>NC_040239.1:3081261-13081261 GCF_001444195.1 Xiphophorus couchianus
TTGTATTTTCTATTCCAAATTGTGAAACTAGTAAAAAAAAAAAGCAAAGCAACCAATCATTTTTATATAAAACATTTATACTTATACTAGTTATCAATGAAAATAGGAATTACTTTTGAGCCAGTGATTTTTATATGTGTGTGTATATTAGAACGAGGTAGTGTTCATATTTTTATAATCAAATATGCGTAATTTTTGTAATTATATATAGATTAATCTAGGATGCCCACTTAGACAACATTCACATGATATATAAATGTATATACAAATATGCATATATATATATATATATATATATATATATGTATATATATATACTACCGTTGTGGTAGATGTAGCAATACCAAGCGACTGCAACATCAGGAAAAAGGAGCACGAGAAACTAGAGAAATACCAGGGCCTCAGGGAGGAACTGGAGAGGGCCTGGACGGTGAAGACCACAGTGGTGCCTGTGGTCATCGGGGCCCTTGGGGCAGTCACCCCCAAACTGGACCAATGGCTACAACAGATCCCAGGAACAACATCAGACATCTCAGTCCAGAAATGTGCAGTCCTTGGCACAGCCAAGATACTGTGCAGAACCCTCAAGCTCCCAGGCCTCTGGTAGAGGACCTGAGCTCAGAGGATAAGAACCACCCGCGGTGGGTGAGAAGGGAATTTATATATATATATATATATATATATATATATATATATATATATATACATATATATATATATATATATATATATATATATATGCCATGCATAATCCTGTGCATGGCTTGGATTGATTACAAGAAAGCCTATGACTCAATGCCACATACTTGGATCATTGAATGCTTAGAGATGTATAACATCAACAGGACTCTGAGAGCCTTCATTGCAAACTCAATGAGGCTGTGGAAAACCACCCTTGAAGCCAACTGCAAACCACTTGCACAAGTGTCCATCAAATGTGGCATATACCAAGGAGATGCTCTGTCCCCGCTACTGTTCTGCATAGGCCTGAACCCCCTCAGCCAAATTATCAACAAGACTGGCTACGGATACCGACTCAAAAATGGGGCCAACATCAGTCACCTTCTCTACATGGATGACATCAAGTTGTATGCCAAGAGTGAGCGAGACATCGACTCACTGATCCACACCACCAGGATCTACAGCACGGACATTGGGATGTCATTCGGACTAGAGAAGTGTGGTCGGCTGATCACAAAGAGGGGAAAGGTCATCCGCACAGAAGGGGTCTCACTCCCAGAAGGAACAATAGCAGACATAGAGGACAGTTACAAGTACCTAGGTATACCACAAGCAAATGGCAACCTCGATGAGGTCACAAGGAAAGGAGCCACAGCTAAATACCCCCAACGAATAAGGCAAGTCCTGAGAAGCCAGCTCAATGGCAAGAACAAAATCCGTGCGATAAACAGCTATGCCCTGCCAGTAATCAGATACCCTGCTGGAATAATTAGCTGGCCAAAGGAGGAGATAAAAGCCACTGATATTAAGACTAGAAAACTACTAACAATGCATGGAGGGTTCCATCCCAAATCCAGCACCCTGAGACTGTACACGAGCCGCAAGGAAGGAGGCAGAGGACTAGTGAGTGTGAGAACCACAGTCCAGGACGAAACAACTAAGATCCATAAATACATCAGGGACAAAGCCTCAACAGACAATGTGCTCAGTGAATGTCTCAGACAACAGGGAACGGAGGTTGAGGTGCCAGAGATACCATCATGGGAGGACAAGCCCCTACATGGGATGTACCACCAGCAAATAACCCAAGTGGCTGATACCAGTAAATCCTACCAATGGCTGGAAAAAGCTGGACTCAAGGACAGCACAGAGGCCCTCATCCTGGCCGCCCAGGAACAGGCCCTAAACACCAGAGCAATAGAGGCCCAGATCTACCACACCAGACAAGACCCAAGGTGTAGGTTGTGCAAGGAGGCCCCTGAGACAGTCCAGCACATAACAGCAGGGTGCAAGATACTGGCAGGGAAAGCGTACATGGAACGACATAACCAAGTTGCAGGCATAGTGTACAGAAACATCTGTGCAGAATATGGACTGGAAACCCCGAGATCAAAGTGGGAAACACCCCCAAAGGTGACGGAGAACTCCAGAGCTAAGATCCTGTGGGACTTCCAGATCCAGACAGACAAAATGGTAATGGCGAACCAACCAGACATTGTCGTAGTGGATAAACAACAGAGGAAAGCCGTTGTGGTAGATGTAGCAATACCAAGCGACTGCAACATCAGGAAAAAGGAGCACGAGAAACTAGAGAAATACCAGGGCCTCAGGGAGGAACTGGAGAGGGCCTGGACGGTGAAGACCACAGTGGTGCCTGTGGTCATCGGGGCCCTTGGGGCAGTCACCCCCAAACTGGACCAATGGCTACAACAGATCCCAGGAACAACATCAGACATCTCAGTCCAGAAATGTGCAGTCCTTGGCACAGCCAAGATACTGCGCAGAACCCTCAAGCTCCCAGGCCTCTGGTAGAGGACCCGAGCTCAGAGGATAAGAACCACCCGCGGTGGGTGAGAAGGGAATTTTTTTTTTCTATATATATATTCATACACATATATATATATATATATATATATATATATATTCTTGTGTGTGGTTTGATCACCTAAAATATCCTTTAATATATATATTAAAAAAAGTGATTTAAACAACCCATAAATCAGATGTCAGCTGATAAAATACACACATTCCTGCTGTGAACACAAGCCGTCATGAATATCATTTCCACATCTTGTTTCCTTCATTTCTTCCAGTTCAAATTGATCCTTTATGGGCCACTTAGGTACAGGAGTTTATGCAGCACAGTCATGTATTAATATGATCTGCATTCCCAGTTCAGGTTCCAGTTTGGATGAGAAAGGTTGGATGATTATGATGAATCAAATGGCTTCGACTCACATTAAGGCTGTTTCCTGTTCTTATTTCTTTCTTTTCAGAATCATTTCCAAAATTAGACAAATGGTCTCCAGAGTTGACCTGGAGAAAATCATTCCTGCTTTTATGTCAGCCAGACTTCTCACCAAACCCAATAGATTCTGTCATATCTCTCCTGTTCCATTTTCACTCCATTGGCTTCCAGGTGATTTTAAGATTTGTTTTAAAGTACTTCTGCTGACATACAGAACATTACAAGACCAGGCTCCTGATTACTTAATTACTCTAAGGAAGAACAGAAGTGGAAAACAAGGCAAAAATAGAAAAATCTAAGGAACACCAAAAAAGACAAAATTCCAAAACCAAACTCAAACAACCCCAGATCCTGACAGCATCTTTGTTTTTGCTACAACAAAAGGATGACATGACCATTTATTTGCATGCTTGTTATTATTATTGATATAAATGTTACTGACAGCACCGGCTGTTGTCGCCATAGTGATAGAAGACAGGAGGAGAGAAAGAAGTTCCCTCACATTCCAGATGTTGCTGCTGTCTTGTGTGGATCAGGTTTTTTCTCCAGTGTGGATTTTCTGATGACGCTTCAGCCCTGAGGAATGTTTGAATGTCTTCTCACACTGGTCACATCTATAAGGCTTTTCACCAGTGTGGGTTCGCAGATGAGTCTTCAGTCCTGAAGCAAATCTGAATCTCTTCTCACACTGACTACAGCTATAAGGCTTTTCACCAGTGTGGATTCGCAGATGAGTCTTCAGTCCTGAAGCAAATCTGAATCTCTTCTCACACTGACTGCAGCTATAAGGCTTTTCACCAGTGTGGATTCGCTGATGACTCTTAAGATGTGAGAAACTTTTGAATGTCTTCTGACACTGGTCACATCTATAAGGCTTTTCACCAGTGTGGATTCGCAGATGAGTCTTCAGTCCTGAAGCAAATCTGAATCTCTTCTCACACTGACTGCAGCTATAAGGCTTTTCACCAGTGTAGATTCGCAGATGAGTCTTCAGTCCTGAGGAATCTCGGAATCTCTTCTCACACTGACTGCAGCTATAAGGCTTTTCACCAGCGTGGATTCGCTGATGACTCTTAAGATGTGAGGAACTTTTGAATGTCTTCTTACACTGATCACATCTGAAAGGCTTTTCACCAGTGTGGATATGCTTATGATACAGCAGCCCTGAGCAATCTTTGAATCTCTTCTCACACTGACTGCAGCTATAAGGCTTTTCACCAGTGTGGATTCGCTGATGGCTGTTAAAATTACTCTTCTGAATAAAAGCCTTTCCACACTGGTCACAGAGATAACGCTTCTCTCCAGTGTGGATTCGCTGATGAGTCTTCAGATTTGAGGAACGTTTGAATCTCTTCTCACACTGACTGCAGCTATAAGGCTTCTCTCCAGTGTGAATGTGTTGATGAATTTTCAGATACGTCTTCCATCTGAAATATTTCAGACACTTGTCACAACGGTGTTTGTTCTGC
The DNA here is from genome assembly GCF_001444195.1 of Xiphophorus couchianus. Classification (NCBI taxonomy): domain Eukaryota; kingdom Metazoa; phylum Chordata; class Actinopteri; order Cyprinodontiformes; family Poeciliidae; genus Xiphophorus; species Xiphophorus couchianus. Next base: position 3,085,660 of record NC_040239.1, read on the forward strand.
AGCCTCTGGGTGGGCTGAACCTGCTGTCCATCGCTGGGACCAACTGAGACTTTATCATCATGGCCGCCTGGGTTTGTGCAGGTTTGGTTCTACGAAGGGAAGTGCAGTAATTATAACCAACAGTAAATATAATACACAAACAATTTGATAGTCAACAGCTTTATTGCTTTGCAAAGATTAAAAGCATCCTAACACATCTCCCCGTTTAGTTTAATCAAATGCAAAAAGTATAAATTTGCCTTTCTCTCAGGTAGACTAGAGGTCTGGAACCTGTGGCCCCACCAGTGGCTCCTTGGACATTTTATAATGGCTCCTAATAATTTAGTTAAAAATGCAGAAAAACCAACTGATGGTCTTTTAATCTAGGCATAATGACAAAAGTACATTTGAATAAAATGGTAAATGACTGAACTTATATAGATCTTTTCCAATCATTTTGACCATTCAAAGCACTTTACACTGGAGTCACATCCACCCATTCACACACACAAACTCTCACATTTATACATCAGCAGGGGGTAAGTGCCTTGCCCAGGGGTACATCAACATGTGCCAGGAGGAACCTGGAATTGAACCTACAACCTTCTGATCACAAAACAACTACTCTACCCACAGAGCCACAGTCGGCTCATAGTCGTCAGTAATATACAACAGAACAATTGCATTGAATTTCCACAACAGAAGGACAAGAAAAGTTCCAGTTTTGTATTTTTTAATCTGTTTTTCTTGTCATTGTGTTGAAAACTATCCTATAATTTTACTAAATTCTCCACAAATATCTTCATTGATATGAATGATTATTTGAAGGCAGATTCAGGTTTTAATTTTTACATTTAACCTTTTTAGCAGTTAATATATTATTCAGGTGTTTTATGATAAATAACTATTTGTGAGGACAAGGATGTCTGTGAATCCGGGAGGAAGGTTAGTTCTCACACACACACACACACACACACACACACACACACCTTCATACTTATAGCAGTTCAGAAAACCCAAATGAAAATAAATGTCATGTTTTTGAGGTGTGGCATGAAGCCAGAGTACCCAGAGAAATCCCCTTTATGCACAGAGAGAACATTCAAAGTAAATGCAGAAAGACTATTAAAAACAATAAAGTAGCAATTAGTTCCCACAAGTTTTAATAACTAACCTCTTCCAGTGATGCCTTCTCTTCCAGGTGAAGTTTCTCCATTTCAGTCCTGCGTAAAACAAACATTCATAACATGGAAAATTGAATTTAGGATATTTGTGCAGCAGTGGCAGCAGTTTCAGGTATAGTTGAAACCAGATATTTATTAGAGACAACCTGATTTCACACATTATGATTTTCAAACAGTCTTAACTTCCTGCTTTATGTCAGCCAGGATTAAATACATTCCCTAATTTCTCTGAAAAGTTTTCATTTCTGTTTTTCATTTAGAAAGTTTTCATAAGCTAAGCTAACTATGCATTTAAACAGATGCTTTGTAAACTTCTAGCACTTTTAACAGAAATAACTGAGAATCATGAAACAGAGGGATGATTTCTGCTTCACAGGTTTAAGTTTTAGTGATGACATGATTCTACATTTTGTACAGTGAATTATTAAACATCAGTATGAATTATTACAAATATATGTGATAAAGAAATAAGCATTTACTTACAATTTCTGCGAGCCACCTCTTCAGATTATCTTTGTTATAATATTTACATTTGACAGATGCTCTTATGGTTTCCGTGGTAACATTGTTCAAAGGATTACAGCTCCATAAACATTTAACTCTCTATGTATTTAAAACAAAACATTCAGCCATCTGATTAGGCTAATTACAGACTTTATTCTTCTGTGCACCAGAAAGTTTCACTTAAATGTTAAATCTATTTTATTTTAACAGATCTGGAAACTTGTTATGGTGCATACAGTACTGTTTCCATGGAGACAGGTTGTTTGGGTATTTTACATCTTAATGTAACCATAGTTGTAACAAATGACTATATTTGTTATGTTTTGTAAATGTCACTTCTTTTAAAACAAGCTGCATTCGTATGTGTGAGCCTCTGTGTTTATCCGAGCCTGCAGAAGCTAAAAGAGACGGAGGAACACAGAATTATTTATTCCCAACAGTCCCCCTGTCGGGCGGCACAAATATCACAGCAACAATCACTAAATGTGGTGCATATGGATCCTGAGCTAAAATATGGCGGCCCGTTCCTTCCGGCCGTCGTAGCCCCGTGGGCCCCGACCCGGATCGCCATGGTAACGGCCCGCAGCCCTCAGGGTTGCAACCCCTGGACAACTAAGCTAATGTGATACTAAGACTGAAGTAACTAAACTAAACATAAAAGTTTAAGCAATTTATTGGAAATCAATAATTAATAATTCCTTAATATGGAATTAATGGCAGATTATTTAACCTGTAAAAGCCATTTTCCCCATAAGTTAATTTATCAGCATATAGAACTAGAACTTTGTCATCAATATTAAGGATTTACTTGAAACAATCCTCTATATGTTGCTGAAAAGTTACTTTCTAGTTAGCTTGTCTTATTTAAAGTGTTGTAAGATATTTGGACTAGAAACTCGACCAAAATGACTTTAAGTTTCCTGCTAGAATAAAAAATAATCTGGAGGACAATATTTAGATGAAAACCACAGAAACAGGTTGTTGTCTGCATTATTAACAAAAATAATCTATTTTCACAATTTTCAGATGCTTATTCCCATTTTGTGTGATACACTGCAAAAACACAAAGTCTTGTCTTTACATGCTGTTGCTGTAACTGAGCTCAGTCACTACATGTGCTACTGTAGACCAAGATTAATACTGCTGCTGCTCAATCCTAATCCTGCTAAATCTTTCTGGTTCCACATCAGGGTTCTTTGTCCCTCTGAGGGGGACTTCCCTGATGCGGCTCGGATCAGATCGGTTCATTTATTCATATAAACTGCCTGAATGTGAAGCCTGCAGCTGTTCTGGGCGTACAGGAGAAGCAGAACATGGCGGCGGAGCTCAGCTCACCTGCAGCCAATCCAAGGTAACGCCTATAACGCAGCAAATCTAAAAGCAGAAATCAGAGATCCTGATTGTCATGGAGCCACCATGCAAAGTTTTATTAAATATTTCAAGTCTCGTATAACTTGAGGGACATTAAAGGTATTAAAGCTTCAACAGGTGCAAAGATAAGAAAACAGATCTGGGATTACTCAGCCGCTAAAGGTATTTCAAGAGTTTTCATAAAATAATCCTTGGTGAAGCTGATTTTCTGGGTGGGACTGTTTGGATCTGGCTTTGTGTTGTGACTCTACTGCTTTAATAACTAAACGCAGTGAATTCAGAGTAAATTCTGCTCATTTGGGTGAAAACTGAATGTTAAAGCAGGTTAGTAATTAGGCCTGTCTCCAGTGGCGTATCTAGGCCTGTTTTAGGGGGCTTTAGCAGCCCTAAAACTGTATCTCAGCACCCCTGGATCAGGTCGCCACCCTTCCCGTAAAATACCGGTCGTCCCATATTTGGTCGTTAAATGTTGGTCCCGTATTGAACCGGTACATAACTGTCCGATAGAAACGCCTATAATACACACATCAACACTAAGTTTAACAATAATGACCAAAATAAAACACAGGAAATATTAAGGTCAGCTATATTGTCGTGGCGGGAGCTAAAAGGACCCCTGAACTCTACGCACAGACGCTGAACGTCACCGTTGCCTAGAGACGGACACTGCGCAGCCGCGGTGAGCTGCTATCAACCCGAGTCTTTTTAAAACGTCCTCGACCCGATTCCATGTTTTTAGGAGCAAAAACGCTTTTAAAAATACAAACGTGAGTGAAAAGACGCGCATTGTAAGCGGAACTTTTTCAGAGAGGATGGAAACTGTGTGCAGAGAAAGGCAAAAAAAAAAAAAGGTGTCCGTCGTGGCGCAGTGTGCTGCTGCTGTATGATAGACTGAATGGATCAGGAGAGGAACCGCAGACCCATCAGAACCTAAAGAACCAGAAATCAGCGTCTCTTCATCCTCTATCATCTCCTCAGGCTGACATGGTACAGAACATTTAGTTATGATTGATTCAGTTTCTTATTGTGAGTCTAGTTCACTATTATGGTTTGATTCTTTGCTTAGGATGTTGAGTTTGGATGATATTTAATAAATAATAGCATTAGCCAAAATAAGTGGCCATTTAAAGAACAAATAATACGAATAGATTAACAGTAAATATATAAATATTTCCTACATTACATTACTTTCTGTGTGTTTTTTCAGAAATGTTGATATATTTTATGAATAATTGTTCAGTGGTCATTTAATGTATTATTTCACTAATATTTTATTAATGTGGTTTAGCAGTTTGGATAATCTGACTTCCTATCAATGAAGAAAAACATGCTAAGCAAAAATACACCAGACCCAAACCTGCAGGCCGGGGCCGGTTCTAGACGGGGCTCAGAGGGGCTCTAAAGAAATTATACTAAATAAATGTCTTTTTTAAATATTCAGTGGTAAATATTTTTTCTTCACAATTTTATTTTTAAGGTATTATTAAAAATACATTACAATTATTTTTAAGAAAAAATAATTTCATGAATTAAAAATGATAGTACTGCTCTTTTAACTGCTGTATGGAGATAGGATCACACTTTCCATCTGCTAAATCAGGATCTGCAACCTGAATCTCTGAGACACAAGTGGCTCTTTGTTCACATTATTCAATGATGAAATATTTCTCTGTTTTTGTTTGATTCTTCTTTTAAGTGTCTCCATATAAACACTGTCTGGACAGGCCCCTGTGGTAAATTTGGTCTAGAACCAGCCTCTACAGAAAACTGTAAAGACCAGAACATATATATATATATACAGTATATATATATATATGTGTATATATATATATATATATATATATATATATATATATATATATATATATATATATATAAATATTATTTTTTTAACCAGCTATAAGGAGTCAGACTTGTATCATCAGCATCTTTATTCAGATGACAATTTGCAATGCAAAATATTATGCTTAGTGATTTTTTACAAAGGGCAATGCAGTACTTAATTAATTTAGAATTATTTTTATATTTTTGAATGAAATTGTGTACAGCATTGGCTTTATTTATTTGAAGAGTATTTTGTAGTTCTGTACAAAAAAGTTTGATTAGTGACTGTTGTGCTGTTTTGTAATTAATTTCCCAAATCTCTCTGGAGTCACTTAAATAATGTAAAACTAAAGAACAGCACAGAATGTTGGGCTGGTTCTGTGTGAACAGAAAGGTGTTTGGTACTGAAACTATAATTGACTCACTTCATGAACTGTGAACTGAAATAGTAAAACTCTGATTCATAATTTCTACTTTTCCATAGATGGACATTCATTCTTGTTTAAAGAAAAAAGGCCAACAGCCACATAACGTTCAGATAAAAATAAGGGTAATGCAATTTCTAAGTATGATTTTCGAATAAAGTTCAGGTTAATGACTAGTCTTTACTAGTCATTAACCCAGTAAAAACGAGGTTTTGGAGTAGATTTTATTTTCATTTCTGGGCGGCAGACCACACAAGGACTGTGTCTCCACAGCTGCTTGTGTCTCATTAATGTTGGCAGGTGTTGGCAGGTATGATGTGGTCTAGTGATTCTGTTTCAAACGGAGTTTATCCACCTCTGGGAAAAATTTAAAGTTTCTCTGATTTTACTCTTTATAAGTATATATATGTTTGAGTAAAATGAACATTGTCCTTTTATTCTATGAATTACTGACATGTCTCTTAATTTTGCTTGTGAATGTATGTAAATAAGCAGTAAGATTTAGAAAACCGCACCAACGAATATCTTCTCATGGGTCTTAGCCCTGCTGGGGGCTCAGCCCCCCTAAAGGTCAGATCCTAGAATGGCCCCTGACTTACTGTAAGGTCATTTTGTCTTACTTCAAGTGTAATAAGATATTTGCAGTAGAAACTAAAAATACTTGATGAGATTTTGTGTTTTTTCAGTGTACAGCTGGGAAACTCCCCATAAATAAAGACACAGGAGCTGGACGAGTTTGTGATCACATGAGCACTTTGTTATTTAACATCCATAGTAGTTTGATAATGCCGTACATCGTATAGGCTCGACACGGACAGAGGAGCAGTGTCACTGATGCTGAAGGTATTTACAGGCAGCCAGCGAGACGAAGAGCAGCAATCCTTCCTTCCTGCTTCCTCTGGCTGAATCACCACCATGTTTATGGGTCACATGTGAACTCTGACCTCCAGGACGACACGGATTAGAGTCAGCAGCGTGTTAGCGTTAAATCTAAAGCTTATACTTTCTGTATCAAATATGAAATGCACTGATAAATCATTAATGACATTCATACCTACATACTGTAGAGCTCTATGGCAAAAACAAACCCCAAGAGTTTAAATATATTTACAATTCAAACACAATTGAATGTTAGAAATAAAAACTGTACAATAATGAAACAAAAAGAAAAGAAAAAAACATGCCAGCATTCATTTATCTAATACATTTACATGAATCGGTTTGTATTGGAGGACCTTATCTAAGGCTACATTTCACACGTTTCCCTTTAAACATCCAAAAATCTCCCTGTCTAGTATCTTTACAGAAATGTGGGGAAAAAGTGAAAGAATATCGAAAATATATTCTAATATCAGGACAGATATAAGGTGGTTCATCATCTTTTTTCTCTCCCCTTTTGAGTGCTTTAAGGCAGAAACATTTATCCCTTTAAATACAAAATATGACACAAAATCTGAAGAATATCCAAACTGATGAAAGTTAGATTGTAGCTTTAGTTACTTAAATAGCTGAATAAATAAATACAGGTTGTGTAAATGAGTCATAAATGCATTTACAGTATGTACCAGCAGATTAAATACAGACATAAAACTCATTACAGTCGTCCTCAGAACTGCCAGGTTGTAAAAGTGAAGCACGATCGCTGCAGAAGCAAGCAAGATTTCATGCTTTTAAAGTAGAAACCGGAAGCTTCTGTGACTTTATTTCTCATTTTGTTTGTTTAATCTACAACTTTGCTGCAAAAGAAACATTAAAATGTGCAAATCTGCCAGGAGGTGCCGCTCAGCCTGCAGCACAGCAGAGAGGGAGGCGCCTTCAAGCTGAATTACATTTAAATACTGCAAATTATTATTTTTTTATCTGGATTTCAACCAACTTCTGCAGTAAAATGAAAATTTTAAAGAGTAAATTCCTGCTTTTCTCTCTTGATTATTGTCTTTCGTGGAAATAAAAATAAAAATCAGCACTTTACAAGCAACATAATCTCAAAGTCTCTTTTTGATGATTTGTGGCTCAACATTTAAACAGCACAGCGACAGAGCAGCCAGGTGTGGTGAGTTTTCCTTCACATTGTGTCCAGATGAGTGATATTCAGGCTGAATGCTAATGCTAGCACAACTAAGCGTTTAGGTGTCGAGAAGAAGAGCATCGGAGAGTCTTTGGGTTCGTTTGTCGTCGTTTTTTTTTTGGTTTTCGTTTGGATGTGAGCATGCTGTCTTTTTCTGGATGTTACCTTGATTGTGAGTTTATGGTTGGACCTCACACACGTCGGTGCGTCTTCTTTGTGTTTTAGTGTTCGTTCGCTAACAGAGTCTGATCAGAGCTGACTGAGTCCGGTTTCTCTGCGGCTGTCCTCCGTGCTGCTGAGCGTCACATAAATGATGGGGACCAAACCCTGGGTGGAGCCCAGCGAGCAGAGCAGCCAGTCGGGGTCGGCCTTCCTCAGAACCCGCAAGACATCGCCCTTATTGAAGCTCAGCTGGCCGGGGTCGGTGGCTAGGTGATGGCACAATGCTCGGACTTCGCTGAAAAAAGCAAAACAAGAAGCTAAATTTAGATTTCTGGCAGTTTTAAATAACTAAATCCATCCACCCATCGTCTGTACGTGCTTATTCTTGCAGGATATCTCCATTGGTCACTGGGTGAGGCATAAATACAGGCTTTCTACAGCACGTCAAATTTAAGGCTGCATTCACCCCAGGCCAGTTTAGTCCGCTCTAATCAAACTCTTGTTCGTTTGTCTAGAAAATCTCATTCATTTGGGGACGTGTGAATGCTAATCAAACTCTGATGCAGACCAAAAAACTGAACTCTGATCCTACAAACCAAGGTCTCAATTTGGTTGAAGTGAACTCTGGTTCGGTTCAAATGCATATGTGAATGCAAGCGGACCAGAGGCTGCTACAAAAGCAAGAAGCACACTACAGTGCGAGGCATTCTGTGTAAATAGAAGCAAAACAAAAGTGAGAGTCTACCGCTAGCAAGAGAAATGGTTCATGGTCGTTTACCAAAGACAAAAAGAAAAATTCTACATCTGCTAAAATCTCACGCTACTCCACTGGTTTTACATTTTGTGAAGTAGTAAGTTACGCTCAGTGTCTTCTTCAGTGGCCTTTGTCTGGTGTCCTTCAGAGGGTTTTGGTGCAGCGCCACCACAGGTGAGGAGGAGAACAGGTTTTTCAACTTGTTTGACACAGTGCAGTGTGAAAGAGAACGGCAGCAGCTGAAAATGCAACAAATTTTGTTCCAAAAATGAACCAAGTCTCACCGACAATCAGGTATGAAAACACCCCTGGGCTTTTTAAGACCTTGAATGAAATTTAAAGGTGACCTGTTATTCTTTCTTGAACAGGTTAGGACAGATCTATGAGTGTCACAACATATTCAGCTCTGCCTATTTTAAGCTTTTTTCAGATTGAAATGTTTTAGAGCCTCTGTCACTTTAAATCCATCTTTAAATGAAATACTTTCTAAATAGTCAAGAACAAAACTCTTGTCTTTTCCAGCAGCCATTGTACAGCGTATACAGCAATAAAAGCAACTGAAAAATAGGGACTGGAGCTCAGCTTGGGTTGCTAGGTAACGAGCTGGGCTTAGCTGGGGTTGCTAAGTAACGGCGCAGTGCCTGCTGATTTGTAACGCTACATTCTGAATGTTTTTGAAATAGCTAATTTTCCAAGCACCAAAAAATATTAACTTATTGTCAAAAAAACCGTCGGGGTGTTTTTTTGATTTTGTTTTTTTACAATTGGATGGTTTTTAGAGATCCAAATGCAAGTATAAAAATGTGCAAAGTCACGTATGTTCAGGAAAATCTGGTAAAAATCTGTTATTAATTGCTTACGTATTAGCATTCTTTAATAAAATAGTTTACATTTTTCAAATGTAGAAAAACAACAATAATCCTAACATTTCTTATTTTTAGATTATTGTTTGAGCAAAATATAAAAGTATATATAAATACTTGTAGATTTTAGAGGAGTTTCTTGAGATCAAATAGTTTTGACACTTACTACAGAAAAATATACCAGCTCATCTAGACTTTTGACATCTTTAGGATCTACTTAGTCAGTTAAATAAATTTCTATTAAGGCAGAGAAAGGCTATCAAACTCCTTCAACAAAAGTCAAGATAACATCAATGCCTCTGTCTCCTATGTAAACAAGTGAAAACATGAGCGATTCAGATGAAATCCAACAGATGGTCAAAAAACAAAGAGTCTCCGGTGAAAACAGCTGCAACATTTTCTGGCACATGTGAAATGTGTTTACCAAGCAGACGACTGTTTAGTTTGAGTTGGCGGAGGCGGCGCCGTTGTTTGGCCGTGAGTCGGTGTAGTTGGAGGCTCCGCCTTCTTCCCACCGCCCGCTCCAATGGTCACAGCAACGAGGTCCAGAATAGATCGGTCCAAGGAGAGCCAACCTGATGGAGGCCTGAAATAGGAATATAAATATGGAGCTAAATTAGGGGAAATAAAGTTTGTCAAAAGAGAAAAAAAAACGTAACTGGAAAAAAAAGCTAGCAAATGTATATTAGCAGCGCATCGTGTAGCCTCACCCATAGTGAAGCTACACAGAATGCAATGAGGATGTCTCACCCATACTGCAACGTTTAAACTCACAAGTGAAAATGTCTGCAAACCGATGCGTAATTATACAACCGAACATCTCTGAAAAGCAGAAGTGGAACCTCCTGCACAACCAACAAGAATGCAGTAAGTGGTTTCCAGGCACGTGGTGCCATTTTATAGCACAATAAAATAACTGTTACTTTCAGTTGTTAGAAAAATATTCAATATATCAAGTATAATTTAAAAAAGGGGATGAGCTGCACCTCGAAGGCGGGGCTAGGTCCAGCAGACGTTTTCCACAGCTGAATGGTTGCCATGGAGATTAAAGGATTTCTCAAACATGCATGAAAGAATCAAGGCAACACTCTACAGTAGTTATGTTTTAGATGAGGGAATAATATTATAACATGAAGTAAAGCTTGAAAACAATGACTTTACATTATGCTGCACCTTTAATATTTATGCTATAATCAGACACACACCCAGGGTTGTCCATAAGGCATCTTGTGTTGACGTGTTGGTATGAGGGGCCCTTTAAGGGATAACTTTTAGACATTTTAAATATTTTTTTACTTTTCTCACCTCGTCTTTTGGGTCCTGGCTCTCAGCTCGGCTGACTCCGCTCTCTGAGGAGAACCAACGGTGGAACCAAAGAGTCGCCCCCAGCGCAGACTCTGCCCCTGTGAGGGGCTCTCCTCCCGGATTTCTGCCCCCGTGTCCTCCGCCGTGTTCGGGTCTTTCTCCCGGTTGAGGACGGACTCCGGCGGGCTGCCCATCCACGACGGCCTTCCTCTGGACTCCCCTCCGCTCGCCCTTCGCTCGCCCTCAGACTCCGCGCCCTCCACCACTCCCTCTCTTGCGGGTGGCGGTTGGTTCTGCCGCCTTTCTGAGGATTTCTTCCTCTTCTCAACTTTGACGAACTTGGATCCCTCGGCGGACTGGTCGATGTAAACCTGGGAGGACTGCATGAGCTGGTACCACCAGCCGGCCTGCTTGTCCCCCGGATCCTTCTCCTTCCTCCGGTCTCGCTCCTTCACGTCTTTCGCCCTCTCCTTCCAGAGATTAGCCGCCGCCGTCGCTCCATCCCGCTCCATCCCTGGCCATGTTCCCTCGCGCTTCAGCCCCGGCCTCTCACTCCTCGCCATGTCGCCGACGGTGGTGCTCCAGCCCCTCATGAGCTGGAAGGTGGAGCGGCTGGATGGCCCCGCTGAGCGCAGCTGCTCCTTGCGCCGCAGCTGCTCCTGGCCCTTCTGGAGGAGGTGCGGCTCAAACAGGAGGTCCAGGTCGAACGGGAGTAGCGACAGCGGCTGCAGCAGGAGCAGCAGCTCCTCGAAGAGGGGCTTGCATGGCCCCTGCGACAGGGGGAGGAAACCCCACGGGCTGTAGTGAGCCGCTATGATGTCTGGAGACAAAAGTCAAACATCAGAACGAGAAGCAGAAAGGAAAAGAAAAATTTACTGAAATATAGAAAATCCAGTGAGATTGTACCTTCATGTGTGTAGAGGTGATTAAACCAGAACTCCAGAGATTTCATGCTGAAACAGAAAGATAATTTATTTATTACAAATGCAAGGAAAGCCACTTTTATTTACTCTTGCAAGTGGCTGCCACTAGAGGGCACAAGCAAAGTCACTGCGCTAAGGGCTGGCATTTCTTCAGGATTTCCGCTGTTAAACACGTGATTTAGTTTTAGTTTCTTAAAACTAAATTGAATTGATTTAAATTAGTTTAATTTAGTTTATTAATCAGTTGATTTAGTTTTAGTTTCTAAAAACTAAATTGAATTGATTTAAATTAGTTTAATTTAGTTTATTAATCAGTTGATTTAGTTTTAGTTTCTAAAAACTAAATTGAATTGATTTAAATTAGTTTAATTTAGTTTATTAATCAGTTGATTTAGTTTTAGTTTCTAAAAACTAAATTAAATTGAATTAAATTAGTTTAATTTAGTTTATCAGGTGATTTAGTTTAAGTTAGTTAAGTTTTAAACAGATTTCAGGATATCAAAGGGCATTATAATGTGTTTTCCAGGCACATATTGCCATTTTATAGCATAATCCCATAAGTATGTTAACTTTTAGAACAACATTTAGTTGTTCTAAAACTGAATGTTTATAACAACTTCAGTTGTTCTAAAATCTGCCAACAGAAAACAGGTGAACTCGAGGAACTCACTTGAGCAGGCCGAAGACGAAGGCGTTCAGCCTCATGCTGTGGCTCGTCAGCTCTGAGAACTGGCTCACCTTCGAGAACAGGCTGTGCAGAACTCGAGTGGACGGCCCTGCAGGAAAAACCATTCGTGAATCAACTGCTGCCGTCAGCATTACGTACAGGATTTATACATTTTCCTAACAGCAAAATTCAAGCACTTCTTACATTTTTCCATCAAGAGATGGAAGAGAGATAAAAACAACACAAATAAACTAAAGAAGACCGTTTAAATTCACGATTATATGTCATTTATCACAATTATTTAGGTAAATGAAAATATAACAAAATGTTGTTTTGAAATGTCTCACTTTATTCATCTGGCTGATCTGAGAACAAAACTCCAATTTTACAAAAACAATCCAAAATTTCAATAACTTTAATGTATAAATAATAAGCCAACCTTTATTTCAGTTACGCAGATGAATAAGTTATTGATCCATTAGGAAAATTAAATATTCATTACATTGAAACAATCCAAATAAAGTGTAGGTAAATTCCCTTCCAGTTCAAATTAAAAGCCTAAACATACAAAAAAAGTTACAATCTGAAGAAATGTTCTTTAATTTTTTGCCTTTTAGTAAATATAAATCATTTTGCATATTATAACTAACCTAACACAAGAAAAGCTTAATCTCATTTAACTTAAGAAACAACTGTAAGTAACATTTTCCACATTTAGGCTTCTAATCAAATCTTACTTTGCTCTTAGGCCAGTCGCAATAAACCAATTAATCATATAATGAATTAAAATGAACTCAATAATTACAATTTGCATAATTTATATATATAGAAAAACTGGATGACAAGTCTGCAGTTTGGTGTTATTCGACTCAACTAGCCATTTCCTGAAGAACAATTTTGTTTACAGAGTTTATATTTCATTTTATTTGTTGTTTCTGTTCATTCATTTTGGATATTTAAAATGTTTTCCATTCCCCGTGTTAAATGTCCATTAGAATCTAAAGTTTATTGATCTTTGAGAGTTGATTGTCATGCTATTACTTGAAAATGGTCACAAACCAACAATATTATCATTTATCGTGATAACTCCTGGGACAATTTATCGTCCAGCAAACTTTGTCATCATATCAAACCCTTTCCAAACCTTCAACGCAGCTATTTGAAATTATGTAAAGTTTTAAAACACCTTATAGTGGGTATTCAGACTCACCCAGCTGGGTGGAGGCCTCCACCACGCTCCAGGGCTGACAGCGGCGCTGTCCGATGATCAGGTCCAACACGTAGGCCTTCAGGCCGTCCTGCAGCAGGTCACGCAGGGCCGGACACAGATACTTCAGGATCAGGTGGCCCACGTTGGGACTGACCCAGCTGTTCCCCAGTTTGGCCTGGTGGTAAATACAGAGAAGCAAATTTAGATTTCAAACTATAATCAACAAACCATAATAATAACTACCTGACCGCTGCTTTTAATCCAAACACACTTAAGTTTCCCTCTATAAAAACGTTCAAAACCATTTTTAAAAACACTAAATACACCTTGATATTAGGGCTGGATAACAAATCAATAACAATATATATCACAGTAAACACATGACCAATATCAGTCGATAGTGCAACTGATAGAAAGTTCAATAAATCAATGAACTCAGATCCAGAACAGCGCAGCATTCTGGGAAATGTAGGCAGAGGAAAAGCGTTAGCTGCTCACACTGGGGGAAAAAAAAACAAGTATTTTTGTCTAATTCTAGTGCAAATATCTCAGAACACATGAAATAAAACAAAACTAAAGTACAAGTAAATTTTCTGCTGGACAGAAGAGCTTGTTTTGAATAAGTTTTTTTTTTTATATTGATGAAAAAAGTGCTAATTCCACTGGCAGCTTGTTTAACTTTTTCCTATGACATTAGTTAAATGATCTGCCAATAGAACTAGAATTATGGGATTACTGACTCAAAACAAGATCCTATATCTTTCTGAAAAGTTATTTATAAATTAGTTTTGTACTATCTGAAGTGTACCGAGATATTTGCACAAGAAACTAAATTAAAAATACTTGGTAAGATTTAATTTTTTGACACGTCTGAGTCTGTCACAGCTCATGTTTGTTCATCAGAACCAACAAAGTGACCAACCTTCACATCCGGGTCTCTGCTGGTGCCGAAGTGCGCCACAATCAGATCCACGGCGGTGTTCACTGCTTTCACCAAGCCTGATTGGACGACAGGAAACGCAGAAATAAACACAAAATCTCACCAACTCTACTTTCTGTAGAAAAGATCTCCTATATCTTGCTGAAAAGTTGCCTATAACTAACTTTATTTTAAGTCTACTAAGATATTTGCACTAGAAACTGGACCAAAAATACTTGGTAAGATTTGTGGTTTTGCAGTGCAGTGCCAAAATATAAACTGTTTGCCTTTAGTTATTGAAAAGACAATAAAAGGTTCATCAATACATTTAACTATTAACCCTTCAGATGCCGTACCTCTTTTCTGCGTCAGGTCCACCGAGACGTGGGACTGTGAGGAGCAGCAGGAAGAGGAAGTGGAGGCGTCAGGCGACAGGCAGAACTCCTCCGGCGGTTTCTCCGTCAGGGAGAAATAATCCGGCAGGAAGTCGCTGTAGCTCTGCTGCAGCTTCGCCGACTGACCGGCTGCAAACAAACAGATTAAAACATAACAGACCTGCTTAGTAACATTCTCTCTGTTGGCTTAGGCCATTATCTAAGCTTTCCAGTTCTGTCTAAGGTAGGGGTGTCCAACATGTGGCACGGGGGCTATTTGTGGCCCTTAAAATTATTTCAGCCCTTGACTAAAGTCAAAAATGGTAAAAATTTGGCAAATCGAACCAAAAACTATTGATTACCCAAAGTTTTTTTTACATAATATGTTGTTGTGAATCTTTGTGGACCATAATAAATGGAATATTGACCAACATATTGGATGTATTGATGAATTTGGTGATGGCGCTCGTTAAAATTTAACATTTTGTGACTTGTGGACTGTAAGATGTTTTTATGAATTATTTTCTTGTGTTTGTGATATAAAGCACTTTGAACTGCCTTGTTGCTGAAATGTGCAAATACTTGATTAATTAAAGATTTAATAAAATGACCCCAAAAAATAAGGTAAAGTCGAAAATAATTTTTTTAAAATATATTTTAGTATTATTTAGATTTTATTCTCATACTTTAAAAAAAATATATTAAAAAATTCTTATCCTGGCCCTAATACTCCGTTGCAAATTTTTCCATTTTTAATTTAATGAATTTTGTGGCCCACCAGTAGTTTAAATTTGCCAGTTTGGGCCCCCACACTGCAAAAACACAAAATCCTACCAAGTATTTTTGGTCTAGTTTCCAGTGCGAATCTTAGAACACTTGAAATAAGTCAAAACTAACTCATAAGTAACTTTTAAGGAAGATTTAGGAGCTCATCTTAAGTCAATAATTCCTTAATGTTGAACAAAGAAGTACCAGCTCCATTGGCAGATTATTTCACTGATAACAGGACATTTTTTCCATAAATTATAAGTTTAAAAAAATTCAAGTGGAACTCGTATTTTCTCATCATTATTAAGGAATTACTGACTTAAAATAAACTCCCATATCTTGCTGAAAAGTTATTTGTCAGTTAGTTTTGTCTTATTTCAAATGTACTAAAATATTTGCACTGGAAACGAGACCAAAAGTACTTGGTAAGATTTTGTGTTTTTGCAGTGCAGGGAAAAAGTTTGGACACCCCTGGATTAAGGAAGCCTGAGCACCATGGGGCCATCCCAGCGAGGACGGAGCTGTTGGGAAATCGAACACGTTGCGTCGGGTGGGGCGCGGCCCCCCAGCCCTCCTGAGCTCCATGTTGGCAGCAGAGTGGCCCCCAGGGGCCCTCTCTACGCCCAGAGGGTTCCGGCGACGGTACTCTCTCCATTTTAGAGCCTGGGGGGAGAGGTGGTGCACTGTGGGAGTGGGTGGAGCAGGTTAGGGATGTGAGGACGGAGGATAAATGGAGATTTGTGGAGTGAAATGATGAAACATGCATGCAGATGAAAGAACATGCAGAGGGAAGAGAAGAGAGAAAGAGAGAAAAGAGAACAGTAAGAATGTGCAGGAGCGCTTTTTAGGTTTGCATCAATATTAAAGATGATCTATTATGCTTCCTTGAACATTTTAGAATATATCTAAGGCTCCAAACAAATATTTTTTGCACAAAATCATTCTTAAATAATAAAATTTTAGTCAGATTGAGCTGTTTAAGGGCGTCTCATCATGGCCACGCCCCCCAACTCAACATCTACACTCAAATGTGAAAATGGCTGCAAACAGATGTTCAATTTTACAATTATTCATCTTTGAAAAGCAGACGTGGAGCCTCCTGCACAACCAACAAGAATGCAGCAAGTGGTTTCTAAATGGTAGGTCAACAGCAAAGCACTTGTCTTTTCCAACAGCCATTGCACAGCTCATACAGCGGTAAAACCAGCTGACCAAACATGCTGTAGTTCGGCCAGGGTTGCTAGGTAACAGGATGGCTTTGCTGGAGTTGTGAGGTAACGGCCCAGTGACTGTTGATTTTGATGGCTCATTTCCCAGACACCAAAATACATTAACTTGTTGCTAAATATAAGGCTAAATGATTCTTTTAAGCGCTTGGGCTGTTTTTAGAAGGAGTTGAGACCCAAATGGAAATATAAAAACATTTTGCATAAACAAACGCAGAATTTACTGAAGATGATTTATTAAAAGCTGCAACCAACATGATCATAAAAAATATTTCCCCTTTCACAGAAAACTTCTAGGCTATTTATAGGAAGAAAAGGCTCAGAGGTAACGGACAGGAGATAAAAAAGATAAAAGAACCAAAGCAAAGTATTTCCCCTCTTACTGATTTCTTCTGTTTTTGTTTTAAATGTCTTAAATCAAACAAATTTTATCATGACGCATAGAAAATTTCAGAAAACGACCACCACATTGACAGTGAAACACGGTGGTGGTAGAGTGATGATACGTTGGCCTGATGTAACTGACAGAACCATTAATTCTTCTCTCCATCAGTAAATCCTGAGGGAAAATGTCCTTTCAGCTCAAACACACCTGATGCACAACGTTTCACAGCACAGCTGCAAATCCACTTCTGAATGCAAGAACACTGAGGATTTTGGAGTGACCTAGTCAAAGACCGGGCTGCAATCTGACTGAAAAGCTGAGGCATAACCATAAACAGTTCGTCCTTGATAAAAGACAGACTAAGATGGCTGAATAGTTGAAAATTTGCAAGTTAAAACTCAAAAATGTAAGAGATTCGTTTAAAAAAATCTTTGGAAAATTTCTGACTTTGAAAAGTCAAAAATTTGCTATAAAAAATACAATTTTGAAAATAATCTCACAAATTTCTTGGAAAGTTCTGACTTTGAAACGTGAACGTAGAAAACAATCAGAAAATTTGAGATTAATCTCAAAAATGTTCTATAAGAAAGATTACAATTTTTGAGTTTTAAAAATCGAACATTTTTGATTTATGGAACTCAGAAGTTTTTTTTTATTTTTTAGACAATTTTCAACATTTTGAGACCCAAAAATTTCTAATTTTTCCAGAAAATTTATGAGATTAATCTTAAAATATCGGAGTTTTTTTCTCACAAACATTAAACTTTTTAAAATTTGTTTTTTTATGAAAACTTCTGATATTAAACGTTTTGGCGTAAATTTACTCCTTTCCTTTTCTACCTACAAAACTGATACAAATTTTTGTTTTCCCACATATACCAGGCCTCAGCGTTTCTGATTTATTTTGGAACCTACCATTTTGAGTTCTGCTTCCAGATCCTTTTCCTCTGTCTGAGAGTTTTCCAGAGTCCAGACAGCCCAGTGGGCTCAGGGTGTCGGTGTGAAGCGCTGGTCCGTTATGGTGGAGACATTGTCCCTGCACAGCGGGCAGAGTGGGCGGCACCACGCCTCGCTTCACCCCCAGAGACGGAGGCGGAGGGGTGTGAGCTAACGGCGCCGACCCGTTTCCCTGCCTCCCAGCAGGCGGGGTGTGCAGTGAGCTGAGTCCGGCCGAAAGCGGACAGGAGAGGCTGTGTGCCGGCTTGGGGCTCGGGGTGCAGGTGGAGCAGCTCCCGGAGCTTGGCGCCCCCTGCAGGCGGACCGGGGAGTAGCTCCCTAGAGGCGAAGGCCGGACTGATTCGGTCGGAGGAGCCGTGGCGCTGCGGGAACTCTGGTAGCCGTGTACGATTTCAGCTGCTTCTTCGCTTTCCTCACCGACTGGACCTCCAGAACCGGACCCGGACCCCGAACCAGGGCGAGCCTGCATTCCAGAGACGTAGCCGGTGAGTAATGGCAGCAGCGGCTTGGGCTGAGGGGGTTTGGAGGTGAACTGGTGGTGGAAGGTGAAGGGTTGGATGGGGAGGGTGGTGGGCCGCTGGTCCTTACTGTAACGAACCACCGCTGGCGGGTTTTCCGAAGAGCTCGACAGAACACCTGGACGAGACAGAACCAGGAACGGGTTAGTTTAGCATGAGACAGAAGCAACGGGAAAGAAAAGCTCAGCTCAACTCATTCATTTTATCATAAACAAGACAGAAAGAGCAGTTTAACATTTAACATTTTTACTGGGAGACATTTTAAATAAACAAAATAAATAAACAAAATAACTGAAACCACAAGTAAAACGAATTATGATGTTTCTGTAAACAAGTGTCCTGTAAGAAAAAGGGCTGGTTGAGACCAAAACACCAGACTGAAAACTTTTATCATCCAGTTTTTGGTAGAAAGAGAAAAAAAAAGAAAAACAATAAAACATAAAAATGGAATTTATTGAGTTCGTTTTAATTTATCATTTGATTAAGTTATTGCTTACTGTGACAGGTGTGGGCACACAAACACTGAACTAGTACAAACATCGGTTATGGACCTCATAAAATAACAATTTTCTTCTATTACATTCTGATTACAGATCATCTAAAAACGCAGCTTATGATTTATGAAACCAAAACTAAATCGAATATTGATTCTTTCTCAACATTTGACCCAACATCTTGTTTCACTGGTTTAAAGAATAACTGGCTGATTACTGACACAGAAAGTCAAAGCAAAGAACCAACAATAAAGAGATTTAAAAATATATTCCTGTGAACTGACTAAACTCTTCCCAGCAAAGCCTGAAGGCTGAAATGGAAAACAGCAAAAAGTGCCCAGTCACAAAGTTAGCTTGCCAGACAGCAGACCACCGCCATGCTCTCTCTCACCAGGCCACGAAACGCATCTCCACCCCCAAAAATAAAAGCACACGCAGACATACTGAACCTGAGGCCCTGCATGAGAAGAACGGGGCAGAAACGCTTTTCTGCAGCGACTCAAAAACTGTTTCACTTGCTGTTTATGTGCCCACTCTGCTGCACGACAGACAGGAGCGTGCGTGACGTCAGCCGCGTTGCGCAAGCTGTTTGTCACCGGAAAAGTCCGACCCACCGCCGTCTGACCTGGGTGAGGTAGCACCTCTCGGCCACAGGGGGCGCAGCTGAGCTGCATCGCAGAGAGAGCTCCAGGACAGGAAGCTTCTTGTCTTTCTGTTTGTAAAATCTGCTCCATTATCCGTTATTATATTTTAACACTTTCATGGGTCCATTAGACAGCCGAGCTTCTTCCTGCAGCCGCTCGTTAGCATTGTTAGCGAGCGATTTGCTTTAGCAGAGCCTTTTACAAAGGAAGCTGCTAAGAAACTGAAATCTGATTAATAATATATGAGCCTGAGAAGCTGCACAGCTGCTTGTTATGGCTAAAAATCATGGCAGGCCTCTGAGATACAGCAAGGAGAAAAAGCTCTCAATTCAACCAGAAATTAAACACTGCAGAAACACAAAACCAAGTATTTTTTGGTCTAGTTTTAGTTCAGTTGAAATAAGGCAAAACTAACTTACATACAAGTAACTTTTCAGCAAGATATAGGAGCTTGTTTCAAGTCAATAATTCCCTAATATTTATTTTAAAAAGCATAGTTCCACTGACAGATTATTTCACTTATAACATGGGAAAAATGTCTCATTCTAAGTGGAATTTACAAACTCCAAATATTTTATTTTCAATGCATTCCAACAGGAGACATAACATGGCTGGAACAGGATTGTAATAATCTTTAATGTATCAATCACTCAAGGTTTGATGCTGTAAAATATTCATAAACTTTTATCATTATTTTCACCACAATTACTTGATTCCTAAACAAATTTAGATTTTAATCCCAGAAAACGTGTAAATATTTTTGTATGTGCAGAACTGGCACAGTTTCTATTTTTTATGCAATACTCTATGAAAACGTTAGTGTCATTTCTTCATTTTTACCTGTAAATGAGACTTAGTTATTTTTCTTTTGACTTCATTTTCAGAGGAATACTTTTTTCCTCCACAATTTTAAGTCTTTTATCTCTGACTTATTAATCATTCAGGCAGAGAATGGTTCCTAAAACCCCCGGATAAATTATTATTTGGTAATTATTGACACTTTTAAAGCAAAGTTGCATCAAAACTTGCATTAAAAGTCCATTAAAAATGTCATTATTTATCGAATGACACTTCCTGACAGCAGCTATAACCATTGATGAAGACTCCTTCATGTCAGTCTGATCTGCACCCCTTTAATTAAAGTGTTACCCACTTTCTGACGGTATAAACTTTCCATGGAAATTTCATCCCAAAACAATTTAAAAAGTGGCCAAATTAGTGAAATTGTTGAATTGCTGTCAGGGGCCACAAAAAATTACCCAAAGGGCCACAAATGGCCCCGGGCCACACCTTAGACACCCCTGTTGTAGAGTAAGGGGGGACGTACCTTCTGCCTTGGTTTGGTTCTCCTTGGCCCCTTCCAGTTGGCGCTCGATGCTTCCTTGGCTGTAACACCTGGTGAAGCGCACCGGCGATGCTGCCGGACTGATGGACTCGACCCGCTGCTCCAGGATGGGGGAGAAATCCACAGACGAGTGCGAGTGGGTGGAGTAGGTGGAGGAAAACGGGTCTGGTGCCGCCTTCGTGGACGGCGACCCGCCTGCGCCGCCGTGTCTGCGTTTGCTCCTGGCGATCTCGGCGAAGGAGGTGACGCGCGGCGGAGGAGGCAGCGGCGGCGTAGCGGGCTGCGCGGCGCCGTCACTCAGCCGCATGGGGCAGCTCAGCATGCGCTCCAGCGAGCCGAGCCGCGGAGACGGACACCTGTCCAGGTTGCGGTCGTAGCTGCGGGAACGGGGACAGCCTCTGGAGGGCGCTCCGCTGCCGCCGATGACGCTCCGCTGAGCCAACGGAGGAGAAATGTTGACGTACACCTGGCCTTCGATGACGGAAGGAGCGACTGCAGCCGCTTCAGCGTCCTGCTGACCGCCATTTTTCTTCTTCTTCCTTTCGTCATCATCATCAACATCATCATCATCATCATCATCTCGCTGAATCAAAAGAAAATGGACAAAAACAATCAAGTCAAACTTCTTGGTCTCAACAGTTTTGTTTAGAGAAACTTCGTAATTAATTTTATTTGTTGTTTCTGTTGTTTTGTTTGTTCAGTTTGGATATTTAAAATGTCTCCCAGTTTCAGTGTTAAATGTTCATTAGAATTTAATTTAAAGTTCTTGCATTTTTATGGCATAATTACCATTACATTACATGAAAATTGTCTTAAAACAACAATATTATCGTTTATCGCAATAACTTTGCAATTTATCATCCAGCAAAATGGGTTATTGTGATTGGCCTAATTATCAGAACAACTTTTGAATTCCTTTTTTAAAATTAATTTATTTATTTATTTAAAATTTTTTGATTTATTGATCAATTGGTGTATATAGCCCTGCAAATTCAAAAGATCTTACAAAGTAATTTTAGTTTAGTTATTAATGCAAATACACTTGAAAACTAACTATTATTATTATCTCCAGATTTTCTTGTCTTGTTATGAGAATTAATTTGTAACCATTTTGTCTTCTTAATATAATTTCCTGTTGGTTCTATAGTGCAGTATGTAAAACATGAATATTATAACATGGTTTAATTACAAATTCTCAATAATTATTGAGTCTGTAAGTAATATATTTGATTAAATTGAGATACGGTGTAGGATTAAATAAGAAAAGTAGTGGTAAATAAATTATTTTGTTATTGGTTACATATGCACTTGTTTTCTCTGTTTTACTGTTTGCTTGTTTTTAAAACATGTTGAAATAAATAAAATAAAACTTACAAGCAAGATATAGGAGCTAACGATTCCTTAATATACGTGAAAAAGTTCTAGTTCCATTGGCAGATTATTTCACTTATAATATGGGAAAAATGTTGTGCTATAATAAATAACCTGCCAATCAAATAATTCTTTTTTAATCAATTCTCCACTCACTTGAGACGACTCTCCATCTTCGTCGTCCTCCTCCTCCAGCCCCTGCTCCTCGCCTCGCTGCCTGAACAGGAAGTACTCGCTGGGCTGGGTCGGCGTGGGGCTGCCTTTGCTGTGCTCCGAGGAGCAGCTGTTGACCGACGAACCTGCTGGACTCGGGGACGACTGGGACGAGAGGTCACAGGTCACCAGTTTGTAGTAGTTCTGGGTGGCGACGACGAGGCGAGCCTGGCTCTGCAGACAGGAAGCGAGGTCACCAGATGACCCCACGGAGTGGGGAGGGTGGAAGGAGTTGCAGTTGGCGTCGAGGTCGAGGGTCGCCTGGTGCTCCATGGAGCAGGAGCAGGCAGAGGAGCTGGAAAGGCGCGGCTCTCGGATGAGCGGGAAGGCTTTGGAGAAACAGGATGGCGGCGGCTCGGTCGGGGAGGTGTGGAGGTCCAGGTAGAACGCCCCTCCCCCTCCAGCGTCCTGTTGGTTTCCGTGGAGATCAGAGACAGACGATGTGTCGGCCGCCGGCGGCTGCTTTTCCGGGATGCCGTTGTTCATCTTGTTGTAAATGGCGCTGAAGTTGACGAGGACGCCCTCGGAGCTGTTGCAGGACGAGTCGCTACAGTAGCCCTGCTGGAAGTCCGGGAACGGTTCGGCGAAGGTTTCTGGAAAGTTCTGGGACAGAGTGCAGCAGGAGCAGTGCTGATTGGACGAGCCAGACGAGTACGAACCCGTCTTGCTGCTTTGGCCGCATCTCATCGGCTGATCATCGTCCTCTTCGTCGTCGACCCAGTCGTGCTCGCCGCAGTCCATGGACACGTTGGAGCCGCTGCTGCCGTGGCGGCGCTCCCTGTCCAGTCCCAGGACGTCCAGGTCGTCCAGGTGGTTGGACAAATCCGAGGACGCCCCCCTCAGCGATTCCCGACTGCTTCCTGCGCCAGAGCCGTGCAGCAGGAACGGCTCGGACGCAAACCCCAGGAAAGGAGCCATGGCGTCGTCCAGCGCGGCGTTCGTCTCGCTGTGAAGGTGGAAGGACGAGTCCTCCAGGTAACCGTGGAGGTTGTCGCTGTCGTCTTCGTCGTCCTCATCCTCGTCTTCCTCTGTGTTCAGGAGGAACGGATTGCGTCGCAGAGGGTTCCTGTTCCTCGGTTTGGCTCTGGGTAAGGTGTGAGCCGTGATCAGCAGGTCCTCCGAGTTGCTGGAAGTGAACGATGAGTCGTCGCTGGCCGTGCTCCCGCCTCGCCCGCCGCCGCCTCGCTTCTCTCTCCCCACGCCGCCGCTGGAGGACCAGGAGCCGCTGGAGGTCTGGATCAGGCTGCTGTAGAGCAGAGCCTCCCTCTGCAGGACATCCCTCTCCGGCAGTGACGTGGTGCGGCTCAGGCCAAGGCTCTCCGGCGGGCTGAACGGGTTGGTCCTCTTCAGAGATCTGCCGCAGCCCCCAGAAACCTGGCAATGCACCAGGGGAATGTGATGCACGATCAACGTTTCTCCAGAAACCTTCGGAGGGCTGTCCATGGTCCCAGAGGAGGAAGGTAGAAGCCGGATCTACAGCAGCAGCAGATTGAGGCTGAAGGTTTTTCTGGTTTGCAGATGTTTTCACTCAGCTTGGCCCAGTTCTGCAGGACTGCCGGGGATCTGGAAGCAGAGGTCGGGGAAGTCCACACCGTGGTCAGAGTGGTACATCTGGACAAAAAAACAAGAGACAGAGACATGAGGAGCTTACAAACCCTTAAGTATTTTATTTTAATTTCTAGTGCAAATATCTTAGAACATTTGAAATGAGACAAAATTAACTTACATGTAACGTTTTACCAAGATGTAAGAGCTTGTTTAAAGCCAAAAATCTCTAGGTCCACTGGCAGATTATTTTACTTATAACAAGACATTTTTTCCACGTTGTGATTGAAATACTCTGCCAGTGGAACCAGTTATTTTTTTACCAATATGAAAGAATTATTAACTTAAATCAAGCTCCTACATCTTGCTGAAAAGTTACTTGTAAGTTAGTTTTGTGTCATTTCAAGTTCACTAAGATATTTGGACTAGAAACTGGACCAAAAACACTAATAACATGGGAAAAATGGCATGTTATAAGTGAAATAATTTGCCAATGGAATAAGTATTTTATTGATGGCGATATGTAGAGCATCCCTAGTTTAGGGACATGTGCTTTAATGCATTCATTGTAATTCCTTAACTTTGAGATTTATTAAAAAAAAAAAAAACTTAGACCACATTTTTTGTTCAACGATTGTTACTTCTTTTTGTTAAATATGAGCAAAATCTTGCCCGTGATTCTGCACAATAAAACGAGTAAAGGCCTGATCGGAGCATTAACGGACCTCTGCAGCGCTGAGCCGCTAACTGCTGATGAGGGAATTCAGGTGTGTTAGTTGGAGAAGGGATGCATCTAAACGTTGGAGTCCTCCAGGAGTTCCTGAGCTACACAAACCTACAAGCATGAAGTGTTTAAATGTGGACAGAGTGAGTCAGCATCACGTGATAAACACCAAGCAGCTGACTCTCTAACAGGACTATGATCTCATTCACATATCACCGCCTCAACAGCACAGACACGCTGAAACACAGACACCATCTCCCTTACCAACATCATCATCATCGTCTCTGTTGCCGGGTAAAATAAGACCACTTTCATAATACCCTGCAATCAGTTCTCTCCTACAACATCAATACAAAACCCTGAAGCGACAAGTCACCTGTGGATAATTACATGCTATATTTTATATAGATGAACATAACAGATTGCAATAGCTATATAAAAAAATTTTCAGTCTCATCCAATCAACAATAATTGATTTATTTTCCCCCCTCTTACATTATTAATATTAAGCTTTATAACTGCTGCCTTGTTACTTTGACTTTTTTCCCCTACCTACACCTGCAGGTTTTAATGTTAGCATGGTAACACCAGTATAACAACTGGAATGGTTCTCCAGTTGGATGACCTTATTAGCAAAGACTCGGCTTTGAATAAAGAAGCGAATCCTCCACAAAACATCCATCCAAAACCGTGAATAACTCACCCATTTATTTAGCTCATTTCAACCAGTTTTAATGCGTCTTGGCCCACTGATTTTTCTCTTAGCAGGATGTACCAGTATTAGCTTAATGAGCAAGACAATGCTTGACAGAGGAAACCTGAAAGGGGCTTAAGAGATTAGCTGCTGGGGCAGAAAGTATGGTTGCATAATGTGTGTTTGGACATATAATGAAGAGTGGTTATGAGAGGATTACAGGGTTAGTGATTTAAATAGGTAAGTCATTGATGTTTTGACTCAAAAACGGATTAAAGCCACAGCATGTAACTTTTACAGAAAATGTTTTTCTTACATATTTAATAACACTGTCCATATATTGTGACAAATATGAGACATCTTGAAAAGATAGAGCTACTCCACCTCCCATGCACCGGTCAAAAACAACCAATCGGAGACAAGAAGAGGGTCTTAATGCTGCCAATCAACCTTGGGTACTCACTGCTAAATGTGACAGTGGCGGAAAAACAACTTACCGTTACAGGAAGCTAAGCTATTACTGGCTAAGCTACCCCTAGCATTCATGACAGGCACTGTTGTGGTGAACCAGCTGTATCGTAGCATAAAGCAAGGGGGAGGGTGTAAGCATCTTGTACACAATGTTGATTGACAGTGCAAAGACCTTCCTCCTGGCTCTGATTGGTTGTTTCTGACAACCAATCTGAATTTGTTCTTTGAAGAATTAAAATAGAAAATTATACGGATTTTTAAAGAAGGTGTCAAGTGGATTTTAGCTTCTAGCACGCGCAGTGTTTATACCCCGCAAATACCAGGAGGTTCACTGTACAGGAAACAAACGATCTTAAAATATGTAACTTATAATAGACTGTCTTACAGACCTAAAACTAATGTACTGTGAGCTGCAGGATGTGGCCTGCAGGCCTTAAAGTCCTCAGTTAGCATGCTAATTGCTAAAACTTGTAGCTAAAAACTAGATAAGTACTCCTTGCTGGCACGGCAAAAACACAAAATCTTACCAACTATTTTTTGTCTAATTTCTAGTGCAGACATTTTTGTACATTTGAAATAATACAAAAGTAACTTACAAGTAACTTTACAGTAATTTATATGAGCTGGTTTTAAGTCAATAATTCCTTAACACTGATGAAAACTTTGTAGCAGATTATTTCACTTACAACATGGGAAAATGTATCGTTATAGGTGACGTTATCGGCCAATGGAACTTGTAATTTTTATCAGTACTAAGGAAATATTTACTTAAAACAAGCGCCTATATCTGGCTGAAAAGTTACTTGTAAGTTAATTTCATGTTATTTTATGTTAAGATATTTGCAGTAGAAAGCAGACCAAAAGTACTCAGTAAGATTTTATGTTTTTGCAGAGTGTAATGCAGGCCAGAAAAATATTCTTCTCAATAAAAATAATATATTAGCGTAACTACTGTTCGTAAACCTCAAAATGCCAACAAAAATGTCTTCAGAAAAAAAGAAGAAATACAAGAGACTGTTTGGACAAAGGGAAAGATTTAGCAAGAAACCACTCAAATACAAAAGACCAACAAAGTAGATTTAGAGAAGCTCAGCTTAGAGAAGCAACCAGCTCTTTCAACAACTCAACAGTATGGGGTGGGGAATAAAAGGCTTTGCTTAGTCTAATGGAAAAACTGTTAAATAAGAATTAAATTAAGTAAAAAGTTTTAGTGATTTCTATGAGCACAGGGTGGGAAGCTGGCCTATTTATGGAGCCGTGCAGGATGAGGAAGCAAAGCTGAAACAAGGACATCCTCCCACTTATATCATCAGGGCTGCACTTCCAGGAATATATGAGCAGCGATGGAGAGCAGGCAGCACTTCCTCACCAGGAAAAGCCAATTTACACGTCCAGACCGGCGGGTGATGGACATGATTCACGGAGTTCTTATCGTCAACAGAATATAGTCCAGTTAAATCTGTGAAATAAAAATAAGAGCAGACCTCTTGTGTAAAAGCAGCGACAGAAAATAACTTCAGGATTCCCACAGACAGAATATTAATTTCCTGTTGATATTCCAGACATTCAAAACTCAAAGTTAAGGAGCAATGGATGAACGGACGGATGGATGACCCAAAGTCTTCCCCATTAGAATAATCTGAAATGATCAGAATGTCCCTGTTGGCCAGAACCGGGTTTTTTCTGATGTGAATGTGGCTTTAAATCCGTCATTCCTCCAGTCAGTCCTCCATCCTGCTCTGTGTGAACGCCATGCTGCCTCTCCTCCTCCTGCCACAGAGGAACTGTCTGTATCTGTCTGCCGGCACATCCTCCCTCTGCTGGAGATGAATGCAGCTTTTGTTCGCTGCTCCCGTTCACCAAAACACTGCTGAAGACCTCTGGAGGGAGGAGCTGATCAGACGAAACGCTGTAATTTAACATTCCTGAAGGCTTCGTCACAACTTAGTACAACTGGGGCAAAATGGAGAAGTTAGGTTGACCATAGACGGATGCCAAGTAGATAAACCCCCGGAGTTTACTATGATATGATGACAATCCTGTGATTTTTAAACCAAACAAAATAAAAATCAAAGAGTTATCTTTTAAAAATCAACATTGTAGGTTGTATCATAAAATATTTTGCTTTTTGTACCCTCAGAACTGGAGTATGTCACTTTTATTTTAAAATATGTCATAGAAAAATATTTATTTACTTAAAAAAATGTTTGTTTTCATAAAAAATATTTTTTTACTGAAAATAGTTTTAGAAAATATTTTTTCATTTCAAAATTATAATTTTTTTTACAAAAGACAAAATCTATTTAAACAAACTATAAAAGAGATTATTTTTAAATTAAAGTATACTTTTTACTTAAAACAATTTTAATACTAAAAATAATTATATAAAATATAGTGTAGCAGTATGGTATGAGAGCTAATCTGTGAGTTTCTCTACCTTCTCCCAGTGTTAACTAAAAGAAATGACCAATCAGAGCCAGGAGGCAGGTCTTAGCGCTGTCAATCACCCTTAGAATTGCTCTCTACTGCACTACAGCTAGCATAACTTGTGGTGAATGCTCAGGCCAGTTAGCATAGCCACCAATGATGGCAAATAAATGGTTTTCCTGTAATGGTAAATTGTTTCCCCACCATTAGCACATTGAACAGCATGTACATGAGCATGATTGACAGCGCTAACACTGTCCTCCTGGCTCTGATTGGTTACTTTTGCTCAGACTGAGATCGATTTTTCCACAGATTATCTCTCTCATACCAAACTGTCATGACATGGTAGCAGTTTGTTTCTTAAAATAAAAGTTGCTGCAGGTTTAAATCTTCAACTGATTGGTTTGGTGCTTAAGGAAAACAACCCGACCCTGAGAGATCCGGGTCAACCCCGGGGATGTTTGTGTGCTCTCAGGCAGCTGAAGATGAAAACATGACCTCGATCCCATCTTTCCCCTCCAGGATTAACGGCAGCTTCCCCCCTCTGCTGTTTGTCTGCCTGAACTTGAGAAGCTTACAAAAGCTTGCATAACTAATGCCACCAAGTGCTGGCGCCACCAGCAGGCGGGGATATTAACTCATATCCAGCAAGAGTTCACTTTATATCAGGGGATCCAAAGTGCGGCCTGGGGGCCTTTTGTAGCCCTTGGATTGATTTTGTGCGGCCCCCAGCTGGAATTCAGAAATGAAATTTGGCCTTGAAATGCAGATGGAGACTTTTAATTTGTAATCAGGGTAAAAATAAATTTTTTTGTACAGGAAAATGTAAAATACAACAAAAATAATTTGTCTTTTTATAACCAATTTTTGACAAAAGGTAAAACCAAGTTTATCCAGAGACTTTTACGGAAATGCCAGCTTTGCTCCAACGAAATCAGCTTTTATTCTTTCTTAAACTTGGGTAAATATAGCGACCGTTTTGAAAGAAAGTTACCCAAATTCTGTTCTTATAACTGAAAATAAATTTATTTAATCGAGCCCAAAAGAAACTGAAAACTACACGTCTTTCTTTAATACAGTAAACGTGCAACATCTGATATTGTGTATTAGGGTCAATTTAGGAAAAAAAGCAGCATTTTCTGCCAAAAACTCAGAAACTTTGAGAATAAGCTCAGAAATTTTCTATAAAAAAACAAACAAGGAACTTTTTCTATCGTTTTAAAGGCAAAAAACCTTTTAGAATCAAAATTACTTTTTGGGGCTTTTTTTGCATTATTTTTTCCATTTTTGTAAGGGTTAAAGTTTCATTAAATTGATTATTAAAATGTTGAAACATTAAGACTGAAGTAAATAATGTCATTCAAAATAAAACAATTGGTTCATAATATTTCTAATTTTTTCTCCAATAAACTCTCTTTTGTGTCTAAAGGAAATGAACCAAAAATGAAGAGTTAGTCGTCATTAAAAATAAAGATTGTTAAAAATATAAGTATGGTAGGTTAACTACTATTGTACAGTGGGAATGTGAACTGTTGCCACAAGACAACAAATCTTTTATTTGAGGTATGTTATATAATATATATTTGGAAAAACAAGTGAAAACAGTCAAATGTGCTTTTGAGAAAAGGAAAATAACGTAAATCAGGAAATTGCCAAAAGTTTTTAAAAAGTATGTCATAACCCACACGTTAAACAATTTTATTGTTTTTCTTTTGTCTTTGTCCTGAATATATCAATTTAAATGTTTTTTTGATTATTTTATTTTTGTTGCCGTTTTTTGCCAATGCCTCTTTTTGTTAGTCTGTCATGTTTGTTCTATATAACCACTGATTGGTGAATAAAAATGTAAAATGTTTTTAAAGCACCGTTTCTCAAACTTGTACAGTTTGCACACTGAGGTGAACTTCCTGTTGGACCGTTCCATTCTCTTCAACTGAGCAACACAAAGAGAATGTGAACGGGTTATTAATGAAGTCCCTGCAGCTCGTAGCGCTCTTTCACAGTCTGACAAACGAGCCTGAAATACAGAGCAGGCCGGGGTGTATTCACATAAAAACACACACACACACACACAGCGCCACCAAACAGTTGTCAGGGCAGCTTTAAAACATCGCAGCAGTGCAATCAGAGACTCAGGAAAACAATTAAGCTTCAAAGCTGGTGGAAAAAACCTGTTCATTTGTGTGAGTTCTTTGTAAAGAAGGAACTAGATTTATAGATGCTAGGAAGCACAGCCACAGCATCTTTAAAACAAGCATTACTAGAAATATCAATACATTTGCAGTAGAGATGGGATTTAACGCATTCATTTTGAGCTATATAGATTTCTGTCATGAGGTGCGGTTGTAGGAGGCAGGTTGAAGTGAATTAAAGATGATTTAATGGTGAAATGCAATTACGAAATCCAAAATCCAGGCAGCACAGATAAGCCGACATTTAACGCTCAGAGCTGGTAGCAACTGGTAGCATAGACAGCTTGACTAGACTGGTACCACAAGGACCCGACAAAGACACAGAGACACAGGTGACATAAATACACAGAGGGTAATCACAGAACAAGACACACCTGGGGACAATCGAGGGGTAGACAGGAGACAGAAACCCAAAATAAACACACAGAAAAACTCAAATCAACACAGAGAAAACCAAATCCTTACAGATTACATTTTTTAAACACAATTAATCACTTTTTTTTCCATTCAAAGGTTCCTATATTCATATTTCTGGTTTGCCTGTAAATCTGACGCAAACAGAGATTGACGACAAAGACGCTTTTTTTGTTAATTTCTGCTCCTAAAAACGATCTGATGGGACGACAGAAATTACAATTGTTGTGTTCAAGTTGTGCTAAAAGGAGTTAGCCTATCAGCGAAGCTATTCAAGCCTAATTTAGCATCTCGATGCTAAACATGTAGCAGCAGCACAGACGCTAACGCTAATGTCAGCGTCTACAGTCGACATTTCTAAAGAAGCTCAATGAATAATCAGCAACTGAAACACTGGAAAGACCCATTTAAAAAAATCTGAATATTTTTGAAAATCCATTTACTTCAGGAACTTTATCACTAAGTTTTAAAATATTATTTGTTGTTATTTAACACAAATTATGAAGAATTTATAGGGTGTACATTGGCAAAGAGTAGCTGTATGTCCGGTTGTTATTTACAATTATTATTATTATTATTATTATTATTATTATTATTATTATCTGTAAATTTTCTTGTCTTGTTTTTAGTGTTAGTTTGTAATCATTTTGTTTACGTAATGCAATTTTTTGTTAGTTGTTAGCACAGTATATTAAACAGGCACATAAATACCAAAACATGGTTTTTATTAAATTTTTTTGTTAATTATTGAGTCTGTAAGCAATATATTTCATTAAACTGAGATAAGGGGTAGGATTAAATAAGTGTTCACTTCTTTCTGCTTCTTTTCAAACATAAAAGTCGTGGAACTAATTGTTTTGTTCTTGGTTATTTATGTCCACGTTTTCTCTTATGAAACTAGTATGTGGTAAAATGTTTACTCAAATACTGAGTAACTGATCAAATTATCAATCATTTAATATTTAAAAATTACATAAACGGGCCAATATGTAAAATTAAGTTTACATGTTGGTAATCTAAGGACAAAAATTACAATAATTCACAAAGTAACGTATAAAATCAGGCAAAAGAAACATTTTCCAAATCAGTTTCTCTCAAAAACTTACGAAACTTTTTTTTAAAACTGCAGGTGTGTGTCTGAATTTTAGGTCATTCAGTGGGTAGATAATCCACTGAATGAAAATTTTATTACTTCTTAATAAAAATACTCAAATAAAAGTGTAATAAATATACTCCTAAAAGTAAATTTTCTTTCAGAAAAGTTACTCAAGTAAATCTAATTGAGTAACTGTAACTAGCTACTACCAACTCTGGAGCCAGACTCAGTCAGACTTTATTTATCGACTTCTGCTGCTGATAAGAGAAAATCAATCCTCAGGAGAAAAAAAATAAAACGCAACAGGGCATGAATCATATCTGCACACAGTGGCGCTGAAAAGCGGAGATCCTGACACTGCAGATTAACATCGCCGCCCTCACCGAGACGTTTCCAAAGACAGACATGCAAACCTCTGGAGGTTTGCATGTCTGTTACATAACCAGAGAGCCGCTGAAGAACAGCTGAACGGAGCGGAGAGGAGGCACGTTGGCCGACACACTGACGCAGAAATGGTTCAGGAAAAGGTCTCTGGCTGAACGCTGCCGAGGCACTAATCCTGTAATGCCACAGCGATTAGCTCAGCGGACACTGACGCAAGAAGATTCGACCAAAAAACGCAAACCAAGAAACAGAAAATCAGGATGAATGGTTCCTGAAGCTGAGCTGGGAAGCTTTGCAGCTCCAAGTTATAATAGTTCAACAATATTTTATAGAATTAATGTGTTTTTAAAATAATTTCTGCCCACTAACTCCTAAGTTAAAAAAAAAAGATTGAATTTAATAAATTAAAAGAAAAAAAAAGTACTAATAAACTGAAAAATAAACCAATACTAATTTAAGGATATTTTTACTGTCTAATGCTTAAGTCAATAAATTAATTACATGCACCTTAGTAAAATGTTTAAAAAATAATAAATACATATAAATGAAAAAACTAAAAATAAATCAATACTCATTTAAGCATATTTCAGATGCTTAAATGAGCTAGTTTCCCACAACACAAGCTAATTTATGAAAATGGCATTTTTAAATGAAGCTGATAATCAAAACAAAAGCATTGAATCAGACTATTAAATGAGACTCGACGCATCACAGTTTCTATTATCAGCTGAATCTATAAACATTGTCTACAGCTCTGTTTATAAACACTGACAGCTCTTTTAATATCGCAAGGAAGAGTTATTGAATTCAGTGTGTTCCTTCTGTTTGCAGGACGGTTAATAAATACCAACGAGAAAAATAATGCTGCATTAACAATCCCTGCTCGCTTTCTAAAACAGCATTTATAAATTAGACATTGTGTATTAGGTCATATTTGCTCTTACTTATCTAAATAACTGTATCTAACATTTACATTTGAGGCATTTTTAGTGACGTAATGACTTGGCTCCAACATGGCTCTCTGGGTTGTGGTTCTTTGGTGGGTTTCTTTTATAGAACCAGTGGAGAACTGGCTGCACCACCAGCCCTAATTTAGAACAGGAACTTCTTTGTTGGGAAAAACCCAGTTTAGACGGCCACTGATGGTCAAAGCAGACATATTGAAATTTTTACAGGAAAAATCAATCTAAAGGGACCAGAAAATGAACACATTTAATGATTATAAGAACAGTTTGATTAGATTTTGAAGAAACTAAAGAATCTGTTCTTTGAGGAATTCTCATTTCAGGTTGTAACATTTCCAGTGTAGCTTTTCTTAAAGGGGGCGTATCATGTAAAATCAAAGTTTTTCTAGCTTTACATCATATTATTCCCTCATCAAAAACATACCTGATTCTTAAATGCATGTTTGAGAAGTATTTTAATCTCCATGGCAACCATTCCCCCCACCCAGCTCCTTCAGACTAGCCAGGAGCAATTAGCAAACATCTCATTGCAACGCTGATAAAAACTTTGTTAAAGGGTCAATTGAGGAGTCATGCTGTGATGACTTCCTGAAGGCAGAGTTTCAGAAAGAGTAGGAGTTTTAAAAGAGACAGAGGCCCAATTTCAAGATGTTAAATCAGAAAGTTAAATTTCTTTTAAGTCATATTTGATATATACAGCATTTTTATAACAACTAAAGATAACATAGTTACTTAATAATGGTATAAAATGGCACTATGCGCCTGTAAAACACATAATAATGCCCTTTTAAAACGGCTTTCAGTCTCAGACAGCAAAATCAACCCAACACCTTATCTTCTTTCATTGACAATATTTTTAGCTAGTAAAATTGATCTACAATCTGATAAAGCAGGAAGATCATGTCCCCTCCACCAGCAGCTGCTAACAGCTAATGCTAAGTAAGCAGCCCTTCACAATAAGAGCCAAAATGCTTTGAACTACAAATAACATACCTGGAGTAATTTTGCGTTCGATTGGAAATGTGAGAAATGTCACACTACTAAGGACTTATTATTGGACCTGTAATTATAACAAATAATAATGCAAACATATTATCAGATATCAATAAACTTTCAATTATAAAGTTTATTGAACTTAGCTGTACACTGGGTACCTACCACAACAACAAAAAAAGTGGAATAACGTATTTACAACGACAGAAATATGATCAGAGTGCAGAGTGTAAAAAATATTTAACACTGGAACTGGAAGACATTTTAAATATCCAGAATAAATAAAGTAAACAACAAATAAAGTGAATTGTGATGTCTCAGTAAACAAAACTGTCCTTAAAAAAAAAGGCTAGTTGAGACCAAAACACCAGACTGAAAACTTTTGTCCTCCAGTTTTTGGTAGAAAGAGACAAAAGAGAAAAGCAATAAATCATGGAAATAGAAATTACTGCCTTGTTTTAATTCATCGTGCGATTAATTCATTTATTGCTTATTTTGTCCATAATTATGAATGCCCCTTATTTTAATTTTTAAGTTAAAACAATTTTTGCTTTAGGATGGCTAGTTTGAGTGTATTTCCAGCCTCAAGGATGCCAGTAAATTTACTCAGCTTTATTTGACACAAATTGGCAAAATTATGCAAAGTATAATTGCATGTGGTGTAATATTTCTGCTATAACAGCAGGCTTTGCTCCACATGGTCGTTGGTTAAACAAACAAGCCAGTGTTGGAGACGGGAAGGACGGCTAATTAAAACCCAGACACAAACTCAGCGCGCTTGGTGACTGACATATATGCAGCTGATGCACAACAGCTGAGTCATCGTCAAAACACCTCAGTTTGAGCCGGAGCTTTATTCCCGTTTTAGTTCTGGAGGAACTTGGGTTTATATTTAAACAGGGCTGGACGACATGACTGAAAAACATATCACGATATAAGCATTTCATCGATAATTATATTGAACATTCAATATTCTAAAATATCTATTAATATTGATTGCCATATCTATCGCTATATATATATTTTATTGATTTATTGTCCAGCCCTATATTTACATATAAATCCTGTCAGGAACTCAACTAGAAAGAGAAATAATGAGTGGCCTGGGATATGTAAACCTAATAGTTTATTTAGTCTTTTGTGAGTAATTATAGTAAAATAACTTGAAAAAACTGAAACGGCTGAAAAAGCACTAGAAATTTAAAAAAATCTCAATAAAACAATACAGTATAAAACAAACAGAACATTAATAAATAAAGTAGTTTAGCTTTAAAACCTTCACAGAGCATGAGATTCACCAACACCAATGTTGCAAATATATTGTCATAGCAACATCAGTTTGTACAATATTTAAATCTCAAATAACTGTTTAGAGTGAAATAATTGTTGGCTAATAGATTTTACGAGTTCTGAAGTTTTATTTTTCATGCTAAATGCAATATTTAGCCGGCAGGTCTCATGGAAGTAAAACCTCAAACAAGCAGCAAATAACATTCCCAAATATAACCTATAGGAAGGACAGCTTTGGAATAAATGATGACGTCTGAAATCTATGGATGAGAACCTCTGCATTGTTAAATGTGAAGATTTTGCTTCTAAATTTAGTTTCCTTTAACCAAATTTAAAATACTTTATGAAATCCAATTTTGAAATCAAAATCATCTGAAGATGCAGAGGTTGTCATCCATGGATTTCAGTCTTCAGGCATCAATTATTGCAATCCTCTCCTATCCGGGTGACTTTGGGGAATGTTATTTGTCTAGTTTGAGCCTCTAAATGAAGCACATTGATGTTGTTCACTGTGGAGGTCATATGTTTTAGTTTTGTATTACTATTTTCAATCCAGAAGAATAAAAAGCATAATGTACGCTGTCCTAAAATTTTTAAATGGCTATAAATGCATCTTTTGCCACTTTGAAAAAGTCGACAACGTGAAAGGAAAATAATACAAAAGAATGAAATTCTAGCTTATTCAGTTTACACTTGAGAGACAAACAAAAATCATCTAACAATGACAGACGGGCAACAATGTCAAATGGTGAGAAGGGCTACAAAATGCAGACCAGGCCAAAAAACAGTTTATATAACAGGATCACCTTCTTTTATTTCTCTGCATTGTTCCTGAGATTATTTAATTGTCTTTAACAGCACAGAGTAACACAGGCAACGGGATAAGACGCTTTACAGACACAACACTCCTACAATTTGATATGAAAATACTTAAAGAAAAAACAAAACAAAGCCTAGATTAAAAAAAGAGCAGGAAATTAAATCTGAGCAGTCACAGTCACTCCCTAAAGGAAAAATAATAATATCATTTCAGCCGTTTACACAGATGATCCATCTGATGGGAATCAGGTATCAGAGCTTAAATGCTAATCCTGCATCCCTGTCACAAACATAACGCTGTTATTTAGATCAGAGTAATCTGCATCCCCACCATACTCTCTGTAAAAGACAACAAGAAACCAGATGGGACAAAACAGGAAGAACAGGCCTTCAACCTTCAAAATAAAAGCTTAAAAATTATTTTTATACAAGGCCTTGGTCTCTTAAAGTATTACTTATTGGGTACACTTCTTAAATTAGACCAGATTGTACTGTTGACAGATAATGTAACATATTTTCTTTTCTATTTTTTTGCTTGGCTTGCACCTTTAATGCATCAAAACTGAAAACCCTACTTTGTTCATGCAAAAAAAAAAACATGAATAACTATATTTATAGTGTTTTTGTTCCATCAATATTTTTATTGTATTTTTTACAGATTTGACATACCTGCCATATAACCAATACAGTCAACAAGACCAACAAACGCCCTCTTAGATACATATCTGCATAAATTGTATTTATAGTGTTTAATGTAGAAAGAACTGGCCTTTTTGAGGGCACAAAAAGTCAAAATAAAAAGTCTTTATCTGCCAGTAAAACCCACTTTGGTGTGTAGGAATGGAGATTTATGTTATTGAATAATATCAATGAAATCCAAATAATGAATCCCAAAAACTAATAGTATTGTAGAGATTGTTTACTTCATTATTTTTGGTTCCATGAAAGCATCAATAGATAAATTTAAAAATATTAAATGCAGTTACTATGTGAGGTTTTCAGATTTTTTCAAAAAAAGCACACTTCATTAAATACCTATATGAAACGGCATATTTTTTTACGTTTTTTTTTTTATAGTAAAAAAAACTATATGTACTCAGT
Organism: Xiphophorus couchianus; assembly: GCF_001444195.1. Classification (NCBI taxonomy): domain Eukaryota; kingdom Metazoa; phylum Chordata; class Actinopteri; order Cyprinodontiformes; family Poeciliidae; genus Xiphophorus; species Xiphophorus couchianus. Next base: position 3,123,228 of record NC_040239.1, read on the forward strand.
CATTCAGTTATCTTACTGCAAGGAAGTTAGAAAATACCTTAAAAAATACTTTGGTGTGTGCTGCTTTGCCTAAAATGTACTATTTTACTTAATATAATCACTTTTTAAAAAACCCGCAAAGATAATAATTCATATTAATCTTTAGAACAAAAATAAAGCATAGAATTCCTCCCAAAAGAAAAAAACAATGATAGAATTTGAAATGCTTTTATTTTGAACGGCCAAAGCGGAAGTCGTACTGGTACGTTCTTTCGAACGTGACGCGTGTTGCTGAGGATGATTCCAGTAATGTGGGATCAATATGGAGACAACAGAGAGGACAAGGCCGCTGAAGGGGCAAAGTCTGCGCCACCAACAAACATACACTGTATAAATATAAACATTACCAATTACAATGTAATTCAGAGCAGATGGCGGCCATATTTAATCCGAACATACACAGTTAAACATCGATGAAGATGGTGATGTTGTGTCAAACCGTTAGAACGAGCCTTCATACTGAAAACACGTAATGCCACAAGCTAATTTTAGGGTCACCTTTCCATTAAAGCGTCGTTTACTTCATTGTAAACGGAAATTGTTTCTTCCTTAATAAAATATTATGAAGTTTGGAAACCGAAGCTGTGTTTTTCGGTTCAGACTGCATCATAGCATTTTTTCAGCCTCCGACTCGATGGTGGTTAGTGGAGCCTTTTCTCCTCACCCACCCGCGGTTCAAACAACAAAAATCAGCATTTATCCGCTTTACCTTGTCCGACGTAGTCTTCGGTCGTTCCGTTTTCGATGTAAAACAAACAAACAACGGGTGTAGCGGTGTATGACCGAGCTTGGTTGCTAGTTTTCTCCTTGTGGGAATGTTGTTTTCTCTCTGAGAGCCAGACTGCAGGCAGGCAAAGCCGCGGAGGAGCATCGCAGGATGGGAGGGACCGGAGCCTCACGTCAGCCTGAGGTCACCATCTTGGCCCCAAACCGGATTATCTAACCCGGGCTGGGACAAATGACTGTCAACAAGCATGTCACCTCATCCAGGGATAAGTTCACCTTCTATACTCAATAATAAAATACAAACATAAGGGATTTTACACAAAGACAAAAAGACAACAATGGGTTTTAATTCTGTCCAGGACCGGCCCAAAGCTGTTTAGGGCCCCTGCATCACGAGGGAGCCCCCAAGAGCACCAAGCTAGCATATATATATATATATATATATATATATATATATATATATATATATATATATATATATATATATATATATATATTATTATTCCCTTATTTAATCAGGTAAACCCCGTTGAGATCTAGATCTCATTTTCAAGAGGGACCTGAGCAAAAAAAAAAATATATATATATATATATATATATACAAAGAAATATATACAAAGATATACAAAGATTTACTATAGCCAAACATAAAGGAAAAATGCATCCAAGGTGGGATCATATAATTAACCCTCCTGTTATGTTGCGGGTCACATTGACCAGTTTTAAAGTTTAAAAACATTTTTTAAATAGTTGGAAGTATTTTTTTTTGCATAAAACGTTTTCTATTTGTCTTAATAGGTGCACTCTACATATAAATTGAAAATTTCTTCATTTTACACATTTGTAACCCCCCTGCATCTACTTTTTACATAGATACTGTTCGGGTCAATTTGACCCGGCAGTGAAGTTGAAGTTCAAAAAAAGATTTTTAAAAATGTCCAATTCTATATGTTTCTTGTAGCTATGAACCCTATTTCACCACACACACACAAACACACACCTAAATGCACACACCGACACACACAAGCCCACGTTCTCACTATTTTCTTTACTACACTAGGAAACTGTGAGAAAGCAGGTGTTCATACAGCTTTTGACGGAAACCTTTTCTGTTCCCGTGAACAAACTCCACCCACTCTGAGTGGGCACTCAGCAGAAGTGAAGGAAAACATAAATACTCTCTGCATGACTCATTTATCTTGATTTTAATCAGCGAGTTAGTTTGACCCAGAACAGTATGTGTGTCTCAAGTTCAATTATCACCTATTGAAAAAAAAAGTGTAATATCAAATTTTTTACCAAAGATCAATTTCAAGGAAATTATTGTTTTCTTGTGTCGTCATTGATCTTTAATTTCTGAGAAATAAAAAACATCATTGCACAAATATTGATTGAAATGGTTAGTATTGGAGTTAATAATCAGACACAAAATTGTTTTGGAGGAATGTTTTGGTTTCTGACACTATTGCATGACTAAACACTCCCTGGGTCAAATTAACCCACGAACATTATTACTGTACCTCAGAAACGAACATAACAGGAGAGTTAAATGTCAAATCTGTTTACCTTATCAGTCTTTCTTCTGTTGTGTTAAATGAGCCCCATCTAGTGGTCATATTTTTATTACAACCAAACAGGACGTTTTAGGAGCATATTTAAGCACATTAAATTTATTCAGAAAATAAACAGTTTAATGCTTTTTCATTGAAGTCATCAAATTTACTGATAAATTTGATTACTTCAAATTGGAAGTCAGACACAAATTGGCAGTCAGATATTGGCAGTTAGTTAACAATTGTGCTGATTGTGCCATCATTTTCATAAAATTAAGTGGACCTTACTTATCACTAAAATAAAGCAAGTTTGCACACCTGTTCAGGTTCCAGAAAGTCATTAAATTCTGTGAACTAAGCTAAGCATAAAATATGGCAGAAAAATTGTATATCTTTTCCTTCTTCTTCTTTTGTGTTTCATTGGTGAATGGCAACCAACTTAAAGTGCATTTACCGCCACCTACCGAATAAATTTTTCCCTTCATAAAGCTGTTGTTTCTAAGAGCAGTCTGGGGTTATTGATTTTGCCTGTTTTCAACTGATCAATTGGGAAGAGCTCTGATTGGTTGTCTGAACAGTATTAATTAGTTGTACACATTACCAGCTAGAGCCAAGGTCTCAGGCTCAGTGAAGGAACAGATTGTAGCCCGGACATTGAACTTCTGGCTGTGGGAATGCGGCCGTATTATTTGCCGAGGGAGTTTACGTCCGCCATTTTGATCGCTGTTTGCATTCCCCCATCGGCTGATGCAGCAGTGGCCTATGACGTCATCAGCTCTACTGCAGCCAAACTCCAGACTCAACACCCGGACGTTGTTATTGTGTCTTGTCTCTTGTCTTGTCTTGTCTCTATGCTGTAACTGCGAAGTAATTTCCCTGCTGGGATGAATAAAGTACTTCTATTCTATTCTATTCTATTCTATTCTATTCTATTCTATTCTGGCCACCAACCAGACCCCAGGTCCCAACCTCAGAGCATGGTTTTGCATTATGAGCAGAAATCTTGGTTCCAGCCTCACCAAACTCACCAGATTGCACCCCGTTCCGGGCAGCAACCCTGGGCTGAACAGTCATTTAATATCCAGAGCCTGGGACATGGTCATCAACACCAGCTTGGAAACCTACCGCCTTCAACCAGGTCACAGGATCCAACACACAAATCTGGCAGTAATGGAGTCTCTCTTTCCCCTTTTGCTGGGGACCTTGGCCAATAGGGTATTGGACTGCTCAATAGGTGAGTGTTTTTGTTTCAAATACTTCTGTGCATTGATCAAAACTAATAGATTTTTTTTTCTTTCCAGCCATCCAACCACAGAAGCTGTACCTTGACTAAGTTGGCCAAACTTGACAACTCAGAAAATAAAAGCCAATACATTGACATGTGGTAACTGCATTTCTTGGGTCTTTCTAATTCTTTGTTACAGCGTTGGACACTAATTTGAATTAAGTGTATTCCTGGAAAAGTAAAGTGATGCTTTATTCAAATAGTAACTTTAAAGCATCTGTCAAGTAAAACTGAGTGGTGGGGGAAGTCAACCTTCCAAAACCAAAGTTCTGTATGTCTGATATTTGAATCTCCTTTTCTTTTTTTTTTAAAGCAAGTTGAAGTAAGATGAATTTTTGCTGTTTAATTTTCTGAAGAAAAAAAAATCTTGTTCAAGGACTGCTCTGAAAAGACTTGAGCACTAACTAGCAAATTAAAAGACAATAAAATCTTGATGGGCTGTTTAGATATTCTGTTGAGGTAGCCTTTGAACAACCGACATTTCAACTATTCACATTTAAAGTGGGTGTCCGACACACCTTTTCCAGTGTTGGTGTATTGTAGGTCTTTAGATGTACCACTGTTCTGTTGCAACTGAATCAAACTGACTTACAAGGGTTGTGTTGGACCTTGTGGTATTGGTTATTAAGCTGTGAACCAAGGAAATGCTTACCATGGGAGCTACCAGCAAACTTGAATAATTGACCATCCTTGGTTGTGGGAAGACTAGAACTCTACAAATGTTTGATGCATTAAGACAAGTTGCCAGAAGTGGCAACGCTACAGCTCTGGAAAAGCTACTCATTTGTTTCAAATGGACTGAATATTTTATGGATTACAGGTAATGAAGACTTAAGTCAATAGAAAGGAATATTGCACAAGATCAAAACTGGACTGCCTATCTTGTCCAGTCATTGATGTACTCTATATTTAAGGTCTTTAAAACTGGTGTTTCAGGGTGCTGTATGGAAGGAAACGGCATAGAAGGTACGCAAACAAGGATGACCACAGTCTTGACAGGATTGTCAAAATATAAGAATTCATGGGAGTATCACATGGAGTGGACTGAGTCTGGAATCGGTGCATCAAGGCCCATTGGTGACGGGTGACTTTTACACATGGGCTACAAACATCTGACCTGGGTTGGGGGAAACTGAACTGTATCTCTGAAAGTTTGTATTTCATTTGGACCTCAAGGTCCCAGGACCTGAAGGAAGAAAATAGGCTCAGCATCCATGTTAGAAGCCCAATGTGAAGAGTCATGGCATCTGTTGGTTATCTGTTTAGCTTTAAGTCCAAAGTCAATGCAACTACCAGAAAAACTTTTGCATTTCATTCTCCTTGGCATGAATAATAAAACCATGTTAAAATGTTTACATAGCAGTTTTTAGTCAAGTTAAAAATAAATGACAGTACAAATAGTTATAAAACAATAATTGCACCGTCACTTTGATTTTTGACCATTTGTTTAAGCACTAATCATTTGTTGTGTTTTGGACTGTAATGTCACAAAAGTGAAACTGCTGGAGTGGTTTGTTTGGGTTTAATTGGGTATAGACAATGATGGGTAGTTTCAGTGGTAAAAATTGAGTTCAGTTGTGAGTTAGCTGTTTAATGCACAGAGTGACAACTGCAAAAAGCAATTTTTTTTAAGGCTTCCATTTGATAATTCTGGTGAATGTCCTGATTGAATTAAAAATAATCATTATGGATCAACATTTCTAGATATTTTTTTTGCTCTTTTAACTGAATCACAAAACATCTTACTGTGCTGAATGGGGGGCCATACTGGCAACTTTAAGCTAATGCAATTAGTGGTATGGGGTTTAATATGGATCTAATATCCTAATACTCTCCACATGTATGCATTTTTAACTGCTTTTTTGTACTTGACCAATGAACTCCCTTTTCCCGCCACTAGATGGCAGAATGTTTCCTGCAGGAGTAGCCAAAAGCTGGTTTATACCTAAATCAAATTGTAATGGATTTATGCTTGCAGAATATAGGTTAAATATACTAATTTCTGGTTTAATTAATTATAAACAACTGATTTTGTACCAAATTTTATAATAAGTTTTGAATGGAAGTATTTAGTTTCTACTACAATAAATATTTTAATATACATTCAACATCATTTACCTGCTCTGGTGTCTTTAACTCTGAGTTTATTGAGAACTATAACTTCTACGTTTTCTGATCTGGCCTCATCCGGTGAGATGAGGATAACGGCGGTTGCATGTGCATACAGGATCTCCGCATAATCCCAGCACTACTGACGGGGTAGTTCATTATATAATGTTTGTTTCTGTTTTCTCAGATTGAAAAAAAAAAACAAGATCTGTTTACATAACATGAGAGGAAGTTCTATACATAGAGTGTGATCTTTTGGCATCAGGTGCTCATGGATCCCACTCCAAGTGGCTTTTTGTACAAATATACATTTATATTGTTCTATTTATGAAAGTTAAAAAAATCAAACCTAAAGTACAACAAAGCAATCTCAAACAACTATAAAAGAATAAATAAATCACATAGTCGTTGTTCAGAGGCTTATTTTATGCCTAAATAAAACTATTAAATTTTTTAAATACATTTTAAAATGTTTTAAATACACTAGTCATATAAGTTATGTGTTGAATTCATGTTTTTCAATATGTAAAAAATAAAATATTTCTCATAAGATCAGAAAGGAACATCAGCTACAAAAGGTTGAAGTAAGTTTTGTATTTTATGTAAATATTGCATATAATATGACTCAAATGAGAAGTTGCCCTTATTTGGCATTAGTTGCTCAAATATTTAATTTATTACAAAGAATAAATCATTATATTCAATTAACATCTAAGGATGTTATGAGATTAGATACTTTTCAGATATTTACCTGGTATTTTATGAACTGAATTTTTTCAACTGTAAAATGTCAAATGTTCAGAGTTTCTCAGCTGTTACTAAACGCAACATTTCTTACATAAAATTAGACTGTCAGTCTTTTAAAAAAAACTTGTTTGAAATAAAATTTAAATTCTCGACAGACATAAAATGAAGCCTTTTTTCTTGAAACCCCTGCAGGTCGTTATGAACCTGCATCCATCCACCTGAGGACCTCAACCATCAACAAAACTATCCACATGTTCCTTTTGTGAATCAGCGGTTACAACTTCCTCGTAACGAGCCAAGGGGTAATCCTCAGCCAACCAGCAGTGAAATGAAGCCTCAATCCCAAGAACCTGTTTACCAGCAAAACCTTCACTCCAGATGTCTTAATTATTTGCAACAACTAAATGTCAAGTCCAGTAATTACCAGCAAAGGTTTCAGCGCCATGAACTGAACAACTATCAAAGTCACCAGGCCCTTAGCCATAGCCAGAATCCACCTGGCCGTTCTGAGATCCTGCCAACCAAGGAATCCAACAACCACCAAAGACCCCAGGCTCAGAAACCTGAATTCCAAGTGCCAAGCTACCAGAGGAAGCTTTTGCCCCAAATGCCTAGCAAATACCCAACGCCTGAAGCATCCAGGCATTACCATGAATCCCAGGTGCTGAGCTACCAAGAAATTCTTCTGCCCCAAGCATCCAATCAATATCTGAGAACATTACATCAAGCCCCAAGCCACTTCCAGAAACTATAACAACCAAAGCCTGAACTCCAGATAACTAACCAGCAGACGCCTCCACCAAAGGTACCAAGTCAGTTCCAGAGACCTCATCCTCATGTGGCCAGTAAGTACCCGGTACCGGCGTCTAGACGCCAACCAAGACCTCAGCCCCTGAGGGCTAGTCACAATCGCTAATCAACCAAATGAGAACCCAGCCACAAGCACTTAGTCACCAAGTAAGAGCTAGTCACTAACAGAAATCTGTCCCACAGAAGCCTGAACTACAGGCTCAAGGCTATCAGCATAAACCTCACTTCCAAGCATTTTGAGGCCTCAGCCACAGAAAACTGGGCTCCATGGTGCAGGTTACCAGCAAAGATCTCAGTTTCAGGCACTTGGCCACCAACTGAGGCCTCCGTTAGGGATGCCTGAGCACCAGGGTCAAGGTCATCATCACAAATCTCAGTTCCAGGCACCATTCCACCAAGCAGTACCTCAGAGAGGCAGCCTTGAGCCAACAAACCAAAAGAAAATGCAGTCCAAGGCACCCAGCCACTACCAGAAACCTCAACCACAAAAGGCTGAGCCTCAGGTGCCAAGATACCAGCAGAAATTTCAGTTCCATGTTTCTGGGCACCAAGGGAGAACATCCCCACAAAAACCCTACGCCTCAGGAACCTAGCAACTATCAGCAACATCAACCACAGAGGCCTGAGTCAACATCAACCACAGAGGCCAGTGTAAACTGGCAACTTTCTAAAAGTTTACACACTTGCAACTTTGGTCTAACTCTTTGGATGTTAACTTTATTGCAAAACTTGATGTCAGAAACTAAGTTTTGTGCTAGTCAACTGTAGAGAATATTTACACCATTAGATGTATACACAAAATGGCTACATTTACAATTGAAGTGTTAAAACTGATAATATGCTCATACTGCTTTAAAATTGGCCAAATTTAGACTTTCTAATAAGGAACTTCGGCCAATACAATGTTTCTAAAAGTTCCCTGAAACACCTGTTACGAATCGGAATTTCTAAATTCTGACTCATCACTCCGGTCCGTGAACGCAGCAGCAGAGCCGCCTCGCTCTACCGGATTTCAGCCGGTAGTCTGTCGGTCTCAGCCGGTGACAGTCGACCCTGAAACCTCTCAGGGCTCCGCGGATTGTCCGCATCACATCATTGCGCTTCCTTTTTTATTTTATTGATTTGTGTGATGGCGCGGAAAGTGAGTGAGATTTTGGCTGGAGTATAAATGACTGCGGAGCAACAGGCAACTGGGTTGGGGAAACTCACTGCTCGGCTTTGGAGAAACTGTTGCACAAAATCCCGCTGCGATGTCCCTGCTGTGCGTCAGAGGTATGCGCTCTGGGTAGATTTGTTAAATATTATGCTTGCTATGGTTTGAGGGGGGGAATTGGTGCAAAACTGTAAAAGGAATTATACATAATTCAAACTGTAAAGTCTATTTTAGTTTAAAAATTGCTGCGTTTTAAGCAGGAGTGGATTCAACTACATCAAATTGTTTTACAGAAACCTTGAAGTGTTTGAGTCTAAATATAAGAAAGTTACATTAAATCTTCATTCGTGTGGAACCTCTTAAAACTTGAGTTTCACTAAAAAAAGTTTTAAACTGGAGACCAAATTTTATAGTAACATTTAGTGGGGAAAAATGTAAACTAACACCAAATCATAGTTCAACTAACTCGTCAATCTGAAGTGATTTGAAGTTTGGTTAATTGTTATCTTAAACAGATTACTATATATATATATATATATATATATATATACACGTTTTCTTACAAAATACAATTATGTGGAACCTGTTGAATAGTCAGTGATTGATTTCTTTGCATTTTATTTTAAAATAAACTACCATGTTGACTCGGGTTAGTTGAATATGAAAAAACTTCATGTCAATTGAAGTATTTTAAATTGAAATGACAAGGAAAATAACTTTTCTTATGAATGAAGGCTGCATGCCACTTCTGCAGCCATTTACAGTGTATTGGAATGCAGCCTTCAATCTCGGTGTGCTGTAGACAAACTTTTGTCTGACTTTTTAAACATTTTTTTTAAGAAAACAGATTATCACTGATAACAAAATAAGAATTTAAATGTGGTATTTAAGATGCATAAATAAAAATATTGCAAATATTGCTTTTTGAAAGTTCTGCCATGCGGATTAGTTTTAAGAAAAACATCAAATAAAATGTAGGTTTTCTTGATGTTTCTACCAGAACTGATGTACAAATGTGTTTTACTGCACCTTGAGTTGAAGTGCCCAGATAATGCAGGTTTTTGTGTGGAGCTTATCAGTGATGCAGGAGAAGTAAAAAAATTAATTAAATAAAATAAATTAAGAACAAAACCAGCCTGTGTATTTTCACTATTCAGGTTATAACGGGAATCTGGCCAACACTGCAGCGTTGGTTCCTCCATAGATCACTAAACTACGTTCACGTTTTTTGTCTTGTGTAGTTGAGCTTTTTATGACAGTCTGAACAACACAGATCCGATTTTTTCCGAATACGACCCAGTCTACTCAGATATAGGTTTATCTAATCCGATACGTATCAAATGTGACCTGAACCTGAACAGCCAGGTCACATTCAACCGACTTGAACGTCATCGATACTCGACTAAACGTCACTATTCTGCGTCCTGAGCCAACCATGGCGAACCATAATGAGGATTAAGTTGTTAATGTGCTGGCTCCAGTCGGACAACAACTTCAAAATCGAAAGATATGCTCCGCCATTAGCCTCCATGTTTACTTTTGCAAACGGTAAGCACGTCTTTTTTATGGCAGTTGGCAAAACACTGAGCACGCTCGCTATGTGACGTTATTGCGCCCTCTACTGCGCATGCGGGACACTTTCAGGTCGTTTGCAATTCACACTGGAGATCACATACAGGTCGTGTATATTGGAAATGTGAAGGACCACGTCAAAAAAAAAAAAAAAGATTTCACAAAAACTCGGAATTTATCATTAAGGCCTGCAGTGTGAACGTAGCTTTAATTGGTCTCCTGTCGCTCACATATTGATTTTCACACCATCAAATTTGTTTTGGTGTTTTGTTTCTCTCTCTCATCTTCGGGCCGTTTTTCCATCACTGAACTGGCTGATGAAGTGTGAGAGATGGAGGGAGTGAAGCACAGCTGGGTTCAGGTGGCTGACTTTATATGAAAAAAGAAGAAAAAAAAAGTAATTCTGTTTCTTGAGCCAAAATGGAGAGTGTAGTTCTGTTACTGATGAACCTGCAGAGCTTCAGACTGTCACCTGAAATATTGCTGCAGGTTTTCAACTGTCACCTGTCTTCTTTAGGCAGAAAACTAATAGTCTTGCTTTAAATTTGCTTATGAATGACCAGAAAAGCTGAATATTTTTCAAGTTAATTAAAAGTTTGATTTTTTTGCAAAAGATGCAGTTGTAACGAAACCTTTTTTTACTCACTGATTGATTAAATAACCAAAATAAAGTATTCAATATTTTGAATGCCACAATAATTAGATTTTTTAGATATTTTTCTTAACAATTTATCATCCTGACCTATCACTGGATGATAAATTGTCCCAGACGTTATTGCAAAAAACGATAATATTATTTTGAGACCATTTTCAATGAATATAAGGGTAATTTCAAAAGAACATATTCTCAGAGTTCAATAATCTTTAAATTCTAATGATCATTTAACACTGGAACTGGAAGACTCTTTCAATATCCAAAATAAATAAAACAAATAAAATGAATTATAAAGTCAATGTAAACAAAGTTGACCTTCAACAAAATGACTAGTTGAGACCAAATCACCAGACTGAAGACTTTTGTCATCCAGTTTTTGGTCAAAAGAGAGAAAAGCTTAACTGGCATATCGTCTTCATTTTGTGATCTTATATCAAGCAGTCGAGGCTCGTCCTGTAAAATTTAAGAAACATGAGGCTGGAGGCTTGCACCACTTTAATCCCCTTTTATATGAATAAATAACAATTGTGATGATTCTAGTTAAAATAAATCTGGCAGAGCCGCGATGCCATAAGTCCCTCCTGGTGCTCTAACAGTTAGCGATACAGTTGCTGCTCATTAGCTCATTCTCATTAGCATTTGAGCCAGATGCTAATGAAAATATGACCATGTTTGCTGAAGAAGGTCCTGCTGTGATATGTCAGCAGCAGCTGCAGAGAAACTTCACACTTTACTGTGTTGATGTAAAGACAGAATTTTTTCAACAGAAAAAATGAGGCGATGGTACCATTTAAAGCAGGTGTCCAGATTGTTGCCATGTTTAAAATCCAAAATACTAAAGTAATTTTTAGCAACTTCTGTTAGATTCTGCGATTGTGAATAGCTTGTAAACAGTCTGATTTATCTGCCATAACTTCTACTACAGCTACAGACAAACTTATTTACTTTTCAGCTATTGCTAAAACATTCTTGTAAGAGGATCTTTATCATCCTAACCAAGCAGCTGGAGATTTTCTCTGATCGTTTTCTTAACTATGATCTCCAGATAATGTTCAGAGAGATAATTCATCAGGAGTTTCATACATCCGGACAGGTAGAGTTGTTCTGCCTGACTAAAGCTGGTTTCACTTCCTTCAGGAAAAAGCAGAGGAGCAGGTGGGGCGACATTTTAAAAACACTTTCCTCATCCTGGCTTTGTTGAGGAAGAGGAAAACCTGCACACGCTTTTCTGACATCTCATCCACACTCTGCTGTTTCTGGAAGGCAATTATCAGCTGAGTAAATGCAAACAGTAATGGGATTACATCATACTCGGTTGAATCAGCTATGAAGATTCGGATTAGAGGAAATTATTTTTGCAGTAAGCAGAGGTGGACAGAGTAACCAAAAACTGCACTCAAGTAAGAGTAGAGCTACTTCAACATATTTTTACTCAAGGAAAAGTAAAAAGTATCCGCCCAAGAAGTTTCTCACGTAAGAGTAAACATTTATTTGGTACTCAAATACAGAGTAACTGATCAAATTATGAATTATTTAATATTTAAAAATCAAATCATGAGTCAGACCAAAATATAAAGTTAAGTGGAAATTTTGGACGAAAATGACAATAATTCATATAAGTAACAAAAAATAACAAAATCAGGCAAAATAAAATCTTTCCAAATCAGTCTCTTTCAATGAAACACGTATAAAACTTTAATAAAAACTGCAGGTGTGTGTCTGTGTCTGGTGAATTTTTGATTAAAACATGTTTTTCATTCAGTGGGTCGAGAATCCAGAAATTTCACTCAAGAGTAGAAATTCTTCATAATAAAATTACTAAATTAAAAGTAAAAAGTACAGCGTAGTTAAAATGTTCCTAAAAGTTTTTTGTTTTGTTTTTTTTCAAAAAGTTACTAAGGTAAATGTAATTGAGTAAATGTAACTAGTTACTGCCCAACTCTCTGTAAAGCGTGTTGATTGTTGCCAGAGGTGGGTGCAGCTCTCAAACATTGTACTGAAGTAGTGCTACTAGATGCTTCCTTTGCAATAAATGATCAATCATATGCTAAATGAACTTCCATTTCATATAAAAAGAGCTCCAGTGGTTAAATAAAAAATCTGCACAATAAGGCATTTTTAAAATCTGATTAGTCATCAGAATAATCGATTAATCGTTAGAATAACCGATTAATTGTCAGAATAATCAATAGTTGCAGCTGTAAAATAAGTCAGTAATGTGGGCCAGCAGTAGGTGAGAACAGACCGGGTCATTCAGCACGGTGGACTGGATCGGCAGAGAGAGCAGTAAAGCTTCAGCGGCCCGTTCTGGAATCAGGGGGATGGGAACCGAGGGGAAGTAATCCCCAGGCCATCTGCTGCTCTCGCTGTCCTCTCTCCGTGTCGTACGGGAATGTGAACTTATTAACATCCCTGCACTCTTTATTTCACTTCCTTTATGAAGCTGTTTCCTTTTTTGCCTCGCTTTATGAATGGTCTTCTGCCCTGGATGCTCAGAGTAGAACTTCAGGACATTTTCTGTAATCGTTTAGGACTGGAGTGTCAAACTCATTTTCATTTCAAGATCATGGATGTCTGCAAAGGGGCAGTCCTGCTAGAATGAACTAAACCCATTAACAAACTGCTAAAATATTAGTAAATATCTGTGTATGCATTGAATAAATACTTTTTCAAATGAAATGATATTAGACATCTTTTCAAACTGACCATTCCGACGGCGCATTAGCAACAATTTAGGTAGAAAGAAAATGGTAGTAAATTTCAGCGAAAAACTCAGACGTTTTGAGATTAAGCTCAGAAATTTTCTAGAAAGAACTTGGAAATTTCTTGGTTTAAAAAGTCAAACATTTGCGTGAAAAGAATCAGAAAGTTTTAGGTTAATCTTAGAAATTTTCTGGAAAAAAAGTTCTGTGTTTCAAAAGTATAAAAACTTCCACTTTTGAAACTCAAGTTTTTTCCAGAACATTTTATAGATTAATCTAAATCAGTGTTTTTCTAGCAAATTTTTGACTATTCAAACTCAGACATTTTCATTTTTTAGAATACTTCTTAGATTTTTTTGTGTAAATTTTTTACTTTTGGGGCTCAGAAATATCTGAGTTCTTGCTAGAAGATTTCCTAGATTAATCTCAAAACGACTGAATTCTTTTGGCAGAAATGTACTTTTTTTTTTTTCCTTCTAACTACAATGGCCTTAGCAGGAACTGATCTATGAGATGCAATCATAGGTGAGTTCCTGTAGGACTTTTGAATTTTTGTAACATTTATTTCAATCAAAATCAAGGAGCTATGTGGAGCTACTTTAGAAATATTTGCAAGGAATTTTGCAATATTTGCGCTCATATGTGGTTGGTCCTGGTGTGTTTCTTGCTGCTTAACTGGCAGTGCTTCCAGGGAAACTTAAAGGAGACACTTCTGCTTGTGCCACTGACATGAAAACCTTAAATAGCCTGAAGTCTGAGGTAAGCAGATAGAAACACTTAGTGGGACAAAGTAAACTTTCAGTAGCATCAGTCACAGCTACTGATCTTTAATCAGTAAATAGATTAGTACACCCTTACAAAGATCAATAAACTTTAAATTCTAAGGAATATTTAACACTGGAACTGGAAGAAATTTTAAATAGTCAAAATATTAAGAACAAAAACAACAAATAAAATAAATTATAAAGTCTCTGTAAACTTAATTGTCCTTCAAAAAAAGGGCTATTGAGACCAAGAAATTTGTCTGATTTGTGATATCTGTGAAGATATTCATCTATATTGGTTCAATATCCAAATTGCTTTATTATCTTAATGTGATAATAAGCACATTATTATCACATTAATGTGATACAGGCATTATTGTGATGCCTGTATATCGTAAACATACTGAAATGCCAAAAATGAGAAAATACTACCAAAAAGGAAGAATCCAAACAAAGGTTATTTTATAATTTTGCCGATAAATATGCCAACGTAAAATTAACCGGCAAACAAGAAGTGTAGTCAACATTTTCTCTTCTGACTTCACTGTATTTTCTTGTGAATTTGATTATTTTCTGAGCTGAAATTAGATTTTTTAAAGGACTTCTCTGCTGCCACACAGCAAGCAGCTAAGTTATGTGTAAAACCCTGAATGTAGTGTATCCAACATGTTCTGAGCCGTCAGTAGATGTATTTCAGCAGGTCTGCGGGGTTATTTATGATCTAATGGAAGTGAAAGGGTGTTAATTTCATGGCCAACAGGTTTCCAACCTATACACTCGCAAAGCCACCGGGCTAAAGCTAAAAATAGACCCTCAGTCTGGCTCCTTGTAATGACACAGTCTACTCCTGCTGCTGCTGCTGCTCAGCAGATTTTATTAAATATTACGGGGATCTCCTAACCCGCGTTTTAGGCCACTCATATCTATTTAAGCTATTTAGATTGCAGGTGCTTGGAAGCCTTTCATTTAGGTGTTTTCCAGGTTTGGAAAGTGCTTGATTTCTGTATAAAATCCTTGAAAGTACTTGATATTCAAACTGGAGTTTTGATTGACAGCCTAAATGTGGAAAATGTTATTTACTGTTGAAACCAAATATTTTTATAGATCTAATAAAAATACAAACCTTTTTTTCTCACTGCCTGAAGTTAAATGAGATTAAAATTGTCTTGATAAAAGTCAGAAAAATTAGTGAGAACAATTTTTTATTTTTTGTCTTTTATTTTGTGTTTAAGCATTTAATTTGAGTATGAAGGTAATTTACCTTAACACAGTTTATTTGGATTGTTTCAAAGTATTAAATATTTATTATTCCTAATGACTCAATGACTTATTGATCAGTTTAACTGAAATAAAGGTTGGCTTATATTTTACACGTTAAAGTTATTGAAATTATTTTTATTTTCTTTTGTTAATTTAGCGTTTTGTACTCAGACCAGTCAGGTGTTTTGACTGTGAAAAGATTAAAATGTAAAAATTTTGTTATATTTCAGATAATTGTTTCCTTTCACGCCACAACATTTTTTATTTTTAAGCCGTTATGGGGCACAGTGACATGAAACTGCT
This sequence comes from Xiphophorus couchianus, assembly GCF_001444195.1. NCBI lineage: Eukaryota > Metazoa > Chordata > Actinopteri > Cyprinodontiformes > Poeciliidae > Xiphophorus > Xiphophorus couchianus. The sequence goes on from NC_040239.1 coordinate 3,138,906, forward strand.
GCTGCACAAGTTACTCAACAAGTTGTTGCTAGGTAACCAGAGAGTGAGTGGGTTGCTTGGTAACCAAAGAGTGAGTGAGTTAGTTGATTCCACCGACTTTACTTAGCTAGCTGGGAGAGTTTGAGCAACTAAAGCCATTCCTCTGCCTACATCTCCCAGAATGCTGTGTGGTTCTGGGTCGGAGTTCAGTAGAATTATTGAACATTCTATTAATCTTATTATCTACTGATATTTATCATGTGTCTATTGCAATATATGTTGTAATTGATTTATTGCCCAGCTCTGCTACCTCACTATTCAATTCAATTCAAGTCTTAATCCAAAAACAATCTTAATTTAATGTTTTTAGAAGATTTAGTTGAAAGCTAATATTGGCTAGCTGCTAACTTTTACCGTAGTGCTACTCAGCTAACTGACTGACTTTTTTTATTGTTGCAAAAAATAGACATTAAACATCATTTGTTTTTTTTTTTATGAGAATTTTATCTAAACCTTTGATCAAAGCTGTTGATATTAATGGGTTGTGGCAGGGGTGAAAATTAGCACCCGCCACTGGCCAAATGCGGGTAAAATTATGAAGTGGCGTGTAAATTGGAGCATCGCACCGCCACTGTGGCGGGTCAACAATTTGGACAGAAAAAACAAAACAAAACACTGAATTCAGTAGGAACTTCTGTCCAGGGTAGGAGTGGCTGACTGGACTACAGACTGATGCACATACTGTATATGGGATGGACCTGGGCTGTCATAATTTAACAAAAAATATATCAAATATAATTCTTATCGACCGCGAGAACCCATTGGTTGATTTCATTGACGGACATTGGGCTTATCCAATGAAATCCCTTAGGGCTCCTTGGCCCGCCCCTCTCTGACGAGGTTATAAATAGAGTCATTTCAGCTAACGGTTAGTTGCTAACCGGAGTCCGAGAAAAGTGAGCGGGTAGGAGACGGAAAAACCACAACAACTAAAGCTAAAAAGCGTATAAGCCCATTCAGAAAAATGTGTCAAACTAACCGATATGTTAATGACCACACAGGAGCGACACAGAGGGTTTTACTACTGTAAAGACGGGGAGGGAGAGAAGCTAACGTGAGTAGGCCATAGTCACTTAAAGCAGTTTTCTTGAAACGATTGAAGGCTCAACGTACAAATTTAAGACCACAATTTTATGAGCGCCCAAATTTTGAAAAGCGAGTAGATGTGTTTTTTCAAAATGTTTTAGTAGAACTAATTAATTTTTTTAAAATGACTGACCAGAGACCTTTCAAAAAATACTAACCAGACTGCAGCACAGGGCAATCTGGGTAAATACAACAAACAAACCCATGAGCTGCATTAATTGCTTTTGGACTTTTGCTAATGGCAAAAGAGAAATCCTCCAACTGCTAAAATCGATGCCACTCCATTTGTTTGGAAGAAGTTAGTTTTTCTGTCGTTTCCTTCAGTAGTTCTTGGTGCAGCGTCCCCACAGGCGAGGAGGGGAACAGATTTTTCAACTGGCTTGTTTGACAGTGCATTGTGAAAGTGAACCGAAGCAGCTGGAAATGTTACAAATGCTGCAATTTTGTAAATGAGGTTTACAACTAAACTATTTGTCTTCTTCCTGTGTTTAATTTTCCCCAATGTTGTATAAAAATGTGATATTTGCATTTTAATAGATCATACAAAGTAGATTTCGCTCTGATCAGGGAGAGTCCCACAGAGCAAGCAGGTGGATTGTTTCTCCGTGTGTTTGTGGCCTGAAATGTTTTTAATTCACCACTCAGAGGTCTGTTCTTCCTTTGAGCTTCAAAGCTCCACTTTTCCATCCCTGTTAGGAGATCAAACCAGAGCCACCACTCCAGCCTGAGTGCTCACGCTCTCAGCAGCAGGATGACTAAGGGGGAAACTCTGCAGAGAAAATTATGTCTAATCTTTTTTTCCTTTGCATTATTGTTATAGCATCATTATTTCTTCAAAGTCCAGCAGAAATCACAGTTTTTATTTGCTACTTTTGATTTAGATAACATTTGTTCCTTTGTTATTGTACTTTTAGACAGAAGTGGGCTCCTTAGTGTGACTGGCACACAACTCAAAGCAATTGACCGTAGTATGTCTTTGAGTAAAAGTCACTGAATGATTGTGATTTTACTTTCTATAAAATCAAAGTGAACTCCATCGACACCACAGTGATAGTCAAAATAAGACAGGATAATAAATCAACAACAATATATATTGCAATAGACATGTGATCAATATCCATAAATAAAACATCTGATAGAAATATATAGAATATTCCCTGAACTTTGTTCCAGAACCACACAGCAGTCTGAGACATATAGGTAACTGCTCAACCTCTCAGCTAGCTAAGAAAAGGCTCACTCTTTGGTTACCTAGCAACAGCCTGTTGAGTAACTGGTGCAGCAGCAGTTTCAAGTATATCCACTGTGCCTCAAAACTGCTTTAAAAAAGAAGATGGAGTGAAAACTGGACAAAACAGGAAAGTTTGACAGTATTTCAGATATTTAAAACAAAAACTAATTGATAATTATTGGTATCGACTGATATAAAATGCTTTTAATGTGATACGTTTTTCAACCTAAGTTAAAACTTTTCCGATAAACCCAGAACCTGTGTTTGAAAAAGAACAAACCTTACATGTTGCTTATTGAAACTGTTGGTCAAAAAAAAAAATTGCACATGATTTGCAACATAAATACCAGAAAAATGTTCAGTGTTTGCAATCAAAGCTGCGATTCTTTTGTATTTGCTGTTTTCAGACAATATACAGATGTGAGTGTGACATAATAATTCCCGTGCAGGGGAGCTTGTGAGCAGCAGCTTTAATCTGTCGTCACGTGAACATCCCTCTGTTTTCTACTAATAGCAACTATAGCTTGTCGTCTCAAAACCTTCCTAATTGGGAAAAGCATTTTAACAGCTTTCGATCATGCACAACGCTTCCTCTGCTTCATTTCATTTAAAAAAAAAGAGGAAGGGTTTAAATTTGAGTCATTTTTCTGTAATTCATCCTCTGGCACAATGCAGCTGGGTCCGCTAGGTTTCAGCCCTGCTTAAGGCATTAGCTCAGAGCGATTACCCCACCGTCACCAGCAGCACGCATCCTCTCATACAATCACTCCAGCTGGCACGTGTCTGACATCTGCCCCGCTTTCTGCCTCCCCGTCGCCGGGACCAGCAGGAATTCAGACCTCCATACGCACGGACATGTGTCATACCTTTTGCAGCTGTACTGCATTATTTCTTGCTGACATACTTTTATGTTGGCATCTTGTTTCAGTTCTGTTTGGGAAAATTGGTCAAGTCTTTGCCTTTCTGCATCATTTCTGCCTTTTGAAAGTAACTAAACTGAAAGCAGCAGTTTTTTTTGTTGTTAAACTGCATAAATCGGTCTTTATAGCAACTTTGTTGCATGTAACTTTTATAAAGAATATAGTTTTTACATATTTGTTGAAATGTCACTCTGTCATAACAGTACGGTATGAGACAAATATTCTGAAAAAATCAAACTTTTCAGAAATCAGAACCTCTGATTAGCGCTGTCCATCACCCTCCCTCTTGCTCTCTGCTACACTACAGCTAGCATAGCCTGTTGAGAATGCTAAGGCTAGTTAGCATGGCCACCAATGATGACGGATAAGCAGCTTTTTTGTAACAGTGAGTTGTTTCTCTGCCATTAGTGCATTTAACAACAAATACATGAGATTGAGTGACAGCGCTAAGCCCCGCCTCTTGGCTCTGATTGGCTGTTTAAATGTGTTTTTTTTAGTAAAAGTTACGTTACCATTAATTTTCATCAGAATTATTCCAGATTCTTTATTCTGGAAGGTTTTAATTAGTGTTTTGGGTCAGTGTCGTGTACTTTGACTGTCCAGCTGCTAATTTCAGGTGAAAATACAGAATTCATAAAACATTAAAACAGCCCAACAGCATGATGCTGCCACCACCATGTCTGGCATCTGGTACAGTGTTTGCTGCGAAATGCATAAATTCTCTCTGCATTTTATCAACTAAACATGAATGTTGGTGTGTTTACATATTTAATTATATATAAAAAAAACATTTTATTTAAGTACAGTTTATAAAAAAAGTTTTAAAAAAACCAACAATTTGACTTTAAGATTACCTTCCAAGCATCTTGTTATAAGATCCTGACTAAAATAAAACAAGAGAAGAAATCTACTCAATCAGTAAAACTACTCTCTATTTGACTGAAAACATTTAATTGCCTCCTTGGGATCAATAACACAATTCACACTACAATTATCAACAAATGTAAACTGCCCCTGGCTTGGAGATGTAAGCTATTTCTGATAGCTTAAAGGGCTAATTACACGTCTGCTGCTATTAATGCAGCGTGTGTATCCACTTATCCCGTCTTTAGTGGCTGTTAGCTTTACCGTCGGGTTATTTTGGATTCGCTGTGACACATTTCATTTGCAGGAAAGCTGATTGGGTTTTGGAGCAGGAGTACTGTGCAAAAAGACATGGATGAGTTCAAGGAGAAATGTTTCTGATGTCATAAAACTGCAAAAAAAAAAAATGAACAAGGAGATAGACCTATGGAGTTCAAAAGAGTCAAAACTCTTCTCAATTTATTACAAAATTATTTTCATTTTTATTATTTGTTTTGATATTTTACAGCTTGTTTTTCCATTGTTTATTCAACAGCTGTATAATTTTAAATAATATTAATACATAAATCTTTTGCACTTTTTTCGACACTCAGACGCTTTACAAAAGAATTAAATAAATAATAATAATAACATATGTATGTATATGTTTATATGTGTATATTGTTATTGATTTATTAGTCATATTTATTGCACGTCCAAAAAAGCACAAAAAAATGTTGATTTATTACTATTATTACAATTATAATAACTAAAAATTATTCAACTGTCAAATAGAGTGAAACAATAAGCTAAAAAATTATTAAACATATATTATTAGAATTATTATTTTCATTTTTATTACATGTTATTTATTTTCTGTTGGGAATTTCATTACCTTTAACACTTCCCACATGTCAGTAGCTGCATGGTGAAGACTTTAACATTTCAACAGTTAATATTTGCGATGTTTACGATTTATCCTTTAATTAACTTGCAGTAACACATTGTACTTTATGTTAATTTATTCAGGGTTAGTAACAGATGACAAATACAAATTTTTTGTGTGTTTTAAATAAGAATGCAGATACAGATCTAGTAGATTGGACTCTGTGAATGCTCTTTCTCGCTTGCTTGGTGAAAGCCCAGCCTTCAGGTTTTGGCTGAGCGCTGTTGGCATGGCACCAATCAGGTCGCCATCAGGTTTTCAGTGACGCTTTGCAGGACCTGGCACTAGTGACACACAAGGCGCTTTGTGCCGAGAGACATGACCTGATAGCAGTCTACCTGCTGAGCTCTCAGCATTTTATTTTATTTTATTGAGCAGATTTATAGGGCTGGATGATACGGCTGAAAAACGTATCACGAAATAAGCATATCAATCAATAAATATTGACCAGTTGTTGTTTTTTGTTTTGTTTTGAATATCTGAAATACTGCCACAGTTTTCACTCCATATTATTGTTTAATTTGAAGCTGTTAAACAACTTTTAACAGTGGCGGAACCTTAAACTCCTGCAAGTTACTCCACAGGGTGTTGCTAGGTAACCAAACAATGAATGAGTTGCTAGGTAACCAAATGGGTGAGTTAGTTGATTCCACCAGCCTTCTTAAACTTGAATGACCAGAAACTTGTAAAACCATTAACTCAACTAGCTTTATCTCTGTTAGCAGATCCCCTGTTTTTCGTTTAGCTGTAACAGACCCAACATTAATGTGTTTCTGACACTTTTGTTAAGAAAATTGTATATACTAAAAGGTAAACATTGTTTTATTTTACCCATTTTTGTGTACATTTATTTAACTTTTGTTTTTTACTTTATTTATTCTAGTTTGTAGATTGCAAGACATTAACACCAATATGTCTGTGAATTTATAACCTCAAGGCAATTTGCTGTGTTTAGGAGACATTATCAGCTAATTTAGGGTGTATTCTATGTACGAGAATCGTCTTATGTTATACATTTGTTGTAAGGTTTGGATGATCCATAAGGTTTTTTTTCCAGTTAAGAGGCTCTTATTGTGGCCAGAGACACATTGTTTCAAAAGGTCTGTAACTCTAACATGTCTCTCAGCTGCAACATTTGGGTGTAAATTTCAAATTAAGGCATAAGTCAATGTTCAATGTGTGTGAGTGACGTAGTAATTATTTATCTTTCTATCCGTCTTGCTCAAATATTTTAAGACGTAATCAGTAGCTTGCACAAGAAGAATATTGTAATGTATTTTGCATAATCTAAATGGAAAGCTGCAGGTCTTTTGTCTGAAAAGTTCTCTGATTGCTGAATTTGATTGAAGTGTTTTGATGATTAGCATTAAGATCAATTGTTTGTCTTTGCTTCGTAGCAATCTATCAATTTGGTCACATATAGTTTATTTTCTATATTTTCAGGTGAAATAATGCAATGCACTCTATTTAAAGTCTTGTTTTATCTTGTGCCATGATTAATCTTGATTAGTTTTTAATCAGCTCCTTTTGTCTGTAAGAACAATTTATCAATGTCTCAATTTCTCATTGTGTTTCTCTTCTAGTAATAGAGAAAACTTTAAAATGTATTATTTTTTCATCTTTTTGTTGACTTTATGGAAGATGATTATAGGAATTAGATTTTTGTGAACTATTTTTGACATTGTGGAGCAGCTAACGTAATTGCTAAAATTGCGTCAAAGTTGCCATTTTGATGCTATGCAACATACATTTTATTTATATGTATTTTTCACTTTGAGGTTTACCATAAAAGCAAACAATAATGAAATGTTATTGTAACTAAACTAGTGGAACCTAAATATTAACTTTAATTGAATGAAAAATAGAGGAAATGACAACAACGAAAACAGCTAACTGTCAAATGTTAGCGCTAACCGTATTAGCTTAAGTGTTAGATTAGCAAAAAAGATGGCTGTATAGCTTGACTGATATTATTGGTAATATTTATTTATATTATTTTTAACTCTATAGTAGACTGACTGGGACAATATTTACTCCAGTCCCTTTAATTTTCTTTATTAAATAAATAAATTTCCTGCTGCCACAGGAGAATTGATGAACATTTAGTGAGGCAACATTTATCAAAAGAAATTCTGTTGGATTTTATTAGACTACATAAAAGTTGAAAGATATTCATGATTACATTTTTACAAGTTAAAATGTTAAATGTTGCAAAGATAAATATTTCTTGTGATTAGAAATGCTTAAAACTGTCAAAAAAGTATGTTTTCTTTTTCACACGTTGACTAACTCAATGTTTCTCCTCCTTTTTTCAGTAAAGAAAGCCAAACTTCATGGGCCGCCAGGTAAGAACCCATTCAAATGTTCTCCTTTATTCACATGTATGAATAAACACATTACCTTCACAGGAAAAACTCAAACTACCGCAGGATTGGACATTAAATACATACTGTACATTCACAGGCTATTTTATTTGGTAAATCTTGTTTTTCAAACAAAACTGCCTTAATTCATAGAGTTGAGACATTTTCAGAAACACTCTTCAAAGGTTTTGGTCTATATTTATCTAATGACATGATACAGTGGAAGAAGAAGAACTGTGCTATAAAGACAATCCAATGAATAATGGGATTTCAGACAGTTTTTGGCACAATAAAATGCTGTACATCTTAAGATTTGGGGAAATTCTGTTTGCAGAGACTTCATAATCAATTATATTTCTGTCGTGTCTGGTTTTTATTTCCGTTTTATTTATTGGTTTTGGTTGTTTTGTTTTATTTTGAATATTTAAAAAATCTTCCAGTTCCAGTCTTAAGTGATTGCTACAAAATTGCACATTACTTGAAAAAGTTCTCAAAACAACAGATCACAATAATTACTGGGAGAATGTATCTTTCAGCAAAATTTGCTAGTGACAAAACAAAACTACCTTTAGAAATATACCTAAGATTATGTTTTAGTTTTGCGCTGTGTTGACGTTCAGCAAACATGCTATTATGGCACAAACTGTGACCTTTTGTGATTCAATAATATAATGTCTAAACACTTATTGCATTATATATATTTTAGACCTCGCTTTCAACGAGAAATCGAAGTCCAGCTGTGTCGCAGTTGGACTTCCAACCAACCAAAGTGTTACTCATGTTATGCAATCTGCTTTTCTTCCAATGAAGTCCATTTTTACTATTACTGTAAGCCATGTAAGAAGCATGAAGCTTATTCAAACTGCTTTAAGAAGTGATGTAAGAATGATCCCCTCTTTCCAGCCACTTTTTGTCTTAAACGTCTCTTTAGGCTGCAGCTGTTTGTCTCTTCCAGTTCTCTGCAGGCTGTGATGAGGGGAGAACAATGGGAATGAGTGGGAGAATAAGAAATCAAGCTGGAGGAGGAGGGAAGGAAAATCAATAGATCATCACAGACAAAGGGCCACCTGCTAGCCTGAGATGACAATGTGCCATTCATTTATAGAGAAAAATCTTTCAAGTTCTTTAGGAGACTCTGACAAACTCACAGCACAGAGAGGAGCAGTTTTAAGGAGAGAAAATAAGGACATTTTATGGTGGATCAAAGGAATTTGTGTCATATCTTTATTATTTAATGGAAAAACTGCATCCAATTTGACATTTTGAAAATAAATTAGCTTAACAGCAATTTAATAAAAACTTGTTTTCGATATGTTTTTGCACTAGGATGAGGTAATATTGAAATTGCTTTATTTTGCAGAACTGGAAAGGAAAATTTTTTCAGATCAAACAAGTGACATGATCAACAACAGGATGTTACTACTGGCAGAAACTACAAAGCAGATGACGACAGGAAGTGGTTGGGGGATGATGGCACAGATTATTTTTTAATGACTTATTGCATGAGCAAACTTATTCACATGTGAATTTTAATTGTGTTTCACATTTAATTGAGTGTGGGGGGGCGGGGGGGGTTCCCATTAGTGGAAAATAGACAACGTTTTTTGCACATTTGTAATGGAAACTCAGATACTGATGCTGAAAAGTTGACTTATTTTTAAGTGATTTTAATTGTGTTTTTTATGTAATGGCAAAACTACAATTGCAAAATTGTGATTTTTTGATATTAGCAGAAAAAAGACAACATTTTGCACATATTTGTAATAAAAATGCAGCTGCTGAAAAGTGGACTTGAATGAGTCAAAATGCAGAAGTTCGTGCAGAAACCATTATTTTGTATAAACTAAAATAATTTGGTGTTTGCTTTTACAGCAACTGGAACAAGAAACTTATTTTTACACTTTTCCATGTTGGCCATCTTGCACCGTGATTCACTCTTTCAGAGTGAGGATAATGAGCTGCATCTGAGTGGGGTCAAGGGTCATCAAATACAAAACTGACTGAGCTAGATGAAACACCTGAGTGTTTTTAAGTCAGCCTTAGTTTTTATAAATCGACAGCTATCCAGACATAATGGGGAAACTTCAGTTTTCTGAAAACTTGACCTATTTACAGGATCTGTTTTTCCTTGGGGCTGCGATGTCCGGCGATGTGACTGATAAATGTTTTACCCAGGATGCCACTCTGTCAGGTGACACAGTTATTTGTTTTAGGTCAAGGAAAAATTTGCCGGTTTTGTCCCACTCTAATGCCCCAGTTTGGAAACATGCTCTGATTTATGCTTAATAGTAAGAAGCGATGGATTTATTTCCAGAGGGAACTGGCTGCTGTCCCTGGACATTTCCGAAACCCGATTGGTTTATATGTCACTTTATTATCCAGATTTTAAAGTATTACCTCCACTTTTGGGTTACAGTGACAAGACTATGTATTTTACTAGGTATTTAATGTGATAAATCATCACAAAATAGTGAATAAAAGTGAGCAGAAAGGGCAAAAAGACTCATTAAAGTTTAAAGATAGAGCAATTTTGTTTACAGAGGCTTCATAATTCATTTAATTTAAGATTTCTATTGTGTGTGGTTCTTATTTCTGTTTTATTTATTGTTTTTTGTTGGGTTTTACTTTGAATATTTAGAATATCTTTCAGTTAAATTAAAGTTTATTGGTCTTTAAGAGGGCAAAGTTGCATTATTTTGCCATTGTCAATATATAGCATGAAAATGGTCAACATGATCATTTATTGCAATATTGGGACAATTCATTATTATCCAAAATTCAATATTGTAACAGGCCTAGGTTCTACGACGACTTATTATTGTCATTACATTTGGTGAAGAAGGAAGTTGCACATGGTGTCTTCTTCAGAGGTTTTTGTGTGGTTTCCTTCAGTGTTTCTTAGTGCAGTGCCCCCACAGGTGAGGAGGGGAGCAGGTTTTTCAAAAGGTTTGGCTCATTTCATTCAGTGCGGTGTGAAAGAGAACTGCAGCAGCAGAAAATGTAACAAATGTTGCACTTTTGATCCTCAATCAAACGAAATCTACCAGAATATGAGGTATAAGAACACCTTTAATCTCACTATGAATCCAGCTGTATTTGGAATAGATCTTCAAGAAACTATCTTTGTTGATGTTCTAAAATACTGGTTAAAGTTTCACTGAAAAGTTTCCATACAATCCTCACAGACTTGAAGTTTTCCCTTTTGAGATCAAGTGTAAGGTGACAATAGATTGGATTTGTTAGGGATTTCTTTTAAGCTAATAAAATAAATCTTAAATATCTGCACTACATATTGTTATATAATTTATTTTGAGCAGCGAATTGTAGGCAAAATCTGTCACATTTCCTGTCATGTCCTAGTTATACCTGCAGAATAATGAATGCAGAGGAGTCTCTAAGGCTTTAATGAAGGGATAGTGTTGGAGTAATGAGGCGGCCTTCGCTGACACAGCCTGAACTGTTGTGCTGAATGTCTTTTAGCAATTTCTTCTGAGTCAGTTTACTTCATCCAGGAACTGTGTGGCCATTTTGGAGATCCATTTTCCTGTAATTACTAGAAAAGTTGTATTGCACTTTACTGTAAGAAAAAAATTCACGTATTTGAACAGATATAAATGGAAAAATAAATAAAATTCAAGTTGTTTTTACATTGTTATGCAGAATTAAGTACACAGTTGCAAAACCTTTATTTGTTTAAAGTTTATTTTAACCAATCCCGCTGTATTTTTGCACAAATTGTGATAAAAAAACAACTATTTATTGCTTCTTTGACTGTATAGCTGTGACTTAATGGTACAGCATTTAAACCCCCAACACACAAATATTGTTCTTGAAAAATATTACCATTTGAAATAGGTTTCTTCAGAATGCCACATACTTAAAAAAATAATAGTAATTTATATTACTAAACTGAACACAGTAGCTGCATTTAATCATATTTTTGAATTTACTGATATTTATTGACGCTTTCGTGGAACAAACAGTGAAGAAAATAGCAAAAATCACATTTTCAATAATACTGTCAGTTTTGTTTTTTTTATTTACCATCAAGAACTTCAATTTATCATGAATACGATAAATCCAAAATTTTATTCATAGGAAATTTTTTTATGATAAGTGAGAAATGGTACGATAAATGTCCACCTCTATGAAATCCCTGTATTTAGAAGGTTTAATTTTACCACAACAGTCTGCAAATTGTTGAAATCCACAAATACTTCAGATGCCCTAAAGCTAACATCCACGGTCTTCCTTGTCTCCAGTCTCGTGGGTTTAGCCAATCAGTTCCAAGGAAAGTGAATACTGCTCCTGGATTGGCTGCTTTGTAACGCCAGCCGATAAATAGTTCTTGTGACATCACACTTTTGGGAACTTTGTAGCTGACAGCCATCTTGGTAGGTGTTTGTAACTAACTGACAAGGCAGTTGCTATGGAGTTGCTATGACAACCATTAACGAGCCACAATCTTAGAACTAGTTCTCACTTCATTCCTATTCTAACTTATAAACAACTTAAGTACATTACAACTACTACCTGATCACAACTTTGGAGTACTCTACTCACTTCTGTGCAATACTAAGATAAATATCAGTGATATTTACTGATATTTACTGCTGTACTAGTAAAATTAACTTAGCTAATGTAGTTTTTATCTGCTAGCTAACAAAGACAGCCTACGTGTAAGTTACTACAAATACTTACTCTATCAGGAGCTTGTTATTCATACAAAGAGTTTATATGTCTTTTATAAATTTGTTTAAACACTGATTGTATGTATCAGATCGGAGGCAGCTTAATGTCTGACACGTCTTACTTCTCTGTCTCATATGGGTCAATCCTACAGAAGCCATTTTGTTGATATACATTTTTCTTGCATATTGGTCAAGAGTGTCAGTATACTTTATTTTTGTTGGTTTGGAAGCCATGGTTTATCTTTGCTTTGTGCTCCACTTGCCTACCAAGATGGCGCTGATCCAGTTCAGACTTGTGGAAATCATGTACAGGGTGTCAAGTAGCATTGAGTCATGGTATTTCTACGTCCCAAGCTGCATTTTCTTTAGAATATTTTAAAAAATCAAAATTATTTTTGAATTTTCTCCAAATAATTTGGAGTTATCTTTGGATTCCTCATATGTGACAGCTCCTGTGAGATTCCACTTACTTTAATTTCAGTGTGTAAATATTAATTAGACACAACTAAATAGGAATTGTAATGAAACAGGGAACATCTTGTCCTTCTGCTGGTGAACAATAAACAGATTTGGATGTTTTTATCTCTTCTCCATCTCCAAAACCTCTCCAATCTCCCTCGGTGCCCATAATAGAGTATTCATTATTGTAGACAGCCCAGTAAATGTCATCTGGTCCAGCCGCGCCGCGCACGTCCATGCGTAACTGAATATAACTTATTAATTTTCATAAGTCATTGCCGGTTAATTATAAATGATGCCGGATGCTCTCCCAAGAAGGCCCTGCTGCATGCTGGGATATCTTCTCCCCAAGCTCGTCTGCTTCTGACGTGTTTCTGCGGGTTTTGCACAAGAACGTTAATGGACGTTTGCGTCGTTCTGATTGTGACTTTAACAACCTTTGCAGGGTCACAGACAACAGATGCTGGATTGTTAATGCTCCCTCCGCTGTGTTTTTGTTTCTCGTTGGGTTATTTTTGCTTACAGTCATGACCCTGTATGTTTTTCGCACTTGTGCTAGCAGTCAGTTAATGGAGCTGTCTGCAGCCTGTCGGTCCCAAGAATCACAGACATGGAGACTCTGTAAAGTGAATGATGGATTATTTCAGATTAACTCGCTCAGGAACAGAAAGAAAAGTAATTCTATGGTGCAGAAAGCCTATGGGAGACCAATACAACAGAACAAGTGGAGACTTGATGATTTATAGGTTTGGTAAACTAAAAATCAGCTTTCATTTTCTGTCATAACTTTATTAGGATAACAGCTCGGTTAATTAGATTAAATTACAATTGTTCAAAGCATCAAGTAAATGTAATTAGTTACATTTGCTTGAGTTTCTTTGAAAAAAAACTTTTAAGAGTATTTTTACTACACTGTTCTTTTTACTTTTACTTAAGTAATTTTATTATGAAGTATTCCTACTCTTACTTGAGTAAAATTTCTGGATTTTCTACCCACTGAATGAAAAACAAACACGTTTTAGCCAAAAATTCACCAGACACAGACACACATCTTCAGTTTTTGATAAAGTTTCATTAGTTTTTTTTATTGACAAAAACTGATTTTGGAAAACTGTCTTTTGTCCGATTTTGTTATTTTTTGTTACTTGGTCTTTAAAATACCAAAATTTCCACTTAACTTTACATTTTGTTCTGTCCAACTGTGTAATTTTTAAATACTTAATAATTGATCATTTGATTAGTTATTCAGTACTTGAACAGACTATTTACCAAATATTTTTTACTCTTTAATAATTTTTTGGATGGCTACTTTTTACTTTTACTTGAGTACAAATTTGTTGAAGTAGTGCTACTCTTACTTGAGTACCGTTTTTGTGTTCTCTGCCCACCTCTTAACTAATTAACTTAACTGAATAACTAATAACGGCCATTTTGACCTCATGTGAGTGTTGTAGTTTGGCCGCCATCCAACAGAGGGCGCCGCTGTTCATCCTGAAGTGGAACCGTTACAGAACCAAAATGGCGGCGGCGCCACTTCAGACGGGGAAAGAAAACGGTCCAATTAGAGTCCGGTGTGGGATGATAAATACGCTTGAAGCGGTTCTGTTTAAACACTCGATAAACTGCTTAAGTTTTTACATTAATCGCGCTGAGTCAGCCGAGATGCTTCATGGCGGAGCAGTGTCAACATCTCAACAAAAAAAAGACTGATTTGCTACGAAGGTGAGGATAAAGCGGTTGAGATAGCGCAGAGGAGTTAAAATTAATATTCATTCAAAATCAACCACAGATTGAACTTATGCATGAAAATGTTTCTGTTCATGGGAAATATTTCACTTCTCTTGAACATAAGAAAAGATTTTCCACCTTTTCTTCTATTCAACAACCCAAGAAGCTCCTGTCTTATAAGTCTAACTTTTTAACGTGACGTGAGAAAACTAAACTTTTCTGTTTATTCAGTCAGTATTTAACACAAAATTCTATGTTTTTATTATTTATTTTCTTACTTCAGCATATTCTGAAAATGTAGCACTTCATGTAATGGAAAGATGGATGGCCAAATTCATTCAGGGCCGCTTCTCAAATAATTGTTAGTTGATCGATAAGAATTAAGATGACTCAACTTTCATCAATCGATAACTTGTATCCGTAATAACAGCTGATGCGGTAGGAAGTTGCCAGTTCTTGCATTGATTTTTTTTTTCATTCTGTATAAACCACCTGGAACCTTACCAAAACAACACAGAATAACAACATCTGAATCATCTATACTAGCAGATCCTTTAAGGATTCATTTTTGCAATGATTTTTAGCCTGTTTCTGTTTCAGATCCTTTTATGTTGTTTTCTTCGTGCCTCAGCCTCTGTAGATTCACTCTCTGAAAGAAGCTGTCGCTGCAGACATGCATTAACAGGCAGCTCTGAGAGAAACAAATGCATTTGATGTTAGAGGGAAAGTTAAGGCACAATCATGCTCTGCTTTTTCTTCAGACCATTTTTTTCAACAGCAGTTTGTAATCAGAGGTTTGGCCGTTTGATTAATTTATTTTAAATATTTTTTTAAAGTTCTGGCTTCCGCCCACAGTCCAAAAACATGACTGTCGGGTTAATTGATCTCTCCAAATTCTCCCTAGGTGTGAGTGTGTGTGTGTGTGTGTGGCTGTTTGTCCTGTGTGTCTCTGTGTTGCCCTGTGACAGACTGGCGACCTGTCCAGGGTGACCCCGCATCTCGCCCGGAACGTTAGCTGGAGATGGACCAGCACCCCTGCTGATCCCACTAAGGGACAAGGGGGTTAGAAAATGGATGGATGGATATTTTTTAAAGCATCAATACAAGCTTTCACTGTGAATATACTTGTTATTATGTGTTTAACCGATTCTTATGGAATCAGCAAAATGCACAGACAGCAAGGAATGGATGGATGGATGGATGGATAATCAGATGGATGGATGAACAAATTAAAGAATAAGTAGATTGATGAATAGATAGATGAAAGGATGCGCGAATGGATGGATAACTGGATGAATGGATGGATAAATTAAAGGATAAGTAGATTGATGGATGGGTGGATGGATAAGTAGATGGAAAGATGGATAAATTAATGGATGGTGGAGAGATGAATTAGTGGATGGATACACATGTAAACGTTTGGGTGGACAGATTTATAAATAGATGGATGAATGGATTTACAACATGGGACAAATCTAAATATTTAATATATTTCCATCCTGTTTTCTTCTTTTATTTTTATTCAGACGTGAAAAATACTTGAACCAGGAAACAGTAACAGCTAATATTGGAAATGGATTTGATCTGAAGAGTGTTTTGCCCCTTTATTTTATTGTGTAACAAAATAAAATGTTTTACATAATTTCATCACATCAATAATACCCCAGCTGTAGTACATACAAGGAGAAACTCTCCTTCATTTTTATCTGGGATTTTCTGAATATGTCCTGGAATTAAAGATATCAAAAATTTAAAATAACATTTAGCTTTTCGCGTAGCTTTTATGTCTGACCCCCAAACAGTATCTTAACAAATATTTGAGTTTCTAATTTTCCATTTTCTCTGTTTTTTCAGACAAATTCAACGCCTACGTCACCTTAAAGGTCCAGAATGTGAAGAGTACAACCATCACAGTCCGTGGAGATCGGCCATGCTGGGAGCAGGACTTCATGTTGTAAGTAAAATACTTTATATTTACAAAAGTATTGAAACCCCTTGAACCTTTCCGCTCTTTGTCACATTATAACCACAAACATCTGTGGTTTTCAATTGGATTTCATGTGACAGACCAACATGAAGGAGTGCAGAAATGAGAAACAGAAGACTTTTGTATTCAGCCATGAAAGAAAAACAGTTAAAATATAAAAGCCCATGAAATGCATAAAGTAGTTTTACAAGATCAAAGTGTCACAAAATAAAACAGTTATCAAATGAATAAACAATGAAATAAGTAAATATTGAAATAAAAAAATAAATCTTGCAATCAATTTTTTTATAAATCTTGAAATAAATCAATCAACCTTGAAAAAAATTTAAAAATATATATATTAAAAATATTTTGTTTTGTTTCATGGGGACATTTATTTCATGCAGTAAAATGTTTATTCTGCTTTTATTATTTCCATTGCTAATAAAAATGGAGTTAAAAAGATAAACGTCCATGGAATGCATAAAGTAGCATAACAAAATTAAAGTGTCACAAAATAAAACAAAGTTATTAGATGAATAAAAAAATGTAATAAATAAATCTTGAAATAAAAGATTCTTGAAATAAATACAATTATTTTTGTTTTATTTTATGGGGACATTTATTTCATGTGACATATTTACAGACAAAGGTGTTTTTATCTTGAATTCAAAGTGTAAATATATTTTGTATAGTTTTGGTTTGAATATGTGTTTTCTGTGTTCTCCAATTAATGGTTAATCGATTATTAAATTATTTGACTATTATTTAAAAAGAAACCAGTTAATCCAATTAGTCATTTCAGCCCTATTTAAAACCTAAATTCATTTATTTTAGTTTGGATCGTCCCTTTGCTTTATTTTTCCGGCGTTTTTTTGCAAAGTGTTGTCACTAGCGGCATAGCGGTGGTAACGGCGTGTTCGCTGCCAAACCCCTGGGATGTATTAAGACAAATGCAGAGAGAAATTGGTGCCTCAGATGCTGTGGCAGCCTGCAGATGAATGCAGGCCAGGTAGCCATTGCAAGCTGACTTGTTATCTGGTCTTAATGGGCCTCTGTGGCATTGAAAGTGGTGCACAGCAGCGGCCTGTGGGACTCCGGTCTGGCCGGCTGACACGGCCTCCTAAATGGGAATTTGGGCAGAAGGAGGTTGGATGGATGGAAAGTGAAATTACCTGCCAGATAAGTGGATGAGCCAGTTAGAAATCTAATGAATTGTCCAGCCCATCCTGATTCCAGAGGGAATAGAAGTAAAGATGCACCTGATTTAGAAATCTGCTGGGTTGTTTTTACGCTTCCTGTTCTGTTGTAAGTGGTGGTGTTTGAATCAATGTGTGAGGAGAAAATCAGCAATTTATGTGTGGAAGTATTGTCTGATGGACAAAACATCCTCGCTGGGTGGTTTGAATGGCATCCCATAATTTGTTTTTTTAACTCGTCCTGCATCTTTTTGGCACATTTGGCAGCTGTGCAGAGAAACACTGATGGCAAAATGAAGTTTTGTGGTCTCTCGACGAGCAAAATGGTGCATCTGAAGAGTAGTAGAAAAATCCAGTTTTAATTTGGAAAATCTGATGATAAGTACCAGTAATGATTGTGCCACAGCTACTAGCAGACCGGCTGCTAATTTTTCTCCAAGCCCGTTGTGCCAACAGGACTACAATATGACACAGAGAGCTGTTCGTCTGCTCTTCTGCTCACAGATTTTCTTATTTCAGTGTTTAGAGTACAGAAGATGATTAGGACCACTGGGGGGAAAAAAATAATTCTTTAATCATACAATTCTGACTTTTCCTGTGGGCTACAATGACATTAACATATGTGTATTTCAAAAAAAAAAAGGGTTAGTGCTGATGTTTGAGTAATTCTTTAAATCATACTAAAAACAACTAATTTTAAGTTTCAGGTTTATAACTGACTTAAAGGAATTAGATTAAATTCAATGACGCTGCAGACTGAATTATTTCTTCCTCCACAGAGCCGCATGATGATGACCAAATCATTTCTCAATCTAGCTACTGCCTGCAGTGTAGTGCAGTACGTCAGGCAGCAGTTCATTCATTTTAAAGCTGTTATCGGTTCTGTGTTTTTATTTCTGCAGCGAACTGCTTCAGTGATTCTCCTGGCAGCAGGAAGTGATGCTAAACAGCTTTAAAAATAACCTGATGAGTGTACACAGCTACAGATTCCAGTTAAATAGATTTTTCTATGCAGATCATTTAGATGACATGCTAGGCTAATGTTAGCATTTTTACTTTGCATTGATATGACTGATTGATTATTATCAATGAGTCAAAATCTTACAAAGTATTTTTGGTCTAGTTTTGTTTCAAATATTTTTGTACACATGATATAAAACAAACTAACTTACAGGTAACCTTTCAGCAAGATATATAATAAGTAAATAATTCCTTAATATTGGTGAAAAAGTTCTAGTTCTATTGACATATTTTTTCACTTATAACACGGGAAAAATGTCTGGTTATAAGTGAAATAATGTTACTTGTACCTTTTATCAATATTAAGGAATTATTGGCTCTAGTTAACAAGCTCTCATGTCTTGCTGAAAAGTTACTTATAAGCTAATTTTGTCTCATTTCAAGCATGATAAGAAATTTGCACTACAAATAGACCAAAAGTACTTAGTAAGATTTTGTGTCTAAGATCACAGATGTATGCGTTTTATTTTAATTGAACAACAACTTAGGATATATTCAGCTGTTTGGGGAGAAGCTCTTCTGATTATTGATCGGTTTGTCTGTTGTTTCGGGTCATCGCCTACTCTTTCCTTCAATTAAGGTCTGCTCAAGTATCAACAAATTGTGACCTTTGTCCTTCTGCCTGCATCAGCCTGTATTAAGTGTTTGAGGAGTGACTTTATCAAATTACAACAGGAGAGATTAACGTCTGTCTGTTGGAAACCTTTTCCTCCTCCTCCTGTCCTTCTTCATTCTGCTTCTCTGATTTTGATCTGCAAGGTTTCTTTCGTCTGGATGTTTAAATAAGACGAAATAGTTGGGTGCTATGTAATGTATTTTATGAATCCAATTCATGGTGTATCGTCATGTTGTTTGCATTCAAATTTTTAATTGGAATTTATTGAATAGAAGATGGGGAAAATGCAGCTGACTTTACTAGAAGTGGTCATTTGAACGGATAACCATGATGTATTAGTTCTATAAAACGAAAGGATTAGAATTATGCCCCCCCCCCCCCAAAAAAACTGAGACATTTTAAGATTGTCAGAAGTTTTCTTGAAAAAACTTTGAAATTTCTGAGTTGAACATTTGCTAACAGAAATTTTGAGAATAAATTCAGAACTTAATTTTTTTTTGTAAATTTCAGTTTAAAATGTCAAAAATGTCCAACTTTACATTTCCATTTATTGAACATTTCTGAGATTAATCTAAAAATGTCTGAGTTTTTGGCAGAAATCTATGAGACCAGGCCTGTCACAATAACAAATTTTGCTGGACGATATGTTGTCAATATATCAACTGGGACAATAAGGGATTATATTGTGTCAATTAACATATTGATAATAACACAAGTTTGCTCTCTCAACAACCAAAAAACATTAACTTCGTAAAGAACAGCAAACACTGAAAGTATTAAATAAAACAGAAACAACTGCATGCACACAAAACCATAAATAAAATGAAATGATCAATCTCATTTTAACTGTTAAGCATCTTCCAGGAAATGGGTAAAACAGGCTATTTTATTGATAAATTTACATGTGGGCATTAAAAACCCATCTCATACATAAATCTAACTCCACTCTGTCAACTTAAAGAGGACTATCGACTTCAGCTTTAGTTTGTGTGAGTGCACAACCGCTTTCTTAAAACCACTTTCATTTGGGAGGAATGAAAATCATTTTGTTGTAGATATTATTGATTTAATTAAGAATATCTATGGGGTCAGTTAACACGGTGACGCAGGGTTGGGTATTGTGAGTATGGACTCTAAGGTTTAAACAGACATAAGTGCTGAAATATTGATGTTCATGTCAAAATCAAACCAACTCAACAAGACTGATAACATAAAAAAGACCATTGCCATTTTCTTGTTCCTGATCCTGAAACTGTGTGTGTTTGTGCAAAGCTTTCCCAGCATGTTTGAATCTGTATTTCACCGCCGACTTCACAGATCTCCCGTCTGTCGGCTCTCAGTCTCAGCTCAAACACACACAGCGTCCTTCTGGATGTTTAAAAATGCACTGATTCTGACTGTTTTCACCAGAGACACAACTCAGGCACGTCATTCATAGACACCAGACATGTTTTTAATCATAAAACTGCATAATCCCATAGATTAAACTGAGCCACCAATAAAAACTGTATTCTTTCTTTCCATTTCCCTCCCTTTAACCCAGCAGACGCAGACTGTCATCTTATGTAATATAAGATTAAAGTAGCTCACCTTGGCCAAAATGTCATTTTTAACTGCTAATAAATCATATTTTTGACTAATTTAAGATTCAGATTTAGCTGAGAAATTGGAAAATTAAAGGTACAGCATGTCCCTTTTATATAGTAATGTTTTTTAAAATAATTATTAAAACTATGATGAAACTTTAAACTGCTGCTGCGCAAGTTACTCGACATGCATAATATGCCATTACCAGTATATTACTTGAAAATGGTCTCAAAAAACATTATTTTTCATTGCAATAATTATTGGAACAATTTATCGTCATCCAAAATTCAATATCATTCCGAGTTTTTTTTCTAAACAAATTCTGAGATTAATCAGCAAAATTCTTATTGTGACTTAAGCCCTGTTTAGTCCGCTTTAATCAAACTCCAGTTTGTTTGTTTATGGATGTGTGAATGCGTAATCAAACGCTGACGTGAACCAAACAAGCAAACTCTGGTCCGTCTACAAACCTCTGTCTCGGTTCAGTTGTTGTGAACTGTGGTCAGATTTGGATGAATATGTGAACACCAAGCGGACCGGAGACCGCTCCAGAAGCAGGAAGTGAACCATAACCCAAGGCATTCTGGGTAAATACAACCAAGTCTAGCGCTTGTGGCAAAAATGGCTTGTGGTATTTTTCCCTAAGACAAGAGAAATCCTACAAAAGCTAAAATCTGACGCTGCTCCATTTTTGCTAACATTTTATGAAAAAAGAGGTTATGGTCTGTTTTCTTTAGAGGTGTCCAGGTCGTTTCAAGTTTTTGAATTAGTTTGACTGAATATGAAATCGAAACGCAGCAGCTGAAAATGTAAAAAAAATATTGCAACTTTGGTCTCCAAATGAACCGAGTCATCAGATATTTTATGACTTTTGTCCCCCATAAGGCCAGAAAATGTCCTTAATTGGCAACTTAAACAAGGTTATGCACAACTTAGCTTCTCCCACCCACTGTCTCTCCATCATCTGAGCTGCTGAGAGTCATCGGAGATGATTGACAGGCAAACTGAGGCGACATGAATGTGAATGAGGATATGAATATGAATATGCAGATGAGCAGGGGACACAGTTGGCTTCTGTCTCTCTTTAGAGAAAATGACAGTTGTCATTTTGGCACTTATTGTTTGAACCTCGTGACCTTAAGGGGGAAGAAGATTGGTGCCGGACTGAAAAATAAAAATAAATCCCATCTTAGACCAGATGTATGCTTTCTTTTGATTGGTTGCGATTTTAACATGAGCTTAACTACGTTTAGGTGTTATTGAAAACGGTCCTTTCATGTGTTTATATATAAAATTCATATATGAAGGAGAATTAACTTGCAGGTTAAAAGCAATTGGTCCTGTTTTGTGTTATGTTAGGTTACTGACAGGGCAAAAAGCGCTGCAAACATATTAATGATGCAAACTCCAAAACACAAACACAATAAATAAGTGCTACATAAAAACGATGCAAATAACAAAAATGTTAAGTATGAAATGCTAATACCAAAAACAAAAGTCCTCCAGACCACTAGGGGGAGTAGACTAGCAAATCTGTGAGATCAGACCCTTAATAAGGACAGGATGTCCAAAAGGAAGTTGGAGGAAGACGGAATTTATGTTTTAAACTTTTTTTTTTTTTTTTTACACATTTTAGAACAACAGCATATGTATGTAGTTGCTATTACCTCCATACTCCCTCTAGTGTTCTGGAGGACTTTCGTTTTGTGCAGAGAGTTTGCAATTACGGTTGTTTTTGCAACATTTTTCCTTTGCTCTTTTTTATTTGGAGCATTTTTCTTGTTTTCAGTGTTTTACTGATTCTTTTATTTTTTTTCTTTTTGTGTGTTTTGGGGTTCCTGTTTATTCATGTGTTTGCAGCAGGTTTTGACGTTTGTGGCACACCTCAATAACCATTAAGGTTATTGAGGTGTTCATGCAAACGAACACCTTAATAAATATTTTTACTCCTTGATTATTTTAAGAAGAGCAAAACATATATTTGATGACGTATTCCTCAGCACTTTGCCTTAGGGACCTTTAAAAGCATCTGATCTGGTGAAGTTGGAATATAATGGTGAAACAGTTCGGCAACATAAAACAGAGCTAAATTATTAATGCAATTCAAAACAAATCTAAAATCACTTAATACAATGCACAAGTACTACTGGTAGGTTGCTTATACCGTGTTTGTAGTGATAAAAGGGTCAGCTTGACTCCTTTAAATGAGTTTATTGTTGTTGTGACCATGTGTAAAGAGTATTTGCTGTATTTTATTGATGTTGTTTTGTGTTTGATCATTTCCACAGCGAGATCAGCAATCTGGACTCTGGTCTGGTGGTGGAGCTGTGGAACAAAGGTTTGATCTGGGACACTATGATCGGTACAGCACTGATACCGCTGGACACCATCCATCAGTCTGATGAGGTAGCGATTTATTCAATCAGCTATTAACCGATTATTCTGACAACTAATCGATTAATCGAATAAACGAAATGACACATTCTCCCATTTTTTCATTCAAATAAATTAGATTTTATTTACACAACATTCCTTTAGTGATTGCCTGATCATTTTTAATGAAGAATGCAAAGTAAATATTTCTTACATAAACATGTTCAATTTCAGCCCTTTCTGCTTGATTTAATATTTGTGCAGTGTAGGGCTGATCTGTTGATTAGTTTTTGGATTAACTGATTAATAATTGGGTAAAAAAGGTAATTAAAAGGAGATTTTTAAAATATATATATTTGAAATTAAAACTGCCAATTGAGGTAAATTGGGTAAAACATATCTACCAAAAATGAATGTTTGTTTTTTTTTATCTTAAAAAAATGTTTTTCATAAAAAAAACACCTTATTTGACATATGTAAAAATATATACATATATAATTATGATATATAATTAAAAACCCATTAATCTGATTAATCATTTCAGTTCTAGTTTCATCCTTTTACTGTACAGAGAAATCTCTGAAAGTAAAAATGTTTTTTGCACCAGTTTTTTCTTATCATTAGAATTTTTATTGATTTTTGAAAATCTGGCCTCAGTTTGATGATTATTTTAGGTATTTGTTACCTTTTGGTTACCTTTAACAGTGGAGATTATTCTTTGCACTATTACAAACTAGACTTTCCAGTTACGCAAATTAAAGCCTTTTAATTTGACGAAACCATTAAGTAAAATGTCATAATATTCTCCTTCTCAATAAACAAATATATAGCATTTTAGGTCTATGGTCAACAGTAAAATTCAAACATCGCTTTTAACTGTTATTTCCAGTTGAGACCTTAAACTAAAAATACACAGAAAACTGACATTTCTGACAGAGTCTAGTATTTGTTACTTTTAGAGAAGGTTTCAGAAGAAAACATAAATAAATTCAGTAAATTACAGGGAGGAATGAGTCTTTCACTGACTTGTTTGGAACCACGTTAACATCACTGATGATCAGCAGGAAGAGAGAGAGAGACCCATTACATGGATCAATAACTGTATTGATTCACAGATGGGAACCTGATTGCTGCTTTAAGGCGCACCTAAAGAAATGCAAATGAGTATTTTCATGTCTTGCTAGTTTCCATCAGTTTTCTGAGTGTTTCCTGTTCTTCAGGAGGGACCAGGAAGTTGGACGGCTTTGGACTCGGAGGTGTTGATGAAGGAGGATCAGATCTGCGGCACCATCAACCCAACGCCGCACCAAGTGCTGCTGGACACTCGCTTTGAGCTTCCCTTTGGTGCGTATCACATCGGGCTGAAACGATTAATCACGATTAATTATGACTAATTGTGATTAAATGATTATTCAAATAATCATCAACTAACTTAGTAATCGATTAATCGTTAATTACAGTATAAACACTCAATAAAAAGCCAAAAAAGACCACGCAGAGCAATAATTAAGCCAAAACTATAAAAAAATAAATGTGCATGTTGTCTGTGAATACATTTACAGACAAAACTTCCAAAGTGGCATAATTTTAGGTTCAAATTCTGTAAAAAAAAATCTCCAATAAGACTCCAATTATTAATCGTTTAATCCAAAAAGTAATCAGCAGATCAGTTTTTCACTTTCCATCCATCCATCCATCTTATCCATCCATCCATCCATCCATCCATCCATCTATCTTCCACTTTACCCGGGGTCGGGTTGCAGGGGTAGCAGCCTAAGAAGAAAGAGGTTTTATTGAGGTTGTATTGATGTTAAATCAAGCAAAAAGACCTGAGATATTCACATATCAATGTTGGAAATATTATTTGTTTTAGTTACAGATGCATAAAATTATCAAGCTTTCATCAGAGGAATGCTGTCAATAGATTATAAAATGTTTTCTTGTTTAAAAATGGAAATTGTTTATTTTTACCTTTTAAAATAGTTCTAATATTTTATAAAATAAGCTTAAATTACATTTCTTTTTTTCCAATTATGCGATTATCCTATATTCTATAGTTTATTCTATAAACTATAGAATAATCAATTACTAAAATAGTTGCAGCCCTAGTAGCTTTACAGACAGAAAGCGGTACTCCTCTTGCCTGCTTATTGAACTGATGCTTTTATTTAACACTTTTTAGAAAACATAAGTGTTAAAAATACAATGAAATACTGCC
Organism: Xiphophorus couchianus; assembly: GCF_001444195.1. Taxonomy (NCBI): domain Eukaryota; kingdom Metazoa; phylum Chordata; class Actinopteri; order Cyprinodontiformes; family Poeciliidae; genus Xiphophorus; species Xiphophorus couchianus. The sequence continues at coordinate 3,164,191 of NC_040239.1, forward strand.
GATGGATCACAATAGTCCTTAAAAAGTCCTGATGAAATCACTGAAACCATCCCAGTGATCTCCTCAACAGAAAAACTGTGATTTGTCAATAGAAAAAGGGGATGTTGTTTAGATATTTGGCACAATAGTGGTGCCAGAAAACATTTAAAAAAGTTAAGTTATGTTTTTTTTTTAATTCAAACTGGTAATAAAGAAGATTGTGGAGCAACTGTTCTGCTTGATTTATCCAATTCTTTTTCATTCATTAGAGAGAAATTGAGTTCAAATTCAGTGATGTAAAACGAGAGAGAGAACAGGATTTTTGCAAAAATGAAGTAATGAAATCACCAGGATTGTACAGCAAACCACTAAACTGATAAATTAAAGATTTTCTGTCTTTACTTTATCATAATTACTAAGCTAAAGTAACTATAAATCCTTCATTTCTCCTGTTTTACTTCATTTAGCTGCTCACAGCTCCCTGCTCTGTTTTATTCACTTTCACCTCCTGTTAAACGGTGGAACATGTGGAACCACCATTAGGCTGCATTAAGTTTTTATGATGGGTTACACTTTGTTAATCTTTCACAACCTTCTCATTTTTATTTCCTGCTTTTTTTCCCCCAGCTATCCAAATTAAACCCTCCCTGCTCTGGGATCTGTTCCTGTTTTATTTTTCTTCTTTTACATGTTGAAACCAGATATTTACATACATTGAATATAATTTTTTTTTCTCTGTCTGAAGTTAAATTTGACCAAACGCCTCTTGTTTTAGCTTGGTTAGATTTCCCAGATAGATACAGGACACCGTGTCGTTAAGCCATTTTCTGAAACAGGTAGAGGATTTCCGTTCGCTCAGAGTAAAGCCGTTTTGAGACCATTAAACCAAACACAAGAGCCTGCAGTAGAAACATGGGAAGAGTAAGAGAAAATGTATCTATCGGTTCATCTTTAGTTCGTGTAAAGATGTGTTACATCTTGTTCGTGTTGATGTTGGAGACTACAGCCGGACATTATAAATTCTCCTGTTTTCTCTTTTTTTAAACCTGCATTGGCTTTAGGGAAACTCTGAGCTGCTGCTGGTTAATTTGATTCTGAGGCCTGGAAAGAAAATTTCCCATTTACTAGCCATCAAAAATGCATGACTTTAAGGTTTGAACACATTGAGCTGCTTGGTTGAGAGAGTCCAGAGGACGGAGGAGAGAGAGCAGAGATCAGGGTGGAGCTCCAGCCCCCATGTCCTTCATTTCTTTCTCCACTTGGGCTGACTTAACTTCTGATTTTTCCAGGATTATCTGCTGTATTTTCTCATTTTGTTTCTCCACTCATCACTTGACATATCCCTCCTCCCCATGCCTGCCTGCGGGTCTTTCTTCTTAACTTTGTTGCTTTCCTCCATCTCCTCGGACCAGATATCCCAGAAGACGAGGCGGAGTACTGGACCAGTAAGCTGGAGCGGATCAACACCATGCAGATCCACGACGAGGTTGGTTCAATAACTGTTCACTGCTAGTAATTTGAAAAAAGGCCAAAACCAGTTTCTGTACCTTATTTTTTTTATTTGAAGTTTTGTATGCATGCATTAAAGAGTAAATCTGCATGTTTCAAAGGTTGAACATGAAGCATAATGCATCTTTTATCAAGCTGTATTATATGTAAGCATTTGAACAATCAGATGAAGTTTTAACAGAATTTAAAATGTAACCTTTTCAATCATTTATTTATTTTATTATTATATTCTGTGAAGAGCTTTTCACATAAAGAAATTTAAACTGTGGAGGAAATAAAAAAATGTTTTCTTCTAAAATGCCAAAGTTTAAAGTTTTATCTAAACTCAGTTCAAAGGGTCTTAAAATAAAATCCCAGCTACAACATGAACACAGTTTTAATGCAATCCCTGTTTCACATTGTAATGTACACACAGTCTTTAGGTGAAACTAAAGTTTTTCCTTGTTGTCTGATTTCTTTTTTTTTGTTAATCTTTAATTCATTTGGACATTATTTTTACCATAAAGCATCCTTGTCTGATTTTGTCTGCTGCATTTATACTTTTTAAATATTATTTATGTCTTTGTCTTGAAGAAATACAAACTAATTTTAATCAAATTAAAACAAGATCTTTTTTTTTTTTTAATTCTGTCCCATTTTGTTTGCTTTTATAAATAAAATCAAACTCATTCTTCTGTTGAAGTTAGTTTGGCTCTCTGCTGCCACCTTGTGTCAAATAAAGGTTGTAACTACATCGAACAAATGCAGGAATAACTTTAAAATCGTTTTATTCTTTATTTTTTCACCTTTCCTGTTGTTTTTTCTTCTTCTTTTCCCAGTACCCTTTACCAGGAGAGGTCCAGAGAAGAAGAATGGCGTCGATGCCGTCACAGTGCTGTAAGTCCACAAACAAAATCATTATTTTGTGCATGCAGTTAGAAATAAGTCTTTACTTTTTTATTATGTTTTAGAAGTTAACTGATGAATTCAAACATATAAATGAGTATCTGTCTTTATTTTAAAACAAAAAAATTGATTAATGACCGATGGATTGGCGCTAATTTGGCAGGATAATCATATAAAAAAATTATAGGAATTTAATTTCCCTCTTTCTTGACAGGAAAGCAGATATCTCATCATGTTGACACATATTTCCTCCAGTCGAACACATTTGGTTTACTTCCATGCACAACAGAGTTAATTTTTCAGTAATAGAGTTTACCTTTCTTCTTTGAAAACTCTCCTTCATTCCAACAGGCAGTTGGAGTTATTTTGGATGGAGTGATCAGCAAAGTATGTAAAGAGGTTGTTTGCTGTTTTTTACCACCTGTGATTCATTTTTCTCTCCATATTTGCATGTTGCAGAATGGTTTGTTGTCTTGCTACAAAAGAAATCTAGTGTGGAGTCACATTGTTTGGTCTGTCACACCAGCGTTCATTTTGTGTTGTCTGCCTGCTACCACAAGAGGGAGCCATTTGTTCAAATACTTTTGTTGCCTGAATGCCTTCTTTCCATCCTTAAAACACATTACATGTCATAGTGAGATTGCAAATTGAAAGAAATGGAGTGGAAATGCTTCGTTAAAGTATTTGCTTTGTTTCCACTCCAGCGTATGACGACCATGACAGCGCCGTGGACGACCGAGACAGTGACTACCCCAGTGAAACTGGGAACCGGCCACCGCGGTTCCACAACACTTCCCAGACAAATTCATCCGTCCATCAGTATCCCATAGGCCGTAGAGTCCAGCATCAGAGCCTGTGTAGGGAGTCTGACTCTGTTCACAGTTACGATCTAGACAATAGAGAAACGAGGGCAAACAGGTAAACACAGACATGTCTTTCTACCTATGCAGCAGCATTACGTTCTGGCAAAAAATGTCATTCATTTGTGTATGTCTGTGTATATAAAGATACACAAAGACTTGGTTAAATGTTTTGGCAGTGACACAAGTGTGGAGATTATTTTGTTTTTACACTATTCCCCGATCTACCATAGATGAGTGTCAAAAGTGAGATTAGTTTTGTTTGAAAATTTATATTTTTTTGACTGAAGTGTAAGTAAGTCTTCAGATGAGAAGCAACCCCAGACATGGACTATATTGGGATGTTTTTCTCTAATTCAATGGATTAAGAAAATATTTGCGCACCAATAAGTCAGCTGATCTTCCAAAATTTTTCCTAATTTTGGGAGATCAATAATTGGCCGATACTTAAATGTGAAACTTATCTTTTGTATTTATCCACCTCTGCAAAAATCTGAAAATCTGCCAATAGGTTGCACTGTTTGACATTTAGATAATAAATTCACTTAATGGAAACACCAATTTTGAAAAAACATTTTTGATGAAAATCTTTGGCACTAGAAGGATGTGTTTTTCTTTTGGCTGTGTTGAAATTGGTTTATTTCGCAAAACTGCAATGGAAACACTTTTTTTGTTAATAGTTGATTGATAATGTTTTGCAGACATGTAGCAAGCATGACTTTTTAAAAAAAGCCTTTTTCTTTTTCGAAATGATTGGACATGCAGATAATTACATAATAATTTCAAACCAATGTGAGAAAATGAAGCCAGAAAGTTCCCAAAGACATTTGTGTCACTTTTGGTATGGCTTTAGTTATTTACAGTAATATTACCCTAACATTTTGTTGACAGTTTTAGTCAACCAGTTGCTTTTCTAAATATTTGAAAGAAAAAAACAACAAAAAACTAGCTTTCTTTTGCATAACTGCAGATGATGTTTTTAAGCTAAATGAACTTATTATGCCTTTTATTGTTGCTCTATACATTTACTTCTTTTATTCATCTGTATGTACATTGCCTCTCTCTTTTTTTAGATCATGTTTAATGCTTCTCTTTGTTGTTCCTCTTTGATTTCCTCCCTTTATTTTTCTTTCTTTGCATCACATTCCACCTCTTCCTGCATGATATACTTTTGTTTATCCAATCTAGACGATCAAACAGCAAAAGAGGCATTAGAATAATTCCTGTAGACTCAGGTATGGGTGTAGAGGATTGGGAGAGCAAATATAATGTGCCTAACTCGAGTGTACTGGATGATTATTTAGACACTGAGCAGAAACTTTGGGAGGATGAAGATAAAAGTATCATCTACCGAATCAGTGACAACTGTGAGTCCAAAGGCAGCAGATTTTATCAGACGGTAGAGTGTGATGGTCTATCCCCAGAGGACACGCTGGAGCCAAATGACAGGGCACCCAGACAGAGGCATGGCTTTGGCAGCGGGGAAGTGCGATTAGTTTACAAGGCAGCCGGCAGCTTTGAGGATGAATCATCTCCTCCTGAAATTGACATAATTCCCTCAGTTAAACAGCTGAGACAGCCGACAGACAGAGAAAGCCTCCTTTACAAGACCAGATTGTGGGCCAAAACCGCTTTAGAAGACACTCTGGAGAACTATGCTGTTTTTCGTGAGCAGGAGGCTGCTAGGGAAGAAGCTGATAGGGTCAGAAGACGTGTTGACTATAACTCGCTTGGCTCTGATGAGATGCAGTACTCATTTGGATCTGAGGAAGAACTGGAGGAGCTAACATTCACTGAGGGAGACGCTAATTTTGAATATGAAAGTTACGGCTACTCTGGCAAGTATATGGAACATTTTGAAGGACAAGATTTTTCAAGAAGAAGCAGAACAACTGATCAACAAGATCAGTTATCTCCTGTGGAGGACCCAGATGATGAATACATAGATCCAATGGGTGAACTGCGGAGCTTAGTCCACTCAGTGTCTGAATACTTGGCAGTAAAAGAGGAGGAGGTCAACAGCTATGAATCAATGCCCAAGCCACCAAGAAGAAAACTACCTGCTCTGCCAACTGATGCAAAAATTTTACCACCTGAAGACAATGACAGCAATATGGCCAAACCTGTTTTTAAAGAGGAAAGACCTGTTGAACAAGGCATAACTGGGGTGAAAAATGCAATGAGCTCATTGTTCAGCACAATCACAGGAGCAAAGTCTCCAACTGAGGCAGAAGCCTCTAGTATTTCTCCATCTCCCCAGCCACCACAAACTGATTCTGGTATTTCAAAATTGTTCTCGTTTATCCCTAAATCTAATACCGAAACCCCTGAAACTGTGTGTGCATCTGCAACAGAACCACCTACCTCCCAAACACCACCCCAAACCGAATCAGGAATTTCCAAGCTGCTTGCATTTATTCCCAAAAGTGGTGGTACCACTCCACCAGTGGCCATAGTTCCACCTGCCTCCCAGGAGCCCACGACGGAGAAAAAGTTCTCTCTACAGTCACTTTTGCCTTTTCAATCCTCTGAACCCAGTAGACAAACGGAGGCCAACCAGCCGCCTACCCAAGCTTCCACAGAGGCACAAAGTAGTTCAACAGCTGGTAATCTGTCTGCATCTGGGTTTGAATCCATGTTAGGAAGGCTAAGTCCTTTGAGGCTTTTTTCCAGTTCACCATCTCCCAGAGAGACATCACCACAACCACCGGAGCAAAGAAGTCCATCTGCTGCAAGCAAAGAATCCCAACAAGGTCAAGTAAGTAGAGCCACCAGTCCTAGTAGAGAAGGCTCACAAACAGAGCAGCAGTCATCAGGAGAGATAAGACCAGGCTCTGCAAGTGGATCAGTTGATCTCTTGCCAGATACAGGAAGCGGATCAATTGAGCTTTCCCAAGAAACAGCAACCGGGTCAGTAGAACTTCTTCCAGAGACTGAGTCCTCTGGTGAGCTACCTGACATTCAGCAAAGAGGAACATCTTCAATGTCTGAAGCAAAACCTGAGGGAAGTTCAGAAGAAACTGGATTCTTCAGTCCTTTTAAGAAATCTCTCTCCACCCTCATGTCTGCGGTTCCTCCAGAAAACCCCTCGCATAGTGATACCAAGCCTGGAGCCGAGGAGTCATTTTTAGGCAGCAAACTGAAAATTCCATTTTTGTCAGAAAATGTTTCCACAACAACCACATCTAAAGCAGAAGGGGGTATGTTGTCAGGGATTCTTAAATTTGGGATAGGGGAAGATTCTAATGTCACTTCAAATACTTCAACCCCTGCTCCTTCAAGGTCTCCCTCTCCAAGTCGTGCTACACTGCTTGAAAGTGCTCCAAAACAAAACACAGGAACCGGCTGGTTTTCTAACCTTTTTAAGGTGACTCCACCTGAACCTGCCAAAGAACCAGAAGAAAACCAAATGACTCCTACGGTGACGCTTACCAAACCTAATGATCAAATTGAACCTCATTCTGAACAAATATTTCCAGACACACCAAAAGGTACTGCTTCCAGTGCAGAGCAGTCCTCTGAGGGGCAAACTTTGCAGGAAATAGATGTTATTTCCCAAGACCAAGAACCTCCCAAGGTCAAAGCAGGCACATCACAACCAGAGACCTCACAGCCTCAAGGATTTCTTTCTGGGTTGTTAAAATTAGGACCAACAGAATCTGTGTCATCCGATAAGAAAACCCATGAAGATGGACAGTCTCAACCGAGTGGTTTGTTTTCTGGTATATTTTCATCACCTTCCCAGCCTTCCTCTCAACCACAACAGAGTTCTGGCACGCAACAATCAGGAGTGTTTTCTGGATTCCTAAAGTTAGCCTCTGATACTGTTTCGGCTTCTACAAATCAGTCAACAACCCCAGGAGGTCAGTCTGGCCAGCCTCCATCTCAAGGTCAAGGACTCTTTTCTGGACTGTTGAAAAAAGCTACAGATACAGTAACTGGGACCCAGCCAGCCCAGTCAAGTCAAGATTCTCAGCCAAGTGACGCTAACCAAACAATGGTTAAGGATGGGCCAGAAAAACACTTGGCTCAAGGATCAGATTCACATACTGAGTCGACTGGACTTTTGTCAAGATTTAAATTAGGATCCACAGATAGTCTTGCTCCTGATAAAGATCAAACAGACCAACAAAGGCGACTAATGGCCTCAGATGAGCAATCAAAGCAACCACAACAAAGTAGCATGATTACAGAACATGCAGCTTCAAAACCAACAACAGCACCTCAATCAGGTGGATTACTTGGGGGCTTACTAAAACTCTCAGAATCTACACCCCAGCAACCATCTTCTGGTCAAGGGGGTTTGCTGTCTGGGCTGTTTGGAATTGGTGCACAAGAATCTCCTGTAAACCCACCTCAACCTTCACAAAACCAACCACAGACTATAAAACCCGAGAACCAACCAAATCAGCAACTGGGCAGTAGACAAAACCTACAACAAAACCAAGTACCTCCACAGCAGCAGACGAGTGGTTCTGGAGGGATGTTTAGTGGATTATTTAATAAAATTGCAGATGTGAGTGTGCCACAGACAACAGTGGGAAGTCAACCAACTCAACAACAAGCACAAAGACCAGGCCCCAAGACTAGTCAGCAACCACCTAATCAGCAGGGGGGATTTCTTTCTGGACTGTTCTCCTCAGGGTCTAATGCTCCCGCTCAGCAGCAGTCTCCTGTTAATCGACAACATCAGCAGCAACCCCAACAAGGCAACAGACAACCTTTGCGTAGACAAAACCAGGTACCTCCACAACCCCCTGCTTCTGCTCCAGAGCCACAACAGGGTGGGTTATTGTCAGGATTATTTAACAAATTAGCTTCCAGTGATAATGCATCACAACAGCCCAGTCAACAAGCTGGTATTCAGCAGGGCAGTAAGCCTGGGCAGCCTTCCAGTGAACCATCGTCTCAAACCAGTCAGCAGGGCGGATTTTTATCTGGTCTGTTTGGACCATCACAACCTCCACAAGTACAACAACAACCTAGTAAAATAGCAGGTCCTCAACAAACAACAACGCAGCAAGCTAATCAAGGTGGAGGCCTGCTTTCAGGTTTTCTCAAGCTTGCATCTGGTGACGATGTACAAGAACAACCATCAGCAAAACCTCCTCAGGCTAGAGAAGCAGCAGTTAAGGCAGGACAAAATCCACCCCAGTCTGAATCTGGGGGGTTATTCTCTGGTTTATTAACCAAAATTTCAGCCACTGTAGAACAATCATCCTCATCTTCTGACCAGGTAGCACCTCAGTCAACTCAGCAGCAGCAGCAACAACAACAGCAGCAACAGCAACAACAGCCACGGTCAAGTCAGAGCAGACCACAGATTCAGAGAACGAAACCAGTGGAAGTTCAATCCTTCCAGGACGCATCCTCTGATAAGGAGACAAAAGCTCCAGCTCAAAAAGGATTTCTCTCTAGTCTGTTTAATGTCACGGAAGAGCCATCATCAAAGACGCAGGAGTCCTCTAAACCTGGGACAGAAGACCCCAAAAACAACTCTACTGGGACATCTCCTGGCTTGTTATCTAGCATTTTCAAAACAAATTCTAGTGGCATCAGCACTTCTGCTCCTGGAAAGGAAAAGGAAAAAGCTTTCCTTGAAATATTACCACAGAATAAGGAGAAAATTCCCTCCAGTATAGAAACACTCCCAGCTGCTGCTAATTTAGCTGCTCGTGGTGTTGATACCCAGGAACAGCTTCCACAGTCACAGGTTAGGCAAGATGATACAATTTCCCCAGCACAGCGTTATCTTGAAGAAATCCAGCGTCTCCTGTATGGGACATCAGATGAATATGGTTACAAGGATCTGTTATACAACTTTACAGAACATGGAGTGATTCCTCCAGAGTTATATGAACATCAGTGTCTCATAGAAGCTCTGCTGTGGCAACAACTCAATGATTATGTCCAAACTGAAGCTATGGCCACCAATGTTCAAATTCACAACCAGACATGCCACAGCTATATTCCTCCTACAGCTAAAGCTCCTCAACTAAACAACTGCATTACTTTAAATCCCAAAGAAATGAACATCAGTGACTTCAACATACCTGCTCATCCTTGGAGGGACACTTCCGCCCAGCTTTTTGAGAGCCGAAACCGCTTTTTTGAAACAGATGAAGATCTAGTGTTGTTTGACATGAGCTGCCGGAACAAGAAAGCTTGGAGCAGCTGTGACCACTTGAATGATCTTGATAGCAATAGTAAACCATGGATTGCAAGAGGTAGTGCAATAAATCTGTCGACTGAAAAATCAAAGACACGTCTAAATAGGTGTCAGTCGCTTACGCAATGCAGTGTTCAAGAATCTGGCAAAGTAGAGAACAAATGTGTTGTAGATAATTACTTAAAAAATGACAACTGTAATTTAAAATCAGCAACTGACTTTTTAAAACGACTTTCAACAAAAAAAGGACCTGTCGACTTAAGACGCAATGCTCTTAATTTAAGCAAGTCAGCAGGCACTGGAGGTGATATGGATGATTATATGCTGTTTGAGGACTCTGAGTGGTACCAACAGTGGATGACACTATTAGAACAAGGGCTGTGGTGGCCAGCTGAGGCAGGAGACTGTGGATATTATATTTATACAGATGAAAACTACATTTATTCTCTTTTAACTGATAAAGCTGGAAGGCATCTCTACGCCTGTGCTACAGACGAGGATATTCAAACTCTGGGAAATATCACTGAAAATATAGCTAACATTCTGAAGCAAAGAGAAACTGATAAAGTGACCCTTTGTGGTTTCAAAATCCCCCTGAATGATGAAAGTAAAGGTTTCTGCATTTCAGACAATCAACAGCATGGCCTATTATCGAACGATGCACCCATGGATCTGACAGCTGCTCTTAGAAAAGGTGAAAAAATAATGAACTTGAATTTGCAAAGTTTCTCTCAAATGTTTCAAGAGTCTGTATCATCTCAAGCAGAGCAACCTATTGACTTTAGTGTGTATAAGCTTAAAAAGATAAAAGTGGAGTCTGTTCAAAATGGTTACACTTGTCAAGAGGAGCTAATGGAAGCTACCGATTTTAGCTTGAAGTCTCTAAAAGGAGGGCACGGAGGGCCCTACTGGAAGGATCAAAGACTTAAAGATATACTCACACCTAGCCATTCTCCTCAACATTACTTGCCACAAATCTCTCAAAACAGACAGTGTCCTATTCCAGAAATCAGGATTGCACATGTAGATGATACAAATGCAGACCAATCAAAACAAAAAGTAAGTTCTACATTTTCAGGATTCAGAGCAAACTCTAACACCAACACAAGTAAAACTCAGACAGTTTCAGCAACATCTACCATTTCGGCATCTGTTTCCAGTCGACATTCAGAAACTTCCCCATCAACTTCAAAAATACAGTTGGGAAGGAAACTGCCTAATTCTCCAATTGATAGTAAGATAACCAGCCCTTCAACTCCACCAGGACAAGTAGCTTCTTCTTCTACTATAGCAAAAGCATCTTCCCCAACGGTGCCTTCTATTTCTTCCAAGAGACCACACCTTACAAGACAACCATCTCAAGCAGATAAAACAGTATTATCTCAGTTTAATAAAGGCAATGTAACTGTTTTATGCAACAAGGAGAAAAGTACCTCAACAATGACCCAAGTTGTCACTGAGATTCCTAAAGAGCCACAAGATATCCCTAAGGTATTTAAACCAAAGCTACATATACTGAATGGCACTTCAAGAGTTTATAGTGAAGCCTACCTTTACAACAGAAACGAGAAGTGCTTTACCTCCTCTGGTGGCTCTCAAATGTGCCATAAAGTTTTAGATTTTTCTTCCAGAATAAACAAAAGCATTACCAAACAAAAAGATGGAACTGATGATAGTGTAGAACCTGCACCTAGGAATGAGGCTGTTGACTTTACAAAGTACAAGTTAAAAAAATTCAAAGAAAAAAAGCAAGCTGATTCTGAGGCAAATGTGAACATGCCAGATAAAACCACAACAGCTGTAGATCTAACTAAGCAAGTAGAAGAAGAGGAAATTGAATGGCCAAATTCAAAAAGTACTAGTGTAAGCCCATTACAGGGTGGTGTGACCATATTTCAGACCAGCCACAGGGAAACAGCTGGCCAGCAAAATCGATCAGCAAGACATCTGTCCAGGCCAGGAGTTGAAACTGGCCAATCTCATTCTATAGTCCATGCCCAGCAAATGCAAGCCTTTTCTAGTACAACCAAAGAAGCAAAGACTAGTCAAAAAGATTCAGAGTTTTCTAAGAAAGATAAAGATAACTCTTCCAAGCTGACTTGTGCATTTCCTGTATCGTCAAGGATTCCTGGCACCAATTTTACATCAGAAAAAACTATTTCTACAATGTCTTATACTTCCAGTAAAGAGTCCAATCTTGGTGAAACTGTCCAAAAAACATCAAGAACTGAGTCAAAACAACCAGCACAAACTTCACCGCTTTTGAGCCCTGCTATGAGAAAACAAGTGGACAGTCAGGAACAACAGCCGCCAAAACAACAGAGTTCAATTGGAGTTGCAACAGATTCTACTCAAGTTTACCCTGACAAGAGACCAGTATCTGCACTTGTTTCGAATCAGTATTTTGAAAAGACTCAGCAATTTCAGAAGACAACTGCACCTGCAAAAACAATTAAAGCCACGTTAGATATGTCTGTCAAGTCAAAAACACAGCTGACACAGAAAACTGTTGTGCCAACAAAGGATCCTGCTGGTGAGACATTGTCATTGACCAATAGAAAACCATTAGCTTGTGATGAGAGAGACAAAAGTTTCAGTCACCAAGAATCCATTGACCTGACATGTAAATCAGTGTCATCATTGAATAAACCTGAGATGAAAGACTTAAGTCATACACCAACTCTCCAGGAACTCCCAAGCTCACTAAAAACCACACAAGGCATGACTTCTAAGTCTTTAACTTCAAAAGAAGTGGTTCTGAATGAATATATCACAACTAGGAAACCTCTTACTGACTATATCTGTCTATTTCCAAATGCACAACCACTTCCATGTCAGTTAGACTCAGAATCACTTCAGCTACACTCTTGGCAGAGCAAAGATGGCATAGTAATGCAATCAGTTCACTCACCTTCTCAGTTACTGGGAACTAAACAACATGTTGCTTGTCCTACATCAAATCCCGCTAATGTGTTAGATATGTCACCAAAGCCATCTCAAGTCATGTTGGGAAAAACAGTGCCTGGAGATAATTTTATCACAGATGTAGCAGTTTCATTTGTTAAAAAGTCAAGTGCAAGAGCGGTTGCCAGGAAAGATTCTGTTGGTGTTGCACTGATAGTTGATCAAACCCAGATGGAATCAACAAGCGAAATGCAATCTCAAAATATGATCTCTGGGCAAAAAAGCCAAATCACAGACAGAAATGGGGTCTGTATTTCACAGCAGTCCATTCCCGGCTACACAGTTATGCAATACTCAGGTGCATCACAGACTATTGTTAAATCAAATTCATACAGTACAGCTCCAGCAAACTCAGTTAAAGGCACATTAGACATGTCAACAAAGACCTCTGTACCTGACACAAGTATGCCTTCACATCCAATTTCATTGGTTCGCTCAAGACGATCAAGCTTAACATATTCTCAAAAAGATTCTGTTGGTGTCCCCTTAATAGTGGAGGTACACATTCCCCAAGAGCAGCCTAAAAAAAATCAGACAGCATTGGTAGAATCCCAGAAGCCTTTACAAAGACTTGTGCATAGTGAATCTCAAGAAACTACTGCACCTGCTAACTCCATCAGAAGCTCTTTGGACATGTCCCCAAAATCCCAACAGAAGGAGTCTGAAAGAGCTTCCATTCTACTATCATGTGAAGTTGTGCCACTAGTTAGAAATAGGACACATGTATTAACGAATCCTTGTGGTGGTGTACCACTCATCGTGGAGCAACCTGTATGTCAACAAAGAAGACATGTCATGACAGAAGTTTTTACAACTGAGACCCTACACAGAAAAATATCTACCTCTCATTGTAATGAAGCGTTTTCTCCTTCCAGGACCCCATATAAGGACCCTCAGCAACACAATAAGCCTGTAGATTTCTCAGCTAGAGACAGTCTTGTTACAAATAATCTTTCAAACAATCAAATTGAACCTAAACATGGAGAGCCAATGAACTTCACTGTTGCAAAAGCAAAGAAAGAAACTACTAAAAAATGGCAAAGTGAAAAGGACCCAGAAAAGAAAACATTTGTGGGTACTGTGGATCTAACTTTGAATGTTAAAAACAAATCAATAATTGACCTTCAAGGTGCAACAGATTTCACTTCTTCAGTTTGTGTCCCATCTCAACACAGAATAAATTCTCAGCAAAAATACATACCTGCAAACACTGTTGATTTCAGAAGTGACATTACATTTTCTCAAACTCGAAAGTTATCAGAAGTGATGGAACATTCAAATGATACATGCATGACCACACATGCTGGAACACATCATGGAGGAACAGGGTGGAATTTTAAATCTGCATTTGCACCTCTGGTTGCAACTGAAAGGAGAATACAGCCTCCTCAGCCTTTTACTCCCCAGGCTACACAAGACATTGGATTTACTCAGTTGTCACTTAATAGTGCATATCGACAGGTCAATAGTGTACCTGAACAAATATCTTTGGTAAGACATCAACTGCCAACTCAATATTTAGCTTCTCAACAACAATGTCCACACCCCAGAGTGGAATTTGCAATTCCTCTGCCAAAGACACAAAAGTTGCAAAAACAAGACACAGCTATTCAGCAGGATGTGACCCATAGACCCAAAATTCTTATTAAGCAGGCAACTGTCGATAGTTATGGGAGTACAGAAGAGTTTGAAGAAAATGGAGCAGTGACACACAGTAGGCACTCATTTGTTTCTTGCACTACCCAAACAGCTGCTGTCCCTTTGTCTCTAAACACACAGCGTGATGTGAGCACTGAACATTCTATGGCACCTACAATTGCACAGCCTGTACAAGGATACACCACTTCACCTGCAAATGATGCAAAAATACCTCTTCATTTCTCAAAGCCGCCAAGCATAAGTCAACACCACATCACTGCACAAAATAATTACACACCAACCTTACCCTCTAATAACATGGATCCAATACAGTGTGTTTCACAAGCTAGTGTACTTGTATCACAAACTGCCAGAAGTGCTGACACAATATATGTTAAAGGAAGTTATCACAATCAGGGCTTTGCGTCTCAATCACAAGAGTCACAAGTGGCTTCAACACAAGCAGGATCTTCTTCTGTGAAGGGTTTGATTTCACTTTTTAGTAATTTGGACTCACAATCTTTTGTTGGTATAAAATCATCTGCTATCTCCAGCTATGCCAAGACTGAATCAAAACCCGTAGACCACGTTCTTTCAATACAAAAGCAAGATAGCCTTGTCCCAGTTACTCATAACACCAGAAACATAGAGGGAACGTCCTCAAATTCACAATTTTTTACTGTAGCAGATTCTGTGCCACTCAGAACAACTCTTGGACAGGGTTATGTTGAATCTAGATCAGCGACTCCTGAAGCTAAACTAGCTTATTCATCTGGGGCATCCATAGATCAATTGGAGACAGTGTTGCCTCCAGAACTCAATCTAAGCACTGAATCACAACAAATAAGTTTAATATCAAGTGATTTAAGTCACAGAATGTCTACTGGGACACTGGAGGGCTCATCATCGCTGAGTACTGTTAAGTCCACATCTCCTTCTCAAAAGTGTCAAGAACTACAGGAAACAAATTCTTGCACAGGAAGAGAAACACTTGATGACTTACCTTCTTCTGAACCATTCCCAGTTAAACCAATAGATAATAAATTACATGAAAGACTTCATAGCTCTGACGATTCTCCACTATTTCCACTAGCATTGCAAGAGGCTAAATCAAAATCAAATGGTAAAGAAGCACTGGCCGCAACAAGTGAAATACCATCTCAATCACAACAGCAAGGTTTAGAAGAGCTTAAGCAAGCTATCTCTACACAGTCTTCTAATATTAGGGCTGAATTCAAAGAAATTTCTTCACAAGAAAAAAGCAGACCTCCAAGGTCAATCTACATTGGCATAGGTTCTTCAGACACACTTCCTCTTGGGGTAGAAATTGAATCAGGGGAGCAAAAGCCTTATGTTAGGCTGCCCCACATTTTCATATCAGCTGCCAGTTCACCAGAAGAAGAGAGTAATGATACCAACCTTGATACCCCTGAAAGTAATAGACCTAATTTTCCAAACGCTATTGTTTCTGATGATACTACATCAAGTGCAGGAACAGCACTAGAGCAAAGGGAAGTTGATGTTGTAAAGTCTGATGTATCTAAGGATACCAGTACTTTAGAAGACAGGACCATACAGGGATCTGTTGAACCATTGAGCAATGAGGCTAAGACTGGCTCTCCAGCGACTCCAATTACACTGACTACATCAAATCAAATAATTACAAATGAACAAGACTTTCAGCACACTGTGACAGAGAAAACTTCAATAGGCACTACTCTTTCAGAGATTGAAAATAAATCAGAGACTACCGAGGTTCCTGAGGAAAAACATAAATTGATTTCTGAAAACACAGCGTTAACAATGTCAGACACATCACCAGGTGAAGTTGTAAAACCTCTCACTGACCTGGCCTGTCAGGTTGTTGAGGAGTCACCAGAATGTGTTCAGTCATCTCAAGAGTCAGTAACTATGAATGAAAACAAATCTCCCAGTACAAAACTGCCAGAAGAAGTTGACTGCTTGAGCATTAAGTCTCTAAAAGTAGAAACCTTGTTTTCAGATGTTAAATCACCTGAAGATGTCCAACATCTTCATGAGAAAAGTGAACAAGATGTCACTTTATCTGTGCCTGAGAAACCTCCTATCAATGCTCCTACTGAGGAATTTCCTATCTCTAAAGAAGACAGTGCAGCTGTTGAGGTTGATCTGCCCAATGCTGAACAAACTGATGAACAAGCAGGAAAAGGCATATTTTCACTGTTCAGTGGTTCTACAGCATCCCCACAACAAACTCCCTCCCAAACTGGACTATCAATACTTGGGGGCATTATTCCTGGCTCGTCTACTAAAGATACTCCTGGGACAGGATTACTCTCCATGTTTGGTGGGTCAAGTGCACCATCTTCATCTGAATCCAAAGACATACCATCACAGTCAGCACCACAAGAACCCCAGGCAAAAGGTCTGTTCTCTATGTTTGGTGGTTCTATTAGTCAGCCACCATCTGGCCCAAGGGGTCCAACTGCTGGAGGTGTGCGGCCTAGGGGGCCACCACCCAAAGAACCTCCAGGAAAGGGTCTCTTTTCCATGTTTGGTGGAGCTGCGCCTCAACAAGCGCCAAGTCCCAGGACTCATCCAGGGGCTGGTCCTCCACTAAAAGGACCAGGATCTTCTCTGTTTGGTGGCATCCTACCAGGTTCAGCAGCGCAAAAAGACACCTCTAGTACAGGCTTGTTCTCCAAGTTTGGTGGTCTTGGGGGTCAGCCCCAAACAGGGCCTAAAGTAGGCACACCTGGACAAACGGCTACACCACCAAAACCCAGTGGTCCAGATATCTCAGGGAAGGGACTGTTTGCCATGTTCGGTGGACAGAGTCAACAGCCACCAGAAGCACAACCAACAGCTTCTAAAACAAGTGAATCAGACAGTACTTTTAAAGTGCCATCTGTGTTTTCACTTGGTTCAAATACTGACAGCAACAAATCTAAAACTGGGTTTGGCCTATTTAATATGTCCTTTTTGGAGGAAAGCAAAACCGAGCCAGAAAAAAGTGTTCCTGTTAAAGAGGAGGTTGTAGTTGAGCCATTAAAGTCTTTAGATGCAGGAGCTCCTTCAGAAGAAGCAGAGAATAACCATGATAAAACTGTAAAACATGTACCCACTGAACCTGTTTTTGGAATTTCAGTTCAGAAAGAACTTCATGTAGAGGAGACATGTCAAGATGTCCAAGATTCCTTCTATGATGTCTCTAAAAATGTTAATGAAGCTTTTGTTCCTAAAAGAAATTCACAAGAAGACGTGGACAAAGAAACCACAATACAGTTAAACCTTTCTCAAAATGCCTCAGAGACAGTTGAAACTTTTATTGGAGAGTCATCGAACATTACAAGTTATCTTTCTGAGAAAGAGACATTTGTGGATTCACAAGATGTAAAACAAGTAAGTGAATCACAATCAGATATCCCATGTGGACCTAAAGAAAGAGAAGGTGCAGTAAATGTTGAGGAAATAGTTGCACAACCAGAAACTGCTATATTAGAAATGAAGATTACTCAAAATGAATCTGAAATAGCTGGGATCAGTCAGTTATCAGAAAAACATGACTCCACTCAAATATCAGAAAATATAACAGATTATTTGGAAAAAGTAGAAACCTGCCATATTATTGCTGTGGAAGAAATTCAAGATGCAAAGGCTAAAGATGTGGACATTCCTTCAGAGAAGGAAAATGAAGATGATTTAAATGTTGCTGTGGAGACTGCAGTTGAAGATGTGGGAAAATCACATGAGGATGCTATGAAACGGTTTGACAAAAACAGAGCAGTTACAGTTGATGAAAAATCATCTGAGGAGCCTCTGAAGGCTGAGGATGAAGAACAGCCTTCAGTAGCAGATGTGAAACAAACTGAAGAGACCTTGAAAAATTCTGTTGAGATACAGCCGCCGGCTGTTGATGTTAAGAAATTACCTGATGAGAATTTGTTAGTCGGCGGTGAACAAAAAACAACCATTTCTGATGTCAAAAAATCATCTGATGGGGCTTTGGTAGTCGCCAATGAGCAACAAACAGTTGTATCTAATGTTGATAAAGTGTCTAGTGATCCTTTAAAGGTTCCTGGGGAGGAACAAGCCACTGTCACAGGTCTAGAAAACCTAAATAAAGAGACAACTGACATTGATTCTGTCAAAGAAATCACAGAAAAACCCACTGGAGAAATGGGTGAAAAAGAATTAAAAGCATCATCTGTCGAAATTCCAAAAGAACTGGCTGAACAAAAATCAGAAGATAATGTAGATCCTGTTCATAAAGTAGACAGAATTTGTGAACGTGATATAATTTCTGCAGCAGTTTCATCAAGTGAAGAAAAATCTTTTGAAAACGGTTCAGTAGCACCTGCTGATCCTTCAACACAGCAACAGCATAGACCAGAAATGGTCAGACTACCTGGCTCACCTGGACAAAGAATGGGAGCACCAAGAATGGGAGGACCACAAATGGGAGCCCCGAGGATGGCAGGACCAAGAATGGTTGGACCGAGGATGGCTGGACCAAGAATGGCAGGACCGAGAATGGCTGGTCCAAGACAACCAGGACCACAGAGACCCCCTGAACCATCTTCCTTTTCTGGCTTCATGTCTATGTTCTCCACCCCAAGTGCACCAAATAAATCACCAACTGTTGGTGGATTTTTTTCAGGTTCACCAGGATCCCTTTTTGGATCATCACCAACTCCTCATCAGCCTCAGCAACAACAGAAAAGCTCCTTTTTTGGCCTTCCAAGCAGCATTGCGCAAGAATCCATCACCAGTGACCTGTTTGGTATGTTCAAAGGTCAGGAGACAACAAAACCAGAGGAACCTGAACAAACTGGCACAAAATCTGAACAGGCAGAAGCTCCTGCAAATTTCACAAACCCTCAGGACTCTGAAAAGGCAAATGCAAATAATATAACTTTAACTGAAGATGAACAAGTTAAAACCACAGGGGATTCTGACCTACCTGAAAAAGGGCTTGTCGAGGAGGCAGAAAGAAAAGACAAAACAGAAGATGATTCTCTCATTGAATCAACAGTAAAGACTAAAAACCCTGAACAAAAGACAGAGTGTCTGGAGGCCGTTGAGCATTCAGAAGAGCCTGTTACTGAAGAGTCTTCCAAAGGTGTACCATCTGCAGCCCCTGAGACTAAAGGCGTGTTTGATATACCCATTCTGTCTACCCCTAAATTTGGCTTCATGTCTGCAGCTACTGAAGGCACAACATCTATTGGATCCCTTTTCTCCACTACATCCTCAGCCACTAAACCATCAGAGCCTCAACAGACAGATGGTGGTCTCTTTTCAGGCTTTAAAAACTTTTCAGCTGGTATTTTCCAGGACGAAAAGCCAGCAGGAAAAGAGGAAACACCAAGTGCGTCATCTGTGTTTGGCTTGAAACTGAGCTCTGTGTTTGGCACCTCTGACTCTCCCAAACCTGACTCCACCCCTCCTGTGATCACATCCCAGCCTCAGAGTGAATCTCCTAAACCGGCAGAAGAACTTGATGAGCCGGACTCTGACAAACCATCCCCAGGTTCTGGGGAAACTGAAAGTGCAGACAATAGCGACATTGAAGGACCAACAGAGACATCTAAAACAGGAAGCTGTGACACCTTAGCACAAATGGCACAATCTGGCATCCCGTCTCTCTCTGGTTCTCTGTCAGAGAGCTTAGATAAGCCTCAGGTAACATTTACACCATGTGAGTTAGATAAGAGCGAAGAAAATACACTTGACACCAGGCACACAGAGTTGGAAACAGAACAACCAAAAGATCTATTGATGAAGGAAGCAGCGAAAAGGCTAGTATCTGTATGATAAATGACACTATTCATTTATCATATTTCTGTAGAAACATATGCAACCCATATCCTTCCCTATTTCCCATTATTTCCTGTTGAGCAGTCATAACATTGTGACCATTGAAATATGTAATGCATACATGTACATTATTTTTTTATAAAGGATGTTTATTTTCTGTTGACTTGCATCAAAATGTTCAATTACTTTAAAACATTAACATATCTTTTGCTTGTGCCTTATCTATTAAGAGTTCTTTTGTTGGCAGAAGAGTGGGATATTCACTAAGTAGACAGATGGTCACATTGTTATGGCTAGTATGTGTTGTACTTTGTACTTCTGCCCATTTGTCCGTTTCCCATCTGGTAGTTTTACTTTAGTTCTTGGTAAATAGTTAAATTTACTTTGATGAAAATATTTATAGTTTGGATCTCATAAATGGTCTACAACCTTGTATCCAAAGCCGTTAACACTCTTTCATTCTGAGTTTTATTGCCAAACCTTTAGCGAATGATCACATGTGAAAAGGTGTTTTCTTTCAAGTGTAAAAATATAGTGCAGGCACATTACACCGTCTTACTTATAGGCTTCCTGACTGATGGAGGTTCAATGAATGCAGAAAGTGATGGTTTTATTTATTAGCGCTCTACTGCTGAGGCAGTTACAAAGTCCCTCCTTCCTTTGTCCCCTGCAGCTCTCTGAATTACACCCAAGATTCAGCCAATTAATTTAGATGAATCAAAGTCCGGTAGATTTATGATGGTGTTGCAGTAAAGACCGTGGAGGCAGACTGGACACTGGACTAAAAGCAACAGTGAGAAGTAATCTGGCAAACAACCAAGACTAAGTAAATCATTCCACCTAAAGCGCAGAGCCACTTTCCTCGTTAGGAAACTCAATCAACCTGCAGTCACACCTCTCTCTCTTTCTCTCCCCTTCAAAGTCAGTTATTTGTTATTTTCATTATGTAGGGAGTTATTTACATTGGAGTTATTTCTTATTTGAGTTAATCTGGGAAGCTTTTTAAAGTAATATTTTTGTCAGAAAAAATATTTTGCACTACCAAGATTTTGTAGAAATAACAATGAATTAAATGCTGGCAATGTTAATGTGCAAATTACATAGGTAAGAATGTGAGCCTTTTTACAGAACTGAAGGTTCTGCAGCTTTGTGTGTTCACACAAATAAAGCCAGCTTTCAGAACCACTCAGGCTACATTCACACAGCAAGACTCATTTAAATTTGTTTTGCTGAAATAAATTTTTTTGTCTGGTTGTTCATAATACTGAATGATGCAGGCATTAATGCTTGAACGGTTTACAACCCCAAAATGACCTGCGTTCATCGAAGAAGGATTTAGACGTCACAATGTAGTAATAAACCATCAATGGATTGATTTTAAAGTTACTCAGACCCCACAGTGTTGTCAAAAGATCATAACACAATGGAATACCAAGCGTTCATCACACTGAAGTGAGCTTTCCAAAATTGGTGCAGATTAGCATAACATAGCATGAAGAAACGTTAACATAGAGTTATGGCTGCGGCATTCTCATCAATTGTGTAAACATCACAGCAATGAATTATATCTGTGGCTTCTGTTTTTAAAAATTCTCAACACTTCAGAAGTTGTGTTACATCCTGTTTTATCTTAACTTTGAATTGTATATTATTTAGTATCAGACGGGTCCTGAATCGTTAAAGTTGCATATCTCTGTATAAAACACAAAGTAGATAGTTGAGTGACTGGAATATTTGAGTATTCTAACACCATCCAAAAAGTTGGGAAAACAACTTTCTGTTTTCCAAATCTAATCCAAACTTCAAATATCTGTGTTTTAGTTGTTACTGAACCCTACTAGTCCCTCCAGTTGTTGAGAATATTTATTCTCCTTTCCCTTTTTTCCCTTTGTTAGTGATCAATTTTTAAATAGGCATTATTTTTAGAGTCAACATTGCAGTGGTGGGCACGGCTAACTAAAAAGCTACTTACACTAACCCCAAAGCACTGCAACAACAGAGTATTTATCAGAAGCTTATCCTAAACATGAACTTCAATTTAAATTATATCTACCCCTGCAGGACTACAACCCTCAAACACCAATTTAATTCTGACATTACAATTTACATGTTCAATGATTCCTCTTAGATATTGTATTTATGTTTATATTTTGCTCCTGTCTGTTTTTTGGTTGGAATAGTTGTTGAGAAAACAAAGAATATGCGGAGAGGAAATGGAACTGTTCAACCACTTCAAAATAAGAGCATGAATATAAACTTCTAGTTGAAGAATTCTTAACAGATGATAACCAAAACTTTAACAGAGTTGTCAAATATTACTCATCAGAAAGACTAACAAACAACCAAGTAATTTGGCTCTTTAGAATTTATATGAAAAATTAACCCAGCGGAAGCTAAGCTAGCAAAAATGCTCTATAATCACATTAACGGATTAGTGGAAATGTGCCCACCATTGCAACTTTTCTCTAAACTTTCTATTTATTACACTGATTATTTTCCCACAGTATTTTAACTAAACCTTCACTTTACAGTCCGTTGGACAGCAGCCATTTTGACTCATCGGGGAACCTGAGCCCCGTCAGTTCCCAGCTGAGCTCTGAACTGGAGGACCGCCACCCTCCAGAGTCCAGCAGCACCCGTACGCCTCTGCGCAGCGAGGCCCCCAAATCGTTTGAGGAGGAAGAGCTGGAGAAGGAAGTGAACGGACTTCCAGAATCTGGTGTGGACAAAGACCGGAAGGATTCATCAGTTGTCTCCCCAAAGCCGAACTTGGAGAAACATGATGACACAAATCTAACAAAAACTTGGTTTGTAATTACATTTTTTTAAATATTAATGTATTTGTTGTTAAAATTGCAGGATTATGCAACATTTATGTTGCTCATGAAACTGGTAAACAACTGGTGTATTCTTGTGCTTCCCAGTCTCTTTGATGACGGCCCTCCGCCTTGCTCTCCAGCTAAGGTTCGCTGGCTGAAAGCTTACAACAAAGTGAGGTTACAACTCCATGAGGTAGGAAGCACTGGTTTCCTCTCCTGGTTTATTTCTTTCTCCTACACACTTAATACCAAGACAAAATCTCTTGAAAATCTACTCTGGATCTTTCACATAAACCTGATCATGATGGCATCACTCTGCACACACTGACATGCTGGTTCTCTGTGTTTTTATGATGCTTTGTCTCTCTTTCCCTGTGTGTTGGTTGAATTTCTGGCCATGCCTAAAGATTTTGCAATAGTTATGTTTTTCCATAAGGATTTTAATAGTCATTAACATCGGAAATTAGGTTCAGACATTTCTTTTATTCATAATGAATCTAAATTACACTTACAGGCTCAAATATGTACATACACTATCACTAATATTTAGTTAAATGTCCTCTCATCAAGTTGGACCTCTGCCATTAACAAGCTACTAGCTAGAGCTGGACAATAAATCAATAACAATTTATGTCATGATTGGCACATGATCAATATCGATAGATAATACGTCTGATAGAATATTTACCAAACACCACACAGCATTCTGGGGGATGTAGGCAGAGGAATGGCTTTAGCTGCTCAACCTCTCACAGCTAGCTAAACAAAGTTGGTGGACTCAACTTGCTCACTCATTCTTTGGTTACCTAGCAACTCCCTCACTCTTTGGTTACCTAGCAACAACTTGTTGAGTATTTTCAGCCGAAACTGTTTAAGATTTTGCTACCGTGCCTCATTAGTGCTTAAAAATAAAAAACAACGGGGTGAACTTAAAACTGTGGATAAAACAGAAAAAGTATTTTAGATATTTGAAACAAAAAGATAATGAATAATTATTGATATAGACTGATATGGAATGCTTATGTCATAGCACATTTTCCAGCCATATTGTCCGGCTAGGGTTAGGGTTAATGGGTTAATGGCATAATTCTGTCTGGATGGAGTCCATTTAAATTATTTAGCTATTAGGGGGGAAATTTAGGGTCTCTTGTTTTAAACACAGGCCGCAAATTATTAACAAGGTTGAGGTCACTCTGCCATGAGGTTGATTGACAGCGCTGAGACCCGCCTCCTGGCTCTGATTGGTTGTTTTTGGTTGGGAATCGTTCATTTCTTCAAACAGTAACAGTAGCTTAAGGAGGAGGTGGAGGAGATCGATCTTTTCACTGATTATTCGTCTCGTATTATATTGTCACAATATGGTGACAGTTTTAAGGAATATGTAAAAAAACCTGTTTTTTTTTTTATTACATATTGCAGCTCTGAGGCTGTAGAAGCCATATGTTGTGTGTGGAGGAAAAAGCCACTACTATGCTTGATACGGGAGAATTTTATTTATAGTTTTTTCTGACTTAAATTTAACTCGAGATGACATTAAAAGGTCTTAAAAAGTCTTGAATTTGACTCACTGAAACTTTTATTATGATTTATTTTTCTTCCTGCCTTTCCTTCAACATTTTTAAAGTCTAATCACTTTCTGAAAATGTTGGTGAAACTTACCACAGTCCCTGTTCAGTTATCAGTTTTCAGAGTTACGTTAAATTCCTGACTTTCCCCAACTTTTGTCATCATTAATTTAGCTTCCCTCGTTTTCTTCAGCAAACATCCCTGCCTGTTTCAGATGCTCAGCAGAAAGAGATGGCTCCCTGCTTTCCTCCTGGCCAGCAGTTATCACATTAAAGACAAAAATAGTCCCTGTGTTTCTGCAGAAAGCAATGTAGCATGGCAACAATATTACATTTCTATGGAAACACAACCTTAAACTAGTGTAAGGTTAGGCTGTGATCGCTGCAGATGGTGGAAACCACAGTGGGTATTCTCCATGTTGAAACCTGTTCAGGCGTTTTTATTAGTTTATTACTGATTTCTAAAGGAGGGATGATATTTTAGTTGAAACTTATCATTTTATTTGAATGGAGGGATGGATGGACGGACAGAGGGATGGATGGATACTTTAATAAATGGATGAGAGATGGATGGATGGATACATTAAGGGATGGATGGATGGATGGATGGATACCTTAAAGGATGGATGGATGGAGAGATGGATTGGATGGATGGATGGATGTATACTTTAATAAATGGATGGATGGAGAGATGGATGAATGGAGGGATGGATGGATGGATAATCCATTTTCTATAGCAGAACTTTTATCTTTTATCTGTATTAAATCCTGGGGATCCCCGGAGCTTCAGTTCCTGTGTGAAAACAACATCTTACCCCAGTTCAACCAGAAAACGATCATTTTGATTCCTCTCTCAAAGAGAGGCCATCATTCCGACACTCTGAGCTCCTCGTCCTGCGAAAGCAGCGTCACTGTGTACGACGGCGCAGCTTTTAAGAATAATCTTCATGCTCTGAAAGCAAAGCCAGGAGCTGCATCCTTCTTCATCTTTTGTCAGTTTCACTAAGTGGTCTGTGACTGGCAGATTTCCAGGGGAGAGAAAACTGAAGCTGGGAGAGGGGAGCAGGAGGGCAGTTCATTTGCAACTAAAATCATCTGCAGTGATATGAAATCAAGAAGGCGACATTTTCAAAACAAACAAAAGCCTTGGGAGATAGTTTGAAATTCTGATTTGACTCAAAGATGATGCAGCAAAACTTTATAATTGTAATTCTATGATATTCTTTCAAAATCAGTTTATTATGGAGTGAAACACCTTTTTCTCCCCGTAAGAATAAATAATTAGCTCTTCTAAATATAGTTTTATTCGCACTACATCTGCACTTCGCTGCACTTCAGTCGGGAACTGAATCAGTGTGAGGAAGCAAATACGTTTGAAAGCAACTTTATTCCCTTATTATGCAGGCGGTTTATTAAACAGCTGATGAATATTCTGGGATGGCTGTTTGAGCGACTCGACAGGATTAGTTTATTGGTGGGGAAATGACTACAGTGGCTCAGACGTGAAGGGCTGAATTTCAAATCATCAGTAATAAGTTGGGGTGAATTTTTCTTCTATTTTTTCAAAATAGAAGAAAATAAAAATAAAAAAAGCTATTAGCTTTTAAAAAAACTAGATCTTTTAGTTTTTTTCTTGTCTTATTGACAGTTTTTATTTCATTCCATTGTTTTTTAGTTTTATTTTTAAGCAATAAGAAGACGCAGTTTCAGCGAAACCTGAAACTGCTGCTGCGCTAGTTACTCGACATGTTGTTGCTAGGTAACCATAGAATGAGTGAGTTGCTAGGTAACCGAAGAACAAGTGAGTTATTTAGTTGCCTTTTCTAATCTTCATGCTAGCGTCATTTATGTTTTTATAAAGTTATTTATTTTGTTGTTTTTGCACAGGGTCATGTAGGTTTGGATTTCTTGTCTCCCTTAATAATTAACATTTTAATTTAACTAAAATTAATTAAAATGTTGTTAATTTTGTTTTTACTTGTGTTGTCTTTAACTAGTATTTAAATTTGTTAGATGTTCTGAAACATGTAAAGTGTAACTAACATCAACTTTGTTTTTTCCTGATTAACTTTCTCCATAGATTTTTTTTAGGTTTCCGAGCGAATCTTTACATTTTCGTGTAAATTTGTTTAGTACCACATTTGTAATTGACTTTGTAATTCAACGCCTTTAAAATTGGGTTTCTGTCTCTTTAAAAATTGTTCTTCCTGAAACTCCACTTCAGGAAGTGATCACGTCATTCCTCTATTAAAACTGCTGTTTGTAAATATATATATTTTTTACATATTTGTTAAAACGTTCACCATTTTGTGACAGTTTATGAGAGAAATAATCTGTGAAAAGATCGATCTACTCCTCCTCCTCCATGTTCTTATTACCACCATCTGAAGAAATACACAGCTCCTGATCAAAAACTACCTATCAGAACCAGAAAGAGGGTATAAGCGCTGTCAATCATCCTCCTGTATGCACTGCTAAATATGCTAATGATGGAGAAATGTCTTACAGTTACAGGAAAACTGTTTATCCGGCGTAATCCGTTGTTACGCTAATTAGCCTTAGCATTTATGGCAAGACAGAGGGTGATTGACAGCACTAAGACCCGCCTCCTGGTTCTGATTGGTTGTTCCTAGTTAGCACTGGGAGAAAGCAGAGGAGGTTTTTTTCCAGATTATCTGTCTGATATCATGCAGTCACAACATATTCACAGTTTCAGAAAATACGTAAAAAAATATTTTTTTTCTTAAAAGTTACATACTGCAGCTTTAACAACGTTTTCACCAGAAGTAGCTCGTATGATGACATCAGTAGGTACGCAGTTCCATCAGGTGTTTGCTAATTGGTGCTGGCTAGTCTGAAGGAGCAGACTGGGGTAGCAAAGCAATCTGGTATGTTTTTGATGAGGGAACCAAACTAAAACAGTCAATTTTACATTACACTGCCCCTTTAAAGAATTAAACACTAAACATAACTGACAGGATGAGGGGCTC
This sequence comes from Xiphophorus couchianus, assembly GCF_001444195.1. Taxonomy (NCBI): domain Eukaryota; kingdom Metazoa; phylum Chordata; class Actinopteri; order Cyprinodontiformes; family Poeciliidae; genus Xiphophorus; species Xiphophorus couchianus. Next base: position 3,191,368 of record NC_040239.1, read on the forward strand.
AAAACGAATTAGCTTTGAAGGATTTTCAAGCTAGACTTAATTATATTGATCTCCATTCAGGTTATAAAGTAGAAAGGAAAAAAAACCCAGAAACAATCATGATAACTGCAGCAGAATGGCTGAACAGAGAGCCGGAGACCGAGGGGAGGATGAGTTCTTCTGGTGATGACGAATGATGCTCAGCATACTAACAACGCCGCTCCGTGAGCGACCCGCCGCTCTGACTTTGGCTGAAAGTCACCGTGGAAATCAAGCCTGTGCGCGTCTTTATGTTTGCCTTCCTGCTAAACGTTAGCGAGGGAACTTTGCTTTTATTTTTTAATCTCCTCCTGTTTTATTTTATTACTCACGAGACAGTAATAGTATGAATTTAACTAAAGTGGGATCAGATATTTAGTGTTCACTTTATTTCCCCTCAATGGCAGGATGTGCTTCTCTCGTCCGCCTGCCGCTGTGTCTGAGAGCCGTTATTAGCTTCTTTTCTGCTGTTTGCCTTTTCACACAAGTGGTAGTTAAAATTTGCAGCTGGTAGATGAAAGGGTTGAGACAGTTTTATGGCTGAATTGACTGAACCCAGGGGGACCTTTTGTTTTTTGTTTTGCTCATAAGCTGCGGTTATGATTTGTGTTCTTGATGAGAATCTTTTCACATGATGACGGGGAAAGATTTCCTTCCTGGTTCAGAAACAAACCGTCAAAATTAGTGTCTCTGTGTGACGCTTTTAATGCTCAGCCTCCAATAAAACCTCTAAAGCTGGTTGGAAATTAATCAGAATGAATGAATGAATGCTAGCCTGATTTAATAAGTAAATAAGCAAACAAACGAAGAAACCAATAAATGAATGGACCAATAAATTAGTGATCCAATGAATGAGTGAATGAACCAATGGATGAATAAATGAGCAAAAGAATGAATGAATGTGTAAAAGAAAGGAATGTGTGAATGAGCTGATAAACTGAATGTAAAAATTGGATTCTTTTCTTCAAATAAGGCAAATGTGCAAAAATCCTTTTAAATTTTTGAGCAGACGATGATTTACGCATCCATTCTTACAAATTGTCTAATTATTTTATGCTTGCTTTATTGTTGCGCAGGTAAAATTTTATTTGAAATTGTTTTAGAAACTATATCATTTTTGTCCCGTAAGTAATTCTGTGACAGAAAGTTTGGACACCCCTGGTTTAGGAACAGAGTTGAGCTGCTTATCACAATAAAATCTTTGCAGTCGATTTTATTGTTAAAAAATTTTATTAATTTCCGGCCAAATTTGTGTTTTCCTCCTTTTTCAGGATGCAAGGCCGTTTTAAATTGAATTTGGTTTTATTTTGCTCATCTTTCACAAAGCATAGCAGCCAACCAGCTCTGTCTGGAAACATGAGCCGATTGATCCCACAGCACTGGGGGGTTCAAAGTGTGGCCCGGGGGCCATTTGTGGCACTTGGAATGATTTTTTGCGGCCCACAAATGCAATTCAAAAATGATACAAATTTGGTTGTAAATTTCTAACCATAGAAATTATTAAGTACTACACAAAATATAAATATTTTAATAATCAAGTTTTCATAATAAGCAGAACCGCGTCTATGTAGAGATTTTCACTGAACAGCCGACTTTGAAGCAAACAATTAATTTATTAATCTTGGATTTATTTTTTTTTCTGGAAGGAAGTGACTCAAATCTTCTTATAGCTGGATTAATTAGTTATATCAAGCCCAAAAGAATGTGAAAACTAAATTAAATTTCTTTTAATGAAAATGTGCAACATTATTGATCGATTTTATTTAATCTTTCTATTTTTATTTTTACATTTTTTTCCTTTTCAATTTTGATCCACATGACAAGAAGAGTGGAAACCCCTGCCATGGTAGCTGAATGAAATCACTGAAATTGGGTGTAATCTTAACAAATTATTCTTTTTCCAACCTTTTATTGCCCAGTTTAAATTTAACACAGGTAAAATGTACAAAGAGGTTTTTTTGCAGACAGTTCCAGAAAAGCAGCTTGTTATTAAACTGTAAACCTATTATTCTGATGATTCCTCTGGGCCAAGTTTTATTCCCAGCACGCGTGTCGTTGTCTGTTTTCGTGCTTTTTATGTCGGCCATATTGGTTTTGTCATATTGATTACGAGTAAAATGAGCTTCAACATTCAGGTTGATTGCCTGAGTCCAAATGCCGAGCATCCAGTGGCCGGAGCGTTGGATGCTAATGGCTTTTTAATGAGGCACAAGTCACATCTCTGTCCACAGGCCACAAAGGAAGAAACATTCTAGACCTTTTTGACCAAAACAGTGGAAAGCTTCATGCTTTTATGAATAATAATCTCCAGTGGAGTAAAAAGAAATTCATAAAAAATAGGCACAAACGATCAACCTCCATTTACAGATGAGACCTTCACTGCAAAAAACACAAAATCTTACAAAGTATGTCTATTTTAGTTTTAGTGCAAATATCTTAGTTCACTTGAAATAAAACAAAAGTAACTTTACAGTAAGAAACAGGAGCTCACTTTAAGTCAGTAATTCCTTCATATTTATGAAGAAATGCTGCTTACATTGGCAGATTATTTCGCTTTTAACATTGGAAAAATGTTTTGTTATAAGTGAAATAATCTGCCAATAAACCAATGCTTTTTTAAAATCAAAGTTAAGGAATCATTGACTTACAACATGCTCCTGTATTTTGCTGAAAAGTTACTTATGAGTTAGTTTTGCCTTATTTCAAATGGACTAAGATATTCCCACTAGAAAAAACTTGGTTAGATTTTGTGTTTTTGCGCCCATGATTGTTCATATTTGTTGTAGTCGAATATAAATCCTCAGGTTACAATTCAATTAAATAACAAAAGATTTCATCCTTTTACGTGATTATTTAATTATCTATAATTATTCTTCAATTAAGTGCCCCTAACTCCAGATTTTACACATTTATTGTGCATTTTATTGTATTTTTTAAGGTTTTAAATATATTTTTATGGACGGTTATGTATATCAGCATGAGATTACCTCATAATTTCCCCTGGTTTAACAAAGTCCCACCTAACCTAACCTAATCGTTACAAATCACCTTTTTCTGCTGAAGCGACATCCATCTTGTCTTCTTCTATGGTGTCCAGTTGGACTGATAAAGCAGCATTTAACTGTATTTCTGGTAGAAATCGATGCATAATGTGCATGTGCGTCCTCTGCTCTGGCATATGTGTATCAGCTGGAGTGTGAAAAGTGAAAACTGATAGGAACAGTAGGAGGTGAGAGAGAGAGACGGTGAGCGAGAGGGAGGAGAGGTAGCGCTGGAGATGTTGCGCTTCTGTCAGCTGTGCAACAAGCTGTGATCAGTGGAGCTAATAGGAGGAGGAGGGAAAGAGTAAAAATCATTAAGCAGATAGAGGAGGATGAGAGAAAGAGGGAGCAACAGAATGAAACAGCGAGAGAAAAAAGAGGAGGAGACGTCGTGGTTTGAGCTGGGTGGAAGAGACGCTGAGAGCCGCGATCCAGAAACGGGAGCGTTCAGGACGTGCAGGGAAAGTCACGCCCGTCAACATCCCAGACCTGGAAAACCCGGCAACTTTTCTTCTTTTTCTACATCAACACTTGATGCACGAAAGTCTCCGAATTCATTATGAATCTAAACGGATTATGGATCATCTTGAAGGCTTTTTTCCCCAACATTTTTTAAGTAGAAGCGCTGTCGGTCTGTCGGTCTTGATGTGGGATTTTAGTGTTTTTATGGAAGCTTGGATCGTTGTGTGAAAGTTTGACTGATTTCAGGTAGGTGTTCTCTCAGAAAATGCATGAAAGAGACTAAAAATAAAGAGCTTCGAGCTTCTTTTGAGCTGGTTAGACGTCAAATAAATTTACATTTTGCTCGATTAGAAAAGTCTGTATCTATTTTGTGTGATCAAAACAAAACACATTTCCTCTCTTTGCCATCTCACTCTCCAATTAAAAAGTAATTTTGTTAGGAAACAGAACTTTTCCCCTGTTCCCTTCCAGCCACCTCTTTCTTCACTTCCAAACTATTTTTATTTATATACTGTCCTCTTTCTGCTTCTAATTCCCTCCACCGGCTGCTCTTATTTGGCATTTAGCTTGGAGAAAGAAAAATGGAAACCAAAAATAAAGTCTGTGCAGCCTCTGCAAACTGCTCACTAATCGTGACGCCTCACTCGGTAGCAAGTCGAGGTTTGAGAGCTCAGATATTCACTAGAAGGGTCATAAATGATCATATTAATTAATCATATTAATTGGTACTATTGGCTTTTTGGCTAAATACTTGACCTGTAAGTTTGGACTTTTTTTTGGAGAAGCGAGTGATGCGATGCGAGTCTTGTAGAGGTATTAAAATGTTCTTCTTTGGAAGTGAAGCAGCCTTCAAAATGAAAAAAATAAAATAAAAACTGCTATCAGGACAGTGGCTTTAAAAATAAAAGTGAGCTGGATCTTTTATTATTAAAAGTGTGGGTCTCCTATAACAAAGTATGTCTAATACAGCTAGCACTTCATGTTTACTTATATTTAGGATGTTTTTACATGGATAACTGCATCAATGCGGAGTGGAATGGAGGCAATGGGACAGGTTCTGTGTGCGTTCTCTCCATGACTTTTAGCTTAATTGGTCTCTTGAGGTGTAAGTGTGTGACTGAATGTCTATGTTGCCATGTCACGGACTGGTGACTCTTCTAGGTTCTACCTCTCCTCTTGCCCAATCTGATAGGCACGAGTGCCCTTTGACCCTGCAAAGATTAAGCGACTGCAAACAATGGATGAACAGTTTTATGGTCTTTTCATACTTGGTAGTTTGGTAGATTCGGTTCGATTTGGGTACAAAACTGCAATTTTTTAACATTTTCAGCTGATGTGGTCCTCTTTCAAACTGCAATGTGTCGAACCAAACACTTTGAAAAGCCTGTTCCCCTCCTCGCCTGTGGGGGCGCTGCACCAAGAACCCCTGAAAGAAACAACATGGAAACCTCAGAAGAAGACACTGAGTGCAGCTTCCTTCTTCATAAAATAACTAAAATGGAGTAGTGTCAGATTGAGCAATTCTCTTTTGTCTTTGGTAAGAGAATTGCTAGTGCTACAGTAGTTAGCGCGTTTATTTTGGCCATATTTACCCAGAATGCCCTGTTCTGTGGTCTGCTTTCTGGTTTTAAAATGAAGGATAGATGGAAAATGGATGGATGGATATGTTCACAGTTGGATGGATTGATTATAAAATTTCTTACCACAATGGGAGTTATTCTATCAGTTAGTAATTCTAATAATGTAAATTTAGTTACCTTTTAATTTTTTAAAAATTATTTAACCTTTTAGAAAATGCTCTGATTTGTATATTGATCTCCAGGATTTGTCTGTATATCTCGTGTGTTTATTTCTGAACGAGGCCTTTGAAACTCGCTTGACCTGAACCAATCACAGCAGCGCTAACTGCATCTGGTCCAAACAGAATTACAATGAGCCCCCATGCTTATCCCAAATAATCACCTGTAATCAGGTCATAGAAAGTGATTCATTACCAGTCATGCTCTGGTGTAAAGTCAAATTCAAAAACACTATAACAACACATTCAACGCAAGGTTGTTTATCATCACAGTATGGATGTAAAGCTCTTCCCGGATTAATTTATTAAATCATGTTTTGCCCAGAGTTATTAAAAGTCCACCAGTAATTTAATCAGTTATATTAAAAACTATTTGGCTACTTGTGTGTCCAGAAAATAGAAAATTAAAAACCAAGAGTCATCACAAAGCCACTGCATCACAGTTTAGGATGTAGAGGTTTTATCAGCGATTAATGGATTTGGTTTTGGAAACAATATTTAACAGTTGTGTCTGTTAAACCCAGAATCAGCACTATTACTTTATAAAAACGAGACTACTAATGGTCACTTTGCCGATTTAAAAGGCATAAAAGCAATTAAAAAGTGAGTTAGACGCAGCATTTCCAGATTAACTGCTTGTTTAGATGATAACTCAAATAATTTCAGTCTAAGAAAATACTCTCGACCTCTTCACATTTAGACCGGCGTACAATGAAGACAATATCCAGCACGTCCGTCATTGCCTGATACTGCGAAAGGCCACAACGATTTTCATGCCTTCAATCAAACAATGGGTGCATGAACTATGGAGGGGTGAAAGTCTAAGCTATGCAGGCATTCACTCAATGGACACACTGACATTTATAAGTGCCACATATAGGACACACTCATTTAAAATTCCAGTTTCCGCCTGATGCGGACTCACTAGTAACAAAATGTCAAGAATTTTCTGGCCAAAGTGAAATCTGTCTGCTGGAGCACTATTTAGTTTAGGTTGCTTTTTTCATAAGTCTCAGATATAAAGTATATATACTTGAAGATATAGGCTCGAGACTTTTTAATTTGAAGTAAGCAGGAAGTAGTTCTTTAGTTATTGTTCAGGCGTATGACAGTGTCTCCTGGAAAAGACTTCTTGTTTTGGACAGACGACGACCGGTTAAATAAACATGTTGCATGTTTTGGTGACTGGATTTTCTCTTCATGAAGCAGAAATGAAAAAATACAGAATTTATGAATTGGTAATGGAGCGAATTGAACCAGTAACGGCCAACACAAAGTTTTTTTAATCTAGTCTCTAGTGTAAATATCAGAGTACATTTGAAATTAGACAAAACTAACTTACAAGTGACTTTTTAGCAAGACTTAGGAGCTTGTTTCAGGTGAATATTTCCTTAATACTGATGAAAAAGTACTGGTTCCACGGGCTGTTTTTTTCACTGGCTTATTATAAGTGAAATATTCTTAATTTCACTTGTAACAAGAGCTTTTTCATAAATATTAAGGAATTATTGACTTAAAACAAGCTCTTATATCTTCCTGAAAAGTTACTTATGAATTACTTTTGTCTTATTTCAAGAGATTTGCACTAGAAACTAGATTTTAAAAAGTTTTTAAAAAAACTTTGTAAGATGTGTTTTTGCAGGAGAACCTAATGTGTATATAGTTTTTTAGGGTGTTTTCACACCTGATAGTGTTACATACTGTTACATTTTCAGCTGTTGTGGTTTGTTTTCCCCGTGTCAAACAAACCAAACTAATAGAAAAACCTGTTCCCCTCCTCGCCTGTGGGGGCGCTGTATCAAAAACCACTAAAGAAAACGACATGAAACTTCTGAAGAAGACACAAAATGTTAACAAAAATGGAGTAGTGCCAAATTTTAGCTGTTGTAGGATTTTTGTTGCATCTTTGGTAAAAAAAACAAAACAAAACACAAGCCATTTCTCCTGTTAGCGCTAGTTAGCATGTTTGTTATGATTGCATTTACCCAGAATGCCCTGCACTATATTCCACTTACTGCATTTGGAGCAGTTTTTGGTCCATTTGGCGTTCACATATGCATTCAAACCGTGCCATTGTTCACTTCAACCAAACGGAGACCGAGGTTTTAGGCGGACCAGAGTTCACTTCTTTGTTGGTCCACATCAGAGTCCAGTTATGCATTCACACCTCCATAAACAAACCGGACTTTCTAGGCCAACAAACCATAAATACATGAATGCAGTCAAACTTATAAATAATGGCCTAATAAGAGCAGAAGTACAAGTCTGGTGAAAATATGTCTGGTTTAGTCCAAGCATGACAGGTGGTTAATAGACTGAATGCCTTGAAGGTATATGAAGGAATCGGAGGGAACAGTGGTCACTGTGCGCCGTGTTACCGCAGCGTTAAATGAGTTGAGGGATGGAGGGAGACTAATGTGTCCTGCAGGGACCATTGTCCAAATGATATGGTGGTACAGAACTGAAAAACGTCTCCAAATGTGACAAAAACAAAATAAATTGGCTGTAACTTGGTAAACACTAAGTCATTTTGAATTGTTTGAACACTAGGTGGTACATGTTTAGACTCCAGTTCTAGTCTGGTTTGATGAACTATAAAAGCCAGTATTGTACTCCCATGATATGACCCTCGGTCTTGTCAAGTTTCCACCACTTTTGGTGTGTGTCATGACTATTAGCCATTCTTGCAGTAGTTTGGTGTGGGGATACTTTAGAAAGCATGTTAATCTACTCATTTTCTGTGCATCCTTAAAAAGTCTTAAATTCATCTTAAGCCTGGGCTTTAAATTTTACAGTGTGAGGAATATTTAATGTCTTATATTCCACATAGTTTTTTTTCTCTTTTCTTTTCTGTCAGGCAAAAGTTTGAGTCCCTTGCTGACATCTTCATTACTTTCTGTGACTCGAGAGGGCTTAATCTACCCCTAGCTAGCTGCTAATATACACTAGCTAGCTAGCTTTCATGCATCTATCATGATTAAATACAATTTTAGCACCGGTTGTTTATATATTTATCAGGTATATATGTATGTATTTATATATATTTCTGTCTTGATACAGGACTTAAATTTAGTTCATAATGGTCTTAAGAAGGTCTTAAAAAGTCATTTCAGCCTCTAATGTTGTGACATATGCTCAACATTTACTCATATTGTGTGGCACTTGTTAAAACGCCCCTGCTTAATGGCATTATTAAACTATCATGCATTGGAGCTGGTAATTAAAAATAAGGCTTATTGTGTATAGAATAAATACACAACAGCTTGCCATACAACTGCTAATGATTACTGGGCTGGTCAAATGTCTCCTGCGCACCACACCCTTTGTATCATTGTCAGCCATTCTTGCATTAGTTTTATGTGGAGAGCTTTAGATAGTAGCTTAGATTAACAATCTGCTAAGAAGAGGAGAAAATCACATCTCCTCGTCTGGGTGAGTAGTTATCACTTTACACTGACTGTACTAAAACGGTTCAATACAAATACATGCATTTCAGCTTAATTATGGAAAAAACAGGAAGATGTTGTCCTAAGAAGATAAACTCAAACTTGGCTCACGGTTAGTGGCAGCAAACGTTTTCACACAATAAAGAAAAAACATGTCTGAATGTATAATGTATATAAAAAATAAGTTACCAGAAGTCTGACAGATTACGTCTGGAATACTGAAAGATTTCAGTTGGAAACTCATTGTTGGAGAATCCAAAGCCCTGAGATGCTAAGTCGTGGTGTTGACTGCCCTTCTGCTTCAAACATAAAGCGAAAATGACGAAGATTATTGCAAATTGCACAACAATCACAACAAGGAGTCGGCCCATTTTTCTTGTCTTCCATATACCTGAAGAATAATTTTAAAATCTGAGAGTTTTCCATAATGTCCAATAAATTACAGCAATTAGAAAAACTCAAACAAAACAAAAAGACATGCAATATCAAGAGATTGAGCAATTGCTTCAGGCAGAGATTTCTAGGGCTGTTTATCAGTCGCCTGAAAGGAGGAAACTTTCCATTTAAACCCGAGTTTTTTTTCTTCTTTTCTTTTCTGAATTGGCCGAAACAACAAGCAGCATCGTTGTTTGGCATCTCTTAAATGGCTGAGCGAAACCTAAATCAATTAGCCTCAGGAGGCCGCCCATTGTCATTCGCATCGGGTTACCGATGGCAGCCGGCCAGCGGCGGTTCATGCAAGAGGCGCTCATTTAAGGAAACAAGGAGGGAGAGTCGGGTTGGGATGAAGGAGAAGGCACAGAAGGGGCTCATTCAATTTGCTCCGGAAAGTGATTACACTTTCCACTTCCCAACATTCCCGCCGCTCGCTCCGGCACGGCGGCTGCTGAACGACTCTGCCAACGTTTTCCTCACTGCAGGTTTGTGCAGTGGTGGACAGTAATACGTTTACTTCAGTATTAAACACACTTTTTGAGTTTTTTTTACTTTACTGAGAACTTGAGTAACTTTACCATAAAGTATCTTTACTCTTATGTAAATAAAGTGTCTGTATTTTCTTCCCACTGAATGAAAAACAAACATGTTTTAAAAATGCACCAGACACAGACACATGCAGCTTTTGTTAAAGTTTCATCAGTTTTTTATTGAAACAAACTGATTTGGGAAAATGTTTGCTATGTCTGATTTTATTTTATAATGATGTTTATATGGATAATTTTAATTTTGATCTTTGAAATACCCAAATTTCCATCCATCCATCCATCCATCCATCCATCCATCCATCCATCTTCTTCCGCTTATCCGAGGTCGGGTCGTGGGGGTAGCAGCTTCAGAAGGGAGGCCCAGACTTCCCTCTCCCCGGCCACTTCTTCCAGCTCTTCCGGGGGAATCCCGAGGCGTTCCCAGGCCAGCCGAGAGACATAGTCTCTCCAGCGTGTCCTGGGTCTTCCCCGGGGCCTCCTCCCGGTGGGACGTGCCCGGAACACCTCACCAGGGAGGCGTCCAGGAGGCATCCTGACCAGATGCCCAAGCCACCTCAACTGGCTCCTCTCGATGTGAAGGAGCAGCGGCTCTACTCTGAGTCCCTCCCGGATGACTGAGCTTCTCACCCTATCTCTAAGGGAGAGCCCAGCCACCCTACGGAGAAAACCCATTTCAGCCGCTTGTATCCGCGATCTCGTTCTTTCGGTCATGACCCAAAGCTCATGACCATAGATGAGGGTGGGAACGTAGATCGACCGGTAAATCGAGAGCTTCGCTTTTTGGCTCAGCTCTCTCTTCACCACGACGGACCGGTACAGCGCCCGCTTGACGGTAGACGCTGCGCCAATCCGCCTGTCAATCTCCCGCTCCCTTCTTCCCCCATTCGTGAACAAGATCCCGAGATACTTAAACTCCTCCACTTGGGGCAGGACACCCCCCCTGACCCGGAGAAGGCACTCTACCCTTTTCCGGCTCAAGACCATGGCCTCGGATTTGGAGGCACTGATCCCCATCCTGGCCGCTTCACACTCGGCTGCGAACCGCTCCAGCGAGAGCTGCAGATCACGATCCGATGAAGCCAAAAGGACCACATCGTCTGCAAAAAGCAGAGATGAGATCCTAAGGCCACCAAATCGGATCCCCTCAACACCTTGGCTGCGCCTAGAAATTCTGTCCATAAAAGTGATGAACAGAATCGGTGACAAAGGGCAGCCCTGGCGGAGTCCAACTCTCACCGGAAACGAGCCCGACTTACTGCTGGCAATGCGGACCAGACTCTGACACCGGTCATACAGGGACCTGACAGCCCGTATCAAAGGGCCCGGTACCCCATACTCCCGGAGAACCCCCCACAGGGCTCCCCGAGGGACACGGTCGAACGCCTTCTCCAAGTCCACAAAACACATGTAGACTGGTTGGGCGAACTCCCATGCACCCTCCAGGACCCTGCCGAGGGTGTAGAGCTGGTCCAGTGTTCCACGACCAGGACGAAAACCACATTGCTCTTCCTGAATCCGAGGTTCGACTGTCCGACGGACCCTCCTCTCCAGGACCCCTGAATAGACCTTGCCAGGGAGGCTTAAGAGTGTGACCCCTCTATAATTGGAGCACACCCTCCGGTCCCCCTTTTTGAACAGGGGGACCACCACCCCAGTCTGCCAATCCAGGGGAACTGCCCCCGATGTCCATGCGATATTGCAGAGTCGCGTCAACCAACACAGCCCTACAACATCCAGAGCCTTAAGGAACTCCGGGCGGATCTCATCCACCCCCGGGGCCTTGCCACCGAGGAGCTTTTTAACCACCTCGGCGACCTCGCCCCCAGAGATTGGAGAGCCCAACCCAGAGTCCCCAGGCTCCGCTTCCTCAGTGGAAGGCATGTTGGTGGGATTGAGGAGGTCTTCGAAGTACTCTTCCCACCGACCCACAACGTCCCGAGTAGAGGTCAGCAGCACACCATCCCCACTGTAAACAGTGTTTGTGCTGCACCGCTTCCCCCCCCTGAGACGCCGGATGGTGGACCAGAATCGCCTCGAAGCCGTGCGGAAGTCTTTCTCCATGGCCTCTCCAAACTCCTCCCACGCCCGAGTTTTTGCCTCAGCAACCGCCCGAGCCGCATGCCGCTTCGCCCGCCGGTACCCATCAGCTGCTTCCGGAGTCCCACAGGCCAAAAAGGCCCGATAGGACTCCTTCTTCAGCCTGACGGCATCCCTCACCGAAGGTGTCCACCAACGGGTTCGAGGGTTGCCGCCGCGACAGGCACCGACAACCTTGCGGCCACAGCTCCGATCGGCCGCCTCGACAATGGAGGCACGGAACACGGTCCACTCAGACTCCATGTCCCCCACCTCCCTCGGGACGTGTTCGAAGTTTTGCCGGAGATGGGAGTTAAAGCTCCGTCTCACAGGGGATTCCGCCAGACGTTCCCAGCAGACCCTCACAACACGTTTGGGCCTGCCAGGTCTGACCGGCTTTCGCCCCCACCACCGGAGCCAACTCACCACCAGGTAGTGGTCAGTGGACAGCTCCGCACCTCTCTTCACCCGAGTGTCCAAGACATACGGCCGCAGATCCGATGAAACGATGACAAAGTCGATCATCGAACTGCGGCCTAGGGTGTCCTGGTGCCAAGTGCACATATGGACACCATTATGCTTGAACATGGTGTTCGTTATGGACAATCCATGGCGAGCACAGAAGTCCAGCAACAGAACACCGCTCGAGTTCAGGTCGGGCGGGCCGTTCCTCCCAACCACGCCCCTCCAGGTCTCACTGTCGTTGCCCACGTGAGCGTTGAAGTCCCCCAGCAGAACAAGGGAGTCCCCAGGAGGAGCACTCTCCAGTACCCCCTCTAAGGACTCCAAAAAGGGTGGGTAATCTGAACTGTCGTTCGGCCCGTAAGCACAAACGACAGTCAGAACCCGTCCCCCCACCCGTAGGCGGAGGGATGCTACCCTCTCGTTCACCGGGGTGAACCCCAACGTACAGGCGCCGAGATGGGGAGCAACAAGTATGCCCACTCCTGCCCGACGTCTCTCTCCCTGGGCAACTCCAGAGTGGAAGTATGTCCAGCCCCTCTCAAGGAGACTGGTTCCAGAACCAGAGCCATGCGTCGAGGTGAGACCGACTATTTCTAGCCGGAACCTCTCGACCTCACGCACTAGCTCTGGCTCCTTCCCCACCAGAGAGGTGACATTCCACGTCCCAAGAGCCAGTTTCTGCAACCGAGGATCGGACCGCCAGGGTCCCCTCCCTTGGCCGCCACCCATCACACAATGCACCCGACCCCTTTGGCCCCTCCCACGGGTGGTGGGCCCATGGGAGGGGGGGCCCATGTTTCCTCTTCGGGCTGAGCCCGGCCGGGCTCCATGGGTAAAAGCCCGGCCACCAGACGCTCGCCATCGTGCCCCCCCTCCAGGCCTGGCTCCAGAGTGGGGCCCCGGTGACCCGTGTCCGGGCGAGGGAACACCAAGTCCAATGTTTTTACTCATCATTGGGGTCTTCGGGCTGTACTTTGTCTGGTCCCTCACCTAGGACCTGTCTGCCTTGGGTGACCCTACCAGGGGCATGAAGCCCCAGACAGCATAGCTCCTAGGATCATTGGGGCACTCAAACCCCTCCACCACGATAAGGTGGCAGCCCATGGAGGAGATTTCCACTTAACCCAAATTTCCACTTAACTTTATATTTTGGTTAAGGTTTTGACCAGTTTCTCAGTACTTGTGAATATTTTTTTATTCTAGTAATCTTTTGGACAGCCTCCTTGTACTTGAGTAAACTTTTTGGGTACTTTACCCACCTCTGAGAAATTAAAAATACTCAGATATTCAGAAGTACAAGTAATATTTTCAAATATGAGTACATTGCTGTAGTTTTCTGACATTAACGTTTAGAACCGCTCCGTTACAAAAACTCTACACCATCTGTGAAAACGTCAATATAAAAAAAATTACATTTTCATTATTTTTAGTTTCTCCACTTGAGTTTCTCCAAATGTCTCCATTGCCGAGTTTGAATGAAATCAGCAGCTTTGCTAGAAACACTTAACGACAATGGCGTAATTCCAAAGTACAAGTAAATGTACTCTGTTACTGTTCATCCCAAAGAAAAGTAGTTACTTCCACATCACACCCAATTGGTGCAGTTAGGTGTGATATTTATAGAAATAGGACGTTCTTATTGTACTTATGAGCAGATTGTGTTTGAAAAATGACTGAACGGAGGTGGAGTGGTGATGGTAAATCAATTACAGTGATGTGATGGAGAATTAGGCTAATGAAGGTGACAGCAATCCCAACGCCCCACTCAGCCATGACTCAATCCACTCGGTGTTTTACTGCAGCCACTCTTCAGGGATAATGCCTGCTCTTCAGGATAACTTAAGGTTGTTCTCCTTTCAAAGACAAGATCCCGTTAAAGTGGTGCTTTGATCATCTGCCTGCATTAACTTTGTACTTGAATACTCATGACTTTGTTTTTAAAATTAACATGTTTGAATTTATGTTGCCGAACACCAAGGTGAGGCTTTAGGACCCTTGAAATGGATTTCTCAGATAGATGTTATATAAAACATAAATTTGGCAGAAAGCTTGTTTGAACTGCTGTGATGTGCATGACGCCACATTAGACTGAATTCAGTGTCACTTTCACTTATGAAATACATATTAATCAGTAACTGCAGTTTTCTATGGAAGTTCATACAAAATAAATCAAATCCTTGCTTTTTTCATGGAACTGGGTTTCAGTGATGCTAACTCCCACCTACAGGTGGCGGTATTTCTTATTTCTGGGCAAGTCAGGTTTATTTTTATAGTACATTTCAGCAACAAGGCATTTAACAGTGCTTTACACCATTAAAAACAACAGAATAACCACATATGAGCCAAGCAATACACATTACATTTTGTCAAATATCATAATCAAATATACTTCAAATGTATTGATCAATGTTCCAGTTCTTATAAATTAAAATAAGTTCTAAACATGTGAGGTATTAGCCTTGATTTAAAATAACTCAGTGTTTCGGTTGTTTTGCAGTTTTCTGGACGTTTGTTCCAGATTTGTGGTGCATAGAAGCTGAATGCTGCTTCTTATGTTTCCTTGAACAAGTTACAATAGTTATAAAAAACATGTTCATTGCATTTTTCTTTCACAAAATCATTCTGAAATAATGGGATTTTAGGATCCAGGATAAATCTGTCCAAATGTCTTAGAACTCAGCTTGGGTTGCCAGGCGACAGGTGGAGCTCTGCTGGGGTTGCTAGGCAACGGGCTGGGGTTACCAGGTGAGGGGTCAGTGGCTGCTGATTTTTGACGTTATATTCGGGAGGTTTTTGAAACGGCTTGTCTTCTTAGCTTGCTAACTGTTTGTGGGACACTTGATCAACCAAGTTAGCATGTTAGCCTGTTAGCATGTGGGATATTCTATCCAAGCACTGTTGAAAGGTTCTGTTTTTGTTAGCCTAGCTCACCTTCGAGTGTTCACCTTTTTTTCCTTTTTGTGTTGTGAAATGTAAACTGAGGCTGTTGGTAAAAATGGCCAAGCGGAGCCACAACCACCATTTGTTAGCCACCGTGTTTCTGAATTGTACTAATTCCGCGTTAGCTTTTGCTGGTAAAGAGAGAAAATAATCTTTGGATCGCTTTTGTCTTCTTCTCTTTACTCAGTAAAATTACCACCCGTCATTCTTATCCATTTTACTTCAGTGTCGAACATTTTGTTGTTTCTGGGCTCTTTCTTTCTTTTCCTCTCAGCCAGCTGCCTGCTATTCTTCTAGCTGTCATTCTTTTCTTCTGAATTAAGCCTTCCCCTAACGGCGGTATTTACTTTTTATCAGGCGCTCCTTGTCACTAACATAATTTCATGCTCGTTGCACAAAAAGCAAATATGCACTTTCTGATTTTTGATACTCATAGATACCGTATTTAACTGGCATTTAGCAGAAGTCTGCTGATTGTTATTTTTCTAAGAACAATTGGAAACTTTTACAAAAAATTGTGTTGTAATGTTTGCTTTTTATAGCTGCTGCATCTACAATTGTTTTCTATGCCACTAAATGCAGCTCGTGGTCAAAGTTATAAATGCTTTACTTAAATTATGCAGTTAACAAGATAAACCTGGATATAGATTTAAGTTTTGGACTTTGTGATTAACTGATTTTTTAAGCTGCTGTTTTCACGTTTGTACATTTTAATATTCAATTCAGGTTTCTATAAGTTTGTCAAAATGAAAAAGCTCTTCACTGGGCAATAGTTTTATTAATTTAAATGGATCCACTATGTCATGCAGACACACGGTGCAGTTTGTCGTCCACTTTAGATTCTTTATGATTCACAGTCTGGATGCAACCAGGCAAAATTTGTCTGCCTGGCTACAAGAGTGCATTTAAAACGCAGATCAATAAACGTACAGCCTTTTGAAAAGGAAACCTGCTGCTGAGCTTTTACAAGGCTTGGACCAGGCAGAGAGAAAGCCATTATGAAAAAAGGCTTTGACGAAATTGTTGAGCTCAATCTGATTCCTGGAAGGACAATTCTTTATGAATTCATCATTCATCTGGAGTTACAGGCCAAAAACGCTGCTTTGTTTAGCATATTTAAGGTCAGAGCAGAGTCAGTATGTGGGAATTAGAACTGTCACAATAAGTAATAAATCAATTAATCAAATGATGAATTAAAACAAGCTCAATAATTTCTCTTTTTTGCCTCTCTTTCAACCAAAACTGAATAATGAAGTCTGCAGCTTTGGTCTCTCGTAGCCTTTTTTTGAAGGATAATTTTGTTTACAGACTAAATAATTAACTTTATTTGTCGTTTTGTTTATTTATTTTGGATATTTAAAATGTCTTATAGTTATAGTGTTAAACGATCATTTAATTTTAAAGTTGAGAATGTATTCTTCCATTATTATGCCATTATATTACTCAATAATTGTCTCAAAACAAAAATATAATTGTTTATCACAACAACTTCACAGACAACTTATAATCTAGCAAAATTTATTATCAGGACAGGCCTATGAGAAATGATAAATATATTTAAAGAGAAGTTTGTAGTTTATAGAGACACTAGATGTGTTATTATAATTTATCAAGTTATAACTTTTTAATTAATTGTGATTTAATAATTTTACTTCCAAGTATGACATCTGTGGAAACTCTTTTATAAATGAGGCAACAGGAGAATATGTGTCTGATAAATCCAGGCTCTCATGAGGCGCAAAGGGAAGAAACAGATGGTGGGAATGGTGAACTGTAGCCTGACTGTTAAAATTAGCCTCTCACACTCGTGTGAATTATAGAAAAACGCTTTCAAACATTTTCAAACCAGCATCTGATGATGATGATTGTGCTGATGAGGAACAACTTTTAGATTAGAGGGTTAATTTGTAAGAAATCAGCACAAATAAAAAGACAATTTGTGTAACTCACAGTCTGAAGTTAAATTAGACCAAACATGTTTTAGGTTAATTAGAATTACCAAAATAATTTCTATTTGCTAAAAGCAAGAACACTTAGCGAAGTGTTACATATAGTTGGTCAGTATCAGGGATAATTATATTTAAAGGGGCAGTGTTATGTAAAATTGACTTTTTAGAGCTTTACATCATAAAGTGATTCCCTCATCATAAACACACCTGGAGTTTTGCTTTGATTCATTCATGCATGTTTGAAAAATCCTTTAATCTCCATGGCAACCATTCAGCTGCGTAAAACGCCTGGGTGGACCTAGCTCCGCCTTCGAGACGCAGCTCCTCCTCAGAGATGCAGTTTCCAAGTTTCCAAGCCCTCCCCAGCTCCTTCAGACTAGCCAGCAGCAGTTAGCAAACACATTATAGGAGCTACTTCTCAGAGCAATGGTGGTAAAAACGTTGCTAAAGGGAGGACCCATGATGTGATGACTTCCTGAAGTTTCAGAAAGAGCAGGAGTTTTTAAAGAGAAAGAGGCCCAATTTCAAGGCGGTAAATTACAAAGTCAAATTTCTTTTAAGTCATATTTGATATATATAGCATTTTTATAACAATTGGAAGTAACATAATTACTTGATTGTGCTATAAAATGGCACTATGTGCCTGGGAAATGCATGCCGCCGCCTTAATGTGGATGACTTTAAGGTTTCCTTCCACAGGTTTCTCACAATCGTCTGCTGGAGTTCTGGTCCATTTTTCCTGACAGAACTGGTGGAGCTGAGTCCATTTTGCAGCCTGCCACCCTCGGGCATGCCTTTGAGATTGCAGCTTTGTGATGGCCAAAATGTTGACGTTTTTTTCCTTTAACCAGTTTGTGGCTCAAACAGTTTAAAGACGATTATCCCCGATACTGACCAAATGCTTGTGAACTGCTGAATTTCTGTTACAAAAACATTGCTAAAAAATGTTCTCGCTATGTTTCATGACATTTATCACATATAAATAATTTTGGTAATTCAAACTAACCTAGTACAAGAACAATTTGGTCTGATTTAACTTATGACAGTGAGAAAAAAAAGTATTTTTATCCAGTTTATCTAAATATCTGGTCTCAACTATAGATGGTGCCTCCAAACATGGTTTGTCTTTTCATAATCTGAAATATTTCTCAATTTTTAAGCTCAGTTTAAATTCCAAAAAGTCGTCCTTGTTTCTTCCAGATGCTTTAAGTTGCTGCCACATGATCTTCTGACTCCCTGTTTCCAGTGACTGCATGATAAGAGATGCTGTTAGTGGATGGAAACAACTTGTAGTCAGACCTGAATAAAGGTCTGCAAACCTTTTATCCATTAGCTGAAACCCAAATATCGAGGCAGAATCTGCAAGAACGACCTTCACTCTATAAACAAACACTTACAGTTTATTAATAATAACTGCCTTTTACTCATAATGGGATTGTCGAACCAAAAACAACAAACACATCATGTCTACCAAGGATTGTTGGCAGATTTGTGATTTTTCTAAAAGCTTGACCTGCAGGTTTTAATCAAACATTTTCTCTGTCCTTCAGTGTCTTCCAGGCTTACAGCCAAACAAGCTTTCATTAAGCTTCTCACTTAATTCTTCCAACCCACTTCAATTTTTATACTTTTATTTAAATGCTACATCGGCAAGAATTTATTGCCACAAGGATCAAATCATAAACTATGAAGCTTTGCGGTCATGGGAAAGTTATAATACTTCCACTTGTGAAAAGGAAAGATCTTATGAAATAAGAAGATTTAAAACATGAGGTGATAATTTAGTTTTTCTTTTCCAGTGCAACAGGGTTTTATTAATAGACGGGTTACGAGAATGGGGAGTAATCGACCTGATCCACTGTAATTTGGGAAGTGCTCATTCCAGCAAGTTAAAGATGTTTATTTGGAAAACGGCCAAACTAGCCGACATCCCATTCCTCCCTTCCTCCTTTTATTCTGCAGCATGAATGCATAGGAGCTGCATTACTCTGTTCTCAACTAGATGAAGGAGCAAATCTCCAAAATGAGCCTTGGCACCAAAGTAGACACTTGGAACTTCTCCCCGAGTATAAGCACCTCCGTTTGGGTCGAGTCCAACTTGAAATTATTTGGGGATTGTTGCCAAGAAGATGTAAATAAAAAGGAAAAATGCACTGAGCTGAATAATATGAAGGACATATGCTTTCTAATTGTATTAGCGATGCTAATTCAATGTCGATTCGTTGAACCTGAAGCTCCAGCAGACGGTTCTCTGCTGTGAGAGAGACCAGGCTCAGCAAACTATCGTTACATTTCTTCATAAATGTTAATTTATTTGGTAACTAAACTTAAATTGTCTTTGGAATATGTATAAACCTTCACGTTGGCTAAATATATTATCTACTTGCTGATACTTTTTTATGAAGTGATATTTGAAATGGGATGTTTTAATGTTTTAATAGGCCTGTCACAATAACAGAAGTTTATTTATCCCAGAAGTTAATGTGATAAACGGTTGAGACCAAAACAGCAGACTGAAGAAAAGAGAAAAACGATAAACCATTCTAATAAAAATTATTGAACTTGTTCTAATTTATCATGCAATTAATTGATTTATATACAAACTGATTGAAGCTTATTGAAATAAATTCAAAATGACTAAACATGTTAAATTTGATGATTATAAACCTCAAACCCTCTCAGATAAATCAGTAGTTTCTGTTTTAGTTTTGTATTGGGTGTTTTAACTTTAAGGTGTGATCGTTTATGTCTGCGACTGAATATCTGTGTATGCCTGCCAGGCAGAAACCTGAATCCATGTTCTGGAAATGTAATTATGTCCAGATATCCAGGAGCAGTTTTACATTCTTCATTTTACAATTCATTGTTCGTCCAAGAATGTTTGCAATTTTAATTGGGCAGCAATAGGTTCTTTGTTGCATCTGAGGATACAGGAACATGCCCGACCAAAACAAATTTTTTCCATTGAACATAAAGACGAGGGCCTTAAATGTTCATCCAATGAAATTTGCTTTTAGGTTTAATTAATCATGGCCCATCTGCTCTGTTGTGGTCATGGAGCTCTAAGAGGTCGATTCAACCTGGAGATGGTTTATAGCCTGACCTTTACATGTTGTAATGTTATTTAACGTTTAAGTACAATCGTAAGTGCTTAAATGGAAGGTAACCGGGCATTTCATCTCTCATCCTGAAGGCATATTCAGTCTTGAACATGAGTTAAAATGATCAGGGTTACAAATCAGGGATCGTCTATTGTCTTTCCAACCTTTGCTTGATTTTCTCTCTGGATGGTTTTGCAAACATTTACACTTTGAGACATGAGACAACTCAAATTATGGTATGTGATGACAACCCAAGCAATGAAGCAAAGAGAGGGTAGGGCCAGTTACTCATGTGACCTTAAAACCTACATCAATATATTAGAAAGTAGTTTTTTGTTTTCATGGCAAAGATGGGAAATGTGTTGTAAATAGAACACACAAGAATATATGCACAAACCCAAGTAAAAGCTGCAAAATATCTGTATTTTTCCAGTATTTTGAATGCTTTTTAAACTCATAAGCTTGACAAATTACACTTTGTTGGAATTTGTTCACTTGATAACTTCAAGAATGGCTGACTTTCTTCAAGCAAGCAATTTAAACCTCAGGTGTTGTCTTTTTCAAAGTAATAAAGTGACCTGGATAATGTTTCATTTTATTCTCTCTCTCTTTTCTCTATAGCTATGGACTGCTGACATTT
This sequence comes from Xiphophorus couchianus, assembly GCF_001444195.1. Lineage (NCBI taxonomy): Eukaryota > Metazoa > Chordata > Actinopteri > Cyprinodontiformes > Poeciliidae > Xiphophorus > Xiphophorus couchianus. The sequence continues at coordinate 3,212,287 of NC_040239.1, forward strand.
GTTTCTTAGCTACTTGGAAACATTTTAATATTGAACGATGGTTCTGCAAGAACTTTGACTACATCTCCCACCAACAATGTGGGAGACTAAGTGAATATAATTTGCTTTCATGAGAAAATGTTCTCCAGAAATTGCTTCAATGGACAACATGGAGCAGGAGTTTCTCCTAAAGGTGGGGCAAAATCCAAAACTCACCCACCTAAAAAGAGAGCTCCAAATCCCAAAGTAGCACTAGTTATTCGTGGCAAAATTCATCGTCTTTTGCAAGGGTCTGCAGACCACCATGCCCCCGAATCCCAGCTCTATTATCCGGGCACTGAACAGGAGGAAGAAGAGGTGGAGGCACCTGACAGTCGAAAAGAGCTCCGAAGCATGTATCCGAAGGTTATTCCGAGGGCTGAAGCCTGCCCTCCAAAAGCTTCGATCATTAAACGACATGCGATGGTATCAGGGCCACCATGTGTGGGAGAAGTGGAGCTGAACAGAGAGGGTTGCATAAGAATACCTTGCACTTTACAACATAAAAGCTCCAGATGCCAAGGAAGTCAAAAACGGATATCCTTCGAGAGTGGACTCCGGGAACCTCCAGAGGACATCCAACCAATCCCACTTTACAGTCCAGTCAGCCCAGACATCAATGGGACAAAGTTTGCATCAGGAACACGAGAATTTACTTCCCCTTGCATTCGGCCCAAAAGACCATATTCTGCTGGTGACTGTTTGGACTACAACTTCAACAGAGCTTTACCAAATACACTTCTGGAAGATGAAGATAAAGAAGAGACGTCAAGTGCCATCATTGACCATATTCTGAAGGAGCTAAGAGGCATCAACAAGATCCAAGAGGAAATCTCAGACCTCAGGGATTACCTGAGCTCAGTGCGGGGCTCAGTTGAGGAGGTATCCTCATGTGTAGATGCTGTTTTATTAGAAATCGAAGGCATTCGCTCTAGCAGCAAAGATGGATCAGCCACACGTAGACGGCCAGTCAGTGCTTATGGTAGCTTAGGGAGCCCGGTAGCAAAGTCAGATCTGGACTGTGTTCAGCCAGGTTATGAGCACCACAGTGTACATGGGGTCCGACTGCCAACAAGGCTAGAAGGGCCGAAGGTGTCCCAAATTGTTTCAACAGCTGATCATCAGGAACTGGAGGATGCTGACGATACTTCTGATCATAGTTCAGATATACCAGAAGGTGCAACAGCAAGAAATCTTAGCTTAAGCTTGCTTGACCATGGAAATTGCCAAGATTTTCCAAGCACTAGCTCTTTGTCTTCTGGCCATAGTTCAAAGTCTGAGTATGACTTACCAGCGCAATTATCTAGTCTTGAAAGAAAGGAGCAAAGAGCTGGTGATGAGAGAGAATGGGCTAACACTATACCCCCACACAGTGTTAGTAGGGAGTCTAAGTGGCATAAAGATAGCACTTACCTCAGGGCTGTAGAGGACAATGCCAGAAAAAGTTCTCACTACTGTGAAGGAGCTGGACACTGGGGTCACTACAGAGGAGCAGGAGGATATGGTTCATCATCCACAGGAATCTCAGATCCTCTCTCTGTTAGCTCTGGAAAGCATTACAACTCACCTGCCAGCACTTCAAGCAGGAAGGAACGGCAATCACGGTTGAGACGGCCTCAAAGTCAGTCCAGGAGTCACGATCCAGCTGCTAACAGCATTGGAAGCTCGTCTATTGGGCATGAATATTCTACTGATTTGTCCTACCCTCAAAGTTCAGGTTACCATTCGATTGAGGTGCATGATAGTGAAGCAGAGGAATTCGAGTTTGATCAAACAAATGAGCTGACCTTTACAACAAACAGTGAAACCGAAGCCTATTTAAGCTACGAAGAGAGTTCTGCTATGACCTGGACAGAGGGTCTCTCAGGTGCCTCTGGAGACAGTGTTGTAAGACCTTACAGTAGTCGAAGCTGGGAAAACCGACTCTCTGATCCCGGTTCTGCAGATGTCCCAGCTGGAGGTTTAACCGTCAAACGCTTAGGGCGAGCTGTGCTTGATTTCAGGTCTGCTTTGCGGGGTGCACTACGCAAACTTGAAGGACCTGTTGACGTAAATTCTGGACACTTTGAACTATCAATGCCTTCTGATGAGTTGCCTTTAAAAAGATCCTACGAGGAATATTTAGAACAAACTTCTTACCAATTCCATGAAGATATTACTTCTGCTCATGCTTTTGATGATCTGTCCAAAAATAGTACTAGTCAAACGTCTAATAATTTTTCAGTGGAGCCTTTAGATGTGAAAACCAGCGAAAGCCTTGCACTGGAGCCCTTAAAGACTTGCCAAAGTTATCCTTATTGGAACAAGAGCCCACCAAGTTTTGAAGAACCATCTGTGGATCCTGACTCTTTAGTCAAAGGCCTTATAGACCTACCTGGAGACAGCGTCGGTGAAAAGATTTCAAAAGGCCCAGCAGATGTTAGTGATAAGGATCAGCTTTCCCAGTACATCACTGCAGAATCCTTGCCAGCCTCAATTCAGGCTGATGAACCTGCAACACTGGAGGAACCACTGCAGCCTGCAGCTGACATTTCTGGAGGCTCAGAGGTCAAACCAGAGGGAGACGCAGCAGATTCATCAACAGAAGTTACCCAGATTGATGAATGCAAGTTGAAGTGTCTGAGGAGTTTTCAGCAGATTCTACGGGAGAAGAGGGGGACCAGACGCAACCTTGTCAGTATGACCATGTCCACCTTCTCCCAGGAGGAAATGGAACAAGGTAGCCATTGTTTTAACCTCTGGTCATCCTGTCTTTGTTATTGCAAAAAAACTTAGCTGTATTTACCCTCTTTATAGTAGCTTTTTTGAACCAGGGAAACTAGGTAAGTGTAAAATTGCCCCACCACTCTCTGTGATCTTTAGCATCTCTGTATCTCAGCAGGGGTGAACAACTCTTGAGCAATAATTTTTGTGGTTTTGTTTAATCTTTTAAAGTTTTTGATTGCCTGTTCACATTTCATCTTCAGTTTTTTTGAGTCCCTATCAGGACAGATTCTTGTCCACTGGTCAAGTGAAGGACAGATGAAACTATCTACCACATTTAAACTGTACCTGAGAGTTACTTCTTACAAAAATAGGTTTATCTATAAAAGCATTTTAAAGCCTGGATGCCTCTTAGGTCAGGGTTAATGGGCTTTAACAATAAAGAGAAATCTCTAAAAAGGGTCAGGAATGGACTGAAGCTTGGCAATCTATCGATCAAAACCACTTTAAAAGATTACCAGAAACTTTTTCTATTAGGAGGTGAAAAACAAAGAAAATAGGATCAGTTTAAAACTTTTTGAACAGTGCTGTACATGTATCTACTGCTATCTGTCTGCGGCTCTGATAGGTGATTGATTGACCTTTTTTGACTCCAGTTCTTTGATCATTTCTGTTAGATTATCAGAGATAAAAGGACTGTCTCTGGTACCCATTTAGAGATTGGCAGTTATTGCTTTTTATCTAAAGTTCCCTGGGGTATTTTATTGTACCATGGTCTATTCTGAATGATAATTTCTTCCCACTTGTGAGTAATGCATCAGCTGCCACTCAGGACTCCCTTGCTCCTCTCCAAGGCGTCAGCAGGATCCATTTGCAGAATTAGAAAACATTAATTATCTCCTCGGAAAGCAAGTCGGACATTAAAGACCGGGGGTCGGGGAAAATATTAGGAGTCTTTTTCATGATAAATTATACATGTTAATGAAACATTTATGACCTCAGACCCCATCTGTGGAAAAACTCAGGGTTGGTGCCGCTTTTAAACTGTAACGCTGTTGTTTTTACACAATGAATAAAGCCGGTCAATAACTGTTTTTGTCTCTTCTGTGTGTTTCTGTCTCGCTGTTTTACAGATGGAAGTCAAGATGGAGATCAGGTCACCTTAAAACCAACCGTCTTAAAATTATCTTCTTGTTCTGTGGTTCATTTTCTGCTGTGGCTATGATTATACTGATCCTGGTAGACCCATAATTATACCTACTTGATTTTTAAAAGTAGTGTTGATGGACACAATGTTGTCCATGATAGGATACTCTATACAAATCTCATTTTTATCATCTCCCTCAATGTAAATATTCACAAATCAATAAAAAATGATGATTGAAAGGTGTTTGGCATGCAGAACTGAAACTCAACCAACACACTTTAACATTTCTCTCTTGTTATTTGCTATTCACTTTATCTTTTATCTTATACTTTTGCATTTGCATGCTCCTTTCTCCTTAAATCAAACTTTCGCTTTTAACTTAATTAATGCGTGACCTATGACCTCCTATTTCAGAGCCAAACGCAAGACGGTGACCCCAGCAAGCAGCCGTGGGCCAAACCAGGGTCTGTAAAGCTTTTATGTGTGCTTGCTTGGGTAAACGGTACAAAGTTTATTTTGTTTTTACGTATTTTTTCTGTTATTTATTTATTCATTGAAGGGCGAACACACCATTTGGCATTGACAGCATGCCAGACCTCCGCAAGAAGAGGCCTATCCCTCTTGTTAGTGAACTGGTGAGTTATCCCATCAATACTTTTTATAGCTTCCTTTGACAGTTTTGAAATTCACTGAATAAAAATGTTGTGCACTAAGTCAAAGCTGAACTGATTAAATTTATATTTGGAGATGTACTAAGCAAAGAAAAATTACTGTTGGAAAAGAGAAACAGCAACATGTTTTCAACCTCTTTTTGGAAAACAACTTGAAATTAATTTTAATTTTTGTATTATTGGTGAAAAATCTTGACATTGAATCTAAATTTAATTCTTTATACTGTGGCTTGTTTTTTTTACCAAGCCATCAAAGAGAATAATTTATTTCAACATTAAGTGAGAAGATGTAAATCTTTATTGCTAATCCCAACTATTGTATAAAAGCTTTTAAATAAACCCAAGAAATGTTTTAACAAATTAAAGAATAATTTCTGCACCTAAACAGAACCAGGAAATCTTCCCTAATGCTAACCAAGAGGGTTTAAGACACGGTTTAGCATTTCTGCTAACTTTGAGAACCTTATATTTTACTGTCATTCCTGCACTTTATATTTTATATTTATATTTATATTCCGGAGTAACCTCATAACATTAGAACCTCAAAACATTGTTCTGAGCCATATGCAACGAAATTTCGTTCTGTATACACCCTGTGCATGCAAAATGATAATAAAGTAAGTCTAAGTCTTTAGCCCTCTTAGCATCCTTTAAATTTATTTTCCAGATACATTTTTCTTATGTAAACTTTCAGTTGAATACAGTTTGACATCCATGTCCTTACCAATCCACAACAGAGTTAGCAAAACTCAGCAACTATAAAACTGAAACCATGAGTGAAAGATCTGTTCCAATAATCACTTCCTGAAACGCAAACGTTCTGATACGTGTGCAGTAACAAATTTGAAATTGTTGTGGGTATTATAACACATGTTGTGTCGGTGGGTGTCAACCTGGTTGAATTTAACATTTTAGCTTTAGCTTTAGTTTAGCTTCTACTAAATGTTGCTGTTGGACTTTAGCATTAGCAGAACTAATGTTTATTAGCATTTTAGGGCTAGCGCAGCTGACTTTTATAGTTAGCTTTGGCCACTGCTGCTATTTCTTACCTTGAACCAAATAGTTTTGATACTTGAAAAGGACCAGAAAATTATTATCTTACATTAACCAAGCAGTTCCTGTATAAAAATAAAACAAGAGCATTTTTATTATTTAATATCTTTATTTTAACACCAATCAAATAGTCATTTTACCACAATGAAGCAATGACTCCTGTTGGGGTGTTTATATCCTCACCAAGTGGTGTAAAATACTTAAAAGTAAGAAGAAGGCTTCATAGCAACCATCTGTATAAACATCTGCAATCTATACCTCCATTCACACATGAGATCGATGTTTAATTTCGTAAAACACTTTTTAGTGACATTAGTCAATGTAAGTGGATGACAACAGCGTCTAATATGTAGCATGTTACTCTAATTAGGGAGCCAATAGCACAATTACAGGCTTTGCAGAATGAATGCTATGCTGAGTCAATATATTTTTTTAACATTTACACACTTAAAATAATGCACCCAAGTAAAGTGATTGATCCTTTTAGAGAAGATACAGGAAAAATGAATAAAAAAACCACTTTTACAATAACCTAACAGTGGCGGTGTCAGGATTTATTAGACATCATGGAAGTCAAATGTCTGCTCACCATAAATTATTGTGAATTTTTGTTTGTTTCTTTTTTCATACAGATAAAGAAAGAATATTCAGGCTGATATTTTGTGATTGAAATAAAAAGTAAATAAAACAATTGTCAAGGTTAAAGCGTATAACGATGTGATTCTAAGCTCTTCTCTTTTCTTCCTCTCTTTGTTCACTTTCCCTCCCTGTGCTCGTCGCCGCTCAGGCCATGGTGAGTAAAAGACAAGTGAGATTGTATTTGCTTTAGTCTGCAGGTTTGATGGGTTTGGTTTGAAATTCAGTGGTGAAATCGTATTTTGTATCAGCATGCAGACCCATAAGCAAACACAAAATAAAATCAGCTGTAGGTTTTTTTGTGTTGTGTTTACAAACTGAACTGGACTGATAACAAAGAAAAGCATAAGGCCCTCTGCTTGATTTCAATTTTAGATGTAAATGTTTTAATTAATATCAGTAGCACAATACCGAATACTATTACATATTTTGCTTTCTGAAATTTGTAGAAAAAAAGGTAAAAGAAGGTGCTTATACTGCAGGGTTGTTTATAAAATTTAGGCCTTTAAAGGTCTTAAATTAATTTAAAAACAATGCATTTGAGGTTAAAAGTTGGACTTGGCATTTGTTCTGTTTCAGAATATGTTACAGCTGTAAAATACTGTTATTTCCATGCTGTTTACACAACTGTTAAAACAAGAAAATGACACATTTAACCTCAACTTAAGTCTCTGCCACCTATTGATTCTGGTTCATTATCGAATAATATGTTTATTCCAGTAGAAGAAATTCATTACGAACCCATGAGGCAGTTTGTTTTAATGGTTTCTGACAGCTTGTGCTGTTGGGTTTAAAATGTCTGAGGCGTTTCACAGGTGTGACGCAGCATCAAAGAGTCGTTGCAGCATCAAAAACTGCTTTTGAGCTTTCATTCATGTTGCTCACAGATTTATAAAGAAAAGCTCCCAAGATCCTCTCCAAACCGACTGCACATAAAAAGGTTAATGAATATTAACCTCAGTAATATGATTCCTGTAATATATATATTTTTCCACCTATTAAAGTTAAACTTTGCAAGCTCATTTGGATACTTTACTTAATTATTCCTATTTTTAAATTGTGGGGAAAACCTTGAGGACTGTGTCTAACAGTTTAGGGAAGAAAATGCAGGGTGTCCACACATCCCTAGAAAATCTTACATTCATTTATTTAAAATTAAGGTCTTAATATTTTGTTTCCAGTCCATGATTCAGTCCAGGAAGGCCAGACTGAACTACGCTCTGGCCACTCGGACCTCCCTAAAAGATGAAGATCTTGTGAGTAGTTTATCTTATTTACCTCATCTAAACACTTTGTGATTAGTTTCTACTCGGTTTTTCATTTCGACTGTGTGTCCAGGAGGCTCCACTTCTGTTTATCATTTGTTGGAAATGATTGTGACAATTCAGTTTTGCTGAGTCAGCGTTAAAGATCCGAAGTGTGCCTCCATAATTCTTATGGTTTGCTGTGTGCTGACAGCGCTGCAATTTGTCAATTTATGATGATGATTACATTTTACATTGGAAGAAACATTAATAATTCAGGTGCACAAAGTAGGTTACTCTACGGCATGTAGGAGAAAACAATCTAGTGGAGGAGAGCTGCAAGGTTCTTACCTTCCCAGTAAAGGTGAAACTGGGAATACTGGGAATAAAAATGAGATAAAAGAACATCTTTTTATGCCTCTCGTCCTTGTTTGTGGTAAATATAGACTTATTCTTACTTTCATAACCTTAGTTTTAAATCTTCATTTTCTGTAAATAATTAATCCTGTTCATGGTGAGCAAAAAATAAGGAAATCGACTGAGAAGAACAAAATATGGGACAAAAAAACCCAGAGTTTAACTCTCTTAGTTTAAAATAACTTTCTGAATTTCATAATAAAGGTTTTATGCTTCCTTCAAGTGGTTTTTCCAAAAAAGAATTAATTTGAAAAGGGAAGCTGGAAATAAATTTACTAAATAATCTCAGATGCAATAAATTTTCCCATCCACTGTCTTACCAGAGGCATGAAACTCTAGCTGGTTCAGCTTGTTACCTAGCAACCCAAGAGGAACTCTGACGCGTTTGGTCATTGTTTTGTTGTTAACTTACCATCCACAAACCACTTGCTGCATTTTTGTTGGTTGTGCAGGAGGCTCCACTTCTGCCTTTCAAACATGTACGGTTGTGTTATTGCACGTCTGTTTGCAACCATTTTCACATGCGAGTGGAAACGTTGAGTTGGGGGGAGTGGTCAGCAGCAGCTTGTTGGATTTAAAGTGACAGGATGCCCTAAAATAGTTCATTCTGAAAATATCAAACTAAAATGTTATTATCTAAGAATGATTTTGTGTAAAAAATGTAACAAATAAAACGTCAAAATTTGCATAACAATTTTAATGGAAACGCAGCTGAAAGCCAGAAATAATCATCAGATTTCTCCTGGATTGGAAGAAATTTCTGTTGATTTTTCTGCTCTTCATTCAGCAGGTTTCTGTTCAGTCAGGGAGAAAAAAGCCAGTTGACTGGGATAAGAAGCATCCAAACACCTTAATTCTATCAAGGATTTTTCACTATTGATACCATCCACAAACTTGGTGGATCTTAACCTTTTCTTCACAGGACAAATTATTTTCTAGTTCAAAACTGTCAGCAGAAAGATGTTGTCCTCCATATTTTTCGGGGACAGAAGCGTCTTCTTTGCTGTTCTTCTTTCTACGACGCCATTGTCCAGAAGTCTTCGTCTCGCTGTGTGTGCAGAGGCGCCAACAATCACCGGCTGCCGGTGCTCAGCATTCTCTGCTCCCATTAGCACATTTCTCAGTGGGAGACTGAAACTCTCAGATCATTGAAGTGGAAACGCAGCTAGTGTCTATAAAGTAAGAGTTGTTGTTTCTGATCAAACTTTTCATCACTTTTTTCTTGCCTCCTGCTTCAACAGAAAAACCACGTCTACAAGAAAACTCTGCAGGCTCTGATCTACCCCATCTCCTGCACCACGCCACACAATTTCGAGGTGTGGACCGCCACCACGCCTACCTACTGCTACGAGTGTGAAGGTCTGCTGTGGGGCATCGCTCGGCAGGGTATGCGCTGCGCAGAGTGTGGGGTCAAAGTTCATGAGAAATGCCAGGAGCTGCTGAACGCTGACTGCCTGCAAAGTAAGTTTAGCTACTAAAAGATATGGAAATGTTTCAGGGTGTCATTAAGTCATTAATTTTGAATAAAACTAAATATTTTAAGTCACGTTGTGCTATTGAATACTTGCCACACATTTTAATAGTGTGGGAAAACATTGCTTTTTTATGTACTGCAACAATTCCTGCAGCAATTACACAATAATTAATCTCATGCGAAATTATGCCAACGCTTTGTCTGCGCTGATGAAGATTCACTAATGCTGTTTGGTTGAAACTGAAAGTCAATGTGACGGCATTACCTACTTGCAGATTTTAAAAAAAAATTATTGTAGAGCATTTAAACTTGATTTATAGATGGTCAGTTTTTTGTTATTATGAAAAGAAATATGAAAAAAATAAGTAAAATCTCAATTTAATTTGACAAGTAACATACCCTGTGCTGACAAAGCAGAACACTGTGAGTTCCACACACTTTAAAGCAACTTACTAGAAAAAGTAGCTCATAGTAACAGTAATAGTACAGTGTGAGGATGTGTTGATGTAACTGGTTTCTGTGTCTTTAGGAGCAGCGGAGAAAAGTTCGAAGACGGGGGCAGAAGATCGGACGCAGCACATCATCATGGCTATGAAGGACCGCATGAAGATCCGCGAGAGAAACAAGCCTGAGATCTTCGAGGAGATCCGGAAAGTGTTTGTCATTTCTAAGATGATTCATACTCAACATATGAAGAGCATCAAGCAGAGTGTGCTGGACGGCACCTCCAAATGGTCTGCCAAGATCACCATCACAGGTACGCCCTTAAACGCCTGAGAAAAAGCTGACTCGTGATTTATTTATTTAGCAAATCTGAAGAAATTTCAGAGCATTAAACGACACTCTTTGTTTTGCCATGTTTCCACATTTTTGGTTTTGACTTTTACTGTGGCGTTAAAAAAACGCTGCAAGAAACGCTTCCTTCATGAGGAAGAGTATGAAGGAAGTACATTTCACAGGTAGTGTTTATCTTTATTTAAGTTTTTTAAAACAGGGATGCAAATTAGGAAGAATGCCGATAATTTTTCAGCACTTATGTCTAATGTTTACAGAGAGTGATCAGATTTCATTGGGTGGAAAAAACAGGGACAGAAACATTTGTTTCAAATTTGCTTCATTGTACCTATTCCTTCATCACCATAGCAACTGGTGACTCAGCAGATTCTTCTTTCTTATATCCCTTTACGACCGTAGTGCGTCTTCCTGCAACAGCAAAAGGATATTTAAGAAAGTCTTTTTTGTAGAAACTTTTGTTTAAAATGGTGTTGAAAGGAGCTTTCCTTTTGATCAGAGATCATTTTTAGCAAAGTAAAGAAAATATTTTACTAAGTGGGGACAGAAAAATGGCTGCTTTTGTTTTCTCCATGCTGTCATCGTCGTCTCTGGCAGTACAGATCCTCGCAGGGCGTGTGGCAATCAGGATGATGTCTTTCTGAACTCCTGGGTGTTAATAACACTCATATCTCTGTGTGAAGTCAGTCAAAAGATTGAACACAAGGCTTTTTCTTTTGTTCCCAAAGTGGGCTTTTGCTTTCCTTACTAAGACTCTTTGTCCGGTTTGTTCAGACCGGGCAGATGTGAACTTTATTGTGCGGTTCGTCCGTAAAGCTACACTTACACTGTAACCATCAACTACTAAATCTTCTTCAGAGGTTTTTGTGTTGTTTCCTCCAGTGGTTCTTGGTGCAGCGCCCCCACAGGCGAGGAGAAGAACAGTTTTTTCAAAGAGCTTGGTTTGTTTGACACAGTGCCACAAATGTTGCCATTTTGGTCCCCACTCAAACCGAGTCTCCAACTTGAAGCTGTTCCTCAACATTCTGAAATTATGAAAGAGGTTTGCATCACATTACATCTCCTTCTGACTCCACACCCAAACAGACTCCTCTACAGAAATTGCTCCACTAAAAGTCGTTGGTATTAGTTGTGCTTTCTTTTTATTAGCTTCCTTCATCTCGTTATGATCTTGTGATGATCCTGTCAGCTCCCATTACTCAACAACTTTAAAATTGACCCATAGACGGTGGCGTCCATTACTGCTTCCATAAACAGTGGCTGCTGTTTCTGCTGTGCCATGTCTGTGATTAAGTCATGGATCTTTTTAACTGGTGTTTCTGCTGTGCAGTATGACTGAACTCCAAACAGGACTCCAAAGGTTTCCCTCTCTTAGTGAAAGTTGTGTGCTTTACAGGGAGTCAAAACCTCAAATAAAAGCCACACTGCATGTAGATTTCTCCAGTTTTTAATAAAATTAGACCTGGAGATGTTGGTTTTATTAATTTAGTGCAGTTTGCCACAGCAAAGGGAAAAATAACAGAAAAACTGTTGAAGAACAACTCAAAACCACTAGTAGTCTTTTTTCTCGCCCTCTGTGCCCTCTACGCCACATGCAGACTCGTTGCATCTCCTTCTGACTCCACACCCAAACAGACAACAGCATTATATGTATCGGGATTCAACACCAAAAACATTTCCTACACAAAGAACAGAACATTTAGTTTGTTACAGTTTTATGTTTTCAGGTCTGATGTTTATTTTCTGATTGTTAATAAGTGATTGTGGTGGTAGATTAGCTACCAATGCTATTAGCTAGCGATGCTATTAGCTAAGCTAACACTGCGGTAGATTAGCTATTTTTCTGTTTAAGTTACCTACCTTAAACACCCGCTCTACTGGTGTGTTGATCGCCTGTATTGTTGTAAACTCAACCGAAACAAACCAAATTCTGCAGCAGCTCTACATGCTGAGGTTGTCAAAGTCAAGCTAGCATAACTGACCTGCTTCTCTCTTCCTTGCTTTTTTTAAACTTAAAACATTATCCTGACCTTGTTATTTAGTTATTGTAGTGTTGACAAATAGTAGCGAAGAACTACGTCCCTTTTTCTTTTGTCATTCGCACATTTAAGATTTAGCGTGATATATTGTCAACTTGATAGCTGAGACCAATGCTAGTCATCATTAGCGAGCAGCTTTTTGGCCTCCAGCAGGGAGATGGGGGCTGGACTTTGCACGTGTGACGTCATACTTCAACGTATCTATACGTTAGAGGTGCAGAAAATGCCTCATGCCACATTCTGGAAAATATATTTAGAAATTCAGAGAAATGAAAACCGTTTCAGTGACTCTGAGGTTGTTACCATAAACTCCTGTGGCTGTGTGAATGTTACTCCATGTCAGGTTTCTGCAGATACGAACATCAGGGAATGTTTACCTCCAGTTCACCCAGCATCAAGGCGACTGCTGTTACCAAAGCGACCAGACACATCCCAGCGTGTCGTAGCAGCAGTGTTGCCATGGCAGCCATCACAGGTTGTCTCTCCAATCAACATTGATGAGCCCAAAGATGCAGAGATAACCTTAAAGCTGGTCCTGAAATTAATTCATGGTCATAGGCTTTCTTTTTTTCTTTTTCCTGCTAATCAAGGCATGAAGGCAGACTTTACCATCTGCAATTAAAAAATGCATTTAAAGGATAAAAAAAGACTTTTTTTTTTAACATGTCCTCTTTAAATAATTCAGTCAGATCTCAAATGATGTTGCAAAGTGTTTAAAGTTGATGGTTAACTGACAGGATATGCTTTTTGATCTCCACAAATTAATTTGGGACTTTCTCCCACAATTGATGTAAAATTCCCTTTGATGTGATGTTATCAGTCACCGTCAGTCAGTCAAAGAATCGAGAAAAGATCACATAGAAATCAAGAATATTTAGAGTCACAAGTTCAAGTCTGATGGACGATTTATGAATTTCAGTTTCCAAAAACCAGTAAAACTATTTTCACAGTGTGGCATGAAAATACGTAACTTTTATCATAACTAAAATAAACTTTTTAATAATATTCTAACTTACCAAACATGGCTGCACCGCATTTTGCTTTTCTGATTTCAAATTCTAAACAGTCTTGAAAACAAAATTTTATTTTAATTGTGTGTCTCTGTCACATAAAATATTAAACTTTTAAAAGTTTAAGCAGCATCAAAACATTTTTTTGCTCACACAGAAGGAATATTTCTAATCTTTGGGGATTTTCATGCCTTAAAATGTCTTAAAATAAAATCTAATTTCCAGTGTTTTCACTCCACATTCACTGCTTTCTAACTCGTATTAAGGCTCCGTGTTTCTGTGAAGGTTTTCTTGCTGCCTTGTTGCACTGGATAACTTTAGTTAATCGCTTTTCCTCCGCATCTGCCTGTGAGTCATGAAAACTGTGTTACGAGTCTTTGCATAACAGTGTGGGTGATATCTTCTGTTTTGATGAGTGTGTGAGCATTTGTGTGTGTGAATGAGAAAAAGAAAGAGTAGGTGTTTGTTTTTCTTATGCAATTTCCACAGCCATGGTGTGTTTTCGTTATTCCCTCAGTGGTTAGCGCCCAGGGTCTGCAGGCCAAGGACCGGACCGGCTCCAGCGACCCGTACGTCACCATCCAGGTGGGGAAAACCAAGAAGAAAACAAAGACCATCTACGGAAACCTGAATCCCGTCTGGGAGGAAAAGTTCAGCTTGTGAGTGCAGATGTTTGGATTTCATGAAAAACATTCCTGCTTGTTATGACCTTGTTTTAAAATCGCTCACACTGCAAACCCACGTTGGTGATATGATTTGGTTCAAACCTCTCATATCTGAGGAAATCAGTAACGATTATCCTGATTTACCTTCATCTGATTAACACCTTTCATCTTTAGAGACACAGAAAATCACTTTTACATTTCCGTATGTTTCACTGAAGTAATCTTCAAATGTATGTATTCAAAAGTTTAGACGGCCCTAATTAAATGTCATATGAAGTTAAAATCTCAAGCGATTTAAATGAGATTGTTTGGGTCATGTACCTTCACTTTTTGCTCCACAAGTCAACTTGAGATCAACACATTTGTTCTTAGCTGCAGAACAATTCTAGAAACATTTCCTCTTTTTTATTTTAATTCATCTTCTGCTTTTGCAGCGAGTGTCATAATTCATCGGACCGGATCAAACTCCGAGTGTGGGACGAGGACGACGACATCAAGTCGCGAGTGAAGCAGCGACTGAAGAGAGAATCGGACGACTTCCTGGGTCAGACCATCATCGAGGTCCGAACCCTGAGTGGAGAAATGGACGTCTGGTACAACCTGGGTACGTATTACTACAAAACAATATATAAACACAGCTCATTAGGTCGCATTCCTTCCTCAGCGTGTCATAAAGAAACGCACTAATTACCCATTAATTTACATCAGGTGAAGAAAAGCAAAACATGAAGCTGCACCAGTTCTACTCATTCATGAAGGAAAAAGTCAAGCTCAGCTAATGCTGAGTGAAGCAGGGCTTTGGATTCACTGTAAAACTGTGACTGTTTGTCTTCTCTGTCAGAGAAGAGAACTGACAAGTCGGCGGTGTCCGGCGCCATCCGCCTTCAGATCAGCGTGGAGATCGAGGGAGAGGAGAAGGTGGCGCCGTACCATGTGCAGTACACCTGCCTTCATGAGGTACGAACTGAAGAATCAGGATTACTGACTCAGAATCTGAAATAGCTTCGTTCAAATTCAAATATTTTTTAAATCACATTTTGCACATTTTTGTACTTCTGTTCATGTCTCTGCTGGTTCAGCCCACGTATGCCTGTCGCAATCAATCAATCAATCAATCAATCAATCAATCAATCAATCAATCAATCAATCAATCAATCGCATCATAAATTAAAGCTAGCATAATTTCCATTTGCATGATTTATTGATTTTCTCCTTTCTGCCAAAAACTGGATGATAAAGATCTTCAGTCTGGTTCTTTGGTCTGAACTGGTCAATTTAAACAAAATTGACCTTCAAAATTCATTTTATTTGTTGTTTCTGTTGTTTTGTTTATTTATTTTTAGATATTTAAAATTTCTTCCAGTTCCAGTGTTAAATGTTGAATTTAAAGTTTATAGATCTATTAGAATGTGTTGGTTGTCCAGGAGGTTCCACTTCTGCTTTTCAAAGATGAGCTGTTGCATAATTGCGCATCTGTTTGCAGAAATTTTCACTTGTGAGTGTAAACGTTGCGTTGGGAACCAGCAGAGTGGTTGTAAAATATGTTGTTGTAGTTAATTTACATGTAAATAAACGTAATTGAGTTTTACTTGAGCTAAAATTTAAATGCCACTTTATATCACCAATTTAGCTTCTAATTCTTTGAGTTCTGTTTTCTTTCTGCGATCAGAACATGTTTCACTACTCGACGGACATCGAGGGAGGCGGGATGGTGAAGATGCCGTCCGCTCAGGGCGACGATGTGTGGAAGGTCTACTTTGACGAAGTTCAGCAGGAAATCGTGGACGAGTTCTCGATGCGCTACGGCGTGGAGTCCATCTACCAGGCCATGACGTAAGCTAGCTGCTCGATGCAGTTCACCAATTAGTCCTGGATTTTAGCCGAATTAAATCAGGAAATGCTTCATATTACTGTTTCTGAGCATCACTATGTGTGTGTGTGTGTGAGAGGTTTTCATGAACTATAAACAGAATGCAAATCAGTTTATCTCATGTAATGAGAATGTATGACCTGCCGCGCCTGATTTTTCCCCCTCTGTGTGATCAGATGGAGAGAAAGACTTGCCGCGCTTACAGAACCACATACAAGCAAACGATATAATTTCATCAATAATCCCAGAATTAGATGAATTAGAGCTGAACCAAACTTCACCCCTGTGAAAAAAAAATCTGTGGAGAAAACAAAGATGCTAATGCTAAATTAAAACTGGGATTGAAACACAAAGGTTTTACTAAAAAAGAATGAAGTTGTAATTAATTCCAACACAAAAAAATAAGAAATGAATTATCCGTGGTTTGTCTCATTAAGTGTGGATATTACCTCATTAAAAAAAAATTTCTTGTGATTTTTAGAAGTTTTTTTTATTAAAATTAATATTTTTCCCTCTAGGACTATAACTATTTTCTCAGAAATAAACAAAAGTTATATTAGTATGGCCTTAACAAGCCTAAGTTGGCAGTAGGACTGGGCGATGAATCAATTTGATTGATTAAGGGAATACTTTGTTGTTCAACTCGCACAGGGAATGATTGAAATAAAAAACACTTTTTAAAAATGTTTTTTGTCATTTTTAATTAAATTAAAAAGGGATAAATAAGAACTGGAAATTGGATCTGATAGGTAAAAAAAAATCTTAATTTAATTTTTACACCTCCAGAGGTTTCTGCTTTGCTTTGCTTAGAAAAGTATGGAATCACCATGGCAACCAAAGAACGCCTGGCTCTTGCATGACTCAGCAGGTTTTTATTCCCTGATTCTGGATCCCCAATCAGACTAACCAAAATAAAGCCTTGCTTTCTTCTTTGTTAAAGTCACCCTTTGGAAAAATAAGGTTGTTTATTTCTTTGCCACTCAGAAACGTTGACAGTTTTCCTGCATCCCTCCAGGCATTTCTCCTGCCTGTCGTCTAAGTACATGCTGTCAGGAGTGCCAGCAGTGATGAGCACCCTGCTGGCCAACATCAATGCCTTCTACGCCCACCCCACTGCCTCCACAAACGTCTCCGCTCCCGCCAGATTCGCTGCCTCCAACTTTGGGGTGAGTGACCGCCGCAGTCACTGGGAAGCAAACGCAACATTTCTGGTGTTTTCCTCACGGGACGCCGAGTCGAGCAGTCAGTACGTTTGGAAAAGTGTCAAAATATTGCTAAATATTTGGGAATTTTCCTCTACTCGTATTTTCCACTACTCCACTACTATTAGTGGAAAATTCCCAAATATTTTATTAGTAAATACAAGTCAGCCTTTAGGGTATGGAGGACCAGAAGTGACACAAATAAATACAAAAGCAGAAATTTTGATATTTTGTTTTTTCTTTTCCTTACACAGGTATTTTTGTTAAGAAATGTACATATTTTGTTTTTCAGTTTCCTTATATATGCATTTTCTTCAAGAAATGGTTTGCATTTCTTTGCAATTTCTTTAGACAGATGTTTTTGTTAAATGTGTATATTTTCTTTTGGCTTTTCTTTACAGATGTGTTTTTGTCAAGAAATGTATATACTTTGTTTTGTATTTTCCTTTTCCAAGCCTTTGTTGAAAAACAAAATACATACATTTCTTGACGAAAACATGTAAGAAAAAAGAAAAACCAAATCTATGAATTACTGCTTTTATTTTTAATTATGTCAAACTTGTTCAGGGACATAAGACATATTTTGTTTTCTAGTTTTGGGTCCCCAACCCTTTCTGATGACGCCCTGGGCAACTGCCCATGTCGCCCATATCAAAAAACAGCAAAACACGTTTTCATAAAATGTTTTATTGTCTCAGACCAAACATGTCTGAAGATTCTGTTTTTTATATAGTTAGTTAGGTTTAAAGGAAGCCATTTTGTTTTATGTTTCAGATGTTAACATGCGGTTAGCAACAAAACACAAGAAACTTGGAAAAAATTTCAACTTTTGTTGCTTTCTGCTGTCGTGGAAAACCTTTATGACATAAATATATTCGGGAATGGGCCAATCAGAACCCAGACTAGAACATAATCTGATGCTAGATTGGGAAGAAAGAAAACAAATACAATGTGTGATTTAAAATTAGCTGAAAGTGATTTAAAATTTGCTCAGTTAAACAATAATACTTTGATGAAATAGTTTCAGATGAAACTCTCAGTTGAATTGTTCAGGATTTACAAAAACATGTTTTCAAGCCTGTAATTTTCTCAGAATAATAGATCCCATATTTCTCGTCCATATATTTTTTTATTTTTGACCGCAGAAAAATACCAGAGACAGCAGGGAGGCCGTTTTATATTCTGTCTCGGTTTCATCTCATTTAATGGTTACATTCAGATTTCCTAATGGAGTTGCAGTTTCTCTTCTCTGTCGCTCCTTATAAAAAAATAACATTTATCCCCCTGGATTCTCTTTCTCTGATATTTCTGTTTCTCAAAAGCAAAACTAGGTTTGCATAATCCAGACTCCATATTCTCTGTTATTAATGAAAGTTTCCTAAAGCCGTGTGAGGAAATTAGTGCTTTAAAAATATTTCAGTTGAAGAAAAACCTTTAAAGTTTTGGAGGCTCATATATACGTATTATACCACATTGGAAATCTAAGACACTTGAGAATTTTATTATGTATGTCAATGAAGGATAAATCACAATTATAGACATAGTAAATGCTTTTAAACTACTCAGGTATGCAAAATAAAGTCCAGCTCTCTGTTTGAAGCCTAGTCCAAAACAAGCTTTGCGTCCAAAATCTGAACAGATTCATACAGTTTAGTTAAGGTAAGATTTTATAGGGGCGGTATTATGTTTTTTCCCAGCAATATAGAGCCATTTTATGGCACAATTAAGTAACTACATTATCTTCAGTTGATATAAATATGACTTTATATAAATTTGACTCCACATTTCAGCGCCTTGAAGTTGGGCCTCTGTCCCTTTAAGAAGCTCCTGCTCTTTCTGAAGCTCCGCCTTCAGGAAGTCATCACTACATGGCTCCCGTATTAACCGTTTATCAAGGTTTTTATCAGCGTTTTTATCAGCGTTTCACTGAAAAGTAGCTCTTATGATGAGCTCAGTAGATGCACAGTGTCACCAGGTGTTTGCTAATTGCTGCTGGCTAGTCTGAAGGAGCTGAGTGGGGGAGGAGCTTCATTGTCTAAAGCGGGGCTGGGTCCACCCGGGGGTTTTGCACCGTTGAATGGTTCCCATGGAGATTAGAGGATTTCTCAAACATGCATGAAAGAATCAAAGCACTCCAGGTATATTTTTGATAAAACATGATGTAAAGCTCAACAAAAGTTGGATTTTATACAATACCGCCTCTTTAAGAGGAACGACACATGGTTGAGTAGAATACAACTTTATTTCTTTGCAGTTGTGTTAGTGGGTGCTTGTGGATTTTCCTCCACTTGTTCCTCTTCTATTTTTTATTATTTTTTGTCACGACAGTCGTGACTCACAAAGCCGTTCTACACGCGCTGCGCTTCTCCATCTTTCTGTTTGTGTTGCTTCTACCTCCATGGGACGCTCCAGAAGCATAACAGAAACCAAAACTCTGAGGATTATTGCCTTTTTTTGTAAAAATACAAATATTTATTTATTTTTTTTATGCTCAGAAACTTTCTTAGTATGCCTGCAAACCTTAGTTTTTCACTTCTATAATGGCACAAAGGGAGGCGTCAAACGTAATTTTAAATGGTTGCATAATAAAAATGCTGCATTTTGGGAATCTTTTTCATGTCTTGTAACCAATCAGATCATAAGCAGTGAGAGTGGAAGCCCGGCTTTCCAGTAATCTGAGATAAAACCCAGTCTGGTTCCTCACTTTGTTGTCCAAGTCGTGACTCCCTCCGCGGCAGATAAGTCTCCCTCCAAGCAGCATGTTCTTTCTTCCCCATGCCATGCAGAGACATTTGTGCAGCCAATGTAATGTGGAGGAAAGCGGATAAAAATAAGCATTGGGGATGCCGCTGCTGGCCATAATTCAGACGAGAGAGCCGAGTTAGAGGATCCAGCAACTCCTTTATGCCTGCTTTTTAAGAACATATACTGAGATCAACCTGCTTTCAAATGGCAAAAACATAATCAGAACATTTTGGGATATTATCTTCAAGTAAATAAACTTGAAGATGAGTAAATAAACTTTAATGTTTGTGATCCTAAAAACTGTGAGTTTGTGTCTTTGCCACAGAAATAGAGCAGTCCTCATTGCTCTATTTTGTAAGTGAGATGCAGAAGTACAAGTGAATTGGACAGAATAAACATTGATTTACAGTATGTGTCATATGTAAGGTTTGAAAGGACCCAAAAGCAAAAACAGGACACGATCAAAATTTTGAACCAAGTTAATTGCAGGGTTGTCATCACACTTTAATCTGAAACTATATGTTGTTGCTAACATTTTCAATTTAAAAACCCTTTTTGTTGCTAAATTATTCAATGAATAAACATGGTATTTATTCGACAACAAAAATATGTGATTAATAATAAAAAAAAATTCAATGAGTCCACCAGGTGTTTGCTAATTGGTGGTGGCTAGTCTAAAGGATCTGAATGGGGGAGGAGCTGTACCTCGTAGGCGGAGCTAGCTCCACCCAGGCATTTGCACAGCTGAATAGTTGCCATGGAGATTAATCTATGTAATTAATTAATCAAAGATAGCATGTTAAAGTTCAGGCTTTAAACACAAAATTAACTTAAGTGATCTACAAAACAAAAGGAGAAAGGCCTGATAATAATCTAGCAAAAATAAATTAAAAAGTGAAAAGAACCGAAATCAAGAATAAACTAAAAAGCTAAAAAGAATGAACCAGTACGGCAACACATTTGTGACAATAATGAACACGGAGAAATGAGCTGTGTATGGTAAAACCTATAGAACATAAATAATCTTTTGGGTTAGATTTCCCCAAAATGGCAACACTTTTTTCTATTTTTATGTTTTGCTAACATAATTTGTGGCTTGCAGGAATATTTTCATATACTCGTTAAATTTGTACATTATTAAAAGTAATCAGCATTTTTGTACCCCAGCAGTATGGTACCTTTATAAGTTAATGTATATTTTTCATTAAGCGTTATTTACATCTGGAATAACGAGAATGTCTACAGACTATTAGTGATACTAAGATAATATCATAAATTAAGATGTGCATCATTAACAGCGTGTGTAACCGATGCTTTAGCTTTATTAGCTTTCTTCTAATTGAGTTTCTAACAGTTTCTTACTATGTTTTCTCGTGGAAATAAGTTGATTGCTTTTCATTAATCTTTTGCCTGGTGTTTGATTAAACATTAACTTTGCAAATTATCAGTAGCAGCTGTTCAGTGTTGCATGTTTAAGATTCTTTCAGTAAAAATAACAGACTAAAGGAAGTTACCCATCTGTAGAGAAAAGAGTTATTTGTAATAGCTACATAATCTGAATATTACATGTGAATTGCATTTTGCAGATTTTCTTTCATGATATTTTCTGTTTTTGCATTTCTGCAATGTTTCTCATGCATGGATTTTCCTTGCAGACTAAACAACTCTAAGAATCCGTGAAACATTTCTGTGATTTCTCTTGGTTTTCCTCCAACAGAGGGATCGTTTTGTGAAGCTCCTGGATCAGCTGCACAACTCTTTGAGAATCGACCTCTCCATGTACAGAGTGAGTGGAAGCTTTCGGCATCATCAGCAGATGAAAATAAGTGGTTTTAATGCAAGACAGGAAAATAGTTTCTGGGAAAAGAATGCATACGTTTGAAATTATCTATATAAAATTGGAAACTACAAATTTTCTCTCCTGTTTCCACTCGTTTCTCATTGTCTTCCAAAACATTTGCTTACCTGCATTCAGGTAATTTAATTGGGCGTATCATTCTTTTAAATCCTTAATTTTCACATTTAAATCATTCTCTTGTGGTCTATATAAAGTGGGACTTCACACCTCACCCCCCTCCAGGTTGCAGAGCTTCATCATATTCAGCCATAATAAAGTTTATCATTTTAGGGTTATTTGCTTTGTTGTGTCCGTTGTTTCTAAGTCTTTTGGATTTTCAGAACATGTTAGCTGGAAGTCCAAAACTTTATTTAGTTCTTCTACAGGAAATGCTGTAACGTTTTTGATCAAAAAACGTAATAGGGAATAGAGAAAACTGAATGGATTGAAAAATATGACCCAAATCAAAACAAAGATGTCTGCAGAGCACCAAGACAGAAAAAACTTCTTCTACACTCTGGGAGGCTGCAAATACACAACAAAATGCATTTAATGACAATTTAATGGCTATTTAAAACGATATAAGCCGACTTTTACTAAATCTTATCCACTACCAGCTATAAAAAGCTTAAAGATGTTGGTTTTAATGTTAAATAAAATGTGATATCCAGAGATGTTGTGTGTTTTTGTTTGCAGAATAACTTCCCAGCCAGCAACAAGGCTCGACTCAGCGACCTGAAATCGACGGTAGATCTTCTCACCAGCATCACCTTCTTCAGGATGAAGGTGACAGAAAAACATCTGATGTATGAAGCTTCATGCTGTGAATGAATTAAACACAGCTGGACTCTGTTGACTAGCACAAAAGAACATGACGCACTTGAATTTTGTAGCCTAATAGAGTGAAGTTAAGCAAACAAATATGCTTACATTGTGCATTTCAGGCAATTTGTCCTCCAGCAACATTAGTTATTGCGACAGGCCTGGGCATCCATGTTGCTTTTCATGAAGTGTTTCTGTCTGGTTCTGTTCGCTGCCGCCCGTCCTCCCGCTCACTGTCTGCTGATGTTCAGGTGCTGGAGCTGCCGAGTCCGCCCAGAGCCGCCAACGTGGTTCGGGACTGCGTCAAGGCCTGCCTGAACTCCACCTACGAATACATCTTCAACAACTGTCTGGAGCTCTTCAGCCGCCAGTTCCAGCCTGCCGGCCCACAGGTGAGCTTCAGTCGGTCTGCAGCTTCTAATCGATCAGCTTCATTTACTCACATCTGTGATCCGCAGAGCCGTTAGCGCACTGAGCGACTGCTAATACGACCCGGAAGGTTGTACAGCTGTTAAAATAAAAAATAAATCAGACTTATAGAGTTCAGACTAATAATTTATGACACTATAAATTTATTAATATGTCCAATTAATTTACATGTTTGTCTAAATTTATATTTAATGTAAATATTTTTATAAATATTTACATTAAATCTTTTTATATATAAAAATATAAGTTTCATTTATATTTTTATTTATTTTTACTTTTGTCTTTAAATTTATACTTTTGTTAGCCCATATGTTGTGGTTGTTATTACCATACATTGTTTTTGTTGTGTATTTTCATACCGTTTTTATTTACTTTAGTTTCTAATTAGCATTTTTTTCTGCTTTTATTAATAAATTACCCTAAATGATGTTTTAATAATGTAAATTTATATCAAATAATAATAACTATACTATTAAGATAATGTTTATGACTATTATGGCTACAGTGTTGATGCTGAAGAGAATTAAATATTAAAATTAGATAATTAGTAGTCTTTGTAACATTTTTATTTATACTTAGTCAATTACTAAAGGTAAGTTCACATTGGTATTATTATTATTATAAAGTGTAATATTTCTTGATATTAACATATACTATTTTATCAAATTAACAATAAATAATATTTCTTATGATCACAAATATCTTTCTCTACCACAAAAATCAAATATACAAATAAAATATAATAGAATGAGAGAAAAGATAATAATAAGATCTATTATAATCCATAATATGATCTATTTTAATCCTTAATTTGTTCCTTTCTGTCTATATTTTCAGATTAAATAAAACACTTTTACAACCTTCAGTGGTTTTGGAAAATTTTCTGATGCATTTCAGTATTTCTAAATGCATTTAAGGATAATTATGTGAAGTAAAATTTATTCTCACGGATGCTCCACAAACTAATGGACTAATAAGAGTCACCATCAGCGCCTCTGAATATTTTACAACTTTGCTCTGAAGTATGTGTCTGTTAATGAGTGGAAACCTGTTTCTCTGTCTTTTTATTTTGCATAAATTAACCAAACGTCTCATCTTTACAAAGATTGCACCTTTTTTCAACTACTCTAATTTTTTCAAATTGATTTTTCTGTTTGCAGCCTGAGCAGGAAAAGAAGAAGAAGAAGAAAAAGAAGGAGAAAGCCGAGGGAGAAGCAGAGGACGGTGAAGAGGAAGAAGAAGAGGAGGAAGAAGAAGAGGAGGAGGAGGAAGAAGAGGAGAAAAAAGAGGAGAGTCAGCATGAAGAGCAAGGCCCGAGCATCCAGAACCTGGACTTCTGGCCGAAGCTCATCACGCTGATCGTGTCCATCATCGAGGAAGATAAAAACTCATACACGCCCGTCATCAACCAGTCAGTACCGACCGCTTTGAGTAGCGCTCACATTTTCTTCATTTTCATTCACCTGAACAGGTTTACACACACTTTCATGATCAAGGTAAATTCAATTTCTTTAATGTCACTTCAAATTAGCACATCAAGATTTTAATGCATAAAATGTAGTAAAAAATTTTGATTTTTCTGACATTCATTTCAACTTTGTTATTGAGAAAGTTGGTCCATCAGACTACATCAGAAGTCTTTAGATTATTATTTTGTAACTCAAATATGGCAGCAATGATGACATAAAATGATTTTATCCTCGGCCATGCTGGCTACTCTGATGATGAGTTACTCATGTCGGCATGCTGGATGCTTAAAGAATTCTACTTCTGTCTGATTCTTATGTAGGGACTGTTAAAATTATATTTCCAGAAACTCAGTCAATGCCGAAATATGGCATAAATAAAGAAAATGAATCAGCATCACAGTAAAAGCAACATTCCCTGTCCTGATCAGCGGGACACTGTGAATTCCACAACCTTGGTCCCAACACACACACACACACACACACACACACACACACACACACATTATTCAGAACAAAAAGTGACACAGATACACAAAAACTACTTCAGTTGTTCACCCCTAGACGTGTCAACATTCAGCTGTTTCTTTCCGACCCTTTTAGATTTCCTCAGGAACTCAACGTGGGTAAAGTCAGCGCTGAGGTCATGTGGACTCTCTTTGCTCAGGACATGAAATATGCTCTGGAAGGTAAAAACACGTTTAGTGGTTGGTACCATCTACATCCTTCCCTCTAAATCCACATCATCAACTCTTTTCTCATTCTTCTTCATCATTTCCTTCAGTTTTGGATAAAGTTGATCACTATCGCTGGAACAATGGTGAGATTAGAGGCAATGTAGCTGATAGTTTATAGGTGTTTATATTATCATAGTGCATTTATCATTGTTTCTATTTCTATGCAACATATTCAGGGTATTATCATACAAAATTGTTAACATGCTTAACCTGATCTATTTGCTGTTAAACTAGCATTAAATATTGTTATTCCTCTCTTATTGGCATTCCAATTAAATATGTAAAAAAAAAAACAAGTCAGTCATTTTACCAGTCAGAAAAGATTAAAAGTTAAGTAATAATTTGTTTTTATCAAAACTTTAAGGACTACTATCATTAAACCCCTAAAATGAAATTTGAAACAAATTAAATACATACTTTTTTAAATGTTTTTTAAAAAATGAGACAGAATATGAAAGCCATTG
Source organism: Xiphophorus couchianus (assembly GCF_001444195.1). Lineage (NCBI taxonomy): Eukaryota > Metazoa > Chordata > Actinopteri > Cyprinodontiformes > Poeciliidae > Xiphophorus > Xiphophorus couchianus. The sequence goes on from NC_040239.1 coordinate 3,237,728, forward strand.
TAGATAGAAAAAAGAACATTTCTGCCAAAAAATTCTCTAATTTTCTAGAAGAAACAAGAACATATCTGAGTTTGAATAGGCAAAAATTTCTAAGATTAACCTCAAAATTTCCAAGATTTTTGGTGGAGATGTAGGCTAATCTTTTTTTTCTATGTACATTGGCTCTAATACGCCGTCATAGACAACCTGTTTAGATAAAGGTTAAATAAAACTAAACTAAGAAAAATAAAATATATATTCAGAATATTTAGGAGTTTTTTCAGTCACTCTGAGAGCTTAACAAGTTGATGCTAACTGGGTTAGCGCACCAGCAGTATTTGTTTATCTAGCTAATCTTTGTAGCTAGCCGCTAACAATTGTTTCTAAGCAGCATTAGCCTAGAAATCAAGATTTGTGGCCTTCCTCTAGTTACTAAGTCATGGCAGTTTTTCTTTTTTGATGAGCGGTAGAGATTTTTAGGTTGTCCTAGCTGTCATGCTAACAGCTAGCAGCTAACTGACAGCAACAGCATGCAGCAACATGTGGCCACAGTGAAAGTGCCTTTGTCTTGAGAATCTCCTTGTAATGGGTTGAAACTACATGAAAACATATATTTAATATGACTAAATAAAACCTTTCTGTGTTTTCTCAAACTCCTGAAGCAAATAGTCAAACTTTCCTCATCCTACATTATTTATAAATGTAAAGCTCCTTCACTGTAGCTCTACTGAGACTTGTAGAAAGTCCTGCAACATGTTTTATCCTGAAGTATTAGATCATTCATAAATAGTGATATTATTATTATTGATATTATTATTTTATTCCGGTTCTGAATTTGTGTGATCTCAGTGTTATTTTATAAATTCATCCTCCTCTGTTTGTTAATGCATCACGCTTTCTTCTCGCTCTCTGAACTCTCTCTGCTTCACTCATTGTTCTGTAGCCGTCTCAGCTCCTGCCACATTTCACATCCGCAGAGTTGATTTTTATGCTGGTAAGACGGGGTGTGTGTGTGTGTGTTTTAGCATTTATCATTTTTTTCCACAAACATGCCGCTTTTACAATGGAAACAGACAAAATGGCGTACTGAAGCACACCTACCTGTGTCATCCCGCTCCGTGGAAACTAAGCCTTTTAGGGTCTAAAGTTATATCCTAAATATGAATTAAAGTTAGGGATCGGTGTGTGAATTAAAGCTGCACCATGCAACCTTTATTAAAAATATTTTTTTACATATTTGTTAAAACTGTCACCATGAGAGAGATAATCTGTGGAAAGATCGATCTCCTCCACCTTCTCCCAAAGCTATTATTGCTGTCTGAAGAAATGCACCGCTCCTGACCAAAAACAACCAATCAGAGCCAGGACACAGGTCTTAACGCTGTCAATCAACCTCATGTACTCGCTGCTAAATGTGCTAACAACTTCACGCTAAAATTGTTTATCTGCCGTCATTGGTGGCTATGCTAACCAGCCTTAGCATTCACAACAGGCTATGCTAGCAGAGAGAAACAGGTTAGGGGATGAGCAACAGCACATGGACGGTGATTGACAGTGCTAAGACCTGCCTCTTTTCTCTGATTGTTTATTTCCAGTTAGCACTGGGAGAAAACAGAGGCGCTAAATCTTTTCACAGATTACCTGTCTCATATAATACTGCCCGACATGGTGAAACTTTCAATATTTTAAAAAAATATATTTTTCTAAAAGTTACATTTTACATCTTTAAGCTCGGGTTAGAGTTAGGAATGTAATCGTATTGGTTAGCTTAGGCTAAGTGTTGGTGGTTTGGCATGAACTGAATGAAAGTCCAAAACAAAGTCTTTATAAATAAAAACTTGTGTGTGATTTTTATTTTGCTGTTACTGTTTGCAGCAGCTCTCAGTGTTTATAAATCAGATTTATGTTGTTAGAACAGGAACATACCTTAGAGCAAATCTGAATTAAAGAGTAGGCTGTTCATTTATCTCAAGAAATTCTTGTAATCTTGTCTTTTTCTTCAATATTTCAATTTGAAAATGTTGTTTTGAAGAAAAAATGAGGCAGATAAACAGACAGACTATACAGTATTTATATTATAAATATAAATTATATATTTATAATTTATAAATATATTATATAAATATATTTATATTAAAATGTAATATTAATATAAAATTAATTTAATATAATACCCGAAATATTATATTAAAAATGATAAAACTCTATTCTTGTTTGTTCAAACCAGTAATTACAGAGCCTTAGAAAAACTGAAACAGATTTTTATTATTCTGCTTTTTTGTCCCATTTACATGTTTTAGATGATCAAACACCAATTTTATATCAGAGTTAATGTTGATACAGAAGGCTGTTTTTAAATTGATTTCACTTCTTAAGGGAAAAAAATAATAAAATCCAACCAGGTTTTATCTGAAAAAATAATTTTCCTCTATTGTACTCTTGGTGGCAACAACTCCATTAAGCATTTCCAATAATAGGCAATACGTTTTTCTATTACTGTTGAGGAATTTTGGCCCACTTTTCTTTGCAGAACTATTTTAATTCAACCAGCAACAACACCTATTTAAACCTTTCAACCTGATTTTTATCAACTAAGCAAATAAACAAAACAACACATTTTTACTCCACTTCAGCATTAAAATAAAGAAAAACAATAAAAAAATTATAAGCAGTTCAAGAAAGGCAACATTTATATCTAAAATTTAAAAAATGAAACAAAATAAAAAGATTGTGAAACCACAAATAAGCTATAAAATGTTTATAGATACTTTTTTTGTTTGCATGGCAACCCTAAATAATTAAATGTTGCCTAATATACCCCAATTCTTGATGTCCATTTAACTTTTACAATCATCCTGCACTTTAATGATGCAAAATACTTTCAAAATAACTTCACATAATATCACTGAAAATATATAAAATCACAAGACCAAGTTTGATAGGCTGCCATGAACTTAAATTTATATTTCTGATGGAAAATACACACTTACTCCTCCACCTTTCATAGCAATGCAATATTAATAAGAATCTAATCAGTATCAAAAATCATTGAAATGACAAAATCCCAGAAATATATCACGTCAGGTCTGACGGGGTTAATTTATATGGATTGGTTCTGATAAAAACAGGTCTTTTGCTGCAGCTTTAAGCTGTTTTCTTTGTTTAATTTGTATAATTTTTCTGTTTTTCTTTCTCAGAGCATGAGAACCATAAGCTGTGTAAGTCTTCAGACTACATGAACCTGCACTTCAAAGTCAAGTGGCTGTACAACGAGTACGTGAAGGAGCTGCCCGCCTTCGCAGACGCTGTGCCTGAATACTCCGCGTAAGACGCTCTTCCTTTCCCCCTATTTCAAAGGGAAGCTCCTCCCCATCGATTTCTGATCGATTGTTTAATTTGTCCCCAATGTGCTGCGTATCGAGCTACACAGTGGAGCGGCTGTTAGCACTGCTGCTGCCTCGCTACAAGATGGTTCTGGGTTTGAATTCACTCTGAACTAAGCAAATGTTTGCCCTACTAGCTTTTGTCTTTCTACAATCCTATCAATGCTCCTTCCCAAACTACAGGAAATACTGAGCTACTGAATAGCAGATGTCACACAGTGCTAAAGTCTTTAGCCATTTCAACAACTTCTTTAGACTGGGTGAAGAGTACGACATTAAAGATGTCCTCTTATGCCTCTTTAAATAGGTTAGGATAGGTTTATGGGGGTTTAAAAATCATGTTCAGACATTGTTTTGCACAAAATCATTGTGAAAGAGACTTATCTGCTCAGTTCTGCCATTTTGAGCTGTTTTAGGGCCTCTTGGTCACTTTAAATCAATAACCCAAACTCAACGTTTACACTTGGTAGTGAAAATGGCTGCAAACAGATGCACAATGTATATCAGTACTGCTTTGAAAAGCAGAAGTAGAGCCTTCTGCACAATCAACAAGATTGGAGAAAGTGGTTTCTAAATGGTAAGTCAACAACAAAACGCTTGTCTTTTCCAGCAGCCATTGTACAGCGCATGCAGTGATAAAACCAGCTGACCAAACAAGCTGGGGCTCAGATTGGGTTGCTAGGTGACGTGCGGAATTCTGTTGGGGTTGCTAGGTAACGGTGCATTTACACTCCAGAGTTTTCTGAAATGGCTCACTTCCTAGGCTCTAACAAACATAAACCTATTACCAAAACTGGCTTTGTGGGGTTTTTAAGCACTTGGGTTGATATTAGAAGCAGTACAAACCCCGATGGAAGTACAAAAATGTGAATTTTGCAAAATATGTCCACTTTAGGTAAATATCACTGCAGCGTCATAATTTTCTTTCAATGGATCAACCTTTCTTTCTACCTGGTGGTAGGTTGGGAAGGTTCCCCCCTGTCTTCAGGACATCTTTATTAGTAAAGGTGGTGAGACGTCTTTCATTTGTTCTGTCTGCGTTTTTGCAGGTGGTTCCTCCAGTTTGTTCTGGCCTGGTTGGCCGAGAACGAGGAGGTGTCGATGGAGTTCATGTCCGGAGCTCTGGAGAGAGACAAGAGAGAAGGGGTGAGTTTTCATTTAATAAAAAGCAACTATAACTAATTAAAAACATTTAACTTGCTCCACAAACTGTAATTCAACAATGTTTCTGTCCTACGAACTGAACCACAAGATTGGCCTCATGCATGTCGCTTCTTACTGCAAAACTCAATGCGGTGAAGCTTAAACACTCAACTTTTTTAATCAAATAAATTAATCTAGGGGTCAGAAAAACTGATACACTAACAAACTTTAAAAAAGTAGTTCTAATTTTGATCATTCCAGATCTTATTGTGACTTAGCCTGTCACAATAAGCAATGAATCAATTAATGGAATGATAAATTAAAATGAGTGTGATAATATTCATTAGAACAACAGTTGTTAAAGAGATGCTCTCCTTTTAATGTCGTTGAAAAGTCTGCAAAACGCTGCACTACCTGCCTCTTTTGCCTGTTATTATTGGTTACAGAAACTTCATAATCCATTTTAATTACTGTTGTTTTGGATGTTTTGTTTACCTATTTTGGATATTTAAAATGTATTCCAACTCCACTGTTAAATGTTTAGAAAATTAATCTTATTATAGTTCAAAATGGTCTCAGTTTTTGATTTGAGAGTAAAATTAAGTGTGAAGCTGGTGTCTAAAGGTGAACGTATGACAGACTGACAGCGATGGATGAAAATATAAATCTAAAAAGGGGAGAAACAGCAGGATTCTTCCAGGTCATTTCCCTGAAAGCAAATCCAGTTTTCACACCAAACACGTTAGTTTTGGTTCTCGTTGCCTCCGGCAGCTGGACCGACACTGAGACTGTCTTCTTCAGAGTTTCTTATCAGATTGCTGAATTGGACCCTGAGTGCAGCAGCAGAACAGAAGCAGTTAATTTACAGCTTCTGTCTGATGACCTCGAGGTCACAGACTCCCTCCTGGATCGTTTTATTGATTCAGGTTCAGCCGGCGCTTCTTTTGGCCACCGAGAACCCAGTTTTACAGGATGATGGACAAGCGCTGTCTGTTGAGCTCTTGGTTTCTTCAGAAGCTGCACTTTTTGTCCAGAGCCTTTTGGCATTGAGAGGCTGGAGTTCACTCTAATAAAGCAAAAGTTTAACACTGAACACTTTAGGTTTTGATTTTGTTTTGTTGAACCCATTATGAATCAATAAAGTTTGATTTACCTTGTTGCATTTCAGCAACAAGGTAAATCAAACATGCAGTCACTAATTAGAGAGCAAACATTACATTTTATAGAGTGAAATCATCAATGATCAATACACATCAAATAAATGGATCCAATAATCTCTAAAAAAAATTCTCGCAAAGTTTTTTGATATTTAACAAATACAAGTGATTTGGGTAATTCTAACTTACCTAAAACAAGACAAGTTTAACTGCAGACAGTGAGGGAAAAATGTATGTGTCTTTTTATTTGGTGTATATATATCTGGTTCAAGTGGTGACACGGAAATATAAAACTGTATGTCATCAGCATATATAATATATATTACAAGAGATTATGTTGAACTTCATAATCTGAGCTGGTCAAATTGTGTAGATGCTGAACAAAAGTGGACTGAGAATAGAGCCCTGAGGGACTCCGCGTGAGATTTTCACTTGCTTTGATTTATAATTACCAAATGACACGAGTTAGTAAGAAGTATTTCATAAAAATATATATTAAACCTCTTTTAAATTAATAGATACTCTGTTTTTCATGTCAGATTTCTTTATCATTTTTAAATAATGATGTAGTAAAAATACTTTGAGTGAAACAATATGATGCCATTTATATGTCATTGATCTCGTCAATTTCTTTGAAAACCACCTGTGATGTCTTAAGAGTTAGAGCACTGCAAAAAATTCAAAATCTTACCAAGTATTTTTGGTCTAGTTACCAGAGAAAATATCTTTAAATAAGAAAAAACTCATTTACAAGTAACTTTTCTGAACGGTACAAGGATTTGTTTTAAGTCAATAATTGTTTAATATTGATGAAAAGTTCCAGTCCTGTTGGTAGATTTACTTACAAAACATTTTTCTGATATTATAGGTGAAATAATCTACCAATGAAACCATTACTTTTTAATTGATCAATATTAAAGAATTATTTTCTTAAAACAAGCTCATATATTGTGCTGAAAAATTACTTGTAAGTTAGTTTTGTCTTATTTCCAGAGTATTACGATATTTGCACTAGAATCTGGACCACAAATTGGTAATATTTTGTGTTTTTGCTGTGAGAACTGAAAGGAACCAACAGCAGAAGCCAGAAATTTGACTCTCTAATTATCTGGGTACAATTAGCATTTTAGCTAGCTTATCCGCCCATCTGATGACTTCCTTTATAGCGACACTCAATACTGTAAGTGCAGCGATTAGATTGTCTCAGAGCAGATGTGGAGCAGCTGTTTGTCTGTAGTTACAGAAATGTGTCGTCTTCTGACTCTTCCTGCAGTTCCAGCAGACGTCGGAGCACGTTCTGTTCTCCAGTTCAGTGGTGGACATCTTCACTCAGCTCAACCAGAGCTTTGAGATCATCAAAAAACTGGACTGTCCCGATCCCACAGTGGTGGCCCAGTATAACAGACGCTTCGCCAAGGTGAGGGTAATGAGATTTGAGCTCAACTCCAGTCTTATAGAGTGCTGCAGCTTTTACATGCGGTGCTCAGATCACCAGCTCCTTACCACGCATCTGCCCTGAACGGTTAACTCAACCATTTGATCCAGCTGTGTCGGAGCAGGATTGGGGACAAAGTTGCAACTTTTGTTACATTTTCAGCTGCTGCAGTTCACTTTCACACTGCTCTGTGTCAAATGAACCAAACCATTTGAAAAACCTGTTCCCCTCCCCGCCTGTGGGGGCACCACGCCAAGGAAATGACTCATAAACTTCAAAAGAAGACACTGATTGCAACTTTTAGTGGTTGGAGGATTTCTCTTTTGTCTGTGGCAAAATATAACAAGCAGGGAAATGCAACCCAATTCCCTTTTTTCTTTGCCCAAATTCAACCTGCATTTGACTTTTTCGTGGCAGTCTGAATTACCCAATTTGGATCTTTTCACCCCAAAAAGTTTGATTTGTCCCACTTCCACATCTGGAGCTAAATGGACACATATTCGATTGTTTTCATTCTGTCTGCAGTCTGTTAAGTCACATTGTATCCAACTTTTACAGCATTCATGGTAATTCTGCTGCTGAAGAAGCCAGACACAGTAAATCTTTAAATAATGGCTGAAAATTATTATTCTGAACTCATGAAAGACGTCTGTGTCAACATGATGCAAATGTTTGCTACATGCAGGCGCCTTTTTTAAACAGTTTGTGCCGATTTAGCAAATATTTGCTCACATGATGACAAAGGTGACCTTTTATTCTTTCGTGAATCACTATTAGATAAAAAGATTTTAATCTGATCAGTTCTGGCATTTTGAGTTGTTTAGGGCCATTTGTCACTTGAAATCCAATTAAGCTGCTGCTGGCCTCAACTTTTATGCTCTCAAGAGAAAATGGCTGCAAACAATTGTGCAATTAAACAACCACAGATCTTTGACAAGCAGAAGTGGAGCCTCCTGCACAACCAACAACAATGCATTAAGTGGTTTCTGAATGGTAAGTGACCAACTAAACACTTGTCTCTTCCAGCAGCCATTGTACAGCACATACAAGTAAAACCAGCTGACCAAACGTGTTGGAGATCTGCTTTTGGTTGCTAGGTGATGGGCTGGGCTAGGCTGGGGTTGCTAGGTAATGCTCGATTATGACTTAATAACCAGGAGGTTTTTGAAACAGCTCCTTTTCCAGACACCAGAAAACACAAAGGTTTTGCCAGAAAATGACTGCATGTTTTTTTTCTTTTTTAAGCGCTTGGTTTGTGTTTAGAAGCATTTGAGACTCAAATGGAAATATAAAAACTTTAAAAAAGTGGGCTCTCTCCAATCACCTCTGACGAAGAGGTGTGTTGATTTTTTCACCTAAAATTGCTCCCCCGCTGCAGATTATGGTCATTTTTCACCTCCTCACACCAGTTGTTCATGTAAAATACCCAAACCAACAGTTTAACATTTCTGTTATACTCAGATCTACTGTAGTTTCACACCTTTTAGGCATTTCCATTAAAACTAATGGCCCTTAAGGCTGGATTGATGTGGGACTCATTACGTAAAGAAGGGCTAATGTAGCCATCGCTCTGTCCCCTGCCAGTGAATGACTTCTCTCTTTATTCCGCTCCACTTATGATTTTTTAAAATCCCCCTGTTTGTTTATCCCTTTTTGTCTCTGATTTGCTTTGCAAACGTTTTTTGGCACTAGTTCCATCAGCGTTGTCTCTCTTACCCTCATCTAGATAACAGTAGTTATTCATCTTTATGACAGCAGAGACAGCAGCAGGGAGGTCTAACTGGACAGACAGACAGACAGACGGAGGGACGTACTGCAGGCTGCTAACGGCTCAAATGTTTAATGCATGAGCCCGCCGTCCAGCTGAGTCAGCAGAATGCCGGGAAATCTGTCACAGCGCGTTCTGGATGCTCTGAGGGGAAAACGGCACAACTGTGGTCCTTCCTGTCCATAAGCTCCCGTCTTAACTCGTAAATTAAACCGCTGACTTCTTAAAAATGTGGCCGACGGAGGTTTGGGCGTAAACAAATGTGACATTTAGGATTTCTCACCAGGAGAGAGTGTTCTGTGCAACCTCGCTCGTTAACATTTTCTTGACCTTTTGTTTGAATGTTTTATTCTGAAATCTGCATTTTTATAACAAAAAACAACTTTGGATAAGCATCCAAGCTTTTTTCTTTGCTGTCTAAGAGTAATTTCTGGGATAATATGGAGTCTGGATCTGTTCAAAAGTCAAAATAACCTCATGCTGCTCCAATAACTTATTGGCTTTTTAGCTTAGAAAAGTTCAGTGTTCACATTGTTTATTTATATAGCATTTTAAAACAGGATGCACCGAAAGAACAAAATGAATTATAGTAGTTAGAAAGAAAAGAAGAAAACGCACAGAAAACATAAATTAATTCATAATCAAAGGAGTAGATGTTGGTCTTTATAGCGGGTCTATTTTGCAAAATTCACATTTTCCATGTTTGAATTCTTCCATTTGGGTTTTTACTGCTTCTGAAAACAGACCAACCACTTAGAAATAACCACCCACATGGGTTTCATTTGTCAATAAGTTTATAATTCTTATTGGTGTCTGGAAAATGAGCCGTTTGAAAAACCGCTAGAATGTAACATCACAAATCAGAAGGCACTGCCCGTTACCTAGCAACCCCAGCCAAGCCCAGTCTGTTACCTAGCAACCCCAGCTGAGCTCCAGCATGCTTAGACAGCTGGTACGCTGCACAATGGCTACTGGAAAAGAAAAGTGTTTTGTTGTCGACTTACCATCCAGGAAATGCTTGCTGCATTCTTGTTGGCTGTGAAGGAGGCTCCACTTATGCTTTTCAAAGATGTACGGTTTGCGCATTTGTTTGTTGCCATTTTCATGTGCAAGTTTAAAGGCTGAGTTGAGCAGCTCATTTGAATTTAAAGTGACAGATCCCCTAAAATCATCATTCTGAAAGAAGCTCAAAGTAGGCAGAACTGAGCAGCGTTACAGAAAAGATCAAGAATTATAGAAATGTTTCCTGAAATGCACAAAGTAAACGTATTTGTTTGCTTAACTACTCTGTATTAGGCTGCAAAATTCTAGTGTACTATGTATAGTTTTGTTTTGTTATTTCGCTTCCTGGAATATTTGGACTTGTTGCTTCTGATTGGCTCCTTTTCTTCCAAGGAATGTGCTGATTGGATGAAAAAAATCAAGCTTCATGAAGCAACATTATTATTTTCTGAAAGGAAAAGATGCCAACATTTAGAATCTCCAGTATATCCCAAAGTGTTTTCTCTTGTTTTTTGGGTTTCCACAGACCATCACCAAGGTTCTGCTGCAGTACTGTGCGGTTCTGGCCAAGAGCTTTCCATCCTACTGTGAGAAGGAGAAGATAGTGAGTAGCTTCTGTTATACAACTATAACATTTGTGGTTCTTTGAGCTTGAGCTTACCTGATTTTATTCTCTTTCCTTTGCCTTGATCACTTGATTGGTCTGTTTTTGTTATTTTATTTCTAAATCAGTCGTCTCTTGTGTTTTGCTGCAGCCCTGTGTGTTGATGAACAACGTCCAGCAGATGAGGGTCCTGCTGGAGAAGATGTTCGAGTCAATGGGAGCAAAACAGGTAACAACACAATCCTTTGCTACCATTAACTCACAGATCTGAAACGACTTGAATGTCTTCTTCAAATCCAGATTTCACTGGAGGAATTATTAAATTACTTTTTTGACTCCATCTGTGTAATACTAAGATAAATATCAGTGATATTTACTGTAGTGCTTACTGCAGAACTAGCCAAATTAGCTTAGCTAATAACTTTTATCTGCAAGCTAAGACGGACATGCAGCCTACCAAGATGGCGGTTCCTGGGGGAACAATGTATTACTAATAATTGATAACCAAAACATCAAACTTTATTTAGCTGAAAGTTTACAAAACAGCCAAATAAATTAGCGGTTTAGGGTTTTTCCAGAAAACATTATTTATGGAAAGCTAAGTTCGCTAAATGTTTTTCAATGTTAGCAAAAATGCTAAAGCGCTAAATGCAAAATTAGCGGATCAGTGGAAGTGTGCCCACTACTGGTCAGCAGGTGTTACACTGCAAATCCTCAAAATTTTACCAAGTGTTTTAGTTTAGTTTCTAGTGAAAATATCTTAGTACAGTTGAAATAAGACAAAAATATCGTACACATAACTTTTCAGCAAGTAGAAGTAGTACTTTTTATAATTCTTAAGGAATTAGTGACCTAAAACAACCTCCTAAGTTAGTTTTATCTTAATTCAAATGTACTAAGATGTTTACACTAAAAACTAAACAAAAATATGTGGAAAGTTTTTGTGTTTCTGCAGTGAAGCTTTGAATGTTCAGAGAAAATGCTAATCTCTTCTTCGGATATCAAAGTGAAGAAACCTTTTCATAATTTTAAGTCTTGTTAGCATAAATATAAAAGCTGGAGGTTTAAAATAGTAACTTTATGTCAGAAGTAATGCTGATTCTTTGCTCCTGTGCAGTTAACAGCTGAGGAGGAGAGGGTACGTCTGAATTTTCTCTCACCCTCCTTCCTCCTGTCAGTGGGAAGATAAACCTTTTCCCTCCCTGCAGTCTGTATGTTCGGATATTTTTAGACTCCTCTTCCTCTTTCTGACAATTCCTCTTTTCCCTACGAATAAAAAACAAACCAAAAAAATTCCCGTTCCAACTGATCCGTTGCTGCGTGTTTTTCCAAAAAGCTTGAGAATGAGGAGGAGGAACCTGACGAATGCGATGAAGAGGTGGGTTTTATGGATAAACTGAGTTTTTCATTTTGTGTTTGAAATGTTATATGAAGGTACAGTTGTCAGAAGTTTACATAAAATTATTAATTTGGAGTTTTAATTATTTATTTGAATCGTTTTTTTCAAAGCAGGATGATCAGAAAACTCAACTTTTATCAATAAGAACATCGAGATGCAGTTTTATTTTAAAATTACACAAATATATAATATATATAAATATATACAGTATGTATTATTATCATTTTTTTTAGTAAATATGTTAAATTTGTTGTTTTATTATTTAAAACCAGTTTTTAAATTGCCGATACAGTCAGAGATAAAGATGTACGTCCTTTGTTCTTAAGCTAAAACGTTTTGCTCCATGGGTCAAACCTATTATATATATTTCATATTAATCCTGTCCAGAAGCATATTAATAATGAGGAGTGTTGCTATTTTTACTCCATAAGGTCAAAGGTGACGTACGAGGTGGAGCTCAGGGACGCCTGTGAAAAACTAACGTTTTTATTCACTATGAGTCAAAATTAGAGCCAAGTGCTCTGAACGAACACAGTCACAACGGAAACTTTACATCTCCTTAAACGCTACCAAGTTCAAGGTTTTTGTTGCATAAATGAGAAGAAAATATGCTTCAAGATCAGAAAACCTAAATCAAAACAGCTACACTGTTGATGCAATCTTGGTTTATTTAAACATTTCCATTGTATTTCCAACATTTCATGTCATCATGAATGTAGTTCAGGTTACATTCCCCTCATGACTCAACTATGCCACCTGGTGACATAAACTGGTTACTGCATTAAACTGTTGCCCGTCTAATTAATAAAATAGTTTTAATTCGTTATAAAGGCGCTAATCTAGATTATTCTTCTCCTCTGAAGATGTAATAAAATTTATAAATAATAGATATTTGTTTCTCTGAAATAGACCATTTATTTTTAGTAATGGATGGATGGATGGATGGATGTAGCGATGGATGGATGAACTGATGGATGGATGTATTTAACTTCTGTTACTCATCAGATCTCCACATGGACTCATTCCTCTATATTTACGTTTCTTTGTCTGTTTTCATTTGTCTCTGTTTAAATCTCGCATTATTCCTGTTATTCCCCGTTATTTCCGTTTATTCCACATTATTTCCTGTTATTTCCCATTATTCTGTTATTTCCCGTTATTTTCTGTTATTTCCCATTATTCCCCGTTATTCTCTGTTATTCTCTGCCTTCCCCGTTATTTCCCGTTATTCCCTGCTGTTCCCCTTTATTTTCTGTTATTTCCCGTTATTCCCCGTTATTCTCCGTTATTCCCCGTTGTTTCCCATTATTCCTTGTTATTTTCTGTTGTTATTTCCCGTTATTTTCTGTTATTTCCCGTTATTCCCCGTTGTTTCCTGTTATTTCCCATTATTCCTTGTTATTTTCTGTTGTTATTTCCCGTTATTCCCCGTTGTTTCCTGTTATTTCCCATTCCTTGTTATTTTCTGTTGTTATTTCCCGTTATTCCCCGTTATTTTCTGTTATTTCCCGTTATTCCCTGTTATTCTCCGTTATTTCCCATTATTCTTCGTTATTTCCCGTTATTCCTTGTTATTTTCTGTTGTTATTTCCCGATATTCCCTGTTATTCCACGTTATTTCCTGTTATTTCCCATTCGCTTGTTGCCAGCAGGCCGTTAGCGATAACGAAGGAGAAGATGGCATGGTGGGTAGGAAGTAGCAGAAAATAAAAACCTGCTTTCAGTTTTGCTCTTTTTCGTGGTCTTTATGTTTTAAAATAACCATCTTTGTTTGGTTCCTTTGGTTTAAATCTTCACCGCCTTCAGTCTCAGGACTCTAAGGTGAGAAGATCACTGAGCTCTTCGTTTTCTTTAATTACTGACTCATTTCTTTGATTATTTTATTTAGTTTCATTTCTTAATGTTTTTTTTATTTTTATTCTACCAAATGTCAGTCTGGCTGCTCAGACTCTGGGGGATCTGAGGTAAGACTAAAGCAAAGGCAACAGAGTTGGGCAGTAACTAGTTACATTTACCTGAGTAACTTTTTGGAAAAATCTTACTTTTAAGAGTATTTAGGCCGTATATTCTCTATTTTTTACTTTAGATTCTGTTTTTAAACTAAATCTGAGCTTAAGTTAAAAAGTAATTCCCCCAAAACAAATTACTTGTATTTATTTTAGTATACGAGTATTTCTTTAGTGGAAATGTACTCATTAAAAACGTGAAAGTCAAACGGAGAACTTTGAAAAGACTCACAGGTGTTTGTGAGTCTTTTATGTTGCTTCATTTCTTCTTTCAAAATTGTTTTAATTCAGACACATGTAAGGTTTCAATTGAGTTGAATTTGAAGTTCATACTTTGACTAGGCCACTTTAAAACATTCACTTTGTTTAGTTGTTTTGATAAGTGCTCATGCTTCTTAATAAATAAATACACACAAAAATATTTACTGCACAAACCATTAAGTCAAACCCCCAGTTAAACATTTTCTTAGATTTTTTTGTGTGATAAAAGTTTTTTTTTTAACACAAAATGGCTGAAAACTGGAAACTGGGATTTGGGAGTTTGTGATGGAGAAACATTTTGAAGACTACTGAAAAGAAAAAGTTAAATCTTTTTCTCATTACTCTGCCTTTGATCTCAGAATTCTCACTTTTTCCTCTAAATTTTAACTTTCATCAGAAGTTTGACCTTTATTCTAACTTTAATATCAGAATAACTCTAACAAAACAAAAAAGAGAGAGAGTCCTTTTTTAGTTCTGTAGAATTGTGCCAGCCTGTGTCGGATGTTTTTATTTGTGGCATGTCATCTAAAGAGAGCAGTTTGTAACTCTGCCCGCTCTCTCTGCTCTGCTGTCCCGTCGCAGGTTGACAACAAAGAGAAGAAGGTCGGTCGGGCCGCTGCGTTTTGTGTACAAAAACAGCTGAAAATGTTAAATGTTGTGAAAAAGTTCAGTAACTTTTCTAACTTATTTCACAGAGTGAGACTCAGATTTGAATAAAAGAAAATCTTTCCAAGTGTTTTTGGTCTAATTTCTAATATATCTTAGTACACTTACAGTAAAACAAAACTGTTTTGCAAGTAGCTTTTCAGCAACAAAAAGGAGCTTGTTTTATGTAAATATTTTCTTAATATTGATTAAAAGTTCTAATTTTATTTATAACAAGACATTTTTCGCATCTTGTAAGTGAAATCTACTAATGGAAATAGAACATTTTCATCATTATTAAGGAATTTTTTACTTAAACAATAACTAATTGACTTAAACTTGACTTACACTTAAACAAGTATATTTAGCTGAAAAGTTACTTGTAAGTTAGTTTTGCCTTATTTGAAGTTTACTAAAATATTTGAATTAGAAACTAGACTTGGTTAGATTTCTAATATTGAATAAAGAAAGGCTTAAATGAATTTGCGGAATGTGCCAATTTAATAATCAGAATAATCAATTGTATTTTGCAGCCTTTTTCTGTAATTAATCAATAAAATATGAGTTTCACTTTCTGAAATAAGTGAGAAAACGCATTAAACTTTTTCCCGATACGTTTTTTGAGCTGTTCTTTGTTATAGTGATCCTTTCTGTTTGAGTTGAAAGACAAAGAATCCCATCAGAGCAGGAAACTGCAGCTGTGCTCATTTATAGACGTCAAAAAGACAAAATAAATTAAAAAGATCAGCTTCCTGCTGTTACATGGAGTTTCCAGACATATTTTATTCTATCTCAGAGAAAAGATGTGGGTTTCTGGCTGCTGCAGTCAGATGACTGAAGAGGGAGCTGAAGTGGAAACCAAACATTTGAGATATTTCAAACTTTTTCTTTTGAGCACAGAATGTCTCCCATAGTGTTAGAAGAAACCTGACTTTAGGAGTTTCCTTTTAATGTTTTATCACTGAGCCCATGGCTGTTGGTGAAATCTGGTTGAATTGAATAGATTTTAGTTTGTTTTGTGATTAGAGCAGTTGTTATCTGCCCTCCTGTAGGACGACTCCTCAGCTTATGATGAGAGCGAAGACGAGCAGGAGAAGGTTTGCTTTGTTTGGTCTCTTACTGCGAATGCAAACAATTAATCCACTTAGGATTAATTATCGATTAATGGTTTATTAGATTAAAATTAGATGCAACTGATTAGCTGGTAATGTCCGTTTAGACCTTTACGTATTTAGTTAGGCTGCCGTCCAGCAGAGGGCGACGCTGGTCGTCCTTAACTGGAGCCAGTTGATACAGAAACAAAGATGGCGGAGCCATAACAGAACAGGAACCAGGAAATAAATTCTAAATAAAACTAATTCCAGCTTTTTTTCCTCACAATTTTGACTTTTTTCTCGGAATTCACTTTCTTCTCCAAATATTGGGTATAATCTCAGAAATCCAATTTTTATCTGAATTCTGTTTGTTTTTCTCGAAATTTTTGCTTCAATCTCAGTAGTCTGACAAAAAATTCAAATTCTGTTTAGGGGCCCTAATCTTCCATAACAAGGCGCTTTATGCGTTTCTTCTTTCAAATAAAAACTCGACAAACTCATTAACGTTTTCCTTCTAATTGCGCTTCCTTCAACCGAGCTGCCTGATGGAGCAGCGTTAACTTCTCAACAAAAAATTACTTATTTGCTACGAAGGCGAGGATGTGAAAATACAACATTATTCCAAAATAATGTTGAAATTTCATGATTTTTTAAATACAAGAGTAAAAAGGTTTTTAAGAAAATGTCCGCTTATCAATCAATATCTAGTCAATCGATAACACTTGCTCATTAATCGATAACTTGCATCCTTATTTCCATCTTCATTTATTTAACAAACCTTTGCTGCTCATGGAAATCCTCCCATTGGCTCATTATTATCCTCGTTTTTCCTGTGTTGACCAAGTCTCTTGTTTCCGTGCGCCGCTGTCCTGCAGCTTTCAGATGTGTCTCTTCTGCAGCTGGATCAGGTTAATGGCTGCTTCCATTCAGCCGTTTTGGCAAGAATTGCATCCAAAAGCTGCAGGATAGTTGCTCTCCCTAATCCATTTCCCTCCTCTTATCTTTATTTAAACTGTCATGTTTTTCTGTTCTTCCTTTCTTTGGTCAAAAGCTTGACGAAGAGAAGGTGAGCCATAAACAGAATAACTTGACATTTACATTAGACTCTATTGGTTTTTATTGGTTTTATTTAAGATTTGAACAATTTTCTATTTTGTTTTTTTGTATGTATATATTTCAATCTCTTTTCAGACCGAAACCAAAAAGGAAAAGGTTTGTTTGTGCTTCTAATTCCTCATCCTGATAGTGTTTCACAAATCTTTAGCTGGTTTTTGGGGTAGACAGTATGGCTGAAAAAAATTTGCACGATATAAACTTTTCATATCAGTCTATCAATCATTATTGATTAGTTTTTGTTTTAGGAGAAGGTCAGTGAACTTTCTGAAAGTGATAGAACAAGATGGCCGCCAGCATGTTGTTTTTGCTTAGAGTGTGTGAGAGGATGTACAGTAGAAGCTCTGGCTCACACACACACGTGTCCTTACAGGCTGAAAAGAAAGATGAAGAAAAGCAGGTTTGTGATCTCATTTCACCTCCATCTGGAGAAAACTTCCTTTTAGCGTTTCTTTACTGTATTGCTTCCTGAACCGGCTTATCTTTACACTTTAGACTGGTAGGTTTTGTTACTTATTTCCCTTAATGATTAGTTTATTTTAAATACATACAGTATATGTTTTAACTTGAAACAAAACGCCTCAGCTAGTTGTGAAACATTATTATTGGGGCCAGACTAAAAGTTTTTTTATTACTAGAATATATCTTAATAATATGACAATTGAGCCATAAAATTACCAGAAGAAAGTAGAAAAATACCCGAAAAAAAAGCTTTGATAGTTAAAAAAATCCAACTCAGTCATTTGCTCAATAGCTTCAAAGTCCTGCTACTGCCTAGATTTTGATGCTGATGTATTAAAATATTAAGAATTTTTTCATTTGTAAAACTGACACCGATATATAACTGCAAATGATTGTCAACATTCGTCATTTTGATTTTTAATTATTTGTTTGTGGGGGAATTCTTATAAAGTTACTACTTCATTAATATGCAACCTTGTTATAACATTTCTCTGGTAATAGACATTTTTCTTGCATTTTTACAACTTTATTCTTGTATTATTATTTTGACTTTGTTGTATAATTTTATTCTCACACAATTACGACTATTCTCATTTTCCAACTTTATTGTGGTATTATGACTTTATTCTCATATTATCTCATTCTTGTAACACTGACTTTAGTCACATATAATTATAACTGTATTCTCATATTATTTCGACTTTATTCTCATAATATTATGTCTTTAATCTGGTTAATCTGGTAATATAGCATTATTGTCATAAAACTATGACTTTATTCCCAAAATTAAAAAAAAAAAGTCTTGGCTTTAATACTCACCATAAAATATATTTGTTTATTGTGCAAGGAAAATATTGCATAACTTCTTTCTTGAATGTTTTCATCCTCATTTTTGCCAAAGGAGGAGTCTAACACCAAAGAGGTGGGTTCTTAAATCACATTATTAATTACTTACGTGGAAGAAAAAAAGGTGATGAAACAAACCACCAGTTACCCAGAAGAAGCGCACTTTATTCTTTTTATGCCAAGACTTTCCATTTAAAATTAGGAAATGTAAATATAGATCAAAACTATAAATGTGAATGGAGAGGAAAAACAACAGAATTCAAAAGCTCTTCTTGTGCATCCTGATTGAAACTGTTAAGCTTGTTTTCCTTTGTCCAGCTTTAAAATAATTGATCAAAACTAAAGAGACATTTTTATTCTTGATTTTTAGTTTTTAATGTCTTTAGAGGAGAACATAATTCAAATCCTATTATTAGATCAAATAACCACAAATCAACTGTAAAGATGTTCATGTTTCTATATGTTGACATTGTGTGTGATAACTTTGAGACCCAATTAAAGCCGACCGGGTCAATGGTTCTGTCTGCTGACCCAGTTTCCTCCCACATTTCCCAGAAGTGTTTCCACTTAATTCTACCATTAGTGGCTGCTAGAAACCCATTTTGAATCTATTTGTCCATTATTTACCTCTGCTGAGTGTGCTTTTAGATTGTTGCTAGCACAACGGGGAGAAAAGGCTTCCTTAGATGGTAGTCATTTAATGTTTTATTTTTTGTTTGGTTTGCTTTTTAGTCAAAAGACGAAGTCAACAAGGTTTGTTTGCTTAGTGAACATCATCTTTCCTTCCCATTTTATGTGATAGATATAGATTGTTGGTACTGGATGACAAGTGGAGAGTGCCTAATTAGTAACTGATGAAATAATTGTTTACATGTGTCATTCATTTACTAAAATGAATGACTCATTAAATGGTTTCATATCATTTTAAAAGTTAGATAAAATTATTTCATCATTTAATACATTATTTCATGTTCCAGTGTTTTCAGCACATCAATTTAAACGGCCATTTTCACCCATTCAACTCTGACTAACGGAGACCTTGATCTCTGATTGGCTGCTTCTATACAGATCCTGATGTCTGATTGGCTGCTTCAGAGTCGAGACAACTTCCATTAAGTTAGCTACAACTCTGAGGTCAATATTTTCACTCGAAAGTGCATAAATATCTCCAATAAGTTGTTGTACTTTATTTACTACAAATTCTTAGTGAGCAGCTCCAGCCTCGACAGCTCTAGTTGGGTCTGAAATATCAAATATCGATAATAATAGCAAGGAAACAGCTGTCACAGACGACTGCATCAACTTTAGCCCCGCCCACTAGCTAACAGCTATCTTGTTCTGCAATTCTTGCTGACATTTCAGACCAAATTAACGATATACAGGCTGGAGTTGCTCACCCAAAGTTTGTAGTAAATTAATTATAGCAATTTATTGGGATTAACTCCACACTAATAATGAAAATATTAACTTCAGAGCGGTAGCAAACTTCAAAGGCGTTGTCTTCACTCGCTGTATGAAGCAGCCAATCAGACCTAAGGGTGTCTGTAGAAGCGCCCAATCAGACGTTAGGCTGTCCCTTAATCCCGCCCAGTGAGTTTGATGGGTGAAAATGACAGTTTTTCACCCATTATAATCCATCCATCCATCCATTTTCTGGTCACCCTTGTCCCTAATGGGGTCGGGAGGGTTGCTGGTTCCAGCCACGTTCCAGGCGAGAGGCGGGGTACACCCCGGACAGGTCGCCAGTCTGTCGCAGGGCAACACAGAGACATACAGGACAAACAACCATTCACACACACACTCACCCCTAGGGAGAATTTAGAGAGACCAATTAACCTAACAGTCATGTTTTTGGACTGTGGGAGGAAGCCGGAGTACCCGGAGAGAACCCACGCATGCACAGGGAGAACATGCAAACTCCATGCAGAAAGACCCCGGCCGGGAATCGAACCCAGGACCTTCCTGCTGCAAGGCAACAGTGCTACCAACTGCGCCACTGTGCAGCCCCCCATTATAATCATATTCATTATAATCATGAATTATAATTCATGATTAGAATTAATCATGAATTAATTATAGTCACTTTGTGCCCATCTGTCATCAAGTGATACTTATTATTATGTTTGTCTTATTTTTTAAATGTTATTTTTCCTTCTGGAAAGACTGAAGCCACTGCTGTGGTCACAAAGAAGGTACGAAACTAAATGGTCAAAGATGATTTTGCTGCACTTTTAGTTACAAAGTTTGTTATACTAACAGAGCAGGGATTAGTTATGTGAACTGTGTGGGGTTTTTTTCATATACAGAAAAATGTTATAATTTTCAAACATTAACTCAATACTTACTATTCAACATCTTTGCTTTTTGTTGGTTGATCCATCCGTCCCATCCAAGATGTCTACATTGCAGTCTGCAGATTTTTTTTATTTAACCACTTAAGATTATTTTACACAATATTAGAAATTCATGAAAAACTCAATTTCTTTTGTAAATAAGAAAATCAACATTTTTGTTGCATTCTTTTAGTGAATGCTTGATCATTTGTAGCAAAGGATGCAAATACTCCTAACATCAACATTTGATCAACTTATCAATACAGTACAGGGCTGAGCTGTACTCAGCCCTGTATTGAGTACAGCTCAGTAATTATCAGTAATTATTATTATTGATCAATAATTATTATTGATTAATAATAATTATTAATCAATCATTACTATTGATTAATAAAAGGAGATTTTATTTTTTAAATATGGAATTTGAATTTGGTGAGACTAAATCTCAGGAGTTCTGGGTTAAACATATTTATTTTAAATGTAAAATATGTATAATTTTTATACAGTTCTGGCTTAATTACTGCACTGAGTATAGAGTTTGTATACCCCAGTTTATGATTAATCGATTACTAAAGCAGTGGACAATTATTATTTAATTGTGATTAATCTGATTAATTGTTTCAGCCCTTGTGTAAATGCTAAAAAAGCTTCTTTCCTGTTCATTTTGCCCTTTAAGGGAAGCTGCAGGGTGACAGTGTCAGTTTTGCCCTTATTATCTGCTGCTTTAAATAAACTTCCAGCAGTGAAGGTAAACAGAATATACTAGCTTAAATCCTAAATATCTTATCATAGGATGTAAAAACTGTACATGACCTTCAGTTTGATGTTTACATGCCCATAAATATGTTTTACGTGACTTTGCATATACACAAAGTCACAGTTCTGTCGGTCACAGTTTTGTTGACCGACCTTTCACCTCCAACATTTATCAATTATAGTGCAAGAAGGTAAAGCTTTAATCCATTTATATAGACTCTGTGGCAGCGTGCCCAGTGTCTGCTAGCTAATAACGCTCTTCTGCGTTATTGATGGAGCTTTTTAATAAAGACTGATTAGGACATTCGCCTTGTATTCGTCCAGCTGCTGCTGCTTTGACTGGTGTAACACGGAGAGAACGCAAAGCATCCAAATGAGCTGCAGGTTTCTTACTCCTAGATTTATTTTATTGGTTTTCTACCAAGCAGCTCAAGGCCAAGTTTAATGTTGAAGGGTTTTTTCCATGAAAAAGCTTCATGTTGTGCCCACGATTTTTGGCCCGTTTTGGCTTCTATATTTGTTTCTATACAGAAAAGAACAAGGAAAAATACAGAACTTGGCTTTCTGTTAACACTTAGTAGCTATTTTTCCTTAAAAATACCCGATTAGATTTATTATAAGCACAATCCTTATGTAGGTGGGAAAAGTCTGGAGTTTGATTTCCAGGTCTGGATAGGTTTGGAAAATTATAGAATAGAATAAAGAGCATGTCACAATCATTTCTCTCTATTTGCCACTTTATCCCATCCTTAATTTCTTCTTTTTCCACTTATTTCTTTTCCTGTTTGTCCTACTTTTCTTCCTTATGTTTTTCTTCCTATTTTTGTCATCCTTCGTTCCTTTCTTTCCTTACTCGTATCCTATCTCTCTTCATTCCTTGTGTTCTTTGATTTTTTTTCTTTCAGTCTTGTCCTTTCCTTCCTTCCCGCCTTAAAAAAGACATTTGTAAGAGCTTAAGTTGGAAGAACAATTTTAAAAATGAAACTATTAATATTATTAGTGCCTCTAACAGAGCCACTAACTACAAAATTCCTGTAGAAGTTAGTGGTGCTGCATTGCTAGATTGTATATAAACAGAAAAAATACAAGGAAATGTGCAAAAACAATATTTAAAGACTATTTAAATGTCTTTCAAAATCATAATCCTGAGATGTCAAATTTTAAAATTTGACAAGCGGATTACAAACAATCCTTCAATTTACAAGGTAACGGCTAGTGGTTTTAAACAGCCACTTTGCTAAGTTTTTGTAGCAGCTAGCTGTGCTGCAGAGCTAGCTTTACATAAACAGAAAAAACAGAAGATTTACAAAACCAATGTTTAAAAATGGTAATCATTTACCAAAATAAGTGGCATATTTTATTTTAAAGTTTGCCAAGCTAATCACAACAATCCTACAATTTATAAACTAACTTTCTGTAGCAGTTAGCGTTGCTGCATTGCTAGCTTGTACAGAAACAACATAAGGCTATAACTATCTACATTGTACAATAATCATAAGCCAGGTTAAATGTCACATTTTAAAAATTGTCAACGATTAATAATTTAGACAGGCTCCTTGCTAATTCTTTGTAGCAGCTAGCTGTAGTGCTGTGCTAACATTAGCTTGTAGCTCCTCTCTGCTCTTTTTCAACAATATTTATGTTCTGAAGAGCAAAAAAGACGTTGGTATGAGCTGAAAATGGAAAAACGATTGAAACCATGAAAACTGACACCGGTGTGTCTCCTTAACAGGGCAACTGAGCAACATTGAATGTGACATTGCAGCCCGGTTCTGGGTGCAGGTACCGACTCCAAACTGCGTCGGCCCTGTTAGCTTATCTCTTTAATCCTTTTTGTTTCTAACCATGTTGCAGTTGGATACTGAAGCCGCCAACATCCTCAACGAACTCCAAGTGAAGCTCAACACCGTCCTGGACAACTTTAGTGCCGTGTTTGCCAAAAGGTAACAACCCTGAGGACCTGGTTCGGATCTGAACCCAAATTAATGTGAACGATGTAAAAAAAAAATTTAAAAATCTGTTTTGCTAACTCAATCCACTCCAGTTTCCAGAATCGTATAAACAGCTGCATGCGACAGATGGCGGAGATCCTCTACCAGATGAAAGGCCCACCCAACCACAACACTGCGGAGGCGGACGCCGACACAACGCTGAGGCCCCTAATGGAGTTTCTGGATGGGAAGTAAGTCATCAAGATGCTCACCATCTACTGTAGAGTAGGACCATTTTCATGGATATATAAAATACTCAAATATTTGAAAATTCTGAACTTATTAAACTTCTTTTTGGGACCAAGATGGAACCATTTCACATGTGACACTTTAAACCTGCTAACTAATAATGTACAGTAATTTTCCTGAGTAAAATAAATTTTTGCTTGTTTGGGTTTGTTTTGCTTTTTTTTTTGATACGGCACCAAAACTGGCCCAGCCTTCGGGCCCTTAATCTCCTATCTCCGGCCCTGGTCATTTCTTTATGACGGCCATTGTAGATAAAAAAAAGGGAGTGAATTTTCAGAAAAAGACCTAAACATTTTCTAGAAAAACAACTAGGACATTTCTGAGATTCAAAAGTCAAAAAGTTTTGTTTTTCTAGAACATTTCTGATAATACTTTCAAAATTTGAGTTTTTTTCTAGCAAATTCTCAAACTAAAATGATTTTGAGGATAATCTCAAAATTTCCAAGGAAAATTTCTACTTTTCAAACTAAGAAATTTCTGAGATTTTTCTAGAAAATTTCTGGGATTTTTCTAGTATGTTGTCGTACATCTGCCTTACAGACAAAACAGCAAATAATTTCATTCATAATTGAAAATGAAGGTTAAATATCTTCAAATAAAATGTAGACTGTTAATTTGTGCTGGTTTGGCGTATTTTCTCAGGCTGACCTCTTTAGTATTTTGTATTTTAAACTCCCATGTTTTTTCTTTTGTGATCCAGCCTCAGCATTTTTGCTGACATCTGTGAGAAAACGGTGCTGAAGAGGATCCTGAAGGATCTGTGGAAGATCGTCCTGAGCAGCCTGGAGCGGATCGTCGTCCTTCCTCAGAGCAACGACAGCCTGGTGAGACAAACTCTGGCCTGGAGGAAATTAGAGTCACAAAACCACTCAGATAATGGGGTTTATTTTAAAAAATTATACATAAAAACCTCCAGAATCAAAGCAGCAGAACTGTAATTTTCTCCCTTGTTATCTACAATGCACCAGGAAAATTGCCAATTATAAGAGTAGAGGAAGAGGAGAAAAGGTTTCATACAACGACAATAAAAGTCAGGTTAGAACCATGTTTAGCTAAATGAAACTCATAATTTTACAGTAAAATTAGTTTTTATTGTAAGACTCTGTTTTTCAAAGTGGAGCGTTGGAGGGAGGATGAGAAAAAAATGGGGGGAAAAATCAATCAGATTGTTTTTTATTAATGTAATCTCTTTTTTCAGTCATTATTATAAAACATAAGTTGAAATGGTAACACTTTATTGAAGACTCTGAACATGAAGACGTTTTCATGAAGGTTTGACTGTTTGGTAAATAAGGACATTTATTGCAAAGTCTACATTTTTAATGCAACTTTGCATTAAAAATGTTTATTGAATGACGACGCATCATGACAACAGAAACAAACATTCATGAAGATTCAGGAAAACTTTATTTTCCATGTATCCAAATGTATCAAGTTCCTTTATGCTAAATGAATGTAATAATTTATCAACAGTAATTAAAAGTGAGTAAAAAAGTAAAATGTAATGTTTCTTTTCCTATTTTGTAGCATTTTACCTGCATGACGTGTAAATCATAGGCTGTGCTGCCCCCTGCTGGTGGCTGTCAATCTCTGTTTTGCTTTTCCAGGATATTGCAAAGGTTTTTCTAAGTATTTTCTCTCTGTTATGTGTGTGTCTGTGTTTGGGATGAATTACTTTCAGATTAAATCTTTTTCTCTGTTTATTTTCAGGGAGCTCAGCTCCTCACAGCAGCCAAAGGACTTTCTAATCTCAAGGTAGCAAAGCTTCAACCAGAGGCATTTATTTCTCAGGTTTCTGGGGCCTAATTAGACTTTATTAATAATTACTGATTATTTATAAAAAATAAATTGCTGATAAGTAAAATTAAAAAGCCTCAAAATAGGCATTTTTAATTCACACTGCTTTTCTTGGATTGGCTAGAAACTAAAATGCAATAAATGGAGTGTGAATACTTTAGCAGTGGTGTTCAAACCTTTGGAACAAATTTTGTCATTTCTGAGCAATAAAATCAACTCTTTTTTCAAACGCCTGCTAGAAATAATAATTTTTTACACTAATCCTAGAAATTTTCTGGGAAAAAAAAGTTTGCTTTAGCCAACTTTAATAACTTGTAAAAGCAGATTTAGGCAGCAAAGTCAGCTGTTTGAGTTAAAGTAACTCAATGTGGTTCTTCCACATGTGGGACAGAGAAATAATTGCTGTTGCTAACATTTTCTATTGTAAAATTTCAATTTGTTTGTGTTAATTTGCCCCAACTAAAAATAAAAAGTCTCCATCTACGTCAACCACCTGGAGTAAATTTGTATCATTCTTGAACTGAAATCAGGGGCCAGAAACAATCAGTTCAGGGACTGCAAGTGGCCCCCGGGCCACACTTTGAACACCTCTGTTTTTAATCCTCATTCTGTGCACTGGTAAATAATTTGCTGACTGCATTTCTAACTTGTAGATCTGGTGATTTTATCTTGAATGTTGCTTTATTTACGTTTTGTCTTTGTTCTTTCAGGGAGGAACTGAAGCTAAAACTCTGACTCCTAAGCAATGTGTGATTATTGATGCAGGACTGGAGACCATCAAGGTAGGTTTAACATGCACTCCTAATTAACTAAGATAGGGTTCACAATTTAATTTAGTTATTTATCCATCTATTATTGTTATTTTAAAATGCTGAGGAAAAAGTGAATCAATACACTCATTTTATTGTCGCACTCAAAAACAGTTCTGAAGCTGAAATATTAGAAAAGTAATTACTAGCTAAATAATGTTGTAGCTGCCCATCCCATCCCCCTTCTCTCTCTACTTCTCTCTCTACTCTCTCTCTCTCTCTCTACTTCCTCTTCTGAGAGGTGAGATGTGCTACCAGCTCTCTGTCTATCGGGTGAATTGAGTTTCCTAAATCTGCTGGGATTCATCCTGTCCAGAACTGAAGTAAACTCTGTTTAAGCTGGCATCAAGAAAAGATTCGCCTGGTTCCTGACCAACTACATCCAGGTGTCCCACCCTTCTTCCCCCTGTGAATTAGCCAGACTGAGCAGCCTGCAGCCAACTAGTTTCACAGAGCACACCGGTTAACGGCCGCTCTTCTCTATTTTACAACTTGCATTTGTTATTGAACCAGGTAGGTTTTAGTGACTCGGGCGAGTCCCAAGGATGAGGTTTTAAATATGGGCTACCAGCAACCTAAAAACATTTTCCACTTTTTCCTCTCCAGAATCAAACATCACAGCTATTTTACAACCATCAAAGAACTTTAAGGCGACTCATTAACTGAATGTCCACAACATCTTTTGATTTTCTTTATGCTAAATATTTTATTAGTAAGGCATTTTTGCAAGGGTCAGTACAGCTTAATTCAGTAGCAGAAATAATCAAATAAGTAAAATCAATCATCTAGTCTATCTTTCCCTACTGCTGACACTGAGAACTAAAAAAGGAACCTTTGAGAGAGACAGACGGAGCATGGCTTTTCAAACCCCAGACCTGGCCTGATGATGAAGAAGGTGCTACAGCAGGAGGAGAAGTTGATCGATGAAGGCAGGGATCTCTGTAGGTCTGATGAGCTTCTTCTCCGCATGGATGGTGAGGTCACACAGGACTTGGTGCTGGCAGGAAGAGTACTGACTTAGAGCGGCAGGTCTTGGATCTTAGGGTGACTTCCTCATGTGTGTAGCGTTCCTCAGCTTCTTGTCTTGCGGCTCTGAAGCTCCCTTCATCTTGTCTCACAATCTTTCTGGTCCGTTGAGATGTAGACGAGCTGACTTCATGGAAGGAAGGCCACAGTTCTTCTTCTTTGCCTTTGTTCTTTGTCTTGGTCTTCATCTTTGGGTCTGAACCGAGCTGATAAAAGAAGTGTGATTTGAAGCCACATGTTGCAGGGCTGATGGGTTGGTCTTCATGCACAGGACAGTCTTTGGCACTGGGTTGCTCAACGGTCCTCCTACGTCCGTTGCCTGCACAACCTTTTCTTTGAAAAGTTTAAGTTGTTCAACAATCTGTTTCCAAGTGAAGCATCGGTCATCTCTGCTCTCCTGTTAGTTCTCCTTTTTCCCCTAACCGTTCGCCTACCATCCACCTCCAACATATCAGTGATCTTTAATTGCAGTTACCCGTTTTACACCATCTCAAGTTCAATGTCAAAATCACATCCATACCCTTTTTTAGTTTCTTTGATTTAGCATGCATTTATAATATAACCATAGCTTATTAGTTACTCTTATAATCTTAATGTGAGTTATTACAGATGTTTTCTGAAAAAAAACAAGAATAATCCATGATTCTAATTATTTGACACCAAAGTTAGTTACTTGTTTTACTTGTAAGTGTTCCCACAAGTGTAAGTATTATTATAAGTAAACCAATATTAATATAAGTATTTAACTTTGGGTCTTTTCCAATTACTCAAAATGTTTAGATTTAATTCTTTAAAACTTTCATGCTTTGAAATAAGGAATAGTCTCAACTATTTTTATAAATCTGCAGGCTGGAAACTTCCTCTTTTTCCAGGAAACCTGCTCTTCCTGTTTCATGTCTCTCTCTGTCTGATTATGATTTTTTATGATTAGATAGAAAAAAGACGTAGAATTAAAGCAAAGTTTGCAGGAGACAAAAACAACACACACACAACCAGATTGATTTTATTGAAGTTTAAGTCTACTGTTGTCACTTGATGTCACTTAGTGATTCATTTTAAAGGTAACTTTATTTATTGTTACTGTTTAACTAAAATCTCCATCATGGGGAAGTGGGATGGTCTCGGGGGGTTTTGACACTAGCTACATAATAAACTACATGTGTAAGTGTTTTTCAAACACATAAATGCTCAAATAGACGAAAGTTTTCAAGGTAAAAAGCCATAAAGTCCATTCAGAATGTTCTAGAGCCGTTTACTTTCTCCTAACTGCCAGAATTCTTGTTGACATGGTTACCGGACAAGTACACATCAAAGATAGTTTGATGCTAAGAGCACTCACTCAGTCGAGTTTCTACATGCCAAAGATATTTTGTAACACAAATCCTCATTCTGAACTCGACCACCAGTGAGAGGAGCGATGGAGAAACCAGTTGTCCAGCAGCAGCCGTCCACCTTACCTTTTTCTGACTCTTCACTGACATCTTTGAGTGAGACATCTCTGAAATTTGATCAGAGATGTCTCACTCTGATCACATTTCAAACCCAATTTTTTTTCACCCATTTTTAACATGAATTTATTCATGCAATTATTGATGTAACTTTTTAACAAATAAAAAGTGTCAAAATAAAACAAAATTGGCCATATTAATAAAAACCGCCACTGTAGAAACTAAAATTTGACATTATTAAAACGAAATCACAGTGCCTTACAAAAGTATTCACAGTTGGTGTTTTACATAAAATTCCAATAGAAAAATACAATGAAATGAGATGTGTATACTTTTACCCACTCAACATAGCTAGCTTATTTGTGTAGCTTTCTGCCACTATAGACTAATTTACAGTATTTGACAGAATGGCGTAAGATAATGAAACGTTTCCTTCCTCTGTTGAAAATCAGCAATACTTCCACGCTGGAGGAAACGGGCTCAAGAAGGCATTCGTTGAGAAAAGTCCGGAGCTAGCTTCTCTGCGCTACGCTCTCTCTCTCTACTCCCAGAGCACCGACGCACTAATCAAAACCTTCGTCACCACGCAGCATTCCCAAGGTGATCCCACATATACTCCGCATGCGTCTGATGCTGGTTGTGTGGTTTATTTGTCTTAAAATCATCTATTTGTTTAATTTGTTGTTGTCTCAGTGCATGATGGGATTGGCATCAGAATCACTGGTAATGAGAAGATTAAACCCGACAGAGGTGAGGCTTTCTGCAACTTCATAGGGTTTGTTTTGTTCAGTTGGTTAACAGTTTCCAGCTTTAACTCAAAATGGAGCGTTTCTTTATCGTTTTCCATTGTTTTTACCAACTTCTGTTGGGACTACAGGATATTTAATAAGTTTAAAGTGGGAACTGAAGATAATAAAATGGGTTTCGGAAGCTATGATAAACATGATAAGAAATTATTGAAACTGTGATGAAGTTTGTGAGGTGTTGTGACTCATATTGATATTGTTGGTGGTGATACAGGCTCTGGGGTGGAGAAGCCAATCGGAGAGGCTGTTCTGCAGATCGACATGCTGCTCGGAAAGGAACGCAAGATCAACGTCAGGGGTGAGAACTTATCCTGCCGAAACTTTAAACGTATTTACTGAAGTTCAGACTACATGAAAAGTCTCTGAAACGAAGGAAGCAGCAAAGACTGTTTCCTTTTCTTGACTAAATAAAAGATTAGCATATTTCTGCTAATGGACGGTAGAGGAAATAGGCAACCCAGTGGGCAACCAGCCTAAGCTTGCCAATTGCTAGCTTATCCAATGCTAACACTAGCATATATGTACTAATGGACAGTAGAGAAAGTTAATTGTAACTACCATTAAGGTTCTATGCTTTTATTTTGGTAACTTTCTTTTTGAGGTAGCTATGGTAACGGACTGCAGTTCTGCCTGATAAGGTTAACAGCAAAACAGAAAAAAAGGATAAAAAGCAACTAAATTTTAGCTTCAGTCGATAAGGAACAAGCTCAGTAACAGCGATTGGAGTTTATTTGAAATGCTCATGAAAAAAATTTGATTAATGAAAAGAATTGTACCGATGTAATGAGCTCAGCATAACGACAGATGGAGAAAATGATTGTAATTCTCATTTGTTCTTGTCTAGCTGTTACGTTGGTTCATGAATAATAATTTATCCATCAGTCCAACGGACTGGATGTTAAAGTTCTTTCCCTCGTTTGCTTTCTTGTTGTTAATTTCCTGTTTCTGCGTTCAAATCTGTCCCATCAGTCATTGCGGTGAACGACATGAAGTGGCAGACCTCCGGGATGTTTCGTCCGTTTGTCGAGGTCTCCATGGTCGGCCCCTTTTTGGCCGACAAGAAGCGAAAGTTCACCACGAAATCTAAGAACAACAGCTGGACCGCAAAGTTCAACGAGACGTTCCAGTTGTAAGTACCGCCAAGAGTTCATGAACGCGTCATGTTAGTTTCTGGTTATTTGCTGGTTATTTGCTGGTTTTTCTGCTTTTGCAGCATTTTGGGTAAGGAGTCCCCGGACTGCTACGAGCTCCAGGCGACGGTGAAGGACTACTGCTTCGGCCGGGCGGACCGCGTGGTCGGCTTGGCCGTGCTGCAGCTAAGAGACGTGGCCGACAGGAAGAGCTGCGTGTGCTGGTGTCCCCTCGGGCCGCGCGTCCACACCGACGACACGGGCCTGACGGTGATGCGTATCCTGTCCCAGCGGCCGGCCGACGAGGTGGCCAAGGAGTTTGTGAAGCTGAAGTCCGAAACTCGGCCGGCGGAGGAGGGCAGATGAGCCGATTCTGACTCAGGACTGAGTGATCGCTGCGTTTCCATTGAAAAATGCACAAATTGAAATTGTGAAAAATAATTTGCTTAATGGAAACACGCCAATTTATTTAAAAAACATCGGCTACTAATGTTCCTAAATATCTGATGCAGAACTGATGTGGTTTTAAAAGAAATCATTTCCCCTTAAACCAGGAAAGTTTCCAATGGTTTGTTCTGTTTCCCCTTGAAAATATTCACCAACTCTGTTTCCATTAACCATGAAATTGTGCAAATTGAAATTATGAAAATAGATTATCTTAATGGAAACACGCCGACTTTGGAAAAAAAACAACACATTTTTGATGAAAAGGTTTTAGCACTAAGATGGTGTTTTCATCAAAATTGGTTTATTTTGCATCACGAGTCACATGATCAACAACCGGATGTTACTACTGGCAGAAACAACAAATCTCATGTTACTGTCTACATCCGTGATTTTTTAATGATTTATCGTCTGAATGGGCTTATTCACAAGTGATTTTAATTTCATATTTCGTTTGTGAATTGACAGAGATTTGCACACATTTGTAATACAAATGCAGCTACTGATTGTATATGGCAATTCAACCTGCTACTTATAAAACACAATTTATAGGGCGCATTTTCAAAGATCTTAAGATCCTACAACAAATGATTGATTTTTGGAATAACAAATGTATTTGTTTTGGTTACATTTACCCAGAATGCATTGCACTGCAGTCCACTTCCTGCTTTTGGAGCAGTCTCTGGTCCGCTTCGCATCCACATATGCATTCGAACCGCACCACAGTTCACTTCAACCAAACTGAGACCGAAGTTTTTCAGCGGACCAGAGTTCGCTTTTTTTGGTCGGTTAGCATTCACACCTCCCAACTGAACCGGACTTTCTAGACAAATGGACTGGAGTGGGATTCAATCGAAGTGAACAGGGCTAGTGTGAATGCACCTTTTGACTACTTTGAGGCTTTAAGAGTCCTCATAAATATCTCTTGTGCCATCAGTACCACCATTTATTCTGACACTGGACTCAATATGAGGGGATAATGAAAGAAAAATCTCCAGAAATTAGTCTGAAAATTCAGTAGGAAATGGTTTTTTCTTCTTCCCCCTGTTGGGTTCAAGCCTGATTTTACACTCGTAGCACCAGATGTGTCTTAAAGGAAGTGGATGTTTTAATTCTGTTCCCAACAGGAAGTGTGTCATCTCCAATCGTTGTTGCTTTTAATCATTGAATGGCTGGTGCGAAAATCATACAGGACTATGATGATGTAGCAAGTTCTCATTTATGACAAAGCCTTAAACAGATGGTTAGCTCAGTTTACTTTGAAAGATTACAGTAAACTGCTGTTTGTTTGATTCACCATTGAAAGACTTTTAGCTTTTATTTAACTGCATTTGCAGTTTCCACAAGCTGAGGAACGATTCAGATGGTGTAACCTTAAAATGTATTCATGCGGTGGTGGGCACACTTTGGCTAACCTGCTAATAGAAGTGCTAACTTTTCATTTAGCGTTTTAGTATATTTGCTAATTTCCTTGGCTGTTTTGTAAACTTTTAGTTGTTCAACATCTGGGTCAATTTTTTGGTTGTCAACTTAAGAATTGATCAGGTAGTTAGAGGTTTTTATTCATGCTTTTATTTTGAAGCGAGTCAAGACTGTTTCGGCAGCAGTTCCGTTTCCTGTCCTAGTTGTGTAATAAATTTGACTGTTCAGGGTTACATAACATGTTACAGAGTGAGTGTAAACATGGTTGAATTTAGCGTTTAGCATTAGCTTCTGCTAAACGTCATGTTATCATAGGATTTTAGCTTTGGGGTTAGCGCAGCTAGCTTTTTAGGTAGCGGTGCCCACCACTGCGGTCTCTCTAAACAAACATTGATCAAACCGAATGACGTACATCGTTCAGTTCTGCGATCCTGTGCGCTGACTACGTGCCAAGGATGGCGAGTCGCATTTTTTCTGTTTCAGTTTCTTTCTGAGACAAATGTGGCCTTTCTACAGTCTCATATTTTGCCGAAATCCGCCTGGCCCTTATTAAACCGAACAGTCTGCAGTGAGTTGAAGACCTACTGGCCACATCTGGAGTGACAGCTGAACACTTGCACTCTGCTTAGAGCAAAATTGTAAAAAGATAAAAGCATGTATTTATTGTACACAAGATCCACTAGATTTGTGATTTTTTTTTTTCCTGTATGTACTGTGAAACCGAGTAAATTTATGTAATTATAAATCTGAAATGTGACATATGTTGAATATACTTGTAACAACATTTTGTACATAAAATATTTATGAATCAAAAAGACTTTATTGTTTTGACTTATTTTTATTAAGTCTACTTTGACTTTTCAATTATTTTGCTTGTAATCCTAAAGCTCACAGCTTCCTGCAACAGTTTCCCTCATTCTGACCAGACAAAATAATTAAGGGAATGAAACTGTTGGGAATATATGACACCATATATGACGCCATCAAATGTTTTCTGCCAAATATTTGCTAGAGAAAACTCAAATTTTGACATTTAAGAAGTTTTCTAAAAAAAAAAAAAAACATGGTGATTTGAGTTTCAAGTCTGAAATGTTTTGACTTTTCAAACTCAGAAAATTTCCAAAGGTCAAAAATGTGCCTGTTGAAACGTGAGATTAATCTCAGTTTCTGTTTCCGGTATCAAATTTTCAAGTTTTGAAACTTTTCTAGAACATTAGAGAGTCAAATTTTCTGAGTTTTTTTGGCTTGTGTAAGTGGAAAAAAAGGAAGATTACATTTCCACCAAAAAATGAGAAAATTTCCCCCCCAAAAATCTGAAATTTTGAGATTAATTTCAGAAATTCTCTAGAGAAAATGTTCAAATTTTTTTGTTTCTTTTCTAGCAAATTTTGAATTTTTGGAGCTCAGAAATTTCTTTCCATTTTCTAGAAAATTTCAGAATTTTTTTTTATTTACTCTTGGAGGGCAAAAATATCTTTTTGGTTTCGGGGGGATAATACTGGTGATGAAATGAAACATTTAGTTTTTTCTTCAGAGCAATACTAGTTCTTTTCTTAAGAAATGATAACCAATCCAGCTTTAATTACACACACAGAATCAAACAGTAACAACTGAATTACTATGCAAAAATAAACATACATAAAGCCAAAGACAGGAATCATTTGGAATAAATTATTACTGAGAAAAATGGATTTTATCTTGACATCAGTCAACATCCAGCAATTATTTGACTGCATAAACATTGTGAAACAAAACTCATTTACCTCAACAGGCAAGACATGAATGTATAATACTATGTTGCATAAATAAGATTATTTTTCTCACAAACTGTTGATTATACTGAGTATTTATGGAAATGTTTGTGAAAGTTGGTTAGTCACCGTTGACTTGAAGTCCAGGAATTAAAAATCATCAAGATGCTGATTTAAGGAACTTCAGACAAGATGTAAACATCGTTGCAGTGTTTTTGTTTTAAATATCTTTGCCATTCTACACAAAAAAAAAATCTAACTTTGTCCACATCGTGATAAATGCTAGAATGCTTGTTTTGCTACATGGTAAGAAATCAATATTTACTTTATACATAGAAAACATATTTAGTTATTCATTAATTAGAGGAAAATACCCATAAATCATATTTATACTAACTTTGAAATCAATTCCAATAAGACCACAGTGGAACAAACGTATTTATTTTAAAACTGTTAGACGATTAAAACTCCAAAATAAATTAAAAAGTTTCAAATGGAGATGATTAAAGTGTGTCTGAATATTCAGATATGATTATCAAATATTTATAGAATTAATAGTTTATATAAAAATAATACCTTTAAATAAAAATATAATATTTATATTAATATGAAACATTTATGAAGCACAAATTAAACATGAAAACCAATAATTAAAACTAGAATTAACTTCAGTAATTAATTACTCAAATAATTAAAATACATTTTAATTAAATGTATTTAATTTAAATAATTCTAGAAAATTTGAGTTTTTTGGCTTGAGTACAAAAAAGGGAGCAATAAATTTTCACAAAAAAACCAAAGAAATTTGAGTTTAAAGAGTCAAAAGTTTGGTAGAAAAAAATCTGAAATTATGACAACTCTGAAATTTTCTACAAAATTTTTTTTTAATTTCCTGCAAGTGAAAATTTAATAAGAGGTGTAACGTAAAATATCTTTTAAATAATAAAAAAATTGTATAATTATTTCATTACCATCGTAACATAACCAAGTTATTTTACAGGTAATTGTTAAATGATTTAGCTATCAGAAAGCTATGCTTTTATAGATCCTGACATTTGATTGGTTAACATGCACAGCTGCAGACCAATCACGTCGTCCGTAGCCGGGTTGAGCTTGACTAACTTTCAATATAAAACTTATGAAATAATGACATTCAGTCATATCTTCAAATATATTGATACATTTTGATGCTCTGGTGGAACGGACGATGGGAAGATTCGTTCAAACAGCCATTTTGTCAAATTGATGCTTAAAAATAATATTAATTCGCTTATTGTTATTAAATGATCAATTCTTGTGAAAATAACATTTAATTCTCTTAACAGCGATTGCATTTCTCTACATCTAATTTGCAAAAACAGTTTGCAAAAGTTTTAGGCAAATAGATGAATATTGCATAATATTATGTCACTGATTGTCTATCAATGCAGTTAAATTTGACATCAGGGATTTTATAAACATAACAGACACTAAATAAATGTTACCAAGTCTTATTATATTTTATTATAAAGAAAAACTTCATTTATTAGCATTCTTGAAATTGATACATCAAAATAGAGCTACACTAAGAAAATAAAAATACAAGTCATGAGAATAAAGTTGTAAGTTTATGACTTTATTCCTGTAATTTTATTTTATTATTTTCTTTGTATGGCCGACGTATGAAATAAATTCACTTTATCTCAAATTGAATCCTTCAAACTGAACGTTTTGACATGTGGCTTGTGGAATTGATCTCCTCCCCAACAGTTGCTGTTTTTGTGCTTCCTATATTCTAATTTATCTGGTAAATGTGTTGCTTTTGTTTGGAGGAAGTAAATACCTTTATTTAATATTTTGTTTTAATCGTTCTCTCGTCTCTTTGAGGTCACCTGGTCATGCGTTGCCATGGAAATGACCTGGTGTTTTCAATCAGCCTCACTGGGAAAATCCATTGTTGAGATTGAGAGGGGGGGGGATGTTTTTGGATTTTGTTTGGGCCCAGATTGTTTTAGTTTTGAAGTTGTTAGTTAATTGTAATTAAGTAAATATTTTTCTAGGAATATAGTTTAGCACAAATGTGTTTTTTCTATCTGGAAATGTAAATGTTGTTGCCACCCCTCCATTAGTCCTGGTAGGAGCCGATGCTTTAAACGCCAGGTGGTTTGAATGCATCTTATGCTTTGAACTGGACTGAAAAGTTTGAAGAACTGCATAAAGAAAAAAATTCAGAGCTCTACAATTTCTGGATTCAGTCTGATTTCTCTTAGCAAACCAACAGGAATGTTATTAGTTCAAATTTGATTTGAAAAACTTCATTTCTGATTTTAAATCAAAACTTATCTTTGCATATTTATTGCCCACTGTTACTCCTCAAAGACTTCATGATTCATTTTTGATTGTTTTTTTAAATAATAGAAGGAGAGAAAAAAAAAACTATAATTTGAACTAATTTTTGATTAATTTTTGGTTGAACAAAACATTTGAAACAGAGTTGGTACCAAGCCGTAGCATTAAACTGGACTTTCAAGTAAAAATGCGAGAGCAGCATGGTTCTATTTACATCAAGTACGTCAGGCTGTGCTTGTTTCATCGTTTAATCGATCCTGAACTTATCTTCAGAGCCGAGTTTGTGCGTCTTGCAGCTGGTCGCTGGACTTCTCGCTGGTCCCCTCACTGGACTTCTCGCTGGTCCCCTCACTGGTCCCATTGGTCTGGGCTTCCCGCTGGGACTGGAGCCGGTCCGGCAGCAGAACCTCCACCGTGTAGCTGACCCGTTTGGCCTGGAAGATGCTGTACGTGTTGTCAAACCTCAGCACATCTGTTCAACAGGAAGTGGAGCCTTTTAAAGGGGAGGATCTTGAGTTGTGGGGATTATGGGTAAACAGTCGGACGACTCACAGACTCCTGGAAGCTCACAGGTCAGCGACCCGTCCTCAGGAACCAGGTGAGCGTTGTACCGCTGGCTGGGAATCACTTCCTGCATTTCAGACGCTTTCTTCCACTCACCCTTCCTGGTTTTTAGAAACACCCCAAAGCCGATGTCTGCGCCCTCGCAGGCGAACTGCCACCTTAAAGAGTCGCAGATAGGAAACATTTATACAAACTGTGTAATGAGATCATCTTTAACTTGAATGTGTTAGTATTCGAGATGAACATAAACTCCTAATCTACACAAAATTTCTGATTTAAAGATGACGTAATGTGCTAACTTCACATTTTGGACATTTTTATATTTCCATCTATTGCTTCTAAAAACAACCAGAGTTTAAAAAACAAACACCTGGTTGTATTCTGACAATAAGTTGACATTTTTATTGAATCTGGAAAATGGAAATGTAAAGTCACAAATCAACAGGCACTAACCTTCACCTAGTGACCCCAGCGGAACTCTGCCCGTTACCTAGCAACCCCAGCCACGCCCATCCTGTTACCTAGCAACCCAACTGGAGTTTAGCAATTTTGGCCAGCTGGTTTTAAGATAATACTTTGTAGATCGCCTGGGGGGGTGGGATGTTGTTTGCTCCAGCATAGCAAACTATAAAAATTAAAATAAGTAAATAAAATAAATAAATCCATTTAACATCATTTCTAAATAGTTCAGTTAAGTAAATAGCGGTTCCCCGTTTTACTTGCAACATCGTTTTGCTTGTTCGGTTTGTATCAAGCCAAAGGGATGGAAGATTGTTTCTCTTTATGCATGTGTAATTTTAAATTGATCTGTAATTGTCCCATTAGCTCCCAACCCCACTAGGGACAAGGTGATGGGATGGAGGGGAAGAGGGATGAATGGGTGGACGGACGGACGGACGGACGGACGGACGGACGGACGTCCCTCCCATTAGCACACTGACCGGAGGACGCAGCCCGGGAACAAGATCTCAAAGTCCATCTGTTGGGAAGAACCTCGATTGACGGTCAGGCAGTGTTCGTAATCCACGTTGACGTGATCCCGCACGTAGTAGGAAGGAGGAACTGGTCCAACATGGTTTATCTGCACAAGATTCACCAAAGGTTAAAATACAGGGAACGATGAAAACTTGGGAAGTAGAAGGTTAGAAGAAATCGAGGCTTGACTTACGATGCCGTTTTGTCTGACTGCTTGTGACCATGTTATTTAGACATTCAACAGCAGGTCACACGAAGCACAGAAAGGTTCTTTTTTCCATTTATTCACACAAAAATCAATCAAATAAAACCAGAATAGTGTATTATAATACATAAACCCAACTAAAAGGACAGGCCATTGTTTCCTGGTGCGAACTCTGCCTACTGTAATGTAATTACATGAGAGTGAGTAAAAACGAAGTGTAATCTGGACTAGAGGTGGGCACCAATCATTTTTATTTTATGATCATTTTGTCTGGGCCTTTCACAATAAATTTTACTGGAAGATAAATTGTCCCAGAAGTTATTGCTATAAACGATAATACAGTTCCTTTGAGATAATTTTCAAGTAATATGAAAATTATAATAATAATGCAAGAACACATTCTTTAACTTTAAATTCTAATAAGTTAAATTCAGTTCCACTGGAACTGGAAGTACTTTAAAATATCCAAAATAAAAACAACAGAAAGAACAAATAAAATCAATTACAAAGTTTCTGCAAACAAAACTGTCCTTCAAAATAAAGGGCTAATTGAGACCAAAGACTGAAAACTTTTTATCATCCAGTTTTTGGTGGAAAGAGAGAAAAATGATCAATTATGCAAATGGAAATTATTGATCTTGTTTTAATTTATTGTACAATTGATTTATTGCGACAGGCCCATTGTTGTCACAATAAATCCTCAATCATAATATTTAAAAAAAGTCTGTATTTTGGGGATTTTTTTTTTTTTTTTTTACAATTTTCTCCACTGTCTGTTCAATGAAAGCATCAATAAATATCAATAAACTGTAAAATATGACTGAATGAAGTTACTGTGTGAAGTTAAATTATTTAAATTACATTTATTTATGTGACTGGTGTCCTAAAGAAGCAAATAAAAATTTTAAGAACAATATTTGTGTTTGTGGGGCTAGAACTGCTGTGCCATGCAGTCACAAAAAAATAAACAAATAGTTTTTAATCAGTATCACAAAATATTGTGAGAAAACTTTAAGTCCGTATTGCCAACCCTAATCTGGACAAACTTACAAAGAGAAAACAATAAAAACCATGTAAAAACAGACTGAAGGCTGTTTATGTTTAAAACTCTCACATTACATAAACTGTGCACAATTAAAACCAACTGAGAATTAAAAAAAATAAAATACCTTACAAAAATCCATAAGGCTCAAAGTTTTTCAAGTTAAAAAAAATAAATAAATTAAATAAATAGTGATTTCTGATGTTTGCAATTTGTAACTGTGATCCTTGGTTCAAAAATAATTACAGGAGGAAGAAGTTAATGGTTGGATTCATTTGCAACATTAATATTTTCTAAGAAACAAACAAAAATATATATTCTTAGGCTAAATATGTTTTTTTTTTCTTCATCATCTTTAGAGTGGGAGAAACTTTCCAATTAAAAATATAGTTTGTTGTTTGAAATAATATTTTTCTGCTTCTTAAATTAACAAAAACAAAACTCTAAAAAAGATATTCTGCCAATTTCTAAAAACCAATGAGGTGTTTTTATTATAATTAAATATTTTACGGGTCAATTATCCAACCAAACACAGAAAAAAAAAAAACAGTTTCACGTCAGTCTGCAGTGCACTTTAAATAATATTAGCACTTTGATTCCTGCAGTTTACAATTATTTATCAAGTGATTTATGCTAACCTAAATGAAACAACAAAGCAACAGAACATATTTAGTACAGTTGCTTAATAATGCAATCTAAAATGATAATAAAAATGTATTTAACAGACCTAAAAGTTAAATTTAACCCTCGTGACAGATAATGCTTTCTGATAAATGTCCTCCTTGTGCTGTAAGATCAATGACTAGACGACGCTGCGTTTGGTGCGTTATCATGTAAGAACAAGGTGAACAGAGGTCAGGTCCCAAACTAAGCAAAACATCACCGAACAATGTGATGGACACAGCTAGCTGACCGGCGAGAAGCTAAACCCAAAACATTTAGAGGCCGAGTTAATCCTAAGCATCCTGAACGAAGACAAAATCAATTTGAATCTTCGAGTTCTTCATCTGTCTTGGGCCCAATTTTTTATCTGAAGAAACAGCCACAAACACGAATCAGTTTTATGATTAGTTCATAGAGCAGCTTCTACTGGGTTGGCTCTACGTTAGGCATGGGCAGTTACCTGATCAATGAGTCGCATTTCAGAGTGAGGATGAAAACAAATAATTCACGATCAATGGTTTGATAGATTGGAATTAGTTTCAGTCAATTAAACTTTCGTTTAATCTGCTTAAACTTTCGTTCAGAATTGTAGTTTGACCGCCATCCAGCAGAGGGCGTCACTGGCCATTCTTAAGGGGTTGATACAGAAATAAAGACGGCGGGGGTCATGCCAGAGTCAGAGTGCGGTTTGTATGATGGCGTGGAAGAACAAAAAAACAAGAGTAAATTTCCACTAAAACAGAGATTAATCTCATAAATTTTATAGAAAAAAAATGGAAATATCACAATTTGAAAAGTCAAAAATTTAGAGATTCATCTAAAAAACTTCTGTTTTTTTCTAGCAAATGTTCGATTTCGAATTCAGCAACTTTCTAATTTTTCTA
Source organism: Xiphophorus couchianus (assembly GCF_001444195.1). Taxonomy (NCBI): domain Eukaryota; kingdom Metazoa; phylum Chordata; class Actinopteri; order Cyprinodontiformes; family Poeciliidae; genus Xiphophorus; species Xiphophorus couchianus. Next base: position 3,278,648 of record NC_040239.1, read on the forward strand.
GAAAGTTTCTGACAATAATCTAAAAGTTTTTAAGTTTTTTTTCTTCGCAAATATCCGACCTTTGGAGTTCAGAAAAAAAAGTTCTGAGATTATTGTTAAACTTTCCTTCTAACAGATCCTCTTTTTTAAACCTAATTTGGAATGAAACTTGCACTTTATGAAGTTCTGTTTTGAAATGTTAACAGTCAACAAGCCCCTTAAATTTCACTTAATATTTTTGTATTTAGCAACCTCAGAGGTTTCTGTTTGGTTATATTTTATAAATATGTCCAAGTTTATTAATGTGAGAAAACCATGATTTTCCTGTTTATTCAGTCAGTACGTAATACAGCTGGCAGATAATATTGTTATATTAAACATTTCTTAAACTCAGCATAGCAAACGAAAGAAATACAATATCAGCCGTTCAGAATACATAAAACATGCAAGTTGCGAATTAGAAGCTAAAACTGCGCCGCCCTTCACGCCTTACGTTACCTGTAACTACAAAAAGCAGAAAGACAACATATCGTTTTACTTTAAATGTTTGTGTAAATAAAATGAAATGGTGTAATGTTCATGATAGTTGAGGATCTCAGACCGGCCCATGCCTTTACTGCATCAGCTACAGAGAATCTGATCTGGCAGGGAGATTTTTATTGATTTGCTTTTCCTATTGAAGCAAAGCGAGGCAGGAGAGGAGCAGCATGACGGCGAACTGAACAGTTCTTTTATAGAGCAGGCAGGAACAGGCTTTGAACTGAACAGTTCTGTTATACAGCAGGCAGGAACAGGCTTTGAACTGAACAGTTCTGTTATACAGCAGGCAGGAACAGGCTTTGCTAGAGCTGCCAAGATGCATTTTGCTGGACGATAAATTATTCCAGAAGTTATTGCGATAAACGATAAGAATTGTTGTTTTGAGACCATTTTCATTTAATACAATGATAATGGCAAAATAATGCAAGAACACATTTTTAAGGATCAATAAACTTTAAACTCTGGTGAACATTTAACTGGAAGACATTTTAAATATTCCAAAATAAATAAACAAAAACAACAGAAACAACCAATAAAATGAATTATGAAGTCTCTAAGCAAAATTGTCGAGGCGAAACCACCAGACTGAAAAGCTTTACTATCCAGTTTCTAGTAGAAAGAGAGAAAAATGAAAAACGATAAATAATGCAAATGGAAATTATTGAGATTTTTTTAATTTGTCTTACAAATTAACTAATTTATTGGTTATTGTTACAGGCTGGACATGTAAAACTAAGTTTTGTATCTACAATAACAGACCACTTTATTTGTTTACTTCAAGTGCTGCCACTTTATTTTATTTTTGAAAAGGAGAAAAAGTTTTTTCCACTTGACAATTTTGGCTCATATAACAAAACGTTTGGACACCCCTGTTGTATCGAATATTAAAACAGCCTAGATATTATCCAAACATTCAATGATCCTGTGAGATTTACATAGATTAGGACCCCAGGATGGCTTATGGAAATCTATTTCTTTATTTAAGGTGCTTGGTCAGAGCAGGTAAATCTGGCAGTTACAGAGCTAGCATAAACCAAACTTTGCAAGTCAAATGTAAATATGCAATATTTCATGTGCTCCAGGCAGTCTTTAGCAAAGCAAAGCTGCAATAAACTACATGAGCAAAAGACGAAAGTAAATGCATATCCAGAACAATTCAAAGCAGCTATTTGATTTATTTCATCTTTTTAGATCTACAGCAGGCTGAGTGGCTGAAGTTGGACTCAGACTGGCATCCAGTAACAACATATTTGATAAACCATCTCTCTTGTTTTATATGCAACATATTGTATCTCATTGATACCTGCTACTGATGTAACATTAGTAAAAGCATCATTGAGTTAATGTTTGAAAAGGAAGCCTGTTGTAAACACTTAAAATTTGCATCTGCTTCTCTCTGAACTCATAAACGTCTCGGATTACGTCGTTAAAGTCGGTCAGCATTCCAGATGTTTTTCCAAATAAACTGACCAGAAAACAACCCAGAGTCCTAAAGAGCTCTACAAGCTTTCTCCATTTATTCTCACCTAAATTAAACATATCAGAGCAAAATGTGTCAAGATTACATCTTTATCAATTACATTTACAGCTACTTACAAACATATTAGAGACACTTAAGCTTTCTAACATTTTCTCACTTAACAGCCAAAGTTAAATGTGTTTTGGGGGATTTTATGTAAAATCAGTACATAATGGTGGAGTGAGAGAAATGCTACAAGTTTTTCTAAATTGTTTACAAGTAAACAATGTGCTTATATTGCACCCTCATTCCTCAAATAAAACCCAGTCCAGCAACAGACCCAGTACAGCTTACTTTAAATTCACCTTACTGGTAAACAGAGTCCAACTGCATGTGATTTAATCTCAGTATAAATCATCTGTTCTGTGAAAGCTTCAAAGGTTTATTAGCAAACAAACAGAATCCTGGAGACCAGAGAACCCAACTCAGAGGTCAGGGGGAAGTTTCAGCAGGTCAGATTACTGGTGCATTCACACCAGACAAGGTTAGTCCGATTTTCAAAACCAGCTGACCAAACATACTGGATCTCTGCATGGGTTGCTAGGTGATGGGTGAAACTTTGCTCTAGGGTTGCTAGGTAACTGGGCAGCGCCTGCTGATTTATGACATTCCAAAACTTTTTGTAACGGTTCATTTTCCAGACACCAAAAAGCATCAACTTCTTGCCTAAAAACTGCTTGGCGGGGTTATTTTTAATGCTTCAGCTGTTTCTAGAAGCAGTAGAGACCAAATGTAACCATAAAAACATCTAAACTGTCTGCATAATATGTTCCCTGTAAACCATCTTGGTGACCACAGAACCAGAGATTGGAGAGTCCAACCCAAAGTCTTCTCAGTGGAAGACATCCTGGTGGGATTGGGCAGTAATTTGAAATACTTTCCACTCACTTTGCAATTATGCTCCACTTTGTGTTGCTCCATAAAACCTGCTGAACTTTGTGTTGCAATGTGACAAACATGCGGAAACGGCACCCAGTTGTTTTTTTTCCAACCAGTTCTGATCAAAACACGACTGAAAATGGGCTCTGCTGCTGGACTGGCCCCGCCGTTCAAATTGGTACCAGTTGCCTCCACAGTTTCTGTTTGTTTCTAGGAAATCCCTGCATTCGCATGGCCTTATTAGTTGCTACTTTTTGTCTTTTATTGCTTGTTGAACTACGACAGAGCAGAGTACACCAGTCAGCTTAAGTCAAGATAACCTTACTGAAGTTGATGAAAGCCGTTTTACTGCAGGTGTGATTAAGAACTGATATTTAATCAAGATCAGAAAACCCATAAGGTGGTATCAAAGGTCTGAAAGGCTAAAATGGCTGAATCTGCTGAGGAAAGGCTAGATTATGGCCAACATTTATGCTACAATTATGATAAATGTACCTAAAACTGATCAAAATGTTTTAAGTACAACTGGGGAAAAAGTGCCACAATGTAATGAAAGTCAGAAACTAAAAGGGCAAACGCTGCTCCTAGAATCAATGAGCCAGAGATCTATTTTTGTTGCTCTAGATACTTATCTTTTCCAACTCATCAGCCACTTCTTGCATGAAATAATCAGCAGCAGCAGGTTTGCTGACTCACCCTGGTCCGACAGCGAGGATCTCCATCAGGATCCGTCGCCTTCCCTCCATAAATGGCCGGCAGCTCTTCTGCATCGATGTACTTCAGTAAAACCTCCTGCCAGTTTCCTGAAAAAAAACCCAGTATAGCATGTGTTTACAGTTACAGCACAATATAAATAAACGTCCAGGTCCTCTTTACATAAACAACCATGTTTAGTCTATGAAAAGATGTAAAAATGTGAGAACGATATGCTGGTATCATTTAACCACGGTTAAGTGATGCCATGTGCTTTGACACTGTGCGCCGTTTTGATTTATGGTATTTGTTGCACAAGTGTAACAGATACCATAAATCACTGAACAACATAGTTCAGTGTTATGTTGCGCAGAGTCTGCCAGTTGCGTGGCTGATTAATTTAACTCCAGTTAATTAGAAACAGTTTCAGATTATATATTTTCCAAAGTAAGAGGCCGGGCTGAAACTTAAATGTATTAAATCGGTCAGGATTAGGGATGAAAGGTATTGATTAATGAAGTTGATTTATCTGGTCAATAGTCTAATGGTTAACATATAAGCCGCCATTTTCTTAAAACCCTGAGTTTTCTTTTGTACAGATAGTCGGCCGTCGTTTTATAACCTGTAGAGCTAAATTTTTCAAAATATGCTGTATTTGTGTATTAAAAAATATTGTGAAACTTACGGAGCTTGCAGACTGCTTATATTTCAAAACTGAACCGCTTAAGGTGAGATTTTCATCTCACATGGTCAGCCGCCATCTTTGTTTCTGTATCAGCGACGCCCTCTGCTGGATGGAGGCCACACTACAACACTAAAAAACCGGTCTATGCGGACTTTAATAGTTAATCTATTGGTACAAATTTTTATTAAATGAATCATTAACCATCGATTAATCGTAAGTCGATTAATTATTAGCATCCCCAGCCAATATGAAATTGAATTTCAAATAGCAGCAATATTATTGTTGGCTATATTTTTGAGACACTGTACAGCTCTTTCTTTCTTTCTTTCTTTGTTTATGTGCATTGGTTGAGTATTAACAAAAATAGAACACTATAACATTTACAGCCTTGGCTAATTTGCAATGCAGATGGGCTTTCAACAACATAAAACAATTTAAAAGACAATAAAACATCATAGCATCACTGCACAAATCCTAAAATGTAATTTAAACAAGCTCTGGAGTGACGTGTCCACATCTCACCCCCCAGGATGTTGATCTTTTGTCGCGTGATTTCACTCAGGAAGTGCTTGACGAGGTTATAGGCCACTGGAAAGAGCTTAGGAGCTAAAGGAGGAAAAACATAGAAAACAATGTAAAATAATAAGTATGTTGCAAGCATACATGGAGCACAGGTTTGACTTTACTTTGGATTTTCTCACTTAAACAAGTGGTTAGAAATATACATACAAAGTTAAATATATCCGCATATTTAAAATAAAAAAACTTTCAATAAGTGGTTCTTATGTGTTTTTTACAACCCTAAACTATGAACAGTTAAACCCGTACTATCAAGTGTACAAAGACTAAATTAAATACATTGTTATTTATAAATTGGGTACATGAAGTTAGTTTCATTATTTATAATTTTTTATATTTTAAAAAAAATAAGTTTACCCTTAATTACAAACAGCCTCTTCAGGCCTTCTGGGTAGTTATCTTCAAACATCTGGAGGATCTGGAGGAGAAACAGCAGAAAATCAGCAAATTGTTCATCTTAAGAGAGAATTACGCAGTTTGTGTCGCTTTGCACCTCTCCATATGTTTCTATCGCAGGTTTCCATAAGTGCTTCAGTCCCAGACCTTCAACATCGTAGATCATCGTGATTGACTCGATATTCCTGCCCAGCTAAAACACAACACAGAATAATAATAATAAAAACAACAAAACTTACAGGATGGAGAAAAAGGGATAACATGGTGTTACTATTGCGAGAAAAGTTAAGCTACTTATTACTTCATTTCATAAATCCAAAAAACTACTCTGACAAATATTCTCATTTGTAATGCAGTTCTTTAGGTCACCAATCACATAAAGAAGTGTGGTTTGTGTCATTAAACCACACAAAATAACCATATTTAAGAATATTTTTTACATTTATTGATACTCTAAATGGTGGAGAAAATAGTACAAATTAACAAACAAAACTAATTGTAATTTTTTGTGAAAAAAATAAATCAAAACGTTTGCCAAAAAACTAAGAAATTATCAGATTAATTTGAGAATTTTCAAATTTTTTTGTGTGTGGAAATTTCAGAATTTAAAAAGTCAAAAATTTGCTTCAAAGATCTTGAATTGAACGACATTGTACCCCGCCTCTCGCCCAGAACGTTATCTGGAGATCGGCACCAGCACCTCCTGACCCCACTGGGGATTAGAAAATGGATGGATGGATCTCACGACATTTTGAGTTTGCTCAGATATTTTCTAGAAAAAAATATGGAAATTTCAGTTTCAAATGTAGAAAATGTCCATGTTTTTCAAAAAAAAATTTTAAATTTCTGAGTTTTTTTCTCAAATATTTTACTTTCGTAGTTCTGAAATCTCCTTGGGTTTTTTTTTCTCAAATAAATTCTCAGATTAATCTCAAAATTTCAGATTTTTTTCTAGCAAATTTTCAACTTTTCAAACTCAGAAATATTTTAGTTTTTTTTTTATTATTTCTTAATTTAATCTGAAAATATCTGAGTTTATCTAGCAAATGTTTGACTTTTTGAGCTATAAAATTTCCATATTTCTTCTGAAGAAATTCTCAGATTAATTTCAAAATTTCTGATTTTTTTTGGTGGAAATTTCTCATTTTTTCCATCTTCTATGCCCTAATATATTGTCGTAAGTTTCCATGCTTTAAGCTGGCAGCCTTCTGGACCGAGTGTCCACCTTAGCGTTAGCAACCTTTGCTCTTACTCTCTCTGACTGCAGGTTGCATTCCTTCTGCAGCATCTCGCAGTCTCTGATCTTGGACTTGATGAAGTCCTGCTTGGACGCAGACAGGAAGAGTCCTTTGGGGTCCACGGGCCCAATCACGTCGTACCAGATGGGGCTCCCTTCGCGGTCGTAGCCACACATTCCTCCTGAGAGATACTTCTCTATCACCTACAGGGGGCAGCCATTTTGAATCACACAGCTGATTTTTGAAGACCTGAAGCTGCGTTTCCATTATAAATGTGCACAAATCTTTGTCTATATTCTGCTAATGTAAAAACAACAATCAAACAAAAAACAATTATATATGAAAATAAACTTAAACTCAATTTAAGTTTAAATTAAATTAATGGTTTTTCTGCCATATCTCTTCTGATATGGCAGAAAAACCACATCATACTACCGCAAAACCATAGTGGCATATTAAAACCATTATAGATAGAAAAAATGGAGTACATTTCTCCCAAAAATTTTGAAGAGTTTGAAAAGTCAAAAATTTGATAGCAAAAAAAAAAAAAGAAGTTCTATAAAAAAAAAGAAATTCCAGAATTTCTTTCCCTGAGAAAATGTCAAACTTTTGGTTGGAGGTTTCCAGCACATTTTTGACTTTTGAAGCTCATAAAATTCCTTGTTTTTTCTAGAACATTTCTGAGATTAAACTCAAAATTTCAAAATTATTTTTAGCAATTTTTCAAGTTTCCAAAGTCAAAAATTTCCACGTCTTCAGTCTCAAAATTTCAGATTTGTTTTATTAATTCTTGACTTTTGAAACTCAAAAATGTCCTCGATTTTTTGTCCTGAAAATTTCTAAGATTAATATCAATACTTTGGGGAATTTTCAAACAAATTTTCAACTTGTTAAAGTCAGAAATTTCAAAGTTTTTCTCTTGAAAATTATTTACATTAATTTCACTTTTTTGGAGCAAATTGAAGCAATTTTCTTGAAAGTTTTTCTCTTGAAAATTTATGACAATCTCAGCATTTTAGTATTTTTTCCCCAAAATTTTCAACTTTTCAAACAAAGAAATTTCTATTTTCTTGGATAAATCTCAAACTTTCTAAGGTTTTTGCATACATTGCTCCACGTATTATTTTTTTCCATCTCCAATGATCCCAATTAATACTAAAACTTTTTTATCAACGTTGTTTAAGCTAATTTCTTTATCATAATTTCGATTTGGACAGTTTTATCTCTGAGGGAAACGCAGCAGCCAGTGCTTGTCTTTTTGCGTTTTACCTCTGGTGGTTGCCAGTCGGTGATTATTGCGTCTACTTTCATGTGTTTCCTGAACTCCAGGTGCTGAAACAGAAGATTTATTTGTGTTTAGCTTAAACATTAGCATTAGCATGGCGGATTTTCACATGTCCTGCAGATTAGTGGAGGCAGATTAGCTGTAAATGATGCAACCGGTAATCTTAACCTGCCACAGGTCTTTATTTAATCACTTGTCTGTGTCTTATCTGCCTCTGGGTGCAGTGATGACTCAGTTTGTGAACCTTCACCCCCCTCTACCCGCTATAATCTGGAGCCTCGCCTGCAGCTAGGAGCGCCTCCACAGATTAATTAATAAAAACTATGTGTTTGTTTTTAGCTCCTTTGTGTAATTTGCTGCAGATTATTAAATAATGCGAAATATTGCATTACCTTTCGCAGCATGGCCTCTGACTTCTGCACATTGAAGTTCCTCGCTGAAACAGAAGAGGCAGAGGTTTAATCTGGTGAAAAATGTCTTAATCTGGGATTACACACTCATCCTGCGGTTTTAATTTTTCTGTAGCTCTAAAAATAATTATGGAAAAACTGAAAAATAGTCAAGACAGTTTTGAGACGCTGAACAATCAAATGTAACAATCTCAGACGTTTTCACGTTGCAGATTATGAGATTACAGATTAACGCTGGAACGGAAAGAGTTTTCATAAAGTGTTGAAATGAGCAGTTTTTCATGTCTTACAGGAAAAAATAACACATATGTACTTTAAGACTTTATTCTTCTATTTACCCAAGTTTTCTCTGTCAAATCTTTGTCTCTTCATTCTATTTTTGGGAAAACTGAAAATCCCAGAAATTAAATTTCACAAATAATAAACTGTACCTTAATGAATCAGAGCAAAAATAATTCAATCCAGATTCAACTACTGGAGTTTAGATATTTGTGTAATTCAGAGAAGGTAGCAATGAATTAAAAATATCCACTTTTCTGTTTTTATAACCAGTTATTAAACCACCGGTGGAGAGCAGAGTGGACACTTCAATGTCTAAGACTCTCTGTAAGGTGATTAACCGTCTGGCAGCGCGGCGAGATGAGCGCTGGATTATGCTGCATTCACTGACCCACCGTTAAAACGAGGAGGCGTCGCTAACGCCTCTTCCTTAGCTTTAAAGGCGACGTGTCACGCTTCCTTTAATAACTTAGAGGGGCGTCCAAACGTTTTGTTATTTTGGACAAAATAATCAAGTCAAAAGTAATTGTGGGCCTAAAATAAATAAATAATAAGAAAAACTTTAAAAATTGTTGGGGGTTTTTCAGTTCCCAACAATAAACCAACAATAATTTTTATTAAATAAATACTTTTTTTGAAAGAAAGAAAGAATAAAGTTATTGCAGATACTAAAGAATTAAAGAGTTTTTTTAACGTCATTAAAATAATAGCAAATTTATTTGGGCTCAAATAAAAAAAAATAATTAAAAAAAATATTCCACCTATCCTCAGCATGCTTTAACAAGGTTTAGTAAATTAAATAAAAGCAGATTTTAGGTTTTCTGAAGTCTGACTGAAATCTCAAACAGTTTTTTCTAGCTAATTTTTGACTTTAGCAAATTCCCATTGGTGAATAGCGTACCTGAAAATGGTAAGAGTAGCACTACTTCAACATATTTTACTCAAGTGAGAGTAAAAAGTATTTGGAAAAATGTTTACTCAAGTACAGAGAAACTGATCAAATGATTAATAATAAAGCTCTTATTATCTTTATGGCCGGCACAGATCTGATTGATTTCCTTACACTTTGGCCTTGATAAGACATCACCTGCATTAGCCGCTGCTCTCATTGGTAAGTGGGAATGTGACCAAACGTCACCTGGTTCTCTGGATGATGGAGCCAATTTACACGTTTGTTTGTTGGCTAACACTGCTGCATTTATTTAGATATTTTATAAATTCAATCCTCCTCCAAACAGAGGCTATATCTGACAGAACCCGCTTGTGATTCTTTGTACAGTAAAGTCCAAGCAGACTTTGCATGTTCTATCTCCAAACTAATTTTCCTCTGAAATCACTTTCTTTATCCCTTTGTGTCAGAGCAGCAATAAAACGTTATGATTTTTATTTAGCATATTTAGCCTAGTAATTCATTATCAATATCAATAGATGGTCAATAGATCTGGTAGAAAATTCAATATTCAACAATGAACTCCGATCCAGAACCGCACAGCATTGTGGGAAATGACTTCTCAACCTCTCATAGCTAGCTAAGCAAAGTCGGTGGAATCAGCTAACGCACTCTCTGGTTACCTAGCAACTCAGTCATTCTTGGTTACCTAGCAACAGCCTGTTGAGTAACTGCCGCAGGAGCAGTTTAAGTTTCTCCAATTTGCCTCATAACTGCTTAAAAACAAAAACAACAATGGTGTGGGGTGAAAACTAGGACTAGCCACGCCGCCTATTTAAAACAAAAACCTAATCAATAATTATCAATATTTGACTGATATGAAACGTTTATATTGTAATAAGTATTTCAGCCTTATCGTCCATCCCAACTGTTTCTGATTTTATTCTGAGGAAACTCAGAGCATTAGACCAACTTCAGAGAATCTCCCCAAACTATTAAACAGGCTAAAATTTTTCTTTTCCTTCCACTCAACTTTCCATTATAATGCTTTGATGAACAAGTGATGACCTAATGTGGTAGAAGTACAAATCTGTCCCCATGACTTTGTCGAACATATATTAGCTCTATTTAAAAATATTCTATTGGTCTTAATTTTCTAATATTCTGAGAAACTAAATTCTCAGAATATTGTCTGGTGCGTCTTTTATGCACAAACTGCCACCGCGCATTGGAAATCATTTAAAATGTTATTTTTTAACCGTTTGATTGTACTGTGTTGTTAAAATCCAAATTATTGCATCATTACACTGCAAAAACACAAAATGTCTAATGTTATTACACTTGGAAGAAGTCAAAACTAACTTACAAGTAACTTTTCAGAAAGAAATAAAAGCTTTAAGTAAATAATAGCTTCCTATTGATTAAAAGATTCTAGTTCTAGTTGGCAGATTAATTTATTTATAACATGGGAAACATGTCTTGTTATAGATTAAATAATTTGCTACTTTTTTATCAATGCTAAGGAATTATTTACTTAAAATGAGCTCCTATTTCTTTCTACTTGTAAGTCAGTACATTTGAAATAGGACAAATAAGATATTTGGATTAAAACTAGACAAAAATACTTGGTGAGATTTTGTGTTTTTGCAGTGCAGTCAGGCTTTTTGTGTTAAATCTTATTTTTATGCAACATTAAACTGTAAATTTAACTTTACCTAAGTGCCAGGGTGACATAACTTTAACTATTTAGCGCATTTATCACAGTAACAGAGCTTTATTGTTCATGTTCGGAGCTGCGACTCCTCGTTTCCCAGAGGCCAAAGCTGGCATTTCATAACTGAACGAAGCTTAATTAGGAGAACAAAGAGCCTTCAATGCTGCCGAGTTCTTGGTAAGAAACAATTTCTTAATATCTTCTAACCCCTGAACAGAGCAGCAGACTCCTGCAGCTACAGTAGTCCAGTCCTAATGAGATTAGCTCTGGATTAGATCGATACTCAGATTGTTGGGTCTCTGCTTTAGCCTCCCGTTTCCTCCCACAACGACGACTTCATATCTGCTGCTTCAGCCTCAAGCAGGGGCGCAGCCTGGCGTTCACGGGCTAATCAATCACTGCTGGCATCCAGTCAACCACTTTTATTTATTTATTTCAAACTGCTTTTTAAAAACAAGAAAACAAGCATAACCAAGAACAAAATAATTAGTTTTACCACGATGTTTGTTTGAAAAGGAGCAGGAGGAAGTTAACATTTATTTAATCCTACTCTTTGTCTTAATTTAATGAAATGTATTACTTACCGACTCAGTAAATATCAGAAATTTGTAATTAAAAGCATGTTATGGTATTCATGAGCCTGTTCAATTTACTGGGTTAAGAACAAACAAATAAATTAGAATGCATAAACAAAATGATTACAAACTGACTCTCGTAACAAGACAAGAAAATCTATGGACTCATAATAATAATAGTAGTAATAATTACAATTATAAATTACAAACATCAGAATAATTTGCAACTCCTTGCCAATGTGCACCTTATAAATTTTTCAGAATCTGTGTAATATAACAAATAAAATAATAAAAAAAACACAGGAAAATGTGGCCAATACATTAAATAAATTAATTTAATCCTCTCTTGCAACTTAAAAGAAATGACAGAAACCAAATTTCCTGGATTTATATCTACGAATAAAACATCATTTACACATCGTATGCAATCTGCAGTTTTCTCATCTTTAATTTAATCCCAAATCTGAAAAGACATAACAGCGCGACGGACATTTTTCATGCACATCTCACAGCGGAACAACATGTTTTAATTTAGTGGTTAAGACTTGATGCAAAATGACGTCAAACAGCAGATAATCGATCAGCGTTTATAAGTTCAGCTGAAATCAAGAGTTTCTCTGTCAACTTCTGCAAACTCTCCTCACTTGAGTTGCATCTCAGTTTCATGTAATTAACTGCAGCAGCTTCTGCTTTCCGCTTAAAGAGCAAAAACGCTGATTTTCCTTACGAATTCCCAAATAAAAGCAAAAGCAGGTTGCAGATGCAATAGAGACATTTTTTAAAATTAAGTACAATTAATTCAATTTTAACATGGGAAAATGTCTTGTTATAACTGAAATAATCTGCCAATGGAACTAGAACTTTTTCATCAATATTAAGGGATTATTTACAGAAAACAAGCTGTTATTTCTTTTGGAAAAATTACTTGTAATTTAGTTTTGTCTTATTTCAAGTGAACTAAGAAACTAGACAAAAGATACTTTGTGTTTTTGCGGTGCTCCCCGTGGTAGAGGCTCCTGAAAACCCAGGTTGATTTAAAATTAAAATCAATAAATAAGAGCAGGAGGAGTGATTAGCTCACCTCGGAGCCAGCGCAACAGGAAGTGGTCATGCTGTGCAGGAAGTTGAGGAAGAATGTCTTGTACCTTCGATCGAAACTAAAAACAGATAAACAGAAGTAGATGTTAGCTCAAACCGAACCTCACAGGTACAATTTCATAAAGAAATTTACATAAAGAGCAGAGATTTATTGTTTCAACACTGCAAAAACACAAAATCTGACCAAATATTGTCGGGTTTAGCTTCTAGTGCAAATGTCTTAGTACACTTTAAATAAAACAAAACTTTATTACAAATACATCACACCACAAACATCCAGGAACTCTTAACTGAATCGGGCGCACCCATTCATTAAATGAAGCTAAATAAATGACGCTCTATTTGACAGAGTGCAGAAGACTGACATGATACTGTCATAAACATGAAATGACACCTGACATGTACATGAAGGAGACTTTATGAACGTTTACAACTGTTGTCATGACGTGTCATTCAGTAAATAATTACATTTTAATGCAAAGTTGCATTAAAAGTTTCATTAAAACTTTGCATTATTTGGTAAGTGACACTTTTAATCCAAAGTTACATTAAATTGGTACTGAAAGTGTATTAAAAGTTGCATTAAAATGTGGATTAATTATCATTATTTGTAAATAATGACACTTTTAATGCAGAGTTACTTTATCAGGCTATGACATTAAATCAGGATTTTGTGTATTTAATTAGCTTTTACTATAAAATTGTTTTTGCATTTTTCATAACTAAGCAGATACACTGTGAGGCTTCCATTTCAAAACGTTTGGACGCCCCAGATTGAAATTACTCTTCATATGTCTGGGAGCGTCACTGCGTTTAGTCTCAGCCAGTCTGGAGCTGGAGGGAGCACTGGTTGGACTGGTGAGGTTTTCCCACACTGATCTATTGTTTCAGGGTCGAGGATTCAGGCACGCACCAGGCGTGACGTTGAGATTCATCGGGCGCCTCGCCTAAACTGGAACAAAGGTTCGATGCATGTCGTTGCACGCTGCAGCTTTACGATGCGTCTGAAGACCTTGAATTACTTTGGGAAGTTTCCAGAAAATCTCCAGGCTGCCTCTGAAGATCTGTAAGCTTTCCTCCATGTTTGCTAAAACTGAACCGATTCCCATCATCCTAAAGCTCTGGGCATTTTTGTCGGACATGATGTTTACCGTGTCCTGTTACTTTTGTAACGATGCTGTACTGTCTCTTTAAGACGAACTGTTGGACTCCCTGAGGAGCTGAAACATGCTGGGGATTTTGTTTATCTCTCGTCTGGTAAAAAGTTAGGAATTTTACATGGTTTATGAGATTTAAAAGTATTTTAGTTGTTACCTCATTCAGTATTCATGATTCTTGAAGTTTCCCCACATTTTCTCATCTTACAATAACAAACCTCCACAAGTTTTATTGGGTTAAACCAACACAAAGCCCTGAATTCATGGAAGCGTGGCAAAACAAATCTCAAAGTAGGCAAAATAATTTTTTTTGTTTTGCTTTAGAGCCAAAATTAAGACTTTTGCGCATACAGTGACGACTACATCCTTGTTACAGGAAGCTACATCTGTTCTTGAGCTAGCTACCAAGCGACCGTGTTGGGTAGTGAGCAGGTGACTACTCACTTGCGTTAGCTTTGGGGAGGCTAGCATCCCCACTGGATTACCCTACTTCCTCTACTGTCCATTAACGCAGATAGGCTAATGCTGGAGAAGCTAACAATTAGCAAGCCTAGTCATTGGTGGGGTCACCCACTGGCTGGCTACTCATTCAGGTGTCCATTAGCACAGATAGGCTGACCAGTTTAAGCATGCTAGTTACCAGCCTCTCCAAAGCTAACACAAATGAGTAAGGCACCTTTTCGGTCGAGTCAGCCCATCATTAATCAAAGCACGTTTAAGAATGGATATAGCCTCTAGCGACAAGAAATAGCCAATACTATGTGCTTAATAGTCTTAATTTTGGCACTAAACTTGTGCCATAGAAGAATGGACATTTCATAGATTCTGGATCTGAGTTCATAGGTAGATGAATGGACCTAAATACAGAGCGGATGTGTTGAAAATTGATCTTCATAGATGAAATATTTGACCTTTTTTGTAAATTAGCAATAAGTTCAGTTTCTAGCTGTGCAAAGCTGGTAAGTAGATACCCTAAAAGACTTGCAGCTGTAACTGAAAACCTCCACCTCAGCTCTGAACTACCTTCTGTTGGTCCATTGGTCAATTTAAAAGACTGAAATTTGTGGTTGTAAATGACAAAACAGAGATGTTTACGTTTCCAGAAGAGCCACCAATTGATAAGCTGATGTAAATATGCCCATAATTGTTTTTATAGTAGCTTCCTATTACTCTCTTATAAAAGTAGTAAATTGAGTGTTTTCATACTATAAAGCCTTTATAGTGTGGAAGTGCATCCAAAACCGATATAAGGGATCAAAATTATGGGAGCGGTAAACTGCATGTCAGCAGATATTAAGCTTTTCCACACTTCTTGATTGACATTAACTAAAATAAGCAGGATTAAAAAAAAGAGTAAAACTAGAGACAAACATTATGGAGAGCTTTTTAATTCATAAAAATAAAACTTACTTGTTCCAGCGCCTCAGCCTGCTTAGGACTGAGGTCTCCAACTCTTCCGCTCATGTCTCAGACCTAAAGCTGGCGGACAGGCAGCGCTTATTCAAAGTCAAATCCACAGACAGGCGCCGTTAACTGCGGGCCGGTTCTCCGTGTCTGACGCCGCCCCGTGATGCTCGTGTGCGGCCGCAGTCTCCTGTTACCCTCCGCTGACGGCGGCCTGGAGGTGGAAAACGAAAAGGAGGAGGAAAAAATGTAAACACGACCCTCACAGACGCAACGCCAGCAGGTGATCACTTTAACCGACAGACTCGGCCAAAGATCTGCGAGGGAACAAGAGATGTCACTCCGCCGCAGGAAGAAGGCGCAACTAGATAAAATGGATGATCCGCCTCTCTGTATGGAGGCCACCAAGGACCAAAACTCAACATGGGAAATAAATGCACAAATATAATAAATAAATAAATAAATAAAGTAGTTAATTCTTCAGATTTTTCATTTGACCGCAATATTACAAATACAAAAAATATAAATAAACAGAATTCAATTTCTTCTTTGAGTAGGAAAATAAAAATGTTATTATCTAACATACAATAACACAGCATTCTGTTGGAATGTGTAAAGGAATGTGTCCTTTAGTGACACATTCTGTAGATTTTTTATTTAAGAACTTAAGCGTTTTTTGTACAATATTAACAATACATGAAAAGATGCAAAAAAAATGTCAACTGGATAGGAAAGTAGATATTTATTGCTTAATTTGCAATAACAGCATTCCTTTTGTGTACACTTGATTATTTGTAGCAAAGGATGAATCTGCAGCTACAAAGTGCTACCGACATCAATATATGAAAAGCTCAGTTCGTTCTGCTGCACTTAGCATCAATACATTGTAGGGCTGATCTGTTGATTTATTTTAATTTATTAACCCAATAATAACTGGATAAAAAATGTGCTTAATATGAGTTTTTTTATTTTCTATTTTATTTCATTTTATTTTTTGTTCTGCAGTTTTCATTAAACGAACTGTGGCTTTAAAATCAAGATGGAACTATGAGAAGATTATTTTCTTTGGGGCAGTACACGTTAGCGCCGGTAACTTTACGGTCAATTTGCGTTTATCGACAGAAGAATTGCCGTATTTCGTTGAAGAAAATCACTTTTTAAAAGTACACATTTAAAGATCAATGGTAGTTAACTGAATTATTACCAGAGATGGTAATCATCTAGTCATCTGAGCGCTCAGATGATTATCCCTCCCCGACTTCCGTTTACAACCGGAAGTTTCTCGTTTTTCCTGTTTACATCCAGGAGCCTGCGAGCTAACAGCCTAAAATAATCGGCTGCAGGATTTCTAACAAAATGCCTGACAGTTGATGAGTTTTGTGTGTTTATTGTTGCTTCCTGCAGGGTTTTTGGGGGGGACCATGGCTTCAGCTCGCCCGTGTTGTCTCTGTTTACCCTCGCCGGTTGTTCTGCTGCTGCTGCTGCGGTGGCCCGGGCTGCTGGTGGCCGCGAAGCAGGTCGCTTTGGTGGAGGTTTTTCTGGAGCACCAGCCCGCTGTTAGCACTCTGCTCCAGGGGGAGGTGGTGTCAAGCCGAGGTAGCAAGAGCTCAGAGACCCGGAACGAGGAGCAGGAGGAGCTGGAGGGGAACCTGGTGTTGGTGAGACTTTTAAATGTTCATTTATGATGTCAAAAGACTAATTACACATGCATTATGTATTATAATCTACACATGCATCAGAAATATTCAAGTTAAATTTGGCAAGGTGCAAAAATAAATATATTTTCCTGAGTTTAGCTTCTTGTTTTTCTTTGTTACATTATAAATTTGTTTTGAAATACATATAAATGTGAATAAACTCATTAACAAAAAATGCTATATCTAAAAGTTGGACATTGAATGTAGCTCAACATTTCCTTTCGAAGTTTTATGATTAAAGCTGCAGTATGTCTTGGAGAAGCCGTAATATAGCAGAGAACAACAGGGGAGGTATGGGAAGTGGCTAGCAAATGGGCATGATTGACAGCACTATGACCCGCCTCTTGGCTCTGATTGGCTGTTTCTAGTCATCACTGGGAGAAGGCAGAGGAGCTCCATTATTTTCACAGATTAGATGTCTTACACTAAACTGTCACAACAGTGACAGTTTCAACAAATATAAAAGAAAATATGTTTTTTTCAAATAAAAGTTACATACTGCAGCTTTAATCCTAAAATTCAGGTTATCAGAAAATCAAAACATTGCGTAGTGGTAAATGTTCTGGATAACTCTGTTGGGACTCTTGACTCCACCCGAGTTAACGTCTTCTGAATCTCCCCCAAACTCTTCAAATGATGCTTCACATCTAACCCTGTTCCTTTAGCTAAACTTTTTTCTTCCACACGTTTTCCTTCCACTAAACTTTCCATTAAAAAAGCTTTGATTCAGCCCCTATAAACCTGCAGAAATTATAGTTTAGATTAAACGATTGTTTGTTTTCCTGTCTCCAGGTTGGAGATGACGCAACGCAGCCGAGCGAAGAAAGAGACGGGGAAAATTGCGACTGGCAGGAGCCGTGGATCGGCGTTGTGCCGGTGGAGATGGACGACAGCAAAGCCTCCACTGGGAACCAGGAGTCTTTTGCTGATGCAATGGTTAACAAAGTGAGAAATCATCCCAAGTACAGCTCAGTTAGAGGGTGACTGCACCAACCTGCAGGAGGTTTCAGCTGTTGTTTCTCAATGATGGTGAGAGGATGTTAGTTTTTAAGAATTTTGTTGTTTTGGTGCGCAGATGAAGCGGGCGTTGGTCCTGGGAGCGTCAGCGCTGATCATCCTGGCTCTGAACCAAAACACAGCCAGCGAGGTGAAACGTCACACTGGTTCTGATGTTCTCCAGTTTTAAAGCACAGTTTTGTTCTCAGAGACTTCATAATTAATTTTATTTGTTGTTTTGTTCATTTATTTTGGATATTTAAAATGTCTTCCAGTGTTAAATGTTCATTAGAATTTAAAGTTTATTGATTTTTCAGAATATGTTCCTGCATTATTATTACCGTTATATTACTTGAATGTGAACTCAAAACAACAATATTGTCGTTTATTGTGATGTTCTGGGACAATTTATGGTCCAGCGAACCTGTATCTGTCTCATATTATACTGTCATGACATGGAGACAGTTTAAATAAATATGGAAAAAATATATTTAACAAATATATGACCTGTTGATTCCTATTTTGGCTGCAAGCATTATTTTTCTTTCTGAGTAGTTTGTAAATATTACAATAAATATGAATGAAATCTGTGCTGATTTGCACTAAATTTGGATCTGGTTCTGTTTAAATGTTTGGCCGGTTTGGATCGGCTCGTTTCTGTGTTGCAGATGGATTTGTCTCAGGTTCTGCTGTCCAAGCCCATCATTGTGATCCAAACGTCAGAGAACGTGACCAAGCTGATTGGAACTCTGCTGAGGTACAGAAACGCTACGCAACCTAACGTAAAGTTAATGTCTAGTCAAAGTCCTGATGAATGATGTCTTACCAAAGTATTGAATTTTTTGACATTTTGTCATGGGAACCACGATATTCCCATGAGAACTAACTTTTTTTTTTCTATTTTAAATAAACACTGCTACTTGCAGTATTTCAGATGTATAAGATATATCTACTGTATTAATTTTTTTTTTTTTTTTTAATGCCTTGCTTTTTTAAAAGAAATACTGCCACTTGCAGTACTTCTTATTTATTTCTTCAGACTTTAAAATCATGTGCAAAAAAATCTACATCACATTTTTGTATTTTTAAAATATCTTGCTTTTTTCTTTTGTAAAGAAATACTGTCATTCAGTGTTTGAGATATGTTTTATATTTGTATTTATTTTTAAATTGTCTATTTTGTAAATGTCTTTCTTTTTTCAAATAAAAAATACTGCCGCTGGCAGTGTTTCTCATTTTCATGTGCAGATTTAAAACAAATCTAGATTAAAATATACATTTTTTTTATTTATTATGAAAATATTATTGCTTTTTCTTCCAGTATTTCAAATCTGTTTTTTTTAAATGGTCTTACTTATTTTTCTTCTAACTTTGAAAGCCACGTGCAAGTAAAAAAAACTAAATTAAAATATTTTATTTATGTATTATTTTTATTCTAAAAAGTCGCATTTACGGTCATACATGCACACAAATATTGTAAACACAAATAATTCCTAATATTTCTAAAGTAGCACTAAAAAACCGCTAAATCCAGAATTTGTCCGATTAATTCAGTCTTCATGTTGTTTATTATTTTAGTAGTTTGATTAAATAGCATTTACTTTATTGTTATGACTGCAGGGGTCTTCGGGCGACGGCTAAAATCACATATGAGACGATCCTACAGGACAACTTGGTGAGCCTCTTCCTCGCGGCTGGCCGCGTGTTTCCGGGTTGGCAGCGCCCCCAGTGGTGAGTGAGCAGATGACAGGCTGACCGAGCTGCTGCTGTGTTTTCCGGCAGGGCGCCACGCTGACCCTGTGGTCCAGCTGTGGCCGGTCCAGAGGCGGCCTGTACGGAGAGTGGCAGGGGGTCATCTGCACCGGCGAGAGCAACTCTCAGGTCCAGGTGGGGAGGAAAAGGCAAAACAAAACAAAAAAAAAAAACTGTTCATTTCTAAAGCTCTGTCTAATCCAACTGTAACCTTTATTAGCCAAAGATATTTTGCTTTCAAAATAGCCAAAGAAAAAAACTGATATAGAGCCGCTAATGTCACATAAGGTTTTGAAAAAAGAACATAAAATTAGGCTCATATTCATTCAAAATTATTCAAAAAGTTATTGTAATGGTTGTGGGCAGGAAAGAGCTCCCATAGCAGTCTGTATTACTGTGAATTTGAAGAAGCTTCTGACTGAAGACTGTTTTTCTTAGACAGTCTTAAAAATGTGGATATTCTTTTATTCTTTGGCATGGAAATGGCAATAATAAAAAGCAAATTTAAAAGCATAGTACTGATATTTTTAGTCTCATTCTTTGTGGAAATCCTACGGAAGAGGATTAGGGCCAGGTAAAAATTCTGTGGAAAAAAAGTCAAAATTCTGAAAAAAAATCTAATTTTAATCTCAGAAATGGTCAGAATTCTAAAATTAAAGTCAAAATTGTGAGAGGAAAATTCAGAATTTTGAGATTTAAATCAAAATTCTGAAAAAAAAAATTACAAATTGAGATTAAAAGCAAAATACTGGAAATTCAAAATTCCAAGAAAAAACGTTCTAATTCTTTTCTGTAAAATTCAGAGCAAATGTTACAGAAAAAAGAGAAACTGTGAAAAGCCTGAATTTGTTGTTATGTCTGTATTTAATTAACTGGTTATTTTTAATTATGAGCCGACACGCCCTGATCTGTCTGATCTGTCGGGTTCTAGAAGCGTTTAACTTTTCAGATGTCGTTTCTTCTTCTCTGGTGGTTTCCAGAAGTACCTGCAGCAGCTGTGGGACACCGTCCTGCTGGTGGCGCTGATCCTCTGCACAGGCGTCATCGTTCAGGCCCGCTGGCAGTACCAGGACCGCCAGCTCAACGACAACCTAGAGGTACAGCTGATTATTTCTGCACTGCAGCAGAAATAAAATCACTTCAAAGTCAGAAGAAGTTTGTAACATGCATAGATTTTATTAGAAAAGCTTTAAAAAATAACCAGAACAATAGTTTAAAACCCTAAAATATGGATTTAACTGGATAAGTCACTTCCTCTTTCCAGATTTAAACTCCTAAAATATAAAACATGTCTCCCCCGTCCACCCAACGCTCCATCCAGTAATTCTGTGTAAATAAGGTGTAACTAAACCCCAAAACTAAATCTTTCTTACCGATTAACTGACTAAACAGGTGGAATTTCTGCAGAAATTTTGACAATTTATTGAAATTTTGTTGGATTCTGTAACATTTTACTTTAAAACCATCTCAGTGCTGCCCTCTGTGGGTTGAACAGTGGCTACTGCAGTCAAATTCCAACATTTTGCAAGTACACCTCGCTGCAGCAAACAGAAAGTGACTGTCAGTCACTTACCTGATTTGGAAATGGGAACATTGCACTCCGGAAGTGAAGGGGGCGCTACTTCCGATATTATCCGTGGCCTCCCGTTTTAATTTTCTTTTGAAATCTGTGATATATCTTCATCTTTAGGAAGGAGTTTCACTCTCAGCATGTATTTGAACTTCTCTCTTTTATTTACTTCAGCACAGCTCACAGTTTTCAACAAAATCCGTAGCTTTCTGTGTACTTCTAAATCTGCTCCTTAGACGCATCTTTTCGGGCCTGCCACTGCCTCTAGTGGCGTGAGGGTGGTAACACTACAAATATAATTACGTCACTAAACCAGAATACTACAAAGTCTTTATTATTTACAATTAATTTTGCCATTACTGGAAACGTAAAAGATCAGTTGTCTTCTAAAACACCATATTTTTCTATTTTCTTCAGAATGTAGAGCTAATTAGGTGACATAAACAATACCTTTATACATTAGAAATAATATCTACTGTATATATCTCTATCAATTATAGGAGGAACAAAAAAATAAGACACGAAAAACAACATGATCAACTATAATAAAAATATAATTTACAATGTATACATAAGAAATTTAATTGAGCAAAAGTCAGTAATGAACAAATTAATTATTTTCACAGATGAATAACCAGGGTTGTTAAATAGATACAAGCAAGAATTCACATTTTTATTTTTACTCTGCCATGTATATTATTCTGAGACTTTTTGTTGGTAGAGTCTTATATATAGGAAAAAATATGGTTAAACTATTTAGTCTTCCAAGGTGGAAAATTTTCTTCGACTCTAAAACGATAAAACTCTTTCATAGAATCACAATATTAACAATTTGTTGTGACAGTTGTCCACGCTCTATACATTTATAGAGCGTGGCTCTATAAATTTTAGAGCCACGCTCTATAAATGTATAAAAATGTGGAATTTTTCTAAATTTGTTTGGGTGGAGTTTCACTTTCACAGGGCGATTAGTTGCACTTTACTTTACCAAGTCTCCATCTGGTATGTTTCTGGTGAACGTAGTAAATGAAAATACAGACCAGCTAATACAGGTTGTTATTTTTACCTGCAGAAACTACATAAAGTACCATTTGTTCTGCGCCATCTTGTTGGTTTTTCCATTTAGCTTTCACTGTGTTGAAGTAATATTTGTTGCAAAAGTTGAATTATTATTATTGGTCACTAATGTTTTAGAAATTCGCAGACATATTTTACAGACTACTGACATTACAACATAAATTTGATCTGTTTTTATATTTTCTGCTGCAGCTTCTTCCCAAGCAGGACGTTCTGAAGAAAATGTCGTTGCTGAAAACCAAAACGTATCGTCGGCCCAAACCCTGGTGCGACCCGTCCCAGCAGACCGAGACGGAGAACTGCGCCGTCTGTCTGGAGCCGTTCAACAACAACCAGGTGTGTTAACAATCCAGCAAAACTTTATATATTACCCCAAACGGAAGCTAAATGTTCATCATTCAAGTGTCAAAGAGTCGCTTTGGACGATGCTGTAGGCAAGAAGGATCTCCAGTAGCAGTCAGTGTTCAAACGAACCAGAAGATGCCTCTGACTGAAGACTGTTGCTGTTTTTCATTGCTGCTCAATATTCAGGCATATTAATATTTCAGCAAAATCCTTGACATGCGGATACAAAATCCTAACTTGGCATAGATGGGCAGCAGGGGCAGCCACTAAGCAATGTTTTGTGTTCTTCTATTATTACCATTATATTACTTCAAAATGGTCTCAAAACAACAATATTATCGTTTATCGTTAACTTCTGGGACAATTTATCGCTCAGCAACTTTTGTTACTGTGACAGGCCAACTTCCATCCACACTAGAAATATTTTCATAATAAAATTGCTCCACTACCTCATTAGCTCCTTTTGGTGTTAGCAGGATGTTGGAGTAGGGGATAGGATCTCTGCTCTACTCTGACTCTTGTGTCCTCAGTGTCTGCGGGTGCTGCCGTGTCTCCATGAGTACCACAGAGATTGCATCGACCCCTGGCTGTTGCTGCAGCACACCTGCCCTCTGTGCAAACGCAGCATCCTCGGTGAGTTCCCACCTCCTCCCCGACCGCCGCCCGGGTCCGACCCGTCTGAAGAGCTTCTGATTCTCCCTGCAGGCGCCGTCCGCAGAGACAGCTAGCAGCCGCTGCTCCACCTGGACCTCGTCCCGACTCCTCCGCCCTCCCTGGGAGCGGATCTGGACTCCAGGCGGCAGAAACTCTGCGTTATGGATCCCTGCTGAGCTCTTCCTGGGACGTTTGTTACGTTAAATATGTGGGATCTCTGCAGCTGAAGTCGGCCGCTGAAATGTTTTGACGTGTAAAAACTATTTATTCGCTCCATGGACGACGACTTCTACTTCTTCTTCCACATGCAGTTCACTTTAGCTCCTGAATGATGTCAGTAACAAACATGTTCATCTGATTTATTTCCTGCTAAAATCACTTTTGTGCTTCTTGTTTGAAAAATTAGCAGGTTTTTTTCCAGGGTGAAAAGATTATTTAGCTTTCAAAATTATCCGTACAGAATACCTAAATATATAACTCGTATATATTTCACCTTTGTGAGCTCCCCCTCCCATGTGGACCAACTTCCATAAGAGAGGTACTTTAGCTTATTAGAGGCAATTATTGTTGGCTGCCTGCAAACCACCGAGATGACTTCAGATGACTGTAAAACATGTAACCGCTTCTTTAGCGGTTACATGTGGTGTGGAAAAGTGTTTGTCCTCTTCCTCATTTAGTATTTTTTGCATGTTTATCACAGTTCAGTGTTTCAGGACATGAAACCAATTTAAATATTTATAAATGAAGGCATTAGAAATTCAAATGTTGATTTGGATTTATTTCTAATGATGTCTGGACTGTGTGAAAAATGTTGGTCCAAATTTTGGTCTAAATTTAAACAGAATCTCGTATTTAAAAACCACTAAAGCTGTTTGTTTACAATCCTTCCACCCTGGAAAACGAAGATCCAAACTGACCTGACGAGAGTTAAAGTGCTGTGCAAAAGTCTTTAAAAATAATTTTATTGTGAAAGTATATTTAAGTGTAGTTTATAAAGATTTTATAGTTATTCTCTTAACTTTGGCTCCTTTTTGCAAATCTTGTCTTTCCTCTTTGTCATTAAATTTAAGGAATTTACAGCTTATTTACAACTATATTTTATTGCATTTTAGGAACTAAAATGTTTATTTTGTTATTTAAGAAACTGAATTATTTATTTGCACCTTTCAATGTATTTTTAATATTTTATAAAATAAGCTTTAGTGATTAAATGAAATATCAACAGAAAGTGCCAATTTCTTTTCATCCGATTTAAATGATGGTTGGCTGCAGCTCTAGTAAATTTATGCCTGTAATCATGTAGATTTAACTTTTTTTTTAACAGCAAATTTAGATATTTTTTGACATCATAGAAAATCCATGTGAAATTAATCTAAAATTTCTGAGTTTTTCTTATTTTTGGCATGAATTTACTCCTCTAATGGCACCAACTTTGTCACACAATCAGACCAACAGTCGATGTTTGAGAATAAATAAAACCTTTTGGGTTTAACCAAAACAAATCAAACAAATCACAGATGTAGGTCAAAGAAGGTCGCCTCCTAAAAGCTGAAGACTTTTGCACAACACTAAAAAAAAGGAAAGTGCACAGTGAGGAGAAATTAGTGTTAGGACGTCATGCGCGCCCCCTGCTGGTGACTTCTGAACATGCAGCTCTTGGTGACTCCAGAAAAAGTTGTTTCTGCTTGGTGGGATCAACGCTTTGACTTATTTTGTATAAATCTGGGTCAGATCTAATCACTTAACTCAGTTTGTAACTTTTATTACAAAAATGTTTTTCACATTTGTTAAAGCTGCTCCATGCTGTGACAGACAATCTGTGAGAAAGTCAATCTCCTTCACATTTTCACTGAGCCATTACTGCGGTCTGAAGAAATGCACCAAAACCAACCAATCAGAGCCAGGAGGCGGGGCTTAGCGCTGTCAATCAACCTCATGTACTCACTGCTAAATGTGCTTATTGTTACTGGAATACCGTCTATCTGCCGTCATGCTATGCTAACTAGCTAACCAGCTGTAGATTAGCAAAGAGCATGAGGATGTTTGACAGCGCTAAGACCCTCCCCTTTCCTCTGCGTGGTTTATTTATGCAATTAGAACGGAAAGGAGCGCCATTTTCTCACAGATTATCTCATACTGTCACAGCAGTGATCAATTTAACAAGCATGTAAAAAATTATTTTTATATAAGTTACACTTTCATGCATTTGACCACAGATGACTCAAACTTGAAAGATGTCAAAACAACTGCATTATTTATTATCTGCTTTTTTGTTGTTTTTTTGTCATGTCAACTCCAAAATAGTAATAATTTGTCTTGTTACAAAATGTTCTGACAGATAGATGAGTTCTCTTGTAGAAAATAGTTTGTGCATGGCGACATGAGCAGCCTGTGCTTCCAGACGTTTCCTTCTGACCCGGTTCTCGCGATCAGAGCGGCCAGGAGGGGGCGCTCACCTCCACTCTGATCGTTTGGTCGGCTGATGTTCTTCCAGGAGAGGGAACGCTCTTTGATGGAGGGAACGCTCTTTGATGGAGGGAACGCTCTTTGATGTCTTACTTGTTTACATCTTTGGATCGTAATAATAAACCAATTTGTTACTTGGCAAAAATAAAACGTCTAATTGTGGTTGTGATAAGCAGAGGAAGGAAATCAGTGCTAAAATAAATCGTTTTGGTTTTTAAAAAAAAGATCCACAGAGAACGTTGTGGTGATAGACCAGAACCGGGTCAACCGGACCTGCTCTGGCTCCAGCAGCGCCGTGGAGCGGGTCAGGAGGGGATCATGCCTTTGTTCCTCTTCCGGTCCGCCATGGAGCGCCGGTTGTGGTTGCTCACGCGGCTCTTATTGGCCTCCTTCTTGCGTCGGTCCAGAAACGTCTCCGTTGTCTGTCCCTGGCCTTTGGGTCGACCCACCACGTTACTGGGCCGCTCGGGCCGAAACCTGGAGGAAACACGGAAAGGAGGAGACGAGGGTCAGAAAGCTGCAACCACAAACTGAGCGCAGAATCAACCAGAGATTATAATTCAGGGTGATTTCACAGCAGATTGGGTTCGATGAAAGAACAAAATCTCAACATTTCCAGCTGCTGCAGTTCGCTTTCTCACTGAACTGAATGAACCAAACTAATTAAAAAACCTGCTCCCCTCCTCACCTGTGGGGGCGCTGCACCAAGAACTACAACAGGAAATGACACAAAAACCTCTGAAGACACTGAGCGAAACTTCCTTCTTCACCAAATGTAAACAAAAATGGAGTGGCGTCGGATTTCAGCGGTTGGAGGATTTATCTTTAGTCTTCAGTAAAAAAAAAAACACAAGACGTTTCTGCTGCCAGCGCTAGTTAGCGCGTTTGTTTTGGTTGCATTTAACCAGAATGCCCTGATTTGAGTCCTCTTCCGGCTTCTGTGCTTTTCTCATAAGCATTCAAACCGAACCAAAGCAATTTCTTTTCTTTGGAAAAAAAAAAAGCAAATGACTGAAAACAATTTCAAAATGTGGCTTTTATTTCAATCCTCCCTTCCATCAGTTGTACGATGGTGTATTAGGGCAATGGTACATAATTACGAAAATAAACGTTTTAAAATTAGGAGAAAAAAGTTGTTTTCTGAGAAAAAAAAAGCTTGGATGATTATTATTTTTAACTTTCTATGTTCTAATATAAAGACTCTAAACAGGGAATAGTGTAAAGACCCTAAAATAATCTTTTATTTACACGGGAAGCCATCCTGGATGAACCTGGAGGTCCTTACCCTTTCCTCTGCTGCATGGCAGCTCGTTTGGCTTCGGCTCTCTCCCTCAGCAGAGCCGGGTCCTGAACGAACTGGTCCCGGTTCACAGGGTTCTGAAACACAAAACCATGCAACACATGACGCAGCTTCCAAACTGCTACCGACGTCTACTTCTTCTTTTACAGTGCATCATCAAAAAAGCGCTCAAATGTTAGAACTTTTTCCATTTGCTTTGGTTCTGGTTCTCAGTTAACTCGTCAGATTCTGAGTCCAAATCAACATTTGGAGTCAAAACTACAGAAACGTTATTTAACTGTCAGAGTTTGGAAATACATTCAGGAGTGTTATCTCGTTTAAATAAGATGTTAAAAACTGTAACTTATTAAATTCAATCTGCATTTTTAGAGTAACATTTTTACATCTTGTTACCAGAGTTCGGTAGTAACTAGTTACAGTTACTCAATTACATTTGAGTAACTTTTTAGACAGAAATGTACTTTTAGAAGTAGCTGTACTTTTTACTTTTACTTGAGTAAAAATATATTAAAGTAGTAATACTCGCCCACCTTTGCTCGTTACAATGTGAAAGTTTTCTAAAATTAATTGGAAACATGATTTCGAAACGCGAGTCACTTTATGACCTGTGAAACATCTTTGTCTTCATCGTCTTCCTGCTCCTCTTCCTCTGCTTTGGTTCCTTTCCTCAGTACCTGTGGGACGGTGAACGGCCTGCAGAGAGAAAAAACAAAACAATCAACCAGTTACTAGTTTTTCCTTCATCGTGTCGGGATGTTAAAGTTCCAGTCAGAAATATAAAACACACTCGTTATCAGAATTAATGTCATGGTGATTTTTGATTTCTGAACATCAAGCACTTTCCAAACCTTGAACAATGAAATTCAAACATTTTCAAGGATTTCAAGCACCCGTAGGAGCTGGGCAGCGCCATACCTCCTGCTGAGTAAACTGTCTCCGTCCAGGTCGTTGGCTCCAATCTGGTTCATGTCGTACGTGTCGTCGTACTCGTCGTCGTAATCGTCCAGGTCGTAGGTGTCGGCACCGGCGCCGCCCGACGCTCCCGGCTCGACGGCGACTTCGTCCACCACCGTCTCGTACGTCTGGTAGCGCGCTCGCTGCTCCGCTATGTGCTGCTTGTCGTTCAGCATCTCTCGGGCGCTCTCGCCTTTCCTGTAGGCGGAGAACAGAAAATCCTCCAGAGCACTGCAAAAACACAAAATCTCACCAAGTATTTTTATCTGGTTTATTGGAAATGTCTTAGTACATTTCAATTAAGGCAAAACTAACTTACAAGTAACTTTTCTGGAAGAATTATGAGCCTGTTTTAACTCTAATTCCTTAATATTAGTGAAAAACTTCTAGTTAAACTGGCAGATTATTTCACTTACAACAAGACATTTTTCCCATATTACAAGTGAAATAATCTGCCAGTGGAACTAAAACTTTTCATCAATATTAAGGAATTACTGACTTAAAACAAGCTCCTATTTCTTGCTCAAAAGCTACACTGAACTACAGAAACAAAAACAGCATTAGTGGGGACAAAAAAATCCAGATTTTCTAAAGATTAAATCTCCAAAAACCAAACATTCGATTAATTGATAAAATCGATTTATTGCCCAGTCGTGCGACATTTTGATTTGTACGACAGCGGCTTCCTCTGCTCCTCTACCTCCTGCCCTTCCAGACGCGGGACATGTCCACCTGATCCCTGCGGAAGACGTCGAACTCGTCATCGTCGAACACGTTGGATCGGTTGTTCAGGACATCTGGGAGATCCTCTTTCACCGGCCTGCAGACAAACATTAAGCTCCAATCACACAAAACGGCACAAACAAAAACGTTCAGCATGCCGACTTTCTTGTCATCTTAAAATGTCTCTGACCAAAACAGATCTGCAGGTTTTATGACGTTTTTCTTTGGAACTATTTTTGCGAGAAATCATAAAAATGTGGTTAGTTTGAAACCCTTCAACTCCAGCAGAACCTGGAAAGTGAAACCACATGAGAAATCTGAGGCAGCGTATTAGTCCTATTAGAAAGAAAAACAAGGAGTACATTTCTGCCACTACTACTTTTATTTTTTCTACAACGGCCCGAATACAAAGTTATAAATATCTAAGGCAAAATGGTGCCTGAAGAGTCAGTAAGGCAGATGCTGTTGTAGCCTCAGGAGGCCGTACCTCGGCATGGTTCGGTCCAGTTTGTCCAGGCTGGGAGCCAGTCGGTCCTCCAGGATGTTGTTGATGACCAGCTCAGAGTTGTAGCCGTATTCCTGCAGACACGCCAGCAGGAAGCCTTCGCCCAGGTCAGGAAGCAGATCCCTGATGCAGGACAGGAGCGACTCGAGCTCCGGCCCGCTCACAGGACACACGGCGCCCTGGAAACCCAAAACGTTTTGATGCCATGTTACTGTCCTGTAGGGGAAGAACTGTAGAACCACAAGCATCACTACATACACAAATCCTTCAGCTTTTGTGTCATATTGATCCATCTCATACAATCCTAAAACTGAAATTTGTGGCTGAAGTAGGAAAATAAACGACATAAAGACTTTAAGGGGTGTAAATACTTTTCCGAGGATCTGAGTTTGTTTCTATTTTAACATTTAAATCCATGAAAAACAAACGCAAACAAACACTGAGACATCATGCAGCTGCAGATCGAAGCTCTCACGTTGTCTCCTTTCTGTGGGGCGGCCATCTTGGCCTCGGCCCCCACCAGCCTCTCTCCTCTCGACTCTTTGACCTCTGGCGACCCGAAGCCGTCCGAACCGGCCGCCGCCGCCGCCGCCGCGCCCTGATCGGCCGACGACGAGGAAGCGCCTTCAGTCTGTGGTCTTCGTCCGCCCGTGGCGTCCCAGGCGCTTTCCACACCCTGCAGCAAATACGACGTCCTCGTCTCGTCACTGAGGGAGAGTTAAAGAAGAAACCGGCTGCAGTAAAAACTGATATTTACGACATTAAAAAAACTCCTGGGGCTTTTAAGTCTTTAAATGGACATAATGTGTTAGAGACTGAAAAAAGGATGCATGACAGGGAGAGCTTGCTGCAGGAGGCTGATGTCGTCTGAGATGGGAAACTGCTCGTCGAAGTCGACTAGAAACCTGAAAAACACACACACACATAAAACCGGGTCAAATTTAGCACCAGAGTGGGCCGATTACTGAAATTATTATTTTTAATTTAGCTAAATTTAGTAAATCATAAAAGCTGCGAATCATAAAAAGAAACCTTTTAAATTAGCTTCAGTTATTAAGGTGTTAAATCAGTACATTGATTTAACTCCCAAAAATAAATAATTTCCCATAAAACAGAAAATAACTTTTCACTTCACCCTGTATAACAAAAACCTGATTAAATATGGAAGTTTGAAACATAAAATCTTCACAAAATGGGCTAAATTTTCAGAAAAAACACCGAGTTTCACAACCAATTATCTTTTTAAAAATACCTCTTCTCCTCACTCTAAAAGTCAGATAATAAATGTGTTTCTCACCTTTTCTCGGGTAAAAAAGATGTAAAATATTGCAGGAGTTCCTCAGCAAACGTTTGCATGTTTTCTCGACTGAAACGAAACAAAAACATTGAAACACATTTAACTTGTTGTGTGAAAGTTTTGGGACAATACATAAAAACAAAATTACAGTCGTTGTGCGCAAAACAAAAGAAGAAAAATCAATCGGAATAAAACTCTATCAGAATATTACAGTAAGTGGGATATTGGGAACATACAAACCCGTTATTTTTTAAATTAAATAAGCTGAAAATTGTACAATTCATATTTTAAGTAAAAAACCATAAACTTTCATACAACGATGAAAAAACGTTTTGTGACAGAGGGATGTTATAATTTAAGAGAATGAACTAAAAAAACATCAATGTATTAACAACCAAAAAGAGTTTTTGTTTATCAGTGTGTGGTTAAGTTTATGGAATGGATTAGATGATGAAAAGTACAAATATAAACCATTAAAAAACTGTTCAGAAAGAAGCTTATTGGAAAATATTTTGTACAGAATTCTGTTGATATTAAAAATGGTAAATAACTTTACATTTAGGGATGATAATATGAGTTTTAAGTGTCTTTCAATGTGGGAATAATTTAACAGTTTATCTGGTGTAAGTTGTTTATAAGACCTTGCATCTTCTTCCTGTTCCTTTTCGAACAAATTATGTAAAATAGCATTTTAATGAGCATTTTTTCCCCCCCTGTTCTTATTGTTTACTGTCTGTTTGAAATGAATAAATCAAAGCCCAGAATGATCGGGGTGTTTGTGGTGTGTTTTTGGGACTGAGCTGCTTGTGACGGACTCACCCCTCCAGGATGGGCTGCAGGCAGGTGTGGTGCAGCAGCAGGTGAGTCGTCTCCACCATCTTCCTGCAGGAGTGGCTCATCCTCTTCCAGAGGTCTTCCTGCAGACTATGGCAGAGTACCAGTTCAGCTCATTACGTGTCACAAAATGCCATTTTTTTCCTAAAAATAAAATCCCAGATGTGGATGCTCGCCTTTTATCGTCAAAGTTTCTCTTCCTGATGGCTTTCTCCAAATCCGGCACGGTGGCCTCGTAAAACGGCGGCAGCCTGAGGCCATAGGAAGGAAAACAGAAAGTCCTTATTATGGATGCAAATGATCGATTAATGACTTCATCTAAAGTTGATTTATCCTGTGAGCAGAGATATTCATACAGGAGTTAGTCTCTAGTGTCGTTTGAAGGAACGCTATAAAAAAAAGTGAAACAGCCCTCAAACTAACTGTGTTTAATGGCACAACGTGTTTTTCCATCGTGTTAAAATTATTCAGCTTTCCAGTTATTACCTCGCCTTCGTAGGACTTCAGTAGTTTTTGCTTGAGAAACTGACAGCTGCGCCATGGAGCTTGGCTGAAAGAGCGCAATTACGGTGAAAACTGCAGGAGCTTGTCGGCCGGTTATATTTCAAAACTTAAGGAGCTTTACATTATCATATTTCAGTATCTATATTTCATAAACAGAACCGCATACAGTTCATTTTTCATCCCAATCCAGACTCTGTTTGGACCGTTTCCCTTATGTCCGACCACCGCCATCTTTGTTTTTTGAAACTGCTCTGCTTAAAGATGAGCAGCGGCGCCCTCTGCTGGATGGCGGCAGAATTACAACACTAAACGAAGGTCTAAGTAAGCGCTGCAGACGTTAAACCACAATTATCTATAATGCTATTGATTGTTCGCATCCCTTGTCCTTTAATGCCGACAGGTCTCACTGTGAGCTCCAAGCCGGCCGGTTTACCTGCTGAGGAAGCCGTGGGAGTGGAAGCTGGAACAAGCGGAGGGAAAGATGTCCAGGAAGGTGTGGATGGTGGTGGTCGAGTCGCACAAGTACAAAACTATATCTACCAGCTCCTGTGATGGAAAAAAAACCCCAAAACAGCAGATTAACATACTTCCATATATTTAAATTACATTAGAAGAAATAAATATAAACAGGTTTTACTTATGGTTTTCAATATGTGGCGATTTTAATGCCATTTTTACCACAAAACAAAACGTGTGATCTTTAATTACGTTAAAACTCAGAATGAGACTAATCTCAGAAATTTTCTAGAAAAAACGTGGAGATTTATGAGTTTGAAAATTTACAAATTTGCTTGAAAAGAAGAGATTTTGAGCTTAATCTCAAAAATCTTTAAGAAAAGGAATTTTCTGAGTTACAAATTTGCCAGAAGAAAATCTGAGATATTGAGATTAATCTCAGAATTCTTTTAGTAAAAAGAAACAATAAAACTTTTCTAGAAAAAAAATCTGAAATTTTGAGTTTATCTTATACAATTTACAAAAAATACAAGAATAATTCTGAGTTTGAAGGGTCAAAAAGTTTATAGAAAAAAAACTCAGAAAATCTAAGATTAATGTCAGAAATTTTCTAGAAAAGAAAAGAAAATTTCAGTTTCAAAGGTAAAAAATTTGCTAGAAAAAATTCATTAGTTGTTTCTTTCTGGAACATTTCTGGGAAAAATCTAAAAATTTCAGAGTTTTCTGGCAGGTTTTTTCCCTAAACGGCGCCGCAGTTCGTCAGTGGCGTTCGGACTTGTTCTGTCTGACCTCCAGGTTCATGCTCATGGCCGTCGGCTGTTTCTGCGCGTTCAGCTTCATCGGCTCCATGGCCGTGGCTCCTTCACACTGCAGACCACATTTCTCCAGGATTGTGTCAAACACCTGGACAGTTATAACAGTTATTACAAACTTAAATAAAGTAACACAAAAAGGTGAAAACTGAACAGACGTTCTCAGGTGATTGTAAATCTCACCTGTAGCACTGTGGGAACCGTCTCCTCCAGGTCGCTGTAGTAAGCCGGCTGCTGAGTAAAAATGTTCTCTGAAATGAGTTTTTAAACAGATAAACGTGTGAAAATCTCAGCCCTTTCTGCTCGACTTATCAATATGATGTAGGGTTGACCAGTTGAATAGTTTTTAGATTAACTGATTAATAATTTAATCGCATATAGGAGATGTATTTTTTTTATTTATTTTTACAAAATTTGAACCAGGTGAAGCAAAAACTTCCACTTGAGGAGTTCTGGGTAGAACATATTTACAGATAAAAAAAGTTTGTTTTTTTTTTATGTTAAATGCAAAATGTGTATCTTTTTTGAACAGTTTTGTAAATGCTGCTCTAATTTTTTAGGCTTTATGCTCCAGTTAATGATTAATTGATGACTAAATTAGTTCATAATTATTTTTCAAAAAGATCAATTAATCACGATTAATTGTTTCAGTTCTTCATTCTTTGTGATGTCACAGAATATCCTAGTTCTAATATTTTTAATTTATGCTTTTTATTCAAGGAAGAAAAAATTCTCCTAAATTTCTCCAAGTTTTGTCATTTTCAGGTTGAATTAAAACCATCATAGCGCCTCCACCGTGTTGGACAGTGACGGCTTATAGACATCTATTATTTCCTGTAAATAGGGAAGTTCCCACCCTTAAGTTGTTCAGGTTTATACCACATATTCTGCTAATAATATCTGGTATTATTAAGCTATTATTTTCTGTGAATCTATGTTTTATTGAGTATTTTCGATTAAACGTTTCAGCTCTATTTTTGATTGAAGTAGATTTTCACCTATCATCTTATGAAGCAGCTGGCTGTTGCCCTTTCCAAAGAGAACGCACAAATCCAGAATTTTAGGAATGTCGAACACAAAGTTGTTGTAGATAATCTCTCCAAACACAGCCGGGGTGATAAAATGTTCCTGTCGCAAAGAAAGAAAGAAGAAATGTTCGTTTTCTAAGGAATCATCAGATAAATGTAACGTACATTATTCCCTCCGCCTGACCTTGGACTCTTTATGAGTGGCCATCCGGAGGAAGGTCAGGAAAACCGCCTTGTGGACGGTGCGCTGCACGTCGGCCACCGCCGGCGACAGGGGCAAGGTGCAAAGGTCAAGGCCACGCGGAGCCAGCTCCAGGTACGAGTCGAGACACTGCAGCAGAGACTCATCAAACACCACCTGGTGGAGACACCACAGCGTTTACTCTGGACTCATTTAAACCGTAATAAATGGAACATGGACCAACATATCTGATGTTTACTGATGATTGGCAAACTGTAACACCTGTTACTGGTTTTCACAACTGCTGACTGTATGATGATAAATTATCCCAGAAGTTATTACAATAAATTCTAACATTATTGTTTAACACTAGAATTGGAAGACATTTTAAATATTCAAAATAAATAAAACAACAAAAACGATAAATAAAATAAATTATAAAGTTTCTGTAAACAAAACTGTCCTTCAAAACAAGAGCTAGTTCCGACTGAAACACCAAAACACCAGACTGAAGACTTTTATCATCCAGTTTTTGGTAGAAAGAGAAAAATGATAAATCAGGCAAATGGAAATTAAGCTAATTTTAATTTATCGTATAATTATTTGATTTATTGCTTGTTGTGACAGGCATAAATGATAAATCAATAAATTTGACTTATTGACTAATTTCCAACGATCGGAAGCGGCATCAGTCCCGTACCTGACACCAGAACTTGTCGTGAGGCAGCGCCAGCAGCCACTCCAGGTCTTCTGCTATAAACCTGGCGTGCTCCAGAAACTCCTCCACCTTGGCCGGAGAGCCGTCTTCTGGGGGAGGTTTGTAAGGCACGAAGCAGCGCTCCTCCTTCCTGTCTGGGTGCTGGTGGAAAACACAACAAAGACTTTAAAGGGGCAGAATCGTGTTTTCCAACCACATTGTCCCATTTTAATGCACAATCTACGTTACCTTCTATGTTACCTTCAGTTGTTATAATAATGCTGCTTATATCATATATGACTTTAAAAAAATTTACTTCATAATTAAATGCTTTGAAATTGGGTCTCTGTCTCTTTAAGAAGCTTCTGCTCTTTCT
Organism: Xiphophorus couchianus; assembly: GCF_001444195.1. Classification (NCBI taxonomy): domain Eukaryota; kingdom Metazoa; phylum Chordata; class Actinopteri; order Cyprinodontiformes; family Poeciliidae; genus Xiphophorus; species Xiphophorus couchianus. Next base: position 3,314,191 of record NC_040239.1, read on the forward strand.
GAAACTCCGCCTTCAGGAAGTCATCACAAAATGGCTCCTCTATTGACCCTTTAATGTTTTTATCAGCGTTTCACTGAGAAGCCGCTCCTATAATGAGCTCAGCAGAGGTGGTTGCTAATTGCTGCTGGCTAGTCTGAAGGAGCTGAGTGGGGGAGGAGCTGCGACTATAAGGCGGGGTTAGGTCCACCCAGGCGTTTTGTGCAGCTGAATGGTTGCCATGGAAATTAAATTATTTCTCAAACATGCATGAAAGAATCGAAGCAACACTCCAGGTATGTTTTTGATGAGGGAATAAAATTATAACAAGATGGAAAGCTCAAAAAGGTTGATTTAACATAATGCTGCCCCTTCAAGAAAATTGTCAAAAATGCTGCTGGGGTCAAATGTCATTCAAACAAACATGAGGAAACTGAACCAACCAGTGCAGGCAGAGTGCGCTCCTTTCCCAAAGGGCCCAACTCCGTCACCTGCTGCTCATCCAGCGGCACTCGAGCGCAGGCCATGGCTGCTCCTCTAAGGTTTACTCTGATCTGAAGGGAAACAGATTCTGGTGATTTTGTGGAACATTGACTGCATCTTCTGTTGAGAAACCTGTCTGGATGTGTAATCGGAGCTTCACTGACACAAACATCTTTCATAATTTCATAATTATAATTTCCATCCATCTGGATTTACCCCTGCTGGCTTCTTCTGGTGCAGAATTATAACACGTCTAACGTCAATCATATAAAAGTTGGATAAAAAGAGACATGCAGACCAATTATGGAAGAAGCATAAATTTTATTTATTTAATTTTTTTGGATGAAAAGATCGGAATTGGGCCGTTCAGACTCCTGTGAACAGGATATGGGTCGCATTTGGACAAAATAACAAAAAATAAGTTGCATTTGGGTCACATTTACCTGCAGTGTGAAAATAGTATTCTTCTAAAGTACACCTTTACCAACTACAGCTGATTGTGAATTACTTTTTTTTTTTTACACTAAATGAGAGGCAGATGGTTGCATTAACACACATTTTTTGTCTGGTTGGTTCTAGAAGTCAAAACAGTAACAATGGCCTCCCAGTTCGTGCTTATCTGACCTCAGTTTTCCTCATAAAACATCAAATAAAACAACAACTCACCGCCAGTTCTGATAAATTGAAAGGAAACGGGAAAATATTTTAAACACACACAGTTTCATTTTGAATGTTTTTGCTTTATTCTGAAAATTTATCCAGACATTGATGCAAAATTTTCAATTAATATAAGTTTACACCAAATATTTATTTTTGAAATATTGTACACCATCCAACTGCTGTCTGTCAGACTAATAGATAGATAGATAGATAGATATTCCTGTAAACAAATGTGTCATGTTTTAGTTAAGTCCTAAAGTCCTTAGCTAATAGTAAACTTGTATAATATCAACACAAACAACCATCTAAACTTACGTTGTCTGAAACACGTACCTGTTAATGATAAACTTTTACTGTCATTTTGTTTAATTTTAATTATAAAAGCTGCTCCCGTTTAAAGCTTCGCTAACCTGTTAAATAGCAGCTGCTAATCAATGAAGAAACGTTTTAACCAACCGGCTGCCTAACCGGCGGTTCGGCCGTAACTCGGCGGAAATAACTGCCCGGAAACGAGGCTAAATGAAGCCGCTTACCTCTAAACACGACACTCTGTGATTCAGTCAAGCCATCTCGACATAGTCGACGCAGTTTTCATCAGTTTCTGTTTCCAAACGTCTCTCTCACAGACATCTGCGCTGGCCAGGAAATGACGTCGTCTGTTTTTCTTTGACGTAACGTCTTGATCGCCCTCTGGTGGCAATCAAGATAGAACAACTGCTGTTTCTGTGTTTTTAATCCGAAAATGTTCTTTAGGTCTTGTTTTTGTTTGTTTTAGCATAACACCTCATTTCATTTGTGAAAATTATATTTTTACATCTTAGCAATATTAAATCTTGTGCTATTATTTAGGGGTTCTTAACCCTCTGATGCATGAATTATGATCCTTTGTGTCAGAATTTTTTTTCCATTTTTTAAAATTCTTTTCTTAAGGCATAAAAAAGGTAGGAACATTTTTTTGTAAAAATAATTTTTTTTTTTTTTATGTGATCAATTGTAATTTTGTCCAAATACAAAGTTGTTATTTGAAAAATACATCAGTAGTATTGTTCCTTAGGGGTTATCTGATGTCACAATATTTTTTTTACTTGCAAGAGCCGTCTACAGTAGAAGGAGGGACCGGGTCGGTTCTCATGCTTTTTTGTCTGTCGGCCATATTGTATTTAACAAAAATAATTTCTTGCATTTGCAGCTGATGGCCAGTAGTTGATGGTATATTTTATGATGCATTAGTGTCCACTTCAGTGGTCTGTGTGCATTTATATATAACATAAAAATCCACAGGAAGCACAAGAAAATGGCTTTTAGATAGCTGTCCACTGTAGTGACCACTATGCATGAAAGGGTTAAGAGATCCGTAATAATAATACAAATTTCAGTCCGTAGGTTAGCGCTCTAACGGTCGTCCAAAATGGTCGCTCATCCCGTTTTCAGTTTACAAACTCAACTGATGGACCCGTGTAGATTTTCTCTACATTTTTTTTTATTAAATTCGAAACGGTTTTATTTTATGAAGAGCCATTTGGAAGTTAAAAGTCATCATAGAAGTATCTTCAAAGACCCGCTGTAGATGGTGATGTTGTCAAAGGCTCTCCAGTAGCAGTCAGTCTTACAACAGATCTGAAAAGCCTCTGACTTAACACATGCTAACATCTAAATATTGGCAAGCATCACCATTCCACTTTATATTCCTCGGTTTACTGATTACTAAACCTTTTTTTTTAATATAAAATTTGTATCACCTCAGTTAATTGGTACTCAAAATACGTTTTTAAAACCAATTTCAAATAAGAATTTCCCTTTTTCACTTATGGAAGAAAACATCAGATTTGAACCAGGACTCAATGAGGACAAAGACAGACATGACTTTCATAGAAAATGTTTTATAAAAAGTTTGTCATGACAGAGAAGGCTAACAATAAACTACATTGCATACAAATTATTTTGCATTACTACATTACTATGCAAATTATCTTCATATATGAAGGAGTGTTGGAATCGTTAAACTTCAGGACAGATTTTCTTTAAATGATTGCAGATTCCTGAACTGGTTTAGCGTTCTTACACTCGTTTTCAGTATAGATTTAACATACAGCTCAAACATGTAATACAGCAAGTTTTCATGATTCACCAACTCAGGTCTCCAGTTTTATTCCAAACAATAACGCAAAGACAAACTAAACAAAACCAGGAAACGTCACTGCTGCCATGGCTTGAAGTGTAAAGCATAAAATAAATATTTTATGGCTTACAAAAAATATTAAATACTCCCACACTTCCTCAGTCAGCAATGATTCTGCACTATCTATTCAACTATCTCACCTTCACCGTCCAGGAATTGATTTAAGTTAATATTCTACAGTTCTTTCAAATACTATATATATTTATATATAAAAATATATAGAATGGATCTAAGGAACGATGCGAAGGATTTAATCTCAGATCATTTTGGTTTTGCTGGATTTTTAAATCTATTTCTAGGATATCGGAATATTTAAAGGGCCAGCGATGCACCAAACTGGGAGTCGTTTTCTACAAAAACACTAAACAAAACATATTCCCATGGTGCAATTTGCAACTAAAGTCATCTTTAATAATAAACTTAGTTACATTAACCGGCATAAAAACCAATTAGCCAAACGTTTCACTTAACACTTATTTTAACTTGTTCTTTAAAGGTTTTTAATAACCATATGCGTCTGTTGTCATAGAACAAATAAATGCAGCATTAAAATCAATAATGCTGCCAATATTGCACATCTCTGGAGTTAATAATGATCACATACTGTTTGAAACGTATTTTATGAGAACTAAAAAGGGCTACAATGCCCCATACTATGACCTGAGTGAAGTTGTCCCTCCTACATTCTTCAAATCTAACAAAATTGTTGTCAAATGTTTGCACTGCTTTTGGTTTCAAGATATTAATTAAAGTTAAAAGGTCAACTAACCCTCCCACGTTACCCATAGCTAACAAAATTGGTGTCAAACGTTTGTGCAGTAAAAATTTGTGTTTGTGCCGCTATCATTTTAAAGATATTAATAAAAAAGTTTCCAGAAGTCATCATCAATATCTTCAAATGAAAAGCAGCACAAATAAAATTTTTGCTGCACAAACATAGCCGAGTTGATTGACACCAAATCTGTTTGCTTATCTAAACGTGACCTCTGGAAATGTTTTTTATTAACATCTTCAAAATGAGAGCGGCACAAACAAAAAAATGGCTGAACAAATATTTGACACCAGTTTTGTCAGACTTGGCTAATGTGTGGGCAGGCTGGTTGACCTTTAGACTTTTTAGCTTTCATGAATATATAAACAAAAATTGCACCACAAACAAAAAAATTGCAGCACAAATGTAGCTAAGTTGACACCAAATTTGTCTGATTTTGTAAATGTGATCTTAGAAACTTTTCTATTAGTATCTTTAAAATAATAACGGCACAAATGAAAATTTTGTGTTAACACCAATATAGTCAGATTTGAGTAATGTGGGGGGGGCTGGTTGACCTTTAAACTTTCACTGATATCCTCAAAGCCACAGCAGCACAAACAACATTTGCAGCACAAATGTAGTTTGATTTGAAGACCTTCCATGACCTCTGCAAACATTTATTATCATATTTTAAATGATTGCGGCACAAACGGGAATTTTTGTGGCACAAACGTTTGACACCAATTTTGTTAGATTTGAAGAAGACAGAGAACCAACTTCACTCATGTCTATAATTAAAATCAGTTATAGTCAGTATGTGACACTTCACAGCAGTTTTTGCCTTCAAAAATGAAAGTCCTCTTAGTTAAAAAAAAAAAACGAAACACTTTTCTGAGAGAATTTTCAGATTTTTGGGATCTAAAAGCTGGAAATGGAGCGATAGCGATGAGTTCATTTTGAATAAAAGTAGATAATTTGTTGGGATGGTATCAGTTAGTTTCAATCACACCATCTGAACTCAGGTACTCAGCTGTGTTTCTGTCATGTGCGCAATTAATTTCTAAAGACAGAGGCTCTTTTCTACCCTCCTGGACGGCAACTTTTCAGCTGGCAACTTTAGTGCCATTTCTCTGAAACTTGATTTTTCCTCCACAAAGAAACGTTTTGTTTTGTTCAACCAAGAGGCTCAAATTTGAGATAATTTGGTGACTGTTTTTTTTTAATTGCTTTGATTTAACATTTAATTGATTAGAAAAAGTTTTATCTGTTGCTTCTTTTTCAGGCTCAAGTATTTAGCAGAAAATAATTTAATTTTTGGAGAAGTTTCAAGTTATCTAGTAGTTTTTTTAAAGACCTGGTGATTCATAACATAAACATTAATGGAATACATTTGATGGGTAACTTCAGCGAGGATTGGGTATCACTTATCACTAATCAATAAGTTGAGGAAGGTAAACACAGATAAGGTCATGAACTCGTAAAAATTGGAAATCCACAGAATATTTGAGGATAAAAAAATAAAATAAAATAAAGGACAAACGAGCAAGAGGAAAACAAAGAGACTTTCAAAAGGAAAATGTGGTTAAAGGAGAACTGGGTTGATGTTTTAAAACTGTCATAAGAGAGAAAAAAAGTTAGAAGGTCATGAACTTTACTGCATGTCAGAGCTGCACAAAAGCAGCCAGTTCTTCTAAATACAGGACTGTGCGTTCCCGCCGCACAATCGGATCCCAGCAGCAGAACTGTGCCCCGTTTCTACCAGAGTCCGGCGCTAGCCCAGCTGGATCTGTCCTGAATACGTGGTGAGGAGGAGCATGATGGCGAAGCCCGTCAGGAGTCCCGCATTCTGGATGCCGAAGGTGATGATGAACCTGCTGCCACCTGCGTCCTCTTCCTCACGACTCACCTCGTTCATCTCTGGAAACTGAGACAGAAAAAAAAAAATCAATCTAATTCTTTAATGTAAATCAAAAATACAAATACCATTCATAAAAATTAAAGAAATAAATCATATTTGCTTATATTTGAAGTCAACAAAAAGCAGTAAGTTGATTGATTGATTGATTGACATCTGATGGAAAAATGTTTATTCAAACAGTTTTCTAACAATGCCTCAGAAAAATCAACTCCAACGTCAAACTTTTCAATTAACAAATACGGCTTTTTTTTACAGGTTGAAGGATGAAATAAGATAACTAAATATTTAGTTTGAAGCTAAATATTAAGCTTGTGAACCAAATATTTAGTAAATTAACTAAAAATTTCGTTACGCTTGCTATTTAATCTGAAGCTAAACATTTAGCTTGCTAATCATGTATTTAGTTTAGCTTGCTAAATAAATACTTAGTGAGAAGCTAAGCTAAACATTTAGCTTGCTAACTACTGACCTAGTTAGCAAGCTAAATGTTTAATGTGAGGCTAAATATTTAGCTTGCTAATCAAATATTTAGTTTGCTAATTATTAGTTTAGCTTGATAACTGAATATTTAGTTTGAAGCTAAATATTTAGGTTGATAACTCAATAGTTATTAAACTAAATATTTAGTTGGCTTGCTGTCAAACTGCACATTAACTGCAAACTGCTAATTAATTAAATATTTAGCTTGCACTCTAAGTTTTCTAATGACATATTTAGTTTGAAACTGTGACGTATAAATGAATGAACATGGTCAAAATGACTTTGAAATGTGAACCCAAATTTATTTGCTTATTGCTGTTAGTTTTTGACTATGTAGCTTTACAAATCGCACCACATGCACATTTTCCCATAATGCAAAGTGGTATGTGGGTCATAAATGGGCTAATGGTCCCAAAGGCAGCAGGGGTAACAGCTGAATGTTTTACTTTTCTCCTAAACGACTTCTAAAAGCAGAATGTAGCGACTCTCGATGTGGATTTCCATGTTAGCTCACCATGTCTGCCAGAGCGATGTAGAGGAACATTCCTCCAGCCAGAGCGAAGATCCAGTTCGGAGAGAAACTGTTGCCGGCCAGGATCCCAAAGCCCATGCCCAGGTAGCAGCAGCAGGCCGACAGGAAGTTAAAGAACAGCGCCTGCTGGATGCTCATGCCGGCATTCAGGAGGATCACAAAGTCTCCTGCAGAGAAAGGAACAACCATCATCAGCTGAATTGAAATCATAAAAATTAATTTACTTAAAGGAAACACAGCAATTTCGAAAAAGCTTGTGTTTTTGGTAAAAGGTTTTTTGCATTAGTTTGAGGTGTTATTTTAGCCGCATCTAAAGTTGTGTGAACAAACTTATGATTTTAAATTTCCTTTCTTGTTTATTGGAAATTGCAAAATTGTGATTTTTCAACACTAGCAGAATATTGACATAGATTTGCTCACATTTTTTATGAAAACGCCGACAACAGATGGCAAAGCTTCACAGCTAGGAAGCAACTTTTAGTTTTCCAGACTCACCGAGTTCGTGTGGGAACTCCTCACAAAGAATGGCCACGGAGGTGCTGATGCCCTGGAAGACCGAGGCGGTGAAGGAGGCGCCGATAGCCAAGCCGTCGATGAAGTTGTGCAGGCCGTCGCTCAGTGTGATCATCCAGGCCAGCGTGCCGATGTCAGAGTAGGTTGTTCCCTTCAGCCAATAGCAGCCGCCGCCTCGGCTGCCCGAACGCGCCGCGCTCTCCGGACTCTCAGACTCCTGGAGAGGCGGGAGCAGAGCCGGGTAACCAAACCGAAATGACTCCAGGACGGTTTAACGACTCATCCAGCATGCGACAAAAGCAATTCCTAAAGCTCTGAAGGAATCAGGTGAGGTCAGAGTTACTGATTCGGTAATAATAATAAAGAGAAAATGGCCTCCACTGTAGCAACTCCAAAACATTAAAACCTGTCTGAAATCAATTTAGTGTTTCTCAAAGTGGGAGCCTCAGAAAGATGAAGTAAAAATAGAGAAGTATTTTTTAATCTTACATTTTTCATCATAACTTTTGTTTTCTGTTACTCAGTTTTTTTCTAGAAAATATAAATTAAAATAATTTAACTTCTTTTCTGATTGGCTGCTAGTCAAATTCATCGAGTTGCTTTGCTCCTCAAGCAAGAGATCGAGAAGTTTCTGACCAGACAGACCAAAGAAAGCGACTTGTTTAAAGATTGGACTGAGACTGTTGCAGAGTGGCCTAAAAAAGGCCGTCTGTGAAACCCTCTAATGAGGCTGGATTAAAATAAATTGCTCCACAATGAGGTCAGATTCATCGCTAGTTATTTGCAGCATAGCAAAGCTAGAATAAATCTGTGCAGTGTTACCTTTGCAGGAGGATTCAAACAGTTTGTAGTAAAGTAAAATAATCCGTCTTGTTTTATGTCTGATCCCCCACCTGTGGCGCTTGTCCGGGGCTGAGCATGAGCTCTCCCTCCCCGACCTCGTCCACTTTCCCCTGCGCCAGGCTGCCGGCCTCTCCGTTCTGCTGCAGCTTCTCGCCCTCCTCGGCGTCCCTGTCCGGGGCCGAGTAGCGATCTTCGGCGCTGTAGTGACTGTGGCCGTGGTTCTGGGGTCGAGGAGGCAAAAACAAAACACGGTCAACGATTAACAATGTCAAAAACAGCAAAAACTGATGAACAACAACATTTAATAAGCCCTCCATGTTTATGATAAAGATCCCAGAGCAAACAGAGGGAGAAATCTTCACTTACAAGTTGTACTCAACTAAGAGTCGCACCACTTCAACATGTTTGTACTCAAGTAGGAGTAAAAAGTACCCATCTAAGAAATAAAAATATATATTATATTGCGATAGACACATTACCTATACCAATAAATAATACATCTGATAGAATATTCAATGTTCAAAATACAGAATATTCTCTTAACTCCGATTGAATGAGTTGGTGGAATCAACTCATTCTCTCGCTCTTTGGTTACCTAGCAACAACCAGTTGAGTAACTTTGCCACTTTTTGCCTCATAACTGCTTAAAAATAAAAATAATAAAAAAATGACAGTTTTGAGAGAAAACTGTGGATAAAAAGGGAGGCCACGCCACCAGATCGGCATTATTTCAGAGACTTAAAACAAAAATACTAACAAATAATTATCTATCAATTTATACAAAACGCTTATATGCTCAAGTAAGAGTAAACAGTACAGCACAAAAATACTCGTAAAAGTACATTTTTTCCAAAATGTTACTCAAGTAAATGTAACTAGTTACTACCCAACTTTACATAATCCCTCTAGGTTAAGAGTGCCTGAACCTTTTACTTAATAAGCCAAAACTGTCAACTTAGTAATTGAGGGACACAAAAGATTGCTTTTTAATTATTTTTATTTAAAAACGGTGAAAAAAATCGGCACAACTAACATAGCAAAATATTTTAATACAGTAAAGAAGTCTGGTTTCCATCGAAAATGTATTTCTAAGTTATTATAGATCTGAAAATTGCGCAGTTTTGCCTTGTTTAAAAAAACAATCACTATCTTAACGTCGATGGTTTTTCTGCACAACAAAAACACAAAATCTTAGTTTCTAGTGCAAAAATCTTAGTAAACTTTAAATAAGACAAAAATAACCTTCAAGTAATTTTTCAGCAAGATGTAAGAGCTTGTTTTAAGTAAATAATTCCTTAATATTGCTGAAAAATTAAAATACTAGTTCCAGTAGCAGATTATTTAGCTAATAATGTAACTGGAGGGGTTGCACAGTGGTGCAGCTGGTAGAACTGTTGCCTTGCAGCAAGTAGGTCTTGGGTTCAATTCCCGGCCAAGGGTCTTTCTGCATGGAGTTTGCATGTTCTCCCTGTGCATGTGTGGGTTCTCCCCGGGTACTCCGGCTTCCTCCCACAGTCCTAAAACATGACTGTCAGGTTAATTGGTCTCTCTAAATTCTCCCGAGGTGTGAGTGTGTGTGTGCATGGTTGTGTGTCCTGTGTGTCTCTGTGTTGCCCTGCGACAGACTGGCGACCTGTCCAGGGTGACCCCGCCTCTCGCCCGGAACGTAGCTGGAGATCGACACCATCACCTCCAGACCCCATTAGGGACAAGGGTGTTAGAAAATGGATGAATGGATGGATGTAACTTTAAGCAACCACTAGATGGTGCAGCTGTTTCACAATTAACTCCTTTCTTTTATTCTCACTACATTTTGTGAATGAAATAAAACTGAATTTATTTTTTTAAAATTGTCAGATTACAACAAGGCCACAAACCTGTAATAAATTATTTTGGTTTGGGTTAAAAAAATATTATAATGTGGAGAAGAATCATGAAACAAGCCACCATTGTCAAGGGCACTCCTAAATATTTACAAGAAAAGCTTGTTTATCGGAAACAGGAAGAAGAAATTGAGTTACATTTTATTTGTTTTATTGTTCTACATTATGAGGAGGATTTTTACAAACAATGATTCACCATCTTGGACTTTGACTGACGTGGAAAAACGGAGCAACGCCCCGTTTAAACAAAGGCAATGCAAACAGCCTGTAGAGATTCTGAACATACTTTTTCATCACTTCAGTTATTAGAGAGCAAACATCCCATCCTGCAAGTCAAACCTGCTGCTGATCAGCAGAACAAGTTCAAGGTATTAACTCTGTGGCATGTCGGCAAGAAATGCCAGTTGGGGCAAAAGTTTAGTCTGGTAGATAGATAGATATACCTCAGCTATGAAAATATATAAAACTACAGAGCCTTACAAACTGATTCATGATCTTTATTAACTATTTGTCTTGTTATAATAAAAATCTTCAGTGTATTTCATTGCGATTTTGTGTGACAAAGCAACAAAAACTTTGAAGTTGGATTATGTAGAGACACTGAAGCATTGTTTAAAAATGTTTAATCAAGATAATTGCAAGATAATGTAATGTATAATAATGTAAAGATATTTATTGTTTTTATTTAACCATCAGATTGGTGCAAAGTTCAGCTTTCCAGTGTTTCAGTTCCTGATCATTCATGGAGCTTCTTTAGAAATGTGGACTGCAGACGCTGACATTAGCATTAGCTAGTGCATTGAGAAGCTATTTTAGGCTTGAATAGCTTCCCTAACAGGCTAACTCCTTTTGGCACAACTTGAACATAGTAATAGTCTTTTCCAGCGTCTCATCAGATCGTTTTTCGAAGCAAAAATTAACATCCAGTGACCCGAGAGAAGCAGCTTTGTTATACACTGTTGTTTGCATTGTTGTACCAGAAGCATGCAAATATAAAGGTTTCAGCTCGGGACTATTGTACGTAAAAAACAAACAAACAAACAAAAACAATTCATTGACTAAAATCTATGTAATTAAGTAAAATTGACAGAAGTTAGAAGTCAAAGTAGTTAAATGTAGCTTAAAGTTGACAAATGTCAAAGTGTCAAATCTCAAAGACTCTTGGAGAATATTTGGGGACATGGCAGGCTACAAACCTGGCTCAGTTTTTACCGGTTCTGTTGGGAAGAATGAGTGAATATTCAAGTAAAACTGTGAGCTTAGTTGAAGGTTCATGTAAGTAGAGTTTGCAAAGTGGTGCAGTAGGTGGCACTCTTACATTGTCACTGATGCCCGATCTAGATTTTTGTCAACATCCTACTTGTGTATGGGATTTAGCAAATAGAAACAATTTATCTCCTCCTAATTTTAGTAGAACAGAAAGATTTAGTCAGACTTAATCTCAAACAGCAAAAACAAAGAAAAAGGCATTTTTTTATGAAGAGCATGTTCACTTCAGGACCAGTTTTGTCACATTTGAACCATCTTAGGTTGCAGTATCCAGTAGTTGAACAGAACAAAAGCAGTATTAATATTAACTCACCCCTTGCTTTTGCTTAAGGAGAACCTTGAGAACTTTTTCTGTGAAGAAGAAGAGGTAGAAGCCTCCGAAAACCACGGCCGATTTGGATACGTAGAAGTCCACCAACGGGTCGAAACCGAAGGCCTAACGGACACAGAGAATAATCTGTTAGTTTGAGGAGATTTTCAGGAGCGTATTCTGTAAACAGGAGTCAAAACTGCTGTGTGTTTTCTTTAGGTTTATTCAGTTATTGTGTTTCTGGTAAACTTTAGTGTGTCGAGGTTGTGTTTCGGTGAAAACTAGTTTATTTAATATCATAAAATTAATTTTTAATCTCTTTACAAGTAGTTTTATTGGGCAGAAGTCCAATAAGAATCCGTCACTTCAAGACGGATTCAAAGCTCAGAGAGTCATTTATCTGGCGCCCTTTGAGCTTAAAGGTGTGCTTTTTCGGATAATTCAAGGTACATGAATTCAAGGAGTTGCACAACTGCTTATTATGTTGGTCGTCTGTATAGTTGAGAAAATGTTTGACAGTATTTGAGTCTTAATCCCGCCCACTGAACGTACTCTAATACCGTAAGCTGTAATAGAAATTACAGTTAAACCCGTAATTATTCACAGGCAGATATAGGTTTAAATTAAGCTTTTAATTTTACTAACATGTTTTTTAAAAATATAACTGGAGGTGATTTTCACATTATTGCAGTGTCTGCAAACTTTAATCTGATTGATAATCTGCGGGAGGAACTGAAGTTTAGGGATAGAGACTTTGAGCTCATCAGCAGAGGTAAATAATGAAAACACGAGAGCAAACGTACTAAAATCTGATTTTTAATAAAAGGAAGGATTTTATTACTGTAATGCTAATACAGATCGATTTTTTTATTTTTAGAATAAAATATGAATTAAAGCAATTTTATTTATTTATTTTTTCTTTTTTGCTCTCATTTCCCACTAGAAGCAAGCATTTTGGTTGAAGGAAACAAATTTAAATCTAAATCTGCCAGAGCTGTGAGTAATTTCTGGCCCAACAATTGATTTTTGGCTTAAAGAAACAAACTATGTTTTAGGAATGTAAGGTGTCTTAGTTTTACGCTCTGAGCTGGATTTAAGGCAGATTAAGAGCCTCATGCCAGCCCAATAAAGAGGCTTTAAAGCTTCACACAAAAGAGGATGAATTCAGAGTATTAGGCTTCCTCTGACATCTTCACTTAGCTTTTGTTTAATGTAAGACAGTAAATAACTACAACAGGCTTTAAACTGGCCGCTAGCCTCCAGTTTCATCGCCAAATAAAACGGTAAAAGTAACATTTACTACTCGGTTTATTGCATCATAACCGACACATGTTTGAACGGCGCGGTTCAGACGCTTGATCCGATCACACCCAGGCTCGGTTAAATACATGTGTGAACGCGCTAAAGGCAGATTGAAGATGGCGTGGATCAGAACACCTTCAGAGATCTTCTGAGACACTTTTATCTGCACTAGTTTAGCTTAGCCGTCTGAATACAATCTGCTCTCAGCCACGGTGAACCAATCTACTACCTGACCACTCCCTGAACTCACAGGACGCCATAGGGCTCAATTATTACCTTGGTGAAGCTAACGCTAAATTAGCATTTAAGTAAAAATGAACGACGAAATGCTTCCTGACGACCATGCAGCCCCTCGACTGAATGAGCGCTGATAAAGTGATATTTAAGCAGGTTGTTGAGTGTTTATTTCAAAACAGAACCGCAATAAATTCATTTTTAATCCCACACGGGATTCTTATCGGACCTCTTTTTTTTCTCGTTCCGCCATCTTGTGTCAGCGGCGCCCTCTGCTGGACGGCGACCAAACAACAACACTACACCAAGTTCAAACGTACATTGTAAATTAATCGATTGGAACTAATTTTAATCTAATAAACAATAGAGATTTATTCATAGTCGAATAATTGTTTGCATCCCTATTTGCAATAACTGGCAACTAGTCTTTAAATCGACGTGGGTGAATACTAATGAGTATTTTAGTAATTATTCTGACAATCTAAAAAAAGGAAAATTCTGCAGATTTATTATTTAACAGCTTAATCTTTTTATACAATATTTAAAATATACCAAAATATGCAAATTAATACTTACATTCCTTTTTAGATGGGAAAATAAATATTTTATTGCTTAAAATGCGATAAGAACATTCCTTTTATAAACTCGGGATCATTTGTAGCAAAGGATGCATCTGCAACTAAAACTTAGCATCAATACAGTGTACGGCTGAGCTTTTGATTATTTTTTAGGTTAACCAATTAATAACTGCATAGTAAAAGGTGCTTAATAGGAGATTTTATTTTATTATTTTGCTGAATTTGAACCAGGTGAAGCTAAAACTATGCTGCGTGAGGAGTTTTACAGACAAATATTTTTTTAAATTCTAAATTCAAAATGTATGTATATTTTGTAAAGTTTTGGCTTAATTACTGCCCAAAGTGCCTTATTCTTTCAGTAAATGATCTTTTTTGAGTTTGTATACTCCAGTTAAAGATAAATCGATTGCTAAATTAGTTGATGATCATTTCAATAATCAATTAATTATGATTAATTCGATTAATCGTTTCAGCCCTACTGCATTCTATAAATGAAACTGTATTCCTATAAATTCATTGTTGTAAAGTAATCTACCTAAGCATTTTTGTGTCTAATGTGATTTAACCCTCATACTGGTGGTTTTGTTTTAGTGATTAATTAATCTAAAAAAATTAAAAATATATGTTCTTATAGTAGAAACTCAAGTAGAAAACAATATAAAACAGTAATTGAAGCAGAAAACCCCCCAATAAATTTCCAGGTGGATTAAATGATGTAAAATCAACACCGAGAATCTTTGTGGAGAAATGAAAAACAGCCCTGAGGTATGCAACTCTACCTCGGGGATGAGCTGAAACAGGGCGTTGGAGTACAGCGTGCCAATGGCCAGGGCTATGAAGTAGAGCAGCAGCCGCTTGTAAAAGGTTTTCTTCATGAAGGGCACCACGCTGGCCCCGATCAGCGAACACAGAGAGATCAGTGTCACACACAGGAGCCCATAACCCCAAACTGATCAACGGAGCAGAAAGGAAAGACAAAGACAGCCGGTTAGTGCGGTGATTATCTTATCTGATTATCAAGGTAAGGATCACCAAACATTCCTGTAGGAGAAAGAATTAAACAAGGAGCCCGTTATCCAGTGGGAATCTGCCCTGAGGGTGACTATTTACCTTCCTGTGAGGAAGTTTGAAACCCATCCATTTCCTTCACAGAGGAAGTCATTATTATGCATATACAGTCATTGTTCCAGGCTGTTCAGATGTCACTGTGTGGATACAGGGAAAACCTGAGCAGCGTCACTTCTAACAAAGAACACTAAGGCAGCGGCACTGGAAATCCTTCATGTATCTATGTGTGTTTTTTACTAGGGATGCACGATTTGTCGGCCTGAACATCAGCATCGGTCGATGTTTGTCATCTTTTAACATAATAACAATAACAACAACCAATGTTTATTTCCTTCTTGTTGCCGTTTGTGAAAAGAGAGTCCTTTTGTCACAGAATTTAAAGGTTTCAGAAATGTATATATTGCATTTAATATCAGTTATCGGTCATAACAGGAATATTAATATAGGATATCTCTAGGGAGATTGGTGCCTCCCTAGAAAACACTAAATTTTTCTGTTTATATTGGGGCAAAATACAATTTATTTGGTCTTTACTGGATTAATGAAACACCAGACTAAATCTGATGAAGACCAGATCAATTTTAAGTGTATGTATTTTATTTTGAATGTTTATGTAACATCTACACATAGATACAAAAAGCATGTCAAATGCCAGGTAAGGTTAAGAAAAACCACCATCAACAAACAAAAGCAGGAAGAGGAAAACCACCAATTAGAAACCTGATCAAAGGGGAAACAACTGTCTCTTCAAAGAATGAAATGAAATAAGACTCCGACATATTTTTCAGCTTTTATTGCTTTTGTTTGTGCTCTGAAAAGGTTTGGATGTGTAGAAAGGTGTAAAAGGTGTACGAATACAGCCAGCTAGCAAACCTCAGGTATGAGCTGGAAGACGGCTGTGGAGAAGAGCGTGCCAATGGCCAGAGCGATGAAAAAGTTCAGCGCATATTTCATGCAATTCGTCTTCATCAGAGGTACGATGGCAACTCCGGTGAGAGAGCAGGCATTGATCACGGTCACACTCAAAAAAGAAAAACCCCACACTGCATGTGGAATAAAGAGGAACATTAACACACCGGGAAGAACCAACTGAAATTACGTCTAGTTTTCAGAAATGTGTTTTAGAAAGTCCACTTTAAAAATGGTTTCGAATATTAGCTGTTAAACATAAAGGATGTAGAAGAAAAATAAATAAACATGATAAAATACCAATAATACGATTTCTAAAAGGTTAAAAAAAACAATCAAGAGTTGTCACAAACAGAAAACAGTAAATATAAACTGCAAAAAAATAATTAAACTTGTATAACAAAAATATTAAGAAAAATCAGCTTTTTTTATCAAAGCTGTTGCATCTGTAAAGTTTCTCAAATAAAATGTGAATGGGCTCTTTGCACGTCAGCTTCCGCGTTCGGGGAAAAGCGGCTCGGTCTATTGAAAATGGCATTTTAGGTGCTTGCAGGGCTTTCCCAAGGTAACAATTAATGATCTATGTCGATCTGAAGCTCCAACAAGTAAGCTGGAGAAAGGTTTTAAGATGTTCGCCTCGTTATACATTCATGGATATGAAGGTGAGTTTTACTTTCTTTAAACTTTGTGGCTAACATTAACTTTAGCTTATGCTAGTAGGCAATACTAGCATTCTTGGACATTTTCATTATAAAAATGTACTACTTAAGTATCTAAACATTTTAATCCATTCTAACGGACAATGTTTTTACCATATTTTGTATTTATTTTCAAGTATATTACGTGTGTTTATTGTCATTAGTGTCAAACAGAGACCAAGTAATGGGGGAGATTACGGTTCGGGCTTTTGGTAGAGCAGCTCTGGTGTCAGAGTTCTGGTTCAGCTGACTGTTCAGGTTCAAAGCTGTTGCTTTTAGAAAAATATGGCCGTGTTCCTTAAGGTCTTCGTGTTATTTCGTTTTGTTACTTTTGCATGCTTCTGGTGAAGCAGGACGGTGTTTACAGCAGTGTGTTCGGGCGGATCAGTTGCTCGGCTGTCTGGCTCTGGTCTGCTCTCTGGTTCCCACAGACTCGCGCTTTCAGGCTGAATACAGAAGTGATTCCATGGAAATAACACAGGACTGTTCGTTATACGTACAATACGTACAATGTTCGTAGTATTGCTTTATTTGCTCTGAAATACGACTTTGTCTTTTCTAGTTGTCATGGTAACTCAAAGCGGAAACAAGAAAGCCGCATTTCGCTCATGCGGATGTGACGTCAGCGCCTTATGTGCAAAGAGCCCATTTGTTAGTGTTAGTAATGCAGTTGATAACGTTGAGACATTTTCCTGCTCTTTCCACCTGTGCCCTGTTGCCTAGCAACCGTTCCAGCACTAAACACTAGCTGCTAAAAATGGAGTTTGAGTTTTGCTGCTACTTAAATAATTTATTAAGTAGGTTACTGAATTCATTAAATAAATATTTTCTTGTAAAAATAATAATTTTTTTTATGTAGATGACAAAGTACACAATCGCTTTAAAACTTTAACTTTTAATATACTTACACAGCCACAGCTTTTGTCCTGTTGTCTAGCTAGTTTGAATTGTAAATTATTCAAATTTATATCCATATTTAGCATAGAGGAAGAGGCTTAAAATACGTTTTGGCAGTACATTTGCCAAAAAGTAAAAATAAAAAATTCCCAGAAAAAAAATCATTTTGTCTAGATTTGAAGAAAACTGAACATTATCTCTGAATTACAAGATTTAACATGTCATTATTATTTTTTATTTTACCCTAAAATGTTTAGAAAAAAAGAAACTTAAAATCAGAATAATGTCCATGCTCCAAAAAATTCCTTTTTTCTGTTTTTTAGCTAAGTTTGTTTGCATAGCTTTATTTCTTTATAAAGAAATTAGCATTAGGAAACTAAATTTATGTATTTTATTTTTAATGTCCTGTAACAAATATAATATCAGTAATTCAAAAGAGTTGAAACTCAACCAACAAGCACTCAAATACAAGACAGTTGGTGAGGTAATCATGACGGTAAAGCAGAAAAACATGAGCAAAGACACTAAATAGGAAAATAACTAATGATATTTTAAAAAAATATTTCCACATGGAGTTCTGTAAATAAATTAAAATGTTCACATGTTAAAGCAGAGATAGCTGAAGCATGTATCTAACCATTACACCTGCCTCGGTGCTGCTGGGAAAGCTCTGCAGGATCTGAAAGGGGAAACTGCTGAGGAGCCAAAATAAGCTTCTCCTAAGGGGGTGAGGCGAGGTGAGAGCGGCTGAGGAGGAAAAACAAAACTGTCTGTACAGAGAGAGAGGCCAAACTCATTCTCTCACCTGTCGAATGATAAATACAGGACATTTTCCCACAGCAAAATTCAAGCACTTCAAAGGTAAGTTTTCAAACTTTGCAGATAAAAACAATACAAATGAACTACAAATATGACATAATTTATTACAGTCATTACTAATATTTTGTGATAGTATCCTACAGTAGGGACAAGTTAAACTAAAATATAACAAAATTGTATGTCTTGGAATGTGTCTCAACTGTTTCTCATCTGATTCGTCTGAAAAAGATACAAAAAAATCTCTAGAGATATTCTCGCTAAGGTTTCTTTCATTTAATTTTGGTAATTCTAACGGACCTAAAACAACAGAAGTATGGTTTGATTTAACTTCAGAGAGTGAGAAAATAAATGTTATTATCTTTCCAAATTCAGACTCTTAATCAAACAATAGATTGCACTTTATTTAGAAAAAAACTTTGCGGTTTGAATATCAAGCACTTCCAAGGATTTTATATAAAATCAAGCACTTTCCAAACCTTGAAAACACCTACTTTCAAGGATCTCAAGCACCTGTAAATAGATCCAGTTTTACAACCATCTAAGTAATTTCACTCTTACAGATGTCCTCTGCAATATCTTTTGCAGTTGAAAAAGTAAAACAAAGTCTGTGTGATCAACAACAACCGACAGAGGCCTCTCTATTTTCAGTATCTACAAGAAAAATTACTTCCAGGTCCTTCAAGGACGGCCTGCAGGCTGTGTTCACGCAGCACTACGGATTGAGTTACAGTGACTCAGCTGCTGATGAAAGATGAGCTTTCCTATGGAGACCATTTCATCTGGATTAGATCCATACCATACTATGGATAAGCAGGTGAAGCATTATTGATGAAGCTGAAAGGTTATTGATCAATACACTCTAAAACTAGAAAGTAGAACATTTGGCGGATGAATAATTTCACTTTAAATGTGCTTAAATGTCTAAAAATAACAATGAAAGAAAAAAGTTAGAGATAACACAACAAAATGTATATGCAGTCATAAGAGTCACTTATGCATAAATATGTAAAAAATATAACAGAAAAGAAGAAAATAGCTATGCTCACGCTAAACCACTAAACCCATAAAGGAGTTAGCTGAAACTAAGGCTAAACTGCTAAATACATAAAAAACATTAGCAGATTCTAACACTAAATGGCTAAGTACATAAAATCATCAGCAAAAACTAACACAAAACCACTAAACACATAAGATCATTAGCAGAAGCTACCACTAAACTCCTAAATATATTAAAGAATTAATAAAATAGCAAACGCTACTGCTAAACCACTAAGCATTAATTAGCATAAGCTTCTGCTAAACACATAAAAGAATTAGCTAAAGCTACGCTAAACCACTAACCACACTGAACAACTTAGCACAAACCAACGCCAAACCATTAAAAACATTAGCAAAAGATACTGCTAAGATGCTAAAACTATGACAGAATCAGCAGAAGATTACGCAAAACCACTAACCTCATTAACATTAAGCAAATTAGTTGAAGCTAATGCTAAATCACTAAACGCAATAAAAAAAGTAGCGTCTCAGCTTGTGACGACTTGAGGGATTAGCATGCTAACTTTTATGATGTTTCCCAGTAAGACACTGCAGTATTATTCTCACCTTCTGCATCTGAAGGCCTGGGGGCGGGGTCAGTGTTTAGCTCCTCCCCCTTTTTCGTCTTGCAGGTGCCAGCGTCCAGCTGCTGCAGCATGGTGGGGCACAGCTCCTGGAGACCCGGCCCGTCCAGCCGTGACTGCTCACTGATGCTGTAAATGGCCAGCGTGTCTGCAGGCAAGCACTGGGAAAGCAAACATTGGAACCAATCGATCAGAACAAAAAAACCACCTGCCTACTGCTAATTTATTAACATCTTTTCATCAAATACGACTTTTAACAGTTGTTTAGATATATTCAATGGGGAATCAGGTTTCAAAGTAAATACAGGTTTTTGTTTCTTTTTAATGTACCAACCACTAATCGTACATCTATCTGTGCTCAGCCTGTTGCAATAATCCAATAAATTAACTGAAACAAGCGTGATAATTTCCATGTGCATGATTGTTTTTCTTGTGTTTCTTTTTCTGACAAAAACTGGATGACAAAAGTCTTAAGTTCGGTGCTTTGCCCTCAACTGGCCCGTTTTCAAGCACAACTTTGTTTACAGAGACTTCATAATTAATCTTATTTGTTGTTGATGTCATTTTGTTTATTTATTTTGGATATTTAAATGTTTTCCAGTGTCTGCTTCATCTTTTTGAGAACACAGCCTTTTTCCTGGAACAGTTACAAAATCACTGCAGCTTTCGGAGAGCAATTTAGGAAACGAACAGAAGACTCCTGATTTGACCCATGAGTAAAATCTGCATGCATCAGTTTATTTTGTGTCAGAATCCTCTGCAACATTACATACCTGTTTAAATGTTCCCATTTCCTACCATATTATTTAATCTAGAAGGACGGAAGGTTATTAAACAAGTTTAAGAATAGTTTCTAGCAGATGTTTTAACTCTATGCAGATGGCTCATATCTGACCGCATTACGGGTCACCACAGGAAGAGAGCAGTAAGAGTTGCTTGGTCAAAGGTTACAGGTTTACGTCTTGTTCCTTGAGGTGCCCACCTGTTCAAAAGACCTGCTGATTTTTATTATCTCATTCCATTACAGTAACACCCAACTGGGAACAAAACTTTTCCTCTTTTTCCAAGAACTCAACCTAAATCAATTCAAAAGCAGATCAGCATCCGTGACACTAAGTATGGGAAGTATGAAAACTATGCCTGATTCTGCTCCGACATAAAGCTGGGCAACAAGTCACTCCTCTGCCTCTGAGATGTGAAAATGAAGGAGAAATTTTAGTCTTATTGGTGCAAGCAGAGATCAGATCAGAACCACATGAAGCAAAAACTAAACTTCAGGTTGGAAGAAAAACAATGCAGAATCTTCCAAAAGCAAAAGGTTTTCCAGGCTCCAAATATCATCATTACATCCACTAGAAGTTAATATGGTACTTTAACTAGGCCTGTCATGATGACACATTTTGCTGGACGATACATTGTCCCAGAAGTTATTGTGATAAACGATAACAAAACAACAGAAACAACAAATAAAATGAATTATATAGTCTCTATAAACAAAATTGTCCTTCAAAAAAGTTTTAGTTGAGACCAAAGCACCAGACTAAATACTTTTATCATCCAGGTTTTGGTAGGAAAAGGGAGAGAAAAGAGAAAAACAATAAATCATACAAATTAAAATGACTGAGTTTGTTTTAATTTAATCACGCAGTTAATTTATTTGTTGCTTATAAATAGAAAAATTGGACATTTATGGAATTTTTACAAGGACTTTAATGCATTAATTTAGATTAATTAATTACGCAGATTTTAATGTGTTAAAAATTTTAACAGCATCTGTCTATGTAAAAGATAAAAAAATCAGATATTTTCATTCAGATGAAACAACTAAAGTGAAAAATATATATTTATCTAAATTGTATTTTTGTTTTATTGATGCCTCTTTTAAGACCTTACAATTTGTGTTTATTGTTAATAATGTCTTTCAAAAACACATAATTACTTTGTAATATTTTCAAATTTCTTGTCAACTTTAAGCATTTTTTCACTCAAAAGGCTTAGCAGGTTTTCTGGGGGAATCCCTGAATCTATTTAACTGTTTATATTGTCTTGGAAATGTATCAACAGATTTAACAAACCTGCTGACTCGCCAAAGATGCTGAAAAATATTTAGCTTACTAATATTTTCCTTTTAAGTGTCTTTTGAGTCATTGTGACCCATTATCCTGACACATCGTAAAAATTCACTGAGTAAATATGCTGACCAGATATAAAGAACAGTTCGTACCTTGGAGCTGTTTGTTTTGGGTGGCGTAACTGTTGTATTCTCTGCCTCATCTCGGCCGTCGTTTGAGCTTTCACTTTGGCTCTGACTCAGCAGCGCCAGGAGCGAGCGCAGCTGAGGCACCGTGATGGTACTGTTGTCTCCGTAGCGGGCCAGGAGGTCCTGCAGAACCTGGGCAGGTGACTGTGTGTCGCTTTTCTCCTGACACGTCACCTGGCCGACCGGGCAGAGCAGCATGGCCACCGCCAGCAGCAACAGCGGTTGGGAGCGGAGGGAGGTGATCGTCATAGTGACCCTGCCATGAGGAGACCAGATGGGCATGACTTCTTTAAAAGATGGCGGGCGTTATCTGCAGGCCGGAAACAAACAATGAATCACACGTTTAAAGCTACGTCAGTCCAACTGAAAGACATAAATGTACATATATTCTGTTATAAGGTGACCTATTATGCTCTTTAAACAGGTTGCACAGTGTAGTGTGTTGTCACGAGTGCAAGATCCCGCCCCCATCTCCCTGCTGGAGGGCAAAGAGTTTCTAGCTAACGATGACTAGCATTGATTTTAGCTGTTAAGTTATCAAATTAATGCGCTAAATCTTATATGTGTAATACATAAAAGAAAAATTGACGCAGCGCTTTGCAACTAATTGTCAACACTACGGCAACGACATAACAAGGTCAGGAAAAAGTTTTAATTAAGAAAAAAATAACAAAGAAGAGGGAAGTAGTTTGGTTATGCTAGCTTGACTATGACAATTGTAGCATGTAGTTTTGCTGTGGAATTTGGTGTTTCAGTTCAGTTAAAAAATTTTAAAAACAGCAAAGTAAACGCCAACTCTGATAGATCGTCAGTAGAGCAAGTGTTTAAATTAGCTAATCAATTAGCTAACAGCACCAGTAGCTAATCTACCACAGCAATCACACATTAGCAGCGTTGCTGTCAGTTGCCATGGAAACAAGTCTGCGTATAGCATAGCGGACACAGAGAGTAACAACAACAAAAAAAGAGTAGTTTTGAGTTATTCTTCAATGTCTTTTTTGTGCTAGGAAGACAAAAAAAAATGTTTTAATTATTTTGGGTTTCAAGTGAGAAAAACAATATGGCCCGCTAATTATTTTCAACGTTGGGATTCTGGCTCATGTTTCTAAAAGCTTGAACAGCCCTTCTTTAAATCCAAATAAGCTGCTGCTGGCCACCTCCCCCCCAACTCAACCTTTATACTCACACGTGAAAATGGCTGCAAATAGAAGCACATTAAACAACTCTTCACATCTTTGAAAAGTAGAAGTGGGGCCTCCTGCACAACTAACAAAAATGCAGCAAGTGGTTTCTACTGCATTCTCTGCATTGTCTGTTCCAGCAGCCATTGTACAGCACATAAAGTGGTAAAAACAGCTGACCAAACAAGCTGGAGTTCAGCTTGGGTTGCAAGGTAACAAACAGAACTCCGTTGGGGTTGCTAGGTAACAGTGCAGCGTGACTCAACAATCAGGAGGTTTTTGAAATGGCTCAATTTCCAGACACCAAAAAACGTAGACTTGTTGCCATTTATCTTGTTCCATGAATTACAGCATGTGTACTGCAGACATGCACCACTGCTGCAGAACCAATGGAAATTCAAGCGTCCACAGCAATTACACAATAACGCATTACATAAACAAAATGGAAACTTAAATGGTTCCATTCAATGTTTGATTCATTCAGCTGATGATTGTCCGACCACTACAGGAAACTCATTGAACACTGACAATCATTTCCATACCGTCGGTTGAACCAATAAGATGAAAAAAAAACAAACAACAACTAACAAACTACGGAAAAAGTCCAACAGCAGAGACTGTGAAGTCACAAAAAGTAACAACCTGGTCACGACACAGCAGAACACTGTGAATTCACCCCATTGTTCAAATATAGATAAACGCAATCATTTCCATTTCAACATAAATGCTTAATTGGATTAATTGTGATAAGTAGTTTGTTTGCATTATTTATTTTTTTTTACAAAGGTCCTAACTGACAGTTTTGCCCATCTGAGACTGATCATTAATATGTTTTCAATATATTATTACTAATATATTGCATTTTGTTTGGCTGAGACTTCACAATCCATTTCATTTATTGTTCCAGTTGTTTTGTAAATTTTGGATATTTGAAATGTTTTCAAGTTCCAGTGTTAAATGTTCTTTAGAAATGAAAGTTTCTTGAGCTTTGAGAAGGCCAAGTTGCATTATTCTGCCTTTATCGTTATATTAGTTAAAAATGACAATATTATCCTTCATCGCAATAATTTCTAGGATAATTTATCTTCAAATTTGTCATTGTGACAGGCCTATATATAATCAAAGTAATATCAGTTATCAGCAATGACACATTTTTATATCGGTCCATCCGTTTATTATTATTTTTTTCTTCATTCAAAATTTAATTTATCAAATATTACATGATTTTTAAGATCAGAGATAAAGAGCAATGTCTTTTCAGTTTAAATATTTTTCACCATGTAATTATGTTGAATATAATTAGATTAACTGGAAGACAGGAAGGTTCAAACCAAGTCAGGACATGCAGTTGATGATAATCAGGGTTCAGTAAAGCTAGAAAGGCAACAGCAGCTCAAATTACGCTCCTTAAACCCTTGAAGGGACGTTGAACCCTGATGGAAGTTTTAGGCGCGCTGCTGAATCTAAGGTGGCTCTGAAAGCAAATGGGTCCCAAAATATCTTTACAGAACATAAACGGGTGCATCCATCTTGTTTTATTCACTTCCTAACACCAAGTTTGACGTTGAGATTAAATACAAGCCCAGCATTTCTAACCCTGATTCACTTTAGAGTTGCCTAGAGACGTAAATGTAAAGCTGGGCTAAACAAACAGAAACATTCATGTTCGTGCCTGGGATGAAATGCTCACCTTTTTCCTCTGGACTCCCTGATGGTAGTAAAGTGCTTGATTCAGTCCGTCTGGCCCGAGGCTGCGACCACGCAGAGCGATGCCCTCCGTTTACCTCCTAGCCAAAACGGGAAAAACTGCCTGAGGGGAGCGGATGCGTCTTCAAGATAGAGCTGGACTGTAAATAAAAGAGATAAACATTAAGGTTACACAGGAATTAAAGAAAAAGCAGAGTAAGAAACATGAAGTTTGATTCGACCCACTCAGTTTGTTTCTCCTCTATAACGTTCAAAGTTAAGCATTAAGCCATTCCTGATCTTTTCCAAAACTGTAGCGAGCATTCCTAGTTGATTTGTACCCAGTAATTTTAAAAGGGAAGGTCACTTAGTTTTCTGGTGTTGTACTCCAGACAGAGAAACATTACAGCCACAAAAACGCAGTTCAGCTGCAGTGAAGAAACACAGTAAACTGCAAAACTATCACATTTCTGTGACAGAGGGCAAAGAAAGCAACAATCAAATAAGCCTCCTTTAACAAAAATAGCGTCTTCTTTTTAGCATATTTCTAAAAACAAAACACAACATTAACTGTCTGCCCTCTTTCTGGATAGCAATTTAAAATGCACTTTCTAGTATAACATGAAAGCTCAAGAAAGTACTTTGTTACCTGCAGATTACAGGAAGCACCTTGTGCATTCTGGAAAGTAATCACCAAGTTTAGGAAAACCAACAAGTAACAATTTTACGACAGAGTACTAAAGCCAGAGTAGATAGGGAATAAAAAGAGGAGTAACTTTTTTCCAAAAACTCAGAAATATTTAAATTAATCTGAGAAATTCTCTAGAAAAAAATTTCTAGAACTTTTGGAGAAATTTCTGAGCTCCAAAAGTTGAACATTTTCGAGAATAAAACTTTTTTTTTAGATAAATCTCAGAACTTTTTTCTCAAAAAAATGTTAATTGCTGAGCTCCAAAAGTCAAGAATTTGTTAGAAAAAAACTAAAACATTTTTAGATTAATCTTAGAGATTTGCAAAAAAGAAAAGATTGGAAAATTTTGAGAAAAAAAACGACTTTTTTAAGATTAATATCAGTAATTTTATAGAAAACATTCAGAAATGTCCAAACTCCAAAAATCAAAAACTTCTAAAAAAAAAAAAAAAAGAGAGAGAGAAAAAAAAAAACTTGGAAATTGCTGAGCTTAAAAAGTTAGAAAAAAAAACTAAAAAATGTTTTAGATTAATTTTCTAGAAAAGTTTGAAAAGTCAAACATTTTTGACTTTTACACTCAGACATTTCCAAGTTTTTCTGGACGTTTTATACTCAAAATTTCAGAGTTTTCTACTTTTGGAGCTCAGAAGTTTCCAAGCATTTTTTTGGCAGAAATTTTTCTTCCCGTTTGTTTCTATCTAAAATGCCCCTAATACACATTCATGCGAATTTTGAACTAAATATGAAAATGTTGCATTAAAAAAATGCAAATCAGATCCAATTCTGTGCGTTTAAAACACATGCATACATTTAAACGTATGAATCCATTGAACATTTAAATGTGAGCGTTTTCATCCATATTAATCCTGCACTGGGTTTGATCAACAAGGTTTCCTTTTCTTAACTTCTTTCCACATTTCTCTGGGCTGAAAGGCAACAACAAGGCTGTCGTCTTCGATTAGTCCACCCCTCTGAATCAAACTACACCCTGTCTACAAAAATCCTTACGCTCCTGTTGATCAAATGGAGGCTTAGTGTAATAAGAGGGAATAAAGAGAAAAACTCAAAGAGGAAGAAAAAAGAACGTCATAAGCCTCTTTATCCTTTACTTTCTATTTCTGTATCTCCGAGTATTTGCGGTTTCATAATCGAGCAAAGAGTTGGAGGGTTCGTTACTGGCAGCTCTTGTTGTTGTTCAGGAGAACAGGAAGGACAAGGGTGGAGAATTATGCTGTAACAATTGATCTATCTAGAGACTAAAAACTGCAAACAGGACATTGAGTGAGTAATAGGCTAAATATTTCTGGCACTAAGCAAGAGATCCAAGGGTGTTGAAGCTTAAGATAAAATCTCAACAACTAACTAAACCTTGAAAGTAAAAAGTCTAAATCCTGTTTTTAATCGCCTCTAAGTGAATGAAACGAGAGAAAGTGACGATCATGATGACATCATCTTTTGGGTGACTTTGTCTCCAACAGCTAATTTATATATTAGCTAATATTTAACTATTTAATATCGTAGAAATAATCCACATTACCAATAAATGCTGGATTTAACAAGCAGCCTGAACTCATTGACTGCAAAACCACAAAATCTTACCAAGTATTTTTGATTTCTAGTGCAAATATCTAAGTTCACTTGAAAGAGACAAACTGACCAGCACATAACTTTTCAGTAAGATATGAGCTTACTGAAAACTCCTCAATATTGATTAAAAAAATACTTATTCCATTATCAGATTATTTCATTTATAACAAGACATTTTTCCAATGTTATAAGTGAAATAATCTGAGAATGAAACTAGTACCTTTTCAGGAATTATTGACTTAAAACAAACTCTTATATCTTAAAAGTTACTTATAAGTTAGTTTCGTCTTATTTCAAATGTACTAAGATATTTGGACTAAAAATTAGCTAAAAAATACTTGGTAATATTTTGTGTTTTTGCTGTGTTTAACATACAACAGTCTTGAGTTTCTAATATGAATAAACACAAAGTGCCTTTATAACCAATATAAGCTGCCAGAAGTGAAGCAATATCTCCTTCCTCTTCCACATTCATTTTTTTTAATGTCTGTTACACAACAGACTGGGACATCCTGGAGTTCAAGTCTATCAATCATCATCATCATCATCATCATCATTATCATCATCATCATCATCATCATCATCATCTCCATAAAGCAAAACAAAGATAATTAGTAGAGCATAAATCAGATGTCATCCATTTTAACAAGGCTTAATATTTCATGTTTAAGAAAGTAGATCAAGACAAAGAAATGCAACCAGTTAACTTTGGTTAATATGAAATGTACCAAACCGACTCCAACGTTGGCACTCATTTAGACACTTTCCTGTTTTTCAAAGAACTCGTTGGGAAATATTTTTTAAATTTACTACAGCTTCAGAGTGAAAAAATAAAATCTAATAGAAACGACAAACACAGAAACACGTGGCTCAGTCTGAAATAAAATCCAGAGGAACTCTGATAACTTCCTCTTTCACTTCGGCGAGACGGTTCTTCTTGTTCTCAGTTTCTTAACAACAGTAACATGATTGGAAAGGGAAAGATTTTCATTGGAAACTGGCAACAGAAAATAAAAATGATTTTTTAAGCCTGTCATGTTAACACATTTTGCTGGATGATAAAACATCCTGAAAATTATTGCAATAAATGATAATAATGTAATTTTGATACCATTTTCAAGTAATATAATAATGACATAGTGACACTAACATAACCTCTCAAAGATTAAAAAAAAAAACCCTATAATTTCTAAGGAACATTCAATACTGTAACTAGAAAACATTTTAAATATCCAAATAGACCTGTAACAATGAGGCGATAAATTGTCCCAAGAGTTATTGCAATAACTCTTGTTGTTTTGAGATCATTTTAACTGATATAATAGAAATGACACAATAACACAAGAACACGTTCGCAAAGGTCAATAAATTAAATCATAATAAACACTTCAAACATTTTAAATATCCAAAATAAATAAGCAAAACAACAGAAATGACAAATAAAATGAATTATGAAGGCTCTCTAAACAAAATTGTCCTTCCAAAAAGGTTTAGTTGAGACCAAAACATCAGACTGAAGACTTTTACCATCCAGTTTTTGGTTGAAAGAGAAAAACAATAAATCAAGCAAATGGAAATCAATTTATCATGCGATTAATTGATTTATTGCTTTCTGCGACTGTCCTAGTTTTGATTTAATTGCTGCTCCGAGTTGTGACACTTCCTGGATTGCAAACCTGCTCTTCAAGTCTCTATTCTTAGAAAGTCACTTGATTATGACATTTTATTGCGCTGTGAGTCCAGAGTAGCTGTGGACTCAGAAAAACACATAAAAACGGAGAGAAGCCACTGACTGTGATGAGCGGTCAGACTAGATCTGCTGCCCCCAGCAGGAAATGACAACTTCATCGGCCAGAAAACGAGAATGAGGGGCCGACAAATTATAAATAGTCCAACATTCCCACATGCAAGCACGCATGAATTCACTCCAGTCGTCATCGGCTTCATCAGCTGACTAAGCAGGAAAACAACCTGGATGTCTGAGGTCAGGCACAGCAACAAACATCAAGCAGAAAACCAAAGAACACAGAAAGAACAGTATAAAAAAGGTTTGTAATTACTCTCACTATCCAACAAATTCCCCTTTTTTAAGTTTCCCCACAAAGGAAGAGTTTAAAGCTCTTTAAATTGTGAATTAAGGCGACAGAATCGTTAATAGCTTCAGTGAAGTAGGCTGGTTATGATAAATATTGCTGGATGATGGAGTGTCTTGTGATAAATGATAATATTGTTTTGAGACCATTTTCAAATTAATATACACATTCTCAAAGATCAATAAACTTTAAATTCTAATGAACATTTAACACTGGAACTGGAAGACATTTTAAATATCCAAAATAAACAAACAAAACAACAGAAACAACAAATAAGATGAATTATGAAGTCTCTCTCAACAAACTGAAAACTTTATCATCCAATTTCTGGTAGAAAGAGCAAGAAAACGATAAATGATTTAAATAGAAATTATTAAGCTTGTTTTATCATGCAGTTAATTGCTTTATTGCGACAGGCCTAACATTGATTTTAAAAATTTGTAGCTCCACTGGCAGATCATTCCACTTATAACTAAACATTTTTCTCATGTTATAAGTGAAATAATCTGCCAGTGTAACTGGTACAATATTATTTACTTAAAACAAGCTCCTGTTTCTTGCTGAAAAGTTACTTATAAGTCAGTTTTGTCTTAGAGCACTAAGACATTTGCACTGGACACTAGACCAAAAATACTTCAAGATTTTGTGTTTTTCCATCATTCGTGGAATGCACGAATGATGTATAGTGCATTCCAGTTTTAAGAGCATTCTGCAGGAACAAGAATAACCAGTTTGTGGTCACAACTCTCTTTCTGCAGCTGCAGCTTAAACATCTCTCTGTTCCTAAAGTGCAGATTCATAAAATTATCTAAAAAGCAGCTGGGAGAATCCCCAGCTGCAGACGAGGTCTCCTCCTGCATCGGGTTTCATTTCAGCTCACTGAACTTTAAGTCTTCTAAATCTCAGCTACAACCGTGCCAACACTGAGACTAAGAATCAATTAAACAGGCTGGAGAGGAGATTCACACAGCTTTACTTTTAGGTAATAATAGTGCGCTAATCTTCACTTAAAACTGTTTAAGTGCTGTCAGTGTTCTTGGTAAATTAATTACATTCATTTTGTTGCAGCGTTTTGCTTTTATGATCTGGCTGCTCAAAAAACAAAATGACCAAAAGTCAAACAATTAGACCTCCAAGACTGAATAACTAGAAATCAAAATAAGTACAGATAATGAAACAAGCTGCAAATTTTCTCTCAGTCTGAACTCTTAGTCCTAGTAAATGCAAGTGGCCCAAATTTTACAACAGTGTATTATAGGGACGGTAGATAGAAAAAAAGAGGAGTAAATTTCAGCCAAAAAAACTTAAAGTTTGAAAGGTTGAAAATTTGCTAGAAAAACACCAGACAGTTTTGAGAAAAAACAAGAGAATTTATGAGTTTGAATTGTCAAAAATATGCTAGAAAAAATGTCCATGTTTTTTCAAAAATTTCTGAAAGTAGCCTCAAAATGTCTGAGTGTTTTTCTTCTAGCAAATCTTATCTTTTCAAACTCAGAAATTTCCTTGTTATTTCTAGAAAAGCACAGAGATTTTTTGCCAGAAATGTATTCCTCCTTTGTTTCTATCTGTAATATGCCAAAATGAACACAAAATAACTGCATTTCATCATATTTTCAAATGTATTTTTATTTATTGATCTCACTGGAAAAACTTTGGAAAAAATAGTGACAACAGCAATTCTGACATTTTTAAGCATTAATTGGAATTTATTGTGAAAACAATAAATTAAAAAATTCTTAGAATAATAAGAAATGCATCACAATAAATTATAAATGATATGACAAATGCCCACACCAAGCTGCATGTTTATTGCCCGTCTATATTAAAATGAAAAGGACAAAAACAAAAGGAAAAAATATTTATCTTGTACCTAACATTTTCCATTTAAGAAAATTAAAGTCGGTCACTAAAGAAAAAAACTAAAAATTAGACCAAGTTTGTACCATTCCAACCTACACTGCAAAAACAAAATCCTGCCAAGAATTTTTGGTCTAGAGGAAATGTCTTAGTACACTTGAAATAAGACAAAACTAACTTACAAGTAACTTTTCAGCAAGCAATAAGAGCTTATTTTAAGTCAATAATTCCTTAACTTAACATTTTTAAGACAACTTAAAAAAGTAGTAGACATTTGGCAGATTATTTCACTTCTAACAAGACATTTTTCCCATTTTATAAGTGAAATAATCTGCCACTGGAATTGGAATGACTGACTTAAAACAAGATCATATTTCTTGATGAAAAATTACCTCTAAGTTAATTTAGTCTCATTTTAAGTGAACTAAGATATTTGAAATAGAAATTAGACCAAAACTACTTGGTAAGATTTTGTGGTTTTGCAGTGTTACAGTTGGGAGCCTCACTTTGGACGCCTCTAATAATTGTTAACATAATGTTACTTTACCTTTAAGGAACAGAAACCCAGAAACCTCCTGACTCCCTGCTGTCGTCTCCACCAAACTGATCAGCCTCGTCCTCTGAGGATTTCACGTTTCTCATCTTGATTTATATTCAACTGGAGGGTAGAGCAGACTGATTCATCAGCCTAAACCTGAGACCCCTAATTACTGCTTCCCCCATTTCTCAGCCTGTTCCACCTGGAAACCCATCATTAGATGAGACAGTGGTGTTTATGGGCATGATGTCAGCTCATTGTCTACATCCTGCACACAGCAACTCCTGTACAGCTGAAAATTAAAGGTTTTAGGAATGACTGCGGCTAAGTGAAGCGCTCACTTTTACCCCGAGGCCGGCTCTGAGGTCAGTAAACCAGGTAATGGCAGCCACTGAATATCCACTGATTTGTACTTTAGTTAATTCTTCAGCTACTTTAAAACGGGGACAGGGAGAGGTAGGTAATGGTTTTAAAGTATGGAGGCACAAATATGAAAATTTCAGCCAATTTCTAGCAAATCTTCACCTTCTCAAATATCCAATAATAATATTTATGTTTTGGGTGATAAACGATATTTACCAATATATTTCTCAACCGTTTTGACATCTTTGGAAATAAAAATGACAAGAACCATTTCTTGATTCTTGTCAAGAAAATATTCTTTCATTTCTTGAAAGAATCAAGAAATTATTTTTTAAACAATGTGGAAATAAATACCCGTTCTTGATTTCGACCTAGTTTTAGTTATCAGGACGATACCGATATGTTAAAAAAATGACTAAAATCGGTTGATACCAATGTCAGTAATGATGTATCGTGCATTCCTATTTTAAAGATACAATTTCTACAGTGGCCAACATGTGCACACTGATAAATGTGAAGCAAACACATGAATGATGCAAAACCCACAACTAATGCAAACGAAAAATGTTGCAATCATAGAAATTAGAAGCAAAAGACAAAATGCTGCAAATTGAAAACAAAAAAATGGGTATATTTGGCTGAAAGAACAACATAATCAGAGCAGCAATTATGCCAAATCTGTTAAAAAATATAAACATTTTGCTTTTAAGATGAAAAACCTTCTTTGTCTGTGAATATGTTTTACTAAGAACTCCTTAAGTGGGAGTTTTAGCTTCTCCTGGTTCAAAGTCTAAAAAAAGGCACCTTTTGCAACCAGTTATTAATCCAAAAAATAATCAACAGATTAGCGGACAATGTTTTTTTTAGCTGCATCCTTTGAAACAAGTGATAAAGCATACACCAAATAATGATATACTAAAAAAAGAGGCTTGAGTGGTTAAATAAAAAATGTGCACAATGTGTCAATTTCTTTATCCAGTTAATCGGCAGAATAATCGATTAATAAAATAACCATTAGCTGCAGCCCTAACATGCAATGATCTAAATATATTACTGGCATCCAGAGTTTGCAGAGCAGTAAAAACTTTGACGTGTCTCTGCCCGGATTTCTAATCATGCAGACCGACAGACATTTAAGGAGCGCCAAAAGCAAATGAGATGGATTAGGAGTGTTTGCTATGTACTTATAGTTATATCCCGAACATTTAACTGTGAAATATCATCTCTGATATTAAATATGTTAGGCTGCCATGGCAGTCATGAGCCTGTACAGCTACGTCTGTCACAATAACTAATGTTGCTGGATGATAAATTGTCCCAGAAGTTATTCCAATAAATGATAATTTTGCACGAACACATTCTCAAAGATCATTAAACTTTAAATTCTGATTAGCTTTTAACCATGGAACAGGAAGAGATTTTAAATATAAAAAATAATAATAAAAGAAGAAAACAACTGAAACAATACATCAAATGAATTATTTCCTCTCTATAAACAAAACTGTCTTACAATAAAAGGGCTAATTGAGACCAAAGCATCAAACTGAAGACCTTTGTCATCCAGTATTTGGTAGAAAGAGAGGGGGGAAAAAAACCAATAAATACAAACGGTAATTACTGAGTTAGTTTTAATTTATACTACATACAGCAGCATTGTTCTGTCAGAATCCTCTTTTGATCCGTAGGGAGACTGACTGCTACTGGAGATCCAGCATCATCATCTACAACCACTCTGAAAATACTTTGATTATATGAGTTACTACATTTCATTTTTCTTTGGGACAAATCAAACATATTTACCGTAAATTAAATTTGAATTTATACTGTGTATTTTTAAGTATTTTTCCATATTATTTTTTTCTGCTAAATGTCATCCCGTTTGACTAATTGTGTGCAACTCTACTTACTGTTTTTCTCTGTAGCAATTCTTTTTTTAAACAGTCTGTTTTTCTTCTTCTGTGTATCCAAACCAATCCAAATAATGCAATTTATGCAAATATTATTCCCAGCAAAAAAGCGTCAAACTTTTTTTCCCAGGCAAAAAAGTGCGTGACTGGTAGATCTGTGCGTACTCTTAATCTGAACACACTTTTCAGCAAAAAACATCGATAGTAGAATAGAAGTAAAAGAACTGGTGATGCTTTGGTATGCTAGCTCTAAATCAACACATCTGGTTTAGCTACTGTCGTATATTTTATACTTTAGGCGGGTATATTATGTCTGCCTTGTTAACATATAATAAAAAACGTCTTAATAAATCGGTACTAAGCTTGAATCAGGGTCGTCGGCGCCGGTTAGCCTTGATGATAGTTAGCTTACCCGGTGGTGATGATGGAAGAGAGCAGGCTTTGACGTCAGCTCCACTCAGCCGCAGTGTCCACGCCAAACATCCACGCTCACATTTGAGACAAAAATCATGTCCAGTGGGGGCAAACCTCGTCTGCTTTCATTCATTTATCTGGCTCTCTCTCCCCTGACCTCCGTTTCATGACCAAACACAACAGGACTGGAGGATGTCCTGATAGGCTCAGTTTCCGTGGTGACGTCGATAGTTTTCAGCCGGATGGATTTTGGTGACTGTGTCGCCACCAAGCGGTTGAAATACGACATTACAATAACTATACATTAGTGCAGAACAGGGTGTCCAAACCTTTGGTCAGGCGGGCCAAAATTGTAAAGTCAAAAGTACCCAAAATTTTTTTTAAAACTACATAAATTCACTTTCCAACAATAAACTCAACATAGAATAAATCAATTATTATTTTTATTTTTTATACTTTGTTTTTTATTGTTTGTATGAATGAGAGCTACAAAGTGCCATAATTTCTCTATGGGATCAATAAATTAGCTCTCTTATTAAACAACCAAAGAATTATGGTTTCTTTTTTGAGTTTTCCATGTTATTTAAAAACATCCAGTTTGCACATGCTTTTGGGCTCAAATAAAAAAAGAAGAAATAAAGAAAAAATATTCCACCTATTCTCAACGGGATTTGGGTCACTTTCTCTTTAAAAACTCGTACTGTATCAACCAAAGTTTAATAAGTTAAATGAAAGCAGAGGGACGCAGCCGGCAGCGGCCAGGAAGAAGCTGATATGCTGAGCAGCAGGAGCTAAGCTGGGCTGAGAGGCGAATCTGATCGAGTTTGCATTTTCTGCCTCATGGAGCTCAAACAATTTCCCAACAGCCCAAACATCCACACTGGGTTCCCTGTTGAGGCAGGGAAATGCATATACTGCCCTTCTAAGATTCTATCCATGTTCAAGTTTTAGGGAATGGCTGGATGAAGTGGCAGGGATTCTACAAATCACCTTTTTATGAGTCAGAGTGGCAAAGATGACAAAATAAATAAATATTACATGGTTCTATTGAGATGCTTAGGTATTCCATTATTATTCTATGTCTTCATATATTTATGTAAATAAAACATCTTAATATATTGTAAATATGGGGAAAAAGAAATCTCTATTTTTCTGGGGTAGTGTGAAATTCAACATAAAAAGTTGAATGTAAATATTTAACATGAAGGTATTTTCGGGAAAGTCCTGGATGTTTTCATATTGTTTATAGTGGAAATATGTTTTGAATTCCAATTTTGACATGTTGAAACCTGTGAGTTTGATATGACAGGTTTTGTCTTTGTAGTGTTTTTGTTTTTGTTGTTAGGCTGTAGTCTGTCACAATTTGCGGTAGAGAAGTGGTGAGGCAGACACAAAGGACCCAGGTAGGTGTGAAGGAAATCATGAATTTAATTATGTAGTCAGAAATACAAAGTCCAGGCAGCACAAAATGAGCAGAAAGCAAAGGCTCAAAACTGGTAGCGGCTGGTAACAATGGACATCTGACTAAAGACTTGACCCAACAAGGAACACAGGTGGGTTTAAATAGTCAGGGAGACAATCAGGGGGAACAAGAGGCAGGTGTAACTCATGAAGGGGTAGATGGGACAAGACAGAGACTCCACAGAACACAGAAACCTAATAAACACACAGAAAAACTCATCCTAACATAATAACACTTGTTCCAGGTGCATTGCTGTTGTTGAAATTTGGTTGTCAAAGCTCAAAATTACATGGCTACAGAGTTGAACAGCTCTATTGGAATCCGTTTCTCTAATGTTTATAAGAAATATTTATTTATCTATATATAATGTATGATTATATTACATTATATATAATGATGCATAGTACAGTATTTATATACATATATTAGATATAATCTGTATTATATTTTATATAAATATATCTTGTAAAATTATATTAATTTCATAATTTGTAAATTATATACATATGTATTATATTTGAAAATTATTAAAATGTTATATTTCTAATTATTTTATATCTAAGTATTTGAACTGTTTTCCTCCTTTAATACAAAGTAAATATCAATATGTTAACAAATGTGCTTGTTTTTACTAAATTGCACATCATATGAAAGCAATTTACACTTTGCATATAGAATAGAATTTATTGTCACCGTACAATAATATTAAAGTCAGCTCCAAAACAGCGCAACCATTGTAAGACATTTATGAAATATAAACACACACACTATGCCCCATTTTTCAAAGTGCCAGCATGTTACACCTCGCCCAAAGCAAGAATCACAAGCCACGTCCACAAGGCCAAACCTCAACCTCAACTCAGGTATTTGGAACACGAAGTGTGTGGGTGACGCATGCGTGATACGAAATATACGACAAAATTATATTAACTTGTTTTTCAAACTTTTAAACGGAATATGTGTAAAAATATTTGCTAATTACGTAATATACGTTTTATATGAACAAAAAAATATTTAGAAAATAAAATCAACGCCTTCCGATGACGTAGTGTCGTGAGACGGAAGTTGTTTTAATCGCGGAAGTGAAGTGGTACAGTAGTGCTGTTGTTGAAGCTGACTAGAGATCACATTTGGGATTCTTTACAACGTTCAGGGTTTATTTATTTATTTTTGCTTTATGTAGGTTTCTGAGAGGCTCACGTTCTCGGGTAGACCAGGTAAGAATAAAAAAAATACCGTTTCTTTTTTATAATTGTTTATTTTCTGATCAAACCGTTGATAAAGTTGACGTTAGCTAAGTTAGCACAGCTAATGCGACGTCTTTCGGAAACATTGATCGCCTCCTCCTCAGGGACACGGATTGATACAAGGACCGGCTGTGCACGGCTGAAACGTACATTTATGGCCCCGTGTTGTTGTTATTGCACCAATATTTTCCAGAAGAGGTGAAGGGAAGGAGAGTGGGGCTGGAAAAATGTTTGAATTTTGTTCTGGAAAGTTGTTTCACTAACCAAGCTTTATTTTGACCAAATGTGTTAACTTTCTCGATTTTTCTCTTTAATTATCTTTGATTTCTTAATTTGATTGTTGTTTATATCCCAAAATATCAAAAACATATTCCAAAACAATTGTATTTGGATTATAACCATTTATGATCCGCAATTCACATTTAATGAAGACTAACACCGCCTTTTGTGATAGGAACAGAAGCGCGTTGTTTCAGTTATAATTTTATTTCAACTTACATTTTTTTGGTGTTTGTTTTTAAATCTAACAGTTCTTTATTTTAAACTACTTCATAGTGCAAGTATGCTAATATAAATTGTGTAAACAAACCCAATGAAATTAGACTAGTTAAAACAGTATCGATGTTAAATGCATTATCTAATTTCATTTAAAGTATTTAAAACAATGATTGATTTCCTGATTTGATTCAAATCACAGGACAGCAGATGAGAGTTTTATTTACACAAAAATATATTGTCCTTAAGCTCATGTTAACCTTGATATCCCACATGTACTGGTGCATGTTAATAAACTAGGAAACACTGAAAATGAAATTAGTTAATAGGTAATGCCACTATACAAACGTTTGCTTTTGTTCATTTAATTATTATAGATCAAACTAATTAAAATCAACACTCAGTTTCTCTGAACATAGATAAGACCAATAAATAAAACATTTTTAATAGAAAAATACTGACAGTTCAGCAGACAGTCATTGATTCCCTCCACAAGGAGAGTAAGTCACGAGAGTTCATTGCTTAAGCAGTGGGACATCTCCGAGCATTATGATGGAAAGTTGAGTGGAAGGAAAAAAGTATGATGTAAGAATAGTTTGTCATAAACTTTGGTCTTCTGCCAATCCTAGTGAATCTCACCAGACTAAGTCTGGACTAAGGGACACAAAAATGGAGTGTTGCACAATGGTCAAATGTTTTCTTTTTAGATGAAAATGTAAAACATTCATTTGGAAAAGGCACAGGATGAATGTCTCTTGATGGTTAATTGTGAAGTTTTCACAGTTGGTGAAGATTTTGCGAGTCATGTCATCTGCTGGTGTTGGTTCGCTGCATTTTATTAAGTCCAAAATAAACACAATCATCTTTCAGGAAGTGTTAGAGCTTCCCTCTGCTGAGAAATTTAATGGTTATGAATTTACCAGGAGGTCTTGACACCTGCCCTCACTTCCTTAATTTAAAGAATATGGTATAACTGTGTTTGACTTGGTCTAACCCAAACCTTTGGAGTCTTGTCAAGGAAGAGGGAAGTTGGGATAGAAGTGGATATGTGGTCCCCACCAAAAGCCACTTCAGTTTACTGTTTTTGATGTGGAAAATTAGTGATAATACACCAACTGTAAGCGTTGTGGCCACTTTTCTTGGATTTTGTAAATCATAAGTTCTGCCAATTTAGTTTTTCTTTGGGCAATTAGAATATACTTTACGTTAGTTTAGAGCCAAAATCTGTAATTAATTAATGGTTTGTTTAACAGGTGGTTTGTTTCTTGAACGCACTTTTCGAACTCGTAACATCAGATTAAGTCAACTTTAACTTTCATCTAATTTGTAAGAGATTTTTAGTTATTGTTTTGTTAATATTTTTATGGAAATAAACTACATATACATTTTTTTAAACAATCAAGTCAGAAGTGTGTTCAAGAAACTAACTACCTAACTAACTAACTAACAGCCCTCTGCCTTTTCAATAAAAGTTTGGTTCTGGATCTTAGAAGGCCGCAACTTATTGTAGTTTGAGCTACTATAAGTCTGAGCTCAAACTTATAGTAGCTACTTGTATTTAGTTCTCGTTTGTGACCTTGGGAGAGAGCTGGAACGTCAACAGACCAGGAACTTGATCCAAGAATTCATCACTCTGGTAGAAAACATCAACACACTTTAACTCCTCCCCACCTTGAGGCGACATTTAAACCCCAACCTGGAGGGAATAGTCCACACACTTCTGTCCGCCGCAGTACAAGCCAAGAATAGCGAAAACATATGTTTAGTAATACAAAGAATGCTTTTAATGGTGCTCTACTGCTCCTTTTATCTCTGCCACACCCTCTTAATCTAAACCGTTTACAACTAACCGTCCCTTCAACCAGTTGGGAGTATGAAAGCTGCGCCTGCTGACGGACGATTCATGATGACAGATTCATGATGTAAGGATTCTTAGTCAAGGTGGAGAAGGTGTGGTCTCACATCTGTCTTTGATTCCAAGCAAATTTACATAACAGGATTATTGTTTTTGATCTTCAGACACACAAAAAGAAATTCCTAATTGAGGTTGGCCCGTTTGTCAGAATATTTTTTGAAGCAGGCTATTTTTGCTTTGTATATATATCTCAAGTTTTACTAACTCTGCAAACTCTAATACTCCCCATTGTCTAAATAAAGTATCGGTGTGGTATATAAATAGGTTGGAGGTCGGTTCAACACTTATTTCCCCAAATCTCTACACAATATGACAAAGGGAGTAGTAAAAGGGAGTTGTATGAAGTATATAATGAACTATAGATCCAGTTTTCCCCTACCATCATTTACATGAGGTTTCCAACTACAGTTTTGGTCAATATTTACATATACCCTTTCCAGCGTACTGTTTATGACTTTGTCTCTCATAATCATGACTTTAAAACCAGTATTAATGACTTCCTGTTGGGCTTTTATTTTTTGTTTTGTGGCAGGAATTGGCTTCCTTGTTCTAACTGAAGCAGTATTTCCACTAAACATGAATGTCTTGCATGAATGAGCAACCATTTTCACTAAGACAGCAACGTCATGATGAGTTAGGTGTTAGAAAATCTACAGCCAGGCTCCCTTTACCTCTCTTTTTTTAAGTGTTTGTATTCACTGCAAGACAAAAGCACAGAGTATTGTCTAAAATGGTCAACATGGGGTCAGATAACCTGATTTTTAAGAAAAGAAGTAACAAAAGGCATTCAGAAACTTGTTTTATTTTTATTTTTTAAAGCAAGGATTTCATTTCAGATTTGACTAATTCTCAGACCTCGTTAGGCGTAGCTATTAGTGATGCAAGTTATCAATGATCTAATCTAATGATTAATTGATAAGCGGCCATTTTCTTAGAAATATGAGTTTTCTTTTGTATCAAGAGTGTCAACCATTTTTGCATTAATGTTTTTTTAAAGCTTATCATTAAATTTTAACATCATTATGTGTCAGTTGTATTAAATACTGACTGAATAAACTGAAAATTCTGGATTTCTCACATTGTTAAACTGAGACATATTTATAAAATATAACCAAACAAACCCCTCTTAGGTTGCTAAATGGAAAAATAAAAGATGAAAAATAAAATATATAAAACACTTACCTGGTGAAATTTAAGGGAATTGTTGAGTGTTTATATTTCAAAACAGAAATGCTTTAAGTCCATTTTGCGTCTCAAACTAGACTTTGTTTGAGTCGTTTCTCTTTACGGTTCTGTTGTGGCCGCCATCTTTGTTTCTCTATCAACTGGCTCCGGTTCAGGATGACCGGCGGCGCCCTCTTCTACAACACTAAAAGACTGTATCAATTAATCGATTGGAACTAATTTTAGTCTAACAAACCATTAATAGTAAGTCAATATGAACCAGCGTTATCAGTGCATATTTGTGTCAAGCAGCTGCCCTGTTTCTTCAGTCTCTCAGGTTGAGCCGTTAGCTGACATGGCGGATCACATGGATGTCAACTTGCCACCCGAAGAGCGAGTCCGCTCTCTGACCCAACGAGGCAGCTCGGTGGAAGTCAACGACGACGTGCCGCCGCGACGTTACTTCCGCTCTGGCATGGAGATGATCCGAATGGCCCACATCTACACAGAAGAGGGAAACCTCGAACGCGCCTTTGTACTTTACAATAAATATATTACGTGAGTTTTTTTTTTTAAATTAAGTCCAAGACTTGTCGCTTAGACCACATCCAGCAATCGCCATAATTTTGTTGATTGTTTTATTTAAAAATAAAGATGTTAACCTGATTCTTATGTCTATTTTAAGGCTTTTTATTGAAAAACTTCCCAAACATCGGGA
Source organism: Xiphophorus couchianus (assembly GCF_001444195.1). NCBI lineage: Eukaryota > Metazoa > Chordata > Actinopteri > Cyprinodontiformes > Poeciliidae > Xiphophorus > Xiphophorus couchianus. The sequence continues at coordinate 3,355,696 of NC_040239.1, forward strand.
TTACAAGACTGCAAACATCCCAGAGAAAAAGGACACAGTAAAGGTACCCAAAGAGTTTGGTGTTTTACCATTTATCTGACTGTGTCTTTTTTCTTTTCTTTAATTTTTTTGTGGAAAACTCACAGCTTAACTTTGTGATTCCTCAACAGAAACTCAAAGATGTGGCGTTTCCTCAAGCAGAGGTTCTCAAACAGGCTCTTTTAAAAAGATTTGAACAAGAATATGCACAGTATCTGGTCAAAAAGGTAAGATGAAGCACCAGTCTATTACAAAAGTGTTCATTCCCCTGAAACTTTGTTTGACACTTTACCATTTTATTTGTATAGCATATTTTAATAAATGGGGTCATTCGAAGTGCGTTGCATTATCAGAATGGAGATATAGCAAACGAGCAACAACTTTACATCCAGTGGCAAAATAAGGGAAAATGACACCAAGTAAAAAGATAACTACACTTTAAGATGTTATAGTTATAATGAATCAAATGGAAAATGAATCTGGCTCCGGTATACTGGGACCGTACCAGTTGGAAGCAGTCTACTGGAAAACAAATGGGGTTTTAACCTTGATTTAAGGAACTCTGTGTTTCTGTAATTTTGAAGTTTTCTGGAAGTTTGTGCCAGATTAGAGGAACATAAAAACTGACTTTTGTCATCCAGTTTTTGGTAGAAACGGGGAGAGAAAACAGAAAAAACAATAAATAAAGCAAATGGAAATTATTGTGCTCTTTTTAATTTATCATGCGATTAATTGATTTATTGCTTATTGCGACAGGACTAGTTTTGTCTCAACAACTGCTCTAAGTAGGGGTGGGCGTTTATTGTATTCTTTATCATGATTAATTTGTTATCATAATAAGAATATTGATTAATCATTGTCACAATAAGTTCCAATTAATGGCGTTTTTAAAAAAAAAAAACCGTCCTTCTCATCAGGATTGATAGTTTTACCATTTTCTCCATTGAGTGTTGAATGAAAGCATCAATAAACACCAATACACTTGAAAATTCAGTTACTCTGAGCAGTTTAGTGATACAAATCACACTGGTGTCCTTAAGAAACAAATTACAAATGGGAACTTTTCAGGAGCAGTATTTGTGTTTGTGGGGCTAATAATTGCTGTGGCACACAATCGCCTAAGAAGAAATAATAAATTACTCTTGTGTCACTTTTATTCTTATCACAATAATACAGCAAAATATCATGTTAAAACGTTTAAGTCCATATGGCCCACTAAGAGCTCTGAGTGTGATGTTCTTTCAGCAAATGGCCCTTCTGAGAGTCTGCATACTCCAGTTGCAGACCAGACCTTTCACTCAGCTGTGGTCTGTCATACCTGCAGAAAGCGGAGGAGGAGGCCCTGGCGCTGGAGCAGTCCAGGCAGCGTGCGCTGGACGCCGAGCGGGAACGCGTCGCCGTAATGCAACGGCGGCAGCGGGAGCAGGAGCAGTTCAGTGCCTTCGAGGAGATGATCCGTCGCCAGGAGCTGGAGAAGGAGCGCCAGCGAGTGCTTCTGGAGTTTGCCACGCCGTCCGCGCCTCCTGCCGACACGCCCCTCATTCCTGGCATCCAGGGCCCGCCGTTGGTGTCCCCCACCGCCCCGCTGAGCCCTGGCGATTTCGGCGCCAACGACTATCAGCACCATCGGCCCGCTGCTACGCCGGGCACGCCAGTGGCCGGCCTACCCAGCTTTGACCGCTCGCTCAAACCCGGGTCTCTGGTCAGCCCCGGGAACAACAGTGAGTTAATCATTTCTTTTCCCCGAGCTGCTTTGCATCTTTAGTTCCTGTTTAAACTAAAGAGGCACTGATCTGATATTAATATCTGTAGAGGTCTTGACATGAAAAAAAATTATAGAACGAGCTTCACAATAAAAGGGTCCCATATAGTAGATCTATAATTAGACCTGACACTGTGACAAATTTTGCTGGACAATAAATTGTCCCAGAAGTTATTGTGATTAACAATAATATTGTTGTTTGGAGACCATTTTTTAGTAATATAAAGAAAGGAATAATAGTGCAAGAACACGTTCTCAAAGACCAATAAACTTTAAATTCTAATGACCTTTTGACACTGGAACTGGAAAACATTTTAAATATCCAAAATAAATAAACAAAACAACAGAAACAACAAATGAAATTAATTATGGAGTCTCTGTACACAAAATTATCTTTCTAAAAAAGGATAGTTGAAACCAAAGCAGCAAACTGAAAATTTTTGTCATCCAGTTTTTGGCAGAAAGAGAAAAACAATAATTTATGAAAATGTTAATTATTGAGCTTGTTTTGATTTATTATGCGATTAATTGAGTTATTGCAACAGGTGTAGCTAGAATTATTGATCAGTTCTTTGTTTTAAATATCTGAAATACTACCTATCTGATGGCGTGACCTTTCCTGTTTTATCCAGTTTTCTCTCCATGTTGTCGTTTTTATTTTTAAGCATTTATGAGGCAATGTAGCAAAACCTAAAAACCGCTTCTGCGCCAGTTACTCCACAAGTCGTTGCTAGGTAACCGAATTTGGGGGGAACTGCTTGTTACCCAGCAGGTTGTTGCTAGGGAACCACAGATTCCACCAACTCCCCTTTGGTCAGAGTTCAGTGGATATTCTATATTAAATATTGAATTATAAGCTGTATTATCTACTGGTATTGATCACATATCTATCGCAATATATATTGTTATTGATTTATTGTCCAGCCTTAAGTCCGGGTGTCTGTGACAATGTGCCTGATCCATTAGGGCAGATGAAGCTATTGGTGTATTAAAATGTCCTGTACTGGTGCAACGTTGTCAATAAATTTGTAATTTATGTATGTGTTTAGAAAAAAGAAATGTTTTCAGTCAATTCAGCGCTGCTTTTCTGTATCGGATCGGTATTGATCGATGCTGAACCTCAGATATTGGTATTGGAAATGGATAAAATGGACAGACTTCTCCATTCAGCTGCTGTTTTCCTCCTCTGTGTGGTTTTTGCAGGTACGATGGTGGATGCCCTGCGGCAGCTGGCCGTTCCTGCTGAGCTGTGCCGCAGCTTCCTGAGGCTGGCCGAGGCCAACACCAGCCGCGCTGTGGAAACCTGCGGCATCCTGTGTGGAAAACTGGTAAATCTTTGGAACGCAGCAGCTCACACAATTTGTTTTATTAAATTTCTCTATAAAATTTGCACATCTTAAAAGTTTACAGAACTTTGCGAAAGTATTTATAGCCGTTAAAAAAAATCTGTTGTAAGGCCAAATCTGTTGGTATGTCCTCTAGAGAAACAAAGTACAAAGTATTGACTCAAGAGGCTAAAAACAAATACACCGAATGGTGAAATGATTAATCATGATTAATTGATTATTGAAATAACAGCCAACTAATTTAGTAATCAATTAATTGTTAATTGTAATTTCAGTCATTTGCTAAAAAAACAAAACAGAGCACCAATTAAGACAAAACTGTAAAAAAAAAAAAAGCATTTTGCATTTAAGAAAAAAATTCATTTAGAAATATAAAATTGTAACGGACTGAATGTTCTGTACTTTAAGAAATATTTGCGCCACGAATCCTGATGTAGTCAAGATGTTGCCAGTTGCTATGACAACAAGTATGTGTGTAGCGTAGCCGACACAGAGAGTGAGAAAAAAGAAGAATACGAGGGGTTTTGCGTTGTTCTTCAACGGTTTTTCTGTGTTATTTTTCCCTTTGCTGTGGTTCTCTGCACTAAATTAATAATCCCAACGTCTCCAGGATTCATTTTGTTAACGAATTGTTCCAGCACGGCTATGGATGGAAAGTAAAAGGAGAGCCTTTTTGCTAAATTTCTGATGTGCACAATAACATGTCCTATCCACACCACACTTTTCAGATTTTATTTTATTATTCTTCCTCTTCACAGTTATGTGTCACTATGTGGGTTGACTTCATAAAATCCTAAATATATAATCCATTAAAGTTCCTGGTCATTTATCAAAAGCATGACTCAGCATTCTTTGCCTGGTTTGTGTTCGTTCCAGACCAGAAATGCGTTCACTGTGACTCACGTCATCGTGCCGAAGCAGTGCGGCGGGCCGGACTACTGTGACACTGAGAACGAGGAGGAGCTGTTCCTGATCCAGGACCAGCACGACCTCATCACCCTGGGATGGATCCATGTGAGTGACAGGAAGCTGCTGGCATCACTTCCTGCTCTGCTCAGGGCAGACGCTCTGTCCTGAGGGAGAGGAAGCTCATCCAACCATCAACCAATCCATCCAACCGATGCGTCTGAAGCGTCCTTCTGTCTGTTGATTCTTCCTTATTTCCTTTTTTCTTACCTCCTTGCCTTTTTCCTTCTTTCCTTTAGTTCATTTGTTTGTTCCTCCTTTTCTATCTTCCTCCCTACTTCTCAGTATCCTTCCTTCTTTCTTTCCTTCCTTCCTTCCTTTCTTCCTTCCTTCCTTCCTTCCTTTTCTTTCTTTTCTTTTTTCTTCTTCTCTTTCTTTCATTTTCTTCTTTCATCCCTTCCTTCCTTCTTTTGTTCCATAATTCCTCTTTCCTTTCTTTCTTCCATCTTTCCTTTCTTCCATTCTTCTATCCTTTCTTTCTTTCTTCCTTCCTCCTCTCCTTTCTTCTTTCCTTCCTCCTCTACTTTTCTCTTTCCTTCCTCCTTCCTTCCATCCTCTCTTCCTCCCATCTTTCCTGTCTTCCTGCCTTTCCTCCCTTTTTGCTTGCTTCCCTTCCTTTTTCTTTCCTTTCTTCCTTTTCTTTTTTTCTTTGCTCCTTCCTTCCTTCCTCGCTTCCTTCTTGTTTTCTTAAGTTTTCTCTCTCCCTCCCGCAAAAATAGATCAACTTTCAACTTTGATTATTGAACAGTTTCCATCTCTGTTCTGATAAATTTTTTTTATCAGTTTCACTCTTACAAACATTATTTCAGTTTTTTTTTTAAAAGTCTCATTGCCACTTTTGAATCAAACATTTTTGGTGTCTTTGATCGCAACTCGAAAAGTTCGGGAAACATCAAAGTTAGTTTTATGAATCAGAGAAAATCCACGTTTATTATTGAGCGATAAATACCTTTAAATGCTCTGGAAGTTTATGTGGTCAATGTTAAAAGTTACAATATTAATAATATTTAGTAATATTTGTTTTTGTTTTCCCAGACTCACCCTACGCAGACCGCCTTCCTGTCCAGCGTCGACCTCCACACACACTGCTCCTACCAGATCATGCTGCCCGAGGCCATCGCCATCGTCTGCTCGCCTAAATTCAACGAGTGAGTCGAGGGAAAAACCCTGGAGTTTTCCGGTAATTTCCGCTGTGATTGTTTCAAACCTTTCCTGATTGTTTTCCTGGTCAGAATCGGCTACTTCCGGCTAACCGATCGAGGAACGGACGAGATCTCTTCGTGTAAACAGAAGGGCTTCCATCCTCACAGCAAAGATCCTCCTCTCTTCACAGTGAGTATAAAAATGTAAACTTTAATTTTATTTATTCATTTCCATCACGATTCAACCTCCATTTGAATTTTTACGACAGTCTGAGCGGCTCAGTTTCAATGTTTTCACCCAATTTGTGCCACTTCTACATGTGGAACTAAGTTGCATCCCATAGTTTTCAAACTGTCTGTAGTCTGAACAGTCATGTCGCATTTTATCGACTTTTATGTCGTTAATGTGAGACAAGCGTCAGAATTCTGCACCAGAAGAAGCCAGGCGCGGTGAATCTGGACGTAATTCCTTAAAATCGTGAAAGAACTCCTGGTTCAGATTATTTCACTTATAACAAGGCAAAAATGTCTTGTTACAAGTGAAATAATCTGCCAATAGAACTAGCACTTTTTCATCAATATTAAGAAATAATTTACATTAAACAAGCTCCTAATGTTTGCAGAAATGTTACTTGTTAGTTAGTTTTGTCTTATTTCAAGTGTATTAAGCTGTTTGTACTAGAAACCAGACCAAAAATACTAGATCAGATTTGCAGTGCAGTAGAGGCGAAAAACCACCACATCCTTCCGTAAAAACCTTTTTTTTTAAATCAAAATTACCATTAAGATAATTCATTTTTGTAATTCCAGTTCAATGTAAAGTGCAGCAGGTCGACTTGGTGGAGAGACGTTCTCTAAATGCGTTTCTCCTTTTCAGCACGCCGGACATGTGAACATCACGGACGACTCTGTGAGCATGATGGACCTGCGGTGATCTTCTGGTTCCACCCGAACACTCGAGGACTGTTTAACCGAACTGAACGTGTTTTACTGGAAGAAACTGAAAACATTCGTTTTATTTTCCTGGACGGTACTGAGAAAAGCACCGACCACGTTTACCGTTTATTTAGACTTTTTTTTCTTCTCAAGAGGAACTGTGTTGAAAATTCATATATTATTGCACTTTCCAAACAAGCAAACTACTATCAGACTCATGGACTTCTGAACCTCTTGTGTTTTCCATGCTTCTGTTTTTTATCCTTAATTTGTTCTCTGTTCTGCTTTCTTCTTTCAACATGTGTGTCAGTGACTGCTGACAGGTGAGATTCTGATTCTACCTGACAGATAAAGTGCCAAGGATGAGAACATTCATACTTTGTTGAGTTTTTTGTTGTTTTTTTCCCTCAGCTGTTTCAAACTCTTTGGGTTTTTCTTCTATTAGCTTTTAGAGTGATATAACTGATGAGATGCAAGCCAGCAGTAACTCAGGTATGCAGGCAGTGCTGCTGTTCCTGCCCGGTATTCAAGTTTCCCTTTATTCACAAAACGAAGAATTTGGTTTAAAAAGTTATTCCGGTTTGTGACGGGAGCCATCTTTTGAATCATTTCTTCATTCTTTGTATTTGTTTTCAGAGAAAGGCGGATAGTAGATCTAAGTTTTCTACTCGTCGTCATACGGTGGTGTGAATAAGCAATTGAGTGTGGGCGGCTGCTGTGACGAAAAAAAAACTGATTTATTTTGTTTTTGCTTTTTTTGTCGCTCTTAAATGTTTCAGATCATCAAGCAAATATAAGTAAATCTGAAAACCAGTTTTTAAGTGATAATTTAATTAATTAAATGATAAAAAGCTGTCCAATGACTTGCTCCATTGGGAAAACTGTGACTGAACAACTTCCACCCCCCCTTTTTATAGGAGACTTTTTATGCAAAATTCACTTTTTTGTGCTTTCATTAGTGTCAAAGCGCTAAATAAAACAAAAATTCATCTGCTTTCTGGCAGTAATTTAATGTTTTGTTGGTGTTTGAGCCATTTCAAAAACTTTACAATGTAGACGTCTCCTGTTGCTTAGCAACCCAAGCCCAGCCCGTTACCTAGCAACGCCAGCAGAGTTCCGCACAATGGAGAAAAAACTTTTCTGGACAATAATGTTGTTTCAAAGCCCTTTTTACTGAAAGACATTTTAAATATCCAAAATAAAACAACAAAAACAGTCAAATGAATTATTGTCATTCAGAAAAGGTGCTGATTGAGATCAAAGCATCAAAAAGAAAGACTTTTGTCATCCAGTTTTTGATAGAAAGAGAGAAAAGTGATAGATAAATGCAAATATAAATTGAACTTTTTTAAAATTTATCATGTGATTAATTAATTTATTGCTTATTGCAACAGCCCTACTCGTCAGTTTCTCCACTGTATGTACTGTGTAAAGACAAGCGAGTAAAATACAAAGTGAGTTGAAGGGGCGGGGCCAGTATCAGCTTATTTGCATAAAAGGGACAGAGCCCTAAAACAACTCTTTCTGAAAGGAGCTCAAAATAGGCTGAACTGAGGAGGTGAAATGTTATTATTTCAGAATAATTTTCTACAAAAAAAACTGGAATTAACATGTTTTGTACAGCCCATAAACCTATCCTAACTTGCTTAAAAAGAAGTGTAATATGTTCCCTTTAAGACATCCAAGCTCAATTTCACAATTTTTGATGATTATTGTAGATGTAATAATTAACTAGTAATTCCCAAGAGTTTGGGATGTGAGTGAACCAAAATGAGATTCATAATCCACAAATGGAGAAAACATTCAGCAGTGGAGAAGCTTTGCAGGAGAGGTCTGTCAACCAAAGTTACTCCAAAACGCATCAAAGATTCAACCAGGAGGTCACAAAACAATCTAGAACAACATCTAACCACGACAGACCTCGGTTTTGGCCAAAGTCACTGCTGACCCAAAAGAAACAAGAACTCAATGTTACGTTTACCAAAAAGAAAACATGAAGATGAAGAGAATAATCCAAATCACAGCAGCAAGTCTACCTCTAAATGACTAATAAAAACAAAGCAAAGTGGCAAAAATAGTTGCTAGTTTCAAAACTTCACCTGAATTTTTTTTAACTTATTTTTGTCAAATATTTTAATTTAGTTATGATCTGTAACATTTAGGTGTGACAAGAAGCAAAAACGATAGAAATCTGATTTTTTTTCACACCACTATTTGTTACTAACGTGTTCATTGTCCACATTGTTTTAATTTGATTGCTCCTCTCTCTTGTAGCCATAAATATCAATTATATGCCAAGAAGAAAATAAACTTATAGATGAATTTGGTTATTGTTTTATTTAAGGAGGTTGTGCATCGAGTGTGGTCATGGTTACAGCCACTCATTGTGGGCATGAATGTTGCATCATTTTGGGGAGTTTAATAATGTGCTTGAGCAGTTTTAATGCAAAAATAATAATAATAATAATAATAATAATAATTGTAAGAGCCAGTTAATGGGGAATTCATATAGAATAATAATTTAGATTAAAAATGTATAAATATGCTTAATTTAATTTTAAGAAATTCATGATGAGTATATTTTCTGGAATGTATAACTTAGTTAATATAAAGAGATACTTTTATTGTGAAAAGTAATTTTGGCTTCCACTACGTAATGCATAACATTAACATGGCCCGTATGCACGTTTGAGGTCAGATTGCAGTTGGATACGGTCGAAGCAACACAATTTTTTGACCGATCTGTACCGAGCCTTTCGTTTTTTCTGTAAGTGTACTTTTGGAGTTCTTTAAGTAAACATCATAAAAGAAGACTTGGTTTCAGTCGAGTGATTCAAATATTTGTTGTTAGACAAGCTGCAAAGGTGGTACAACGAACTTTTGGGACGCAGAGAGCCACTACAATAATAAAGTAAAATCGTAGCATGATGCTACCTTCTCCATTCTGTCCTGCTACAGAAAGCCACATAAAAAGAACATAGACAATCATTGTGAAGAATCTTATTGGTTTTTATAACTAATGTGATCTAGTGTTGAGTATGGAAGACCAATCTTGCCAAAACTGACAATTACAAGATAAATAAATGAGGAAATAACTACAACATATATTAATTAGTTTTTTCCTAATATATTTATTTATCTATTTTCAATTATATTTTGTCATTAATTTTTTTATTTCAAAATATATTACCTCATTTATTTTCTGTTTTATTATTGCTTTATTTATTATTATTATTGATTTTTCCCAATTTTGTCATGTATTTATTTTCAGAGGTATTTATTTATTTAATTTTGGCTGAAATGGCTCTCTGTAGTTACTATATTTCTTTATGGGATGCAGGAAATGTGAGAATTAGAGAAGAATATTGATCATGTAGTTGCGAAGTGCTGGTTAATCGAGTTTTATTATTTCAGTTAAAATTGAAATCAGTTTTTGTAGAATAATTAAGAGGCTTGTGATGAATGACTGATCCGGAAGATGGCGCTAATAAAGATGACTCAAAAATCTAAAAAGAAGAAGAAGAAGAAGAAGAACGACACCAAACAAGAAGTACAGAGAAGGCAAAGCGCTTGTATGATATACCGTTAAAGTTTGATATTTTTTTAATTGTATTTAATAGTTCAGACCTGCTCATACAGTAAAGATGGGGAAGCGACAGCACCAAAAGGACAAAATGTAAGACTGAAACCTTTACGACGTCATAAAATACGTTTTACCTCCACCTCTAGCATGCTAGCACCCGTTAGCTTGTTTGTGGCGTTTCTTTAAATTAAAAGCTTTGTGAGTGTTTATTTTGTATTTTTTATTAATGTTTGTGTATTTTTACATTATTACAGGTACATCACATGTACAGAATACACCAATTTTTATGGAGGGAAACGAGCAGGTGACTTTCAATTACGTTAATCCTTTATTTTAGATAACAGTTGTGACTGTCTTGTTTGTCTTGATCATGTTTTATGAAGGGCCTTTAAGTTGTCGATTTATTAGTGGTTTTATACGTAATTGTTTTATAATATATGGAGATAGGTGTAAGTCTTATTATGAGACTTCCGGAAATGGGAGAATGTGTAAAAAATAAACGATGTAATTCATCTATATCTAGAGCAGAGATGGGAGGAGTACCTAAATATTGTATACTTTAAATAAGAATAGTACTAATTGAACATATATTTACTCAAGTTAAAGTAAAAGTTAGACATGGAGTTAGAAATTAACGAAAGTCACTGTATAGTAACTGGACAGAACATCAGGTTGAAAATATATTGTTGAAACTTAAAATATTTCTTAAAGGAATAGAGTTTTTGTTTGTGACAAATTCTTAAATTAAACTTAAGACAACAACTACAAAACCTGGACTTTAGCACAGCTTTGGGCTAACAGTTGAACCCATAAGATGGTTGGATTTTCAGTTTTGGCTCTATTTTTCAGAAATCCCCCGATCAAACTTTAAACGGCTTCCGTTTGACCACTGCAGGTAAGAAGAAATCGCTTATCCTGCAGGAGACAAAAGCTGTTTTTATTCTGTGTTTCTGTTCTGTGTTTCATTTGTTCTGCCTGTCGGTCTTTTTACTAATCCAACACTGTGATTATTATTATTATTACTGTTAAAGATCCAAAATCTATAGCTGTTGCATAAAATATAACATTCCTTTCTTTATCAAGATTTCATGCAACTTCCTGGAACGTCCTCTAACATTTGTTTTTCTATGTTTTGTGAGGTGTTTGTTGACAGAAAACAATAAAAGGATGAATTCACAGTTCTCCATTTTGATTTTATTTAAATAACTCTATATTCTACCTTTCTTGGCTTCTTTTCAGCTTATCCCTGCAGCCGTTTGAATATCCCGTCTGCACTGAGGAGGGAGTCGTGTTTGACCTGCTGTGAGTAACTTGTACTGAATTTTAACTGGATAATTAATTATCACCCCTTTAAAAAGATGCAAGAATCTAACATACATTATCATTTCAATACAGTAGCATAATATTATATTGATTTATTTTTTTAAATTTTCCAGTTAGTGTTCAGTTGTTAAAAGAAATGACTGGCTGTGTCACGTTTTATTTCTTCTGCAGGAAAACAGGAGTTGATTAGAAAGTAGACATTAATAGAAACCTAAAAACCCAGAAGAATTATTGAACAATTAGATTTTAATGTGGTACTTTTCCCCAATGAATAATATGCTCAAATTAATTATAGGTTGAAGTTTTCTAAAAATTTCAGTGCAAAATTAACAGTGAAATATATTATTTCAAGCGTCTTTTGAGTGTGGATGAATTGATTTGTCTCCTTTAGAATAACAGCTGTGTTGGTTTAGTTTTTACACAACTGTGATGAATATTTTGATAGATTATAAAACTGTTTTTGAAATAAAACAGCAGACTGTGAGAAATATGTATTTCTGCATTTACTCTCTTTCTCTGCTTTCCTCTCTCCTCTTTCTTAGGAGCATCGTTCCATGGATTAAGAAGTATGGAACTAATCCGATCTCTGGAGAAGTAAGAAAATTTATTTTTCAAATATTGGTCGTGTTAACCGGGACTTTGAGGAAGATATTTAAGAATTAGGTCAAAATTTTAACATTTGTGTTTTATGTTTGCATATAATTTTTTTTTTTGTTGTTTAAAAAGACGAAAACACAGGAGTGAAGCAGAAAGTGACTGTTTAGATGAACATTTACTCATTAAGACACTTTTCATAAGTAAACCGTTTTTCTTTAGAGAGAGAAATTTAGAAATAAGATTAGACATGTAAACATTTAGGAACTGAATTTTTATGGAGCGTTCTATATTTTCCATGTGATTGTTTTATTCTATATGTATATTTAAATTTCCAGAGCTCATTTTGAAGCTTTAAGCCGTTTTTTAGTGGCTTTTGTTGTTTTGCAGAAACTGGAAGCAAAGTCTCTTATTAAGCTCAACTTCGCCAAGAACAATGACGGTAATTTTGTTTTTCTTAAATTAATAACAAATGTGAACATTTCCTTCATGTCATGAGGATTAACTTACTTTGTTTTTGTGAAATAAACATGCTTTAGAGTTGCTGTTTAGCTCTAATTATTTGATATTTGGTCATCCCATGTATCCTAACACATCCAGGCAATTGAGTGTTGACAAAATGTTCAGAAAAAATGTTCAAGTTGTTGCTGCGCATCCCGGTGATAAATGATCATATTTAGAGTAAGTCTTCCTTCAGCCAACTGTTTATTTTCTTTAATGTTTTCGTTGTTGTTGCAGGAAAGTATCACTGCCCCGTTCTGTACAACGTCTTCACAAATAACTCCCACATTGTTGCCATCAAGGTCACTGGAAATGTGTTTTCCTACGAGGTTTGTGACTTTTGCTCTACACATCTTCACTGAAAATAGTTTTCAAACACAAACTGATGACATAATAAAGAGATGATATTGATTTTGGTTTCAGTTTTAAACCAAACAGGATCAGCAACAATATATTTACAAAATACTATCGTATGTCACAGGGTTTTGTGTACTAGATGTTTCATTTTCCCAAAAAAGCTTCATTTTGCTTTTAACAAACTTTTTTTGGGTTGTTTATTCACAATTAAAACTAACTAATTAAATTCAAGACATTTTACTAATAAGCAAACCAATTAGCAACAGAACATAAAATAGATTTTTTGCTTTAATTTTAATTCATTCTGTTTCCCTTCAGGCTGTTGAGCAACTAAACATCAAGACCAAAAGTTATAAAGACCTGCTGACTGATGAACCCTTCAGTAGAAAGGACATCATAATGCTTCAGGTCGGTGGCAGACTCATTCCTTTAGTTTATTTAAGTTTTTATTCTGAAAAACTGGTGACGTTTCTGTCGTTTTTGTTTCGTCTTTGAAGGACCCCACCAACCTGGATAAGTTCAATGTGTCCAGCTTTTTCCATGTGCAGAACAACCTTAAGGTGCTCGATCCAGGTTAGTGACTAACAAATTGTTTCTCATCAGAGGTTGTTAGAGTAGACTAACATTTTACCCAAGTTGGAGTAGTGTCAGTGCTACTCCCCTACTTCAACGTCTCTTTGCCCGGATTTCTAACCATACAACCAGGCAGAAGTGTAAAAAGATGCAGCAAAAGCAAACGAGGTGGATTAGCACTTCTGATGGTGACATCAAGGATATTTTACTGTGGAATATTGTCTCTGCTGCTCTGAATTTGAGCTGTTAGCATGTCATGACAGTCTTCAGACTGTCATGCAGCAACAGACTTCAGTCAGAGGTCTCTTCTGATTCACTGCAAGACTGACTGCTACTGCCGTAAATTGGCCTGTCACAAAAACAACTTCTGCTGGACGATAAATTATCCCAGAAGTCATTGCGATTAACGATAACATTTTTGTTTTGAGACCATTTTCAAGTAATATGATGGTAATAATAATGCAAGAACACATTCTCAAAGATTAATAAACTTTAAATTCTGATGAACATTTAACACTGGAACTGGAAGGCATTATAATTATTCAAAATAAATAAAGACTACAGAAACAATAAATAAAATGAATTATGAAGTTTCTGTAATATCCTTAAATAAAAAGGCTAGTTGAGACCAAAACACCAAACTGAAGAGTTTAATCACCCGGTTTTTGGTAGAAAGAAAGAAAAGAGTAAAGCAATAAATCATATATATGTAGGCCTGTCGCGATAAACGATAAATCGATTAATCGTACGATAAATTAAAACTATCGACGTCATTTCAATTATCGGCATTATCGTCTCTTCCGGCCTTTTTCTCTTTCTGTTGATGACACCGAATGAAAAAAGGCTCAACTCCGGTGCTCTCCACTGACCCTCCCTTTCCCTATTTCCTCAGTGTAAAGCCCAGCACAGACTGCACGATCTTAGAGCTGTCGGCTGATTGTCGGCCCATTTTCAAAACCTGACAGACCACACATTAGCCGACAGAAATCTTAGGTATAACGGTTCGATCGGGTTCGGTCCTGCCATGTGGTGTCCAACAATGGGCACAAAATAATGGCTGCAAGTTCAGTTGACTAATTTTAAAACCAGGCATTAATCAACGCTTTACTACAATCTACCTGCAATGCATGTTGCTAGTGTCAGCGTAAAGTCCTGACTGAATGAAAATCATTAGAACCTGTTTACGTCACGTTAACGAAGAACAGCTGAAAAGTTACCGGGTTTATCAACTGCGGTAGCAATTTCGCTCCAACTCCTCCTCTGGTCATTTCTATAGTCTTTGCATGTTGAATAAACATTAATGTTGTTTCCACATCGGCTGGACTTCGGGTTGCGCCGTTTCAGCTGTTTGGGATTCCCCGATGTAATTTCCCCTCAGAAAGATTGGCTGCCTGTCACATTCAACAGGTGTCTTAAAGCTCCCAGTCGGGGAAAAATCCCTGATTTGGATCGGAGCGGCAACGACGATCTACCGTAACACACCACACCATCTTAGAAAGACCAACGTTTTAAGATTGTTGTAAAGGGAAAAATAGGAGCAAAAAATCCTGTAGTGTAAACTATTGCATCAGGTAGTCGATGTGCCCATCTTCTCTATTTAAATCTAATTATTACTGAAGGGCAACATAATATACAGACTTCATAATCAGCACTCTTTTGGTTGAATGCAGTATTTATTTCCACTTTGGCTTTATGTTGTTTAGTTTTTATCAAGTACATTTTTTGTTAATGGAGACTGAGAATCCATTTTGTTTTTGGTTGGTTTGTTTATTTTGTTTATCAGTTCCAGTGTTAAATATTCTTTTGAAAATAAAGTGTATCTATCTTTGGCAGGAAATCACATGCATTATTACATCATTTCCATTAAATCAGTGTAAAAAGGTCTTCAGACAATATTATCGTTTATCGCAATAATTTTTTGAGACAATTAATCGCTCAGCAAAATTTGCTATCGTGACAGGCCTATATATATGTAATAATCAATGTGATTAATTGGTTAATTGCTTATTCCAACAGGATTAGTTGCACTCATCTCTGTGTGCAGTTGGGGGAATGAAATTGTCTCAGAAAATGTCACTCAAACCTATAAATCTGTGTGAAAAGTGTTAAATTTCTGAGCCGTTTCTTCGATTCTGTCCCTGCGCCTGTTTAGATGAGGAAAAGGCTAAACAGGATCCAGCGTACCACCTGAAGAGCACCAACCTGGAAACCAGAGAGACCTTGGCGGAGCTCTACAAAGAGTACAAAGGGGATCAGCTGTTGGCCTCCACCATGAAGGAGCCTGAAGCCAAGAAGACAGACAAAATAAACGCTGTGAGTAAACACAAAACGCTGGACAGCGTAGACGCTCCGGTAAATTCAAGAAACCAAAGCTCTCCCAGGAGTCGTTAAAAAAATATCCCCTGCTGCAGAGACTTTCTGGACAAACATGAGCTTTTTTATGCAGACATGTTGTTTTATGTTTAATAGTCTCCCAGATTTCTGCCACATTTTAGGAGTCGCCTTTTCAAGACATGTAATGTTTACTTTATACACAAGAGGGAGACAAACGGTTTATTATGCAGTGAATTTAAAACGGACAAAGAGACAAATAACTGTTTAGTCACTGGAAAAAAACCAACATATTTACAGTTAAGTGAAGGTGTGAGGTTGTATTTTCTATAAAGTACAGTGTTCTTCATATTTTGTCACTTACTTCCTTTTTACATTTGTGATTTTAGCGATTATATCTAAGATTAACCTGAAATAAGACCACTTTTGTTTTTACCGTTAATCACATACAGCTGTGAATATTCAGAAACAGTTGGACCTTGTTTCTCTGCTGCTGCCTGTTCATAAAAGGTTTTCTTCTTCAAGCCGGAACGTTTTTGTGAGTTCGCTGTCTGTGGTTTATATTTGGGGTGACAGGTTGATGGTCTCTGAGAAAACAGCGAATATAGGTCAGATAAAAAAAAAAAAAAAAAAAAGACAAGGTGAAGTCTCAGCCTTCATAAGAATTGGAGCAGAAGATTGCTCTGGCTTTTCAGATGCAATTATACCTTTGAGCTTTTTTCTCTAGTGAGCTATCCTGTTGATTTAAGCAACTTCTTCACTCTTACATAATTGTTTATTCAATTTATCTGATATAATCTCAGTAGCTGTGCTCACTAATTTAAAGATTAAATAAATCTAAGTTTAGGTGAGGTTTAGTGTTTTGGTTTAGTGTTTGAACAAACTGCAGATCCTGCCATTAAACCTGTTTGTTCACCTGGCAGGCTGCATCTGCAAGAGGTTTGCTCTTGCAGAAAACAACTCAAGATACAGAGCAAAGTTTTGATACTTAACAACAAATTTCACAACAAATTTGATCTTTATAAAAGTCCAGTTCAATAATTTTCCAATTGTGGGAATAAATATTATTAAATATTATTAAAAAATAATAATTCTCAAAACAACACTTTTTTATATATCTTAATTTTTTTCTTAAATTGTCTTAAATGATCATATTTTAAAATATTTTCTAAGATGATCTTAAGTGATCTCTTCTTAAACTATCTTAAATTATGTTTTCTTAACATAGGTTTAAGTAAGTTAATTTACCTTAAATAATCTTTTCTTAAATTGTCTTAGATATTCTTCTTAAATAATCTTGAATACAGATTTACTTCAAATTAATTCAGCCTCCTAACCTAATCTCAGGTTTTATACGTCACAAGTGGATTAAATGTAAAGTGAAGCTTGGAGGTTATTTAAATAAAAACATGGGTAAACATGACTGAAATTTAGGCAGAAACATATAAACGATTCAGCCCTCTATAGGGGGTTAATTTATTGTTTTTGGCTTTTTTCATGACCCAACTACAGAAAGATTTAACAGGTTTTCTTACTTTAATCATAATTAAATAAACATTTGATTTAAAGCCATTTTACTCTTGAAAGGTCCGATAAATGTTTGCTGTGAGTCTGTCCCTGCTGCCAACACTGAAGCACTTCAGAGTCAAAGTAGGTTTAAGGCCTAATGGAGTTGGTATGAGGTGACGTCATTGTTTGTGTTTCACAATGACGTTACTGTGCGCTGGTGCGCCACCAAGTGGCGGACGTCGCCATGACATAAACATGGCAGGCAGCTCAGAAATGATGGAGAGCTGTTGTTCACTGAAATATGCAAACAGTAAATGATTTCTTTAAAAAGTCAAGACAAAGAAACTCAAATAAATTATTGAGTATTCATTAATAGGAAACATAAATATGAGTTTAAATGAAGAATTTATAAATGTTCTGTTTTTTAGAGGTGGTGCTGCACATTGTCCTTTCATCATGGAAATGCATGTTTTGTTTAGTTTTTTTGTGGAAAGCAGAAAGTAGTCAGGATCACTACTATAACAAATGTTACTGGACGATAAATTAACCCGGAAGTTATTAGAAAAAACGATTAATATTATTATTTTGAGACCATTTTCAAGTATTATAATGGTAACGGCATAGTGATGGAAGAACACATTCTCAAAGATCAATAAACTTTAAATTCTAATGAACATTTAACCCTGGAACTGGAAGACATTGAAAATACATTAAAAATAAATAAACAGAAACAACAAATACATTGAACTATAAAGTCTCTGTAAACAAAATTATCCTTAAAAAATAAGAGCTAATTGAGATTTTCATGAAAACTCCTTTCCCAGTTTTCTCTGGGAAGTTTCAGGAATGTCATTGGAAGCCAACAGCTTTTATTTCATGATAAAATGTATTTGTTTATATTTTTTATTTCAACCAGTATGAGTTGTAACTGAGATGTGTTACTCAGAAAGTCAATACAGCTGTGTGACATTTAGACTGAAGGTGAAATAATTCAGAAGTTGATGATTTTTACTCCAAAATTTAATTTCTAGCTAATTACAAAACTCTTTTTGTTTACAGCTAATACCATATTTTAATCTATATGTAGCTTCTCTCTCTCTCTCTGCCTTTGTGTCTCTCTCTTCCTTTCTTCCTTTATTATTTCTTTTTTTTCTCTCTCATTGTTTCTTTTTCTCTATCTTTGTTTTTGTTTGTTTCCTTCTTTCTTTCTATCTTTGAAATAAACATTGATTATCAATGCCTAGATTTAATTATCAAACCCATAATCAAAACTACGTCGTGTTACAAAATGACTAAAATTAGCTGATTCAAATTCAGAAATACTTTATTGATCCCAAAGAGAAATTAAATGTTCTTGTAACTCATTAATTCAGATTCTTCTAATTGTTATTGTAGATGGTGTTTGCTGTTGGCAGGAAAGATCTCCTGTAGCAGTCTGTATTACAGCGAATCTGAAGAAGGCTCTGACTGAAGACACTCTGTATCCGACTAAAATCGGCCCATATGTTAAACCAGACATATCTTTGCATTTCTAATATCAACATTTTTAGTCACAAATTAAAAGTAAAAATTGATTGACCAGGTTATTTTAAATATTTTTACCTCCATCTTGTCCTCCTCCAGGCCCATTACTCCACTGGCCGAGTCTCCGCCTCCTTCACCTCCACCGCCATGACGCCGGCAACGACGCACGAAGCAGGCAAGCGATTCGCAGCAGCAGTGAAAACGAAACTCCTCTTGTTTCGGTTCCTCCATCCAAACGCATCCAACCATCAGTACATCCAACCATCAATACATCCAACCATCCCTCCTTCCTCTCTCTGCATTTATCAGTGTTTTGCTCATCAGTCAATATTTTTAGTAAATCCACAGTGAAATGTTTACTTACAGTCATATAGAAAAGTAACATAAAACTCAACAATAATCCTGAACAGTTTTCCTTATAATTGACTTGAATATTGAGTCATTTATTTGTTTCATCTTTCAGTTTAAGACTGATTTTCTCTCACGAGTCCTGAGTTTTGTTCCATGATTTAAACGTAATTTCTCCTCCCTCTCTCTCTCTCTGAGCCTTTTATTTCTTTATCTTCTGACTAAAACTGACCACACCTGTGATTCACCATTACCTTTACTGTGTGACGATCGTCATAGAAACGACCCGACAACGCAGGACCTTTTTCAGTTCTGAATCATATCTGCTTGGTTAAAAATGTCATGCCACGTTTTGAAAAATCTGAATCAGCAGCAGAAATTTGAAAGGACGGAGGAAGGCAGCTCCACCACTCAGGGCAGCAGAGGCTGTCGCTCTGAAATGATGCTGCAGCGTTCAATCTCACTCTGACAAATAGACAGGCAAGCGCTCCGGACCGGCGCAGAGGGGTTATCAATCGAAATCAGGGTTTCAAATGACAGTTCAGGCAGTCAGAAACACACCGCATCTCTGAGAAAAACTGAAACTCGCCTCTGTTTCCAACAAATGGATGGAGAAGGTCAGAAACTTTTCAGGAAATGTTTTGGAAAAGCCAAAAACGCCTCAAGCGAACGCATGTATTTATTTATTTTTTTTGTGAAATTGAGGAAATTGTTTTGAGTCTTACCACTTATATAAATCTTTTCTAATCTGATATTAAAAAAAAAAAAGGTTGATAGTAACACAATTAGTGTCAGTTGAGAAGAGGAACAGCTAAACTTAAAGCAGAGGAGAAGGAACGGCAATAAATCAATTAATCACACGATAAATTAAAATGAGCTCAATAATTTCCAGTATCATTTTTTCTGTTTTCTTTTGTGCATATACACATGCATATTTAAGCATAAATGTGTGTATAAATGGGGTAGGCAAGTATAAGCCTAGGCATCAACCTGTTTATTACTAAATAATTTGTAAAGTAGTTTTTTTTTTGTTTTTTTTTGCAATGTCGTTAATTTACCAAAATAAAGTGAATCTGAATCCGAGATGTCAGCTAAAGAAAGAAAATAGAGCATGACATCTGACGGTAGCTGCGCTTCCATTACAAATGAGCGGAAAAACTTTGTCGATATTCCACTAATGTAAAAAGAAACAAAAAAACACAAGTTTACAATTGTGGTGTTTTTATTAAATTGAAAAACACAATTTAAAATCATGCTTCAATAAGTTTGCTTATGTGATTAATCAGTAACAAACATGCCACTCCATCATCCTCCAACTACTTCCTGTCATCATCTTCTTCGTAGTTTCCTCCAGTAGTAACTTCTGGTTGTGACTCGTGTTATGAGAAAAAATGTTTCCATTGCAGTTTTGTGAAATTAACCATTTTTTTATACGTCCTAAAAAAAAAACTCATCCCAGCACATTTTCTTTTTCAAAAAACATGTTCGATTTTGTTATGTTCAAAATTGCTGTTTCCTTGTGGCAGATTTATTTTTGTGATTCCAATTTGCACAATTCTATGGCGCTACTATTCTTCATCCAGTAGAGACTCTGCTAAGCAGAGAGACTATGGACCTGAAAAACTTTCTGTTGCAAAGGAAAATATTAGGATGCACTGAGCCTGGTGTAGTTAATCAGAAAAAACTGAGGGAAAGCAAAGTTATTGACAGTTTTACTCGCAAATGTAGAGTAGAGCGAAAACAGTGAGGAAAACGATTGTAGCTGCTTAGTGTGTTTGCTCTCACTTTGGTTATAAATTACTTCAGGTTTAGTTTAAACTACTGTGTTGTTTCTGCAGATGCAATTGCAGACGACATGGTGCGTTACCAGTACGTGAAGAAAAAAGGCTACGTCCGTCTGCACACAAACAGGGGAGACCTGAACCTGGAGTTGCACTGTGATAAGGTGGAAACACATTTTATTTTTTATTTATTATATGTCACAACATAAAATAAAGTTTTGTATATTATAGTACAAAAATACAGATGTGTATTTGGTGTCAAATCCAAAATGGCTGTAATTGCCCCCCCACTGTAAGTGCAGCCATTTTGTTCTGCAGATAGTAATTTGTTCACTATTTGCATGCAGTTTCTTTTGTTCTGTTTGCACATTGTCTTTTTAAATGTTATATAATTGTAAGGTTTGTGGTTTAAATGTAAAATAAGAAGAGAAAGGTTTTACACTCTGTTTGTACGTTGCAGAAATCACAAACAGCATAAATGGAAAATATGAATTTCACCTTCTGTGACATTCAGCTTTTTTCATTTTATTTATTGGACTGCAACTTTATTATTGTTTATTTTACACAATTATTACAGAAATCAATTATTCTGATTATTAATGGAATAAAAATGTGGGAATATTTTGTAACTTTTTCTGCAGCGTGTTATGCTTATTTTATTCAATATTAGGAAAATACAAATAAACAATTTGATTCATTTTTTAAATAGCAAAATTAACTATTTTTGCTTGAAATGCGATAACAGCATTCTTATAGTGAATCTTTTTGCAGCAAAGGATTCTACGGGTAAAAAAATACTTGTACCATTGATACATGAAAAGCTTATTAGCCTTTTCTGCTTGAGTTAACATTGTAGGGTTAATATGGTGACTATTTTTTTGATTAACAAATTAATAATTGAAGGAGTTTTTGGGAAGAACATAACAGGCAATGTTTTTTTTAAATCTTATATCTACATATGTATACTAAATCCTATCCATATATTTTTGTACAGTTTTGACTTAGTTACTTTAACGAGGGAGTTCTTTCTGCAAATTGCCTTTTTTGAGTCTATGAGTTAACAATTATTAAATGAATCACGATTAATCATTTAATATCTAATAGGATATTACTTTATTTTATGTTACTTCTCCTTAGTAAGAAGAAGTTCCTGCTTTCAAAAGATTAAAAATATTTGACAACAAATTCTAAACAATATGATGGATACCCAAATGGGTCTGTCGCAATAAATCAATCAGTTAATTGCACAATAAATTAAAACAAGCTCAATAATTTCCACTTGCATAATTCATAGTTTTATCTTTTCTCTCTTTCTACCAATACTGGATAATAAAAGTTTTCAGCCTCTTGTTTACAGAGACTTCATAACTCATTTTATTTGTTTCTGTTGTTTTGTTTATTTATTTTGGATATTTAAAATGTCTTCCAGTTCCACTGTTAAATGTTTATTAGAATGTAAAGTTTGAAAATGTGTTCTTGCTTTATGCCATTGTTAGCATTATATATTGCTTAAAAATGGTCTCAAAACAACAATATTATTGTTTATTGCTATAACTTCTGTTACAATTTATCGTCCAGCAAAATTGGACCTATCCCTAGCAAACGTCACAGTGGGAATTATATGGATGTAGATGAAAAAATACTAGGAAAACCTTTCCACTCATTCAGAAATATTGAGTAAAAATGGGTCGGACGGGTCAAGAGCATCTGATGGTTCTTGGAAACCATCATCAGTCGCTGAGAAAAGGCAATACTGCTAATTTCTCACACAGACGGCGAAGCAGAGGAGTCTTCCTCAAGGTTGTTGATATTAATAACCGTAGATTCGCTCAGCGTCAGAGTGGAAGCCGCGCCTCGTGTTCGGAGAACAAACGCTGCATCGTTTCAGAACGAGCTTCTGTCTGCGTCTGTCATGATTTAAGCAAAAGCCTAGAGGCTTTTATAACCCTGCCTCAGTGCTCTAGACATCTCTTTGTGTTTTGTACACCAGCAGAGCACAGCTTTTCACCCAGCCTTGTCACGCAGACATGTGAAGCTGCCTCAGGCGCCGCATGAACTCAACTTCATCCTAAAGGTTTATTTAATCAAAATACTGCACTTTGCAGAATTTTTAGGATGTTTTCACACCTGATAGTCCTGTAAATTCAGTTTGATTGGGAACCAAAATCACAACATTTGTTGCATTTTCAGCTATTGCTGTTCTCTTTCACACTGCTCGGTCAAACCATCCATACTAATTGAAAAACCTGTTCCCCTCCTTACCTGTGGTGGCGCTGCACCAAGAACTGCTGAAGTAAACGACACAAAGAAGACATGAGTGCAACTTCCTTCTTCATGAAATGCAAAGATTGTAGTGGTTGAAGGATTTCTCTTTTGTCTGGTTAAACACCACGAGGCATTTCTCTCGCTATCAGTAAACTCAAATGCTTGTTTTGGTTTTATTTACCCAGAATGCTCTGCGCTGTAATCCACTTCCTGCTTTTGGAGCAGTAGTCTCCGGTCCACTTGGTGTTTGCATATGCTTTGGAACCTCACCAGAGTTCACTTCAACCGAACCGAGACCTGCATTTGTCAAAAATAAATAGTCTACAGTTTATGGTTTATCAATATTATCCTTCCAAGTATTCAAATCTCTATTTAAGAGCAATGAGCTTATTGGTATATATATAAAATGTTTTTGTTTTACCCTCTTTGTTCTTTTTTAAATGACAGTACTCATTTAGAGTTCTTAATTCATAACTCTGAACTGAAGACGACATAAACGTTATGAAAATGCTGCCTTTATTGGTCAATTCAGGTTGATAAATCCTGCAAATTTCACTTATGACATATTTTCTTCCAGGTGCCCAAAGCTGGAGAGAATTTCATCCGTCTGTGTAAAAAAAACTACTATGATGGGACGATCTTCCACAGGTCCATCCGCAATTTCATGGTAAGAAGAACCTGGTTTCTCTTTTACTGTATTTCACACAATCCATCAGAATTATTTTTAGTTTAAAACATGTTTAATGATTTCTGGTTAGGACTGCACAATTTCCTGATATTTTTTAGCTACAAATTATATATTTTTTTGAGTTATCACAGTTTCAGGACACCTTTTCTTTCTTTATTATTACATATTGTCCCGAGCAGCCTATATAAACTGTGACATTTCAGCATTCGAAATCATCATAAGCATAACTGGAGTATTGCCTTGATTCTTTCAAATCCGTTAGTCTTCATGGCAACCATTCAGCTGTGAAAATCGCCTGGTTGGACCTAGCCCCGCCTTCATGACACAGCTCCTCCTTGGAGATGCAGTTTACAAGTTAATGAGATTCCCCTCACAGAGCAGATTTTCCCCTACTCCTTCAGACTAGCCAGCAGCAATTAGCAAACACCTGCTGGCTCTGACCATCTGCTGAGCTCATTATAGGAGCTACTTCTCATTGCAATGCTAGTAAAAACGTTGTTAAAGGGTTAATAGAGGAGCCATGATAGGATGACTTCCTGAAGGCAAAGCTTCAGAAAGAGCAGGAGTTTCTTAAAGAAACAGAGGCTCAATTTCAAGGCATCAAAATACAAAGTAAAAATGTTTTTTTTAACTCATATTTGATATATACAGCATTTTTATACATTTCTATAACTGAAGGTAACGGTAAAATACACAATAGAGCCTCTTTAAACATATTCTATGTTTCTAATGTTTGGCTTTATCCCCACTCTCCAAGTAGGTCACATTTGACCTGAAACAGAGATCTTTTTCACCCGCATTCAGCGTTTGGTTTTGATATATTTTTGTGTTTTGTTGATTAGCATTGCTTTTTGTTTTACTCATTTTTCATCTGAAGCTTCTCAACAGAAACCCAGAATGAGATTTTCTCTGATCAGCTGTTCAAAGCTGCCGCTCCCATAATTCAAATGTCTCTCAAGTGGACATCTGGTCTTTAGAGGACCCTTGTCTTTTTCTTTGTGCGGTTTTCAGTCACACCGCCGATTGTTTATTCATGAGTTCAGATCACGTAGCAGTAAACTCAAGCCTGATTGTTTCTACTAAAACAACAGTAGATGGGAATTTTTATGTGAACCAAGCGGTTTCTTTTGGGGCATTTGACTATTTTAATTCTAAATTTAAGTGTGAGAAAAACAGAAGTCCAACAAATCTATAATGGAGAAAATACCTTTTCACTGATCTGAATTGGTAAAGGGGTTGAGCAGTGGCTATACTGTGACACAGCAGCCTCAGAAATTGTCTCTAGTTTGTTAGCTTCATCTGAGATCCTTATTTTAAAAGGTAGATGGCGCTGTTCTCAACAACTGGTTGCAGAAATCTTTGAAATTCATTCCTAATACTTCTAATTACAAAGTTTGGCCTAATACGTGTTACCATTCAGTCATAAATAAGGCTGAGGATGCAGCGATATAAAAATATGGGCCGGTATTAGGGCTTAACAATAAATCAATAGCAATAAATATCCCGATAGACACGTGATCAATATCAGTAGATGATTCATCTGATAAAATATTCAAAGTATAGAATATTTACTGATCTCCGATCTAGAACTGCACAGCATTCTGGGAGATGTAGGCAGAACAAAGACTTTAGCTTCTCAACCTCTGAGCAAGGTTGTTGGTAATTTAGTTTAATTTCCCTTTGGGATCAATAAAGTAGTTTTGAATTTGAATCAACTAACTCATTCACTCTTTGGTTACCTAGCAACAACTTGCTGAGTAACAAGCAGTTTCACATCCCCCCCTCCTCTCTGCGGTTACCTAGCAACAACCCTGTTGAGTGACTGGCGCAGCAGCAGTCTAAGGTTTCTCCACTTTGCCTGATGAATGGCTAAAAACAAAAAGCAACGGCATGCAAAACAGGGAAGGTCTCACCACCAGTTTGGTAGTATTTCAGAAATTTAAAACAAAAAACTAATCAATAATTGTCAATAACAGCTGATATGAAATGGTTATATAAGTTTTTCAGTCATATTGTTGAACCCCAGCCGGTATCTGATACTCATCCTGCGGTTATGGTTGTATTTTTACTCTGTTTTGAATGAAAGCAGTTTCATCATGTTGTTTTGAGGTTTTGGGTAATTTCCACGACAGTTTCAGTCACGACATCATCTTGTTAAAACCTCATTAAGGCTCATTCCTAGTGCCAGGATCGCAAACAGCTCCAAACTGCCTCATCTGTAGCGTAGATATAAACACACAACAGTAAATATTATTAAAACCATTGCAGCACATGTGGCCAATAACTCCTGGTTCTGTCGAACAAAAAGTCTAGGGAAAAAACCACAGAGCGCTAGAAGCTCTCATAGGAAGGTAGACAAAGAACAATGGAGGCCTTTTCAGTGGAAAAGCATCACTCTGCTATTAATGATTACATGGAACATGACTGCAGGTTAGGAGGGGGAAAAAGAGTTTGTTGGTTTCTGAAACCCTGAAAAGGACGATTATAGAAGTCAAAGCAGTTTTAAAGGAAGATTTATAATTATAGATTAATGCTAATAGCTGTTTGATTAGCTTACAATGCTAATACTTAAGCCTGTCGCAATAAGCAATTAATTAATTAATCGCATGATAAATTAAAGTAAACTTGATCATTTCCATTCTGATGATTTGTTTTGTATTTCCGTTTTCTTTATAATTTTTGTTTGTTTTTATTTTGGGTATTTAAAATGTTTTCCAGTTCCAGTGTGGAGTGTTCGGTACAAAATTAAAGTCTTTCAGTCTTACACAGCACAAACTTGCATTATTGCTGAAACAATTAATTGTGATTAATCTACTTTTGAAATAATCAACTAATTTAGTAATTGATTAGTTGTTAACTAGAGTATACAGCCTCAAAAAAGACCACTTGCAGACAAAAACACACATTCAGAGCAATAAAAATATATATTTAAGATTAAAAACCACTGTCTGTGTTTACCCAAAACTTCTCATTTTTCTATATTCATCTGTTATTGTTATTGTAAAATGTTTTTGCATTTTAGGCAGTAAAACATTTTTCTTAGTTAAGAAAACAAATAAAAGTACTTATTTCCATCTTTTACTGTATTCCTATTATTTTATAAAAAGGGCTTAAGTAATTTAATGAAAAATCAGCAGAACGTGCCAATTTTTTATCTGCTTCATTGATTAATTATTTTAGTAATCAATTAGTCGATTACTAAAATAATTATTAGTTGCAGCTCTATCTCCATTTTTATACTATTATCATTATGTTAGTTGAAAATGGTTTCAAAAAGACATTATTATTGTTTATCATAAGGCTGGACGAAATGGCTGATTATAAATGATTAGTATCAGTTGATATCAATAATTATTTAGTTTTTTGTTTTAAAAATACTGGCCCACTGGTGGCGTGACCTTTCCTGTTTTATCCACAGTTTTTATTTTTAAGGCGTTATGAGGCATGGTGGCAAAACCTGAAACTGCTGCTGCGCATGTTACTCAACTGGTTGTTGCTAGGTAACCAAAGAGTGAGTGAGTTGCTAGGTAACCAAAGGGTGAGTTGGGTGATTCCACAAGTGTTTCTTAGCTAGCAGTGAGAGAATGAGCAACTCAAGCATTTCCTTTGCCTACTTCTCCCAGAATGCTGTGCGGTTCAGTGAATATTTTATCAGATTTATTAGCTATTCATATTGATCAGGTGTCCATCACAATATATATTGTTATTGATTTATCGTCCAGCTCTTTTTTTATTGTAATAAAACTTGTCTCTGTGTTTCCAGATTCAGGGAGGGGATCCCACCGGTACAGGCACAGGTAGGACGATCTCTCTTCTCCCAAACTAAAATTGAAAGTTACGCAGCTTTTCTGCTCAATAATTAACCGTTTCTTTTTTGGGGGGGAGCATTGCGTCAATGCAGCGGAGTCAAGCCGAGTGTTTTCTAAAAATAAACTCTGTGAACAGACGTGGGAGTCCGTAGCAGATGATGTGACCGCAGCGCGGGGGAGCGACCCGTCATTGGCCGTGTGGCGTAATTTTCATGCTCTAAAGCAAAACGCCGCCAAGTGTAATCGACTGCTGGACCACATGCGGCCCGTTTCCTGCCGCTCCGACACAGTGAGCTCTGTGTCTCTGGGTTTGCTGTGGGAGATTTATGAAGGTTCAGAATTTCTGGCCTGTGGGTAAAACTCTCCTCGTCGCCTGCGCTGAACAATATGTGCTTACAACCCAACAACACGGTTTTCCCGGCTCGTTAACGGACCAATAACTGGCCCACAACAGGCCCTGCTGTGGACTTTGGCACAGACATACTGTTCCTTTATGGCTCTTAGCATAGACTTCATTCTCATGTTTTCTTATACTAAAAATGTCTTCTGTGAACTTTGTACAGATCTTAAGAAGTCATTTGACGCTCTTTGATGGCTGAATAGTTGTGGTGTTGTTGGACTTCTGTTTGACGAGCGGCTGACCTTTGCGTTTCTGTCCCACCCAGAGCTGTTGAGTGATTTATTTGAGGTATTGGGCTTTTAATTTTGGGCTGCTGGCTTCTCTTTCCACTCACACACACCAGGCTTTTGATGGACTCCTGTGAAATCTGTTTTATAACAACTTTCAAACTTACAAGTTCTCTTGTTTTTTCTAGAAAATTTCTGAGATTAACCTCAAAATTAGATTCTTTTTTTCTTGCAAATTTTTGACCTTTCAATCTTAGAAATTTCTTTGTTTACAAGATGTTTTAACACTTTGTTTAAAATCTGTTTCCCCATAATATTTTTAAAATATTTAAGAGATTAATTAAGCTTACTTTAATAAATTGGGATAGGCCTAGCTATGTACAAGATTTGCTAGAAAAACAGAAATATTCTAGAAAAAACAGGACAATATTTCAGATTGAGAAGTTGAAAATATTTGACTTTTGAAATTCAGAAATTTCCTCTTTGTTTTCAAGAAAAATAATTTTAATCTATAAATTTCTGAATATTTGATCTACCAAACATTTTTCTACAAAATTTCTGAGATTAATCTCAAAATATATATTTTTTTGCAAATCTCTGACTTCAAACTCAGAACTTTCCAAGTTTTTTCTAGAAAACATCTGAGCTTTATCTCAAAATTAAGGTTTTTTTTCTTGCAAATTTTTGACTTTTACATTTTAGAAATTTCAATGATTTTTTTCTAGAACTTTTCTGAGATTTTTGTCAACATTTCTGAGTTTTCATTCTAGCTAAGTTGACTTTTTACACTCTTTCTAGATGAATCTAAAAATGTAGTTTTTTTTCTATCAAATTTTTTACTTCACAAACAGAAATATCCATGTTTTTTCTAGCAGATTTCTGAGATTTCAACGTTTGCGTGATTTCTTCTTGCAGATTTTTGACTTTCAAAACTCAGAAATCCCCTTTATTTTTCTAGAAAATGTTAGTTTTATCATCTACAATGGCCGTAATACGACTTTGTAGTTTTATAAATAAAACTCGTCTAAGTTTAGAGCGAGAGGCTCAGGATGTAACGTCTGGATTTGTGGGATGATCAGTCATTTGGAGCGAGTAATTAAAGGAAGATTCTGTTTGATGGACTGTTTAACCGTTTTATATTTTATTCCCTCTCCTTCGTTCACAGCGCTGTCACAGTCTGTTAAAATGTCAGTTTGTTGATTAATTATGCAGGAAGGTCACCAGCCTGATGGCTGCAGAAGTCTCCCAGCACTTGTTTATGTGTTTGTGCTGCTGCAGACATAAACAAAGCGCGTATGGATATTGTGGCTGTATATTCACATGTCGGCTGATTGCTTGTGCTCCATCTGGAGGGACGACACCTCAGGGAAACGGATCCCTTCCCCGGTCGGGAGCCAAATCTCCTGCAGCGCCTATTCCTGCACACCCATCATGGCGACCCGTAATAACAGAGTCTGGAAAAAGATTTACAGCTGGAGGCTCTCAACACGAGTCTGTAGGCAACAGCAAACACCGTTTTTATTACCTAAAAACAGAAAATCACCTCTTACCTCTCTGTGGATGTAACAAATGGGGCGAATTATTACTAGGATATTGTTTTTGCAGGACAGAAAATTTAAACGGCTTGAACTTTTAACACCCGAGTCACTAAAATTATAACTGTTGGAATTTTAATTACAAATCTCTTTGCAGACACTTTTATATCTGAAGATTCATGTTTCATCATTCAGAAGCTCAATTTTCATCAAAGTTTGAACACATATTTGCCTCCTTTTTTGTACATATTTGAATGTACAAAAAATTCCAATTTTTTGTACATCCAAGCAGTTTGTATCTAAACAGCATATTAGAGCCATTGTAGTAAATTTCTGCTAAAAATAATCATAATTTCAGAAATTTTCTAGAAACGTCTTGGGTATTTCAATTCGAAAAGTCAAAAATATGCTATAAAAAGCTCGGGTTTTGAGATGAATCTCAGAAATTTTCTAGAAAAGACTCAAATTTCCCAGTTTGAAAAGTTTTAGATTATTGCCAAAAATTTTCTAGGAAGAAACTTTAACATTTGTGAGCTTGAAAAGTCAAAATGTGGTAGAAGAATCTCTGAAATTTTTAAGAAAAACTTGGACATTTCTGTCTGAAAAGCAAAAATTTTGCAACAAAATTTTTTTTTGAATTTTACATGTTGACGTGAACTTTGGTGCTGTTCAAATGGATAATGTGAACTTCAAGCGGACCAGAGCCCGCTTCAAAACTAGGAAATGGACTACAGCACAGGGCATTCTGGGTAACTATAACCAAAACAAACGCTAGCTAGCTAGCGCTAGCGGCAGAAATTGCTCATTGTTTTTTTTACCAAAGACAAAAGAGAAATCCCACAACTGCTAAAATCTGACACCATTTTTGTTTATATTTCGTGAAAAAGGAAGTGGCGTTCAATGTCTTCTTCAGAGTTTTCCGTGTTGTTTTTGTCAGTGGTTCTTGTTGCAGCGCCCCCACAGGTGAAGAGGGAAACAGGTTTTGACAATTCTGTGTGAAATCAAACCGCCTCAGCTCAAAATGTAACAAATGTTGCAACTATGGCCCCAAACCGAGCCGAGTCTACTGGACTATCAGGTGTGAAAGAATCACACAACCGTTTCAGGCAAACATCATTAATCCGCTAATGTACCGTCCAGCTCAACTTTGTTCCTGACGTACAGGAGGTGTTTTATCAGCACTGTTAAAATAATCAAATAAAACTGATTTGTTTCCAAATCTCAAATCATGATTTTGTCCTTCAGGTGGCGAGTCGTTCTGGGGAAAACCGTTCAAAGACGAGTTTCGGCCCAACTTGTCTCACACGGGCCGGGGAGTTCTGAGCATGGCCAACTCCGGCCCAAACACCAACAAATCTCAGTTGTAAGAAATCGTTTCTAAGAACTAAATGCCTCGTTTCCACTGAAGGAAATACTTAATCTTTTAACACACAAACATCCAATTATTACCAGTTACAGAACTTTGAAACAAGTTTATTTTGAAGAAGATTGAGTCGGTCACGTCAGAACTTAATAAAGTGATAATATTTTCAGATTCATGTTTAAATAATACATGAATAAAGTTATACAAGAATAACTCAAAATGTGAGAATAAATATTGAGAAAAACTCAGTATTTTTAAAGGTTGTCATAATACGGCGAGAATAACAATAATGTAAGAATTAAATATTAGTAGAATGAAGTAGTAATTTTTTAACTCCTACACAGAAAATGTAAATAGTTTTTCATATCATTTTTAACTTTCTTCCAGTTAAAAGTGTCTTTATTTTCCTGATGTTATTATTTAATCTCGTAATTAAGCAAAAATGTTCAGTTTTTCTCTTCCGTCTCACAGAAGGATGATTGAAATAAAAGCTGCTTTTGTAATTTCCTATTTTTTTTATATATTTTTTAGAAAAAAAGAAAGCAAAAAAAATTAATTGAAATCTGATCTGATTTGAGAAAAAGTGGAAATGAGTGATTATTTAGCTAAATTTCAGTCAGAACAATAATAAGCTTTTTTTCCTACGTCTTAATTTGTTAAAACTCCTCATGTAGAGAAGATCGAGTCGCTGGACAAGATAAACAATTTATGTTTAAGGACTAAAGTTTTGTGAAAGTTTTAAACCATTTTCTGAGCTGCTCATTCACAAATTATGATTTATGATATTGATTTTGCTTATATGAAAATAAATCTTATCTGCTAGATACACATTGGATTTTTTCACTTTAAAAAAAATATAGAAAGTTGTTGCACTTGACCTAGCATATCTGATATAATTAAGGTATTTAATAAAATGTTATGATTATCTGAATAATTGTCATGTTTTAATTCTGCTTTTACCTTTATTTGTTCCTCAGCTTCATCACGTTTCGGTCGTGCGCGTACCTCGACGGGAAGCACACGGTGTTTGGAAGGTAAGTTTCTGTTTTATGGCTCTAAACTCTTATTTTTCTGTTTATTTCCCAGATTTTAGCTGAGTCAGTCTTTTTGTTTCTGGCTCAAATTGCTGCTCCGTTTTCTTTCCACAAGCAGATTATCTCTAATTTACTTCCATCAACGTCTCAAAGTGTTTGAAATGATCTGCAGTTTTGTGTCAAAGTGGGAGATTAAACTTTGAGTCGATTCGCTAAACCAAAATATTTTTGTTTGTTCTGTTATGGATTTCTTTTTTAAGAATTTCAGTAAAAAAAATTCTTGTTCAATGGTTATGTTTAGGCCTGTCACAATAACATGTTTAAGACAAAAGTAGAACATGAGCAACTGGTTTCACTACTAAACCAATAAACAATCATATAATCGCATGATAAATTAAAACAAGCTCAGTATTTTCTACTTGCATGATTTATCGTTTTTCTTCACTCAGGCTTCAGTCTGACGCTTTGGTCTAAACTAGCATGCAACTACAGAAAAAAGGACAAATAAAGGAAACACTTTACAAAATATAGACAAAAAAAGAAAAATACAGAAAAAAATAATCCAGAAATAGACATGAGGAAAAAATACAGAAAAAAACAATAATCCAGAATATAGAGAAAAAAGAGAAACTACTGCAAAAAAAAAAAGAGGAAATATAGGAAAAATTGAGAAAAAAAATATTGTCACACATTAAATTATAAAAATAAAAAACAGGCCTAAAACTTTTAACCAAAACTGTATAAATATGATAAAACAGATTCTTGGTATAAATTGTGTCCTCTAGCTGAACCTCCTCTCCCTTGAGAAAAAGGTCACTTCCTGTGTGAGCAGGAAGTGAGACTTAAATTGCCTCACCCTGCGTCAGCTTCAGAGTCGGCTGATGACATCACTGGGATTCAGCCTCTAATTCAACTGGTTAAACTGGGAAATGTTGCAGCAGTCAGAATATTAACGGTTGTGTTTACTTTCCTGTAGAGAGAAAACAGATTCAACAGACTTATTTTGTTTTTGTTTCTAGGGTTGTTGGTGGGTTTGAGGCGCTCACAGCCATGGAGAATGTGGAGAGTGATACCAAAACAGACAAACCAAAGGTGCAAAATTATTATTTTATAAATTGTTTTTAGCGATGGGACTTGATCAATTGCAAGGTCTGTAATGAATTAACCACATTTTAATCGAAAACCATATATATCAATAAAATAAGCAACATTTTCAACCCTAAAACCAATTTTGCTGCTAAATATGTAAAAGATATTTATTGTTTTTAATTGGTTATTCAACCGTCAGATTAAATGTGCTACTATGCTCTTTCAAATCTGGATTTTTCTTTAGAAATATGGACTGCCAATGCTAACATTAGCATTAGCCACGTCTTTAGCATTGAGAATTTAGGCTGGAATAGCTTCGCTGATATGCTAACTGCTTTTAGCACAACCTGAACACAACAACAGTCTTTTCCATCGTCCAATCAGATCGTTTCTTAAATCAGAAATTAACCCCCTGTGGGCCGAGAGAAGTGGTTTTATCCTCCATTGCTGCTGTTTGAGGTTGCTGCGTGTGCGTCAGATTAATGGGCGTACCAGAAACATAATGCAAAGGTTCCGGTTCTGGACTTTTTCATGAGAAAACAGAAAAATGTGGTTAATTTTGTTACATTGATTTTAACACAATAAAATCAACATATTGGGGCCAGACTTTTCATCGTACTTTATTCTTGTAATACGAGTTATTCTTGTATTATTTGTATTATGTTTTTTCTCTGTATTATGAGTTTATTTTCATATTATGACTTTTTTCTCGTATTAATACGAATATTCTCATAATATTATCTCACAATATCGTACGACTTTGTTCCTGTAATATTACAACTTTATGATCGTATTACGATTTTCTTTTCTCTTAAAAAAGACCTCGTAACATTACAAGTTAATTTTTGCATTATTCCAACATTTTTTCTTGTATTATTTCGACTTGCTGTTGTATAACCTTTTGCTTGAAGTTTTATGACTTTTTCCTCAAATTTAAACTTTTTTTCTTGGCCCTTTTCTGTTTTTGTCTGTTTTATCAGGTAATTCTCCGTTGTGTGAACTGTGGCTGACTGAGAAAGATGTAGATTTAATTTCCAGATATCAGACGGTTTCAGATTCTGTTGTTTCCGTTTGCAGTCGGAGATCAAGCTGATCAGCACTACCGTGTTCGTGGATCCGTACGAAGAGGCCGACGCTCAGGTTCGACTCTTTACTTGGAGTAAATAAAATCACACTGATTACAAATAAAGGAACTACATTTTCTGCTCAGATTGCGGCGGAGAGAGAAAAGGAGCTGCAGAAACAGGAAGAGGAGAAGCAGCAGGCCAACATGGCGCTGAAGAAGGCCAAGGAGGATCAGGCGCCAAAAACCTTTAAGGAAGGCGTGGGGAAATACATCAACCCGGCCGCAGCGTGAGCGCACACACACACACACACACACACACACACACACACACACACACACACACACACACACACACACACCTCCCCAAATACACACACACTTTTTCTTTATTTTCTTTTTCTTTTTTTTCTTCTATCCCTTATTTTATTTTTTCTTTACCTCTTTTCTCTCCTTCTTTCCCCGTTTCTTTCTCTTCTTTAACTTTTTTCTCTTTTCTGCCCCTTTGTTTTATTTCTATCCCCCTCTTTCTTTTTCCTTTCCTTCTTTTTTCTTCGTTTCTTCTTTCTTTGTTTGGATCGTTCATTCCTTATTTCCATCCTTCAATTTATTCCATTCTTTCTTTTGTTCCCTATTTCATTTGTTCTTTCTTTCTTATTTCCTTTATTATTTTGATAGTTTTTTCTAAATCTTTTTCTTTGTTTTCTTTCTTTTTTTTTGTTTTCTTTATTTCTATCCCCCTTTTTGTTTTTCTTCTTTCCTTTCTTTTTTCTTTCTTTTTTTATCTGTTTCATTAGTTAGTTTTTCCTGTGATTCTGTCTTCTGTTCTTTTGGTTTTTTATTACTTTCCTTTGTTCTTTCACTTGCTTCCTCAGTTACTTAATCCTTCTTTGTCGTTTTATTCTGAACAGTTAAATGTTCATCAAAGCAAATATATAAAATAAACATAAAGTCTAAAAATTGATTCGATATAAACAGATGTAAACACACCCAGTGTGACGTCTCTCCAGCTGATATTTGGACCAACGCGCTGCCATCCCTTCAGATGATTTGCTGGTTAAAGGTTTTTAAACATCTAAAATGTTTTTTTTCTCCGTTATTTTCCAGAAAACGTCCGGCTGCTGAAGACGAGAGCGGCCCGTCCACCAGCGGACAAACGGCCAAAAAGTCCAAAGGAAAGACGAGTTTTGGAGATTTCAGCTCCTGGTAGCGCCGACGCTTCCAGCAATATGTAAATAACAAGTCAAAGTTCAAATTTCCTCATGTTTTTATTAAGTAGAATTGAGTGTCAAATATGCAATAAAGATACTTTTTCATCACTGTTGTTCTAGCTTTGTTTTTACATTTGTTAACGCTTGTTAGTCAAATGGCGCTGAAACAATAAATCAGATTAACTTTAAGGTATTTTAGATGCATCCTTTGCTACAAATAAAAAACATTCAATAAATGTGCATTTTAGGCAGTCAAATATTTATTTTCTAATTTAAAGATGGAATTGATTTGTTTGCATCTTTAATGTACTTTTATTATTGTATGAACAATTTTAAACTTTTTATTTTTGGCTTTTATAAAAAGGAGGATGAATAAATTTTCTTCAACTGGATGTTAATTTTTGTGGAAAATCATATTAAAAACAGTTTTCACCCTAATTACAAGATATATTTATGTAAAAATATGTTGCTGGTACTTTTATTGTCGCTCTGTTGTGGAAATTTACAATTATTCATAAGTTTTATGAATAAAACTTATAAAACCTGTTTTTTAATAAATCTATACTTGGCAATATTAGCTGGCTCTTTATAGTTTTTAGCCATGGTGAATGAAGGAGTGTCAGAGGAAAAATAAAAATAGTCGTACGAGAAAGTCGAACTAATGAGAATAAAGTAATATTTCCAGAAGCCGTATTACGAGAATAATTTTTTTCCAAGAATCGTTTTAGAATTACAGAAAAGTCTTAAGATAACGAAAATAAAAGCTTATGAGAATAAAGTAATAAAATTAGGAAGGTCGTACAATAAGTCATATTACAAGAATAAATTTGTACAACGGTACAAAAAAGTCGTAATTATGAGAATTAAATCGTACAGGAAGTCACAAAATTGCGAGTCGTGTGAGAATAATGAGAATAAAGTCGTATGAGAAAGTTTAAATCATGAGAATAAAGTCGTAACGGTACGAGAATAAAGTTCAATAAAATCATATTTTGAGAATAATTTAAATATTTCCAGGATGCTATGACGTCATTTGCGCAGTTTTGTTTGTTTTTTACTTTGCTGGTGTTGCCATAATCCTGTCATCGTTCTAAAAGGCCCAAAGAGTTTTTGTGGTTTAAAGTGCATTCACATGTTGTCACGGTCTAGTCAAAGCCCAGGGGAGGCAAGACTTTTTGTTTGTGCAATCTGACTAAAATTGAATATTCTGATTTTTTTTATCTGAAGATCAATTCCCAAAAGTACTGGGAAGTTTATTGTTGCAAATGGATAAAAAAAAAAACAATTTTTCTAAATAAATTGTGATATTTTTGATATATTGATTTAATATGCGTTTACTCTTTGGGGGAAAATGAGCCGTCTGGTTTGTTTTTAAGTTAAAAAATCTTCATTTGTTTGAAGAATGAAATCATAAATAAGTGATGTTGAAGACCGGTGGGGAAATCTGCTGCTTCTTTCAGGAAGGAAACATTTCAAGGTTAAGCTCGCTGTTATTAATGCTTTCTGTCTGCTTCTGCTGCAACAACTCTGCTTTTTATTTTTTCCTGGAAAGCTCATTCCTCTGCAGAAATATTTCCAAAGCAAACCTGACTTCCTGTTTCTGCCCCAGCTCGTTGCGCTGCACAAATGCGCCCCAGAGTGCCATAAAACCTAATTTATTAGCCGCTTGGTTATGGCCGCTAATGGCCTCTAATGCTGCTCATTCTTTAGCAAAACACTTTGAGCATCTCTGGCATTCACAGGAAGTTCCAAGTCTGGACTTCCTGATCGCCATGTTGATCATTTTCACACCTGGGTGCTGAAATGTTCCTTCTGTGCCTCTGGATCTCAAGAAAATTAACTGAAATTGACTGTTTTACACAAAAAGTTCACATAATGTGAATGTGTAATGGGATTCATGCTCAAAATTTTAACTTCCTCTATATGTTTTCCTACTACTCTCCAATTTTGCATTATTAGAAGCTACATTTGGTTTGCCGTTTATATTCGATGCCTTCCTGGATCTGAAATATCAATAATATTGATACCAAGTCAGTACTTCAGGTTCGAATTTTAATTACAAAAGAAAAAGTTTTAAAATTGCAATTTGAGAGCAATTTTGTATTGTAAAGCATACAAAAAAAGACACAAATAGTTTATTTTTTATATTTCTCCCTGAAAGGGGCGGTATTATGTATTCAAGTAACTTTGTTGCTTTCAGTTATTATTACAAAGTCAAATTACAAATATATGACTTTGTAATTTTACGCGTTGAAACTGGACCTCTGTCTCTTTAAGAAGCTCCTGCTCTCTCCGACACTCCGCCTTCAGGAAGTCATCACAACATGGCTCCTCTACTAGCCTTTTAACAACGTTTTTACCAGTGTTGCTCTGAGAAGTAGCTCCTATAATGAGCTCATCTGATCCTAATTGCTGCTGGCTAGTCTGAAGGAGCTGAGTGGTTTCTATGGAGATTAAATAATTTCTCAAATATGCATGAAAGAATAAAAGCTCCAGGTATGTCTGATATGGGAATAAGATTATAACATGATGTAAAACTAAAAAAAGCTGATTTATTTATGATACTGCCCCTTTAAAAATGTTCAGAAACCAAACCAGCTTTTTGCTTCCAGATGTCAGACTATTCAGGCCCTTAAATATTCTCCCTCTTGCTCTAAATTACAACAAGCCGTGATCTGTTCACTTTCATTTCACACTGAGCGACCCTCCATTTCCCTCCATTTCACAGCATTCGGTCTGTAAAGTGGAGGAGATCATTGGTAGCTTTCAGGGCGGAGGAAATGGATCAGTCATCCTGGGAAAAGAGACGATGCGTTCGTGACTCCCTGAACTCCCGGCTTCCT
The DNA here is from genome assembly GCF_001444195.1 of Xiphophorus couchianus. Lineage (NCBI taxonomy): Eukaryota > Metazoa > Chordata > Actinopteri > Cyprinodontiformes > Poeciliidae > Xiphophorus > Xiphophorus couchianus. The sequence continues at coordinate 3,393,817 of NC_040239.1, forward strand.
CTCTACAGAACCGCCAGGATTTTTTAATCTGAAATATTCATGATGTTGCAAAGTGAAGACACTGGTGCCAAAGTAAGTTCTCCCCATTTTAGTGCTTCTATTTTTGTTGTTTTTTAACTTGGTGCCCTAAAAGAGCAGAGGCGACCCCAAAAGGGGGATAAAAGAGGGCCATGGCCCCTCTTAGAAAATACTGACTCCCAGAAGATCACATGATGGTGCATTAAAACCACTGCAGAAAAAAAGAAAAGGAGTTAATTTCCACCCAAAAATCTAGAAAAAACAAGAAAATGTCTTAGTTTGAAAAGTTGCAAATATGCTGGAAAAAACTCAGAAACTTTTAGATTAATTCCAGACATTTTCTAGAAAAAAACCAGGAATGTCTGATTTTCAAAAGTTAAAAAATTGCTATAAAAAAAAAATAAAAAATTAGGGTGACTTTAGAGACGTTGAGATTAACGGCAGAAATTTTTGAGAAAAAAAAAAGAAATTTCAGATTTTGAAGTAAAAATATGCTAAAAAAAATGTATTTCTTAGAATAGGAAATTTTCTAAAAAAAAAAAATCAGTGACTGCTAAAAGTCAAAAAAATTGCCAGTAAAACTGAAATTTTCAAGAAAAACTTGGACTTTTCAAACTTTTCAGTCTGAAAATTTCAAGAAAATCTTGGACTTTTCAAACTTTTCAGTCTGAAAATTTCCGAGACGAGCTCTCTTTTTTTCACCGATATTCTGTCACAACATTGACAGTTTCAACAAATTAGTAAAACATTTTCTTCGTATAAAAGTTGCAAACAGCAGTATTGAGTGCCTATTTTTAAAAAATAAAACTGAAAAAATGTATTTCTTAAGACTATACATTTGTTGTTATTTTTAATCCTGTTAAGATAGTAAATAGACAATATTTTAATGAAGCAAAGTAGTCTAATTTTGGTAGAAAAGGAATTTGTAAATCAATGTTGATCCAAAATATAAACAGCGTCTTACACTGTTGCTGTATTAAAAGACAGGTAAATATTTTCCAAATCTTTTTATGGGTTTATTATCCTATTTTTTATTTTTATTTTAAATGTTTGACAACAAAGGTTGTGCAGCATTTGCTGGTTTTAGCAAAAATGTAATTAATGGGAAAAGAAACATTGTTGATGAATGAAAAATACTTTGTCCTGTGCCTGAGTAAATAAACGTATAAGAAGATTTTATTCTTTATTCTTTTAAGGTAGTGTAGCTTCTGCTGGCGTCCTCCCAGATTAAGTTGATGCATCAACATTAGATCTCTGATTCTCAGTTTAAATTACGTCACTCAGCTAATCTCCCATTGGTCGCAGGTTCTGCCACTGTGACTCGCCGACCAATAAGAGGCCGCCAATTCCGGGAAGGGGCGGAGCGTGTTGGCGCAGGGTGGTTGCCATGACGACAGCGTATGCCGATCGCTGCCACGACTTTTGTGTGGGCAGAGTCTGAATGGAGGGGGGGAAGAGTGGGTGGTGGTTGGGGGGAGGGGGGGGTGTGACGTCACACGGGAAGACGGGAGGAAAACATCTCGTCCAGTTCCTCCGTCCGTTTGTCTGCCGATTATCATAACAACAACAAATGGCGCTGGGAGGCAGATACAAATAAATAAGGCTAATAATAATAATAACTTTACCCACTAAAATAGTGGGAAATTTTTGTCTTAAAATTATATGTAAAATTAAGATATAAATAAATTTGAGAAACTTGAGTAAAAAATAATTCCAAATAACTATAATTAAAAATCCAAGTAAGATTTTTTTCATTCAATAATGTAATGACAAATTTTTAAAAACTAATAATAATAATAATAAACCCCCCATTTAAATTTTTTTTTTAGATATAATTACAAATCAATACAATTAGCAATATTAATAATAAATTCAATCCCCAAAATAACATGAAACAAACGTTTTATTAATAACCACAATAAATAAATGACACAAATATAAAAAAATTGAAGTAAAATAAATAAATAAATTTAGTAAAGACTATAATAAAATATTTGCTAGATTTTAATATAATCATTCTTAATTCTTAGTCGTATCTAATTCTGTATATTTAAACCTTTTAAACGCTACACAATTATGAGTTAGTATTATTACTGTATCAAGATATATTAGGATATTTTATGAAAAACTGAGCACATCATGCAAGTGACTAATAGGTGAGTCATGAATCAATACTGACGACAAAGAAAACAACACTGGCTGCTTACAAACACTTTAATTTTCAGGCGTTAAAAATGAAAGATGTGGATGTCACAGAGCAAACATAAGGCCAGTTAAATGGTCATTTTGGTCACTTGAGGCTGTTTTCCCTTTTCGCCATCCCTCTGGTGGCTCAGCGCGGTGGATGTTTGGATGCGCTCCCTCCCTGAGCGTCTCTCCGGTTGTGACTCACCACTCTGGGCTGGAGGACCGGCCCCTCCTCCAGATGACATCAGAGGGATGGAAATAGCAGCGGCATTAAAGCCTCCTGTTATGGGAGCCTGCTGAAAGCCCTGCGACCCCGGGCGGCCACCTCAGCCCGAAGGGGGCGGCTGGGAAGGCGGAGGAGATAATGAAGTAAAGAGAGAGCAACAAGTCGGAGGCGATGCTAACGCAGAAAAGGTGCGAAACGCCCTGAATGTGAACCAAGTCTGACTTTATTTAACGTAGTGCGATAAAAGAGCAAACAAAGTTACATACAAAGAAATTTAAAGCAGAAGCAAGCAAAAGAAGAACAGTAGTGAAGCATAACAGCCATCTTGGTTGGCAGTTGCTATGGAGTTGCTATGACAACAACAACAAAACCCCCACATGTTAGCACTAGCTCTGGCCTCGGCAATGTCTAACTTATAAACAGAATAAGTACATTACAACTATTACTGAATCTAATTCTTGAGGTGTATTACACAGTCTTACACCTCTGTGTAATATCAGTGATATTTACTGTGGTACTTACTGCCGAACTAGCTAAATTAGCTTAGCTAATGTAGCTTTTACCTGCTAGCTAAAACGGACGTGTAGCCTGGCTACGTGTTTGTTACTTTTTCTTGTTATATGTTTTTTATTAAACTTCTCAGTGTTAGATTCAGAGTTGGGTCCAATTACATTTACTCAATTACGTTTACTTGAGTAACGATTTTGAAAAAATAATAATAATAACAATTCCGAGTATTTTTACTGTGCTGTACTTTTTATTTTTTCTTCAGTATCTCTACTCTTATTTTCTACCCACTTTGTTGAAGAACAAACATGTTTCAGTCAGAAATTCACCAGACACAGACACAACCCAGTTTTTATCAAAGTTTTATGAGTTTTTTAGTGAAAGAAACTAATTTGGAGACTTTTTTTGTTGTTATTTACATACATTATTGTAATTTTGGTTCTTAAAATGACCAAATTTTCATCAGATGATGTAATTTTTAAATATAAAATTATTGATAATTAGATCAGTTACTCAGTACTTGAGCTGACTTTTTATCTAATACTTTTTTTCTCTTACTTGAGTAAAACTTTTGGGTTCTCTCTGGTTAGACTATGCTATTTCAGTTGAAGGTTAATATATTTTTTGCTTATCGGAGATGTGTGAAGGGTTGTTGTGAATATTGTATGAAATTAGGCCAGTTTGCATGGAGCCATTGTCAGTTTCTCAGTTTACCACACACTCTTCATGCTTCCCTCACACACCAACACTTACCCCTATCTGCCTGCTTCCTGCCTCGCGCTGTCAAGCTGTCTGTGTTAATAGAGTGTGAGCTAAAGAAATCAGGCAGTACGTCCGCTCCGGACACCTGAGCCAAGTCACAACCAGCGTACAAGCCGAGAGACGCTCGTACTTTAGCATCTCCACAGAAGTAGGTCATCAGGAGTATTAAAATAACTGCTTCCTGTCCGTCCTCTGCAGCCATCACAACAACATCAGCTAACCTTGCCTCGCTCTGCACACAAAGTAAAGGTTAGATCTCATCCACACTGAAATATGCATGTGGTAAAAGTAAAAAGCATCCACTCTGCACTCACATATCTGCACTCATCAGTTTTGGCCATCAAATGTGTCTTTAAAATAAAAAGACGTAAATAAAACTTTACGTGGCACGAAAATCCAAATATATCATCGTACAAATCTTCGAAATTTAGAATTTTGCTTGTTTTATTCCAAGCTGAGATGTTTAAATTTGACGTGTTTTCATAAGATCTTTACCTGATAAGTATATCTTATTTTGAGCTTATATTTGTGCAATTACAGAGAAAAAAGAGAATAAATTTCCACCAATGGTTGGCAAGTAAGATTTGGCGTCAGCCTATTGGTGTTTTGGTAAATTATGGGTTTGGTTGTTATTATTATTATTTTCAACTAAAAGATTTTGAGAAAAAACAAGATCATTTCTAAATTTGAAAAGCTTAAAATTTGCTAGAAAAAATCTAAAATTTTGAGACTAATATCAGAAATTTTCTATAAAAGCTTGGAAATTTCTGCGTTTGAACAGATGAATATTTTCAACTTTTCAAACTCAAAAATTTATAATTTCTTTCCAGAATTTTGTATTAATCTAAAAATGTTTTGATTTTTTTCTAGCAAATTTTAAACTTTTCAAACTCAGAAGAGTTTAATGTCCTTGTTTTTTCTTTAAAATTTCTGATATTAAACTCAATTAATTTCTGAGTTATTTGGTGGAAATTTACTCTTCCTTTCTTCCCATCTGCAGTAGCTTCTGAATGACAAACCAAAGGGCGTTTCAGCACCGTCGTACATTGAAGTAAAGGAGTAAATTTTCACAAAAAAACTCAGAAATATTTGAGAAACAACAAGGACATTTCTGAGTTTGAAAAGTTGAACATTTGCTAGAAAAAACTAAAGTTTTTAGATTATTCTCAGAAATTTTCTAGAAGAAACTTGAACATTTCTGAGTTTGAAAAGTCAAGAATTTCCTAGGAAGAATTTTGGAATTTTTCTAGAAAGAACTTTTGAATTTCTGACTTTCAAAAATATATTTGATGTACTTTTGCTTGATAATGGAATTTGATAAAATGTTATTTTTATTGGTTGTTTCACAATTAGTTACTGTATTTTTTTATGGTGTAAAGCGCTTTTAACTTCCTTGTTGCTACATGAATAAACTTGACTTATTTTAGCGTAACAGACGAGAGGAGTACCTGTAACATATTACTCATAAAAACAAGATATTTATACTTATGTATTGGAGTGAGTGATGATTTGCTCCTTTTAGCATTGATGAGTTTCTGTCTAAATTTGATCTACCTTCAGGTCATGTCCTGTCAACGATAGAGTGGGAGTTTGTCATGTCCGTGTGAAAATGTTGAAGTTTAAAAGAAAAACGAGCAAAAAAAGAAACAGAGGGAAGGAGCGTGAGATAACTGGAAGCTGGCAGATTGTTTTTGTACTTGAAGTGAAGCCAGCCACCTCAAGGACATCGAAACATGGGGCTGTGTGGGCATCAGCGTCACAAGAAAGACGGAGAAGGCAGTGGAGAGAATATATGCACTACCATAGCAACTTATGAATAATGTACATGATGTAATTTTATCAAATGTTCATATCAAACCAGCTGTGAAACTCACAGATCTATTCAGCAAATCCCTTCTGCTTTGGATTTATATCAAACATGGACCCCATCCTTTCATCTAGTCAATAGAATCTATTTATACATAGCTACTGTAGCTACGTAGTGAATCAGATAGCTGTTCAATATTTAGCTAGCTAGCAATTCAAAGGGTCACATATTTTATTTTTATTTATTTTTACCCCTCCAGGGGGTTTTGTGGGCTCTAGTGTCCCTTATATGACAGTGGGCTGACAGGAAACGGGGAAGGAGAGGGAGGAAGACATGCGGCAAATATTGTTGGGTCCGGGAGTCGAACCCGCGACGGCCGCGTCGAGGACTCAAGGCCTCCAAATACAGGTCGCGCTAACCACTATGCCACCACGGCACGCCCCCACATATTTAATTTTGCTAGCTAGCAAAATAAATGTATGTATTAAATAAATACAGCTAAACTAATATATTTATTTATCTATAATTAGCTGGCGAGTTAACTAGTTCACTCTCTAGTTAGCTAGCTAAATAAATATGCTTATTTAGCTAGCTAGATTTATTTTAGTGGATTATAGAATTTTTTTCTGCACTGCTGGGAGATTTTAAGGGAAAAATGGAGTTTAAAGTGGTAATCGGGTAACTAGATAGGGAACTTGTTAGCTAACTACCTACATAGCTAAATATCTAGTTAGCTAAATAGTTCTTTATCTATATGAAGAGATGAGGTACAAATTAGTTAACTAGTTCCCTATCTACCTAGCTAAATAAAATATGTGACCCTTTGAATTTCCTTTTAGAGACTTCCCAAAGCATTTGTTTATGTTTCGTTGATCACTTGCACAATTTTGGTCGACCTGTAGCCTTTAACTGTGGAGGCGCTTACATCATGATGGACAGATGAGGTCAGAACGAGGAAGGAGAAAATAACAGGATTAAGCAATCACTTTGTCTAAGAGGAGCCTTTTTTCCACTTTGAGTTTCAGGCTGTTTAATTTTCAACGCTTGTAAATTCAGAATGATTAACCAGCAAGTTAAATATATACACAACAAATCGAATAAATGTCACTGTGATTTAAATGGTATGTTTAAAAACGTAAAATGAATAAACAAACTGATAGATGAGACAGAAATGATTTTTAGAGAAAAAAAAGTGAATAAAAAGGGGAAGGGGGAGCTACACAAACCAACCACCAAAATATTATTGCCCCACTCTTAAAGTGGAAATTAGCAAAAGGGCATGAATCAACAGTTTTTACTGCAACCAATGGCAGCTGGATTTATTCTAAAAACAGGACTTTTTCTGTAACACATTAAAATAATTGCTAGGAATTTAAAACCAAATTTACAGTTTCACCACAGATAATGATTTTTTTGTTGTCATTTTAAAGAACATTACAAAAGCACTTTAGCAGTTAGCCGTGCTAGCTAACTGCCAAAGTGTAGTTTTATTAGCTAAAAGCAACTCGACTTCACCAGATGTTAAACACATTTCTAGGTGAATTAAAAGAAAAATAAGAGAAGTAGTGAATTAAATGTCTAAAAAAGTCTGCTACTAATTAAACTATTTTTCTTTCATACATTTTTGTTTAAAAAAGAAGGCTAATTGCCCTAGCATCAACCACTGGCTAACCAAAATAAAGAAATACAGAAAAAGTCTTAAGGATCCTGAACAGTGTGACAAAAATTCATGAAATGCTTTTCAAAGCACTACATAGTCATATTCAATAAATATGAATATGAAATTAATATTTTTTAGAGCGAGGCATATATGATACTAAAATTACTTTCTGAAAATAACCTCTGGGTAGATATTAAAAATATTTTTCACCAAGCCCACATTTCTGTATTAAAAGTGTTTTTCTTGAAACAGTCTGTGTGTAATTTATCTATATAATATGTTTCACTTTGTAAATTGAGTTTCTGAAAACAATGAGCTTTTCAATAATATTCTAATTTATTTACTGGATCTGTCAGCCCTGGGAACTCCTTAATCAGCAGAAAATAATCAATTGCTGGATAGGATCTTAAATGTTATTCACAAATTGAAGTTATTGCTTAAGAAAAACACAAAAACCAACTGCAAGTCCACAGTTTAATGCCATTGAAAATTTATTGTGATATCTGATAGTTTACAATAGAGTGAAAACAGACATGTGAAATGGCTTCACTAAGACAGAATGCAAAGCAATGTAGTCAAATAAAAGCATATATTTGTCTTCAAATTTAGAGGAAAAAAATAAAACAGGCACGACATAAAGCCATTATAAATACAACATGCTGTAGACCTTAAGCTGGAGTTTTAACAGTCCTAAGAAAAGATCCTGTGCAGACTTTGTCCCGCCTTTGATCGACATCCTTTCAGGCTTTTGGAGCTCAAAATGCAGGCGGCCAGCGTCACAGTAAAACAGTAAACAGTTTTCAGCAGCAGAAACCTTCGACTTTCAGCGTTTGATGATGTTCAGTTCAGAGAATCTAAACATTCTGCAGGACGGAGAAAACAAAACGCTTTCCCAGCCTTTAAATTTGGTATGGAAGTTGAATCTCCTGGATCGACTTTCGCTCAACAGAACCCGGTTCTTATTTGGTACACAATGGTGACGCTGGCTGCCGCTTTTTGTTGGCTCGCCTCTATGAAGCTCTTCGTTTAGATCGACCAATGCTGGAGGATCCTTCGGACAAACTGGCAGACTCGTATGTAAATTCAGTTACAATTTGAGCTGGCATGAACAGTGAGAGGAAGATTAGCTTCCAAATTTAGGAAACAGTTGTCAGATCAGACTAAATTTTGAGATATTAGTCTCGAACTGGGCTGCTACATTCAAAGGAAGCCAGTAGGTTAGTCTTTATGGTGCATTCAAGTACTCAACAAAAATGATTCCAAATGTCAAGATTTTTGGAAATGTGAAGCTCCACAGATCCCGATAATTGGTAAATTTAATCAGAGATCAGCTTTCTCCTGGAAAAGGTCATATTCAACTATTCTTGACCTGTGGTTAGGGACAAAACAAAGTCATATAAAGGGCCACAAATAGCCCCGGGGCCACACTTTGGACACCCCTGCTAAATGGCTAAAGTTAATCTTGTAAAAGTCTCCAAAAAGGGGCGGAGCTAGTGGTGTCCAGGGTCAAATGGGTATAAAAACAACTTTTTCGTCTGAAGATGAAGAAGTTGTTTCTAAAGGAAGCCATTTCTCAACTGCCACACCTGATTGGACGAAATTAATGTCCGTCAGTCGACTTTCTTGTTAATGCTAACGTACTTTTCTAGCATCAGATTTTGATTTACAAGCTGTTACAAGTTGTAACCAAGGGTATCAAAAACTTAAATAAGCACTCAGATATGGTTGTATTAGCCGGTCCGACATTGGTGGCATCTCCGTAACTTCTCTTTTCAAAATAAGAGCATCAACATAAATCACACTGTTTTAATAACCGACGGTAGTGATTTTTCAGAGACGTTTATAAATGGGGAGGCATAAATGTTGATACCTTAGCATTACGTTAAAAAATAAAATCCATTTTGGTTACTGAAATTATGTGAAACGAGCGTAAGAAGTCAAAAACAAATACAAATAAAATCATTATTCAAAAAATAATGTTGCTCAAACTGGCCTTGAGACAAAGGATTGAACCCTGAACCTTCTATCTTTTGGTTAATTTTTGCATTTCCGTCACTTTCTGTAAAATGTCTACATAACATAACATACATAACTAACCAAACAGGGTTTGCCAACAGAAACGTTTTAATCAGTTTTGTCTTTTGTGAATTATTTAGAAAATTTGGATGTTGTGCTCCGAAGTTGCTTTGGCAACAATTTCCTTTTACATGTCACTACTACGAATACTTTGATTTTACTGAAACATTTTAAGAAGTAAGCTAAGAAATAAAGGCTCAAAATATTTCATCAGGTGCAGTGAATTTATGTAAATTTACCTTTCTGAAATAAGTGAAAATGTTGAATTGCTTTTTTTGTAAGAACAAAAACAAGTTTGCATAAGATGTTAAATATTTCCATCTCTGCCAGCAAACAGACCAAAAAGGTCAGAATATTCTGTTAAATACTGTTTCCAGGACGAAGAATATTAAACTTAAATTCAGGGAAAACTGCTTGAATGCACCATAAAAGGAGTAACTTAATGCTTTAACTGGGTTTATGTGAATTTTATGACACCTTTGGAGTTCATTTCTAGATCCCAGAGACTAAATTGTGCAGAGCTGCTCAAGAACAAGTCAAGACAACTGGCGAACTGTAAGGTAAAGCGTCTCTAAAAACAGAAAACGGCGAGATTACAGTCAACCATCGACCCAACCCACATCACATTAAATAGAACACAGAAGTTAACAGGTCATTTTTGAAAAAAAAAAGTAAACATGAATGTGAAATACAATCAGATAAACAGCCAGCGTCGCTGCGAAGGACCTCCAACATGTCCGCCGCCTGAAAGCGCTCGAGTGTAACACTAAGTGTGGTGGCAAAAGGGTCTCGATAAAGGCTTTCCCTGCGACACGGTGGGAGATTCCAGCTCGCCCTCGACGTCTACACGGCTCAGCAGAGACCTAAACACCGGCTCTCACCACACAAGCTAAAACAAACAAGCTAACCGAAAAAAAGGGGGGATAAATCACTTCCAAAGAAACTAAACTGGCTCTTGACCTCAGATCAGCGGGAGCAGCAGTGAAACCAGAGAGCTGCGACACAAAAATTAATAATAGAAAAGGAACAAACAGAAAGAGAGGAGGAAAAAGACCCAAAGAGAAAGTAAACATTCACTTTCATGTGCAGCCATGCACGTGGGCTGAAACACATGCAAAGTATGCACACACACACACACACACACACACACATTCACGCACTCTCAGACAGAGGTACAGTGAACAAAAGTGCTTCAAGTCGGGGAAGTAAAAGAACTAACCCAGTAGAAATACGTATAAAACCTTAAATATGTTACTTTATGTACAAAAACTATCACGGGCCAATATCTCAGCGGTTTCTGTAATTAAATTTTCAAGTAGGTATCATTGCTATCTATTAAGGGTTTGCATTGTCATCGTTTTTTTTTTTTTTTAGTTTTTTTTTTTTTTGAATAAAAGGTCAGAGTGATCTGACTGACCTTGCCGGCAAAGTAATCAATCACTGCTGATTTTTTTAAACTGCCATCCTTCAAACCAACAACATACAGCCAGTTCTCGATGGGCACAAAGGAAAAAACAAAACAAAACAAAAGCCTCTACATTTACTCTGAGAAATAATGTACTCAATATCCATTCATTTGTGCACGTCTAATTATTATCGTAGAAAATATATGTAGACAAAAGAAAAAGGGCAGAGTTGTCTGAGGATCTTCTAGGGCCGTGTGGAACCAGGACAAGGGAAGACACATCGGTTCACATGAAAGTTTTCCAAGTTATGCACTGCACAACAGAAAAAGAAATAAATGGGGGAGGCTGTTCATGTTTTGAAGAGGCACGAAATTCATTCGGTTTGGAGGCAAAAAAATCCAAAACACATCAGACATGTTAGGGCAAGAAAAGAACAAAAAAAGTGGATTTTTTTAAACTAAGGGCTTGTACACATGTAGCTGACTCTTTAAGAAAAACAAATATTTAACATTTAACATCAAATCTGCCGCTGAGCGTTGTTTTAAATATGCCAAACCCACAGGGGGCAGTGTAGCGCAAAGCTAAAACCTTAGTCAGCCAATCAAGACTGCTTCAACGCAACGACGACTTCCTGTTTGGACTTAAACATGGCGGCAGGAAGTTGAACTACTTTCAGATAGTGGACTGGGAATCGTGTCAAAGCAAGTCTGTGGGTATACTGGTGCATCATTTGTCGCAGGACCCTGAATCTGTTTCCCCGTTTAAACATGCACACACAAATACAGAGTTTTCTCAAGTCTACACATTGGTGTGAGTTTTTAAAAAGAACCGTTTCTAGGGATCTTAAATGGTGTTTTCATGTTGAGGCCAAAACGCATAAAAACTTATTTATCATCATATTCTGTTTCTCTATGATGGCGTTCGTGGGCTCTTGGAGAGGAAGGGTGCATTTCTGACAAAAAACTCTGAAATTTTAAGATTAATAACGGACATTTTCTAGAAAAAAAAGTGAAAGTCAAAAATTTTATAAGTTGGAAAAGTGAGATTAATCTAATTTCTGTTTTCCAGAGTACACACAAACAAAAGCTTTGGTCAGATTTTTTTAAATATAAATTGTTTTTTGTCATTATGACTGCATGTTAGGGCTATTGTAGATTTTTAAAAAATTAATCAAAAGTTACAACAAAAAAAAAGAAGTTAATTCCTACCAAAAATCTCATAAATTTTCTAGGAAAACCTGGAAATTTCTGCATTGAAAAGTCAAAAAATTGCTAAAGAAAACAGACATTTTGGAACTCAGAAATTTTCAGGTAAAAAAACTTGAAAAGGTTAAAATTTTCAACTTTCAGAAATGATCAGTTTTAGATTAATCTCAAATCTCAATGTTTTCATTTACTCACAAAACACAAGTCCTTTGATCTGAGTTTTTTTTTTTTTTTAAATTAATAGTTTTTGTGCGGATTAAAGCCCAAAACGCATAAGAATCTATTTGGCTATGCATGGACTAGGCCTAAAATTACGTTATCATCAAAGATGGGACCAAAAATAGGAAAAGTCAGAATCTGACATTAAATTTGAACTAAAAATCCAATAAAATTTAGTGTATAAAACAACGTTTTGCCTCCAAACCGAGATGAAGCACGCGCCTCAGCAACGTGCAAAGGATGTAGCGTTGTTCAAGTACGTCACTGTGTAATGCGTGACCACGCGCGCGCACACTATGCATATACACACACAGTCATATGCATATACACATATGTGCATGACAGCAAATATATATATATATTGAAACCATGTTCCAATCAATTTCTACATACTACATACAATATCATAGTATTGATGGATATGTAATCATAGTATGTGTATTTATATTAATATGTAGCAGTGACTTTCATTGTTTCATTACTAGACAATGGGATAATACAGTGAGGACACTGACGTCAGCTTCCCCTCTCTAAAAATGATTTCTGCTCCTTTTTCATGTCTCTTTCATTCATGGTGCTGTTGCAAGATGGGACCAGCCACAATCGCATTTAGCCTTACACTACAAATATTTATATATCTATAAATTTATATATGTATTTATATATAATTTTATACCTTTTCATGTCAAACAAAATAGTACGTGTTGCTTTTGATGCTTTTTGGGTGCTGAAAAGTACCAGAAAGGGAGAATTAACGCGAAAGATAAAACATAAGGAAACGCCAGCTATAAAATCAAACATTACTGGAATCCCAGCTAAAAAAAAGAAAAGGAAAAATAAAAGCTGTTTCATGTTTGTAACTATAATAAACTCCCTTTGCCCGTTTCTTCTCAACCCATCCCTGATTGCTCATTTGGACAATAGCGAAGAAAAAGAAAGAAAAAAAAAAGCACGCTCAAAAGACAAATAAACCAAACAAAACTCATGGAAATAAAATGCTAACCAGTAACATCCATCTGCCATCAAGCCAAAGCTTCACCAAACCCGAAAGTTAAAACTATGGCAAATAACAATAAAATAATAATAATGATAATAAAGTCATTGCAGATGAGTGGAATAAAGAAAAAACAAGATGTCTCTTTTCAGTGAAGTCTCTCCGTTCACATAGCGGTCGCCACATCACCACAATCACTTGTAAGCGTGTTTCGGTGGAGCCGAGGCTAGGTGCGGGGTTGGGCGGCGGCAAGGGAACCCAAACGTTGAGCGGCGACGGAGAACACACAATCTTCAAGGTGGCGTAGGTGCCGTGGGTTTTTAACTCCACTTCCTAATGCATTCGCTCTGTCCGGTTTCACGATGAACAGGTGGGTGTGTGCACGTGACGGAGGCCGGCGAGTGGAGGTCTTTTAAAGGGAAGAAGGTGTGAGTAATGGGGGAGGCAGCGGGGAGGAACGGGGGAGGGAAGATGGTCGACGCTCCACTCAGTTCAGTAATTCCAAGGTCAGGAAAACAGATTTAAGTAGATGGGACGTGGCCTCGGTGTCACTCCCATCCGTTGTCCTTAATCATGTGAGCCAGCTCGATGATGAACTTTCCCTCTTTGTATTTTTGACTGCTCTCAAACGCATGTTCCTGCGAAAAATAAGCAAAAAAAGAAAGAAAAATATGCTGGTTACTGGACTGGTGGATTTAACCCAACAACAGACACGTCGCATGTTATTGTTTACATCCGGAAATTTCAACGCTGGAGGGCAAAAAGGTGATTCTTCTACATACCACGCAGAAAAAACGTTGAAGAACAACTCAAAACCAATGTGTCAGACCCGTTGCCATAGCAACTGACTGACAACAGCTCCACTAATGCATCGGCACCAAACCAAAAACACTCAAAACATTTCCCACACAATGAACAGAACATTCAGCCCGTTACGGTATCATATTTTTTATGTTTATTTTGCAATTATTAATAAGTGATTTTCCGATCACTGCAGTGGTTGATTAGCTTATTTAAACACCTGCTCTACTGATGGTCTGTCAGAGATGGGGTGTGGGTCACCCCCTTTGTTCTTTTTTCAACTGAACTGAAACAGAATTCCACAGCACATCTACGTGTTAAGGTTGTCAAAGTCAAGCTAGCATAACTGTCCTACTTCCCTATATCTTGCTCTGTTTATAATTGGAACTTTTTTCTGACCTTATTTTCTAGCGGGATTTTGTACATGTGAAGTAATGTTGCAACCTGTCAATAAAATTCAATTTCATGAGATATTTTAGGGTGCATCTACACCAGCCCTGTTTAGTCCTTTTTAATCAAACTCCAGTTTGTTTCCCTAAAAGGTTTTGTCGTTTGGGAAGTTGTGAATGCCAATCAAACTCTGATATGGACCAAAAGGCGACTAAAATCCCCTGTCTCGGCTTGGTTGAAGTGAACTCTGCACTTTGAATGCATATGTGAACGCCAAGCGGACTGGACACTGCTCCAAAAGCAGGAAGCGAACTACAGAGCAGGGCATTCTGGGTAAATACAACTAAAACAAACACTAGTGTGAAAATAGCTTGAGGTCTTTTATCAACGACAAAAGAGAAATCCAACAACCGTGACAAAACTCCATTTTTGTTCACATTTTATGAAGGACATCGCGCTCGGTCTTCTTCAGAGGTTTTTATGCCGTTTCTCTCAGTGGTTCTTGGTGCAGCGCCACCACAGGTGAGGAGGGGAACAGGTTTTTCAAAGTGAGTCATTTGACTGTGTGAAAGCGAAGTACAGCAGCTGAAAATGTAATGTTGCAAATCTGGTCCCCCAGATTGGAGCTTTTCCTTCCAGCTACTCAACTATTAACCATAGCTAAAATTTTATTAATGTTCTTCTCATAGAAAATTGAGATAATCATGTCAATGTAAAAAACAATCTATATAACTACATATGAAATTAAAGAAATGACATTTGTGCAGTATAATAATAAAAAATATATATATTTGACTCAGGTAAGTCAGTCACCAGTAAAGCCAGTCAAGCTGAAAATCTAGTGATTACTGGTCGCTATTTAAGCTATCGGTGCATCTCTAAAACAGTGTTTGTAATTGGATTTCACTCTGAATCTGATTAGTGGTCTCAGTTGTAAATGGATTAAACTGGATTGAACCGGATTACATGTATCTGGATTTCAATTGGTTCTATTGTGTATAACTTTTATTGTGAATGTATGCTTTAAATAACTGCATGTAATGTATAAATGTACATTAGCATGGCATATTAAGCCATAAGAAAGGCATTTTAGTGATTTTTCTAGCCAAACATTTGGGAATGTTGGAGTACATGAGAGTGTAGACACAATATTGTTGATTTGGATGTTTAATACACAATTTCTGCCGTTTTCGGCAATTTGAAAATAACC
The DNA here is from genome assembly GCF_001444195.1 of Xiphophorus couchianus. Classification (NCBI taxonomy): domain Eukaryota; kingdom Metazoa; phylum Chordata; class Actinopteri; order Cyprinodontiformes; family Poeciliidae; genus Xiphophorus; species Xiphophorus couchianus. The sequence goes on from NC_040239.1 coordinate 3,409,285, forward strand.
GTTAGCATTGTTGGCTAGTTAGCAGTGCTATTTTGTGCACTAGTAAGCTGGTAACTTACTGGTAGTACACGACTCGCGTGTGGTCGTTGCAAAAAAAGCGTCGATTTCTTTTAAACATTTTGTGTATATTTTTTTAAACTGCTAACGTATTGAAGATTTTTCTTAGCTTTCCCAGTAATATACATCCCATTTAAAAAAAATGTAGCAAAGTTTGGCGCAGTTTTTGAAATCTGACATTTTTAACGGCTAAAAACTATAAAACCCACTTTGTCTTTTTTCAAAGCACAAACACGCAGAGACACGTTTTTACATGGCCAGGCTTGTCACAACAGCAAATGTTGCTGAGCAATAAACAATAACATTGTTGTTTTGAGACCATTTTCAAGTAATATTATGGTAATGGCATAATAATGCAATAACACATTCTCAAACATCATTAAACTTTAAATTATATTGAACATTTAACACTGGACTTGGAAAATGTTTTAAACATCCAAAATAAACAAAAACAAAATAAATTAATAAAGTCTCAACAAAATTGTCCTTCAAAAAAGAGCTAGTTGAGACCAAATCACCTGAATGAAGAATTTTGTCATCCAGTTTTTGGTAGAAAGAAAAAAAAAAACAATAAGTCATGCAAACAGAAATTATTGAGATTGTTTTAATTTATCATGCAATTTATTGCGACACGTTTTTTTACACGGCCTCATTTTTGTCTGGGAACAGATAGGGAGCTTTTTGGTGACAACATGAAAACAGAAAATAGTTTCCGACAAAAATCATCTCTCGGATGTAACATCACATCTCATTAAGGACTGTGTGATTTCTGGCGGGCGCCACGGAGAGTCTCGTGCGTCAGCATCCTCGCTCTTCGTTCTGCTTCTCCTTGTAAAGCAGCTCTCCCCTGCCGCGATCTGATCGTTTCTGTCACTGAAGGAGTCCCCGTCTTGTCCTTTGCTCACTTATTTTACACTCCTCTTTCGTCTTTTCAGACAATTACCGGAACAGAGCTCTTCAAAACGGTGTGACATTTAATCACCGCAGACTCTCTGAGGAACCAGTCTGGCTGTCTGCAAGCCAACCTTTTTTGCTGCTGTAATTATGTTGTGTGCTGGGAAACCACAAAAGTGTTCAATCGCACAAACCTGAACAAAAGTGTCAGCATGGCGTTAAAGAGTGCTGCATTAATGGAGGTTAGTTTGCTCTTTTGACCTGTAACGTCATGATATTTTCCATCCTGACATCCAGAAAAGCCACGTTGTTGCTCAACAATGTGTGCAGCGATAAGGGACTTACGTATTTCCAGCCCAGGGTGGTTTTACAGTTTTCACAGTAGATATCAGCCACAGCATGTAAACCTGTGAGGAGAACCCGCTCCTCCGCTGGCCCGCAGCCCACATTCACCCTGAAAACAGGAAGAGAAAATTCAATTAACACATCTACTTTAGCAGAAAAATAAATATTTTGAAAAACTGATATTTCTAAAAGAATATTAATTATCTGTCTACTCCTCTGACGTTACATGTTATTAAAAACCCAACATTACAGGTTCTTTACGAAGGTTGGGTATTTCATTATTTATATAAAATGTTCCATTACCAATTCAAACCCAACATTTAGCACAAACATCGTTTTCCAGCACAACCAAACACAACCGTTGAACCAGAAGATCCGATAATCTCAGTGAGCTGAAATCTCAATATTTTCTCTGCAGTGTAGAAGGGGTAAATAATAATAATTAAAATAAAATAAAGTGAAGCTATTCCTCATGCAACTTATGTAATTATATCTACAAAGAAATATGCTAAAACACCTACAATATCTATATAGGTATGTAAAAATAAAATTTGCACACCATAACGTCTTATGAAAGGTTTTTAACGAGTTAATTGGAATAAAAAATAAATCTCAAAGTCCAAGAAATTGTTTTTTCCCCCAAGCACTTTCAAGCTCTTTATATGCGTTTTCTGGGAAATAGATTTCTACTTTACTTTAAAAAAAGAAAACAGCTGATAAATCAGGGTTGCTAAGTAACGAGGCTGGGTTTCGCTAGGGTTGCTAGGTAACAGGCAGTGGTTTTTTTGGATTTCCAGATACCAAAAACCATAAACTTGCTGCAAAAGCTGGGTGGTTTTCTTTAAGTGCTTGGGCTATTTTTAGAAGCAGTAGAAACCCGAATGGAAGTATAAAACGTGCTAAATGTATATTTTGCATAACGCGCCCCCTTTAACTAAAGGCAGATCTACCATATTTTAAAATCATTCCAAAATCTGTTTTAAATTAGTATTTTTCATTTAACTCAGTTTATTTATATAGTTAGGATTACCAAAGTGGTATCAAGTTTAAATTAGAAAACTTTGCCGTTTAGACGAGGTACCAGTTGAACGCAACCAACTGAGAAATCTCTTGTTTAAACGAGAAAAAGGTCCTGAATTTCTTTCCCAGCCCTGGCAGTTAAACACTTCTATAATAACCAAGTTAAAGAAACTTTCCAACTCTCCTTCAACTTGGATCTACCAACAAGGCTTTGAGACACTATTTCACTGAGATGAAGCAACAAAAGACAAACAATATTTTATAGAATTAAGAGTAATTTATATATTTGGTGTGAACTTCAAAACCACCTTAACATTTTTCACGCTGTTCACATGTTGACTTTTAAAAGTGTGAGTGTTTGAATTGAGCTATTCATCCCGTCAGGCCTCTGGAGTGCTTCTTTCATTCAATTCATTGCACCAGGTGAGAACAATGTAACTCAGAGTCCGCAGACACAAAGCTGTTGCATGGTGACACCTAAAAATGTCTTTGGCCTTTGGGGATTGACGTCTGTGTGTTTCATTAAGACTGAAGACCCAAACAGAAGTAAACCAAGTCATAAACCACTACAGGTTTTATTATTAGGTTTAAAAAGATGGATGATGTTTCTGCAGACTGGACAGAAAATCACCCGACAGAGAGCGCAGATAAATCTGGTATGTACACACAACTACAACAGCAATCCTACTCAGTCTTCAAAAGCCTGCTGCCAGCCCCAATAAAAAAAAAAAAAGAAACCCTCAAGATTTCTGGAAATAATGTGGATTTTAAACTTAAATTGCATCATTTGTCCTCCAAATATAACAAAGTTCAAACCACAGAACAAGTCTTCAAAAATTAAAATCTCTGTTTGTGCCTTATGTTGGTTTCTTTGTTGCCGAGTGGCTTAGTTGGGATGCTTTCACACCAGCCGTTTAGTTTAATTTAAGTCAACTACAATTCATTTGCCTAGAAAGTCCTGTTCATTTGGGGAAGTGAGAATGGAACCTGATCTGGACAAAAAAGCAAACTCTGGTCCACCTAAAAACCAGGCTGTCAGTTCAGTTGACGTAAATGTTGGTGCGGTTCATATTCATATGTGAATGCTATGCGAACCGGAGACCGCTCCAAAAGCTGGACGTGGACTACGGCGCAAGGCATTCTGGGTAAATGCAACCAAAACAAACATGTAAGTCTAGGCTAGTGGGAAAAATGACCAGTGGCCTTTGACCAAAGACAAAATAAAAGTCTGCTAAAATCTGAAGCCACTCCATTTTTGAAGAAGGAAGTTGTGCTCAGTGTCTTCTGAGGATTTTGTGTTGCCTCCTTTCATGATTCTTGTACAGCATGAGGGTACAGGTTTTTCAAAGGATTTGGTTCGTTTGACAGTGCAGTGTGAAAGTGAACCGCAGCAACTGAACCAAACCTACTGGACTATCAGCTGTAAAAACAACTTTAGCTCCTCTTCTAAATAACAAATCGATTAGGGAATTCAAACACCCTAAACAACAAACTCAGGTCTAAATAAACCATTTGTGAGAGTAGTCAACTTTAACTAATCATGGATAAATCTGAAGATAAGTTTTTAAAGAATAAAGACAGATACTTACACTGAATTAAACAGGTAGGCCCTTCCTTGACTGCCTTGAAATGACTGAAACAGAAAGAAAGAGAGGAAAGTTAGTTGACATGAAGGAGCTGAGCGCAGGAATGCCAGCAGATGATGCCCCGGGGTACGTTTTGCTCCTGCTGTGCATACTTGTTCCTCCACCTTGTCAAGGTTTCCACACAGAAGGCTGGCAGCAGATAAGAAATAAAACGAAGCTCAGAAATGCTGCAGGACGAGCAGGAACACATCAGAGAGCAAGCTTGGCAGTTTTTATAACACCCTATCTTTGTTTATTGGGAACTTGTTGTACAAGCTGTTACATGAGAGCAGAAAAACACATGCGATCTTTAAAATTCAACTAATTGTATCAGAAGACGCACTTCTGTAAGAGGATGGTACAAGCAGAGCATTCGGGAGCTGTGAGCAAACAGCTGGAAGTGTGTTTTGAATGAGGTTGCTTGGCAAGAACCCATTTGGGTGCAAATTCTTTTAAAAAACCTAATAATAAAAAACGTCACATTTCCCTTTAGCAAATTTAACATCTAAAGCTTTAGAGCGAGAAAGCTGCAAAGTAGATTTATCATTAGCAAACTGTTCTCAAGGTTTAATGGGAGTTTTCTCTGACTGTATGGTACAAAGCTTAATGCAAAGACGCCCCTCCCACACTTATTGCTAACTGGTTGACAACACTTCTTTGTCTCACTGCCCCCCAAAAAACAACTGAAAATATCTATTTCTTTTCTTTTTTTATATATAAATTCACCAATCAGTGCATACAAGACTAACTTATTTTGATTTTCAAACTAACCAATTAGATAAGAGAATGAACAACAACAAAAAACTAAAACAAAAACGGAGATTCTCATTGAAATTAATATGTTTAAGACAAAAACAGAACATAAGCGAGTGGTGTCACAACTAGGCCTGTCGCAATAAATCAATTAATCGCATGACAAATTCAAACAAACTCACTAATTTCCATTTGGATGGTTTATTGTTTTTTTCTGCCTTTTTACAAAAAACTGGATGACAAAAGTCTGGTGCTTTGTTCTCAACTAGCTCCTTTTGCTTACAAAATAATTCATTTTTCTTGTAGTTTCAGTTGTTTTATATATTTATTTGGGATATTTAAAATGACTTCCAGTTCCAGTGTTAAATTTCCTTTAAAAATTACGGTTTATTGATCTTTGAGAGTGTGTTCTTGCATTATTATTATGCCATTATATTACTTGAAAATGAGCTCAAAACAATATTATCATTTACTGCAAGAAATTCTGTTACAATTTATAAAATTCTTATTGTGACTGCAAGATACAAGAGCTTGTTTTGTTTTAAGTAAATAATTCCTTAATATTGGTGAAAAAGTAATTTTACTGGGAACAAAATTCTTAAAAAATGTTCATATCTTGCTGAGAAGTAAACTAGTTTAGTCTTATTTCATTTCTAACTAAGATATTTGCATTAGAAATTAGACATAAAATTACCTTGTAAAACTTGGTGTTTTTGCAGTGCAGGTGTGATTAGTTATACTCAGCTTTAATAAAAATGTTAAATATAATTTTCTGAAACATTATCTTTGGGAGAAAAAAAGCAAAAACAAGAAATATTTTTTGCAGCATTTATTCTGGATTTACAGGGAAACAATTTGTTGTTTTCTCCTTTTTTCTCTGCACTACAGGTGTTAATGTCCTACCTGTCACATCCTAGAGTTCAGTGTTTGTGTTTTTAAGTGTAATCTGCCCAGACGCAGGCAGTTCAGAGCACCAAGGCGCGACCTTTCCGCAGCATGGGGGAACTGGGTCAGTCCCTGCGGAGTCGACAACAAGACTTCAACAGCGTTTAGGCCAGAGCGGGTTGGGGGTTAGTCCATGTGACAAGAGCTGGGTGTCGTATCTGTTTTTCAGAAGGGTTCACACATCAACCCAACCACGGGCAAAAAGAGACCGCTCCGTCTCTAGCTCCCCTTATCTGTTTCCCATTTTCTATTTTAAATTTGCTGGCATTTCCTCCCCCTCTGCTGGAACCGGAGCACACTCTGTGGCCATTAAAATGATTTAGTTCGGCCTCTGACTTCAAGTTCAAAGAAAGGTAAAAATTTGGTCAACACAACCGGAAAAAATACAAAGTTCTCATGTCACACTTCCATAAACTTTGTAACTGACAGCCATCTTGGTGATCTGTTGCTATGCAGTTGCTATGACAACAACAAACCAGCCACAAGCTAAGAAGTCTAACTTATATATAAACAATATAAACATTACAACTATTACTCGATTACAATTTCTGAGTAATCTACCCCCCTCTGTGTAATACTAAGATAAATATTAGTGATATTTACTGCAGTACTTACTGCCGAACTAGCAAAATTATCTTAGCTAATGTAGCTCTTATCTGTTAGCTAAAAGGGACATGTAGCATAAATGTTTGTTACTACATGTACTCACTCTGCTAGTCACCAGAACATTGTTATTCACATGAAGAGTTTGGACGTACTTTACAAGTCTGTTTAGACAATGACTGTACACACTCTTCATGTTCATTCAGAAGTTAACTTTATTGTAGTGTGAGATTAGAGGCAGCTTGTCCACATCATTTCATTATCTGTCTCATTGCGGGTCGATCCTGACAGTAGCCATTTTGTTCATTTATCTTTCTCTCACACATTGGTCAAGAGTGTTCACCTATTTTATTTTTTGTTGGTCTCAAAGCCACGGATCCGCTATGCTTCGTGCTTCGTTGCCTCCTGAGCATAGGCGTAGGGCGGGGGAGTCTGGACCCCCCCAATCTTGGAAAAGTCTAGAATTGTCCCCCCCAAAAAAGAATTCAAAAAACGTTTGCATTTAAATAATATCAATATGAAAAGGCAAAAGAAACAAAGAACGAAATAAATCTGCCATTTATCTAAGAAAAAAAATGTTTAGGTCCCCCCCCTCCCATTGTTAGAACAATGGTTCAGTCCAACTTGAAGGCGGAGCAACAGCAGCTGAACGGTGAGGAGCTAGCTGTTAGCTGTGGCTCTGCAGCACAAACATAAACCCTCCAGTAAATAAATACTTACAGCAAAAGACATGTAACACCTTTTTTTTACTTTCACTGCTCAATAAGAAGAAACACATTAACAATAAAGATCAGACTGCAGTTCATTATTTCATTACTTTGGCTGAATCATGATAAGCTGCCTTATTAGCAAAACTGCTACACTGCTTTCATAGACTTAAGCTTTTTTGTCAAAGGTAGCAAACATCTAATTCATATTTAGCTTTTTAACTTTTGGTTAATTAGAAGAGTTTGAAACTCAGGGAAGGGCTGAGCAAGTGGACCCAGCTCTGTGTGGGAGCTGAGAACAGATAGAAAAAACAAAAATGTATACCTTTATTTCTTCAATGTAGAGCCTTTAAAACCACAAAATAAAATCTGAATATTTTTCTATATAAACCCTGGTGCTTTAAGTGTTACGTTTAAGTTGTGATACTCCCCAGATATTCATTTCTATCTACTTGTTGGTTGTCAATCATCCAGGACATAGCAAAACTAAAAAAGGCTTAAAAATAAAGCAACTTAACAAGTCATAATTTAAATAGCCTATAACTTGTATTGGGAGCTATTTCAATAAATCAATGTTTATGAGGAATTTTATTAAGAGGAGCTACTCATTAACGCTTTATTTTCATTAAAGGTGTAGCAGAGATTAGATCAGTGAGACTGAACAAAACTCACATAGAAGCAACATTTGAATTTTAGTTTTACTTCTTAGCAGGTTGCTTACTGAGAAAAACACGTGTTTGATGTGCATTACTACACATTTTTGGTCTTGCAGCTTGAATGTGTTTTAAAAACTTTTTAAACCACATTTTACATTACATGTCACTGTAACTTTGCCGACCCCCCCCAAAAATTGGTCTTAAGAAATTTCCCCCCCAATAATGAGATGGGATTTACGCCCTTGCTCCTGTGATGGCACGGATCACTTCTGGTTCAAACTTGTGAGAAACATGTGTAGATGATTATAAATGGATAATAAGGCTGAAAAAAGTATTATCATATAAGGGTTTCATATCGGTCGATATCGAAATTATTAATTTATTTTTTTGTTTTAAATATCTAAAATAATGCCAAAATGGTGGTGTGACCTATCGGTTGATCCACAGTTTTCACATCACAACGTTTTCATTTTTAAGCAGTTATGAGGTACTGTGGCGAAACGTAAAGCTGCTGCTGCGCAATATTTCTTGTTACTCAGCAGGTTGTTGCTAGGTAACCAAAGAGTGATTGAGCTAGTTAGTTGATGCCCTAACTCACTCACTCACCCTGGATTGAGCTTTGACTGGTTTTAAACCTTAGTAACTGGAATTTAGCATCTTAAATTAACATTTTTATCACAATAAATGATAAACGATACACCATTAGACTGCAGGAAAACACGGTCCTGAGAAAATCTGCTCCAAAACACAATCACACATTGGTATTTAGAGGTAAAATCTGTCTTCAGACGGTGTAATTATATAAATTAAAAGCAGTTCTTTTGAAAGAAAACCTGAGCCAAAGCTATTAAGGAACCTGCTGAGGTTGAATTTTACCATCTGTCTCAACAGATGTCGGCTGCAGTAAGCGAGGGTTCATCTTCTTCTGTAAGTTAAACCCCGAGGCTTTGATTTAATTCAGTTTAAGAGATGGCTTTCAAAGATTTGCACGTCTGTAATTTCACATTACATAAAGTAAAGCGTCTTTATTTACAGGAACTATGAGGCTATACATGAACAAAATCACGTTGAGTAATAAACGTTATTACTACAAATTGATGGAAAAGCTGCTTGAAGATAACTTTGAATCAAACCTTTATTGTCAGTACAAACAACCTACATAGCAAAATTAGTCATTCATTGTGATCACATGGCGCAATGAAAAATACAATTTTTGCCCCATACAATTTAATGTTTGTAATATCAATAAAAGCACCATGTATATCAACACAATTATTTTATTACAACATTCTAATTTCAAACACAACAGTAAATACATATTGAAGAATCTGTTCTCCATCTCCGATGTCCACCGTTCTAAGGTTGCATCATGGCAGCTGTTCAGTAGGATTCTCCTCTGTGCTTACTTCACTGCACTTAAATATGGAAAATAAACAGAGCTGAATAAATAAACCTATACATCAGTATCAATCTCCTTTGTCAAAAATGCTATTTCAACCTGAACAATGAGGAACATCTGGAATCAATCTCACCGTTAGCCTTTGGGTCATGGCTAACAGTTAAGTCACCTTTAATACTAAATTATTTTCATACTAATAGTTAAAAAGGACATTTTAAAAACTTTAGACACAAAAGCAGCCAAACATTGTCAGTGAATAAATTTAGTTTGTAGAAAAATTGAAATGAATAATTTATCTGGACTAAAAAAAACAAAGAAGATATGAAAAACTTACGGTTTGAGTTCAGTTCCACGTTCAACCAGATGCTAAACAAGCCATCGGCTCGTGAGTCCGTTACTATGGAGACGGAGCTGAAGCTGCCACCAGGACCCGACAGTCAGGCTCTTGAATATCTACATCCATGACACATGGGTGGTCATGTCCATTGAAAATATTAAATTATTTTATTTAGACATTAGAATTAAATTATTAAGGACTAAAATAACAACAAAACCATGTTTACATTCAATAATCATATATATTTTGCCTGATTTTGTTATTTTTTGTTACTTAAATTAATTATTGCCATTTTCATCCATAAAATATCAAAATTTCCACATAACTTTATATTTTGGTCCTTCTGATGATGTAATTTTTAAATATTAAATGAATGATAATTTGATCAGTTACTCAGTACTTGAGTAGATTGTTTACCAAATACTGTTTTACTCTTACTTGAGTAATTTTTTTATGGCTACTTTTATTTTTACTTGAGTAAAAATATGTTGAAGTACCACTACTCTTTCTTGAGTAAAAGTTTTGGACATGCTACCCACCTCTATGTTCAAAACCTCCAGACTATTCCTAAAAACAATGAATGGCTTCACTTAAGTGCTTAATGTGAAATTTTTGTTTGATTTGATTTCTTTCCCCTCCAGTTTGCTAACTGGTGTATTGCTTCATTTTGAGAGTAATTAGAGACCAAGATAGCAATGAAATTACATTATAATTAATGTACTTTCAAATATTTAGTGGTTAAATGCTTCCTATCTCCCTGATAACCAAAGGCAAACCAGGCTAAAAGTTTCGTTTAATTAAGACATTAATATTAGAGAGAAACGCAGCAAGGCTATATTGATGCTTTGGGTCACAGTCAATGTCTTGGAAAACTTCCCAGAGAGGCGGGAACCTCGGATGGAGCTGCATCCATTATTGGGGAGTGTCAAGAAAATCCGAGCTCATCCCACTTCCCCATGCTGGAGATTTTAGTTTAACAGTAATAATAAATAAAGTTATCTTTAAAATGAATCACTCAAGTGACATCAAGGCCCAACATTAGACTTAAGTGTCAATAAAATAAATCTGGTTGTGTGTGTTGTTTTTGTCTCATGCAAACTTTGCTTTAATTCTACTTTTTTCTATCTAATCATAAGAAATCATAGTCAGTCAGAGAGATTCATGAAACAAGAAAAGCAGGTTTCCTGGAAAAAGAGGAAGTTTCCAGCCTGCAGATTTATAAAAATAGCTGAGACTATTTTAAAGCATGAAAGTTTTAAAAAATTAAATCTAAACATTATTAGTAATTGGATAAGATTCAAAGTAAAATACTTATATTAATATTGGTTTAATTGTAATAATACTTACACTTACATTTGTGAGAACACTTACAAGAAAAACAAGTAACTGTAACTTTGGTATTATATAATTAGAATCATGGATTATTCTTGGTTTCTTTTCAGAAAAACATCTGTAATAACTCACATTAAGATTATAATAAATATAATTAATAAGTTATAGTTATAAAATTATAAATGAATGCTAAATCAGAGAAGCTAAAGAAAATAAATGTGATATAAATGTGATTTTGACATTGAACTTGAAATGGTGTAAAAGGTTATAAAACTGCAATTAAACATCACTGATATGTTGGAGGTAGATGGTAGGTGAAAGGTGACAGGAAGGGAAAAAGGGGAACTAACAGGAGAGCAGAGATGATCAGCACCTTATAAGGAAACAGGAGGTTGAGCAGCCCTGAGACATTGGCACAGACATCATGACATGATGTCTCTTAAGACAGTGATGGATATGAGATCATCTGTCTAAGCAGACAGATGAACCCTATATAAGGTGGGTGCAAAAGAGGAACCTTTTGTTGGATCCTCCGGGCAGCTTCGAGCCAAGATCGAGATGGACAAAAAACTCTGCAGCTGAAGAAGAGCCGGGGCCACGGAGCCGGAGACTGTCCTGCACATGGAGATCAACCCGTCTGGCCCACAATCTGTGGCTTCGAATCGCACTTCTCTCATCGGCTGGGTTCTGACCCCAAAGACAAAGATGAAGACAAAGACAAGGAAGAAGAACTGGTGCCTTTTTTCCTGCCAGCACCAAGTCCTGTGTGACCTCAGCATCCATGCGGAGAGGAGGCTCATCAGACCTGCGGAGATCCTGGCCTTCATCGATCAACATCTTCCTCCTGTTGCAACACCTTCTTCATCATCAAGCCAGGTCTGGGGTTCGAGGCGCCAAACTCCGTCCGTCTCTCTCAAAGGTTCCCTTTTTTAGTTCTCAGTGTCAGCAGTAGGGAAAGATAGACTAGATGATTGATTTTACTTATTTGATTATTTCTGCTACTGAATTAAGCTGTACTGACCCTTGCAAAAATGCCTTACTAATAAAATATTTAGCATAAAGAAAATCTAAAGATGTTGTGGACATTCAGTTAATGAGTCACCTTAAAGTTCTTTGATGGTTGTAAAATAGCTGTGATGTTTGATTCTGGAGAGGAAGAGGTGGAAAATGTTTTTAGGTTGCTGGTAGCCCATATTTAAAACCTCATCCTTGGGACTCGCCCGAGTCACTAAAACCTACCTGGTTCAATAACAAATGCAAGTTGCAAAATAGAGAACGAGCGACCGTTAACAGGTGTGCTCTGTGAAACTAGTTGGCTGTAGGCTGCTCAGTCTGGCTAATTCACAGGGGGAAGAAGGGTGGGACACCTGGATGTAGGCCGTCAGATAACCAGGCGAATCGTTTCTCGAAACCAGCTTAAACAGAGTTTACTTCGGTTCTGGACAGGGTAAATCCCAGCAGATTTAGGAAACTCAACGGACCCGTTAGACGGAGAGCTGGTAGCACATCTCCCCTCTCAGAAGAGGAAGTACGAGAGTGAGAGAGTAGAGACAGAAAGGAGGGGGGGGGGTGTTGCGCAACAACAAGTGGCGCCCAACGTGGGGCTCGATCCAACGGAGTAGGAGGGCCCCATAAACCAAGTCAGTAAAAACAGATGTGTGATTCTGAATAGCTCACTTGGATGGTTAACTCTTAGGGAATAGAGTTAACGGTGACTGATAAGGCCGTCAGTCACAACCCTTGCAGTAACTGTATAGCATACAGGTGAGGGAAGGCTTCTACTGAGGATAAATGACCGGATCCAGACAGTGAAGCTAGTAGCCAACATAGTCTAGACCCATCCCTGCTCGAAGGCTAAAGAGAGGCTTTGGGGGATAGACAACTCGAACCGACAGAGAGACGGAGTGATGGATGATCACTTCGAGGAGGAAAATCTGGGGAAGAAACCGGAGGAAGCCGGTCGTCCAGATCGTTTGGAAAAGGAGGAGACCTCAACAGAACTGCATCAGCTTCTACACAGCTACTGTGACTCAGACCTGAAGCAAGTGGGGAAGTTGGTTCCAAGAATGAGGAACTGAAACATCAACCCCTGACAAAGGAAAGCTGGCTCACTCTTGCTGGAGTGGTTCGTGATGTAATGCTGACCAGACCAGCCAGCAACCATGCAGAGGAGACGGAGAAAGGTGTCATCAGCCGACGATGGATGAGCAAGCACACCGCGTCCTCCACTGCAGCCATCGAGAAGACATCCGGCAACAGAGGAACAAACACCAGCAGCTGACATCATCACACAGACGCAGACATGGTTAAAGACATCCTGCTGGACCCGGAGCTTGAAATTGGGCCAGCACAACCCACCAGTAAGAAACGACCGCAAGAGACATCTGAGAAGCCAGAACAACCGGAATGGACAATCTACACCGATGGATCCAGAAAGGGGTCCGACCAGTCGGCATACTGGGGATTTATTCTGAAGCAGGATGGCAGAGAGAAATGCCGTCAGAAAGGAAAAGCTCCCGGTAGTGCTCAAGCCGGAGAAGTAACGGCAGTACTGGAAGGATTGCTGGAGCTGGTGAAAAGGAAAATCAAGAGTGCCAGGTTAGTAACTGACAGTTACTACTGTGCTCAGGCCCTTAGAGAGGACTTGGCCATTTGGGAAGAAAATGGTTTCGAGACTGCAAAGGGCAAGCCCGTGGCACACAAAGATTTGTGGAAAAAGATTGCTGAGCTAAAAATGCAGTTGGAGATAGAAGTTGAGCATCAAAGAGCACACACGCATGAGGGAGCTCATTGGCGTGGGAATGATGAAGTGGACTGTTATGTCCAACAAAGGAAGATCGTCTTTGTCGGTACCGAGAAGTGGGACAGTACTCCCAGAGGACGGGAGGTCCCAGAAGAGTACGTGGTCGAGGTCGTGCGGAGCGTGCATGAGGCCTTTGGACATGCAGGCGTGCGACCTACCCGTAAGGAGCTGGAGGAGCAAGATCTTTGGATCCCAGTGAAACAAGTCCAACGCGTGCTGAGGGACTGTGAAGTGTGTGGTCAATACAACGCAGGTCGCCGAGGGCAGCGGATGGAAGGTTTGTTCATCAAGAGCACAGTCCCATGGGGTTCAGTCTGCATGGATGTAGCAGAGCCAATGGGGACAACAGGAAAGAGAGGTGAGAAGTACCTCTTGGTGCTGATGGACACAGTGACAACTGCTAGAAGAGCAGGTCTTCCCCTGCAGAGGAACTCCGTTCACGTCACAGAAAGCAGGGAGGCGAAGACACTTCTCCTTTTTGCTTAGAGAAGGAAAAGGGAAGTTGCAGCTTGAAGTGTCACTGAAAACAGGGCAGAGAGTTTGGATTAAAGCTCAAGATCGGCCTGCAGCTACGGGGATCAAGCTGAGATTCAACGCCCAAGATTTTGTAAAGTAAGTACTGAACTTCAACACAGTACTACTGATGAAGAAAGGGGTCCATGAGGAAGCAGTGCTCAAGCCAGTTCTTAGCTACAGCGAACCAGAACATTACGAGAAGATGGCCAGAGAATCAAGCACCATGCCATCCTACATTAGACTGGCCACTATTACGGGAAGGTTGCCGTTCAAAGAACAACTTCAAGGCTTTGGACTGGGAGGGCCGTGAAGAAATTGGACTATGCTAAAGAAGAACTCCTGTCACAACCTGATGGATTAAAATGGAATAGGATCATGATTACGGATAAAGCGTCATGATGCTTATGCTTTTTGCTTTGCTCTGCTGAACAGCCAGAATTTGATTTTTTTTTTTGAGGCCTTCTGTCTCAGCCCATCTTCCCTAAAGAACCATTCCACATCCTGAAGAACCGACAGTTCATCCAGCGAAGGTTCCTGTAGAAGAATCAGAGCGATCCAAGTTTTCTTCGACATTCATCACCTCATGGGGGAAATCAAAACTCCAAAGAGGGGGTGTCAAGAGAAGTGGAGTTTTGATGACTACACTGAGCCCTCTGTGAAAACTGAGGATGAAGAATCTGCATCTTCACATCCCAGACGAACCTCTTCTCTTTCTAGTGGATGAGGACGGCGAACTGCAGGAGGGTGATGGACTCCCAGCATGTGAAAGGTCTGACCTCGTGGAGGGGGTGTCAAGAAAATCCGAGCTCATCCCACTTCCCCATGCTGGAGATTTTAGTTTAACAGTAATAATAAATAAAGTTATCTTTAAAATGAATCACTCAAGTGACATCAAGGCCCAACATTAGACTTAAGTGTCAATAAAATAAATCTAGTTGTGTGTGTTGTTTTTGTCTCATGCAAACTTTGCTTTAATTCTACTTTTTTCTATCTAATCATAAGAAATCATAGTCAGTCAGAGAGATTCATGAAACAAGAAAAGCAGGTTTCCTGGAAAAAGAGGAAGTTTCCAGCCTGCAGATTTATAAAAATAGCTGAGACTACTTCTTAGTTTAAAGCATGAAAGTTTTAAAGAATGAAATCTAAACATTATTAGTAATTGGATAAGATTCAAAGTAAAATACTTATATTAATATTGGTTTAATTGTAATAATACTTACACTTACATTTGTGAGAACACTTACAAGAAAAACAAGTAACTGTAACTTTGGTATTATATAATTAGAATCATGGATTATTCTTGGTTTCTTTTCAGAAAAACATCTGTAATAACTCACATTAAGATTATAATAAATATAATTAATAAGTTATAGTTATAAAATTATAAATGAATGCTAAATCAGAGAAGCTAAAGAAAATAAATGTGATATAAATGTGATTTTGACATTGAACTTGAAATGGTGTAAAAGGTTATAAAACTGCAATTAAACATCACTGATATGTTGGAGGTAGATGGTAGGTGAAAGGTGACAGGAAGGGAAAAAGGGGAACTAACAGGAGAGCAGAGATGATCAGCACCTTATATGGAAACAGGAGGTTGAGCAGCCCTGAGACATTGGCACAGACATCATGACATGATGTCTCTTAAGACAGTGACGGATATGAGATCATCTGTCTAAGCAGACAGATAAACCCTATATAAGGTGGGTGCAAAAGAGGAACCTTTCGTTGGATCCTCTGGGCAGCTTCGAGCCAAGATCGAGATGGACAAAGAACTCTGCAGCTGAAGAAGAGCCGGGGCCACGGAGCCGGAGACTGTCCTGCACATGGAGACCAACCCGTCTGGCCCACAATCTGTGGCTTCGAATCGCACTTCTCTCATCGGCTGGGTTCTGACCCCAAAGACAAAGATGAAGACAAAGACAAGGAAGAAGAACTGGTGCCTTTTTTCCTGCCAGCACCAAGTCCTGTGTGACCTCAGCATCCATGCGGAGAGGAGGCTCATCAGACCTGCGGAGATCCTGGCCTTCATCGATCAACATCTTCCTCCTGTTGCAACACCTTCTTCGTCGTCGTGCCAGGTCTGGGGTTCGAGACGCCAAACTCCGTCCGTCTCGCTCTAAGGTTCCTTTTTTAGTTCTCAGTGTCAGCAGTAGGGAAAGATAGACTAGATGATTGATTTTACTTATTTGATTATTTCTGCTACTGAATTAAGCTGTACTGACCCTTGCAAAAATGCCTTACTAATAAAATATTTAGCATAAAGAAAATCTAAAAGATGTTGTGGACATTCAGTTAATGAGTCACCTTAAAGTTCTTTGATGGTTGTAAAATAGCTGTGATGTTTGATTCTGGAGAGGAAGAGGTGGAAAATGTTTTTAGGTTGCTGGTAGCCCATATTTAAAACCTCATCCTTGGGACTCGCCCGAGTCACTAAAACCTACCTGGTTCAATAACAAATGCAAGTTGCAAAATAGAGAACGAGCGACCGTTAACAGGTGTGCTCTGTGAAACTAGTTGGCTGTAGGCTGCTCAGTCTGGCTAATTCACAGGGGGAAGAAGGGTGGGACACCTGGATGTAGGCCGTCAGATAACCAGGCGAATCGTTTCTCGAAACCAGCTTAAACAGAGTTTACTTCAGTTCTGGACAGGGTAAATCCCAGCAGATTTAGGAAACTCAACGGACCCGTTAGACGGAGAGCTGGTAGCACATCTCCCCTCTCAGAAGAGGAAGTACGAGAGTGAGAGAGTAGAGACAGAAAGGAGGGGGGGGGTGTTGCGCAACAACAGGAGAAATGAAGAGTGTGATCATCCCACAAATGGGCTTCCATCAGTTAGACGACGTGGGCCGAAGCCAAGGTGCCGAATAAAAACAGGCAGCCAGCTCGTCAGTATTCAGACCGCATCGCCCCGATCCAGAACCACGTTCGCACTGCGGGCCTTCACGCTCTGCTGACAAACCGCTTCTCCGGTTTCACAACGAGGCTCGGATCTGCTGCGACAGATCTGATTTTCTGTTTTCAGAAAGTCTACATGCCAAAGTTCTAGCTTAAAATGGAAAAAAACAAAGAAACTGATTACGTTTTGTCTCTTTATACTTCATGTAAATGGAGCTGTGTTTACCACATACTGTCCTATGGAAGCTGTTGGCACAGTGGGGGTGCTAATAACGTCGAGATGACAGATGCATCCTGGGTTACCCGATCACTAGAAGACATAATTAAACACAGGTCTAAACATAAAAGGCTACCTCAATATGAATCTGTCATCCGTAGCAGCAAGCCGATACCAGAACCCTAAGAGATTCTCACAGCATGATTAAAAAAGTAGAAATAAAAGTACTTACAACAAAGTTTCCACCTTCCTAAAATAATGACCTATTTGATTTTTTCCAGAAGTATGTTTTTTATTAAATCATCGTCTGGCAATAAAAAAGAATTATTTTTTTTTTGCTAAATTATTTTTCACAAAAAACGACTCATTATTTTTAGGAAGGTGGCGATTTTGTAACAGCTGCTAAAATATAGATCTTGATTAAAACACAAAATATTACCAAGTATTTTTGGTCTACAGCAAATATCTTAGTGCACTTGAAATAAATCAAAACCAACTTACAAGTAACTTTTTTTAACAAGAAACAGGAGCTTGTTTCAGTCAATAATTCCTTAATATAGATGAAAATTTCTAGTCTTATTGGCAGATTATTTCACTTATAGCAATACAGTTTTTAAATGGTAACAAATTTTACTCAACCATAAATTGTCCCAGGACTTATTGTGATAAAAAATAATATCTATGTGAGACAATTTTCATGTAATATAATGGTAATGACATAATAATAATTATACAAATTTGGATGTGCATGCGTGGGTTCTCTCCGGGTACTCCGGCTTCCTCCCACAGTCCAAAAACATGACTGTCAGGTCAATTGGTTTCTCTAAATTCTCCCTAGGTGTGAGTGTGTGTGTGCATGGTTGTTTGTCCTGTATGTCTCTGTGTTGCCCTGCGACAGACTGGCGACCTGTCCAGGGTGTACCCCGCCTCTCGCCCGGAACGTAGCTGGAGATAGGCACCAGCAACCCTCCCGACCCCATTAGGGACAAGGGTGAACAGAAAATGGATGGATGGATGGAATTATTGAGCTCATTTTTAATTTATCCTGTGATAAACTGAGTTTTACTGTGACAGTAACTATAGCAGTCATAATATACATTTTTTTATTAAACTATATAAAATTTGTAAGTACTTGTCCTGCAGAATAGCTTGACTTTTTGCTGTTCTGCTCTTTATATCATGAAACTGGATATAGAAAAAGCTGATTTTAGCTGGAGAATATTAATTAGACTGCAGTCCACTGGCCAGTTGGCTTTTTCCTTCAATACCAGAATACTGCAAGATTTATTTATTCTCATAAAACATGCATAAAGTAAAGTAGTGCAAAATTTCATATCCTTTTATTATTCATATTTTGAACGTAAATAAAGCTGCTAATTTCCAACCCAGTCAGTAAAAATTCTTCATGTTTTTCTGATATTGAAATATTTTAAAATTAATAATAAGAACCAAACATGGAGAGGCAGCATTCAGCTTCTATGTGCCACAAATCTGAACAAACTTCCAGAAAACTGCAAGTCAGCTGAAACACTGAGTGCTTTTAAATATAAACCCACCTGGTTAGAGTTGCGTCTGAAACATGTTAAATGGAAAATTGACCAAAATATTTGACATGATTTTGATGATGATGCTTATCAAAATCGTTTGTTACTGGTTTCTCAATTTTTGGCCTTATAACTTCTTATTTTTGTGTTTTTAAGATGTAAAGTAATTTGAACTACCTTGTTGATGAAATGTGTCATACCAATAAACTTGATTGATTATTTAAAAAAATAAAATAAAATCATAAGGTTAGGATTACGTCTTGATATATTTTTTAAAAAGCGAAACGATAATTTTGTAACCTTTCATCTCCTCTAAAGGTTTAACAGAGAAGAAACAACATTTAAGTGGTTTGTGAAAGATCTTTACAATTAAACTAAAATGTCATGTTTTCCATATTTAGTTAAACAGCCGAGTGCAGGAGGGGCTGTGTGACCAGGCCTGACCCAGGCGCTCAGGTTAATCCTCTCCTTTGGGCCGCTCCATCTGCATCTTTGATTGAGAGTTGGCAACCCTGGAGGTTCCAGTACATAACCTCATTGAGAGGAAACCAGTTTTTACAAATCATGCACTCAAACTATAGACAAATCAGTCAGTAAATTTGAAGATACTCCACCTATTTCTTGTACCGTCAGCAGGAATGTCTAACAAACATTTTAAAAGTGTATAAAAACTTATTCATGCAGGAACGGTGGCTTCAAGTCAAACAAGGGGACGGCCACTTGGCAGCCTGCAGTGGAAAACGCCAGACAGCGGTGTCATCTTCTCTTAAGTAACATAATCAGCTTAGAAGGGTTGATGCAAAGCACTGAAGATGCTGCTTAGGACAGTGAACGCACTTCCAGGTTGGCCAGTAAGTTTTGACAGAGATGACAGTCTCTGTCAATGTTGATAGTTCACAAACTATCACCATTCAATCTTCCCAGGCGGCCATGTTTGTTTACTGTAACTCCTAAAAATTGCATTGAAATATTGCTGCATTTACATTATGAATGCAGCTTTTCTAAAATTAGTGCCTCCTTGTTCTACACAACAGTAAATTAGTGAAGACGTCGTAATTATAAGAAAGTTTTAGTGCGCTAGACACATTTTTATATATTTATTTTTTTACCATTTAAAAGAAAGATTTGCTGGGAATAAAGCTGCACGAATGAACAATTGTGGTATTATTTATTGTTAATGTGAAAAATGTCTTATCGTTAAAAGAATTTTGATTTGTTGTGGCGTTGATAAATCTCAATTAATCATATCTGAAAACCCGGAAAAACTTTACGTATTGTCAGGATTTTATATTTTCTCCACTGTTGGTTCAATGAAATCGTGAAAAATGTCAATAATTTCCTAAATATGATTAAATACAGTTCTGCGTACAGTTCGTTACAGTTTTATGTTTTCAGGCTTGATGTTTATTTTGTGATTATTAAAAAGTAATCGCTGGGGCGTGCCGTGGTGGCGGATCAGATAGCACGACCCACGTTTGGAGGCCTTGAGTCCTCGACGCGGCCGTCGCGGGTTCGACTCCCGGACCCGGCGACATTTGCCGCATGCGTTTCCCCCTTTCCTGTCAGCCTACTTTCAAAAAATAAGGGACACTAGAGCCCACAAAAAAGACCCTCTGGCAGGACACAAAAAAAAGTAATCGCTGCTGTAGCTAATTTAGCACAGGTGTTTGATTTAAACATCTGCTCTACTTTTGATCTGTCAAAGAGTTGGTGCGGATTTTTACTGAACCAAAGAACAAAATTCTGCAGTACATCTTCATGTTAAGGTTGTCAAAGTCAAGCTAGCATAACTGCACTACTTCAGTTATGCTTTTTTAAACTCAAACATTGTTATCCAGTTGTCTCAGGTTTTGAAAATCAGTCAAGAATTTTTAATTTTGCTGTGTAAGTCAGGCTTAATGTGAACTTTCGGCCCCCTGCTTCTCAGGATAAGCTGCTGTAATAATACAAATGTTTTCTCCTCTTTTATTGCTTTTGATTAAGATTGTTAGAAAAGTTATGTGGGCATCTACTTTTTTATTTTCCAAAATCAAGCTGGGAAAATTGAAGGCAATGTAAGCAAAAAAGCCTCAAGTAATCAAACATATGTTTGTAACGAAGTCCTCCACTGGTTTTTGTATAATTAATGAAAATGAAACGGTTGAAAACATGTTCCAGCACTTCTAGGCCATATATCAATGATGTCTGCTTTATTTAACTTAGTTTAACAAAACTTTTCCTAATATTTCTGTCACAAATGCAGCCAAATGTTTATTAATGTGTTTTAGTTATGAAGTTACTGCTTCGTGCAACAAGTTGCACAGACACTCAAAGCAGGAAGATTCAGAAATGCAAATTAATTTTTGGTTTCAAGTTGTTAAATTTATTAAAGCTGAATTTAATGCACATATTTAAGTGTGAGGAAGTTATTTTTATAGTAGTTGATCTTTTTAGCTTCATCGTGCCCTTTTGCTTGTTATTTTTTAGATTTTTTCTGCAACACACTGACAGTTTGAGACCGACAGGAGAAAGACAGACTGTCCGAGGAAGAGCTCTTCGTGAAATCCAATTATTACTAAAGTGGATAGTTTAGACTAATGAGGTCATTCGTCAACAGTCACTTTAGCCCGGTAAACAAGACAACACAGTCAATAGTTCACTCTTCACTTCACTGATTTCTTACAAGTGATCCGGATGAGCTCGCTTATCCTTTCACATCGAGGTCAGAGGTGAAATCAGGGACTCAACCTGACAGTGAATTAGACGGTGAATTAGGGCCACAGCATACAGCATAGAAAAGGAGTCAATTTCCGCCAAAAAGCTCAGAAATTTGCAAGAGGAATTTTGAGATTAATCTGAGAAATTTTCTAGAAAGAAATTTGGAAAATTTCTGAGTTTCGAAAAGCCCAAAATTTTCTACTTTAACATTTTTTTTAAAATATGGAAATTTTTTTTCTTCTGAAACTCAAATTACAAAAGTTTGACTTTTGATGCTCAGAACATTTTTAAAAAGTAGAAATTTTTCAACTTGACACTCAAAACTTTCCACTTCTTTTTTTCACAGAACATTTTTGAGATTGATCTCAAAACTTTGTTGGCAGAAATTTACTTTATATTTGTTATAAATCTGCAGAAAATTTAAGCAGTGCCATTTGAGATACTACTCAAAAATCTGACATCCATTTTTCTTTTGTTAGTTTGAATTTACTGGTGTATAATGGAAAGAAAAACCTTCTGTATTGTGCAACAGCTACGCAGAGTCATGGGTTACTATGGTGATTCCCGCCTTTTCTGGTGTTCGTGGGCGTACGTGGAGAAAGGGGGAGCCGTAACAACGGTTTTATTTTTTATTAATAAAGGACATGTAACAGATTAAAGTTAAAATGGCTGTGAAATACATGTCAGTTGTGCAGACCAGTTTGCCGTCTAGTTGCAAAGGCAGCATTCCAATCCAGTTTATTTACTAGTTTTAACCACACCAGTGCCACTGGTGTTACTGGTTTCCTAGCATTCCTGCTAAGGTGATGAACCATGACAAATAACGCGGTGCTACTGTAAGAAACTGGAAAGACACAACTAACATGTTCTTATAGTTCAGATTCTTATAGTTCAAAAGTGTATATAAATATATGTAAATATATATATATATATATATATATATATATATATATATATATATATATATATATATATATATTGTTTTCTATATACAAGTACATAAAAAACAAAACTGAGCATAAAATACTGTGTAATACGGGCAAAATTACAACATAAAACACAGTGCAGTTGTCAAAAATAGCACACTGCGGTGCGAGGAATGGGCAACTGAGTACGATTTTTTAAAAAATGTAATTAAATTAAAAACAACACGTGGAGTTTTTTTCCTTTAGAGTCTCAAACAGCTAAACTTCCTTTGGCAGATGACATGAAGAGGAAACTAAACAAAATAATCACAACTGCCGCATTTTACTCTAACATTTTTCTTTGCATGTTCTTGACTTAAACAACATTTCATATATCAGAAATGCCTTTCTTCCTTTTCGAAGCCCAGTCTTTAACTGTTAAGTACAGCTACATAATTTAGTTGAGATTTGCTGCAGCAACAATTTAATTTACCCTGAGGGGATCCAATAAATCTGTCCCTGCATAAAGCACCCTGCTGCAGCCCTGCCTCGGCTTATAGAGCAACAATAAATCCACGTACATCTGAACCTGGACAGGTTAATTGAGGCATTGATAAACATGGATGGTCTCTTGCTTTGGGCCAAACACACATCACATTTATGACAAACAACAGACTTTAGAGATTAAGGGTGCATTCACACCAGCCTTGTTTAAAAAGAGATTTTTTAACTCAGTGAGATTCTGTTCCTGGTTCAGTAAAGGTTACAAACAATCAAACTCTAGTTTGTGTTGAAAATCTGGTTTGTTTGGGGAGTGAATGTGTGAACATGCAATCGAACGTAGAGCAAAAAGTGAACAGTAGCTGCATTTACATTACAAATCTATGCAAAACTTTGTTGATATTCTGCTAATTTCGAAACCCCACCGCAATTTCGCAATTGCGGTATTTCTATTAAATAAGAAAAACAATTAAAGTCACGAGATAATAAGTTTGTTCATGTGCTAAGTCATTGAAAAAAACATGCAGCGCCATCATCCTACAATCACTTCCTGTTCGTCTTCTTCGTCTTTTCCGCCAGTAGTAACATCCTGCTGTTGATCACATTTCGACACAGCTGAAAAACCATCACTTCCTAGCTCAAAACATGACGAATGTTTTTCAAAATTGCCATGTTTCCATTAAGCTAATTTATTTTTGGAATTCCAATTTGCGCAATTATTATTCAGCTTCTGATCCAGCTAAAAATCTGGGACTGTTTGGTTGAAATGAACGCTGGTGCGGTCCGAATGCATACAGGTAAAAGCCAGTAAATTAGAATATTTTGAAAAACTTGATTTATTTCAGTAATTACATTCAAAAGGTGTAACTTGTACATCATATTTATTCATTGCACACAGACTGATGCATTCAAATGTTTATTTCATTTAATTTTGATGATTTGAAGTGGCAACAAATGAAAATCCAAAATTCCGTGTGTCACAAAATTAGAATATTGTGTAAGGGTTAAATTTTGAAGACACCTGGTGCCACAAACTAATCAGCTGATTAACTCAAAACACCTGCAAAGGGCTTTAAATGGTCTCTCAGTCCAGTTCTGAAGCCTACACAAACATGGGGAAGACTTCAGATTTGACAGCTGTCCAAAAGGCGACCATCGACACATTGCACAAGGAGGGAAAGACACAAAAGGTTATTGCTGAAGAGGCTGGCTGTTCTCAGAGCTCTGTGTCCAAACACATTAATAGAGAGGCAAAGGGAAGGAAAAACTGTGGTCAGAAAAAGTGTACAAGCGATAGGGATCACCGCGCCCTAGTCAAGATTGTGAAAAAAACCCATTCAAAAATGTGGGGGAGATTCACAAGGAGTGGACAGCTGCTGGAGTCAGTGCTTCAAGATCCACCACCAAGAGACGCTTGAAAGACATGGGTTTCAACTGCCGCATACCTCGTGTCAAGCCACTGTTGACCAAGAAACAGCGCGAAAAGCGTCTCACCTGGGCTAAGGAAAAAAAGAGCTGGACTGCTGCTGAGTGGTCCAAAGTCATGTTTTCTGACGAAAGCAAATTTTGCATTTCCTTTGGAAATCGAGGTCCCATAGTCTGGAGGAAGACAGGAGAGGCACAGGATCCACGTTGCCTGAAGTCTAGTGTAAAGTTTCCACCATCAGTGATGGTTTGGGGTGCCATGTCATCTGCTGGTGTCGGTCCACTCTGTTTCCTGAGATCCAGGGTCAACGCAGCCGTCTACCAGCAAGTTTTAGAGCACTTCATGCTTCCTGCTGCTGACCTGCTCTATGGAGATGGAGATTTCAGGTTCCAACAGGACTTGGCGCCTGCACACAGCGCAAAATCTACCTGTGCCTGGTTTACGGACCATGGCATTTCTGTTCTAAATTGGCCAGCCAACTCCCCTGACCTTAGCCCCATAGAAAATCTGTGGGGTATTGTGAAAAGGAAGATGCAGAATGCCAGACCCAAAAACGCAGAAGAGTTGAAGGCCACTATCAGAGCAACCTGGGCTCTGATAACACCTGAGCAGTGCCAGAAACTCATCGACTCCATGCCACGCCGCATTAATGCAGTAATTGAGGCAAAAGGAGCTCCAACCAAGTATTGAGTATTGTACATGCTCATATTTTTCATTTTCATACTTTTCAGTTGGCCAACATTTCTAAATAATCCCTTTTTTGTATTAGCCTTAAGTAATATTCTAATTTTGTGACACACGGAATTTTGGATTTTCATGTGTTGCCACTTCAAATCATTAAAATTAAATGAAATAAACATTTGAATGCATCAGTCTGTGTGCAATGAATACATATGATGTACAAGTTACACCTTTTGAATGCAATTACTGAAATAAATCAAGTTTTTCAAAATATTCTAATTTACTGGCTTTTACCTGTATGTCAACGCCAATTGGACCGGAGACCGCTCCAACAGACACTCCACCAGAGTTCCGCTCGTTACCTAGCAACCCCAAAGGAGCTCCAGTACGTCAGCTGGTTTTACTGCTGTACAATGGCTGCTAGAAAAGACAAGGTTGTATAATCAAAACAGATTATATCTGTATCTGTATCTGTTTGCGCATCTGCAAACGGCTAATTTTTCTGGAAAATGAGCCGTTTCGAGTCTACCAGACAACCAGGTGTAAAAATGCCCTAAAACAACAACAATGGGTTCTAAACTTAGAGAGATTAGACCTCTGATCCTGCTGGAAAGTGAGACACCGTTGGGTTTTGGATCCATTTTCCTGCCAGCATCAACAATGTCTCTGAGTTCCAGCAGGGAAATGGATTCTGACACGGAGACGGCGAGCGCGCAGATTGATCATCGTTGTCTTTTGAATAATCAGCTTAGAGCGTGGTGAGAGAGCAGCACTGGGGGTAGCGTGCTGTCAAGTTCCTATAATAACACAAAGGTCAGTGCTGCAGCTCCGTCTCAATCTGATCACCTAGAAACTTTACTCACTTTCCCTCCCCAGCTGCAGATTCTACCATCAACATCGACTAAAGCTTTTTTGGGTTTGCAGCTCCAAATGTCAGTGAGAGACCATCATTGTTTGGCCAATGGGAAATTCAATAATTCAAACGTCTTTAATAAACCGGGACACAGCAAAGGAAATTCAAAGACGCACCAACATTTGTGGTTCTCACCAGGCTGATTGATGACTGGGCCTGACGGGGCAATTTCTGCTTGGGGAACGCTCTGCATCTTCAGCATCCTGCTGCCGTGTGACCTGAATGTTCAATTTGTTGGGTTTGTTTTTTCTCTTAGCTAGAACTGATCACCAATACAGAGGGAGCCATTAACGATTGGGAATGGAAATTAATTGGCTATTTGAGGGTTTATTTTCTTCCCAGGAGTAATGTTTCATGAAAGGCCTGCAGAAACCTTTAAGTGGTGACAATTAGGGGCTGAAACAATTTGTGATTAATTGAAACAATTGGCAACTAATTTAGTAATTGATCAGTCGCTAAAGCCAGAGAGAAACATCAGGGCTGAAATTCCCTCCATCCAGGACTTGTACAAGTCTAACTAGGGTAGGGCTGAAAAGATTAATTGAATTATTCACAATTAATTCAATTAATGACGATTAATCGATTAGTTAAATAATCAACCAATTTAGTGATCAATTAATTGTTTACTGGAATTTACAGACTCGCAAAAAGGCTCTTTGTTGAAAGAACAATCAGTAATTAAGCCAAAACTGTGCAAAAAAATTATTTTTTCACTTAGCATAAAAAAATATATACTTTTATTAATAAGTATGTTCAACCCAGAACAGCTCTAGTGGCAGTTTTAGCTTCACCTGACTCAAATTCGGTAAATAAACCTTCTGTTAAGCACTTTCTGCTATCCAAACAATCGGTAAATCTAAAAGAACAATAAGACTGTACATGTTAGCTTCTGCTGACGGTTCTGACTGTGCGGGTTTGGACCATATTAACGCATACTTGATGTTTAAACTAGCAGAATAGGAAGTTATGTGTGTGTTTAGTGGGGGTATCAAATATTTGTAGACTTTAGCTATTTTAGCTGTGCACACCAACTCTTGGAAATATTGTCAGTCTGGCTTCTTCTGCACTGCAAACCACAAAATCTTACCAAGTATTTTAGTCTAGTTTCTAGTGCAAATATCTTAATACACTTGAATTAAGACAAAACTAACTTAGAGTAACTTTTCAACAAGATACAGGAGCTTGATTTAAGTCAATAATTCCTTGATATTGATCAAAAGAAAAGTATTTATTCCACTGGCAAATGATTTCACTTAAAACAAGACATTTTTCCCTTAAGTTAAATAATCTGGCAATGGAATAAGTACTTTTGTAAATCAATATAAATAAATTATTGACTTACAACAAGCTTGTATAGCTTTGCTGAAATGTTACTTGTAAGTTAGTTTCGTCTTATTTCAAGGACAGTTTGTGTTTTTGCAGTGCGGTGCAGAATTGTCTCGCATCTAAAAGTCGGATAAAATTTCACACGATTGTTCAGACAGCAGAAACTCTGAAAACAATCTGATACGCATCCAAACTAGTTCCACATACTGTATTTAAGTGACTAAAATTGGAATATTTTTTGGGAAAAAGCTCTGATGGAAAAAGTTGAATATGGTTTGCATTTAGGCTAAATAAATAAATCAGAGCTACATTATGAAGACAATGACAGGGCCTGACACGTCGTGAAGCAACGGCCCTCATCAGTTTGACTCGCCTACTGGACTCGACTTGCTCAGGTTCATTCATCGGTCCTCACATCACCACATGTTTTAAATTTTAGCGCAAATAAAAACAGCTTAGTTGTGTCACAGTAACCTACATCTCCCAAATCTGCTACATCACACTTTCTGCTGTTATGTTTAGCCCGAAGGGAAGCGCCACCACAAACAGTTGACGAGTATTTGAAGAGCGTCACATGGATGTATTGTTTTTATTCCCCAGCTGAGCGACCCGAAGGGACCAAATGTGTCTGTGGTGAGAAGCAACAGACAGCTGCAAATTCCCTCAAGCTATTTTCCGTCAGTATAAACGTTGATAGAGCAGTGGAAGACTTGCGAGGTTCTTTTCGGGTGCTGCATTCACACCAGCTCTGTTTAGTCCACTTTAAGCAAACTCGTTCGTTTGTCTAGAAAGTTTGGTTCAGTCATTGAATTCACAATCACCTACAAACTTCGACTTCGGTTTGATTGGAATGAACACTGGTGCCAGAGACCGCGCCAAAAGCAGGAGGCGGACTACAGCGCAATGCATTCTGGGTAAATCCAACCAAAGAAATGTGCCCGTCTAATGCCAGCGGCAGAAATGGAAATTTTATCAAGAAAAAAGAGAAATCCTACAACTGCTTAAATCTGACGCCACTCCAGTTTTGTTTACATTTTTTTTTTACCCCTCCAGAGGGTCTTTTGTGGGCTCTAGTGTCCCTTATATGATAGTAGGCTGACAGGAAACAGGGAAGAAGAGGGGGGAAGACATGCGGCAAATGTCGTCGGGTCCGGGAGTCGAACCCACGACGGCCGCGTTGAGGACTCAAGGCCTCCAAATATGGGTCGCGCTAACCGCTACGCCACCACGGCACGCCCCATTTTTGTTTACATTTGATGAAGAAGGAAGTTGCGCTCGGTTTCTTAATCAGCTGAAAATGTAAGAAATGCTGCAACTTTGGTCTCCAATAGAACAGAGTGGCAGATGTGAAGATACCCTTAAAGGGTGAAAAATTAATCTTTTAGCAAATTTTTTACCTCTAAAAATAACCAAAGCACTTAAAAAAAAACACCCAGTCATTTTTGGGCAAAAAGTTTAATGTTTTTTTGTGTCTGTAAATTGAACCATTTCAAAAACCTTCCACAATGTGACATCACAAACCAGCACCTTGCAATGGCTGCTGGACATAAGAAGGTCGTAAATTTGCGTAAATGTTTGCAGCCATTTTCAGATGCGAGTGGAAACGTTGAGTTGGGAGGCGTGGCCAGCAGCAGCTTATTTGGATTTAAAGTGACAGGATCCCTAAAACAGCTCAGAATAGGCAGATCTCACTATGTAGGAATGATATTATGCAAAAAAAATTATAAATTTTGTATATCCCGTAACTATTCGGGATATACAAAATTCCTGTTTAAGGAAGCGCAACAAGTCACCTTTAAGTGGGCTGTCAATGAAGACGAACGGAGCAGGGTTACCTTGGAGATGAGCTCGTCGTGGTTGGCCAGGTGCGCTCGGCAGTGGATGCAGCTGTATGTGCGGTGGCAGGATGGCAGGTAGGCCTGGAAGGTCTTTGACTTGGTCATCTTCACCATGTCAGTGGGGCAGGGCTCCTCGCTGGTGTCAGGGCTGGCACTGGAAGAGTTGCAGCTCTGCTGGACTTGCTGACAGAAGAAACACTGGAAGATGCAAGCAAAAGCCGTCGTTGTTGTGGAGTGGGTGTGTGGGACGCTCCACACAGACACCACAGGAGAAAATCGAGCCTGCGGAGGAGAAGCCACAGAGGTGAAGCGGTTAGTGGCGCGGTCTGCATCGGCTATTTTTAGCAAACATGATCCTGATTATATTTCCAGTACGAACACGGCTCATTAGCTGGAGCAATCATTTGATTACAATCGTCTATTACATGATTACAATCGTGGGTTGTGCACAACGAATGTGTGGCAAAGTAACAAAATATTCCAACAATCAAAACGTCTCGTAATATGATTCACTTGGTTGCAAACTCACTTATTTGCAATTTGTGAGTGTTTCGTCCCAACGGACGGATAGTTGCAGGACAAACAAGTTTTGAGATGGTTGCTTCAAAGGTGAAGAATAAAAGTGAGCGTGCATCAAGTGTTGACATTAATCCCTCAGACGTTAAACAGTCGACTGGGAATGATTTGAAATATAACAATAATAGACTTTAACAACAACAAATGTTACTGGCGGATAAATTTTCCCAGAAGTTATTGCGATAAACGATAATATTGTTGTTTTGAGAACATTTTCTAGTAATACAACGGCAATAACACAAGAACACATTCTTAAAGATCAATAAACTTTAAATACTAATGAATATTTAACACTGGGGCTGGAAGACATTTTAAATATCCAAGATATATAAACAACAGAAACAACAAATAAAATGAATTATGAAATCTCTGTAAACAAAACTGTCCTCCAATAAAGGGAGATAATTGAGTGGAAGAAAAAAGTGTATTCATTTGAGGTGGAAGTCAAATTTTTTTAGTTGTAGGGTTTGCATTTAATTAGTCAATAGTGATTTAGATGAAAGATATATATGGACAAAACACGCAACATTTTCAATTCAAAAACTGTTTTTGTTGATAGATTATTGAATAAATAAACACACGAGGTTGTTTTAAATCTGTTTTTTAGATTGTTCAACCATCACAGTTCAGCTTTCCAGTGTTTCAGGAACTTCTGATCAGTCATGGAGCTTCTTTAGAAATGTGGACGCTAACATTAGCGTTAGCGTCTGTGCTGCTGCTACATGTTTTGCATTCAGATGCTAATTCAGGTTTGAATAGCTTCACTGATAAGCTAACTTCTTTCAGCGCAACTTGAACATAACAATAATCTTTTCTAGCATCCAATCAGATCGATTTAGAAGCAGAAATTAACCTCAAATGGATGAAAAGAAGCAACTTTGTTTTTTGGGGATGTAGCTTGTGCGTCGGATTTACTGAGGTACCAGAAACAGAGGGCCGGATCAAAGGTTCCGGCCGTCAAAAAAATTTAATTGCATAAAGAATACTAATGACGTAATGAGTAATTAATAAATTAATGAAATATGAAACTTAATGAATATTTTAGGAGGAATTCAGAAGAAATGCGCCGTTGATTTGCTGAGTCGTGTTATCTGCTGGTGTCTTCTCTTTGATGACAAGATTTATGGAGAAGCTGATTTCATTTTCCAGCAGAACTTGGCAGCTGTTCACTAAAAAGTACCGATAGCTGCTTTAATGACTATAAAAATCACTGTGGCAGACTCAAATATATGTGACGGCTACATACAAGTTTTACTTTTTGAACTAAGTAAGTCTTTTAATACTCCAAAATTGCACACATGTGCAGCTCTACTTTAAAAGCATATAAAAAAAACTTCTTTAACAAGGAACTTTTGTTCTATTTTTAGGTCTGCAGAAACAATTGCACACCAGATGACGCTTTAAACAGGACAGACCAGAATAGTGGACGCATGCAGTTGTTAACAGAAAAATCTCTGCAGGTGTTCAACAGCAGCAAATATTCACACAAAATGAAAATCTGCTCCTACTGTGCTGCGGCACAAATCAAAGATGACATTAATGCCTTTTAAAAAAAGCATCAGTCCTCGCCAACTGATACCGAAAAGGTTTGTTCCTTTTCACCCTCTGGTCTGCTGCCTTTTATCAGCCTCTCATTCATCTTGTCAATGCAATTCTCTTTATTAATTGCTCTGAATGTGTCAGTGGTTTTACAGCCAGCATCTGCTAAAAGGATCATCTGTCAAAGAAAATACTTGTTTGTGTGAGCATTGTTGTCTGTGTGCAGGGAAACCGCGGCTGGTCCGGTTCTGTTACTGCAGGCTGAGCTTCAAGCTTCCAAAGAAAAGAGATTTGAAAATATTTTTTCAACGTTCAACAATTTGCATTTCAAACAGCGCAGGAAGTTCAATCATGCAACGGTGCATTACGGCCATTGGAGAAAAAAGAAAAAGTAGAAATTGTTCAGTTTGAAAAGTTTAAGAAAATTACTAAGGAGGAAAAAAGTTTCTGAATTTCAAACGACAAAAATTCTCAATATTTGAAACTCTGAAACTTCTTAAATGTTTTAAAATTTCTTGTACGATGAAATCTTGTTGCACTCCAACTGCAATGCGATATTTTCATTGCTACTTTAGAGAAACATGAAAACAATAAATTCTGTGCAACCTGTACCGGGAAGTTGGTTTTTTGCCATTAGCACATTTGGCAGCAAGTACAAGAGTTTGATTGACAGCAGTAAGACCCGCCTCCTGTCTGATTGGTTGTTTTTGTGCATTTGTTTAGGAGGCAATAGTAGCTTTTGAGATCTCATAAATTTTCTAAAAAGGAAAAAAAAAAGGAAATTTATGAGTTTCAAATGTGAAAAAATTGACAGTTGAAACTCAGAAATGTTTTTTGGAGGAGATGGATCTTTTCACAGATTATCTGTCTTGTTACAAACTGTCATGACATGGTGACAGTTTTAAGACAAATGTGTAAAAATGATGCCTCTTTTATAAAAGCTTCGCACTGCACTTTTAAACATACATACTTATTTATTTTTTGCACAAGAAACACAATCTCCAGCTCCTTTTTTGCAAAGTAAAAGGATGTCAAGAGTTCACTTTCACACTTATTGTGTGTAAATGTCAGGGGCTGCACAAAGTGGAAAGGAAAACAATAACGATGCATTTAAAACATACTTCAGCGGCTCTGGAAGTTTCCAAACGAGCTGCGACAGGAAGAGAAG
This sequence comes from Xiphophorus couchianus, assembly GCF_001444195.1. Taxonomy (NCBI): domain Eukaryota; kingdom Metazoa; phylum Chordata; class Actinopteri; order Cyprinodontiformes; family Poeciliidae; genus Xiphophorus; species Xiphophorus couchianus. Next base: position 3,441,505 of record NC_040239.1, read on the forward strand.
CGTCGAGACAGACGCCGGCAGCCAGACGACAAAAACAAAAAAAAAAGAAAAAAGAAAAGTTCTCTTCCGCAGCCCAACAGGAAGCGGGTCGTGTTGGGCGGCTCTGCAAACACGCGTTGAGACGACAACATAAACACAGCGCTGGCCTCCCAGACGAGCCGTATTTACATACACCGCGCATAATCTGCACAGGTGCTGGAGGCATAATCCCTGCATGAAAAGGGCCAAATCCCCTCTGTGAATTAGCCCAGTTTAAACCCGCTGCCACGTGCACGGCGAGAGGCAACCACACACACACACACACACTCACACACTCGCAGAGAGCTTTATAAATGTCACACCTCAGCATCATCAACATCACTAAATGAGCTTTGTGCAGAAAGGAAAGGTTGTCCACTGCACACGCGAACAATAGCAGGTTGTTTTTCCCTCAACGTGACGCAAACGCTCAAATATTTATTCAATTATACCAGCAGAGAGTTAAATACCGGCCGCAGAGCAGAAATTGCATTCCTGCGTTTGTTTTGGCTTCTTCCCCAACAACAAACACTTTTAACATCCAACGAGGCGCCAAGAGGCCTTTTACTGGACGATAAATGGTCCCAGAAGTTATTGCGATAAACGATAATATTGTTGTTTTGAAGTAACATAACAGTAATTACAGCATAGTAACACATCATCAAAGATGGATAGCCTTAAAGTTTTAATGGAAATTTAACGCCGTAAATATATAAACTAAATAAACAAACAACAGAAACAACAAATAAAGTGAGTTATGAAGTCTCTATAAATGAAATTATCCCTGAATAAAAGGGCGAGGCGAGACCAAAACACCAAACTGAAGACAACAGGCCAAGTTTTTAAAAGTTGTGTTTTTAATTACTTCATACTGTTAAAAGTCCTTTTAATGAGGAGCTAGAGGAAGTACAAGAATATTTTCTCCAGTTCTGCCCCTCCCCCACCTGTTCCTGCATCTACATGTTGGAAAACTCAGAGACTTTTCCCTCGTTTACAACAAAAACACCAAAGGTCACATATAGGGATGCACCGATTGCACTTTTCTGACCGATCTTTAAAAAGCCTGAATGCCGATTGCGATTTCTATGTCTGAAAAGTTTATGTCCGTTGAGTATTACGAAATGCAGATGTGACCTGGTGGGGAGTAAAATGGGACAGTGGAAGATTTTCAGACCTTTGCGGAGAAAGGAAAGATCGATCTCCAAAATGAAGGATGTGGGTCCGATTTGTTGGTGCACCTCTAGTTGGGTGACCGATTTCCATTTGCCGATTTCATGGTTTTGATTCCAAGTTAGAGTTTCCTCCTTAAAGCTGCAGCATTTAACTTTCATAAAAACATTTCATATATTTGGTTGACCGTCACCATATAACAACAGTTTAATATGAGACAGATAACCTGTGAAAAGATCGATTTCCTCCCTGAGCTGAAGAAATGCATCGCTCCCGACCAAAACCAACAAATCAGAGCCAGGAGGCGGGTCTTAGCGCTGTCAATCAACTTGATGTATTCGCTGCTAAATGTGCTAAAGTTGAAGAAACAACTTATAGTTACAGGAGAACCGTTTATTTGTCGTCATCGGTTGCTATGCTAACTAGCCTTAGCATTCACGACACGCTAATGATGCTCTGATCTGATACGGATTTCAGGATTTAGATGATAAAACAAATGATTAAGGTCTCTTCCACATAGGGAATAATTTTCAACAGGACTGTCCCTCTTTGTTCATTAAAGTGAATGCAAACTTGTTTATGTTCGTATTTGTTTTAGCTACTAAGAAAAAAAAAGGTTTATGCACTTATAGACTAAAATTTATGAGAGTTCTTTGTTTTGATGCATTTAATGAACAAGAGGAAAAAAGTCAGATTTTTATTCATTTGATCACTGGTGGAGAAAAAAAATCGTCCGATTCCAATCTGTGGCTGATTGATCGGTGCGCCGTTAAACACAAACAACGGCAGCTTGTTTTAATTTCCTCCCTGACTTCACCGCAGCCTGACTGGCTGATCTTTCTCTCCTATTGGGTTACTTTAGTTTCTAACTGGACTCGGGTCATTTTCCAGTTTCAAGGTTTTGAAACGTTTACCATCTGATCAAAGCAGCAAACCTCAAACGTCTGGAGCAGAGACGCATTGATCAGCCGATTTCTGGCCTTTTTCCGACTTTCGCCAACATGGATTCAGTTTTTCACGGATTTCTTTTGTCCTAATTTCAATTAATAGTTTAAATGTCTTTAACAGGAGTCCGTAGAACATGAATAACAATTAAAAAATTTCTGTTTTCACATAACTTTACATCACTAGCATTAAGTTCATTTTTATCTAGAAAAGAAAAACGCTCATAAAGTCAGTTCATCATCCTGCTTTATGATGCATTTACAGGCCAAACGTTGTATGGCTTCTTAGCCAATCAGAAAGACGGAACAAATATCAGCCAATTCCGGTCTAAGCATGATCGATCAGTGCAAATAATAGGTCGTTTGTTTTCCCCGATGACAGCTTGATATGACGCACACTTTATTCAATAATACCCAATATGGACAAGTCGACAGGGTTTTGGTGACTTCTGCGCACGTAATAAGTATCTCCTCTTTATTTTTATCTTATTTTAATGATAATCTATGTTTCCCTACAACAAACAGATTAAATAAAAGACCGAATAAGCTTTTTAAAAGGTGATAAACTAGTCATTTGCTGCTCATCTTTTGTTTGAATCCACTTCCTCACCTTCTTATCAGGTCCGTTTTGTCTTTATATGGCGTTTTCTTTTGCAGAATGATTAAAAACTAAAGCTGACCAGCAGATAAGCGCTGAGAGGACTGAGGGATCCCAGCAGGATCAGCTGATTATTCGAAATGAAAACAAAGAAGCGGCGCACTGTGCGTCTCCGCGAACAGGAAGAGGTGTCCAGACAAAAGACTCGCTGTCCTCTTCTGTTAAACATGAAAAATAAATAAAACAACTCATGCATCCTTTCACCACATCTACGTGGTTTAATCTCAACATTCCGCTCGTTTCCAATCTGCTTAATTCCCTGTTTTTTCCGCCTCCAAACGTGTTTATCCCCAACAAAAGAGCTCGACGAAGCGCAACAGTGTGGCTGAGCTGCTTTCGTTGTTTTCCTTCTTCTTCTTCTTCTTGTTTTTTGTTCTGACAGTGAACCCAACGCGGCACCAGAACCGAACCTTTCCTCACAGATTCATAATGAAAACAATGTTGGATCTACTCACCACCTGAGTCAAAATCTCGGTGGGGGAAACTGCATCCAGATGGATGTTGTTGTTGTTGTTGTTGTTGTTATTTTATGCTAATGTTGATGTTTTTTCTTTTCAGGGGTAAACCGGTGATTGTCTCCGTCCAGATTCCGGTCCACGTGTGATGCGGCCAGGTGGGAACTTATTGTTGCGTCCACAAGGTGCTGACGGATCTCATTTTCCCAACACGGGCTTTTGTTGTGCCTTTTGTGTGCGTAATGGACTGGCCTGGTTACTTTGGAGAGGGGGGACGTCACCACGTGGGAGGAGAAGCGCATTCCGATTGACGACCGAATCGACCAATGGGCGGCCGCGTTGCCTTCACGGACCCGTAGGATAGAAGACAACCGTTTTGAAACTTAAAAAAACCCCCCGGTTCTTAAAGTTAGTTTTTAAAGATTTAATACTGATTTCTAGATGAGCGCAGAGGTTTGGTACAACTGTGATGACCAAATGTATTGTAAAAATATTTTCAACCAAAATTATTTGTTAATAAACCGCCGGTATTTACAGTATAAACAACAATAGAACTAAGCTAGTTAATGGAAACACGGAGAGTTATACACAGCAAACTAGTGTGAAACCCCCACAACTTTCCTTCAGGGAGCTGCTTAAACCAAGAAAAAAACTAAATAACTATTTAACCTAAAAGTAGTCTAGTCTAGCTGCTTTAATGAATGTATAAAATTATAGTAAATAAAAAACAGCTAGCTAGAGTCCTCGAGGTAGGGAAGTTTGGTTCCTAAAGCAGTATTTAATATAACAGTATAACTGCACTTAGTGTGTTAACATCTCAACAGTTGAGCAACAAAAATAATCCGATTTATATTTAGAATAATGTAATGTTTCTGCCCACTCTTAGTGAACTAGCTAACTTAGCTGGCTAGTAGCTAACTAGCTGGGAAGTTGTACACCAGTGTCGTATATAAGTTAGGAAACAGTCTTTTTTTGTAAAAAATAAATAATAATAATAATAATAATTCAGTAATTAACATTGTTTTGTTTGTGCTCAAATTCAGCAGTTTGTGACTTGAATGATCAAATTTCTCCAAAATTCCAGGTTTAGTAGCCAATTCTTCAAATCTAGTTTGAATAACTTTTAAACAGATTTTTTGAGTTGTGAAGTGGAGCCGTTTGCTCTGGGACATTTAGTACTGATCACAACTCGGTTCATTCCCGCCTCAGGGAAGTTTTGTACTGCCTTTGAGCATGAGCATGTTATACTCATGCTCTTCTGTAATTAGATAAGTTTTAGATAGATGCTTGTTCTTGCTTTGAGAGATCGGCTTGAATTGTCTTAGGGTGAAAATTTGTCAATTTATCAGACTGACAGGCTCAAACTGCGATCAGAAGCTAAATAAAAGGAGATGTTCTGCAAAACCAGGTCTTAAAATAAGGTTGCACTGATTGCAGATTTTTGGCCGATCACTGATGTTTAAACAACTTGACCAGCCAATTTACATTTTGGCCAATGCCGATTTTTTTTTTCTTTAAAGTTGCTTAAGGTTGCAACAAAATGAATTTTAAAACTTGAAACTTGTTTTTTTTTTTTTTTTTTTACTTAAACCACAAACCTCAATTAGGTTTTTTTTAGAAAGACAAAACAGTACTGAATAATTGTGCAGTGGGATGACAGATATAAATGGTTTTTCTATTTTTAAACATAAAAACCTGACGTTTGTATTCCATGGAAGCCCATTTCTGCTATTAAAGTAAAAATAAAAGCCAAACAGGAAGTCATAATGATGAGTTTCAAAGTAATAACTATGAGATTAAAAGACAAAATTTCAAGAATAAAAGTCCTAAATGTGAGTTTTTGTTATCGTAAACGAGAATAAAAGTAATAACTGTGAGTTTTACAGTTATAAATACTAATTTTAGTCATAATACCAACAATAAAAGTCACTTGTGAGTTTAGTCAAAATTTGAGTTTTAGTCCGAGTTAAAGAGACAATGTTAATTAAAAATTGTCCTGTAGCATGACGCTGCCACTACCGTGTTTCCTCAGCATCCTCAAATCTGGGTAATCTGGTCTTTGCAGAACAGCTGCGTTCATGTTGCACTTAAATTACAAATGAATTAAACAATTAACAGGACAGGACTTTGCTTAGGGGTATCAAGAGTACAGGAATACAAACGCACGCCACATTTTTCACATTTTTATTTGATTAAACCTTTTAAAAATGATAATATACCAACAAGTGGAAGTAAAATGTAATTAATTACATTATATCATGATGCAAGAGGACAAAATGTGAAATTGTTTAACTTTTGGCAGACACAATAAGTATAAACAGACAAATCTAACACATCCACAAAAACAGATTTAAAAAAAAAAAACCTCACTGGCAAATCTCCACATCCTTCCAGACTCTGAACAAAGGGAAAATATAAATATATAAATAACTCAAATGGTGTCGTTATTGCAGTGAAAATAATTTCCCGTGCGGCGTGAACGCGCCACCAGCAGTAGGCGGCAGCGTGCAGATACCAGGATGTGTAAATAAATACAAGAAGTTCCTCATCATTTCACTGCTCGGTGAAAACATGAATATGAATCTGCTTCCGGGCTAACTGGTTCTTTTGGTTAACCCCCCAAAAAGAACCAGTTTCCTGGGAATTGTATTAACCAGGAAATACAATTACTCTGGTTAATTTTTACTTAATTTGTTTAAAAAAATAAAAATAAAAAAAAGATCAGATTTTTGTTAATTCCTGCAGGAGACAGATTCAAGAAAAAACTTAAAACATTTAAAATGAAACAGAATAATTATCAAATATTTTCTAAAACGCAACATATCGTTTTATTTCAACCTCTTGGTTGTTTACTGCAGATCAGCGACATCCTACCGTGACAGTTTTAAAATATGTAAAATATTCAGAAATCAACATAAATAATAAATAAAACCTTAAATGAACCATGAACGTGACAGCCGACCTACCTCGTCCTGCGGATGACGTCGAGGACGCGCGTCAGCCAAAACAACAATTCACCAACTGCTGCTATTTATTTATTTATCGATTAATTCCCATATTTCTTTATTTATTACTTGAGCTATCTTGTATTTCGATATGTAAACGTTGTAATATCGGAGGCTAGATGTACGTAAACGCAACATTTGCTGCAGCTGCACGCCGCTGTGCGCGCGTGCGTTATGAAATCTGTGTTTTTGTCGCCGTGTGCACGTGACTTTATAATCCCCTCCACGTACTCCACCCCTCATGAAAACACACAAAAACACACACCAAAAACCTGAGATTCGCGTCTGCAGGACGCGATCTCCTGAAATGAGCCGCGCACTTGAACGCAACTCCCATCTCAAATTACAAAACGTGGCTCTTGGAAAGAAAGCGACGCTGTAACTTCACCATACAAGCTGCTCAAGGCTCAAAATGACATATAACAAAGGATAGAAATTGTTCTTCCACACTTTTGGGTTGTAAATTAGCAAAGAATTTGGAGAGTTTCACGCATCCAATCGTGCAGGATGCAGAAAGTAGCGCACAAATTTAGCAACCATATGAATATTTCAGCGCATTCCTGCGTTAATGTGACGCTAAAGCTGCAAAAGTCACATTTCAAAGCGGATTTGGTGCAAATACCGCCGCGTCCTCCAGTAGGTCACCCTGCGTTTTGCACTTACCCCAAAAGCGGCTTCGCCTTCCCCCCCTCTCCTCTCCTCAGACCAAAACAACCCGGCGGAGGACGCGCGTTTCTCGGCTCTTCACGGTTCCATGAATCCAGATCGGATCAGTTTAAAAAACAAAACCAAAAAATAAAAGCCTCCTCAAACATCCGCGCGTCCCGTCCTGAAGGGCGATCCGTGGAAATCTGCGGGAATCTTCTGTCCCGGCTGAAGAGTGGAGACCCATCCGTCAGAGAGGGATCATGTTGTTTTTGTTTTTAAAATCTCCTCTGGATACTTAAGCTGCAGAAATAAATGACGGCAAGCCGAGCGGTTCCGTCTGAGGCCTTATTTATAGCGACAATCCCGATAATCTGTGAAGCTGCGCGTTTTGGTCAAAACGCGAACAGATGCGCAGCCATGAATCCAACTATCCGGTCAGAGTCTCCGGTCTGGGTGGGGAGGCAGAGAGCGAGAGGACTGCGGAGTGAAACTTGTCTGAAAAGTGCAGAAAAAGCTGCGTTTTATTTCATCAACTGATGCTGCGTTCAAGAGCTGCGGGAGATATGAGTGACAAGAACCGCAAACAAGCTAAAAATACAACAAAAAACAAACAAACAAAAAACTGAGTACAGAACTACGGAACCACTTGACTGGAAAACGAAAATCAGGAGTAGCGAACGAGAAAACTTTGTTGTTAAAACGATATTTATATTTTATTAAAACTGAAATATGTTCTTTTAAATGAGAGGCTGTAGCGGTGAAACAGAAACCGCTGTTTTTGATGTCGTCTACAGACAACCTGATATGTCACAATCAGACAGAGGAAAACATTTTATATTTCGCTAAAACAAGAAATTTTGTTGTCATAATGAGACGAGATTTGCATTTCCTTATAACAAGAAATATTTCTATAAATAAGAAACTGTTATAACAACTTTCATAACAAAAATCTCGTTTTCTTGACAGAACTCATCTTCTTAAACGAGAAACTCAATCATCGTAGCAAGTTTTGCATCTCCTTGTTAAAATGAGAAACTTTCCCATTACAACAAGATCCTGAATTTATTTCCAAGTTCTGACAGTTTAGTGCTCCTGTACGGAATCCCACAAGTGCCAATAGTTATATCATCACCTTACTAAAGTGATAGCCTGAGTCATTTTTTGACAAGTGACTTTTTTTTTTTTTGCCCAATTCTTTTTTTGCAGCTTTACAAACACAAAACTAGTCCAGGTGGTTAGTAGACTGCAACTAAATTTAGTTTCCCTTTGGGATCAATAAAGTATTTTTTTTTCACTGAATTGAATTAAAAATCTCACCTTTAAGTTCTCAAACATACTGAAAAAACTTCACTTTTATATAAGCTGCTGGTGGCTTTTCTCTGGAGGTAATTATTGCTAAAAGAAGAAAACAAATTGAAGCACATCTGCTGCTTTTTTATAGCAGTTGGCTAATTAGATCAAGAGGGATTTCAGTTAGACTGAGCTGATTATATGAGTGTACAGAAATAAAGTTAGCTGATTAATCTGTCACCAGCAATATGGTGAAAATGGTTTTTGTTGGAGTGTTTATGGTAATTATTAGAATGACGTTCTTACTAAGAAGGTCTTATAGTAGTAATTAGGTTTTACACAGTCACGCAAATGCAATAAATAATTTGTGGTGAAAAGTAAATGGAGATATCTCACGTTAAAACCTCTAAATGGTAAAGATCACACTAGATCTAAAATTAATGTGGAATTCACCATCTATGAAGTATTTCTACAGAAAATGTTTAATAAGTGTTGGAAAATAAAACCAACTGCCAACATTTCAAACTATAAGATGATAAGTAAAGATTAATTAAGCAATTATTTGCTCCATATATCCAAATCTAAACCTTTCTTTTGAATATTTAATTAAGTACCTTACTTCTTTCTAAACTTGCTGTCGTCTATTAAGAAACATAAGCACAGCAAAATACATTAATAAAGTATTAATATTTCAGTCAGTCTTTGTTAAATTCAAAACGTTTACAAACAAACCCCGGGACGACAATTAGCGGCTTCTTTTCCAACCAAAATAACGTCTTTCGCTTTAAAAAACTGTTAGTTCCGACGCAGCGCGCGTTCCGTGAAGGCGGCAGCAGCAGCACAGTAGCCTAGTTACACAGCCGAAGCCACAAATAGCGTCCAATGAGAACGAAGCAGACCGTCCGCTCGACCAGTCAGCAGCCGAAGGGGGCGGGGAAAGTTAAACACAGCCAATCAGCGCGAGGGAAGACTGTAATTTGCGCGCGTCCGCTTGTTGTTTTTGGCAGTGCGCGCCACCACTTGTGACGCGTGCCAAATGTAAATGTAACTGTTTATGGCGCATGCGTGGCCGCATTGCAGGCACGTGGTGGAACCACAGCAAGTAAACAAACTCGGGCTAATCAATATATTTGATTGGTTTGTTTTCTCTTACGATTTAGCTTAATTGTTCTCGTATTCTTTATTTTTTAAAGCTAATTACAGCTTATTAATGACACTTAAATTTTCGGGTTTTATCGTTAGTTGAATATAAACATTTTCACTCGTTATAAATCAGAGTAACTGTAATAAATGTCAAATGTCTATAAGATTGTGAACTTATTTTGCAAATTTGAGATATGAAAAAACATGACTTCCCGCCGTGACCCACAAACATAAATGTTGAGTTTATGAATCAAATCTTATGTAATAGGTCTGGCGGTGCAGAATAAGACTGCAGAGGGATTTCAACTTGTACTACAGCGACCTCCAGAGTTCGTCAGGTTAATATCACCCTGTAAATTACATAATCCGGTGCATTCAAAGCAAATACAGGCTCCTGTACGAGGTTATTATGGTTCAATTTCCGAAAGCGGTCATATTTCAATAATTTGAGATTAAAAGCCAGAGAAAAGGTCTTGTTTGTCAGATTTTTTTTAAATAAAGGCAAATTATATACTAAATTTTTCATCTTTTCCTGAATTTTTTAATTGAATTTTTGTCTTTTTGAACAACAAAATAGGCGTGGCCAAGCTTAACTTTTAGTAAAAGGTTTTGGATTTTTGTTGTTCCTTTTACCAATAAATTAAAATTAAAAAACCTGGATGAAGTCGTGTTGAACCTTACATTTTCATACTATAATTGTATAAGTTTTGAACATCAGTTAAAATTTTACCTTTACTCATTTTTTTCTCTTAGCAACAGGTCTCGGAGGTTAGCAGCGTCTTCCTTGACGTTTCCAGCAGCATTCTTCTAAATCCTTGAATTTTTCCACACTTTCACGCCGTTTGCATTGCCAGACAAGATGATGCAGCAACCTCTGACTTCCTCCCTGCACATCAAAGTCTGTTTAAAATGTTTCAGAGTGAAACATCTTGTATTTTATTTCTTAAATATGTCATTTTAGTCCTTTCTCGGAACTGTGAGTAGCTGAAGGTAATTTCTTTTCAGCCATGATGTCTTACAAACCCGTTTAGTCAAAGTAAACAGCTGTTCCCAATTAATCAGGGCTAACTGGGAGCAACACCTAGCATTTGGACTGAAGCAGAGCTGTGAATTTGCAATGGAAATGCTGAAGGAACATTATAGCATCATTGTTTGATTAATCCCAAAACAGGAAACGTGCTGATTAAGTTCAAGCAATCATGCTAAACAAATGCGACCGCAATCAAACTTCTGTGTGAACAGTTTATAGCCCCAAAGTGAGCCGCATGCGCAGAAGAATGTTGACGTCACAAAGTAGCGCATTGTTTACGGAAGTAAGGGCCGCCGCCGATGGATCGATTTTAAAGTTGTTGAGCAATGAGAGCCAACAGTGTCGTCATAAAAATCATAACAAGGTGAAGGAAGCTAATAAAAAAAAGAAAAGCTAATAGCAACGGCCTTTGGTGGCTGTTGCTGAACGATCATGTCGCATTACGTAATTGACGTCATAATTATGCATCGTTATTCTGCAACTGAAGAAGTCAGACGCGGTAAATCCGGACGTAAAGGGCGACAAAATAATAATGATCTCATGAAGGAAGTCTGCATCAGTAAAGCGCATTACATCACAATCCCTCCACAAACAGACTTATTTAGTCAGTGGTTTTTTTAGCTTCCTTCGTCTTGCTATGACGTCAACGTTCTTAATCTGCGAATAACGGTCGTAAACCAGTCACACATTTCATTTCCTTTGTCGTCTTGTAAAATCGATCCCCAGACGGCGGCATCCATTACTTCCGTAAACACCGCGGTGCTGTGACGTCAAAACGTTCTTCTGCGCATGCGGGTCGCTCCTTCACACAGAAAATCGGAGCAAAAAGATTTGCAAGCCAACTTGGAATGAATGAAGACTTAGACACACCACTGAAGGTATAGTATTTTTAATGAACGTCTATTGAAATGTCATGGCAGAGTTGTAAAAGACATCCCCACCCCCCAGAAACATCCCCACCCCCCAGAAACATCCCCACCCCCCAAAAACATTCCCCCCCCCCAAAAACATCCCCACCCCCCAAAAACATCCCCACCCCAAAGTAGCAGTCAGTCTGTAATAATAGCAAATGCTTCGTTCAAGTCAAATCCTTCACACGGCAGCGAAATAAAACCCACCAATCAACTCCAAACGATTTAATGGCAGCTCAAACAAACCTTTAAAAATACAACCAATGGATCTTTTTTTTCTTTATTTAGTTTTCCTTTTTTAAAACTACACAGTTAAAGATTTATACTGATCAAAACATACAGAGTGAAGAAGTTCCACTGGAGACAACTCAAACAAGATTAGTGTCTGATAGAAACATTAATTTTACAATAAAAATATCTGCACAAAAACATCCCAAAAAAAATTAAAAAGGAAAATAAAGGGTAACGCAAAAAAATATATCGAAATGTTTGCTTTTCGTCTTTTATTACAGTCACAGATCACACAGCTGTTGCAACAAATCTCTTAAAATTTACAGAAATGATAAGGTCGCCCCCATCCCGTTCTTACCCCCCACCCACAGAGCTGACTGTGTTCATCTTTAAGAGCGTATACTGCGATTACAACGGATTCCCGACTAAACAAAAGCTGCACATCAAAATCTTGGATATCGAGACTATCAAAAAAGGCACAAACAGACAAGGTTGCACAAAGAACTCAGCTGAAGCTTTTTTTTTTTATTTATCATTTTTAATTTGTCCTCTTTTTATACAACTAATCCCACTAAAAGGTTTCCAGTGCCCTTTAAAAGTTCCCATCCCCACTCCCTGCTCCGCTTCTCAAAGAAAGAAAGAAAACTATCTACAGGCATGTCAAGTCCTGGCAGGCACCTCGGATTACAAGTCCCATCCTAACCACCGGAGAAGCAAGTGCATTTCATCATAACGGAGACGGACGCGTGTGTGCAGCGAGCGTGACGAGCGCTGGGATTAAATCTGCAAAGTGCAAAAAACAAAACAAAAAAAGCAACGTTTTGGTCATCGTTTCGTGTCGACAGATGGGTTAAACCTCTGCTGGAGTCGAAATGTAGAAATACTTAAACTGGGAGTGAAGAGGTGGTTCATAGCATCAACTTTAAGGTTAAAATTTTAGCTAAAATTATTTTAAAGATAAATGTGTTGCAGGTTAGGTTTTTGATCTGTGCTAAATTTTCTGTTTCATTAAACCCAATCAGGGATTTTTGCAACCATCTCAGACCATAACTATAAGTTTTAAACTGATGTAAAGAGATTGAGTTTTTCCTAAAATAGTATATTACGGAAGTCCATTTGTGCCACTATTAAATCAAAACATTGACTAAATGCGATGCAGCTAGCCAAGATTGTGATCTGTGCTGCATTTTTTGTTTCATTAAACCCAATCAACCATTTTTATTTACATTTTAAACTGAATGTGGAGTTTTTCCTAATATGGTATTGCGGAAGCCCATTTGTGCCACTGTAATAATTGAATTCAAAGTTTTGACTAATTTATGACATAACTAGTTAGATTTTTAATATGTGATGCTTTTTTTTCTTAAAACAGGAATTTTTATATAAGCTTTAAACTGAATGATTTAAAGAAATCGAACTCTAATATGGTATATTACAGAAATCCATTTGTGCCATTATTAAATCCAAATTGTGGCCATTTATAATGCGTATGGTTAGATTTTTTTTATCTGTGCTGCATTTTTTGTTTTATTAAACTCAATCAGGCATTTTTATATCAGTTTTAAACTTATAATGATGTAAAGAAATTATGTTTTTTATAATATGCTATTACGGAAGCCCATCTGTGCCACTGTAATAGCAATTAAATCCAAATTTATCCAAATCACAGTTTTTGATCCGTGATGCATTTTTTGTTTTATTAAACCCATCAGCCATCTTTATCCAAGTTTTAAACAGATAATGACGTAAGAAAGTGGAGATTTTGCTAATATGGCATTACGGAAGCCCATTTGTGCCACTGTAATAACAATCATATCCAAATTTTGACTAATTATGCTGTTATGGTAGCATAAACAGGTTTCCATAATTCCCTTTAGTCCAGCGCCCCTTTGCAGTCGATCTGCAGCAGTTTAATTTCCAACATGGCTACTGTGATGTAGGCGCGTCCGGACACGATGACATCACAACCGGGTGTGGCCAGAGGTGCGGCTGACCAGCTATGGCTTGAGTGCGTCTGAGCGGCACTTTTACGTCCTCTTGTAAAGAGGAGTCACCCACAAAAATAAAACAACCGATATACTTGACTGTAAGCTGTGTGAAGAATCCAGCGCTTATTTACGCTGAAAACGTAACTCCTCCCAACTTTAAACAAAAATACAGCAGCTTGGCTTTTTTGTTTTCTCTACTAAAGTCAAATACAACTTGGGTTTATAATGAAGAGAAAAATCTCCCAAAAAGCTGCTGAGTTTAAGCTGGGATGAAGCAAATTATCCATATTTTTCTTCCTCTACTAGGATTTTATCCAAATATCTTACATTTTGCTGCATAATCTAAGTTTTAAATCCATCTGTGCAATTTGGAGGTAATTTAATGACTAAAATCTCAGCTGTTATTTAAATATTTCCATAGATGCCCTAAAAGTTCTAGATAAATTGAAGCGGTGCAATAGTAACCCGTTTTCCCCCCATCAAAATATAATATGTGAAATAAAAGTATTTAATTTAACAGTCTTCAATCTGATCAAACACAAACGGTAAAGATATTCTTGACTTCCGCTGCAGTTATGCATGTTTTTCCTCAGATGCAGTTACATATGAGGTCCAACTGTTTGTAGAACTAAAATGTGCGATTTAAATGTGACGCAGGAGTAATATGTCGTCATGCTGTGCTTTAAATATTTTTCCAACATTTTAAACACAGATTTGTCGTTACTGAGCATGCAGAGATTAAAATCTGCTCGTCGGACGGAGGGCGGGTACGTGGAAATAAAAACAGGGGGCGGAAAGCACCGGGTGTTTGGAAACCATTTTTACCACGAAATGATGAGGCGGCGGCGGCGAACCGAGCCGGCTTGTGTGGCACTTTTAACATCGCTGTCTTTGTATACGGAGCTTTTTATAACAGTCATGCAAAAGGGCACAGTTTTCTTCTAACAAGGCGAGAGAGAGATCCACAAACACCGAAGAGGACAACAAAAGAATAATAATAATCATAATAATAGGAAAACAGAGGAGGGGAGAGGTGGAGGATTCTACGTGTCCCACCTCCTGGAAAATATGAAAATATCATACAAACTTGTGTGAAATCAACTTTTCCTTTATTTCCTCGTGGCTAAGGCAGAAACTTCCAATAAACCATACATATCTACACGTTTTAATGCCAATAAGAAATAAAAAAAGGGACTTTTTTCCTTTAGAAACTCATTAAATTCACTTCACCCTAAACAATAAAACATCTTAAGACTCTTCAGGCTTCATATATATATTTATATTTAGTTATATGCGGTGCCTTCTGTGTGAGTATGTTTGAGATTAAAATACAAGGTTTGATAAAATATACATCCTCGTCAAGTGATGGGTTGTGGCCAGTTAAAGTCTGGCTCATTCTGTCATAATTGCATAAATCAGGCGAGTTAAGTCGAATTTTTCTAAACGAGAGAGAAAGAAAAGACAAAAATCACTGCATCCTGTTGCAACAGTGAGATAAAAGGTAGGAAAACTCGTTTTGTTTTAATGATGGATGATTTTTTTTGTGCAAAGCAGCTGCACCAAAACAAAAAGTATCATTAAAAAAAAGGTTTTAACTCAAATGCCATTTGAGACACACACATAAACACAAAAAAGTTGTTTATCTTGGCTTCAAAAAACAAAATTCACCCCCAAACTATGAGCTGTGATGTGACTCCCTCCCCTCCGGTCCCCTTACCTCGCCTCTCCGCCGAGAGAGAGAGAAAGAAAGGAGAGACGGAGAATGACTGATTGATTCCTGACGCCGTTCCTGAGCAAAGTGGACTTGACGAAAGAAAAAGAAAACTGAAAAGAGAAACCGGAGGAATCCAGGTGGTGTGAACAGGAGAGGAGAGTTAAAAAAAAACAAAAAACAGAGCAAACCAAAACCCCAAAACAAAACAAAAAAATCACAGCAACAGAGTGGAGGCGGGGAGGAGCAGTGGCGACGCAGAAGCCTGTCCGCAGAATCCTGGAGGACGAAACAAAAACATTTTGTTTTTTTTTTATGCTTCGTGGTGAAACGAGGCTGAAAACACAAAAAAATAGCAGAGAGATGGAGATCTGGAAGAAAGTCTTGATTAGCGCTGAAACGATTAATCAAATTAATCATGATTAATCGATTATTGAAATAATCAATTAATTTTGTAACTGATTAACTGGAGTGTGCAGACTGAAAAAGTACATTTACTGAAAGAACAAGAAACTCTGAGCCAAATTTGTACCAAAACTTACGTGTTCATTTTGCATTTAGATAAAAAAATAACTTCTTTGTAAACATGTTTTATCCAAAACGTCAAGTTTTAGCTTCACCTATTAATCATCTTTTGCTGTCCAATTATTGATTAGTTAACTAAAACAATAGTCAGCAGATCAGACCTACACTGCACTGACGTTAAGTGAAGCAGAAATATATTGAGTATTTATTTTGTATTGTTTTTAGCTGCAGATGCATCCTTTGTAATAAATAATCAGATGCTCTCTAAAAGAATGGTGTTTAAAAAAATAATTTAATCCAATATTCTAATGCATTTTTAATTTTATATAAAATGTAACTAGAATTTTGTGCTTTTTAATCCTCATTGATCTCGAAGGCTTTACAAATAAAACAAAATGGTCTTAAATGGTTAAATAAAAAATATGCAGAATTTTTATTTGAATCAATTAATAAAAAGGTTCTTTATAAGAATTTTTATTTAGAGACAGAATGTGAATCAGGTGACACTAAAATGCATAATGTTAGTGTCACTATGGTTCCTCCACAGTTTTGGCCTGATTGCTGCTCTCAGTATTTTAGCACATTGGCCTTTATTCTGAGTCTGTTTACTCCAGTTAACGATTAATTGATTACTAAATTACTTGACGATCATCTCAATAACCGATTAATCGTTTCAGCCCTATTTTCAAATTGAACCGAATCTTACTTCAGAAAGTTTTCATGCTCCACAAATCTGAAACAAACTTCCAGAAAACTTAGAAACTGCTGAAACACTGAGTTCCTTTGAATCAAGGCTAACAACCCAAATACTCAATCAATACCTTTGATTAGTACAAAATTATCCACATATCTGATATGTGAATATCTGTCAATATATAAATTTTTTTAACAGAATTTGAACAGGTGAAGCTCAACTTGTGTTCTGATTAGAACATATTTACAGACACAGAAGGGTTTTATTATTATTATTTTTTAATATAAGGGTTTTATTTTATTTTTTATCTCAAATGCATAATGTATTCAGCTTTTGCACAGTTTTGATTAACTACAGCTCTGAGTGTGTTGCTGAACAGGCCTTCCTCCAGTGCTCCTTTCGGAGGCAACAAACCGGGTCTGCGGTACCTGAGAGCCGTTAGGACCTGAAGCCGGGCTGGAACCGAGCCGTTTCTTCGAAGATGAGCTCCTTCAGCGTCTCTTTGGGCAGGTCGTCCAGCTCCATGTCGAACTTGAACGGAGCCTCGGCGGTGGGCTTCGCGGGACAACAGAGGGGACGGCGTTAAAACCCGCGGACGGTAACCATAGAAACGAAAGCGGCAGGGCGAGGGCGCCTCACCTCGTCCGTCGGGTCGTAATATTGCTCCAGGTAAGGGTGGGCCAGGGCCTCCTCCACCTCGATCCTCTTGTGAGGGTTAAAGGTCAGCATTCTGTCCAGAAGGTCCAGAGCTGTAGCACAAAGTCAGCATTTAACACCACGGGTTGATGCAGGAGAACACTAGAGGGCGCCATCACATCCTCAAACTAAACTGTTTATGTCGCTCAGCAGATAAACACAGATTTTGTTTGCAGGAAGCTGATGAGAAAACTGGATTTTCCTGCTGATTAGTTACTTTCTGCATCTGGCAGGAAGAGCTTCAGAGAAAAAAACTGAAAAATCATCACAGAAAAATAATCTGAAGCACTGAAATGGTGAGGATGCAACTTTTATAGAGTTTTTCTAAAAATAAAAAAAATATGTTTAAATTTGTTATTTTAACATCAAAATCAGAAGTTTTCCACAAAGATATCTGAGATTTCCTTTCAGCTCATACAGAAAAAAAAGCTGAATTAACTTAAAATGTTTATTTTTTGAAACAGACATTAATGTAGTGAATTACAAATGTATTTAATAACTCTGCACCAGTACATACAAACAGCTTCACAAGCTTGGTCAAACATGTAAAACAACTTTAATCTGTTCAGTCGGTGCATTTAGAAATATAAAAACTAATAATTTAAAATAATAAAGAAACTGACAAAAACAACAAAGTGACTATCAATAAACTGCAACAAATAGGCCTGTCAAAATAAGCAATAAATCAATTAATCGCATTATAAATTTAAAAACTACATTTTTATCGCCACAATTTCTTATTTTTTTCTCTTTCTACCAAAAAGTGGATGATAAAAGTCTTCAGTCTGCTGTTTTGGTCTCAACTAAACCTTATTTTGAAGGACAGTTTTGTTCACAGAGACTTCATAATTAATTTTATTTGTTGCTTCTGTTTTGTTTATAAATGTCTTCCAGTGCTAAATGTTCATTAGAATTTAAAGTTTACTAATCTTTGAAAATGTGTTCTTGAATTATTATGTCAATACCATCATATTAC
Source organism: Xiphophorus couchianus (assembly GCF_001444195.1). NCBI lineage: Eukaryota > Metazoa > Chordata > Actinopteri > Cyprinodontiformes > Poeciliidae > Xiphophorus > Xiphophorus couchianus. The sequence continues at coordinate 3,459,598 of NC_040239.1, forward strand.
TGGAAAACGGTCTCAAAAGAACCGTTTTCAGAACCTTTATCGTGGTAAGTTCTGGGACAATTTATTGTGACCAGATGAGCAACAAATCGTCTTTCAAATGTTTCAAAAATAAATAAGAAAGCATAGAATTAGACTGAATAGATCTGTCCCTATGTCACCAAAACCAGACAGATTTTTTTCAATATCTGGACGGATAAAGATATTAACGTGGGATTGGTGCAGCTCTAGTTTTCCAGTGCCTGGTTTATTTGTCAACATTTCTGATTAATTTGTTAAAATCTTGTGGACAAAGCGGCGCGCCCTCTGACCTTTACTGTCGGCGTTGGGGAACAGGCGGTTCCACGGCACTTTGCAGCGCACCGGCAGCGACAGCAGGTAGTTCCTGGCCTTGAGGTTGATGATGCAGTTGAGGTCTTCCTGGCTGGGGGAGCCCAGAATCCCTGAACACAAACGTTTGTTTTAAAGATGGCCGCTACATCAAAGATGTCCGACTCAAACTTTTCAGCTTTCTAAGAGGAGAAAAGACAGATGGCTGAAGCCGTATTTGGTCTAACACAGAGAGACTCGGAGTCTGACTGGATAAGGGCAGCATTGTCCGACCAGCTGCTCCTGGTGACAGAGTTTGAAACCCTGAATATTGGAGCTTTTTAGAAGGATTAAAGATTAAACTATTGGATTAATTCAGCTGAAACATTCTTCATTTGCAACAAAACAAGAACACCATCTTTTCCAGTTAGAAACAAATGATCAGGTGATGGACCTGAACCTTCAGAGCCACATAAAGACAGTTACAAAATCAGCCTTCTGTCACCTGAGGAACATTTCCTGGTTTAAAGATCTAGAGAAACTCATCCATGTGTTAATCTTTAAAATACTGTTAGTTTATAAATCACAGAACGGCTTAGCACTAAAATACATTACATAAATTACAGGTAACTTTTCAGCAAAATATAGGAGCTTGTTTTAAGTCAATAATTCTTTAATATTGATACAAAAAGTCCTTGTTCCATTTACAGATTATTTCACCTGTAACAAGACATTTTCAAAGTACTTTTTCATAAATACTAAGGAATTATTGACTTAAAGAAGCTCATATTTCTTGCTGAAAAGTTGATTGTACGTTAGTACACTTGAAATGAGACAAAACTAAGATATTTGTACAAGAACTAGACAGAAAAATACTTGGTAAGATTTTGTATTTTTGCAGTGAAACTCAACTATGCCATAAGTTCTGGATAGAAAATATTTACAAAGATGATTTTTTTCATCTAAAATATAAAATTTATATATTTTTTGTATAGATTTTTCTTAATTACTACTCCGAGTGTGTTGTTACTTTAGCAAATTACATGTTTTAGAGTCTGTACTCTTAGAGATTATTTGCTTACTAGATTAGTTGGCAAATATTTCAGTATTTGAATAATCGTGATTAATCGATTCAGACAGACTGTCTTCTGAAATGTACATATTGAGCAACATTTCATTGCCAGGCTCCAATAATAATGAAGTAAATACAAATAAAAGTGTTCATGTAAATATGTATAATAAAAAGATAGCAAAAGATAATAAAAAGACAGTCCTAACACATTATAACAGCCATCGACAGCCATTGTTATATTTTCCAGCATGTAAAACATAAAACCAGTTTCATTTTAACAGCCTGAATATAAAATTTTAAGCCTAAAGCAAAATGTCTTCACAGGTTTGTGGAGCCGACTGAACCTCTGGAGGTAAAGACGCACAATCAAGCCAACAACCAGTCTTTGTTTAGGTTTGAAAACTGTTAAACCATCACAAAAGAGAACGAAATAATTCAGTGATCCAGTTTTTGAGGCTGGATGTAGGAAGCATATTTACCCAGAATGTGGTTGAGCTGATCCAGGTAGTGCTTCCCTGGGAAGATTGGCCTGTTTGACAGCATCTCAGCCAGGATGCAGCCCACCGACCAGATGTCTATGGACTTGGTGTAGCCCTGAAAACGACACCGTCAAGATCAAAATATTTACAATCCGTTTACTAAAAACATATGGAACAACACTCCGCTTTGTAACCATCAATGCAGTGATTTAAAAAAAATTACATTTACGCTACATTAATGCACAGATTAATAACAGCAAAGTGACAAGAAATAAAAAATTCAAAAGTCAAAAACAGCAACAATATTTTTTTTACATTTTTAATGTAAGTTTTACATTTTCTTCCAGAACCAAAGTTTTTAGTTAAAGAAAACCTAAATTTATAATTGTAGTTAATAATGTCTTATCGTATTCTACATTCAACAGCAAAGGTATATAAAATAAAACAAAATGTCTCTCACACCTCATATACCTGACTGCTCAGAGAACAAAACATTAAAAAAATCCCACAATTTCAATAACTTTGCTTAAGTATGACATAAAAGCAAATCTTTCTCTCAGTTAAACAAATCAATAAGTTAGCAATAATAGATATTAATTACATTTAAACAATCCAAACAAATTGTAGGTAAATGACTCTCCTGCTTAAATTAAATGCTTAGAAAGTAAAACAAAAAATCTCAAAATGTTCTAGTCAAGTTTTCCGTGAAATAATCACCAAAAGTTAGAATATTTTGGTGATTCTAACTGAGCTAAAACAAGAAAAGTTTAGTTTGGTTTAACTTCATACAGCAAAAAAGTGTCTTTTTGTCAGGAGTATAAAAATATCTGGTTTCTACTATAAACAATGTTTTCCAAATTTAGCGTTTTAGTCAAACATTTGATTACACTTCAACACAAAACTGTGTAGTTTGAACATCAAGCACTTTCAAGGACTTTCCAAACCTAAAACTCAAGCAGTCGTATGAACACCGTTATTAAAACATATGGAATAAAATTCAGCTTCTTCACCATTTTTTAAATGGTTTTAAAATTAAAAAGGTGAATTTCTCTGTGAATCCTCACTCTGTTGCTCAAAAATAACTGCACATTTGGTTTTGTTGAAACTAAAGTTTACTTCTCCATTTCTCTACAGGACCGTTACACAACAAACAGTGAACACATCAGGGTGACGAAACAGCAGCCACATTATCATTATTATGAAAAATAAGCAGCTCAGACTCATCCTGCATGCTTCTTAACCGTGGAGGGAGAGTGAGCTGCGCGGTATTTTGAGTTTAGAAGAAGAAATCCGGCGGCTCACCTTGGAGTTGAGCATGATCTCTGGAGCTCTGTACCAACGCGTGGCGACATACTCTGTTAGGAAGCCGGTGTGGTCGTGGTCAGGATCCGCCACGCGAGCCAGACCGAAGTCACAGATCTGACAGGAAGACAACAGGACGCATGAAAACCAGCAGAAACAGAACCTTCGTTTAAATAAAACAAAATTATATTTGGATGTGTTCAAGTTTGACATCTTGTTTTAGTTCACTGGATTTTATTATTTCATCTACAAATGTTTTTCTAGTTCAACTTTATTCCATCTTATATCTAGATGGAGTCAGAAGTTTATATACCGGTGTGTCTCAAAACATTAGAATACTGCATAAAAGTGCAACATTTCTTGCCAGGCATCCCAGAAAGTGAAATTTTATGAAGAGATTCATTATGCCTAGTGTACAATATTTAACACTTTATTTGAAGGGGTGTGCATAAGACTGACAACGCCGCCATAAACATGAAGGAGTCTTCATATTTCTGTCTGTTGTCATGAAGTGTCATTTAGTAAATGAGATTTTTTCTGCAAAGTTGCATTAAAAGTAATTTAAAAGAGTCAACTTTACATTTGCATTTAAAGCTGTAAGTACTGCAATAAATATCCCTGATATTTATCTTAGATCCACACAGAGTTGGGTAGAGTACTCAAGTAGCTGTAATGTACTTATATTGATTACAAGTTAGACGGGAATGAGGTGAGAACTAGTTCTAGGCTTGTGGCTTGTTTATTGTCATCATAGCAACACCATAGAAACTGCCTACCAAGATGGCTGCCAGTTACAAAGTTCAGAGAAGTGTAACGTCACATGAGAGCTATGTATTGGAGCTTTTATTTATCAAATTTGAACCAGGAGAAACTAAAAGCGACACTTGACGGGTTCTGGTAAAAGTATTTTTTTAATCTTAAATGCTAATTTTATTTTTTATATAGTTTTGACTTAATTACTGGGGTTATTGTGTTCTTTCAGCAATTAGCCATTATATTCGAGTCTGTGTATTGTAGTTAAGGATTAATCAACTAAATTAGTTGACTATTATTTCAATTATTGATTAATCGCTTCAGGTCTAGCTTAAATACATTGGATTCAAATGTGTGGATCATTAAGGAGTTTCTGAAACATGCATGACAAAGTTTTTGATGTAATCCAGGTGTGTATTGACACAGCGACACGTAAAACACACACAGTTCAGTGAGGGTTTATGGAAACGGGTTTAGGAAGCCAGGAGAAGCTCGTAAGCGGCTTACTGACCAATTACCGGCAAGTTACGTCAGAGAGAAAGAAGAAGTCAGGACGTCTTTTCCGGTTTGTCTGGCGCTTAAAACGTCAGAGACCAACCTTGAGATCGCAGGTGGTGTTGAGGAGGAGGTTGGAGGGCTTCAGGTCGCGGTGCAGCACGTTGGCAGAGTGGATGTACTTGAGCCCTCGGAGGATCTGGTAGAGGAAGTAGCAGATGTGGTCGTTGCTCAGGTGTTGGGTCTTCAGGAGCTTGTAGAGGTCTGTCTCCATGAGATCCTGGACGATGTATCTGCACCGACCCAGGTTAAAGACTTTAATCATGTTCGGATTTGTGAAAACTAAATGCTTTTCTACAGGAAAAAATCTAAGAGCAAATTTCCACCAAAAAACCCTGAAATTTTGAGGATAATCAAGGAAGAAATTTTCAGGAACAAGAAAACTTCTGAGTTCCCAAAGACGAAAATGTGCAAGACAAAAAAACAAACAAAAAAAAAAAAAACTCAAGATATTTTTAATATCAAACTCAGAAAATTTCAGCATGTTAAAAATTTATGACTTTTCAAATTTCAAAGTTTTCTCCTAGATTAATCTCAAAATAAAAATTTTTCTAAGTAAATGTTCAACTTTTCAAACTCAGAAAGTTTTTGTTTACAAAATTTCTCAGACTGATCTCAAAATGTCTGCAATTTTTCTAGCAATTTTTTTTTACTTTTTAACTGAAATTTCCACATTTTCTAGAAGATTTCTGAGTATATCAAAATTTCTGAGCTATTTGGCTTTAATTTACATCTTTTTTGTGTCTACAACAACCTTGTCGACATGAAGATCATGTCTACGAACGGTCTCTGTCAGTCGAATTTATCAAGCTAATTTCCTTCTAACTTTAGCATAGCAGGCCCAAAATGGAAAAGTTTGACCAGAAGAAGGCCGAAGGAAACGTCCTGCTGTGGAGAAGTTAGTTTTTATACTAAATGGATGTAATTATTATGAAATGGAGACGGAGAAAAAAACCTTCTAAAAGTGGATGTTTTTGTAGCATTATCTGTGGGTTTGTAAAGGAGTTCTCCATCCAGACGGTCTTTGGACCAGCCAGACATGAACCTAATAGAGAATCACTGAAGGAAGCTGAAAATCTGAATAAAACCTGAAACATCTGTTATAGATCTGAGTGCAATATCGGCCAAATCCCTGATGCAGCGTGGAAGAATTACATCTGTAAACAAAAGTTCCTGTACCAAATATTAGGCTCTGCTTTTCTATTGCATTAAATACTTATTTCATGTAAGTATTAAAACAAATATACATTATACAATGTGGTTTTCTGGGTCTGTTTTCTGATTTGATGCAAGTTACAGACCATTCTTTTTAAGTTCTGTGATTCCTCATTGATGCAGGATCACACAATGTCTGCAAAGTGGACTGTTTTACTGCGGCTGTTGGGAAACAGTGAAGAGCATCTGAGGCAAATACATGGCGACAGGTGGCCATTATGTAATAAAAACACAAATGAACATCCCTGCTCAAACAAAAAGCCGGCCGAGGCTCGCCACTCTCCACGTTTCCTTAGAAAAACAGAAACGTAATAAACATCTTCAAAACGTGAGATTAGCATCGTAAAGTTCACAGCGGGCGCCAGGATACACGTCCTTCATCTGCTCGATGGACGGCGCCCGGATGATGTCGTTGATGCCGATGATGTTCTCGTGCTTGAAGCGCAGCAGGATTTTGATTTCTCTCAGGGTGCGCTGGCAGTAGGTCTGGTGCTCAAACGGGCTGATCTTTTTGATGGCCACGCGGAGCTTGTTGTCCCGGTCATAAGCAGAGCTGGATAAAAAAAAAGAAGAAAAAAGAAGAAAAGCCAAAGGTTAGATTAAAAGAAACAACATTTCATCCATTAAGTCATGTCAGGTTCAGCATCTTTATTCCTCCCACAATGACCCATTAAACTCATCTATATTATCAGCCTGGCAGGCCACCAGGCTTTATTTGCTCCACCAGGCTGAACGTCAATTTTAAGTCAGGGGTGTTTTAACTTTTTGCAAAGGGGGCCAAAAATTTCTAAGCTGAAAGTATTAACAATAAATAAAACACATATTTTACATTTGCCTAAATATTTACAGTCATTTACCTTTTTGCGTTTATTATATTCAGCTTTTTAAAAGTCTATAAAATGTTTTTAGTTTATTCCAAGCAACAAAAGTAAACATTTTCTTCTACAACAACCTTCGCTGTAATTGGCCACATGCAATGGTTGGGTGTGCCAAAGTTTGTTTTTGAGTAAAAACTTCCTGGATTATAAAATTTAAAAAAAATTAAATAAATGCTAAGGGTGTAAAGGTCTTTGTGCTGAACTTAACATTTTCAAAATATAAACTTTCCACGGAAAATCTCATCCAAATGGCAATATTTGTGCCATTCTTGAATTGCAGTGAGGGGCCAAACAAAATGAATCCCAGGGCCGCAAATGGCCCCCGGGCTGCAGGTTGAACATACCTGTTTTAAGTCTTTTTTTTTTTTAAATATGCACCAGTAGCAGTTATAGCTGGTATATTTAATAAGATTTAAAAAACAAAACTTTAAAGGACTGTTTTTAAAAAATATATTTATTACCGTATTTTCCGCATTATAAGGCGCACCTTCAATGAATGGCCTATTTTAAAACTTTTTTCATATATAAGGCGCACCGCATTATAAGGCACATAGAATAGACGCTACAGTCGAGGCTGGGGTTACGTTATGCATCCATTAGATGGAACTGCGATAAAGGGAATGTCGACAAAATAGTCAGATAGGTCAGTCAAACTTTATTAATAGATTACAAACCAGCGTTCTGAAAACTCGTTCATTCCCAAAATGAACAGCTGTTGCTTCCTCCACTTCCGCACCATTGATTCGTTCATGTTAAATTCTCTCTCTGCTGCTCTATGGGCTCTTTGCACCTCAGCTTAATGATGTACATGGAGCCGAAGCCCCGACAATAATCTGGAGAAAGGTTTTAAGATGTTCGCCTCGTTATACACAGATACGAAGGTGAGTTTTACTTTCTTTAAACTTTGTGGCTAACATTAGCTTTAGCTTATGCCGGACATTTTTCTTGTAAAAATGTGCTATCTAAGTATCTAAACATTTTTCATCATTCATTAACGGACAATGTTTTTACCTTATGTTCAAGTATATTACGTGGTTTATTGTCGTTAGTGTCAGAGACCAAGTAACGGGGATTTTACGGTTCAGGCTTTTTGCTTCTGAAGCACAACGAGCCCATAGCTTAGCATTAGCTCTGGTGTTGGAGTTCTAGTTCAGCTGACGGTTCAGGCTCAAAGTTGTTGCTTTTAGAAAAATATAACCGTGTTCCTTAAGGTCTTCGTGTTACTTAGTTTTATTAGTTTTGCATGCTTCTTGTGAAGCAGGACGGTGTTTACAGCAGTTTGTACAGGCGGATCAGTTGCTCGGCTGTCTGGCTCTGGTCTGCTCTCTCGTTCCGTAAACTCAATCATTCAGGCTGAATACAGAAGTGACTCCATGGAAATAACACAGGAAGCTCCTTTACCTTCTTCTTTAGGCTGAAGAAGTTGATCCGGAGTGACGTGAAGGCTGTAAACTTTGCTGTGCGGCGATAGCTTTAACTGGTAGCGACGAATATTTACAAGCCACCGTCTTCTTAATTCAGGATCGTTTGGAAATCCATGAAAACTTAAAAGCCCATTATATTAGGAAGACAGCAATGTTCATAGTATTGTTTTATTTGCGTCTGAAATAAGACTTTGTCTTTTCTAGCTGTCATGGTAACTCAAAGCAAAAAAAGAGAGCCGCATTTGCGCATGCGGTTGTGACGTCAGCGCGGCAGGTGCAAAGAGCCCGTTCCCATATTCTACTGTGTGACTGATCGCCTTGAGCTTAAACTCTGCGTTGTAAGCGTGTCTCTTAATAGGAGCCATTTTGGGGTCTTTACACAAAACCCAGCTTGCACTGCTGGCTGCATCGGCGGCTGCTTTCCCCCATTTCTTCTTCTACGGGGAAAATGAAGTTGGCGTCTGCTTTCCCCTTTCTTCTTCTACGGGGAAATGAAGTTGGCGTCTGCTTTCCGTTTCTTCTTCTACAGGGAAATGAAGTTGGCGTCTGCCTTCCTCCGTTTCTTCCTCTACGGGGAAAATAAAGTCGGCGTCTGCTTTCCCGTTTCTTCCTCTACGGGGAAAATAAAGTCGGCGTCTGCTTTCCCGTTTCTTCTTCCACGGGGGAAAATGAAGTCGGCGGCTGCTTACCGTAGTTGCGAGACCTGTTGTGGCTCAATATTGGTCCATATATAAGGCGCACCGGATTATAAGGCGCACTGTCGGCTTTTGAGAAAATTGAAGGTTTTTAGGTGCGCCTTATAGTGCGGAAAATACGGTACTTTTTTCTTTAAATGGTAATTTCTGTATGTTTGTACTTTTGTAATGTAAACAAAATGTAGATTTTACTGTTTTCATGATGACCTACATAGAGAATATCTCCTACATCAATAATGACGTCTAAATTGGGAAATGAAATATGTTGGACTGATTAGTGACAGGAGAAATGTGAGTTTTGTGCAGAGGCAGCAGTGAGTCGCTGAGCTGCGAGACCAACGCCGCTTCCTTCCTGTGGTTTGCTGCTGGAAAGCTTTTAAACGAAAAACCAAATAGAACAGGAAATGTCAGGCTTCAAAGTGCAGTTTACAAAAGCTAGTTAAGAGCTGATAACTAGTTCTTAACAATATTGACCTAAAAAATAACCCCAGCAAGTATAGCAATTCATTTAAAAAAATTTTTTAAAGCATAATTTCATCCCCTCTACCTAAATAAAATAGCTTAAAATGATTTTAACTGTTACAGCTAGAGGAGTTTGAATTATATAAAAAAAGAAAGGAAAGGTGTGTGTGTGTGTGTGTGTGTGTTCTTTACAGGCCATGTTGAGTTCAGGCATTATCCTCTGGGAGATCTTTCATTTTCTGCTTACTCTGCATGCTTTTTGCCTTCTGTTGCAAAACTCTGCAGCAGCAACAGGATTTTTCTTCCCCAAAACGGGTACAGTTTGCATTTTTAAATGACTTCAAGTCAAGCTTATCGTAAAAGAAGCAAGTCACTATTTTACATGCGTTTATTCGGGAACTAATGGAGATTTCACTGATCTGATCCCTGCAGGCTTGAACTTGTTCAGAGCAACTTACTTTTGAATTTTCACACAATTGCTTTACCAGAAATGTAAACAAAAGCTTCAGAATATTTTATTATTAAAAGAAAATTAATTTCCACATTTTTGGAGTCTTGAGGTTGGGGGCCGAACAAAATCATTTCAAGAGCCACACATGGCCCCTGAGCCACACTTTGGACATCCCTGATTTAAGCCAAGGTACAACAATCTCAGTACTTTAAGTTGAAATGCACAGCTGAGTTAGAGTAACATTGAAAAATTTGTAATTCAGTTCCAAATGTTATTGTGTAACAAAACTAAATATTATTTAACGCAAACAAAAAGTATCTTTAATATTTTTAAGAAGTTATTTTTCTATGAAAGATTAAACATCTATTTTTGTACGTATTGTGTAAATTTCGGAGAAGCTAGAACCACAAACGGCAGCTTACTTTTGATTTTAATAAAATGTACTTTAAAAAACAAATTTGTTAATGAGCAGATAAAATTTTAAAAAAAGACACAAAAATATCACTTTAATAATGTAAAACATGTCAATATTTGTTGCCCCAAAATGCTTCCAGCTCAGCCTCTTTGGCTCTTGTCAAGACGTTTGGACACTGCCGCCATGCAGGGTTCATTTAAACCGAACTACAGAAACAAACTAACTTTTTGTGTTTTAATTTCCTGAGATTAACCTGCATCTTCACACATTTTATTAGCTGATGAGGTTCATATAATTATAGGGTTTTTTTGCATCATGCAAGCAGAAAATGCTCCTTCAACATGTTCAGTGCTGAAACTGCTGACCTCCTGGTACCGCCTCTGAATTTAAATGCCTGCTGAATCCAGACTCTAATGCGGCGCAGACATTTGGTGCAGTCAGTAAACCAAAAGAAATTGTGCAACACTGCTGCACTTCAAGATAACAGACAGAAAAAGTGTTGCAATATTTCTCTTGTCGCCCGACATCCCAGAATCTCTCCGTTTACATCCGAGCCAAGCACATTACAAGCGACGCTAATGTCTGCAAAAAAAGAAGTAGAAAAAGAAAACACCCACACAATGGGACCAAATAAGAAATGAGTTGCTATAGTGACGGGGGTGTAAGGACTAAAATGTAAACACAAGTGTGCCAGCCTTCTGCGAGGGGAAATATGAGTGACCTTCCTTTCTACTCGCTCTGGAGGAATGTGTGTGTGCATGGCTGCGTGGGAGGAAAGTAAATAGTTTTCCATGTTACTGTTCTTCTACTCCACAAGACACTGTGGTTTGTAACAGGCTGCAGCTCAAACCTGGAGCCTGACTGGCATCATTTACTAGCAGCCAGCCGTGTTTTTTAAAAACGCAATGCAAGCACAATCTGCATAAGACGGGTGCCAATTTATTTCTGTATAATTTAAATGAGATTGTTTGCATATTTTGAGTTTTTCCTTCTTTTTTCTAAAAAAAAAAAAAAGACTGAAAAAAGCCAAATAATTAGCTTACGAATGTATTTTTTCCAATTACACCAAAATTTTATTTTGCATCTTTAAACTACGAGAAAATGAACTAAAGAACACATTATAAGCACAAGTTGGCGATCGGCATTAAATACAGAAAAATCTGGACTTTTTCCTGTCATCAAATGAAATGGATTAGGACAGAGAAATCATTTCTTTGGTCTGTATGCAGATAAACAACCTGAATGTTTTATGATTTGCTTTATTGGGTTGCAAAGCTTTAGTAAGTCAGTTAAACAAAAAAAAAGCACTGTTGAAAATATGGGCATTTATTGTGTTGTTTTATCATTTGTCACGATAAAATTATATTTATTTCAGCAATAAATTCCAATTGATGTTTAAATGCCCCCAAACAGTCTACATTGTTGGGTTTTTTATTTATTCATTTACAATTTTTCCACCATTTTCTTATTAAATATATCAAGAAACATGAAAATAAGATTAAATGCCATTGCTGTGTGCAGTTTAGTGATAAATCGCAATTCTGTGACTGTCGTCCTGAAGAAGTGCATTAAATTTTACTTTTTAAAAGCAGTATGATTGACATGCCATTCATAAAACAATCTTCAGTCAGAAGCTTCTTTATTTTTACTGTAACACAAACTGCTACAGGAGATTCTTAACTCTTGAATACTGTTCATTGATCAACTCAAAAATGTCTGAATAAAGTTAATTTGTATGATACTCATGATTTGCCACTATAATCCAAACATCACTGAGAAATGACTAAAACCAAACCCAGTTCAACCCATAACATTTTATGAAATAAAGAAATGAAACCTGTTGATTAATTTGGCAACAAACGGTTTTGTTTCATAACACATAACGAGTGAGATCAGTTTACTCTCAGTTTGTTCAGCAGTAAACTAGAAGGAACTTCTTGAGGAAGTGGAAAGTACAAAGAGTTGAGTGTTTTATGATGGCGCCAGTAAACCGAAGGGATTCTGGATCACTCCGCCTTATCAGAAACGTCTTCACAGAACCGAGGACTCCAGAACTGGAGTCTGTGGGTTTGGTTTAAATAAAATGATGGGCAGCTTAATGCTCAGCTCTCTGACAGATTCAAATAAATCCACTGTCCGATGGTTTTATTTGTTTAGTTTACAGCGCAGCTAAAAACTACTGTTGAATGAAAAAGAAAATCTTAGGGTGCATTCACGCCAGCCCTGTTTAGTCCAATTTAATTCAATTCCACTTTGTTTGCCCAGAAGGTTTGGTTCATTTGCCGAAAATTCTCGTTCCAAAATCATGAAGTGGACTGCGACGCAAGGGATTCTGGGTAAATGCAACCAAAACAAACGCGCCAACTACCGCTAGCGGAAAAAATAGCTTGTAGTCTTTTACTAAAGACAAAGAGAGAAATCCTACGGCTGCTAAAATCTGATGCCACTTCACTTTTTTTTATCCCCATTCTGTGAAGAAGGAAGTTGGACTCAGTGTCTTCTTTAGAGGTTTTAAAGTCGTTTCCTTCAGTACTTCTTAATGGAGCGCCTCCACAGGCAAGGAGGGGAACAGGTTTTTTGATTAGTCTGGATCAGTGGTGCTCAAGTCCAGCTCTCGAGAGCCTACAACTTTCAGATGTATCCCTGCTCCAACACACCTGAATCAAATGGATGGCTCGTTACCAGGCCTGTTCAGAGCTGATCCCGGTCTGTTGGAGCAAGGATGCATCTAAAAGTTGCAGAATGGTTGCTCTCGAGGTTTGGACTTGAGCACCCCTGGTCTGGATAGTTTTATGCAGTGCTGTGTGAACGCGAACCACAGCCACTGAAAATGCAACGTATGTTTCAATTTTGGTTCCAAACTGAACCGAATCTACCCGACTATCAGGTGTGAAAACACCTTTAATCTTTTGAACAAGTTTCCTAGAAATTTGGGTATAATTTATTTATTTTTTTTTAATCCAAGAAGGTTTTGGTAAACAACTTGGCAGGAAAGTATATTTATCTTATTTATTGTCTCCGTCTATAAACCATCCAGGACATTTTTAATCCATTTTCACGCTCAAGTGTCTTTTTTCTCCTACGTACACAGATCTGAAAAATAAAAGTTAATACTTATTTTTAAAATTTCCGGATGCAAACATGAATGCTTGAGAAGTTGTTCTCCTTTAAAAGCAGCTAAAATACAAGCAGCTACTTATTTTGGTGCAAATTTTCACCCAGTCGATCTTTACAGAGACAAAAGGATTTTAAACATTTTAAAGAGATTATACTCTGGATGCTGTTCCTGTTTCCTTTGCATGTTAATTTCAAATTTCATCTGAGCATGCTCGGTGCCGGATAGAAGGGGGTTAGAAGGCGTTTCCACGGCAACAAGAACACAAGGCTTTTTCTCTGCTGCAGCAGCAGCAGCGTTATGCAACTGGACTGTAACCAGGATGATGTTAAAGAGGAAGGGGAGAAACTCGCCGATATGAACAGTCAGGCTTCATATTCAGATCTGAGGCTGAAAAATCAGATAAAACATCCTGACTTGCATCAAGTGTGAGTAAACGCACAATCTAGACATTTATGGAGTAGTAATAAACATTCATAGAGAGATAAGTGCTTTCATTCCTCTGCCAATGTTTAACAGGAATCCAGAATTTTACAAACACACAGCATAATGAATGTAAGATAAAATCTGATGGTCCTATTTGAGGTTTTTCCTCCTGGTACATTTGCATGCAGCAGAAGATTGTTGTATTCTTTTTAAACCTTAGTAAAACATAAACTTTAACACCGTAAAGCTTACATTTTAAAACAACTCACTCTGTATGTTTTTAATTTCCCCGATACAAAAAAGAAATCACCAAATCATTGTGGCGAGAAAAGACCCAGCTGCGAGGAAACTTTTGAGGAAGTGACTGATGCAGAGACTTTCCCTTCTCGCGCCGTGCACAGACTCGGTTATCGCTGCGTTGTGGTGCGGTTTGTTCTGTTTCAGGTCAAAGTCCACTTTTACATTAGGGTCAGACAGAGTGTGTATTTACAGACCCAAACGATCTTAATAAATATTAACCACATTAGCAATTTCAGAAAAAGCAGAAGAAGAGGTGATATGCCGATATTTGTCTGTGGAAGTCCTCAGTATTTATGTGTATAAAGGGATAACACTGTTTATTTTAGAAATGCAATGATTATTTGTGGTGCTGCTTTTAATCTACTTTGCTTAACAGTCCAGAATATATAAAGTTTTCTGCTACTCTCAGATGAGTGTGAAAAGTTACTAGATGAAATAAAAATTTAAACTAAATTGTCAGGACAGGCTTTGCTATCTGGATTTAGAAAACATCAATCCACGTTTTCTGTTGGCCATCTATTAAAAACAAGAAAAAAAGTGGGAGGGATTGATGTAGCGTTTCTCGATAAAAGGTAAACGTTTGATGGTTTTAATCACACCTACATTAACTTGTTTCAGTTTTTCTGTGAACTCATTAACCTGGAATTATTTTAACAATCTCAACTGGTTTCGGTTTCACTCATTCTACACAGGAATCTGTAGGATGGCAGATCAAAACACAAAGTTAATCAATCTCAGAATAAAAAACTAGCTTGATAGTGTGCAGGCTGAAAGTGGAGATACCAATTGGTAAAACCATCACTATAATAAAATTAAATTAATTAAATTTGCTCAACAACAACAACAAAAAAACAAGCTCAGCAGAGTCAGCCAGAAAAGATTTGTTTGTAAGAACAGTTAGTCAAATCCAAAAGCAATGAAAAATGTTTTTACAAATTATCGCCTCAACTGTATGGTGAAGGCAATGATTGACATAACTGTTTCAAGGAATTATGTCATTTTACTAGAGTTATTCTGGTAAAATGGTTGACAAATATAACCACTAATAAATCAATGTTTGTCCGCTTTCTGAACAAAATGATGTCACTCAATTAATCAAGTTTATATCTATAGCACATTTCAGCAACAAGGCAGTTCAAAGTGCTTTACATCATAAAAACAAAATGTCATAAAAACATCATACAGTTAACTGAGAAGCCAGTAACAAACATTACGTTTCGTTTAGTCGAGTGCCATCATTAACACACACCAACTATATTAGTCAATATTCCATTTATTATGGTTCAAAAGAAACTCTAAATAGGTGGACGTTTAGTCCAGATTTAAAGGAACTGTGTTTTAGCTGATTTGCAGTTTCATAGAAGTTTGTTTCAGATCTGTGGTGCATAGAAGCTGAATGCTGTAACAATTAAGACTGCTTGCTCATGTGAAAGGATGAAAGGAGTCCAAGGTGTATGAATGTGCAAAGGTGTTTTTTTAAATTTTACTTTAAGCCTTTATATAAAACTACTGAGCAGCAGAAGTAGGAAGATTTTCAAGAACATTTGCACGACTCTTGTCTGTGCTTAAAGTTGACTCAAATGAGGAAGTCGTCAGGAGGAACACACACGCAGATTTGCCACACTCTGCCAAAGAAAACAAGGCCACAAGTGATAAGATCAAAGCCGACGGACCAATTGTGCAAATTTTTACTTTGCATCACTAAACAGCCTCCGTTTGTTCCCCTTGACGACGCGAAAGCCGAGCAGTTCGCATTTTTTTTGGCTGAGCTCTAGAACCGTTAAAAACTCCAATGTTATAAAATCCATCTGTCTGAGCGCAGCGACGTGTTGCGGCGCACCAGAGCAGCCGGCCGCCTGATTGGTCGGTGCGTTTAACTGGCGACTCGTCCTGGCAGCTGCGAGCGCCCAAATTACATCCCCTCCTGAATCACACAACAGGATTTCGGTGTCAAGGCTCTTGTTCTCTCGCCCTCCTTCGTTGGCTGTGGAGTGCTGGTACTGATGTCAGAGGCAGAAGGGTTGCCATGGAGATGGGCGCCACGGTGGCATTTTGAGAGGACAGATCAAATGGCAGAATGAACCAGAGCATCCGCCGTGGCAAAAAAATAAATAAAAAGATAAATAAATAAAAAATAGGCAAGTCTAGATCAGAGGGAGAACAAAAACAAAAAAATGAAAAAAATTTGGATTTGGACTCGCTAAACCAAAAAATAATTTTTTATACCTAAACTTAAATAAAAACATGGAGATAATATAAGCAGCATTATTTCTCCCCCCCATTGAACGTATTAAAACAAATGTAAACAAACTGATGGCAGCTTTACTTTGTAAACTGCGGAAATGTTTACATATTTATGATTGAGGTTACTTTAAAATTTAACCATTTTCTGCTTTAGGATGAGCCAAACTGCCCGTCATCTGAAACAACATCAGCCTTAAAATACAGTCAGCATATCAGCTGTATTGTAGCCAGTCTATCAAATATGGAAAATAATATTTTCTATAATAGACAATCAAATTTTACAAGTTTATTTTTGCACAATAGTGGTGAAAAATAGCTGGACTTAGAATTTAACCACAATATTTTGTGGTACTGAGGTGATAAAAAACTATTACTGTGTTTTTTGGCAACTGTGATTGCATAACACAGCATTAACAAATACTGCTCTTAAAAATCCCTCCTGTTTGAAATATGCTTCTTCAGGACATAACATAAGTGCAATTTAGATCAATAAACTGCACCCAGTAACTGCATTTCATCATGTTTTCAATATTTATCAATGATATGTCTGATAATATGGTCAACTGAATTTTAATTGAGACTACAGATGAAAATTATTACATTTTTCACAATAGTTGATGAACACAAATGCCTACCCCAATGCATAATATTTGTCTTTTACAAAAATAAAGGTAGAAAGGGTTAAGAAAATACAATAGGGTCCAAGGTGTTAGATCATCTTGTCACCTCCAAACATGTTCAAGTCCCAATGAAATTGGCTTGAAAAATCAAAATTTTTCTTCATTTATGTTTTTAATCAGAACCAAAATGTTTATGATTTTAATATGATTGTCTAATTAATAAAAGTCAAACTCCACTGCAAATTAACCAAAATGTGATCAAAATGAAGGAATCTAATGTTTTTGTTAGGATGCATGTTTTGCTCCCCAGAATCTCTGGAGGAAGAAGAAATAAACATTTAGAGCTGAGGTTAAACATTTAAAACCAGTTCACTTGCTGAACAATTGATTTGCAAAGTGTATATTCAAATAAATCAATAAAATAAATTAAATTAAGTGTCTACTTCTGCTTTTAACCTGCAGAGGCTGAAGGGGGGAAAGTTTTCAACAAAGCCATTTTTATAAACCTCTAAATCTCTTCCATCATACAACAAACAAACAACTTTTTGTTGTTTGGTCTTTAGTGCTACCCAACACTCCCAAGTCTACAAAAACTGCTGACCAGTCTGAAGGACAGGACGATATGGCTGAAAAAAAAAAATGACACAAATGTTTCATATCAGTCAACATCAATAATTATTGATTCGTTTAAAATATCTGAAATACTGCCAAGCTTGTGGTGCGACCTTTCCTGTTGGATCCACAGTTTGTACTCCATGATTTTTATTTTTAAGCAGTTACAAGGAATAGTGGCCAAACCTGAAACTGCTGCTGCGCAAGTTACTCAGATTGTTGCTAGGTAACCACAGAGTGAGTTAGCCGATTCCACCAACCTTGTTGAGCAATTACTGTCCTTTCTCTGCCTACATCTCCCAGAATGCTGAGCGGTTCTGGGCTGGAGTTCAGTGAATATTGCATCAGATGGATGATCTATTGGTTTTGATGCACATTAAAAATTTATTGTCCAGCTGTTTGATGGCAGATTCTTGTATCAAAGTTACAGGACTTTTTCCCCCAAACACAATGTTCTTGTTTTTGTTAAAAAGTGATCAAAGTTATCCAAGAATGAAGCCTAAAATGTGGCACTACTTGAGAAACAAATGCAAATTTAAAAAAAAATATTAGGAAGGATAGGTTGTGACATGTGTGTAAAAGGAAGCAGCGGTTTTAGTTCAGTAACAAGTCAGAAGCTGTTCATAAGTATTCACCAAAAAAACCCCAATCTTGCACGAACAAAAGAAACAACCAGAGAACGGCTTTAGATGTATAACTTTCCATAAGCACAGGCCACTTGAGCAGCACTCCCCAGTGATCTAACTGTTCCCGTGGGCGGGTTGAAAAGGCAGAGCATGCTAC
The DNA here is from genome assembly GCF_001444195.1 of Xiphophorus couchianus. Taxonomy (NCBI): domain Eukaryota; kingdom Metazoa; phylum Chordata; class Actinopteri; order Cyprinodontiformes; family Poeciliidae; genus Xiphophorus; species Xiphophorus couchianus. The sequence continues at coordinate 3,477,705 of NC_040239.1, forward strand.
GGCGGATCCTGAATATCATCACAGACGGTAATGTGGCGTCCTGCGATTGTGTGTGTGAACTGCGGCTTTTGTTAAGAGGCTCCGAGCATTGCCAATCTGAAACGTCAGCCACTGAAAAGCCTCAACATGAGCATCCTCAGCTGTTAGCAAGAGGTTATTAAACTAAAATAGGCCTGCTGTGAGATCCTGACAGTAAAATCAGATGTATATAGTTATACTGTATTTACAAAAGAGAGCAAATATATTCTTTATAGTTCTAAGATTGAACAATAAGATTTTTCTTACAAATGACTAAATGACTGCTGGTTCTTAAACAGTAATTTTAAGTCAATAGAAATACAAAATCACCATTTACAAACCAAAACGGTTCCCATAACAATCATAAAACTTTATTTAACTTCAAAAACTGCACCAAAGTTCAACATTTTTGATGACAAGGTAAGAGATCAACAAAAGCAACATTTCTTCAGCTAATGCAAAACAAATCTGTTTTATCTGCAGAGCTGATCATACAAAAAATAAGAAATGCACCAATTTGAAATTTTGAGCGGATATCGATGTCCGATGTTAAAATAACCAACATTACATCTATTTTCCTACACTATCTACACTTCAGTTTCAGTTAAACACACTAAATCCAGAGTTGCATCACTATCATCATCACATGACCAAAAAATAAATAAAAATACTACGTGCCCAAACCTTTCCTTTCCTGGAACACAAAAAGCAAGGAGACAGAAATAAACATTGGCTGTTATCGGCATAGCTTTGTTTATCGAACTGATAAATATGTTAGAAAAACAACAAAAAAAAAGAATCCTAAAAATCATCCCAATCTGATGTTGAAGCCGTATCAGACAACTCTTTTAAAAACACCGGCTGACTAATTGTTGCGTTATTGTGTTGAATTGTACCTACTGACAGAAGCAGCTGCTTGTTAGCTAATTAAGTACAGCTGCACAATATATCACAAAATTATTCATTACAATATCACTATATGGAATATCAGGGTTTCCTCCAGGGTATTATAAACCTGACGGGCTGCCAGGCTTTACTTGCCCCCCCACCACCCCAAGAGACATTTCTTTACCTTAAATTATATGTTTTTATACATTAGTAAGAGTGGTAGCAAAGAGTTAAGCTAGTTTTATCTATAATAAATCAGTAATTCTTAATAGACACTTAAAAAGATAATAGCATTTGATTATCCATACACAACCTGCAGAAAGAAGTTTTATTTAATCCACGTCTGTATTTTCATTGTTGTTGATTTATTATTTCAAAAATTTCCTGTCCATTTATAAAAAAAATACAAAAACACAATGGGGCAAATAGTGAACTGCCCAAGCGGCCTATCACCGGGGTTAGCCAGATTTCTGGGGGAAACCTTGAATATGAACATCGGCCCAGAATGCAACAAATATTAAAGCCCCATGCATTCAAGCTCTCTTTGCCTGTGAACCTTATTTCAGTGACAAAACAGTGAGGTTTTTTTAATATAAAATCTTGTTGTCTAAACAGAAATATTGTATTTAATATTTTTCAGCAGCTGGATTGGCTACTCGTTATCTGGGCCCTTTGTTTGCTAAAGAAGAAGAAGAAAGCTGCAGTCTTTTCAGGAACACCAACAAGCCTTCCAGCATCACGTTAGCACCCATCACTCAATATTACATTTATTGTTTCCACGTACCAGAGAAAATAAAAGCTGCAGAACTGCACGCAGGTTGTCATGACAACGCAAACAGCATCTCAGCGTATGGGTTTAGGGATGTGTGCAGACAAAATGCTGTTCTCCAGCAGAAAAGGGCCTGATTCCTTTCATAAAGCTGATTTTTCTCTCACTTATCCATCTAATCTAGAAATTTCTTTTTAATACTCGGTTTTCCTCCGTCATCTGGACCAAATGGACACACTGTCCTTAATACTAAAAAGGACAGATTTGGCATAACTTGGCTTCACAGCTTTAGTGAAACTAATAACTATTTTGAATTTTACTGTTTCCATCAACCTTTGCTAATGCGATAATTCAAACTGCTTGTAAAAAATAAAAGGTTGATGGAAATACGGTGACTGTTTCAAATGCTATCAGTAAGAAAGAGAACGGTCCATCTTGCATTCTGATGATCCCAAATCCTTTTGGAAAAACATTTACTGGATGTACAAGACAAAAATGTAACTTCTAGGAAGGTGTGCATCCTGCTACAGCAACAGTGTTTCAGACAAAATCCATGAAACCTTCAGCTAAAAGCCAGTGAGGCTATTTTCACACCTGATAGTCTGGAAGTTAGTTGACTGAGGACCAAAACTGGAACATTGGTTACATTTTCACTGTGTCAAACGATCAAAACTCATTAAAAAACCTATTCCCCTCCTTGCCTCCAAGGAGGAAACGATACTGAGTGCAACTTCCTTCTTCACAAAATGTAAACAAAAATGGAGAGGTGTCAGATTTTAGCGGTTGTAGGATTTCTATTTTGCATTTGGTAAAAGACCACGAGACATTTCTTGGCTAGTATTAGATTCACATTTGTTTTGATTGTATTTACCCAGAATGCCCTGTAGCAGTATCTGGCCCACTTGGCATTCGCTTTCGAACCGTAACAAAGTTCACTACCAACTGAACAGAGACCGAGGTTTGTAAGTGGACCAGAGTTTGCTTTCGGGCCAAATCAGAGTTCGATTACGCATTCACACCTTCCCAAATGAACCAGATTTTAAGTAAATTAACTGGGCTTTTTAAAAATTTGTATAATGAACCCATACATTATACAGCAGGAAAATTATCTGAAGCACACCCATAAAGAGGTGCAACCAAAATTAAGTTACGATAAAAATCATTCAATGAGGCCAAGTTACAAAAATTCAGCAAGGAAGAGTTAGTCAAAACATCCCGACTCCCACGCAAAAGACTCAGAGTGAGATTCATTTCTTCATATTCCTTTATTTAAAACTAGGGCTGAAACATTTAATCGGATTAACTGTGATTAATCGATTATTGAAATAAAGTAATACATTTATCATTCAATATAAAAACATTTGTAAATATGTTTTACCCAGAACTCCTCAAGTCTCAGTTTTAACTACACATGATTAAAATCTGTAAAATAAATCTCCAACGCTGAAGGAATCTTTTGTTGTTGCATTTTAGGTAATAAAATGGTTCTGTTCTTTTTTTTAAAAAAATTGTTTATTTGAATCTTTTAATGCATTTCTAATATATAAAAAGGTGAAAATAGTTAATGAAAAATCTGCAGAATGTGCCAACATTTTTTATCAGATAAATCAACAAAATAATCATTAGTTGTGGCCCAAAATGCATAACCTGACCAAATCATGTCATTTTCATCAACACAACTAATCGAGCAAAAAACAAAAAAGGGACCAACAATCTTCAGAACCGAACCTATAAGAAGACAAAAGTTCTGCAGAGTATTTTTGTCCGCTCTGCTAACCAAATCCATTTCTGTCTAATACACGGCACTCAGAGAAACCCAGCATGATAAACAGACAAGGTGAGAACAAAAGTTTTGGTCCCATTTTCCTAGTTACCATGGTACCCATTTCTACTCTAATTATTGGTTATCAACAAAGAGAGAGGGGGGTGGGGGGGAAAGCAGCACCTCCAATACGGGACTGAAACCTTGAGAGATTTTCCAGGAAAAACACTCAAAGGTTCATGGGGGCAAGAAAAAGCATTGTTGAAAGGCCAAGCAAAATGAAAGGCGCTTTTCATCCACTGGGAGGATCTGAAGGATAAAACATATCACTCATAAGAAAATGTTGCATAAACACCCACCCTACTGGTACATTTATATTCTATAAACCTCTCAGATTATGTTTTTAATCTGATCTGTGCATGTTTTGCTAAAACAGCCAAACCACTGGTTGATCTCCAGGCACCCCTATAATGTGAGACAGACATGGTTCAGCAGAATGGCATCAACTTCTGGTAGTTGAAGCATTGAATGCATTTAAAGAACTAGCAACAAAGCTAATGTTGACCAACAAGCAACAATCTCAGCTGGATGTGATCTGAAAATAAATGGAAAATATGGTTTAACTACTGAGGAGAAAATAAAAACATCCACTTTTACTATATAAACATGTCAACTTAGAGCATGTAGCATGAACTCTGTCTTAACTAAGGCTGCAACTAAATTATTTATCTATAAAATATTTTTAAAATTGACACAATTGTGCCAATACAAAGGATAGCAACGTTGTTTTAATTGTACAACGCCTGTACAGAATGTGTGCTGCTTCTCTTTAATTTTTTAATAGGACATTTGAAAAAGTATCAACTTTGGATGGTGCATTTTGTGCAGAAAAAAGTGTTTCTCCTGCTTGAATTTGATATTTTGTAAACATTTTACCATTTTTTCTTTTCAGTTTTAATTTGACTAGTTCAATATTTTTCTCAAAATTATGAAAGTATTTGTTGCATTGGCAGATTATTTTACTTATGACATAGGAAAAATCTCTTGTTACAAATGAAATAATCTGCTGTTGGAATTAGTACTTTTTCATCAAAAATAAGAAATGGACTTAAAACAAACTCCTATTTCTTGCTGAAAATTTACTAGTGAGAGTTTTGTCTCATTTCAAGTGTACAAAGATACTTGCACTAAAAACTAGACTAAAAATACTTGGCGAGATTTAGTGTTTTTTGTAGTGTGTTCTTTACAAAGTTGAGATAATTTACAAGCAGTGCTGCATAATCTGGTGTAAAATAAAAGAGGCGCTCCAAGGCAGCATGCAAGCCAAGGCAAGTTCATTAGGAAGAACTTGTGGATCCCATCAGAAAGCACTGCTGCAATCAAAACATGGATACAAGAAAGAATTAAACTGCATTATATAAAAGTCACATGTCTGTTGCTTTACAATTTCTGCATATCATTGCTTACTTGTGTTTTTTTTTCACCCCACTGCACCCAACCACATCCAGCCTTTGATGACAAAGTTTCCACCTTTCCAAACTAGACTAAAGGGGCTTAATGGAAATGCAACCGGTGAAACCTGACAGAAGAAAGTTCTCATGCTATTTAAAAGGTATTTCCGAGTCTAACCAGGGGACGTCTGTGAAATACCTGCTGCACCACTTTTGCAGAGCGCTGCACATCAAAGCTAAAGCTAAAATGTCCCAAGTGCTTTAAAACCACAGGTTTCTACAAGAACAGAGCAAGAAAAGTGCAAGGAGGCCGAGACCTCAGAGCACGCCAAAACGCTCCAACGACACAGAAACAACACTTTTTCATAACAAGCATGGGAAATGTTTCTAAAATGGTCTGCATTTACCAAACCTACAAAACAACAGAAAGTTTGTCGTCTCAAACATTTTTACCAGATTATCGATTGCATGAGCAGAAATTTCAATGCAACTTCAACTTCATAGTCACGTTTTCAGAAAGTACAGCGTATGGACAATAGAAACTTTTTTAAAAAGTGTATTTATACACATTTGGGTTGCAAGGAATTCTTCACACGTGCCCAGACGAGATCCACGAATGGATTAAAACATTCCAGACATGCACTAGAGTGGCCACAACACGCCTAACCTAAAAAGGCTATTTCAAACCAGAAATATTTAAATTCAACCCCAAAAAACTGTTTCCACTCATGTGAGCTCCACAGAAAGAACAATCCCACTTTACTTGTTCATAACAACATGGAGGGAAATGTAACAATACGTAAAATAAGCAGAACATCTTAAACCATCTGCTGTAGGGTTTGGAAAATCTCTGTCTTGTGCTGCAGTGATGATGAAAAGTTGACACAAACAGAAACTTCATTAAATGAGTTTTCAAAAGCTAAAAACGTCAGAGTTTGGTCAACAAAAGAAGGAGATGCAGAAAGAAATTCCCCAGCTGCTCAGAAAACCACAAGCCATGTGGCTGATGTTTATGTGTGAACAGAGGAAGTTTAGGTAACGCCAGGCAGACTATACTTGTGGATCATTTTGAAGCTAAAGGTTAAAACAAATGGAAAAAGTTTAAAAAAAACTTTTCCACAAACAAAAATGATGCTCACTTTGAGCTCCAGTTTAGTTTCCGTCGCTAACTAGCATCCAATTGTCATCGCTCGTTGAGCATTTTTGTGAAAAAGTGATAGACATACATTTACTTTAGGGATGCGCGATTTATCAGCACTAACTGATATTAGTCATTTCTTTACAGCCAAATAAACTGAGCCCATATAAACAACCGATATTTGTTTGTGTCTTGCAATCAGTTTCTGGTCTTTTTTTCACAAAAGTGTCGAAACTGTATTGAAATATAATATCAGCACATGTCAGTTATTGGCCATAATAGCAATATTAATATCTTCCAGTTCCAGTATTTAATGTTCACTAGAATTTAAAGTATGGCATTTGAGAATGTTTTCTTGCATTAATATTATTCCATTACCATAACAATACTTGAAAATGGTCTCAAAACAACAATATTATCGTTAATCACAATAACTTCTGGGACAATTTATGGTCTAGAAAAATGTGTTATTGTGACAGGCCTACGTCAAACATGAGTTCAAAGTAAACAAACATGGACAAAAATCCACCTAGAAATCTTGCTGTAAAACTCTAAAATAAAAGTTTGAGTCGTATTTTATTAGAACCTTGGGATACCAGTAACCAGTCCATACTGGAGGTGGGATAACTCTGCTGGTTGAAAAGGAGCTACCCATTAGGCCTGTTTCCTCACCATTACAGCCAAAATCCAATGAAATATGATGAAGAATAAACAGATATGCTTGTTCTTTAATGATCTTATAGTATTAAAAATAAACTAGATGATTCTTCCTTTTGCTTGGTTATTTAATTTAAACTTCCTTTGCATGAACATGCACTCATCCTCACGCACAACTCCTTGGTTGACTTACCAAGAAAACAGTCAGGCGTTTTGCTAATTCATATGCTGATTACCCTTCAATACAAACAGTCGCATTTATATGGCAAGTTCTTACCAGTTTATGTGTTTTTTATCACTACTTGGACCAAAAACTACAAAAAAATCCTAATCAACTTGCCTTGCAGATATCAGGGCGGGGAGCTGCAGTTCAAAGAAAGCAGAGCTGGTATTGCAAAGGAAGACAAAAGAATGACTGCTGCTGTTTGACACAAGGATCTATGATGTAATCCAATACAGTGTGTTCAGTTTAAGGTTGAATGCAGCGCCGCAGTCTAAAAAAAAACAAATCTGAAAATGTAAAACAGCCCAAATGTGTTAATGCATCCGAAAGCAAATTTTGATCTTTTATTGTTTGGGTCGATTTTTTTCCCCTTTTTTTAGGGGTGCACCGATTTCAGTTTTCTGGCCAATACCAGTCTTTACATGCCGATTCTGATTATTTTTTAAGCAAGTCAGGTGTTATACAAGTAATTTTAATGTTCAAATATTATTTTACAATACTCCAGAAACAATACAGACTGGTTTTAACTGCACATTAGGTAGTGCTCTCAAATGTGAATGAAAATCTTAGAGCAGCAATGTCCAAATTATCAAATTAACTCATCTAAAAAATGTATTCATTAATTTAATTATCAGAACTTGCACTACAGATTAGATTACAAACCTGTTTGGAGCCTCTTGCTTAAACTACTTTAGTGGAGGTAGATAAAATTGGTATGAAGATGTCGACCAAAATTAAAGCCAGTCAGTCAATGCATCCCTATTTTTTAATAAAATATTTTAATGTAAATTAAGACCAATATAATGTAAACTATAGATTGTTAGATACAGCTCAGCGGCTGGGGGGTTTAATGCTCCAAAACTGCTTTAAACTCCTCACACCAGTTAAGATCTTTACCACAGATTAGATCGTTTTCACCCATGTAAATAATCTGTTTTCGCTCTCAGTCATCTGTAAACCAAAAATCGACTGATATGATGCGCAAACAAAAGAGGCAGATAACACAAAGCATGGGAATGGATTTATATCTCCATTTCAGGTTGTAGCTGTAGGTTTTACCTGGACATAGTTTGGATTCAAAGCAAAAATATTATTGATTGTTTTTTAAATACTACATGTCATTTATTTCAACCAATAAATGATGCAGAACATTAAAGCATCATTTGCTGGAAAAAAATTTAATATTTCTTTTGTATTTTGGGTCACAATCTGGTTTTAATGTCAACTGTGGGACAACTCTAGAATTTCTATTAATCTAATTTGTTTTTTTGTTTTTTTTTTAAGGTTTATTTAATAATTTTTCAGATGGAATAATTAGTTTGGACGTAATTTAGGGCCCCAAACCATAAGAGGCCTCCCATAAATGCCAGACTTTTAACACAGATCTAAAATGTTCATATCTGTTTATTGAGAACGACAATATTGTTAAATTTAATTTGATGGTTTCAGCATAGATTAAAAAAATACTTTAAATTGTTTAAAATCTTTAAGATTTAATAAAATTGGCAAGTTTACTTTGTGAAAGTGCAAAGAAAAATCTACAAACTAAATCTGTACTGGGAACACAGTTAGTGGTGGACCCCAAATTAAATTCTGCTCAAGGCCCCATGCTACTTTGGTCCGGCCCTGCCCCAGAGCAAATCTCTCTCTGCATCGAATAAAAATCGAATAAAAATGTCATGTTTTTTATAAAACATGACATTTACATGTGTTGTTTTTTTAGTTTAAGTTTTCTTTTCCATTTTCTTTGGACTTGTCATTCCCTCGTTATGATATAGACCAGTACTGTATGTTTTGCTTGTTTTCTCATCTCTTTCAAATAAAATTTTGTTTTCACATATTATAGCTCTTCAAAGACATTGCTGATGTAAGGACAACCCTTTCAGATACTCCTAATAGTTCATTTTCCAGCAGAGAGGTAATGTTAAAGTTGTTCCTGGTGGATAGCAACTTCTGGTTTTCTTTGAGGTTGAGGCTGATTGGGGTTATAACCAATTCATATTGTTTTCTGAAAATACTTATATAAATAGGAGGTTTTGTTTAATCAAAACAGAAAAAAAGGGATTGCAATATTATTACCATTTATCCAAAGAATCTGTCTTTAACTGTAATCTGATTTTCATTATAGGAAAGAAAGTCTGGTAAATGCTGTGGATTGATGCATCTAAGCACAAATGTGTTAAACCATTTAGGAAAAAATCTGATCCAAGATCAGAACCAGTCAATAGAAAATTGGCAAACAGATTGGTGCATCACTATTTTTAATGCATTTTTCTGTAAATTACAGACCATTAAATACCCAATAATGTTTCATCTCAACATCCTATAACTTTCTAAACTCGCTTTTATTTGAAATGATCTGTTTTGAAGTATTTTAACCCTTTTTGGAAATTTTGCAGGTACAAAAAAATCCCCTTGAGATCCTCCCACAGCACATTTTCAGGCACATTATGCAACCACATCCAAACAGTGCACAGGTAGCATGAGTGGGAACACGCTCAATTTGCGTGAAAGTGATTAAAAATCTACAAATTAAAACAGATAAGCATGTATTATGAGGTAAACAGTTTCTACACTGCTGCAAATGTAAAGACGTGGAACCTGCACAGCGTGACAAGTCCACATAAACGCTGCGGATATTAGCTTTATGTGTATTTCTTAAGCTTAGGGATCAATAAAAGCACATATTTAGTATTTTTTGGGTGGATTTTGCAACAGTGTAGCTGGGAAAACCTCCAGGTTGTGCGTTTGAATCCGTCTCCGGTGGTCACACACCGTGATTTAATCCGTTTTCGCCCCAACTGCCGTCTGCCCGACACCGCTCGCTAGCTAAAACATGACAAGCGAAGTTGTGTTTAAAAGACTTAAAATAGTAAATAATACAACTGCTTCGACGATAAAACGGAAAATTTTCGAGTAAAGAAATAAATATTAGGATAAAAGAAAAGCACTCACCACACCATCCCGTAGGCGCCCTCCCCGATGTAGGAGAGGTTGCTGTACCGAGGCCCGACGTCGAAGGCCTGTCCGCGGATGAGCTCCGTTCCCGGTCCGGGGCTGGAGCCAGCAGGGCAAGCTGTCGCCATTATAGGGATTGGCTTTTTCTGATTTAAAAAAAGTCAAATTAAAGTCGACAAAAGCCTCTCTGGGGGTGTTTATGTGCTGTACCCGGCGTCGGAGTGACTATAGCTGGGTCTGCAGTGAGGTGGAGGCCTTTCAGTGCGGAGCGGAGCGGGTTTTTTTCTCCTTTCCGTTAGCGCTCGTTCGAAGCGACCACACCGCTGCTGAGCTGTCGCAGGCGGGGAGCAGCCGAGGAGAGGAGTCGATAGGGGAGGCTGCTGCAGGAAATAAAGGAGGTGGTCATGTGATGCACTTTTCCTTTTTTTTTTTTACTCCCCCTCCATGCTGAGACGAACACGTTTCATTTTATATAACTTTCATTTTCTTTTAAGATTCAAGCATAACATTAGAAAAATGTAGGCTATACAAAGAAAAGCAGGAGGAAATACAGGTTTAAACAAATCTCTTAAAGTAATTGGAAAACATGTAACAGGTCTTTGTGATAAATGAAACTGCATGTTTTTATGGAATGCTCTGGTAATGAATCATAAAGAAGGCATTTCTAAAAAGAAATAGATAAAATGTACAGTGAGTAACATTTAGTAGTGATGTTAGTAAAGTAAAAGATCAAATTGAGTTTGTTTTTTTAAATACAAATTTACCAGAAAGAATGTAGTTTAATTATCAAGCTGATTTCACAGCATTAGTTGTTTTTTATGTTTACCTCCTGTCCATACTCCAGTTCAGTAGGTGGCAGTAATGCACCTTCACAGCTGGTGTATCAATCGCCATAAAACATAACAAGAAGAAGAAGAAGAAGAAGACGCTCCAGCCATGAACCCACATGCTGTTTTTAGAAAACATTATTAACTCACGCATATTTTTTTCATTAAATTGATTAAACAACTGACAGCTACACCTTTTAATAAAACCTAAATTATATAAATGTCATGTTTTTGTAGGGGTGAGGGCAAACCCAAGCCTTTTTGGGGCCCTAACCATATTTTCATTTGGGACCCCCCACACACCAATATGAACACCAGATGCTTTATCATTCCTGAGCTACTCATATCAGTGCTATTATGGCAACTGATTTTAACCTTAAAGGAGTAGTAAACTAAAATAAATTTTTTTTTGAAATGCAGAGTGGTATTAAAGTGTGCCATATTATTTTAACTATTTAAAAGTAATATCAGCTATTAAACACTACATTTGGTTACATTATGGTCAACAAGTTTGATATCTTATATTTCCCCAAAAGTGACAGCAGCCAGTAGCAGGAAGATATTAAATTATTTGTGTAATAACTATAAAAATAATACAGAAATTGTTTTTGATGTGTAATAGCATTTAGTTCTTCATACATTTTAGAAATTATACAGTAAAAATAGTACTATGTAATTATTTAAAGGAGTAGTAAACAAAAAAACCAATAGATTTTGAAATTCAATGCAAAATTCAGAATACGGGTGCTCAGTATGAACAAAAAAAGCTCCCATATAAAGTAAAAAAGGGGAAACAGTGCCTCTAGTGGTCACTGAATGCCATACGTTTTGGATGTAAACAACCAATTCCTCATATATATGAGAAACATTAATGACAAACATTAAAGAAAAGACAAACAGAAACACATACAAACAAATGAAGACACTTGAAATTTCTATGATGAGCTACTCAAATAACATCAGAGATGCCAAAATTCTACCACAAACACAACAAAATTTACTAAATGTAATCAGAATATTACCTTTCACAATACATTTTAAATATTCTGCTTGTGAAACCTTTGATGAAGCTGATGACTTAAAGTTTGCACATTCTAAAGGTGCATTTTAGTCTAAATGTGAGAAATATTGAACGTACGCGTTAGTGATGAGGATGTTTTTAAGATGGTGAGGCAAATACATAATTTCCCATTAATATCCCTGGAGATAAGGCCGCATGTAAAAGAATACCCATTGTGTTTCAGTTTTCCCCTCCATTGTATCCCAAACACGTCAGTGTGTACAGGAAATGTGAAATGTTCTAAAGGTGAGGGTATATTTCTTTGAACAGAAACGTAATCTGATGACACAGCATGCTTTCACGTTTGTGCACAGCCAACAGCTACTGGACAGAAGTCTATATGGAGGTCGAATGATCAGCTTCAGAGACACAAATGGCTGACATTTCATCATCAGGGTGAGTAATGAGAGCTGGGTTGAGCAAGCAGTTCCTATAAAGCATCGTCATGCAGCACTTGTGCCCTTCTTTAAGATGGATGGAGCTCACTTCCTGTTTAGGCTAAAGCTTCGTCTGACTCCAGGAAAATCAATTCAGCAAAGCTAGAGAGAACTATTCAGGATTCTGGCAGCAACACTTTGAATTTGTCTTTTTTCACACAAACAATCTGAAAAGTGTGGTGTGCATTAATAAATCCAGCCACCTTTCCTGTTATTCCTAAATAACATCCAGAGACTTGATTGAAATCCATTAAAAGTTTAGGAAAAAAAAAATCCCAACTCAACTTGACTCTGTAATTTTCTTGTTACTTTGACTTAAATTGAATCAAATTTAACTATCAAGCAAAAAAAATGAAAAAAGTTATTTCTATAACGTCAGTTAAATTGACTTAATTGTCTTCACCAATTATATTAAACTAAAAATAATTAGTTAGGAGATATTTTTAAAATGTTATCCCAATTTATTTAATTAAGCGTATACATTAACACATCAAGTTGAGTTAACATAAAATATTTTTTTAATAACTTTTTAACTAATTTCTAAGTCAAGTCAACTTTGTAATAATTTATTACTCAAATTTTTTTTAAAACTTTAAAATGTCGTTTATTTTATTACAAATGAAGTTAGTAAGTCTAATTGAGAAACATAAAGTTTCATGGATATTATTTTATTCAAATCAGAAAAAATTTTCAAAACTCATGCACAATTAAAATTTTACAAATTTTCACCAAAAGTCAGAAACAAAAATTAATTTCTAACTTTTTAAAATGTATGCCTTCAAATATGATTTAATTTCTCTGAAGGAAAATAATTAGAAAAATAATATACAATTGTATTAACTCACAACTACTCAAGTATGTACAGTTCGATTATACTATCTTAATTAATTTGTTAAAAATTTAATTAGACACATACAAATATAAATATGAGCAAAGTTTAGTATTTTAAAGAAACAGGACAAAGAAATTATTAAAATAAATATCAAAACAACAGATTCGGCGACTTAAACAGTAATCTTTTTCATTGTTGTGGACATGAATCATTAGTGAATTATTTGCAGCCAACATTTGTTTTAATAAACAGTAGGGTTTGTTTTACAAAAATTTTATCAGTGCTGAAAGTACTGCAAAGACAGGAAAAGCAGCTAAGAAAATAAATGTTGATATTTATTTTAAAGGAGATTGACTGCAGAATATGGAGAGCCATTTCAGCTAAAATTAAATAAATAAATATAGAGAGAAAATAAATGTATAAATGAATAAATATAAATGGGAATAAAAATGCCAATTACTAATTTATTTATTTTACCAATTTATTTATTTATTTATTTTACTCATTTATTTATTCATTTTCTCTAAATATTTATTTATTTAATTTAGGCTGAAATGGCTCTCCATACCCCATAGCAGAATACGGTCTGCATTAAGATTATTATTCCAATGCGAACCGCTAGATGGCAGCATTCACATTCATTTAACAACTGAAGAAGATGTGAGTTGTGACATTTTTTAAATTAATATCGTCACATAGAACAAATATGAAATCGGTATTAGATGTTCTCAAATCTGAGAAAGTCAGCGCAGGCTGCTTCCAAACATACAAAATCTCCAAAATAATACAACTTGCTGGTGAAAGAGGGGAAGTTTTAAAGGCAGTTTTTCAATCTCAAAGTCACATCTAACAAGGAAAGTAATTCCACCCAGATATGAAAATATTTTACTTGGAATATGGAACCATAAGGCATTTTGATTTGTTAAAACTGACAAAGCCAGTTCATTTTTAAGGTGCCATTCTTGCTGAAATTCAGTAGCTTGCAGTATGGAAACATCTTTGTTTGATTAAATTACCCTTTCTGATATAGTGTGTTTTTTGTTTCCACATGAAATCAAATGTGCACGGTAGATAAGCCTGGAAATATTTTCCATTTTCATGAGAAATATTCTTCCCAGAGTAGAAACATCTTTGTGTGTCCACTTATATAAATGAGTTTTACATTTTTGAAGTTTTTCCAAAAATATTAAAATTTTCTAATCCGCATTTATTTTTATTTATATGCACACCCAGATATTTCACATTGGATTTTCAGTCTTTTAGAGGCAAAATTTCACATTTGTTTAAATTTAATTTAAGCTCTGAAGTCTTTGAAAATGTTTTAATGAATTTGAGAAATTGGGATATTTTCTTCAGGTTATTTAAGAAGATGGCTGTCAGCTAAGTGCAAGGCAAATGTCAACAGGCCACATGGCAACAACGTAACCACGCACCATTAGACTTTCACTTAGTCTATGGTGTTCCAAGTCTCCTTAAATGCCCCATTTCTAAAACACTTAAACTTTACTAAGACATGTAAATGTGTCAAAGATTGTTGTGCGATTAAAATGTCACATTAATAAGTTTTATTTGTGTGCCGGACTGCTGCTTGGCCTTTTAGTGTCTGTTGAAAGAAGAAGAGAAAATCAAATGAGCTTTTCATGTTGTGACATCCAAGGTAAATACACTGTAAAACATTTGAGTAGTATTTAGTTGTGTCTACTATCTCCTACTCTTATAGTCATATACATTTAGCGTGTTTTAGATTTTGAACCTAAATCTGTGAGTTTGTGAAAGATAAGCTTACATTAGTAAGTTGTGTTAACTTTTTAGTAATTTTCTTAAACCTCCAAGAGTTGAATTAATTAACTAGAGTTTTTAGGTTAACACTTAAAAAACTGAAAGAAGAGATAGAGTGGAACTATTTCCCAGAATTCCCAGATTTTGGCCCACGTGACAAAAAGTTTCGACACCCCTGCACTACAGTCTTGAGGGCCACATATAGGTTGGATTTGGCCCACGGGTTATTAATTTATTTATTAATTATAAAGTCCAAATTTGTGTCCAAAATATAAATGCCAAATTCCAAATTTAATACTGATGTAAGAATTATGAAAATCCTCCCAAAATGTAGATGTATAACTACAAGAAAAGAATAAATAAATTTCTACATCAGATTTACAAAAAGAACAATCACTTGCCTCAGTATTCTATTTTAGTCTTAAGTATTCTTTACATGGATAGATATTATTTAATATTGTAAAATGAACTTCTTTACATAAAAGAAGGACATTTTAAGTATCTGCATCTAATTTGCTCACATACATTTTTAAAATTATATTATTGGAAATTTCTAAGGAATAAGTCGGATAAATGAGTCTTGATAGACTTCCCATTTTTGAAAGTAATATTCTTTCAAACATCGAGAGGTCTCTTCGTAGCCATGTGTTTAAAATAGTTTTATTTTTTAATAAATTATTCTCTAAGTTAGAGAAAAAGTTACAGCTTTCGAAACCGTGACCCCTAGATATTTCACCTAATTTCTTAAAGGTATTCCATAAAAAGATGTGATAATGTGAGCATGTAGAGCCATAAGTTCACAATTATGTAAATTTAGATGAAACCCTGAAGCCTTTGAGAACATTGAGACAACATTTAAAGCTTTAGGTATTATATTCCTGGTTTTTAAGGTCAGCTTATAACTGATTGGCTTCCGCCTGTTACATTGTATCTTTCAAGATATTAATTCACTCAGAGCTTCACATTTATAGCATGTAAATAAAGTCCACTTACCTGATATGTTAATATCTATCTGAAAAATAACTTCTATAATTTTTAACGCCTAAATATGACTGAAATCATTTCGGAAGCTATAATCATTTTATATGAAGAAGTTCTATGTATTTAAATTATACGCCTTTATTTTGAAATTATAAACCGGACGAAGATAGTTGGCTAGAGTTCGCTTGACCGTCAAAGAGCTCGTGCGTTGCCCTTGACTGTCATAGACCCACGTGACTTTTAGCTAATAGGAAGCTAACAGCTAGCTAGCTAGTCCAGGTGGTTGAGGAGAGCCCGGGGCAGAGAAACTGTCCTGAAGTCGTTTAGTTTACTTTTTAACCATCAGCTGCGTTGGGAGAAGATGTCCGCCAACTGTAAGTCCCTCCTGCCTCTACTCCAGCGGTGTGTCGCAGTTAGACAGCTGCCTGTAACGGCAGCCATCAAAACAAGAAGCAGCGTGCTGTCCCGCGTCTGGGGGAACCAAAATCAGCAGCGAGCATGGATTTCTGATACAACCACGGTCCGTTACCTCCAGCCCGGCCTGAGAATCATTCAGCACCGGTTCTGCACGAAGGTCAGGCCCGTAATTCCTCCTGGAAACGCAGGGAGTCGGTCTGTGGAGTCGGTTTCTCTCTGAAAATAAAGATAATTTGTCAGTAAAGCATCATAAAGCAGCTCCGAATTTTGTATTTAAATTGATCATATTCTTAACATCTGATCGCTTTTTAGCTGTGCTCAGTGGAGATGCGAGTGGTTTGACTAAGGGAAAGTCAATCGTTGGGATCAATCCTTATGAGACAGAGAATGTGGCTTGATTGTTGCTGTCATAGTAACAGTGCTTCATTCAATATCCAACAAAGAGTTTTCAAAGAGTTTTCAATATAGTCTAATTATACAAAGGTATCAGTTTTGTATAATAATAATGACATTAACAAGTTTGCGTATTCAGTTAAAACACTCAGTCCTGGCTAAAATCTTCTAAAGTTTAGGAGTTTCTATTGTTTTTTTGTTTTAATGCAACAAAAAAAAATTTCAAAAAATTGAATTTGTGTCTTCCAGGCTGGGTCGCCATGTGAAGAGGACTACCCTCCTCTGCCAGACTACCAGACCAATCCGCAGCCACAAACCAAAGAGGTTTACCTGGTGCAGGTGAAGGGTCTCCTCTGGTCCTGCACGGCGCAGGACCTGCTGCAGTTCTTCTCAGGTAACCAGCTTTAGAAATGCTGAAACTTGTATAAAGTGTCAACATATTTCATTAATATCTGAAAATTCCTAGAAAGGAGGAATATGGTGATATTATTGAGAAGTGTCGCAATCTGGGCTGAAACGATTAATTGTGATTAATAGATTAATCGTTAACTGGAGTATTCATACTCAAAAAAGGCCATTTGCTGTAACAACAACTCATTCAGAGCAGTAATAAAGACAAAACTATAAAAAACAAATACAGTTTGCATTTAAGACAAAAAAAATTGTGGCTTTATTTATTTTCCATTATATTTAGAATTGCTGATTTCACTTTTTGAACCATTTGAACAGTTTGTTCCAGTTTATTTTAGGTAGTCAACCTATTGCTTTTGTCAGTTACTATTTATTTTATAACATTGGCTGATATACTCCTAAATGCACTGACTGAAAAAAATTAAAGTTGTTTTTACATGTTTGACCAAGAAGGTGAAGCTACTGGTGCATTTAAGTGTGCTGTACTGATGCAAAGTTAGCAGATAAATTTGTAATTAAGTACATTTATGTCTGTGTTTTTTATTGGGTTTCTAAAAAGTCAATTCAGCTGTTTTTCTGTGTCATGTGATGCTAAGCTTCAGATATTGGTATTGGTATCAGAGGTGAAAAAAGAAGATTGGTGCACCCGTAGTGAAAAAATTGAACTGTGCTTCAGACTGCAGGATCCGTGATGGGGAGAACGGGATCCACCTGCCTCTGGACCGGCTGGGAAGGCCGTCGGGACGCGCCTTCATCGAGATGGAGCATGAGGAAGACGTCAGAAAGGCTCTGGAGAAGCACAGGCAGTACCTCGGCCCACGCTACGTTGAAGGTCTGTTTCTCTGCTCAGGGACAGAAAACCTGCTAAGCCTGGGGGTCAAGGCGCTAGCATAGCGCGGTCCACCAGCGGCCCATCGTGTTTTTGTTGTTGAAAAACGTTAAAAGTTGACAGGAATCTGGGGGATTTGACGGGGTTATTATGCAGTATTTGCAACGCTTAAACACCAACTATATAGTCTTAAAAAAGGCAACGCAATGAAATGCAATTAAAATAAACAATACGACTGTCTCACTTCAATTAAATCCTAATGAAGTAATCAGCCGGTGGATCTAAGTAACGCTAGTCACATTAAAAAGTAAATAAATAAATAAAAATATTATTGAAAATGGACAATGATGAGTCAGCATATTTGTTTGCTTAACTAAATATTCTTATAAATTAAAGGATTTATTGTATTTTCTAGATCCTCTCATTTTATTTAGTAATGTCTGTAGCTTGGTGCAGGATTTTGATCTGCTGGTTCAAAGTAGGAATTCAATGATGTGAAAATATCCAATGTTAATGTTGCTGTTATGGCTGATTATTGATATTCACCAATATTATGGATTTCACTACCGTTTCTGCACTTTTGGAGAATAAAATACCAGAAACAGATGGCAACAAGATAAAAATAAATATCGGCTGTTCATATCGGCCCAGCTTTATTTATCGGACTGATGCCAATATGTTAAAAAATGTCTAATATTTTACGATATTGGTGTTAGAGTTGCTATATTTTGCATCCTCAGTTCAAATGGTTCAACTTGTCTAATGTAAACCTAGCTTAACTCGTCTTTGTGTATATAAAACAAAAGAATCTTGTTTAAACTTTCAGTCTGGTGGGGGGAAAGTAAAGCCTGGCGGTCTGTCAGGCTAATGATCCACTGGGGAAAATCCTCCTGGAAGCTGATATTTAAATTTCTGGATGTTTTCTGTTGATTCTTTATTATAGCTGAGGGGATATATTTGATTTAATGCAACAGAGTGGGTATAAAGTGTATAAACTCCTGATAAAATTGCAGATGTTTGTGATGCTAAAACTTTTAGTGTTTATAGGTTAATAGGTTTTGAGTTAGTCTTTAAAAAAAATCAAAGCGGGAGGAAAAGATACAAAAGTGAAATGATTTCCAAGACAAGCTTTAAAAGTTCAAAGAAAACATTGAACAGTGCCGTCTTTGCAAAAAGGCGTGACAATAACATTAGATTCTGTTGAAACAAATATTATCCTGCTTTTCGGCTGTAAAATGATTGAAAGTGTGTCCATTTTATTTGAAGAAAGATGGGAGTTTCTGTTGCGTTTTCAGTGTATGAGGTGACAAACGGCGACGCTGAGGAGATCCTGCAGAAATCAACTGAGCCGCGGAGTGAAGACGACGCGGTGCTGCTCAGAGGGCTGCCCTTCTCCTGCAACGAGGACGACGTCGCTCGCTTCTTCTCAGGTGAAGAATTTATTCAGAGACCTTAAAAATGAACCAGAGGATCAACAGGGCTGAAATTCCTCCATCCAGGATTTGTACCAGTCTAGCTAGGCTAGGATTGAATCGATTAATTAAATTATTCGCAATTAATTGTGATTAATCGTGATTATTTGCGATTAATTGATTATAAAATAATGATCATCAACCGATTTAGTAATTAATGCTGAAAGAACAACATTCTCAGAGCAGTAATTAATCAAAAAATATAAATATTTAGCATTTAAGATAAAAACAACAAAACCTTCGTCTGTGATTATGTTTTACCCCAACTCTTCAAAGAGGATAGTTTTAGTTTCACCTAGTTAAAATTGTGTAAAAAAAAAAAAAAAAAATCTAATCTAAAGCACTTTAAAAAAAAAAAAACTTTTCAAACTTACATTTCCTTGTGTTTCTTTAAAATTTCTGAGTTTTTTCTGGCAATTTTGTGACTTTTGGAGCTCAGAATTTTTTTTTTTTTTCCTAGAAATTTTAAAAAATTTTGGCAGAAATTTTTTTTTTTTTTTTTATCTACTTAAGCCCTAATACACTGTTGTAGTTAAATGATAGTGTTTTTAACTTTTAGAGACCATTTTCTCCATAAAGAAAAATAAATATAAAAAATAAAAATTTCTCATTGCCCCCATGAGAATATGGCGGCCATGTTTCTTTTACATATCTATCAGTCCAAAATGGGTTTTTATGCTTTGTGCGCAACACGAATTTGACGTTAGTTTTTTTGTTTTGTTAACGCAGGTTTCAACATAGCTGAGAACGGGATCACCATGGTTACCAACTCCAGGGGGAGAAACTCTGGACAAGCGTACGTACAGTTTTCCTCTCAGCAGGAAGCCAAGAGAGCTCTGCAGAAGGACAGAGAGCTTATTGGACACAGGTAAGGCTCTGCAGCTGCCGGTCCAGTTACTGGTCCGGTTACTGGTTCGGTTTTTGTCGCGTAAGTATTCCTCTTGCCGACAGAAAGATGTAAAAGTGTCGGTTTTATTGCGACTGTTTCTGCAGATACATCGAGGTGTTTCCCAGCAGTAGGGAAGAAGTCCAGACCGCCTTGCGGAAAATGAGGACGATTCCAAATCCAAATCCGCCCCAGTATGCAAACTGGAGACCAGTTCCTGACTCCCAGCCCAACTACAGAGCTGGTGACCGAATTCAGTTCATTCTTTTTGAGAATCATAGTGGCAGCAAGTTAGAGCAGCTCTACTAAGTCAATTCGGACTTGTTCCATTTCTAGACTTTTTGTTCGTCACTTCTTTGGTTAATGTTATCACTATGATGTGTTACCGTGGCAACAAAGTGTTGTTTTTTACAACTGGAAGCAACTGATTAGCATTTCAAAAGCTCAAATAATACTTGAACTATGAAAAGGAGGCTTTCACAGAGCGGGGAGATACTGAAGAGATTTAGTATCAAAAATAATAATTTTTTTCTAAATTTTTGCTTTTCTCATAATTTTTACTTTTTTCTCAGAATTCTCTTTTCTAAAAATTCTCACCTTTTTTTCCAAAATGTTGACTTTAATCTCAGAATTCTGACTTTTTTTCTCAGAACTCTGATATTAAAGTCAGATTTAATCCTTATTCGTAGAGAAAGGAGAAAGTTTAAATAATCTCTTTCAACGACCATAATGAGACAGAATAATAATAATAATAATAATAATAATTGACTCGGTCGTCTCTCTTCTGCTTTCTAACCATGCTAGAAGGTAGAGATTTAAAGAGGAGGAGCAAAAGCAAAGGAAGTGGATTAGCAGTGCTTTCCAACTACTTACAGGCTACGTTTACGTGCCAATAAAACGTGACCCAGAATTAGAATTTGATTTATTATTTAGCACCACATTTAAACATCAATTCACAAATTAATTCTAAGTTATTTGTGCCACTTCAGCTTCCCACCAGATGTTGCATGCGCCGACGCATTACATCCACGTGCGAGGGCTTCCCTTCCACGTCACTGGAGAAGACATCGTGAAGGTACGGCCCAGGAAACAGGAAGTAGTAGCGTTACGTTGCCCGTTTGACCCGACAGAACCTCAGCGTTTCTGCTCCTCCTCCTGCAGTTCTTCTCACCGCTGGTCGTGTCGAAGATCCTGGTGGAGTTCGGACCCAGCGGGCGGCCGAGCGGCGAGGCCGACGTCTTCTTCCGCTGCCACAGGGACGCGCTGGACGCCATGTCCAGGGACCGCATGAACATGGGTAGGAGCTTCGCTGCTGATAGAATAACAACAAGGCTATCATAACTAACTGGAAGTAGCGCAATAATGGAAACTGAAATAAATAAAAACATGTCCGTTAACTGAAATAAATAAAAATGGTAATTAATGGCGAAAAACTGTAATCACTAACTATATTGTGCATTTATAATCAAAATCTAAGATGTAATTTCCTTTGTTTCACGACTATGAACCAAAGATTCAGTGAGTGGATGGGGAAAAACGATTTCTAACTGGAACTATGTCGCGCGATTATAAAACAAACGCATACTGAAATTATAGATACATCCTTCATTTTTGTGTTTATTAATCTATTTATTAGATTTTCAAACTGATGTTAAATTGGTTTTCTTTTCTTCCATCCAAGCAGTTTGTGTCAAGTTGCGGTACTCCACAATCATCCTGGCGGCGCTTACGCTAGTTTGCAAAATGGCGACAGGAAAAGTTGGTTCTTCAACAATAATTGAATACATTTTTTGAAAATGATACTTTCTGTTTAGTATTCATTACCCAAACAATGTAAACATAATTACAACACAAAACATTGACCCTTTTTTCTTAATTCTCCATCTAAAAATTAACCAAAGTCCAAAATCCATACTGCAATAACTAATAAAACTGAACAATATTTAACTAATAAAAACTAGCAAACACACTAAAAATTCACTAAAATTCACTGAAATAGACAAGCAAAAAGCCACAACGAAATAAAACTAAACTACAACGAAAAACCCAAAATTCTAATCCTGGTTTGCAGCTTATTTTAATTATTTATTTTTGAAACTCAAAAATTTATTTTAGACATGAGAAAAACAGAAACAAACATATGAACAAATGAATAAATAAAAACAAATTAAAGCAGGAATCAAAATAGTCCAACCAAGAGTAATGTCAATATTAAAATGTCTGAAAAAGACATGCATATGCAATTCTTTTTTTCTTTTTTTTTTAAACTGCTATTTTCCTGTTGATTTTCCGTAACTTGTCTCTTGAACATATAACCAAAGCCTTCTGAAAATATGCATTAGATACATATGTATATTTTCAGCCAAAACAAAACATAAATAAGTGAACAAATGATCTGAATTTTTTTAAGTTTGGTGTTTTTTTTTCTAAATTTTCCTTGGCTAAAGTTTATCCAGTTGATGCCAAAATCAATCAATCAATCAATCAATCAATCAATCAATCAATCAATCAATCAATCAATCAATCTTTATTTCAGACACAAAAGAGGTCCATAGTAAAACAAAAAGAAAAGAAAAAAAAAAACAAAAAAAAAGAAACATGACAGTCACTGAGCCACAAATAAATGATGACGCCAATGTTTCCACAATCTTGAGAAAAATCTCGCTGTACTAAAAACAGGGTTTACTAAAATTGCTATTATATTATTGTATGACACGGATAATCTACACATACATTTATACATGAGATTCCTGAGCGCAGCTGCACATGTGGGAACAGCGTTATGTGCAAACATGTGGCTGGCACTGCTCCATCTAGGCACTTTGAGTAGGAGCCTCAGGCCATCATTGTATGCCACATAAAGTTTGTGCAGGCTACTTTTTTTATATCTTCGCCATAGATGGGCTGTGTAAAATGAAGTACAAAAAACTTTAAAAAGAGCTACCTTCACAGAGGATGAACACATACCAAACTTTCTGATCAAAATATTAGCCTGTGCATACATCATGCAATACTGCCTACAAATGTCACGATCATCAGATAGGTCATCAGTTATGTAATGTCCCAGATATTTAATTTCATTGCATATATTGAGGACAATGCCAGATAAAGAGAAGTCAGGGGTTATCAGATGCTTATCTGCTCTACTTCTAACAATCATGACATTGCTTTTCTTAGCGTTATATTTGACATCAAAATCACATCCATATTGGGAGCAGACCCTTAGTAATTGTTGAAGGCCAGCACTATATGGGCATAAGATTACCAAATCATCCGCATACATTATGTGATTGATTGTGCGGTCACCAACTACACAGCCTGTTTTACAACAATTCAGGCGCTTTGATAGTTCATCCATATAGATGTTAAAAAGGTAAGGGGACAATATACTTCCCTGCCTTACTCCGTTACCAACATTAAACGAGTCAGACAATGAGTTACCCCATTTGACATACATTAGTTGATGACCATACCAATAGACCATTATTCTAATTAGATATTTGGGTACACCTCTGCTTTCTAACTTGCAGAACAATTTTTGATGATTCACGCGATCAAATGCTTTAGAAGCATCAATAAAACACATAAATACTGTGGTGTTGCGCAAATTATACAAATCTAAAATCTCCTGTAGCACAAAAATACACATGTCTGTACCATGTTTGGGTTTAAAACCGAATTGATTATCAGAGGTCAAAAGAAACTCTTCCAGCCTATTTAGAAGGACTCTTTCAAAAACTTTCGACAAACTACTAGCTAAAGCTATGGGTCGGTAATTCTCCAAGGAGCTAATCTTACCCGCTTTGTCTTTAATAGTGGGTACCAGAATGACAGATAACATTGATTTAGGTAGCAGACCATGTACTAGACAACCAGTGAAACACATAGAGAGTAATGTACAGAGTTTTTTACTTGCATTTTTCAAATGCTCAGTGGAAATGTTATCCATCCCACAGGCCTTATTGTCTTTCAGTGTCATAATTATATGATATATTTCTTGTGGGGATACAATCACATTCTCATTACTGTGAATGCTTCCTATGTCAGAAATGTCACTTTTGACACAATTAAACAGCGCACTGTAGTGCTCTTTCCATAACTGAGTGATTTCTTTTACACCAGTAACACCATCAATAGTAGATGGAAGTGACGCTTTACAGTTATTTACTTTCTTTATTTCTTTCCAAAAGTCCTTAACATTATTATTTCCTAACTTTCTAGCAAGAGAGTCAGACCTCATAGTATTTTCACGTCTCCTTATGAATCTTAAAAAATGTTTAAAATTAACATTTGCTTGTTTTTTGTATTCAAACAAGGGGCCATGTCTCTGTTTACCCGCATCGGCCCATGCTTTAAGAGCCCTTCTGGCCTCTGCATGATGTTCTTTTACATAGTCGTTCCAACCCGGCTTGGTGCTATGCAAGATGGTTTTATGCAGTGGCTTGCTTGAGATAAGGAGGGATTTCACAACATTCTCATACAGAGTACATAACTCAATACCATGTTGAGGGTCTTTACAATTCATATCACGGCATGAGATTGCTCCCTTTGGTAAGTATGTATTGCTGAACATGTCATTAGTTTGATGGCAATAATCTGATAGATCTTTTTCAGTCAAGTTATCCCATGCTATTTTTCCTGTACTTATATTATAGTCTACAGGCAAAACAGAAGGTATGCAATTCATGTTTACACATAAGGAGAATGGTATATGGTCAGTGGTGGCAAGGTCATAGTTGACACGAATTCCCAGAATGGAATCATGAGCATCAGCTGTACAGATACAATGATCTAACCAGGAAGTTGTATGCCATGATTCACTAATATAGGTGTAACTGTTGTTAGGCAAAAGTGCCTTACTAGAAAGAATTAAGGCATTACTGTGACAGAATTGCATTAAATGTAGAATGTTTATCTGTAACATCTGCATTTAAATCCCCCACAATAAAAAAACAAGTGGATAGATTATCTTGCATAAAAGACATAATAAAAGACAGTCTATTAAGAAATTCGTCTTCGTTTTGAGGACATTCATAAGGTGTGTATATGTTTAAAACAATAAAATGTTTGTCTCCACAAGTAAATTTCAGCCCTATGGCCCAATCCACACCCAGTCTAATCACATCAACCAGTTGATCATATTTTTTGTGCCATAATATTGCAACACCACCGGCTATCCTTCCCCGAATTATTCTGGTGCTAAGGTCGGTAGTGGATTCACCAGCGCCGTAAAAGTCTTTGTGTATGCAATTCAGCTTCTCCAGGTCCTGTTTAGCTAAGAATGTCTCCTGCACACACAGTATATCACAAGTCTCCAGTAATTTGTCCACCACAAGGCGACGCGCTCTGTCTGTTTCACTGTGTCCAACACGCAGACCTCGCGCATTATATGACACAATATTAATATCAGTCATTTATTTATCAGGATCTGCGTGGCCGTCGCTCATTTGCGGTGCTACAGATGCAGATACGTTGTCTTGCTGCAGTATACCAGTCTCTGACATATGAGCCAAACGGATGCTGTTATTTTTTGGTCTGCGCGCCTCAAAGTAGCGACGCACATACACACCCGATGGCCAGAGTTTAGGATCGTATACTTCTGCAACTTCCGAGCACTCTGCAGTTATATGAAACGAGCTAAATCGGTTACGCATCGAGTCTATCTTCCTGCATGTCACCGATTGGCCCAGTTTCTCAGTTAGATAGGCACTCAGAGTGTCAGCATCAAGGTCGGGAGAGAATTTCGTAGCAAAGACACTTACCAGCTTGGTTCTAACCACTGGGATGTTAGTCGCTGTGCCAGTGCCAATAATTCCTCCTTTGCGCTGCTCCCGCTTTTGACGGTTTTGTGTTCCATGTTCCAATGACACTGCTCCCTTCAAGGGTTTCTGGGGCTTCTGCTTCCCTTTCCTCAAAACAGTACTCCAAGCCGGAGACAGGACTTGTTGATTGGAGGCGTCTTCTGGTTGCTGCTGTTTAGCGTCTTTCCCACGTAGCTCTTCCAATTCCGCCTCAGCCTGTGTCGATCCATGCACGGGTTCATTAGCTCGACTGGATTCATAAGGTGGTTCAAAATGTCTCTTTAAATTTTCATTTCTTTTCAGGGCAAAGATACATCGAGTTGTTCCTGAACTCTGTGCCAGACTCTTGACTGACGGTGAGAAAATCCAGAAGTTTTATGTTTCCCTACAGAAGAAGAAATCCTGAAGTGTTTCAGCTGTAAAGTTCAATAAAGTTCCTTCTTGGAAGATTTTTCTAAACAACCCAATTCTGGGAATATGCAGTATGGAACAACAATAATGTCTAAATTCTGTTTGCCATGCTATATTCACTGTAAATGTAAAATAATCAACCTCTAAACTAACACTGACTGAATATATTTTTTAGGTGAATGTCGACACAACCTTGGAGTTAATAATCAAGATCATCATATTTATTCTTTAAACAATAAAATATGAAAAAATAAACATTCCTGGTGTCAAAGAAATGTGAGCTTAATTTCTATCTATCTATCTATCTATCTATCTATCTATCTATCTATCTATCTATCTATCTATCTATCTATCTATAATTGTGCTGAGAAACTCTTAAACATAATCAGTTTTTTATTTTAAAATTGCACATTTTAAAATTTTATTTTACTTTATGATAGAAGATTTTTAGCTTCCAGAGATGGGAAATACATTGAAGCGCAGAAACGTTTCTGCTATAGCGACTTATGAAAGTTGTTATAACATGATTTATATCTTGTTGAAACCAGAATATGTTCTAGTTTAAAGGAGAAATGTCGTGGGATGTTTTGATAGTCGAAGGGAACTCTTTATGCTTTTTTATAAAGTCATATTCTGTCAGAAGAACATATTTTTATATCTCAAATTTATTTCTGAGCTCTGGCAGTTAAACGCTTTTTCATTTCTTGATTAAAATATTTTCTGGAATATTATGGTGGAGAGTAAAAGGTGCTAAATCAAAAATAAATGAATAACTTATGAAATAATTACTTAATGGTAATTAATTTCTTTAAACTGGAAATAAATACAAAAATAAGTTCTTCAGTATAAATTGATGTAACTCAAATGTTTATTTCGTTTTAAAAACTATATATAATTTCATTATTTACTTAATTATTTCATGTTGCTGTACTGTCAACTTCACCCATTAAACTCAGTGGGCGGGATTAGGACAGACTCTTACGTCTTGACCCTTGAGGCCGATATGTTCGCTAGAATGAGCACAAATAACTTTAAAAAACATAATTCAATTATTACAATTTATTTACTAAAACTTTGGGTGAAGAATTCCACCCTCTATTTCTCTAGTTTGGACTGAAATATCTGTAAAGGCCCCTTCATACTCGGGCGTACTGTACCATTCCATGGTCCTCCGCGGACTGAAGTGTGCCCGAGTACATTGAGACCGTTAGCCGCTGTTAGCTAGTGGGCGGAGCTAACATTGACCATCGTGTGGTCTGTGGCAGCTTCTTCCATGCTATTAGTGATATTTCAGACCAAACTAGAAATATATAGGCTCGAGTTGGTCACCCGGAGTTTGTAGTAAATACATTACAACAATTTTAAGTTATTTTACCTTTCTAGAGAAAATATTGACATCAGAGTCAAAATCCGAAGAGGTTATCTTCGCTCACTATTTGAAGCAGCCAATCACACATCAAGGTCTCTTCAGAAGCAGCCAATCACATGTCAGGGTCGGTTCAAAAGCAGCCAATCACACATCAGGGTCTCTTCAGAAGCAGCCAATCACATGTCAGGGTCTCTTCAGAAGCAGCCAATCACACATCAGGGTCTCTTCAGAAGCAGCCAATCACATGTCAGGGTCTCTTCAGAAGCAGCCAATCACACATCAGGGTCTCTTCAGAAGCAGCCAATCACACGTCAGGGTCTCTTCAGAAGCCCAGCCATTGAGTTTGATGGGTGAAGTTGACAGTTTAAATTAATTCATGATGTACATCAGGACAGGAAATTAGCATTAAATAATAAAATAATTACACATTGATTTTGAAATGACATCAGAACATCAAGTATTTTCAACTTTTATTATTTTATAAGTTATTGTAATTTGTCACTCTCCATACATTAGCCCTGTTTAATGAAGTTAGCTGGATTTCATGGGTTTCACTTTGTTGTACAAGATGAAAAATAATGCAACAGTACAGTAATAATTGGATACCAGTTTATTATTTATCTTTAAAGCAGCTTCAGCTCACATGTACATTTGCAATAACACAATAAACCAAATGCTAAATTCCTGCTGGCTCATTTAGATTGCTCCATCTAGCATATTTACTGCAGTTGCAGCTTGTCAATGCACTTTGGTTTGGTGACAGCTGAAAAAAAGCCAATAAGGAATAAATTCTAAAAAAGGAGATGTTTATAACCATAAACTCAGATATCCCGCCTAATTTAACCCTGTTCCAGTTAGCAACATAAGCTCGTGGTTGACATGTTTTTCTGTATTTATGTTTTCAAACCCTAAAAATCACTTTCACTTCAACAATACTGTAGGTGACGGATTTAATGAAGCCCAGACGGAGGTACTAACCATTTATTACCTCTGCTTTTACCATGTTTTATTCAGACAGCAGCCATTTTGGTAGAGTATACCTTTATATTGTAAAACACACTATTATTCCTTGCATTAGCAGATGTAGCACCTACAATGTACCAGTCATCATAAGTATGTGGGCCCCATAAGGATTTGTGGGCGTAACCTGGACAATGGGAGCCAATGCAGTGCGTCTCATAATGGCGAAACCAGATGGAGTGTCTTATGAATGTCTTTCTTTGTTCTGAATTTGGTACTAGGATAGTTATAACTGTGTGCCCACATGGGTCACAGATCAAACCTATAAGAACCCATATGGTGTCCATTATTTAACCCATGTGAATGATAGTTAATGTTAATATGCATTTTATTAACTAGATTAGTTAAATGTCAAAATTAAATCTGGTGTTGGCATAAGAAATATCAAGAAAACCATGGAGTCGGACTAGTCAGCTTCCAGGTGTCTATGAAGATCCTTTTTGGGTCATAATTTGGTATTTGGTTACGCCCAAATGGGCCCCACACCAAACCTATATAAACATTTAATCTGGAGTCATTGCCAAACCATTTGACAAGGCCAAGTGGTGCCCATTATTTAACCATTTTTTTTCCATGTGGGCCCTATATGTGATATATTCATGAGGAAAACCATTGAGTTGGACTAATTGGCTTTACGCGCATTGGCTCGATGATAGAGAAACCTATAAAGGTCTTTTTGGGTCTCACATCAAATCTAGATAAGCATTTAATCTGGCGTCATTGTGCAACCATTGCACATGTAGGATCCATTATTTAACCAATATTTTGTCCTTATGAGCTTCATATGTGGACTAATCGGCTTCTACGTGCTGGTTTGGTGAAACAGCTAACAAGGCAGTTAACTGGAATCTATCTCCACTTTATGCTAAGCTTTGCTGCGCTTATGGGCTAACCCTAGCCACCAAATACTAAATATTGCATAAAAATACATATAAGGCTAATGCAATTTCTCAAAATAAGGAGAAATGAGAAGCATGTGGCCACTTTTTTCACGTTTAAAATAAACATTTTAGGCCAAATTTGTTTCCATTCTCATAACGGATTGTCCCCACTTGGCACCAGCGGAAATCTGATGCAGAGACCAAAACTGTGAAACTGTGATCTGCTATCAACACTACAAAAAGCAAAGCAGAAGCTCAAAATACAAGCATAGCATCCAGTTTCTCCATTTTTATTCATTAAAAACATAAATATCTGTTGAAATACGCAGCAATATATATTTTTATATTAAGAAACAATGAGAGAGGTTATATAAATGTATTTTAAATCCAGTTTGGTGCCTTTGTCAGCTACGCTGCAGCCGATTTTCCCTCAAGTTGAAGTGGAAGTGACCAGCAACACCAAATAAAGGTGTTACTGGTTGGAAACCTGCATGGCAAACATTTGAATGTTTAAAAAAAATACACCCCAGAGAGGATCTTTCATGACATTTTGAGGGGGGAAAGTGCTTCCTGCAGTGCCGGTTTTTTGGGTCTTAATGCCTCTGATTGTTCTGCGAGCTTATGTTGGCGTCGACGAGTACTGCTGCAGCAACTGCGAGTAGCAGGACGTGCACACCGTCTCCGGGAGGATGGAGGAAGGCAGCGGCAGCTCATGAGAGACGCAGCTCACGCAGAAAAAGTTTAAGCAGTTCTTGCATTGTTTCTAGGAGAGAAAGGAAAGAAAGCTGCCACATTTAGCTTGAAAAATACATTAAAAATAAAAAAGATTGATTAAAATTGTAGCTGCTAAATATGAACTGGAAGATGTATTTTTTTCTCACTTCTTATTTGCAGTCTTTATACTATCAATAGCATGCAGGGATTTTAGCTGA
This sequence comes from Xiphophorus couchianus, assembly GCF_001444195.1. Classification (NCBI taxonomy): domain Eukaryota; kingdom Metazoa; phylum Chordata; class Actinopteri; order Cyprinodontiformes; family Poeciliidae; genus Xiphophorus; species Xiphophorus couchianus. The sequence goes on from NC_040239.1 coordinate 3,508,307, forward strand.
TTTCTGTTTTTTGTCCCAGACGGTCTCCTGCAGTTTGTACCTTTGTCCTCAAGAGGGAGTCGTCCTGTTTACACAGGTTGCAAACATAAGGCTGGGGGCCCTCAGGGAGCTTCTCTTCCTGAAGCAACACCAAACAGAAAGGTTTCCGTTTAAATGAATTCTGGATATTTGAGTCTCAAATCTGATTTTAGTCTCAGAATATCAGGATTAAATTCAGAGTAGTTATTTTTTCAGAAGCCCTAATCCTAATTCCTCCATAGATCTCATAAAAGCCTCACCTGCTCATCCTCAGTATGTGACGAGCTTAAAAAAGGAGACATAAGTCAGAAAAAATGAATAAAATTTTCTTTAATATTAAAAACAGAGAGTGTAGATCTGTAGACTCACAGACTGGAGCTCAGACTGGTTTTCTCCTCCAGTTCTCCCAGTGGCTGGGCCGTCTTGGTTGGTGTGGATTGTGAAAGAAGCTGTTGTGGAAGGAAAAACTTGAGATTTCTGTCATCTCCTGGTGGGACTGTTGACGTTTTGGACTCACCTTTGGAGGACTCTCTGGATGCTTGATCTTCCTCGGAGCAGAAGCTCTGGCTGCGGCGCTCAGATTTTGCTTCTGCTCTCGTTCTCTCAGCTCCTGCTCCAGACCAAATCTGAAACAGAAAACTGGATCTAAATACAGACTAAAAAAAACAACGACAACCGTTTGGTTAGCATTGATGGTAATCGAGAATTTTAGATGATTAGAGTACAGATGTAAATTTGGTTTGTGGATCTTGAAGGGAGAGGCTTGTGTGGAAGAGGATTAGAGCCAGGGGGATGGAAAAAATTTGGTTTTAATCTCAAAATTCGGACTTTTTTCTTAAAATTCTGGTTTTAATCTCAAAAATTGTATTTTAATCTCAAAACCCTGAGATTAAAAACGAAATTCTAACTCATCTCAAAATTCTGGCATTAATTTTTGAGTTCTGATTTTAATCACACAAATGTGATTTTAATCTCAGAATTCTAAGATTAAGGACAGAATGCTGGCTTCAATCTCAAAACATTTGCTATAATCTCAAAATTGACTAATCTCAGAATTCCGACTGATACTTTAATCTCAGAATTCTGATGTTAATCTGAAAATTTTGACTTTAATCTCAGAAAAAATTCAGAATTCTGAGAATAAAATCAGAATTTTTTTTTCCGGTGCCTCTAATCCTCTTCTATAAAACAGTTCATCTTGGTTTACATCTAAAGATTCATGTTTATGTTTCGCTGTTGGTCGTGGAGTTCCTCAGGGCTCAATGCTTGGACCAGAACTCTTCACACAGATTCAGTCAAAAGTTTTGGACTCTTAGTGATTTATTTAAACCATTTCAGAACCTAAAGAACTTAAAAAATGTTTTTTTTTAAAATAAACCTTTTATATTCACCTTTGTCTGCGCAGCTGCTCCACCTCCGCCTGCAGACCCTCAATTTTGTCTCCAAAGTCCTGCTTGAAGAGCCGGTTGGCCTCTAAGGCCAGATCCCGCTCCCTCTCGGCCTGTTTGCATCTGAATGTGGGGTGATCGGGTTAAAACAAACTCATGGCGAAACAAAAATGAAGAGGAGATGCAACTAAAATTAAACAGAGAGACGGGAAGAGGAGAACTAAAGCCTGAAAACAGAGAGGAAGAAGCAGGCTGCGTTTTGTTCAATCTTTTATTTCCCTAGTGGTTACTACAGTTTACAGCAATGTTATGTTCACACACAGTTCAAAATTAATTCATTTTGCTCTTTTTCTATTGTCATGTTGACCCTTGACCCTTGCATGCAGCTCACTGAATGAAAGCAAAACCTGTCAGATATCAGAAAAACATCAGTTTCTCCCTCTGTTTCCGCCAAAAAGAAGAAAAAATAATAATCCAAGAACATCAGAGTTCTTTGGAATAAAACTACAACCAAGCAAATATCCGGGTCTGCTGACACACTCATCCTCCATCAGTCCATCAGCTCTTTGAAACACGGCGGCGTTCACTTGCCAAAAAATAAACGGTTAACGCAGAGCTGTGAAGAAGTCGGACGCTGCAAACACGTCTGCTGAGGGCGCAATAATGAAAGCCGGAGAGCCACTGCAGGGAAGATGTGGGGTTTTAAATCATCAACAACAAACGAGCGTCGTACAGAAAAGGTAACATCCTAGTTTGGTTATGTCTATATTAGGCAGGGTTGCATTTTTGGACGCATGTTTCTGAGAGAGCTGCTACTGCTGCTGCAGCAGCTTCCCTGCTGCGGCGCTCAGGGTTCTGGCCTGCTTCACCAAGTCTTTATCGCTGAGTTAGGAAGTGAAGGGAGAAAGAAATGGATAAAAAAAATAAAATGGAAATGGAGAGAGAAGGAAGCGAGAGGTTTGAGTAGGTGGAAGATTCAGAGGAGGAACGCATCCTGTGGTAAACGTCCAGGTGTTCTCACCTGTTCTCCAGCTGGTTCACGGTGCCAGACATCTGGCTGATTTTCTCCTCCAGCCGAGCGATGGCTTCACTTTTCTGTTTCGAGCTCAAATCTGCGCTCTGAGGAAGATCCGACAGTCACATGGTGTGGGAACGTAAACGATTATTCTGAACATTTAGAAAATGTTGCTCCTATGAAGTAGCAACACAAAATCTTACAAAGTATTTTCAGTCTAGTTTGTAGTGCAAATATCTTAATACAAACAAAACAAACTTACAAGTAACTTTACAGCAACATATAGAAACTATTTTTAAGTCAATATTTCCTTAATATTGGTGAAAAAGTTCTAGTTCAGTTGGTGGATTATTTCACTTATAAGATGGTAAAAATGTCTTGTTATAAGTGAAATACTCTGCCATTGAACAGAGTATTAAACAAGCTGAGATGTACGTTTGTATAATTGCTAATCAGACGTTTTTTTTGGGAGTGTAAACATTGAGTTGGGGGGCGTGGCCAGCAGCAACTTGTTTGGATTTAAAGCGACAGAGGCCCTAAAACAGCTCATTCTGAAAGGAGATTGAGATACACTAATCTCGAAAAAGTTTTAAACGTTTTGTAACGCCCTTAGACCGACCCTACCCTCTTCAAGGAAGCATAATAGGTCACCTTTAATGACTGGAGTCCCCCTCTGTTCCTCTCACTGTATAAAAATAAATGTTCACGCAGATTTTTCCGGACGCAGCCTGACCTGTGACTTGTGGCTGAGCTGTTGGTTGATGGCACGAAGGTCTTCCAGCTGCTGCCGGAGCTCCACCAGAGCGTCCTGCTTCTCACAGATGTCCTTCTCCAGCATCTTCATGGACAGCTCCATCTCCTGCTTCATCCCGATCTGCACCTCCAGCTCCCGCTCCACGTCCTGCAGATCGGCTTCAACGTCAGACGCACAAACCGGACTCACCCAAAACTTTATACACAGTTCCCACAAGTCTGAACTGGAAGTGACCAGCGCCGTCTTGGTAGGCAAGTACAGTGCAGAGCAACAAAAAGAAAGTATACACACACTCTTGACCAATGTGCAAGAGAAAAATCAACAAAATGGCTGCTGTTGGGACCGATCCGTATAAGATGGAGAATAAAAACATGTCAGACGATGCGGACAAGCTGCTTCCGACGACATAGTTCACTAGTGAACAGGAAGAAAACATGGAGGAGGAGCTTCGCCTGAAATCCATGACCACATACAATCACAGTTTAAATGGATTTGTGGATTTGTAAAGGATGTATGAGCTCTTTATATGAATAACAAGGTTCTGGCAGAGTAAGTACATGTAGTAAACATGTAGGCTAGATGTCCATCTTAGCTTAGATAAAAGCTACGTTAGTAAAGCTAACTTTGCTAGTTCTGCAGTAAGTGCTACAGTAAATATCCCTGACATTTATCTTAGTATTACACAAAGGGGAATAGAGTACTGAAATATAATATCGAGTAACAGCTGTAAACTACTTATACTGTTTATAAATTATACAGGAACGAGGTGAGAGGTGGTTCTAAGCTTGTGGCTTGTTTACTGTTGTCATAGCAACTGTGACGACAATTAGTTACGGATACCTACCAAGATGGCTGTCAGCTACAACGTTCCCGGAAGTGTCAGATGTGAATGATGTATTTGAAATATTTTTACTGTTCTAACAGCAACAGAAAGGGTGAAAGTTTAAAAGCAAAAGAAACGCACCAGTCGAAGCTGAGTTTCCTCTCTGAGCTGCTTCCGGGTTTCACCCAGCACCTGTCCGTCCGCTGACGACGCCTGGGGAAAACAGGAATTTATTTATTTTCCCCAACTCTGGTGATCTTGCACTATTGCCCTGATTCCTATTAAAACCTGAGAAAAAGTTTGAGCAGTTTTTACGGAATTGATTTACTGATGATGGGTGAGAAATGATCAGAGAAAATTGATCGACTGATTGGTGGATCAGAGCTACTAATAATTATTATTTACGAGGAATAAATGTGTTCACCTTCCTGGACTCCTGCTGAAATGAGCTCTCTTCCTTTACTCTCTCCACATCCTCTTGTAAAGTGATGATCCTGTTGTTTGCCACTGCCAGCTGCGAAGACACACAGACACAACAAACTGTTACATTTTTAAAAAAAAGATTTTTTTTCACTCTGCAGCTGAAACAGTAAGGCTGAACTTTCACCTCTTCCGTTAGCTTCGTGTTGGACTTTTCCAGGGCGTCTACTTTGGCCTGGAGGTTATTTACCGATGCACTGTAAATAGAAACAATCAGGAAACAGAGTGGTGTGAGCCGTGAAGCCTAATAGGGAAAAGAGCAACGCGATCAGTTTATCCGGGCTAACCTCAAGTGTCTGTTCAGCTCTTCAACGTAATTCTTCTGATCGAGGATCGCAGTGATCTGACCGTCACTGGAAGGAGGTAAAAACAGCGATTTAATCAATGTGAAGATGCTAAGAAAGTAGCAACTTCCGATTAGATATTGATTGCTATTAAGCTCACATCAGAACCCCGTTTTAAAAATTCTCCACTATCCCTTTAAAACATCAACAATGGTTAAAATGTATCAGCAATCATTGTTCCGGTTACGGTCATTAAAATTTCCAGGAAAGGTCAGAAGTTTACTTATAATCACCATGAAGAGGGTTATAATAATTTTAGGTTTTTTATTATAGTTTAGTTTTATTTCATTGCGACTTTTTTTGTTTTCGATAACAGATTTGAACTATTCCCACACCAGATAATGTTAATAAATGAAAACAACCAAGTTTGAATTTATTGTCAGTTTTCTCTAATCTACCGAAAACCTGAAGGTCATAGGTCAGGTAGCGACACTCACCCCTCTGCACTCTTGCTGCTGTGTCCTCCATCTTTCAGGTACATGGAAAAGTCGATGACGACGACCTGGACGTGTGGTGCAAAAAGAAAGAAAGGTTCAGTTTCCAAAGTCAAAAAAGCAAAGAACACATCCTAACAACAGTTTCTCTCCTGTTTCAAAGGTTTCTTGTTATATTGGCAGCCTCAACGTTTTATGTTTTTTTCTATATTTTATTTTTTTAAATGTTTTTTTTCTGTATAGCACTTTGATCTTCTGTATATTTCCAAAAGTACTTTATAAATAAAATTAAATTAGCTTGGAAAAGCAACATTGTGACTTTAAATCTTTGAAATAAAAAAATAGAAACTGGAACAGCTGGATAGAAACAGCTGTGTCGTCAGATTTATGGGCGTACCAGAAACATGCAAATACAAAGGTTCCGGCTCAAGACATTTGTATGTAAAAAAAAAAATAATTTAACAAGCTAAAATCTATGCATTTAATCAGAAAAGCCCCAAGCCTGGAAAAAAGCACTGAAAATAATTTTTGGTAAAACTTTATTTGACAGGTTATGACACCGTCATAAACATGACATAACACCTGTCATAAACATGAGTAAGTCTTCATGAATATTTATGACTGTTGTCATAAAGTGTCATTCGGTAAATTATGACACTTTTATTACAAAGTTGACATTATTCAAAATGTCTTCGTTATGACAACTTGACATTAACCAAGAAATCATGATCTGACATTAATTTGTTATAAAAGTATTACTGATTAAAGTTTAGCTTTAATAACATAAAGCTACACAATTTTTAAAGTTTAATCAGTAATAAGTGTCAAATAAAGTGTTACCTAATTTTTTTGTGTTCCACAAATATAATAAAGGAGTCATAGATCTCCAACTGTGCTTTAAATAATCTCTCATTAAACTGGTCAATCCAGGAAATTATTGAATGGCAACCCAATTCTTTAGAAAGAGGAACCTTTAAATGTTATTTCACGCAGTATATTGCAAAAAACACAAAATCGTACCAAATATTTTTGGTCTAATTTCTAGAGCAAATATCTAAGCACCGTTAAAATAAGACAAAACTAACTTATAAGGAACATTTAAGCAAGATATAGGAGCTTGTTTTAAGCCAATAATTCCCTAATGTTGATGAAAAACTATTAGTTCAGATCGCAGATTATTTCACTTATAAACAGACATTTTACAAGTCAAATCATCTGATTGTGGAACAATCAGATAAAAAAGAACATTTTTCATGAATATTAAGGAATTGTTTACTTAAAACAAGCTCTTATATTTTGCTGAAAAGTTACCTTTGAATTAATTTTGTCTTATTTTAACTGTATTAAGATATTTGCACTAGAAACTGGACCAAATATACTTAGTAAGATTTTATTTTACCAAATAAAATACAAACATCTCCAGTTGTATACAAGCAGCAATACAGCAATACTAGCCACACATTCACTGGACATGTGTGTAAGCTGCAGGAACCCCGCTGTAATGGCGCCCTGGGTGATGTGCCGTTGCACTCGTAGCAAAATTAGGAACAGGGCGAAATAAGGAAGCGTGAAAGTTTATGTAAATACTGTAGCAGCCCCAAATTAGAAAGAGGTTTGTACTCAGAGGTTTCACTTCACTGTTTAAAAATATTTCTTTAGAAATCTGAAGTGAAACTGCGTCCCTCCGAGTCAACAGGGTGTCAGATTAGAAAAGTGACATCAGATTCTTCAGCGGTTTTGAGTTACTGAAGCTTCACTGTGGGACATTTCAATGTAAAGAACTGACAACAGACGGTGATGTGTGTAAAGTAAAGTAATTTTGGTTTCTTAAGTTTGGTTTGTGTCATTCTACTCTAATCTTTTATGAGTTTCAGCAGCTGTAAGGTGAAGCGGAGGCTAATCGACCTGCGAGTCCAAGTCCTCCCCCTTCATGCACAGATTGGCGTCGATGACGTTCAGGCCGACGAGCAGCCCGGCGATGACGGCGCCCTCCTCCTCCATCATCAGGGCGTTTGGCTCGTAAAACTCACTGCAAGGCACAAACAAGAGGCGATTTTAGAAAAAGATATTTCTCATGCAAACATTGTAAGAAACTCCACAGAATAAAAACAAAACTACTGTCATCAAGTCTTCAAAGAAAAGATTAGGGACACTGGAAAAATTTAAAATGTAGATTCTGTGTCAATTTATATCAAATAAATCCAAGTAAATAGCCAAAGATTTTCAGGTGTGTCAATTATGTAATTAATATATGAAAATGTTCACATAATACGTTCTTCTTTTGTTATCTGATTTGTAAAGACGCACTTTAGACACACAAAATGTTTCCCAAATTAGATTAGAGTAGATTTGTGTTTTGCATAAATAATTTAAACAATTCTCATTCTGAGATTAAAGTCAGAATTCTGAGAACAAATTATTTTCTCAGAATTCTGAGAAAGAAATATTCTGAGAAAAGTCGGTATTTTGAAAAAAAAAAAATCAGAATTGTGAATCAGAATTGTGAAGATTTAAAAAAAGCACAAAGAAAGAAAGTTACAATCCTGAGATCAGTCTGAATTATTATTTAAAAAATGTCAGAAATCTTGAGAAAAAAATTCAGAATTCTGAGAAAATAAATCAGAATTCAGAGTTTAAATTCAAAATTCAGAAAAAAAGTCAGAATTGAGAAACAAGTCTGAATTCTGAGATTAAAGTCAAAATGTTTTTTTTCTTTTCTGAAGGTCATCAATTGAGAAAAACAAAAACTTAGAGGAAAACCAATCAAGACGACCTAAAACGATCACAAGCCAGCCAGACTGCTCTGAGTGGAAAACAAAGCTTGATTGAAGGATCCATTTCCTGACAACATGACCCCACCTGAGCAGGTCCTTCCTGTTGATGATGGTCTTCATGTAGTCTGAGAGCTTCTTCTGCATCAGGGCCAGGCGCAGCCAGGCCCGGCCTCTTCCCAACGGAGTTCTGCGGTCAGACACACAGACGTTGGGTTTCATGCTTCGGTTCATCAGCGTCTGACTGGAACCAGCAAACAGACTCACCTTAACCCAGGCAGGTCTTTCACGCTGGCAGTGATCTCTCCGGCCTCAGGGGTCAGCTTCTCCACCAGCTCCAGGGGCCCCCAGAACGACTTGTTCTGCCCCAGGAACGTCTTCTTACCTGGTGACCGACTCACAGCGTCAGTTCATTCAGCCTTTAGCTTCCCTTTACATGGTTATGACGACAATACCTACTTTTTAGTCCGTGTTTAAGGCAGTGCTCCATGACGACAAAGAACTGCTGGAGCGGCGCGTAGTCGGAGTCCAGCGTGCGTCCGAGGTTGAGCGCCGACTCGATCAGGCCCTTGATGCTCAGCTTGGCCATGTTCATCAAGTTGAGCCTTTCAATGGCAATCGGGTCTTTGGGATCTGAAATGGAGAAAGAAAAAATAATAGGCAGAATTGAGAAAGAAAAGTCAGAATTCTGAGAAAAACATTCAGAATTTAGAGGAAAAAAGTCAGAATTCTGAGATTAACGTTAGAATTCTGAGATTAATGTCAGAATTATGAGAAAATAGAATTCTGGCATTAGTCTGAAATCTGAGAAAATATGTCAGAGTTGACAAAAAAAGTGAGAATTCAAAGAAAACAATTCTGAATTTAGCGGGAAAAAGTCAGAATTCTGAGAAAACTGGAACTCTCTTTTCAATTTGACCACATACATTTCTGTTTTAAAGTAATTTTATTATATTTCAACTGTTTTTCTCAGTATTGCTCCATCTAGTTTGACCCGTTTTGAATCAATTATTCATATCAGCACTTCACAGTGAAATACTTGTAGTGCCGTTTATTGTTGTTCAGTCATGTCACAATTGTTTGTGTTATTACAGATTTATAAACTGTTTACGTCATTACATTTACTTTGGACTAAATCATGAAAGCACACTGATATTAACATCCAGGATGTAGGAAAACCCAGTGGTATATGTCCAGATTTACTCTGTCTCAGTTAATAAAGCAGCTTACAAACAAGAATTCAAGAGAAAAAAAAACAATTACCACAAAAAAATGCAAGAAATTCGTCCATTGCTGTTTATAGATGTCGCTTGTGCATCAGATTTATGGATGTACTAGAAACAGGCAAATACAAAGGTTCCAATGGGATTAATTGTGTTAAAATATTTAATTTTTAAAGTCCCGGCCCTGACTAAGAACCAATAAATTATACACACTGCTATAATTTGTTCACATTATCTCTGCTGGGCTATATTTGAGTGTGTAAGAGTTTCATAAATAAATCTAAAGTGTAGCCGTGTTGAATCTGAACTGCCCGTTTCTGCGTAACAAAGTTCAGTTAATAAAATTTATTGGTGGTTTTACAGAAACATGAGACGATCTGCTGACAGCTCATTCTGAGACACGGTCACATGTTTAAAATCAGGTGACACAGATCTGGTCACTTAGGTTGAATTATAACACCAATGTGAACAGCTGTGCTTAAAATGCACTGAACTATCCCTGTTAAAATGCAAAAGCATCAATTGTTGGTGTCGCTCCACCATTCTGCAGATTTTTCATTTAACCTCTTAAGCCTTTTTACACAATATTAGAAATACATTAGAAGATGCAAATAAACATTTTAAATTCCATTTTTAAAATAAGAAAATAAAAAATGTATTACCTAAAATGCAATAACATCATTATTCTGGGGAATGTTTGATCACTGGTAGCAAAGGATGCAGCTGAAGCTTAAAAAATAACATCAACATGAGGAACGCTCAGTCCTTCTGCTTCACTTATTATCAATACATCGCAGGGCTGAGCTGATGACTAATTTTGATTAATTGATTAATAATTGTTTAGCAAAAGGTGCAATTTCTTTACAGGATTTGAACCAGGCGCAGCTAAATCTGACACAAGTTCTGTGTACAACATATCTATAGACAAAAGTTTAGTTTTTTTATCTTAAATGCTAAATGGATTTACATTTTTATGCAGTCTTGGCTTTACTATTGCTGGGAGTGTGTTGTTTTTTCAGAAAATTGTCTTTTTGTGAGTACATATACTCTAGTTAACAGTTAATCAATTACTAAATTAGTTGACAGTTATTTCAAATAATTGATTAATCACAATTAATCATTTTAGCCCTAAATGATTGACCTGTTGATGATAATTTGGTATTTATAACGTTTGGTGTCATGTTTTGCCAAAAGATCTGCATTTAAAATGGTCTGCCCAGAGGAAGTTGGTCCTGCTTTGTTTTTATTCTGGACAACGATGGCAGCACTTCCTGGTGGCGTCATCCTGCTGTGTAACGCTCAGGAAGCCCTTGATGACACAGCTCAAACACGCAGCGTCTCCGCTCTTTGTGAAAACGCCACGCCCTGGCGGAGGGCTGGGGGAGTAATCAGCAGGAGCCCGTCCGCCTCGTTACCTTCGTGGTCCAGCTCGGGGTCCGGCGTGAGCGAGATGTCGTTGAGCTCGCGCAGGCAGAGCCACTCGCCGTCGACGGAGACGCGAAAGTTGCAGAGATAGATGGTCTCCCGTGCGGCCTGGGTGATCTTGTCTGTGGTGGGGGTCGGGGTCTCGCTCTGAGGCGTCAGGTCTGACATGATGACTCAGCGATCGCCGGGCCAAAAAACAAGGCAGCGGCGAGGAGAAAAGGAGAAAAGGAGAAAGGAAAACGGCCTTTGCTCCAGAGAGGATGAAGACCGAGAAAAAGAGAGGAGGCGATGAAGAGGCAGGTGTCGGGGGGGAGAGCTGCTCCTCTTCCTCTTTAGGTCTGCATCCTCCCCTCCTCTTCGATACAACTGGATGAAATAAGCTGCTGTCTGGAGAGGGGCCTCCGCTCTTCCTCCTTCTCCTCCTCCTCTTCAGCCTCTGATTCTCCCTTCTGTGCAGACCGGCCGTTTAAAATGCAACAGAGCACAGTGTGGTGAAAAAAAAACACACCATTACAAAACAAACAAACAAAAAAATCCCAGCCCCTCTGCCAGTCAGCTCAGCACCGGCCGCCTCTGATTGGGCTGCCTGTGCACCGCAGTGACTCCAGTAGGTGGGTGTCGACCAAGATGGCCGACAGCGGTGCTGGGCACGGCGACACGCTCGTCATGTGAGCAGATGGTGCATGCGTAAAGAAAGAGAGGAGAGCAAGGGAGACGGGGGTCTCTGGAGCAACAAAGCAATGCTAATGATTCAGCTGAGCATTAACAGCCGCCTGTCGTCGTGGCAACGCAATTACAGAACCGGCTGCAGCGGAGAGCAGCAGGGTTCATTAGTATACAACGAATTACATTTCATAACCGATTCTGGTAATACACGTTGTATGATGTATGACAGCGTATTGAGGCATCTGTAGATAGAAAAAAAAAAAAAAAGAGTAGATACCTGCCCCCCAAAAAATAATCTGAAACTTAGAGATGAAAAGGTTTTCTAGAAAAAAAAACGTGGAAATTTCTGTGCTTCAAAAGTAAAAAAAAAATTAGAAATGCTTGAAAAACTGAAATTTTGAGATTTATTGCAGAAATTTTCTAAAAATAACTTTGGACATATCTGACCTAGAAAAGTCAAAGAATTTGCTAGAAAAAACTGACAATATTTTAGATTAATCTCAGAAAATTTCTTTTAAAAAAAGTTTGAAATTGCTCAGATTGAAGTCAAATATTTGCAATCAAACATTCAAAAATTTTGATATTGATCTCAGAAATCTTCTAGAAAAGAAAAACAGTTTTGAGCTCCAAGTGTTGCTGAAAAAAAAAAACCTCAATCAAAACAAATGATACCGACCCCCAAAAGTCTGCTTTTGAGATCAGATGTCTGACTAAATGTATCTTGAGCAGGGACAAGACTTTAACGCTTTAATCTTGATTAACTATTTAAATAGATTTTGACATGTTAACATTTTTTTTATTGATGGTCCTGTACACAACCTCTGTATTTCTGCTGCGCTCGTAAATCTGATGTACAAGCAACATCTGCAAACAGCAGCAATGGACGACAAAACTGCTTCTCTTGGCCCACAGGGTGTTAAAACAATCTGATGAGACACAGGAAAACACTAGTGCTGTTTTCAAGTTGTGCTAATAGGAGTTAGCCTATCAGAGAAGCTATTCAAGCCTAAAATAGCATCTGAATGCTAAACATGTAACACAGACGCTAATGCTAATGTCAGCGCTGACGTTTCTAAAGAAAAAATATCCGAAATTTTTAGATCAATCTCAGAAATCTATTAAAAAACAATTAATTTTCTGAGTTTAAGAAGTCAAAAATTTACTTGAAAAAACTCAGAAATGTTGGGATTAACTTCAGAAATTTTTGAGAAAAAAAGAAGGAAATTTCTGAGTTACAAAAATTTCCGACTTTTGGGCATTTTCTCAGTTGAGTAGTATTGTAAAACTACTAAATAACATTATGATTTAAAATGGACATAGAGCCACAGAAAACTCATTGTGTTCAGAGAGTTAAGACCTTTACAGAGTCAAGTGGACCTGGTTCTGATCAGAATACAACACAGGTGAGTAGAGAACCCAAAAATTGTACTCTAGTAGGAGTAGCACAACTTCAACACATTTTTACTCAAGTAAAAGTAAAAAGTAGCCGTTCAAGAAATTACTCAAGTTAAAAAAGTCTACTCAAGTACTGAGTAATAATAATATAATAATGATAATTATCAATCATTTAATATTTAAAAATTACATCGTCAGACTGACAAAAATATAAAGTAAAGTGGAAATGTTGGTATTTTAATGACAAAAATGATAATAATTCATATCAGTAACATGAAATGACAAAGTCAGGCAAAAGAACATTTTTCCAAATCAGTTATTACAAATAAAAAACTTATGAAACTTTAACAAACACTGCAGGTGTGTGTCTGTGTCTGGTGAATTTTTGGTTAAAACGTGTTTTTCATTCAGTGGTAGAAAATCCAAAATTTTACTCAAGTAAGGTAACAATACTTCATAATAAAATTACTCAAGTAAAAAGTACAGCACTATAAAAATACTCCTAAAGTACACTTAAAGTACAGTTTTGTTTTTTAAAAAGGGTTACTCAAGTAAATGTAACTAGCTACAACCCAACTGTGGAATACAATAAAGTATAACAAGAAATGTAGTCAATTGGGCCGGCTGTTTGGAGGTGGGCGGGTTTTACGTTGTGTTTGGGATTGAAACCGTCAGATCTGGCAACCCTGACTAAAAAAAATGATTAAAACTGAATCAAGAGGTGGTTCATATTATTAATAACACATTAATAATATGTTATTCTTTCCATTTGAATCGAACATTTTTGAAAATGCTAGAGGAAAATGTCTTCAACTGTGCATCTTTGAGAGTCACTTAATCATCATAAAGGACGTGATTTATCCGCCTGTGACTCAGTTCCAATTTTAGCAACGTCTCATGTTTGTTTAGGGAAGTGAGGTGACGTCGGGTCACAACAGAGGAGCTCATGCTACCTACAGCTCCACTCTGAAGCTAAAATAAAGTTTTTAAGAACTCACTTCTTCGCTTTGAGTCGATTCTTTCGATCCTGAAGTCATACTGTCGAAGCGGTGCTGGTGAAACGGGCGCTGCCTTCCCAAACTTCACGTTGGACGAGTTCAGAGCTTCCTTGAAGTAAATCACCGAGGTCGGGGACAGAGTCTCGTCGTCCGGACTCTCAACAACATGTCCATTTTCATCCGAGGAGTTCTGTCTGCTCGTCCCAGAACTTTGTGAGACCTCTGCAGCTGACTGCGGAGGCAAATCTCCCGACGGCTGACCCCGCTCCGCCATCCTCTGCGTTCGGTCAGACCCTCTTCATGTGACCGGCGGCTGGGCTGTCCGTCTGCGGTTGTCAGTGAATCATTCACCCGCCGCGGTTAGCTAAGCAATCGATAGCTCTATCAATCGGTGAGCTCTTAGAAGCTCCACAGCGATCATTCCACCTTCCGTCCTGTTCTCCAGAACCTCCTCCTGACCCGGAAACAGCTGTGTGTTGGCATTTTGGTCAAATCTGCAAATTTTCGCGAGACTTTCCTCTCTTCCGCTGGTTGCCGCCACTTTGAGGGTTTTTTTGAGACAGCGCATGCGCAAAGAGAATCAGCAGTTTAATATTTCAGGTCTTCTAAAGTATTTTTTGGTCAGGGATAATGTTTGGGGTTATTAATGAGGGGTTAGAGTTATATTTAGTTTTGAGGATAAAGGTGTGAGAGCAAATATTTTGGAGCATGTGGGAACCGGGGAAGGTTTGAGATTAGCGGGTCCTGAGAGCGACACCGAGCGGACGCCCCGTGGAGAGACGATACGTCAGGGTGTCGGCCATCTTGTGAGTGGCAAGTTTAACGAGATTCGAAAACGGCACTACTGTTATCCTGAGTAATTTTTATAAGTCATTTTAGATACGGAATATATGTTCGTTTCAGTCATAATAACAATGGCAAAGCTTTTGTCTTAAAATTAAGACCAGGGCTTTTTTTTTTTTTTTGCTAAACTTGTAGTACCTAAACTGTACAGCAGGAGGAGACACGTGACTTATAAAAAGAAGTAGATTTTGTGAAAATTGCATTTTTTCCCCCCTTATATTTAATTGAGCAAAAAAATTTAACATAATCGTTACACAGTGATGTGACGATCCTTCCTCATTGTCTATTTTTTGGCATGTATGTTACATTTCACTGTTTCAAAACATCAATCGAAGTGAATTGGTTTGTTGTTTTTAAATTAAGGTGTTTATTATAAAGGGAGAAGAAAATTCCAAACCTATATTGTCCTATGTTAAAAAGTGATTTAAATATAAATCTAATAACTGGTTAAATAATCCTTAGCAGCAACAACTGCAGTCAAGCGTTTTCAATAACTTTGCAGTCTTCAGAGGAATTTATTCATCTTTTAACAATTGTTGTAATTCAGCCACATTGGATGGTTTTCAAGCATGGACAAACTTTTTAAGGTTATGGCACAACATCGCATTAGGATTTGATTAGGCCACGCCAAAGTCTTCATTTTGTTTTTGTCAGCCAAATAGTGCTGCTGCTATGTTTTGAAACCAAGTTGGTTTAAACTTGAGGTCACCGACAGACAGCCGTATTTTGTGGTCCACAGCAGATTGGATGGTTTCTATTTATCACAACAAGTCTTCCAAGTCCCGAAGCAGCAAACCATCACACTACCACCACCGTGTTTTACTGCTATTTTAGCAAAATTATAGATATGAAGTTTGTCAAAATTGGTTTATTTATTCTTCTAAATTATTTTGAATCAAAAAGTTATTCCTCCTCACATTTACTTGTGTATAAGTTATGTTGTGCTGCTCTTGACGGTTGGTGGTCACCATAGCAACCAGCAACCGTTAGTGTGTCCTCTTTTTCTGTTTCCGTCTATGACTGTGGTATGAAAGGATCAGCTCTGTGTTTCCACTTTTTCACACAGGGACATGTAATAAACATCTTCATTTAAAAACTGTTTTGTATTCACTTATGTTGTCTTTGTCTAATATTTACTTTGTTTTGATGTTCTAACACACCAGTGTGACAGACATGTAGGGGGCAAACACTTTCTCACACCATTGTACAAAGAAAGAGCTCGTAAACCCTTGACCTCCCTGAAATATTCATTGGAAAACTGCTTTGCTGTTCCACAACAGTCTTAAAGCAAAGCTAAGGGTTACCAGTAGACAAAAAGTCAGGGACTTTTTCTTCAAACACAGACGAATCAGAGACATAGCTGGCTGATCACTGTGTGAGTCCTGATTTGTTACAGACCAAAAAAGTTTGTCAAAATTGACAGGAGGGTTCAGCTGTGAAAAATAATGGTGGAACTGTTGTGGGTGTCTGGGTATTCATCTCCCTCAGGCCGAGCTTGGAGTCGTTGGTTTAACAATGAATTCTCCATCCAGTTAAAGACACTCAAAGTCATGTCAAGTTTATTTGTATTTCAGCAGCAAGACAGTTCATATGCCTTACAAGATAAAGCAATACAGAGAACAATTATGAAACAGTAATAAACACTACATTTTGTCAAAAAACATAATCAAAATGATCAAATGTGTTGGTCAATGTTCCAGTTATTATTAATCAAAAGCAGCTCTAAACATCTGAGTTTTTAGCCTAGATTTAAAGTAACTCAGTGTTTCAGCAGTTTTGCAGTTTTCTGAACTTTGTTTCAGATTTGTGGTGCATAGAAGCTGAAAGCTGCTTCTCCATGTTTGGCTCTGGTGGTTCTGGGGATGCAGAGCAGAACCAGGAGACCTGAGAGGTCTGGAAGGTTGATAGGACAACAACAGATCTGTAATGTACGGTGGTGCTGAGCCGTTCAGTGATTTATAAACTACAAACAGTAGATTCTCTCAGTGGAAGGACTTTAAAACTGGGTGATGTGCTCCATCTTCCTGGTTTTAGTCAGAATGCCAGCAGCAGTGTTCTGACTAAAACGCTGCTGGCGAAGGAATGATTTCTTTTAGGTAGACCTGTGAAGCCACTTGCAGTAATCAATGCGACTAAAGATAAATGCATAGATGAGTTATTCTAATGCTAATACATTAGTCCTGTAATCCTGGAAATGTTCTTCAGATGATAGAAGGCCGACTTTTTAACCATCTTCATGCGTTTCTAAAAGTTTAAGTTATGATATGGTTTTATTTAAGTCTTTTTTGCCAAGAAAGATTGTCATAACAAAAAAATTAATCCACCAAACACGAATCTCCTTGTCATAAGGAGCCGTTGTGAGGTAGACGCGGTAGACCCAGTAAATGATGGTTTAATGGAGAAAAACAGATATCCAGGCAGCACAGCAATAACTCTAACGCTGGTAGCGACTGGAGCAGACAAGAGACAAATGACAAGCGACAGCATAAACACAACAAGGAGCAGGGAACACAGGTGGGATTAAATACACAAGGAAGTTAATCAGGGGAAACAAGGGACAGCTGAGGACAATCAAGGGGTAGACCAACAACACCAAGACACAACTGAACACAGAAACCTAAATAAACACACAGAAAAACCAAATCCTTCCATTTATATTCTGAATTATCTCATTAAAGACCAACTGTTTAATCATTTTCTTTCTCCATTTTAGATCCCAAAGACCCGATTGCCATTGAAAGGCTCAACTTGATGAACATGGCCAAGCTGAGCATCAAGGGCCTGATCGAGTCGGCGCTCAACCTCGGACGCACGCTGGACTCCGACTACGTGCCGCTCAGCAGTTCTTTGTCGTCATGGAGCACTGCCTTAAACACGGACTAAAAAGTAGGTATTGTCATAATAACAATGGAAAAGTGACTTATTTTTCTGATTAGTAGTGTTCTGTATATAAATCACAGACCGTTTTGTTTGTATAATCTACAGCCTAAATTCCGGAAAAGTTCAAAGGTTCAGTCGTCTTTGAGGTATTTTAAAGTTTAATAATCCGCTTTAATCAAACTTTAATTTGTCTGGTTCATTTGTGGGGATGAGAATCTGAAATCAAACACTGTTCTGGACCAAAAAAGCAAACTCTGGTCCACCTACACACCTCGGTCTCAGTTCGGTGGAAGTGAACTCTGGTGTAGTTTGAATGCATATGGAATTCTTTGGAACTCTCCAAAAGCAGGAAGTAGACTACAGCGCAAGGCATTCTGGGTAAATACAACCAAAACAAATGCGTGTGTTTAGAGCCAGGTGGAGAAATGACTCGCAATCTTTTACCAAAGACAGAAGAGAAATCCTACACCACTAAAATCTAATGCAACTCCTCTGAATAAAATGAAATGAACACTGAAGAACATAGATTTAGAAGGTTGACTTTGTAACTGTCTTTATGTTGCACTGAAGGTTCAGGTCTGAGTTCATCACTACACCCAGATTTCAGGCTTAATCTCTAGTTTCCAGCTGTAACAACTGAAGCTGGCTCTAGATAATTCCCATTTAGGTTAGAAAATAATGACTTCAGTTTTGCTTCTGCTCAGCTGGAGAAAGTCATGGCATCTCCATCTTAATTGATGCTTAAAACAATGCTTATTTGTTTTAAGCATCAATCCAGTGAGTGCAAACAACATTACTCAAAGTAAAGGCTGGACCTTTCAGTGTTTTTAGTCTGAGGCTACGCCACTGCAATAAAATAAAATGTACACATCTTTACCAGGGTTACCACCGAGTATGCAGTGTACTGTGTATTTAGTGTTGTTTTTTCCACTCATGAATGAAAAATCAATGGTTGATTTGCAGTTTCACAGAAACGTTTAAGTCAACAGTTTCAGTGAAAGATTTGAAGGTAAACGTCTGGAGTGTTTAGTGAAGGCTGTCCAGTTTGGAGCTAAACAGGATCATCGGGTCACTGAGGTTTACAGCAGGAGGCTCAGAAGCGACTTTTCTGTTTCCTGTCATAGAGTTAGGACAAATACGGGAACGTGTGTGAGACCCTAATCCTGACAGCAGCTCTTTCCCATCCTCCTTTAGGTAAACACTGCAGTTTTATTTCTTTGTTTTTTATTTTAAAACATACAGCATTGTTCCATGAAATAACTGATTCATCCTTCTTGTATTTCTTGGATGTGGAAGTGATGGGTGTCTGTTTTTATTAAAAGTGCCATCCTGTTTGTAGATAACACAAAACTCGTGATATTGGGTCATTAATTCCACAAAGCTATGCTCTGGAAAAACACCAGGGCTGAAAAGTAAGTACACCTTTCCTGCCTCCTTAGCAATTTATAAGATGATTAGCAGTCAGCTATTGCTAATAAACTCCATGTTACCAGAGTAGGAATGGTTGACCTTCATGTACAGCAGCTTGTTTGTAGAAAACCAAACACCAACAGTTTGGACGCCTGCAGGTCAGCTGGTGGTTGGGTTGGGAATTTGTCTTTGCAACCAGTGAAGCTCTCAGGCGAGTAAAACCACATGAACTTCAAATTGTTCTCCACATGTACAGCATATTGGCACACAGCACTAATATGCTGTACAGTACAGTTGTGTCACACCACACTGAAACAGCTGTTAGTGAAGACAAAAACTTTAAATGACTACTTGTTACTCGATGTTTTTTTAACGAGTTCCTTTTAATTAATGTGTCTTGTTATAATATTGCAATATTTAAATCTTTATTTTATGGTGTTTGGTGTTGCTGTTTTATAGTAATCGTTTTATTGCAGCACTTTGAAATTTTGGTAAATATAAAGTGCTTTTTAAGTTAAATGTATTATAATAATAATAATAATAATAATAATAATAATAATAATAATAATAATTAGTATTATTATTATATGCTCTATGAAACAATAATATTCTAATTCTCTGCAAAATATTTAGTTATCTTCCACAGAAACTCTGCAAATACTGAACTGTAACTAGTGAATAGAACTAGAAAGGCAACAATGAATGTTGTTGCAATGGTCGAGTCAAAGTCCAGATTTCAACCTGATTGTAAAGCCATAATGGCAGACCTATGATGGCAAATTAGAACCATTAGAAATGTAAAAAAGGCAGTGAATTTCTACCAAAAAACGTTTTTAGAAAGAGCAAGGAAATTTCTGCGCTCCAAAAGTCAAACATTTGTGAGAAATGCTAAAAAAAAAAAAAAAAATTTAGATTAATCTTAGAAATTTTCTAGAAAAAACGTGGAAATTACAAACATTTAACATTTTTGACTTTTGAAACTCTGAAAATTTCCAAAAGTAAATTTTTTTTTACTTCACTGGCTCATAAGGTTTTCAAGTTTTTCATATAAAATTAAGATTAATCTAAAAAATTCTGAGTTTTTTGGTGGAAATTTAATCCTTTTTTTGTGTCTACAGTGGCTCTAATATGCCATCATACAAACCAAAGAGAAGGTTGTATTGGAACAAATTTCTGCACAACCGGATGAACAGAAACTATGTTTCCACGCATTTATTTCATATTCCGGTAAATATTTAGACCCTTTTCCAACATCACATTGTGTTTTGAAGACAAAAGAGAGAAGGATTTGCTTTTCCTGGAAGAATCTGACTTCAAAAACATCAGCTGGAGAAAAGCAGCACTTCTGTGGGAAGACTGAGGGATGAAAAGGGAGCAGCATCACTAGTTTTTAACTTCAAAGCATCAATATCCTGATGCAAAAACCTCAAATCCAGTGTTTGAACTCTGACTTCATGGTTTTGAGATGTAATGTGAAATAAAGCAGAGATTGAGAAGACAGACGCAGGTGCACGGACTGTTTTCCCCCTTATGTGATGTTTTTTTCCCCTCCATCATATTAAACTTGCAGTGGAATATAAAATTGCTGACATGCTCACAGTGCTGCAGCTGTTTTGCTTTATACACTCCCAAAATGTGGGAAGATGTTCTGTCACATCTCGTCGCCTGCGATCTGCTGCTCCGCTGTTAGCCTTGACAATATTTTGTGTTGTGAATGAAAACAAACTTTATTTTGGTAACAAATTCTAACATGCGGAAAAATGCAAGTGTTGCCCCAGTGAAAACACCAAAACGAGGGTCTGTGTGACATGTTCTGGGAAAACCTGCCGCCTGACGAATTTTGCTGTCATTTGGTTCACAGGAACATGCAACTATGAAGGATTAATCTGCATTAATCCGATTAAAGCTGCAGCTGAAACGGAGCGACAAAGTTTCAATGAAGAAAAGTTACATTGACTTGGTTGAAAATGCAATCAAAATAGCTTTAAAATCCCAAAAAAGACAAAGTTTCATCAACATATGGATTTATTTGAGTAAAAAAGTTTAAAATCAGGTTTAGAAAAATGGAGTGACTACCAGGTTTAGTTTTTCCAACTATTGACAAAGGATTGGGGATGATGATCGATTGGAAATGACACAAAAAAACTTCAAAATGTTGAAAGATTCTGAAATTTGTAGGAATGAAAGTGGAATCAGGAGGTTTTGTGCAGAACCAAAGGTTATGCACCACTTCATCTCAAACGTGTTAGAATAAGCACCAAACTATTATTTTTATAGTTGAAAAATAATAGTTTTCAACTACCACTAACTGTAGACATTTTAAAAACAGCATCATAGCATGATTTGAACTTATTCAGTTTGTTGTGTTGAGTCAGAAAACCAAGAAAACCCCCAGAAAAGTAGCCTCATTATTTATCGTCTCCATTTTTCTGAGATGTGTGGTCCCTGCTGGTTTGCAACCTCTACGTCTTATTTATTACAGCTGTACGAAGCGTCAACATCTCATGAAGTTACGCTGTGAGTAGCCTGGTTGATTCGCCACAGACCAGCAGATGAAAACACGCCTAATTCACATTTTCTTTTTTGCAACATTTTAAAAGTGCGCCCAAAATTTGTATGACCATTAAATGGAAACTTTAAGATTAGTTTGAGGATCAGAAAACAATTATGCAAAAAAGAAAAACCTTTTCGTGTCACTATAAGCTGGATATGTAATATGGAAGAAAAGCTCCCAGTGCATTTGGACCTTTTGGCAGAACATCAGAAGCTTCCAAGCCACTTTAAGCTCAAAGTTTTGATATTTCTGCCTCCTTTATTCTATTATTCAACCAACGATAATCAACTAAAGGAATGTTTGCGCCAAACAAAAGATGTAAACCTAATGAACTTTGCAAACGCCAAACACCAAATGTCAACCATTCCACAGCTGATTTTTCTGTTTTTTCTTATCTAGAACCAGCTGGCACAGAGGCAACAGGTGCAGGGATTCTTGTGGCAACTTATTTCTGGTTGCAAGGCATCTTCCCCACTGAGCCACTGCATAAGTGCTTAGACCAGCAAGAAGGGAAAGACTTGTGTCACGCAATGCCACTAAGGTGGTCTGGTGCTAAAAATATATGAAGGCCAGCAAAGGGGCATGCTCTGAAACGACCCACACTGAACAACAGACAGAGCAGAAGAAGAAGTTGGAAGTAGATGTTGAAACAGCTCAAATAAAACTGATGGACAATTTTGTTCTTGTAAATCAGAGCTGATTTGTTTTTCTAAATTGCTTTACAATGGATCCAGTTAGTTTAGAAATGGTTAAATTCCTAAAATAACTGCAGAGGTCTCCCATTAAAAATGCTTATAATTGCCCATTTTAGTAGTTCAAACATAATGTGCATTCATTCGCACAGTGGAGCAGTCTTAGTGTTTTTTATTTATTGTCGCTCGGTTGTTGCTCTGAAGTCGGGATTTCAACATGGCGACTCCCACATGCTTTATTTTCAAGATCTCCTACAAACATCATTTTAAGCTTTACTTTCATAAGGAAACACCACTTTGAATCTGTACAGTTTGGAGATTCAGACTTTACACTGATTTTAGATGCACTCGTATTTATGGGTCTTGTAAACTAATCAGGTTTCTGCCATATCTTAATACTGTTGATGCAAGGAACTGCCATATTGAACCGTGAAGGAGCTGCTTCCAGTTTCCCAGTGGGAAATCCGGTTCATGGTGTTCCAGTTCATCTTGCCCCCAGTTCAGAGTACAACTGGGACGCAGCATTAGTGTCTGAGAAAGTTGGAGGTTTTGACCTCCAACTTTCTCCCCCTGGATCCTGTGAGATCCAGGGGGGCCAGTTTACAACATCAAGGTTTCCAAACCAATCTATTCATTCATCACACTGTTTTTATGTTTGGAAGACATTTTAATCAGATACCAGGGGAAATCCTGTAATCAGATTTTTTGTATTTGTTTGGATGCAGAGTGGGCTGTGTGGTTTGGGAGCCCAGGGTTCTATCTTTGTTTTATTTGCAGGTAATGTGGTTCTGCTGGTCGATTCTTGGAAATGTGAGAACATGTTTCTCAACAGAAAAAGAGTAGAAGTTCTTCCACCAGGTTTGGGATCGAGCTCAAGCAGAGGAGTTCAGGTATGTTGGTGTCTTGCTAAGGAGTGAAAAGTATTCCCTTCCATAGGGTGCGTTGACCCTCTGAGCCAAAAACATTTAAAACAGCAAAAATTATGAATGATTATAATCAATGTCTTTAGAATAATTTAAACTCTGTTATGAAACCAATAGAATCTCTAATGGAGGACGGTTTAAGTTTAAATCATTCTCATCCAGATCTTTGCCTCTCATCCCCCACACATACTGTATTTTTACTCCAGGTTGGATTCTTTAAAATGAAATAAATAGAAAACTAAAATAACTACAGGACAATGTCTCCCACCTCATGCATGAAGTTGTTGCAGAACTGAGAGTGACAAATGACTGCTTCATGTGTGCATAAAGGAGCGTTATCATAGATCCTTCCTCCCAGCAGCCCCTGCTGGGATTTGCACAGTTTTACTACATTTTAAATAACATTTTGGTTGTTATTCCACATATATCTGTCTGTACTGCACCGATGTACTGTATTGTAAGTAGTGTGCTGTCATTTTAATGTTTAATTATACATTAAAAACGTCATTCTACTCAGTAGCACATCGCTTTTACCAGCATACACTATTTCTATATCTACATTTAAATGTTTTTTAATGTCACAATACTGTACAATATTATTATTATTATTATTATTGAAGTGTAATCTTGTTTTTTTAAATTAGTAATGCAAATATACACCTAATCTATCTAATTTATCTAATCTAAAAAAAAATTGTGGGAAAAAAAGAAGAAAAAAAGCATTGTGAGACAGTAAAATATATTTTGTATTTCTATTTCTTCTTCTAGGCAGCATTATATATACACTGCTCAAAAAAATAAAGGGAACACTTAAACAGGTGTTTAACACTTAAAGTATTCCCTTTATTTTTTTGAGCAGTATATATATATATATATATATATATATATATATATATATATATCTGTCTGTATATATCTATATTTGAGTAATCATATGTTTATTTTGAGTTAAAAACATGATATCTCAATATGTCTTCTCCCGGCAGGTGGCGCTGTACGCTCAAAATAACTAATCTGATCGTGAACCTTCTTACAAACCAGAATTACATTTCATTTTAGAGCTGCAGGTAGATTTCAATCAAGTATGAGCTTTTAGAAATGTACTTTTACATTACTTTTTTATGACACTGGATAAACAAAAAATAGAAGCAAAAATGCGTTTTCACTGGAAGCGAAGACAGTTCATTCATCGTTCATGCCAAAAGGCAACAGTTTCTTCTTGAATTGTTTAAAAAGTATTTAACCAAGGTTGCTGGATTGCTTTGTACTTAACGTGTGAGATTGTAAACATTGACCCTGAGGAAGCGGTGAGGGCGCAGTGTGTGGAGCAGCCCGACCTCCTCTTCCCTCCCCCCGGAGGAGTGGCGCAGACAGAAGGATGGTCCGGCTGATAGAGGAGGAGGCGGCGGCCGCGTCAGGACGCGTAGCGCTGACTGTCGGAGCGCAATGACTCAGACAAACTTCACGACGCTCCGGAAATAGGCTTCTCCAGAAGGCTGTAAATCAGAGCCAGACTGCGGGGTTTTATTTCCACATTGACAAGTTTGGACAAAGTTCCTGAGGCCGTGAGTTTCCGTTCATTTTTCTCACAACTTGCTGGCCTGGCAGGTGCTTTCAGCGCTCAGACAGACGCGTCTTTGCTCACTTTCTTTCTATCCTTTTCAGTTTTGTTGTGTTGCAGATTGGGAAAATTTCAGATTTAAACAGACTTGTGCGTAAAAGCGCAGCCGGACTCTGTTTTTTAATCCAATTTCTACGTGTGTGACGCGGCTTTCTGCAGTTCTTTCTGCAGAACGCAGAGTGTCAGCATCTCCTCTAATGAGACCTCCGCATATCACTGAAGCTTGGCTGCAGTGATCAACATATCACTGCAGCCAAGCTTCAGTATGTAAAAGCTAATAAAATGTTGTTTCTGTCTAAGCCAGGTCAAACATCAGCTGCAGTGATCCACTGTGCGCAGGAGATCAATCGGACCTGAAGAGATGAGTGGCAAGAAGTAAGTGTTTGTTTTTACCTTCATGCAAATCTCCTTCATTTCAAATAAAGTGGCAAGAATAAACCCTTATAAACCAGGTGCAATGTTAAAAATAGTCTTCAGGATGAAAATGTAAACGGTAAAATTAATTATTTATGACTTTTTACATCAATTTCTCACCAATCTACATGGATTCAGGTCAGCTTTGTTAAAGTGTGACTGGTAACACATGGGCCGCGTTACAGTTTTCATTGTCAAAGAACGGATTTCCAATGTACTCCAAGATTAAAACTGTTGGTTCAGATTTTCTTCTAAAAACTTGAACATAAAAAACTAAAATAAGCTTGGATCATTTCTTCTGGTAAAAAAAAAAAGGATTTAAACGTGGGTCAAAACAACAGGAACACACACACGTAGTTCCATAAAAATCCTAAAATTACATGTTTAACTTCTCTGAAATTTAGCTGTAAAAACTAAAGATAGACGGGGGGATCTAACTTTGTCATAAATTACAATAAACCGACTAAGTACTGTAATTCAGCTTTATTAAAACATTTCAAAAAGTGAAATTTCTAGCTAATGACACTCTAAACACAGAAAATGATCCACAAGGTCACTACTAATCAACCTGGCTGTATCCAGGTCTGTTAATGTGCTAATAAAAAGTTAGGTGGAAGGAAAAAGTGTGGTTAAAAAATGCATGAGAAATAACTGCAGCTTTGAGAGGACTGTGAATCAAAAAACAGAATTTGAGCTAGAAAATGTCCTGACCTAAAACTCAAAAGGTTTGACCTGAATCAGTTAATCAGATTAATCATAATGAATCA
The DNA here is from genome assembly GCF_001444195.1 of Xiphophorus couchianus. Lineage (NCBI taxonomy): Eukaryota > Metazoa > Chordata > Actinopteri > Cyprinodontiformes > Poeciliidae > Xiphophorus > Xiphophorus couchianus. The sequence goes on from NC_040239.1 coordinate 3,534,145, forward strand.
GTTATTGAAATGATCACCAAGTAATTTAGTAATTTATTAATCATTAGCTGGAGTATGTAGATTCAAAAGAAGGCCATTTGGTGAAAGAACTGCATACTCAGAGCAGAAATTAAGCCAAAATTGTACAAAAAGATGCATTAATTTTCCATTTAAGATGAGACAAAACAACTCTGTAAATATGTTCTATCTGGAACTCCTCAAATAGTATTGTTTTGGATTTACCCAGTTCAAAATTTGTAAAAACAATCTCATTAAACACGTTTTTCTATCCATTTATTAATCAACTGGTCTGCTGTACATTGTATTGATGTTAAGCCAAGCAGAAATGGCCGAGGTTTAAAAGTATAAAAGTATTTATCTTTTAGCTGCTGATGCATCCTTGGCTACAAATAATCAATTGTTTACTAAATAAATGCTATATTTTAGGCAATAAAATGTTTATGTTCTTATTTAAGGAGTAGAACTGTTTATTTGCATATTTTAATGTGTATAATATTGTACAAATAGACTCAAGTGGTTAAATTAAAATAAATCTGCAATTAATCAATTAATCTTCAGGATACTTGCTTACTAAAATAATTGTTAGTCAGCAGTAATTAATGCAAAAGGAGCCCCAACCCAGTATTTTACTGTAGAATGCATTGATATATATCTCTTTACTAAGACAGTAGTGCTGGATTTAATATCGAAAAAAATCAAAATTTTTCATTAGCTGTCACCAGTTTGTTAAAATAACTCACTTCATGGTAATTACTCTGCTTTTTGATGACATTATGATCTAGAGACGCACCTGTTTGCCAACTCAGGCGACATCGACCTCTGCAGACCAGATTGGAGAACATGAGTCGTTCTGCTGCATAACGTTCACGTGTCTCATGCAGATATCCTATAGCCGAGCATGTTTTGGTCACACAGCTGGCAGGCTGGGAGCAGAGAGCACCGTCTCCTGCTTGAACAGGCTGAGCTGCATGCAGGCTGATGCATCTGACCAACCAGAGCTCAGATGATGTTATCTGCAAACTGAATCAGAGATATCAGTTGATTTACAGCCACAAATCCAAAGTAACAGGCAGAGGAGGGCAGAGGACCCAAAAACCGTACCAAGAGTAGCACAACATGTTTTTACTCATGTAAAAGTAAAATGTAGGCATCCAAGAAATTACTCAAGTAAGAGTAAAAAAGTATTTGGTAAAAAGTTTACTCAAGTACTGAGTTACTGATAAAATTATCAATAATTTAGTGTCTAAAAATTACATAATCAGACAGAGCAAATTATAAAGTTAGGTGAAAATTTTGGTATATTAAGGACAAAAATGGCAATAATTCATTTAAGAAGAAAATAACAATAAAATGTTTGCAAATTAGTTTCTTTCAATAAAATACCGATGAAACTTTAACAAAACCTGCAGGTGTGTCTGATAATAAAAAAAACCCCAACATGTTTGTTTTTCATTTAGTGGGTAGAAAATCCATAAATTTTACTCAAACGAGAGCAGAAATACTTCATAATAAAATTACTGAAATAAAAGTAAAAAGTACAGCGTAGTAAAAAATACTCCTAACAGTAACTTTTTCAAAACGTTACTCAAGTAAATGTAATTGAATAAATGTAACTAGTTGCAACCCAACTCTGGTTTTTAGATTGTTTTTAATGGTTTTGATATTAATAATAAATTCATCAATCAGTTTAAAAATGTTGATCAAAGCCTTGTTTTTCTGCTCATTAATATATTTTGTTAAAAAAAATATTGCACATAAAGTTTAGAATGGGCAGAAGAAAATCTTTTCTGATTTAGAAACAGAGCAAATTAAATTCATCAATCAGATGTTTTTTCTACATTTGCACACATTTGTAATGAAAACAAATCTCTGTTTTATCAAAGTAAAGCTAGTGTCAGATAAGATATTGACTACTATTGACTATTAAACAGAACCCCATTTCAAGCACGATCAGAAGAATATATTTAATTCCAAGCAGAAACTCTGAACTTTGTCACTTATGAAAGAAAAAGAGAATAATAGTTATTCTCTACAAAAAAGTTTGAAAAAAACTTGAGGTCAGATATTATTACATTATTATAATTTTTATTAAAACATATTTTTGACCGACAAACTCAGAACTATAGTTCTGAACAAATTTTTCCTCAAACTTGTAACCAACATAACCAGTTCATTGACTTTACCTAAATCTAGTTTGTTTTATTACATAAAATAATCTCAAAAGATCCAACTTTGTCATTTAGTTGGAAAAAATTAATTAATATAAACATTTTCTATTCTAAATTTTGCCCCATATTTTTATTGTTATATTTATTTCTGACTGTTCTTGTTTAATGTAACAAGTGGAAAAAACACTGAAAACAACATTGATAAAATAGTAAACTTATCTAGATGAAGAAATAAATCTTTGACTGAACATAGAGCGGTTTTGTTTTTGTTTGTGTTTGTGTTTATGGGATTCTCAGACTGCAGTTTTTGCTGTCATGTCCCTGCTTGTTCCATAGATGGCAATGGAGGTAGAAGAAAGTCCAGCGCTGGTGAAGCCCAGAGACAAACGAGCCTCTGATTTTAGGCTGCAGTTAATTTCACATTTAAAATCATGTTTTTCATTCAAGAAAAGAAAAACAGGATTTTTTAAACATTCAAATCTAACTCAACATCAACAGTCAAGTTTCTAGATTTATTCCAGTTCGTAATTGTGATTTAGTTGAAAGTTAAAATATGTTTTTAGGAATGAATGATTATTTTTAGCGGCCTTGAATCCTATTAAGCAAATATGTATTCGATCCAAGACATGAAAAAGTATAAAAGTTATAATAGTAGCTAAATGTGTAACTTTCTTTATATAATTAGGAGAATGTTGTATTTAGCAGCATAAGATATAAAATTTATGGTAAAGTTTAGCAGTTAACGGCTAAAATTTAAATTCATATCTGAATATGACACAGTTGCTGACCTTTGACCCCTGAGTCAGTTGTGTAGCAGTAAATAAAATGTCACAGATTCAAACTAAACATTTAACTTGCTAAATAAATATTTAGGTTGGAGCCAAACTACTAAATATTTGTATGCTAAATATTTAGCTAGCTGGATAAATAATAAGTTTGCTAATTAAATATATCATAGGAGCGAAGTATTTAGTTTGTAAACTAAATGTTTAATTTCAAACAAAACATTTAGCTTTCTAACTAAATATTTAATCAGCAAGCTATTAAATTTTATCATATGTTTGTTAATCTGTTTTTCTGAGGTCTGCTCATCTGGGTGTTGAATTTGTTTCTAGTTAATTGACTCCACCAACCTTCCTGAGCTGGACTTTCCTCTGCCTACATCCCCCATAATGCTGTGCGGTTCTGGTTCGGAGTTCAGTTGAATTATTGAACACATTATCTATTGATATTGATCACATGTCTACTGCGACATGTTTGTTATTGATTTGCTGCCCAGCCCGGCCCTCATTGGACATTTTCACAAAGCTAATCTCCTTTTAGCGAACCAGCCGGAAGAATTGAAACATTTTCATCATTATCTGGTAAATGTTTGTTGGGAAACAGCCCAGTTTGTTTTATTTGAGCTCAAACGAGTGTGTAGACATCTCAGAAAGCAGCAGAGAAACTCTCCCGGACGTGTGTGTGTGTGTGTGTGTGTGTGTTGTCACTTAAGCAAAGCCAGCATAATCCCGTAAGGGCGGATGAGTAGACAGACATGTGATGGCCCACTTGTTTCTAAGGTGGAGGGTGTTGGAAAGGGGGGAGCATTAGCAACAGATGGAGAGGCTTTGTAGTATGTGTGGGTGTCTGGCTAATCACACTCATTAATTTTTACTTTTATTTGACATTTTCTGGCTGTGATGGAGCATCTCTGATGGAGGGATGCTGTTGATTTGACCAGGTTGGCGTCTAATTTGGAGCAACACCAACATTTCTGTGGATCACACTCAATTAGCAGACTTCCTGTCCTCTCCCTCACCCTGCTGTACCAGATTAAAGCCACAACATTATACCTGCCGCACTTAGCCCTCGTCAAGGACGGCACACACGCGCCCGTACAGTCGGGCTTGTTTACTCGCTGGTGCAGCCTCTGGTGTTTTATGGTTCTTTAATGGGCGGAGATGAGCGCCACCAGCAGTACCAGACTGAGCCCCAGTCCCAACTTACTGCATGTCAACGAGCCAAAGCGCTATGGCTCCACGCTGTCGCTGGAGGAGAAGTGTGAACAGTCTTTCTTCCTCTTCTACTACTACAGGATGGAGGACGAGGCGGTGGTGGACCGCGGGGCGTCCTTACTCAAACACCTTTGTGACGAGGAGGAGGTAGAGGGTGAGTTTACCTGTTTTTATTTTACTCTAACTTCCCTTGTTTTAGCAGTTTTACCTTCAGTCTACTGCATGATGTAGGTTTGAAAGTCTGGTATCGTCTTTTCAAAGGAAAGTCATTCATTGATTGGAGCAGGGTGAATGTTGAGACTCTTAACGAGTGCCAAATTGGCACACTTCCTGTTTGTACTTTACGGCCTGGTCCTCACCTATTTAACGAGCTGGCAAGATGAAGATGTAGAACGCAGAGCATGTGATCCAGTGTTTACCTCACTAATCCCCCGAGAGACCGGCAGAACGGCAAGGAAGAAGAAAAAAATCTGGTAGTGTACTAATGATACGTGCCTCTAAACCTGTTGGCACCTCTAAGAAAGTCTTTATTTTTAGTAGTAGCTTAAGTTTACTCAAAAAATGTTGGAAAAAGGTTGCAACCAGGGATGAGGACAATTTACAATAGTCAATTAATGGTTTATTCCAATCGGTTAGACCTTGTTTCAGTGTTGTAGTTTGGCCTCCACCCAGAAGAGTGCGCTGCTAGTCATCCTTAAGAGGATCCAGTTGATAAAGAAATAAAGATGACACTGCCATATCAGAATGGGAAAAAGAAACAGTACACACCGGTGTGGGATGCAAGATCCTCTCTATGCGGTTCTGTTTTGAAATATAAACAGTCACCCTCAATGGTGCTCATTCAGAATTCCTTTCATTTTCATTCTGGACAAACAAAAGCACAACAAAATTTAAGAAAGACAGCCGTACATCTCTGGAAAGTCAACAACCAAACACTTATCTTTTCCTGCAGCCATTGTAACCAAATATGCTGGAGCTCAGCTTGGGTTGCTAGGTAACCTGCTGGAGTTCCGGTGGGGTTGCTAGGTTACGGCGATGTGCATGCTGATTTGTTACATTACATTCCAGAGGTTTTTGAAATGGCTCATTTCCCCAAAAGACATCAACTTATTGCCAAAAACTGATTGGATGTTTTGTTTGAACTGTTTTTACAAGCAGTTGAGACTCAAATTGAAATACAAAAATGTGCAAAATGTGAATTTTGCATAATAGACCCCCTTTAAAACCAAATATGGAAGATGTAAAACTGTTGTATCTGACTTATCTCTGTTTTGTTAGCTCTGTTGGATAATCTGTCACATTTTTAGCAGCATCTTTTGACGGTGCTCATATTGGTATGCGGTCAGGGGTCTGTGGTGTGTCGCCATCCTCCTTACTGGTCTGGGGAGTTCCCAGTGCCTTTGTCGTAGCTAGGAGATCGGGTCGTACGGTTTCCTCTGGTGGAAAACCCAGCGAGCTACACAAACCTCCCAGAAAATGTTTGGTTTTATTCAGTGTGTGCTCACAGGCTGTTTTTCATCCACCTCCTAAAAGGAGAGGAGGAAGTCGTTTGACAAAGCTGCTCTGGCAGCGTGCAAATCAAGCCTAGAGCCTTGGCTCAACCATTTTTAATTCCTCTCTTTTGTTTCTCCGTCTTTCAGGATGTTCAGTCATGGTAAATGAAGGCTCCATCCAAATATTAAAACTTTGCATGCCATTGCCTGTTTTTTATTTTCACATAGCTTCATTCTGGTAATAATAATAATTCTGTATTGTTGCATTATTACAACCTTACTGTTATGTTACTATGACTTTACTCTTATATTATTACAACTTATGCCTGTATTACTACAATTTTATTCTCAGAAACGACTTTATTCTTGTATTATTTTAACTTTATTGTCATAATAATGACTTTACTCTCGGAACATTAGAATTTTATTCTGTAAATAAAATTAAAGAAATGTCTTAGCCTGGCAGTGATACTCCGTCCCTCATCTGTATCGATGGCTCTTGTGTTTTTGAAGACAGTTTTTTTTTTCCAATGCAGCTCAGTGACATCATGGCGGTTTTGGTGATTTAGGCAACATGAGCAGCTGCCAAGTCATGCTGGAAATCAAAGTCATCATCTTCATTAAGCTCGTCAGTGGAGGGAACATTAAAGGGCTGTAAAGTTTTCTGGTGGACGGCTGAGCCGACTTTGAAGTTGATAAAACAAAGTGGACCAACGCCAGCAGATAACATTTCTTCCCAAACCGCCGCTGATGGTGGAAACTTTGCTCAACATGCAACATAGTTGCCTCTAAACTTGGACCTTGATTTCCAAATGAAATGCAAACTAATTTCATTTGGAAAAATGACTTTGGACCATTGAGCAACAGCAAAAGGCATAAAATCTTTTTACATTATTTGCCTGTTTAATCCTATTTTAATGTGTAGATAAATATCATACCTAGCTTAACTTTAACAAACTTTAAGTTTTAGTTGCAATCAGTTCTTTAGCTTTTTTTGTCACAAGATGCTGGTAGGATTTCTCTTTGCCTGGCTGATCCTGTGTTTTCATGTTGTCCCATAAACACGCGACATGGGTCGCTTTTGTTGACCCCCAAACCCGCCAGGTTGCAGTTCTGATGGGGGTGATGCTGGCTAAATCTTCTCATGTTTTCTTCCAACATCCACCTGTTTTTTTAATCTTTTTTATTTTTTACATCAACACAGTTATCTTTCCTGATTGGATTTTTAGCAGTAATATATAATTATGTTTGGATCCTCTGTATCATTGATACTGAGACTTTATGGTAAACAGTTGGTGGATTAAACAAAACAAACAAAAACCAGGACATTGTGCTTTGAGCGAATAATGAAGGCTATTGTGCTTCAAGACAGATCATTGTTTGATGCTGAGGGGTTCAGTCACTTGCTTGTGGGGTCATTGTGCAGTGCTTGGCTCAGCTTTACTCCAACTGGTCCAAAAGGAGACATTTGACACTGATGCTCTTTTGTTTCACTTCCTTTTGATCCCTTTTAGAAAACATGTCCAAAGACAAAATGTATTTTCAATAACCTGTTTGAAACCCTGATGGATTAATCTTTTAAAAGTTATTTTGGCCAAAGAAGTTTCTATACTTGAGTTTGCAATTTTGCAAACTTCAGCTTGTATTGATTATTTTTCCAGATATGTGTTGGAAACTATTACCAAAATGCACATTTTTTCAGGTGTTTGCACTTTTTGTGAAAAGTCAATAAACCTTTCCTTTTTTAAAAGGATGTTTTTTTAAAATGGTTCTGATACATTATATTTTATTAAAATTTTTTTTTACTTTAATTAATTATGTTAAAGAACTGATCTCAACATAAAACTGGCAAACTTGGGTTGGATTTTGGTGTTCCCAATATCATTTATTTTTGTGTGGTTTTCGTACATTTGCTAACTTTGCTAACAATAGTTTAACTTATGTATCAGAAAGCAATTTTTAAAATGAACTATAAATGAGAAAAGAACATTTTACACAAAGTTATGGTAAAGTTTGAACCTTCCAGACAGTCAAGCTAACGTCCAGCTAACAGGCAGCAGATGGCCGTTGCTAAGCTAACAGCTACTCAAAGCATTCGAGAGCCAAATCCCACCATCTAAAACACTTCATTCAAAACTTTTACGTTAACAAATCAGTAATTACTTTAATACACCCTGTAGAAATTTACTGAGTTGTTGCTGTATTTATATTTAACTGGGTATTGTTCAGGTTTACAATGATTAGCACTTAGCATAGCAACTGTTGTTCAGGAAAGCCAATGGCAGCTTCGTTAGCAACTGTCTTATGGCGAAGAACAGTTTGTGTCCGTTAACAAAAACTTGTTAACTTGACAGTTTTATTAGACTTTTCTCCTCATTTTTCAAACAAATTGTTGTCTCAGTTTGAAAAACAAATTATATTCTTTCAGCAAGATATGATTGAAATACCTCAAAATGCAAATTGCAAAGCAATTGATAACTTCCCAGATAGCTAATTAAAAACAATTCACATGATCACGAAGCCTGACTGTTGAATTTCAATGCCATTATCTCAGGTTTCTATTGAGAATCAAAATGCAACATAAGCTCTTTGACCCTAAACCACTTAACCATATATAAAGCTGCATGTTCTCTTTGTTATTATATCAACATATATAGGGGGGTTGTAGCCACGCACACAGTCTTGGCGTCTTTGCTGTTATGTGACACTTCTTTTTCTGTCGGAGTATTTGTTTTGACAAGCTACTGCCACCTCTATTTCCCTGCTGCTCTGTCTCAAGTCTTTAGTGAGAAATGGTGGTTTACGCATGTAGTTTTATTTTTAACTCCCTCTTCCTCTCTTAAATCTCACATTCTGCCTTTATTTACTCTCAATATGCTGTAATTGCAGAAAGTAATTATCTGGTTAACAGGTAATTAAATGATTGATTTGATTAATTGTCAAATAATTTAGTAATCCATTAATCGTTAATTGAAGTGTACAGACTCACAAAATGCAACTTATTCAGAGTGGCAACTAAGCCTAAACTTTACAAGAAACAAATGTGCATTTAAGATAAAAACATTTTTTATTTTAGCCAAAATTCCTCAAGTTGAATAGTTTTACCATCACCTGATTTACTAAAGAAATGCAATGGTGTTGCATTTTAGGCAATAAAATATTTATTTTTTTATTTCAAAAATTATTTATTGTATTTCTAACTTTGTATTAAAAAGGCCTGAATTAAAAACTTGATAATTGTGCCATGTTTTTTGATTAATCATCAGAATAATCTATTAATCGTTAGTTGCATCCGAAAACAGCTGTGAAGCATATGATGGCGTATTTAATGTGGTCTGAATGTTCAGATCTCATGAGTTTGTTTCCCTTTTGTGCCTTTTGCAGGTCACCACACCATTTACATTGGAGTGCGTGTTCCTAAAAGCTCTCGGCGTCGGAGGCGCCACCGCCGGAGAACCAGCCACAAGGACAGAAAGGAGAAGTTGACGGGGAGCGAGTTTGACAAGTCGGACACAGAAAACAACGACGAGGCCAGCAACAGCATCCTCAAACCTCTCAGTAAGTTCTGATGGACTCCGTGTCAGTGCTGATTAGGTTTCATGCCTCTCTGCTGAAGGCTGCTCACTTTTTCAAGAAAAATGCCCCCGTAACGTCCTGTGACCCCCAACAAAGTTGCTGAGTCCAGTCAGTGGCCAGAAATAGCTCAGCTATGTCCTGCTGAGTGACACGTTTATTTTGGACAGAGGAAAATGAATTTTCACTGCATCTAATGGTTGTTATAGCACAGCACTGCAAAAACACAAATTCTTACCAAGTGTTTTTGCAGTGTGTTGCGAGTTTTCCTGCAGTTTTGACCTTGATTGTTGACCTACACATACATATAAGGTGATGCTTGTATTTTTGGGGTTTTCAGGGTCTGTGGTTCAGGTTTCAGGAACCAAAACAAGAAATCGATGAACTTCAGGAAGGGAATTATATGTAATGGTAAAAGAGAACAAAGTAAAATGTTATAATGGTAATTGAGGTGATTTGACACCCTTGTTAAATTGGCTTATTAGCAACATGCTTTTACTTCTAACAGCTTTAAATTAAGCTTGAATAATACGACCTTGGAGAAGAAAAAAGTATAATTCACCTGCAGAAGTCGACAGCTAACAACTTAAACACTAGGCCTGTCACAGTAACTAATTTCACTGGATGATAAATTGTCCCAGAAGTTATTGCTTTAAATGAGGATATTGTTGTTTTGAGCCCATTTTCTACTAATATAATGCTAATGGCATAGTAATAATGCAAGAACACATTCTCAAAGAGCAATACGCTTTAAATTCTAATAAACATTTAACACTGGAACTGGAAGATGTCTTAAATATCCAAAATTAACAAAACAACAGAAACAACAAATAAAATCAATTATGAAGTCTCTGTCAACAAAATCAGCCGTAGTATAAAGGACTAGTTGAGACCAAAACACCAGACTGAAAACATTTATCATCCAGTTTTTGGTACAAAAAGAAAAGAGAAAAACAATCATGCAAATGGAAATGGTTGATTTCCTTTTAATTTATCATGCAATTAATTGAGTTATTGCAACAGATTTATAAAGTTGGCCAAATGGAGCTAAAAGTTTAACTTTGTTTTGTCTTCTTTGTTGCAGTGCATGTAGTCTTTTGGCTGATTAGCCCTTTTTTGTTGAAGTTGTTTTAACTGCACGATCCAGCGGCTGGAGCTTAAAATGCACAACACTAGTGATTAGGGACAAATGCTATGAATATATAGTGATGCAGGTATTAGATTGTCTTCATTTATGTTTCTCGTTTCTGTCCCTATAAATAAACGATAAAACAAAGTACTGCTACAACGCTGGAGTAGCAGGAGCAAAACTACACAGCATGTCATGACAAACTCTGGCTAACTGATGATAATCTTCGGATCATCTTGGTCTTCTTGGCAAGTAACCGATGTTTGGAGAAAAAACCTTAATGGTAAAGCTGTTGTAGTCGTTTCTCATTTGTACTTGAAAACTCTTTGAATACTTGTTGAAATGAATTTAACTTTAAATCTACAAGGAATGTGACCCTGAAACATTTTCTGTATTTTTAAGGCACTTCAGTGTTGGAATATCATTAATCGTCTCTGCAAAGGAGGCTGCATTAGTTGAACTGTTTTAACAAAGTTTAAATTTTGAGAGATTGACTGACAGCCTTCCACTCTTATACTGTGTTTCTACATTTAATTTGTAGAAAACTAAATATGTGGCACATTTAATTATCATATAATATATGGATTAACTGGATTCTCTGGATGGAAGATAAATATGAAGAAATTAACATAAAATATCAGTCTAACACTACCGGGTGAGTCTCCTTTATCTGAAACTAAAGACGCTTGAAAATGAAACAAAAACAGTCAAAAATGTGTCCTAAACATTTGTCTTTTGCAGCAGATTATCATGACATGTAGATGCGTTAGCGGCTAACGATCACAGATTGATTGCATCATTAAAATAGCTTGTAGTTCAGGAAAGAAAAAAACTGGAGCAGTTTTCTGATTGCACAATTGTGTGACATTATTCCACTGTGTAAAGGCTTAGCTTGCCCTTGCCCCTCTGTCAAATCCAATAATGAGAGGGAGCTCTGACGTTTCCAGAAAATGATATAATTTTACACATGTCTGCTCGCACGTGATGCAACAACAGGACCAAAACATGCCAGAACTGGATTTTTATGTGTACACACACCGATGATGAGGGGGATTTCTCAAGGACAGAAATCCAATCTGTGACTGGATTAATGCCAGTGCTTGATTTTTTTTTCTTTTTATGTTTATCTTGTATCTTACTTCAGTTATTCCTTTGTCTGCTCTTTTGATTGCATCTTGACAAAATTACAATTTGACAAATACATCATTAGCAGGATGAACCATTTTTATTCAGTTTATTTATGATCTCTAGAGATTAATAAGTTGAGATAAGATGTTGATAGATACCAAAAATGTTTATTCTCCCACATTTTCTTGCATAGCAATATCAAACTTTAATGTCTTATACTTTCTGTGAAAAAACAACCCAAATTCTGAAAAGTGTGGCATGCTATTGTGTTAACTCTTTTTTTCTCTTACATCTCTCAATGAAATCGTCTTTTGAAGTTGTCTAATTAGTAAAAAGCCCGCTTTGAAGGGAACATAAGTTAACTTCTACTTAGTTTATTTACGTAGCAAATGTTGTCTCAAAATATCTTGCATAACAAATGATCCAGTTTACAGGCAAAAAATGTCAGTTCAATCTAATCATATCAACAGATTTAATGCCATTTGCATACATCCCAACATGTTAAATACAGTTTATTATGCCAACTGGTAAAATGTTTCCTATCTAAGCCAATTGCATTGAGTCACTGACTTTGAACAAATTCCTCCTGAACAAGTTTGTAATCTCACTAAAAGTTTAACTTGCATGAACCCCTCATCTACGGTGGCCCACAAGGATCAACCAAATGCAAAAGTCACAACACAACAGGAAAAAGCTGGAATGGAAGCTACGCTAAAACAGAAGCTATGCTAAAACCAAAGCTATGCTAAAACAGAAGCTATACTAAAATCAAAGCTATGTTAAAAGAAAAGTTATACTAAATCAGAAGCTTTTCAAAAAATGTAAGTTGTGCTAAAACTGAAGCTAAACAAAAAAATTAAAGCTGTGCAAAAGCAGAAGCTGTGTTAAATGGAGTCAGGCTATTTTTAAACAAAAACTGTGCCAAAATGAAAGCTACGCTAAAACGGAAACTATGCTAAAATGAAAGTTATGCTAAAAGAGAAGCTATGCTAAAATAAAAGTTATGCTAAAAGAGAAGCTATGCTAAAATAAAAGTTATGCAGTAGCTATGCTAAAACAGAAGATATGCAAAAGTAGAAATCACTCTAGGAAAACCTGCTAAAGGGTGTGAAAGATTTGAATGGAGTTTCGCGTTCAAGCTGGAAAAATCTGTTCAAAGCTTAGAATGCAGTTGATTACATCAACACCTGTTCATTTGTTGTAATGGTCCAGTCAAAGTCCAGACCTCTGCATCACCGAAGTATGTTTGTGTCAAAAAAAATAGCGGAGCCATGTTTAATTCCTAAAAAATCTCTCCCTGAAGTCAGACTGCTGACCAAGGACTATGAACCCACAACATGCCGGCTTATTGACAACGATAACATTAATCACCCATTCATGGAAGAGGCGACAATGTTGGCCTGTGACTGTGGGACTCTGAGGTTCTGTTAGCAGTCAACAGGCGGGCGGCCTGCTCGTGTTGGTGGAACAAAAAATAAAAGCGTAGCGGGTGTCGTAAAAACCGCCATGAAATGAAAGCATCCATGAAATGCATCGTGAAAAACAACAAACAGCGTCGGGAAAGACCAAATTGTTCATTTGTTTTATTATGTAAACAGACTTTTGCATGCTGTCTTATGTAATGGACTGCTGCTGGTCTGACCACGGACGTTTAAGCTCACTGGTAACTTTCCAGAATTTTATACTCAGCGATGATATGAGCTGAGGTGGATCTAACTACTTACATTTACTCAATTAGCTTTTTGAAAAAAGTTTTATTTTACCGTGCATTTTACTTGTTATTGTGGAGAAATGCTATTTATATTTGAAAACATACACAACCTTTTAAAAAATGAAAACTTATAAGTTTTGCTAAATATGTACAGAAAATTTGTTGCCATTTTGAAAGAAGGAACATTAAATGTTTAGTTTTAGGCTTTAAAATAATAAAAGCAAAATATTTTAGCATAATGGATGTGGATGCATTTTCAACTATAGGGTGATGTAAACAAGCACGTAGTTTCCAAGAGAAATAGATGTAAGATAATATTTTATTTTTAGTATTGTTGTTTATGGAAATTTGTTGCAGTTATTCCATAGAAAAAAAGCTAAAACCTGCATTTGCTACTGCAGGTTTTAACATCCAGTTATGTCCAAGTTTAAAACACTAACAATATATTAAAGAAGATAAGTTTTCTGCAAGTTTTCCTCATGCTTATATTAGGCATTTTCTTATTTCTTTTATACTGGACCTCCAAAAATTACACTTGAATCAGAGTCAAAGATAACAATCTCTTACTGTTTTATTGGAATTGAGTAAAATGTAAATTTCAAATATATTAGACATTTTTAGATATGTAAGAATAAGTTTGGGGAAGGAAGGATGGATGATTTATTTTATTCTGTTTTGGAAAGAAGAATGGAGAAATATTTCTGTATGTGTCCCAAAGGTTTTGCGACTATAATTACAACCACAGGTATTTCTACTAAGCATCAATTCAGGGGAGTTCATACAAATGCACACCACACTTTTCAGTTTTTATGTATAAAATCAGGCAAAATCATAGATCACTTCACAATTACGCTCAAACTTTTTGGTCTTTTGCATAAGAACTAAACTAAATACAGTAAAGTTTCTGACTAAATGCGGCTCAGCAGGTCGAATATTAACATTTTAAACTTTCTTTCATTTAGGTTCTGGGTTTTATTGGAGGTGAAAATGTAAAATCTGTAACTTTTGCTGGATGCGGCCTCCGTTATTTGCAGCCATCTGCCATGAGGCAGCAAACGGAGCGGCACGCGGTCCACCTTATGTCCTGCTGGTATTCTCTCCGTCTTCCTCTCCCTGGGAAACATAACTGCCCTCATGGGAAGTTTCTGTCTGGACGCAAATCCTCTTGTTTAGTCAGATGGACGCTGCAGGGTCAGCTGCGGGTCCATGCAGCTATATGACCCCTCCTCGTTTTGATGAGCATGTTCTGTTTCAATCCCATCTTTTTTCTACCAGGATCAAATGTTTCCTCAAACTGGATTACAGAGATTACTTAGATACTTTTGCTGAGTCTGAAAAGGGTTTAATTTTCCCAAAGTCAGATTATTTTTTCCCCCCCATGTCAGATCAAACTTTCACTTTAATGTCCAGGTTGGATTGTTGGGATTGAGATGTCTGGATTTTTAAGGTCAGCTCAGAAAATTTATGTTTTTCTTCTGGTTGCAGGAAAGTTAAGATTTTAAATTACCTCACATTAATCTGGAATATATTTGAGAATCCTTGAAAAGGAAACCAGCTAACCTTGAATACTCCAGACTTGATTGTGAAAACCACTAATGTGTTTCATAATTTAGTTAAAATATATTGAAAATTCAATTAAAATTCAAAAATACTTTATTGATCCCAAAGGGAAATTAAAAATAGGAGATCAACTGCTTACATATGTGGAATATATCCAAATTTTTATGAACATTTCTGAATCCAAACCTAACTAAGCATGAAACATTTATAAAATAGTTTGATTTTTATGGAGGAAAGGAATGTATAAATCACATGTCAAACTCGAGGCTCAGCAGTTTTGCTTTTTACTTAGTAGGAATTAGTCTAAATATAAAATCTGGTGTTCCTCAGGACCATCTGCTGGGGAAACTACCTTTTTATTATTAAAAAATGAATGGATTGAATTTCTAAAGTAGTTTTGATTAGGAACCAAAATTGCAACATTTGTTATATCCATGTTTATATTTGTATTTGCTATGGTTCTCTTTCACACTGCAGAGTCAAACAAATCAAACTCTTTCAGAAACCTGTTCTCCTCCTCACCTATGGGGGCGCTGCGCCGAGGACCTCTAAAGAAAACGACACAAAAACGTTTTTAGAAAACACTGAGCACAACTTTATTTTCAAAATATAAACAAAATGGAGTGAAGTCAGATTGTAGGGTGAAGACAACGAGCCATTTCTGCTTTTAGCGTGTTTGTTTTGGTTGTATTTACCCAGAATGCTTTGCTCTGTAGTCCACTTCCTGCTTTTGAAGTGACCTCTGGCGTTCTAGGCAATCGGACTGCAGTTGGATGAATCTTTCTGGCTACTTGAAGCAATTTTACTCACAATTATGTCACTTGTTTACCCATAACACCACAAATTTGACCTTTTAGCCACCAGTTATGATCTTAACTTAGTCTGATGTTTGTTTTCTTTTTGGGGGGAAAAAAAATCACCTCTCACTCAATGTTTATGTTCAAAAGATTTGGAGCCAGAGATAAAAAAAAAAAGTTTATTATTCACAGATCTTGTGATCCTGAATAAAGAAAACAGTAGGGATGCACCAATATGAAAATTTGATCATTTGATTTTGATATTGATATTCGATGTCCAATATGCGATATCCAAAATCAAATTGCTGTTATTGGCTGATAACCAATTTTTACCGATATTATATATACTTCATTACCTTTTTGACACTTTTGGAAAAAACATTCAGAAGCAGACAATAACAAGATGGAAATAAATATTGGGTGTTATTATCGGCCCGGTTTTATTTATCAGGCCGATACCGATGCAGACATATCGTACATATTGTTAATGTATGTTTGTACCTGCAGAGTTCACAGAGTCCATTTCATTTCAGGTTGTTTTCCAAACAGCTGGTATTTGTTAAGTTTTCATCTGCCTCGGTTTTTCTAATAAAATGGCAGAACTGGATGTCCTGGGTATAAATACTGAGCCCTGAATGAACCTCCCCCGGGGTGACATTCTGCATTCAACCCGGTCCCCGTTCCCGGCCTGTGTGTTGGCCGCCCTGCATACTGAATCTCAGTCTCTGTGGCGTGGAAAACATTTCCTGTACAGCTTCCCTTTAAGTGGGATTACCGTCGCATGTTTTACCGCAGATAGAGGACATGCTACTCGATCCTGCTGCTCATATTTTGTCGTGTTTTTCAGAAAGGTCAGAGGAGATGCTGGGTGTTTGTGTAGGATGCATGTCAAGAGTGGGACTGAACGGGCCTTTCGTAACATTCACACTAAGCTTTCTGCCGGGCAGCAGGCATTCTTCCTCTGTCTCGTATCCCATGAGCCTTTGCTGCTGGGACAAAGTCCTCTTTGTGTGCCGGTGGCTCTTGGCTGGAGCGCACAGCGCTTTGAAATTGCGTTTGAACGATGGGGATTTTTCATCTCTATCCGTACTTTTCGTGCTTGTTCTCAGCCCTCTTTGCTTTCACTGCACTCAGCCTAACCCTGTGCCCACCTTCCTCTCCCTCCCGCCCACAGCGCTTTTAGCAGCTGCCTGAGTGGGACAGCGCGGCACTGGCACCAAAACGAGCTTGTTCCCAGCTCGGCTCGACGCTGACGGAGTCAAACATGCGGCATCTGGAGGAAACGATTTTAATTATTTCTGTAATCTAATAAAAGAATAATATTAGTATTAATTAACGAAAAAATTAATACCATGAATAGTAAATATATATATATATAATTTTATTGGAGATGTGTTTAGCATATCTCAAATAAGAATAGCGAAAAACATGAATAGTGAAAAATTATTAGTATACAGTATTTTAGTATATTGTAAGTATATTTAACAAAAATGAATAAGAAAAATATTTATTTATTGGAAACATGTTGAACAAAAATTTATAATAAATATATAATTTTATATTGTAAATATACAAATAATAATAATACAAAAAGGAATAATAAAAATAGATTTTTAATAAATTAAAAAAATATATATTTTTATTGGAAACATGTTTAGCAAAAATTATTAATAATTTTTTTTATGGAAACATATCTAACCAAGATCAGTTCTAAATATAGCAATTTCTATAGGAAATAAATAAAAATTTTAATTGAAAATAACTGAAAAATTAATATGACCAAATAAATAAATAAGATTACACAAGGTAGTTTACAAGTAAAAAATAATAATATATTTTTTTAAATGGTGTAATTCCACAAATAAACAATTATGTAAATAAGCAAATACAGATCTGAATAATAATCTGAATATGTTTATTGCTAAATAAATAAATTGTAAAATCAGAATCTAAATACAGAATTTAATAATTAGTTTAATAATAATAATAATAAAAATCCAACCACCCTGGACAGGTTGCCCCTCACATGGAAAACTTAAGAGAAACCAGTTAACCCAACAGTCATGTTTTGGACTGTGGGAGGAAACCAGAGTACACAGAAAGAACCCACTCATGCACAGGGAGAACATGCAAACTCCAAGCAGAAGTTTAGAAACTTCAGCCTAGAGGAGGAGCTGCGCCCTGAAGGCGGGGCTAGGTCCTCCCAGGCGTTTTGCACAGCTGAATGGTTGCCATGGAGATTAAATGATTTCTTAAACATGCATGAAAGAATCGAGGCAAAAGTCCAGGTTTGTTTTCGATGAGGGAACAACATCATAGCATGATGTGAAGCTGAAACAAGTCAATTTAACAAAATACTGCCCCTTTAATAAGTTACTCAAGTAAAAGAGAAGTAAAAAGACTCTTAAAGCAAAATAAAAAACAAAAGTTACTCTATTCAATAAATGCATCTTTGCCGTTTGATATTCACCCGACCCGACGCTCCCTGTAAACCCTGTGGCCCCTCACCCTGCAGTGCCAGCTGTAGTCTCCATGCACTTTTGACCGTATATGTATTTAAATCCGGTTTTAACTGTTTACTGTAATCGAGGTAAGTCTCTGTAGATGTGGCTGTCAGCTGAATGTGTGTTAATTATATCCTGTGGGATGTTATTAAACAGGTGGCTGGAGCTAAAGCTAGTGCAGCTTGTGTTAAAGTGTGTGTGTATGGGGTGTGTGGGGTGTGTGTGTGTGTGTGTGTGAGTGAGGGAGGGAGGGAGGGAGTGAAGCGCAGACAGTTTATTCTCCACCCAGTAATCTTTCACCTGTTTGTCTGGCCTCTACCTGCTGCTGTTAATCTGCTGCAGAAATGCACAATGAGGGGAAAAGTGCAACCCTTCACCTCGTCTACTATCGGCCCAAAATGCTGATCTAGTGACACATTTTATCCATCTTCACCTGATATCCCGAAAGATGTTTTTGTTTAAGAAATTCACAAATTGTTGTGGAGAAAGTTTGGTTTTTACTTTCATTTAAGACACTTTCTTGATTATCTATGTATCTCATTTTGCTTATTTCAGCTCCTGGTGTCTGTTGTTCTTGCTTCAGTCCACATCAGTGTTTAATAAAATTACTATGTAAGTGAGATCTTGGTACAGATACATCACTGAAGTGCAAGGCGGCTTTATTTTTGAGTTGTCGGTTATAATTTACAAATTATTATTAAGACATTCAAGCACCAGATGTTTTTTCTGGATATAATTTGGCACATGTGAGTGATTGAGTTGAGCTGTATTTTATTATTTGCAGTAAGTCAAAGCATTGCCAGCACTTGATGGTGTTTGACTGCGGTTGCTTTGTTGACTTAGAGGAGGCCTTGTGAAATTTGTGCAGACATCTGTGCTCAGATTCACAGTAGACTGACACTGAAACCAGGTGTACCTGAGATCACCTGCAGAAGTCCTGTCACGCAGCACCGTGTTGGTAAACAGTCTGATTCCTGTCTGTGGATGCCAGGCACCGATGTGGGGGACTAACCTGAAAATCATTCCAAACATGCATCCAGTTCGCTTTTAAATGGATAAATTAGCTCAACAGTCAACATTGGATCTAGACGCTACCAAAATGTCCTTATTTAAGAGTTAAGTTCTTAAACTTTGGTTATTTTGCCTAGAGAAGAGATCAAAGCTACCAGAGTTTTCTCAGATTGTTTATTGAATCTTTTCTATCAGATGTTTCTACGAAAGAGGATTATTCCTGTGCAGCTAAATATGTATGAACAGCATCATTTTGTTTGTCAAAAAGCATGAAAAGTTCAAAAATCATCAGTTACTAGAGTGTAGACTCTGGTAACTTACCACTGTTAGAGAATTCCACCATAGGATGACATTGTGAACCTGAAAACGATCAAAAATCTGCATAAAACTTAAATCGCTAGTGTGGAAAAACCATTAGAGATATCCAAAAGCCGAGACATTTGAATATAGTTTAAAGTCTTGTGACTTGTTTAAAAGTTGAATGGAGTTTCTAGCTTCAAGTAGGCAGAAGTAGTAAGCTGTGAAAAAGCAGAAGATTTTAGCAGAATTTTGTGGAATTTTGTAGAATTTCAATGTATTTCATTGGGGCAAAAATTTGCACAAAAGCACAAATATTTCAAAAAGTACAAGAATTTTAGCAAAAGTCATAGCAGAAATCTCCAGAAGAAGCAGAACGTTTTGATATATGAATTAACACAATTAGTTGAATTTAGTAAAACGTCTGGAACGTCATATAATAATAATAATAATAATAATAAAGAGAAACAGAAACGCTATAAGTGAGAATGCATGATGCATTTTCACTTATAGTGTTTCTGTTTCTCTTTATTATCAGTGAGAATGCATGATGCATTTGCACTGATAATAAAGAGAAACAGAAACACAATCAGTGAAAATGCATTGGATGCATTCTCACTGATTACAAAGTCCAAGTAAACAAAATTATTCTTCAAAAAAAGAAAAGTTGAGACCAAAATGAAATGAAATTTACTTTTAAAATTTTAGCTTTGAAAATCTTATTTTATTTTTAGTTTACTTGATGCCAAGTTATATTCTGCGATCGATATGGTGAGTAACAAAAATCAAGCTTTTTGAATTATTACAAGAATAAAAATGTTTGTGTGAAAAATCTGTCTTCGTATTACTTTTTCTTCTAAATGTAGATTTTCAAAGAAGTTTGATGGAGTTTAAATAACACAAAATCTCTTACAAATATTTATGAAGTAGTGCCACAAAATCAGTGATTTTGATTGCAATAAAAAATAAAAAAATGATTCTGAAATCCTGGAGGAACTGATCAATCAAATCAAATCAAAGTTCATTTGTGTCACGTATTTCAGCAGCAAGGCGCTTTACATAATAAAAACTGAACATTAGAAAGTTATATAGAAAACACCTTTACATTTTGATAAGTGCCATCACCAAAATTATACACATCAAAAATGTTGGTCAATGTTCAAAAGCAGTCAATGCAGCTTAATGTTGCATTATTATTCTATAAAAAGAACTGTTCAAATGAATGGTTCCCATGGCGAGTGTTTCCAAGCTGCTGACTGGAACTGTATGTACAGTTTCACCCGTCCATCGGAGCTTTTATGTAACCACTGTTGGTGGTCCATCATTAAAACTTTAATTTTAGTTTGCACTCGTTGGAACAACGTCTGATAATGTTGTTTATTTATATCCATTGAAAAGCACTGAAAAGTATATAAATCCTGCTGAAACCGCGTTTCGCTCTGTGTTATGTAACACTCTTAATATTCAAATGAAAAGACAAAGGGGCGCGAAGGCAAGCCACAGCTACAGAATAGGCCAGTTTGTGCAGCATTTCCTATTTGTTAATGAGGGTTTCACGGCCACTTGCCAAGGCAGCAGGACCAATAGTGAAGGCCTGTTTGAACAGAGAAGGGGAGGCGTAGAGGGAGCGGGGGCTAGCTGCCACCAAGTGGACCCCTAAACCCCATCAGCCCCCTCCTACCTGTTCTGCAAAGTGCAAAGGCGTCTGAGATCGGCTGTCACTTCCACCAGGGGCTTTAATGAAGGTCTAGCTGCTGCGCTGGGACTCGGGTGGGCTTGTGTCAATCTCAGCTGACTCACGAGCAACGGGTTGGGGGGGGGGTCACTGAAATATTAAAAGATGTCCAAAAACAATAAACAAGAGGAGAAGGAGGAAAAGGAAGAGGATGCAGAGGAGGTTAAAGTTCCTCCTCTTCCACCTCCGCCGGAGGTGAAGAGTCCAGCAGAGGGCGAGAAGTCCAAACCGCTGCCCAACGGGAACCAGTGCCAGCTTGTGAACCGCAGTATCTTTCCGTCTCCCGCAGTCTCGCCGGCAGCCGAGAGGATCCGATTCATCTTAGGGGAGGACGATGACGGCCCGGCGCCCCCGCAGCTCTTCACCGAGCTGGACGAGCTGCTGGAGGTGGACGGGCAGGAGATGGAGTGGAAAGAGACGGCCAGGTAAGAACATCTGCCCCAGGTGATGTTCAGAGGCCTTCCCCACTGACTTCACAACAGAGCTGAAACGATTAATCCAATTAATTGTGATTAATCCATTCTTTAAGTAATTGTCAACTAATTCAGTAATCAATTAAACGTGATTAATTGTGATTAATCAAATTAATCATGAATTTGATTCATCATGATTAATCGATTGAAAGAATCAGTAAATAAGTTAATAATCAAATAATTGTTAACTGGAGCCTATAGACTTTAAAAATGGTCATTTGCTAAAAGAGCAACACAATCGATCCAAATATTAAGACAAAACTTTACAAAAAATATATAAGTTTTGCATTTAACATGGAAATCCTTCTTTGTAAATATGAGGTACCCTGAACTCCTCAGGTCGCAGTTTTATCTCCACCTGGTTCAAATTATGCCCAAAAACACTATCCACAGATTATCACAGAGTATTAAATGAATAATCTGTGCCATTTTTAAAATCCAGTTAATCGATTAACGATCACAAAATAATCATTAGTTGCAGCCCTGGACATCTGAAAAATCAAAGATCCTCCTTGCAATGTTTTGAGCAAGTTTTACTTTAAGAAAATATCATTTTAGGTCTTTCTTTTGTGTGGCCTGTTAGATTATTGTGATAAGACGTAGAAGGGATGATTGTTTATGCATCATTAGCACTGGATGAGTGAAACTGTCTCAGGGGAAACAGGATCCCTGGGCTGCTGTTCCAGGCACCAAATGAGTCCATTTGTTTTCCTGACCTCTGACCAAGTGTCCTGCAGATAAAAGTTTCAAATCACTCAGGCTGAATGGTTTGTAGGAGCACTTTGCAGGAAATTTTATTGGGCTGAAACAATTAATCTATTATTTAAATAATCGTGATTAATCGTTAACTGGAGTAGACAGACTCAAAGAATCTACACTTTGCTTTTAAGATTGAAATAAATCAATTTCTCTGTAAATCTGTTTTACCCAGAACTTCTCAGGTGGCAGCTTTAGTTTCACAAGGTTCAAATTCTGTAAAGAAAATTCTCCTCCTATTGAGCACTTTCACACGTTGATGTCAGCAGCTTTTAGGTTGCAGATGCATCATTTGCTACAAATAATCAAGTATTCATCAAATTAATTGTATCAGTTGGTATTTTAGGCAATAAAATGTTTATTTTCTTATCTAAAAAGGGATTTTTCAATGTAGTTCTCTTATGGTATAAAATAATCTTAAAGGGTTAAATGAAAAAGCATTTTTTTGTCTGATTAATCAATTAATCATGAGAGTAATTGGTCAAATAATTAATTATTTAAATAGTCGTTAGTTACAGCCGTAAAATTTTATGCATTTAATAAGATGAAGCTTTTGTTTTTATACTAGTTCAATAGATTATTCAAGAAATTCAATTTTCAATACCTTATAAGATAGAAACCGAAGTGATTCTGATGTAGTGAGTGATTTATAACTGCAAAATGGAGCTTAAACAAGATTAATGCGTAAATATGACGCTCTGTGCCCTTCCTGGGGGGTTTTCTGTGTTTACTTCCTGTCCTCTGAACCCCCATCAGTTGTTGCACTTGAGCCTGGTTCTGCTGGAGCTTTCTTCCTGTTCAAAGGGAGTTGTTTCTTTCCACTGTTCCCACGTGCTTGCTCAGTATGAGGAATTGCTGCTGATGTAATTTGTCTCCATTGTATTAAACCGAGGATCAAATAGGAAAGCATGTAGCTGAATATGAATCCGAAGATGTTCAATTTATTGCGAATTGAACATAAATTAACAGAATTTAACTGAGTTAAAAGCATTGTGTGCTATTAAAACCACAGTAAATGGACAAAATGTTTGTCAGAAATTATGTGAATAAAAACTAAAAACAATATAAATGTTTCAATTTTGACCATTTTGATTGAATTGGACTGAATTTATACTCTTAGTTAAATAAAAAACGATAGATTAGTGGCTCGGTAGATAGGAAACGTGCCACATTCTTGCTGCTTGCATTCTTTTATACATTGATAGAATCACCTGTAAAATCAGAGTAATTTAATATAAGCTTATTATTCTGCAAACACATTAAGAAGTGAATATATTGTGCAATGCCTCTGCGTGTGGACTGGGTGACAACTGGAGAATAAAAACCCGGACCACTGTTGGGTTGAGTCGTCCGTCTGCCAAGTGCAAGTTTGGCAGCCAAACGGGCCGAATGAAAACCTCAGAACCAGTCCAGTCTGCCATCTATCTGCCTCTGCGGAAGGACAAAGGGGCAAAGAGAGAAAGGTTTAGAAATCAAAGCACTGCTGGATGTAAACAATAAAAAATCAATTAATCTATCTGACAGGCTTGATTTAGGAAAAAAAAAGACTAATTAATGAGGTAAATCAACAAACTTGGATCCTGATCTTCTAAAGGTACAAACATGCAAAACAGCTTGGCACTAGTACGATGTAAAATATGCGATTTTCCTTTGTACATTTCTGTCAGGTTTTAAATTTTATTGATA
This sequence comes from Xiphophorus couchianus, assembly GCF_001444195.1. Classification (NCBI taxonomy): domain Eukaryota; kingdom Metazoa; phylum Chordata; class Actinopteri; order Cyprinodontiformes; family Poeciliidae; genus Xiphophorus; species Xiphophorus couchianus. Next base: position 3,558,163 of record NC_040239.1, read on the forward strand.
AAGGTCTTTAAAAGTATTAAATTTGAGTTGGTGAAACCTGCAGAGACCCTGGTTTAGTTCATGTTCAAAGCCCCCAGAGAATCCTCACTAGCTGTGTTTTTATTGGCCATAAAATTGTGCCAATTGAAATTACAAAAATTAATTGGCTAAATCAAAACATGTGGTAAAAAAACAAAAAAACCCTCATGTTTTTCTCTAAAAAGATGTTGCTGTATTGAAATTAGGGCATTTTTGCAAAACTGCAGTGGAAACACTTTTTGTTCTCATCACAAGTCATGTGATCAACGACAGGAAGTGGTAGGAAAATGATGGCACGGCATTATTTGTAATGATTTATCGTGTAAATAAACATATTCACATGTGATTTTAATTGCGTTTCTTATTTAATTGAAACACAGAAATTGTGAAATTTAATTACATTTTTTACAAAGTAAACAGCAAATTTCTGTTATGAACTCTGCAGAAGACACCTTAAAGGCCCTACAGAGATCATCCATGACTTTGTAATTTTTTATTTTATATAATAATCTGAATCAGTTTTAAGTGTTTCCATTTGTTGGACGCCTTATTTTCTGCTTTGCTGTCTGCGCAGGTGGATAAAGTTTGAGGAAAAGGTGGAGAAAGGAGGGGAGCGTTGGAGTAAACCCCACGTGGCGACTCTGTCCTTGCACAGCCTGCTGGAGCTGCGCACCTGCATAGAGAAAGGCACCATCATGCTGGACATGGAGGCTTCCACTCTCCCTCAGGTTGTTGGTGAGTAAATTGATCATGTGACCCGTGGAGCCGCGCTGCACAGCCTGATAAAGGTCATCATGTTCCTGCAGTGTGATGTAGTCTGAGTCTGAGGTTTGGTTTGTTTGAGCAATAGCTGGACTCAGGAAGTAGTTTCTAAAATCAAAATGGTGGCACAAAAACTTCCCCACTTTAAGGGCAGTTCATCGTCTCCAGTTGCACTGAGATTATGACGTCTCTGTGTCGGTCTGCACGAAGGAGCAGGAGGAAGAGCTCCCACTCAGACTGATTAATGTGATGTAACTGACTGCGCAGGCCGAAAAGAACCGGCGTTTGACTGATGGGCCATTAACTGTACTAACCGTGCGCAGGAAGAGAGTTTCCCCGAGGCTGGCTTCTGTCAGCTTTGAGGCTTCTGATCTTCTTTTTTAAAAATAGTTCAGACCTTTAGATTGAACCATATCCTGCCAGCAAGACTCTTAAATGGGAACATTTCTGGAGTCCCTAATTGAGTCTTTACAAGTACGGAGATCCTTTCAGCTGTAGTTTGGATCGGCGTCTCGACTACATTGTGAAATTCAGGGTTTACATTAAACATTGTAGAAGTTTTGGTACATCATATATTATGAAACAGGATGCTAGTAGAGTACATTTTGAATATTTATGAGGTAAATACAGAGCGGTTACTTATGTTCAGTGTGCTTATGGTGCTTACCTTTAGCATACTTGCATGTGTATTTATAAGAGAGGCAAATGCCAAGTTTTCATCCCAATTTCCCTCTTCCAATAATCTTAAGGACGCCCCACTTATCAGATTATCTCATGGAGGAACAGCTATGCCAAATTTACATTTTAGATGTTTTAATACTTCAATTTGAGTCTCTACTGCTTCTAAAAACAAAAAGCATTTAAAAAAAACCCAACCAACCATTTTTTGGCAATAAGTTCATGTTTTGTGGTTTGTGGAAAATCAGCCATTTCAAAAACCTCCTGTTAAGCCACATTCCACGGGCACTGCACCGTTACCTAGCAACCCCAGCCGAGCTCAGTCCGTTACCTAGCAACCCCAGCCGAGCTCAGTCCGTTACCTAGCAACCCCAGCCGAGCCCAGCCCCATTAACTAGCAATCTGATGGTTGAATAACTTAAATAACAGATTAAAAACAGTAAATATCTTTGTTGTTGAGCTCGTATGTCTATTCATTCAACAATTTAGCAGAAAAAAGGTGTTTTGGACAATTTCATTACATAAAATGTAAAAATAATACGAATGTTTTCTGCATTCCAACAAAATCTAAACTAAGATTTGACGCAACAATTGTTTGCTTGCAGAGATGATCACTGACAACCAGATAGAGATCGGCCAGCTGAAAGCAGACCTGAAGGACAAGGTGACGTACACGTTGCTACGGAAACACCGCCACCAGACCAAGAAGTCCAACCTCCGCTCCCTGGCCGACATTGGGAAAACGGTTTCCAGCGCAAGTAGGCTGTTTTCCAACCAGGACAACGGTAACAGTGGTGCCAGTTTGGTGCAGTCTTTCCAACTTTTCACTCTAGAAAATCAGGACAGGAAAATCGTGATTCGACTGCAAAAATACACTAAATTAATTTAGATTTGATTGACGAGAAGTACTGTGAGTTTTGAGTGCCCAACTGCAAATGACAGCGTTTTGTGTGGGACTCTTACTAGAGCCCAATTGGTCAAATTAGGGAAACATTATTTACTGGATACTCCTTGAAACATTTTAATTTTTGTAGCATTTTGAATCAACTAACTTTGAAACTTATGACACCATATTAGAACCACTGTAGATAGAAAATAATAAACATTTTGAGATTAATTTAAGAAATTTTAAAGAAAAACAAGGACACTTTTTATTTTGAAAAGCTAAAAATGTCTGATTTTCAAACAAATTGCTTTGTTTTTTCTGAAACAGTTTTGAGATTGATATAAAAATTTCTGAGATTTTTCTAGCAAATTTCAGGAATTAATCTCAAAATTTTATAGTTTTTCTCTTATTTATTGTAACACAAAAGTTTAAACAACAGTGAAAATGATAACCAGCTATTAGGTTTAGACGACAAGCATCTTTTGAGGCCAGGTTGGTTTGGACACATTTTTCCCTTAATAAATTATTAAACCTTAACATTTGTTTGATGAAAAATATAAATAAATATAAAATCAAAATAAAAAAAATATAAAATATATATATACAAGAAATAAACAGCAAACACTTGTTTACTGTGCTGTAGATCAGTATCAGCTCTCTAACTGCACTTTAAAATGTATTTCAAGGCGTCTGCATTAATCTCTTAACACAGAGGAGCCAAAGTGATGCCACATTTTATTGCTCTGGTGGAAAAAACTCAAGGCCAAAGCAAAAGAATAAAGCTGACTAAGTTGTTTAGAACTGAAAAGTAATTAATTTATAAATAAGAAATGATTTAGTGAAAAGAGTGAAAGCAGGAGAAAAACACTGCAAAAACACAAAATCTTACCAAGTGTTTTTGGTCTAGTTTCTAATATAAATGTCTTAGTACATTTGAAATAAAACAAAACTAATTTACAAGCAACTTTTCTGCAAGAATTATGAGCTTGTTTTAGGTCAATAATTTCTTAGTATTTGTGAAAAAGTTCTAGTTACATTGGTAGATTATTACACTTATAGCAAGACATTTTTCTCATGATATAAATGAAATAATCTGCCAATGAAACTAATACTTTTTTTTTTACTAATAAAAAGAAATTACTGACCTATAACAAGCTCTTATATCTTGGTGAAAAGTTACTTTCTTATTTGAAGTGTGCTAAGATATTTGCAACTAGAAACTAGACAAGAAAGGCACTGCAAAAATACAGAATGTTACCAAATATTTTTGTTTAGTTTCTAGTGCTAACAAAACTAATTCACAAGTAACTTTCCAGCAAATGTAGGAGCTTGTTTTATGTCAGTGGTATTAATGTAAGTATCAGTTTTACTGGTAGATTATTACATTTATTACAAGACATTTTGCCATGTTTTAAGTGAAATAATCTGCCAGTGAAACTAGTTTTCTTATCAGTATTCAAAAACTACTCACTCCTATATGTTGCTTGAAAGTTTCTTATACTTCAGTTTTGTCTTATTTCAGGTTTCCTAAGATTTTGTGTTTTTGCAGCGCTGCTTCAGAATTACAGTTGCATTGAAATTAGCATGTTTCCGTCTCCTGACTGGGGAAATTAGAGTCTGGATTTACCACACAGGCCAAAATGACTTTATGGACATGTTTGCTCTGATTGTAAAACGTTGAGTAACTCCATGTAATTAATCTGTGACCAACCATGAAGCTGCGGAGAGTGAAGTTATTTATTAGCTCTTATCACATGTGAGAAACATTTTGATGATGAAAGAACAGGCTGCGCCATCATGTCAAAGTCTGGATCGGAGTAAAGATAAAGCCCATCAGTGATAATCATTAATGGGTTATAACGCCTTGGAGGATAAAGTGCATCTTTATGAGAACAAGAGTTGAAACCACTGCTGGTTTCTCCAGTTTAACATCATCATTCCTCTGAACTCACAGTTTCTCTGCACAGCTTTTAACACACAGATTAATCCCTCTCTCCAGATCTGATAACAGTCTTGATTTTGTTTGTCTATTGACTGTCCTTCATCTCGACCTTTCCACCTGTCTGTCCTTCTTCTTGCTTGCCTGGATTGGTTCTGATAACCCTCTGCTGCCGCTAAAAGCCCGCAGTCCTCTGGAGAACTCGGTGACCTGCCTGTCGGGTCACATCTCCATGGAGGACTTGCAGAACCAAAGGAGTACCAGTATGGACTGGCTTAGTAAGTTCCCCAGACCCGGTTGCAACATGCAGAACACCTAGTGGTGAAAAAAGGTGAATTGGACTTAAAATGAACAAAAAAAGAAAGAAAAACATCTATCTGTTGTTTGAACTGAGGTTGTGTGGAGTATTTATGAGCAGTAAGTGTCTTCTCTGCTGTCAGATCAGTTTGGAGGATTAATCAGAAAATCTCATGTGGAGTCAGGTTATAGCTGCAGCTTGTAGCTTCTATTAAAAAAATATTTTTTTACATATTTGTTGAACTTTCATTGTGTCGTTACAGTACAGGATGAGACAGATAATCTGTGAGAAAAGCTAGCGTCTCACCAAAGAGTGAGTGAGTTAGTTCACTCCACCAACCTTCCCCCAGAACGCAGCGCGGCTCTGGAATGGAGCTCAGTAAATATTCAAAATAGTGAATATTGAATAGATATCAATATCAATAGATGTATGATCTATTGATATTGATCACGTGTCTATTGTGGTATATTGTTATTGATTTATTGTCCAGCTGTAGTCAGAATGCTGAACGTGAACTGAGTCATTTTAACCTAATGGAGGTGAAGTTAGAGTAACAGTTGACCTTGTTACTTACTGTTCAGAAATACTTCACACAATTTCATAAAAAAGAAGAAAAGAAGCATCACTGTACAGGAATATTACTACGTTTTCCTTTAGTCTTTATGGTCAGTTCCCTCATTATTGATGTAAAATTTAAGAACAACAAATATAAAGTCAACCTCAAAAGCAGATTTCTTAAAGCTGGCTGCATCATACTGACAGGCCTGGTTTTACCCACAATGCTGAGGGGGCAGATTTATGAAAAAGCTCCAGTGGCGCTGCTCATCCTTCTACCTGCTGAGGGTTTCCACCCTGATGGCTGCGATGAGAGGTCGCATCACGCTGGCAGAAACTGAGAATCAGCAGAGCGTCAGTCAAAGGAAAGCACTTAGTGGACCGTTTTGGTGTGAGGAGAAGTTGAGCGGATAGCCTCACCTGTTAGCGGTGACTCTGAGTGGATGCTGAACAGCTGCTGTGTAAGCAGGAAAGACAAGTTTAATAAACCATGAGAACGACGTGTGAGGAATATCAACCTTACTAACATCAGGGCTGCTTATGTTTGGATCTAACATGCAATAAAAACTAGATTCTTTGTTATTTTGTAAGGTCGTTAAGTCAGGCAGAATTACAATAATTATCTTAGATGAGGTTATGGATGTACCGATCCGATATTAATATCTGTATCAGTCCCAATACTGAAAATAAAAGATCGGGTGTCTGTCAGGTGCCAATCCAAATTATATTAAAATTTCTAACTTTACTTTCAGAACCATTTGAAAGAAGGTTTATTGCAGTTTATGTTTTACATTTCTACTGTTTTTGTCAATTTCAGTTTCTTTATCATCTATTTTGCATGGGCTGTTTTGCTCCTAATTTAACTGACTGAACAAATTAAAGTTGTTTTCTTATGTTTTACCAAGCCGGTGAAGCTGTTGGTGTTTTTAAGTGAGCTGTACTGGTGCAGAACTATTAAATATATTTGGAATTCAGTACACTTATATCCGTGTTTATCGGATCGGTATCGGCCGATACTAAACCTCAGATATTGATATCTGAAATGAAAAAAGTGGATCAGTGCATCCCTAGAGGGAGATAGTTGTGGTTTTAAGTGTTGTGTGGATCGGGAGAAAACGTACTTTGTTTCCATTAAATTAAGTAAAAAAAAGAAAAGAAGAGAAAATGTGAATAAGGCACGTTTCCATCCACTGGTTTTAGTGAGTAATTTTGTCAGATGTTGACGTTACGATTGGCTGTAAGAAACAGGAAGTGGAGATTGCAAACTAGCACAGATTTTCTTTTTTTCATCTCAGAAAAATGGAGAGAGTACTCTTTTCTGAGCTGGAGGTTTGAACTTTGAAATATTTCTGATTTTCGTGCCTATGGTAAAACATTGAACCAGCCAGGGCCGGATTTATAAGGATGTGGGCCCCTGGGTGGAACCAAATTTGGTCCCCTATTCACAAAGAAAACATTTAATTAACAATGCAAATTACAGTGCATGAGATAGTCCCAAAAATCAGCAGGTATGAACTGATGCATTGTAGGTTTAATACATCAAAACTCCATGTTGTTCCCAAAGACATCGACTTTTATATTTTTCTATTGTGTATATATTCATAAAAATCATAAAAATTAATCAGCTTACCTCCCAAAATATTTCTCAGCTACAGGGATAGTCTGGACATTCATTTTTTCATTTCTGGCTTTGAGCTTGCATGGATATTGCAGCGGAGCGGTAAAGGTTCTGGTGATGTCTCTGGGCCACTGTCTTTCTCCTGGGTCTCCTCCTCCTCCATCATTTTTATCCCATTCTCAGCTCTGAAAAACCGACAAATTTAAAACTTAATCTGTTTCTGCGTCACATCAGATAGTCCGACAACGCCTCACAAGAACCTGGCGTCCAGCAGCATGAATGACATCTCTGACAAACCAGAGAAAGACCAGGTGAGTCAACCGACATCTGTTATTGATTCACCATGTTTCTGATATTACACTGCAAAAACACAACATTTTACTGAGTAAATTTGGTATAAATTCCAGTGGACATATATTAGTTCACTTGAATTAAGACAAAACTAATTTACAAGTAAGTTTTCAGCCAGAAATAGGAGCTTGTCTTAAGTAAAATTAATTAACTTAATTTTGATGAAAGAGTGCAGGTTCCACTGGGAAATTATTTCACTTATAACGTGAGAAAAATTGCTTGTAATAAGTGAAATAATCTGCCAATGAAAGTAGTACTTTTCAGATTGATTGACTCAAAACAATAAATTGTTAAGAAACGTTGGTGAAAAGTTAGTTTTGTCTCATTTCAAGTGTACTAAGATATTTGCACTAGAAACTAAACAAAAATTACATGACAGACTTTGTGTTTTTGCATTTTTTTAATACAAATGTGCAAATTATTGAGGTGTAATCTTCAAAATTTTAAAGCTAATGTAACTGCTGTCCTAAATATCTAGAATACACACCTTTCCTTCTTTTATCTTGTAAAAAATATAGAATAACCTGATGAGAACAAAACACACTAGAAATGCTGTCAGTGGTTGCTATGGTGACTCCCGCCTTTTTTGTCCTGAAGGGAAAAAGGGGAGGAGCTCAAATTGTCTGGTCATCAGACATGAACCACAACACTGACCTAATAGGTGTAACGTTTTTAATTCTATGAAAAATATTGTTGCCAAGTTTTTTGGTAATTAATAAATATAAATAATTTCTGTAATTTTAACTAAGCTAGAGCAAGAAAAAAAGTACTTTTTATTCAGTCTATGTAAATATCTGGTTTAAACTGTATTGATGTTTTAATAAAATTTGGTTTAAGAAATGTAAAAAAAATAGCTGCTAGTTTTGCCTTCTTTATTATGTTTTCTTTTATTTGTAAAAAGATTTTATCCGTTGATGTCTTTTATGGCTACATGACCTATAGGTTAAAGTTAAGTAGCTAAACAGTCCACCAGAAAAAAAGTATTTCCCTGAAAATAAGTGAAAAAACATTCAAAGTCCAATAAAAAGCTTTGACAGACCTTCATAACCAACAATTAAACCAACAAAATGTGTAATTATTTACAACTTCCCGAAAGCTTTTTGTCTTTTCTCTAGGTTACTGACCATAAATTCTCCACTTCTGTCCACAGTTCACACCTGGAAATCTGAAGTCCATCTCTGTACGCTCAAACGGCACTAGAAAATGCCAAGCGTATTCTATTTTCTGGAAAATAACAGCGTATGAAAAGTGCTCCTCTCCAACTAAATGTCAAAAGCAGAGCGATGTTCTGGGAAAGGCAGAGAGGCGAAAAGTGTCGATGGTTTATTTAACATCTTAATGGAAATGACATTTGTAGGCAGCAGAGCCAGACGGGGGCTGCGGCTTGATGTTGCCTCATCAAGAAATCGGTTCCCGCACTGCAAAAACACAAAATATTACAGGTATTTTTGTTCTAGTTCCTAGTGCAAATATGTTAGTACACTTGAAATAAGACAAAACTAACTTACAAGTAACTTTTCAGCAAAATATAGGAGCTTATTTTGAGTTGATAATTCCTTATTATTGATTAAAACGAGTACTTATTTCATTGGCAGATTATTTAACTTTTAACAAGACATTTTTCCCATATTATATTAGTGAAATAATCTGCCAACAATAGTACTTTTTCACAAATATTAAGAAATTATTGACATAAAATAAACGGAAACACTTTGTTTGAAGGGATTTGTATAACACTGACATAACACCTGTCATGAACACAAAGGAGTCTTAATAAATGTTTGACTGCTGTCATGAAATGTAATTTGGTAAATAATGACATCTTTAATGCCAAGATGCATTAAAAATGCACTAAAAGTGTCAGCTTTGCATTATTTATTAATAACACTTTTAAAGAAAATGACATCAAAGTCCATTAGAACTGTAATATTTCCATTTAAAGTGTCATGATTTACTGACAGACACTTCATGCCAACAGATATAAACATTCATGAAGACTCCTTCATGTTTGACAGTGTCATAGTTTTACTCACACTCCTTCAAATAACGTGCTGCCAAACAAACTCATCTTTCTTCCTGAAAAATTACTTTTGTCTTATTTCATAACTACTAAGTTAGTTGCACTTGAAACTAAAAATACTTGCTAAGGTTTTGTGTTTTTGCAGTGTGCAAAGAAAGACTGAATCCCATATAATGTCTAATGTTTCCATCACCATTAGAAGATCAATGCAAGAGTGTAAATATATAAAAAAATGTTTACATCTGTGGTTAATGTGTAAGGTTTGTGGAAAACAAGGATTTGTTAATGATGGGTGTTACACGCCCAGTCACAAAAAGGTTGAAGTGAATTTCCATGTTTAGTTGTAACCCATTCTGAGTATTTGGTTGAGTTTTTTTCCAGGCAGATTTTATCAGCAAATTTCCAACATTTGGAAAATGTTGCTAATCCTCAAGAACACCAGAAGCTAGCTTTGGTACTTTTATGATCATTTCGATCTCTTGATTGATCAGGAAGAAATATGGAAACATTTCTGCTGAGAGAAATGGGAAAAGAGAAGTTCTATTTACCGTTAATTTGCAATACTTATTCAGTTCAATTTTGAAATAGTTTATTTTTCCGTGTATTAAATGTCGTAACTCATTTAACTCCCGTAACTCATTTAATGTGGAGCATCTTCAGTAGTTGCAGATGGTGATGCTGTGGGCAGAAAGGGACTTCAGTAGCAGTCATTGGTCATGTTTGTGTCCAATTGTCATGCAGATTTTATGCAAACTTTTAATATGTTGCAGAAAAGGAAAATACAAATGATGCTTGTTCACATTTACTGCTTTTAAATTATGATTCCGTCAGATGTTGATGATACGTTTAGCTGTGATAAACAGGAAGTAGAGGTTGCAAACTAACATGGACCAAAACGTTTCCACTCCATTCTGGATGTTCGTGCCTCTGGTAAGGCACAGACCCACCAGTGGACGGGAATGTTTGCTTCATCAGACCTTTTGTTTCCATCTCTCATTTAGCACATAAACTCTTTTTCTGAAAATCCAAAAAATAACAACCTAAAGCAAGCGTAAAGACTTTTTTTGCAAAATTGAGGAAATCATTTTGAATTTTCCCATTTCCATCGACCGTTTCTTATGTAATTCTTCAAAATACACATGAAAAAATGTTGAAGCAAAGTTAATTTGTAAACAAAACAAAAACAGTTTCTGTAATAAATTAACCTTAAACAGAACTTTATCTCTTATTCCATCTTTGAATATACATTTGATCTGATTGGTGAATAGTTACCACAACTCAAGAGATAAATTACCAGGAAACAGTTCAGAGGGATTCCACTAGCTACAATCATTTCCTGTCATGACTGATAAGTTGGAGATAAAACGGCGACAGAAACAAAGGCAGATTTGCAGTGCCTTGTAAACACAACGTCAGCACAGAGTAACTTGTTGTCAAGTGAAAGAAAAAGCAGCAGCATCCTGTGGGAGGCTTTTCTTTAAGATTTTTCAGAAAACTATATCATTTTTCCTCCACTTCAAAATTATGCAGTACTTTGTTGCTGCGTTGCTCTATCTCAGCTGAATTCATATAAATAGCATTAGAGCTTAATGCAATTCGTCGAGCTTGCATTATTCTATTGTATTCTATTTTCTATCTTCAGGCAGAAGATACAGAGCAATCAGAACAAGAACCAATTGTCTCAGAGACAGTTTTTACCCGATAGCAATAACAAAACTAAATGCAATCAAAAACAACCATTAATCATCATAAGTGATGTATGTGAGAATGTGGCTGTTCTTATTTATTAGTTTTTTTGTTTGTTTGTTTTTTTTACCAGTTATTTGTTAATTCTTACATTGTGTGTGAATTGTGAGACAGTTATTTTTTGTTTTTAAACATATGCACTGACTGATGGCACCTTTTGAATTTCGTTGTCCTTGTGGCAATGACAATAAAGATTTATCTTATCTTATCTTATCTTATCTTATCTTATCTTATCTTATCTTCCCCATATTCGATGTTTTTCATGGCAGTCTGAGCCACAGCTATTATAATTAACTAAAACAAACAAAAATAACAAAGCGGAAATTGAGAAAACACTTTGGTTAACTGTAATAAATAAAAGCAGTAATTAATGGGAAAACAATTATAACTAAATGCGTTTATAAAACTAAAACATACTGCAAATATAGATATAATATTCTTTGTTTTTGTTTTTATTAATCTATTAACCTTTCAAACTGATGTGAAATTTCTTTATTTTTCCCCACACAAGCAGTTTACGTCAGCTGTCAGCAAATTACGGCACTACATACTCCAAACTCGCGGCTAGGCTAGGCTAGGCTAGGCTAGTCCTCAAAATGCAAAAGTTGGGAGAAAACACCAGTTGGTTGTTCACAATTAATTTAATAATTTAAAAAAAAAAAGTCTTCTGTTGAATATTATTGCCCAATCATAATCACAATGTAACACTTTTTGAATGCTGCACCTAAAAATTAACTTTGAAAAAACTAAAGCTATTACTAAAACTACCAAAAGGTAATCTAAAACCTGTCTTTCCTGGTTTGTTTCCTGGTGCTTTTCATGTGACACACTAAAATCTGTACAGTTCGGGTCGAGATGCAATGCTTCGAACTTTTGCCTTTTGGATGAAACTGGTTTGAAAAAATAGGTACAAGAACCAGAAATCCTGACATGAAACTTTCATAGTTTAATTTAAGCAATTTGAACAAAATTGATTGTTTGAAAAGCCTCTTATGCAGTAAATTTGGTAAATTCAGGTAGCCAAAACATCAGCTAATATGCTTAATGAGTAAATACCCCTCACTAAATAAACCCTTCCCACCCAATGGGGACATTTTAAGAAAATAAATTCCCCAACTTCAGCTGCAGTTTCACTGTGTGCTTTTTATTTGACATACTTTTTAATTTTATTTCATCTTTATTAATTCTCAAGGAAGTATTATTTACATTGCCTTAGGCCTCTACATCACAAAACTAACTTCAATATTTGAAATAAGGTGGAGAAGTAGACCATCACAAAACGAAAATGCAACTTCACTTCCCTGAGAGAGAGCGTGTGAAAGAAGAAACAACAGAAAAGAAAAAATTAAGTTAGAAATGTCAAAAGCAAACCACAAAACAAGAATACACCAACAAAAAACATAGTATTAAATCATTATGAAGTCGTATCTTAGGAGAGTGGATTATCGAGGAGATTTAATCAAGTTTGGTCCCTACAAATGAAATCGGATCTTTTACGTTTTACACAATCTATAAATCTGCCACCACTGACAGAATTGTTCTGTCTTGTGATTGAGAGAGGCTGTTATTTTTTCCATTTCGTACATGTTAAATGTTATGTTGTTGACATCCTTTTGTCTGGAAATTAATAACTGTTTTGGAAAACTTCCCATGAAACTAACAGTGAAGTCCAAGGAACACGGGTCCAAAAGTCACCTGTGGTGACCTGTGGTTGTGTCTTAGTAAATGTTTTCCATTCCACTTACCTTTATGTTCTGCTGGTAGTAATGGTAATAAGTACCACAGTACTATTCCACAACAATCTGACCCAGATGGTGAGGATTTGTTTACATATTGTGGTCATAAAAGACCTCAATTTCAGTAAATTAACATATGAAGACATATCTGTTATCTGATTGCAGTACCTCTGCTTTTTCCTTACTGATTTATTTTCATTAACTTTTATTTTCAGAGAGAATTTATCTTTATTTCCCACTCCCAGTTGAGTGTTTCTTTTTAAATGTAAAGATATAATTACATATCAGTATTTCCTCTGGCAGTTTTAATTGTCCGACTCATTTTATCTTCATGGTGAAACTGCGGTGCCAACATTTTGTTTTGTTAAAAGTAGAGGCTTAAAAATCCTGAAGCCTTTGACTTCCCATTTCTCTCAGTTTATTTATTTAATTTACAGTTTAAAATGAACATGTTGACATCAACAAACATTTTGAATGAAAAGGAGTAGTTGGAAAAAGTTAAGCATCAAAATACAACACAAACAAAGTGTGTATACATATCTATATGAAAAATTATAATAAAGAAAAATTTTTTTTGCAATGATACACTTAACTGAGTTAATATACTTCATTGTGCCTTTTATTAGTTTCTTAAATAGTTTCTTTAGACAGATTTGTTGCATAAACAGAAATACGACATTTAATTTGTTAATTCTGACATTTTACAAGTTAATCTTAAACAACAATTTAATTGTTACTGTTTGGGATTCTATATACGACACATTAAACAGAAAAAAATTAATTTCAAAAACTCGATTAACTAAATAAAGAAAAGATAAATAAGTCAGGATAAAAAAGAAATCTTGACACCACAACAGAAACTAACATCTTCCTCATTTCTGCTGTTGGTGGTTCAACCAATCAGAGCCAAGGAAAATAAATGCTGCTCCTGGATTGGCTGCTTTCCAAACATCAGCCAATAACGTGTCAAGTAGCATAGCTTCCCAAACCTCATTTTCTTTTAAATATTTCAGATATGAACTGCAAAATTGGAATTATTATTACAAAAATCTATGAACCGTGAATCGCGAATGTACGTGGATTCACTGAGCATTTGAAAAGAGTTATTCAACTGAAGTGAACTTTATATTTCCTGATAAGATTTTTATTATTACTGACAAATTGACCAGAAATATATATTTTTTAATTGTGATGATGGATGGGGGCAAGCTCTTTAAATTTAGAAAATAATAATAGAAAGTCAAAATAAATGTAACATTTAATAAATGTTATTAAGCACACAGTGGAAAGACTTAAATATTTCCATAAATGCCAAACCTTCAGAGCCTTTTTTAAACTCCAAGAATCCAACTTATTTGATTGAAATTGTTTAATTTAAGGCAAACTCATTATTTCTTTTGTTTTCTTTTGTTTATTCCAGCTGAAAAACAAGTTTATGAAGAAGTTGCCAAGAGACGCGGAGGCCTCCAACGTTCTGGTGGGGGAGGTGGACTTCCTGGACGCCCCGTTTGTGGCGTTTGTTCGTCTGCAGCAAGCCGTGATGCTGGGAGCGTTGACCGAAGTTCCCGTTCCCACAAGGTGGCCGACATTCAAAAATTAACTCTGAAATATGCAACAGAATCAGGAATTATAACTTTATTTTCACATTAGTTCTACATTTAAGTTTTAATTTCAGTCAAGCAATCAGAAACCAGACAGAAGCATTTAATTATAAAATGTTTTCTCCTTCATTGATTTAGCGCACAGGTGTCCGAAACGTTTTGCAACAGATTTGAACTTTTTTTAGGGGAAAAAATAAAAATTTTTCCACTTAGGGAAAAAAAGGATTCTGACTTTTTTCTCAAAATTCAGATTTATGATCTCTGAAGATTAAAGTCAAAATTCTGAGAAAAAAGGTAAAAACTCTCAGATTAACGTCAGAATTCAGGGAGAAAAAAAATGCAAAAGCGATTCTATTATCAAAATAAACTAAACACACAATATTGAAATGAAACATACTTGAATCTGTAAATCATTTTCGATGGATTCGAGGTTATGAGAACATGATCCAGGTTTCTTTTAATTATATATAGTTTTTTTTTATTTAAGTCCTCCATTTTAGCCTCATTTAGTAAATGGGTTCACCCCAGTTCTACTTTTGAGTAAAAGTTACTGGATGTTTGTGATTCTATGTAGTATCAAATTAAAATAAACGCAAAAAAATGTGATTAATAAGAGATGAATAATTTGTGTCGTTGCTTAAGTTTTCCATTTTAAGATGACTGCATTATTTTTTAATCAGTAAATATTTCATTAATTTGTTTTATGCATATTGCCCCCAACATTCAGGTAAAATAAATCTGTGCTAAACTTTAATTGTGGACAAGGGCCGCACAGATTCATTCCAAGAGCCGCAGATGGCCCCCGCGCCACACTTTGGACACCCCTGAGTAATTCTCTGCTTTGTTTCTCTCTGCAGGTTTTTGTTCATACTGCTTGGACCCAAAGGCAAAGCAAAGTCATATCATGAGATTGGCAGAGCAATCGCCACACTGATGTCCGATGAGGTTAGACTGGCTCATAAATTCA
This sequence comes from Xiphophorus couchianus, assembly GCF_001444195.1. Classification (NCBI taxonomy): domain Eukaryota; kingdom Metazoa; phylum Chordata; class Actinopteri; order Cyprinodontiformes; family Poeciliidae; genus Xiphophorus; species Xiphophorus couchianus. The sequence goes on from NC_040239.1 coordinate 3,573,338, forward strand.
CTGAAATTCAATAGTACTTCTTATGTGGTACAAAAGTACTAAATGAGTAAACAAAATGATCTGGAAGATTGCAGCTCAAAGATGTGCTTGAAATTCACTCTGATTAGTAGTTGCCTTCTTCTTTAACAAACTTGATTTTTACTGCAGGTAAGATACTGACTACTGCTGACTAACTCACAGAACCCCCTTTATAAAAAAGCCAAACTGTCCCTTTGAAACAAATAATTTCTTGTAAACTTTGATAAAACTACAGGAGGCCTGCACTTTTATTCCTTTCTCATCCTTTGAAAACAGAAAATATTTTCACTTTTATTTAGAATTATTTGGTCTTAGTCATTTGCCAAGTGCTGTTTACTGAGTGGAAAATCATTTAAATTTTTGCTTCTGTGATAATTAATTGCAAAGCAAACAAATAAAATAAACTCAAAGACCCCTGAGGTAAGAATTTGAGTTGATTAAAGTGATAAAATGGCGTTGCTCTCCACAGTTTTTGGGTTGATTAAATGGGATTAGTTGTTTATTTAGTGTTTGTAAGTCGCTGCTCTCTTTCCCTATTTAGTAATCCTCAGATCTGCTATCACAGTTCACTGGAGTCACATGCTTTCACGTCACACTTTTTCCGCTCCAATACGTCTCTCTGTTTGTTCGCAGGTCTTTCATGATATTGCCTACAAGGCGAAGGACAGGCAGGACCTGCTGGCCGGGATCGATGAGTTCCTGGACGAGGTGATTGTTCTTCCTCCTGGAGAGTGGGACCCCACCATCAGGATAGAGCCTCCCAAATCTCTACCATCCTCTGATAAAAGGTCAAAAATGCATAAAATCACAAAATCTTTAGAGTATTTTTTGCTTCTGTTGCATATAATATCCTCTAATAAACAACAAACAGATTTATGTTTCATTTAGAGTGCCTTGCAAAGGAATTTTTTAGTGGTGGGAGTCTTTTACTATCTCACGACTTAATTCAAAATTATTCGTAATAATTTCTCCTTTAATCTACAGGTGTGTAAAGAATACTTGTGATCTACTGCAATGAGAAACAAATGGAGACATTAAAGTGGCATTTTAAATATTAATCAAGCAATTTTTTTCCTTTTACTCCTTCTTTGCATCCTTTGTTTTGTTTTTACAAAGCGTTTTATTTCTGCAGATGGCAATAGAACCATATTACCATATTATATTGTCAGGACATGGTGACAGTTTTGACAAATATATAGAAAACAAATGTTTATAAAAGCTACAAACTTCAACTTCATTGTAGTAAAACATATTAATATAAAGTACTGTAGTGACGAACTGAATTGCTAGTGTAGGAAAGGTAAGAGGTTCTTAAAGGGGCAAAGGTCAGTTTCCATGGATCAGATGCAAAATCTAATTTCTTTAGTATATGTAGCATTTTCATAACAAATGTAGGTAACACACTTACTGGAAAATACATAATAAACCCTCTTCAAAGTGGATCTATTACCTAAAATTCATATATTTTATGTTTTCATTCTTCCATTTAGGTCTCAAATGCTTCTAAAACAGCCCATTTAAAAAAAATAACACGCAGCCTTTTGTTGGCAATAAGTTTATGTTTTTTGGTGTCTGGAAAATGAGCCTTCTCAAAAACCTGCGGAGTGTTACATCACAAATCAGCAGACACTGCCTGTCACCTAGCAACCCCAGTGAAGCCTAGCCCTGTTACCTAGCAACCTGAGCTGAGCTCCAGCACGACTGGTCAGCAAATTGTACCGCTTTACAATGACTGCTGGAAAAGACAAGTGCTTTGGTGTTGACCATCCAGAAACCACTTGTTGCGTTCTTGTTGGTTGTGCAGGAGGCTCCACTTCCGACATTCAGAGATGTACGGGTGTACAAATGCGCATCCGTTTGCATTTTTAGTCTTTGAGTAGGGGGGCGTGGTCAGCACCAGCTTATTTGGCTTTAAAGTCACAATTCAATCAGACTGAAATCTCATTAACTAAGAATAATTTGTGGAAAAAATATAAGGAACATGTTTTGTGTAGGCCATAGATCTATGCTAACCTGTTCAGGAAGCATAGTAGGTCCTCAGAATGCTGTGTGAGCATGACAGGCTGCAGAATCACCCAAATGCATCCAGCTGCACAGCACACCGTTTAATTATGAAGCTGCCACAGTTTGTATTATATAAACCTGCAGTCAGCACTGATCAATCATGCTATTTAATCACCTAATGTATCAGCATCATCCAACTGAAAACAGGAAGAAAGTAGGTGACATCATGACGGAAAAGGTAGCGGTTAAATCAGGTTGTGTGAGCAGCTTCAGTGGGCCAAAAGTTGACCTAAATCAAATAAATAATTCCAGGCGGCTTTGTGTTAGTCAGATGTTGCACTATCACAGCAGCAACTGGAGAAACTTATTTCCGTTTTAGGAAAAACATGTACGCAGGAGGAGATTCCCAGATGAACGGAGACATGCCTCATGATGGCGGTCATGGAGGAGGAGGCGGGCACGCTACGGGGGACGAGCTGAAGAAGACAGGAAGGTATAAAAATGAACATTATTGAGGTTTATATGGATAACCTTTTATTTCTTAGATTGTATGCTGCAAAAACACAAAATCTTACCAAGTATGTTAGTCTAGTTTCTACCGAAAATATCTTAGTAAACTTGAAACAAGACAAAACTAACTTTTCAGCAAAATATAGCAGCTTGTTTTAAGTCAATAATTCCTTAATAATCACGAAAAGGTTTTTGTTCCATTGGCAGATTGTTTAACTTATAACATGAGAAAAATGTCTTGTTATGAGTGAATTAGACAAGACATTTTCCCCATGTTTTTAGTGAAGTAATTTGCCAATGAAACCAGTAGTTTTTCATCAGTATTAAAGAATTATTGGCTTAAAACTGGTTTCTATATGTTGCTGAACAGTTACTTGTAAATTAGTTTTCTTATTTCAAAGATATTTGCTGTAGATACTAGACTAAAGTATTTGGTAAGATTTTTTGTTTTTGCAGTGTAATTAAGAATCTCATCCCGTTATTAAGTCAGTTTTTTTGCCGTCAGGTTTTGTGGTGGTCTCCTTCTTGACATCAAGAGAAAAGCGCCTTTCTTTATCAGTGACTTCACCGACGCTCTAAACATTCAGGCCCTGTCGGCCATTTTGTTTATTTACCTGGGAACTGTGACGAACGCCATCACCTTCGGTGGTCTGCTGGGGGACGCTACAGAAAACATGCAGGTCAGAGCGCGTTTTTAACCAACATGTGTCAACCAAACTGTCTGATTTCCTGTTTTTAAACCTCCCTCTCCATGTTTGCAGGGTGTGCTGGAGAGTTTTCTGGGCACTGCCATCACTGGTGGCGTTTTCTGCTTGTTGGGGGGTCAGCCTCTCATTATTCTGAGCAGCACCGGTCCGGTTCTGGTGTTTGAAAGGCTTCTCTTTAACTTCAGCAGGTAAGTTTTGCATCTCCTCAGTCTACCTCTGAATTAGAGTTTTAAGAAATATGAAAAAAGATGTTAGTCTTGTTAAGAAAGTTTTGTAGTTAACTGTCTTGTAATTAAACAAAGTAAATCAAATTTATCTTCATCATGTTGGAAAGAAATCTCAACTTAGAGGGTAAACATGAACGAAAACTCACCAAACTTTACCAAAAATTGTTCCCCTGGTTTAAATTTTAGTATTTTTGATTGAATTAAAAATGGCCCTGACTAAACAGCTCTACAGCGCCCCCTAATGTGAGACAGGCCAACTGGTAAATAGTAGGGAGCTGAAGTTTGGGACGTATGTAGAACCCTGTGAAACAATAAAAAACCCGACAGGAAGTCAGCCATTTTGGGTCAAAAGGTAATTTTTGCACTTTTTTACGTTTATGATTTAGTACCAATTACATTTATTAAATAAAAATGTTCCGATATGGAAGAAATATGCCTATGCTACACAAAGACACGTTGCCATAGCAACTGATAACGCCACTCTATTTATCAGGATTCAACACAAAAACACACTCAAACATTTCCCACACAAAGAACAGAATATTCATGTTCATTTTGTGATCATTAATAAGTGATCGCTGTAGTAGATTAGCTATTCCTGCTATTAGCTAATCTTACACTGCAGTGACTGATTAGCTACCGCTGCTATCAGCTAATCTAACACAGTTGTAGTACATTAGCTACTACTACTATTAGCTAATCTTAACACTGTAGTGACTGATTAGCTACCGTTGCTATCAGCTAATCCAACAGAGTTGTGGTAGATTAGCTAATTTAAACACCTGCTCTACTGATGAACTGTCAGAGTTGTTGTTTAGGTCACCTTTTTAAAAACTTTGTAACTGAAACAAAATGCACAGAATCCCACAGCACATTAAGATTGTCAAAGTCAAGCTAGCATAACTGACCTACTTTCCTTTCCCTCAATATTTGTTTTTAAATTTAAACTTTTTCCTGACCTTGTTATCTAGTTGTAGTGTTGTTATTAGTTATTAGCAAAGCACTGCATCACTTTTTGTTTTACATATCATGCAGACATTTAAGATTTAGCTCATTATATTTCCAACTTAGCAGCTAAGACCAATGCTCGTCATTGTTAGCGAGCAGCTTTTTGCTCTCCACTGGGAAATGGGGGAGGGATCTCCATGTCGTGAACTTCTCTGGTTTTGACAGTGTTTTGGGTCTTTTTTCTACTCAGGGATAACGATTTCGACTACATGGAGTTCCGGCTGTGGATCGGCCTGTGGTCGGCGTTCTTCTGCCTGGTGCTCGTTGCCACTGACGCCAGCTTCCTGGTGAAGTACTTCACCCGCTTCACGGAGGAGGGCTTCTCCTGTCTCATCAGCTTCATCTTTATCTACGATGCCTTCAAGAAGATGATCAAATTAGCTCACCACTACCCCATCAACTCAGTGTACAGCACGGAAAACATCACGCGGTACGGATGTCTCTGCATGGGCCCCACGCTTTCAGGTGAGCCGTGCGTTTCATCTACAGATTTTACATCAGACGAATTTCACTCACAGGAAATTAACTCTTTGGAGGGAATAAAAATACAGATTTTAGGCTTTTTTTTTTTGCTTTAAAATTTCTTTTAAAATGGCAGTAAAGTTCCCCCCCCCCACCGTCTTCAAATTAAACAAACTTGGTTTCAATTGATGTTGCGCAAACATTTAACTATACTATGAACTATAGACTATATATAGACTATAAACATCTTATATAATTTTTTATGTTAATAGACGTTAACATAAAATATTATATTTTATATTAATAATAAAGTAACAATTATTTTATGAATTATAATAGCAAATTATAATAATAATAATGATTTAAATAAAATGTTATGTTAATAAAATATTTTTTTATATTTAAGAAATATTAATAAATATTTCCAAAGGTCATTAAAGGTCAGCCAGACGCCACAAATTTACAAAATCAAACAAAAAAAAGTGCCAATTAATTGTGTTACATTTGTATAGCAAAATGTTTTGTGTGTGCCATTTGTTGTTCTTTTTTTTAAACATCATTAATAAAAATTTATCAAGTTGATTTATCAAAATTCTTATAAGAATTTTGTTTAATAATAAATAGTGAAGAATATGATAAATACCCATTCCTTCTTTCCAGGTGCCTAAACCTGTGAATAGTGAATAGATTAGGAAAGTAAAACACACAGATTAGTTGCTATTTAAATGTTTTATAGAAATAAAAACAACTTTTTGTCGTGTGTTTGGCAGAAAATGAGACGGAGCTGCTAGACGATCCTTTAGAAGACACGTCAGTGTGGTACATGAACTACACAGGCCTGGTGAGTTTTTCTTGCATTTAAATCCACATTCTAGGAAAAATGTTAAACATTAAATGAAATGAATAGATAATGTCTGATGTTAAACTTCAGTTTTTCTGTACAAACATTTTCCAGAAGCACTGATCAACCTGATGGACTTTATCCAGTGTTTAATTCTTGTAATTAGGTGAAAATTATGCCTGGTGATTGAGTGTGTGTGGCATAATTACGGTGTTTTATTTGTTGTGTTCAGCCACCAAACCGCTCATGGTCGAGCCTCACCATGTCAGAGTGTTTAATGTACAAAGGAGAGCTGGTGGGAGAGGCGTGTGGCTACGTCCCAGACATCACCCTCATGTCCTTCATCCTCTTCTTTGGTACCTACACCACCTCCATGTGTCTTAAGAAGTTCAAAACAAGCCCCTTTTTCCCCACCACTGTGAGTACTGCCACCTCAACTTTTGTTAAATTGAGATGTTGTGGTTTTGCATTTCATTTGCATCATACTAAGAATATAGCAAGAAACAAAAACAAAACAGGGTGGACATGTCGGTGTTCCCGTGGCGCCCACAGAAAATTTTCACATGCGTTGCCAGACGAGGCCAGTAGAGAAGATTTGTGTGGCACAAAATGAATTAAAAACAAAGAAGGAATTAAAAAATACACAAAACAGGAGTTTTTAAAGAGACAGAAGCCCAATTTCAAGGTGTTAAACTAGGAAGTTGAAGTCATATTTGATATATATAAAATTTTTATAACAACTAAAGTTAACATAGTTACTTGATTTTATGAAGTGGCGCCATGTGGCTGGAAAACACAGAACTGCCCCTTTAATAGAGCATCTTTTCCTCCCAACCAGGTGAGGAAACTCATCAGTGACTTCGCCATCATCTTGGCCATCCTTATCTTTTGTGGAGTTGATATTTTCGTGGGAGTTGACACTCCTAAACTTATCGTGCCAACCGAATTTAAGGTCTGCTTTTTTAATTATTATTATTATTTGAAGTGATCCACGATTAGTTGAACATGTTGGCCTAAATATGTTGTCATTTTCTTATTAACTAAAAAATTTGTGGTATGCCAAAACTCATAATTACTTCAAAAATATGAATCTTTTGTTATATTTTTCACCCTTGGAGGTCGGCATTTTTTCACAGATGGGTTGATGACGTCAACCCATCTGTGCTGAAGTCTACAGAGTAAACACAGGAAGGCTAACTGTACCCGAGTAGCGGTTTATCATATTGCGTTAACTGGAGTAATTTTAGATAATGCCACACTGTGTCACTGTTGGCTGTAATGTGAGGTGAATCTGGACTGCATCCCACATGAAAAAAAAGAAGAAAATTTATAGCCGAACACGGCTTCCGAAGGACCTACATTTGTGCTCTCAACATTTCTTTCCAGAAGACTTTGTCATTTGTAAGAGCAAAACTGAAGAAGACTCTAACAGGTGATTGTTAGCTTAACAAGCTAAAAACAAATGCAGTTCTTATCCACAAAATGCCTAAAACCTGGGAGGAGCATCATTGACAGGCAGAGCTGGAAGCACTTTAAAATGCTAACGGAGCTAATGCTACTGCTGCCGGTGCTGAATATGAAACCACTGATCCGCCTGGACTCTAAACAACTGTTACTGGACCAGAACTACTTACCAGATCACACAGTTTAACCAGAGGTATCATTCATTGTTTCATTTTTGAAGATGATGGCAGCAGCAACACCAGCAGCTCCAACTTTGTCCTGTTCCTCGTTTTGGTCCTCCTCATCTTCATCACCTCTTGTGATTTCTACATTCCCATTGATTTCAACGCACTTCGGTTCAAATTAAAAAAGCCTAAAGACCTTACTCATTGTGGGGAGCTAGGGCACTTGAATCAAGTAGACGTCACTTACCAGAATGCATTGCAGCGTGAACAAGATGGCGACGTTCGTGTGAAGATAATTTAACTAAACAGCCTATTATTACTGTATTGTTTTTATATCTAAATTAAAGCCTGTTGTTACAACTAATCGTGGATCCCTAAAAGGTGAACAAAAAAAAGACAAGATGCTAAATTTATAAGAGTCAGATGTCATATTTGTAAAACAACATGGTGGATCCTTTTATTTTTCTCTCTCTGCAGCCAACAAGCCCGAAGCGGGGTTGGTTTGTGCCCCCGTTTGGAGGAAACCCCTGGTGGGTCTACCTGGCCTCCGCCCTGCCTGCTCTCCTCGTCACCATCTTGATCTTCATGGACCAACAGATCACCGCTGTGATTGTCAACAGGAAGGAGCACAAGCTAAAGGTGACATCACAAACCGTCCTTACAGAAAGTGTCAAGCTTCTGTTAAGATTATTTCCAATAATAAGCAAATCCAGGCTAAATTCACCCTGTAGGTGAAAATCGTTCTCAGGGAAGTGAGAGATGTTTCATATGAGTGACTGCACCTTTCTCAGGTCCAAATGTAACCGCTGGCCGGTTTTAAATAGAAGCTGAGTCAATATTTATTTCTGTTTTATATTTAGATTTAAGGCCGCACAGTGGCGCAGTTGGTAGCACTGTTGCCTTGCAGCAAGAAGGTCCTGGGTTCGATTCCCGGCCGGGGTCTTTCTGCGTGGAGTTTGCATGTTCTCCCTGTGCATGCGTGGGTTCTCTCCGGGTACTCCGGCTTCCTCCCACAGTCCAAAAACATGACTGTCAGGTCAATTGGTTTCTCTAAATTCTCCCTAGGTGTGAGTGTGTGTGTGCATGGTTGTTTGTCCTGTATGTCTCTGTGTTGCCCTGCGACAGACTGGCGACCTGTCCAGGGCGTACCCCGCCTCTCGCCCGGAACGTAGCTGGAGATGGGCACCAGCAACCCTCCCGACCCCATTAGGGACAAGGGTGAACAGAAAATGGATGGATGGATGGATGGATTTAGATTTAATATTTATGGGTACAAACATGTGGACAAAATCATTTTTAGTCTTTTCTAGAAGTACCAGCATTTTTGTGCTGGCCTGTTTCATTAGTTTTCACTGAAAAAACACAAAACCTAGTGCAAATATTTTAGTACATTTGAAATAAGACAAAATAAACTAACAAGTTACATTTCAGCAACATACATGTGCTTTTTTAAAGCCAATATTTTCTTAATATTGATTTAAATATTGATTATTTCACTTATAACATGGAAAAATGTCTTGTTATAAGTGAATTAATCTGCCAATTGAATAAGTACAGTTTCAAAATCTTTAAAAGTCCAACATTATTAAGGCCACAGATAATTGTCTGTTGCTGACTTGATCACGAAGGCCTTTAGCATGGATTTAGGTCCGTGTCCGTCTGCAGCTGCACTGTCCGTGTCCGAGCGTGCTCTCGACCTTTGACCCTGTTTGTTGTCTGGAACAGAAAGGGGCAGGTTACCATCTGGATCTGTTCTGGGTGGCGGTTCTGTTGGTGGTTTGCTCCTTCATGGGCCTGCCGTGGTATGTGGCCGCCACCGTCATCTCCATCGCCCACATCGACAGTCTGAAGATGGAAACGGAAACGTCGGCGCCGGGAGAGCAGCCCAAGTTCCTGGGAGTGAGGTGAGAATGAACGGAGCCGCCAAAATAAAAGTACAGCCATTTGTAAAGATACACAGTAGTTTTCAAAGTCAGATTTTCACTAATTATTATTTCATTTATAAATATCACAGTTTCAGACTTCATATACAATTAGCAAGCAAAAATATTTAGCTTATATACTTAATATTTGGCTCCAGTTCAAGCTGAAAATTTAGTTTGCAAGCCAAAAACATAGCTAGATATTTAATAACAAGTTAAGTTAGCAAGGTAGATATTTAGCTCTGAGCTAAATATTTAGTTAGTTAAATATAGATAGAATATAGTTTACTGATCCTCAAACAGAAATTGCTTATTTGTTCACAAGCTACTCCATTCAAAGTGTTAAACATTAGTAAATATTAGTAAATTTATATTTTTACTATAATCTAAAAATAACCTTAAGTGGTATAAACGTTTTAAAAAATTTAGATAGCAAGTTAAATATTTAGTTTGTAAGCTAAATATTTATCTTGAAACTGTGCAATAAATAAATGAATAACATGATGAAAATATGAACCTCATTTTTTTCCTCTTGTGACAAGTTAAATAACCCAGATTAATGGCGTTAGTTTTTGAGTGTATAACTTTACAAACTCATAAAAGGTTTGGTCTCTTCTGGCCTGAGCTTCTTGTTCTGTTGTTGTTCCTCCTGCTTGGCTTCTGATCGCGATTCAACTTTTAAATTCAAAGCATGCATCAGTGATTTAAAGCCCGGGTCACAGCAATCATTCACCCGGGGTGTTTAGGAGAAATTTGTCTACTCAGTCTAATCTGTTCTAAAAGGTTTTAAAAGGTCAAACCGAATGGACACTTTTACAGAAAGTTATTGTTGGATTTTGAAACCTGGTTGATCATAAACACAACACATTCATCTTAATTAAACAGACTGAACAAGAACAATTCGATTCTTCCTTCCTTGGATAATTTAGATTTTTAAAACATTACTTTGCTGTGGATCTGTGTGGTTTTGCCTTCAGACTTCCTCAGTGGCTAAGCTAACACGTTTCTTCCTGTGTTCGGATGGTTTGTGTTTTGTTTTCATATCTGTACGCCGCCCTCTTCGCCCCCTGATGTGGCAGCTGAGCTAATAAACTGCCGTACAGCGTCACAGTGAAACATCCCAACCGGTTTTGAACTTTACAAACAATGTTTGCTTTTCCAAATATAATGTTTTTGAAATGTATGTCGCGTTACCATTACTGTTACTGTCAGAATTTTATTGTTAATGAGGAAAACGAGTTCAGTTATTGAGGTTTTAAAGCTTTTAGCTTTGCGACGTTCCTTTTCTGTCCTGTTTTGCAGAGAGCAGAGGGTCACTGGAGTGTTGGTGTTCATGCTGACAGGACTGTCTGTGTTCATGTCTCCAATTTTAAAGGTAATTTACTAAATAATTTGCAGCAGCAACACTTACTTTGGTAGAGTGTTCTCTTAAAGGGGCAGTTTTATGTAAAATCAACTTCTTTTTAGCTTTACATCATATTTTTATGTTATTTCATACATGGAGTGTTGCTTTGATTTTTTTTCGTGCATGTTTGAGAAAGCCTTTAATCTCCATAGCAACCACTCAGCTGTGCAAAACGCCTAGCTGGACCTAGCCCCACCACAGTAAGAGCTGGAGCTTTTAAAGAGACAGGAGCCCAATTTCAAGCTATCAGATTATTCATATTTGATGTTTGTATCATTTTTATAACAACTGAAAGTATCATAGTTATATGATTGTGCTATAAAATGGTTCTATGTGTCTGGAAAACACATAATAATCTTTAACTGAGAAATGTTTAGGTGATGACTTCCTGACGGTGGAGTTGGAAATTCTTAAAGAGACAGAGGCCCAGTTTCAATGTGTTAAATTGCAAAGTCAAATAATTTTTTATAATAACTGAAGGTAACATAGTTTCTTATTTGTGCTATAAAATGATTTTATGTGCCAGAAAAATACATAACACAGCCCCTTTAAAGCCGTTTTTACTGTATATTTATGCACATTTTGCTTATGCACATCTAGTTTATCCCCATGCCGGTCCTGTATGGAGTCTTCTTATACATGGGAGTTGCTTCTCTTAATGGAGTTCAGGTAAATTTCTTTAATTTTAATTCCATAAAAGCCGTACCTGTTGTTTTATCAGCCACCAGTGTACCTTCTGATTGGTGTGATAACTCGGGCCTGTATTTGTTTTGACTCTTGCTTAGTTTATGGACCGGCTGAAGCTGCTGCTGATGCCGGCCAAGCATCAGCCGGACCTGGTTTACCTGAGGCACGTTCCCCTCAGGAAAGTCCACCTCTTCACCTTCATCCAGATCCTCTGCTTGGCTCTGCTCTGGATCCTCAAGTCCACCGTGGCGGCCATCATTTTCCCCGTCATGGTAAAGAAAACCTGTTCACGCTCGATCCACAGAAGGCTTTACCATTATAGACGGATCAAAAAAGATGCAAAAATACCAGATTAGTAATGATTTAGGTTTTTAATTAGTTATTTTGGTAATAGATGCTTTAGTTAAAACTGTACCAGCTAGGGATGCAATTAAAAATTGGCATATTCTGCTGATTTTTGATTTAACCACTTAAATACGTTAAAAGGTGCAAATGGACAATTAATTCCTTTTTTAGATAAGAAAATTAAAATGTTATTGCCTAAGTGGCAATAATACATCATTCCTCTAGTGAACGCTTGATCATCTGCAGCTACCATCAATATGTGAAACGGTCAGTCCTTTCTGCTTGACTTAGCAGTGCTGATTATTTTTCCAATTAATCAATTAATAATTGAATAGGAGATTTTTTTTTTTTTTTACAGAATTTGAACCAGGTGAAGCTAACAAAGCCATTTAAGGAGTTCTAGGCAGAAGATATTTACAGATAAAGAAGGTTTTTGATCTTAAATGGAAAATGTACAGTATATATATTTTGTTCATTTTTGGCTTATTTGTGCTCCGAGTATTTAATTCTGTCAGAAAATGGCATTTTTTCAGTGTGTACACTCCAGTTGATTATTAATTGATTACTGATTAGTTGATAATTATTCCAGTAATTGATTAATCATGATTAATCTGATTAATCGTTTCAGTCTTACTGCTCTGAGTTTGATATTATTTCTGCAACATGGTTTTTTTTGAGTCTGTACACTCCAGTTAGCGATTAATCAAAATTAGTTGACAATTATTTCAGTCATCGATTAATCACGATTAATCTGATTAGTCCGATCGTTTCAGTCCCAGCCTCCTGTAACCTGAGTTTCCGACGTTTCCAGATTCTTGCTCTGGTTGCTGTCAGGAAAGCCATGGACTACATGTTCTCCCAGCACGACCTGAGCTTCCTGGACGACGTCATTCCAGAGAAAGACAAGAAGAAGAAGGAGGATGAGAAGAAGAAATGTGGCAGCGTGGACAGTGATGGTGAAGATGTAAGAGTTTAGCTTCAGGATGTAAAACAGTTTTGGTTTTTTTCACTGTTTCTGTTTCTGTGGAGCTCAGATTCTGGATTCCCCCCTTTGCAGGACAGAGAGTTTGACGACGGCGTATTAGGGCTAAGAGAATAAAAAAATTAATTAAAAAGAAAAGTCAAAATGTTGCAAAAGAAAAAAATGTTGTATGAGAAAACCACGAGAACAAAATTATAACCTTACTAAGATAAAGTCAAAATAATATGAGAAAAAGGTGAAAATGGTCAAATAATAAACTCATTTTACAAGATTAAAGTCACAATATTAGTAGAATGAGATAATTTGATGACTTAAAATAGTGATTTTATGATACCTGCTACACACACACAAAAATAAATCCTTAAAATAAGAAATGTTGAGCATCTTGTGAAGCTATACTTTGGTATCGGTTTTACAAATAGGACGTAATTTATCTTTTAACACATCAGGTTATTATCAGTAGCAGGACTGACACAATTTGCAAACGCTTCTATTTTAAAGAAAGAACCAAACGGACTGGACGGGCTGACCATGTCAGATCCTGATAACTCTTTCCAGCCAGTTCCTGTCTCAGGATGTGTTTCCTCTCTCCAACAGTCTGACTATCCTTACAATGAGAATGTTCCCAATATTAAAATTCCCATGGACATCATGGAGAAGGAGCCCTTCTTAGGTGATAAGGCCAGTGACAGTGAGTAAACCGCCACCGCCTGGAGGAAAAAATAAATCTGCCTCCTCCTGACTGTCTCTGCTCTGCTTCATAACGATGACCCGTCTTTACACAAACGTTGGGTTTTTCACTCTTTTCTTTTACTTTTTTTATTTTCTGCATTCGTCTTGTCTCTGAAAAATGCATGAAATCTACTCACCGCTTCAGATTATGGTGTCTTAAGCTTTTTTCCCCCCACCTTCTAATTTAATTTCTGGCTCTAATGTTCTTCTAATGGCCTCTGCTGTTAGACGACTCTGATCATAAATCAAGCTTTTCTCTAAAACTGCAAAGTTTCCCATGAATCAGCAGGTTTAAAACTAACAACTAACATTTTGCCTCTTTTCTCCTCTCAGGCTGAAAGCATTTGTAATTGTTGCATGCTTGCCCTGGAATGAAAACCTGCAAAATCCTTCAAGCTGAGTAAATGAACAGTTCATTTTGAATCATTCCTTATTAAAGCAGCTGTTTTCTTTTCCTCAGGAGAGAAGCCCCTGTCATTCCTTGATCGACACACATCGTGCTGAGCAGCTCCGCTTCTACCAGGACAGCTACTTATCCAGGTGAGACGGGAAAAACAGAGTGAGAACGGAAAAGATGAGCAGAAAAACAAAATGAAACTCAGCTGCAGCTGACTCCTGTTTTGACTTGGTGGCAGTGGTGCTTGTAAAAGGTCATGGAACAGCTAACGTACAATTATTGGCCTGATCTTTAAAGGTCAGATCGGCGGATTAGCTAACCCAGGGCTAAGTGAATTTTTCAACAAGAAGCAGGTCGACAGGCGCCATGCCTGGGACTCTGTCTGTAGACGGCAATGAACTTCTGCAGCTTCTCCAGAAAACCTCCTGCAGAGTGTCAGTCCTCTGCAGAGACATTAGAGACATGAGAACCAATCCTGTTTTTACTTTGTTGTCCAAATGTGACTAATGTTTGATTTTTTTTGTCCAAATCCAATCTATATCTAACTTTTTCTGTTCAAATATAATCTATTCCCAACTTTATTTTTTAGTTCAAATGCAAAATACTTCTGACTTTTTTGTGCAAATGTGACCCATATCTGACTTTTCTTCATCAAAATGTGACCTATATACAATTTTCTTTGTTTAAATGTGTCCTGTATCTTTTTTTGTCCATATGCAACCTACATCAGATTTTTATTCACCTAAATGCAACTTTTTTTTAATTCAGAATTGACCTACAGTACAGACCAAAAGTATGAACACACTTTCTCATTGAATTCAATGAATTCAATGAGAAAGTGTGTCCAAACTTTTGGTCTGTACTGTATATCTAACTTTTTTTGTTTAAATCTGACCTATATCCAACTTTTTGTCCACATGTCGACCACTTTCTAAGTTTTTTTGTCCACGAGACACAGAAAACCGACTTTTTTTGTTTAAATTTGGCCTACAGTGGACTTTTTAAAATTCAAAATCTGCTTATATCTGACTTTTTTGTCCATATTTCCGATTTGTGACTTGCTGGCCTTCCTGCAGGGTTTACGCTCGTCACCAATTATTATCTGAAAGTTAAATTGATTTCTGAAAATTAGAGAACAAAACCTTTGACCTTCTTTGTTCATTTCCGTCATGTTGAACTTTGTATGAAGGTCGGATTGTGTAAGCGTAATCCTGTTGGTTGAATCTGAAGCCAAATTGCTTCTAACTCTGATGACCCGAGGTACAGACATCTCCGAAAAAATGATATAATTACAATTCAGGGTTGAAAATCCTAAAGTAAGATTTGCATCCAAAAAGTTGCTGTTTCTAGATTTTAAGTTATTTCCTCGTTTTGCCTCTTTCTTTTTGTTTTAACCAGGAAGTTGAACCACATATGAAATATTCTTCTGATATATTTTCTGTTGCGGATGAAGATCGTGAAACAAACTTCACAGGTTTTCACTGATCTTTTCTTGGTTTTACAAGCTGTGTTCTGTGATGATTATTTGTTGGTGTAATCATTAACTCTTTTTGGCAAAGATTCGTCTGGCGCCTGAAAAATGCTGAATTGTTGATTAAATATTAATTATTTGTTTAGATTCAAGCTGGAGTATGTGACTTTTATAAAGATGTTTTCATATATTTGTTACAATTGTCACTTTGACAGAAAAGGACTCGATAGGTTTGGCTTAATTCGAAGGATTTCAGGGAAAAACCATCAGAAAACAACATTTCTGCAAAGTTGCATATGAATAAATATATTTCTACCGCAGTATTTCTAAAAATGACATCAAACCAGCCGTCATCACTGTAGGGGACGGATTCACTTTGACGGATTCAAATGAAATCCTAGGATTAAATGTGGCCTGTTATTTATTGTTCAGATTATTCTTTGTTTTTTTATGCAGAATGAGCCTTTTTAGGTCATTTTGTCACCTTAAATCCAAATAAACTGCTGCTGGCCACGCCCCCACAAGTCATCATTTTCACTGGCTGCAAACTGATGCGGAATTATAGAACTAATTCTTTGAAAAGCATTAGTAGGTCCTCCTGCACAACCAAAGGGAATGCAGCATGTGGTTTCTGAATTGTGAGTCAACACCAAAACACGTCTTTTCCAGCAGCCATTGTACAGGAATAAAACCAGCTGACCAGATGTTCTAGAATTATGCAGGGGTTGCTAGGTAAGGGGCGGAACTCTGCTGGGGTTGCTAGGTAACGGCGCATTGCCGTCTCATTTTCCAGACACCAAAAAACGTTAATTTACTGCCAAAAAACATCTGGGTGGGGTTTTATAGACCAAAATGGAAGAATAAAAATTTTCAAAATATGAATTTTGAACTTTTTGCGTTATAGGTCCCATGTAAGAGTGTATTTTTTGATTACCGTCAGATAAATTCAGACAGCGTCAGTTTTTTTTCTTGTGTCCTGACAGCGGGGGTTTGTGTTTCAGCCCGGAGATGACCCCGCTGAAGTCAGTGCCTCAGATCAGGATAGACATGGAGCCGGAAGACGAAGACACGTTTTACTGGAGGGGCCGGGGATCCGAAACGTCGCTGTAGACCACCAACCTGCAGCTTCCTGTCAAATTAATATTAACTTTCTGCTTCTTTTATGATTTTAAGAGGTTTGTTTTGAATTGCTGGGACTGAAAAAGGGATAATTTTTAAGTACGTCTGTCTTCACCGTCATGTTGGTATTTCTCTCACACCTTCACAGTCTCACTTGTTGATTAAATATAACTCCTTACTGCTGATCTATGCAACTGCTGCCACAGTAAATGCTGCAGCGCTCTCACTAAACATGGAGTGCCGTCCCATCTCTTTTTATACACTCATATATATATATATATATGTATAAATACAAATATGACCTTTCAGATTTTTTTATATAAACTGAACTACTCTAACATTTTCCTGTAGCAGGAAAGTTATGTTTTTATAGCTCTACCTCTTGTTTTAGATTCAAATCTTATTATGAACAAATAATTCTTGGAGTTTTGAGATTTTCTCTCTGTCCTTTCCTAGAATTGCAATAATTTAAGAAATGTGCTGTATTATAGCTTGTAAAGGAAGTAAAATAGAGATTTAATATAATTAACTATAAGTTAACAGAGCACAGTTGAGTGTGCTGATTTGATTGCTTCTGTTTGTTTATAATCAAATCTTTTACACCTTTTCTTCCAAACTGTTTTTTATTAACATATTTTTGTTTTCTGTTGATTTTTAAAAAGTGATAATTTTCTGTAAATGTCGGTCACATTTCCTGTGTATTTTTCTATGATGTGGGTAGAAGATGATCATAATCATCCAACCTTTCTCATCCAAACTGGAACCTGAACTGGGAATGCAGATCATATTAATACATGACTGTGCTGCATAAACTCCTGTACCTAAGTGGCCCATAAAGGATAAATTTGAAATGGAAGAAATGAAGGAAACAAGATGTGGAAATGATATTCATGATGGCTTGTGTTCACAGCAGGAATGTGTGTATTTTATCAGCTGTCATCTGATTTATGGGTTGTTTTTGTTCAGTGTCAGTAAAGAGCACCTCTATCTCAGTTGTAGGGTTTTATATATCAGGACAAAATATCCTTCTGAACTCTGAAATTGGTTTAAATGTGACCGCAAAGGTGAAAAAAAGTCAAAAAAGATACTTTTCTCCAACTGGAAAATGAATAGAGTTCAGACTGTTGGAAAATTTCATCATAATTCTTCCAAACTTGGTGGATCATTGCTGACGTCTCCATATTAGCACACAAAGATCATGTTTTCATACAGATGCTCACTCTGATCCCTCTATTTTCAATCCTTCACTTTGTTTTCCAACTCAACACTCTGCAGGTTTTCCAGTGGAGTTATTAGTTCACCGCCTGTCAGAAAGCTGCAGAGGAAAACTGACACTTTATTGTTAAATTAACTTGAGTCTTTCTAGAGAAGAAAAAATGGTTTATTGTAGAATTTCTATTTTTCAAATGAAATGTATATTGAAAATAAACGGTTATCAAACACCGATGGCGTCCTGGTGATTTTTACTGGAACTTGTAGCAACAGGTGGCTTGATTCTGACAGAGTTGGGTACTAACTAATTACACTCACCCAAGTATCTTTGAAAAAAATACTTTAAGGAGTATTTTTACTACTCTGTAGTTTCAGTAATTTTATGATGAAGTATTTCTTAAGAAAACAAAATTTACAAAAGAAAATTGGTAAGATTTTGTGTTTTTGCAGTGTATCCTGACATCTACTTTCTCAGGAATGTCTGACTTTTGTTTCTCATGATTTACAATAAATTGCTTAAACTTTTATGTTTAGTTTAGTTACTTCAGTCTTAGTATCACATTAGCTTAGTTGTCCAGGGGTTGCAACCCTGAGGGCTGCGGGCCGTTACCATGGCGATCCGGGTCGGGGCCCACGGGGCTACGACGGCCGGAAGGAACGGGCCGCCATATTTTAGCTCAGGATCCATATGCACCACATTTAGTGATTGTTGCTGTGATATTTGTGCCGCCCGACAGGGGGACTGTTGGGAATAAATAATTCTGTGTTCCTCCGTCTCTTTTAGCTTCTGCAGGCTCGGATAAACACAGAGGCTCACACATACGAATGCAGCTTGTTTTAAAAGAAGTGACATTTACAAAACATAACAAATATAGTCATTTGTTACAACTATGGTTACATTAAGATGTAAAATACCCAAACAACCTGTCTCCATGGAAACAGTACTGTATGCACCATAACAAGTTTCCAGATCTGTTAAAATAAAATAGATTTAACATTTAAGTGAAACTTTCTGGTGCACAGAAGAATAAAGTCTGTAATTAGCCTAATCAGATGGCTGAATGTTTTGTTTTAAATACATAGAGAGTTAAATGTTTATGGAGCTGTAATCCTTTGAACAATGTTACCATGGAAACCATAAGAGCATCTGTCAAATATAAATATTATAACAAAGATAAGCTGAAGAGGTGGCTCGCAGAAATTGTAAGTAAATGCTTATTTCTTTATCACATATATTTGTAATAATTCATACTGATGTATAATAATTTGCTTTGGTCTTAACTTCCTGCTTTATGTCAGCCAGGATTAAATACATTCCCTAATTTCTCTGAAAAGTTTTCATTTCTGTTTTTCATTTAGAAAGTTTTCATAAGCTAAGCTAACTATGCATTTAAACAGATGCTTTGTAAACTTCTAGCACTTTTAACAGAAATAACTGAGAATCATGAAACAGAGGGATGATTTCTGCTTCACAGGTTTAAGTTTTAGTGATGACATGATTCTACATTTTGAAAATCATAATGTGTGAAATCAGGTTGTCTCTAATATATATATGGTTTCAACTATACCTGAAACTGCTGCCACTGCTGCACAAATATCCTAAATTCAATTTTCCATGTTATGAATGTTTGTTTTACGCAGGACTGAAATGGAGAAACTTCACCTGGAAGAGAAGGCATCACTGGAAGAGGTTAGTTATTAAAACTTGTGGGAACTAATTGCTACTTTATTGTTTTTAATAGTCTTTCTGTATTTACTTTGAATGTTCTCTCTGTGCATGAATGGGATTTCTCTGGGTACTCTGGCTTCATGCCACACCTCAAAAACATGACATTTATTTTCATTTGGGTTTTCTGAACTGCTATAAGTATGAAGGTGTGTGTGTGTGTGTGTGTGTGTGTGTGTGTGTGAGAACTAACCTTCCTCCCGGATTCACAGACATCCTTGTCCTCACAAATAGTTATTTATCATAAAACACCTGAATAATATATTAACTGCTAAAAAGGTTAAATGTAAAAATTAAAACCTGAATCTGCCTTCAAATAATCATTCATATCAATGAAGATATTTGTGGAGAATTTAGTAAAATTATAGGATAGTTTTCAACACAATGACAAGAAAAACAGATTAAAAAATACAAAACTGGAACTTTTCTTGTCCTTCTGTTGTGGAAATTCAATGCAATTGTTCTGTTGTATATTACTGACGACTATGAGCCGACTGTGGCTCTGTGGGTAGAGTAGTTGTTTTGTGATCAGAAGGTTGTAGGTTCAATTCCAGGTTCCTCCTGGCACATGTTGATGTACCCCTGGGCAAGGCACTTACCCCCTGCTGATGTATAAATGTGAGAGTTTGTGTGTGTGAATGGGTGGATGTGACTCCAGTGTAAAGTGCTTTGAATGGTCAACATGATTGGAAAAGATCTATATAAGTTCAGTCATTTACCATTTTATTAAAATGTACTTTTGTCATTATGCCTAGATTAAAAGACCATCAGTTGGTTTTTCTGCATTTTTAACTAAATTATTAGGAGCCATTATAAAATGTCCAAGGAGCCACTGGTGGGGCCAAAGGTTCCAGACCTCTAGTCTACCTGAGAGAAAGGCACATTTATACTTTTTGCATTTGATTAAACTAAACGGGGAGATGTGTTAGGATGCTTTTAATCTTTGCAAAGCAATAAAGCTGTTGACTATCAAAGTGTTTGTGTATTATATTTACTGTTGGTTATAATTACTGTACTTCCCTTCGTAGAACCAAACCTGCACAAACGCAGGCGGCCATGATGATAAAGCCTCAGTTGGTCCCAGCGATGGACAGCAGGTTCAGCCCACCCAGAGGCTGCAGAACAAACACCGTTGTGACAAGTGTCTGAAATATTTCAGATGGAAGACGTATCTGAAAATTCATCAACACATTCACACTGGAGAGAAGCCTTATAGCTGCAGTCAGTGTGAGAAGAGATTCAGACAACTGTCAAATCTGAAGACTCATCAGCGAATCCACACTGGAGAGAAGCGCTATCTCTGTGACCAGTGTGGAAAGGCTTTTATTCAGAAGAGTAATTTTAACAGCCATCAGCGAATCCACACTGGTGAAAAGCCTTATAGCTGCAGTCAGTGTGAGAAGAGATTCAGAGATTCCTCAGGGCTGAAGCGTCATCAGCGAATCCACACTGGAGAGAAGCGCTATCTCTGTGACCAGTGTGGAAAGGCTTTCACTCGGAAGAGTCATTTTAACATTCATCTGCGAATCCACACTGGTGAAAAGCCTTATAGCTGCAATCAGTGTGAGAAGAGATTCAGAGATTCCTCAGGGTTGAAGCGTCATCAACGAATCCACACTGGAGAGAAGCGCTATCTTTGTGACCAGTGTGGAAAGGCTTTCATTCGGAAGAGTCATTTTAACATTCATCTGCGAATCCACACTGGTGAAAAGCCTTATAGATGTTATCAGTGTGGAAAGACTTTCATTCAGAAGGGTGATTTTAACGTTCATCTGCGAATCCACACTGGTGAAAAGCCTTATAGCTGCAGTCAGTGTGAGAAGAGATTCAGAGATTCCTCAGGGCTGAAGCGTCATCAGCGAATCCACACTGGTGAAAAGCGCTATCTCTGTGACATGTGTGGAAAAGCTTTTATTCAGAAGAGTCACTTTAACAGCCATCAGCGAATCCACACTGGTGAAAAGTCTTATAGATGTTATCAGTGTGGAAAGACTTTCATTCAGAAGGGTGATTTTAACATTCATCTGCAAATCCACACTGGCGAAAAGCCTTATAGATGTGACCAGTGTGAGAAGACATTCAGATATCAGTCAACGCTGAAGCGTCATCAGCGAATCCACACTGATGAAAAGCCTTATAGCTGCAGTCAGTGTGAGAAGACATTCAGAGATCCGTCAACGCTGAAGACTCATCAGCGAATCCACACTGATGAAAGGCCTTATAGCTGCAGTCAGTGTGAGAAGACATTCAACGATTCCTCAGGGCTGCTGTATCATAAGCATATCCACACTGGTGAAAGGCCTTTCAGATGTGATCAGTGTGAGAAGACATTCAAAAGTTCCTCACATCTTAAGAGTCATCAGCGAATCCACACTGGTGAAAAGCCTTATAGCTGTAGTCAGTGTGAGAAGACATTCAAACATTCCTCAGGGCTGAAGCGTCATCAGAAAATCCACACTGGAGAAAAAGCCTGATCCACACAAGACAGCAGCAACATCTGGAATGTGAGGGAACTTCTTTCTCTCCTCCTGTCTTCTATCTCTATGGCGACAACAGCCGGTGCTGTCAGTAACATTTATATCAATAATAATAACAAGCATGCAAATAAATTGTCATGTCGTCCTTTTGTTGTAGCAAAAACAAAGATGCTGTCAGGATCTGGGGTTGTTTGAGTTTGGTTTTGGAATTTTGTCTTTTTTGGTGTTCCTTAGATTTTTCACTTCTGCCTTGTTTTCCACTTCTGTTCTTCCTTAGAGTAATTAAGTAGAGTTTAATTATAAAGTGCTTGTCACAGACACAAAATCATAAATCACAATAGAAATCAGCCTTAAAACAATAGAAAACATTAAACCAACATAAGAAACACAGTAAAATCAAGAGATAAAAACCTGGGAAAATACAAATGTTTTAGTTGCTTTTTAAAAACCTCCAGTCAGAAAAACGGAGCTGCAAGGGTAAACTGTTCCACAGCCACCGACTGAAAGGCCCCCGTTAGTTTTTAACCGTGTTGGTGGAACAACCAAAACATTCAGAGTTTGAGAACGAAGACCATGAGCAGCAGAATATTTAGTTAAAAGCTGACAAAGGTAATCAGGAGCCTGGTCTTGTAATGTTCTGTATGTCAGCAGAAGTACTTTAAAACAAATCTTAAAATCACCTGGAAGCCAGTGGAGTGAAAATGGAACAGGAGAGATATGACAGAATCTATTGGGTTTGGTGAGAAGTCTGGCTGCTGCGTTCTGTATTGATTGCAAAGGTGAAATTGAGGATTTATCCAGGCAGTTAAAAAGGGCATTACAGTTTTCCAGAGGAGATGACATAAAAGCAGGAATGATTTTCTCCAGGTCAACTCTGGAGACCATTTGTCTAATTTTAGAAATGATTCTGAAAAGAAAGAAATAAGAACGGGAAACAGCCTTAATGTGAGTCGAAGCCATTTGATTCATCATAATCATCCAACCTTTCTCATCCAAACTGGAACCTGAACTGGGAATGCAGATCATATTAATACATGACTGTGCTGCATAAACTCCTGTACCTAAGTGGCCCATAAAGGATCAATTTGAACTGGAAGAAATGAAGGAAACAAGATGTGGAAATAATATTCATGACGGCTTGTGTTCACAGCAGGAATGTGTGTATTTTATCAGCTGACATCTGATTTATGGGTTGTTTAAATCACTTTTTTTATATATATATTAAAGGATATTTTAGGTGATCAAACCACACACAAGAACATCACTAATAAACTTTATCTTATTTTCTAACCTGCATTTAGTGCTTAGTGAAATTTAAACATATCCTTCAAAATTTTGGAAGAAATATAATCTGATTGGAATCAGATTTTTTTTACAAATTGAATTTATGACACTGAATTTTTATCTTGTGCAATTTAGTCAACATTTTTTTTATTTTTACACTTTAAATTCACTGCAAAAAATTCACCTGCAGAAATTTGCCTTCAAAAATTAGCCTGAAAACATAAAATAAAATTTCCAAAATTTCCTTTTTCAAGAAACATTTGCGGATGAATTTTTTTGTGCATTTAGAGTAAAAAATATATATTGATAATTGCACAGATTAGATTCAGGGTTATAATTTCATTGTGTAAAAAATGTGATTAAATTTCCTCCATATAAAACCTAACAGCTAAATTATGACAGAAAACATGAATAGTGTTCCTACACATTTTTCCACATCCAATTTTTTTTATTTTTCAGTACTTTTCAATTGTTTGGCTTGTGTGAATAGTAATAATAAAGAGCACCTCTATCTCAGTTGTAGGGTTTTATATATCGGGACAAAATATCCTTCTGAACTCTGAAATTGGTTTAAATGTGACCGCAAAGGTGAAAAAAAGTCAAAAAAGATACTTTTCTCCAACTGGAAAATGAATAGAGTTCAGACTGTTGGAAAATTTCATCATAATTCTTCCAAACTTGGTGGATCATTGCTGACGTCTCCATATTAGCACACAAAGATCATGTTTTCATACAGATGCTCACTCTGATCCCTCTATTTTCAATCCTTCACTTTGTTTTCCAACTCAACACTCTGCAGGTTTTCCAGTGGAGTTATTAGTTCACCGCCTGTCAGAAAGCTGCAGAGGAAAACTGACACTTTATTGTTAAATTAACTTGAGTCTTTCTAGAGAAGAAAAAATGGTTTATTGTAGAATTTCTATTTTTCAAATGAAATGTATATTGAAAATAAACGGTTATCAAACACTGATGGCGTCCTGGTGATTTTTACTGGAACTTGTAGCAACAGGTGGCTTGATTCTGACAGAGTTGGGTACTAACTAATTACACTCACCCAAGTATCTTTGAAAAAAATACTTTTAGGAGTATTTTTACTACTCTGTAGTTTCAGTAATTTTATGATGAAGTATTTCTACTCTAACTTGAGTAAAAGTTCTGGATTTTCTACCCACTGAATGAAAAACAAACATGTTTTAACCAAAACTTCACCAGACACACACCTGCAGTTTGTTAAAGTTTTAAGATTTTTTTATTGAAAGAAACTGATTTGGACAAAAATATTTTGCCTAATATTATTACTTTTTGCTCCTTACATGAATCATTGTCATTTTACAGTAAAATTTCCACTTAAATTAATATTTCGGTCCATCTGATGATGACATTTTTAAATATTAAATGATTGATAATCTGATCAGTACTTGAGTACTTTTTACCAGATATGTTTTGCTCTTACTTGAGTAATTTCTTGGACAGATACGTTTTACTTTTACTACAGTAAAATATGTTGAAGTAGTGCTGCTCTTTCTTGAGTACAATTTCTGAGATCTTTCCCCAGATCTGGTTTCTCAACGCACTTCTGATTTGATTCTTTGGAAAATAAAATATATTCCATTAATTTATTGCTAAAATGTAGCCGTACACTGACAGGTAGTTAGTCACAATTAAAACCTGATCAAAAAGTTGAATAAGTGTTAAAATAAACCAGCTTAAGAACTTCCCTCCTCACTGGAGACTTTCTCTGTAAGCCAGAGGAACGGCTGGTTGTGAAAATGGCAGCAGGTCAGCCGTCAGGCCGCCGGTCTCACACCAACAACAACGGCACAGTCAAAGTCTGAGACGTCTCTTTCCTTCCTCATTCTGAGGTTTTGAACTTCAGCTAATCTTCTTCACCACATCCAGAAACCTACATGCTTTCATTTGCATTTGGCTGGAAACTAGAGGTGGGCGGATAGATGCAAAATACTGATATTGATTCCCAAGTTGGTTTATCAGATCAATACTAACATGACAAGGTCAAAATATTGTTTAATTTTTGTACTGCAGTTTCTCAACTCTTACTAAAAACAGATTTTTTGATTGGATATCAAATTATATATTTTTTTGTTTAGGAAAAAATGCACACACATTTCAATTGTTTCTGTTAATTGTGTAAATATGTTAAAGTATTTTGTAGAATATAAACTTTAAAGTTTGAACAAAATAAGTCAAAGGAAAACGCACCAAACACCAAAAGGTCAGAAGTTTGATATATCAGTGTTAAAATCAGCGACACCGGCCCGGTATTTACATGGTTTCAGATTGATATAAAATAAATTAGAATAATAAAATACACAGAATCGTACAACTCTATTAACAACAATTTGAACAACTGTAGCAAATAAAGTCGCTGGTGTGTGTATAATGGTGAGAGGTTGGATAAAGTTAACATTTATTAATAATTCAATCGGAAATTGTTGGATATTTAAAATATATATTTTAATGGATTGGTTTGGTTAGGTTTTATGTTTCTAAATCAGATTATTTTACATGTTTTCGGAAGGGAAATATAATATAAATAGAAAACTTAATGTTTCAGTGAAAAACTCTAAACAAACCGGAATCTATATTATTGTTCAAACCTGTTTATAGTGAAGCCATTTTATAACCGGTGCTGTGGCGCCCTCTGGTGTCTGAGGAGTATTACTACAGAATGAAGCAGTTCTGCATGTCGACCGATGTTCCTGAACTTCAAGCAACAACGTCCAGTAAAATTGTTGGATAAAACCAAACGAAACTCACAATATTATGATCCATCATTGAACTTGATTGTTTTTTGAAGAAAAAAACAAAACAACATTGTAGGTTTTACAAGTGTTGCTGAAGCAAAGTCCTAAAATGTATTTGAGTCATTTCTAAACACCTGCAGAGTTTTGCTGCCAGCGAATTAAAGCTGAATAAATAACGAAAAACAATTACTTTGACATTCTTTAGCTTCAACAGCGAAGGTTGTAAAAATATTAGGCTGGCCTCATTAAATATTCTATTAACGGATGTTCACAGGTTCTCGTCAATTTAAATTATTTTGGTATTTATAAGATTTTTTAATAAAGTATAAGAAGTTGAGCCAATGGTTGCTTCAAACAGGGAAAAGTTGGTCAACATGGTCAAAAGTTTGGAAGTTGAAGGAAGGGCGTAAATCCCATCTCATTATTGGGGGGAAATAAACAGGAACATTTCTTAAGCGCAAAGTTAAAGTTTAATGTCACGTAAAATATGGTTCAAAAATATGTTTGTGTTCAAGCCTTAGGGCCAAAATGTAAGTAGCAATGCATAACAAATATGTTTTTCTCAACGTGCTGAGATCCACTGAACTCAAACTGAGATTCAAATGTTATTTAGATACGAGTTTGGTTCCGGGTCACCGATCTAGATAAAAACAAGTTTTAATGAGTGACTCCACTTAATAAAATTCCTCATAAATGTTGATTTACTGCAGTGGCTCTTAATACAAGTTATGTGTTATATAAATTATAACTTCAGTTGCTTTAAACTTGTTTTGTGGGGCGGGTGGGTTCGGAGGGTGTTCCGTGTCCTGGATGGCTGAGAACCCAAACATGTAGAAATTGAATATCTGGGAGTATCATAACTTGAACTTATGGCTCAGCACCAGAGTTTTCTAGAAAATATTCAGGTTTTATTTTGTGGTTTCAAAGGCTCTACGTTGAAGAAGATAAGAAATAAAGGCAAACTTTATTAATTTTCCCCGTCAGCTGCTCGGCTCTCGGCTCCCATACTGAGCTGTCGGCTAGTGGTAACGCTCAGCCCCTCCAGGTTCAAACTGTTCTTATTAAAGTAAGAGTTAGAGAGCTGAATGTAATTGAAATATTGGAAACCTTCCACAGAAAAAAAGCTAAGTCTATGAAAGCAATGTAGCCAGTTTAGCTAGTTTTGATTTAAGGCAAAACGAGGCAGTTTATCATGATTCAGCCAAAGTAATGAAATATTGATCTGATTTTTATTGTTAATGTGTTTCTTCCTATTGAGCAGTGAAAGTAAATAAAATGTGTAGCATGTCTTTGACTTTTAAGTATTTACTTACTGGAAGGTTCTTTGTTTGTGCTGCAGCTAGCAGCTAGCAGCTAACAGCTAACAGCTAGCAGCTAACAGCTAACAGCTAGCAGCTAACAGCTAGCAGCTAACAGCTAGCAGCTAACAGCTAGCTCTTCACTTCAGCGGCTCTAACGGAGCCGGTACCGTTCAGCTGCTGTTGCTCCTCCTACACTTTGGACTGAACCATTGTTCCAACAATAGTGTGGAGGCGGAGGGACTTAAAAAAATCATAAATTTTTTCTTAGATGAATGGCAGATTTATTTCGTTCTGTGTTTCTATTGAATTTTTCTACTGATATTGTTTGAAATAGTTTTCTGCCCTGCACAGGGGGCCCCCCTGTGTAGGGCCCCCTGCTGTGCGTGGGGCGCACAGCAGGGGGCGCCACTCATCCAGCATCTCCTTAGTTGAGGATGCTGGGAAATACCTGGGAGCAAAAAAAACATACATATTTACGTTTTACGTTGCATACAGCAGCATGTGCTACTGTACTGGTCTACAGTAGCACATGTAGTGACTGAGCTCAGTTACAGCAACAGCATGTAAAGACAAGACTTTGTGTTTTTGCAGTGTATCACACAAAATGGGAATAAGCATCTGAAAATTGTGAAAATAGATTATTTTTGTTAATAATGCAGACAACAACCTGTTTCTGTGGTTTTCATCTAAATATTGTCCTCCAGATTATTTTTTATTCTAGCAGGAAACTTAAAGTCATTTTGGTCGAGTTTCTAGTCCAAATATCTTACAACACTTTAAATAAGACAAGCTAACTAGAAAGTAACTTTTCAGCAACATATAGAGGATTGTTTCAAGTAAATCCTTAATATTGATGACAAAGTTCTAGTTCTATTGGCTGATAAATTAACTTATGGGGAAAATGGCTTTTACAGGTTAAATAATCTGCCAATAATTCCATATTAAGAAATTATTGACTTAAAACAATCCTCTATATCTTGCTAAAAAGTTACTTGTATGTTAGTTTTGCATATTTCAAGTTTACTAAAATATTTGAACTACAAAATAGACAAAGGAATTAGACCAGAGGATACTTACTTATACTGATCTTGCAACACTGAACAGGAGCATCTAGTTTATATATAATATATAAACTAGATGTATATAGTATACATTACATTATATATAATGTTGATCTATATAATAGATCAACATTAGATTATTTTTCTTATTCTTGCTCTTTCCTTTGGTTTGTTATTTTTTTGTATTTCCTTTTAATTCCTGTAAAGCACTTTGTATTGCCTTGTTGCAGAAAATGTGCTGTAGAAATAAAATTACCTTTATTTTACAAAAGAAAATTGGTAAGATTTTGTGTTTTTGCAGTGTATCCTGACATCTACTTTCTCAGGAATGTCTGACTTTTGTTTCTCATGATTTACAATAAATTGCTTAAACTTTTATGTTTAGTTTAGTTACTTCAGTCTTAGTATCACATTAGCTTAGTTGTCCAGGGGTTGCAACCATGAGGGCTGCGGGCCGTTACCATGGCGATCCGGGTCGGGGCCCACGGGGCTACGACGGCCGGAAGGAACGGGCCGCCATATTTTAGCTCAGGATCCATATGCACCACATTTAGTGATTGTTGCTGTGATATTTGTGCCGCCCGACAGGGGGACTGTTGGGAATAAATAATTCTGTGTTCCTCCGTCTCTTTTAGCTTCTGCAGGCTCGGATAAACACAGAGGCTCACACATACGAATGCAGCTTGTTTTAAAAGAAGTGACATTTACAAAACATAACAAATATAGTCATTTGTTACAACTATGGTTACATTAAGATGTAAAATATCCAAACAACCTGTCTCCATGGAAACAGTACTGTATGCACCATAACAAGTTTCCAGATCTGTTAAAATAAAATAGATTTAACATTTAAGTGAAACTTTCTGGTGCACAGAAGAATAAAGTCTGTAATTAGCCTAATCAGATGGCTGAATGTTTTGTTTTAAATACATAGAGAGTTAAATGTTTATGGAGCTGTAATCCTTTGAACAATGTTACCATGGAAACCATAAGAGCATCTGTCAAATATAAATATTATAACAAAGATAAGCTGAAGAGGTGGCTCGCAGAAATTGTAAGTAAATGCTTATTTCTTTATCACATATATTTGTAATAATTCATACTGATGTATAATAATTTGCTTTGGTCTTAACTTCCTGCTTTATGTCAGCCAGGATTAAATACATTCCCTAATTTCTCTGAAAAGTTTTCATTTCTGTTTTTCATTTAGAAAGTTTTCATAAGCTAAGCTAACTATGCATTTAAACAGATGCTTTGTAAACTTCTAGCACTTTTAACAGAAATAACTGAGAATCATGAAACAGAGGGATGATTTCTGCTTCACAGGTTTAAGTTTTAGTGATGACATGATTCTACATTTTGAAAATCATAATGTGTGAAATCAGGTTGTCTCTAATATATATATGGTTTCAACTATACCTGAAACTGCTGCCACTGCTGCACAAATATCCTAAATTCAATTTTCCATGTTATGAATGTTTGTTTTACGCAGGACTGAAATGGAGAAACTTCACCTGGAAGAGAAGGCATCACTGGAAGAGGTTAGTTATTAAAACTTGTGGGAACTAATTGCTATTTTATTGTTTTTAATAGTCTTTCTGTATTTACTTTGAATGTTCTCTCTGTGCATAAAGGGGATTTCTCTGGGTACTCTGGCTTCATGCCACACCTCAAAAACATGACATTTATTTTCATTTGGGTTTTCTGAACTGCTATAAGTATGAGGGTGTGTGTGTGTGTGTGTGTGTGTGTGTGTGTGTGTGTGTGTGTGTGAGAACTAACCTTCCTCCCGGATTCACAGACATCCTTGTCCTCACAAATAGTTATTTATCATAAAACACCTGAATAATATATTAACTGCTAAAAAGGTTAAATGTAAAAATTAAAACCTGAATCTGCCTTCAAATAATCATTCATATCAATGAAGATATTTGTGGAGAATTTAGTAAAATTATAGGATAGTTTTCAACACAATGACAAGAAAAACAGATTAAAAAATACAAAACTGGAACTTTTCTTGTCCTTCTGTTGTGGAAATTCAATGCAATTGTTCTGTTGTATATTACTGACGACTATGAGCCGACTGTGGCTCTGTGGGTAGAGCAGTTGTTTTGTGATCAGAAGGTTGTAGGTTCAATTCCAGGTTCCTCCTGGCACATGTTGATGTACCCCTGGGCAAGGCACTTACCCCCTACTGATGTATAAATGTGAGAGTTTGTGTGTGTGAATGGGTGGATGTGACTCCAGTGTAAAGTGCTTTGAATGGTCAACATGATTGGAAAAGATCTATATAAGTTCAGTCATTTACCATTTTATTCAAATGTACTTTTGTCATTATGCCTAGATTAAAAGACCATCAGTTGGTTTTTCTGCATTTTTAACTAAATTATTAGGAGCCATTATAAAATGTCCAAGGAGCCACTGGTGGGGCCACAGGTTCCAGACCTCTAGTCTACCTGAGAGAAAGGCACATTTATACTTTTTGCATTTGATTAAACTAAACGGGGAGATGTGTTAGGATGCTTTTAATCTTTGCAAAGCAATAAAGCTGTTGACTATCAAAGTGTTTGTGTATTATATTTACTGTTGGTTATAATTACTGCACTTCCCTTCGTAGAACCAAACCTGCACAAACCCAGGCGGCCATGATGATAAAGCCTCAGTTGGTCCCAGTGATGGACAGCAGGTTCAGCCCACCCAGAGGCTGCAGAACAAACATCGTTGTGACAAGTGTCTGAAATATTTCAGATGGAAGACGTATCTGAAAATTCATCAACACATTCACACTGGAGAGAAGCCTTATAGCTGCAGTCAGTGTGAGAAGAGATTCAGAGATTCCTCAGGGCTGAAGCGTCATCAGCGAATCCACACTGGTGAAAAGCGCTATCTCTGTGACCAGTGTGGAAA
Source organism: Xiphophorus couchianus (assembly GCF_001444195.1). Taxonomy (NCBI): domain Eukaryota; kingdom Metazoa; phylum Chordata; class Actinopteri; order Cyprinodontiformes; family Poeciliidae; genus Xiphophorus; species Xiphophorus couchianus. Next base: position 3,604,536 of record NC_040239.1, read on the forward strand.
GGCTTTCATTCGGAAGAGTAATTTTAACAGCCATCAGCGAATCCACACTGGTGAAAAGCCTTATAGCTGCAGTCAGTGTGAGAAGAGATTCAGAGATTCCTCAGGGCTGAAGCGTCATCAGCGAATCCACACTGGAGAGAAGCGCTATCTCTGTGACCAGTGTGGAAAGGCTTTCATTCGGAAGAGTCATTTTAACATTCATCTGCGAATCCACACTGGTGAAAAGCCTTATAGATGTTATCAGTGTGGAAAGACTTTCATTCAGAAGGGTGATTTTAACATTCATTTGCGAATCCACACTGGTGAAAAGCCTTATAGCTGCAGTCAGTGTGAGAAGAGATTCAGAGATTCCTCAGGGCTGAAGCGTCATCAGCGAATCCACACTGGTGAAAAGCGCTATCTCTGTGACATGTGTGGAAAAGCTTTTATTCAGAAGAGTCACTTTAACAGCCATCAGCGAATCCACACTGGAGAAAAGTCTTATAGATGTTATCAGTGTGGAAAGACTTTCATTCAGAAGGGTGATTTTAACATTCATCTGCGAATCCACACTGGCGAAAAGCCTTATAGATGTGACCAGTGTGAGAAGACATTCAGATATCAGTCAACGCTGAAGCGTCATCAGCGAATCCACACTGATGAAAAGCCTTATAGCTGCAGTCAGTGTGAGAAGACATTCAAACATTCCTCAGGGCTGAAGCGTCATCAGAAAATCCACACTGGTGAAAAAGCCTGATTCACACAAGACAGCAGCAACATCTGGAATGTGAGGGAACTTCTTTCTCTCCTCCTGTCTTCTATCACTATGGCGACAACAGTCGGTGCTGTCAGTAACATTTATATCAATAATAATAACAAGCATGCAAATAAATTGTCATGTCGTCCTTTTGTTGTAGCAAAAACAAAGATGCTGTCAGGATCTGGGGTTGTTTGAGTTTGGTTTTGGAATTTTGTCTTTTTTGGTGTTCCTTAGATTTTTCTATTTCTGCCTTGTTTTCCACTTCTGTTCTTCCTTAGAGTAATTAAGTAGAGTTTAATTATAAAGTGCTTGTCACAGACACAAAATCATAAATCACAATAGAAATCAGCCTTAAAACAATAGAAAACATTAAACCAACATAAGAAACACAGTAAAATCAAGAGATAAAAACCTGGGAAAATACAAATGTTTTAGTTGCTTTTTAAAAACCTCCAGTCAGAAAAACGGAGCTGCAAGGGTAAACTGTTCCACAGCCACCGACTGAAAGGCCCCCGTTAGTTTTTAACCGTGTTGGTGGAACAACCAAAACATTCAGAGTTTGAGAACGAAGACCATGAGCAGCAGAATATTTAGTTAAAAGCTGACAAAGGTAATCAGGAGCCTGGTCTTGTAATGTTCTGTATGTCAGCAGAAGTACTTTAAAACAAATCTTAAAATCACCTGGAAGCCAGTGGAGTGAAAAATGGAACAGGAGAGATATGACAGAATCTATTGGGTTTGGTGAGAAGTCTGGCTGCTGCGTTCTGTATTGATTGCAAAGGTGAAATTGAGGATTTATCCAGGCAGTTAAAAAGGGCATTACAGTTTTCCAGAGGAGATGACATAAAAGCAGGAATGATTTTCTCCAGGTCAACTCTGGAGACCATTTGTCTAATTTTAGAAATGATTCTGAAAAGAAAGAAATAAGAACGGGAAACAGCCTTAATGTGAGTCGAAGCCATTTGATTCATCATAATCATCCAACCTTTCTCATCCAAACTGGAACCTGAACTGGGAATGCAGATCATATTAATACATGACTGTGCTGCATAAACTCCTGTACCTAAGTGGCCCATAAAGGATCAATTTGAACTGGAAGAAATGAAGGAAACAAGATGTGGAAATAATATTCATGACGGCTTGTGTTCACAGCAGGAATGTGTGTATTTTATCAGCTGACATCTGATTTATGGGTTGTTTAAATCACTTTTTTTATATATATATTAAAGGATATTTTAGGTGATCAAACCACACACAAGAACATCACTAATAAACTTTATCTTATTTTCTAACCTGCATTTAGTGCTTAGTGAAATTTAAACATATCCTTCAAAATTTTGGAAGAAATATAATCTGATTGGAATCAGATTTTTTTTACAAATTGAATTTATGACACTGAATTTTTATCTTGTGCAATTTAGTCAACATTTTTTTTATTTTTACACTTTAAATTCACTGCAAAAAATTCACCTGCAGAAATTTGCCTTCAAAAATTAGCCTGAAAACATAAAATAAAATTTCCAAAATTTCCTTTTTCAAGAAACATTTGCGGATGAATTTTTTTGTGCATTTAGAGTAAAAAATATATATTGATAATTGCACAGATTAGATTCAGGGTTATAATTTCATTGTGTAAAAAATGTGATTAAATTTCCTCCATATAAAACCTAACAGCTAAATTATGACAGAAAACATGAATAGTGTTCCTACACATTTTTCCACATCCAATTTTTTTTATTTTTCAGTACTTTTCAATTGTTTGGCTTGTGTGAATAGTAATAATAAAGAGCACCTCTATCTCAGTTGTAGGGTTTTATATATCGGGACAAAATATCCTTCTGAACTCTGAAATTGGTTTAAATGTGACCGCAAAGGTGAAAAAAAGTCAAAAAAGATACTTTTCTCCAACTGGAAAATGAATAGAGTTCAGACTGTTGGAAAATTTCATCATAATTCTTCCAAACTTGGTGGATCATTGCTGACGTCTCCATATTAGCACACAAAGATCATGTTTTCATACAGATGCTCACTCTGATCCCTCTATTTTCAATCCTTCACTTTGTTTTCCAACTCAACACTCTGCAGGTTTTCCAGTGGAGTTATTAGTTCACCGCCTGTCAGAAAGCTGCAGAGGAAAACTGACACTTTATTGTTAAATTAACTTGAGTCTTTCTAGAGAAGAAAAAATGGTTTATTGTAGAATTTCTATTTTTCAAATGAAATGTATATTGAAAATAAACGGTTATCAAACACCGATGGCGTCCTGGTGATTTTTACTGGAACTTGTAGCAACAGGTGGCTTGATTCTGACAGAGTTGGGTACTAACTAATTACACTCACCCAAGTATCTTTGAAAAAAATACTTTTAGGAGTATTTTTACTACTCTGTAGTTTCAGTAATTTTATGATGAAGTATTTCTACTCTAACTTGAGTAAAAGTTCTGGATTTATTAACCATTTCCACTGGCATATTATTTCACTTATAACAAAACAGAATAGCAGCAAAAATTTAAAAATGTGACATAGCGTCCACATAAGTCATGAAAATGGGTAATACTTTATGACAATAATTGTTCAAAGTCTTAGAAATGGCAGCCATCTTGAAAAATGAATATCATTCTAAAATTCAATCAGCTAAGGAAAAACATACGGTTTGAGTGATGACCATGCCAACTTTTATGGCAACCAAAACAAAGGCCATCTTGAAAAATTGGTGTCATTCTGAACATAGACATGAATATGTGTCAAAATTAAGTTTTACAATAAAATACCTACAGTAAAAGGAAATTAAGTCTTTTTATATCTCGAAATGAAAAATGTAGGTAGAATTATGGAATTGTGTCAATATGTTCATAAATACACACCTTTAAAGATGTGTGTTCATCAATGTCAATACAAAAAAAACGATTGATCAAAATCAGTCGTAACAAATGTAAGCATTGTGCCCCAAAAATAATTAAGTAACCACATCAAAAAGTTTGAAATTTTGTCTTTATTTTTTTCTTTGATTCCCAAATATGTTAGTGTGTTAGAACAGTGGTCCCCAACCCCCGGGCCGCGCAATAAGTAATTAAATATTTCCGTTTTATGTATTATTTGAGTCTGTAGTATCTTTTATTTTGAAAATCCTTTAACCGGATTCTCTCGGTTACGTCTTGCTCGCCTCTTTGCACCTCAGCTTCCGCGTTCGGGGAAAAGCGGCTCAATCTTTTCCGATCTATTGCAAAAGGCTCTTTACACTGGGTGTTTGCAGGGCTTGTCCAAGGTAACAATTAATGATGAACATCGATCCGAAGCCACGACAAATAGCTGGAGAAAGGTTTTAAGATGTTCGCCTCGTTATACACAGATACAAAGGTGAATTTTACTTTCTTTAAACTTTGTGGCTAACATTAGCTTTAGCTTATGCTAGACATTTTTCTTGTAAAAATGTCCTATTTAAGTATCTAAACATTTTTCATCCATTTTAACGGACAATGTTTTTACCTTGTTTTCAAGTATATTATGTGGTTTATTGTCGTTAGTGTCAGAGACCAAGTAACAGGGATTTTACGGTTCAGGCTTTTTGCTTCTGAAGAACAACAAGCCCATAGCTTAACAGTAGAGCAGCTCTGGTGTCAGAGTTCTAGTTCACCTGACTGTTCAGGTTCAGAGTTGTTGCTTCTCCGAGTTGTTCAGGTCTCCGTGTTACTTCGCTTTATTAGTTTTGCATGTTTCTTGTGAAGCAGGACGGTGTTTACAGCAGTGTGTTCAGGCGGATCAGTTGCTCGGTTGTCTGGCTCTGGTCTGCTCTCTGGTTCCCATAAACTCTTTCAGGCTGAATACAGAAGTGATTCCATGGAAATAACACAGGAGGCTCCTTTACCTTCTGCTTTAGGCTGAAGAAGTTGATTTGGAGTGAAGCGAAGGCTGTAAACTTTGCTGTGCGGCGTTAGCTTTAGCTGGTAGCGACGAATATTTACAAACCACCGTCTTCTTAATTCAGGACCGCTTGGAAATCCATGAAAACATAAAACATATTAGGAAGACAGCAATGTTCATAGTATTGTTTTATTTGCGTCTGAAATACGACTTTGTCTTTAATAGCTGTCATGGTAACTCAAAGCGAGAAAAAAGAGAGTAGCATTTGCGCATGCGGTTGTGACATCAGCGCGGCAGGTGCAAAGAGCCACAAGCAGCAAAATGAGTAAAAAACAGATCAGATGTCTTTGGAAAGTTTCTTTGCAAAGGGAAAAGGCCCAGAGAAGAGACATGAGAATGGATTTATCACGGTTGGTGATTCCCAAATTCCAAGCTCTGCACAATATGGTGACCGGCTCGTTAATGAGGCAATGAAGCTTCAAACTGCTTCACCACGTAGAGACCGAGCACCCTGTGCATAAGCAACACTTCGGGTATCATTGTCTCTCATCGCTCCCAGATGGGACCGTCTCGTTGCAGAGGATCAAGCTCAGGGCTCCCATTAGTCGTTATCGTGAGTTACAATTTTCACGAGAGTAAAATGTTTGTTTTTGTGGCGCATCTGTATCTTATTTTGAAGGGATATGTAAACATTACCATAGCGACCTGAGCCAGAGGGCGTTAGGGCAGTGGAGTGGAGCTTGTGAGTTTTAGGTCTGGTTCACGCGGCACGATTTAAGGATTGTCGGCCGATTTTCCAAACCTCTGTGACCACAGAACCGATAAAAGTCCAACAACAGGTTCGGTCGGTTCGTGTGTCCAGCCACACGGCAGGAGCAACACACCACACGAACCGGTTCCACTCCCGAACATCCCGATTCCAGGAGAAAATCCAGTAAAACCCCCAACATGCCATACGTGAATTTAGAATAATCAAACACGGATGACCATATAGAAGCAGTAGTGATAGTTTTTGGACTCATTTTAAGCGATAAAAGACGTAACAAAAAGAAAAGGCCTTTGATAAAAGATGGCGGGAGCAGCCTACCAACATCTATTTAGCAAGGTTTAGTACTAAAGAGTGTTATTAAACTAAAATATTTTAAAGGATAGGAACAAAAAAAAAACAACACAAAACAACTTATTTTGTCCTGATTAACCGCCAAATAATAACCATGGGAAGCTGTAGCCATTTATAAATATATTTACAAGCTGCCTGTCATGTAAACTAAAACCATGAAGTAATACAGCAGCTTAATGAAAGCCAGGTATAAAATAAATTAAATAAAGCTTACCGTAATCTGCGATGAAATAAAACACATTTAGCGAAACTTCCACAGGTAGGATGTAGTTATAAGAAATCTGCTGAGTAAGCAGTATGTGACGTAGCATCGATGTGCGCTTTACCACCAGGTAGGACGGATTTAAGGGTAGCACAGATAAACAAAACACCTTGGGCACCCCTGCTTTACTGTACTTCTAGCTCGCTGTTACTGTCTCTTATTCTGCAGTTATGGAGTCACAATGTCTGGGATCATGAGCGCCCCCTGCCATGAGGCCAGAGAACTGCCTGCCTCTCCTCGAATCTGTTCTCTGGTTTCTGATCGCTGCTCAGCACACGAATCACGTTACAGACACAGTTGGTGACAAAAAACACTATACATTATATAGATAAGCTAAATTATGGAAAATCAGTTCATATATTAAATGTTTTTTAGCTATTTTATTGGCGACGTACAGACGGGGAGCATGCTCCCATAGCATGGCAGTTAGTGAGAGGTTGCGTAATCCCAGGTGAGGCTCAGCACTCTGCTGCTTCACCAGCTGCGCTTCCGAGCATTTGAATGGAAAAATGCAAAAATTCAGCAATTTTGAAGACAAAAGAATCAAAATTGGTCAAGCTAAATAAAAACTAAATACTTTACAGTACAAACCACATGGAGAAAATAGCAATCTAAATTATTTTTTCATTATATTTTTCCATTATGACAGGTGAGGCTCTGCCTCACTTGCCTCCCGTGACCGCACCTCACTGGTAACTATGGCAACCAGTGATAGTTTAAAAACCCACTGACTCTTTCCGTAGCCAGGTTGCGCGCGCATCCGTCCTGTTAATAAAAAATCCATCAGACAAGCCCGCTCTGAATATCAAACGGAACTGTGACATCACAATGTGACATCACAATATAACTCCAAAGGCAGAATTCTGACATCACCAGCGATGATATAAGCTCGTCACACTGATCTACTTTCATCACAGCCGTTTAGCCGCCGTTGTTGATACATTTCTCTTGAGAATTTATTTAGCAGTTTGCAGTAAGATTTTCAACATTGTTTGGTGAACATTTCTTTTGGAGATCGACATCAAGCTTAACGTGAAAACTTAACTGAGTATCTAGAGAATTGATTTATCTTGGAACCTGAAACAAGCAAAGGTTACAATGCAGTCCAACCAACTTAGAGTCGAAGAGGTTGAATCCGACAACATTGTTGAAAGGGAGTTCCAGCCACCCACGCCACCCAAGCGCAAGAAGAAGAAGGTGTCGTTTGCAGTCTGGTGGGAGCTGCACGCACCTGAGGAGCTTAAGATTTCTGCTGAAAGTATCGAACAGCAGGACGCTTCACTGGTGGTTGAAAATGAATCGATCACCAAAGCACTAGAGACGGTGGATCAAAAAGGGGACAGACAGCCACCTGAGAGTGAGTCCAATCAGAAGAACCAGGTACCATTTAAAACCTGGTCGGAGGAACACGTCCCCACTGAACAAGAGATTTCTGCAGGAAATACTGAGAAGCAGAACGATTCACTGGTCAGCGAAGAAGAGTCCACCGCTGGAGTGCAGGAGACAATCGATGTAGCAGAGAAGGAACAGCCCTCTAAGTCTAAGAAACAGCCACCAACAACGAGGCGCAATAAGAAGAAAATGATACCATTTCAAATCTGGTTGGAAAAACATGCCCCTGCTGATCTAAGGATTTCAGCTGAAGGTACTGGAATGGAAAACGATTCACTGGTTACCAAACAGGAATTGATCTCCGTACTGCAGGAGACACCAGAGAAGGAACAGCCCTCTACGTCTGGCACTGAAAATGTTAAAAAGCAGGACACTTCTCTGCCTGAAGAAGGTAATCAGGAAGATTCCTTAAAGAAGATTTGCAAAGAGGAACCAGTTGTGTTGATTTCTACAACACAACTGGTCACAGAAAAGAACAACATCTCCAAATTACAGAAGAAAGAGGATCAGAAAGGGGAAAAACAGTTATCAAAGACTAAGCGCATCAAGAAGACGCCGCTGTTATGGAAAACTTTCCCCGAGTCAGACGCTTGCATAGATCTTGCGTTTTTTACCGAAAACATTGACATCAATAACGGTCCTCTGCCGGAAAACCAAAGTTATCAGGCAGCTTTGCCCAGCAGCGGAAAGAAGACGTTTTGGAAAATGCTCCCAAAGTCAGACCCTCACATCGACGTAAGTTTTTTTGCTGAGAATATTGAAACCCAAAGTGTTTCAATGCCAGCACAAGAACTTGATGAGGCAGCTTCCTTGAAAAAGGAAAGTTATTCCAGGAACCCTGTGATTCCTTCAACACAGCTAGTCACCAACCAGGAATCCGTCTTCAAACCACAGCAGATACTGGATCAGAAAGGAGAGAAAAGTCCATCTATGGGTAAGCCCAAGGACAACATCCAAACCGAGAATTTAACTGAGGTTCCTGATAGTCAAACTGCAGACAATGTTCAAGGAGAGAGTTTAACTGAAATTCAGAATTTGCCCCACTCTTCTGAAAAGGCAACAAGTCGAGCAAACTGTACGTGTCTCGCCAAATTTAAGGAGACTGAACTGGAATATATCGAAATACAGAAGTACTTAATGGCACAGCTTGATGAGATGTTCAATACCAATCAGAAACTAAATGCTAAACTTAAACAGCAGAAAGATCTGATGAAGAAAGGACTCTCAGAGAGAAGAAAAGGCAAGAATTCAGTGGTTTCTGTTGAAATTCAGACAGATTCACAAGACCGGCCAGAGCAGAAAACAGTCCATTATTCATCTGCTTCAACACAAACTGAGATGGATGTTCAGGAAACCAGCTATCAGTTAAAACCAGTTTATGAGACGATTTCAACACAAACTGAGATGGATGTTCAGGAAACCAGCTATCAGTTAAAACCAGTTCATCAAATGACTTCAACACAAACTGAGCTCTTTTCAGTGCCAAAACAACAGCCCTCTAAAACACAACTGAATGGGCATCAGGATCTGCAGGCCAAGCTATTCAAGAGATTTCCAGGTAAGAACAGGAAAAAGTCATCAATGAAAGCTGTTTCTGAACTGGAGACGCTCAGTAATGAAAAGGTTTCAGGAGAAAACTGTGAACAAGACATTTCAGCACCAGAAACAGTTGGAGATCAGACAGCTACCATCAAAAACGAGAATCATACAAATGAAACGGTCATCAGTAAAGAACAGCAGATCACTGAAGAAGAAACCGTCTCTGAAACCCAACAAAATGGAGACCATCAAGACGAGAAGAAACCATTAAAGAAATCTAAACGCAAGAACAAGAGAAAGTCATCATTGAAAGCCGTCAGTAATGAAAACACTTCTGGAGAAAACAGTGAACATCAAGATGTTTCTATATCAGAAACAGTTGAGGATCAGACAGCTACCATCAAACACGAGAATCACACAAATGAAATGATCATCAGTAAAGTACAGCAAGCGATCGAAGAACAAACTGTCTCCACAACACAACTAAATGGGGACCAGGAAGACGAGAAAAAGCCATCGAGGAAACCTAAACGTAAGATCAAGAGAAAGGCAGCAATGAAAGCTGCCTCTGAACTGGAAAACCTCAATACTGAAAACGCTTCTGGAGAAAACGGTGAACATCAAGTAGTTTCTACACCAGAAACAGTTGAGGATCAGAAAACCTCTGTTAAAAACGAGATTCGTACAAAAGAAACAGTGATCTCTAAAGAACCGCAGATCACTGAAGAAGAAACTGTCTCTACAACACAACAAAATGGAGACCAGGAAGACGAGAAAAAGCCATCAAAGAAAACTAAACGTAAGATCAGGAGAAAGGCAGCAATAAAAGCTGCCTCTGAGCTGGAGACTCTCAATAATGAAATGGCTTCTGGAAAAAACATTGAACAAGAAATTTCAGTGCCGGAAATAGTTGGGGATCAGACAGCTACCATCAAAAACGAGAATCATACAAATGAAACAGTCATCAGTAAAGAACAGCAGATCACTGAAGAAGAAACCGTCTCTGAAACCCAACAAAATGGAGACCATCAAGACGAGAAGAAGCCATCAAAGAAATCTCAACGTAAGAACAAGAGAAAGTCATCATTGAAAGCCGTCAGTAATGAAAACATTTCTGGAGAAAACAGTGAACATCAAGATGTTTCTATATCAGAAACAGTTGAGGATCAGACAACTACCATCAAAAACGAGAATCACACAAATGAAATGATCATCAGTAAAGTACAGCAAGCGATCGAAGACGAAACTGTCTCTACAACACAACAAAATCTGGACCAGGAAGATGAGAAAAAGCCAGCGAGGAAACCTAAACGTAAGAACAAGAGAAAGTCACCAATGAAAGCTGCCTCTGAACTGGAAAACCTCAACAATGATCAAGTTTCTGGAGAAAACGGTGAACAAATAGTTTCTATACTAGGAACAGTTAGGGATCATGCAGCTTCCATTAAAAACGAGATTCAGACAAAAGAAACAGTGATTTCTAAAGAAGAAACTGTCTCCACAACACAACAAAATGGAGACCAGCAAGATGAAAAAAAGCCATCGAGGAAACCTAAACGTAAGATCAGGAGAAAGGCAGCAATAAAAGCTGCCTCTGAATTGGAAAACCTCAACAATGATCAAGTTTCTGGAGAAAACAGTGAACATCAAGATGTTTCTACACCAGAAACAGTTGAGGATCAGACAGCTACCATCAAACACGAGAATCACACAAATGAAATGATCATCAGTAAAGTACAGCAAGCGATCGAAGAACGAACTGTCTCCACAACACAACTAAATGGGGACCAGGAAGATGAGAAAAAGCCATCGAGGAAACCTAAACGTAGGATCAAGAGAAAGGCAGCAATGAAAGCTGCCTCTGAACTGGAAAACCTCAATACTGAAAACGCTTCTGGAGAAAACAGTGAACATCAAGATGTTTCTATATCAGAAACAGTTGAGGATCAGACAGCTACCATCAAACACGAGAATCACACAAATGAAATGATCATCAGTAAAGTACAGCAGGCGATCGAAGAACAAACTGTCTCCACAACACAACTAAATGGGGACCAGGAAGATGAGAAAAAGCCATCGAGGAAACCTAAACGTAGGATCAAGAGAAAGGCAGCAATGAAAGCTGCCTCTGAACTGGAAATCCTCAATACTGAAAACGCTTCTGGAGAAAACGGTGAACATCAAGTAGTTTCTGCACCAGAAACAGTTGAGGATCATAAAACCTCTGTTAAAAACGAGATTCGTACAAAAGAAACAGTGATCTCTAAAGAACCGCAGATCTCTAAAGAACCGCAGATCACCGAAGAACAGCAGATCTCTGAAGAACAGCAGATCACCAAAGAACAGCAGATCTCTGAAGAACAACAGATCACTGAAGAACAGCAGATCACTGAAGAACAGGAGATCACTGAAGAACAGCAGATCTCTGAAGAACAGCAGATCTCTAAAGAACAGCAGATCACCGAAGAACAGCAGATCTCTGAAGAACAGCTGATCACTGAAGAACAGGAGATCACTGAAGAACAGCAGATCTCTGAAGAACAGCTGATCACCGAAGAACAGCAGATCACTGAAGAACAGCAGATCTCTGAAGAACAACAGATCTCTGAAGAACAGCAGATCTCTGAAGAACAACAGATCTCTGAAGAACAGCTGATCACTGAAGAACAGCAGATCTCTAAAGAACAGCAGATCTCTGAAGAACAGCTGATCACCGAAGAACAGCAGATCACTGAAGAACAGCTGATCACTGAAGAACAGCAGATCTCTAAAGAACAGCAGATCTCTAAAGAACAGCAGATCTCTGAAGAACAGCTGATCACCGAAGAACAGCAGATCACTGAAGAACAGCTGATCACTGAAGAACAACAGGTCACTGAAGAACAGCAGATCTCTGAAGAACAACAGATCTCTGAAGAACAGCAGATCTCTGAAGAACAACAGATCTCTGAAGAACAGCAGATCACCGAAGAACAGCAGATCACTGAAGAACAACAGATCACTGAAGAACAGCAGATCACCGAAGAACAGCAGATCTCCGAAGAACAACAGATCTCTGAAGAACAGCAGATCTCCGAAGAACAACAGATCTCTGAAGAACAGCAGATCACCGAAGAACAGCAGATCTCTGAAGAACAGCAGATCACTGAAGAACAGCAGATCACCAAAGAACAGCAGATCACCGAAGAACAGCAGATCACCAAAGAACAGCAGATCACTGAAGAACAGCAGATTCCTGTAGTTTCCACAGAAGGGGAGAGTGATCTAATGGAAAAACAGAGAACATCCCCTCCACAGGTAAACGAAGTAAACGAAGATGTAATCCACACAACACCTCAGGAATCAGAGACTCAAGCAGCGGAAGAGTCAGCTGAGCTGATCAATATCTCTGAAGAAGAAGAAGAAGAGAGACCCATGAAAAAGATTTCACTGTGGAAGCGTCTGAAAAAGGCTTTATCTCCAACATCTCTGCGCAAGTTCAAACGCAGATGTAAAGTCCATCCAGCGTAGACATCACTTTATGTCTATTAGATCTAAAAGGGGGTGGGGCCACGTGTGGGTTGGGTGATTGGTGGTAATTTCAAAAATGAGCCACTGTTGTTGTTAATTGGACATTTCAATATTAAAAAGCCAGGACTGCACGGTGGGAAACGTCTCTCCGTGCAGGTGTGGGTTCACTCCGGGTGCTCCGGCTTCCCCCACGTTCAACAACATCAGGACTCATGTTCACCCATTCTAAGATTTTTATTTCTAATTCTAAACAGAAAATAAGAAAACCACATTTGTTAATTGAAGGGAGATTTGGGAAAAGAAAATGTAAACAACGTGGAACAAAAGGAGCCTATTAGAAGTCTGAACCTATAAAATTGGGAAAAATTTGAAAACTGTTTATTTTTCTGGGCAAGATATATATATATATATCTCAATTTATCTATATATATATAGATCTAGATAGATATCTATCTACATAGATAGATATCTATGCATCTATCTATCTATATCTATATAGATAAATATCTATGTCTATATAGATATCTATCTATATCTATCTATATAGATAGATATCTATCTATATATAGATATAGATAGATATCTATCTATATCTATCTATATAGATATAGATATCTATCTATATCTATATAGATAGATATAGATAGATTTCTCTATATCTAAATCTATTTACCTTCTTCTAAATCTATCTATCTATAAATATTTATAAATCTATATATAGATATATATCTACATATCTCTCTGTATATATATATATATATAGAGAGAGAGAGAGAGATTGAGAGATTGACATATATATAGATAAGATATAGATACATATATATATACAGTGTATATATATAAATATATATATATATATATATACTGTATATTCTATATACAGTATATGTATATATAACGTGCACTGACTTAATCATAATCATATTTACAAATGTAGACCACCTGCATGTTATTGTTTACATAAGGAAATTTTGCGCATGCGCACAACGCTGGAAGGCAAAAGGATTATTGTTTTACATGCCATGAAACTCAGAAATGTAGGTATTATTAATTTCGTGCTGGGCTCCACAGCAAAGGGAAAACCATTGAAGTACAACTCAAAACCACGTCTGTCTCGCTCTCTGCATTGGCCCGGGTGCGCGCAGACTCGTTGCCATAGCAACTGACAACAACGCCCCTAAATAAACTCTGAAATATTTCCCACACAAAGAGCAGAACGTTCAGTGTGTTGCAACAGTACGGTTTTAGGCATAATGTTTCTCTTGAGATTATTTATAAGTGATTGTTGTAGTACGAGGAGAAAACTATAAATATATGGGGTGCCCATCCTGCGTGTTTTAGTTCTCTCCCTGGTGGTAGTAACAACCTTTTCAGCATGCCAGTGTTCTTTAGGCCTTATAACGAGCCATCATTGGATCCAGGTGGGTTAGAGAATGTATCAATGACAGGCATTAACTTAAAATACTTTGTAGAATAGCCCACTAAGACGTTCGGTCCATTTACTCCTATTAGCTTAGGGCAGATCTGTCACATTCAATATGGCGGACGCAACGGGCAACGAGGCGATTACGATAAAAAAATAAAAACATACCACCTGAGGGTGAACAGGCTAACTTTTGTGGCAGCTAAACTGCGACCATCTTAAAAAATGGACGGCATCTTGAAATTCAACCTGCTAACGGGAAATATGATAAAGCATGCGCCCTGAGGGGTGAACATGTTACATGCTAATTTCTATGACAGCCAAAACGGCGGCCATCTTGAGACATGATGGACTTCATTCCGAAATTCATCCGGTCCGGCTAATAGGAAACATGTGGGTGAGCATGCTAACTTTTATGTTTGTATTCACACCTGAAAGACTTTTACTGTAATGTTGTTCACTGTTTTAGAGGTTTCTGACTTGAAAATAATTAACAGCAATATTTTCTAAAGACAGCCAATAAAGCGCTTAAAGCAGAAAGGCGCTTTTTGTAATTTAATGTTCTGTTATGATTTTCTGTTTTTTTTTAATTTTATTTATTTTTTAAAAATAATGTTCTTTGCTGCATCCTCAAAACTACAAAAACCCAACATCTACTAATGCAATATGATGAAACCCACCTTAATGTTTTACCACTAGATGGGGCCATTATTTTACTCTCTATCTCCTAACACTTAACGTAAAACAAAATACACACAACTCTTCTACTCTTTAGACACAACAGCTTTTTTATCCACTTTACCTGATATGTATATACATCAGATCTGTTCATTAGAACCGGGTTATTCTCTGCGCATTAATCTGAATATTTTTCCTTGAATTACTGAGATAGAGTAGGCAAAAATTAGACTCATGTAAAACTACTTCAACATATTTTTACCCAAGTAAAACTAACAAGTAGCTGTCAAAAAACACCTCAAGTGCTGAGTAACTACAATGGAATATTTGTGCAATTGTAATGTAGAACATTTTTTTTAAAAAAGCAGTAAATTTCCACCAAAACACTGAGAAATTTGAGATTAATCTCAGTAATTAAAAACAAAAATGTGTTAAATGTATCTAATTACCACTCAGTTCCATTTAGTACACAACTGTAAATAAATAGATCTCTCTTTAAGTGTCAAATATTTACATTGGTGGCAAAAATATGGACTAAAAAATATTTCATTTCATTTTTTTTTTTATCTACCTAAAGGAAAGCTTTAATTTTACACTTTAGATAAGTGCAACATCTCAATTTACCGTCAGTATTTATGCTCATTATGAACTTTAATGTTGTTCAACGGGCATAATGCTGTCACAACACATGGAGGCCACAAGATGGCGCTGGAGACTAGAACAGTTAGCAACGTTAATCCAAAAACATGGTTGGAAATGAGATTTGGCAAGAAGAAGGAAAGAGTTACAGCATCAGCAGCCTCTTTTTCTTTTTTAATTGTTTATTATCAGTTTTGATTGTAAATATATAAGGTTGATTCTCTGCTGTTTAAGGGGATTTTGGGAGGTTTATTGAGAGAGTTTAAATTCACAATTAAGTTTTATTTGTATAGCACATGTCAGCAACAAGACAGTTCAAAGAGCTTTAAATACTAAAAACACAAAAATAGTCATAAAACACCATACAGTCGCTAGTTAAAACAACAGTAACAAATATTTCATCATTGCACATCAAATATGCTGGTCAATGCTTCATTGATAATGTTTCAAAAGCTAGATTTTAGTCTAGATTCAAGGAGACTCTGTGTTTCGGCTGTTTTGCAGTTTTTTTGGAAGTTTGTTCTAGATTTGTGGAGCATAGAAGCTGGATGCTGCTTCTCCATATCTGCAAATTTGCCGATAATTTCACTTGCATCAAAATGAAGGAATTATTTACTTTAAACAAGAGCTAGTTTTGTCTTATTTAAAGTGTACTAAGATATTTGCACTAGAAACTAGACCAAAAATGCTTTATAAGATTTTGTGTTACTGTAGTGCAAAAAAATGTGAGCCATTATTTCTCCATATGAAGACCAACCAAAGCAAACAAAAAAAGTTTTAAAAAGAGCTAAAACTGTGTTTTTGTAACTAACTTTGAGTCATTTTGAAATAAATACAAACAGTTTTATTCAGTTATCATTCACACATCCAGCTGCAGTTACATTTTCCGCCTGCGAGAAGATCTGCAGGTGTCTCCAATATAAAGTTCCACTTTCTTCTGTGGAAAAATCAAACCTTGCTTAGTTGGAAAACCATCGTTGTGGCTCAGTGTTTATTTGGTGTTTCAGGCTGACTTTGCTCCAAGCCATTTCCCACAACCGCATTCTGCAACAACCGAGGTTGAACATTAACAGGGGGGCTGAAATGAATCTATTGGGACACAAGAAGGTTTTTGTTCAGGGAAATTCACAGGAACCTCTTTTTACTCTGACACAGTCTTCTTCTGAGGAATTCCTTCTGCCTGTGAGGCACTAATATGTGGGATGAAATTTGAATAAACCTGGAGGTCTGCCAAGTTGCTCTGCTAATATAAAATTGGCAGCTTTTACTCAAGTTCATGTCACCTTGCTTCTGTTTGATCCAGTAACTAAAGCAGATGGATTTCTGATGTTTCAGTTAGCAAAGATCTCTAATTTCCGTCAAGTTTTGTAGTGGTATAAAACATAAAGCGTTCATAGGAGTGGTTCCCAAACCCCGGGCCATGGGCCGGTACCGGTCCGTGGACCAATCGGTGCCGGGCCGCACAAGAAATGATAAAATATTTCCGTTCTATGTATTATTTGAGTCTGGAGGATCTTATTTTGAAAACCCTTTAACCGGAAGAAAATCCTGTAAAACCCCAACATACCATACTTGAATTTAGAATAATCAAACACGGATGACGATGTAGAAGCAGCAGTGATAGTTTGTGGACTCATTTTAAATGATAAAAGACGAAACAAAAAGAAAAGTCTTTTGATAAAAGACGGCGGGAGCAGCCGCTCTATTTGCAGCACTGTGATTTGGAGGCGAGTAATTTTTTTCGTAGTTAACAGTTTTAATAAACATCCATGTTTATTAAGCACGTGATAGTTTCCACAGATCATCTCCGATTTCCATCCCTGTTTGGGATTTCCCTCCGTTCCTACGTCACCGCGTTTTCTGATTGGCTACCTGTCACATTCAACATTCAACAGGCTGCGTTCTCGCTCCCAGTCAGGGAAATCCCCTCATGCTGTGATAAAAGCACCAAGGCAATCCAACATGTTCAGCACGCCCGATTTTAGATCTGAGCGGTGCCGACGATCTACGTAACACACCACACACTGCAGCATGATCGGTTACTATTATGGTATCCTATGGTTTATAGGATCTGTATGAGAGAATGAACCAAACCGTGGAAGAAAGGCATTCAATTCTTACACAAAACAATTGAATTTACAAGAGGAATTGAATGAAATGCGACATTATTTGAATATTTCACTGAGGGAAATGCTCTCTAATGTTGTACTTCATCTAAACTGTCAACCATCAACGTTTTCCTGGACTTGTCCATCAAGACTTACAGGTTTTATTGTGGCGTTCAGCAGGGTTGAGTTCTTTCTTACATCCTTCTGTTGTCTGCTGTCAGTCAGGGTTTTTCCAACATTAATAAAATCTATGCTGATGACTTCCGGTTGTATTTGTCTTCCATCAACAGATGGAAAGGTTGCCCAACTAACTCCAATGTTTGACATGAATCAGTTACTGATTCCTCCAATGCTCTTGTTTTAAATGTCAACAGATTTCTAAGAAGAAAAAAGAATAGGACAAAATAACGAGTTTACATACATATTTGTTCATATTGTGTCAAATTTCTTATGTGTGCAGAAAGTCCTGACCAAAAAAGCTGATTCTGATTCTTCATAACAGCAAAAAAGAAATCTTAGCTATATTTCATTCCTCTTTTTGGGTTTCTTGTTAAATCTCTTCCCCCAGTTTCTTCTTTTAAGAAATATTTCTACATCATGACTCATGGTTTCTTCTTTAATTTCTAGAGAAAATAGTCATTGCACCAACAACGGCACCAACAACAACTGTCTGGAAAATGACCAATTTATCAGCTCCGAAACATTAAATCCAGTAAACAAATCCCACTGATTTTGTTTTATTTGTTTTAAATACTCGTGTTGTGAAACAGTTGGTCTCTGCACCTTTGTTTTTCTGACTCTGTAGACTTTTAAAAAGCATTAAAAAAACTTTTTGTTTTGTCTTGGTTTACGATGTTATTTGTTAATTCAAGCCATTTTATACAACATTTTTTAAATTTAATTACATTTTATTTATTGGGCCATTTGCATGTGTAAACTGCTTTCCCACTTTTTCCACCACAGTAGAAACTTTCTAATGACAGGAAATGAAAACCTTTCTCTGGTCTGCACTTTCAAATTTCAAACATTCTCACATTTTTTGGGTGCAACAGAAAACAGAATAACACAAAAAATACATCTTTAGCCTTTTCACAGTGTATGCAGTGATGCTATGAGGATTATTAAGAAATTTCAGTTCTAATAGATAACAGAGAGTCATCTGCAAATAATCAAACACGAGCATCTGAGGAAAATAAAAAGGTTTTAATTAGAGATAAAAATTCACAGTAAGGTTACAGTAAAACTTTCTCTGACTAAAACATAGGCTAGCTTATGTGGCTACACATGTGTTAGCTTAAATGGCTACACACATTTAGCATATTATATCTCTGAAAGACTTTTTACAAACAGAAAAGCAGTAAAAAATAAAATTCCTTCAAGATGTTGTTTTTAGATTGCAGCTCAAATTAACATAGATTTTTATAAAGATAAAATGAAAAAAACAAAAGGTTTTATTTCGGTAACAGGAGAAACTTTAAGCTGGATTCGTGTCAATCACTTGGTGTTCTCAGGGAACCAGAGGCTTTTTTATTCAGGCTTCACTCCAAAACAGCGATTGCCCTGGAAAAACACAAAAACATGAAAAGAAAAATTCAAGAATTTCTAAAATACCATGTTTTTTATGTTCAACTGCAGAAAAGTCTATAAAACAACATTTATAAAAGCAGAAGCCATTAAAATATCTGCAAACCATTAACAAAACTACAGTGATAATGAAAATGTATTTTCCTGTAATCCCTTCGTGCTTTGTTGTCTTTACACCATGAGTCACAGCCGTTTGCGGTTTTAGATCCAATTGAAGTGAGGTGAGGCTTGTCAAACCTTCAGCTAGCTAGAACAAACACTAGAACCAACACTGGGTGTCACTTTTCACCTTAAATGTTCAGAAACTTTAGAAATAAATCCCATGATACAAACTTTAATGGGGAAAAAACAACCACTGTTTTGTGCAAAACCCATGAAATGTATATATTGTTTGTCTAGTGATTTAAAATCCCAGTAGTAACTTTTACTGATTTGATATTCAAGGTCAAAAATGTAAGCATGCAAAAACAAGAGAGAGCAAGCATTAATAAATAAACAATATTTTTTTAAAAACTTCATTTAGTTGCCAAAAATTAATTGCTGTTTCAAAAAAAATAAAAATAAATTTTTTGTTGTTGTTTTTTAGCTAAATTTAAATATTATATGATAAACTGAACTAAATAAAAGTGGAAATAACCCAAAATTACCAGCTGTTTCACCACAAAATAATAATTTAATGGATAATCTGTTCTTTATTGTAGTGAAACACCTGGAAATTCCTGCCAATTATGTTAAACTTTAGCCTGAAAACAAACTGAAACAAAAACAAAAGGTTATCTTGAAGTCAATAAAAGGTTCATATCAGCCTTGGAATGTGCTTATAATAAGAAAAGGTGCTTAAGTTCACTTTTGATTGATCTAATTGGAGAATAAATAATCTGATACTTCCTGAAACTAGAATAGAAAATTATTACAGATCATGGCGAAGATTCAAATGCGTAACTCTGGGCTTAGTTTAGTTCTAGTGTCATAAAAACACAAATAGAAAAGAACAACATGTAGAAAATTAGAAAAAACGTTATAGGTTTTGAAAGGAGTGTGAGTTGGCAGGTTAAAGCTACCAAAAATAAAATATTTTGCTATTTGTGACTAAAATCCAGACCAGAGTCCTTTTCAAGGAATCTGCCATATGGAGTTAAAGATTAGGGTGATGGCAAAGAGGCATTCCCCCCTCAAAGAGCTGGAGAGAAATGCATGAAGCGAAAACACTATTAAGATTTTGTGTTTTATACAGTATAAATATTATAAAATTCCAGTCAAACGGGCTAAGAGATAGAAACTCTTGTAAGAAAAGTTGAAACCAAAGCACTTCAGATTATTTGGAATTTTTCTGTTTTGATAAAAAATTACATTTTACAACACAAAACAAAATCCAAGATATTCAATTAAATCAGAACAGATGAGTTACCTGGTAGTTCTCCTTTTTGCATTTTTTCTTCAGGTGATCCACGTGCGTCATTACGTCTTCCACCCACTTTTCATCCTTAGTCGGGGCGCAGAGTTTTAACCCACGTCTGGTCACCAGACTGCAGGAACAACCAAAGGTTTATCTTCTGCTTTCTACTCTCTGATCAGATGATCAGGATAAAATAAAAACTCACATTGTGGCATCAATCGAGCAGCCTTGATCCTGTTCACGGTAATCTCCAATTAGTTTTTTGCTGATTGGTTTGTTTGCTACCGACAAGCAGCAGTCGACAGGAACCTGAGCCTCAGTCACTGAAAGGCAAAAAATTATCTGATCAAAATTTTATTCTTCATTGTTTTTAAATGAACCAATTAAAAATCAAAGATTTTTTACTTCTGAAACTTCTGAATTTTTTTCCAAACAATTTTCTGAGATTTTTTTCTAGCAAAATTTTGACTTTTTAAGCATCCAGATGTTGCTACTGGCAGAAATGACAAAAGGGACGACAGGAAGTGGTTGTAGGATGATGGCGCTGCATGTTTTTTAACAACTTATCGCTTAAACAAACATATTCACATGTAATTTTAATTGATTTTCTTATTTAACAGGAACACTTCATTTGAAAAATTATAATTTGTCAACTTATCAATAAAGTTCTGAGCACATTTGTAAACAAACTGTCGCCGCCTCGGACTGAGCGGTCTGTTGGCTTCAAACTGACAACAGTAGAAGGGAATTGAACTTTTACAGCCTCATTGTGACAAATAGAGCGAACAAACCCGTGTGGGTGTGTTTGTGATCACCTACAGTCCAAACTGTCAGTCAGATTTTCCCCCACAGGAGTTTAATTAATGTAAAACTAACACCGAGAAATTAAAGCTGTTGCAAAACACACCATTGTCTGCTTCTCTCTTCCTTTGAGATTGCAAGCAACAAATGCGTGTGAGGCATGGAGGGCTGGTACTTTCCAGGCCGCCTCAAGTTTTAGTGGTGATGTTTTATAAGTCTGATGTGAGGCTGAAATGAATGTGTGAAACGGCGAAGCGAGCACATCGTAAAACCATTTTTTATGTTTTGGTTACTAGTTTTTAGCCACTAGAGACCATTTATGTTTGCAGTTTTTTAAAAATATGATTTTTTCTTAATTTATTATCTTTTTAAGGCTTTTCAAACTTTTAAATAAAAAGCAAAACATTTCAAGTTGTGAAAATGACAGGAAATTAAAGGTGTGAAAACAACAGGAAATTTCTGAGATGCTCTCCAAATCTAGACAGATTTGTCAAACAATGCCTAAACATCAAGTTAAATTGCTAAATTGATATTTATACAGTCAGTGCAAAGTGAAATAAGTTTATATGCTATTTTTAGCTGAGGGAAAGTCCAGCACCGCACCTTAAAAGATGCAAATCTCTCTCTTTCAATTCGCCTTATTGTCCTGCTTTCTCAAGAAAAGGACCAAATTCTCCTCAGATTTTACTACAAAAATATTTGCTTTTTATGTCTGGGCACTTTTTTCTCCCCCATTTCCATGTATACATTTAATAATAGTGAGATTTTGTGTGACAAAAGCAGAAACTTCAAACGCTGAAACTTTAAACCGAATCAAGGCGCTTTCTTAAATTCTTTCAACAGCTGTCTGAAGTTTGGATGAGTTCCAAGTGAAGTTTTATTTGTTTAAACCTCTGGTTCCTTCCTTTCTTTCTTTCTTTCTCTCTTTTCTCTTTCTTCCTTTCTCTGTGTTTTTTGTCTTCCTTTCTGCTTTTCAGGTTAACCGAGTAAAATGTGTTGTTGACTCACCTGTGGAGCAGCAGATGATGAAAAAGATGCAGAAGAAGAGCTTGGCATCGCCAAAGGGAGTCATGTCTGCGGTCGCTCTGGAGGCTGACGAACTCGCTTCCCCTAGCAACACAAAAGGAAATCCGGCAACTGAAGGTCTCTGAGCACGGGCTTCTGGCTTTATAGCGTTGGACACTTTCAGTTTCCTTTTACAATAATATGGTCCCTGTGGAAAACCCCACTCCTCTGACCATCCAGGCAGACATTTCCCCTTACAGAACTCTGACCAGAACCGAGTCTGTATTTTGATCATGAATTGTTGCAGCAGAATATTTGCACAGTAGCTCTATGGATTTATTTTTAATCGAAACCTGAGGAAAATGCAAACACAAAGGATATTTTCACAAAACTATATCTGCAACCTTTGTTCGTTTTCCAACTTTAGCAGTTTTATCATCTCATTCGTTCCCAGCAGAAATCAGTTTCTGAATGTGTCAGAGGTTTATTAGGGGATTCCTACCTGTTGTTGCTTCTGTACACTGCAAAAACACAACGTCGTAACAAGGAATGTTACGACGTTGTAACACCGAAACATTGAAAGTGTTTGCACTTTTTTTAAATGAAACTTTATTTCAAACATGATAGTAATATAAAATCATTCACAAGAACAAGGAATGCAAAATATATTTTTTTGTACCACAGTAATCTTAACATGCTCGAAAAGGAGTAGGAAGAAGTAAGAAACTTTTAGTGCAAATATCTTTGTACTCTTGAAATAAGACAAAACTAACTTAAAAACTTTTTAGCAAGAAATCTGAGCTTGTTTAAGTAAATAATTCCTTAATATTGATTAAAAAGTTTTAGTTCCACTGAAAAAAAGATGTTATTGACTTAAAACAAGCTCTTATAACTTGCAGAAAATATATTTGTAAATTAGTTTTGTCTTGTTTCAAGTGAACTAAGATATTTGCACTAGAAACAAGAGAAAAATAATTGGTAAAATTTTGTGTTTTTGCAGAACAACATATATTTAATATATATTATGATAAATATATATGTTATATATATTATGTTATATTACATTAAAATGTAATATAACAAAATTAATTGGTAAAATTTTGTGTTTTTGCAGTGCATTGGTCTGTAAACAAAGCAATTCAGTTTTAGTTCGATGAGCATTTCTATTGACTTAAAATTATGAAAATTGATTATGAAAATATATTTAATTAACAGAAACGCGCCAATGTAGAAACAAGTCAAGTTTTTAGATAAAAAGTGTTCCTTTCGGCCGTTTCGAAATTAGTTTCTTTTGCAAAGCTGCAACAGAAAGACTTTTTTTTCAAAATCATGTGATCAACAACTGCATGTTTCTACTGGCAGAAACGACAAAGAAGACAACAGAAAGTAGTTGTTGATTTTTAATGATTTTATCACATGAACACATTTATTTATGTGTGATTTTTATTTGTGTTTCTAACTTAAATGAAATACTGAAATTGTTTTTTGATACCAGCGGAATATCAACAAAGTTTTGCTCATGTTTGTAATGGAAATGCAGCTATTGACTAAATCATTGGGTATGAAAAACATGTCTCACTGTTTGTTTCGTTTTCTCTGGCTATAAAAAACAAACAAAGGAAAACAAGGTGATTTCCAAAGAGTCCAGCTGAAAGACGTGCATCACCTTTCAGCTGAACTCTTTTAGGTCCATTTCTTATAACTTTAAGATGTTGTTCATTTCTAAGAGATACGTCTTAATGGAACAAAACAATACGTGCAAATGCAAGAAAATGTTGAAATTTCGCTAAAGACTAATGTTTTGATGAAAATGAGGAAGTGCTTCTTCTTCTACACTTCTCTACTTCTTAATTCTTAGGAGAAACTGTCAGCTTTTCATCTTAGCTGCAAACATACAGAATCTTCCTAAAAATACTAAATTTTCTTTTATTTGCTTTTATTACTGCAACGTTTGTGTTTGATGAGACAATCCAAGTCTGGAGTTTGGTAACCCGCCATGTCTCAGATTAACACGGCAATCATTTTCTGCACATTAACACAAAAAGTGTCTCCAACTTTAATTAATGGATGCAAATCTGTAAAGATAAATACACTGCAAAAACACAAAGTCTTACGAAGTATATTTCATCTGGTTTCTAGAGCAGTTGAAATGAGACAAAACTAACTTACAAGTAACCTTTCAACATGATATAGGAACTTATTTTAAGTCAGTAATATTGATGGAAAAAGTTCTAGTTTCATTGGCAGATTATTTCACCTATACAAAGACATTTCTTTTCATGCTATAAATGAATAATCGTCCAATAAAACTGACACTTTTCATTAATATTAAGGAAATATATTCTTAAAACAAGTTCCCATATCTCACTGAAACATTACT
The DNA here is from genome assembly GCF_001444195.1 of Xiphophorus couchianus. Taxonomy (NCBI): domain Eukaryota; kingdom Metazoa; phylum Chordata; class Actinopteri; order Cyprinodontiformes; family Poeciliidae; genus Xiphophorus; species Xiphophorus couchianus. Next base: position 3,628,973 of record NC_040239.1, read on the forward strand.
TGTAATTAGTTTAGTCTTATTTCAAGTGCACTACGATATTTGCACTGGAAACTAGAATTACTTGGTAAGAATTTGTGTTTTTGCAGTGTAAGAATGAGAAAGACAGCGTGTTGAAACTGCACTGACATTTTTGACATTAAAATCATTCAGCAGCTGCGTATGTTAATTCTGCAGTAGTTTAGTAGTTTTCATGTGTAAGAGCTGAGAAAAACAAAAACAAGCTGCTTCCTCCGCTGTCTGGCTGCTGGACAGAACTGAAAACAGAACCCTGACAGAAAAACAGCAACTAAATCCTTGAAATGTGAGGGAAGTTGCTAATTTTAGAGGAAAGTGAGAGTTTTTACCCTTCCGTTTTCTGTGAATGCCAGACTGCAAATGTTTCCTGTTACAATTTAGCATTTAACACTTCCACTACATTGAGCAGAGTTTTTTTTAAATTTGCACATTGTTGTTTTTTTTATTATTAAATTAAACCAGAATTGATCAATTCGATACTTACATGTGACATTTGCAACAAAAAACTAAAACTAAAAATAAAAGAACCAGATCACATTGACTTGAAACAAGCTCACATATTTAGCTGAAAAGTCACTTGAATCTTAGTTTTGTCTTATTTCAATTGTACTAAGATATTTGCACCAGAAACTAGACAAAATTAGTTTCTACTGCAAAATTACTTTTATTTTTTTTGCAGTGCCCCTGAGCTGTTTCACCACTTCCTTGTGCTAAATCCCTCACACTACAACTCCTCCTTACTGTACTTCCTTGCACTGATTTTTTTATTTTATTAAATAGTTTTTGCACAGATGACACACACCGATACCAAAAGGTTGGATGTCTGCAAACAAGTTTTGCTTCGTGAACGCGAACTGGAATCTGTTTGTTGATATGAAACCTCTTGACTTCGTCTCACAGATCTTCATTCATAAACCAAATCCTGCAGCGAAGTCACGCCCGTGTAGACTGAAGATGCATTTAAGCTTTCTTTTTCTTGTAAATCGCTTCTTGGATGTTTTGCTTTTCCTGCCGCCTGCATTCAGCAGCTGGGAAACTCCCGGCTGAAGCATTGACAGTAAACTAGGATAAAGCCGAAGGACCAGAAGTGCTGCCTTTAAAAAACCTGAGTGTAATGGGAACCAGTCCCTTTTGTCTCTGCAGGTTGGACTAACTGGAAGGTGCAGTTCTTATCTTTTTGATGGCTTTATAATGCAGTGATTGTGCCAGCAGTAACCGCTGTGCAAACATGATGCTTTCAATCATTTATTTCTTTAAAGCTGAGGATTATATGAGATGAATGTCAATACAATAATACGCATTTATATGCATCAATAGACTGAGATCAAGTTGTGCACATATTTAAGGAAGATGAACTTTCTCTGCAGTTTCATGACCTGGATGTGTTTGTGAACTTTTGATGGACTTTCCGTTCTCTAAAAACCAAACCAATTCCAAAGCCACAAATCAATCAATTTACCAGAAAGCCACCTGGGCTGACATGCAGTAGCACCAGGATTCTGATCATTTTAGGTTTCCATTTAAAGTTTTTGTAATTTAATTATGTTTTAGAGTGTGTTTGCTAGTTTTTGCTAGTTATTTTTACTTAGATGTTTAGTTTTTATTATTTATAGTTATAGTTTTAGTTTTTTCATTGTATTTGATTGGGTAATTTATCATGAACAGACTCTAATTCTGGCGTTTTCTCACAACTTTTGCTGTCGCCATTTTGTGGATTAGCATGATTTGCCAACAGCTGGAGTAAACTTCTTGAGTTAGGAAAAAAGTAAATCTTTTTTTAAATCAGTCCAAATGTCTAATAGATTTAAAAACACAAAAATGAAGAGTCATATCTAGAATTTCAGTATGTTTTAGTTAGTCTTATAAACACACAATATAGTTGCAGTTATATTTTTTCCCCATTAATCACCGTTATTTATTTCAGTTAATAAAAATGTTTTCAGTTTTTTAGTAGCACTTTTCACAATTATTCCACCAAAACTTACTGTAATTATACTTCAGAAATCAAGTTGCTTTTTACCGACTGTCAGGAGATGCGTTAACTTTGTTAAATTTAAACTTTTGGTCCAAGCTGAAGCTAGTACAGAAAACACAAGTGGATTAAATGGGACAGTAATGCAACAAGACATCACCAGAAATTGCGGACACAAGACTGAAAATGTGTAGCCAAAATGAAGAATCCAAATTCCCAGATGTCAACAACCAGGTCAACTTCCTGTGTCTAAAACAATAAAATCTTAAACTGCAGCCTAGCAGGCATGGAAGTTGGTATGGCTGATGGAAAAACCCTCAGGGAGAAAACTGGGGCGGCGGAGGAGCAGAACGATGTTGCTACAGATATTCACTGAACCAGAACAATCTCAGTTCGACCCGGGAATCTGTTCTGTTTGGACATGTCAGCGTAAAGTGCCGATTCAGCAGTAAAAATTGCTGCTGTCTCCATCCAGACCAGTCGTTCAGGCGCTAAAGTTTTCATCCAGTCTACCCAGATTCCTCCAAACCGATTCTAATTATCACTCAATTTTAGTTAAAGTCAAACCAGATTAATGTACTAAAATGAACTGACAAGTAATCCAAGAAAAGTCAAAGAAATGTCCTAACTCTCTGAGTGTAGATTGCCGCCGCTCCAGTTTTGAAGTGCTTTTTATGTTTCACTGAGTTACTGTATTTTATGGTCACTCCGGTTACTTTAGTTTATTACTTTATTTTGAACATATTTAGACAATAAAAGAGTAAAAGAAACAGCATCACCTGCATTATCCTCATCTTCAGCATCATCTGCAGTAGTACGATTTTTCTCTAATTTATTCTGACGATTAATAATAGGATAAAACACTTTGCTGATTTTTCAGTCCACCACTTCAGCTGTTGTGATTCAACATTATAAATACATTAAGCGGGGTTACTGCTGTGGTGATGCAGGGGCAAAGCACAACCCACGTATTGAGATCTTAGTCCTTGTGCCAGTGGCCACAGGTTCGACTCCCGGCCTGGCGACATTTGACTCATGTCTTCCCCCTCTCTCGTTACTCTCTTTCCTGTCAAAGTTCTTTCAAATAAAGGCCACTAGAGCCAACAAAACCTTTAAAAAAATAAATATGTTAAGCGATGCAAATAAACAAATAATTCAGCTCCATTTTGAATAAAAAAATAAACATTTTATTGCCTGAACATATAATTGATTTAGTGAACGATTGATAAATGATAGCAAAAGATAAATCTGTAGCTAAATAAATACTTCTAACGTGAAATACTCAGTTTTTCTGCTTATCAATACAGTGCATAGCTGATTGGTTGATTATTTCATTAACCAATTAATAACTGGACAGCAAAAGTACAGGTTGCAGGTTTCTGTTCATCCTAGATGCAAAATGCATAAATGTATTTCCAGTTTTGGCTTCATTTCTGCTCTGAGCTTGTTGTTATTTCACTAAATGGCCTTTTTAAAAATCTATTCACTCCAGTTAATGATTAACTAATTACTAAATTAGTTGGCGATTATTTCAATAACCGATTCATCACGATTATTAGAGACTTAAGACTTGGGACAAAAGACTCAGACATAACTTTTATTGCTGTAGGACTTGTTTGGAGTCAGTGAAAGAGATTTGTTTGTTTCAGAATCCTCCACATAGTAAACCTCCAGCATCCTCATCTTCAGCATCAGCTCTGCCTGTTAGAGTAAAGATCCGCCATCTTTATTCCAACAGGCAGAGCTTCACTCTGGTTTCCACTCTGGCACATGAAACCCAGACAGATTCAGTTCATTATTTCTAGAAAGTGGTCTGCATTTCTTCTATCTGACCAAAACGACTTTCACTGGCAGCAGATTTAAGATTTACTGGCAACCAGTCCCACCAGTTTCACTTTGAATGAATGTGAATTAATTTTGGGTTTGGCTGAAACTGAGGCCCACTGTCAGACCGCAGCTGCAGAGGATTTGTTCTCAATTTGAAAGGTTGTAAATTCTTGCTCAGTGTTAAGATTTGGCTTGTTGACGGGTGACAAAGTCCTGCAATGTGGGAAACTCCGCAGGACCCTGTGAAGACCCGTCGGTCTTTGACCCGAAGGTCAAACCGTGGGTGAAAGCCCTTAAAGGGGTCAAAGAATCTCACAAGGCATTCCTGTTTCCAGGAAATGGGCGCATGTTCCCAAAAATGCTTGGAATAATGCTGACAGCTGCTAAGAGCCCACAGTCTGCTGGAGGAAATGAGAAAGAGAAGAAAAATACACAAAGCTAAACTCTACAGAATCCAACCATGCAGAGGAAACCAAGTGAAGAAAATCAGGCAATGTCTCTGAAAACATGGCTGCAAGAATCAATCAATCAATCACATAATTACACATCAAAATGTTTAATTTATAATGTTTCAAAAGCAACTGTATGCTGGGTTCTTAGTCTGGATTTAAAGGAACTCAGTGTTTCAGCTGATTTGCAGTTTTCTGGAAGTTTGTTCCAGATTTGTGGTGCATAGAAGCTGAATACTGAGATCTTTAAGCCGTTCAGTGATGTATAAACTAGCAGCAGTAATTTAACATCTATTCTCTGAGCTACAGGGATGGAAGGACTGTAGAACTGGGTGATGTGCTCTAACGTCCTGGTTTTAGTCAGAACACCAGCAGCAGCAGCGTTCTGGATCAGCTGCAGCAGGAGGATCGATTTGTTCAGTCAGACCTGCTGCGGTAATGAATGTTGTTTCCAGACTTTTGAAGGATTTCATACAGGAGCTGCAAATAGAAGCAGTTATTAGTGCTTTTGCTTTACAGCAAGAAGGTTGTCAAATTCTTTTTATTTTTACTTTTACTGTAGCTTAGTTTATTTTACTTTTACTATACCTTGGCTTACTATGGTTTACTTTGGTTGAGCTTAGTTTAGTTCAGTTTAGTTTACCTTTGCTAATTATACTAAGCTAAACCTCTTCACTATATTATAGTCCACTTTAGCTTAGTAACTATTGTATAGTTTATCATTTTAACTCCATTTCATCTGTTAGTGGGAAACGCCGCTCTGCTAAATATGCTGGAATATCATCCAGGTTAATCGGCGCCTAAAAGTCTTTCAAAGTTCCTGAGCATTTTTCAGCAGTGAAGCTTTTTATCGGGTTCTTCATGCCTCTTTGTGTCTGTTTCAAATGCTTAAGTGTTTCACGTGTTTGACACAAAGGAAAGACCCGGAGGAATCCAAACATTTACAGTAATGAGTTCATGCAGAAAGTCCCAAACTGCAAACACAAAGGGACTGATTTTCTGTTTATGTGGGGATGGAAATGAGGCGTATACTGCAACCTGATCCCAACCCAGTGCAGTTCATCACAGAAGCAGGCGGACAAATTTTATCTGCTTCGCCTCCAATTAACTACGTTAACTAAACATCTGGTGTTTAGTATATTTTATTTAGTTTGTACTTGTATATGTTATTATTTATTCCATCCATCCATCGTCTATAGCTGTTTGAGTTCATCACAAGGCAATAATTGCCTGATATTTATTCACTTATTTTATTATTAGATTTATGTTTCCATTTATGCATTGATTGATTCATTTACCCAACAAAAAGTAAAAAATAAACATAAACGTATAAAGTCACATTCTGGAAGTGATTCTGTTTCAGGTTTATTTTATTAATTAGACGGTTCATGACAATATTTTGTTCATTTAGTTATTTGTTTGTATATTTTAATTTCAAACATTTTGTTTACCTTTAACAATACTTTTTTTATTTATATATTTTTCTAAATAATTTTTTGGTTTCAACAGTGTTTTGTGCATTAATTTTACGTCTGTTATGAATTCAGTGATGTTTTGCAGCTCTTCCGACAAGCAGAAATTAAGATTTAAAACAAAAGACAAAATAGAATCAAATGTTTATTCAACAAATTCATGAAATTTCTTTTTCTTTTTTTATTACAAAATCATAAAAAACTTTAACTATTAGCTTTAGTTGTAAAACAAGGTTTTAATATAAAATAAGACACAAAAAATATGGACTGATAAACCAAAAGTCTTTAGTGAGGCAGTGCATCAAGGATGAATTTTTTAAAAATACAACTTTAGTATCTTGATGGTTTTTTTTTATGTTTTTACATTTTTTTAGTGATGATTTTGTCTTTTCTTCTCCAAAAAGTCAATGAGTTTCTGCACTCCTGGATTCCCTTCAGCAGGAACGACACAGAGCTTCATGTTTTTCCTGTTGACAAACCTGCAAAAAAAGAGGGGAAAAAAGGAGATTAAGAGATAAACTAGGAGTCTACATGTTTCTTTTTCTGGCCTGATTAGTTAAATTAACACTCACACAGTGGCGCTGATGTCGCAGCCCATCCCGGCTCTCTGGACGCTGTAGCTCACCAGGTTTCTGGGGTTCAGACGCTTTTCACTCTCCACTCTCAGGCAGCAATCCACCGCAATCTGAGCTGCAGGAACATGAAGCAAGGCGTTCATTTTGACGATTGGCATCATCAAAAACATCAATAAACATCAAATTTTGGTCAATTTTTCATTTCTAATGGTTCAAAAGCAACTCTAAACAGCTGCGTTTTTAGACTTGATTTAGATCAACTCAGTGTTTCGGCTGATTTGCAGTTTTCTGGAAGATTGCTCCAGATTTTGTGCTGCTTAGAAACCGAATGCTAAATTCAGTAAATTAAATAAAAGCTGATCTGACTGCAGCAAAGTTGGCTTTTTATTTTTTTAAAAAGAAAAATTTAAATAGAATGTTTTTCTACAGTGATACATTTTTTAAACTTTGTCAGCATTTTAAATTATATGAAAATAATAACTTTACCCAGATTAGAAAAATAATAAAAAATCAACCACCTATGCAACATTTGCATCATTCTTGAACCGCAAAAACTCAGTCACGGTTTGAACAATAAAGAAAATATTTTGGAGTGAAATCTGGGATGTAAAAATCGTTCATCTTCTTACCTGAAGCAAACTCAATGCAGATGAGACCCAGTAAAATCAGAGCTGCAGCTTTGGTGGCCATTTTTCTGCGTTTTCAGGTCAGATCAGGGCAAATCTTCATGCGGTGGATGAGGATCTGGAGCTGCAGGTGTATTTATATAGGTGTTGACAGAAAGCGAAACTTTCAGCAATCCCTCGCTGACTGGAAGTGAGGACAGCTGGCAACACGCCTACATGTCTCCAGGCCTTGTCTTTATTCTTTCATGGTTCAGTGCCAAAAATTCCCTAAAGTTTGATTTTTGCACGGTTCAAGGCTCTAAACGCTCTGGAGGAAAACATGCGATTAAAATGGACAAAGCACTTAACTAAAATGTAAACATTGGATTTCTGTTGGAAATTCAAGTTAATTGTAATTGAAAACAGTAAATTTAGTTGATGGGATTTGTTGGGGGCTGCACAGTGGCGCAGTTGGTAGCACTGTTGCCTTGCAGCAAGAAGGTCCTGGGTTCGATTCCCGGCCCGGGGTCTTTCTGCATGGAGTTTGCATGTTCTCCCTGTGCATGCATGGGTTCTCTCCGGGTACTCCGGCTTCCTCCCACAGTCCAAAAACCATGACTGTCAGGTTATAGAATAGAATAGAATAGAAGTACTTTATTCATCCCAGCAGGGAAATTACTTTGCAGTTACAGCATAGAGACAACAAACAATAACAACTACCACTGACTAGTAGTTGTAGATAAATTAAAAATAAAATATAAAATGCTATAAATTGTAAAAATATGAAATGCTGTTAATATAAAAAGCAACTTAAGAGCAGTCCTTGCAAAGATTCAAAAAAAATGCAGATATGTATATGTAAATATATGTACAGCAAGTGTGCCACAGTGCAGTTGTGCAAAATTGGACTGATTAGTGCAGAACAATGATTTAGCTTTTATTGTACAGTGAGATGGCATGTGGCAGGAAGGATTTCCTGTATGTAATTAGTTGGTCTCTCTAAATTCTCGCTAGGTGTGAGTGTGTGTGTGCATGGTTGTTTGTCCTGTATGTCTCTGTGTTGCCCTGTGACAGACTGGCAACCTGTCCAGGGTGAACCCCGCCTCTCGCCCGGAACGTAGCTGGCAATGGGCACCAGTGACCCTCCCGACCCCAATAGGAACAAAGGTGAACAGAAAATGGATGGATGGATGGATGGATGGATGGATGGATTTGTTGGTTTAAGAGCAACTTTGCAAGCTGCAATACAAAAAAACAAAATCTTTCCAATAAATTTTCGGTCTAGCTTCGCGTGAAAATATCTTATTACACTTATAATGAGACAAAACTCACAAGTAACTTTTCATCAAGATATCAGAGCTTGTTTGAAGTAAATAATTCCTTAATATCAATGAAAAAGTTCCACTGGCAGATTATTTTACTTGTAACATGGGAAACATGTCACCATCTCATATTTATTCAAAATCAAATATTCAGAAAATGACCAAGTACAGAGTTTACTGAAGTGGCAGCATGATAGATTTATTGTTTGTTTGGATTATTTCTCATAATTCTATCAGATTAAAGTCAGAAATTAATCTCTGAACTGAGTGTTTATCTTTTGGGTCAAAGTCTTCCTGCAGAATCTGGTTTTGAATCTGCACAGATTGAAACTTTGATATTTGCTTTAAGACAGTGGTCCCCAACCACTGGGCCGCGGACCAATTGGTACCGGGCCGTGCAAGAAATAATAAACTACTTCCGGGTGTTTTATTTTGAAAATCCTAAACCGGAGTTTACCGGTTACGTCTTGCGCGTCAAAATTGAGCCAACTTTCTCCGCAGCAAAATTGCGCAGGGCTGACCGGTCCTTGTGGACTGCTGCTTTAAGACACAACTGGAGATCATTTCAGTTCTTTAATTAACTAATTCAAACTCAGACAAAAAGTACAGCTTGATATAAAATATTGTGAAATCTGTTTATAAATCAAACAAAGTGTTTGTTTTGTAATCAGCTGCTCTCTTTTATTTTGATATTTTTGAAACGAGTTACTTTCGTTCGGCTGTTTCCTGTTTTATTTCTTTTTTGTCAGCGATTTATTGATTTATTTGCCTCAGTTGCTGGAACTTTATTGTGTTTGTCATTTATTTTAGTAAAAATATATCTTTTTATGTCTTTATTTTTGGAAGTATCTGGTTTAACTTTATGTATTCATTTGTTCATGTACAAGTTGTTAAATTCAGCCTTTTTTATTGTAGTTGTTAGTAGAGGATTTTTAATGTTTTTAGATTAAAGTGCCTTTGTTCTATTTTATTTTATTTGGTACTCTTTTTCTTTTAATTTTATTTATGTATCATTTAAAAGTTTTGATGTTGTTTTAAAAGGAAATTATAAAAAGACATTTTTAAATATTTTTAATTATTTCTTTAATTGACTGTTTCCAGTTTTATTCCTTTTCTTTTATATCACTAATTTTATTATGTATTTATTTTAGTGCAATATTTATTCAGGCTGTGTTTTATAATGTTCTTTGCTAAAATTGTAATTTTTAATTTTTTTAAGTTTGAGTTTTGTCTTTTAAATCAATCATTATTCATTTCCATTGTATTGTACTGTTGTTTAAGAATTTCATTTGCTTTGTTTTTTTTTATTTATTCATTTATTTACTTTCTCATTTTATTTGTATTAAAGAATCACAAGTTGTGTAGAGGAAGTCAAGACTTGTAAAAAACATCACAGTAACCAAAATGTACAAAATTATATAAAACAGTTTATTTAAACTCTGTACAATAAAATAATCACATTTTGTCACAACAAACCGTCCTGCAGCATACAGTACAGTGATAAACGTTTCTGCTTCCGCCGTTACAGTTCAGGCAAGTTCAGGCAGTTTTTCTGTTTCTGTACAACATGTCAGAAATTAAACAGAAAGAAAACAAACAAAAAAGAGGAAACAAAAGTCTGTCACCATAAATTAGAATAAACATGTGCAGAACCAAAACAACTTGTGAGTAACTTCACGAGTTTGATCTTTTCAGGAGTTTTTCCGTCTTTTCTCCACGTTCTGTAACCAAAGGAGAGCAGAAAGTGAGAAAATGCATTTCAAATAACTTCAATAAATCAAAAGAAAACGAGAGAGATAAGTCGTTTTACCTGTTCTAGTGTTGAGAGTGTCTCCTGTCCACAGTCTTGATGAGGTTTTTCACCCACTGGTTTCCTTCAGGGGGGACGACACACAGCTTCATGCCTTTCTTATTCATAAACCTGCAAAAACCAGATGGAGAAATGTCATTAAAATCCAGCAGAACTTTAAGAAAATAACTGGTAAGTCTGAGCAGACACTCACACAGTGGCGCTGATGTCACAACCCGACCCGGCAACCTGAAGCTTGTAGCTCACAATGTTTTTAGGAATCAGACGTTTTTCACTGACGCTCAAGCAGCAATCCATCACAATCTGGGCTGCAGGAATACAAAAATAACAACAAATTAATGCTTTTCAATGAGAAAATGCAGGCAGATTTAAGAAAATTGTAATTTTTCTCTTACCTGTTGCAACCTGGAAGCAGATGATTCCCAGGAAGAGCATAGCTGCAACTTTGGAGGCCATTTCTCTGGAGTGTTTTCTCTTCTTCGGAGAGTTTCTTCAGGAGAAAGCTGCTGCTGCTGTGACAAGACGAGTGAGCTGCAGGTGAATTTATACAGGTGCAAGAGAAAGTGAAAGTTTAAACAGTCCTCATTGACTGAAAGTGTGGACTTTTGGCAACAGATTTGGACAAGCTCAGACACGTTTAAAAAAAAAATCCCCTAAAATAGGTTTTTACATGCAGCTCAGATAACATGCAACAATCTGCTCAACCGTGCAGTAGCTGCTGATTTGGACGAAGACATAAGAAACAATTAAATTAAACAAACTCGTAAATAATGTGATTATGAATGATTTTCTGCAACCCTTAACCACAAAAAAGTAAAATTGCACAAACTTGGTTTTCCAGCTCAATGTTTGAGTTTTAAAACATTTATAAAATAAAATTATCTTATAAGGAAACCTTTACTGGGGGCTGCACAGTGGCGCAGTTGGTAGCACTGTTGCCTTGCAGCAAGAAGGTCCTGGGTTCGATTCCCGGCCGGGGTCTTTCTGCATGGAGTTTGCATGTTCTCCCTGTGCATGCGTGGGTTCTCTCCGGGTACTCCGGCTTCCTCCCACAGTCCAAAAACATGACTGTTAGGTTAATTGGTCTATCTAAATTCTCCCTAGGTGTGTGTTTGTGTGTGAATGGTTGTTTGTCCTGTATGTCTTTGTGTTGCCCTGCGACAGACTGGCGACCTGTCCAGGGTGAACCCCGCCTCCCGCCTGGAACGTAGCTGGAGATAGGCACCAGCAACCCTCCCGACCCCATTAGGGACAAGGGTGCACAGAAAATGGATGGATGGATGGAAACCTTTACTGCCTTTCAAACATTATGCTAATCTTCTAAAATGCTCATCTTATATCAACCATGTTTTGCACATTAGTTCAATTTTATAGTCAATAGCAACCCAAATATTCAGTGATTTTTACTCAAGTGCAGATTTTGGTGCACCCATTTTGTAAACTTAGTTAAATAAAGTACGATGTTTTTTGAAGAATGAACGTTCACATTATTGGGGCTCTATTTCTGAGCTCCAAAAGTAAAAAAAAAAATGTAAGAAAAAACGGAGAAATTTCGAGATTAAGATCAGATATTCTATAGCAAAAACCTAAAAATTTTCTATGCAACTAAAATTTTAGCTTGCAAATATAAGAACTCTAATCTTTTTTTAATCTCTGGAATTTTTAAGAAAAAAAACTGGCCTTTTTCTGAACTTGTAAAGTAAAAAATTTTCATTTGCGAAATTTTCGATTTAGCTCAGAATGTCCACGTTTTTTTCTGGAAAATCGCTGAGATTAATCTCAAAATTTGGCGGAAATTTGCTTCTCCTCTTTTTCTATTTACACTGACCCTAATGCGCCTTAGTACACCATTACGTCGCACAACTGTATTATTTAGTCAAATCTATTTTTATTCTTTTCCTCCAGATCCACCTTACTTAAATTAATCAAAAGAAGAAGAAGAAGAGTTCTGCGACTTGGGTTGATGCTACCGCTAACTAGCTGCTGATAGCCTAGCTAGCTGAGTAGCTAGCTAAGTAGCTTTGTTGCGTCTGTTATGGGTAAGAACAAATTTGTCATCAGTTGGTTGGACGAATTTCGTACATTTCTGTGGAAATATTAATAAAGGTCTTAAATTACATTTATAATGATCCTAAAAAAATGTTACGTTTAAAATTTCAGTTGTTGAAACCCAGTCAAGTTTACTTCCGGAAAATTTGCGCATGCGCACAACGCAAAAAGAGGATTCCTCTCATTTCCTTCGGAGGAAATGAAATCTGGATTATGTCCTGGCTGTGATTGATAGGGAACGCATATTGAGTTCATTGTATGCTTGGAGCCATTGGGAAAGCGGCAGTTATCAGAGCATTTCTCAGGAAGGGTTGCAAAAGATCAATCTCGTTCTCACCATTATCTTAGAAAATTTCCCCACATTCTTATTGAAACCTCCTTTGTTGACGGCGAGGTCGGGGATTTCTCCTGTTGGGTAAACAACTGGCACCTCTCCAGTTTTTTGTGACAGTGGCTTGTTTTAAGCGTTTTTACACAAGGTTGGGCGTGCATCCGTGCAGATTATCATCTGGGAGTGGGGAGACAGTTGATCGACGGGAGAGGCACTTTCCCGACACGACCAGATATTCTGCCAGCAGTGATGCAACTTTTCAAAAGGCTGTGAGCTGGAATGCAGACATGAAATTATCTGCCTCTTATTTAGTTGTCTTAGTTCATTAAATACTAAAACTGCTTCAACGGACAAAGATAATTAAAAGGAAAAAGAAAAAACCTAAATTTTGTTTTATCTAGTATGAGAAATCGCCCAAATGCAAAACAAAACAGTTTATTCAGTTGATATGTCACTTAAAATAGCAATAAAACTTCTATTTTTGTAGATTTTTTATATAATAAGCCATGCATCGTTTTGGGTTTTTTCCCCTCAAATTTATATGTTTGCATGTTCTGCCTTGTAAAAGAAACGCTAATGGAAAAACACTGGACTGTTTTATTATGTGGGTCAACTCTTAGTCAAGCATCATTCTCAACATCCACCAGCAAATTACTCTGCAAAACCACAAACTGGACCAATTATTTTTGGTCTAGTGCAAATATCTTTGCACACTTGAAATAAGAGAAAACTAACTTACAAATAACTTTCAGCATAATATTATTGCCTATTTTAAGCAAACAATTTCATAATTTTGACTTTAAAAAGTACTGTTTAACTGGCACATGATTTCACTTATAATAATTCATTTTCCTCGTCTCATATTTAATAATCTGCCAGTTGAACCAGGACGTTTTCATCAATATTATGGAATTATTGACTTAAACAAGCTCCTGTGTCTTGGTGGAAAGTTACTTGTAAGTTAGATTTATCTGATTTCCAGTGTACTAAGATATTTACACTAGAAAATAGACTAAAATACTTGGTAACGGTGTGTTTTTGAAGTGTTTTGTGGGTTTAAATCCTGGCTTGAGCTTTTCAGTGTGTATTTTCTGCCTGATTTTTCTGCAGATGCTCCAGTTTCCTCCTACGCTCTGCAAAGAATGCAAGCTGTTTCACTGATCCTGCAGGGATTAAGGAGTCTAAAGAATGAATGGATGAGTTGAAACACGTGCATTATTACTCATAGTCTGTTTCTCTTTAAAATAACATAAGCTGTATAAATCCTGCTGTTCTTCTTGTCACTTTTAGACATGGAACAAGTCATTTAACCTCCTTATTCACCACAAGATATGAAGTCCTGCCAAGACAGGAAATATTCTACAAAATAAACAGCAAAAGTCACAACAACCTTTTTTCTTAATGTACTATAAACTCAAAATCTGAGAAAAAACCCCCTCTGTTTTAATATTGCTTTCACTGCAAAAACACAAAAACTTACCAAGTAATTTTCTCTAGTTTTTAATGCAAATATCTTATTTCACTTGAAATAAGATAAAACTAACTTACAGTTAACTTTTCAGCAAGAAATAAGGAGATCAACAAGGAGCTTGTTTTATGTCAATATTCATGAAAACTTGCAACTTCCATTTTGAGATTATTTCACTTATAACAAGATACTTTTCCAGTATTAAAAGTGAAATAATTTGCCAGTAGTACTTGTACTTTTTCACAAATATTAAGCAATTATTGCCTAAAAACAAGCTCCTACAGTTTGCAGAAAAGTTACTTATATGTTAGTTTTGTCTTATTTCAAGTGTAATAAGACATTTGCGTTAGGAACTAGAGAAAAAATACTTGCATTTTGCGGCCCTGTGAAGGATTTTGTGCAGCCTCTGATCTCAATTCACACGTAGGTGGTTGATAAAGATGGACACTTTTTCATCTTGTAAAGCTTCTCTTTTTTTTTTACAGATAAATCACATCTTTTTAAAAAACTACAGATTCCCATTTATTAACAAAGTTTCTGTAATTCTTTTGGAGTAACTAGAACCACAAGCATCGACCTGCTTTCACTCAAACCCCAAATAAAGAAAACAACCAACTCCAAAAAGGTAGAACCTGTGCCTGTCTGATGATAACATAATTGTGCAAAACACATTTACATTTTTTTTTCCCATCACATGAGTCACACGATCAACAACCGGATGTTTCTACTGGCGGAAACGAGAGGAAGTGTTAGGAAGATGATGGCAATGCATGTTTTTTAATGATTTATTGTGCGAGAAAACTTATTCATGTGTTTAATCATGATTATTATTTAATGGAAACAAAAGCAATTGCAAAATTGTGTTTTATCAACATTAGTGGAATATTAATAAAGTTGTGCACTCATTTGTAATGGAAACGCAGCGACTTACCTGCAGTTTTTGTTAGTTTATATTAAACATTTTCATTTTGTTCCTTAAACTAGGAACATTTCCATATAACTTTGTATTTTGGTCCGTCTTATGTAAATATTAAATTATTGATGTTTTGATCAGTTAGTACTTGAGTTTCTTTTTACCAAATACTTTTTTTTCTCTTACTTCAGTAATTTCTTGTAATAATTGTACAATTATGACTTTTTTTCCTCAAATTTCTGACTTTAATCTCAAAATTCAGACTTTTTTTCTTAAAATTCTGATTTTAATCTCAAAATTATGACTTTAATTTTAAAATTATGACTTTTTTTCTCAGAATTTTGTCTTTAATCTCTAATTACTTTTACTTGAATGACGTCGTTGCGGCAGATCCGCTCTATTAGCTAAGTTAAACCTGCAACTTCACATTACTCGGCGGTTTCTTCTTCGTGTTAACGTTTATGAATATTGAGATATTCTGTATATGTAGGACAGAGTGGTACCTTGGCATCGCTTCAACATTCCTTCAGAAATGCTAATTTATACGTTTCCACAGAGAGACGTTGTACTGACATCAGATCCAGGTCTTAACCTGCCTGTAACATATTATTAACTCTGATTACATTCAGCACCATTGTGATGATTTGCAAGATGAAGAGGTGGGAGGGCAGACGGATGGGATTTATGCCAATGTTAGGGGTTACATTTAAATTCATATCACTTATTTTATATCTCATATACCTCAGTTTATGATGTCACATTTCTGACATCATGAAGTCTTTTTTGAAATCTGAATCCAGCTCTTAACATTGTGTAGATTTCTGCTTAATGGGGCGTATCGATGTGATGCTGCATGTCTTGAAGCAAATCTAACCGTGTGATGGGTCGGAGCAGGTTCTGAAACTTAAAGCTCTGCCAGAGTTCCTGTCCTTGGCTCAACTCCCAGCAAAACTGTTTGGAAAGCGCAAGTTGTGATTCAATTTCCCCCAAAGTACATTCAGACAGAAGTTTATCTAAGTACAGATCTCATCGGTTTGACAGCTTTAAGAAAAACGTAATACGACGACATTTACCGCTGTTGCATGACTGTAAACATGGATTGTCACGAAATGTTTCTGGACGACAAATTGACCCAGAAGTTATTGCGATAAACGATAATATTGTAGTTTTGAGACAATTTTTTGGTGTCAAAGTACAAAAAAAAAACATTCATAAAGATCAATAGATGTTAAATTCTGGTGAACATTTAACAGCAACATTTGAAATATTCTAAATAAATAAACAGAAAAAACTAAAAAAGTTTATTATAGAGTCTCTAAACTAAATTATCCTTCAAAAACAGGCTAGTTGAGACCAAAGAACCAAACTGAAGACTTTTATCATCCAGTTTTTGGTAGAAAGAGAGAAAAACAATAAATCATACAAATTGAAATCATTGAACTGGCTCTAATTGATGATGCGACTTATTGATTTATTGGGCTTACTAGTTTCAAATGGCCCTGCGACAGACTGGCGACCTGTCCAGGGTGTACCCCGCCTCTCGCCCAGAACGTAGCTGGAGATGGGCACCAGCAACCCTCCCGACCCCATTAGGGACAAGGGTGAACAGAAAATGGATGGATGGATGGATAGTTTCAAATGCAAATAGAAAACTTGAAATAAAACAAAACTAACAGTTTTTTTGCATGACATAGAAGCCTAATGTATGTAAATAATTAATTTAAAAAGCACAATTTCACTTATAACAAGGCATTTAATAATTGAAATAATTAAGTATAATATTATTTGCATCAATACTAAACAATTGTTGATCTAATATCTGGTCGAAAGTTACTTGTAAGTTAGTTTTGTCTTATTTGAAGTGTACTAAGATAATTGCATTAGAAACTAGTCCACAAATACTTGGTGAAATTGTTTTTGCAGTGTAATTTGCTGGTTGAATGGTAACTGTACAGAGGTGATTAAACCTGGTGTTGCACCAAGAGTTGAATCGTGATAATCCTCTGTGCATCCTGTTTGACATGAGCTGCCATTTGGTTTGATAAATCAGTTCAGCTTACGCTAGCAGAACAATAGACACCTTTGTGTCAACTTGGAGTAAAAAAAAAGATGCACGATCATCTATTTTCCTTTAATTTCCCGCTTACACCCTGAAGAAAACCTCCTCCTCCTCTGGCACCGTCCACCCACAGTTTGTGGAGTTCCCACGTGATTTTCAGAAAACAGAGACTTTAAGGTTAAGGTTTCCGCTAAAATAAAACTAATTTTCCTGCCAGAAAACATGGTGGATGTAATAAATATTAGCTTTGAGAATTCACAGTTCAGGAAAACCGAGACCAGAGGAATGCAGACAGTTTTGATTTTGCGGCGAGGGGGCGACGGGAAACGGAAAACGACTCCCATCGATGTGTTCACCACTGCAGCTTTAATGGACTGCTGGTTGCTGAACAGTGAAAAGTCATTTATTTTACTACCAGACATGTTTGGATTGGGTCAAACACGGTCCATCTGGGGCCTCTTCATGCTTTCCCTTTCTGTTTTTAGTCAGAATAACACTGCAAAAATTTTTTTTAAATCTTACCACTTAAGAAATAAAACAAATAAATAAGACAAAACTAACTCATAAGTGACTTTTTAGCGATATTTAGCAGCCTGTTTTAGGTCAATAATTCTTTAATATTGATGAATATTAAACTGGTTCCATTTGCAGATTAGTTCACTTATAACAAAATGTTTTCCCCATATTGCAGGTGAAATAATTTACCAGTGAAACTTGTTTTATTCCCCATCAATTTAAAGGAACTATTTACTAAAAACAAGCTTCTATGTCTTGCTGGAAAATAACTTCTAAGTTAGTTTTGTCTTATTTCAGGGGGATTAATATATTTTCACTGCAAAGTAGGGAAAAAATAAACACTAAGAAGAGTTTTATCTCAACAATACAGCAAAAAAGAGAAGTAAACTGCACCCAGAAACCATAAACTAATATCAGTTAGATTGCATGAGTTTAAGTTTTAAAATGTATCATTGCACTTACCAAGTATCTTTTAATTTAGTTTATAGCCCAAATCAATCAATCAATCAAATTTTATTTGCATAGCACCTGTCAGCAGCAAGGCATTTCAAAGTGCTTTACATCATTACAAACACAGAATCACAATGCAATATAGAATCAATAATCAAAACAAAGCATTAAGTCAAGTTCCATCCATAAATTTGTAATTGATTACATTTCAAATACAATCCTAAACAGGTGGGTTTTTAGTTGAGATTTAAAAGAAGTCAGTGTTTCGGCTGTTTTACAGTTTTCTGGAAGTTTGTTCCAAATTTGTGGTGCATAGATGCTGAAAGCTGCTTCTCCTCGTTTGGTTCTGGTTCTGGGGATGCAGAGCAGGCCAGAACCAGAAGACCTGAGAGGTCTGGAAGGTTGATACAACAGCAGCAGATCTTTAATGTATTGTGGTGCTAAGCCGTTCAGTGATTTATAAACTAACAACAGTATTTTAAAGTCTGTTCTTTGAGCTACAGGGAGCCAGTGGAGGGACTTTAAAACTGGTGTTATGTGCTCTATCTTCCTGGTTTTAGTGAGAACGCGAGCAGCAGCATTCTGGATCAGCTGCAGCTATTTGATTGATTTGTTGGACAGACCTGTGAAGACGCTGTTGCAATAATCAATACGACTAAAGATGAACGCATGGATTAGTTTCTCTAGATCTGGCTGAGACATTAGTCCTTTAATCCTGGAAATGTTCTTCAGGTGATAGAAGGCCGACTTTGTAACTGTCTTTATGTGGCTCTGGAGGTTCAGGTCAGAGTCCATCACTACTCCCAGGTTTCGGGCTGATCACTGGTTTTTAGTTGTAATAACTGAAGTTGTGCATTGACTCTAGATCGTTCCTCTTTAGGTCCAAAAATAATAACTTCAGTTTTGTTTCTGTTCAACTGGAGAAAGTTTTGGCACATCCACACATTTATCTGTTCTAAGCATCTGTTCAGGGATTGGATGGGGTCAAAGGTCACCTGATGACATCGTAATGTAGAGCTGTGTGTCATCTGCATAGTTATGGTAGCTAATATTATTTCCTGTTATAACCTGAGCTAGTGGGAGCATATAAATATTGAATAAAAGGGGTCCTAGGATTGAACCTTGGGGTACCCCACATGTGACCTTTGACCTCTTTGATGAAAAGTTTTCAATTGAAACAAAGAAATTCCTGTTCTTTATGTAGGATTTAAACCAGTTAAGCACTGGACCGGAGAGTCCGACCCAACTCTCCAGTCGATTCAGTAATATGTCATGGTCAACAGTGTCAAAAGCTGCACTGAGGTCCAACAGAACCAGCACTGTGGTTCTGCCACAGTCCGTATTTATATGGATGTCATTGAACACTTTTACGAGGGCGGTCTCTGAGCTGTGGTGAGCATGAAAACCAGACTGGAAGGAGTCAAAGAGGTTGGTTATAGTTAGGAAGCTAGTTAATTGTTTACACACAGCTTTTTCAATAACTTTGCTGATGAATGGGAGGTTGGAGATCGGCCTGTAATTCTGCAGTAGTGATTTGTCCAGATTGTTCTTTTTTATAAGTGGTTTGATTACTGCTGTTTTCAGAGCCTGGGGGAAAACGCCTGATGAGAGCGATGAGTTTACTATCTGGATCAGATCAGCAGCAATAACAGGCAGGACTTTCTTAATGAAATGTGTGGGTAAAACATCCAGACAGCAGGAACTGGAGCTTAGTTGACTTATAATTTCCTCTAAGGTTTTAAAATTAAGTAGTTGAAATTGGGTCATTTTTCCTGTATTTGTTTTGTTTGGGCACAGCATTGGTACTGACTTTATAGTGGATGTACAGATTAATCCTCTGATTTTTTGAATTTTCTCTGAAAAGAAGCTGGAAAACTGGTTGCAGGCGGCAATGCATTGGAATTCAGGCGGTAACGTCGCAGGAGGGTTTGTGATTCTGTCAACTGTTGCAAATAAAGCTCGAGCATTGTTAATGTTTTTGTTTATGACATCTGCAAAGAAAGCCTCTCTTGCATGTTTTAGTGTTAAATGATAGTTACGTAGTCTTTCCTTATATATGTCACAATGAACGTGGAGTTGAGTTTTACGCCATTTTCTTTCTGCCCTACGGCAGAGTTGTCTTGCAGATCTAACTGTTTGTGCATTTCTCCATGGAGATTTCTTATTATCAGACACAACCTTCATTTTAATTGGGGCAATGGAATCAATAATCTGAGACTTTAGACTGAAAATCATTTACCAACTTATCTACGTCATTACAGCTTAAGGGTGAGGAAAAAGAGTAGATTTGATTAAAAGTTTCTGCTGTGTTTTCAGTGAGAGAACGTTTTGTGATGGTTGCTGTTTGTCCAAGTGAGTTAAAAGATGAAGAACTTTCAAAAATAACAGCGAAGTGATCCGACAGGGCGACATCAGTTACAGAGACATTGGAAATATTCACACCCTTACTGATAACCAGGTCCAATGTGTGTCCTTGAGTGTGTGTTGCTTGTCTGACATGTTGTGTTAGACCAAAAGTCTCTAAAATATTAGCAAGCTTTTTTGC
The DNA here is from genome assembly GCF_001444195.1 of Xiphophorus couchianus. NCBI lineage: Eukaryota > Metazoa > Chordata > Actinopteri > Cyprinodontiformes > Poeciliidae > Xiphophorus > Xiphophorus couchianus. The sequence continues at coordinate 3,649,351 of NC_040239.1, forward strand.
CCCTCTGTCTTGGGGTTTGTCAACATGAATGTTGAAATCACCGACAATTATTAAACAATCATAATCAATACATATAAGAGATAGAAGCTCATTCAAGTCAGTAAAGAAATTTTCCACAAAAGTTGGAGTTTTGTATAGAGTTACAGTCAAAGTTCGTTTGTGGCCTTTAACCTCAATTCCAAGATACTCAAAAGAGGTGAAATGACCCAAAGAGATTTTACTACAATTTATGGTATTCTTAAATATTGAAGCCACGCCTCCTCCTTTTTTGTGTTTTCTATTCTCATTGAAGAAATTGTAGTTAGGAGGCGCAGATTCAATTAGTACGATCGATTCATTATTATCATTCAACCATGTTTCTGTCAGAAACATAACATCAATATTATGCTCAGTGATGAAATCATTAATTAATAGAGCTTTAGCACAGAGAGCTCTGGTATTTAAAAGAGCTAGTTTAAGTGACTTGGAGGCCAAGAGTTCTTCAGTCTGAGGTTCCTTTAGGCAGGGGATAAGTCTGATGTTTGAATTAGGTCCCCTGTATTTTATGTTTCTGTTTCTTGTAAATTTTCTTGTAGTGATCCGGACAGGTAATGTCCTGTTCTGCAGTGCCGAGGGGCCAGACACATTCTGGAGCAAGAAGGGTGTAAAGATAAAGTCTGGACCCCGGCCTCAGACCTCAGAAACGCAGAGTGATGGATCCTCTGGGAAGTCAGAGTCAGGTGGCTTAAATGAAGTGAGGTCTGCTACGTGAGCGCTAAGGAGAGACGTCCCAAGTACAACCTGTTGATTCATTCCATCTGTAAATTTAAGAAACTCCGGTCCAGAAGACATTTCTCCATGTGTATCTTGTGAATCCTGTGAATGAGTGGGTGAGCAGAGAGGGAGGGGAGAAGGAGGAAGGGAACCAGTCGCTCCGTCTCCAGTCGATGTATCAGCTGCTTTTGAAACTGTTTGTTCCTGATAAGCCGACGGTTCCTTCCTAGTCAGAAATCCTTGAGCCTGTTCTTCTGAAGCGATGATCATGTTGCTGTCCTTGTTGATAAAATGAAAAAGATTTGCAGTGAGTAGCTTTATCCCATGTTTATTAAGATTGCGTCCGCTTCTTCCAAAAAGGTGAAAGCGCTGCCAATAGATCCAGAGGTTATCGATGAAGGTCACTGAGCTGGCATATTTAAATATTTTAGTAAGCTTGAAATAAGACAGGAAGTTATTTACAAGTAACTTTACAGCAAGATAGGAGCTTTGTAAAGTAAATAATTCCTTAATATTGACGGAAAAGTACGAGCTAAAGGTGAAATAATCTGGCAGTGGATTCATCTTTAATGGATATTCTCCCTCCTGATTGGTGGATCTTTGCAGCTCCTCCAGAGTCACTCATAAAGTATTAGTTCTGCACTACGTATAATGTCCACGTCTTCAGCAAACTGGTCAGACATGAACTCCCAAATTAACTTTTTCTTATCTAATTTTTTTGGCGAGAACAAGCAAGTTCTCTTACGTTATCAGTGTTTTTGAGTTGCAGAGTGAGCTCTGAGCCACAGCGATGAAATCCAAACAGAAGCCTCTTTTCATCTTGCAGACAGGATCTTTTTTCACATTTCAGATTTCCTAACATCTGGCTCAGAGTGAAAGTAGATTACATCTTGTGCTACCCATCAGCGAAGCAGTTATGAAAACATACAAGAAGAAGTTGAACTGTGATGGACAAACTGACATTCATTCAGTTGAACTCTAAACGTTCAACTTTTCTGCAGCTGCAGAAACAAAATTATTACTTTTTTCCTCAGACGTTTCTGAATTTTCCTTCTCAGAATTTTGACATTTTTCTCAAAATTCTGACTTTTAACTTAAAGTGATCTAAAAGTAACTTTTCAGCCAGATAAAAAGTTTGTTTTAAGTCAATAATTTCTTAATTAAAAGCTACTAGTTCCACTGGCAGATTTTTTTCACTTAAAACAGGAAAAATGCCTACTTATACGTTAAATAATCTGCCATTGGAACTAGTAGGTTTTCGTCAATTTGAGAATTTCTTACTAAAAACAAGCTTATATGTCTTGATAAAAAGTAACTGATAAGTTAGTTTTGTCTTATTTCTTCAAGTGTAGTAAGATATTTGCACAAGAAATGAGACCAAAAATCCTTGGTCAGATTTTGTGTTTTTGCAGTTTTCTGGTATATTTGTACTGAAACATAAGGGAGTGTTTCACCTACATGACCGTTTGCTGCAAACACAAACCGTTTTTGTTAGCATCATTTTATGATTTACCAGTAAATGAAAGTTAGTGGATTAACCCTTTAAATTAATCACTGCATCATTTTATGATTTACCAGTAAATGAAAGTTAGAGGATTAACCCTTTAAATTAATCACTGCATCATTTTATTATTTACCAGTAAATGAAAGTTAGAGGATTAACCCTTTAAATTAATCACAGCATCATTTTATTATTTACCAGTAAATGAAAGTTAGAGGAACGCTGCAGAAAGATAAAACGGGAGCCAAAGTTTTGTTTCTGTCTTTGCTTTTCATAGTTGCACCAGCGTGTTTACGCTTCTTGTTCAAACTTGCTTAGAGGAGGTTTGAAATGCTGCCAGAGATATTTGATGTCGTTTACTGGAGCATTATTGTTCTTTTTGTTTAGATAATCGCAGACTCTGTGGGAATTTTCCACCAACCACCAGCTGAATAGTTGGCGGTTGGTTGAAGCCGGCCGCCCGTCCTGCAGGCTGCGGTTGGTTTGGTATCGGTGCTGGGAATACGCCGCCTCAGGGATGCTGGTTCTGGCACGTGTGGCGCTGCTCTCACTTCCAGCCTGTTTTATTTCCTCAGTGTTTGGCTTTAAGGCTCAAAGAGGATGAAGATATCTACACAATGTGACAGGTACTTTACAGCCGATCTGGTTTGAGCAGGGTCAGTGCAGGAGGGAGATTATGGGAAAGGATGTGGGCCACAGAATGAAAAAAATGTACCGTACTTCAATCACAGAATTTTAACTTTAATCTCAAAATTCAAACTTTAATCTCATTATTTTTTTCTTCTACTATTGGCAATAATTTTCCTCCGTACAGACAGCTCTGCATCCATTTTCTTTCTCAAACAAAGAGACTTGTTGTAAATCTGTAAATCTACTCAGTTCTAATAAACTGTGAATCTAAACGACCAAACCGTCTGATTGTTCATGAGACCAGAGGAAAATAATAATTACTTTATCTGAGCTCTGAAAGAGACAGAATGTCAAATCAGTTCCCCTGACATCATGACTTCACAAATTAGACAAAGCTGTCTAGATTCAGCCATCAACTCTAAAAATGCTTGAATGGTTAAATAGACTTTAATCAATTAAACGGTTGATTAATAACCTTCTGCATCACCTGATGACATGCGAAGGAAGACATTAAGCCATTCAAATGATTTAAAACTTGCAGGCCTTGGAGGGGCTTCATTATGTGTTTTCCAGGCACATGATTTAATTTCAGAGCAAAATCAAAATGCTGTCATGTAGTAAATATAACTTACTATTTTTAAAACTTAATTTAACTCCTTGAAATCGAGTTCCTGTATTAACTTTTTAACAACGTTTTTTTCCAGTGTTTCACTGACGAGTAGCTCCTATAATGAGATCGGCTGTGTTTGCTAATTGCTGCTGGCTAGTCTGAAGGAGCTGTGTGGCAGAAGCTTAGAAGCTTAGAAACTGCAGTTCCAAGGAGGAGCTGTGTCCTTGTAGGCGGAGCTAGGTCCAACCAGGCGTTTTGCTCAGCTGAATGGTTGCCATGGAGATTAAAGGATTTCTCAAACATTCATGAAAGAATCAAAGCAACACTCCAGGTTTGTTTGTGATGAGGGGAAAAACATTAGCTAAAATGTCAATGTAACATGATCCTGCCCCTTTAGTACTGAAACTTTGGAGCAAGTTAATCCAGAACATTGAGGTAAGGTGTAAAAACAATAAATAGAACAATAAATAGAAGTGTGATAAAACACACAGACATATGTAATGGATTAGCAGAAACCAGGCTGAACATTGAGCCCTGAGGAGCTGCTGACAGCTGAACAACAGGTGAGTGACAGCTGGGAACCGAACCCAGGTGTGAACATCAGGTAACATAAAAGGTTAAAGAGTCAATTAAACAATGAACATGTTGCTATTGGATTCTACTGGAACAAGTAGCATTGATTTGGATCTTATGTAACTGGATAAAAATTGGACTCGCTTGCCCTTTTTGAGAAAACATGATGTTTGACGTGAACCGACGCTACATAAACACTGAATGTCCTCAGGTGAATGGAGATAAAGCTGTTGTCAAATAATATAAAACAGGAATGCTCCAGAAAAAAAAACACAAAAAAAACAGGACAAACGAGGAAAACCAAATGCACCTGGAATACCAACCGGAATTAAGAAGCAGCAGAAGAAAATGAAACCTGACACTGTGGTTAGTGGCCAAACTATTTACTGCTCATCACGTTTTTATTATTTCACAGAAAAAAAAACTTTTAAATTTGAGTTTGAAAAGTTAAGGATTTGTTAGGAAAAACTCAGAAATGTTGAGGTTAATCTCAAAAATGTTCTAAAAAAAAAAAGAAGCATTTTCTGAGTTTCAAATGTTAAAAAATTTTCACTTCTGAAACTAGGAATTTTTCATTTTAAATCTCAAAATTTCTGAGTTTTTCTAGAACATTTTTGACTTCTCAAACTCATAAATTTCCAAGTTTCTTTCTAGAAAATTTCTTAGATTAAGCTAAAAAATTCAGAGGTTTTTTTTAAGCTAACTTTTATAGAGCTCAGAACTTATTTTGTTTATTTCGGGAACATTTCTGAGTTTTTTAGGGTGGAAATTTACTTTTTTTTTTTTTTTTTTTTTTTTTTTTTTAATCCCACAGTGGGGCTGCACAGTGGCGCAGTTGGTAGCACTGTTGCCTTGCAGCAAGAAGGTCCTGGGTTCGATTCCCGGCCGGGGTCTTTCTGCATGGAGTTTGCATGTTCTCCCTGTGCATGCGTGGGTTCTCTCCGGGTACTCCGGCTTCCTCCCACAGTCCAAAAACATGACTGTCAGGTCAATTGGTTTCTCTACATTCTCCCTAGGTGTGAGTGTGTGTGTGCATGGTTGTTTGTCCTGTATGTCTCTGTGTTGCCCTGCGACAGACTGGCGACCTGTCCGGGGTGTACCCCGCCTCTCGCCCGGAGCGTGGCTGGAGATAGGCACCAGCAACCCTCCCGACCCCATTAGGGACACGGGTGGACAGAAAATGGATGGATGGATGGATCCCACAGTGACCCCAACAAGCCTTTGCACATTTGCTTTTGTAATGCCAAATTAAGTATTTCTTTTAGTGTAGGGTAGTGGCTAACAAAAGGTTTGAGCTTGTTAAAGCCGTAGAGTATTACATTATTTTAACACCAACTGCTTTGATCAGGTTGAAATTCAGGTAAGATATGAACTGCCATTTTTTTTTGATTGCCTAGTAACAACAGGATTTCACACCCAGGGATTTTTTTTTCTTTATTCATTTGCCAAGCCTTAAAACCACAGAAAGATTTAAACTTTGATTATAGGGCCCAGTGGAAAGATATGAACAAAAGATTTAACTGAAACGACTCAGCATTTCCACTAGGATGGGCAGGAAATCTACACAAAAATAAGATGAAAAATAGTCAAACTATTGACAAATATTGCATTTTTATCACTTACACATCCTTAACTATTCTAATAATAATAATAAAAAAATACCGTCGGTAACAGTAACTTAAGAAAATCACCTCAGGCATGACATCAATGCATTAAATCACAACCTGGGTTAATGTGGTATGTGGTTTCCACTATTGAGGAAACAACAACCCGCACAGCAGCGGAGATTTCTATTATCAAGGGAGAAATGGCGACACCTGGCGGTCATTTACTGTAATGTCAGAATATTCTCATGTTAAATGGCTCCTGGAATAAAGAGCTGGACCACAGCACCACCTGGCGGCCAAAGTATGTTTCACAAAAATAACTTACTTCAAATATGAAATTAAAGCTAAGTAGTCTAAGTCAATATACACTTTGTTAGCTTTTATTGTTCATATAAACACAAGAAGACGTGAAGTATACTGCTAGCTCCTTTAAATTTAGATTAACTGTAAATGTGCTGTTTTACCAGTTAATATTTGTCCTCAACCACTGTTTTACTGAATTTAATTTCCAATGTATTTGAATGTACCATGTACATTATTTTTTTCTGTAAAATACTTAGATTTTTTGAATACTTCCTTGATTTACATAATTCATTAGTAGTAAATAAATAGAAAAACTTCTAAGTATAGCTAAAAAAATATATTGTGACAATGCTCAGACAATTATATGGATTCATTACACATCACGTAAAATATTTCAAGTCCCTATTTCTTGTACGTCATTAGTATTTTACCTAGCTTTAGCTTTGTAGCTAGCATTAGCTTTCATTTGGGTTTTTATTATGACTCAGATAACTAAAACCCAGAATTCAGCATCTAAAATATTAGAATATTGTGGAAAAGTGGCTTATTGGAAACTCATGGTGTCACTCCCCACTCAGCTAATTAACTCTAAACACTTGAAAAGGTTTTCTGAGCCTCTCAGTGGTCTTCACTCTGGGTCAGCAGGATTTAATCAAGAAGAGGAAGCCACATAATTAAAGAAGCTGGTTGTTCACAGAGTGCTGCATCCAAGCATATTCATAGAAGATTCAGTGGAAGGAAAAAGTGTAAAGTTTACATTTTACTTGGATATCAAGGTCAGTCAGTCTGGAGGAAGAGTGAAGAGGACCAGAATCCACATTGCTTGAAGTTCATTGTGAAGTTTCCACAAGCTGCTTTTCCACTAATGTGCAAATTGAAACAAAATTAATTTGCTTAATGGAAACACACCTGTTATGACTGGAGTCGTTAAATGTTATTATGTAAATGAGTGCGCAGGTACTTGTTTTTCATTGGTGCCTGGAGGACGACGGGGGACGTCCGATTGGTGGCTTCCCGGATGTGAGGAGTATAAAAGCGGCTGACGTGGACTTCCTGGAGGATCCCTCCTCTGCTCATCTCAACCGGCCACACTGTTTGTTTTGTTTGTTAAACCTCTTGGTTTGGAGTTTGTAGGAGTGAGCTGCCATTTATGTTGCCTTAGTTCTTTCCTGTTTTTTTTAGTTAGGGAGGTAAGTTTTTGTCATTTGGTTTATTTATTTTCGGTTAGGTAAGTTGATTATTATTTAGATAGTTCCTTTTGTTTGTTGTTTTGGCACTAGCTCATTCTGAAGTTATATGCTCCATTTTTGTCATATCTAAATCAAACATATATTTTTTAATAAACATCATTGTAAAATGTTTAACTTTGTATGTGTTGGCTGTTTGGGATGGGACGAGGAGGGACCTTTCATGTTATGATCTGGCCACCCCTAGACGGGTCGTAACACACCATTGTCGAAATTTATGTTGCTAATAGTAGCTAACACTGCAAAAATTATAAAAGCCTGTTGTTTTTGTTTTAAAACCAGTAATATGGAGTGCTTTTCTCAGGTGTGATGACAAGAGTCTGGTAGTAACTAGTTACATTTACTCATTTGCATTTACTTTAGTAACTTTTTTGGAAAAAAATTACTTGTAGAGTATTTTACTACTCCCTACTTTTACTTGAGTAACTTTATTATGAAGTATTTCTACTATTACTTGAGTAAAATTTCTGGATTTTCTACTCACTGAATGAAAAACAAACATGTCTTGATCAAAACTTCAACAGACTCAGACACACCTGCAGTTTTTATTAAAGTTTCAGAAGATTCTTATTGAAAGAAACTGATTTGGAAAAAAGTTATTCTGCCTGATTTTATTTTTTGTTACTTAAATTAATTATTGTCATTTTGGTCCTTAACATACCAAAATTTCTTTAAATCATTGTAGACTGAAAACGTAAAGTTTGATTATTACTGAGCGGATTACCTTTAAAAAAAAAAAAAGTTGCAAAATTGCAAAAAAAACATTCAAAATGTGGACACCGCTGCACTGGTGTAGGCCCTAAGAAAAGGAGTAAGAATATATTTTTTAGATCTGTGCCCTTTAATGCAAGTCATTGAGTGCTTTTCCTAGGAGAATCCAACAGATGTCAGCTTTGTGTTGCAGATGTGGCTCCCCTCTCCACGCTGGCGGTGTCAGGAGGAGGATGCTGTTTGGAGGAAACTCGGCGCTGGGACCTAATCGCAACCGGGACGAGCTCCGCTTTATTTGGATGTTGAGGAAAAAATGGCCACCGGTAGAAGGAAGGAGAGGAAGCGCTCACAGCTGTTAGGTTTGCGCATCGTCTGAGACGTATGGATGCACACATTGGAGGTTATCGTCAACGTTCCCACCGAAGTACTTCGCCTCAGAGGCCGCTCACTGGTGAGTAGGACGGCGGATACACTCAGGTCTCTGGAGCGGCTAGTTAGCATCGCCAGCTAGCCGCTTAGCACAGTTAGCATATACAGGAATGTTCATCACGTCAGTTAACGGCACCAGCAACGGTGCAGCCGCTGTTAGCGTAACAATAACACCATCAAAAACGAGATTAAGAACTCAATTGTCGCACTATAAAGTATAGTTTTAATATATATCTTTATAATTTGTTATTTTCAAAGCAATTCATTTGAAGACGTCACGGTTTAGTTTGACAGTTGTCGCTCAGATGCTGCGATGCTAGTGCGATCAGCTGGTTAGCTTCTTTGAGCTAACATGTTTCAACTGGAGGCGTTTCGGTGATCAACTGCAGGTCTGCAGCTGGGTTTTAACCCCGAGCTGATGGGGCTGGCTGAAGGAAAATGGGCTGCTTTGGAAAAAAAAAAACCCACAAGGACACTGACAAGATAACCTTGACAGACCACGAGAATGATTCAATGTTAACACATTTTTATTCGTCAACATTAGTAAATCATGGTTGGGGGAACAAAATCCTTAACCATCGATGGCTTTTGACTGTATATTCTAGATTTTTTGCATATTCTGGGTGGTTATATCGGCCAGATTTGTTGTATTCTTGTACGCCAAAGGTGCAGATTTAGAATAACCTGTGGTTGCTTCTGGTCAGCGTTTTGTTTGTGGGTTTAGGGCCGACCTGGATGTCTGCACACCAGTTAATTAACCTACATCTTTATCTCTGCCTTGTATAAGGTATGTCAAAGCAAACGATTTAGCTTATATTGGCATTAAAACAACAAAATTATATAAATATTGTGGGTATATTTTAACAGAATATCTACATCTGAAATTTTGCTGCAATTTATTTAGAAATGGTGACCCAAATGCACGATCTGTTTAGAGTACATGTCAGTCGAATGTCTTGTGTAGGTTTGAATCCATATTTCTTACTTTTAAACAAAGCAACAGAGAATATTCTGTTATTTCTGCTAGTTTTATTTTTAACACTAAATATTTTAGTTGCATTTTAAAGTTTCCCATTTTTTAAAGGAATCCAGATCTTGATAAGGTGTCTTCTCATGCGTCCTGTCAATTGATTTTTGGTGTACAGGTAGTTGGAAAGTTTAACATTAGTGGCTACTCCATTACAAAGGTGCATAATATTTGTCTTTTTTCCGCTAATGTTGAAAGAAACACAATTTCGCAAATGCGGTGTTTCCTTTAAATGAGAAATGCAATTAAAACACACGTGAATAAGTTTGTTCACATAATAAATGATTATAAAACATGCTGATCCATGACCCACCAACTACTTTCTGCTGTCGTCTTCTTTGTTGCTAGTGGCAACACGTGGTGATGTGATACGTAAAATGTTTTCATTGCAGTTTTGTGAAATAAACCAATTTTAATCAATTGTAAAAAAAAAAAAAAAAAAACACCTCATCCTAGCGGCAAAAGGTTTTATTGAAAAAGTTGGGGGGTTTTTTCAAAATTTGACAATCTCCATTAAGCAGATTTATTCTCGAAATGTAAACTTGTACAGTCATGTGGTCAATGGAAATGTGGCTAGAGTTATATAGTTGTAAGTAGAAATTAAGAAAATTGTTGTGGTTGTGTTTACATTTTTGTTGGTAATTTTCAAATCTGCAACCCATCCATCTGTCTGTCCATTGTCTGTACCCACTTATCCGTGCAGGGCTGGATTTGCTTATCTCCAGTGGTCACTGGGCGAGACGCAGGGTACTTCTGAGCAGATTTCCAGTCCAACACAGGGCAACACAGCCAGTCATACCTTACAACAATTCTTTGTTGTAAGGTATGATCTTTGTCAATATTCTACTAATGTGAAAAAAACACAATTTTGCAATTGAGTTGTTTCCATGAAATTAAAATCAAATGTGTACAAGATTGTTCACTAAATCATTAAAAATGATGTCAGCGGGGGATGTAAACAGTTTCAGCCATGGCTCTAGCTCTCATCTGTCCGCCATCAGAGGAGACGTCGGCGTCTTATTTAGCTTTTGGAGCAACAGACCCCTCATACTTTAAAGCGGCTACGTAAGCAGCATTTTGGGGAGATTGTAGTTGGTCATTTTATAGAAGAGTGAGGGATTCAACACGTTTGAATGAGACACAACTTTTTATGAACTGTGTGATTCTGTAAGAGCTCTGGTGAAGCCAGAAACAAAAACAAGCATCATCCTCCTACCACTTTCTGTCGTTTTCTTTGTCGTTTTCGCCAGTAGTAACATTCGGCTGTTGATCATATGACTCCGGTGATTCGAAGAAAGTGTTTCTATTCTAGTTTTACAACATATATCTTTCAATATTTCTGAAAACCCTTTTTTATAAAAGAAGTTAGTTTTTTCAAAATTGGCATTTTTTCATTAATAAAATTTATTTTTGTAATTTCAGTTTACACAATTCTACGGTTAATGGAAACACAGTCATGTTTATGGAGTACCTGGAAAGAAATGTGCAACTCAATCACAAATAAAAAGCTTCAAAATTGTAGGTGCAGCCAGTGATTGTAATTACCAATCAATTGATTGGTGGTAGTAATATCTTATGTGCTTTTACAATCTTCTTAATGCTCTTTGCAGTTATTTGTACCTTCATGGTATAAATGAATAACTTTAAGGCTTCTGCATAGCAGGAAAGAATGAAAATGATTTGGATTTCCCAGATCCCTACTTGAGTCTAACCTCAGGTGCATAAGATCAGAATGCCAGCCTTCGCAATGTTAGAACGTGTTCAACAAAGTTGACCGCAAAGTAGAGAAGCTGCCTAGCTTGTAGAGCCACTTTTATTTAACTGCTTTGACTTGACCCAGTTTTCCCAGGATTCAGCTGTCTCTCAGACCCCCCATGTTTAATCTAGAATGCTTTTACAGAAATCAGACTCCATCTACAAATTGTCCTCACTTAGTGGATGAAAAACAACCCTAATCATCACACCTTCACCATCATGCTGGACAGATTTTACCAGATGTTTGCACTTATTTCTTCTAAACATACTTCTGTGCAGTAGAAACAAAAATCAGGCCTCTGGCTCATTACGATTCAGCTGTGGAAACCTAAGTCATGTTATTTTTATAAAAAGGAAGTCTTCTCCTTATTCTCAACTTATAAAACAAGCCACGCTTGTTCAGTCCTTTTCTTATTGTACTGTGATGACCTTTAGCATGGGGCATTTAACATGCTAAATGAAACCTTTAATATCTGAAATGGAGCTCTTGGGATTTTCTTTCATTTCTCTAAGCATTGAACTGTCTGACTTTGAGGTGGATTTTCTGGAAATTCACTCCATGGAAGATCAGTAACAGCTTAAATTGAGGAAACTCAATGTTTTAGCTGTTTTGCAGTTTTCTTGAACTTTGTTTCAGTTTTGTGATGCATAGAAACTTACCACTCAGAAAAAATCTGTCATTCAAATGATGTTAAAACCAAATATGGAAAGGTTGTAAATACTTTTGGGCTTAATTGTAAATATATTTTTGCTGCTGGTGCATTACTTTCGCCCTGAAACAACATATTAATAACCATGACAAAATTAGATTTTTAAAATTATAGATTTAACTGATGATAAAAATCATGTGTTTGTTTCTCTTAGGTTTAGAATAGGATTTGTCATTTCTAAAACTTTTTAATATAACCCTTTACCCGAAAATCTTGTGTAGAAAATACCTCACACCTTGTTAATTTTCAGTCTGTTGCTCACACAGAAATAACGGTTTTTGTATGACATAAATTAGGTTTAAAGGCCTTATCAGTGTCATTTTCCTCCAGCTGCAAGCTTTAATAGCAATAGGCATAAAATATGCACACAAGCTGAACCTGTTTCACTAAAGTTTCTTCAGGATAAAGTCTGCAGATGTGGCTAAAAGAAGAATCTCTGTAGCCACCAGAAAAATGCAATGAAGCAGCACTTTTCCACCTTTCTTGGCCACAGATAATCATTAGAGTCAAATATAATATAAAAACCAAATTATCTGAAGTGGCGGTTAATGTTGAGCATTTAGATGGATTTGCACGTTGCTCTCGATGCTAAACAGTGTTTCTGTCTGGTTGTAACTTTATCTTGAAATTGAGTTTATTTCTGCACAGAGAGCTGTGTGTGAAAGGACAGCAGAGTCACTGTGTGCTGGTACTGGAAGCAAGAGGCTCTGATTTCATGAACTTTGTTTTTCCTGTTTTAGTACTTTTATAGCTCCATCCTTGAAAGTGAGTGATGAAGTGAACTAACCCCTATTGACTCTGAAGTATCATGAGGATTTCTGATGTGGTACAGATGAAGGCTTTGAAATACCAATACTAATTTCATCAAACACATCTCTTTAAAAATTGTATTGTTATATAAAGGACAGCATCTAAATTATTCCTCGCCCCCCACTCCCTCGATTCTTGACTTATACCTACCACAAAATTTGTTGTCTTCCTATTAGATTAGCTCTATCCAAAGTAACGGCACTGCTTCCGTTGTTTACATCCTTCAGGGTTTCCTCATGAAAACTTGCTAAGCCCAGTGATTGGGATGGTAAGGCAGTTATCCAGCAGCCCATCGTGTTTTTAAGCTAAGAAATGTTTAAAGTTGACAAGAAATTTGAAAACATGAGTAGGTAATTATTTGCTATTGGAAGACATGATTGACATGCCTAAACACCGACTATAAAGTCTTAAAAAGCAAACACAAAAAAATAGATAATTCTTTTGACTTGACTACTTTATTTACTAAAGTAGTTGGCATACAGACTAGTAACAACAGGCTGTGGTGAATAAAAAAGGACACCTAACCTTAGTATCCCTATGTGTTCAAATACTGACTTTACGTTTCACCAAAGAGACTCTGGTGTCACTGTTACTGGTGCTTGATGGGGGAGCAAGTACAGCCTGGTCACCCGCCAGGCTTAAAACACAGTCATGAGTTTTACTTGTGAAACAGGAAAAGCTTGGTGACCAGTCAGGCTTATAATCCACCTAAGCCTGGTGGAGGTACAAGAAAAGCCCGGTAGCCCGCCAGGCTTTTACTACACTTATTGCACCCCAATAACAACCTTGTGGCTTGCTAGGCTTTTACTACACTTATAAGCTTTAGACCCCAAGTGAAGCTTGGTGGCCCGCCAGGCTTATAATACACTGGGGGGACCCTTAACTGAATTTACCACTTCTGGCTTCTTCTGGTGCAGAATTATGATGCATGTCACATGTCAATGAGATAAAATGTGACATGACTGCATATGTTTGAAGACTATTGGATATGTATCTGATTTAATACTGCAAATGGAAGTGGCAGCAATTAGATTTTTGGATGAAAAGACTGGATTTTTGCCATCCGGACTTCCCTAAAATAAGTCAGACATAGGTTGCATTTGCAGTGGGTAACAGTTTAATAGGATAAAACAAGAACAACTGTCCTGTACTGCGTGCAGAGCTGCAGACATGTCTCAGCATGTCGTAGAAAATACAAGTTCATTTTAATGAGCACACTGAAGGTTGTTGGTAGCCTTCATTGTTCAGAATCGGTTGTAGTTTTTGATTGACAGGTCGCATGTCAAGACTGATCCAGCAGTTTAATTTCCTTTCATTGTGTCTGACAGACTGTTTTTAATAGGAAAAGCTCAAGACCTTCACAAATTGAATGTGAGCATACGGTAGCTTTAGCCTTGACTTCTTCCATTCTTCTGCTTTTCTCCCACTCGGCTTTCATTGCTAGCAGGCTTTGTAACTTGAAACTCCTGTCAGTAGTTGAGTCTGCTTTCCTCTGCAGGGCTAAAACAAGGGTTGCCTTGACATAAATGCATATCATTCATCTGAATTTGATGTTTTGGTTCATTTTATCACATAAACTGCGTCTTATTTTAGGTAGATTTAGCAGTTAATTTAATAGGTGTTGACTGTTAATGAGCTGTGTTGCGGTTTTCTAATAGCTTGTCAGTTTGATTGTAGCCCAAATTTAGGCAAATATTACTCTGTAGTGCCCTTTAAAACTGTTTGTATATTCTTATGAGTATTAAAATATATTCTGATAATTTACCATGTGTTTATTGTATGTCTTCCCCAGCTTTGATGTTTGGTAGCTGTGGATTTTATCAGAATATTTGCATTTCACTGGCCTGGAACTAACAGTTGCTTTGTTGTCTGATCCTGATGCTGAAACAGGTTCAACAGAAACAGGGTTACTTTCTGGGTTAACTAATCCCAACAAAGAAGATCTTATTTACATGTGGTGATAATCTGGTTTATCATCTTGGTAAGTCATGTAAAAAAGGTTGGGGTGGAATGAAGTGGACAAACTAGAGTGAAACATCTGAAAGGAAACTTGTGATAACTTGAGATAACAGCCATATATCCGTCATTTTCCACTGCAAATATCATTTATTATCAATGTTATTAAGACATGATGGAGACTTTTAGAAATAATCATAACTCTATGTATCAAAAAGCTCTAAAGATAAAAGGGAGAAATTGGGAAATTAGACTCCATATGTTGTCTCTTACTATAAATTGCATTTCATTCAGTTTTTCTATGTAAATAGAAACATTTTAGTAACTGCGCTTATATGAAAGAATGAAAGCAAATCTTCTGACCTGATATTAAATCTTATCCCTGTGCTTTCCTCTTTGTGCTGCAGCTCTTTTTGCAGGATTTTGTGCTTTGTTAGCCTGTTATTGATTCGGTGAAACTATGAAACTACATGTAAATCTTGCGGATAATGCAGGACAAGACTGGCGCTAATTCACCTCTCAGAGAACAAAGAGCGCTTCCTTTTGGACCAAGTGAAATGCTTTACAAAGAGGATGACGAAGTGAAAAACAACAAACGATAATATTGTTGCTTTGAGACCATTTTCAAGTAGTAAGATGGTAATGGCATAATAATGCAAGAAACATTCTCAAATATTAATAAACTATAAATTCTAATGAACATTTAACACAGGAACTGGAAGACATTTTAGATATGCAAAATAAATAAACAAAATAACACGAAACATCTAATAAATTCAGTTAAGTCTCTGTAAACAAAATTGTTGATAAATCATACAAACAGATATTATTGAGCTGTTTTTAATTTATCTTGTGATTAATTGATTTATTGTTAATTGCGACAGGCCTAAATGTATCTTTATCAGTCCAAGAAGTAAAACTGGGCCTATGTTATTAACTGATGTTTATTTCCATCTTATTGCTCTGTGTGTGCTTCTTGAGGGAACACACGTGATGTTTGTGTGGTATATGGTATACATATACATCATTTCCCAGAGCGAAAACCCCAAAAGGGTTAATAAGGTCTGTCTGTCTCATCTAGTTGTGTTATGTGCTTTTAAACTTATTTTGCAGAATTATTTTAGGAACCACAGGACGTTTGTTTATAATTAAACTGAATAATTTCAGGTTTTTTCATTCTCAGAAGGAACCAAAAGTGCTGAGGATAACAGGAAGTCAGTTTACTGCTAAACAGCCGTTGCCAAGTACACAGTTATGTCTTATTTAGCTATAGTGCGCCATTTATTGTGCTGTTTAAATTCAAGGATAATTTATCCATTTTAAAGCATTCAGGAATTTCATAACAAATTGTTGTTTTTTTGTTTTTTTTATAAATAATGGGTTTATGGTTCTGCGTTTTATTGGGCGGTGTTTTGAGGCTGGATGTCGGCTTTGGGGTTATTCTGTAGACTCTAGTGAAAGCAGGGTAATGGTTTGCTGTTTTATTGGACAGATGGAAAACGAAATATTCCAGCTTTGTTTATTGCCGTAATTTATTTCGATGTGTTTTTCATAAACTCTAACGCATAGCCACATTGAGTCTTAATATAAAATGCCCTGCATGCTCATATAAACATTTATAATGCAGTTCCAGTTCACACAATGAGCCCGGTTTTAGGCAGATATTGCGACAAATAACATTCTGGTTGCTAAGGATCCCTTAAGGCTGCATAAGGCAACAGCTTTTTCTCTCGCTGCAGTTAAAGCCTCTGAGACTGGTTGGTGTTTTATTTTATTGTTTACTTTTTAAATCTTCAGCTGTATATTCAAGTTTGTGTGTTTTGTTATGAGAATGTGTTGCAGGCTTCATTCGGCGCGGCGCAGGATGTTTTTTCCCTGCTAGACTGATTTTATACACCTCAGTGTGCATCTGGAAACCATATTCCTGAGTCTTCTTCCTCATAAATATGTGAGCAAATTTCAACCTTCAGTAAAAAATAAATCCAGGAGCTCTGGGTGGCTCAGTTAGCAGAGCACATTCACCATGTGAAGAGGTTATAGTCCTCGATACGGTTGTCCTGGGTTTCATTCCCACTTTCTGCATGATCTCCATCTATTTACTGTTCATCAAAGGCCACTGGTGCCAAAAGATAAAAATAAAATTCAAATAGCAGAGTTTTAAAAGGGATCATTCTCGTTAGGCCTGCCGCAAAATGCAATGAATCAATTAATATCATAATAAATTAAGATTAGATAGTGGGATTTCTCTTTTGTGACCAAAGCAAACTCCTGCGTTTGTTTTGGTTGTATTTACTCAGAATGCCTTGCGCTATTGTGTGCTTCCTGTTGGGGTCTGTGTGGCATTCACATATTCATTGGAACAGCGCCAGAGTTCACTTCAACCGAACAGACCAGTGTTCACTTTTTGATCTGAATTAGAGTTTGATGCGGTTTGTTTTCTTCCATAGTTCTTGTTGCAGCGCCACCACAGGCAAGGAGGGGAGTGGGGTTTTTTTCAATTAGTTTGGATTTTCTTACAAACTGCAATGTTAAAGCAAACCAACAAACTTACTAGAGTTTGAGTAAAGCAGACTAAACAGGTCTGATTTTTTTTTTAATCTAACTTTACAAATTTTCCAAACAAACAAAAAAACGCAAGAATCTATCGCTAACAGGAGAAATAGCAAAAAAGAGAAATTCTACAATCTACAATTACATTTGTGAACACGGACGTTGCGCTCAGTGTCTTCTTCAGAGGTTTTTGGATGTTTCCTTACATAGTTCTGGGTGCAGCGCCACAACAGGCGAGGAGGGGAACAGGTTTTTCAATTGGTTTGTATCGTTTGACAAAGTGCAGTGTTAAAGTGAACTGACAAACAAACAAACTGTAGTTCTGTTTAAGCAGATTAAACAAGACTGGTGTAAATACACCCTAAAGTGTTTTTTTTTATATACAACTTTACACATTTTCTTGAACTTTTGACAATTTTTTTACAAATTAACTTTAATTCCTTGAACCATAATGTCAGTGGTTTTAATTTTTTAATTTTGCTCATTTCTGGGAGTTGTGCGTCTCCTCCTCCTGACGAAATGGTTCATTCCTCTCTGTTATGGCTGTAGTGTTCGCCACACTCCACCCTCCTCTCTCTCTCTCTCTGAAGCTCTGTACACTCCACCCGGTGTCAGGGGGGATCAGCTGTGCCAGTCCCGGCAGACCACACGCACACACACAGTATGCTTAGTGGAAAACAAAGCCTCTAGCACTGCCAGTTGAAGACGATCCCTGCCTCCGCGCTCTGTGCGTCCGTACGTAGCATGTGCTGTTCTGATGCTGCCAAGACGGAAAGGCATGACTCCGCCATCGCCTGGGCTTTTCGGAAAGGGACGTTTTCACAGGGGCACCAGCGGCTGATTTCTGCCTTTTGATGGGATAATTTTGTTTCTTCTGATGGTGAAGAGTTGAAATGCTGGCAGAGCGCAGAGAGAACAGCAGGTAGGAGAAATCAGAGCCGGGTGCTAAGCTCGTCTCCGTGACGACTCTTAGTTTGTTTACTCACTTCACCGATATAAAAACACACCAGTTTACAGGTTATTGATCATCACAGCCCTTATTTTCTGTTGTTTTAATCTCTGAGGATTAGGTCTGTCGCAATAAGCAATAAATAAATCAATTAATGGTACGATAAATTAAAATGAGCTTAATAATTTCCAGTTGCACAAATTTTTTTCTCTTTTCTCTCTTTCTACGAAAAACAGGATGAGAAAAATCCTCAGTCTGCTGCTTTGCTCTCAACTAGTAATTATTTTGTTTTCATAGGCTTCATAATCCAATTTATGAGTTGTTTCTGTTTTGATTATATTTTGGATGTATAAAATGTCTTCCAGTTCCTGTGTTAAATGTTTATTTGAATTTAAAGTTTATTAATATTTGAGAATGTATTCTTGCATTATTGTGCCATTACCATTATATTACCTAAAATGGTCTCAAAAGAACAACAATATTATAGTTTAATGTAATAACTTCTGGGACAATTTATTGTCCAGCAAAATGTGTTATGACAAAAGTATTGAGGAGTCTCTGGAATATATGTTTGGCAAACTGCACAGATGTCTCTGTTGCCACCATTTGCTAAATAGATGCAGATAAATCCCTCATTAGATCCAAATAACAAATGTAATGTAAAAAGACAGAAGAATATTACATAATATTTATCTCACTTAATACTTAAAGCATCAGGGCTCATAAAACGGTCGTAGACAGCAAAAATATTCTAAAAATATCGCAAAAAACTAAAAGCTCCTTCATATTTAGAAGTTATAATAATAAATACTTTACAATGTGACTGGAAATTCAAAAATAAACGAATATTTAAGGCACATAATGACATTTTCAATATGCCCAGGGAATTATTTACTAACTTTTGATAAAGGCAGCTCATTCTTTTGCTAGATTAACATCCAGACAATAGCCAATGCCTCACAATGGTTGCTATGGGAACCTATTGTTAAACCATCAATGTTTTGTCATTTTAGTTAATGCACATAGAACAAAACACAATGCATGTAGTATTTTTGGTATTTGTTAGACTGGAAGCAGTATTAACATCTTAACGCATGAGCAGATCAGGCTTCTTAAAGATAAGTAATTGATAGAAATCGGTACACCGGTATGAGAAAAGTTAAATTCCTGGAAGGTTAATCAATATTTTTATTTTGCCCATTGGAAAGAGTACAAACAAATCTTCTCCATGCTTTTTTTTTCTTGCATTTTAGAACTTTTTCTTTCCAAATTGTTTATTTTACGTTGTTTTATGGATTTTTTTAGATGCCTGTCTCTGTTTTTGTTGATTTAAATCAGAATCTGCCAAGTGTATTCACTGTTTTGGGCTTAACTGTAAAATTAAAGCAAAATCAAAACTAAATCTGTTGTTGTTCTTAGTAAAAAAAAGAATAATTGAGAACTTTATTCCAGTCAAAGCGTCACCGATGCTTCTGTAAATAAGTATACTTCACTTTATCCATGAATCTAGCAAATATTACTATAAAGGAAAGCAATAGCTGCATGTTAATAGTAAAATGAATGGCAGATATAACTCTAGTCTTCTAGGACGTCCTCACACCTCTGTGCTTCCTCTAACCTAACGTTAAACACTTTGCAGAGGTGGCAGATACACTCACTTAGGAAAAACTTTCACACTGATGCTATTATTACAGCAAATGAACCGATTTGCCATGGTGTGTTCACAGACTAGAGGAAAAAAATTCTTTGCATCTTCACAGTGGAGCTACTTTAACATGAAAATCGGCCAACTGGTCACCTACCAAATGATCAGAATATTTCTTACACAAATTAATCAAATCCTGCAGTGGATTTTTCTAATGTTTCCAGCACAGACAGTTTCTCTCTTTGAAACCAAACATACCAGCATTTGTGTGGGGGGTTGGAAAGAAATCAGCACTCTGCCAGCGTGGTCTTTTAGTTTCTCTGAATTAGCATTTTGTTGGGAAAGTTTGTGTTTTATCTCGCTCCTGTCAAATCCCCCCCATTCCTTTTCTCTTTCTCCTCCACCTTCCCCTGCAAACTGTCAGACAAGAGGCTGACATTACGTCACTTTCTCCAGAGGAACAACCACACAGGCTTTTGAAGAGCTGGGCCTTTCCAGGGCATTGGCTGCCTTCATCTCCCAGGAGTTACTGTTAACTCTTCAAGACGTTCATTGAAGCTGGCGTTCGCTTAAAGAGAGTGCTTTAAAAAATAAAAAAAAAGACGGGAAGACCCAGAAAACAGGCACAGATTCCCACTGCAAGGGAGTTGACATTCCATTGATGCCACCAACTCGTTTTCTTTGCTCCAGCCAAGACAAAAACATTTTCTGATGCAGTTTTTTCTGTTAGGAGCCCTGGCTGTGCCTGTAACATACAATTAGTTGTGACAAATGCACTTACTTTTTGCACTATGATGGTGATTCTTTGAACAATGAAGGTAACATCATTAAAGATGCTGTCTTTATCGTCCTTGTCATTTCAGCTTTCCTTGAAATTCATCAATATTCAGTGTGCCGTCTGCCTCTGTAGGTCAGGTCCTAGACATTGATAAAAATTTCTTTCCTATTACATCAGGACAAAAAGACAAATAATAGATGCACAATAACAAATTTTCCTGGACGATAAATGGTCCCAGAAGTTATTGCGATAAACGATAATATTGTTGTTTTAAAACTATTTTCAAGTAATATAATTGTAATGAAATAATAATGCAAGAAGACATTATTAAAGATCAATAAACTTTAAATTCTAATGAACACTAAGCACTGGAACTGGAAGACATTTTAAATATCCAAAATAAACAAACAAGACATCAGAAACAGCAAATAAAATGAATTATGGAATCTCGGTAAACAAATAAAGGAGCTAGCTGAGACCAAAACACCAGACTGAAGACTGAAGACTCTCTCTAGAAAGAGAGAAAATAGAATAAAAATAAATCATGCTATTGGAAATTGAGTGTGTTTTATTTATCATGCAATTAATTGATTTATTGCTTATGGCAACAGGCCTAGTCGTTTGGCCTAACCTGGAGTTTTCGATCGGTTGCACACATACTGTAAGAGTCCGTGTGTTCAGTTCACCAAACAGGAAGATCGGTGACATAGAGCCTGAAATCTGGGCCACTTATACTACTAAAAACACAGAGGAAGAAATATCAGTAAATGTAAAAACGTCAAAATTACGCTTATGAGACCAATTTTTGGATTTGTAAATGTATTATGAATGTACTTCCTCTTTAAACTTCTGCTTTTTTAATACAGTCAGATTGTCACGATAAATTTTACTGGACAATAAATATTCACAGAAATAGTTGTGATAAATGATAATATTGTTTTTGAGACCATTTTAAAGTAATAGATTGATAATAGCATCATAATGCAAGTTCGCCCTAGCAAAGATGAATAAAGTTTGATTTTGTACAAAACACAACAATAAATACAACAGAAATAAAAACCACACATAACCCAAACCATAAACAAAATAAATTATAAAGTCTCAGTAAACAAAATCTTAAAATTAAAATAATTTAAAGCATTATTCAGATGCTTTAACTTTAGCATCTGAATAATTGCTTAATTGTACCTGCAGCGCCATCCACTGTTTAACATAAGAACTATAATGGTTGTAAAGCTAAAATATGGAGAATTTTAATGAAAACCTGTTTGCAACTGGTAACTTGCTACTCTAGTGGAATAAAAAAAAATTGCAGAAAGTGGAACAAGAAATATCGGTAAATGTAAAAACGTCAAAATTATGCTTATGAGACCAATTTTTGTATTTGAAATGTATTATGAATGTACTTCCTCTTTAAACTCTTTTGCTTTTTTAAGTCAAAAATACAGATGTTCTGCTACTAGCTGCAACTCCTGTAAATGAGAGAAAGTTGGGCATTTGCCAAGTAGAGAGGTATAGTAGTAAAGAGGTGTTCTTTGGGTACAATGTTAGAGAACTTTAGGTTTTTTTTTTAACCTTTTATTAAAACTCTGCCGACTCTCTGGCCATCCCATGTGTGAAAATCTAGCTCCACAGCTGCCAGTGTTGGGTGGAGAAATTGGTATTCTGTAAGGAATTTAAATTGCTTGTGCTTGCAGTTTATTCTCTGCAGCCATTTTGCACCAGGAGATAAGAGAGACTCGCATCTCTGTGAAGAAATTAGCTATGCTCAGTTGCCAAAGGTGTGGGTAGGTTGCTTTATACTAAAATGGAAAACAGGCTGATTATGTGATGGGAAAACTAGATTTGATAATGAAGATATTTTAGGAGGCTGGAAAAATTAACTTGGCAAGGAACAAAGTTAGCATCTTGTTGTGTGGCTGCAAAGCGTTTTCTTTTATGTTACTCTTAACAACTCTTATGAAGCCCAAGTGGCATCATGTGACTGCAGACACTAATTTAATTATTTTTTTATTGTACTTCGCTAATTTGTAGCAGCTTTGTTCAAAAAGTACATAGTACAATGACAGATTCCTCATTTTCTTCCATCTGGAGTTTAAATTTGGTCTCAATATTTTGTAGCATTTATTGTAATAATGATAAAAAGTGATAAAATATATTTTTGGCATCAGACTGTATGGCTTTGACCTCACAGCACTTCAGTCAAAGCAGCACAAACACAAATGCTTCTCTTCATGAAATGCACATTTTCAGCAACAAGGCAATTCAAAGTGCCTTTCATAAATAAATGGAAAATAAAACAACAAACAAGCAGAACTTTATATTGCAGTGACAAAGTAAGAGAAAACTTACTTTGGGTTTGAGATTTTAGCCTTGATTTTATGGAACTCTGTGTTTCAGCAGTTTTGGTTTGTTTCAGATTAGTGGAGCATAAAAACCGAATGCTGCTTCTCCCTATTTGGTTCTGATTCTGTGGATTTAAAGTAGACTTTAACCAGAACACCAGAGTAATCTGAAAGGTTGACACAACAACAAGAGATCTAAATTATTCAGTGATTTATAAAGTAAGAAAAGTGTTTCAGAGCCTTTTATCTGAGACTACAAGGGGCCAGTGAAATTTCCTCTGATCCTTCGGTGTTTGGTTCCCATGTGGACTGTCATATTGTGTCAGCTGCTTTTATTTAATCATTTGTGTGTTTGGCTGGTAACTTTGTGGTCTGGTTACTGTGTAGCATCAGATCATTAATCAGTGAGGTTTGACTTGATTTTGCTCCAGTTTTTTTTGTTTTTTGTTTTAGAAGGCGCAGCCAAGCGGTAGCATTGTTCTGAACTTAAACAGATTCAAAATCAATTTTTCTGTGGAGCGATTGCTGCTTTTGTCCTACTGTTAGAAAAACTGCAATGCCAATAATATTTGTAAATATTGCAATTCTCAAAGATCAATAAACTTCAAATTCAAATGAACATTGAACACTGGAACTGGAAAACATTTTAAATATCCAAATTAAATAAACAACAGAAACAATAAATACATTTAGTTTTATTGTCTCTTTAAGCAAAATTATCCTTACAAAAACAAAGCTAGCTGAGACCAAAGGAGCAGATTGAAGAATTTTTCATCCATTTTTTGGTAGAAAGGGAGAATAAAAAATAAATCTTGAAAATGGAAATTATTGAGCCTGTTTTAATTTAACATAAAACTGATTAATTATTTATTGCAAAAGGCCTAAACTATTATTCAAAACCTTAATTTATCACATTATAACCTGTTCTATAAGTCTTCTAAACCCACCACCATCTTTCTGGTAAAATGTCTATTTCTGTTCTACCAGAACCAGAGAAGGAAGTCTGCAGGACTCGGGTTGCTGTAGGTGGAGTGAGCGCTAATCCTTCATATGTCACTGCCTTCCCTTTTGTTGGTTTTTCCAGCTCAGCCTTATGCTGAAGTCGTATGACATGTGTTTGGCCCAGTTTGCGGTCCGGTTCCTCGCTGTGCTCCGGCTCCGCCGTTCTCTCTGCACTCGTATCTGCTTCACTGGCTCTCTGTTACATGGGCTCCTCGCAGCAAAGCCAACAGTCAGCATTGTTCAGGAATAAATGCTGGCTTTGATGTGCTTCAGGGATACATTACAGGACAGAAATAGATGAGCTGTTTCAGCATAAACATGTAACAATAAGGGGAAACTCATGTAATGTTTTTGTAATATAATTGACCTCAACCCATTTGTGGTTATTTGCTCTAAATAAATAACAATAGTCATCAATTAATCGATTGTTTGACAATTATTCGGTTAATTGGATAAGAAACTTGGTACATTCTGCAGATTTGTCATGTAATCATTTTTATACAACATTAGAAACACATTGAAAGATGCAAATAAACAAACATTTTTTTTCCTTTTAAGTGAAAAAATAAATATTTTATTGCCTGAAATGCAATAACAGTATTCCTTCAGTGAACACTTGTAGCAAAGGATGCATCTGTTGATTATTTTTGGATCAACCAATTAATATTTAGATAGCAAATGGTGATGAATAGATTTTATTTTTACAGCATTTAAACCAGGTGAAGCTAAAACTATGCTACTCGAGGAATTCTAGTTAGAAAATATCTACAAATAGGGTCTTTTTTTACCCTTAAATGCAAAATATTTGTAGTTTTTATAATTTTTTTTCTTACTGATCTGAATATGTTATGTAAATACTCCAGTTAACATATTAAATTATTTAAATAATTGTCAACGATTACAATTCATTCTACTAATCCAATTAATCATATCAGCCCTATTTACATGTCCGGTGTTTAATTTTTAAAACTTTGTAACAAATTTGCCATTGACTTGGTGCCTCATTCTTACTTCCTTTTCCTTTTGTCCTCAGTAAACCTCAATTATATTCTGGTTACAGCTGTTCTGATAACCATTTCTTATTTAATTTTTGAGGTTTATTATTTTACAAAATGGCCATGAATGCTGAGAAAATATTCAGATCATTGGAGCAACACTTTGGCTAATCTTTACACCAATTTGACAGTTCTAGAATAGTTTCTTATTGCAGTTTGACCTGATCCAAGCTGATCCGACTGACGGTTTCATAACGTTTCCTACATCATAGAGTGATGACTTGGGGCTCGTCGGGCCGGATATATTTAAACCACTTCTGCTTTTGGTTCCTTCATTTCTGATGTCCTGCGAGTTTTTCTTCTTGCCTGGAAGCTGTTCAACAGGACACGACCCGAGTTTCTATCTGAGCTGGCGGCTAAAGTCTGGACTTTAGTGCTGATGCTACTAAAGCCACTTCTTGACAAACACGCTGTACACCAGCAGCTTTTCCCCACAAGCCCCACAGACTTTCTGCTATCTGACCAGTTGAAGTAGAAAAAGCCAAAAATCCAGTAGAGAGCTAATGTGGATTTGTGATTAGAACTAGCATGTTATTAGGAGTAAAATAGAAATAAACAGTGATTTGTGTCATAGTAGGAAGAGGAAGAATAGTCGCTGTAGAGGAACTGATTGGTGCGGCCCACAACCTGAGAGAAAATCTGCAGAGATCACCATGTTCTTCCTTATTTACACTCTTAAAACACAAAGTTTTACCAAGTAGTTTTGGTCTAGCTTCTAGTGAAAATAACTCGATACACTTGAAATAAGACAAAACTAACTTAAAAGTAACTTTTCAGTTACAAGATATAGGAGCTTGTTTGATGTCAATAATTTCTTAAAATTTGCAAAAAAGTACTAATTCCATTGGCAGATTATATCACTTTTAAATAAATAAAACAAAATGCCAATTATATTCTGGTTACAGCAGTTCTCAATGTCATTTCTAATTTAATTTTTGTGGTTTATTATTTTACAAGATGGCCATAAATGCTGAGAAAATATTCAGATCTTTGGAGCAACACTTTGGCTAATCTTTACACCAATTTGACAATTCCAGATTAGTTTCTTATCGCAGTTTGACCTTATCTCTCCAAACCAGGGGTCTCAAACTCCAGTCCTTGAGGGCCGCAGTCCTGCAACTTTTAGATGTGCCTCTGCTGCACCACACCTGAATAGAATAATTAGGTCATTAGCAAGGCTGGGAGAACTGATCTACACAAGGAGGAGGTAATTAAGCCGTTTCATTCCAGTGTTTTGTACCTGTGGCACATCTAAAAACTGCAGGACAGCGGCCCTTGAGGACTGGAGTTTGGGAGACCCCTGCTCCAAACTGATCCAAAAGATGGTTTCATAGTGATTCCTACATTCTTGAGTGATGGGGCTTATGTTATTGATTAATAATATAAGCAAATATATTCCTTAATATTTGCCAATATTAAGCAATTATTAACTCTAAACATTTCTTGCTGAAAAGTTACTGGTAAGTTAGTTTAGTCTTTTTTCAAGTGGTCTAACTTATTTGTACTAGAAACTAGAGGAGAATACATAAAACTTCGTGTTTTCGCAGTTTACAAATAAATAGGCAAAATAAATTAAAAATAATAACACAGATTATTCATGATACATTTCCATCTCTATTCTGGAAATGAAAGCATGCACAATAATGGCTACCTGTTTCTTAAGCAGCACAGCTTCTAATATCAGGAGTGGAAATTCGATTCTTTTCCCTGGTGATTAATTTGTGAATCAGTTCACACCCACCGTAGTTTCACGTAGGAGCTCACAAGAGATTTTTCTTTTCCCAAGAAAAGTCTCTACAGACCAGTGTTGTTAAGAATTTCATAAAATGCCAAAGAAGATACTTGGAATTTTTGTCTAATGATCAGAAGAAAATAATAAAAGTGTGGCAATATTTTTGTTCTCTTAACTTGTGCAAAGCGGTAAGCAGGTGAAAATGTTTTCTAAAAACATTTTTAAGATTGTTGAGGCGATGCTTTTCTGAAACCTAAATGAAAAAAATAATTTCCCTCTTTAGAGCTAACTGCAACTAAACCCTGCAGAAGCTTCTGCAATAATTAAATCAATACAGCATTTTCATTACAGAACAGTACATTCTCAGAGTTATTATTAAACATTTTAAATGTTATTTGATCAAAAATCTGTTTTATACTCTTCAACATATAGCAAAGCTATCATGCCATACAGTTTAGAAGAGCTGCCTCTCCAGGCCTGATACAGATAACATGACTTTAATCTCCATCTGCTCCAGGCAGGGTTATAACCTTCCTTTGAAAGCCTACACTTTTATTGCTGGACTTGTTTTAGTTCCTTATCTCAGACAGGCAGAGCTGCGGGTTAGTAAGGGCCGAACGCTGTGCTACGCTGCGCTACGCTGCTTCCAGACACCCGCTGTATTGTAAATGTCAAATCCTTCGCCTTTCAGGTCTCTGCTTTGATTTTTTTCCCCATCATGTGTGTAAAATGTGTCTGAGACCAACACAGCATCCAGCCCTGTCTCTGGTTATTTTCTGATGAAATCTTTGGCCAAGCTACAGATAAAAGCCACAAAGCTGTGATGTGACTCAACGGAGTGACTCACAACACGATTACAGCAGTATTTGTTGTTCCTTTCCTTTCTGGCTTTTTGGTCTTACGTTGACTAAACACAGTTAAGAGATGTTTAAATGTTAATTTGTTTCCAGATCCCGCAGTTCTGACGTGATTGTTGAGAGCTTGCTTTGTAAAAAAAAAAAAAAAAAAAATTGTTCTCCACTTGGAATAAAACGGCAGCAAATGGCGGCTGTTGCATTGTGTAGCGGTTGGTTGGAGTTCATGCAGAGGGCAGCACTGAGGTTTTGCTAAAATGACTTTCTGAAGTCCTTAGTCTGGAGTAATGTTGTTACAGTCACAGATGCTAGATTTGTGCCAGCCAGCTGTCGGATGACTTCATGATGCCGCTCTCTGTGTTCCTGCATGACGGCATTTAGAGCAGGCATGTCCCAAGAGTTCAGCTTAAATATGAGAATAGAGTCTGAAACCACTAAGAGTTGATGAAAATGGAAATTTGTGAAAGCATAAGAGAAAGATTTTTACAGATTAATGAAAAACAATATATATATATTTTAGGTACAACAGTAAGTATTTTTCTTTAAATAACTTGTCTCTGCTTTCATTAAATGCAAAACACAGAAGCCAAACAGTTAAAGATATAAAAATGATTAAATAAAATCCTCTGGTAACCTGAGTGGAGATAATTATAAGGGCTGCTCATCAATTTAAAGCAACAAAGCTTCATTTTCCAGCTTTCATTAACTTGCTTATGTTGACAGTAAAAGCATTTTCTCCTACAAAATAACTTGATGAAAGAGTGGGCATATGAAGAGGAAAATATTATATTTTTCAAGGTTAGACTCTTCCTTCATTTCCTTACATTATTATTCTGCTGTTTCTGGTTGTATTATTGGATGTTTATGTACTCTATTTAGGCTCAACGAGTGTCTCCTAGCAACCAGCTCAAATAGTCTTGAGAGATGCTGGCAAGTGGAACAAATGGCTAAATGTACTGATTCTCAACTGTTCTCTAGGGAACAAGAGCTCAAAATTAATAACAGCGATGTTTGTTTACTTGTTCCTATTGTGTCAGAAAAAACAGACCATAAGCTGACAGTAACAGTTCTCTATAATCATCTTACATAATAATAACATGTTTATTTTGGGGTAATAAGTTATTGTTTTGACATATTTGTTGCTGTCGTAAACCACAAAAAGTGTTATTAAACTATTTTTGTTTTGTTTTTAATAAACTAACAGAATTTTGTATAATCAAAATAAGTGCAGGCATACGGACGACATTCTTCTTTTATGTAGTGATATATTTATTGCAGACATGTCACCCCCTATAGGCCAGGAATGGTTATTACAACTGTTTATACATTTTTCCAATATGAAATGGATTAACACTGGAGTGAATATAAGTAGTAGTTTTGTTAGTTGATCCCTTATGACAGGGGAGACCAAAATGTGGCCCGGTGGCCATTTATGACCCTCGGAATGATTTTGCATGGTCACTGATTGGAATTCATGAAGGGTTTTAATTTCACTGGCAATTTAAGAGATTGAGCAAACATTTTAGAATAAAGAGTCGTTCATGTTTTTTGTTGTTGCTGAGAATACTGTATGACAATTGATGCTACATTTCAGAAATGATTTGCCTTTCGTGTACTGCGGCAGATATAACATGTATTATAGATCTGTTGTCTACAAAAGTCATCATTAATAGCAATAGATAATACATCAGATAGACTATTCAATATATATAATGTTCTCTAGATCCGATCCAGAACTATAGCACATCCTGGGGGATGTTGGCATCAACTCACTCACTCACTCTTTGGTTACCTAGCAACAACTTGTTGCGTAACTTGCGCAGCAGCAATTTAAGGTTTTGCTACCATGACTCAAAACTGCTTAAAAAAAAAAACAACAACATCGTGGAGTAAAAACTGTGGATAAAACTGTAAATGTCATGCCACCAGTTTAGTAATATTTCAGATATTTAAAACAAAAGTTGAATCAATAATTATTGATATTGACTGATATGAAACATTTATCTCGTCCAGCCCTACATTATAATCTACAAAATACGAAACATTTGTTTCATATTTTGTACTTTCCTCAAACTTTTTAGATTCTTAAATATCCTTGCATAAGAAAGGACATAGTTTAATGTAGACATGCAGATGTATCTTTATTAACATTGGTATTGGTCGACGTTAGTCGTTTTTTTAACATTACCAGTATTGGGCCGATATTGAAAATTATTATTTCCATCTTGTTGCAGCATTTGTCATCTAAAGAACAAAATCGGGGTTAATTGTGTTTCTACTTTGATCGCTAGCTGTGGCATTTGCTGTTTTGGAATGAAAACCAGTTTTTCTTTTTTTGACTTACAAAAGTTTGATGTTTTCATGATAGATTTGTCACATTAACCTGAGTATAAATCACTGCCTCAGTCTCTGAGTTAAATCTGTTTTCTTCTCCGCAGGGCTGCCTTTGCCCTGACAAAGCCGCTCAAGATGAACATGGTGAAAAGGATCATGGGGCGGCCGCGGCAGGAGGAGTGCAGCCCGCAGGACAACGCGCTCGGCCTGATGCACCTGCGGCGCCTCTTCTCCGAGCTGTGCCACCCTCCTCGTCACATGACCCAGAAGGAGCAGGAGGAGAAGCTCTACATGATGCTTCCTGTGTTTAACAGGGTAAGTCGCTCCAAACCAAGGCGGCTCAATACAGATCGTCTCCGTTACATTTGTTCTTCGGAAAGAGAGTAGTCAGAACACCTACCAAATTAAACCAATAAATTACATTATTCTCACCTTTTTCCATTTCTGACAGTATCAGCAGAGCTATAAATTAGAGGTCCACTTAAAGAGAATTTCAGAACATAGCACCTCTTTTTATTATGATTTACAAAGAATATATTAACTTTCTTAAGCTGTGAGTGTTGGACATTTGACACATTTGCAAGAGTTAAAAAGAAATTTTGTCTTTTTTTTTTACAAGACGAAAACAATAAATCATGCAAATGGAAATTACTGATCTGATTTTAATTTATCATGTGATTAATTGATTTATTGTTTATTGTGACATGCCTACGTATAAACTGAATTTAATTAACTAAAATTTTCTAATTTGTATTTTTTTAAATATCACTTGTATCTGTTGAGACTTGTATGTCAAACTACATGTCACAATTCATAAATAAGAATAGAAAAACATGGCAGCGATCTTGAATTTAAATAATACAGAAAGCTGGGCTAGAACTACAGAACAACACCAGGTGCTTGGCATTAGCATTATGTTCATCTTTTTTTGCCCGTTGTACCACAGTGAGCCAGAAGAGGTTTAAATTTGTGTTTTTTCCATATAAAAACTGAGAACATAATGATGACTGCTTTTCCAACTCTCCTGCCTGCTGTAGTTATAAAACAATCCTCCATTTTTGTTCTGCATGCAGCCTGGTTGAGTGTCCTCGACAGACTGAAGAGCAACACTAAGACTTGTCAGCTAATTATCCAGCATTGGCAGCGATTCAAGCACTGGTGGTGTAATTTAATGTCAGATTTCAGAAGCACACCCTGTGTAGCAGGCCCACTTTCCTGTCAGATTTACTGGAGAAATAAACACGAGGAGGAGGCTTTGTTCACAGTAGTGCAGTTTTATCTTCAGAACAAAGGGAAAATATACACCTTTATGTTTTCTAACACACATTTGTCATATTCCTTAAGCTGTAAATGTGAGGAATCTGTTACTAAATGATGATATCTGTTTCCTTACTTTAAGCAGCTAAACAAAATCTGCTCTGTTTTCTCTGGAGGTTTTTGGGAATGCTCCGCCCAGCAGCATGATGGAGAAGTTCTCCGACCTGCTGCAGTTCACCACCCAGGTGTCCCGACTCATGGTGACCGAGATCAGACGCAGAGCCTCCAACAAATCCACAGGTGAGCTGGGCATTTATTGTCTCTTTCTTTAAGAATTTTGATTATCATTGTTACAATAAACTGCAATTAAACCGTCCTAAACTGTTGGAACTGTTAGTTTTACTGTTAATGCAGTTACTTTATGCAGATTAGTGATACAAATCCACTTCTTTTTATGACTGAAGAAGCATTTTGACAGGGTTAAGGTTGTTGAGTTTTTCATTATAGCTTGGTTTTATTTCGTTGGTTTTTAATTCATTAGTTATAATTACTTTTTAGAGCGTGTTTGCTAGTTTTTCTTATTAAAATATTGCTTAGTTTCAGGTTAGTTGGGTGAAGAATACTCAACAGGAGATACCATTTTCAAAAAATATATTCAATTATTGTTGAACAACCAACTGACTGTAGTTTTATCCCAACATTTGCTGCCACCATTTTGCAGACTCGAACCCAATATTTGGTTATTTTGGTCTTAAACATTATTTAAGGTGGTGTTAGAAAGGTCTAAATTTGACTTTGTGACACACAGAAGCACAAAGTATTCTGAAAGGAAAGGAAGCTTCTGGAGTCCTCCAGGGGACAAAGCTTGGTCCTGTGACTTTAGGTTTAATGTGACCAGTTTCACTGCAAAAACACAAAATCTTACCAAGTAATTTTGGTCTAGTTTCTAGTGCAAATATCTTATTACACTTGAAACAAGACAAAGCTAACTTATGAGTAACTTTTCAGCAAGAAATAGGAGATTGTTTTAAGTCAATACATCCTTAATACTGATGAAAAATGAATAGTTACGTTGGCAGATTATTTCACTTATGACATGGGAAAATGTCATATTATAAGTGAAGTAATCAGCCAGTGGAACTAGTACTTTTTGTCATTATTAAGAAATTATTTACTTAAAACAAGCTCCTATATCTTGCTGAAACACTAATTGTGAGTTAGTTTTGTCTCATTTCAAGTGTACTAAGATATTTGCACTAGAAACTACATCAGAATACTTGGTAAGATTTTGTGTTTATGTAGTGTACGGTTGGTTTGCGTTTCAGGAAGCGGTGATCCAAACTGCAATTTTCCTGCAAAGTTAGTTACAGACTCCTTACAGGCCTTTTCTCTGCCAGCAGGGAACATTTATAATTTCCCCAGCTGATCTTTGTAGCTTGAGTCACGAGTTGAGTCGTAATGTCACATGAGTCAGCAGCTCTCAGTCTTCATCTGATGGGTTTTTTCTGGCCTAGCAATGAGCAGCTTAAGTTTGGCTACTGGATTTTAGCCTGAATGTCTAAAGAGAGTTCACTGGTAACAGTTTTGGTTTGACAAACCAAGGAGCCTCATGTGTGCTTTCCCACGTCACATCCTCCATTATGATTTATCCACTCTGTCTGCTCATTGTTCCGGCGGCCATCTGCCTGTAACAGTGTGCCGTCACCATCCATCTGTTTGACCGCACGGCCGTGTGTTTCCTCCTGCAGAAGCCGCCAGTCGAGCCATAGTCCAGTTCCTGGAGGTGAACCAGAGCGAGGAAGCGAGTCGTGGCTGGATGCTGCTGACCACCATCAACCTGCTGGCCTCCTCTGGACAGGTCAGTAAAGAGACCGCTGAGCCAAATCCATCAGAACATCTGCAGACTGTCCTTTTATTGCAGGAAGGTTTTATGTGCCACTGCCTACCAAAGTATTAACACGTTTTTGAAATTTTCATGTGTTGAGCCGCAAATTTCTCCATGTTTTTTTTATCAGGATCTGACATTAATTCAGACTAAACTATTACTGTTTTTTGTCAGTAACTTGTATTTGTTAAACACCGGAATAATGACAGAGAATATGTTTGACATTTTTTATTTAATATTTTCTTATAAGACTGATGTGATTATTTGTATTAATCGTGATTAATTGAATATTGAAATATTACATTTATCACTTCATGTTATAGAAAGACAGTTAACCGTCTTGATACACTATCAATCCAATTCAATCAATCAAGTTTATTTAATTGAGCCTTGAATTCATAAAACACAAAAGTACTAAGTTATAAAGAAAACACCATACAGTCAACAATTGAACAGACATTATATTTTGATTAGTGCATCACCAAATTCATCCACATCAAATATGTTGGTCAGTATTTCATTTATTATGATTGGTTCAAACGCAGTTCAAAACGAGTGGGATTTTAGCCTTGATTTAAAGGAACTCAGTGTTTTGGTTGTTTTGCATTTTTCTAGAAGTTCTAAGCTTTTTAAAGGGGACGTATCATGCAAAATCAACGTTTTGAACTTTACATCATGTTATGATGTTATCCCCCCCTCCCCCGTTGGTTCCTTCAGACTAGCCAGCAGCAATTAGCAAACACCTTATCAGCTGAGCTCATTATGGGAGCTACTTGTCAATGAAACGTTAATAACAACATTTTTAAAGGGTTAATAGAGGAGTCATGTTGTGAAGACTTCCTGGAGGTGGAGTTTCAGGAAGAGCAGGAGTTTTTAAAGAGACAGAGGCCCAATTTAACGGCGTTAAATTACAAAGTCAAATTTATTTTAAGTCATATTTGATATATGTAGTAGTTCCATAACAACTGACGGTAAAATAGTTACTTAAATGTTGTTTAAAATGTCACTACGTGCCTGGAAAATGAATCGTTAACTTGCATGCCTGGTGTTTTAGACAGTCTTTGTCTTTGTGTCTCAGACAGAACACCAAGGCTCTCCCAGCCTCTGTAAACCTGAAGTCACCTTGCTTACTTTTACAAGCCCCCGCTGTATTTTTCGCTTTGCTTGGTTTAATAGGATGCCGTTCAGACAGAGCTCAGCCTCTTTGTGTCTCTTCCTCTTGACAAGCCTCGACTCTTCCACCATATTTCCTTCACAGCCTCCTTGTGTCACTTTTACTCACACTTTCAATAACGTCTGCGTGGCGTTCACCGTGACTTTTCGGGCTGCGGCAGCCGTCGATCCTTCCATTTTGGCCTGTAAACACTCACACACACTTCACCTGTTACAGCTGAGGATCCATTCCTCGTGTTATCCTGACTCTCCTTCACCAATCGTTGTTTTATTCCTCCATTTTTCTTCTCTCTCCTGCTGTCCTTCATTGATCAGAAACGGTGCGTTTCAGAGCGGTGGAGAAAATACTGCGGTCATTTCTCTCCGCCTTTATTTGTCTCTGTATGTGTGATAATTATCATAAATTAGAAAGTGTGTGATTTAGTCACTGTGAGCTTTATTTTCAGTAAGTGTGTGGGAGGCTGTTTCATTATCTGAATCATTCGCTGGAGTGAGCACAGTTCTCTGGTTCGCCATCATAACACCAACTGTAAAGTGCACACATTGAAACACACACTTCAGGCCATCATGGCCGCTCTCACTTTTGTTTTCTTCACAGCAGCTCGGCCAAGAATCCACAACAGAATAACAATTTATCAGCGTCATGCTAAAAATAAAAATGTTTTAGTCTTTATTTTTAGCAAGCTTCTGCTTTAGTGTGGAAGCTCAGTACTGGTCAGTTTTAAATAATTTTCTTCTCATAATTTGCTGTGATAAACCTTTATTTTGTTCCAATAAACAGCATCAACCAGCAGGATGTTGCATGGCAGGAAGTAATAGAATTGAAATTGTTTTTTTATAAAGTGCCTTGAGAAAAAATGTTTTGTGATAATAAACAGAATAAATAAACTGTATAAATGAACTGAATTATATCTGATTATATGTTTATTTTTGTAAATATTAAGTTATTTTGTATATGTTTTACTTTTTTTATAGTAAAAAAATTAAATGCTAATGTTGAAGTTTAAAGTAGGACTGATATGATTAATCGTGATGAATCGATTACTGAAATAATCGTCAACTAATTGATTGTTAACTGGCGTATATAAAGGCCATTTGGTGAAATTAACAATATATTCAGAGCAATAATTAAGTCAAAATTGTACAAAAAATATAAAAGAAGCCATCTTTGTCTCTAAATATGTTTTTGCCAAAACTCCTCCAATGACCTAGGATTGGCTTCCCCAGCTAAGCTATGGTGTCCACATTAACCACTCAGCTCTGATTTAGGAGCCGCTTTCCTTTTTTAATTAACATTCACTAAATCTCTGTCCTTCGTCTGCCCCCAACAGAAAACAGTGGACTGCATGACAACCATGTCCGTACCCTCCACCCTGGTCAAATGCCTCTACCTGTTCTTTGACCTGCCCCATATGGCCGAAGCCCCAGTGGGCCCCACCCCGCAGCCGCCACAACCCCCACCCAACCAGGAGAAGACTCCGAGCCAGGCCCACACTCAGCCGGAGCTGCCGCTGGCCGACCGTCGAGCGCTGCTCCAGAAAGTCTTTGTCCAGGTAGAAAAAATAAATGGTTCTTTCAGCTTTACATTCTGTTCATTGTGCTGTAGGACAGCAGTCACACCAGTCACATTTAGTCCGCTTTAGTCCAACTCCAGACTGTTTATCTTGAAAGTCCAGTTTGTTTGGGGAGATGTGAATGTGCAGTCGAACTGATGAGGACCAAACTTACACCTACAAACTTCTTTCAGTTCAACTGAAGTGAACTCTGGTGCCGATGAAATGTAAATGGATAAATAGCTCATGAACTAAAGACAAAAGAGAAATCCTACAACTGCTGAAATCTGACACTAGTCCAGTCTTGTTTACAGTTCAAGAAGAAGGAAGTTGCGCTCAGTGTTTTCTTCAGCGAGTTTTGTGTCGTTTCCTTCAGTGGTCCCCATAAGTTAGTTTATAGTCCAGTAGACTCGGTTTAATTGGGGACCAAAGTGGCAACATTTGTTGCATTTTCAGCTGCTGCGTTTCTCTTTCACAGTGCAGTGCTTAAAACGAACAAAACCCTTAAAAAAACTGTTGTCTTCCTTACCTGTGGGGGCGCTGCACCAAGGAGCATTGAAAGAAACAACCAAAAAGCTCTGAGGAAGACACTGAACGCAACTCCCTTCTTCTTGACATGGAAATAAAAATGAAGTGGTGTCAGATTTTAGTGGTTGTAGAACTTCTCTACACAAGCCATTTTTCACGCTAGTGCAAGAGTCTCGTGTTTGTTTTGGTTGTGTTTACCCAGAATGCCCTGCACTGTAGTCCACTTCCTGCTTTTAGAGCGGTCTCTGGTTTGCTTGGTGTTCACAAATGCACCAAAGTTCACTTCAACCGAACTGAGACCAAGGTTTGTATGAGGACCAGAGTTCGCTTTTTTGTTCCACATCAAAGTTCGATTAGCATTCACACATCCCCAAACAAACCAGATTAAACAGCTGGTGTGAACGCATCCTAAACATGGCAAATCATTTTGATTGTAGAAAAATAACGTGGGGTATATCAACACTGGTGTAGACTTTTGACCCAATCAGTGATCCCAGCTGCAGGAAGAAAGTGCTTCGACACTTTTTTCATGATGCAAGACGCTCATTTTCATTTTGCTCCATTTTACGATCACAGATCCTGGTGAAGCTGTGCACCTTTGTGTCTCCGGCGGAGGAGCTGGCCCAGAAGGACGACCTGCAGCTGCTGTTCAGTGCCATCACCTCTTGGTGTCCTCCTCACAACCTGCCCTGGAGGAGGAGCGCAGGCGAGGTGCTCACCACCATCTCCCGACACGGACTCAGCGTCAACGTGGTCAAATACATCCACGGTACGACATTCATGTTTGATCCAATGGAGCGTGTGTGTTGTAGGACCATTATCAGTTCACACAATGTCAGCACTGTTACAGTAAAACTTTATTAAATGTGTTCGAAACAAAATCCTTTGCAAAAAAAAGTGCACAAAAATGTAAATATTAACCAAATAAATCAGCATCAATATAATAGAACAATGTGAATAGAATATACAGAAAAGCATAACTTAAAGCTCAAAATATTTATTGTATATCTGACAAGAATTATAGGAAACCTATAAAGAAAAATTCACATTTTGCACATTTTTATGCTTTTCTACTGCTTCTAAAAACAGCCCATTGTTTAAATAAACACCCAACTGCTTTTTGGCAAGAAGTTTATGTCTTTTGATGTCTGGAAAATGAGCTCAGACCCTTTACCTAGCAACCCCAGCAAAGCCCAGCCCAGTTACCTAGCAACCCAAGCTGAGCTTCAGCACGTTTGGTCAACTGGTACAGTGGCTGCTGGAAAACACAAGTATTTTTAAAAAAAATTACTAATCCAGAAGCTACTTGCTGCATTCTTTTTCGTTGTGCAGGAAGCTCCACTTCTTCTTTTCAAAGATGTACGGTTGTATAATTGCTCATCTGTTTGCAGGCATTTTCATATTTGAGTGTAAATGTTGAGTTGGGGGGCCTAGCCAGCAGCAGCTTTTTGG
The DNA here is from genome assembly GCF_001444195.1 of Xiphophorus couchianus. Lineage (NCBI taxonomy): Eukaryota > Metazoa > Chordata > Actinopteri > Cyprinodontiformes > Poeciliidae > Xiphophorus > Xiphophorus couchianus. The sequence continues at coordinate 3,687,065 of NC_040239.1, forward strand.
GATTTAAAGTGACAAGAGGCCCTCAAACATTTTCCGTCTGAACTCACTAGACTAAAATCTCATTATCTATGAATAATTTTGTGCAAAAATGTACTGAACATGTTTTGAATATCCCATAGTCCTATCCTAATCTGTTCAAGGAAGTTTAATGGGTCACATTTAATGATTAAAGTTGAGCTAGAAGCCAAACTGAATAGTTTGGTTTAGTTTAATAAAGTTTTTCTCTGCTCCAAAAGTGACAGTCATAATAAAACAGTCAGTTTTAGCGACTTCATGGGACGAAAGGCCTGCAGGATAAAAGCGAATCCCTTGAAAAGGTCTGAACTTTTCACATTCGGACGTCTCCAGCTTTTTTTTGTCCTTCATGAAAAGTTTAACCTTTTCCCACACGAAGGCAGGTGGGAACCAGCAGAGAGTTCCTGTCCTGCAAGTAAACCCACGATGAAAGTGAGCAGGACATGGTTTTAATAACTTCCATGTTTTCTCCTCCATCTCTTTTCTCTTTCCAGAGAAGGAATGTCTGTCCACATGTGTCCAGAACATGCAGCAGTCGGACGACCTCTCCCCGCTGGAGATCGTGGAGATGTTCGCCGGCCTCTCCTGCTTCCTCAAAGACTCCAGCGACGTTTCGCAGACGCTGCTGGACGACTTCAGGATGTGCCAGGGTTACGCCTTCCTCTGCGACCTCATGCTCAGGTGCAACCAAGAGCGCCATGTTTTATTTTTTTTATTCATCTGGTTGTCAACAGAACAACCAGAAATATCTAAAAATAAATGCCAACTAGGGCTGGACAATACAGTTGAAAAACGTAACGCAGTGTAAGTGTTTCATCAATAATTATCTTTATTGATAATTGTCGATTAGTTTTTTGTTTTAAATATCTGAAGTACTGCCAAATTGGTAGCGTGACCCATCCTGTTTTATCCACAGTTTTCACTTCACGCCGTTGTTTATTTTTAAGTAGCGGATCGGAGTCCAGTAAATATTTTTTATATTGAATACTGAATATTCTGAGATGTATTACCTAATAATATCGATTATGTGTCTATCACCATATATATTACTGATTTATTCTCCGGCCCTAATACAAACTATTTCCTGTTTCCAGACTGGAACAGGCTAAGGAGGATGAGTCTAAAGACGCGCTGAAGGATCTGGTCAACCTGGTCACCTGTCTGTGCACATACGGGGTGACGGAGCTGAAACCTGCTGGTCTCACCACTGGCGCCCCCTTCTTGCTGCCAGGGTTCGTTCTCCCACAACCATCTGGGAAAGGTACGGTGCTGGAACTAGCAAAGCTTTCAAAATATTCTTAATATTCTGCCCTTTTCAATAGACAAATTTGGGTTTTTGGTTATAACCTCAATAATGAGCAACTTTGTAATTACCGCCTTCAAATTGGGCCTCTGTCTCTTTCAGGAAGTCATCACAACATGGCTCCTCTATTAACCCTTTAACAACGTTTTTACCAGCGTTTCACTGACAAGTAGCTCTTATGAGTTCAGCTGTTCCACCAGATGTTTGCTAATTGCTGCTGGCTAGTTTGAAGGAGCTGGATGGAAAAGCTGCAGGGGAGAGCTGCTCTGTAATTACAGAAGCTCGATATCATGGAAACTGCTCCTTCATCTTTTCCATTCGTTTAAATGGAGAGATGTTCTTGCAGTCGGGTGTTAGACTTGCCAACTGTTTAGTTAGCTTAAAGCTCCAAACTTGAAAAAGTCTTTTTGTTTTTCCCTCCTGCTCTTATCTCGCAGCCTGATCTTAATCTGGGAAATGACTTTGATGCTTGGCTGATCCCAGGAAGCTCAACCTGTTTGACAGACGCTGTGCTGCTCGTCTCGCTGCTGGAGACGCGCCCCTCCAAACATCCTGAATACAAATGAGAACCTCTGAACTGCTTCCCCTTGACCTTTAGTTGCTGAGCGTTTTTGGTCCGTTTTACAGAAAAGGCTTCAGGTTCTGCAAAGCTTTTAATGAGGGATAAAACTTTCATTCCCAACAGTTGATCAGTTTTATATGTTTGCTTTAACATTCACTAAAAACCCCAGAGTGGAGCATGAAAGCCTGTTTTAGCTCTACAGCATGAAATCACGCACACACGATCTCCCCCCAATCTCCCTGCTGGAGGACAAAAAGCTGCTCGCTGATCATGACTAGCATTGGTTCTAGCTGATAAGTTATCAATAACCCGCTAAATTTAAATTTCTATGTGTGATATATAAAAGAAAAGACCCAGTGATTTGCTACTGATTGCCAACACAATGACAACTAGATAACAAGTTCAAGAAAAAGTTTTATTCAAGAAAAAAATAACAAGGGAGAGAGATGTAGTTTAGTCATGCTAGCTTGACTTTGACAAAAGGAACATGTAGATGTGCTGTGGATTCGGTCTGTTTCCACCGCTGTGGTAGATTAGCTTCTATCTTTTTTGTTGATTCTTTTTCCTTCTTTGTTTTCTTCTTTTTTTGCTTTTATTTTTTGTTTTGTTCTTTCTTCCTTTGCTGCTTTCCTCCCTTCTTTCTGTTTTTTTCTTTCTTTTAGTTGTTTCTTTTGTTTGCTTAATTCATTTTTTGTTTCTGTTTTGTTCGTTCTTTGTTTGTTTTTAATCTTTGCTTTTTTCTCATGTTTTGTTAGTTTGTTTTTTTGCTGATTGGTTTGTTCTCTTTTTTCCTTTCTTTCTTTCCTTGCTTCTTTTTTTTTTTACTCTCTCTCTCTTAGTCTCTCTTCTCAACCTTCATGTCTTTCTGTGTAACATCTCAAAGAGTCTCCATCATCACTCATGTGTTTCTCTTAGTGAGGCGTGTGCTTTATTTCAGCGTTTGCTCGTTGTTGCTTCCAGTTAATATTTTTACCCCAAACAGATAAAAATTTTTTTCTTCAGCTCTTATCTCTATTTATATGTTGTTCTTGTCCCTCCTTCAGGTCACACAGTTCGGAACATCCAGGCCTTTTCGGTGCTGCAGAACGCCTTCCTGAGGGCCAAAACCAGCCGCCTGGCCTGCATGCTGCTGGACGCCATCGGGAACATCTACGCCGCTGAGCCGGCCAACTACTTCATCCTGGAGTCGCAGCACACTTTGTCGCAGTTTGCTGAGCGCGTGGCTAAGCTGCCTGAGGTTCAGACCAAGTACTTTGAGTTGCTGGAGTTTGTGGTGTTCAGTCTGAACTACGTGCCGTGTAAGGAGCTGTTCAGCGTGTGCGTGCTGCTGAAGTCCAGCACGTCGCTCTCCTGCAGCATCACCGCCGTCAGAACGCTGCTGAAGCTGGCCAGGCACGACCCCGTGTTCAGCGACGTGCTGCGGGAGGTCGGCCTGCTGGAAGTCATGGTCAACCTGCTGCACAAGTACGCAGCCTTGCTCAAAGACCCGACGTCACAACAGCAGCCGCAAAACAACGACCAAGGTGAGAAAAATTCACTGCAAAAACACAAAACCTTAACAAGGAATTTTGGTCTAGTTCTTGTGCAAATATCTTACTTCACTTAAAATAAGACAAATTTATCTAATAAGTAACGTTTTAGTCAATACCTTCTTAATATCGATGAAAAACTGTTAGTTACATTGGCAGATTATTCTACTTATGGGAAAAAGTGTAATAAAAGAAATATTTTACCTTTTGCATTAATATTAAGACATTTTTGACTTAAAACAAGCTCCTATATCTTTCTGAAAAGTTACTTGTAAGTTAGTTTTGTATATATTTGCAGTAGAAACTAGAGCAAAAATACTTGGTAATATTTTGTGTTTTTGCAGTGCAGCTGCCTCCCGTAACAAAGAGTGAATTTTAATAGTATTTTGTGACGTAAACAGTAATAATGAATTATCAATGTTAACATGAATAATTATCTTTCCAGATGATGCCTTGACTGTGTAGATAATTTAATGGTCTTTGTTGTCTTGTTGCTTTCTTTCTGCGCTCAGCTGACTGTAAGAACAACCCGATAGCGGAGGAGCAGAAGCTGCTGGCCTGGCTGGTGATGGAGACTCTGACGGTGCTGCTGCAGGGCTCCAACACCACCAACACCAACGCAGGTAAACACACTGCAGGCTGCACGTGCAGGGTGATTTTACAGAGAGAGGGTGAAATCTCCACTAACAGTCAGACACAAAGAGAACAAAGCTGCAGGTTGGAGGGTTTAAATCAGGCCAGCAGGACGTCTGACCCAAAGCAGGTCGACTACCGATTCAGGGAAAAGTTCACAGAATCAGACTCGGATCAGGAGAACCGGGATTCCTCTGTAGGTGGTCAACGTCCGTCTGTCTGTCTGTCTGTCCGTCCACTCTTCCATTAGCATGTCCATCCTTCCATCAACCATTCCTTTCTCTAGTTAGTTTTCCTTTTTTTCTCTCTTTTGTTAATTTCTTTCTTTCTTTGTCTCATTTGTTTTTTTTTCATTCTCTCTGTTTGTTCATTTGTTCCTTTCTCTCTCTGTTCATTTCTTTCTTTCTTTTTCTTCTTTTGTTCATTTCTCTTTTTGTTCATTCATTTATTTCTCTAATTATTTGTTCATTTCTTTTTCTGTTCATTTTTGTTCCTTTCTTTTCATTAATTTATTTCTCTTCATTTGTTCGTTTCTTTCTTTCTTTGTTCATTTGTTTGTTTCGTACTCTTCATTCACTTCATTTATTTCTCTTTCCTTTTTTCTTTCTTTCTTTTTTCTCTCTTTCTATTAACATGAGTAATTAGCAGGAGCTCTGCTCTCTCATAATTACATTCTAGGTTATCATGGTTTGTTTGTGTTTGCATCTTTGGCTCAGTCTGATAAACTCTCTAACTGTTGTGTTTAATTAACCCTGCAAATAATCTCCCATTTGTTTATTTTCCCTCATCCACCACAGAACAGTTCTGTTCAGCTTGTCGTTAATTTTCTATCAGACCACGAATGTCTCAGCTTTAACCTCCCAACAAACCCTGATAACTGAGATCAGAAAAGATTTTTCTACAATCGGTTAAATCTGAAGAGCTGGTTTCACTCACACCTCCTGTTTGCGTAGGGGTGTGTGTGTGTGTGTGTGTGTGTTTGTGTGTTTGTGACTCAGTCTGCTGGAGCAACTGGGTGAGTCACCAGAATAACCATCCTGCAGCTCTGCTCTCTGTGACCTGGATGGTGACTGTTTGTCGTCGTTAGAGGAACTCATGACGTGGGAGAGCTCTTCACTCTGATTACACTGCATTACGCACCTGGAGCGGTTAGCTGCCACTCTGACGTGACGGAGAATTGAAACAAGTGTTTGATATTTGAATAGACGAAAGAAAAATCAAGGAGCTCGCTGTAGGATAGTTAGAAAAAGAAGAGGTGTTGAGTTTGGGTTAAAAAAACATAATAATCAGATTTATGCTCATTGAATTTGAGGTGGCGTTAACCTCTTTGTTTATTGTAAATATATGAATTAAACCGTATAATGTAACATCTTGAGTATGTATGTATTAAATATAATTTTACATTATTTAAAATTAAACTGTCATAAAAATTGATTGAAAATTTGCAATATATATAGATATAGACTAGCTTATTTATTTTAATAAACATCACTGAAGTAAAGCATTGTTGGCATACTAGAAGTGTTACTGTTTTTTAGCTAATTTGACATATTCTTTTACAAATTTAGTTTGAACATAAACTAATTCAGAAGCAGCAGCATTGAGCCACCAATGCTGATTTTTAAAGCTGTGTACATTTCAATTTAAACAAATTCAAATTGAGCTAAAAATATTAGCCGTGCTCTGGTTAAGCTAATAACGAGCGGAGGTCTGGACAATATTAATAACAATATACGTATATCGCAATAAATACGTCATCAATATCAATACATAGTAAGTCTGATAGAATATTCAATATTCAATATATAGATATTCACTGAACTCGATCCAGAACCGCAGAGCATTCTGGGAAGTGTAGGCAGAGGAAAAAGCTTTAGCTGCTCAACCTCTAACAGCTAACGAAGCTACGATGGTGGCATCAACTAATTCTCTCACTCTTTGGTTACCTAGCAACAACATGTTGAGCAACTTACTAACTCTTGTGCTTTGGTTACCTAGCAACAACATGTTGAGCAACTTATTAACTCTTGTGCTTTGGTTACCTAGCAACAGTCTTTAGAGTAATTTGTGCAGCAACAGTTTCAGGTTTTGCCTCATAACTGCTTAAAAATTAATAACGTTATGAAGTGAAAACTGGATAAAACAGGAAATGTCATGCCACCGCCTTGGTATTATTTCAGATATTTAAAACAAAAAGCTAGAGAACTATTATTGATATCAACTGATATGAAACACCAATATTGTAATAAGTGAGCCTCAAAAAATAAGTTTGTTTTGATCATGTGATGACATCACAGCTGCTAACACTATAGAAAGCAGGTGGATTATACATTTTATTTGCAAGGACTCAGATTTTCAAAAAGAATTTTCCCCTCTCGTTCTCAGCTCTGTTCAGAGAGTTCGGCGGCGCTCGCTGCGTCCACAACATCGTGAAGTACCGCCAGTGTCGAGAACACGCCCTGCTAATCATCCAGCAGCTCGTGTTGTCGCCCAGCGGCGACGACGACATGGGAACGCTGTTGGGCCTCATGCACTCGGCACCATCCAGCGAGCTGCAGCTGAAGACCGACATTCTGCGGGTAATAAACACAAACGCTCAACTGTCACCAGAGTTCGGTAGTAACTAGTTACATTTACTCAATTACATTTACTTCAGTAACCTTTTTGAAAAAATTTACTTTTAAAAGGATTTTTATGACGTACTTTTTACTCTTACCTGAGTAATTTTATTATGAAGTATTTTTACTCTTTCTTAAGTAAAACATGTTTTAACCAAAACATTCACCAGAAGCAGACACACACCTGGAGTTTCTGTTAAAGTTTCAAGTTTTTTATTGACAGAAATTGATTTGGAGACATTTTCTCTTGCCTGATTTTGTTTGTTACTTATGCAAATTATTGTCATTTTGGTCCTGAAATCTGTATTTTGCTCAATCTAATGATGTAATTTTTAAATATTAAATGATTGATAATTTGATCAGTTACTCAGTACTTGAGTACACTTTTTACCAAATACTTTTTTACTGTTACTTGATTAAAAATAAGTTGAAGTAGAGCTACTTTTACTTGAGCATAATTTTTGGGTACTTTACTCATCTCTGTTCATCACAAAGCCCTGATGTCAGTCTCATAGAAAATATGTTAGTAATTCTTAAACTGGTGATTGTAAACAAGCCAAAATACAAATCTGACTCAATTACACCAATTCTGTTGGGAGAAATGGGCCAAAATTCAAGCAAAAGTATGTGAGAAGCTTGTGAAGGAATATCAAAAATGTTTGACCCAAGTCATACACTGCAAAAACACAAAATTCTTACCAAGTAATTTTGGTTTAGTTTCTAGTTCTATATTTTAGACTTGAATTGAGACAAAAGTAACTTCAAAGTAACTTTTCAGCAAGATATAGGAGCTTGTTTTAAGTAAATAAATCCTAATAGCGATGAAAAATACTAGTTCCATTGGCAGATTATTTGACTTTAAATATGTGAAAAATATCTTTTCATAAGTTAAATAATTTACCAATGGAACTGGAACTTTTACACCAATATTAAACTTTTATATCTTGCTGGAAAATTTCTTACAAATTCGTTTTGTCATTTTTCATGTTTACTAAGAAATTTGCACTAGAAACTAAACCAAAATTTATTCTAAAGCAGCGTCTGGTTTCAACTGTTTATCTTCATTCCAGCTTTGATTTTTAGGCTGTTTCTATAATTTAATTATTATACAGCCAGCCAAAAATAAAGCCTGCACCTCCAAAAGCTTGTCAGTAAATCCCGGTAAGAACGTTCAGACACGAAAGGGAGTGATCTTAAAAATCAATATGCATTTGTAGCGCTGTACACGGTAATTGCTTTAAAGCAGGATCTCTGAGAGTTAGGCGCACATAAAAGCTGGAACCGTACACACACTTTCACACACTGACAGGATGAGAGGCCGACTCAATTTCTCAGGCATAATTGCATTTTTAAACTCCTTCCCACTGCAGATGAAGTAAATCTCATGCCTTCTCAGGGCTTCGCCTGGATTAACTTGTCAGCATTTTACTTCAATTTCACTAATCATGGATTTTAATTATCACCATAAAAAGAAACTGCACGGAGCTTTAAATATGCCTTTTATTTGTGCACCGTAACTGAGAGAATTCGTATAAATCTTCGGCTCAACCCTGTGAAAGCCCTCATTTCATGTTTTACAGGGGAGAAGAATCTATCAGGGGTTTGTTGCATTAATCTTGCGTGTGAAATTAATGCCCCACACTCAGACTTTTAGTGCACAGCTGCAGCCTGGTGGTGATTTCCCAGTGTGAAGTTAGAGGAAGACGTCTTCAACATCCTGTGATTGGTTTAATAAAACTTTGTGCTGACACTAGCAGGACTTTGTTAATGCAGCAGGAAACAGCTGGCTGGTTTTACTTCTTCTTTGTTACTGGTGATTGCTATTCCTCTCTCTCTGTAGCTTTAGTCAGACTTTCAATTCATGGTTGCCATAGGCGACAGTAAACAGAACGAGTTTCACATTTGATTTTTGCACAATTCCTGACTGTATAAACTCTTTGACTGAAATGATTACCGGTAATCGGTGAAATCATGACTAATCGGTTATTTAAATAATTGTCAAATAATTTAATGTTTCATTAATCGTTGGAGTGGTTCTGGAGTGTACATACTCCACAAAGCCCCACACAGTTCTCTAAAAAAAACATATTCAAAACAAAAATGCATACATTTTGCATTTAAGATGAAAACCAAACGCTTCAAGTGGCATAGATTTAGCTTCACCTGGTTCAGATTTACTAAAGGAATGCTATGTATGGCATTTTAGGCAATAAATTGTTTAGTTTGTTTGAGTTGCTGTTAACTTTGCAGCAATCCTTCATACTGAGTATGCATGTGGCGACAATGGAGAGGAGAAACTCTCCTTTAACAGGAGGAAACCGTCAGCAGAACCAGAACGCAGTTCAGTATGAGCAGCTGTGTGCTACAACCGACTGATCCAGGATAAATTTCGATGTTATAGAAAATAAAAAGTTAATAACAGTAGCCACACCATTAATGGCCTTATCAAGGAGAGCTAAACAATTAAACTTTAAGTCCAAAATAATGAAGGATAACACACTAGGAAAGGTGATTTTTTATTTTTTTGCCCCACACTCAGGTTTTTATTTTACCAACAAATTAAAATAGTCTTCAGTACAACACACAGTTGCTTTCTCTTTAAAGTATCCAATATCCAATTCATATTGGACACTTTAACAAATACTCATTTACTTTTACCTGTAATATTTTGATGGTGTGTGATGCATCTGTGTTTTGCGTCTTCAGGCTTTGTTGGCCGTGCTGCGTGAGAGTCACCGCACCCGCACGGTGTTCCGCAAAGTGGGCGGCTTCGTGTACATCACCTCCCTCCTGGTGGCCATGGAGCGCTCGCTGTGCCAGCCGCCGCGGCATGGCTGGGAGCGGGTCAACCAGAACCAGGTCTTTGAGCTCCTGCACACCGTGTTCTGCACGCTCACTGCCGCCATGCGCTACGAGCCGGCCAACTCGCACTTCTTCCGCACCGAAATCCAGTACGAGAAGCTGGCCGATGCCGTGAGGTAACAAACAACAAACAGCCGGAATATATTTTTACTTTTACAGGGCAAAAACACAAAATTTTATCAAGTGGTCTAGTTCCAGGTGTAGGTCTTGTTACAAGTACACTTGAAATAAAACAAAACTAACTTCTCAGCAAGATATAGGAGCTTGTTTTAGTTAATAAGTCCTTAATATTGATGAAAAAGTACTAGATCCACATAGAGCTAATAGTTCTAATGTTTCAACAGCAACTGTAAGCAGGTGGGGTTTTAGTCTACATTCTCAGTGTTTTGGCTGTTTTGCAGTCTTCTGTAAGTTTGTTCCAGATTTGTGGAAAATAAGAACTAAAAGCTGCTTCTCATGTTTGGTTCTGTTGATACAACAGCAGATCTTTAATGTGTTGTGAATGCCAAGCCATTCAATAATTTATAAACTAACAACAGTATTTTAAAGTCTGTTCTCTGAGCTACAGAGAGCCAGTGGAAGGATTTAAAACTGGGGTTATGTGCTCCATCTTCCTAGTTTTAGTCAGAACGCCAGCAACAGCATTCTGGATTGGCTGTTTTAAGCGAACAATTAAGGCATTATTGACTTAAAACAATCTCATATTTCTTGCTGAAAAGTTACTTCAAGTGTTATATTTGCGTTAGAAACTAGACCAAAATTACTTGGTAATATTTTGTGTTTTTGCAGTGTGAATCTTATGACTTGATAGTGAGCTTCTCCCTGTTCCCTCCTCCAGGTTGCTGGGTTGTTTCTCTGAAACGAAGAAGCTGGGCCCAACCGGAGTGTTCCCGTCCAACGCTCAGCCCTTCCAGAGGCTGCTGGAGGACGAGGCGTCCTCCGCAGGCTGCGCTGGAGACAGCGTCTGTCCCACGCTCAAGCACTGCAGCAAGCTCTTCATTTACCTCTACAAGATGGCCACCGACTCTTTCGACAGGTGGGCAAACTATGGAAACCCATAAACTGCTCAAATAATACAATACCAACACAAACATAGCTAAAGTATCCCTTCTATCATTGGTTTCAAATAAGCAATGAATCAATTAATCTTATGAAAAAATTAAAACAAGCTCAATAATTTCCATTTGCATGATTTGTTATTTTTCTCTTTTCTCTCTACCAAAAACTGGACGATAAAACTCTTATGTCTGGTGCTTTGATCTCAACCAGCTCCTTTTTTGAACGACAATTTTATTTTGAGAGTCATTATAATTCACTATATTTGTTATTTTTGTTGTTTTGTTTATTTATTTTGAATATTAAAATGTCTCCCAGTTCCAGTCCTAAATGTTCACTAAAATTTTAAGTTTATTGATCTTTGTGCTCTTGCATTGTTTTGCCATTAAATGGTTTCAAAACATTGTCGTTTATAAAACAAAAAATATATAATTTGAACTGCTCAGGCTTTGCAGAGGTAAAAAGGATATTTAGTTTCTCATTTAAGTTCACGTCAGCGTGAAGCCGGTCCAGTTTTTCTGTTCTGCTCAGTCGTTCTGCTCTTCTGTTTGTTCACCTACCAGAAGCTCATTTGCTGCTGCGATAAGTTGGCAAACTTATCAAGAAACCCAAAGCAGAGTTGAAGCTTTTAAGAAGTCTAATTTTCTGTCCTTTAATCTTCCTCTCTGTCATTTCTACACTCACCTGAAACTCTGTGTTCAGATCTGAGTCCACATTCTCCAAACTGGAGCTTTTCTCAACTAACAACTTCTTTCCTTCTTTTCTCTCTTTCTCCTTTCTTCCTCTAACATTGGTGCTGACTGGCTCATCATCCTCGGTCTGGGCTGCCTGCACGGCTGCACATAAATGTGTGTGTGAATGCGTGCTCCTCTCTGTGCGTGTGTGTGTGTGTGTCACCTGTTGTCATGCAGTCGTGCAGAGCAGGTGCCTCCATGCCTGACTCATGAAACCTCGCTGCCCTCACCGTGGGGTACGCCTGCACTCGCCAGAAAGAGGTAGCTACAGCTTTCTGCCTTCTTCCTCACCCCTTCCTCTTCCTCTTCATTTCCTGTTTGTTGATGCTAAGAGCAATTTCAGCTGTGCTGCCGGGTTTAAGCCTTTTTCTCCAGTAGTAGGACAGAACTACAGTAAAAGAAACAAAATGTCTATTACATTATACACTGCAAAAACACAAAATCTTACCAAGTGATTTTGGTTTAATTTCTAGTTGAAATATCTTAATAGACTTGAAATAAGACAAAACTAACTTAGAAGTAACTTTTCAGCAAGATATAGGACAGGGGTGTTCAAAGTGCGGCTCGTGGGCCATTTGCTCCCCTCTGAAAGATTTTGTGTGCCCCTGACACTTTTTCATTTTGACAAAACTTCTAACTGTTTTAGGTAAGTTAAAATTACCAAAATTCTGTTTATTCAAAACATAGACATTTTGTTTAAAAAATAAATAGTAAAGTTGGGTGTTTTTATTGTGGTAGCAGATAATAACTGACACACGGTAAAAACTTCCTGTCTCACACTCTCTGCTGACTCTGGCTGCGTCTCCTCAGGCAGGAATTTGCTGCTCTGTAATTTTGTTTTCTTTTTTTTCCTAACTGTTTGACGTCACAGCCCTGCAGATTTCCTCCTCTCCACCCCGTTACTCTGGATGAGGTGGTGTGAGAACTGCTGACTCATGTTATACACAGTTTCATCGTTACAAACAGAATTTTAGGCTTTTTAAAATTGTGCTTGGAGTAACTGTTATTTTAAAAGTTTGATGCCTAAATGGAGGATGTATAAAGAGAAATAAATTACAATGCCTTGATGAATTGGTGCAACTTTTCTTACAACCACCATTTTTATTCTATTTTGTTGGGATTTTAGGTGGTTAGCCATACCTTGGATTAGATAATAAATATTAAGCCTAAATTACGAGTTTACTATACTTTACAAATTAAAGGGTTTGGTTACACCTTTTTTAGGGACATCTGAGTGTACAAACACACTCCAAAGGATTCTGATTTTTATTTGTAAAACATTTTATTCATGCTAATTCCACTTTGGATTTATACACTACTTTGTGGTGGTGTGTCGTATCTTAAAATTGAAATAAAAAACATGAAAGTTTCTATTTCTAATGTGGAAACGTTTTAGTGGGAATGAACAGAATCACATTTGTATATAAAGAAAACACTTGCAGCCTATTTAATGTGGCTCCTGCTCTATTTTGAACTCAAAATAAGTTCACAATAGATATGTTGCTAATTATTCTGGCTTCATGCTTGTTGAATTGAGTTTGACAGAGTAGTCAGACTAAAATATATATTTTTCATTCCATATTTTAACAATTGTTTTTCCTGCTTTCTTTTCCAAAAAAGAAATTATAAATGAATCAATTCAAATGAAGCTTTTATTAAAGAACCAGTATCCTGTTTCATAGCAGATAAAAAAAATAGAAAAAAAGAAGAAAATTAAATAGCAATTTTGATATTAGTAATAAAAATGTGGAATTAGAGGTGAAGTTTCCTTTAAATCTTTTAATCTCTCGTATTGTTTCGGCCTCCAGGCACGGTTACTACGGCACGTCGGGTTCTTCCGCCCCGGTCAAAGCCCTGACGGACCTCAAACTCCACCTGGTGAACCCGTCCCACCCTGCCTCCTTCTCATCCTCGTCCGACATGGTGGTCATCCACCCTGGGGCCGTTCTGGCCATGTTGGACCTGCTGCCCTCCGTCTCCTCCGAGAGCCAACCCGAGGTGAGAAAACTGACCATACGCACCTGGAGGTGACGGAGTTTCCTTCTGCTCCCGACGTTTGACCCCGACCTTCTCCTCCAGCATGCCCTGGACCTCCAGCTCGCCGTTGCCAACATCCTGCAGCTCCTGGTGAACAGCGAGCGGAACCAGCAGGTGTTGTGTGAGGCCTGCCTCCACCAGCGGCTGCTGCAGCGCTGCAGCCAGGCGCTCGGCGATGAAGACCACCCGCTGCACCCGCCGCTGCAGCGGATGTTTGAGAGGCTGGCCTCGCAGGCGCTGCAGCCCGTCGCACTCAGGTACCGCCACTGACAACAGCTGAATGAAACATTCTGAATCCTGATTTATGGAGTCACGGTTGTATGCACAGCACATTTCAGGAACGAGTACTTTACATTGTAAAAACGTCATAAAGTCACCACTTATAAAAAAAGCAATGAACTTTACATTTAAAATTACATCAGAAAAATAATTTAGCAAATACACATCAAATATATTAAAGGGACAGTATCTGCCTTCAGAGATGAACCTCTTCCCCTCCTTCAGACTAGCAAGCAGCAATTAGCAAACACCTGGTAGAACTGTGCAGCAGCTGAGCTCATTATAGGAGCTGCTTCTCAGTGCGACTCTGGTAAAAACACTGTTGAAGGACAACTAACAGTAACGTAGTAACTGTGCTATCAAATGTTTCTATGTGGCTGTAAAATATGTAATACTGCCCCTTTAATCAATGTTCCATTGATAATGTTTAAAAAGAAACTCTGGAAGTCTATAAGTTTGTTCCAGATTTGTGAAGCTAAATGCTGCTTCTCCACGTTTGGTTCTGGTTCTGGGGAGGCAGAGCAGAACCAGAACCAGTAGACCTGAGAGGTCTGGAAGGTTGCTATGACAACAGCAGATATTTAAGCCGTGCAGTGATTTATAAACTAACAACATTATTTTAAAGTCTATTCTGTGAGCTACAGGGAGCCAGTGGAAGGACGTTAGAACTGGGTGATGTGCTCTATCTTCCTGGTTTTAGTCAGAACACCAGCAGCAGCGTTCTGGATGTGATTGAGTTTTTAGTCAGACCTTTGAAGACAGTGTTGCAGTAATCAATGCGACTAAGGACTAAACACATGAGATTCTCTAGATCTTGCTGAGACATTAGTCCTATAATCCTGGAAATGTTCTTCAGGAACTTTGTAACTGTCTTTATGTGGCTCTGAAGGTTCAGGTCCTTCACAACACCCAGATTTCAGGCCTGATCACTTGTTTCTAGCTCTAATAATTGAAGTTTTGTTCTGACTTTTTTCACAGAGATAAAGAAATGCAATATTGGATCTAATTGAATTTACTATTCTTCATGAATAAATTCATTGCTGTATTTTTATGAAAATATTGTAAGAAGACGTCTGCTGGAATCAGAAGGCATGACAGGTTATGTCTGCGCTGCCAGATTTGATGATGATGAGGGTTAGATATGACTCTCATTTCCTGCTTGACTGGTTAAATAAAATGGGCGGTCATGGCTCAGGGATGATGGGAAGTTATTTCATGAGCACGAGGTCGGTTGTTTTTATATGTAAATATGGCCGTTCTGCTCGGTCTCTCCAGCTTTAATTATGCTGAGTGGGAATAAACATATCTGCTACCCTCTTTTCTCTCACTGTCTCTGTTTTTCTTTCTTTAACTTGTTTCTGTTGCCAGTCTGTCTCCCTGTCTGATATCTTCTGGTCGAGTTTGTTTGTGTCACGAACTCGACGCTTTGACAGTCGAGTGGATGCCAGCAGGCATCCAAGTGTCAAGTGTCAGTTTTGTCTTAAACTGCCGTTACACAAAGATGTTGCTGTAGTAGTTTGAAGATTATCTTCTGATTTGACTCTATTGCTTCAGGGCTTAATTGTAATAAATAGGACCTGCTTGTTATAGTGATTAAAACCACAAAACCTGGGTGCCATTGACTTGCTTAGATGTTAAGAGTGTTGTGTTTGCTGTACTGGTGCAGAATTATCAAATATATTTGTAATTCAGTCCATTTATTGATTGTGTTGACGTTGAAGTCTATCCTGCTCAGTTTTTCTGGGTTTCAGCCATTACTAAGGCTTAGATTTCTGTATTGGATGTGAAAAAAGGGGATTGCTGCATTCTTTATGATAATAGGTAACACCTGCCTTTGATCATCTCTAAAAAGATAATTTGCTGAAAGAATATAAGTTAGTTTGTCTTTTATATATATATATTTTTAAAAACTCAACGGCAGTTCTTGACCAGGTGTAATACATTTTATATACAGACCTCTGTATTGTATCTAATATATATATATATATAATAGAGGTTACTTAAAAGAAGAAATGCAGTAACAATAAAAAAACATGTCAAAAATAGAAAGAATTAGCAGAGTTCTTGTATTTCTCGTTGTTTTCTGGTTGTTGTTTGTTCTGACGTTCTGGTAAATTTCTCCGGCAGGGAATTTTTACGTCTGGGAAACCCTCTGAACTGCGGCGCCTGGGACAAGAAGCTCCTGAAGCAGTACCGGGTCCACAAGCCCAGCTCCCTCGGCTACGACGCAGACATGAGAAGTACTTTTTATTTTCTTCTTCTCTGATATTAATAATCACATTAATTCTGCAAACGGCAATAGACCAGAAGGTTATGCAAACTTTAGAGTCACACACTGAATGCGTTTTGAAAAATGCTTATTTTCCGAGCTTATAGTTGACTATCAAATTACTTTGCATTAAAAGTTGTAATTAATGACACTTAATGCAACTTTACATTTAAAGTGTCAACAAATTTTGCATTAAAACGCACACTATTAATGCAACTTTGCATT
Organism: Xiphophorus couchianus; assembly: GCF_001444195.1. Lineage (NCBI taxonomy): Eukaryota > Metazoa > Chordata > Actinopteri > Cyprinodontiformes > Poeciliidae > Xiphophorus > Xiphophorus couchianus. The sequence goes on from NC_040239.1 coordinate 3,703,187, forward strand.
AAAAGTTGTAAATAATGCCACTTTTAATGTGTAGCTGCATTAAAAGTGTCATTATTTACCGAATGACACTTCATGACAGGTTGTTATGTCAGTGTTATGCACACCCCTTCAAATAAATAATCGTAAATGCTTAAAATTGACAGGAAATTGTTCTTTTTTTTTTTCTTTTTTTTTTTCCGAAGAGTTTTTGCGGCGCTAGTGGCTCGTATTTTTTCGACAGTAGGCAGACAGGAAGGAGGGTGAGGAGAGGGGGAAGACATGCGGCAAAGGTCATCGGGACCGGGAGTCGAACCCGCGACGTCCGCGTCGAGGACTACGGCCTCCAAACGTGGGGCGTGCTAACCCCCTGCGCCACCACAGCACGCCCCGACAGGAAATTTGAAGTAAAGCCTGATGGCCCGCCAGGCTGAAAATACACTGAAAGAAAACCTGAAATTAGTTCCAATATTGACACTATTTAGAATTTGGTTGAGTAATAATTTTAATTTTGCATTTTTGTGTCTTGCCACATTCAAATTAAATGAGTATGTTAAATATTTTATGTTTTTTTGCGGCCAGCCTGGTAGAAATCCTTCTTGCGCTGCTCATTAAGCCGGTGAATAATCTCTCCGTTTAAATAAAAAGCTGCATGACTCTGATGCGACGGCTTCGGGTTGTTTCCTGCCAACAGCTGGTAGTGTTTGTAATTTTCTGGGCTCCTCAGCAGGTCCTAATTGCTTATTGTGTCTCCTCCCAGCTGATAATGGATATTAAGTCCCTACTAATTACTGCTGCATGCAAACAGCCTGTGGTTGAGCACGCCTTGTTGTCTGGTTTATTAGCTCCTATAAGTCTTCTCTAGTTTTATTCTGTCCTTGTCACAACTGCTGATGCTTAATAAATAATGGATTTTGTTGCCAGTATAAGGTGAAATATTAAACCTTTGTGCAGGAGCCTGTTCTGGCCCCTTTGGGACAGTAAACATCCACGGATGATTTAGGGCTGCTAGTTTACAGTTCCCTGTGGAGCCATTCAGAGCTGACATTAACATGCGTCCTGCCTGATTTAGTCACAGGTGGACAGCTTTTAAGTAGTTATATTCACACCTGGCGTTAAAATCTGTCGTCTGTTGTTGGGTTTTGAAAAATAAGCAGAGTTCAGTGTTTTCTGGATGTTTTATACCCTGAAATCTCCACTGCTTTCAGCTGTATTTCTTCACTCAGCCTCTTGATTAAAGTTTATGAATGAGCAACATCTGCTTATACGTCATGACTGACTTCTCCATTAACAACTTTTACTCCAATAATTTTCAACTCATAGCTATAATATGATGTCACACTTTGTAACTGACAGTTTTTAAAGAGACAGAGGCCCAATTTCAATTTCAAAATATCTTTTAAGGCATATTTGATATATAACATTTTTTGATTCTGCAATGAAATGGCACATGATGCTAGTGTTAACGGTTTTCAATGTCAGAAAGATCGCCCAGACATTAACATGTTTCAGAGCTACTGTTCCATTGTTAGGCGATGTTGAAGTGTAATCCCGATAATCTCCTAACCGTGTTGTTGGATCGTCACCTTGGCTCTGCTGGTTGTTTCGCCTGAATTGGACATTTACTTTGTGTCGTTCCAGACAGCATGACCATGTCCATGGAGGGCTTTGGCCCCGACAGCGTCTTCACCACGCCGGCTGAGGACAACGGCCAGTACCGCATCAGCCGCAGCCTGGTGCGCTCCGCCGAGGACAGCACCGTGCCCCTCACCCGAGTCAAGTGCCTGGTCTCCATGACGACGCCCCACGACATCCGCCTGCACGGGTCGGCCGTCACGCCGGCGTTCGTGGAGTTTGACACGTCGCTGGAGGGATTTGGGTTAGTCTGCAAGATTTTTACCTGGTTCTCTTCTTTCTTAATTAAGTAATAATAGTAATATATCAGGTTTTTTGCAGGTTTTTGGAGCTGCAGAAAACAGCAAAACTTTAATGTTATCTTCGCCTTATTTTTTCTAAACTTGAAGTTTTCACAAGTTTTAATATTTAATGTTTTAGACCAACACAAATCGGTGCTTAACTTTAAAAATCTGGCCTTTTTGAAAGAGTGGCGAGTAGAAAAAAGTCCTCAGAAATAGAGCTGAATCCATTAATCATGATTAAGAGATTATTGAAATAATCGTTATTCAGAGTAGTAATTAAGCCAAAACTGAACTGAACTGAATATACAGTATATGTGTATATATATATATGCATTTATGTTAAAAACACCTCTGTCTAAATATATCTTAGACAAAACTACGCAAGTGATATTTTTCATTTTAGCTTTAGCTGGTTCAAATTTATTAAGTGACAAAATGTGAAAATAATTATGAGTTATTGCTAAAATGTTTTTTTTCCTCATGACTTTGTAGAATAAATACCAGTATTGTCTATAACTAGACCTGTCACAATAATACTTATATACTAGACGATAAATTTTCCCAGAAGTTATCACGATAAACTGTATTATTGTTGTTTTGAGACCATTTTCATATGATATAATGGTAATGGTTTAATAATGCACTTTAAATTATAATGAATATAAATAAACAATTATGTAGTCTCTGTAAACAAAATTGTCTTTGAATAAAACTAAAACGTTGTATGACTGTATTTTCTCCAGTTTCAGGGTAAATTTTAAAGAAATAAAACAGAAAGTAGATTTATTTTGGCTTTGCTTCTTCTATATCAGTGCTTTCTATGCAATATAAACAACTCAAACTAAATTTCCCAAAGTAATTTTAACGTATCACCAAAGTAGGTTTCATTCTCTGTTAATCAGATTTTATTTGGAAATATCTGCGGTTCTCCTCAGAACCCATGATGTGTGTGGGTTTTTTTTTAAGGTGCACCAGATGTTGTCCGTTCTTGTTGTGAATCTCTTTATGGATCAGTTTTCCTCACCGGTGACACGCGCCTCGGGGCGCCGCGTTTTTTCTCCCCCCGGTGAAACATGTCGGTGTTTTTTCCCTTCCTCTTCGCAGCACCTGCAGCTGTCTCAGCAGGAGGCTGCTATCCGCCTGCAGTTGTGGCGCTCCGCATACAAATAGGCTTATTTTCCGCCTTTTATGTCGTGCCGGCTACCTTTTGCTGCTCCGCGCTGCTGACAGAACGCACCTTCATACCCCCACAAACTCCCCGCGGCGATTGTTAGCAGAAAACATGTTCTTTGGAAAATGACCTTGGCAATTTGCTTCCACATTTGTGCAGACATAGCTGACAAATCCACACACAACATTGAATCCATAAAGGGGTGGCAGAGATTTGAGAACCATTTTTTGATTTCATATAAGTCAGATTGTTTTATTTTACTGAATCAATTTACAATTTAAATCAGTCAACTTACTTTTTAAAATCAATTAGCCTTTTATTTAACTTTTGATTTAAAAGGTTCATTAATTTCAGTATTTTTTTTATTGAAATTAGGCAAAAGTCAATACATTTCTACTGAAATTGGGTAAACTTCAGTAAATTGTTACTCAAATTAGGGCATTTAAAAAACACTTACTTTTTGTAAGTGTTTGCAAAAGCTTTTTTACTGTGTTCAATCTATTTGTGTTACTTTTAGCCCTAATTTCAGTATATTTTTAAAAACAGTTTTATTATGCTAATTTCATTGTGTTTACTGAAATTAGGTACATTTCTGTAAAGTTTTACTGAATTTAGGGCTAAAAAACTATTTTTTTATTTTATATAAATCAGTTTTTTAATACATTACATTTTAGCTGTAATTTTTACTAATTTTTTAAATGTACTAATTTAGTTACATGTTTAAATTATTATTTTTTGACTTTATAGAGATCTGCTTTTTTACTTTATTCAGCCAATTTACAGTAAGTATTAACCATAATTTCAGTACATTTCCACTAATTCTTTAAACGTTTCAATAAATTTCTACTCATATTATGTAAAATTATTATGATTTAACATCAACCTGCCATTGGGACTAGAGATAAAAATTATCCACCTGACTATAATATCTTGTATTTACCTGTCAATGTTGACAAATACATATTGTCCCAATATTAAAAATAAACTATAACTTATAAAAATTATATTGTTTTATGAGAATGTCCATCCACTTCATAAACAAAAATAAAATGCCCTAATTTCAGTAGAAATGGGTAATTTGAGGTTGCAGCACTGATTGGACTGAAAAACAAAATGCAGTTGGTGAAGCCAACACAAGCTGCAGCAGATTAAAACTCGTTCATATAAAAATCACTTTACATTCCTGGAACCGTTTGTAAAGTTTGGCTGAACAACATGAAACAGACTTGATGAAAAGGCCGTGTCATGTTCACACCGTTAATTAGCTTTTTCTTCTTCTTTTTTTTTATTTGGTGTCAGCGCTCCTGCAGATAATCCAGATCAAACTGCAGCTTAGATTTCCGGAAACCCTGCAGCAATCGCACACCGCCGCAATTCGCCTTTCCTCACTGTCTTTCCTTTTTTACTCGCGGAAACAAAATGGAAATAGAACATGGAGTTTCTTCTGAAAACGCAGCGGTGAGGCGGCGGCGAGGCGGTGGCCCACTTTCAGCGAAAACTCAGGAGGAAACCCACTCACAGCCCCTCCTCCCCCTTCCATCTGTCAACATGAAATATTGATGCTGCTGCCGCTGTTAGGAATCACACGCACACACACACACACATGAATACACACTCATCCAGCCAGGCGAGGAAGATGGTATCGCTGTGGAGGGAGGAAGACTTTTCTTTTTGAAGATTTTTATTTATTTATGTCTTCTTTTTTCTTTTTTGCATAATGTCGGTGAGGAAGTCTGCTGGAACGCTCGTTAGCTTGACATGCGAACAGGCGCTACACACGACCTTGGAAAAGGTCCTGAAAAAAAGTCACAACAAGGAATTGTTAAAACTAAAAATTGGCAGCGGTGTGGATGCGGTCAGGTAGCCAGCCGCGACCTTTGACCCTCCTATCCAGGAGGAAAAACGAGTGAAAGAGAGAGACAGTAATGGGCTCAGAGAGGGTCTCATTAGAGATACAATGGTACCAGTACAAAATCTAAACTGGGAGTTCTGGATCATTCTAAGAACCAGAAAAACAATTTAATAAATAGAACTGAGAGGGAAAAAGACGGAGCTTTCTTCCTATCTTCCTTCCTTCCTTCTTATTTAGTAATGCTGAAATGACAAGTTTTCTTGAAACGAGACACTATGGCTTATTGTTAGATGTTTTACTGTCAGCAGCTGCCATCATGGCTGCTTGTTTTGTTCCTGATTAAATTAAATTAAGTTGCTTCAAACCCATTTAAGAAAAATATAAATCCCACATGAAGTGTGTTCAGTTCTGGAGAAAATGTTACATCCACAATTTACTATGCTATTGGGAAGAAGGTGTAGCATAGCAGGGAGCAATTGGTAGCGCATATAAGAACACAATTGACAGCGCTAAGACCCGCCTCCTCACTCTGGTTGGTTGTTTCTAGTTAGCACTGGGAAAAAGCAGAAAAACTAAATTTTTTTACATTTTTTTCCCCACTGATCATTTGTCTTGACAGAGACAGATGATGCATTTCTTCACACAGTGGGGAAAAAAGAAAAATACTTTTAAAATAAGTAAAAAATATATATATATTTTTTATGAAAGTTACACACTGCTGCTTTAAACACTCTTTTATTTTTTAGATTTTTATGTTACATTTTTATTTTCTTGGACCAGTCAGGTGAATAAAGTGGGAGAGATGTTTCAAAACATAAAATGTTACAATTTTGCTTCCCTCATCCCTTCTGTAATAAAAACTGTAGTAAATTAGGTTATAATATTGAGTTTATTTGTATTGTCTCTATCTCCAAAGTTTGAAAACTTACCTTGAAAATCCTTAAAAAGTGCTGGAATTTCACTGTGGGGAAACCCTATGAACCTTCACCTCCGCAATAAGCACATTCGTCAGAGTAAATACTTTTAGGTTGTTTGAGTTTCTATATGATACTTCAAAGCTTTTCTGTTGGAAAGCACATAAATTATCCTCTTGTTTTTAAGTTTTACGCAGTTTTTCTTGCAGCAGCATCTGTAAGCACGCTGTAAATCTCCTCTGCAGCTCCTCCGTGTTTAAGCTGACAGCGTGTGTTTAGCATGTGCTACAGCTGCATCCTGAGACAGACAGCTCATCAATCTTTCCTCTGCAGGTGTCTGTTTCTGCCCAGCCTGGCGCCCCACAACGCCCCCACCAGCAACGCCACCGCGTCCGGGGTCAACGATGGAGCCGTTCTCAGCGGCATGGGGACTGGTAAGATGGCCGCTTCATACTCGCTCGTCTTTGTAAAAATTGCTGACAATGCTGAGAATGAAATTCAGGCGTCTGGGGCTGGACAGTAAATCAATAACAGAACATATCATGATAGACACATGATCAATATCAATAGATAATAAAAACAAGATTCATTTGATCAACTCTGTTAGAACTTGTCTTCGGTTTTTTGTTGTCATTAAGCTGCCATTCAAATAATACATAAAACAAAAGTTGTCCTATCAAAATAAAGGCATCAAACCTAAAACAGAAATTTTTTTTTTACCCCTCCAGGGGGTCTTTTGTGGGCTCTAGTGTCCCTTATATGAAAGTAGTCTGACAGTAAAGGGGGAAAGAGAGGGGGGAAGACATGCGGGAAATATCGTCATGTCCGGGAGTCGAACCCGTGATGGCCGCGTCGAGGACTCAAGGCCTCCAAACATGGGTCGCACTGTCCCCTACGCCACCACGGCACGCCCAAACAGGAAGTTAATCGTAGACACAACAGATAAAGCAAAGTAAGGGTGATACATGTTAGAGAGGGACACAAATAAAGAACTCAATTTGGGGTTATTTGCAATATATCTGATAAAATATTAAATATTCAATGTATAGAATATTCAACAAACTCTGATTCAGAAATGCACAGCATTCTGGGAGATGTAGGCAGAGGAAAGGCACTGACTGCTCATCCTCTCAGCGAGCTAAGTTAGGTAGGTGAAATCAACTGACTCACTCACTCTTTGGTTACCTAGCAACAACCTGCTGGATAGCAAGTAGTTTGAAGTCTCTCCCCCCACCCCCCCCCACCCCCGGGTCCCCCATACTTCAGTTGCCTAGCAACGATCTGCTGAGTAACTGGCACAGCAACAGTTTCAGGTTTCACCACTTTGCTTCATAACTGCTTAAAAATAAGAAATAACGACGTGAAGTGAAAAAATGTGGATGAGAGGAAAGATCATGATACCAGTTCAGCAGTATTTCTGATATTTTTTTATAAAAAAAAACAAATCAATAATCTTCAATATCAGCTGATATAAAACGCTTTATATCTTGATATTGCACATTTTTTGCCCAGGTCCCTCTTGAAAATGAGATCTAGATCTCAACGGGGTTTACCTGATTAAATAAAAGATTAATAAAAAAAAAAAATAAATAGGTTTGATATTGTCCAGTTTCCTGATTCAGGTGTGTTGGAGCAGAGATGGGTCCAAAAGTAACAGGACTGGAGTTGCAGACAAACCAATGAATATGTGACATAGTGCTAGGCAATAAAACGATTTTTGATTTAATCAATTAATTGAATTTTTAGTTTTTAAAGATTAGATTTTTGTGAAACCAGGATTTATTTTCCACCATTGCATTCTTTGGGCTTCCATAGATCAGAGTGACATCAAATACTGTAGCTACCAGTGACTCAGCATTTTCTGCGTCCATCTTTTCCACTAAGCAGCAAATTCTTCTTTCTTGCATTGATGCGTGAGCAAGTTGCAAAAAAGGAAATGTGGGTTTTCAGGTTTTTAAGTTTTTTTTAGTTTTAATGTAAAATAATGTTAATTCCTTGTGTTTAAAAGTTGTGCCTTGAGGCAGCAGATTTAATTAGTTGTCAGTGCAGTTTCTCTTAATAATTAATCTTTGAGGTGAGTAATATACCATATAAAACAGAAAAGGAATAGTTGGTGCTCATTTTGATGGATATAATCTGTGACGTTATGGATGGATTTCTATTAGATGTCCTTCTTAAATATTTATGAAACACAGAGACTCTTCGTCCTCTCTTACATTACGTTTTCCCTCTCCACTAGTTTCCTCTTTCCACCCAGCGTCCTGCTCTATTTATAGACTTTGCTCTTTTCCTTCCTCGTGTTTCTCTGTCGCTCAAATTCTTCTCTCTTCATTTCTTTTTCATTTCTTATCCCGATGTCCAGTCTCTCTCTCTTTTTTATTCCCTCCTTTTAGCTTCCCCAAATCCATCTCTTCTCTGTCAGTGACCGACCCCTTCCCAGACCTGTGAATGATGTCATCTAGAAATGGATTCAGAAATAAATCCTGCTCCTCTTAACATCCACGTTTTACCAACTTACAAAATTTATATGCATAAAATAAATACACTTTTTTCAAGCAAGCAAACGTGGCTTCAAAATGTTATTTGTGGCATCAATACGTATGTGAAGATAAAATATTGTACTACAAGTAGATAAAAATTATTAATGATAATTTGGGGTAATATTGGCTAAATGTTTAATCAGGTGTTCTAATGATTTTTATGACTAAGACACAGATGGATTGTTTGATGAATTAAATAAAATTGTGAAATTGTGACATTTAAAACTAAATATTTTCTAATGAATCCACATTTATCGATACTTTCATTGAACAAATGTGAGAAAATAGTAAATACGGGCAGTTTAAAAAGAAATCTGGAAGAAGTTCATAGCTGTGCCTGTTACCATGACAACATAGTCGTTTTTGTTTGTTTATTTTTCCTCACGCGGTTCTTTCCTCCTCCTCCAGGTGAGCGCCTGTTTCCCCCGCCGTCCGGCCTCAGCTACTCCACCTGGTTTTGCGTGGAGCGGTTCAGCGCGGTCCCCCAGGCCCACCAGGTGCGGCTGCTGACGGTGGTGCGGCGGGCCACCTCCTCGGAGCAGCACTTCGTTTGCCTGGCCGTGGTTCTGTCCGCCAAGGACCGCTCGCTCACCGTCTCCACCAAGGAAGAGCTGCTGCAGACATACTGTGAGAGCAGCAGGAACCCTGCATTGTGTCTTACATATTACCCAAACACATGGATGGATGGATGTTTGAAATGTTCCGGTTAAAAACAACCAATCAGAACCAGGACTCTCAATCAACCTCATGTACTCACCTCAACTTATTGTTAAAGAAAAACAGTTTATCTGCTGTCATTGGTATCTATGCTAACTAGCCCTAGCATTCACAACAGGCTGGAAGCTGTAGCATAGCAGAAAGCAGTAGGTGGCATATAAACAAGCACGATTGACAACGCTAAGACCCACCTCTTGGCTCTGATTGGCTGTTTCATGTTACCACTGGGAGGAAGCAGAGGAGCATAAAATGTTATGTTTTAATTGACCTTGTCCCTGTAAATGATTGGCCTGTTGCAATATGCAATAAATCAATTAATCACATGATCAATTAAAATAAGTTCAATATTTTCCATTCGCACAATTTATTGTTTTTCTTGTTTTCCTCTTTCTTCCAAAAACTGGATGACAAAAGTCTTCAACCTGATGCTTTGGTCTCAACAAGCCTTTTTTTGAAGGACAGTTGTGTTTACAGAGAATTTATAATTCTTTTTATTTGTTGTTTTATTTATTGTTGTTTACAATATTATCGTTTATTGCAATAAACGATAATATTGTTGACAATGTTAATAAGTCATTAATATTGATGTTATTTCACTTATAACAAGACATTTTTGCCAAGTTGTAAGTGAAATAATCTGCCAATGGAGCTAGAACTTTTTCATCCATATTAAAGAATTATTTTTGCTTAGTTCTTGCTGAAAAGTTAGTTATAAGTCAGTTTTGCCTTATTTCAAGTAAAAGATGTTTGCACTAGAATACTTGTTAAGATTTTGTGTTTTTGCAGTACAGTCTTGCTGTTTCTTTCTACCTGAGCTTTGTGACTCATTCATGCTGCTTCTCTCTCTTTCTCTCTCCAAGCAGCGGACGAGACGAGCGAAGAGGCCTCTTTCTACGAGATCCTGCCGTGCTGCGCCCGTTTCCGCTGTGGAGAGCTGATCGCCGAGGGCCAGTGGCACCACCTGGTGCTCGTCATGAGCAAAGGCATGCTGAAAAACAGCACGGCCACGCTGTACCTGGACGGCCAGCTCATCAGCACCGTCAAGGTAACGGTTACAGACACACTGCCATGCTAAAGATGGAGATTATACGGTTTATTGATCTATGCAGAGAAAATTATTTCTCTGCATACATCTAAGACTAAGCCTTTCACAATAACAAATTTTGCTGGACGATAAATTATCCCAGAAGTTATTGTGATAAGCGATAATACTGTTGATTTGAGACCATTTTCATAATGCAATAATGCAAGAACATGTTCTAAAAGATAAATAAACTCTCTAAATTCTAATAAACATTTAACACAAGAACTGGACATTTTAAAATAAAAGAAATAAAAACAAACAAAATGAATTATAAAAGAAAAGACAAAATGGTAAATCATGCCAATGGAACTTATTGAGATTGTTTTAATTTATCATGCGAATAACTGATTTATTGCATATTGTGCCTAGAAGAAACCAGGGTTCTAATAATTTTAAATGGTTTCATTTTAGTTTTATTGTAGTTTTATTTTGTTGTGACATTTTATCTGACTCAGTTGGTTCTATTTAATTTATGTTTGCTAGTTTCTAATAGTTATTGTTAGTCAAATATTGTTTACTTTCAGTCTAGATTTTATTAGTCGTATGAGTAGGTTTAGCTTTTTCATGATTTGGTTAAGTTTTAGTTTTTAGGTGCAGAATTATTATAAAGTAGTGTGGATATAATACTCTACAGAAGATAACATTTAAAAAAAATAGATTCAATTATTGTTGAACAACCAACTGACTCGGGTTTTCTTTCATCTTCTGCTCTTCCTGAAACTTTTGTATGTAAAAAAGAAAAAAAAAGTGATTAATTTCATTTGAATTTTTAATGTATTAAAATCCCTGCACTAAAATATAGTTAATGCAGGAGGATGATTCCCTTCACTTCTGCCCTAATTTATGGAAATAAAGTCTGCTTGAGGTATTTTAGACTCTTTCATTGATTATTCTCTGCAGATGATGTTACTTTATTGCAATTAAGATAGCTGATCAGTAAAAAAGTTGTACATTAAAAAGTTTAAGAATGAGAGGTTCTTTGTAATAAATCAGGATTTATTTGATCGTTCTCTGGACAGAACACAAAGTTTCTGTCACTAAACAAAAATCCTTTCAGCTAACATTGTAAAACCCCAGTTTTAGCCGATACCGACGCCTTTCTGTTTGGACGCTTTTCTGCTGGCCGTTTTGTGCAGCAGTCAGCAGACTGTGATGTGGTCTGGGGTCAGGGGTGACTTTAGATTTCACCCCTGAGATTAAACACCACACCACAAGTCACAGCTTCCTGTCTGCAACACCGATAACAGCGGTTTCATTTCCTGCTGAGGTCAACATGCAGGAAACGACAATCCGCTTCACGTGGCTCAGATTGGTTAAACTCATGTTCTGCATTTCCATTAAAAAGTTGGTTGGGTAAAAAGATTTTTTTACCTTGTCAAAAGAACAGATTGTATGTAAAAAATAATGGTTGATTTCCACTATTTTGGTTTAAATATTTAACGAGTTACAGGAAAGATTAGTTTTTTCATTATATATGCAGATATGGACAACAATTTTTACTGGTTATAATTTATTTTTGAACTATAAGAGGATGTAAAAAAACCCAGCATTTTTCCTAGTTTTTCCGCCGTGAGCCGTTGATTGTTTATATTATATATTATACATTATTGCCACATGTAAAAACTGGATTGAACTTTTTTAAACCTTAAACCATCACACCTTAAATCTTCCTATGCCTTTGGCAGATTATTTCACTTATAACATGAGCTAAATGTCCTCTTGTAAGTTAAATAATCTGCCAGGGGAACTGATACCTTTTCATCAAAATTAACAAATTATTGACTCAAAACAAGCTCCTATATCTTGCTGAAAAGTTATTTATAAGTCAGTTTTGTGTTATTTCAAGTGTACTAAGATATTAGTTTTAGAAACTAGAGCAAAGATACTTGGTAAGATTTTGTGTTTTTGCAATGGAGGACATCGCTCAAAGCATAGAATTAGACTGAATAGATCTGCGCTCATGAATCGGGCGCATTGTCATAATACCTGATCCAGAATTTTTCAGTATTGGATTGGATCAGTGCATTTCTAATTTTCTGACTGCAAAAAGTTAGAATTTTTCTGTTTCCTGCTGGTTTGTCTGAAAATCAAACAGCTGATTTCTCAGAGCATTTCTATAAATAAAACATCTGCCTGTGTGGCAAAAAAGCCTTTGCTCTCTTTCTGTGTAAACTGAACTCATAATTCCTCCTCTTTAAAGTCTCTTATTTTTTTTACCACCGTTTCTCCTACGGTTCAGATTCACTACATCCACAGCACTCCGGGCGGCTCGGGCTCCACCAACCCCCCTGTGGTGAGCACCGTTTACGGGTACATCGGCACGCCGCCCGCGCAGCGCCAGCTGTCCAGCCTGGTGTGGCGTCTGGGTCCCAGCCACTTCCTGGAGGAGGTTTTACCAGCCACCAGCGTGGCCGCCATCTTTGAACTGGGACCAAACTATGTGGGCAGCTTTCAGGCCGTCTACTTGCCCTGTGAGCGAACCCTCAGTGACATCGCCCTTTATTCTAACTCTGCCATCTTTCCTCCCATACAGGTGGTTTTTCTCTTTGCTTTTCACCAACTTTTATTCTTTTATAGGCAAAGACACAAAGACGGAGGTTGCGCCTGCCATTCCGGTGGCTCTGATACCAGAGGAGAAAGTGTCTTTCAGCCTCTATGGACTCTCCGTCTCGACGCTAACTGTGGCTAAAATCAGGAAAGTTTACAACAAACTGGACAGCAAAGCCATCGCCAAGCAGGTGAGAAATACTGAGCTAATATCTCATCTGAATCAAATATGGAGAGCAGAATAAACTAGAAATATTGTTAACTGCAAACGTGCAAACATGACCTGGTCCATCAAACCTCTCTCACTGCAGAGCAGTGGCTGATTTTAAGACCTTTGTTGTGATACATAAGATCAGGGGATAAGATCGGCTTCACATAAACATATCAAACACCAATCCCCCAAAGTGAAGGAAATCTGTGCAACCCCACTCTTGCCATCCTAGTAACTTTCTTGCAATATGTAGCGACATTTGAGACAAAAATATTGGTACTGACTAAAATTGGAATCAGCAGATCAGGCTTTTTAAAGATTGGTAATCGGGGATCAGCCAGAAAACTGCAGTCGGTGCACCAAAATGAATAAAAATGTTTGCACTTCAGTTGTTTCATCATAGTTAAAGTGTGCAACATTTTTTGATCCTTTCTCTGTAACCTGTCACTTTATGTTGAAGTTGTCACCAAAACCTGAATTGGTGAATAAAACAAAAACGTGACTGTTTATACTGTTTTATTAAAAAGACTGTAATAAATAAACAATGGTTACCCTGGTTGGGGAGCAAGTAAAGCTTATCATACACTGAGCAAAACTGAACTGCCTCCTTCCTTCTTCAGCTCGCTGTGTCCTCCCATGAAAACGCCACTCCTGTCAAGCTGATTCATAACGCTGCAGGCCACCTCAACGGGCCCGCTCGTACCGTTGGCGCCATCGTCATCGGATATTTAGGTAAACCAGTTCCTTAAACCAGTTTTCAAAGCTGCTTTCTGTAGCGCTGAATGAATAAAATTACTTGTCCTCCACTTTTCTTACCCTTTCAGGTGTCCGTACGTTCGTTCCCAAACCTGTCGCCACCAACCTGCAGTACGTTGGCGGCGCCGCGGCCATCCTGGGCCTGGTTGCCATGGCGTCGGATGTGGAGGGGCTCTATGCGGCTGTCAAAGCATTGGTGTGTGTTGTGAAGAGCAACCCTCTGGCCAGTAAGGAGATGGAGCGCATCAATGGCTACCAGGTGGGTCATCTGACGCCTCAACCAGCGATTATCAGTCACAGTAACAGAATTACGGACAAGGTCAAAAGTTTTACAAATGAAGATTTATCCTACGTTTGCATCTACAGTCTTCACGCTAAGTTTATGGTGTGAATTGTTTTTTTATTCTGTTTTTTCGTTTTGTTGAATTCTTGATTCGCTTCCTATTTTGGAATTGCAAAAAACAATTCTAATTTGGATTCCTGACACACACAAACTTTTGGCTGGCAGAGGTGTTGTCAGTCACTTGCCACGGCAACGGCTGTTCGCCGGAGTAGAGTTAGCAGAGAGGGCAAAAAATAAATAATTGGAGTGATTTAGAGTTGACTTTTTTACCTCTGCTGTGGCAAAATGTAGCCGCTGTAATTTCCTAAAGTTCAATAAATGACAAAAACTGGACTAATTCATGACAGGCATGAAATAGGATAAAATATTTCATGAAGTATTTAAAAAATTATGTCTCCTAGAGTGGGATTTATGCAAAAGAGAAATGTGGTTAGTCCTCTTTTGCGTTACAGAACTGACAAAAATCATATTTTACCTATGAAGCTTTAATTTAAGTCCTATTTTATGTAATTCAGGTAAGAAATAATTGCGCTCTGACCATTTTTGCGACTCTGCTCGTCCAGCATCGGAACAGTCTGATTTCATTGACACAATTCAATGCACAGTAATGGTAACCAAAATTTGTTGTCTGTCACGATAGCAAATTTTTCTGGATGATAAATTGTCCGAGAAGTTATTGTGATAACCGATGATAGTATTGCTTTAATTTCTAGCAAACATTTAACACTGCAACTGGAAGACATTTTAGATATTAAAAGTAAATAAACAAAAACAACCAAACTAACAAATAAAATAGTTCCCAGGGTCTCTGTAAACAAAAATGTCCTTCAAAAAAGCGTCTAGTTGAGACTCAAGATTTTATCACCCAATATTTGGTAGGAAGAGAGAAAAACCATAAATCCTGCAAATGAAAATTATCAAGCTTATTTTAATTTATCATTTGATTCATTGGTTTATTGGTTAATGCAACAGGCTCCCTTTGGGTGCACATCACTAGCTATAGTGACTAATCGATCACTAACTCGAGCTACTCTGCTAACCGGGTTACAAAAGTTACCTAAAGTGTTAGTAATGTTGCTTAACGTTAGCTTTAGTAGAGATCTTAGAATAATCTTAACCATGCCTTGCTTTAGCCGGGCTCATTTTCTTCTTTTGAATTTTTGTTGTGAAATATGTCGCCCCCACCTGGTATGTCATTGCTATTGCACATTTTTGATTGGAATCCATCAGACGGTGAAGACACAGACTTCTTTCAACTTAAAGAACAAATTTAAAGAGTGGATTCATTTTGTTTTCTCCTTTTTAGTTGCTAGCTATGCTGCTAAAGAAGAAGCGCTCGCTGCTCAACAGCCACATCCTCCACCTCACCTTCTCTCTGGTGGGAACGGTGGACAGCGGCCATGAAACCTCCATCATTCCCAACTCCACTGCTTTTCAGGACTTACTGTGTGACTTTGAGGTGAGAAGATTTGCTTTGATGAGCTTTTAACTCTTAATTCTTACACTGAAATGTTTTACTCTGCTGATTGTAGGGTGGCAAACATTTATGGTAACAGACATGGCAAAAATTGTAATATTGTATTTCATTTTTCTTAAAAATGAGTGAATATAATATGACTTTGGTCAAAGTTTGGTCACTATTAAATTAAGTCCAGTGACTTTTTGGGGGGGGGGTTACTAAATTACAATGTTGACTTTAGTTGAATAAATTAAATGGATTTATTATAATTTTATTACGTAGCTATAATAAGCACTTGATTTAAATAAATGGAGGGTCTTTGCGGTAAAAATGTCAAAAGAATTTACTTGGTTAATTCAAACTCATGTGCCACCTGCATTAGCAACTAACTAAACCATGTTTAATACAAAAAAGCTGAATTTTTTTGTATAAATAGATTATGCAACATTTTCTTTGTATAAAAAATATACAAAAATTGTCTCATACAAGATTTTTTTAATAGAAAACATTGTATAAAAAAGCTTTTGATACAAAATGCTTATTTTTTTAATATAAAAAATAGCTAGGTAATTACAACATACTCAGATTCATTAAGTTAACTTAATTTACGCTCACTAAAAACTAAATGGAGCTCACATCTATTTTTTTAAGTAAGGAGTAAGTAAGGAGAAGTAACTAGGTTTTACAGTGTTGTCTTTCTGCCCCTCAGGTTTGGCTTCACGCCCCCTACGAACTCCACCTGTCTCTCTTTGAGCATTTTAATGAGCTGCTGACAGAGTCCAGGCAAGAATCAAACATTTAAAAAAATCTCTTAAAATAAAATTCTGCTTGTTACGACTGGCCCCAGGGCCGTAACACTGCTTTTAACTTTTTTTTTTTGTTTGTTTACTTTCTTGTGTGAAAATAAAAGAAACTTTGTTTTGCTCAAACAGTGAAGCAGCAAAAAACGCTAAACTGCTGCGGGAGTTTCAGCTGATCCCCAGGTTGCTGCTGACGCTGCGCGACACGTCGCTGTCGCAGCCAACGGTGGCGGCCATCAGCAACGTCCTCAGCCTGCTGCTGCAAGGCTTCCCCAACCCATACGACCTGCTCAGGTGAACACACACACACACACCCTCACACACACACACTGTTCCTGATTGGCTGTAAGCTAGATGTTAGCTTCTGCAGTAGTGCTTATATGGTTTCCACAGTGCGTATTAATGGATAGTAAAGTATATTTGGTCTTTGAACTATTGAAATCAGTTATAAGTGTTTTTGAAAGGATCCGAAGCAAAAATATGAGTTTCAGGCTTTATGCTTTCTATGTATATAACCAGGTAGCTTCATCAGTTCCCCTGCAGCAGATTTGCTTTGTTACCGTTGAGTTTATCTGAAAATACATCACAATCACGCTGGAAAACAAATTCAAATGATTTTTCATGATCTCATTTTTTACCCCACAAAATTGTGTGTAGATTTGTTCACATTAGATCAGCTTCCTTAATTTATATAGCAGTTCTTTTAAAATATGTAGAATGTGAAGTTACTAGAAAAGAATGAGAAACAGAAAGTTTGTTTTTCTGCCTCCCAGGTTTGGCCAGTTCATCTCCTCGACTCTCCCCACTTTCGCTGTGTGTGAGAAGTTTGTTGTCATGGAAATCAACAACGAGGAGAAGATTGATGGAGGTGATTATTATTGAATTTCTTCCCCTGCAGCATTTCTGTAATGAATGATCTGGAAATAAATGAAGAGCCTTTGGATGTGACTTCTGGAAACGTTGTTCTGTTTGCAGGTAACGACGACGATTTCAGCGGCCTCCTGTCAGCCAGTCTGATCTTGCTGAGGAATCGACTTTTGGACAATTTGCTTAAGCTGCTTTTCACTACGAAGGAGAAATGCACAGTTAACGTCCAGTAAGACATAATTTTCCTCCTGAATCTGCATGAAGGGAAAGAACATACATTGCAACAAATAAATTATGGCTGTAACAATTAATGAATCGATTATAGTCGTATAATCATAAGCTAGAGTATACAGACTCAAAAAAAGGCAATGTGCTGAAACAATATAACATTCCAAAACATTAATTATGCCAAAACTATCCTAAAAATGTATACATTGTCTATTTAAGATAAAAAGAGATCTTTGTCTGTTAATATTTTCTACCTAGAACTCCAAGTGGCATCGTTTTAGCTTCGCCTGATTCAAATTTTGCACAAAAAAATCTTCTATTAAGCACCTTTGGTTATGCAATTATTAAACAGTTAATTGGAAAAAATCAACCCTATGCTGTAATGGTGTTAACCAGAAAAGGCTGTATTTTCTGGTTAAAGTATTTTTCATCCTTTGCTATAAATGATCAATCGGACACAATCTGCCAATGTAACCAGTACTTTTTAAATCCATATTAATTAATTATTGACTTAAAACAAGCTCCTTTATCTTGCTGGAAAGTTACATGTAAATTAGTTTAGTCTAATTTCAGGTGGACTAAGATATTTGCACTAGAAAGTAGACAAAAATTACTTGGTAAGATTTTGCAGTGTGCAGCAACCTTTTGTTTGTCTAGAGTTGCTTTTGAGCCATAAAACATGAAATATGGACCAACATATTAGATGTTTTGATAATGGCATCATGTAATCTTTACCGGTTTTCTTTATTGCTGACTGATGTTTTTTTATTACTAGCTTGTAGTTTTCTGTTTTTTCATGTAAAACACTTTGAACTGCCTTGAAATATGCTACACAAATAAACACTACTGGTTGATTGAACAACTTGTCCAAGAAACACAGAGGTTTGTTCTTTACGGTTTATTTAACTCTCTTTGCTTCTGCAGGGCGTGCGAGGAGTTTGTGCGAACGCTGGGCTTCGATTGGCTGCTGATGTTTATGGAGGAGCATCTGCACTCGACCACGGTGACAGTGGCGCTGCGGATCCTGGTGGTGCTGCTGTCCAACCAGCCCATCCTGAACCGGTTCAGGGAGGGCTTGAGTGGAGGCGGCTGGCTGGACCACACCGACTCCGTCCTGACCAATAAGATCGGCACGGTCCTGGGTGAGCGCAAAGCACCGTTTCACCGCTCGAATCAAACTTCCGACACAGATCCAAACCTCAGTTTAGTTAAAGTTAGGTGGTTTTGTTGCATGAACATGAATAGGCAGAGGTTTGATGTCTAGCGTAAAACCCTGTATGTTGTAACATGGCTCAGCAGACGACTCTCCGCACTCTGCCAACGCTTTCCGTCGGAGCTGGCCTTCGTTCAGTAAACAGAAAGCTGCTCAGTTTGTGCGCCGCACAGCCAAGGGTTCGTTCTCTTGTTATTCGCCTTCCTGTTCCCCCCCGCTGCAGAAATCATAATTCCTCCTGAGCTCAGTGGTTTTCAACCTACCCTAGTTTCAGAAACCCTCCCAAAATACTTTAAAGGGGCAGTGTTATGTGTTTTCCATGCACAGAGTTCCTCTTTACAACACAGTCAATTAACTATGTTACTTTCAGTTGTTATAAAAATGCTATGCATATCAAATATTACTTAAAATAAAATTGACATTTTAATTAACATCTTTAAATTGGGCCTCTGTCTCTTTAAGAAGCTTATGCTCTTTCTGAAGCTCTGCCTTCAGAAAGTAATCTTCTTCTCTTAGCCCTTTAACAACGTTTTTACCAGAGTTACTCTTAGTTACTCTTAGAAATAGTTAAGTAGATGCGCAGTTCCATCAGGCGTTTGCTAATTGCTTGTGGCTAGTCTGCAGGAGCCAAGTAGGGGAGTTGCTCTGTGAGTTGTAAGCTCGTAAGATTGAAAGCTGCTGCTCGAAGGAGGAGCTTCGTCCTCGAAGGCGGGGCTTGGTCCACCCAGGCATTTAGCAGCTGAATGGTTGCCATGGAGATTGAAGGATTTCTCAGTCATGCATGAAAGAATCAAAGCAACATTCCATGTTTTTTTTTATTAGGAAATAACATCATAACATGATGTAAAGCTCAAAAAAGTCACTTTTACATGATACTGCCCCTTTAAATACCTGAGAATACAAACTAAATCAACTGAGTGATTCACAGGTTGAGAACCATTGGTTCTGCTTTCAGAACTTCCCACTTATACCGAATGTGTGCTGAAAGGAACCCCTTAGTTTCGTTCTGATTTGGAGTTCTAGCCGAAATATTTTAGCTCCTCTGAACCCCAAACCAGGTGCAGAAGTCCAGTTTAGATCTCCCTGCAGGTGCATCAGCCTCCCAGCTTTATTCACTCCTCGTTCTGCTCCCCCACCTTCATCTCTAGGCTTCAACGTCGGCCGCAGTGCCGGTGGACGGTCCACAGTGCGAGAGATCAACAAGGACGCCTGCCATTTCCCAGGTTTCCCTGTTCTGCAGACGCTGCTGCCCAAACACACGAATGTTCCTGAGCTCTACTTCCTGCTTATGGCTCTCTTCCTGCAGCAGCCTGTCACTGAGTTGCCAGACAGCCTGCAGGTACATGTTAGTATGCCCATTTTCTTTTACTTTACTCTGATGAGTACTATTAAAAATATTCAAATGAACTAGCCTTTCTAGGGAAAGATAATCATCCGTTAGCATTCCTAGCTTGACTAGTTTTCTTCTTATATAAAAACGTTTTTCTGTAAAAAAAAAAAAAAAGCTGCTATTTTGTCAAAGTTATTGCCATAGAAGACATACGAGGAATCAAAATTATGTTTCTTGCTAAAAACCAGAAGCATCACATGACATTGCAATCAAGAAGAACAAATAGTAATAAATAGTAATAAAAAAATACACAACAATAATTTTTAAAAAATCCCTTGTGTTATTTTTGATATTTTGTAATTGAGAACTGGGTTTTTTTTAGCACTTTTTTGCTGTTTTTGTACCAGCAATGTTCAGTTGCAAGTTATCTGTCTTGAAAAGTGGCAGGCTGATGGTTACCCGTTAGCTAAAACTAAAATAATTGTTATAATTAGGAATGCACTAACAGCAATCTTTGCTGTTTTTAAAAAACCTGACCTCCAAATTCTGATTTTTGGCCTGAAAATTCTCTAAATATTGCGACAAATTTCACCTAAATGAATGAAATCAGGGTCAATTTGTCCCTATGTAGGATATACCCTTAATGCTTTTTTTAAATTAAGTGTGTCAGTTTGAGTCTAATTTAAGCCGGTTTGTGTGTTTTCACTCTCAGTTTGACCTGGATTCCATCTGGACGTTCATCTTCGGGATGCCGGCCTCCAGTGGGGCGGTGGTCGGCTCCATCCACAGCGTTTGCAACGAAGCCGCCTTCCTGCTGCTGGCCATGCTGCGCAGCATGCTCAATCTGGTCAGAAATCACATTTTTAATCAGTTTTAAGGAAAGAAGGAAATCGACACAAGTTAAACATCAATCATATTATTACTAAGTAAATGTCATAATGTATAATTTGTCCTGGCCAGAAAACTTGAATTTACCAAAAAAGGCAAAAAGAATGTCAATCAATGTTTGTTCTTGAAATTATGACACTTTTGGGATTAATGTTCCCAATTCAGTTTATAGTCGAGGGCAATTTGTACTTTTCCCAACTCATCCTGTTAAACATCTACATTTCTTCGTTCTGTCCTCTTTATAAAACATTTAAAAGCTTTAAATCTGCCTGAATTCTCTTAAGGTTCTTAATAAAACAGCAGAAATTACTCTGCCATCTTTATTTCTTCCCTTGTTTTTCTGAATGGACAGATTTTAGATTTGAAGTGACAGCTGCTGAGGCTTGAGTGGATATTTAATATTTGACGTGTTTCTCTGCAGCCCTGGCAGTCTGAGGAGGAAGGCTCCTGGCTCCGGGAGTACCCGGTTACCCTCATGCAGTTCTTTAGGTACCTTTACCACAACGTGGCCGACCTCGCCCCGATGTGGCACAGCCCGGAGTTCCTCTGCGCTCTGGCGGCCACGGTCTTCCCCTTTAACATCAGGCCGTACTCCGAGATGGTGAGTGTGTGGAGCTCTGCACAGAGAGACACACAGTGAAAGAAACATGACTTGACTGAATTAGGAGTTTCTCTTTTACTGAAGGTTTGAAATCATGTTCTTAAAGTAATCAGATGATCCATCTGGGAGATTAAAAGATTTGAGTCTCTCTTTGAGCTGCAGCTTCAAGATTTCTCAGTGATTCTTAAAGTTTCTCACTAAAAACATATTTAAGTATTGAAGTCTTCTTTAATCTGTGGGGTTCCACAGGGTAATACTTGGCTCACTGTTATTTTGGTCTTATGCACTCCCCTAAACTGTTTTTGTTATTTTTTTAAAATTATTTTTCCACTTGAAGTTTTCAATGTAGGTTATTTGTTGTTTCTTTTTACTAGTAGTTTTTCTTTTGCTGATGGCTTTAAATTGTGTTCTTGAGACAATCAGATGATCCGTCTTGGAAATTCAAAGATTCAGTTCTCTCGTTGAGGCGTTTTTAAACCAGCAGTTTCGAGATATTTTGATGTTTCTTGAAGTATCAGAAAAAAGGGGTTAAGAAAAGGTAATATATTAAAGGCTTCTTTAAACTGCGGGGTTCCCCAAGGCATAACAGTTGGTCCACTGTTATTTTGATGTTAAGCTGGTTTTGTCTGTTCGTTTAATGAATTATTTTTTTCATTTTTGTATCAACAGTATTCAATTTTAAGTTATTTGTCTATGTTTGTTTTGAAAAAGTTGCATCTTAAAATGTAAAAAAACAGGTGAAATTGAGAACTGGTTGAATGGGTTGTATTTTTTATCGCAATACAGCTGAATAGACCAATTGTGTCCCTTTTTTTCCACCTTCAGGTGAGCGATTTGGACGACGAAGCCGGTTCTCCCGCCGAAGAGTTCAAGGCCTTTGCCGGGGACACCGGTATGAACCGCAGCCAGTCTGAATACTGCAACGTGGGCTCCAAAACCTCCCTGACGAACCACCCCGCCAAAAAATATGTCTTCGACTTCATGAGGGTCCTGATCATGGACAACATGTGCATGACCCCCGCCAGCAAGCAGACGCCCATCATAGACATGCTGCTGGAGGTACCGGGAGCTGTCTACACATCCGATAATGACCTCTGGTTATAAGTTTGGATCGTCTTCTGATCCTGTTTGTGTTTTAAACTGCAGGCCTCCCCGGATCGCTCCACCAGAACCCAGCAGAAGGAGTTTCAGTCCAGCATCCTGGACGGCGTCATGGAGCATCTTCTGGCTGCAGACGTCCTTCTAGGTCAGAGCAAAGTCTGGAACACTTCCCACACTGCAACAACACAAAATCTCACCAAGTAATTTTGGTCTAATTTCAAGTGCATTTTAAATAAGATAAAACTTAACTTACAAGTAACATTTCTGCAATAAATAGGAGCTTGTTTTAAGTAAATAATTCCTTAATATTGATTAAAAAAAACTATTAGAGTCAGTGGCTGATAAATTCACTTATAACATGGGGAAATAAATTATTATAAGTGAATTTATCTGCCAATGGAAATAGTACTTTTTAAAATAAAGTTACTTGTAAGTTATCTTTGTCTTATTTCAAGTGTACTTATGTATTTGCACTAGAAGCTACACCAAAAATACTTGGTAAGATTTTGTGTTTTTGCAGTGCAAAGTCCAGTTGTCAGCAGATTTTAACCAGTCAACATTTAGAGTGAGGAAAAGAAGGCATTCTGTTAATTTATCTCCCAATCACAGCTTTATGCTCTCAGCTCAGGGATTTAATTATAGGAAATCAACACAATTCAATTAGCAAGCAGCTCCAGAGGGACGTAAGGCGGCGCTGAGCATTCCTCAGCTCTTTATGAGGCTTTATAGATGGACCACAAGCAGCAAATTACACTTTCTAGAACCACATAGCGGCTTCTGCTCCAGTGAATCCTTCATTCACAAAATTGTACCAAGTATTTCTGGTCTAATTTCTGGTGCAAATCTGACTAAACTAACTTACAAGTAACTTTTCAGCTTTTCAGATGTAAGAGCTTGTTTTAAGTTAATAATGGCAGGAAGTGTATTAGGTTATAGTCCCAGATTTGGTAAAACATGATAAATCTGAAAATACAGAAAAGGCACAGCAGCAATGAGCACAATGTGTAGCATTTGTCATCCAGTTTGCATCTCTTTATTTTAAACAATTATTTCCCTGAGATCCAATTCCTATATTTCAGTGTCCAGTAACTGAAACATGTCCTTTAAAATGTTCATACATTCAAATAAACCTTTTCATAACATCCAAATCTGTAATATCTTGTACCACATTTTCTCCAATGGAACTTTAATATAAATGAAACATTGATTATATAAAAAAATTTGATTATTATGATGGCATAGCGTGAATTACAGCAGACTCAGCTTGTACTCAATGTTAACAATTTACTAAATTGTTATGTTTAAGGACTTCAGAACTTAAATCTTGGTTTTACTTTAAGAAACAAAATAATCTACAAACCTTAACTTAAATAATTAACCTTGGAAAAATGAACATGCTTTTCAAAAATACTTTTTCTTAACACACTGAACAAAACACATAACATAACTTTAGAAACATCTGCTAGTGTGGGGGAAACCAATCTGTTCCTCAGAAGGACATTCAGAACAACTCGATGAGAAACTCAGGCAGGCTGAAGTGTCTCACAGGGCCGATATCGGGTGATATGCCCAATATCACCCAATCAGTATTTGACCGACCACCACTTCTCGATAACGGCCTCCCAGTCTACTGCCGTGGCAGTTCTCACAAACCTAGTGACCCAATTTAGTTTGGAGAGGCACAGAAATTCTTATTTAAAATGTTTATGCAACGGAAATTTATGGGAAAATACTAATACGGGAGGACGGCGGGGAAAAAGGGGTAAAAGAAATATAGTTTTCCGGCCAAAACGGGAGACTTGACAGGTATGCTCTTCTGTGCGTCTCCGTCCAGGTGAAGACGCCTCGCTGCCGCTCAGCACCGGCGGCAGTTATCAGATCCTGGTCAACAACGTCTTCTACTTCACCCAGAGAGTCGTGGACAAGCTGTGGCAGGGAATGTTCAACAAGGACTCCAAGCTGGTGGTGGACTTCATCGTGCAGCTGATTGGACAGGTACAGCCAAAATCCGCTCCGTTTTAAATAAATTATTACTTCTATAATGTTACAACATTTTATACGGACCCGGGCTTGTGAGCTGCCTGAGCTGAATAATTGAATCTTTTTTCCAGTTAAAGGAGCCAGTCCATCTGCAGAATGTGATTAGAGGAGCAGCATGCATGGAGATGGGAACCATATCTGCCAATTTTACCTTGAAATGAGCAAAATTACATTAATGCTGAAGCATTTAGTGGCACTTTGTCAGGCGGTTGGGGATTTTAGTTTCTATATTTATAGATGTAAAGCTCCCTATATATATAGATATATAGTTTACATCTAGTTAGGACTGAAAAATTAGTTGGATTTAATAATATTGTCCATTAATTCAGAAATTCACTACAAAAAATAAATGCAGATTTAACATTCAGTAAGACACATTTTTCCTCCTGAAACTGCTTGAAGTGAAAGAACATAAACTGCAACAAATAAATTTGAGCTGAAACAATTAATCTGATTAATGGTGATGAATTGATTATTGAAATAATCATTAATTGTTAGCTGGAGTGAATAGACTCAAAAATGCCATTTGCTGAGAGAATAACATATTCAAGCAGATATTATTCTGAAAAATATAAACATTTTGCATTTAAGATCAAATTTATCTGTAAATATGTTCAACCCAGAAATGAATTGGTGTATTTTAAGCTTCACCCAATTTCAAATTGTGTATAAAATCTCTTAAGGACCTTTTGCTATCATGTTATTGGTTATTAATTGGTTAATTGGTACACTGTGCTCATGTTAAGGACTGAGCTTTTCACACGTTGGTGTTAGAATTAGTGTTTAGCTGCAGCTGTATCCTTTGCCACAAATGTATTTTTGTGGCAGAGGATGCATTGGCACAATAAAGGCAATAAAATATTTATTTTCTTATTTTAAAAGTTAATTTAATTATTTGTTTATTTGCATCTTTTAACATATTTTTATTATTATACAAAAAAGACTTAATTATTAAATAAAAAATCTGCAGAATGTGCTCATTTTTAATCTGAATACCTGTTAGAATAATCAATCAAATAAACAATTACTAAAATAATCGTTAGTAGCAGACCTACATCTTATGGACATGGAAAAAAGTTTTAAGTTGAGAAAAAGATAAAAATAGAGCATAACCTTCTGATTGCTGTGCAGTGGATAAGTTTAGGAGATTATTTAGAGAAACTGACCCAAGAAGCCATAAAGCGCATCTGAATTTTATAAATGTAACATGGTAGCAGTCAAAAAAATATTTTAGTATTCATATAACAAGAATGTGTTCACAGTTAAACTCTAACTGGGTTGTTGGGTAATCAAAGTACAAACCAATCTTCTTTCTGCAGCTTTATTCCCATTCTGACCGCAGGATTATAACACGTTTCCCCTCTGGTTCCAGTCCAAGAGGCGGTCCCAGGGTCTCTCTCTCGACACCATCTACCACTGCCTGAACCGGACCGTGCTTTACCAGCTCTGTCGACCCCACAAGACGGTGGCCCAGCAGGTGGCGCTGCTGGACGCCTTGCGTGTCCTGACCGTCAACCGCAATCTGGTGCTGGGGCCCGGAAACCACGACCAGGACTTTGTGGCCTGTCTGGCTCACTGCTTCATCTGCCTGCACAGCGGGAGGTACGGAAAACCACGCCTGCAAAAAATACCAGGAGGTTTTTTATTTTTTATTTATTGGTTGTTGTTTTGGGGAAAAAATTAACATAGGACGTTCTCTGATGTGTTTAAGTCTGTATGTGGAGCAAAGATTGTTGAACATATGCAGATTTATGTGAATAATGCTAATGCAGCACCTTCCAAATATTTAAAGATGCAACACATTGGCATGACTAAATTTGATCTGAAACACGTTTTTCTGTTCAAAAAGTTAATTTTAAATTCAGAAATTTGACCTTTTTTCTCAGAATTCTGGCTTTAATATCAAAACTATGACTTTGTAGAATGTATTTAGAGTATAAATTTATTTACAGAGTAGTTCTGCATTAAACTTTCCCTCCCTGTTTGTGTCTGCAGCAGCGTGGAGGGCTTCGGTCTGGAGGCGGAGGCCAGGATGACCACCTGGCACGTCATGATGCCGGCGGAGAACGAAACCGACTCGACGCACAGCCATGACGTCAGCGAGGGTGAGATGCAGAACTCCGATGGAGAGATTTCTCCTTTTAAAAAGATCTAATGAAGACGCACAAACGTTTTTTAATTGATCTGAAGTCTCTTTCATGGTTTTGTCGCATTAGAAATAAAAATTGTTCCTCCTGTGCAGGACGACAGCTGCTGCTGAAGGCCGTGAACCGCGTCTGGACGGAGCTGATGCACAGCAAGCGGCAGATGCTGGAGGACATCTTCAAAGTGTCTCTGCCCTGCAATGACAGAGGACACGTGGACATCAGCACGGCCCGGCCCGCTCTGGAGGAACCGGCCCTGAAGAGCTGGCAGAACCACCTGGGTGAGAGAAAACACTGCAAAAACACGGCAGACAGAAATACACACTGCAAAAAACACAAAATCCTAACCAGTGTTTTGGTTTAGTTTCTAGAGCAAATGTCCTAGTACACTTGAAATAAGATAAAACTAACTTATAAGTAACTTTAATGAAAAAGAACTAATCCCATTGGTGGATACATTTTCTTATAATACTTTATAAGAGAAATAATCTACCAATGGAAATGGTAGTTTTTTTTAAAAACAGGAAAGACAGAAGGGAAAAAAGAAGAGAGCAGAAGAAAAGACAAAAGTGAAGGGAGGAAGGAAGAATTAACAGAAGAAGGAAGGAAAGACAGAAAGAATGGAAAAGAGGAAAGAATTAAGGAAGAATAAAAGAAAAAGGAAGGTCAAATGGACAGAGGAATGAAAAATGGAAAAAAGTAAGGAAGAAAGGACAAAGAAAGGGAGGGGAAAAAAGAATGGACAGAGGAATAAAATAATTAAGAAAGGGAGCAAGGAAAGGAGGAAAGAAGAACAAATGAAGAAAATAAGGACAAAAGAAGGGATGGAAAGATGGATGTTGGACTCTGATCTATTAGACCATTAACCCTCTCCCCCAAAAAGCCAATGTAAGAACCGAACGTGGGCGATCCGCTGCTTGAATGTCTGTAGATTTTTAGGATGTATAAGGATTATAATGACAGGAACATAATTTGTGATTTCAGGCTAAATTGTTTCATGTTGACTTTCAGCAGCTTTTTCAAGCTGCTTTTTAAACACTGTAAATCATCACGGATTGTTGTTTCATTATTATTTTTCCTTCTCAGCCCATGAGAAAAAGTGCATCAGTCGCGGCGAAGCCGCAGCGCCTGCAGCCCAGTCCAAGCTGTCGCGGGTCAGCAGCGGCTTCGGCCTGTCGAAGCTGACCGGAGTGCGGCGCAACAAGAAGGAGAACAGCCTGAACAAAAACAGTCCGTCTGCACAGGTAGCTTTAAAAAATTAAAAAATAAACATGAAAAGATTTTCCTGAGCTGAAAACGGCTGCTGTTCTGACCAACAGGAAACGTTCCAGTGGATGTTCACCCACATTGCCGTCGTTAGGGACCTTGTCGCTATGCAGTACAAAGAACATCAAGAGGTACCAAACGCTGCAGAGAAAATGTCCCTCTGGGCTTCCGTAGATCCGTGTTTCAGCTACATTCACAGCAACCTTTTTAAAGTGCAGTGTGAATCTGTGACAATACTTGAATTTCATTTAGCTTTGTTTATTTTTGTTTTATTTCTGAGGTCCACATCAAGAAAAAAGCTTTTATTGTAAAAACAAATGTATACACTTAATATAATATTACAAAAACATAGCATATAATGAAACAATTGCCACACTGCAAAAACTCTAAATCTCACCAAGTGAAAACTTACCTGAATTATGTTTGAAAAGTTTCCGTCCATCTCTTGTCTCCGGCAGCGACAGCAGAACGCCCTGAAGTACGTGACGGAGGAGTGGGCGGCCATCGAGTACGAGCTGCTGCGCGAGCGCGGCCTCTGGGGGCCGCCCATCGGCTCCCACCTGGACAAGTTCACGCTGGAGATGACAGAAGGGCCGTGCCGCATGAGGAAGAAGATGGTCCGCAACGACATGTTCTACATCCACTACCCGTACATCCCTGAGACCGAGACCAACACCAACTCTGCTCAGGTATTCAACTCCACGTCAAGAACAAACACTGGCAAGATCAGTACTGGTTACCAAGATGTCTGTCTTCTTTTTTTTAGCTTTGTTTTCTTTATTTACAATTTCAGCATCATTTCCAGAACAAGATACTGAGCAGATACAATAACAACAAATAGAAAACCCCCACAAATATTCACAGGATGTCCATATATAA
This sequence comes from Xiphophorus couchianus, assembly GCF_001444195.1. Classification (NCBI taxonomy): domain Eukaryota; kingdom Metazoa; phylum Chordata; class Actinopteri; order Cyprinodontiformes; family Poeciliidae; genus Xiphophorus; species Xiphophorus couchianus. Next base: position 3,732,033 of record NC_040239.1, read on the forward strand.
ATACTACGTAATTTTTTAAAGTCGTAAATTATGAGAGTAAAGTCATAATATTAGCTGAAAAAATGCTAAAATGACAAGAAAAGTATTTTTGATAAGAATAAGCAGACTTGTATCTTTGTGTAATCACTTCAAAGTCCTGCTAGTGATAATAGTTTGATGCTGACTTATTAAAAGATTAAGTATTTTTTTATTTGTAAAACTGCTCAACGTTCTGAAGAAGATGCTCAACGTTCCTTATATTAATTTGTTTTTTAAAATATATTCTTTATTTTGAAACAGTAGCTGCATTTCTGCTATGCTAAGAAAAGAAAAAAACATTTGAAGAATAAAGTTATAATATTTCGAGATTAGTCAGATTAGTCGTAGAGTCACAATATTATGAGAATAAAGTCGAAACATCAGAATAAAGTCATTATAATCAGTATTATGAGTTCCCCCACTTTCTCCCATTGCTAACTAGAAACGACCAATCAAAGGCAGGAGGTGGGACTTAGTGCTGTCAATCACAATTCGAAAATGTCCCGAATGCTAAAGCTAGTTAGCATGGCCTCCGATAACTGCGCATAAACAGTTTTCCTGTAAAAGCAAGTTATTTTTCTGTCCTTAACACATTTAGCAATGATTGAGCATGATTGACAGCGCTAAGACCCGCCTCCTGGCTCTGATTGGTTATTTTTGGTACGTTCGACCAAAAACAGCCCATCATAAACTATCATGACATGGTGACAGTTTTAAAAAATATATTAAAACGTATTCTTTATAAAAGTTATATTCTGCAGCTGTAAGGAACAAGAAGAGTTAAAATTGTTCTTTAAAAATGCTAAAAAGCATTTTCTAAAAAAGTGTTTTGCATACATATGGTGGATTATTTTTTTTTGTTTTTTACATATAGACAGAAATAAAAAGTGTTGCGTCACTCATAGCTTTATTACGACAGTCTCAACCTCGTTTCTGTGACCTTTCCAGCCTTTCTCCCCACCTCTGGTGCCCCTCTTCCCCTCAGCTCAGGTACCGTCCTGCCCTCCCTGTCCAGACTAATTACCCACATATCAGTTTTTTTGCCACATGTTTTAAATCTGCAGCTGAAAATAAATACAGCCTGGCTTTAGCTGGGCTGCAAATTCACTGATTCTGCCAGGATCTTCAAGTATTTACGCACCACGGCTCTCACTTTCTGCAAATTCTCGCATTATTAAAATGTATAAAGTCTTAGTTTATGACATTGATGATGAATGTAATGAGGAATATTGCTGCTTATTTCACTCATATCATGGGAAAAATGTCTTGTTATAAGCAAAATAATCTGCCAATGGAACAAGTATTTTTTTCAATCAATATTAAGGAATTATTGACTTGAAATAATTTCCTATTTTTTGCTGAAAAGTTACTTGGTAGTTAGTTTTGTCTTAAGATATTTGCACTAGAAATTAGACCAAGAATACTTGGTAAGATTTTGTGTTTCTGCAGTGGAAGAAGTAAATAGTCAACTTTTTGTTGTTTCAATTTAACAATTTGTCAATATTGAATGACAAAAAAGTACAAATATATTTTATTTCACTTATAACAAGACACTTTCCCATAAGTGAAATAATCTACCAGTGGCTCTAGTAAATAAAGCTCCTATTTCTTGCTGAAAAGTTACTTATAAGTTAGTTTTCTCTTATTTCAAGTACACTAGGATGTTTACACTAGAAACTAGACAAAAATACTTGGTAAGATTTTGTGTTTTTGCAGTGAAACTGTAAAGTTGACCAGAATTACTCCATGAACACTTTAGATTGGTAAAACCAAGAGTTTTTGGTCTAGTTTCTAGTGCAAATATCGTGGTATGATTAAAATAAGAGAAAATTAACTGAAAACGAACTTTTCATTGAGATATTAGAGCTTCTTTTAAGTCAATAATTCCTTTATATTGATTAAAACAGACTGGCAGATTATTTCACTTATAACACCGGAGAAATGTCTTGTTGTAAGTAAAATAATCTGCCAGGGGATCTCGTATTTTTTCAGTCAATATTGAGGAATTGTTAAAACAAGCTCTTATATCTTGCTGAAATGTTATGTGTAAGTTAGTTTTGTCTTATTTTAACTGTCCTGAGATGTTTGCACTAAAAAACAGACCAAAATACCTGGGAATTTTTTGTTTTTTGGAGTGAATATGTGGATCAGAATTACTTCATAAAAACGTCAGAGAGGGATAAATTAGTACAGGAAGAGCTTTGATTTGTTCCTGATCTAACCCTAAGTCTTTCCAGAACTGCAGGTTCCTGTAACCTGATGCGACGTACATCTGCCGTGGATTAAATCATCACTAACTCCTGCATGTATCTGATGTTTCCACCTTTAAATATGAACGGCTCTCTCAGGTTTGATTCTCGTTCGCCTCCAGAAGCCGCTCCGGTACCGCCGGGCCATCAGCTACGACAGCAAGGAGTACTACATGCGGCTCCTGTCTGGAAACCCGGGGATGTACCAGCACTCCGTGGAGCACAGCACGGAGGGAGAGACGGCGCAGCACGAGCCGGAGCACGGAGAGGACACCATCGCTAGGGTCAAAGGTAACAACCAAGATTTAATACAAGTATGTCATGTTTGACTCGTGATGTGCGGTGAGGCACAGACAAATCCAAAATCCTATGTAGAAACTATATTTTAGCTTTGATTTTACCTAATTAAAGCTTATAATAATACAGTAGCAAGAAAGATAAAATCTTTAGTAATGCCACTTTATTTGAATGTTTTCTGATTAAAATTGTGTTTGATCTTACCCGGTGTTGGGTAGTAACTAGTTACATTCATTCAGTTACAGTTACATGAGTAACTTTTTTTTAATAAAACATACTTTTAGGAGTATTTTTACTACTTTTTACTTTTACTTGAGTAATTTTATTATGAAGTATTTCTACTCTTGAGTAAAATTTCTGGATTCTCTACCCACCGAATGAAAAACAAACATGTTTTAACCAAAATTTCAGCAGTTTTTAGCAGTTTTTGTTGTCAGTTTTTTATTGACAGAAACTGAATTGAAAAATTATATTTTTCCTGATTTAATTATTTTTTGTTTCTTATATGAGTTATTGTCATTTTGTTCCTTAAAATACCAACATTTCCATTTAACCTTATATTTTGGTCCATCTGATTGTGTAATTTTTAAATATCAAATATTTGACAATAGATTTTATTTAGTTAGCATCGGTTTTAGCTTCCCATGTGCTTTTTACTTATCCGTATTACTGCCTGTCAGTATGTTAGACTTTATTTTTTGCTCTTTCTGTCCTCCAGGTCTGGTGAAGGCTCCTCTGAAGAGATCTCGCTCCACAGCCGACGGCGCAGACGAGGACAGCCAGGAGCAGCTTCAGGACCAGCTGCTGGAGTCTGGAGGTCCAGAAGAAGAACAGAGGACCGACAACACGTCCCTGCTGCGCCTCCTGGAGGAGGGAGAGAAGGTGGGGGATAATATTGTAACGTTTATAAATTAATTTTTTACATGTTGGTTTAATCTGTTTATGAGACATTTAATCTAAAAAAATCATCGGCCTATTCCCAGCGCTTGATAGAAACAACCAATCAGAGCCAGTAGGCGGATCTTAGCGCTGTCAATCACTATTCAGTGTGGCACAGCAGATCCTGTTGTCAATGCTAGGCTAGCTTCTTTCTTTACTTTCTTCCATTTTCCTTTCTTTCAATTCTTCCATCCTTTCTTTTCTCCCTTCCTGTTTTTCCTTCCATCTTTCCTTGTTTATTTTTTTTCTGCAGTGTTTTTCTCTGAACTGTCTCTTGTTCTCACCAGTACTTCTCAGATCACACAGTTTGTTTCCTGAACCTTCCACCCTTCTTTCACTGATCCATTTTTTCCCCCTGAACAGTTTTTCTGAGCTCACAGTTTTTATTTATGTGATCTGTTTTCTTCCTGTCCCTTTTCCTCCAGATCCAGCACATGTACCGCTGTGCCAGAGTGCAGGGCCTGGACACCAGTGAGGGTCTGCTGCTGTTCGGGAAGGAGCATTTCTACGTCATCGACGGCTACACCATGACCGTCTCCAGGGAGATCAGGGACATCGACACCCTGCCGCCCAAGTGAGCCGCCATCTCCTCTCTGACCTCTGACCCAGACTTTACTTCCTGACAGAGTGACGCGGCAACGCTTTTTATAAATGTATCTTTTCAGGAAGCTAGCTCTTCCTTTACCTTGTGAGAAACAATTGGAAAAGGAAAAAAGGACATTTGGTTAAGACACTTTATGTTTTTTTCTCACATTTAAGAGAATAATAGTAAAAAAAAACCACGTTATTAATATATTGCAAAAACACAATCTTACCAAGTATTTTTGGTCCAAAAGCAATACTAAACTAACTTGCAAGTACCTTTTTAAGAGGAAATGTGAGCTTATTATAAATAAATAATTTCTTAATATTGATGAAAAAGTTCTATTAGCATTAGCAGATCATTTTACTTATAACGAGACATTTTTCCCATGTTATAAGTGAAATAAACTTCCAGTGGAACTAGTTATTATTATCAATATTGAGGAATTGTTGACTTAAAATAAGCTTTTATATCTCGCTCAAAAGTTACTTTTAAGTCAGTTTCGTCTCATTTCAAGTGGACTAAGACATTTGCATTATAACCTAGACCAAAAATGCTTGGTTGATTTCAAACATTTTCCAGCTGTAATGTGACATAAATTCTGCGCATTTTAGTTTAACATGAACAAATCTTTTGTAAGAAAAATATTAAAGGGGATCTATTATAAAAATTCACATCTTGTATGTTTTTCTGCTTCCATTTGGGTCAAAACTGCTTCTAAAATCAGCCACAGCTCTCAAATTGGTGATTTTATGATGTTTTGGTTTTTGTTTTTGTGTAAAAGCAAGAGCTCTCACTTCAACATAAACTGCAGGTTTCTGTCTGGGTCTCATACATTTTTGGTTAAAGCAATTCATCAAAATTACCCACGGTGGGTAAAGTATTCAGAAGTTTTACTCAATTAATTTTACTAATAATAATCCGCAAAAGTATAATAGTAGTAGTAAAAAGTACAACGTAGTAAAACAACTCCAAAAAAAAAATGTAATTTTTAGGACATGTTAGAATAAAATTATAGACATTTACAAACTTTTAACCAGACTTTCAATTATGAATTTAAGGAAAATATTTCTTTATTAGTGTTTTACATTTTTATTCTCCCTTTATATTTTTGTGCTGTTTTTGTTGTGTAATTTCATCTAGCTCCTTATGCACCATTTTCTTGATGTAAACTTCATTGTGTTTTGTGTCCAGTTTGCACGAGGCCATTATTCCCAGAGGGGCGCGGCAGGGCCAGAGCCAGCTGAAGAGAACCTGCAGCATCTTTGCTTACGAAGACATCAAGGAGGTTCACAAGCGGCGCTACCTGCTGCAGGTCAGGCCCGCCTTCACAGCACCAATCAAAACCCTCCACACTGCAGTGTTAGCTCATCCTGAGACATTCAATGTTAGAGGTCTAAGTAAATTGGTTGGCATGTTTTGATTAATATATTTTTGTTTTTGTACTTTAATACCGCTTCTATATTTTTATTAACCACCTAATAAAAGTGATGTTATTGGATCATAAACTGGGCTAAAAGGCTCAAATTTAGAGGAGTTTTCAACAGTTTGGACTACAAGTATGTAACTTCTTAGTTGCCAATTTTTATTATTACTGATGGTTAGTTTGTTTTTTAAAAAATGTACAAAAATATTTAGAGCATGAAGCATAAAATCAAAACTAAATATTCACGGGACTGAATATTAATAAATATTATAAATGTATCAATATTCCCACTCCTTATCCATCTACAAAATCTTATATTTATTACATGTGTTATATGTGTAGTATAGACCACACATATAACAAATAAATTTGTATTTAATCAGTCAGCCAAGTTTATTTGTATAGAACATTTCAGCAACTACACCTCAATAACACAAAATCCTAAACCAAGTATTTTTGGTCTAGTTAAGGTTTTTGTTAAATATGCTCAAATGTTGGAGGTAGAAGTTTTAGTGTAAAACCTTGTTTTGTTTTGGTTTCTTTCTCTTCAGCCGATGGCGGTGGAAGTTTTCTCAGCCGATGGAAGAAACTACTTGTTGGCTTTCCAGAAGGGCGTTCGCAACAAAGTTTATCAAAGGTACGCAGTTAAAGTGTACAGGAATAATTAACACTTAAAAAGATGTCAACTAGACTTAAAGGTCCTTTAAGAGAGCATGCTGGGTCAGGACTATTGCAATAAGATCAGTTAATCACATGATAAATTAAAATGAGCTCAATAATTTCCATCTGCATTATTTATTGTTTTTCTCTTTTTATCTTTCTATGAAAAACTAGATGATAAAAGTTTTCAGTCTGCTGCTTTAGTCTCAACAAGCCCTTTCTTTAAGGACAATTTTGTTTACAGAAACTTTATAATTAATTTTATTGGTTGTTTCTGTTCTGTTTATTTATTTTGGTAGTTTAAAACATCTTTCAGTCCCAGTGTAAAATGTTTATTAGAATTTAAAGTTTATTGACATTTGAGATGTGTTCTTACGTTATTTTGTTATTAATAATGTTGGTCTCAAGACAACATTATAGTTTATCGTGATAACCTCTGGGACAGTTTATCGTAAATAAATAATTTCTTTCAAATATTTTTAAATTAGCTGCACAAGTCAGTAGTTTTTATTGCTTTTATTAAAAAATATCTCCAAAACAATCATGAAATTTTGCAGGGACTGATCAATGTGAAATATGTATCGAATGTAACGACTGCTATTTATTAATACTTCAACGCTTCTTTTTAAAGGGTTTTACATTTACGTTATACATTCAGTGCCAACCGGCCCTTTGGTAATGAAAATGAGTTTTCCTCCAGCTGAAGACGCTGAACAGTGTTTGGTTTCCTGCAGGTTCTTGGCGGTTGTGCCGTCGCTGGCTGACAGCTCAGAGTCGGTTTCAGGTCAGAGGCCCAACACCAGCGTCGAACAAGGGTAATTATCTCATAATAATTTATTTTATTTTATTTCAGAGCCACTGAGTTTTTCTCCTCGTCTCCTTCAGGTCTGGACTTCTCAGCACTCTGGTTGGTGAGAAATCAGTCACTCAAAGATGGGAGGTAAGAATCTTTAATTTGGGATTTATAGTCTCCATGCCTGTATGGAAGCCTCCTGAGTGTGTGTTGGGGTGTGTGTGTGTGTTCCAGCGAGGTGAGATCAGTAACTTTCAGTACCTGATGCATCTGAACACGCTGGCGGGACGCTCGTACAACGACCTGATGCAGTACCCGGTTTTCCCCTGGATCCTGGCCGACTTCGATGCAGAGGTGAGCGAAGCGTTTCACCTTTAAAACGAGGTTTGTAGATTTGGGTCCGGCTTCAGTTTTTGTTGTTTATTTAAATTTGCAGGAGTTGGACCTGAACAACCCAAAGACGTTCCGAAACCTGGCCAAGCCGATGGGCGCCCAGACTGACGACCGGCTCACGCAGTACAAGAAGAGATACAAAGACTGGGAGGATCCCAACGGTGAGACCGCCGAACATCTTCACGCTCAATTCACATTTTTTTCTTGATGTTATTCAAATCTTGTCTTCGCTGACTTCTCTGTCCAGGTGAAACCCCAGCGTACCACTACGGGACCCACTACTCCTCCGCCATGATCGTTGCCTCATATTTGGTCCGGATGGAGCCATTCACGCAGATTTTCCTCAGACTTCAGGTTCGATCCTCATTTCCAGAACTTATATTGATTATTACAGCAAACAATACAAAGCTCTGCTTGCCAAAAGGCATAACTAAATAGCTCTGAAGATTAGAGTCATTTCCACAATTTCTCTGTTTGTGTCAGAAATTACACCTCAGCTGAGGCTTTAACTGTCTTATTTAAAAGGTGAGGCAGTGTTTATTAATAAAAAACATATTTAGATGTTTTTTATATCACGAGTTACACAATGTAGATGTATACTTTATATTAACTACTGGAACAGTCACAATTATTTTAAAATATATTGGAAAAAGTAAACAAAATGTTAATAAAGGAGGGCAGAAGAAATATAAGTAGTAAATTTTACTTTTATTGAATTCTTATTTTACTGTTAGTATTAAACTGATTTCTTTAAAATTAATCATATAAAAATGATTTTCTAAGATAAAACAGCGACTGGCCGATAAATTGTCCCACTAATTATTGTGATAAACTATAAAATTGTTGTTTTGAGACCAGTTTCTAGTAATGTATTGGTAGTAGCATAATAATGAAAGTTCACTCTCTCACAGGCCAGTTGACTCTAATTTTGTTCAAAACTCTTGCAACTGGAAGACATTTTAAATGTTCAAAATAAAATTTGACAACCAAAAACAATAAAGAAAAGGGAAAGAAAAACAACACACTTGTTTAGTTACTTATAGGGAAGCGCTAAAAATCCCTTTAAATGTTGAAAAGGTGACCAGGATTTAACCGTGTGTCTCTGTGACCTTCAGGGAGGTCACTTTGACCTTGCAGACAGGATGTTCCACAGCGTCCGGGAGGCGTGGCTCTCCGCCTCCAAACACAACATGGCCGACGTCAAGGAGCTGATCCCAGAGTTCTTCTACCTACCCGAGTTCCTGCTGAACTCTAATAACTTTGATCTGGGTTGGTGACCAGAGACGATCCGCACCGTCGGCTGCTTTCAGATCAGCTGGAAGAGATTTCACTTATTCTGACATTTGTTGCTTCAGGTGCCAAGCAGAACGGCACCAAGCTGGGTGACGTCATCCTCCCAACGTGGGCCAAAGGTGACCCTCGGGAGTTCATCAGAGTCCACAGAGAGGTAGGAGAATTAAAGGGGCAGTAACAAGTAAAATCCGCTTTCTTGAGCTTTTCATCATGTTGGTATCACCTGATCAAAAACATACCTGGAGTGTTGCTTTGACTCTTTCATGCCTCTAATCTTGTTGTTGCGCAACATGCCCACCCCTCCCTTCTTTCTCTATTCTCTCACTCTCTACTTCCTCTTCTGAGAGAGGAGATGTGCTACCAGCACTCCGTCTATCGGGTGAAATGAGTTTCCTAAATCTGCTGGGATTTATCCTGTCCAGAACTGAAGTAAACTCTGTTTAAGCTGGCATCGAGAAAAGATGCCAGCTTAAAAGATGTAGTTCGCCTGGTTCCTGACGAACTACATCCAGGTGTCCCAACCTTCTTCCCCCTGTGAATTAGCCAGACTGAGCAGCCTGCAGCCAACTAGTTTCACAGAGCTCACCTGAACCCAGCTGATGAGAGAAGTGCGATTTGAAGCCACATGTTGCGGGGCTAACGGATTGGTCCCCATGCACAGGACAGTCTTTGGCTCTGTGGCCCCGGCTCTTCTTCAGCTGCAGAGTTCTTTGTCTGTCTCGATCTTGTCTCGAAGCTGCCTGGAGGATCCAACCAAAGATTCCTGTTTTGCACCCACCTTTTATAGGGTTTATCCACCCTTTTGGTGCGTTTGCATTGGCTAGCACTGTTGCTGTGCTTGTTTAATTGGCTGTCTGCTTAGAGAGATGATCTCATATCCATCACTGTTTTACAGACATTTTGTCTTGATGTCTGTGCTAATGTCTCAGGGTTGCTCAACCTCCTATGTCCGTTGCCTGCACAACTGTTGTTGAAACGTTTACGTTGTTCAACAACCTGTTTCCAAATAAGGCGCTGATCATCTCTGCTCTCCTGTTAGTTCCCCTTTTTCCCTTAACCTTTCACCTTTCACCTACCATCTACCTCCAACATATCAGTGATGTTTAATTGCAGTTACACCTTTTTATACCATTTCAAGCTCAATGTCAAAATCACATTTATAATTTCTTTATCTTCTCTGATTTAGCTTTCATTTATAATTTTATAACCATAACTTATTAATTATTCTTATTATAATCTTAATGTGAGTTATTACATATGTTTTCTGAAAAGAAACCAAGAATAATCTATTATTCTAATTATTTGATGCCAAAGTTACAGTTACTTGTTTTTCTTGTAAGTGTTCCCACAAATGTAAGTGTAAGTGTTATAAGTAAACCACTATTAATATAAGTATTTTACTTTGAATCTTATCCAATTACTCAAAATGTTTAGACTTTCATTCTTTAAAACTTTCATGCTTTAAAATAAGGAATAGTCTCAACTATTTTTATAAATCTGCAGGCTGGAAACTTCCTCTTTTTCCAGGAAACCTGCTCTTCCTGTGTCATGTCTCTCTCTGTCTGATTATGATTTTTTATGATTAGATAGAAAAAAGGAATAGAATTAAAGCAAAGTTTGCAGGAGACAAAAACAACACACACAACACACCAGATTTATTTTATTGAAGTTTAAGTCTACTGTTGTCACTTGATGTCACTTAGTGATTCATTTTAAAGATAACTTTATTTATTATTACTGTTAAACTAAAATCTCCAGCATGGGGAAGTGGGATGAGCTCAGGTTTTCTTGACACCCCCTCCACGAGGTCAGACCTTTCACATGCCGGGAGTCCATCCCCCTCCTGCAGTTCGCCGTCCTCATCCCCTGGAAAGAGAAGATGTTCGTCATTGATGTGAAGATGCAGATTCTTCATCCTCAGTTGTCACAAAGGGTTCAGTATAGTCATCAAAACTCCACTTCTCTTGACAATCTCCATGACAACTATTCCACTGTACAAAACACCTGGTTGGACCTAGCTCCTCCTCCGAGCTGCTGTTTCCAACCTTCCACCTCTCAGATCAGCCCTCCCCGCTCAGTTCCTTCAGACTAGCCAGCAGCAATTAGCAAACACCTGGTGGCACTGCACAGTGAAACGCTGGTAAAAACGTTGTTGAAGGGTTAATGGAGGAGCCCTGTTGTAATAGCTTTCTGAAGCCGAAGGTTTTAAAGAGACAGTGGCCCAATTTGAAGGCGTTAAATCAGGAAGTAAAATTTCTTGTAATTCATATATGCTATATATAGCAGTTTTGTAACAACTGCAAATAATATAGTTACTTGACTATGCTGTAAAATGGCCCTATATGTACGTTTGTGTTTCTATTACTTCTACAAACAGCCACAACACTTAAAAAAAACTAGATGATTTTTTTAGCAGTAAGTTGATATTTTCTGGTATCTGGTAAATCAGTGTTTCCCAACCCTGGTCCTCAAGGCCCACTGTCCTACATGTTTTAGGGGTTTCCCTGCTTTAATGTGCCTGATTCAACTGATTGCAGTTCAACAAACGCCTGTTAATCAGTCATCAATTAAAATCAGCTGGACTGAAGCAAGGAAATAGCTAAAACATGTAGGGCAGTGAGCCTTGAGGAACAGGGGTTGGGAAACATTGTGGTAAATGACCCTTTTAAAGAGCTTCCTGATTGTTGAGTCATGCTGCACCGTTACCTAGCAACCCAAGCAGAGCTCCAACACATATGGTTTGATGGTCTTACTGTCCAGTGGCTGCTGGAAAAGACAAGTGTTGGGGCGTGCTGTGGTGGCGCAGGGGGTTAGCACGCCCCACTTTTGGAGGCCTTAGTCCTCGTCGCGGACGTCACGGGTTCGACTCCCGGTCCCGACGACCTTTGCCGCATGTCTTCCCCCTCTCCTCACCCTCCTTCCTGTCTGCCTACTGTCGAAAAAATACGAGCCACTAGCGCCGCAAAAACTCTTCGGAGAAAAGACAAGTGTTTAGTTGTTGACTTACCATTCAGAAACCACTTGCTGCTTTCTTGTTGGTTGCCCAGGAGGCTCCACTTCTGCTTTTCAAAGATGTCCGGTTATACAATTGCACATCTGTTTGCAGACATTTATACGCAAACGTTGAGTTGGGGGGCGTGGCCAGCAGCAGCTTATTTGGATTTGAAATGACAGAGACCCTATAGCAGCTCATTCTAGGCCAAACTAACCAGACTGAAAATCTCATTATCAAAAGATGTTGGGCTGACCAGAACCAACATGTTTTGGTCAGCCCACAGACCGATCCTAAACTGCTCAGGGAAGCCTAATTCATACTTGCTGACGTTTGAGATTTATTTTTTTTCCCAGGCGCTGGAGTGCGACTACGTCTCCGCTCACCTCCATGAGTGGATCGACTTGATCTTCGGCTACAAGCAGCAGGGGCCGCCGGCCGTGGAGGCCGTCAACGTCTTCCACCACCTGTTCTACGAGGGTCAGGTGGACATCTACAACATCAACGACCCGCTGAAGGAGACGGCCACCATCGGCTTCATCAACAACTTCGGACAAATCCCCAAGCAGGTCAGTAACTCAGAAATCTGAGTCTGCTTTTTTTTTTGGGAAGCAGAAATCTCCTTCTGACTGATTTTACTTTTTCTTTCAGCTGTTTAAGAAACCTCATCCTCCCAAACGCGTTCGCAGTAAAACCAACGGCGACCTAGCAGCCGTTCCGTCGAACTCCAACAACGACAAAATCTTTTTCCATCATCTGGACAACCTCAGACCTTCTCTTGCTCCTGTCAAAGGTTATCATAACCCCCCCCCCCACACACACACACGTAAAATCTGCTTTAATATTTCCACAAACTTTAAATTCTAGTCAGCATTATTGATCTTGTTTTAATTTATTATGCAATTAATTGATTTATTGTTTATTGCAACAGGCCTAGTTCCATCCTGAACACATCTAAAAACACAGAAATAAACAGAACGAATTTATAAATCAAAATTTTGCCTTTTTTTTTTCAATTTTTTAGTAATTACTTCTAACTGTGTGTCTTACTTTTGTTGGTTTTTCTAAGAAGCTGATTTTTGTTTAGATTCCTTTATTTATTTAGATTCCCTCATTGTCTGGGTATAAACACTTTTATTTGTGGTAAATAAACAGAATTCATGTTTCTCTGGTTCAGAGTTGAAGGAGCCTGTGGGACAGATCGTTTGCACTGATAAAGGCATCCTGGCTGTGGAGCAAAACAAAGTTCTGGTTCCACCCACCTGGAGCAAAACGTTCGCCTGGGGCTACGCCGACCTCAGCTGTCGCTTGGCCAACTACGAGTCCGACAAGGTCAGAGGCTTCTTATACCCTCACAAATTTACAGAGTTTGTTTTAGTATTTAATTATTATCCTTTAATAAGTTATTATCTTTGGACCTGCAAAGGGTCAACGTATAGCTTCAGATCCTCTACTGACCCTGCTAGAAACTAGCTGAAATCTGGATCTAGTGATGGATCTGATGCAAAATATTAAAAAAATGTTTATCTAGTTTCTTGTTCAAATATCTTAGTGCCAGAAAGATATAGAAGCTTGTTTTTACTAAATAATTCCTTTATATTTTTGAAAATAATGCTAGTTCCACTCTCAGATTATTTCACTTAGAACAAGACATTTTTCCAGGTGAAGTTGTATTTTTTTTTTTTTTACAAAATTAAGGAATTATTGATTTAAAATTAGCTTTAAAACAACTTTTACTGAAAAGTTACTTGTTAGTTAGTTTTGTCTCATTTCAAGTGTACTAATATATTTGCACTAGAAACTAGACCAGAATTATTTGGTAATATTTTGTGTTTTTGCAGTGTGTGTACTTCAAGGTGGTAGGACGTTAAGAAACCTTTTTGTGTACAGCCAGTTGCTGTGTTGAGGAGAAATTTCAATGTTCTGGCCCGTTTCAGGCCCTGGTAGTGTACGAGTGTCTGTCAGAGTGGGGTCAGATCCTTGGCGCCATCTGCCCCAACCCGAAACTCGTCATCACCGGGGGGACGAGCACCGCCATCTGCGTGTGGGAGACGGGAAGCTCCAAGGAGAAGGCCAAGTCTCTGACGCTCAAACAGGTGAGGCTATGCACACTCACACTCAAATGACCCAAATACTTTTATGTGAAATGTGATTGTTGTGTTGTTATTGTGGTCGTTCACACTTCCAAAAATATTCAACTTGTATGTAACTAGTTACATTTACTCAGTTACATTAACTTGAGTAACTTTTTAGGAAAAGTTTACTTTTAGGAGTATTTTTATTATGTTGTACTTTTTACTTTTACTTGAGTCATTTATTATGAAGTATTCCTACTCTTACTTGAGTAAAATTTCTGGATTTTCTACCCACTGAATGAAAAACAAACATGTTTTAACCAAAACTTCACCAGACTCAGACACACACCTGCAATTTTTATTTAAGTTTTTATGGAAAATTTGGATGGATGGACGGACGGATGGATGGATGGATGGATGGACTGTACATTTTCCTTTCAAATATAGTGACACTTAAATTGATTTTTTCTTGTTTTTATAAATTCAGCTACATAACGATTCCTTATTGTTGTTTATTTTAAGTTAAAAATAATAAAAAGTGACATAAGACGGGTGGTATAGGAACGAGTGCAATTATGGCAAAAAATGAATTAAATAAATCGTATTTGGGTCACGTCAGGCGTAGCAGTCTTCTCTGAATCATCGAGTTGCCGCGGTCAGTAAGGTGAGGTTTGCTCAGAATGAACCTTTTCTCTTTATGTTTCAGGCATTACTCGGCCACACGGACGCCGTGACCTGTCTGACCGCGTCGTCGGCGTACCGCATCGTCGTCAGCGGCTCCCGGGATCGGACCTGCATCATCTGGGACCTAAACAAGCTCTCCTTCGTCACGCAGCTGCGTGGACACCGTGCGCCCGTCTCCGCACTGTGCATCAACGAGCTAACAGTCAGTCACTTTCTCACTGGATAACCTTTGAATTTCATTTAGGTCAAGGGTGTCCAAAGTGCGGTGCGCAGGCCATATATGGCCCTTGGACAGTTTTTTTGTGGCTTCAGCTGCAGTTCAAGAATAATACAAATTTGTTTCATAATAATTAGAACAAAGTTTATCCAGAGACTCTTACTGAAAAACAGACTCTGCTCTCAGCTTTTATTTGATTTGTTAAACTTGGCTAAATAAAGCAATCATTTTGAAAGAAAGTGACCCGAATCCTGTTCTTGTAACTGGAATAAATTTAGATAGAGTCCAAAACAATTTGAAAACTGTCATAAATGCTCTTTTAATAAAGCAAACACACAAAATCCTTTTTGCTAAAAATAACAATAATTACAAAAATAAAATTGTATGTTTATTTGCTTGATTCTTGTTTTATTTTTTTGATCTGTGAATACTTCTGACAGGATGATTTTAGCCCACGTGATAAAAAGTTTGGACACCCCTGACTTACTGTAGGTGTTTTCAAGGTTTGGAAAGTGCTTGACATTCAAACTGCTCCATTTCATAATAAAGTTCTTCCTAACGTTTGCCTAAATTTTGAAAATGTTATTTACAATTGAAACCAAATATTTTTATACGCCTAAGAAAAAGAGAGAAATTTTTTTCTCGCTGTCTGAATTTAAATCTGACTAAATTTATCTTATTTTTGGTCAGTTAGAATTACTAAAATTATTCCTATCATGTAGACGCCAGAAAACATTTCTCAGAATTTTCTTGGTAACCTTTTTTGCTTGTTTAAGCATTTAATTTGAGCAGGAAGCTCATTTAGATACCATAGCAAGATTTGTTTGGATTGTTTCAATGTAATCAATATTTATTAGCCCTAATAATTCCAATGACTTATTGACCTGTGTTAATAAAGTAAAGGTCGGCTTTTCTATTTATATTTAAAGTTATTGAAATTGGGGGATTTGTTTTTGTAAATTGTTTAGCTTACAGACCAGTCAGGTGTATTGAATTTGTGTGAAAAAGACATAAAATTGTGTTGTATTTTAGTTTACTTTGTCCCTGCTATAGATGGAAGGATAGATAGGTAGGTAGATAAGTAGATAGATAAATATCTAGCTAAATAGATAGATGGGAATCTAGTTAATTAGCTGATTAGATATAGCTAGCTAGATAAATAGGCAGCTGGCTAATGAGATAGCTGTCTATTTACCTATCTAAATATCTAGACAGCCAGCTTTATTAATCCCTCAGGGAAATTGTTCTTCCCGTCTCCCACTCACAGTGGGAGACGGTAGATGTACTTAAAACTGTAAAACTGATAAAGTCGGTGCTAATAAACCGTCCGGTCTCTGCAGGGCGACATCGTCTCCTGCGCGGGAACCTACATCCATGTGTGGAGCATCAACGGCAGCCCCATCGCCAGCGCCAATACCTTCACCGGCCGCAGCCAGCAGATCCTCTGCTGCTGCGTGTCCGAGATGAACGAGTGGGACACGCAGAACGTCATCGTCACTGGACACTCCGACGGAGTCGTCAGGGTAACCAGATCACATCTTTCTGAACGCAGGTTTGTCATCTTTTCAGGAGCTTTACCTTTAACCTTCCGGGTGAAAAATGTCTTGTAGTTTTGGAGAATGGAGTTCCTACAAGTCCCAGAAACCCCTGCGCCAGAGCCAGTGGAGCCCGACGTGTCCGACTGCTGCACAGATGAGAAGATTGGTGAGTTTTGTTTTACATTTTTCAGACTTAAAGTTATTTTAATGGTATTTTTAATTTTTTCCATGTTATAAGTGAAATAGTCAGCCAATGAAACAATTACTTTTTATGAATTTTAAGGAATTATTTACTTAAAACAAGCTCTTATATCTTTTTTAAAAGTTACGTATAAGTTAGTTTTGTTTAATTGAAGTGTAATAAGCTATTTGCACTAGGAACTAGTCTAAGATTACTAAAGATTTTGTTTTTGCATTGTGAAGAAGGAAGTTGTGCTCCATGTCTTCTTCTGAGGTTTTTTGTGTTGTTTCCTTCATTGGTTCTTGGTGCAGCGCCCCCACAGGCGAGGAGGGGAACACGTTTTTCAATGAGTTTGGTTTGTTTGACACAATGCAGCAGCTGGAAATGTAACAAATGTTTCACCTTTAGGCCCCAATCGAACCGAGTCCACTGGACTATCAGGTGTGAAAACACCCGAAAAAACTTTCAGCTGCAACAGAAAGCGATTCTACAAGGCCATGGCTAAGGCTGAATAAATGTGTTGTGAGGGAGTTATGAACGCTTCTGCACTGATGAACCTAAACGTTGTTGTTCTCCCAGAGGGCGCTGAGAGTAACAATGGTGACGATGACAGCAGTGAGTCAGAAGGAGAGGAACCGGCGGCGCTGCGCAACCCTTCGACCAGCGGAGGCAGTGGCAGCCAGCCGGGCAGCGCCGTCCACCGACCCAGAGGTACGCAGCCCGGATCTCTGCTGAACAGCACGACTGAAATGAATCATCAAATTAATCACAGTCGATTGTGACTGGAAAGTTTTACAAAGCTCTCCAGTTGTTTTAGTAATATGTCATAATCAACAGTGTCAAAAGCCCCACTTAGGTCCAACAGAACCAGCACTTGGTTGATTTTTTTAGGCAGACCTGTGAACTTATCCAATCTTTTTTACCACTCAAAATGCTTTACACTGGAGTCACATTCACAAACACACACACACACACACATTTATACACCGATATGCAGATCGGTAGGGGGTTAAGTGCTTTCCCCAACGGCACATTGGCATGTGAGAGGAAGAAGCTGAAATCGAACCTGCATCACAAGAGCCACAGAGAAGACACTGTTGCAGAAATCAATGTGACTAAACATGAACACATGGATGAGTTTCTGAGAATTAGTCCTTTAATCCTGGAAATGTTCTTCAGGTGATGGAAGGCCGACTTTGCAGCTGTCTTTATGTGGCTCTGACGGTTAATTTCTGATCTAAAATAATTGTTAGTTAGCTCTGATTCTCTCTGTATTTTATGTAACTCCGTCTGTTTTGATTCTCCATTCAGGTCCGTCATCTAGAGCCGGAGCGTCTTGGTCGATGGACAGCGGCTCTGACGACTCTCACCGCTGGTCGGACACACTCAGCATCGACGAGAAGGACGGCTTCGTGTTCGTCAACTACTCCGAGGGCCAAACCAAAGGCCCCCTGCCTTTGTCGACTCACCCAGCCCAGACGTCCCTCCCTCAGCCTGTCCATCCGCCGGCCCCCGAGCCGCGGACCTACAACCAGCTCAAAGCAGGTGGGCGACATTTTCCTGGCTCTTTGAGCGTTTTCCAGCATAAAGGCGATTCGGTGAGCGTGTTTGATGTGTGTGTGGCTGCAGGATACAGATGGGAGCGTCAGCTGGTCTTCCGGAGCAAACTCACCATGCACACAGCGTTCGATCGCAAGGACAACGCCCATCCGGCTGAGATCACCTCCCTCTCCATCTCCAAGTAACAGAGAACATTTTATTTTTGTAAATAAAGACATAAAAAAGTATTCTTTCAAGAATAAACCATTTAATAACATCTAAAACTTAAATACTAAGCAAACTACTAAAAGTGCTGCTGTTTAACTCTCTCAACGTTTCACTGGTTTAATTAATTTAAACCTTTAATTAATGCAGGTGCTTGAAATCCTGGGAAATCTTTGAATTTTATTAGATGTTTTCAAGGTTTGGAAGTGCTTGATATTAAAGCTGTGCAGTTTTGTAATAAAGTGTAAATATAACATTTGATTAAAAGCCTGAATTTGGAAAACATTGATAGATATTTTTTGCTCCTAATAAAAAGAATGTTTTTATTCTCAGTGTATGAAGTTAAATCAAACTAAACTGTTATTGTTTTAGGTCAGTTAGAATTACCAAAATGTTTTATCTTTGCTAAATGACAAAGAACTTGGCAAGAACATTTTTAAAATTTTTATTGTAAAATTCTTCGTACTATTTAATTTGAGCAGGAGAGACATTTCAAAACAAACTTTTACTATATTTTATTCCTCCTTATCACTGCTGTAGAATATAGAATATTATCACAAGTCATTATTAATAACAGTAATAAATTGACATAATATAGTGAATTGAAACAGTTTTTTTAGTTAAGTTGTATTGTTTTTATTTCCAAAGTGTGCTGCCTGAAACGTTTGCTTGAATTATTATTATTTTTTTGCTAAAATATTTTGGTAAAACACACAATCATGTATCAGCCTGAGCAAGCTTCTTTTGTAGTTACTACATGACAGTAATTATTCTCTCTCAAGTCAGAGAAACAAACAAATAAATAAATAAAAAGTTAAATTCACCAACATAGAAACAAAAACACAGCTTTAATATTTTTTTAATTGTAAGTAGTTTAAATAGTTAGAATAATGTATTCTTGCCTGCGTTCTGAAGGCAACTGCTGACCCAATGTGCCTGATAACTGATAACTGGCTTATATCTATAAAACTACATTCTGTTTTACTAAAGTTATAGTTTGCTTGGATTTTACTGTTTGAAACTGAATGAACCCTGGTGAGAGCGGTTTCCCTCTGCTCCTGCTTCGTCTCTGCAGGGATCACAGTAAGATCCTGGTTGGAGACGGGCGCGGCCGAGTCTTCAGCTGGTCGGTGAGCGACCAGCCCGGCCGCTCGGCGGCTGACCACTGGGTGAAGGACGAGGTGGTGGACAGCTGCTCCGGCTGCACCGTCCGCTTCTCCCTGACGGAGCGACGCCACCACTGCAGGAACTGCGGGCAGCTCTTCTGTCAGCGGTAAGAACCTGAATCCGATCAGCAGTTCCTCTATAATCAATCGATCGTTCACAAAACACCCTGATCGCTAACATGCACTAGTTATATGTATATATATATAAATTTAACTGATTTAATGTTGTAAATAATGTAAATAACATATTTGTTTGTTGGAGCTGACTGACAAATATTTTGGGACCAAGTGGATTTTGATTTGTTGTCATCTTTTCTGAGTTGCTTTTAAAAATATCTAAAAGCATTAATAAATAAATAAATATAAAGCAACTCGGAAAATTTAAACTACTTACAAAAAAATATTAAAGCTGTGTTTTTGTTTCCATGTTGTCATGTGAGACATCATAATTCATTTTATTTGCCGTTTCTGTTGTTTTGTTTATTTATTTTGAGTATTTAAAATGTCTTCTAGATCCAATGTTAAATGCTCAGTAGAATTTTAAGTTTATTGAACTTTGAAAATGAACTGTTATTGCATTATTTTGCCATTACTGTTATATTACTTAAAAATATTATAACTTATCACAATAACTTCAGAGACAATTTATTGCCCAGCAAAATCTGTAATTGTGACAGGCCTAAACATTAACCTGCATCTATTCTAGTACCTCTGGTGTACCTCAGGGCTCTATACTTAGTCCTTTGTTATTTTCTCTTTACATGTTCGCATACGTGATGAATTACTGTTTGTTTATAAATCATCTGGTTTGTAGAAATTACTAGTAGAACCTTTAGTCAGAATCTCATTTATTAACATATTATCGGCTTGTTTTGCAGGTGTAGTCGCTTCCAGTCGGAAATTAAAAGGCTGAAGATTTCATCTCCAGTGCGAGTTTGTCAGAACTGCTACTACAACCTTCAGCACGAGCGAAGCATCGACGACGACGGCGGTGCCAAAAACTGATAGGTTAGCAAACCGCCTGGATCCCTTCATCTGCCCTCCGTGTGACCTGAAACCTCCCAGAATCCCTATCCTCTCAAGCGCCAGAATGTTTGATTTGCACGGAGATCGGAACCGGATCGAAATGAAAATGTGGGAAAGAAACTCAGCCATCACTTTAACTACATGTACTCATCATCCGGAGGGGGAAAACATAACCAAGCAGCTAATCTGAATCAATCCCCCACCATTTCCGAAGATACTCCTCCTCCTCCTTCTGTTACCATTAAAAAAAAAAAAGACTTGTTCATAGTGTAAATACGTAACCACGGCCTTTTTAACTCTGCAAACACAAAAATGAAGGTCATCTAGAAAAACAACAGCTTGCTTGTAACTTAGCGATGTGACTAACCACTCCTTGCTTTAAAACAAAACTACAGATTGTGTGTAACCTGCGTCACAAGCCACAGTGAGTAGAGAAGACGTACGGAGGGATATGAATGTCAAAACTTTGTTTGTGGGTGGAGTTATGCAAAAATCACCTTTTTTTATATATATAAAAATAATTTCCAGATCACGTTGTTGTTTACAAAATGTGAGATCGAACATAAAATCACAATTTTTTTGCCAAATAGTTTTGTTTTTTCAGCCTATCATCTGCTCTGTCCTTCGTCGTTTTCAGTTTGGAGGTTGCTGTATTTTTTTATCATGGTTGCTGCTGCGCTCTGAAGACTGGATCAGTTCAGATTTTTAAACATATCAGTTTTATTCTTTTTGTTTATACGAGTTTATCCAAAAAGGCGGAGATTTGTTTTAAAATGTGAATTTATTCTCCGACATCCACATTGCAGTCAAAGCAGCTTTTTAGAAGGACACAGAAAAGGGACATCTTTATTTTTACATCTCTCTACACAATCTGTTTTTAATTCTTCTAGCTGCAGCCTAATTTAAGAGAAGACCTTGATTATCCCTCAACAATATCCGTTATATTTAAAAAGTTGGGCAAAAACAGCTGAACTGGATTAAAAATGCATTTTTAAATGCCAATTTATGATTTTATGTTTGATTTCGGTGGTGAAATGTTGCCCAGCAGAGATGGTGTGGAAGACTTTAAAGGGACAATAAATGCAGCTAGTGTTTTCTATACAGCCAAAGCTTTTATTTCAGCTCCAATGTCACCAAAAACATGGAAAGCTGCAGCATTTTGACACATTTCCGTAACAAAGGCGCCATATTTATTCCTTTGATGGTCCGGTTTTTAATCTCCTCAAACTTAAACGACAAAATTTTTGAATTCACGGCTTAGATAAAGTTTTTTTTACATATATCCCCTATATGTAATTCCTATATAATTTGTACACCCCATATACACATATGTATAGGAAGTACAAATATCTTGGGCTCCCTCAGAATTGGCTTAAGAGTTTTGCTCATTCTGCCCACAACGCCAATATTGAAAAGCAAAAGTAGTAAGGAATATCTAAGAGAGCCTTTCTGACTGAAGACTGAATGGTGTTTTTAAATAGAAAGGTCATAAAAAAGCTTCATGATGGTTTTTCTGTACAATTTCATCCAATGTCTGCATTGGATTAACAGAATTAAACTAATGTTGCTCTCAGTTACTGTCAACTAAGTGCTTTCCCCCACATTTTATACTTACTATAGAATTGTTTCATTTAAAATTTTAACAAATTCACCTTGTAGAAATTTATTTTATAAATAAATTTCCTTTTTTGTTTGTTTTTCAAAGGGCCTTGAAAAATCTTTTTGTTGTTGGCCAGTGGTGTCCAAACTTTAAACCTGTGGCTGAAACTGACAAATTTAAATTACAGGCTGCCCACAGATTTCATTGAATTGTAAATGAAAAAAAAAAAAAAAAGAAGAAAGGTTGAGATTTTTTTTTATAAACTTTTTTAAAATTATTATTCTGTAAAACTATTAAAGATCCAAAAAATGAATTTAGGATTATTACCTTATTAAAAGAAAAACAAAAATGTTTTAATTGATGGTTAAAACATTAATTGCTTTTACCATTTTTGATTTGTAGTCAGGGGCCAAACAAAATCATTTCAAGGCCCACAAATGGCCCATGGACCACGCTTTGGACCCCCCTTGACAAAAGGCAGTTTTTTGGAGCATAAAGATAAATCTAAATCTAAAATAATCTTATCTTGTTTTTAATTTCTTCAACGATTCTATTAATTTAAATGAAGTTGTTTAATTGCAAAGTTTTAAGTCAAGAACTATCTTCAATTATCCTATCAATTTATTTTTTACTCCTTTTCTTTCCTCTTTTCTCCCATTTATTCCAGCGCTGCTTCATTTGAAGAACTTTCATCCGTTTGGTTTCCACCAACCCTCGTTTTGGTCCTAAAAACACACACACACACACACACACACACACTCCTGCTAGCTTTCATCGTTACCGTACTGTAACTTAGTGCAATCATCATCACCGTCTCGCAGAAGAGGCCCAACTTCTTTGCACCTTGTAGAAAAAAAAGCAAAGAGGAATCATGAGTTTTGACTGAAGCAGGTTTACGTTGTCATTTCAGCAGAGAGGTGCATTTCACTGCAGATTAATGAACTGTACAGAGTATTTATGCAATTATAACTGGTTTTAGATTTTTTTTAATGATTTCAGCAAGTTTTGTTACTTGTTGCATGTTTTATTAACACAGCTGACTTTCTGTGTCAGTGTATTATTGTACATGTTAGGTTTTTTTTTTCCTGCTGGATTTCTGCTTTTGTTTTTATCTCTGAGGCATTGCCTGATGAGCGGCCGACTGGTCCCGTTCCCGGCGTCGGGTGGACTTTTGTACTCTTTACGGAAAAAAACTACAAACTAATTACGAAACGAGGAAGGAAAAAAAAAACTGAAAAAAATCCTGGATTATTTTGGTGGTCTTGTATTAGACTGCGTTACTACAGTATCTGGTGTGCAATCTGTGATAGCTGAATGTTCCTTGTGTCTTTGTGTTCACTACATCCTAAGAGAGAAAAATAAAGAAATAGTAGAATAACACCCACGTCAATGTCAACGGAGCAAAATGGTTCAATAATGCAGTAGAGCTGGTACTTATTCCTTTTCATTTCAGTTCAATAAATAATTGCTGTTTACCACCGAAGGCTGTCGTCTCTGATTTGGGGAATATTTTCAGGTCTGTTTTGAAATCTGAAATTAATACAAACATACAGAGAGACATTAATCACTGCTGGATCTGGTTTTATTGTTTGCTGCTCATCCAAATGTTAAAGAAATATGTAAAACAACTCTTCAACTTCTCTACTGCTAAGGTTTTTGGGAGTAAAATAGCTTTTAGATTTAGTTGTTACACTTAAACTTTTCAGAAAATTAAGTGTAAGTAAATGCTAAATGAAATGTTTAATTTCTAAAGGGAAATCTAATAATTGGTTGTGTATTACATGTAAAACTTACATTTTATGCGTTTGCATATTTAATTAATGTATTTCTAAAGGACTTTTTTTTAAAAGCTTCCTATTTTGTTATTTCATGTAATTTCTATTGCAGATTATTTGCTAATTTATCAGTTAAAATAAAATTTGGCTTTCCTGCAATTTCTGCAAAAGTTTATAACTTCAGCTTTTGAGACAAATTTCAGCAGATGTTCCCCTTAACTTAGTAGCTCCTTTAACAATTTTTGGAACCATTTTCAGCTCAAACTCAGGTTTATTTTGCAAAAATGTTTGAATCTTTTTTTAAATCTTGACAGTTTTGCTAATTTAGCTGATCAACTTGCATGTCTGGTTATACTTTTCTGAGCTTTCTTCTGATTTATTAGGATTAAACAACTGTTTTAAAATTAAAACTGGTGTCAAACGTTTGGCAAAAAATTCCATTGCATCAAACAAATTTGGTAAAAATCTACTGTGCCACATTTTGTCGCTTTGTACTGCTTTTATTTTGAAAATATGAATGAAAGTTTAAAGGTCAAAAGGTTAACCAGACCCCGCGTCCACGCAATGATTATTTTTAACAGTGTTGTATAAAGTACTGAAATCTCAGAGTCAAGTAAAAGTACAAGTACCTCTCCAAAATATGACTTTGGTAAAAGTCCAAGTCACTGACTGAAATGTTACTTGAGTTAAAGTCTTAAAGTATCTGAAACTTCTTGTACTTAAGTATGGAAATTACTGTAAAAATGGATGTACTCAAGTAATGTAATGAAAAGTACAAGTAAAAAGTAAAACAAAGCAAATGCAGTTTGAATGACATTTTTTATATTTTGGTAAACTTGTCAAATACACTTAAAATAATGTACCCAACCAAGTGCAGGCAAAATTAAACCTGCTAATAGATATACCTGCAGGCATCATTTAGTTAAGAAAATTAGGTGCTTTACCTATAGCACAAGGTTAACTTAACCTGCTTTACAACTGAACCAGCTTCTTAGTAAACCCTCCAGGACAGAAAATACAAAGTTTTTGTAAGCCTTAAGTTTTCCCTTCAAGTAAGGTCAGTGCTGAAAATGAGAAAAATAAATAGTACAGAAAATGCGGCCAACATGAAGAAAAAGATCTGTTACGATTACTCTACTTCACAAATCAGTGAATCAGTCAATCCTACAGTCAGTAGGTGGTGCACACAACTGGTCATTATGCAAAAGAAAAAAAGAATTGGGAGGGAAATGCAGCTTATTGGCATCTGTAAACCTGGTTTTGAACTTGCATGCCTTTCCTATATTTGTTAAATTGAGTCTAAATTGCTATCGCTATGGCTTCTGTCCCCCTTGAACAGAGGAGTCTAGGTAGCCTGCTACAGTCAACATTAGGCCTAAGCTAAATACACCACGTGTGGAACTGAAACAATGCCAAACAAAGTTCATTTATGCTCAACGTTTCACAATACAGTAGTGCCTAGTGACCAAGCTATAGTTACTGAAACAGGAGGATTATAACCATTTCATAAGACGTTACCTCGATGTGTTTCTTCAAGTTGGACGGGGAGTTTTTGTAAGATAGAATTTCCACATCTTCGGGCAGGAATAACATAAACTGCATGCGGTACGACGAATCTTTAACACCCACGAAAGAGTGTATTGTGTTTAAATAAGGTCATGGGCTCTCATCACCAGCTGGTGGTTCCCTTGGAGCCGTGTCCGACGTAGTTGCAGTCGTTGTGGTCTCCGTCTCCTCCTCCATGTGGCTGCTGCTGATTGCGAGACTTTCTTTGTGTTTAATGGGAGAAGCGAAACAGGTGTATCCTATTGGAGGTGATGAACCAGCCCAGGCAAGCAGGCTACCGACTTTGTTCGGTAGCCTGCTTGCTACTTGCTAATCAGTAGGTGGGGTCAAAACACTTTGTTTCTCTCTCTCGCTTTTTTGTAACGAATAACTAAACCACACATTGAAAATGTATCGGAGTAAAAGTACGCAATTAAGTTCGGAAATATAGTGAAGTAAAAGTGAAAGTCATCAAAAATGTTCATACTCGAGGAAAGTATGAAGTACTCCAAAATATACTTAAGTAAAGTAGTGAAGTGTTTTTACTTCGTTACTATACAACACTGATTTTTAACACTTTTCTTTATGTGTAATGATGTTTTGCTCACAAACATCATTATCATGACATTGTGAGGTATTTAAATTGATTTGAATTAAACTGATTTGTTGGTTTTTAAGTTGCCGGTCCTGAGAGGAGCAGGTTGGATTTTGGGTCTGTGAGTTTTCAGGTTGTAATCGATGCAAAATGTGTGTTTGTGTGTTTAATTCGGCCCTCACTGGTTGTTACTGCAGAGAGAAGCAGAGCAGGTTAACCCAGTATGAGCTGAATGGAGGGTGACGCCGCAGCAGAGCAGAATAAAGTTAAAACAATAAATGCAGACTCACACCGGAAGTGTGGTTTGTCGCACTTCAAAATAAAACCAAATGTGAGCCCCTTTGCGCATTTATGAATTACATCTGAAGACAAAGAAGTAAATGATGCGTGAAAGTATGCATACCACATGTAACAATGACTTTTTGCTAATGGTGGAAACGTTTAATGTTTGGTATTTTAAGCTTTCTTTACTGTAAAAAATGATTTAGCTGCAAATCATAATTTAAGAAGTTCCAACTTTAACAAGAGAAAAATCAATTTATGGTGGATAAATTAGAAATGGGGTTATCAAAAGAAATATGTCATCCAAATGTGCTACTATGGTGCACTGAAATAATACCATTCATTCAATGACAAAAAAATGTGGCTATTTTATTCATTTATATCTACAACAATGTAAAATAGATTAAGGGGGAAAAACTGCCAAAAAACTCAGAAATTTTGAGACTAATCTGAAATTTTCTATAAAAATCTTTTCAAAAGTCTGACTCTTTGTGAAACTCAGAAATGTCTTTGTTTTTTAGAAAATGTCTTATATTCTCAAAATGCTAGTCTTTTTCACAAATTTTTAACTTTTTGAGATCAAGATTCCTTGCTTTTTCTTAAAAATTTCAGGAATTTCTTTTAAAAAACTTTTAGAGATAAAACTCAACGTCTATCAAAAACTTTTTGAGTTCTTTTTCTTGCAAATTTTAAACTTTTGGAGCTCAAAAGTTTCCTTATTTTTTCTGATATTTATCAAAAAATCTTTACATTTTTTTACTTTTGGAGCTCAGAAATTTCCTAGTAATTTAAAAATGATTATTTTTCCAAATTTCTGAGTTTTGCCTTGCAAATTTTCAACTTCTGGAGCTCAGATTTTTTCTTGAGAATTTCTGAGTTTTTTTGGTAAAAGTTTACTCCCATTTTATCTACAATTGTACTAACACGCCATATAATAGATAAATTAATATGTAAGTAAATAAACAAATAAATAAAGTAAAAAAAAACCAAACAACTGAGCTATTCCTTTAGACTTTTGAGGGAAAAATGAAAAAAAACCGCGCGTCTGAGAAAAGCTTTTATTTTTGAAAGCCTTCGCCGGAAGTGGTGTCCATGATTTCTCGGACTTCGCAGCAGTAAAAAAGGCAAAGCAGGGACTGCGGTGGTAAACAAACAGGTAGAGCAGCCGTACCTCGTCCCACGGAGCTGCGCTGTCGGCACCGGTTGACTTTCAGGAAACTTGACCTTCTTCTCGGACCGTCTCTGAGGTCGAACTGGCTCTAAAAATCCCGGACTTTGGCTGTTAAAACTCCAAGGCTCGTCCCCGGTCCTCTTCCTCTCTCCCCGCCCTCCCTGCCCTCGGAGTCGGCTTATGTGACACATTAACGTCCCGGGGGCGAGACGAGCGAAACATGACGGAGCTGAGGAAGCGAGGCGCCGGCGGAGGAGACCCCGACACCGCCGAGAACATCAGCGACAAGGTAAGGCGCACCTTTCGGGCATAAGGAGACCCCGGTATCACCGTGGATCCTCGCCCTGGAAACCAGTCCGGCTGGTTGTTGCTGGACAGCGGGGTTAGCCAGGCTGGTTAGCTGGTTAATCCAGCTTCAGCCGCAGCTCGGTCACGGATACGGTTCCGATTGGGAGCAGTTCGGGTGGAGGTGATACCTTCACCCATGAGTCTTTATGAGCCGGACTCTTCAATGTCAGGCTGCTGCTGACCAATATGAAATGTGTCATCCTGAAGTTTATGTCTGGATTAAACACTAAAGGATTCAAAGCACTTCTAAACATTGACTTTGTTGTCTCTAAGTGACTTTGTAACTAATTTGAGCAAACCCTGTTAAGTATTTTATACAGAAACACAGAAAATGCCAACTAGAAATAATTATTCCACCATCATTTTGGCGCCCCTTTTAGCATGGCGCCCACATCCCTCAATATAGTACATACCCACTTTTGTCCTTAGTCATCATCCATTTGGAAGACCTGTTTGAGGTCACAAACACCTGTCCAATACAGAAAATGCCAACTAGAAATAATTATTCTGGCATCATTTTGGCACCCCTTCTAGCATGAGACCCCTATGCTTCACATATAGCCAACTTTTGCCCCATTGGCAGTGTGCTTAGGGGCATCGTCCTTTTAGGAGACCAATGCAGAAAATGCCAATTAGAAGTAATTATTCCACCATCTTTTTCAGCAACAAGTACAGGCTATGACTCACTGTTGATTTATTTTGCCAAGTGTATTAAATGGCCATGTCTGCATTTTAGGAAAAATCCTTGGATGTTTGTTGTCCTTTTCACTATTAAAATAAACTAAATTCAAAGCAGAATCCTGGATAAATACTTTGTGTTGCACCTTACATTTCCCGTTGTAAGATGTTAAATTGTCTGTGTCTTTGTTTTTAAAGGCTGGCATCAGTGAGAATGGCATCCTAACATTGTTTTTTAAAAATGTCTTTCTGTTGTCAACTGCCTGGCAAAACAAACTGAAGCCATTCTTGAATCATTCCGAGAGCCATAAATGGCCCCCGCGCCACACTTTAGACACCCCGGGTTTATAAGAGTCATTCTCAGTAGCTGTGTTGCCATTAGAAATATTCACAAAACTTTGTCAATATTCCGCTAATGTCAGAAGAACACAATTGTAATGTTTCCATCATCCTAGCGGCTAAACTTTATATCAAAAACTTTTTTTTTTTAAAGTACCGTGTTTCCATTCAACAAATATATTTTTGATATCCCAAATTGCACAATTATTAGTGACTGAAGGTAGATGTGAACTAAAACCTTTTGCACAGCAGCAAAATCACCTGCTTTAATAATGGGCCTCTCATGATAACAAATTTTGCTGGATGATAAATTGTCCCAGAAATGATTGCAATAAACAATATGGCCATTTTGAGACAAATTTCAACTTTTATCATAATAATAATAATGACATATTAATGCAAGTACACATTCTCAAATATAAAAAACTTTAATTTCTGAGAAAAATGATAAATCATGCAAGTGAAAATTATTTAGCCTGTTTTGGTTTGTCATGCTACTAATATTTTATTTTTTTATTGCGACTGACCTACTTAATAGGTTTTGTGACTCCTCCTCCTTTAATTAAAGTAGAACTCGTATTTCAACTTCTGCAGCGTCAGACTGCTTAGATGTGATGCATGCAGTGGTGTCAGGACTTGCTCTGTTTAGGCTTTGTGGTGCAGCTCATGGTGTTTAAGTTATTACCTTTTCTTGTGAAAGAGCTGCTGAAATGGTGCGATTGGGAGAAAATGAACACGATGGTTTTAATGTGTCTGGAGCTGTTTCTAACTGCTATGAGTCAGCTGGACTCGGCTTGTTTTTGGGGCGTTAAACGATCGCTTTGCTTTAATTCACACCCTGTAGATAAATCCCAGACAGAGCTGGAGAAACGTCTGGGTCATCTGCTGCAGACTTTACATGACAGCTGACCTTGGTGGGGTTTCTGCAGACCAGCTGGTTGGTGGCGATTTTCAACATTTTTTAATATCTCTGCAGTCTTCACAAGCTCTGCTTCAGAAACCTTTGTTTTTGTTTTTTTTTGACTGAAGTTGGGAGTGTTTATTTTTCCAAGATGGAAATATTAGACACCAAAAACCTAAAGTGATTTGTAAAATGTGGATTTGTGTGCATAAATGTAAATTTCTTTTGGAAACGATGCACATGGTTCACTGACTTTCTGTAGCCATTAACGAGCTTTTGGCAGGTCAGAGCTGGATGTCTGAGTTCAAACCTTTTTTGGCTCTCAGTCAATTTGTAAGACAAAGTCATTTATAGAAGTTAAAAACAGAAAAACAGACATTTAACCACTAGAGACGCACACAATCAAGTTAATCAAGTAAAGGGACTGATGAAGCAAATAATTATTAAAATGACAGAAATCAACAGAGTTTGGTAGTAACTAGTTGCATTCACTCAGTTACATTAATTTGAGTAACTTTTTCGAAAAATTTACTTCACTTCTTACTTTTACTTGAGTA
This sequence comes from Xiphophorus couchianus, assembly GCF_001444195.1. NCBI lineage: Eukaryota > Metazoa > Chordata > Actinopteri > Cyprinodontiformes > Poeciliidae > Xiphophorus > Xiphophorus couchianus. The sequence goes on from NC_040239.1 coordinate 3,762,118, forward strand.
ATTTTATTATAAAGTATTTCTGTTCTTATATGAGTAACATTTCTGGATTTTCTACCCACTGAATGAAAAACAAACACGTTTTAACCAAAAATTCCCCAGACACAGACACACACCTGGAGTTTCTGTTAGAGTTTCAAAAGTTTTTTATTGAAAGAAACTGATTAAAAAAATATATTTTGCTGATTTTGTTATTTTCTTTCAATATTCGTGAACAAGTACTACTTCCACTAGCAGATTATTTCACTTATAACATGGAAAAAATGTCTTGTTATAAGTGAAATAATCTGCCAATAGAATAAGTATATTTTATAATGAATATTAAGGGATTATTGACTTAAAACAAGCTGCTATGTCCTATGCTCCTTAACTTACTCTTAAGTTAGTTTAGTCTTTTTTTAAGTGTGATAAGATATTTGCACTAGAATCTGGACAAAAATACTTGGTAATATTTTGTTTTTGCAGTGTAAGCTAGTTACACTGCAAAATATTTCAATATTTGATTAATCACAATTAATCCGATTAATTGTTTCAGGCTTAATAAAACCTTAAAATGCACTGCATCACTGTCACATGACCTGAAATAGATGGCAGCAAGATGTAAATAAATATTGTCTGTATGTTTATTATTGGCTTTCTGATTCTGTAAGTGTATTTATTCTAAAACGCTGTTTATTTTTGACTTGGTTTACAATATTTTCATAAATAAAATTAAGCTTGAAAGACGATCCACCCAGGCTGTTGTGATTCTGCTGAACTCGGCTTAAAGTTGAGTCTAAATCAGGCAGGCAATGCACAAGGTAAAGCCGTGAATTAAAGAGACAATTGGTGCTTGAACGGCAGCCCACCGTTTCTATTGATCCATCTGTATCAATGAGCATTAAATTCCCACCTGGCTTTGTTCTGCTGCTGAAAGCTTCTTATTGCTTCAGGCTGCAGTTTGTCAGAGGGGGGGGGAAAAAAAGCAGCGTTGTTGAAAACGGAGATGCTTCTCTGAGGAAGTCGCACTTTCATTCAGGTGTTTGCTTGATTGTTCTTCTTCCCTCCAGGATTAGGAAACTTGTGTAGGCTGTGATTTGATCAGATTGGTCCTTTAAAATCCCAACCGTTGCAGGACAAACAGCATCATGAAGACCACAGCAGACAGATCAGAGAGAAGGTTTAAAACATATTGAGGTTCTAAAATATTATTTTAAAGGGGACCTATTGCGCAAAATTGATATATTTTCCCTAATTTTTGTTCTTCCATTTGTGTTTCTACTGCTTCTAAAACAGCCCAAGTGCTTAAAACAAACAAACAAAAAAAATAGAAGAAAAGCAAAACACCCGACCGGTTTTTGGCAAAAAGTTTAAAAAAAAAGTTTGGTGTCTGCAAAATGAGCAGGTTCAAAAATCTCTGGAATGTAAATCAGCAGGCACTGTGCCATTACCTAGCAAACCCAACAGAGTTCCGCCCGTTACTTAGTAACCGGAGCAGAGTTCCAGCAAGTTTGGTCAGCTGGTTTTACTGCTATACAATGCTGTACAATGACTGCTGGAAAAGACAAGTGTTTTGTTGTCGACTTACCATCCAGAAACCATTTGCCGAATTCTTGTTGGTTTTGCAGGAGGCTCCACTGCTGCTTTTCAAAGATGCACGGTTTTATCTGTTTGCAGCCATTTTCACATGTGAGTGTTAACGTTGAGTCTGTGGGTGTGGCCAACAGCAGCTTATTTGGATTTAAAATGACAAGACTCCCTAAAACTGGGGTGCCCAAAGTCAGTCCTCGAGGGCCGGCATCCTGGATGTTCTAGTTCTCTCCCTGGTGGCACCAACAATCTTTTCAGCATGTCAGTGTTCTTCCTATACCTTCTAACAAGTCATCATTTGATCCAGGTGCGTTAAACCAGGGAGAGAACTAAAACATGCAGGATGCCGGCTCTCCAGGACCGACTTTGGGCACCCCAGCCCTAAAACATCTCATTCTGAAAGGAACAGACTAAAATATAATTTTCTAAGAATGATTTGTACAAGAAGTGTCGGACATTTCTTGTACAACAAGACCCATAGATCTATCCTAACTTGTTTAAGGAAGCATAAAGGTCGCCTCATCTCAGAGCTGGGATCAGTCCATTTCCATATAGAGTGACTAATCTTAGGCTGGTTTGAGAAACAAAAATTCATGTAATCTCTAGATATGCAAAGCTGGCAGAAACGTGGCCAGAGATAGCTAATTACAGATGCATGCCACACCTTTCAGATTTCTGTTTGTATGTAATTATAGAAACGATGCATCATTTTCCTCCCAAACTTTGTGTACAATTTCAAGTTAATGAAATGACCTGAAACCATATTTAATATTCTCACTCTTAATTAGAACAATCTCATCTTTTTTATTTATTTTTTAAAATATCCTGAAGCGATTTGTTTCCTATTGTCCAAGCTCTAAGCGAGGTTAAAGGTCAATATATCCTCTGCTAGAACAGAGACATTTGTTCTCTTGTCCCAGAGCTGCAGGGACAAAATGACATCATTCAGTTCCTGCAGCTCTGAGAGACATGAAGAGCTGCAGAAAGACGGACGGATGAAGCCTTGCTATGAGTTCTGTCAAAATAATCAATATGCCAATAAAATCAGTACTACAAAAAAAATATTATTTAGAGACACTATGCAGTAGATTTGTTTGTTTCAGCGGCTTAGGACACATGCGCATTTTTCTAGTTATTCTAGAAATTATTCTTGCCTATTATGGGATTTTAATTACTCATACCTGCTTGTTTATGTTGCAAAACATCAAAGAATTTGAAATATTTTTAAAGGTTTTATTTGCTTAGCGACTAAAATAACGTCCTCTGTTTGATTTATAATTCAGTTTTGCATGAAAACGAGTCGTTTTTGGAAATCGACCACACTCTGCATCTGTCACAATAACAAATTTTGCTGGATGATAAATTCTTCTAGAAATTATTCCGATAAATAAGATTTTTATTTTTAAGTAAAAATGGCATAATAATGCAAGAACACATTATCAATTCTAATGACCATTTAACACCGGGATATGTAATAAAATTCATTATTTTGAATATTACTGAATACCATGACTGGTTCTGGTTAGACTTTGGTTCATCATTGATTGTTTTTCTAAAAACCAAAGCAATCTTTAGTGTTTCTCTGTCAAATTTAGCAAAAATGTAGAGTTTTAGAGCAGAACAATTCTCAAAAGATGAAAAGATATACTTCCTATTCCTTTTATTCTGAATTTAAATCCAGTTTCACCTCATCTGTCTCTATTTTCACACCAACTAGAGTAACCCACACTGCAACCCGACTGCTTTCCCATTTTGTGAGCTAATTACGTCTGTGGACTTAAAGCTCTGTAATTTAACCTTGATGACCCCGTTTAACCACACTTGGCAGCGTTCGAGTGAAAGAGCCCATGAAAGGTAAAAACAAGGATGAGGAGGAACAGCAGAGACTCTCTAGTTAAGAAAGGAAACGCAGGAAGTGCAGCTGGTTCCTTTAGGGGGAAAATTTCCGGCCCACCTCGTTAAGATCAATTAATGGTGTTGCCTCAAGAGCACAATTAACGTTCTTAATCACACATATTAACGCAAATGTGTGTTTAAGTTGATGCAAAAACATTCAAAATTCAATCAATTTTGAATGTTTTTGCCACGTTTAATATTTTATGAGTGAACGTTGCAAAAAAATGTTTTACAAAATACTAAACGTTAAAAAGAAAATCATTGTATAATATGCAACTCTTATTCATATTTTGCATGGTTGGACATCTTGTTTGTGATAAATATCCTTGGAGGCTCCTGTAACTTGGTGCTGCAAACTGAAACTTAAAATAAAAAAAGCATATTTTTTATTCTTTACTGGTGCAAATCTGGTAATATTTTCATAAGATCCACTTCTCAAACGCTCCTGAGAATATTTGTAAATGGGATAATAGAAGAACATTATGATGAGCTGAAGGTGCAGTGTCTCTGTGGAAAAACTTCTTAAAGAGACAGAGGCTCAATTTCAAGGTGTCAAATTTCTAAGTCATGTGAGGTCTGAGGTTAAAGAGTCAAAAATTGGAAAGAAAAATCTCAGAAATTTTTAGATTAATCTCAGAAACTTTTTGGAAGAAACAAGAAAATTTCTGAGCCCCAAAAGTCAAACATTTTCAAGGACAAATTCAGAAGTATTGAGATTAAACTAGGAAATTTTGTTTGTTTTTCTTCTGGCAGGAAGCCGATGGCGACGACAGGCTGGGCCTGTCAGGCGACACTGAGGGAGAATGTGACGTCGACTCCAAAACGGACACTCTAGATGTTCCCACCTCCACAGCGGACACGGACAACACTCCAGAATGCCTGAACAAAGCTCTGGAGGGGCTTCCACCCAAGTACGTACTCCTCAAACGCAGATATGCATCGAGTTCTGTAACACTGAAGGTTTTCTCTTATGGCTGGACAATAAATCAATAACCATGTATATTTTGATTGAAAAGAGATCAATATCAATAGATAATCAGAGGTAGAGGAAAGACTTTAACTGCTCACCCTCTCACTGCTAGGTAAGCTAGGTTGGTGGAATCAACTAACTCACCCACTTTTTGGTTACTTAGCAACAACCTGCTGGGTAACAAGCAGTTTCAAGTTCTGGTTGCTAGGTTACTTTGGTAACCTAAGTATACATGCTTAGGTTAAGTATACATAGGTTACTTTGGTAACCTAGCAACCATCTACTGCTAAGCAAGATTTTGCCTCGTATCTGATTAAAGACAATGATGTGGAGTGAAAACTGTGGATAAAACAGAAAAGGTTATGCAACCATTTTGGTAGTATTTTAGATGCCTAAAACAAAAAACAAATCAATAATTATTGACATTGACTGATATGAAACGCGAATGTTTTCAGCCATATCGTCCAGCCCTATTTTCTTGTGTTTGATACTTCCTGTTGTCACCATTCTGTGAAGTCACACACAAAGATGGCTGATAACTGGCATTTTTCTTAACCAAACCTCTGCCTCCTTCGGTGCGTGTTCTTTGTCTTTCCTGGAACGTTTTCAAACTGCTGCAGTTGGTTATTTCATATGAAAAGTGGTGGCAGCATTTATCAGAGGGAACTCTGATTAACCAGGCCTGACTGCAGCTAAAGTTAAATTTGCATGTATGTGTTATCTTTAGAGAAAACACCAAGTCTCACAGCAAGCAGAAAGAGATCTCGGTTTGCAAGTTGGTCAATAGTCACAGTTGTTTTTATCTTCACAAAAAAAGGCCATTTACTGAAAAAACCCAACATATTCAGAGTAACAAGCCCAAAGTGAAAATATATAAATGTATAAATATTTTACTTTTCAGATAAAAAAACCCATCCTTGTCTGTAAATGTGTTTTAGCCAACACTCCTCAAGTCGGTTCAGATTTACTAAAGGAATGCTATGTTATTGCATTGTAGGCAATAAAATATATATTTTCTTAATTAAAAGAGAATTTAATTACTTGTTTATTTATCTTTTAATGTACATCTAATATTGTATAAAAAGACTTAAGTGGTTAAGTAAAAATTCTGTAGATTCCAGCTTCATATTTTTAAAGGCCATTTTAAAAATCCGATCAATCACCAGAATAACTTATTAATCGAGTACTGAGTAACTGATCAAATTATCAATCATTTAATATTTAAAAATGACATCATCAGATGAACCAAAATATAAATTTAAGTGGAAATTTTGGTATTTTAAGGACAGAAATGACAATAATTCATATAGATAACAAAAAACAGAATCAGGCAAATCAGTTTCTTTCAATTAAAAACGGATGAAACTTTAACAGAAACTGCAGCTCTGTGTCTGGTGAAGATTTGGTTAAAACATGTTTGTTTTTCATTCAGTGGGTAGAAAATCCTGACATTTTACTTAACTTACAGTAGAAATACTTCAAAATGAAATTACTCAAGTAAAAGTAAAAAATACAGCGTGGTAAAAATACTCCTAAAAGTACATTTAATTTCACAAAAGTTACTTAAGTACATGTAATTGAGTAAATGTAACTAGTTACTGCCCAACTCTGGTTGAATCCAACTAATCTTTTCTTCTTCTTGGTCAGTTAGAATCACCAAAATTATTGATATTTGCTAAATGGCAGAAAACTCAACCAGAACATTTTTTAGAGACCTTTTGTGGTATTTTTGCATATTATACAACTTAACACAATTTGTTTGGATTATTTCATTTTATTAGATATTTATTGTTCCTAATGGCCTGACAATTATGATCATTCTTCAGGAGAAGCAGAAATGTCAGTTTGTCCCAGACAAGGAGTTTGTTTTGATTCGCTGGTGCCTGACGGAGATAAACATACGAAGAAAGATAAGAGTCTGGCAAGATAAACGCATAAGGCAGCAGAGATATCGACGCTATCGAGTGGAAAGGTCCTCGACAATGGGCTGTTTTGTTGTACAGTGAAGGAGTGGAGGGTGTGACCGCTGGATGACTAGCAGGTCACGGTGCGTAAAGGTTCATCCAGCCAAAGGGCGCCACTGCAAAGAGAGAGAGAGTAGAGCACGAAGGTGGAGTTAGATCAGATTTCAGTGATCGGGACGTCAATGCATTGACATGAAAGATGAATGACGCAGCAGAGGGATGAATGGATTTGGAGGTGAAGACTGCAGGAGAGAGAGAGTTTATGAGAATAGTGAGCACTCAGCAGTGAGAGCGTTTCTCATGATGCAGCAGTTTCTCTTCTCCATTCACGCAGCAGACGGCCGCCTCAGTTTGGCTCCTGTGAGGTCACTTCCTGTGTTTTGATTTGCAGTGAAAGGTGTCGCCTCAGAGCTACAAACATGGCACAGTGTTGTGAAAATATGAAGCTTTTCCCCAGCAAGCACACATTGGAAATGCATTACATTACACAGGGATGTGGAAAAGACAGTTATATATATTATATAACGGTTGGTTTTAACGTCTTATATTTCTTTATCTCGAATGACATTAGTATTTTCTCCACTTCTATTCAAATATTCTGCTAATCACGATCCTCTGTTGAAATGAGAATTTGATGGTTCTTCTGTTCGTCATTGATTTATAATCTTGTGATAAATCTGATATAATTGCCATGAATTTTCTCTAAAGGCTTTTAATTCTTCACAGATGGAGGAACTACTGGATACGAGGACTTCTGTCCATTTGCATGATTTCGGGGTTTTTCCTTATGATCTATTTGGGACCCATCATGCTTATCTTTGTGGTAAGTTGCAGTGAATCACACAGGAGGCATAAAACTTTAATTTAAAAAACCCTCTTGCGGTTGCTGTGTGTATAAGTTGAAAGTTTGGAGTTTGAAGTTAGTAAAAGCTGTTGGAAGAATTTAACCTTTGCCTCTTGAAAAAATAAGAGTTTCAACTTCAATAAACTTCAATTTTCTGTTTTTCGACTCTCCTTTGTGCTTGTTCTCCAGGTCATGAGTGTGCAAATCAAGTGTTTCCAGGAGATAATCACCATCGGCTACAGAGTTTATCATTCCTATGAGCTGCCTTGGTTCAGGACTCTGAGTTGGTGAGGAAAATCGATTAATACGCTAAACAGCAGCTACATCTTATGAACACAAAATTATGCTGCAGTTTTTCAGTGTGTCTCATGAAATTTCACTTTGTTCTAAATTATTCTTAGAGTAATATTCTCTTAAAAAGGACAAGTTTTCTGCAGTTTATTTTTATATTTGACCAAGGTAGTCAACATATTGTTTTTGTCAGTTACTTTATTATTTATTTTACATTGGCTGTTCTACACCTAATTGCACTGACTGAACAAATTAAAGATGTTTTTATACGTTTGACCAAGCTGGTGAAGCTATTGGTGTATTTAAGTGTGCTGTACTGGTGCAGAGTTATCAAAATAATTGTAATTCTGTACATTTATGTTCGTCTTTTTGTTAAAAAAAATCAACATTTTAAGTCACTTCAGCACTGTTTCAGCTGATACTAAACCTCAGGTATTGGTATTGGAAGTGAAAAAGTGGAACAGTGAATCCCTAGCAACTTTATTCTTGTAATTAAACAAAAACTCTCATAGTCTGTCCCTAATATTTTGTCATACAACTCACAGAAGGAAGGATTTAAATAAAAGCCACTTTTTACACTGCAAAAATAGAAAATCTTACCGAAGTATTTTCAGTCTAGTTTGCAGTGTACATATCCTAGTACATTTAAAATAAGACAAAACTAACTTATAAGTAATGTTTTAGCAAGATAGAGGAGATTATTTTAATTAAATAAGTCCTAAAATACACATTTCAAGAATTAGAAATAATTCTTAAATTATTTTAAGAATTAAACACTGCAAAAACACTAAATCCTACCAAGTACTTTTGTATACATATACTTGAAATGAAACATAACTTACAAGTAACTTCAGGAAGATAAAGGAGCTTTAGAGTCAATATTTCCTTAATATTGATACATTTTTCACTTATAACAAAACTTTTTCTGTGTTATAAGTGAAATAATCTGCCAGTGGAACAAGGAAGTATCAATATTAAGGAATTGTTGGCTCTGAAAAAGTTCCTATATCTTGCTGAAAAGTTATTTGTAAGTTAGTTATGTTTTGTTTCAAATATACTAAGACATTTGTACTGGAATCTAGACAAAAATACTTGGTGAGATTTTATTTATTGTAGTGTAAAAATATTTTCTGTCATTTTTAATTTCTTGTTTACAAACAGAAGTAGGGCTGTTGTAAACAAATATTTTAGTAATCGATTAATCTATTGATTATTCTTAATTGAGTAATCGGATAAAAAAAAATATTGGTAAATCCGGCATATCACCTGTGTTGCTATCGGACATCAATATAAGTCCAATTTTTCATTTTTGAGCATCTCTAACAGTCACTTTTCTGTAGTTTAGAAAACTAACCTGTAACAATAATAACTCACTTTCTAAGTTAATGTGAAGAAAAGTTATACAAAGATCTGAAATTATATTAAATTTAATAATAAAGAGGCAGGCTCACAAATACACTTAGAACAATGTCTGTGCTCCAGCTTTTAGTTTATATATTCATCTTCAATCAGTTTATGAGATGAACTCTGACCTCGACGAACAAACCCAAAGGGAGCCAGGGGGAGATACGACCGGTAGATCAGGGGACGAACTAAGAACGGGGGGGAGCAGTACGGGATATTTACGGCTTCGTCCGTCACACTCAGAAACTCATCTACCAGCCATGTACCGCCATGATGATTTCCGCCACCAGTTTGTTGAGACCGGGATGATATAAAATGTATTGTGCGGTTTGTCCGTAAAGCTACACTTACACTGTAACCATCAACTACTCAGCCGCCCGCCGGGTTCAGTCTATCCGCTCACCTGTATAGATACTCCTGCAGCCTCTTCCCGCCGTTTACTCTGAACCAGCAGCTCCCGAGGAGAAAGGCTGCCGTACCTCAGGCATCGCGTCAGTCATTTAAGGATGTCTATTGGTCCCCCAAAACGATGAAAACGCGGCCGTTATCATCAATCAATAAAATCCCCACGGGCCGAACTTGAAAATTGTACGTTATGCTGCTAACCCTTAGCTTTCGTCAACAACTCAGAGGCGGAAGTCAGAGCTCCGCGCAACGCAAATAATGTTCCGGCCGAAACACAGTGCGCTAAATAATAAAACATAAATTAACGAAGCTTCGACGCAGGTAAATTTTTCTCGAGGAATTTTAATAATCGAGGTACTTGAATCATTCCAGGAATCGTTTCAGCCCTAAACAGAAGTGAGAAAAATCGGATCTGGTATGAAAAAATATATATTTTGAAGCCACATCATTAAAAATACTCTTAAAATCTCAAATTTGATGTGGGATCAATGTGTTTAACCTTTTCCTGGAGCTGTAATAGTGGTAAATAATTTGCAACTAAAATCTTTCCCCAGTCAGAAATAACTTCAACTACGAGATAAAAATCTCCAACGCAAACATGCTCTAAATTTGACTCTTCTGTCAAATTTAGAGCATGAAATTTTGTTTCCTTTTATAAATCACACAGACGTACTAAACAGGAAATAAATAATGATTCCTAGTCTATTGTTTACTATCTAAACTAATACGGTATCAATTACAGTTTGTGAGATTTGCATATTTTAGTGTGTGTGTGCAGCATCCCCACCCTGCTGCTGTTGTTGACACTTTGCATACACACCCACACAATGCAAAGATCAGAGCAAAGATCACTGCCATGCTGGAAGTAAATGAACACTTTTTTTTTTACCAAGGCCCCTGGCCACCACACACACACGCACACACACCCACACACACACACACACACACACACACACACACACAGACTCTCTGTAGGTCAACGTGCAGCAGGTCAAGACAGAAACTCAGTGACCCAAACAATAGCTTAGCGCCAGAACTGTGCTTTCTGCCTCAGGTACTTCCTGATTTGTGTCAACTACTTCTTCTATGGTGAAACGCTTGCGGATTACTTTGGGGCTTTGGTGCGGAGGGAGGAGCCTCTGCAGTTCCTGGCTCGCTATCACCGCTTCATTTCTTTCACTTTGTACCTTGCAGGTGAGTCGCCTTCAGTATCTTGGAATAACAACACATGACCTTTGACCCCTTAGAATCAGATTCCACCCTCAAACAGCGTTGGTTTTGTGAATAAAAAAAATTAAAAAAATCCCTTTGGGTAACTTAGAGCATAAACTCTGATTTACAATCATGTGAGCTCATTCATATCCTCCTTCTACTTTTTTTGTTTGGGACTGATTGACCTTTGACCTTTCATCAATATCTTGAAAGCAAAAGCAGCACAAATGAAAATTTTTGCTGCACAAATGTAGCAGAGTTTGACACCAATTTTGTCTGATTTGAAGGACAGTTGTTTCAGTTGATAGTGGGTGCGCTGCAGGTTTAAATGAGGCATTGTGTAGTTATTGTAACTTTTATTACGTCAGTGAACATATGAAGTTGTTTAATCCAATGCATGGTTCACACTGCTCCCTACAGCACAGAGCAGACTATTGTTTAATCTACTGTACACTGCTGAGTAAAACTGACAGCATGTTGTTTACTCTTTCACAGGTTTCTGCATGTTTGTGCTGAGTTTAGTGAAGAAACATTACCGCCTGCAGTTTTACATGGTGTGTATCAACAATGTAACCATCTCCTCTGCTTCACTGCGTTGAACCTGATGTCCATCCTCTTTGTTTGTTCTTCGCTTTTCATGACGTCAAATTGAGAAGACTTTAATTTGGACTGATTTTACTTATGCACTAGTGAAGTTATTTTGTCCTGTAAGGCATTTAAAGCAGAATACACTACAACAATAATGCAACCTAAACACTGAATTTCTGCAATTAATAGTGGACTGGCATAAAACTAGCTACTTGGCTCTTCTAATGCTATTCTTGGCAGAATTGGTCTTCATTTAATTGGTTTTCTGGCACCACCCGGCTTTTAAACAAAGTCTGCTAATTTTCCGCAGGGTTTAGGTCGGGGTTTTGAAAAGGCCTTTCCTAAAGCTTAATATTATGAGGAAATATTTATGTTGCAACGTGCAGGATCCTGCTTGCTAACGATGACTACCATTAGCTTTAGCTGTCAAGTTGTCAACATAATGCACTAAATCTTAAATTTACACTTCATACATAGAAGAAAAAGGGATGCAGTTGTCAACAATTAATTGTCAACATAACTAATTAGATGACAAAATTCCAGAGTCAAGAAAAAGTCAAGAAAAAGTTTTGATTAAAAACAAAAGTTAGCGAGAGAGAATGAATTAGGTCATTTATGCTAGCTTGACTATGACAACCTTAACATGTAGACGTGCTGTAGAATTTGGTGTGTTTCAGTTCAGCTAAAATAAAAATAATAATGATAAAAAAGCAACCCACACACAACTCCCTGACAGATTAACAGTGGAGCAGGTGGTTAAATTAGCTTATCAACCACCGCTGTGTTATTGTCTGAACGCATGTTGCGTTCAGACAATCACTGCACAAGGTCATAAAATAACAATATAAATGGTACTAAATGCCAAACCTCTGCTTTGTAATCACTAATGCCAAGATTAGTTATTTTTCAATGTGAACACTGCTGGTTCTGACATTAGAAAAGTCCTTCAGATCAGTGGAAAGTTTAAGACTATCTGGGAGTTTGACTGTGCATTGAAACCAGCTAATGAACTGTATCAATTCTGCCAAAAAACAGGGATCTAAAATCCAGAATTATGCTATACACTGCAAAAACACAATCTTAAATTATAGCATACACTGCAAAAACACAAAATATTAACAAGTATTTTTGGTCTAGTTTCTAGTGCAAATAAATATACTCGAAATAAGACAAAGCTGACTTATAACTATTGTCTCAGCAAGATATAGGACCTTGTTTTGAGTCAATTATTCCTTAATATCGGTGAAAAAGTTCTAGTTCTATTGGCAAATTATTTCACTTATAACATGGGAAAATGTCTTGTTAGTAAAATAATCTGCCTATACAACTAGTAGTTTTTCATCAATATTAAAGAATTATTAACTTTAAACAAGCTGAAAAGTTGCTTGTAATTTACTTTGATCTTATTTCAAGTGTACAAGACCAAAAATACTTGGTAAGATTGTGTGTTTTTGCAGTGCATGTTTTAAGTAAATTCAAGCTTGTGCGCTCAGTTTCTCTCTTTTTTTTTCTGAATGTTGCATAATCGTCCCATTCTGAATATAGAGGGGCTGACATCACTCATTTAAAAACCCCAAATTAAGAACTCCTTCATGCTGATCATGTGCCTGGAGTCGATTATTTTCAAAATATGACTAATTCTTGCTCCTGTATTGTACTGCGTTCATCATGCTGCGGTATTACAGTTTGATTTTGTTCTTTTTCGCATGCATCCTCCTAAATTTCCAGTGTGAACTCTGTTGTCCATCTGTTGCCTGCGTGTCTCGCTTCATTTTGATGTTCCTGATCGTCTCCCTCCGTCGGCGTCATTCACCTGTGTGGACTCCATTTATTTCCGACACGAGCTCACTTCTGAACGGGCACAACAACATTCCAGTGCAGTGAAACTGTAGTGTTTGTGTTTTGTGTTTGCCATTCCAGTTTGCTTGGACCCATGTGACCCTGTTGATTGTGGTAACTCAGTCCCACCTTGTCATTCAGAACCTGTTTGAAGGAATGATCTGGTAAGCAGGACACAGACAGTCACGATGTGCCTTCACTAGTGTTGTGGTGCTCTTTTTTTGTGTGTCCTGTGGCAGCAATAACCAAATAGAAACTGATTTTAATTAATCAAATAATTTAAATAGAATAAATGTTAACTCATTATGATTCAGAACTGTCTTGTTTTTGGTTGTTGTGACTTCAACTACCGCTCACCATAGCTGAAATTTCTGCTTTCTAGGTACATTGTTCCTATTTCCATTGTGATCTGCAACGACATCATGGCGTATCTGTTTGGATTCTTCTTTGGGAGAACTCCTCTTATCAAGGTAAAGGAAGCTTTTTTTCTTTTAAATGCAAGTTGTAGCTGATTTCTGCGTGAAATCTCTTTTATACTCAATACAAAGTCTTATTGATTTTTGGCAAAATATCTTAGTACACTTGAAATAAGACAAAAGTAAGTTTTCAGCAAGAAATATGAGCTTGTCTTATGTCAACAATTCCATGAATTTTTCAGTCTTGTTTTAGATCTTCTGCTGTGTGTGAAATCTCTGTCCTGTTATTGACCTCGTTTGGGCCCAGTTGCCAACAGGTGGCCTCGTATTTCACTAATTTAGCGGGAGCCACAACAACATGACTTTTGTCTGTAGATTCGCCATGAAACCAGCGTAAGACTTCAGTAGGCTTACTAAGCTCGGCTTGTGACTGGCAGCTGCTGGTGGTAAATGGTTGGTTTTAACGTCTGACTCGTCAAAGCAAGTGGTGCTTAAGTCTAAGCTCAAGACTTTTTATTTCAGACAGAGGTTTATCACCATGTAGCATAGTGGCATTTTTCTTATTTCTTTGTTTCTTGTTGGATTCAGTTGGTCTGTTTTTCTTGTAATGTGACTTTTACTGTAAAGTGCTTTGGTCACCTTCGTTGATTGGTATTAAGACTTTAAGGTTAGGGTGTCTGAAGACTAAAAACCGATTACCTTCAGTTCTTGACTGATCATGAATCTAAGCTGCTTATCTTGTACTTCCTTAAACTTGGTGTTAATGGAAGTTCATGGCGATCAAAGACTTCAAGGTTTTCAAATCCTGTGTCAAATTATTATGGCTTCCATTTGATATATGTTTATGCTGATATGCTGCGTTTGGTGTCCTCCAGCTGGGCATCGTGACCAAATGTCTACACTCTGGTTTTATCTGCCCAAAGAGCTTTTTTTTTTTTTAAGTTTTGTGATTCAGTCAGGGTAAATTCAGTTAGTATGCTTTAATCAAACTCTAGATCGTTTACCTAGAAAGATACAAAAAAATCCTGCAAGGGCTAAAATCTGACGCCACACCATTTTGTTTACATTTTTGTTATTTTAAGAAGGAAGTTGTGTCTTCTTCAGAGGTTTTTAAATGCAGAAGCAACAATAAACATCAAGACAGCAACAGTAATGTTAGTAATATTAATAATAAGATAGTATTCAGTGCAAAGTAGCCTACATCTTCTTTGATGGTGGCAGTAAGGGACCTGGATAATGGATCAGGTGGTGCTGGCCCAAAAAGGTTAATCAAACCAAGTCTGCCGGACTATCAAGTGTGCAACTTTGAAAAACTAAGTCATGCTACTCTATTTTTTTTTTTTTTAGAGAAAAGACACTCTCTGAAAAGGCAAGCTCTGCTTTTAGGTTAGGTTAGATCCCGTCTCTCCTTTTAAATTTCTTTCAAACCAAATCTGGTTTCAGTGAAGACATGCTAGAAAGTCTTCATGAAAATCTTGTTGTTTTGTCCTCAACTTCTTTAAAGAGATTTTAAATAGTTAAAATGAAACAGAAGTCAGTTTTTGTGCGTTGGTGGGATTTTATCTGCTTGTTGACACTGAGTCAGATCAAAGTACCATGTGAAAAAACGATTGCTCTCGAATCACAAGCAGTTTATTAATGGTGGCACCGAGTGGATAAAAACGTTGTCAACTTTGCTGATGCTGGAAACAAGTTTTTACTTTTCCTCTTCTCTCTTCGTTCCCCTTGCAGCTCTCGCCGAAGAAGACGTGGGAGGGCTTCATTGGGGGATTCTTCTCCACTGTGGTTTTTGGCTTCATTGTGAGTAATTAAGTTTTCACAGCTTCATGCTCAGCATTTCCCCCTAAATGGCTTCCAAGAACCCATAGAAGGGTGAAGAAGACCCGGGTTTTACAGAAAGCAAATAAATGCTACATCGCTACTTCTGGAAGACATTAAATCAGCGATTGGCTTTGGAAAAATCTGGAAGCAACCCATGATGCTCGTAACACAGTTTGAGAACCACGGGAATACAAAATAAAGTGATCTGTCCATTGCTTCTACCATGCAGCATCGCACTTAAATCAAATTAAGACTTAAATATGTAAAAAAGAACCAAAGTGTTCTGTTTTTATCGCTGCTGACTGCGTAGATAAAAATCATCTTTATTGTTGTATCTATTGACAGATTCATATTCTTGTGGCAACTATTGAAGGGTTTTTCACACTGAGGATGTCCACACACCCTTAAAAAGTTTTAAATTCATGTAGCTAAAAGAATTAAGGCCTTAAATTGTCTTAAAGCCTTTTGAAAAAGGTAAGATGGCCTTAAATAAGTTCGTCACAAGTCTTACAATTGTCAAATTGTAAATAAAGTGCAAATTTATTGCCACTTAGCTAGACAAGGTTCATTTTTGCAACCCTAAAAATCCCCTATATGTAGTGTTTTTATCCCTGAATTTCATTCAAGGTGGCTTTAAAAGGTCTTTATAAATTCTTAAATTTGACTTGTTTATACCTGCAGATAACCTGCATACGTTAATATTTGGTTTAGGACTGAGATTAAACCTCAGAAAAGCAACTTTTCCAAAAGTAATTAGTGCAACATCTCTCTGTTTCCTCATATCACTGACTAGGCCTGCCCCAATAAGCAATAAATCAATTAATTGCACGATAAATTATTATTATTTTTTTTCCCATTTTTTTTCTCCGAAGAGTTTTTTTGCGGAGCTGGTGGCTCATATTTTTTGTGACGGTAGGCAGACAGGACGGAGGGCGAGGAGAGGGGGGAAGTCATGCGGCAAAGGTCGCGACGTCCGCGTCGAGGACTAAGGCCTACATGGGGCGTGCTAACCCCCTGCGCCGCCACAGCACGCCCCATGATAAATTAAAACAAACTCAGTGATTTGAATTTGGATGATTTATTGTTTCTCTCTTTTCTGCCTACCAAAAACTAGATGATAAAAGTCTTCAGTCTGGTGCTTTGGGCTCTACTAGTCTTTTTTTGAAGGGCAATTTTGTTTGTATTACCTGAAAATATGATAATTTATTGCCATAAATTCTGGGACAATTTATCAGCAGCAAACTTTATCATGACAGGCCCATCACTCACGTGTTTCTTTCTCCCCCCTCAGCTGGCCTACCTCCTGTCGCAGTTCCAGTACTTTGTGTGTCCGGTGGAGTTCAACAGTGAGACCAACAGGTTCACGGTGGAATGTGAACCCCCTGATCTGTTTGTCATGCAGGAGTACACACTCCCTGCGGCGCTGCAGAACACACTCAGTTGGGTGAGACTCGCTCTTAATCCACGATATTATTCAAGAATATCCTGAATGAAATCATAAAATCATGTTTTTTTTTGTTTCCATTCCAGAAAACAGTGAATCTTTACCCCTTCCAGATCCACAGCATCTTCCTGTCGTCCTTCGCCTCCCTCATCGGGCCGTTCGGCGGCTTCTTTGCTAGCGGCTTCAAGCGAGCGTTCAAAATCAAAGTAAGGAGCATGTCATTTCATGAAGGGTTTTTTCTTTGAGATTTACTATCAATAAAAGCCTGTGTAGACAGACTAATCAAGTTTATTTGTGTAGCATATTTCAGCTTTACATCATGAAAACACAAAATTACAAAGTGATGAAGAAAACACCTCACAGTCAACAATTTAACAAGCATTACATTTGAAGAGTGAAAACGGTTTCATTTATTATGTTTCAAAATCAACTCTAAACAGGAGGGTTTTTAATCTGGATTTAAAGGAACTCAGGGTTTCGGCTGTTTTGCAGTTTTCTGGAAGCTTATTCTGGATTTGTGGTGCATAGAAGCTGAATGCTGCTTCTCCATGTTTGGGTCTGGTTCTGGGGATGCAGAGCAGAACCAGAACTGAGAGGTCTGGAGGGTTGAAACAACAACAGCAGATCTCTAAGCCGCTCAGTTAACAGCAGTATTTTAACGTCTATTCTCTGAGCTACAGGAAGAACTGCAGGAATGTTCTATGTCTGGTCTGGATCAGCTGCAGCTGGAGGATTTTTTTTTTAAGGCAGACCTGATTTTACTGACTGATTCTTATATTTACATGTTGAATGTCGATGTTAAACTTTCTGGTGTCTTTCTGTGAATCCTTCCTGACTTGAGGTGAGCCGTTGCAGGAATCGGTTGGGCTGCTTCAGCTGAGGTTTTATTTAAAGACTCTGTTTGCTCAGCAGGTTTTGAGGGATCATTCAAACAGCAGCACAGATTCTCTATGTTTTGTCGAGATAAAACTGCGCCACCTGCTGTCAGACCTGGGTCATCGCCTCGTCTAATTATACAGGAAAAAGCTCTCGGGGTTTGATTAATCACTCAAATTGCTGTCAGTCTTTGCAGAACATCTCCATCTTTGGTAAATGAGGCAATAAAACATGATGATTTTCCTAAATTACTATTTATAGTCTTGTGTAAAAAGTATTTTCCCTTCATAGATTGTTTTACCTAGATGAAGACGGTTGAAAGATCTCAATAACGAGGCTCATATGGGTGCTTGAAATCCTTGAAAAAACTTACATTTTAATCAGATGTTTGCAAAGTGCTTGATATTCAAACTGCAGAGTTTTTTTTTTAATTAAGTACAATATATATAATATTGATTAATTGGCTAGATTTGGAAAGTGTTATTTAAAATTGAAACCAGATATTTTTATACACCTAATTTTTTCTCTCATTGTCTGAAGTTAAATAAAACGAAACTTTTCTTGTTTTAGATAAGTTAGAATTACCAAAATTATTTTGTTTTGTTTGTCCTTCTGTAGAATAGTGAACCACACTTGGTCACACTCGGCCATTATCCATTACAAATTCTCCCTGTTGCTGCCAGAAGTGAAAAAAATATATTTTATAGACCACCAAAATAGAAAACAGTTGACCCAATAAGTTAAATCACTGTAAACATTAAGTCAAAAGTCTGTTTATATTGAAATATTGTTTAATTTATTATTGTGGTGCAGGAAAATGATAAAGAATTCACAATAATATTATTTTTGTGTTTTTAATTGGGGAGAAAAGACCAATTTTGGCCCCTGAGGACTTTCAGCTCAGGGTTTTGGTCCTCAGTGCAAAAGGTTCGGACACCACTGGGACTTCAGGGAACCGTAGTGAGAACCTAGTTAAAATCTAACCTAGACCTTGATTTCCAGAGTGCCTGAATTAAAACAATTCTCCAAAGAAGAGTATTTCCTCCCTCTCCACCTGAAGTATAGGAAACTTTTACAACTTTGTGGAGTTAGTCTTTCAGTCATACACTTTTCTCTCTGAACCTGTTGTACGAGGGTCATGGAAAATTATATTGAAGGTCATGGAAGAAGCATGGAAAAGTCATGGAATGTTCTGTTCTCTCAGGATTTTGCCAACACCATTCCGGGCCACGGCGGCATCATGGACCGCTTCGACTGTCAGTACCTGATGGCAACTTTCACTCACGTCTACATTGCCAGCTTCGTCAGGTAGGCAACAAGGAAGCATTCAGCAAACTCTGATCGTTGATCAGCTGGATTTAAATGTCTTTAAGTAGGATATAAACATGAATGAGTAAATAAAATGTGCCTCTACTTGCTGAGTGACGGATTGAAATGGACGGGTTGCTGCTGGGTTTCTTTACTTCCTCCCTTGAATCCTTTGTTCTTTCTTCTTTTGTGGTTTCCTTCTTCCTTTCTTTGTGTCCTGATTTATTCTTTCCTACCTGTTTCCTTCCTTCGTTTAATCCTTTCTTCTTCCTTATTTTCCTCCTCACTTGTCTGTCATGCTTCCTTTCTTCCTCTCTCCTTCTTTCCTTCCTTTTCTTCTTTCCTCCCTTTAATTTTTGTCTGTTGTAACCAAGTATCCTACTTTCATTCCCTCCTTGTTTTTTTCTTCCTTCCTCTTTCCTTCCTTCCTCTCGTCCTTTCGTTGAGTGTTTTCTTCCTTCCTTCCTCCCTCATCTTCACACCTATATCGTTCTCTGGTTTTTCTTCTTTTTCTTTTTTGTGACGTTTATGTATATATTTTAATTTTATTTAATTTTATTTTTGAATTTGAGTTTTCCATTGAGTTGCTATATCTGCAGTAGAAGAGACACTTATTTGAAGGCTTTTTGCCCGTCTTTACCAGCATTATCGCTACGTTTGCTGCGCTCTCTCTACACTGTGTTACTTTGACTGGGCCGTTTGTGTTGCAGAGGTCCGAACCCCAGTAAAGTGCTGCAGCAGCTGCTGATGCTGCAGCCGGAGCAGCAGCTCAGCATCTTTCACATCCTGCGCTCCCAGCTGAAGGAGAGGGGCCTGCTGCCGCCGCTGGCCGTCCGGGCCGAGTGAAACCCGCTCAGGAAGTGTGTGAGGCAGTTCCCATAGCTAGTACGAGCACACACACAGACACATGCCGACACACCCCCACACACACACACACACACACACACACACACCCCCACGCACGTGCACCTTTCGACTGTACTGTGTGTTACTCCCAGACCCATCATCAGCCTTCTAGATTTGAGGCGACTCTGGAGGGGGAAGAAAAGAAAACTTGCCAAACCAAACCTGGAAGTCGCCGCCGCTGGTTCGCTTTTGACCGCCTTCTCTCGCTTTTCCAGCGTCGGTGAAGGAGGACGAGGAAGAGTTTGGATTGTTTGAGAACGGCAAACTTTGCACTGACTTTTCTGATGTGAACTGTTAAGAGAAGCTTCCACCAGCAGAACGAACTGGTTCAGACTCCGCTCTGCATATCCACACATGTAGCATGCATGCAGCAGCAGCAGCGGCGGCGCATGCAGCAGCAGCGGCGGCGCATGCAGCAGCAGCAGCGGCGGCGCATGCAGCAGCAGCGGCGGCGCTGCCTCCATCTCCTTCCACTGGTAGCTTTTAGGTTTCTGACCAAACGTTGGTGGAAACGGATCGAGTGCAGGCATGCATCGTAGATCATCATCTGCACAATTGACACTTGAAGAAATATATTGTACAAAAATATACGTAAATATTTAGCTGAACAAATACCTAATATATATATTTACTTAGAGATTTGCTGTGGGACAAGAAAAAAACCCATTTTAAGCTGTGAGAAATGATATGCAACTAAAGAGATCATTTCCTTTAGCATGAACAAAGTTGATCTTTAACAGGCAGCCATGTAGATTTCAGCCGAGGTTATTTAGAGACGGTGATGTTTGTAAAGCTTTACTTCAAGAAAAGGATTGAAAAGATTAGGAGTTGCAGTGGGATTAGGAGATCAACGCTGCAAGCTTTAATCTAAACCTGAGTAGCTTGTCTGAACAGAAACAAACACAAAATAGATTAACTGTTTTAAAATAAAGTTTTAAAAGCTTCCTAGCAACACCTGTAAAGCTCACACATTGATAAAGTTTACATTTTCTCCCAAATTCATTGATAAATCACTTTTTATTTTATGGTAAAATATTGTTTTAAGCATTAAAACTGCAATACTGCATTATAAAACTGTTAATGAACATTAAGGAGGCTGAACTGATGCTGTAATTACACTATTACTGTAACTTTTGTAGACTGAACTCTTTATTTACAAACCACCGTTACATACAGACGAAAAAACAGGATTGCATTTAATAAAAAGTTAAGTATTTCTAAATCAAACCAGTAATTTGAATAATTGCCATTTAATTAAAAAAAATATTCCGTTTCTGCTGGGCATTTAAATTTATTTACTAGTTGTATTAAAAATGTATAGTAGAGCAAATATGTGAAAGGTTTACTTGGTTAAAATAAATAATATTTATATATATATTTAAAAATGAAACGGGTACTTGAAATGATTTGATGTAAAATTTTGTCATTATATGTTAAATCATATAAAATTATTTATTCTATTGTTTAATGATTCCTGTGCTGAAGTGCAGCATGAAATATTTGTGGCTCATCAGGTTAAAAAAATTAAAAAGGGGTATTATGGTGAAAAAAATTAAAGTAAACCCATACATGTATGAACTTGATACTGAGAACATTTTATCTTATGCTAGTAAAAATGCAGTGGAACAATTCCTTTAAAAAAAACATTTTTAATATAAATATTTTATTTGACAAATTAAAATAATTAGATTTGATTAAATTATCTGTCTTCTCAGTTTAACAAATTGATTTTAAGGAAACGTGTTGAATGAGAAATATGTGCAGTTTAAATCCTCACCAGCAGGCGGCAGCACTCGGCTCAGTTCTCAGAAATTCACCGTTTTCCCCCCCCCCCAGCTTATCAATTTGGAAACTGGAAGCTGACAGCTGTTGTCCCTGCTCTAATTATTTATCTCAAAAATAAAATTTTAACCTTTTATTCTGCCGTTGGCACATTTTTAATGTGAAGAAAAGACATTTCTCCCTCTTGGATTAAAACGTTTATAGAGAGTTCAGCATGTGTCGTTTCTGAGCGGTACTTCCGTCTGTTGCCACTGAATATGTAGAAGGTTTAATAAATCTGAAACATTTCAACCCTGAAGAAAAAGACAAAAGTAACAGATTTCTAAACTAAATAATTAGCTAATAGACAAGCTAAAATTACTTTATTTCCCCCCATATTAGAAGAAAATCACAGGATAGCTTTTGTTTTCACTTGATCTCTTACTGAAAAATGTCACGTTCAGATTTCTAAAGTTTAGGAATGTCATATTCAGAGATTTTAAGCTTTAGTTTCACTCTAAAATCTAAATTAAGCAAAAATATCTCTTGAAACGGAAACGTATTTTATGGTTTTACAGTTTACTTTTTTTTTCACCAAAACATGCTTTTGTGTGAGCTATACAGGAATTTATCTTCTGACCCATCTTTAAACATGAAATGTTCCTTTAATGAAAGCTTAGCGCCTCCTTTGTCTGTGGTTGAACTGTAAGGTGGAGGCGGGTTGCGCTGCGGGACGGTTAAATCAAATTGATTTGAGAAGGGAGGGTTACATCAAGTCAATGTTTATAACAGTAGATTATGAATGTAAGATGGTGTGAAGCATCGGTACGGTTTGTTTTCTCTGTACAGTAAACGCATCAACATTAATCTGTAAACACTAGAAGGTTTTATTAGAATTGCTGTTTCCATGTCTACCATTCGGGTCGAGTCAAACGATGCGTTACAGAGCATGTTACCACGCTCTCGCATCCAAACCAGAGAAATGTTTACCAAAGGTTGATCAACGCTCACTTCCTTCCGGGGGGCGCCAGTGAGTCGGATCCCTCTCTAAAACAACAACCCAAAGCAGAGAGCTAATTCACATGTCAGTTTTTGTTCTTGAAGGTTCTAATTTATTAGTTTAAGCGGTTCTGAGTGTTTTCCTCTGAGATTATCGGGACCAGGTGTTAATGTTCTGTAACTGCTGCTGTTTCCAGACACTGAAGCGAAATCTGCAACACTATTATTTACATTTTTACAGAATCTGCAGAGAGCCTCTGGGATACTTAAAGGGATAGGTCAGGATTTTTTTTTTTTTTTTATTGCAGAAGTTTGGTAAGAATGTCTAAAAATATATATTTTCTTTTTTGTTTTTTAATAGTAAAAATGTGATTCTGAATGTAACAGTGGTTTTCCTTTTTATTTGGCAAAATACAAAATATTATTCCTATTTTGCAGGTGGAAACATACAGAAAACATTACAGTCCTTCACTTTAAGCAGCTTAACATTTTAAAGTAACTTTTTAGCAAGATATAAGAGCTTGTTTTCAGTCAATAATTCCTTAATGTTGATGAAGAAAGTAGTTAAATTTGCAGAATATTTCACTTATAAAAATATTTTTTTCCCCATGTTATAAGTAAAATAATTTGCAGGTGGAACTAGAACTTTTTCATCAATATTAAGGAATTATTGACTCAAAACAAGCTCTTATCTTTTTAAAAAGTTGCTTACAAGTTGGTTTTGTCTCATTCCAAGTGTAATGAGATATTTGCACTAGAAACTAGACCAAAATTACTTGCCAAGATTTTGAGTTTTTGCAGTGCATGTGAAAATTCAGAGGCCAAATTGTCAAAAAAAAAAAAAAAACTACCTAAATTGACAGTAACAGATTCTAACAGCCACAAGACAAAATCAAGTTAAAAAAATTATCTAATTCCAGCGGCTCTCTCAAGGTTTCATTTAATTTTTTTTAACCTAATTTATGGATCTAACGGTCATGCAGACATAAATGTAAAGACCAGAAAGCACAAAGCTGTTGCGACCCAAACGTTTAGGTTCTGAACTTTATGCTGCTGGTTTAATTTGTGTGTTTTGGTCGGTCGGTTGCAGAAATGACAGCATTTAGCCTTTCGGATCAAATCTTTATCTTCTACTGAAAGAACCGAGCAATACAAACGTGTAACGCAAACACTGATGTTTTAGAGAGGACATGAAGCAGTTTACTGTAACAAAATGAATAAATGTGTTTCTTTAAAGCAAATGTTTATTTTATTGTGACCTTAAAGATGACAAATCACAAAAATAAAGCTTGACAGTTCATTTTTTATTGATCTGCATGATGTGCCACAAACATTCATATTGACGAAGTTGACGTCGTTTTGCAACCAAACATTTAATGGCTTTTCAGGCCTTCACTGAAATAAAGAAATGATCTGGATCTGAATGGAAAACACTGCAGGTTGCAAACAAATAGAAAATAAAGTCAAAATACAAAGAAAAAAAACATGAACATAATTTTATAGGTTTTAATTAAAGTGCACGTAGGTTTTAAATCCACTTTGAGTCTAAAACGTTTTTTATGACGATATCAGTATTTAAGCATTATTTATTCAAAATAACAGTGACCCCTGCTGGACAAATGTACAGGATCCCTTGTTAAGTTGTTTTGATGTCAAATCCACAACCATCATTGATTTGAAAAATAATAAACAAAAGAAAATAAAAAAAACACAAAGTGAACTAGAGGAAAAAGGAGGGAACCGTTTCCGGTTCCAGTGTTGATGCAACACAGTAAAAACTCTCCGTATGTGTCACGGTTTTTCTCTGAAACATTTGATGTTTAGGTTTTGATTAAATGTTAATTTGAAGTGATTTATAAGTTGTTGAATTTGTATGAAATCAATATAAAACAGTGCAGTGATGAGTTTTATGGCTCTACTTTCTCAGTACGAGTTTTAAAGTGCGTCAAGCTTCCAGTTTGGTTCTGTGGAGAGTTTATGAGAAGTTAGTACCTTCCTTAAATCTTGACATCTTCATTTAAACCAAAATAATAGATTTGCCCTAGAGGTGTCCAAGGTGTGGCGCGGGGGGCTTTTGCGGCCTCTGAAGGATTTTGTGCAGCCCCTGACTTCATTGCAACAATAGGAGATTAATGGAGATGGAGATTTTTTCATCTTGTAGAGAAACATGTTTTACAGGTAACTAAAATCTCATTAAAGTAAAAAAGGTACAAAAAACAAATCGTCCATTCATAATGACGTTTCTGCAAATGCAAAAAAAGAAAATAATCAACTGTGTGCCTGTCTTATAATGTAATTGTGCAAAACTGCTTTTATGTTTCTACAATGATTTAAATTTAAATTATTATCTGGATAAACTTTTAAAAAAGTCACAAAATGTACATTTTGTGGCCCAAAAGTCCTTCCAACTTAATGATTTTGGCCCTCAGAAGCTAATAGCTCCCAACAATGGGGGCAAAAATATGAAAACCAAACGTCTCATGACTCTAAATGAGGGTCAGAACATTTATGAACCAGACATTTCCAAAGTTTCTCTTTGGTTCATCCTCTTCCGCCACTTCAGAATCCGACGCCTCCGTTGCTGTTGACGTAACCAAGATTGACCTTCCAACTTCCTGGTCAAAGTGCCACTAATTTCCTAAGGACATTCCTCCATTTGCTTCAGGCCTTGAAAAAATCTCCAATCTGAAAAATGTCAGAGTTCTGCAGCCGCAATGACCAAATTCAGTGTGTTTCTCTGGAGCAGAACAAAGAAAAAACATTAACCAGAAAAGTTAACCAGCTTCACCGAGCCTACGCAAAAACCAAATGGATCAGTAAGGAAACAGAGTCTGTGCTATGCAAAATAATAATAATAACTCAAGGCCGTCAAAACTTCAGATCCTGATTGAGATAAAACACAAAAATATAAACATGCTGAGAGAATCCTATTTGGATGCCTGGATGGTTATACAAAACTAAAACCAGAGATGGGTAGAAACTGGTTACATTTACTTGAGTACTTTTACTATGCTGTACTTTTTACCGTTATTTGAGTAATTTCTTGGACGGCTATTTTTTTACTTTTACTTCAGTAAAAATATGTTACAGTAGTGCTACTCTTAGTTGAGTACAATTTTTGGGTACACTTCCCACCTCTGGTTAAAACGGCCACTAATCACACAGGTGGAAACTGAAAAGAAAAATGTATAAATGAATGACCCTTGGCTAACTGCAATAGTGCCGTTTCTATCAGTTTCTTTACATCTAGGATCCAGATTTCGCCTTCAGCGTTTAATCCCATCTGTGCTCCAGATATGAACAAACAACTAATAGAAAAGGAGGACGGTTCTGTCCACTCTGTTCTGGATATAAACCCACCAGGGGTTTCTTTCAGTGGCCAAACCTTTTAGCAGCAATACTCCACAGACCCAATCGGGAAACTTCTAGGTAACTACAGCATTAAACGGCACTCGCGTTTCGTCCGCTTCATCGTCCACAACGGTCGTCAGATCGGACCGGTTGGGACAGAAAATGAAGCGAAGCAGCGCCAGCCCGATGCGCACCAAGAGCCTCAGCACAAGAAAGGCGAAAGGGACCGTGATCTCCATCAGGTGGAAGATGGAGGTGCTGAATTTACTCAAGATGCAGGACAGGAAAAACGTCCCCAAAGCGACACAGGGATACAGAGCTAGCTTAGCTAGCATGAACACGTGCTCCCGTCCGCCGTACCAGACGTAAGGGTGCAAGGTTTCCTGTTCGTTGTAGAGCGCCACCACCCAGATGGAGAGCTGGAATATCCCGGCGAAGAAAACGATCACACAGCTGATCTGAATGGCTTCGAGCTCGTTCTGGGAGTTGCGCGGGAACTCGTGCGTTAGCTGGTAGGCTAACGGCAAACCGCCAACAAACGCCAGAGAGAAGGTGTTCAGCAGGCCCATGAAGCGCGTCGTCTTGGTGACGTGGAGGAAGAGGGAATGGTGGACGAACCAGAGGAGGCCGACGGTGGCGAAGGAGCCGAAGTAGGCGAGGTACTCCGGGCCGTAGGCCTGCAGGGCGGCAACCAGGCTGCCGCCAAACTGCTTCTGCACCACCGCCGGGTCCGGAACGTTGTCCTCACTGAAACCACGGAGCCCAATACACGTTACTTTGTTTTACTACTAAACACAACACCATTAAAGTCACAAATTCCTTAGTAAAGATGAAGTACGTGACTTTTTTTTTAACATACTGTATTTGTTAAAACTGTCACAGATAATCTGTGAAAAATGTTTTTTAAATCAATCTCCTCCACTGTCATAAGAAAATAACAAAAACCAACCAATCAGAACAAGGAGGTGGGTCTTAGTGCTGTCAATCAACCTCATGAACACACATTAGCACGTTGCTAAATGTGCTAATGACGGAAAAACAACTTACAATTACTGAAAAACTGCTTATCCAGCATCAACGGTGGCTATGCTAACTAGCCTTAACATTCACAACAATCTTTGCTAGCTCTGGGGTTTCCTTAGATAGAAACTTTTTAATCTACTTTGAATATTTAACTGTACATAGTGTACTGTACTGTTTGACAACTAGGATTAATTGGATAGCATTCAATGTAAACGAGACATTTGTAATGAATTTTTTCTACATAAATAAACTGAATTGTATTGGATATATGGGGGTGATTGACAGCACTAAGACCCGCCTCCTCATTGCAAAATCACAAAATCTTAAAGTAATTTTTAGTCCAAATATCTAAGTACACTTGAGATACGACGAAACCAACTTACAAATAACTTTTCAGCAAGATATAACAGTTCGTTTTAAGTCAATAATTCCTTAATGTTGATATTTAAAAAGCTTACTAGTTCCACTGGCAGATTATTTCACTTAGAACATTTTTCACATGCAAGTGAAAACTCGTATTTTCACAAATTTTAAGAAATTATTGACTATTTCTTGCTAAAAAGTTACTTGTAAGTTAGTGCACTTGAAATGAGACAATAGTAAGAAACTACATCAAAAATTACTTTGTAGATTTTGAGTTTTTGCAGTGTATGTGAGAGTTCAGAGTCCAGACTCTGAAAAGCCAGGAGAGCTCAATTATTTATTTTTTTTTACAGATTATTTGCCTCATACATTTGACAAAATAGTGACCATTTCAACAAATATGTAAAACATGCTGTTTATCTTCAGAGCATACCATATGTCTAGGATGAGAAGCGTTGCTACGATGGCGTAAACGCCGTCGCTGAAAGCCTCAACTCGCTCCTTGCTGAGCGGCTCGTTGGGAAGGTATGTGTAAAACAACATGGAGTCCGGCGTTTCCTCCACCTGACCTGAAGCAGAAGAGACTCATAAGGGGGAGGAAGGAAGCGCCATCAGAGCGCCGGTGGGTCTGCGTTCCTACCGATTGCTTTGCTGCGGCACCACTTCAGGCTCTGGGAGATGTAAGGCAGGAAGATGATGATGGCTAGGAGAACATAAGACTGGAAGACATCAGGACAGAGTTATTAAACGCAGCATAAATTATAACAACCTCAACAACTTATTGAAAGGTGGTGAAACATTGGAGGCTACGGAAACCCATTCCTGCCATGAGTAAAGAAAATAAAAGCCACACAGGAATAATTACGAGTTTAAAAGTCAGAATTTTGAGAAACAAAGCCGTAACTTTAACTTTCAAAGTCATAATTGTGAAATTAAAAGTCAGGATTATCAGGTAGAAAGTTCTAATTTTGGCTTTGAGAGTCATTTTGAGAATGAAGCAAACTTCCTTAGAGTTGTTATTTTGTATTTCATAATTATGACCTTGAAAGGCAATACTCTAACTTTAAAACTCAAAATTATAACTTTCACTCTCAAAATTATTTGTTTTATTGTCATAATTATGACTAAAACTCATAATCATGACTTTATTCTTCAAATTGACTTTAAAACTTTCATTTATGACTTTAAGGTCAAAATTGAGTTTTATCCGTAATAATGACTTTTATTGTCAAAATTATTTTTAACCTTAAAATTATGACTTCTTCTCGAAATTGACTTTAAAACTCATAATTATTGTTGATATTATGACTACAGAACTCAAAATAAAGACTTTAAAAGTCAAACTTATGACTTTAACTCTAAAATTACGATTTTAAATCTTAAAACTGACTCATTTTTCAAATTGTGATTTTAAAACTTGAGATTATGACTTTTATTCTTCATATCATGACTAAAACAAAATAAAAACTTTAAAATCCAAAATTATGACCTATTCTCAAAATTGACTTTTATTCTCGTAACTAAAACTCGTAATTGTGACATTTATTCTTGATATTATGACAAAGACTTGAAATCATTACTGTAATTCCTGAAAGTATGACGATAAAACTGAAAATTCTGAATTTTATTCTTTTAAATGTGGAAGCTGCTGTCTGTAACTTTGTTAGAAAGGTTAAAGAAAACCGCCGATCGGATCCAGTCAAGAATGTTTTAAAATATTTTTTTCTACCAGATTTTATGGGAATCAGATTAAGAACCTTCAGATGAGATGAACGTCTGATTATTTATGATCAGGAGAAACACAGCGGCGTTTTACACCTACGCTTATCCAGGGCAAGTTGGCAAATGTGTTTAAAAACAGCAAAACTTATTAACTAACCACCATTTTGTTTACTTGCATGTGAAAACTAAACAGTTTAAGTGGGACAGATTTGGTGCTGACCAGCTGGAAGAAGATAAAGGAGAAGATGCTGGCGAAGAAGCACATGATGGGAACCCTCATGATGACCTGGAGGATGTGATGTTTATAGTAGGTCAGGTTGTCTGAGATCTGGATCTGTTCGTTCAGCAGGAAGGGCCGACTGAAGGCGTACAGCACAATCACCGACTGGAAAACGCAGAAATGTGGTAAGAGTTATTGAACACACGCTGGAGATATTTGGGTGTTTAAATGTGTTGAAAACGGAACAAAATTCATTGTATCCACACATGTCCAGTAGAATGAAACCAAAACTATTTCAATACTTCACATTTGAAAACTGACTTTTTTTTGTGAACATTGCCATATATCCAAGATTAGGATTATGAGAATTGGGACCGGGCCGATATCTGACGTAAAGGACGAGTAAACGCTTCCTCACCTGAATCACCCCGATCACCATCACACAACCACAGAAGAGTAAAATCCCGAGGACGTTCTCAGGGAAGGTCGCCATTAAGGAAAACTGCAAAGCAGAAGGAAAATTAATCTGTTTATTCAAATGTAAACGCATTCAGAACCAGTCTGGTACTCACAGTGTACGGCAGGAAGGTTATCAGCATCATGCAGGCCTGAATTAGAACAAAAAGCAGAACAAAAAAGGTAAACGTGAAACTTAGAGAATCATAGAAAAACAAAAAATAAGGACATCAACAAACCTGTGGCTGTACTCACAAGGTTAAGCAGAGCGAGGCAGTCGTCAATGTGAACAATGACCTGGAATAACCTGCGAAAATTAAAGACCGAATAAGGGAAAAAATCTAAGTGATGAAAAGTAATCTGAACAGAGAAAGTAAGTACCTGATATGAGCGGCCCAGGCAACCGTCACGATCAGGAAGGTCATCAGGTAAACGGCGATCTTCGTCGTTAGCAGCAGCTGAACGCTCTCCCTCAACTCCTGCACAAACCAATCAATCAATATTATTTATGGAGAACTTTTCAGACAGAAACGTGTAACAAACATGATTTAAATGTATAATAAAGATCAATCAAGATAATTAAACTTTACCTCGTTATCTTCCACTTTGGTGTGGGCAACCGGCAATATCTGTAAATAAGAGTCAGGATTAGAAGATATATCCGTCATATATAATATGTGATAACAATTAAACTAACTAAAATAATTGGTAACAGTTTTTGCCAAGAGGACAACGCTTCAGTTTCTCCAATAACATTTTCACAAAACGTAGGACCTTTTTGCCTCATTTGCCTATTTTAGGGGAACCAACTCCAGACCTGGAGGGAATTTTCTTTTTTAAAATGACAAAAATAAAGTCACAATATTACTAGAATAAATATTAAGGCAATAAAGTAGTAATTTTATGAGAAAGCAGTCTTCTTATCGTGCTAAAACGAGGAATATTTATCAGCTAGTGAAGTTATATTTTGGTGTCAGTTTTACAAATAAGTAAATATTTAATCATTGAACACATCAGCATCAAATTATTATCTGCAGCAGAACTGAAACAATTGTTCAAACTCTTTCTGTTTGTAATAAAGAACCACAGTGACTTTCCCAGCTGGTCACAATCAAATCAAATTACAATCAAATCAAATTACAATCAAAGCTTAGAGCAACTTTTTCTGGTAACATTAGCAAATTATTTCATAATATGCTGAACTATAAAAAAATTAAAATGAACATTATTTTCTGTCATTGCTGAATTAAATACTGACTGAATAAATGGTTTCTGACCGTTTCTCTTTCCTGTTATGGTATGGTCCCGCCATCTTTGTTTCTGTATCAACAGCTCCATTCAGCGCCCTCTGCTGGTTGGAGGTCAAACTACAACACTAAAAAAAACCTATGCTGGTCTTTTTGGTTTTTTAAGAGTCCCTCGGAGAGATTGGGCATCTGTGTCGCACATATTTACACCAAAATGTAGATTATTGATTATCAGTTAAAAGAAAGTTTGATTATTTTAAAATATACCAAAAATTACTTCTTTTTTAAATTAACAATCAATAAATGGGGCTTAATTAAGTTTAGTTAATCCAAATAATTCAAACTTTTTGCCATGACTGTTAAACCGTTAAGTTGGATGCACTTTCGGGACATAGGAATTTTAAAACAAATGTTTTATGACTTAAAAAAAAAGTTTATCTGCATAACAATAATAATCTAAATTTAC
This sequence comes from Xiphophorus couchianus, assembly GCF_001444195.1. Classification (NCBI taxonomy): domain Eukaryota; kingdom Metazoa; phylum Chordata; class Actinopteri; order Cyprinodontiformes; family Poeciliidae; genus Xiphophorus; species Xiphophorus couchianus. The sequence goes on from NC_040239.1 coordinate 3,793,476, forward strand.
ACTTAATCATTGTAGACAGAAACGTAAAACGGTTTTGCACAGTTACGTCATCATAAGACAGGCACAAAGTTTCAAACTTTTTGGGGGGGTTGATTATTTTTCTTTTATTGTGTTTGAGTAAAAGTAGGTCGATGCTTGTGGTTCCAGTTACTCCAAAGCCAAGATGACCGCAAAAACGTCGTTAAGAAACGGGAATCTGATTTTTTTGTACCTCGTCTTTTTCTAAGAATATGTTATCTGTAATAAATGCTGCTCGACAGAATGAAAAAGTGTCCATCTGCATCAACCATCTTATGCTTGCATTGAGGTCAGGGGCCGCACACCATCCTTCAGAGGGTCGCAAATAGCCCTCGGGCCGCACTCTTGGACACTGTGAATTAAGGTGAATCTGTTGCGGGATTTCTCACCATGACTGTGGCAATGATGGAGATGAGGGCATCGCTGTAGGCCAGCAGTCTGTGGGAGGACTGGGTGCTGCTGTGGCCCTCTCTCTCGGACGGACTGAGTCTGTCCAGCCGCGGGGAGGACAGGCCGCGGACCCCGGCTTTCTTCTCCATCTCCTCCTCGACGTGGTGCTCGATAATGTCGCTGTGGTCGTTCTCCCCCATCCTGGACGGAGCTGCGGGACCACGGAGGACGGGCAGATGTTTGCAAACACCCGAAGAACAGCTGACTGTGGGCGGACCGGGGAAGCAGGAAGTAGAGGAGCGGATGTTTCCGGTTCCCTTCGGAGATCGTTCATTCAACAAGAGGAGTCACTCTGCTGGGGAAATTGTTAATTTTGCTGTTTCAGTTCTCCCGTGTTTTTAAATTTTATTTTAAATATATATATATATATATATTTATATATGGGTTTCTCTGGTTGATTCAAATTGAATTAAATGGTACATTTTAATCAGATTTTTCAATTAAGTGGCCATAAAAGTGAAACTTCTTAAAGAGGATGTAACACTTTACAAATATTTGTTATTCTATTAGAAAAATATTTATTATTATTTATTTATTTATTTATTTATTTGTTTACTTATTTTTATAGAACGATTGGACATGAAACTATTTCGCCTGAAGGGGGCGACATCATACCATTGTGTCACCATTTTGGTATATAAGCACACAAGACTCAGTTATTCATAAAAAAAACCCCCAATAATAATAAAAATACATCATTATTACTACTACCACCATCACCACCACCACGTCTTACAGCACAGGTGTCAAACGCACCGCAAAATCACTAAATCAAAAATTTTTTTGTCTAATTTCTTGTGCAAATAACAAACTTACAAGTAACTTTTGAGCAAGCTCTAGTAATTTCTTTTTAGTCAATAATTCTTGTCCCACTGGTAGATTATTTCACTTAGAACCAGACATCTTTTCCATGTTGTGCTTAAATTTTATTTTTATCGGTCAAATCAAATCAGTTGTCATTTGAATAGAACCAAATTACATCAATTTGATGGCTAAATGTTACTTAATTTTAAGCCGTAGTCATCTAATCCAGATTAAACTGCGATATTTTCATAGTTTAGGGTAATTTTATTAATTCATTCTGCCTCAGCCGGTCCTGTGAGGACATTCATGATCTGCATGTGGCCTGAAATGAAAATGAGTTCGACACTCCAGCCTTACAGGAATAGCAATTCATAAAAATCAGATATTATGATAAACTGTAACAGAAAGTGTTTATTGCTAAATCTATTATGTTTCTTGTGATTGTTGTTAAAGGTTGTTCTTGTGGATGTGCTTTCCTGCTTCCCCACATTCTGTTTTAGTAAACTTATACTCACAGAAACAGAGCTGAAGCCTCTAGGCACATGCCTAATAAAATAATAAAATTGTTGTTATTTTTTATTAAATTTCTCTCAAACTAGGTTTGGCTCTTTTGCCGTCAGATCCTAAAGCAATGCCTTGGGCTGCCAGTCTTCCTCCCTGAAGCTTGATCAAGCAAATTTGTGCCAGTTTTTCATGCTAATATAACACAATCCGTTCATCCATCAATGCAAAAATGCAACCTTTTTTTAATTAATATTTTTTATCAAGTTTTCTCATCACAAGCAATATGAAGATATAAAACTGGGTTCACTGAACTGTGAGTTGTCAGATGGAACTGGTGTTATCCTAAAAAACATCTAGACTCCCAAACAAGAAAAGAAAAATAATTCTGCTCTGCATGAAACACAACTTACTAATTAAAAACTGTTTCATAGCAAATCCTTGTCTTACATTTTTCTCAGAGGAGTTGTTTTTAACCAGCTACAATGAAATAAGAAGCAAGAAGAAACATGTCAACAATGGTTTTTCTGTTTGACTGAACAGCACAGCAGCCAGTGGGAGTGGGACGTGTCACAGCAAAGACCCCTGGGTAATAAGGTTTGAACGTTTTGGCTCATTAATTTCTCTACTTCCTTTTGAATGTCTGGATAAACAAAACTGGATCTTCTGGTTAATTTCCAGGATCTGATGGGCTAGAAAAACTGCAGCTTCACTTGTAAAGCCTGATTTTAACATCCTGGTCATTTAAATCACTACTGAGGTCAAAAATCTGCATCTCAAAAATGTACAATAATGTTAAAATGTAAAGATTTTGGTGCTGCAGGTAAGAAAAATAAAAATGTAATGTCTAATTAATCTAATTAACTAAAATAAATAAAAGGTTTCCTCCAGATCCTCCACTCTGGCTCTTCAGCAAACATGTAACTGAGCAACTTTAAAAATGAAAAGGTAATTTTTTATGCTATAGCTTTAGCCCTTTTTTATACTATTTTTTGCAATATATGCAGAAAAATTTACACAAAGAATAAAACAATTAGTGTAAAACATATACTTTTGAAAAATTAAATCAACATGCTGCTCAGTCCTTTTTGATGTCATTTTCCATAAAAATCAAATGAAAATGTATTGAATTTAAAAGAAAGAAATAAGTTGAGGTCAATTCTGTTTCATAGAGACATGTTGATACTTTACCCTTTAAACAAATTTTGTTTTTTCTAGAAAAATTCTGAGATTGATCTAAAAATTTCAGATTTTTTTTCTAGGTAATTTTTGATTTTTGAAACTCAGAAATTTCAACAATATTTCTAGAAAATGTCAGAAAATAATCTTGAAAATTACAAGTTTTTGCAAAATTTTGAAACTCATACATTTTAAAGAAAGAAATCTTGGAAATTTCTGAATTTCCTCATGCAAATTTTTAATTTCTGAAACTCAGAAATACCATTGTTTTTTCTACAAACTTTCTGAGACTAAACTCAAACTTTCTGACTTTTTTTCTCACAAACTCTCAACTTTTGGAGCTCAGAAATTTCCTGGATTATCTAGAAATCTTCTGAGATTAATCTGAGTGTTTGGTGGAAATTTACTCTTTTTTCTATATACAATGTCCCTGAAACACTGTCATATGTCATATTTTCATCAATATTATGGCATTAGTATATTCCTTTATTTAACCAGGTAAACCCCATTGAGATCTAGATCTCATTTTCAAGAGGGACCTGGGCAAAAAAATTTGCAATACATAGCAACCTGGTTACAAGATAAAAACAATTAATACATATGCACAAGTATAAAACAATGACACTGTTTCATAGAATCTTGTTGCCTATCTTTAAGAACTGCTCGAAATAAGTCCAGTGAAATCATTTCCGACATCTTAAGTTCAGACTGCAACTGATTCCACGCTGTGGGGGCAAAACACACTGAATGCCTGCTTCCCTTTTTCAGTTCGAAAGCGTTTCAGCTCTAGTTACTAGAAACAAGCTCCTATACCTTGCGGAAAACTCACTTGTAAGGTAGTTCTATATTATTTCAAGTGTACTAAGATGTTTGCACTGAAACTAGACCAAAATTACTGGTAAGACTTTATGTTTTTGCAGTGCAGCTGGAAAGAAGATTGTGGTGGTAATGGTGAATGTAGCGGGCTGATGTTCCTCTGGACGCCGGTCAAAGTGATGAACTCGGAGCGAGTCTGATCAAAGGAGAGCAAGGCCTTCTCATCTCAGCTCAGCGCAATCATGCTTGTCCTCTTCCTCCACCCTTCCTCATCCTCCTCCACCCTCAGCTCAGACTGAGGCATGTTGACACAGAACACACCAGGTGTAATGGGATTGACCTCCGTCGCCTGCGCTGCCAGATTGCAGACAGACGCATCAATAACATCTGGGCTGCTGTAGCGCAAACTGTAAACTCAGACGACTGAAAATGAAGGTGGGCGGAGCCTCATCTGGCGCCACCATGTCTTTTTCTCAGTTAGGTGGAAAAACTGTAAATCAGTGGTGTCCATGTTTTTTTTAAGCTACTGGCAGGTCACAAAATTCATTAATAAGACAAAACTAACTTTCAAGTAACTTCTCAACAAGATATAGAAGCTGGTTTTAAATAAATAATTAATTAATACTGATGAAAAAAGTGATATTTATTTCCACTAGCAGATTATTTCACTTTTAACATGGGAAAAAATGCCTTATTATAAATTAAATAATCTACTAGTGAAATTGGTAGTTTATTATCAATTTTAAGGGATTATTGATCAGCCCCTGTATCATACTAAACAGTTCTCAGTTAGTTTTGTTTTATTCCAAGTGTAGTAGGATATTTGCTTTAGAAACTAGACAAAAATAGTACATGGTAAGATATTGTGTTTTTGCAGTGTAGGGACCACGAATGGCCCCCGGGCCACACTTTGGACACCCCGTGCTGCAGATAGGGGTGGACTCATTTAAGGATTTCAGGATTGGACTCATGTATTTTCATTGTCTTCCTGCACATGCTGCACCCAGATGGATTTATTGATGGTATATCAATTTTCTGAACTCCTGTCTGAACTGTTCTTAAGCGAGTCAGTGAAGCCTTCTTCAGGTAAATGAAGTGAGGGGCTTCAGTGGCGTCTGACAGGAGTTGTTACCCCGCGGTGATGAGTTGCAAATCCAGACAGGAAGGCTGTGAAGGCCGACTCCTCTGCTGTCACGTCTGATTAAGGCAGCAGCTTTCATGTCTGCAGGACAGAGATAGGTTGTCTGAGGACAACAATATCACAGGATCAGGAGTGACACCGTTATGGGGTGAAGAGCAATCTCTGAGGGGGTCAGAGGTCAGGAGGATGCAGACATGCAACCGCAGCGAGTGATGAGATGATTCTGGGGTTCGCCAACAGATGGATCCCCAAGAAAAACTGTTTTACAGGGGACTCAAAGAGTTTCTGCATTTAAAGTGACATAAATGAAAATAGACTAACAAAAAAAACAACAACTAAATTCATGGTATTTTTATAATCAGATCTACAATAATGTATTAAGATGTTAAAATGGTCTGTTGTGTTTACAAGACTATCAACGAGATGCAAATGGTGAAACAGCTAAATGAAATGCAGAGGGATTTCTCACAGTTCTGATGTGTGGCAGCAGGACGATGTTGCTAAAATAAACCTGATTTAATCTGCAGTTCAGATTTAAACCGTCAAATCCACAATCTACTGCATCAGCGTTACGCAACGGCCTGCCCACTAATGCAGCTTCGTTCTGCCTCTTGAGCTGAAGAGAAGTATGTCGTTTAAAAGAAAAAATTAGAAATAGGAAGCTTTTGGACACCACGCTTCAAGTTTATGTTGTATAGAATCAACCGATGTGTTTAATTTAACAAACTATTTTGTGCTTTATTTAATTCTACAAAATAGGATAAAGGAATGCTTATTTGATGTAAACATGAAAATCTGAAATATGTCCTTTAGTTTTACAAAAATATTTATGTTCACTTAAGCTATTTTCACACATAAAGACCATAAATAATTATGGGGATGTTGGATTTTTATCTAAATAACTGATGTTAAAACAGATACTTCACAGCAGCAACTATTCAGTAGAAAAATCCAAAGAAATCTGCTACTGATTACTGAGAAACGCTGAAAAAGTGATGTTATCCAAAGATAATTCTGTATTTTTATCAGAAAAATGGGTGAAAATTAAAGGAGGAACTTTGGAGAAAGAATTACTATCAGATGTGAAGAAGGGTTAATCCTGATGAATGAAAAATTCAAGATTGGGATTTACCTGCAGGAAAATAACATTTTCCCTGCAATCTTTGGTCATTTTTGCTTTCTGTAACTGTTTACTAACCATTTTAAACAGAACTGATAAGATAAAAGATAACATTTCCTCTCTTTCTACATCATTCTCCACACAGTAATCATTAAAGCTGCAGTATGTAACTTTTAGAAAAAATATGTTTTTTAAAATATTTGTTGAAACTATCACTTTGTCGTGACAGTATAATATGAGACAATGCGTGGAAAAAACTGATGTCCTCTGCCTTCTTCCAGCGCTAACTAGAAACAACCAATCAGAGCCAGGAGGCAGGTTTCACCGCTGTCAATCACTCTTTCTCGCTGCTAAGCTGCAGCTCACCATTCATGAGCCTGTCATGAATGCTAAGGCTAGTTAGCATATGACGGCGGATAAACAGTTTTCCTGTAACGTTAAGTTGTTTCTCCTCCACTGGCACATTTATCTTCGAGTACCTGAGATTGATTGACAGCGCTAAGACCCGCCTCCTGACTCTGATTTGTTGTTTTTGGTCAAGAGAGTTGCATTTCTTCAGTTGGCAGTAGTAGCTCAGAGAGGAGGAAAAGGAGGTTGATCTTTTCATAGATTATCTATCTCATAACAAACTATCACAACACAGTTTTAATAAAATTTTATTCAGTTTATTGACATAGCAACACCATTTCACTGCAAATGAAATTGCAAAAAATACTTTTAAACACTAAAAACAGAGTTTTAGTCATATTTTGCACACACAAAAAAAGTCCAGTTTGTGTGTTTGTGTGTTGAATAAGACAGGCATCAGGCAGAAGGTTGAAAACAACAGTGACTCATGACTCTGCTCTTTAAGGAGACAACATGGCCCAATTTTTAACCCTCCCCGCCCCTCAACATACCAGTTTTAAAGGTCCTGAGAATTTTCTTCCTGAATATCCCCATGACTGTGTCTTAACCCAGATATCCAGGTTTTTCGCTCCTAGATTTTGCATTTTACACCGTCTGACAGGAAAATCCTGCCTAATACCCTCCGCTGATAACATTCTCAGTGCTTATCGTTGTCCTTTCTGCGGCCCGTTCACCAGATGGCCCTTGCCATCCAGCTGATCACATCTTATCTATCCCGGATACTGGAGGGGTGCAGCTTACCTTCAGTTAATGAGGCCTGCAGCTCAGACCCATCATACTGAACCGGCCAGTCCAGTTAAGATTACAGAGCAATTACATGCTTCTCCACAGGTTATAGATTGGAACGGGAGGCAACGTCAACTTGACCTACTTTATTCAGTTAGAGGTGCTCTGGATCAAAAGGTAAGTTAATGTAATAATTGAAGCTAAAAAGCATGGCTTTAATTGTGTATGTATGTATATATATATAAATGTTCTACATATTCTGCGACAGACTGGCAACCTGTCCAGGGTGTACCCCGCCTCCCGCCTGGAACGTAGCTGGAGATAGGCACCAGCAACCTTCCCGACCCCATTAGGGACAAGGGTGAACAGAAAATGGATGGATGGATGGATGTTCTACATATTTGTTAATTAAGCAATAAATACATTCCTACTGATCCAAGTTATGAAGCAGTGCTTTTAGATCAGTTCATTATTAAAATTAAATTAAGTTGACTAGCAGCATTCACTCCTCCTCGATGAGAACGTAGCAGAAAAACTCCAAGAACTACAAAAACAAACATTTTTTACACATATTTTATTTTGTTTCCAGTGCAAATATCTTATCACACTTGAAATGAGGCAAAACTAACTTACAAGTAACTTTTAAGATATAAGAGCTTGTTTTAAGTGAATAATTGCTTTATATTAAAAAAAATAAATTCAAGTTTCACTGGCTGATAATTTAATTTATAACAGGACATTTTTTCCATGTGATAAGTGAAATAATCTGACAGTGGAAATGGTATTTTTCCATCAATATTTCAACATTAAGGAATTATTTACAAAAATAAGCTCCTATATCTTTCTGGAAAGTTACTCCTTTGTTAGTTTTGTCTTATTTCAATTGAAGTGAGATATTCACACTAAGACCTAGACAAAAAAAAAACTTGGTAAAGATTTTGTGTTTTTGTAGTGTAATCTCACATCTGTGAACCAAATCCTTCCAGAATCCACGAGCAAAGCTGCCATGTGATTTATTATCAACAGGACTGCAGTGATAGCAGTGAAAATGACCTGAATCCTTTATGTGCTGCTCCAGAGTTAATTGGCTGGATGCGGAGTCGACAGAATGGACCTCAGAGAGATAAAAGTGATGAAAGACCGAGCCGACCGCAGAACATCAATTTGAAACATAACAGTTATGATCACATTCTTACATGAGCAAATGTGAGATGTGATGTTTGTTGAAAATTCTCGCAAGGAAGCATTTCCCCCAAATATCTTTCATTTATTTACAGATTTCAGAGTATATAGGTGTTATTGGTTGTAAGTGAGAAGGAAACATTTCCATAAGTGAAAGAATAAAAAAACAGGAAGGAAGACTTGTTATTTTCTAGGAGAATAATATGATTCTTCTTTTGAAGTTAGTGTTTTTAATTTAATTTATTAGGGTAGGGCACAATAATCAACATTAATTATCCACATAACTAACAGATAAAAATTGGATAAAAGTTCTTTTCTCTTCTAGGTTGCAAGCAAAACTAAAGAGTCTCCCAGTCCAGGACTAACACAAGTCTTTGGAGTTAAATGACCTGCCAGTGTAGCAAGTACTTTTAAAAATCAATATTAAGAAATTATTGACTTAAAATAAGTTCCTGTATCTTTCTGAAAAGTCACTCATTTCAAGGGTGCTAAGATATTTGCACTAGAAACTAGACAAAAACTAAATATCATTAAAGCAGGAGTATTACATGTTTTCCAGGCACATGGTGCCATTTTATAGCACAATCAACTACCTGTGTTAACTTCAGTTATAAGAATGTAATATATATATATATATATATCAAATATGCTGTAAAATAAATTTGACTTCATAATTTAACATCTTTCAATTGGGCCTCTGTCTCTTTAAGAAGCTCCTGCTCTTTCTGAAACTCCACCTTCAGAAAGTCATTACAACATGGCTCCTCTATTAACCCTTTAACAACATTTTTACCAGTGTTTCAATGAGAAGTAGCTCCTACAATGAGATCAGCTGATCAGTTGTTTGCTAATTGCTGCTGGCTAGTCTGTAGGAGCTGAGCGGGGGAGTCATGGTGGAGGCAGAAGCTCAGAAACTTGAACACTGCAGCTCTGAGGAGGAGCTGCTTCTTGAAGCTAAATCCACCCACGTGTTTTGCACAGCTGAATTGTTGCCATGGAGATTAAAGGCTTTCTCAAACATTTATTAAAGAATCAAAGCAACACTCCAGGTTTGTTTATGATGAGGAAATAACATCATAACAAGATGTAAAGCTCAAAAAAGTTGATTTTACATAATAATGCACCTTTAAATATTATTAAAAAAACAATTTTTGGGAAGATTCAAGAATGAACCTGACTGTAGGATGATAATTCTGGGTTTGACATTTCTTCTTTGATATGGTCCGACTGTGAGGAGAGGCCACAGGAGGGTCTGCCTTTCAAATGGAAATCCTGCGCTGATGCATTCGCAGCACAAAGGAGTCTGTTTCTTATCTCTGGAGGAAAGTGGGATCTTCTCTGTGAAGCCAGCTTCAGAGAGACAGAGACGGAGCAGCTGACACTTGGCTTCAGCTCCACACGGCTGCAGGAAATATGTTTTCTGCTGTCTGGGTGAGTTAGGACTCATTTACTAATGGTGAGACTCAGCTTTCCCCTGAGCCAACTGACGGATAAATCACCCACAGTGCCTTGCTGCAGTGCAGAGAGAGCGCAGCCGCTATCTCCTTTTTTATTTCATCTCCTTTATTTCCCCCCCGCCCCTCTCTCTCTCTGTCTTGCTGTCTGTGTCTCCAGCTCTGCGGAGTCGTGAAGCCGTTTATGGGATGGATGATGGAGTGGAGGCTCGGCTCGTGGTGAAGTTCCATCAGAGCCGCGGAGTATAATAAAGAGGAAAAACACTCTCCATCAGAGACAGGGCTTTGATGCAACATTAGGCAGCTGCTGCAGCGAACACAGGGAGCTTTATGTAGGAATGTGTGTGTGTGTGTGTGTGTGTGTGTGTGTGTCGATGTGTGCGTGTGTGTGTTGACCTAAATTACCTCCTATTATCAGATCTGCAGCTTCAAGTTTTTGTTTTATCATCACATTTTCTTCCTCATTAAAGACCAGTTTTAATTCAGTTTTTTCAAAAATCTGAACACACTGTGAACTCCAATGTAGTTTCTACATTTAGTGGTGGAAAATGTTTGATAACAAATCAAATATAGAATTGTGTATTTATCTTTATTTTTATTTTTATGAGTTGTTACACTGAAAAAACACAAAATCTTACCAAGTATTTCTGGTCTAGCTTCTAGAGCAAATTTCTTAGCACACTTGAAATAAGACAAAACAAATTTACAAGTAACTTCTGAGAAAGATGTATGAGCTCGTTTTAAGTAAATAATTCCTTAATGCTGATGAAAAAGTACTAGTTCTATTTTTCCCTTACATAAAACGTCTTGTTTTAAGTGAAATAATTTGCCGATTAAACTAGCACTTTTTCAATAATATTAAGAAATTACTAACTTAAAACAAACTATTAGAAGCAATAGAAAAAATAACATCCAAAACCTTTAAATGAGATGCAAATAGGTAGTAAATTTAGTGCAAAGGAAACAAAGTGATCCTACATAGATGGACAATAATCTCAAATGCTCAGAAATAGGAAACAATCGTTGAAAAACATCCAATTTTGACACTAAACACAAACCAATATGAAGCAAAATCACAAAATTGTAATGCACATTGCATCGATTTTAACCTCAGACTTCTTTTTTCTTTTAACAAAGCCCAAAACAAGCATCAGCGTCCATTTTTCCAGAGGAAGTAAGAGACAGAAATGTAACAATGCTGAGGGACTGAGGAGGAAAACTGAAACATGCTGACAGAATAAGGACACAGCTGAAGAGCATTTGCATATTAAGAACAGAGTCCTCTTGCTTCTGCAGCTTGAAACTCTGCAGTTTTGCAGCCTTTGCAATAGTTTTGTTTGGAGTTCAGAAACCTGGCCCTCCACCACAGGGACCTGCTGGAAACGTTGTCATTTTTAGGACAAAACTTTCTCAGGTTTTCACTGAGAAAGATTTGTTTTCTTAAATGGAAACTGTTAGAACAGAAACTAAATCTTGTTTCTGTTATTTTACTGTCTTTTTCAATTTCACAGTAAGTAAGGTACAAACATCCATTGACTTTTTACGCTAAAACAGCGCTGGGCACGCCATTTCATTAAACTTGGCTAAATAGCAAAAGGTTTTTGGAGAGATTTCTCATTGCTGTTGCTGGGAAAACTGGTAGAAATAAAAAACATTCATCCCCAAAAGTTAGAAATCTGCACAACTGATACCAATAAATGTCAGGAGAAATAACGTTTTTGACTAAACAAAATGAATTTGTATAAATTTTGACGAACACATCTATAATATTGGTAAAATAAAGCCCTGTTACACTAGTAGTAAAAACTTTTTTTTTATTATCTAAAAACGCGTTATTGAAATTGTTGCGTTTGAAAACTGTTTCTATTAAGCAAATTTCTTTTTGTAATCTATTTGTGCAATTTCCTGGTTATTGGAAATGCAGCTGCTGCCTAAAGTCTCATTCATCAATCACTCAATAGCAACATCCATTGTTTATTTCTCTTTAGGATCAATAAAGCATTTTTTAACTTGATGACGTGATTCTTGGTGAATATGAGTTGGTATTTGTTATTGTTATGTTAGTTAGTTAAGGTGTTTTAAAATCTTGTTCAGAGTGCCCATTTTTTACTTTGAGCCCCGGCCCCTCCCAACGTCTCTGGCCGGCCCTGTCCGTCATCACATCTGCTAAAACAAACACCTGTCGCTGAAAACCACCTGCAGCTCGTTGTCCCGCCCACACCTCCCTCTGTCGCCGCCTTCTGACTCATTTTTGACACTAAACCTCAGATTATTTTGGCGGTGGGAGTAAAGATTGTAAACCTCCACAGCCAGCGGGGGTTCTGCAGATGTTTAAGCCGGAATTTCGCTCCTATTATCGGGCGAAACTTCCCCGTTTCGCTCGGGAAGCCGGTGACAAAGACAGAAAGGTGATGCCTTTAGGAAAATAGGAGCTTTTAATTTGATAAAGCTTCACTACTTCAGGGAAATTTCACTTCTCACCGCTATATGGCGAAGTTTCTGGCTGAGTTACTGGGATGCACACTTCCCAACAAGGGGACTCCTCCTCTGTTTGAGGTAAGGATGCACCAGGTTTGTTTTTTAAAATCCCGCAGCCTTCATGCATTATTAATCCGGTGCTGTCAGATGTGAGCTGAACAGATTGCCCCTCCATTATAATAATAATAATTTAAGTCACTGTTGGTTATTTATTTCTGGGAATCAGCAGAGGGTTTAGGGTTTGTTCATATGTTGTGTTGCGTGTCAACTTCATGCTACTTGCAGGTGGATTAAACGCGTAATTAGCTGAGCTCAGAAATTCTTGCTTTTATTGCACAATGTTTGTGAGTGTCACAGCTTAAACATGGTGACTGTGATGTTGCGTTGCCAGAAAGTGGCATCAAGTAAGAAATGGCCAAGAGTCAAACTCTTCTTCTGTATTTGGGTCAGTGTGCCACAGACATGCTGCTGCTGTTGAAGAAGCTAGTCCAGATTAATCTGCACTGGTTGCAGAATATTGAAAAACAAGTTTGTGATTTGTGAAAGCCATGCAACAGCTCGATGAGTCGATTATTTAAAATAATGGTCAAAAAACGCTACTCGATTACTCGATTTTGTAATCGAGTAATCATTAACTCGAGTATACAGACTGATCAAATTAAATTTACTGAAAGTGCAAATTAATTATTAGCTAATTAATAAAGCACTAAATAACACAAAACTGAAAAATGGGTTTATAATTATTTTATTTATGATGAGAAAAACCCTTTGACATTTTTATTTACCTAGAACTCCTCAAGCGGCCTATTTTAACTTCACCCAGTTAAAATAATCACCTTTAGCTATCTATCTACTAAGTTGGTTAATAAAAAAATATTGGCAGATTAGCTTTACACTGTATTGATGTCAAAAGAAAGAAAGCTGGACTTTTTTTTTTTAGCTACAAATGCCTTTGCTGCAAAGGTACACAAAAGGAATGCTGTTATTGCGTTTTAGGCATTAAAATGTTTTCTTATTTCAAAAAATAAACTGAATTATTTAATTTCCATCCTTTTATGCATTTCTAATATTGTATGAGATGTGCTTAAGCGGTTCAATGAGAAATCTACAGAATGTGCCAAATAGGTATTTCCGATTAATCGATAGAATAATCGATAACTAAAATAGTAATTAGTTGCAGTCATATGTAGAATGTTAATCTGATTTGTTCCATATTAGTTCTTTTATTTTTGCCAAAAGGCGGCAGTGTTGTTAAATTTTTGTTTTTGTGAAGGATGTGACTACTACAGATTAATTTTTATTTCACTTTTCTGCTGCCTCAACGGATCCAAAGAGAAGCCGCCATCTTGGTTGACAAGTTGGGGACAGGCTGTAAAATCTCTTGGATGTTGGTGTCAGAGTGATGCAGAGATTGATGCCTACTGGCGTTTAAATTGTCAGAAGGCATCAGATCATACCTGACTTTGTATTAGTGAGAGGACTTTCGCTTTATTTCCAGTCTTGCTGCCGTCAGCTTTTTATGCCTTTTTCACGCCAGTAGCAATGCTGGATGAATTTCTAGGACATAACTATTACAGAAATGTTTTCAATGTGAACTGTTTATCAAAAACAAAAGTTTTGTGCACATTTTAACTCTGAAAACAAAGATAATCACACAGCTTGAGAATGATTTCGGTATATAAATGTGTTTTCTAATTCCACTATGTAGTGGTGATTGTTTGTCAAACCAAAAATTATATTAAAAGTTTAATGAATGAGCCACTGCTGCACTGTGGTGATGTTTCAAATCCAAAGAAGTCCAGTGTCCAAAAAAACCTCAAGGTTGCTTTTCACGGTTTATTTTTCCAGTTTGGTAAGCAAATGACAAAAATGTAACTTTCCATTATTTCCAACTCTTGTTTAAAAAAACCAAACTAAACTTACTGTCTAACCTTGAAAAGTAAATAAAATAAACAATAACCTAACCCTACAAATAAACTTTGTAAATAATCCAAAGTAAGAATTTTTTAAAGCAAAATTCAGAGTTATAAAAATAAAGAATAGATACTACCAACTCCCTCTGTACATTGAGTCCATTTCAAAAGTATTCATACTCACTCAGGTTTTATTTTACAACACAAATAGTTTGTAATTGTGAAAACTGATATAATAAAAATCTAAAAAGTTTGTTTTGCATCTGTTTCCACCACCCTCCACTCAATTTGTCGATTTGTTTATTTTGGATATTTACAGTGTTTTCCAGTAATCAGACTGAATAGATTTGCTCTAATGGATCAGGTATTGTCACCGATACCGATCTAGATTTTTATTCAATATCTGATTTCTAGATATATTGAGGCATAAAGACTTATGCAAAACCCTGTAAGCCTTTAAGCAGTTGTGTTGTCTGGAAAACTGGGGTTGATTGCGTAACTCCAGATGACGGACACATTCAGATTTATTCTTATGGGTTATAATCCTCAGATGGCGAGTGACTGCCAATCCATCAGGCTTCATCCCAATCTGCTCTTCACGCATTGCATAAACCCAAGATATTAAAACCTTCGCATGTGTCCAAGAATATCGGCACTGGCAGTTCTTTGAGAAGGCAGCACTAACTTCTGGGATATTAAAAGACAACCTGCATTAGATTAGATGCACAGACAGTTATATAAGGTGGTATTTTTCAAATTCCACCTTAAACTATGAACTTATGTAAGATCAGGCATCTGAAGATTTTGATTTCAGACATAATGATTTGTTTAAATGATTTAAATAAAACAAACTACTCAATAGTAACAGTTTTGTCTTAAATAATTCAGAAATTAACAAAATAAAATTCATTTTATGCTATTTATGATCTTTTCAGTTATAGATGGAGATTAATTAGGCTCTCATTAGTCGTGCTGTTTGGGAAAACGGCCAGGCGGACGGTCCCTCTGCTGTCAGTCAAACCTGAAAGCTAATCCAGAAGGTATTTTTCTCATTGCAGAAGGTTGATCACATTCAATAAAGATGATTACGAGAACCCTCATTCCCCTCATGATCGGCAGCTGGGTCTCATCCAAACATGCCAAACCCCGCAGTGACCAGCTTTCACGTCTTTCCCAGCTATTTGTGACGTTCAGTGATACTGAAGCCCATCTGGGCAGCTAATGGCTGCCGGTTACCAGATCATAGAAGCTCTGGAGGAAAGTTTCAATGAGCCTCGTTGGATTTTACTGAAAATTTGCAACATCGTCGCTTCATTAAATTTCTTTTAAATTCTTCATTAATACTTCATAGATGTGTTTATTTTTTCAATCTTATTGTATTCCTAAATATATGATCAACTGATGAAGGATTGTTTTCTTAGATTATATATATATTTTTTTCTATACTATTTTGGTAGGGCTCCCCAATAAATCAATAATAACCTAGAGATAGACATGTGATCAATATCACGTCTATCTCTCAAGGTCCAACTTTTTCAAGATACACCTGACAGAATATTCAATATTTACTGAACTCCAAGGTTCTAAGTAAGAAATATTGGTGGATTTAACTAACTCACTTGCTTTTTCGTTACCTAGCAACTCACTCACAGTTTGGTTACCTAGCAACAACTTGTTGAGTAACAGTTTCAGGTTTTGCCTAGTCACTGCTTAAAAATTAAAAAAACAATGGCTTGGAGAGAAAACTGTGGATAAAAGGAAAAGTCACACCACCAGTTTGGCAGTATTTCAAATATTTAAAGCAAAATCTAATCAATAATAATTATTGATATTGACTGATATGAAACGTTTACAGTATAGTGTAATAAGATTTTCAGCCTTTGTGTCCAGCCCTACTATTTGGGCTTTTTCCTCTTCCTGCACTGTTATTATTGTCTTTTAATATGTGTGATCTGTATTTTAATTGTGAAAACTTGACTAATTATTGTACTGTGGAAGATCATCTTCCTCTGTAAAATTGGGACTTTAAAAGACCAGAAGTTTCAACAGAAAACATGTTGTGTTTTTATTTCCAAGGTAAAATAGAAATTATCTGGTATCTATTTGATTGTAACATTATTTAACAATCTATTTGTATATTAAAAACAAACCGCGATCCAACAACATGTGGAACCAGCAGCAACACCTTGTTATTTTCTCCAAGTCTCTCACTTTTTTTTACACGCTTTCTTTCCAGCGTAATTGCAGCTCGTTGAGATGTTTCTTCACAGCCTTTTAAAAGTCCAATCAGGTTGAGCGCTGGGCTTTGACTAGGCCACCCCAACACTTTTTTCTTTCATTCTGTAGTAGATTTGCTGCTGTGTTGTAGGATGTTGGAGCAGCTCTGTTACGTCCTGATTTGGTTTTATAGACTTTGGTCTAATTATTTTGGTTACAGGATTGGCTGTTTGGTTTTGGTTGCTGTGCAGAGATTTATGATGCATGTCTGAGGCAACAGGGCATTATTTTTTACAACGGGATTGATTAGTTATAATTAGATGATGTGGCCACTAGGAGGTGATGTTAAACATAAAACAAAGTGAACGACAGGAGAAAGTGGTGATCTGGGATTTCACAAACAGCAAAACAATTTGTTTTTTTGGAATAAAGAGTAAAACAGCAGATCTTAGTATGAATGATTTCAAACAGTTTCTAGTAGATTTGGGTGAAAAGTGCCGGATCAGCAGCTTTCACAATATCAATGCTCTTTTTTAAGCTGGTGATTTCCAATTAATGTTTTTTTTTTTTTTTTGGCATTTAAGAAATGTATAATACTTTAAAGAATTAGATTCAGTTATTTATGAACTTGAAGAAAAAAACTGATTCAGATTCAAATGGTTATTGATCAAATGAACGTATGCTGGGTAGCAACACGGAGTATTGTCTCAAAAAAAAAATCCTGTTGTAGGAATGAATCATGCGTAGGTTTTCTCCCATTTGCATTCTTTGCTTTGCTGAAAGAAAACTGAAAAATAACATGGATTGTTTGGATTACAATCGCCTCAAATTCTGCCCAACAGACAATCTTGATAACTTAATTTACGGAGAATCATCCATAGATGTTTCTGCAGCTAAACTTTAAAAGACAAAAGTAAAGTTTAAGCAATTATAGCATTTCAAGCTAAAATTGCGATTCAATGATGGCAGAGGAGCTGCCTCCATTTTCTAATAAATGCACTGGAAACATTAAGCATCATGATGGTGTGAGTCGCATTTCATTTTGAACTCTAGTGGATTTTGTAGGTTGCATTTTAACTCTGCGTTAACATGCTTTCGGCTGCTGTTTGATTCCAGGAGGTTAATTTGCATGTAAATCATATTCTGGCTGCACTTGGTATGCAGTACGAGTGCCTCCTACGCCCCCTACTGTTCACATGCAGCCAGTGCTGTTTCCTTCATAGTGATTCTCTGTGAGGCTGAAGCTTCGAACCTGCAGCTTCCTGGAGGAGCTTCGTCCTTGTAGGCGGGGCTTGGTACATTCAGGTGTTTTGCACAGCTGTATGGTTGCCATGGTGATTAAAGGATTTATCAAACTTGCATGACAGAACCAATTTAACATTCCAGGTATGTTTTTGACGAGGGAACAATATTATTTTTTACTTTCCTTTCCTTCTGAAAAGATATCAATGCTTTAAATTATAATGTTGGAGTTGTAGGGAGTGACTTATGGAAAACTGTCCACTTTATTAACCACTGGGTGTGAAAATAAAAATGCATTATTATTTAGAATGGAATCTGTTTAGCTATTAACTTATCAGCTGATAGTTGTTTAGTTATTATGGGTCTCATATGTTCTCAGCTGTTTTACAGTTTATCTTGAATTCACACGTTTCGAAGCTAAACTGGTTCATCAGGTTACAGATGATGCAGCTGGTTAAACATAAACCAGGTTCATCCTGGAGGTTTTCTGCCTGTTCTGGATGAAATCGTAACTCTAGGCGTAGAGGTTTGTTGCAGGTCACAGCCGACAGTAAATTCCACCTTGTAAATCATCTTTGTCGCTCTGTAAGTCGTGTGTGTGTGTGTGTGTGTGTGTGTTGTCGGTGTTTAGAGTGAGGGTGTTCATGTCTGTGTGTTTTCTGCAGCTCATTAGCTGACTGATGTGGTTTTTCTTGGTAAAATACTCCTTTGGGAGCTTCTTGTTCTGCCTTTTAAACACTCATTAGGATTCGTTGCTCCAACATTACTTCTAATAAAATGTCTAACACGTTTAAATGTCTGTTTATTTGTAATTTGCATTTGCTGCATGTAGCTCTTAGCCAGCAGGGAATCCAACAGCTTATACAGTTGTTTAAACGGAAAGTCTCTTTCTTCATCATGTTTGGGAATTTTTCTTGTCATTGTTTAAGTTTGTGAGTGTCAGCTTTCAGTCAAACTGCAGATTTAAAAAATGACAGCTGCTTGAGAAAACACCAGTTTTTGGTCTTGTACAGTAAGAATATAGAAATTAACCAAGTTTTTGTTGTTTGCAAAAGTTTTAACTTTAAATTCTGTTTTCATTTTGCGAAAGAATAAACGGTTGTATTCATTAAATTAGACTATGTGTTCTGATGAAGCTCAGAAGTTTAACTACAAACAAGAAATGTGACATTAGTTCGCTTTACTCTCACTGAAGACATTTTAAATGGAAATGTATAAAAAAAATGGTTGGGAAATAATTTTTTTTGTAGTTTAGTGAGACAGCCAGGAGGAAGAAAGTGTCTCTGAAGTGTTTACCGTCCTGTAGATAAAAGTCTGCACAGTTTGTGTCCAGGATGTGTGGAGATGTTAGCTGTGCTTTTCCTAACCATAGACCTGTAATCAGTCTTGTTGATTCTCTCTGCAGACTTAACTGTTTTCAGTCACTTTTAATATTTCTAATATAAAATTATGCAGAGTTGGAGCTAGATCTCATGGATTTAATAAGAAATGTTTATTTCAGTCACAAGAGACTTGGTCAAGTTTATTTTTATGGCACATTTCAACAATGAGGCAGTTCAAAGTGCATCTCAAAACATCTCAAAAACAAAAATAAAAAAATACCATACAGTCAAAAATTGAAAAACAATCATTACGTTTTGATGAGTGTCATCATCAAAATCATCAATACACCGAATATGTTGGTCAGTTTTCCAGTTATTATGGTTCAAAAACAACTCTGAACAGGTGGGATTTTAATCTAGATTAAAACTTGTCTTGGATTGTTCCTTATAAACTTAAGACTTGCAAAAAAATGACTTGTGGTATTATTTTTTTTTTATATTGGACCCACTTTGAGTGTTGTTGCTGTACTTTAGTGTCAACTGAACAAAAATGGCATTTTCAGTTTTAACTCACTTCCAATGTTTTTTGTGATGGTTGGGCAGTTACCATGGCAATGGAGACCTAGTGACTCAGAGATGCCACTTTTGGCTGCAGTTGCCTCACTGTGTGGTTTGAAGAGGCTTTTCTTGTAGATTTTTCCTGACTTATGAAAACTAACACCCATTTACTATACTTGAATTGCATGTTTTTTAGTCTTTCCCATGTTGAGGAATGTCTGCAGCCTGAAGTGACCCAAATCTAATTTCTTTTTTCTTTTTTTTGTGTGAAATCGGATTTTTTATTATTTTTTTTGGACCTGGTAATTCACACTTCCAAACATGAGACTTGTATATTTGCAAACACAGGACTTGTTTGCAGTCCTGTGTGAACTATAACCAACCTCAAAATGTCCCGCATGTACAGTAGAGGGCGCAATAACGAAACAGATGGAGAGCGTGCTCAGTGTTTTGCCAAACGCCATGAAGAAGAAGAAGTGCTCGGTGTTTGCGGAAGTAAACGTGGATGCTAATGGTGGAGCTTATTTTACGATTATGAAGTTATCCGACTACAGCCGGCACACTAACAACTTAATCCTCGTTATGGCCCGCCATTATTGTCCGCCATTTTTCTTCCTGTTTGCTCGTGTCAGGACGCAGAGTAGTGACGTTTGTCGAGTATCGATGACGTTCAGGTCAGACGAAAGCAACCCAACCGTACAGACTCACGTCATGTTTGAAACGATCAGATATCCAAGCGGCCTGGGTCGCTTTTGAAAATAAAATAAAAATCTGAATTGTGTCACTTAAGGCTGCAGTGTGAACGTAGCCTAAATTCAACAATATAAATTCAAAATGCTTCTCTTATGTTGTAGAAATGTAATGACTAGTTTAGTTTTTAGTTTAAAAGGAGTCAGTTTCCTCCAATATTTCAACCTTATGTATAAAGACTGCATTTTAACTTTCATCTCTCTCCTCCATGCAGTGTCGCAGTCCGCCGCATCTTGGACTCGGTCTTTCCTCCAGACAGCGGGTCAGTAAACACTTTGAATGTTTCATGTTTGTGTTCACTTGTGTTCTTCACGCTTTAAAGAACAACACGTTCACACACGGCCGCCTGCACCAATCACAGCACAGAACGGCTTATAACGACTGAAAACATCACATGGTCTCCATCATTTCACAGTTTCTGGCTGCAACATCAGAGGGGAGTTTATCTGCAGATAATTTTACGTTTCGACATGTGAAATGTTTTAAAATTTTCTGGCTTCTCTTGAGTTTACGGTCGGCTGCTGCTGTTGGTCATATGAAACCACTGAACTGGACCGAAATACTGCAGAAAAAACAAGTGTTGACTCAAAATCGCCCGTTTAGATCAGTCACAAGACAGGAAAAGTCAACCTGGGTGATTCTGATTATATATATATAAAAAGTTTACGCTAATCTTATACAGACTTGAGTAAACAAACAAGTTCACAGTCCAGCAGAGATAATTGTTTTCTCACAGAACATTTTACAGATGAACTGCAAAAACACAAAATCTTACCAAGTATTTTTGTCTAGATTATAGTGCAAATATCTTAGTATACTTGAAATAACACAAAGCTAAATTACAAGAAACTTTTCAGCAGATATAGGAGCTTGTTTTAAAAAGTACTGGTTCCACTAGCAGATTATTTCACTTTTCATCAATATTGACTTAAAATAAGCTCTGTTAGCTTGTTGAAAAGTTTGTAGTAGGTTAGTTTTGTTTTAATTCAAGTGTGCAAAGATATCTGCACAAGAAACTAGACCAAAAATGGTAAGATTTTATGTTTTGCACATCTATCATTCTATATCTGCAACCTGCAGCTTTCATCCTGGCTAAGTGTTTGGCGACTGTGGAGAGAAATAACTCCCTTATAACGGGAGGAAACCTCCAGCAGAACCAGGATCCAGATGACAGGACAGGATGGAGACTCAGGAAAATCCCCACAGAAGCAGCAGTGCAAGAGGATTTTCAGTATTCAAATAACACCAGTAGGTTCAGACTCTGATCACAGGTTTGATAATTCACAAAATTTACCTTTAAAAAACTTGACTTTTTTGCCACACCTTTTGTAGCTTTCTGCCTCACAAATTTTGAAAAGCCCACTGAGCTGAAGACCTTTACCACAATCTGTTCTTTCTTTTCAATTAGTCTCTGCTCCAGCTCATAAATGATTCATAGATCTCAGCCTGAGCCCGCTTTAATAACTAATACGGATGAACAATTTCAGGAAACAATTAGCTCACTGGCACGGCTCAGGGTGAAGTGAAATGTGATTTTTACTGGTCACACGGAGACAAAATGGCAGATTTAAAAATATATTGGTAAATATTTACCTTGTGATTTTAGAGATCATTTGTATCAGAAGGGTTTGTTGCAATAAAAGGTGAAGGACTGCACTGTAAATACGAGTTTCTCTCTCGACCCTTTGACCTCATGATGCAAACCGGTCCCAGCTTCCAGGATTTAATCCGTTTTCTCGCTAATATACTCCGAGAGGATTTCCTCTGTACATTTTAATGCTTGTGGACAATTCATTTTCCCGAGAGGAGGGCTCGACTCGTCCAAGTTCGTCCTGCAGAAATGCATAAAAAACCCAGCAAATTTATGCACAATGAAACACAGATAATTAATGCTGTATCTTGTGCATCAAAATGGCCTTTTCTCATTGATTTCCTGTTTCTGTGTGGGTAATAGGCTCTGGTTATGCAGCAGCATGTAACTGCAGAGTTGCGCTCATAAATCCCCAGCAGGGCTCAATTTGTGGTGATTAAAGTAGAGTGAATGCCCACCCAGACAGTGTCACGTGGGACATAGAAATAAAAAAAAGATTCTGATTTAGTTAAATCTGAATCTGTCATTCTAAGTGGTATAAATGTATAATTAATGTCTTCATCTCTAGCAGCAGTTTGCTTCCTTGGATTGTATGTGAAACTCAACAGTTTGCATCTAAACCCGACAGGTTTGTGTTGTCTCTCCTTTGCAAACAGAAATAAAAATGTTTGCTTTGTTTTAAAGCGATCTGTCTGCTTCTGGTCTGACTCGGCCTCGATTAGCCTGAATGCTCACATCCAGGTCTGCATTAGACACCTGGCCTGGTTTAATATATTTAGATTTTTATTAGCGTCATTCCTCTGTAGGTGTGCAGCAGCTCCTCACAGCTCAGCAGGTTGCTGCACAGCTGCTGCGTCGCTCCAGGCATTTATTTGTTTTACCTCGCATTCTGCTTGTGCCTGTCAAACATGGCTGGAGCTGCTGGAAAAGCTTGTTCAGGGGCTACAATGTTTGCTAGAATTTTTGTAATTTATTCTCATTATGAGCTGAGCTAGTAAAACAGTTAACCACGGGTGTCCAACGTGCGGCCCGGAGGCCATTTGTGGCCCTTGGACTGATTTTGTGCGGCCCCCGAATGCAATTCAAAAATGACACAAATTTGGCCTTTAGATGCAGATGAGTTTTAATTTGTAATCAGAGTAAAAACTGTTGCCAACAACGTCCTTTGTAGTTTCCTACATAAAAAATGTAAAGTACAGAACAAAGTATTTATCTTTTTATAACCAAGTTTTAACAAAAGGTGAAACCAAATTTATTCAGACTTTTACTTAACTTTTACTCTTTTTTTTAAAAAACTTGGCTAAATAGAGCAAGACTTTTGAATCAACAGGGCCTAAATCTTGTTCTCATTATTAAATAAATTTATTTAATTTATTATTGAATCATTTTATTCAATCGTGCTCAAAAGAAACCAAAAACCAGACGTCTTTCTTTTAACACAAACAAAAAAGTAATACATTTCTCCCAAAATTCTTTGAGGAATCTCAGGAATTTTCAAGAAAAAAACATTTTTTTAGATATAAGTTTCTACAAAATTTACAGTGTAATATATATTTTTTTACATTAAAATTTTTTTTTTTTAATATATTAGTTTTTGGCGAAAATATACGGTACACCTTTTTTCTATCTACAATGGCCCCAACACTTGAAAATCTCTTTCAAGTTCTGGATCTACAATAAATATCAGCGATTTTATTTGCTGTAGGGGTTTTTTGGTAGGCGAATTCTTTTGAGTCTGCAAAAGTGAGTCTGGACATTCCTGTAGTGAACCAAGCTTTGCACATCTTATCCGAAAATGGAAAGAAACCTTTTCTACATATAATGTTACTTTCATTACACTAAAAACCCCCCAAAAAGGATGTGATTGGGGAAAAAAAATCAAAGATGCAGTAAATTGGAAAAATTTGCTGATTCATTTTCAGGATTCAGTCTTCTTGACTTCTCACCTGTCATCAGTTCTGTTGAATCCAGTCTTAACTAAAGTTCAACTGTCCTAATCAGATTTTCCAGACTTTCCCAGAACTGCATTTTGTGTCTAAAACCAAAGTTTGCAGAGATTTTAGAAAACTAACTTTCCAAATATACGTTTATACAGCAGGCAAATGCGACTCATATCCAACTTTTTCATGGCGGCCAGAGTGACCCAGTTCTGATTATTTATTTTTCAACAACAACAAAAATCAAGTTTCTACCACTTCTATATGCAGACCTAAACCTGGTGGTGGTTGATGGTTAATGAAGGATAATTCTGGAAGAAAACCTGTTAAAGGTTGGGGTCAAAGTTCACCTTCCAGCAGGACCCTGACCAGAGCTACATTTACATGATTTAGATGTTAGAATTAAATGTCCAGAATGTAACTTTTATAAAAAAAAATATTTACTAACACATTTGTGTAAACTGTCACTATGTCACGAGTGTATGACAGAAAATCTGTGGAAAAAAAAATCAACCTCCCCTGTCTTCTCCCAGTGCTAACTAAAAACAACCAATGAGATCCAGGAGGTGGGTCTTAGCGTTGTCAATCAGTCCAGTGTGGTGCTGCTCATCCTTGCTCCCCCGAGCCAACTTGTTCTATACTACACTAAGCTGATCTTTTCTCAGTTTATCTTTCTCATCTTAAACTGTCACTACATGGTGACAGTTTTAACGAATATTTCAAAAAACATATTTTTATAAAAGATGCATTTCGTAGCTTTAATGCATAGAATTTAGTTTCTAATGACCTCAGATCTGGGTTGTTTTTGTGCTTCAGGATGATAAATTCGCTTCATGCAGTGACATTTCCTCTTCCTTCCTGCAGCCAACCTTTCATTGTTCGCTGACTGATGAGAGGCTTCTGCTCGACAGCAGATTGGTAAGTCCTCTCAATATGGAGCTTTTTTTTTTATTGCTTTCGGGACCAGATGATTGCACCTTAAATTGGCTGAGCATTTAACTCTCGAACATGATGATGGTTTTAATTAAAAAGCTTCAAAATTAACAAGCAAAATCAGCAGAAGCAGACATCAGGGTCGAATTGAAAGTTTGTAACTGATTTGCTGTGTATTGTTTAGATTCTTTTGAACTAATAAAACAATTCAGATTAACTCTCAAGCAGCAGATGGCATAAAAATCTTCTCTTTTTGTTGATGATGCCATGTTTTCTACTGAATTCAAACCCTTCTTTGATCACTCTGTTGTTGTGTAATGCAAATGGTAACACTCCACGGAAAGCCAATTAAGCACCAACAAAGGGCATTACGTTCCTGCTTGGTCTTTGCATGGCTTAATCTAGTAAAAGAAGAGAGTGGCGACTCTATGCCAGCTGGCACATGACTTTGTTAATTACTTAGAACAGCAGCACAAACAGATTTATGGGTTTGTCAATTTCCAATTTATCAGAAACGAATGAAAGCATCCTTTTATGGTCCGTCTCTAAGACCCCCCCGGTGACCACCAACCGGGATCCTCCTGCTTTGCTTTTTGCAGAGCTGTAAGCATCAGATGGCAGCAGGTGTATGGGCGGTGCGGTATGGATCCGCAGGTACATTACCGCAGAGCCTCATCATGAAAAGCTTAGACTTAGACTAAGAACAACGAGCCAAACCTGATCTGAAGCCAGAGGGGATTATAGCGGTCTGCTGCTGTTTACTTTCATGCAACGTCTAGGCTATTCCAAGTTTTACTATTCTTCACTGATAGTTTCTGTGAATAAAATGACATAAAACATTTTAAGCAAAGGAGAAAATTACTGGATGAGTCAGAAACATCCAGTCAGAACTAATATTCTTCATCCGAGCCAAATGTGGTATTCTGAAATACCTCTGGGTCGATTAACCCTGCTGGTATACAATCACATTTATACAATCACATTCAACTTTATTTCTCTGTAGTTACATTTTTATATCAATTAAATTGAATAAATAGTCCTAAATATACTCAATTTACATATAATTTCAACATAGTTTAGTTCAATATAATTTGTACATGTGGTTCTATTCACCATTTGGGCCAGCTCACTCTTCAAAATACAACAAATTAGAAGCAGTTTTCAAACTTTAACAACAATTTCCAGGTTTTTATCAGTTATTTGACCACAATCGTTGGAATAAATAAGAACTTATGATATCGAGAGGTAATCAAAAAATATGCAGCTCTTCCACAAAGCAAGACATTTTTACACCCCAGACACGCAGCCCAAACGGAGAGCAATGAATCATAGATTCATGCTTTTACTTCCAAATTTACTTTTATTTGCATTTCCTTAATTTGTTTTTTATTGCTTTGATTACTCAGCACTGTTGCATGTGTTTGAGAGTGAACAACCCATCTTGACAGACTTTTTGAGATTGGTAACTTAATTTTTTTACATATTTGTCATCAAAAATTCATTCAAATGATTATGAGAGGCAGGGAAAATCTCCCTGAAAAAACACAATCTTACTAATTATTTTTGGTCTAGTTTCTCATGCAAATATCTCAGTGCACTTGAAATACGACAGCACTAACTTACAAGCATCTTTTCAGCAAGATGTAGGAGCTTTTTTAAGTCAATAATGATGAAAAAGTATTTGTTCTATTTCTTTTACAACATGGAAAAATGTCTTGTTATGGGTGAGATCATCATTTTTTTCTGAATTAATGATTAATGTGATGTTCTGCATTTATTGTCTTGCACTGCTGTCACACTTGAGGTCTGTGGACTAAATCTTTTAAGAATTACCGCATTAAAAGTTAAGGACGTTGCTTGTATTTCTTTCTCTTTGTCTCAGATCATCACCTCTGTATTTTTCACTTTTTATTTTGCTACACTTAGCTTCTCTCCCCCTCCTCGACTTAAGCCTCCTGCAGATTGCATGTTGACCTCCCTGGAAGGCCCAGGTGGAACGGTGCCTGAGGATTATGCAAACATTATGCATGCCAAACAACAGCACTCTCAGTGGGACGCTGAGCCAGAAAAGGTTACCTCTATGATATCGGCGCAGGCAGCTTAATTCTCACACATGCAGCAGCTTTGGGGGATTAATCTAATAAGAAAGCAGGAATTGTTCCTAAATCCTAATTGATTTTATTTTTACCTCATTTCGTTCAACACTGTAGCAGGTAAATCTGACATGCAACGTTTCCTCTAATCATGAAACCGTAACAAAAACCTCTATTTTTTATTGAAAATAAAATTTTAAAAACATTTGAATTTTTGCTAATTTGTCAGGATTTCCTCAGATGTTTCTTCTGCGTTCAGGTTCAAGACGCATTCACACAATTAAAACTGCGTTATGGAGCCTACTACTATTAAGTCTTCCCATTACGTTGATGACTGCAGTCAATTTGCCACAGTTGGATGCTCACCGTGACGTTTTTTTGATTTTAATTAATGAAAGCTCAATTGATGAATAACATTAAGCTAAATGGCATATTATGAATCGCATGTCTTCAGCTGTTTGGAGGCTTTCGTTTCCAAAGACAACCAGATCAGGAAGCAAAGTGGTTTTTATGGTGACGATTAGGTTTTGGGGGAGATTTTAGATGTTTTCAGTATCTTCTGTCACATGTTAAATTATTTTGAAGGTTTGTGGACTGACTCCCACTAAGTCCAATAAACACTGTTAGGTTACATTGACTCTTTAAATTGTTCTTGTTGACATACTGTATATAGTGAGCAAATTATATGAAGCTAAAGCTAAATGTGTTTTAAAATCCTTTTTTCCCCTTTTATTGTTGACCAAGAGGTGGTCTCATCAACTCATATGTTTGAACAGATGGAAACCTCCAAATGTTGGCAAAATATGTAGAATAATCAGGAAATGCTGTTTGCAGCATGTTTTTATGATTAAATCTATGCTGTGAGCCGGCAGGAAGTGTGTATGAAAATGTTTGACACACAGAGTTTAATCAAATTAAACTTGTAATCCTTTTATAACTCAGATGTAGAGGGAAAGGCAGAATGTTTCCCTGCTTCTACAGTACCAGGAACGCTGACCTTTTTCCGAACGGATGGTCCCAGAGAGAATTAAACTTCTGACCTCGCATGTGTCAGCGTTGGGGCTCCATGTGGCCCTTAAGTGCCCTCCCATGAATTAATAATATTAATGGCAGATGTTCGTAAAGCTGGGGTCATCTGGGAGTTACAGCATGTTGGTGACAGTATGGAATTGCATCCATTTAATCTCTCTTGGTTGTAGATCCGTTGCAAGCTATTGTTTACATCCGGTGATTTTGCACATGCACACAGCTCTTTTCTTTGTCATCCATAACCGCGCTGCTGCCGTAGAACAATTCCTTTAACTAAATGAAACCTGGAGATGTAGGTTTTATTAATATACACAGCAAAGAGAAAAATAACTCAGAAAAAAACGTTGAAAAACTGAAAACCATTTTTTTTCTTGCTTTCTGACTGTCAGCTATGCTATGACAACAGACTTGTTGCCATAGCAACTGACAACAATGCCTCTATGTTTCAGGATTCAGCACCAAAAAACACAAACATTTCCCACACAAATAACCGTACATTCAGTCCGTTACAGTTTTATGTTTTTAGGCTTCATGTTTATTTTGCGATTAACAACTGATCGCCGTGGTAGATTAGCTACAGCTGCTATTAGCTAATCGAACACAGCGGTAGTTGATTAGCTAATTTAAACAGCTGCTCTACTGATCTATCAGTTAGTGTATGTTGCCATTTTTTTTTGTTACTGAACCAAAACACAGAATTGCACAGTTAAGGTTGTAAAAGTCAAGCTAGCATAACTGACCTACATCTTCTCCCTCACTATTTGTTTTCTTTTTAAACATTATCCTGACCTTGTTATCTAGTTGTGGTAGTATTGACATTTAGTAGTAAAGCACTTTGTCCCTTTTTCTTCTATATATCATTTGTACGTTTAAGGTTTAGCATGATATGTTGACAACTTGACAGCTCAAAACAATGGTAGTCATTGCCAGTGAGCATCTTTTTGCCCTGCAGCAGGGAGCTGCAGGACAGGATTTTGTGTGTGTGATGTCACGCTACGTGTCTATAGATCTCATCACCTTAAACAGAAATGGTATTAAAAGAAATGACCAGGATTGCATCGTGAGCGACCCACTTCCAATCTGTTCCATTTCCATATGTGGTTCTAATTCGGGTAGATACTTGAATTACCTACTTTAAAGCGTCAGCATGCTGAATGGTCATTCATATTTTATTAAACTTTTGTGTCATTGATGTGAGACATTTGTCATAATTCTGCACCAGAAAAAGCTAGATGAAGAAATTTGGACATATATAATGGCTGAAAATTATGATTTTTAAATTTTAAAAGAAGCCTGTCACTGAAGCACATCACATCCCAATTCCACCATTCTTGGCTTTGACTTTACATCCAAACAGACTTCTCTACAAATGCTCCACAAAACGCCGCTGCTGTTAGCTTCCTTCATGTTCTTATGATCTTGTGACGACACTGTTGACTCTCATTGCTGACACTGAAGTCTGATTGCAGTCATATTTGATTAGTAAAGATTTCAGATTTCAACAAAAAATTTGAATTGAGCATCAAGACCTGTAGTGTGAAGGTAGCCTAATGGATCATGTTAAACACACACACACCCACACACACACACCTTATGTTATGTAACCTTGTCAAAGCAGAGGTGGGGTCTACTCTCACGGACCTCTACAGGGATAAACACGGAGCTGCTGGGATGAATTTAGCTGTCTGGTTCAGGGTGGGAATGCCTTTGGATGTGTTTGTTTTGCACACTTGGCTACATGGAAGCACGTCTCAATGCTGTCTGGTCTTGTGATTATTAGTCACGGCCTGGACATTGGCCTCAAGCCCAGCTTGTACTCATTTCTCTGAGCGTGTGTGTGTTTATGTTCCTGCTGTGTTCACTTAATACCTGGTTTTCAATGGCACTGTATAATCCTTGGCATGTCCACGCTTTTAACTGAGGGAAGGAAGTGTCTGACCTACATTTTATACTCAAAATGTTTCCTCCGTGATTGAAGGTCTGACTGCTCAAATGCCAAAGGATAAAATCCTGGATCACATTGGTTATCTAGGCCACACAAAATTAATTCAAGAAATGGAAAGGCAAACCTGGATTGGAAAAAATTTACATAGATTTATTGTTTGGCTGGCCAAATGTCTTTCCCTCATTTCTTTAAAAGTTTTCTTCCAGGTAGCTGGGTTTTGTTTGATTTAAAAAAAATTAAAAAATGTATTAAGGGAACTCTGGTCTGCACTTCTCGTAGTAGAGAAGTGCTCGTTGCTAGGTAACAGGCTAGGCTTTGCTGGGGTTGCTAGGTAACGGGCAGTGCCTGCTGATTTGTGACGTTGCATTCCGAAGGGTTTTGAATCTGCTCATTTTCTGTATTACAAATAATTGGAACTTATTGCTAAAGATCGGCTGGTGGGTGTTCACTGAAAAGCACAAAAGCTTGCCAAGTATTTTTGCCTAGTTTCTAGTGTAAACATCTTAGTTTACTTAAAATAAGACAAAACTAACCTACAAGTGTCTTTTCTGCAAGATATAGGAGCTTTTTTAAAGTCAATAATTCCTTAATATGGATGGAAAAAGTACTAGTGCCAGTGGAAGATTATTTCACTTGCATCAGGGGAAGAAGGTCTTGTTACAAGTGAAATAACCTGTAAATGGAATTAGTACTTTTTAATAATAAGGAATTATTTACTTAAATCAAGCTCCTATATTTTGCTGAAAAGTTACTTATTTTTTTGTCTTCAAATATACTAAAATATTTGCACTAGAAACTAAAGAAAATAATTGGTAAGATTTAGTTTTTTTTATAGTGTTTTTAGAAGCAGGGGAGACCCAAATAGAAGTACAACAATACTGGGTATGTTACATTATTAAACCAACTCAGTAAAGCAGGGTACTTGGATTGTTGGAAATTGCTTGAATTTGGAGAAAGCCCAGTGATATCACTTAAGGGTTCCTGCGTCTTATTCAATGGCATACAAGAAAATTTTATCCAGTAATCCTCCTGGTTTTAAAAAATTCAAGATAAGATTATGTACTTATATCTTTGCACTTATTTTATTAAAAACAAATTTAGTTAATTAGAATAAGAGAAAAAATGTTTGACTTGTTCCTCAAATTTGGGTAGAATCTAGTAAAAACTGACCCCGATTTTGCCTTGAAGTCATAACAGCTCAGTTATGTTTTCTAAATGAATCGGTGTTGCGAGGAAAATAAACGCCATATGTGCCAAACAAGATCAAGCTTGACCAATAGCTCATCATCCACCCCTCATTCTCTGAGTCCAGTAATCCAAGAGGAAATAAAATAGGCTTAGTGACTTTCCGGTCTGTCAGGGGAGGGAACGCGGCACTGCAGTGAAGTTTAAGCTGATTAACCCCAATAAGGAGGGTTATCATATGAAAGCTTGACTTTAAGTGGCCATGTGGGTTGGATATATGAGTAATAACGAATGCAATGAGTCAATCAGGAAACATTAGTGCAAAATCCATAAACCTAGGTAGTCTAAAACTCTAACATGTATTTTCTGGAAACATCTGACAGGATCTTAAAACACTCATATGTATTATGTGCTTTGTGCCATGTTTTAATCACCTTTCAATAAAATATAGTTTAAAGTTTTCAGGTTGAACTTTTGCGATCTCAAAGCAGCTTTAAACGGGTCCAGCCAAATTTTTTCTGACCATGTTGAGAAATTCTGTTGCTTCAGCATTTCAACCCTCAGATCCGCTTTGTGTCATTGCTACTCAAATGTCAAAGCAATGATCAAATGTTACATTTTAGATCATACTACATCAAGCTAGTGCTCCATCTGCAGTGATGAAGATTTAGTTATCTTAGGATGCTGAGTTGTGGGAGCCGCTTCATACGACATGATGAACCTGCTCATCATATCTAAGGAAGACATGATGAGCAGGTAACTTGCCTTTTTCTGATATGCATTTCTAAATATCTATTCTATCTTTGTGTGAGTTTATTTGCTGTTATTGACTGTGACTTTGCTGCTGTTGCACAAAATTTTCCCCATTATAAAAGCACATTTCCATACTAAACACTACAAAAACATAAAATCTTACAGTAATTTTTGTCTAGTTTATAATGCAACTATATCTGTACACTTTAAATAAGACAAAAATAACTTACAAGTAACTTTTCAGCAAGATATAGGAGCTTGTTTTAAATTATTATTAATGTTGATGATGGTTGTAGACCCTCTGGCAGATGGTTTCACTCATAACATAGGAAAAATGTTCTTTTGTGTCCACAATGAGCTTCATTGAGTGATGCATAATCAAACGACTGGCTTAAGGACCCAACACACCAATTTGTTTTCATAGTAGTGTAGTTTATCAATTTCACATGACTGGGTCCTGGAGTTACCAACTGTGCAAATATAATTTGCTTACAGGAAGCCTATTTGTCAATCGGTCTTCCATGTGTCTGCACATCCAAGTAGCATCTGCCTTCAGCAGAACTAAGCTGCGAAAACGTAAGTACCCAGAGGTAATTTACATAGTTTAACAAGTAAGAGTGACTAATATGGATTGCTGAAGCTTCATTTGCAAAAGCGCCACCTGAAGGTTGTGATGGATGGTTGTAATTTGTTAGTTTTTAATAGAGACACAGCAGCACAAGCATTTTATACAGTAAAAACAATTTAAATTTGGAAGATAACTTCTTCTCCTGTCCCAATATTTTAGATTTTTAAAAACATTTTACCTCCACATTGTTCCCTAATATTAAGTAATATGTAATTCAGTGTCTTGTTATTTTAGTTCATTTTCTTTTTGCACCTAATAAATCAAGACATAATTAATAGAAATGCAATGGATTTATTCTAAATTTAACAGGTATTTTCTGTAAATTCTTTTGTTTTGCAATAACTTTGTGAGATTAAACTTATGTAAAGGGCATCTCTCAATGCTGCATTGTTTGTACGACATTTGAAATTGTTTCCAGAGATTAAACTTTACTTGTTTTTAAAGGTTGCTAAGGGCCAAAACTTTGTTGCTTTGATTGTAAAATATGCATCAGCAAAGCCCTGAAGATGCCATTACTGAGATGATATAATGATGATATTTAATGTTAAAAGAACCGCTCGCGTTCTTTTTTCAACTAGTAAAAAGAGGAAAACGTATAAGGGAAGAGAAGCCATTAACATAAACCAACATTAACACGGCTGCTACTAGGCTGATATGAAAAAATAGCAAAGGGATAAGAACAATACACCAGCAAGCGATTCAAAGTATTAATTCGTACACTGTACGGCTCTATACTGTGGTAATCGCTGAAATTAAGGGCACTGAGAAAGGCCTCTAATTGTGAGCATCACGGCGCTGTGGTGGAAACGGGGCGGGTAATGAGTTTAGGCAGTGATCCGTGGTCTCATTTTATTAACCAACTATCATTACTGGAGAAAGCTCCAAGCATCGCCTCCTGTTTTGACACTTGAGTGGGGAAACCATTAAAATATGTCTTTTATTTTCCTGTCAGAATTATAAATGTACATGTGAGCTCTTATTATGCATAATAATCCAGAACAAAAGATTTCTCTGTTGTTGAGCAACCTCTTGGTTCATGTTGATTTAATCCAGCGTCTTCCAGGTTTTAACAGGTTTGAACCTTGGTAACCACAAACCGCATCCACCTGAACATCCCAACTAATTTATCTTTATGTGAAGGTGACGGCCTCCACCTGAATCCTGCTGAAAATTTGTGGACCATTCCTAAAAGTCAGAATTTTGACAGGAAACCGACCAATTTAAAGGAACCTCATCGGTTTTTCCAAGAGTGGTCAGATAAATAAACAGAATTATAGAGATGTTGTATGTTGTCGTTCACATCTGGATATGTTGTGCATGCACACAGCGCTGGAGGGCAAAAAGACCATTCTTTTACTTTCTATCGATAGCCTCACTCCATAATAGAATGATTCTGTTAACAAAATGAAAACTGGAGATATAGTCCGGTGAGCCACAGCAAAGCAGAAAATGACGCAGAGAAACACTGAAGAGCAACTCTAAACCACTCTTATTCTTATCTTTT
Organism: Xiphophorus couchianus; assembly: GCF_001444195.1. Classification (NCBI taxonomy): domain Eukaryota; kingdom Metazoa; phylum Chordata; class Actinopteri; order Cyprinodontiformes; family Poeciliidae; genus Xiphophorus; species Xiphophorus couchianus. The sequence goes on from NC_040239.1 coordinate 3,827,353, forward strand.
TTGTCGCTTTTAGTGTCGGTTATGCTACACACAAACCCGTTGCCATAGCAACTATTCAACAACAGCTCTATTAGCTAACAGAGTAGAGATTAAAATGTATCAGCTTTCAACAGGAGCTGTAACGAACATTCAGTCCATTACAGTTTTATGCTTTCAGGTTAGATTATTTTACGATTAATAAATGATTGTCTGGACACAGTGGTGCAGATCAGCTAATGTAAATGCCTCCTCTGATGATGATCTTTCAGAGAGGTGGTGTGTGGGTCGCTTTTTTTTTACCCACCAAATTCTGCAGCACATCTACATGTTAAGGTTGTCAAAGTCAAGCAAGCATAGCTGACCTTCTTCCCTCTCCGACGTTAACTTTATTTTTTTATTTTAATTTTTTTTTTGCAAAGTGGTGAAATGTTATAACGTTGGACCTTCTAGTATCTAGTAGCCGTGTTTTCCACAGAAATGCATATACATTTTTTCAAGTTTTCCACCTTCAAAGTCATCATTCGTTTCTTTGTGTAGAAAGTCTTCATTTCAGTTAAAGGAACTAAAACATTTTGTCCAAAGCCTTGGAGAAAAATAGCTTCTCTTATCAAACCCAAACATTAAGCCTCACAAAAAAAAACACGTCTTAAATTTATGCGCTGAAGATGCCTTAGGCAGCTCTATGCATATATTAGCTATTAAACACTGAGATCTAGATCAAATAATAAGCAGTATGTCTTTGTTTGCCACTGTAGTGTAAGAAGACACATGGGAGGAGGGGACTTTTGTGTCCTTATATGCTGGGAGATGGGGGTTGTTTCATGTTTTATTCATGATGAATCCTGCCCTGTGGCAAGCAAAGGCTTTTTATTCAGTTAAGTGACATTTGTTAAGTCATTTGTTAAATTGTAGAACAGGACGAGGCTGAGTAAATCTGCCACGACTTGCTGTTTATCACTGGTTGGAGGAACAGAACAAACCATCTGATGCTGTTTAGAGCCTCAGGAAATGCTGCAGGTAGAGCTCTAAAATCAATAAAAATATAATAATTTTTCTATGGTGACATTTTTTATGAGCTCAGTTGCACAATAGAGTGAATATTAACAATTCCTCGACACCAAACTACCCTGTTTAAGAGCTGAAACGAGAATTTTAAGCTAAAAAATAAACCGAAAACTTCACAATCGTTTGTTTTCCCTGCATTTGTCGATAATTTTTTTACTTTTTTTTTAATAAAGCAGTTTTTTGTGAAATGGGGAAACTAAAACTGATCTCAACTCTGATGTGTTGTAGTAAATGGCTGATTTAAACTAAAAGATCTCAAACATGGTGGTGGCAGCATTATGATGTGGGACTGTTTTGCCTTTTAAGAGCTAGACGAACTGATGGAACCATAAACTTTGCTCTCTAGCTGAAAATCTAGGAGGAGAAAATTTGTTTCCATTACAATTGTGTGCGAATCTTTGTTGATATTCTGCTGATGTTTAAAGAAAAACAATTTAGCATTTGTGGTGTTTCCATTAAATAAGAAATTAAATAAAGATCACATGTGATCACATATTGTTCATGCAATAAGTCGTTAAAAATCATGGCGGCAATGGATGTAGACAGTTAAGATGTACTCACATTTCAGCCATTGCGAACAGAAGAGCTTTGGATTCAACACTTTTGATTGATAAACTCAACTTTTTATGAACTATGTGATGCTCTGAAAGCAGAACTGTTTTTTCTGACAGTTGCACATTGTCAGAAAAAAACAAAAACAAATGATCATCCTCCTACTACTTCCTGTTATCTTTTTTGTCGTCTCCAACAGTGGAAACATCTGATTGCTGATCATTTGACTTGTGATGTGATAAGTGTTTCCATTGCAGTTTTGCAAAGTACATCAATATTGATGCGGCTGAAAAAATCAAGTCATTTGAGTGCAAAACCTTATTGAAAACTGAGGGTTTTTTTTGTTTTGTTTTTTATTGCCGTGTTTCCTTTAAGCGGATTTGTGATAATTTGTACCATTTTATGGTTAATGGAAATTTGACCTTCTTCATTGTGGCTGAATTAGAACAATTCTGGAAAGAAGAGTTGCAGTGTGAGAACGGAGAATGTTAAATAAAAACCGTACATAGTTTAGCTAAGATCAAATTGGAGAAACTGTAAATTAACATCTGCCCTCTTTTCACAACTTTTTAAAAACCAGAAAACTGACCAACAATCTATCAAATGAGGATTTGAATGTTCAGTGATTCATTTATGACCTTGCAAAGCTCTGCAATCAACCAGTGAATGCAGATGTGGCCTGTTGTGAGAAACAAATATCGGCTTGAAGCAGGTTTCAGGCTGTCCTTGCTGTAATTGTGCCATTGTTGGCCTCGTTTAATTAGCTGATGAATGATAATTTGTACTTTCGTGCTTTTTAGTGATGGACTTCACACACAAATGAATAAATTAGCATTAATAGTTTCCACAAATTCTCATTAGCTTACGGGTTTAGGACGGGTTTGCAACCTGCGGCTCTGGAGCCCCGAGTGGCTCTTTGGATCTTGGACAAAAGGCAATTAATAACTTTGACTAAAACAAACGGTGTCTCCAAACAGCCGCCGTGATTCCTGATTTCACACATGTGTAGAGGAGTCACAAGCTGCAGATTTTATTCAGAAACACAAACGCACCCAAACAGGAAGGTTCTGATCCACAACTACAGAATTTTAATCGGGTTTGTTTGAAAAGAAACAGTGTTGCTTCACTAATCAGATAGTTCAGGATAGTTTGTGGTTGGTATTGACCATGTGTGGCAGTAAGGTTAAGGCTTTGTTTTTATACTAAATGCAAATCACAGAGTTTCCAGGAGTTTCTGCTGAGTTCAAACACTTTAGTCCGGCATGGGGTTCACATGTTCTCCCTGTGCATACATTGGACTGTCCAAAAACACGACCAAGAGGTTAACTGGTAGATTTTAAAATTCAGTTCTTATTTTTTCCTGATAATAAATGTTAAATGCCTAAATACATAAATGAAACTTTGCTCACAGTTCACATATTTAACTTAAATGACTTTCTGTAACAAGCAGGAGGAAAGAATCACATTTATAACAAAAAGGATTCATTAGGCAACATGATGGCTTTGTTTGGTGATAAAACTGAAAAAAACCTAAAAATAAGATCATAAAAAATGTAAATGACCTTAAGATCTGTTGAAAATTAACATTAAATACATTCACTTTGAAAAATATGAAAGATAATCTTTCTCTTGCTGCTGAAGATAAAAAATGTTCAGCTATTCTATGTTGAATTTAATTCAATGGACACCTCAGGTGGTAATCTCTGCATTTTCTTTTCTTTGCGTTTCTTTTGTGTTTCTTCTTAAGTTTAGGATTTGAATATTAAAATGTAACTCAGTTGCTGACTAACTGATCATAGAAATTATACTGCAGAAAAAAAACAAAACACGCAGAGTTCACCCAGAAGAGTTGCACAATATCCTGAAAGGAAAACGTTGCACATACCTAGACGCCGTAGGTCTTATCTTAATATGGTCAGTGTTGGTTTAAGTGTGGAGGCATCATTTACAAAAATGTGAAAATGCTTAATCTAACCTCCAAACTTTACAAAATTCCTGAAAAAAATATTGCGTTCATACAAATTAGCTCAAATTTTCAGGTTGCTTTTTTAAAAATTGTTTTCAACATTTCATAATACTCTACCTATGGCCATATTTTCATATACCTCACTCTGTTTTTTTCACAAGTTTGCGTTTAACACAAATATCTGTATCTTTCACAATTCTTTGACAATCTTGACTAAATTGCTCACACTAGTGAAACAAATCAGCCTTACACATCCTGCAAAATTTAGTAAGAATCTGAGCTTCTTTGTTTGAATAACAGCAAATCAAACTTTGACACGGAGTGGTCCCAATGTTTAATATTGTTTTACGCACTTATACTCAAACAGTATGAATGTTGAAGTATAATTTTGAATTATTAAGTGTGAACAGCTTCCTCCTGCCCCCCCGTTTTGACAGCTTTGCAAAATGCCAACCAGACTGCTTCTATTGAATCCAAAAGGTCAAGTGTGCAGTTGTTTGCAGAAGCATAATGAGAGTAATTAGTTTTTATTTTTGTGATTCTATAGTTCTTATTGTAAAGCTGACAGAAAATGATATGCTCAGTAATTAACATCTTTATTATCTGTGCTCTTCTGTGAATTTCACTGTAGGTTCACAGATGCCTCCTCACTGCGTTTTGATTGACGGCGCTTTTTGCAAGGGGGCATTTCAGATGATAGGTGTGTGTTGGGGAGCCTAATTTGCAAACCAAATCCCCAAACCTTTGTGATCATAATGTGGCGGATGAGTGGCAGAGTTATTTTCGGGTTTGTGACGGTGTGAAGTGCGTTCTGTAACCTAGAAAAGTGTCTATAAAAATGCCAAAAAAGTGGAAGAAATTTAAAATTTGGCAGCCTCTCTAATTATAGACTAGTTCCTCTCGGATGTCAGTGAAATATGCAGCTAACGGCAATAAAGTTAGCTGATGCCAAACCAGGTTCAGGATGTTTTCAGCACCACTGATTTGCTTCAGTCGTTGCTAATTTCACCTTTCTTTTCCTCGCATGTAAATATTCAATAAAGTAAATATTTAGTGTGGCAACTAAATATTTAGTTTAGAGTTAAATATTTAGTTAGGACACCCTAATGTGTCAGATATTTAGGTTAACTGTATACTTATTTTGCTAACTACTTAGTTTGGTGCTAAAAAAATAAACATTTTTGCAAGCCAAACACAAAACCCTTGATGCCTGTTTATAAAAACCACAAACCAATTCTTCTTTTTGGTTTCCATAAATTATATAGTGATGCAGATACCCCTGCACCACTCTGGCTTGATGCTTTTTAAAATTAATGTGTATATTATATACAGAAATATCATAATACCTATAACAAAACATAAATGGATATTCAAACTTGATCACACTGTATTTTTTTTGCATATTGTTTCCAGTTTTTAGACTGTTGTGATTTTGGTGTTCTTGCTGCTCAGTTTCATTAATATTAAAACAACCTCTTGCTGAACTCGACTATTTAAAAATTGAGGTGCATGTGAACGGATTTATTTGCAACTTTGAAGAAAAAATATTATTCTTCTGCAGGTAGTAACAAAAAATAGAAAAACGGGTTTCTGTCAGACAGACGTACTGCATTTCGCTTCCTTGCTCAAAGACTTATAACAATGTTGGCTGAGAGAAGAGCTTAAAACTATATAGGTAATGCAAAGTAGCGACACACTAAAGATGAACTTATGAACCTTCACATGAGTCTATTTTAATATAAAAAAATGAATAAAAAGAAAACATTTTCCAAATCTGTTTTGTATCAATATAAAACTTATGAAACTTTAACAAAAACTGCAGATATGTGTCTGGTAAAGCTTGTTCTTCATTCAGTGAATTTCCTCACAGCAGGTTGAGTATCCAGAAATTTTACTCAAGATTAGGTGATTCTTCATAATAAATTACTCAACTAAAAGTAAAAAGTACAGCTTAGTAAAGATGCTCCTAGTTACTACCCACCTCTGTAAATGTGTGAGGCACAATTGCAGGGGGAAATGGATTAAAAGCAGGAAAGGATTACAGCTTTTCTTAATAATAAATCCCAGAGGAGGGAAAGTGCAGCTTCTGCCTCCACAGACAGCAGAATGAATAATGGAGGGGCTCCGTTGTGCACAGGGGCATGTCTGCAACTAACGACAGAGCAGCTGTAAACGACCAATTAAATGACGGAAAAGGTGCGTCAACACCTGGGGTTCGTTCAGAAAGGTGAAGCACTACAGACTAATCAAAGAAAAAACGAGACAAGCACTCGATCAAAGATTGTTTTTTTTTTTTTTTTTTTTTTGTCAGGTCATAAATAATGCCATCCCCAGTTCCACTGTCATAAATGTTCAACAACATTATTGAAACCTGCTGAGAAAAACCTGAAACCTTTGAGGTTTTGGAGTTAATTTTACGGAACAGAGCTGAACTGAAAAATTTACCAGAAACAGCTGTAACATCAGAACCTCCTTTTGTTAATGAACGTGTGAGCACAGATATATTTGAATTGCATTTTCTTTATATAACTGGAACCAAATTACCAACTTATCAAGTCATAAAAAAAGAGAAAACATGCTAACATCAGCTTAGTATTTCAAGCAAAACTGTTGCTTTGTGGGTCTTGAATAGGGTGACCAGACATCCTCTTTTTCCCGGACATGTCCTACTTTTCAGACCTAAAAAGATGTCCGGGGGGAATTTAAAAATCGTCCGGGATTTTGGTCAACTGCCTCAAAACACATTACATAGCTTACAGTGCATTGTAGGGCACTGCGCACGGCGCTGCGTGTCACGTAATCCCTGAGCCGCGTCAGTGCGGGCAGCACCCCCCCCCCTCCTCAAGGTGTTCTGGTCCCCCCCCCGTTTTCCCAAAGTAAAATATAGTCACCCTATTTTGATAAAGCTTTAGAAAGAAACCTTTAAGCATTTCTTTTTAATGCTTTAGTTAAATGGTTTTTTTTTTTTTTTTTCACATTTAATTGGAACAAAATTACCAATTTATCATCAAGTCCTATGAAAACGGAGAGGAAACATAACATTAGCTTAGCACTAAAGCAAAAATGTTGCTTTTCTGGTTGTAAGAAAGCTTTGGAAAGAAATGATAAAGCTTTCTGGCATTTAGACGATAGTAACTATGCTAAGCTAGTTAACCAATTATGTCGAGAATAAATAATTGGAAAAGACTCCAGGATCAGCATTGGTAAGTGAAATGTAATATTCATTATAGTGTTTTTTTTTTTTTTTACTGCACTTTAAAGCAGTCGGGTGAAAAAGCAAAGACATGACAATGACTTTACAAGAAGTATTGGACTAGGCCTTAGTATCGGTATTTATACTGAAACGTCTCTGGAAAATAACCTCCACATGGATAAATTAAAAGGATTTCAGAAAATTTATTTCCATGTTCAGTAATCTTTACATCGCTTGGAGAAGTGACAAAATAGTAAAATGAAATAAAATCAAAATGCCTTGTCCTGAGCTGTCTGGCCATCTTTAAAAACATTTGAGATGAACTGCCCCTCTCTGGTTTCAGCTGCTCAGGAATTTAAGGAGGAATTCCTTCCAGCCATCAGTCCTGACTGACAGCCTTGAAGCCTCCTTGACACATCCATTGTCAGAGGGAGCTTTGATCCGACCAGACCCAAGAACACATTCTGTCATGATGTGGTGGTTAAAAAAAGACCAGAACGCAGGCAAACTGCAGAAGCAGGACTCTGAGTTGCTGTGTACGGTTTCACAAAAATCCCTTCAGACGCTGGAAGAACCATGAAAATACAAAAAGTAACAAAAAACACAAAGGAAACAAATAAATGTCTAACTCAAAAGTGCTGAGGGATGAAAACCTGCTGATGAACAATGAAAAACCCAGACTGCATTTACTGAGATAAGATGTAATTAGACGTGGAGTTTATTTTGAGTCAATTTTGCCTCAGCTTAATTCAAAATTGGAATTCAGATCAGAACTGAATCATTTCTCCTAGTGTAAAAACATTGTAAACACTGTTTGAACACCACAAATATTTAGAGATATTTAGAGCACCACTGCATAATTAGTTATGATGAAATATTATTAGATGCTTCCAGGAGCTACAAAGCAGTTAAAGTTTGACCTGTTTGGCTTTCTGCACTCTTATTTCATAACTGTAGATCACTGGAAGCCAAAACCTTTTCACTCTGATGACAAAAAACAGGTGAACAAGTTTTTTCCCAGTCCCTTGGTGTACCAGCCATTCTTACAGTAGTTTGATGTGGAGTGCTTCAGCACCATCATCTCTGAATTTTCTGTCACTTGGGAATGAAGTTCTAAATTTGCCATGAGGTCTCCAGACCTGCTTCTAAAAACAACCCAAGCAATTTAAAAAGAAAAAAACAACTTCCAGTCGTTTTTTGGTAATAAGTTAATGTCTTTGGTGTCTGGGAAAGGAGCCGTTTCAAAAACCTGCGAACTAGGCAAGCCCAGCCTGTTGCCTAGCAACCCCCAGTACGTTTAGTTTTACTGCTGTATGCGCTGCACAATGGCTGCTGGAAAAGAAAAGTGTTTTGTTGTCAACTTACCATCCAGAAACCACTTGCTACATACTTGTTGTTTGTGCAGGAGGCTCTACTTCTGCTTTTTATTGTGCATCTGTTTGCAAACATTTTCACTTTTGAGTGTAAACGCCGAGTTGGGGGTTGTGGCCAGCAACAGCTTATTTGGCCTTAAAACATATCATTCTGAACTGAGCTGACTGAATTCTCATTATGTAAGAATGATTTTGTGCAAAAACATAAACATGTTTTGTGTAACCCACAGAGGCATCCTAACCTGTTTAAGGAAACATAACAGGTCAGCTTTAAGGTTGGGTCTGATGTCGGCTGAGTAACAGGAGATGCAGCTGTTGGGTGTGCTAATTCCCGGTGTCATAATCTGGCTCTGAGATTACAGAGGGGATGTTATATTATTCAACTAGATAATACAGGATGACCCAATTTTTGCATGCTAAATTTTATACTTTGTCTAAGCTTTTGGAATGATATAAAGCCAAGTGTGTACATGATGCAGGAGTTTGTATGTGATACCTTTTTTGGACAACTAAGGCACATTGACTTGAATTTCTCTAAAACCATCGTTATTCCTGTAAATAGATTAAAAAAGACAAATTTAGAGATAAATAATTGTGGTAAAGCCAAACAAACTGTCATATCTGTGCCAAATCTTCGTCATGACCAAATCCAAACATGACACGTAGCTGTGAGGACCGAACTTTTGCCCCGAAGAAAAACAAATATTATATAAACTGATCTGGATCAAGTTCAAGACATCGGTTATGTAATAAATGACCCTTTAATGGGAGGCACATCAACGTTCTCTTGATCCTCGTCCTTACATCTTGAGGATTGAAGCGAGATGTGAGGATGTCAGAGGTCCTGACTGATAAGACGAGTTACATAAGACACGGGACTGACGGAGGTCAGAGCGGCAGGAGGAAAGGCCGCTGTTTGTGACAGAGTGAGACGTGTAAATCAAATCCGCTGTCAGAATACTGTGAACAAATGGCTGCAACTTGAGGCACGTCGACCACCAGCTGTCAGAGCTTTTAAATCTCACTTCGTATCCACGTGGTATTAATAGTATTCTGCATTGTCTCACACACACTGGGTGGAATTATGGACCATTTGCAGGCGGAGGAACTTGTTCTCTAAAGTGGCAGTATTATGTGATTTTCAAGCACACAGTGCCATTTTATTTATAGTTATGTAATGATGTGACCTTCAAATGCTATGTATGTCAAATATAACTATATAAAAGAAGTTTGACTTTCCCTGAAATCAAGCTTCTGTCTCATTAAAAAAATCTGACTCTTTCTGAAACTCCAGAGTCATCACAACATGGCTCCTCTGTTAACCCTTTAACGGCGTTTTTACTGGCGTAGCACTGAGAAGAAGATCCCATAATGACCTCAGCTGCTGTGCAATTCTACCAAGTGTTTGCTAATTGCTTCTAGCTAGTCTGAAGGAGCAGAGTGGGGAAAATCTGCTGTGTAATGCAGAAGCTTGGAAACTGCATCTCAGAGGAAGAGCTGCGTCTCGAAGGCGGAGTTGGGTCCAACTAGACGCTTTGCACAGCTGAATGGTTGCCATGGAGATTAAAAGATTTCTTAAACATGTATGAAAGAATCAACTCAACACTCTGGGTATGCTTTTGATGATGGAATGACATTATTACATGATGTAAAACTCCAAAAAGTCGATTTAACATAATCTTGCCCCTTTAAGCATTTCTGTTGTCTGTTGTAGTACAGTTATTAAGGCTGGAATAAACCAGCAGAGGATTTTCACACTCAAACCAACTACAGCGTTTATAAATAAGCAAACCATTTTTTTCATTATGTGGGTTAAACCAGCCTGATCTTCTAACTTCAGGCTACCACTGCCCTCTTGCTTTATTTTTGCCACATTAAGACCAGACTGTGTTCCCTTTGGAGACACACGGCTACATATCCTCGCCGCGCTGAGTCAGTTTAAAATGCCAGGGAATGGCGTGCGCGACGGCCAGAGGCAGCGGTGGATGTTTGATCTGCAAAGGCCACATTAAACCTCCTGCTGTCGGGTTTAAATGCAATCATTTCTGCTTTTGAAGAGCTGGCCACAGATCACTCTCCGCAGCATGGGACGCTTAGCATGCATAGCATTTAGTCAAGTTGAAGGATGAAGGTGGGAATACTACATTAATATCCTGAAAATTTATTTAGAATAGAGTATAGAATAGAATAGAAGTACTTTATTCATCCCAGCAGGGAAATTACTTCGCAGTTACAGCATAGAGACAAGACAAGACAAGACAAGAGACAATAACAACGTCCGGGTGTTGAGTCTGGAGTTTGGCTGTGGCAGAGCTGATGACGTCACAGGCCACCGCTGCATCAGCTGATGAGGGAATGTAAACAGCGATCAAAATGGCGGACGTAAACTCCCTCGGTAAATAACACGGCCGCATTCCCACAGCCAGAAGTTCAATGTCCGGGCTACAAATCTGTTCCTTCACGTTAACATGACCGGGATTACACCACCTCTCACTCACATAAGTGCAATCCCGCCGCCCATCTTCTTCCGACTCTTGGAAAAGTCCCTGTCCCCCGCACCAAGGAAAATCCAGGAACCTCCACGCTGTATTCCGGAATAAGCGAGTGCAGCCAGGTTTCCGTGAAGCAGAGATACTGCACTCCCAGTACTCCTTCTGGGTCCTAACCAACGCCGTGAGTTCGTCTGTCCTATTTCCCAAAGACCTCACGTTCCCCACAATAATCGCCAGTATCGCTGGCCTGCACCGTCTCCTCTTCTACCTCCGTTTAACTCCAGACCTGCAGCCCCGTCGTCTCCTCCGTAACTCCTCCAGAACCACAGGCCCGTCTCCGGGCAGCAGCAGAGGCCCACACAGCGCAATCAGCCGTTCACGCGAGCAAACAATGCCGCTACACCGCTCGGCGAGGTTCTCCGCAACCAAGAGTATAAAAAGTAGCAGAAGAACGCGGAGAACATCGACAGAACCACATCCAGCCATTGTGGAAAGCCCAACTGATGATCCATGGGTTCTTCAAGCACGGATCCTTAATCGGTTACAGCAAATATACACAGACAAACACACACGACGGGAGCTGCGTCTGCAGGCAGCCAGCTGCGCCGGCGCCATCTTGATCATTTAATATTCAATCAAGTCAAAAAAGGAGTTAGTAAAATAATACTTATTGTTTTTTGACATTAAATGCTGTTGGGAACCTAGCATTAAGATTAAAATCGTAGCAGAATATATATATCAAAAAGAACTGGATTGATACTTGTGCTCTGTCCAAATATCCCCCTCAGCAACATTAGATCCCCATCTAAATGATGCTGCATTTATCAGTTTGAGACCAAATCCTTTTTGTTTTTTACATTAGAGAAATATTGACAAAGTTTTGCGCACATTTGCAAAGGAAACAGTTTATGGTAGCTTCGGCAGCGATCCTGAAGTAGTTTGTTTATTTTACCAACAGACATGGGAACCCTGAAGGTTCAGATTCAGATTTATTTGTATCCCAAATGGGCAATTGATGTTACAGCAAGTACAAAAAAACTTGCTGTTTATTGCAAATATTATACTCAAAACAGTGTTACCTTAAAAAGAATTATGATTCCTGTTGATTTTGTATTGGTACTATAATAGCAGTATTTTTCTATGGTTAGTTTTTCCAGGGAATTCTTCTGCATTTGACCATGATAAATACCTGTTATAAATTCAAATTCCATAAAGTTATCAAGATTTTTTTTTCATGACGTTCTCCACTGAAACTTCTTTAAAACAAACAAACAAACAAAAAAATACAGTCACTTCAGTTTGCTTAAACCTTCTGGAGACTTTAGTAGAAATTACTGCAAAATCCTGCCAAGTGGTTTTGGACTAGTTTTTAGTGCAAATATCTTAGTACACTTTAAATAAGACAAAACTAACTTACAAGCACTTTTTCAGCAAGATATGGGGGTTGGGATATAGGATTTGGAATTATTATTCCATGTTATTTCACTTAAAACATGGAAAGGAATGTCTTATTATAAGTGAAATAATCTGCCAGTGGAACTAGAACCTTTTCATCAATATTAAGGAATAATTGACTTAAAACAAGCTGCTATGTCTTGCTGAAAAGCTACTTGCAAATTAGTTTAGTTTCAAGTGGACTAAGATATTCAAGAGCAAAAGTAATTGGTACAATTTAGTGCTTTTTGCAGTGTAGAGTTGTTGAATTTCTTTGAGGTTGACATTGAGGAGACAAAGAAAGTGGAACTCTTGCTCTTTTCTAGAGCAAGAGCTGAACTTTTCACTGTGCAGGCAAGTTGTGGATAAGCTTTCCTAGCAGAGGAGCTGAATCACTGAGAGGAGAGCTCATTTACAAACAGTGCCACAGGCAGGATGGTGGGCTGTGTGAAGGAGACGTTGAACAGGAGGAAGATGAGGCTAATTATGCTTCCTGCAGAGACACACAGGCGTCCCCTGGCTTACTAAAAGGAGGCTTGTCAAAATGTAACTCCCCGATGGGAGAAGGAGAAATGCAGCAAAGTCGAGGAAGAGGAGAAAGACAAACACAGGAGTGTATATTCTCAACAAAAAGTCTCTCTGTAAATTTAAAACATATTATCCTCCATGATCTGGTATCATGATAAAGATACAATAATGGTTTCTTAATAATTATTTTATGTGGAATTTAAGTTGTAAGTCCAGTTTCAGGTACAAAAAGATCTTGAGCCGGTCAGAACAAATTCACAGAGCCATATTTACATGATATATAATCATTGTATAAAAACTGTTATATATTGATGTTCTAAGGATTCCCAGTCAACCTGCAGTCAGCAGATAGAGTGAAGTGAAAAGATTTTCTATAAATAACTATTACAGATGGCAAAGAACCCAAGAAGCAGGAGGAAGTCAGACACGATAAGTTAAACTGGGTTTTATTTTGATCCTATGTATAATTAAGTTTGATACCTGTAATTGAAAAATAACTAAATTATACTTAAAAGTTTAAAATAATAATAAATTAGAGAGCCTTCATGGTAGTTATAGAATAACCAGTTGGATCAAAACACACAGTTAAAACTAGAAAGTTTTTCACAAAGCTGCAGCCTGTGGCTCCTAATCTTAATGAAACACGCTTAAAAAAAACTGAGCAATTTTTTAAAATGTAAAGACAACAAAAACCTGCTAGCTTTAGCAATTTTTCCAAGACTTTTTTCATGCAACGCAAGCACAACATTTCCACAAAAAATAACACTAACAATGGAAGCAATTTTTTATTATTTTTATGAAGTATTTGTTTTTTGGCCGTTACTTGCAAACTGCATGCTTTTTTGACCTAATCTTTCATAAAAATGTACTGTTCAATTGTACATAATTGTACATACTGTACATAATCTCTTTTAAAACATTTCTACAGAAGAGTGTTATCCATCCATCCATCCATTGTTAGTGTCACTGACATGTTTTTTGACATTATTTTAAATTCTGATTTTAATTTAAAAAAATTAGTCAAAATTCTGAGTTTAAATTCTGATTTTTTTTTCACTGGCCTTAATTTTCTTCTGTATATTTCCTTTAGCAGAGAAAGAAAAAATAAGCAAATTTGTTCCCTGTAGCTGTTGTGGCTCCAAAACAAACTATATTCAGGTGGACCAAAGGTAAAAATAGCTCTCTGGGTTGTAAAGGTCGCTGACCTCTGCACTGAACTAATGTGATGAACTGTGTCTCTCTTCTCAAAGAAATCCAGATAAGAGGAGAGCCAATATTTTCATTTCCATGCTGTTAAAATCAGGAATTCATACAGATAAGCATCAGATTCTTAAGTTACACTTCCCTGTTGAGATTAAGGCTCAAAGTTCACCACATTAACTTCCTCTTGGTGTCGTATAAAGCGTCTCTTTCCAAAAACAAGAACTTTGCTCGATTTCTTAACGGAAAGTATTTTCTCAGCGTTCTGCTCAGAGTGGAGCATCTATTCCCTGAATGCTGTCTTAAAAATGAAAACAATCAATCACTCACATCCTTTGGGCAATTTAGCATCAGGCGTGAGAGGGGCTTGCTTTCATTTTCTCAAAAGAGCAATGTTCCTTCTCCTCCTCCCACGCTCGGAAAACACTGCAGAGGTCTCAGATTTTATCTGGAAGCGGCTATTAGAGGTTTGATCTGGGTCAGAAAGAGCGACAGCAAGTGGCACTTTGGGATCATTTACGAGAAGAAAACATTCATCTTTTCCTGCTCATTTCTCATATGCGATGTAGACCTACTTTAAGAAAAAAGGTGTTTCGGGGCGTGCTGTGGTGGCGCAGGGGGTTAGCACGCCCCACGTTTGGAGGCCTTAGTCCTCGATGCGGACGTCGCGGGTTCGACTCCCGGTCCCGACGACCTTTGCCGCATGTCTTCCCCCCTCTCCTCACCCTCCTTCCTGCCTGTCGAAAAAATACGAGCCACTAGCGCTGCAAAAAACTCTTCGGAGAAAAAAAAAAGAAAAAAGGTGTTTCATGGTGTATTCTCACTGACACTCTGTTACTCTGACTGTTTTTGTAATATTTTTAATCAAACTTCCCAGAATATCCAACCCAGAGTGGAGTTAAACAACAAAAGGAAGAATGCATCTTAAAGTATACAAATATTTTCTTTAACTGCTGAATTTCAATGGTTGAAGATCAAATTGTTTTAATTTAGATGCATAAAATATGGTAAACATGATGTCAAATAAGTAAAACGGTATAAAAAGCTAAATGTTACTTATATATGGTGCTGAAGAATTGCAGGTCTAACTTAGGCGGATGTCAACAGTGCATTATTTTTGGAGAAAGAATATTTGTTTTTCTTTTTAAATCATATATTAACCGATTAACTAGGACTGGACAAGAAATCAATAACAATATACACCATGATTAGAAATGTGATCAGACTTTAATCACTTAGCCTTTCACATCTAAGTTAAGCTAGCCGGTGGCATCCACTAACTCACTCTCTTTTTTGTTGCCTAGCAACTCACTCAATCTTTGGTTACCTAGCAGCAACCTGTTGAGTAACTTGCTCAGCAGCAGTTTAAAGATTTCACCACCTTGCCTCATAGCTGCTTAAAAATAAAAAACTAACAACTTTGGGTAAAAGATTAAAGGTCACACAACCAGTTTGGGAGTATTTGTATTTAAAGCAAAAATCTAATCAATATTTATCAATGACAACTGATATGAAATGCCATATCGTCCAAACTTATGATAAACCTAATTCAAAGTTTGTGCTAGACTTCTTAGTCATTTTATCTAACGTGGTTAAAAAACAATTTTTATCCATCAATTTTTAAAAAATAATGTATTTATTTTGATTTGTTTTCATTCATACTTGATCGGAACAAGCTTAAACTGTAATTACAAGCACCACTTCAGCCAAAGTTTTGAAATTAGTGACCATTTTTCCGACTGAAGTGATCAGAAGTCGGCAAATGTGTATGAATTTTATTCAGTAACATTGAAAAAGGTGAAAGTAAACCTCAAAGCCCGAGTCCATCTGGACCTGTTGTGGCGCTCCACTTGGTACCTTGAACGCTGGCCAGCCATGTTTAGCCATATGCACCACTTTCCATCTGAGAGGAAACAATATGAGGCTTCTGCAGTCACACACACGCCATCCACCCATCCATGCTGTAAAAGCCACCAGTGACGCATTCACTTTAGATAAAGGAAAAAAGACATTTTCCAACCCGCTGACTTGGCCTTGTTGCATAAAAGCTCAGAGTTATGTAATCTTGGACGTCTTGTCCAGTTTTGTGTTTTCAGTCTGTGGGTGGTTCTGTTTCTAAGGCTGCGTAGTGGAATGAAAAGAGTGGGCAGATTAGTGGGCAGTGCAGTTTCTGAGCAGTTCCAGCTTACGATGCCAAATTTAAGTCGTGTTGTGATGCTTTGCTGAATCGCTCCTGCGTTTTGAACCTACATAGATCAGTGAATGAGCAACAGTGATGATGAAGAGAAAGGGATGAGTGTTTTTAGTTTGG
The DNA here is from genome assembly GCF_001444195.1 of Xiphophorus couchianus. NCBI lineage: Eukaryota > Metazoa > Chordata > Actinopteri > Cyprinodontiformes > Poeciliidae > Xiphophorus > Xiphophorus couchianus. The sequence continues at coordinate 3,843,446 of NC_040239.1, forward strand.
TTGAATCTTCAGCTTCCTGACACTGAACTTGAAGTTTCTGATTCTAATTTCTGTAGCTTCGGTGTACTACTACCTTTCAAAGTATTCATACTTCTTAGGGTTCATTCACACCAGCTCTGTTAGTCCGCTTTAATCAAACTCTGGTTTGCTTGGCTAGAAAATCCAGTTCGTTTGGGGAGATATGAACGCACAATTAAACTCTGATGTGGACCAAAAAAGCAAACTCTGGTCCGCCTGACTAGATCTCTGTTGTGAATGCCAAGTGGACTAGAGGCTGCTCCAAAAGCAGAAAATGGACTCCAGCACAAGGGATTGTGGGAAAATGCAACCAAAACAAGCAAGCTAGTTTAGCACTAGCGAGAGAGATGATTGTGGCCTTTTACCGAAGCCAAAAGATTAATCCTACAACTGCTAATCTGATAAAACTCCATTTTTGCTTACATTTCATAAAGAAGGAAGTTGCTCTCTGAATTCTTCAGAGGTATTTTACTTCTCCTTATAGTTTTAATACCTAAACCAGGAGTATAAAAATGAATTTTCCATCTTCAGAGTCTCCAGATTTGGTTTTATTGCAGTGCAGATGCATGTGGGTGTTCCTCATCGATCCAGGGCAGGGCATCCTCTCACCCCGCTGCTCTCAGACTGGGAGGAGTACAGAAAGGAGAGGGGGAGCTGGGTGGAGTCAGTTTGTTTTGGCTCATTGTTTCCCTTGAGTCACTCTTAGAAATACAAAAAATGGTACAATTTGATTATTTATTCACACTGTTACTCATCCTGCCTTGGTTTTTATTTTTGCTTGCTGGTGTAGAGGAGGTTTTGAAAATTTGTTAAATGAAAAAAAATGGAAGAAATCTGAGCAAAACACAAATTTTGTGATTAGTTATCTTAACTGAATCATTTGTGCCCAAATGAAAAAACAAACATGTTTTCTTAAAATTGTAACTTTTATTAAAAAAAGTTTGAGTTAGATAATCTGTGAAAAAACTGAGCTCCTCTGCCTTAGAGACTCTGCCTCGTTAACGAGAAACAACCAATTAGAGTGAGAAGGCGGGTCTTAACGCTGCCAATCATGCCTATGTGTGTGCCACTCACCTTTTTCTCCCTTACTCTCTGCTACAATAAACCTTCTACCCTTCTGTCGTGAAAGGTAAGGCTAGTTAGCATAGCCACCAGTGATGGTGGATAAATGTGCTTTCCTCCACATGGAGGACATTTAGCAGCATGTTTACCATGTTGATTGACAGCGATAAAACTCTCCTCCTGCCCTCTGATTGGTTGTATTCGGTCGGGAGCTGTGCTTTTCTTCAGATAGCAGTATAAGCTCAGGGAGGAGGTGGAGATCGATCATTTCACAGATTATCTGTTAGTTTTAACAATACACTGTGTTCCAAATTATTATGCAAATTGGATTTAAATGTCATACGGATTAGATTTTTTGTTGTGCTATTAAATTTATAGTTGGTATTGTGTGCCAGGGCTCTTTGAATCACTATAATTTCAGAAACTTTCCACAAACTCACAAGTTCAATGGATGCAAGAATTGTGCAGGTGATATCAAAGATGGGGTTCTATGTTAACATGTAACTCGGTCTGTTAAGATGTTTTTGATTGAAATAGCTTTTGATTTTAGTACGTGTGACCACATAATGCTGCACATTCAAAGAATGACCGTCTGCAGTTCTTTATAATCCATAAAATGTTTAGAAAATCTGCTGTGCATAATAATTTGGAACAGTGCATTTTGAGTTTTTTATTTTTAAAAAAAATCCTGTTCTCATTGGGAGCTTTGTTCAGTAAAATTTGATTTATACTGTAATAGTTCATGACTTGAAAATTATGCTGACCATCATTTGCATTGACCATTTAAGAAAGTCTGGGAAAATATCACTTGCATAAGAATTTGAAACAGTGTATGTAAAAATCAAATTTTTCTTAAATATAAAAGTGAAATACTTTGGCTTTAAATCACAATAGCAAAATGGTTCTTCAGCCAATTACAAAAACAATTCTCAGAAAAAAGAAAATTCATGTGAAGTCAGTAAATCCTTCAGTGTTGTAAATTAAACTCTTATGAGTTGAGATGACAAAGAGACAGAAAACACACATCGGACTCCCAGCTGCTCCACCTAATTACAGACACTTCCTGGACCAGAACCTGCTGGCTCTGCTGTGCAGCTCCTCTGTGTTTTCAGACCATTAACGATATTATTATTTAGAGACGTGGCCGGCTCCCAGCAGCTCCTCTTAATGCTCCTGCACCTGCTTCCTGTAGCACAGCTGAGGCCAGGTGAGACGACAAAACAGACATAAATAACCATCAAGAACTGAATTCCCACTCAGCCTGCAGACTGGAAACCAATTCAGTTCCCTTTAGAGGAAGCACATCTTTAATTTAAAATTGAGTTTATTCCTTGTTGTATAGAAATGTTGAATTTTTATACATCTTTAAGGAAGTTTTGACATTTTTTTCTTCCTAAAAGAGAAAAGTCAGTTTCTTTTTGAGGAAGTCTTAAAAAAAAGTTTAAACTTAAACTTTAGTTTTGATTAAAAAGTTTAGTCAAATTTAAGTAGAAATACTTACACATTTTTGACCTCAAGTACATTCGAATCAAATTCACAGTTTCTAAATTATGATGAAGTTTTCATCTCATTTTTTAAGATTCTACTTCAGTGATAAAACATTTATACTTCACTGTTTGTGGACTTTATCTTTTCTAGTGAAAAATCTAAAATAGACCGATCAAACCTGAACTGGTTTATCCCTCAAAGAAAGTAGATTAAGAAATATTTGTTTGATTCTGTTTGTTAAAGCATTATTAGGACCCTGCTTGCATTGCAAAAACTAAATAAAACTTTAAAAAGGCAAAAATTTCCTAGCAATTTCAGTGCTCTAACTGGCACTTAAGGTGTTCCATACTAAAAAATATATATTTTACTGCAAGCTAAAAAAATTAAGTTGCCTTTTACAAAAGAAAAAGCTAATAAATTGAGTGAAAACCAAGGTGAAATATATTTTCATCTCAAACAAAAATAAGTAACTTGAACATAATTCACAAAATAAGCAAAGGTTTTGGCTGCTGTTAGTATCTTGTGTCCTGACATGGATCCTCCTCGATTTAATATTTGATCTTTGTTGGAGAAAGTGAGAACAGAGTGATTGACGTTCATTTGGACTCGAGTTTTAACAACAAAAAACATATTTAATATTCTGCTTCCTTATTTCTGGTAACTCTTCGTTAAAACTCATCTAAAACCCACAGGAAGTTACATTAGCTCATTTAAATTTTGTGTTATTTGCACTTTATTGGCAACATTTTTTATCAGACCTTCTTGAAATCCATCTCGTAGCTTATTGAATTTCACTTAATGCTTTGCCATTGGCTAAATTTGCACATTTTTCTTGTACTTTAAACAATACAGTATTCTTTCCATTTTTAAAGCTGTAGCAATATAAATTCCACAGCCATGGGGATTGAGTCAGGAATCCACGTCTAAATGAACTAATTCCTGGTTCAGTAAAAGAGTCGTTTCCATCGGTGAGTGCTGGTGGAAACGGCACGGTGGGGGCTAGCTGCAGAGGAAGGCCTCCTCCTGTGTGGTCAGGGTCACTTTACGCTCGTCCGTTGTGAGAAAACAGGCCGGGGACAGACATGCTCTGCATTTCTGAGCCACTGGAACAGGGGGAGTCGCCTTGGTGACTCAAATGGGACAAATTTCTGGGAGTCGCTGGGATACAAACGTGTGTGACGGTGGTGATGGGGGATGATTGTTGATTGAGTAAATATGCTGATTTAAAGGGGCAGTATTATGTAAAGTCAACTTTTTTGAGCTTTACATCATGTTACAATGTTATTTCCTAATCAAAAACATACATGGAGTGTTGCTTTGACTTTTTAATGCATGTTTGAGAAATCCTTTAATCTCCATGGCAACCATTCAACTGTTAAAAACACCTATGTGGACCTCGCTCCGCCTTCGAGGCGCAGCTCCTGCTCAGAGCTGCAGTATCCAGGCTTCCAAGCGTCTCCGTTCAGCTCCTTCAGACTAGCGGCAGCAAATAGCAAACACCTGGTGGAACAGCTCATCAGCTGAGCTCATCACAGGAGCTACGTCTCATTGCAACGCTGGTAAAAATGTTGTTAAAGGGTTAATAGAGGAGCCATGTTGTGATGACTTCCTAAAGGTGGAGTTTCAGAAAGGGCAGGAGTTTTTAAAGAGACAGCAGCCCAATTTCAAGTCTATTTTCTTTTATGTAGCATTTTTGTTAACAACTGAAGCTAACATAGTTACTTTCTTGACTGAAAATACATAATACGGCCCTTTTAAAGCTGTAGTTGGTTGTAGATTGAGCATTAATATTAATTGAGATATTATGATCAGTTACTAAGTACTTCAATAGCCTTTAAACTAGACACTTTTTTTACTTTTGAGAAATTTCTTGGACAGGTTTTTACTTGAGTAAAAATATGCTGAAGCATTCATACTCTTACTTTACTACTTTTTAGCTACTCTACCTGCCTCTTTTAACTGAACAGCATTTGAGCAGAAATACTTATTAACATTTCTGGCGAATATATAATATTATGTTCCAACACCATTCGGTTCTGGAATGCTGAAAATGCATTTTCTTTAGCTGTGGATCTCCTCTGCAGGTCAGCAGTTCGTTGAAACAACAGAATACTTCGTTCAGCTGTTTACTGGACAGTTCCTCCAGCCGATGCATGATGATCCAGTGTCACACTGACTGACCCCGTAATATAACCTGTGAGCTCTAAGTGTCACGTTGTCTGACAGACAGCTTCTCATAACAGTGACCCGACATCTACCATTTAAAGCAAACAAGCATCCTTACAGAGGAATGTGCAACCTAATTTGGGAATAAATGGCACCCAAAGGAAAATGTGAGTGAAGGATGTATTTTTAACTCTTTGTTCTACGTCAAGCTTCCTGTTTAAATATGTTTGAAACAAAAGAAGAAGGAATTTGACGTGGAAATCCCTGCAGCTTCACAGAAATACGTACAGAGGAAGTGCCCTTTTTAAGAGCTGATAAAAATACGAGCTATCCCTTTAAGGTTCCCAGATAGGGTCCTTAACCTCTTTCTGAACGGATCTGTTTTGAATTTACTGAAGTTTTTCCTCTTTGGTGCTTGTAAGGAGCCTCGGGAGATACAGATGCGCTGCCGTGTTTTCAGCGCCGGTCAGTGTGGCCTCTGGAAATTGGTGGCTGCTGTGAAAATGCAGGCAAATTAGAGACTGTCCAGGCGGCCGACCGCAAGATCTGCCACTCATTTTAGAGAGTGCACCGCTGCTTTGAGAATCCAGAGCCAAACTTCACATCACAACATTCTCCAAAGCCCGTTTCACTGCTAATAAATGCCCTTCTGAAGTTCTTCCATATGGGCCTGTAGGCTGTGTGGTGCAGCATCACAGCCTGATGCAGAGGCATGTGCTCTGCAGCTGCAAATCAAAGAGGAACATTTTCTGCATGGGTGGCTGTAAATACAGGTAAAAATGAGTTTAGGATTACAGCAGAAAGAAAAATGCTCAAAGTGGTTGAGTAGCTTTGATGTAAAGAAGTTGAGCACCAGCCTTGTTGCCCAACTGATTTCTGATCATACATGGCTGTGGTTAAAGCCAATAATTCAGTCTGATTTAATATTTTTGGTTATCTTAGTCAGTGTCAGATGATCTGCTGTTGTCAGTAAAGGGGATCCATCATGTAAAATTTGTATTTTGCACGTTTTTGTGTTTCTTTTTGGGTTTCAACTAAAAACATTTTAAAAAACCAGTCATTTTTTGGCAATAAGTTAATGCTTTTTGGTGTCTGGAAAACAAGCCGTTCCAAAACCCGTCCGATTATTGAATCACATGTCACTGTTACCTAGAAACCCCAGCGATGCCCGGCCCGTCATTTAGCAACCCGAGCTGAGTTCAAAGATGTTTTGTCAGTTGGTCTTACTGATGTACAATGGCTGCTGTACATCAGTACATTCAGCTGCATTTTGTTGGTTGTGCGGGAGGCTCTACTTCTGCTTTTCAAAGACGTACGTTGTATAATTGCACATTTGTTTGCTGCCATTTTTACGTGCGAGTGTAAGATCAACCACCATTCATCACAAGGACATGAGATTTATATACTTATCCCCCCTGAACCCTCTATAATATTTATGGCTTATTTTTTCATATGTCTTAGCTTGTGGTTTGAGATAAAAATATGTTTCTGCTTTCGTAACATTTATCATTAAGATGCAGAGCTGGTTGCTCCAACAAAAGGCTTCAGCTGAACTCACTGGAGTGTCTTGAACTTAGTGGAAAAAAATAAATTCTTCAGATAGCTGTAATGCTCCCATGTTGAGTATTTGTGTCTGGTGTGAAAGCTGTTAAGAGCCTGATGTAAACAACACGGCGGCGGCTGCAGCAGGCTGTCAGGAGACATGAAAGGGAGGGAGAGTATTGAACCGTGCCGAAGAGCAGCGAGCGGCCAGGAATCCTGAGGCTCCACAGCGGGATTCCTCCGTCCTGCTTCAGCCGCTGCTGACGTAACCGTCTCCTCTTCATCTTACCTCGCTGTGCGCCTGCTGACCTATTTTTCTGCACTACTAATCACACAGAGAGCAGACCGTAAGCCCGTCTCTCCTCATCACAGGTTAAGGAGAAAATCCAGGAATGGAGAGGAGATGGAGCGCGCTCTGACATTATTCACCAGTCAGCTTCACTGGTTTTTATCTCCAGTTTACAAACTGGTTTTAGTTGCCAGAGGATGAAAGTGGGAGAATATGAAAATATGGATTTGTCTATTTATTATTCCCAATAAACTACAAAATTATTCCTCATGGGGAGAACATGAAAACTTAAGGCTGAATGACGTCAAGCTGGGATATGAACCCAGGACCTTACAGCTGCAAGACGACAGTAGCTGCGTTTTCATTGCAAATGCCAGCAAAACTTTGTCAATTATCTGCCAATGTTGAAAAAAAATACAATTTTGCAATCATGGTGTTTCCATTAAATAAGAAATGCAATTAAAATCACATGTGAATAAGTTTGTTCATTAAATAATTCATTAAAATATGTGATTTGTGTCAATGGCAACATTCACTTGATGGCCAGAATAAACACCTCAGTTGACTGTAAAATACACATTTTGACTTTTTGAAGATAAATTTGCTTAATGGAAACACAGTAATTTTGAGAAAACTATTTTTTGGTTAAAGGTTTTGAAGCTAGAATGAGGAAGACTTATTACATGAACAGTTTGGTTTCTTACTTAATGGAAACACCACGATTGTGACATTAGCGGTATAATGCGCTATTTTAGTTTCAAAACTTATCAAAAAACACATTTCTTTTAAGTGGTCTTTTTAAATTAAGCTAATTTATTTTAAAATGTAAAAGTGCACAGTTACAGTATATGGTCAATGTAAACACAGCTACTGCTGCCAACTGCACCACTTTGCAGCCAGTCGTGTTCAAAATAAACTAATAAATTTTTCAGCCCTTTTCTATTAGTTGATTGGTCCAGTTTTGTTTGTTTTATTGCAAATGACTGAAAAAAATTAATAAACTGAAAAAAGAGAAATGAAAAATGCTTGATCATAACATATTTTGTGACATCAAGAAGTTAAAAGTCAAGCCACCAGCCCAACAGTTTTCAAACCACATAACTACTTCATGGTAAATCTAGAGATTTTTGCCACATTAAAAATTAGTTCTTTGTTTTCAGAAAAGTAAAAATGGGAAATAAAGCCATGTTGAGGACAATGAAATTCCCCGCAGTTTTGTTTCTGGAAGGCGAAGAAATCCAACATCAGCTGAAAAAACTCTGGGAAACAAATTTTTTGTTATCTATGATCAAAACTGATGATCAATAAAGTGTAAAAGCTATGTTGGTGACCTGACCTTTCTGCTGTGAAACCCCCATATCTATTAAAACTGTGGGACTTTTTCATGTGCTTTTTTTTTCTCCTTCTAAAAAAAATTTTCCAGAGTCACGCATTTCTATTATTTCCTGTTTCCTCTCTGTGAGGTTATTGTGAGAAGTGTAAAGGTGGCAGTGAAAAGGTTTCTGTTTTAGTTCCTGATGACAACTTGAGTTTTTTTTTTCAGCTGACCCACCAGATGAAATGAAATCGTTTGAAATTAACTGTGTATGATAAGCAGTTTTCTTCTTCAGTGTTTGAGACTTTGAGGGTTAAAATCAGCATTTACTTAATAATAACTGAATAGAATTAAGTTCTAAAATAAAGTAATTCATTATTTGACTGATAAACATGCTAGCAGCTCGACACAGAGCAGCCTGAATACACATCAGGGCCGCGCTACGTCACATTTACTGTAAGTTGTTGTGTTTGCAGGTGAAAGCCCGATGTGTCGCAGTAGAAATCTCAGGAAACCAGTAACACCTCCACTCCTCCTTCAGCAGCTTTTTCCTCCTGTTGTTTCAAACAAAAGCGATCAACTGCAGTCGTTGGCATATACATGCCAACATGCTTCATTTCAAAGTCGTGTGGATCCATCAACGTTAACTCTGTGTTTTGTTCCTTTGCGTATTTTCTACACATTTGTGATTAGCTAAAACGTAAAAACCCGTCGTCCTTCCCTCTTCCCCACTATACACACACGCACGCACACACCCCAACACACACACACTTCACCTGCTTTTGTTTCATGCTAATGAATGTAGTAGCTACTGCAGTTATTCCTGCTGTGCTTTTGTCTTTTTGTGAATTCCTGTGAAGTTTTACATTCCTTCGAACATTGTCTTGACGACAAACTACAAACAAGAGCTTGCAAACCCAAACAAACCTTCTGGAGAGATAAACTAAACCCCTGAGGACTGCAGCGCTGTCGTTGGTGGTGCTGCATCTTTTTGATTGATAATTTTTCATTATCTGAGTTTTAACCCGGAAAATAAACATTTGTTCCTCCACTTATTTATACTTACTAAACTACAGCACCAGTCTCTGTCTCAGGAAGACTGTTTCTCTTTTAAATTGACAGATATTTTCACTAGCATGATCAGTACAGGTACAAATTCAGACCTTAAGGAGTCAGTTTAGACGACTTTATCATTACTGAACGTGTCTTCAGCACATCTTCCTATGGTGGAGTTTTGGTTGTTTTCTGGGTTCGCTGGAGAAAATGTCCCTCGGAGTCTTCCCAGATTAGCTTTTTTTGTGGTAGCAGAAGTAGCTCAATTTAATCTTTTGTTCCCGAGTCTCAGATCTGCATTGTGAAATTGCAGATACAGAGATCAGAAAGAGCTGAAATGAGCCTCCAGCAGCTGAAAACCAAACTGTATTTATATTTTATGAGCAGGAATCCACTTTGAATCCAATCCTGAGTAAACACTGGAACTATGTTTGTTGCAAAAAAACTCTTTAGAAAATGATTACAGAATGACGGAGGTCAGTTGTAGCAGAAATTGGGGGAAAAAAGAAATCTTGTTGTGAGTCTGTGTCAGTTTTTCTTTATTCTCCTGCAGGAACGTTTCACATCCAGCCCATCAGTCTGAACGTCACAATCTCCCCTTCCCTGTAAGAGCGACCGTCTACTTTTAGCATCACAATGACGGCTCTGATTTGCTGCTGAAGCTTTAACACGTTGTGCTAGGAGGTGAGTTTGATGAGTGATGCTTCAGGTTGTTACCTGAACAGACAAGCTGTGAATCTTTCATTGAGCCCTCTAACCTCGGCTGCCCTGAGGGCGTGAAACGTGGAAACGCTCTTTGGGTTTGTAAGCAGCGATGGTTTGAATGCTGTTCAGTTAAAATGAAAACCCAAAGAGTCTGGATAAATGCACCTTTTTTTAAAAACATATTACAATGGTTTTTTTTACATATTTGTTGAAACAGTCATTATGTTGTTACTGTGAAAAAACTGAGCTTCTCTGTCTTCTTCCAGTGCTAACTCTCCTTCTCCCCTTGCTTTTTGCTGTGCTGCAGCTAGCATAACCTGTTGTGAATGCTAAGGCTAGTCAGCATAGCCATCAATGATGGCAGATAAGATAAATGGTTTTCCTGTCATGATGAGTTGTTCCTCTGCCTTTAGCACATTTAGCAGTGTGTACATGAGGTTGATTGGCAGCGCTAAGACCCGCCTCCTGTCGGGAGGCGGTGCATTTCTTCAACAGTGGCTCAGGCAGGAGGTGGAGATCGATCTATTCGTAGATAATCTGTCTCATAACATTCTATCACATGGTCAATGACGTTGGTTTTTACAGTTTTAAGATTTTTTTATAAAAGTTACATACTGCAGCTTTAGTATGAAACAGTTTCACCCGGATGTCCATTATTTTAATATCAATATGTGGATTTAAACTCTCCTCACAGCCTAACTTTCATCGTTTGTCCATTTTCTTGGTGGAGTCCAGAACCTGGCTGATTTTACTGATGGTAGAATCAATAATAATAACAATACATTTCATTTATTTAACATTTCATCTAAAACCTTTACAGGAATCAAGCAAAATTACAGACAGAGCACTCAAGTGCATCAGACAAAATTTAAAACAGGACAGTAATCTGGCATTAAAGCTGTTCTGAAAATGTTTCTTTTGAGATGAGATTTGAAATATCATTTGAAAGCAGTTGATCAAGTAACTTCAGGAATAGGAGCTTATTTTAAGTCAATAATTCCTTAATATTGATGAAAAGGTACTACTGGCAGATTATTTCAATAATAACTAGCATTTTTTGATCAATATTGATAAATTATTTATTTAAAACAAGCTCCTATATTTTTCTGAAACTGTACTTTTGAGTTACACTGCTCAAAAAAAATAAAGGGAACACTCAAATAACACATCCTAGATCTGAATGAAAGAAATATTCTCATTGAATACTTTGTTGAATGTGCTGACAACAAAATCACACAAAAATCATCAATGGAAATCAAATTTATTAACCAATGGAGGCCTGGATTTGGAGCCACACACAAAATTAAAGTGAAATAACACTACACGCTGATCCAACTTTAATGTAATGTCCTTAAAACAAGTCAAAATGAGGCTCAGTATTGTGTGTGGCCTCCACGTGCCTGTATGACCTCCCTACAACGCCTGGGCATGCTCCTGATGAGGTGGCGGATGGTCTCCTGAGGGATCTCCTCCCAGACCTGGACTAAAGCATCCGCCAACTCCTGGACAGTCTGTGGTGCAACGTGACGTTGGTGGATGGAGCGAGACATGATGCCCCAGATGTGCTCAATCGGATTCAGGTCTGGGGAACGGGCTGGCCAGTCCATGGCTTCAATGCCTTCATCTTGCAGGAACTGCTGACACACTCCAGCCACATGAGGTCTAGCATTGTCCTGCATTAGGAGGAACCCAGGGCCAACCGCACCAGCATATGGTCTCACAAGGGGTCTGAGGATCTCATCTCGGTACCTAATGGCAGTCAGGCTACCTCTGGTGAGCACATGGAGGTGCTGTGCGGCCCTCCAAAGAAATGCCACCCCACACCATTACTGACCCACTGCCAAACCGGTCATGCTGAAGGATGTTGCAGGCAGCGGACCGCTCTCCACAGCGTCTCCAGACTCTGTCACGTCTGTCACATGTGCTCAGTGTGAACCTGCTTTCATCTGTGAAGAGCACAAGGCGCCAGTGGCGAATTTGCCAATCCTGGTGTTCTCTGGCAAATGCCAAGCGTCCTGCACGGTGTTGGGCTGTGAGCACAACCCCCATCTGTGGACGTCGGGCCCTCATACCATCCTCATGGAGTCGGTTTCTAACCGTTTGTGCAGACACATGCACATTTGTGGCCTGCTGGAAGTCATTTTGCAGGGCTCTGGCAGTGCTCCTCCTGTTCCTTCTTGCACAAAGGCGGAGGTAGCGGTCCTGCTGCTGGGTTGTTGCCCTCCTACGGCCTCCTCCACGTCTCCTGGTGTACTGGCCTGTCTCCTGGTAGCGCCTCCAGCCTCTGGACACTACGCTGACAGACACCAAACCTTCTTGCCGCAGCTCGCATTGATGTGCCATCCTGGATGAGCTGCACTACCTGAGCCACTTGTGTGGGTTGTGGAGTCCGTCTCATGCTACCATGAATGTGAAAGCACTCATTTAAACATTCAAAACTGACCAAAACATCAGCCAGACAGCATGAGAAATGGTCTGTGGTCCCAACTGCAGAACCACTCCTTTATTGAGTGTGTCTTGCTAATTGCCAATAATTTCTACCTGTTGTCTATTCCATTTGCACAACAGCAGGTGAAATTGATTGTCAATCAGTGTTGCTTCCTAAGTGGACAGTTTGATTTCACATAAGTTTGATTTACTTGGAGTTATATTGTGTTGTTTAAGTGTTCCCTTTAGTTTTTTGAGCAGTGTAGTTTTGTCTTATTTCAAGTGTACTAACATATTTACATTAAAAACTAGACATAAATACCTGGTAAGATTTTGTTTTTTAGTGTAGAAAACTGATGTGGTTTTTCTACATCCTAAAGCTGTTGCTTGTTGAGACGAAGCGCAGAAGTCTCTCGTTTGCCAAGCTACCCAGTATGATGACAAACTGATTTTCCTGCAGTCATTTTAAGCCAGATTATTGGGCATACATTAATCTTTGCTTAAACAACTCTGGATGCTGATCAGATTTGCTGTTAATTTAGCGAGGCTTATTACTCTGCTGGGAAACACAGAGAGAGTCAGCCAACAGCAAATGTTCCCAACAGATTTCAGATTTATTTCACGTTTCTCCTGAGCTTTAAATTACCTGCAGCAGTTTTTATCTGGGGAAAAAAGGAGTCTAGTTAATGTGCTCACTAATGCTGAATACAAATAGAACCTCAGATGTAGGAAGAGAAAATAGAACCTTTGCACATTTTCCAGTTTCTCTTTGCTCCTAGTTTTGCCTCATTTCTGAAACCAGCCACACAGAAGACTGACCTGCGAACACAGCAGCAGAGGATTTATACAGCTGCCATTTAAACATAATTACAGTTTACATGTTTATTGCTTTCTACGATTTCATTGTGTGAGTCTCATTCTAGGCTTTCATTCACTGTGAGCCAAGGTCTTTCATTACTCTACAAAAAGCAGCTTCCTTTTATGTGTCGCCACTTAGAGACGCCTGTCATCTTCTATTATATAGCCAAACGAACGTCAGCAAGGAAACAGTTTTACTGTACTATTATATTATATTATATTATATTATATTATAAGCACAGCTTGAAAAACTTAGTTTTCAAGGTTTTATGGTATTTTTTTCTTAGAAAGTGAAGCTTCACTGTGAAAACACAAAATCTTACCAAGTGTTTTTTGTCTAGTGCTAATGTATTCGTACGCTTGATATATGACAAAACGGACAAGACACATCAGTTTGCTTTAAGTAAATAATTCCTTAATATTGATAAAAAATAAGTACTAGTTTGCCTTGCAGATTATTTCACTTATAATGTGAGAAAATATCTTGTTATAAGTGAAATAATCTGCCACTGGAACTAGAACTTTTTCATCAATATTGAAAAATTATTGACTTTAAACAAACTGATTTATCTTGCTGAAAGGTTAGTTTGTATCATTTCAAGTGAACTAAGATACTGGCAATAGAAACTAGACTAAAAACACTTGGTAAGATTTTGTGTTTTTGCAGATTGTAGAGTGGAATATTTTAAGCCTTTATTTATTGTATCTTCAATGATTATGGCTTACAGAGAATGAAAGCCCAATTTTCCATGTCTCAGAACCTTAGAATATTGTGAAAAAGTTAAACACATAGAAAGTTGAGTGGAAGGAAAAAGTGTAGCAGGAGCAGGGATAAACATAGCAGGTATTGTTCTGAAACATGGGATACAAACTGTCCTTTCAGATAAAAGTTTAGTTTGCATTTAATTGGGAAATTAAGGTTTCAGAGTCTGCAGAAACATGACAACAAATAAAATTAGGCAAAATGTTGCAACTGTACCCTAAAAAAACAGAGAAGAAATCGAGGGATCGGACCTGGAGGTGTGCGTGGTCGGACTGTGACATCATCATTCTCAGAAGGTCACACAATGGAGATATTTAAGACTGAAACCAGGTTCTGAAACTGTTGTTTCAGATCTCCAGAAACTGTTTCTGTGTAAAAAAAAGTTTTCTAATGACATTCAGGAAGAAATACCCCAGCAAAACTCCAAGAAGAACTACAAAAAGAACCAAAACAAATATATATATATATAAATATATATATGTATTTGTGAAAATATAATTGTCGATGTTAAACCCTGATTTTACTGTAATTGAACCCATTTTTGGTTCAGTATCATTAGACACTCCCATTCCTGAGGAATCATGGAATCACTTAACAGAACCTGTCTAACAGCTTGAAGTAGGATAAACCAACTCAAAACACAATCTAAAGAAATTCAACAAAGTATATGGCCTCTTGTCAACGTCAAGGGGTTTAAAAAAATAGTTTCTAAGGCTTTGTGTCTCCAGAGAACCATTAATGAATGGAGAAACTTCTCAGGTGTGACTGACCCACTAAAAATTACTCCATGAGTGATTCATCCAGGAAGTCAGAGTTAAGGTCAGAGTTCATGACTGGATGGACTAAAATAAAGTCCATCGTAAAGAACACAAAGGTTTGTCTCATATTTCGCCCCCAGAAGAACATCTTGAAGACTTTTGGGAAAATATTCTGTGAGTTGACAAGACAAAAGTGGGACTTTCTGAAAAGTGTGCATCTCATTTAATCTGCTGTAAACTGATGGTGGTGGTGGAATGATGGGACTGATTTACTAAAGTTATGAATTCACAACCCTGAGGTCACAAACGTTTGGGCTATCCAGCAGAAAAAATATTCAAAGCACTCCACCTCATCAAAAACCCAAAACAAAATGAAAGTTTTGAAATGGCCTAGTCAAATTTAAAGATTACATCTGACTGAGAGCTGACCATAAACAGGTCATTGATTCTCAGAAATACTGCACTGCAAAACAAACAAATACATAAATAAAAAAAGATAATTTAGTCCATTTCTAGTGTAAATATCTTATTACACTTGAAATAAGACAAAACTAACAAGAATCTTTTCAACAAGATATAGGTTCTTGTTAAGTTAAGAATTCCTTAATATTGATTAAAAAGAACTATTTCCACTGACAGATTATTTCATTTATGCAATGGGAGAAATGCATTTTGTAAATTAAATAATCTAGTGGAACTAGTACTTTGTAATTATTAACTTAAAACAAGCTCCTATATCTTGTTGAAATGTTATTTCTAAGTTATTTTTCAAGTGTACTAAGATAAAGCACTTGGTAAGATTTTATGTTTTTGCAGTGTGTTGTCAAGGGTGACACAACATAATAACGTGTATATAGCATTTTAGTATGAATATATTTCTGCATTTTATTGTTCTTTTGCAGTTTTAATGATCTGAGAGACATAATTTGCAACTTTCATTGGCTGTGGGGCCTAACCATCATAACTAACAGAAATAAACTCTGAATTTATTTAATATGTTATTAACAACCATCAGATCTGTGTTGAGCTGGAACCACCTGAGCAGATTATTGGTTTAATTGCTGCATGTAGTTTTATAAATCCCCCCGCAGAAATTCCTGTCAGGTCGGAAGCTGGAAGTTGGATTTTTTTGTTGTTTTTGTTTGTTTACCGCTAAATAAATTTCCCATAAATAAAACAGAAGGAATAAAGAAGTGAAACTTCTGAGGGCGGCAGATGGAGAAAGGGAGAGGGAAATGAAAATGAAAGAAGCAGAGGAGGTGGGGTGGGGGGGGTTTACAGGGCGTGTTCTGCTCTGTGATTGGCTGCTGCCTCTCTCTCTCTCTGTGTGTGTCGGTGAATCTTGAGGCTGATCGCTGCTTTCAGCGCTCAGATGTTGGAAAAGGCAGCGGACAAACACAACTTGCGGAGGTTTTACCATTTGATGCTTCTGGACTTTTCCCGGCTCTCCTGATCATTTTTCTGAATTTTAACCCGGAATAAAATTTTTTTTACTCTCGCTGCATTAAGTGAACGATGCTGCAGTGAGAGAGCGGAGCGGTTTATTCTCATGTAAAAAAAAAAAAAAGTGCTGCAAGCTGAGGATTTGTGTTTTGTCGTTTTTCTGTTGTGGGGGAAAGAAAACCTCAGACCTGGTCGGTTCCTGCTCATTAAGGTGAGTTTGGTTTTGAGTTTAGCTTCAGATTGAATTTGGGTTGGAGTTTGGAGCGCGTCCAGATTGCGCGCAGGTGTTGGATGGAGCGCACTCCATACTCAGATCCGAACCCGCCTGAGCTGCTGCTGCTTGTAAATGAACTCATGCGTCATGACGGCTTTTCTTTCTACATCGCACCTGTTCAGTAAGGAGTTTGACTTGTTCTGTTTTCAGGCAACGCGCTCGAGCTTTGCGCCTTTTCCAAACTAAAGTGAAGCTAACTTTAACCTTTTTCCCCCAAAATAATCCTATCTAAACAACTTCTCCTGTCCGGTATTGGATGTTTAAAATCTGTGTCATTTCCTGGCTATTTTTACCTCCTGCACCTTGTGGCTAAGAGGATTCCCTCTTTCCTGATACTCTCCTGCAGAGACAGAGGGATCAGTGGAGTTAATCCCGCATCCCTCTCCAATACCTCTGGCTTGTGCGCCTTGGCTTTTCTTGCCGCTGCTCGGCATTAGGAGCTTGGATTGGGTTTTCCCTCAACGTGCTGACAAGTTTAATCCGTTTATTGGTAATTTGGTTGGACTCTGATCGGCTGAAATTGTGCAAATGCTTGAGGGTCACCTGAACGGGTCATTGTTAGTTGGTGGTACAGGAATCTGATATGGTTCACGAGTCTCTTCTATTAGCTGGTTTAGACATCACTGGGGCAATTTCACTTTTTGGCACTAAATATATATGGAACCACGAGATTGTAGAATCAAAAAATAATGACAATAATTACACTTTATCATTAAGTTGATGCAAAAACATAAAACGAAAATGCGCAGCATGATTGATGAATATTTCTGGGGCTACTGAGATTCTTCATCCTCTTTATTGTCACATTTGCAATATTTGTTGCTAGTTTAATTTTGAAATGTAACCTTTAGCAAAAATAATAGAATAATATGTTTTAAGTCCTTGTAGTTCAGGACTTAAAACTTTTAATAGGTTTTTTCTACATAAAGTAACTAAAGTATAACAATGTGTTATTAGTTGTATAGTTTGTCAGGCTATCTGCTCCGTCTTCACACTAGTCTTAGCTAGCCAAAAGTCTTTAAGGTCTGAAAAAAATTATTTTTAGCAACATTTTTGGTTCAGTTTCTTTGATATTTGTTTTAATCTCTTGTTTATTCATTTTTAAATTATTTTTATTTACTGTTATTGCTTGTTTTGTGTTTTAGTCTTTGGAGATCTCAAGAAGTAAAGGGCATTAGCAAATAAAATCCATTATTGTTATTGTTTATGTTATCATAAAGTGATGGATGCTGGCCCTATAGTTTCTATTTTATGCATTTCTTTGTTTTTGCAACTGGAAAACCTTCCAAATTCCAGAATTTACCTCAGTAGACTTTTTCCAGCCAGTGCTTAGCAACAGGTGGGGGAGGGGCAGCGCTGAGTTGCTTCTTTCTTCAACACACCTGGAGAAAGATCTTGTCATTCTGGCTCTTTCTCTGGCATTTCATTGAAAATACTTTAGATTGAAAGAAGGAAACTTTGTAAAACCTCTACATACCTCCAGCTTGTATCAGTTTGTGCCGCAGCTCATTGTGATGAATTGGTGCTAAAACTGGATTCATACCTTTTCTATGACTTCTTTTTATTTGACAGTGAAAGAATCATGGCATTTCTGTGTTGAAAACGAAAGAAGAGTTTGTTGTACTACTAGGAACTTTGTGTTATGAGAATGTGCAGATATTTCATTAAAATACATGGAAAACTTTATATATTTGCAGTATTTTATTTGTCCAAAACTAATAAAACGGCTTTGGAGGTTCCCACATTGTACTGTGGAGCCGCAGGTTTCAGACTTCCCTTGTTTGGAAAAAAACCCCAACTAAACAAAACATTTTCTCCTGGATTCAGTTTATTTTATTTCACAGAAACTCAGAAGTTTCTGATGTTTGACGTCCCGACCTGAGCTGGTTGCGTCTGCAGCGTCTCTCTGCGTCGTCTGTTTGGGGTTAATGATCCTGCTGGGGACTGATGAAGCCAGGTGACAGATTGCTGGATGGAAGCTGTGATTTTTCTCGCTCGGTGCAGCAGCTGCTGGCGTTTTCCCACTTTAAACGTTGTTGCTTCAACAGCACCCATCAGTGCCATAAATGAGCTCAGGAAACGCGCAGGAGCTATCAGTGGCTGCGCTTCACTTCTCAGACTGATACGCTGCTGTCAGATTGAGGACTGATGTGTTACATCACAGGTTCTTATTTTTAAATGACAGTTTTTCTAATGGTCCATGGTGCACTGATGTGCTTTGGATTGGTTTCAATAGGTTAAAAGTGACCTATTATGCTTCCTGGAACAGGTTAGGATAAGTTTATAGGAAATGTAAAACATGTTCAACACATTTTTTGCACAAAATCCTTCTTAGATTAGATTTTAGTTTACACTCGCATGTGGAAATGGCTGCAAACAGATGCATGATTATACAACCGCATATCTTTGAAAAGCAGAAGTGAAGCCTCCTGCACAACCAACAAAAATTAAGCAAGTGGTTCTGGATGGTAAATCAACACCTAAACATGCAGCGGTAAAACCAGCTGACCAAACATGCTGGTTTTTAAGTAACCACCTGTTGATTTATGATGTTTCATGCTGAAGGTTTTTAAATGGCTTCTTTTCCAGACATCAAAAAACATTAACTGATTGTCAAAAAACACAATTGGGGTGTTTTTAGAAGCAGCAGAAACCCCAATGGAAGTATAAATACATGGAAAATGTTGCATAATAGTCTCCCTTTAAAATAATTCTGACCTCAGTTCAGCTTCAGGCTTCTGGCTTCTTCCAGCCCGATCTCTGCCTCATTTCCTCCGGCCACAGATGAGTGAGATTCCTCATGCCTGTCAGTGTTTACACAGCAGAGTGGCAGTGTGTGTGGGTGTTGACTATGCACTCAGGATCCCTCACAGTGTCTCCACCACATTCCCCCCAATGCCCAGCTACATGGATCTATTTTTAGTGGAAGAACAGGCACATTTCTGACCGTTTCCCTTCAGGATCCCAAAGGCTTCCTGCTGACCTCAAGTCCTCACTTCTGTCTGGTTCTTGAAGAAGAATCAGTTGAGGGTTTCCCTTCATCTCTGAGGTTGAGGTAAGGATTTCCTCTGCAGTTTTCCTGCTTCTGAAGTGGTGATGCCTGTTGAGGGTCATTAAGAGCCTCAGACAGGATCTGTTGGAAGCTCGTTATTTTGGCCAAAGTTAGAGACCGGGCTCCCACCTCAGGGTGGAGCTGCCCCACCCATTTTCAGGGGTAAATTACCTGAGCGCTTACTCCGCTAATGATTCTCCAGTTCTTTCTGCAACTGCACAGAGTCTTAATTTGATTTCAGATACCATAAATCATCATGCAAATGTAGAAAAATGTGACAAAAACCTGACGGGCCTGAAATGAGTTTTTCTCCTGCAGTCACCATTAAACTCAGCAAGCAGAATTTCTTCTGTTTTTATATCCATTTTAAGTCCAAACCAGACTTCCTCAGCAGTCTGTGACAGATGGTTGCACACTCAGCCAGTTAGGCTATAATTAAGATCATCTCCCCAACCTAAGCACCCCCCTCCGTTTCCGTTAATTTTATTGTCATGTTGTTTGTTTACCTCCATCTACCACCCAGCCGGCAGCTTCGTTCTGAACCAGCAGCGAAGCGTTGAGGGTTTGTTTGCGTCGGACCGGCGGACTCGCCCGGGCCGGCACCTGGAAGCCATGTGTAAATCACAGGGCGTCGCTTGTCTTCTGCTCCTCAGCATCCTGGGTTTGTTTTTCTCAGGAAGGCTGCAGCTGCTGGGTTTGGACAAATAAACGGGCTTCATTCAGACAAGGTGACAAGAAAACCTCTTCTTATTTTTGTAACCATATTTTTAAAGAGTAGAGCTGCTGCTCCTCCACATCTGGAGGAGGCAGTAGAGGTGACTGTCTCTCTGGGGAGAAAGATCTCTGGGTTTTTCTCCTTCACCTGTTACCTTCACAACCCGATCAGGGTTTGGAGGAAGACGAGCGATGGGGTTGAAAACAAAAAGTGGCTTCTGTTTTTACGACTTGCAACCAGAAAAAGGTTCATTTGGTTGTAATTTGATTTCAGAAGTTGAACTTCTGATGTTCAACTTCTCTGTCTCTCTCTCAAATTATTTAATCAATTGATTATTCTAACAATTAATCGGATTAAAATTGGCACATTTAACAGATCTTTCATTTAACCACTTGATTCTTTTATGCTATACTATAAACAGATTAAAAGATGTAAATAAACAAATAACTGTTCTTTTTGTGAATAAGAAAATAAATTTTTTCTAGCTTATGCTGTAACATAAAACAAATTTGTGGACGAAGGTTTTTTTTTAAATGATCTTAAATGCAATATATTTTGCATAGTTTTGACTTACTTACTGCTCTGACGTGTTTTTTTTCTAGTTGATTGATTCCTAAATTAGTTGACAGTTATTGATTTGTCACGATTAATCTGATCAATTTCCTTTAGAGATGTATCTATTTGATCAATTTGTTTGAACTGCTCATCTTTTTTGGACCCATTTGCAGTTTACAGATAATTTGTGTGCAGACAGTTGATGCAACACTCATCTGTGGTTCTTTTGGCAGTTTGAGGAACACAAAGACAGAAAAGGTCCAAACTGCAAACAGTGAAACCCGTTTAGGAGCTAAGCAGTCAGTGCGATTGTGTGCAGGATGTCCAGAATCTTCACCTGCTGCGTTTCAGAGGAGCTCAGTGTTCAGATCCCAGCTGGGAAACGAGGAACAGTGACGTTCTCAGCACTCAATCACCTGCTACTGCTGCTTTTCTCTTCTCGTGAAGCCCAACTTTTACGGCTTCTTTGTGCGTCTGCGATCAAGCTTGGCTGCTGCGGAGTGCAGAAGTGTCCCTTCGTGTAAGTTATTGCCAGTAAAACCCTCCAAGGAGTAAACAAACTTCTCACAACTGTTGACTTTGTGTGCGAGCATCCCTCCTCTTCCGCCCGTCTGACTCGTGATGCCCTCGCCTTTGAGTCGAGGCCACATGGTGCGGCAGATGCCGAGGCCGCTGCGCTCTGACTCCACAACACCCGCCATTCTCATGGAAATGGCCACGCTTGTCTGCCTGAATAATGGCGGCGGTTTGTTTGTGCACATGTGCATTATGGAGCGGCATGTGTTTGGATGAAGGGGACTGTTTAGGAGGTCTGAGCTTAAAAAGTGCTCATGAATAAAAACAGGAAGGTTCTGGTATCTATCCACCTGCTCAGCAGAATCAACTGAATCTGATTTGATCAGCTGATGTTTACCAGTCTTTTTTTCCAGGTTTTTCTAAGCCTTTGCTGCTTGGCCGCACAACAAACCCCTGAATTTATTTGGGCTGTTTGTCTCAGTGTGTGGGCAGGTGCAGTTTTTATTCCTCCTGGCATCCATGAATCGATCCCTGGCAGCTCTGCAGTGCGTCAGCCGTAAAGGCTTTCACACTTGGCGGGCGGCCACAGGGCAGCATATTGTTGGGCGGTGCGGGTGTGTGTGGGCGGACCGGGGTTGGGATTGTTGGATCCCCTCCACCTCCAGGGTAGAAGGATCCCTCTGTGTTCTCTCGGCATTTAGTGTGCGGCGCCAGGTTCAAAGGTCAACCCTTCAGAGCAAAATGGCTAGTTTGAGTTTTAGACTGAAGTTTCTGGTTAAAACTTCCTAAGGTTGTTTTCCCTCCTGATAGTCTGATGGACTTGGTTCGATTGGAGATCAAAATTGCAACATTTGTTACATTTTCAGCTGCTGCGGTTCGTTTTCACACTGCACTGTGTAAAATAAACCAAACTAATTGAAAAACCTTTTCACGTCCTCACCTGTGGGGGTGATCACACCAGATCCGATTTACAATTTAATCAAGTTTCTTGTTTTGTTTTTTCTTTTCAAAAAAGAAATGACAAATGACATAAAATATTTTTAAATAGTGGCTTTTATAAGTATTAAACACGTATTTTTGTTTAATTACAACAACATAGACATAATGTTAGCAGAACAAAAAAACAATTTTACCTCAAGAATGTAAAATAAAGTTGTTTTAATGAGAACAATGACTTTATTCTGGTAATATTCAGACTTTACTTTGACTGTCAGATGTACTCTTGTATTATTACTGTGGTATTCTTGTAATATTATTGCCTTATTCTTGTAAAAAAAAAAGGGAAAAAATATCTTATCCTGACTCTTACATTTTTTGGAGACTTGAGCTGAAGTCAAAATCCACTAAATAGGACCTGTAAAACACGCTTGTCAAACAAGATGGCGGCTCTGGGTGTGCTGACATCACTCTGAACTATGGAAACCCAAGAGGTGCATTGGTGAAAAAAAAACATTAAGATTTTCCAAAAATGAAATTTTCAAACACCAAAAATTTGATAAATCAATAAAGTCGATTTATCACCCAAATATAAGAGCTGGTCCATCATCAATCAAACTGTCAGTTGTTTTCGTCTTTTTACTGTAAGAACATCCGGTGACGTCGTTTCCACACACATCCTGTACTTTCACAGGTACTGTCAAAGCTGCGATTGCCTGAAAACACGAGGATTTTACATCTGACAACACACACTCCTCAATGTTCTCTGCTTCCTTTGGTCACACACACACCAACCCACCCGCCCGCAGGCACACACCAACTCTCATCCACAGTCTGAGTCACGTACACACACACATGACCGCGGAGGAACTGAGCAGACAGCGTGATCACACCGTGATGATTTCAGGGTGAAACAACAGTCAAGCCCTCCTGCAGGGCTGCAGATTGGCCCAGAATCCCTCATGAGCTTCCACACGTTTTTCTGCTCTCTCAATGTTTTTCTGTTTGCATTCAAGAGTGTTTTTAACAGAGACTTATTTACCAACGGTAATCTATTAGTCCCAAAGGATCCAGCATGAAAGGCTTTTCCTGTTAATTAGATTTTCTTATTTAATAGCGAATTGTTAAATTTTTATGTTTCCTAGGAGATGGCATTGATCAAACCTTTTGTCACATGGGCCAAAATCGTTAAGTGAAAAGGTCGAGATTTAGATTCTGGAAATTGTTTTTTGTTTTTGTTTTTATGGTTGAATTTGATCTACACAGGCATGCAGCATCTCTGCGCCTCCAGTAACAATTTCCAAAAAGACTTTGAAAAAATTCTGGTTTATAGACCAGAATAACAATTTTCTTTGACTGGACCGCATCTCCATAACGCAAACCTCAGTGTCTGGTCTGAGTTGAGATTTACTCCTATTTTGGTAGGTTTCATTAAGTCCAGGCTGCACATCTCTGGACTGATGTTAGGATCTGTTTAACCTCAGAGCTACCTCTACTTGTCTCCTTACCTATCTTTGCTTCTTAATTGTTGTTTTTCCACATAAACACAGCTGAAGCCCAGAAGGCCAAAGATTTCCATGTGGGGAAACACTTTGTTTAGGGAATGTGTGCAACCCCATTTTCTTAAACAAACCTTCTGCAGTCTGGAGTTATTTTGGATTTGTTTGGCTGCTCTGCTGCACCAGCGTCTGCGGCTAAACTCACCCCAGGAAAGGCGGAGAAGCATTGCCCGTCTGTTCTGATGTTTGTTCCCTTTGTCTGGACAGGACAACATGCCGCAGACACCACCTTTCAAGGGGCAGCTGAACACCGGTGGCTACAACAACAATTTGTACGACGAGTCCAAGGAGGAAGTCTACCCTGGCCTTTATTATCATGACAACAACCTGGCGTCTGGCTCCCTGGAGGCCCTCATTCACCACCTGGTGCCAACTGTGGACTATTATCCAGACGTGAGTGCAATGTTCTGCCTAATTTACTTTGAAACCCTTTTGCTCTTAGATCAAAGTTGCTGCTTTCATTTTCTCTGTTTCCTCTCATGCATTGCATTTCTTTTCAGCCACCAGGCCATGAAAGTTTGAGAAATACCCTCACATACCCTCAGCCTTGTGATTGTGAATATTTTTTTTATATTTTCCTTCCTGTGCAGAGGACGTATGTCTTTACCTTCCTGCTCAGTTCTCGCCTCTTCATCCACCCGTATGAACTTATGTCCAAAGTGTGCCACCTGTGCATGGAGCAGCAGCGACTTAGTGATCCTCAAGCGGATAAGGTTTGCTGAACTTTTACATCTAATAAACTAAATCTCAACCCCGACTGGCTGCTTTGCTGTTCGCTCACTGTCCACTTGTTCTGAATTTCCAGTTGAGACTCCGAAAGATCACTCCAAAGATTCTGCAGCTGCTGACGGAATGGACGGAAACGTTTCCCTATGACTTCAGGGATGAGCGGATGATGCGCAGCCTGAAGGAGCTGACCCACCGGCTCGCCAGCGGAGACGAGGTCACTTTGATCTTCCTGATTTAGCATCTGCAAAACAATGTTTTTTTAGGGGTGCACCGATTTATCGGCACTGATTTGCTTAATTTTGGGAGATTGGTGATCGGCCGATACTTACATGTGAAACCTCAGCAAAGGTCTAAAAATCACCTCTGTCCCCTTCCACTTTCCTATTAGAGAGGTTTGACTGACAGACCGGCCCACCAGGTCATGTTTACACTTTTGCATTTAACAGTAGTCACTCCACTGCTGCCAACTCAGGAACCTTCTTGCTATACTTAGCAACATGTCAGACAGAAAACATCAGTATCTGCTATAATCGAAACTGGCATTTTTTGGATTGGCCAGAAAAAAATCGGTGCACCCCTAGTGTTTTAGATGATAATGTTTGACACTAGCCCTCCGCACATCCAGCAGAATTTCAGGCTCTGCAGATCTTTTCCACAGATAGCAGCTGTGTGAGGGAAAGCGGGGTGTCAGTGGCAACAAAGCAGGTTTTGAGTCCGGCTGCGTTCAGAGAAAAGCCTCATTGTTTAGCAGCTAGGTGGGTTTTTCTGGTCTCTGCTGCATGCTCCTTCCTAAGCAGCATTTGATTTGTTCCACTGCAGAAGAGCTGACTGTCCCTGGCTTAGTGCACAGCGAGCTGGGCCGGTTGAATAAAGGTAGAGTCGACTCTTTTTTGTCCCTGATGAACATGCTGACCCTCCACTTTTTAGTCAGAGACGTTGTTTTGACAGGCAGTGACTCATGCTGCGTTTGTTTTGAAAGGAAATGCAAGCATAGGATAAAAATAGCAGCAGAAGCTCAAAGTGAAAGTACCTGAGTGCACCGTCAGGGAAGGTCTCAGCAGTCTGGGGGTCAGAGGAGATCCTGATAGGGTTCTCCAGTATGAGATACGCATCACATTTTGTGAAGAAAACAGTCTAAGAGCATTTTCTCAACAATCTTCAAAAAGGAAATTCCTCCAATCATCCTATGAAGACTGCAGTTCATTTTAAGACTTACACAGATTTAAGTTCATAGTAATCTTATATGGATAATCTTCATTGTGTGGCTATTTACTCATTTTTGTGGTCCTACTCACTCTGAACTCAGATCCAGAACCGCACAGCATTCTGGGAGATGTAGGCAGAAGAAAGACTTTAGCCATTCAAGTCCTCACCGCGTGCTAAGCTAAGCGGTTAGCATAAACTCACTCACTCACTCTTTGGTTACCTAGCAACAGCTTGTTGAGTAACACACGCAGCAGCAGTTTCAGGTTTCCTCGTAACACTTGACAGTGTGAAGTGAAAAGAGTTAAAATAGGAAAGTATGGGAGTTATTTTAATATTTAAAGCAAAAAACTAATTAAAATTATTAATGTCAACTGGTATCAAATGCTTAGAAGTGAAACAAAGTCAATATCTAACCTAATGTGGCAACATCAGTGATTTTAGCTGTAAATACAATGCATGCATGGCACATGGACAGATTCATTTTATGCAGATGATCCTCAGTTTGATCCTCCATACTGACCTCCTTTTTTCTGCCAGATTTTGCCATCTCAGCTATATGATCATCTAATGTAAAAACCCAATTTAAAGAGCAGATCAACTCTAAAAATAGTCACTGCTTTCTACAAATGTTGGGAAGCTTCAGTGCAACAGGTACAATGCAGGACACCTACATGTGTTGGCATGTCGCTGGAAGGCCCGGACTGCAGCTTTCATGTGATGCAATGCAAAGATTTGTGTTCTACTTTATCTGATTTAAGATGAGTAAGAAAGATTCAGAACTTAAAAAAGGAAGTTCAGATTCAGTTCCTTTATCTTTCTTCATTATGGCTCTGTGTCATAATGGTTTCGTACCTGACATTCACCTGTAATTACTACACCCATCATTGATCAAGCAGTCACACTCCCTGGTTTACCCCTTATCAGATTTAGTTAATGTACTTTTTACAGTTTCTTTAGCTGACTTTTTGCCCATATTTTTGGGTTTTTAGCTTTAACTTAATAAACCACTTCTCCAATCTTTCAAACTCTCATTTTAAAAACAGGCTTCAAATGACCCATCAATACTTCTAAGTATCGATCAAGATTGAATCAGAACATCCATGCTTTCTCACCTGATACATCTACAGCTCCATATATCTGAATTTTTTCTGTGCAAAGCCTGGAAACAACCTGCAACATGTCTGCACTCGTACAGTCGTGCTCACAGAGACGTAGTATTGTTTTGACGGCCATGTAAACATATTTTGATTTCGTATTAGACGAACAGAAGCTGACATTTAGCTGCGCTTAATAAAAACAGAAAGCCAGTTGCGGAGAGTTTCCACGGTACTTTCCCATGAGTGGATTTCATGCTTGGTGGCAAAGAGATCCTGTTAGATAACAGTGAAGCTCTTCTCTGCCACTGTTTCCACTAATGGCCATCTCTAAACTAGTTTGAACATGCTGAGGGAAATTTTGTGGTGATGTTTATTTCAGTAAATAAAATCTGGAAAAAAAAAGAAGAAAAAAACTCCAAAAATAACTTTGGATTTTTTCTGAACGTATTTGATCAATCCTAACAGTTTGTGCATAAAAGTGTCAAAGGTTCTAGATGTCTGAGTAACAGAACAACAGCTTATAAACATTCGATTTACCATCAGAGTCAATAACATTGAATATCCTGCAGCCATCAGGCAAACACAGGCCTCTCTCTCTTTGCTCGGCGTGACGAAGAACAAGGTTTTCAGAGAAACCTCAGTAGGACACAAATCGCCTCAGCAAAAGTTTGTGACTGTTTTGTTTATGTGTCCGTAGGTGATGAACTGGTGCAGCAATTAAAACATGTCTTAGTGGTAAAAACGGCCAGAGGATATTTCCTGGAAACCTCCATGTTGCAGTAAATGTGAGCTGTTCTCTCACTGAAGTGAGAAAAGCGTATCTTCACATCTGTTCATATCTGTTTTTGCATTCGGAGTATTTCAGAGAATCTTTGGAAAACCAGGCACAAATGCCAAACCACAAGCAGGTCTGCTGACCGGAGTAAGAACCAGATTGTGCAGAGCTGCAGCTCTGGGAAAACAGACCCGGATCCAGAATAGATGCTCTGAACATCTGCTAAAAGCTGAGTCCAAACCACACTGAAAACACACCAGGACCTTGATCTCCGTACTGACACTGTCATTATGGATTTGGTTGGATATATTAGGAAGCAGCGGCGAAGAAGCAAGTCTAGCACTGGGATCTCCATTTATCCAGCTGGTGCTAGTTTGTGTTTTTACATGTAGATTAAAGCTGCAGTATATAACTTTTATATAAGAAATAGTTTTTTGGATTTTTACCAAATTATCCTTCTGATGTGACAATATAAGACACACATACTGTGAAAATTTGAGCTCCTCTACCTTCTCCCAGTAACAACTGCACAAATACATTCAGTCAGAAGAAACCAATCAGAGCCAGGAGGAGGGTTTTAGCGCTGTCAATCACTCTTGTGGTCAACCCGTCCTGCTTGCCCTTGTGGTTCACCATAACATAGTCTGTCACGAATGCTGAGGCTAGCATAGCCACAGATGAGGCCGGATGACTAGTTTTTCCACCATTAGCACATTGAGCATGTACAGGCGGTTGATTGGCAGCGCTAAGACCCGCCTCTTGGCTCTGATTGGTGCATTTTTGCAGACTGCAATAGAAGCACTGGTATGTTTTGGCAGCTTATCTGTCTGATACCAAACTGTCACAACATGGTGACAGTTTTACTAAATCTGGAAAAAAACATATTTTGGTAAAAATATGTAAGCTGTACTGATATAATGATTCTAAGTTTGGATAATTTAGGTTCCATCCTGCCACTTCACTTAGACTTGACTTAGACTTAGACTGACTTTATTGTCATTTTGCATGCACAGGGTGTATACAGAATGAAATTTCGTTGCATACGGCTCAGGACAGTGTTTTCAGCATAACACATAATGATTACGTGCGTATCGCCCAAAGGTAGATTGAAATATTTATAAATTAATTGCTGTTGAATTTCATATTGCATGTATTCAGAGTTTAAAACAGATAAAACACTTCAAGAACACAAAATCTCCTAAACAAAGTGTAGTTTATTGTGCTAATATCTTTGCCCACTTGAAATAAGTCAAAACTAACTCACAAGTAACTATTCAATAAGATACGGGAGCTTTTTTGGGTAAAGAAAATCTTGAATATTGATCAAAATGTGCTAGTTTCATTAAAAGACATTTTTCCTAACAAGAAGTTATTCCCAAATCTACCAGTAGAACTGATATTTCTTAATCATTATTTAAGAATTATTAACTTAAAAGAAGCTCCTTTATGTTGCCGAAAAGTTACCTGTAAGTTACTTTAGTCTTATTTCAAGTGTACTAAGATATTTTCAGTAGAAACTAGACCAAAAACACTTGGAAAGATTTTGTGTTTTTTGCAGTAGACATGACGATATGGAGGGTTAAACTCAGTGAACTCATATCGGTCCCAAAAGATTCCCCTTTTAAACTGGAGTTGTTAGCAGAGGAGTAGGAGTCAGCTGCTGTGAATCTGGGATTAAATGACGCAGTTGGAAAGATCGTTGGGTTGAAAGCAAACGCCATTACTGCTGGGTGAGTAATAGTTATTCTTACTGCTTTCTACGCTGAACGCAGGGTTATATTTGTGGATAAAATGCAGATTTCAGTATTTCTTTCATTAGTTCTGGTTGGATGAACATCTTAAAACACTTTGGCGTCTGCTTCAGTTCAGGTGGTGATGCCGCGTGGCCAAGAAAAGCAAATGCATTAAAAAAGCAAACCAGCCATGCCCTCAGTGGTGATGGCTGGCACCGAGCAGTCACCTGCCAGCTTCGGCTCGCCGCCAGG
Organism: Xiphophorus couchianus; assembly: GCF_001444195.1. NCBI lineage: Eukaryota > Metazoa > Chordata > Actinopteri > Cyprinodontiformes > Poeciliidae > Xiphophorus > Xiphophorus couchianus. Next base: position 3,872,732 of record NC_040239.1, read on the forward strand.
GTTCATGGTGTCGGCGAACACTGGGCTCCTGCTAGGCTCCCTCATTCGTAACACCAATAGTTGTGATGAAGTCCCTCTGTTCAGCAAAGGCGGAACAAGCTGCCTCCATGATCTGCAGCTAAATTTACCCAAGCCCAGCGTGTCGTCTGTTTGTAGTGGGGACAGAAGCAGCAGCAGATGGTTGACTTTGAAGTGGCCACCGGAGCGATTTTCACTTGTGGCATTCCTCGCTGTTGTCCAAGTGTTCAGTGGACTGTTGCCGCGCTGTTTTCAGGTTGAGGCGGGATATTTGTTCAATCTTTTGTTGGATGTTTGGAATATTACGTTAATTTGTCAGCACTCAAAGGAAGAAAAACAAAATCTGTTTTGGGTTAACTTGAATCAAAATCCTGGCTTCTCATCAGATTATAAAACTGAACTGGCAGAAAGTCCAGCGACGAAAACTGAACTCCATCACCTTAGACTGCAAACACACAAAACCTTACCAAGTATTTTTTCTTAGACTGCAAACACACAAAACCTTACCAAGTATTTTTTCTTAGACTGCAAACACACAAAACCTTACCAAGTATTTTTTTGGTCTAGTTTCTAGTGCAAATATCTTAGTATACTTGAAATACGACAAAACTAAGTAATAGATGAACTGTCAGCAAGATAGGGGCTCATTTTAAGTCGATTTGTGTTTTTGCAGGGCAACCTCCTCCAAATACACAAAAATCAAGCACACATGTATTTCTTCCCTCTGTGGACCATCTTATGCAACTTGTGGGCTGACCTTGGTCAGTGAGGGAACACTTATCTAACTGTGGTCTGTTTGGAGTCACAGGAAATGTTCAGAACAGGCCGACCTCTCGACCCCCGGAGCTACTGAGCCAAGAGCTCTGCCCCTCTTGAGCTCCATCAAAGTGCCCAGCAATGGGGGCTTATGTAATTTCCATATTTGGGTAGTAACTAGTTACATTTACTCAATTACAATTACTTGAGTAACTTTTTTTTATTCTCTGCTTTTAGGAGTATTTTTGTTCGTTTTACTTTTACTTGAGTAATTTTATTATGAAGTATTTCTACTCTTACTTGAGTAAAATTTCTGGATTTTCAGAAACTTTAAGAATTATATAGCTTTATGTTATTAAAGCTAAAGTTTAATCAGCAATACTTTTATAACAAATTTATGTCAGATCATAATTTCTTGGTTAATTTTAAGTTGTCACGAAGACAATTTGAATAATGTCAGCTTTGTATTAAAAGTGTCATGATTTACTGAATGACACTTTATGACAACAGTCATAAATATTCATGAAGACTTACTCGTGTTCATGACAGGTGTTATGTCATGTTTATGACAGAATTATTCACAACCCGTCAAATAAAGTGTTACCTACTTTTTTACTTTTACTTGAGTAAAAATAGTTCTACTCTTACTTGTGTACAATTTGTGGGTACTCTCCACCCAAATGTTGCAAACACAAATTGTCTAGAACAAAACAGCAACATCCTTGGCATTCCAGACAATACTCCTTGCATATTTTAGATATCAAGCTCTCAATAAACTTTTTTTTTCTTTCTCTGTATCCTCCAGGTGTACAAGAAGGCGGTGGGGCAGATGAGCCAGGGTCTGATCAGGAGGTTGACGGTGCTCAGCCAGTACGAGGAGGCGCTGGTGAAGGTCAACGCCACGGCGGCAGAGCGACTGACGGCTCTGAAGGCCAAACCCCAGGCAGCGACCCAAAGAGACTTGCTCTCCATTTGCAACGACCCCTTCACTGTCGCCCAGCAGCTCACACACATAGAGCTGGTACGCAGACGTTTACTTTCCAGTCAGATTTTTTGGCTCCTTGTCAAGGACAAAACCCATCAAATTCCCAGGCGTGTTTGGCTCACAAGGCTAATTATCATAATTCGGGTTCCAACAATCCTTTTTATTTAGTTACACTGCTGGCTTTAAGTTGTCATGCCAAATAGGGTTGAAATGATTCATCGGATTAATCGATTATTGAAATAATCGTCAACTAATATAGTAATCAATTACTGAAGAGAGTGGTTGATTTCCAGGCAACAAATCAATCCACTGTGTTGGAGTTTCAGGGCTCTAACGTTGAGCAAAAATAATAATAAAAAAGCATATATAGAGGAGGTTACATCTAAAGTTCAAGGAAGCTCATTTTTTCCTTTCTGCTTTCAGGAGAGACTGAGTTACATCGGACCTGAAGAGTTTGTTCAGGCTTTCGTCCATAAAGACCCTCTGGACAATGACAAGGTAACATCTTTTCTAATAATAAACCAGCAGATAAGAAAGGCTACACAGAGATTACTCAATCTTTGTTCCCTGTCTGCACGCAAGGCAGCCGATCCGATCTGTCTTTTTATTATGGTTTGGAAAGCTCTAGTTTTCACTCCAGACGGATCTTGAGTTGACACAACACAGTTTCTGTCTGCTGCACAGGTCAGAGCGAGGCCAGGTGATTTCAGACTGCAGCAGCAGACCAAATATCCAGCTCACAATCACACACACGCTCACACACACCTAACTGGCTATTTCCCCAAATCATCCCAGTGTCTGGATTAGATGTGCACCTCATCTCTTAGCAACCGCTGCTCCTAAGGGTTTATATTGGGAAGGGGTGTGTGTTTTGGGTGGCGGACTCTCTTGTCTGGCGTTCGGCTGCTAGGCAACAGACCCTTTTTTGGAAGGTGAGTTGATGGAGGGGGTTAGGGCTGCCATTGTGCCTGTGGCCAGTTTGCCTCGTACCCCCAACAAGCCCCTTCAAAAACAGAAATGACGGCGTTTGTGCATGTGTATGCGTGTGTGTTTGCATTTAAAATGTGCCTGGCGGGGAGAGTGGCGTAAGGCCAGAGGAATGTGTGGAATCAGATCAAGAGGAATCCACACAAAGAAGCTGAATGCAACATGGGACAACTATTGTCCTGATGGAGGCACGGTGAAGTTGAGCGAGATTGGAGCTTATTTAGTTTGCTCAGTGATGCATTGACTGAGAGGGAGGAGAAAAAGGCAAATATAAGCTTTATTTCACCCATCCGGAAATGTTTCAGGTTGCAGTTACCAGCGTCACTAATAGAAAACCTGTTATTGTTGCAGAGCTGCTTCAGTGATCGCAAGAAGGCCAGCAACCTGGAAGCCTACGTCGACTGGTTCAACAGACTGAGTTATCTGGTCGCCACAGAGATTTGTTTGGTGAGTGGCAAAGACTAGTCTTTGTTTTCCTGATTAATGATAATGAAAGCAGCAGAAATTGGAATTCATTCTAAAAGAATTCAAAAAGACAAATCCCTGCAGCGTTATTGGAAGCAAATTTGGTGGAAATAATCTTCTCTCTTTTAATCTTTTCTAAATAAATACTATCTTATGACAGATGCTGGTCACACTTATTTCATTTTCTGTTAAACTGTTTTGCTAAGTTATGAAAATTAATGAAATATTCATAAATATGGTCACAACTTTTACATTTATTGCTCAAGGAAGTAGACAAATTTTCTAATGTCTTGTAGCAACTAACTAGCACAGCAGTGCTAATGCTAGCTTGTTTGTACAGAGAAATGTGAAAATCCCCCAAACCAAGGCGCTCAATATATAGCATAGGTCTTCGATTTAAACATTTGATAAACAAATTGCAAACAATTACGCAGGTTTTTTAAAAAAAAAAATAGAGCTCATTGTTTTAAATCATCACTTTGTTAAACTTTATGTAGCTGCAGTGAAAAATCCCAAAACAGTCAATATGTGCCAAAGTGGTAACCACACCTCAAAATGTATTATTTGTGCAACAAAAATCTCCACAACTTATTAACCAAAGGCTCATGGTTATAAACGGTTATGTAGCTGTGCCACAGTGCTAATGCTAGCTTGTTTGTAAACAGAAACAATAAATGAAGATTTTATATTTATGTTTTTTCTGTACCAGTTCTAAAGATAATATTTTGTTCAACATATAAACTGGAAGAAGCTATTTTTGACATATCCTACCACCAGTTAAAACCAAAATGTAATATTTTAATCTTTACTTTTTTGTTCTTGTAAGTTTACTACACTAAATATTGTTGAAAATAAACTTATGTTTAGTTTCTGGTCACATTGGTTCAAAAACCCCAACAAACAAGAGGACAAATGAAGAAAAAACAAACATAGTTTAGTAAAAATCTCTGCATGCAAACTGACCCTTAGCGCTTTCTCACAGGTTCTTAATTTCCGTTCATAATTCAGTAAATTTTTATGTTCAACAGCCTGTGAAGAAGAAGCACCGAGCTCGAGTCATCGAGTTCTTCATTGACGTGGCACGTGAATGCTTCAACATCGGCAACTTTAACTCCCTCATGGCCATCATATGTGAGTTGTGTATATTTTTTATTTCTTCCCAAATCAGCTTTTTGCTTAACTGAATTGTTGAGAACTCCCCTTTCTTCTTTCTGCCAAATCGTAAGGGATTAGATTTTGTTTCTCATTTTAGTTTGCACGACCAGTGCATCTTTGTAGCTTGAACCAATTACCAAACTGACATGCCAGATCCAACTGGGGTCTGGCATGTCTGCAAAAGGCTCAATAAAAGTGTTTTTGTGTATCTCTTTAAGGAGTCTAAAAGCACTTAGTGGTGAGTCTCCTTAGGCACTGTGTTGACCTCACTGGGGGCCCGGCGAACAGCTCTTTGAGCATCCAAGCGGCACCAGGGCAGTGGATCTGGCTCCTCTCCCTGGCCTCAGGGCAGGAGGAGAGCCGGGGATCTTTGTGGCCAGAGTAAAGGGGGAAGGGGCAGAATCACAGGAGGACTGGGAACAAACCAGCCAAAGCAGATGGTCAACACTGACCAGAGAGAGAGAGTCGACTCACAATGGAGAGGAGGGAACATTGGAGTGCCAGCTGTCCTCTAACCGTCTCCCCTGAGAAACAGAGAGAGTGCCAAAGGCAAAACTGTCTACACCAGCCTCATCTCCAGGGAACCATCAGGGCTAGGCATTACTGAAGGGCTTCATCCAAAAGGCTACCTCACCTCTCAAGGAAATCTCTTTATTCACCTTTATTTACCAAGCAGGATAGTTTTACACTTGATCAAATCTGAGGCTGGGTTTCGTTCTACTCCAACCAGATGTGATTTGAATGTCACGAAAGGATAAAAAAGTTGGAAATTAGACTGAATACTAATGGAAAGAGAGCATCACGGCGAAAAACAAAATCTTACCTAGCATGTTTGGTCTGTATTAATACACTTGAAAAAAGACAAAACTAACTTAAAAGTAACTTTTCAGCAGGATATCGGAGCTTGTTTTAAGTCAATAATTCTTTAATATTGATGAAAAAGTTCTAGTTTTACTGGCAAATTATTTAACTTGTAACACTGGCAAAAATGTCTTGTAAGTGAAATTATCTGCCAATAAAAAAATAACTTTTTCATCACTATTAAGGACTCATTGACTCTAAATAAGCTCTATTTCTTGCTGAAAAGTTACTTGGAAGTTGGTTTTGTGTTACTTCAAGTGTACTAAGATATTTGCACTAGAAACTAAACCAAAAATACTTGGTACGATTTTGTGTTTAGAAGAAAACTAAACCCCAAACATCCCAGCTTACTGCTGAAAATCACAGAATCTAAGCTAACAAAGGGCTTGTTTTTACCACAGCGAACACCTGTTTCTGGTGGCTTTGTTCTCAGATGGCGTTACCAAGGCGACATCAGATCCCACTTTCCTCCGCTGTGGTTTTTGGAAACATAACTCTCAACCTGGGTGGATCGGTTCTGAGTTTTAAATTTCCACTTTCTGTGTAGGAGCTGTTTTTTGCCATTCCTGCTCTGAGTGTGACCTGTGAGACACTCGAACAGGCAGAGGGATTAGCATATGGGAAGCAGAGTGCTGGGAGGGGAAACGAGGCGTGCGCTAACTCTCATTGTTCCTCGGTCCTTGTAACTGGGCTGCATCAGAGGGAACAACATAAAGACTGAAAAAAAAGAGATCAGAGTGACGATGACTGCGAGGGGAGGGGAGGAAGGGTGGAGCCGGTAAAATGCCATGTGTTAATGTTATCATCTTGGCCTAAATGTGCAATCTCTTTATCGCTCATTGTGATTTTCTCTCCATTTTTTTTTGTTCTTGTTCTCGTCTTGCAGCTGGGATGAACATGAGCCCCGTGTCCCGGCTGAAGAAAACCTGGAGTAAAGTCAAAACGGCCAAGTTTGACATCTTAGAGGTGAGCCTACGAGGTTTTTCCTGATTGTCACCCTAAAATGATTAGAAACCTTAAATAATTTATGTCATTTTCATATTTTCTATTAAATATGAAAATTACATATTTAACAGAAAATTAAACATGTAATTTAAGTTTCAAAAAAAATTACAAAAGATTGTAATTTTGTAATGAGACACCAGAGAAAGTGTTCAGCCCCTCCCTTGCCTGTTGCTGCATGCTGTTATCTGAAAGGAGGCTTCTACATTTCCCCCCTTGCTTATTGAAATACGAAAATATTTTATATTTTAAAAGTGCAGATGACAAGTTTCTAGTGGCATTAGTGTTGAGCTAACCAAGCAGCTAGCCTGATGAGCTAACTTGCTAAAAGCTTGTAAAGATATGTAGTCAATTGCTGGAGTTCCATTACAAATGTGCTTAAAACCTTGTCAACATTTTGCTAATGTTGAAAAAATACAGTTTTGTTTAATTAAATATGAAATGCAGTTAAAATCACACATGAATATGTTTGTTTATTAGCTATTAAATTAGCTATTAAAACCTTGCAGCGCCATAATTCTCCTACCACTTCCTGTCGTCTACTTCGACTTTTCCGCCAGTAGTAACATCTGGTTGTTGATCATGTGACTTGTGTGATGCAAAGCGGTCTTTCCCTTGCAGTTTTTCAAACTACACTAAATTTGATACAGCTGAAAAATTAACTCATACTAGAACAAAAACCTACTGAGACATGTATGTATTTTCCATTAAGAAAAATTGTTTTTGTAATTCCCACATGCGCAACTATGAGAGCTTGAAAACCTTCACTAAATTTAGGTGTTAATTTTATTTTTTTGCTTATGCCTGTGTTTTGAAATCAAAGTAACAATGTTATAGATAACATAATTAGCCGTAGCAGGGATCGCTCATATGCTAACACAAAAAGAGCAATTAGTTTTTACACTGTTTTAAATGTGTAAATGATAGAGAAAGTTTTAAGTTGTTAAAGCTTTACTTTTAAATTTCTGCAACCAACAACAAAACTCCACACAGATTTGTGAGTCAGGCCAACCTGAGAGTAAACGCTTTCAGCAAACAAGCAGCTCTAACAGCAAACACGCTGAACTGACAAGTCTGCAGACGGAGAGAGGGAATTCTGCAGCCAGGATGCCCCCAGATGTTGAAGGCAGACACAGATCACGCAGCTTTCCTACGCGTCTCAGAAAGCTCTGCACACTGCGGGGAAAACACTCACAGTGAATACCAAACACTCAGTCAGTCAATCTGATGAAACATCTGACAAGTCAGCGGGGACTCTGCAGGACCTGAAAGCTTTTCAGATGCCGCTGTTATTTTTCCTTCATGTCTCACTGGAGATGATCAGCTTTTATTCTTCAGTCATATTCATCCTCTTTAAAACGTCTTTTACTTTCCTGTTTAATTCCTCTGGGCCCGACTGCCGTAAATCCTGGACTTTCAAGCAGAAGTTGCTGCAGTGATGCTAACTTTATAGCTCCTTTAAACTCAGAGGGTTCTCTTACTAAACTGGGGGAACATGTGAATGTGGGCCCCATATGTATTTTGTTCAGGTTGGATGGGTACTTCTGTGAACTTCAACCTGTTTTTTAGCTCGGTTCCTGTTCGTATCGGCCCCAGATGTAAACGTTGGCTCACCCTATGCTCTTGTCTTCGCCAGATGTTGAACTGACTCTGTGTCCGTCTTCCTCTTCATAGCATCAAATGGATCCATCAAGCAACTTCTACAACTACAGAACAGCGCTGAGAGGCGCCACGCAGAGGTCCATCACAGCCAACAACAGCAGAGAGAAGGTGAGGCTTCAACAGAACCCAACTTGGGATAGAATATGAGTTTTTGTGACGTTTACTCCAAAAACAAATTTATTCCGACTCACAGCCTCAGACATGAAAGTCTGAACATCTGTGCTGCAGACTTAACATTTACATTTCAAACATCTGTCTGAGATACCGCTACAACCACCGATTATTTTAGCAATTGATTATTCTGACGATTAATCGGTTGTTCTGGCGATTAATCGATTAATCAAATAAGAAATTTGACAAATTCCCCAGAATTTTTATTTCACTTACAACTCTTTCAAACATTAGAAATAGATTAAAAGATGCAAATAAACAACTGATGTAATTATTTTTTAAGTAAGAAAATAAACATTTTACTGCCTAAAATGCAGCAATATAGCATTCCTTAATTATTTGTAGCAAAGGATGCACATGCAACAAAAGTTTTTTTTTTATCTTAAATACCAAATACATATATTTTATGTAGAATTTCGACCTAGATACGGGTCTATGTATGTTCTTTCAGCAAATGGCCTTTTTTTGAGTGTACATACTCCAGTCAGTGATTAATCGATTAATCATGGTTGGTCCGAAAAAATTGTTTCTGCTCTAGTCTGAGTCCTAAATGAGTAATGGGGGTGTGTGTCTCCTTCAACCAGCATTCCTCTTTCGTAAAAAGTTTGGATATTCATCAAGGGAGGGAAAAACAAACGTCTGGTTGTGTCTGATTGGCGTCTGAACGCCGCGTCCCCGCCGTGTTTACGCCATCAGCAGCATCCCCAGACGACTCGGCCTCCGCAGTCAGGAGGTTGCATAACGGCGCAGCTCGGTGGGGACACGGTGACCGAGTCACAAGAGGAGGGGGTCCTGTCCAACATGGCCGCCTGCCAGATCACATAGCGTTCTCTGACGGTCCCCTCCTCCTTCGAGCTTCCTCTCACAAACATTTTATTAACTGAGACGGATTGTTCTGTCAATATCCACGCGGCTCCCGGAGTTATTTTGGAGCGAAGATATCCAAACATTCCAGACTGAGAGGCCGAGGTCACGAAATGGAAAGTTCCCATGCAGTCTGGTATGTTCCTGCTGGTGACCTCTCCTGTAAGGAAGGTTTGTTTATGACCTTCAAACCGCAGCAGATCAACAGAGGCTTCGGTTTAGCTGCTTTTACTGATTTAAAACGTCAGACATTTGTTTCCCTGCTGACTTGTTGTTGCTGTTTTGCAAACTGCAAATCTGAAACAGACTTGGTGTGTCTGATGTTTGGTTGTGTAGCAACAGTCCTCTGTGACATTTCACTGAAAGGAATGCGGAGAATATTCCAGGATCCGCCTCTAATGCAGATTTTAAACTGTTTGAAAAAACTTTAATCTGTTAAACTGCTTGTCTTTAGTACAAATTAGCTTCAATTTGTAAACTGATATAAAAAAATGCCATTCTTTCATGAACTTTCTTAGCCTTTTTTATGATAAGCTACATGTTGGCAGATTATTTCACTTATAACAAGACATTTTTCCCATGTTATAAGTGAAATAATCTGCCAATGGAACAATAACGTTTCATGAATACTAAGGAATTATTGACACTAAACAAGCTCCTATTTCTTGCTGAAAAGTTACTTGTAAGTTAGTTTTGTCTTATTTCAAGTGTGATCATATATTAGCACTAGAAACAAGACAAAATGACTTGTTGAAATGTTGTGTTTTTGAAGTGTTTGGTTTCCTAATATGGTTTCTTACTTGTTTCCTTCTTCTCTTCCTGCTGTCTTCAGTCTTTTTTTTCTTTCTCCCTTCTTCGAGTTTCTGAGTCTTATTTCCAGCTTCCAAATTTAGATCCTGCTCACTATAAAATAATTAGCGTTTCTGTGTTACATTGTAAAATAAACATTAAGGACTAATAATCTGGAAACTTGCTTCTTCCATCCAGAGTTGAAAATGTTTGTTAGGATGCGCACATGTGCGCGTGTTAAGGCAGTACATCGAGCGTGCTCATGAGCGTGTCCTCGTAAACATCATCCAACCCCTGCAGACCCTCGTAGATCATCGTGTTCCAGATTTGTGGCCTCTCAGAGACACGGCTCAGTCAGCTGCTCCCAAATTTTCCCAGAAACATGTTTACAGTTGAAGTCACCCTGGAAAGGAGGGGAATCTGCAGGCTTGAGAAGGGAACAGAAAAACAAACGGAGGGTGCGGTGGCTTCAGATGTGACGTACGACTGGATGATTTTAAGCGTGCAATACACAAAGAATTCAACGCAAATAGCTTTTGATAGCTGCTGCTGCTGCTGCTGCTGCTGCTCTGGTGGCTTCTAAAAGCATCGTGTCATAAATGTTTGATGGGTGGGGGGAAGTCAGGAAAGAGGTGACAGACTGGGGGGGCTTTTTTAGGTCAGTGTGGCAGCTTTCTGCAGATGCCACTAATGTAAGAGAGAAAACAGTATTGGATGTTAATTCTTAGTGGCGTTTAATGACCTGATGTCTTCTGCAAAGCAGGGAAATCCTCTTTAAGTGTAACATAAATTAATCAGGTCTTTGTTTAGTGACCTAAATCGTTATTTTGATAATAAATGTTTCAAAGGGATTTCTTCTTCTGTGGAAAATTCACCTTTTACAATAAGACATTTTGCAATGGGGGGCAAAACTGCTAAGTTGAAACCACATGGGGCCACAAAAATAGTATATTTTTAAAAACATTTTTAAAAAGATGTTTTTGTGCCTTTTTACATTTATCTGTCTAGGTTAGTTTTACAAAAAATAAAAAACATTATTTGCAGATTTAGTAAGACTAAAAAATGTTTCAATACATATTTTTTATTAGAAAAATATTTATAACACAAAGATTTTTTTAATTCTAAAATAATAAAAGTAATGCAGTGTGATTTCTATTAAAATCCGACTATTTTTGTTGGATTTTTATGCCAAAACATCTGATTAAGTAGTTGAATTTTTCAGTTAGTTTCTCAGGGGGGCTGAATATTTTTGCACTTTTCATTTTTTTTTATTTGCAAAAAAATCTTTTGAATCATGTATAATTTTCTTTCTACTTCACAATTGTGTAACACTTTTGGTTCGTCTTTAACATAAAATTCTAATTAATGATATTTATGTTTGTGGTTGCAATGTGACAAAACACACAAAAGATTCTAGGGGTATGAATACTTTTGCAAGCCATTGTATCCAGTAGAAGACAAGCCCACAGTTTGTACATTTTGGGGCTGATTGGATCCTCATTTGCGTTGTAAGATTGACTTTTGAGTAAAAGCAAGTCAGTGTTTTTGGTTCTAGTTTGTCCAAATATTAAGGTAAAAATACAACAACTTTTTTTTATAAACAGAATTCTCTTTTGTGCACCTAATACTTTTTGAATATGTTTTTCTGTAAAAACAAAATTATAATAATAAATTGCCCAAAAACTAACTGTGCTTGCAGATCAGATTTGCTCCATTCTAGAATTTAATCACCTCTGCAATAAGAGGTGAAACCAGGTGTTTATAACAAAGCGCCAAAGGGAAATCCCCACTTAAATCTCCCTTTTTCTTCTCTCCCTGCTGTCTTCCAGATCGTCATCCCGTTCTTCAGCCTGTTCATTAAAGACATCTACTTTCTCAACGAGGGATGCGCCAGCCGGCTGCAGAACGGCCTCATCAATTTTGAGGTAAACTGAGCCTCAAAATTCCCCCTGAATGCTAAAAAAACAACAGAGGTAGTTTCCCCAGCGACAGATTTTGCCACACTCTGACTTTTTAATGTCACAAACTATTGAAATAGTTACTACACATGGCAACAAGTGACTGTTATGTGTTACCACTTCCCCAAAAACCAAAGCATAAGAGGGAAGTAGGACTTGGATGTTTGAACTTCAGCTGTGTTTCCATGGAACATACATGACTGACCAAATATTATTTCCACTTACATTTTGTCACATGGTTATTTTAAGGTTTCACACCTTCCTGTGAAACTCTGCTCAGGCTTTTATTCTGCCATCACCATGTTAAGATGTTTTAAAGCTATATTTGAACACATTAACATCTCAGAACAGCCAACACGGTGCAGTAAGTCAGGTTAATGTTGTTTCTGCAGAACTTACAAAGTATTTTAGCCTAGTTTCTAGTGCAAATATCTTGGTAGACTTTAAATAAAGTATATTTAAACTATCTTAAGAGTAACCTTTCAACAAGATATAGAAACTTATTTAGAGTCAATAATTTCTTAACACTAACACTCCCTTAATTGGTGATTCTAAAAAAGCTCCCATATGTTGCTGAAAAGTTACATCTTAAGTTAGTTTTGTTTTATTTCAAGTGCACCAAGATATTTGTACTAGAAATTAGATAAAAATAGTTGCCAAGATTTTGTGTTTTTGCAGTGTTCTACTTTAACATTTGGCTAATTGAAAGTGTAAAATGGGTGTTAGAGGTTTTGAATAATAATCTCTCGTATTATTATGTTCCAGAAATTCTGGGAACTCGCCAAACAAGTGAGTGAGTTCATGACCTGGAAGCAAGTGGAGTGTCCGTTTGAGAAGGACCGCAAGATCCTGCAGTACCTGCTGACCGCGCCTGTGTTTACTGAAGATGGTGAGCAGCTCATTGGAGGACTTATTGACTTCCCTAAACAGTACTCAAACATTCTGTAGGACTAACTATAAGCTATTTTAGTCCATGTTAAACATTAACATGTTGATCTTTAGTCACAGTAATCACCAGAAATTAGGTTCAATCCCAGTTTAAACCCGGGTAGACCTCAATGAAGTTGTTTAATTAAAATGATATCAAAGCTAATTTTGGCATCCACTGTTTTTTCCAGGAGTAAAATTTAAGTCCAGCTTCAGGTTTTAGCTCTCTTACTTGTCACTGGTTCCCTTGGTGACCAAACACACCCACAGGTCATCAAAAGTCATAAATAAGGAGAAATTATTAAATTATTTTGTAGCTCAGTACATTCATGAATGCATTTAGAAAAAGAAATGTTTGAAGTCGATTCAGCTCTTATCAGATCTAAACCTGAGATATCGGTATCGGAAGTGAAGAAAGTGGATTGGTGCATCCCTAGCTTTCATTTTTTGTTGGGAATCCGCTCATCAATAAAACATAATGATTTCCTTTTGTTTTCTGCAGCTCTGTGTCTGGCATCGTACGAGAGCGAAGGTCCTGAGAACAACATGGAGAAGGACAGATGGAAGTCTCTGAGGTGTGTATGACCTTCCTCCTCCTCCTCTTCCTCATCGCCCTCTCTGTATGCTGTAAGGATTTCAATCGCAGCGAACAGAATCAAATCCCCCCCTCCGACCGGGCTGACCACAGGGATGTAGGTCAGGATGGGAGGCTGACCTCTCACTCTGCTCAGTAAACACACACAGTGTCAGCGCTCGCCTCCACTGCTGATCATGTCAGAAAGCAAAACGCTCTCTTCTTGTCTACGTCTCACATTCTGCAGTCGTTTTTCAGTCAATAAGGTTGTCTTCCAATGACTGATGAGCTGTTCCTGTTACTTTAGTAGAACAAAGAAAAACCTCAGAACAACTCCTCTGTCTGCATTAAAAAAATCTAACTTAACATCCATAGGTCAGATGGTCAGAACAAATCACAAGACATTTTCATTTTGACTCGAAGGTCATATAATCACTCCTAGTTGTTGCCTGACTTATAACTGAGCTCAGTGTTGGTAACAAGAGCCGATAACTTTTGAAATCCTTCCACGTATTAGAGCAGCACGTCTGTGAAGCTCCACTGCCCCCCAGTGGACAGAACCAGTACAATCTTAAAACTGATGGGATGACTCCCATGACTCACATTCAGATTAGCTTTATTTTGGTAAATTTACAACATTACAAAAAAAGGAAACAAAATAAAACACTATTTTGTAAACCAATAATTTTCCAAATAAGAGATGTGTGTTTCCATTAAAGAAAACTAAACGTTTCCAGTAATAAAACCTCAAGAGTGTTTTAATTAATAATGATCAATAAAATATAAATAAATACTTCTACTACAAATATGTAGTATTTCTAAAAATTTATTAATCATAACTAACTCTAACAGCAAACAATGTAGCTACAATATTGCATACAATTATTGTAGCTACACTACTGATTATTATGCATCCTATCTGCCGTTAACAGAAAACATCTCCCAGCTTTAGTAATAAAAACAAATAAAATAAATATCATTGTTATAATTAACTTATATTATGCCTTTACTATTTAGGAATATTTGTGCTACGCTGCACGTTTTACTTTTACTTGAGTAATTTTAATATAAATTATCGCTGCTCTTTCTTGAGTAAAATTTCTGGATTTTCTAACCACTGGATGAAAAACAAAGTTTTAACAAAAGAAACATCACCAGATACAGACACACACCTGCAGTTTTTATTAAAGTTTTACACATTTTATATTTAAAGAAAATGATTTTGATTTTTTTTAACTTACATAAATGGTTGTCATTTCAGTCTTTAAAATAACATTTCCTCTTAACTTTATATTTTGATTATGATGATGTAATTTTTAAATATTAAATGACTGATAATTTGATCAGTTACTTGGTACTTGAGTAGACTTTTTACCAAATATTTTTTACTCTTACTTGACTCATTTTTTTGATGGCTACTTTTTTTACTTTTATTTGAGTGAAAAGATGTTAAAGTAGTGCTACTCTTACTTGAATACAATTTTTGGTTATTCTACCCATCTCTGATGTCACATCCTGGTGTTGGGGTTCAGTTACTTCACTGTACTTACGTGTCTCTGTGTGTTTGCTTTGCAGATCCACTCTGCTGAGCAGAGTTTAAAGCTGAAGGAAGACAAACCCAACAGGCGGGACGCGCCCTGTCCACTCTGCTGTTGTCCAAGCAAAGTATCCCAATCTCTGAAGGGAAACGACAATCTCTCCTCAGACTGTGGAGGACTTTGAATGTTCCCCTCCCCAGCACTGAGCTGTGCTTATGACCCTGCGTCCTCCATGCTGTATATTTGAAGACAGCTGTTTTTCATCTCTTTGTATGACTTTATAGTCGTTTTGTTAAATATACACTACAGACCTTCAGGGTGAAAAAGAAGGTTGATCTTTCTGTGTGCAGGTGTTGGGGCTTGTTGCGCCCCCTGCTGTTTTAATACTTTTAATATTGCGTTAGCTGCTGGTCAGCTAGCAACACAGATATGCTACACACCTTCTGGTTCCTGATGCCAGCATTCTCTGAACAGAGAAGCCAAACCTTAATGCTGTAGTTCACTAAGACAGCATTTTGTCCAGTTGTCCAGTCCAACTTTCCCACATCCCATAACTTTTGATTAGTGACTCTAACAGTGGTTGTGTTTCCATTCAAATGTGCGCAAAACGTAATATTAATATTATGCTGATGTTGAAATAAAAATTCGCAAGTTTCTATTAAATAAGAAACGCAATTAAAATCCCACATGAATAAGCTTGTTCACAGGACGTCATAAAAAAAAACAAAAAAAAACATGATCCTCCAACTACTTCCTGTTGTTTTCATCTTCTTCTTATGCCAGTGGCAACATCCGGTTGTTCGTGTGACTCGTGCAACCCGAAGTCACATGATCAATGTGACAAAAACCCCCCCTAATTTTAGCGCCAAAACTCTATCAATACATATATATATTTATTTGTCGTGTTTCCCTTAAGCTAATTAATTTTCAACATGTCGAATTGCGCAATCCTACGATAAATGGAAACGCAGCTACTCTGGTTGTGATGTGTGTTAAAAAGAAATGCAACGGCTGTATTTAAAAAAGACGCGTCTGTTATTTGTTTTTGTAGATGAGAACTTTTCAAAGTAGGAAGCAACACTTATTTAAATCCTGGCTGAATGGTTGAGTGGGTAAATATATTTAGAGGACGGCTGTTCAAACGGGGCCTTCTGCTGCTGAGGTTTCGTGCTGCCCCCTGGTGGCCGGTGCAGAAAAATGAATTTGTTTTGCGTGTTTGAAAATGTGTTTCATATTTGTTTTATTTATAAATGTCACGTTATGTTTTCACCTTATTTAATTTTGTACTAGCTACATAACATCCTTCAGCATGTCTAACTCTCAGATGTTTGTTTGATATTTTTATGAAAAACGTATTTTTTTCAAGGTACCTGATCAGAGGATGAAGTTAAATGTGTTTTTTGACTGATGTCTGCGTTGCCTTGACTGTTTCCACACAGAGTCATGTTTTAGTTATTTGTGTCACTTTCTCACTCCCTCCCTGTGTCAATGATCCATTTGTACTTGTGCCACTGAAGCAGAATAGAGAACCAGTTTATAACTGATTTAGTTGTGTTCAAAAGAGAAAGTTAATAAATTGTTTTGACTCATCAAAAGACTTTTTGGTTTGTTATTACCTCTTATATCAGTTCTATGTGTTGTGCAACGAAATGTTTGGTTTGACATAAATAGCTATTAGAATAGAATAGACATTTATCTTTACTGTCAGCTTTTTCAGCATTAGCAGCACGTTTAGCTTTAGCATTAGCAGCTGATAATGAATCCAATGTAACACATTTTTATTGAGTGTCCAGACGTGTTTCATGTATGTTAGTGAAAGAAAAGGAAAACTCCAGTAAAAAGCTCACGTTGAATGAATAAAATGAACTTAAAGCTAACTTTTCCACAATTATCAACAACGCAAAGAAAATGTATCTGTTTTTTTTTGTTTGTTTTTTGTTTTAAAACCTAAAAGATACGTCTTTATTGACAACAAATTTACTATGGTAGATATTTATAAAAAATATTTCTCACTTTTGCCCTGCGACGGACTGGCGACCTGTCCAGGGCGTACCCCGCCTCCCGCCTGGAACGTAGCTGGAGATGGGCACCAGCAACCCTCCCGACCCCATTAGGGACAAGGGTGAACAGACAATGGATGGATGGATGGATGGATTTCTCACTTTTCAAATAACCAGGTAACATTTGTGTCTCTACATGGAGTTTATTTAGTTGGACTGAGAGCAAAAATGACACTGAACTAAAAGATGAACCTCAAAGAAATAAAATCAGCTCTTTGGCTCCACTTGGTGTCCAGATTGTGTAAGTGCAAATCGCATTGCACACATAACTTCGTAGGAAATAAGCCTTTCCATCCAGCCTGGATCTTTATCACAGTACACACATTTTGTCAGCATTATATCAGCGGCAACACAAGAAATGATTTATTTGTATTTATTTTGCAAAATGCATTGTAGTGTTATGATTTTGCTGGGATAGCAGAAAGTGATGATCGGCCACCAGGGCTGGCTCAAGATGGTATACGGTCTGATTTGAGGCCCCTCTTCCTGATTATGACATCATAAGCTGGAGATGGTTCCACCACCACACCAAAACGTCCATCTGTTTTTGTATTGTTTTATTTTGTTGATTATTTTTCTGCTGAATAACCCAAGTTAATTTGAGCTGGAGGTCCCAAAGTCAGACTGGTCCAAAATGTCCTTCTGGGTTTTTGGCTGGGGAGCTCAATCTAGTCTGTCAATAACAGCAAGTAATTCAGATTCTAAAGAAACAAAACAACCCAAGATTATTATATTTATTATACTACCACCAAGTTTGACTGTTTATCCATTCATCCATTTTCTAACACCATTGTCCATAGTGGGGTTGGGAGGGGTGCTGGTGCCTATCTCCAGCTAACGTTCCAGGCGAGAGGCGGGGTCACCCTGGACAGGTCGCCAGTGTCACAGGTGGTTGACTATTCATATGCTACAAAATGACACTATGGGCCTGGAAAACACATAATACTGCCCCTTTAAAATGAGAGGGTGATTATATTTTCTCATAAACCCAAGTCGGTTTTGCTCAGATTTCTTCAAATGATTCATGAAACCATCAATTTAATAATTCACAACGTATTTACGCAGGTTGCCGTTGTCTGAAATTATCAAAAAAGCAAAAAGAAAAGAAATCTGATGAGTGTCAACCAATAAAAGCCTGATTAGTGTGTCTCCTTTTGTATTTCATCAGAAATCGGAAGATCCTGTTGAAGTTGGGAACGTCTGTTTTGGATCAACACATCGACACAAATACTGGGTGTAACACAAACAAAAAAAAGGAGATCACACTAGATTTGACACTAGGAATTACAACTGCTCCAAGCTTCCAAACATATGCACAAATAAGATGTGGGGAAGATTTATACACTGGTGATGCAACACTAACCAAATCATTGGCAGACGGTATATACTATAAGGTCAGGAAAACAGATTTGGTGTTTCTGTTTGTCTTCTTCCCTCTTTTTTTTTGCTTGTTGACTGAAAGCACATCCTCAGATCTTCTCTCAGGTTTAGGCTGGGCACCAGTGACCTGGATTATTGTTCCCCTGTGACCTCAGCGGTGCAGATGAATCAGTGCTGGCCACCTGCCACCATTGTTCTTTTTCTGTCAATGGAATCAGCTGCAGGCCACACAACTCATCACAGGCTGGGAAAACCAATGAATCGCTGGTGGGTGTGAAGGACTGCAGCATCCAGGCATTTACATATGTGAAAATCAAAACGCATAATATCCAAAGAGGGTAATGCAGCTGGGGTCAATGCATTATCATGCTGAGTGTTTGAGCTATTCCAGTGTCCCTCTCTTATCTGTTTATTGAATTTCATGCTTTTGAAAACGGTTATTTTAATAACAGTGCAAAGTTGTTCTGAACAAACTGCTGAATCCATCTGAAGTCTGGATGAGTGGACAGGTGGATATGAATGGATGAATGGATGGATGGATAAATGGATTAAAGGCTGGATGGATGGATTAATTAAAGGATGATGAATGGATGTTGGATGGATAAATGTTTGGATGAATTAATGGATGGATGTTTGGAAGGATAGATGGATGGATGATGGATGGATGTTGAATGAATGGATGAATGGATTACAATATGCTTTTTCACGGTAGAAGTGTTTTTTGCTGAATCATATTTTAAATGTTTTGTGTTGTTGTTTGATTTAAGTTAATTTATTTCAACCCAATTATTACGAAATTAAGCTATAAAATTGTCTCTTAAAAATTGTAACGTCTGTTTAAAATATTTTTCTCAGTGTTGTGCTTTTTAAAAACAAAAAATAATTCAAACTTAAGCCATAAAAATTACAAAAATATATATTTCTTACATCCGGGGAAAACATTTGCATGTTGTGAATACAAATTGATTTATTCACATAATTTCTCTAATAAAATCCACGCTGACGTCAGCTACGGTGTCCGCGCGCCTGACCACGCACCACTCAGCTGTTGAGAAGAGAGCGCGCGCAGCACGCAGAGGCGGGACAGCAGCTGAGCTGTAGTTAAAGGTAGACCGTTTGTCCCGATGAATCCGTGTAAACAGCTTGGTTCTGTTGGTAAACTCGCAGCTGGGCTCGTCTGAAGGCTCCCGCAGAGAACCAGGTAAGAACCGAGATTCTCCCCGACCTCAGCCCGTTCCCCTCCCGGCTCAGCAGAGGCATGGCGACCTGTCGGAAGTTGCAGGTGCGCGCTCTCCCTTTTGAGGTTTTAATTGGTTAACCGACACCAATTAGCGAGCGGTTTGATTCGCTCCACCTTAAAACAACGAGAAATTAAACCAAGTCTCGTCATTTAGTTATATTTTCTGTGGATCATTTTGTCAACAGATACATTATTGAAATATACAAAAGAACAAAAAAGATATGAGAAATATACTGCGTTTTAAAATAGCTGTTTGTATGTTTAAAGTTTGGACTACAGTGTGATCTGACCCCGTATTTCAGCAGGAATGTGATGAATAAAATCAGCTGCATGTGTGAGTGGGCGGCAGGCCAAGACAGCAACATTATTGTTCTCTGAAATGTTTGTCAGTTTCAGTCATATGTCAGACACCAAAATCAGACTTTATAGCCGTTTTCTCCAGTAATTTTATGCTGACCATCCTCCTGTATCCGTGATGCTGTCTGAGCAGACTGAGAGTGACTCTCCATGTAATGCAATACTTCCTGCCTTCTGAATAATAAATGGACAAGAAGCTTTCATTGACTATTTTCTGTCGGTCCTCCGTTTCCTCACAGCTTCATCAGCTTGAAATCCCAGTTTGCTCAAACAGACCTCAGGTGCTTTCTCCACATTTATATGTAAAATTCTGTCATATAATTTAGAGGGTTATTAAAATATGAGTTATGTCTCTTCCAGCTTTTGCACATCTAGAGACTGAAACCGTTGCTCATTCTTTTCAAAACAGCTCAACACAATGAGCATTTGTTTTTAAGTCTAAATGTAAATTTTTATCTAGATTTAGTTTTTCACTTTGACTGGGCCACTTAAACAGATGAATATGCTTTGATCTCAACCTTCCCCTGCAGTTTTCCTCCTGGATGTTGAACCTCCACCTTTAGTTTCGAGTCCTATGCATTCATCAGGTTTTCTTTCAGTATTGCTCTGTATTTATCTTTCTAACTTACAAGTGACTTTCCATCAAGAAATAGGAGCTTGTTTTCAGGCAATAATTCCTTAATATTGATGAAAAAGTAAAACTTATAACAGGGGAAAATGTCTTGTTTTTAAGTGAAACAATCTGCCAATGGAAGAAGTACTTGTTCATCAATATCAAGGAATTATTGACTGAAAACAGGCTCCTATTTCTTGATGAAAAGTTACTTGTAATTAGTTCTATCTTATTTCAAGTGTACTATAATATTTGAATGAGAAAATAGACCAGAATTACCTGGTAAGATTTTGTGTTTTGCAGTGTTCGAAATAAAGAAACCATATTCTATTGTGAAACCATATTCACAGCGTGTGTTCCTTGATCTTCATGATTGTGTTTGTTTACTAAAATATTTCTTCTTTTCTCTGGAGTACAGTGTCTTCTCTATTTTAAAATACAAAACATGTTCCGAAATAAAGACTTTTTCCTTCCTTGTCATTTTTGCAGATTTTTCACCTCTTTCTGGTCTAAAGATGGGGAACGGTTCTATGAAATCAAAGCGTTACAAACCCACCGACGCCTCTGTTTCTACCTCTAATGGCCAAGCTCACAAAGACCACTGCGGCGCCTTCAAAAATTCCTCCCTGGACTCCCTGAGGGCCCGCGTGGAGGAGCTGGAGCGAGAAGGACGGCGGAAGGATGAGGAGCTATGTGCCAAAGAGCAGCAGATCAAAGGTCTTCAGGAGCAACTGGCCAAGCAGACCCGGGTTCTGTCCGAGCTCAGTGAGGAACTGCAGAACAAATGCATCCAGCTCAATAAGCTGCAGGACGTTCTGAAGAGCGGCGCCCCGACTGGCCTCACATCGCGACCACCTTCTGTCAGAGCCAGCGGAAAGAGCAGCCCCAACCTGAGCGTCCGCATCAAGGAGACCCTGAACAGAAGGAAAGGAGCTAAAGCCGGCGTGTCGGCAGAACCCACGTCCAGCAGTCTGCCCAAGTTCTCCTTCGAGAAGGCGCGGGTACCGAAGGATGCAAGGTGAGATTCCTGTTTCCAGAGACGACGGAAAGAGAGAAAGAGACGAGCCCTGAGGCTCAGTCTGTGCTGGCTCAGTGGGCAGTGAGTGGGAGAGAAGTGGGCAGCAAACAAACTGTGCAGAAATGAACATTATTCAGGTCAGCAATGTCCAGCTGCTGGTTACCAGTTCAGGTTCAATCTGACCGAAACTTCAAAAACACAAAATCTTATCAATCAAGCTCAGCAACAATGCAGTTCAAAGTGCTTTACGTCCTGAAAACATAAAAACATCATATAATCAAGTTGTGAATAGAAGCAGCGGACCTTATATTTGCCCAGCCATTGTTAAAATCATCAATATACATCAAATATATTGATCAATGTTTCATTTATTATGTTCCAAAAGCAACTGCTGGGGTTTTAGTCGAGATTTAAAGGATCTCAGTGTTTTGCATGTTTGTTCCAGATTTGTGATGCATAGAAGCTGAATGCTGCTTGTTTGGTTCTGGTTCTGGGGATACAGAGCAGACCAGAACCAGAAGAGTTCAGGTCAGAGTCCATGACAACACCTAGATTTCGGGTCTGGAGGACAGCCGAACAGTATACTCGTAGTATTCTGTCCAGTATTTTTGTTTTAGTTTCAACTACAAACATCTTAGATCAGTTGAAATAAGACCAAGCTTGTCGCAAAAAGCATTTAATTGCATGATAAATTAAAATGACCTTGATAATTTCCATTCTGATAATTAATATTTTTTTATTAATTACAGTTCAGTTCTAAAGAAAGACCGAGTCATTCTCCTGTCTCTGCAGGGACAAACTTGGACATATGCATGTGAATTCATCTCTTGAACGAACCTAAACCATTTTATTTATGGTTTGGGTATGTTTATGCTTCCATTTTATTTACGGTGTTTTGTTGCTGTTCTTTATTTTGGATATTTAAAATGCCTTTGAGGTTTAGCGTTAAGTGCTCTTTACAAAATTAAAGTTTATTGCTCTTTGAGAGGGTGAACTTGCGTTATCATGCCACTTGAAAATAACGACAGGGACAATTTATTGAGCAGCAGAGTTTATTGTGACAGACCTAAATAAGATAAAACCAACTCACAAGTAACTTTTCAGCAAGAAATAGGAGCTTGTTTCAAGTGAATAATTCCTTAATATTGATGAACAAGTATTAGTTGCACTGGCAGATTATTTTGCTTATAACTGGTACTGTTTTTGTCAATATTAAGGAATTGTTGACTTAAAAACAAACTCCTATACCTTGCTGAAAAGTAAAATATTTGGACTAGAAGTTAGACCAAAAATACTTGGTAGGATTTTGTGTTTTTTGCAGTGTTCTGTGTTAATCCTCACTTCTGTTTATAATGTAAATCTTGACATTGAGGCTCAAGAAGCCTACAGAAAAACTGAATCCTTACAGCTGATATGCTTTTCATCAGCCCATCTAGATCGTCAGTTTTGAGCATGAAACGGTCAACAGTTGAATTCACAGTGCCGCACATGCATACGTCCAAGTTTGTCCCTGCAGAGACAGGAGCATGACTCTGACTTTCTTTACAACTGAACTGTAATTTTATCGATCCGCGCTGCTGTATGTCCCGCCCCAGCATAGGTTTATCGGATTTAGGAAGTAATCTGATCTCAGAATGCTGCTCATGGGAGGCAGAAGGCTACGGTGAAAAAAACACTCTGGTTCAGTCTGTTTGACGTGATGCAGGAAGAAAATAAGTCCTTTACGTCCTTAACGTATTTATAGTCTTAATTTTGAACTGTGGGACTATTGCAGATGAATAGTTAATTAGCAGCAGCAGTGAGCCTGCATCCTGAACTGAAAAGTGTTTTCTTTTCTTCAGCAGCTGATGAGAACCAACATGCAAATCCGTGGGTTACACTGGTGTGGGAAAATCAGCCTGAGTTTTATTGCAAGAAGAAACCGAGCAGGAAACTGACGTCCATGTTTGGTCAGCATCAGTGCAACTCAGTTTATCAAAGTTGACATATTGGTAAGACGTTATTTGAAGCGGTGTGCAGAAGACTGACATGACACTGTCATAAACGTGACATAACACCTGTGATGAATATGAAGGACTCTTCAGAAATGCTTATAATTGTTGTCATGAAGTTTCATTCGATAAATAGTGACACTTTTAATGTAAACTTGCTCTAAAAGTTGCATTGAAAGTGTCAATTTTGAATTATTTGATAAATGATGACATCTTCAATGCAACAGTTTATTAACACTTGCGTTAAGAGTTCATTAAAAATGTCAGCTTTGCATTAAAAGTGGGATTATATACAGAATGACACTTTATGACAACAGTCATAAACATTCAAGAGGACTGCTTCATGTTTATGACAGTATCATGCCAGTCTTATTTATGCATACCCCTTCAAATAAAGTGTTACTGAGATATTTTACTGCAACATTGGGAAACATGTTTTTCCGTTGGTAGAATGGGACTTTATTACATAATCATAAAACACGTTATTGTTGTGCATAAACACAAGTGCAACTGACCTTTTAAAAGTTTCTTTCTGTTGTAAAAAGAACATGGAAGCACAGATTAGATTTGTGTAGAAATGTAACACAAGACTGGACAGTTGTTCTTTGGAAAACAGAGTCCAAAGTAGTGATGTTTGGAGAAAACCAAGCAGCATATCATATCTTAAACCAGCCAACAGGCACGGTGGTGGAGAGGTGGTGATTTGTTAGTGCTTTGCTGCCACAGTAATTGGGAACCTTGGAATCACAAACAGGATCTCCTTTATGTACCAAATTATTTGCGAGTCAAATGAGTCCATCTGTCCGACAGCTGCAGCTTGACCTGAACCAGGTCGTTACCGGGACAATGATCCCAAACTCGGCAATAAATCGACTGAGTGCTGGCAACGGCCCAGTCAAAGTCCAAACCGCAACCTAATTATGATGCTGTGTAGTGCAGAAACAAATGTGGGCCAAAGTGAATCCACCATAATGAAGCTGATGATCAGATGATCACGGCTGAGTATTTTTGCCGCTAAAGGTGGCTCTATAATCTTTTTTACATACAAATTTTCCACTTTTAGCGTTTATTTTTCTGCCCTTAGATTTAATAAAACTTGTTACCTGCTAAAGAACAAATCCTTTTTATGATCACCTGTCCTTTCTTCTCAGATCCTTTGTTCTGCTGCTCCTGTTGCTTTATAGCTCTGTTAAAAACAAACATTCTGAAAGCTTTTTTAGCACGTTGTTTATGTCTGTTGAACTGTGCACATCACGCCTTTATGACAACTGAAAGGTTAAAGACCCTCATATTGTGCTATAATTTATTACATAAACCTCATCAGAGTAGTATCAGCTGCTGCAAGCCTGCTTTGCATTTCCAAATCAAAGGACAAATTACCTTTTGTCTTTCTGTTGCTTTTGCTGGATGATTGCTGTATGATTGAACAATTCATGCAGTGTCGCCCTCTTTATGCAATCCTCATGTTTAAAACATATGTTGCTAATAATCCCTGTGTAGATTATATAACCACAAACTGAAGCACCCATTGAAACATCCTCCTGTTCTGTGAGTAATCGTGACAGAATAATGACTCGGCTAGGTAAGAGCGAAGGACAACAGGAAAATCTGCTCTGAAAAATAACATTCCTGACACACAGAAAGGTGAATAAACAGACAAAGTGACAACTTTCAAATGAACGTCTGCAAACTTTTAAAGATGATGATTTTTATGTTTTCACCACTTTACTTTAAACATATTCAGAAGAGAACCAATAGGCAGCAAATGGTCATCAAATGGTTATCACCCAGATAAAAAAACAAGTGAGTAATGAGGGTGTGGGAGTGCTGGTGGCTCATTGTTGTGTCAGTGTGGGCTGTGGTGGAGGAATAACAGAGGGAAATGATGATAAACATAAAAATTAGCTGGATGAGGCTGATTTTTATGTATTTTCCCCCCCCACTTCTATCCAAAGTTGCTGTTTTAGAGTGGTGGCATCCAGACTTTAGGCTGTGTGAATCCAATTGGTCAAATTCAATATTCTTGCTTTGCTAATATTTTCTCAATTGATTATTTTCTTTTATTTATCTATGTATCTGCATATCATCACCTTCCTAAAATAATAAAACCAGTCATTTTTTTACTTATGTATTTTTTGTTGTTGCCTAAAACAATGACTTAGGAACGTGACAATGTTTTTATTTTTAGTTGAGCAAAAAAATGTTTTTTAATGAAACAGATTCGAAATGTTGTTAAAAAGGAATCTGTAGAAACAGTGTCACAAGTTTGGTCTTTTTAAAATTTTATTTATTTATTTTTTTCCAAAAATATTTTGATGTCTTTTGAATGTGTTAGAGAATCACTTTCTTCAATAAAGTCTTTGTATTTTGCCAACTTTAGTGAACGGAAGCTCCAAAGTCTTTATCTTAGTAATTTTTTATTATTATAACAAGATTAAAAACAAACTGTAAAAATCTCACTCTAGAAATTATAAACTGCATCAAATGCTTGTGCTGGAGGATCAAATATGTACAATTGTTGTATTTAGGTCAAAGTTCACGCAAAATGACTGTGATCTGGGAAAACAGATCACAGTCCCCTGAAAGATAACTTAACTTAATTTTTATTTATCTTTTTTGTCCTATGTAAATATTTCAGATCAAATAAATGTTGATGTCAGACAACTTGAGTTAAAACAAAAAGCAATTATGCCATTATACTTTTATTTGTTGGTGGAGAAAATTATCCAGACCAATTTAAATATAACCGTCACCAAATATTGCATCTGATTTTCTTCTCTTGTGTTGATCTACATATTGTTAAGAATAAATATTTCAGTGTTTTCCTCTATTTCTTTTAGCTATGTATGGAGCAAAACACAGAATTATGTATTTTCAACAATATTTAGCACCCACCAATCATACCTGCTTTGTTTTTCTTTCAACGCGTCAGGCCTTAAACGTAAGAAATTTGGACTCTGCTAAAAGAGCAGATAATCAGAGAGCAACGCTTCAAATTCTGAAAACGATATTGCGTCTCCTAACCAATGAGGGTCAGATTGAGTCGTTTAAGCCTTTCTGTGTTTGACAGCGTAAAGAAGCTGCTGACGGACGCCCTGAACAAGAACCAGTACCTAAAGCGTCTGGAGCTGCAGCAGATCAAAGACATGGTGGAGTGCATGTACGAGTGCAGCTACCAGCAGGGCGAGTACGTCATCAAGCAGGGGGAACCTGGGAACCATCTGTTTGTCCTGGCAGGTACGCTCACCTGGGTCTGTCACCATTACAAATCTGGCTGAACCATAAATGATGATATTGTTGTTTATAATATAATGGTAGTGGCATAATAATAATAATGCAAGAACACATTCTCAAAGATCAATAAACTTTAAATTCTATTGAACATTAAACACTGGAACTGGAAGATATTTTAAATATTCAAAATAAATAAACAAAATGATAAATAAAATTAATTATGAAGTCTCTGTAGACAAAATTGTCCTTCAAAAAAAAGGGGGCTATTTGAGACCAAAACACCAGACTGAAGACTTTTGTCAACCAGTTTATTGTAGATAAAGAGAAAAACAATAAATCATGCAAATGGAAATTACTGAGTTTTAATTTATCATGTGTTTTATTGATTTATTGTTTATTGTGACAGTAACAATCAAATTGAGCTTGTCATAAAATATCAAGTCATCCAAGCAAGCCAGCTGATCGCATTGAGTGTCCAGGCATGAATGCCTTTTCCTGAGGAAGCATATGATGAGAGTGGAGAACAACTACTTCCTTGTAATAGGAACAGAAACCTCCACTAACATATTTATCCTCATTTTTAAAAAATCTAAGATCTCCAAGTTGATTCATTCAATGTACATGAATGAATTAATGTTTTTTTTGTGTGTTTTGCACATTTGTTTGGGATCAGAACAAAGATTGACGGACATTTTTGAATTTTTTTTCCAGATGGGAAGCTGGAAGTGTTTCAGCAAAACAAGCTGCTCACATCGATAACGGTGTGGACCGCGTTTGGGGAGTTGGCTATCCTGTACAACTGCACACGAACAGCATCAGTCCGAGGTAAAGATTTTTTCCTCGTTTTTCCTGCAGCGAACACTGATTGTCCTCTTAGTTGTATGGATTTCTTTAGGTTTTTAGGCTGAAGCTATCACTGTCACACAGACTGAGCCCTCTGGGGGTAGAGCTTGTGACAATGTGTCAAACATAGTTTAACACACGTCTGATTCAGCGTCCCGTTTCTTCCTCCCAGTCAGCCCAGGCTGCGTTCGCAGAGCCTGATGTCTGTGTCCCAGTTTGTGTCCCAGGATGAGTGGAACAAGCGGACCTGTCCAGTTTGAGACAGAGAGCTCAGGAAAGTTTATCGAAAGTCATCTCCAAACATACAAGCATGGATTAAAAAGATTTGGTCATAAAAATAAAAACAAAAAGTAATATTTGGGACTTTAAATGCTAATCTAGTAGTAAGCATATTTATATGCGCTTCATAAAAAGATGGAGAATAATAGGTTTCCTTTCATTCTTCACTATGTTCACTTTGGTGCCATATAAAAGTATTCAAACCATTTCAGATTTTCCAGACTGCAACCCTAAACTTTGACATATTTTGTGTGATGCTATTCAACATTTTCTCCCATTTAAAATGAGTCAATAGTTTGTAGGAACACTGTTCACCGTAACTAGAGCTGCGTCTTCACCATCTTTACACATCTGGACACTGAAATCTTCACCCTTTCTTCTTTAAAAAATAGTTTGCAAACAGTAGTTTTCAAGTCTTTCCACAGATCTAAATTGGATATTGGTCTGAACTTTGACTGGGCCATTCTAAAAGATGAGTATGCTTTGACATTAACAACTGGATTGTAGCTCTGGCTGTATTTTTGGTTTCTCTGTCCCGCTGGATGATGAAGGTGACAAAGTGTGAGAAAAAGATATGGATCCTTTTGAAGACTGTAGTTTCTGTTGGTTTGTCTGAATCTTTGTGTTTGTTGTTACTTTCCTGATTTTTCTTAATTCCCCTCAAATATCTTCAGCTGCTCTCATCTTCCTTTATTCTCTTTTTGCTATTTACTCAGCTGCATCCATCTGTCCAGTTACCTGTTCTTGCCTTTTTCTTTTGAACCGTTTAAAGTCTTCTTGATACTCAGGATTGCTTATTTTTAATTTTCTAAATTTTGGTTCCAGAAAAACATTTTTTCTTCTGCCACCGGTTTAATTCTGTGTTTGAATTCAGCTAAATGACATCAGCTGAGCTTCACTGCTGTGTCTGAGTAACACTAGTGCTAATGTTTACCTGGGGCCAAAACACACGGTCAGGGGACAATATGTGCACCTTTGAGTTACTGTGTCGATCATCACGTCCCTATGCTGTCCCATTTTCAGAAGTCATTGATTTCAGAAACAAGTCGCTACATAAATTTATCATATCCAACATATATACAGTATGTATAACTAGCTCGAATTACATTCCACTGTTTGGTAAAAGTCTGCCACCTAGTGAAATAAACTGGTATCTGCAATGAACCTTAAATGAATTTATCCTTCAATAAATCAGTGATCAATAAAAGAAATACATGTCTAAAATTTGGACAAAGATAAGTGTCAAAAGCATATTTTTCATTTTTGCATTCATTTTTTTGCATTGCATTTCTTTCATTTTTGTTTTTTGCCAGATTATGAAAATGCTCCTCCTCACCGTATATGGAAATTCAAAATATCTACGGCATTGACATGGTGGCTTTATGGGGGGATTGTGATTTCTTTCATTACTTATATTTTCATCTTGGATGTCTCTCTGAGATTAAATCTCTTCTTTCCAGGCTAGACTTGGAGTCAGTAATCCATGTTTCTATAATCTCCTGGTTGGATTATTGCAACTTTCTTTTAACAGTAATTAAGCAGGTCATGCTTTCAACTAGTCCACCTATTTATTTCAGGGTGAATTTTTTATGGCTTTGTGTTGGTGAACAACAAATCCCATCACACTTCTTAATCAGCTTAATTTTCCTGATTTTGTGTCTTATAAACCTCATAATTAGCACCTTAGCTTTCTTTTAATTGCTCCGGATCTATCTCTGGAAAGAAAAGCTTTCTGGGGAAAAAAAATTCCCTGCAGTTTCTTGGCTGTAGTTTGCCTTACTTTATTTTAGCATACATACACAGGTACAGTAACAGCTTTTTTCCTCCAGTTACGCTGCCTCCCAGTGGAGACATGAGGCAGGTTTTCATCTAGTTCAGCTTCCCTGTCATTGATTTGCTCATTTTTCCTCACAACCAGTGCACTAAATGCTTAGTTAGTGTCAAAATCCTATTCTTTGGTCTAGTTATTGTTGCAGCAATTTTAGCATCCAAGTAAATTAATTTTCAAGAATTTACCAAAATTAGACTTTTTTCCCCCAGCTTGTATAAATTATGACTTTTTCCACAGCTTTACGTGAAAGAACAACTTTGACATGAAGCTGCGTTAAAGTGAACACAGAACAGGATATGCGAGGTCAGGCCGGCCGCTTTGTTTTAAATCATATCCTGAAATAAATCTCTAAAACACTTTGGATTCTTGAATGTGACCCGACTTCCTCTGAGCTCTTTTGCTGACTTCTGAGAGCTCTGGGAAACTGGGGATGATGAAGTGAGCTGCCTTTTCCGTGGCTGTGTTGACCCAAGCTTACATGATACCCATAGCTTTGCATCCTGATTGCTTTTTTCCTCCCTGGCTGAGTTGGGTAGTAACTAGTTACATTTACTCAGCTACATTTACCTGAGTCATTTTTTTAAATGTACTTTTAGGAGTACTTTTACTATGCTCCATTTTTTACTTTTACTTGAGTAATGTTATTATGAAGTATCTCTACTCTTGAGTAAAATTTCTGAATTTTCTACCCACTGAATGAAAAACAAACATGTTTTAACCAAATATTCACCAGACACAGACACACACCTGCAGTTTTTGTTAAATGTTTTTATTGAAATAAACTGATTTGGAAAAAATTAGTTTGCCAGTTGATGTTTTTGTTATATGAATTATTGTCTGTTTGGTCCTTAAAATACCAAAATATCCACTTAATTTTATACTTATACTTTATATTTTGTTATGACAACTTGTTATTATTATTATTATTATTATTATGTAATTACTGATTAAACTTTAGCTTTAATAATATAAAACTACATAATTTTTAAAGTTTAATTGGTAATACTTTTATAACAAATTTATGTCAGATTGTGATTTCTTGGTTAATGTCAAGTTGTCATAACGAAGACATTTTGAATAATGTCAATTTGTATTAAAAGTGTCATGATTTACCAAATGACACTTTATGACAACAGTCATAAATGTTCATGAACACTTACTCATGTTTATGACAGGTGTTATGTCATGTTTATGATGGTCTTATTCACAACCCGTCAAATATATAGATAGATAGATAGATAAATCTTTATTGTCATTGTCACAAGAACAACGAAATTTAAAAAGTGCCATCAGTCAGTGCATATGCTTAAAAACAAAAAATAACTGTCTCACAATTCACACACAATGTAAGAAATAACAAATAACTGATAAAAAAAACTAATAAATAAGAATAGCCACATTCTCACATACATCATTCATGTGTGTGTGAATAAAGTGTTACCTACTTTTTTACTTTTAAATATTAAATGAATGAGTTAGAACTTGAGTAGACTTTTTACCAAATAGTTTTTTTTTACTCTTGAGTAATTTCTTGGACAGTTACTTTTAATTGAGTAAAAATATGTTGAAGTAGTGCTACTCTTACTTTAGTACAATTTCTGGGTTCACTACCCATCTCTGCTCCCTTTTTTGAGTAAAATGCCACTTACAATGTCAGGTCTGTTTGGTGAGGTTTGTATATTTAATCAACTACTGGTGAGCGGCGGACCTTCAGAAAGGAGCTCTGCAGTGACCTCAATGTTCCAGGTGAACTGGAAAGACTTTGACAGATTGGCTCAGCAGTGGAACGTTGTCTCTGCTACTGACTCATGTCAAACTGTCACAGCCACTTCCTCCTTCCTGAGGCAAGTTATGCTTCTTTTTATAGCGGTGAACAAAGTGAGGACGTGGGCTTTGGATCGGGAGGCGTTCCAGAACATTATGAGGAGAACGGCTGAGACGCGGCACGAACAGTACCGCAACTTCCTGCGAAGGTCAGACTTGAGGCTGAACCAAAGAGCGAATGTGATCTGTAAAATGGACAGATAAAATTATGAAAATAAATACATACACTCATCTGAATCCTTCAAAACGAGGGGCTCAAGGTTTTAGAACAAGGGTGACCGAAGTACGGCCTGGGAACCATTTGTGGCCCTTGTAGTGATTTTCTGTAGCCCTCAACTGCAGGTCAAGAATGATACAAATCTGGCCTCTCCATCACAGGTGCAGATGTAAACTTCTCAGAATCTTTGGAAATTTCTGAGTTGCAAAAGTCGAGATTAAATACATTTAATTTCAGAGTTTTTGGTGGAAATGTACTTTTTTTCCCTATCTATAATGTCTCTAATACGCTGTCATACATTCCAGTTAGTATTAAAACAAACTCTGACCAGCCTGAAGTTAATATTCCTGCTCATGATTTGTGCATGTGCACATCTGACATGTTGTTTAACTGTTTGTTCAATTATAGTTTTGGCACAAACTATACAAGTTTAGTTAGTGGCCTTAACTTATTGTTTCTCCTGTTCTTTCTTTTGTTCAGCGTTTCACTCTTGGCTAATCTACCCGACGACAAGCTAAGCAAAATAGTCGACTGCCTGGAGGTGGTAAGTTATTCTGTCAAACTATCTCCATTCCTATTTGAAGGACAATTTGACTTTTACATGACTTGCACAAGTCTTTGGCAGCTCCTGGGAGCCAGGAGCACTGCAGATAGCGGCTGTCAAAATATCATTACCATTTGGCCATATACCATTACTGAATGTCAGCAAATTCATTCTAGCTCCAGTCTGCAAGAACTCCCAGATTTATCTTGCTGATGAACGGGGCCGATATTATTCCTGTCATTGCTGGGTGCTGTATGTTGTTACCCTAATTATTTGACTAAGGCCCCAGAAAGTGTTTACTCAAATGGGGGACGAGTGATTTCTTAAAGATGTGCCAGTGACAGGCTTTTGGTGTGAGATGACACAAGTGTGTGAAATTGTGTGTGTAGCTGTGAAACAAGCAGGAGACTGAGGGTGACTCCAGCTCTTCCTGCAGAAGCATTGTATTTCATCTGCAAAGCGGGAAAAAACTGAGCAGAACCTGCCAGCATCGGGGCAGAAAACTGCTTTCTCAGCCTCTTTCGCAGTGCAAACTTCAAGGACATTTGTTACGTTGGTTGATTATGCTGCTACTCTCAAGTGTGGGTGAAATTCTTCTATTCAGACATTTTGTAATGGAAGCTTTCTGCCTGTCGGGGGGCCAGCTGTAACCCGAGAAAGTAGCAGATGTTCACAGAGAATCACTACAGTTTTGTGAAAAACTTTTTTTTTGTAGACTGAAGATTGGTGGGATTTACAGGCATCTGTTTGTATGAACAGGAACAGATCACCATTTGAGAAATCTGATGTGAACTCTGGAAGGTAGTTTGAATTCCTGGAACTGACTCTGAAAAGTTGACATGTTTCAAAAGCGTGTTGAGCTGATTGGAAATAAAAACAGGATCTACTGTAAATACGACGTGTCAGCAGAGGCCAGAATATGTGAGCGAAACATAAACTATTCCAGAGAAAATCAGAATTTCTAGACCTGAATCAGTAAAAAGAAACAGAGTGTGGAGAAAAATTTAGATGATTCTGTCTGTCCATCCATCCATCCATCCATCCATCCATCCATCCATCCATCCATCCATCCATCCATCCATCCATCCATCCATCCATTGGTTTTCCTTCCTTCCTTCTTTCCTTTCTTTCTTTGAACAAAAGTTTCATTCCAGAGGAAACTGTTTGTTCTGAGGTTTCCTAAATCATTTTAGATGTGAACATTTGTCCTTCATTGAGTTCTGGTTCTGACCTGAAGTCTCTTCCTTATGAATCAAAGCTGGAAGTTACTGTTGAAGCATCTTGTTCAGACAACCAACCACCATAAACCAGCTTCAATGTAGAGGAGCCACCAGTCCCTCATGACTGAGCTCCTTACCTTATCACTAAAGCACATCCAGGTCTTCTTATGGAGAAAGACCATTTGAGACTCTAGTGTCACATCCTCTTCTCTATTATCCATATTTTGTGATGTTAACTGAGAGTTGGAACAAAGATGGACTGAATTATCAAGAGATTTTCAGTGTTATTACGTTTTCAGGTTGGCAACAATGGCAACAAATTATCTTTACATCCCACCAACACCAAGATACTTTATGTCCTTTAAGGCAGAAACTTGC
Organism: Xiphophorus couchianus; assembly: GCF_001444195.1. Taxonomy (NCBI): domain Eukaryota; kingdom Metazoa; phylum Chordata; class Actinopteri; order Cyprinodontiformes; family Poeciliidae; genus Xiphophorus; species Xiphophorus couchianus. Next base: position 3,906,473 of record NC_040239.1, read on the forward strand.
ACCATGGCTGAAATGTCTTAATAAATGTCTAAGTTGTAATAATTGTTATTCAGTGACTCTCTAATACATTATTTTATGAAAGAAAGTTACTGTTTACTTTAAATTCTACTCACCATTGTCATAAATTATGTCCAACTTAAGCTGAACTTTATGGACGACAATTTTTCATTTTACACCATTAGAGACAAACTTGATTATTACTATTCACTCTTATTGTTGCATTTTTAGACTTTACCCTTATCACAGTGTATGGCTGGAAATATTTGTTCGATTTTACAAATGGCTCAAGTGCAAAGGGTTTTCTAACAACTAAGTTTTATCTGTTTTGAAGCAAAGATACCCACGCTGAACATCTTTACTCAGACTGCAGTGAGAAACCAGTCCACTTGGGGGCTGCGAAGGACTGGTGTCATCTTCAAACTGGTTTACTCCCATTACGGTGCCGCTCGTAGAGACATTGAAACATAGGCTGCGGTTGATCGATGGAAAGCCAATTAGAATAACTGAGCCGGAGGCAAACCTAATATAGGCACAGAAAGCGAAGAGTGAGTGTCGATGTTCACCACTGACATAACCAAACCTAATAAGTGGAACTCAAATGTTCAGATTAAACAGAATGGTCGGACCTATATTAGGAAAAGAGCCACTTTTGAGTTTCTTGTGGACAGTGTCCCTTTTTTTCCTTTCTGGAAACATTTAGCTCATTTAAAATTCTGACTTTGCCGTCTGTTATAACAAACCCAGGACACAGTTCAGATACTGTCCATCCACTGAACAGCTTCTGCATCATCCGGACAGGCTCTATAAACAAAACCTTGGCATGTTGTCTCCACTGTCACAGCCCGGCGTTAAACTAGGCTCTCCTGAAGCGTAAACGGGAGGTAAACAATCGTGGACGCCCAAGGAAAATGCCACTTGTGTCAAGAGCTTTGACAGTAAACACCGGGGAATGTTTACACAGAGTTGCTCTGATTTGGTTTCGACAATGTCCCCATAAAGTCAAAAGTAATGCACCGGTGGACCGCGGCCACACCTGCTTGATCCCAGGTTATATTTCATCCTGGTGACCTTCTTTGCACATTTTCATCTCCTAAAAGTTTTACACTGGCTCTCACTGGTTTTCAAAAATAAAGGCATTAGTCTCCGCAAAAAGAGCTGATTGACACAACAGAAAATGAACAGATCTTAAGTGTCGCTTCGATTTATGAGTGGCATTAAGATGACTGAAGAATGACTTTACTTCTGCTCCAGCTGGTGTGCGTTACAAAAGGCAGCTGTGTCTCAGCTTATCAGAACATAAAATGTCATTTTACTTTATTACTATTTATTAGAATACTTTAAGCATTTTCTCTATCTGTGTTACTCGTGCTATTTCATGTCTCCTTGATTTTGGTTGGTTTACAGTGAAGTAGCTCTGGGATAGATGGTTTCTCTGGGATATACAGGTAAGGTTAGGCTATGTATGAAGAAGACGAGTTCTTGAAATGTTCCAAAAAATGATGTTGGACCATAGATACCATTTTTTGCAAAAACCTGGAAGGACTGATAAGCCAACTTGCTCCTTTTTAAATAAAACCAGGACATGATTTCCAACCTGTCAAACCTATGAACTAAGGCTGGGCATATATTGCATTGTTTATCATTTATCTTGATAAATTTCCTATCATGATGATAATTTTGATTTGTCGTTTTCATAAATTCCAGTTAATATTTAAAACTCCTGTTTGTTCAATGAAGGCATCTATAAACATCACTGAATTTGAAAATAGAGTTATGGTTTGCAGTTTAATGCAGGGATGCTTTTCAAGAGCAGTGTTTGTGTTTGTGGGGCTAAAATTACTGATACAGTCACAGCCTATCTAAAAAAGAAGTGATTAATAGTTTTGTTACTTTTATTGCTATTGCAACAGTACAACAAAATCTTTAAGTCCCAATTGCCACCTCTATGAACTTATGCAAGAACTTCATACTTTCAGTCACTTTCAAACTTTTATTATCCTAATTGTATCACTTAGATTATTTGTTCATTTTGGTTCAGCTCATCTAAAGTGATGTCTGACTATGTTTTCATTAATAGCTAGTTTGTTGAACTTAAATGTTTCCCTTTGCTGTCAAACCCAAAAACTGAGCAGCATCCAGTAATGGCTTCAGTTTATCAGCCTGATGCTGATCACGGTGTAGCTCAGGCTCCCAGCCCAGAGGGGACTGTCTACCGGGAATTATCATGACACAATCAGTAGTTAAATCAATAAAAAGCCTTGGTTCTGACTGCTGTTCTCTCCCGTCCCATTTTCCCCTCAGGAATACTACGACAGAGGAGAATACGTCATCCGGCAGGGAGAGGAGGGCAGCACCTTCTACATCATCGCACAGGGAAAGGTAAATAACTAACACCTAATGAAATCAAGGTGATATTGTAACAGGTTTCCATTTTTTATTAAAGTCTGACCATCAGAATCTGGTTTTGGCTAATCTAAGTTTTTTTTCTCTACTAAAACACACACAAATGAGTTGGAGAAGAGATGCAGCTATGGGTTGCTGGATAGTTGCTGAATGCAGATCCACAAATCTGAAACAAACTGAAAAAGAGCCGAAACACTAAATTTCTCTAAATCAAGGCTCAAACTCACCTGTTCAGGCTTTGATTTGATTAGCAGTTACCGGAACAATGATCAACATATTTGAGTTTTATTTGAGGATTTTGAAAAAATTTCATGTTTATGTTTCATAATTGATGACTGTAGGATGTTTTTATGATATAAACTATTTGAACAAGCTTGTTGCTGAAATGTGCTACACAAATAAACTTGACTTGAACTCAGAATCTGTTTTGAACAATTTGCTATTTGTTAAGAAGTTTGCAAGCTAAAAAATAGATTTTATTTTTGAAGTGTTTGAAAAAGCACACCTGTGTTTTTCCTCTAGAATTTAACTTGCTGATTAACATAAAGAGGCAAACAAAAGGAAATTTGGATAAGTAACATTGAAAGATCAGTCAGTCAGTCAGTCAGCAACTACTGGGATGTTTTCAGACTGTATTAAAATAAAACTTGAACCAGAAAGAAAACATAATCTTGTCCTCGAACCCTTATGACTAGCTACAGTATGTCTGTGAAAGTGAATCTCACTTCTCAGATTGAGTGCTAAATGTCAGAAGTACAGAGACACTTGCACCAAATGAGACTTAATGAATACATGTAATATGGAATATTTAGAAAGCAGTGTTGTGCACCAAATTCATCATTTTAAAAGCTTCAAGGTCACTTTTAATTAATATATTGAAGTTACTGTTGTGTTGTTGATGGCAGCAACAACACAACAACTTGTCCTTTATAATTGAAGGACAAGGTAGCAAGTTTATTGAAGAGAATAAAATTTATTCCACTAGAAACTCTCCTGGTTTTGTCCTTGTAGCTGTATGAGAGTGTTGGGTGGTTCAGGTCTGTGACCCGCTCTCCTTCTCCGTCCGATGAGTCAGCAACCCGATAACGACGTGGAAAGGCTGGAGCTGGCCACAAGGGAATTTTTTTAAATGCCTTAATAGGTTCATATGAGACGCAGACCCAACCAAGCCTGGGTGAGAGGTCTGTTGTTTGGGACGAAGGGGGGCTAATACAGGAAATGGCTCCTCCACCCCCCATGGTGCCCTCTGACCAGGGAGGGAATAAACTCTGAGAGTGGCTGCCACCAGGAAAAACATGAGGGGTCACAGAGGTCAAATGAGACACTTAGCTAAAACACACTCATGGCCATTAAGGCTGTGATGTCATTGTGGCGCATCTTAAATGGTAACAATGCCAAGAGTGGGATGTTTGACCTCAACCACTGCGGGCCGCTGGGTTTTTAAAGCCTACCAAATTATGGAGAAGTTTGCCAACATTGAAAGTGTTATTACTGACGAATACCTTCAGACTGCAATCAGAAAAGCAACGAGCAAAGAAAAAAACCTCTACTGAGAGAAATCCCCTTAAGATTAATATGTTTATTTGGGTAGTCGTGCGTCAGTGCCGCTTAATCATGCATGGCCCATCATGGTCAGATTACTGTTATTGAAAATGTCACTTTTCAAGTTTTAACACAATTTTTTTTTTTTTTTTTACGATGCATGTAAAAATATTCAGAGAAAATATAAAGCACCTGTAAAAGCTAACCAGAGACTTAAATCTGCCTCCTGCAGGTGAAGGTGACCCAAACCACCGAGGCCTACAAACTGCCACAGACCATAAACACGCTGCAGAAGGGCGACTACTTTGGAGAAAAAGCACTCATAAGGTAAACATGCTACGTAATAAGAACTTAATGAACTTTGTTTTGTTACAGTATCCTACAGATACTAGAAGCTGGTATATTTCATTTGACTGACTGTTGCACAATGTTAAAAACTATTCACTGCAGGATTTGACAAAAAAGGTTTTTGATTAATATGAATAAAAGAATAAAACAACAAATAATTCCAGGTGTCTGCTTTTATTTTCAGTAGGTTAGATTAATACTGTATAATAGTATCTGTACAAGTTTGTGTAAATAAGAAATCAAGAAGGTCCAACTCATTCAACATGTTGCTCCCAGAGTTTTGACCAAAACCAGAAGAAATTATCACATCAAACCAGAACCACCTGACTGGATCTCTGTTTGTCAACGAATGACAAACAGGACCTTCGGGACATTGGCAAACGCTGTGTGGATGCCATGGAGAAATTTATTGAGGACTATGACTACAGGAAACTTTTGCACTAATCACACACCCAGATTTATGTGTCCTTTAGCGACAGAGATTCTCAGTGAGATTCACGTTTTTTGACATTTTGTCTGACGGAGTACATCTTTTTTGATGTACTTTCTATGTTAATCTTGCTTTATCTTATTACGAAAGAATGTTTTTAAGGTCAGACAACTTGTTGGGCTGCATATTTTTGAATGACGTTTAAACAGAAAAGGAGTTCTTGCATTTGTATTGAAGTGGCTTTTGGTGTCCATTTGCCCGTTTGCTTACGTTTTTTGTGTTTTTCAGTGATGACGTCAGGTCAGCCAATATCATCGCTGATGAGAACGGGGTGGAGTGCCTTGTAATCGACAGAGAGTGAGTAGTTCTAGAGGTTGTAAAACGAACACAAAGAAATTTGCTTTGTATATTTAAGGAAAATCCCAAATACCAGCTGGAAATGAAACGTCACCTCCAGAGTGAGATGTGAATAAAAAACTAAAATATTTTCTGTCATTGTAGTAGTGTAGCTCTTAACGTGCAGTTGTTGCTTTGGTAGGACATTTGATCATACGGTGGGTAACTTCAATGAGCTGCAGAAACACCTTGAAGGCTATGTGGCGACACTTGATCGGGACGACAAGAAGAGACATGCAAAGTAGGTCCAATGTCTAAAGCTTAGATCAACAACAGAAAGGAAAATTGCACAAATAAAAGAAGTGATAATTTCTCATAATTTGGACCAGTTGGATTAAATGCAACCCTTCTTTCTCATCCAGAAAATCTGTGTCTCGGCACCAGAGCCAGCCGCTGTCACCTGATTTCGTCCAGCTGAAGGAAATGCTGTCAGTCTTCTCTTCATCCAGTCCCTTTGATCACGTTGAAGTCATTGCTACTCTGGGCGTTGGCGGGTTTGGACGTGTAGAACTGGTAAGCGTTGAACTGATCTGACTGTGGGCCAAGTTAATGAACGACTGCGCTGCAGTTGTCCTGCATGTGGAAGCTCGTATTCATAGAGTTAACCCTAACCCTGCCTTTAAATGTTGAGTTTATTTAGAAAGTTCCCCAAAGTCGCAGTTTGCTTCATACCGATTTACATTTGAAAAATAAAAAGACCAACCAAGGCAGCTGCCAGCCACCAGTCATAAACATTCATGCTGATGTCATTACACTTCTACAGTTTAGTTTGTCAAGTCTTTTTCTTTTATTATGTATTGATACAAATATTATTTAGACGGAAATTCTCACTTTGTCAAATTAACTAGTTAGAAAATTTCCACTTGCCCAGGACAGCTAAAGCTAATCCTGGCCAAAGCAAACTGTCAAAATAATGCTCACCTATCTGTCATTGTACTTTCATATTTGTTAGTAGTAACAAATATGAATCAAATAGTTGTTTAGAATTAAAAAAAATACTAAAATGCAAATCATAAATTGTCTAATTTATTAATCTAATGCAGTCAGAGTTGCTAAAACTACACCTAACTTTGTCAAAAGCTTTTTTTTATTTATATATACTGTATATGTTAGATTATGTAATATGTTTTTATAATGAAAAGATATGAATAGTTATAGTCATTATTTTATTAAAAATATTTTATTTATAATTTAATTCAAGCAAAGGTTCTGAAATTAAACCTAACCAAAGTTCCTTGCCAAACCATTCTAGCATGCTACAAAGCTCATGCAACCTTTTTATTTTGTGTAATTCTTTTCAAAATGTGTTGAAATCAGATTAGCAAAATATTAAATGTTGGAAAGGATAGAAAACACTCAGGGAAAAAAAAAATCACAAAATATATAATTAGACATTGATGATGTCTTTTTTATTTAAATTGGCTAAAACACTTTGTCAAAACATGCTAACATGCTCATATTACCTAATTTTAACATTTGTTGTAATTAGATTTGTTGACTTTTGTTTGCAATATAGAAAACTGTGTCAAAACCTGTAAAATTAGACATTAAAAAAGTCTTATTTTGTCTATATTATCTTAAACTTAATCCGGCAAAACACTTAGCCAAAATATGCTAACATGCAATCATGTTAGCATATGATTGCATGTTATATTATAAACATGTTTATAATATTAAACAGGTTTGCCTGTTTAATATTATAACTTGTTCGAAAATTATTGTGTGGAATAAGCAAAATATTTGGATAAAAAAGATCAATTTGTTGAAAATGTACAATAAAATAAATTATAGAAGCGGTGAAAGTAAAACTGAAATGTTGCCAAAACATGCTAACATGCAATAATATGTAAAACAAATCTGTCATTTAATTTATATACATTGCACCGCTATACTATAAGAATGTACTACTAAATATTTACATTATTAGAAAAAAAAACAGATACCATTTTAAAAAATTAATGTAAAAACTACAGGATACTGGAACATTTAATTTACAATCTGATGACGTTTACGGAAGAGATCAGTTATTATTAGCTTTTATTAATCATACCCGTCTGCTTTGATAAATGAATGAGCTGTTAGACATTCGTCTCTGTAACCATCATGTGCAGGTGAAGGTGAAGGGTGAAGACATGACCTTTGCTCTGAAGATGATCAAAAAGAAGCATGTTGTGGACAACAGGCAGGAAGAACACATCCACTCAGAGAGGAGAATCCTCGCTGAAGCTCGCTCGGCTTTTGTTGTCAAGTGAGTGCCCCTGCCGGGCCTCAAAAACATTTCTAATTTTCATCCTCCGTGCAGAAACTCTGCTTCACCAATCTGGGAAAACAGTTCAGTGCTGATTAGTTTTAGATGAGATCACAGTCAAGGCTCTGAGCCGATTACATATTTTGTGTGGTGTAGAATGGCAAAGAATATTGAGATGTCTGCTGAGAAAAATATTGGAACAGGAGATTATAATGATTCAGTAAAAAACACAGATGTTACAGCTTTTTTTAGCCTTTCTTTCCACACAACTTCATAATCATTTTATTTAAGCAGCTTGTGTTTTCTTTTTCTAAATTTGTGTGTGTGACAAATTTTCTTTTCTTGTTTGCAGTGAAAACATAGAAACATATAATTCTGGTTCCTAAATATAGCCTTCTTAGAATTCGTGCCAAAATCAAACCAATTATTTACAATAGCTAATTTAGCTAATTCAGTTACTGATAATTTTACAAAGGTGATTGAGTTAATCTTAATCAAAGCTCAAAAAGCAAAACACTGAGGGACTTTCAGTGTTTTTCTTATTATTTTATCTTTATTTCTCCAGGCTGTACCGCACCTTCAGAGATAATAAATATGTCTACATGCTGCTGGAGGCCTGTTTAGGTGGAGAGATCTGGAGCCTCCTCAGAGACAGGTGAGAGAGCTACATATTTTATAACATTTCTTCAAAGTCGCCTGTTTTAAATCATTTTGGTGCAGTGAAATCCTGCCTTAAAGAACTTAAAAACAGGTTCTGTCATCATAAATGGTTTGCATATTTTTGGAGCAGTTCTAATTTGGGCTGTTTTGTCTTTAGGGGAAGCTTTGATGAGCCGACTGCCAAATTCTGTGTCGGTTGTGTGACAGAGGCTTTTGAGTATCTCCATCGTAAGGGTGTCCTCTACAGAGATCTGAAGCCTGAGAACCTGATGCTGGATTCAGAGGGATACATAAAGCTGGTAATTAGTTCTCACTTTATTTCAATTATCTTCATTTTTGTCCCAAAATGTAAAATATAAAGTAAACCTTGCTCAAAACATGATTTTCCACCCAAACTCGCAGGCCAGGCAAGAAGAGCATTAATCAGAGTCAAGACGACTGGTGGAAGAATCTGTTAACGTTACACTAAATAAATCTGCCTTTGTGGAAGAGTAGCAAGAAAAAAAACATTTTGTTGATAAAAAATCATAAGTTTTGTTTGCTGCATCATGCCAGAGTAGAGACAAAGATGAATGGAGCTAAATACTGGTCAATCGTTGACGAAAACCTGCGACAAAGAGTCTAAACATAGAGCTACAACGACATAATATATCAAAGTATTTCTATGTGTTTGAATGGCCTAGTCAAAGTCCAGGCCTAGAATACAGTTGAGAATTTGTGGTAAGACTTGAAAATTAATAGTATAAGTCACTTTTTGTTGACCTGTCTTATAAATATTTCTAACTTGCCTCTTTCATATGAATGACAGAAGTCGCAGCACAAAGGTTGAAACAATTTCAGTGGCTTTAGGCTTAAATTGGTAAATGTATAATCGTTGTCACCTAAAATTGAAATCTCATCATCTCCGAGACTGAAAAAAGTTTCAAAGGAAATGTTTTCTCTCATCGTTTGCATGAAAGGCCTTGTTATTAAGGATCAGAAGAGTAACAGAGTAAAATCCTGCTGTTTTTTAAAAACTGACTGATGATCATTACCTTTCCAGGTTGACTTTGGTTTTGCCAAAAAGATCCGATCTGGCCAGAAGACTTGGACCTTCTGTGGCACCCCTGAGTACGTGGCCCCAGAAATCATACTCAACAAGGGCCACAACTTCAGCGTGGACTTCTGGGCCCTCGGCATTCTGTTGTTTGAACTTCTAACTGGCAGGTCAATGCACGTGCTCAGGTGATGGTGTTTGCCGACGGCCACAGAAAAGATTACTGATCCGTTTCTCTGGAACCCCACAGTCCTCCGTTCTCAGGAAGCGACCAGATGATGACGTACACGTTCATCTTGAAAGGAATAGAGAAGATGGATTTCCCCAAGAAGATCACCAGAAGACCGGAGGACCTCATCCGCAAGCTGTGCAGGTGGGCAGGATGAGTTATGGTGAACATAGTGATTCTTTCAGTTTGAAGGTTGTAACTCAATGATTTGCTGTGGTTTCACATTACGTTGCAGGAGGAACCCTGCAGAGCGACTGGGCAACCTTAAAAATGGAATAACTGATATCAAGAAGCACAGGTGAGAAGGAACTGACTCAGTTTGGTGCTAATCTGATTAGATAATTGCTGTTTGGTGCAAGAGATGCTGCACAGCAAAAACACAAATTTTACCAAATATTTTTGTCTAGTTTCTAGTGCAAACATCTTGGTACACATGAAATTAGAGAAAACTAACTTTCAAGTAACTTTACAGCAAGATATAGGAGCTTGTTTTATATAAATGATTTCTTAATGTTGATTTAAAAGTATTACTTCCAGTGGCATATTAATTTTACTTATGGTGTGGGGAAAATGTTTGTTAAAATTTAAATAATCTGCAAATGGAAGATTGACTTTTTAATCAGTGTTGCACCCCTATGTCTTGCTGAAAAGTTACTTGTATGTTAGTTTTGTTTCATTTTAAGCACAGTAAGATAATAACTACAAACTAGACCAAAATTACTTGCTACGGTTTTGTGTTTTTGCAGTGCGTAGCTAAATAAAAATAATTTCTTACTCACTTAGCAGTTGTTCTTTAAAACAAAAACAGATCCAAGGAAATTTGTGAAGATGCCATTGAAAGTAAAAATAATTCAAGGTATTTTTAAAAACAATACTGATTTCATTACATTCAATCAGTTTGTACTTTTGAAAGTTTTTGCCTTTATTTAATCACAACAGAGTAACAAATAAATTAGCGATCAAACATGAATTTTTAATATGTTTTACGTCTGTGTTTGTTCCTGCTTAAATGAAATGAAACTAACTTTCAGGGTTTTTTAATAACTTGTCTAAAGGTGGTTTAATGGATTCAACTGGGAGGGACTAAAGGCGAGGACGTTACCATCACCACTAAGAAGAGAAGTAAGTATTAATCTCTATTCAAACATGGATGTTATAGCACTAGTGTGAGATCCTCACTGTATGATCTTAATCTAAAGTAACAGTTTAACTATTGCAAAAAAAAAAAAAAAATATATATATATATATCCATCCATCCATCCATCCATTTTCTGTTCACCCTTGTCCCTAATGGGGTCGGGAGGGTTGCTGGTGCCCATCTCCAGCTACGTTCCGGGCGAGAGGCGGGGTACACCCTGGACAGGTCGCCAGTCTGTCGCAGGGCTATATATATATATATATATATATATATATATATATATATATATATATATATATATATACGGTTTATTCTGTGTAATTCAGTCTCAACTTAAATTCACTTTATGGCCAGTATCTTTTAAGAACCACAGAGTTTACAGGCAATTTTAAAAATGACTGATTATTTTAAAGTATGTATATGAAGATAAATATCACAAAGGAAATTTTATTTTAATTGTTTTGTATTTGGATGGCATTCTTATGCGAGTTTGTATTTTTTTGGGATTATTCATGTATTGGTATTTTTGGTCTGTTTAATCATTTTACTGCTTTCCATGGTTTCTTTGTTCCTTCATCAGCTCTTTTATCAGTTCAGACATTCCTTCTGTTAAGTTTCCCTCAGTTTCTTGTTTCATCCTCTTGATATTTCCAATCCCATTAATCCAATCACCGTTTCTATATATGCATCTGCATAAATACACACGTGTTTCCTACTCACTTTGTTTCAGGAGTCCAGATGCTTTATAAGGAAACCATTTTCTTCTGTTTCTCCTCTTTAGCTCACTGGACCGACTGACTACAGTTACTTTGATAAATACCCTCCGGATGAGGACAGTCCTCCTGATGAGCTGTCTGGTTGGGACATGGACTTTTGAGTGTTTCTTTGTGGCGACTCTGCTGCTCTTGGTGATTTCTAAACCCGACTGGATCAAACTCGGTCACGTGCCAGACTGAGATTGTAATGGCATTTAAAATAATACCCATCTTTTAAAATCTTTATAGGTGGCCCGTTATGCTTCCTTGAACAGATTAGGACAGGTCTATGTTCTATACAAAACATGTTCATTTTTGCACAAAATCATTCTTAGTTAATGAGATTTAATCTGCTCAGTTGCTGATATATATTTTGGGCTCCTTTCAGAATGAGCTGTTTTAGGGCCTCTTGTTACTTTAAGTCCAAATAAGCTGCTGCTGGCCACACCCACAAACTCCCACTGGACTTTGTGTTCTTTTGGGTCTACAGAAGATCTGGCCATGAAATTTTACAATTGAGTCAATTTTTTCCCGGTTCTTATTGTTGAATCATGAACTCTGACCTTAAAGGGAGTGAGGGAGACCTGCAGAGCTTTAGATATTGTTCTTGGTTCTTTTTGGAATCTCCTGAGTTGTTGATGATTTCTTGGAGTAATTTTGGTACATCAGCCATTCATGGGACGGTTTATCATGTTTTCTCTTTCATTAATTAATGGCTCTCACCTTAGTTCACTGAAACCCCAAAGCCTCAGTGACCTTTTTAAATTGTATTTATATCTAATTATTTTAGATGTTGGGATGATGTTGCTTAATATTGTCAGATATGTTTTAAGTTATTTATTTATTTTACAGGTCAGGCATTACTTTGAGTTTGGCGAGTGAAACTGAACACTAAAAATGAGATTCATCAGTTACTTCACAGTTAACAAGAAGACAAGAAACCAATTTGGATAGTTTAATTTTCTCGTAATAAATGAAACACCTTCTGAAAACTGCTTTCTGTATTTACTCTAGTTTTCTTTGACGGATATTAAATTTAGTTTGCTGATCTGGAACATTTAAGTGTTGCAAAAACAGGAGAAATCTAAAAGGATAAATACTTTATCACAGCACTGTATGCGTGGACAAATGCTGTTAAGCTGCAACTAACCTGTGAAATTACTCTCAACTTTTTAAAAAGCTGAAGACAAGCTGAGCTGGAAAACTTAGCTGTTAAGAAGCATCAAGTGGCCCTTGTTTTAACTGCATTATCCTCACCGCCTCCCCACCGACAAGACTTTGACACGTTTAAAAACACAAACACCTCCTCCGGCGAAATTATAAAGTGTGAGCGTCTCGTGGCGATGTGCCTGAGCTGAAGAAATATTTACAGATACCCAAGTCAACGCTGCGGTGGTCGGCCTCTTCAGGCGCGTTATGCTCCGTCTGAGGTGTTGATAATCTGTGGACGAAATGCAAGGAGGCCAAACCTTCCAAGGTTTAACGTGACCAACGGTTTAGGAAAATATGGCCTGGATTTTCCTTTTGTGTGTACATACATGTAAGTTTGTATATCTCTGTTTTCCTTCACAGAACCCTTGAAAAGAATTTGATCTTTTTTTTTTTTTATTTGTCTTTTGGATATTGAATGTTTGTGAGCATGATGTACAGTGTGTGAATACCTGCAAAGAGTTTTCTGTTTTTAATAGTTATGATAAAAAATCATGTTAAAATGTTTTGAAGATTTCTGTTTGCATTTGTTTTTTTGTGACCAGCAACAACCAGACATGTTAAAGAACTGAAGGAACTATGAATTTAGACAGAAGAGAAATTATGTTATACCTGCAGCACATTTACCACTGCAGTGGCCTGTTTTAGTTCTGTTGATTCTTTTCCAAGGTGTCAGAACACAAAGTCTTAAAACAGACAATGTTCAATAAAATGTTGAGGGCCCCCTCGTTTTATTTTAGTTGCTTTGGTTTTCATCTTCTTTTGGGCGGGGGCCACAGCGGCTCATCTCTCTCCATCTCACTTTATCCTAAAACTACGGTGGCCGACGGGTGCAAATGCGCAGCAAGCAGCAAAGCGTTGCAAACTACGGAAGAGGATTAGGGCCACCGGGGGGAAAAAAAACTGTTCTGAAAAAAACCCAGAACTGTTTTATTTTTTTTTCCGGTGGCCCTAATCCTCTTCCGTACTTCCGTAGCAAACACATGAATGATGCAAACTCCAAAACAAATGCAACAGAGAAACAATACAAATAAAAAAAAATCTGGCAGTCAGAAAATTGAAGCAAAAACCTATAATCAACAAAACAAATGTACACAAAAAAAGTGCTGCAGTCACATAAAAATAAAGGCAAAAGGGATAACTACAAAAACAACAATTATGAAAAGCTGCAAAACTGATGCACTCCAGTCCACTAGGGGGAGTGAGCCAGCTCTTCAGTAAAAACAAGATGCCCAGAAAAAAGTTGGCGGAAGAAAAAAGGTGCGTCATTTACTGCTCTTTTTCGGCCTTTTGCAAATCGTCCTGATCCTCTAAAAATGACCCTACTCTCAACAAGTAAGCAATAATTTTTTATTTTAATATTATTGAACTTATTTTACTGTGTGTGTCATGGGTGGACAAGTCGGGTAATTTCTCCACTGGCTTGGGGAAATTGTAAGGCAAGCTTATGTTTACGGTCATGGATGGCTGTAAATTTGACCATCCAGCCACCTTTTAGAGACTTTACCGAGCTCCACATGAGTATCAATAACACCTAGATATCACTAAACCCATAAATGTCTCCTGAAGGATATTTCCACATTCATTCGTCAATCTGTAATTGCAAGCATGTGATCATTTCTTTGAATAAAATATGACCTTCACATATCAAAATTAATTCAATCGGTTTTTACATTTTTAAAAACCCATCATTTCAAAGTTTTTTTATTTTATTTTTAAATTACTCCATTTGAATTCAGATAAACAATAACACCCCAGTGAGGTTGTAGGCTCCTCGTGTATTGAGATCTGAGGATAAGAGTAAGTTTTGATTAATTTTATGACCCAACCAGGCCATTTGAGCTGTTCATAGGTTCATGTTTCAGGTCTGCATGTTCATTAATGCCAAACCACTCAGATCTGAGCCACTACTGACTGGACAAAGCACCATGTTTACCTTCCTTTATGTGAAATGTAAAAGTCAACAGGGGGAAACTTTTTTTTTAACACTGCATTGTTGAGGAAAAGGAAAACTTGGTGTTGACAGACCTCATTTACAAAACAACAAAAAAACATCGACAGATGTGAAACTTGCATAATTTTATTCATTTCTTTGAATGCTTTGGAAGAAGGGTGGGAACTTTTTGTAGGGAGACCTTTTAAACAGTTCATCACACTTTGTTTCATATCAGTAGTGACATATATGTCCATCAGCGACTAGAACGACCATCAGTGCTCCCCAGCTTCAGTTCTCCTTCTCCAAGCCACACCGTTACAAGATATGCAACATCCAGTAAATAAATATATGCATGGTAAAGTCTTTTCCATATACAAATATATTTTGTGAAGCTTATTGTACAAGCATTAATTTTTTTTAATCTAACATTTACAAGATACTTTGAGCAGTAAGGATGAACAAGCTCTTAAAAACAGATTAAATGCTGCCCTGTTTTTCTTTATTTGTTTACTAAGTGCTGCATAAAAACCTCTTCAGCCTCGCTCTGCAGCATGCACCCGATTGCTTCTGCAGACTAAGGAGGAGCACTTTGAAAATGTGTCAGTACAAATTACAAAAAATTAGACAATCTGCAAAATAAACGTCTCTTAATATCAAAATAGTGAAATATTAATTTAAAAAATAAACTCTGCTGGTGATCATAGCTATGAAAACAAGCACTACAGTGCCCCTTTGCAGGCTAACCAATTTGTACCACATAAATACCCCCAGCTGCTTGTTGTACATCATCAAGCGAAGTCGGTTATCTGAATGACCGAGTCGCTCCAAATTAAGTCAAAGAAGATGAAATTCACCCTTTCAAGACTGGAAGGCTTTAAACAGTGAGATATATACAAAAAATGTACAAGAATGTAAAAAATAAAGACGTTTTCTGTTGTATTTAAGGCTGTCTGAGCTGAATAAATATTTGTTTTTTTTCACCGTATCAATATGAACTGTAAACTTGATTAAACAACAAACCCCTGAATAATTAATGTCAAATCTTAACTGAATTATTCTAGCATGTAATCCACAAAATTAGGTCGGATCTCCTTGGTGAATAAAGTTAATTCTTTTTTGGTATTATTGATTTTAAAAAACCTCATCAACCACTTTATGCTAAAGTCGACTTTTAGCATAAAAAGATAAACTTCAGGCTCTGACTATGGGCTTAGAAGCACAAAGATCAAAGCTGTGCATAAAAGATAGACACTAACTGCGGAATTATTGATTTATGGTGCAATACCAATGATGGCCACTAGTCCGTTCAAAGAACTCATCAGATCTTAACTAAAATTCTTCCCGGGAATTTCTGTGACATCAAAAAGAATATTAGTATTTTTGTATATGTATATATTTTTTTCATTTTTGGCATTAAAACATTTTCCAACTATTGTCCAGCTACCGTCACCGCTTACTCTGGAAAAACAAAAAGCAAGATCATGGTGATCACCTCTCATAAAGGCTCCAGGTTCCTTCATGGGAAACTAAACTAAAACCTGTGTAATCCATCCATCCATCCATTTTCTGTTCACCCTTGTCCCTAATGGGGTCGGGAGGGTTGCTGGTGCCTATCTCCAGCTACGTTCCGGGCGAGAGGCGGGGTACACCCTGGACAGGTCGCCAGTCTGTCGCAGAGCACCTGTGTAATGTTTTTTTCTTTTTCTTTTTATAACAACAGTCAGCATAAAACAAATGATATGTAAAGCAAAACCGATTTAGAGGAGCCCTGCATATTGACAGAATACTAATTTTGTTGAGAAAAAAACATCCACTAAGGCACTTTATAAAGCTTATTCTTAATAAACATTCTAAATTATAGCAAGGACAACATGTACAGTTTAGGATACAGAAAATAGCTGGATTACAATGTGTGAAAGCAAACAAATATTTTGAGTCTGATATTAGGTGTTAGGGAATTATTATTATTTGTGATTTATTTTTATCTAAGAAAGGTTTGAAACATCTTAGTAAGAATTAGGTAAATTATTTAATTCCAGAGGAGTTTTTTTTTCTTCATTTGCTGTTTCCCCTTAAAAAGTTTTTTTTTTATTTTTTAAAGTGGGGTTCTGTTCAGAGTCTATGTGTCATAAATATCTTGTGTGCAGCTTACAGTTTTCATTTTGTTGAAATTGAGAGCAGTTGTCTGGCTAACAGCTAGGCAGCAATAACGCTAAAACAACTCTAGATTCAAAATTACATGTACTGCTTTTAAATCTTTGCACCATTATTGCATTTGCATTAAAAATTTGACATTTTTTCTAAAATATAATTCATTCACAGTATGTAACATGTTTGTTGTAATTTAACAGGGCAGAAGTTGTGTGTTCCTCTTAAACAGAATGCTAATCTTTAATCCAAGTAAAGATGCTAAGAGAGGAATATATTGCAGGTAAGATATTTACTACTCATAAACTGTCAATAGAACACCACTTTTAAAAATCTGAACTAATTTCTGAAGTTCAGAATGACTTCTCTCATTCTGAAGTAATTCATCTCCTGAAAGCTCCGATTAATATAAAATACAGACAAAATGTAGCTTACTCTCCTGCATGAATCTTAAAAAAAAAACTTAGTGGAGCCGTAATCTGAACACAAACATGTAAATCTACTGTCTATACGTCACAACTCTGGCTTTGGAACCTAATATAATCCCCTATAGCAGCCAAGCCCATAATTATGCAAAATTCTCTGTTATAGCGAATAACACAGTGATAGTACAGACATAAATACATACACAGAGTTACAAATACCATGCAAGTGCGAGCAGAGGTGGCTTTTTAAGGATAAAGAGAAGTTCATGCGATGAAAGAGAGAATGATGAGGGAACACCTTCCTTCGGCCCACAGCTGTCAGCTCCAGCTGAGTCGGTTTTCCTTAATGATTCATATTTTCCCCTCAGTTTCTGTCTCTGTTGGTGTGATTTGTTCTACCCTGCTGTCACCCAACGGATCACAGATGAGAAATATGCAGATAAAGAGTCGGTCAGCTCTGGGGCGTGCTAATGTCATCCATTTCTTCCCTTGAGCTGACCAGTGTCCTCCTCGCCTGGAACAACAGGTGGCGCTCTCCTCCAGTGCAAACGGGAAGCTGTGCTCAGTGGATGTTTAGTTTCAGGTTGCAGGGTGTTTGTTTCTGTGTGACACGTGGTGCAGACAGGAAGCGGAACTATCGGCAGGCGCAGGAGTCGACGGTCATGTTGGGGTAGACTTTCAGCACCACGTTCTTGTCCTCATCGAAGAAGAGGATGCTGAGGGAGGACATCTTCTCTGGGACGCAGCACGGCTCGGGGATGCCGGGTACGACTCCCACGGCCCGAACAATGCTCTGGATGGTGGCGTGATTCGAGGGCTTCAGAGTCTGAAGGGAAAAAAGACACAAAAACAGAACTAAGATTCTGCAGCCTTAGCTTTAGGTGCTAACGCCAACTGCAACAACTCTCATGTTTTTCTGCTAAATATCATTGTGGCATTGAGATTATCGAGGTTCTCATCTGTTTCTTCACCGCTATCTTTAGGTCCCACTACAGCAATTTAGCCAAGGCTGAGGTCTGGACTTTGATTGGAATATTCTGTTGTAAACGTTTGGGACCAGTAGCTGCTTTTCCATTACAAATGTGCACAAAACTTTGTCAATATTCTACTAAGGTCTAAAATTTCACAATTGCTGTGTTTCAATTAAATAAGAAATGCAATTAAAAAGTATAAGTAATTATAAACCATTCCACGCCATCATCCCCCAACTACTTCCTGTCATCTTCTTCGTGGTTAGCGCTGCAAGCAGTAACATCTAGTTGTTGATCATATGACTTGTGTAATGCAAGAAAAAATATTTCCTTTGCGGTTTTACAAAATAAGCCAATTTTGATACTGACAGTCTGGTAGACTTGTTCAAAATTGCAGCATTTGTTAAATTTTCAGCTGGCGCAGTTCACTTTCACAAGGCACTGTGTCAAATGGTTCACAGCCTTTTAGCAACCTGTTTCCCTCCTCGCCCCAGTGGCGCTGCACCAAGAACCACTGACAGAAACGACAAAAAACTCTGAAGAAGACACTGAGCACAACTTCCTTCTTTGCAAAATGTAACCGAAGATTTAGCGGTTGTAGGATTTCTCTTTTGTCTTTGGCAACACACCACGAGCCATTTCTTCCGCTAACGTTAACTCGTGTGCTTGTTTTGGTGGTATTCACCCAGAATGCCCTGTGCTGTAGTTCACTTCCTGCTTTTGGAGCGGTTTCCGGTCTGCTTGGTGTTCTCATAGACATTTGAACCGCACCATAGTCAACCAAACCCAGAGCTAGGTTTGTAGGCAGACCAGAGTTTATTTTTTTGGTCCCATCAGAGTTCGATTAGCACCGACAGCTCCCCAAACAAAGCGGACTTTCTAGAAAAGCTAACTAGAGTTTGATTAAAGTAGACTGAACAGGGCTGGTGGGAATGCACACAAAATGAGCCTGGTACATTTATGTTTGAACACATCTCAGACCCCAGAAAACTCCAGCCCAGTAGGTGGCAGTAATGTAGCATCAACCAAACTATTTGAATTGCAAAATGTTCTAATAAATTGTTATTTAATAACTAAAAGCCACAATTTGAGCCTTACCTTTACATTATTTATCAGAGAACATATTGGGTTCTCTGCAGAAATGAGAATCGGCGACAAGATGAGAACAATGTGTTAATCCTGAGAAAAAACTGAGACTGAAGATGCTAAAATTATCTTTGTTTTTTTTAAAGGGCTTTTGAGATGAGTTTGGATTGCATTCAATCCAAACTCAAACATTTAAACGGATCAAACTGGAATTGGATTACTCAGAACTGAACAGACTTTAAAATTGAGTTTAACATTTCATTCGTGAAAACACAGATGTACAGTATATGGCAGCGTGTTTTTTTAATGATTTTGTTTTATATCTCTTGATACATTCGATCTAACATGGACAGAATTGTTCTACACCAATTACAACTCCCTAAAGCTTCCTTCTGCTGCAACTTTTCCTTCTTAAATCTCGTGCATTAAGTGAGTTAAGTGAGGATTTTTACTTTTTAGGATTCTTTCTTTTTCCTACTATCATAAATGAACTAATGGCACCTTGGTTTTATCAATAAAGTATTACATTATTGTGTTTAACCAACAGACTGGAAGCCAAGGTGACAGCTGAGGTCTAGCTACTTTTATTACATAAACTCAACTATTTGGAAAAATAAATAAATAAAAAAATAGGAAAATGCCCAGCAGGGGAGCTTGAACTTGTGTTTTTGCTGTGTCTAAGTTTCTTGTTTTGTTTTTACTCTGTTCTTGACCAGCCACCTGAGCGCCTGAAAGCTGACTTTAAATGCCTGACAGTTCACACACCTGATTAGTAGCTCCAGGGCTCGCGCTTCCTTCACGTCACAAAAGAAAGCAGCTTTTAATAGAAACTATTTAGTAGCTTCTGACAAAGGAGGTGGATCATCACAGGCTCCTCTGCCTGAGCAGAAAAGCTGCAGGAGAGGGAGGCGGCTGCCTTCAGGGGCCAGAGCCTGACTGCTGGGACTAATTACATCCCACTACAAAGGCTTGCGACTCCACTCTAATGAATTAAATAGATGGAGCTGCAGCATTCCGGCCATGTTTAGAATACCTGTGATGTTATCTTTTCACCGGGAGCCAAACTTTAACATTGTCCTCTAATTGTTTTTTTTTTCCCCCACTAAAGGTAAAGGTGTAAAAAATATAGCTGAGGTCAGCCACCTGCTGTGAGGTTTTCTTCATTGATCTGCAACTTGACCTGCGTTTCCCACATGCCCTGTGCATTAGGACGTTACTTTGAACTAACCATTTTTTATTAAATTACATCGTTATACTGTTGATGCTAATCTTCAAAGGCTTTCTGATCTTTCTGCAAAGTAGAGTAGAAACCGAAGAGGATCCAGTGGCTGTGAGCAGTTTATCCCGGCAGTTGAAGATTAAAGCTCGTAAAGTTTGGGATTATCATCCATAATGTAAGACAGACACACTTCTGACTTTAATGTTGCTAAGGTTAATACAACGCAGAGCCTAACAGCATCGGCTAACAAAGACTGATGGATGCACTGATAGCTGAACGCAGCCGACTCTGTTTACCTGATGTCCACAGAGAGCGTCTGTGTATGTTTTTAATCTTCTCTTACAGTATGAGACCCCACTAATGGGTCCTGGACTTCTTCAGCGCATCTTTTCGGATCACCTGTTGACACAGATTTGCATTTGGAGTAAAAATGCAATCAGTGGCCACTTTATTAGGTACGCCTGTTCAACAGTGCTGTATTACGTTTGGGATGAGGATACCATCTGGTTTTCCTGACGAAACAGAAAGGCAAGATCACTGAGATAACCAGACATTCCCTAACAACTCTACAGAGCATCCCACGGTTCTGGGTCTCATCCAACATGGAGGAGACATTTAACCTGACCCTGAACCTCCTCAACCAATTTACTTACTCAAATATACTTTACCCACTCACCACCAACCTGAAGGGAGCAACAATGATAGTCTTAGATTTCGAAGATCTGACTCATTGTGCAATTTTACACTGTGCTGTAAACCACTTCGTTGATTTCAAGAAGCGAACACAACAATATCATCTGCAAAAGGAAAGATGAAACCGTGTGGATCCCCCAAATCAGACATTGTCCTCTCTATGCTTACGCCATGGGATGTCAAAGGACTTTAGCTTAACGTATAGAAGAGGTTTGCTTGTTTTAGGGTTTTCACACCTGATAGTCCGGTAGCCCCGGTTAGATTGGGGACCAGAACCATTTGTTTCATTTTCAGCAGCTGCGGTTTGGTTTCACACTGCACTGTGAAAAACAATCCAAACCCTTTGAAAAACCTGTTCCCCTCCTCACCTGTGGTGGCGCTGTACCAAGAACCACTGGAGGAATTGACACTGAAACCTATGAAGAAGATTTGCACATCCAGCCCGGTACCACCCCTATTGCTGGAACCTTAAGAGCTGTGGTTCAAATCGGACCGCCAGACCGGGCCGATTTGGAGTTAGCTGCTGATTGGTTCATTGGCTGCGGGGGCGGGACAAAGATCAGATCTCTGGATCAGAGGAGCACTAGACTTTCTCGATGGCTGTCATTTGAATATGCTGCATCAATAAATTCCCGTCATAATCTATTCTTACCCTACACTGGGTTTACAATCGCCTCTTCAGCCAAAGATTTTAATGGTAAATGTAAATAACATTTCTCCAATTGAACCGATCAGAAGTTGGCAAGACTGTGAAGGAGGGGATTTCCGCATCTGGCGTCTCTTCAGCTGGGAAATCCCGCCTGCCGCAGGGGTAGTTCAGCTGGCCGGGAGTCCAGCTCAGAGGCGACATTCAGATGAGATTTTTTTTTTGTTAAATGTAAAGCTGAGGTAAATGTTTCCTTTTGCTTCCTCGCTCATCAGTGCATACAGAAAAAGCGGGGCGGGAGATCCAAGAAGAAAACTGTTCTGCGGTCGCTGGGGAGATCACCTGGGTAGCTTTAGCAATAATTCGATTTACCTGACGTATCCTGCTCAATGCAAAACGACCAGAGCCATAGCACCAATAGGACCGGGTCGAACGGAGCCGGACTGGGCCAGGCCGGACCCTGCAGTGCAAAAAGGGCTCTAGAGTCTTGCTTTTGTTTTGGTAGTATTTACCCAGAATGCTCTGCGTTATAATCCACTTCCTGCTTTTGGAGTGGTCTCCAGTCTGCTTGGTGTTCACATGCTTAAGAACCGCACCAGAGTTCAGGTCAACCGAGCTGAGACCGAAGATTTAGATTATAATTGACGTATTTGGTGTGCTGTTTCTTAGATATTAAGTGTTGTTTTAGCTTGAGCACAAAGAAGACGATTAAGGCCACTGAAAAAAAGGATTTTTGTCACAATATTCTGACTTTTTTTTCTCAAAATGTTGAGTTTTTTTTCCACAGAATCGAAACTTTTGATTTCAGAAAATTTAAGTCAGAATTCTTTGGGTTTTTTTCTGTGCCCTTTATCCTCTTACATATGAGCAACATTAAAATATCATCCTATTGCAATTATCCTCATCCAACTTTAGTGGTTTCATTCTTTTTCGACATTGAACACATACAATTTGGAGGTCTGAAGCTTCTTTTTGTTTTGCAAAACGAAATGTGAAATATTTGTTTTCTCACCTTTGGCATTGGGAACTGGCAGGATCCCGAACAATAGAAGGCATCAAAAGACTTTGGCGATATAATCCATTCGCTCCACCCGATGTCCGCAAAGTCCACCTTGAGGTACCTTCGAGCGCAGTTCCTCGGCTCATTCCACTGCTTCTTTCGCGCCTTTTTGATGGTCTGCTCGTCAAACTGCAGGAGGGGATTCTTGGGTCGCTGATTCTTACGGACCTTTTTCCGTGGCCGCCGGGGCTGCTTGTTTTCTATCGGCTCGTACGGACTCGTCTCGTCCCATCCTCTCGTCTCGTACGGATACTCGGGTCCAGGAAGTTCGTTGTTTTGCAAAGGGAGAAGAACATTCGCTGACCGCTTGTGTCTGGAGCGCAGCTGTCGTTCTTGCTCAGTGTTGTTGCGCTCTCTCAGCTTTTGGAGGCTGTGTGAAATGGAGCCCTCTCCTCCCAGTGAGTGGTGTCTCTGGAGAGTGGCTACCACGCTTTCAGGCTCTGAGATGGCAGAGTCGTTGGCGTAAACCAGGATATAGGGCGAACGGTCGGACAGGAGCTTCTTCCACCGTTGCGGACCTTGTGAGGCGACGTCAATCCCAATGAGCAACTCGTCGTGATGTTTGGCCTGATTGACCACGCGGGTTATGTCCCTCCACTGCCACGAAATGAAGTCCCTGTAGAGGGTGGACACATTTATCCGAAAGTGTCCCAGACTCCTCATCTTGTTGTCCACGGAAGCAAAGCTCCAGATGACCATGTGGATGTGGCTGTGTCTCCGGGGACCGTGGCGGGCGCAGTGTTTGGGCGTGAAGCAGCGCTGGGTGTTGTTCTGAAGGTCTCCGATGTAGTAATGAAGAGTTGCCGACAGAACATCCTCAGACTGGGTGAGGGAGGTGAGGTTAAAAACCTGCAGCTGCTTGTTGTTTATTGTACCTGTAAACAGTGAGGAGTAACAGTTACACAATGTAAAACTGTTGTGCATATAGTGTGGATAAATAACTTCAGCTGGGTGATCACATATGTACGACAGTGTATTAGGGCCATTGTAGACAGAAAAAAGAAGCAAACATCCACCATAAAACTCAGAAATTTTGAGATCCGTTTTAGAAATTTTCTAGAAAAGACGTTGAAATTTGAAAAGTTGAAAATGAATAAAATTTGTAATAAAATTGTTACACGTTGCTGAAAACAAAGTGTATGATTCTGTTTCAACAATTTTTATTTATTCTGATTGAAAGTTACAAATACAGGTAATTGTAAAACTTTCAAATTGTTTAAAACAGGATTTTAAACATCGATCACAGATAAATAGATGCTTGATGCACTGTCACCGTCTGCAGATGGCTTCCGACTGGTACTCTGGCTGTGGAAAACCCCACCACATTTTTTTTTAGAACCAGCAGAGAACCACCTGTAGCCGCCAGTTTAGCACTGAAACCACTATGCTGGAAAACCCCTAAAAATATCCTCCTGCTTGCCCAGCTGGGAGTTGTTACTTGTTTGTCCTTATAAAGTGCCTCAAGATGACATTTGTTCTAATTTGGCCATCTGGACTTAATTGAAGTATAGATGAGTTACACCTTTTTTTTTCTTCAGAACTGTGAAGACATCTTAACATTTGCATAATTTGAGCCAGATTCTAAGGAGATTGTGCTGTCAGATTTGGATGGTTAACGACAGGATGCATTTGTGAAACCTAAGCATAACGTAGATGTTTAGTTTAGAAAATAATGACAACGTAAACAACTACTGCGTATTAAACAGATAAGCCATCTGACGTTTTAGTTCTAAAAGGTGGGAACATTCACACATGAACTGTTTCTGCGCTGAGTATCCATTAGCTTGTTTCCCCAATGAGAATTTTGCTGTTTTCGCTAAACTAAGACAAATTTGACTGCTATTTACTTCTGGTAACATATTGACTACTTTTACCTAACCAACATAACCGCGAATCTGAATAGAACCTAAATATGTTTAAAACTAAAACAAAGCTTTGCTGTGTTTGCACAAGAAGAGAGCCACATTTTTCACCTCACCAAGTTGACTAATAGTATGAGGCGAACTTGTTACACAGAAATGAGGTGAATTCATATGCAGCAATCAGACGACAGGAGGCAGTAGTTTACAATCTTATCGCAGCTGATCGCCTTCAGCAGCGCCTGCATCAAGTTGATAACCCAGAGTCTGCGCGTACATTTACGCGCAGACGTATTTAAAGTGGATGATCTTAAAGGTCAAAGTGAAATAAAAGCCGCTGAAAAACATGTCTGGAGTGGAAACTCCTGTTCTGCTGCGACACAGAGAGGCTGAGCAGCTTCCCGGTCCTGACCCGAGGGGAAGATCTATTTACAGTATCTGAAAGTGAATTGTCAAGATAATGGGGAAAAAATGTGACGCTAAACGACGTCGAACGTCATGAAACAGTCAGATTTCAGTCCGTTTCCGTCTGAAGGAAGTGGTAACAGGTTGATCACATCAGAAGGAGTGGATCAACAGGTGGATTTTTGTCAAGCTCCATAAATAAGAAAATAAAGAGGATAAAGTTGATTAATTTATACTATTTAACCAAGAACAGAACATTGTTTGCCTTTTTGTTTGTTTGAACGAAGTGGATTTTCAAAAATAAATAGTAAATTTACGCAGATTTTGCGGACACTGCGCAGTAAAGTGTCAAACAGGACGTTATCAGATCAACTTCAAAATTGTGATGGCAACACTAACACATTAAGAAATAAGCGGATCGTTTCTGTGCTTCATGGCACAGTGCGTAATATCCTAGATACGTACCCCAGTGCGCTTTGAAGCTGCGAACCGTGTTGCCGTCCCTGAAGGGAAACCCGGCCCGGTTGTACTTGTCGTAAAGCATCTGCATGTGCTCAGTCATTGTATCCTGCAAATGCGCGTCCCGGTCATCCGTGGCGGCGTACTTTTTATCCACCGAGTGCGTAAAATCCACCTTTAACCTCTCGGGGAAACTGTCCGTTTTCAACATCGCGCAGAATCCAGCGCACAGATAACTCCATCCATAAAGCACGACGAGCACGAACCGAGAGTAGAGAGCCATGGCTGAGGCAAAGTCAGGAGAGAAGTGGGAAAAACAACAGCTGTGGACAAACTATCACAGCCAGACGTGTGTCCTATCTTTTTAAAAGGCAAACCATCAACTGGGGAGTCCAAAATTGTCTATCATCACCACGTCTTCCAAGTTTTCTAAGTTCTTTAGATATGTTGTATACAAACAACAGTCAATAGAATTAAAACTGCTCCAGCGCACAACAGAGGGTGTGATAAAACAGATGCGGGAAATCTGCGGCTCTGCAGAAAACACTCCTGGTCTCAGCTCTGCAGCACTCAACCGTCCCCCCGTCTCAGCTTTCATTGAAGGTAAAGCATGTTGTGCTTAGTATTATAGGGCTTGAGGGACCAGCTGGGTATTCCTCACACACACACACACACACCTCCCCACACACACACAGAGGGAGGGAAAGGAGAGAAAGAGAGTTTCCTGCCCAGGATACTTTTACGCACATTTAGCCTGGGGACAAATTATCTCGTTATCGAGAGCAGAAGGAAGCCTGTGTTATCGGCTGATTTGAAGTGAGAGATAAAGATAAAAATGAAATTCCACTAAAGGACATTCCATCCATTTATTGGACAGATTTCATCACCTGAACTGCTGCTACGGAGCAGCAGCGCCGTGCGTAATTTCTGCTGCGCAGAGCTGTGCGTCTGGGCAGCGCTGCAGAATGAAGCGGCTTACCGTGGGCATTAAAGGCTTTCTTCCCTGCTTTGTTTGGGTCAGTGCGGTTAAGCACATACATCCTGTACCATCGCGGCCTGATCCGGATGCTCTACACCTCCCTGCCTCCCGCAAAACAGCCCATCAGGAGGGGTTCAAACACCCCACCCAGCCGCTCCTCTTTCAGGAGCACTCGGGAGGAAATGATTGGGCCTTTGGACATTTGATGGTAATAATATTAGCATGCTATGTCCTTCAAAGCTCTGCGGTGGTGGGCTGGATGATTAACTCTACTATCAAGGTGGAAACAGACAGGAACGATTCATAAGCCTCCCATCTGCCTGTTTTCTTCTTCAGTGTATTTCCTAATTAATGTTAATTTTTCAGGCCATTGTGTTTGTTGTTTAGCTTCAATACAGTCAAATTTAGTTTAATTACAAACTCCTCTGCCTTTTCACTTCATTTTCCCCATGAGAGCAGCATTTTTGAGAAAATGAGAAATACGTTTTATTCACACTTCCCTAAATTTTAGTGTTGCTAAGATAACAAGCAACATCATGACGCCTCCATCACCATGCATGTCTATTCAGATACCTGTGAACTGGATGCAGAATATATATTTATTTGAATTTGTTGTTGAACTGTTGAAACACAACTTAATGTATCTGAAAGACTGAACTGAAAATGGATTTGAAAAATATGGTGAACTCCTAAAACACAGATAAACATGAGTATTAGCTTATGGAAAAACATAATCAAGATATGGATGCAGGATATGAAAATACAAATTTGCAAGCAATCTTTTTCATCTATTAGGGAAAAGAAGAAAAAGAAAGTTAGCATTTGTTGATGTTGTGGACACTCAGGAAGAAACGACAAAATACTCATAGGAATTAAAGCTTAATACAAACAAATTTCAGCACAGAATAAATTAACCAAATATTAACCATCAGAATTAGTGTTTTTTATATCATATATCATCAAAAGCTAGAAAGAGAGAATCTCAGGTTCTTGTTTTTTTCTCACTTCATTTGTCAAGCTCTTATTGCAGAGAATTACAACAAAGATTTTAAACAATATAAATCAAACTTTGTCATTTGTTGCCTCTAGAGCTGAATGAACTTAGAGAATTCAATGAAATGGTATGAAAATAATCTCAACTTTAACTTGGCGAAGCTTTATTTTATTTTGATGTTTCAAACTAGAATTTAAGGAATGTTTGTGTCTTATGGCTGGTGAGCATCACATGACTTTATTTAGACATTTCTGAATTAGAGACTCTGGAAAAGATGCATCTTTTTGAAGGGGTTCTTTTCAAATAAGAAAAACTTAGGTAAAGCACTAATTAAAAAACTTTCTACTGGCCCTGGACAGGTTGCTCTGATTAAAGATGTCCAAATGCAAGGCGTGTGTACTGATCAACCGTCAGGACTGGCATTTGAGGAGGAAAGGGACAGAGTAACGAGGAGGTAAAGTTACCCAGAACGTAAGCCGTGACATGGTCGTCAAATCAAACATACCCAATCAAAAGGAAATGTGAGCAGATAAATGCTTGAAGTTTAACAATGTGGTGCCTATTTATGCAACTGTGTGATGTTGAAAGGCTCAACCCCGAGATTGTAATTAGAGTAACATTTAAAGTCATTACTTGGTTTGTCCTCATTGTTTTTTGGGGGGTTTTTTGCAGTAATTTCAAAGCACATGAAGAAAAAAACTGTCAAATCTGGTCAAAATATATTTTCATGCTATTTAATGGTCAATTTACTGCGAAACCACGTCGTTACTTCATATTGGGCGTATTAGAGGGAAGTCAAGCTCCAAACTAATAAAAGCGAGGCTTAGTTAAAACCCCAACAGTTTAAAAGCCCAATAAAAGCATTTGAGGGGGATGAAAGCCATTTATCCCAATTTTACTGTGAATTTGTTGTGAACACATAATTGATGAATTTATGGCATTCCTCTTAAAGGTAACATATATGAAATATCATTTCTGTATAGTAATTTTTCCATGTTTGTTTATAAGACTATCCAGTGGCATTTAAAGCTTAATTTTAATCCATGTTTTTTTTCTGCTACAGCTGAAGAATCCACTTTATATTCAATGATGTAAACTACAAAACCATATTTGGAGAAGCTAAAATAAAATTAAATAAAAAACCACCCTCATGTTGCCTTTTATAATTCTTTCTGCTCACCAGTGTTCATTTATCACAGGCCTACCATTGTGTTAAAACACACACACACACGCCGACATAAAGAATCACACTGACTGAGATGACCCAAAACCAGACTGTCATTCCCCAAAACCCAAAAGCCTCAGGTCACCAAACACATTGTTTCAGGGAGACCAACAGGGACCGGTTCGGTTAAAACAGACAAACCGATGGATGAAGGGCTCCTCGTGCACAGAGTCAACTGAGGCAGATTCATGTTTGTCAGATTTAAATCATCTAGTGACTTTCAGGCCAATAGGAATCACTAGGAAGGCAGCCGTTATTTCAGCAGTTTGAGAAAAACGCCTGATCTTATTTTGATGAAAAGATTTAAACATGCAAAAGGGCAGAAAGAAACCCCACTGCCTAGATTTTTCTTGTTTGTTTTATGAAAACAAGACACAACTTGCTGAATATCTGTCATTACTACACAACTAGAAGCTATTTTGGAGGTTTCCGGATGATTATTTCTCAAATCAACTGGCTGAAAAGGGAGAGCATTTTCCTCTTTTCGGTTTTCTATGAAGGAAATATAAATGTTTTTATTGATCGTAGCATCAAAACATTTTGGAAATCTTTATAAAAACGTTTTTTTTTTTACATTTGACATGTTTTCTGTGTTTTGTTGAGCAGAAGGTAATGGGACTTTTTTCCTGTGACACAAAGGCTGGAGTCTGCAGAAGCATCAGGTTATGGCAGCAGGATTGGTGTGCAGCTTCAAGTTCTAATAAATGCTAAACACTCTATAATTAACCAAATTAGCTTTCGTTGTTTAGGCCCAAAATCTTTTGAGGGAGTTGTCTAGGATTCTTCATTTGTTTCTTTTCTGAACTTAGAGTAAGTTTATTAACAAATAAAGGTGTATAGGTCTAGGTGGGAAGAAAACCCACTAGTTCATCCTAGAGCCTTATAGAAAACTGTTCTAAGTTTTTTGAGTACAAACCTCCACTGAAGTCTGCAGGTGAGTCAGACTATAACCGAAGGACTACTACTGCCCCACTGCATGAACTTATGTTTTGAGATGAAAATCCTAAATTAACCTTATTGTGTCTTCCTTTTTCATTTAGTGTTCTGCTTTTTGGGGGGCTTGTCTGGGATTCTGAACCCAAGTTGTGTGAGCAGTCTGTGATCTTGGTAGAATAAAAAAAGCTGAATGATGAGAAGAGGAGCCATAGCTGGACTCATGAACCGAACAAACTACAAGGTAAGATACTTGGTTCTGTGTTTAATTAAGCAGAATGAATTCACCTGTTTGCTGGCATTTAATTGCTCACTGGGTCAGTGTCTAACTCCAGCCCTTGAAATGCATCTCTGCTCCAACACACCTGAATCAAATGGCTAAATTTCCTCCTCAGCATGTAATCAAGTTTTGCAGAAGTTATTGTTTTGATTGATATCTGGCTTTTTTATTTTGCTTATGCAATACACAACTCACTCTCTGGCTAAAGTCTGCAGAACTGCACTCTATAAAGTCTCCCTCTTCAAATATCCAACACAGTTTAAATGTTTGTCAAGACTGTGTCAACAAAAAGATGGCATCATTGTGAAGTGTAAATTTTATTTAAAAACCAAAAACTGAAAAACATTTGTTTTTGATACAGCATCTTTCAGAAACTTGGATTTTTTTCTAGACTTATAAAGTTGTGACAAATGGTTAGAGCAATTTTGATACTTTTCAAGGCATTGGTTGAGTTCTCGTAATAAAAGCACAAATGTATGCACTCAGGTAAAAGTATCTGTAAGTTTGAGACTGGGATTGCTTTGGTGGACTAGATTTCTCGAGAACGCCTCCAGGGGAACCTGCAGAGGTGAGTTCATGTGAGCAGCAGCAGACACAGTTTCCCGGGGTTGTGATTTTAAGAAGGGGGAAAAAATTCCCTTAAACATGCTATACTGCTGAGAAAAATGGCTTTGCAAGAAAAATACTTTAGAGGTCATTTTAGTAATTCATCTGTTAACTGTTGATGTTTTAATCATTGCTCATCCTAAAAGAAAGACATGTACAGAAACAGGGACTGAAAACATAAAACAAATTCAAAAAGACTTTATTGAGCCCAAAGGAAAATTAAACACCTTCAAAATAAATATTTTCCTCACATCTCATTACAGAAAATGCTATCTTTCAACTTTCATAGTCTCCCAAACCTTCACATTTTAAAAGCTTATAACCCCAAATCTCTAGGTATTTCATTAAGACGAACAGATGAATTGCAGATGGCATGAACATAAATTCACCATTAAAAACTGAAAAGTGAGGCATTCAAAGCCTCTGATTCAATATTTTGTGTTTAAGTTACTGGTGCAAGACTTTTAGATTGTGTCCTCAGCAGCTTTGTGGAGTGTGCAACTTCACAGGACAGCTGCAGATACACAGATATTGAATTATGCACAGATGAACTATGTTTGATGATTATGTGACTTCTGAAGGAAATGCACTAGATTTTGTTTTGGGGGATTAAAATGGACACCATCATATCATTTTGGGTTTTTTATTAAGTAAAAAAAACAACACAATCATTATGGGTTTGATTGTGAATCTTTAATTCCCTTCAGAAATAAACACAAATAGAAAGCAAGGGACCCGTTTGGAAAACAATACATTGCCTAAGTTGAATTGCCAACATTCAGCTTCAGACTGAACACACATGAAAGAAGAAATGATAAAAACCCTGTAATATGTTATCATCTTATGGCCAGAGATAATATCACTGGTGTGATTCCCACCACCTGTTTCAGTATTAATGGCAAAAATTAAACTTCTTCAAGTTTCAAACAGGTTTCCAAATGGGATAATTTGTAGAGTTATGGTGCATTAAAATCTGTCAGTCAATGACTAATATGGAAGTGATGGAGAGCTTTGATGTCCGGCGTAGCGTCTTTCCATCTGGGAACACAAGGAATGCTTTAAGCCCATTACCCACTCTTCCAGTCCAATTGGAGCTACCGCAGCCTGGGGGAGGACATAAGAGCTGCCCCCATCATCTTTCAAAGCTCTTACGCCTCTAATTTGTTTAGACAAACGGCCCAAAATATGTTGGCCCCAACAGTGGACAAGCCTGGGGTTGAGGAGCAGATTCTGGCTCCTAAAGAAGACTTTGCACCCAACAGAATATCTAAGTTCCAGTTTAAGCTTAAGGAAAC
Organism: Xiphophorus couchianus; assembly: GCF_001444195.1. Classification (NCBI taxonomy): domain Eukaryota; kingdom Metazoa; phylum Chordata; class Actinopteri; order Cyprinodontiformes; family Poeciliidae; genus Xiphophorus; species Xiphophorus couchianus. The sequence continues at coordinate 3,938,086 of NC_040239.1, forward strand.
TCTCCAGCTGTCACTCCAGTTTGTCCACGTCTTCCTCTGGGAATTGTCTGTTTGAAGTCGTCGCAGCGGCACCTCCACCCTGATGGCATGCACGATAAGAGGGAAAGAGTTTGTAAATGATGATGCAGCTGCAGCTAAATTAGAGGCTTTCAGCGCTCTGCGTTGCACGCCAGATTGTACGGCTGTGTCGGCGTCAGCAGGTCAGAACGTTCTCACACTGCGGTCGTACAGCACGACGTGGACGTAGAGGTCCGACTGGAGGAGCGTCCCGCTGGAGTCCCCGCTGGACCCGGACTGAAACCAAACACCACGTGTTTAGAAATGGCTTCATTTGGACAAAGCAGATCAGTGAGTTTTATGAGCTTGGAGGATGTTTTTACTTAGACAAGTTCTGTAAATCAGTCAATCAAGTTATTTGTTTGGCACATTTCAGCAACAATGCAGTTCAAAGTGCTTTACATCATAAAAACACAAAAATAAAAAGTCATCAAAATATCATACAGTCACCAATTGAGAAACCAGTGACAAATGCAGCATAAAAGATGCTGAAAGTACAGATGAGTCCATCAGGAGGCATAAATCCTTCTTTGATTTGATCCAAAAACAATCTCTGAAAGAGAAAGTGTTTGGTTTGGGTTTAATGACGAGGTTTTTAGTATAACTTTATTGGTTACTGTATCAAAGCTAAGGCTGCTGTGTGTATTTATTTTATGATTCTCAGAGCATTGTTACGGCCTATAGAGCAATAACAGCTGCAAGAAAGGAAGGAGGAGGTCCATTATGAAGGGTTTGCATCAAAGCATATCTGTGTGTTAAAGTGGCCTAGTCAAAGTCTTAACCTAAAATCAGCTCAGGTTTTTATAAGCACACATCCATGTGTCTGTCTGTCTGTCCATCCATGTGAAACCACAAGCTGCTGGAAGCATTTCCTCTCAGACCATCTGTGTCACGGGACTCATTCATTGGTCAACCATCACACCCAATTTACACGTTTACCTCAAACACTCCTGTGGGTGTCGTAATGACCGAGGCGATCAAAGGCGAAACAGACGGCTAAAAATGACTTCATCACCGGAGTCGGAAACTCTGGTAAACAGCAAACCTCCACATGATCGGGAAACCAAAATGTTTTACTAATGCTCACATCATCTAAGGAAAACTTTTCTTTCAGCTTCTTTTTCCAGTCAAACCAAATGAACCACAGAGATAAGAGAAGCTCTTCACCATCAAACCCACATTTCTGGCTGCAGGGGAACAAGCGGTCACGGTTTAGCAAAAGCAGAAAAACAAAGCGGAGAACTAGCCTGCACTTCAAAAACCACCAAAATATCACCAATTATTTTTGTCTTGTTTCTAGTTAAAATATCCTAGTATCTTAGACAAAGCTAACTTATGAGTATATTTTCTGTAAGGTAAGAGCAGAAAGGTTTTTTCATACTAATCCCACTGTTAGATTATTTCACTCTTGGGAAAATGTCTTGATATAAGTGAAATAATCTGCCTGTGGAACTAGTACGCCTTTATCAATATGAAGGAATTAATTACTTAAAACAAGCTCCTATATCTTGCTGAAAAGATGCTTGCAAGTTAATTTTGTTTTATTTTAACTGCACCAACATATTTGCACTAGAAACTAGACCAAAAGTGCTTGTCTAGGTTTTGTGTTTTTGCAGTGTGAACTGTAAAGACGAAGCTGCAGACGGAGGGTTAAAAGCTGGACTGAGCCACGCTGCGTTTCTGGACACGCGGGTGGTTTGATGTCCCTGGCTTCCTGCGCCTTCCATCGCTTGTGTTTTTAATAGACGGCTGGTCGGGGCGGGGCTCGACCGCAGCTAGAACACTGTGCTGCCATTTTGGCCTCAAAAACGCAGTCCCCACAGCTCTGTCTGCAATTTCAAAATAGTTCGGCCCCACCAACTGCTTCCCTACCCCCCAGCAAAGAGAGAGGCAGGAGGGAAAATAAGAGCCGTCCCAGTGGGCCGTTATTCTGCAAAGGCCTCCGCCAGAAGGAGAGCGTGGAGGAAGCACCTGCCTCGATCTCTTGACCCTTCGCTCTGTGTGCAGGTGGAAAGCAAATATGATTCCTTCATCGCTCTCAGCTTCTCCAACTGATATCTGCAGCTTGTTAAAAAGCTTCAGTGCCTAAAACTTAGGGCCAGTGAGGTAATATAGGGCCGTCACTGTAACATGCTCTGTTAGATATAACACTGGCTTTAAAGACAAAGTGTGCCTGGTAGCAAACTGGATCTGATAAGAACTTTTACTTCCCAGAAACATTTTTACGGCCATGCAGCAGGTGTCTGGATCTGATTATGGGAGCCTGAGGCCCAGAAGCAAAGCAGCAGAGAAACAATTCTTACCCAAGGATTCAGCATTGTTTTGTCCCTCTTGCTCTTAAAGAGAAGTCCGTTTGGGTCATCATAAATCACCTCAAAGTTGGGGCTGGAGTTGGAGGTGGATGTCTGCGTCTTCCAGTTGTAGTAGCTGTGAAGGAAACGGGGAATACAACTGAGTCTTTCAGGAAGGTTTTAAATGAAGAAAAACATGGCTGCCAGCTGGTTATGAAGATCTTTTCAATCATCTTCTCTTAACTGACCATGACCATAGGCACCAGAACAGGGGGGGTGCAGGGGACCATTGCCCCCCCCCTTCAACACTTTACGGCCCTGCCCTGCCCGTCCGCTGGACCCGCCAGACATTTACACAGGCTGCACACAACTCCGACAATCCGTGACTGACATCTCTCTGTGGTACAGATAAAACCTACAGCATTGAGATCTGGACCGAATCTAAGGCTCCAGATCATAACAGTCCCCCAAAGGTTTACGCACATGCGGCAGCTTCGGGTCGGGTTGGGATCATGAACCGGTCTGACATCTGAAAAAAGGCTTTGACTCTGATCCGGTCCAGATCTGAACCAGTTCTGCCTAAAAATTAAATGAGATTTCTGTATTTGTCACCATTTACAGAAGTGTGACGATGTTTTCTTTCTAAAAGCGTTGGGATGAAAAAAAAAAAAGGACATCGGGCCCATGTTTGTTTACGGGTCCCGACCAATTGCTCACCCACACTTTGCCTAGAGCAGATCATTTTTGCTCAGGACGAAAAATAATTGCATGAATTATTATTTTATATATATATATTTTTCATCTTTCCGGTTTATGAGCTTTTTTGTGTGTGGGCGTGCGTGGGGGCGTGTGTGTGTGTGGTTTGGCGAACTGAAGAGCTGACGGGTCACCCGGTTGGACAACTGTTTCACCCGCTACTGGTGCGTTCACACCAATGATGTAATGATGACAAAACCTTCATACAAACATGGTGTTTTAATATTCAGCTGTTCTTAGGTCGGCTGCAGGCATTTATCCGTCTTTTACATTTTTCCAGACTCCAGTTTTGAAAATGGAATAAAGTCCATTCTGAAATCTAAATGCTCTGTGTAAAGCTGCCTTCTGCATGTTCTGCATGACATTCAAAGTGCATAACAGAGGTGACGAAACACCCCATGGACCCCCCACCTCAAAAATGAATCCGGCGCCACTGACTATGACAGTGTAGGGAATTGCATAGTGGATACTAAAAAAACGACCTATTATACAAAATTAATATTTTCATGTTTTTGTACTTCCATTTAGTAATAAAATGCTTCTAAAAACAACCCAAGCTCTTAAAAATCTCACCCAGACTTATTTGGCAATAAGTTAAAGTTTTTGGTGTCTGGAATATTGGCTCAAAAACTTCCTGATTACTGAGTCCCACTGCACCGTTACCTAGCAACTCAAGCTGACTCCCAGCATAATTGGTCAGCTGGTTTTTCCGCTGCATGCGCTGTGCAATGACTGCTGGAAAAGACAAGTGCTTTGTTGTTAACTTAACATCCAGAAGCCACTTGCTACATTCTTGGTTGTGCAGGAGACTCCACTCCTGCTTTTCAAAGATGTACGGTTGTATAATTGTGCATCTGTTTGCAGCCATTTTCACATATGAATGTAAACGTTGCGTTAAGGGGCGTGGCCAGCAGCAAATTATTTGGATTTAAAGAGATAAGACACCCTAAAACGGCTCATTCTGAACTGACAGACTAAAATCTCACTATCTGATTTTGTGCAAAAATGTTATGAACTAACCTAACCTGCTCAAGGAAGCTTAATAAAACAATTTTATTGATGTTGTGGAGTACAAAACAACATCTTTTGATGTGGTGAATGTTTTGAATTTTGCTGTGTGGACAAGTTTGTCATTTTTCAGTTAGGCAGTGGGACATAGCACTGGGATTACCGAGAAAAATGAGTGCTTTAATTAATTTTTTTATTGTTAAATTTACAGTTAAATTTGTTATTTATCTGGAATAAAGAACGTAAAGTATTTTGTTGTTGTTTATTGTTTACAGTCAATCTGTATGTGTAGGTCAGAACTTTACAAAACTCAAGATCAAAAATGTCTAAGCATTTCTGTTTGGTGCATTTGTTCTGATTTAAGAAAAAGTCTGGCTCCAGTGCAGTTAGATCTAAAGACATGACCTTTGAACAGCAGTGCATTCCAAAAAACATAACCATGAATTTAATTTTAAGAGAATCATACCGAGACAGAACATATCGTTCTATTGTAACGTACTGTAGCTCTGCTTTAGAGTTTTAAGATGCATCGGTATCAATAGAAATAGGATTTTGTGACGAGAAATCTGCCAATTTGAATAAAAAAATTTAAAAAGATCCCACTGCAAATAATATATTTTGCACAACTCTTTTGGATTTATCAGAAAGAAACGATGGATGAACCCAGAAGAAGAGCATAAAACACAGAGCAGTAATCTCTGTGAGGGAGCATTCATGAGCTGATTAAAATGAAGGAAAACAGCCGTCAGTCAGATATTCTTTATCAGAGGTCGAGAGGTTAAAAAGCTGTTTCCACTCCCATGTGCAGGGCACCAAATCCAGGCTGAAGCTGTGACTAATCAGCAAGTGAAACCAAAGAATGGCTTCAATTCCAGAATAAATGACTGATTAATTCACAGCATCCGATTCAACTCGCTCAGCTTCTAGCTCCTCAGGAGGAGAAATGATGTTTCTAAAGGGACAAGAATATTAATACATCTGTTTTTCTCTATTTGACAGAGATGTAAAATGTCCTGAATGCTTTTGATGATTTCAGACCGAACGGTTTGTTTTTGTTCTTTTGTTGAGAAACAACCTCAGCTTCTCATTCTTCAGCCGTGGAATTGGCAGATCTTCCGTCTTTGTTGACATGAAATATGATTCAGGTTTGGAAGTGAAAGCATCTCATTATAGCAGGTTTTGAACTCTGCGTTGTTCTCTCTGTGAGCCTGGACTCCATTCCTCTTTACAGGTAATGAGAAACCTAAAGACACGAGTCTTGAAAATTATTTTAACTTTGTTTTTAAAAAAAAGAAAAGTTAATTAATGTTAAAGAAGGTCAGGCTGAAGTTAAAAGCTCCTGGTTAGAATTTATTATACTGATTTAGAATAAACAAATGCATCAAAATATTTATATTTGCATTTCTGTTCTCTGCTCTGAAACGTTATATATTTTGTGCATGTTAAAACATTCCAACAGGATAAATTGTAAAAACCTGAATCCTTCCCTTTAACTTAAGTATAAAAAAGATCTTAAATCCTGATTTCTTAGAATCCAGATGTTATATTTTATGAACAAACATTAGATTTCATGTTATTTATTTTCACAGGATGATTTAGAGAAATGCTGCAATGAAAAACTACAGTAGATGAGTTTAAGTTAAAGCGTTTCTAAACTCAGTTGTAGTATTGTAGTTGTATTTTGGAATTTGAATTGAAGTAACTATGGAGGAAAACCCTTAAAAAACAGCAACCTGACTTTATGTTGTTACTGGAAAACTCTGCAGGTCAGATGTCATAAGTGAAGATTATAAACTGGGATTTTTCCAGTTTTCATGACGATGTTGGGGTTCTGGTACCAAGCATTATTCTGATGTTACCCTTAGCACTTCAGTACTAGGAAATATATGTATATAAAAAAAAAAACCCTATATGATGTAAAAAAAAAACCCCAAAAAACTCTAAGTGACTTGGTTTAAATTTCAGAAACTCTCTTTGGTCTTCTGTAGTGGTGTTTATTTAAAAAGTAAAATTTGCTGTGACACATTAAAAGCTGTCCATAAATACTTATCTGCATCTGAGACATAAAAAAGGTTTTCTCCAAGAAAAATATGCAACTTCATAGCTACAAATTACAAGAACAGATTTGGTCCAAGGAATACATTACATACTCCTGCGGCTTTCCAAAACCTGCCTACCTCACACTAAGCAATTTTAGGAAATGTAAATAAATATTTTGCAAAGCGGTCTGCTGAATTAGCTCTGAAAATGGGTCAGGTCTGAGCTCAGTTCTGGTCTCCAGGCAGGACGTTTTCATTTATGCGAGTCTGGAATACTTCCACTGTCTGTAGATTTGGTTTAATTTGCTGTTTTTATTTTTTGGTTTGATGTCGGCTTCAGTTGTGCTCTGTTTGAGTTTAAACGGCTTTCATTTTCTATTGTCGCTGCCACGTTATGGTTTTTATTTTGCAGACTCAGTCTCGCACTCCTGACCTTCTGCCCAACCTGGTCTTGATTTGTAATTATCACACCTGCATCCATTTAGTCGTTTCTTCCTCACTATATAAGTCATGTGTTTCTCATGTTGCTGGTTTGCATTGGTCATAATTCGGTTGGGCTCCCTGCACTCAGTTTGATATGAAGTTCTTTGTGTTCAGAACCAAAGCCTACCGCATTGTATTAAGGAGACCTAAACACTGTTCTTCTTAAAGAAAAAAAAACATCTACGTTGATCTTTAAGGTTCTTATTTAGTTAAAATTAGTGATGGCCAAATGAAGCCTCATGAAGCAATGACGCTTCATTTTCAAAATCATTCATACACATGAACTATAAAAGGTTCCTTTTATTTCGGCCACTGCTGAAGACAAATACTCCTCTGATGCGATCAAATACAATAACCCATGAGGCTCATCACGCTTTTATTTTGAAAACCGGCACGCAAAATGAAGCAGTCGCGTGACCCATGCAATGCAAGGCCTCGTTTGTTGCCAGTCACGTGGTTTTCAGCAAGACGACACAAGCATGGAAGCGGGGCTTCATTGACACGCCCCCTTTTTAAGCCTGGCTTCATGTGGCCCATCACTACTTAATTACAACCAGAAAATATTTGAAAGTCTTCTAATGAGCAGATCATCACAAATAATTAAAACAGTCAAACTTTACTCTACATTTTGTGTTGTATTGGATATTACTAAACTGGAACAAAACTGTATATTGTCTAGCCACATAAGTCCATTTTGTTTTGGTCCTTTAACTTGTTGCGGTGATAGAAGGTATTCTGCTCTGAAAGGTTTGGTACTGTGACTGGAGAAAATACACAGATTTTTGGTGTTGAATGGAAACTATCTTAAATGGGTTTAGTGTTTTGTATTTTATTTTGTCATAGATCCACTTTATTTTTATTTAACATTTATTTCACCCAGAAAAATCCCCCATTGAGATTCAAAATCTCTTGCGAAAGAATCCTGGCCAAGACCGGCAGCGGCGCAGAGATTACAGAACATTCACAGCAAAAACAGAAAACGTTAACACTGTGATAAATCAATTAAAGGATTCCTCTGTGGAAACATTTACACACAGATGATTCATTCTCAAAATCAGTAAGAACAGCCTTAGAAGCATTTAGTGACAATAGATCCTTCACGTTTATGTATTTCTGCAACTGATTCCAAGAAGATGGAGCAGAAAACTGAAAGTTTTCTTTCCATGTTCAGTTCGAACTTTAGGCACCGAAAGTAAAAATAATTTCTCACAACAAAGAGGATATCCTCCTTTCTATTTAAAGGCCAACACATAATTCACTAAATCCAATCAAAGTGGGTCCAAGAAGCACCAAAGGGTCAGCTTCCTTTACCTTTACGCTTCAGAGTCCAGAAAATGTGGCACCAAATAGATTCTGGTGCTTCAGTTATCGGTCAGCACTTCCTGCCAGCCATCAGTTTCCTCTCCAGGAAACATTCCCTGTCTGCTCCCAAACAGTCGCAGCCATGCAAGGAAATACACTGATGCATAAAATTATAAGGTTTGACAAGACCGGAGGCCTGGTATTCTGGCCCAGATGCCAACAGATCTGGGTAAAGCGTGGTCAGAATAGACTGCTGCTGTCCCACTTCTGAAACACAAGTCAATCTGTTTTTTTCCCCTTAAAACTCAGATGAAAATTATGTCGTCGGAACCTTTACTTTCAGACATATACATCCTTCTTCTCTTCCTAGATTAGCTCTGACAGGGCTGCGGGGGCTATTTCTACAGGAATACCATGCGACAATTAAAATTTTTTTGGTAAGCCACTTTTATTCCACGGTGACCCGCCTACATTTGCAAGAGTGAGATGTAAGATATTTTTAAGATGTGAGATCTCTTACGGCTGAACATAAAAAAGAAAAAAAAAAGACTTTGTTGCTCTCCTATTTGGACATGTTTTATTGGACCCACTTCCCCTACTGTACTATGTGAATGGTCGCAAAGGCAGCTAGCTTCCCAGTCGGTGACGAAGAAAGCTCGAGCAGCTGGATGGCACCACACCCAGACACATGGACCAGTAAAAGTCTGAGAACCTGGATTTGGTGGAAACTGTGACGGTTTTCACAGCATGGGTTCCTGCTTCCCGATGCATTTACCTTGACTGTGTGACATGTGCGCTCTACTCTTTCACTTTCCATAGTTACCATGCTCAGCTCTATTGTTATCTCCAGGTGCTCATTTTCCAGAGGAACGTCAATAGGAGCTGGATTATGAGCAGTGGATCGTATATTTCATCAGAGTAAACGCCATCTTGGTTTCCGCTGTACAATGTTTATTTCTGAAGTAAATGTTTAAGAATAAAAAGTCTTAAAATGTAAGACTTTTTAAGACCTTTTTTTTATGCCGCCTTGAATTAAATTTAAGACAGAAGAAAACCCCAATAAATCTAGGGAATGGTTGGGGGATAATGCTTGAATTGAATGTAGTGTAATAAAAGAATAAGCAAAGGAAAATACACCTAAAACAAAAGCACCTGGACATTAAGGTTCAGTTAGAATTGAAGACTGACATATTTATTATTTTTGGACCTGTATATTTTGTGGATTTTGGCCTAAAACATTGAATGATATTCTCAGGTGTCGTATGCAGCTCTTGGATATGTCTCCAAGATTTAGTGCATTTGCAAATTGTAATCTAACTTACAATATTGTTATATTTCTTCCACTCTGAGTGCTCTGTCCCACCATGACGATATTGTACTTGTTTAGCTTCTCTAGCGCTAGCGGTTCTGAGGTTCATCTCTTGGGTGTGAAACCCAGGGCTGGGCAACAAATCAACAACAATTTATAATCGCGATATGCACATGATCAATATTTATAGATGATATGTCCAAATACAATGTTCAATAATTTCACTGAGATATAGCTGCTCCACCTTTCACGGTGAGCTAAGCTAAGTTTTTAACATAACATAATTTAATTTCCCTTTGGGATCAATAAAGTATTTTTGAATTGAATTTGAACTGCTTAAATATGAAATTGAGTTGAGTGAAAGGAAGAAATGAGCTCTAGAACAGCTAAAACAGGAAATGTCACTTCACCAGTATTTCAGATATCCAAAACCAAAAAATCCCTAATCAATAATTATGAAGAAACTGATATAAAATCCTTATATTGTGATAGGTTTTTCAGCCATATTGTCCAGCCCGTCTCCTTCTTGATGGCTAGATATTTTCATCCTGTCTGTGCAGATAAACACAGAACCTTCAGCCATCTTGAATAGGGCCCAAAGATGAACCAGACGCATAAATGTTTCTGAGATGTTGCCTGATTTCTTTTGGACTTCTCGTGATTTAACACAAAAAAGGGTTGTGTTGGGTGTGCTGTGGTGGCGCAGGAGTTAAGCACAACCCACATAAAGAGGCCTTAGTCTGCCGTCGCAGGTTCGAATCCCAGCCTGGTGACCTTTGGTGCATGTCTTTCCTCTCTAATTACCTTCTTAGCACTTTCTAATGAAGGCCACTTGAGTCGAAAAAACCTTTAAAAGGAAGTGCTGTGTTTGAGGTGTCGCGCTAAGACACATTCACAGTATGTAAACTTCTGAGTCTTTAAATTTAGCAAACGGGAATCATTTTGACAATCCTGACTGACATAAAACCGGAAACATTTAGTTTGATTTAATGTCAGGCAGTGAGGGGAAAAGGGTTACATGTCTTTTTATGAAGTTTTTGTAAATATCTGGTTTAAACTGCATATATATTTAGAATATCTAAAATATACACAGCTGCTTCCAACCACAGAATAACATAGTCGGATTCATGTTTCGTCATACTGAGATTTGTCTCTGGAGTTGATTTTTTCTGTCGTTTGGCTCTGAATAGAAACAACTCGACTGTTGCCTTCATGACATCCATTAGCGTTACGTTCACACACTGAGGACAGACGTGTTACAGAGAGTAGAGAGATAGCTGGGTGGTAGCGACTATCCCTCTGGAGGCTAATGGTGCTCTGACTGAGAGAGGTTAAAGGTCAAAAGCTGTTTGCCTTGAAATACACAGATGACAAGGCTTCGAGACATATCATGTCTGGATATGTATGTTTACACTTTGATGGAAAGATGCATTAATAACAGTCCTTGACATTTTACAAGCTTTTCTATTAAATAACAATTTCTGATATCGGGACCAAATTATACAAACAGGACAAACAGAAAAGCCTTGATGCTGGGGAACGTGGCATAAATCTATCCAAACATATCAGCTCTGAGAACAAACAGTACAACATGATTTAACCCCGAGGACCCAGACTGTGAAGAACGTGCGTGCCATGTGTGAAGGCCAACAGAGATGACATGCGTTCCGGCTTACTAGCAAATATTTATGGAGTTGGCGATCTGTACCGTGATAAAACAAAAAAACGCCCCGCACGTTAAAGCTCGGACACGATAACCGGGCTCGCCAGATCACAACTGGAGCTGGAACAGCTTCTCTTTTGTATTAAAACTTAATAAAACGGGACAGCAGAGCAAATATTTTCATAGCGGAAAATGAAGCCAGACGCACAGGTGCACTGCAGAGGCAGAGCGTGGAGGCAACGTGGGTTTGGCTCCAGAACAGGCATGAGCGAGCTGAGCCTTCACATGCAGCGGCTCTGTCTGTTGTCAAAAGCGCACAATGTTGGCAGCGCGTTCAGAACTTAATTATACATAACAGCTTTTCAATAAGTTGGCTAAATCGGAAACATTTGTCGAAATAATAACGATAAGGCAAGGGTTGACTAAACACTGGGACCAAAGAGAGGGAAAGATGAAGAGCCGGAGGAGGGGAGCAGGCAGTGCATAAACAGATGGTCACTTTGCTGGTGAACATTAGACATCAGAGATGCTATAGGCACATCTGGAGTGGCAGGAAGCACAGAGCTGGAGATCTGGCAGTTAATTAGACATGGTTCAGGACCTCACACTGCAAAAACACCCCATCTTACCACGCATTTCTGGTCAACTTTTAAGCACAGATATGAAATAAGACAAAACTAGCTAACAAGTAACTTTTCAGAAAGACATAAGAGCTTGCTTTAAGGCATTAATTCCTTTATATTGATGAAAACGTTCTAGTACTAGTGGAAATAATGTCCCAGTGGTACTAAAACTTTTTATTTCAAAATTAAGGAATTATTGACTAAAAATGAGTTCCTATAGCTTGCTGAAAAGTTACTTTTAAGACAGTTTTCTTATTTCCAGCATACTAACATTTTCACACCAAAAAAAGTGAAATAATCTGTCAGTACAGCAAGACATTTTAACTTAAAAACACTTTGGCTTCCCTATAATGATCAGGAGTGTGTCGATGGGGAGAGGGATGTCTGGGTTTCTGTTGTTGATTTGTTACTTTGGCAACCCAATTCTGATCAGTTAGTATTTAACTGATCAGGTTAGCACCAGCCAAGAAAACGTTTGAACCAACAAAAAACAGAGTTTGTTGCTATAACAAACATGGGCATGGTTTGCCCTAATGATAGTGAACACTTCAAGCAGGATATGGTCAAAAAGGTTTGACTTGTTTAAGGAACACTATGAGCTTGGAGAGTTTGGTTATGCTTTGTTTCCACTGAGCGGTACGGCATGCGCCGCTGCAGTGCAGCATGCTATTTTCTGCAGGTTTCATCAACTCAAATTTTAGACTTTTTAAGACATACTTAAGACCATTATGAAATAAACTTAAGACCGGTATATCAACAGAAATGTACAAAAGAAAATTGCATATTTTTACATTGTACACAATCAATGTTGCATTGCATGGGTTGGCAACAGAAGTGAACCAGTGGCAAAGATGAACGTCATCCTGCAAACTGCAAATTTGCACTTAGCCATGATAGATGCAAAAAGCTAGCTAGGTCACAGAAATCAACAAAAATGTCTATGTGACTTAAAAGTTTGAATGTCAGAAAAGTCCAAAGAAAAACAAGAAAATACTAAATTAGTTTAGCCACAACAAAATTGACGGCCTGTGATTAATATATTTAAGGTAATCTTTTAATTCTTCTAATGGATTTAAGACATTTTAAGGCCTTAATTTTAGATACATGAATTTACATGTTTTTAAGGATGTGCAGACACTCTGTATTTTATAGTCTTATTCAGGAGAGCATTTCCACCACCAGCTAGTTTAATCCAAGCGCTTAACGTCGTGTCATGCTAGTGCGACGACAAACAAGTAGCAACAATTTGTCTCCTGCTTATCAGTGACGAGCGATGACATTTTCTGTCCCCAATCAGGGAACTGTGCTGTGCAAAGCTAGTAGCTCCACCCTAACCGTACCGCACATCTGTCCCATGGACCTACAGTTGAGCTTAAATTTTGTCAGTTAACCTATCAGATGCTTACAAAGTGATGACATCATCATCTGGTCTTTCCCAACATGTTTGAAGGGACATCTCTTTACCTTTTAAATTTAAAGATAAACTCATATTATTCTGCCATTCGGGAAATAGAAAAAAATGTTAATTCTAAATGACACAAAACAGAAAAGGTTTAGTCTGATTTAATATCAAACATTGAGGAAAAATTATGTTTTTTCCATAGATGTTAATATCTGTGTATTATAGATCCAGAACTGGAACTACTGGTGACAATCCGTCATATATTATGGAGTTGAGGCAACAAAAAAAAAGAAAAGATTTTTAAAAGATTAGATAGAACTTTTAATGTCGAAAGAGGAAGTAGAATTGAGACATGAACCTATCCACCCTTTCTTGATGGAAGTGGGATGTGTAGGCAGGAGCTGGCGCTGGTGTCACTGCTCTGTGTTCTTTGTGGCTGTGGAGGAGGAGGAGGAGTTGGAGGGACGGGATTCAGAGTCCTGCGGTGGGAGGTTTAGTGCACCGAGTGGGCAGCAGCTCCAGCATCTGCTCCCTCTTAGCGGCAACCACACTGTGTGTTATTGTTCCCGACAGAGACCAAAAAAGTCACGGGGGGAGGCTGAGACGGGTGGAGGAGGAGAGAAAGAAGAACAGATAGCGGAGAATGACACATGAGCTACGAGAAGTTAAAAAATAAAGACGAAGAGAGCGATGTGTAAATCTGATCAAGTTGGGTTTTAAAAGCTGAAAACCGAGGCGGAGTGTGAAGGCATATGTCACGCCAATGGGAAGGAAGGGAGACCCGCTGAGGGGGGAAGCCTCATAAAAGCATCATTAGGGAGTAGGTTGTACCTCCAGGCATACTCGTCCAATGACTCACACCTTCGGGTTGTTAGGGAGGAAGAAGAGTTCAGGGCCACAAGATGGGTGTTTGGGATGAACACAAGGTGAGAAACTGATAAATAAAACAGTCCATCACCCTATTTTTTATCTTTCAGTAGGGGCGTAAAACTTTATCCACAAAGCAGCGACTTAATAAAGGCTCCAAAGTTTACAAAATAAACCACTGACTAAATCCAATGGTCAACTCATTCTGAGTAGACATTTTTCATATTTGACATTGAACACCCCTGGAGGTGAGAAAGTAAACCTCAGAAAGCTGCATCCCTGAATACAATAGAAATATAATTTATTCTCACTCTGTAGGGAAATTCAGCTGTACCATGAGCAGGTATATTCACGTAAATATAAAAGCAAAAAAGAGACTGTGAGGCTAAATTTACAACAGAAGAAGAAAATGCCATTGTTATTACAAATAATATGCTCAGATTCAAAGAAATGGGCAACAGAGTAGGATCAGTTAAAAAATGTGCAAACTGAATGCATATCTGCATAAAAATCAACATACTATTTACAAGAAATGGACAAACTGGAAAACAGCAGGGATGCAAACATATGAGTAACTGTTATAAAATGTTACTGCTGCTGTGAGGAAGGACCTGCGATAACGCTCCTTTGTGCAGCCAGGATGGAGCAATCTGCATGCATGGAATGATAACATTATCTAACATTTTATGAAGATGTTAGTATTTTTCTTTATGATTTTTGTTTCTTCAGACCATGATCCAGAATTCCCTTGAGGGACAAGATATCACAAATTTTTGTTTTAACATAAATGAAGCCAAAAACACCCAAGAACTTGTACGCAAAAGAAGACTGACATATTAATCCATTCGGTGAACTTGTCTCAACTCAGTGTTTTTGAAGAAAGGTCGACTAATGGAATGAAAAAAACATTTCCATCCTTGCAAACTTGGATGGGGAGTTGGTGTCCATCTCCACAGATAACAAAACAAAACAATCAACCCAAGCAAAGTAGGACTTTTTTTCACTTGCAGATCTTCTTTCATCTGAAATACTTTGTTTCTTTCATTAATGCATTCTGTTTAGTTGATCATTAAGCTGTTGAAAGTAATTGATGTTGCAATAAAATGAGTTCTGAGTGATTCGCTTTCAGCTGGAGGATTTTGGACCGGTTCGGTCTAGAAGCTGTTGCAAAATGACATCACCTCTGGCAGCTTTCAAACAAAATGACCTGAGAATCTGAAAGTGGCGATGAAATGAGAGAATAAATTGCTTTTTTTTATCAACAGTAAACAGAATCTTTCTGTTAATATTTACAGAACAGAAACTTTTCTGCAGCCAAAATACTGAACTTCTGACTTCTGATGCCCTCATACACAATGTGTTAGCAACTTGATCCACAACTGTATCCATTATAATACTGACTTTCACTATTTTATTTTGAATATATATGGATGTAATATTAAATATTTTTATCTGTAACTGTTCAAATGTGGACAAATGCTGAAATATCTAGTATCTACCAGTAGGTGGCAACACTGTTGGCATTTGAACGTTATATATGTGTAAGAAACCTTCGAAACGGCGGCACTGGTGGGATTTCTAGCACAGGAAGTGAAGTTGGGACGGCGTGACGGCTGCTGCAACATCACTGTTTCTGAGATCTGTTTATCAAGTCAGGATTCAGATCAATGCCGTTCATTTTACCCTTTCACCATGTTGTGTTTGCGCACTTTCAGTTATTTTGTTCTAAATTTTAAAAGGAACTATTAACCATACATCACAGGACAAACAACCATGGGTGCACACACTCCCACAGTCATTTTTTTGGACTGTGGGAGGAAGCTGGAGTACCCAGAGAGAAACCACGCATACAGAAAGACCCCAAGCTGGAATTTGAACCAGAACCTTCTTGTTGCAAGATATGAGGTCAGATAGAGCTGTTCTGGTTTGATCAAAAAGACATGAGCTGCATTGCTTTGTCTTAATTAATTTGGAAGTTGCTAAAAGCATCTGCTAGCTGCGTAAACATAAACATGATCTCAATAAGTGTCAACTGGCCTAAATGAGATCAGCACCAAACAATCTGAGAAGGGCTGCAGTTGTTGACAGTCGACGTGTTTCCATTACAAATGTGTGCAAAACTTTTTCAATATTTTGTTGATGTCCAAAAAACACAATTTTGCAATTTTGATGTTTTCATGAAATGAGAAATGCGACTAAAATCACACGAGAATAAGTTTGTTCTTGCGATAACTCAGTAAAAATTATAACGTTGATCATTGTCTTCTTCTTTGTGGTTTGCACCAGTGGCAACATCTGCTTGTTGATCATGTGACTTTTTTCAAAACTGGCATGCTTCCATTAAGGGAATTTCTCTAAACATTTCTCTAAAATGTTTAGCTGTGAGTGTGCACAGTAGTTTCTCAATTTTCAGTTTTTTCTGTTTAGTATTGAGCAAACAACTTGTGTGTAATTGAGTGTCGCAAGATACTTTTTGTAATGGAGCTTCTCTGAAGGTTAAATTCTAAATGTGCCTTCATTTGAACCATTTAGGCTGTTATCCCGTCTGTCAGTGGGGTTATACGGGTTGTCTGCCACTTGGCTGAACTCCTAACTAAATCATCTATTAACAGTCATTCCCACCTTTGGCCAGTTGTGTTTGTCCTTTTGGGATTTCTCTCACATATCTGACATGTTGGTAACATGTTACTGTGCACGAGTATGAGGAATGTGGGAATGGTTTTGGCTGCGGTGATTTGCTGACAGCCCTCTGTGTGCACAGGGCCGATGATAGAACGAGAATTATAAAGATATAAAAATGTCTGAGCGAGGGATACGGAGAGGATTTTAGCTTACACCTGTGAGTTCAGAAGTTCATCTGTGGATTGTGCTGAAACTGTGCAACTGGCTCTGGATGCCGTGCAACCCTGTGCTCAGAGTCTCACAGATATACAGATACAGAAGTGGAGTTAATTAGCAGCAGCTGATGGAGCCTCGTGCTGCTGAAACCTCATCCAGCGCTAGCTAACAAAAACAGCCTTCCAACTCAAACGGTTTTAGAAAGTATAGTTATCTTTTCTCACTGAAGAAGCAGAATAATAAAATGCTTTTGTAAAACGTCAGGTGCAGAAAATGTTTTTATATAAATCAACTGTCAAAAGAACAGGAAATACAATTCTGGAATGGATCTTTGACCCTTTTCCTGAACCTCAATGTATTCCACTGATAGATCAGCACAAGGTAGCAAATAATTATAAAGGCGAATCAAATTGTTGCAATAAAAAAATACATCCAAGTAAAAATCTGAATTGGCATGCATTTGTATTCAGCCCCTCTGATGCCCCTAAATAAAATCCAGACAGAAGAAAGAAGAAGGTGCTTTGATAAGAGACCAAAATTCAACTCTTTGGCAAAAAATATGTTCTGTAGAAAGTAACACACCATCCCCATGGTGGAACATGGTGTTAGCAGCATCATGCTGTGGGGATGCAACCTAAAAACTGCATAGCACTTGAGCGTGGAGCAGACGTTTCCCTTCCAGTAGGACAAGAAAATAAAAATAAAGTCAAACTACGCCAGCTACAATGGCAAGGTTTAAATCAAAGCATATTAAGTTAAAATGGCCTAGTCAAAGCCTAGATCTAAATTTATGTTGGTCTGTAGCATAAGATCAAAATAAAATGCCTTGGAATTTGTGGTTGTAACACGACAAAATGTGGAAAAGTGGTTAGGGTGAAAATAATGTTAAAAAATATCTGGATGTGATTAGAAAAATGTTTTATTTCTTCCCTTAATTAATTAACAATGTCTTCCATGGCGGCATGCACAGACACAGCGGATCGGAGCTCCTTTTACGGTTTTATTGTTTTTATTAGTATGTCGGAGATCACCTACATTTCTTTTATATTTTGTTACATTTCTGGCACAATGACAATAAAGGAATTCTGATTAGTAATTTTTTTTAATTACTTCTAAACAGGAAACGAAAAAAACCAAACTCCTGCTGTACATCCTGCGCACCCTGACCATACTCGACATCCGACCAAACTTAAAAAGGAGATATTACAATAAAATAAGACTTACCATAAATCTGAGGGTCCTGGCATGAGCCTTTTCTTTCCACAGAAATATGGTTCAAAATCTTGTGTCTTGAGCCTGTGGGCGTAGTCTATATATCCAGATACCTCCTGTCCAAGAGTATTATAATCCCTTATGAAAATGACCGACTGTAAAAGAGGAGAGAAAAAAGAAAGGAGAGCCTCTGTGTAAATCATCATGACCATTAAACTTTTTTTCTGGGGAAAGACCAGTAAGGACAAATGTCGAGTTTTTTGGACAGATGAAAGGCATCTGGCAGGAATAGACCAATCTTAAAATACAAAGGGTCTTGTTAAATTTTGACACATGTTGAGGATAAAAATGACTCAAACTGATGTCGTCCTGGAGAAGCTTTAGAGAGGTGGGCCGTCTGCAGAATATCCTGCTTAGATAAGAGCGTGGGATTCCTCGGGGCCCGAATCTTTTAACTTACAGTTACTGGAGTGTGATTTCCGTTCCAACACTCCCACAGTCGGAGCAGGAAAGTCTCTTTGAATGCCATGAAATGTGAAGTTTAGGTATAAAAGTTCTCGTGCAAACACCGGACATCAACAGACCTTTTTATTCATGGGCGTCTCAAGTTGTCTGGTTATTGCTTTTATTTGAATTACGTTGAAGATGGTACATTTTGTAGCTTATTATATTCAAATTTAGCCTGAACAAACTGGTTACCTAACAGGTTTCAACAACATTCATACACTGCAGGCCTCTTTAGGTAGATTTAGTTACCTGCATTTTAAGAGTATGCATTGTTTTTAGGTGGAAGGCAAATCGCTATTCTAATTTTGTGTGTGTGTGTTTTTTTTAAATAACAGCAAACAAAAAAGCTGCATTTTAATGAAAAATAACAGCAGATTTAAAAGAGATAATGACACTCCCATATTGTTCTCTGACAAACCTGCTGTAACGCACAGTTAAACTGAACAGATTTGAACTGAACTTAAAGGTGACTTATGCTTCCTTGAACAGGTTAGGATGTCTATGGGTTATACAAAATATGTTTATTACCCTTTCTGTACAAAATCATTATTGGATAATGAGATTTTGGTCTGGTTAGTTCTGCCTGACTTCAGATCTGTTCAAAATCCCAACTTGTCTTTTCCAGCAGCCATTGCACAGAGCATCCGGCGGTAAAACCAGCTGCCCAAGATTGCTTGAGCTCCACTTGGGTTGCTAGGTAACGGCACGGTGGCCTTTGATTGTGATTTAATAATCAGGAAGTTTTTGAAGCAGCTCATTTTCCAGACATCAAAAAATATTAACTTATTGCTATAACATGGGTTGGTGTTTAACTGAATTTGGAGAAATTCTAATTCTATAATTAATGTATTTGACCTGTTTATTATAAATATGACATTTGTTGTAATTTGAAAATGTATAAATAAAGTGAATTGAAATTAAACGAGCTTAGGGCTGAACACATTTTCTGTCTTTTCATGGTTTTGCAGTAGATCTTCAATGTTATGGAATATAAAAGATAAAGATGACCCAAGATTATGCTTGAGCTTTGCAGATAGTGCTGGTAACAGACCAAACACACAAATCAGATGTAGAGACAATGAGTGCAGAAGGGGAAACAGGTCTGGATTCTTCAATGTAAGCATATTCTCACTATAAAAACATTTTTTCCAGCTGCTTATCGGTGAGAGCCTCTTTAAAGTTGCGTTTAAACAACCAGTGGAAGAAAAGGATGAGAAATGACTTTATCACTGGAATCAGACAAAGAGATCTGGAGCCAAGTAGTTAAAAACCAACCTGGGTAAAAGCAGAACATGAATTGATCTTTTTATGTTGACTTGATAGTACAGATAACACCTGATGACAACAGACGGGAAGAACTCCCAACAAAAGATGGACTCAGGTGTGAAGAGGTTGTTTTGTCTGCCTGTTCCCACAAAGAAAAGATGTTTTTCTTTCTTTTCTGACTCCTTTTGTGTTTGACATGTCTTGTTTGCTCGGAGCATGAGTAAGTCAAACCTTTCGGCTTACAGTAACACCTCCTTGCAGGATACCTCAGCGTACGGTATCCCATTTGTGTGCCTGTCAGGATATGGGCCCTCGCTGCAGGGAAGGGGCTGCAGAGCTCACGGGAAAAAACACATCTTTCATGTTTCCATGAAGCAAATTTATTTTTGCAATTCCAATTTGCGTAGATATATAATCAATGGAAATAAATGCACCTATAGATAAACATATCAATAGCTTTTTTATCGGTCTACATGTAGAGCATTTCTTTCAGATATGGAGAGCTTAGAATAAACATATCACACTTCGATTTGCTGCTAAACAAGCACCATGAGTTTCCAGGCTCCTTGTTGAAGGAAGCCGGGGAACCTCCACTTTACGCCCTGGAAAACAAGCAGAGGCTTTACGTCACCTGTCAACAATTGTCAAGAACAGGTGCGGTGACCTCACAGGGCAGTGAGGGAGAGGCCCTGCTTTATGGCAAACATCAGTCTGGTTAATAGTCGAGACGCTGAGTGCTGCTCAGCCCCCAGGTAGAGATACTGGCTCATTGTTTCACTCTGTTTGCCCCTCTTTGAAATCCTCTTCATGTGTGTCCTTTAGAAACTTCACCGGTGACCTTAGGTAGAAGGTTACATAAACTAATAAGCAGACTGGGAGAATCCTTTAATCTACAATTCAGCACAACAAAAGCATTTCAACGCCCTGCGGCCACTGCTCTTTTATAAAGACTCAAAAAATAGCCGAACATGTTTGTGTTCAGAAACAAACTGTTAAACTGAACCCAGCTGACACTAACTGAGCTTCGATAAATAACCCTCTGCCTCTTTCTGCTCAGATGTGAATTACTCCACAGACCAATCTTTCAAAGCCTCCTGGCTGAAAGAGATGGATTTACAAATCTGATTCAAACAGAAGCTGACGGTGGGCTGACACGTACTGTGTCCCGTCTTTGTGCTTCTGACAATGTCCTACAGGTGGGAAGACAATGGCTGGACCACCTGACATCCTGTGGCATGTGTGTGTGACTGTACACACAAACAGAAACCTAAACAAAGCTAGCAAGCCACGGGACGGGACGGGGTAATGAACTCTGGCGCTTTTTGTTGCGCAGAAACACACAGAAACAGTCAGCTGTCGTAACGTCTGTGAATGTCTGTCGCCTTTGCTTTCTCAGAGAGTCTTGTTGACGTTTTTTCAGCCGATGTGCTCGTCCTTTCAACATGTTGAGTGCAGCCGATTCAACGTGTTGAAAGGACATTGGGGCTCTCAGTGAGCGAGATCATTCTGCAGCTAAACTGTTCTTAATGCACAAACCCAATAGAATCATGTGTCTTTTTTTTTTCATCAGATGAGCTTATTTGTTAACTTAGTTATTCATTTTTGTTGTGAACTGTAAAGTGCATTAATCTTATGCTATTCAATAATAAGGAATGCACTGATAAAGCCTAATTCTGGCATTAGGATCAATTCTCAGGATCAGAGCTAAATCTAAAATACTTCAAGGATGGCAGTTTCTAATCTGTATTAAGAATAGAAAAGATGTGCTTTATTGATCCCAGAATTGGGAAATTATCTCAGTTTGTGTTAGCCTGTGTTTGAAAGCAGTAATTACCTACAGTAAATTATAAAAGGCTTTGCTACTTGTCCTTGATTTCTCTCTCTGCTCTTCTTCCAGTCCATTGAATACAGGCCACTAGTGTCACAAATACCTTAAAAAATTCATCTTGATGCCACTTTTTTGGTTAAGCCCAACATTTGTGCAGCATTGGGTAACACCACTTTTGTTTAATGCAGACAGAGAATATGGCCTGCTTTTATTATTAGATCTGATTGATGACATTTCAAAAAGACTGGGAAAAAGCTAATACGTATGCTGCTGAATGGTTACATTTGTAATTTTTAAATTTTCTTTACAGTTGCAACACTGATTACTTTTTCTTTGTTCATTTGAGCTAGCTGATTAACTGGCACAGACATGATTTCCAGGATAGTTTATAATATTTCAATAGGCCATTTCAAGGTCCTAAAGTTTTCTTTCTCAACTCCTTTGAAAGGGTTTGATGTGTTTGATATCTCTGTCCTTTAGAAACAGACAGTTCTCTTCTGTTTTCTTTAAATTTTTCAATCTTCAACAAAACAATAATTACTTGACTCCAGATGTAGAAAGTGTTTTATTAATGGTATTGATATATCACACCACTGTTTGGTTGTCAGTTATCCTAATGAGTTGAATTTTGCTGAATTTGAAAAACATCATAATTAAAGAGTAAATTCCCTGAGGGACTCCATTGTTCAAAATGATTGTGGCTAATGTAATTATTTGTTTCATTTATGACAAGAAGTCTAAAAATGTTACATCCTGACTTTCTTTATTAGCTGCATTAACTTTCTTTAGTCAATGATGCAAAAATAATGTGACATGTTGATGAGTTTGATCTAACCTTTCAGCCAAAGGTTACATATAGAAACATGCAGCTTTCTACCATAACCCCCAAACTCCACAGGCTTAATTCACCAAATTACTTCACAACCGGCTTACTGTTGGCCCTTCTATTTTTACTTTCCATTCCGCTCTCTTGTTTACATTTAGGCACCAAAACAACTTGATTAGAGGCACAAAAGATTATTCAGCGAGCCGAAGAAATGTGTATTTTAATCACTGAATCCCAGCCAGAATCCCACACACTAAAGAAACATAAAATAAAAAAACGGCATGATTTTCTTCCAGTAAGTTGGGGAATGATCATGTACTGAAGTACTCAAAACTGGCGGCAAACAAATCAAGATGGTTTCAACACTGACCGTTTGTGCTTTACCCATCCCCCATGTCTGCGCTCTGACACGGACCTGTCTGCCAGCTCCTGTGGACTTGTTCCTCTTGTTCCTCATCCCACAGCCCACCTCTGCCCACACCAGCTCCCTCAGGCCCTGGGAACAATCCTGCAGTGTCAGGGAGCTGTGCAGGTGTCTTGCGGTGTCAGCTGCCACACTGTTTATTATTGGTGGTCTGAGCCTTAGGAGGAATCCCAGGCCATCACTAACAACTGTGTAAATTTGTTAGGGTAAGGAAAACATGGCCTGTACTACAGAAACGGTTTCAGTTGGGAACTCTTTTTCTGGGTAGCTTTCCCTTTTCTTGATATTTGCTGATGACTGAGTGCATGTGCTGTGGAGAGATTGGGGTGGGTTTTGGGAGTGGGAGGTGGGGGGGCTTTGCTTATTTGACTTGGAAGTGACTTCACACGGCCAGCTTGTGAAATAGATGCAATGGTGAAAACCATATGTGCTGAGGTGACTTGCATCAGTGGGGATTTACCCAAATTACACTTCCTGCAGGATACGCTATCCAGAGCCAGAGCTCGCTAATTCACAGGTTTGTTACCAGTGGAGCATTGCAGTCAGTAACACACATTAGCTGTTAGCCTGTCTTATATTTATTTAATCTTATATAAAGGCTTTAACACATATTAGAGTGGAAAATCTTTCTTAATTTTCTTTAGATCTAATTCTGTGACAATCTATGAAATGTACATAGCAACACGGTTTCCATCCATCCCAGTGAAGCATATTTATACAAAACTCTAATTTTGTCCCTTTCATAATAATCCACTTGATGTATTTTTTTTCCTGCCAAGTCTCCCTTACAGATTTCTTCCATTTTTGATTTTTTTGTCATCATCTTTCAGCTCATTTAAAAAATTTTATTATCACGTTAAGACAAACTACAAAAACCAGTTTTCATATCAAGATTTATATTTATTAAAGGAAAAAAAGCTGCCTATAGGAACTGGGCCCTGTAAAGGTAAATACCCCACCTTTAGCAGTAATGACCACCAGCAAGCATCTACAGTAACTGGGAAATAATCTGTGGATGAGTTGACTCACGCTTCTTTGCAGAATTGTTTTAATTCAGAAACATTTAATGGCTTAAAGCATGAAAATCCTGCATATTTATATTTATACACAATATCTATAATATCTCTTGCTATAACCCCTTATAGTCCATACATACATAGTCTTGTACATCTGTGAATAAATATTTATATCTCGTAGAGCACTTCTGGATAGATGCAAACTACATCTCGTTGCTTGTACTTGTGACCGTGCAATGACAATAAAGTTGAATTTTTTCTTTTTCTTTTCTTTTCTTATGGTCATACAAAAGCATCTCAATCAATTTTAAGTCTAAACTTTGACTTATACTCCCTGAAACCTTCATTTTTCAGTTCTATTGGATGCTAATTTTTCTGTCCCAACACTGTGGTTAATCATACCTACGTTAGGGTATTAGGGCCATTGCAGATACAAAAAGAGGCAAAAAACTCTGACATTTTTTGAAACCTTCTAGAAAAAAACCTTGGAAATTTCTGAGTTTCAAAAGTCACAACTTAGCTAGAAAAAAATGATTTTCTGGGGAAAAAAACTTGTAACTTTCAGAGTTAGGAAAAAAAATAATAAATTTGAGTTTTTTGGTGGAAATGTATGACTTTGTTTTCTATCAAAAATGGCTCTAATACTTAAAATATTTGTAAAGTGGGACAATATGTTTTCACATCACAGTTAATCTACACACATAAAAACAGCAGATCTTTAGAGCTCAATCATTTCACATGCATGAACATGCTTCTACCAATCAAAATAAGAAATGCTGCCATGTCTGCAGTTTTTTCAGTTCAACTGCACTGAGATCGTTTTCTGTCATCCAAATAACAACAAAATAAATGAATTAAACTTCACGTCTAGTAGTAATTGTCTGATCTAATTTAGAGTGCAAGCAACAGGGATGAAAATAATCAGAGGGCATTTAAATTTATTTTATTTTGCTCTTTTGTAATTATAGGGTGTGTCACTACACAGATGTTTTGCCAGCGAATAAAAAAATGCACAAGTGAAGTGTTCAAAAGGACTTGTTGCT
This sequence comes from Xiphophorus couchianus, assembly GCF_001444195.1. Taxonomy (NCBI): domain Eukaryota; kingdom Metazoa; phylum Chordata; class Actinopteri; order Cyprinodontiformes; family Poeciliidae; genus Xiphophorus; species Xiphophorus couchianus. Next base: position 3,962,846 of record NC_040239.1, read on the forward strand.
CTGTGATGTGGTTGTATCTGTATTCCCTTAAGCCCAACACAAAGGTTGGCCAGGCCCACAAAATACTTGACTAAATAAATACACTGGCATGGTGGGTTTTCCCTTTTTAATTATCCGTTTAATACCGTCCTCTGGTTTCTACAAGTGTAGTTCTAGACAAAGTGAACAGGATGTGTTGTATTTAATGAATTTATACAACAATAAAAATGGTTTGGGATCTAAAATCCATAACAATGTATCAGGAAACAACATTAAAATAAATAAACGGAAAATTCCCAATTTGCAATCCTTTGACTTCCAAAAAATGTAGAGCATATATCTGTGTTAAAATGATGGAACTTCATGTTTTTTCCATTTGCATCCATGGACTTATTGCATGTGTGTTTTTGTGCAAATAAATAAATCCAAAAGCAGGTGTCCTCGCGTTGAGCTTTCTAAACACCCAATGGTAGTCAGCTACGCCCAGTGAGGTTAGCCATGAGGGCAGAGCGACTGTGGCCAAACACCAAAACGGGAATCAGCTCCGCCAATCAGTCAGGAAGGCAAAAAGCAGCTAGCTCAACCCTGGGTTGCGTTGGCTCCTGCCTCTTCGCAGAGGCCGGCAGTAAAGCCATCACCACAAAATAAGTGGCTTGAACCCACGCGCTTGAAATTACAGGGCACTCCGAATCAGAAAATGCTATTCTGCTTTTCGCAATTGATGTTTAAGAAATTCTATTAAAACCTCCCCAGTTGGGCCCAAAACGCAGCTCTGCTACTTTTCCTCCATGCCGGCTGGAGGAATCCTGCTTTGTCTGGAGATTTCTAACGCTCTGCAGAAGCAGCAAACTGGTATGCACACAATGGGGTACGTATGGAAACATGACAACACCACAGTGGAAGCTGTGGTTGTGTTGAGGAGGTATAAATGCAGCATTTAGCAAATGACCAAATCTGAAGGCCAAGAATAGCCACAACATGCCTCTATTGTAGAGGGGGGAATGCAACTTCCTGCTGAAGCAAGAAGGAGAGATGGTAATATGAGCAAACATCATCAGATGACCAGTTTTAATGTTGTTCTTTTTATGTGCCACATAGTTTAAATATGCAGAAGTATGTGTTTTCCAGCAACATAAAATCATTTCATATCACAATCAAGTAATTATGTTACCTTCAGTTGTTATAAAAACACTGTATTTATCAAATGTTTGACATACATTTGGGTCTCTGTCTCTTTAAAAACTACTGCTCTTTCTGAAGGTCCGCCTTCAGGAAGTCATCTAAACATCTCCTCCATTAACCCTTTAATATTTTTACCAGCATTGCACTGAGAAATAGCTTCTATAATGAGCTCTACTGATGCACAGTTTCACCAGGTGTTTGCTAATTGCTGCTGGCTAGTCTGAAGGAGCTGAGGGGAGCTCATTATAGTGGGGGTGGGCATGGAGGAAAAATCCAGCTCCAAGGAGAATCTTTCTAGGAGATTAAAAGATTTCTCAAGCATGCATGAAAGAATCATAACGACACTCCAGTTATGTTTTTGATGAGAGAATAACAAAGTAATATGATGTTAAAGCTAAAAAAAGAGTCAGTTTTACACAACACTGCCCCTTTAAAGAAAAATATCTTTGTCAGCAAAGGTAAAAGAAATCAAACTCAAACATTTACAGCAGAAAATCTGAACAACATAACCAACAGGCTCTTCTTTTAGTTTTGCTCTTTCACTTTGCCATGTTTATTTGTTAAGAAACATCTTATAAAACTTTCTGTTCCACCAACACAAAAAGTAGCAGATCAGTCTCTGGTCCTCACAGCTGCAGCAGATAAAGATTTTCCTCCATGTTGAGAAAAAGCTGTCAGCTTGACAGGTGGCATCACTTACGACGCTTGTCTCAGGACCCTGTATAGCAAAAGAGGAGGTGGAGGGGAGGGGAGCAACGTTTCTGCTCTGTGCGAGAGCGAAGAAGAAAGTCCGGCCTCTACAGTAAATTAGCTGCATGCCTGAATTGATGGAGGAATTACGGGTTGAGGATAGCAGGCGGGTCTGGCACATGCGGTCACAACACAAATCAGTCAAATGCCATCTCAGTGACGGATTTCAGACACCAAAGTGACCGAGGAAGGCATATCTTTTTCCTGCCCTCCTCTCCCAGAATCGTTTTCCACATTCCTCTGGCTTTTAAATTACCAGTTTGGCCTAAAATATACGAGTGTGAAAGCAGAGCAGCAAGGTCACTTTTTCTCTGGTAAGGTTGCAAAAAGTTCTCAAAAAAAAATTGGAAGCTTTTAGTGTTATTGACTGTGAGAAAACTTTAATGCCTTTTGTTCCATCTACTCATTTAAATATAGCAAAAGTCTTTTGCATGTTGTTGCAAGACTGTCAGTCAATGTACATTAGTTGGCACACAAACACAGACCTTTGGCTAAACGAATCAGAAGACTTTTATAGATGGTTTAATGGGAGCATTAAAGCCTAAATGTTGACATTTTATGACATGTATTTCATTTAATGTTCACACAATGAATTACTGGATGATTTCTGCTTGAGTAGGCTCCTGTAAAAAGTATAAACATAAGTTTTACTATAAGCAAAACAATGCAATAAAGATCTTTTAACAGATGTTGTTTTCATAGCTTTACAGTTTAATTTCCCTGATGTCAAAACAAACTGTCATCTTGAGGCAATTTGCTTCCGGAAATTCCCAGAACTCCAACGGGAAGGTTTTCAGTTTTCCATAAGCAGACATGTGAGACCAATGTATAAGTCATTAATGTCACAGGGAAACCACACGAGTTAAATATATGGATTTCACCTTCTTGGTGCAAAAATGCGATTTCATGCCAGCTTATGGTTGTTTTCACACTTGTAAGAAGAAGAACCCTGAACCAATTGTGTGCGTTTTTTTGTTTTTAAAGTTGCCTTCGAATATGTACGATGACGTATTAGGATCATTTTACATAGAAAAAAAAGTACCTTTTTGCCTAAGAGCTCATAAAGTTTTGGATTAATCTCAGACAATTTCAAGAAAAAATGGAAAATTCTGGAGTTTCAAAAGTTGAAAATTTTGGAGTTTTTCTTGAAAATTTAGCAGTTTTTTCTAAAACATTTTTAACTTTTGACACTGACATTTTTTTCTAGAAAACTTCTGGTTTATTTTAGCTAATTTTTCACCTTTCAAACTCATAGATGTTTAGCTAGCGAATAAAAATAAATGCACAAGTGAAGTGTTCAAAAGGACCTGTTGCTCTGTGATGTGGTTCTATCAAAGATTGGTCAGATCCCAAGAAACATTTTGCTAAATACACTGGCATGGTGGAGTTTCCCTTTTTAAATGATCTGTTTACCATCCTGTTCTTTCTGGAGATAAAGACAAACAAATATTGTGTACACGTGTAGTTCTGCACAAAGTGAACAGGTTGCGTGCTACATAATGAACTTACGGAGCAATGAAAATTGCTTTGGTGACAACAACCATAAAAATTTGTCAGGAAACAGTATTATAATAAATAGACACTAAAGTTCACTGAGACTTTCCAATTTGCATCTGGCTAAAAATAATAAGAACATTTCTGGAACTTCAAAAGTTGAAAATTGTCAACTTATTATTCTAGAAAAGTTGGGACTTTTGAAACTGAGAAATTTCCAAGTTTTTTTCTATAAACTTTCTGAGATTAATCACTTATAAAATTTGCATTCATTTTGAAAAGTCTGGATGCTTCAGTGGAGACAGTGGATGTTCTGTAAATCACAACTTCAAATTGTTCACGGAAACTCTTTCTATTCACAGATTTCTTCAAAAATATTGGAAAACAAACGCACCTCAGGAAGATGAAGAGCCAAAACGGTTTCCACTGTGGGTGTTAATGAATATTAAGTTATATTTAGTGTTTGAGCCAATAAAATAGGCAGCTGTGAGCGTTTTAGAAAGTGTCTCAAGTATTCACAGATTTCAGCTATTTGCGGGCCGCTGCGGTCCCTAAACCCCACAGGAGGTTCCACTTTATTGGTGATATAAAGATGGTGAGCTACACCAATTCATTAAATGCTTTCCAAATGCTACACTGACTTGCTGCTATAATCAGATACTAGGACTGGACTGAAACTAAGAAAAAAAAACCAGCCAAAGTCCAAACAAAAACCTACAAATAGTCAAGTAAAGTATTGGTCAATGTTATAAAAAGTCCAGCTATTTTTTGAAGGAAAAAACAAAGAAATCAGAGTTTTAAAGAAATTTTATACACCAAATCGCAGCATAAGTCTTTGACAGGTATTACATTTAGCTGTAGATTACAAACACGCTTAGAGTTATGCGACAGCAATCAGATAAGCATTCTTCTTGGAGGGCATGAGTGCCTCAAATCCTTGTAGCACATCGTTAAAAAATGATCCTAATTATCGCAGGGCTTTGCAAACATTCCACATTCGCTTTGGTTCTAAAGTGGACATAAACATGGCCGCCACAAACAGCTCTTCTAGGTTCACTCCCTTCCTGTTATTTGAGGTGGATGCTTTAATAGATTCTTTTAAAAGCAGGGAAGTGCATGATGCATTGGCCAGCTGCATCTGCAGCTCGACAGATGCAGCAGCGGACCTTCTCACAAAGTTTCTGCGCCGGAGGAAGGAACCACATGACGGTGGTCCGGCTGCAGTAAACACATACCGATCTTTCACACCAACGCTTGCAACTATTTAAAGAGCAACCGGCAGCTTCCAGTTGTACAACTGGGATGTGGTAGTTTTACTTCTGACTGAATTGGGCTTTAAGTCTGCAGAGTATGAAAACATTTTACACCGAAGACAGAAATGTTTGTTTGCTGCTACTTTACCTGTGAAGCAATTTTAAAGGGGCTGTTAAATCAACGTTTTTGAGCTTTACACCATGTTATGATGTTGTTGCCTCATGAAAAACACACCAAGTGTTGCCTTGATTCTTTCATGCATTTTTGAGAAATCTTTTAATCTCCATGGCAACCAGTCAGCTAGGCAAAATGCCTGGTTAGACTAGCTCCGCCTTAGAACTGAAATTTCCAAGTTTCCGCCTCACAGAGCAGCCCTCTCCCGCAACTCCTCCATTCAGCTCCTTCAGACTAGCAACAGGAATTAGCAAACGCCTGGTGGAATGCTGGTAAAAATGTTAAAGGGTTAACAGAGGAGCGATCTTGTGATGACTTCCTGAGTGCGGAGTTTCAGAAAGAGCCAGCATTTTTAAAGAGACAGAGGCCCAATTTCAAGTTGTTAAATATTGAAGTGAAAGTCATTTTTTTGATATGTACAGCAATTTTGTAACAACTGAAGGTAACATAGTTATTTCATTGTGCTATAAAATGGTATAATGTGCCAGGAAAACGCATATTGCCCCCTTTAAAAACAAAATGTTTCCTCTCCATGACCGAAAGAAAATCTTTCCGTCCATATTAACGTTATGGCATTGAGACTACATGTTTTGCCCGTTCTTCTCTGCAAAATATCACTAGGTGAGTCTGTAAACGTTTGGCCACAGATTTTCAATTGTATTTAGGTCTGAACTTTGACTATGCCATTTTAACACATGGATAAGCTCTGATCTAAATGGTTGTATTGTAGCTGTGGTTGTATGGTTAGGGTCATTGGAAGAGGAAGACGCTTTTAGAGGCATCCATCTATCTTTCCATCAAGTCTAACCAGCTTCCCCATCTCTGCAGAATAAAAACCTCTCCATAGCATGATGCTGCTATCACCACAGTGCAATCAGTGGGATGTGCAATGTTGGGTTTCCTCACATTTTGTGTCCTTTGCACATCGCATCACATCGTCTGCTGCAAAGTCTTCAACAAACCTTCCAGGTTTCTTTCTACAATAAGGCCAGATCTTTGGAAATTGTGAGGAGTTGTAGGTCTGCAGCTGATCCATGTTCACATGTGTACTGAACCTAATGCTGCTTTAAACTTCGGAGTTATTAACGAGGCTGAGTGAAAATGGGCCTAGTTGTTCAAATCTGAAGATGTGAAAAAGTCTTAAAAACAATGCACCATTTTTCTTCCACTTTAAGTAAAAAAGAAAGTAGTAGGAACATTTTAGCAAAGCACTGTGTATGATATAATGTCTAGGAGAACTGAAGAACTTTGTAAACTGAGCCTAACGGAGATTAATGTTTCATATTTTCAGATTTTTATTGCCTCTGTAAATCACACCCAGAGAAATCTGCCGGTTGTCCACCTGTCCAACATCCATTTTCCTCTTCTTGTAACTCCAGTCCTGAAAATATGTGTCTCCTGCTTTGATGTGTTGCTCTGAAAGAGAGCAGGTGACCAGTCAGGTTCGCCAGTATGGTAGCACAGGAGCCAATGACCACTTACAGTTACTTAGGCAAGCAGAATGAGGGGAAAGGGTTTGGCAAAGGAGCTTGAGTTTAGAAATATTAAATATCTTTACTTAGGCATTAAATCCAGATGATGTTAATGTAGGGAGACGCAGAGGTGTGGAAGAATAAACCAGAAACCAGGTCCTAAAAGTCACTAAAACAAAGCAGATTTCAGGTTTTTTGTTTTTTTTTACAATGTTTGACAATGTCGGGAAAAGTGTTATTGTAGTTTTTGTTTGTAGATTGAATGCCTCTGCTGCCTGGCACAGTGAAGAATGGGGCTGGTGCAGGATGATCAATAAAGCTAAACACCTCAAAACCATGAGCAGCCACACAAAGCTGTAAATATAACCGAATCGCAGACATTTCCTCCTTTAATACAGGATGCCAGAGTAAACACTTAGAGAAACTCATCTTTTATTGTATTTTATTTCCAAACATAAATGCTAGGGGTTACTTTAGGTTAACATGAGGTCAGCTTCCTTTATAAAACAGTAAAACGGGAAAATAAAACACCTAAACAAAAAATATTGAAATTAATTAAAAGACAATACATCTAATGGACTAAAATTCACTTAGCAAAAATATTAACAAACTTAAATGTTATGGACCTTTCACAAACAAGCAATTATTTTTGACCACAAAGAAACAAAAATAGTTAATTTAAAATTTTTTCTTGCCCATTAGGGCACAAGGAAACAAAAAAACGTCCATGCTTACCTCTTTTGAAGAACTTTTCTGGTGTTCTGGAGAGGAATGTGGGAGATGCAGCGACGGAAAAAAAAAAGTCATGTCTAGGTTATAAAAATCTTTGTCGATAACTTTAGTTCAAAAAAGTCCAAAATATTTAACATTCTACCTTAATCATCATGTTGGGGATCGCCATTTGTTGAAGTATTAAAACCTTTGTGTTTGTTTCTGATTAAGGAGATGCAGTTGATTCCTCTCTGGACATTTATTAGGAACATCAGAGCAGGGACTACAGGGTGAAGGAAGGGTCAATCCCCGGCTGGAAAAGGCCCGGATCCAACATTCAGATCTCAGTTATATACCTTCAAATGACGTCAAACTAGATTACACATTAGTTCCTGCCATAAATAGATAAATCACTGATACATGGCTTAATCCATGGTGTTACATACGTGCTGGCTGTCCTAACTGATACTCCATTGATGGATCTTATTATCAATGTATATGGTCTAACCTCTGTTCAGAACCAGTAAAGAAGTCGTCTTTTCTCTGCCGTTGTAAGATTAACTGGCCGGTCACCGGCTGTCTGGTCTGGTCTGACCCAGCTGCTTGTGTTTAGCTGAACCACCGAGTAACAGCTCAATTTCCAAATATTCCTGTTCTGTTAAACTGGCACTTAGAAAACCACTCATACCCCCCCCGATATTGAATTATAATTTTTTTACCCATAACATATTCAGGAAATAAGTTACAGGACTAATCAAATGGCAGGTGTGTCCAAAGTGTGGCTCATGGGCCATCTGCAGCCCCTGGACTGATTTTATATGGAACCATACTGTAACTGCAGAATCATAAAAAACCCTCAAAAAACAAACAAGCACTAGTGGTTGGTGTAGATGCAAATTTTGACTTTTAAATAAGTTGCAAATTAAAATTAGGTACAACACAAAGTACTTGTATAATAAGTGCTCTGTTTTCTCTTTAATTTGATGTTTTATTTGTGTTGAGTCTAGATTGTTCCTTTTTAGACCAAAAACTAATTACTTCAGTTTTGTTTCTGTTCAGCTGAAGGAAGTTATGGTGCGTTTATGCACTGATTTGTTCTATGCATGTACTCAACATTTAAATGGGTTCAAGTCAGCTGCTGACATCTTAATGTAGAGCTGTGTATCATCTGTGTAGTTATGGTAACTAACCTTATTATTTGCTATAGTCTGGGCTAGCAGGATCATGTAGATATTCAATAAGAAGGGCCCCAAAGGAGAACCTTGAGGTACTCCGCATGGAATTGTTGACAGATTTAATGAAAAGTTTCATATTGACAGAAAGAAGTCTCTGCTCACTCAAGTCCTGTACCAGAGAGTCCAACTCGGCTCTCCAGTCGTTTTGGTAATATTTCATGGTCAACAGTGTCAAATGCTGCGCTGAGGTCCAACAGAACCAGCACTGCGGTTCTTCCACGGTCTGTATTTATGTGGATGTCATCGAACACTTTGATGAGGGCGGTCTCAGTACTGTGGTGAGCCAACTGAAAGACGTCAAAACAGTTGGTCATTGTTAAAAAAAAACTATTTAACTGTTGAAACAACTTTTTTGAATAATTGTTGAATGTAAGGGTGGAAATTGGTCTGTAATTCTGTAGTTAGGTTGACCAGTGGTTTGATAACTGCTGTTTTTACGTTTGGGTATATTTGTCATTTTCTCTACCTTTGTTTTTGATAGGACATATCATCTGTACCTAAACTAATGTTGATGTTCAGATTAACCCTCTAATATTTTTGAATTTTCTCTGTAAAGAATTTGGCAAATTCAGTGCAGATCCTCCTGGAGTGGTTTTCAGATTCTGGAGTCACAGGAAGGCTTGGTAATCTACCAACTGTGGCAAATGAGACACAACCGTTGTTGATGTTTTTGTTAATGATTTCAGCGAATCATTCTCTTGCGTGTTTCAGTGTTGAGTGTTAGCGTTGCAGTCTCTCTGTGTAGATTTCACAGAGAACCAGACTTTATCCAGACTTTCAATAAATAAATCTTTTACTTCTTACTGCTGGGAGCTTCTCCACAGAGATTATTTACCAGACACAGACTTCACATTAGTGGACGCAATGGAATAAATGGTGTCTGAAATATTATAACGGTTGTTATCTACCAATTTATCTACTGAGTTACATGATAAAAGGAGAAGTTTAATATTGCAAAATTTGCTGGCAAACATTACAGGGAACCAGGAAGCAAAAGCACTGACAAGACCTATTGTAATTGGGATCTTTAGTTTGCTACAATAATGAAGCAAATGTTGTTGACGTTAGGAGCAAATGTTGGCTTCTAACATCACTATGTGGGCTTTGCCCACCTTAACACGTTCATACCAATAATAATGAGAAAGCTGAAAGAATCTGCCACACTTTAAAGTCGGTATTGAAGCAATTAATAGCAACTTAGGCACATCTGTTTGCAAAACGTAAACCCAGCATGAAAGACCTGAATATCTGGAGAGGAGCATCGGCTGAGCTAAGCTGAGCTGCCAACGACTTAACACTTCTTCTTTAGACGACACACACAATGTAACTGTATTGAACTGAATATATACCATCCTAGTTAGAGATGCACCAATGTGATATTAATATCTCTATCAGTCCTGATATTGAAAAAGTTCTAAATCGGGTATCGGTCATAATGTTTCCAATCCATGAGGGCAGATATATTCAGTTTAATTTTGTGCTTTGAGGTCTATGTAACATTCTGCTTCATTATTTATTTTACAATATATTTAGAATTCCTAATTGCTCTTTCTGAACCAGTTGAAAGAAAATTAGTTGCAGTTCTTTTTACATTTGACTAAGATAGTCAACATATTGTTTTTGTCAATATGTTGACTACTGAATGAATTAAAGTTGTGTTATGTTACATGTTTGACCAAGCTTGTGAAGCTATTAGTGTTTTTAAGTGTGATGTGCTAGTGCAGAGTTAGTAAATACATTTGTAATTTAGTACATTTTGTCTGTGTTTAAAAAAAGAATCATTTTAAGTGAATTCAGCACTGTTTTTATGTATTGAATCGGTATCGGTCGATACCATACCTCAGACATCAGTATCGGTATCAAAAGTGAAAAAAGTGCATCGATGCATCCCTCATACTAATATCCTAATACCAAATATTTGGCATCTGCACCTGAAAAACTTCCTGAAGTTTAGACCTTGCTGATAGACATAAAAATAGTTAATTTCTAAAGTAATCAAGTTACCACATTTGTTTATTCTGAAGGATATCTGCTGATGTTTTGTGAAACAAATGTCTGAAGGAAATGGCCAAATGTGCAAAATCTTTGATAGGTAAGAAACAAAACTATATGTGTAAGATGTACTTGGTGTTATCTCTTGAGTCCAAAATAATTATAGAAAATAAAACAAGCTTGTTCCAAAAAAAAAAAAAGAGCAGAATTTAAATTGAAGAAGCATGCAATAGGGCTGCAGAATGCATAATCTACACGCACATTTTGTTTCCATTCTTCAGTCTAAACTGTCAATCTTTAACAGAAAACAGAGTTCAAAGTGACCGGGAGGGGCACAGTTTCCTCCTAAAATGTTTGGAGATTAGTCTGATCTGAGCAAGTCGACCAAAACGAGATTTGCAAACATGAAAACAATCACTTTCCTCTTCAAAGCAAAGCATGCCATGCACTGCTGCAAACCATCCTCTGAGAAGTTTCTACGTTTTCACATCTCCACCGTCCCCATCTGAAATGTTAACATTTGTGGTGTGAGTGTGTCACAGCGGACTTCGCTTTGAGGTCTTAAAAGGAACAAGCACTTTTCTAATTGTCAGCTCTTGCTCCCACAGCACATTAATCTGGGCAGCGCAGCCAGGGATTAGCTCCAAACAGAGGGGAAGTCCCTGCCGGCTGATCTCACGTCAAACACACACACACACACACGCTTGAATATGCCTAAGCATGTATACCGTAAGCATCTAGTTCATGCATATGTGAGGACGCAATACACACATATAATATTGGTTCCAGTGCGCCCACTAATGAGAAGCAGCTTTTCTAACCACTCACATTATGTGACATCATGGAGTCCCACTGTATTAAGTCTGTTAACATTTAGGAATATAAGTGACTCAAGTCAGGTAGGCTGCAGGCGGGCGGCAGGGTGGCCTTGTGGTTACAGCAACCACCTTGTAACTGAAAGGTCAGGATGCCTTCAATGGCCCCAGATGTCCATCAAATTTAATTGAGGCCAAAAGCCTTTATGCACAGTAAGAGGCTCGAAATGTCAGCTGAACACCAAATGTGCAAATGATACGCTTGGGGATTTGGCTCCAGCTTGAACAAAAACCAAGCTTTTATTGGTCAGCTCTTTGACTCCTACAGTTATGAAATAGATTGAGAGCAAAGTAGGTGTTTGCTTTCTGACTATCTGAGCTGCAGGCTTCTCGGATAGACAAGTTACCGTAAAACGGGGGTTGTGTTAAAGGATTATTTTAATAATCAATTAATCTGTCGCGACATGATTTGGTACCATCGTCACAAACACAGAAACAGTTATGCTAGCTATACACACCAGAGTACTCTCTGCCAGCCATCTGTTGCAATTGGGATGGTAGGAAATTTATTTTTTGCTTTGTCCATAAAGCTACGCTGAGCATCAGCTACAGCAGCAGAACAGCTGTTCTGTCTTATCTGCATCCACACACTTTGCCTTGAACCAAAGTGTGCTGTGAACTGGCATCTAGGCAGCAGCTCCAGGAGGAGAAGGGTTGTCCTATTTCCTGCATCATGCTAGTCATTTTAAGGATGCCTATTGATCCCTGAAAACAATAAAAACCTGAAAATCAATGAATAAAATTCCACTGGACCAGACATAAGAGGATGCTAGCATTTGGCATTCGTAAACAAAGCATAGGCGTAAGAGTGTAACATAAATCACCCGGCTGGAGCATGAGCCGCTGAATAGTAAAACATCACCTAACAAAGCTTTGAGGCAGATAAGTTGTCTTGAAGAATTTTAATAATCGAGGTACTCAAATCGTTCAAAGCATTTTAGCGTAAACTGTTGGCTTGTTGTTTCAAAGTTATCCACAGACAGTTTGGCTTAAAATGTATTAATTTTATTTTTTCAATCTGAGTTTCAGTTGCTGGTATAATGATGGGAAGAAAAGACAACAAACTGTGATACTTAAAGTTTCAGAGTGTCTGTAAGAGCAGCATCCACAGTCTTTTTCCAAGCATGAAAAAACACTCAGGTGACTGCAGAAACAAACAAAAGAAAAAATTACACACACTGCCAATTCCAAAGTGGCTCATTGGTGTGAACTTTCTGTAGTAATAGGCGGATAAAACATGGTGAGGGGAGCCCTATTTGCTGCACTTTGGTGCTAAATTAAAAGCTTTCGAGCAGGGTCTGCATAATAAAACCAGCCTACAGGCAGCAGGTTATGGATTTTACATTTTTGATCCAGATAGCTGAGATTCTAATCTAAGCAGGTATGGAAGTATCCACTTATCTTGTAAAAACAGAGATGGAAGGAAATACCTAAGCAAAAAAACAAGTTTGGAGGAATCCCTTGAGTGCTACAATACCCAAATCAATCAATAATCTTATAATGACAGAAAACGGTAAAAACCATGCAAGTCGGGCATAATAAATCATTTATAAGCTTCAGTAAATCAGTGATTTAAAAATTCAAAACACCCATTTGCTCAGAAAGAAATATTGGGAGGAAATACTACCTGGAAAAACATTGTATTTTTTTTAAGAGATTAGGTCCAGATGTGTCCATTTTTTTCACAAAGTCAATTATGCAATTTGGATTCTGTCTTGAGATCCCTTTTGTAAAGCAAATCTGCCCTGGCAGACTAGCTTCCCTATAGGACGGCCTGATGCCATGACAGGACACGTGTAAAAAATAAATAATAATCCTTGTTTGCATATGGATGAGAGGCACAATCCCAGGTAGAACAAAACTGTTTGTGTCTGTAGTTTCTCACCATAAATGTTCTTTCCAATAAGAAAAAAAAAAAGAAATCAAATCCGAAGTCTAAAGGTTTTTCTAACTTGAAAAATAACTTTTCCTCTGTTCCAATGTTTGCGATTTCTCTAAGACGCAGACACATTTATGGCCAGAACATAGAAGTCAATGTCAAAATTGAAATTAAAGGGGCTAGCTTCAGGTTGTTGACACGGAGTGACCCATATGTATTCCTGTCAGCTTTCACACACAGCTGCACTCAAATCTGGCAACCAGCAAACTCTGTAATAAACATATTGATGGATTCTACAGCGGCCGAAATAACCACAGGACCTCGCATTGTTACCTCCTGCTTTCTCCCACTGGAGTCCTCCCTCATGCTTGTTTAACTCATACATTTTAATTTATTACTTTTGCATAAAGCAGAAATGTGTGTAATCTGTAGCAGATCTGCACTTAATACAAAGGCTGAATTTGCAAAGAGAGAGTTAATGGAAATTTAGCTGTTGGTGAATTATGCAGTAGGTTTCTAATTAAAGAGCACATATCAGCATATAACAAGAACACATACAATTCTTAAAATTCTCAAATGTAAACACTATTTCTGTTACTTTTTCAAGCAGATATGGGACAGAAAACATAGCGGTTGTTTGACATATTAAAGACCTTTCTAATGCGAAAATGTTAAATATGTGTGCTCACTCAATCCTTTTTCCGTGACTGGCAACAATAAAAGAAGTACAGAGTGAACATTTTTAAAGTTCGTCTAAGCAGAAAGTTCAACTGAGATTTGTGAAAGCAAAAAGATTTTGATGTTTGTTTTTTTTTATTCGTCATCTGCCAGTAGAGAATCTCTGTGGACATTTGCAGATTCTTAAATGGAACCAATAATCTGCCTCATCAAACTTTCTCCCTGTATCTTTATCCAAGATAATTAGAAACTGCAAAGTCATATTTTTTCAACATCTGAGGAAAAACAGCTTAAATAGACACTGTAGAACCAAGTTGTTAGAATCTAACCGTAGATGGACTTGACATGACAGATAATTTCCTACGAGTAATATTTTGACAGCTAAATGAATGTTTAATTCAACATTTTTAGCACAAATTACTCATTTACTGCAGTAAATTAGAGATTGGGCTTGCCACAGAGCATGTTAAATCCCTGTCTTGGTTGCCAGTTTGTTAGGTCTCCAAACAACTGCTCCCAGTCTTCTAACTATCACACTTTCTTGCATATTTCTCAACTTCAGGCATGAAAATGAACAGACCGAAACACGACTGCAATGGAAAAGTTGCACCTCGCCCTTTAAAAATGCAATTGGAAACATGTCAGATGTTACTGTGTTCGTCTCTATACAAATACTTTGCATACATTTTTTCTGCTTTAAAGCCATAGCATGACTTTTCACCACTAGGCCCATTAATATAAAACATTTCTTTTGTTTAACTTTAAACAAAGAAACGTAGAATGTGAGTTGTTGCAGCTGTGTAAAGAATGGCGTGCACATGAACTGAAGCTAACCCTCACATAACAGCTATAATAGCCTTGCTCTGGTTTAATGATGAGTTACTCTGTGATTATTATTTAGCCTGCCTAAAATAACTTTTAAAACAGGTGCAGCGCTATCAGAGACTTATATTTGTGGACGCATTCCGGAGCAGACAAAGCTGCAGGTGTAAGGCTTTGAAAAGGAAAAGCGTACACAGCACAATCAGTCCTGAAGACGGATAGAGACAGGCAGGGGGAAAAACTGTTTGCACTAAATCTAATTAGCTTTGTTCTTTGATTCAGTCTTCACAGTGTTTGTTAAAGGCAGATTCACAAAAAAACAACATCCAGTTCACCACAGGGGCAATGCTCAGTTTGATTCTCTGCTTCAGTTTCCTTAAGGTTGATACTGAGCAAGCGGAAACATGAAAGATTCAATTATGGTTTCAGTGATTATATTTAATTATATCATGACTAATCATTTCAAGCAGCAAATGAGGTCACGGGAAGCCAGGGCATTAGAAGGAATGGTGCAGACAGCTTAATTAATTTTCCAACCATCATCTTCTCTTTAAATAAAATGTGGTAAAGATTTACTGGTGGCTTAATGCAGGTAATAATTTAAGTGGCCCAATAGTAACAAATGAAAGACCTCCAACAGATTGATTTTCCGTTCCGTAATTAAAAGGTTTGATAGACAGAAATAAACACGGACAAGGAAGGTTATGATTAGGTTTGTAAAGATGTTGATCGTTTTCTTTTCTTTTGGGATCAAAGGCGGCTATATTTAAACATCTGAATGTTGTGATGAAAAAGTGCACATATAAAGTTTGGAAATGAAGCAAGTCCAAGTTCAGACCTCCGTACTGTATTACGTTACAATATGGCCAATTAGTACCACCGTGGTCATTGAACCAGCGTTTGGTAGCTTTACAGTGTGAGCCAAGTCCTGCTGGAAAATGAAATCATACTCTACAAAAAGCTTGTCAGCAGAAGGAGGCATGAAGAATAAAATGTCCTGGTAGATGACCGCTTTGACTGTGGACTTCAGAAGACCCAGTAGACCAGGGGTGTCCAAAGTCGGTCCTGGAGGGCCGCCATCCTGTGTGTTTTAGTTCTCTCCCTGGTTTAACGCACCTGGATCCAATGATGGCTCATTAGAGGCCTTAGGAGAACATTGACAAGCTGAGAAGGTTGTTACTACAACCAGGGAGAGAACAAAAACATGCAGGATGCCGGCCCTTGAGGACCGACTTTGGACACGCCTGCAGTAGACCAACATCAGATGTACATACTCGGGTGTAATGTGGGTCCACTGTCTGCGGATGGTTGAGATTTCTTAGTTGAGCGTATCGATTTCCTACATTTCCCACATTTTCCACATTTTCCTCATTTCCACTTAGCACAACACAGTCCCTGGTCCTCATCCAGGGTCTGAGCCATTTCCTCCGATGTGTTTTTTTGGTCTCTGAAAGTCCTTATCCCAACAATTTCATCCACATGATGGTGGCGATTCTCAACTTTATCAGCTCAAAAGACTTGTTCACTGCCAAGCAGTTTATTGTGCGACACCAACTGTGTGTACGCAGGTATAAAAATGTGCAATGTCCGATGCACGCGTACCTCTGAGTAGCAAAGTACGGCTCTCCCAATCTTCATCCACAGCGCTGAAAACGGTTCTTAGTGATGTAGTTGCATGATGAAAATAGCATAATCTCGTTTGCTGTTCTTGAAATGGACCCGGATCGAACTATTTTGCACACAATGCAATATGGTCAGAAGTCTGTTGCTGCATTTGTATGCAGAAATATGCTCTGACGACAATGCTGATAATTCCCTTCAACTAGTCCGCTTCAGCTGTCTGGTTTTTGTATCCACAGGTGACATATATTTTTAAGGAGCGTTTATCAGACAAATTGCATACATTTGTCTGATTTTTCAAAACATACCAACAAAGATTGTCAAGTGGCTAAAAACCCATGGATGGAAATTTCAAAGTTGCTCTCCTTAGTGTCTATATGTTTACAGTATTCTGAAACGGGAGAGGCGTCCCCATGTGGTCTTCACCTGGTGTGGAAGACGTGTGCGAATACGAACGTCCCATAACCACGTAACGGCGCGTCGACTGATTTGGCTTCGGACAAATTACGTGAAAGCCTTTAGGAAGCTTTCCAAAAGAAATTCAAACTTTACTTCTGAATGTAAAAATAGGCCTTTGGACAATTAAGGAACACTCCAGGTCTTTGTCTACTTAACCTGGTGAGACACATCTGACAATGTCTTTGGTTTAGAAGTGGTTTGCTAACTGTAGCCCATGTTCTGGATACATCTGACTGTGGCTGAAGCCCAATCTTAGTTGGGCTTTGCTTCACAATTCACTCAAGGCTTTAATTTCTCTCTTGCAGGTTTTCCAACTCAATTTTCCAGCTTTCATACAGAACGTTGTGAACATCTAGCTTCTTTAACACAGACCTTTTATGTCAATGACTGTGCTGGACAACTGGAAAGTCAGCAGTTTCCCTCATGATTGAGGGAAATGTATATTTCTGTATAAAATAAAGAGATTTTATACAGAAATATATTCATGTCTTGTAATTTTCTGAGAAATGTAATGTTGTATTTTCCATAAGCTCTAACCCAAAATCTTAAGAATGAAACTAAATAAATGCTTGAAATTGTCAGGATTGTGGTGTGAGTGTTTTTCTGTTTTAGTGTAACTTCACTTTGAGAGAGGATCTTTGCAGGAGAGCTCTGCTGGCTCTGCGCTGCCTGCACACCTGGTGTCAATCACCTCTGTAGGAGATTGGTGAATATAAGGAGCTACAAGATGGTTGGATGGTTAACTGTGATTGTAGACTTCAGTTCTCCAGAACTTCTTGTGACTTTCTATTGTGACTTTCTGTGAGTTTATGAGTTTCAAGCCACCTTGTCTCTTGTGCTCCAACATTATGTTCACACTGCAGTCTAAGGTGACCTAAATCCATTTTTTTCCTCTTATGCTGCCTGTACCTGATCTTTTCATGACAGTCTGAACAAAAGAGATTGGATTTTTACAAATGTGATCCAGGCTACTTTGATATGAGGTCTTGAATCCAATCCTGATCTTTTCAAATATGACTTGTGTCTTTACAGTCAATTCACATTCATCCAACCTCTACATCATTGATACTTGACAAATATCACAATGCTGCATCCATCATGACACAAATGTATCACCAGTTTTCAAAGCCTCATTTTTTGCTAATCTGGAAGCATGTCAAGTGTCCTAATATATGCAACGAAGAGGGCATGTGGTGCGAGGAGGAGGAAACCTATCGCATACCAAGAAGGCCATGCAAAATTAACCAAAAAGTGTTTTCAAGAGAGGGAGGGATCCAAAATAAATCTTGAAAGACCTGGCTATCACCCTCTTTGTCCGGCTCTTATCCAAATTTAGCTCCACACACAACTAGAGGTTAATTCTTTTGACCCGGGACAAACTCTTTCCGCGTTATTAGGCATTTCTCCCGTTGACAGAAGCTTTCAAAGCCTGTTCGTTACAGAGCAAACATGTCAGAGAACGCACCAAGAATGCCAACTATCCCAATGAGGCAGCAGCTTCCTGTAGGTGGTCGACCGACATGAGTCAATCGTTTACTGGACCCTGAAAGTCTTTGATGAAGTTATAGATCCAAATGAAGGCAAGATTGTATTCACTTAAATAGTGAGAGAGCATTGTACTTGCAACACTTTTTACTTGTTGAAGTTCCCTACTAAAAACATTGGACATAATTAACCAACTAATAACTTAGAGATTGACATATCTTCAAGACTTACTCCAGTTGGTACATTAGAACTATTAGGGAGATGAAAAGTTTTAAAAAATAAACTTGACTTCTTGCCTGCTCAGTTATTATAATCATCCTGTGATCTGCAGGTGACCACTAAGAACTTCCTGAAAAGCTCAGTTCTGCAGTGAGGTCAACCTAAGCAGCTGTATTTGCACTTATTCATGTTGAGGAAATAATCCTCTGAAGTTATGAAGCTCTTAAAAGTTAGGTTTACTCTGGATGACGCTTAGCTTGTTGCTTGCTTCAGCAAAACCAATTTTAAAGACATTTTTCAGTTCCAGTAAAAACTCAGACTAACAAGAGTTTTTAGAGGCTGTCCAGTGGTGAGATTTGTTTTCACAAAAATACATTGACCACAGCTGGGTAATAAATATTGAACCATGTACATTTAGTAATATGATTTTAAAAATACTCACTGTAGGAAAAGCATAGTAATTCTTGCTGGTGTGTATTTAAGTCACTAGCTTTGTTTCTGTTATAAATGAGTGCAAAGCTTTGTCAGTGTTCAGCTAATGTCAAAAATACGCAATTTTGCAATTGTGGTGTTTTCATTAAATAAGAAATGCAATAAAAATCACAGGTAAATAAGTTTGCTCGTGCGAAAAACATGCCGCGCCATTGTCCTTCTAGTACTTCCTTTCGTCAGCTAATTTATTTTCAAAACGTCAACTTGTGCAATTTTATGAATAATAGAAACAAAGTAGGAATCAAGTAGCGCAATGACGCATCTCTAACTGTCTTAACTGCCATTAAAAAAAACGTGTAAATATTGAATCAAGGTTCAGCACGAGGGCAGAGGAAAGATAATTGTTTTGAATGAATAAAGAGGATCCAGTACCACAAGGCTTTCTGCCAAACAGCTCACACCTGTGGCTGTGCTGCGCTCACCATAACACGGTGACATGAAACAGAACACTCGGCTCGTTGTAATTTGAAAGTTATTTTACAAACCATTATCGTAAATTTCCCTTTGAGGACCCTTTCTTTAGTATCAGTTTATGATCCGTCAGTTGGCCCCCAAGGCAAGGGGAGCAGGAGGTGAGCCGAGCGTGCTCTCTGTGAGCTAAGTGGCAGCCTCAATGTGTCATGGGAAAGAAAACATGTCCCCTGTGGCCGGCCTGTTTAAGGTATCCCGTTTTTAAAGGCTGACTTCTCCCTTTAATGCCGACATCACAGGCTGGTCTGGCCCCCGAGCCAGTCACAAACAGGAAGTCTCTGCTAATCCTGGTCTTCCCTAATGACGCAGAGGAATTCTCAATATTCCTATTGTCTTCCTGTATATGTTTCCTTTAAACCTTTAGCTCTGAACCTTTCCAAGACCAGGGATTAAGGCGCAAATAAAATCACAGACCTAAGCTTATGAATGAAAAAGATTTTTATACATCATCAAAGATACTTTGCGAATAAATGGTGTGGACTCTGTGTTGTAATTAAAAGAATACTTAATTTATTCCAAAGAAAAATTAAATGTCATAACTCAAATCATCAGCGTACCTTCAAGGAGTCATGTTGAATGGTGATACTGTGGACAGGAAGGATCTCTGGTAGCAGTCAGTCTTGCAACAAATTTGAAGAGGCCTCTGACTGAAGACTGCTGCTCTATCATAGTCTCATGCCTGCCATGCCATGCTGACACCTAAATATCCAGAGACAGAGACGCCATTCCACAATAACATGCCCTGGATGACACTATCAGGTTTTGGCTAGCACTGCTAATCCACCTCATTTACTTTTGCCATTCCACTTTAAGGGTTAGAGTTAGAATATCAACAAAGTTTTGAACACGTTTATAATGAAAACACAGCTAATGAGTTCTACTCCAACGGTCTACAAAGTCAGCATCTGATGCCGCTGAGCACATTTGGGATGTGGTGAAACTTTATATTTGCTTCAAGGATGTGTAGCTGACAAAGCTAACCTTGCCAATATGTAAATATGAACCAAAATCTCTGAGGAGTTTAATGAACACCTTGCTTAATCCACGGAACAGTTTCTGAAAGCAATGTGTTCATAATGCAGTGGGCTGTAAGTGCAAATCCTTACGCTGGAGACAAAAAAAGCTACTTCAGTTTCCTGTAAATGCTTTGTTTTATTTACCTGAAAACCAGATGTTCAGAAGAGAAACTGCAAGCTCTCAGACTGGAAGTAACAAAGCTGTCTGATAACCTGGGGCTGTGCAGACAAAGTGTTGGGCCGCAGCCCGGTGTGCCGTGAATGCTGATGCACAGATTACAGCCGGGTTTGTCATGGGTACAGTCCAGACCAGCTCTGCTCCTATCAGCATTATCCCAAAGCACTCAGGCGTGACATCTGCCAAGAGGCCTGCTGCAGGGTCCGGCCTCATCACCGGGAACACATCCAAGTCAAATATTGTTGCCCTCGCACACCGTGGGGCAGCGCCTTGTCACAACTCCTCTTTAACCAGGAGGTGATGTTTATGACAGCGCTTGGAAAACGAATTCCATGAAGACGAGGAACGGATAGAGGGCTCAACATACCACACACAGCCGTGGACTTTGATTACAAGCTCAGAGGGTGGTATCTTTGAGCTCTTCCTCTTCTCCATCGCGGCTTCACCAGCGTGTTATCAGCTGTGGAAATGTCCGACGCAACTCTCTGAAGGAGCGGGATCAAAGTGGATGACATAAGCCAGCGCTGCTTTCAGAGGAAGGAGATAAATGCACTGAGCAGGGCCTTTATCAAAGGCCTCCCTGTTTTAAGATCCTGATTAAAGCTGGGGGACCTTTTCCTTCCCCCAATCCCAGTGGACATAGGTGTTCAAACATGATTCTGTTTTAGTTGGCCTGCAAGAAGCTCCACCTTCGGGCCTTACCATGAGACTCCCGCAATTGCTGTCTGTCACAACGCAGCACAAGGGATCCACAGTGTTTTTATTGAGTTTTTCAAAGCATGAATTACACTTCAGCTCAGCCCTGAGAGGGGAAAAGAATAATAAAAACTGTGACTTTGTTTGATCTCTGATTTCTTGAGGCAGGGGAACAACAGAAAATGTGGCCATGCGGTGTGAGAAAACAGCGTTGTACAGAGCGACACGAATCATGTCAGGTTGTGCAAACAAGTTTATCTTTTTCCCCCCTCATTTCCTGCGTTCTGTTGACCGATATCTGAATTATTTCTGTAAGACAAGTTGAGCAGATTTATTTTCTCCGTCGAATGGGGTAAGATAGATGAGGCGGATTGCAGTATTACAACGAGCTGCCACTGGGATATCAGCACAGCCAGATGGGAGCTGGAAACAGGATAGGAAGTAAGATAACTACATGTTGGCACAAACATGTAGGGGGGCGTGCTGTGGTGGCGCAGGGGATTAGCACGCCCCACATTTAGAGGCCTTAGACCCGCGGACATCGTGGGTTCTACTCCCGGTCCCGACGACCTTTGCCGCATGTCCTTCAAAAATAGCGCCGGCTCAGCTGGCTGCCTGCAGATGCAGCTCCCGTTGTGTGTGTGTGTTAATCTGTGTATAAAAAATTCTTGCTGTAACTGCGAAATAATTTCCCTGCTGGGATGAATAAAGTAATTCTTCTTCTTCTTAAACTTCTTGTTTTGATGATTTTCCTGTTTCACCCGGTAACTTTAGAGACAGTTAAAGCATAAAGATACATTCTGAGCATCCAGATTTCCAAAATGATTTCTATTTAGTAAACAGCAGAATAGTAAGAGAGATGAAAGTGAGAAACCTTTAGGGTTTTCCTTCTATAAGCTCGTCACAGGCGTTTGCTGGGATTTTGGTCCATTCCTCCTGACAGAACTGGTACAACAGACTCCTGGTTGTGGTGCTTCATGAACACACACTTTTTCAGTTCTGCTCAGTTTTTTTTATGGGTGACAGGTCAAAACTTTCACTCCAAAACAATGACCTGGTAGTCCTTTGACTATTTCCTAACTAGTTTATGCTTATTGCTCATTGTCCGGTTGGAAGACCCATTGATGTCCAAGCTTTAACTTCATGGCTGATGTCTTCAGATGTTGCTTCAATATTTCCACATAAGACTCTTTTCTCATGATGTCCTGAATCATCATGATGCGGCCACCCCCATACTTCAATTGGGATAGCGTTCTCAAATAACATCTCTCTCTCTGAAGTCCTTTTGAAAAATGGCTTCCTCCACATTGAGTGGCTTTTCAGCCCAGGACATGACACACTGTGGATAATGAAACTCTGACTGGCTTCAGTCAGCTTTTTCACAAGGTTATTTGCTTTCATTCTGTGGTTGAAATGCAAATTTTGCACCAACACACGTTAATCTCTGAACCAGAGAAGTCAGCTCCTTCCTGAATGGTGCCTGAATCATGAACATCGACTTTTGCTTAGCAAGCAAAGTTCTTTATATGTGCTCTGTAGCCTTTTCCTTTTTTTACTGATAGATGTCAGTAACGCTTAGATCTGGGCATCATCTATTGCTTTCGGAGCTATTCCAGCCTACTTCACATTGCCGGACAGATTCTGTTCAAATAATTTATTGGTTCTACAAGTCAGAAACGATTCAGGCCACTAAAATCGGACCATAAAAGTGTTTCATCATAATTTAAAAAGAGGAGGGGATGCGTTTTCATTATACACAACCTAAAGTCTACTTTTAAGAGAAGAAAACTTGTAAGTTGCAATTGGGAAGTATGCTGCCACACAGTCAGTACACGCTCAAATTTGAAGCCCCCAAATCCTTTATTTTTCAAGCCTCTATTTCTTACTGATAAATAATATTTCCAGAGTAAGAATTATGCATTTTCAGCACCTTGTTTCTTTGTGCTAGCTTTCAACATTTCTCACAGGGATGCTGGCCAGAGTTTCTCAGTGAATTACATTTTAAAATAACCATGTCAGGCATTTCTGCTGAGGCATGAAACCACAAACATTGTCCAACTTCCACTCAGCATATTTTCTACATGCCTCCACTGTTCCTTTACTTAAGGTCTAGAAGTAAAACAGACATTAAACAAGAGAAAATGGTAAAATAAGGAGCTGATTATCAGGCTTCTATCATGAAGTATTCAAAGAAAAATAACACAATAGACAAAAGTTGATATTTTTAGCAGCTTGGTCACCTATCTGGGAAAATATGGAGGCGTATATGGAACATTTCTTCAAGATTTTAAGTTACTTCAGCAGAAAATTGGAGATAAATTATTGGCACTCCCGCTTCTAAAAATTGCAGGGCAATAGCCCTTGAAGACTGGAGTTGGAGACCCCTAATTTAATGGTTGCTATGGAGATTTGGTGACCACAAATGCCTCACTCCTGCAGTTTCCCTAACAGTGAACCTTGGAGATTTTGCTACTTCCAGTAACATTCTCCTCACCAACACCATTTCTACTCCTTAAAATGTATATTTGCCATTTTGAAGAGAGATAAAACAGAGGACTCTGTCACTTTATATTCGACTCCAGTGAAATTTATTTAATTACAGCTTAAATCCCAAGAAATTACGATGAATTTAAAAGTATGAATTATAAAATGCAGATCTTTTTCTGCACTGAATAAATATTACGTAACTAAAAAATATAGGTATTATACATATAAATTGCAGGTTTTGTCAAATTTGGAGGGTGCAGCGAATAAATACATAAACTGAACGTTAAGATAATCACAATTGATATGAAGTCTTTTTCAGAGCAGTAAGCTTGTCTGTAACAAGCTTAAGCTTCCAGCGTTTGCTAATAAACTTTAACCATCTGTGTTTCTCTCCTCCAAGAAAGTCACACACATGTTAATATGTATTACAATTACATGGAAGTATGCAAAGAATCCGACCTGTCTACATTTCAGACGCTTGAAAGTTTAAACCATGAGCTCAAATCTTTGGCATTTTGGTGCAACTGAGAGCCGGGAAGAAAAAAGACAGACCAACATTGACCTGAAGAGAAACTGTCCATCAACAACAGCTGGTCTCATAGGATACGGACCTAAAACACAAACTCCTGCACTTGCTCTTGGATTGACGGGAAGCGAGGGAGGGGAGGCAGGAACTGGGCCAAAGACCGGGGATGGACGATCCAGTAGCTGAAGGCTGCATGCACAGGACGCTCCTGGAAGATGTGCACAGCGCTATGTAGGAGAGATGCTGTCCAGTATTTACTCAGGTGGAATAATACAGCAAAGCAGTCCAGTGTGTAGTGATAAAACAAAGAGGATTCTGAAGAATGCGCTCCATATGCGGCTAAGAGCCGATCCGGTTTAGCTTAATTCCAAGTTTGGGTATCGATGTTTTCACCATAAATGAATTCCTTCAACATTTGCAGGGAGAAGTTATTAGTCCAAATAATTAACAGGAGAGTTCTGGTACATAAAAAAAACACACCATCTGAGAAAAAAAAAAAGAGTCTGAGGGTGAAGGCCGACGCAGTGAGTGGAGCAGCAGAAAATGCTTCAAGACATACCTTAGAGCCCAGTTTCACATGTTCCCCATAGGCTGGTGGCTCACATTACTTTAAAGTAGCAGATTCTGAGCAGCTGTTGACAAGCTCAGACACTTGGCTAAGCTGCACGTCACCTTGAGGAATCATCATGTTCAAAACGTCCCCTGTCTCCGATCCTTTTAAATTAAACGTAAGCAGCTCAGTCCGATTCTTTGTGACGGTCATCCGTTTTAAATTCGTCGTGGAAACAAAATCAAGAGGAGTGAAACTGAAAAACTGCTTCAGCATTTTACTGAAGAAATTCAACTGTTTTCTCAAAGGAAAACAAAACCATCCATAAGTTTTTCTTATTATGAGCAATGCAACTTTCTAAATTCCACAACTTCTGGAATCCACAGCAATTTAGATAATGTGCTTCCTTCTCTTTAATGCACTGCAGTATTAGGATGTTGTGTGTGGAAGCATCTGAGCATGCAGCAGCACAGGGCAGATGAATATTTCAAGTTTAATTCTGTCGACGTAACCCTTGGCTTCCCTTCCCAACAGGCAGCCAAGAAGAAGATGTATCCAGACAGAAACTGGAACAATTTAATCGCTGGTGTCAGAAATATGGGAGATAGAAAAAATGTAAACAAAAGCAGTCAATAATATATGACTTTACTGGCCAAACAGCTGCTTCTCAATGGGAAGACATAAATAAACAAAAATGAGCGATCTGAAAGCCTGACTTTAACGTATGCTGCTTTCGGCTCTGTGTCAGCCTCTGTGGATTTGAAAACAAATTTATCACTGAACTTTCAACGCAGTGTGTTGGTTTCTAAGATGATATAATAAAAGCTCCATAAGGCAGGTGCGCATTCCTGCAGCGACACACAATCAGGTAGCATTCAGCTGAAATCTTCCACCTGCCTTAATATTTTCCCCACATGCCTTTCCATAGATTGATGGAGTGAAAACATACGAAGGTCAGGGGTCAACAAGAGAATGAGTGAAAAATCTGAAATAAGAATACATTATGTCTGGATGTGTGTTTGGTTTGTCTTGTCCTGGCTACTGCTGTTGCACGATGGAGCAGCGTAACTTCAGGACATCTGCAGGTAGGTTAGACAAAGCTGTATTTTTTAAGCAATGCTCAAAAGTTGTTTTTTTCTGCTTATCCAGATCATTGAAATACAGATGAACCGGTCAGGCTTTTCCTGACCAGTACCAGTGTCTGGTTTCTGTTGGGTATAACCCCTTTGTACTTGGCGTCACGCTCTTCAGAAAGCAACCCACTCTGCCATGAAGGATATCAAAACAACATATATACTCCTCCAAACAAACACAGTTGGCAGCTTAAAATCACTTTTGTTTAGTTGATTTCACTGTAAAAATGGTCATAGGATGCTGCTGGTAAAATACAATCAAATACCACATTATGGAGAAGATACACATCTAATCATTAGTAACCATGTACAAAAAACAACTGGTAAGCATCTAGACTTTTGTACACTTTGTTTGCTCTGGAGCAAATAGCAAATTAATGCAGATTTAATCAAATTAACAGACGAGTCAGAAGGGAAAAGGTACCAGTGGGTTTCTAAGTTAACTATTCCCACTTTTTATGGGACTCATGTACTTGATGAATCATGACTTCATCTAGTAGAAGCCATCATGGCGCCTTGTGTGATTGTGTGACGTAGTTGCTAAGAGTTAATAGTATATTTCTAAGACCTTTAAGAGATTCAATCTGGCTGCTTACTGTGTATATAGAAGTAGGAGAAGTAGCAGATAATGGTAAAGAAGAAAGGATGTGAAGGAAAATCTGAAGGTAAGTATTTTCATGTACTCAGTCTCATTCAGGCAAAACCTTTACTGAATTGCCTTTGGCTCCAATTATAGCTGCAAGTCTTTTGTCTCTACCAGTTTTGCACAAGAAAAGTTTGGTTCTGTGAACACAAATTTCTATTCTTCCCACAGATTCTCATTTTGATATCAATCTGGACTTTGACTGGGTCATTCTAACACAAGTATATGTTTTGATCTAAACCAATCCATTCCAGCTCTGACTGTATGTTTAGGCCCATTGAGCTAACTCAAGATCAACCTGGATTTATACTGAGACTATTACATGCAATTGGACTCTATTTACTGTTACTGAAGGCATTTGGATCTTAGGCGTGCGACTCAGAGAGCGTTACAACTGAAGAACCGAAAAAGAAATTGTAAAACATTGATTTATCTTTTATTCCTGGATATTTCTCAGCTCAGGCATTTCTTTATGTGTGTCAGATGGAGTCACGTTGTGGAGCTAAAAAGAAAAATACATGCTGATTAGGTCAGATCTCAGATATCACAATGGTTCCTTCTTGCGACAAAAAGTCCTTTTTGTCCCCCTGATAGTTGGTTCCAAACTGTTGAGGCCTTCACCCCACCTCTCCTCCACTCAGTGACACCATTCAAGTCAAGGTCATACGATAGCCCTGCAGGACTCTTTCCTTTCTAAAGGTTGTCCACCTTGGTCCTGCTGCTTTGAAATCAAACTTGCCATTGTTGTTTTTACTGCCCATGACAAGGACAAAGGGACTGGGCAGCGGGGACACACACACGGCTTGAAATGCAATAGGGCTGGGAATTCCTCTTTAATTTCAATGCTATACTTGATCTCTGAGCTGCATGACTGACCACCTTATTATCTATAGCGACAGGAGCTTATCAATACAGAATTCGCTGGGTCCACAGACCAAAGACAAACACATCCTTTATGCAGGATGTCCCCTCTGGGCATGAGACTCGCTGCGCAGACCAACCAGTTAAATTCCACAACTAAGAGTAGGAGACTGAAAATCATTTGTGGACATTTAGACTGGCTTAAGTAAATAGTAAAAAAAAAAAAAAGGAATTTAGTTTATATTAAATGCTTACATTGTTAACTTAATTTATCTGAAAAAAATTACATTTATGCAGAATATGTGAAAGTATATTAAAACTGTAGAGTGTAGCTTTTATTTATTTTTTTTTTTTTTACAAATTTAAAATTTGTATCATGTTTAAAATTATCATCATGGTGTGACAGGATAAGATCAGTGAAATCATGGAGCTCCATTGCCTTCTCCCAGTGCTGCCAGTACTAACTGCAGAAACGCACCAGTCAATCAGAAACAACCAATCAGAGCCAGGAGGCGGGCATTAGCGTTGTCAATCACTCTCAGGCTCTTTGCTAAGCTACAGTTGGTTCAGAACAACATATGCCACCTGCCACCAATGCTAAGGCTAGTTAGCATGGCCCCTGATGATGGCAGATAAATTATTTCCCTCATGTACGACGCTCAGAAATTGTACATCTGAGCGTCGTACATGAGGATGATTGACAGCGCTAAGACCTTCCTCCTCACTCGGAGGGGTGGATTTCTTAAGACGGCAATTGCAGCTCAAAAAGGAGGTGAAGGAGCTAAATTTGATCTGTCTTGTATCATAATGTCGTGGTGATAGTTTTAATAAATATGGGAAAAACAACTTTGCAAAAGTTACATACTGCAACTTTAAGTTAAATCTGATTTGTTGTCATGAATATTTAATAGGCATGACCAAAAATATATTTTTTGTCATTTTGAAAAAATAATCTGCTTCTATCTTATTTAATTTAAATCACACATGGTCTGTGAAATCAAATCAGAGGCCATGTGTGATTTCAGTACATGATGCTGAATAACCACTGGCAGCTTTCATTTACCCATTAAATGTGTGTTGTAGTCTTTATGCAGATTGTCCAAGGGCTTCCTGTGCACCACATACCAGCAAAGTTAATGTTCTCCTGGCTCAGTAACTTATTCAGTCTAATTCTATGCTCTGTGCATATCATGACTGAGAGAAATCAAGCTTTATTATTTATTTTACATTTTATTTAGAATTGTTAATTGCACTTTCTGAACCATTTGAAAGGTTTGTTGCAGTTTAACATGTTTCATTAAGGTAGTTGATATATTGTTTTTGTCAGTTTATTATTTATTTTGCACTCCTAACTGCACTGACTGATTAAATTAAAGTTGTAATTGTTTTTACATGTTTGACCAAACTTGTGAAGTTATTGATGTATTTAAATGTACTGCACCGGTGCAGAGTTATCAAATAAAACAGAAACATTTTAAGTCAGTTCAGCACAGTTCTTCTGTATCAGATCGATATAAGGCGATATTAAACCTCAGGCATCGGTATTGGAATCGGAAGTGAAAAAAAGTGGATCTGTGCATCGCAAAGGAAAACAAAACTAGATCACAAACTGAAAGGACGAACTTAAAGGGGCAGCCATTTTACCCGTGTAAAAGGGATTTCTGATCCAAATGGGGATTTCTGGTTAAAACAAGGTACAGATAAAAAAAGTATAAATTTTGGGTTGACCATGAAAACTTGTGTTTACCGCGGTAGTTTGTGTAGGTTGTGTAAACATTACACAACCAAATTAAGCACATTTTGGAGATGAAAATGAGCTTCACTGCTTCATCACTGACTACCTTTAAGTTTCCATTCTCCATCCTGATCAACTGCTATCAACCAGGGAAGAGGGCAGGTGTTGGCACCACACCTCCAGCTTTAAATGGGAACTTTCCAACAATGGACACCCTCAGGCATCCTGTCCAGGTGTGACCTGGATTTGATTCAAAGAATGCCTTACCCAGCGCAAATAAAGCCAAAAGCTGCCCAGGTGCAGCTTTTGTTTGTTTAGTGACTTCTGCCAGGGAAGCAGCTTTTGCGACAGGCCCTGAGAAGTGAACGCACAATAAAGGGCAGACTCTGAAAGCTCGTCCACACCAAACCTGACTCCTCACTGGAAAACAAAAACACAAAATGCATTCAGGCCGTAAGTTTGAATGATTTCATGGAGTTTAATTACTATTCTCAAGAGAAGCGACCAGATGGGACTCCATACAAAGAGTTCTTTCAATCTTTTGTAAGTCACAAAGACGCCTAACAATTGTATTAACACGTGTAGTTTCAACCTGACTCTGAATGCTGAGACTGACATAAAGGAGCAACAAAACAGAAGCTCTCCGATGGAGGAAGAGGAAAATGACTTATTGATATAAAGAAATAAACACAACAGCCAAAACAAGACAGCTCAAGCCACAATCTTAATTTCTTTAAGATAATACAGTAGTTCTGCATAAAAAAATAATTGTTGAACTTTATCACCTTTTATCTTGTAAAGTTAGTAAATATAATTTACAAAACAAGCAGCATCTTAAAAACCAAGGAACCTTCAGACAGGTGTAGAAGTTTAAAGCAGCGCTAGCTTCTAAAATTATATTCCAAGTTTTGAGCACCTCCCATATCAGAGAACATTTAGGCTGGAAGAGAAGAGCAGTGTGCAAAAAAACAGCCAAGAGGCCTGTGGTAACTCTGGAGGAGCTGCAGAGATCCACAGATCAGGTGGAGGAATCTGTAGATAGAATATTTGCTAATCAGGCCTTAATAGAATAATGGAAAGAATAAGAGCTTTCAAGTCATGTAAAAGGAATAAAACCATCATGTTAACTGAATATTTTCCATCTTGGCCTGTTTTTTGTTTTTTTTTTAAACAGTGGTGGAAAAAATCTGACGGTCATCTGTCATCTTTTATAACTGTCAGATATTTCTAACTTTACACAAAGTGTACAGGAAACTAAATCCCTCTCCATCTTAAATTTTTATTTGTAAAATTATTTGTCACCATCTTGTATTACCTCATCATGCCATCAAGTCGGCGAAACGAGGGGGGAAGCGACAACCAATGGTTCAACATTTACAATCTCACTGAAAGTTTGCGATTTTAACATGACAAAATGAAAAACTGTTGAAGGAGTGAATACTTTTATGAGGTGTTGAGTGCGCCAGAAACCTTTTTCCCTTTCTTTTGTTTTAAAACCAGTTTGTGCATCCATCAATGCGCATGCTACATACAGCACAGTGCTATGAATGAGATACCTAAAGAAACAAAAATGTGCAAACATTAAAAAGATAATATGGAAAGTGGAAGCATGTGTCGGAAAAACGACTGTTTCCCATTAGAGTGCAAAAATGTGCAGATATGAGGAGCTGGAATGTGTTAGCATGAAGGATCCTTTGGTTCAAGGAGGACAGCAGATAGGAGCTTATGTCATGTTTTTAATATGCTTTTAAAAAACTGGCAGAAAACAGAGGGATCTTTAAAATGCTGGGTGGTCTTACTATCAAATTAAAGATAAACACCCCGACCATTTTATAAAGTGGATTCTGAGTGGAGAGAGAAAAAAATTACTGTTACTCGACTTTTTCATAAATCATAATTGTTTGCAATTTGTTGCAGCTGTTACAATGCAAACAGAACATGTTTTACATATGTATAAACATCACTTTGATACATGCCTACTGGCAAATTGCAATTAAAATTTCACAAACTATTCCTGCAGCACAAAATAAATGCCTGAAACAAGATATGGCACGCCTGCACACATGTGCAAGCGCTGCCTGGAATACATCTGTCTAATGTAAATATACCAACGAGGTCAAGCCTCGTCAAACTGCATTAAGATTACCTGTTACACAAACAGTTTCAAAGAGACGAAGCATTAGGCGGACAAATGTGGCTTTAACTTTAAACGAATAGGGCTCAACGGAAAACAAGCATCTTCCAGATCCAATTTTTCAACCAAGAAAGTTCCAACAAGCTGGAAAAATATTGTGTCAGCAGAGTAAGGTTGGTGATACACATTGCAATAGCTGGCTTGTTTTTTATTTTCTGCAATGCTTATCTACTAATCATTTAACCTAAATGTATCTCTAAAGAATAAAAACAGAAGCTCTTTAAGTTTTTAAGTGTTAATTTTTCCACAGTAAAGATGCCGGGGGAATCCTTCGGTGTTACTTCTTCTTCTACTGTGCGCTTGATGCGATCTAATAGCTGCTAAGCCTGCAGGGTCAGGTAAATGGAGGTGAAACAAAACTCCACTTTTTTTTACTCCCGCATCTTGGGAGTGAATCATTTGAAGTCCATCAGCACTGATGCAGTGTAAAGAACGGCGCTCTTCACAACATGCGCAATCGTTCATCGCCCCAAGTCAAAACTAAGATCAACCTGATTACCACCAAAGCGTTTTTCCCCCCAGATATTCTTAAATTCTCTGAACATTTCCTCCAAATATCAATATAAAAAAATCCACATCCCTGGACAGACTTTGCACACAAACTTTGTTATTCGGAGAGGATCTTTGAAGAGGGATTTTCTGGCTGAGTGTGGGCATTTATCAGAACTGCTTCCCCCTCTGTTGCAATCTGCCCCACTGTCCACTGCAGGCCAAACTATCAACCTATCAGCAGCACCTCGACAATCTCTCAGTAGCATCCCTCAGAAGGCCTTAATGGTCCATAAACTTTTTATCATATAATTTTGATTAATGGGGAAAGCTCAGAGGAATCTGTTTGGATAAAACATCTGCTTTGAGTCCAGATTTCACTAAGACCTGAAGTCAAAATTTAAGATCTTCACATTATTTTCTTACAACTTGCTGAACTAAACAGCTACTTATTGAAAGCAGAATCACATAATAAGCCAACCAAAAATGATCTGACTAATCCAACCAACACTGAAGCAGAGTTCAAAGTCAACAAAACAGTTTTTCTTTACAGGACAACAGAAGGACAACCATGTCCAAACTTCTGATATATTTTCGGACACATGCTTAGAAATATTTGTGTTCTT
The DNA here is from genome assembly GCF_001444195.1 of Xiphophorus couchianus. Classification (NCBI taxonomy): domain Eukaryota; kingdom Metazoa; phylum Chordata; class Actinopteri; order Cyprinodontiformes; family Poeciliidae; genus Xiphophorus; species Xiphophorus couchianus. Next base: position 3,995,223 of record NC_040239.1, read on the forward strand.
TATATAGAACCCATGAAAGTCACATAAACTCCATGCAGAAACGTCTTAAAATTTAGTTTTTGCAAAATCATCTTGTCAAAATTTTGAGAGGAAGCTGCACACAGTAGCATTGGGTTCAAATCCAGGCTGAGGAAGTTGAACCACAAATAGCTTATGATGGTGGGGGTGTCATGGCGGACCCCAGCCTATTCATGGTTCAGTTTATGGGGATTCACATATTTGCTGATTTTTTTTTCAGAAAGCGTGTCTAAAAAATTTGAAAGAAAATGCAAGTATGAAAGCTGAAACAACTCAGTAAACCAATAGCGTGTCAACCAATAGCTACTTGACACGCTATTGGTCGGTATTTGCAAACCAGCCAATCCAGAAGCGCCATTTATTTTCCTTACTGCTGATTGTTTGTAGAGCGGAGATTAAGAAGACTGTGAATGTTAGCTTCTGTGGTAGAACCAAGACTGTTTCCACTGTACGTATTAAAGTACGTTAAGTATGCTAAAGTATATTTTGACACAGAAAGTTTCCAGCATTTCTAAAGAGCGCCTGAACATTTGTGGATTTACTTATTCACCGATGGTTGTGGTTCCTAAACCACCATGAATCCCAAGAGTCTACTGTGGAATAGTAGTGCTTTTTACAGGTTCAGGGTGAAATTTGAGGGTTTTATTCTGTGCAATCAGTTCAACAGATGAGAAATAACAAAACTAGCAATAAAAAAATGTCTCTATTGTGAAGTTCAGCCATTTTTATAATAGTTTGTTAAAACACACAGAATTGTTTTTTTTTTTGACACAGTTTTCCAATATTTATAAAGATGGTCAAGTTGAAAAGGAGATACAAATAAGTTTTAAAACCTTATTTAACACCTTTAAAGGTGTTTGAAGAGCAACTCTAATTAGGTGATTTGGAATAAAATCATTTAGACTATGCAGAGGAATAATGAAGTTTCTTTATATTTTAAATTTTATGTGAGAATGAGGATGAGGCCCCTTTCATATTTATCATTGTGGTTTAATCTAAGAACAAGGTGGTTTTAGTGAGGGGGTCTTATGGTTGGGAAAGGGGGCCGCCAGCTGGATTTGGTGGTATTTGGGGAGGGGCTGGAACTGGGAGGGGAGGGTCATTTCCACTCAGCTTGACACAGTATGGATTTTGTTTCCATCCTAATGGAATTGCAGAAATATTTGAGGGGAATCCCATTACGTAGCAATTGGAGTGCTGTAATAATGTACTCACAGTCATTTTCCCACTGCGGTTGGCCTCTTCTCGCTCTGCCAGGGCCTTCAGGAAGTTATCGTTGAGCTCCTTTCCTGCACTTGCCAGTGTCCTGGAAAAGACAACACTCAAAAAGCTTGAAATGTTTCTCTAAACCTGAGAAAAAGTCACATGAATACTTACAGGTTCTTTATTTATGGGAGGATTTTACATGTTAAACCCCTCAGAGTGCTATGCTCTGATTCTACTCCAACTTTATTAATTAAAAAAATATATATCAATGAATAGAAATAAATCTGTGCCTTTAAATGTTGGAAGTGATTGTAAATTTTCCAGACTGGCTTTCTTAACACAATATTACATGCTTTTTAACAAGTACCTGTTAAACTATCAACACCAAATATAATTCACCATTAAAGGTTTTCCTCATTATCATAATTTTCTTCATAGGAAACATAAATCCACAACTATAAGCCACACGACTCCGTGACTGCTTTCTGCTCCTAGCTTCGAGTTGTCTCCATGGAAACATGGATTTTGGCGCACACTAATGGATCCGCACCTGAAAAAACACTGGCACTTATATTTGAACAGTTCACAGTGCGGTAGGAGCAACAGAAGTCTGGCACGCGGCCACGGCGGACAGTACACCGCATTCATCTGATTCACAGCGAGCGGACATCTTAACGCCTGCAAACGGGCCGCTGGAGACAGTTCAAGATGAAGGAGAAGAACTATGAAGAAACAGATGATTACCTACAGATTACCTATCAGTTGGTGATTTTTAATCAGTACCATAAACTAATTTAGGACAGTGACGCATACTACATGCATAGTTTGTGTCTGTGTTTTATATCTCACTATTTTGCAACTTTGGGAATTTAAGCAGATATTCACATTATGGGTTTAGAAAAAACCCAAATCAAAACCTTTTTATAACATATTCCATTAAGACGCATGCAAACATAAAACCCCCACCTACTTTTTAATACTTTTTTGTCACAGCTAAAGTACTTTTATCATGTTTGAAAAAGTTCATCAGACTTTAAAGCATGGGTCTGCTTTTTCAGTTCAGACAAATAAAATTCATTTGGAGTCACGAATGTTTCACAGAGGGCGTGCCGTGGTGGCGTAGTGGTTGGCGCGACCCGTATTTGTAGGCCTTCAGTCCTCGATGCGGCCGTCGCGGGTTCGACTCCCGGACCCGACGACATTTGCCGCATGTCTTCCCCGTTTCCTGTCAGCCTACTATCATATAAGGCACACTAGAGCCCACAAAAGACACACTGGACGGGTAAAAAAAAAAAAAAAAAAGTTTCACAGTGACTTATAACGTTTAATAAATATTGCTATAGCAAATGTGTTATTTTAAAAGAATCACAATGTTCTTATAATTATGATTTTGGGGTGTTGGTTTTTTTTTAAAAAAAGAAAAATACAAAGATTTAGCAAAAAGAGGATGGAAACTGTCTTTGCAACTTTGTGACAAGAAAATAGATCTAAATAAAATTTAGTGGTACTTGTAACTTCATTCTGTTGTGGAAATTAAATTACAATTACATTTTAAAATAGTTGTTTGCTTTTTTTATTATTATTATTTGGAGCCATTTTGGAATATCCAAAAGCCGCAGGTTGATTTAAGAACTTCAACTCACTTTTTTAACTAATTTCAGTCCATTTTCTGACCGCGACATGATTTTTGTGCTCTGGATTCTTAAAAAATGAAAAGAGTGGACACTTTAATGGAAATAAATGACTATTTATTTTAAATAAGCAACACAAGTCCAAAGAAAAACCTTAAAGACCTTTTAGCAATGCATTTTCATCATGAACTCTAATTCTTTGAGGTCACCATCACTCCCAAAATGTCAGCATTACATTTGATTAATTAATAATATTACTTCCAGTCATAATAAGTAAGTTGGAAGGATGGAGAGATGACTTTAAACCCAATTTATCCTGTGGTATAAATATATATGACTCAACTCTCTGTAAATATTTTAAATATTTGAGTCCTCGTACTGCCTATGAAACATATTACCTCCATTAATAATCGCCATCAACCAAAAGCCACCTCATTGTGTATTAAATCTTTATCTACAGCTCTGTATCTGCAGTGCAATGGAAACTCAAGGTGTGGAGTCTGAGTGCATTTTCCTAAATTATGTTTGTTAGATTTGATATTTTATTTCCAATTTCATAGTGAATTCCAGAAGTGCCACATTAAGCACAGACAAACAGCCAAATATTTATTTTAGCCTGGATTAATATCACAGTAAAGGGAAGGAGTCGTTACATTTCCCAGATTTTGTAAGAGGATTGTAACTCTCACTTTATATTTGGCCTGTGCCTCGTTGCGAAAGTGTTAGAGGAATCTCACGGTGGTAAAAGTGCAGAGACGGCACATATTTGGAGGCCGAAACCTCACTCCATCTTCTGAGTGAGTGAAGGATTGCTGCTGGGTCACGGGGGCCGAGGCCCCAAAGTAAACACAGGTGTTGAGGAGCCAAGGAACCGGGGTTACCCCGTCCAGTAGCACGAGCAACACACAGTCACAGAGAGCGAACGATCCTCTGCCGTAAACGTGGAGATTTCCGTCATTTAACAAATTTCTTATCAAGCCTCATTTAGGAGGGATAACAAGGAAGTTTCAATGAAATGATGGTTATTAGTTCCTAATGACTTGGCATTAAGGAGCCCGGCCTTTTAAGTGTCTTGTTTTAGGATTGTGGTCAGGCAGGTGGGCAACATCATTAGGAAAAATGAGAAGAAAATGAAGAGGGAGCTGAACAGTCATCATCTGGCCTGGTGAAAACAACTCGTACGCAAGAAGAACGTCTGTCCTGTAAGAGAAACATTTCTACGAGCCAGAAGGTGAAACTACCTGCGTTGTTGTCATGTTGTTCATTCAGAACATCCGTCTGGTTCCACAGGGACCCAGGAAATACAGAACATTCAAAATGCTTGAACACGAAAGATGTAAATGCAGATTGAAGCTGTTGAATGTCCCATTCTGAAAGCCGTCTTCCGTTGTCATGATATACCGGCATCCCCAATTATTGTTTTATTTTAGATTGCCAGAATAATGGGAATTTTTTGTGTATGAACACATATATTATTTTTATTCATGTATTCATAAGAGACTGAGTGTTCAAATATATACTGAAATAATTAGACATGATTTTAACACATTTAATTTAAAGACAAAGATGGAAGTAGAAACATGTCAGGTACTTTTGAAAAAACAAAATAACTGTTTCTAATAAAAGAGTCTAATAATTTATCAAACAGAAACACAATGAATTTTATTTATGCAGCTAATTTAGGTTTTGAATAATAATTCACACATTTAATCATTTTGTGTATTTAATCAAACATATTTATAGAAACATGGCTACATTTTTTAGATTGATTTACAGTTTTATTTACACAATCCCAAGTATAAACATGTATTTGATACATTAATTATTACATTATTTAAAAAATGTATAGGCCAGAATGGCATTGGACAGTAATGCTAATAAAAATGCATCTCTCTATTTTATGTATAGAAATGTAAATGTTATCACTTATCTCTAAACTGTAAGAAGCTAAAACAGAAAAAAAAAGTAGCCAATAAGTCAGATGTTTTCTTGGCTTTCCATATTGTATGTGTTACAGATGAAGTTTATGTAACGCTTTGTGCGCCTCTGTTGGGGGTGACCAGCTGTGGGTGCTTTGCAGCTGTTTACATGCGTATAAACACTCCACTCCACTCCGTTCCAAATCCCCGAGGCCTTTTTCCTGAGCCTGAAAGGAGGTTTTTAAACTATTTACTCTCTCCAATAATTACACCAACAGTTTTGTGTTTACATACTTTAAAACACTTTTGCTTGGTTCATTCTGTGAGTATACGTGTGTGGAAAAACTGCAATGTTCCCCGCACAGGAGAAATCAATAGCACAATAACATATAGCTAGTAATCGAGCACAAGACAACTGAAAGGTACTGAAGAGAGATGATGCTACGTTTAAGTCACCTGAACTCTGGCATTGGCACAATGTCGTCACAAAGCAAAAGTAGTGAAATTCTACCGATACAGTGAATGGCGAGGAGGAGGAAGTCAGTAGAAATGCTTCTAAGTGAAGACATACCAAACTGGCACCCCACCGTGAGATTATAAAGCTTTCTGAGGAGAGCCCAGATTATCTGTGACTTCACCACACAGTGGTGAATAAAAATTTGTCACAAAACCTTTGGTAGCTTTTAGATACCTGACATTTTTTTCTGCTCCTGTTCTTGCCAGCCTTGTTGCTTTGGTACCCACAGGTGTCAGGATTATCATGTCTGACATCTGAGTCACCTATTTTACATTAATGCACCATAAAGTGGTTGTGCAACTCTGCAACACCACTGCTCTACAGTAATGTAGCTTTCAAAATGGTGTTAGTCTAAGGGTTCTTCTGCAGTTGCTTTCTGAAAGAAGCTTTAAGCTAATGCTTTACATACAATGAACAGAAGTTAAATTACTCAGATTTGTAGTCATATTTCGAACCACACACCCCTCCTCTAAAAATACTCAGAATTGCCTGATTTTACAGTTTAAACACCAAATATACCTTAATATGCATTAATATGCAGAGCAGAAACCGCCTTAGCGCTAACGCAGAAGCTAACATTTACAGTCTCCATTTTCTCCGCTCTTCAGGCTTCAGCTAATCAGCACCAAAGAAAGTGAACGCCGCTTGTGGACTGGCTGCTCTACAGCCAGTCACTGACAGTAAAACTAATTGTTTTTTGTTTCCTGTGTATTTATGGCACAGTGCATAATTATAGCAACGCTTATAACTGTTTATTTCTTGTTTCAGAGCCGCAAGCCACATCCCATTAATGATCTCTGAGGATTGGAACCACACTTCCAGTTTCTGATCAGTTTGTAAACTGTTGGGTGTTTGAATGAAGTTTTAACTGGTTTGATGAGTTTGCATCTTTTTCCTTCTATTATTTATACTTCAAAAGTAAGAGTTTTCCTCTGGGGATAAAGTATTCAAACAAAGCTTTGCCTGTTCTATCTTCCTCAGACTCTCACAAGTGCCTCCAGTAATTTTTTAGTACTGTTTACACTCCAATCTGTCACCAAGTAACATTTATTCACCTAAGTGTCAGCGACCAACAGCAGGGCCGGTTTGTCATCTTTTTCAACGACAAATCCCCTGAGGAGGAACACCTACAACAGGAAACGCTGAAGAAATCTGATATTGCACAGCATATTGCAACACTGCAATTCCATCAAACCTGACAGCCAAATTTGATCTGCGTTCATTTTTTCCCCTGTATCACACATGTGATTATCCGCAACAGCAAATAGCTCCCAGTATAATTAATCGAATGCCATTAAAAGGTTCTTTGAGGGAAGAGGGGCTGACATTCCTCTTTAATTTGTAGCTCTCTTTCTGCAAATAAATATTCAGCGACTGGACGACGGGTGTTTTCTGTGAGGGTTTCATGTCATGACGGGGAACAGATGCTACACTTTGCAATAATTTTTTATTCTGCTCTGCAGATTAAAAGAGTGAAGCCTTCATCTTCCTGCAGTTTCGACAATGCAGCTCTTAGAAAAACAGCAATTTCTTAAGAATTTTTTTTCTTTTGGGAAAGAGAACCTTCTGAAAAATATTATTTTGGGCTAGTGGATGTCGAGGGAAATTCCACACAGCATGACAATTTACTTTATTTCAAGCTCTTTATAAAGTCCTCTGTCACCTCTGATTACAATGAACTGACGGTATCAGTTACACATGCGCTGCACAGGATATTCTACCTGAGCTTTCCTCGAGCAAGGTGCGGCCACCTTGGTTTTTGGGCTTGCGGAGGTGGCACGTCCTGTGCTGCCGGCTTTAGACATTGGTTTTCAGTAAGGACCAAAGATATTACTGTCTTTCTTGTGACAAAAAGCAGAACACTGCAAAAACGCAAAGTTCTACAATGTATTTCTGTCTAGTTTCTACTGCAAATATCTTAGAATACTTAAAATAAGATAAAACTGACATGCAACTAACTTTTCAGTAAGATATAGAGGCTTGTTTTAAGTTCTGCAATATATTCTGCAATATTGCAAAAATGTACTAATAACAAGTGAAAATAATGTCAGTGGTACTAGTTTGTTTTTTATTCAGAATTAAGGAAATATTGACTTAAAACAAGTTCATATATCCTGCTGAAACTTTACTTCTAAGAGAGTCAGAGGTTGGCAGAGTTCCCAAAAATTGTACTCAAGTAAGAGCAGCAGTACTTCAGCACATTTTTACCCAAGTCAAAGTAAAAAGTAGCCATTCAAGAAATTACTTAAGTGCAAAATAATATTTAGCAAAAAATCTACTCAAGTACTGAGTAACAGATCAAATGATCAATTACTTAATATTTAAAAATTACATAATCACATGAATCAATATATAAGGTTAAATGGAAATTTTGGTGTTTTAAGGATCAAAATGGATAAGGAACAAAAAATAACAAAATTAGCCAAAAGAAAAATGTTCTAAATCAGTTTCTTTCAATAAAAAAACTGATGAAACCTAAACAAAAACTGCAGGTCTGTGTCTGGTGAATTTTTGGTTGCAACATGTTTGTTTTTCATTCAGTGGGTCGAGAATCCAGAAATTTTACTCAAGTAAGAGTAGTGTTATTTTGTAATAAAATTACTCAAGTAAAAGTTAAAGCATAGTCAAAGTACATTTTTCCCAAAAACGTTATTCAAGTAAATGTAAATAGTTACCACCCAACTCTGAAGACAGGCTTTGTCTTATTTCCAGTGTACTAAGATATTAACACTAGAAACTAGACCAAAGATACTTGGTAAGACGTTGTGTTTTTCCACCTAACTTTTACAATGCTGTTGAAGACAGAAACAGAAAAATGTCCACTCAACTAGGAGTAACTTTAAAGCACACAAAAAGAAAATTAGATTAAATGCAAGTCCTAAAATTAGAGAACGGGTTCTTGTGTGAGAACGACTGTCTGTTGAGCACATGTCAGCATTGTGGTTTCTTCCTCATCAGTTTATTAGCTTACATTGTAATCCAAAGCAGCTCATATGAAATCATTTAAGCGTATTTTTCAAGCCATTTCAGCTGCTGATTAGAGAAGAATTTCACCCGAGGAACAACATTGTTACAGGTCCATTTCTTAGCTCCTGTTATACACGGGCGCAGCTGTTCAGCAGGCTCAATTCAGCCTCTTTGCCCAAAACCACAAGCATAGATTCCAAAAAAATTAAAACAATTAGTCATTAAAAGACCTTGGGCAGGAGATCCTGCTCCTGGAGGCTGTCACAACCATCCTAAATCTACAGCGTGGATAAGAGCAAATATGAAGCTGACAGTTTTGCTGATTAGCCTCATAGAAAGGCTAAAGATGTTAGAGGTTGAAGTTAAAACAATGTTGGAATGTCAAAAGTGCTGAGTTAGTAAAGAACATAAATGTGCCTTGCAGAAACTCCTTTGAGCTTACAAAATGTTGATACGTCTTGAGCACTTACACATAGCAACCACAAAATCGAATCAATTATGGTTTGCACTCATGCTTAGTCCCCGCTGCTTTAATATCAATAATATCAATATTTTCCAGATACTCCTTTCCATCTGACTGAGCTTGAGCTGTTTTCAAACAAAGAGCGAGCAAAAAGTGATTCTACAAAGTGTTCGCTCAGGGAACTGAATCCAAATGAACCCAACACTTCTCCGATTTTTACATGAGAGAAATTTTAAAACGGTATTCTCTTCGTTCCACTTCATTATCACACACATCCTTGGTGTTGGACTATAATTGGTGTCGGCATAAAATTCCTGATGAAATACACTGAAGTTTGAAAGATTGTGGAAAAGTTTGAGGGGCGAAACACTTTTGCAAAGCAATGTACCCTAATTAAGTGGACGTTGAAAAAAAAAAGATTTCTAACAAAATATCAGCTCAAATCTAAATGTGGTTCAGACTAAACTAGAGCCTGGATATTTCCTGTGTTTTTGTGCATTCAAATCAATTTTATTGGTCAAGATTGTGTACAGAAACAAAAAATTTGAGTTGGTTTCACAGCACACAGATATAAAGTTAAACTTTAGGAAAAAAAAATATAAAGGAACGTAATGTATATTTATTTATCCCCAATTTTTATGGAGAAAGAAATATATATATGCTTATATAGTGTCACAGCAGGGTAGCTGATTACTCATCAGAGAGAAAGCCTGGGGAAGAAATGATCTTTAGCATCAATCTGGTAAAAGTCTAAAGAGTTTGTATCCAGGATGTGTGGGGTCTCCAGAGATGTTAGCTGCCCTCTTTTAGACTCTAGACTTGTACAAGTCCTGGATGGAGGAAAAGTCCAGGACATAATTTCTCTATGTGGACATAATTTTTCGTTGCATCACCTCACTATAATTATTTAGCCAGCTGTGTTCTGAATGGCATTTTGGAATTTTGCTAAATAAATCGCTAAGATGCTTCTTTGTTGATCTAAAACTTCAAGAGGAGTTTGAAGCTGAGCTTTATTTCATTCAGTATCGGCAAAATACACGGTGATTATGACTAAAGATCAACGTTTTTTTCATATAAAAGGCAGTAGCTGCAGGTCAAATCCACATTAATGACAGCTGGAAATGTTCACACAGTGCACAATCGAATATGAAATGTACAACAGACCACATTAAGTGAAACCTTTCAGTCAGATTTGTTTGAAAGCTCCAGAAACAACAAGCAAGTAGTGATTCAGTATTACTTAGTCAAAAACATTTGTTATTTTTTTGGCGTCCTACATGCAGCCTACAAGCAATGACAGATGGTTCCTTAAACAAGTCATTAAGATGAAATGCGTCTAAAATGTGGAAACATCCAATTTGTTATTTATTATCTGTTTGCACCCACTTATTGCTGGGCTGTATTTATACGCGTGTGCTGCATGGAAGGATGTGGTCGTGAGCTGAAGCCTGGCAGGATGTGTATTTCTGAGCAGCGCTTGCAGGGGAGAGGGATCCAAATTTACACACCCGTCCAAAATCACAGAGTGCAAGGGAGGCAATTGGCTTGACAGTACGTGTAATAGAGACTGCACAACCTGGTCGCCCAAGGGCCCTCGTCGGGTAGCGGCCATTGAGAGTGGCGGGGGTTTTGGCCTGCAAAAAAAAAAAAAAAAAAAGAAAGAAAGCCAGCTCTGGCTCGGCTTTGTGACGTTTCTCATGTCAGTCACATCCACAATCTTATTTTTGCTTCGCATCTGGAGGTTGGTTCGGCAGAGAAATGCATCCACTGTGTGCGCTTGTGGCACCGGTTTTCCTTGGCACCGCAAGTGATAGCTTCACTTTTAATATAGAGAGCCGCGAGGCGGAGAATTCTTGAGGCGGACTGTAAAAAGTAACTGCACAATGGACAATGAACGTGACTGTGGCCGGGAACGGTGGGGAGTTCGCAGGGAGCCTCAAGAAAGCCGCGCAGGAGCGACGTGAGCACGCCAGGTCGCTGCTTATGCTGACACGGTCTTCTGGGCCTGAGCCAGAGCGCAGAGGAAACAGGAAACAGAGGCCTCTCTTCTGCTCTGCACCGACTCTCCGGTCCTCTTGTTTCTGGTTGAGACAAAACTGAAGACTTCAAACTCAAAGTCTTTACATAAAACTAACTAAGCTTAGTTTTCTCCTCTGAGAAAACAGAATCAACCCTTGATGGTGGTTAACTAAACATCACCTTTACCCCTGCAGGTGCTTTGGTTCAATTCGCTGATCTGTGTTTCTGTGATGCTAAAGACATAAGGAGTAATCTAAGAGGAACTGCTGCTGCCCATCAATCTGGGAAGGATTATAGTGCCACCTTCAAACAATTTAAATCCATAATTCTACAGAGAGAAATCTAAGCAAATTCAGCTTTAGTAACAAAGTAAATCTGCCAACAAGTAATGACAGTACCAAGGGGAGTACAGAACAATACATAAAAACATCAAATGTATAAAATGACTATGGTAAATAGCATGTACTTGTATACTGATCCCAAAGCGTCAGTCATTCATCTATTCTAAAATACATAAAGACATGAAAACACATGCAACCAGCATTGTGATAAACATAAAATAAACATCTCATGTAACTTAATATGGACAATACAAACACTTTGGTGGAAACCAGATGCATTGTGTTTCATGGCAAACATGATCATTTTCAACACCTGTTCATGGGAAGGTTTTCTGTTTAGAAACAGAAAAATGGTAAAAGAAGAAAAGTAACATAGAATAAACAAATAAATGAGTGTAGACAAAATTGTTAGATCAGAACCAGATACTTCACCCACCTGAGATTGGAGCCAAACCCGAATCTAGCAGAAGCTAGCACTTCTTAAACAATCCCCTCATTCTGACAACTCCCTACCCAAACAACCACACAACTGACTAAGCATCCCATTCATCCCAGTTTCCGTTTTCAATCGTGTATTAGATTTCACTTATGTTTGATGAGAGCACCGGCTCCTTTGTTTGTTCTTTTTGTGGTGTGCTCGAGCCCCTCCACCTCCCCTTCCTCTTTCCTCCCTTCTTCGCCTCCCTTTCACAGCCGAGCTGTCAGGAGGAGCATGTTGTCGTTAAAAATGAGACAGGGCAACAACGGGGCAACATCTGATTAGCATTCAGCACACCATCTCCACTCCCTGAGGTATTTTATTACCACAGGTGCAGGGGCATTCACTGATCAGATGCACGCTATAGGCAAGGTTAGCCCTTAATTGAAAACAGCTCTATTTATACACCTGCAGGCACTAAAGGTCTCCGAGAAAGCACAGGGAGGCTGAAAAGAAGAGAAAGGAAGGGGGGAAACACAGAACAGTGACAGAGCTGTGAAAAAAAGATGTGCCTTGGGAGGAATAGTTTAAGGCCCACAGGGAAGGGAATGGCATTCTCAAAACAGTATGCTGCCTAGTGCAAAGAAGACGATATGCATGCAGGTGCAAAAGTCTGCAGAGAGGAATATTGCTTCATAACAAAGACTGCAACCGGCAGAAACACAGAACTGAACACAACGTTTTCCTATAACGTTGTGTTAACGGGAGTTTTCTTTTACTGAATATGAAACAGCATCTCTGAAGAGTTTGTAGGCTCTGATCTGGCATTGTCCTGGTTACCTTCAGTCACACTGCAGAGGCAATGCTTCACTATTTTCAAACTGCAAGTATAACAAGAAGTGATGGGGTCCAATCAGAAAATCACAAAGGGAGGAGAAATCTGCACTGAGACACCTCAAAACACGGCACTGTTACGGTTAGCAAATTCTCTGTCAAAGTCTTTTGCAAGATCCAATATCCAAAGATGGGAAAGTAATGAAAGATGATCAGTTTATAGGCCTTTTCCATGTGGATCTGTAGCAAAACTGAGATTTTTCATTTTGTTTGCACCGCCTGTTCACACGCAAGGGTAAGAAAACCTTTTAACAATGATTGCAACAATGTTGAGAGACTTTAAAACACTATTTGTCAGTTTGTCGTGTCTATCTATGCTTGTAAAAATGACAGACATTCAAGAATGAATACAAAGAGATTGTGATAAATACTTTCAAAACTTTTCCCACCTTCAATGTGAAACATCCTGCGAAAATCAGCCGAAAATAAAACAAATCTGTAGGAAGAGAAAATGCTAATCATTTGTTTAAGAATATTTAATATTCTTTCAGGTCAGCATCCCACATCTTAACTTTGCAATACTTGCCAGACTCAACAGATTGACCTCTGAACTCTGGCTAGGCCATTCCCAAATTTAATTTCTTTTTTTGGATGCATGTTTGGACTCACTGAGAAAAATCCCTCTTCATCTTCAGCTTTCTAAAAAAGTTGCTCAGCTTAAATAGTTTTCTGATTATCAACGCACAGCTGTAAAATACCAACAAAAAATCTCACTTAATGCAGTTCGTTCAGTCGTGTAAAACATACAAGTGATGTAGTTTTTTCCAATAGGGCTGTCAGGTTTGGTTCAGATTTGAAACGTCTATTCTAAAATAAAAACTTCTGAGCTGAAACGACTCATTAAAATTCACAGTTTAAAGTCTGTAAAGCTTCAGTGGGCCTTCAAATTACATTAGAACATTAGGAATGTTGTTTCAAACTGCCTTAATCTGGAATTTTGATAAAAGTAGTGGTACTACTGGTGAGCCCTAAATATAACAGTCAGTGTAAAGCTCTTAAATATATCTTAATGTGGTCTCTTGTATATTTCACATTTGATTGTACATTGTGTGAACAGTAATCTTGAAAAACTTGTGTTTTAAGTGCGTAGAAAAAAATCTATCCTTATTGTTTCCATGTTGGATATTTTTACAAGGACAAGTTCTGTTCAGAAAACTAAATAGCAGGGAAGCAGAAAATGTTGCATGACTGGTTTAAGAATACTTTGAGTTAAAATGCTTTTTTAAATCTGACACTTTCAGTTGGATGTTCAAAAGGAAAATTTCTCAATGTTTTGAAGAAAACAGGTTCTCAAAAAGCAACACTTCTACTTGTGAGCCAGAAATGGATTACTGATTACTGGCAAAGTTCTGTATGCATAACAAATCTCTAAATGAATAAAAACATTAATTCTTTCTGGAAAAATGAGTCTTCTTGTTATAAAATGATTCACCAGTTTGAAGTCAGTTTGAAGCATCAGAGAAAGAAAAGCCAACTTCCCCTCTTTTCCTTTCCTCCCATGTAACTTCTCGTAAACGTCTAAAATGTCTGCAAAGATTTTTAGTGTAATATTCCATTAAAACCTGTGACTGTTGACAGAAAATCTGTTTTACTGGATTCCAAGCTGCATTAGGACCTCACAAACACGATCTGGGCCTTTCAAAGGAGCCGCATGGATGTAGATCTTGGAGAGCGAGCAAACTGCTGTGTGTATACAACATCCCAATGTTCCCGCACAACATTTCCCCGGATCCTGTTGGGACAAGATGAAAGGCTCTGAGCCCTAATATCACTGTAACTGCAGGTGTGGAGGCTCCCATTTCACCAGTGTCACTGATGTTCGCAGACGTTTCTGGGAGAAGGGCGGGGGACAGCGCTGAGACATCTGCACGTTTGGATAAGCATCTGAGGGTTCAATCAGATTCAGAACCTCGCAGGTAAATGTTTGGATACTCTGAAGCCTTGTGTGTGTGGGGGGGTGTGAGTGTGGTGAGTGCTCTTAATTGTCTGTTCTGGCTTGTCATCAAAGGAGACATTACAACCACAAGTTTGTGTGGAAACTGAGAACAATATCTGTGTGATCACTTTCCTCTGAAGGGCAGTTTGCTGGAAACTCCGCTTAGTAGGAATGTGTTTTGGCCTGTTCACGCTAATAGCTTTTAGATGAATTTAGACACCGTGCTCCAATAAAAACCTCGTCTACATGTGTAGGGGAGTTGATCAAATGCTCCCCTTTGTCCTCTTCTACATATAAAAAAGTAAGGATTAGGAAAGAAAGAAATTAACAGAATCCAATGAACTTTGATTAGTTGTCAAAACTAGACGGGAATCTTACAGTAAAATGGAGGAAGAAAAATCTGTCAAGACATTTAGCTATTAAATTTCACAGCTTTTATGTCATTTTCAAACACATCCACTCCAGAAACTAGACAGGATATGTATTATCTTTACTGCTTCAGCTCATGTGAAATAATGAAGAACTTTATTGTAGATCTAATGGGAAACTGGAAATCTGCCTGAACACTAAGAGATACAAAGGGAGAACAGAAAAATGACCTGGAAGCATGAGATACTGGTTCTATCCACAGTTTAAACTGAAAAGACTAGCAAATCAATCAATCAATTAACCAACCAATCAATCAATCAATACATTCATCCATCTATCCATAGTGTCCTGCAACATGTCTCTGCTTCTGAGTCAAATAATCGCGTTGTTAGCAGAACTCTGGAGAACTTGACTGCAGAGGAAATTCAGTCATTTGATTCAGGTGTGTTGGACCAGAGTCCATCTAAAAGTTATAGGACACTAAGGCCTGGATTTGAAGACCCTCTCCTCCATCTATCCATCCATCTGGACTGTGAACAGAATGGCATTTTGAAAATGCAAAGATGAGACCCTGATGTTCCCATACCAGACGTCCTCTACTCCACCTCAACGTCTCGTGATTTTGTCCTTGAACACCACAAACAGGAAAAGAATTTAACATGCACCGAACAAAACTCAGGCAGAGATCTCGCTTTGACTACCAAGAAACCAGTTACATCATAAACTTTCCAGGCATCCCTGCATCTTCACCTACAATCTCTAGAGGCAAATGTGGAAGCCTTCTCTAGGTCCGACAAAACACCAAAGCACAAACTGGAACGATTACCACATGAGTATGTGACCAAGAGTCAAGATTTGGTCCAGCTTTGAACAGTGCTGTTTGTCTGATGTTGGCAGGTTTTTCTATCTGTCATTTGAGTAAAATTGTATAATTTATCAGCATAGATGTCAGAAAAACCTATTTTTCTGGGTGATTTTGTATTTCCCAACAAATTCTACAAATTCAAATTTTACTCAAACAACCTCAACATTTTACTGAGCAACTGTCTAAGAAGGACTAATGCTAAAAAATTCTCTGACATTGAAGAAGAATTTGAGATATTGGTGAAATTGACAGGTGGTTTGTGTGCATCGTGTTAGCCACTCAGATAGCACGCTTTGTCGAGAAGCCAACTCACATTGGGCGGCTCCTGCTGTAGAAAACACTGCTCTGTTCAGCCTTTGCAGCCTCTGCAGCTGCTTTCCTCTCCTCGAATTCCTCCCTGCTCAGGATCATGCCCTTGTGGCTGTGCTCCACCAGCTTGCGAGCCAACTCCCTGCTCTGCAAGAGACAAGGAAAGGTGAGGAGTCAGGCAGCGAGAGACGGGAAGGCCTGCAGTTTGGGCTGGACATCGTCAGGAATTGCCAATCTTGGATTTTTGGCACAGTTTTAGCCAATGTTTGGAATTTGTTTGTCATGCTGGTGTGTGTGGATTTAAGCTATTTCACCACCACACCCAAATTATAAAGCACAAAACCTGCTATGCATCACCACAAGGTTTAATTTGTTGTTTTTTTGTGTGTGTGTGATTTGATGCCTTTTCTCAGACTTATTCATGCTCTAAATGTGCATATGTTTCCGTGTGTGTGTGCAAGCGAGCGTGTTTCTGCGTGGATTTTTCTAGTCACCGTTTGCAGACCCAACGTCATTGAAGCCAAGCCATAAAGTCATCATCTAAAAAGCTAATCTTGCCATCAAATCCAGTGGCTTGTTGGATCAAAGCATCTGCCACATGTCCATTTACCCAAAACCCCAGCTGGGATCCGAGAGGAAAAGTTCTATTTTCCTCTAACTTTGATGTGGCGCACCAGAGTTTCAGACATGTGCCGCTCCTAAAATTGGCTTAAAAATCTGTGTCATTATTCTGGGGCTAATTGAATCAGACTAGTTAGAAGCAGCAGAACAGTAGCTGGACTAATACTCTGACTCTAGAACATGTCTTTTTTAACTTCTTCAGTTCTCTGAGCATAAAGCATTCACTCTGACAAGACCTAAAGACCGCAGTATGTGAACAAATAGGTTTATAATAAGCTGATTTATCAGAGGTCTGCCTTTCTGCAGAGGTTAGGTGACCTGTGACCTGGAGTCACAACACACGGTGGACTGAGTTGGATTCAGTGCAGCAGATTAGCAGGTCAGATATATGAGTTGGTCTCTTCTCTTTGTGGACACAGGTGTTCAAACAAACTGACTGCTGAAGAAACTCCACATATCATTAGCAGGTGTGCCATCTGCTGGACACAAGCAAAATTGTTCATTTTAACTCTTATGAGAAAGAGGTTCTCAACACGCTGATAGATCATGCTGTTCTCTTCTAATAACAATACCGTTTAATCAGTCATTTTCATATAATGGACAATTGAAATGAAAGAGCAGAAATTAGCACAAATATGACCTGTTGGTGAGTTCATATAATTAGTTAGATCCAACTAAAGTTCAAAATTATTACCTGCTAGTACACATGAAGGGTTTTCTCGATTCAAAATGACTGGTTGAACCTGTGTGTGGCTGCCATCTAGTGTGCGTTAGTAGTTACTACAACAACAAAACTTTTAAACGTGAGATTATTTTAACTACAAACTATTTTTAACATAAAAATAGTAAATGAAGCAGCGTTTTTGATTCATTTATAAGCCACATTTTTATTTCATACCTCGCCAACAAATGATGAGTGCTTTTTGAACAGTAAGGCGAAAGAATAACTCGGAGGAAACACATTAATATCCTTATAGAGACAAATTTCCCCCGACAATTGTCGGCTTGTCGCTGTGCTCCAAACACTTGGCGTGAACTTTGCTCTTTGAGTGACACGGAATGTTTAAAACATGCCGAAATTAAAAGAAGGTCCCGGTAAATCTGAGACGTAAGAAAGAAATGCTTAAAACCGCACAGCTACAGACGGCATGGATATGAGTTTTAATTTCATATTCGGAGCCCGGGTTACTTACTTTCAAATAAAAAAGATCCGTTGGAGTGATTTTCGAGTCCAGATAATCTTCATAATCTTTAAAGTTAGTGAGGAAATCGTAGAAGCGCTCGGCTGCGTTAAACTCCATCTTTTGTTTGAAAGCGCTGCCATAGCAACTGCGTTGGAGAAGCGGAAGTGACCTCAATAATGGACTTTGTGTGCTCTATAACTATTGAAGGATAAAGGTTCACAGTTTCCATTCGACATGTACCTACAGAGTAAGTAGAACATTATGACCACTGACTATTTTTTTATCATAGAACCAGTTAGCAGGTGGAATGCATTGAATAAGTGAAGAGTTAATGACTTAGAAACAGTAAAACTCACCAGATGTAAGAATCTGAGCCAATTTGACAAGGGCTAAATTGTGATGGCTGTTTAATTGGGTCAGCACATCTCCAAAATTACAGCTCTTGTGAGGTATGTCTAGCTGTCAGTGTCCACTGTCTGTCAGTTGAATAGAACAATGGAGAACCAGGGAAAAGGCCAGGGATGACCAAACCCTCAAATTACTAAAGGGGTTAAGTGTTTTTCTGATTAAAAAAGGTGAGAAAACACCTGTTTCTTTTCTGTATTACTACCCTACAGGTAAAAGTCTAAGTCATTTGTGTCCAGGATGTGTGAGGTCTGCAGGTACAATGCCTGATTATCTTTAGTGCTGAGCCACTACAATTTGCAAAAACATTTGAGTTAACAGCTTGGCAGAGCACAAGGTTTAACTTGAATCTTCTGGTTCTTTGTTGCCTAGTCGTTGTCACAAAACCCGACTGCAGGAAAAGAAAGACAAAAGATTTTGGAATGAAAACAGAAACAGATAAACTAAGAAATAAAAAAAAACCTGTATTAGGAACAGTGATCCATTACTCCAGTTCTGTTGGATCTTTGCTTGATTTTTTTCCTCCTGTTTCATGAAGACATGACATTCATATCCTGTTCATCTCCTGTAGAGAGTTGTTTCTAACTTTCACACTTCTTTTTTTCTCCACGTTTTCATTTGCTTTTGTCATTCGTTAACACACACTAAGCAATATACTGCCACGAAAAGGTAAAGACTCAGCAGAAAGGGAGATAAAAAGTGACCAAAGTGTCTTTGAAAGACCCTCAGAAAGCCCAGACAACTAATCAAACCAATTAAAATGATTTTCTTCTTAAAAACAAAGGCAAAAAGAAGCAGCTGTGGTATAAACCTTTGCCCAGAACTTAAATCATGTTCTTTTTTCCAAAGTTAGATTTAGCTGTGAGACAAGATTAAACAAAGGCTGACAGAATGCAGCTTGTTTCAGACTGCAGCTGCTGCAGCACCCCCTAGTGGACGGTGGAAAAAATCTGCCTTTTCAGTGAAAAATATGGAACATGGCAATCTGTTAGAGACATGGAAATGTGTCAGTGAGAGTTTAGTCATCGGCAGAGATAGTCAGCATTCTGCACCTCTGTAACGGTGGATTAAATGGTACACTGTTAAGCCTGACCTGATTCCCCCCGGCTCACCTGATCCTAATTTGTAAATCAGCACACCTGTCCTGTGGCTGTCATTTACTGCCACAATGTATATTTAAGACTCAGTTTTCAGGTTTCTTCTGGTTTGGTCAAGCAAGAAAAAGAGTCTGATGTAGGAACTTGATATGGTTGATCTTGGGATCTGCAGCATGATTCACAGTGGCAGCTTACTGTTTACTCCTGCTGATCAATTAATACATTATTGATTGATGGACTGGATCAATGGGTGTGAGCTGTTGATACTGGAGTACACTGGTTCAGATGATGGCTTACAAACTATTTTTTGCCATTTGGTAACATTTGGTAAATCCGGGTGAACAAAGATCACATATTGGGTTCTTCAGGGCTGCATTTTTTGGGCCACTTTTATTCAACTTCTAAAAGTTCTTCCAATTACAACATGTCTTACCTTCTCTACATACATGCCAATAACACACAGCTCTACATTTTTGCCACCACATTAACAGAATATCTTAAACTTTCTGAGACAGTCTGTCCAAAAGAAGGTGAAAAAACCTTTCTTCATCCTAATGAATATAAGACAGAACTTTCTTTTCTTTTTTTCACTTCAGAAGTTAAAGATCAACATTCAGCTACACCCAACAAGGATTAAAAACTACTGAGCAGGTCAGGAACCTTAGCGGTGTTATGACTAAGACTTGCATTTTCAATGGCATAATTTTGTCCAAACAGGACAAAACAGGTCATGGATTTTTCTTGACCAACACTAAAAAATGAACAGAGTGATAAAGAAAGGATGTTAAAATCGTGTTTTTAAGTCTGTAATATCATAAATGGTTGCTGGGGTCATCTCCTGATCATTCTCTGTTCCAAGGATAGAAAAATAAGGAGGTAGCATCTGGTTTATATGCACATTAACTCCAGAACCAAATCCCTCAAATCTTCTCAAAGTCATTATTACAACATGCAATGCGAAAGAGCAAAGAAGACAGTTCAGCTCAGAATGAGAACGACACAGGTTACACATTTATTTTTCATTGCGTTGTTCAATAATTAAGTGGGGTTTTATTTCTGGGTAAGAAAATACTGGCTGACCTCAGAAATGAGACAATGCTTGCGTGACAATCTTTAAAGTTGAACCTAAAGAAGCAGCAGGCTCGATTGTGTGATTTTTACATATTTGGCTACTAAATGAGATTATAGATGGAGCGTCGATGGGATGAAGGGAGGTTAAAAAAAAAAAAAAGCAGCTGAAGTCCAAAGGAAAACTTCAGAAACTCGATCATAACTTTAAAATGTTAAACAGTTGTCTGGCTGCCTTAGAGGAAAATATGGAAAATGAAGAATGTTGCTAGTGATGATGTGATTTTGCTATAGTAGTCCACTTTTTACTTCCTTCTTTGACTGATTACTGTAATATTATGTACAACTCCAGTAAAAACAAAACATTTTCTTAACTTCTACACATCCACGCAAGTGTTGGATGTTCAGGAGAGCCTTTAAAACTCCACGTGAGGTTTGGCTGTTCATGCATCACCTTCATCAGAAGAGAATCAGAATGTTTTCTTTCTCTGATTGAACAACTTCAAATGTTAATGAGGTCAACTGTTCCAAGAGAGCAGAAATCGCACCAATCTGCACATCTGCCAGCAAAGGGAGGATGCTGGTGAGTGAGGCAGAGCCAGGAATGTTTTACACTAATGTAAACCAAAAAAAAAGTCATGGTCCCAAAGGTTTCGGATAAGATCCACTCTCTCAAACCAGTCAGCACACATATCTTTCTGTCATTAAAGCACCAGAGACCCTCTCTAAATACCACCTTGGGATTACAGTGAGATATAATATCCTCTAATGTTTCAGTAAAAAGCCTGGAAAGCAATTAGGCATTCGTAGAAACGAGTTAGTGGTATACACACACAGTGAAGCAGAATCGTTTTCCCAGATGCCCTGTGCAGCATCTGACAGGATCATCCACAAAAACGTTTAATATTTGTATTGCAATAAAAATTTTCCATTATACAGATGTTTTCTTTAAAAACATCTGAAAAAAGGATGTAATCTTGAACCATGCTTGAGGAAAACAAACACCTGCAGTTGCTGAATGTTTTTAATCCACTTTCATCAGGAAAAGAGACAAAAAACAACAACTTTTAAACCATTTTCCCATTCAAGTGTGGACACAAAAGGAACATTTCGCAAGATATAGATATTTTACTTATGCATTTATCTTATGCATAAATCCCAGATATTTGTGTTTACTTTCACAGAATGTGTACCTCTCTGCAATAGGACTTTGCTTTAAATTCACTCCAGGTTTCAGAGTATATATATCACAGGGTGAAATTAGGTGGTTTTTTATGTTTTCCTGTTATATATAAAGATTTTGTCTGTCTTAGAATAAAACACTTTAAAATGAAGGGACTAAAGGAAATCCTTCAGACATAAACAGATTTTGAAAATCCCAGTTTCTGACTGTTTGACGTAAGGCGATGATGCGTTTGTGGTGCTTTTTGATATCTAATGAATGTTTTGAAAATAAAAGGTATCCAAATTAATCTGGTAGGACAGGTTATTAATGTAAACATGATGTGTTTTATTAGGGAACCCCTCTCACAGTCAGTTAATATTTGTTTCCTTCCTGCATGGTCAGTCCACGGCTGTTTGCCATCTGATACTACGGCTCCAAACCTCCTCAGCATCTTTATCCCTCTGCTGATGACAGAGAGGGAATGTCCTGAGGTCAGGACTCAGCTTTTGTTTTTTTTTTTAAGGGACAGCCGGTCTCCAAAATGAATTGAGTTTTTGTGACCTTTCACACTGAGAGGGGAGTCTCAGTGTTTTCAGCCTGATTATAACTAATTCAGTGTTAGGAGAGGGACAGTTGGTCAGTGTCTCAGGTGGGAGTTGCCTTTGGGAGCCATGATAGAGCTAAAGAAAAATACTTTATGGTTTGTATGATTTGAGTTTTCTATTAAATCTGAAACCTATAACAACCACAGACAAATATGTAATAACTTAAAGCTTTGTTTGATTGTATTTCCTATGTTTGGGTGTCTGCAGCTTAATGTTATCTATACAAATACAACTTGCTGTGAAAACAAGAATAGACAAATACACACAAGTTGTGGATCTGTAGGAAGCTTCCCACTGTGTCCCTAAAGGTATTTTGTGGAGATGTGGTAACTCTCCACAGCATGGAGAAAAATCAAAGTGTCTAAAAGAAACTGGCCAAAGCTGTGCAGCATGTCATTTATATTCCAGGAAAACAGGAAGTGACGGGTTAATAATTAAAAGTTACTAGTTAATCTCATCAATTTTAAAAAGCAAAAAAAATTTGTTGCATTGATTTTATAGAGAAAGCTTAGGGTTCCATTAAGTCTGCCATTAGTTACTTGTTCAAAAGACAATCATTTCTTAATATGTGCTTAAATTACAGGTTGAATTTTACAAAAAAAAAAATAAAAATAAAAGCTGTTTTTAAGGATCTTAAATCTTCTTTACCAAGGTGCTAATAAAAGAAGTTGTTTGTTTGTGCTAATTTTTTATTATTAGAGATTTTGTTTTGCTACCAAACAATTGATGTTGAAAATCACAAATCTGCATTAACTTATGCACAGTTCATTTATTACTCTAGTGATACAAAATTACATAAGAACATCAAATACTTTAGTTTCCAAACTACCCGATTAATTTACCTCTTCAACCCAAAGCTGCTGCATGTGTTTATGGTCATGTGTTAGTGTGTGAAGTAAAGAGTGAGACCTAATGGATTTGTCATGTCATATTTATTAAAATATATAATAACTTTTTCAATTATTTCTCTTATACAGAGGACCGGGAGGATATGTCTGAACATGCGTTGGACTGACAGTTAGTCCAGGACCATTCGGGAGAAATGATTAAACTCCTGGTTGGGAAGTTCTACGTCTGATTGGATCCACACCAACTTCTCTAGGATTAATAAAAACCAGTGAACCAACTTTATTTGATTTAATGCAGCCATGCTTTTTATGATTTTTTATAAATAAGAATTATAAAACAAGATGTTTATCTGAGACATAAAAAACTGTTTTGTGTAACATTTGATATAAAAACAAAAACTTGTTACCTGATGTGTTCAGGTAGGATTTCTGCTTTAAAAGCACCATAACCAGAACATTAGTGATGATGTACAACAGGAAGGAGCAACACAGAGTTAAGTGCAAAGAAAACTTCCACCCGTCACCACAGATCCGAGCGTCAGGTTGAGTGAGTGTTCCTGGCAGGCCTTTGAGTTTGTTTTCCATGCTACACAGAATCCTGGAATGATTTGAGCATCAGAAATGACTTTTGTCCAGTTTATTTAAAGTTTATTATTCTGGTCCCTCCTTTCCAAACTTATCCAAACCTGAACTTGGGCCAGTATTTGACCTGTATGCGTCTCTGGACTGGTCCTGTGGGGGCTTTCGGGATCACGGCTGGAGGTCTGGGGGGCGACGGTGGCGGCGCTTTCCTCCTCTCTTTGCTCCGCTCTGTGATGGTGAAGCCTTTCTGGGTAAAGTCATGCAGGCTGGCCCTGGGTAGGAAGTGGGTGGAGACGTGCTGGGATTTGACCCGCGGACTGGAGCCCATTTTAGCTTTCCCCCGCTTATTAAGGGCAACATACCACTCCCGACCGGTCCTTTGGTTCCTGTGGATCACTGAGGCGTAGGTGTTGTAGCTGTTCTCCTGGAAACGTTCCCTGAACTTGCAGTCGTCTGAGAACCATTCCTGAAAAAGAGAGAAAATAAAAGGTATTAGCAGATTTAAGTTCAAACAAGTTGCCTTTTAAAGTAAATGTTTGTTTGCAGAACACGCTGACTCCTTCTCGGAGACTCCATTTATTTCATTTTTACTCAGTTAAAACTCTTCTTAAAATGGGAAATGTTAAATACAACACAAAGTATTTATTTATTTTCTTTTTTTATTGTAAATAGAACCACTTATATCCAGCAATGTTTACTAGGTGCAGCCAATTCTGCTTTTATTTAACTTTAGCTAAATATAACAAACATTAAAAAAAATCTTATACTTGTTGCTGAGAGCAGAAAAGGAGATAACCAGTCAACATTCCCTCCAAATCTGTAAACTGTATGTTTTTTTTTCTTTTGATACAATTTTGCAAAACCCTGTTTATATTTTGGATTTACAATAATTTATACATCATGTTGCTAGTGTAGTTTAAAGTTTGCTAGGTCAAAAGTCAGCTCTTTTTTTTTCATTTAATCACATTTTTGGGGCCTAGAGCTTCCGACTTTAAGATATTGCCCCATGTGGCACAAAGTTTGAGCAAAAAACATCCAAACCTCCTGCTTTTTATACACACCAATGTGTTTGATTAGCAGAAAATGGTTGCTAAAATCCTTCTTCTATATTTAAGTCCTTGAGTTAATTTCTATTTTCCTTGTATGTATAAATTAGTGTGTAATCTGGTTTACACCTTAGGTTAGATTACACTGATGTAGCTCTAAATTTTTAGTGTATTTATTGCATTCATATTAAAAACCCCAGCTTTGCAGATAAAACATTCTGTATCCATATCTGTACTCGCTCCACAAATCCCTCTGACTTTAGTAAGTGGAAATGTTTCACAAATTGGACCAAACCTTGAAGAGAAACTTGTTCTGTTCTCATAAAATAGAGAACAACACCGAAAAGAAACAAACCCATTAGGTGTTCCCTGCTGTACCTAAGAATATCCCTGATGGGAAACTTTCAGAATGTACAGATGCTTTCCTTCTTGCGGGGGTTTGACTTTTCTTGTTGAACCTCATGGCATTTTGAAGAAAAAACAAACAGTTCTGCTTTGCTGAAGAGCGCAGCATAGCAGAAAACGATGCCATTCCTGCGCTGGGTAAACATGCCAGTCACAGGAGAGCGCGGCGCGGCTCGTCGCGGAACACTACAACCCTTTGAGTTTTTCTAAGTGGCCAACGCTTCCTTTGGGCTGTTGTTTTTAAAGATGATTAGAAAATTGCTCAGCGCTCCAGAGTCGTCGCTGCAGCTGGGATGAAGCGGTTTAACAGAACCGAGCAGCATACCAGCTCTGGTACCAGTCAGGGATTTCGACATTTGGAAACAAAGCCGCCGGAGCGTGCAGCAATGAGCTCTCTCACGCAGGCACGTACGCAGAGGAGAAACCCGGCATCCGCTGGCCTTCACGAGTTCATTAGCTGCAGGCGGATTCCACAGATCTGATTGGTGGAATCCTAAAGCTTGGTCACACTTCTTAAGACTTTTTCCCACGAGCCATAAATATTACCTTGTGTTCATATTTCCATCTGCAGAACGGAGATGTTTTTAACGTTCTAAAGTTACTCTGACAGCCTGTAATGCACAGGGTTGAAAGTTGCTGATTTTCAGGCACAGCTGGGAGGGAAAAGAAACTCTTTCTAGGGAATGATTGAATCTAAATAAATTGAAAACAATCATGTCTCTTTTGCTCAAACAAGCTCTTGCTAATGAATTTATTTCATCAAACATTGCAAAGGAAATCAGCTTGGGTTTATGATGATCTGTGATGACACCCCCTCCGCCCCGTTCACTTATCTTTTCAGTCTCTGCCATCTGGCAGAAGACTGGGAGTTGATGGGGCATCTTTCAGAGAAAACGTGAACTGATCCTTTTCTTCCCGAGCCTAGTGAGAAATGTTGCTGTTATAAAGGTTAATTTAGTAAAATATTAATTTATCTTTTTTCTTATTGTTTCTTCTTGTGAAGTCTTGTAATTTTACTCCTAATATTGTTCATTTTGAATCAGTTTATGTCATGTCATCGAATGCCTGGTTAGGTGTTCTCTCTTTTTCTCATCTTGTCTAGTTTTATTGTTTCTAAATAATCTAATCTCCCTATTTCAGCCTAATCTCACATCAACTCAAAATATCTGGTGTTGTCACTCCTTACCTCATGTCTCGTCTCATCCATTTAATCTAATCATTTTTCAGGTTATCTTATATTGTTTCATCTAACATTAGTGGCGTTTCCATTAAAAATGTGTGAAAAACTTTATTGATATTCTGCTAATGTTGAAAAATCACAATTTTCCAAGAGCTGTGTGTCCACTAAAAATGAAAAGCAATTAAAATCCCACATGAATTGGTTTATTCACTCTGCGAGTGATTAAAAGACATGTTCCTCCATCATCCTCCCACCACTTCCTGTCGTCTTCTTTGTCATTTCTGCCAGTAGCAACAACCAGTTGCTGATCATAGGAGTTATTTGTTGCGAAAAAAATATTTTCATTGCGCTTTTGTAAAGCACAATAATCTTACTTCAGCCAAAAAAAATGGCCTCATCCTCACTCCAATTTTGAGTTTTTCCAAATAGCTGTTTTTCCATTTATTTTCATAATTGAAAATTCAGAAATTTTAAGGTCAATTGAAACACAGCTACAGTCTTGTTGTTTTTCATATAACCTATATGACTCAGCAAATCTTCTCTAATTATGTTTTTCTTCACATCTGATCTTATCTCAACTTATGCTCTCTGGTGTTGACGTTCTTTGTCTCATGTTTGAGCTTAGATTCATCATTGGTGTTGAAGATACAAATGCAGAGGATGAAGAGTGTAACATGACTGTGAAGCCTGAGGTTTTCCATAAACACCAGATTGGAGTTTTACTTCTGCAAATATTTATTGGAGAGATCTCTGCTCCTCAGGCTAAAACAGCAAGAAAAAAAATCTCTGCTACTCATCTAAAATGCCAATATTAAAGCTCCTGCAGATCAAAAATTAATTTTGATAAATCATTCTTCAAACCATCGAGGTTCACCAAGAACTACCAACTGAGGTCTTTGTTAAGGTTAAGAGAGGTTGGCTCTGTTGCTGCTCTGCAGTGGCTCTTAATAATGTGAAATAGGAATCACATTTTCACCAGTTGTTCCTTACAGAGCAGCCATATGAGAACCGTTTTCCAAAGATTTTATACATTGAGGAAAATGAATTCAAACCTCTCTGTGTGGCCCTGTTTGAAAATACAACTACAACTACAAATCATTAAGTCATGATTTAACTATGACTACTCACATTTTTTGACTAATTTTCACCAGCTACATGGAGGTCAAATAGCTGCCTGACCTGCAGAATCAAAAAAATCCCTTCAAAAGAACCTGCATGACATCAGGAAGTAGGCTAAAAGATCTCAAAAAGCAGCACATCATGCCCTGATGTAAGGAAATTAAAAAAAAAAGTCATTGATAGCTAAATATCACTCTGAGAAAGCCAAGTAGGAAAAGAGTTTGGACACCACTGACATAGGCAAGTGATAAATTCAATAATCATTTATAAACTGCATTTTTTCTTTCCTTCAGTAATCGTTGATATTAAAATGTATTTAGTGTTCTAAATAATTTAGTCATGAAAAAAAATCACAAATGGAAGAAATCTGTAGGAAGACTAATAGTTTTTCGTGGTTACTGTAGCTATTTACATTTAGTCATTGTCTGGTTCAGACTCCAGATTAAGCATTTGTTTAACTCCAGCGCAGCATAAAGTTTTGCAAAGTGGAATTCCTAAACTGGCATAATGGAAGAACATATTTCTTTATTATTATTATGTTTTTCTGTAAAAAGTTGGATGAGGTGGTTTTTCAGGCGTATCGAAATTGATGCATGTGTAAAACTGCAATTGAAGCATCACATTTTTGACATCACATGAGTCACATGATCAACAACTGGATGTTACTACTGGTGGAAACCATAAAGAAGACGACAGGAAATAAAAGGAAGATGATTGCTCAATGTGTTTTTCAATGACTTATCATGTGAACAAACTTATTCATGAGTGATTTTAATTACATTTTGTATTTAATGGAAACGGCATATGAAATTGTGTGTGTTTTTTCCCCAACATTATCAACAGAGTTTTGAACACATTTCTGATGGAAACACAGCTTGTGATATTCAAATTATCCCATAAGTGGAACTGAGTATTTACTTTGAGGAATAACGGCTCATCCCTTCCCACTGACATGATTTCCTGAAACAGTACGAGGAGCTGAAGCGGCAGAAGTTGCCTGTGCTGGGCATCGACTCTCTCAGCAGACCGCCCGGCTCTGAGCTCGCTGCCCTCCAGCTTATTGTTTACCCGCCATATTCATTTTCACTTCGTGGCTCGCTCCACTGTATATTATCAGACGTCCCAGACTGGACTTAATCTGTTCTTCCCATTAACACTCGCTAACCGGGAGTCGCTTCTATCTGTTCGCCTGCCAAGGCTCCCACAGATGACTTGCTGGTGATTCTGACCGCTGACTGGTCAGCCAGCCAAGCTGCTGTGGCAAGATTTCAGCTTGCTGTGCATTCGGGGGGATTTAAGAACCTCCAAAACAGCGGCTAAAGATTACAGCAGAGTGCGAGCGCCATGACATGCTTACGTCAGATTCTGTGGCTTTCTGCTGCAGATGCCAAGCAGCACAAACTCATAAAACAAACATAGCTCCTCAGGAAGGAATTCCATGGAGAACCGTTTCACGAGCAAAGGATGCTCCACTGTAGCCGTGAAGGAAGAACAGGCAATGATTCCATGTTAGATAAAAGAAAAACAAGAATTCCTGCTGCACTGCAAAAACACAAAGTCTTACCAAGTATCTTTGGTCTAGTTATAGAGCAAATATCTTAGTACATTTGAAATAAGACAAAACAAACTTCCAAGTAATTTTTCAGAGAGATATTGTGGAGTCATTATTGTAGAGTCTTAACATTGATGAAAAAGAACTGGTTACATGGAGAGGTGCAGAAAGAATCGCAATTCCTAGATCTGAGAATTCTGAACTGACTCAAAATGATCAGAGATTGATTCTAACATACGCTGAAGTTGTACGTTTTTGCTGCTCCTATTTGCATTATTTGTTGCACTGAGCCACCGTAGAGAGCCGTCTTACACACCATTTCATCAACAAAGGCTAATCTAACCTTATGCAGGGAATTTTAAGTTACAGAATTTTATGCACCAACCAATTTGTGTGTAAATGTGAACTGAACGCTTGATGCTAAAAGATTTGCATTTTGAGTTGTGAGTGAAATAATCTGCCTGTGTAACTAGTACTTTTCTTGCTGAAAAGTTATGTTTAACTTAGTTCCGTCTTAATTCAAGTATACTGAGACATTTGCACTGGAAACTAAATCAAAAATACTTGGTAAGAT
Source organism: Xiphophorus couchianus (assembly GCF_001444195.1). Lineage (NCBI taxonomy): Eukaryota > Metazoa > Chordata > Actinopteri > Cyprinodontiformes > Poeciliidae > Xiphophorus > Xiphophorus couchianus. The sequence goes on from NC_040239.1 coordinate 4,024,546, forward strand.
TTTGTGTTTTTGCAGTGTGGCTGGTCCTGGTGAGGAGTTGGTCGCTGATACGTTTCAGCTTTTACAAAAACAGAATCTTGAGTTGCATTATGCAGAGGGCTGTGACTAGAAGACAAACATAATGAATGATTGAGCAGCAAAACAGACACTCTTCCACTTGAGGTGGTTTCTGCAGCCTGGAGAGGACGATGAAGGTGAGGACATCAGAGAGTCTCAACCAGAGGACTGGGAAGGTCAGCGGAATCTCTGGAAAGTCTAATCGGGTTCTGATGCTGCAACAACATTCCCATCAGAAGCTGTTTTGTGAAACATGCGAAGAGTTTGTGGCGTGTGTAGAGTCCTTACGGTGGCGTGAAGCCGTCCTCTTTTATTCATGGCCAGGAATCTGTTGCTGTAAACCCCTTTGATGCCGATGACGCCCTGAGAAATCGCAATCAGCTCCAGGACACCTGGAAAGACAAAGACCACATCTGGACGACTGAAGGACAATAAAATCAGTTTAGTTCCAAAGCTCTCACATCAGCTCTTTCATTCGATTCAGCTGCACGTTAAAAAGTCTGTTAGTCTTCACTTTGAAATCAGTTTGAAGCAACAAAAGAGCTTAAACATCAGTAATGACAGATATCAATACTTACTGGCCATTGCTTCAAATGGATAGTTTGGATTTTTCTTTATTTCATCGGTTAAGCGCTCTCAGTATTTTACCTACAGAAGACAGCAACTGGAACGAACAAGTTGAGTGTTGCTCAGAAAAATAAATTAGGGAAATTCTGGAATAATTTCATTTTGAGAGAAAGACCTCGATTAAACCTCTCCCAGGTAAATCCCACACACTAAAGCAGTCAAATCGTGACACCGTCCTCTTCCTAGCTAGTGCTGTCCCATTAGTTTCAGCTTTCAAATATTGGCCCATGTGACAAAAAGTCTGGGCACCTCAGATTTAGAGTCTTCCTCAGGCCAAAATGGACGTCTGTAAGTCGAATGTTTGTCATGAGTAATGTCCCAAAGTTCCCTGCCTCTCAATAAGAGCTTTGATCTTTGTGAGGTATATGTAAAGCTTCTATAAAACTGGAACTTTGTGATAGTTTCATAAAGTTTCATGTTTGCCTTTTTATTCATATGGACTAATTTGGTCTGAAATAAAGGAGAACTTTGTGTTTAATTTGCAACTTACATTTTTAAAGCTATGCATATGGTGAAAACATAAAAGTTAAGGTGTATTCTAGTGTGTTAGTGGGTTGTTGAGAAAAAATCAGATCATGGGAAAATAAAAAACTGTCATATCTTAAAAACAATAAGTTTGCTGAAACAAACTGGCAATCTCTTCAGCGTTTGTCTGTAAAAACTGAACAAAACCAGAATGCAATAAAAAATCATTTTCTTCTCTGCATTTTTTTTAAATCTCTGAGATTCATTCAAACTTCCAAATTTAAAACATCCTGACTCGTGTTCATCTGCTGCCTGTCAGGCTGCATACACACACACACACACACACAGATGGCTGCTGCATTTAAACCGATGTAACCTGACAACACTGTGAAGAGAGACCATGTGCGCTTCCACAGGGAGCGTCGCCTGTTTCATCAGACTTCAATAAAAACTGAAACACATATTTACAGGTTTCTAACCAGGACACACAGTGGTTTACAAAAGAATCCATGCTTATTAAATATTTTTCATGCTTCGTCCCATTAAAGTCACAAACATCAGTGTTTATGGGATTTTACATGACATCTAAATATGCCTTTGGAACTCCACGAGTGAAAACTTTGCAGAATTTTCCTTTGCTGAAATTGCAGCTGCTGGTCTTTTGACTGACATTTCTGCCCATTCTTCTTTGCAGAATAGCTCAACCTGGGTCCGGTTGGATGGAGAGAAATGCCGAAACGATTAGTCGGATTAGTCAAAAGAATCGCGATGAGTCGAATGTTGGAATAAACCTCAACTAATTTCGTAATTGATTAATTGCTAACTTGAGAACACAGACTCAAAAAAGGCCATTTGCTGAAAAAAACCCAATATATTCAGAGCAGAACTTCAGCTAAAACAGCACAGAATACATTTTGCATTTAAGATAAAAACACCTTTGTATGCAAGTATGCTTTAAACAAAACCAAAAGGAATTTGGTGTTTTTGAATTTTAGGCAATAAAATGTTTATTTTCTTGTTTAAAATAAGATTTTAATTATACATTTGCATTTTTAAATCTATTTCTAATATGGTATAAAAATGCTGAAGTGGTTAAATAATTTTTTTTTATCCAATTAATTGATTAGCAGTCAGAATGATCGATTACTAAAATTATCTTTAATTACACCCCTAATGGGGAGCATCAATATTCAAATCTCACCACAGATTCCCAATTAGATTTAGGACTGTACTTTGACTGGGCCACTCTTTTGATCTGAACCATCCAGTTGTATCTCTGGCTGGATATTTAGGGTGGTTGTCCTGCTGGGCGGTGAACCTCCATCCAGTCTGGAACCTTTTGGAGCCTCCGCCGGGTTTTCTCTAGCGCTAGCCACCGTTCTGTCACATGCAGAGGAACAGCACTGCGCTGCAGCCACTGACATTTTCCCAGGTGTGTTCAAGCTGATGCTTTCAGCTACACACATTTTACTAGTAGAGTAAAAAGGTTGATTTAGGTGTTGATTAACCAGAGCAGCTTGTTCCTGTGTCACCTGATTGACTGAAAATGGGATTTTTTTTCAACAGGGTTTGTCTTGCATCTCTTCCATTAAGACCACATTTATAAAGCGCATGAATATAGTCATCCTGTCAAAAGGAAAGCTGGATTTATGCTAAGATTAAAATACACACAGGTGAACTGTTTATTAAATAATAACTAATGAGGTTAATTTTAAAGTGAATTGCATGCATTGTATTTTATTCAGGGTATCACAGTAAAGGGGCCTGTAACGTGAACTCTTAAATTGAAGTTTGCAGTTGTAATGTTAAAATTTGAAGAGGATATCGGTGAACTGAAGGATTTTACATCTGTGCGCATTCATTTGAACTGAAGGGGAGATTACCAGTTCAGCAATAAGAAATCAGCTTTCATGTTATTTTTTTCTTATTTAACTTTAAAAACTCAAATCTAAACTACTTGGCTTTGCATTTCTGATTAGACAAAAATGTCCTCACTTTTCTCTCTTTGGGCATAAATGCTGAGTAATTTATTGCTGCAACCTGCGCACAATCCACAAAAAGGCCCAACATCATGTCCATCGAATATTGATTTTGTTGCTAATTTCATCCATCACGCCGCGTTTCGCTCTAATGGGTTTTAAATCAGGAAGTTCAACTTCCTGTGCGTCAAAGTTTTATCGGACAGACCCTTTTATTTAAGCGGCATTTATTTTTTTTGCTGCGCAGTGGAGTCGCGTTGTTGTGATGTCAGTCACGCTGATTTGCAGCCGCGCTCATCCCGGCGCCTCAGAGCTGCACCTGTTACTTCCACAAATAGTCTACCTGCCAACATCCCGGACGGACACAAAAGAGGCTCGTCAACCTGATGACTTGTGCTGATATATTTCACACCCCTGCTCCTGTGGAAACCATTACTGTTGCAACTTACAGGAATAACATTCATGAAAACATAACCAGGAAACTTAGGAGGGATAAAGAGGAGTCGCGTCCAGACGTTTAGGATTCAGTAGTGGAGCTGCTTTGTGCATGCAGGGGAAGACTTACTCAGCTGGTTGGGCTCATGGCTGCCGTTCACTCTGCCGTCGGGATGAATCTGGAGGTGGAAGCCGATGCCAACCCTGCAGTAGAGCCTGCAGGTCCTGCGCCCCGAGCTGATCCCCTCCTGAAGGAGCAAAGAGGCGCGCTGCGCTGCGGCCGCGGCGCAAATCCAGTGAGCGAAGGTCAGAAGGCAGAGAGGAACATTCATTCTTCCCAGCAGGAGACTCTCACCACGCCGCGTTTCGCATTTTAACCGATCCAGTGGCGAGGTCAAGAACCCAGAAGGTTTGCGCGCACAAACGTGCGGCGCGGGTGGGCATTACCCCGGCCGCGGTGCTTCTGCTGGGGATATTTATAACGCCAGTGAGCTCACAGCTTCATGCATGCCTGAGCTCTAAAGGACGCTCTTTCAGCGGGATTTTGTCGCCGAGATGCCACTCCTGATCAGCTCCAACCCACAGCAGCGGGGCGTGAAGGAAGCGCCACCGACACGGAGGTCTTTCCAAGAAATCCTCCGCGCCAGGATGCAGCATTTTACGCACAGAAACAAAATATTTTGAACGGGAGTGAGTCGGTTTGTCCCCGGAGCTGCAGGACGAACGTCTCACCTCCTTTTATCTATAAAGAAAAGTTTAAATCTCCGACCCAGAGATGGGTTTAAACACTGGCTCTGATGCTTTATAATGTTTTACACGGCTGCTGAAGAGCTGAATCATGTATTCTGAGCGGAATGCATGTCCAGGGTATGGATAGAATAAAAAGTTAATCCTTCAGTAAAACAGCCATTAATAATGAATATGGTGATTTTTACAGAGTCTCCGATACTGTTTCACTTCCATTTCAGTTTTCTACCTTATCACATTACAACAAACTTTAGTTTTATTCAGATTTTAAGTGATAAAGCAACATAAAGTATAACTGTCTTGGTTTGAAGTTTGATTTGCATAACTGTGAGTGGAAGGAAATTGATATGGTACCAACATGTTTTGCACAAAACAACTGGAGTTTGGTGCAGTTGCGTGTCTTTGCTGGTGGCGCTCTGAAACGTGTTTGCCCAGGGTGCCAAACGGGCTCAGGCCGCCTCTGCTTGGGAGGTTGTTTTAAAACCTAACGTCCTTTAAATCCCTCCCTGACCTGTCTGCTGTGTTCCTGGGTTTGGGTCGTTCTGGCTGTTCACTAAAGTTCTCTAACAAATCTGTAATACCAGAAACAGAACAGCTGAATTTACACTCAGATTAAATTACGTTGTTTACCAATTAGGTGAAAATTAAACAGGATTTGTACATGCACAAACATTTAGAAAACAATTTTCTTTTCTATACTCTACTTCAATCATATAAAATTAAACTAATGCACTAAAGTTTGTTGTTGTTAATTAACAACAACAAAAGTTGCAGAGGTATACATCTAAAATAAAGTTCTTAAATACTGTTGCAGATCTGTTCAGCAACAGGTGATGAAGACTGACTACTAGGTCAGAAAACGTGATCACCGAGATAAAACTGAGGACAAAGACCAGAACGTTTCTCTTTTTATGGACTTGCATTTGCTTTTCAGCAACACAAATTATTTAAAACTTGAGAAATGTGCAACTTTCTTATAAAATTATTAGAATTTTTCACTCATTTACAGTTTCTAGAGCTGTTCACCTCTGAGAATTGAATCATTCTGATATAAAATGGCTCTGAAACCTAAACAAAGACACAATGTAGTGTCGACACGTCAGAGAGCTTAGATAAGAACTCATTTTAAATCAGTTCTTCATGCTCTTTACTAGTAGCCTGTTTCAAACACACAATTTGGACAACATTTCTTTAGTTAAGCTCTTGAAAAAAACAAAACAAAGATGGATATCACAGGAAACAGGATTTTAGCTCCAGCGAGATGTGTTTGTATGTGTATAAAAACATATATACAAATCACGTTTACATAATGTCATCATTTTTTCTGAACCAAATTGACAGTTTTTTACTGAAAAATAAAACCAAAGTCTCAAAAGCAGCAAATAAATGGTTTGATAAGCTGCAGCTGAGAGATAATGATGGCCTCCTTTGTGGCTGAGACTAATTGGATTGTTTGTCTTCTCTCTCACACCCGTACACACACACACACACCCACACACAGTGTCAGAAATGAGACACGCCTTCATCTGGGTACTTTAGTCCAATCAGGCTCGGCTTGCAGAGCCACAGGCCAGGTGTGCAGATCTGAACATCTTTATTTTCTGCTTTTTACATTTTTCTCATAATCATTCTTATTATTAGTCCTGTTATTTGATAGATTGCGAAATGTAATAATAAAAAATGTCTTCAGATGCAAAAATATGCTTGATTTTCTCCTGGGCTGTTTCTATGTTATAGAGGAAATTAATCTAATTCATCTACTGTAACAACAAATGTACTGAGGCAAGTAAATTAACTATTATTTCCAACAGTAGTGAGATTATTTGCTCAGCAGATTACCCAGGGTCACCTGCACCTGTCAGTGATGCTCAATTCAATATTTTCTTGTTGGATCTAAAATTGTACAGATTTTAAATGCAGATCAAAAATGTGAATATTGATGATAATGGAAAGAAAAAGTTGTCTTACTTTAATTAGGCCTCAGACACACTCTGCCACCATGTTTACATATGTATGTATGTACATTATTTCCTCATGTTCAGTTTCTTGGTTTATTGTCGTGTTTTGTCCTGCTTCATGCTGTGCTCGTGTTTTCATGTTTTCTTGTCATTCTGCTCCACCTGCCAGTTTTTCGCTGCCCATCAGCTTCATTCAGTCCACCTGTGTCTGATCTGATTGTCTTCCTCTCTCACCTGTTTGCTGAGCTACTTAAGCCTCTCAGTTTGTGCTGTTCCTCTTTGGCTTCTGCAGCGTTTTTTGTGCCTTCCTTGTCCATGCTCCATATTGGTTTTGTTCATTCATGAGCCTTATGTGTTCATCATTTAACACTTTTAAAATGTACAACCTGAGCAGCTGTCTGTGCCTTGCCTTTGTTTCATGATAAAAATAATATTCATAAGGTTATTAACTCATCAGAGCCTTCCTGTCTTGCCATGTGGGAAAGGTTGGATTGGTTTAAAGATCATGTTTCCCTAGTTTGAAGCTCTTCAAATAAAGTATTGGGAGGAAAATTGGCATCATTCCGGTGCCAAAGAAACCTCAAGTCACCTCTTTCAACGATTACCGGCCTGTGGCACTGACTCCCATCATGATGAAGTGCTTTGAAAGGCTGGTAAAAGAACACATCGTCTCCAGACTCCCCCCCACATTCGACCCGTTCCAGTTTGCCTATCGCCGAAACCGCTCCACTGAGGACGCTATCTCCTCCACCCTACACCTGAGCCTGGCTCACCTGGAGGAGAAGAACACTCATGTGCGGATGTTGTTCCTGGACTTCAGCTCAGCGTTCAACACAATCATCCCACAGCATCTGGTAGAAAAACTGGGACACCTGGGCTTCAGCACCCCCCTGCGCAACTGGCTGCTAGACTTCCTCACCGACAGACCTCAGTCAGTCCGGATCGGACAACACACCTCCGATGTCATCACCCTCAGCACAGGCTCCCCTCAGGGCTGCGTCCTGAGCCCTCTGCTGTTCACTCTGATGACACACGACTGCGTCCCCAGGTTCGCCACCAACCACATCGTGAAGTTCGCGGACGACACAACGGTGGTGGGCCTCATCAGAGACGACAACGACCTGGACTACAGAGAGGAGGTGGAGCAGCTGGTGGACTGGTGCAGAGACAACAGCCTGATCCTGAACGTTGACAAGACGAAGGAGATGATCGTCGACTTCAGGAAGAACCGGCCCAGCCACGCTCCACTGCTCATCAACAGCTCGGCTGTGGAGGTGGTCAGCAGCACCAAATTCCTGGGGGTGCACATCACTAACGACCTCACCTGGACTGTGAACACCACGTCTCTGGTCAAGAGGGCACAGAAACGTTTGTATTTCCTGCGGAGGATGAGAAGAGCACACCTGCCCCCGCCCATCCTCAAGACGTTCTACAGAAGCACCATAGAGAGCATTCTGACCAGCTGCCTCTCTGTGTGGTGTGGAGGCTGCAGCGCCTCCGACTGGAAGAACGTGAGGAGAGTGGTGCGGACAGCAGAAAGGATCATCGGGGCCCCCCTTCCCTCCATTCAGGACATTTCATCCCAGCAGCGCTGCGTGTCCCAAGGCCGAAACATCATCAGTTACCCCTCACACCCCCACCATGGACTGTTCTCCCTGCTGCCCTCTGGAAAGAGGTTCCGCAGCATCCGGTGCAGGTCCACCAGGTTCCGAAACAGCTTTTTCCCACTTGCCATCAGACTGCTGAACTCTTAACTGGACTGCACTCAAAATCTGGTCTCCACTTTATACCTTGCACATGTACAGAGCTAAATAACTTCTATTTTACTGTCAGTCCTGCACTTTATATTTTATATTTAGATTTATATTCATATTTTATACTGTATTTTATTTTATTCTGGAGTAACCTCACAACATTGGAAGCTCAAAACATTGTCCTGAGCCGTATGCAACGAAATTTCGTTCTGTATACACCCTGTGCGTGCAAAATGACAATAAAGTCAGTCTAAGTCTAAGAAAAGGCATTACTATACATCTCACCTCATCTTCTTAAATGAGTTGCTCTGTTTTATTTTGAAGAAAGAAGTAAAAGAAAATCAGTTTAAAAAATAAAAACCCTTATTGTGTTAATTTGGTTTGTGAAACAATTTTATTAACCCTGACTGACCTAAAACAGAAAATTATAAAAATGAGTTCAACTGTATATTAATGTACATTAATCAGAAGTGAAATCAATATTTTTATCTCTAAAATGGAAGATATTGTCAAAATACATTGAATTATATTATGCAAATATTTTTTCTTAGTCTTTCACCAGTTTTTATGAAACATCTCATGGCCTTGGATTTAATTTAATAAAAAAAAATTTAATGCGGTACAGGGGTTGCATTAGTCACATAATTTCCATCTTTGACTGTTGTACTTTTTAATGGTGATGGAAAAATGTGAAGGCTAAGTAATCATACACCTACATGGTGCAGATGTGCAGAAATGTTCGACTCTATGCTGCGTTATGTTGATGTGACAACCTGTGATGACACAATGTGGATTCTCTGTTCAGCTTCTTAAGCTTTTCATTAAAAAGAAGGGAAATTAAAATGCAATTGAGTACGTCGTTTTTAATCAATTTAAAAATTGATCAAATAGATTATGAGGGGTTTGTTTTATGACCTCACCATTCAAAATGACAGCCAATGAAAAAGTCCTGCACAGCCTCAAATGTGGAACATCTTCAAGCATCCGTCTGAGGATCAGTCCAAGTTATGCTTATTCATTTTCTATCTTGGCATGCATGCTCTGTAATCCCTCCCTCATTGTTTTAAGGGGCCCAGCAATGTCTGAATTTAATTAGCTCACACGCCTGTGGATTACAGCCAGTACAGGGGCCTAATTGTCTCTGGCACACAGGGCCAGGCCGGGCCGGGCCTGCTTTACCTTTTATGTAAACAGCGGGGCGGTGTTTAGTCCCACTGTTCTATAATGGTCAGCCATTCCTCTGAGGCCATTCCAGCAACAGTGAGGTAATCCCCCCGAGTCGCATAAACACTGATGATCCTGACTGATTCCTCCGCTCGATTGATCCCAGCTTTCAGCAGATTTATAGAGTCAGTAATCAACAGACGGCAGGTTCTGCAGATAATAATCAATATGAGGACAGGCATGACTCCCTGGAAGCTCTGACGAAAGTCACGAACAAAACAAGACTCATCTGGTGGTCAGCGTTGGTCAGACAGTCTGCAGATAGATCTTTGTTGCTTATGTTTATTTCTAAAATCATAAAGGCACCAATCTGAGTCTACAAGTAAATAACGACTTCAGTCTGCTCTAGAAAGAAGAGGAATTCAAAAATTTAAATGCTATCAGTCATGAATAAATAGCGAACAGGGAGCCAATGAAATGTCATCTGCTGCCTTTTGGATCTGTTGTTTTTTATGAAAGACAAAATCATTGTACATCGTGTCCCAAATTATTATGCAAATTGGATTTAAGTGTCATAAAGATAAAATTTTTTGTTGTGCTATTAAATTTATAGATGGTATTGTGTGTCAGGGCTCTTTGAATCACTATAATTAATTTCAGACAGCTGGTTGATTAGTTTGTCTGATGAACTCAATTAAAGGAAATCTAAAGAAGGATGTTCCACATTATTAAGCAGGCCACAGGTTTCAAGCAATATGGGAAAGAGAAAGGATCTCTGCTGATGGAAATCATCAGATAGTGTAGTGCCGTATTGCAAGGTATGAAAACATTAGATATTTAACGAAAACTGAAGCGTTATCGTACTGTGAAGTGATTTGTGGCTGGTTCAGAACAAAGATGGATTTGTACAGATAAAGGCAAAATGAGGAAGATTTCTGTTAGACACATTCATCAGATTAAGAGAGCAGCTGTTGAAATGCCCTTACAAAGCAGCAAACAGTTATTTGAAGCTGCTGGTGCCTCTGGAACCTCAAGGTGGAGGATCCTCCAGAGGCTTGCAGTGCATGAAGCTACTATTGGGCCCCTAACCAGAGCTCACAAGCAGAAACAGTCACAGTGGGCCCAGCCGTACATGAAGATTAATTTTCAAACAGACTTGTTCACTGATGACTGCTGTTCAACCCTGGATGGTTCAGATGGACGCAGTAGTGGATTGGTGGTGGATAGCCACCACGTCCCAACACGGCTGTGACGTCAGCAAGGAGGTGGTGGAGTCATGCTGTGGGCCGAAATCATGGGGAGAGAATCATTGGTCGGCCCCTCAGAGTCTCTGAAGGTGTGAAAATGACCGTAGCAAAGTATATGAACTTTCTGACTGATCACTTTCTTTCATGGTTCAAAAAGAAGAGTCGTACCTTCAGCAGCAAAATCATCTTCATGCATGACAATCCATCTCATACTGCAAGGAATATACTGTGTCATTGGCTGCAATGGGCATAAAGGGGGAGAAACTCATGGTGTGGTCACCATCCTCCTCTGACCTCTGACCTCAACCCTATTGAGAACCTTTGGAGTTTCCTCAAGCAGAAGATCTGAGGGTGGAATGCAGTTCATATCAAAACAGCAGCTCTGGGAAGGTTTTCTGACATCTTGCAAAAAAATTCAAGCAGAAACTTCCACTTTATGTATTAAAATGCATCAAATCTGTTTAATTAAAGCTAAATATTTTTGATTCAGTTTCTTTTAAAATTTATTTAATGGTTTTAGTACATGTGGCATTACACCTACGGATGATTTAATCCCTATATCTGCCTTTGTTGGTTCCTAATTCAAATATAGCTGCTTAATCTTAGATCTTTGACTCCTTTATATTGGTAATAACATTTAGATCAATTTTGTTGATGAGAAATCCTTGTTTAAATGAAAAAAGGTTCAGCATTTCCCTGCCCTCCATGAAAAAGAGCTGTGCCTCCCAATGTAGAGTTGAGCCATGTTCCTGGATTTCCTTTTTCATTCTTGTTTTTATTTTTACTACAAAGCCGATTAATATTTGGACATGTTTTAACCGGGGTTTCTTGCTGGGGCTTCAGCCAACTTCCCTTCATGTTGGAAATATGATTTACAGTGTTTATGAAACTGTTTGGCAGTAGAATGAAGACGTGACGAGGCCACACGCAAACAAAATCACTACCAGCTGACCTAATGTTGACTCTGATGTTATGTCAGAAGTTGTGCCTGCTCTCCAAACACGGTATGGCTCGGCTCCTTCAGTGCTTCCCACCATCATCAGCCGGACCCTCTGGAGACCTGCCGGCGTGTCGCCCGCAGCGGCCAGCCATCGCCACCGGCCGTGCCGCTCCCTCTGCAGAGCTCTTTGACCTACAGTGGGACGCCATTTTCCCCCTGAGCCCTCCATCATCACGAGTTCCAGTCTGGCCATGAAAGACATCTGTGACATGAGACGCTTGTGAGAACAGCAAATCGCCGGGGAAAGAGCCAGAAGACGTATCTGAAGTGCAAAGCCTGAGCTTAGAAGAGGAGTTTTAACTGAACTTCATCCTTTTCAGTTTGCTGAGTCTCAGTGGAGCCACAAAGCAACACCTGTTCGCTTGTTACAGACATGCCACCTGTCTGCAAGGGGAGCCGAGTGGTAAAACGTCTGATCCACATCCATCCCTCTGGGCTGAGAGAAAGGACATCTCAACCTCTGACAAAGAATCCGGTTTCATTCTTCAAGTCTTAGAAATAAGGGAATCCCAAAAGAAACACAATGATTTTAAAAGATATGGATGTTCCACCGTTAAATGTGATGTTCTTATTGTACAGCACCAGCTGCTTTTCCATTATAAATGTGCACAAAACTTTGTCTATGTTCCGCTAACATTGAAAAAAAAAACACAAGTTTGCAATTGTGGTGTTTCCTTTAAATAAAAGGTGCAATTAAAGTCATGTGAATGAGATTGTTCACTCGATAAGTTATCAAAAAAACATGCTGTCCCATCATCCTCCAACAACTTCATGTTGTCTCTTCCTTTTTGGTTTGCGCCAGTGGCAACATCCGGTTGTTGATCCTGTGACTCGGGTGATGCAAAAAAAAGTGTTTTCATTGCAGTTTTGTGAAATGAACCAATTTTGATACAGCTAAAAAAAAAAAGTTTTTTCAAAATTCCTGTTTCCATTAAACAAATTTATTTTCTAAATGTGAAATCACGCGACCATGGTAAATGGAAACACAGCTAGTGTCAGTCAAATGGACTCAGGAATTGTTTGGGTTTATATAATTTGTGATGATAAAACAACAAAACAACAATCTCCTGCAGTAATGACATCTAACCAGCATCACTTGTGAAGCTCAGTGTGTTTTAGTTGTTTTTAGATGTTGGAAATCTGTTTTTAGGTGTCCTTTCCCTTATTAAATATCAGCTTGAGTCCTTCATGAGAATTTTCTTCCTGATACTGGAAGCTGAGTTGACTGTGACCACTGTTTACCGAAGGGAAGAAGACGACTCCTCATAATTACTCTACAGAAGCGCAATTCCAAAGAAATGTATATTGAAGGACAAAAAGTTTGAAATTTCTTTTCTCCGATTACAAACTGTCTAAACCGGTCCGTTTGTGTTTCTGGTACTTGACAATCAAAGTCTTAGTTCCTGACATGGAGGAATCTGCATTCTTTAAATGGGTTCAACAACATGCCTGCACACATTGCTGAAAGCTAAAAAAGAATAAAAGCTAAAAACTGTACAACTCAGAATAGAAGTCTGCACCAACTGAGATGTTTTCTTTCCAGTAACAGATTTATATTTCTGCAGAACCTGAGTCCTGCTGCTTGGAGTCAGGTGGAGAAATGCACCAGATGGGGCTTTAGGTGATGAAATGCTTCCTGCTGAGTCTTTTTAGAAAGTCTACAGCTCCTCATCAACAACCAGGAGAAACTGGATGACTCTGGGATTCACTCTGCAGAGGGAAATGCAGCTGCAACAGAAAACCAGCAGTTTGGATGGATTCCAGTGGATTCACATTCAAAGTTTGTTTTTTTATTAGATGCTGATTCAGATAGACAAATAATGAAACAGTTGTTGTCTTCTAATCCCACTTTGAAATTTATAATAACACAGCATCAACAAAATAACCAACAACCATGCTGCATATTCTTGCAGACTAACATCTGTTTTGTCAAAGTTTTCCTGCTGGGAACTTTGACTGGTTCCACTTTGACTGCTTCTTTAGAGGTTTGCTGTGATTTCCTGAAACATTTCTTAACGGAGAGCCTCGTGTTCAGATTTTCTTGTTAGTGGCCTGAATGTTCTTCTCACCAATCACAGAACAACATGAATCTAATATTAACTAGTTTATATAGATAATTGGGCACAAATGAAGCAAATTCAGCATCCAGACTGAACTTAAATAAGCATCCATTTGGGTTTCCCCTGACGACCACAGCTGGGGTTTTCCAGGTTGCCAGTGGATCCAAACTGGCAACCTGGAAGATGAGGCAAGACTTCAGTGGTTTCTGGACAACATTCTGAATCCAAAGGTTTCTATTTTTTCCAAACAGAAGTCTTATATGAATCAAAGTCAGGTTGAAGCTGAAGTGGCTGAAACATTTAATCAGCCACTTCTGAAGTCAGAACCACTTTTTCTTTTCTTCAAGTGTTCCCTGGGTGGTCATGTCTTTTACGGCTGAAGACAAATCCAGTCTGTTTTTCCTCACGGGAATCCATTACCACCATCACTTCTGCATCTGGCGCAACCCAGAACCTTCATACATCTCCTGTTTGACCTGCCACTGCATCTGATCACACAACATGTTAAAAATCACACTGACAGCCGCTTTACAGGCAAATTTAATATGTCTCTTTGTCATCTATTCAGCTTAAATATTAAAGGTTACTAGCTTTTTACATATTTTTATTGAATCCTTTCTGCCTTCTTTGAGTTTGGAGTTGATGACCTTCCCTGGTCTGTCAATTGGTTTCTTGACCACAGGTCTACAATTTTTAAATTCTGATTGTTTATCCACCTTTAATTTACCGTCTGCCAGCGCTCCATGATTTCTGAAAATTCACAGATCATCATCAAACTGGGCCTGGTTTTTTCTAGGAAGTTGCTCTTTTTGGACATTTTGATTCCATTCTTTACTCATAAAGGTATTCTTGTGAAAAATGTAAAAAAAAAAAAAAAAAAAAAACAATTCTGTGCAAGAGAAGAAACCTCATACATGGATTATAGCAGGATAATTTGACTGTACACAACCTGCAATACATAAATATGATATTTTAATATAAATCATGATGCACTGATTCACATTGTAGAATAATCTACATACAATGTGAACATCCTGAAGTTGTGTTGTTTGCACAACAACTGGGCCTCACAAGAAACGTATCTGTTTCCCCAAAAGAAATGTGTTTAATCAAATGTAATTCTTAAGAGGGGCGATAAAACTGTCACTCTTTGTATTTACTCAGGTTAACTTTGATAGAGAAATTTGTTCAATGATGTAAAATATTTAAACGTGACAAAAGGAAAAATAATTAAGAAGTCTGTGAGGGGGTAAAATACCTTTTCACAGCAATTTATTCATCTGCCAACAGTTTTAGCAATGATTGGATGACTGAAAAAGATTTTAAAACAACAAATGTCTGACCGGCCCTGATGCAGCATGTCTGCTCAACGGATCCTGGATACAAACCTCAAATTAAAAACAATTAAAGGAACTTAACTGCTTGGTTAAATCGGCCCAGTGTTATTTCTGTGCTTCTCGGTTTTTGCTCTTAAATATAAGCAGGAAAAATACGATCTGTTTGTTGCTGGATGCCAGACATGCCTAACCAAGACAGCATGCAGTGTTGATTTTACAGCTGATGAATGAACTACAACCCGAGCCAGAGCTTGTCGCACTTCAACACGTACACAGGTAGCAAACTGCACATTCCAGTGATGGCTGCGTTTTCACACAATGCAACTAAACACAACATGTCACAGTTTGATAACCTGTGCAGTTACAGTTGAAACCAGATATTTACATATAACAAATAAAAAGACACATACACATTTTTTTCCCCTCATTGTCTGAAGTTGAATCAGACCAAACCTTTCTGGATTTTAGTTAGAATGAAGAAAATATTCATATTTGCTAAATGCCAGAAACCTGTTTTTATTGTTAATTTTTTTGTTATATAAAAACAATTTTTTAAAATATTTTCACCCTTTTGTTATTTAGAGGTTTGCATACATTTGGTGAGTATCAGGGATGATTGTCTTTCAAATTACGTGACTTGAGTCAAATTTCGAGTTTCAACTGAAACTAGAAATTTCAGTCAGATGTTCAATTTGAATATGACCGTCAGGTTCAAATGGACTGATGGTCATTTTGAATCTGAAACTTTTTCAAAAAATGAAGCTAGCCTGTCGGCTTTCAAGGTAGACTTCTGTTTTTGCTTTAACATAACTTAAATTTTCCTTGGAACTCCTTAGAAAATTGAACAAGGTTGTCTGGTACTATGCTAAAGTAGTTCCAATCTTTTTTTTTTAAGTATCATACATCTTAGCAAGTGAAAATTAAACGTGTGGTACCATTCTCCATTCTCCATTCTCACCCCCTTTTAGATATCTATTTGATCACACCAGCTCAGATCGCCATATTCAATATCTACTGTACGCTAAAACACAACTCTAATTTTGTGCCACTACACAAAGAGCCGTCACTGAGTCAGTGTGTCCACTATGTTCATGAGTGGGTTGGTCAGAATTTTCTCCAGCTTCATAGACAAAAGAGAAGAAATGACAAAATGTTTCTGCCAGAGTCTTGACCAACAACAATATGGATCACTTCATCCTGTCTGGCTCCATGTTTGTAAAAGAATAAGTTTTAAAACCTTGTTGATGATCTTTAAGGCACTGAATGATCCCTCACATGAATGCATTTCAGAGTTGCTGGTCAAGTGTGATTCTTGGAGACGCCTCTAGTCATCAGAGATGTGCTCACTCTGTTCCCGGCCTAGAACTAAATACAGGAAGACAGCATTTGGTTTCTATGCTCCTTGGCGCTGCAACCAACTGCCTGAAAGCCTGAAATGTACAAAACTATTTGCTCCTTTAAATCAGGAGTGAAAACTTTACCACATGCTGCAGCTCTCACGTGCAGGCCAAATAATACTCTATTTCTATCATGTCTTGGCTTTTCATCTGCTTAAATTAGCTATTTTGATCATTCTTAACATTTATGCGATTATGCATTATGCCGTTTTATTTTCTGATGCTTCATTTCAGGGTTTTTTTCATATTTGTGATACATTTGAGGTTCAGGCTTTTTTATGTCCATTGTTTGTTAAATTGTGACTGTTATTCTGCGTAAGCACCTCGGTGTGTGTCTCCGGTGCTGTTGGGAGTTTGAAGTGGACGGCTGCCAGCTGTACATGAGTGAGATATCGTTCTCAGTTTTAGCCAGGAAGTCTTCCACGCTTGAGCCAAGAGTGAAAGAGTGGCTTGGCGCTCCGGTCATTACTGTGACTGATAAAGTTGGCTTGACTTTCATGACAGGGAGGTGTTGGGGTAGAGGAGATGCTGGGGGGGAAAGAAGGCGGGGATTTGGTGGGTGGGGGGGCAACATGCTTGCCCCGGCCTCTAAGAAAACCGTATGCAGCGGCTGTCATGGAGATGTACTTCAAAAGGAGTGAAGGACCAGGGCTCACCAGCAGAATGCGCACTAAAGTAATCCGACCACCTTCAGTGTCATCAGGCCGAGTCTCTGAATGACAAATGAGGAACAGCAATCAAAGCAGCTTCTCCGATGCAGAAATTTGTAAAGATGGTTGCAGTTTAGAAAACCAAGTTGCAGTTTTTAAGATGCTTTTTTGTTTTTATAGCACATCTTGTGTCTGTTTTTGATCTCCGTTGTTTAGTAATCTGAAGAAAAAATACATAAATTATGGTTACATGGTAAATGGGGGAGGAAGACGAGTGTTTTATAGATTGAGAAACTTAGATTAATAAGACAAACCATATTCCTTCAGTATTCTGAATGAGGGTACAATAAAGTTCAGAGGGTTACCACCATGCCTTACCGTGGTGGTAAGGCAGTCTGGATATTTTTAATTCAGACTGTGAGTGATATATATATTTTTAAATACATAGTACAGCCCATTTTCCATATGTATACGTATTATACAGCAAATAAAATGTAAATATATTAAATGCTGACTTTTTTCATGTTTTATCCCCATTTTTCATTTAAATATATTAACTGCCGTCTTTTTAATAAGCATACAAAATAATATTGTCAGGTGGTGAAGGCTTTTAGTCCAGGGCTCAATTGTCATTCGAGGTTCTTTCACTGAATATCTCTCTGCCCATTTCCTCTCTCATTACAGTGAATAAAATCAAGAAGTGCCTTAAAATAATTTTATATAAATAAAATTGCATGCCTGTGTCTTTTTGTGTGAATGCAGGGCGAGATGCATGGATTACTGAGAAAGATGTGCTGGTGTTTTGTACAGTAGAATCACTAAATGACTCCAGTAAGAGCAAAAAATACTTAAGTCAAGTATATCAGTAATATAAATATTATATTGCTGATATATTTAGCAAATTCTGAAGTCACACAGACAATAAATATGAAGTTATGTGCAAAATATGGTATTTTATCAACCAAAATAACAAAAATATATAGATTACATGATTACAAAACAACAAATTCAGAAGGAAAAAACGTTCTCAGTTCAAATTTCTTGAACATAAAACATGAAAAAAAATTATTAGATAATGTTTTTCTTCACTTTTTTCTTTAATACTTCTTTTCTCCTTTTTTTTTTATTTTTATTTTTTTACCGTTAGCTTATTTTATTGCTTTCCTCTACAATGGACCTTACCAAGCTCCGCCCACAACCGACCCACGTGACCGCAAGTCTCACAAGCAAAGCCTCGCGGCGCCTTGTTTCTATGTAAACATGACTCGATTAGTGCATCATTTCTACCGGATTTTCACAATATATCAGCTACTACAATGAACAGAGGAACTAACAAGTTCATGTCATCATCTGGGAGGAGGTTACTGGTTTCTCAGTCACAAGCTGGTTGCAAACCTGAGGCCAGCAGGTGTCAGTCAGTTATGGCAGATCTGAAATTTGGTTTGATGACGTCAATATGAGAAGCTACAGACTGATAGGAGGAACCAAAGAGCTCTGGAAAGGTAAAGGCAAATCTTCTGAAGTTGGGATATAATTAATTTAATTTCACATAATTATCGCGGTAGAAGCCATTTGTTTGTTAAATTTTTATGAAATATATTTGTTATTATATATAATAACAAATATTAATATATAATATTAATATTATATAATATATAATAATATTATATAATATATAATAATATTTGTTATTATATATAATAACAAATATATTTGTTACAAACAAATGGATCAATGTTTGTTGTGAATGACGTAAACTCACAAACGAACGAGGTAATTAGTCCAACGTTTAGAAACTACAGCGGCTGTAATGCGCCACAGCAAAGGTAAACAAAGGTAAAATAACCCGAACAGGTGATCAACTCAAAACCACTCCTACCTTTTTACTCTCTCTTTGTAGTTTAAGCACACCTGTTACCGTGGCAACCGCCTGCTCCCCGCAAGACCAGCAAAGATTATGTTAAAAACACAACATTCAGTCCGTTACGATATCAAGTTTCCAGGCTTGATATTTATTTCTCGATTATTAATCAGCGCTTCCCTGAACACAGTGATGGTTGATTGACTAGCTGTACTTGGTGCTAACGTGGCTAACAGGAGTAACAGTTTAGTCCAAAGCCTTTTCTGCTAAAATAAAATCTTTAGTGTATGTCAGATACAGACACATTGCATATTGATCTGTTTAGCTACGTAAGACTGTGTAGCAGACAGGCTTCAAGGTGTAGAAGTTGTATCAGTTCTGCCATTATGCTGTACTTAGCTAACGGGAAGCTAAGTGTGTTTGTGAGACGGCAACGCACGTGACCACGTAGAATGGGCATCAGCCAATGAAAAGCGGCCCCTCTGGTAAGGTCCATTGACAGGGCGCCTCCTCTTATTCTAGTCGGTTTGTCAGCAACTGACCAATCGGCGGTCGCAAGTTGTCCGGAAGTTCACGCCCCTGGAATAGTTCGGGATTGCTAATGCGCTGTGGTCATAAATATATTGGATAAAAAAAAAAATGGATGTATGATGTGGTGTAGCTACACACTAATGTACAGTAGATGGCGGTATGCACCTTGAAAATTAAGATTATAGAAAAGAAGAAGATTTCGAGGAGAGTAATAGGAAATTATGAACAGCTTATTACTTTTCCAAAACCCAAACGGAGTTAAGAATAATGCAAGAAATGGATTAAGGCCTGCAGTTGACTTCATGTTCAGTTGAATGAAACTGATTCACAGCAACTACCACATGTTCATCTGTACAAAGATAACTGGCTGTAAAAATCCAATTTTGTGTAATATTAACACTTACTGATAGTCAAAGATCAATAAATGAAGGGAATTATGCTTGATTTTATGTGTGTAAATTCCTATGGTAGCTCGATAGCAGCATAAAAACGTGCTGCAATAACTGTGATATTCACATTTAGGCACCTTTTTATGCTACTATTTATTTTGAAGCATTTTCTTAGAGGCAGATTTGCACAAACTGGTATCATTTAAGGCATTACTCACTGGTTTTGTATGTACACATTGCGTTCGACAATGTGTACATTTGAGTTCCACTGCCTGTGCCATTATAAGTTTGTTTGTGAAGGTTTGCTCTACTTCCGCGGGGGGGTGGAGTTTTGATTCATTGAGCTTTATTCCTCCAATAGTGTCTCAACCGGGTCAGTCAGTGAACAGAAGTAGTTGTGAATGATGTTGTTGTTGTTTTTTTTGTTTTCTTTTAGAGTTGTAGTTGGCATGTATAGGGTTGAAGTGAACGAAGGCGTCCAGCCCGTGTTGGGAACTCTTCCAAATATTGAGCAATTAAAGTCAGAGAAAGAGGAATGTATAGGACATTTTATTTCTGGCAAATATGTTGTGGCCCTACTCCACACAGGGTTGTTTACAGAAAAGGACCTGGTTTTTTCCAGGCTACATACTTTTCAATATGTGTTTTAAATGAGAAAATAATAAGAATTGAAGGAAAATGTAAGACAGTAGCTAAAAGTTGTTTCTTAAAGAAAAACGTTCTGCTAATTAATGCTGACTTTTCAGCTAATAACTAAGCAATAATTCCAATGCAGGAGCTGTTTTAGTGAGACTTTCAGATAAAAAACATTGTTTACCTTTAACAGAAGTCAGACCCAACCAGGCAGCGTCCACCAGAGACATTCTGTTATGTGGATTCACATGGATAATCGCGGAGCGGACATTATGTGTAAATTTGTCCCTGTCAGCAGACCGGTAGATTGAGTGCATTGTGGGTCGGAAATAGTCCACAAGAGGTGACGGTGTTTGTGTATATTTAGACCATCAATAAGTAATGATGAGGCAGCAGTACCCCCCCTAATCATGCAGCAACAGGAGGAGCTGACCTCGTGTCAAGCCTGAAGACTAAAACAGATAAAAATATGTGTGTGTGTGGGCGTGTGTATGAAGAGCCTACCTAGGAGTCCTCATCTGAATATTTCTCTCTCTGCCTGTACAGCTAAGCTCTCTGTAAAGTCAAAAGTTAGTGTGGTTCAGTTAGTAAATGCTTTGGAAAGAAGTTTGTCCACTCCTGTTACTCTTAGCCTATTGTTTCACCAAAACGTTTCCGTCTCACTTGACTGTCAACGTAAAGGAGGAAAAGGAGGAATTCAATTCAAATACTTAGTCCCACCGAAAACATCTACCCTCACCGTTCAGCATCACAGGAAACCCGTAACTGCAGTGGAGGGAGTCAAACATTTGGCTCCGCCCCCAAACGGAGCAGAATGCGACTCGCCTGACACTCAAATGTGCCCCCTGCTGGCAGACATTGTGTATCACATGCATAATATATTAAAAATAAATGTCATTACTGCATAAATTAGACTGCATGTTGCAAGCCTCGGAGTAATCATTTATTGAGTGAACATAAAAGAATCAATAAAAAGTTATAAATATTAATTTGTTTCACATATTTACATACATTGTATAAAAAACCCCACAAAAGTTCTTCTGCCTTGGCCAGACCCAGATTATGTATCTGACTTGATTTGGAAACACTTTGGGATCACACACATTGTGTTGATCTATCACTTATAATCAAATTAAAAAGTGAACCGTCTCCAGTATTTGCCGACTCTTTTGCCAACTCTTTGCCTGAAAAGCCTAAAAATATATTTCTTAGGTATAGCAGTATTATGTATTTTCCAGCCACATTGTGTCATTTTATAGCACCATCAAGTAACTATGTTACCTTTAGTTGTCATAAAAATGCTATATATATCAAACATTGTAATTTAACTCTTTGAAATTGGGCCTCTGTCTCTTTAAAAACTCCTGTTCTTTCTGAAACTCCGTCTCAGAAAGTCATTACAACATGGCTCCTCTATTAACCCTTTAACAACGTTTTTACCAGTGTTGCTCATATAATGAGCTCAGCAGATGCTCAGTTCTACCAGATCTTAACTAATTACTGCTTGGCTAGTCTGAAGTAGCTGAGTGGCGGAGACTTGAAGGAGGACTGCTCTGTGCAGAAACTCCAGTTCTGAGGAGGAGCTGTGCCTTGAAGGCGGAGCTAGGTCCACCCAGGCGTTTTGCACAACTGAATGTTATGTTTTTGATGAGGGAAGAACATTATAACACATTGTAGAGCTCAAAAAAGTCAATGTTAAATGACACTGTCCCTTTAACAGGGTTCCACTGGGTGGGTGAAAGCGCCAGTTCAGCAGAGACTTTAACTGTCCCACGCTGCTCGGCTGTTGATTGGTACAGAGACAAACATGTCTGCAGGGATGTTGGGGAACAAGCGACCCGATGACACAAGCAGAGAAGCATGAGGGCCCCGAATATCACAGGGGTGTTTGTGGGTTTGTGGAGGCTGTGCCTGTCCTTCCCCCTGCCCATCCGTCACATGCCTCAGCGGTGACTCTGACCTGTTTGACTTGGGCACCGGCGCTGTAATTTATTATGATGTGAACGTCTTCGTCACTCTGTCAGATCCTCTTCTTCTTCTTCATGTGGTTTCTGCACGTCTCTGCAAAGTCGCTCAGCTGCTCCAGATGGATTTCTTTCTTTTTCCAGATTTAGATGTAGCAGCACATTTTCCAAACCTTTACCCAGTGAGCTATCCAAGTATCTCACTACGGACTTACTGCTTCCACATAATGTTCCCCTCTTTAAATTTCACTAAAGGAAATCAAAGCACAATCATCTTGCAGAAATAGGAGTAAAAAATTGTGTAAACAATTAGAGACTTTCAGCTAATTGTCAATTTCTTACATTTTATTTCAGCTTGTCGGCTTTAACTGAACTTCTAAAATAAAGATTCATGGTTAAATTCTCACCTGAGTCCTTCCACAGAAATTTGCTACTTGAACATTAGTCACTGAATCACATTAGTTTATATGCATTTTACTCATTATCAGAAGGTAAATTAAACAAGTCCTAATGTGGGACTTGATCAATTCAAAATTAGTAAGAATATCATCATAAACTAAACACATTACAAACAAAAACACAGCAAATACACAAGTCAGCAAAAAGTCAACAAAATGTGACGGTGTGGCAAAAAGCAGAAAGACAAATTTAATCTTTGTGGTTAATTTACATAAAACATTGATATGGAATTACATGTTTTACAAATATTTTTTTATTTTGATTAATTTTGCTTTTCAGTGTGTTACATAATAACTGCAAAGAATGACTAAAATAATAAAAGCTGTATTGTACAAAAATGGCTCATGACTTTATTTCAGCAAACTGCTAACATTACTTAACTTGTTACTTAGCTTATTCATTTTCTGTTTAAATTGCTTCAGTTTAAAGCCTTATATAACAAATATTTTCTCGTTTTGTTGCCTATATAGTTTAAAACTTTTAGCCACACTTTATAAATTTTGTAAAATTCAAAAATGAGTTTGTCACCTATAGTTGTATTTCTATTTGTTTTTCTGTTTTATCATAATTATTTAACATCACTAAAAGTATAATGCAACTGATGATATGGCTGCAACAAACCTATGTGAGACCGATTATGAATTTGAGGAAAAATTTCAACAACAAAACACTTAAAATCTGATTATGAGAAGGATCCACGCATGCTGGAATGACCAGATTTGATGATCGAAGATCTTTAGTAATCTTTCAATTGTCAAATATGCACACATAGATGTGATGTCATCAGCCCAAACACAAACAAAGCTCAAGCAGCATTTTGGTTTTTGTTCTTTTATATTTTTCTCTTTTGTGTTCTTGTAAAAAAAAAAAATTATATTAACTATAAAGGCATACTGTTGATCACACTTAATTCCTAGTCCACCATTGGATGATGACTTTAAAAATAAACAGACATTCATATCACAGGCCAACATGTCAGCCAGTTAGAAATTACTCACTCTCTGTAAAAACATTATTGTGTATTTTAAGAACAAAATTATTAATTTCCACTGGATAATATTTTTTAACTGTATTCAAAAGAACACGCTTGACCATTTTTATACATGTAATTTACGTGTTGACCACTTGATGGCGACATTGAATCATTATTCACATGCGGTAGTTTTCCAGTGTTCCGAAACGTTCCCTATCGGGTCTGACTTCTTTCTCCTTTTTGCGTTAATTAAACCCTCATGCCGTGGATAGTTTGGCGATTATTCATTTGAAGAATTGTTTTTTTCATGCTGTAAAAATAACCAATACCATTCACTGTAGCAAGGGAGACTGTATTCTTATTGCTATTTTAATGTGTCATTTCTATGTCCAAGCCGTATGTACTAGTCATTTTTTGTATTTTATTTTAATCGTGTGAAAATTCTGAATAACTTACTTGAACAAATTAGCCATTTTCTCATAAATTAATTCCCGCTGAACGCGTGTGTGTTTAATTCTGATGCGTTTTTGACTCACTGACAAACAGAGGACGGGGTTTGGGATCGTTCCTTTGCACCGAGTTTTTATGGATTTTCTCCCAAAATATCTCCGACAAATACTCCTGGCGTAGTGCCGAATATAAAAGCGGGAAAAACACAGGACTAGTGTTTTTCATTTAATCAAATACATTCTAAATGTATAATAATAATAATAATAATAATAATAATAATAATAATAATAATAATAATAATAAGTAATTAATAATAATTCATGTGATACAGAATAATTTAATTTCAAATAAAAACTGATTGCAGGCTAGTAATAGTATTTTGATCTAAAAAAATATAAATGGATTCAATCTGCAATTTTGAGGATTCTTTGGGCACATTTTATTTTTAAAACTATTTTAAATTTAGTTTAAGGAGCAGAATGCTAGCTGGGTTTGACATATGTGTAAAATTAAAATAAACGTTTAAAAAAAAAATCCAGAAATCCCACAGGTGAAAATAAAGCTATTTTATTGTCAATGCATTCAACATGATTAGATAAACTGTCAAGTAGTAAATTTCCGCAAAAAGGAAGAAACACTGAAACTATTCCCCACTGACACAAAATATTACACTTTGTTTTTCAAATAAAACAAATTATTTACACCGTGATGAATAGACTGCATCTTAAATCAATATTATTTAATATTACATGCACTCTGAAATATAGTCTCACATAAAAACCCCCAGTTTGTGTCCCTAAACATTGCAGACATGAAAAAGGAAACAATTGTTGTGGTGCAAACCAGGACGAGTGACGACAATTGTAATTCATCTCTATATTTGAATTTGCATGATATAAAATACAACTTACTGTACATTTACACATATTTAAATCTTCCTTATTCGCAAAGATTCAAGTGCTTCATAAATAGATTAGTTTTTTTTAAGTCAAAATGCATTCGCTCACAGTCGAAAACGTCATTTTGTACAGAGGAGGAGGAAAAGTCAACAGACCAAAAAAGGATTTCAAGAGCGTGTCCAAGGTGTAAATAAGTGCAAGGGGTGTTTTTGTAGTTTAAGTGGCCTATTTCCATTTGGAGGACTTAAATCCAGGCAGATTCTTGGCCCCTCGTTAAGCAAAAGTCCCTCTGATCATCTTAAACAGTCAGTTGTGGGAGGTCATGTGACGTGACAGGTGATGCCGCTCCCGGAAGGACTCGTTGCATATGGGGCACTTGAGTTTCTCCTCGCGCCGCCGCTTGACGAGAGGCTCCATGGAGTACTCTTTTTTGTGGTGCGATCGCATGTGGTAAACCAAGTCTGAGGTCATGCGGAAGGAGGCATTGCACTTGGCGCACCAGTTCTGAGCCGGCAGACAGAGGGAGGTGAAGGAGGGAGGCAGCAGCGTGAGCGCCGAGGGCATCTGAAGCTGGATAGGTCCGGAGTTCTTGGGCCAGAAGGCGGTGGTGTACACGAAAGGGTTCTGCTTGCCAATGCCAGCGGGCACGGGGCAGTTGGCGCCAAGCTCTGCACCCTGCAGCTTGGCGGCAAGGTGGTCAGCCTGGTAGAGTCTGTTGGAGGAGATGGTGTCACCCACCGCTGGGTGGCAGTCCAGCAGCTTGGGGGCCATCACCAGCGGTGAGATCTGGGAGAAGGAGCGAGCTGGTTGGCTGAAGGCACTCTTCCTCTCTGTGCCACTGCTGCTGCCCTGCTGGCCGACCGAGGTGAAAGCGCTGCCCATGGGCGAGGTCTGGGGTGGCTGCGTTTCAGAAAGAACCTGCCTGATGTTGAGGTGCTTCTCCACAGAGTTGCTGCTCGGGCGACCTCCGTCTTTGTTCTCAGAGTTGGAGTTCTGGAGGTTTTTGTTGCCACTGTGGTGTTTGAGGTTCTGAGGTGACTTCTTGACCTCTGTGAAGGCGCTGCGCTTGACCTCTCCATGCTCTGTAGATCCCGGCGGGGAGAAGGACCTGTGATTCTCCTCCAGGCCATACACTCCTCTGTAATTCTTTGCAGAACTTGCAAGCTCTTCCTTAGACTTGGAAACTGAAAGGCCTGATCCTCGGGACTCTCTGTCCTCAACTTCAGAGAACTTTCTCTTCCCCGAGCTCTCGCTGCAGATCTCAGCCTCCTTGTCAGTCGGTGAGCTGGTCCGGTTCTTCTCCAGATCCCGCGCCAGGTTGTGAAAGTCAGTGGAGGGTTTGTTGTTGTCGTGCGGACTGCTGAAGCCTTCCGAGCGGCCAAGCTTCGGGCTGTTCCTGCTCGGGGTTGTGTTTGGTCGCTCTATGCTGCTCTCTTTGCCAGGCTCCTTGTCTGCCTCTGTAATACTCTGCAGCCTTTTGGTGCAGCGGAACCGGAGGTGGGCCAAGAAAGGGAACTCAAACTGGAATCGCTGGCTGCAGTCTGGACAGGAATGGTGGGACGAACCTGGGAAGCAAAGAAATGGAAAATTACAATTTGAAGATAGAAAATCTGAAACTCTAAAGTATGTTGCCAGAGGTGGGACATTCTGTTCCTCAAAGGGCTGTTGTCCT
The DNA here is from genome assembly GCF_001444195.1 of Xiphophorus couchianus. NCBI lineage: Eukaryota > Metazoa > Chordata > Actinopteri > Cyprinodontiformes > Poeciliidae > Xiphophorus > Xiphophorus couchianus. The sequence continues at coordinate 4,051,254 of NC_040239.1, forward strand.
GTTTGTTTTAGATGCTTCCCTGCTTAAACATTTCCAAATTTAATGAGCGGGTCATTAATAATCTGCAGAATTTGGTCGCAGGTTAGGAGATTATCCAAATATCTAAAACACACAGCTCACCAGCCCTCCAGGACCAGCCACCTGGAGGGCTTGTCTGCGCTGCCGTTCCAGTTGGGAGTTCAGTCAGCTCACCTTTGGTCTTGGCCGGCGCTCGGCTGGAGCTGAGCAGCAGCAGGTCGATGAGGTCCTTGCCGTACCAGACCAGCAGCTCTTCGTCCTTCTCGATGCGGCGAAGCGAGCGGTAAAAGAGCTGGCCGTTCTTCACGTAGGCCTCCAGGTTCTGCTCCTCTTTGTCCCGAGCCGACTGGACCAGTCGCAGCCACATCAGGCCCTCCGAGGTGCTGTTGGCGGCCGAGGTGTCCACCTGCACATCATGAGGATACAGGGATTTTCATTCACATATTGACCTAAAATGTGGCACCTGGTCACAATGTGTATTTGCACTAATTTCGTGTTAATACATAAAAACAGATTATTAAAAAAATAAATAAAATAAATCAATCTTAGGGATAAACTCAAATATTGAAGGTTTCAGGCCTTTTCAGATGTAAACTGGAAATCAAACGAAAGCTCCTTTTAAACCTGCAGGTTTGCATTGGAGGTTTAACCCACCCTGAAGATGTAAGGTGCTGTGCGTTTGTCGGTGGATTTCAGAGCGATGAAGGCGATGCTGTCGTACAGCGACGTGTGGCTCAGCACGCACGGCCCGAAGATGGCGTTCTCCGGGATGTCGCACGTCGTGTAGACGCTCGTAAAAATGTCCGTCAGACACTGCTGGACCGCCTTGGCGTCCCCGTCCCACGCCAACTTCTGAGAGCTGGACTCCTCCATGTCACACTGCGGGGACACAGAGAAAAACACGCCGGACTCAACCTCGGATCAAACCCGACAGGGAGGCGCGGGAACGTTGCGGGATCTGCAGCTTTTATTTTCTGTACGGAAAAACGAGCAATCCGCGTAAGACGAGCGGGTTGTTTGGTGATGTTCTCCTGTTTCTGAAGACAGGAAATAAATCAATCTCTTCCGATACGAAATGAGGTGAGACGGGCGCCGTTCCGGGCCTGTTTTCCAAACCCATGTTAAGCTCAAAACGGTATCAGCATATTAAAGTCAAACAATAATTTTATTTATAAGATAAATTATTTGTAAAAATCAAATTATTATTATTATTATTATTATTGAAGAGCTTATTTTTCTACTAAGTGTTTTAAAAATTATTATAATAAAACAAATCTCTCTCTTCATTATTCTTACAAATGCTAATATAAATATAATTATTTTTAAAAGTAACATTTACTCCAAACTCTCTTTTTATTAAAGTCAGTTGTCTTAAGCCAGTAAGAATATTTGCATTATTCTTTTCCATCTGGCTGCAGCCTGTTTGCTTCACAGTCTCCTTTAAAAACAAAATATCATATTCCTCTAATATTCTCCACTTGGTTTGCAAAGTTCTCCTTTTTTTTTTTTTTTTTACAAAAACACCTTTTCTTTTCTTTTTTACTTTACATTTGCATTATTGACTTCTGTTAAAAAAATGTACTTTTTTTTTTTTTTTTTAAAATCGCAGGTTTAAATTAAAATTGTGGAAAATATTTGAATAAAAAGAGCGTTCTTATTTTCGATTCAGAGAAGGGGGAGAAAAAAAAAAAAAATGCAATCAGTCCCTGAGCTGCTGAGGTCCACTGGCGTGGGCATGTCCAATGGGTTTCAAGTGGACCGTCAAAGTCAGCGGTTTCATGTCAGCCAGCCTTTCTCTCCTTCCTACAAGCGGCAGCGTATGTCGCCTCATTACCATAATCCAGCACTTTCCCCTCTGAGACTGTAATTAAAGCAGCACGACCAGTTAATTATTTCTTTTCTCCCTTTCTAACCTCACAATGTGTGCGTTTAGGCGGCTGCATGTGGCCCCTCATCCCCTCCCTCCTCCTCTCCCTCATTTTCCGGACTTAAATGAGGCTAAAAATGCGCACGGAACGCCGCACCTGATGCACTGCTATTTGGCACGAATGCAGCGCCGGTAGCCATTCAAAAGGCCGTGAAAAGTGACAGGCAGGAGAGAAAATGTCTCACTAATCTACAGATCCATTAAAAGAGAGGGACATCAAACACAGTTGAATTGGATAAAATATATAAAAAAGAAAACAATGATTTTTACCCAATTATTTCTCGGCAATAAATCGTAATAACCATAATAGAGAAACATCTTATAAAAAAACAAAGCGGTGCTCTCATGCAAAAAGTAGAAGCAAGAAGAAATCCACAGTTCGGTCTTTTTCGCTCCACACATCAGTGGGAAAATATACGCATCTAAAACTCATTGAAACACAGAGATGGATTCATTTCTCAGTTTTGTTTGGGTTTTTTTAGACTGTTTTTTTTTTTTTTTTTTGTTACAATTATTAAAAAAAGAAAAATATTCTTATACAGTCAGTTGCAAGGCAATAATTGTTGATTTTCACAACACTGGTTTTCAGCAAGTTTAAGCGGCTCTTAAATCTGAGTAGTAATAATGCTTCCATACAAACCCAAACTCAAATATATATATATATATATATCCCTAGTATTCCACAAGAAGAGCACAAAAAGCTGCACGTTTTTACGCTTTGGATAAAACAAGAGATGAATTTTTGCACTTCCATAAAATGGAAAGCAGCCGCCCTCCCATTCAAACCCGCTGCGGGTGGAGCGGGTGGAGCGAGGGGCTTTATTTCCCTCTAACCCATCTGCTAACGCCGCGCCAGGCACAAAGCTGCCCTAAATCAGCGCTGCAGCCGAAACATCTGCGGGTTCCAGCTCCGCCAAGTCAAGAGAGCATAAATATTAGGCCCAACCAAAGCACTAACCTACCTTTCCCTCGATGAAGAGGAGCAATATTCCACAAGCGAGTGGAGAGCGCTGACTCCGAAACCCGTCTGAGAAATCAGAATGAGGGTCAAAAGGTGTTTTAAAAATCCGAAAACTAGCAGGCGGACGCGGATGCCAGTGATGGAGGTGGTGGTGCTGCGCTCCCGGGCTGCTCCGATCAGAACATTTCCCCCCCGGTGCGCTGACAGTGACAGTGATGCTGCTGCTGCAGGGCTGCAGGGCTGCAGATCCTCTCCGGCTCTCTGGCAGGGCGCACCGAGCTGGACGGATGAAGGCAGACAGAGAGTGAGACGGAGTGAGGCGCGCAGATGGGGCCCGGTGCTCTCTGGCTGACTGGCGCACAGACACACACTTTTTGTTTGCGGCACATAATCTACCTAATGAGGCGTGTCACTCTCCGTCTCCTCCCTTTAACTCTTCACTGGCCGACTGTCATTTGATGCGATTTATGGACGTGCGGAGGGATAAAGACCCCTCTCTCTCTCTCGCACACAGCCGCCCCCCTTTCATTATTATTGTAATTCAAATCACAATAGTTGGTGGTCGTATTGGGATAAAGTGACATTTAAGCAGCGGGTTGTTGGGAAGAAATTAAAGGATAATTGGGTTTAAGAAATACATTATTATTATTATTATTATTGTGTTATTATTATTATTGTATTATTATTATTATTATTATGTTATTATTATTTTATTTTATTATTTTTATTTTATTATTATTGCTATTATTATTTGTTTATTTTATTATTTTTAAGGGATCAAGCTTTAGTTCTTATCTTATAAATAAAGTGGACTTCCCTGACTTCTGTATTTGAACACATGATATCCATTTAACTTTGTGGATGTTTCCAACTTCCTGTCTGATTTCCGGACTTTCCGGACTCGGACTCCGGTAGCACCGGGCCGCCGTGTCTTCTCCCGCCGCCGCAGCCGTCTCTGCATGCGGTCAGATGTGCTGGACATCCCGGGTGTTTGACCCACAGCGGGTCCCATGCCGCCACCGCCGCTGACTGACTGGCTGGCTGCACTTTGCTCGGGTTCATTTAGGGGGCGCCAGTGTATAATGTGCGCAGATTGAGCGACTGAGATTTGAACAGAGGAGAGATGCAGGAACAGGTGAGAATGAAATGCTGATGGCTAAACTTTATTGTCATCAGTTTATGTTTTAAGTTTAACCTGAATTTTTTTTAAAATTTATTTATGGAAGCCACGAAATCAGGCTTCCTGTATAAAATACTGTACGTTGATTCTGTTGTAGGTAAAACATTCTCAGTTCCTCCATCGCCCTGCTACTTTAAAGATGCAACAACAGCATAAATTCTCCAGTCACCGTCTACACATCAATGCAGACTGCACACAAAAAACTTATTTTATTAATGCTCACCTACTCAGCACAGAACAAACAACACAAATCAAGATGACAAAATACTCCATTTGTTCAACAGAAGAAACAACTTTTAGTTTAAAAACCTTTTGCTACTTTTTTATTTCAAAAGATCTAACAGAAGTGTGAGGACTTTGGGTTTTGGTTTGGTTGGCAGCAAATTTTCCAGCTCTGAAACCGACTCCTCTAAATAATAATGACTAATGTCAGTTTCATTCAATTGATGGGTTGTAAAGAAACTGAGCTGCAGAGGTAAAAAAAAAAAAACTGACTGTGAAGCTGACAGTTCCTCCTCTAGGCTCCTTGTTAAAAGAGAAAAATTGCAGGTGTGCACTTTTAGAGTATAATAAAATAAGTATAAACTGATGTGTTGCTTTGTCTGATTGAAACAAAACTGTTTTTTAATCTGGAAACACTGAAACAACACTGAATTATAACAACTCCAGGTTTTATGAACTGTAGTATTTGCATGGATTGTTTTTTTACTCTTCTATTAATTTTATGTCTTTTTACGATGTGACCTTCTGAAACACAGAATAGAATAGAGTAATAGAGTAAAGTAAAGCTGTAAACCAATACACAATAAATAAATACTAACCAAAAATGAACATATAAACATAAAGTAAATCATTATCACACACAGCAGAGCAACAATAGGAAAGCTGAATTCAACACGACACACATTCAGAATAAAAATAGAGTGTAAAGATATTTTATGATATAAAAAAATTCCAAATGTGAAGAAATACATTTTCTTGTGAGCAAAAATACAGGAGGACAAACAAACAGTCTGTCAGAACAAATCAACAATGTATCCAATACATGGATGTCCATTAAAAAAAAAAAAAGCCAATATGTTTCATTATTATGTTATGTCCCACATGGAAACTAGTTTGCTTTAGGAAGCAGTTTCAGTCTGACGCATGAGGAGTGGAACATTGTTAAGGAGCGATGCTGCTTTTGCTAAAGGATCCTCCCGTCCCCCACCACCCGCACAGGGTGGAGCGGCCTTCCCGTTCCCGCCTGCTCAGTTTACCTGCTCTCTCTGTAACTATTCAGGACTGCAATCCTCTTCTTGATGGCCTGTGTGTTGGAGTTTCCTTGCAAGACCAAACAGGTTTTAATGTTACAGATAAAAACCTGCCATGTTGAAGCACAAAATGTTGAGCACAGCGCGAATCTAGAAACAGCTGCTGAGTAAAGACCCGTTGAAGTAGCATGAAAACGATCTCTCAAACATCCTGTTTTCTGAATTAACCCGTTAGCATCAGTTGGTCGAGCCTACAGGTGTTAAACCAGCTGCTTTTAATTCACTGAAAGGAGAAATCGTAAATCTGCACATTCTGTGGTCTCCACTCATTTTCAGAATTAAAATTCCACACTTATAGTTGTATATTTTAATTTGATGTTTTTTCAAATATTATTTAGCAGATTTTTATTTATTTTATAAATGTGCTGTCTTTGCTTTGCAGCCTAAGAAAATAACACATTGCTTATTTTAAAAAAATAACTAAAATACATAAAACACACAAAAAATAATGTGTCTTAGATATATTTAATGATGTGCATACATTATTATTTTTTTTTTCTGTGTTTCTTGTTTTTGTTTTATTTTATGTCTTTGCAGATGGCCTGAGATGGCAGCGTAGTGAAGGCAAATTTGAGCTCAGATCATTCGGAGCATTCTGCCACGGACCGAGCGATCAGGAGTGCACTCCAACATTTTGGGCGGGGGGGAATAAAATGTGCACACAATACAAACCCACGGTGGATCAAACACACAGTTGTCACAGTTTGCTGAGAGCTCCCGCGTTCTGGCCTCGCACTCTGTGTTTGGGAAGAAATTTGGACGTTTTTCTCTAATATTCAGGGAGTTTCTGGAAAAAAACTACTGAAAACTGTATATATGTGCACGTTGTAGTGTAAAATTAACTGTCTTACAGAGTGTTAAACTTTGAAGTAGTCATGTAGAAGAAATACTAATTGTTGGCATTTTGGAAGAATAAGTGAATTTTGTAAAATGTGTGGTAAAATAGTACAAAATGTAATTTTCAGGCATATTTTGAATACATTTCTCAATAAATTCTGAAGAAGGGAAGAAAGCAACCAAATGTGTTAAATTTAACCTGGTGAGAGGAATTTGAGGAAGCAGGCATTGAAGTGTGTCACAATGTCGGGATTTTTTTCTCTGTTTAAAGTCGGAAATTCACAGCTGAGGGCTCAGTGTGTCTGTGAAGCATCTGGATTGTTTGACAGCATGGATCATTTCTTCATCTCGTCCCCTTTCAGGCCATAATCACGATGAATTTAGATTTTTCAGCCACGAGTTTCCCAGGAAAGATTGATGTGCAAGAATGAAGAGGAGTTCCCATCTAAACCTAAAAGACAGTTTGGTTTTAAGAATAAGTCAAGACAGAAATTTCAGTTTATACCAAGGAGGAAAATGTAACAAAAGTTATTTATGTGTATTACAGACTGAGGTTATGGCGCAAATAAATCCCCTCATTTAGTCACCACTTGATATGGGAATGCTTCAAAAACAGGACAAAAACACCCAAACATCAAATAAAAAATACTCACTGCTATTTATGAGGCTCTACAGCAAAGGCTGATTTGTCTAACAATAAGTTTAATAAAGAAATATTTGATCAAGTCAAAAACTGTAGGTACAGGATTCAATAATTCTTCTAATATAACAATGAAAAACAAAGTTAGGGAAGTTTAATGTTGGATGTTTCATCATGTTTAGCTAAATTAGTCATTTCAAGGAAGGTGGAAATGACTCGTTCACTCAAAGTTTTGATTGCCAAATAACTCAAATGAATCCTGGTCTGCCAAGTATGATCCATACTAGTTTAGTAGTTCCAAAGAATCACACTAACATTTCCATTTCTTGGAGATTCAGCTGCTTTTAATCTGATTATGTAAGAGTAAGTGCTGACCTCTAACCTGGTCTGTTTCGTTTCCACATTAAGCTAAAGATAATTGTGGCCAATGTCATCTTCATACATGTAAATATCGCATCAGATGTTGTAATATTTTATAGTTTGAGCAAAAAATAGTATCTAGTTATTAAATGGAAAGTGAAAATGGAGGTTTGAGAACATCCACATTTGATGTTATACATAAGTAGCAAAAAGCAGTAGATCGGTTTTATGCTCTAATTTATTCAGTTACAACTTATTCTATGTGAAAAAATAAATACTTTAATATCAGTTCTGGGATTGTGTTGTATTTTGTGTGGAACCATTCAATTTTCCTGGCTATTTATTACTTTCTAGACACAATTTCTTCCCATTTCTTTGACTGAATGTGTAAAAGAACAAAAACGATAACCGTCTGACAGACAGGAAACAGGATTCTAGCTCCAACAAGGTGATTCCCAGAGAGCTGTTAGCTGAAAACTTGGCAGACATGAGAAGATCACCTGAAGGACGATCCATCTCTCAGGTCTTCTCCGGTTTTTGTCACGTTTTTTTTCCAAGCCTCAGCCGTTGGAAATACAATCTGCTGGAGTTTTCTGTAATTATGAACATCGGTGTCACCTGCCAGGATGAGACAAATAATTATAACAATAACTGTTTGTGTAAAAATGTGTGTGGGAGGAGGTTTACGGAACAGCACAGGGTGTTGTAAGTCAAATTACAGAACCCACAACTCAGACTGTCACATCTCACCCATCAGCATGACTAAAAGGAGGCTACAACTGTCTGTATAATGTGGATGCAGATCCAGCTGCAAAAATAGGAACAACAAAGCAAACATTAAAATCACAAATGGGTGTTGATGTTTGGCCGCATTGCCTGTCGAAGTGAAGCCTCCATCAGATCAGATTTCTGGGAGGTTAAATGCTGATGAGATTAGCAGCTCCGTTCCCACACCATGTTTAATTCACCGTCTCTGTCCAACACACTGATGCGATTTTTACCTTTTGTGCACATCTCTGTGAGGAGCTTTTGACGGCATCATATTTTTATCATGCATCAACAGGCTCTTTTTAATATTTCATCTGAAAAAACATAGCCAGGGGAACTGCAGGACCAAACTTTAGCTTTCATCTGCTCATTGTTAATACCAAACTCAGTGATGAGTTAATTCCCTTCCCTCTCATTGGGCAGATCACATGAAACGGCAGTGACAGCAGAAGCTTTCTGCAAATGGATTTCAGCAGACAGAAACTGGCAGCACTTCGCTCCGTCCCCACTGTCTTGCTGTCACTGCCTCTCATCAAATATTAGGCATGTTTTTTGTGCTTTGGAGGGTGTGTGTGGGGGTGTGTGTGTATTATGGAGGAGCTCGAGAGGCCTGTGGATTGATCTTTGATGGGTAAACAACACAGGAAAAGTGCAGTTATTTAGTCGGACGTTGGAATCATCAGCTGTTAAAAGTCTGTGCAACACGGGTGGTTAATAAACGATCGTCCGCTTCAATAAAAGGAGCTTATTATGTATATTTTAAACAGAGAAACACGTTTATTTCAAATGATAATAAAAAGAAAAGCTTCACAGAAGCCTAAAAGTTTAATCTGACATCACATTAGACCTTTTCTGCAAAACATTTCTGCTTTTGAAAGACTTTCAGTTTTTTGCCCCAGTTCTAAAATTCATGTTGAGCAAATTGTCTCCAACATGGATTAAACTGAATTTGTTACTTTTATTGCATAGACTAAAAATACGCATCTGTGCAGATGATTAATTGAAAGTTGAATTAGAAAACATTTTATTATATCTTAACCAACATCAGTTTTATTGATTAAAAAATGCTTTGATTATAAACATTTTATTGAACAACTCTTTGCTGCAGCTCAGCCACTGGCATTACCACATACTAGCATAATTCAAATGAAGAAGAACGCGGAGTTTGAGTCTTAACCTCCACAAAACAACAATTTGAGGGTACAGACATTAACACGCCTATTTGTAAACATACGTTAGAGAATATATTTATCATAAAATATATTGGTAAATTATAATAATTTCAAACTTTTAGTGAGGTGTACCATATCAGAACTGTAAAACCTTCTTAAACTTGTCAACTCAAACGTCACGCTATGAATTTAAGGTCAGAGATGCTCTTAGTAAATGTCTGGTGATCAATGACCAGAAATGAAAAAGTCTGATCTTTTCCCAAATGATAACACCACATCCACTTCTACCAGTAAATGTTCTGTAGTATGGATGCTGTTTTTGTTGAAAGAAAGGCTCCAGCCTAGCTATTTTTATCATCAGTACAGTTTTTAAAGTGAAGTCAGTAACTCGGAACAACAATAAGATGCTATAAAAGCTTCAAAAGGAAACAACACTTTCTTTGACGTCTCAATAAATGTATGCGGTTCATTCTGGCTGCAAGAAAGCGAGAGTGAGCAAGACTTTCAGCAGATAACAACAAGGTTGAGGATATTATAGCAAAATTGCTGTTTTGTCTTCTTGAACTTTCATTCTAACACTGAACATGTTGGCAGACTTCAGAAAATCTCAGCCAAGCTACATTTTCTATGTTATATTGCATATTTTGATACAGATCCCACATCAAGTAAACACATGGCCAGTATCACCTATAAACATAATGATGGTTCTACATTTTATTATTTAGGTTTGACATGTCTTCAAACTTTGGACCTTTAGGTGTTTTTCAGATTTTTCCTTGAATTATTTTATTAAAACCTAAAATAAAGTTTAAAGGTGTCTACAAAATACTTTAACAATAATGAACATGATAAACAGAAACAATAAAAAAAAGAACTGAATGCATTTTTGCTAAAGCAAAATGCAAAAAATTAGGATTTGAGAGCTAATCAAGAACAAATCTTTGAGGTAGATTTGAGAAAATGCAGCACAAAAATAAAATAAAAACTTACCACCCTAGCACCGATACTGATATCTACTTGGTGTTGATAAATCTGGACACACAATGGTGAGTTTGAAATAGAGCTATCGCTTCTCCTCATCGAAAGGAGTCAAATCAGCCTGTTTGGTTGATCCACACGTCCAAAAATTAAATTGCTGTTTCTGTCACACATTTCTGTTTTCTGCAGCAAATTCACATAAAAACCCCAAACATATCTGAACAAACAAGACAAAAGGTGACATCTTATTCGAAAAATCATATCTGACTTCCAGTGAGCTTATGCAGTATTGATATATTTGCTTGTGTTTTAAATAAATGTGCACTCTTGTGATTTGGGATTTAATATTTCAGCGTTTAACTTTGAGCTGAATGTTTTGTGCCTCGGGGCCACGCTGGAAATAAGTGGAAACAAATATGTTTGTTTGTTGCATCCACAAAGGCATTCAACCAAATCCATTTTTTAAGATGTAGAGGCACGGTGCACATTTATTTGTTCAAATAATAAATGATTCCCCGAGATAAACAGTTGCATGGTTATTACAGTATGTGAGGGATTTTTTGGCTCCAGCTCCTCCATCTCTCAATTATCTGTTAATGATATCATCACTGCTGAAGTGAGTCAACAAGAAAGGCCTGGCTCTGCTTGGAGTTTTTGATAACACAGCCCAGATGCACCGATGGAGGATCCAAACACCTAACTGACATGGCGACGAACAAACCGACACGCTGTGAAGACTGTGAGCGTGGGAGTCGCTGCAGACCTTCCAGTCCTTTTCCGACGGAGGGCAGAAGAGGAGAAGAAAGGAAGAGGCAGCGACTCCAAGGAGGAATCAAAGAGGAAGTGTGGGATGTTTGTGTCAAAGGAGGACAGGGAGACACATGCAGGACGGGGAAGAAATTCCTGCCGCGGTGTAATTTCAGACATCTGTGCGTCCAAAAGGTTCTGGCTCGTCCAGTCACAAGTTTATATAAATAAATGTCAATCTGGACACTGAGTCCCAGTGATATAACAGTGACTCAACTAGCTACCAGTTTGTTAAAGCTCTTAAATCTGTTATTTATGTCCTCCTACATTACACAGGAAGGGAAGCTCTTATTTGATCCAAATGGAAAAAAAGAAGAATGAATAAGGTAAATGTGATATACAGAAAGATTTTATTATAAAAGTCTAATGGATAGATTGATGGGTCAAATAGTTATAAACAGACCTCACTCACATTTTTATCTGTCAGTTTATCCATCGTCCTCCAGTGATGAAAGCCAATGTGCAGCACACTGAAAAAACACTAAATCCTACCAAATATGGTTGGTTTCTGGTGAAATTATTATTATTACACTTGAAGTAAGACAAAACTAACTTACTAGTAACATTTCAGCAAGATATAGGAGCTTGAACTTAGAAACAAGACATTTTTCCCATAAGTAAAATAATCTGCCAGTGAAACTAGTATTTTTTCATTATCACTAAGGAATTATTGACTAAAAACAAGCTCTATCATTCATAGAATAGATGACAATTTACCTGAAGATCTTGAACAAAGACCCATATTGACTCAGAGGGAGTTTCCAGAACCAAGGCCTCTTTGGGTTTGGATTCCCTGAATCATTAGTTGTATTTCCTCCCAGTGGCGTTTTCTGATATGACCAAATACAGCTCAACACCCAGGGAAGTATTGTGTCCATGAGTGACATAACACATCTCCCAGTTCTGCCTTCTGGACTGGTTTTCTGTTGCTTATACAATGAAGATCGGAGATTGTAAAAAATTGTGCGGCTGTAGATCGTAGCTGGCTAATAACTTTGAAGTTTTTTATTTGAGACACTGAAACGGGAGTAAATTTAAGGTCTGTTAAGGAATCTGGACTGCATTTGAACAATCACAACCCAAAATACTAGAAATCTGAACCGGACTGTTCTACATGGAACATGGATTCTTTAAAACACGATTTGAGATTTCTGAAGTCTTGATGTAAACATTTTTGAAAAAAATTAGTATTTGTGAAGCTTTTGTAGGATTTGTGGTATTGTTTTAGGCTTAATATATATTTGTGCAAAAGGTATTCCATAGATTTTATACCACTACCATGTTTACATTAGATTACAGACATAAAAAATATCGCTAAAAGGTTTCTGATATTTTTTTTGTCAATTATGGGTTTTCATAATTGTCAAAATAAAAATAAAGTTTCTAAAACATAAGTATCTGTAAAACATCATCAGTTTTACTCATATCATATATGGACTCAGCTTAAAGCCTTTAGCACCAAATTAAAAAGTATATATTCCATTTAATTTGTTGAATTTTACTGACGTTCCATGTTTTAATTTTTTGGTCATAATTTTTGCTTTTTTATTCTCAGTTGCTTGGCCTGGGTTCTGTTATCAATGCTGATTGGTTGATCATTTTATCACCACAAGGTAAATAGTGGAGTAGTCTAAGTGCTACACCCAACTCAGCAAATAGTTTATTACTTTTAGAAAATAGTAAATACAGATTCATTTAAGCTGAAGTGTTGCAGAATAAAAACAAAACTAATGCAATTAATTATTTTCTGCACTACACATAATCCCCCTATTTAGCTTTGAATTATCCAAAAGCTTTAATCTTCACACTGTGCATTAAATTAACTTGTCATTCATGTTGTCAATGGCATGAAATGAACCTGGAGAAAAATTTAATAAAATCAGGAAAGAAAAAAAAAAAAACAAGGAGGGATACAAGAAATCACCAGGGAAATGAAACGAGGAAAAAAAAAGAGAGAAGGGAATGAATGAATTAATAATGAGCCACTTTTATACCGGATCCAGCGATTATACAAATGGGGGAAACGGCCAAAAAATATTCTGTACGGCATATGGCACTTCAGCTGCCATATGTGCCAGTTTTCACAAAAATTGGCACTGACGTCCATGATGGTCAGTAGTAACTGCCAAAAACACAGCGAGGCCTGAACAGAGGGAGAGAGGGATGGGGGAGTAATGCTTCAATTGCTTTGTTGGCTGGTGTGGACTCTTCTCTCCACAGCTTCTGGTACTCTAACTACAAAGAGGAAGACAGGGGGGAAGACAAGACAGGAAGGACAAAGAAGAAACTGAGGCAACATTTTTTACGTCTTTGTTAGTTTTTGATTATCTCTCCTGCATGCCTGTGTCTGGAGAACTGCAGGGGGTTCCTTTTGTGTCCTGTCACTGAAAACATTTCACTTAGTTAGTGTTTTCTAATTGGAAAAAGAAATCGAAACAACGCTATACGCATTTGAGCGACAGTCAACCAATCAACAGAGGTAAAAAAGAAAAACAGCTTCATATTTTATTGAGCACTTTTGGCAGACATGTAGAGAAGAACGGTGGAAGCAGATGTACTATACCAGATTTGCTGGGTTTGGCACATTGGGATGAATCTGGAGGAAACAGGTCCAGATTTTGACCTGAGTCAGGATTTTTATTTCTGTTCATCTTTGACTCTCATCAACACAACCTAAAATCTCCCTGTGACTGCATGCAGTGGTATTGAGCAATGTATTTCAGGAACCATCAGCAGTGTTGACAGTAAAACATAACAAACATGGTCATGATGAAGTTAAAGTTTATCACTTCATTTAGCCCAGAAAACATATTAAGGATTTTTTTCCACTTACCCTAAACTAACCAAAGCAATGTTTAGAGTCATGTTTCATCAGCCCACCTCATCCACTCTAATCACTTTATCCACATTGTTGATAGAAAGGAAAATCAAAAGAAGTTTCCGTTCAATAAAACTGTGCTGATGAAAACTTAGATAATGATGTAGGGAATCAAGATGCCTAAAGTCTTACTACCCAGCTCATATGGCGCCCCAACAGTAGTGAAGCGAGGCTTCCAGTGGATTGTGTTTTAATAAGGTAAGGACAATCCCTGGGGTAAAAGCTCAAACACCAAGCATTTTAAAATGCACTGTATTAGGGCCAAAATTAAGACTACTGCACACCAGTGACGTGCGGTGTTGTTCATAGCTGGTGAGGCACTGACTTAATCATAATCAGATTTACAAGTATAGTTCACCCTGCATGTTATTGTTTACATGAGGAAATTTCGCGCATGCGGACAACGCTGGAGGACAAAAAGACTATTTTTTTACATGTCATGCATAGCCGCGCTGCCGCCGTAGAATAATTCTGTTAACTCAATCAAACTTGGACGTGTAGATATGATTAATTTCGTGCTGTGCTCCACAGCAAAGGGAGAATCCGTTAAAGTACGACTCGTTGCCATAGCAACTGACAAAAAAAAACACACAAAAAACCGCTCAAATATTTTCCACACATAGAGCATAAAATTCAGTCTGTTGCAGTAACATGGTTTTAGGCTTAATGTTTATTTTGCGATTATTAATAAGTGATTGCTGTAGTAAGAGGAGAAAACTATAAATATATCGCTGCACTTTACTGTATGGCTAGCTCCATGGCTAGCTCCATGGCTAGCTCGCTGTTACTTAGTGATGTGTCGGTCGCGAACGATCCGGCTCTAAGAGCCGGCTCTTTGAAGTGAACGATTGGAACCGGCTCCACAATGGGAGCCGTTTTAGGATCCTATTTGGGAGCCGGGTTTTTTTCTACAGTATATCGCTGTCTCTCCGCCTCCCTGTCGTTGTGCTTGTGCTCTGCAGGTGCCAGAGCCGATAGTTTTTCCCCACATCGTGTTTTTTTTGTCCTGCGGTGCCTCGCTGTCTCTCCTCCCCCTTCTCCCTTTCCTTCGCGTTTTGCTCTTCTGCTAGAGCAGAGAGTTTTTTTCCCTCGGTCGGTCCACTCCCCTCATGTCAAGCGTGTGCTCCACATCTGACCAATCACACATAGTTTCAATTAATAATGTGGCGGGAAAACACTGAAAAAAGATGGAGATAAAAAAGTTTATCTCCACTTTTTTTTGTGGAAACGGCAGGCAGTTGGCCAAGCTGTATAGCATTCGTCGGCAGGTGTTTATGTACAGACACTCAGTCAGCGGTCAAGAAGCACAGAAAGAAGGGGAGTCAGTGTGAGAACTGAATAGGTGAAAATAAATGAGTGACAGAAAACGGAGCAAGATTTGGACTCATTTTAATGCTACATCAAGCTCCAGGGCAGAGTGCAGACTGTGCAAAGTCAGCATTTCCTATCTGCAGGCTCGACAAACAACCTGCACAGCCACATGCGGACATCACACTCATCGGTATTGCTATAGCATTGTTATGCGGCATTTTTACTCATCATAAGTGCTTAACAATGTCAATAATGAAACAAAATATTATAAAATTAGGTTTAAGCTATTAATTAATTAATAATGTCAAAAATATATATGGGGAGCCGTTTGGGAGCCGAAAGAGCCGGCTCTCCACAGTAAGAAGAGCCATTAGAGCCGCATCTCGAAAAGGAGCCGAAAATCCCATCACTACTGTTACTGTCTCTTACTCTGCAGTTGTGGAGTCAATGTCTGGGCTCATGAGCGCCCCCTGCCATGAGGCAAGAGAACTGCCTGCCTCACCTCGAAACTAAACACCTAGGCTAGTCACCTGCTGCAGTTTATACATAACATTTTTGAAAGAAAACTTTATCAAGAAAAATAAATCATGCTTTTTTCAGCATTATATCAGGCATAAATGTTAAACATAAACATCCACAATACTTTCCATGTTTAATGTTTATGCATGATATTGGATATGTTGAAATGGAGTAAATTATATCAAAAGAGGCCCACTTCTTTCGATGTGATTCTTAATCTGATTTGTTGTCGTTGCCTTCAATATGATCAATGAATCACTCTGAGTCTGACCCACCTGGCTGGGGGAAAAGAGCTGCAGCTTTTTTCACACCTAGTCCAGTAGATTCGGGTCAATTTAGAACCAAAATTGCAATATTTGTTACATTTTCTTCTGGTGCGGTTCACTTTCACGTGTGGTCCACACTAGTTTACAATCTCTACTTCCTGTATATTACAGCCAAACTCAATGTCAACTTTTGACGAATATACGCTTTGGGTAGCCTGGTTGATTTGCAGCGGTAGATGGAAACTACTTCACTTTTTACTTCTTCTTTTCTTTAGTGTGACTTTTTAACAGCTTGCTCAAAATTCACTAGTGTGGGTAACCTATCCCCTCACACTGAACCCCCACTCTGAGTTTGAATCTCTAAAGTTTCCCTCAGCAAATCTCCACAAATAATCCCACAAAATTCACTAATCCATCGTCCTACTAAAATCACATCGCTGTGGCATTATTGTGAAAGCAGAAGTACCTAGCACAATTAATGATTAAATCTTTAAAAATATGTGCTTTCCAACTGTATTTGCTTGTGACGGCACGTGGCATAATTTATTTCAGCAGAGTTCTGACTTTTTACATGGGTCTATTTTTAGATTTGAATGTTTACTTCTGCAGTGCTGTTTTATTTTTTGCTAGCAGTGTTGTTCTTATTAATCTTATATTCGATTAAAGTTAGTTGAGATGCATGACATGTTGCGTTTTTATCTTTAGCTGCCTGTAACTCAGGTTTTTAGTGCACTGATTCCTGTTTGTTGCTGTGTGTCACTGCCAGCTAATGACTGAACAGTTTCTGCTCACCTGAACCCTGCAGGAAGCTGATTTTGTCTCAGTTCTTCCTAAATGGTGCAAAAGCTTGAGTTAATTTGGTAAATGTAATAACACAAGTTCTTCCAAGAAAATAAAGTGTAGGTGTAATGGCTCTCTTCAGGCATTTCACACTTAGACTGACTAAACATGTAGCTATTCACCCCAAAAACTGAATATATTTAAGTGTGAACGCTGCTGTCACACCTGAGCGCCGTCCAGAAGAGGATCGGCCTTCGGTCCAATCCCAGGATTTTGTTTTCTGTTGTACAGGAACATGTAAACAGGACACATTCTCTGGGTTCTGAAAATATACAAAGTAGATTTTCTTGCCAAATTCTTCTCGAGAAATATGATTCCTGACACTTTTCATCACTATTTATGTCTTTCTTAATGTTGTCACTCCTTTAGACTTTGTATTCCTCCTTTTTCATTTGTGCAGGAATGCAGTTAGATATTAAGTGACAAAATATTAATATATATACTGCTGGCTTTTGGACACATTTTTGAGGCCAATTTTCAAGCTTTGATAAAGATTCACAATTGGATTTAGGCTTCAACTCTAATTAGTCCATTCTGTCAAGTAACTATGCTTTGATTTAAACCAGATCTGACATAAAGAAGCTGTTTCCAAATCATGATGCTACCACCACCATGCTTCATAGTGTAGTTGCAGCTATGTTCAGTGACAGTTTCATCAAATGATTAAACTTCTTCTTTTATTTAACCAGTGCACATTTTTCTAAGTGTGTCTCTCACATAACTTAGAGTAAACTACAAACGAGACTTCCTGTCACTTTCCTTAAACTATCTGTCATCAGCTCTACCACAGCCAAACTCCAGACTCAACACCCGGACGTTGTTATTGTGTCTTGTCTCTATGCTGTAACTGCGAAGTAATTTCCCTGCTGGGATGAATAAAGTACTTATATTCTATTCTATTCTATATCTTTATGTATTTTTTCTTGCCACTCTTTGTTAAAAGCTGGGTTTTTGCAGAGCCTCTATCTTTAATCTTTTTGCTGTAAGCTTTTCCACATGTCAGTCTACTTCAGATTCACTACTGTTCTTTTGGAAACCTCAGAAAAACTGGATTTTACTGGAATTAAATGAAACACTATGAACAGTGGGTTTAAGTTAGCGGTGTCAGATTAAGCTTTTTATTTATAAAAATATTTCAAAGTCATTAATCATTTTTCATCGTGTTCAAAAATCAAATCACAAATTTTGCTGGATGATAAATTGTCCCAGAATTTATTGTGATAACCAATAAGATTGTTGCTTTGAGACCATTTTCAGGTGATCACATACTATGATAATGGCAAAATAATGCAAGAACAGACCAATAAACTTTACATTCTAATTTACATTTAACACTGTAACTGGAAGATATTTTAAATATCCAAAATAAATTAACAGAACAACAGAAACAACAAATAAAATTAATTATGAAGTCTCTGTAAACCAAATTATCCTTCAAAAAAGGTCTCATTGTGACCAAAGTACCAGACTGAAAACCTTTATCATCCAGTTGAGAGAAAAAGAAAAACAACAAATCCTGCAAATGGAAATTATTGAGCTTGTTTTAATTTATCGTGTGATTTATTGATTTATTGATTTAGTGCTTATTGCGACGGGTCTAAAAATACATAGAAGTTTATGGTTGCGACATGACAAAATGTGAAAAAGCTTAAAAAGGTTTATAAATATTTTCACTTAGCACTGAGATAATAGACACTTGTCTGTTTAAGTTTCTGCATTTTGCATTAACAGGAATGAGTGCCAAAATAAAAGCCAGATTTCAATAAAGTCCTCAGCTTAGCTCAAACTTTGTCATTGCTCTTTTCTCTGGCTGAACAAAAGCCGGATATGGACCAACTTTCCCCTCTGTGGTGTATGTGACTCCAAAAATAAAGTGACAAAAACATTTCTACAGACTCAGACACTGAGTGGGTTGTGTGTCCCAGAAGAGTGAAGAGGAGTGAGCTCAGGGTCCTTTTTCCAGACCTGCGCCGCCCCCGCTGCCACCTCCACCCTCGGCAAGCTGCCAAAACTGCTCAAGGCTCAGAGCTGTCCTGAGCCGCCATGGCAAGACTTAATGTTCCAGGTTCCTCTGGCCTCAGGGCATCCTCCTGAACACAAGACAGCACACAAAAACACACTTTGGGGAGAGAGACGCACGTCTGCCTCTGTCAGTGCAGGGCAACGTAACCCGAACTCTTCAAACGGTTCGACTGGCCTTGGTCGAAACGTGTTGGAAAACAGGGATAACTTGATCAGACGGATTCCTTTTTAAATTCGATAAGAATATAAATCTACACAAATAACCCACAGGAAGTGCAAGATAATTTAGACATTTATTTAAATCGCTTTTGTTTGTACATTTCTATGGCATAAGGAAAACATAACTCGCCAAGCATCCTCAGTCATAAGACTTTCTGTATCAGTTCATCTCTCGAACCATCATCTTGTTTTATTTTGTCTACTTTGCAGTACAAACATCTCAGCGCACTTGAAATAAGACAAAACCAACTTACAAGTACGTTATTGGGGTTTGTTTTAAGTCAATAATTTCTGAAAATTGATTATTAAAAAAAAGTACTAGGTCCACTGCTGGATTATTTCACTCATTAAATGAGAAAATTATCCTGTAGTCTTGTTGTTTTGTGTTTTTCTTTATCAATATAAAGAAGTGATTGAATCAAAGCAAGCTCCTCTTATTTTAAGACAACAATTTGCACACATTTGTAATGGAAATGCCGTGTCCCCAGGCGGTCTGTGCTGAAAGGTGTGCAAAATACAAACGTCTTGTAACCACATGACCTCATGTCACCTTTCTGCTTCGGATGAAGTTCTTAAAAGCCTTTAATGTCTGAAGCAGACCACATTATTGTCTCTTGTTGGCTAGGTAAACCCTGATGTAGGATAATCAGAAATATGTTTCAGATTCAGATTTCTACAAGACGAAACCTTACATGTTTGTTTGTCAAGGTAGAAACTAAAGTCAGCTAAGTTTGCCTGAAATGCTGCGCCATAGAAAAACAGAGAAAACAGAGTCTGCAGGTAAGGAGAGGAAGATAATCTTTTCAGATTTGTTTAAATTCCCGTAGACATACACTAGAAATCCTGGGTACAGGAAAACATTTGTAAGCGTAAAAGTACATCATGAACTTGATAAACTCAGACTGAAGATTCTGAAAACCAAGGATGAACGAGGAATGCCTGGACAGAATACAATGGTTAAATTTTGCAAAGGTTGATGAAGTCCAGATGTCCCTAACTTGCAATCATATGATGTAAGTGCAGCTTGCCCCATCTTGTGCAGAAAAAAGACACAATAACAAGAAACCACAAAGACTGGAAAGAACAAGAGAAGGATGGCAAAGCATTGATCGCCAACTCTATGACTCAACAAAAACAAGAACGATATTTCTTATTTCTTTCATTAGTCATGTGTATTGACTCTGCAGGAGTAGAACAAAAAAGAACAACATAATTAAAATGCAGAACTTGCAAAACACATATTTTAGTGTTTCAAAGTGTGAAAGAGGAAGAAAAAAAAACACGTAGGATGAAAATGTCAAATGAAGTGAAATTGCTTTAGGAGGAGTTTTTTGCAGCGCCGCACATTCATCTCAGAATCGCTCAGAAACTTTGGTGGCCCAGAATGGCTGCAGGACCACAGCGCAGAACGGCAAATCAAAGACAGACAGATGGATCCCGGTGGACGCCGGCAGACGGACGCCGGTAGCAAACAGTCCACGGTGTGCCTGTGAAGGGTAGAGCTTCCTTTAAAGCATCGGGACACAGCTGCTGAGTGGAGGGCATCTGAGGCGTGTGTGGCCCCTCTCAGGTTCCCAGCACGGGAGGGGACGGCGTTCCATAAGTGCATCAAAGTGGCCTTTCAGAGACAAAAGCGCACAGAGGCAGAACAGTATGGGAATTCAAGGGGGTTTAAAGTTGACTGTCAGGTTGTAAAAACTGAATCAAAACAAACAAAAAAAACCTACGAACTCCCAGGATGTTCTCTAAGGCTGGGAAGGTTGTTTTTGGAAGAAGTCCACTGAGGAATGTTCAAAAGATGAGTTCACAAAGTGAATGTTTCTGAGCGGTAACGACTGGCTTTGACAGAAACATGAAAGACACGTCACTGTGGAGGACGTTCACTCTACATGTTTGTGAACAAGTGCATAATTACTGCTGCAAAAACAGCAGCCCCTCTGACGTGTGCAGCTCAACTGGCAGAAATAATTCAATCTTTTTTCCACTCTGAACCCACAGTCGGGTTCAGAGTGGAAATGAACACATGGAAGAAATCAATCTGTTTTGAGGAATTTCCAAATAAAATCCAGATTTCTAACAAGCAAGAAAAATACCTTTTCTGTCACGATTAACAGAAAAAATTTACATTAAACAAATCAGTTCCGTCTGTTGATGTAAAACATATTCTACCACATTATAAAATGTTATTTTATAGCTGTCCTTTTAACTCTTTAATGGCTTGAGAGGATCCCAAACTGTGTAATTAAAGTCACACATCCTTTTTGTACCAACAATCTGTGAACATTGTGGCTTTCAGGATTTAAGTGAGACTACGCATAAAAACAAGACAATCTCCTGGAGGCTCACTGGGAGCTAAATCGGGGACACGATGCCGGTACATGGCTGCAGTCACCAGGGATCTTTTAACCTCTGACCCTGGTTGACATGGAACCGTCTCTATCTGTAGCTGCTTTCAAGTGAAAGCTCCTCG
This sequence comes from Xiphophorus couchianus, assembly GCF_001444195.1. Classification (NCBI taxonomy): domain Eukaryota; kingdom Metazoa; phylum Chordata; class Actinopteri; order Cyprinodontiformes; family Poeciliidae; genus Xiphophorus; species Xiphophorus couchianus. Next base: position 4,072,740 of record NC_040239.1, read on the forward strand.
CCTTAATGAGTGACCCTGCGCCATCGCCCCCAGCACTGTTTTCCCTCACCATGCTTTGAGGTTACTCTCTCTGGGTAAATCGACCTCATTCCGGTCACATAGGCTCTGAGCAGACATAGTTTTTGTCTTTCTACGTTTAGGGGGGGTATTCTCAGCAGATTTATCTCAGATAAGATCCTCCCTTCCTATCGTCTCTCTGGGGAATCCCCCTAATTCCCACTGTGATCTCCTTTGTCTTTGTTGATGCGGGCCTGAGCCTGGCACCCACCCCGAGCCACCGGTTCTCTTTTGTTTGATGTGGTTCTGAGAAGCAGGGCTGAGAGCACAGAATGGAGCAAAGAATGTGCAACGTGTTACAGGGATGACTGCCAGCAGAGAGGATGGTCGCAAGATCCTTGTCTGAGTTTTAATTGGTCTCATATTCTTGGCAGCTAAGCATGCAAAGATTGAAAGCTAGTGTGTGAAACAGGGATGAGACTGGGGAACAGGATGTGCCACGGCCCAGATCACGTCCTGACTGTAAAGGAAACATGTTCTGCACAAATATTTGAACTTAACAAAAGAAATGAGGGAGATAAATGTCTGCAAGTGAATTACTCCTTTAATCTAAAATACAATAATTTGACTGTACACACACAAAAGTTTTAAGCATTCATCTTGCATCTTGAGAGATGAGGAAGGAGAGAGTTGAGAGAGCTGGAGACGAGCTCAGACTGCCAGGGGAAGTTGGAGTGACTTTGGGAAGCAGCAAATGTTTTACTGTTAAGCCAAGTGTGCGACCCATTGAAGTGTTCAGACTCAGTTTGTCTAATGGAGCGGCTAACACGAGCACACCTCCCCACTCCCCCTCTTTGACTTGAGTGGCGTTTGGTGTTAAGCTAACATGACTTGGGGCTCGGGCACTGCAGCTCAATGTCCAGCTAAATATTGCTGAGATTGGCCCGAGTTTACTGGTATCCTAAGTGCACCCATTTAATGTTCCGGCCCTGGTCCACACATCCGCTTCTCTCATTACTGTCACTGCCCTTTAATATTAGACTGGAGCGCCCTGTGAAAATAAGAGGATGACCAGAGAAGGAGGCTTTTGGGTTGATCGCCAGGAGGGATGTGAAGCGGTTCTTGCTCACCATCTATCCAAACCTCTTATGTTAGCTATAGGAAAACGGACACAGCGCCGTGGACCCCTGTCATCCCATTTGGTCGGTAATCGAATTAAAAGTCCACACAGCAGTCTGAGATGTAAAAACTGTGAAGTGATCTTGATGTCCTCAAATGCATCCCATTCGGTGATTCAGCTCTGTGGTGCACATTTCAGGGAAAATGTCTCCGGGCGGAGACTGATCTTAGTAACAGTTCAGAGAGAAAAGAAGACAAACAAGAGACTTTAACAGACAACAAACCTGCCTCCTGAAATGAAAAATGGATCTGCAACTTCAAACTTCGCATCCCTTTTTACAAAGCATCATCTTCTGGACCAAGGGTTTCCAAACCTCAGTCCTTGTGCCAACCTTGTGCCCTTCTCCAACATACCTGAATCAAATGAATGGCTCGTTACCATGGCTGCTGAAGATGTAATTCAAATATTTGATTCAGCTGTGTTGCAGCAGTGATGAATCTAAAATATGCAGGACAGTAGATTTCAAGAACTACTGTCTCAGTAGAGACAGTAGATCTCTACTGAGACAGTTTTCTCAGTTTCACGATTTTCTCATGAAAATCGGAAACCCGTTTTCACGAGACAGAAACAACTGTGGTGGAAATTTTAAGTTTGTGCAAAATAAGTGGCAACAGTCAATAGTAAGTCACTGACCTATTAGCATGAGCTGAAGAAGCTCGTGTTAAACATCATTGAGTCAATTGTGACTTAAAGTTGCAGTATTTAACTTTTATAAATTATATATTTTTTACGTATTTGTCGAAACTGTCTCCATGTTGTGACAGTTTTTGAAATGGAGAAATGCAGAAAAATGGAGCTTTTCTCCCTTCTCACATTCCTATCTAAAAAGAACCAATCAGAGCCAGGGGGCGGGTCTTAGCGCTGTCAATCACCCCTCCATGTGGCACTGCTCAACCCCTCCTTTCTTTGCTCTCTGATACGCTACAACTATCATAGCCTTTCATGAATGTTCAGGCTAGTTAACATGGCAACTAAATAATTGATTTTCTTGGATTGGTGAGTTGTTTTTCCACCATTAGCACATTTAGACGGTAGTACATAAAGTTAATTGGCAGCTCTAAGACCCGCCTCCTGACTCTGATTGGTTGGTTTTGGTCGGGAGTGGTACATTTCTTCTGACATCAATAGTAGCTCAGGGAGGAAGTGGAGGAGATCGATCTTTTCACAGATTATCTGTCTCATAGAATACTGTCATGACAATGTGACAATATTTAAACCTATTATTTTTATAAAAGTTACACACTGCAGTTTCAGTCAAGCGGACAACATATGTTCAAAGAGTTAAGTTGCTAAAGGAATTGTTTAGTTTGTGTTGTGATTCCGGACAGAATTGATTTTTAATCACCGGGAGTTTCCAGAATGTTTTTACATTAATGTGTACTGAGGACTGTGTAATTTGTGGACATGTTTAAGAAACTGTTAAAACACCGCGTGAAGCTTGAATTGTTCGGAGCTGATGTACTGTTTTCCTGCCTCAACAAGCAATAAAGTTCAGGACTGAGATGGCCTATTTCAATCTTTGCTAGAGCTTTTTCCATTTCGCAATCAAGCATTATTTCCCTTGAAACCCCCAGGGATCCACATATGGATAAACACAAACAAACTTGTCATACCAATTCTGGCTACTAACAGGAAATATATTGAGAGCATAAAGGCAATGCCGCACTATCTGTACAAACCATTCCAAACACGTTTATTTTAAGAAATGTGGATAAAGATGGCACTGCTGCTACATTATTCTAACCACTTTGTGAAATGTAGCACTTACCCCAGTAGCAAAACAGTCCAAAGCAGGGCAGTATTTCTTACTTTTAGGCCTGCAAAAATAGTTCCTACCATTTATACCAAATTCACAATAAATTCAAAGTTTAGTTTGAATTTGTTGTGGTGAAACACAGATGTGCATCAAATTTGTACTTTGAAAATATTGCATTTGTATGTTGTATAATGATGCAGTAGAAAATAAAGCATTCCAAGCTGATGTGAACTTCCACCTAGAATAGTAAGTGCTCTATATTTCTGATAAATCCTCAATGTTTGGGTCGTCATTTCGGCATCTCAACATCAGGCGGAGCATCCGTTCTACTTCAGCCTCAACTCAAACTTTACTCCTCGTTCCTGATATTATATTTTGTGTCTTATCTTGCTATCATTACTGCTTCGCTGGAGGCCCGCTGGCCCTCAGTCCCCTGTCGTTAATCTGTGGTGACACTGCGCCGCCTCCCTCTACTGCCGCATTGGGCTCCTTGGAAACCTGAGCAGGAAAAGGTGGCGAGAAAGCAAATTTGAAGGGGGCTTGGCAGCTGGGTGGCGATGAGGGGCCAGAGCAGGGTACTGAAAATGGCAGCTGTCAAAAGATGTGACGCTGTGAGGGGGCAGGCGAGGACCCCGGTACACCCAGCACCGCACACATGCACGCAGAGAAACTGTCTGAGGGCCATGTCACATGCGTTAGGGACTCCTGGTCATCACAGTAAATGCAGATGGGCAAGCTTGTCATGTTGAGTGAGGAGGTATGAAGTGGAGTGTGACTGTTTAGGTAAATCCATTAAAGCACTGAGGAAGAGGAGGGGTAGTTCTGGTTCTTCATCAGTTTATCCAAAACTGGGATGGGAGGTAATATGAAGATCACATTTAATGTTTTCATGTTTCACTTGTCATTTTCTTCTTGAAAACTGGTTTACTTTGTTCATTGGGTTCAGCTTTTTCTTCTTTCTGATTAACACCTGTGCTTGTGCAGCAATTGGGTAGTAACTAGTGACATGTACTCAAATACATTTACTGGAGTAACTTTTTGAAAAATAAAAACTTTTAGGAGTATTGTTACTACACTGTACTTTTACTTTTACTTGAATAATTTAATTATGAAGTATCGCTACTCTTACTTGAGTAAAATTTCTGTATTTTCTACCCACTGAATGAAGAACAAACATGTTTTAACCAAAAAATAACCTGCAGTTTTTGTTAAAGATTCATAAGTATTTTTATTAAAAGAAATTGATTTGGAAACATTTTCTTTTGCCTGATTTTGTTATTTTTTTGTTACTTATGTGAATTATTGTCATTTTGGTCCTTAGAATACCAAAATTTCCACTTAACTTTATATTTTGGTCTATCTGATTATGTAACTTTAAAAAAAGTAAATGATTAATAAATTGATCAGTTACTGAGTACTTGAGTAGACCTTTTACCAAATACGTTTTGACTCTTACTTGAGTAATGTTTTGGACGGCTAGTTTTGCCTAAGTAAAAATATATCAAAGTACTGCTACTGTTACTCGAGTACAATTTTGGGGTACGCTACCCACCTCTGAGGATCATAACATACTGGTTTTAAAGCCAGTATCTTCTATATAGCATTTTTCACTGTCTTGACATTAAAGCAGACTAAAAACATACCAAAATATTTTTTTTATTCGGGAAATCCCAACTTATGATTTCCAGATGCCTGAAAGTCCCACTTCCATCTGTTTAAACAATTATATGCAATTATAAACAGCATGGGAATGTCCAGGCGTCATCTCTGTGTCCCAGAGAAAAACATGTATCTGTGTAAATATTTGTATTAAGACCTTCTGCTCAAACTCACTTAGGTTATTCATCAGGACAATGATCCAAATGACCCACAGCATCCAGTCTGTCTCTGAATGGTTTTAAGAGACGGCAAAGCAAGTTTAGTTGTGTAGCACATATTTGAGTTGCTGAACAAGTTTATTTGTTCAGCAACAAGACAGTTCAAATTGGAAGGCCATTACTTCAGTTTTCTTTATTCAACTGAATAAGGTTATGGCACATAAATGCAGGAATTTCTTCTATGCTTCTGCTTAAAAGTTTTCATAGTCATTGTGATTCATAGCGACATATCATCTGCATAATATGATAACTTATTATGTTATTTGTTATAATTTGAGTCAGTGGGAGCAGATCTGAAACATTAGGGATCCAAGGATGGAATTTTGGGGAACATCGCACGAGACTTTTGTCAACTCTCACAAAATGATGTGACCAGTACCTTAAGAAATTTTATTAATTACATTTTATTCAAACTAAATTATGATCTGATAACAATATTTTGCATTTACTCAGGTTATCCTTGATGGCAAAATTTAGTTTATCTAAAACATGTAAGTGTGTTCAAAAAACACTATTTTGATTTATATTGTTTTTGTTCACACTCATGTTCCTTCACCTTTATTCTCTCCCTGAAGTGTTGCGGGGTCACTGGAAAAACAATGTGCCACCAAGTTTTCTTCTAACGCCGGAAAAGTGCAAAGAGTCGAATGACAGGCTGGAAAAAACATTGGCAAGATGAACGGTGAGTACAGCGGTTATTTTTCACTGTCTCTGCTCCGAACGCCCAGGGTGTTTTCAGCTGGGACTGGTGAAATAAATGGAGGGCTGGCTGAGACGGTGCAGCGCACAGGAGGTGACGAGGTCGGACGGATTAGTTGTTGGGAACTTAAACGACAGCAAGGCTTGTGGACTTCCTGCTTCTTTTAAAAAGTGTTTTGTCCCCTCGGGGTGGCAGGCTGCTGTGGGACAGTCATTAAGCTGTTAAGGGATGAGCCTCACCAATCAGTCCACGTCAGCGCTCAGAGGCGACGCAGCCTGACATGTGAGGTAGCCGGCATTTGAAAGCCTCGTCCATTCTGGTTTCACTTCAGCGGCCGTGCTCTGGCTGTTCCTTCCCTGTTGTCTTCCTTTATTTCACTCAGTGCCTCTCTGCCTTAAAGGTCTTGTTTTTCTTAAACCCACTGGACTATTTATGTGTCGTCTCTACAGGGATGCAATATATAATCAGAACATTCAAACCAAAACATTGAAGCTCTAATTTCTTGAATTCTTGGATGATTCAGTCACGTAATTCTGCAACTTAACTTATTACAACCAAAACTATGGTTTCCTATGTTCTGCCAAAGAAAGCCTCTTTTTCCTTGGAAAAAGAAAAAAAACAAACATGCAGTTATTCCCCAAAAAACAGTTTTGGTTTCAACATTCACTGAAAAACTGCCAATAAATAAAAAAACAGAAATGAGTGACTCCAACTGTTAGACATTTGTTTTGCATATTTTAAGCCACATGTTTCACCCAGAATCAAAGTGTTTACGACATATTTGTTTAAACAGCTCCTCTTCGTAATCTTTACGTGCCACACAGCCATTTGGGTTTGAACTTCTTAATCTGGATTTACAGATTATCTAACTGTCAACACAGGAGTGAACACACATTATCGAGCATTACGCTAATTTTGATGAATTTAATGATTGTCGAGAATAAAATGTTAATTTAACTTTTGCCTCCTCTGCATGTTTTTGAAAATAAAACATTTAAAAACACAGTCAACCTGCCAGTTTTGTTGGAGAAAAAAAAACCCTACTCAATCCAAAAGCAGAGCTAAAAACAGGGGGTGTAATATTAAACATGGAAAACATGACACAATACAGTATGATTTAATAGAAAAATTACACAATAAGAAGTGTTATGGCAATATTTCAATTCAATTTGGCTTATTTGTATATCTCCAGATCACAAAAAATGTAGTCTCAAAGGAAAATTATAATTCATATTCAGAAATATAAAAGCAGTTTAAACCAGTCACATAAACATATTCAAACTTAACTACATACATTCTACTTTAATCTGAGATTAAAAACAATGTAACAATCCAGGCAAGAGTCAGGGCTTAATGAACACATAAATCATGATTTGGTACATTTTCTGAGAAAAACAAATAAAAAATCATGATCTTTTTTTTCTTCAAATTCTGACATTTATTTTATTTTATATTATTTTATTTTCATCTTATTATGCAGTAAAATGTAAGTCCCCCAAATCTTAAGGGACTTGAGATTTGATTGGATTATTTCCCAATCAATCAGAAGTATAAGAAGGAAAAGCCAACACTACATGTTGATATGTTAATATGAATTACAAAACCACTTGAAAACAGTCAATGTTGATATTTAGACATATTTAAGTAATATTGGGCTCAGATTTAAGAATATGTTTCCTTCAAGTTGAACATTGTGTATTTATTTGTTAAATACAAAATAGTTTAAAACTTCTCCTCCACGTTGTTATTTTTGATTACAGGACAAAAAAAACATTAAGAATTTATCAAATAAATTCAAGTCAAGTCAAAATGTATTTATTTATTTAAATACCTTTATAACAGTCACAACATCACAGGTAAATACATGATAAAAACACATTAATACGTGAATGAAATAAAAAGTTTGACTGTACAGATTTTTTTCTTGAACAACTGTTTAGATTATGTCACCCTATTTAATGAGATATGAGAGTTTTCATATTTAAAAAAGCAGGTTAAAGACTTTCCTCTTTTTTTCCTCACCTTTGAAGGCAACATTAATATTTCTACTTTGAAGCGAGTCCGATAAAGCATTGAATCGGCTCTAAAGCGCCATGTTTGATCTGTGGAAGTTTACGGCATCATTTCCTGCTGTGTGTCACTCAAGACTCATCTATACAGCAACAAGCTTGATGAGTCGCTTGAATCCCCATTTTACACAGATACAGAGTCACCGCTAAAGCGTCCTCCACAGAAACGTGGTGAGCGGAATGCAGTGAGGAAATGTTAATACCTTTTCCAGAGAGCAGCATGCTTCTGGATGCTTCGCTGAGCCCACTGTGGCAAAGGCAGCTGTCCGCCTGCAGAACGCTTGGTCAGAGAAACTTAGAAAAAACAGAAAGCTGGTGAGAGAAACTGACTGCTGACATTCATCTGTGCATCTCTGGACAGGAAGGTGAGCAAACAATCACCGGGAGCAGGTGCCTTTTGATGGACAAAGCTGCCAGCACAAAAGCTGCATGTCAGCCAAGTAAATAAAACACACAGAGACGGAAAGAGGAGGGAAGAAAGTGATGGAGATGGATACAGACTGATGGCTGTTGTTACAGACCAGCGGCCATATCGCCATCTGACAACATCTGCTGTATTATTTGATTAGTCCTAAGCAGAGGAGCATAAAATGTGGTAAATTTGTGGTCCTAGGTCTGATATGACATTCCAGCAAACAGATCCAGGTTCAAACAGATCAAGACTTTTTTAATGAGGGAAAAATTAAAGCTGCTTACAATGAAACATTCTATGGGCGACACAAAAAATAGTATTTTAATGATTATGCAGCACAGTTTAGTGATCTGCTTGACCCATATCTCTCATTTTGTCTATTTGGCCCAGAAATCCATCCATCCATTTTCTTCCTCTTATCCGGGGTCGGGTCGCGGGGGTAGCGGCTTCAGAAGGGAGGCCCAGACTTCCCTCTCCCCGGCCGCTTTATTCCAGCTCCTCCGGGGGAATCCCGAGGCGTTCCCGGGCCAGCCGAGAGACAGAGTCCCTCCAGTGTGTCCTGGGTCTTCCCCGGGGCCTCCTCCCGGTGGGACGTGCCTCACCAGGGAGGCGTCCAGGAGGCATCCTGACCAGATGCCTGAGCCTCAACTGGCTCCTTTCGATGTGAAGGAGCAGCGTAGAGTAGAGCCGCTGGCCCAGAAATTTTAAGCATATTTTCGCCTCATGCATCCTGATGCTTTACAATGACTTGACTTTTTGTTTTTTAATTTAAACAAATTTAACTTTTTTACAATGGAAAATGTTAGGCACAGCTCAATGTATTAGTCTACTATTAATAACCATGCAGCACAGTTTGAAGATCTACTGTCACCATTTGACAATTTCGAACAAATTTTTATCCCGTGCATTCTTATTCTTTACAAAAAATTTAAACTTTTTAAACCTAAGCTGGTAGTTTGGTGTGTTCTTACGATTCAGTCACAAAAATAAATGTGAGAAATTATGAAATTATATTATAGAATAACTGAACCCAATTTTAGTTTGTGAGTTTAATTTAAAAAAATTACACTACAAGTAATTTTAGTAATTTTTCCCAGTTGTTTTGTGAAAAATCTAAGGGGAAACACACCAAGAAAAAGAACAAAATTAATTTTTATGTTAGTATTTATACTATATAACAGATCAAGTACACAAATACTTGAGAGTAGAGGCAGATTGATCCTGATTGATAATATTGATACCAAGTTGGGGTCCGTATTGGATCAATACTTCATCTACATTACCAGTTGTAGTTAGTTAGTTTTATGAAGTGCTTACAGTGTTGTAGCTGTATTATAATGTCCAGAAAATCAAGCTTAGCACATATTTAAATCAGAAATGCTCCCATCTACTAGTTTGAGGAGAAACAGGAAGAACTGACCTGTAAGTCATCAGTTTTTTCTGTTTTTTACATTTATGAACTATGGAAGAATCACTAAAACTGTCCTGCACAGCTCACAGTTTCTCCAGAGATGATACGCTCCACACTGATAAATATTTTGAATTCAGTGTTTGCAAATTCATATCCAGCAAATGGGGAAACTTCTCAGAATTGAGTCAACTCAGAGAGGATGTTTGTGCATGACGAATTCAAACTCCACATGAGCTGCAGTCAGATGTTCCATTTTATTTTAACAAGAGAAAAAAAACGTGAATTTGTCTGAAATGTAAAACTGAAGCCACAAAACACATTTACTGAACATACTTTGGGCATGAACCAAAAGTTAAAATCATCAGCCATGATTGAACTAACTACCTTAGGTAATGTTATCATGTATTGCTCCATCTCCACTGCAGAACATCAGGAAAGGCTCCGACTTTGACATTAATCAGTTGAGCCTAATGTTTCCCTAGATTAACACATCTGTCCTCACACAAGCTTCCACTTCCTCCCATGATACTCCATGCCAAATAAATCCTTACCGTCTCAGCAGTGCAGCTAAAAGAAGTTGATAACGTGATTCTGAAACAGCCTCATCACCTGTTCCTCTCCTCATCCAGCTCTTCCTGACACTCCTCCGGAGACTGGATTAATCCCGACTTCCCTCTAATCCAATTAAATACGAGGAGCAGAGGTGCTGTCATCGCCAAACATGTTTCTGCAAGAGAAAAAAAAAAGCCTTGAGACAGATTAAGGCGGAGGAAGATCCTTAATTTGTTAATCACTGAACTCTGCTGGCACCGACGGGCTGAACGAGCACGTCTTTATACACGGAGCCTGGAATGAGCGAGGAGTCAAGCGTGAAACACAAAGGGGGAATCAAGAGCAATTACCGGGAGATGACGAGAGGATCAAACATGGATTCATTTCATTATCTGGACGATGCCCCACCGACGCCTCTTTTACAAATGCAAACGTCTGCCTCTGAGGAGATCCCAGTCACTGAAAATGTGTGTTGGCTTTTGAGGCCCTTGTGAGGGAATACTAGGAAAAAAAATCAGGTTTGAAACTGTATTTGTATGTGGATTCATAGTTTAATGTGTAAAGATGTTTGTGTGTCAGTTTGTGGGGTAGACTGTCATTTGATTTGACAGCAAAAAGATTTTAAATCTTCTTTATTTCCCCCCAAATTCTCAAGACTCTTTTAAACGGGCAGTATTATGTGTTTTCCAGCCACATAGTATCATTTAAAGCACTATCAAGAATCTATGTTAACTTCAGCTGTTATAAAAATGCCTGTCTCAAATATGAGATATGAAATTTGACTACGTCATTTAACACAATGAAATTGGGTCTCTGTCTCTTTAAGAAACTCCCGCTCTTTCTGCAACTCCGCCTCCAGAAAGTCATCACAACCTGATTCCTCCATTAACCCTTTAACTTTTTCCTATAAGATTATGTTAGTGCATCTTTAATTACTAAAATAGTAATAGATAGTGTTCTTCGCTAGGGAAACCTGATTCAACCAATGTTAAACTCTAAATCTTGGATCAATTACATGACAATAGTTGTTTTAGACACAAGTAGCAAACAAAATCAGAACTGAAATGTAATTTTTATGGTGAAAAGTCATTCAGTAGTATCTGATTCTGTAAGTAAAGTTAAAGTCTTGCCTTTAAAGAGGCAAGAGTAAAAATTAGCAATGACTTTGCTATATGTTTTTTTAAATAACAAAATGTTATTGGATGAAAGATGCAAATCACTTTAATTTGAAGCCAAATGATGAATCAGATTTAAAGGTGCAGCACATGTTGTGAAGACAGACCTCATCTTTCTGGTTTGCAGTTAAAGGACGTCTGCGTGTTCAGTCACCTTGTGTCACACAAGCATCTTTCCAACCTGCAAACTTTCACCCAGTAACGGATGAAGGTGATGTGGAGCAGTTGAGTTTGCTCGTTGCAGTGGGATGAAAAATGGCTTGTTTAAAACCAACTCAAGATGGTCACTGTGTGCATCATTATCACGCACACACACACGGTTGGCTTTGGTGTGTTTTGACACTTGGCCTCAAGTCGTGATTGATAGATGCTGTTTACTTCTGGGCAAGGCACTCAATTTCAACTTAAGATGCCATTAGTGACAAACAGTGCTTCCCAGAAGAGGAAAAACAAGCTAAAACAACAGATATTAAGATAATTATGAGTTATAGATGCTATTAGGACTCAATGGATCTTTGTTATTGTGACTAATACTTGTTTGGTTGGTTTTCTTGAGGCAATTTGATCATTTGACTCCTCTCCAGCTTTTGATAATGAGATTTTTGGATTTTTTTTCACCTGATGAAGAATCATAAATAGCAGTTATGTGAACGAGAAGGACCTGCTGTGGGACACCATGATGCCCACTCAATCAGAAAAACAACAAAACTTCTAAATGTTGTAGAACATAAATGTATAACTTTATAATCTCCATACAACAAAGAAGAATCAACCGGATTTCTGACCTCAGATAAGGAATATTATAGCTAAACATCAACTGGGTAAAGCTCATTTAGGATGTTTTCACACCCAATACTCTGATAGACTCGGTTTGATTGGAGGCCAAAATTGTAACATTTGTTTTATTTTCAGTTGGCATGATTTGTTTTCACACTGCACTGTGTCAATTGATCCAAATCCTTGGAGCAACCTGTTCCCCTCCTGGCCTGTGGGGGCGCTGTATCAAGAACTACCGAAGGAAACAACATGAAAACATCTGATGAAGACACTTAGAGCAACTTACCTATTTACGAAATGTAAATAAAAATTAAGTGGCGAAGGATTTTAGCAGTTGAAGGATTTCTCTTTTGTCTTCGGCAAGAGACCATGAGCCATTTCTCCCAGTAGCGTTAGACTCATGTTTGTTTCGGTTGGGACACTGATTTCAGGGCCTCTTGGCCAATTGGGCAGCATGTGTGCTGCAGCTTTGTGGTGCTGTTATAGAGGATTTGTTGTTTGCTAGGAACCCTGGTTTTTGTTGTTACTCTCCCCTTTCTTTTCCTTTAGGTTCTCATCTTCACCTTTAAGATTTCTTTAGATGAGGGCTGTCAAACTCCAGTCCTCAAGGGCCGCTGTCCTGCAACTTTTAGATGTGCCTCTGCTGCACCACCTGAATAGAATAATTAGGTCAATAGCAAGGCTCTGGAGAACTGATCTACACAAGAAGGAGGTAATTAAGCCATTTCATTCCAGTGTTTTGTACCTGTGGCACATCTAAAAACTGCAGGACAGCGGCCCTTGAGGACTGGACTTTGACACCGGTGCTTTAGATTATTTTTAAAGAATAAAACTTTAACTTTATCCTCCTGGTTTTGTCTCTTCATTTTCCCTGTTTTTTTTTATTGTTACAACACCCCTCTAATACTTCTAGACTGCCATTGGGATGTAACAATGACCAATTTCCTGGCATGGAAGCAGCTTTTAAGCTGATTACAGAAATTCCACCTGGGTTTGAGGTGAATTTCCTGTCTGAACTTTGAGATGAAGTTGAAGATGGTCCTTCATCCATATGGGTAATAGTCAAGTCTGACTGGACCAGAGCAGATGCAGAACTTAAATCTGTCTGGATGAACCTGATAGATTGAATCCTCCTGAATAATGTGGATTTCTTTCCTAAATACCAGGATCATCACCTCAGTCACTGTGCAGGTGTTGTTCCACTTCTCCATATGACATTTAGGAGGACTGTTAATCAGCCAGACAACGTCCAGACTCTCAGGATGAATCTCTTCCACTCCTAAACTTTATCAGAGTTCAGTCCTAACTTTAACAGATAGTTGTTTGTTCTTGTACTTTTTGCTGTTTTGTCACAGTTGCGTCTCCTGATTAACTTCCACACTTCGCTGCTTGCAGAAATTAGACTTGTTGTTTTAACTGTCACTTTCGATTTCTCCTCCGGCTTTTAGAGCCCCATGACAAATCGATGCACACCAAATATTTTCTCAAGCCACTGGATTCGCACATTTTCCCAAATAATGGGAAATACATGCCTGTTTAGTTTTATTGTTTCAGGTTTTCTTTGTTCCAGAGAGCCCTGCTCAGGATGCACAAAGGAAGTGAGCATATACTGAAACCAAACGGCGTGCAAAAGAATTAACATTCAAATTAAAACCTAATTAGACTTTGATTTGCCAGATAATTATACTCGTGTGTTGCTGTTCTCTGCACTGTTCAGATTTGATGAGGTGTGTTATGGTAATTACCTGGGTGATGTGGAGTTGTGTGACAGTTCAGTTTTCTTTTTGTGCCGAGGCAAAACAAAAGAAAAGGGATTCGGTTTGTTGATGTGATCCGTGGTTCGGGAAGACGCTTTCCTGGGAATGATTGCTTCTTTCACCTAATGAGGTGAGAACAAATCGAACTGAGTGTAAGATGATTTCAACAACACACATTTTGATTTAGCTTTTCAGGACAATTATGAACCTACTGAGGAGCAAGAACAATCCAAATGTACACACAAACCAATATTTACTGATGTTTATGAGCAAACGTCTTAACCATTTCAATTTGAATTTAAAATGATAGATAGTTAATGTATTCTGATCAGGTAGTGTGTGACAACTTGAAGGTGAACAAAAACTATTAGCTTAGCAGCATTTTACAAACAGATGTCTGAGAATATTAAACTGTTTCAGGTCGACTTTACACTTGTGGAATCAAATAAAATGTTTGTCTGTAAAACTAATATTTAATCACAGTTGTTTGTGTTGATTACCGGTAAATGTAAAGTTTTTATGCGTGTTGTCAACATTTGTATCGATTATATTTTTTGAGATGAATAGTGGATTTTATGAGGCTTTTGTCTGTGAGGCTGTGGCACTCGAAGCTGTTTGAGCATAATAAAATCAGTCACAGCTGCACAAATGAGCTTTTTCTCCTAAACAATTATGATTGCTTCAGTAAAGAAAAACATTGGCACGCTGGCTTTAACATTGACGCCAACTACTGTGACACGTGTAGTCTTATATGTAAACCATATAACTCAGGAAATGTCACTTTTTAACCTTTATTTCAGTGTGAACAGGAGCATACTCAGGTGAGTTGATTCTCAGGTATGAGTTTAAGGCCTTTTATTCCCAAACTTTACAGCCTGAAGTCACATCCGCTGCCAGCTGCACACGCTGTGTTCAAACAAGCAGCACAACTGATGACACAATCAAATCTGGAAGTTCCTCTATGTCCTGGAAAGCACCACCTGATGAAATATATCTTTGGTGTTTAATTTAACCTGAGGGAACGTTTGCTGAAGAGACAGGAGTGATGAAATGCAATCGCTCGTCTCAAGTCAACAGATACAACTGTGAAAACATTTGCATTATCTGTGGTGGTTTTATGGCTTTGGAATGCTACATTGCCACATGTTCTTCCCGTTGCATTTGATTAGACGGTGGCGTGTGGAGAGCTCTGTGGGTGGAGCGGGGCTTTTGTTTTTGTGCATGCCACTCCAGGGTGCAGTGCCACATTCAAGGGCTTAGTTCCCACTGTGGATTATCGTCCAGGTTTGGGGATTTAACGCATCCAGAACGATAACGGAGGCACCTGAAATATACAGGTTCAATATACAAATTCAAATATAATCAAAACTGAGCTTATTTTGGTAATTCAGTCAAATCTTTTCAGTCGGAACTATTAAAACATAAATCTCTCATTGTATTGCAGACAAAAGACCCAAGACACCCTTTAACTAGAAAACAAAATATCCATCCATCCATTTTCTGTACACTTTTGTCCCTTAGAGGGGTCAGGAGGGGTGCTGGTGTCTATCTCCAGCTATCGTTCCGGGCGAGAGGCGTTGTCACCCTGGACAGGTCACCAGTCTGTCCAGGGCAACACAGAGACAGACAGGACAAGCAACCATGCACACACACACACACATACTTGCGCACACACACACACACACACCCACACACACACACACACACACCCACACACACACACACACACACACACACTCACACCTAGGGAGAATTTAGAGAGACCAATTAACCTGACAGTCATGTTTTTGGACTGTGGGAGGAAGCCACAGTCCAAAAACAAAATAATTATTTATAAGTTAACTGGAAATATTAAATGCAAAATGCATTGCTTGTCTACAAGAAAGCTACATGTTGTGTAAAGATGTGGAACAGCGTGGAAGTGGAGAAGAAGAAATGCTGTAACTTTTTAATTTCAAAACTAATATTTTGAGGCATTAGGGTTTTGAACTTGTGGTTTTTTAATGTTTCTTTTAATTACTGCAAAAGTGTTTATAGATATAGGTAAAAAAAAAAAAAGTGGGGGGGTTAAATAAATGACTAATTTGACATTTGTTATTTCTTATACTGAGTTGTTCAATGAATTGTTTTATTAATCACTGTTTCAATCAGCGCACCGTACTGCTCCACACTATTTTACATCCTGAAGTTTTATTTTCTCTTCAGCAAAACCTCTTGTCTCTTGAAGATTTTGTTGACCCAGACAGCTCTTTCCTTCAGCTGTAATATTGGAGTTTCCTACACTTTAATTCAAGGAGATGATGGTTTCAAGCTTCCCGTTATACATGACTTTTTTCATAATGTATCACAACTTAATATTTAGCAACCAGGGAGTATTTTTAGATATTTTAGTGGTAAATCAGAGTAAAAACAGATCACATATGGGGTTCCTCAATGCTGATGACACCATGCTTTATATTATGTATTTATATTCAGTATTTATGATCACAGTTCCTTACAGTTCGATGAGTGAGTGTTTTCATCAGATCAATGAACAGACCCATCAGATTTTTCTTCAGTCTAATGAGGAAAAGACAGAAGTCGTTATTTTTGGTCATGAACATACAAGTTTTAATAAAGTAGCATTATAAAAGATGGAAGATTTTATAATGAACAAACAAAAACAAACAGCCGTGACGGAGGTGAGAACAAATTGAACTGAGTGTAAGATGATTTCAACATCCCGGGGTTGTTCGCGGCAACTGGCTGGGCAGAGGAAGCCTCCTGTCACGGAGCCTACGACCTCTACTTTGTTTTAGACAAGTAAGTTTTAAGGATATTTTGACCGTTTGCAGTCACTGTTCTTGTTAGCACGATTCAAAGAACGGTGCATCAGATGAATTTAACTTTTTTTGAATTGAGAAAAACATCTGCATCCCCTTCCTGCCTTCATCCCTTCAGCAGAGCTTTGTGCTTTCATTACAGTGACTGCTTCCTCAGCAGCTGGAATGCAGTACTTATCTGCCACGTGTTAACACCGTTTGCAATAAACTGTGTCATAGTTGCTGCACAAGCCAAGAGGAGGTCAACATTTCTACAATTTTTTTATTTCTACACCAAGCCTTGTGCTTTGATGTCATCAGACCTTTTTCAAGGGGGATGAGGGCAGGAATTGTGACATATTGTGAGAAAAACGGAAGATACAAATTCTTATGTTTTGTGGATTGTGTAAGTTGATATCCAGCAAACAAAAAAAAAAAGGCTTGAAAAATGGGAAATGAGAAAAAAACAGGAAACCCTTTATATAATGAGCTGGAGGTTTTGTTATTTTTTGAGCCAAATACTAATCAAAAACAAGGAGTTTTAGGTTCAACACAGGTTAAGTTGATGTTTCTTATCTTCTCTCTCTTTTTCTCAGGGTACTGGTAAAACTTTTCAACGGTTTCTTTTTCCTCTTATATAAATATATAAAGTAATTTAAACAAAAGAAGGCAGTGAAATATTTCTGCATGTTTCATTTTAAAATTACTGAAATTCTTAGTACTTCTACAATGCTTTCTTATAATTTTGCCTGACTGTGAAGTTGATCCAGATGTTGCTGGGTGGGAACTGAGCACTCTGCAAAACAGCCGGTTTCATTGCACATGCGCACTAGTGCAGAGGCTCATGAGGGCTTTGAGGGTCTTTGGAAATATGTGAACCGAAGCAAAGTTCGACAAGGATCAACAAACCCTAACAATTCACTATTTTCCTTTCAAATAAGCATGGCGAGGCGTTTAAAGACCTCTTTATGTATGATAAAAATCAGGCTGAAAAAAGGGCGACGCTAAGCAGGTGGTTTGTAGTCATAAAGTACTTTTTGTTTTAGTTGTGTTGGTGCTGTGACTCATTTAATGAACAGAATGATGTTTGAAACTTGTAAGAAAAGCAGAGCAGAAATTTTAAAGTGTTTATGTTGGGTTAAATTTAACCTTTTGGTTTTAGATTTGAAATCAGGCAAGTTAAACTCACAAGGTTTAAAGTTAAGAATATTAAGCAAATATCTGACTGGAAACTTCATGTAAGACCTCATGGCTCTTAGGCCTTGGTTTCCAAATGAAATGCTAAATTTAAGTTATGGAAAGATGACTTCCATAAATTACACTCAACAAGCTAATGTAGCTATGATCTTTTCTTGGCTTAGGAGGGTGTAAATAACTTTTGTCTGCAGGCTTCACTGTTACTGTGTGGGCCATAATATAACATTTTTCCTGTCAAAAATTCTTTTTTATAACTCTTTGAGAAACGTTATTTTTGCATATGTAAGACATAATAATCAAAAATAATATACATATACTATATATGTAATGACATTATTGTTCTAAATATGTATATCTACTTTTTATGAGATAATCTCTTGCAGTTTACCTCGGATATATTTTCCAAAATAGATTACTGAAAGAGTTAGTTGACTATTTTGACTTGTTCTAACTATTAAAATTGAAGTTTATTCAATATGTGCCTTCTTCCTCCCTAAGATATCAAGAGCCACTAGTCATTTTGAAACAACAATAACTGTTTCTCACTAACTAGTAAGGGAGCTTACAATTACGAGCTTTCTGTTGGTCCTTGAAAGCAGCCTAACTTTTCCTTCGGGCTCTGAAGTTCAGCGGGATAAACTTGTGAAAACCTGAGATCCTCTTGACGTTATGGGGGTTCAGCACTTATTCGGGGTGCGGGGTTCGGCTTTATTGAGGATGTGAGTGAAGAGTGAGTCAGGAAGATGTAGACACTAAGCTGGTGACGTAGCTCCGGTAGTTTCCTTTATATTGCAGCCCAATCACTGAACATTGTTATTTAGTGGAAGTTTTTAACAAAGTAACAGCTGCTGTTTGCTACTCTCTACTGGATGAAGCTGCATTCTTCGGCTTTCTGTGAATAATAACTGCGGGGTTTGTGTGTGGAAAATGTTGAATTTGCTGTCTCGGAGTCCCACCGCGGAGGAGAACCTTCAGGGAAGGCGGCTGTGGACTGCAGCCGCTGTCGCGGTGACCATCCTGGGGTTGTTCGCGGCCACTGGCTGGGCAGAGGAAGCCTCCTGTCACGGAGCCTACGACCTCTACTTTGTTTTAGACAAGTAAGTTTTAAGGATACTTTTGACCGTTTGCAGTAATAATTATCCTATGATAAAACAACAACAAATGAACCCAGAAAATAAAGTTGTGAAAAGTTATTTATTTATTTATTTTTCTCTAAATTGCTGCATTTGAGTTCATCAGAAGGGAGTTGGAGATGGGAGCTTCTGGGACAAATTCAATGACTTTCTTTTCATTATTTAAGTAATTTGGTTAAAATGGTGGGGGGAAAAATTATGAAGTTGTGCAGTTACAGTATTTCTACAAGCTTTCCTGGCCATAACATTGGGTGTAGGGCAAAGGTTCTGTGTTGCACCATGTGTATAAAAGGCAACTTTAAGTGATTTAGGTAAAATACTTTATGAAAAGTGTAAAAAAAAATAAAAGTTAAAAACTAAATAATTAACCTGGAGTTAAGTGCCTTGCCCAGGAACACAGTGATGTGTGAAGCTGGAGTCGAACCCTCTGCTGCTCAACCCACTGAGTCACAGTTGTTCCTGTGTGAACTATCTGAGGAAGGGTGGCATTTTAATGTGTAAAACTATTTTCTGTCATTAGATCGGTATTCAACTTGATTTCCTCAAAGCTTATGGCAGAGGTTCCACTTGGAGGCATCCAGATGTCAGTTGGTTGCAGTCACGCTGAACACTTGACATCTTAACCTGATTACAACAATCTTGACATGTTTTTTGCAGACTTTTTTCCAACATTTAATGTGTTTTTGTGAAAGAGAAAAAAAGGCAAAGCCCTTGATTGCGCCACTCTGGATATAAATGTCTTGATTTCCACAGCTGTTGCGTGCACAACATGTTATTTTGTGGACTTTGTTGTGATTGGATGCAGCAGTACCTGGAAAAATGATGAACATTATCTGTAAATAACAGATTCAGGACCAATCTGATGCATTCAGGCTCTTGTATGCATTGTGGTTTCTTGCAGCATGTGGTTGAAAACCTGATGAAAGCACACAGGCCTTACCGTGACCTCCTTCTAACCCCGCTCACTTGGTTCTACCTCAAAGAACTTAAGCAACACCAAACCATGTTGTGTTTATAGAACATAATTATTCCTTTCATCTGCATGGTAATCTCTCATAAACATGTGGTTGTACCTTTCTCAGTATCTCTCAAGTTATTTGAAGCATTTTTTCAAAATGAACAGAAATTTTAAATCAAGTCTGTTTCCTTTTACTCGTTTGGGGCAAATACACTCCCACAGGAAGTGGCCATTAAGGGTGTGTTTGGATTGTTAATGCTGCATAGATTTGCTGTGCAGAAGTTTGCATTTGTTTGCTTTAAGTCATGATACACCATTAAAGTTGAAGGTTTATCACCAACAACTGTATCCAGTGAGGCTGCTGCATGTCTATAAATGTTCAAATAGCTGGAAGATAAAGTCTGTTAAAGTTACACTTAAGATAATTTGGAATTAGAAACAGAATCCTATAAACTTCAGATGCCATCCTTGCATTGTCATCACTTTGTGTTGCTAATAGTAGTTAGCTTTCAAAGATCCACATGCTAACTTGTAAAGAAAATTGAATGTAGTTATTTGTACCACAAAATAAAACCCTGGAGGTTTTAGTTGTTGCAGTGTCTTATTGTCAGGTAAAAAACCAGCTGGACTCTCATGTATTTTGTAGTACAATCTGGTAACATTCAGGTGTGTATATCTTGTAAAAACAGAGCAGGCCTTTTAAGGGGTTCTGTGTGAATCATGCAAGCGATGGTGTCACCATTCGCCTCACATTTTGGCACAGCGCTACTTTCTGTGTGTTTCATGTACTTGGAGCGCTGCTTCAAAGACTTCCCAGGCAGATTCAGTCGGCTCAGCAGAACTGTGCAGCAGCATCGTGTAAGTGGAAGGTTACAGTCGTGGCAGGAACTGTTTTTAATCCTGTCCTCCTTCGGCTTGGAGGCGTGCCATCAGAGAAGACTGTGTAGTTAAACGCTGCTGCTCTCCTGACCCACTTCTAAACTTCCATGCTCTCATCTAAATGACCTAAAAAACACGGGATGATGGCCAAGATAACTGACCGTTGTTATGAGTTTCTTCTCATTTTATTGGTGCAGATAAAAGGGCTTCTTCCATGACGGGATGTAATTCCTCATGTATGTCCTGCGTTTCTTCACGGACAACAGATGCCTTTTTAACTTTCAAACATCATGCAAATGTTTCTCAACTTAATAAAGAAGGAAATGTGTTCTGATTTCAGATAATCCTGGATTTTATTTACCTCCAGTTTTTGTACCCCACATTATTTGAAATCTGTTTGACATCCTTGTTTTCTAGTGCCAGAACAAACAACCAAACATCAAACAGTCCATCCCTAAAAGTCAGTTTCTGCAGAAACATTTTTACTCTTTATTCTTAAACTCTTCTTCATTGTTTTTTTTTTCTGATTGGAGGACCAACAAACCCTCTTTTCAGTGCGGCGTGCAGTTTCTTTGGTGCTTAGTTAAACTAATCAACCAACTTTCCACTTATATTCACTGTTGACTTTCACAGTTTTCTTATTGGTGCAGCAATAAATAGCACAACTAGAGATGCGCTGATCAGGTTTCTCCTGGCTGAAACCAGTTTCTGGTTTTCTTTGAGGTGCAAGCTGAAGACTTAATTAAAAAAAAAAACACACACAACAAAACATGAAGAGAAAAAAATATGTTGGATGTACAACATACCCTGGTCTATTCACGGTTGAGTATTCATGGATTTTTCTGTTAAAGGTAACTTCAAATTATTCACTGAAAATTCACCCATTGAGGGATTTTTATCTGTAAAATCAGAAGAAAATGCAGGTATGTGCAGTGCCCAACCCACTTGAATAACAAGGATCTTCTGTAGTAGTTTTTATTCCAACAAAAAATTGAAGGAACTAAAAGATGTAGTACTGACCTTTGATCTTTATGAAAATACATGCAGTTGGTTGATGGATTTATAGACTAAAAATAGCAGTTTTTGTTCAATATACTCATTATTTGAATCACTGATCATAGCAGATCAATTTCAGCAACAGAAATGCTCCATTTCTGAGTCTGAATGCAGTCTGAACGGTGTGACTGTCTTGTGAAATACTGTGAGGGTAAAAGACATGTTTAGTCTGTTCTGGGTCAACTTGCATCTTTGTTTTGAAGAATTCACACCTGTTTATGACACAGAGGCTGCAATGTCAACTATCAACATTCTTTCAATCAATCAAATATGGAATGTTTTTCCACCAGACGACTCTTTAGATCTTCTATAAGAGTTCCCACTTGTTCCTTCAGAACATCTAAAAGTCTGATTTTTAACGGTCGCTGCAACACTGAGCTGCTTATTGCAGACCAGAGACTCTGCTTTGTCAACGTGTGGCGTAGTTTCCCTTCACCTTCCCTCTGTGACCTTGTCTTTACGGAGCAGGGAGGAGAAAGGTGCCGTGAAAGATGAGCTGCCTAATGGTCAAACTCTTCTCTTTTATGTTCTCCGTGCATACAAGGAATTGTAATTATTGATTTAATTACCTCTCCGTCGTTACGCCAAGGGCACGTTTTACTCACTGTGGTCAGACTAACACTCCATCGTTAGGCATCCAAATGTGTGCATCGTAGTTTTGTATTTCTCAAGTTTTTTTGAATTAATTGATAACAGAAATGGTTCTTCCTGTTTAGTCTAATTATGGTTGAGGACAAAGTTATTGATACTCTGCTCATTTTCTAAGTTTACAAAGGATAGAATAATCTCTTTTAATGGTTGATTAATCTGAATGTGGAGAGAAAAAATTTAAACCAAATACTCAAGATAAAAAACACAAGCACCATCTCTGCTGTACTTCACCAAATCTATATAACTCCACAGCTTCTGGGAAGTCATCAGTAGGGAACTATCAGCCAATCAGGTGCGAGCTTAGGAAACATGTGGCCAATAAGAATAAGGGATTATATATATATATATATATATATATATATATATATATATATATATATATATAGTTCTTTAAGCATGAGAGAGACTCAAGAAAGATGTAAATAATCAAATATTGTGGATAAAGTCCAGGCTGAAGCTGTTTTACTTTTAATATTTCCAAGATTGAATTAACTATGGAGAACCCACAAATATTTACTCAGGTGCAGTTTCATGAAATCTGGTGTTTTCCTGAACTTCATGCTAAATCAGCTTAAAATTGTGGTAAATTGTGATAATGAAGCCAAACTTCAATATCTGAAATTCCAGGTTTATTCCCATAAATTCCAGTGAAAATCAATGAAATGTGAAAATTTATTGAATTCCACAAACTAAGCCAGTTCTCTTAGCGGTGAATGAATTTTGGATTTTTTTTTGCCTATATTTCAAGAACTGGAGCAGAAAAATAAATCTTTACAAACAGAAACCCTCGCTCAAGAACATTTTGCTACAGACTCACCAGTAAAATTATCCAGCATGTGGCTGGTTTTAATATCCAACTGTAGCTGTTGTGCAACCATGTACAGTATTTCGGTTCCCAGCTCTCAGACTGCAGAGTCTTTTATTTGCTCTGTGTTCATGGTTGCTTGTTTTTTCCATTCAGGTCTGGAAGCGTCGCCAGAAACTGGTTAGAAATCTACTCCTTTGTGAAGAACCTTACGGACCGGTTCGTGAGGCAAGTATTGAATGCATATATTTGAATACAAAATGCTATTTTAATGTGTTAGGAATGCGATTCAATTATTTGAATAAGAAAAACTGATAGAAATAAGATAATGCATGGAGAAATGTCCTTTTTTCTAGAGAATAAAAAACTATCCTAGTTGGGGAAAATGGAGTACTTTAACAGATTTCTAAGATAAGTGGTTTTACTGGATGAATGACATCATTATTTGCCGTCTGCCGCACAGATTTAAAGGACTTCCCACCTGTTTTCCAAAGTATCTTTTCTAGTCCTAATTAATAAAAGACAAAAGCATTAAAACGGACTCGACGCGCTCAGCTTGCTTAATGTTTGAGTCAAACTGCGCCTGCCAGCACAGTACAGACGGTAGCGCCACAGCCAGAATGAAGTGGTTGGTTGAAGAAAATAGCAAAGGCACCAGGTGGGAGTGGGTGGCAGAGAGGAGCAGTCTTCTGGGCTGTGAGAATGGCCATTTGCACCGGGGGGGTCCGGCTCCACACTTATCCCCTGCTTCCACCACAGAACGGCTGACAGGCAGACAATGTACAGTAAAGCAAAAGAACACTGGAAGGCGACGGGGACAATCTGCTAAACAATGCTCGCTCACCAAGAGCACTTCTGTTCTGCCATGTGGAGCAAACTGGACTACTTCATCACCCCCCCTCCTCTCCTCCTCATCCTCAGATTTATCCCTGGCTTTGGCTTCAGTGCCTCTTCATCCCAAGTCTTTCTTAACAGAAAATATCTCAGTGGTCGTTCTGCATCACGACCTCGCCCACGCTCTCCAGCCGTGACCTTAGAGATGGCTCGTTCTTCTTCTTTCTTTTCTTTAAAGTCCACATATATTCCCGCTCCTCCTTTGCCGGATCTGGTCTAAAGATTGTGCGGCGCGCTTGTGGGGGAGGATGGCGACTGGGCCATGTGTCATGTGGTTGAGAAATATCAGCACCTCTCCTTATGCTCCGAAAGGCTTCGCATCTCTGAAGGAAACACTTGTGTTACTTAATTATCCGAAGTTTTAACTCGCTCTGTGGGAGGCCATCCGCGTGTGCCGAGTGTCTGTAGCAGAGGTGGGAAGTTACTGAGGACACTTAGCAAACTACTTATTGCTTAATTTCGTACTTTACATCATTTGTTCTAGATTTGGGGAACTTTAGTTCCTGTTATTTGTGATATGAAGTTTGTGGCTGTATTGTAGCATATTAATATCTCATGCTATGCTATACTTCCATCATATAGTTATTGTTAGATGCACTGTAGACTAATGGAAAAATATACTTCACTAAGAAACTCTACTTAGACTAAGAACTTATCTTTTCATGTAGAAATGTGATTTTTAATTTTGCTCATTGTTTTTGCAGAATGAATAAGAAGCTGAAAACATACTCTATAGGTGTTGGAACATGGATGTAGTTCCCGAGACGAGATTTTAATTATTTTTTAAGCCAAGAATCCATTTTCCCTCTTTATATTTTTTAATAAAGTACAGATTGGACCAGTTCAAAACCTTGCTTTAGAGAACCAGTGCAGATTAGTTCAGTTCTGTTTTCTCTAAGTGGTTTCCAAATGTTTTGATCCATGGGAAGTTGAAATCACTGCTGGGGCCATATCTTTTTTTTCATATATATATAATGCAAAATAATTTTTGTTTTTACAAAAAGAATCACAAAACAATTATAGACAAATTTGTAAAAAAAAAAAAAAGACAAATAAATTAAATTATCTTTATTTTGTGCAATTTCATTTTTTACACATTTAAACATGCTATTTAAATGTTAAATTAAAGAATTTTGTTTATACATTAATATACTGTATTTTCTGTTTATCTTTTAATTTTATTTATTTTTTGTCAAAATGTAATGAACTGTACCGTCTTGTACTCTGTAAAATAAATTTCAATATTAAAAAAGAAAATTTAAAGGATTTAGCGTTAAATTTTAATATCATGCCGTGCTTTAAGAAACAAAATAAAAAACAATAAATTGTTAAAGGTTCTGAAAAGAATCTAAGATGTTTACCTTAAAAAATACAGTTAAGTTTTTCCATTTTGTTGGTCAAGAAAATGTTTCTTTAATTTTAACTCTCAGATATCTAAAATCTGAGTTTTTTTCCCCTTTTTTTAGGCGTATTTGTCATTAGAAATCTTTATAATTTGACTGAAAAAGGCGTTTCTTTAACCAAAGCAGTGAAATGAATGTTAATATTGTTTGTATGGATTTTCTGAAAGTGAAGCTGGGTGTTTACACAGAAACCACCTGCTTGTGAAGCAGAAAATCTGTGAACGCATTCACTTCTTTAATGTGACTGAATGTAAACGGCGGTGGCTGGTGCCGGTGGGGGGGTTCTGGTCAGCTACGTCACCCTGTAAAGTGACAGGTACTCGGTGTATTAATAGTGTTTGTCCAGCAGAATGTTTGAGTGTGACTCATCGTCAGCACAACATGTTTCTCTTCTGATTAATCACTTCCTCAGTGGCTCCGAAGCTGCTTCAAGTCATGCACTAAAATTAGCTGACATTAAAAGAGCTCCTTCTGTTTGCATCATTATTTATGCATCTTAATATCTGAACTTAAAACCTGGACATAAATCACCCGTCTGTAGATGTTCAGCTGTGATGAATGACCTGTAAGTGATGTCAAAAGTTTGATTCTCCATCTGAAGCCTCATGTTTGGTATCTTTTAACGAAGAAAATCAGTTCCTGGGTCTTGACCGAATTTCTTGTGTTTTTTTCTCCTCAGTCCACAAATGAGAGTCTCATTCATAATTTTTTCATCCAGAGCTGAAGTTCTGTTGCCTCTGACCGGAGACAGGTAACAAATGAACTCAAATACTAATTTCATTGAAAAAAAATTACACTGTTCTAATTCATTTTGGAAAAACAGATTTAAAGTACAGTTTACATTTTTTATTATCTTTTTGTATAATATCAAATATAATATAATACCAGAGCTGTATTTATTTATTTTTTTTACTTAGAGTCTCATTCAGTGGCATTAGCACTGGTAACTTATTCAGTTTTATTCTTAAATCAAAATGCCTTATTTCTTTAGAACTTTTAAAGGCTGTCAGTATTTTGTATTTATGACATATGTTTGCATAATTTCTTTGGAAATCTGTCTGATGCAACATGGCTGTTATTTTCTGAAAGACGTTATTCATGCAAGTTATTAAATGATGCAACAGTAGAAAATTTTAGCTGCTTTAAACTTTTACAAACAGGAACTAAATTGTTTCAAAATCCCTCAAAAATATTTTTGTTTGAATCGCAATTAGAATTCTCAGTAAAATGACTATCGGTGTGTTTTCAAACTACATACTTTTTTTTGTTTTAAATCAAAATGAAGCTTTATTTTAGGAGGAAGAACGTTTCTACATCACAGTTGGACACTCAGTCCAGTTAGCACGGTGTTGGTAGTGTCATGATTCGGGCCTCTTTGGAGACATTATTAATGCAAACGTAAGAAATAAAAAGCAGAAATCAAACTATTTCTACCAATTCCTGCAAGTTAGTGTTACAGAACCAAGGATCAGATCGTTTTATGTTGTTTTATTTGAGTTCAATTTCTTTTTAAACTAGAAGGTTTCATGTTATCAAATTCCTACATAAATGCTGTTCAGAAAATAATTATTTGTTCTCTAAAATGTTTTGCTCTTGCAGGCTTTGATTAAACCAGCAATATGTAGCTCTTCTGCTGACAATAAAATTAACATGCATAATAGATGAAAGCAGTATTACCTGAAAATCTGAGCGTGTTTCTCTGGTTTTTGTCTTGATGTGGCATGTCTTCTTCTCATATTTTAAATTTAAATAATAAACTTAGCAGTTTTTTTTGTAATAGTTTTTTTTAACTGCAACTATTTATACCTCAGAATTTGTCAAAAATTTATTTTAACTCCTTTTCTGTTCCTGTTTCTATATTTCTCAGTGTGCTTGTTTTTATAGCCTGTGGGGGTTTTTTACTGTTAGTGACTTCATCTTTACAGTACCAGTACACCTCATTGCTGTTTTTAAGGATCTGTGCAAATCATTAAAGTTAAAGCAATAAAACTCAGTTTTTCTTAAGAGAACAGAAACAGGGACAACTAAGATTTGGATGAAATCTGTTCCCACATGTGAAGCATTCATTGCATTTGTCCATCCAGGCATAAAGTTGAAGAAGGCCTGCGTCGCTTGCACAGTGTGGTACCAGCAGGTGAAACGTTCATGCATGAGGGAATAAAAGAGGTGAGTTTTATTTTCTTGTATTCGGGTATTTAAAACTGTTTAAAATATCTAAATAAATATTCATGGCAAACAATATTTTATTTAAAGAATAAAGAAAAAGAGGGAAATAATTTAAGAGGTGGACTGAAACTGAAAATGAAGTTTGTCAGAACTTTACAAACAATGCATTTAATTCTCAGAAATAAAGTAATTGAAAAATTGATCATATGAAGTGAAAAACTGGGCAAATTGTATTACTATAATGTCTTTCTTAACACACAAGCTCTGCTACTTTTTAGACCTTAGTTTGAATGTTATTTTCTTCTGCGTTTCATCCGTTTCTCTATTTGTCTAACATCTAATTTTTTTAAAACAAAAGTGGCCTCTGCTCTCAGCTCCACTCTCACTCTCCTCCTGCTCTCCTCTCATCCTACACAGTGCACAACTGCTCTAACATTGCCAGAAACAGAAAGAACCCTGTAATTATTTTACTGTTGTAGACAAAAAAACCAGCAAAACATTCATTTACATCCAGTTATTCACTACTGAAGCAAGTGAATAACTATATAAATAATAAATAATATAAACTAAGCTTATATTAACAAATGAAAAGCATGAAAATGATGAACACAAAAGCAGCAAAGACAAACTGATCCCATGTCAGCCTGCTATGTCTGTCCTGCTTCAAAAATGATGATAAAGTCTGTTAATATGTAACTTAATGTAAAGAAATTCTGCGGACTTGAAGGATTTTTGGTTTTAATAATTCCCTCCTAATGCCTCTTCCTCAAGAAAACAAAACTTGTCGTGATTATATGGGTCAGTTTCCTCTGTAAAGTCAGAACTTTTTATTGTTTTTAGGGATTTGCATCAAACAAGTACATCAATGAGTACATCCAGCAGCACTGTATAGGATAAGAAATAGTTCTGTACTATTCCCCCTATTGTTACCATTCACACATTGTAGTATGTTTCTTTGTTTTAATCCCACTTAAAATCTGTTGCCTTTGTTAATATTTCTTCAGGATGAGTAAAATTCAGTTATTTGTGTGGAAGTACAGTACAGACCAAAAGTTTGGACACACCTTCTAATTCAATGGGTTTTCTTTATTTTCATGACTATTTATAAGGCAATAAATCCCACTTATTAACCTGACAGGGCAGGTTGACCTATGAAGTGAAAACCATTTCAGGTGACGACCTCTTGAAGCTCATCAAGAAAATGCAGTGTGTGCAAAGCAGTAATCACAGCAAAAGGTTGCTACTTTGAAGAAACTAGAATATAAGGGGTATTTTCAGTTGTTTTACACTTTTTTGTTTAGTGCATATTTCCACATGTGTTATTCATAGTTTTGATGCCTTCAGTGTGAATCTACAATGTCAATAGTCATGAAAATAAAGGAAACTCATTGAATTAAAAGGTGTGTCCAAACTTTTGGTCTGTACTGTATATTCGTATGAGTACTAAGGAGAATTTTATAGAAAATGTGGCACCTTTTATAGATTATTCTTGATAATATTTGTCATATAATTGTAACTTTCTTGCTGCATGGCGACATTTCAGCCCAAACGCACAATATAGATAATGCATATTTTAGGCTTAAAGATTAAGAACAGTTGTGTAATCCTGAATTCATGATGTTGCAAAAAGAAAGCTACATATCACTTCAAATCGTAAATAGTGTAAATTAGTAGGTATGAATATCTAAGTTTGTGCTTTTACCTATTGCTGTTTTGAACATGGAAGCTGGAGACGTAATATGTAAAGATGTGATTTGTTACTGTTGAGAGTCTATTTGAAACGGCAAACAGAAACGTCCTGTATTTACTCCTGAAGGCTAACACTCAGATCCAGCAGCAGTCCACAAAGTCCTCCAGCATCATCCTGGCTCTGACAGACGGGAAACTGACAGTGTATATCAATGAGCTCACCCAACAGCAGGTGAGCTTTGCTTTTCTGACTCACCAAACTCACACATTAAATTTTTTTGTCTTCATTTTATTTAGATATATTTCCTATCCAGAAGCCATCTTTTTTTTTAAATTGTGAAATCCCTCATGTATTGTTTTTTTTTATTCATGAAGTTTCCCTTTTTGTCTCTTTATCTCCACGTCTGACCTGTTGCGCATCGTTTGCCTGAGCTGCAGGCTGATGAAGCCAGGAAATATGGCGCTCGTGTTTACTGCGTTGGTGTCTTGGACTTTGATGAGCAGCAGGTAAGCGAGCTTTAGTCCTAATCTGCAGCAACAAAACGCCCGACAAGCTTGTTGCTGAGTGTGTGCAGAACGATTACAGTTCTGTATGAGAGACTTTGGCAGGATGGGAGAACACTGTGGAAGGTAAACATCTGAACAGGTTCTACCTGTGAGAAAAGCCTTGTTAAATACTTCTGCATTTAAAACTGTTCAGACGTGGGGAAGGGATTTAAAACGTTGAATCAGTACTGGTGATTAAGACACTATTATCTGTTTTAAATATTGTCAAATTAGGGTGAAGCATGTTGTTAAATTAAAAATTAAAATAGTGGCATATATGTGAAATATAACCTGAGATAAACAAGAACAAGAACAGCTGGTAGAATAAACCTCAGTAATAGAAGTCTTTGTGAAGGAATTCCCATGTTAACTAATTTATATTATTAAAAATAAATATATTCATAAAAAATGCAACAATTTCCACTTTGGATAGACACTAAAAGGAAGTTTTGTTAGTCACAGTAAATCGTTCACACTGGTGAACAAACTTTTTGCATTGTGGGCCAAAATAGGGGAGACGAATGCGCTGAGAGGTCATTATTTAGCTTTTCTTTCTCTTTTTACCTACTTATTAATAAAATAAACAATAAGTATTATAATAAAACCTATCAGAAAAGAACAAATTACAGTAGGTTTAAAGAAGTTTCTCAGATGTTCGGTTTAAACAAAGAAAGATGTGCGGTTTCCTAACTGGGTGATCATGAAATGTTTTGCTAGATTCTCCACAACCGCAAGGAGAAATTTCTCAGGAAACCCCCTTCTGTATTTAGCTATGATTAAAGAGTGGTTGTGTTTGAGGCTCCACTTAACATGAAATTCAAATGAAAGTCAAAACAAAAACATGGCTTATAGAAGAAAAATACTTTTTTTGCACCTAAAAAAAGAAAGAATCCATCCCATTGTTTAAAATGGGATGGATTCTTTACCTCATTTCTTAAAATGAGGTAAAGATTTATAGAAACTTTAATTTAAAGAATCAATGACCAGTGAAGAGCAGTTCAGTCCTACTTTGATTTTTTTCAGTCAGTGGAGTTAAAACTTTTTTGGGGTTTCTTGGTGCTTCAGGTGATGCTGGAGTCTTCACTTTACTATTCAAGAAGATGTAAATTTGGGCCACACAGATCTATTCCTAAGGCCATAAATGGCCCCCGAACCACACTTTGGACACTCCTGGTTTACACTTTGTGTGAATATTTATCTTTATATGGTTCTACAGTTTACACTTCATTGTTTCATGCTAGCTGCTGATTTTAAAGTTATTATTTTTAATTATTGATCAACACACGATAATTGGTAAATACAGAGGAAAACAAAATGGCTGTTTTCAGTTTATTAGACATTTCTCTTGCATACGAATAAAAACAGCCATAATGTGTCATGATTTGACATAAAGTGAGATTTAGTTTAAATCATGTTAAATTGGAAATATTTACTATTTTTATTGAATTTATCTTGATTTGTAACACAGATGCTCTGTTGCTTCTGTTCACCCTGTTTTTATCGTGATATTTATCTCCATCAACCATAATTTCAGTCCAGTATTTTTCTCGCACTGTATCTTTAAGTGTCATCGGGCCATCTGAGCTGCAGTCCGACTGTCACTGATGTCTGGAGTTTCACAATTTCTCTTCCAACATGGTGGCCCATCCCTTGTAACCATTGGTAACCATCCTGCCACAAGCACTTATTAAGTCAAAAAAAAAAGAAACAACAAAACAAAGGCAGTATTGCTCCCAGTTTGTGCAGCAATAATTTTTTTTATAGTTGAGCAAAGTGTTTGCCACAGTCCTGCCATCTGCTCCGTCTCCTCCTGCCCGCAATACGAGAGGAAAGACGGCGTTCAGTCATAAAAAGGAAAACAGAAAAAGGCAGAGAGCAGTGTTAGATCAGCAGCGCTCCTTGTTTACTCCTCTTTTCCATGATTCCAACAGCTTGCTGATATTGCGGACTCCAAAGACAACGTGTTTCCTGTCAAAGATGGCTTCCACGCTCTCAAAGGCATTGTCAACTCTGTAAGTTTGGCTGCTCTCCGTTTCTTTGCTTTTTCTATATGAAGAGAATCGAGCTAGCTCCGTCTGCGCCGCACTTCTGCAAACATTTAGATAAGCTGCATGAAAAATGCATGTCTGCATTACATCCGGATTAGGCTTTATGGAAAAATATGAGCTGGGGTAACATAAAAACTCAATTAGTGAATAGCTGTCAGAGTGAGAGTCCCTTAAAGTGTTAGCACGCAGCCTCCTTGCTCTCTGCCAGCCAATTAGTGATACTTTCCATTTGCAGCAGCGTTCAGACTGAGTACTGTCAGCCAAGATGGAGCTTTGTTAGAACCCACTGCCCTGTAGAGCACTTTGGTCAGAGTAGGGCTTTACATCTGCAGACAAGGCCAGTAGTGTTTAGGAGGAGGCCAGAGCCACACTGAGCTGTTAGACATGCAGCTGGAGGGAAGCGGAGCCAAAGGGTGGGACTTGTTTCTGATGCATGATGCAGGAAAGTAGCGAACTGTGATTTATGGTGCTGCTTTCAAAGGGACCCCGGGCTCTGAAACCGAACCTTTGAGTCTTTGTCTTTCATGAGGCGCAAGACGAATGACAGTTGGAGATATTCTTCGCCGAATGGTGTGTTTTAGTGGCTTTACAGACTGACATTTTGTATATTTTTAATCAAGTCCATACACTGCAAAAATACAAAATCTTACAAGTTATTTTTTGTCTAGTTTCTTGTGCAAATATCTTAGTACATGTGAAATAAGACAAAACCAACTTATAAATAGCTCTTCAGCAAGATGTGGAAGCTTGTTTTAAGTCAATAATTCCTTAATATTGATGAAAAAGTGCTTTTTCCACTGACAGATTATTCTCTTTTAACGTGGGACATCTGTCTGAACTAGTACTTTTTCATCAATGTTACAGAGTTATTGGCTTAAAACACTATAAATCTCCCATATCTTAATAAAATGTTATTTGTAAGTTAGTTTTGTCTTATTTTAACTGTACTAAGATATTTGCCCTGCACACCAGACCAAAAATACATGGTGAGGTTTTGTGTTTTTGCAATGTGCAAATCAATAAGCTAAAAAAAAGACAAACTCTTTTTGGATGTTCTGTACTAAATTTAGTTCATACATTCATTACTGGATGCAAAACATGCAGATGTACATACAGAAAACTGTGAAATCCTTTGCTGCAATTTTGACAACACTGAAGTCAGTTTGTAGTTTGTAATAATTACCATTAATATCAGGAAGGATATTTGGGGCAAAGTTTGACCAGACGGCATAAACATTTTCTTCATTGCATCGCCATCCTTTCCCGAACAGCTTTGTAGCCTTTTTCAGAGCGACTGTGAAAAAGTCCCGCTCCCCCGTCCCGCCCTCTCTGAAGAAGCAGAGATCAGCAACGCTTCCAGAACCCAAACGAAACAAGCAGCATTCCTCTCTGATTAGTAATCCTGGATTCCTCAGTTGTTGGCCTCGTCGCTTCTCTGTCGGATTGGGAGGATTTGGGATCATCTGCGCAGCCTTTCGCTGCAGGATCCCCGTCGCCTCTGCGACCTGCCTGACAAAACTCACAGAAAGAGATCAGAAAGTTTGGTTTTAAGCTCTCCGAAAGGCTGTTTGTATTTTCTGGCGCTCCATGCGACCTTGGTAATCTGAGCTGCAGCACTGCAAAAATCACAAAATCTTATCAAGAGTTTTTGGTCTAGTTTCTACTGCAAATATCTTAGTAGACTTGAAATAAGACATAACAAACTCATAAGTAACTTTTCAGCAAGAAATAGGAGCTTGTTTTTAGTTGATAGTGGGGGAAAATGTCTTTTAGTAAGTTAGTTTTGTCTTATTTCAAGAGTACTAAGATATTTGCAATAGAAACTAGGCCAAAAATACTGATAATGATTTAGTTTTTGCAGTGAATCTTTGAGGCAAAAAACTTTGATTATTGTCTGTCTGAACAAAATGAGATCATTTCTGCAACCTCCTGAGATTTTTCCCTTCTATAGCGTGCCACCTTTGATTATTGGTAAAGACTGAAAGACAATTCAGAGAAACACATCTTACATTGCAGTGAGTGACTTTTTGTCACATGGAAACTTTAGAGATCAACACTTTAATTTGAGTCTATGGATTCAATAGATACAAAAACTTCCATTAAGATTTTTTTTTTTATCAAAGTCTTCTACAAATTGACTTAGTATTTTATCAGTGTTGTCTAGTTGTAGATCCTTTTAAATCTGTGTGAACTGTGATGAATTGGGCTAGTTAAGGTCTCAAGTTCATAGTTTGGAGAAATATTAAGCATCAATCTCCGTAGCAACCATTAGGCGTTGTCTGCATACAAACAGCTTCTCGAAAATCATGACAGAAAAATGGGTTTTCTGTTCAACCATCACAAACATAAACATGTGAAATATGATAAATGTGGACTTTGCACTCCATGTGTTTCTCACAAGACACAAAGAATGACTAAGTGAAAAGCTAATGTACACTGTGAAATATGGTGGAGGATCTGTGATGCTGTGGGCCTGGGAATCTTGTTAGGATGTATGACTTTATTAAATCTTTGAAACCACAGGACAATTCAGTTCAATTCAAATCTCGTTTGCTGTTGCCACTCCTCTCCAAATCTCTGTCTGGCTGCATGGTTAGCAGTGGTGGAAAGTAACGAAGTACAAATACTTTGTTACTGTACTTAAGTACATTTTTTGAGTACTTTCTCCACCACTGATGGTTAGAAAGCTGAACAGAGAGACGGAGTAGGTGATGTGATCCTGAATCCATGACTCTTAATTTCAACTCCTCTGGGATTTGGGGTCATAGGTCGGGTATTGTTTGAGTTTTTAAGATGCTAATCAGCTGCTCGCACTTTTAAAAATAGCATCTTGTTTAGGGTGGAAATGATTAATCAAGTTAATTGAGATAAATCGATTATTGAAATATTCGTCAACTAATTTAGTAATCAATTAATCGTTAACTGGAGTATGCAGACTAAAACAAAAGGTGGAGGAACAACATATTTAGAGCTGTGATTTAGCCAAAATCGTACAAAAAAAATCTACATTTTGCAATTCAGTCAATAAAATAAAAATATATATTCTACTAGAACTGAAGATTAATTAATTAATCTTTGGAATAATTCATAAATTAATCAGTTACTAAATAAATGTTAGGTTCATCCCCTTCTTGTTGCCAAGGTTACTAATCATAACAACTGTCTCCAAGTAAAAAAAAGTAAGAACAAAAATCCTTCCAGCTGCATAGCATCCAGAACCGGAGGGAATAACTGTCCAAACATGGGACACCTGAAGAAAAGTCAACGAAAAGAAGAAATTAGAACAAACGCAGCATGCACCATGAGCGCAGCTATTTTCAAAGTTAAATACTAATTGTGAAGGCTCGATTATTCAAAATTGGTAAAAGTTTAAGTAATTTTCACCGGGCTTGCCAAAAATTGTGGATTTATAACTGAAACTTTTCCCCTCCATTTATTTTTCTCTGAATCTATGAGGCTGACCCGATTCTTAGAAAGCCTTCAGTCACAATGCTGGCCGAGATATCTGAGCGATTCTGGATATCTGGACGTCTGCCTTCTCTCCTTCACACTCCATAAATAATGTTTGCCTTCAGTTTGTGAAGAAATGAAATCAAACTGAAAATTCTAATTTCCACATTCAGCAAGTTTATTTTGTACCCCCAAAGTGCTCACATCCATTAATCCTTTAACTAAACGGTTAATAAGTCATATTTTTATTGTTTAGCACCAAAACAAATTGTGCTCTTGAAGGGGAAAACTTTTATCATTTCACAGTTTGAAGCCTAAGCAGGCAAACTGTTTTATTTTCCTACATTCTCCTGTTTTCCCCCTCTTGTTCACTGCCAAGGAAGTAATTAGAGTGGGAAAATAGAGGCGCAGAGGAAGAGCAGCAGATCCATTTCCTCCCAGCTGTCATACAACCCCGTATCAAACCATCATCCCTAACAAGGCTGCTGTAAACACTTCCATCTTCCACTTCTCAGATTAAGCTTCTGTCCAACATCAAATGAAAGGCTCAAATGTCCTCCACTGCCATTAATATGCTTCTTCTTACCCGCCCTGAGCTGGGATTTGCATAGTTTTCCCTTTGTTGATTTATTGAATCGTAGTGGGAAGTGCAGCTCCATGACAGTGCGCTCACACAGGCCTCTTTATATGATAATGCAAGATCCCTGAGAGGTTTTTAATAGAACTGAGGAACAGTAATAGTCTTGCATAATTTCCCCATAAAGGCTGACACAGCTGCTGTTTTACCTCCCGTCCTCCTTTTCTCGCCCGGAGCCAATCAGGAGCGGGACGTTTCTCAGGCCAATAACCGTCAGTGACTGATGTATTTATTCCTGCCATGTCCGAGCAACAGCGAATGCATTCTAAGTTGTTTTGTTTTGTTTGATTTTTTTTGTTGTTTTTTTCACATCCTGCAGATATTAAAGCGATCGTGCACAGAGATCCTGACTGTGGAGCCTTCCATTGTGTGTGTGAACGGTGAGTGGACTGAAGTTTGTCCCTCTAGCTTCTGCACAGACAGCACCAATGTTTACACTGCAAAAACACAAAATCTTACCAAGTATTCTTTGACTAGTTTCTAGTGCAAATATCTTAGGATACTTGAAATAAGATAAAACTAACTTATAAATTACTTTCCATTAAGAAATAGGAGCTTGTTTGTAATAAATAATGTCTTAATATTGATGAATATGTCAATATTAAGAAATTATTTACTAAAACGAAGCTCCTATATCTTGCTGGAAAGTAACTAAGTAAGTTAGTTTTGCTTTATTTAAATTGTAATGATATTTCCACTAGAAACTAGACAAAAATACTAGGTAACACTTTATGTTTTTGCAGTTTTGACATTTATCTAAGAAAACATGCAGCTGTGTCTCAGAAAACAAGTCACACGAAAGGAGATTCTGAAACTCCAGAAAGTGAGACTCTGAAATTCCTCCTTGCAGTCTTATCTCACGTTTGTTGACATTCCAGAATCCTTCGACATCGTCCTCAGAGGGAACGGCTTCTCTGTCGGACAGAACAATGAAGGGGTCATCTGCAGCTTCATAAAGAATCAGCAAACCATCAGTAAGTTCCTTAAACGTTCTGGAAACCACCTCTGGGTCTAAGCAGTTGCTTTGAATTATATGTCCATAATTTATGTCTCAAGTAATTGAAAAATTACAAAAACAGATTAATCTTTACTTCATCAAATACAGTCACGCTTTGAAAGACCTTTGGAAAGTTGAAAGTCAAGAAGTTCATCACATTCTTCCATCTAAAAACTACAAACTTTCATGGATTTTATTAGGATTTTAACCAAAAAACACTAATATATGAGTAATTAAGTGGAAAGATGTACACTGGTTTTCAAAATGCTTTTAGAATAAAAATCTGAAAACGGTGGAGAACATGTGTACTCAGCCCTCAGAGGCACAACTCTAGTAGATGCCATGCTTTTTTGACATCTGCATCTTTGCCCATTCCTCTTTGCAAACTAGAGGGTGTGTTGTCAGTTTTTATGTGGTGCCACAAGTTCAGTCAGATCCAGTATCTCTCTTTCATAAAGTCCAGATTATAATACAGTCACGTGAGCTGTGACTCTATGCAGCTCCTCTTGAGTTACAGTTGATCTTATTTAGGAGGGAAAAAAAGGGCTGAATGCAAACATTTTCCTTCCACTTCGCTACTTCCAGTTGGTCTGTCACATAAAAGTCCAACTAAAATAAACAGGTTGGTTAAAGTTGATAAAACAAGAACAAATTCATGAAGATGAAGTGCCTGAAATGTATGAAATATCTTGAATTTAGGTAAATTAATTGTATTTTCTTTGGCTTCACTGCAAAAACACAAAATCTTGTCTTAATACACTTGAGATAAGAAAAACCTAACGGACATGTAACGTTTCAGCAAGACATAGGAGCTTGTTTTAAGTAAATAACTCCTTAATATTGATGAAAAAGTTATTGCTACACTGGCAGATATAATAAGGGAAAAATGCCATGTAATAAATGAAATAATCAGCCAGTGGAACTGGAACTTTTTCATCAATATTAAGAAATTATTAACTTACAACAAGCTTCTGTTTCTTGCTAAAACATTACATGTAAGTTAGCTTTGTCTTATTTAAGGCGTACTAAGATGATTGCACTAGAAATGAATACTTGGTAAGGTTTTGTGTTTTTACAGTGTTCCAAATAACCCTCATAGGTAAAGGAATGAAAATAAAAACAAGCACAAAGAGCTGGTGCAGAATAATCTCTAAGTTGGATCATCTGATTTAATCTGGTTGGATTTTCCTCAGACAAACACACAAACTTGGACAAAGGAATCCCCCCTCTGCCGCC
Source organism: Xiphophorus couchianus (assembly GCF_001444195.1). Classification (NCBI taxonomy): domain Eukaryota; kingdom Metazoa; phylum Chordata; class Actinopteri; order Cyprinodontiformes; family Poeciliidae; genus Xiphophorus; species Xiphophorus couchianus. The sequence goes on from NC_040239.1 coordinate 4,110,949, forward strand.
TCTTTACGTGCTGATCACTTTTCATTTACAGTGACAAAACTAAGTGGATTTTTTCCTCCTTCATTTAATAATATAGTTAAATTTTTTGGTAAATATTTGGCTTAAACGTTTTTGAGGTTGGACGTGTCTGAACGACGGCGGTGTCGCGCCGCCTCTACGTCGTCTGAATTCATCAGAGGAGCGAGGCTATGTAGGTCACTGTGCTCCTTATTTTGAGCTCGCAGTCTGTTCTGTTGAGAAATCCTTTTTCAGGAAGCAAACGGGATTTGGCACCCAGAGCCAATCTTTTAAAGCTCTCATTTGGCCGTGGGATCTGCGGGATCGGCGGCTGCCAATGACAACACTTCCATCCCTGACAAGTTATTTTTGATTTTTCAGCATTTCATCTCAACTAAAGAACATATTTTCTTTCTCTTTTTTTTTTCTTTTCTTTAAAAAAAAACAAACAACCCCCTTATCTGAAGTAGGGAAGTGGCCATTAGCAGATGTCTTCCTGTTAGTCCTTTCTCAGTTTAGGCTGTCTCACATTCGCCCACTTGGGGCTATTTATTCCCTTATTGGCTTTTGCATGTGTTCAGTCCAGACCTTTTTAACAGTGGGGCACCTTATAATTATGGACAAGCATCATGGCAACTATGGACCACACGCCGCATATGTGAAACAGATGCTACGCTCGTCTCCATCAGCAAACCAGTTGGAGGCATGTGCAGAAAAAACTCATCAGTCATGTGAATAATCTCAGTGGCTGCCTTTGTCAACCTTTGATGAGCTCACACACGCTTATACACTCACACAAATTATAATCCGATCTGCCATTCCTTTTGTTTTTCCATCCGCAACTCAGAGCTTTATGACATGATGGAGTGTTAGGGCCACGCTAAAAAAATAAATAATAAATAAAAACACAAGAATAAAGTCAAAATAATCTTGTAATATTGCGACTTCATTCTCGTATTATTTTGACTTTTTCCTCGTAATATTAGGACTTTATTTTAGGAATATTGACTTCATTCTCATATATTATTTCTTTATTATTGTATAATTTCAACTCTATTGTCATTCGACTTTATTGTCATCATATTATGACTTTATTTTTTAAACATTATGGCTTTATTCTCATATTACAACTTTATTCTCACATCACTTTGTTTTCTCAAAATTTTATGACTTTATCCACATACTGTATGTTACGACTTTATTCTTGTATTATTTAAACTTAATTTTCATACAAGTTTATTCTTGCAATGCTTCAACACTTTTTTCTAATTATATTACGACTTTATTAATTATAATTAATATTTGTTTTTATTATTAGCGTGCCCCTCATACTCTGTCATATTATGAAGCATCCAACATGTGAACGTTCTGATGAAGAAATACACAGTAAATATACAGTAAATATGTGATCTAGATGCATATTTAAAAGTAGTTTGATTCCACATAAGAGATGCAGTTGGCCTAAAAACATAAAATAAAATAAACTGTTCTGTTTGTTTTTCAGACAACAAGCCAACTATTGTGCACAATGACTACCTGCTGTGTCCCGCTCCCATAATGTATGATCCTGGAGAGTAAGTGGAAAGTGGATTTACTCTTTAAGTTCTTGTTGTTGAAGGAATTGATTGATATCAGGGTTCAGTATTTATTTCCTGTTTTTCAGTTGTTGCATGTGACGAGTTCTAAGAACTTAATCTTTTCAAACCTGATTGTCGTTTTTTTCTGTTCAATACAAAGGGCAAATGATTTGAAAATATTCAAAACCTATTCCCTAAATAACATGTAGGTGAAGAAGAAAGAGATCAACTCTCTTTTAATCCAAGCAATAAAAAGAAACTTTGATTTTTATTTACTTTTTTGGTAGAAATCATCTAAACGTGAGCATGCAGAGCAGCTATAAATGAGCATAGTGCATGTAAATTAATTTAGCACTGCAGATATGTTCCGCAGCTCGTGTGTAAGGTATGACGTTGGCAGGTTCACAAGAAAAGTGTGAAATCTCAAAGACAGACATCACATCAACAGTTAGAAAAGGAAACCTCTATATAGATTCAATATGCTCTTCTATAAATTGAATTGTTTTTTATAAACTGTGAAGGAAGGATGCTGATTAACGGCTAAAAATCAAGTCGCTTTTTTCTAAGATCCCAATACTTCCTTTTTCTTACATTACAATGATCCAAAGTGTTTCGTAAGAAATGTGTCTGTATTTTCATCCAAAGACTTTTCTTTTGCTTTGTTTCTGTTCTTCAATTTCAATTCTGTTTCCATCTCCTCAGTTTAAGCAACTTGTTTCACTCCTCAGACTTCCTGCTTGCTTTTCCACATGTCTTTCTTTCTGCAAACAAATGGCGCCTAAGTCTGTAAATCATCCGTATGTATGTTAAAAGTCGCTGTAAACAGTGCAGCCAGAGAAACACTGCGAGCATACGACCCACAAAGATCGAAGAGGAAACAGTGCAAACATGCGTTTTATTCCCATCTGGGTGGTTATAGCTTGATTTTAACGACATCTTTTATAATCCCAAACCGGAGCAGATGATTGCTAAGGCATTCTAGATGGAACAACAGATTTTAATGTCCTTGCTGACTACAATCCAATCAAAAATGTATGATTATGAGCGCCGCTGTCTCCTCAAGGCCTTTGAGCTCTAAAAGAGATTACGTATCATTCGATGACAGCAACGCTGTAACTGTTCCAAATCAGCCTGAACCTCACCTCTGTTAATCCAGAGATTTTTAAAAGGAGGTAATGAGTTGTTTTTAGCAGAAGCTAAGAAAAAAAACTGCTGGATATTTAGATTTTTAGGTCTGTTTATTTCCCCTGATTCATCATCATGGAAGGACATCATAACAAACACCCATAATTCAGCTCTGTTTACTCATGTAACACCAAATTACAGCAAATGTCTTTTAGAGTCGCTTTAAAAAAACAAGTCCAATTCATATTCAGTTGTACGGGACCCAGCTTGGTTCAAAATTAATTACCTTTATTCCAATGCAACTCTGTAATGTCAAACTTAGATCAAATCAGAAATCATAAAATGTTCTCCCAGTTATAAAGCATGGAAAGTAATCTAAGAAAACCCAGCTGTTTGCTTTGAGTTGTTACCTTTGCAGGGATATGTCATCCTGAGCAAAAAGTGTGGAGAGGATTATTATTTATTGATTTACTTTTTCTCCTTTTCCTAGTTTCCAATATGCACATTTTTGGTCTTTTTTTCTGGAGGTTCCTGCTCTTCCTTGTTTTTTCTTATTTTTACACACATATATACATAACTAACTCAACGGAGACGGTAAAAATGATTTGATTCATTTTTAAAAAGTTCTGGTTATTTTTATTATAAATAACAAAACGATTAATGCTCAGCCCTGCTGACAATCTGAAGCGGTTTACAGTAGAGACCTCACTCATAAACACCAAACATTAATGCACTGATACACAGTTAAACAACGTAGAACGTGATTTAGATTTAGACTTTATGTGGAAATGAACATTTCCTGTCTTTATAGGGAAATTCTTTTTAAACAAATCATCCAGGAAGTGTTTTTTTTTTCCATCTGGTAATAACCAGCAGTGGTTCAGTGGAGACAGCGGACTTGCTGGATTCTGTTTTTTCACATCCTGACGGGACCTGACGCCCACATCAAGCTCCGCCCCCTCCGCTTACAGAAAGACCTTGCCTAATTAACTGTTGGCTGCCGATGCTGACCCATTAAGCAGTTAGCTGCTTTGGGTGGTGAGTAAACACATCTGCTGGAGGGGCTCTAAAAGGATGTGCGACAGATGCAGCCATTCCCTTTTCCACACTCCCCATTTAAATAATTCACCATGCTCTGACAATCCCCGCACCCCGGACCACCTGCATGGAACGGCGGAGCACAGGAGCCTCCGTCTCCGTCCATCTGTCTGCTTCTGCTCCAGCAGCACTACAGGCACGCAGGATGCTCCTTGAACACAGCTCTGCTCGTCCGGAAAAGACTCTCCTTCTCTCCGATCCCGCTTTGCGTCCATGTTTTTGCCACACATGGGGCCCTTGTCTTTGCAAAAATAAAACCTTCCATTTTCTGGGCAACATATTTCAGATACACACTACAAAAACACAAAATATTCCCAAGTAGTTTCTAGTGCAAATATCTTGTACACTTGAAATAGCACAAAGCAAACTTAAAAGCAACTTTTCATTAAGAAATAGAAGGATATTTTAAGTAAAAACTTCCTAAATATTACTGAAAAAATAGTAGATTATTTCACTAAGAACGCGGGAAAAAAGTCTTTTTTATAAGTTAAATAATCTGCCAGAGAAACTCATATTTTTTATCAATATTAAGGAATTATTTAACTAAAACAGGCTCCTATTTCTTACTGAAAAGTTAGTTGTAACTAGGATAGTTCCTCTAGAAACTTGACTAAAACTACTTGGTAAGAGATTTAGTGTTTTTGCAGTGCAGCAGTCTCTAGAGTTTTAATGCTCAGCTGCAGCTTCCAGTCTACTTCCAGTGCAACCCCCAGATCCGCCCTGGTTGTCCTGAAATCGCTGTCCTCTGTTGGTCATCGAGCCGTGTGGAGGAGGCATCATCTGTGCTGACATCTGTGGCATCCGACTTGAAACGAAGGCATCTGCTGATTCTACCTCTCCCCACTTCCTCCTCCTCCTCCCCATTAGGAGACTCTGCACACGATCCTGGGGCCCCATTCAGAGGTTAAATGGTTGCTTTCTTGCAGCAGCATGTCCTCACCTGTGCTTTCATTTATGTGTCGAAGAAATACCTGAGGTGACACCTGCTTTACATTGCAGGTGCAGCGTCCAACGTGAACGCTTGTTAATAAGTAAACACGCCGCCCCATCTGCTCCTCTGAGGGCAAAAAGATGTTTTCAACCCAAGTGTCTTGCTGTTTGTTTGTTGCAACACAGACATGCTGCTTGTGCAGACATCTGCTGTTCAATGATGAGTCTGGAACCACATGAAAATGTCATAACACAAAATGTTTGCTAAGTATTTTTAAGTCTACTTTCTAGTCCAAAAATCTTAGTACACTTAAAATAAAACACAACTACTTACAAGTAACTTTTGAATAAGATATACAAGTTTTTTAAGTCAATAATTTCTTAATATTGATGAAAAAATGCTAGCTCCACTGGCAGATTATAGCTACAACACTGCAAAAACACAAAATCTTATCAAGTAGTTTTGTCTAGTTTCTAGTGCAAATATCCTAGTATACTTAAAATCAGACTAAGCTAACTGAAAAGTAACTTAAAGCCAGAAATAGAGACTTGTTTTAAAGCAATAACTCCTTAATGTTGATGAAAAAGTACTAGTCCCACTGGCTGTTTCTTTCACTTATTTTTTATCAATATTAAGAAATTGTTGACTTAAATCATCTCCTATATCTTGCTGAAAAGTCATTTGGAAGTTAGTTTTGTCTTATTTCAACTGTACAAAGATATTCACACAAAAAAACAGATCAGAAATGTTTGTTTTATTTTTTTACATGTACTTATTAAAACTTTCAGTAAGTTGTAACAGATAAAATGTGAAAAAGTTCAGCTATTCTACCTCCTCTTGGTGGTCCTAATGCCATCTGCACAATGCACAGTTCCTGTACCTGTCACTAACAGCCAATCAGAGAAAGGAGGCGGGCCTTAACAGTATCGGCTTTGACATTACAGAAAACAGTTAGCCATGCTCTTGGGCAGCTTTGATTTAGTAACTTATAAAAGTTTATTTAAATGCAATCTGCATTTGACTTGAAATATTTTCTTTTTTACTTGATATTATATAAATCTCACAACACTGCCCTATATCAAATTACTTAATATAATTTAGGCTGAGAGTTTTACTGTTTTCAGTCTGTTAAATGTTGTATTACTGAAAGCAGGTTTCTCAATTGTTCTTTTGACTAAACAGTTTCTGCAGTGTGCCTGCATGTTTTTTTTTGCATGTTTCTGTGTTAATTAGGGTGATTTCATGGTTGCTTTCTGCCAGATAATATAGTCAGTAGAAATTATAATTAAATAGAAAAATTAACAGCCAATCCATGTGATCAGTATTGCTGAATGGCAGCGTAAAAACCAGACCAGAGCATCCTTTAGTTTCTCCTAACTCCCACTTTTTAAACAACTGAAAAAGCAGTTTATAGGCCGAGTTCCTGAAGGCGACATTAATTTTTATTTCTATTGTCGAAGCAAGTTTTAAGATTCTGCTTTTATTGATTAAAACCAATAACCGTTTGATCAGTGTTTTATGTAAATCTACCTCTGCTAAGTAACAACAGCCAGATTTCCCCAGCGTCTGTCACACCAGGATCAGTTTGGATCGAGTTTTTCACTCGACTGCTCATCACTCTGTCCAAATGGTGGATGTCTGTCTCAGTGAGACGGTTTCTCATCTGGTCCCCAGGCTTCATGGGACGGTTTCCTCCCCGCCATCAAAAACTTCTGCCATGCAGATGCGTCCAGAGTGATGGTTGCTGGATGCCAAATGACAGGCCTTGCATATGCCGCGCCGTGAATTATTCAACCTCCACAGTTTTCACATGTTTAAAAGAAGTTTGAAAGCCATTAGCGTCTCGGTCGTCGGGCTGCTGCAGCTGTGTGGCATCATCAAAGCTTAGCGTCACGCCGGACCCACTTTCTGACAGATCATAGCGAACCCTGGGACAAACTTTTTCTCCACCGGGGTCCGGATACCTACAACGAAGAGCACAAGTGTCTCTTTGTATCTAAATGTTGACTGATCTGTGGGTCCCGTAACAAGGATCTGCCTTTTATTCAGACATTATCATCGGCCCACCAAGTAGCTGCAGCTCCCTCCTCTGTGTCACTCACTGGCTTTCACTGCAGGAAAGTTAAATGACAGCCAGCTCTTTTTTTTTCTTTTTCAATTATTCATCCTGCTTTTCATTTAGGACGCACTAAGCTAAATGTGGTAAATTTTTGTGAGGTCTTGTTATGTGAAAGTTCACTGATATTCTATAAGTTAGAATATCAGCAAAATGTTTTAGGAATTCAGTTGAAAAAGTACTATTTGTTTAGAAATTAAATTAATTACACAGATATTGGTATTTTTCAAGTGTTTGGTGTTATTGTAATATTGATGATAATGGGTTGCAGCAAGAAGCAGATAATTGCTCAGGGCTTTCTGGGTAAATACAACCAAAACAAACACGCCAGTCTGGAGAAATGGCTCGTGGTCTTTTATCAAAGACAAAAAAGAAATTTTATGACCACTAAAATCTGATGCCACTCCTTTTTTGGTTACATTTTGTGAAGAAGGAAGTTGTGCTCAGAGGGTTTTTGTCTCATTTCCTTCAGTGGTTCTCGGTGCAGCGCCACCACAGGTGAGGAGGGGAACAGGTTGCTTAGAGGGCTTGGTGCTTTTGACACAGAGTAGCGTGAACACAAACCACACCAGCTGAAAATGTAACAAATTTAATCAAGACTACAAGAATATCAGGTGTGAAAACACTTTAATTTTCCTCCTTAGGTTCTCTATGGGGTTCAGGTCAGGCCAGTACCACCATGATCACTGATCCAGGTTCCGGTTCAGTTCAGATCATGTACCAAGTCCTAATTGCAGACGAAAGCATAAAGTTCTCTTATTTTTTCTGATAGACCTTGTTGACTTTGGATTTGATAAAACTCAGTAGACCAAAACCCAGAGATGACATGATGCCTTAAATCTTTACTGGAAAGTTAATGCTGGACCTTGATCAGAGATTGACTTTAAGTCTTTCCACTCTTCCTCTGGATTCTGGGACCTTGATTCCATAAGTAAAAATGCTAAATGTTATTTTATTTGGAATGATCATTACCTTTCCAGCCTTTTTCTCCGGTGAGGCGAGATATTTTGGTCATCTTTCCCAATCCTCTCAAAGCTCTGCTCATCCTTGTTGCTTCACTTCTTGAACTCTGTGACCAGTCGGCTTCTTTAGTACAGACTTTATGCAAACGGATCTTTGTAGAGACTTCCAGTGTCTTTGTGCAGGACATCTGTCAACCATCAGGCTTCGCTTCAATATTTCTGCATTTCCAGTTGTCTTTCATTGGTCTGATGTAATTTTCTGATTTTCCTTCACTGACTGTTCATCATCCTCAGCAGTTAACACCTGAAATATGTCTTTCCTAAGTATTACTTTTTATTGCTTTTTCAAATGATTGACAGTAATGAATTATCATTTTGAGGATGTTCTAGCTAGTGTGAGCTGCAGGTGTAAATGTGAGGAATTGCAAATTGAAATGTGTTTCACCAGATGGAAGTGCTGCATGTTTTTCTGATGTAAAATGTATGTGAAAAACATAATTGTAATTTATGTTCATCAGATTCAGTGCTATTACTAAGGTAAAAATGATTGCATGACTTGTGCCTTGGTTCTGGCTGCTGTGCAGGAAGTGAGCGCTTGGTGTGTGTGTGGGTGGGTGTGTGTGGGTGTGTGTGTGTGTGTGTGTGTGTGTGTGGGGGGGGGAAGCAGAGGAGGTCCTGCTCTCTATGGTTGAGTTGTGGTGCGTTCAGGGTGTCCGGTGTTGTCAGGATGAAGGGGGGTGGGCTCATCAGTGTAACTCGCTTGGGAGCTTTCTTCCTTCACACTGCGGGGTCTGCACCTCCAGCTTGATTAACAACCTGCCCACCGTTATTCCGGACTGAGAGTGTCAGCTAATTTAGCCTCGCCCCCACGCCTTCCTCCCCCTCACCTCTCGCCTCACGTTCAGCACTTAGTTAACATGCAAAGACCCCGAACGCCTCGTCAAAGCAGCAGCGACTTTCTGTATGTTCATTCTAAAGACGCACTCAACCTGTTTTAAAATGATTTGTCTCATTTTAAAGTAAATGGGGTTTTGTCTTTTTGTGCTTTCCAGGTCTGGATAAAGGATGGAAATAAAAAAAAAAACATTCCTGGATCTCTTCAATGTGAAATTCTAAAAACATTTTACAAAATAAATGAATTTATGAGTATTCAGTATATAAAGTAGAAAAACCTTCTGAAATGGAGCTCTGACTGCCAGTTCTCACTCCCATTTTTTCTCTTCCTACATCCATTTTGTTCTTATTGACAAGTCATTTTATATGACTATTAAATGTCAGTTTATACTTATTTGTAATTAAGTATTTGTTATGAGTTATGGAATATAACCATAATATTGTATACATGAAAATTCTCGACCAATATTGATGTCAGATATTAGTATTGGTGTTATTTACCATATTTTATAGATATTTTTCTACCCCTCCAGGGTACAGGTGTAGCTTTTGAGTCCTTATAAGCTGCTTTGTGTTGTCAGACAGGTGTTCCATTTTACTCGATGTCTTGAATCTGCATTTTCTTCAGGTAAAATGTATTTACTTTGAACGGGCAAGTTGGATTTAAATACATTTTTGTTCTCGTGATGGAGTGTAACAAAAAGGCAAAAACTGAGGAAACCTCAAAGGCAGAAATATTTGAATGTTAAAGTTTGGGTGCCATGCATTCACACTTTGCAGGCCCAAATATATATTTAAGCAGCTGGATTTCCTTCCACAGCCCTAACCGCCTGCATGTAATATAGGATTTAGTGAGATGTTGAGGCACATGGAGAGCAGTGGAAACACTGAAATGATGGAAAATGTGAAGAGTGAGGAAAACACGAGTTAATCACAGTGAATATCATGATTTCCTGGGCCAAATATTATCAAGGTCTTACATGGCTAGTAGCCCACATATATTATATTTTATGAATCCATGCTTTTCAAACATGTGCACAACATAAAATTGACCATATCAGGTGGGGTGTTTTAATACTGCTGGATTTTCTGAATTTACTGCAAGATGTTTTAGACCAACCATGCATTAAATCATATCCACTAATATGTAGGAGTACATCATTTTTTATTATTTTTCTTCTTTTTTGGAGAGGGAGAGATGCAGAAAAGAAAGGTTTTACAGAGAATGGCAATTCCTAGTTTTGGCAGTTCTGGATCAATTCAGAGCTCAAAAATCTATTTTAATCTGCTTGACTTTTTGCAAAATTATATTTTGAATAATTCTTTGATATTTTTTCATTTAAGAAAAGCCAGGCAACGAAGTTACCACAAGACTGATTACTTAAGTTACATAATTTTATGCACAAACCTATGTTTGTTTAAATTTGAACCTTATAGAAATGTTTTAAATGTTTACACTTTTGCCTTTTGTCAGATGCAATTGCTAGACTCTGAAATATTTGCATCGCTAGGATAAGGCACCAAACTGTCTTTTTTCACATCCTTCTAGATCCGGCCCTGTTGACTACAATAACAATATCACAGTTGCATGCTTTTCTATTCATGCATAGCCTTCCTTTTTAAGGTCTATTGGTGTAAGAAGTAATGAAAACCTCAATGTTTGAGATGTAATAAAAAGGCAGAAATATGTGAATTCTTAATTGATATGTAGGTGAAAAGTGTAGGGAAGAATCAACAAGTTGGATAATTTGTCATAGTGCATCCTGTAGCAAAGTTCTTTGACCTGCATCTTAAATATTTAGTGTTGCAAACAAGGTAAGGTGCAAAGAAGTCACTTCAGAATATTTAGAATACTCTGCATAGTAATGGACACGCGGTCTGGTTGCTCATCTGTTCTGAACCACAGGAGAATTGGTGGCCCAAGGCACTGCCTCAGGCTGAATCCACAGCAAACACAGCACTCTGGTTATTATTCCACAGCAGCTCTTTTTTAATGCAGGCCTCCCCTGTACAGCGCCGCACGCTCACAGCTGGCCCCTCACACACAGTTCCCACTCTGCAGGCTCCTGTCTCTCCTCTCTCCTGTTTTATGACTTAGGGTGGGGAAGCGGGGGGAGTTTTTCAAGCGTTTGACTCGCTCCACATCCCGAGTTCTCATTAAGCCCGCCGTAATTGGATCGGGCGTAACAGACATATGGAAATTGCGGTGCCGTTCATCATTAGGGTTTTAATTGTGCCCATTTCGGCCTCTGCGTTTCTGCCTCTAAATAAGTCATAGGTGTTCGCAGGCCTTGTTACTGCAAGTCAAGTTGGTTCATCCAAACACGCTGACGCCTGGGATGATGAGAAGATCTCCTCCATTCCCGTCTCTTCATTTGGTTTTGCTGCTGTTCTTTTCTTTGTCCGGGTTTTCAAAATATGTGCTCTGTAAAATTTAACAGCATTTTTGTTGTGATGACAATATATAAACTGTAAACTGTGGCAAGATGTATCATACATTTTCACAACATTGAACATTATTAAGATGTATGGCACATTTTGCATACTTTGTATATCTGCCTTACATTGTTGGTGTTTTAAAGAAAAACAAATAATTAGGAAACAAAGATTTGTGTGTGAAAAGCACAGAAAATATATCTCTCCAACGTAGATTAAATCAATTTATATTGTTTATTTGAATTTGTTTGACAGATTAACTCATTTTTGTTTTTGTTTTGCAGAACTATGGATGTTCTTATCAGCCTAAACAATGGCAAATCATTCATCGCTAGTGCCTACACCATCACTGCATCTACATGTGTGAGTCTGAATTACTTGTCTCCTTTTAGTTTATTATATTTCCTCTAACAAACAAATATTATATAAATATTGATTCTAGCTTCAATAAATGCTTGACGTTTAAGTGGTATTGATTACTAAGAATGCAATAATATTCTACTATATGTTTTTATAATAACATAGAAATAAAGCAATATTATCTTTTGTAAACATTTATTCATGGCTAAAATTATTAATCAAATTAATCGTGATTAATTGAATATTGAAACAGTCGTCAACTAACTTAGTGATTGATTAATCAAAAAAATGCCATTTGCTGAAAAAAATAAACATATTCAGAACAGTAATTAAGCCAAAGCTGTACAAAATATAAATACATTCTGTATTTAAGATGCAATATATAAATATGTTTTACCCTAAGCTCATCAAGGGATGTAGTTTTAGATTCACCTGGCACAAATTCACTAAAGGAATGCTGTGTTCAAGTCCTGCTTCTTGATAAATAATCTCATGATTTTGTCTTGCAGTCAAGCGGTTCTGTGGTTCTGATCGTGATTCTGGTGATGCTGGCGCTCGCGGCTCTGGCCTTCTTGTGGTGGTTCTGGCCTCTCTGCTGCACTGTGGTGAGTCTTCTCATCTCTTTGGTTAACCTCTGTGGCTCCTTTGTGGAAACAGAATGACAGCAACTTCTGCTGAAATAAACCAACTAAAAATAGTTCATGTTTGTATTGCCTTAAAAGTAAATCGTTGCCAGTTACTCTAATATTTATAATGACAAAAGTGAGAACACTAGTGTATGCTCTTTTTCTTTTTTTTCTAACGTCTGCAAACTTCCTGTTTGTACAGTTGCACCCTATTGTAAGAATGCACATATTTACTTAAATCATGACTTTTATACAACAAATAAAGAAACCAAAATCATCCATGCAGGGAGAGTAGGTTGACCTGTTTGGCTCTGAGCATCCTCAGTATGCTTATTTGTCATATTCTGAAACAAAATATTGCTAAATATTTGCTCACCCTTTTGCCTCGTGCACTACAGAGCATGATACTTCCTCCCAGCAGACCTCGGGTGGAAGTGAAGAAACCACATCCTGTAGATCGGTTAACGACGGCTGCTTAGACATCAGGTTCTGACAGAAAAACAGACAGAAAAATACACCCAGGCGTGGATTAGTGAAGAAAAGATCTGAGTGACAGTTGCTGAAAACTCTGTTTATACAACTCCAACACTGGGTCTTCCCAGGGACAGACGTGATTAATAATAATACCCGAGATTGTTTATGGTTTAATCCCATTAAATCTGTTCCTGCTCTAGTTTAAACTGTGCTTCCTGATCTTGTCAATCAGCTCGTTGAATTTCAGCTGCTACTTCTCATTTTCTGCCTTCTACTCTTCGTTCTTTTGTTATTATTGTTTAATGTAGCTCTGACGATTATCTTTAAACATTTTTCTATACAATAATTTTCTTAGCAAAGTATCAATGTCTTACACACCAAAAGGGAAAGTACATTTACTTTATTTCTGATGTTCCACTCTACTGACGAACGTCATGTAAATATAGTTGTTCAGTGTTTTGAGTCTGACTTTACAGTTTTCTAAACATTTCATATCTGAGACGTTCCAGCAAGACCAGAAAAAAATATGAGATTTTTTATATATTCACTGATTTAACAAATATTTGGCCGACCCATGATTAATTTTCTGAATGAAAGCCTGTAGGATGTAAATTTAGTGACTCTTACAAAATCCTGATGTGTGATTTGGTGTAGAAATGATCAACATCATTATTCTAATTAAATTGGCCAAGAGAAGAAATGTAAATGGAAAATTTCGGAAGGCCAAGAACACACCTCTGAGGTGAAACTAAGCAACAAAAGAGATTAAACTGTCAAATTAAGAGATTTTGTTTAAAACACACAAAAAATATATATATACATTAGGTGAGAATTAGAGGAACTTTGCTAATTGATCATTAGCTACTTCCAATTTTGTCTTTTTATTTTCTTTAGAGTTAGGCATGCAGAAGTAAAGGGTAAATCAGTCTGGATATAACTGTGAATGTAGCACTGTGTGTTAAAGAGAAATGTATGACTTTCTCTAAATAGAGCTTAAAAACATTTTGCAATAAACCTACAGGATGCCAGATGTTTCGGCCCCACAGGCACATATTGCTGGTTTAGTCCTGAGTATTCATTAAAAACTACAGCTTTAAAAATCCCTCACCCTGCCTATACCCCCTTTATAAAACAATTCTCACCCACTTAACCAATTACAGAAATCCACAACAGATTATCGTTTGGGGCGATGAGAGAGGGGCTACAGATGGCGTGCCACCTCTTTCTCTCAGCCTTTTTTTCTACTGAGATCTGATGAAGGCAAATTTCCCCCCACCACACTCGCCTGCCCCCCATCACTCACCTCACTCACCCCTGAAATGATGGACGTCACCTGGCTTTGTGGACCTGAAGGGATCCCATCCAGGATGAGATGGAAGCATATTTTGGAAAACCAACAAAGGCATTAAAATGTAAACCCCCTGCAGCATGTCTGGCCGCGGACGTGTTTGTCTTGGTGGAGGGAGCTGCTGTTGCCTTCCATCGAGGGACCCGGCAGAAGAGGAGGGCCATGTGTGGCTTGTTAATATTTAAACCCCCAGTCTGCCAGGCTTCGGCAGTCGAGATGAGGCGATGAGGCCACGCGCGCGCACACAAACTTCCCTCCCACAATCCCTCTCTTCCTCTGCCTCTACCCGCATGGCCCGCTGCCAGACGAGAGGTCAGACAAGCTGTGGAGTGGTAGTTTCTTTGTTTATCATTTGTTTGGAAATTAAGCCCTGCCTGGCGTTGCCTTTTGTTTAAATCAAAGGGTTGGAGATGGAGTTTTCAAAGGCAAGGGATTTTATCTGTATTACAAATGAATCAATGCAAAATTGGACACACTTTTGGAAACATTTTCAACTCATTTGGTGCCTAATATGTTGGTGACTTCTAATTACTTTGTTATTTTATTAGGGCTGTCAATGACAAATAGTTGCTCTGCAATAACACAACATCTTACCAAGAATTTCTGTTTTGTTTTGTAGTGCAAATATCTTAATAGGCTTGAAATAAGACAAAAGGAATGTACAAGTAATATTTCAGCAAGAAAAATGAAGTTGTTAAAAGTGGAAAAAAATACAAATTTCACTGGCAGATGATTTCACTTACAACTACTACTTAAAATAAACTCATATCTTGCTGAAAAGTTACTTGAAAGTTAGTTTTTTCTTATTTCAAGTAAGAAAAAACTTGTACTAACATACTGTATGTACTAACATATTTGAACTAAATCAAACATACTTGGTAAGATTTTGTGTTTTTTGCACAAAAAGCGATTAGTCTAAATCGTTTAACGTGTTAACATTACTCATTACCTGTTTTAACGTAAAAGCTTCTCTCGTGTGGAGGATTAATTGGGTCACGCATGTGTTGTACGGTCTTATTCTGCAGTCAACAATGCAGAGTGGCAAACATGAGTCAAGAGATGAGTGACGAAAGTCAAATTAGTTTCAAATTTTGCTTCAACCGCTTAACTTTCACCGTCAAAACGCTCACATGTTAGTCAGTGGCTCCATGAACACATCGGTGTCCTCATGACTGCCAAAGCTTTTCAAAAGTAGTTAACATTTTAAATTAACATTTGAAACTTAAGTGACTCCTTTAAAACTGTCCTGAATATGAAAACCTGGAAAAAATAAGTTTTATATGCATACTTATAGGAAAGTTATGTGCATGATTTTGAAAACATTTCAACAATAAGCTGTTATTCCTGCCACCACTGCAGTGCAGAATTTCCTTTACTTCAGAAAGCCATGTTAAAAACCTAAATCGCTTTTAAACTTTCAAATATGCTACCTGCCACTGATCCGTCACAACAAACCTCCTGAAACAGCTTGACACGCCACCGTTTGAGCTCAGGTTCTGGGTGCGAGCAGATTTCCAATCCCAGTCGGGCGTTCGCAGAGACAGCCATATGTGGACGGTGCCCCGAGTGCTTCTGATTGGTCTGATTCCCCGTGGCGCGCAGGCTGCGGTGGCGAGCCGCTGGGGCCGGTGTCAGATGGCGAAGCATCCCGCGGTTTAGTTTTTAATTACGCCACCGCGCTGCAGAGAGCTCACATCTGTCCGTCAGGTTGCTGGGAAAAAAGGAGCCGCCGAGCTCCGGCGTTTGTGTAATGCTTTATTTAGCCCACAACATGTGTGGGAAATCTGCTGCATAATTACTTAATAAAAAGAGATAATCCCGTCAACGTAAGGTGTGGCTGGAATGCTGTTAATCAGCGTATGGAGAGGTCATCCACAGACCTCTGCAGGATTTGTGTGCAGCCAGTTGTGTGTCAAAGAGAAATTAATTAACCCTAATTGATTGTTTTTCATTATTCTAATGACAACACTGCAGCGAGTCTGACGGTATCCCTGAGCTTAACCGGGAAGGAAACAGCTGTTTGGATCTATGATAGGCCATAATTACATTGCTCCTTTTTTCCCCTCCAAAACCACTTTAGCAAATGCAAAAGCAGCTCTGACTTTAGTATCTGTCTGTGATGACTAATGAGCCAGACGGTGCTCTCTCCCCACCTCAAGCCGAGATATTCTCTCAGTATTTATTGTGTTTGGTGCTAAAGTCCACAGGAAGGGAGGAACTAAAGGAGAATTTCATCCCAGGAGTGTCTGGGTGGAAAACTGGACCATATACAACCTTCACATACTAGTCTACCGGCAAATAAGCCTTTAGCAAATACTTCATTTTAATGACAGCAATCCAAACAGGCTACACCAAGCTTTGTTTGCTCTAAAAAGGCCATGTTTTATAACTTCTAATTAGAGCTGTGCATGTGTAAAGTTGAAGCTCCTTATTTTCTTTTTTTTTCTGTTGCTATGATCTTCCTCCATGTCTGCTTTCGGAGGCTGAATGCTGTTCTGATTGCATGGAAAGAGTAACAGGGACTCGAGAATTACATTCCATCAATAAGATCTGATAGCAACATATTAGCTCAGCATGTTGTGTATTTAAACACCGTAGAAACATCTTGTGGTTAACCAGCAGCTTGATTGCTGCTTGTTTGTTCGGTTAAAACATGATTCAAGTGTAAAATAAACTTCTGCTTTTGGAAGATGTACGGTTACAGAATTGTGCATCAGTTTGTGAGTGTAAAGTTGAGTTGGGGGGCGTGGCCAGCAGCAGCTCATTTAAATTTAAAGTGACAGGCGCCCTAAAACGTCTCATTCTGAAATGAACTCAAAATAGACAGAACTGACCAGACTAAGATCTCATTGTCTGAGAATTATTTTATGCTAAAAAATTGTGATGCACATGTTTTGTATTGCCCATTAAACTATCCTGATTTGTTTTAAAGAAGCATCATAGGCATCTTTAAAGATGCTTATCAAAGTTTTACATTATTACACCATTTCAGTGTGTGGGTTTTCTTCTGTCTGTCAGATCGTGAGCTTTAACTCTTGAAATCTTAAAACACCAAATAATAAGCGTCTGTGTGTCTTTTCACAGCCATGTTACCGCTGACTGAGCGTTGTCTCAGGTGGACACCTGAGTGACGCCTGACAAATGTCACCGTCAGGCTCCTCTTTGCTTGCCGATGCACATCAGAAAAACCCAGTCCAGGCATCTTGTCCCTGAGTGGTATCACATTGTGGACAACCTGCTTCTCAGGTGTCTTTCCACGTTGTCATGGAGACCGCCTCCGGGCTGGTCACTCCGCTGTCAGTAAGCAACGTCATTGAGATCTGTGTGAATGTGTTGGGTTTTTTTTTTCTTGTTTTATTTTTTTCCGCCGCCACTCATCTTCCCAACAGACGGGACTTGGAGCGCAGCCCAAGCCGCCTCCTCTGTATCTGATTGGAGCTAATTAACTCCTTAGGATTTTATGATTGGGGGGATCGCTTCGGAGCGCTGAACCCCATCCAATTAATTAGGAGCTAAACTGGCTACTGCGATCGCCCCAAAGATTCCCCTGTCAACAAGTTGGTTTTCAGCATTTCTCTATTTTGCACGGGGGGCCACTGATGTTAGTTTACAAGCAGGATCCTTGTAATCAGTAGTCAGCGGGGCGATGGGGCGGCAACTGCCGCTCGTGAGGCTGGCAGCAGCGGCGTCGCCGTCATGAGACGAGCTGAGGGACGTCTCTGTTAGGCTGTGTCACCTGTCACGAATCCGCCCCATCAGCCTCGTCTGGGTCCTGATAAGGTTTGAGAGCGTGTCCTCCTGCCGACCAGCTTTGTTTTCTTTTTCTGTTTATTCAGGTCATCAAAGACCCACCGCCGCCGCCTCCACCTTCCCGTCCGCCTCCACCTGTGAGTATGTCGCAAGGGGTCAACACAAATGTCCGCAATACAAATTAGACCCCATATTTCTGCACATATTAATAATTAATTTTAAATTGGCCATATTTATTTTAAAGATTTAGATAAATTTTTGCATCATTATTATTATCGTCAACAGTAATAGTATGTGTTTATAAGGATCACCAGAATGAAAAGAATATTGATTAAAAAACCATTTTGTCTTGTGTTGCAGTAAGATATTCTTCAGCAAGTATTAAAAAATATAACAGATAAAAAAAAATTATAATACATTTTAACAGCAA
The DNA here is from genome assembly GCF_001444195.1 of Xiphophorus couchianus. Classification (NCBI taxonomy): domain Eukaryota; kingdom Metazoa; phylum Chordata; class Actinopteri; order Cyprinodontiformes; family Poeciliidae; genus Xiphophorus; species Xiphophorus couchianus. The sequence goes on from NC_040239.1 coordinate 4,129,073, forward strand.
TAGTTATAGTAATAAAGAATTGTAAAAACAATGCTAAATAAATCAAGATTAGCTGAACAATTCAATATAATAATAATATGAATATGAACAAATATATAAATAAATGAAAATTAGATGAACAGAATATTTTGAGCTATTTTGATACAAGCATTATAAATTATTAAAATATAATGAATGAACAAAATTAAAAATGTATATTCCATTAACTATTTTAGTTAGGAAACGGCTATTATAAAATGTTTCCTTATTTGCATTAACGATTGAAATAACTGGAGCTGTAACGATTGATTGTAAGAATTAAAATAATCCTCCAAATGTGAGAGTCTCAGTAAAGTCTCCATAAAAACCATTAGATGCTCAGCTGGTTGCTCAGGAGTCACAGCAGGAAGAAGCCTTTTCTGTCCCACCATCACAAATGTCAACATAAAATCTTAAAGTACTGAGACTTTACCTGCAGACATCTGCTTGGTCATGATGTTATACTGGTTTTCTGCATTTCTCTATTTTGCAGAGAAATGCTGCAAAATAGCATTTCTGCAAATAGCATTCGCATCTCTTTATTCAGATGCAAATAAAAAGTGGATAAATGCTTTAAAACGAGGGATGGAAATATTGATGATTATAGTTTGTATGGTGGAGGACCTGTGATGCTGTGGGCTTGACTCCAGCACAAATCCTGGGAAGTAAATTACATCAAAAACTCATGACATTTGAAATAAAAATCTGGTTGCTTCTAAAAAAAACTGAAAAACGATCCCTGTGGGGTCTTTCTGCAGGTTAATATAAAAAATATATCAGTTGATTTCTTTAAACTTTTCAAAGTGAAAATATGCTACTGCCATAGAAGATTAAGTTACTTTGAAGCTTACAGTCCCTGAAACGTGCTGACCAAATGCACAATGGAGGCAAACATAACATAGAGCATTTCATCCTTCCTGATGAAAATTAAACAATAATATAATTAATCTTCAGCTTCCTTCTTACTGTCGTCCAGTTGCAGCTGTTTTATTAATGTTGTCATTTATAGAATCGTGTGACTTTCCGGCTCTTTTTCCAGGAACCCGAGTCGCTGCCAAAGAAGAAGTGGCCGACGGTGGACGCCTCATACTACGGAGGAAGAGGAGCGGGAGGCATCAAACGCATGGAGGTCAGACCCTGAAACTGGGTTTTGTTTTGCTTTAAAATAGAGCAGCTAAGGAAATCAAATCAAACAAAGATCCTCTGCATGCGGCGGTGACACACATCTGACGGGTGTAGTCCTGCTGACGTTGATGTTGGAAGTTGGTGTAGTTGCGGGCAGCGGACCCGGCTGCTGTCCTCGTCACTCTGCTGATGCGTCCGACATGACAGGTCCCGCTATCTCGTCCTGATTGGATCAAGTCGCTGCTCAGTTGGAAGATTGAGTGCTCCTGTCAGCTCGACTCGACCACCTCTCCGAGTTTCTACTCACACTTCTTCCGTCCTGGACTCCTGTTAATATCTAAATCCTTCAGGAATAATCAAAGCTTATATGTCAAATGTGCATCCTATGCATACATTTTGTAAAATCTAAACTCAAGATAAGGCAACATTAATCTTTTGAGAGATGTTAGAGTCCCATATTTCAACCATTTAAGTTTAATTGTGTAGCACATTTCAGCAACACGGTCTTTCAAAGTTCCTTACATCATGAACGTAGCATAATCATCATATAGTCAACAGTTGTAGAAACCAATAACAGACATTACATTTTATCATGTTCCATCTTTAAAATCAACAATTCACATTAAATGTGTTTGTCGGTGTTTCTTTCATTGTGAATTCAAAGCAACTCTAAACAGCTGGGTTTTAATTCAGATTTAAAAGAACTCAGTGTTTCAGCTGTTTTTCAGTTTTCTGGAAGTTTGTTCCAGATTTGTGGTGCATAGAAGCTGAATGCTGCTTCTCCATGTTTGGTTCTGGTTCTGGGGATACAGCGCAGATCCAGAAGACCTGAGAGGTCTGGAGGGTTGATACAACAGCAGCAGATATTTAAACTGTTCGATGATTTATAAACTGGAAACAGTATTTTAAAGCTATTCTCTCAGTGGAAAAACCTTGCACTGAAGTGATGTGCTCTATCTTCCTGGTTTTAGTCAGAAAGCTAGCAGCAGAGTTCTGGATCTGGTTAACTTTTTTTTAATCAGACCTGTAAAGACGCTGTTGCAGTAATCAATGTGACTAAAGATAAACGCATGGATGAGTTTCTCTAGATCTTGCTGGTCCTTTAAGCCTGAAAATGTTCATTAGGTGATAGAAGGCCGACTTTGTAACTTTCTCTATATGACTTTGAAGGTTTAGGTCAGAGTCCATCACTACACACACACTACATGGTCAAAAATATACAGTTTGATGTCAGAATCCTCTTCTATACCAGATATGATGGCCATCTTGAATTTCACGTTTCCCACGTAGGTTTTTGAAAAAAGAATGTCTAAGACGTATTTACGCCACATTTGGCATCTATCGTTATATCTATGACTTCTATCGCCATTTGAAGGATCCCTTTGACATGTTAGGTGTCAGGATGATTGCAACATTCCAGTTTCTGACACGTGAGCGTTTCTTTTATTCACTGCAGCGCTCCGTTTTTTTCCCGGGCCTGGGATGTATCCCTGACATGATTCTCAGAAGCTGTTCTATATTGTCACGGCTTAACCTACAGCTTAGAAAATGTGTCACTAATTAATCACCTCTCCCCATTCATGTGGCGATGGATTTTTTTTTTGTCTCCTCCTTGCAACAGATGTGATGATTTCAATTAAAAAGCAGGACAGCTTGACTAACACACATACTCATGTTCACAAGCTCATATGCAAACACACACACACCTGACAACACATAGTGTCAACTGAATTGAGTTCTTGCTGCTAGATTGGTACTTAGGAGAGAAAGTTGCCACCAGGTGCTCCTAATCAGATGCATTGATTGGCTGATCACCTTCAAGGATGATTTTTTTTTTTTTTTTTACCAAAACTGATGCTGATCTGGACTAAGTGGGTATGAGTTAGCACAATATCGATCAATCAGGGAAGAGTTTGTGGGGCATTCTCAGATCAGGGGTGCTAAAGTCCAGTCCTCAAGATCTACCATGCTGCAAATTTCAGATGTTTCTCTGCTCCAACACACCTGAATCAAATGAATGGCACGTTACCAGGCCTGTTCAGAGCTGATCCTGGTCTATTGGAGTAAGGATGCGTCTAAAGGTTGCAGGACGGTAGCTCTCAAGGACTGGACTTGAGCACTCCTGCTTCAGATAATTGCAAAATCATCCTTCTACAAAGTGAAGTTTATTCACTAGTCCAAACAAATTCACTTCTGCAAAATTCAAGTTTCAGCCCCTCCAGACTTCAGTTAGTCTGTTATATCTTAGAGTTCATGACAGGATTATTTAAAAAAAGAGTAAAAAGCAATGACTTTATTTGGGTTATTATTTGGTTAAAGGAGGAACAATCAAGACAATACATCAAGTCCTAATGGTAAAAGGGCAGTATTATGTTTTTTTTTTAACCTGGGCCTACCTCCTCTCACATGTAGCTGTTCTAGCACTCTTTCATCTTCTGTTTTTATCCTGCTTAGGTGAAATGGGGAGAAAAGGGATCAACTGAGGAGGGGGCCCGGCTGGAGAAGGCCAAAAATGCTAAAGTGTCCGAACCAGAGGACGTGGAAGAGCCGATGATCAAACGTCCAAAACCTAAACCGGCGTCCAACAACAGGCAGGCTGAAAGCAAATGGTACACTCCTATCAAGGTGCGTTCCCCACAGATATCACATGTTATGGTTCCTCATGACGCTCACTGAAAACATGGAGGAAAAACTAAATTCAAAAACAGGACAAAGCAAAAAAATGTGTAATTATTCAAACATTTTTAAACAGATAAGAAAAATATTTCGTCAAATTTCTGTCAGTTCTGCTATTTTCCTTGATGTCATATCTGTGTGCCGTCAGGGTCGCCTGGATGCGTTGTGGGCTTTGTTGCGGCGGCAGTATGACCGGGTCTCCCTCATGCGTCCCACCTCAGCAGACCAGGTAGGACAGAGGAGAAAACACTCCACGACTTTTCAAAAATATTTCTGTTGGAAATCTGCAGACCCGCTGCAACAACAGATAGAAAATTTTAGCTGTGCATTAAATATTGTGGTGGCAAACAGACAAAACAGCAAAGTAACAAACAGCAAACTCACAGCAGTAGAGATGATGTCAATCAGAGAAATATTTTGCATCAATATAGAATATTATATTTTTGGAGAAAAATTACAACCTTGAGCATCTATTAGCAGTTTGGTCTTTTTTATTTTGTTTCTTTTTTAGTGGTTTAAATGCATGAATCTGCCTTAGTTGTCTGTTTAAGCCCATTTACAGTTAAAGACATGTCAGTTTATTGTTCCTTTCTGTGGCTGTGAGTGGATGCAACCTCTCAGTAGAGGAAACTTCTGTTTCTTGTTGTGCATTGTGTTGTTTATGCTTCACCACGGTGACGTGACCTGCAGCTGCAGCTGCAAAGCTTCACAGAAGGAAGGAGGACAGAGGCGACCTAATATGGTCAAACCGTTCGCTTCACTCGACCTCAGTCAGAGGAGAGGAAACTATCTGAGACGCAGACGGTTACCAGAACGCCACAGAGTCAGAGCTAACCAGATGTTTTCATATGTATTATACTCTAACACGGCTCATAATCCAACAAACCACACCATCTGCTGTGGATGTAAATCTGCACACATAATCCCAAAATGAAATGCTATGGACAGAAAATCAAATACTGCGGCTTCGAATCGGAAATACAAAACACTGCCAGTTTCACGTTTTTGAGTTTCTGCAGCATTCTTTTCGTTCTGCGATCTAAAGCAGGAACACTTCTCAGACACAAACAGAAACAAATACACATCTGCACGTCTGTGGTGGGTGGTTCTGCTCAGGTCAGAGGTCAGAGAACAGGATCCATATGGGTGTGGTTCAGAGAAAAATGTAACTCTCTGCAGTGGGATCAGGTCGAGGGCTGAAGAAAAGGGAAAACTTGAGGAAATCTAGCAGCTGTCAGCCTGCCAGTCGTTACTCAGGGCGTCACGTTGCTATTTCATAAATCACATCGAAAACCAGCAAAACTTCTGCTTTTACATGAGAAATAAAACTGAGACTCAGGGGGTTTCAGTGTGGTGATTGTTAAAGTTTATGACAGAACAATTGAAAAACTCAGCAGCAATGTTAGAAAAGTACTTTTCCTCTCAAAAAACAAAGTAGCATACCTTAGGTTTGCAAAGATGCACAGAGATCAATCACAAAAATACGATTAAGGCATTTCATTTGGACATTCATGTTCTTTTTATCTATATATTAGCTTTAAAAGAGACTTTTTATACACAAGATTCTGCACTGTGGATTCAAATAATGAGGTAAGCGGTTCAGTGTAGAAGGCAGAGAAATCATTTATCTGTGGTTCTCTGTTGTTGAAACATCTAAAAGATAGCAAGAGCTGACGTTTTCTGCTTTCCAGAGCTGTTTTTAATGGTGATAAAAAATGTTGTAGCCTCGTTGTTTTAGTTGTAATGCATCCATATGAAGTGACCACCAGGTCAGGAAGCCCAAAGATTGTCAAAGAGGTTGTTTCACATCACGTTTGGCTAAGAGGAGAAAAGCTGCCAGTCGAGTCCCATTTTTATTCTGATCACTGAGCCAAACTCCACTTTCAGTTCTGTGATCAAGACTGTAAACGAGAGGCTCTGGAGACGGTCAGGCAGATCGGGTCGCAGGACGCTTTGTGTTTGAAGTGACACCGAGGCTGAGCAACAGCGGGCTGTTTTCATCCAACCACACAGTTTTTATTTACTTTGTTTATTCGTGAGTTCAGTGAGTTAACATGTGACAATGAGGAACATACAACCTCCTTGTAATGGTTGAAGTTTTGATTTTTTTAGATGACGTAAACAGACAACATAAATGCAGAACATTTTCATTCGCTAAAACAAACTGTCAAAATTAAAGTAAAATACAGTTTTATCTGCTTCGATTTGCTCCCTTCTCGTCCTCTCTGTCCTCCTTCTTGCCATTAAGGTCACTATTTGGAGAAATATTGAATTCTTTGCTCTGGAGTTTGAACAGTAGTCGTATTGTTGCCGGTCTCCGCCCTCCTGGATCTCTTACGGCCGGTTGGTGCTGGTCAGAGTAAACACAGCTGAGGAAGAAGTCCGCTCCGTCCTGCTGCGTGTTCAGTGCGGATGGCAGAGAGCGCAGCAGTGCCATAGAGAGAGGGAAAGAGGCAGGATGCTGTGTTTGATGGCGGACAGGAAACCTCCAGGGTCATGAATTTTTCAGCAGCGTCCGTCCGCCGGGTTACAAGGACTCGTACAGGTGTAAGTAAGCAGGTTGTCGCAGACATCTGTTCAGCACGGGGACCCGGTTCCCCCCACTCCTCACCCAGCCTCCCTCCGTTTGTTGCTGCCGCTGCCCGGAGTCAGACCACTGGACTGTCAGCAGATGCAGAAAAGAGACAGAAAAAGAGTTGTTTTGTTTTTTTTTTTTATTTAAATTTTTTTTTTCCATGGTCTCACATTTAGAGCCCGAGGGCTTCCGACACCAAAGGTAGAGCGGGGGTGGACACAGCTGCAGAGCCGAACTTGCCCCAGGCACAAATAAAGAGATCTAATCCGGTTTGACTGTGTTGTGGGTGAGAGCAGGGAGCCGGGGAGGCACTTCAGAGCCAGCTTAGCGCAGCAACATCTGCCGCCGAGTTTTTCCCGGGATCGGCTGGGGACAGCAGGTAGAGGAAGGTGGCGGGGAGCGGGAAGGAGGCCGGCCTCGTTTTCCCCATTCTCTCTCAGGGCGTTTTCACGCCTGATGGTCTCGAAGACTCGCTTCAACTGGGGACCAAAGTTGCAACATTTGTTACATTTTCATCTGCCGCGGTCTGCTGTCACGCAGCACTGCATCAAATGAACCAAAACCTTTGAGAAAACTGTTCACCCAACTGGATCGAAGCGGTGCAGGGCCGGCCCAAGGCATACGCAAGTTAAGCCCCTACATCATATATGGGGCGACTGTGGCTCTGTGGGTAGAGTAGTCGTTTTTTGATCGGAAGTTTGTAGGTTCGATTTCGTCTTCCTCCTGTCGCATGTCGATGTGCCCCTGGACAAGGCACTCAACCCCAAGTTGCCTACTGATCTGTGTATCATTGTATAAATGTGTTTGGGTGCGCATGGGTGAATGTAACTGGTGTAAAGCACTTTGAATGGTCAAAATGACTGGAAAAAGCGCTATATAAGTTCAGCCCATTTGCTATTATAAAATAACATTGAATGATGCAAACTGAATGCACTTGGAAAACTAATTTTTATTATTTTTATAGATAATAATTGATAGATTATTAGATAAATAATAGGTTAATCTCTTCCTGCCGGAAATATAAGATATCAAACTTGCTAACTTGTTTTCTGTAAATGTAATGTTTATCAGATGATATTATTTTCAAAATAATTAAAATAATGTGGCACACTTAAAAACCACTCTTCAACTTCCTTCTTCAAGAAATGCAGGATTTCTCTTTTGTTTTTGGTAAAAGACTATGAGCCATTTCTCCCGCGAGTGCTAGACTCTAGTTTGTTTTGGTAGTATTTACCCAGAATGCTCTGTGCTGTAGTCTGCTTCCTGCTTCTGGAGCGATCTCTGATCTGCTTGGCGTTCACATATGCATTTGAGTTCACTTCAACCGAATTGAGACCGAAGTTTGTAGGCAGACCAGAACTCACTTCCTTGGTTTCATTGCACATTCCTACATCCCCAAATTGACCAGACTTTCCAGACAAACGGACCAGAGTTGTATTAAACCGGACCAAACGGGTCTGGTGTGAACGCTGCCTCAGGCTCCGTTTGAAGAGGCGTCGCTTTGAATGCATGCAGCGTTTTCTCCTTGCCTCCCACCTTCACATGCTAGGTTTTGTTTCCTGAAAGCAGCTGTCCGCAAAATGTCAAAACAAGGTGTGCGAGGAACGATATCACAACACGCATTAAGTCCTCCTCGTCCTCCTACGGACCGCCAGCCGAGCCAGCAGCCCAGAACAGGCGCTAAGAGTTGTTCCTGCGTATTTCCACTTGGACTCGTTCCTCTCGCTCTCATCTGTTCCTCACCAGGGGGATGTGTGGGCTGAGTGTGTGTGTCTGTGTGTGTGTGGAGGTTAATAGTATTACATGATGGACTCCTAAGCTACTGCTGAAACACAGTCAGCCTTTTAGTGACTGAAATATGTTTTTATAATGTAATAATTCACTAAATTTTCTTAACAAACCGGGCTGAGGACAGAGAAGGAAGCTGCTTGTGGCTCATGATGTAACTTCATCGTTTCTGTTGCATCTTCTGCTAAATAAACCGAAGAAAGCTTTTGTAGAGGAATGGAAATAACTGGAATTGAAGAAAGTGGAAGAATAATCTGGAATACGTTTCATGAAGAAATATTAAAATTAATGTTTGCAGCTGAACAGCGTTTCTGCAGAGTCTGGGAAAGGATTTTTCAGACTGAATTCCTTCCTTCCTTCTGTCTATCCGTCCATCATTTACTCATCTTTCCAGTTCCTTCTTTTCATCAGACTGTCCTGCCATCATTCCTTCTGCCCTTTTGTCCTTCTTTTTGTCCTTCCTTCTTTTGATCATCCATCCTTCCCTTCCATACTTCCTTCCTTTCTTCTTTCCTTGTGATGTCCCTTCCTTTGTTCCTTCTTTCCTTCCTGCCTTACATCTGTCCATCCATCTGTCCTTTTCTTCTTTTTTCTTTCTTCCTTGTCTATCTTTCCTTTTTTTCCTTAATTGCTATCTTCTTTCCTAGCTTGCTTTCTACCTTCCTTCTTTTTCCTTTTTTCCCTTTTTCTTTCCTTTCTCTCTTCATATTGTCCATCCTTTCTTACTTACTGCCTCACTTTCTTTTTTCCTTAATTTTTTCTTCCTTTCTTCCTTTCTTACTCCCTTTGACAATTCTTTCTTTCCTTCCTTCATTGCATTCTTCCTTCTTTCTTTCATTCTGTCCATCCATCCATCCGTTGGCCATAAATTCAAAGTAAACTTCTGTTTATATAGTTCATAAATTTGTAAGGAATACCTCAGAGCTTCGTAAACTTAAGTGTGAAAAACGAACTTTGACATAAAAGCTTTGTTTGAACTCTGACCTTTAATCTGTCCGTTGTATCTTAGAAATTGGATCTGGATGTTAAATGTTAAAGGGCTGGATGTTAAACGGAGGTGTAAAATAAAAAAGAAAAGGAAGAAGAGGGGGCTTGTCTGAGCCGAGAGCCACTGAGGGATGAGGTGACGGTCTGGAACGCTGTCCAGTCACAACAGAACATACTTGGTTTTATTTTTACTTTGCTTTGTGCTTTGACAAAGTAGCTCCTGGATCAGCAGAAAACTGCTGCTTTCAGAGTGTAGTTGAGATGGAAAGGGGAAAATGCAGCTTGCAAAAGTCTTGACTCATCCTCTGTTTCCTTATATTTTACTTCCAAACTGTCATTTGTTCCTACAATCCTTTAAAATGTTCTTCACCAAAATCTCTCTGGACTTCCTGAAGGACTTTGAGTTTTTCTTTACACTGTGGTCACATTTTCATCCAGTTCAATCCCAGTTCTAGAGTTTTCTTCTTCGTTTTCATTGTTATATCAGACGAGAGATTTTAAGGAGACCTGTTATTCAAAATTCACATGATGCACTTTGTATCTCCATTTGGGTTCCTACTGCTTCTAAAACAGCACTTAGAAAAACCCAGCCAGCTGTTATTAGGCATTAAGTTCATGTTCTTTGGTTTCTGGAAAATGAGCCGTTTCAAAAACTTTCTGATTGTTGAGTCACATTCGATGCTACCTGGCAACCTCAGGCGAGCCCCATCACTTAGCAACACCTAGAAAATCAACATTAACTGACTGTCACCTGAACATAAATGCACATTTATAGTTTTCTAGAATAAATATTGTGTCTCAATCACTTTCCAAATAAGATTACATGATGAATTGACTGTTCTGAAATAGATAATGATTCAATCTGATTACCTACAGCATCCGTGTGTTTAAAAAAGACTAGAAGAAATGCCTCTGATGTGAGATTTCTCAGTAGAACTGACATGAACTTGCAAAGAAAAACACTTTTGAAGATTTAAAACTTTTGCACAGAGCTGCATCTTGCTGACACCACTAAGTTATCAGTAATTACCACTTTCCTTCTGAGGCATGAGTGTAATTACTGTAAACAAACAGAGACGCGGCAGAGAGGATTGGCAGCCTCTCTCTGGCCTCTTCGCTGCATTTTTACATTGTGGAGCAAACGGGTCACATTTTGTGGGAAATGTTCTGATGGTGCAAACGGAGCTCAAGTTTCTCTCAGAGTTTCTCTCAATAGCAGATGGTGGACGGAGTGATGGTGGGAAAAAAATATTTCCAATATGTTTGTCATCTACAGATATCTGCCTCAGAGGAAAGCTTTGAGCATCATTTTCATCAAGATGATGGAAGTTGGTTCTTTAAGAAACTGGTTTTATTCCTTCGCCTCGTCAGATCCATTTCCAGCCTTTAAGACGCCGTTTTCCAAATATTAAATCTAACGTTTGTTTTAACGCCTCACGGTGCTGCAAAAAGTGGAGTAGTTTGAAACCCATTTTCACTTTGTGTGTGTTTTTTAAATTTATTGTGCTGTCTTGTTGCACAAGGTTGTGAAAGCAGATCTTTGGCAGTGCAGCCAGCAGTTCGGTTCAATCATTAAAACTTTTACCAAGACAGATTCCCATGATGCTTAGCAATAATTATGTGAGTAACATACCTGACTGATAGTTTCATGATTTAGCTGAACTGAAAACTACCATATGACCAATAGGAAGTGTAGTTTAATCACAAAGGGTAAATGATGTTTAATTTAATTATTTATGGACCCACTGTTCTAACATTAAAACTATAGGGCTGAAACGATTAATCATGATTAATCGAATATTGAAATAATTGCCAACTAATTTAGTAATTGATTAATCATTAACTAGAATATACAGACTTGCTTTTTTAGGCGGACCAGAGTTAACTTTTTTGGTCCAGAGTTTGATTGCACACACATACCTTCTCAAGCGAACCAGACTTTCTAGACCAGGGGTGTCAAACTCCAGTCCTCAAGGGCCGGTGTCTTGCAACTTTTAGATGTGCCTCTGCTGCGCCACACCTGAATAGAAAAATTAGGTCATTAGCAAGGTGCTGGAGAACTGATCTACACAAGAAGGAGGTAATTAAGCCATTTCATTCCAGTGTTTTGTACCTGTGGCACATCTAAAAACTGCAGGACAGCGGCCCTTGAGGACTGGAGTTTGACACCTGTGGTTTAGACAAACCAACTGGAGTTAGTTTAAAGCAGACTAAACATGGCTGGTGTGAATGAATCCTCAGATTAGAAAACAGAATAAGATCATTCAACTCTGCTTGAAGGAGAAGGAGACCCAGAATTTGTTACCTCTTCTGACCTGGGAACACTCTCTGTTTTGTCCCTTTAAAATACCTAAATGAGCCAGGTGTGAGGTGTCCAATTAAAGGATTTTTTTCTCTGCTGATATGGAAACTAAATAAAATAAGCCCAGCTTCGATTTATAACTGCTAACTTTGCGCTTAATTTTTTTTAATCCACTTTTAAAAGGAAGACATTTGTGTGCATCTTTGTTTGGGATCAGATTTAACCAAACTGGTGATAAATCTGGCAGAAACATCACTGATTTAAAGGAAATGATTGGATCCGAAACAAACGGCATGACTAACAACAGTTGCAGCAGCAGTAGATAAACCTAATACACTACACCACTGACTCAGATTTAAATGTTGGACTCCAGAGCGAAGGATCAGCAGTAAACTGGCGGAAACCCTGGCTGCACTGGTGGATCAGTGTGTACTGGGCAAGCTGGTCACATGGAAGGCTTCCAAAAGAGGAAAAACTGGGCAGACTTGTTCAAGTTTGAGAAATCCACAGCGACTCGCTCAGATAACATGAGCGCTAAAAAAATAAAAATCTGCAGCAGCTGAAAAGATGGTGCAAAGCGGCGAAAATGGATGATCTCACACATGTTGCAGAAAAGTTCACTCGACAGACTGTTGGTTTGGTCTCCAAGGTAAAGGATGTTTTTAGCAGCTTCTTTCTTTGCATATTTTGTCGCTTGATCTCGGTACGTAAAGCAGAGCAAACATTTGCAGCACGAAAAAACAAACCGGCAAACAGATGCACACATACTCATCTTTTCACACGTTTGTTTGCTTTTGTCTCGTTGCATTACAATGCCGCACCGAATATGGTGAGAACATCTTTCTTGAAACTAATAAAAGCCGTCAAAGTGTATTGTTTTGTGCCTCTTTGGAGCCAAAACGTGACACATCCTCGCAGGTTTTTCAGCCGCTTTGCTCTTTCCACAGCTGTTGGAGGGAATATTTTGGTACCTACACGTCTGAGGAGATAAAATGTTAATGTGCTACTAATATATGCTAAAACAATGGGTTGACAGTAACATTAATGCAGAACAAAAACGTGTCCACATCACTTAGGATATTTACCAGACAAACACCTCCACCAAGCAAATGTAGCTCCACGTTTCACAAATGCAATATAAAGCTTTAATTAAAAGTAAACAGCCTGACAAATGATGTTAAGTTGAAACAAAACTCCAGATCAGAGAGCATGAGATTTTCTAATTAACAGGAGTAATTGGAATTAAAGCAGAGCATTGCAAACAATGAAGTGCAAAGAAGAGAAGGACGACTGCTCCTGCAAACGGCAGTCGCTACTAATTCTCCACGTTAAATCCCCTTTAACGTCTGATTACGGCTCAGATTCAAAAGAAATTATAGTATTTATTCAAAGCCTGTAAAGTGAAAAAAGATTTGACTGAAACTTGCAAGTTTTGACTCTTTTCATATAAAAATGTAAAACTTATTTATTCCATTTTCACAGGAGTAAAATGCTCATTTTCCAGCAAGAAATTACAGCAAATCCAGAAATAAACAAAACTTTCTATTGATTTGAATTTATAATTATTCACACCTCTGGCAGATTTAGGAGTTTAATCATCTTTAAATCTTTCATCTGACTGAAACTAATATTAATGTCCCAACTGCAGAATGCAGCTGGGACATTTATGAGAAAAAAAATCATTTTTGTTGCTGGAATTGCCTATAATGGCTTTTCCATTGATTATGGAGACGTGTATGAAAACTTTTTACATGGTACATTTGTTCAAACGTACAATTATACACATTGCACAGTATCTTTTTTTTTAGATGTCCATTTCATTTGCAAAAAATGTAATTATGATGAACATTTATAGATATAAGTGTACACCTGCCTTGAATGGCATGTTCTCTTGTCTTTACCATTTTGAAGCCTGTTTAACAGAATTGAGGCTAAGTACCGTGTTGAATTTTGATATAAAAGTTTTATGTTATTAAATGAAACGTCTGTATGTATTGTAAATAATTTAGTCATAAAATTAAAATATAAAAAAATCCCCATATGTTTATTATATGGTAAATGTCAGAGTGTGATAAGTGAAAGCAATAATTTTCCACTGAAATTTAATTTTAAGATTTTTTTGCAAAGATTTATGCATAATAAGTAAAAAAAAAATCATATTGTAATAATTGCAGCAAAATGTTTTTAACTGATCTTTATTCCATCGTTAAACTAGAACATATCTTACGAATAGAGAAATATTCTCCACAGATCTGATCTTTTTTCCTCTTATTTTCACTATAAAACTTGTTGCATTCAGATATGTGACTTTTCTGCATGGCTTCGTTTGTTTTTTCTCTTTTTAAAATAAAGACTCCTCTGTTGAAGCTGTTTGCGGGCTGCAGGGCGGACCGTGCATCAGCAGCCGTTGTGGTGGTGGCGTTGTTGTCGGGCTGCAGGGGGGAAGCAGCGATGCCTGGGCCTCATTAGTCCTATCAGTGGACGGCCTTGTTAGCCCTAACAAGTAGCCAGCTGACAGCTCCATTCAGACCCAGCAGCCCCCACAAACAAGAGGAGTGACAGCTTTAACCGCACCGGAGAGCGCCGGCGATTTACGAGCCGCGTCCGTGCTCTCTTAACCAGATTAGTTCTTTTTACATTAACCGAGGAAAAGTAGGGCAGATGTCCGTGGGACTGGTTGTAAATTTGATAATGTCCCCTCCCCCCCGTCCGTCTCCTCCGCCTGTCCACGTTCGAGACGTCGCTGGTGAAAACGAGACGAGTTGACCCTTGCTGTGCTTCTCAGGCCAATAAAATGGAAGCTAATTGTTGTTGGTGGCGGCTGGTTGGAGGAGGAATGTGAAAACAGGCCTAATGTGGCGAGAAAACATGAGGAAGTGATTTGATAGTGGGGTTGTTTTTATAAAAATCTGAATTACAGCCCTCATAATTACCAGTTATGCTTAGATAAAGTATTTTTTTACGTATTCGGCATAAAAATATGGGCAGATTGTGTTATTATTTTTCCCGAGATTGTTTCTGTCAAAGAGGAAACAAGCTGTTGGAGTTTTGTTAATATCCAGGCAGATTTAATGTCATTTTCCGCCACGTTAAGATGCAACCTCTGACCTCCCCGATTAACTCCTGTTTTTGAAAACGTCTTCATGCACTGCAAAAACACAAAATATAACCATGTATTTATGTCCGATTTCTAGTGCAGAATTAACTTACAAGATACTTTTAAGCAATATGTAAGAGCTTGATTTTAGTAGATTATTCTGTAATACGGATGGAAAAAATACTAATTCCATTGGCAGATTATTTTATTTATAGTAAGACATTTTTCCCATGTTATAAGTGAAATAATCTGCCTTTTAATGCCTGCCTTTTTAATCTATGTTGAAAATTTACTTAAAACAAGCACATATTTCTTGCCAAAAAAAAAGTTACTTGTAAGTTTTGTTTCAATTCAAATGTACTAAATTATTTGCACTAGGAACTAGACCAAAAATACTTATTAGTGTTATTGCAGTGAACATAGGAAAAATGCTTTGTTATGAGTGAAATAGCCTGCTACTTATAACTAGTACTTTTTTTTAATCAATGTTAAGGAGTTACTTGCTAAGAACAAGCTGCTATGTCTTGCTGAAAAGCTACTTGTAAGTTAGTTTTGTCTATTTCAAATGCTAACGTATTTGCATAAAGAATAGTGAGATTTTGTGTTTTTGCAGTGTGAGTTAAGCTCTGAAGCATTCTCCAACACAGTCAGGTTTTGTGTTTCTGTTTATCTGCGGCCGGGCGGCCCAGCGGTCTGTGGGTGGGTGGGTGGGTCCCTCTTCCCCTCCATTAGCTGATGGGTGTTGCTGTGTCTGGGTGGCCGGCGCTGGTACCTGCACCCTCCCTCCTCGTCCCTTTTGCCTGATCGGATCCGAACTGATGTCCTGCCGGTGCCTTTTTTCCCAGCAGCCCTCAGACCGGTCGGAGCGGTTGACGGTGTCGCCGCGTGCCGGCCCTTTTCTTCATCACCTATTAAAATCAAACCCACCCTCCTCCTCCTCACCCACGGACCCTCCGTCGCTGGGCGAGGACCGCTGGGATCTTGGCTTTAATTAAATTACATTATTGTTAACGTCAGCTTTGCCGAGGCCAACTCTGCCGCGTGCACTTTGCCCTCCCCCTCCTCTTCCTCCTCTTCGTCTCACCTCCTGACAGACATATAGAGGCGGGGGGGTATTTAGGGGGTAATGTATTCTAATCCTCCCCTCTTCTGCTCCCATCCATTTGAATTTTTAAAAAAGATGAAAGCAGGGAGTCATGTTATGCAGGGAATATGTTCACAGTGAATATTCAATTAGCCTGATCGTACTTTGTATACATAAACGTAGCGTTGTGACAGCGGCGGCTAATGCGTACTGAAAGGCCCCCCGCGTGAAGCCGATCCCCTCTAAAATGTTTGCCTCTGATAACACATGATGAATAAACATGGAAACGTTTTCCATACATGTCCAGTCTTCTCCTCATCTACACAAACTCTGCAGCAGTTTCTTAGCTGGAGGATTTTATCTCTGTGGTAATAAAGCAATCTAAAGGGCTTGTGTAACATCTCACCCTGTTTCCTCTGTTGTGAGCCGAGCGCTGAAGTGTCACTAAAGCGCCTCTTTTCATTGTGCAGAGGCTGGAGTTTTTGTCTTCATGGCCTGAAGAAAAACCTCCTCCTCTCTTGGCTAGCCGCCGCGGCCTGTTGCTCCAATAAACCCCTCTGTCTGTGGCAATACATGCTGGCTCAGAGTCTTTTGATACAAAGCAAGCATGTGGTGACAGTGGAGAGGAAGCACCACTTTTTAACAGTACTGCAAAAACACAAAATCTTAAGGTATTTTTGGCCTAGTTTCTAATGCAAATATCTTAGAATATTTGAAATAACATAAAACTAACTTATAAGTAACTTTTCAGCAAGAAAGAAGAGTTAAAAGTCAATAATTATTTAATATTGATGAAGACATACTAGTTCAGCATCCGGTGCAGGTCCACCAGGTTCCGAAACAGCTTTTTCCCACTTGCCATCAGACTGCTGAACTCTTAACTGGACTGCACTCAAAATCTGGTCTCCACTTCATACCTTGCACATGTACAGAGCTAAATAACTTCTATTTTACTGTCAGTCCTGCACTTTATATTCTATATTTATATTTATATTCATATTTTATACTGTATTTTATTTTATTCTGGAGTAACCTCACAACATTGGAAGCTCAAAACATTGTCCTGAGCCGTATGCAACGAAATTTCGTTCTGTATACACCCTGTGCGTGCAAAATGACAATAAAGTCAGTCTAAGTCTAAGTTCGACTGGCAGATAATTTCCCTTATAACAAAACATTTTTCTCATGTTAAAGGTGAAATAATCTACCAATTAAACTAGTACTTTTTCATAAATATTAAGGAATTTACTCAAAACTAGTTTCTATATCTTGCTGAAAAGGTTTGTCTTATTTCAAGTTTACTGAGATATTTGCACTAGAAACTAGACCTTGTTTTATAAACTTTCAAGATTTGCAGCAGATGAAAATGATGTTTTATAGGATTATTCCTTTGTTTGGTTTAGTAAAACATTGTTAGATTTTTTAAGCTTTGCACCACAAACAGCTGGTCTGACCGGATCTTTGATTCCATTTGTTAAAAACAGATTCATATCTGATCTATAGATCTATAAGTGATTTATAATCACTTATAGATTTTTCTCACATATAATCAGCTGTAAACATTAACAGCAGTTGCCACTTTAAGCCAAAGAGTAAACCACTTCTCATCTCTACATATAGTTCCTTTGTTCTTGTACAGTAATAAAGCCCTCAGTACTAATTATTTCCCTTCAGATATAAACGTTTGACGTTCAGTGACCATTTAAGGTAATTAGCAGCCTCCCTGTCACCGGCTGTGAAAGGGTCACTCCTCATCCAATTACTGGCTCCACCTCGTTAACTCCTTCCATGCCAAGCTTCAGCCATTTTTTCTCTCCCGTGTGATCTTAATTATGCTAATGAGTTTAAGCATTAGCTCTTTAATGGTAAACTGTGGTCCCAAGCTCTCTTTAAAGCCGTTTTAATTTGTATTTGACTTCCTAATTAATTTCGCTGCCTGCGTTGTGACCTGGAGCCCGTCGGGCCTCAAACCCGCCATGATTAGCTGCAGATCCGTTTCCACTGGCTGTTAAATATTTGATTAAAAGCCGAGCGTTGAGAGTGTTTCCTTTAAAACACTGACGTGTCTGTCTCAGGCTTTAAATTCATTTTGTTAGTGACTCCTGACTGTATGTCCTCTGATGTAAACAGATGTTTTCTTCAGGAACCTTTTCACCATCGTTCCCCTCGTTTGAATTCCTCATTCGTTCTCACGACCGCAGCTGAATGTTGAGTGAATAAATGACGGCGTTGTATTATTGATTGAGGGGGAGCAAATGGAGAAACGGCACAGTCGCTAATTGAGGGTATTCCTGAAGGACTTTCAGAGTCGGAAGATCCTCGTGCATCAGCATCATCTGTCCCACCTGGTCCGCTTTACTTTGCACCATCTTGGGAAAAGAACTCCGACTTTTTACCTCATTCTCTGTCAATATGCCATTCATCATTATTATAGATGTATCCGATGGTAATGACTGTAGTTTATAAAACAGCTTATTAACCTTAACGACAGTGTGATCTTTTACAATTGATAGGTTGTCTCCCCTTCAATTACACTGAGTGATGATGATACAGATTTAATTAATGCTTAAGTGCTCTAATGGCTCCTTTTAATGACTGTTCCAGCCGTTCTCGGCTCCAGCTTCCTTCTGTTTGTTGCTGATATTTGCTAAAAAAAAGTTTTACATTTCTGTGATGCAAGACACGGAGGTCTGGGTATTTCACCAAAATCTTAAACGTTTTTCAGCCCATTTGGTGACATTTGTGATGAAAGAAATAATAGTGCACTGCAAAAACACGACATCTTACCAGGTATTTTTGGTCGAGTTTCCGGTGAAATAGTACAAAACTAACTTATAAGTAACTTTTCAGCAGGAGATAGGAACTTGTTTTAAGTCAAGAATTTCTTAATGTTGATGAAACTGTTATAGTTCCACTGGCAGATAATTTCACTAATAACAAGATATATCTCCCAAGTTATTTTAAATTTTTCCTCTGGAAATCTTTAAGATTATAACGGCACACACAAATTTTTTTTTGCTGCACAAACGTAGCACAGTCAATTAACACCAGATTTTGATTTTGTTAATGTGGACTGGCTGGTTGACCTTTGATGACCTCTGGAAACATTTAATAACATTTTGAAATGATAGCGGCACAAACAAAGTTTTTGCTGGACAAATGTTTGAAGTAAATTTGATTTGAAGAAAGCTGTGGGGTCAACTTGACTCTGGTAGGTTTTTCTTGCTGTAAAGCAACAGTTCTACCAGTTTTATTGGTTTATGTCTGAATACTTCATTTTTCACCAAATGGTAAAACATTTTTACAGAGAAAGAAGAAAAATACCAAATTTTGGAAAGAGGGGTCCAGACTTTGACGGGATTTTGCAGGGCCCTAGACAGTATTGTATTAGGGTGAATGAACACGCTGAACCTTCTGTGATTATAAACATTCATGAGATCTTCATGTTAAAGCCGTGTTTGTTGATGGGCTCCCCAAAAGATAAAGCCTCCATAGAAGTGCAGACAGAAAAGAAAACAAGAAGAATCTGTGTTCGTCAGCCGACTCCTCTGCGTCTCTGCGCTCCGTCTGTTTATGTATCTGTGTCTCAGAGCGAGCGCCTCCAACGCTGCCTTCAATCCCGCTGTTGTGGAGCACAGATGCACGTTCAGTCCCGCGTTCTCTGCAGTCTTAATAGTGTTAACCCGTCAGCTGTCCCCAAACTGAGGACACAAGCGTCTCCAGTGTTTTCGCCGCTAAGCCGGATTTTCACTCTTTCTCACCAAGCGAGTCGCCAAGACACTTTTTCAACACTAAATCTTCCTCCTCCTCCTCCTTCCTTTCTTGTAGTGAATTCTGTTTTCAAGCTCATGTGGAAAAATATTTTTCCTGTTGTTGAAAGATGAGGTGTTAGTCGCAGAAAATAATGGTTATGAAGCAGTGAGGACTAGATGGGAACAGCAGCATAGACGGGAAGTGGTTTTCTGGTCCTTAATCACACTTTGTGGATTCAAACGCCTGTTCCCGCCTCTTTATTCACACAAAGCGTTGGGATTTTAATACTTCTCAATTTTAATGTCGGCATCGCCTCCTGGTAAATATCACAGCATTTACAGAATATCAGGACACAACAGCGAGCTTCAACATCCATCCCACCCGTCACCTGCAACCCGAGCGCAAAGGCAAGCGAGAATACATCATAACCATGTAAATAATGTGAGCCTGAAATGTAATTTAATGCATCAAAAGGTCAATTAGATTTTTAAGACTGACATAAAGTAATAGAGATCTTCAAAATTAGAAAATGTGAAACATAAGCTTCCTGAAAAGTGTTTTCAGATTTTAATGTGGTTCCCAGCGTGTTTTTAAAGTATTTGTAGTGTTTTCAAATCCTACCCGACTCTCTTCCTTATTTTTATTCAATTTTTAAAACATTATTTGGATTATATATTTTTTTGTTGTTGTTTAAATATTCACAGTGCATTCATTAGGACACCTCAGTTGTAAAACGGCTGAAGAATAATTTATATTGCAGCAACAGAAATCTTTACACTTAAAAATGTTGAAAAATCCAAACTTAAATTTTTATTATATAATCAAATAATTTAAAAAAAACATCCCCTATGTCACCATCTTTGGTAAAATTCCGTTAAATAATTGTAACTGAAGCATTTTTGAATTTCCTTTTTTAAATTATGAACTTTTAGTTGGTCAAAAGTGATTTTCCGTTTCTCTGGGTCATGAAGGTGATCCACTGTGATCCAGTCTTCAAAATGGGAAAGACAGGAGAATGTGCAACTTTTATAAAATTCGTTTTGATATTCAGATGCCAGAAAATGGCAACAAAATAGGTTTTTGTTTAAACGTTCTTATACCCGAAGGCAGAATAACAATAACACAATTAAAAGGTGGAAAACTTCACTCAGCTCAGACTAAGATTGACCACTGAAACACAAAGAAATAAATAATAAAGCAGATAATAAAGGCATAACATGAGCTCCTCCTGTGAGTCTTTATTCATTTCTGACTACGTTCACACAGCAGGTCTTGATGCTCAATTCCAATTTTTTACTGAAAAAAATAATTTTTTGTGTGATTGTTCATGCTACGAGACTTCTGTGTGAACAGTTTACGTCCCTAATGTGACCCACATGCATAGAAGAACATAGACGTCACACGACAGGCTATTGTTTACAGAGGTAATGGTGCATAGAACAGTCTATGGATCAATTTTAAAGTTTATTCAGGAATGAGAGCCGATAGTATCGTCACAAAATCATAAAACATGAAGAAGATAAGACAAAGAATGCACAGCCAATAGCAACGGCTCTTACTGGAATATTGGCTTCAACTTCTGTAAAAAAGTTTGTTTAGATGTGTAGTCAAACTAAGAGTGGTGGGATTGGGATGTGATGTGATTCAATAACATATAATTCTTTCATAATTTCATAATTGTATTTTTCAGCCATTGTTTACGTCCAGATTTGCTGCGTCTGGCTTCTTCTGATGCAGAATTATGCTGCATGTCTCACATCAATGACATAAAATCCTCATAAAATGAAACATGACTGTTCAGATATGTATCCGGTTTAGTTCCACATATGGAAGTGGCACAAATCGGATTTTTGATTGATAAAAAGTCAGATATGGGTTCCATTTTGGGGAAAAAAAGGATTTGTGTCTCACTTCTCTGCTGTGTGAACTCAGCTTTACTGGTGGATTCAACAGGCGACTTAAGGAAGAGTTTGGGATCAGTTCTTCTATTTCCATTTAAACTATTATGGTTTCTATTTTGAGAACTTTGCTGCTGTGAATCTTTTTTGCATCCCAGAGGAAATATGCTGTTTTAATTTTTTATTTTTTTGTCTTTTCATCACAGCACCACATAATTCTTTGCACACTTTGTCACATGTTGTTTATTTCTCGCTCCCAGCCTCCTCACCTCCTAAATCCTTGGTCTTCTCCCGTTTTCTCGCCCCCCAGCCCCCCATCTCTTCGCTCGCCGCCTCTGACTTTGTCCTCCTCAGCATCCTTCACACTCCCTCTCCGTCTCCATCCCTCTCTGTCCCTTCTCATCGGGACGAGGGTTCTCCCTGTGCCTCTGACAGTGCTCCTAATTAAGACGTAAAACTGCGGGCAGCAGGTTTCTGAAGGTTACACTGTCTATACCGCAGGAAGTGATAAAGAATGGAGCCACTGATGACATGTGACGTTTTCAGCGGGGATGATGCAAACCGCGGCTAATGAAGCCGGAGCTATTGAGGAGAAAACGAAGGGGACAGGGGGCCTCTGTGTGTGTGTGTGTGTGTGCAGACATTTGAGATTTGCATGTGTGTGTTTGTGTGCAGGTTTTGCTCTCAGGGCCTGTGGGAGTTCAGGGGCAGAATATTTAAGTTAATTAGACAGGTCAAGTACACGAGAGGCTGCCCTGAACTTGGACTCGCTCGGTGCGATCCTCCTGCTGGCTGAGGCTCGTTTCAGCCGAGATGTGCCTGTGGCAGAATGTTGGATCAAGTCATGATTTACCTACTTCATCATGGTGATTTTTCTTTTATTCATAAATATTTGCATACTGTCAAAAAGTTGCAGATTTGTTCAGAGGGAATTTGTTTATAATAAAAAGGGCTCCTGCGCTGCAAAAACATAAAATCTTACTCTTTTTGGCATTTTTGGTCTAGTTTCTATAGTGTAACTATCTTAATACACTTGAAATAAAATAACTTACAAGTAACTTTTCATTGATTTTTGCACGGGGTTAGTGATCCCTAACCAGGACTCCACTGTAAAACTTATCTCTTCGCTACAGGGTGTATCTCTGACCCTGTATCTCTTTCTTGTTCCTTCACATGTAGCTGGAGCTGAATCCATGCATTCGTTTACAATAAGAACAGAAGAAGTAATCTTCTATTACTTTTAGTGATGCAGTCATTGTGAAATTGTGAAGATCATTAAATAATTATTTAAAAACATCAAAAATAATTTAATCTTACAAAAGTGAAGTATAAATTTTAGCGTAAAATGCCCATTAACCACGGTTACTTGCAACTCAGGCTTCGTTTCATTAATGATAACAATAAATATGAATCAGAACAAGACAAACTTGTTTTAACTCAATTAAATCTAACCTCAAGTAAACAAAAGTGTAAAACTGAAGTACACCCCACAATTCTACTGCTGGTCAAACGACCTTTAAAAGTCTTCCTGTCTATTATTATTATTATTTATTATTAAAATCTCACTTTCAAAGTTTTATCTGGACAAAAACGGAGTGAAACATCAGTGATCAACAAAATATACATAAAAAGTTGATTATTATTATGTTTTTTTTATTTAACCAGATAAACCCCACTGCGATCTGGATCTCATTTTCAAGAGGGAAAAGTCTATGTATTGCAGAATACATAGCAACCTGGTTACAAAATAAAACTAATTAATACATATGCACAAGTGTAAAACAATAGAAAACAATTTAAAAGCAGTGACACTGTTTAATAGAATCTCGTTGCCGGTTTTTTAGAACCGCTCGAAATAAACCCAATGAAATCAGTTCTGACATCTTGAGTTCAGACTGGAGCTGATTCCAGACTGAAAGAGCCAAAACACTGAATGCTTGCGTCCCCTTTTCAGTTCGAACACGTGGAACTTGCAAAAGAAAAATGTTATTTGAGCGTAAAGAATGGGAAATAACAGATCTATGTAAGAGAGAGCTTAAGTATGCTGGAGCCAAGCCGAGTAGAGATTTATTATGCAATCAGAGCTTTGACTTTCTCTAAAGTTGTGCTTTTTAAAAAAAAAAAAAATTAAAAACTCACTGAGAAACAAGTTCTTTCACATGTAGCTGGAGCTGAATCCATGCATTCGTTTACAATAGGAACAGATTTTGTGAACAAATCTTAAGTTTTTTCACTGCTGGCCTGAGCCAGTTTGCTCTTTTTGGGCAGATATAGGCTGAGTCCATCCCACATTTCCATCTAGATGCTATGCTAATGGTAAATCTATAAATCTAGTTTCCAGGCTCTCATCCAGAAAATTAGATGTATGAAACCCATAGACTGTTAAAAGAAAAGCAAAAATAAAACTGAGGCATGGGTCGAGCCGCTCCATCCAGAAACCAAACCAAAAAGCGGATGCATAAAAAATGACAGCTGGCGTTTTCCTTCAAATGAAATAATCTTGACACACTGTGCATAATAAAAGGCGTCGCTGATTAACATGCATGTCGCCTTAACAGTACAGCTTGACTTCCTGAAAGAGGAAAAAAAAAAAAGACAAGTTGGAAACATTCACCGAATCGCTCTCGGTCACTCAGCGCGGCATCAAGTGGCCCCTCCTGCTCGCGTCCCTGCAGCATGCAGATCGTAATGAGGAACATGGCCACTAACCTCCCCATCAGCAGGAACAGCAGCACAGGTTTAGCCTTCACAATGCTGCAGAACGAAGCTGCTCCAAACTGTTGAATAATTACGCTCAGTTTGGAGTGTTTGAGACGAGACTTCGGGCAACTGTGAACGGCTGAACTCTCCCAACATATGCAAATAAATTAACATAATGCCTGCTCCTCGGTTTGCTGCTCATGGCAGCAGTGGAGGTGGAAACAAGGGTCGACCCGCTGAAAAGCTGCTTGATGAATCTGTGCTAAAGAGGAGCTGCTTAAACCGCAAAAAAGAGCAACAAACTTCCCTTTCTCATTAAGAAGTCGACTCATTTTCTAGAGTTTCCGTCTGAGCTGAATATTATCAGCTGATATTTTTTAAGTTTCCTCTGCAAGCTATCATTTAAAACTTTGAAATATGTTAAGTGTATTTGAACGCAAAACTGAACTTAGATGCAGACCAAAATAACAAACTCTTGTCTGCCTACAAACATTAGGTTTGATTAAAGTGAACTCTGTGGCGGTTTGAATGCAAAATATGTGAATGCCCAACGCTGGGCATTCTGGGTAAATACAACCTAAACAAACACAAGAGTTTTATAAAGTAGGAAGTTCCTTTTTGTCGTCTTTGGAGATTTTCATGTTTCATGTCCCTTCAGAGGGTTCTTAGTGCAGCGCCCCCGCAGGCGAGGAGGGGAACACGTTTTTCAAATGGTTTGGAATCGTAACAATTGTTTTGGTCTCCGGTTGAACTGACTCTACCGGACTATCAGGTGTGAAAACACCCTTAAAGTCAGCAGCGCTAAACAGCATCAACAGACTTCCTTATTACCTCAGATTACTAAACATTTCTCCCATTAAGGTTTTGGCAAAAATATTTAGGAATTTTATGACTGACCCTATTTTTAGATTCTCTTTGCCTCATGAAGATTACTTCGTGTTTTCCAGCTTTGTGTTTCCAGTTCTTCACTTTCAGAAGTACTAAGCTTGTGTGTTGTGGCAACAACAGGAAGTGTGTGCTGGTTAAACTGACTCTTTAGGCCACTTTCGTCCAAAGTGTGGGCCACAAAAATTTGAGCCCAAAAGAATTTGAAAACTTGATGCCTTTTTTATATGTATGTATATATATATATATAGCAAAGATGCAAAATCCTTTTTAGGTTTTGAATCTGCAAAAAATAACATCCATTTTGTACCAAACCAAAAAAATAACAAGAATGCAACTACTTTATTTTTTTTATTTTTGCTTTTTTTGTTATTATTTTGGCTCTCGTGACAGAAAGTTTGGACACCCCTGCATTAGCCAGAAGTGGAGTTTACAGAAATCTCTCAGTATTTCAGTTTCCTCTAAGCTTTGTCATCATTTACGTTTAATTTGGCTCCTTCATTGTGTTGTAGCTGCATATATGTTCCAGCAGGCCTGATTCAGATGTCAGATGTAGGAGTTTCTGCTGTAAACGCCTGCAGAAACTCCTAAAACGTGCAGCTCAGTGGACCCTGAAGACACCAGTAGAGATAGCAATGTTGGGATGGAAAGTAAAAGAGTTCCATTGAACCATAGCAGGAGGATGTTGGTGTACATACAGCGCAGTGTTCTGCCTGCTCGCTCACTCCTAAGCTGCTAAATCTCACATACGACAACTCGACAATCCTCACAAGTTCATTGGTGTGAGCATCTGAGCCCGATGTGAACTCTAGCCCAAATGTGACACAGTGGCTCTGGCCATATGCAGGCTTTTCACCCCTCCTCTCTGCACTCGTGCTGGTGTTGTGAGTACACGAGTCGTGCCTGTTGGCCGTGGCAGCGCTCTGACTCACATAACCCCTCGCAAAAGATCGGGCCAAGCTCCCTCAGCCCAGGCCGAGCCAGGCCATCTCCGCCTAAGACTCTAATTGATTTGATGGACTTATGTGCTGTTCACACCCCTTCCCCAAACAAACAAGCCTGCCCAAGACTCGTCTCCGCTGAGACAAAGAGGCGGCACCCGCCCTCCTCTTGCGAAACGGCATCCTGCGAGCGCCTGAGAAAGCAGCTCCGGCCTGCCAAACTTGCTAATTTCACTGCTGGGCCTCGGGGAAGGCTGGAGTTTGCTGTGAGACGATTCATCATGCTGAGAATCAGGGCTCCCACCCCCAATGCTGTACCAGCTCACAGGTCAACCCGAGTCGACTGAAGTTCAGGATAATTTACTGTTTTCTCTCAATGCTCCTCTCTTACAGCAGAGCGTTGATCATTCAGGAGACTTCAGGTCATCAACACCGCAGCTGCTTCTTATCTCCTCTGGTTTCTGCAATCTCTCCAGGGTGAACACAACGGGTTATTTGTTTATGAGGGCACTGATTCATTTCTTTCCTAAATCCACATTGTTGAATCTGAAAGCAAATTAAGTGAGATTTCAACAAAAAACAAAATGTTCTGGATCAGAGTAATGTGTCTTTATCACACTTTTATGGGCGTTTCTTGGAATATTGATGTAAACTGATCATGCACATTCCAATGGGAAGGAAGTCTTTTCTTGCTAACTGGATCCTGGACAAGGACATTTTAATCTATGATGGTCTGTCCAACATCTTTAGGCGAAGCAAACCTTTAGCAATATGTGGCAAATGGTAAAGATTTACTGAAAGATGTGTTTGTTTTCAACAAATTTTGTGAATTACCAGAGCAGACCACATTTTTTTTTAAGTGTGCTTGACAAACAGTTGGGTCACCAGTGTCACAGGGTTTTGTGTGGACATACACAGTTATTCCAAACAAGGGATGACATAAACAAGAGAGTAATTTGTTGGGTGTTCTGCTGTTGTTGTTGTTGTTTGCTTTGAGGGCACTGAACCATGTTCATGTTCAAATCAACATTGTTGAGTCTGAAAGCAAATTAAGTCCGATTTCAACAAATAACAAAATGTTCTGGATCAGAGTAATGTCTCTTTATCACATTTTTATAGACTTCTTCCTGGCTTATTCATGCAAGCTGATATCATCCTCATTCCAGTGAGAGTGAGGTTTTTTCTAGCAAACTGGAAACTGGACAAAGTCATTTTAATCTGTGGTGGTCTGTCTAACATCTGCAGATGAACCAAGCCTTTAGCAATTACCAGTTGTTTTTCTTATCCAGTGATTAAAAGAAGTTTCTGTGTGGTAAACATCCGAGTCGCTAATGTGACAGACAAAATTATTCTAAACAAGGGAAGACATAAAAGACAAGATTTGGGGTGATTTATTTATTTATTGAATTTTTTTTGCCATTAGTCAACTCTGCTGGGCAAACGTCTTGGGACAGATTCCAACATAGATATTTAATCATTATAGCTAACATGCTACCATTTTATCTAGTTTTAGCTTTGTAGCATGTTTTTGTGTTTCCACTGCTGTTCACATGCTAGACGGTTTATTTACTGCTGTACTTCTGTTAGCATCTTCACTAACATTAGCATTTTAGCTGACAATAATCTGACTCACGACTTAAACGCTATGTTGGATGCAAACGTAGAAGCAGGAAATGAGGAAAATGGTCGTCTTTGTAACTAAAACCAGTAAAAATGTGTTTCTGTTCTCGTTTCATGCTTTCAGTGTGTTCGTCACTCACAGACTCCCACGTTTTACTGCCAGACCACCTCTTCCAAACGGTCCTGGTATGATTTCTGGGTTCACATCTCCACAGCCGAATCACTCCGAGGTGGGAAATGAACCAGAGATGGGTTTAAACAAACTAAATGCTGCAGGGGTGCAAACACTGAGAGATGCATTCCTTCTCCAGCACACCTGAACCAAACGAACGGCTCCTTATCAGGCCTCCACAGAACCGAATGACAGATAGCAGCTCACCAGAACCAGACTGGGTTGGCTGGTTCCACTGGACTCTGCTTGCTGATCTTTCTAAGCAGCTGTGGCAGAATATGCGACACGTCTGCAGGTTGTAGTAGGATATTAAATCCTGATTCAAAACCTGAAAAACAAACTGAAAAACATGCGGTGACATTTTGTTTTATGGAGTGTGAACTTCATCTCTGTTGGGCCAACTTAGGATCTCTTTTAATCTTACAGGTAAGAGAGTCCAGTAAGCAATAGCACATACAATAAATCTCTGAACATGGCCCTCTGAGGATCCTTTTTATATAAATGGTTACATGAAATTCCTCCATGAATAACACACTCTTCTTGGGTGGAGTCCTCTTCTCCTTAATGGCTCTGACCTCACAAAGTCCAGTTCTTGTTCCTGAACCGACCGCTCCAGTTTTTTCATCCAAGAAACTTTAACATCCCTAAAATTGATACGTTTCCAACTCAACAGCACTAACATTTCTACAATTTAAAAACTTAAAGAAATCACCACAAAATTTAAGTTTAAGGTAGTTAGAGTCATACAGGAACTGCTAAATGTTTTTAGGATTTTACATAAATATAAATAAGAACATTCTCCATTTGGTCTGCTTATCCTGAATTAAATGAACATTCATTTAGTCTCACTAACAGACTGCGTATGAACAAAACCTGCAGATGTTTATTCATGTTATTTTTCTGCATCGTTTTGTCATTTTACAGTCACACTGCAAAAACAGGAATTCTTACCAAGTATTCTTGTCTAGTTTCTAGTGGAAATATGTTAGTTTTGTCTTATTTAAAGGAGTATTAACGTACAAGTAACTTTTCAGCAAGATACAGGAGCAACACCAAAAGCACTTTGTAAGATTGTGTTTTGTTTTGTTTATATTTCTGCTTTCTTTGTAATGAAATCAGCTGGGAAATGAGCCGTCATTACAGTGTTTGGTTAACTGCACATCACAGATGCGCTGTTAGGATTTTTCACAGTATTCTTTCAGCTTCTTGTAGATCCAGTTGTGAGAACACAGCTTACTCTAAAAAAAATTTAAAAATGAAAAAAAACTGAATCTCTGGAAATCCTTAAAGGAGCTCTTTTGATGAGATTGCACAAGAATTTAAATGTACAAAAAGCAAAAGCTGGTCAAAACAACCAAAATAAGACATTTTCCTTACATCATGGAGATTTGATTGAAAGCTCCTTGGAGCAGAACGTGTTAACCTCTGAAAGGTCTTAAATTATATGCTGTTTCTTCCCGAACCGTCATGGACAGAATCCTGTGAAATATGTTGGATGTACACTTGGAAAAGGCGGAAGGCGACGCAATCTTTGTTTCTCACTTTTTTCCAGAGTTGATGGAAACCAAACAAAGACGTGTAATAAATATGACTTGCAGATTTCCAATTTCCATCCAGCAAATACTTTAGTCCATTGTCCTGGACTAATGGCAGGACAATGGACAAATCGCCTAAAAAACAGTTTTTACCCGATGGCAAGCATGGCACTAAATTCAAAGGCATAAGAACTTCTGCTCTTGACACCACTTGACACCTCCAGGCGCTGCAACCATCTTCTGATGTCTAAGTTTATTTCTCATTTTGTACTATTTATTTCTTTATCTTTGTATATTATGTATATACACATAACCTGCATCTTAACTCGAGTCGAGCAAATCTCCATCTCGTTGTAATCTGTTGATGACAAATAAATCTTATCTTATGATGTACTATTTAATGTAAGACTTTAATGATATATTTAGCTATTCTTCGTGGTATTTTGAAAATGGGGAGTGTAGCTTGCTGAGGGAAATTTTTTAAAACATTACTGGAGGTGTATGAATATATTTGTGCCCTTACGAATTTGAAAAACATTACAAATTTGAAAATCCCCACAGTTTTTAAAAATTGTATCATTATACCAAACTGAGAAAAGATCAGTTCAGGTAACTGATTAAAATCCTTTACAACAGGGGGGTCGACACCTTTTGCCAAAACAGTCAACTCAAAAGTTTATCATTTTTAAAAACTAAAATCACCAAAAATGTGTTAAGTATGAACAAATTTAACTAACCAAATAGAGTAATCAGATTTTTTTTTGTAAGAACGGAGTGTGAATCCAAAACGTCAAATGTTTGCATCCAGTTTGCTTATTATTTTGAGCTAAAATGAAGACAACTGAAAAAAATAATTTAGGATTCAGGTCAGTCTTTTCTTGAATGCACTTGCTGTATTTAGCCAAGTCTTAATACATTAATTAAAAGCAGAGTTGGGTACACCGGGCTGTATTTTAGAGTATAATTTAATAAGTAGATTTGGTCCCATTCACCATAAAAAATAGAAGGAAACCAGAGCGCTTGGAAATTATGGATCATTTTGTGTTACATATAACATTTTGTTAGTATATTTTAATTCAAAAGTCATAGTTTTGTCCTAATTCATTTAATTCAGTTTTGAATTTTGGTCAGGGACGGCAAATGGCCCCCAAACTTCACTTTAAACACCCTTCATTTAAAGGAAGACATGTATATATATATATATATAATATAAACTTCTGCAGTTTAGGTTAAAATGTAAACATTTAAAATCTCCACAGGAAAGAGGAAGCGCAAAAAACAATGTCAATACAAACATATTTGGATATAAACCTTTTCTTACACATTTTATCATTAATGTGAACAATTTCCTTTCTTCAATACGATCTGCATCCTTTTGCCAGGTCCTTTTTTGCTGGTCTTGTCATCATATTTGGTTTTGGTTCATGTGTCCTGCCTGGTGAGTTTGTGTGGGCTGCCTAAATCCCAGTTGTCATCCTCTCCCACTGTGTGTGTTTTTGCTCACATCTTCGGCGCTCAGGTCGCATTAACCCACTTCTCACAGTTCATAAACAAAAGGATGGAAAAGCTCCCGGGCTCCTTCACGCCGTCCTGAAGTTCCCAGCGCCACTGACCGACCGGCGCTTTATTTACCGCTCATATTAACATGCAGCATGATAAGCATATTTTCCTCAGCGCGATGCTTTATCAGGATGCTTTATCACCCAACGCAGATTCCTCCCTGTTAGTTTACAACCTCGTAAATAACTTTTCTTCCAGATGAGATTTAACGCCCAAGTTTCTGCTGCAAAATCAGATTCGACTTTCAACAAGAAGACACATTTTGGTTGTGAAATATTCCCCCCGGAATGCTAAATCACGCCTTTGCTTAATAAGCAGGAACAAATTCATAAGATGCAACGCGACAGCCGAGTTACAAGTGAAAATTATGAACTGGGTCCTAACAGAGTTTGGTTTGAAACATTTAAAGATTTCCTCTCAGAAATCACCTGTTAAACTTATATATTTTCACTGTGTGGCAGCGCTGAATGATAATTATCTGAAAATATCCCAAATCACCAGGAACTTCTCCCTCTGAAAGGACCGACTATGACGACGCAGCTACAGATGTTCCGTCTCTGACAAAAGAGGAAATAACCCCCAAATTATCAGAGAAACTAATAATAAACTAATTCATCAAGCCAGACCGCAATTATCTCCTTTGTGTCTGTGATTAGACCCGATTTCCCATTAATGCTTTTGTTTTACCTTTGCTGTAATTGTAGTTAATCATGTCAATGGCGGAGAAGCGTTGCATGGTTTTGGCAGCGTCATTATCTGCAAATCTGCATCTTTAATTTGTTGATTCCCTCTTTAGCGGGGAGAAGTGGGGATGTGATCTCCAGCTCCATGATTACGTCTGAAGGAGTCTAGAATCCGACTGAGACGGGAAACTCTTCCTTTTCTGCTGCTGGGAATCTAAAGAGTGAATGAAACACAACTTTTTGTTGCTGTTGGGTTTTTTTTTAGACCAGCCTCACCTTTGAACCCTGGAACAGGCACAATGCCAAATCCATTTCCCCCTGCATTAGCCTCATCATGGATTTTAATACGTGGCACCCTGTAGGAAGGGATCCGCCCATACCCAACCCAAACACCGCGCCCCGTCTTGACAGCTCACTCCAATTACTGGCCCTCCTTGTCGCATGGCCTGCGCCTCTGCTCAGAGCAGATCGCATGTGACCCCGTCCAGCATGCCGCTGGTGGAAAGGGGGGAAATGAGGGAACCATGCAGGAGGGTTGAAACCAGCATTTCCCAAAAACTCAGGCCAATCAGAGACACTTATTCTAAAAATCTCTAGAAAATTCTTGTTCAGAGTGTCTTAAACTCATGTATCTAAAAGTAAGGCCTTTAAATTTCTTAAATTCATTGAAAAACAATAGGTTTGATTTAAATATTTTCATCATAGTCTAAATTTTTTTTGTGGCAGGACTATTTAATCTCATATTTTATGTAGGTTTTCTTTTTTCTTGCGTGACTTTACTGTTATACAAAACTTTTAGTTGCATTCAGACATCTTTACTGCGTTCTGTGGCAGTTGCAGGTACTGGTAACTAGCTAGCTTTACCCTTGTTAACTAGCTAGCAATTAAAACTACTTGGCTAGAAACTAAAAGGCTAGCAGGCTTTATCCTTTACCCAAACTTTAGCCCTGGTAACTAGTTAGCAAGCTAACGACGGTAAAGCTAGCTGTTTTTTTTTTACATCCATCAAGTCCAAACTTATTGCCAGTTGGCTGGACGATGTTAATCTTAGCCTTTGGCTCACTTCTGTTGTCAACTCATATAATTTATTTATTTATGATTTTCTTTGGTATGTTTCTGTCATGATACAGGTTTTAAATTTGATTCATAATGGTCTTAAAAAGTCTTACATTTGAGTTGGTGAAACCTGCAGAAACACTGCTGCTATTAAAGGGTCAAAAATAGAATCTGTGTTTAATAAAAAATGGCAGAGATTCAAAGTAGCTGTCACCTTCACCCAAATGGATTAAATTGATTAATTGTAAGTTATTTTCAACTGACTGTGTGTGTAAAACAGAAATTTGTTGCTTTGCGTCCCATTTTGCCTGATAGATGCTGTTTCAATTATAAGCAGCTTTGTTTACTTAGAGCATGTAAAACCATGATGTTTAAGCAACGGCGGGCTTTGGTTCCATCTGCATAAATGAGAGGA
The DNA here is from genome assembly GCF_001444195.1 of Xiphophorus couchianus. Taxonomy (NCBI): domain Eukaryota; kingdom Metazoa; phylum Chordata; class Actinopteri; order Cyprinodontiformes; family Poeciliidae; genus Xiphophorus; species Xiphophorus couchianus. Next base: position 4,161,943 of record NC_040239.1, read on the forward strand.
ACAGAGGCTGAGCACACGATGCATTAAAAAGCTGCTTGTTGATGGCGCCGTGGCCTGCAGACACGATGTGAGCTTATGTTTCTGGTGCAGTTCTGAGTGTTTGTGGCATCTCTGCCGGCCGCTCTGGGAGGACGTTTGTGCCGAGGACACGTAATTTAAAAGTACAGATGAGCCCACCGGCTCTCTGCGGACGCTGATACTCTGTGGCATCCAGAAGGGAAATTAACAAATGGCCTCTTGTTTATTTTTGGTTCATGTTCAGAGTTCTTGCTCCGAAGTGTTGCACATGTTGTCTGAGCTGTTCCACCGCAGAGCTGAGCTTCTGGGACATAAAACAGCTGCGTGTCCGCTGCAGAGCTGCCTTTCTTTTCTTGTTGTTTTCTCCCTTTGATTTTGATGCTGCTGCAATTTATTTTAAAAGATCTTCATTTCTTGTTATAAGTGTATTGTTTTCAGATATAAGAAGTCATAAATACATCCAGGTTTTTCAGATTTGGTTTGCAATTATAGGGAGTGACAAAAGTAATTTAGTTTTTGTGTTGTAGTTCTGGTAAGAGAACTACAAGACCCATGATGCAGTGCTGCAAAAAGCACTTTACTAGGGCTGTGGGTGTAAAAATAGAGGAGTCACATTCCAGTATTTAATAAATCTTTAGCAAAGGTATAAAGCATAAACCTTCCTGTTTTATTTGAAAACAGAAGATAAATTGGTTTTTAAATTACTTGTTGAGATCCCACAGCTAAATTAAGACAACAGTTCTAAAATTTAACAAATGTCAATTTACTTCTGTTTTTTGGCCTCTAGGCCCTTCTAGATCAGAGTCATAACGCTAGCTTGTGTTTCTTAAGCTGCCAAATAAGAAAAAGACGGTATGATTATAAGGAACTTAGTCTGAGATGTTCTAGATACCAACAAAAGATGTATGATGCATTTACCATCATAGTGACTCAGAAGTGAACTCCAGTATTTTGTTATTACATGAATTATGAAAGATACGGTGATAAACTCCAACCTGATTAATATTTTTACATCAAAAGAGCATAATGTTTGAATTAATTTAAGAAAATGTGATTCTGAAACATGTCTGCACACAGGTGTAGTTAGTAGTCTTCCATCTACAAGGTTTGAATTCGTCATTGGTATCTACTCGAGATGGCTAAGGCTACTGCTAACTAGCTGCTAATATACCCTTGGTAGCTAGCTAACTAGCTTTTTGAAACTATTGTGGGTAAATACGACTTTGTCGGCAGTCGGCTGGATGAATTTTGTACGTTTCTGTGGAGATATAGGTCTTAAGTTTTATAATGATCTTAAAAATTTCTTTAAAAGTCTTGAATTTGAGTTTTTAAAACCTGTGTGAGTCCAGAATACCAGCTGAGATGTTCAGTAGGACTCCAGTTTGAGAATTGCACTACAAAAATGCAATATCTGACCCAGTAATTTTGGTTTAGATTCTAGTGCAAATATCTTAGTAAACTTGAACTAAGACAAAACTAAATTAAAAGTCACTTTTCAGCAAGATATAGGAGCTTGTTTTAAGTGAATAATTTCTTAATATTTTTTAATGAAAAACCATTAGTTGAACTGGCAGATTGTTTCACTTACCACACCACATGTAAAATCTGTGAAATAATCTGTCAAAAGAACAAGCACTATTACAAAATTATTTACTTAAAACAAGCACCTATATGTTGTGGAAAAGTAACTTTTAAGTTAGTTTTGCCTTATTTGAAGTGTATTAAGATATTTACACTAGAAATTAAATCAAAAATACTTGGTAAGGTTTTGAATTTTTGCAGTTTAGAAGTAAACATCCACATTTATGTGGATTTTGGACAATTTTGTTGAGAATCCTGAACTTCATTATAGCATTTTGGGAAGATGTGTTGCATTTCAAGTCATCTCTACTGAATCTAGGTGTTGTCAGGATGCCATTTATTTCTGGATCTTTTGCATTAGATTCCAGATTAGGTTTACTGGGGTTTAAAAGTGTCACTCTGCAGTTTTCCCGTTCCAATCTGCCCACCTATCTGCTTTTCTGCTCAGGTTCTATCAGCATTTACATTTTTAGAAACCACGCAAAAGTCTGGAGAGGAAGTATTTAAACTTTTATTAAAAGAACCACGGCTGTGAGCTGTGACTAGTTCTTCCTACAAGCATCTGTTTGATGCTACATGCTCTTAAAAATAAAAGAAAAAATGAAAAAGGGGGCTTTTATGAATGCATGACACAATGGACGTTAAAACCTGCAGCGTGTGAGGAAACGTTGGTAGGGGTTTCGGGTTTCACGGGTCGTAAAATGTGCTGGCTCTCAGCAGGGGAAGGTGCACTTTCTAAACTGGCTCTGCTGCTGATGGAGTTGGTCGATTAGCTGGAAAGCCAGTAGTCTGAGTGGAGTGGGGCGACTCGGGCAACGCGAGAACAATCCCTCCTCTGTCTGATCCTGTTGGCAACTCTCCACGCTCGTCCTCCCACGGTCTCCCTCGCTTATGATTATTTTATCATTTTAAATTCTTCATGCCGCATCGCCGTGGCACCGGCCCCGCTCGAGCAGAGCGGCGCGTTGGCCATACAGTACATTCACACTACAGCTATTTGGACGGCGCTCTGGTGTGGCTCTGTCCCGGTCCCTCGGTTGGATTCTGCTCGTCCATTAGTGCCATCTGTGCCTTCATGCGCCGTCTGTGAGGGACCCGTTGACGCCAAAACGATTGGCATTTCTCTGGAACAACCAGAGGGACGGTGCCCAGAGCTTTTAGCTGCCAATGATGTGCACTTACTCTGACAAAACCAGAGGGTGGTGTTGGTGGTGGTGAGGGGGTGTGAGGAAGCAAACAGGAGGCTTGAGCAGAAAACAGCTGCAGCTTCAGTCCTGCTGCTTCCATGTTTAAGCTTCAGGAGATGCCACTTATCCCTGCATCAACAGACAGAGGAGGCACGGTTAAAAAGCTCTTTCATCATTTACATTCAGGACGTTTAGCCGGATTTATTCTGCTTAAGGGATATCTGCTTGAGTGAAAAGGTAAAACAGTCAAACTCTGTCTTCAGCCAGCTTGTCCTCGTCATCATGAGACTAAACCCGATTTTCTTCACGCAGAAACAGAGCAGAGCATGCAGCCTACAGAGGAGCATACAGTCAAACTCATTTTAATTTGGGGCCACATCAAAAATCATGAATAATTATTATTAACACACAGTTGAAAATGACACCCTTCTCTGCATTCAGTTTGCACTTCTTAAAACTAAAGGGGCAGTATTATGTAATAGGGTCATTTTATAACACAATCAAGTAACTGTCAAAAGAAATTTGACATCATAATTTAATGGATTGAAATTGGGCCTCTGTCTCTTTAAAATCTCCTGCTCTTTCTGAAACTCCGCCTTCAGGAATTCATCATAACATGGCTTCTCTATTAACCCTTTAGCAAAATTTTTATCAATGTTGCATTGAGAGGTAGCTCCTATAATGAGCTCAGCAGATGTTTGCTAATTGCTGCTGGCTAGTCTATAGGAGCTGCGGGAGAGGGCTGCTCTACAATGCAGAAGCTTGGAAACTGCAGCTCTGAGGAGGAGCTGCATCTCAAAGGCGGGGCTTGGTCCTCCCAGGCGTTTTGCACAGCTGAATGGTTGCCATGGAGATTAAGGAATCTCTCAAACATGAAAAAATCCAGGCAACATTTCACATATGTTTTTGATGAAGGAATAACATTATAATCTGATGAAAAGCTAAAAAATATATATATTTTGTGATTAGTAAACTAATCTGCCAGTGGAACTTGTACTTTTTCATCAATATCAAGGACATATTTAAGTTTTGTTAGTTAGTTTTGTCTTATTTCAAGAGTACTAAGATATTTGTATTAGAAACTAGACCAAAAGGACTTTTTGAAGAGTTATTTAGCAAATATAAGAGAGACACCACACCAACGATAACACCCAGTACTTTCTTCTTTTTTTTTTTTTTGATAAATTGCACACAATACAAATTGCATTCACACAAATGATTGTTGTTTGATATATTGTGCAGCTTTTTGTTCTGCAGGAGGAAAAACTATGACTAGGATTCATCTCTGAAGGTTTCTGACAGAAAGTCTCGGATTCAAAGTAATTAAACCTGCAACACAAGAAAATGTTTCCAAATTTTTACATTTACTAAAATATCTTAAGTGCACTCCCTAGAAAGCCTGCAATTATCACACCCTCTTCTGACCCCTAACTACACATTTAGAAGATGCTAACCCTTGTTTCAGAGCAGTGCAATTAATCTGTGGTCGTATATTATTAGTAGAAAAATTGTCTTTCATCAGTCAGATGATAAATCAACAAATTAAACTAAATGCTTTGTGTGTAATTCGGATCAAATGCCTGCAGCCAGATCTCTAAACCCATCAGAAACCAAGACAGAGGAAGCTCTGAATCCTCGTTTCTTTATGAAGCGTGCGACTTCTGCTTTACAACTGAAGTGAACAGATCCTGAAAGTAACTTATTTTCCAGCATTTTCCATGATTTCTGCTAATACTAACAGTTGTGTGGAGAGGCTTTTTTTTTCTCCCACCGCTACACCTTATGTGCTTGTATAATCTTTATTCATCTCTTTACAATCCGTAGAAATGTCTGAGTTGTCAGCGAGCATCATGTATTTGGCCGAGTCTCAGGTGGCTCTGATTTCCCAGCAGGCCAGATGGCAGCGCTGTGTGGGCAGTGAGTGTGTGTGTGGGTGTGTGTGTGTGTGTGTGCGTGGACGCGGGGCTGCGAGATGAGGGCCAGTAGCCTTGTGGAGGGAGAATTGCTCACACTCTGGCTCTCTCCTCTGTTCCCCGTGCAGCTGTGCTTCTCCCTCCAACTTGAACTTTTAATGTGTTCAATATGTGGCCAAGGACTCGGAGTAAAACAGAACACATGTCCGGTGGCTGAGACTCGGCAGGCGGGGGGGGGCGCCGAGGCGACAGCAACACTGCGTACACTTGTTTTTTTTAATTAACTTGTCAAAGTCTGGTGCCTCCATCAGACTGAGATGAACACTTGGCACTTTTCTGACTGATGATTTCACTTCCGGTGCCTTTTGATAACGCCTTTGAATTTTACCTGGAGTCGCTGTAACCCTGAGAAGTAGAGATTTTAAGTCAGGAACGTTTTGAGACCAGGAGCTACTTTTTCTCTCACCAGCCTGGTGAGAGCTAAACTGCAAAAACACAAAATATTACCAAGTTATTTTTGGTCTAGTTTCTAATGTAAATATCTTATTGCAATTGAAATAAGACTAAACTAATTTGTGAGTAACTTTTTAGCAAGATATAGGAACTTTTTATAGTCTATAATTCCTTAATATTTTTGAAAAAGTACTAGTTCCAATTGCAGATTATTTCACTTATGATAACTGAAAAATGTCCTCTTATAATTGGAACTAGTACTTTTTTATCAATATTTTTTAGGAAATGTATGCATTTTTAAAGATGTAAAGATTTGGACAACATTGACTGTGTTGCAGATTCAATTCTTTTGAATCTGATCATTTCTGCAGGATACAAAGACACTACAGTCTGTCAGAGTCCCTCAGGAATGGAACCTAGTCAAAGTTTCTCGACCTGCAGAATGAAAAGCTGCACAATACATTGAACAACAATCATCAGTGAAGACTGCAACTTGGATTGTGTGCAATTTATCAATCACAAAGCACTGGATGTTGTAGATAGGGTGTCTATTTCATATTTGTCAAGTTGCAGAAACACAAAATTGTACAAAATATTTTGGTCTAGTTTCTAGTGCAAATATCTTAGTACCCTTGAAAGAAGACAAAACTAAAAAACAAGTAACTTTCAGCAAGATATAAGAGCTTGTTTTAAGTCAACAGTTCCTCAACATTGATGAGGCAGATTATTTCATTTATAACAAGAATTTTTTCCTATGTTATACATGAAATAATCTACCAGTGGAACTATTACTTTTTTACCAATTTTAGGGAATTCTTTCCCTTAAACAAACTCCTATTTCTGTTTCAGTGACTGCCGTGCATCACCACATACAACCCTGACATTTTAGTTACTCCATTGTTTTTTTGTTGTTTTTTATCGCATGAATAAAGATGTTTTTAGACGTGCTGCTGAAACATTTTAAAAAGATCTCTTTGGTTGAGCTTTATTTCCATATAAGTCAAAATCTAAAACCCTCACAACTGTTGCAAACATACAGTAGATATCATTTATTTTTTACTCTTAAAAGAAACTTGTGTGACTGATTAGCCCACAAAACCTAAATCCTCTTAAATCCATTTATTCTTATGTTCAAGAACAAGCAGAGCAGCAGAAAACACACAGAGTTGACATACTAATTAACTGTGTGTTGATATCTTTATCCACTTTAAATTAGCTGTTTATTTCACTTACCAGAAAAACAGATAAGAGTTAGAAAAACTAGTGAGGAGTTGTGCAGGCGCCCTGTTGCTGTTGGATCAAGTAAAACCTAGATTAACGAAGATACTGTATGGGCTGCGAAGCTCCAATGTGCGAGTGGAAAAAAAAGTCTCTGTTCTGGTAATAAAGTCTTTCAAAGCCCGAAAGCTTATCACTGCAAAATAAGCATCTTGCAACTGGATTACAACTCTCAGGCTTGCAAGTGTTTTCACACTCCAGTCCAGATGGGAGCTTCGTTCTGTAACCTAAATAGAAGCTTCTTTCCTCCATCTTTTGTCTTTGATATCGTAAATGTGACACACTATACAGTCGATTAATTCGCCCAGCCAGTACAAATATTTGGAGAGGGGCTAATACTCCATCAGCTGTGTTTATTTCCTTGTATTTGTATCCCAAAAAAAAAATAATTTGTGAAGGAGACTCATTTCAAACTTGTTCTGAGCAAACAGACACAAAATGCAGATTTGTTGAGTGCGTAGAGAATTAATGCAATCTGATTTATTCATTAATTGGTGAAAGAGACCCAAGAAGAATCAATGTATTATGAGTTGGACAGTTTAAACTCTACGAGTTTTAGAGTCAGACATTCTAGGATGTCTGATTTTAGAAGAGAATTAGTTTAGATATTGAATTTAAGAAATAGATTCAGGTGGAAAATAATTATTCAGATCTTTGTTATTTTTACACGTCAAAACTGAAAACTTGCAGTTTGGTGAAAGCCAGAGTTCCTCTGAAGAGTTTCTATGATATATAATGCAAAACAATAAGGAATAAACCATGTAAAGCACTATAAAATAACAAAAATAAATAGAAGCATCAGTAACAGTGCCTAAAAAAATTAATTGGTAGACAAAGAAGTGCAGTAGGGACTTATGGTTTTAAAAACAAGTTAAAGAATATTAAAATGACAATAAAACAAGAGTAATATTCTCCCTTTTTCTGTCTACTTGTTCAAATTAATGGTTCTTACCTGTTGCAGACAGATTTTATATTTCAGCTCGAGTTTACAGAAAAGTGAACAAATCTTCCAGCTAGCTGACAGCTACTCATAACTCCTCTGTTTCAGCTCATTTTAGACATTTAAAACTAAAATACAGAATATTTGGTGTACACCTTTTTGAAAGAAATATACATTTTTTCTCAGTTTTCTCAGCTGCACATCCTCTACTGGCGTTCTGTTACTCTAAGCTACGTTTCCGGCTCATCAGTCAATTGATACCTCAATCACTTTAAATTTGTTTAGCAACACCTTCTGTAAACTGAAAGTGTTGAAATAAAGATAAACTAGAACAGAAATTAGCTCAATCACCTTCATGCTTTAGTCTGGTCTTTGGTACCTTTACACTTATTATTTAGCCAAACTGGACTGGATGATGTGCTGAGAAAATAAATACATTTTCTCATTAACTTAAAATCAATCCAGACTGAATGCTAAGACAGCAGGTAGTCTGCAGGAATGTTCTCCTGCTTTTTGCAGCAGTTAATTGATGAGTTGCAGCTCTGTGGTTAAGTTGTAAATGATGCAGAAACTACAAATCAAACCAACATGATAAAAGTCTTTCTGTTCATGCATTGATTTGATTCTTAAAATACAGTAAAAACCAAACACTGGTAAAAGCTTTTAAGATTTTTAATAACACATCTTTATACTTTTTAAAGCTAATGTTAAAAGCAGAAATACAAATGACTGCAATGAGTTTATGTCCCATTTTATCCATCTACTTCTAAAAACTGGATAACTTTTACTAACTTTGTAACTTTGGTAAACTCTTAGAGCAAAAGTGCCAAACTACAGCCGCCATGATGTTTCATGTTGCCCTCTACACCAGTGGTTCTCAAATGGGGGTACGCGTACCCCTGGGGGTACGTGGAGGTACTGCAGGGGGTACGTGAAGCTTTTCAAAATATCTTTAAAAAATCAGTAGGCTCCTCATAATAAGTCTTGGGGAAAAATTATTTTGTAAAAAGTTTGATAAAATATAAATGTGTGTTCATGCACTGAATTTTATATTCAGTATTTAGTTTCAATATCCTAAAACGGACCCCCCCACCAAGTTAGTTTGACCCATGGACCCACGGCACTCGTCAACGACCTGTCGTTATCATGATTACACTGTAACTATGGAGACGTGGCTAAAGCGTAGCAGCAATGCTGCTGAAAGTACAGATAAAGTGAAAAAGAAGGCAAAACCAGAGCCGACGAAGTACATAATGTACATGGAAAAGTATGTTTTAATGGGATTTACGTCCACGATCTCTGTACCTCTTTTTTATTCCAAAAATGTTTTGCCCGTGTCAGGGGGTACTTGACTAAAAATATATTTTTAAGGGGGTACATCACTGAAAAAAGTTTGAGAACCACTGCTCTAGACTGTAGAGTTGTTTGCTTAAATAATATTTTATTAAGAAAATCAAAGCAGTTTTTATCCATATCCTACCAAACTACATCTATGTATAAAGATGTTTCATATTATTTGATTTTAAGAAGTACTTATCAACTGCAGAGACGGATAATTATTAATATTTTAACAACAGTTTGTTAATGGAATGGAATGAAAATGAGTTTCACACTTCTGTTGTAGAAAATGGTTTAGGGAATAAAATATTTTTTTTTTCCATAGTCTATAGATTTTTCCATACTGATCCAGACTTGAAAACCAGGCCAGCGTGGCTGGATGTTTTACTTAAAGAAATAACTCAGTACGTCAAACGTTTTCAAGCTTTGTGGAGGTAAAGTCAATCATTGTCTCTATTGATACACTTCAAGTGTAACTTCAACTGTGACAGGTTTTTTTATTTCAGTTTCTAAGATATTTTTTGGTCGATTAAACTGGCCTATTTTTTAATTAGTGAGAATTTTATTTAGAAATTTTATGACATTTAAGTTCAGGTCATCATATTTCTAATCAAAAAATAGTAATAAAGAGTAATTTTTGTTGCATTTCTTAATAAATAATTAACAAAAAGCATTTCCCTTCATGCTTGTACACTGCAAAAACACAAAGTCTTACCAAGTATTTTTAGTCAAGTTTCTAGTGCAAATATCATAGTGCACTTGAAATAAGACTAAACTAATTTACAAGTAACTTTTCAGCAAAATATATAAGCTTATATCAATAATTTCTGTATTTAATTTTAAAAAGTAAAAGTTCCACTTTTTTTCCAGTAATGAGACATTTTTTCAGTTTTTAAGTGGAAAAAAAAATCAACCAATAAAACTAGTACTTTTTCCATCTGAATACAAGAACTATTGACTTGTAACAAGCTTACTTATCTTTTTGAAAAGTTACTTTTAAGTTATTTTCATCTTGTTTCAAGTGTACTAGGATATTTGCAGTATAAACTGGATAAATATTCTTGGTATAACATCTCATCTGAAGGTTTAATCCTATATGTAAGTAAAGAGAGAAGGTTCCTACTTTTTTATTCAAAACACTCTGTGCTTTGTTCACAGTGATCTGCTTTGGTTGCCATGTTGGGCCGCTCTTGTAAAATAAGAATAGATGCAGCTTTCGATATATTTCCATTAGCTCCAACAGGAAGCCAGTGGAGTGTCTGTAATGAACCTTATTAATCACAGCCCTCATTTGGAAAAGTCTCTGTGACCCCCACCCTCTCGCCGTCTTGTCCCTCCACCTGACTCATCCACCCGTCACGCTCCCCTCCGTCCGTCTGATGAGATTCCTCTGATGCTTCACGCTGACATATTCAGACTATTGTTCCACCGCTCTGGGCGGCACAGGTGGGCCTCCATCTTCTCCAGCATGGTCCCCGCTACAGAGCGCTGCTCCCTGCCAAGCCAAACCCCCGTTTGTCCTCTGAACAGGGAAGCTGGAATAGGTTTGACCGTATTGCGGCGCACCTGCTTCACCCGCTCAGCAGATACCCCTGCACCCCGCCCCGCGCTGTTAAACCCGTAAAATCCACTGAACTTAGCGGCTCTGATGGCCGCAGCCAAAACAGCATCTGATGTGCCTTATTTGTTGACTGTGTGAGATTAGTTGCAGAGGGTACACGTCGAGGGGCTTACCATGCAGAGATGGAGCGGCGCCCCCCACATCTCCTCCATCAAACACCCACCAGCCTTGCCAAATAATGAGAAATGGAAGACGCTCCAGCTCGTTTGAAGCCCCTCGTCGCAGTCGGTCCGCGCACATTTGGCTCCCGGGCCGGATTGTGGAGCAGAAACCTTCAGGAAGCCCACCGTCCGATCCGGGACAGGAACGCGATTACGAGACGTTTCTATCTGCAACAATCTGCTTTTGTTTTCCGTTCAGACAACGAAGCAGGTGTGTACACATCAGAGGAGCGACTGAGTGCCAGATCAAACTTTTTCAGTCACTGCAATCACAATTAAGATCGACTCTTTTCTATTCTTTGTCTTCCTCTGTGTTTTTATGGCAGATGGTCCTGCAGAATCAAGTTCCTGCTAAAACGGGAACGTCAAACTCATTTTTATTTCAGGTCACATCAAGATCATTAATGTCCTCAAAGGGTCTGGTTGTGGCAGAATGCAGCGATCAACAAACCCATTAACACTGAAAAAACACAAAATCTTACCAGCACAGACATCTTAGTACACTTGAAATAAGACAAATCTAACTTATGTTACTTTTCAGCAAGATATACGAGATTGTTTTAAGTCAATAATACTTGAATAGGGATTAAAAAGTTCTGGTTCCACTGGCAGCATTTTTCACTTATAACGAGACATTTTTCCATCTTATAAATGGAAAAAAATCTGCCAGTTTATCTGGAAGTTTTCTATTTAATGTTAAGGAATTATTGCTTTAAAACAAGCCCCTATATCTCACTGAAAAGTGACTTGCAAGTTAGTTTTATCTCAAGTGCACTAATATATTTGCACTAGAAACAAGAACAACTAGAAACTAGTTTTTGCAACAAACTGTTAAATTTTCTCTGAGTTCTATTTTAAAGATGTAACAATTTTTAACATCTTTTCTTATTGTTGCCGTTTTTGATTAGTTTAATCAAAAACTAATTTGATTTGAGAGATAAAATAATACTTAAGCACTCAACTGTTGTCTTAAAGTTCAGTTAGTTCAACATACACACTCATGGCGGGCCGGGTTTGGCCCCCGGGCCGGGTTTGGCCCCCGGGCCGGGTTTGGCCCCCGGGCCTCAAGAACGAAACTGGCTGTTTAAGGAAGTTGAATATGTGAGACAACAATCTCTGTCTGATTTCTTCACAGGTTCAAATGTAATTATACAATGCAAACATGTCTGGTTAACAGAGGAGGCAGAAATATCCAAGAACCCATCTGACTGAAGATCCAGAAAAAGTGTTTAGTTCACACAAACCTAAGAATCATATTTCTAATATTTCATGTGAAAAATGGGGCCTGGATTGTTGTGCAGGATATTTTTTTCTTCTGAAGTCATGCAAAGCTGCCTCTATATTACTGATACTAAAAACATAAAACAACTTTATTCTGCTGTTTTTGATTTGTTAGATCCCACAAATTTCTGACTTGTTCAGTTATCAGCCCATTTTATTAGAAAGAAACAATTCAAATTGACCCAAACCTTCAGGAAAAGTCAAATTAGAGCTCATTCCTGGATTCCAGCTTTAGTATTTAATCTGGCAGGCCTGTTAAAGGTCATGCTGACCTTCATCTGGTCTAAATGTCCATCCCAGTTTGGATCCAGGAAGGTTCATGGTCAGATTTCACCTGGATGTTGGTCAAATTCATGCTTTTTCTATCTCACTTCAACTGAATTATTTTTCTTTCAGTTGTCACCTGAAGAAATTTTTACAAAGCAATTCATACCCAGTTATATAAACCTGGTTTAAATCTAATACAGTTTCAGCTCCCAAACTCAAATTTTGTACATTTTTTACTGATTTTTGGATGTTTTTAACGTTTTTCACAGTGCATGTACATTAAATTATTTTATTGTATGTTCCAAACACTATAATAATCACCAAGCTTTGCACAAATCAAAACCTGCGACTCTGCTAACTACCAGTTCCTGTAAAATTGGACTAAGAACTAATAGTTTGTACTCAGAAACTGAAAAATGAGATACTGATGGATGAAATGCAGCGATTTTCTCTCCTTCCACTTTATTCTCTTTAGAAGAGAAGATAAAAAAAAACTGTTTTCTTTTTCCCCTCATTATTTTCTCAACCCATTAAAACTGTGTATGAACCCTGACAGTTGAGGTTATTTCTGAATATTTCAGATATTTATTTACATATTTTGTTTTTTGATTCCACATAAATTGCATATATTTCGGTATTTGGCTGCATTTCCTTTACACATCTTCCAAAAATATTCAGTGAGCTCATCTTAGTTCCTCAAACAGGCATTAATGGATCTAATTTAGGGTGAGTGGGTTCGTGTTTGAAATCAGGTTACAGTAGGAACGCAGAGACACAGGAGCGGGTTCAGTGTGTGTGTGTGTGTGTGGGGTGTGTGTGTGTGTGTGTGTGTGTGTGTGTGTGTGTGTGTGTGTCTGGTTGCGAGGCAGTGGAGGATTCGCTGTGTGAGAGCTCCCTCTTGGTGTCAGTTGGCCTACTGTTGGTGGAGCCTCAGACACACAACAGAAGGAGCCGGGACTTTACAGGAACCACCGTTTTTGTTTTGTTGTGTCTATTATCAATGCAGCAAGTTGACAAGTTAATACTTTACTTTGCACTTTTGTTTTTGGTTTACTCATCTCTAAATTTCCCATAAACATGGAAATATTCTGTTTGCCACCACAACTTTAATGCTTTTATTTCTTAATCTCTTTTTTTTTTTTTTTTTTTTTGTAAAACAAATTAAGAACCAAATGCTGTGTTGATCAAATTGAACATACCGTTATGTAAAATGTCTTTAGGATAAAAATTAAAAGAGACAAATTATAAAGTGAAAGAAAACTTTGAATGCTGTGTTTTTGTCATTTTCAGGGCCGCTGTGTTAATTTCAACCGTGTGCCACATCAGGCGAGCAGAACTACTGTGTGAAAGTGACTGAGCTCATGGCTGCCGACCAGACAACAGATTCAGGGTTATTTTGGTTTTGCCAACGTTTCTTGCAGCTGGAACCACTACACGTTTCCCCGGCCGTCACTTTTTACACCGAGCTTCCTCTCTTGTAGATCTCTGCATCATACCGGCTGAAACATGTAATGTTTTAATGTTATTTTTAACCTCTAACTTATTTACTGCCTGATTCCGAATCTCTTTTCTTTGTTTGTTGGTTTTTGATAAAAAAAGAAGAAGAAAAAAAACGAGCGCCTCAGAACTCAGCACTCAGTCTGTGTTAGCTTTTCATGTGCACCGAAGACTTAACATATTCTGACCATATTGTGCCTTCTGAAAAAAAGCCTGGTTTCATGGACACAGACGGAAACTATCTATAAAAAAAAGAAAGAAAGAAAGAAAGGGGGCTGTTTGCCTTTGGCGTGGAAGTCGGAATAATCCCAGCGGGGCCTCCAAAGTGCAGTAGTCCGTTTTCCTTTTGGCAATGTCTCATCTCGACTCTTCTCCAACTTCAGCGGCGCTGGATGCCCGGCGGCTGCCCTCTGACTGGCTTATCCTGTCATTTCATCACTGAGAAGTGCACACGCATGACAAATTGTAGACAGGACGCCCCAAGGTGTTGGAAGGCACCAAGATTTTGCCCTTTAGTTTTTTTTTTGTTGTTGTTCTTACAGATACCTTCCTTTCATTATGCGCTCGGGACAAGGAAATTAATAGAGCGTTATCGGACCGCAGGACAGCCTTCTGAGCGGGACGCGTCTCCAGCTACGTTTGAGGGATTGATGCCTTCCAGACCTTGACATGGCGCTTGGTGTTTTCGGTTCAGTCTGCTCTCTGCTCAGTAAGGCGTAGCACATCACGGCCGATAAACAGGCCTATCAGTTAGGACTTAAGCTACAGATGCAACTGCACTCCCTTCGCCTGCGTCACAACTCGCCTGTTCCCCCAGCGCCCGAATATCAAAGTTTAATTAAAATAATTAAAGGCAACAGCAAGCAGCAGCCTGTGAAGACTTGGCTGTCTCTTTTTTTATGCCTTTTTGACTTTGAATGACCTATAACTGTGCAACCAAAAAGGAGGACACGGCGCCGCGGCGACGGTCCACCATGTCCAAAACGCAAACCCAAAGCAACGGATGCGACGGACGGATAAGTATTGTTCATTTCCAGAAATGATGCCCCCCTTCCCACCCTGATATCCCCCCCCAAAAAAATCCGGGGTTATATATTTATATTTATTGTAGACTTCTCAAGCGCGCTGTCATGACGCCATTCCTAAATGATGTTAGTGTGAGCGGAAACACTGTGGGGGAGGAAAGGGGGCAGCTGAAGAAAAAGGCTCGAATGATCCAGTCACTTCGGATACCGTACTTCAGACGCAGAATGGATATTCGAGTCGAAACCTGACAAAGCGTGCCGGCTTTGACGGGAAGCGGTATAGACAATGACCAGTGGCTGGGTCAGTGGGATGTCTCCGTGCAAGCAGGGAAGCTTATCAAATGACACTAAAAATAAGTTCAACAACCATCAAGTTTGAGAGGGAATGGGTCTCACATTCGGGAGTACGTGAGACGGGGCGTCGGGCGGCCAACCCGCTCTAATTATTCCTTTGTTTCGGCGCCTTCCTGATTGGACGGACATGAATAATCCCAGGTCCAATCCTCGGGGTGCGCTGGTATGTCTGTCCTTTTTAAACGCTTTTAGCTCCTTGCATCATTTTTACAAGTTGATATTTAGTTGAGCGTCTGACTTTTTCTGAAATTTGAACACGTAGGCGGCGTCTGCTTTATGTTGCCACTAAGAGCGCAGGAATGCTATTAACCTGAACTAATGAGGTATTTACATGTCCGTCACAACACGTCACCTTCTGAGTACATTATTACACATCCTGGTTGCACCTATTGCTGTTCATAGAAAATTAAAAGCAATAGAATTTGGTTTTTTTTTTATTGATGTCACCAATAAAATCAATTATTTTTGTAATTTTTTTTACCTGTATTTGTGTGAAATGCTGTACAACTGGTTTTTAATCAACATTTGCAATGTTTCTTAAATTCAAGTTGGATTGCATGTTTGATTTTTTTGTTTGTTTTACACACCAACCAGCTCAATAACTAATCCATTTAAGATCAAACTGTCTGTAAAAATGAAGCTTTTTGTATTTACAGCACCTTAAAATTCAGATTTGAGTCACAAGTTTGGACTTGTGAGCTGCAGACTGAAACATCAAAAAGCATGTTTCTCTTTATTTCTTTTAAATGTTTTATTATTGTATTTAAAGCTTATTTCTGTTTTACACTGTTTTTCATTATTAAAATCTGTTGTGTCAAATGCACAAACAGCAAAAAGCAAACAGCGAGTTGAGTTTTTTCCTGTGGCTTTTATTAACACGTGTGTGCTGGTAGGGGTGGACACGCTGAAGGCTATCTTTAATTGGGCCCTTCCAGATTTATAGGGCCCGACAGTGAGCGTGATTATAGTGTGTGGGCGTGTGTGGGGGTGCGCGTGTGTAGGCGTGGACGGAGGAGTGGACAGTGTGTAGCCTCTCCCCTGGTGAAGTCGGCTACCGGAGGCACCAAACACAAAATGAGTCTGAATCCCTCTGAGGTTTTCATCGCCCTAAAAACGAGTTCTTTTAGTGAAATATGTGTATTGGTGCAAAGTGTGACAACACGCGACCTGAGGTGTGTGTCTGCGTTACACACACCTGCATCGTGAACACTCTGCAGCCCAGCATTAATATCCCAGCACTCACCAAAATAAAAAAGGCTTTTCAGGTCAAAGAATTGGAATGAAATCATGTTGAGTTGCTTCAAAAAACGAGTTTCCTAGGTTGACTTAAAAATTACTGAAAACATGGAATTTGTTTTTTGTATTTTTAAGGTTCTATTTGTTTTGAATCCTGTGATTAAAACTAAAAACTCATAATGTGTTTAATTTTTAAATCAAACCTTTGTGGCTATAATAAAATATAATTAAAAAACCACACAAAATCAACATTTCAACCTGGAAAAAATGCAAATGTAACCATGGGAAACTTGTAAATTATTGAAGCATTTGCATTGAGGATCTATGTGATCTCAAACGTGACGAAAAAAAAAATATATATATATATATATTTTTTTTTTTTTTAATTTTTTTTTTAAAGTCAAAGTATCTATATAAACTGTATAAATACAGTCAAGTTGTGGTATTACAAATTATTCTTGTCAGACTGCTGTAAATGCTTTTTCATACAAAAAAAATACATAAGCAGTACACACAATTAATTTAAAATGTCTATAAATATTTAATATTTAAACTCAAGTCAATTTGTCATAATTAAAACAAATATGGCTCACAAAACAAACTTTCGATACATTATTAAAAAATGAAATAACAGCAACACCCATCTGTGTTTTCTCGCATTCAGAGGAAAAACGTCTCCACTGGTAAACGCTCTCCGCTTTGTTTTAATTCAACAAGTAGAAGAAAAATGATAATACTGATAATATGTAAAGATACTTGGCAGAAAAAGAATATTTTCAACATTGTTAAGTGATCGGCTTGGACCATTTCAGCCAGTAAAGAACACAAAATGACATCAATATTTTTTATTCAAATCAGAATTACATGTAAATAATTGAACTGTTCTGTGTCATTTCCTTCTTCGTATTCATCAGTTACACATGCCACCATCACATTAAGAGTTATTTAATGCCAACAAGTCTAACAAAAGCAGAAATAAATAAGTTTGTGTGCTTGTCAAATAAAAGCAGCTCTAATACTTCCTTCTGAAATTGTTTCACTTCCAAAGACAGACAATTAATCGTATTAATCCCTCACAAAGAAAACGCAGGAAGATGAATTTCATGTGTCGTTCTGGGAAACAAGCAGTTGGAGGACAAAGCCTCTGTGGAGTTGTGAAGAAAATCTGCCTTGATTATTTTCTGAGAAACAGTTTTTTTTGGTTGTTTTGTTTTTTTGGTTTGTTTGGAGCACAATGATCCAACAACTGTCAGGCTCTAAAATTTGGTCCAGTTTGTAATCTTGTCAGCCTTTATTTTAATGACTTTAATCAAACATTTTGGCAGGTTTTAGTTACAGATTACTGAGGAGGTGGTTTGTCCGAGATCAATTATTGTGACGTTCTGATAAATAGAACTGTAAATGAACCATCTGCAGATAAAAAGATTTCAATCTTTTTTTATTCTGACAGCATAATTTCACAGTTTACTTCCTACTTGTAACTGACCAGTTCCCTTAGACACATTTCCTGTTTAAATCTCAGAGTTTTACAGTCAGCTTTGTTAAATTTCACTTGGTTCGCTTTGATTGGTCCTGAGCTCGGATCAGCAGGTATAAAAAATATTCAGTGGAAAATTTTAATTTTCATGCTTCCTGTATGAACTGAAGCAAAGTGTGCGATTCAGATGAAGCAGCTATTAATGGACGTGTAGGACCTGCTGTTTGTTTGTTTTTTGTTGTTGTTGTTTTTTTAAGATCTATTATAACATACATTAAAAAAAATGAAATTCAGACAAGGGAATTTAAAAGTGGTAAGTTAAATGAACAAAAAAACTCACTATGTTAGAAATTAGAGTTGGTAAACTGACTGTTGGTGCCACATTAAATTTAACTAATTTGGTTTTTGCAGAAGAAATAGTAAAATAAACAGATATCAAACTGCCATGTTTTCAGATCTGCTGCGTCACTTTTATATTTTTGTAATTAATCTGATATAATTCAAGACAAATTTATATTTATCAGCACTCTAATGTTCTTTTGTCGTCTTTTAATGTGTTGATTTATTAATGTAAAGAGAATGTATCAGTTTAAGTCCCACCTGTAAAAGAACGGTAATTACAAACTTACTGTTTTTGTGTTCAAACCACTTATTAAAAGCTCTCCACACCAAAGCAATGCAAGAGTGGCAAGTAGGAAAAAAAGCGCCTAAAAAGGATCTGTTTTATCACAGAGAGAAGATAATAACTTCTACCTTTTGCTCTTTGTGTTGTTAGTGATAAATTCAATGTAACAAACAAACACTCCTCATGTCTGATAAAATAATGTTTCTAAGGTCTAACATTTTCTTATGCTACAGCCTTATTTCAAATTGTATTAAATTAATCTTTCTTCAAAATTCTACACAAAAACAGGCCAGTATAATAATGTGGAAAAAAACGTTCTTCAGTGTTTTTGCAAATTTATCAAAAGAAGAAAACTAAGAAACCACATTTGCTGAAGTATTCACAGAGTTTGTCATGAAAATGGAAAGTTTTCTGTTTCCAGTGATGGTTCTGGAGAAGGAACCAGAAACATTTCTGCTGCTCTGACTGTCCCAATGAGTTCAGTGTCTAGACGCACTGCACAAAACATTTCAAGGTTTTATGGTTAAAACTTGTAAAAGTTTCTGTTATATGTATTTTTTAATGGACGCCAGAGAAAGTGCTGGAGGATCCTGACTTTTCTTTGGCTGCTTAGAGCATAGAGTGAAAACACATTGCCCCTCACCCACCTGTTGCTGCACACTGCTAATTAAAAAACATACTAATTGCATTGGCAGATTATTTCACTTCTTACCTGGGTAAAATAGATTTTTATAAGTGAACTTATCTGTTCAGTGAATACTAATAGTACTTTCTATCAGTATTCAAGAATTATTGGCTTAAATCAAGCTGAAAAGCTACTTATAAGTTAGTTTTGTCTTATTTCAAGTGAACTAAAATGTTTACACAAAAAACTATTTTATAAGATTTTATGTTTTTGCAGTGTGTATTTGAGATATGTGTATATGTGTTTTCATTTTTGTTTAACTCTATCAAAATATTAAATACTTGGTGTAGATTTCACTATTAATATAAAGACATTTGTTATTGTCAAGAGACAGAATAACTGTTGCTTTTCAGTTTCATGTATCTGTCCATTAAACACAGATATAAAAACGCTAAGAGTCCCAAGAATGAGCAATAAACAGAAAAACATGAAAAGTTTTCCAGAACTGCAGAGAAGCTCCGTTCATCCCACCAAAATGCTCCCCGCACACTTTCACTGTTTTCTAATTTCAACAAATAAGTTGCTTGTGTGTTTAATTGCTTTACAGCAGAGCCTGTTCATATACCAGGCTGCCACTCAAGCTTATACGTCAGGCAATATGTAAATTCGCTCCGTACAAAGAGACACATCGCCATGCAAGAACAAACAGAATAGTTTGGAGATGAAAAAGACATCTGAGAAAAGAATAAAGGAGTCGACTTACCCCAAAGATGTTATGTGTTGAAAGAAGCTTAGGCGCTGCAAATATTTTATTTTTTTTCTTTCCCCCTGCAAAGTTTTCTTAGTGGAAAATTCACAAATATGATACAAAAGACGTACATGGCGGGGGGGGGGGGGGGAATCAGGCAAAGTTATGGAAGTTGAAAACTTCACCCCCCTGAAGTGAGTGGATCTGACTTTTGAAAGGGAAATTATTCACAATTTTATCTGGAGAGGGGTGGAACAAAAACCTAATTTGGAATAAAAATCACATGACCACAACACAACCAGAAAGTCTTTACTTTCTTCTATTTTTATGACAAGGGAAAACCACAAAGCAAAGTCCTAAATCCACCCTGAGCTGCGCCACAAGGTTCTGTTTCCACAAGTTGATGGAGGCTGCTTAGCTGCCATTAAATTTCAACCTCCACTTCCCCTGATAAAGTTTCTGTGGCAGGCAGGGAATGGGCTTATGCAGCTGTTTCCCCTCCCAAAGCTTCGTCTGGCTTCCCAGGTTATCCCAATTTGCACAGCTGTCTGTGAGCTTTGGGTAACCGTGGGATCAAATGGCCGACCGCTGTGCGAGCCGCCCAGACCCCGTCAGACGCAGAGGGCAGACAGGCCGCCCCGAGAACAGCTTGTTAGAGTTGACACTCGATTTTATGCATTGTATTTCTGAGAGCATTACAAGTAAATCCCCTCTCAGGCGATACGGAGGGGCTGCTGTTCGGCGACGGCTGTGGAAATGCAGGTGGGGGGATTAGGAGAGCTCCACGGTTCGGGATTTCAGGGCTTTATCTTGATGCTCTTTCCCGCCAGCTTCCTGTGAATTTTAAAGCCCAATATACTATATGTGCTGGTAAAGATTTAGGACCTCTGTAAGATGATTAGGCTGTTGATTTGTGACGGTTTACAGATATTTCTAGACAACAGTAAGACGGAGGAAACCAATACGTGTCAATCCATAAAGCCCAGATTAGCCAGAAAAAAACACTTGCTCTCAACATGAGTTGTGTTTTACTTCTGCTTTTTCTTTTACTTGGGAAATCTTTAGTGTGAAAAAACCAAAAACCATTGAATCAGCTATTTAGGATATTGGTACGTTTTTAAGTTTGAATCCTGGCTGTCTGTATTGGTTGTGGTTGTGCAAAAACACAAAATCTTACCGGTTTCTAGTGCAACAAGTGAAACAAGACAAAACTGTCTAACAAGTAACTCAAAAAATACAGGAGCTTGTTTTAAGTTAATAATTCCTTAATGATTTAAAAAAAATACTAATTGTTGGATTATTATTATAAATAATCTCTAAATGTTGATTTTTTTTAAAAATACTACTTCTATTGGCAAATCATTTCACTTATAACAAGACATTTTTTCCATGTCATAGGTGAAATAATCTGTCAATACTTTATCAATATTAAGGAATTATCAACTTAAGCTCCTATATCTTGCTGAAAAGTTACTTATAGGTTAGTTTTGTCATATTTCAGATGTACTAAGATATTTTCACTAGAAACTAGACCAAAAATACTTGGTAAGATTTTGTGATTTTGCAGTGTGTTTTTGGAGGTCTTCCTGTTTTGTGGTTGTTTTTATGTAAATAACAAAAATATTGTTTCTAGTGCATTCTACCTGCATGAAATAAAGCCAAACTCATTGTGAAAATAGCAGATGGGTAACACATGCACGGTGTTTCCTCTCCCACCTACAGCTACACATGAATAACCCCTCTTCTTTTAAAGCAGACTGCATTTGCACCTGAATCTGAGTTGAGTGACGCTGCTGCTAGGTATGAAATAATGATGGCGCAATATGTGTGCTGAAGCTCCGCGGGGCGATGCGTGGAGTCAGACGGCTGGGTGAGCTCACCTGTCGGGCCGGAGGGGTCGTCAGGCCGTCTGGTCTGGTCCCTGCTAATGATCAACCTGCAACATAATGGCTGTCATCTGTTAGCATGGGCCGACGCAGGCGGTCCGCGGCCTGGCTGATGGACAATCCTTTGAGCCAATGGCGGTGGGCTGTGTGGGCCTGGGCTGACCCAGTGGGGGTGGAGGAGCGGCTGTGGACCCGGGTCGAGTCACCTTGCCAGTAGCGGTCTTTAATGAAGCCAGAAAGGAACATTGGCTGGAGGTGTTTGTGTGTAATCATGTCACATTTCCAAAGAGGCCCGAGCAGAGGAGGCAGCAGATCGCCTCTGACTTCTCCAGCAGATGTTTGGAAATGGTGCTAATGTAGTGGATCATGTCTGTGGGTGAACAAGCTGTGAGGAATCCTGATGCTAATAAGAACTGAGTTATCTCTGGAGAAAAGGGGTTTCGGATTTCTATGGTAACAGAAATGTCCAGTCATAATACATTCACCACGGCATGATGAAGGAATGTGGTTTTATTTCTGTTAATGTATACTGAAACTACTGTGTTGGGTTTAGCTGTGACCTATTATGCTTCCTTGGACAGGTTAGGTTAGGATAGGATTGGTATGGGGTATACAAAACATGTTCATTACATTTTTTGCAAAAGATCGTTCTTAGATGATGAGATTTTAGTCTTCTCAGCTCTAACTATTTTTAGCTTCTTTCAGAATGAGCTGTTTTAGGGCGTCTTGTCACTTTAAATCCAGATAAGTTGCTGCTGGTCACGTCCCCCAACTCAACATTTACACTCCAATGTAGAAATGGAAATTTTCAGACTGAAAATCTGGTGACTGAGAAGTCTACTTGTCGATGTTGCCAGATCTTTTCCTCAGCCAAGCTTTGGTTGACTTGTTGGAAAGTCCAATGATCCCCGAGGTTTAATTAATCAACAATCGGAATCACATTCCCCT
The DNA here is from genome assembly GCF_001444195.1 of Xiphophorus couchianus. NCBI lineage: Eukaryota > Metazoa > Chordata > Actinopteri > Cyprinodontiformes > Poeciliidae > Xiphophorus > Xiphophorus couchianus. The sequence continues at coordinate 4,184,402 of NC_040239.1, forward strand.
TTAAAAGGGATCGATGTTTCTGGGAATCTGTGGTCAGTAGATGATCCACAGTCACTACATGCAAATCTTTTTCTTTCTTTTCCGAATAAAACAGCAGCAGGTGGTATTTCTGGTCTCATGACTGGTGTTGAACTCAATAAACATGCAATTGGTCTATATACCCAAATGGTTTTAGTTTGCTTTTAATAGACCATTAGAACTGTGGTTAGTGGACAGTTTGTGGGTGTCTTACAGTCTTTGAATATTTGGTGCATATCCTACAGCAGGTATCAAGTTCCTTTTCATTTCGGGTCATATGAAGATCATTAATGCTGTGCCAGAATCCGTTGATAAAACCCATTAAAAAACTGTTCAAAAAGTTAATAAATAGTTGTGTCTGCATTCAATAAGTTTAAAATTAAATAATATTGAACATATTTTGAAAATTATTAGTGCCTCTTGGGTTTTGGGGTTTTGTGGGGGTGGGTGGGAGGGGTTTCTTTAAACTGTCAAAATCCTTCATTTGTGGAGTGAATTTAGACATATTTCTAAGAAATGTTGCTATATTTACGCTTACGTATGTCCGAAAGTGTGACTTTTTGTTACTCTCCATATCATCACAGACTAAAGCTTTACATCAAGTAAGACCGAGGCAGCAGTGCAGTAGAAGACAGAAATACTGCCACCTGCAGGTGGCAGCTGGAAGTCACTTAAACCACTGGCTAATGACCATGTTTGCAGAAAATTTGCAATAAACTCAAAAAAGTGCAGGAATCTGTTGATTTTGTGTGAATTTCGTCAACGGCAGAAATTCACGTTTTATGTTTATGGAATTCACGTTACATAAACATAAAATATTTATGTTAATATTTTTCACAGTCTTCTTGTACATCCTTCTAAAAGATACCAGCATAATATCTCAGTCTTGTTCTGATTTGTCCCACCTTTGTTTCCTCAATGTTTTTTCAAATTCAAAGTCCAGCCAACCAATGGAAGAAACTCACTTCATCCATTTGTATCCAGGATCTCTTTCTTCTTTTAGTTGGTCCAAAAAAGTGTTTGACCTGCAGAAAGTCTATTTGAATTTTATTTCCCCTTTTTGGTTGTCAATACTAGGAATTTTGCCAAGCAGTTCAACAATAATACCTTCATTATTTTGAGTGTAGTGTCTTTCTATCACTATCTTTATCTTGTTAGGTGTTAAAAAGCATTCCCACAACTGAAGTGAGCAAATCTTTTTCTTTCTTTTCCAAATATACAATTATACATTTTTATTTTTAAGAACAAAACACAACACAAAACTAAAGTTCAGCATCGCAGTTTTAAAAAAATTAATAGAAACAAGAGAGAGAAGAAACCAATGAAAATTTGGGTGCCTACATATTTTATCATTTTATAATCCAAGTCCAAAAGTTAATAAGTGCTTTAGACAAAATGGTGGACAACTGTCCTTCAGTATAGTCCAAGAAGGGTTTCCATATGCATCCAAACACATCAGTCTTAGAGTGGATGAGGCATGTGGGATCTATTCCAAAATAAGATTTATCCACCCAAAAAAGGTAGGCGACTTATTAGAAATCCACAGAAGGTTAGAACATTACACAACTTACTCTTGCTTTTGTTTTTAATATGTTTACTTGGTAGACAGAGGAGAAGAGACACTGGATTGAGATCAATGTTAATTTTCCTGATTTCAGCCAGGTATTTCTACACTATAAAAATGTCTGAACCTGGCGTTTGTTTCGGTTTCTTCTTTACAGATTCAGTGAAATTCAGATTTCTGTCCTCTCTCTTTCCTTCTTCTTGAACTGTCCCCTCCCTTATGTCGGCCTCATAATCTCCTCCGGACGGAGGATCTGCACCGATGTTTACAACCTGAGCTGCTGTGCTCGCTGGGCCGAATAAACACAGCCCTCCCACAAGCCTGGTGCCACTTCTCTCCATGGCTGGCATCGTTTAACATTATGATATTTTCCCGGTGTTTGCCCACGGATGATGAGGCTCTCATTGCTATGCATGTGCCAGATGAATCATAAACCTATACCATATGCCGTTGCAATTTGCTGATGGGCCCAAGCTGTTTTGGTGGATATAAAATCCAGGGATTATGGAGGCTTGATCCTCTGTGAATGAGGGGAGACAAGGATGGGGAGATGGAGAGAGTGGAGGAGGGAAAGGTGCTAAGGGACACGCCTTCTTCCCGCTCTCCCATTGGTCCACAGGTCAGTGACAGTAGGAAAGGTGGAGGGCAGGACTAAAGCGTGATGCCTCCCACAGCGTCTAATCTACCAAAAGGCTGTGAGGTATTAGCTCAACCTGATGGCTGCTGAAAACAAACAATTTCCCATGCACACAGGCAACAACATGTTTGTCACCTTTTCCCCAGAGTCATATGGCGCCAATTGAAGTATCTGTCAAAAACAAAGGGACAAAAGCCTTCAGGGAATTACTGCTGTTATTTTCCCTCAGAAATCAAGAATTACACAGAGCCAATCAGCTTCTCTGTTAGTACTAAAAGCAAAGCTTGTTTGCTAACAAAAGGTGAGGAGGATGATAATTTTTGATTGTAAACTAAAAGCGAGAATTAAAAGCTCAGATTGCATTAGTCTAAATGTGCTCAACTTTAGGTAGGATGGCGTCATCGCAGAACAAATGAAATTTTCCTTAAAAGCTTAAAGCTGAAGGTGATGAAGAACATTTGCAGTAGTTATAGTCAATATCCATCATTTTAAAAATCAAACACACATTTGTTGACCAGTGTACTGTCATAAATTCATAAAAAATAAGACCAGTAGGCTTTATGGGGACATTATGGGGACCAAAGCTTAATCTTAATATTGTGAACACTTTTGTTTAAGATTAGGGGGAAGGTTTAGAGGTAAAGCATAAATTGAGTTGTAGTCAGGATTAGGAATACATCACTAATCATGGTGGACTGTCCTATGCTTTATAGGATGGGATTTAGTAAGTTGGCTACTTCATTACACTCATTTTCAAAAATGTAGAAGAATCAAGTAGTTAAAACCAGATGTTTACAGTGTATAAAAAGAGAAAGAATATTTTCTTACTGTCTGACATTAAACCTGATTAAACCACTCATGTTTTAGGCTGGAGTAGTTTTCAGTTTTTGTCCTCAGGATCCTCTGTCCATCTTTTAGAAACACCTGAAACATGGATTATTTAGGGTTGAAATCATCTGACAGTACCTAAAATTCTAATGTTTTAAATGTATTTACTTATGTATTTAATCATTTATTCATTTTATCCAAAAATTAAAATGTTTATTTGTGACTCTGAACTACTTGGTGACCTGGGTAATTTTACATTTTCTAATAACAGGTCAAACTTCTCAAAATCACACGGTCACGTAATCTAATGTAACACCTGTACAAGCTAGAAGTCGACCTAGTTCACACCGGATTGGCTGACAAAATCACGTGACTTGATTCGTGACGTCCTCCAATGCGCGCGAAACGTGAACTTCCGCTTTGCTTTGCTGGCTTTTCCAAGTGGTTAAACATAACAATCACGGGTTTAATTTCATCACAGTATCGGTAAACAATGAAAAGCGGGTAACCGACCCTGCCACTTTTAACCGACAAAGTCACTTCTACCTTCTTTGTTTGACTGTTTTTTTTTTCGAGAAACATTTTAACTTTAAAACTCGGAGCTGGTTTTCTGCTCGGTGCAGCTCAGATCATTAGCAGCGGATGTGACACCTGTTGACAATAAAGCAGCACTGCAAATCATCAGCTTCACGTTCTGCTTTGGGAAGGACTTTTAGTCACAAGAACTGGTGAGTTTGGCATGTTCTGTTTGTCTTACTGTGATATGAGCTGAAATTTTAATGAATGTTTGCATCAGAAATAGTTTTGTTGGAGTTAGTTTAATACAAATATTCAAATGTACAGCAACATGTATTAAAAAGCTGCTAGAAATGCATCTTTTGGAGGAATAAGCCTCCTCAGGACACAAGTGTATGGACCTTACCAGAGGGGCCGCTTTTCATTGGCTGATGCCCATTCTACGTGGTCACGTGCGTGGCCATCTCACAAACACACTTAGCTTCCCGTTAGCTAAGTACAGCATAATGGCAGAACTGATACAACCTCTACACCTTGAAGCCTGTCTGCTACACAGTCTTACGTTAGCTAAACAGATCAATATGCAATGTGTCTGTATCTGACATACACTAAAGATTTTATTTTAGCAGAAAAGGCTTTGGACTAAACTGTTACTCCTGTTAGCCACGTTAGCACCAAGTACAGCTAGTCAATCAACCATCACTGTGTTCAGGGAAGCGCTGATTAATAATCGAGAAATAAATATCAAGCCTGGAAACTTGATATCGTAACGGACTGAATGTTATGTTTTTAACGTAATCTTTGCTCATCTTGCAGGGAGCAGGTGTAACAGGTGTGCTTAAACTACAGAGAGAGAGAGAGAGAGTAAAAAGGTAGGAGTGGTTTTGAGTTGATCACCTGTTCGGGTTATTTTACCTTTGTTTACCTTTGCTGTGGCGCATTACAGCCGCTGTAGTTTCTAAACGTTGGACTAATTACCTCGTTCGTTTGTGAGTTTACGTCATTCACACAAACATCAAATAGAACAAATATATTTCATAAACAAATGGCTTCTACCGCGATAATTATGTGAAATTAAATTAATTATATCCCAACTTCAGAAGATTTGCCTTTACCTTTCCAGAGCTCTTTGGTTCCTCCTATCAGTCTGTAGCTTCTCATATTGACGTCATCAAACCAAATTTCAGATCTACCATAACTGACTGACACCTGCTGGACTCAGGTTTGCAACCAGCTTGTGACTGAGAAACCAGTAACCTCCTCCCAGATGATGACATGAACTTGTTAGTTCCTCTGTCCATTGTAGTGGATGATATATTGTGAAAATCCGGTAGAAATGATGCAGTAATCGACTCATGTTTACATAGAAACGTCACAAATTAATGCCAAATTTATATTTATCCTTAAAAAAAAATCACCATTTTGGAAAAGCAATTTTAACAAAAAAGTTTGACAACTGTACAATGAGTGTTAGGGCCACTGTAGATGGAAAGAAAAGGTAGTGTTTTTTATTTTATTGCCAAAAATCAGATATTTTGAGATGAATCTCAACTTTTTTTTAAAGAAAAACAGAGAAATGTAGGGAGCTCCAAAAGTTTAAAATTTGCTAGAAAATACTCAGAAACTTCTGGGGGGCAGGGGGGTTCTAGAAAAATTCTGAGATTAATCTCAACATTTTTTAGTTTTTTTTTCTAGTACATTTTTGACATGTCAAGCTCAGAAATGTACTTGTTGTTTTTTTTTGGGGGGGGGGGGGTTACTTTGGTTTCTTCCATATTATGTGTTTTTCTAGATTTCTAGCAGAGTTCATATTTATAATCTCACATTTTTGAGACCAAAACAACAACTTTCAGTTTCTGCTTTAAGTTGGATGAAGTTCTGACCCATCTGCTCATTGTTATTTTGGACACATTTACGGTAATAGACTATGATTACAGAGGGACACATTGAGAAGCTAAAAAGGCTGTAAATTGTTTACTTGTCACAATACATTGAAGGATTAAAAAAAAAAAAACTGTCGTAGCGATTATCCTCATTATCGTTCGCTTCATTTGTAACAAGGTTTAAAAAACTGTTTATTGATATTCAGCATTTTTGCTGAGAAAGTCAGTTGACAAAATGGGATGCTGGGAATTTAAAGATTAAAAAACAAACTGTAAACAATAGGCTTAAATTATTTTTCAGCTTTTGAACAATACTATTCAGCTCATGGAGGAAGAATTATTGTCCCTCTGCTGACGGAGGGCGGAGGCTTATGGATTAGGTTCAACAGCAGCATCTGAGTATTTTTAATGGATAAAAATTCTCGAGTTCAACTTTGTGTTTTACTCGACCGCACTTCGAGAGGTCACCTGAACTTAAACCTGTGATACTTTTAAAGGTTTAATATATCTTCTCTTAAGTAATTGCACAGCAGACCGAGGAACACCAGTGGAGAAAGACCTCGCCGAGCGCCATAACTCAAACTAACAGCATGTAGGAGCGATTAGCTCGTACTTTTTAATTGATTGGGTTCAGAGAAGCTCTATCTGGCAAGTTTTATGAGTCGGAGGGTCTCTTAAAGGCTCGGCCGCCGTAATTTGATAATCATTTTCATTTGGTAGAATGCTGGAGATCAATCTGATGGATGAATCCATCAGTCCTCGTAACGCACTCGTATAGGCTGCAGAGTTTGAGTGCAAGTCGTGAATTGTCTCTTTATGAAACACATTCCAAGTAAAAGTTGATGAGTGAGCTATTGCAGCAGGGAAATACGGCCGCACTTGATATTAATTAATATAAGACCTCAGTGCGAGAGTTCCTTGGTTTGTGACAATAAATGTCCCCCATTTGCATGAAAATGGACTCCAAAATTTAAATGGCAAAACTAAAGTGCCGCTCTATGTGGTGCGGTTTGGCAGGAAGTTTTGAAATAATTTATTCATGAGGCTGGCAGGATGTTGGGTCTGACCATCTGAGGTATCAGCGGAAAAGTTGCTTTCTTTCAGACTAACTCTTGCTTTTCACTTTGAAAATTAGATGCATTTCACTCCTTAGTAATAATCTGTATTGACAAATTTAATTTGACAGTCCATGTTCAACCATAAAGCAGGCGAATATTACCAAGTAAGTCAGAATGTTGATCAGGTGGAGACATCCAGAATAATCCGTCATCTCTAAACCCCCCTAAACCAGCTCTTCCTCCTTTTGTTTTGTTTCAGTTGTTCAACACTTTATCACCATGCAAATAACTCAGATTAACCCTCATGATTATCCTGTTTTTCATTAAACTCCACAAATCAATCGGATTTCAGCTAAGTGGTGTTGGTGCAATATGGTGAAACAAGTAAATAATGGATGTCTAAAGAATATTTGTGGCTTCACTAGCGGTCAAAAGCAATTAATGTATTCTGGGTTTATGCATTTTTGGCTGGATTCCTTTAATGGCTGTTTCCAAAGTGAGGGGTGTTCATCAAAATTGATAATTTTAAGATAAGGTAAAGGTGAAAATAGCATGTTCCTTCTTTTTTTTGTTTTTTAAAGCAACTAAAATGTAAAACTGGAGGGGGGAAAAGCAGTTGTATGGCAGTCCCACTTTCTTAAATCTATCTTCCAACTTGTTTTTTGGAAGGCATGCCAGCAAGAAATGACTTCTCTCCTCCATCATTACAAGTATAAAAGTGTGGAGTTTACTAAACCTTAACTGTAACTGAGACTAAAGCTTTTTTTCCTCACTGTTTCCCAGCTTGCCTTCATACACCCATTGTAAGTAGTTGGTTTATCATTCTGAGATCAGTGGAGTGGAACATTCAGTGTCCTGCTGTGTCATGACTGGGACATTACTGTTTCTTTGGTTACCATCTTGATTGGTTAATACTTTTTAATATAAGCATCAACAGAAAATCTAGGAAATGAAGTACTTGTGGTACCCTCAAGTGGCCAGATGAATATTAAGCTAATAAATGGGAAGTAAGTTTTCAGTTTCAGCATCAAGGATCCTGAGGTGAGTGAAACGCTTGCGTAGCGTCAGATTAAGTTATTTTATTATTCTCTCATTCAGATCTAGACTGTCATGTGGTTGTTGGTCTGTATTGTACCAGACCAACAACGAGTAGGTATGCAGTGTGCATTATTTATTATAGTATCATGTTTTCCATCATTGTTAAAACAAACAGAAGGCCATGTCCCATCAATTGATAAATGTATTCAACTTAATGGTTAGATTGTTTCCTAATCTTTGAGTGTGAGTTTATCCTGTTGGAACAAAGATTTATTTTAAGGCTTTGAACAAATATCTATCAGAGATGCCAGAAAGTATGCAGGGTGCTGCATGCTGATGCCATCACTCGGTTGTGTTACTGAAAATCAGCAGCAGTGTTAAAGAGCAACAGAAGCAACCTTAGAGAGAGTTTATCCTCCGATTGTTCCAGTTCATCCTCATTGACGTCTCTTAAATCCTCTTCGGACTATTGGTTCGGACAGCTTCGATCATCTCATCCTCCTTAAAGGATGAATGAGTGATGCTGAGATGAAGTGAGAGTGGCCCCTGAGGGCCTGTGTGGCTCAGCGGTAAAGAAATTCATCTTTAGCTCCAGATTCCTCTGACGTTTTCTCACCTGAGGAGACCCGCAGGCACACGTTGACCTCCGCCCTGCACCTCCTCTTGCTTAGCAACCAAACCTTCATCCTTCCCATCTCTACAGGAAATGAATACAGTCACTGATACCAAGGCTTCACTCCAGCCCTGAATTCAATCTGACACCAGCAGCATCATCGTGTCCCGTCATCTTATTGAAGCAACAATAAAGTCAGATTGACAGCATCCAAACAGCAGCAGACGTCTATTTTTTTTATCCAACTGTGAAACTACTTTGTAGCCTTGAATCTGGGTTATATTTAGTCTGTTTCTTGTTCAAAAGGATCAGAGTGATGCAAGTCGAAAGGAATCCATACATCTGTTGGAAAAAATATTAGCAAAAAAATATATATTTTTTGCTAATTTTACCTTCCGTAACTTTTTTTTTTTTTTTTGATGTAGCAAAACTCTTTTGGGAAACAAGATTCAACTTGTGGCATGGAAAGTTTAGTCATGTTTATAGATCAGGTTTCTGCTGGTTGGTATTGATTTCTGGTTTTCTGTAAGGTCGGACTGGCAATTTTCTGTTGTTTTGCATAACCACTACAGCACATTTCATCATCTTCCTAAAATGATGGCCAAGTAATTTTTTTGCCAAGAGACTTATTTATTTATTTATTTATTTGTTTTGCCAAAATCACTTTTGGCAAAAATTACTTAGGCCATTATTTTAGGAATGTGACTGTCAATTTAAAAAAAAAACAAAAAAAACTTTTTAATAACAAACACTGACCAGGAGAGGGGGAAAACAGTTACAATTTTGAGAACAATCTTAGGGCTGAATCAGCTAATTTTATCCTAAGTATAAGAAGCAATTGTTAATATTTAGATAAAGACGTGTTATCAAAAAAAAGACACTTTAGCTACAGAAAATGAGGAAAAAGCACAGAATTAGTTACTAATCAATATAAAATTGATTTTTAAAAGCTACACTCATAAAAATAAAGATTATATATACATACTGTATATATATATGTACATATATATAGATAGATAGATATATCTTTTGATTGCTAGATGGATAGATATATCAATTTATATATAGTAATGATAATTATAATTAATAATTATTATTAACATCCATCCATCATAAACTTATTAAATCTTTTTGGACTGTGTATAGATATATATAGATATATAGGTCTATATCTGTATAGATATAGATATATGTATATAGATATATGTATATCTTTTGATTAATAGATGGATAGATATATCTATTTATATATAGTAATGGTAATATTAATAATAAAAATAATTATTGTTATTAATATTAACATCCATTCGTTAACTTTTGATAGTTTATTCACAAAATTCAATGTTTCTTCCTCCTCTAAAAAATCAGCTTTTTTGTTTTGAAGATTAGTGGCAGGAGAAACCATTAGGTAGGATTTTCTGTGGAGTGTGGCGTTTCTCTTCATGTGTTTGCTTCTCATTATGAATCCCGCTTTTGTACACATTTTCTTGAGAACAGGTTCAACAACTTTAACAACTTTTTAACAACGTTCTCAGCTTTAACAACTGAGAACGATTTCTGAACCTGTTGGGGAAACCTTTACAGAGGTTGTCCTCTACAGAGGACGTCTTTATGGCAGCTGGAATCTGAGGATAATCTGTTTGTTCATCATAGAAAACCTCATAATCTAGATCAGTTTTTCTTTTGTTGAATCAGTAAAATCCGGTCCCAAAGTTTTTCCTCGTCTTCTGTGGTTGAACTACCCCATTCGGGGTAGTTTTTCTTTTGGGGAATCAGTAAAATCTGGTCCCAAAGTCTTTCCTCATCCTCAGAGTGTCCTACTTCATCTGGGGCAGTTTTGTCTTTGGGAACAGTCTTACTGCATGGAGCTCCACAGCTGCTCCTGTGTGATGAAGTCGATGCTCCGTCTGGGGAACATTTAAGGTCAGAGACCCTGGAGGATGCGCCATTTATCGATGTCTTCTCTGAACACACTGGAGATGAAATAGTGGATCTCAAAGCCTGAGCTTTGAGATCTGCCCCAGAAGAAACTTTCCCAGCCGGGTCAGCTTGATCTCTGGGAACCGTTGGAAGCCCGTCCCAAAACAAATCTCTCTCAACATCCTGGGAGGTACTTATGTCCGAGTCGTTTCCAGGAAAGAAATGGTCAAAAACTTTCCTCATCCCTGTCGTCACCAGATATCCTAGTCCAAAACCAAGTGGCAAAATGAAAGGGTATGGCATCTTGGAAACACAAAAATCCTTACTAGACACAAAATCTGAATCTCACTGAAGCATTTGAATTCTAACTGTTGTGTTGAGATTCAAGCAGTTAAAGCCTCAGAACTTCTTTGATCTGTTGTGATGTTCATGATGTCGTCTGTGACCTCATCACTGAGGTCACTGTGGCTCTGGGGAGGGTCCTTCTTCTGATCGTTGCTATGGGAACGAACAGATAGGTTCTGCCTGATTCAAACTGAATTAATGACCAAATATTTAATAAGTAATTTTTTTTTCATTTATTTAACAGGAATTGATTAACAATAGATTTCTACCTTGGTTTTCCGTCCCTGCTATATATATATATATATATATATATATATATATATATATATACAGTACAGACCAAATGTTTGGACACACCTTTTAATTCAATGGGTTTTCTTTATTTTCATGACTATTGACATTGTAGATTCACACTGAAGGCATCAAAACTATGAATAACACATGTGGAAATATGCACTAAACAAAAAAGTGTAAAACAACTGAAAATACCCCTTATATTCTAGTTTCTTCAAAGTAGCAACCTTTTGCTGTGATTACTGCTATGCACACACTGCATTTTCTTGATGAGCTTCAAGAGGTAGTTACCTGAAATGGTTTTCACTTCATAGGTGTGCCCTGTCCGGTTAATAAGTGGGATTTTTTGCCTTATAAATAGTCATGAAAATAAAGAAAACCCATTGAATTAGAAAGGTGTGTCCAAACTGTTGGTCTGTACTGTGTGTATATATACCCCAAACTTCCCCATTTGGGATATATATATATATATATATATATATATAGCGAGAGAGATAGAGTTAGATTAATAGATATAGATATATATTTAGAGATATGGATATATCTATTTATATATAGTAATATTAATAATAATAATTATTATTAATATTCATCCATTATAAATCACACTAAATCTTTTTGGACTGTGGGAGGAAGCCGGAGCGCCCGGAGAGAACCCACATATGGACATGGAGAACCAGAAAACCCAATGCAGACACAATAAGGCTGGGTTTCAAACCCAGGACTTTCTTACTGCAAGGCAGCAGTGTTACCCACTGATCCACTGTGCAGCATTGATGTTTTATTCACACCAAGGGAGAATTTAGAAACTAATTAACCAAACAGTGATGACTTTAGATTGTGGCAGGAAGCCGGAGCGCCCGGAGAGAAACCTGCAAACAGGATGTTAACTTTTGATAGTTTATTCACAAAATTCAATGTTTCTTTCTCTAAAAAAACAGCTTTGTTGTTTTGGAGATTAGTGGCAGGAGAAACCATTAGGTGGGATTTTCTGTGGAGTGTGGCGTTTCTCTTCATGTGTTTGCTTCTCATTATGAATCCCGCTTTTGTACACATTTTCTTGAGAACAGGTTCAGAAAGCTTTAAAAACAGAACGATTTCTGAACCTGTTGGGAAACTTTTACAGAGGTTGTCCTCTACAGAGGTCGTCTTTATGGCAGCTGGAATCTGAGGATAATCTTTTTGTTCATCATAGAAAACCTCATAATCTAGATCAGTTTTTCTTTTGTTAAATCATTAAAATCCGGTCCCAAAGTTTTTCCTCCTCTTCTGAGGTTGAATTACCCAATTCGGGGTAGTTTTTCTTTTGGGAACTCAGTAAAATCTGGTCCCAAAGTTTTTCCTCTCTTTCTAACAGTGAGCTATCCAATTCAGGGTAGTTTTTCTTTTGGGAACAGTTCACAATTTGGTCCCAAAGTTTTTCCTCATTGTCAGAATTACGTACTTGGTCTGGGGCAGTTTTGTCTTTGTTAACAGTCCTTCTGCTGCTCGTCTGCTGCTTCCTGCGTGTTAAGTCTGACGCTCCGTCTGAGGAACATTTACATTCAGAGACCCTGGAGGATGCGCCATTTCTCGATGTTTTCTCTGGACACGCCGGAGATGAAATAGTGGATCTCAAAGCCTGAGCTTTGAGATCTGCCCCAGAAGAAACTTCCCCAGCCGGGTCAGCCTGAACTCTGGGAACCGTTGGAAGCCCGTCCCAAAACAAATCTCTGTCAACATCCTGGGAGCTTGAGAAACGACTCTGACTTTCGAGAGAAGAAACTTCCCCAGCCGGGTTAGCTTTATCTCTGGGAACCGTTGGAAGCCCGTCCCAAAACAAATCTCTGTCAACATCCTGGGAGCTTGAGAAACGACTTGGACTTTCGAGAGAAGAAACTTCCCCAGCCGGGTCAGCTTTATCTCTGGGAACCGTTGGAAGCCCGTCCCAAAACAAATCTTTCTCAAAATCCTGGGAGGTACTTACGTCCGAGTCGTTTCCAGGGAAGTAATGGTCAAAAACTTTCCTCATCCCTGTCGTCACCAGATATCCTAGTCCAAAACCAAGTGGCAAAATGAAAGGGTATGGCATCTTGGAAGCACAAAAATCCTTACTAGACACAAAATCTGAATCTCACTGAAGCGTTTGGATTCTAACTGATGTGTTGAGATTCAAGCAGTTAAAGCCTCAGAACTTCTTTGATCTGTTGTGATGTTCATGATGTCGTCTGTGACCTCATCAGTGAGGTCACTGTGGTTCTGGGGAGGGTCCTGCTTCTGATCGTTGCTATGGGAACGAACAGACAGGTTCTGCCTGATTCAAACTGAATTAATGACCAAATATTTAATAAGTAATTTTTTTTTCATTTATTTAACAGGAATTGATTAACAATAGATTTCTACCTTGGTTTTCCGTCCCTGCTATATATATATATATATGTATATATACAGTACAGACCAAAAGTTTGGACACACCTTTTAATTCAATGGGTTTTCTTTATTTTCATGACTATTGACATTGTAGATTCACACTGAAGGCATCAAAACTATGAATAACACATGTGGAAATATGCACTAAACAAAAAAGTGTAAAACAACTGAAAATACCCCTTATATTCTAGTTTCTTCAAAGTAGCAACCTTTTGCTGTGATTACTGCTTTGCACACACTGCATTTTCTTGATGAGCTTCAAGAGGTAGTTACCTGAAATGGTTTTCACTTCATAGGTGTGCCCTGTCCGGTTAATAAGTGGGATTTCTTGCCTTATAAATAGTCATGAAAATAAAGAAAACCCATTGAATTAGAAAGGTGTGTCCAAACTGTTGGTCTGTACTGTGTGTATATATACCCCAAACTTCCCCATTTGGGATATATATATATATATATATATATATATATATATATAGCGAGAGAGATAGAGTTAGATTAATAGATATAGATATATATTTAGAGATATGGATATATCTATTTATATATAGTAATATTAATAATAATAATTATTATTAATATTCATCCATTATAAATCACACTAAATCTTTTTGGACTGTGGGAGGAAGCCGGAGCGCCCGGAGAGAACCCACATATGGACATGGAGAACCAGAAAACCCAATGCAGACACAATAAGGCTGGGTTTCAAACCCAGGACTTTCTTACTGCAAGGCAGCAGTGTTACCCACTGATCCACTGTGCAGCATTGATGTTTTATTCACACCAAGGGAGAATTTAGAAACTAATTAACCAAACAGTGATGACTTTAGATTGTGGCAGGAAGCCGGAGCGCCCGGAGAGAAACCTGCAAACAGGATGTTAACTTTTGATAGTTTATTCACAAAATTCAATGTTTCTTTCTCTAAAAAAACAGCTTTGTTGTTTTGGAGATTAGTGGCAGGAGAAACCATTAGGTGGGATTTTCTGTGGAGTGTGGCGTTTCTCTTCATGTGTTTGCTTCTCATTATGAATCCCGCTTTTGTACACATTTTCTTGAGAACAGGTTCAGAAAGCTTTAAAAACAGAACGATTTCTGAACCTGTTGGGAAACTTTTACAGAGGTTGTCCTCTACAGAGGTCGTCTTTATGGCAGCTGGAATCTGAGGATAATCTTTTTGTTCATCATAGAAAACCTCATAATCTAGATCAGTTTTTCTTTTGTTAAATCATTAAAATCCGGTCCCAAAGTTTTTCCTCCTCTTCTGAGGTTGAATTACCCAATTCGGGGTAGTTTTTCTTTTGGGAACTCAGTAAAATCTGGTCCCAAAGTTTTTCCTCTCTTTCTAACAGTGAGCTATCCAATTCAGGGTAGTTTTTCTTTTGGGAACAGTTCACAATTTGGTCCCAAAGTTTTTCCTCATTGTCAGAATTACGTACTTGGTCTGGGGCAGTTTTGTCTTTGTTAACAGTCCTTCTGCTGCTCGTCTGCTGCTTCCTGCGTGTTAAGTCTGACGCTCCGTCTGAGGAACATTTACATTCAGAGACCCTGGAGGATGCGCCATTTCTCGATGTTTTCTCTGGACACGCCGGAGATGAAATAGTGGATCTCAAAGCCTGAGCTTTGAGATCTGCCCCAGAAGAAACTTCCCCAGCCGGGTCAGCCTGAACTCTGGGAACCGTTGGAAGCCCGTCCCAAAACAAATCTCTGTCAACATCCTGGGAGCTTGAGAAACGACTCTGACTTTCGAGAGAAGAAACTTCCCCAGCCGGGTTAGCTTTATCTCTGGGAACCGTTGGAAGCCCGTCCCAAAACAAATCTCTGTCAACATCCTGGGAGCTTGAGAAACGACTTGGACTTTCGAGAGAAGAAACTTCCCCAGCCGGGTCAGCTTTATCTCTGGGAACCGTTGGAAGCCCGTCCCAAAACAAATCTTTCTCAAAATCCTGGGAGGTACTTACGTCCGAGTCGTTTCCAGGGAAGTAATGGTCAAAAACTTTCCTCATCCCTGTCGTCACCAGATATCCTAGTCCAAAACCAAGTGGCAAAATGAAAGGGTATGGCATCTTGGAAGCACAAAAATCCTTACTAGACACAAAATCTGAATCTCACTGAAGCGTTTGGATTCTAACTGATGTGTTGAGATTCAAGCAGTTAAAGCCTCAGAACTTCTTTGATCTGTTGTGATGTTCATGATGTCGTCTGTGACCTCATCAGTGAGGTCACTGTGGTTCTGGGGAGGGTCCTGCTTCTGATCGTTGCTATGGGAACGAACAGACAGGTTCTGCCTGATTCAAACTGAATTAATGACCAAATATTTAATAAGTAATTTTTTTTTCATTTATTTAACAGGAATTGATTAACAATAGATTTCTACCTTGGTTTTCCGTCCCTGCTATATATATATATATATATGTATATATACAGTACAGACCAAAAGTTTGGACACACCTTTTAATTCAATGGGTTTTCTTTATTTTCATGACTATTGACATTGTAGATTCACACTGAAGGCATCAAAACTATGAATAACACATGTGGAAATATGCACTAAACAAAAAAGTGTAAAACAACTGAAAATACCCCTTATATTCTAGTTTCTTCAAAGTAGCAACCTTTTGCTGTGATTACTGCTTTGCACACACTGCATTTTCTTGATGAGCTTCAAGAGGTAGTTACCTGAAATGGTTTTCACTTCATAGGTGTGCCCTGTCCGGTTAATAAGTGGGATTTCTTGCCTTATAAATAGTCATGAAAATAAAGAAAACCCATTGAATTAGAAAGGTGTGTCCAAACTGTTGGTCTGTACTGTGTGTATATATACCCCAAACTTCCCCATTTGGGATATATATATATATATATATATATATATATATATATATAGCGAGAGAGATAGAGTTAGATTAATAGATATAGATATATATTTAGAGATATGGATATATCTATTTATATATAGTAATATTAATAATAATAATTATTATTAATATTCATCCATTATAAATCACACTAAATCTTTTTGGACTGTGGGAGGAAGCCGGAGCGCCCGGAGAGAACCCACATATGGACATGGAGAACCAGAAAACCCAATGCAGACACAATAAGGCTGGGTTTCAAACCCAGGACTTTCTTACTGCAAGGCAGCAGTGTTACCCACTGATCCACTGTGCAGCATTGATGTTTTATTCACACCAAGGGAGAATTTAGAAACTAATTAACCAAACAGTGATGACTTTAGATTGTGGCAGGAAGCCGGAGCGCCCGGAGAGAAACCTGCAAACAGGATGTTAACTTTTGATAGTTTATTCACAAAATTCAATGTTTCTTTCTCTAAAAAAACAGCTTTGTTGTTTTGGAGATTAGTGGCAGGAGAAACCATTAGGTGGGATTTTCTGTGGAGTGTGGCGTTTCTCTTCATGTGTTTGCTTCTCATTATGAATCCCGCTTTTGTACACATTTTCTTGAGAACAGGTTCAGAAAGCTTTAAAAACAGAACGATTTCTGAACCTGTTGGGAAACTTTTACAGAGGTTGTCCTCTACAGAGGTCGTCTTTATGGCAGCTGGAATCTGAGGATAATCTTTTTGTTCATCATAGAAAACCTCATAATCTAGATCAGTTTTTCTTTTGTTAAATCATTAAAATCCGGTCCCAAAGTTTTTCCTCCTCTTCTGAGGTTGAATTACCCAATTCGGGGTAGTTTTTCTTTTGGGAACTCAGTAAAATCTGGTCCCAAAGTTTTTCCTCTCTTTCTAACAGTGAGCTATCCAATTCAGGGTAGTTTTTCTTTTGGGAACAGTTCACAATTTGGTCCCAAAGTTTTTCCTCATTGTCAGAATTACGTACTTGGTCTGGGGCAGTTTTGTCTTTGTTAACAGTCCTTCTGCTGCTCGTCTGCTGCTTCCTGCGTGTTAAGTCTGACGCTCCGTCTGAGGAACATTTACATTCAGAGACCCTGGAGGATGCGCCATTTCTCGATGTTTTCTCTGGACACGCCGGAGATGAAATAGTGGATCTCAAAGCCTGAGCTTTGAGATCTGCCCCAGAAGAAACTTCCCCAGCCGGGTCAGCCTGAACTCTGGGAACCGTTGGAAGCCCGTCCCAAAACAAATCTCTGTCAACATCCTGGGAGCTTGAGAAACGACTCTGACTTTCGAGAGAAGAAACTTCCCCAGCCGGGTTAGCTTTATCTCTGGGAACCGTTGGAAGCCCGTCCCAAAACAAATCTCTGTCAACATCCTGGGAGCTTGAGAAACGACTTGGACTTTCGAGAGAAGAAACTTCCCCAGCCGGGTCAGCTTTATCTCTGGGAACCGTTGGAAGCCCGTCCCAAAACAAATCTTTCTCAAAATCCTGGGAGGTACTTACGTCCGAGTCGTTTCCAGGGAAGTAATGGTCAAAAACTTTCCTCATCCCTGTCGTCACCAGATATCCTAGTCCAAAACCAAGTGGCAAAATGAAAGGGTATGGCATCTTGGAAGCACAAAAATCCTTACTAGACACAAAATCTGAATCTCACTGAAGCGTTTGGATTCTAACTGATGTGTTGAGATTCAAGCAGTTAAAGCCTCAGAACTTCTTTGATCTGTTGTGATGTTCATGATGTCGTCTGTGACCTCATCAGTGAGGTCACTGTGGTTCTGGGGAGGGTCCTGCTTCTGATCGTTGCTATGGGAACGAACAGACAGGTTCTGCCTGATTCAAACTGAATTAATGACCAAATATTTAATAAGTAATTTTTTTTTCATTTATTTAACAGGAATTGATTAACAATAGATTTCTACCTTGGTTTTCCGTCCCTGCTATATATATATATATATATGTATATATACAGTACAGACCAAAAGTTTGGACACACCTTTTAATTCAATGGGTTTTCTTTATTTTCATGACTATTGACATTGTAGATTCACACTGAAGGCATCAAAACTATGAATAACACATGTGGAAATATGCACTAAACAAAAAAGTGTAAAACAACTGAAAATACCCCTTATATTCTAGTTTCTTCAAAGTAGCAACCTTTTGCTGTGATTACTGCTTTGCACACACTGCATTTTCTTGATGAGCTTCAAGAGGTAGTTACCTGAAATGGTTTTCACTTCATAGGTGTGCCCTGTCCGGTTAATAAGTGGGATTTCTTGCCTTATAAATAGTCATGAAAATAAAGAAAACCCATTGAATTAGAAAGGTGTGTCCAAACTGTTGGTCTGTACTGTGTGTATATATACCCCAAACTTCCCCATTTGGGATATATATATATATATATATATATATATATATATATATATATATATATATATATATATATATATAGCGAGAGAGATAGAGTTAGATTAATAGATATAGATATATATTTAGAGATATGGATATATCTATTTATATATAGTAATATTAATAATAATAATTATTATTAATATTCATCCATTATAAATCACACTAAATCTTTTTGGACTGTGGGAGGAAGCCGGAGCGCCCGGAGAGAACCCACATATGGACATGGAGAACCAGAAAACCCAATGCAGACACAATAAGGCTGGGTTTCAAACCCAGGACTTTCTTACTGCAAGGCAGCAGTGTTACCCACTGATCCACTGTGCAGCATTGATGTTTTATTCACACCAAGGGAGAATTTAGAAACTAATTAACCAAACAGTGATGACTTTAGATTGTGGCAGGAAGCCGGAGCGCCCGGAGAGAAACCTGCAAACAGGATGTTAACTTTTGATAGTTTATTCACAAAATTCAATGTTTCTTTCTCTAAAAAAACAGCTTTGTTGTTTTGGAGATTAGTGGCAGGAGAAACCATTAGGTGGGATTTTCTGTGGAGTGTGGCGTTTCTCTTCATGTGTTTGCTTCTCATTATGAATCCCGCTTTTGTACACATTTTCTTGAGAACAGGTTCAGAAAGCTTTAAAAACAGAACGATTTCTGAACCTGTTGGGAAACTTTTACAGAGGTTGTCCTCTACAGAGGTCGTCTTTATGGCAGCTGGAATCTGAGGATAATCTTTTTGTTCATCATAGAAAACCTCATAATCTAGATCAGTTTTTCTTTTGTTAAATCATTAAAATCCGGTCCCAAAGTTTTTCCTCCTCTTCTGAGGTTGAATTACCCAATTCGGGGTAGTTTTTCTTTTGGGAACTCAGTAAAATCTGGTCCCAAAGTTTTTCCTCTCTTTCTAACAGTGAGCTATCCAATTCAGGGTAGTTTTTCTTTTGGGAACAGTTCACAATTTGGTCCCAAAGTTTTTCCTCATTGTCAGAATTACGTACTTGGTCTGGGGCAGTTTTGTCTTTGTTAACAGTCCTTCTGCTGCTCGTCTGCTGCTTCCTGCGTGTTAAGTCTGACGCTCCGTCTGAGGAACATTTACATTCAGAGACCCTGGAGGATGCGCCATTTCTCGATGTTTTCTCTGGACACGCCGGAGATGAAATAGTGGATCCTGGGATCCACTATTTCAAAAATCCTTACTAGACACAAAATCTGAATCTCACTGAAGCGTTTGGATTCTAACTGATGTGTTGAGATTCAAGCAGTTAAAGCCTCAGAACTTCTTTGATCTGTTGTGATGTTCATGATGTCGTCTGTGACCTCATCAGTGAGGTCACTGTGGTTCTGGGGAGGGTCCTGCTTCTGATCGTTGCTATGGGAACGAACAGATAGGTTCTGCCTGATTCAAACTGAAATAATGACCAAATATTTAATAAGTAATGTTTTTTCCATTTATTTAACATGAATTGAATAACATTAGATCTTTACCTTGGTTTTCTGTACCTGCTGCCATATAAATTGTCTTTATCCATTATTAATTTGGTTCTGGCAGGAAATTGTTCAGATTTTATAAACATTTGCAAAACAAAATTTTCTCTAATCTTTGTTAACTCTATGTTAATGATAAAATTTTATATATTGTTATATATTGCGCAACATCCCCCCCCCTCTTCTCTCTCTCTACTTCCTCTTCTGAGAGAGATGTGCTACCAGCACTCTGTCTATCGGATTACTTGAGTTTCCTAAATCTGCTGGGATTTATCCTGTCCAGAACTGAAGTAAACTCTGTTTAAGCTGGCATCGAGAAAAGATTCGCCTGGTTTCTGACGAACTACATCCAGGTGTCCCAACCTTCTTCCCCCTGTGAATTAGCCAGACTGAGCAGCCTGCAGCCAACTAGTTTCACAGAGCACACCTGTTAACGGCCGCTCTTCTCTTTATGACAACTTGCACTTGGTACAGAACCAGGTTGGTTTTAGTGACTCGGTGAGTCCCAAGGATGTTGTTTTACATATGGACTACCAGCAACCTAAAAACATTTTCCACTTTTTCCTCTCCAGAATCAAACATCAGAGCTATTTTACAACCATCAAAGAACTTTAAGGTGACTCATTAACTGAATGTCCACAACATCTTTTAGATTTTCTTTATGTAAGTATTTTATTAGTAAGGCATTTTTGCAAGGGTCAGTACAGCTTAATTCAGTAGCAGAAATAATCAAATAAGTAAAATCAATCATCTAGTCTGTCTTTCCCTAATGCTGACACCGAGAACTAAAAAGGGAACCTTTGAGAGAGACGGACAGAGCATGGCTTTTCAAACCCCAGACCTGGCCTGATGATGAAGAAGGTGCTGCAGCAGGAGGAGAAGTTGATCGGCGAAGGCAGGGATCTCTGTAGGTCTGATGAACTTCTTCTCCGCATGGATGGTGAGGTCACACAGGACTTGGGTGCTGGCAGGAAGGAAGGCACCAGTTCTTCTTTGCCTTTGTCTTTGCCTTTATCTTCATCTTTGTCTTTGGGGTCTGAACCCAGCAAGTGTGATTTGAAGCCACATGTTGCCGGGGCTGATTGGTCCCCATGCACAGGACAGTCTTTGGCTCTGTGGCCCCGGCTCTTCTTCAGCTGCAGAGTTCTTTGTCTGTCTCGATCTTGGCTCGAAGCTGCCTGGAGGATCCAACCAAAGATTCCTGTTTTGCACCCACCTTTTATAGGGTTTATCCACCCTTTTGGTGCGTTTGCATTGGCTAGCACTGTTGCTGTGCTTGTTTAATTGGTTGTCTGCTTAGACCAGGCATGTCCAAAGTCCGGCCCGGGGGCCAATCACGGCCCGCGGTCAGATTTCATACGGCCCCGCAGCTTCGGTTTTATAATGTATTATTTATGGCCCGCCTGCACTGTGAAACAGAATAAATAAATCATAAAACTTGAACTGTAATTCCTCCTTTCACCAAATGGTGGCAGCACCACTTTAATACTATCAGTCTGCCTCCGTGCAGCGAACCGCTCTCCACTCATTTCTGCCATGGCCACTTCAAAGAAAACGAGGAAAGTTGACAGTGAGGGCCGCCGCTTTCAAGAGAGATGGGAATTACAATACTTCTTCACTGAAAATCAGGGCAATTGTGCTTGTCTAATTTGTGAGACGGTTGCCTTGTTTAAGGATTTCAACGTAAAGAGACACTACCAGACTAAACATGCTAACACATACAACAAGCTAACAGGAAGTGACCGTGCTGAAAAACTGAAGCAGCTCCAAGCTGGACTGGCATCACAACAGCGATTCTTCACGCGGACCTGTGAGTCAAAAGAAAATACCACCAAAGAAAGCTACGAAGTGGCCATGTTAATAGCTAAACATGACAAACCTTTTACTGAAGGTACATTTATCAAAGACTGTGTTATGAAAATGGTGGAGAACATTTTGCCCTGAGAAGAAGCAAGAATTTGAGAAAAATGTTTGCCTGGCAGTAACAGTGTGGCTCTGAGAGTTGAGGACATGAAACTGAGTGTTTTGAACGGTAACATCTGTCACTATCAGCAGTGAAGAGCCAAAAGAACATTTATGCACCTGGATTTATGGCACTTATTTTTATTAAACTCTTGAGTAAGATTTGGTTATGAACTAGGGGTTGAACGACTACATATTTTTTAAGGTCGACTACATCATGATAATAGTCGAGTCGATGTCGACTAGTCGCGGTGACGTCATAGTGACGTAAGCGCAAAAACCCTTCACAACTACTTGGAGGCTTTATTAGCTATTTTCACGGCAAATATTGACCCCCCCCCCCCCACACACACACACACACACACTCTCCCCTTCTCCTACTTTTACTAAGTCTATTATGGAGATTCTTCGTGAGCAGCGGGGAAAAGTTTGTTGCACAAAGTCGGGTCTGACTTTTTTTTTCTAAACACCGGCTGATGCTGATGATCTCTGGATAGTTACTATAGGAGTCAAATGATCACACTGACTACATGGTGCTTTTGGAACATCACAAGCCAAACTTGTTATGAACGGATCCCGTTTGGTTACAGCTGAATTCAACGAAACCACCTGCTTCTCCTCCGCCCGATGCGCGGCAGGAAGCTCTGCTGACTCAGCAGATTGAACGATTTAAGATATTTTCTAGTCAACGTCAACATGATAAAAGTCGAGTCGATGTCGAGTTGACTAGTCGTTGT
Organism: Xiphophorus couchianus; assembly: GCF_001444195.1. Classification (NCBI taxonomy): domain Eukaryota; kingdom Metazoa; phylum Chordata; class Actinopteri; order Cyprinodontiformes; family Poeciliidae; genus Xiphophorus; species Xiphophorus couchianus. The sequence goes on from NC_040239.1 coordinate 4,206,977, forward strand.
GACGTCATAGCAACGCAAGACGCAAATTTGTGATTTGCTGCCGCCGGTGTCCTGTCACAGCTGGGCGTTTCATGAATGAAGTTACTGACAACTGACTGGATCGAGCCGGTTGTTCAGGAGCTAGCATTAGCATTAGCGGATGCCTTTTCAAATGACTGTGCATCGCGGTCGTACTTTTGTTGTACTTCAGCACAGCTTTGCAGATTTTGCATGTTACGGTAGTTAAACCAGAAGAGTCATCTTAAGTGAAATATTTCCACACTGTTGACGAATTTCTACCTGTTTGACAATATGCGGGCTTGTCCTCGATCTATTTTGAAGACGCCATTTTGTAGCCAGTGTTCTGTCAGATCAGCTATCAGAGTGTCATACACTTCTGACAGCTGATCTGATGACACTTCTAAGCACGAAGTGTCATTCTTAGCACGAACTCACGGCTATATATATGTCAGACAAGTATACACTGTCATTACCAACTACAGGCTTTTATTTAATCAGCAGCTGTCATTACCACAGATCTTTATTTAATCAGCAACATAACATCATAATGTATTAGTTAGATCGTCGTGACAAAGACACTCGCGAGCCGGCTAAGTGACATCCTTAGCGGGAAGGGGGCGAGTTTTAGACGGCTCGTGTTTTGTAGTGGACTGCAGCTGCAACTCCACCTCCTTTTAAAAACACTGTAAAACCACAAATATGCATCCATCTACATATCATTTAAACTAATGTATTAACTTATTTTTCTTGTGTCTTGTGACGTATACTGTGCTGTCAGATCAGCACAGGCTGTCACCACAGGCAATCACATGACTGCGACTAGTCGACATGAAATGTAAAAACTCGCGAGACGTCCTAGAGTCGACTAGTCGACTAATTGGTTCAACCCCTATTATGAACCTGTAGATATTGTAAATGACGAGCAGAATTCACTTGTTTTAAGATTAAATAATAACAGACAACTTTGCATTACTTATAACTCCTGTTTAAAATGTTCTTGAGGCAAAGATATTTTTAAACTCATGTAAATTTAAGGTATTTCATACAGTTTGTTCAATGTTATCTGACTCCAGATATGAAAGAAAGGCAGAATTTGTGTTTTTAGAGTTGTTCTCATTTGCCTGAGTGGCTTATATTTGTTTTTTTTGTCATTTGAAAAATAAAGATAATTGTGACATTGAAAATTGTGTATTTGCATGAAACACTTGTAGTTAAAAAATGTCCAGGGCGTGCCGTGGTGGCGTAGGGCAACCCGTATTTGGAGGCCTTGAGTCCTCGACGCGGCCGTCGCGGGTTCGATTCCCGGACCCGATGACATTTGCCGCATGTCTTCCCCCCTCTCCTTCCCTGTTTCCTGTCAGCCTGCTGTCACATAAGGGACACTAGAGCCCACAAAAGACCGGGAATCGAACCCGCGACGGCCGCGTCGAGGACTCAAGGCCTCCAAATACAGGTCGCCCTACGCCACCACGGCACGCCCTGGACATATCAGTGATGTTTAATTGCAGTTACACCTTTTTATACCATTTCAAGCTCAATGTCAAAATCACATTTATAACTTCTTTAGCTTCTCTGATTTAGCTTTCATTTATAATTTTATAACCATAACTTATTAATTACTCTTATTATAATTTTAATGTGAGTTATTACATATGTTTTCTGAAAAGAAACCAAGAATAATCTATTATTCTAATTATTTGATACCAAAGTTACAGTTACTTGTTTTACTTGTAAGTGTTCCCACAAATGTAAGTGTAAGTGTTATTATAAGTAAACCAATATTAATATAAGTATTTTACTTTGAATCTTATCCAATTACTCAAAATGTTTAGACTTTCATTCTTTAAAATTTCATGCTTTAAAATAAGGAATAGTCGCAACTATTTTTGTAAATTTGCAGGCTGGAAACTTACTTCCTCTTTTTCCAGGAAACCTGCTCTTCCTGTTTCATGAATCTCTGACTATGATTTCTTATGATTAGATAGAAAAAAGGAATAGAATTAAAGCAAAGTTTGCAGGAGACAAAAACAACACACACACCAGATTTATTTTATTAATGTTTAAGTCTACTGTTGTCACTTGATGTCACTTGAGTGACTCATTTTAAAGATAACTGTATTTATTATTACTGTTAAACTTAAATCTCCAGCATGGGGAAGTGGGATGAGCTCGAGTTTTCTTCACAATATTTTATATTACCTTGTTCTGAAATTATCAATAATGATGTAATTTGTTGAACAACTAATATTGGGATTGATTAAACTCAGATCTTAAACAAATAATAATTGAATAGAAAAGTATCACATATATGTATGTATATATATATAGGCCTGTCGCGATAAACGATAAATCAATTAATCGTACGGTAAATTAAAACTATCTACGTGATTTTAACTATCGGCATTATCGTCTCTTCCGGCCTTTTTCTCTTTTTGTTAATGACACTAAATGAAAAAAGGCTCAACTCCGGTGCTCTCCACTGACCCTCCCTTTCCCCATTTCCTCAGTGTAAAGCTCAGCACAGACTGCACGATCTTAGAGCTGTCGGCTGATTGTCGGCCCATTTTCAAAACCTGACAGGCCACACATTAGCCGACAGAAATCTTAGGTATAACGGTTCGATCGGGTTCGGTCCTGCCGTGTGGTGTCCAACAATGGGCCCAAAATAATGGCTGCAAGTTCAGTTAACTAATTTTAAAACCGGGCATTAATCAACGCTTTACTACAATCTACCTGCAATGCATGTGGCTAGTGTCAGCGTAAAGTCCTGACTGAATGAAAATCATTAGAACCTGTTTACGTCACGTTAACGAAGAACAGCTGAAAAGTTACCGGGTTTATCAACTGCGGTAGGAATTTCGCTCCAACTCCTCCTCTTGCCATTTCTATATTCTTTGCACAAAATGTTGAATAAACATTAATGTTGTTTCCACGTATCATCTCCAATGTCCGCTGGACTTCGGGTTGCGCCGTGTCAGCTGTTTGGATCATTAAACACTGAGGAGAATCCACTCTTTCTGATTGGCTGCCTGTCACATTCAACAGGCTGCTTTAAGCTCCCAGTCGGGGAAAACCCCTGATTTAGATCGGAGCGGCAACGACGATCTACCGCAGGGTGCTCAAACTTTTCTAGACCAAGATCTACTTTTTCTCTCACCAGCCGGCTGAGATCTACCTCATGACAGGAAGACATAAAAATTGTAAATTAAACTTTGACTTATTTTATATGCGAATATACATCAGTTATAGCAGAAACAATAAAGTGATAGAAAGCCTAATGCAGTATATTTCTTCCTCAGTGAGATTCTCCTACCGTTTTACTCTCTTTCTCTCTTTGTCGTTAAGCACGCCCGTTGCCGTGGCAACCGCCTGCGCCCCGCAAGCGGAGCAGCGATTACGTTAAAAACGTAACATTCAGTCCGTTACGATGTCAAGTTTCCAGGCTTGATATTTATTTCTCGATTATTGGTTGATTAGCTAATGTAAACTCCTGCTCTGCTAGTCGGTCGGTCTTTGAGTCGCTTTTTTTTTTGTTAATGGAACTGAAACGCACTGAATTGTTGAAACAATAATTACTGAGAATATAAATGTTAACAGGTTTTGTTGATTTTGTTGATATATTATTCTTTAATGAAGCTACAAACGTTTGGGATCTTAGTGAATATTTTGATAAGCGCATCAGAAGAGGAAGTTCTGGTCTCATGGTCCTGGCAGCGTTCAGTTTGTCACCAACTGCCAAGATCAACTGAAAACCTTCCCGTGATCGACGTATTGAGCCCCCTGATCTACCGTAACACACCACACACTACAGGATGATCGGTTACGAAATCGTAAGCGACAATCTTAGAACGGCCGGCGTTCTAATATTGTCTTAAGGGGAAAAATAGAGGCAAAAAAACCTTGTAGTGTGAATTATTGCATCAGGTAATCGATGTGCCCATTTTCTCTATTTAAATCTAATTATTACTGAAGGGCAACATAGTATACAGACTTCATAATCTGCACTCTTTTGGTTGAATGCAGTATTTATTTCCACTTTGGCTTTATGTTGTTTAGTTTTTAATCAAGTAAATTTTTTGTTAATGGAGACTGAGAATCCATTTTATTTTGTTTTTGGTTGTTTAGTTTATTTTGTTTATCAGTTCCAGTGTTTAGTGTTCTTTTGAAATTAAAGTATCTATCTTTGGCAGGAAATCGCATGCATTATTACGTCATTTCCATTACATCAGTGTAAAACGGTCTTCAAACAATTTTATCGTTTATCGCAATAAGTTTTGAGACAATTAATCGTTCAGCAAAATTTGTTATCGTGACAGGCCTAATTCTACGCTAATTTTGCTTTTGAAACTTATTCAGTTGCTAAGAGGGAAAACTGTGTGAGAAATTGAATATTCAGAATAATATCTAAACAAACTAAAACTTAGTTTTTTTCAGTTTATTTCTCTCTCTGTAGTTTATAAAGAATCTTGCAGCCTGATTTTAAGTTCTAAAAACTAGCAGTGGTTAAGGAGAAAAGTTTAGGAGAAGAAAAATAAAATTAAGCTGCTTCAGAAAGACTTTGATAGTAATTTTATGTCTAATTTACAAAGCAACTTCACAAACACGACCCTGTACCAAACCAAGACCTAAAAACTGAGATACACACCGAACTGTCAGTCAGGTGTACCGACACTCCCTCATTTAAATGCTTCACTAGCATGCAGTTTATACATGGATATGATATGAAGCAATGAAAGCTGATTTATTGAATTCTCCACAAACTGACCCAGAGGGGATTTTAAAGCGGGGAATCCTTGGAAGAGCCCAAGTCTTGATCGCATTACGAAGCCGTCTGTCTCATCAGAGCGGACGTCCAGCGCACATCGGAGGTGTCTCTTGGGGAATTATCTGCGACGGCATTGTGCCATAAGAACACATATGTGTTTTCATTCGAAGTGTCTGTCCTTTATAATCCTCCATATTTCATTTCTCTGGAAATAATACTGTAATCTCTAATAGCAGGACTTAAGTTGTGCAGTTAAAGTCGAGGCTCGGTTGCTATCAAGTCACCCTTGTTTTCATGCAGACAGAAAAAAGGCCAGTTGGGAATTTGTTGGGATATTCCACAGCTTAACTCCAGTGTTCCTCTTGCATCAAGCAATGAGAGACCTTTAAGGCCAGGGCAGCTATTCAGCTCATCCTGTCTGTACTTTATTACTACTAAGACCACAATGCTTAGAAAACATAAATGAAATGTCGTCTGACACTTAAATAAGATTAGAAAATGTGGAGCATGTTTGTTTATATAAAAACAAGCTTGTGGCTGGTTTTGTTTAGGCACATCTAATGTGACCTCAGTGACTTTATTGTATGCAGCAGCTGGGATAGAAATACTGAAATCCCCTTGGGTAGAATTACCAATAGATCTGTTTCATTTGCAGTAGTCTTGTAACAGTTGGTGTATGAGAAAGCATCTTTATGTTAGCAGCACATTACTGTTGCGCCTGATTAAGATGAATGGATCACCACACAATTTCTTTTTCTTTAGGACAGAGCATAATTTGAAGGAATTATGTAAAATTAGATCAGAAAAAGGCAAAGTGTATTTGTGTTTATTTTTACATATTTTTATCCTTTTATCTTTGTGTGTACATGCAAGTCAGTCAATTTGCTGCTGCTACGCATTAATTTAAAGGATATAATGGATATTTCTATTTTATTCTATTGCCCTGTTGTAGACATTTTCTAACCAGCCCTAAAATTAAACCAGTAACTAAATTAGCTTTGCACAGTTCTAGCAAGCTACTGCTAGCTAAAGCTAGCTTTATTTTAGCTTTCTCCTACAGGCTAACTGTAGCATATTTCCTGAGATGCTTTACAACATTATTATTAACCATAGCTATTAGTACGATTCAGATTCATTATTTAAAAAGCTTCATTATACAGAAGGGCTTTTGTTTTGAAAGATTAGATTAAGCAGTTTAATTAAAATGATTTGGTAGGTGAGTGTGCTGTGTGTAATCCATATGTGATGCTGCAAACATTCAGAGCCGTTTCAGGAGTAGATTTAGTGCTTTGACCTGCATGTAATCCTTTGACTTTATCTGAGGTGGTCGTGTTTTTGACTGGTTGCCGGCAACAAACCTTCATGATAAACAAAACAATCAAAATGTGTGTTTATGCCTCTTAAGACCACTAATGGTTTCATAGTTTTATTCCAAACAAATTTCATAAAAACACAAAAACAACTAGAGTCCAGCTTGTATTTTTATTTTTTTTAGATTATCAGCCCATGTTCTAGTGCACTAATCTTCAACAAACATACCTGCCGACTTATAGCGGAAGATCAACATATTCTAATGTACAATGGCAGAGTTCATGTTAAAGGAACAATTCAATGTGACGATTAATAATGACATCAAAAACGAGAACCAAAATGTTTAATACATGGAACCCCATAAAATCTGTTATTATTCTCAAATCCATTTTATATTTTTCTGAATTCCACTTTCACTGGTCTAGCCATTTTTTTTTTTTACCCAAAAACTGTGTAATTATAAATTGAGTTAAAAAGTAAATCAACACATTTACTGACTGTTTCGCAATTTTCTCTTTGTAGGGTTGGGGATCCCAAGTATTTCACGTTTAATGCTTTAAAACTGTCACAACATAGTAACCGTTTTAACAAATCTGGAAAACAAACTTCTTTTTAAAAGCTACACATTGCAGTTTTAGAGAAAGGCTGTTCTACTGAGTCATTAAAAACACTAGCCCTAAGCTTTGAGTGAGTTTTAACGTTTTTTTAGAGGATGTTGGTATTGATGGAGTCAAAACTAAGCCAAACCCTAACTAATTATTTAATGACAAGCACAGGGAGCTGCAGTGCCAAAATATTTTAGAAACTAGATTTTTTTTTCCCTACTTGCCAAAATCTGTGGATTCTCTTAGAAACCTTATTTGTAGATCCTTGGAAATCAAGCAACCTTGATCCTGGGAGAGTAGAGAGTGAGATTAGTGACAGGAGTCTTTGATGCTGGACACCACTTTGCCAAAAAAGGGCAAAGGTGGTAATAAACAAGTAGCCAACTAAAGGACAGTACAGCTCTATTGTGAATCTGTTTCAGCCAATACTCTCTGCCAAGAGAGTCTTTTAATCGCTGTAAAAAAAAAAAAAAAAAGCAGCAAAAGTCATTTAAATGGTGTCTTTACCAGAAGGCATCAGAAGTATGGTACAAACATTTACAGGACTTTATGTATCTCTCTCTGAGTTAAATTAACAGCTGGTGTAGTGTTGTGCAAGTAAAAAAAAAGTAGTGAATACACTGCATGTATAATCTATGAACCAAGTACTTAAAAAGGACACAAGGTGCTTCAGTCAAGTCTGTAAAGTTCCTGGTAGATGACTCCTGTCTCATGTCGTCAAGACTGTGCACATTAATTACGCAGCTCACTCTGAGGCTCTTTAACACAGCCGCATTAACGCAGCATGTCATTAATAAGAAAAGGAGAGTGACATGTGAAGGTCTCACATTGAGACTAATTGAAAAGGCATCAATCATCTGCAGCCATTTCACTTGGCTCAGCACCTGCTGCTGCGTAGATGAGGTCACGCTTTGAACAGGATCAAGACAACTTAATCTGGACAGATTAACACAGCAGAATGCACTATGCTCATCATGTCTTCCTGTGTTTCTGCAAACTGTTTTATTTTCTAAAACTGAGTCCCTTTTTAGAGAACAACTGATCCATAACAATAATGCAACTCTAATCCACTCAGGTTTGTCACTCTACTTGGATGGGGGAGGTAAATGGAGTCAAGTTAAGAATCAGTTTCAATGAATGCTGGAAGGCAAAAAAATAAAATGAGGTTTAACTATATGTAACTAAAAGATAATTAATGTAATGCTATAATGACATGCAAAGTATTCAAACAAAGACAAATTTATTACTGATGACAGCAGACCCAACGAGTTTAGATACTGCAGTTTCTAAGAAGCAGAAAATAAATCCAAATCAGAGACATTATCAGCGAATGTGAGGAAAAGTAAGAAATACAACAGAAAATCCCATTCAGAAGCAAGATCTAGGAAGGGATTAGATATTTGGTTATTTAGTTTGTCATTTCATTTGCTTACAATTTAAAGTGAACATGTCACATGTTATGAATTAAAAGTTTTGAATTAAAATTAGTTTGACGAAAAAATCTTTAATTGTAAATTTATATATTTAAAAAAAACAATAGTTCTGTGCTACTTTTATTCAAAAAAGTAAATCAGTTCTGCTTGTTCACCACAGATAAAACTTTCAGTCATCTTTATCTCAAAAGGAAATCTAAAGTGCTGGTAGTTGAGACAAGTAGTTACATGTTAAGTCCTATAATATTTTTTTTTAAAAATCTGTAATCACGGTTGTTTTAATACTACTTCTAGCAACCTGATACCTGGTTGATGTGTCGAAGGATTCCAGCAAACTTGCTTTTAAATCTAGACTTCTGTGGATTCCTGACCAAGAACAAGGCGACAGTGGAGAGGAATGACAAACAATTAACCTTGGAGTAAATTTTTGGAGCTTTTTCTTTAGGAAGGCAACAGTTCTAAAAACTAGATGAAAATCGTCAGAGCTCACCATTCGGAGCTAACTTTTCTATATTTTTTCTGTCCCTGGTAATTTAATTAAATTTTTTAGCCTCTTGTCCCACAGCACCATCCCTCTGGCTGCAGCTGAGCAGATGCTGGGCATAGCAAATGAACACAACTTAGCCGTCACATATGCTGCACAATCAAGAGAGAGTTTTGCAGTGATTTATTCATAGCGGTGAATAATGTAAACACGCTTTTTTTAGCGGGTGGGGTCTGTTTCGGGTGTGTGCGTTTCAGTTCAGCTTATGACGAACTGATGTTAGCGTCACAAGGAATATCAGTCATGTTAAGTATAGATGTTTGCACAGATGGAGGCAACACTCACTCCGTTCCAGCTGCAGAGGCCTTGTGTTCTTAATGCGTTTTCCAACGTCTGGAACAGAACTTGAGTCAGTTCTGATCCAATCACGGTCAGGTTTAATTATACTCCAAAGACAAACCTCTTTCTTCAAACACAGAGGAACCAAGGACATGTGATACAGACAGGAAATATTAAATTTGTGCATTAGTAGCATTAAAGATAAAAAATGCATATGCTCTCACTGTAATCAGATTGCTGAACTGTTCACAAAATGTTCTCCAAACTAAACTTCTTGTTGTGGGGACAGGGACATGCACAACACCTAAATATATTGTCATTTAAAATTAGGCAGGCTTTTAAAAAATCTGCTAAAAAATATGGATTTATAGTTTTTCATTCTCTTTAAAATATATTGTTTTTACCCCACAAGAACAAGGAATTCAGACCAAATATATGAAAAAGAAGTTCCTATTACGTTCATTATTGCAATGGCTTTTAAACACGTCAGTCACCCTGTGGCAAGTCTGGTAACTTTAACTGCTTGATGCCACGGAGACTAAATGGGTACTGGTGGAGTAACATTAGTTGTGTTCCCATTGACCACATTATTGTGCAATTTGACATTTCACAAAGAAATGTGCTTAATTGAAACTCTTGAATTTTGGATACGTTTTGGCCCTGGTAGGAGGAGGTGGTTTTTTTGGCCTTATTGAAATCGCTTCATTTCACAAAACTACAATGGAAGCATTTTTATTTATTTTTTGGCGTCAGACAAGTCATGTGATTAACAACCGGATTTTGCCACTGGTGCAAACCACTAAGAAGACGATGACAGGAAGTAGTCGGATTCTATTTTTAATGACTTATTGCGTGAATAAACTTATTCATATGTTGTTTTAATTGAGCTTCTTACTTAATGGAAATACTGAAACAGAAAAGTTGTTTTTTATATATACAGTATATATTAGCAGAATAGTGACCATTTTGCATACATTGTAATTGAAACGCAGCTATCATTAACCAAAGAGTCAAACTGACCCTTTAGATTAATCTGATGGAAGACACTGAAAGACACCCCTATGTTTCCTTTTATAAAATTGATACATATGGACTGATTACATAAATTATATGTTATTTATAGACAGAAAACATCAAGTTAAAGCATGTGCTAATAGATGAACTATTTAAGAGTTTTGGATTTATACTGATAATTGTGTACTTCTTAAAGGTTTAGTCATGTAGTGTGTTTCAAACGAGCCTGCTCATGCTGTGTGTGATTGTGTCTCCATCCCACTGTATTAGATTTCCTCCTTTATAATCCTGAATAATAGAACCGCCGTCTCTGATGGAGGCAGTCGAGACTGAAGGAGTTAATTATCTGCCCCCCATCCAGTGAAGTAGATTGTGATGGTGAATTAGAAACCTAAAATGACCGGTTTGATTGTAATGACAGCTCTTTGTAAGAATCATTTCATCTGCTTACATTACTTTGGAAGACGTGATTAATGAAGCGCAGCATCCTTCCCGCTTTCCCCCCTGCTTTACTGATCCCTTGACATTTACTTTAGTTTGGGCTAATGTATTAATTCCAAAGATAATTATTCAATATATTTTTGTCACTGTTGATATAGCTCAGTGTCACCCCTGCTGCTCGGTGCTGAGAGCTTCTATATGATTTTTCCAGATGGGGAACAGGCTCCTGCAGAAGTCTTGTTCCTTGAAGAAAGCCATATGTGTGAGGATAATCAGACAGGAGAAAGAAGCTCTCGGATAATGTGCATCTGATGCTTGTCTCTGGCATCTAAAGGAAATCAGAGGTGAGGGATTATCAAGTGTAGTGCCTGAATATTGAGAATTTTAGGCAAGCATTAAATTTCCTTTTTCTCCTGACATTGGCAGGATTTTGTCTACAAGCTATGGAGCAATCGCAAAAACACAACAGTGAAAAAGCTCACTTTTCTGAACCTAAGATTGTTTTACTTGTGAGGGTCTAAACCTGCTGTGTCTTTTGTCAAGTAATTCACTGTATTCTTCGGCATTATTCCCCCTAAAGTGTCTGTCTGAGTCCTGAACGCTTTAACAAGACCCGTATGCCATTCCAACTTTTCCGTTGGTCTTGTAGTTGTCTTTAGTCTGCCATTTTCCCACAAAAGTTTCCACAAGCAACAGGTGTTAAATTGGTGAGAGGCCTTGTGTTTCAGCTTCCCTCTGGTCAACGACACCATAAAGACGCAAGGAACCTAAAATGCATTTAAGGGCTCCTAAAACGTTAGCTTGCTTCTCAGAGTTAGATGTGAACATTCAGGCAAATGAAATAAAACACCGATTTTGAAAGCAGTTGTGTGAAAAATTATTTGGCCCATGAAAAGGTCTTCTGTTTAGCTTTTTTTTTTGTCTCACTTTATTGTTTCAGATCAAACACATTTTTAAACCAAAGATAATCTCAGCAAGTCCAAAATCAAGCTTTTAAATGATTTTATTGATTGAAAGGGAATAAACTATCCAAACTAACCTTTGCCTGTGTGGAAATATTTCCTCCAGTCATTAATTAACTGTGGTGGACTAAATTTTTGGTTCATTTTCACTTGCCACACCCAGAAATGACTTCTGCTACAACTATATAATCATATCATATAAACAGAGCCTGTCTTACAACATAAAGTGCACTAAAAGATCTCAAAAAGCAACACATCATGCCCTGATCTCAAGAAATGCAAGAACAGATGAGGGGGAAAAAAAATCACATCTGTCAGGAAAGATTTACAAAGCTTATTTTAAGACTTTGACAAATCCAGAAATGGAGCATATATGGTGAATCTTCCCAGGAGTGGCTGGAATACCAATATTACTCAGAGTTCATTGATATCTCATCCAGAAGGTCACAAAGGAGCCCAGAACAACAGATAAATCTCTTCAGCCCTCAGTCAGAATTCATGAGAGATTGGACAAAAACAAGCAGGTTCATCTCTCCTAGCACAGCTCTTCAGAAAAAGAACCATATACCAGCAGTCAAACGTGGTGGTAGCATGATGATCAGGGGGTGCGTTTGTTTCTTCAGGACCGGTACATCAGTTTGTGATGTAAAGTCTAAGCACAGTTGAGTTAAGCAGCAGGACGGGGATCCTAAGCACTGCAGAGAAAGTCAAATAGACTTAAATTGAGTTACAATATTCAAAGACCCTCCAGTGCGCCTGAATTAAAACAATTCTGCAAAGAGGAATTAGACCAAGACTTTCTACAGCGACGCAAGAAACTCATTCCCAGTTATCACAAATATTTGAACCAGACGTGAACGCAGCCTAAGAAAACCCTCTTTGTGTTAGAAACAAAGATTAGAAACGCGCTGTCCTCCTTGCGTGTCAGTTTACACAAAAAGAAGCCAGCAGGGGAGGAACGAAGCCTGAAGAAGAGCCAGTCTCAGTGGTGAGCTTGTCATTCAACCTGCAAACATCACAGCAATGCACACAACAGTGGAGCTGTGTGTCTGAGGCCATCTTGCAGATGTCTTTGTTTTGTTCTCGCTCTGCAGCCTGAGCTGACCACTGTTTGTTTGATAGATACCAGGAGACGTGGGGGGGGTCGCCTGTGATATTTCAGCAGCTGTTTCCTTTATGCAGCTGCACCGCTGCAGACAGGACACTTCAAATCATGCTCACTGCTGCCACCACTGTGAATGTATCTGTGTGTGAGGGACAATCCAATGGGATCTTGTGCCTGACGTCACACTGAGCCACAACAGAGAGTTGAGGGGTATCCTACATCTATCACAGTGAATATGATCAGCACAGAGGAAATCAGTTCACTGCAGAGTCTGCAGGTCCTGTTGAGAAAGCTGGACTGTGTTTACATCGTGTGTGCTTGTTATTCCATTCTGCAGCTTCTTTTTTAAACGTTGTGGGTAAAAATGAGACCGTCTGCATTTTGATTATAATTTGAAACTGGGAGGTGGCTTTAACAGCGTGTTTTAAAAATGTCAAGCTCTACCGTGCATATTTGGTCTTTCAGTATATTTAATCCAAAAGGAAGATGTGGGCAGTTTTCTTGTTTTCCAGGATTTAGTTTGATGGCTCATATTTCAGTTCTTTTCATAATTTTACCCCACAAACTCATTTGCACATCTGCTTTAATGTCGTTGATGAACGTGCACTTCTGCAATCTTTTTTCAAAATATAATTTCTTTCCAGCTTTATACATTCAGGTTATATTTTTAAAATAAGCAGCATCTTTAAATTTTTGAAAATGAGTTATGTTTATTCAGTCACATGTACTGCTGAGAACAAAACGTTTTAAATGTTGAATTAGGAAAGAGCACCAATATTATTAAAATAGTGATGAGAAGAAACCATATTTTTAATGATTAATTTTTGGAAAAAAAGTGCATCTTTAGTCCCTAAATTTATGAATCAAACATTAAGCCCTTAAAATGTATTACATTTATTTTAAAAAGTAAGTTGGCCTTTCTTATGTTAATCAAAGATCTTCACATTTTTCTTGGCAGGACCATTTAATCTTTATATGTTTTTTTTTTTTTCTTGCAGGATTTTTCTGTCGCATGTAGACATTTTCATCGTGTTTTGTAATTTGAGGCCATTGAGGCTACCTGTAACTCACTGCTAACATACCTTTGCTAGCTAACTAGTCATCTTTTTTGCATCCATTATGAGTAAATGCAAATTTATCGCCACTTGACTGGACGAGTCATTTCTGTGACATAGGTTTAAATTCTTGTAATAGTCTTGAAAATGTCTCAAGCTCTTAAATTTGAGTTGGCTACAGAAACCCTAAATCAACCATCAGCATATTTTTGGATGGCTAATTAATGTTAAGATAACTGTTGTCAAGAAAACTGGTATGACGTTGAGATCTATCCAGGTACACACAGAAAAAGGTGCATGAAGGCCTGAAGGAAATAAAGCAATCTTGTGTTTTGATTTATAATGATTGAGTGTTTTGATAATGATTCAGTTGAACATGGATGAATACAATAGGTAAAATGACTGTATGTAAGTAATCACTGAATGATTCTGAAGTGTACGAATCATGATCTGTAATAACATGACAACAATGAAATGATTAAGGTTTGATGATTTATAATAAGTGAAAGAGATGATTAATGCTCATGATTAATGCTTAAAGGAAATCAGCACATAAGTTTTTAATATTTGACTGTGTTTGAAAGTTAATCAGAGTAAAGCACATAGTTTTCAATGTAGAAAGGATAGGAGAAATAGGAGAAGGGGAACTTGTGAGTTTCTGCTGTCGCAAGCAGTTCTGAACAGATGGCCAGACGCACAGGATGGGTGGGGCGGTATGGTTGGCTAAGAACAACGCTGAGGAAAGGACGGTACTTTCCATCCCAGCCAGCAGACAGGAGGGGCCGAAACCACGTAAACTAACACTCCCCATACACATATATGGCAGAGAACTGTATATAAGCAGACGGAAAAGGAGAAGTTCTTGTTCTTTGTCTGCGGCACTGAAGTAGAGCTAACACGAAGAAGCAGATCGAGGAAACAACAGCAGACCACACCCTGGAGCCACGGGGAAAGCTGAAGCTTCTTGCCGCCAAAGGGAGACAAGTTCCAATCGTCCAACCCGGGTTCCTGATTCGATCGTCGGTCTTACCTCAACCCAAACATTGCAACAGACTTGGAGAAAGGACAAAGGTCCCGGAGGGATAAAAGAGTTGGGTTTTCAAAAGCAATTGAACCCTCTCTACTTTGCTTCCATTCTAAAGAGGATTTTTTCACACAAAGGATAAAGACTCAGACCAAGGTTCTCGGACGTTCCTGTTGCCAAAGATCCACCACCAACTGGGTATGAGTAGAATTCGCTTCCTAAAAAGCTATCTCAGAATCTGCGACATAGGTTAGGGAAAGAGACAGGAGGGTATGATTATACATGTTGATCTTATTACACTGCTCTTGACTTGTATACAATTGATTATTGATTTGTATGTCACATACCCCTGCTTAAGCTTGCTTAATAAATTCTTACTCTAAAATTCTAATGAAGTTGGTGGACATTGGAATTAATTGAGTCATTTAATCATTTTTCAGTTCTTTTAATAAAGGTAAAACTAAGGTACATGGTTCTAGTGAAAAGGAGGCTTCATAATTTCCTTTGGTGAGAGTAAAATAATGACCCAGGGACTTACATCCAAGTCACTAAATTTAATCTAGCCGGTTCCAGGAGCAAGTTATATTTTAGAAAGCGAGCTACCGTTAACAGGAGTGGTTATTGGAATTACGCAGCTGTGAGGGCTACTCAGCTGACTGTTTCTTAACTGAAAAGGGTCGTAACTTCTGGATTGGAGGTAGTTAGAGCTAGACGAATCGCTTTCGACACCAGTTTAAATAGATTATCTCTTATAGATCTCTTTTAGGGTAATACCCAGGTCTTAGAGATTTTCCGGACCTGTTAGACAGAGAACTGGTCAGTAGTCAGTCCCGGAGGGTTGTGATGAAGTGGGCGGGGCTAGCTATTGCAGGATAACGGACATGGCGCCCAACGTGGGGCGGAGCCAAGTAGGCGGGCCCTAATAAACCAAGTCAGTAAAAACAGAAGTGTGATTCTGAATAGCTCACTTGGATGGTTAACTCTGAGGGAATAGAGTTAACGGTGACTGATAAGGCCGTCAGTCACAACCCTTGCAGTAACTGTATAGCATGCAGGTGAGGGAAAGCTTCTACTGAGGATAAGTGATAGTATCCAGACAGTGAAGCCAGTAGCCAACACAGCCTGGACCCATCCCTACTCAAGAGCGCAAAGAGAGGCTTTGGGGGATAGGCAACTCGAAGACAAAGACAACTATGGATGACGAAGAAAGGGGGGAACTGGATCCCCTGCAAAAGCCAGCAAAGGGACAAGAGGCAAGCAACATCAGCCGGGATGGAGAGAGTCATCAATCCCATCTTTCCCAATCCACATTAACACAATTGCCTGTATCATTGATATTACTCGGTGATGGATTGGATTCCTGGATTGAGGTAATTAGGAGGGTTTTCTTTGAATCTCACTACACCATCAAAGAGGACATGGCACGGAACTTAATGAAATACCTGGTACGGACTCGGATATACTTTTGCACACAGCTTAAACATGGTCACCGACTGGGAGTCGTTAAATGCCCGGTGAAGGTAACCAAGAAATCGGAGATCAGAGAATGGCTGGAATGGTTCGCTGAACTCCTTGAAGGATGGACGATTGGTGAGCTGCGGATGGTCTACAGCCCCTCCGAGAAATATGACAGCCTAGTGAAGACAGCTACATTGGAAGCGGGCATCAATGGGATCCTAGTGAACCCTCTCGCCAGTGGGGTGCGCAAATACAAAGAATATGCCGAGGTTCTGCAGAGACTTTCGGCCTTCAAAGAGACCCGAGGAAAAGAGCAAGCCCCAGACAGAGCGGAATCGGAGGTGGCTGAGGCCCCCTCTCGACTGCCCAGCAGAGCCACAACACCGACAAACCAGCCGAAGCAAGCTCCGCAGGACCTGATAGACCTGACGGACAACGACGACAACATCCCAGCTCTACCGGGATCATCGCGGAACGACGAAATCCCCTCTGAACAGTCAGGAGAGGAAAATCATGAGGGAGCGCTCATCGACGGCTTCGCCAAGGAGCAGTTGGAGCAAGCGGCCAGGGACTGGTCCCCTCAACGGGATCTGGGGGTCGGGTTTCATCCCCGAGTCCACAGCACGGAGAGAAGGCAGCCACCGCCACATACGGAGACTCCAGCGGGCAGCAGTTCCGACGAGGACGAGGAGGAATCGGATGAGGAGCTGTGGGACCCCGGCCGCCCTAAAAAAAAGACCCAAAAGTCGGATGTTTGGAGGGGCACCCGAGAGTTGACCAAAATACCATCAGAGACCATCAGCTTAAGGCTGCAATCCGGGCTCATGATTTACCAGTTTATTGGAGGAATATGGGACCTTGAAGGTGACGGGCTGATTGTGTTCACCAATGATAAATACAAGATCCACAATCGAAAGTTTCGACGCAGCCTTAAAAACCAAGCTGGGAAATACTATCAAAAAGACTCAAAGGTGTTGGAGGCTTCCTGTAGTGAAGAGACTAGAGGAGACGTAGTGATGATGAAGGGCTACAGTCTCCCTTATGGTGCCGTAATCCTGGTCCCAATTGATGTTTACAAGAAAGGAGAGAGTCTGGAGGAGTATCGGAAGAAGATGTGGCATGGACTCGAAAGGGGCCTGGTGACCGCCAGCAACGAAAACATGAGAAGGGTGATGGTGAGCGTGCAGGGACTAAGATCGGCAGATTTGCCAGGGGATACCGCCAGGGCGGTCACAGAGAACGGAGTGGTGAACATAGCCAAGACCAACAGTCATTTCTTTGTGTTCAAAGAGGTGGTGGTGGTGGTTGACCCCCGTATGCATCAACTCCGTACGGAGCAAGGTGTACGAATGGCAACTGAAATGGAGGAACAATGCCGCATCAGCCACCCAGCAAAGGAGATCAAGAAATATCCCTTAAAAATACCCCAGAGTGTAGTTTCAAACACCACCCAGACCGGCACGGCCAAGGTTATGGAGCCACTCAGGATAAAGTTAAGGGAAGCACCAGTCGGGCCAGAGTCCCAGGCCGCAAGATATGTCAAAGAATTCTCATTCGAGGGAAGCAGCAGTGAACTGAGGCAACCCAACACGGACAGAGTCAAGGATGAGCAGCTGACGGTCCAGAGAGAAGTAGGACCGATGAAACCAGCCAAGATTCAACCGCTAAACTCCCCCAGGAGGGAACCTCTTAGACAACAACAGTATGAGGACATCAGCGACTCGGAGGAAGGAGAAGAGCAACAGGAGATCGAACATTCTGAAGAAGGAGAAGAAGAGAGTGAACACGACAGCATCTTCTCCGACCCAAAGCAACCACCGACAGGGCATAAGACACTCCGAACAGGACAGCACCGAGGAAAGAAGAAAGAAATAGAAACCTTTGACATCGAGGGTTCTTCTGAGAGACTGGCGAGAGACGTGACCTGGGGCCCTGTACAGGCTAAAGACGGACGGCGTACGTATGTACCAGAGGTCGGTCAGACAGAGTACCAGATTCCAGCAGGATGGGCCAGCAGGCTGGGAGACAAGGTGCTGCTCGAGGTAGAAGCGACAGTCGGGGAGTGGGCTAACATCCTGATGACACCATCCTGCTCTACCCTGACAGCACACTATTCCCTGACCACCAACTTCAGGAACGCATACATGGGAATTATGTATGATGTGATGCTGCGACGACTGAAGAAAGCGGCCTACAAGTACTCCAGGGAGACTCGACAGAAGCTAGACGAGGTGTCGGCTGATGAAGAGGAGCCGCAGGCGACGTCTTCAGAGCCAGGACCACAGATCCCGCGGGGACCACAAGGAGTGTCAGCCCAGCCACCGGCCACTACTACCGGACAAGATGCATACGCAGAACTAAAGAATCTAAGGCTGGTGATTCGGAGTAAAAACGCAGACGAAAATAATGAGGAGTATTTGAAAGATGTCTGGCCAACTGTGCTATCTACCACTAACCACGAAGGGGCCAAAAAGTTGTGGCTGACCAGCGTGACTGCGGACCCGATGGTTGGAACAGAGTCAGCACAGAGCAACTATGAGAGATTGGTGTTGGAGGACATGGACGACGAAGAGTCCCAGGTGAAGAGGGCTAGAGGACGGCTGGACAAAGGAAGCCGGTTGGAACCGCTTTGGCACACACTAAAGCAAACCGTCTCTCCCGCGAGGTATGTGAAGGTACTGCGTGAGGTGACAAAGGGACGAAGAGGAGAGATTGTGTTTGTGAAACTACCAGTGAGAAGCACAACCGTGGCCCAGATGGATGTGGCAGTGCAGGGATTCGACCTGGAGCAGCAGTACTACGAGGACAAAAGGAAGAAGGAGGCTAGCCAACCAGCCAAGCCACCTGGAAGGGTCAACATCAGACAGCCATCCAACTTCCAGAACAGGCCGTTCCCGCAGGGCACACAGCCACCCAACTTCCAGGGCCGGCCGTTTCAACAGGGAGCACCACCATCCAACTTCCAAAACCGACCGTTCCAGCAGAAACCACCAGGACCAAAAGGAAGACCGACCAACCCGCCGGCTTCACAAAATCAGCCAGGGAAAGGTCAGTTCCTGACGGATGAGGAATATAGGAAATTGAGCCCAGAACAAAGGACGGCCCTCCGTGAGTCCCGTAAAGCCGGGGCCGGAGGGTCACCAAAGTAATGGCGTCCAGGTCGCGGGTCATTTTAGAAAATGCCTACTGGGAAGGGGACGAAATCTACGCCAAAGTGGAGGGAGTACCCTACCTGGTGGACACCGGAGCGGAGGTGTCTATGACCCGCAAAGACCTAGAAACAGCAGGACACCTGAAGGTTCAGTTTGCTAATGGAAAAATAGAAGAAATGCCGTACGGGACATGGAAAGGAGTAGTGTGGGTGAAAGGTCCTTACAATCTACTCACAGTAAAAGACTTAGATGAACTCAGTAAAAAGAAAGGCACACATCGCCGACTAGAGCGAAGGCTGACGAGCTTGAAAGCAAGGTTGGTGAAAGTCGGCCCGACCCAAACCGGATCCGGGCAGCAGGACTGGTACAAACCGATTGACATACCGACGGTGACAGAACAGAAGATCGCAGAGAGTGACTTCTCCCCGGCTGGGAAAGAGAAGCTGCGTGAGATCATCGTTACAGCGCAAGTGGCACGGTTCAAGAACGATTGTGGGGATTTGGGTCCAAAGTTTGTTCATCACATCGAAGGTGGGGTTCATCCACCTGTTCGGCAGTACCCGCTGAATCCGGGAGCAGTCGAGGAGATGGACAAGATAGTGAAGGAGCTGAGCGCCCTGGAAATCATCAGAGAGGAGCTCAACCCGATCACCAACAGCCCCATCCAGGCGGTGAAGAAACCTGAATCGGCTGGAGGGGGTTGGAGACCAGTTATCAACTTCAAGGCCCTGAATCGGAGAACAATAGCAAACCGAGCCAGTCTAATCAATCCCCAAGGAGCGCTGAAAACTCTTCGAGTCAAGAAGTTCAAGTCATGCATCGACCTAGCCAATGGATTTTTCTCTCTACGCCTCGCCAGACAATCGCAAGGTAAAACTGCATTCACCCACAAAGGCAAGAGCTATGTGTGGCAAAGGTTACCCCAGGGATACAAGAACTCCCCAAACGTGTTCCAGTCAGCAGTGATGGAAGTACTGGGGGACGTAGGTGCAACTGTGTACATTGATGATGTCTTTATTGCTGATGACACAGAAGAAGAACACCTACAAAGACTACAAAAAGTGGTAGAAAACCTCACCAAGGCAGGCTTGAAGCTAAACCTCAAGAAATGTCAATTTGGACAGTTCCAAGTGAATTATCTGGGTTTCCAAGTCACGTCGGACTTGGGACTCTCAGACGGGTACAGAGAAAAGCTGACGAATATTCAACCACCTCAGTCAGAGAATGACTTACAGAAAATATTAGGACTATGCAACTACGTCCGGGACCACGTACCCAATTATCAGAAGTATGCCAAGCCTTTGTACAAATGCCTGAGAAAGAGTGAGGAGGACGAGAAGGATGGAAAAAGACCCTGGGTTTGGACAGCAGCGAATCAACAGAACCTGGAAGACTTGAGAAAAGCCATTCAAGCAGCTGTGAGACTGGAGCCAAGAAGTTTGTCAGAACGACTGGTAGCAGAGATCAGCTGTGAGAATGACGATGCCATGATCAAAGTAAGTAATGAAAATGGAGGCTTGGTTACCCTGTGGAGTTACACCCTGACTTCTGTTGAGAGGAAATATCCGCAGGAAGAGAAAGAGCTAGCGGTGTTAGCTCGTTACTGGGGTGTGCTGAAGGATCTAGCACAAGGACAACCAGTTAAAGTCATCACACAGAGCCAAGTTCATAAGTATCTAAGAAAAGGTACCGTGGAAAGTACTAAAGCAACTAACACACGGTGGGGAAGATGGGAAGACATCCTGCTGGACCCGGAGATTGAGATTGGGCCAGCACAACCCACCAGTAAGAAGAAACCGCCAGAGACATCTGAGAAGCCAAAACAACCGGAATGGACAATCTACACCGATGGATCCAGAAAGGGGTCCGACCAGTCGGCATACTGGGGATTTATTCTGAAGCAAGACGGCAAAGAAAAATGCCGTCAGAAAGGAAAAGCTCCCGGTAGTGCTCAAGCCGGAGAAGTAACGGCCGTGCTGGAAGGATTGCTGGAGCTGGTGAAAAGGAAAATCAAGAATGCCAGGTTAGTAACCGATAGTTACTACTGCGCTCAAGCCCTTAGAGAAGACTTGGCCATTTGGGAAGAAAATGGTTTCGAGACAGCGAAGGGCAAGCCAGTGGCACACAGAGACTTGTGGAAAAAGATTGCTGAGCTAAAACTACAACTGGAAATAGATGTTGAGCATCAAAAAGCACACACGCATGAGGGAGCTCATTGGCGTGGGAATGATGAAGTGGACTGTTATGTCCAGCAAAGAAAGATCGTCTTTGTCGGTACCGAGAAGTGGGACAGCACTCCCAGAGGACGGGAGGTCCCAGAGGAGTACGTGGTTGAGGTCGTGCGGAGCGTGCATGAGGCCCTTGGACATGCAGGCGTACGACCTACCCGTAAGGAGCTGGAGGAGCAGGATCTTTGGATCCCGGTGAAACAAGTCCAACGCGTGCTAAGGGACTGTGAAGTATGTGGACAATACAACGCAGGTCGCCGAGGGCAGCGGATGGAGGGGTTATCCATCAAAAGCACGGTCCCCTGGGGTTCAGTCTGCATGGATGTTGCAGGCCCCATGGGGATAACAGGAAGAAGAGGTGAGAAGTACCTCTTAGTGCTGGTGGATTCTATGTCGGGGTTTGTAACTACAAAAGCAGCCAGGAAAGCAAACGGCAACAGTGTTGTCGGCATGCTGGAACAAGTATGCAGTGCCCTGGGAATCCCGAAAGAGCTGCGCACGGATAATGGGACTCATTTCCGTAATTCACAGGTTGACCAATGGTGCCAAAAGTTTGGAGTAATGCGAGTTTACTCTCCACCCTATACCCCACAAGCTAACGGAGTGGTAGAACGAGCCATAGGGTTAGTGAAAAGCTGGATAGCTAAAAATGCTAACACCAACAATTGGAGCACACAGGCGGTGGAAATAGGGCAGGCCCTGAACGACAGAAGCAGAGCCGAGAGGCCCGCCCCTGCAATGGAGCTCAACCAACGGCGACAAAAAGGAGAAGCCGTCGCCCAGAGTGCCATTCCGAGAGGGACAGCGCGTGTGGGTCAAAGCAAGAGAGCAACCTGTAAATGCAGCAGTAAAACCCAAGTTTGAGACCACTGACATCGTCAAGCAAGTACTGGATAGGAACACAGTATTGCTGAAAAGAAAAGGGATTCAAGGAGTTGAGCAGCTCAAGCCAGTTCCGGACTAAAGTGAAACAGAAGCCGGTGAAATGGCCAGTGAATCATGTACCATTCCACCCTATATCGGACTGGCCACCGTGAAAGGGGTGGTTATAATTAGAAGAACACCTTCAGGGATTTGGGCAGGACGAGCCCTGAAGAAATTGGATTGGGCTAAAAAGGGAGTCCTGTCGGAGGAGCGAGAGATGCTGATATGGGCAAGAGCTAAAAGTCGCTGTCCGGTTTGTTTAGTAAACAACCCGCTCCCCATCACCTGGGAGGGACCGGGCCGTGAGAAACCCAGGCAACAAGGAGCCACCGCAGAGATACTACAACATCTCCGCGTCTCTCCGGTTACGGTTTTGAACAACACCATCTGTGGGAACTGTCGGGTAGGTTACCTGCCCCGACTTCAGTTGGAGACCCAATGGAGCTGGCAGAATGAAGAACCAAAAAGCTGTTATTGCGTCTGGGATGGGGACGATCTCCACCACTGTTCTACTTGCGAAGACCAGCTGGGGAGAGGAGAACTGACTTTGACAGGTCAGGCTGAGGGATGGCAGGTGACGAGGTTTTACAGCTCGCTGCGATATTACAGAACATATGGACAAGTACAACCAAATCACGGGAGCCCCATACCAATAATATTACCAGGACCTTCAGCTCCCCCAAACACCCCAGAAGAAGCGGATCCATGGGTGTGGAGGAGGGAAGAAGGGCCCCATGATGTCCTGTGGGATTCTGTTCATGCTGCCTGGCCGTATGAAGCTGCCGGAACATCCCTGTCATTTCCACCATTGAACACCAGCCACTCCCCTGTGATCTTCCGGGTACATCGTCCTCACGCGTACCAACCATCAGCTGAGGGGCTAAGTGCACTCCCAGATGATGCCAGAGACCAAGCCATTAATGGGGGTTGGACAGGCCCCTGGGAGCTGACCACATGGTCACATCTGATTTTGGAAGTCATCAATGACTGCACAATTCCTGTGGTGGATTTACCGGACGTGCCAAGGGAAGATGGAGTACGCTGCTCAGATATGTATTACTACACCACTGAGGTGGACGGGTGGGGCAGCAATGCGGTAAGACCTAAGGAAAAGTCTTGCCTGTACTGGATAACAGCGGAGTCCCAGTTTCGGGATGGAGTATTGCAACACCCGGGAGGAGTGGCCCACAGAGCGGGTACGCCCTCCGATCCTAGCACCTCCTGCCAGATTCAGCTGTCAGTGCGCATGATCACCGTCCCCTTTAAAGGAATCTACTCCGTCGGAGCAGCCATCAAAGTGGTACCAGACGAGCAGAATTACGCCACCGTGTCCTACACCGAACCGGAGCCTCCTAAGAAGAAACCCAAGACCCACGCCTGGCAGAAGCTCGCTTCAGCATTTCCATGGAGGAAGAAGAACCAAGACTAACGGATAAACCGGAAGGGGGAAAACGAGTCGTCAAGTCCCAACGTCAGTCAAAACCCACAAGACGGACAGGTACAAAGGTTTTTGTAACTAAAATGTTCAAAGTAGGAGCTGGAGTCTCGTCGGGACTATCAGATAAAGGTCCGTTCCTGAGACTCCCTACTACCTCTATTCTCCTGGATATGCCAAGAGAAGATTTCACTCCTTCCAATCCGCTCACCGAAGCATATTTTCTCAAGTACCTCATATATCTTCGACCCGCTGATTTTCAGAACACCAAACAGGTGGGGGAAAGTGAAGAGTACACGTCACCCCCTCCAACGAAGCCACATTTATTCATCCCCACCGCACCGCCTGCTTGGCAAGGACGAGGGTCCAATAACACGGTCCATTATGCATCAATTTCACCTATGAGCCCAAGACCTCTGCCATGGACTTTTAATGCAGTGTATCACAGGGTACAAGGGATCGAACTACGGATAAGGTGGGGTCCCCATTACCTTGAACCACTGCAAGGACTGTATTGTGAAATTTCACTTAATGACACGATTATTTGGACCACATCACCAAGTATGGCAAAAACCATAGTAAGGAGGGAAATGATTCCAGAATGTTATATATTTAATAACACCAGGCTTCCATTGAAATTGGAAATGGACAGGGTCTACCCCAATCCGCCACACCAGAGGATTTTTACCCCGTCAACCTGGGGGTATCGCACCAGACTAACTTTGCATGGGCAACCTTTGTACACCTACATCTCAGTACCCGCCCCAATAGGGTACAATCACGAATCTTGGTATGACCAGGCGTTGAAAAACGGCACCGCCCAAGGCCCGTTTCCTCGGCCGCACTATTGGAGGGTGTTCCACTGGAAGTGGGTGTGGAGGGGGTTGGAGCCCGACTTACCCTACCCCTCTCCTATATTTACAGCCTTGCAACACAGTAGAGCCACCAGACGGGTTGCGAAGAACCCTGCTCACCGAGGCTGTATCAAGGCTGTAAGAAAAATTTGTACAAAGCCTGATGAACCGGATCCCAGAGAATCACTAATCTGGCCAGAATGGATGCTATCGGCATGAGGCGCAAGCCTACAGACCAGGGTTGGCTGGACTCAACTTCGGATTCGGACAGCTCTACTGACACTGACGACGACTCGGACACCTCTAACGAACCTTTGCTACGGAAAACGACTACGATAACAGGAAAATCCCTTTGCCTGAAAGGGCTGCTGACGCTTCTTGCTTTGCTATTTGCTGCTGCTGTTCTCGCTACGATCTTCTACTTCATCGGAGTTGGACCGTGGTACCTTACGCATACAAAGGTCACTTATGGACATTCCAAGTATGCCACCTTCAACTGCTGGAATACAAGCACCACGGCTATTTTTGTGCCATGGGACAACGAAACTTCTGCCCAGAATCGAACCGGATTATTCGCCAAAGAAAACGGCAAAAAGCATGTGGAAAGCCGAGCCTACAAATTGAACGACTCCTCTCTAGACGACCTCCTGAATCGGACCTGGGAGATCTACGCCTATGACTTCCTCAACACCGGAGCGCTCTGCTGGATACGGGTTCTACAGCGCAAGGAACGACGGACCATCAGGTGTAACTGGATTCATCCGGATCAAGGATTTCCAGAATGGCATTGCAACATGGCTTGTCAATCACTACTACTGTTGCCGAACCAGGGGTACTGGGATACCGAAGTAGTATACCCGGCCCCGCACAGGTCCTCAGGCTGTCGGGCCTGGCTCCCACGAGGGGAGTTTTGGGGCGACTATCACCTAAATTGCAGAGAGGATGTCAACATCACAGAGCGATCGCGGGTTAACAGCACCTCCCGAAACGACTTTCTCGATTGGGCAACGAGGCCGCCCCCCAACGACAGTTTGACTAACATTACGGCCTTCCTGATTCGACAAGGTCCAACACGGTTTATGTACCAATCTGACCAGCAGCATTGTTATAGGAACCACTTTAGGTGGTTAAATGCCTGCCTCTGGAATAAGTTTGTCAAATGCAGGGGCCAAAATTATATTGTCATAGCTGTAGAGGAATACCGGTCGGATTTCTGGCACTCTGTACGATCAATACGGACAGAAATTGAAACCTGGCTAAATAACACATTCCCATGGACATATATAGCCAAAGACCAAACGTTCTTTGAGGGAGACTTCCCCGAGGGAGCAGTTCGCTCTCTTGCTGGGTTAGATGACTTTCACATTGCCAACTTACGTACTCAACCCCTTCCAACTCCTGATGACCTTCTGAGCGCTCCTAAAGGCGACTTTGCAAAGATTGACAAATGTGTTGCGCGCTGTATTTTTGATAGCCTTAATAACACTTGCTGGGTGAAAACCCACTCGTCACCACGATGTGACCTCGTACAAACTAGCAAGACCTTCTATTCCACCTGGAGGTATCACTGCCCTAGTCCTGACGTCCTTCCGACCGCTAAATGGGCTTTACGGGCCTGGTATGAGGATTATTCTCGGAATTGGGACTGGGAATGGTGGGGACTTCAGCAAAAAGAACTTCAAGCCTGGGTTATACCCTGTCTCCGTGAGTCTACCAATTATTGGATCAAGTACCAATACCTCGCCACAGTTTATTCTAAGAACCGCATGATTTGGCCTGGGGTTTTTTGGAGACCTGAAAACTACGTCAACCCCAGACCCTGGCGCATGACTTGTAAAAATAACACGCGACAAGTCCTTGAGTGTGTCATAAGTTTAGCCAGAAGACCCTGCCATGAGGTTCGAGGTTGGGAGAGCTACTGCAAACAACATTATGCCGATGAGTATGACACTCACTCTTCAGAAGTTACTTGGCGCAAAATCAATGGTACATGGCGGAGGGCTATTGTGAGCGGAAAGACCTGTACCGACGCAATCCTAGGTTACCACCTCCAGAAGCGCAAGAGTATTCTGGGTCTGCCAGTTCCCTTCATCCCAAACCCCCTTATAGCCATCGCCGAAGGACATGCTTTCCGAAAGAGTATATGTGATGGGAAAGTAGACCCCGGGTTTGACTGGATTGGACCTAATCTTTTGTATTCCAACCTCACCTGCACAATCTCTAAGGAGATTTGGCAGAAATGTGGCGAAGGAGCGGACCAACACGACTGTTTCTGGTATGAAACTATGGGAGCAACCATCGTGACCGCAATCACCGAGGTTGTTGAAGAGGCTGCTAGTGTGGTGGAAGGGGGCCTCCACATTGTTGAGCAATGGCTGCTGAGTGCGCTGAGTATGCTGTGGCCATACATCCTGGGCCTACTGGGTGTGGCCGTGGCTTTAATCGTCGGCAAAGTCGTCCTGGAGGTGTGGCTGAAAGCACTTTGTCGTTGCAAAAAGAGGGAGTACCAGCCCCTCCCCCCGAAGGAGGAGCCTGCTTCTGCATAAAAGACAGCTACCGTGTGCCTGCGAGCCATTCAATCCTCGCTGCAGCTGCCGACAACATCGGGACCAAAAGAACCACCATCGGACATCATGACATCTAACTCTTCAACCAACACATCGAATCCCAACTCACTTTTTGCTCCAATTCAAGTGAGTACCCTTGAGCACTTAGGGGTTACCCTGGCCTGGGTACTCTACTGCCACACTGGTTCCTGGCCCAGGGGACATCCTATGAGGATCTTCGTTGCGCTACAAGGATATGTCAAGCTTATCCTACGACCCATCATCCTCCAGAAATGGGGGTTAGCTTCATCCCTCTTCGCTTGTTACCTGATGGGCCGTACCCGCATCAACTGGCGCAGGGGCATTGTGGTCTGCCTATGGCTCGTCACCGACACCACAGCCCTGATACTGGAGTTGGTCATTGGGGGTCGTCAAGCCACTCAAACCGCCCCACTTAAGATCCTCACAGCTATTCTAGAAGGGCTCTTCGCAGTATCTATCCTCGTCTACTTAGCGCGCCAAGCCTTGTCCATCAAAGGTCGGGGCAGGCGTATATGGCTACAAAAGTGGATGGTTCTGGCTCTTTGGGCAACGGTTTGGGGGATCTTGGTGGTCCTCTACTGGCTTCAGGAAACCTCAGACCTAGCCATCGTTGTATGGATGATGACCTACGCTGCAATATTCCATGATTCCGCTCATATCTATGATTGGGGCGAATCGGCTCCAGATCACGACATTCCGGTTCCTGTGATTAATTCTCCCTGGCTGGCAGCCCAAGCAGGCACACGAGCTTAAACCAGCTACACTCTCCGCTTTCGCTTTTGCATATTCGTTGTGTTATTGTTAATCCGAAACCCCTAATCGTGAAGTTACCTCGGTTGCTGTTTCTTCTCAGGCACCAACCTGCTGTGTGGGATGTGGGATCGCCGCAGAGTCCTATGGATTCATATGGGTTGCATCGTCCTCCCGCTGGTGTCACCGTTGCGTGAGCAGCCGTATCACCGATGTAACGGCAATTCTCTGCGCCACAGGGCAAGGAGATTTGCCTTACATAGCGGCCTCCACATCTCGATCCCTGGAACGGGTGCACAAAATAGTGTGGACCTCTGCCTTTGGCCAAGAAGACGACGACCTTATAACATCTCCAATGCACACGGGACTCCTGCTGCCCGTGATCCAGAAATTATGGGAGCACCAGCTTACTCGACAATGCCTGCCAACTCTACACCTTCTCGATGGACGAGTTGTGGCAGTGGGCGAGTACCTTCCACCAGCGTGTCCCGTGTCGCCGGATATGTTTATCGATGTCGGATGCCAAACCAGCAGTGCGACTAACAGAAAAGGTACCCAAACTGAGATTCTCAGTTCATCTCACCAAGCGTGCCAGACAGAAGACACCCTCTTCGTGTCATCTCCTTCACCGGATCCGCCTTCAACCGATTTGGATTTTCAGGATCTGCTGACTGAGTTGGAGGGATTCTGTGACAACCCACCGACACTGCCAGACTCTGAGATGGATCTGTCTTCGCTTCTGCAATCTTCTCTGGAGGACATTAGCCCTCCCGGATCAGCAGGATCTCCACTTCCTCCACAGTTGGACGCCGAGTGCTGGATTTCTCCGCCGTCCAATCTGACGGAGTATGAGGTTGTGGATACCTGGACTCCATCATCATCTCCGGTTGCCTGCTACGAACAAGACATCTTGACTGCGGATTGCGGTGATGGACTTGACCTTTTTTGACTTAGGACTTTGTGTTTTCTGCGATGCACCGTCCGATCTCAAGGAGGGGGTGTCAAGAAAACTGGTATGACGTTGAGATCTATCCAGGTACACACAGAAAAAGGTGCATGAAGGCCTGAAGGAAATAAAGCAATCTTGTGTTTTGATTTATAATGATTGAGTGTTTTGATAATGATTCAGTTGAACATGGATGAATACAATAGGTAAAATGACTGTATGTAAGTAATCACTGAATGATTCTGAAGTGTACGAATCATGATCTGTAATAACATGACAACAATGAAATGATTAAGGTTTGATGATTTATAATAAGTGAAAGAGATGATTAATGCTCATGATTAATGCTTAAAGGAAATCAGCACATAAGTTTTTAATATTTGACTGTGTTTGAAAGTTA
Source organism: Xiphophorus couchianus (assembly GCF_001444195.1). Classification (NCBI taxonomy): domain Eukaryota; kingdom Metazoa; phylum Chordata; class Actinopteri; order Cyprinodontiformes; family Poeciliidae; genus Xiphophorus; species Xiphophorus couchianus. The sequence goes on from NC_040239.1 coordinate 4,236,250, forward strand.
ATCAGAGTAAAGCACATAGTTTTCAATGTAGAAAGGATAGGAGAAATAGGAGAAGGGGAACTTGTGAGTTCCTGCTGTCGCAAGCAGTTCTGAACAGATGGCCAGACGCACAGGATGGGTGGGGCGGTATGGTTGGCTAAGAACAACGCTGAGGAAAGGACGGTACTTTCCATCCCAGCCAGCAGACAGGAGGGGCCGAAACCACGTAAACTAACACTCCCCATACACATATATGGCAGAGAACTGTATATAAGCAGACGGAAAAGGAGAAGTTCTTGTTCTTTGTCTGCGGCACTGAAGTAGAGCTAACACGAAGAAGCAGATCGAGGAAACAACAGCAGACCACACCCTGGAGCCACGGGGAAAGCTGAAGCTTCTTGCCGCCAAAGGGAGACAAGTTCCAATCGTCCAACCCGGGTTCCTGATTCGATCGTCGGTCTTACCTCAACCCAAACATTGCAACAGACTTGGAGAAAGGACAAAGGTCCCGGAGGGATAAAAGAGTTGGGTTTTCAAAAGCAATTGAACCCTCTCTACTTTGCTTCCATTCTAAAGAGGATTTTTTCACACAAAGGATAAAGACTCAGACCAAGGTTCTCGGACGTTCCTGTTGCCAAAGATCCACCACCAACTGGGTATGAGTAGAATTCGCTTCCTAAAAAGCTATCTCAGAATCTGCGACATAGGTTAGGGAAAGAGACAGGAGGGTATGATTATACATGTTGATCTTATTACACTGCTCTTGACTTGTATACAATTGATTATTGATTTGTATGTCACATACCCCTGCTTAAGCTTGCTTAATAAATTCTTACTCTAAAATTCTAATGAAGTTGGTGGACATTGGAATTAATTGAGTCATTTAATCATTTTTCAGTTCTTTTAATAAAGGTAAAACTAAGGTACATGGTTCTAGTGAAAAGGAGGCTTCATAATTTCCTTTGGTGAGAGTAAAATAATGACCCAGGGACTTACATCCAAGTCACTAAATTTAATCTAGCCGGTTCCAAGAGCAAGTTATATTTTAGAAAGCGAGCTACCGTTAACAGGAGTGGTTATTGGAATTACGCAGCTGTGAGGGCTACTCAGCTGACTGTTTCTTAACTGAAAAGGGTCGTAACTTCTGGATTGGAGGTAGTTAGAGCTAGACGAATCGCTTTCGACACCAGTTTAAATAGATTATCTCTTATAGATCTCTTTTAGGGTAATACCCAGGTCTTAGAGATTTTCCGGACCTGTTAGACAGAGAACTGGTCAGTAGTCAGTCCCGGAGGGTTGTGATGAAGTGGGCGGGGCTAGCTATTGCAGGATAACGGACACTGTTAACAAATCTGAAGGATAATGATTGGTTACAGTGGCAACCTGAAGCCACATTTCAAGCACAAAGACTTTTCCATCTTTGATTTTCTCATTTATTTTCATTGGGAGCTGAAGCCGCCTTGCTGTACCCATGAAAAATAGAGATTTCACCCTTGTCCAGTTGCAGGAAAAAGATCCAATGAGGCAGAAAGGCACGTCAACTTTTAGGAGAGGGGAAAATGCACACAGTGTCCTTTGAGCCGGTGTCGCCCTGCTGGTTTGAGTTTGACATTCAGACCATGCGACAAGGCTCGACCCAGGGTGGACAGCCCCCCTGCAATATTAACTCTCATTTGGAGAGCAGCTGTGGCTATGAGCATGAAACATTGAAGGAAACAGCTGCCATGGATCCAGTGCCATCGCACCACCTCTTGCACTGTCTATTAAAGCATCTTCCCTACTGTTTCCTGAAGCCCAAATGGGGGGGAAAACACAAACTCTCTCTTATTCCTCATGAAATTTCCCTTCTGACTGCAGTCACTGGGTGACTTTCTGTGTCTGTGTGAGGATTCAGTGGAGATGTCACCAGCATGTGTGAGGAAACTGCTGCCAAGACTTCTTTGTCCAAAAGACTCGCTGTTTTGTGTGTTCAAAAGGAAAATCACATGGCTGGACTAAAAGTAAGACTAAACAAGAGGATGTCTGTGAGACACTCAGACTCCAGAATGTTTTGAAATTAAGAGAAGAAGCATTACATTGAAATGGAACAACATAATGCTTTTAAAAATCCTATTTGTAGATGTTTATTAGTTTTCTCCAGTGAGTTTAAATAACGCACACAAAAGCCATAAATTAAAATTAAGCTATTTATTAAGAAGGAAGCTTGTTGGGAAAAGTTGAATTGTACAAATGATTCCCTTTTTCTCTGAGCACTGCAGTATGATTATTTTTCCTGTTGGGATGTTGACAGAACTAACTTTTTACACCACAAACAGTAGAATAAATTTGTAGGCTTTGCTTTATAATAACGTCAAAATTCTTCTGTTATGAAAGATGATCAGGCTGAGAGAATTTGCAAGTTGTTGTTTGGGTAACTGCTGGTGCATTCTTTTGCCCTCATAAACGTACATGGACAATTAAAAACAGCCGAGTAAGGAAGCATGACCGAAGATGGTCTCATGATTGTCAGGACATGCTAACAACTCAATACCCGGCAGCAGAGATGATGGGCCACAGCAACATGTCCTGGATGACACCATTCCTTTTTGGAAAGCACTGCTAATGCACCTAATTTGCTTTTGCTGCTCTCTTTAAATCTCTGTCAGGTCACATGTTTAGAAAGCCGAACAGAGAGACGTTGAAGTCAAGGTTATGATTGTTGCCCATTAGGTCCTTGCTTTCTGATTGGCTACACTACAGGTTGAATAGGCTGCATTCTTGTTTGCCCTCGGGGAACACCATGCATTTTGTGATATCGGGCACAGACAATGCAACATTCTGAATATCCCCAGCTTTAGATCTGAGCGTTCATGTCGTCCTTCTGAGTGGTCCAGATCACTCTTGGCACATCACACACAACAGGAATATCGCTTAAGATTATCTTAGGAGCCATCTCGATAATTGGGGCGGCTTTAAGATTGTCAAGAGGAGAATATTGAGGCAGAAATCTGCATAAAAATCTTACCATGTGAACTGGGCATTGTAGAACTTCCCAGACATCCTGTCCACCTAAACTGACAGTCTGGGCAAGGAGAGCATTAGTGGAAACAGCCAAGAAGGCCCATGGTAACTGCACTCCACATATTTGTTCTCTGTGAACTGTGGCTTTAAGAAAGCTGAGGTTGAAATTTGAGGTTGACACAGAAAAGATGTTCCAGAGCTATGAAACCATCTGCAAAGCTCACTAGATGTACTTTTGTACGTCTCACCCAGGAATTGCTGGATTCTGATGCCTGTTTTTTCCTGAAACAATCTGAGGGTCATAGTCTCTCTGCTTCCACTTTCCTGTTGCACGTTCATAGGACCTGCTGCGTTTAAAAGACTTGCCATGTAAAAAAAAAAAAAAAACTCCTTAGAGACCCATGCTATTTCAGTTTAGCTTTCAGGAAAGGGGACGGGGGTCAGAGCCTTAAAGGTCGTCTCTGATTTTAAGTGACAGGTTGAAAGTAAGAGTACACATGTCTGAACCTGGAGCTCTGCTGGGACCTGGACCTCCTGGTGTTCTGCTGGTAGCTGTACAAGCTCCTGTCATCCATGCAGTGTGTCGGCGGTTGAATAAAAGGCAAATAGCTCTGAATAATTGATCAGTCAGGTTGTGCTGTCTGTGGATTAGAACCGTGTGAACTTATGTGCATAACTGAAATGAAAAACAACGGCTCAGTCACAGAGTAATGTCACGTACAATAAGAACACAAATGGAGTCGGCCTGCAGAGCTTACTCAGTGTAAATGAGGCCCTGACTCCTCGCCAGATATGTGCACAATTAAGCTGTTATTAATTATTCAAGAGTGGAAATAATTGATCAGCGAGGTTGAAGTGGCTGTGAATTGTAATGGCATGGGCAGTGTTACTTTCACAGGGGGCAATTAGCAACAGTGGTAATTACACTCACGGGCAATTTGTATTACTAGTGTCTTTTAATGCTGCATGTGTACTCTGGTGTCTGCATGAAGTCGGGCTTCAGCACCAAAGATTTCCTGTCCAGATTAAAGAGAACTGAGGTCACTTTTCTGAATTTGACTACCGCAGTTGTGTAGTGATTCAACTGAAAATGTTTATTGCTAAAAATAAAATTAACAAGATTTGATGGAAACAATCATAGAATAATTTCTTTGTTTAGATCATTGTGAAATTTCTCAGGTCTGTCAGGCTTGTTGGTGGCTTTTCATATGGTTGATCATGCATAGTTGACACATTGACTGCTTGGAAAAATGGATCAGGAGCTCCATTGTATTTGTTCAGTGGTTCATGTCACAGTTATTAAGCTGAAAGTTTTAAGTCGTGACTGACTCGTCCCTAGCCCTCGACTATGGTGTGCCACAGGAGTTGTGACTTGGACCTGTCCTTTTTGCTTTGCATATGCTTCATCCATGTGACCTCACACAGATTTTTTTTAAGGCTAGTTAAAAGTAATGTCATCTGATAAGGTATTCATTTTTTGAACAACTATCTAACTACTGTATATGTCTGTCCCCCCCCCCAATTTGTGTTAAATGCAGGTTTACATTCTAAAAATCATGTGAATTTATCTCATTTTATGTAGGACCTGAGCTATGTCAATGATGTCATGATGTTGGTCTCAGTGTTTTTGTGGATCAAAAACACTCAGTCATATATGGTCTTTCTGGACAAACATGCAGCCAAATTTCTGCCAAAACCATCATGGAGAAATGTACATTTTCAGACATCTGGTTAGAGGATGCCAGATTCAAAGTGTGCCTAAGCCCAGTCTTTGGTAACAGGCAAGAGGCTTATTTCCATGTTTGTAAAAAGACAATAAATGCCACCTGGATGGGGGTGAATGACGTCAGGTCCCATGTGGAGACTAGTAGCTACCAGTCAAGAATTTGCGGATGACACAGTAAACCAATTTCCATGTTTTGAGCCAGAGTGATGGCTGCATCACCACAAACCTCTACCATATGTCTAAGATGCCACCATACCTGGCATCTTAATACCAGGTATGGCATTAAATTACTATACAAACATAAAAATAAAGTCAAGATAATCGTGATCAGATATGAATAAGTAAGCTCCAATGTAAAAATGACTATCCAAACATAAAGACAAAGTCAAGATTCAAGTCTTGACTTTGTCTTGGCCAATGCAAATTCTTTTTATGCAATCTGACCTAAGACCACAAACTGATAACCAGAAATTCTCTTTTAGTATTCTCTTGCAGTTAGTTTTACACCAGATGTAATGGCACGCACACCTCCCAAAAGGTTATATTTTTGTCTCTTTGGTCAAGAGAATGTTTACCATAGACCTTTGGGATTATTAACATGTTTTTTGGCAAAAGTGAAACAGGCCTTTGTGCTTTTTTCTGCAGGAAGAACCGTCTCTGCTCTGAATATATTTTGAACAATGAATGTGTGAGGACCAACTTCAATCCCAAGAAATCAGAAGTCATCCATGTCACCCATCAGTCCACGTTCAAACAGTCTGAACCACAGGCTTGGAGGTTTTCAGTTTTTGCCTGTCTGTTAGAATGAGATGAAGCAGACTATGCAATAAACCTAGAGGTTCCTCTCTTAAAGACAGACAGGCTAGGGGAGGTGGATGTCAGAGGAGGCCATCAGTCATGCATGGAGTCTGTTATGTGGATATGATGAAAACCAAACAACTGCTGGGTGCCTCACACATACAGTCAATTATCAATGAAAAGGGACAACACACTCTTTCTACTGTATCTCTTTCAATTCCTTCCCTTTAACGTTGCATTTCTGTCTCTCATGTTACCATCACCCTCCCCCTCCCTTACCGTTCCTCTTTTCACCCTTTCTGTCTCTGCTATCTCTCATCGCTGTTTCAGCACATTAATTGACTCATTATTCCGATTCATATTCAGGGCGGGGGAAGGGCTCGTTGATAACGAAGGCAGTTGCCCAGTCTCTGCAGAGGAGCTCTGGATCATTGTTGTTTGCCCCACACATTTTAGTTATTAGAACAACTAGAGTCTACTGGGTTGGTGGTAGATAAGGACATACATACTCTGAATGTCACTTAACGGAGAGCTGAAAGACATTTTTAGACTAACATCAAGTGAAAGTCATAAAATATGCTTGATGCAAATTTCTTAAATATTCTTTTTAATACTGAATGTTGGCATTTTCTGTGACAACCCCAGATGTGTGATGCTCATGGTGTCGCCAAGGATTACAAGCATTCAGCATTTCAACAGAGTAGATGAATATGGGTGAAACATGGTTCAGTGGAATTAATTGTTTAAACTGGTCAGAAAATACTGCTGGAGTTTCAATTTTCAGCTTCCCCAAAGATGGAAAATCTTGACCAGATTTGAGTAATAAGCTCCAACGTGAAAATTACTATCCAAACATAAAAAAGAAATGGAGAGGATGATGCCACCACAGACAATAAGACAAAACAACTTGGGGTTTATTTCGCGTGAGAAGACGCTTGTGTCAGAAAGGTATGTGCTGCACATAATTACCAGAATAAAAATATCCATTATTCCATGATTTTTGCATAGTCAGGTTGGTTTAGGTAAAAATATTTTCCTCATAAAAATTTAAATAATTCATTCAAAACCACTTTCTGCATTTTATCTGTTTATTTTAGCTTAGTATATAACAAACAAAAAGTCTGTAAAATATGTTTCTCAAGGTAAACAGAAATGAAACATGTTTGTCCTTTACTGTGTTTAAGTGATATGCTACATTAGCATGTTGCCACTTTAGTAAGCTAAAAACTTTATTAGCTATTTGTGGTGTAGAGCAATGGTTTTTGAAGTTTAATAATTATTATAAAAATATGTTTAAACAATTTATTGAAATATTTGTCATGCTCATCTTCCTGATTGGGCTGCTTTGCTCCTGGAGCTAGCATAGCACAAAAAGGATGATGTTTCTGATGAGAGAAAGACAAAAGGAAGCATCCAGCAGCCCTGCTGTGGACGACACCAATGGAAATAAAACCCTAAGTACTTATGGCCGACTAAAATCAGGAAGTATGAGGATGCATTTATGACAAAGAAATGTAATATCGAATGGCGAATCAAATCTGAGAAAAAATAGATAAATTGTTGCCACTTTCTTAGGTTTTTTTTAATATTATTTCCTTTGAACTCTTCTTCCAGTTTCTTTTTAACGTCTATTTGGCTGTGAACACCACAGGAAATAAGTCTAGATTTTGCTATAATTGCTTTTATTTCTTGGGATTTGGTTACTTACTTTCTAGCATTGGGTTAGGGTTAGGAAGTTCTACAATGCCTAGCTAATGCTGTTTGAAAAGTTTGGGAACCCCTGTTGTACAGTGTCAAATTTCCATTTTAAAATCAGTGACCAGACTTTTAAAAAGTCTTTTAAGGGCGTGCCGTGGTGGCGTAGGGGTTAGCGCGACCCACATTTGGAGGCCTCAAGTCCTCGACGCGGCTGTCGCGGGTTCGACTCCTGGACCCGGCGATGTTTACCGCATGTCTTCCCCCCTCTCCTTCCCCCTTTCCTGTCAGCCTACTTCATGAAAAGGGACTTTAGAGCCCACAAAAAGACCCCCTGGAGGGGTTAAAAAAAAAAGTCTTTTAAATATTTGTCAGTGATTAGTTATCTTTTTTCATATTTTGTCACTTGCTATTTTCCATTTCAAGAGTAAGACCTATAAATTTCAGCTTTTGAACCAGGATATACTTTTTGTTTGTTGTTGGTTTAATCGGGCTAAAAAACCCAACCTGGGAATTTTCTTCATGACTCTGGTCCGACCCTCTTTTATCACCACCCCTCTTTTCATGTCTCTGTTTTTGGCCTCGTCTTTAACCTCATTGTTTTGCTTTGACAGCTCAACATTTAGCAGCCCTGACATATCCAGTTAGTTACAAGCCCAAAGTTTACCTGACACAGGGTGGCCTACTTATTGCTTCTTGCCCCTCGTCAGCTTCCACACCCCCCACCCATCAAACCCAGCACCATCACCACCACTGAGTTTCCCTCAGCCCCCTTTTCCTTTTCCCCACCGTCCCCATCCTCGTACCATACATCCTATTTGTGGGAATTAGGAGGGAATCAATCACTTGTCGAGGCCTACATGTTGTTCCAGCCAACCTCTCTCGTCAACCAGGGCACCTCTTTTCTAACTCCAGGCGAGCAGGATGGGTTTGAGAGGAGGGGGATATCATGTGGAGAGGCCAGGAATTCAAAGTGACGCAGGTTGGAGCTCTGGTGGCCGTTAAGTTTCTCTGACAAACTGAGTGCAACACCCTGAGGCGCTTTCCCAACCCCACGCCCCTCCTCCCTTTATCCTCTTTGATGTGGTCTCCATCACCGGCACATTATTCTGTTGTTCTTTATGAGATGGGGAGCTCTCTGCCATCACTGTCGCCGCCTGCAGTGGGAGGTCCTGGACTCACCCTGTGGTTTCCTCAGTCTGCTTTCGCTCTGAGGTGGAAATGTGGCGGTGGGCAGCAGGTTGGACCAGAGGCGTGGACAAGACAAGAGGGCGGGATTACAATACGTTTAGATGAGACTTGTTGAAGGGGGTCCTATTGGACTCTGCTACCAGATGCACACTGCAAAAACACAAAATCTTACCAAGTAATTTTGGTTTAGTTTCTAGTGCAAATAAGTAATTTTCCACCAAGATATAGGAGCTTGTTTTAAGTAAATAATTTAATATTGATGAAAGAATACAAGTTCAATTGGTAGATAATTGCATCTATAACAAGACATTTTTCCCTTGTTCAAAGTGAAGTAATCTGCCAATGGAAATAGTTTCACCAAGATTAAAGAATTATTTACTCAAAATAAGAACTTAAAAATTGGTAAAAAGTGACTTATGAGTTAGTCTTATTTCAAGTGTACAAAGATTTTGTTTTTAAAGTGCACTTAAAACTTATGTTTAATATGAAGCCCAAGAAATATTTGTGAAAATACAAAAATAAGGGGGAACATAGTTTTCTTCGTTTGATCGGGCAGAAAAGTAATAATGTCAGGTTGCAGATCATAAAACCTGGATATGAATCCAGAATAGACTGGGCACCCAACAAAAACAGTGATAAGTCTCCATCTTTTTGATTCATATTGTGAGGATTTATGCTTTGAGTTTAGCTCTGAAATGCAGGCACACTGAAGAGTTGAGCTGAAAAGCAAAGCTCTTCTTTAACCGGTGCATCTGTGTTTCAACCCTCACTCCTGGATGACCTTGTAGATAACCAAAAGATCCCAAACACCCCCAGCTGTAACATCTCATCAGGTAGAAAATAGTCTAAGATTTTCATCACTAATGATGTCACTTGATGCACAAGTCATTTGCATACCGTGCTTAAGCTCCACTACCCTAAAGCTGTGTGAACTGAAAGATGAAACTGTGTGGCCATATTTTTGAGATGAGAAATCCTACAGCAGAAATAAAGTAATGAATTAAACTGAAGATGAGTGCAGTGGCACCAGAGGGAGTGGAAAGTCCTTGTTAATCTGATGCAGCGCTCTCAGCTGTTTAAATAGTTGATTAAGGCCTGTGCAGCTTGCACATCCACCTCTGACACCCACAACATCTGTTTTGTTAGTGTGGGCTGAAAACCAGTTGCTCTCACACTGTGTTTATGTAGCAAGGTGCCATTGGCTGGAAGAACCGCATTCGCCTTCTGATTGGCTGCTCACTGAAACAACTGCAGGAGTCAGCACACAGTTTTTAATGCACTTCTTCATGCTGGCTGCTGCACTGCAGCCTTAGGGTGAACTGACACTTTGAGCTTATTCAGTAGGAAATCACTGCAGGTTATTTAGTCATCAGCTGATTTATTTTGTACACATTGAAATAGTTTTGAAATGGCCTAGTTAAAGTCCAGATGTAAATTTTAAAATAAAAAAATAACATGCTGTGGCGTGAACTTAGAACCTCCTTGATAGCCAGGCTGGCTTTTCTGTTTGGTTTCTTCCAAACAAGTTAAAGATAATCCATCGTTTGACTTAAGGTTATTGTTGTTGGACCCATTTGTGGCTCTAAAACCAGGACATTTACAGAAACATGACTGGTATCAACGCTAACATTGCTAAATGCTAATAAAAGTTCTTAAACAGTTTAGGAAATGTCACCATGTCCACCATATTTTGACTGTTTGACTAAAACAGTAATCTTTCGTTGTAAGAGACTTTGTAACACCTGGATAGAGATAACGGATAAAAGAGATGGACATTTGGTTACACATTTACTTTACTGGTTATTGATGTGGACTGTCTGTCCCTGTACAAAAAAACTATATAAAATAAAAACACATCCAGACAAGTGTGAAAACTAAAATGGATCAGTGAATACTAGTGATTGCAGACTATACTCCATGTTCCCAACCTGCAATCAACGTGTGGATGGACTTTATGGACTTTATGGCCTTTGACATTTTTTTAAAATTTCCATCCATCGATCCATTCTGTTGTTTTCATTTTTGTGAGCACCCATATTTAAGCCGGAAACTTGTGTGAATACTGACCATAAATGTCTCAATACACATTTGTATTTATACAAGATGAATAAGTCTGGAAAAGTATTGTTTTGGCATGAAAAGCTGTTGTTCAATGTTGCAATAGGTGAATATCTGAGTAAAAGTATCAGTTTGGTGACTTATGTAATTATCAGTTTTGTACAACTAAATATAGTCATTTGCAGTAAGATTGGGAAAGATAGTTAGGTTTTTAAATTTGGATTCCAGGATCAGAACCCAAGAAAACCTGGCTTCTTTGTAGTTCACCAAACAGCTTTTATGGAAGCTTTAATAAAGAAGGGGAATGAAGTAAATACTAGAACGAACTCTTTATTGGTAAATGAATACAACTTAGAACCTGTGCTGGACAGAAGTGCGTGCAACAAACCCGCATCAAGCATCACTGACCGACAGAATGTGGTAGATTTCAGATTTTACATGAACACTAATGTGTGTTTTTGCTCTCCTCCTTTTTTGCTTTACTAGACATGAAGATGGTGACCTGCCTTAGTAATAACAGGACACGACTCTGTGATGCGTACATGTGTTAGCTCCTGTTCTCTCTGTCTTCATGTTTGGCCCAATTGTTCTGTTTCCCACTTTAAGGGTGATGGAGGGTCTTCAACGGCGCCGCTCATGCGGAGCGGCCGCGGCGCCACCGATGAGTCGGAGCGTGAAATGAAACGCGCTCTTTATCAGTCTGCAACATGTCAGAGGCAGCGAGGGAGGGTCGAGACAGAAGGAGAGATCAACATGGCAAACTAGCCACGAGCTTGGTCAGATAAATCCCTCGGGAATGCGTTTGCACACATATGTGCATGCATCCGTTCATGTGCATGTAAACACAGCAACACATGCACACTTATGCTGCTGCCACAGCCTCGTGTCGTGCCTCCTAACATCAGAGTCTCTGAAAGAAAAGGCCCTCACTATGTAGACACACAACATGTTTCTCATGATGTTGCTGAATTGGAAGTAATTTCTTTATAGATAAAATAAACAGGAAAATTTAGTCATTTCTGAGCAAACAGTTAGATCTACAATGGGGTGCATAGGTCATAAAGAGCAACTTATAAAATGAATCAACCTGACTATTTGTAAACAAAGGAGTTTAACATGATCTAATTCTTCAGTCTTGGCTAAAACAGAAAAGCAGCAGTTATTCCTCCTGCTGTTGAACTAAAAACAGAAACTATTGTGGTTATGATCTTATCTATATGGTTTAATTTTCATAAGCACTCATTAAATTTATTACTACTGAAGTGCTAATTGTGCAGTTGCTAATTCTCTGTTTTGCTTTGTCGGATTGTCTGCTCTGGTAGCTAGCTTGTGCTTGGTTGCTTCCCGTACCATAAGAGGAAATATTTGTTTCCGCAACAAGACACCATATATTCATCACGACAAATATTTCCAAACAAAAATCTTGTTGTTTTTTTTTCTCAGTGTGCAATAGTTTGCTTATTAGCTTAGTAGCTAGCTGACTGGCAGTGCACAGCAACAGGTGCGCGAGGGTTAACATTGTGCTTCTCTATGCTGCAATCAGGTGCAAAGGACTCCAGTCAACCCTCTTTATATACGTTAATGTCAAACATTCTGTGATGTTTTACCCTCTTGACTCCATTTTCTCTAATTCTTGTGTGAAGTATTCAATTATTACTCATCTGGTTGCATCAGAATTTCCAGTTATACATTTGTTAATAGGAGCTCAACATGAACAATGCTGATTATTTGTCATTTCTCGAGTCATGTGGGATCTTTTTCCAGTGTTTGGTTTAAACCAGTGTAGTGACGATGTAATGCCGACTCTGACCAGAGGAGGGCTCCCTCAACCTCTGATGGCCTGTAAGGGGCTGTAGCTTCAGGAAGGAGAAATGTTCAGCACGTTTGTGTTGATGTTGTTGGATCAATTAAATCCAGATTTGACAGAAAAGATGCATTTCTGTTTTATTTTAGTTTAGATTTCTCTCAGATGTGAGATGTGAAGAATAAACAGTTGTAGGTAAAGAAAACTTGTTTCTGCTGCTCTCTGCGTCTCTGCAGCTACCAAAGGTCCTCAGCAGAAGCTGTTAAAACCAAACTTATGCAGTCTCTGGATTTAACTGAGCATGGAGATGATCAGGGAGGTCAGTGGCTCCCACTATCAGAGCAGTCTCTCTGTTTTTACTGCTCCACTGTGGGCGACACCGATCTGACACACCTCACATCCCTGACTGTTGGAATAATGCGGGGGTGGTGTGACGGAACATGTTTCCTCTGCTGATGTCTTGTTCCCCCCACTGGTGAGAGATTTCTGCTCCGAGGAGAGCACGGCTTCATAATTGTAACCACATCCAATTAAGTTTCCAATTCATGCCCCCATTAATCAGGCCAGTGATCAGAAAGGCAGAAGCTGCAGAGCGTCTCCTGCAGAAACGTGTGGGGGTGGGGGGTGAGGGATCACAGCATGGGGATTGTTTCTGAGGAGAGGACTGCTCTGCTGCAGCTTTTCCGATGTCATTTCAGAGATATGCGGTCTAGACAGCTAAAAGATAAAACTGTGTTCACTATTTATAGAAATGTTTACTATAAGTTAGATGTTAAAAGGAGATGGTGTTTACTTAAACCTTTGAAAAATAGTTTATCAACTATATTTACATGTCTTAGGAGAAAATCAGATTTTAGGTAACTTTTAAGGGTCAATGTCATGTAAAATCAACTTTTTTGGGCTTTGCATCATGTTATGTTGTTCACTCAACAAAACTTGCCTGGACTGTTGCCTTGATGTATGTATGCATGAGAAATCCATCAATCTCCATGGCAACCATTCAGTCGTACAAAATGCCTGGGTGGACTTAGCTCCGCCCTGGAGGCGCAGCTCCTCCTCAGAGCTACAGTTTCCAGGTTTCTGAGCGTCTGCCTCACAGAGCAGCCCTCAGCCACTCAGTTCCTTCAGACTAGCCAGCAGCAATTAGCAAACACCTGGTGGAACTGACCAGCTGCTGAGCTCATTATCGGAGCTACTTGTTGGTGAAATAATGGTATAAATGTTGTTAAAGGGTCAATGGAGGAGCTGTGATGACTTCCTGAAGACAGAGTTTCAGAAAGAACAGGAGTTTTTAAAGAGACAGAGTTTTTAAGAGACTTAACTGAACTTCAGTTAAGTTCAACAACTTAACTGAAGTTAACATGGATTGTGCTATAAAATGCTATATCCCTGGACAATATACTGGCCCTTTAAATCTTCAAAAATTATAATTTATCAACAAATTTTCATGTATTGGTGTCAAATTTTAGGTAACTGATGCCTTTGTTGAAATCCAGATTATCTGCAGCTAAGAAGTGAACTTCCTTTACTCTGCAGCTTTAGCTCAATAGCTACTGAGGAGATTGAGCAAGCTATCACTACATATTATTACTCTATTCTGAATTATGGAGAAAATGATCAGCAAAAGTAAAAACTTTAGTAGTTCAGGTAAAGAAACATAATTACAAGTCCATCTCAATAAATTACATTGAAAAGTTTATTTCAGTAAATAAAACTAGCTAATTTTGGAAATAAGAATTTTGCTTTTCAGAAAGTTTCATAAAACATTTACTAAATCACAAGGAAGATTTTTGTCTGGCTGATATCATCCCCAAGGAAGGCAAACCACAAAAATCATTGCTGCTAACAAAGTGCTGTATCCAAGCCTCTGAATGGAAAGTTGAATGGAAGGAAAAAGTGTGATTAAAAAAGGTTGAACTTTGAACAGGGACGTAAAGTTTGGGGATATTACCAAAGAGTAGTTTGAGGGTGGATGATATTTTTTTCTGCAAGAAATATCCTAACCTGAATGCCTATGAATGAGGATTTCAAATAAAACTGCAGCAGCTGCATTTAAAAAAAAAGTTTTTTACAATATAATTTCTGTGTTTTTGCAAAAACCCACCTACAAGTCATTTATATATGCTGGGGGAAAATGCTTTCTCACATTTGTTTTTAAGCAAAGTGACTGATCTATACCCTTAGTATAGAGAGCATAGTTTGTTTTCCTGGTACTTTCTTTTAAGCCATACTGAAGCTTAATACCTTTCACTTTCAATTTCTTCCAGATTATTAGTTCAAACATCATTTAGACCACAAATTTGCTTTGCTTCTGCAGGAATTTGTTGCAGTGGAACAAGCTGCACATTATATTTCTGTGGATTTCTGAAGTCAAACAAATCCTGCATCCATATGCAGCCCATAGTCCGGGGGGTGTGACGAGAAAAATGTATTGGGATGAGATGGTAATCATTATCCATCTAATGGATCCGGCGGATCTAATCCACGCTTACTTACAGTTCAGAGCTGCTAAACCCACATGCAGCTGTCTGTCAAACAATAACAGAAATTAAAGTCATTGTGATGATCTACCTTTCTGTGTAATCCACATGCTGAGTTAAAACGCAGGACAGAGCTTTCTGTTGTTTTTAGTGTAATCTACTGAAGGGGGGTCAGGCATCAATCCCTGCACTAAAATCTGAAATAGATTAAAATTTCTGATGTCAAAGTCTCCTCGGACTATTTTCTCTAATTATATTGTATTACTGCTACATGCTTTAAAATCTGAGTTACCAATTGATTATTACACAGTTTGATGTAAACAAAGTGAAGACACTGACCGAGTTTACAGCGACCTGCATCTGTGTCTCCATATAAATCGTTTAATCTTAGCTAAAGATGAGTCTGCAGGGTGTGAATGCATCAAACAAATCATAAGAGACTAAGCGACATGTGTCGGCAAGATTTTTTTCTGCTTTAGTCTCAATTTTCCTGCAGTAGCTGAACTTTTCTTGCTGTTTGGTGCCAGATTTTGTTTTCTTTTATTTGGATTCCCATTAGTTTCAGTTCTTTGCATCTGCTATTCCAAGGGTCCATACATTCAGCATTAACAACTAAAAATGCATATACTGCATAATAAATTCAAAATAAAAGTAATTGTAAAAATAAACAAATAAAAAATTGAGGCCATGAATTAAAACAAATTAATTATAATGTAATGAAAAGCATTCTATAAAAGGGCGTTCATTTCAAAATTTCAAGCACCACACAAATGGAAAAAAAACATCCACAATCAGTATAACACCATATAGGATTTAGAGTCATTCAGTAAAGTTCTTTTTCTTGTAAATATTTTTCTTAAAACTGTTCAAAAATAATTTTCCCAATGTATCTCCAATATGTTTTTCTGTAAAGTTTTCCCTAGCTCTGTATAAAGTAGACCTCTTCAAAGAATTTGTAAGAACGTCTGGACGAATTTCTACCTTCGATTGCATATTTACTTTGATAATCTTGTACATTAATACTAATATAACCACTGGTTGTTTTGAACTCATGAGTAATATTTTAAAAATAAACCTGAATTCAACTTTTAGCCAGGATAATCTACTCTGCATCATACTGACATTACTTCTGAAAGCAGCTCGTTTGTTTTGTATGTGCAAATGAGCTGCTTTATTTTGAACTATTTGCAGTTTCTGTATCACACCTCAATAAAAAGATGTTCCTCCATTTATCATTTTAATGCACTGCTTTGATTAGTGTTATTATGGTGAATCCCAGTAACTCCTAAAACTGTGTGCTCAGACACTGCAGAGGTTAACTCATCAGTCCGTCGTCATGCTTAAGCTGCCAGTTTGAACAATTGGCCCCCAGTATAGGCATCTGACGAGCTTTACAGCAGATTAGTGTGTGAAATATACAGTAGGTCATCCTCTGATTTAGGTGAGAAATGTGAAAGATCATGCAGATTTACCTGTTTGCTTTGTCTTAATTCTTTCTTCCTTGGTAATTTTCTCTAATGCTGTTTGTTTTTTCAGGTAAACAATATGCTGATATCTGTTGTTAAATCACATAAATACTGTTTGAAAGGTGTAAACATGAAACTTGAAGCAGCAGATTCTTTAGAGATTAATACATAAATCTGTTTCTAATGTCAGATGAACAGCAGGAAAAAAGGAAACTATAGAAACTGGTTGGACTAAGACCTAATAAATACAGTAAAATGAAGCATTTGGCTATAAAAATGAAACTATTAAAGACTCTGGAAGTATAATTATGTTTGCAAGGAAGAGTAGCTCTATTGTTTTACTACTGCTTTTAATTCACACATTTGCATTTGTGATGGGGGTAATTGTGAGCTGTTTATTATTCACACAATCCCTCATAAAAAGCTAATGAGCATTTGTTTTGCCGACAGTAAAAATGCAAGAGAAAACAATTTATATTTGTTAGCACTCACGGGTCATTATGCTGGAGCCATTTTTCAGAGGCGTGCAGCATCCCCTGCTTGATCTTAGTCACTCATTTATTCCTCTGCTTCGTCTGAACGGATCGGCCTCCCACCATCTGTAAGCCAATGAGACTGAAGGCTTTATTAAAATAAAACTATTCAACAACTTCTATGGTGGCAAGACAAGTTTCTCTTTTGATGCATGAAGACCTTTTTTGTATTTTTAGGTATATTCAGGTTGTTGTTGTTAGTGTTGCAGGAGAAAACAGAAATCCTGTTCCAGTTAAAGTCCCAGAAGCATTTGGCAAGTTTGCTGCAGCTTTTTATAAAAAAGCAGCCGGCTGGCAGGTAGATGGTGTAATGGTTGTTATGGAGACTTAGTAACCAAGATGTAGCTTTTTGGCTACAGCTGGCAAATGTGTCCTAAATCCAATATCTTTTTTCCCCCATATGCGTCCCATATTTACCTTTTTTCTTGGCAGCCTGAACGGCCCGATTTTGATTCTTTCACCACCAAGATTTGTGCCACTTCCATATGTAATAATAACCCAGATACGCATTTAATCTGACTTTTACATCATTGATATGAAACATAATTCATAATTCTGCACCAGATGAAGCTAGGCGTGGTAAATTGGAGTGCAAACAATGGCTGAAGCAAGAAGTGGAGACACTTAACTTTGCTTTTTCTAAGCTTCCTCCATCTTCTTATGATCTTGTGACGATACTGTGGGCTCCTGTTGCTCAACAACTTTGAAACAGTAATAACTGTTTCCAGTTATCACTTCTGTAAGCAGTGTGCTGCTGTGTGACTTTTTCAATCTTCTTCTGCATGTGTGGGTCGCTTTGGATTTGTAAAACATTCATGGTTGTCCGATTGCGGTCACATCTAATTAGTGGTATAGTATGAACGACCAGACCGAAAACAATTGGATTCCCTTCTGCCTTGCTTGTCACGGTTTCAGTTTGAAACTTTTTAATTATTGTTCAAAAAGTAGACATAGACATCTTGGGCTAGTAGCCATTTCCTGACTTACTAACATCTAGAGACATCTGCCTTACTAGGATAATATGTTCTGTAGTCTTTCCCATTTTGCAGACAATCACTTAGATGTAAATTTGTAATTCAGGTAAGCTAGTGAAGGGCTGCGCAGAGGAGCAGGCAGTGTTGTTGCCTTGCAACAAAAATGAGGAGGATAGTTGAGTAGCTGGGAATCAATGATGTCATCCCAGATTAAAATGTTGTTCACTGCGTTAAGGTGTGAACAGGTCAAAGATCAGAGGCTGGTTGAACCTTCATGCCTTCACCTGTCCCCTGTCTTCTCCTCCATCCACTCCTCCCCACAGTCCCACAACAGACGTCTTATCAAACGTGACTGATTGCTGTGATCTGGACTCTGGGCAGCCATTAAGCAAATTACCTGAATCATTGCGAGGATTATGCTCATTAACACATGATTAGCATCAAATTAAAATAATGAGTGTTTAACTTGTGATGTCTTCCAGTTGTTGGAACAGCTTGATCAGCCACGCCAGGTTGACACGGGAGGGACGGCCCGCCGCGTCGGGAAACACCCCAAAGTGGAGGAAGGCCAGCCAGGTGCAGGGCGGATGGCGAGCTGGGCAGTTCAAGGTGAGTCGCGTTAATACGAGTTTGAAACGTTTAAGGTTCAGTATTTTACTGAATATATAGCTATTCATGCTTTAAAAGTTTGTATTTATTCTTAATATCTTGAAATCTGAGTGTTTTAAGTCAGGGATGTTGAATTGAAAAGTGTCTAAACGCTGTAAGATGCTGCAACAAATCCATCTGGACTGCTGTTGTCTTTCAATAGTTCACACAGATTTAGTAAAGAAAAAATTCCCAAACAACATTAAAGTCGTTTGTGTGTAAAAATAAAGTTTCATGCATTTCATGTGAAAGAGAAGCAGCAGATTTTGATACTTTTCAACCCAGACGTGACAGATGTTTCTTCCTTTTATCTTGTTATAATTTGCCTTAAAGTCTGCAGAAATCAGCACATTGCTTAGATACAGTACAGACCAAAAGTTTGGACACACCTGTCTAATTCAATGGGTTTTCTTTATTTTCATGACTATTTATAAGGCAAGAAATCCCACTTATTAACCGGACAGGGCAGGTTGACCTATGAAGTGAAAACCATTTCAGGTGACGACCTCTTGAAGCTCATCAAGAAAATGCAGAGTGTGTGCAAAGCAGTAATCACAGCAAAAGGTTGCTACTTTGAAGAAACTAGAATATAAGGGGTATTTTCAGTTGTTTTACACTTTTTTGTTTAGTGCATATTTCCACATGTGTTATTCATAGTTTTGATGCCTTCAGTGTGAATCTACAATGTCAATAGTCATGAAAATAAAGGAAACTCATTGAATAAAAAGGTGTGTCCAAACTTTTGGTCTGTACTGTATGCACATTTGTTTTTTTAAAAAGTGCAACATTCTCTAATAATTCAGTGTCACCCTTTTTTTTCTGAGATGAAGACAGGCAACTTACGTATCTGCCGCAGCCCCAGAGTGTAGTGCACCTTCTGCTTTTCTCCTCAGGAAATTTATTTTAATACCACAAATGCATATTTAAAAACCACTAAATGTAGTTAAAACTACAACCTGCTGCTGGGAGATTACAGACCCTGAATGGCATTATGTTTTATTGGAGTGGTGGGGGTGGACGCATGTCAAGCGCTTGCCCTGGAGCTCAATTTAATATCATACCCAGTGAGCACAATTCCTTTTTGTACTAATGAAAACAATAGCAGCACTAAACACTCCGGCCCACATGTAATTTAATCTTTGAGGGATTATCTTCCTCTGCTAATGTCAGAATGAGCCGAGTCCTGTGAATATTAAATAAGGCTTCCTGTGCAGATGCTCCAACAACATCTCTGGGATAATGTCAACAGATTTTTTCCTGAGTTTCTTCATATGGGTGGAATTACTTTGTGAAACGTTTATGGGGAAGTGTTTGCCTTTGCAGAGTTCTCCATTAGGCTTGAATGTCATGACACCGATGGCTTTCAGGATTGCGTTTGTGTTAATGGCATTCTGTTCCTTTTGGCTTTAGCTAAATTAAGGGCCATTGCAAATCCATCTTGAGCGTGACTGTGCAGCCAAAGAGGTGAAGGAAGGAGAACAGCTTGGTTCAGATTAATACAGTGTAAAACAATCACTCAGAAGGCCGGATTCACTGTGCAGTTCACACATTTATTAGTTTAATTTGAAGAACGCTGAGCCAAGCATTTGTTTCTTCTGTGTGTGTTTCATGTAAGTGTAGTGCAGAATCCTGAAGGAGAAACACAAAATACTGAAGACGACACATCTGATAAAATCATGCTCATCGCACCCGATAGTTCAGTAAAATCACTGCAATTGGGGACAAAATTTTCAACATTTATTACATTTTGAACTGCTGCGGTTCACTTTTACATGGCTCTGTGTTAAATTAACCAAACCCTTTGAAAAACATGTTCCCCTCCTTGCCTGTGGTGGCGCTACACCAAGAACCACTGAAGAAAATTACAGGAATGCCTCTGAAGGAGGCACTGAGCACAACTTCCTTTGGAAAATATAAACAAAAATTAAGTAGCGTCAGATTTTAATGGTTGTAGGATTTCTTTTGTCATTTCTAAAGAACCACAAGTCATTTCTGCCGCTAGCATTGGACACTCGCGTTTTATTTGCATCCACATTCAAACCACGCAAGAGTTTACTTTTTTAATCTATCTGGAGTTAGATTAAAGCAAACTAAACAGGCCTGGTGTGAATGCACCCTTAAAGTTCAATCACACCAGGCCTGTTTAATCTGCTTTAACTAAACTCCAGTTCATTTGTCTTGAAAGCCCAGGTCGTTTAGGGAGGTGTGATTGAGTCAGTAAACTCTGATGTGGACCAAAAATGTGAACTCTGGTCCGCCTAGAGACCTAGGCCTCAGTTCGGTTGAAGTGAACTCTGGTGCAGTTCAAATATATGTGTGAATTGAAGTGGATAGGAGAAATCGCTCCAAAAGCAGGAAATGAACTATAGGGCATGGTATTCTGGGTAAATGCAAACTAATAAAACACATGAGCCTGGGGCGTGCTGTGGTGGCGCAGGGGGTTAGCACGCCCCACGTTTGGAGGCCTTAGTCCTCGACGTGGACGTCGCGGGTTCGACTCCCGGTCCCGACGACCTTTGCCGCATGTCTTCCCCCCTCTCTTCGCCCTCCTTCCTGTCTGCCTACTGTCACGAAAAATACGAGCCACTAGCGCCGCAAAAGCTCTTCGGAGAAAAAAAACGGAAAAAAAAACCACATGAGCCTAGCGCTGGAGACAGAAATGACTTGATATTTTACCAAAGTCAAAAATAATCCTACAACTGCTCAAATCTGATGTTTGACTGGAGTCTCTACTAAACTTTGTTAAACCTAACAGTTGTTTCCTTAACTACGGCTGGTTAGCATCAGTTTGAACCCATCTGCAGCAGCAAACGTCTTGCTGAGTTCACTTGTTGTGTAGCTGCTTTGCTCGCTCACTGCTGAGGAATGAAAAGTCATCCTAAGGACACAGCAGCACTCCTTAGTCGCACTTGATTAATAAAATATTAGCACAGGCAGCAGTTGGCAACATCATTATTATCTTTCTCAAACAGATTAATCCCCTTGAACAATATGAGTCTGCCACCAGTGACGGCGAGAGTTTGGATACAAAAGGAGACGTCAAGCAGGAGGCTGGCTGGCATTTGTCATTTTAAATGGTTTCCTCTGTGATCAGAGCGTCTCTCGGAGCTGAAGGTGAGCTGCAAGCTGGAGGATTTCCTAACTCACATCATTACCACGTCGTCTTGAAGCAAGAAGGCAGCTTTGTTTAGGATTTGAGACCTTGATACATGCTTACTCATTCACAATTCTGTTGTTTTTGAGCCTCAGACCCGGTTAATGAACTCGAGCTGAGGGAGAACCGGGTCTCCTCCTCACGACAGCAAATAGCCAAGGGCAATAGCCGATAACTAATGTGTGGAATATTGCAATTAGCATGGCAAAGTACTTACAGGGATCAAATTAAAAAATTCATTAACGCGCACACTTAATTAAGAAACACTTTTGGGTTTACATGATAAATTATGACACCTATTAAATCTTCCAGTACAAGCTGTAATGGCCTTCTTTGCTCCTGGGTATAGGCAGTGTTCCCTCTCAGGTTCTGAGGAAGTCTCCAAGGACCTGGAGTATTTATTAAAGACTTTTATTAGGGATAATGTTTCCCTGCAAGCCATTTCACTGAAGATGTGCCAGGGTTTTTTTTTCTTTCCTCCTGTTTGTGCTGCCGCTGCACTTCAGCGTCCTGTCGCAACGTGTCGGCCTTAATTGAAACAAGATTGGAAAGTGCTTCCCGTTGAACGTGTTGTAAAAAGGGTTTAAAATAATGAATTAAGCAGAGTTGTGATAATGACAGCCATCATGTCACGGATGAAGTTGGGGACCGGGGGCGTTTTTATTTCTGCAAAACATGTCGCGTCCTCCTTGCTCATGGCGGCCGTTTTTCACGACGCTTCAAGTGATTTTAGAATAAACACACAACTCTCTGAACATTGTTCTCATTTAGGGCCTTGATTATGTGTTGAATTTTGAATTGATTACATGTTAAAGCCCAAGTGAAAACAAAAAGATATGACACTTCAAAATAAGGATGCTCGATTTATCTACAATTACATCAGTATTGGTTGATTTTTTTTCCCCCAGTGTTGAATATAAATAAGTAAATTAAATTGGTAAATATCGGCTTTTTAGTATGTCGGCCCACATTTTTGTATTGTTATATCCCCACTTTAAAACATGCAATCCTGTCCACAAAATTATACAAATTTCCTGTTTTTTTTCTCCCAAGCACTTAGAGGTTCTTTTAAACTTTAAAAGTCTTTTTATGAACCATTATCTGAACTTTCTGAAGTCCTGAATGAATCGGATGGAGTATCAGTGAACTTGGACTAAAAGGATTTAATCAATCTAACTTTAAAAAAATGTGTCATCATCCTTTTCATACATCCTGGTTATTATTGAAGTTGTTAAATGTCAGAGCTTTTCAATGTGTGGGGCGTTTTCCTCCTGAGGGGCGCAGAGGTTTTCAGGGGGCTCTGTGGCATAAGGGAAAAAAATAAACACAAAAAGTAACTGCGAACATTTAGTCAAATTCACCAAGCCTACGCCAGAGATAAAATGCATTGATTTTTAATACATAAAGCCATGGTAAGTAAGGAGACAGAGTCAGGACCAAGCAAAATTTAAAAGAACAAAAGAATGAATTGCGACCATGAATATTAAACATTGGGATTTCATGACATTTTTCCACTTGTCCCAGGAGTTTTTTTTGTTTAACTTTGTTTACAGGAAGCTAAATGAACTGCGGTTATATCAGAAAGTAATTCATACTGAAACGTTCACAGAAACAAAAGTAATGATGTAGTTTTGGGTGGAGGCCATTTGTCTCCTCTGCTTTGAAAATCTCTGATCTAATCTGAAAGTTTTACATTTGACAAATTCATAGTGTTATTGGATCATAACTATTGATTAAGATCTTCAACCTTACCTTCTATTTAATTTTTCCGTTATTATTATTTCGGTATATTTTGTTTCCACAAATTACTGTCTCCAGAAAACCTTTCTTCTTGTAAACAAGAGCTGAACAGCAGTGCACAGCAACATGTGGGGGAGGGGCAGCACAGTTACTCTGTGGTTTGTACAAGAGAATAAAAGCTGCTTTCTCTGGTATCTTATTAAAAGGATGATGTGAGCTGAAATGTAAGAAGTTTTGAAAATGTACCTGGCCAAATCTCCTTTCACTTTTCACCTTTGAAATCCTCATGTGTTTTCACTCACATTTATAATCAGTCCTGAAGGTTTTAGTTACAGGCTGCTTCTTCATAGACCCTCTGAGTGGAGTGTCTGACTACTGAGGGGTTATGTAAGTAATATTTTCTGAAGATGAAGTTTCTGCTGCCGTCTCCTAAACACAATGTAACTCCCAAAGCGTGGAAACCTTGAGATCTTAATCATCTCATTCATACACCAGCAATGTTTCCTCACGGCAGAGTAATTAAACCCATCATCTCAATCAAGCAAATAAATAAATCTGATTTGTTGGACGGCTCTGACCAGATGTGTTTTAGTCAGGAGAGGGAAGAGGAATCGGTGCAGTCGCCCGGGGTGACCGGGATCTGGAGGCGCTTCCTCATAACGGTCAAGAGGTTGTTGACAGGAGGCCTCTTGAACCTTGATTAGCTCCTGTTTCTGTCCTGAATGGCCTCTTCATTTTGGTAATTTTGGTCTTTTTCTATAATCAAAGCACCCTCTGAGCCCTGGCGCCCATGAAGATGAATGTGCAGCAAAAACATACTTAAACATCAGTTCTTCATATCTAAGAACCTTACTTCTATTCTAGGGTTTTTTATATCAACACAGTTAAAATAAGTTCTTTAACAAGATATGAAAACAGTGAAATCATTCTTAAGTCTATGAAAACACAACAGAGTCTCCTATTTAACAGAGATTAGAGTGAAATGAAAAGGCTGTTTGGTTTGGATCAATGGAAAAGTAAATGCTAAACTCGGTGACTGAAAGGTGGCTATGTCCTGTGGACGTCACAAACCCAAATCACCAGCCATCCACCACCGTGCTTAACAGTTTTTGTTTTTTTCCAACTAAATAAAAAAACATTTGAACCCATGTGTCGAAAGAGCTTTGTTCCAGACGTCTTTGGGTTTGTTCAGATGTTGTTTCTGATTCAGGTCAAGTTTATTTGCAAAGCACATTTCAGCAACAAGTGCTTTGCATCATATAAACATTACATTATGAAACTACTACTACTACTAATCAAAGACGACTCTAAATAAATAGGTTTGTTGCCTTGATTTAAAGGAACTGTTTTACAGTTTCCTGGAAATTTGTTCCAGATTGGTGGTGCATAGAAGCTGAATGCTGCTTCTCCATGCTTGGTTCTGGGGATGCAGAGCAGAACCAGAACCAGAAGACCTGAGAGGTCTGGAAGGTTGATACAACAGCATCTTTAATGTATTTTGTTGCTAAGCCGTTCAGTGACTTAAACTAACAAAAGCATCTTAAAGTCTATTCTATCGGTGGAACAACTTTAGAACTGGGGTGATGTGCTCTGTCTTGCTGGTTTTAGTCAGAACACCAGCAGCAGCGTTCTTGATCAGCTGCAACTATCTGACTTTTTAGGCAGACCTGTGAAGACGCTGTTGAAATGATCAATATGACTGAAGATAAACTCATAGATGAATTTCTCTAGATTTTGCTGGAAGCTCTCATCCTGGCAGTGTTCTGCAGGTGATAGAAGGCCGACTTTGTAGCTGTCTTTGTGACTCAGTGAAGGTTCAGGTCTGAGTCCATCACCACACCTGATCTCTAGTTTCTAGCTGTAACAACTGAAGTTTTGTGCTGACTCTTGATTGTTCCTTTCTGTGTCCAAAGATAATAACTTCAGTCTGGTGAACTAACCTGAGCTAGTAGGAGCCTGAAGATATTAAAAAAGACGGGGCCTAGGACTGAACCTTGTGGTATCCCACGTGTCTACTGCTCGTTCTGATGGGAAGCTGCCTCCAAATTGTACTACTTCAGTGTTTTCTGCTCAGTGAGGCCTGATCATTTCTCTGACCTTGGGTGAATATGCTCCCATGTGTAATGTCTTCTTCAAATAATCGTTCTATCTGTGAAATCATGGACATCAAATTTGTTGGAAATGATCTTTTACCCTTTCGGAGATTAAACGGTTGCTCATCTAAGGTTATTGCTGGTGGCTGCCCACCCTGGCATGGTGTTGGCACATCTGTGTATGATTCAGAGCAGCACCTAGCTGCTGCTTTTCCTCTTAAATCCTTTCCACAGAAGGCATTTCCATTTTGGTTTCCATGCTGTACAGCTCATGGTTTTGTGCAGTTTAAGATACATGTGCTTTGTTTTTGCTGTCATATGCCATTTTTACACAGTTGCAGCTACACTACTTATAGTCTTAATGTAGTAAATCTTTAATTTCAACCTATAAGTCTAAAAGAGCTGAAAGCCAATGAGAAGGTCCCTCTGCTGTCTTCTGGTAAAGGTCCTTTCATGGTTTTACTACCTTTCCCTTAATAAACCTTTTAAGTTAATAAGTGTCTGAGTTTGTGACAGAATGATCTGTGGGCCGCGCCGTGAGCCAGCAAACCTGCCGCCGGTTTGAATCTTTGAAGCGAGCCTTGGCTCACTTCTGCTCCATTATTTAAAACAAGTGTCCAGAGCTGTGTGCCACGATGAAATTATTAACTGTGTATTTCATAATGCCGCTGACAATATGTTAACGTGTTTTTCCTCCTCCCCCTGTCGTGAACAGATGGGTCCTTTTACTTTATTTTCCACATCAAGTATGATTATTTCTTTGTGCCAAAGGCCACCTGCCGTTCCTCAGTCTCTGTTCTAATTATTTATCTTGGTAACACACAGCAGGACTTGTTATCAGTTGGATGGTGTCTTAATAAAGGAAGGCACATCAACATATTGACATCATGTTCAAGGGGAAAATTTATCACCGCACAAAAGCGAGCAACAGGGGTCGCCGGAGCGGATCAGGCCAGGTGCCAACACCTCCACGTCCGACCTCCTTTTGTTCCTAGACGCCGGGTTTCCTCTCGGCACACGTCTGAGGAACCCTGTGATGATAATTAGGCGAAAGCCAATTAAAAAGTCAAATAAGAAGGAATACATTATCATTAAGGTATGCAGAGGTGATGGTTTTTGGCTGTAATCAGATGACAGAAAAGGACACGGAAACTAAACTGTTTGGGAAGAAAATCCCGGCAATGTTTTGGTTCCCAGTCCTGCCTTTTTAAAACTTAGAATCACTACTGATTTCAGCTGCTTTTGCTTTCTTCACACAAATAATTTAGATTAACAATCAAATTTTAGTACCAAACAAAGAGAATGTGAGGACATACAAAATCCACTTCACAAATGATTTTCTTGCAGCAAGACGGTTCAGGTTTAGTGGAATATGTGAAAAGCCTTATTTTAACTCCAGCATAATTCCCAAAGAGTTATTTACAGAAATGTTAGCAAGTAGTACGCAGCTGACGAAAGCTGTGGTGTCAAATTCATTTTCATATGGATATATCAACATAATGCATGTTATCAACGTGCTGGTTGTGCTTGAATGTATTGATAAAACCAATTAAACAAATATTTATAAATAGCTCTTAAGTACTATATCAAAAAATTATGCCGGGTTTGCATTTTGCAATCCAAATGCTAACACGGGTTAGCATATTTCTAAATTAACACCACAAATCAGATTTTGTGGTGCTAATTTAGAAATATTTGCATGACATTTTGCAATATTTTCACTTATTTAAGACCATAATTGTGGCTTTTTTTATATTGATCACAAACGTTACTTGACATGGAGTAAGATTGAGGCAGCAGTATAGTAAAAGTAAGAAATACTGCCACCTGCAAGTTGGAGTTACTCATTTAAACTCGATGTTTTGCAGAAAATTTTGCAAAAAAAAAAATTTGCCCAAAAAACCACAGTGATCTGTTGATTTTTCTGTAAATTTCTGTGATTGTGGAATTGCAAAAAAGCATAGAGATAAAAACTGCTTTGAATTGGTTGATAAAATAATATTTAAACACAAAACTGTTATCTTGAAGGTTCATCTGTTTGAAACATACACACCTGTCATTATTCAAGTATTTATTACCAATGACTGGGTAGCTAAAAATCCAGAGGATACTGTAAGAAATTCTTAAAACTTAATTAGGACTCCTCTGCTGTAAAATGTAGAACACTTACACTTAAACAAGCATGAACGTTTAATCCCTGCAAGCTACAAATGAATACAGCATAATTACATTTCTACATGTGCAGCTTTGTTCTTTCCCAAAGTGACTCGAAAAGGGTTCTGAAATGTCATTGATGAACGCTGATGCAATATAATTGCAGAGGGTCTACCCTTCCTAAGCCTTCATATCCATCCCAGCATAAGAAAAATAGAAAAGCCGACATATTCCCCCACGAGGGCAGTAAGCCACAGTAGCAGTCCCATTACAAGAGCCAGATTTAAAAGGGTTACAAAACCTTTATCTAGCCATTTAAGAACATATATGGGCTAAGAGTATCCAGAAGAGCGAAAGTCATTGTGGAGCTCAGACAATGCACTGACCATAAATCCATAATAGCCTTTAGGATTAAAGAATATGCTCTCAGAGTTTAATTACATATTGCTTCAGAGAGCCTCGCCCTGCTGGGACAGAGAGGCCCACTGTTGCTTCTGGCGATGAGATGAGGGACAGACGGCCAGAAAATTAACAGAAGGATTTATTTAATCTCAACCAGTGAAAGTTTTCAGCTGTAATTCGTCCACACTAAGTGCCATGTGGATGCACAAATCAGCAGCTGGAGTACACTTGTGCCGTTTCCACGCAAACACAAATAACCTGGAAAACAAGAAGGAAAAAATTGCATTTGAGATCTGAATACAACATTTGTTGCATCTTAAATGGCACAACGGCGTATTAGGGACATACTTAGAAAAAATAAAAACTGGAATTACAAGAATAAAGTCACAGTATGAGAATAAAGTTGTACGAGAAAAAATGTATTACAAGAAGAAAGTCGAAATAATTTGAAAATAAAGTTGTACTATGAGAATAAAGTCAATTTTCAGAATATTATGAGAATAAAGTCATAACATCATAACTTTATATGGTGAAGTTGTGAACAATGACATGGATTTTTTGCGCTGTTTTAGAATTGTAGTGCCGCAATTTCCGGCACATTACATGCGTCATAGCCAAACATTAGTGATTGGGTAAAATTTTAAACGTTTAAGTTTTTAAAACTGCTTCTTAGAGTTCACACCTCCAGGAAGATGATGTCTTTACAGCGGAGAATCCAGACCTTCTGTACAAAGTAGAGCATAGAACAAAGAGCTGGTTTTTACCAGGCTAATTTTTAGGCATTTGCTTAACATTTTTTTCAGATTTTTATTCCAAATACTCTGAGGTTTCCAAGTTGGAACAGCCTGTGCTTCTTGTGGAGTTTTTTACATTAATCTATGCACCACAAATTTGGAACAAACTTCCAGAAAACTGTAAAACAGCTGAAACACTGACTTCCTTTAAATCTCAACTAAAAACCCACCTGATTAGGATTGTGTTTGAAATGTAATCAATTACAAATTTAATGATGGAACCTGACTTAATGTCATGATGTAAAGCACTTTGAAATGCCTTGCTGCTTAAATGTGCTATACAAGTAAAATTTGATTTGATTAACAAAATGTCAGTAGCTTCGTTTCTGTTACAGATGTGTTGAAAACATTGTTGTTACGCTGTTGTTGAAAAAATACAATTTTACCGTTGCTGTATCCACACTAAATAAGAAACGTATTTAAAATCACACGTGAATATGTTTGTTCACACAATAAGTTATTATAAAACATAATCATCGAACCACTTCCTGTCGTCTTTTTCATCTTTTCCACCAGTAGTAACTTCCAGTTTTTGATCACATGAGTATTTCCAGTGCAGTTTTGCAAAATACACGAATTTCAATACAGCCAAAAAACTCCAAAAAATTTTTTTATAGAAAAACATGACTTTTTTTCTAAATGTCCGTGTTTCCATTAAGCCAATTCATTTTCATAATTCCAGTTTTATATTATGCCAAATGAAAACACAGCTATAGTCAGAATGTGTACACAAAATTACAATAAATGGAGTAAAAGTTTTTAGATGGAGAAACTTCGAAAAGATGAGAAGCTTAACCAGCTGAAGCTCCCAGTGGTGCTGCAGCAGAACAGGACAATAATTAACTAAGTTTGACACCCTTCTTTGAAGAATATAAGATTATTATTCTGCTTTAATTAGTATGCTAATGTACAGAGTTTCTTTATGATCACTTCCCTTCTTTTTCCATTATATTTCATATCTCTTGCTAACCTTTTAAAAAGAAGATTTAGTTCACTTTGTCTTGGGCTAAAGCTCCAGTTTATAGCTATATAATTAATTTCAGAGGCATTACCCAAAAATCAGAGCAGTTATTAGCACAGAATTTCAATTCCATTTAGAGAACGTACCCGATAATGCTGCAGCGCAGTTACTTACTAGCAGAGTCCTTAAATGTATTAATAAGAAGAGGTCAATGAGATATTTAAGGAAATACTGAAGTCCCTACATTAGCTATTTCCCCCCACAGAATTAGACTCCTTTGGAGGAGAAGTGCGTTTGAGAAGTCCAGCTGCTTTCTCCTCAGAAACCTGATGGAGGATCTTTAGAGAACAGCTGCAGAACCCAGAGCCAGAAGGTCTCATCATGCTGCAGATAACAGAAGCATCAGTCACAAATTAACATCTTCATCGGCTGTTAAATTTACATAATCAATGTAGATGGTTAGCATCAGAGTGAATGTAAGCTAATAACGAAAGCCTATTGTTGTCGAAGTGTTCATAGTGTGTGCATATTAGAGCAAGAAGCGGCGTTTTTATTAACTCTCCTGCTTGTTGGCTGCTGCTGTCAGTGCTTTGTTTTTAATCATAACCATCCAGGTCTGCAGTGAACCACATCATATTGTGGCTGATGGGTTGCACTCACCCTCAGTGGGGTTACAAGGCCTGTGATATACTGTGACTGCTTCAATCAAAGCAGCAGATTTGAATGTCCACGCGGCCGGTAACAGTAACAGCCTCAGTGTGAGATTTATATCCTCATTGAGAAAATTACATTCACTCCCTGTCCTCACTGTTTGGCATCCATTACAGTTCATTATTATCCTTGGAAGCTGTAAAGCTCGGTAATAACAGGTTAAAAAAAAAGAAAGATGGAGGTTTTGCCAGATTGAGGCATAAATTGTCCCGTCCCTGCTGGTGGAAAACATTGGACTTGTCTAATTATTTTCCTTCTCTCTGAAGGTCCAGACAGGCTTTTTGATTAAAGTAGTGGAGCCTCACCTCTCGAAGGAGTTTTGTTTTCAAACTCGTGAGCTATTCTAGTAACGATTGTATTGTCTTTTTGTGGTTCACTTGCATTTTTT
Source organism: Xiphophorus couchianus (assembly GCF_001444195.1). Lineage (NCBI taxonomy): Eukaryota > Metazoa > Chordata > Actinopteri > Cyprinodontiformes > Poeciliidae > Xiphophorus > Xiphophorus couchianus. The sequence goes on from NC_040239.1 coordinate 4,266,999, forward strand.
TTAAACCAACAAACTAACAGTTTGCTGGAGGATAAATTGTCCCAGTGGTTTTTACAATAAATAATATTATTTTGTCACCATTTTCAAGAAATATATTGATAATGAGGCAAGTTCTCTCTCTCAAACATCAATAAACTTACATTTTGTGAAGAACACATAACACAGGAACTGGGAGATATTTTAAGCATCCAAAATAATAAAACCAAAATAAATAAATAAAATGGAAACCAAAAAAAGCACATAAAACTGAATCATTAATTGATAAATTGCTTATTGTAACAGGCTTAACTACCACCAAACTACATGATGGAGGAATGTAGATTTATATTTCATACCAGCAGCCTGCAGAGAAAAACAGACATGTTTAATTTAACAAAGTTTCTCAGACATGCCTGTTTATTTACAAGAGCTTTACAAAAGTGTTTTGGAGTTTCATCTTTTAAAGGAACAGAGGTGTTAAGTTACAAAACCAAAAGTTTTTATAAGTCATATTTGATATAAAAATGCTATGTGTGTATATATATATATAACAACTGAAGTTAACATAGTTACTTGGTTATGCTATAAAATGGCACTTTGTGCCTGGAAAACACATAATGCCCCTTTAAAAGAAGCTACACTGAAGAAATTCCTGAACCTTTTCATCAAATCTTGGTTGGTTCCCCAGCAGGTTTCATGACTCTGCTAAAAACTATCGTTATGTTTAGAAAGCAAACGTTTGGAGCTGCCGGTGCTCCGGCCAGGCTACCAGCTGGGACTTCCATGGGAGCAGGTGATGTGGAGGCTGATGCTCTCTCTGTCAGCCGCCTCAACCCCCACTGCATTGAGGAGTCTTCATAAATAATCTTCCAGCAATCTGCCTCTCCCTCCACTCTCTTATTAATTACTTTTACGGCCAAAATCAAACATCTGTCATGCTAGAATATACAAATTAATTATGCAGCTTCTCCCCATCAACACCCATATAACAATGTTCCTCAGAGTCCTGCTGGTAGCAGAGCAGGAAGAGCGGCTGTGTTGTCATTGTAGTTTATTTTTTCTAAAGGATCTCGGATCTGCTTCTAAAATATAAAAATATAAATATAGTCATTTTATTAAGTATTTTTACTATTAATTTTAAGATCTTTAACAAATGTCAGTTGTGAAGGCTTTCCACTGATTACATTAATAACCTCTAAGGAGTATTAACAATTAAAGATTTGTATAGGAAAAGAATACCAGCTAATGGTGCATTGATATGCACATATGCAAAGAATTTTAGCTTTCAAATTTTTGCATGAGTGCAGCTATAGAAATTGTATATCTTTAAAAAAAAGTTTAAACACAAAGTTCACAGAGGCTCAGAAGGACAAAGTCCAGTCATTGGACTGCTTGTCGGTGAAGCTAATATTAAACCAGATAGCCTTGGCTTATGCTGACCAGGAGGTTTAATGCCTCACTGTTGCATATACAGGTCCTCCCCTTCCTGTCAAATGGTCAGACCTTTTACTGGTCATTTGAAGTTTTTCTCGATCAGGAGGGCCTCGGCATTAGCTTGCAGCATTAGTACAGCTAGCATATGACATTCTTCTGCCTCAGAGAGAAAGTACCTCCAAACAGCGCTGTTGTGTTAGCATTGTCGGCTAAAGAGAGTTGCACATGTTTTCTGTTTTCTGACTGTACTCACGATGTTAAGAGTTTAAAACATCTATTCTGCAGCTTATTGGGGAGAGGAGAAGCTGAGTGTCTGCTATTGGTAGAAATGCAACAATTTGGGCAAATGTGGATTTGCCTATTTGCATCTGTTTTGACATTAATAAGTAGCTTTGAATGATTGTTTTGGAGCATCGATTATATTGAGAAATCAATTATTTTTACAACCCTAATACCAATATATTGTTCATGCCTACTTGCAGTTCTCTCTGTTGCTAGTTCACCCCCTTCTACCACACTTTTCCTTTCAATTTACTTTTTTTTTTTTTTTTTAACATTCTTGGATAATGTGAAATAAATTTGAGTCTTTTTGGTGATATTCTCATTTATTGATTTAACTTGTTCTTTTATTATCATAAGCTGATCCCTCTGCTGAACTTTAATGTTCATATTTTTGAAACAAGGAAAAAGCTAGAAGATGCTGTTGAAAACACAACCAGGCAGGCTTTTTTAGCTCTACAGAAATCCCAAATTCTTCATAATATTTGTGCCACTCTTTGCCTTACCTGGTTTCACACTGAGCCTTGCACTAAGTGACCGTGTGTGTGGAGCAGAAAGATCTTGGAAGTCCACAGGCCCACTGACAGAAGACAGCTGTCTGCCCATCCTCCAGTTCCGTCTTGAGGTGTCCTGGGATCTGCCTGTTCACAGGTCAGGACCCAAGAGGAGAGGCACCATTTGGTACCAGTTACCGAGCGGTGGGTGGGGGTACTGGTGCCACCTCCACCCCCATTCAGTCAAGGTAACACCAGCTGGCCTAAACGTGGCAGGAGGAGAGCTGTGCAGAAATGGAGAAGCACCTGATGACCTCAGCAGAAACCAGACTCCTCCCCTTCCTGTTTGTGCGACTGTGGATGGAAATGCTATTCAAAAACCCTCACACCAGTTGAAGGACAGACTTGGATATGCCACTCCAAAACTTTCTATTTTTTTCAGTCATTCAGTGGTTGACCTGCTGGTGTTTTTGATAATTCTATCTAGACTTATTATTTCAGGTTTTTGAGTTTATTTAAATGGGACCTATTATGCAAAATTCACACTTTGCACATGTTTTGTACTTCCATTTGAGTCTCAACTGTTTGCTAAAAACCTATGGCAATAAGTTAATGTTTTTACTGTCTGGAAAATGCCCCATTTCAAAACCTCCTAATTATTATGTCACAAGTGACGTATACTGAACCGTTACCTAGCAACCAAAGCAGATCTCCAGCACGTTTTGTCAACTTGTTTTACCGCTAAATGTGCTGTACAATGGCTGCTGGAAAAGACAAGTGTTTTGTTTTCAACTTGCTATCCAGAAACCACTTGCTGCATTTTTGTTGTGCAGGAGGCTTCACTTCTGCTTTTCAAAGATGTATGGTTGTATAATTATGCATGTGTTTGCAGCCATTTTCGTGGGTGTAAATGTTGAGTTGGGGGGCGTGGCCAGCAGCAGCTTATTTGGATTTAAAGTGACAGAGGCCCTAAAACGTCTCATCCTGAATGGAGCTCAACAGAGGCAGAACTGACCAGACTAAGATCTCATTATGTAAAAATGATTTTGTGCAAAAAAAAATGTAATGAATGTGTTTTGTATCGTCCATAAACCTAACTTCAGTTGTACAAGGAAGCATAATTGGTCATCTTTAATTTGAGGCAGGGTGTCATCTTTTAACCTACTTTGTTTTTACACAGATGAGTTATTGGTTCGGCTAGTTAGACAATAATCCGGCCTGACTGGGGCTCCTAAAATTTAGCCAAAAAACTGTGGTTAGTAACATCTATTGATTTAACAAATTCAATTCAATTCCATTTTTGCACAGGGCCAGGTTAGTTAGTTTCCCTTATAAATATAATTGTCATTTGAAACCAGATTTTTGTGTTTACTCAGCTTATCTTTGTCTGGCATTAAAGTTAGAAAACAAATATGAAGAAATCTATGAGATGACCAACACTTTCTTTTGTTCCTTCTAATTACTGTAGAAACCTGAATAATTACTTCACAATAAATGTGGCACTGGGCTAGTCTTGGTGATGCTAAAAACTACAGAACATGCAATAATAGATGGATAAAATCTATTACTAAATTAAATTCTTGCAAGAATTCAAAAAGGTGCTTCAAAATTAGATACAGAAAAATCGGTGCAGGCATTTATTTTCAGAAAGTTTAGTTAGGGGCTTCAGTCAGGGAACTGAAAAATGCCTCTGCCAGAGTTCTGACCAACACCAGGAAACTGGAACAAATCCCAGCAGTCCTGACATCACTGTTGATGCTTCCTGTCTGCAAGATAAATGATTTTAAAGTCTTGATTTTGCTGTATAAGGCACTGAAGGGTCTCGGGCCTAAATCCATCTCTGAGTTTGTCGGTGTTGCTACCAGAACTAAACACGGAGAGGCATTAGGTTTCTACAAAAAGTCTGAGATGTTCAGAAACCTTTCGGCTTTTTTAATAATCAGTAAACCTTAGTCTGTCTCAAAAGTGTAACCTTCTTCTGTGTAAATAAAACTGCACAGCTGTATAACCACATCCAGACATGTGAGCTTTTCATCTTTGTCATCAAACATAAAAATAAGTTTCAGTCCCAACGATTTATGATTGTTAAGCATGGCAGCATATATTATGACAAACAACACATGCTCCATTATGCCAGCTGGTGTAATGACGTGGTAATGCCGGACTCATTAACTCCAGCACACAGTTTACGGTGGCCTTTTATGACAGAATTAATTGATTCACACATGCGCTAAAACAAAAATAACTAGGATGAAAATGCAGTTGGATGTGAGCCCTCTAATCTGTCATAAACATTTCTGGTGGTAAAGCAGGGTGACATTATTCATGTGAACGACTGGTAATATAAAGAATAAACAACCACAGACCAGCTTTTATCTTCAAATGTAGCTTTAATGTGTGGCCGAGCAGACAGCCCAGAGAGGGGGAAAAAAATCAGCATCTTTAACATTATTAGTTATTATGGCCTTCAAATGAGTTCTATCAAAATATATTTCTCTATAATTGCAGACAGAATCATCATCCTGGCATTTGGGATTAAAATTTTTCTGCATCTTTGAACACGAGCCATCAAAATAATTAGATTTTAAGTCTGTCCGTAGGTCAAATCTGAAACTATGCTTACAAAAATATTTCTTTACCATAGTTGACGTGTATCCCATCCGCGCTACAGCTTACAATCTACATTCAGCTAAACATTAAATATTTTTCACTCAAATTAGAGATGCACCCATCTGATATTAATCTGTATCAGTCCTGAAGTTGAAAATAGTTCTAGATCACGTAATCAATGTGCCTGATCTGTCCGGGCAGATCTATTCAGTCTAATTCTATGCTTCGTGCTCTCAGCGACATCATGCTTTATTGATTTTACATTATATTTAGACTTCTTAATTGCACTTCAAGTCAATTTCTGGACCATTTGAAAGATCTTTTGGTGTTTATTTTTAGTCAACCTATTGTTTAAGTCAGTTTCTTTATTATTTATTTTACATCGGCTGTTCTACTCCTAATCGAACCATCCATCTATCCATCTTGACTGACTGAACAAATTATAGTTGTGGTGTTTTTACATGTTAGACCAAGCTTGTGAAGCTATTGGTGTATTTAAGTGTGCTGTACTGGTGCAGAGTTATCAGCTAAATTTGTAATTCAGTACATTTATGTTTCGGTTTAAACCATCTCTCCCCCCCCCAAAAACATTTCAAGTCAGTCCAGCTCTATTTTTCAGCATCGGATCGGTATCAGCCAGCGCTAAGCCTCAGATATTGTATCGGAGGTGAAAAAAGCGGATCGGTGCATCCATAATCCTTAACTTAATTTATCTGAATCTCCTTAGATGTTTCATCTGCTTGATGCCAATGATTGGACTCTTTTTAAACAGATTAACATTTTCCACGCCCGTGGAATGTGTTTTCACATGGTTCTGTAAGAAATGGGATGGTGATCATTGCATCAGTTGGGGTAAAATAAATTTTCAGCTTTGCAGTACTTATCCAACAGGAGTGTTGCACCTATTTGCTCAGTTAAACCCAGGAGACGACTTTATTTTTGACTATTGTTGAAGGTAATGCTTTGATCCTTGTCCTTGCTCCGTCGTGAAATTCCAACTGAGGAATATGTTAGAAAGAAAGAGGATTTTCTTGCAGCGTATGTGAAAGTCTGACATTTAATCAAAGGAAAATCTTGTTTAAAAAGAAATGAGAGTGGGTTCATCCTCCTGCCTCTGCCAACCTCCAACACTTCAGTCCATATGTTGAAGAATTTTTCTTGAATCTCAAAGATGAAATGAAGACGGGATTTAGCTGGGGATCATTTCTCATTCAGGAAATGATTTTCATCTCTTGGACTGGACTTAAAGGTAATTGTTTACAATCTGTCCCCTGCTCCAAAACCATAATGAATTTCTTAATCCACGTCTCATCACTATGAACGCTGCAATTACTTTGCTGGAATAAATAATCCATCTTTTCAAGCAAGGCAGATGGAAAGAAACAAAAAAATGCTTAATCAGATTATCCAAAGTGCTAAAGTAGGAGGAAACAGGAGGTTTCTTGAAGATATTTTACCTCTAATCTGAAAGGTTTCTTCTGTTCTGAAAATGGTTGGAAGTGATAAGCTTAGACATATTCGACAGAACCACACATATATGCCAGTTAAAATTACTAATGGGGCCTTACCCTCTGTTCAGCTCAATGTTTTGGTCGTTGTTGCTTGCCTAGCGTTGCTATGTGAGTTGTTTTAGTCACATGTGCCAGCGCTGCAGGGCAGGTGTTAGACAGATGAAACCCAAGTTTGTCTTCTCTGTATTGTTGGTGGGATTTTCTTTATAAGCACTTTGGATTATCATGTCATGCATGACTGAGGATCCATACCACCTTAGTCAGAGGAGTTTTATGTAAAATAAGCTTCACTCTTCCTGTTTCAGGAGCATTTTGGAGACACAGCTTCAGTCAGCTTATATTCTTTGAATAAAACCTGTTCTGAGTTATTTTTACTTAATTATTATATAAAATTTGGTTCACAAGCGTTTCTCTCCCCCCGCTCCCCTCTTTAATCAACATTAGGTCAAAAGCATTTATAAAGGTTGTTGGACTTTATACAGAAATCAAATATATAATCAACAAGCTTCTGGTATAACTTGCTGGAAATAGGACAAACAGATCTGACCATTCTCTACTTCCTGCTTCAAAGCACTAAATCTGCACATCGAGTTGCTTTGTCTTGAAGGCGGAGGGAACCTCGGCCACAGCGGCTCGAAAGCCGCTCAAGATTTTATGCGGCGGGCGATTCTTGTCACAGCTTGTGTCACCTCACCGACAGATGTCTGAGAAATCAGCGACAGCCGATCACGCTGATCCGCCTCGTAATCTTGTGCTATGATCCCGCCGTGACACGGAGCTGTGGGAAATATGTCCGTCAGTACCCGTTGCTGTGGGCAGATGCACCAGCATCCTCCTGGCCCTCCTCGCCCTCCCTCCTTCATCGCTTCATTAGGCCTCTTCCCTCCTTGCTTCTGTATGTTCCACTGCTTGTGTTTGACCTTTTGACCCACGGGTTTCTGCTCTAGTTTAACGTCTACGTGGACGACTTGTGGGGGGGGATTAATGAGCTGCAGACGGGCGCTGCTTGGCGTGGTCGCTGTGTTTATGCTTACCTTGTGTTTTTCGGCAGGTCATGCGTGATGCTCACAGAGACGCACAGCTGCTGTCCCTGACCGGCCCTTGCAGCTCTGCGTTAGAGGCCAACGCACAAACACGGCCTCGCTCAAACAGAAAGTGGCATATGCTCAACTATGGAGGAAGCGGCGGACGTTCTTGCAGAGCTCAGCTGTATGCAGCTCCGCTCCGTGAAGGCCCCGCGAGGCGAAATGTTTCCAAACAATTTCACGTTTTCATGTTGAAACCTCGCGCTAAAAAAAAAAAAAATCCCCACACATGCCGAGGGCTCGCCCAGCCATGAGTTTCCAACATGACCTTCACAAAGGTCAAAACTCTTTTGCTTGGATCTGTTGTTACTGGTTAATCTCAGTAAATGGAAATATTATGGCAAAATTCTAATTTAATTAAAAAAGAGAAGCAATATACAACGCTGAAAAAAATTCAGAAACTACTTAAAATGATCAGTTTCTCTGATTTTACTTTTTGTAGATTTATTTTTGAGTGAAATGAACATTGTTCTTTTATTCTATGGATTACTGACATGTCTCCGAAATGAGCAGAAATGCTTGAAAAACATCTACATAATAAGTTTTAGTTTCTGAACTGCATTAATAAATAAGCTTCTCCGTTACATTCTCATTTGTTGAGATGCACCTTTAAATGGACTTCGCCCCTGCTGCCCGCTCTACCTCCATCATCTGTGGCCAGTCCGACATATGCTCTGCAGATCATAAAAAAACGTGGCATTAAACTTGTTCTAGGCTACATGCAGCAACTGAACCCTTCCCTCTGGAAACTTGTTTAATACAGGGTAGTTAAAGCCACCGCTCATGATGTTTCTTGCATAATATAATTTATAGTGGGTAGGGGTCTATAAATGGGCGGCCTTGTAAAATATTTCCATTATGCAGGGAATGTCGGTGGGTAATAAAGACTTTATTCCACTTTTTATGGCTCTCAATCTGTTGTTGTCCCTGCATTTTTTTTTTTTTTAATCTGTGAGAATTCACTGATTATCCTGATGCGAGTCTTAAAAAGCAGGAAATATCTGCTGGTCTTTGACAAAGTGACTCCAGAGACGACGAGTTCAGACTCCCGTTTTTACTACCTCAGTCTCTATCTTTTATGTTTTATTCAGAAATTATACATCTTTCCTTAACAGTGCTGTAAAGGTTACACAGTCATTTAAGCAGCAGTTCAGACAGATTGATGTTTATGTCATTACAGCAGCAAATGAAATGTGCCTCTTTCCCCTCTTACCCCAACATAAAGTAGAAACGAGCTCCACCCATTGATGACATTGGAGATACATCAGAGTCAGGCGGGAGAGGGAGACGGCGGTTATTACTTGATAGGCTCTGGTTTACCTGCTGCTGCTGTAATGTGATGACAAAGCTTCCTCTTCAGTCACATTGACTGCTGCTGTTAAAATCCATTTTCCATCGCAGTAATCAGAGGAAATGGTACATTTCTGGTGTATTAACAGTTTATTTAAGGCTAAATTTAACATCTCAGGCTCATTTTTGCTCCTCCTGAACCATAAGGGACTTGTTAAAGACACGTTGGAGTCCGGATATGAGAGGATTTTAATGTGAAAACACTCTTGTAGCATTGTTAAACCGTTCGCTGTCAAAAATGTGTCCAGGTGAACCAAACTGATGTCTTCAGTTCATGTTCACAGTAAAGAGGCACCGATTCACCTTTTTTCATGTCCGGTACAATACAGTATGTCAGCCGATACTGATTTGATACAGAAAAAGTGCTGAATTGACTTGAAAGGTTTACTCTCTTGAAAAATAGACATAAATGTACTAAATTACAAATTTATTTTATTATTCTGCACTAGTATAGCTCACTTAAATACACCAAGAGATGTACGTTAAAAAAAAACAACACGAAACTTTAATTTGTTCAGTCAGTGCAATTAGTGGTTTCCAATCAATGTAAACTAAATCATAAAGAAACTGAAACTGACAAATACAAAAGGTTGACTACTTTGGTCAAAATGTCTAAATAAGCTGCAACAAGCCGTCTTTCATATGGTTCAGAAAGTTAAATTAGGAAATCTAAATATAATGTAAAATAAGTAAAGACTTAAATAAGAGCACAACGCATAGAATTAGACTGAATAGAACTGCCGTTATGGTTCGGGCACATTGTCACCAATATTCAGTTCAATATTGGGTCCAATACAGATATTTTTATCACCTATGGTTCACATTTCAAATACAATTTAAGGCCTCAACATAAACTAGTTATTATTTATTCATCAATCTTTAAATATTAAGAAACATTTAAGAGTACATAGACCATTTTTTAAAAACAAAAATAAAAAATTCAAATTCCTCATTTGTGCACAAAATCTTAACTAATAAATCAGGATAACAGAACATAAACACACACAGACTCACTTTTCCTCATCTGTCACACCCTGAACCCCACCACGCTGCCCTGAGTCACGTTTGTTTATTTCTATGATTCAACATCATCTGTCCATCCCGCCTTAAAGGAATAATAATCCACAAGACGAATCTGTCTCAGAATGAGTTTAACCCCGACCCGGATCATTTTATTCGCATCATTTCTGCTCTAGATCCACAGGAATGCTCTCTGAGTAATGTACTGTATATGTTTTATTTGAGTAACATTTTCGGATAAGCCATCTGTAAACATTCTCATTTAAAGTGTGTCAATATGCTGCTGGAATAATCATATAAATACCTGGAAATCAGATCAGAAGGGTGGCTGCTTGGTGCATTCAGCAGGAATCTACTGCTTGCTCAGTTTTGAATTATAACTTATTTTTTGATTAATTAGTTCAATACAAGATACATTTTAATGAGAATATACTGGACTTATTGTAATAGCTACATCTCCGCCATAGTCCATACTTCATTCTACGTTCATACATTCCTATGTATTTTCAATATTTGGCACATTTTTGCTCAAAACTTTGACATTTCAAAATTAATTTCTCGTATTTACAAGAGACATACAGTATATGGCTATTCTCCAAGGTCAAAAAGTCCTACATTTTCAAGAAAAGAAGTGATAATTTGGCAAGATTAAAGGCATACATTTATGATCTGAAAACTAATATATTCTGACTTTGTAAAGTCTGAAATTGACATGAAAACATTTGTGACAAAAAACACCAGAAGACCTCTAAGATTACAGTGGTAAATTTACAAGATGCAAAACTTTATATATTTCAAAGTGTAAGTGGAGCATCTGGGCTCTTTTTCTGTTTTAAATCGATTTTCTGGTGCAGTTTTGCCACAAACGCTTCAAGCATGATCTAAAAAAATGCCTAAAACGTCGAGGTAGAAGCTGCAACATGGCGGTACCCTGGAGAAGTCGTTCTGACGCAGGACAAGGGCTCCTAAACTGAGGACTTCTGGCATTTTTGGTCGCAGATGTCTGACTTTATTGACAGATCCTAGTTTTGTAACGTAAATGTATGCCCTTAATTATGCTAATTTGCTAAGTTATGACTCTTTGACATGAGAATATTCACACTTTTTCTTGAAAATATGTTAAATTAGCTGTGTATTTCTCTCAGTACTCTGTTGTTATCTCTGTTGGTTCAGAGAAATGTGGAAATGCAAAGCTGCTCCAACACAGTGGGGTTTCTCTGTTATTCTTCATCGATCACAAGGCTTGGAGTTACAGCTTGGAGTTAAAGGGATTAAATTACCAGGGTCAGGAATCCATCTTTATTTCTATGTCATCTGGAACTTACTTTTCTCCTCTTCCTCTGCGACCTCCCACCTGCTTATCAAGAAATGCTGTTGAAACTATCCTTTCCATTGTCTGCTGAGGCTTAAAATTCAGCAAAGCAGGTTTCACTTTCTACGAGAGGAAGAGATCATGAGCTCAGACATCCTTTTACTTATGGGTCAGTAGATTAAGTGTTTTAATCTGTTGGCCCCCAAACTGCAGCATCATCACCATGAGGGGGATCAGCAGAGCTTTGACACAGATGTCTAGACCAGTCTTTAAGGGTTTTTCACACCTAATTGTCCTGTAGATTTGGTTCGACTAGGGACCAAATTGGCAACATTTGTTACATTTTCAGCTGCTGTTTCTTTTTTACACTGCACTGTGTCAAAAGAACAAAAGTTTTTGAAAAACCTGTTCCCCTACTCGCCTGTGGGGGCGCTGCACCGCGAACTACTGAAGGAAACGACAGAAAAACCTCTAAGAAAGACACTGAGCCCAACTTCTTCCTTCACAAAATGTAACGAACATAGAGTAACATCAGATTTTAGCGATTCGGTTGAGTCATTTCTGCCGCTAGCGTCTGTACTGTAGTCTGGACGTTAAATAGGTTTAGGAGGCATCGATGAAATGAAAAGTGTTTTTGTCTGCGCTTTAAGTTTTGCTCAGTTTCTCTCTGAAGTTAGAACTTGAATCTGAATGACATTACATCCAACTTGGGCTTTTTCCAGCTAAGTTTGAAATCCAGTGGGATTCCACAGACCATGCTAGCTACTATTAGCACTGAAAGCTAATTTCTGCATTTAACAGCATCTAAAGCCAGTCTTTTGAGTTTGTGCTCCTTATTTTAATTCAATTTAAAGTTATAAAAAATATCTACCAAAAATCATTTGTTTATGGGCTGACATTCTATTTTCTTGACTGAGTTTCTACATATGTTAGGCTAGATAAAAACTATAAAGTATATTCTCCTCACATATGGACACTACATTTTATCATAGTGGTACCTGCACTGTCAGACAACATCAATAATCATCAGGATTGGATCCACAAAGACCTAGGAAATCCAATCTACAGACCACATTGGATAGAGATTTCATGGAACAGATTTAAAACCTTTTAATGACAGGCTTCCAGGAGGTTAAAGGTCAACGAAGATCATGGTTTAATGTTAACATACAGGGGAAGGCTACATGCAACAATCTGTGCTGGTGAGATGGAAACTTGGAGAGATTTTAAAGCTGCACATCTGCTACAAAAAAGAGGAAAGGGAAGAAAAACTGCATGTCATCTTTTCTGATATTTTACGCTCATAAGAATTAAGGTCATTGCTGGATTATCATTTTGCTTGTTTACGTTTGCATACATATTTACCATATTGTAAAACACAGAAGGATTTGATTTTAAAACCCAAAAATCTTTTCTGAAGAAAATCAAAGTGAGTGAAGTCACAGAAACAGACACAAATAAAGGTCCATAAAGACATGGTGCAGTAAGTTCTGACTGATCTACACAGAGTCCTGACATAAACTCTGTTGAACATCTTTGGGATGAATTAAAGAAAGAGCCAGGTCTTCTTGTCCAGCATCCATAAACCCCATGAATTAACAATGGGATGACACTCATTTTCCTGTGTGTAAAGGCAGATGAGAAAACACTTTAGTCAGAATTTCATATTGATTTTTACATTTTCTTTTAACTGTTGTAGGAATACAAAAAACATGCCTGATATCGTCTTTGTTTTGACTTGTGTTCACTTTTGCAACACAGTTTGTCATTGGAGCAAGGTAATTGATCTTTCTTTTTGTTCAGTTTTACTAGCCACAATCATCCCTGATCGCTGCCAGAACTGTGAAAAAAGCCTTTTTTAAAAAACACTATCTGATATGAAGCTACGAGATCTCAAACAGCAACATGTCATGCTCCGATTTAAGGAATTACAAGAACAGCAAAGAAATAGTCATCGAATCTATCAGTTTGGAAACAGCTGCAAAGACATTTCAAACCACAGTGAGAGACAAAAAGATATACTGATGAGCCACAAGAAAAAAGTGGAACCATTTTAAGGCATTTTACCTTGTATATCTGCTGTACAATAAATGCATTTCAGAAACAGAATTGATTATGGCGTTTGATTTAGTTTGGGGCTGCTTTGGTGCTTCATGACTTTGCGTAGCTGCTGGATTTCTGCTGTCTAACAGAAGATGATTCTGGTAACTTAAAAACCTTCCATGAAGCTTTCAGTCTCCACCCCTGATGCTATAGAAGTCCTCAACAATTAAATTTCTTTAAACTGTGAAAAATCAGTTTGACTTTGGGTTTAGGGACAAGAGTTTCTGTTTGAAGGAGAAATGTACATATAAAATTGTGTTATTAATTTTACTCTTATGTAAATGAAAATACTTTCAAATAACTTTCATGACTCAAAAACTTTTGTGAAACATAAACATTGGGTTCTGCATTTCAACCAGCTGCTAAGGGAAGCGTCAAAAAAACAACTTGACCCCTAATGTTTCCAGCAACACGCAGATCAAAAAGTTCGGAAATTAAAAACGCCCAGATGTGATTGATGCAGGACAGGAGTGAAGGTCTGGACCTTAAAGTATCTTTGACTCCGTTGTCTGTGAGGAGAGAGCGATTCTTTGCGACACGATTAAACTTTGACGTATAAGGCCACATCGCCTTTTTCCCCTCTGTGATCAATCACCGCGTTTCCTTGACGGTGTCTGAGAGCCCCAGACACATGGGTGTGATTTATCCCTTCTCATTTATTTAAGTTCTCGGATAAACATTATGGAAATTTGCATTAATGTCCCCAAAGGCTAGAAAACAAATTATACCTGTGCTTAAGTGGAGTTCTGTATCACTTTGTGTGTAAATATTTCAGACAGGCCAAGGGTAAATCCACAGCCAGGAGGGACACGACTCTGATGTTCAACAAGACTTACAGTCAGGTGGACGGTGAAAGCTAAAATATTACACTAAATTTCAAAAAACACACCAACTGTGGTGAAGATGACCAGCAAAAGCATCTACTTGAGTAGAAGTAACAAGTACCTAGAAGGAGAGGGTTAGACTCAGGTAGGGTTGCTGCCGGTCTTTGGTCCCTTTTGTGACTTTCATAAACATTATTTCAAAGCTTATGTCTTGGTTTGGGAAGTCCATTAAAAGTGCCAACTTGGCATTATTTTGTAAATAATGACACTTTAATGCAAAGTTGGCACTTTTAATGGACTTTCAAGGCAACTATTGGAGCAACTTTGCATTAAGTGTCATTATTTACCGAATGACTCTTCATGGCAGTCATAGACATTCATAAAGACTTCTTCATGTTCATGACAGGTGTTATGTCATGTTTATGATGGTATCCTGTCAGTCTTATTCACACCCCATCAAATAAAGTGTTACCAAACTTTGACATTTCTGAGTTTGAAAAGTCAAAAAATTGCTAGAAAAAAACTCAAATATTCAGATTAATTTTAGAAATTTTCTATTAAAAAAAACGTGGAGATTTCTGAAAATTTGGAAGCAAATTTTTGGCTTTTGAAACTCAGAAATTTCAAACTTTTTTTTCAAAAAGAAATTCTTTTCTTCCCTCTTTTTTTTCTATCTACAAAAAGTGACGGTGGAGGAGGGCAGCAATATGCCATCAAATTAGAAAAGTTGCAAAGCTTTAAATATCCACCTTTTTTTCAACAAATTTAAAAAAAGATTTCCAACGTAAATCTATTTAGATTCTCAACTTAAATTTTTTTATTGTTGAAATGACTTTGAAATGTCACTACTTTTTACTGTTGCTTCAATCACACTGACAGCCTAATGTCCGCACGTCTTCCCTCCCTCTTACCTTCCAGTAGAGAGAAGCTGCTTTATACTTGTCTTGTTGAAAGCGACTCAGCAGTTCATCAGATCCTAATTGATGCCAAAAACAAAAGACATTCACTGCCGCTCATTTTAGCAAAGCAGATATGAGAAGTGAAGCCTGACTGGGAGAAGCGGTTACTCCCAGTCAGTAATTCAGCTTGGGCATACTGGCCAGACTGGATGCAACTGGTGTGGATGCACAGAGTGGAAAACAGCAGCCATTAATTTCATCATTAAATGAGTAACTCCATTCACACTGAGGGCGTCTTTAATTAAATCAGTTAGTCGCCACGAAGCGTTTATTTGTCTGTACGTTGTTCCTGCAGCCACACAGTCATGGGGTTGGGAGGCATATTTTCACATCAGGCTCCAGGAAACAGCAGCTCCTCCTCATCTAAATGGATCCTTGCTCAGCTGCTTTGCTTTCTGCTGTCTGCTGTGTGAAGAGAGAGCAGCATGTCTTTATGGCGCCTGCCCGTGTTATTTTGTGGAATATTGTTGTGTATACAGTAACTTTTGATGAAATAACACAAAAGCTTGTACGCGCTGTACTGAAGAACACGACACAAAAACCTTCGAAGAAGACATGAGCGCAACTTCCTCTTTCGTAAAATGCAAATGTAAACAAAAATGGAGTGCCATCAGATTTGACCATTTGTAGGATTCTTCTTTTGTTTTTGATGTAAAAGCACAAGCCATTTCTCTTGCTAGCGCTAGATTCACACATTTGCTTTGGTTGTATTTACATAGGGTTTCCTGCGCTACAGTCCGCTTCCTGCTTTTGGTCTGCTTGTATTGACGCATGCGTTCGAATCGTACCAGAGTTCACTTCATCGGAACAGAGACTGAGGTTTCTGGTCCGTATTCACACCTCCCCATAGAAACCGGACTTTCAAGGCAAACAAACTAGTCCATGTTGCATCATGGGCAAAAGAAGAATCAGAAAACCCCCTAAGCCCTGAAGACATGCCTTTGCATACGTGTTTATAATATGTCTGTGAGAGAGTGACAACAAAAACCACTGAAGGATTTCCTCAGAGTCCCAGGTGCCAGTGTGTGTGTGTGCAGCGAAGAGTGAGGACCATCTGCTGAGGCAAGGTGAAGGCACCAACACATGCAGGTGCTGAGGTATTTACTCAGCTCACAAGGTACGAAATACACAAAAAATCAAAGCAAGATGGTGGAGGATGGTGACCAACAGGGAATGGGGTGTTTGGCCTAGAAAACAAAGATGTCGTGGTCATCTGGCGGATACATAATTTAGCATTTCTGTAGCTGGGCAGAGCGGAGACGCATGCAGTAAATCCAGTGTGATGGAGAAAAGGTTGCATCGCTTGAAATTGCACTATGAAAGCCCGCCTGCAAAATCATTTATGCTTATCTCTGTGGCAACTAACAGGGCGTGGAAACGTGACTGCAACGTTCATAGGATTCAACAGATGTTCCAGCCGTTTCCAAAGGCAGCTCAGACAGACAGACACGGCTATTTAGACGAGCTACAGTAGGGACATCTGACGAGGAGCACAGATCGTCAGAACACCAGAAGAAAGTTCTTTATGTACCCAACTATTGGGTCACCATCTGTCTTTCTTAGATTTTTCTACAGATTTGGCGCCCTACTTTTCAGTCAGAGATTAGCTTTCTTCACGACCGAATCGGTCAAAAAAAAGAAAAAAAAACATCACAAAAGAGGGACAAGACAAGTTGCAGGAACAGCCAAACTATCAAAAAACATCTGGCTTATAATCCATTAAATATGGTAATAATAATACAATACATTGTTTTCTCCAGTCTACTATAAGCCTGGTGGGGCACCAGGCTTTACTTGCCCCCCACCAGACTGAATGTTGTTTTTTTGTTTTAAATAGGGTTCTTTACACATCAGACATCGTGACAATAAAGGTGGATTAAGCTAGGTTTATACTTGACACATTGACCTTTGCATGAGGGTGCTGCCCCTGCACCTTCAAAGTTTTGATGCCTGCTTGTGCACCTCTGAATTTTTGTAACTTTTAAAACATTTTTTAGCACAAAAACACGATGGGCTGTCATAGTGCCCTTACCACCAGGCTTAGCAGGTTTTCTAGGGAAAAACTCTGCAATACATAACACTGTTGTTTGCCTTAGGAGAAGCACCGTATGTCTGTTTTTGTACTTTGACACGCTACAGAGTTTAATATCGGAAGAAATAAAGTCCGTTTTCTTTTGGAGGGTCTGTCAGAGAGCGTCTCTGTGAGCCATCTGTCTGAGGAAGCGCTTATCTGTTGGAGATTTTATCTCGCTGGGACGAGTTGTCAGCCTCCGACAGGAAGATCTGCTGTTCGAGCCGCAGCTCCTCCGCTCTACAGTCTGTTTGCCCAAGATGCTGAAACAAACACTGATCCTTACCGAGGCTGTAAAGACACAAGCAGGAAGTGCATTTCTTCAACCACTGGTGAAAAATCTGAATCAGTACTCTGAGGATAGGGATAAAATATGACTGAGAAATAATTATGAATATTGTTTATTATAGCAGCTCTCCGTACCAATGCAGATTTCTGCCCGATACTGATCCATCTGGTGCGTCAAGAGTCAGCCTCATCTCACCAGTCATGAAACCTTTGAGGGATCTGTTTTCAGATATTTCTTGGTGCAGATTCAAAGGTTCAGTTTATGTGTCCGGTTCAGTACTGGTCAGGTTTCTGTCATCCTTACCTTGTCTCTGAACATCATGAACTTCTAGGCACTCCAGGAAGGCTTCACTGTTGGCTTCACTCTTAAATCTTCTCACGTCTATGGTAGATAATTTGTTCCTTTTTCTGAGACCCTATTGAGTCTTTGCAAAACATAAATGACCCAAAAATTGTGGCCATTTAAAGAGTGACTTCAATTTCTTTCTTTTTTTTCCCTTTTTGCCTGAGGAATAGAAGCCTAACAATCAGGCATGCCTTACTATAATGCTGGGGTCGTTTTTTTTTCTTTTTTGTCTCGTAGCTGGAATTATATTTTAGTTAGAAACTAAAATAAAATCCCCCAAAAGTATTGATTCTGTATTTTTTTGACAAAACTCCTTGTTTTGTGAAGCACATCCAGACCAGTGAGATAAGCAGATGTTCTATTCATTTTATCTCTAAGTAATCTAAAAATACATGTTCTGTCCGCAGGCTCCACACAAACCCAAGGCCCCCTCTGTAATCCTGGACTCAGGGAGAGAGGCTGGATGAAATTAAACAGATATGCTCATCTAAACTATTTATAATCCTAATATGTTATCTGGAGCTGGGGGACGTACGTGCATCACGGAAACCCAGGTGTACTCGCTCGTAAGTCGGGGGATTAGCAGAAAGGTTATTGTAATTTTTTAAATAACACAAAAGCAGATTTCAATATTAAAAGGCTGAAGGACCATCTGGGAGGAGGAAGGATTTCACATACCAATTATTATTATTGTTTTTCATCTGCACAGTACACAGGATCAGTTTAATGAAAATACTTTTTTTTTTTTTAAATCTGATCATGTACTTGACTTGTAGTCTGAGGACACACTGAACAGATTTAACAGGCTGCGTAATATCAGAGTATTCACCGTGTAAAACGGCTTTAGAGCAGCAGGAAGCTCAACCTGCACAAAAGCCTCAAAGTTTCAAACACCAGCATGGTGGTGGGACTGGGATCTATTTTTACAACACAGTCCAGTTACAGGCTGGAAGAGCTGAAGGCCTGACTGGTGCTTTTTGAACTGGAATGGTAAAATTCAAGAAAATGCAGAAACAAGTGGAAACAGTTGTGGCTGTGTTGTGTAAAATAAATTTTTTTAGCTTTGCATTATGTCATAAAGTTATAACATGATGTAAATGTTCAGAAAGAGCAAGAGTTTTTAAAGAGATTTCAAGTAGTTAAATTACAAAGTAAATTTTTTAATCACATTTGATACATATACAGCATACTTGATTATGCTGTAAAATGGAAAACACATAATACTGCCCCTTTAAAAACCACATTTTTACAAATGTAAACTTTTTTTTCAAATCAAAATACCATTTTATTTCAAATCTGCTTTATTTTCTCTCGACAGTAACTGATGGATGAGAGAGAGAGAGAGAGACCGCTTCAGTTGGTCATTAATATATCATGAACAGAGAAGATATCAAACCTAAAACATCAATTTGTTAGAAGCTGCAGAAAGCAAACAGGATTACTTTGTTTAAAAACGTGGAGGAAAACTGTATTTCATAGATAAGCTGAAATAAGATGAGGAGAACATGGCCTGCAGAGCAGGGAAAGCAGAATAAAGTGCTGACAGAGCCTCACGGTGTGCTTCTCTGCTGTGCTCATATTTGTCAGAGTCCCTCTGCAGACTCGTGTGACACCAGCCACCTCGTTTTTGAAACGCGCTTGCAGCTTTCCCTGACAGGTACGCCAGCCAGCATCAGCGTATCCCGCCGCAGCAGCCGCGGCTCACGGCGCGCAGGTTCATCCGACCTGACGGCTGTTTTCTGTTTGTTGCCCGAGGGATTACGGGCCCAATGAGACAAAGGCACAAACATAATGTTCTGTGTTGGAGCCGCTCCTGTCTGCAGAAAAAGATCCATTCTGCCCCATCTGTTTTTGCTGTGTTGTTTTTGTGTGGATCTGAATCAGGCTGATGGAATATCTTCTACTTTTACTCTGTGGCTAGACTGCCTGCTTGTGGATGTCGTTTGATCCAAGTCATGGCTCAATTTAAGCAGAAACTATAACTTATATTCTCTAGTTTTCTATGAATTTATGTTCTTTTGTGAAATTGCAAATATTTAACCTGTGGCTTTTCATTAGTGAAGGTTGGTGAAGGTTTTTATCACCAGAAGACGATATACAAGAGTTTGGAGCTGCTGTAGTTTTCATCCATTCGTTTGTCCAGATATTTGTCAATCCTTTCAACGGAACAAGTACTTTTTCATCAATATTTAGGAATTATTGACTCAAAACAAGCTCTTATATCTTGCAGAAAATGTGTACTAAGATATTTGCACTAGAAACTAGAGAAAAATTCTTTGTAAGATTTTGTATTTTGACAGTATATCCATTCCATCTTTTTTCCAGTTTTTACCTTTAAAACTTGACCTCTGCAGAAACATCTGACATCAATTTCAAGTGATCTTTTTGTGTCGATAGCTTAAAAACTAACTTAAATGGACATTTGGATCTGGCTACGTATGGGATTCTGACAGTAAAATGTGTAGGAATCCTGGAATAAACATGACGCCCTGTTGTTTTGCTCAAGGACACGGAGTCAGGACTCATTTCCTGCCGAGCCAATCAGGCAGGTGACCTTCTGCTTTCAGGACGTCCTCTTTAACATTCGGGCCAAAGCTGCCTCCTCTGGACACACGCCGCTCTTCTGCACCGATCATTGGAGCGCAGCGCCACAGACTGCTGGTATTTACAGTCGATGAGCGCGCTCAGTGGGGGGCGCTACGTTGATCTCATGCTTTAGCAGGAGTAAATTCAGAGGTGTTGCACATTAGAGGAGGGAGGTGGTGTTCAAGAATTGCTTAAAGAGAGAAGAGTTGTTGGTGCAGAAAGTCGGCGCCTCTGAGGATCTGCATATCGGAACATTTTTCCTCTGGAGGTGAAATAATGAAACTTTTTTTTTAAAGAACACGTGTTTTTTGAAAGAATATATTGAGTGACTTAAATTGTAATAAATCTGGTCTGTAACCAGTTTTCATATCATCCTGTCATTTTGGTAAAAAGTATAATTCATAAGTCATGTTTTGGTAGGACTGCAGGGTGGTGCAGTTGGCAGCAGTAACTCTGGTTACAAATTCCTTGATTGCATTGAAATGGATTTGGATTTAAAAATAAAATCTAATGTAAACGTAAAGGTTTGCATTTATCTTTTATCATTTAATGTGATAAACTCATAAGATTTTGATTTATTGTTGTCACAACAAATTCCGATTAATGATGTTTAAAAACTCCTAAAACTGTCATTATTGTGATTAATATTTTATTTTTCTCCACAAATGAGCACAAATTAATCAAATCATGACGTTAATTTACATAATGCTTTTTTATGGCGATTTATTCCGATTACTTATGTCCATGTAATCATGCAGACTGTTGCCTCGCAGCAAGAAGGTTCCTGGTTCAAATCCTGACCTAAATATAGACAGAAGGCGGCAATGGAACCAAAAATATGAAACTAAACTCAAAATCCAACAGACTATGAAAGTTTTTGTTTTCTGTTGCATAAAAATCACCTTGAGCAACAAAAACCGACTTTAAATGTCAGGCGTTGGTTGGATTGAGAGTTTAACTTTTAAGACTTTCTGAGACAGATTTTAGATGAAGTCAAACATCAGAGTGAGAGAGACAGATCTTTTATGTCGCTGGGAAAATGGAATAAATTATCACCCTAACAAATGTCCGCTGCCTTCATCTGTGGGTGTATGTGTTTATAAGAGTCTGTGACTCTGTACGTCTGTCCAGAGCAGTTTGAGTTTTAGAAATTTGGTAAGAGGAAAGTTGTTCAGAGTAGATCCTCATGTCTGAGAAGGAAAACTTTTAAAAGGTTTTGATGCAGAGACATTTAAATCAGTTTTGTTGCTTCATGCCTGTTGATTTGACACTTATGAAATGATACAATGAAACAGCTGGTTTTAAATTATATGCAGTTTAAATATTAATTTCTAGGTTGTTCTGGTGCAACCGACTGAGGCATTCGACACAAAAAACATTTCTAATCTTCCTATTTGTGCTTTTTAAAATTGTACCAAACAAGTTAATTTAAAATCTGCATTTTTTATTAAAATGTTAAAGGAGGAGGCAGATGGTGCTTAGTGGTTAAATATGTCTGCAAAAGGGTATTTTCAGGCTTACAAGTAAATAAAGTTTATTTATATGGCACATTTTATCAACAAGGTAATTCAAATAAATCATGAATTAACTAATTATTTGCATAAATTTGATGAGCCACACCTAGACCTCATCAATATCAAGGAATTAAACAGGCTATGTTTATGCTATGTTAACACTGTAGGCAAATTCGACCCAAATCCAGTTTTGTTTTAGTTTTTTCCTCATATCCGACTTTTTGACGTCAGTTTAAACGACCCAATTCCGATCTTTTCACCCTAAAAGAATCAGACCTGTGTCACTTCCATAAGTGGTACCAAATCAGATATGCATCTGGTAGTTTTATCAAGCGGTCTGAACAGTCATGTTTTTATCCAACTTCTATGTGATTGACGTGAGACATGAATCATAATTCTGCTCCAGAAGAAACCAGACGCGGTAAATCCAGACGTAAAGAATGGCTGAAACAAGGAGTGCTGACTCTTACGCTGCGTTACAGTTGTATTTGGAACTGGGAAATTCCAACTTCCTGGTTGGAAAAATGAACTGGAATCCTCGGAAGTTGGATTTTTTGGAAGTGTAGTGCTTGAATTTTTTCTAAACTTATATTAAAATGTTTACAATCGGCTTGATTTTTACTGTGGGAGAAGTATATAAACCCTGGTAAAAATGTCTTAGTTCTATTTAATTTAACACACTTTATAAAGGATCAGTTGGTTTGTTGAGCAAATAAAACAGCTCTATTTTTAGCAATTTTTATTTTTTTAAAAACTGCAGAATTGCAAACAGTGAGGGGATGACATTGAATGCAACATTGGCTGTAATATAATCAACTTGCAGCTTTTTCTAGTTCTGGTTAATCCAAATATCTGCGGGGTTTTTTCCGACTACTCTTCGTCGCTCTTCACAGATCAGCAGCAGCCCCGCCGCCTCGGCCCCGATGATGTAATCATTTCCCAGCGGCACCTGGGAGCCGCGGTCGCCATCCTGAGGCATCGCTCACAGCCAAATATGCAGATGTTTCTAATTGCTTTCCATTACCAACAATAACAGCTGTTTATATCTATCAGCAAATAATTCACAAGAGTTCCAGACTGTTAGGATAACATATCCCACCTGGTCACCATCACCAGTTGTCAGCAGCAGAGACCAGGCCGCTCGTTCACAAATCCCCCAACGGGCTCGGGCTTCCAGTCACCTTCAGCTCCAACGTCAGGCTTTACACAGCCGAGATATGCAGGGAATGTTTTACTCGAACATGATGTGCTTTAGTATGTTTCTGATTTAGAATAAAATAGAAATATCCTGTATTGCCCAAAAATGAGAGGAAAACCTGGTGTAATAAAGTGACAGGAATCGAAGCATGTAGAATTAAAAACGGAGGCAAAATTACAACATAAAATGCTGTGCAGTTTTTAAAAGTCCAATTAAAAGCAATATGCACCTGTGTAGCATGTTTTAAAAAGAACTTGCACATGTATTTAAACATTAAAAATAACATATTCACAATAAAGTTTCATTTGTATAACATTTCAGCAACAAGGCAGTTCCAAGTGCTTTACATAATGAAAATACAAACATCAACAATTGAAACATTACATTTTTCCAAGTTGCGTCATTACATATCAAAATGTTGGTTAGTGTTTCATTTATTATGGTTTAAAAGCAACACTGAACAGGCGGGTTTTTAGTTCCTGTATAGGAACTCAATGTTTCGGCTGTTTTCTGGAAGTTTGTTTCAGATTTGTGGTGCATAAAACTGCAAACAGCAGAAATGGGGTTTTTTAAATGAGGAAAAACTGCAAGTACTAGGAGGGATGTAAACACTTATAGTCTGTTGTCTAAGAGTTGCTGGGAGGAAGGATCTGCCATAACTCTACTTTGTGCACCAAGGATGCAGCAGTCTGGCACTAAAGGAGTTCTCCACTTCAGCAATCTCTTCATGAAGTATTTAGCAGTAGTGCTGACACTTAAGCTGCATTCCAGTTGTACTCTGAACTGCGAAATCCCAACATTCTGGTCGGAAAAATCTACCAAAGTCAAATTTCATACTGAGAAAACTGGGAGCAACTCCAACTATCCCCAGTAACAACTTTTAAGGTGGACTTCGCATTTCAATATGACCTCTCCTCACATCAGTAGTAAAATGTGGTGAAAACATGTTTAATTTTACAAAACACACATACAAAAGTGCATCTAAAATCAATTTTGCATGTAGCGCCTGTAACTCTAAACTCTAAAAATTAAAATTGCAGTTTGTTTATGGAAATTAAGCTTAAAATATTTCTGAGAGCTATTGAAGACGATGTTTATGGGCAACATAAACACGGTTACCTTGGGTTTCTCAGGTAACTGGAACGCAGCATCAACTTTCTTTTTCGTAGCTTCCGTTAATATTTTGGAGTGGGCATCAAAAAAACAAGAAACCTCTGAGGGTAAAACCAGTAAAACCAACATGCTGACTGGCCTGTCCTTAAATCAGGTGTGCCTGTCGTCGTTCCCCCTCCGTCCGGCGTTGTGCGCGCTCCCGTCTGACACGCTGGCTGTTGGGAATGAGCCATCTGACTGGGAGTGGCTGCCAACAAGAGCAGAATGTCATTAAGAGTGGAGGCTGCTGCGGGCCTGCCACCATCATAGGGAATTCATCGCCACAAGTGATGATGATAATGGACTTTGCTGCAAATGACTTTGGATGAGCAGCGTTTTTGGCAGGAGCCGCACCGGCTGACTGGATTTCTTTGTTTTTTTGTTTTTTAACCTCCGAAGGAACGATTTTGGAGTTGCAGCTGGGATTCCTCACAGGAAAGGAGGAGATTGTGTAAAACCCTTTATTCAGATTTTGATTGCTGAGTTTGTATCATTAGTGATGACTAACAAAAAGAAAAACACAGACATGCAAAATTAATTGATTGTGAACTATTTTCTTGACCTTAACCACACGATTCATTATCTCAAACCGTTTCCGTTTGGCCTAATGACATTTCCACACATCACAGAAACTGAATATAATATATTTATTTATTTTCTTGTTGCAGTATTTTATTAAACCCCACTCCATAATTGGCTATGTCCACTAAATTTCTCCTCTCTTAGAGCCTGGGGAATCAAAAGTAATTGTACAACTTTAGCAGAGCAAAAACCCATGAAGTGGTAAATATACCTTCCTAGTTTCTCCTCCACAGGAGAACAGAGCGATGGGACTCTGACGACTCCATTATGATCTACAGGAAGACCTAACGAGGCCATCGCTCATTATAAAAAGTGACAAACAGCGGTAAGGTTAGTTTTTCTCTCTGAATACGAAACACCTCATTAGAGCTGCAGCAATATGATGCAACAGTGCAGGTGGTCGTCATCAGAGGGAACGTTTCATGTGCAAATTAAAGAGAAGGTAAAATAATTGACTCATAGGCTGTTGACCAAACAATTAGCACTTTCAGACCCTTTTTTTATTTTAATGAAAAGATTTCAGCTCACAGCAGAGAGGAAAGGGCGGCAGCTCTTTCCGGCGACTCGCCTGAAAGAGCCGCGCGTCTGTCTGCGATGCAGAACATCTTTCGGGGTTTGTTTGCGAGGCACGCAGCGAAGTGAGGAACTCTCTGGCTGCTAATGTGACAGTTGCACTCTGGCTTTCAGTTCAGTGGACATGTTGTTTCGGAGAGAAAGCAGGAGGATGGTACCCAACTTATCTGATTACCGATGATGTACATCACACATACCCTACCGACTTCTTGGTTGTTTTTTTTTTGCGGCGAGGCAGCCAAGCGAGAATGAAAGGATGCTGGATTTCTGTAAACAAGGCATGACTGACGCGGCGGCAGACGATTTGTGAGGCTCAGCTGAAGATCAACGTCACACGTCTCTGAACTAAAAGAGATCAGAGTAAAAGCAAAACACCACTTTGGATTAAATCGGTGGTCCTGTGGCACATGCAGCCATATGCATGTTTATGGTTGGTTTTTCACCTGACTCGGATTACAGTGTTGGATTATTTTATTCTAGGCTGCATAAGGGGGAACGTATTGGAAAGGAGGCCATTAGATTCTCATAAAGGTGTCAACCGTTCATAGAAGTAGAATCAGCATTTTGCCTTCCTTCCGGCTGGAACCAACTGAAACACCTCATGGTCAGGAGAAAAATAAAGGTTCATGACTCTTTATGTCAGGGGAAAATAGTGCTGAAGGAGAAACCAGCTAAATGCGTCAGTGATGTGATTTATCCCTCTGGTTTTAGTGACACTACTGCAATAACTAACCTGACTAAAGAGAAACGCATGGATGAATTTCTCAAGAAAATTAGTCCTTTAATCCTGGAAATGTTCTCCAGCTGATCGAAGGCCGACTTTGTAACTGTCTTTATGTGACTCTGAATGTTCAGGTCTGTCGCTACACCCAGATTTCGGGCCTGGTCTTAAGTTTGAAGCTGGGCGCCGACTCTCGATCATTCCTCTTTGGGGCTAAAGATAATAACTTCAGTTTTGTTTCTGTTTAGCTGGAGAAAGCTATGGCACATCCATGCATTGAGGTGCATTTTGCTTAAATGTATAAAGCACATTTAAGTTCAGAGTGCTTTACATAAAAACAAAAATACAAAGTCATAGAACATACAGTCAACAATTGAAGCATTACATTTTGTCAAGTGTCATCATTACACATGAAGATGTCAGTTAGTCTTTAATTTATTATGTTTCAAAAGCAACTCTACACCGGAGGGTTTTTAGTCTAGATTTAAAGGAACTCAGTTTTACAGTTTTCTGGAAATTTGTTCTAGATTTGTGGTGCATAGAAGCTGAATGCTGCTCCATGTTGGTTCTGGTTCTGGGGATGCAGAGCAGAACCAGTAGAACTGATCTTATTTATTTTTCTGAGGACAAAGGATGTAGATATTAAATATAAGGAGCTCCAAGATTGAACCCTGGGTTACTACTCGGAGTCATTTCTTTAACTTTCCTCGTATGTTTCTTATGGTTCAGCACTTCCTGATGGACTGCGCTGACTGTAGCCAGCCTTAGAATCATTTGCATTGCATATGTTTCAGAAAACAACCCCACATTTTGTAAACAACCCCAACGGCCTCCCTATAAGCAACGAGGCAGTGCCTGCTGTGGATTAGGAACATTAATATGCATAGCTTTGCAAAAAGCTCCAAAGTGACCTACATGACAAGGTTCAGTATACACTCCAACTGTGTGCAGCACTTGTGGGACTTAGCTGACCGTGTTACCTTAATTAGTGTCTTCTTGCGGCTGACGGCTTTTTTCTGGAGAGGCTATTGAACTTACCCGTACACTTGTACACGGGAGTCGCAGCGGGTCGCTTGGGTCACCGTGAATACCTGGTCCTCGACGACGTGGGCGCTGCAAAATGGCCGCCATTAGCCCGTAAAGGATGGCTGCTGATGGCCCCATTAGCTGCACTTTAAACTCTTGCGGTGTGTCCCAGCTCTCTGACGATGACACTTCACTTCTAGCAGGTAATCCCACAGGCCCTCCACTGACAGGAGGTATCAATTAACAGATTTGTTTGCTTTCCTCTCCTCTGACCTCATTTGCATAGCCGCCTGCTAGCGCAGCGCTCTGGTTCAGCAGCAGTTTTGACTCGGTGTTTAGTTTTTTTCCAAGCGTCAGATGGCATAAAAAAATAAAAAACCCACACATATTCCAACTGTTTTTGCTAATCCTGAAGTATAAAAGAGAAGTGCTTTGGAGCTCAGAAAGTTACAAGATGTTAGCAAGCACTGCAGGGCAGAGGGCTGTTGACTCATTCCTGTTCAGTCTCTGTCCAAAGGGAGCTCAACATTTCCGATGCTAAAGGACAGCTGTTGCTGGCAGGCCTCCTTCTCACTGTTTTAGGCAGTAATCTGTCAGGGCGCTATTATAACCAGCATGCTCTGCCCTGTAGGTGGAGGCAGAGATATTGGATTCGGGGCTTTGTGCATAGCAATGAGACCGGACAGATGTAAAAATCCCCAGTGAGTTTGCAGGCTTGTTGCTCTGAGTGTTTGCCTGGATCCTCCACATCAACCTTTTGGAGCATGTCTATTCCCATGGTGCACTGCTGTTTCAAGGGAACATTTATGCTGTTTGAGCGGAGGCCTTCAGCGTGATCCAGATGTGCCGTGGCGTCGCTCGTTAGCATTTTCAGAAATGGCTTATTAAATCCGAGTCGAACTAAAACACAAGAATAAGTTTGGTTTTTATTTTATGCCTGTTTTAAAATTCATTAATGCAATACAATTATACAGTAGATGCTACAGACAATGGCATTGAAACACCCCCATATTAGTGAGCGTACCCAATGTAAAACAAAAGGTCAAAACAAGAAATGTCTGATGAAATTCATGTAAATTTATGATGAGACCTATATTTTACTAAAGTCTGACAGGTTAAAGTTTGACTTCTCAAAATTTTATTTTTACTTTCATGTCTGAAGTAAAGATCTGAACTTAACACATAAGTTTCACCTAAAACGACAATAGTTTAAAATGATTTGAAATTTTAGCTCTTCCACAGAAAAATGTATGCGATAAAAGAAGGAAATCTGAAGGAATTGCGTATCAAGGCAGACGTTTGGACACCTGACTGACCGGCACACACTGGAGGAATTTAAAAGCACCTTTTCGTGAGCCTACTTTTCCCATAACTTGTCTGTAAATAACTGCTTGTGGCAGAAATTCAGATTTAAATTTTGAGCCAAATTTTTAGCTGAATGGTGATGATGCTCAACTTTAATTAAAAATATATTTGTAGTTTGTCAACTTGTTTTCTTTTCTTGTAAACTTGCTAAAATGTTGTAAACTTAGAAGAATGTGAATATAAATTAAAGGATCAGTATCTGCCAATATACCTAAGCAGCACCCGTCTGCTCCCAGTATCAATACAGGCATACCCCATAAATCCACCTTAAGAAGAAAAAATACTACAACTCGCCCTAACACTATATAATCTGTCATTTTGTCCTTGAAATTGGCTTAAAGTAGGAAGAAACAGAGATTGTGACAAAGACATATAAAGTGATCTTAGGTGAGATTTCAGCTTCTGCAGTTTTCCTGTCAGATTTGTTAATTTTCTTTCTAAACCAGTTCACTAACTACTTAATTTGTGTCAAAATCTTTGTCCAGGGTAAAAATATACAAAACATTTAGACTTTCATTTAGCCTACATTTAGCCTGTAAGCTGTATGTAAGACACTTTGAAAACTTTTACTGACACTTAGTAACTGAGTTTCTAAGCCTTTTTAGCAAAAACACTGTCAATAAAATAATCAACGTATGTTAGACTGTGAAATTAAATTGTATTTACTTCTATAACCAATTATTTCTAATGTTGCTAATTTGCATAACACCTAATTTGTTTTCTGATATGTTCATATGAAGAATCTTATTTATAAATATAAGCAAAAATCCTTTTTACAAATAGCTGTGAAAAAATTCAGTCAGTTCCAAGTTACTGTTTTTGTTAGTTTTATTCTTTTAAATAAATATTTTTTATTCTCTTAATTTTTGCTTTTTCATTATTTATTTATTTATTCCAGTGAATGTTGACAAAGCATAAAAAATTAGCTTCCCATTTGAGTTAATTGTCTGACCTTTCCTATGCAAATACGCAATTTGAAATCGCACTATGGAAATCCTAGATTAAATTCCCACCTATCCTGAAGTCATAATTGTAGACGTGATTATTTTGGGCCATTTAAAAAAAACACACACACACACAGCAGTCTGAGATGATTAGCATGAGCTCTGCTTTTACACTCGTTTTGCAAAGACACATGTATACTTACAGACAATCCAAAGATAATTACCTGCTCCGCTCGCATACTGTTTTCATGATTAGGCGCCAAAGTTCACTGGCCGATAATGATCAACCCGCATCATTTTCTGGATGTACAATTTGTACCTAGTTTGGATCGTAGATTCAAACATGCCAATCACGATGAATGAGGACGGACACAGAAACTGAACGTAAACACTGCGAGAGGGGATGTTTTTTGTTTTTTTTTGACTCCATATACGAGGGTGAACTGCAAATTAGTCAGGAAACGAAGCTGTAAATATGGACTCCATCTCGCCGCTTAATTTAGTTAAATATGCTAAGGTCTTCTCAATTATAACTGCAGCAATTTCCATCACTGTTGCTGATTTAATTGCTGCATCCTGCAAATCTCTAAATTGCACAACTTTTCTTCCTTCCACACAAGCCTGCAACTATGCTGATGTCTGTAATTAAGATCTGTCTGCTTCTCTAATCAAACTAAATCTCTTGGACGATAAACAGAAGGCCTGTAACTGCTCTTTCTTTTTCTTTGATTTTTCTCCCTTTTTTGTGCATGTTTTTGTTTAACTGAAGTCTATTTGGATTTTTATAGCAAATCTTTGTTAAAAAGAGGAGGGTGGAGTTTTATTAGATTTGTCAACAATATTTGATTATTAATAGTGCACAGCTTCAGTTTTAACAGCTAAACCTGAGCGATTAGGCCTGACATCTGGGTGTGGTGATGGACTCAGACCTGAACCTTCACAGTCACATAAAGACAGTTACAAAGTCAGCCTTCTATCACCTGAAAAACATAATGTTCCAGAAGGTTCAAAGATGTCTTCACAGATCTGCCTAAAAAGAGAACCAACTTTAGAATACTTTTAGGACGCTGAGTGGTAGGGAACGTCCACCATGTGCAGGAGCTATAGTCCTTAGCACGGCTGTCCTTGGTTCAATTTCTGATCTTAAGACTTTATTTCAATTGGTGTAAATTTGAATCATGACTTGAACTTTCAAAAATGACTTGTGAACTTCTCTGTTATTTTGTAACTAAATTCAAATTGAACCTGTTGTGTAGAACTTAAACAATATTTAATATTCACACATTTGTTTGATTATATAATCATTCAAACCCAGTTTAAGAGCCATTAGAAACTCAGAATATGAATCATAAACAATGATGGTGTCACTCTGCTAATTTTAGTAAGTGAAGTGACAGATGTTATGAATTCCCTTCTTTTCTGTTATACTAAATTCCTTAGAATATGTAATGGGTTTTGTATAAAAAACAAGTTATTTGAGGTTTCATTTAAAAACTTAAAGGTGTATATTTTGCTTGCATATCTTGGCTGAATCCCCAGTGAACTCCTAGTTTTCGTGGTGTAAGTCGCACATAGCGTGTTTTCAAGCCTCTTATCAACACTTCAGCTTTAGCAGGCCTGCATTTCACACATTTCGGTTCTTGGCCTGTTCTGAGGCTCAGAAACACGGTCCTTTGGACATGGCCGCACCGCCAACAGATGGCGAGAGCATCTTCATGCTTAGCGGATGAAGACTGACAGCGGATAGCCGACTGCTTCCCCTTTGGATGGAAGCTTCCCCTCCAATGAAGGCTCTCCAGGATGATGAAAGGAAATGTATGTTTCCCCAGAGGCATAATTAAGGTCCGTTTTTAAACTTATGTAACCAGCTTTCCTCAGTAAGGAAAGACAGATGGAGACCTATGGAGGCTTTGTGACGGCGTGTTCAACTTAGAAAACCTAAAGTGCCTTGGATTCTTAAAAAAGGACAGGATCAAATAAAAAATACATTTTCATAATTTATAGATTTAGATTTTCTTTATTTCAAGATGTTTTTTAAATCTTAAGTACAGCTAAAAGTCAAACATTTAACACTTTATCACTTTTTTTGTACTTAACACAATTTTCCAGTTTTTGTGTTTAAAAGGATCCATAATTAAACTTTTTATGTATTTAATTTGGATTTTAAGCAATGCTGCATTTATCTGTATTGATCTGACACCAAGTAAACACAGGGCCAGTATCACCAATACTGATACTGATATCGATATTGATATTGATATCGATACTTTTTGAATAACATTAACACGATGAATAGAAAAGGAAAATAAACGTGCATTATTTCCTACATAAAGTTTAAAAAAGTCATTTGAGAGCAAATAAAAACATCTTAAGTAGTTTGAAACTATGATACAAAAATAAAACAAATTTCAAGAGGTAATCTGAAACTAAATTGTTCTCACCACACTAGTATTAATCCGATACTGATAACAATATTATCAATATTCTGATTACCATAAATCTCGCTAGAGAAACAGCTATTTTAGTGTCACCTTTTACTACAAACATTTAAAAGCAATATATCTGAATTGGTTGGAAAAGAAAAGAAAAATTTGTTACAATTATTTTTTAAACTGCTGATGGAAATCATTTTGAAAAGAGAGAAATATGAAGAAAAGAGAGATGACCAAGCACTGAAGAATTGAACAATATGTAGCTGGCAGTAAAATAAAAAATTACTTCAGCCTCGCTCCATCTTTATAATCGGTTTCTTCTGGTTGAACTCTACTAAAGTGATCACTCTAAATAAGAATATTTGGGGTTTTAGATCTATCTGAGGGCTGCAGAAACTGTCATGTTTTCATCATAATCTCAATCTCTTCTTTCCTTTATTAGGGTAAACAGCACCCGTCCTGAGCTTCATAATCCTGATTACATTTTGTGTGAGGTAAGCAAGTAAAATACGAGCTCTTCCTTCATCGCAGCGACTAATGAGGCATCAGGATGAAGTAGTTTGTTGTCTCTCATAACCAGATGGATGTAGGCCCTGATTAAAACCAATTAACTCTCCCCCAGATCTAAATAACTTTTCTGTCATTAATGCACATATTTTACACCTCATTAGAGGCACGGTGATTGGAGGTAAAAAAAAAAGAAAAGAAGAGGAAGTGATTTGCATTTCAGATTCACAATATGCTTAGGATGGGGAAACAGAACATGCATGCAGTGAGGAGAGGGAAAGAAATGATGCAAAGTGGCTTAAAGGACTGTGAGCTGAGCGAGCTTCAGGAGGCGACACATGACTTCTTCCAATTAACTGCAGGGATTTTTTTGTGTTTTTTTCTGCATTCAGTTCATTCCTTCTCCAGCACCTCCCTTCCTCTGTGTGCTGAAATGTGCATCGTGGGGTGAAACAGGCAAGATGTTAACCAATTTTATTTTTAATCTTCCCTTTTGCTGCCGAGCGTGTCGATCGGGCATCGCGTCTTCTGAAATTTCCTCGCCTCTTTCATGGAAACATATTGGGGCAGAATTCGCCAGCTGTCGGCCTCCTCTCCCTTCTGCTGCCATTATCCTCAGGCCCCACCCCGCCTTATGGCCGGCCAGCCTGCCAGGAACAGGGGCGGCGCTCAAAATCAAAAGGTGGCTCTTCTCAATTCAGGCCATCATCATACGCTTAACCCCCCCCAAACGCCCCGTACCCTTCACCCTTCCACCAACCATGCAGGCAGGACAACCTAGATGCTCCAGAAACGCGCCCGTCCTGCGTTTGTTGCCATGAAAGCGTGTCGCACACACAAGGCAGGGCTTTGGCTCTGTGGATTGTGATCGTGCCTCTCATGTGACCATATGCCAACCTCTTCATCCCCCTTTATCATCCCGCAACATGTCTGTCTCTGCAGAGGGACGCACACGAAAAACACCCTGCTGCTCGTAATTCCTCCCTCCTACAACGGCAAAACTCTAGGTTATGAAAAGATCTGCATGTCCTGGAGTTTTTTTGTGAATTGATTATCAGTTTAAATATAACTGGGCCTTTATTAACATTTATCATGATATTGTAATTTTACCATAATAAGGATTTTGATTTATCGTTGTCACAATAAATTCCAATTAATGATATTTAAAAACCTCCAAAGCTGTCCGTATTGTCAGGAATTTTTTTCCACTGTTTGTTCAGAGTGTGCAGTTTATCTGAGGTTAACTGAATTTAAGAGACTCAGTAAACCTCAGAAGTCTCCATCCAACAGCTGCGTTTCTAATAGGGGATGCAAACAATTAATTCATCTACAATTAATTGTCAGTCGTTTGTTAGATTAAAATTAGTTCCAGTTGAATGATAAAGTCTGCTTAGGACTTTTAGTGTTGTAGTGTGGCCGCCGTCCAACAGATGGCGCCACTGGTTCTCCTTAAGCGGAATCAGTTGATACAGAAACAAAAATGTAACGTGATGGGAAAAATATTGTGCCATTAAGCACAGTTGACTTTGAGGGTTGTGGAGAGTTAATGAGCTCTATGGAGCGCCATTTTATTTATTTTTTATTTTTTAAAGAGCAACTGCAGACGGTATTTCGGTCTCTCTGTTCACGGGGAACTAAATGCTTCACATATTTTATTCCTTTAATCTTTTTCCATTCAGCAACGTAAAAGGTTCCTGTTTTGTTATATTTATTGAATGTGTCTGAGGTTAATGTGAGAAAACAATTTTCAGTTTATTCAGTGAGTATTAATAAAGCTGACACAAAATGTTAAAATTTAATTTTTTATTTTTTTAAATTTTTTTTTTTAATTCAACATTATTAGAAAAAATTCAGCCTTTCAAGTTACAGAAAGATGGTTGGCCCTCATGATCACACTGCAATGCCTGTTTAAAAAATGAGGAGACCAAAAGAAGTATCACCTAAACGTAGCTTTATAGAGCAACCACTTAAAAAACAAAATGGCCACAGATGAGTTTGGGCTGCAGCCTGGGCTCGTTTCTCTCCTGAGGCCCGGTATCTGGTGCTGTTCTGGAACGTTCAAACGCGGCTGGCATTTCCTCATTAGCGGTTTTCGTTAGCCTCGTTTTGGTGCTGTCACAGCCAATTTCCGCAACGTCTCCCCGCCCAGACCTCCATCGTTCCAGACAGGGAGAAGGACATGGGGGTAAGAGGATTATTTATCTGAATGTCTCCATAAACACTCTCGCCTCGTTTCAAGGGCTCAGGGCTCATTAGACGACTGAGGAGTTAGCAAACGGAGGCTCAGGTGGGTTTTGTGTAGCTGAAAAGATCTGCTTCTGAGTTTCAGACTACTAGAGTCTCTAGCTGCGTTTCCTTAACAAATCTGCACAATGTGTTTGTCAGTATTCTGCTGATGTTGAAAAAACACAATTTCATAATTGCAGGGTTTCCATTAAATAAGGAACTTAATTAAAACAACCCCCATTAAAAAGCTTGTTCAAGCAATAAGTCAATAAAAATCATGGCAACAACATATGTAAACATTTACATGAGCTATATTTGTATTTCAGCCGTCAGAGGAGACGATGGAGTTTCATTCAGTCATTGGAGCAACAAACCTGTTACACTGGGGAGCGCCTGTGTGTGCGTTGTTTTGGGGAAATTGTAGTCGGTGATTTTACAGAAGTATTCAACACATTCAAACAACAACTTTTTATGAACTGTGCGACAATGTGAGACGTCTGGTGGAGCCAGCTGCTCATTGTTCAGAAAAAACAATCCATCACCCTACAACTCCTTCCTGTCATCTTCTTCTTCGTTTTCAACAATAATAACATCTGGGTGTTAATAGTGTGTCTTGTATGATGCAAAAAACTGTTCAATATCTTTTTCGATATGGCTAAAAAACTACCTCATCATAGCAAAAAACATTAGTCTCCATTAAGCAGATTTATTCTCGTAATTTAAAATTTTGCAATTTTATGGTTAATGGAAACGCGGCTGGTGATTGGGCTGGGTGAAATGGATTTAAAGTTTTACCTCAATAGTTGGTGGTACTGTTGTAGTAATTCTAGAAATGATAACAAGAACTATTTATTATTTTGTCTTTAGGTCTTTATGGCTTCGACTGTGGGTCACATCAATTATAGCCCCACAAACACAAATACTACTCTTGAAAAGCAACTCCATTTGTAATACTCTTCTTTGGGACACCAGTCACATGATGAAGTGTAATTTCTATCATTAAACTGCAAACTGTAACCACATTTAATCATATTTTCAAATTTATTGATATTTTCTTGATGGTTCCATTGAATAAACAGTGGAGAAAATAGCAAAACTAAGAATCCCAACAATACAGACATTTTAGGGGGTTTTAAATATTAACTGAAACTTATCATGACAACAATGAATCAAAAATGATCAAATTTATCGTAAATAAATGATAAAGGCTGTTAAATGCCCTCCGCCAGTCAGTGATGGCACTAAATTCCTGGAAGAAGCACCTGGTCTCTATTGCAATTGGAAGTAATGAAAATAATTCTGACATTTTGTGCATATTAGACTCTGAACAAGTAAAACTTAATATGTTTTTAGTTTAACATACTTAGTTTGAGTATTTTAAACCTCCAGGTCATTAAGCCAGTCAGACAAGTGCGTCTGTCGGCGTTTGGAGGCGTGTGTCACAAAACAAATGTTGTGCTCAGACTTTATTCTTGTTTTTTATTTCTGCGCCGGCGTTAATTCAGCCTAACAAAAGCGCTCATTAGTTCTAATAAATCCTGCGATTCTTGCTCTCTCCGTTCCACTGGAGCCTGACCTTTCTCTCTGCACTGCCCAGAAAATCTCCTGCTTGGGTTTTCACCGTTTGATGCCTCCGTTAATTGGGAATGATTTAAGCTGCTTCTTCTGCTTCTGTCGCCGGTTGAATTCAGCATGGATCTAATGGCAAATGTCACCGTGAATTGCTTGCTGAGGTATTTGGGCGAGCGTGTAATTTTATTTATTTTTTATTTTGTGCGCCAGCCCCCCCCCTTCAACCCCTTCAGCCCCACAAATGATGTGTTTACGTCACTAAAACAGACTTTTGGAAAGCTGACGGCTTCAAGAGAGGGATGACCGAAGCGTCGGCACAAGCAGATGATGGAATGTGCAAAAAAATTCACATTTTTCACGTTGACATGTAACATTAGCAGAATTCAGTGTATTTTGTTTGAAATTATTTAAATAAATGACAATATTGTTGTTTTGAGACCATTTTTTAACTAATATAATGATAAAAACATAATAATGCAAGTGTACTCTTCATAAGATCAATTAACTTTAATTTCTAACAAACTTTTAATTCTGCAACTAGAGGATGTTTTAAATAGCAAAAATAAACAAAGTGACAAATAAAATGTATACTGAAGTTTTTGTGCACAAAATTGTTCTTCAAAAAAGGAATTTGAGACCAAAATGCCAGACTGAAACTAAACTTCTTTATATAGGGTATTTGGTAGACAGACATGAGAAAAACAGTCATAGAAATGGAAATTATCAAGTTCATTTTAACTTTTCATGCCTTTAACTGAATAATTATTACAAAGCTTATTTATGGTCTGGTCAAAATCAGACCTAAATCTGAGAATCTCTGGCAATCTGTGTGAGAGTCGCTTATATCTAGTACTTTTTCTTCAATATTAACTGATTATTGACCTAAAACCAGATCCTGTATCTTGCTGAAAAACAACTTGTAAGCTAGTTTTGTCTTATTTCAAGTGTACTAAGATATTTGCACTAGAAATTAGACCAAAAATACTTGATAAGATTTTATGTTTTTGTATTGTGGGGATCCTGATAAATAAAATCTCAATAAAATACATTAAAGAACAACTTATGCAGGGTAATGTATTCCAAACAGAATTACTCCCCAAACACTATTCACCAACAGCAGCGGAAAATGATCAGCGAGTCAAAGATCAGAGCCAATCGGATCTAATTATTCCTGTACAGCTCAAACCATGTGACATTCAGCAGAAAGGTTAGCAGGAATCCCCAGACCTAATCTACAGAACCGGGGCCTCCTGAGCCTTTTGGACCTGAACAAAACAAGCAGGCACAAATAACACAAAGACAAACAAGACTGAGGTGAAACTTTGCTCTGCTTCTGCAGAAGCAGCAGCTTGTGTGACAAATCTACTCTGATGCTTAGGTTGATTAATTTAAAGGTCACAGTTGTGCTGAAAAGCTCCACTTTTTATTATCTTGTCAGTCCTTCATGATGATGATGTGTTGTTGTAGCTCCCCTACTTTCAACATCAGTGTAAAATTAAATAGCTTGAAACTGGGGAAAAAAAGCCCTGCTGCTGATCGTGCCACTGTTTCCTCGCTCTGCAGCCAGCCAAATGATCTGCTTCTCCTCTTATCTGAGCTCTCCGTTCCTCCCTCAAATTATATTTTGCTAACAAACATGAAGAATAGCAGGCATCAGATTGCCACCGTTGGTTTGCAGAAGCCTACCCTTGAGACCGTGTCCTCTCGCCTCGTTTTGCCTTCCATCTCGGCGGTTCTGTTCGGAGATTTAGGATAGTGACGGATCATTTTAAAGATGCCTTATTCACCCATCATGTGCTAAAAAACCGCCATAAAACTGATTGTTTTCCTTGCGGTTGATGTGCATTGTAGAGGGGGAAAAAAGCAAGAGATGAGGGGGGAGAACCTTGATTAAAGTAAGAAGAACGCGCTTCTGTGAATCAGAACGTATAAATCAGGAGTCAATGTGGCGTAGTGGATCTAAGCAGGGAGCGAATAAACAGCCCATTAGATTTAGCCGAGCATCATCATGCTCAAACGTCTCTCTCTAATCTCACTTCTTACCAAGTTTTTTTTTTTTGTTTGGTTCTCTTGGTTTCTCAAAGTGGGACCTATTGCCCAAAATTAACATTTTGCAAATGTTTATATTCCCATGCTTCTAAAAGAAGCCCAAATGCCATTAAAAAACACAAAAAATCCTCCCGGATGTTTTTTGGTTAAAATGAAACATTTTAAAAACCAGTCCATCACCTAGCAGCAGCAGCTGAGCTCCAACAGGTTTGGTCAGCTGGTTTTGCCGCTGTACAATGGCTGCTTGGAAAGACAAGCGTTGTTTTGTTTACTTATCATCCAGAAACTACTTGTATTCTTTTTGGTTGTGCAGGAGACCCCACTTCTGCTTTTTGAAGATGTACGGTTGCATCATTGCTCATCTGTTTGCAGCCATTTTCATGTTGAGTTGAGTTGAAAATGTTGAGTTGGGGGCGTGGCCAGCAGCAGCTTATTGGATCTAAAGTGACAAAATGCCTTAAAACAGTTGAAAACAAGCAGAACTGACCATACTGAAACCTCATGACCTAAGAATGATTTTGAGCAAAAAATGTGATGAACATGTTTTGCATAGACTATAGGCCGATCCTAACCTGTTCACGGAAGCATAATGGGTCACCTTTGATGCTTCAACTAACTGACTCTGTCCTCTAAATATGTTGCATCCTTTAGTTTCCCCTTTAGGGAATGGAGTAAATGTGTTGGCGTGTTGAGTAACTGCAGCCTGACAGTCTGTTCTGTCACTGAGTTCCTCTCTGTGCTGGGTGTCTCTTTGGTTGCCTTTAACATGATTCACCAGAGCAATAACAGGGCACTTAGCCGTGCTCTGGTTTCTGCTGTTGCCCGCATCATCATCATCACGCGGGCTTTGTCGTTTCGCCTGCACATTGGGCAGTAGGGCAGCAAAGGTCCATTTGAGTCACAGCTGCAGCCGGACAAGAGCAGATGTGCTTCTTGAGGAGGAGAGGCAAGGCGAGCGTAAGGCATGTGGCAGAAAATCTGGGGGAATGGGGCGAGAAGGCACCATCAGGCCGTGGCTCGGCTCTGCCGCTTGTCTCGTCTCGTTGAGCGTATGCGGCGTCCTATGCTTCTTACAGGCAGCAGCTGAGCCAGTCGCAGTGGGGTCTGTACACTCTTCACTCCACTCGGCCTGGCGTCCTCCGGCTCGGGGGCTGACATTTCCAGAGGTGCTAAGTCACTCTGCATCTTGTTACTCCCCCTGACAAGTGGAGCTGGATCACAGCGACTTGAGACGGGAGGGGGAGGCAACACGCTTTCGCACAAGTCACTGATCTTCCCCCGCTGGAGGTGCTGAGATCTCAAGGTGTTTACAGAAGATGGGGCGAGGTGTCAATCTCACGTTTGGCCCGGCAGGCCACCCCTGGTGTCGGTCAGGTGTGAGGAGCAGTGCAAGGTCGCGTCGGTGGATTGGGGGCGGTGGATCGGTTGACGGAGAGGAAGGGCATCGCAATGACAGGTCTGCGGTGTCAGCGGTCAGATTGCCCAAAACCAAACTTCACGGCGGATTTTCTTGGACGCAGCAGTCGAGAGTGACACAAGTTCCTAAAGCCGGAGGTAAAAATAGACGCTTGATTCACTTGTCATTTTGCACAGAGTGCAGTCGCAACAAACCATGAAGGAGTCCGGGATCATCTGCTCATTCAGCCTGTCAGCTGGAGACTTATTGGAGGGTTTAGAGAAAAGGTCACTCCACTGCTGAACTAACTGGAGTCACAGTCGTCATGCTGCAGAGAAACGGAGCTGCACCACTCACTCCGCCTCAGATCTCTTCAAGCAATCCCAACTCCCTTTTCATGCAGACATTACTGAAAGCAACAAAGACTCAACTGTCAGTACCTTTAGAAAAAATTTGCCTCGTTATCGAAATCTAATCGGTAACCGGAGAAAACGCAAAAAAAGATTTCCATTGATAAATTAGCTTTTTTAAGTGAAAAGCGATCCAAAGACGGTTTATACTCTCAGTGTGATGATATCACTGGATCTCTTTCACTCTCCATAAATCAGATGAAATACAGCAGGAAACGTTGCAGGTGTTTTCTGCAGACAGCTCAGACCTGTAACCAAAGTCCAGCAGAGCTGCCTGCCAGCAACATGCAAACAGATGCAGGTGTCTGCTCCTCTCCACGTGTAGAACGAGAATCCCAGAGGCTGTTTTTGAAATAACTCTAGTTGTAAACCAGCAAGACACACAGAAAAACATAAACAAATTGCCAAGATGCAGAAAGAAAACGTCTTACACCAAAAATCCCAATTCTTGTCTCTTACAGTTGCCACTTTGAGGGATTTCTTCTCTTGTTGATGTTGAAGTTTGTTTGAAAAATCTCACTGCTGTACTTGTAGCAATGTTGTCGTCAAGAACTGATATTTTAAATTCTTCTGAAGTGAGACTGAGTGACGGCAGAGAGCCGCCTCTCTATTATGCATGTGTTTCCATGACAGAGAGGAGAGCTTGGCCTGACAAGGTGGCATATCCCATCATGAATTAATCACTCTACAACTTTCATCGGCAAAGACTGAGCTTTTTAAATGGTTACACTTTGATTTTTGTCGGTGGAAAAGGCTAATTTCTAAAGTTTTATGCACACAGATTAACAGAGGAAAGATGTCTGACCAGAAGAGCAGGAAGGGGTTGATGCTTAATGATGGACCTGCAGATACTCAAACTTATAACAAAAATCTGTACTGGAACAGTCCGTTTGAAAACATTAAAAAAAATTACTTGTGATAAGTAAATAAAAAATTTGGGATTTTGGGAGAAAATGTTGGAAACCCCTGGTCTATCCTTATGCAATAAACAACAAATCAATTAATTGCATAAGTTAAAGTAAACTCAATAATTTCCATTAGCATGATTTACCCTTTTTTCTCTTTTCTCTCTTTCTACCAAAATCTACATGAGAAAAGTATTCAGACTGTTGTTTCGGACTCAACTAGCCCTTTTTATTGAAGGACAATTTTGTTTACAGAGACTTTATTTAACATTTTATTAATTGTTTTAGGTTTTTGTTTACTTATTTTGGATATTTCAAATGTCTTCCAGCTCCAGCGTTAAATGTTTATTGATCTTTGAGAATGTGTTCTTGCCTTACTATTATATTACTTGAAAACCAAAATGTTATCGTTTATCACAATAACGTCTGGGACAGTTTTATCATTCTGCAAAATTTGTTACCATGACTGGCCTAGTTTCCACCACATACAAGTCATAACTGGGTAGGAGTTCCAGTTGGTTTGTGTATTTATTTATTTTTTGGGGGGGGCTGCGATGTCAGAATTTCCCAGTTCTGAGCACAACTGGATTGCAGCATTAGGCCCAGTCTGTGTGACTGACAGCTTTCGGATTTTTTCTCTCCATCATTGTGAAACAAAACAGATTTTTTTAAGTGATGGAAAACATTTGGCGAAGTGACCCGGCTCGGCGTTTGTTGGTCGGAGTCCATGCAGCCGTGCACTTTGGACG
Organism: Xiphophorus couchianus; assembly: GCF_001444195.1. Classification (NCBI taxonomy): domain Eukaryota; kingdom Metazoa; phylum Chordata; class Actinopteri; order Cyprinodontiformes; family Poeciliidae; genus Xiphophorus; species Xiphophorus couchianus. The sequence goes on from NC_040239.1 coordinate 4,308,571, forward strand.
GCATGTGTCTCCCGGTACAGATGTCTGCATGGCCCGCAGCCAAAGCGATGCTGACGTTATAAATCAGCCACAAAATAAACAGATTGATGCAACCAACAAACATTAGGCTAATGCCTTGCGTAGATTAGTTTAGTATACGTGTCAAGATGATTTTTTTGGACTTGCTGGTTTTGTTAGCTTACAAAAAACTCCAGAAGTTTCGATAGTATTCTAATAATCAAAATGGTGTTGAAAATGTAAAGAATTTAAAATAGAAACTTTTAAGCACTTCTTCGACATTCAGCGTCCTCTGCATGGCTCTCGCCTCCCTCTGTTCCTCCCCGTCTTTCCGGCTCTGGGACTCTGTTGGGTTTTTTGGGGGGCGAGGACGTGGAGGAACAGCTGGGTCCCATCACTTCTCATCGGGAGCCTGGGAGAGACGTCGCTGACAGAGTGATGCACAGAGTCTGTCCTCGCTAATGACTGCGCCATTCTCCATCATTATCGCCATCATTAGGAAATTAGGGGGACAGAAGGTATTTACTGTAAACCTGCCACCTCCCAAGGAGAGATAAATAGAAACTGATAAATGTGATCGCGTGACGCTGCCTGTCTATTAACCTTCCCATTTTCCAGCTCCAGCATATGCACATTTAACAATCATTAATATTCTCTAATTGGGCCAGTTTCTAGTGAGGAAAACGCTGCTGATGAATGATTCAGAACAACAGTGGGATCTTTGCAAATTTTCATTAAGATTAAACTGTTTTTCCAGGTCACCTAAAATCATTTTTCACATTCCCGCGCCGCGTTTCCTTGCAGATACCAGGCTTTTGTTTTACACTTCACCGACGAAGCTGCTAGGAGACGGACTAAAGGGGCATTTAACATCTTGCTAACAGCTTGGCAGTGCTGCAGAGTCTGATTGTTTGCTGTTTGACCGCGTTACAGCTGGACAACAGCGCGTCAGGACCGACGTCAAGGGCACAGGCACAAACACACCCACAGAAATCACACATGCGGGCCTGCAGAGGGGAATTGAGCCCGCTCAGCAGATATCTACAGGACGTATGTTCTGTGTGACACAGAGACACAGACTGAGCTGGGGGCAAGGAGACTGTGGATGGTGGGATGGAGCGGGCTTTCACAACTGGTTAGTTTGGGTGTTTCTTCAGCAATTATTACCATCTGGGCAGCAGAGTGTTCGCTGGCTTTGGGAGTCTCACTTTTTTTTTATAACTCTTACTTTTGCTTTTGTTTTGTGGGATTCTTCTTTAGTCGTTAGTAATTTCTCATTATTTTGAATTGTGCTTCTAATGAGGAGTGGCCATTTATCGTATCAGTTATCATTTGTCATGATAACAGTCATGATTTATGGCTGTCATACAATAAATTCCAGTTTAAAATCTCACAAAGATGTCCGAATTGCTGCGATTGTTAGTTTGTTCAATAAAAACATCAGTGAATATTTGAAAATACAGTTGCCATGTCCAATTTAGTGATATAAATCATATTTTATGTGACTAGTGTCCTAAAAAAACGTATTACGAGCATTATTTGTGTTTGCAGGGTTCCAACAGTCATACAATCATCAAGAAAAAAAAGTTATGGATTTTTCTTAACGTCACTTTTATAGTTATTGCAAATGATATTGTAAAATACTATAAAACTTCCAGTCTATATTTTCCACCAGTACGTTCGTGTAACAAACCTAACAAATCATTTTATTCTTCACGAACCTCTTTTTTATTTCTAGTTAGACAATATACGAACATTAAAGCTGCACTATGGAAACAAAACATATTTAGGTTTCCAGCTAACTGAATATTTAGTTTGAAACCAAATATTTAGATTGCAAACTAAATATTTAGCTTTATAGCTAGACATTTCATTTGAAACCAAGTTAGACTGCTAACTAAATATTTAGTTTGAATATACATATTTAGCTTGCTAACTAGACATTTGGTTTGAAACTAAATATTTAGTTTGCTAACTAAAACTTTAGTTTGAAGTTAAATATTTAGCTTATTTAGCCTAAACATTTCATTTGAAACTAAATATCTAATTTGGAGCTAAATGTTTAGTTTGATAACTAAATGTTTAGTTTGCTAATTATTTAATTTTAAACTGTCACATTCATAAGTGAGTTAATAACATGGTTAAAAAATGACTGAAAAAATTAACCTCCATTTTCTACTTATGCCAGGCTAACCCAAATTATTGCTGTTAATTTTTGACGCAACTTCACAAACAGAATCCGTTACCTTCCACACAACAACCCGATGTTTCTAACCGTCATGCAGACACAAAAACATCCTCGTCTAATCAGAGATAAAAGCCTTAGTGGTCATTATCAATGCTGCTTGATGAAATTAAATGCAAGTGTAATTTTATAATAATGACAAACAAGGAAAAAATACAATGGTGTGGATTTGATGTAGCAATTACAAGTGAAGGGGGGGGGGTTCTAATGATGATAATTTGAGTTTTAATTCTGAACCCACTAGTGATTGGCAGAGTCTATCAATTACAGCATTAAAACAGGCCCCAGCTGCAGCAGCCACGCCGGCCGCCCTGCAAATTGTCGCCTAATCTGCTGTCGTCTCCCCTCCCGTCGCTCGCTGGCATAATTGCAGCTTAACCAGTTCATCATAATCACACAACAGTTTCCTCTCCCCACAGAGACGGAGGCATATTTTCACATCCGCAGCAATCTGAACAGTTAACCTACATCTCACTTTATAGCGTATTCATTGTAAATTTCAAATATTATTTCCTTCAAGTGAAAGAAATTAAAATGTAATAGGAAGAAAGAGATTTAAAATGTTGACGGCAAACTTCGAGTTCTGGTGCCACTTAGCATGATCATCCTTCCTGTTTCCAGCTGCAGGCAACAAGATGAGCAGAAGGATGCAATCTTCATTTAATGGCCTCTCAGGGTGTTTGTTTTCTATAGGATGAAGCTGATTCTGCTCTTTCTGGGTGTGTGAATGAATGTTTAACATCTGCAACTCCCCTAAGATTCTGTTCTAAGAGAAAAACAACCAGGAATGTGGCCCAGTAGCTGTTTATTTATCAAGATGTCACAGGCAGCCCAACTTTTTCCTTTGTGTTGCTACAAAGAGGCTGACCAAAGATGGAGGAGCAAGATTTAGTCTTTAAGCTCTACTAATGTGGAACAAACTTCTAGAAAACCGTAAAACTGTTGGAACACTGACTGCCTTTAAGTCGAGGTTAAAATACAATGATCACTAAATCCAGTGTTTGCACAGGAGGAATGCCATTCTCAAAAACATAAAAAGGAGGAGAGAAGAAAAGAGGAAACAGAATCCAGTATCAGTCGTGTTTTTAAATGCTAAATATTTATTAATTCATACTAGTTGCAGAATGCCAGAGGCGGCTTCTATGATTATCTCGTCCCAAAACTGTCAGCTGGCCTGGCGATGATGATATTGTTCCAGGTATTATATCCTGTATCTCAGTAATAAAGACGATTATTTTCTCTCACAGTCTCTAAACATGGACTCTCTTCTAACCCAGCCCTTTTCGTGTCAGTCCAACATCACTGAAACCACCTGAGGTCCTGTTCTGGTTCTGGTTTGGTTCTGGTCCGGCGTACCCGAGCAGCTCAGTCGGCGGCGTCGTGCTCACATCCAAAAGTTTCCTCAAAAACAGATGAAGAAAGAAGTCGGGAGGCTGGATCAGCTGGCCTGTGATCTCCTGCGCGAGCCAAGCTGTCTGATTGGCTGGAGGGCTGCAGGGCCATCTTGCCTCCCTGGCAGGCAAGTGGCTCAAGCAGTTCGGTTTGGGAGGGGTGCAAAAGTGTGTGTTTGTGTCTCAGTGCGTGTAGATGGGGCAAGAAGGGGGGAAAAGAGCGTGGGTGACAATGTGTGGATGTGTGTGTAGAGGAGGCGCGGTTCATGACTGGGGACTGTGAAGATGCCTTTCAGTGTGTGTGTGTGTGTGTGTGGGTGGAAGCACTAGCAGTTTGCAGGTTTCTCAGACACCAATAAGCGTCTGAAATGGCTGTTTGTGACTTACATCGCAATGAATATTCTGGTTGGAACCATAAACATTTTCTTAACATTCAAACCTTCCTCAGTTTCTACTTTCTAATGATCATTTCTTGTGAAATCTTGATGCGACCACATGTTGTTTTCGCTCATGTAGGAGCAGATCTGCTCTGTTAGTTTACTTTTATTGATCATTTTTGTGGTTGAGTGCAGCTGGAAGGATTTCTGCTTGTTGTTAAGTTCAGAGCTGAAATGATTTATCGCATTAACCATAATTAATCGTTTATTGAAACAATTTTAAAACAAAAATATATATATTTTGGCCTAATTACCACTATGAATGTTTTTTTGTCTGTATTTTTGAGTTAACAATTATTTCATTACAAAATTGGTTGACGATTATTTGAATAATTGATTAATCACAATTAATCGTTTCAGCCCTCGTTTCACTAAGGATTGCTGGATAAATTGTGCAGTTGTGGCTGGTTTTCTGTCACCATAGATGCTGTCAAGAAAATCCGAGCTCATCCCACTTCCCCATGCTGGAGATTTTAGTTTAACAGTAATAATAAATAAAGTTATCTTTAAAATGAATCACTCAAGTGACATCAGGGCCCAACAGTAGACTTAAGTGTCAATAAAGTTAGTTTAACAGTAATAATAAATAAAGTTATCTTTAAAATGAATCACTCAAGTGACATCAAGGCCCAACAGTAGACTTAAGTGTCAATAAAATAAATCTAGTTGTGTGTGTTGTTTTTGTCTCATGCAAACTTTGCTTTAATTCTACTTTTTTCTATCTAATCATAAAAAATCATAGTCAGTCAGAGAGATTCATGAAACAAGAAAAGCAGGTTTCCTGGAAAAAGAGGAAGTTTCCAGCCTGCAGATTTATAAAAATAGTTGGGACTATTTTAAAGCATGAAAGTTTTAAAAAATTAAATCTAAACATTTTGAGTAATTTGATAAGATTCAAAGTAAAATACTTATATTAATATTGATTTACTTGTAATAATACTTACACTTATATTTGTGAGAACACCTACAAGAAAAACAAGTAACTGTAACTTTAGTAGTAAATAATTAGAATCATGTATTATTCTTGGTTTCTTTTCAGAAAACATCTGTAATAACTCACATTAAGATCATAATAAGAGTAACTAATAAGTTATGGTTATAAAATCATAAATGAATGATAGATCAGAGAAGCTGAAGAAAATAAATGTGATATAAGTTATGGTTATAAAATTATAAATGAATGCTAAATCAGAGAAGCTAAAGAAAATAAATGTGATATAAATGTGATTTTGACATTGAACTTGAAATGGTGTAAAAGGTTATAAAACTGCAATTAAACATCACTGATATGTTGGAGGTAGATGGTAGGTGAAAGGTGACAGGAAGGGAAAAAGGGGAACTAACAGGAGAGCAGAGATGATCAGCACCTTATTTGGACATAGGAGGTTGAGCAACCCTGAGACATTGGCACAGACATCATGACATGATGTCTCTTAAGACAGTGACGGATATGAGATCATCTGTCTAAGCAGACAGATAAACCCTATATAAGGTGGGTGCAAAAGAGGAACCGTTCGTTGGATCCTCCGGGCAGCTTCGAGCCAAGATCGAGATGGACAAAGAACTCTGCAGCTGAAGAAGAGCCGGGGCCACGGAGCCGGAGACTGTCCTGCACATGGAGACCAACCCGTCTGGCCCACAATCTGTGGCTTCGAATCGCACTTCTCTCATCGGCTGGGTTCTGACCCCAAAGACAAAGATGAAGACAAAGACAAGGAAGAAGAACTGGTGCCTTTTTTCCTGCCAGCACCAAGTCCTGTGTGACCTCAGCATCCATGCGGAGAGGAGGCTCATCAGACCTGCGGAGATCCTGGCCTTCATCGATCAACATCTTCCTCCTGTTGCAACACCTTCTTCATCATCGTGCCAGGTCTGGGGTTCGAGACGCCAAACTCCGTCCGTCTCTCTCAAAGGTTCCCTTTTTTAGTTCTCAGTGTCAGCAGTAGGGAAAGATAGACTAGATGATTGATTTTACTTATTTGATTATTTCTGCTACTGAATTAAGCTGTACTGACCCTTGCAAAAATGCCTTACTAATAAAATATTTAGCATAAAGAAAATCTAAAGATGTTGTGGACATTCAGTTAATGAGTCACCTTAAAGTTCTTTGATGGTTGTAAAATAGCTGTGATGTTTGATTCTGGAGAGGAAGAGGTGGAAAATGTTTTTAGGTTGCTGGTAGCCCATATTTAAAACATCATCCTTGGGACTCGCCCGAGTCACTAAAACCTACCTGGTTCAATAACAAATGCAAGTTGTAAAATAGAGAACGAGCGACCGTTAACAGGTGTGCTCTGTGAAACTAGTTGGCTGTAGGCTGCTCAGTCTGGCTAATTCACAGGGGGAAGAAGGGTGGGACACCTGGATGTAGGCCGTCAGATAACCAGGCGAATCGTTTCTCGAAACCAGCTTAAACAGAGTTTACTTCGGTTCTGGACAGGGTAAATCCCAGCAGATTTAGGAAACTCAACGGACCCGTTAGACGGAGAGCTGGTAGCACATCTCCCCTCTCAGAAGAGGAAGTACGAGAGTGAGAGAGTAGAGACAGAAAGGAGGGGGGGGGGTGTTGCGCAACAACAATGCAAAAAATGTAAAAAATGAACATACAGGACAGACCCAGTTGTTTGGTTATGTCATCAATTTGTCTTTGAAAGGAAATCAGCTTTGATGCAGTGCATTCTGTGGACTCAAACAACGTAGAATATACATGTTGCCTTAACCTTTCCTAGTCCAAACAGGAGGTGGGAGGTGGTGTGCGTGGTGGGGGGTTATGACATCATTCTCCGTGTCGCCGTGGCGCTTTGACACCCGTGGCCTTCTGAAGCCCAGACACCCCCTGTGGAGCCCAAAGAGACACGTCACCTTGATCATGGTGCGATTCTCTCTCTTAAACACACATTAGTGAAGCTGTGGGAGAGTCCGCTGACAACCAGGCTCCCGATGCAGCTTACAGCGATGGGTGCGTCGTCAGGGCAACCGAGCGTTGTACTTTGGGGATGATGGCGGGGTGCAGCGCTCTGCTCATCCGCCGCTTCCTCTCTTGTGACAGGTGATAAAGTTTGAAATGCCAACCCGGTGCACTCCAGGCACAGGTGTGGAGAATATGTCCAGGAACAGCCGAACCCTCTGTTCACAAGTCTGTTGACACCACTGCAGCAAATATGGCCCCCCGCTGGACAACCGCTGGACCGGACGCAACGATGCATGTCACCTTAGCTTCTCTTTTCACTTTATATTCCCCACTTGTCTTTTTTTTGGGTTGTTTATTTGCTTTTGTTGAATTTCCTGCTGTAGAGTTTTTACGTTTTAATAGGTGCGCACTGATTGCAGTTTTCTGGCTGATCCCCAATTATTGATCTTTAAAAATCCTGACCTGGCGATTCTGATGTTGGCCAATGCCAATTCTTTTCTGCCTGAAAATGTTGCTAAATATAACAAGAAAGTCTCAGAGTTGGTGCAGACATGACCTGGTGGACCAGTCTGTCAGTCAAACCTCTAAAGGCAAAGCAGAAGAGGGCAGAGGTTGACTTTTAGACCTTTGCTGATAAGATTGAGTCATAAGATCAGCTTCACATGTAAGTATTGGAAGAGCAATGATCTCCTAAAATTAAGCAAGCCTGCTCCAATAAATTAACTAGCCGATAAATTGGTGAATTCATGAGCATCTAAACATTATTTTGGTGTTTAATTGATTCATTAGGCTCAAAACAAACAACAGTTTTACTGTCTAAGTGAAAACGCAGTGTGAAGAGATGTAGATGACGTACAACATGTTTGAAGACAAAATTCCCCTGCATAAGTTCAGTTTAAACCATATTAATATGGAAGAAGAAAAATGAGCGTTATAATTTTGACCATTAACTGGCCCCAGGTTAAATTGAAGGATTCAGGTCAGAGTGGAGGGACTTTGATTCACATTAACATGTTTTTCTGAAATTGAAATGATTTTTTTTTTTTTTTTACTTTTTGAAAGTGGTATTTCTGGGGAAAAATCTGTGATTATTGGATATCCTACAAATTTTATGCCTGCTTTGTGCACGATCATCATGGCAACAGTGCAGCTGTTTTTATGCTTTTCCACATCTGTCTCACTTTATCATGAAGCTGCTAAAGGAGGAAAAAAAACATTATCCTAGCACGCCTTTGCTGTGATCAATATCCTTTTTATTGTTTTGCATTTCAGGGACAAAGGTGTTAGAAAATGGATGGATGGATGTTTTGCATTTCACTATATAATCGTTGATGTGTAATGTAGGGCACAGTGAGAGAAAAAGATTCCAAAGAACAAATAATTCAACATTTTGTTGCTTAAAATTTAGTAACACAACATTCCTTTAGTGAACGCTTGATCATTTGTACTAAAAAATGCATCTGCAATTAAGAAAAATAATTCTAGCAAAGGTATAAAAAAAATTCAGCCCTTTCTAGGCTGATTGGGTAATGGATAGAAAAAGGTGCTTAATAGGAAATTATTTTACAGAATTTGAATCGGGTAAAGCTAAACTGCTATTTGAGGAGTTCTGGGTAGAACAGATTTACAGATAAAATTGTTTTTTTTAGCTTAAATGTGAAATTTATATGTTCTTTGTACAGTCGTGGCTTTATTGCTGCTTTAAACATGTTGTTCTTTTAGTAAATTGCCTTTTTTGGGTTTATGTCCTCCAGTTAACGAATAACTGGTTACTAAATTAGTTGAAGATTATTGCAATAATCGATTTATCACAGTTAATCGTTTCAGAACGACCTTTTGAGTTTGACTGACCTCTTGCTTCCCTAATCAGAGAAAGCCTGAGCTTCTCCTTCCTGCTCAGGAAGATTTCTCTCTTTCAAATGCGACTCTGAAGACTCGCGTACAGTTCCTGCTCGTTTTAAGACAGCTGTTGTTCACGCTCGTTTCACCGTCTCACTGCGACGCCGCACTATTCTCACATTAGCCTCCTGACCATGGTGTCTGCGTGGCGACAGGGGCTCAAGATGTTTTCAAATCTCCGCTGCTAATGTCTTGCTGGGGGTGGCCATCTGTTTTTGGAAATCCCAGCGACGCTGCGGCGGAGACGGACTCCTGGCTCCCGCCTTCGCCGGGCTTCTGTTGGGGGTAATAATGTGTGCTGGTACCGGGAGCCCAACTGGTGTCCATGAGTTTGTCCTTTACCGCCACTCATCCTTGTCCCAGTCACGCCACAGCAAGGGCAGGGAGCCATCCAGTGATGGAGTGGGCTTCAGGGGGCCGATTTTCATGGCAAACAGAGGATTCTGGGTAGTTTTTTCTCTCCTCTCTCTTACATCATAAAATCACATTTTGTTCTTTTATTTAAAAGGACATTCAGATGGTTACTAGCCATAGAACATTTTGCTTAAATTTATATTTAATGAAAAATTCATTCATGTCTGAGCCTTTTGACTACGAGCTTGAAATCCTTGAAAATGCTTGAATTTTAATTAGGTGTTTTTCAGGTTTGGAAAATGCTTCAATTCTATATAAAGTCCTTAAAGAGGCAATATTATGTGTTTGTCCAAGCACATATTATAGCAAAATCAAGTAACTATGAGAACTTCAGTTATTAAAATGTTGTACATTTCAAGCATGATTTAAAAGAAATGTAACTTCCTAATTTAATGCCTTAAAATTGGGCCTCTGTCTCTTTAAGAACTCCCGCTCTTTCTGAAATCTGCCTCCATGAAGTCAGCACAACATTGTTCCTTTATTGACCCTTTTAAAATGTTTTTACCAGCATTGCACTGAGCAGCATCTCATATAATGAGCTCAGCAGATGGTCAGGTCCACTAAGTGTTTGCTAATTGCTGCTGGCTAGTCTGAAGGAGCTCTCTGGGGGAGATCCGCTCTGTGAGACGGAAGCTCTGAAGCTTGGAAACTGCAACTATGAGGATACTGATACTGATATCAGTATAAATTCACTTATAACATGACTATTTTCCCATGTTACAAGTGGATTTATCCGCCAGTGGAAATAGAACTTTTTCATCAATATTAACAAATTATTGACTTACAAAAAGCTCCTACATGTTGCTGAAAGGTTACTTGTAAGTTAGTTTAGCCTTTTTTCAAGTTAACTAGAAACCGGACCAAAAAGAGAGACTTTTCAAAATGTCAAATGTTTATATCAAGTATTTTTATTTGTCTTGTCCCTGCTGTAGAACATAGAATACCATAACATATTAATAACAGAGAAAAAACTATATAAAATAGTGAATTGAAACTGTCTTTTTTCAGTTCATTTGTGCTGTTTTTGTCTCCAAAGTGTGGCGCTGAAAATGTACCTAGAAAATGCTTGAATTTTAAAGTGTTTGCACCCTGTTCTGAAGCATTAGATCAGGGTAATTGTGGCATTAGGCAGAAAGCTGGAGGTAAAATAACCAGTAGCCGCATCTCATGTCACACCAGCAGCGTTTAACCCAAGTTCAAGGACAGTTCAAGCTTTCAGAGAAGAAACTGTAACCTCCACCGGTCCGAGAGTACGGACTCCTCCAGAAATTATCTTTTCAAATATACGATTTCCGAGGGGTGTAATTGTCTTCACGCTTATGGTCATTCATGCCTCATTTCATTTTCCATAAGTCTATATTTTCCTTGGCCTATTACAAGGGTATGCTTCCTAAGGGCAGGAAAATCATATCACTTCTTTATATTTAATTCCTTCTTCTCCTGCACTTCAGGAAGCGTTTTGGTGAAACGTTCCTGTCAGAGTGGATTGAAAGAAATGGCGTCATGTAAAACTTTTATTGTAGCCATAAAGAGTTGCAGGTCGACCCGTCCTCCACATATTGCCCGCACCACTAACAGCAGAAGACATAGGACGCACCAGCGGCTATTACAGGACAATTGTCTGGTGATTTTCTGCTGTCAAATCATTGTGACGTTTATTTTAGTTCGATTAATCTCTCTGTGTGAGAAGAGAAGAAAAACAAGCTCTGTAGCTCAGGCACCATTCAGTCTCTTAACAAGTTGGATTTTATCAGAGTAAATTAGCAAATTAGTTTGTTTGAGTTTTCTGACTTAATAAAAAATTTAAAGCAGGTTTTTTGGCCACACGTACAAAATTTTCCAAATTCAAAGTACTTGTGGGACTTACAGGTTTTTTTTTAAATTAAAAATACAAAAATATTTTTTCTTTTTTTCTTGTTTCACCTGCCTGTCATGGAGGGGAAAATTTCTACTATTCTTGAATTGAGATTGGAGAAACACAAAAATCAGTCTAACAATCTAGCAGCAACTAGTCTGGAGCAGGAGCTTCTTAAAGAGACAGAGCCTATTTCAAGGCATCAAATTTCGTTTATATTGTTTTTATATTTATATTATTTCTTGGGGGGTTTTTTGCTTTTTTTGATATATGTACAATTGAAGCTAACACATTTCCTTGACTGCTATAAAATGACAATATGTGCCTGGAAAACACAAAACCACCCCTATAAGAGAGCTAATAAAAGCCAGGTGATGTGTGTGTGTGTGTGTATATATATATATATATATATATATATATACTGTATATATATATATATATACACACACCACTAAATAAATGTATTTTATTTTTATTTATTTATTTTTTTTCCATTTTCTAATGTTGTGGCATCCTTAGCAATTCTTATAGCTTTAAAAGGACTAAAATAAAAATCATTGTTCAATAATGAAAGTTATGACTTTGCTCTTTTTCATCATGTTTTTTAGCCAAAGATGAAGCCAAACATGTTTTAAGGAAAAGGCGACATGAGTTCCATCTCACCGTAAATTAGTTGAAATCAACCAACATTCTGGATGTTCATCAAAATGATGAACATCTGTTTCCATTTCCTGCTTCAATGCACATCGGCTGCAAACAAATCCTCGTGTAAACTGCCTTGTTTTCTTAAACGTCCTGCAATTATTGTTGTTAGCTTAAACTGTCTAATGCTACAAGCTGTTGAATCACTGCTAAGACAATGGCAAAGACTCATTCTTTTTCAATTGCATCACTTCATTAGCTCCTACAATGTGAGTCCAATTACCCAAAAATCCCCGCTCCCAATCTCCACAGCGCCGTCTCTCTGGCCGTCTGCAGGGGCTGGCGGGCTGCCAGGGTGCATTCAGCTTGCTCTGATTTGTCGTAATTATCTAAAATGTTCATTATTTTGCAATTTATTCAGAAGGTGTGACAGCGTTTAAGATTTGTCCAGTTTTCTCAAATTCAGCTGAGGCCAGAGGCAAAATAGCAAAATCAGCGGTCCTAAAGAGTGTGAAATGCAAATGAGGCCGCAATTAAAGATGTTTGGGTGGTTAAATGAAAATTGGGTCCTTTTTATTGGAATGTAAATTAAAGTATTTGAATAGAACAGAACAAAAACAATGGGATATTTGGGCTTCCAAACATAACGATGGTCATGTTGAGAAAAACCTCCAGAAAATGTTGATGAAGATTTTTACAGTGGAAGTTGTAGGGGTCAGAGGGGGAGGGGAGCTAGCTTTAGGCAATGACTAAAACACAATCAACCTTCTCCCCATCGTCTAACGCTGCCGTGGCCCACAACCCCCTGCTAATTAAAGTGATACAACATCTCACAGGTGAGCGCGCACATCTAATGGGCTTGGTGAAGCCCTCCTGCCTCATATACTCTCATGCGATCGCTGCACCCACGCACACACCCGTACATAAAGCTTCCAAGGGTCATGAAACCCAGCGTGGAAGAACCCAATCAAACCCTCTTATCCCTGACCCCAAACACCTCGAACTGGCCTAAACCAAGACTCCAGGCTTTGCAGGTGATAAAGCTGGAGTGGAGATCCAGGAACATTATTGGAGATGAAAGTGGGAACAACTAGATGTGAAAACGTGATTCTGCTGGGACTATTGGTTGGTTGTTCAGTTGAAATCATGAAAAATGTCAACAATTTAATAGACAGTAAATAGGTGTTTAACTTCAGGAAGGTCATTTTTAATGTGATGTCACCTGAAAACTTAGAGGTGACACAAAGGTTGACGCACAGCGTAGCTGTTACTCTGTGGTGTAAAGACTGGACTAAAAAGCAAATAAGCTGAACAAACAAGACCTTGAAAAGCTGATGTGTTATTGATCAAACTTCATTTAAACGCAGTTTATTCAGGGGTTCACAGATCCATGGGTTTCTTTGTAACTTGAAAGTAAAAGCAGAAGTATTTAGATTTAAATTAAATATTTAGCTTTAAATTAAGTATTTAGCTTACTGACTAAAAATTTAGTTGGTTAAATTAGCAGGCTTAGCTAAATATTTAGCACAGATCTAAATATTTTGTTTAGAGATAAATACTAAGCTTTAAATATTTTTGTTTCAAACTAAATTTTTAGCTTAATATTGAGCTTCAAATTTAGCTCAGAGCTAAATATGTAGCTTGCTGACTATTTAGTTTGGAACAAAATACTTAATTTAGGTTAAATTAGCAAGGTTAGCTTGCTAACTATATATTGAGCTCGGAGCTAAATCCTTTGTTTGGATCGAAAAATTTGGGTTGCTAACTAAATATGTTTGAAACTGTAAGGATTATAAATTAATGAATAACATGGTGAAAATATGACTGAAAATCATAATGACAGTCTGAATAACCCCAATTATTAATTAATTGTTAATTGTTAATTTTGGACAAACTTTACAAATGGCACCTAGAAAATAGATGAATATTAATCTACGAAACAAGCTTTCAAAATCACTTATTTTACACACATACATGTTCAATTAAATATTAACAAGTTGTGCAATGATTCAAACTTTCTCTTATAACTAGTGTGCAAAGATATTTGTCTGAAAGCCAAATGGCTGCAGCCAGGTTCATGTTTCCGGAGTCAGAAGGAAACCTTTAAGGAAAGAAACGGTTTCCTTCTATTAAAGGGCAGGATTATTATTTCCAGGATGACTGAGAATGAATGAATATTGTTAGCTTAAACTGACTCCGAAGCAAAATAAAAAAAGAGAGGCAACTTTATAAAACGTGCAACAAAAACAATGGAAAACTTGAAGATCTTGAGCATCAGAGAGATTTAAGGGATAATGTCTAAATTAAGAAGACGACAGACTCCCAACAGACAAGGTAAAGAGACAAATAAATCCTCACTAAACAAATTAAAGAAAGTAAAACACGAAGCCAAGAAATTAACACAAGAAAGAACGGCACAGGAGCACTTCTTAAAGAAATGGGACGGATTACAGCCAAGAATGACAGAAATACAAATGCCAGCATGAAGACGTGGCAACCGAGGAAATGAAAGACAAACAGATACGATGATGGACTCCTGAAAGAATGATGGAGAAAAACCAAAGACGAGGCGAAGCAAACACTCACCAAACAGCCTGTGTTTGGTCATTTGGAAGCAACTCTTCTTCTTGGATGATGTTCCCTTGATCGCAGTGTGTGCAAGCACACACAGACACGCACACACACACACACACACAAGCCGCCACGCCTCGAGTTTCGCCTGCCAAGATCAAAAATGAAGTGGTCAGTGGACAGCTTGGCTTGTCACAGGAAGCAGTGGGCCGCCGTGCCACATGTAGCTGGGAGGACAGGCCAAGGAGGGGCCGGCGGGGGGCGAGGGGCGAAAACAACGGGGATCAGGCAGTAAGGAAGCCGCCTATAACCTGATCTCATCACGACACATCTGCTCAGCTGTGAACCCAAGAGCTGTGGGCTTCGTGTCGTCATCCATATTTGATGAGTTCGTCTTATTCTGTGTGTGTTAGCCTTGAATTTAACGTTGTTTTTAATATAAAGTCCCCACCACCCCCTCCACCCTTTCTGCATTAATAATGACCAAACATCTTTTGACTTTGAAAACTTGGACTTTACTTAGCAGGTTAGCGAACAGACTGCAGGCATTTTAAAATGCACAAACGTTCAAGCCATCTTAAAGATCGTGATAACTTCCTTGATTTCTGGCTACTTTTCCATTTTTCAGTCCAAAACCTAACCATGACATTGTCCTGTGCATAAAAACCCAACAAAACAATCCCCAACAGATTAATAGCTTTATAAAGTTCTGCGTTTTTTCTCAGATTCTCATTTGCAGTCTTTATTTTGTGTAGAATTTGCATTAAAAATAAAAGGACATGAACACAGAAAAACGTTTAATCTTCAGCAGACTAAGTGCATCTGAAACTCATATTTGACAAAAATAGATAATAGCTCATTGAAATAACCTATTTGGTCCTAAAAATCCAAATTTGTTCATGTTAGCTGTTTTTAGATTCAGATACAAAGTTTATAATTGAAATACAAAAATACTTTAATGATTCCAAAGGGAAATAAAAAAAAAGAAAGTTCACTTCAGTTCTTGGTTTTCCCCATAAAGACTAAAATGCATACAAGAAAAAAAACACAACAGGCAATTGCGACCCACATCAGATTTTTTTGTCTATATGTGACCCATATCCAACTTTTTCACACCCAAATTCTGATCTTTTCACCCAAAAAAATTTATTTTCAGTTTGTGCCACTTAAATATGTGGAACTAAATCAGATAGGTATCTGGTAAATCAGTCTGAATGGTCATGTTGCATCTTATCCAGATCCATATAAACTTTACAGTAAATAAAAGATAAAAATACATTATGTGTAATGTGTAATTCAACAAGACAGTATTTAATTATACCATACCTGGAGAGAACCCACACAAACACGTCATATTTACCACAATATCACAAAAACCTTTCACCTTTATACAAAATGAAAGGTTGGATTGTAACAAATTAAAAAGTATTTTGTGACAGAATATTGTACAAACATAAAGAATACACTGTGCAATAATGTCATGATTTATTACAGCTCTATGCTACATATGTCACTAATCTTTATCTGATTTTTTGGGAAAAATCAAATGCATGATGTTTTAGTTTTGATGCATTTTTGGTCAATTCTGATACGTTGAGATTAAACTTCAGTTGATTAATAGACTGAAAATGACTGACAAAGCAACCAAATGGAAAGTGGAAGTAATAAAAGGACAGGAAAAAATAACATGGATGTAGCATATATAACATAATCAGGATGTAGCAATTTCTAAAGTCATGGACACTTCAGAGTTTGTTTGGGCTTTTTCTGCTTTTGTTGAGAACACTTTGTGAGATTTCATGCTGAAAACGATGAGGGAGAAGGGAAAATATTTGGTTTACAGCACACTGAGGACAGATTTAGACTCCATGATGAAACTCATGTTCATCCCGTCGTACAGCAGAGAGTGGGAGCTCATTTGAGCAGAAGTGTGACACAAACTCTTACAGACACCTCAAATCCAGAGCATTTGCTGCTACGTTCACACTTTGACTCACTTGGCCAAAATCAGAGGAAGTTACCAGTGGGCAAAGAAACCTTCTGTATGTAGTCTGGAACAATAGCTGCAGGAATGTGCGTTTTCACAAACCACCCCTGCAGAACATCTTTGTGAAACTCTAGCGCTGCGTGTGAAAAAGTAAAATGTAGAATACAAGTCGATGAACAAAGGAGGAAAATTCCACAAGAATATGAAGGAAAGCCTTGAAACATCCACAACAAACCTGCTCCAAGATGACTTATTAAACTTCATTGAACAGGTTAGGATAGGTCTATTTGTACAAAACATGTTCATTGGGTTTTTTGGACAAAATCACTCTTAGTTAATGAGCTTTTAGTCTACTCAGTTCAAAATGAGCTGCTTTAGGGCCTCCTGACAGTTTCAGTCCAACAAGCTGCTGCCATCCACGCCAACCAACTCATAGTCTGCTGTCGCCTGTGAAAATGGCTGCAAACAGATTTGCAATTATACAGCTGTATATCTTTGAAAAGCAAAAGTAAAGCTTCCTGCACAACCAACATGAATGGAGCAAGTGGTTTCTGGATGACAAGTCAACAATAAAACTTGTGTTTTCCAGCATCCATTGTACAGCGCATACAGCGGTAAAACCAGCTGACCAACCAGCTGGAGTTCCACTGGGGTTGCTAGGTTACGAGGCTAGGGTTGGCTGGGGTTGCTAGGTAACGGCATTGCCAGTTGAATGTGACTTAACGATCAGGAGGTTTTTGAAACAGCTTTTACAGACACCAACAAATAATAGAAAAAGAAAACAGCTGGGGATTTTTTTTTAACTGCTTGGTCCCAAATGGACGTACAGAGACATACAAAATGTAAATTTTACATAGTAGGTCCCCTTCAAGAAGACGTTAAGGAGACATCTCACAAGGCTAGTCCTGTTTCACTGCTGGGCTGTGAGCTAAGTCCTCTTTAAATAAAGAGAAACTGAATTTTGGGGTTTCCTCCCTGTAAGCCCAATGACTGAAAATTAATCTACATTCACAATATTTCTCTATCATCTGGTGCTTCACATTAATTCTGTTGGCTGGTTTGACGGCTACTTACAGAACAAATTGGTATTAAATACGCAGACACAACAACTTTTAAAATCCTGGATATTATTTATAAACGAATCCCTTCATCTTTCCAAGGTTGGGTTGTGACCTGAAGACAAGAACCAGGTTAAAGCTGTGTTCAAGTTCTTATTTGCTTTTTTCTCCTGACTTTAAATCGCTAAAAGCACATTGTTTGTGTTTTTGAGGAAGTCTTTTTAAAAAGTAGTCAGAAAGAGAAAACCAGGAAGCAATGCAATAATCAATCATTGATGGTTTGAGCTAAATTACTTATTTATTCTGAAACCTAGAATCATACCTGATGTGCTCTCAGCAGGGTTGTTCCAGTCACAAGTGAAGTAAGGATCTTCCTAAAGGGGAAAACATTTTTGAATTGAAAATACTCTAGTAACGCTTGGATATCGCCACCTTAGGAGATAAATGAAAAGTACCTCAAACAAGATGAATTAAGTTGGTATATTTTGTTTTTCCCAAAGGCACCAAATGTAGCTGCCATGCAGGAGTTTCCAAAGACAAACACAACACCTATGGTGTGTGAATTTATTCTCTTTCTGTCTTGTGTTTTTGTTTGCCCTCAAACTCTGCCTGTCTGACGCTCATTTCCTTTAGCAGCTTATTGTTTACATCTCAGAACGCTGCTTCTTCCTCCAACAACCAGAGAACAATGCTGGCAACTATGCGGTGAAGAAGGTGCAATGTCTTGTCACTGAAAGGCCAGATTTGTTTTTTTTCTCTTTTACTGTGGAGATGCTGGAAGCAAGGCCGGCGTGAAAACAGGAATATTTATCAGACTCAAGAGGAAACACGTTTACAAGGTGTCAAAAATTATGTCACTAGGTGCATTTCCATTGATCCTATAATTGACAATTTCGTGAATAAATTTACTTAATGGAAACACACCAATTTAAAAAAAGGAATTTTGTTTTTAACTTATCGCATGAACAAACTTATTCACATGTGATTTTAATTTAAAGCTTAAGTATGTATCTTTTGTAAGAAATATATATATATTTTTATATTTGTTGACACTACCACTATGTTGACAGTGTAGCATAAGGCAGATAATCTGTTGAAAATCAAGCTCCTCTGTTTTCTCCCAATGCTAACTAATAACAACCAATCAGATGCAGGAGGCGGGGTTTAGTGCTGTCAATCGCAATCTTGTGTGGCACCGCTCGTCCTCTCTTCCATTTGCTCTGTGATAAGCTGCAATTAGCATAGCCTGTTGTTGATGCTCTAGTTAGCATAGCCACTGACAGCAGATAAATGGTTTTCCTGATTGTCAGCACTAAGACCCGCCTCCTGTCCCTGATTGGTTGTTTTTGGTCGGTAGCTGTCCATTTTTGTCAGATGGCAGTAATAGCTCAAAAAGGAGGTAGAGGAGGTTTATCTTTTCACAGATTCTCTCTTACATTAAACAAATATATAAACAACATATTCTTCTTTTTAACATTGCAAAATGGTGTCTTTTCCACATCAGCGGAGTACTAACAATGTTTTGTGCACATTTGTGCGTTGTGACAAGGTGTGGGATCAATCATCTTGAATGTAAACGAAACAAAGGAGATAATTGTTGATTTCAGGAAAAACAAGGTCAAAGGTCAAACCCTATTTCCATCATGGGAGAAGACGTGGAGGTGGTTGCCTCTGGCATGTGCGCTGAATTGCGTCACCCAGCCTGGAGCGCTTGCATGCCTCGGGCAGATACTAGGCAGCCACATGTTGCTTAAAGTGGAGTAGCACAGTCTGTTGTAAATGTACTATCTACATGTAAATGGGGAAGCATATTTCCACACTATGCATTCCATTTATTTGTGCATTTTATGATGTGAAGCACTTTGAACTGCCTTGTTGCTGAAATGTGAGCCACACAAATAAACTTTGATCAAATGTTAAACTTTTTTTTTTACTGACGACGGCCTTTACTAAGAAAGAACAGAAGATAAGGGAGTATGTGAAGAAGCTGAAGGTGGCCAAGCTGACCAAGGCCACTATCGGCCAGTCGTTGACCAACATGATGCGTTTCACCGAGTTCGCCAAAGGGCAGTGGGGAAACAAGGAGACTGTAGCGAGCTTCCCCCAGGCCCACAGGTTCGCCATCAAGATGCTCAGGAGTGAGGATGAAGAGAGCAAAAGACAAGCGAGCGAAAAGCTCCAGACTGACGTCAAGCCATCAGTCTGGAGCTTTCTTCTGCAGACTATCTGGAGACTATCTTCACCAGATAAAGTAGGGCCCAAGAAACCGAAACTGGAGTTTCTCGCCCTGCCCAGAGGCAAGAGGCTGCTTTGAGAGAGCAGCTATAATTCAGTTGGGAAAAAAAAACTTATTTCAAGCACAGATTTTGCCATCTATAAGGAAGGACAGAGCAGACTGGACTTCTTGAAGAAGCTAAGATCCTTCAAGGCTTGAACCAAGATGCTGCAGATCTTCTATAAATCTGTTGCTGAGAGCATCCTCTCTTCTGCTGTCATCTGCTGGGGCAGCAGCATCAGAGCCAAGAACCTAAAAAGGCTCAACAGATTGGTAAAGAAGATGGGTTCTGTTCTGGTTCTGTTCTGGGGATGACTGTGGAACCTCTGCAAAGAAGGATTCTTCATGAAATCAATAAAATTATGGACAACCCTGACCGTCTTCATGAGACTGTCTTAGGAAGGCAGAGCATCTTCAGTCAGAGGCTTCTTCAGATTTACTGTAATACAGACAACTGCAAGAGATCTTTCCTGCCAACAGCCAATGCAATCTACAATAACTCTTTGAAGAATCTAAATTAATGAGTTACTACAACATTTAATTTCCCTTTGGGATTAATAAAGTATTTTTGAATTTGTAATGAAAACACAGCTACTGTTGCAGAAGATCTGCAGGTATTTAGAGCAAAACTCCATCTGTACTCAGGCTCAGCAGCCTGCCGCTGCCGGTGCATCGAGACGGCCTTCAGAGGGCTCCTGTAATTGGAGAGACAAAGAAAGGAGAGCTGGCAAGGTTTTAACAATCCCACGTCAGCAAGGCTCCATCAGCCGTGAAACAAAAAGAAGCCGGTGATTCATCCGGCAGAAGAAGGGTGGAGAGGTGGGGGGAAGGCAGCAAGGAATTATCCAGAAAGGTCATCCTCAATTTCTGTCCAGAAATGATCTTTTCCCACTATGTAATAAACATTTATCTGAACCCTTTATTGGCTTTATTAGATCTGACAGTTTAGTTAAGCCGTTTCCATCCGCCGCCGCCGCAGGTCGTGACAGTTAACGTTGCGCAGAAAGTTCCATTGCTGAGGTTTGGATTTAGTGAGGGGGGGTGGAGGACGGCGGGTCTGGGCCGGGTCTCATTACCACTGTGAAACGAAAGGCTCTGCAGACGTGCTCGTCCACATTTAGACGCCCATAAATATCCCACCAGCACAGAGCAAAGCAGACGCCCGAGCAGGCTGGACGTTGTGTTTAATGTGAGCATCTGAATGTCAGCTGAAAGTGAAGCTCTCTGCGTGCTGGAGAGGCAAAGACGTTCAACAGGATGTCGGGTTCTGGTCCGTTTTGCCCAGTTTAGTGGAAGTTACTTTTGCAACGTTGACACTCTGGTGTAGTTTTAGGGCCGCAAGGCCTGAACCCAAACTGAACAGTTCTTCTGACACCTTTAACCTCACAAGGCTTATTTGTAGAGCACCTTATAAACCTGAAACTGACCAAAACATTAGATCTGTCCATATTCATGAACACTTCAAATCACTCTTCACTCAGCACTTTAACTTTGAGTCCATTTTTAAACGGTTTTATAAGTAAACATGGTATTATTTGATAATTTGACAAAATATAAAAAATTCAAAGAGGTTTGAAAAAATGAAGAGTACCTACAATACAGTGCAAGACTTTTGAACAATCAGGACTTTCCTGATCAACAATTCTCCAGACGTTTTGAGTCTATTTCAAAGTTTTCCTTTGGACTTTGGCTGATTTTCCTTCAGTTGCAGTTTAGTACTTCTACTTCCAGTTTTGTTTGTTTGACCTCTTAATCTTATTGTATTAATCTTTCACACAGATAAGGAAAGCTGAAGGACTCTGTTGACATATCGCATAACTCACCAAATTAAGTAAAATTTTAGCTTTGATTTATTGGCTTATCTCCATTTTCATAAATGTTTCAACCCCAAAATACATATTCATTGTTTTCTTCTTGTTTCTTGAACACATATACGTTGAAAAAGCAGGAAACATCCGGAGAAAAATGCTGAAAACCTTAATGATTTATTAAGAACCGAAACTTTTAAAGGTTTGAGAAAGTCTTAACTGACTAGAGGGAAAATCTCGACTGGTTTAACAAACATTGATGCTACTCTTCTTCTTAGCGGCTACAAAGGTGCTTTTAATTTATATACACAAAACATTACCTTCCTCAAATTAAATTAAAACATCATCTTTACTATAGAAGAGCTTCGGTTTCTACAGCAGCCTTTTGCTTCTGGAGCAAAAACCGTCTTCTGAAAATCCCAACTGCCAGCCGTTGATTAGCAGGTTACAAATCCTGTGTAAACTCTGATAAATGTTGCTCTGAGCCTCTCCGCCGTCCCTACGTAATGACGGCCAATCCCGCCGCTGATGCCTGCATCAGTATGCGGCGATAATGGGGCGCTCGCAGAAGCAGTTGGGGTTGTAAACAACATCTGTCATGCAGTTTAATAGACTTGAGGGCATCGTAATGGCTTTGTTCCGCGTTCTCGTTCACCGGACCAAACGCGCAAAGTAAAAACGCCGGAAGATAATTTTACCTTGGAAATAGATTAAATAAGCCTTTCATCTCTTTGATAGCTCTATGTCTTCAAGGACACCCTCCCCAACCCCTTCCCCAAGAGCCAGCCTCTATTTCAATCATTTGTGCAGGCAAATGACAAAAGCTCTTTGATACGTCGCCTTATTTGTCTGTGTGAATGTTTCTGTGTTTACTCAGCTGTCACAGGATGAATTACAGTTAGTCTCCGCCACATTACCCACTCCCCAACTCCACTGATAAGAACGCTACATACAGTATTTTCAATCCTCTTCCCAATAATGACCAGCTTGTGTTCCTCGTATCCGAGCAAGCGCCTCCTATTTGTGAGATTTACGAGGCCTCCACCCCTTCAACGCGGGGCCGGTCACCTCAGAGTGAGTCGCAGGCATCCCAAGGTTAATTAGGTTGATGGTGCCTTTAAATAGCAGGATCATCACTGCTCCTCTGTGTCGCCTGGGTCTCCACTCCCCCCTTCTTCACCCCCTGGTTCCCTCTGCCTGATAACAGCGAGACTGCTCATCGTCTGGGCTCCGGTTCAGGAGCTGTCAGCCTCCTTCCTCGAACTTTTTCCCTTTTTTAAACCCCATCCTGGCTCCCTATGTGGGGTAAGTTAGTGCGAAAGTGAAGTTGTCACTCAGAGACAGAAGAGGTGCGGTGCAGTGTGAGCCGGAGGAGCTAACGGTTTGCCTGCGCCTCGCCTTCAATCCAGACCATCTGTGGCCCCAGCTGGAGTGCCAGCGATGGTCTGGCACTTGTACCGCGCCATATTTACAGATCTAAACACAAATGGCTACTGCCTGATTGTTTCACGATTCATTAGTCAGACAAGCTCGGCTCCCGCGCCAGCCCAGCTGTTACAGAGTAAACCTTTGTCACTTAATAGGGCTGCTTATTGCCTCCCCATCAAACGTATTGATCTGTGGCCTCCTCCTTTAAGGAGAGGTGACTGGGAGCCCCGGGACACAAAGGAGGAGGAGACGGTGACATGATTGAGGTCAAAAGGATGCAGGCAGAGTTTATTAAAACATGACCTACAAATAGAGACGTGCATGAGAGCAGATAAACACCAATAATTGATTTTAAGCAGCTTAGTCATGTCACGTACAGTGTGTCTGAAAATGTTAAAGTGCCGGGGTTTTGTGTTGGTAAGCAAAATAGACAATGAGAAATCATAAAGATTTCCCACCTTTAACTTTATTTCCTGTACGATTGAACTGGAAAATAATTCTGTGAAGAGGAAAATGTTAAAAAAAAAAAAATTATGAATACAGTATTTGAATTAAACAATTAATCAATTAATGTGCTGTTTAATCAGTTTCTAAGTATTACTTTTAGGTTTAAAAATACATAAAATATCAAAAGTTTCGTGGCAAAATTTTTTCAGTATTTGGCATTGTTCCATATAAACTGCAACTACCGATTATTTTAGTAATTTAAACGCTTAATCAGTCGATTAATGGGTTAAAAATACATTAGATATCTGAATAGTAAAAAAAATTTTACCATCTGGAATTATTCCTTGTAGAGATGCAACAGTTAATTTAGTAAATGATTATTCTGATGATTAATCGATTAATCGTCAATAAAAAATTGGCTGATTCGGCAAATTTTTCATTTAACCACTTACATAAAAGGTAAACTTTGGGATATCTTATGCAATATTAGAAATACATAAGAAAATGAAAATTAACCATTTGGTTTAATTAATAAACAAGAAAATAAACATTCTCTAAAATACAATAACAGATATTAATTTTGAGTTTGATCATTTGTAGCAAAGGATGAATTTACAGCTAAAAACATACTTTTACCATCAACATGTGAAAAATTTAATCTTTTCTGCTTGACGTAACATCAATAGAGTAAGCTGCCATCTTTAATTCAAAATGTATATATTTTTTGTACAGTTTTGAACAAAGAATTTACAGTAGATCAGCATACTAATGTCGTCAACATATAATATATTCAAATAAACAGCATGTGACCAAAATTCTAAAAGTTATTTCTAATTTTGGATTTGAAGTTTCTAGGACGGTACTGTAACGTGATCTCAGTGTTTAGAGACTGCTCCAAAATCAGGAAGCAGTCTATAGTGCAGAGCATTCTGGGTAAATACAACCAAAACAAACGTGAGTCTAGAACTAGTGGTAAATTGTCTTGTGGTCTTTTGCCGAAAGAGAAATCATACACACCATTACAATCTGATGCTGCTTAATTTTAGTTTAAATTTGATAAAGAAGTGGCGCTCGGTGGTTTTTGTGTCGTTTCCTTTAGTGACTCTTTGTGCAGCGCTCCCACAGGTGAGGAGGGGAATTGGTTTTTTTTATATGTTTGGTTTCATTGTTTGACACAATGCAGTGAGAAAACAAACAACCACCATTTGAAAATGTAACAAATGTTGCAACATTGAACCAAGTCTACTGCACTAGCAGGTGTGGAAACACCTTGACTGCTTGTAGCCCTAGTCTCCGCTGACCTTCCAACCAGATCCAACGCAACCGGAACTGTTTGCGTTCAAAACCAGTCAGAATGTAAAATCTGCAGCTGCTATATTGGGTGATAGTGTGAAGTAATGCTGAGCTCGAAGCAGGAGGACATAGAGGTTCACTCTGCATGATATAAAATCAATAGCAGCCAATAACCCAAAACTAAAAGCTGTCCTCAAACGTACGGAGCCATTTCTTAGAAGACAAAAGGAGAGGAAAGAAAACGCCAGGCTTCAGGTCAAGTGATGATCATTGGTTAATCTAAGAGGACGTATTGATTTTACATTACAGCAACTGACATCAAGGTAATTTACTTATCCAACGCTTCAAGAGGAGTTCAGATATTGGCTTTCTGCCATTTTTGATTCTGCTGAAGAGGATTCATGAACACCATCTAATCCCTCAAACATTGATCCAGGAGCTTTTTTTAAAGTATGTTTAAATTTGTCACGCCTCTTCTCAGGGGAGAAGAAGCAAGAATGGTTACGGGTTTGCGTGGGCGGGGTCGGAGGGTCAGGTGGAAGCAGATGATTGTGGTGCAAAGAGGGAAATCCCACTTGGGACTTGGATTTAATATCAACACCGTGACATTTGCGCTGAGCGTGTGCAGGCGCGGCGTCGCTCTGCAGCCAGCCAATCACACGCGTGCACGCTGGAATAAGCACCTCTCAGGACTTTAAAAACCTGATTTAATTAACAAGTTATTAGCTAATTAGTGCATGTTGATTAATGCTCTATTAATTCTGCACAGACCCAGTTGAACTCTCAATGGCTACATTGGATATTAAAGTTGCAAACGGTATAATTAGCAGCTCAGGCTCTGGTGGGTTTGCAGCTGTTCAGAGTTACAATGATGTAAAACAAAGTCTTTTTTATGTTGATCTCTTTTTAGTCAACTTTCTGACCCTAATATATGGTGAACAATCTATTTATCCACTCATGTTATACTAATTTACCTAAGTGATACTACAGGCCCATCCAGCAAATTAGAATAGAATTGAAAAGTATATTTATTTCAGGAACTAATTACACACAAATGAATGTTTGAAAGCCTTTACTTCTTTTGATTATGTTTTTTCACTTACAGCTAATAAAATAAAAAAAAATAAATTAGAATATTGCATCAGACCAATAAAAAACATATTTAACACAGAAATGTAGCTTTTAAAAAAAGTTTATTTAAAACCTGCTTAAAAGTTTTCATTTTTAAAAGGTACTTTTAAACTCATTGGAATGTATATTGCACATTTTTGAATGTAACTGCAAAAGTACAACTTAAGTAGAAATTGTGCATTTTTGAAGGAAAAGTAACATTTAAATAAATTTAGACTGTTAGAGGTTTTTTTAGCGTCTTGTATTGCTGGTCAGTTGAACCCATGAGCTGTGCTCCAAATAAGACTTTTGGTTTTTTATTACAAAACAAACAGGAACCAAGTTAAACGTAAATGTTTTCAATGTAAAATGTTTATATTTTTGTTCAGTTTTGGCTTAATTACTGCTCTGAATGTGTTGTTCCTTCAACAAATTGCTTCTTTAGAATCTGTATTCTCCAGTTAATGATTAATTGATTATTAAATTAGTTGATGATTATTTCGACAATTGATTAATCACGATTAATCCGTTTAATCGCGTCCATGCTTCATTTTATATGTTTCTGTTCATTTATATTTGTGTTGTAGTGAAAAAGAAAATAGCTGGAAAAAAGACTTTTAATTACCTTTTCCCTAAAAGTGTGTGCTTACATTGTTGAGATGTAGGTTTGCGTGCTTGCAACGGTGAGTGTGCCAACATCCGTGGGATTTGGAGGTGTGCGTGGCGCTCTCTGTTTCTAACGCAGACACACAGACAGCTCGGTCTTTGTACAGCTGCCGACCCTCAGAGAGGCGTGCTGGGGGCAGCGCGAGCCTCCAGTGCATCGATCATCGCGCTGACAGCGCTGCTGTCCCCACACACTGTTCAAAGTGAGATCTTCAGTATGGCTGCTTAGCAAATAATTGATGGGGTGCTTCCTGGTTTTTAAGGAGGGGAGCGCTCAGACGGCGGGCCGGCGACAGGCACTTTTAATGTGACACGTGAATCACTCTTTCATGACCCATAAAGCCATCTGGAATAACAAAGCACACTGCGACCGTTTGGGTCTTCAAACTGTTACCTGTGAAGCTCCTGTTTGTTTAATCAGAGATGCTCCACTCTGACTCAGTGGTTGTTTCATTTTTATTTCTTTTTCCATAATTTCATAACTGCAAAAGGTGACCATTAGGAAGTCAAGTGCATGAATAATACACTTGTCTAGTAAATTCCCCACTTTTTATTCTTTTATGGCAGCTTTTGCCACTATAGGTGATTGTAGTGTACCACTGCGGTGTTGGCATGGAAACTGCCTGTCAGATGTTGGTAAAATAAGTTTTCTATTGCTTATTTCCATAATCAATCATTGCAGAGTACAGGGTTTGGAAAAATGAATAAAATCCTTGGAAATGCTTGAATTTCATTAAGGTGTTTTCAAAGTTTGGAAAGTGCTTGATTTCTGTAGAAAGTCCTTGAAAGTACTTGAAATTCAAACTGCACAGTTTTGTAATAAAGTACAATCTAACGTTTGATTAAAAGCCTAAATTTGGAAAACATTACAGTTGAAACCAGATATTTTAACACCTAATTAAAACACAGACCTTTTTTTACTGTTAAATGAGACTAAACTTCTCTTGCCATTTCAAATTACCAAAATTATTTTATGAGATGCAATTGTTATATTTTAGTTTACCACAAGTCCTAATTAATGACTGCAATAAATTCCATCATATGATATTGAATTGAAACAGTCTTCTTTAGCTAATTTGTATTGTTTTTATCTCCAAAGTATGGTGCTGGAAAAGTTTGAAAACTTACCTTGAAGATACTTAAAAAGTTCTTGAATTTTACTGTGGGGAAAAGTTAATAAATCCTGGTAATAAATGTCTCCATCGATTGTGCAAAATATAGCCGTAAATAACGACTAATATTGCTCATGTTGGTCTCTGACTTGCAGGTTTTAATTTGTTACCAAGTTAAATGACTGTTTCACTTTATAATCAGGAATCGATTTGATCTTCTCTAGTTCAAAATCTGAATTTTTTTCTTGTCAAAGTGAAGTTGAAGTGAATAATTCTGCACTGAGCAGAGACATAAAAACAGTGATTCATGTACCTTTTTCTGTATTTACAGAAACAATTTACAACCACCTTAAATTAATACAAGTGTGAAAACTGTAATACAGATAAAAACAGACATCAGACTTTACCTACATGTTATTTGTGTAAGTATAAGGGAGAAAAGGTTGTTTCTTTCCTACCATCACAAACACAAATGTGCAGTTTGTTAAATTTTGCTATTTTTCACTAGAGCTGTGTGCTTTGGTGTCATCAGACCAAAGCACAATAATTTTTGGAAGATTACTTGGAGCTACTACCCTTTCTTCTGGTCCCAAATATCTTTGCCAAATTTCACAAGAATCTCAAGAATCTTAACATGAATTTAAACTTTTTTCATAAATGTTTGAGTTCTTCTTGCAGCAAAATGTGAAAACTCCTCCATGTACTGTATTTTTGAAAGAAGGCATGTATGCAAAGTCTTTTGAAAACTTCAGTAGGTGTGTCTTCCTTGTATCATATATTTGCCTTTTGAGAAGAAACAAAAAAAATCTATTATATCTCTGACTCCAATGTCTTTCTGCCTGGCTCTGTAAAAATGGGAAAGTTCAACTTTTGAAAATTTTTTCTAGAAAATTTAAGTTATTCTCAATTTCAATCAACTTTATTTGTACAGCAGATTTCAGCAATAAGGCAGTTCAAATTGCTTGGCATCATAAAAATACACAATCAACAATTGAGAAAACCAGTAACAAACATTACATTTTGTCAAGTGCCACATCAAAATGTTGTTAATGTTTCATTAATTATGTTTCATACCAACTCTAACCACGTGAGCTTTAGCAGTTTTCTGGAACCAGAGTTTTTTGGCATAAATTTATCCCTCTTTTTTTGTTTTTTGTTTAAAATGCCCCTAATACTCTGTCTTTGGAAACAACAAGTCCAAAACTTCCAAATGAGAGTTGCAGCACAACAAGAAATTTTTCCTTTGTTTAATATTTCTGAGCTTTTGGTCCAAAACTACAACAATCGGAAACAAAACTAAAACTTGCTGTGCGTGCCGGTGCAGGGAAAAAAAACCTTCTTGGCCTGACATCTGTATTGACAGAACATGGTGAGCCGCGAAGTGTGATGCCTGCAACGTCTGCGAGCTGTCTCCTCACTTCCTGTTATTGTCCAGCATGTCTGAATGGCGCCTGGAGACGACTGCACCTTCCCAGCAGATGGACGGCAAATATGCCCTCTGATTTATCTGGCCACTGATTAACTGTGAGAAAACAACACTCCACCAAATGTGGATCTCGTGTGCGTGTGTGTGTGGTGGGTAGCGGCGGCAGCGGGGAGGACAAGCTAATATATTCATGAAAATGTATTCATAAAAAATGTTAATTGTGATCCAAAGCCGTCCGTGGCTCGGAGGATGAGTCAATAAAAAGCAGGCGAAATTGACAGGCGCCTGTTATGTGGACAGCACTCGCAGTAACAGATGTGGGGGCAGAGGAATGGACCGAGCACGGGTGCCTGATTGATCACGCTAAAGTGGGTGAGTGTTAAAATGTTACGCAACAAGCTTTCAATGCGCTTCCTTCCTTCCTTCTCGCCGCCGCTTCTTCAGACTTGATTATTCCTCCGTGAAGAATACTTGTTGTTGTGATCCATTTGGGATCGTGCCAGAGAAACAGATTCTGACTTCGACTTGAGCTTTTCCTCTTTTTCTTTCTCCTAGTTGTTGTTTTTTTCCCACTCGTCAGGCTTCAACTCTCTCATTGTCTGATTGTTTAGCAGAGATTTGGACCAAACTCAGACGTAGATGAATGTCAGCCATTATCTCGGGTGGCCATTTGTGCTGGTATTTGACTCACTAATGATCGTCTTCCAGGCAGGGTAATCAGCTTCAACACATGCGCACGCACGCACGCACACACACACACACACACACACACACACACACCCACACACATGTTTGCGTGACTATCTTTGTGGGGACTTTCCATTGACTTCCATTCATTTCTACAGCCTAAACCTTACCCTTACCCTAACCCTAACCAAAACTTAATTCACACCTTAGTCCTAAATCTGACCCCTGACCCAAAAACAGTGTTTCCCCTTGTGGGGACCAGGCTTCGGTCCCCACAAGGATCAGTGGGTCCCCACAATGTAGTATGTGTCAGGAAGATGGTCCCCACAAGGTATTAGAAACAAACACACACACACACTTTAGGTCTTTCTATTTTCACAAGGACTTTGACTTCCATTCATTTCTGTAGCCTAACTTTGACCATTACGCTACACCTAACCATTACCAGAACCATTACTAGGGCTGAAACGATTAAATAATTGTCAACCAAGTTTGTAATCGATTAATTGTTAGCTGGAGCACATAAACTCTAAACCACATGCCACTTGCTGATAAAACATCATATTCAGAGCAGTAAAACATTGATGCATTCAGGATGGAAACACAATTTTCTGTAAATATGATTTACCTGAATCTCCTCAATAGGTGTAGTTTTAGCGTCACCCGGTTCAAATTCACTAAAGGAATGCTGTGTTGTAGCATTCTGGGCTGATTTATAATATTTAAACAAAATTATTTAAATAATAAATTGTCAATAAACATATTAAACCATTTATATAAGACACAAATTCTTTGGTGGAATAATTATGTTAAATATTCTTCCAGAGCTATGAATAATTTGGGGCTTCCCTGTAGTTTAACAGCACTCCAACAGAATGATACATGAATAAATATGAATATTTAAAGTGTTTGAATTAACTATTAATAAAACAGACATTTTATAAATGAATTTAATTAATAATGTTGATTGAAGTAGGTGGTTAAGATAATAATGTTTTATATATATTTGCCGTAATGGATTCAGAGACATCCTTTATTAATTGAACTAATAATAAAGTTTAATTTGAGCTGCATCTTTTTGTTTCATCTGGGATTTACAGGAATTAGAGGATAAGTTGTTTAAGTTTTTACTTTGCTGCTTTTATAAACTTCACATTAACACCACCATCTATGGATCAATTTCAAAGCTGTTTTTGTAACAGTATAGTTACAAATATCAAAAAATGAGGGTAGATAATAACAAAAGTACAACTAATATCATCATGACATAAAAGGTGGGTAAAATGTGAAATGAGCATTCTGACAACAGATGATTTGAAAGCTATTGGATAAATATCCGATTTAGCACAAATCTATTGTTGGAAGATCAGACTTGTGTTATTATAATCAACTAAAACTAACAAAATAACTAAACTGAAATTGAGAAAACATTTTTGTTAACAGAAATGAATAAAAACTGGACTTAATGAGGGAAAACTATGACTTACTGTAACTTTATTGTGCGTTTATAAAACTAAAACACACTGAAATTATAGATATAATATCCTTTGTTTTTGTGAATCTGTATAATAGCCTTTCAATCTGACGTTAAATAGTTGCTTTTTCCCCACATAAGCAGTTTACGTCAGTTGTTGGCAACTTACGGCACTCCGTAATCCTCCCAGCAGCACTTATGCTACGCCGCATAATGGCAACAGCAAACGTTGGGAGAAAACACCAGAATCAGTTGGTTGTTCAACAATAAGTGAATACATTTTTAGAAAATAGTATCTTCTGTTGAGTATACATTACCCAATCGATGTATACATAATATGAAAAAACTATAACTAATAAAAACAAAACCTAAGCTGTGTTGTTGTTTAGGTTTGTTGTTCTAGCCTTACAGGGAGATATTCAGGATGAAACAATGACTTTGACTAAACAGCTTCAGTTATTGCAGCTGGAAACTAGAGATGAAGTCTGAAATCTCGGTGTGGTGATGGACCTGAACATTCAGAGCCACATAAAGACAATTACAAAGTCGGCCTTCTGTCATTTGAAGAGCATTTCCAGCATTAAAGGACTAATGAACCAGGAGAAACTCATCCAGGTGTTTATCTTTAGTCACACTGATTACTGTAACGGTGTCTTCACAGGTCTGAAAGCTGCAGCTGATGCAGAACAGAACGCTGCTGCTGGTGTTCTCACTAAAACCAGGATGATAGAGAAACACATCACGTAGTTCTATAGTCTCCCTGTAGCTCAGAGAATATACTTTAAAATACTGTTGTTAGTTTATAAATCATCAAACAGTTTAAATATCTGCTGCTGTTGTATCAACCCTCCAGGCCTCTCAGGTCTTCTGGTTCTGCTCTGCATCCCCAGAACCAGAACCAAGCATGGAGAAGCAGCATTCAGCTTCTATGCACCACAAATCTAGAACAAGCTTCCAGAAAACTGCAAAATAACCGAAACACTGAGTTCCTTTAAATCAGGGGTGTCCAAACTTTTTGTCATGTGGGCCGAAATCGACAGGTCAAAAGTATTCATGGGTCAAAAACTTAAAAACTCAATAAATAGAAATTTTAAAATAGAATCAACCAAATAAAGTTGTCTGATTTTGTTGTTTTCGGTAGAACTTGGATGTTATTCATCGTAGATCTAAAACTTTAACATGATTTTGTATATTTTCTGTATTTAAAGAAATTTCATTTAGTTTTCTAATTCTCTTGGGCTTGATTGACCAAATTTATTCTGCTATAAAAAAATAATTGAGTCACTCTCTTCCAAAACACTTGTTATATTTAGCCAAGTTTAATAAATTAAAAAAAAGCTGACTTAGGCACAGCAAAGTCGGCTTTTCAGTAAAAGTCTTTA
Source organism: Xiphophorus couchianus (assembly GCF_001444195.1). Lineage (NCBI taxonomy): Eukaryota > Metazoa > Chordata > Actinopteri > Cyprinodontiformes > Poeciliidae > Xiphophorus > Xiphophorus couchianus. The sequence goes on from NC_040239.1 coordinate 4,341,086, forward strand.
CATTGAGGGCCACACAAAATCACTCCAACGGCTCTCAATGGCCCCCAGGCCACACTTTGGACCCCACTGCTTTGAATCAAGGCTAAAAACTCACCTGTTTTGAGGTATTTTTGAATAATAAATGAAATATTGACAAATAGATGTCTTTTGATGATTTTAGTGTCATCAAATGATTGTCATTTGACAAAATGTAATGTTTGTTACTGGTGTATTTTTATGTTTTCGTGGTTTAAATCACTTTGAAGCGCCTTGTAGCTGAAATGTGCCACACAGATAAACCTGGACTCCTTCATTCAAACTCCGGCTCTGTGTCTCTCCATGCAGCTCTGCCTCACCTTTAAGATCATATTACATTTACTGACGCCTGCATATAAATTTCCTCTGTCTCATCACACCCTCCCTTCTTCCCCACACTCAGGATGGCCTCTCCTCTGACTGATATTGGCTCATCATACTTAATCTAGGGTGAAATTTCCTAGTCTGTGCTAAATGACTTGCAGCCTTCACGAGAGAGAAGATATTTATTTTTCTCAGGGCTAATGACCTGTCCCCGGGACCCACCCACTGATGGTTATTTACTAGGGCCCAGATGCTTGGGCTCAAAATGAGTGGTAATGTCAGCAGGCGCCATCCCTCATCGGGAAACCCCCTGATTGAATCCGAGTGATCCCATTGACATTGACTCTGTGACTTTTAAGGCCATTACCTTCCACCGCCCACCATGATCACCTCATCATCTCTTCTGAGCTGACAGCTGATTAGCAACAAATTACTGACAGGAGGAAGGATCCCGCTCTTTGTGTGTGAGAGTCTTGGGCTTCCTCCTCCTCAGACACACGCAGAGTCGAACTCCCAGCGCGCAAAAAAATAATAGCTGCGTCTGAATGCGTCGATGTCCTCGCCATTACGCTTGGTGTGATGTAATAAGCGTGGACTGGAAATGCCAGCGTTTGCAAACAGCTGCTCCTCATTATGGAGGCCGATTCATAAAAACTAGGGGTGGGACTCGATTTAAACTTTTAATCAAGTTAATTACAGAGTCTGATTTATTAATTGCAATTATTTGGATTTTAATCAAGCTATATATCAACAAATTTAGTGACATTTTCAATTCAAAATGCCTTTTTTTGCTTCAAAATTATTGAATTGATCAAATAGACAAATGTACGACAGCATGTTATGGCCATTGTAGATTTTTTAAAAATGTGGTAAAAGAATAATTTCCAGGAAAAAACTGAGATCAATCTCAGACATTTTCTAGAAAAGAATCAGAAATTTCTGAGTTTGAAAAGTCAAAAATTTGAGTTCTTTTCCAGAATATTTCTGAGATTGTCCGATTTTTTAAAATTATTTCTCGCACAGTTTTTGACTTTTCAAACTCAGAAATTTATTATTTCTTTTCCAGAGAATTTCTGAGACTAATCTCAGAATTTCCGAGTTTCTACTCACATTTTTTGTCTTTTCAAACTCAGACATTTCTGATTCTTTTCTATAATTCTTTTCTGATTCTTCTCGTTAGAAATTTTCTAGCAATTAAGCTCAGAATTTCTGAGTTTTTTCTTGCAACTTCTTTGAAGAAACCTACTCCAGTGGGAAAGTTGTTCTAGAACAATATTTGTTTGTGGTGCTATTGATGCTGTGCTATGCAGTCACAGTTACCTAAAAAGTTTTTTTTTTTCTTCATAATCTTTACCGTTATCAAGTACCACAAAATATCCCAGTTCCACCTACAACAATTCTGATGTGATCTGAAGATTCCTCTAAATGTTCAGATCTGCTGCCTTCCTCCCAAAGCATCAAAAAGCCCAGACTAGAAGGGAGATGGTCCATTTGCTGCCAACAGGATCCATTTTTAATGCTTTGGGAGAACTTAAAGCCCACTTTTAATTACAGATCTGTCCCAGCGTAGCAGGAGTCATGGATGCTGGCTCTGGGGCCTCAAAGGTGCTTTGGTTCTGATCCTGGGACGTTTGTGAGATGCTGGAGATGACAGCTGACCCTGAAGCTGAGAGTTCCTCAAGAACGGAGAAATCCCAGAAGTGGCTCTGAGGGGAGGACGGACTAGTCCTTCACTTGTGACGAACAGAGATAGAAGCGGCTGAAAAAGCACTTTCTGCTGGTTAATGAAGCTGATGGTCTCACGTGGGTCCCACTAGTGGATCTCTGAACGATCAGAGCAGATGACGATAAGAGATGCTGACACAGAATGCTGTTTGTCACCAAACCACTGGCCTGGTTTCGCATAAGATTGCTCTGATTAATTTATATGTTTCGATATTTTTCGCCATGTTACGTTAAGGGGATCCATTGTGCAAAATTTCCATTTTGCATATTTTTATACCTTCAATCGGCCGAAATGCTAAAAACAAACCACCCACCTGTTTTTTGGTAATAAATTAATGTTCTTTGGTGTCTTGAACCGTTTCATAAACTTCCCGATTAGTAAGTCGCATTCGAGCTTACCTAGCAACCCAGGTGGAGCTCCAGCACATTTGGTCAGCTGGTCTTACAACTGAATGTGCTGTACAATGGCTGCTGGAAAAACCAAGTGCTTTATTGTTGACTTACCATCCAGAAACCACTGGCTGCATTCTTGTTGGTTGTGCAGGAAGCTGTTAAATGTTCCTTAGCATTCAAAGTTTATTGATCTTTGAGAGTGTGGTATTGTATTATGATGCTGTATTAGTTGAAAAGAGTCTCAAAACAACAATACTATCGTTTATCGCAATAACAATTTATCGTCCAGCAAAATTTGTTATTGTGACAGGTCTATTTTCAACAGAGATTGCAAAAATATTTTTGTCTTTTTCTGTCAATTTAACAGTTTATAAAAGTTAGTAAAACGCTGAAAACAAATCTAGAAGACAGTCGATGCCATTACACCATGTCTTTGTTATCCTGCTGCCCCCCTCTCTCTCTCTCTCTCTCTATCTCTCTCTCTCACTCTCCAGTGATGCATCGTTGTCGCTCTCGGGTCATGGAGGGGGGCGGGGCCGGGGGCTGGGGTCACCCTGGTCTCAGACCCGGTCTGTGGCCTCAGAGAAACTCAGTGTGTCCAAGACGGAGAAGAAGCCTCCCCTCCGGTGGTTTGGGTCGTGGTGGCTTGTCTGTCACTTAGCCTGGCTGACTCGCCCCTCTCTATCTCCATCTCTGTGCGACTGTCAGGATGGCAGATGACAGCGGGGGGCCATCAGGGGACCACAAGCTCTCAGTGAACCTCCATTCGCTGATCTCCATGGAGAATAGCCCCCACCAGCTGTATTTCAAGGCCGTCAAACTGCTGCTGTCACGACCAAGACCACGGCAACCAGGCGAGGCCTCTCCCATAAAACATCAAAAGCATGCGCTGCAATGAAAACAAGCGAGGGAAGCGCAGAGGGAGGGGGGGGCTTGTCAATCTGCACGGCCCCTCTTCTAAGTGACTGTAGCCCACCGCCACTACACTCAGCTTCCATGCCATTCATTTTTCATGCTGCGCTGTCGGTGATCCAAACTGTGCCATCCATTCTGCAGCTGACATGTCCAAATGTCTGAGTTACCATATAGCGCTGCACATAACAGAGCTGTCTGCGAAAAGTTTTATGATATGGAAATATGGTGAGAGCCTCTGTGATAAATGGACATAATGGGGCCAGAAGTAACGCCGAGCTGCTGTGGGCATCTGGGGCGTTTTTATCTTGAGACTAATACCTGAGTGACATGAGCTCATTCTTCCTGACACGCAAAGGTTGCCTTAAAAAAGCATTTATCGTGCTTGGGTCTTTTCAGATTTTGCGGTAATAAAATAGTGTGTTTTCATTCCTGATAGTCTGGTAGAGTTGGTTCGATTTGAGACCAAAGTTGCAACATTTATTACATTTTCAGCTGCTGTAGTTCGCTTCCACACTGCACTCCCTCAAATGACCCAAACACTTTGAAAAACCTGTTCCCCTCCTCACCTGTGGGGGCGCTGCACCAAGAACCACTGAAGAAAACGACACAGAAACCTCTGAAGAAGACACTGAGCACAACTTCCTTCTTCAGGAAAGGTAAGCAAAGGAAGGGCATCAGGTTTTAGCTGTTGTAGGATTTTTAGTTTGTGTTTGGTAAAATACCTTAAGCCATTTCTCCTGCTAGCATTAGACTCTCGTGTTTGTTTTGGTTGTATTTACCCAGAATGTGTGTCAGCTTCAGTCCGCTTCCTGCCTTTGGAACGGTCTCCAGTCCGTTTATATTTGTATAATAGTCTGGTAGACGCGGTTTGATTGGGGACTAAAACTGCAACATTTGTTACATTTTCAGCTGATGTGGTTTGATTTCACACTTCGCTGTCAAACAAACCAAACTTCTTAAAAACCTGGTCCCCTCCTCGCCTGTGGGGGTGCTGCACTAAAATCTACTGAAGAAAGCGACACAAAACCCTCTGAAAAAAACATGAATGCAACTTCCTTCTTCACAAAATGTAAACAAAAATGTATTAGCGTGAGATTTTAGCCGTTTTCTTTTGTCTCCAAAAGAGAAATCCTAAAAATTTTACGGCACTCCATTTTTGTTTACATTTCTGAAGAAGGAAGTTGCGCTTCGTTTCTTCATATAATTTCCTTCAGTGGGTTTTGGTGCAGCGCCACCATAGGTGAGGAGGGGAACAGGTTTTTCAAAGTGAGTGCAGTGTGAAAGCAAACCGCATCAGCTGAAAATGTAACAAAAGTTTAAATTCTGGTCCCTAATTAAACCAATTCCACCAAACTATAAGGTATGAAAACATCAAAGGCCTTAAAAATCTTTGTCCTATCAATTTAATGAGATATATTTTCAGAACAAGGTCATAATCGGTGGGGGGGAAAAAGCAGCATCCAGGTTTGTTAAGTCTCAATTTAATCTCAGCCTGAATGCTAAACACCTTATATAGACCACAATGTTTATAAGTGAGCTTGGTTCTTAAAGCTACAGAGAAGAACCACTCACCACGCTGAGAGATGGTGCATTATGTCCAGGCTGACACGTCAAGAGGCCCCAGATTAACGACTCCCCTGCACACACACCACCTCCGTTCCAGGGGCCACGTTCATTTACATAAACTGATAATCCTTGATAAGAATTTCCATTAGACAAAGGTGAAATGGATCAATTTCTGCTGCCAAGATAAATCTCACGTTTTACACCGACAGGGTCATTACACGAGCCACATTTCAGAAATAATGTATTTAAAAAGTCCGCCGATAGCGGCCATTTCCCGTTTTCCAATTACCTTTAAGAAAAGCTTATTCTGTGGACAATAAAGCACATTACGGCACAATATGATACAGTCCATAAAGATCAGCGTGTTTGATGAGAGGTTAGCGAAAGCTCAGCATATTTCGGCGGGGATGTCACAACCCCGTGGTTATCGCTGACACCTCGCTGTGCTCGCCATGCAAATGTCCTATTACGCCCAGTCCAAATAGATTAGGAGGCCTGTTCAGAAGTAAACAGTTTTTTCCCGTTTTTTTCCTTCTCTGTCTCCTTGCAGAGAAGGTGGGAGGAAATAAAGACGGCACGGGTGAGAGAGGAGGGGAGAAGATTGACAGGATAGAGAGGTGATGCCACCTGTACAGGGCAGGAAGAGAACGGAAAAAACTCATTAGTCTGCCTCCATCCCAATTCGCTGCTCTGACCTTGAGACATCCACGCCTCCCTCCAGGCTCAGCCCAGTCAGGACTCCCCGGATCAACCCCCACCTTCATCGCCAGCATCTCCTAATTCAGCTGCAGCCATTTAATGAAGGTATTGCCAGCCGTTTTTCTGTCTTTATCTTGTGTCATCCTTTTTTTTGCATTCCTGAAACTTGCAAGATGCATTTGAGGACCGTTTAGTTTTATTTATATCTTAATCAGTTTTTAGGTGTGTTTATTAGTTATTATTAGTTAAATATTGTTACCTTTTTATTAGTTGTAGTAGTTTTAGTTAGTTTTAGTTTATTCATACTTTTGCAGAATTCAAAAAGGTCAAAGTGTTGTGATTATGTTTACATCAGTTGTGAAAGGAATACTCAGCAGAAGATGTTCAAAAAAATTATTCAAATATTGTTGAACAACCAACTCACTCTGGTGTTTTCTCCCAACTCGCCATTTTGTGAACTAACATACGGATTATGGAGTGCCAAAATTTGCTGACAGCAGATGTAAGCTACTTGTGTGGAGGGAAAAAAAGATCAATTTTACATCAATTGGAAAGGCTAACCAATGGATTCATAAACACAAAAATGAAATATATACAGTATATATATATATAAGTATATAGTTAGTTATAGTTTTTACCTATTAATTACCATTTTTATTTCACTTCACAAAGATGTTCTCTATTTCAGACTTTGATATTCCATTAGTTTTAGTTCACTATAATAACCTTGCTGAGAACCACTCTCCATTTTGTTTAACACTGTTTAATAGATTTTTTTAAAAACACAAAACAGAGTTGGTGTAGCTATGATACAAGTTGAAGTGTGAAGAGCTTAAAGCTGCAGCATGTAACTTTTATAAAAATATGTTTTTTAACGTATTTGTTTCAACTCTAACTATGATAATTAGATGCGTATGAGACAGATAATCTGTGAAAAAATCAATCTCTGCCTTCTCCCAGTTCTACCAGTGCTAACTAACTTCAGAAACACACAGCTTGGTCAGAAACAGCCAATCAGAGCCAGGCGGAGGATTGTCTTGGTGCTGTCAATCAAGCTCATGTACGCGCTGCTCATAGCCTTTCTCTTGCTCCCTGCTATGATAGAGCTTCTCCCCGTCAGCAGTCTGTCATGAATGCTAAAGCTAGTTAGCATTGCCAGCAATAACGGTGGATAAATGTCTTTCCTGAAGCATTGAGTTGTTTCTCCGCTATTAGCACATTTAGCAGCTTGTATACAAGGGTGAGTGATAGCACTAAGTCCCTCCTTCTGGTTCCGATTGGTTGGTTTTTGGTCGGGAGCAGCAAATTCTTTCAGATTGCAATAGTAGCTCAGGTAAGAGGTGGAGGCTACCGATCTTTTCACAGGTTATCTGTTTCTTATTATACTGTTACGACATAATGACAGTTAACAAATTTTATTTTTTATACAAGCTAAATCTTGCAGTTATAAGGAATTAATGCTTTATTTATTTTTTAAAAAGTGTGAAGAGCTTAAAGGGAAAAAAAACAAAGAAACAAAAAAAAACTGGATGGAAAAAGGGAATAATTAAAAAAATAATTTCCAGTTGAAAGTGAGATTTTCTTTCAGGAGATCAAGTTTATTTGCTATACAAATAAATTTGACTTTAGATTTATTATAAATCCAGTTTTGCAGAACATATTGCTTTCTTAAAAATAGTAGCATCCACTCAGCTGAAATTAAAGAACTGTTAAGAAATATTAATAGAGGACTATTAAATATTTCTATGTTAAGTCAATCCTATCCTACACCAATGCAGAGTTAGAGAAGACCTAGATGTCCTGGATTTTATGGGAAAATATTCATTTCAGTTGTTGGATACTTGGATTTGAAAAAAATGACTTGTCTACTAGTGAGTTTAGCATCTTCCAGTTTTTAACAAGTAAAGTGAAATGGCCTTATTGACTTATGAGCTGACAGGTTACTGATCGACTTCTCTCAGTTGCTGCTTCTCCAACTTCTCTCCCTTTACAAAAACTGGAGATTCCTGCAGATATGAGAGCAGAAACAAAAGAAATCAGCTGCGGATATTTCCTCTGTCCCTCCAGCTGCCTCCCCCTCCAACGCCAGCAGGCATGAAACCCATTATCGTGATGAAATCTGAGGTAGCGCCCATTAAAGTGTGGCTACAGATCTTCAAAATGTTTCCGCACTTAGACATTTTTCTGACAGCAGGTTTGGAGCAAACCCTTAGAGAAAAAATTTTTTTATTTATCAATAGATTTTTATCTGCTTGTCCATTTTTCATCATGTGGGTGTCCCAATCCTCCATTCCAATAATCATAGCCTCAATTATTACCAGGATTTAAAGCACTAACTTTTAATAAATCCTGTATGATTGCTGCTTCCTCATGCAGTTTTGGAGATTCTCATGTCTCCATGAGCTACCATAGCGCCCCCCGCAGCTTTCAGAGTGAAACAAAAGCTTCCTTTAGCTGTGTGACTCATGGCTCTGCAGCTGTGAGTCTTTTGTTTCAGCCACACAGCGAAGGAGTGACAACAAACAACTGGGTCCAGTCTGTGATCCGCTGCATGAGAATCACTGAGCTGCTCATTCAGACGTTTAGTCTCACACAAACACAACCTTAGCAGCATTTTTTCAAAGTGTGTAACTTTATTATAAAGAAAGCCAACCTTTTAATAAAAGTGAAGATGATGTGAAGATTATTTATTGGTTTACGGGGGTGTAAAGCACAAGAAAAATCTAATTTTTCCAGTTTCAATGTTAAAAAGTAGACGCCCAGAGCAGCAAATTGAACTCGTTTCTGTCGTCGTTACTGTACTGTTTCTGCTCCACGCTGACGGACAGATTAGATTCATCAGCTTTCTGCTGCTTAATGTCAGGCAGCTCAGATTGTTCAGTGGGTGGCCTTCTTCTGACGGCCACTGCAGGTACAGAGTGACCTCTAAAGGAAGAGGCTGGAACTGCAGCCTCTCCTCCTACAACAGCTCCGATTCTTAAAAAAACAGACATCATTTAGAGAAAACTCGTTTTCATTTTGGGTCATATCACGATCATGAGTGTGTACAAGGTCTGGGTGAGACAAAATGTACTGACAAAAACCTTAAGAAACTAAAACATTAAAAATTGGTGTCTGAATTCAGTGAGTACTAATTAAAATGTAATTAACATCTTTTCACATTGATTTTGTAATTATGTGTTATTGGAAGACATGATTAACAATACCTAAAAAATTAACTAAAAAAACTGAAAATGGCATACATTAAAAAAATGTAAATAAATATCAATTATTTGCACTTCAGTTGATCAATCCTAATTAAGGTGTCCAAAATGTCCCTATATCCATGATTTGTCACTTTTATTATCTGAAGTTGTTAAATTTAAACCGGTACAGACAGGAAGTGTTAAATAAAAACAAACACCCGACTTCAGTCTTCTTGTGTTCAAGTACTGATCAAACTGTGCTGCCATTGCGCTTCCAGTCTTGTCACCAGAGAAACTCGTTATCCCGTCTTTGCCATCACTGTTACTGATGTATAAAAAAAAACTAAAACAAATAAATAAACAAGTCTTAGCCTGGTGGGGAGCAAGTAAAGCCTGGAGGCCCGCCAGGCTTATTGAGCACCGTGGGAAACTGCGGTAAATGTGACTTTTTGTTAGTCGTCACATCGATAACAGTTTGTAAGTTGAGACTGAGGCTGCTGTGTAAAAGTAAAGAAACACTGGGTGGGAGTTAGTTCTTCCTTAAATCCAACGTTTTTGATCATTTTTGCAGAATATTAGCAAGAAACTCACATTAACGCATTAATGTGAAAAAAAGTGAGAACCCGTTGATTTTGTGCAAACTTCCATGATCGTAAATTTGTGAAAAACGGGAGGGACAGAGTGATGTAGTTTGGCGTCTGGAATCTAGAGGGCCACATAAGAAGCTACGGCGGGCCAGATTTGGCCCGTGGGCCTTGAGTTTGACATACGGGTTTGATTGATTTATATTAATCTGGTTGGTAAGATTTTAACTAACCTAATTAAAATGTTTGTTTCTTTTTTTAATCATTTCTTTTTCTTTCTTTCCTCCTCTCCTTAGAATAGAAATATAATTAATACATATTTTTAAAAAGGAGTAAAACTGATAAAATAATCTTTGTCAGGTTTTTAGTCCTGTTTTGATGTAACTAAGCTTGTTTATATTTTCTACTTTATTCTTATTTATTCCATTAGATCTCAAAGAAATGACCATTTCTAATAATAAAATGCAGACATCAAAGCTTGATATAAATATGTTCACTAATAGTGAACATATTAGTAAAATGTTTAAGTAAACACTTTGTAGAATTATTTGCCTATAGGATATATTTGTAAAATATTTTTAATTTATAAAATAAAATGTAGAATTTAACATATTAAATAAAAATGTAATTAAATTTAAATGCATTTATTACCACAGCTGCATTCTAGTGTTTTTTTTTTTTTTTTTACCATTTCTGACAGTTTTCTAACCTGAAAAACAAACTTCCATCTCTGGTCAGGTATTTTGGGCTGAATTAAAATATGCCATACAGCTTCTGATCGCTACATGTCACAATCATGAAAAACCTCTTCAGGTTACAAAATAAAATAATAAAAAGAAAAATCCACAATTACATTGTTTTTAAAATCTAAATCTTCTTTGCAAAAGTCAGGAAAACTAATCTGCGTTGTGTGTAGCTCTGCAGAAAGAGGATAACTGACGGCACATATGCAGCTGCAATCTTTGCAGAGTTTTGTAATAAAGGGCTTATTTCGGCATCACTCCGAATGTTAGGGAAAGAAATTACCAAGCAGACATCGTTCTTGTGTCATTAAGCTTAGCTTCTCTGAGTGATGAGGATGAGCTTTCTGTTGTTGATCCATTAAGGATTACCACTAAGTTTCGTCCAGCAGCAAAAAAAGTGCAACACACGACGGAGCTGTAATCCCATTCCCAACAGCAGCGAAGTGTCCTGAAGCCACCACTCTGCCCTTCTCCGTAATCCCTCCGCTACTGTAAAAGAAGAAGAAAAAATTGTTTTTCACTTTTCCTTTGCGCTCGCAGCAGGAATTAAAAGTCAAAGAACCAGATGTATCTTCTAAGACTAAAAAAAGTACACGGAAAATCTGCGGATTAAGATTAATGCCTTTCAATATTGTTACACAGATGAAACTTTCCCCAAACAAACAGAAAGCAGGAATGTCATTTCATTCCCAGAAAGCGCTCAGTGGGCCAGATGCTTCAAGGATAAATTCAGATATTAGTACTCCAGCATTTGTCCATGCAGACATTTCACTTTCAGTTTTTAGTCGGATTCAGAAACAAAGCTGCTCAGTCTGACTTTATATATCAACGTGGTTGGCTGTTGTTGACTTATTTAACCAAAAGGCAAACTTTTATTTGGAAAAACAAAGAGTTTCCTGGAAATTTGAGAAGGAATTTTGTTCTTTCTTTGATTAATTCACCAACAAAAGAATCTGCTGAGCTGATGAAGAACAAGTCATGGTTGCTAAGGCGACTCCATAGCAACCATGGTTTGGTTCAGTAACCATGAATTTGGTGCTGATGGATAGAAAGAATAGAATAGAATATACTTTGATTCCTTCGGGGAACTCCATCTAAGGTGTTAAATATTAACAATACAAATAAAACCATAAGAAATTAAGTTTCCAAAATATAAACATCTCTGGAAAAAATTGAGCCCACTGCATTGAACCCCATTGAAAACCTCATGGTTGTTCCACCAAATATTGATTTCTGAACTCTTCCAGAGTTAAAACATTAGTATTGCTGTTTCTAAATGAATATGAATTTGTTTTCTTTGCATTATTTGAGATCTGAAAGCGCTGCATCTTTTTTGTGATTTTGACCTTTTCTCCTTTTCTGCAAATAAATAAAAAATTTTTGCTTGGAATTTCGGAGACATGTTGTAAGCAGTTCATAGAATAAAATAAGTGGTCTTTTAATTTTTCCCAGAGCTGTATATATACCTAAGAGTGATGTAAGTAATTCAATATGACTGGATATAAATAAATAAGTAAATAAATTAATAACAAGCATGCAAATATGTTATCTAAAAATAATCTATAAATGAGTGCAGAGAAAATTAGATTCAAGTTACTCAGACGAGGGAAGCCCACAGCATTACTTTATTCATCTCATTTAAGCCTCAAGCAAACAATAACTGTGCAAAATCTGCAAGCCATAAAAAAATGAAGTTTGAATTAAATTATGTCTGTACAGTTTTATGTCAGTGCAGAAGGTTGTTACTTCTAGTCTTAAAGAAAATGCGATCGGAAACATAATGGGAGTAAATTTGAGCTGCAAACTTTAAACTCTGGAGTTGTTTGACAGAAACCCGTCAGTCCTGCAGCTCTGGGAGACTCTCTGCGTTTTAATATTTATGTTGTATATGTAGAGAAAAAACAGCAGTTATGAAAGTAGTTCAAGCCCAAATAATGAATTTCTGAATATTTCACAGGGTCACACTCTAAGCTGAATATTCTGGGACAAAAGTTTAAAACTTTTGAACTATAACTGTGTTAAAAAAAAAAAAAAAAAAGAAGCAGCTATCAAAAGTAAACCTCAGATAAGGTCCAGCTGTTAAAGTTGAAACCTTTTTGAGCTACGATGTTCCAAAGACCGTTAGATTTTCTCACCCATTCACCAAAACCTCCTGATAGTCTGGGATTTTTCTGAATCTTGTAAACAAAGTCTGACATCATGCTACTGGTTGTCTTGATATGTTTATTGCATAAATCTTTCCAACACTGTGGAAACTGGACATTATGACAGAAACAGAAGAAACAAACACTCTAAGTAATAAGTCTGCTTCCGCTGCAAAAACTAAAATTCTTAACAAGTATTTTTGTTCAAATATGTTAGACAAAACTTCAAATAAGACAAAACTAACTTACAAGTAATTTTTCAGCAAGATATAGGAGCTTGTTTTACGTTGGTAATAAGTTCTTAATATTGATTAAAAGTACTAGTTAAACTGGCAAATTATTTAACCTAATGCAACACATTTTTCCTAAGTTATAAGTTAAATAATCTGCCAGTGGAACTTGTACTTCATCAAAATTAAGGAAATATTTACTTAAAACAATTTCCTATGTAGTTTGTTTTACATCCAGTGTACGCTGCAAATATTCTTGGTAAGATTTGGTGTTTTTGCCTTGTCAGTTCTTTCAAATCAGCACCTTTAATGAAACTATACACAATTTCAGAGTCTTACTAAGTAAAATTGCAAAAGAGCAGAGAAAACAATTATCTTTGAAAACTAAACTGGTACATTAGTGAAGAAATTAGTGTTTGTACTAATTTCTAGTACAACCTCAATTTCCATGGTCATACGAGCTGGTAGTAAAATCTTTAAGTAGCCAAATTCCTGATTTGTTTCAGATATTCACATCAAACTGAATCTGTTTTGCTTCAAGTGAATCTCAAAGGACAGGCGTCTGATGTGGATGCCTACTTGAAAAACGTCCTTTTTGATAACAAATTTTCCTGGACGATAAATTGTTCCAGACGTTATTGCGATAAACGATAATATTGTTGCTTTGCTGCGTCTTTTCTTGCCAAACATCTGCATATTTTTGCATTATTTCCTCAGCAGGTGATGTCTGTTTCTAAATGTGTTTCTCAGGGTGGTCCTTTTCAGGAACACATCAGCAGAATATTTTCACACTCTTCCTCCTCCTCCTCTTCCTCGTCTCTCTGCGGCAGACTGAGTTCACCCCCCACTCTGCGGGAAGAGCAAAGAGCTGTCCGCAGCGTTTTGTGTCAAGGCCTGGAGCGCGGTCCTCGATGCGAAGAGGAGAGAACGGGAGAGGAAGAGAAACTCTGTGTGACACTGAGGCATGGAGGAGGAGGAAGAGGAAGGCGAGGCCGCATCAGGAGGTTGTCGAGCCACATCCAAGTGTCAGGGTCCCGAAATAGTGGCGAGCGACAAGCAGACTGAAGACACCAAACAAACAACAGCTCTCGGATCGAGTAAACATCGGCTAACACTCGGGACGCGACAAACTGTGAAGCCTCCCTCTGTCTTCCGGTCCTGCTAATCAGATCCGCGGAGAAAGCAACCGGAGAGGACACTGGTCCTGCTAGAGGAGGCCTCTGCTGCCTCTCTTCTGTTCTGGCCGGGGTCCTCGAAGGGAAAAAGAAAAAAAAAACACTGACAAGCTCAGTGTGGACACAGAGGACAGAGTCTCGTCTCCAGCAGATGTCTCGTGGCGCAGACTATAAATAAAGCCAATGAGAGCAGCCAGCTGCTGACGAGCGCCTGAGCGACGCTGCATTCACTTTGAAACGGCTCAACTAGAGAACACAGCTTTTTAACTATAGTATCGATCTCTAGTTTCTCAAGCCGATACTTAACCTCTATATTCAGGCTGGATCTGCTGGAGGTTTCTTCCTGTAACAAAAAAGAGTCATTCCTTTCTACTGTCGCCATCTGCTTGCTCAGGGTTGCAGCTAACAATTATTTTAGTAATCAGTTAATCAACTTAATAATTGGCACATAGATTTTGCATTTAACCACTTAAGCCTGTCTTATACTATTTAAGCTAACCTGGACATGTAACAGATCAACACTGAATCGTTTTTGTTCCAAATGAGAAAATGAAAAAACAAACTTGCAGCTGGAAAGCTTCGAAAATAGTATGCAGTGCTACTTCTGTCATGTTTAATGTCTGCTCTTTGCTGTAATGTGCAGCCAACTCAATGTGACTCCAACATCTGTGAGAAGATGCGCGACATCCAGTGCGTTTAATATCGCAGCGTGGGCCTTTAACTGTGGAAGAGGAGCGCACCACTGTGGCGTTGTGTTCAGCTGATGACCCTGACAGTCCCAAAGGACGTTGGTAGCCTGGAGGCTTGTCTGCCTCCATTTAAACCCGTCTGACGGCGCCTTATTTGGATTGGACAGACAGCCAGCTGCAATTAAAACACATTTGTTTTTAGTGTTGGGGATGAAAACGTGCAGAAAGTGAGCAGTTTGCAAAGCAATAATTGAGTTCACAACGACTATGTCTGCTTGTAAGGAGCAGCAATCAGATTGTTACTGGAGTAGAGATCAGACAAGAAGACAGGATAAATACTGAGAAATACGGATCAGAACGACTTCCCAGATGTCAAACAATTTTCTTAAACTCAGAGGACTAAGAGCTTAAATATGACGCAGTTTTAGGGTCAATATGGTTTAGTTGTATTTCATTGTGACTTTTTGTACAATTCTGTTTTAATCTGCTTTTAATCTGCTTTTGGGGTGTGTTTGCTAGTTTCCATTGAATTAATAGTTAAATATGGTTTATGTTTAGTTTTTATGAGTTAGTTTAATCATACTTTGGCTAATTTTTAGGTATACAGTTTAAAAAAAGGTCAAAATATTGTATTGCATTTGTGTATACATTGGTTGGGTAATGAAAATACAATTTTCTAAAAATATATGTTGATTCTGGAGTTTTCTCTCAACTTTTGCTGTCGCCATTTTGCGGACAAGCGTAAATGTCACCAAGGAGGATTAGGAGTGCCGTAATTTGCCAACAGCTGATGTAAACTCAGGTCAAAAGGCTAATACTAATAAGGTTAAGAGGAATTGTATCTATAATTTCAACATGTTATAATTAGTTTTATAAACGCACAATATAGTTGCAAAGTTAGTTTGCGTTTTCCTAATTACAGTTTTTATTAATTTCAGCTGACAAAATGCTTTCTCAATTTAAATTTTTGTTATGTTAGTTTTAATTAATTATAATGACTTTGGCTTTTAGAATCTAAAATGATCGAGTTTTCCTTCTCTGCATTTGTAACAAATTATTGCAGGCTGCGGTCCTGTAAAATCAATTAATTTTGTTCACTGAGGATTTCCATTTCTTGCCCCTGCGTGCACGAGTTCCAGTCTTAACTTGGCGTGGCAGCTGACACTTGGCCAGAGTGGATGTGCTGAGAGGTATATTAGAAGTGATAATGAAGAACACACTTCCACTTGAGAACGAGGCAATTAAAGTGGGGGTGTAAACAGCCGAGGGAGCAGCGAGTGTGACTTCCCTCGGGAGGGAATCCACCAACATCCCTCACACCTGAGAGGTCTGCGGAGGACTCTGGCTCTGATGGGGATTCCTGGTGACAGTCTGTGATGGGGAGGTGTAAGACGAGGAACTGGAGCCCGAGAGCAGCCACAGTCACTTCAACCACGTACCTCTTATGTCTGTATGTTTGACTTCCAAGCAGCCAGAATATGTTGTAAAACTATTTTATTTTACTTTTGGGTGTTTTCCACTTGATTAGAGGCCTATTTTCAGAGTTTTTCCTCCTTATTGAACCACTTTTATGCTGTTTATTTACAGAGACAATGTACAACATCTGATCGCATATTATGGTTTTTGCAGAGGAGAAAGTAGGAGGGATAAATTTCTGCCAAAAAACTCAGACATTTTCTAGACAAAATTTGCAGATTTCTGTGCTCTAAATGTTGAAAGTTTTAGACTTTTTAAAAAAAATTTATAGAAAATGTCTGAGATTGATAAAAAAAAAATTCAAAGTAAAATTTTAACTTTTTAAAGTAAAAAAATGCCCATGTTTTAATTTTTGGAGCATTTTTAGATTAATTTCAAATTTCTGAGTTTTTTTTAGTAAATCTTTGACTTTTTAAACTCAGAAATGGCCACATTTCTTTCTTTTTTTTTTTTTTTTAGAAAATTCTTGAGATTAATGTAAAACTTTCTGAGATTTTGTTGTTTTTTTTTTAACCAAATTTTGACTTTTCAAGCTCAAAAGTGCTTTTTTTATTTCTGAGTTTTTAGGGGGTTTTGCCAGAAATTTGCCTTTTTCATATCTGCAATGTTTTTAATATTGCCGACAGCGCATAGAGCGGTAAAAAACAGCTGACCAAACATGCTGGAGCTCAGCTAGGATTGCTAAATAAAAGGCTAGGGCAGCGCCTGCTGTTTTTGAAACAGCTAACGGACGACATAAAATATTTACTTGGAGTATTGACAAAAACACGGCTGAGTGTTTGTTTATTGCTTCTTTTTTTAAGTGCTTGGTATAGCAATTGAGACCCAAATGGAAGTACAAAAACGTGCAAAATATAAATTTTGCATAATACATCCCGTTTAACCCTAAATGTCCCATTGTATTAGTTTTCCAAGAAATGTTTTGAATGATGTGATTCAATTGGATATAAAAGTGTTTATAAACTCAATTAGCTTAGCTTCTTTGCTAAGTATTGATAACTTAGCAAAGAAACAGTTTTAAATGTAAAAAAAAAAAACCTTTAGTGGAAGCTATAAAAAAATCAGCAAACACTTTTCTGTTTATCTGTCAGCAGGACATCAGTGTGGAAATGAAGTCTAACAAACTGTAGCAAAACATTGTTCTACAAAATACTAATTCATGGTTGGATGCAAATATACATTTTATGTGTGCAAGTAACACTTTGTTACTGTTGTTTTGTAAAACAACCACAAAAAATTTATTTTTAACCCTATTGGGGTGTCACAATTTCATAAAATGTAAGTTTGTAGTTTGTGACAGAATGTGAAAAAGGGTTGCATATCAATAATGCTTTTGTAAAGCACTGTATGTATCTACATTTTTCTTAAGCCATTTTTAAGTACATAAAAGTTTAATTTGCATAGACTGTGAGCTGTTTTTAGTAGTATGAGAGGGAGTTTATGAATAAAGTCCTACTTTTATTGAATCTAGTGTAGGTTTTATTTAAAAGAAAACAGTTAACAGTGTGTATCATTGTTCTTTAGAGTTAAATTTTAAGTAAAAAGTATTCGGGCTTTTATTCTTGGAAATTGTAGTTAAGATTTCTCTTCAGGTAAAACCTTTTTTCCTTCACTTGCAAATGTGATCAGGCGTGGTCGATGTTTCGATTATGTTTTTAATTCAGGCAGTATTTGGACAAGCTGAAGGGGTCCTTTAATTCTGATGGCGTCTTAGTGAAGATGTTGTGAATAATTTTATATACTTTTTTTATATGTTTAATTTAATGCTCATAAATCTGTACAAATGCGTAGCTCGTATTTTAAGCCGCAAAATGGCTCCAACTACAAATACACTAAGTTAAAAGGTAAGTTTATTTTTTAGTTATGAACTATAAACAAAGCAAAATGCTAACTAGCCTAGTTAGCTCTTGTTAGCCGCTAGACACCAAACCTCTTGGAAAATCCTACTGATTTTAGATTCATTTGGTTAAAATAGCTACATTTTCCATCGTAAGACTCAAATTGAATTTACTCTTAGCTTATTTGATGCTTAGCAAACATTCGGCTTATAAAATTGTGAAAAGCAAACGTTTTATTGTGCTGAAACTTTATAATCGTTAACAAGCACAGAGGTTGGCTTTTACGTAATCCTCGTATTCAGACGAGCAGCAGGATATATAAAATATCTATAAACCTATTTTCTTTACCCATAAAAGTATAGGTAAAGAAAATGGTGATTAATGCTAAATCATACAATTATAGTTGGGCCTTTAAAAACGCCATAAACATATACAGGAAAAACACACACCCTATGTCAGTTAAATCCAAAATATTTTCCAGTAAATTTTAGCTAGTACACATCCAACGTGTCTGTTGACTAAGTATGTGCAATTACAACGTAAACTTAATTTTTAAGATGACACCTAAACTGAAAACACAGTACATGTAACATCATACAGCATAAAACTAGTTAAGTCAGTCGGAATGAACGAGTCTTCAGCTGCTGCTTTAAAATAATCAAGAGAATCAACGCAGCACAAAGAATGAGGCAAAGTTTTAAACAATTTGGGGGACTCAACTCTTAAAGATTTATCCTCTCTAGTCCTAAAATGTGTCTGTGGAACCAATGGCGATCTTTGATAGGAATATCTAAAAAATCAGAAATGTAGGCAGAGATTGATCACAATAGTGCTGCAAAATTAAGATATATTTGCTTGAAGTATGTAAAGCATCTACATTTTCCACATTTGAAACTGTAACTTACACTATTTGATCTCCAGCTAAGCAAGGCTGCCATGCACTTCCAGCCTAAATGACTAAATATTACTTAATTTCATTCTGCACCATGCAGATGCTCTGTTTGCGCTGAAGAACAACTCACCCTCATTAGCATGACCTGGTTTCTTAATAATTCAGCTAATAATTATTTGACCACTCATTGATCATTGTTTTATTATTGATTTTACATTATATCTAGAACTCTTAATCACACTTTCTAAACAATTTAAAAGGTTTGTTGCATTTTATTTTTACATGTTTGACCAAGTTAGTCAACTTACTGTTTTTGTCCGTTCAATTGTCAGTTAATTGTATTATTTATTTTACATTGGATGTTCTACTCCTAATTGAGCTGACTGGACAAATTAAAGTTGTTTTTACATGTTTGACTAATTTTGTGAAGCTATTGGTTTATTTAAGTGTACTTTACTGCTGCAGAGTTATCATATAAGTCAATTCAGAGCTGTCGGATATCAATATTGGTAGTGAAAAAATCGATCCACACAGCTGAGATTTTTTTAAGTTTGTTTTTTCACCATCAGGCAAGCATCCTGACTTCTAATATAATGCATGAATAATAATGTTTCATTCCAAAAAGTCTGCTGTGATATTATTGTACAAATCTGATGGAAATCATTAATTCCTTTATGGAAGATACTATATGGACCATTGTGGTCTCAATGATGAACGCTGGCACTGAAAAGCTTCCAATGAGTGGACAAACAGATCATGTAAATAATGGCGTCACCAGCATATTGTCTCATCTTGGCAGTTCAATTAGTTATTTTGCTTAAAATTGACATTTGTTTTAACTTTAATGTCAATGTTTTGGCTTTTTTTTAATATACTTTCAGCTTCAAGTCAGTTTAAAACTGACTCACCTAGCAAGTCAGTTGCAATGTCCCAGAAACCCCAGAAAAATGCCCAAACTGCACATTACATCGAGCTGGGAGGTTACCAGTACTGGCCTGTACTGGTGCCCAGAGGCATCAGACTGTACACGTACGAACAGATCCCGGTTTTCCTGAGAGAAAATCCATACATCACAGACGGATACAGAGCCTACCTGCCATCCAGGCTGTGCATCAAGAGGTGAGGCGTTGCTCAAAGTTTGGCGTAAACCAGGATAAAATACTTCTTGGTGCTTTAAACTTGGAAAACAACAATGGAGCAATGGTTTGTGTGCAGCCTCTTCATCCTATCCAATGAGACGGTGAATATCTGGAGCCATCTGTTGGGCTTCCTGCTCTTCTTCTGCATCGGCGTGTACAACATGGCGTCGGTGCTGCCCTCCATCCATGCCTCCAAGGAGGATTACGTCATCTACTCCATCGGGCTGTTCTGCTTCCAGGTGGGATGCTGAGTCAGTTCAAGGAACTTCTGGATTGTTGAAGTGAAAGATTTCGCTTCCTTCACCACTAACTGCGTTTCCATTCACTGTAAAATTGCACAAGTTTGAATTTTAAAAATAACTTGGCTTAATTGAAACACATCAATTTAGAAAGTTTTTGCGCTTGGATGAAGTGGTTTTTAAAAAAAAAAAAATTATATTTCGCAAAACTGAAACACTTTTTCACGAGTCATATGATCAACAAACAGATGTTACTACTGGCAGAAATGACAAAGAAGATGACAGGAAGTGGTAGGAGAATGATGGTTTTTAATGACTTGAACAAATTTATTCATGTTTGTTCCTTATTTAATAAAAACAAAAGTGAATTTGTATTTCAACAAAGTTTTGCGCACATTTGTAACGGAAACGCAGCTTCCGTCAATAGAGGGAATCTAAATACATTATTAAGCCTAAAAAGTGAAAACAAAAAGAGTAAATCATAAAAATTTATTTTATGTGCTTTAGAAAATGAAAACGTCAGCCATTTTTGATTTGTTGATCAACCATTGGAGTCAAATCAAAGGAAAACAAATGGATGATTTTGATCAGGATTATTAGTGATTCTCCAATCAACTGATCATCTGAAATGATTGAAATCTGTCGTATATTCATGTCTTCACGTGTGATTTTTCTCTTCATGTCTGCTGAATTGTTTCTGGTTGCATTTTTAAAAAACGGGTAGAAAAAGTTAAACCTTCACTTCTTGTTTTCCTGCTCAGTTTTCACAATATGATGATTCAGGATGAGCCAAATATCATTCACTTCAACTGCTGTCGCCTTAATCTGAGCGATTACGAACCGACATCAGTGCAAAGTTCTGCTGGATGTTCTTAGCAAATTAAACTGAATCCCAGTCCAGAAATCTGCCTGAATCTGGTCTGGATAATGAAATGTGTCTTTAATTCCTGATGGAGCGTGTCGCTGCGTTTCAACCCTCAGCTGTGCATGCTCTGCTCCGTGGGTTACCACCTGTTCTGCTGCCACCGCTCGGAGAAGACCAGCCGCCGCTGGATGGCGCTGGACTACGCCGGCGTTTCCATCGGCATTCTGGGATGCTACGTTCCAGGAGTGTTTTACACTTTCTACTGTAACAATGTAAGTTCATTCCTGATTGATTTGTGGTGTTTCGGTTTGTGGTAAGATAGTTATATTTTTTGTCATTTAGCTTTTCATTGGCATTTTCCACATTTGTTTACATGTGACTTTTGTACTTGGACAAAAGTTGTCTTTACATGTTTGACAAAACTAGTGAAGCTATTGGTTTATTTAAGTGAGCTGTACTGGGGAAGAGTTATCAAATAAATTTGTAATTCAGGGCATTTATATTTAGCTTAAAAACAAATTCAGAGCTGTTTTCCAGATCAGATCGGTATCGGCCGATGCTAAACCTCAGATATTGATATCGGAAGCGGGGAGGGGGAGGGAAGAGGAGGATCGGTGCAGCTCTAGTGTTTATAGAAAACACAAGACACGGATAATTTTTTGCAATATTTCTCTGATTAAAAGAACGTGTTCGTTAATTTTAAGATCGGTCCAATTCTGATCTTTTCACCCCCCAAAAAAACCTGATTTATGGCACACACTTCTACATGTTGGATACATATCCAATTATTATCAAAGCGTTTTTACACTCTGAACTGTCGTGTTGCTTTTAATTCAACTTTTACTGATGTGAGACAAAAATCTTAATTCTGCACCAAAAGAGGCAGATGCAATAAATCTGAATGTAAATAATGGCTGAAAATTGTAATTTTGAAATTAAGAAAGAAATCTGCATCACAACCCCAAGAATCACAACTACAACAATACAGACGTGCAACAATACAGACGTAAAGTTAGGAGAGTAAAGTAATTTCATGAGAAATCCACAAAAAATGCAAATAATTAAAATGAGAACTTTTGCATCTTTTAAAGTTATACTTTGGTGTAAATGTTACAAATATTACTTAATACTTACAGAAATACCTATATAAAAAAAACTTTTTTATTTTAGTTTTAAGACACTTTTCTGCTTAAATTACAACTTTATTCTTCTAATCAAACTAAAATTCTCATAGCGCGGCGCTAATACTCACTTTTATTAAAATAAAAGCCACGTTGTGAAATTATTTTTTGTCATTTGTGCTTTTTAAATAGAAAAAAATAATAAAAATTAGATCTGGTATGGAAAAAAATAAACTTTTATTTCTGCATTAAATGGATTCAAAGCAGCTGTTTTAGTGAAACTATCTTCTCCTGGCCTGTTTTAAGCATAAACTGAAACAATCAGACGATAAAAGGAGCCTTTGATTTATTTATTATTTTACTGTGAATTGTTGCATCATGGCGGCGGCGGCGGCCTGAGGAGCAGTAATTGAACAAAGCGAGCGCCTCAGCCTGGCTCGGCTCTTTTACTCATTGTTCCCGGTGAATTAGCAACACAACACCTTCGCCGCTCTCATCCGGTTGAAAAACAGCCTCCGATGACACAAGCTCCTCATTCCAGCCGCCCACCATCAACCATCGCCGGCACCGCCGTTTTATTTCTTTTTTTTTTTCTTTTTTTTTTATCCCTGAAACGCTTGGCTCCGCTCCGGGATGCTCGCTTTCCCCCGCATATTGGAAGCGCCGGGTTATTTTGCCCCCAGAACTGGGCTGAAATCTGCTCCAGACCAAACCAGATGGCGGCGTTCACGGAGCGGTCCGTCACTCCTGTTCCTCACCATATGACGCTCGCAAGTCCAGGAGCCTCGGCGGCAAAAAAGGAGCCCCTCGTCCCCCGGCCGCCGCCGCCGCCTCCTCCTCCGTCCACGCCAAGATGGAGGCTTCGCTTCTGGGTGGCTCCACTCCAGTGGCGAGCCAAGTCCCTGAAGAAAAACAGATTTTTATATTTAGCCAGTCAAACTCTTGTCTCGTCCGAGTCTTTTGAGGGATGCAGATTTGGAGATCTGTGATGATGAGGAGGAGGAGAAGAAAAAAAAAGAAAAGAAGAATTTGGCTGTGGCCGAGCCGGGGGCCTTGTTCCGGGTGCAAATTTATTCACTGTGAAATTCAGCAGGACTCGTCGCACGAGGACGTGTGACTGGACGGAGGCCTGCATCCACACAGGCAGACAGAAGGGACGGAGACGAGGCTGTCCAGACTTTTCAGCAGCTACTTATAGAAGTTTAAATACCAAGCGCAGATCCAGGGACAGGTTCGCCGCAGATCTGTGATAACGGCTCAAACAGTGGGAGAGATTTCTTAACACATGCAAGGAAGAAACTGAGCCAAGACGAAAGACAAACAACGCTTAGTTTTCATTCTCCGATTCTCTTTATTTGCTTGATTTACTCATAAACATCTGAGTCATTAATAAATGTATAAAGCACTTAATTCTGTTTAGAAAGAGAGGAATCCTCTGTGATGATCATGGAGTCTTCAGCAGTTTCTAAAACATTTTCACATTTGGTTTTGTTGCAAACGATAAATCGTGATTAATCAGCTATTGAAATAGTTGTCAACTAATTGAGTAATCGATTAATCATTAACTGGAGTATACAGACTATAAAGAACATTTGCTGAAAGAGCAACGTATTCTGGGCTGTAATTAATCCAAAACTGTGCAAAAATATGGAAGTACTTTCACCCAGTACTACTATATTACATAATAGTAATAACTATTATGTTTGCTAACTAAATAATTAGCTTGCTGACTAAGTATTTAGTTTGAAGTCTGCCCTTTTATGACAGGCTAAATAACCCAAATTACTGCTGTTAATTTTTGACTGTAACAGCACCCCGTACTTTCCTGCCACTGGTGGTTGCATCTCTACTTCAAAACACCTGAATCAAAAATCTGAATCACCTCCTTGGTCATTAGTAACTTCAATAAACACAAACACTCAACTTTATGGTTGGAAATGTTCAAAAGAAATGAATTCCTCTCAGTAGTTGACTCAAATGTTGACTCATTTTTATTATTTTTGTTTCTGACCGGTCTCTGTGGTGCTGGTCCCAGTACTGGCGGCAGGTTTACCTGGTGACGGTCCTGGCCATGATCCTGGCCGTCTTCTTCGCCCAGATCCATCCTCTCTACCTCAGTAAGCAGTGGAAGCAGCTGCGCTCGCTCATCTTCTGCTCTGTGGCCGGCTACGGCCTCATCCCGACGCTCCACTGGATCTGGATCACCGGAGGATTCTCCTCACAGCTTGTCCAGGTCCAACAAACTCTTCTGGTTTTTATCCACTCTTTCTGCTTAGACGTGGTTATTGTTGACTTATTTGTGTTTCTCTTCAGGCTTTTGTTCCACGGATCCTTGGGATGTACTTCATCGCAGCGTTGGCGCTCATTTTCTATGTTTCTAAGGTTCCAGAGCGATATTTCCCAGGTGAGTCCACTCAGTAGTTTCACATCACCTCTGGGGATGCACCGAACTCTGCACCGAGTTCCTTAATTTTAGGAGATCAGTCATTGTCTGATACTGACATGTGAAGCCGATCTTCCAACCTCTGTCCTCTTCTGCTCTCCTGTTAGAGGTTTGATTGACAGACTGACCCACCAGATCGTTTCTGCATGTTTGCATTTAACAATAGTCACCGAACTGTTACCAACTCAGTGGCTTTCTTGCTATATTTAGCTACATTTCAGGCAGAAAAAAAATCGGATGTCAGGCTTTTTACAGATCGGCAATTGGCCAGAAAACTGAAATTGGTGCAACCCTAATTATGTCACAGTTTTTTTTGCATTCCCTCACTATACTTTAAGTATTCAAGATGCTTCTTGTACTGACTATTTGAATATTTAAAGTCTTTCTGCTACAATATAATGTTTTTGTACCTTTGTTCTATGTATGCTAGTCACATTAGAAAGATATCTGATGGGTTTTTTATATCATTTTGTTTAGAATACAAATGAACCACAAACTTATACTTAAAATGAAAAAGCAAAAGAGATTAAACATGGACTTTTCATCTTTTCTTCCTTAACCATAAACAGAAACTTTCCGAAAGAAGGAAAGAAATAAATGCATCCAAATTATTTGGACGTTTTTGAGTTACTTTAATGAGATATTAAAGTCATCTGAGTTTTGATTGTGTCTTTTTTATGCTGGTTGTCTGAATGAAGAGCCGATTTTCTGTGCAGTCCCATCTCTACTTTACACAAATTATAGATAATAGATCGATTTTCAACCAGTTTCTGCACCAAACACTTAATAATGTAGAAATATTTTGACTATATGTGTGCAACTTTAAATTTGTACTTGTTGTAATTGCTCATTTATTGCGAGGAAACGCAAAAGAAAAAAGCGTATCCTGTAATGTTATACACTTAAATCACATTTTGTATTCCCCCTCAGGCCAGCTGAACTACCTGGGCTCCAGCCACCAGGTGTGGCACCTGCTGCTGGTTCTGATGTTCTACTGGTGGCACCAGTCGTCGGGTTTCATCATGGCGTACAGACACAGTCAGCCGTGTCCCGCCGCTCCTCAGCACACTTAGTTCACAGCGCGACACGCCGAGTCTCTGAACGTAAGACGTTTAAAACCCTCTGCATGTAGTTTTGTCCTTAAAAGGAAGAAATGTTTTTTAAAAGTTATAAATGGAGCAAAATTTGGTCAAAATTAAGTTTTAATGTGAGAAAAAAGTCTGATGTTAAAGGAGGAAATAAGTTTGAGTTTAGTGAAACTTTCTCCATTTTATAAATTCATGTTTGTTCATCCATCCGATTATCCACCCATCTATTTATTTATTCATCAAACCGTGTAATTATTCATCCATTCATTTACCATTTTTCACCCATCTATTATCCATCCAGGTATATCTTCATAAATGTTTTCTGTAATTAGTTGGGTTTTTTTGACCTTTATTTATTATTTTATTATATTTTCGTAATACATCTGATTTGTGCTTAAAAAAATCTTTTTTTCCTGACTTTCCAGCAGGTTATTGTTGTTTTTTAGGCTCCATATTTGAATCCTGACGTCTGTAGAAGAAATCTGAACAGTTTTATTTATACTTTATAAAAAATAGGAGATGTGGATGTTGCTGTAGAAAATGTGTTTTAATGAAACCAAACACTTGAAAGAGAAAAGTAAATTATAGAAATACATTTATGCATAATTTATTCTTTATTTTTTCTGAAACAAGTTGTTCCAGTCAGATCCTTTTCTTTTTTTCTTGCTTTTGTGGTTTAAATATTTAAATTAATCTGAATTACAGAAACATTGTTCATCCCTCTAATAATAATAATAATAATACACTGATCTCAATTTATTTAAACCGGTAAAGTTATGATAAGTCAGATTAGATTTGATTTAAGATCATCTAAAATATCCCAGTAAGCCATTTTTTAAGATTATTTTGATTTTAGAGTTTGTTGTTCTTTAACCAAAACAAAAAATAATTACTTTAGAGTTCTAGCCAAATTTTCGGCCGTGAAATTCTTTTATTTTTTTATCAGTTCATAGCAGATCTTTGTTTCTACAATGAGAAACGGAGGGAATAAATTATATTTTAATCCTTAAATCTGTTCAGGAGACACAAAAATAAGTGTTGCAGCTTCCAAGATCTGATTAAACTTCCCCTGTTTTTTTCTACCTCTAGGAATGACCTTTGACCCGGTGGGCTTGCATTTTACCTGCCTGAGGAGCAAGATGGTCAGTGGCGCTGCAGCACAGGAAACGAGGTGACATGAATGCATCATAAAAATCCCCAACAGGAACAAATTAACAGGAAGCTCCTGAACTTCCTGGTTCTCCAAGTGCCTGTAAATGATGTAGCATCAAATGTTTCTGAATGGGGAAACTTAAATCTGCAGATTTTTTGATATTTGATATGTTTTAACAATATCAAGAAGCAAAAAGTGAGCATGTTAAAGCAATTAAAACCCCAAAGACTTGTTGTTCAGCAGCTTCTTTCAGAACTGTTAATCAGATTTTTATGTTTTATTTGGGATTTAGTCGATGTTCTTAAGCTCATATTAGCAGGGAGTAATGAGCTCTACGATTATAAATGAAAACCCTTGGTAATGGAGGCGGGACACACAAGATATTTGGAGGAGGAGCTCAGTAGTGACCTCTAGAGGTCACTACTGAGACACAACAGTGATTTAAGTGGCAGTATTAAAACTACATTCTCTGTCCTTTTATATTCATTGTTATAATCTTGTATTTGGTTCATATGTGAGGATTTTTTGGGAAGCAGACAAGAGAAAAAAAAAATCAGTGTTTTCAGATGTAATACTGTAAAATATGATGTTCTAGCTCCCTTAGGGTGATGTGCAATGTTTTACTGTTTTAGTATTTCAAATGACTTCATTCCAAAATGCAGCACCTACATGTTAAACCAGCTTTTATGTACATTACATGAATGTTTTATCTATTAAAACATTTGATTATATTTAGACTTCAAATTTGACCTCAGTAAATATATATATATATATATATATATATATATAAAAACGCTATATTAGCCTCCTAATTATAAATCAGTTCTTAGCCTTAAAACAAACCATCAGATCTTCAGAGGGGCTTACAAACAGGTTTTTGTTTTAGGGTTTTCTACAATGACAGAAGAGTGCAAACGCACAAGACACTGGCTGTTACAAACACATAAAATGGAAGCAAAAACCTTAAAATCAACAAAATAAATGCAAATGAAAAATG
Source organism: Xiphophorus couchianus (assembly GCF_001444195.1). Classification (NCBI taxonomy): domain Eukaryota; kingdom Metazoa; phylum Chordata; class Actinopteri; order Cyprinodontiformes; family Poeciliidae; genus Xiphophorus; species Xiphophorus couchianus. The sequence continues at coordinate 4,368,724 of NC_040239.1, forward strand.
TTCCCACCTACAGGAAATGGAAACAAAATGGAAAAATTCCTTAAAAACATATTAATATGAATTTAGAAGCTTTTCTAAATATGAAAAGCTGTAAACTTTCTCCATAAAAACAAAAGTGCTCCAGACCACTAGGTGGAGTATGGAGTAGGTGATTTTTACATACGTTAATCCTGATGTTCAATAGTCTTGTAAAAGACTGCATTTTTCAAAAAGTATAACACACACTCTTTTTTTCTGCACATCCCATCTTTGCTCTGCATTTGATCCAAGATGATTTGTCTCCCCCTAGTGGTCTGGAGGACTTCGGTTTTGCAGCACAAGTTTGCAGCATTTATGTTTGCACCATTGTAGTTTTACCCAAAACAGAAACATTATCGGTTTAACGATTATAAATGAAAACCCTTGGTAATGGAGGCGGGACACACAAGATATTTGGAGGAGGAGGTTAGACAATTACTTGAAGCCTTAAAAAGGAGAATAAGTCACTCATTCAGATGTATGAATGAATCCTCATTCATGCAGGTTTTTAGTAAATATTTTCCCTTAACATTTTTAAAGTCTTACAGTGATTTAATAGCGATTAAGTTAAATGGCAGTGGACTCATTTTGGGATGAAATTTGATATCGTTTTTAAATTATTAATGGACTTAACTGTACTGTTTGTACATTTGTCTTTTATATCTGCGACTTGTAAATGAGACTTTTTTTTCCATTTTGGTTATTAAAAGAGAAGCTGTGTAGCTACGTTTGTTTTTAAGGCTGTTTAATACAATACGCTTCACATGTTTGTCTTATAAACTGTTCAATAAAATCGAACAAACTAGTCAGAATTCATCAGAAATGCTCCACAAGTACCAAATCCTTCACAAGTGACTGGCTGCAGCTTTGTGTTTTTATTTTGAGTTCATAAAAAAAAGAAAATAACCAATAATTGAGCAGAAGTTTTTCTGCTACAAAGAACAATTAAGAGCCTAAAAATGAAAAAAAAGTTGTTTTTTTCTTTAGGAAAGTACAATAAAAAAAAATAAAATTCCCTTCTAGTGAAATGCACCCACTCCCACACTGGCTGCAGGGAAAGTATGCATAGATTAAAAACCTAAAAAGGACGACAAAGTGGTTAAACGCTGCTCCCAAAATATGTCAAACGATGCGTTTTTTTGTCTTTTTTTTTACGGAGGTACTGTGCGGCGGGTCGGGCCCAGCTCAGGTAAGGCTTCTTGGTGCTAAAACTTATCACAAGGCAGACTAGAAAGTCAAGTATTAACATTAGATCACAGTACAAACTCTCAGTTCCTAAAAGCATTGAGATGCAGCATAGAAGGCAGGCGCAGAGAGAAACACTCCACTCAGGCTGATTAGAAATGATCCCAAACCAAAAAAAAAAAAAAAAACTGCTGTGGGTTAATGGCTACTGGCGGAAGACATGTTGAGTTACTGCTTGGAGGGGAACGGCGCCGCTCCAAAAGGGTCTAGGTCCAGCGGTTGCGAAGGCGCTACCACCGGCTGCTGCGGCCCGCTGTGGATCACCAGTTCCGTGAAGGGAACCGCCCCGAAATCATCTATGATCCTTCCCCCGTTGGCGGTGCTCATGTCGGGTTTACTGTCGCCAAGGCCTGGGTACTGAGGGTGGAAGGGTTTGGCCCCGAACGGGTCTAGAAGAACGTCGTCCACCGGAAGAGGCGCCATGGTGTCCTTCCCTTCGGCCATGCTGATGTCCACGCTGATGTTCTCCTTGGAGTCGGAGGTGCTCAGGAACTCGTTGCTGCTCTGAGAATCTCGGCGGCCCACCTTCTTATGCCTGCGGACCTTCTCTGGAGTGCGGTAGCTCGGCTTGTTGGTTTTGCGTCCTCCGGTTGGGGTACCGTGGTGCCGCTTGCCGTTGCTGCCCCCCGCCGTCGTCTCCTGCTTGGTTTTTCTCTGTCGCGAAGACAACTTCTGGAGGCTGCGCTGCTTCTGCCTCTGCTGGAGACCCGACGGCTCCTCGAATGGCGACTGGAAGATGTCTTCGGCGCTCCGGGAGGTAGGCGGAGGCTCGGTATGGTCCGGCTGGAACGGAGAGAAGCCAAAGACGTCGGTGCCTTCTGGGGATACGGGGGGCGTCTGGCTGCCGCTCCTTCCGGACTTCGACACGTTCCGGCTGAACGGGGCTTTGGTGAAAACATCAAACTCATCAGCAGCCGGCTCCTCCTGGCTGACCTGCCGGAAAGGCGCTTTGGTGAAGATATCGTTGCCCTCTGCGGGCCCGACGGGCGAAGCTCCGCCAACGAACGGAACGGCGCCGAACACGTCCACAACTTCTGCTCCGTCGGAAGACACTGTAGGGGTGATGAGACTCTGCTTAGAACGCCCTCCAGGACTCCTGGAAGCGGTGGGATTGGCTACTTTAACGGCGGCTGGTTTCTTTGAGCGGCCTTTGACCTTGCTGACATCACAGTCCGAATCTGAGCTATGTTTATCCTCATCTTCCTCGTCCTCGGAGTCCATCAGTAGAGGCCTCTGACCCAGATTCTCTGGCTCGGTGTCGTCACCGTGCTCGCTGTTCAAGGCCTCCTCTTCCTCCTGCTCTTCGTCTTCACTGCTTTTTGGAGAAGGAGGGTCGGACTCGAAGTCGCTGTCGGACTCATCGGCGAGTTTGCAGCTGTTCTTCTTTCCCGATTTTGGCTCCTTGACCAGCTGAGCGTCCTCGACGGGGGCCTGGACATTGGTAGGAAGCTCGTCGACAGGCGGCTCACTCTGCATCACACCAGTTCCTGAGCAGAAATCAGAAAATTACACTTAAAAATGTTTTAGCTTAATCTCAAACCCTGCAGATATTTAAAAATCTTAGTAAATTTGAAAGTAATTGAAAAGTACTTTTTTTTTTTAAAGGGATCAAAATCATGAAGTTGCTTAAGCTTGTCTAGAATGTCTCATTTTCTTGACATTTAAGGTCGTGGATCGATACAGGTATTGGTACCTTTGGTAATGTGGGCCAGTACCAAGTCCTGCTGGAAATGAAACCAGCATCTCAATAAGGCTTCAGGGCAAATAAAAATGAAGGACTCTTAGAGTTCACTCACACCAGTCATGTTTAGTTCACTTTAATTGGTTTGCTTTGAAAGTCCAGTTCGCTTGGGATGGTCAACTGGGATTTCTGAAGGCAACACTCAACCATCTAGCAAAAATATTTTCATACCTGGTAGTCCGGTTGACTAAGTTTGATAGGAGGCCAAGATCGCAACATTTGTTACATTTTCAGCTTGGGTGGTTTTCTTTCACATTGCGCTGTCAAACAAACCAAACCCTTTGATAAACAGTTCCCCTCCTTGCCTGCGGTGGCGCTGCATCAAGAACAATTTAAGGAAACGACACAATAACCTTTGAAGATACTGAACGCAACTTCCTTCTTTATAAAATGTAAACAGAAATCAGATTTTAGTGGTTGTGGAATTTCTTTTGTCTGTGACTACCTGCAAACCCAGGTCTGGGTTTGTTTGAAGTGAGTTCTGGTGCCGTTCAAATGCAAATGAGGCTGCATGTGGACCACAGACGGCGCCAAAGGATGTTTTCACATCTAGTAGACTCGGTTTGATTGGGACCAAAGTTGCAACATTCATTTTCAGCAGGTGCGTTTTGCTTCCACACTGCACTGACAAACAAACCAAAACCCTTTAAGGAACCTGTTTCCCTCCTTGCCTGTGGGGGCGCTGCACCAAGAACACCTGAAGGAAATGATAAGCAAACTAGGGATGACACAGAGCGCACCTTCCTTTTTCATGAAATGTCAACAAAAATGTAGAGTAAAGCTTTAGTGGTTGCAGGATTTCTCTTTTGTCTTTGGCAAAACAATTTCTCCCTTTAGCTCTAGACTCAAGCCTTTGTTTCGTTTACATTTACCCAGAATGCCTTGCGCTGCAGTCCACTTCCTGCTCCTGGTTCGGTTCCAATGCACATATATAGATGCAATCAAACCAGAGTCACTTCAACTGAACCAAGACCGAGGTTTGTAGGTGCACCGGAATGCACATCAGACTTACACCCCCACAAACGAACCGGACGATACAGCATTGCATTCTGGGTAAATGCAACCAAAACAAACGTGAGTCTAGTGCTGATGGGAGAAATGGCCACAGTCAAAAGAGAAATCCTACTATCACTAAAATCTGATTTCTGTTTGCATTTTGTGGAGAAGGACGTTGCGCTCAGTGTCTTCTTCAAATGTTTTCATGTTGTTTCCTTCAGTGGCTGCAGCGCCACCACAGGTGAGGAGAGGAACAGTTTCATGAGTTTGGATTGTTCGACAGAGTGCAGTGTGAAAGCGAACCGCACTAGCTGCATTGAGCGTGTAATTCAGAAAAATCAGTTGATAGTACCAACTGATCAACCGACTGACCTTCATTTTCAAATGAAATGCAAACTTTACTGTGACCTGAGTCACAGGACTTTGGAGTCCTCGTTCTTTTTCTCCATAGTCCAGGTGATGCATCTACATGCACCATTTTTTCTACCACACTTTTTCCTTCCACTAAACTTTCCAATAATATGCTTGCATATGGAACTCTGTAAGCATAACACAAGATTTCTACATTCAAACATACTTACATTTTCAAGTTATTTTCAAGAAAACTAACTCTTGAAATGCTCCAACTGCAGAAATCTTTTCATTTTCCTACAAAACCCGCTCAACTTCCTGAACACGCAGCATTACTGAACACAGGATTGACTTTGAAATGATTATCCGACAAATGCCGACAGTTTGTCTGCCATTGAAGCAGAAGAGGAGCAATATGGTGGAAAAACTGCTGTGACTTCGCACCGCGCAGTGAGATGAACGGGCTTAAAGAGCCGGAGGAATAAGATGCTGAGCCTTTTCCAAGATCCACAAAATTACTTCTCAGATCAAATCTCGCAGAAAAGATTGAAGCTTTAAGTCAGAAAACCTGAAGCAAAAAAAAAGAAAAGAAAATTCTGCCTCCGACGGAACAAAAAAAAAAAAAAGAACCTCTGTGTGATTTTATGTCCAAAACATTTGCATAATGGCAACTAAAAAATTAGCCTAATTAGCGAGTGGAGAGCCTCCAATTGTACTGAACGTAAATGGTGCCACAATGAAGAAGCCAAATAATTGTTCCTGATTAGAGGAAGCTCTAAATCAGAGGAACCCCCTGCTGCGAACATGAACAAACTCAAACCTCTCCTCATCCTTTTCCAAACTGGCAGAACGAGGCCGCGGATCCGCCAAAAGCAGGAAACGAGGCGGCGCCACCATCCACGGGGTCCGGGATATTAGTCAGAGCCGTGCATCTGTTCAGCTCACTGCACCGGTCACACATTATAACTTTAATCAGGTTCACCTCCGAAAACATCTTTAATCGCTCAGAGACGTCAGATGGTTTTCATCTGGACTGGGAATAAGATGCGGGATTACGAGCCACGCAGATTCTTCACAATGAACCAACAAATGGTGGAAATGGGATTGTTCTCTTTGAAAATCTGGCGCAAGTAGCCTACAAAATATGTCCCGTTATAGTAAATTATTCCTGGTTAAAAGCTGTTAAACTTATTTATCCACCGGAGGTTTTTACAACTGTGAATGGTTTCATTTTGACTGCTTGTTTTCCTTTTATGAACAATTATTTACTGACTAGCGAGGTTTTTATTCAGTCAGAAAAAAAAAGTATGAAAACAGACTGAAATCTAAGATTTATCACAAAAAAGGCATTTTGTATCGTTTATAAATATTTATTTCCTAATTAAGTTTTAAAAGAAATTTCAGAAACTACAAATCATTCGGGTTATAATCTGGGCCTGTCTTGGCTCTGAATCTTGACCTTTAGGTTGGATTAGATTCTATAAGCGCCGTTATGCGTATTTGATGAAAACTGATGCATTTCTTAAAGTTTGGGTTTTATTTTAGAAATTTAGACATTTTTTTGTTTTCTGCTTTTTACAGAGGTATTTTTTCCTCTTTACTCTTTCTGTACTAGATATTTTAAATAAGAAAAAGATTTCACTCTAATAAGGAATTAAAGTTAAACCAGTTCAGTCATCGTTGGGAATTTATGATCATTCTTTGACACTTAAAACATTAGATTTACGTTATAGACAACCTGTTCTCCAAACGGCTCATCTTCAGCTTCTCAGTTCAACTTTTCTTTATTTTGTATTTAAGCAGGTTTAATCAGTTTGTAACAGTTTCCAAAGACACATTATATTAGGTATACACAAAATTTCAGCTTTTTAATGAGTAATTTCCTGTAATTAATCAAAAATATCCAACTTCCAGGAGCACCAAACTTGTCTGCGTATGTGGTTATAACAAAATGATTTGACGTCATTTCATCTCGAGGACCCCACTTTGCCGGCCTACCTTCTCCAAAAGCTGTTCAACACACCTGCCTGTTCAAAAATACACTTCCTGTGCTTATTAAAAAATATTTCATATTTCAAACTTTTAATGACTCAATTTGCTCAAATTTTCCATCTATTTTTAGTCCAATGTTGGATATTTTACAAGTTTATTGTCTTAGATTGGTTAAAATCCATAATACTGACAATAATCAGGCCCAATTAAATCAATCTCTACAATCATTTACACAGAAAATCAGGAAACCTGGTCATTTGTTTTCCTATTAAAGCTTTTTAGTTGACAATTGATTAATTGGATTTTTAAAAAATAATTAAAAAAAAATGTTTTAGAAACATTTTCTAGAAATTTTATTTTTCTAGATTTTTAGAAAAATCTGCTTTTTCACTTCTGATTTTCATTAGAAATGCAATAAAAATGCAAAGAAACAAACTTCTTTTTAAATAAACAGAAGCTGTAAAATATGCTTGTCAAACAAGATGGCCAGTTTTGGAAGATTTGATTTTTGGAAAATTGGGATTTTTTTCTCCCACCTGTGCTGTTTGTGTTTCCATAGTTCAGCCAAAAACGTGATTACTCGATAAGATCAAATAATCAACCAGCCCTATGAAGAACTCAACTGTTGGGATAAAAAGGGTCAAGTTGTAATGAGGAAACCATAATTTAAATTTTCCAAACTTCATTTCCCATTCATCAGGACAGAACCAGAACCAGTTTGTGTTGGGTCTCGGAGCTCAAACTGAGACAGCCACATCAGGAACATCTTGCTCTTGGTGGAGAGACTTAAAGAAACAACCAAAAGTGAAATTTGATTTGAAATGCTCTCTTTTATTCGTCAGGAACATTCTATAAAGAAATACATTCACAGAATGTTACAGGGCAGAAAACAAGGAATAACATGTTAGTGACGGGGAGCCGCTCACGTCTGGTAAAAACCAAAAACGTTTTTAACTCCTCTGCAGGGTGGGGGGAAAAAAAAAAAGAAAAAAAAACGATTACACACATACTGAGATCAACAAAAATACAGAAATGTAAACATGTAACATTATATTCAGAGATCCAACTGGGACAATAATCTGGTTCTGCTGTAAAGTGCAGCAAATGGCTCTTTTTGTCCCTTTTTTTAAAAAAAGTTTATTTTTGGCTCCATCCACCAAAAACACATGAACAAGATGTTTCTGAGTATGGCTGTCTCACTGAATGAAGAAAGAAAAGAGCGAAAAACAAACTGAGGTGAACTGAAGCCGTTCAGGCGGCGATGTGAGCGGGAACGTGAACTTACCTTCGGCTAAAAGAAAAGAAAATTAGAAAATGGACGACGGAGATGGAGGAGGAAGTCACTGAGCGACGACGGCGGCACACAGACATGCAGCCCAGAAACTAAAAGGAAGTGTTCGCAGCCAAACAGCAAAGTGCCACAAACAGAAAACAACCAAGAAAGGGCCGAAAACTTTAAACTCAACTCGTCAAATCGTCATTTTTATCCGAATCTAGAAGAGAAACTACGAGTTGAAGCTTTTTGTCAGGGAGCTAGAAAGGTTTTCTGATCACTTTTGGTCATCAGAATAACGAAATGTTTCAAATCCAACACAAAAATAAAAATGCATTTATGACATCATAAATCATGTTGGACTGAAAAAGTCAAGAAATATTAGAAATTTAAATCTAGAGTTTCACCTGAATAAAGTATCGATATTTGAGCTACAAAGTTTGTTTTCTTTTAATAACCGTTTGCTTTTCTCTTTACCTCCAGATATAAAACTGGGATAAAACACTTTTGAATCAAACTGCAAAAACAAAATATTACTATGAATTTTTGGTCTAGTTTCTCGTGCAAATATCTTAGTACGCTGGAAATAAGACAAAACTTAAGTAACTTTTCAGCAACAAATAGGAGCTTGTTTTAAGTAACTAATACTTTAACACTTATTTAAAAAGTGTTATGTCATCGGCAGATTATTTCACTTACAGCACTGGAAAAATGTCTTGAGTGAAATAATCTGCATGTGGAACTAGAACTTTTTCATCAATATTAAGAAATTGTTTACTCAAATCCAGCTCTTAAATCTTACTGAAAAGTTACTTGTATGTTAGTTTAGTCTTATTTGAAGTGTAATAAGATATTTGCACTATAAACTAGACCAAAAGTACTTGGTAACATTTTGTGTTTTCACAGTGCATACCTGGCATCTTAAAGATGAATGTCTTGAAAATAAACTCATACAAATTTTAACTAGCTTAACCTTGCATTAACCTGTTTCTTCAACGTTATGTATGTTTGTTCTTTCAAACTAATCTAAATTTGGAAAAAGCTTTAAGGATGTGTAGGAAACCCCGCATGTTGAATCATTTAATGCAAAAATAATCCGACTGGTTTCAGCTCTGCTCTTTGAAAATGAGCCTCAACTAAAACGACAAAGAGCAAATAAAGTCTCCCAAACTGAAGGTTTCTGACCCCAAACGTAGAAAAGCCAGCCTGAAGCAGGAAGCGGCGTTTGCAATGCTTAGAGAGAAATCAAACCACGAAGAAGGAAAACCTAAAAAGTATGATGGCACAGAGACAGGAAACTGGAAGGCTGATCAAAAATTTGGAGCAAATTTTTTTCATGCCAGCCTGAAGGAATGAAACAGGAATAAAATCTGTTTGGTCTTTTTTTGTTTGGTTGATTTTGATTCTTTGATGCAGATTTTTACCACAGAGTATCAGGGCCATTGTAGATGTGGAAACAGAAGGGTAAATTTCCACTTCTAAAATATCAACATATTCTCCAATGTTAGAATAATAAAGACTCTGTAACATTATAAAGTCAGAAATTTGTGACAAAGCCAGAAGTCCTAAAATCAAAAGCTCAGATCGGCTCCAGGGTCCAGACTCGATGCGGCCATCTTGAATCTTCTTCACTGTCTCAGCCGTGATTTCTGGATTGAGATCGAAGCGTTCAATGCGAGTCCGGACCCGGGAGACCCTGTTCTGACGTAGGAAGAGAGACCAGATCTAACATTTACACTTTACAAGAGATTCAGACGTACAACTCCTGAATTTTTTGCTTCAGTCTCAGAAAATGTCTTACTTTTTTTGAGAAATATCTGACTTTATAATCTCAGAAAATCTATTTTCATATACATTATTTTTTATACAATGTTTAAAATTTTAGAAAATATTTTACCATGACTAAATTTTAATATTGTAAATTTATACTTATTAACACCATATATTTCTGTTTGGCCCTAATTCTCTGCTGTACAGAAACTTCAGCTCACAAAGAAAAGACAAAAAACATTCCTGCTGACATTCAAGTGCTCACAGGGTTATATTGCATCGTTCCGCTCCAACTGAACCGAAAACGAAATACTCACTCTTTCTAGAAAATATAAAAACACAGCTTATAGTTACGTTTACTCCACAGCTCTTCTATCGAGCCTACAGAACCAGTTCACATTGAGAAGCAGGAAGGAAAAGGAGGCACAGAAGCTTATTGCTGCCGTTGATTATTTGACACTTAGCGAGCGCGTCAGCCTGGATCAGAGCGGATCAGAACATCTCCAGGCTTCAGGTTTCTAATGTCTGCGGTGTCGATGGGCGACGGTGTAAACAAAACGTTTTCTGTGAGACGGGCTCAGTACCGCGAACAGAACCGGGTTCCTACAGGTGCATCTCGAATTAGAAGATAATCAAAAAACATAAAATTCAGAAAGTGTAAACAGATTCTAACCACTTATTCTACTGAGTTTAACAAAAACTACAAGAAAAAAAGGATTTTTGCAATAGAAAAAAGTCTTACAGAAACTGAGTGCTGTATCCAAGAACGTTAATGGAAAGTAAGTTGGAAGGAAAAACTGCAGTGCACAACATAGACAAGCTGAAAGCTGCTGTTAAACTTGGACTTCCCAAACGCCTCAGCAGAACCACAAGCTGATCTCCAACCATGGCACGCCGCACTGATGCAGTAATTCAAGCCGAAGGAGCCCCAACCAACTGCTTAGTACATGGACTCAGGAGACATCCCACTTTGATTCACTTCCTGAATCGAATTATTAAAATACATTTTTAATGATATTCTAATTTACTGAGATGTGCCTGCAGTCACTGATGAAATCAAAAAGCGAAACGAAAACCAACCCTGGACTTTGACACACTTTATAAATCAGTAAACACATTAGAAATCAGCAAAATAATCAATAAAGTAGTGATCCAGATTTTACTGAGGTCATCAGGCACAGGTATGTAACTCCAGGGATGCTCTGATGCTAAATATCTGATTCTGTAACATGAGCACCATGATGAGAAACGGGGAAAGAAAACCCATTAAAATCTGCAGTGAGTAATAATTTTTTAACATTTTGAACTAGTTGGTGTTTCTTTCTGATGAGAATCATTCAGCCCTTGCAGTAGCAGCCCTGTTAGGTGTTCGTATTGCTTTTAGCGCTAATGCGTCAACGCAGAGACTCGGAGCTCCGCCCACACATCGGTACCGTTAGCTTCCTGCAGAGTAGAGTTCAGCATGTTGCATAAATGTCTGTTAGAGCAGAATAGTGGTAACTAGTGATAAATGAGCCCAGTGCTGAGTATATTTGGAGAACATGGCTGCCTTTAATTTTCCACCTGGGTAAAGCGGGAGCAGCAACCGACTTCCTGGTTGCGTCTGCACCAGTGGAACTTGGTTTATTGTGGCTCCCCGCCTGGAGGCTCAGGTGGCTCCACAGTACCGGGCCGGCGGGGCAGAGACTCCTCTAAGACTTGCCTGCGTTGGCCACAAAGGGAACCGAGCCGAACAGATCCTCCGGCGGAAGTGCTGCGGGCGGCACCGGGTCCGTTTCCACGCCGACCGTTCGCTCTTCTGGCTTCTCTGTTTGGAGATCAGCAAATCGTCCCAGTTACAAACAAAAACCAAAGACAGCTTCTTGAGATAATTTCAGGGCATCTACAGAAAGTCTTAAGTTAAATTTAATATTTTTTAAATATGACAAAAAATTAATAATATGACCAAAAGAAAAGACTGAAATTTTGAGCTTAATCTTAGAAATTTTCTAGAAAAAAAGAAAACTTTTAAGCTTGAAAAGTCAAAGAATTGCTGGAAAAACTCAAAATTTTGTGATTAATCTCAGAAATTTTCTAGAATTTTTTTTAATTTTCTGAATTTCAAAAGTCAAAAATTTGATAGAAAAAAACTGACATTTTGAGATTAATTTCAGAAATTTTCTAGAGCATTTTTGAGCGTCAATTATTGAATATTTCTAGAAAAAATATTAATTTTGAGACTAATTGCAGAAATCTTTTTGTTTGAGCTCGAAAAGTCAAAAATTTGTTTCAATGTTTGTTTGTTTTTAACCAAATAGAAAAAAAAAAATTGTGTTCTGACCCAAAACACAACAGTTTGAATTAACTTAAAATTTTTTATTTTTGTTAGGCGTAAGAAATATTTGGTTTCAACTGTATACTGAACTATAAAAATGACCTTTCTGCTCAAATTAAATGTTTAAACACAACATAAAAAGAAAGTTATAAGAAAATCTAAAAAAAATTTAGTTGCATTTAGGAAATAGTCAGAATGATGGAAATACATCTAACAAAACAAAAAAAAAGTGTGTATATTAACTTCACATAATGTAGTTAATTTACACTAAAATTAATTAATTTTAGAAATGTGTCTTTTTATTAAATTTATGAAAATATGTGGTTTTAAGAGTGAAAAAAACAAGAAAAAAAAAAACTTAGAAAATTTCTGAGATTCAAACTTTGGTTCAAACTCTGAGGAAGGAGAGAAAAGTTGACTTGCTTGCTCTGAGCATGTCGAACTCTCGGTCGATCAGCTCCTCCTCGGTCAGTTTGGAGAAGTTGTCTTCTCCGAACGGGTTCCAGCCCGACATGTCGGGCGGGTGACTGACGCTGCTGCTGCTGCTGCTGCTGCTCTGGGAAGTCGGCGTGATACCGTCCGTGGCCAGCAGGGGGTTTCTGCTGCGCAGAGAGGAAAACAGGAACACATGAACCTCAGGTTCAGCTACTCTTCCCCCACCGCCAAACACTTTTCAAACATTTTCAAGGCAAGTTTTCAAACTTTTCCTGCACCACATTTTGAGACAAAAACAATACAGATTAATTTTTTTTTTTTTAAATCACCCAATTTGAATAAATAACGTCTAAACTATAAGCTTACCTTTTATTTCAATTACACAGATTCATAGGTCTCTGAGAAATTAGGAATAAATATTGATCACATAGAAACAATTGAAGAAAATGGTGCTAACACCAATGACTTCCAGCACAAATAAAGTGCCTAAACATAATATTCAAAGAAAGTTACACAAAAATACCTAACAAAAAAAAAGAAAAGTGAAGTTTTCTGGCTTTTAGCAAGTAGAAATAATTTTGGTGATTCTAAAAAATAAGTTTAGTTTGATTTAACTTCAGACGGTGAGAAAAAAAAAGTGCTTTTATTAAGTGTATGAAAATATCTGGTTCCAAATGTAAATAACACTTTTCAAATTTAGGTTTTTAATCAAACATTAGAGTGCACTTTATTACATTACTTAGCCGTTTCAATATGAAGCACTTTCAATGACTTTATACAGAAATGGAGCAATTTGTTAAATTTGTATTTTGTTTTTTGACCAGTAAGATGCACAAGGTGAGAGAAAGACGTTTCAAAACCTAAAATTTCTTTATATTTCAGTTCAGTGTCTTTCAAAGTGAATTTCTTTACATATTTTGCAGCATTTTCAACAAAGGGAGTTTCCAAGCCAGAGGTTAATGGGTTAAAAGTTTGGCAATCCCTGATTTACCTTGTAACAGCTGTAAAGTAACATGAATACAGTATGTCACATAATAGTGAACTGAAACTTTTGTTTTTATCTCCAACATGCTGGAAAAGTTTGAAAAATTACCGTATTTTCCGCACTATAAGGCGCACCACATTATAAGGCGCACCTTCAATGAATGACCTATTTTAAAACTTTTTTCATATATAAGGCGCACCGCATTATAAGGCGCATAGAATAGACGCTACAGTAGAGGCTGGGGTTACGTTATGCATCCATTAGATGGAACTGCGATAAAGGGAATGTCGACAAAATAGTCAGATAGGTCAGTCAAACTTTATTAATAGATTACAAACCAGCGTTCTGAAAACTCGTTCATTCCCAAAATGAACAGCTGTTGCTTCCTCCACTTCCGCACCATTGATTCGTTCATGTTAAATTCTCTCTCTGCTGCTCTATGGGCTCTTTGCACCTCAGCTTAATGATGTACATGGAGCCGAAGCCCCGACAATAATCTGGAGAAAGGTTTTAAGATGTTCGCCTCTTTATACACAGATACGAAGGTGAGTTTTACTTTCTTTAAACTTTGTAGCTAACATTAGCTTTAGCTTATGCCGGACATTTTTCTTGTAAAAATGTGCTATCTAAGTATCTAAACATTTTTCATCATTCATTAACGGACAATGTTTTTACCTTATGTTCAAGTATATTACGTGGTTTATTGTCGTTAGTGTCAGAGACCAAGTAACGGGGATTTTACGGTTCAGGCTTTTTGCTTCTGAAGAACAACGAGCCCATAGCTTAACATTAGCTCTGGTGTTGGAGTTCTAGTTCAGCTGACTGTTCAGGTTAAGAGTTGTTGCTTTTAGAAAAATATGGCCGTGTTCCTTAAGGTTTCCGTGTTATTTCGCTTTATTAGTTTTGCATGTTTCTTGTGAAGCAGGACGGTGTTTACAGCAGTTTGTACAGGCGGATCAGTTGCTCGGCTGTCAGGCTCTGGTCTGCTCTCTGGTTCCCATAAACTCTCTTTCAGGCTGAATACAGAAGTGTTTCCATGGAAATAACACAGAAAGCTCCTTTACCTTCTGCTTTAGGCTGAAGAAGCTGATCCGGAGTGAAGTGAAGGCTGTAAACTTTGCTGTGCTGCGTTAGCTTTAACTGGTAGCACCGTCTTCTTAATTCAGGATCGTTTGGAAATCCATGAAAACTTAAAAGCCAATTATATTAGGAAGACAGCAATGTTCATAGTATTGTTTTATTTGCGTCTGAAATAAGACTTTGTCTTTTCTAGCTGTCATGGTAACTCAAAGCAAAAAAAGAGAGCCGCATTTGCGCATGCGGTTGTGACGTCAGCGCAGCAGGTGCAAAGAGCCCATTCCCATATTCTACTGTGTGACTGATCGCCTTGAGCTTAAACTCTGCGTTGTAAGCATGTCTCTTAATAGGAGCCATTTTGGTCTTTACACAAAACCCAGCTTGCACCGCTGGCTGCATCGGCGGCTGCTTTCCCCCATTTCTTCTTCTACGGGGAAAATGAAGTTGGCATCTGCTTTCCCCTTTCTTCTTCTACGGGGAAATGAAGTTGGCGTCTGCTTTCCGTTTCTTCTTCTACAGGGAAATGAAGTTGGCGTCTGCTTTCCTCCGTTTCTTCCTCTACGGGGAAAATAAAGTAGGCGTCTGCCTTCCTCCGTTTCTTCCTCTACGGGGAAAATAAAGTCGGCGTCTGCTTTCCCGTTTCTTCTTCCACGGGGGAAAATGAAGTCGGCGGCTGCTTACCGTAGTTGCGAGACCTGTTGTGGCTCAATATTGGTCCATATATAAGGCGCACTGGATTGTAAGGCGCACTGTCGGCTTTTGAGAAAATTGAAGGTTTTTAGGTGCGCCTTATAGTGCGGAAAATACAGTACCTTAAAAATGCTTGAATGTTACTGGGCAAATTGAAAATGTGCTACCTGGGGTTAGTGTACGAGGTTTCCACAGGTGATGGTCCAGCGATGGGTCCAGCTCCAGCCGTGGGCGTGGCAACATTATAAGAACCCAGAGGGATCTGGAACTCAAGAGGGGAAGACATATAGGGAAGAGGCTGCTGAGCGGGATGCTGCTGCTGCTGTTGGTGATGATGATGATGCTGCTGCTGCTGGACAAAAGCCTGCTGGTACTGGTGCAGCTGTTAGGGAGGGAAGAGAGGGAGAAGAGGGGGACGGGAATGAAGGACGGACCATTGACTTCATGGTGCAAAAATGATGATGAAATGTTGTTAGAAACCAGTTCTGGTTCTGGGAAGCTGGGGGACATGGTGGGAGGGAGGGATGAAGGAACGAAAGTCAAAGAGCAGAAAACAAAAACTGAAACAATCAGAGCTCAACATGCAGGGAAGATCCTGAAATATTCTTCCTGTTGCTTTTTATATTCAACTCTGACGTTAGGGCTGCGACTGACGATTACTCATCGATTAATCGGATAAAAAAGGCACATTCTGCTAACTTCTGATTTAACCAATTATTAAACAATACTACAAGTACAATAAAAAATGAAAATAAACAATTCAATTCCTTTTTTAAATAAAAAAAAAAACATTTTATTGAGCAAAATGCAACAACAAAATGTTTCTTTAGTGAATGCTTCATCATTTGAAGCAAAGGAAGCAAAAAAACCTAAGATCAATTTATGAAAAGTCCAGCACTTTCTGCTAAACATCAATACAGTGCAGAGCCGACCTGTTGGATTAACCAATTAATAATTTGATAGCAATAGATAGGTAATATGAGATTTTTTATTATTATTTTTTTTTACAGAATTTGACCCAGGTGAAGCTAAAACTTGAGGAGTTTTGGGTAGAACATCTTTACAGACAAATTTATTTAAAATGCATTTGTTTGTACAGTTTTGTCTTAATTATTTCTTTAAAAAAGCAGTTTGCTGGGAGAAAAACGCATTCAGTTTGTATACTCCAGTTAACAATTGTTTGATTACAAAATTATTTTGATAACTGATTAATCACGATTAATTGTTTTAATCTGTGTGTGATTTTATCTTATAAATCCAGCTGCTCCGTTTATGGCATTAAAAGTTACTTAGAAAACAAACAGCATCCTGAAGACCAAGGAACACGGCAGACAGGTCAGGGAAAAATAGCAACAATACAGATTATGAATAAAACCAAATTGTAATGTAACAAAGTTTTAGTGGTGTGAATACTTTTGCTGCATGATGACCTGGATCCAAGCAGGAGTCTGTATACTGCAGCTAACTATTAATCTATTACTAAATCAGTTGACAATTATTTTAATATTCGATTAATCACCATTAATGTGATTAATCATTTATAAAAGTATATTTCAAATCTGCAAAATCTTTATATTTTTCATGCAGAGCAAGTCTACAATTACACTGAACGCTTCCTTTAAATGTTCAGCAGGTATCCGGGGAATTAAGAACCCCCCTTCCTGTGAACCGCCTCGTATGTCGGTGCAAAACGCTCCATTTCCACCCTCTGTTCCGATCCCCCGGTGGCTTCGCTCGGACCAGATTGCTTCTGAAACAAAGCAGATGGTGCGTGTTCGGTGGGAGAGACGGGCTAAAAATTGCGCCACCGTAACGGCGCACATTTGGGGGACCTGTGTTTGTGTGTTTGGTTCAGGAGCTGCGTAAATACGAGTTCTCTGAATGTTTGGAGAGATGGAGTAGGAAGTTTGAGCGTCTGTTTCTGATGCTGCTTGGCAGAGACCGGGGGGAGATTTGAGTGAAGGAGGACTTGCTGCCAGTTTTGGGAGCAGAGAAAAGCAAACTGGAGCCATTCTGACATTAAATGAAATATGCAGCTCGGTGATATTTCATGCTGCGCCTCCATGTGTTTCACTGTCATTTGATGAAACTATTTACTGCAGTTTTGGGTGAAATATGCCCTGAAATTCTGTCACAACTTAGACGGAAAAGCTTTAAAATGACAAAAAGAAATAAACTCAGTCTGATGAGTGTTTATCTCAAACAGGAAGGACATCATGGATGCTTTGGCAGAACTCACCATGGCAGCGTACTGAGCCTGAGCGACCTGCTGCTGATACATCGGCTGCATCATCATCTGCTGCTGCTGGAGCAGAGCCTGCTGGTGCTGGAGCTGCAGGGACTGCTGCACGGCCTGTTGGTACTGACACATGTTGGAAAAAATCTTTGAGCATCGTTACTCATCTAGCTAAAAGCAGCGGTGCATAAAGCAGCTGAACATCATCATGTTCCACATCAAAACAGCAGGAATAATTTTAAAAAGAGGAGTGTCTGATTATTCTCCATGCATGAACCTGAATTAAAAAACTCCTTCTTTGACAAACTGCTGTATCCGAAGTTCATAAAGGAGCGATGCCAGCAGCTTACAAACATTACTGCTCCTAACAACGTTTTCACATTCCTGATAGTATTCGGACTATTTACTTATTGTTAAATGACACTTCTGCATTTATACTCATTTACTCCATTGTAAAGAATTTCTGTCTTTTTCCATTTTTTTACGTTTAAATAAAGTTTTGGTTGCCGTTTTATATTAATTGTTTTATCGACTGTAGCACAGAGATTTTTATAAATGTAAAGTGCACTATAAACAGTGTTGTTTAGTAACTAGTTACATTTACTTGAGTAACTTCTTTGAAAAAAAAAGTACTTTTAGGAGTATTTTTTACTATCCTGTACTTTTTACTTTAACTTAAAAAATATGTTGTAGGGGCGTGCTGTGGTGGCGCAGGGGGTTAGCACGCCCCACATTTGGAGGCCTTAGTCCTCGACGCGGACGTCGGGGGTTCGACTCCCGGTCCCGACGACCTTTACCGCATGTCTTCCCCCCTCTCCTCACCCTCCTTCCTGTCTGCCTACTGTACAAAAAAATACGAGCCACTAGCGCCGCAAAAAGCTCTTCGGAGGGGGAAAAAAAAAAAAAGAAAAAAAAAAAAATGTTGTAGTGCTACTCTTAGCGGAGTATGATTTTTCAGTACTCTGTCCACCTCTGGTTATAAATAAAATATATTATTATTTTGTTATTGATGTTTAATACACATATATTATGTAGATAAGAAGAAGTCAGTCTACTCAGTTGCATTTCACCTGCATATCTCCACTGAGGGACAATAAATCATACTTCTTTTGTATTGAATTATTAATATTGAATATTGTATTGAATATTTTTGCTTTTCTTCAATGCTAATGGATGAGGATAATTTTCCATTTTATTCCAGGTCTCTCTGGTTTTGGTTTATATTTTCAAAGTCTTTCAGACCATTTAAGCAGAGAAAGCTTGTGTTCCTCCTCTTCAGTCTGAGCTTTAATCTAAGTACGCCGTTCCACTGAGCCAGGTATAGAACAAAACATAAAAACAATAGGAACTAAACTAACCTGCATGTTGAACCTTTACAGACTTCATGTTTATACCAGCAACACTAATTTGCAGAAATACTAAGTATTTTGGTCGTGTTTCAAGTAGGGCAAAACTAACTTACAAGTAACATTTCAGAAAGATATAGGAGCTTGTTTAAGTAAATATTTCCTCAATATTGACAAAAAATGACTAGTTCCTCTGTAAGACTATTTCACTTATAACAAGGCATATTTCACATATCATCTACTAGAAGTACTTTTTCAAACCAGCTCCTACTACTTGTAAGTTAGTTTTGTCTTATTTCTTTTTAACTTAGATATTTACACTAGAAAACAGGCCAAAAATACTTGGTAAGATTTTGTGTTTTTGTAGTGTGCTTCTGATTATCTATTCCTCTAACACAGTGGTGTCCCGAAGTGGGTCCTCGAGGGCTGGCATCCTGCATGTTTTAGTTCTCTCCCTGGTTTAACGCACCTGGATCAAATGATGTCTCACTAGAAGGTCTAAGAAGAACATTGACATGTTGACAAGCTTGTTTCTACCACCAGCCAGAGAACTAAAACATGCAGGATGTCGGCCCTCCAGAACCGACTTTGGGCACCCCTGCTCTGCCACATCTACTGGTAATAATTGTTTCTGAATAAAAATAATTTCTACCAACGCAATGTTTGGTCTGGTGATTGATGGCAGTCTGATACCTGCAGGTATTGCAGCTGCTGAGCATTAGCTTGCTGCTGCTGCTGCTGCTGCACGGCTTGCTGCTGCTGAAGCTGCTGGAGGCGCAGATCTCCAGGCTGCAGCTGCTGCAGGACGCGGTGCTGCTGGCTGCCGGGCGCCGTCTGGACGGACGGCTGTCCTGATCCAGGAGTGGGAGCTGGACAGACACAAGGACGGGTTTATTACTTTAAACTAGGAGTGTCCAAACTTTTTCTCAGGTGGGCCAAAATGGACATGTCAAAAGTATTCACAGGCCAAAAAAAAAGTAAAAATAAACAAAAATAAATAGAAATATAAAAAATGTATTTAATTTGCTTTAAAGTCTGATTTTGCTGTTTTTGTACAAACTGGATGTTACTCATTGTAGATCCAAAACTTTAAAATGATTTTGCACATTTCAGTTTTTAGTTTTCAAATTCCTTTGGGCTCGATTGAAGAAATTTATTGCGTTATAAGATTTGAGTCATTCTCTTTCAAAACACTTGTTATATTTAGCCAAATTTAATAAATTAAATAAAAGCTGACTTAAGCGCAGCAAAGCCGGCTTTTGAGTAAAGGTTTCAATATAGCTGTTGTCATAAAGAGAAATACTTTGTGATGTCCTTCACATTTTCTACTGTGATAATTTTACCTTGATTAAAAATAAAAAGCATGTATCTGGCCAAATTTGTATCATTCTTCAATTGGGAGCCACACAAAATCACTCCAAGAGCCACAAATGGCCCACAGCCACACTTTGGACGCCCCTACTTTAAACCAAGTTACTTAGAGGTATAGAACACACTGAGTGGGAAAGTGGCCTGACCTTTCTGGCCGTTGCTGACGGGCGCTGAAGGCACGGCCATTTTAACAGGCGTGACGGTGTTGGTGAGCGGCGGCAGGACGTTGCTGTTCGCCGCTTTCGGCCGCTGCCTGGGAGCGATGGATGTTTCTGTTGGACCCACGGAGTCGGTTATCCTAAAACAAAATAAGGACAGAAATTTCTGTTTACTTGCAGGATTCCTTCCTTCATATTCCCAAACTTTATCTAACTCAATTTTCTGAAGTTCTCCATGGTTTAAGTTAAGCTAATTTTAATATAAAAAGTACTGAAATTCAATTTATTTATGGCTGATATTTACAACTGAATCTTGGATTAACACAAAAACTGGGAGGATGGACAGAAAACAGGATACAAAGACGGAAAGGAAATAAGAAAAAAAACAAGAAAATAAGGAAAAACTTCAGAAGGAAGGAAAGAGAAGAAAGAACACAGACAGAAACAAAAAAGAGAAAGAGGAAGAAAGGACCGAAAGAAGGAAGGAAGCAAAAAAGGGAGGGAGCAAAGAAATCAGTTTGGACAATAAAGGAAGGGATGATGACAAGGAAACAAAAAAACGATACAAAAAAATAAGAAAAAACAGGAACGAAGGACCAAGTAAGAATTAAAGAACAGAGGAAGAAAGAAGGAAGGAAAAAGAAAGAGAAAGATTGAAAGAAAGAACGAACTGTCAAGGATTAAAACAAAAAGAGGGTCAGAATAACGTCGCCAGACAAACTATGGATGACAAGATTTAGAGAATGAGGAAATAAATTAAATCAAACATTTTTCCAAATCTAAAAAATACTGAAATCATTTTCCAGACTTTAGCATTTTGTGGTGAATCTACACCCAGAAGCGCAGCGTGCTGTTACGTTGATCTTTATTTTCATTTGATAATCTCCTGCTGGACAGAAGCGAGCGGCTACGCACCTGGCTTTAGTCATGCTCTTCTTAGCAGCGACCTCGCTGGCTGTCAGAGGCTCAGGAAGCGACGTTGGGATGGGAGAGTTCTGGGGAAACAAAGACCGGTTTTTAAGATCAGCCTGCAGATCTTAAAAACATCCCACCGCCTCGCTGTAGCTACTTACTGAGAGGTTTGGGACTGGGCAGTCTCTTCCTGCTAGTTTAAAGGCAAAGTAGGACACCTGGTAGATGTCTGGTCTCTTCTCCTGGTCCGGCTCAAGCATATATCCTGAAACACAGTGGACACATCAATGTGCAGCTCGCCTGTTGGGCCACACGAGGGAGCTGTTGCGCCAACATTTAAAGGACAAGCAGAGAGGCAGGATCCTGTTTAGGGAAGTGAAATCACTCAAAGCACCCGGTCCGTCTTGACTGACGGCCTGAGCTGGTTCAAACAGGAACAAGATGTGCAAAAGCAGAACAAAGACGAATAAACCAGCTGCAGATGTTGAAAACACTCAAATAAATCCAGTTAATTACAGAAGAAAAAACATATTTCAAGGCAGAGGTTTAATTAAATATTTCATCATTTTCCAAATTTATTCAGGGTCATTAAAACAGATCACAAGCAAGGATGTGTAATCAGACAGTTGAATTGGATCACAACCAGTATAATTGGTCCTCCTGTGTAGCATCGAAATGATTGATTGTGATTAATTGATTATTAAAATAATAGTCAACCCATTTAGTTATGAATTAATAATCAACTGGACTTAAAAAAGCGTAGTCTCAGAGCAGTAAAACTGAACAAAATATCTATACAGTTTTGATAAACATACCTCCGTCTGAAAATATGTTACATAAAACTACTCAAGTAGCAATTTTAGCTTTTTTTATTGCCTAAAATAGAATTCTATTATTTTGTTTATAAGTATTTCTAATGATGTATGAGAAAAGCTTCAGAGGTTAAATGAAAAATCTGTAGATTGTGCCAATTTCTTAATCGATTAATCGTCAGAATATTTGATTACTAAAGTGCAGCAATGTTCCAGTGTACTTACTGATTAAGCAGTGCAACTTGGTGGAGAACTTGGAGTTATCTGGAACAATAAAGGTTCCGTCACAAATGGCAACCTGGCTCTCCCCAAATGGAAGTGTGAAGAAACAGAGCTTGTACAACAAGCATCCGAGCGCCTGTGTGTGTAAAAAATAAATAAAAGAAATACACAAACATTACATTACAAACACAGCATCAACAAATCATCATCAATCTCATGAATTTTCCAGAAACATCTACAAAGCCTCAGTCATTAGCCACCTAGCAGATGGTGACAGCTTCCAAAATATAAACTACATTAAGACGACTTTGTCATTATAAAGAGTTCAGTTTTTGTGGAAACAAAATAGACTATCGCTCTATTTTCATCTGTAAACAAACAAACAAAAAAACTCCATGGTTTGCCAGATAAAAGTTTCCTGAAGTCTTAGTTTCAGGAGACTAAGATTTCCTGAAACTTTAAATTCAAATTAAAGTTCAAATTTAATTTGATCAAAACATAAATAAATTATGTAAGATATTTCTAGAAGATGGATTCTGGACCTAAAGTGTGACCAAATTTTCAGCCGCACCGTATTTAACATTGCAGTTTTACAGGTTAATCTTTTTTTAAATCACTGTCCAATATAACATTATTTACTTGTAAAATAATTGACAATTTAGTAAACATAAAGTTATTTATATTAAGAAGAATTTTACAATAAAAGTAACTTACTGAGAAAGTGTTTAAAGTGCTTCAAAGGAGATACAATTTTAAACCTCGAAATAAAAATCTCAGGATAAACTATATGAATGAAATGCTAAAATAAAATTGAAATTCTAAGTTATCTTACAAAAGTACTTTAGTAATTTAGTTTAGTAATTTAGTAAGGCATCCAAAAGATTAAAAAGTTACAAGCAATAGTAACCTTTTCAAGTGAACATGCAAAGTAATAAAGTAGTTCTCATTTTGATTGATTATAAACTTCTCAAACAGTAATTTTTCTAATAAAAAAAATATTTTGGACTTG
This sequence comes from Xiphophorus couchianus, assembly GCF_001444195.1. NCBI lineage: Eukaryota > Metazoa > Chordata > Actinopteri > Cyprinodontiformes > Poeciliidae > Xiphophorus > Xiphophorus couchianus. The sequence goes on from NC_040239.1 coordinate 4,391,677, forward strand.
AAGGGAAGATTTCCTCTTGCAATATTGTAGGCAACATTAAACTTGACATTGTCTAATGATTTGTTTGTCAATTACTGATTTGAGAAGATAGAATAGAGAAAGAGCGTGGAACTAAAAATGTTTTTTTTCATTCTTCATTCTGTATTTTTATCCAGAACTGGGAAACACATTAATTCCTCACATTTCCAAACTGAAGAGGCCTGAAAGTAAAAACCTTCAGATAAACATTTCACATCTCACTGCAGATACAAACATGCGCCAGTAGGGGGAAGAGTTTCACCTTTTTGATTAAAATCACAGTTTATCAAACCAAGAGACAGAAATAAAGTAATTATAACGTATTATTAGAAACTGATATATAAAATAAAATGTTGAGTATTAACTAATTCTGGGAAGTATACTGCTCAAAAAAATAAAGGGAACACTTTAAGTGTTAAACACCTGTTTAAGTGTTCCCTTTATTTTTTTGAGCAGTGTAATTTAAAATATGGACACAAAAACTGAACCATGAACAGTGGAGACTAAAACAGTTGCATGTTGACTGCAAGAAATGCTTCACATTAGTTTCAATCTACAGCTTCATCTTTGAAAATCTGAAATATAAACTTTTGAAACATAAAAATTCAAAGTAGATAAGATGAATATACAGACTTTAATTAAACCAGTAGTATGACTGGGAAGAAATGAAGCTGGAAAGTTTTCCTCAGAAGAGAATAAATGACGAATCCACATGGAAAAAGCTCAGCTGCAGATAAGCAACACGCTGATGATACAAACTTCAAAGAATTGAACTTTTTTTCCGTTTTTCCACAATTCTCCACTCAAAAAGAAATTCAAATCTGGTGAACAACGTCAGGTCCGTTAGTTTATAACCCAAAAGCTTTTATGCAAAGATGAAAATGAGGAAGTGCACATATTGCACTGGAACCAACGATTACTCTAGTAATCAGTTATTCTCATGATTAATTGATTAATCTGATTAAAAATGGCCACATTCTGCAGAGTTTTCTTTTAACTACTTAAGCCTTTTTAAATAAAATTCTAGAAAACCATTAAAAATGCAAATAAAGAATTACATTTCTTTTGTTAAATAAGAAAATAAATTTAAAATAAATGCAATAATGTAGAATTTTTTTAGAGAACATAGTGATGCATCTGCAGATAAGAAATACTAACACCTTAAAAACTCAGCTGTTTCTGCTGGACTTGCTAATACAATGCGAGGCTAATCTGTTGATTGATTATTAATAATTGGGGTTTTTTTGGCACTTTAATAGTTCTGTGATAATATATATTACAGACAAAGGTGTTTTTTCTCCCATCTTAAATGCAAATTGCACATATTTCTGTACAGTTTCGGCTTACTTAATCCTTTTATAGTATTGTTAGTGTTTTTTTTATATAAGTCAGTATTCTCCATGTATTAAGCTAGTTGATTATTTCAGTAATCGCTTAATCATTACAGCTCCAATATTCAGCATTTACTTTTAGCAGCTACTGTGCTTCAAACCTTCAAAAACATAAAAGTCCAGGGTGGGATATCCTAATCCTAATCTCAAACCGAGAGAAAAAACAGGAGCAAAGATGAGGCAGGACAGAGTTCTGGTTTGTTTCGTTCTGAAGGAACGGACAGATTACTGGACAGGAGGAGAAAGGGAAACGCCCAGGATGAGCGGAGAGAGGAAGAACCTGTTGGGTCGAAGTGACGCAAAGTCGCCGCTTACCCAGATATCAGCTTTAGTGGTGATGGCTTTCCCTGCGTACAAGTTAATCATCTCTGGGGCCCGATATGAGAGGGTCGTGTACCTGTAAGACAACAACAGGAAACCGTCAAACACAGGTCAAAGGTCAGACTACAAAGATTTGGCTCCTTTTCTAACTCCATGTTGGGGAATATTTGTTTTAAAATTAGAAAACAATTATTACAGTTTTGCTAATCAAAGTGCCACAAAATTTTGTTTAGTATTTCATAACTTTCTTTGGTATGAATGTGATGTAAAAAATAAAATAAAATAAAATCTTAGCTACTCTTTAAAATGGAAAAGTCTAGAAAACACGTCAGTCAAACTGGGAATGTGTGTTGAAGCCAGGAAATCGCATCAAAACAGAACAATGCTCCAATAATCTCAGTTTAAAGTTAAGCAGATGGCATATCCTGTTAGGCACGGTGTAAGATCTGTGATACTGTGGGCCTGTTTCTCTTCCAAAAGTACACAATACGATGAAAGATCAGGAAAATAGAGTTTATCTGGGGGATAGTGATAAAAACAAACAAAAAAAATCAAGCATAGACAAACCAGAAACTGTTAAACACAAAGTTAGACAAGAATGATGTTAATTTTTTTTATTTCTCAGTCATCTATCATGTCCAAACATATGTACTTAGATTTAATTGCTTAATTTTTCAAAAAGAATTCTGAGAGAAACTGTGCTACTAAACAAACTGGTTCCAGTTCATTTGATCAGTTCTTGATTTTAAATTCAAAGAACCCTTTTTTGCATTTCATCTGGTGAAGCTCGGCTGCGTTTCTGTAGGATTTGGTGATGATCTGGTCTGATTATCGGGCTGAAAAACCTTCTGATGCAGTTAGACACGACACTCAGAGCGGTGAAACTGAACCGTTCTGTTCATACTGACAAATATCCTGCTACCTGCTAAAAGGCTGCAGCTGAAACCAGATGTTTACATATATATAATTAAAAGACGCATTAGCCTTTTTTTCAGACCAAACCTTTCTTGATTCAGGTAAATTAAAATTAGAGAATGAATGGTTTCAACTGTATTTTTTTACTTAAACCTGATCACTGTAATTATTTCAAGATAAGTGTAGCTGCCTTTCCTTTGACCATATAATTGCACAATTTGACATTTCAAAAATGCATTTGCTTAATGGGAACATGCCATTTTCAGTTTTTTGGTTTATTTCACAAAGCTGCAATGGAAACATTTCCTTTGCATCAGCAACTGGATGTTACTACTGTCGGAAACCACAAGAAGACAGTGACAGGAAGTAGTTGGAGGATGTTTTTAAGGACTTCAGTTAAATTTATTCACATGATTTTAATTGCATTTCCTATTGGTTGGGAATACCATAATTGCAAAACTATGTTTCTTCTTACATTAGCAAAATATTGACAAAGTTTTGAAAATGCAAGTTGTGACTCCAATGTGTTCACCCAATCCAGATTTACCTTTATGTATCACATGCAATGATTTAAAACGTTTTTCTTAAACATCAATAATGCTGAAAGCAAACTTGCAGAGATTTAAAGAGATAAGTCACTTTAAACCTAATAAATCAAAAATCTAACAGAATAAATCAAAGTTTTTCCTGAGTCAGGGCATCCGCAGTTTCTTCTGACTGATCTGATGCAGACGGCAGGTTTACACACAGCCATAAACCGCTGATAAGCGCCACACATTGCACTTTATTCCAGCTGTAAATGTGGGAAAGTTAACAGGCCAGAGCTGACGTAGCGATCAGAGATTTTACTCTGTAAATATAAAACACACAATGGAGAGCAGCAGAGAAAGCCTGCAGCAGTGACCGCCTGATAAACCACCATTTGCAAAGGGTCAATAAAGTCTTGTTTGCCGCCACAGGAGGGAGATCTGCTGCCTGTGTGAAAAACTTAAATTATATCGATAATTCAATTTAGTAAGTGACTCGTATATATTTATTTCACACAAAGTGATGCATTTCAATCCTTTATTTCTGCTAATCTCCAGGATTATGGCTCACAGCTGAGACAAACAGAGGAAAAGTGTGTGAATGCACTGAAGGGAATATTCAGTTGTTGCTTTTTTTTATTGTGAAATAAACAAATCAAATACAGCTAATAAGATTAAGTGAACAATCAGAAACAAAACAAAATGCGTGGAAAGAAAAACTATGCATGTTCTTTACACTGCAAAAACAAAACATTACCAAGTATTTTCGTATAATTTCTAGTGAAAACATCTTAGTACAATTGAAATAAGGCATATCTAACTTCTAAGTAACTTTTCAGTAAGGTAGAGGCGCTTGTTATAAGTAAATAATTCCATAATATTGATGAAAAACTACTTGTTGCGTTGGCAGATAAATGAACTTATAATATGGGAAAAATGTATTTTTATAAGTGAAATAATCTGCCAATTTTTCACTATTAAGGAATCATTGACTTAAAACAAGCTGCTACATCTTAGTTTGGTCTTACTTCACATGTATCAAGATAATTGTACTAGAAACTGGACCAAAAATAATTGGCAGGATTTTGTGTTTTTGCAGTGTGTGAACATACGATACACGGTAGCTGCAATCCACACCTTGTGAATCTCTCAAAATGTTCACCGTTTTCTGCCACACTTTTTCCTTCTACTCAACTTCCCATTAAAATCTTGCTTCTTATGCAATGACCTAAAATCACTGCTGAGTGGATTTTACTGAAATAAAGTAACTTTTAATGATATTCAGGTGTATTGAGATGAACCCATGAAGGAACATTTCTTTCGCAGTGAAAGCCAAGCATGGCGCTGGTAGCTTACTTCTTTATCTCATCCTCCACAGCCGTCACTCCGTCTTTTAGTGGCAACAGAACCTTATGAGTGGAGCTGCCGAAGTCACACAGGACGTAGTTTCCCTGGTCGTTCAGAAGGATGTTTTCAACCTGACGAAACACACAGACAAAACCTTAGAAATCCTCAAACTTTTATATTTACCATCCATAGTTCTGACTGCACTTGCAGCGTTAACACAGGGTTCGTAAAGTGCAAGCACTATAAAACCATTTGCAATGTAAGTTTTCATACTTTTCTAGAGATAAAAACAATAAAAACGAACTGAAGAAGACAGTTTAAATTCACTATTTTATAATATTTATTACAAAAATACAACAAAATCTCATATTTTAAAAGGCCTCTCTTACCCGATAAACCTGATTGGTCACAGAAAGTTACAAAAAAATATATAATACTGGAGTAGACTTTTTACCAAATACTTTTCTTACTCTTATTGAGTAATTTCTTGGACGGTTATTTTTTACTATTACTTGAGTAAAAATATGTTGAAGTCAGCTTGTAGTTTAGATGCAGCAAATCAAACAAAATAACATCAGATGAAAGAACATCACTAGGAAAAAAAAATATGTTTAAAATAATGGCATAAGGGGAAAAAATAAAACTTAAACACCTTTCTATTGTTATAAGATAAAATTCCAGTCCATATGTCTCCAAACCGAGTAGGAGCCCTGCTCACCAAACAATGCAACATTTTCCAGCATAACAGGAAGTCCCTGCTGTTTTTTGCATGTTGTAAATGCTGTTTCTGATTGGTGCACAGCTGTTTGTGAGAAAGTGTTGTCAAAGGTTAAGAGAAATAAACAAATTCACATTTAAAAAACTACAAAATGGAGACACTCGGTTTTCAGGAGTTTTCTGAAACTCTTCCTAGACGCCAACTCAACCAGGTGGAGAAAAATCAAACATGTTAGCACAGAAACCAGATGTTCAAAATATAAAACAAGAAGAGCATCTAATGTTTGCATCTGTTGTCAGCTCAGGGTTAAGGATTTGTTTTTTTTTGCAGTCTCACTTCCCCTGGCGATGCGTGACTGGGCCTCCACGCTCTTTTGTGTCCCTGCAATGTTACGTAAGCTGTGTAGGCTGAGCAGATAGGCGGCAGACAGAGGACAGGCCTCTGGAGCTGAAGGGACAGCACTGTTCAGAGGCCCGTCCAACTGGACGCAGCACAGCGGCCCACTGATGGGGAGAATTCAAACCAGGGTGGGAAAAAAACCACCAGACTCTGAGCAGCAGCAGAACCGAGGTGAAAATGGCTCCCTGCCAAACTCCCAACACAAAATCCACCCTATAAAAATTAAATCAGTCGACAGCTTTCCTCTGAGTGTAGCGCCCAGAATATAAAAGGAAAAGCGGAAGAATGAAGAAGGAGAAGTGAAATTAAAACGAGTCTGCTGATCAGACAGGTTTAAATCCTCGTGTTTTTGTTTCTCATGTGTTTTATGCAAATGAAAGTGAATGTAACAAATGAACTGCAGTGCGTACATGGGTTTATGTTTATGGATCTCACAATTAAAGGCGCATTCATTCCTTTTCCAGGAACTGGGGTCGTTTTCTCAGTCAAAATACAGACGAGAGCTGAGAAACATAAAATAAAATAAAAAATCTGACTTTGTTTACCCCTCGCTTTCTTTTCTAAAAAAAAAAAAATGATTACAATATATTAAAATAGACAGCCTGTCAAACAAAATGGCCGCTCTTAGCAACACGTTTTCATAGCCACCAACAAGCTTCTGTATAACTTTGGTTGGATATTCAACTACTGAACTTGTCAGAATTAGAAAATTCTGAACTTTTTCCGACTATGTTGGACTCTAAGAAAGCAGAGAAAAACAAAACCTGGATAGAAAAGGAAAGGCAGACAGACGCTCTCCTCACCTTAAGGTCTCTGTGAATGATTGGAGTCTTGCATTGGTGAAGGCGAGCCACAGCTTCACATGTGTCGCAGAAGATGTGGAGCACCTCCGCCTCACTGAAGCCCACGTTTAACCGCTGATTCATCTGCTTCACCACCTGACCCGCTGCAAAAAAAACAACTAAGTTTCAACACAATCTACCAATTTACTGAATATTTGCATGTATTAGGGATGGACAATAAATCAATAACTATATACACCAATTGATAATACGTCTGATAGAATATTCAATCATTTGTAATTAAAATGGAGGTTTATAAAGGGAGCTGCATTTTGAGTTTATACTTCCAAAAGGTTTTGGTACCTTTGCAGTACTCCATGAGAATCAGAACCTCCCACACGCTGTCGGAAACGAAGCTGATTGTAGAGTCCAGGTAGCGGACGACGTTCTTGTGGCCCGACAGCTCCTTCTGCAGACGGGAAAAAGAAAAGAGAGTTCAGGATGGAAGCAAGCTCATTTTTACCAAAATATATTAAAAGTTCTACTAAAGGGACGAAATCTATTTATGTAAAAATAAACACTTTTCCACTGTTCTTGTTTCCTTTGGCAGACTATTTAAAGTACAAATTAATTCAATGGAGACAAATCTACAAAAATCAGACTAAATCATTAAGGAATGTTATGAAGAATATAATTTTTGAGGATGGAGGAATATTTTTATTAGATTTTTTTATTTGTTTTTTAGAAAAAGGATAAGGCTGGGCGATTTTATTGATTAATCAAATTTTTGAAAATTTAATTAGGGTAAATCTGAACTTTTTTTCACCACTACACTAATTGGGTTTCCATAATTCAGAGCGATTTTAGCATACCCAGGGCGGCCATCTTGATTGACAAGTTTATTTTACAACTTCTATTTATTTGGACTTTGAATTCAGGTGAATCCTATGACAAAACATTAGGGCTGGACTAATATTCATTATTTATTTTAATCATGAGAATAAAGTCATAACTACGAGAATGCAGTTAAAATAGAAGAATAAAGTTTTAATATTACCAGAATAAAGTCGTAATAATATGAGAAGTATTAATTTTATGAGCACGCCTACATGAGAAACAAGAAAATTAAAATGAGAAATGTTGAGCATCTTGTGGAGTTATACAAATAAGGAAATACTTAATCTTTTAACACATCAGCATCAAATTGGATCCCAGAATAAATCTGAATTCTTACAGTAACAAATTCATTATGATAAACTATACGATAAATGCTCAGCCCTGACTCTCAACATTTATCTTAAAAATACAAAAACTCTCCTTCAGCTCCCCTCCTGTGTCATCGTCCGTCATTAATTTACAGTTTGCACTTTATTTACTCGAGTCTTTAAAGTGACGCTGTTTGTTGGTAGTTAAAGAGCCAGCATGATAAATAAGTGTGGTGTGTTGTGGAAACCAACACACCTAAGGCAATGTCCCAACAGGCCTGAGCTGTGTCAACGTTTAAGATCAGCTGTGTGTGTAGATGTAACACATTGTTCCAGATGATGAGACAGCAAACAGATTCACTAAGCAGGCTGGATGGCTCAGCTCGAGCTTCTCTGGGTCAAACGCTCATAACAACGGTCAGTCAGGCTCAAAGTGTCTGTGAGGCTTCAGAAATATTAAAAATACGATCATTTTAGTGCCGAAAACAGTCTGAGTGTCCCAAAGTAGTCATGCGTGATAGATCAGAGTCATTTGTAGATCGACCAGGTGCATTAATCCCATGTCCGCCTGCGCTCAGCTAAAAGCCTTTCGCTCTCACCAGCCTGAAAATGCTGGAAACAGAATGGGGACGACGGAGACATTTAGATGCAACCTGATTCATGATGTAATGTTTTACTGTGAGCCATGAGGGTTTGTGCTTCTCTAGGAGCAAAAACTGCATGAAAAGTTAAATCCCAGGAAACTGGTGGAAGTTATATTTTCAGATTGTACAGATTACCAAGCATCTTCTATTGTTAATATCTTGGAATAAGACAAAAGTAACTTTAGAAAACCCTTTTCAGCAAGATACGAAAGCTTGCTTAAAATTAATAATAGTTAAATTTTGATTAAAAAGTTCTAGTTCCACTGACAGATTTTTTTCTCATAATGTGGGGAAGAAAATTATAAATTTTATTTGTATAGCACTTCTCTAAACATTCAAAAACACTTTACAGGGATCTAGTAAAAAGGCAAAGAGTACATGTAGTACAAACGCTTAAAAACATAACATATAAAATAAAAACTGTTATAAAAACTGGTTTTAAAAGACGTGTTTTAGATGCGATTTGTCACAGATGTAATAAAATGTCTTGTTATAAGTGAAAAAATCTGCCAATGGAAGTAATAATGATCAATTTTCAAGAATTCTTGACTTAAAACAAGCTCATAGCTTGATGAAATGTTACTTGAGAGTTAGTATTGTCTTGTTTTGAGTGTACTAAGATAGTTGAACTAGATAACAGACATTAATACTTGACAGGATTTTGTGTTTTTGCACTGCAAGCCTTGTAAATATCTAACTGTTCAGTTAAACAGAAAACTTCTCACCATGATCGTGATTTCTCTCTTGTAGATATTCAGGTCCGGCACGTTGTTCACGTACATCCTTTTGAGAGCGCAGCGGACGCCGCTGTGTGTCCGAGCCAGGAACACCACCGAGAAGCCCCCTGGAAAAGAAAGTAAAAACAAATGAAAGCAAATTACCACATTTAACCAGTTTAATGGTGATGAGCAAGAAGAAACAACTCGTTTAACTTGTTAAAAATAAAGACAAATCTCCTACATAACATGTAGCTGTTAAAATCAAAGTTAGGGAAGCATCTTATGAGCAATTTTCTTTTCCTAGTAATATTTTGGGTTCCCAGTAGAAACACGAGGATATTTTGTAAACACTAAGAAAATACTACTCTACGTAGCAAAAGCCTAACTATGCTAAAGTTGCAGAAATCTGAAATAGCAAGATGTATCACACCTTAACTGAACTCTTTGAAACTGCTCAGATTAATCTGTGTTAAAAAGCTTCTATTAATAATTTAAGGGTGTTTTCACACCACCCATATTCAGTCTGCTTTAATAAAACCCCAGTTCGTTTGGGGATGTGTGAATGTGTAATCAAACTCTGATGCACATTAAAAACAGCAAACTCTGGTCTGCCTAAAAACCTACGTTTCAGTTTGTTTGAAGAGAACTCTGGTGCTGTTCAAATGCATATATGAACACAACTTTAGACTGGGGATTGCTCCAAAATCAGGAAGTTGACTGTAGCACAGAGCATTGTGGGTAAATAAAACCAAAACAAATGTGACAGAAATAGCTTGTCGTCTTTTATCAAAGACAAAAGAAAACTATAACTGCTAAACTCTGATGCAACTCTATTTTTGTTTACATTTCTTGAAGGAAATTGCGCTCCGTATCTCCTTCAGAGATTTTTGTATAGTTCTCTTCAGTTCTAAGAAGAACACCGACATGCTGAAATGGTTGTTACTACCACCAGGGACAGAACTAAAACATGCAGGATGTCGGCCCTCGAGGACCAACTTTGGGGACCCCTGTTTTAGGTTATTCAGCAAAGGTCTACTTCATTGTTTGTTTGTTTTTCAGGACTGGTCTGCATCCGATTATCTCAAATACTTGGTCTGATGTCATTCTGAACAAAACAAAAGCTGTGATGTATAAAACTTTTATTCTGCTTCTGAAAACAAATCAAAAACAGTTTGAATGATACTTAATGATACAACCTTAGAGTATTTAAATAAATTCAACATGAACTGTATTATTCTACACTGATTACAGTTTTAGAAACTGCTTGTGATCAGAGAACAAACATGAGTATTCTTGGTTTTCTCCTGCAGAGGATAGTGATGGGAGCAGCTCTGATTACCTTTACAGGTGTGCAGACTAAACGTTGGAGCACAGACTGCTCAGCTAATCTGCAGCATATAAAACTGATAACAGGACCTGTGACAAAGGACTTCCTGAAAACGGGGTGGACAAAAATGTGTTCAGGAAAAAATAATGAGTAAAAACCCATTCAAATTTTCTCTAATGTAGAAGAAAACCTGAGCTCACTGGGTTTCTGTTGGTTTTTAGTTTAGGTTTAAAGTAAAAAAAAAAAAAGACAAGAATCAACAAATTTTGATAGGGTTGAAACAATTAATCAGATTAATTGTGATCAATCAAAACAATCATCAACTAAGTTGGTACTTGATTAATCATTAACTGGAGTAGACACTTAAAAAGAGTGATATGCTAAAAGAATAACACACTCAGTGCACTAATAAACCCAAAATATATTTTACATTGAAAATAAAAAAGCCTTTGACTATAATTCTCAAGTGGGAGTTTTAGCTTCACCTGATTCAAATTCTGCAAAAAAATTAAAAATCTCCTATTAGATATTTACCTATATAAATATTAATTGTTAATGCAAAAATTAATCAATGACTATAAACACTCAAAAGTTCACTATAGAAATGCAATGCTGTTGCATTTTAGGTAATAACATTTTTATTTTCTTATTTTAAAATGGTTTGTAGTTCAATTTCATTGGAATATTTCTAATACTCCAAAATATAAAAAGGTCTAAGTGGTTAAATGAAAAATATGCAGACTGTACCAATTATTTTATCAATTAGTAAAACCATTATTGCAGTCATAATTTCTACTCGACTGCTTGGCGCAAATGTTGATATAAAGATCTACGATTAATATAAAAACTTCAACTTCAAAGGCACTTGTTTCAGAACAAGTTACATTTAGAGAGCTTGTAAGCGTATTTTAAGATTCACTAATTTTAAAGTTTTATGCCTCAAGAGGACTCACCTGACAACAGCAGGCATGTTAGCAAGGTGTGTTTAGCTGCAACTAAACACACTGAGGCAAAGTGTTTGCTTGTATGTAGCTACAACAGTGAGTGAAACAGTAGCACACTTTATCAGATTAGGGATGGCTGATGTTATTCTGCAGCATAGAGCCGGCAGATAATGTGACAAGGATCAACGTTGCTCTGACAGGGCTGCAACAGAGAATAAGCAGCTCAGTGAAACCATGAGAAACTTTAACTCGGATGGTTCGTATCTGTTCTCATTTGGCACCGTGAAGCATCACAGATGACAGAGTTGCATGAAAAGGTTGCAAAAATGTCAAAGAAATGAGAGCAAATCTGAGCTAATGCTTGGAAAATACTGCAGCTTCATTTTTCCAAGTTTCTACAAACGCGACGGGAATCTGTAGGTGCAGAAAACGTGTTTAAGCCGAACGTTGAGAACCTGCTGGTAGAAGCTCATTGATTTACTTTGTGTTCCCAGGATCGCTAAGTGGTCAATTAAACAGCTACATCCGGCTTTAATAGATTTTCTGACAACACTGTTGAGTACAGCGCCGTTTAAAGACTTCAATCTAATGACGTTGTCTTACCTTCTTCTTTCCCAAATAACACAAAACATGACTTGTTTCCTTCTTTTTGTCAAAATCCATGTTTACATTCAGTCATAAAAATCATAATAAAGCTTCTCAGGTTTTACCAGATGGATAAAAACCACCAGGTCAGAGCAAGGGTGGATTAACACTGAAAAAACATTGAAGTAAACCCCCATTTAACATTTTATTGCTTAAAATGTGATTATTAAATCTGCATTAAATCTCCGTTTTGGTTGATGTGTGAAAATGATTAAATCGAACTAGTGCTGCAACAAAAATATTTTACTACATCGATTATTCTGATGATTAATCTTTAAAAAAAAAAATTATAAAAAAAAGTACATTCTGCAGATTTTTCATTTAACCATTTAACCTTTTTTACACATTTGAAATGCATTAAAAATGGTAAATAACTTTTTTGAAATAAAACAGATATTTTAGTGCCTAAAACAATAACAAAGCAGTCTTAGCGCACGCTTACTAAAAAGCAAAGGATGCATCTGGAGAACATATTTACAGAGAGTTTTGGGTTAATTACCGCTCTGAGCATGTTGTTCTTTCAAAAATACCTGACTATAGTGCTAAAAATATATATATTTAAGAGAAAAACTACAGACAGCAAGATATTTAAGGTGAAATGAAAATTGTCTAATTGAAAAGCTGACAAATCCTGCAATGGTAAACATGATAAAGGTGAAACCAGTCAGAAGTTTTAACATTTCATCCCCTGTTCTCCCTCCAAGCTCAAACTACATGATCATGATCCACCTGAATCAAAGCTTTGTGTGCTTCCTTGACAGAGACGTCGGTTCCAGATGCAGTAAATCAGCGTTAGAGTAGAATGGAGACAAGATGTGATGACTGATGGATGTGATGGATTTTATAAGGTGAAATCCATTTAGCCGGGCGGAGAGCCAGGAAGCAGAAAGCAGACGGCTGTTTGAGGTTGTAATGACAAGATGTAGAGGGTGCTCTAATCCTCACTGAAATCTGCACCATTTAAAGGTATCCTCAGAGCAAAATGATTCCTAAAAAGAGATTTAACCAAACCTGACAACTGGCTAATAGTATAACCAACATCAGATGGGATTTACAGCACATCCAAAAGTTGGATCCAACAAAAAGTAAACAACCTAAAACCATAAACCAGGGTTTCCCAGAGTGTATTGTAAGCCTGGTGGCCCGCCATGTTTTACTAGACCCCCCGCCAGGCTAAGCATCACTTGTTTTTAATTTTAGAAAAATTAATAATTGGGGAAGAAAAATAAATAAATAAAAAATATCGCTTTTTTTTTTTTAAATAAATCGTTAAGCCGGATTGCAAGCGTCTCTGTTCTGAGCGTTTCACTCACGGAGCAGATTTATTTCTAAAACGTTTATAGTTTATCCATTTAAAGCCGGAGAGTGGACCAGAAACACAACTGGCGCCTCTGCGTGCTGCAGCTGCTTTATTAAGTTAACCTCAGCGCGGACACAGGCTGACCTGTATGGATGTTTACATCAACCCAGTGTGGGTAGTTATTTTTCTTTGGAGAACTCTACATCAAGGTAACAGTTTAAAACGAACCGCGTTAGCTCTGGTAGCGCAGCTCTACGTGAACCGCAGGAATAACTTGTACTTGGGCGTCTGTTTGCAATTATTTACATCTCAACACGTTGCACAGCGTGTGGCTCTGTCTTCCCTGTAAAGTTTATGTCTATGGTCCCGGTGGGCCGGAGCGTCAGTGGTTAACAAAACGGCGCTAACCTCATCATGCAGGTTTCTCAGTCCCGTGGGAAACTTTCACGCTCTCCTCGTAGTCACGCATCACGCTGGTTTTATATTATTTTATTATTAGTAGTAGTGGTAGTATATGTCCGGTTAAACGGTGCACCAAACCATGTCAAATGCTTTGTCTATGTAGTCAGCCAGAGTTGATGCTCGCGGCCGCGCCGAGATCTGAAAATCTCGTCCCACAAACTTGAGCAGCCTGAACAGTTTCTGTGTATTAAAAACTCAACAGACACGAAATGGAAGAGTTACTAAAGCCACAATACCAGCATTACATTAAATCTCCCGTTTGTTGCGCATCTCTGCACAGTGCAGTGAATTTACATCATCATGCAGGGCCGGTCCAAGGCTGTATGAGGCCTGGAGCAGAATTTGACTTAGGGGCCCCTTTTGTTGCTAAAAACAGAACCTCTAACAGCTTCTGTGTTAGATTTAGTGAAATCTGGGAGAAAGGGAGTAGTTTAATTGGCCAACCTAAAAAGCAATAAATTATAATTGCAGTTTACTAATTTGTATTTGTGGGCAAACAGAGCTCAAACTCAAAGATTAAACTCGCATCATCAGATTGTTGGTATGGTAACAAACCCATTCAACTATGAATGTTGTTCTTTGAACTTTTACAAAGTAAACTCGCCAGCTCCATAAAATCTTACATATAATGTTACACAATTTAAAATCTTTTAATTTATGTATGCTGAAGCCCTTAAACCAAATTCAGCAGCATTGATAATCTCAATAAACAAATGCTACATTTATATATCTGTGGTCTATGTTTATGGGGCCCCCAAAGCCCTGGGGGGCCTTTTGAAGCCACTGATTAAGAAGTGCAAATAATTGCTATTCATTTTAATTGTATTTTTTGATTTGTTGTTTTTAAGACTAGTTGTGGGTTTAAATATTGCTTCACTGGTGATGTCTTCCCATAACATATAATTACCCAGTAATATTTTTACTTTTCCTGTCTACTTACCATCTTTTAATACAAAAACACGGTGGGCTGCCGGTACACCGCCTCGGCGCCCCGACCACCGGGCTTAGCAAGTTTTCTGGGGGAAACCCTGCATGAGGCATTTTAATGATGTATGGATACCCAGAATAGGTCAGACTGGTGCTTGACCATCGTGTTTAAAATATATTAAACATTAGACTCCAGAGTTTGTGTTGCACCAAAAGCTGCTCATAGATCAGTGCGAAGTAGTAGCAGCGTCAACAGTTTTCAGAGGAGCTTTAGTCACACTACGGGATAAAAACTGACATTTCTGGGGTCTGTTTTTGGCTCTTAGCCACAGCTTTGTGTTTCTCACACTAAATATGACTCTACAATATTAACCCAAGTAGTACCAAGCTTTTGCTTACACAAAGTCTCTTACAACAGAAGTGAGCCAGTGGAGAAGATGGACATTGTCCTACCAACCAGTGATAAATTGGCACTTAATAAATGCAAACAAAGCTAGCTAGCAAGGGTATACTAGCAGCTTGTTACCCGTAGCCTCAACCACCTCAAGTCACAGAACGCATTGAAGTAGTATTTGCAAAACTCAAACTTTTACCTGACAGAACATTTCCAGAAGAAAAAACTAAATTACCTAGAATATATTAGATTAAGTAATCCTGTCCTGACAAAATTTAAGACTTGTGGTTAACATATTTAAGGCCAAATTGCAATTTTAAAAATTAAATTAAGACATTTTAAGGTCTTAATTTTAGATACATGAATTTAAGACGTTTTAGAATATCAATTGACAACAGAAGCGAGTTCAAAGCGAAGACCAATATTGTCCAAGCAACCAGTGAAAAATTTGCACTCAACTGTGATAGACGCAAAAATGCTAGCTAGTTAGCTGCCTCAACAGCCACAAGTCACAGAATGTAATTAATTTAAATATTTTTTAGGAATTTGAGATGTTTTAAGGCCTTATCTTTAGATATATAAATTTAAAAATTGTAAAGCATGGTTTCACAATTTTGAGCCTTTGCCTGTGGCGTTACAATCTTCTTCAGAAAGCAACCCACTCCACCATGATGCTGATAGCCTATACTGCTTTTATTTAGTTAAATTTACTGTAAAAATGGTCGTACGGTCCTGCACAAACAGACAAGGCTGCACATCAAACTTGTCATTTTGTCATATTCATTTTGATGAGGAGACAAATATAAATAGCAGCTGTCAACAATAATGACTGGCAGCCCTCAGTGTGTACACAGATTTTCAACAAGTGCTTTTTACAAGGTAAGAAGATTAACTTTCATATGCTTCATAAATGAGTACGTTTGGAACGATACAAGCAAAATATCACATTATAGAGAAGACGTGTGTAACCCCTAGCAACCATGAAAAAAAGCCCCATCATGTAGCCTACCATATACAGAAAAAAAGGTTAGCATCTAGACCTTTGTTCACTTTCAAATGTGTGTAAAGGGAAACGATTTAATCAAAAAACATGTCAGGAGGGAGAACGTATGAGACGGTTTTTAAGTTAACCATTTTTACAAAAGTTGTAAATGGTGAAGAACCCAATTAGGTGAGCTTGACTTGAATAAGTAGACACCAAGGCTATATTGTCAAAAATAACTTAGGAAAACAATCACAGCTTGTCCATTCAATACTGCCAACTTGCACCTCCAATCCGTCATGGCAACTCATGTGATTAAGAGACGTAGTTTCTTTATTGAGCAAAGACTCAATAAATGAAGACCAACAGTTTAATGAACTTAGAAACGGCTGTTCAATCTGGTCTAGTTTCAAGAAGAACCCATCCACCAATGCAGCATGTTACCTATCATGCAATACAAACTAACATATTGAAAGAATTTTGCTTTAGGACAGCAACCTGCAGATGAGGCCATCCATGCAGACCACTCCATGTCCACCAACTGGTTTGCTCTGCAGCTGACTGGGACCATATGCTGCAGGATCAGGTTCTCTCTAAATCACCACCCCGGGGGCTTTTGTTGCCTCCCATGACTGTGCCAGCCATGGAAGCTGAGTGCATTATTCTCCTGAGTTGGTTTGGGTGGAATGATTTGTTGTGGAGCGGGCTTTGTTCACTGTATACAAACTTCGAGGACAAATAAGGGGCTTTGAAATGCAGCAAAACATTTCTAGATGAACAGGAAGCTTAATTTGCAGGAAATGTGTTGCTTTTCAGACTTTTTTTGGTCTGTCTAACAAATATCAAAAATGAGGAAAAAAGTTGCTCTAAAAAGCTAAATTATCATCAAATTCCATATTTATATTATTAAAGTAATTTAATCTCAGGGAATAAACTTTGTATTTAGCCCAACACTAACAAGTCTTTTCCTTTAAACACCCTAGTAAACTCAAACAATAAAAATGATAGTTTTCAATTTAAAAGAAATTCTTGAGCAAATTTAAAATCTTAAAAACACATATTGATCTCAGGTTAAGAGTAAAATTTTTGTTCTTTAATCTTATGATACACAGCGAGGTTCAGTGCAACTAAACCTTTCGGCTAATGCATGAGTGATGAGCATGTCTAACTTACTCAGCCGCCATTAGGCCCAACTAACTGCTATTTACCCTCATCTGCTGACTGGCTGCAGGGTGGACAGGATATGTAAAAACGTCGGCATGAACGCTCGCTCAGCTGTTAGTGACAGTTGGGAGGAAATCCCCAAATTCATCAGGCCAAGATAGGGAAGGGACTGTCGTTTCCGCATGGTGCCAAGTTGGCTTTTCTTTTTTTAAAACTAACCACAAGTGCATGTCAAGAATTTTGGACTCTGACATCATTGATAAGCATGAAAAACAAGGACTTTCAGCAAACACAAAGCTCAGCTTTACATGAAACGGTTCCTCTGGACAGCTTTTGATAAATGACGGGGAGGAGGAAACTAAAAATGAAGCCTCTTGCCTCTGGGAAGATAAATCTACAGGGATGAGTTTGTGGTTTCTGCACAGCCGCAAGAAGCAGATGTTCTTTTGAAGCTTGTCATCATCCATAATGGCACTGATAACCCATCTTTGTAAAGCAAATCCTTACCCAATCGTCCCCCCCTTGCATGAACATGAAGTAAGAAGGATTCTCCTACAGTTGAAGAATCTTTCATCTTCCTCAAGCCAACTTTTAGGAGAGCAGAGCGGTGAACATTTGAGGCACTTCCTCCTTGAGACCCCATCATGAAATATAAGTATATACTGTATATTCATATTTCTGCCATGGCATCAGTGCTCATCATCAGCCATCAGAGGAGACACTGGTGTCTTGATGCGTTGGCGCGACAAGGCCCTCGTAGTTGGGAGTATTTACATACATATGCGCCGTTTTGGGTAAACTGGAGACAAACACAACTTTTGATGAAGTGTGCGATGCTACGAGACATCTGGTGGTGTCAACTGCCATTTACAAATAAAAAAACTTTTTACTCCAAAAAAGAATTTGGATTAAAAGAAATTTGGCATGTTTCCATTAAGTACTGGTGTCCCAATCTGATATCAATATTGGTCCCATATCAGCCAAAAAAATAAATAAATAAAATAAATAAAGAGTATTTATTTATACTTGCATCCTTGCAAAAAAAGCACGTCGCTCCAGCATTTAGTCAGCATTTCTATCCAGCATACGCAAACCAATTGGTTAATATTAAATGGGTTAGTTGTTCACATACCTATTGTTGTTGAATATTGCTCTGAGTATTATCACTTGATCAAACCTTTTCTAACATTCCACACCAGAGTAAGTAATAAAAGTACGTCTGATTCCTGCCCATACTCAAAGTGGAAATATCGCCATCTCATCGGGACTTTGTGTCCTCACATCAGGATGTCAGGACATCCCTACCATTAAGTGGATTTATTTTCAATTTGCACAATGTTATGGTCAATGGAAACGTAGCTACTGAGTATCAGCAACATTAGGGTTGTTCTCTTCCATGTAACAAGTAAAACCGGACTGCTTATGATGATGAAAACCATCAGTCTAGTAAAGGAAGGAGTTGTGCTGAGCAGACGTATTTTCTGTGCCCTCTTCAACTTTAAATCTCTTGACTTCCTTTTCTCTCTCAAAACAAGTTCAGAGGGATTTCCTTTATTTTTTTAAATCTTAAACAGTAAATGTTTTCACCAGAAATCCCCCAGTCATCTTTGAAGACACCACAATGAGTGATATGAGAAGAAATCATCCACAATGCATAAAAAAACCTTGTTGATCCCACTGAGGGAGCAAATTTTATGACTCATGCTGCAACCATCCCATCCATTCGGCTTATCCAAACTCAAGTTGTGGGGGTAACAGATGCAGAAGGGAATCCCAGGATCGCCTCCCTTCCTCGTTCTGAGGCGAGCAGTTCCTGGGAGTCTCCTAGTTGGACATTCCCAGAAAATCTCTGGAGGGAGTTGACCAGTGCATACCTCGACACTTAAACTGAATACTTTTGAAGCAGCTTTGCTACTCAACGTAACCCTGAGATCCTGTGGCAAAAATTTATTTCAGTTGCTAAAATCTTGCATCTTATGGTGTCAGTCATAACTTGTATCGCATGACCAAAGGTGAGGGTGGGAACATAGAGAGTAAATGGAGAGTTGCAACTGCTGCTACAGTTATGATCACTATGGGCCACATCCCACATTTTTTCTCCTCCACATTGTGAAATATGATGCCAGGACTTTTTTTTTGACATAGATAAATGCATTTTGCACTAGAGGTGCAGAAAAACAGAGCAATTTTTTTTTATTCTATACAGAATCACAATCCCCAGTCCTGGAAATTCTGAATCAATTCAAAATGTTTGCTTGATTTTTTGTAAAACTATATTTTGAATAATTCTTTGATTTTTTTTTTTTTTTACATTTATTTAAGAAAAAGCCAAGAATCTGAATATTGGTAATTTAAGAAATAAAATGCTATACACAGACCTGTTTTTGTTTAAATAATAAAAACAGTAAAGTATGGAACCTTATAGTATATGTTCTACTTGTTTACATGGTCGTCTCCTGTGGTCACATAATTTAAACAGAATCTCTAGACAGTTTGAATATAAAAACTTGTTACCAAATTGAATATGGACCCTAAAAATCAAATCATATCACTAAACACTGATTAGCCTCTCTATTTTGCTTTTAAAAAATAGTCTGAATAATCAGACTATTATTCAGCAAACAGTTTTTATGCACAGTTTGGAGGTGTGTGCACACTTCTCCCTAGTTTGGATATGCATGATGCTGTTTGGGCTCCATAGATACTGATCTCAAACTACAAAGGGCTGGATCATAGCGTGTTGTATTTATGAGTGACGGCCGCTGGAAAACATTTAATTATGATAGCATCGCTAAAATTTGTTAGGAAATATGCCTGAAAATTATGATGCAGTGAAAAAATTAACTTGCTTAATAATCCTACAAACAGTCTGAGCCACAGTCCTTTTGTTTTCAGTTAACTTGAGAACATAAATAACCAACTTCTCTTTTCCTTATGAATTATTTGCACTGTCTTAAGACAAACACAAACCTTTAGTAAATATTTAGGTCAATAACAGTTGGAGTCTTAAACAAATCCAGGTAATATTTCCTGGTAAAAAAAAATGTTTCTGTCAGTGCCAGCTGTTCCTGTTAACTATTAATGACTTTTTGATCCTACACACTTTATGAAATCCTCTTAGTTTCAGTAGAGCCCAATGCAGAAGCGGCTTTTGTTCTCAGCTGGCTTAATCACGGTGTAAATAGAACTTCAGCAAGACTTTAGAAATCATTAAAAAAGAAAACAGACTCAACATCAATCAGCAAAGCTCAAGTTGTTCTTAACCACAAAATTAAGAACCAATTTAACTGCTAATTATTCAGACTAGCCCTGTAAGCCATTCCAGGCTAACGAGATTCTATTAATACATCTTTGTTTCTTTGAAGTCCTGAAAAGTTGCAAAACAGCAACACTCCCACTTAAAAATAGACTCTCTGTGGTTTTTAATCGAGCAGTCAAGACATTCTGCACCCGGTGAGCTTTCTCCTGATGCTCACCGGGTTTTATCCACAACCAAAGTCTAAAATGTGACAGTTCTAGATGATAAGAAATATGTAGATTTTTAAAAAAAGAGCATTATCAAAGACATTTTGTTACAGAAAAACCTAATTAATATAGGCCACAGAGCTGAGATACTTGTTGCAGGTCAGATATTTATAAACCTTGGTGAGAAACTCTGAAAGTGCACGGAGGTGGCAGAGGCATGCTGCAAGTATCCTGGACTTGCATGATGGCCGTCTCAGTTTATAGTCAAACAAAAACATCTAATTTCTGTTCTGATTATAAAAAGCTACTTTTCCAACCTTAAAATAGCAAAGTCAGGAAGATTTTCTGACTCAACTGTGCAGAATCCATTAAATTAATGCTTTAGGGCTGATGAGGTTCGTCTTTTCCTTGTAAGGATATCCCACAATCTTCAAAGCAGCTCTGATATTTAAAGTGTGCACAATAAAAATTATTTATTCAGCTTGTGCCTCGTTATTCTTTTCCACTAAATGAAATGATTTCCACCGGCAAGCTCTTATCTCAGAGCAGGGCTGCTTCTCAAGGTTGCTTAGGAATGTCAGTTTATGGCGAACTACGGCAGAGATAACGAGGCACGTTTGGAAGAAAAGTAATTTCATGAATCTAAATAGACGGACAATAAATTCAAGCAGAGTTTTTAATTCTATAAGATTGTGTTTTATACTTATAATTTTAATATTTAACGTCATGAGATGCAACTTGTTATCTGTGACAAAACTGAATGCTTAGTAAAATATCCCGGACCAGGACGGTTTTCTGCATCTGCCTATACTTTTTTTAAATCACTGCAGTTCTGCAGACCCATCCTCATTTCTTCAGTAAAAATAACCAGTTGCTTGGCTAGAGGAAACTACAAAAGCCTTACGTTTACACATCTGTCATCTAAACTTTAATTCTCCATTCTCGTCTAATTCTTTCTGTAACTTTGGCTTACATAAAAGCCACAGAGTTTGACGGGAAGAGTCCACATGTTTACCCTGACTGAGGCTCAGGTGAGCAGTAAAAAAAAAACCCTCGGAAAGCCGGATAAACAGCTGTTCCAAACCGTTTCAGAGAAGCAGCTCCATAAAAGGCTGCATGAAGTGCAGTGACTGGACTTGTTTTTCATACTGGGATCAGTGAGCTGGAAGGTTCTGGTAATGAAACTTTTTTTTTTTTTTTTCCAAGGTCTGCCCTCAACTTCAATTGTTACAACTAAACCAACAAAAGGAGTGGCTCTGCTTTCAGAGACGTTATGGGACTGAGAAAGGCAACTGAAGTAGCAAATTTCAGATTTAATAAGCACATTTAATAATAAGATTTAATGCGTTATATATTTTTATGGCACAAAAAGAAATATGGAGAAACATTCCTTGTATATAACGTACACCGTTTGTCGCACTGATAACCGAATTAGAATTGAACCAATCAGGATTTTCCAGACAGATTTCTCTCTTTTTAAAGTTTGAGAAGTCAATTAAAATCCTGAAGGACTACCTGCTATTCAAAGATTGAAAAAAATGCTGGATATTCTTTAATAGAGCTAGAGGTTTACAGATTTATAAGATTATTCTCATTAATGCATCAAAAACTTACTTCTAAACTTTGTTAACGATAAAGATTGCATGAAGTACTTAAATTTGGTCTTTATGCACTAAAAGATTAACTTTTGGTGCATAAAAGTTGGTGTTTTATGTACTGAAAGTTGCATAAAATGCCAACATTTTATGGTGATGTGTAAAAAAACGCTTGTAGGTTTGATAAATTTAATGAATAGGATGGTTTTTAAGGTTTTTTCTTTAATCTAACCTTATCAGCGGTAAAATTGGCAGATTCTGAGCCTTTTCAGTTTTGTTCCATTGTATATTTTCCATTTATATGAAATTTTCAAAAAATTACTTGTTGCTAATATGAATCCTTTGCAGAACAAACTAATCCAAACCCAAAATTCCCTTTGCTCATTATTCTCTGCCTGTGCTTAGCCTGGTCTTGTGGTCATTAAACTTTGGTTAAATGATGAAAACAGTTCCTTACTGTGAAAACTTGGAAAGTATTGTAAAAGCAAATGTGCGAAAACTGCTTTTGGCGAATCACGAGACCAATAAAAACTTTCTTTTTGTGCTTACATGTGTTGTAACTGCCGATTCCAAGTCTGAAATCAATCATTTAAAACAAACACCTACAAAAAATAAACATATACATTACTGTATCAACCAATCTTGCTCCCACATTTGGTTTCCCGTAATCGTTAGACCAGCAGCGGTCAAAATAATTCATTTTCAGTTTCCTGGAGAGAGAGAAGGCAGAAACAGAAAGGCTGAATGAGCAAGCACAAAGGCAGCGATGCCATCATGGGACCATGAGCTGCATCGCCGTACCACCACTCTCTCCAGGATGCTGGGATAAGACAACACAGGGGCACAATGTGCCAATTCATCACCACTACAGCATGCTAATAAAGGATGATGGCATTCTCCCTTCACACAGATTTAAAAAAGGAAATTACTGTAAAAAACAAACAACTCCTTATGTCATGAAAATAAAAATAATCAAGCACATAGAAAGGTGACACAAATCCCCAAAAAACTGTTTTAAAATAAATTTTAAAAAAGAAGGATGAATTTGTCTTCTATAGAAAGTTTATATCTGTGGAAAATTATGGGGAAAAATATTCAAGTTATTCAATTAAGGCATAATGTTAGCTATAGTGCGTCTGTTTCTATTAGGAAATTTGAAATGATTTCATGTCAATCAACTAAAATAAACTGCAGAGTTTTAAGTCCAGGGGTCTGAACTTAAAAAGTAATTTTTTCCTTCAATCCCACTGAATAAAACTTATTTAGAGCCACAAATATTACATGGCATTTTGGAAAAAAAACAACTTGCACCCATTTTAGGAAATTTATCTTTTTTTTTTTTTTAAAGCACTATTTCTTTTACGTTTTTAAATAAAGTTTATTGAAAAAATGCCAAAGCAGGATAAATTTGTGTTCTATGGGATGTTCATATTTGTAAAAAGTTATGGAAAAACAGATTTAAATAACTATTAATGGTACTTTTAGAGTTATTCTGTTGTGGAAATAGAATGCAATTATTTCAATAAAAAAACTGCTCAAACCTGCATTCTATGACTAAAAATACAACCTGGTTATTTCTCATTTTCAGTGAAAGTTATGGAGGGTTATTGTGGAAGGTCCAAAGAGCCACTGGAGGCTCCAGAGCTGCAGGTTGTAAACCAGAGTCCTGGTTCCCCTGATCCAGTGGGATGTCAAGGTGCATTTTCAGCAAGTAAACGATGCATTCATAATAAAACAAAGTTTCAAATCAAACTTGATACGAAAACAAAGACACACATAAAAACAGCTCAAATCTAACTTAATTTTTCCAATTAATTAATTTTACCGTACAGGAAACCTCCACCCCATCAACAAAAGCACAATTCAAGTAACGTGAACCAGATCTACTTAATGTAATAAGAAGCAAGAGAATCTTAAAAACAACACATTTACCGAATACACTTTACAACCACTAAAATGTAAATTTACAAAGCCAACAGCATTCTGAAAACACACAAGTAAAAGCTACACACACACAACTAAAAATCTGTGAGTGACACCCACCAAGATCACAAGTGGCTAAGGAGGAGGTGACGAAGCCATGTGTAGAACACAAGCAGGTGTTTGCATGGAAACAAAGTTTTGCATTCGTCTTCTTTACATGACCTGTGGCTTCGCATTGTTCCCACTTTCAACACTGAAAATCTTACATAGCTGTCGCTGCTGCAACAAACAGGGCGCTGATATCAAAGAAATGGCAAGTTTTAACCCTCAGATTAAAACATCTGCAGCTAATGCAGACTCAGACCTGCCTTGTTGTGGCAGTAGTAAAACTTAACCCTGAGCAAAGTTGTGGAATAAAGAATATATTTAGGCTTACTAATGTTTTCTACATATGATATCAAATTAAAATAAACATGCAACCAAAATTCTAAAAGTTGTTTCTAATTTTGGGTTTGAAGCTTTTAGCAACAGTAGGCAACTAACTGTTGCAATGGAAATTACAAATACCAGTATAAAGCAGCAATGACAACAATTTAGGTCATTGTAAAACCTGTAAATTCTCTCCATGCATCTTATTATGCAATTTTGAATCATTGGACTCCTGCAGATAGAAAGTAATGTAGAAATTATGATTTACATAAGTACATACCTTAATGTGATGAGCATATGGTACAGGAAAGAAATATTTCTGTATTTATCTGTATTTGAAACAATGCAGGATGAAAACTAATGACTATTCAAAAACATATATTGTAGTTTAATTTGTAAAACTGATGTTATATTGTAAAAACAAGCCAGGAGCTCACAGGACTGTGTAGCAATGAAATTTTGCTGTATTTGAAACATTGATGAAAAATTTATGGTTGTTCAAAAACATTTTCAGTCAATTTCAAAGATTTTTTTTTTTTTAAATAGCACCAATAAAATAACACACTGAGGTTGAAAAGTCTGTTTTAGTTCTTGAATGCCTCATGACTCTAATTAGAATCATACTCAAAATTTACACTAATTGCAAATTATTTTGCACAATTGGATGTAAATTCAGGTATTAAGGAGTTGAAAACATGCTTGAGTTGTAGGTGAAAGGTCAACATGTTCACCGAGTCTCTTGCTTGCAGCTTTTTCAATTCAATTTATAATATAGCACCAATTCACAACACATGTCAAGTCAATTTATAAAAAATAACTTCAATTTAATCATACAATCCAATCATCCTAGTTATCATATAGAGCAATATGCTCAATTAATCTACTCAAAGTAAATGTAAAAAATAATTTTAGGCAGAAGGCAAAAAAAAAGTGCAAGAAAAAACAAAACAAAAACAAATGCAAAAGAAAATCTGCAGACGTGACCTTGTGAAGACGGAGGAAACCCAGAGCTGTAAATGAGCTTGTACAACTGCAACCACAGGAAGTGAAACCCCAGAGGCACAGTCTTCCTGTTCGTTTTAAAAAGTCCAGTGACACTTTATACCAAGAATTTACCAACAAACGTTTGACTTGTGACCACATTTGGAGGCCGACTTGTGTAACGGAGATGGTGTGGTTTGTAAGTCATCAAATTTAATTTAAGCAGGAAAAGCTGATTAAATATTCTGTCTGCAGAAATAAGGCTGAAAACAGTCTGTGTGGCACTAATTTAAATATTAATAAAAAGAAAATTATGACAAATTAAGAAATGTCGATGATCCCCAAGACTTTGGGGGAAATCTTCTGTGGACTGATGAGACAAAAGTGGAATTTTTTTGGACATTGTGTTATACGTGGCATGAGACCAACCAAGAATTTTCATGAAACATCATACCAACAATTACCACGAAGGCCCCCCCACATACATATTAAGCACCAAAATAAACTCTTCTTGACGTAGTCGAACAAGACAAAAATGGTATTTTATTCGCAGAGAACCGTCTGCCTACCGAACTTGACACCAAGCCCTGGCTGAGCTAACTCGACAGAGCTCTGTGCAAAAAGCTGAGATGGTCAGAAGTTTGTTGATGTGCATTATGTGGAAATTACACTCATACGGTGATGTTAATATTTCATTCAAACTATCTGGTTTTTGTATCTGCAAGAGACATGAATAGTTTTTTAGGACTGATTATCTGATGCAATGAGGATTTATATGCAATGTACAATTCATCACTAAATAAGTATTATACTATAATAGTAATGACTGAAAGCTCCTGGATGGAAATTGCAACTTCGTTGTCCACTGAGGAGGCTGCCTGTAGAAAAGTATGGCTCTCACTGTGTATCACAAAAGCAAAACAGAAGCTTTAGGGAACCTATAGTGTTCTCTGCCGGTGTATGAAAGGTGTGTGCGAAAATGAACGTGACTGCGCCATGAGTTTGTGACCTAGAGCTCGAGTACCTTTCAGTTAAGCAATAAGATAAAAATCTAAAGCACTCCAGCAAGTCCACCTCTGAATAGCTCAAAAGACAAAAGTAAAGTTTTGCAGTGACCAAGTCAAAGTCCAGGCTAATATGGTACCGTTAAACGGGGTGTTCCAGTTGGAAAAATCTCAAGTGTGGCTGAATTAAAAAGAGGAAAGTAATTGGGCCAAGTTTTCATCACTCCGTGTCAGTTATCGTAAACACATGACGACATTTATTACTGTAAAGGGTGGCAAAACCACTTGTCAGCTTTAGAGGGCAATTATCGTAAATTCTGGACTATAAGTCACAGTTTTTTTCCCATAGTTTGGGTGGTTCTGCAGCTTGTAATCCAGAGTATTTTTTTCCCTATTCATGACACATTTTTGACTTATGAGTTGATTGTTAATTCAAATCCAGTTTGTCAAGAACCACGCATCAAACCTCTCTGAGGTTTGACAATTTCAATAAATTTGATTTGTATATGTTTTTTAACTCTTCATGACATTTTTTGACTTGTGCAACTTCTACTCCAGAGCGACTTGTAGCCTGGACAATACGGTACTTTACCACACAGAGTCAGATTGGTATTGGATAGCTATTTTTATTCCTAAATAAGCTTCTTTTTGTGCTTAAATTTGTTTAAAAGTAATAATAATAATAAATAAATAAAAATTCTAAAGAAAATAAATTAAATAGAGAAAATATTAAAGAAAAAAAAAAGAGTAACTTATTTGCCATCTTAAAACAAAAGTGGAACAAACAGCAATATTCTTTACAAATCAAGCCTTAAAAACATTCATTTAAGCCAAGCAACAAACATTAGATCTGGTAGCCATTTTTGAAACTCTTAAGAAGACACTGTGTGATAAGAGTGAGCAAAGCAAGACGAGTCAACAGATGCATCCTGTTCGTACATGTTGCCTCTGGGTTCCTCTTGACAGCAGCAGGAGCTGAAGAGGAACCTAAAGACTAAGGAGGAGTTGGAGGGAAATGATAAACTTCTTACTCAGCATGAAAACAGACCAGCTCTGCAAATATGGTACAGAACAGAGGAGAAGGTTCTGGCCATAAAGTTTAGCCGTAAGGGAATCTCACGCTTGTCATTATCTGCTGGATAAAAGTTGAAAGAGCGAGTAGAGAAAACATCACATGACTAATTCGGCATCAATGGTCAAAGCAAATCGGCGGCTCACATGGAGGAACAGAATATTTTCTCTTTTATTCTATACAGAATAATCGCCTTCTTCATCTACATTGATGAAGCTCTCTGAATGTCCTCTACGTAAAGACAGGAAATAAACTGATGCAATCTGTACTTTCTGGCAAGGTTAAGCAAACAGAGATAAATTCAAGCATCAGTTTCATCACGCTATCAGACTGAGGAAGAGGAAAGAAAGCAAAGCGGTTCAGTCGATCTGCAGATAAACTCAAACCCATTAGAGGATGAGGAGTAGCTGGTGCAAGTGATTACACGTTCATCAACTAAATCAGAAAGCTTCATCTTAAAGTGGGTTTTTGCACCTGAGGCGTTTAGTCCGTTTAAAGCAAATTCGCTTTGAGACAGTTTGGAGGAAATAGTCTCAGTACAGATCTTAATGAACTGTAGAACGGTTCGTTCTTGTTGTGAATGTGATCAAATCCCAATCCAACACGGCTTCCAGGTGTTTGCAGCAAATTTGAGTCAAATCCCTTCCCGTAGTCGGGTCTGCATTGCATTCTGGGATGCGGTGGAGTAAATAAACTAACAAACAAAGCAGTACATCTTTTCAGTAAAGCATAAAACCGCATGCAACTTTTAAAACATCTCAATCTACTAAATCTCTTTACAAACATTTTAATCTACTCAGAATAATTGAGCATTTTGTACTGATTAATCAAGAGGGATGTATGAGTGATTGAATTTAAATGATTTTGCCATGTCAAGGCACTTGAGACAACATTTGTTCTCAATTGACACAATTAAACTGAATTAAATTCAAAATCATGCAGTGTAATGCTCAAATGATTGTCAGAAAAATACGTTCTTCACATTTTCTACCAGCTTTGACCTATCTGACCAATAAACACACACACCGGAAAACGTTACAAGTTAAACATATCAAGTGATTTGGACCAAAGTAAACAAACTATAGGAGTTAAAATCACCTTAAAATGCATCAGTATTCTTTTGTTTGTTGTCACAGTAGACCAAAATGCATAAAAAAAGACCAAACTTTATTGCCAGTAAATACATTTGTAATCTAAAAACATCAAGTTTTGACAAAGCCAAAATGTTTAAAGTTGTAGGTTTAGATGTGGCAACAGTGAAAGGAGAAGAACCTATTTGTTTGATGATGCAACACTGAGTCACTGGTGGTTTGTAGATGCATAGAGATAACTGTGCAGTTGATTACTTTAATCCGACTCCTTCATGTTTACTTTCTTCAGAGATGTTATGACCACATTTCTGCAAACGATAAGCATGAATTGCTGCATTAAAAAATGCATGATTCACATTTTTGACAAATATAAACTATTTGGGACAAACTGTCCAATTAGGCATTGGCTGGTTTTGGTCTCTAAATGCAGATGGCTGTCATGAAACAGCCAATTAAATTGTAAGTTGTTGGTAGATCTTGGGAGACATAAAGACGAAAAATAATCCTGCACTTTGAAAGCATTTTTTTCGAGATGCCTTGTCTGTTCCACCCTATTTAGGGCATTAGTGTACTGCTATGATCAATTTTGCTTTTTTTTGAACCGGAGAAATTCACTTCCAGCCCTCTATCTGAATTTCGCGCGTCATCCGGGTCACGTGTCTGAAACCAAGCAATTGTTTAAAAAAAATCCTCATTTGATTTCTTTATTTCAAGATTTCAGACTTTGAAAACTTCTTTTCAACTTTCAAAAACTATTAATGAAACACTGCTTTCTTTGCTCACAACAAAGACATTTATACAACTTTTCTTCTAAAACATTGATGCAAAAAGATGGTTTAGGTGCTGCAAAAAATACAAGAAGAATTGGACTGAGAGAAGATTAAACAGCAGCTCAAACAATTTTTAGGGGCTGTAAAATCTAAACTTTTCAACTAATTTTTATTGGTGATGGAAAGGTTTTGTAAAAATGGCTAAACAATAATTATATCCAGTTCCAGTGTGTAAATAACTACTTGGTTTGCAGTGGTTATGGTCATTATAGAACTGAAACAATTTGACAAATGATTTAACAAAATACCAAATAAATCATTGGTGCAAATTTTGATTTGATGCTTTGTTTAGTCTGTATAAATGTGCACTGCTCAGCAGTTTTGTGTGTTATGGCTGAGAGTTATAATGACTGTTTACAGATGAGGACAAGAACAGCAGAAAACTCTGATAGGCCATTAAACAAATTATATCTAATTCTTGAAACCACATTCCCTGTTTACAGAAACAGGCCTACTCTGTTCACAGAAACAGGCCTACTCTGTTCTGTATTCTCATTTTAAATAGATTTGTACATCTATTAGTGAACAAATTCCTTATAACTTGCATTATGTTACTTTCAATCATGATTTAAACACGCGATTCCAAATCCATGCGTCCACAACCAACAGCCCAAAATGTTTTAGATGTTTCCCAGCTTGAACACACTCCTGTTCAAATCAATGTGCCACTGACGGGCTTCTGTTGAACTTAATGACCTGCAGGAGGTAATTCATTCATGACAATCCAGTCTGTTGTGCAGAAAACAAATGAAAACAAGCAGGGCGGTGTGCACTAAGAAGAATGGGTGCCTTGCCCTTTTTCTCACAATGTGAAGACCATTTTATGCTCCGCTTGTCAATGACGTTTTCTCACTTTTACTCAAGATTTATTTCCAGGAATACTTTTTTTTGCTGTAGTTTTACCTCAAAATCTATGAAACTTCAATATATACTTAAAGATATGTGACAAACTGAGTGGAGTGAGACATAATGAAGTAATCTATGACTAACTGTGACACCCTGACAGCTAAGCATTTACCTTGAGAAAGACTGATGAGCAAAGGTCATTGTGTAACCTTGTGTTACTGGCAGGCGAATAAAAGCCAATGCAGCAGGCACTTCACATGATTATATGATCACACTGTCATGACCGCTTGCAGGAGGAACTGCGGTTTTTAATTTTTTTTCCTCTCTTTTTCATTTGGAGGAGTGAGATCAGGCTTGTAGGCTGAGATTACAGTGTGTTTACAGTGTTGTGCTGCAAGAGGAGACATGTTTGTCGAATCTGATTTGTTGACTCGGCGTTCCTTTGTTTTTTACTCAGATTCAGAGTTATAATTTTAGGTTTTATTATTTATTATTAGACATTTAAATTGTTAGGCCAGAGTAAAAAGAAGCATAAAATAGATTGAATCTTATTCTCAAGTGTTTTACTGAGTTTGTTCTCACTGTTCCAGTTACTCTGCTTTAGTGCAGCAACTACTTTAGTACTTCCCACAACATAAAAACAATCATTTGGTACAACTGGTTGAGTTTCCATCAGGGTCAGACGAGGCAGTTCTGCAACTCAAAGTCTACTGAAACCCGCAACGCCATAATCACTGAACCGTTTCAGAAAGAGCTGTTCAGAAAAAAAAGAAGTTTATCTCCTTACTTCCTTGTTTTCTTCCAGTCTGACTGAACCTGAAAGACATTTTTCTCTTTTTTTTTCTTTCCCTTTTCCTGTAAGCAAACAGCAGTTTTGCAGAGTCATGAGGAGCATGTTTACAACTTCAAGAAGAGCCTTGAAGAGCTGTAATGTGCAGACACAGCTTATTGCTCAACATTCGACCTGTCATCCGGGACACCCCAGCAGTTTTTGCTTTAATGTTGCAATCCAATTACGTTCGCACACGTCAATTGCTGACGCTTCCCCTTGACGTTTTTACTTTATCTGAGAATATTTTTGTGAGATAACTGTAAACCAAGCAAGAATTTGGGGGAAAAAACAAAGTTTCTAGACATTTATCATGTCAAAACGTCTCACTTTTCCACCCCCTGCCCCAATTTCATCCCATCATTTGTAGGAATCCACTTTAGTTAAAAGCATCCCCATAATCTTGTGCTGCTTCACTATCTCAAGATCAAACAAATACTGCATGGCCAACCATCCCTGAAACACCTAAAAAATGGCAACAAGATGGAAATTAACAAGGGTTTTAATATCAGCCCAACACCGATGTTAAAAAATGACTAACATCAGCCAATGCCGATATAGATGCTGATATATCGTGCATCGCTAATTATTTTAGCCCATTTTGTATAAATTAGGTAGAACCATTTCAGCCAAGTCTTCACTTCTGTATTGTTTTGATATCCCAGTATTGGCGGAGTTCATCCTGGATATGTGTTTGGTACCACAGTGGTTGTTAATTTGTCAAATTGATTTTTTTAATGTTAATTTTAACAACCACCTTCTTTGTTAGGTTAGGGATTGAGACTTTTTCTTGAGAAGACTGAACATTTCTATACTCCCTTTTAAGCTCGTAGTGGCGAATAACATGACAGGACTGTCTGACTTCATTTTCAGGGGTTGGTGCGAGATCGTGCTGTAAATCCTCTCCAAATAAAATTGTAGAGCAGAAACATGCCACAAAGCTTATTTTTGCTAGGTTGTCATGCTATAAAACTGGACCTCAGTCTGGAAAAGCATAATGACTGTTGATAAACAAGTTTGTAAATTACCACTCTTTAGTGGTGGTGGTGTTTTTACCAGGTGCTCATGGATTAAAAATATGACAATGACAAAAATGCACAAAAACAACCAGACAGCGGGTTGAAATTTGTACGCTTTGAGTTGTAGTATTCAAGAATTAAAATGTATCCCACACTTCAAAGCCAGACTTCACAAAATACCACTTTTTTTCCTTCATTTGTTTCACTGTTTTATTGTACATCACTTAACTGAATAAAATGTACAACAAACCAAATTTCACAATTCGTACACGTCACCAAGTGAGATCATAAAAAGCAGTTCATAAAGCAAGGTTTGGTCAAGTACAAATATTTGTTTTCTTCTCTGTTTTTAATTCACATTTAACCTCCTGTGGTATTTTCTTATATTCTGTAACACTACACCCTAATCCCAGAGACACATATGTGAGAACAGATAGTTTTACAAATAACTAGCTCTCCCCCCCCAAAAAACAACAAAAAACAACAATAAACTGGTCTGTGAAGAGAAGCAGGAGTGTTTCATCAGCCAAGACTGCCAAGAATGATCACATGACAGACTTACACCAGGTCTGGTCAAACTAGTTAGCTCACCATGCCCTCATCTGCAGCACAACCTGTACTAGTCAACAACACCTGGAAAAAACTTAGAATAAATATTCTTTTAAGGTCTAAGCAGTAAAAATATCCCACAGTATGTAGTTAACTGGAATAAAAAAAATGAGATGAGTTGTTGCAAGAGAGAATGTAATCCAGAGTTTGACCAAAATTGCTCGTCTAGCAGAGTTTACTCAAGCCAACACCTTGAAAACCTTTGTGTCGATCCTAATTGTTTGCTCAGATAATGTCAATCCTTACACCTCTGACATCAGTGAACCAGATATTCGCGGAAGTAAATTTTACAATTTACATTTTTCACATTTTTGTGAAACGCTGCAATGTCTTACTTACAATTGCGCAGTTGTTGAAAGAGGGCGATTTGCTTGAAGTAAGTTTACTATTAACTTGGAGCTGGAGATTCACTGAGAAGCTTTATTTTTTTTACATGTTTTCCACTTTTTCCTCCAAGGATTATAAAACTTAAAAATTAGTTTTTAATTTCCAACAGAAAAACAAATACAACATAGCCAACCACCATAAAACACCTACAAAATGGCAACAAGATGGAAGCAAAAGTTTTTTAAATATTACGGCATGAAACTCATTTATGTTATTTTACAACTGCCATTAATATTTTTTTTTTGTTGAAGATTGTTTCAAGTTTATTTTTTAAAAAGAGGACACTACCCATTAATCAACATTTACATGTAAATGCATTAAATTATACCCAAGTGGCTAATTTCCACCACTAATCCCAATGGCAGGTTGATGTATGCGAAGTTTAATAATAAGAAAAAGCATCCACAGACTACTGCACAACAAAAAAGAAACTGCATGAAGAAGAAAGGCAGGTGAACAAATATTGTTTGCTATTTATAGTCTATAATGGCTCAATGTTTAATAGAGTTAGCTACACTAAGCTAGACAATATAGCCCTTAAACAAATCTACTGCAGAGTATTCACATGTTAAACAGATCCATGTCCTTTATTTTGGTAAATAAGAGTTTGGTTAATCCAGGCAGCCCTAAGCAAAAAAAATAAATAAATAAACATAAAAATAAAAATATAGAGATGCCCCTGTTACTACCCCAATCTGGACGTAACATGTTGAATAAACAGAGTTCATTGCTGTATGCTGACACATTTAGGGGCAAATCCTCAAACTGCAGCAGCTGACGCAGAATGCAAACCACAGCTGTATGTGGAAGAGTTGCACATTTTAATCCCTGCTGATGCAGGTAAATCCAGAGGAGCGTAGATTACCCAAAAATGTACTCAAGTAAGAGTAGTACTTCAGCATATTTTTACTCAAGTAAAAAGTAGCTGTCCAAGAAATTACTCAAAAGTAAAAAAAGTATTTGGTAACTAAGTAACTGACCAAATGATCAATCATTAAATATTTAAAATATCACTACTCCAAGGAATAAAATTTCTTGATTCCCTGCCCACTGAATGAACATGTTTTAACCAAAGATTCACCAGACACACACCTGCAGTTTTTCTTAAAGTTTCAGAAGTTTTTATTGAAATAAACTGATTTGGAAACATTTTCTTTTGCCCGATTTTGTTGTTTTATTATTTTTAATGTTGTTGTCACTTATATAAATGATTATCATTTTCATCCTTAAAATTCCCAAATTTCCACTTAACTAATGAGGTAAATTTTAAATATTAAATGATTGATAGTTTGATCAGTTACTCAGAACTTGACTATTTGACTCTTGAGTAATTTCTTAAACAGTTACTGTAACTTTTAGTAAAAATATGTAGTAGTAGTGCTACTCTTACTTGAGTTAAATTTCTGGGTACTCCGCCCACCTCTGAATGTAACTAGTTACTATCCAACTCCGGTTAAAATGCAACCACCTGGATTTGCGGAGGAATGACCTCCTTAAGATCCAACTGCAGACACAATTTCGTGTTACTGGGACACAAACGGGCGTTTAGGGGGGAAACAAGACCGCTTTACTGGGGAGCGCAAACCAATTACACACATCTGATCCATCTGAGGAGGATCTTCACAGAACCAGATAAGGCGGGTGTGACCCAGAAATGGAGAACATACCTTCTGCGACGAGCTCCTCCACTGTGACCTGGTACCGGCCAACCGCGAACACTTTCCCGAAGTAGCTGCTGACCCCCGAGCTGGAGCTGGTACCGGACGCCCCTCCGAGTCCTCCGCTCTCGGACTTTGGCATTCTGGAAAACTTCTTCATCTTTCAATGTTCCTTGCCGCGACCTCTAATCGGCGGTGAATTAACCACGCAGTCCTTTTTAAAACTCGGTACCGTCCGACGTCCCCTATCTGTTTATCTGGACTCTTCTCTCCTGCATGCTCCGCGTCCGGTACTTCGAGAGGGGATCCCGCAGTTAAAATAAAGCCGTCATATCATAGTGGCGTGTAGGGGGGAGAACCAGGTCGGCGTCCCTCGGCTCCTGACAGCAAAACCTGGGTACGTTAGCTGGCTAGCATACATGTAGTGGGGACGCTCCTCCAGCACACACACCAAACACAGAAAAGGAGGACACGAACAACAAAGCGGTTGATTCTAGTGTGGATAACACCTCTTACAGGAAATACACCCAGCTCCGACAGTCCTATAAATGTAACCGCTGCGTCGCTGGCTCCATATGCACACCGAGAGGACTTCTTCACTTCATCCGCGGTCAGTTAGCTCGTTAGCCGCTGCGTCGCGACAGATGAGGACACCCCGAATTTTTTTCTTTCTCTCTCTTTTTTTTTTTTTTTAAAACAGCAGCAACCTGCGATTGCAGTAACCGCCAGCTGCTTATCAGAAACCGTCCGTTTCGTTAAATGAATCCCCACGTCTCATTTCTGTTTCTTTTAGCTCCGCCAACGTTAAACGTCCCGTGATTCCCCCAACCGTAGGCTTCGAAATAAGTGGGTGGTTTGTTATTTACCCAATGAGTGTGACAACCAAACCTGGCGTAGCCCCGCCCACTTCTATTGTTATGATTGGTGTAAGTGGAGAGGTATGGAAGCCTGTCGATGCCAATAAAAAGCGGAAAATAATGAATGAATTCAGGTTAAAAATTAAATGTCCATTTCTATTTATGAAATTGTGAAATAAATCAATTAAACTGAATCTAATATGCACATAGCATGTTCTTTAAATAAATATATAAATATATTATTTTTATGTATATATGTGTGTGTTTTGTAATAAAACAAAATCTATTTCATATTTTATAAACATACATTTGTAAGATAGATCACTAGATAGCTATTCAGTTTTTTAGTAAGGTATGAACTATAACCAGGATGTTCAAAGTATCCTGTCTTCATCCATAGAAATGAGGGCCAACAGTTTGGTCACAGAGTGAATTATCTTACTCAACTCTTCACTGCTTCACACTTCACACACCCCTTTCAGTTAATCATTCAATTACAAAGAATGTCATGACTGCTGGGTCTGTTGATTTTCTGTTACACTTTAGTGGTGAAATAGTTTCCATGGGGAAATATAATTTCAAACAAAAAATATATATAGTTCTGGTTTGAATAAAAATGTACACAAGCATAGAAATGCACTTTAATTCAAGCTGTGATATTTTATATTCAACCTGAGGAAAAAAGAGAGGATTTTTAAAAAAAACTTTGTGTAGCTTTATGGCTATTTAACTGATATGTACTATTTTTTAATGTTTTTATCCAAGTTCTTTTCAAAATTGATCCTTTATTACATTTTTATTCCTGACTTCGATTTTAGTTTTGCTTAAATTTCACACTGATCTGAAAAGTGCTGAAATAATGAAGTGGATTCTCCCCCCATGAAATGTTGTTTTAATATTTTTAATGTATAGTTCTTGGTAGCAATGGGGTTCCATATAGGCACCCAGACAATACTCATCTCTGACTGGGTTGCAGCAGTGACATAAGTAGTTTGGTTGAAGGAGGCGAGCACAAAACAGGCTGGAAAGAATGCAGTGCACAGTGAAGTAATGAATCTTTCCAAACTCCCATCTGCATCTGCAACTAAAACAACAACAATCTTTTTAAGCTTTTCTAACTTCTGAAGTTTTTTCTTGACAAAAAGAGTTTAACACTTGCCCCCTATGGAACAAACAATGCAGTTTTTCACCAGACTGCCAATGAGGAAGTGGTGTGACAGCTCCCTTACTCCATGAACAAAGGCATGTATGTGCGGCAATTTGTCAGAAAACTTATCAATTTAAAAGCGACCTATAAAACATGACTGACAGTTTCCTATGATGTGAACAAGTTAGCTGCTAGGAGAAGCAGAAAAAGTTCATAACTGTGTAGATAAGTGGGTGCATAATCATATGTAGGTCATTGGTTATGGGGGTAGCACATGGCTAAGGTGGGGATTACATAAGACATGAGGAGGAGTGGATTGTGGTCACATGACTGCATAAACCCCCATGTCTGGACACATCCTGTTTCTGCAGGGCGGGGTGGAGGGGCATCTTCACTCTCAGAAATGCTTACAGTTCTGTGGATAGCTATGGAGTGTATGCTGCCACCTGCTGGTTTGATCTGCAACTTCAAGTAGAAAGTCTGACCCAATATCTCCCCTCCTGAAAAAAAGAGCAAAAGAACTCTGAATAATTGAGTTGTAATGAGTAATTTCTAGTGTTTGCACGTTTTTAAGGAGAGGGAGAATTTTTTTCCTTTCAACCACAAAGCTTCCTCCCTTTTTAAATATCTATACAAAAGTCATACAATAAAATATCCTATTGCAGGAGCTCTATCCTGTGGTCAGTTTTAGTACATTTGTGGGGTTAAAAAAAGCAACTTCATCTTCTACACATACAGACTGGAGCATACAGAGACATTTTTTGACTATTCCTCTCCACAATCTCTCTAGATCTGGCATGTCCAAAGCTTGAGCCAGGAGCCCCGTGGCCCTCTAAGGGATTTTGTGCAGCCCTGGACTAACACAGATTAATGACAAACATTTGGTTTGCTAATTCCACTTAGAATCCAGGTCCTGAAATTAATCTACCTTGTTTATTATTGAGCAGAGACAAATGAAATAAAAACAATTAAGCTGTACTGTATTGGCAATTTAAACAAGAAAAAAAAGAAAATAAATGAAAAAAGCATTTTTGCCCCTTCAAACAATTTCAACTTGACATTTTTAGGGCTGCTACTAATAATTATTCCACTGATTATTCTGACAATTAATTGATTAATCAGATTTAAAAATTTACACAATCTGCAAATTTTTCATTTAACACTTAAGCTTATTTCATGCAATATTAGAGATACATGAGAAAATGCACATAAAGAATTAACTTAATTCTTTTTTTAAATAAAAACAAAAACATATTATTGCCTAAAATGCAACAACACAGAATTCCTTAGTGAACGCTGTCTGGATGCCTCTGCAGCTAAAAATACATATTTTCCAATTAATATTTGGACACCAAAAGGCGCCCAAGATATTTAAGATATTTTTTTTATATAATTTGAACCAAGTGAAGCTAAAACTGCAGTTCATACCTTTGACAGAAACAAAACTTCCATTTTACTGGGTTTAAATCAGGAGGGACAGAATCCAAAATTATTCATACCGACTAGGAAAATACTGGGAATCAAGAGGACGATCGAGATTCCTTTTGTTTTATTTCTTCTGCTGCAGCATTGCTGTATCTCTACACAACAATGACAACACAAAACACAGATCACAGGAATGCAACAGTCTGCATCAAACACGTCTCTTCTTTTGCAATGACAGTTTGTAGGTTTTGATAAGAGGAAAAGAGAAACAAAAAAATTACATATGGGGAACAAATAAAAGCATCCATTTAATGAAAATATGCGGCAGTTTAAAGGCTCATAAATTATGTACATCAGCTGATTAGAGTCACTCTAAGTCGGTGGAAAACGTCTTGAATTCACTCTGAAATAGAGAGAGGCCAAGAAAGGTCAGCAAAGTGCAAAAACAACAATGCAACAACAAAAGCAACAACAGAGGTTATGTTAACCTGATAGCATAACTTTTGATGTGGTTCTTTGCTGTTGTGTTGCAGCTTTTGCTTTTTGTTGACCTTTCTGGTCTTCCGTAAAAGCTGGATTAAAGACTCTCAAGAGAAATACTTTTAAAAAATAAAAAATTGTGTAAACAAATTTTTTTGTTTATACAAAAAAATCAGCAAACGTAAATAAACTTTCCATAATATACAAATTATACTAGCACTTTTATTTGATAACTTGTCATTTTTGGCTATTTCCCCTAGATATGACAAAGTAATTGCAATTGACTTTAGTTAGCCGGAACAAACTACTATGTACTGAATACACATAAAATAAAATAGTGTAAAATAAAACAGAACCCTACAGGGTCATAAATATAAAGACACAGCTAGAGTTCAAGCTCCCAGTTGTCAAACTCTACTTGGTCTTGCTTCATGAGCTTGTCCCAGTACAAATCCATCACAGCGTTTGGAATCATCTCCTCAGGGGTCACCAAATGGATGATACGAATTCTTCGTAAGAGCTGATATGGGTCCACTGATTCTGCAGAGAATTAAAACATAAAACTGTTAATGAAGTACAAAATGTACCGAACAAGAAAGGCAGGTGATCGTTAGCATAAAGTTAAAGTTGGGGCTATTAAAGGGTTAATTTACTTAGGAAATAGCAATAAATAACTCACAATAAAAAAAGCGATCTAAAATATAAAGAAACTAAGAGCTATACAAAGTGTATAAAAATAAAATAGATATTTAATTATGAAATTAATTTACAAAAAAATATTCAACAGGACATCCTAATTCTTGCTATTTCTTCTACTTATTTCCATACACTTTTAGCCACATTACTTCTTTATATTTTGTGCTATTTCAACCTTTCAACTTCCACCATATCCTGCTTATGCAGGACATTGCAGCTATGTCTTTTGGTAATGACATCTTCTACGGTTTATTAAATATTCAGCTTTTTCAATCATCTTGCGCCCCGTTGAAATGAATGGAACATCCAACAATTTCTGAAAAATTCAGCTAAAAACTGCACTCTTTCACAGATCTCTGTCTGAACTCATTTTAAATAGACATAAATTTAACCCTTCTTCACCATAAAGCTACTCAAGATTGGTTATTTTACAAACAAAAACTAAAGTGAATTGCTATG
This sequence comes from Xiphophorus couchianus, assembly GCF_001444195.1. Taxonomy (NCBI): domain Eukaryota; kingdom Metazoa; phylum Chordata; class Actinopteri; order Cyprinodontiformes; family Poeciliidae; genus Xiphophorus; species Xiphophorus couchianus. The sequence continues at coordinate 4,431,610 of NC_040239.1, forward strand.
TTTCATTTCAATTCAATTCAAAAGTACTGTATTTCTCACAAAGGGAAATTAAATGTTGTTGTAATTCAGACTGGCACAAAAATATCCGCTATTGACCCAAAACACACTGAATTTAGAGGTAGTTTGGCAATCTAAAGCAAATTAAGAAAACTCTTTCAAAAACAAATGTTATGTTTTTATCTCTGTGTTTTCAGTTCATCAGAAAAAAAGCTTGAGGTCAGTCTAAAGAGGGGATTTTCATCTGGAAGTGTTTGCTGTATTTAGACACATGACAGACTCACCTAAACTCGGCTCCGGTTCAGTAGAATCATCTTTGTCAGCATGAAGACGGACATCAGACAGATTTTGTTTGGCCTCTGAGTTCAGCAAGTAGTAAGACAAAGGTTTGTCTCTGAAAGTCATCTTTAAGACAGAGAAGGGAAAATATCATGTTTGAGTCAATTACAATTAACCTCCAAGTTTTTTTCTTTATTACTAAATAATGACCAATCTGTGAGTTTCAGCCTCTCAGTGCCAAAAATTATTAGATGGGAGCAGTAAATGCATTTAGTTTTCATGCAAAATCAATAAACAATTTATTTCTTAAAAAACGTTGTACCAAATATTGTGTCCAATCGGTTTGCAGCAATAGCAACCTGTGATGAAGATTCCAGCTTGATGTTTTGTGCAGCTCTAGCTTTCATACATCTTGATTTGTTTTGGTTATTTTGTGAAGTTTCGGCCACACGCTTCCATTTATTTTATTGTGATTTTATGTAACATGTATATATCAATAGAAAAGGTGCTTAATAAAAAAAAACAACTTCACTTAAACTTTTGAGAAACTCAAATGTTTCAAGAATTAGTGCTAGTTTTCTGAAACCGTAAGGTGGCATTTCAGTGATACGATGAAGACTAACCTTGTTCAGAGCATACATGGAGCCAACAGGGATGTTATTACCAAGAATGGATTCCAGCCAGAACTCTGGAGTCCGATACGACTTCCCTTTGCTCATTATTACGCCACCAGAGAGAACCTGTGCAACATGCTGCTTACCCTGCAACAGAAATGAAGACATAATTCATTTATTAATCAACTAGCAATTATTTTTCAACAGCTGCTAAATGCACCAAAAGGCAACAGAAACATTCCATTCATTTCACGTAGACTTAGATGTAAGTCTGCAACTAACGACTATTTTAGTTATTTATTAATTGGATGAAAAAAAATGGCACATTCTGCAGAATTTTCACTTAGCCACTTAAGCTTTTTTTATACAATACTGCAAATACAGTTTAAATTTCAAATAAACAATTCAATTCCTTTTTTAAAATCAGAAAATCCACATTTTATTGCCTAAAATGCAACAACATACAGTTCCTTCAGTCAACGCTTGATCATTTTTTTAGAAAAGGATGAATATGCAGCTAAAAATACTCCTAACATCTGCATATGAAAAGTCCAGGCCTTTTCTGCTTGTATTGACATCAATAAATTAAGAATTATCTGTTAATTATTTCTTCAATTAACCAATTAGTAATTGGACAGCAAAAGTTGCTTTATAGGACTTTTTTTTAAAAAAAGAATTTAAGATAATTTTGCATTTATCTTAAATGCAAAATGCACATATTTTGTGTAGCTTTGGTTTGATTATTGCTCTGAGTGTGTTGTTCTTTCAGCATTTTTTGAGTCCGTATACTCAAGTTAACAATTACATTTATAGACAGCAGAGGAGGGTAAAATACTTTTACTTTTTTTTTTACTCAAACAAAAGTAAAAAGTAGCTAACCAAGAAATTACTCAAGTGAATAAAAGGTCTACTCAAGATCTGAGTAACTGATCAAATAATCATTCATTTAGTATTTAAAAATTATTAAATATTAGTTTTTCATATTTAATAAAGAAAGCAAAAAATGCTTTTTAATTTAAGAAAAAAATTATATTTTGCTTTAAAAATCCAAATATAAATTAAAAATAATTCATATAAATAAGATAATTACAATATAAAATAACAAAATGACACAAAAGAAAAATTTTCCCAAATCAGTTTGTTTCAATATAAAACTTATGAAACTTTAACAAAAACTGCAGGTGTCTGTGTCCAGTGGATTTTTGGTTAAAACGTGTTTTTCATTCAGTGGGTAGAAAATCCAGAAATTTTACTCAAGTAAGAGTAGAGATACTTCATAATAAAATTACTCAAGTAAAAGTAAAAATACTCCTACAAGTATTTTTTTTCCTAAAAGTAGCTCCAGTAAATGTAGCTAAGTAAATCTAACTAGTTACTACCAAACTGTGATTGTCAATTATTTAGATTCATCACAATTAAACGTTTCAGGCCTAGTTAATGGTAACTCTTCAGAGATGAATGTCACCTTTAATGTCAGATGCAAATCGCTGCCCTTGGGCAGTACGCCGCTCTGTACGAGCTGACGCAGACCTCCACCATCATCGTTAGCCCCTCTTTGTATCAACGCATTCTTTCCTTTCTTCTTGGAGAAAAATTGCAAAGCGGCTCTGGTTTGTGGACCATTTCTCCAGCTTCCGGCTTCCTCACTCTGCAGGTCAGGGAGAGTGGGAGCAGCAACGCTGACTTGATGATTCAAGGACTGAACTGAAATTTTAGCCTTTGTTGTAGTGAAAGCTTCTTCCAGTTGCATTTGTTTCTGGAGGAGTTGCACCAAATGTCTCTGATTTGAAGCCAGAGACAAGAACTGACTTTTCAGGACTCGGCGGCAAAGGTGGTGAGACACGACCCTGGAAAAAAAGAGATAATCATGCTGTTATCAGGAGGAGTAAATGTGCAAACAGATCAGCAGCATAACTGCACATGTGCATCTCAGGATATAAAAATATTAAGAAAGATAATTCATTTATGGAATAATAATTACAATTTTTAGTAACAATGCAAAAACAAGAAATTTTAGCACCACTGGCTTTTTATAAAGCTACCAAGAAGTGCTGGCAGAAACTATAAAAAACAACATGCATGTGTCTTTTTATTATGTGTAATAAAATATCTGGTTTCAACTGTAAAAAACTCAAACATTGGATTGCACTTTATTACGAAAATGCACAATTTGAATATCATGCACTTTCACGGACTTTATACAGAAATCAAGCACTTTCCAAACCATAAAATTCAAACATTTTCAAGGACTTCAAACACCAATACAAACTCTAGTGAAAGTAGTGATCCATTTTGAAATCTTGGTGTAATGATGGACTCTAACCTGAACCTTGGAGCCACATAAAGACAGTTACAAAGTTGGCCTTCTATCACCTGAAGAACATTTTCAGGATTACAGACCAATGTCTCAGCAAAATCCAGAGAAACTCGTCCATGCGTTTATCTTTAGCTGCAACAGTGTCTTCACAGGTCTGACAAAAAAAAAAATCAGATCCAGAACGCTGCTGCTGCTGGTGTTCTGACTAAAATCAGGCAGATAGATAGAGCACATCACCTCAGTTTTAAAATTCTTCACTGGCTCCCTGAAGCTCAGAAGGTAGACTTTAAAATACTGCTGTTTATAAATCACTGAATAACTTAAAGATCTGCTGTTGTTGTATCAACCTGCCAGACCTCTCAGGCCTTTTGGTTCTGGTCTGCTCTTCATCTCCAGAACCAGAACCAAACATGGAGAAGCATAATTTGTATTTTTCTCAAATTAGGAGAGTAATTAAAAAGAAAAAGCATATTTTGCAGTATTTGCCCATCCAATCTGAAAATGCTTTAGCTTAATCAATGATATTCCTGAACTGACCTGAATTTGTGGGTCAGATCGTTCTTCTCTAAACGCTGCTTGGCGAGAACATTCATCAGAACGTTTTGGATCTGCAACAAAACTTCTTTGCATCTCCCTGAAAATCAGAACAACTGCAGTTAGATTGGAGAGCATGTTAAATGTGATAATGTACAATATTTTTTCTAAAATTGCTGATGAAAACTGAAACATATCTCACCAATATCCTTGAGATCTTTCGGAGGCCAGGTTGACATTTCTGCTTGTTTCCTCCTAGCATCCTCCAGAAGCGCTGAAACCGCCTCTGAACTGTTCTGAACTGCTCTGAACTAAATGAAATCAAAGCAAAAGGTTTCAGTAAAATGAGGCAGCATTTATCCAAGAATAGCCAAGTTTCCATTCACCATATAACAGCACAATTTAACATTTTGAAAATAAAGTCTTCTAATGGAAATAGTTTTGGTGAAAACCATAAAGAAGAAGACGGGAAGTGGTTGTAAGACGATGGAGATGCGGGGTTTTTAATTACTTATCACGTGAATAAGAGTGATTCACACGTGATTTTATTTGCATTTCTTATTTAACAGAAACACAACATATGTAAAATTATGTTTTTCCAACATTAGCAGAATATTGACAAAGTTTTGCTCACATTTGTAATAAAAACGCAGCCAGTGATACTGATGCAAACAGCAAAAACAATGTTAAGTAAAAGTGGTTAAATCTCCAGCTTCGGATAAGATAACTAAAGATATTATGGTGACTGCCTTCATAAAACAGGATGTGAACGACCATATATGGAGCAGCTGGAGCAGAAGAGTAAATGAATCAATAACAGACTGGATCTTTCAGGGGCAAAAGCATTTTCACTGAAATGCATTTCATTAATTTGATAATAAGCATAAAGTAGAAGCACAAACAGCTCAAAGGAAAAAGTGCAATATGTGAAAAAGTCTCACATTATTTATCCGTTTCAGCTGAACATCAGTAGATTCTCCGCCTGTGTCACCCGACTCTCTTGGATGAAGGTCTGAAACACTCACAACTTTAAATAAATCTAAATCATTCAGGACTTTAAACCTTTATCAGACGTCTCAATAAATTTCTTCTTCTTTAGATGCTCACCTGGTTCGCCGCATCGTGTTGCCCCTTTGCTAGACTTCATCTGGTCTTCATAGGATGTTTGGAAACTCAAGAGTAGCTCTTTCATACTCCTGTCCTCGGCCATGTCCAACAAACTTTTTCCACCAACGTTCTGGTCGGCAGGGATTGAGCTGTTCTCAAGGAGGAGCTTCACAACCTACACAGAAGAAAAAAAACATTTCAAACATTCTGTTAGAGTAGAAAGAAACTCTTCCAGAGAAAGCAGCCATTTATTATAAAAAATTCAGATAGTATTTGCGGGACTGTGAAAAAGTGTGAAAAAGTTAGCTTTGTCTTATTTCAGAGTGTACTAGAAATACACTAGAAATTAGATTAGATCTGTAAGATTTTGTGTTTTTGCAGTGTGTGCCCTGTATTGCCTTGACATTAGATCGAAAACAAAACATGCACTAATTATGGATATTTTGTTAAAACCAAATAAGTAAAAGGAATATTTTACTTCTCATTTTCACAACAAGAGAGGTACCCGTTGAATTTTTTGACGTTTTTAATTTAAAGTAAAGCAATCAGCAAATAAACTATACTTTGCTGCGCATATTCTGAGAATAAACTCAGCTCTTTTTCACCTCATGCATGTTTTCTGTATCTAAATAATGTGTTTTTTTCTTTCTTTTTATATGCCAAAACACTCTTAGAGAGTTTTTTCCTTCACCTGGTGGTGTCCACTGTAAACAGCGTCATGCAGCGGTGTGACGCCCTCACAGCTCAGAGCGTTAACGTTAGCTCCAGCCCTCAGCAGCTCCTCCACCACAGACTCGTCTCCAGAAACGCAGGCCTCATGCAGAGGTGTCCATCCTGACAGAACCAATGAAAAAATGCTGTTATACATGGAGGAGTAAACAGAAATGTTTAAGCTGTAACAAACCTGCATAATCCTCCATGTTGACCCTGATTCCAGCCTGAAGGAGCATTCTGACTTGAGGCAGATCTTTCCTCCGACACGCTTTGTGAAGAAGAGTCTCTCCCTTCGCGTTTCTCTTGTGAAGCTTCTTTTCAGTTGGAACTTTTCCTTTGAGCAAACAGAACCCAACAAATAAAAAATCTCTAATATAATCTCGATAAACGTGAAGCTTTAATGTCTTTCCAGCTCACCTGATCGTGATGAAGACGCAGACTTTTCACCTCTGCAGGACTTCAGTTTCCCTCTTTTCTGCTGATTCAGCTCCGGTTTGTTTTTAATCTCATGAGAATCTGAAACGGCAGACGATCTGCTTTGGAAAGCAGGAAGATCCTGCAGCAAACTGACAGATTCCTGGTCTGAAAGCATCGCCTCTTCATCCATCTCAGCCTCATTAGAAGCGTTACTGAAGGCAGAAACACATAAACACAAGTCACAGTCTACAACAACTTCCTGAAAATACCTTCTAATTATTGACAGGCCTTTCACTTCAAATGCAGCAATCGATTTTTCTATCAATTATTCCAGAGATGGGTAGAGTACCCAAAAATTGTTCTCAAGTAAGAGAAGCTATACTTCAACATATTTTTATTCAAGTGAAAAGTAGGCTTCCAAGAAATGACGAGTAAAAAAGTATTTGGTAGAAAGTACTAAGTACCTGATCAAATTACCAATCATTTTATATTTAAAAATATAGAAGTACAGACTTGAAATATGCTTATAATTTTTAAAAACGCAGAAAACTGTTTGGATCTGATTGCTCTGTACAATACTCTACAGTGACGGCACAAACACTGATGCTGTAAAGTTAGCAAAACAATATAATATTCGTTTTACAAGTAAAGGTATTAAACAGATACATCAAACCTACCAAACGGTGCTGCTTTCATTCATTTTCCGTATCTGATGATTCGCTGAGTCTCAGCAGGAGCAGATTTTCACTCGGGTGTTGATAATACGTTAAAGATCTGTCTCTGGTTTATAAATAATCGTCCTTCCTTCAAGATCCAGCTGATCCAGCTTCTCAACATTTCATGTAAAAACTCTGTAGAAATTCACCTTCAACAGAGAAATAATACCAAAGTAAATAACTTTCTAAGAAAACAAGGATCTTCGAGATGATGAGGTCTAAAAATATTTTTCCACCCACCCACTAGCTTGCAGCACAAGCTAAAGAAACAAACAGCTACACTGAGTTTGTATTATCTATACTTTTAATATAATCTGTGAAAAACAATTAATTTCTCAGTTTCAGTCCTCCAGCGCTGCAATTTTTAGTTATTAACCATTGATTTTATTCATGACATGACATTGAGAATAACTGATAAGCAAACTATAAATGATGGCTTTACTATTCCTGATGGTCTTTTGGTTTGGGTCTGATAACATTAAAAAGAAAAAAAAATAAAGAACAATAAACCAAACTGACCCTTAAACTGTGTGAATTGTTTTATAACTGGTAGATTAATTCTATACAAAGTATTAAATAATACAGCTGTCAGGGCTTTTTTTCTGCTTTTATTTCACTTTAAAAACGTATTTACTTTGTGTCTTAAAGCGCTGCATGTTTTTTTATTGTTAAACAATGTCAAAACTCATTAATAAACTTGGCCTAAATGACTATTACAAGCAAAACAAAGAGCGACCAAGAACAACCAAAACGATCATTTTTTACTTTTTTTTAGTTTTGTCAGCCATGTTACCCTTTAATGTATATCTAATTGTATAAAAACATGTATTACTTGTTTTTCTGCTGCCATTCGAATGTCTAATTAATTTGAGATTATTCATTTGAATGTTGTAACTATTTTAGGTATGATTTTAATTAGATACACCAGGCATTTAAGGAACAAATTAATGAATGTCGATTATTTTATTGTAGCTACTAATACTCAGAACAGGACTTTGAAATTGAGTCAACATAAAAATTTTTAACAACCATTAGTTTTCATCCTGCAGTGTTTTAAATACAGCTAAATACTGAAAGCTCTCTATATTGTCCTGAAAACTTCAAATATTAAAACAAAATTGTATTAGAGGATGTACTTATGAAAATAAGTATTTAACATCACTTTATACATTTTTATAATCTAAATAATTATTTGGTTCAAAGTTGTGTAATCAAAACTAATGAATCTACCATTTCTACAATTATACCTAAATTACATTTGCTGCCAATCACGTCTATTTTAATATATTGTATGGAGAAAACATTAGTATTAGTAAGCTTAAATACATAACTTTACAATGGCTAATATGACTTCTAAAATATTTATCATAAGATAGACACCCTAAAATGCTCATAGCTTTGGCTAACCCTAAAACGCTCATAGCTTTGGCTAGCCCTAGCCCTATAATGCTCAAAGCTTTGGCTAGCCCTAGCCCTATAATGCTCATAGCTTTGGCTAACACTAGCCCTATAACGCTCATAGCTTTGGCTAACCCTAGCCCTATAACGCTCATAGCTTTGGCTAACCCTAGCCCTATAATGCTCATAGCTTTGGCTAACCCTAACCCTAAAACGCTCATAGCTTTGGCTAGCCCTAGCCCTATAATGCTCATAGCTTTGGCTAACCCTAGCCTAGCCCTATAATGCTCATAGCTTTGGCTAACCCTAGCCCTATAATGCTCATAGCTTTGGCTAGCCGAAACATTTTTAAACAGAACTTACCACGGAAATGCTCGCAAACATTCCTAAACATTGGTTTATTTCCTAGTTGTGTTCGACATTTACTTAAAAATACCTTTAAGTAATTGTAACATTTTACTTTTAAACTTAACGGAGAGCAAAGAAATAGAAATTTTACCACTTAAACGATCACAAATATGTCCGAATTTAGTTTGTTCTCTTAATAAGACACCTACAGCGCGAGGTGTGATACATTCAACGGTCGTCGGAAAACGGAGCTAAAATGTATATTTTGTGTTGGAATGACGAAAATTGCGGATTTCTAAAATCCATTCTTTGATGGAGAACGGTGTCTGCGAATAACTATGTGTTCTTCCTGCATAAACTATGAGTCACCTTAAATTAAAGACCCAGTTTCTAAATTTGCTCCACAGTTTTAGAGCATTCTACAGTTTTACTGAAAGTAGAGGCCATTTTGGTAAATGTTGTAAACACAGTGCTGAACACTGACTTCCATGAGCTCCATCCATATCACAAAACCTGGTCTATACAAAATACTGAAAACAATGTGGTATTTTGAAATTTATATTTTTAATATAAAGTAAAAATATTATAGTTTAATAATGTTATGGCTTAGCAAGGCTCACATTTCTCTTGTACACTAAAACTGCACATGAATTTTCAATTCAATGTTCATTGGGTTAAAAAGAAAAATATGTAAAAAAAAAAAAAAAAAAAAGATAATTTATTTTCCAGAAAATCAATTTAACATAAGACTACTACAAAAGGTATGTGGTAAATCTCAAGAGTCAAGTTTCAACTTTTGAATCAAATTACTAAAATAGAAACTTTTCAAAGATATTTTAAGTTATTGAGACCCACCTGTATGTAGACCTTTATGTAGACACCTCACCTATAGTAGATCAAATACAATAAAATACTGTGCAGCTATTACAATTGCCTACTTAGATTAAAAATAACTTTCCCGCTTAATGATTTAAAGGTAATGTACATATAGATAAGATGTTTTTTAAAATGTGCGAACATTTCAATAGGTGTGATAAAATGTTGATCTTCTCTGTAAGTGGGCTACATCAGCCAGGCCCATTATATCCTCTATTCAACATACTGAAACGCATATTAAAACCTCCAAAGGATTTATTTTCATGTTTAAAAACATTAGTTCTCATCTGTTCCTGAATGCATCACCGATTTTTGGATTAAAGGTCGAATCCAGATGACAGTTGATTAAATCCTTAATGAACATTACTAGTGGTTCATACTATCAATAATATACTATTTGAATTTTTGCTTTAATAGATTTGATAAAGTACTGCTTTTTCCGATTTGTAATTTCAGGTGACTACTTGGAAGTAATTAATGTTGCCTGGCTAAAGATGTCAAACCTCAGAAGTAGAAACCCAGGAGGATCAGGGTAAAAGAAAGTTTTTGTATGTCAATAATTAGGATTATTAGCTACAAAGAGAGAGAGTTGTTCATGGTTTCCTTCAATTGGATCTCTTTATATTGCTTCAATATGATAGGGAGTTCTAAAAACCATCTGTCTTTGCTACAATATTACAATCCTCTTACATGACAATCAAGTATTAATGGACAAAACTTGCCTAAATTAAATAAATCATGTTGATGTTTATGCAGGTTTTTTAACTACATGTTTATGTTGTAAATGTATTCAGATTCTTTTTAGGTGGATCTATGAAAAACCTGATCTGCTGTCTGCAACATTTTATCCAAAATCCTCTCAAACCACCAAGCAGAGCAGTAGAGTGAGCAGGGTGGAGAGAAAAGTCCTTCTGCTCACTAGCACTTAGTGACTGAAATATTTAGTAAGTATATGTACATGTACCTGCGACAGCCTGGAGACCTGTCCAGAGTGACCCCGCCTCTCGCCTGGAACGTTAGCTGGAGATCGGCACCAGCAGCCCTCCTGACCCCACTAGGGACAAGGGTGTTAGAAAATGAATGAATGGATGGATGGATGGATGGATGGATGGATGGATGGATGGATCTTACAGTCTAAAATTGTCTGAATTGCTGTATATCATCCTATTGGTGGACCAGAGCGTTTCTCTCTAGCCAATGAAAAATTCAGTGTTATAAAACCATGAAACATTTATCTATAATATATGAGAAATGTTTGAAATATATATATATAGAACCAAGGGTCTGATTCAGAACACCTAAACAATTTTAAGAAGGGTAATTGTTGTTTGGTTTGTTTGTTTGTTTGTTTTATTTTGTGAATGTGAACGTTCATGGCAGTTCTGGTGTAAATATCTCTTAACATTGTATTTTTAAGCAGTGGCTGGTTTTTAAATGCTGACTTTGCCTTGATTTATTATTATTGTGAATGTCTGCTGAAAACTACTGTTGATTGATTGTTTGGTTGATAGCGACATTGGTTCAAATCCCCAGCCTTTCAGTATTTTCTGAATGTTCTCCCAACCAATGAGTGGGTTCTCTCTGGGTACTCCTGCTACAGTCCACAAACATTCCTGCTTAGTTAACTAAGCTCTAAATTGTCCTTTGGTGTGGGTGTGCATTGTTGTTTGTCCTTTGTTTCTACCAGTAATAGACTTCAAGTAGACTTAAAAAAAGAAATTGTTGTTTGTATGTACTTGTCATATATTTTTAAAATGTACATTTAAAATGAAGCATAATGTTAGTAATATATCTAATTAGAAATTATAGTATATTTTAGACAAAATACACTTTCAGAAAGTGTACCAAAATATATTTTTAAAACATGTATTAGAAGCATCTTTTTAAAAATTAATTTATTTTACATTTTTAATATAATCTTAATAAGTATATTCACTTGATGACATGCTAAAAATGTGGCTAAAAAACACAGTATGCTTAACACACACTTTAATATATTATTTTTTTCACCAGGCTGATTCTGAAATAACTCATTTCTGTAGATCACAGCCTACTACTCTCTGCAGAAGAAATCAAACATATTTACTGACTTCCTCTGCTTTATCATTAAAAAATATCTATGTACAGAGATAATTTTTTTTAATTAAAAGAATTTAATGTTTCATTATTATGTTTCAGGTGGATCACACAACACAATGTAATGACTTCATGTCCTGCAGGTGACTGAGGAATCTCTCTTAATCTCCTGGGTGTGATCATTATCTTTGCCAGTATCTAAAGAAATGCATCTTTCTTTCAGCTGACGTTTAGTTTTCATGTCATATCCTGTCCACAGATTTCACAGAAAGCAAAGACAAAATTCATAACTTGAGTTTCTGAGATCAAGAATCCTACATAGGTGGAAAAAGTATTTCATATTAATCAGTAAAACAATTTAAAAACATTGTGTAGTTCGGTTCAGGGTAGAGTCATAACAGGTTATGTTACTTTTTATTTTTCTCATTTTTGAGCCACACCTGGATTTAGTTGAAAGGCTTTCATATTTTGTATTTATTGTGATTATCTCAGGGTGAGGTGAAGACACAGAGCTGGACAGGTGAGCAAAACATCACTCTGAACTTCTTATTAAATTAATTTAATGTTGGCAAAGTTAGAAAAGTGATCTTTTGTATTTTAGATTATACAGATTCAGTGAAAAGTTGAGAAAGCTTTAAGAAACTCAAAGTTCCCATACGTATTTCTTTTTAAAAACTTTGTGAAAGAGGACAAGTTTGCTCTTATAAATCTTTGATTTTCTTTTAAAACACTTTTCTTTTGACTTGTTCAACCAGATCTTTCTCCTCAGTTTGACGCCACAGATCATGGACTCTACAGGAAGCCGTAAGTTTTATTTAAATATTCTGGTTTGTGTTATTTCTCTTATATAAAACTTAGAGAAAAGTTACATCATATTTTTTCTGCAGTGTTACAACTCCCTCATCCTGCTAATATAAATTTAATTTTATCTAAGATTTAGTATAATGCAATGCTTAACTTGGACATTTTCTTTTAAAATGTTCAATCCTTTTACAGAAGAACCTGCAAAGGAACCAATCACTGACAAGGTGAGAAAAATTATTTCCTGTTTTGATTTTTCAGTTTATAATTTCTAACATGTTCCGTGTGTACCGACAGCAGCTGGTTGGGGTGAAGTTTTAAAGCTGCAACTTAAAAATATTAAAGATGACATTCAGTCTCAACATGTAAATGTTGTCATCAATCATGTGAGTTTAATCCAGGATGATTTACTGTTGCGGTCAGACAGAAACTTGAAATCTCGCTTTCTTCACTTTTAATATGAATTCATGCTACGTGCTTTTCTGATGATTTTCGCTCAGTGTTTACCAGAGGACACAGAGACAGATGTGAAGATTAATCATTAATATAGTTTTCACTAGAAAGCAAAGATAAAGTTTTAGGTAGAAAGTTTTTCCCTGGCAGAATCACAGAAATAAGATCCATTAGTTTTTTTCAGCTTTACTATGAGGTCCAGCATCCTGCAAACCCCCGATCCACCACATGATGGCAGCATTCCCTTCTCAGTGTGCAGAGCGGTTCCGATGGCTGGTAGTGATAATCATATTAGTGCCACATATCTGTATATTTTAAAAAATGATTTTGTTCACCTGCACATACTTAGGATTGTATATTTCTATTTTGATAACGGCACATGAACTGATAATGTTGTAGTCTTGTTCAGTACATTTTTATCATTAATCTTGGTTTTTATATATTTTTTAAATTATTTGGTATTTTGTGTAAACTGGCTTTTAAATCTGAATTTCCGCTCTGTTGGATAATAAAGGTAATTTCCTTTTCTTCTGTTGATTTCTATCTGTTGAGTTGAACCAGAGAAACGTCTAAAATCCAACGCTGGCATAAACATGTTTAACGTAAAGGTTTGTTTAGAAGGTCTGATGTGTCTAAACTTACCTCAAAAGTTTAAAATCTAGATTTTATGAACATTAATCTGGTTCATATTAAAACCCATAAGGTTTGGTTTAGTCTCTTAAATTTGTCCAACATTAATGTAAATAAGCCATCAACATTTGATCCCATTTCGACCATTCTCAGCCATGCAGACACAAAAGTAGAACAAAACACACTTAGGTCCAAAAGCACTAAGTGAGCTTGATGTGGCTTATTCAATGTTGAATATGTTTTTAATACTGTAAGACAAATAGCAGAACTTCAGTGAAGGAGACATTCTGATCATGAAATAGTTTTTCTTTCTAGTTGAGAAAGAAAATGTGCAAACTGCAAATGAAACTGTGGAGCTAAACTACCAGCAGCCTGAGAGACGAAGGTTAAAATGATAATAGAAATTATTCTGTTTGCCGTTTTCTTCCTTTAAATCTCAGAACGGAGATGAACCGAAGCCTGGAGACCTGATTGAGATTTTTCGCAACGTCTATGAACACTGGGCTGTGTACGTTGGTGACGGCTACGTCGTCCATCTGCTGGGACCGGACGGTGAGTCCAGTCCAAACTGGTGCTACCAGAACAGAAACCACTTTGTTTCAAGGCCACATTCACTAAAACACTCTGCTGTTGACTGAGAAGAAGTTTATATGAATCTTGTTACAGCTAAAAACATCAAACTGCAGCCCAGAAAATATCAGAACACCCTTAAACTAAACTCCAGTCAAACTACCATCAGAACCAGAACCGTTCTCATTCCATAAACATTTTCCTGTCATTTGGTTTCTGTTTGAAGGAAATTTCTCGTCGTTCAGCACCATCAACCTTCCAGTGGGGAAAAACAACATTCTGAAGCAGAAGTTGCTGGAGGTGGTTTCCTCAGACGAGTGGCACATCAACAACAACATGGACCAGGAGAAGCAGCCGCGCCCCGCCCACGTCATCGTGGAACAAGCCAACAAACTCGTCGGCACAACTCGATCGTACAACGTTGTCGACTACAACTGTGAACATTTTGCCACTGAGCTGCGCTACGGAGCCGCCGAGTCCCAGCAGGTACGTCTGATGGAGACCAAACCGGAGAATATGAAGGACAGACGGAGTTTCTAAGCAGGAGGAAAACTACTTCCTGGAGCCAAAACCTGATTCTTCACCAAAGGTCCGTTTAGTCAGTTCTAAGGAACATTTCAGTCTCAACCTCTAAATCACATGTATCAAAGTCAAGGCCTGGGGGCCAAATTTGGTCCACCATAGCTTTATATGTGGCCCTTAGGCTCTAAATTACATCGATAAGTTCCTCCAGCTTTTCACAAATCTGCAAAATTCACATAAAATCCACAGATCCACACATTTTTTCTGATTTTACTGCAATTTCTTCTCAAAAATTGCTGTAAAATCTTTGAGTAGTCACTTAAACTCAAAGACATTCAGTTTAAGTGACTTAACAAAAAATCCCATTTAACATCATGCAATGACGGAAATATTGTAAACATTTCTTACAAATATTTCTAAGTTAGCACCACAAAATCTGTGATTCTGATTGCACAAAAACGATCACAAACTCCTTGATGGACTGATCAATGTGAAAAGAAGTTCAATATTATTTGACACTGAAACAAACACCTACTTCTTGATATTTTAACAGTTTAATGGGTTTTATCAATACATTCTGGCACAACCGGCCCTTTAAGAACATTCAGACTTTTGATTTGGCTGAAAATAAAAAAGAGTTTGACATCTCTGCTGTAAATGCTCCAGAAATGTAGAGTAGTCAAACTTAAAATGAGATTTAAACACAGTTAAAGGCTTACTAAAACGTTTACTGACGGAGACTGAGAGACTCATGAAAAACACAACACGGGACTTTTCAAACGTGGACTGAACTGTTTGAACAGAAAGAGATTTTGTCTAAAACCATCTATGACGTCTTCACTACAAAAACACCAAGTCTTGGCCAAGCTTTTAGTGCAAATATCTTAGAACACTTAAAATATGACAAAACTAACTTACAAGTAACTTTTCAACAAAATATAGGAGCTTGTCAATAATTTCTTGATGAAAAAGTATTAGCTCTGTTTCAATTACGATGTAGAAAAAATGTCTGCCCGTTGAACTAATGCTTAAAGCAAACTCCTATATCTTGCTGAAAAGTTACTTGTAAGTTATTTTAGTCTGATTCAAAGTGTAACAACATATTTAGAAAGTAGACAAAAAACTTTGTAAAATTGTTTTTGCAGTGCAGGATGTTGTCTTAGTAGCTAACCGTTCTTTAAACGTCTCCTCAGCGTTCTCCCTGACCTGCTGCTGCCTTCCTCTGTATCCGTGATGCTTCTTCTTCTCTCATGTTCTCTAAGGAATCTCTGAAACCAGAACATCTGCAGTCATACTGAGATGAAATCACACACAGCTGGATTCTGGTTACTAACAAAGAGACTTTTGTAATGGTTTTATTTTGGGTTACTAGAGTAAAGGGGGTGAACACAAATACACACCAGTTTTCAAAATTGTTTGTTAAATATTGTAAACACCAGGTATTATAACTGTCCTCTACTCTGTGTCGGTTTAGATCACATAAAATAAATAGAATACACTGAAGTCTCTATAATGTGATTAAACGTCACCAAGCCGTTCAGACTGTTAGAAGGGAGTGAAAAGTTTCTCCGAATGCGTTGGATTGATCTGTTCCTCTCTCTTCATTTCCAGGTAGAAGATGCTCTGAAGATCGGACTTGGTGTGACTGGAGTCTCTTTAGCTTTGGGAGTCGTGATCGTAGCTTTGCTAATCTGGAAGAATAACCAGTCAACCAGTAACTGACAGTGAGAATCTATTCTGAATTATCTAGACACATTTTAGGTTATTAAACTGTTTTAGTTTCATCCTGACGATGGAAACAACAAATTTCTGATTTTTAATGGTCTATTTGTTACTGCTGATTCAGGAGTGATCAATCATAGCTGTGATAATAAAAATGAAGTACATTAACTATTAAACATTTATTTCATCTTCTTGTTTTAATTTTGAGGAATGACTCTGGCTCTTTCTAAGTCAACTTAACTCCCATTAAAATATCTGAACATGTTGCCACTACTGCACCGACCTATTTTAACCTGCAGGAGGAGCGTGACCTCATCAGTAAGGTGTACAGCAATTTGTGCATTTTAGTGATTTTCTAACACCTAAACAAATGTCTACATGTTACTCAGACATAAGCTGGGAGATAAGATGTACTATGAAGTGTACAACAATTATATATTCAATGAATCAATAAATTATTCTTTAAAAAGTTTATTTCAATAACTTCATCACTAAACAAAACACATTAGATTAGTTCCATATAAGCTGATGTTTTCAAACCTTTATTTCTGGTAATTATGAAGATTTTCTGTTTGCAGCTAAATATACAAGATATATAAATTGAAATACTACATCAGACAAATAAAACAAACTTATTTTAGTTGAGAAACATTGGATAAATGAAAAGTATCTTTAATAATTTGGCAAATAAGCCTAATTGGAAACAGCTCTATGGCCTCTCTAAAGTGTGGATGTGTTGATGGACTGTCAAGAGTCTGTTTCTGAGTAAATCTCTTCTCACACTGGTCACAGCTGTATGGCCTCTCTCCAGTGTGGATGCGTTGGACTGTCAAAGACTGTTTTTGAAAAAATCTCTTCTCACACTGGCCACAGCTGAATGGTCTCTTTCCAGTGTGGATGCGTTGATGGACTGTCAGGGTCTATTTCTGAGTAAATCTCTTCTCACACTGGTCACAGTTGTATGGCCTCTCTCCAGTATGGATGCATTGATTGGCTGTCAGATTGTGTTTGAGTAAATCTCTTCTCACACTGGTCACAGCTGTATGGCCTCTCTCCAATGTGGGTGCTCTGACAGACTTTCCTCACAGTCTTCATGAATTTCGTTCCTGTTGATGCCACTGTAATTCTGTGGGACCAAATCAGGAGAGACAGTGAAGGACATATAGTAAAATAGTACATCATAATTATACAAGACAGGATGAAAGATTTTCCATAATATCTTGTGGGAGGAGGGAGACAAAGCTTTTTCAATACATAAGTTCTGCTTTTGCATTGTTAGCTAAAAGAACACATACAGTCTTGTTTTGGTTGGGGATAACTTACTCCAGATTTAGTAACTTTAAACATATTTTAGGAGATCCAATGTTGTGCAGATTTACAATCACAGACAGACAGACACTGAAGCAGGAGATCAAAATGTATCAATAGGCCTGTCGCGATAAACAATAAATCAATTAATCGTATGATAAATTAAAACTATCGTCATTATAATTATCGGCATTATCGTCTCGTCCGGCCTTTTTTTCTTTCTGTTAATGACACTGAATGAAAAAAAGGCTCAACTCCAGTGCTCTCCCATAGACTCCTCCCTTCCTCATTTCCTCAGTGTAAAGCCCAGCGCACACTACACGATCTTAGAGCTGTCGGCCGATTTTCAAAATCTGACAGACCACACATTAGCCGACAGAAATCCTAGGTATAACGGTTCAATCCTGCCGTGTGGTGTCCAACAATGGGCACAAAATAATGGCTGCAAGTTCAGTTAACCCATTTTAAAACCAGGCATTAATCAATGCTTTACTACAATCTACCTGCAATGCATGTGGCTAGTGTCAGTCCTGACTGACTGAATGAAAATCATTATAACCTACTTAAGTCACGTTAAAGAAGAACAGCTGAAAAGTTACCGGGTTTATCAAATGCGGTAGGAATTTAGCTCCAACTCCTCCTCTTGTCATTTCTGTATTCTTTGCACAAAATCTTGAATAAACATTAATGTTGTTATCATCTCTGATGTCTGCTGGACTTCGGGTTGCTCCGTGTCAGCTGTTTGGGATTCCCCTCAGTAATTTCCCCTCAGAAAGCACAAGGGGAATCCGAGCTTTCTGATTGGCTAACTGTCACATTCAACAGGTTGCGTTAAGCTCCCAGTCGGGAAAAACCCCTGACTGTGGGAGGAAGCCGGATGCCCGGAGAGAACCCACATATGGACATGGAGAACCAGAAAACCCCATGCAGACAGAACCAGGCTGGGATTCAAACCTAGGACTTTCTTACTGCAAGGCAGCAGTGTTACCCACTGAGCCACTGTGCAGCATTGATGTTTTATTCACACCAAAGGAGAATTTAGAAACTAATTAACCAAACAGTGATGGCTTTAGATTGTGGCAGGAAGCCGGAGCGCCCGGAGAGAAACCTGCAAACAGGATGTTAACTTTTGATAGTTTATTCACAAAATTCAATGTTTCTTCCTCCTCTAAAAAACAGCTTTGTTGTTTTGGAGATTAGTGGCAGGAGAAACCAGTAGGTGGGATTTTTTGTTTAGTGTGGCGTTTCTCTTCATGTGTTTGCTTCTCATTATGAATCCCGCTTTTGTACACATTTTTTTGAGAACAGGTTCAGAAAGCTTTAAAAACTGAGAACGATTTCTGAACCTGTTGGGGAAACTTTTACAGAGGTTGTCCTCTACAGAGGTCGTCTTTATGGCAGCTGGAATCTGAGGATAATCTGTTCGTTCATCATAGAAAACCTCATAATCTAGATCAGTTTTTCTTTTGTTAAATCATTAAAATCCGGTCCCAAAGTTTTTCCTCTTCTTCTGAGGTTGAATTACCCCATTCGGCGTAGTTTTTCTTTTGGGAACTCAGTAAAATCTGGTCCCAAAGTTTTTCCTCTCTTTCTAACAGTGAGCTATCCAATTCGGGGCAGTTTTTCTTTTGGGAACAGTTCACAATTTGGTCCCAAAGTTTTTCCTCATTGTCAGAATTACGTACTTGGTCTGGGGCAGTTTTGTCTTTGTTAACAGTCCTTCTGCTGCTCGTCTGCTGCTTCCTGTGTGTTAAGTCTGACGCTCCGTCTGAGGAACTTTTACATTCAGAGACCCTGGAGGATGCGCCATTTCTCGATGTTTTCTCTGAACACACCGGAGATGAAATAGTGGATCTCACAGCCTGAGCTTTGAGATCTGCCCCAGAAGAAACTTCCCCAGCCGGGTCAGCTTGAACTCTGGGAACCGTTGGAAGCCCGTCCCAAAACAAATCTCTGTCAACATCCGGGGAGCTTGAGAAACGACTCTGACTTTCGAGAGAAGAAACTTCCCCAGCCGGGTTAGCTTTATCTCTGGGAACCGTTGGAAGCCCGTCCCAAAACAAATCTCTGTCAACATCCGGGGAGCTTGAGAAACGACTCGGACGTTCGAGAGAAGAAACTTCCCCAGCCGGGTCAGTTTTATCTCTGGGAACCGTTGGAAGCCCGTCCCAAAACAAATCTCTCTCAATATCCTGGGAGGTACTTACGTCCGAGTCGTTTCCAGGAAAGAAATTGTCGAAAACTTTCCTCATCCCTGTCGTCACCAGATATCCTAGTCCAAAACCAAGTGGCAAAATTAAAGGGTATGGCATCTTGGAAGCACAAAAATCCTTACTAGACACAAAATCTGAATCTCACTGAAGTGTTTGGATTCTAACTGATGTGTTGAGATTCAAGCAGTTAAAGCCTCAGAACTTCTTTGATCTGTTGTGATGTTCATGATGTCGTCTGTGACCTCATCAGTGAGGTCACTGTGGCTCTGGGGAGGGTCCTGCTTCTGATCGTTGCTATGGGAACGAACAGATAAGTTCTGCCTGATTCAAACTGAAATAATGACCAAATATTTAATAAGTAATGTTTTTTCCATTTATTTAACATGAATTGAATAACATTAGATTTCTACCTTGGTTTTCTGTACCTGCTCCATAGAAATTGTCTTTATCCATTATTAATTTGGTTCTGGCAGGAAAATGTTCAGATTTTATAAACATTTGCAAAACAAAATTTTCTCTAATCTTTGTTAACTCTATGTTAATGATAAAATTTTATATATTTTATACTACCTTGTTCTGAAATTGTTAATATCAGTAATGATGTAATTTGTTGCACAACTAATATTAGTATTGATTAAATTCAGATCTTAAACAAATAAATTAATAGAAAGGTATCACATATGTAGATAGATCGATAAATAGATCTATAGATAGATCTATTTATCGATCTATCTATAGATCTATTTATCGATCTATCTATATCTATATATAGATAGATTGATCTACCTATAGATCTATATAAATATATATATAGGTCTATATATCTATATCTATATAGATATATAGTTCTATATATCTATATATATCTATATACACGTAGATATAGATATATATATATATAGATATATCTTTTGATTGATAGATGGATAGATATATCTATTTATAGATAGTAATGGTAATATTAATAACAATAATAATTATTTTTATTATTAACATCCGTTATAAATCACACTAAATCTTTTTGGACTGTGGGAAGAAGCCGGAGCGCCCGGAGAGAACCCACATATGGACATGGAGAACCAGAAAACCCCATGCAGACAGAACCAGGCTGGGATTCAAACCTAGGACTTTCTTACTGCAAGGCAGCAGTGTTACCCACTGAGCCACTGTGCAGCACTGATTTTTTATTCACACCAAAGGAGAATTTAGAAACTAATTAACCAAACAGTGATGACTTTAGATTGTGGCAGGAAGCCGGAGCGCCCGGAGAGAAACCTGCAAACAGGATGTTAACTTTTGATAGTTTATTCACAAAATTCAATGTTTCTTCCTCCTCTAAAAAACAGCTTTGTTGTTTTGGAGATTAGTGGCAGGAGAAACCATTAGGTGGGATTTTTTTGTTTAGTGTGGCGTTTCTCTTCATGTGTTTGCTTCTCATTATGAATCCCGCTTTTGTACACATTTTCTTGAGAACAGGTTCAGAAAGCTTTAAAAACTGAGAACGATTTCTGAACCTGTTGGGGAAACTTTTACAGAGGTTGTCCTCTACAGAGGTCGTCTTTATGGCAGCTGGAATCTGAGGATAATCTGTTCGTTCATCATAGAAAACCTCATAATCTAGATCAGTTTTTCTTTTGTTAAATCATTAAAATCCGGTCCCAAAGTTTTTCCTCTTCTTCTGAGGTTGAATTACCCCATTCGGAGTAGTTTTTCTTTTGGGAACTCAGTAAAATCTGGTCCCAAAGTTTTTCCTCTCTTTCTAACAGTGAGCTATCCAATTCGGGGCAGTTTTTCTTTTGGGAACAGTTCACAATTTGGTCCCAAAGTTTTTCCTCATTGTCAGAATTACGTACTTGGTCTGGGGCAGTTTTGTCTTTGTTAACAGTCCTTCTGCTGCTCGTCTGCTGCTTCCTGTGTGTTAAGTCTGACGCTCCGTCTGAGGAACTTTTACATTCAGAGACCCTGGAGGATGCGCCATTTCTCGATGTTTTCTCTGAACACACCGGAGATGAAATAGTGGATCTCACAGCCTGAGCTTTGAGATCTGCCCCAGAAGAAACTTCCCCAGCCGGGTCAGCTTGAACTCTGGGAACCGTTGGAAGCCCGTCCCAAAACAAATCTCTGTCAACATCCGGGGAGCTTGAGAAACGACTCTGACTTTCGAGAGAAGAAACTTCCCCAGCCGGGTTAGCTTTATCTCTGGGAACCGTTGGAAGCCCGTCCCAAAACAAATCTCTGTCAACATCCGGGGAGCTTGAGAAACGACTCGGACGTTCGAGAGAAGAAACTTCCCCAGCCGGGTCAGTTTTATCTCTGGGAACCGTTGGAAGCCCGTCCCAAAACAAATCTCTCTCAATATCCTGGGAGGTACTTACGTCCGAGTCGTTTCCAGGGAAGTAATGGTCGAAAACTTTCCTCATCCCTGTCGTCACCAGATATCCTAGTCCAAAACCAAGTGGCAAAATTAAAGGGTATGGCATCTTGGAAGCACAAAAATCCTTACTAGACACAAAATCTGAATCTCACTGAAGTGTTTGGATTCTAACTGATGTGTTGAGATTCAAGCAGTTAAAGCCTCAGAACTTCTTTGATCTGTTGTGATGTTCATGATGTCGTCTGTGACCTCATCAGTGAGGTCACTGTGGCTCTGGGGAGGGTCCTGCTTCTGATCGTTGCTATGGGAACGAACAGATAAGTTCTGCCTGATTCAAACTGAAATAATGACCAAATATTTAATAAGTAATGTTTTTTCCATTTATTTAACATGAATTGAATAACATTAGATTTCTACCTTGGTTTTCTGTACCTGCTGCCATATAAATTGTCTTTATCCATTATTAATTTGGTTCTGGCAGGAAAATGTTCAGATTTTATAAACATTTGCAAAACAAAATTTTCTCTAATCTTTGTTAACTCTATGTTAATGATAAAATTTTATATATTTTATACTACCTCGTTCTGAAATTGTTAATATCAGTAATGATGTTATTTGTTGCACAACTAATATTAGTATTGATTAAATTCAGATCTTAAACAAATAAATTAATAGAAAGGTATCACATATGTAGATAGATCTATTTATAGATCTATCTATATCTATATATAGATAGATTGATCTATCTATAGATCTATATAAATATATATATATAGGTCTATATATCTATATCTATATAGTTCTATATATCTATATATATCTATATACACGTAGATATAGATATATATATATAGATATATCTTTTGATTGATAGATGGATAGATATATCTATTTATATATAGTAATGGTAATATTAATAACAATAATAATTATTTTTATTATTAACATCCATTATAAATCACACTAAATCTTTTTGGACTGTGGGAGGAAGCCGGAGCACCCGGAGAGAACCCACATATGGACATGGAGAACCAGAAAACCCCATGCAGACAGAACCAGGCTGGGATTCAAACCTAGGACTTTCTTACTGCAAGGCAGCAGTGTTACCCACTGAGCCACTGTGCAGCACTGATTTTTTATTCACACCAAAGGAGAATTTATAAACTAATTAACCAAACAGTGATGACTTTAGATTGTGGCAGGAAGCCGGAGCGCCCGGAGAGAAACCTGCAAACAGGATGTTAACTTTTGATAGTTTATTCACAAAATTCAATGTTTCCTCCTCTAAAAAACAGCTTTGTTGTTTTGGAGATTAGTGGCAGGAGAAACCATTAGGTGGGATTTTCTGTGGAGTGTGGCGTTTCTCTTCATGTGTTTGCTTCTCATTATGAATCCCGCTTTTGTACACATTTTTTTGAGAACAGGTTCAGAAAGCTTTAAAAACTGAGAACGATTTCTGAACCTGTTGGGGAAACTTTTACAGAGGTTGTCCTCTACAGAGGTCGTCTTTATGGCAGCTGGAATCTGAGGATAATCTGTTCGTTCATCATAGAAAACCTCATAATCTAGATCAGTTTTTCTTTTGTTAAATCATTAAAATCCGGTCCCAAAGTTTTTCCTCTTCTTCTGAGGTTGAATTACCCCATTCGGCGTAGTTTTTCTTTTGGGAACTCAGTAAAATCTGGTCCCAAAGTTTTTCCTCTCTTTCTAACAGTGAGCTATCCAATTCGGGGCAGTTTTTCTTTTGGGAACAGTTCACAATTTGGTCCCAAAGTTTTTCCTCATTGTCAGAATTACGTACTTGGTCTGGGGCAGTTTTGTCTTTGTTAACAGTCCTTCTGCTGCTCGTCTGCTGCTTCCTGTGTGTTAAGTCTGACGCTCCGTCTGAGGAACTTTTACATTCAGAGACCCTGGAGGATGCGCCATTTCTCGATGTTTTCTCTGAACACACCGGAGATGAAATAGTGGATCTCACAGCCTGAGCTTTGAGATCTGCCCCAGAAGAAACTTCCCCAGCCGGGTCAGCTTGAACTCTGGGAACCGTTGGAAGCCCGTCCCAAAACAAATCTCTGTCAACATCCGGGGAGCTTGAGAAACGACTCTGACTTTCGAGAGAAGAAACTTCCCCAGCCGGGTTAGCTTTATCTCTGGGAACCGTTGGAAGCCCGTCCCAAAACAAATCTCTGTCAACATCCGGGGAGCTTGAGAAACG
Source organism: Xiphophorus couchianus (assembly GCF_001444195.1). NCBI lineage: Eukaryota > Metazoa > Chordata > Actinopteri > Cyprinodontiformes > Poeciliidae > Xiphophorus > Xiphophorus couchianus. The sequence continues at coordinate 4,455,808 of NC_040239.1, forward strand.
ACTCGGACGTTCGAGAGAAGAAACTTCCCCAGCCGGGTCAGTTTTATCTCTGGGAACCGTTGGAAGCCCGTCCCAAAACAAATCTCTCTCAATATCCTGGGAGGTACTTACGTCCGAGTCGTTTCCAGGAAAGAAATGGTCGAAAACTTTCCTCATCCCTGTCGTCACCAGATATCCTAGTCCAAACCCAAGTGGCAAAATTAAAGGGTATGGCATCTTGGAAGCACAAAAATCCTTACTAGACACAAAATCTGAATCTCACTGAAGTGTTTGGATTCTAACTGATGTGTTGAGATTCAAGCAGTTAAAGCCTCAGAACTTCTTTGATCTGTTGTGATGTTCATGATGTCGTCTGTGACCTCATCAGTGAGGTCACTGTGGCTCTGGGGAGGGTCCTGCTTCTGATCGTTGCTATGGGAACGAACAGATAAGTTCTGCCTGATTCAAACTGAAATAATGACCAAATATTTAATAAGTAATGTTTTTTCCATTTATTTAACATGAATTGAATAACATTAGATTTCTACCTTGGTTTTCTGTACCTGCCGCCATATAAATTGTCTTTATCCATTATTAATTTGGTTCTGGCAGGAAATTGTTCAGATTTTATAAACATTTGCAAAACAAAATTTTCTCTAATCTTTGTTAACTCTATGTTAATAATAAAATTTTATATATTGTTGTTGCGCAACATCCCCCCCCCCTCTTCTCTCTCTCTACTTCCTCTTCTGAGAGAGATGTGCTACCAGCACTCTGTCTATCGGGTTACTTGAGTTTCCTAAATCTGCTGGGATTTATCCTGTCCAGAACTGAAGTAAACTCTGTTTAAGCTGGCATCGAGAAAAGATTCGCCTGGTTTCTGACGAACTACATCCAGGTGTCCCAACCTTCTTCCCCCTGTGAATTAGCCAGACTGAGCAGCCTGCAGCCAACTAGTTTCACAGAGCACACCTGTTAACGGCCGCTCTTCTCTTTATGACAACTTGCACTTGGTACAGAACCAGGTTGGTTTTAGTGACTCAGTGAGTCCCAAGGATGAGGTTTTAAATATGGGCTACCAGCAACCTAAAAACATTTTCCACCTCTTCCTCTCCAGAATCAAACATCAGAGCTATTTTACAACCATCAAAGAACTTTAAGGTGACTCATTAACTGAATGTCCACAACATCTTTTAGATTTTCTTTATGCTAAGTATTTTATTAGTAAGGCATTTTTGCAAGGGTCAGTACAGCTTAATTCAGTAGCAGAAATAATCAAATAAGTAAAATCAATCATCTAGTCTGTCTTTCCCTAATGCTGACACCGAGAACTAAAAAGGGAACCTTTGAGAGAGATGGACGGAGCATGGCTTTTCAAACCCCAGACCTGGCCTGATGATGAAGAAGGTGTGAAGTGCGATTTGAAGCCACATGTTGCGGGGCTAACGGATTGGTCCCCATGCGTTTGATTTACTTGGAGTTATATTGTGTTGTTTAAGTGTTCCCTTAATTTTTTTGAGCAGTGTATATACATATATATATATATTATTCTTCAATGAAGCTACAAACGTTTAGGATCTTAGTGAATATTTTGATAAGCTCATCAGAAGAGGAAGTTCTGGTCTCATCGTCCTGGCAGCGTTCAGTTTGTCACCAACTGCCGAGATCAACTCAAAACCTTCCCGTGATCGACGTATTGAGCCCCTGATCTACCGTAACACACCACACACTACAGGATGATCGGTTACGAAATCGTAAGCGACAATCTTAGAACGGCCGGCGTTCTAACATTGTCTTAAGGGGAAAAATAGGGGCAAAAAAACCTTGTAGTGTGAATTATTGCATCAGGTAATCGATGTGCCCATTTTCTCTATTTAAATCTAATTATTACTGAAGGGCAACATAGTATACAGACTTCATAATCTGCACTCTTTTGGTTGAATGCAGTATTTATTTCCACTTTGGCTTTATGTTGTTTAGTTTTTTTTCAAGTAAATTTTTTGTTAATGGAGACTGAGAATCCATTTTATTTTTGTTTTTGGTTGTTTTGTTTATTTTGTTTATCAGTTCCAGTGTTTAGTGTTCTTTTGAAAATAAAGTGTATCTATCTTTGGCAGGAAATCGCATGCATTATTACGTCATTTCCATTACATCAGTGTAAAAAGGTCTTCAAACAATATTATCGTTTATCGCAATAATTTTTGAGACAATTAATCGTTCAGCAAAATTTGTTATTGTGACAGGCCTATGTATCAATTTAACAAATAGCAATTAAATAGGTTAAAACAACAGATCAATATGTAGAGATGGATGTACAGAATTCCTAAAGGATATGTACATTTTGAAACTACAGAGAAAACTGCATCGTCTCTCCACCACCACTTGCTGGTGTCTGTAAAAGTGTGTATTTTCTCTAAGCCAACTTAAACTTCCAGTTTACATCATCAGTGTGAACTCAAGTCAAAAAGAATCAAAGGACTTACCTCTGGTAAAGACGTCACTGAGCTCCTCATCTGGCTCTTGTCATCCGCTTCAACGTCCTCCATTTGTGATCTAGCTCTGGGTTGAATCACAACAAAATCAGAGAGGATTAGAATATGCTGCCAGAAAATTTATAAACAGGTTTTCTTTTGAAAAGTCAACATATTTTGTTTCACAACCAGTTTGATAAAAAAAAAGGAAAAAAACAAAATTCAAAAACATAGAGGCTAAAGTGAAATCAAATACACGCCCTGTACTTCCTTCAGTGTGATTAATCATCTTTAATCAATTTCAGTTTTAACTTTAATTGTACAGCTACATGATTATTTATTATTTTAAAGCATGGTGGCATAAAACACAAAGCTACTCCCAGATATTTTCTACACTAAACAAACTCACCGTTCAGCAGTGACAGATGTCCAATACGTCCTCACAAGTTTGTTGTTTGTTTTGATTTGATCAGTCTGACTGGTTCTTTTGGTGTCCTTGGAAACTATCGCAAGAACCGTTTAAAAGATTCACATTGGAGAAGTATTTTGGATACAAAAATGGAATCAGAATCAGCTTTATTCAAGTTTTTGTACACAAACAAGGAACTTGACCTTAGTAACACTTTGCTCGACATTTTAAATATAGATGTATAAAAAGCAAGAATAAAAATGTCATTCTTTTGTAAAGATGTACAACTACAATGTTTTTATAGTGCATATTCAAATTCACTTCAAGAATAATTTATTAATCCCAAAGAGAAATTAAATGTTGTAACTCGTGAATTGAAATTCTTCAAAGAGTTACTGTAGATGGTGATGGCTGTTGGCAGGAAAGATCTCTTGTAGCAGTCTGTATTACAGTGAATTTGAAGAAGCCTTTGACTGAAGCTACTCTGTATCATGTTGAGGATGCTGAGGGTTGTCAAAGCAACGCCCCAGGTGTGTTTCTGATGACAGAATAGCATTATGACATGATGTAAAGCTCCTAAAAGTCCATTTGCTTTAAACCAAATAAGTAAAACAGTGCTCAACACTGACTTCCTCGATCTCCATCCATATCACACAATTTGCTCTATCCCAAAAACAAAGTTGTATTTTGAACTTTACATTTCAAATTTCAAATTAAAAAAAATATTTTAATAATTTCTCTCTTATGATTGAGCTAGGCTTGCATTTCTTGCACTAAAACTGTGCATGAATCTAAAGCAATTGCCTATTTTCAATTCAGTGTTCAAAGGGTTAAAGAGCAAAATACATTAAAAAAAAAGAAAGTTCATTTTTCAGAAATACAGTTTAACATAAGACGAATATAAAAGGTATGTGGTAAATCTCAAGAGTTTCAGCTTTTGAATCAAATGACTAACATAGAAACTTTTCAAAGATATTTTAAGTTATTGAGACCCACCTAAGAATTCACATAGTAGATCAAACACAAGCGCAGTTGGTAGCACTATTGCCTTGCAGCAAGAAGGTCCTGGGTTCAATTCCTGGTCTGGGGTCTTTCTGCATGGAGTTTGCATGTTTTCCCTGTGCATGGTGGGTTCTCTCCGGGTACTCCAGCTTCCTGCCATAGTCCAAAAACATGACTGTTAGATTAATTGGTCTCTCTAAATTCTCCCTAGGTGCCCTTACAAAAAAAAATCCCATGAAAAATCACATGTGGTTCACACAAATTTTTACATGTGAATGATGTGTGAAAGATGTGAATCACATGTGAACGTGTGATTTTGGAACGTTTCGTGGTAAAATCACGTGATTCACACATTTCCACGTTAAAATATGTGATATACAGTACATATACATAATTATAAATCCTTATAATTATAAGGACCACATTTTTTACCTTGAAAATGGCCAATTTCTTCATATTATTCACTTTTCATGATGAATATGAGGTCTGATGTGGAAAATCTGTCAATCTCATATAATTTTCTAAGACATAACTGCAAACTAAAGTAAACTTGTATCTAGGAATCAAGACTTCTAAGACAAGTATATATGTACACAAAACAACAATTTATTTGCTTCTGTTTGAAACTGTTGAGAACCAGAAACAACTTTTAACATCTGAGCATGACACCATACCGATTTGCCCCATATTAGGCCCAGACAATAAACATGTCGAAACCAGATGTGTAGAAATGGGTTTAATATCATCAGTGCCAGTTCAGAGAGGGAAAACAAAACATCAGAGACTGGTCCTTCACGTTGTTGCAGGAGAGACTGTATCATTCAACTGTGAACCCTCTGAGTCTCCTTAATGTCTTCAAGGATGGTTAGAACACACACACACACACGTTGGCATTGGTGGCTTGCATAGGGGTCTTCTTATATGTGCCAGTAACCACAGGTGAAGGGGCTGTGGGTCCTGATGCTCAGGTGGGGAGTTTTCCTTCTCCAGTGCTGAAGGTGGTGAGGTCTGGCTGTTCTGATGTGTTGCCCCAGTCATTCATTATCTGAGCTTCACTGGACCACTGGCCTCGAACAACATGTAAAAATTAATGAAACAAAGCTCTTATGATCTTGACTACATTTCATGTACACGCCCACACACACACACACAGCAGAGTCCTACTTTTATGTAATTGACCAGAATGACCTGGGGTGCTCTGATCTGCTAAATAAAGCAGCATAACGTGACGTTGTTTGGTGACTATCCGTGTCAGGCTAAAAAAACACTTCAGTTGATAAAACTATGATTCTCTTGGCAATTAAAAGAAAAATCACGCAGTGTTAAAAACAGTAACAGGTCAATTTATATTTTTCAACTGGAAGAATGTCATCATAATGGCGAGCTCACACATCTGCACGCGCTCCAGGCATGGAGGGAGGGTGGAGAAATGGCCGTTTTGTTATAACGGTCCTCAACTTTAATTTTGACTGAAAAAACAGCTGCAGTCTGTTGGGCCCTCCATTAAAAAAATAGCCGAGGTGAAGTTTAAGTAGTGAAGCATCCACACTAATTTGTTTTAGGAGCTGTAGGACTCAAGATAAAGCCTTCAAACTGTAAAATCGGCCAGCATTCAGCTAACGTTTAGCTAGCTTAGCATGACTTTAGTAAAGTTCACCGGTACATCACTATCAGTACGCATTACTTTACAGATTTATATTTCTGTGTAAATTCAAATCAAGTAAAACATTTCTTACCTTTTGTTCGGGGGAAAAAAAGTAAACTCTTCAAGTCCACTTTATCCATAAAAAAGAGAAAGAAAGCGCTCAACTATCCGCTTATTTTTCTCATTTTTTCATTTTCTAGAGTTGGGAGAGGGGGGGGGGGGGGGGGGGGGCAAGAAAACATCTCGCAAGATTTTCGAAATAACACGAAGCTATTTTATATATATATATATATATATATATATATATATATATATATATAATGGCTCAGACTTAAACCCTTTATTTTGAATTATTATATTTTATAAAGCAATTTAAACTTTTATTTCACACCAGTTGGTTATTTTTTTAGTTAACTATATACTTTACATTATTATCAAATATTTCTATTAACACATAAATATAAGTGTGGCTTTGTCTTAAAGTTTAAGTTTATGCCTCTGGCATAACTTAACATTTATTTAAGTTATGCCAGAGGCACATAAACTAAGGCACATGTGAGAAATATGTGATCACGTGATCCCATGTTGAATAGACCATGGATCACATGAACAAAATACTTTATCACATGTGGAAAATGGGAACCAAATGTGGAACATGGGTACCACATGTGATCACTTGATTTTCATGGGATATTTTGTAAGGATGTGAGTGTGTGTGCACGGTTGTTTGTCCTGTCTGTCTCTGTGTTGCCCTGGACAGACTGGAGACCTGTCCAGTGTGACCCCGCCTCTCGCCTGGAGCTTTAGATGGAGATAGACCAGCACCCCTCCTGACCCCACTAGGGACAAGGGTGTTAGAAAATGGATGGATGGATGAAATACAACAGAATACTGTGCAGCTATTAAAATACCTACTTACATTAAAAATATCTATCCAGCTTAATTTAATGAGAATGTGTCTATGTTTTTTAATGTGCAACCATTTAGATAGGTGTGATAAAATGTTGATTTTCTCTGTCAGTGGGCTTCACTGGTCAGGCCCATTATATCCTCTATTCAACATACTTTAGTGCACGTTAAAAACCTCCAAATGTTTATGTTTGACACATGAAAGTTCTGGACTAAAGGTTGAATTCAGATGACAGTTGATTAGATCCTCAAGGAATGAAAAACTCTGACTTTGATTTAAATGGGAATAAAAATGATTTTATTTCACAACATACAAGAGGCAGATAATAGTAAATAAACACTTAAAGGAGTAACAAAACACATTTCTTGGTTGTTACATGACAAACTCTGAAATAATACATCAGTAAATAAGTTAGAAATAATTTGAAGAGATAGTGCAAAGAAAGTAAATTTGAAGAAGTTTTCTTGTTACTGTATAATCTGACAATTTTGAATTACACAATCAAATTCACTTCAAACATGACAGACAAAAATCTGAGAAGAGTAAAGTTATTTAGAGCAATAAAATACAAATCACTAAAAAACACTGAAGCAAAGGAAAGGCGGTGATTTTCTGTAGCTTGAGTTTTAATACCTACCCCTCACAGATACCTTCAACGGTAAAATTTTAGTCCCCTGGTCAAACAATGGAAACATCTTATTTGTAAAAGTGTGTGTGAAGGTGTGTATGACGGTTCTTGTTAAAGGATCAGAAAAAGCTAACTTTCCTGCTTCCCACTCCAGTTTGACTTGGATTCTCCGTATTTTCTTAGTCACTTTGGGCTCAACGCGGTCGTTTCGTTGAGACCATGCTGAATATTTGCCACGACTAAAACGAAGAACCCAATAATCCCGCTTTACGACACCAGGGCCGTCAGCTGACTCTGCTACCATGCCAACCTTCCAGGATTCACCTCTGACCTCTACATCCCAGCTGTGAATTCCTGAGTTAAAGCCCCTGGAGCTGATGACGGAGTGGCACAGCAAAGCAGACCTCTCCGGATTGTATGGAGCAACGGTCCACTTCACCCGCCTCACAGATGTCAGGTCATCGGACAACAGCAGGTCTGCAGCTGCCGTGTTCGGGTCCAAAACCAGAGGCGTGTATGTGACCGCGTTCTCCATCTTGAGCCAGATGTTGAAGCTGAGGTTCCCCACATGCTTGGCCTCATCTAGGAGAACTCCAGAGGGAAAATCTGGCAGATCCAATCGGAGCTGGTTCTGGATTTTCTCTGTTGCTGCTTTAAAGTTTCGCAGGAGTGAGAGGTCTTCTGCGTTCAGCTCATCCTCCGTGGTTCTGATTGTTTCAGACAGACCTGATATATTTTTCTTCACAGTCTTCATCAGCTCCACCATTTTACCAATCTTCAGCTCCGCTTCTTTCCGCACAGCAGTTAGCCTAGCTTCCTCTTCATCTGCTAAAAACCGGAAAAATTTCCTAAACTGCTTCCTAATTTTCCCCTCCGAGTTTCGGGTTTGACTTTTTAAGTGCTCCACTCCGTCATGAAAGAGTTCTTCGCAACATTTTAAACCAGCCATGCGGTTTTGTAAACGCTTCAGGTTTTGCTCAAGCTCAAGCTTAATCTCTAACACCGCTTCACTGACTGGTCTGAATCTGTGTCCAGCGTGTTTTACTGAATCCCTGCAGATCAGGCACACCGGCTGCTCATGGTCCAGACAGAACAGCTTCAGGCTTTCAAAGTGCAAAGAGCAAAAACCCTCCGATGCTCTCCGGCTCCTCTCCTGCAGAAAGGTGTTGCACAGCCTCCTTAAAGCCAGGTTACATGGTGGGTTTCCACCTGCAGATCTTCTCCGACAAACTGGACATGATGGCTCCCGTCTCTCTCTCCTAATGTTCAACAGGCAGGCTTTACATAAACTGTGGCTGCATGGGAGGAAAACAGGATCCTTGTAGATGTCCAGACAGACGGGACAGAGGAGATCCTCTTCTAACATGGAAGACATAATGTCACTGAGAGAAGCACAACAGACAAAAAGCTCATTTATCAGGCTACAATCACACTGCAGGTTTTAATGCTCAACTCTGATTTTTTGTGAAATCCAAATTTTCTTTGTTCATATTTACAGGTAAGCGCACCTTACTATAAGCCGCACCTACAAATAAAATAAATAAATAAATGGAAACGTACATATATAAGCCGCACCGGCTTATATGCTGCTGGGAATATGGAAAACCGCAGCTCTCAATTTTCCACAAGTCCACAGCAGAGGGCAGCGTCCTGAATAAACCTGCTGCATTTATTAAGGACGCAGCCCTTGGTCTCCAACGCGGAACCCTGAATGTGTTCATGCCGAGCTTGCGTGCAGCGGCTCTATTTCCATCTTGTACTGCCAGATCGATAGCCTTCAACTTAAAAGCGGCATCTTTTTTCTTCGTGTGGTTTCCATGAAGAGGGAGTACGAGTTTGAAAACATTTCTCTGTCATGCCTGCAGCTAGCATGTGCTTGTTCTAAATGAAAATTAGCACTTTCTTCTTTGATTTCCAATTTTGACTTCCAATGATTCACTTCCTGCTAAAGAGCCCCCTGGTGGTTGAAGAAAAATCCACAGAAAAACCGCACCGGGCTATAAGTCGCATGGTTCAAAGCGTGGGAAAAAAGTAGCGTCTTATAGTCCGAAAAATATGGTATATGCGACTTGTATGTGATCTAATGTAAACCTCATATGACCTGAAAGTGTCCCACATACGCAGGAGAGGGCTCAATAACGTCACACAGAGAGAGTCTGCTCAGTATTTTGCCAACCGCTATATATATATGTATAATTTTGTATATTTTTGGCCTGCTCTGACCATGTTATTTTAGCAAACTGCCTTGTTTTTAGAGTCTGTATACACCAGCTTACAATTATCTAATAATTAACATACAAAAAACACCTGCCAATATTCCCTGGAGGTTTACTGAAACTTCCTAATTTTTCTAAAAGTTGATTGGGAGGATCAAGCTATATTCCAGTGAAGTCACCTCCCAGTTTTTCCCATAAAACAGACAATATCTATGCAAGACCTGGTTCCAAAATTTTCCTTTTAATAAACATGACAGCTAGAGTAGTTAGACATTGGTCACTTTTCCTCACTCTGCTAACTTCTCCTACTACTCTCCATACCAGAGTGAAGTTACCCCACGCCCACCGTTCTTCAAACTTAACTAAATTAGTGTCAAACGTTTGTGCAGTAGAAATGTGTTTGCTACTACCATTGTGAAGATATGAATAACTATTCCTAAAAGGGTCAAACAGCACCCTCTACAAAAAACAATTTCATTTTAATCAACTGTGCTAACATAGCACAATCAATTTATATCCATTTCGTCATGTTAATCTCTCATGACCTCTGTAAAATTTTTATATTAAAAATTATAATGGCACAACAACATTTTTTGTTGTGCCATTACAATAACAAAAAATTTTGTTGCATAAATGTAGCACAGTTGATTAACACTATTGGCAACAATGCCATATCCAGTAATAAGCCCTGAGCAAAATGGCGGCGTGAATAACAAATCAGAAATGACCAAAATCTCCAAACACTTCCTAACCTTGGATCAGCTGAAGTTGAGACGGGCTTGTGGTTAACTCCTGACAAGTACCGACCGACCAGCAGCCTCCTGCTCCAGCGAGGTGCCGCTTCTTGAGACGGAAAAAGTTTCGGTCCAACTTCACAGCTGCTTAAATGTCTCCATCACGGAACTAACAGTTGCGCATGCGCGATAGATACTGACAGTGCCAGCAGGACCTTCCTCTCGGTCGAAATTATTTTGGCTTCGAAAAAAGGACTAAAACAAAACCATATTACCTGCACCTCGTTTTCGTTATGTGCCTTCATCTATATAACTCGGCATTTAGACCTGTGTTGTATTCAAAGACAGGTAATACTTTATAAAATTCCTCTGTAAAACGTAAATGGCAAGTCCGCTCAGCGATCTAGTGGCTCGGACGTCACGGGACTTGCTGTGCGCCACATGCGCCGCTGCTTTACATCGAGCCAGGAGGCGAAATGACACAATCAGCGAAGAATCTGAGAAAGGGACGCAAAGTTTTGATATTGTCAACACAACGATAGCAAGACAACAAGGTCCACAGGGATCACATTTCACAGGTCAGTAAAAGGCTTTAATTAAAAACATATATAAAGAAAGTGGAGATTAGGTTAGTTATGCTAGCTTAACTGTTATCACCTTAGCATGAACTCTTACTGCGCAGTTCGGAGTATTTCGGTTCAATTAACACAAAATAGGGCGACCCACATACATTTTCTGACAGAAACATAAAAACTCAGAAACATAAATCTGCAACAGAAATGTTCTATTTGGTGTTTGTACGTCCGTTTTTGTGTGGTAAATGTTTTTGTGGGGTTTTTTTTTTTTTTAGTGTTAATTCCTGATGCATTTGACCGTAATCTTTGCTCTGCGCTCCCGGGGGTGCTGTTTATTGGTTGCCATGGCAACGAGTCTGCTTGTGACGTTGACAAACTGAGAGAAAACATTTTTCTACATTTTTCCCAGGACAAATTGCATCATTTGTTCGTAGAACGTGGCGATATTCAGAGCAATCATCAAATAGGATGAAATATTTCATAAAGCATAAAGAGCCAAAGTTTGTTAAATTTTAAATCATGGCTCCCATTAAGTAAAATTAAATTATGGGCCATTATAAAGATAAATTCTCTTTGTTCTCTCTTGTTTCTAGAACTGACAGAACCAATCTATAGATTTATTAGCAGAGAGAATATATATTTTACATATCCAAACATCAGCATCTCAGCTTTGAGCCACATTTTATAGAATCCAGTAACATCAATGGTCACTCTACTCACCAACTGCCCCAACCAGACCCAAAAAAGGTTTTGCGTCTTTATTATTTGCTTTGTTAAAGACACATCATATCCTAATTTATTGGATAAGACTGTCTGGCATTCACATGTAAGTTTTTGGCTGTATTCTTAGCACTAGAAAAGAAAAGGCCTTCCAGTGACTGTGGATGCATCAGCACCTTAAACCCCCAGCTCCTCTTCATCCCCACCAACTTGCAACACAAAGTTACACTAAACTAGAAAATAAAAATAGTTATGTTATTGTAGCCTTAATTAAATGCTTTAATAAGTTACCAATTTAATTGGATTTTTTTTAATATTAAGAAATTTGGAAAACATAAAGGAGATTAAAAACTTCTAAAAAAAATTCCAGAAAAATTCCAGCTTTTCAAATTCAGAAATGTCTTCTTTTTTTCTAGAAAATTTGTGAGATTAATCTAAAGCTTTTTGAGGTTTTTCAATTTAGACTTTTCAAATTAAGTTTCTGAGTTTTTTTTGACAGAAATGTACTCCTTTTTATCTCTAAAAGACGACTGTAAACCTGAAGCTTTCCACTCCGCTTTTAGTTCAATATGGCCAGAAAATGTGAGATTTATAATAAAAAATAAAAACTTTCTTCATGTCCTTACAGTATATTCCTCTTGGTGTCTAAACTGCGCCTCCTGGTGACGAATTTGCGGAATTGCCACAATAATCAAAACCGGAATCGATTAATTCACATTTTTGGTGAATTCCTGCTAATAAATAAAACAAGAAACAAACATTTTCTGTGATGAACAGTGAAGGTTTTTATTTTCTGTAAGACACAAACAAAAAAAACTGTGCAAAAGTTTTAACCCAACTTTTAAAACTTCTCTTAAAGTTAAAGAAAGCCATTCTTGTCACCAGTTAAATTTGCTTTCATACGGAAGTTCTCCATAATTTGGTTTGTTGCATAGAAGAAGTATTGATAAGAAACTTATGGGTTTTAAAAGTCGTATCAATTTAGAATAGTTTATAATTTAAATCTAAAACTTGAATTCTGATTTGATGTTTGAGTTTACGTCATAATATGACACCTTTTAGAGCTGAAACTAATTTAATTCATAGTTTACGGATGAAGAAAAACATCAGTAAGAAGGGAAGGACAGAAAGCCGACAGGATGAAAGAAACAGATCTATTTTTGTCTTCAGACGGACGACGTCAGTCGTCTCCTCCACAGATCGCCTTCAGGCAGTCGCCGTATTCGCCCGACATGTCGGACTGCAGAACAAAAATAAAAACCAAAACAGAACCATTTTAAAGCAAATAAAAAAATTTATCTATATAAATTGGACGGACGGACGGACGGATTTTTTTCCATTCTTTAACTGAAACAACCGTCTTTGACCTTTAAGTTTCTGAAGGTCAGTCCAGCTTCTGTCCATCAGAGAAACTTTTAATTCTTCAGGAAATTTGTCCAGATTAATAATCTCTAGTCTCCTGATTTAACAAAACTATTAATCCATAAATATAACAGAGAAGCGAATCAAACCCAGAAACTCCTTGGATAACACTTAACTTGACAAAAAGTTGGTGTCGTGTTTTGTAGATGAAATCCACTATATGAACCAAACACTGAATGAAGTGGTGAAATTCTGGTGAACGTTTGAGTTCTGGTCCGACTCACCTCGATGTCGGACCGCAGAGAGTGTTGGTAGAGTTTCTTGAACTCTGCTCTGATGTCCAGCAGGTCGATCTCAGACCGGCTCACCATGATCCGGGTCAGAGTGGACTCATCGGTGCCACCGCCCTGAACAGAGACAAAACCAGAACTCTGGAGTTTATAGACGACTGACTAAAACCAAAATCAGCGTCGAAAGAATCTTTTGGACTTTGTGGTTGATGACTACAAAACATTTTAGTCGACACGCAAAATGTTATGTCTGGTTGGAAACCCTCAGCAAATGTTCCTGAAACATGGTGGTGGCAGCATCATGGTGTGGGGTTCCTTTTATTCAGTAGGAACAAGGAAGCAAAGCAGAGTTTCTACTAACAGAATAAACATCAAAGAAAACCCAAGTTTCAAGTTTTTCTTTATTTTAAAACCTAAACATTGAAATTAAATGTTTGGTTTAAAAAAATACCCAAAATTTATTTAGTAGATATAAAAAAACTAAAACTTTATCCCTTCTGAAATGTGCTCTGGAACTAACATGTATAAAAGCTGATTTACCTTCATGCTCTCATGCAGCCGTTCTGCAAAATACGCCGGTAAACTCTTCGCACATTTCACTGCAGAAAGAAAGAGTTGTTACAAAAGCAGCATTTTAGTATCAGCAGCAAGTTTTAAATGGTGTGTGAGGGCTATCTGAGATAGAAAAAAACGAGCAAATTTCCTCCAAAAAATATGTTGTTTGAATTTGAGAAGTTGAAAATGTGCTATTAAAAACACAGAAATTGACATTAAGCTCAGAAATTCTGGAAAAATCTGGAAATCTCAAACATAGGAAAGTCTCAAATTTGCTACAGAAAATCCAGAAATTGAAATTAATGTTAGAAATATTCTAAAGGAAAAAACATTTAAATTTCTCAGTTTGAAAAGTTACAGAATGAGAATTATAGAAAAAGGTTGTTTTTTCTAAAACTCAAAAATGTTTTGACTTTTGGCACTCAGAAACTTTCAAAACAATTTTAAATTTTGAGATAAATCTCAGAAATGTTGAAGAAATAAAGTTGGAAATTTCAAATTTTCAAAAGTCAAAAATTTGCTAGAAAAACAAAAATATTTATTTTCCCAAAACTCAAAAATGTTTTGACACTTGAAAATCAGAAATTGTTCACATTTTTTTTTAAAAATTTTTCAAAATTTTGAGATTCATTTCAAATCTTAGGAAAAAAAACTTCAAAGGCAAAAAGTCTTGAGCTTTGGAAATTTTCTGAGTCGAAAATGTTCCACCTTTGAAACTTAGAAATTTTGAGATGAATCTCAAAAATTTTCAAAACAAAAAACCCCCCCAAAACCAAACAAAAAGACAAAACAAAATAAAAACAAGAAGAACAATTAGTAAATATGAAAGGTCTAAAATGTGCTAGAAAAAACCTCAGGAATTTTTAGATTAATTTCAGAAATCCTCTATAAAACCAAGAAAATTTCTGAGTTTGACAAGTTGAAAATTTGCTGGCAATAATGTACTCCTTTTTTTCTTTCCCTTTCTCTCTACATTAGCTCTCATTCGCTGTTGTAGTTTAAACTTCTAGAATCGGTACAGGAAAATAAATGTTGTTTTTGTGGATGGAAACCAGTTTACCAACGGCCACCAGCAGCTCCTCCAGTTCTCCAGACATTTCTCCTTCGATGCTCTGCTGCAGCGTTTTCCCGCTGATGTTCTTGTATTCGATTAGAACTGCAGAAAAATGGCCGTCACTTTACATTTGTAATAACCAAATTTTCTCTTTGGGTTTCCAAACAGAGCCGGTCTTACTCTGCCTGAGCTGAGGTATGCTTCTTTTGCAGAGGATCTCAATAAACTTGGACTCATCTGTGCCCCACTTCTTCTCCCCGGCTTTGTAAAGTGTCTTAGGGCAAAAAATATTGAAGTTCAAAACAAAATAGAAACATATCAATTGTATTTTTTGGGTTTAGGTTCTTCACCTCGGCGTCTTCCTTTGCTTTTCCTACATCTACAGAGTCGCTCCCGTCCCTCTCACCCTGCAAACAGCAGAATTCACTTTATTCCTGTTTGATGATAAGTTTTTATCATCATCCTGCTGTGTTACATTTTAAATAGAGCTGTAAACATTAACACATGGATGAGAATGAGCGACTCTCGCCTCACTGTTACATTAGAAATGAATGGAAAGGAACATTTATAAATGAACATTTAAAACAAAACCACTTCCTTTAAACCTTCCTGAATATAAAAACCTGAAAAACTGCTAATTTGACAGTCCTTCCAACTTCTAATGGGTAGGAAGGTCTTGCACAACTGCGTCCATGTTTATATTTCAAGCTTACTTAGGCATTGTGATTAATCTGATTAAAATAATTGATTGACAGCTCTAGTTATGAGTTACGTGTGTACGTTTTTTGCGGTAATTTTCTGATTTTTTTTCTAGACCTTTGCCAGGAGAATAAGCGCTTTGGAAAATTCTCCAGAAACTTCACTCCCCAACTTCTCAATCAAGTCCTTCTTTGTTTCTGCAGGGGAAAAAGATGGAGGTCATAAATCTGTTTTCGGCAACAAAACCCATAAACTAAGATGGAAGACGCTTCTTTACCTTTTAGGTAAACGTCTTTGAGAGCTTTGATTTGCTGCTTGGACCTGGAGGCAAAGATTTCAACCAGGATGCAGTCTTGTGTACCAGCTCCCTGCAGTAAATCACATTTTATACAAATGATGTTGTACAGTAATAAACGCTGTTTAATTGTTAAAAAAAGTTTTTGAAAAGGAGCTATGTGAGCGTACTTTCATGGCTCGGGTGACTTCGTGGCAGTCGTACGCTGCAGGGGGAGTGATGAGCGCCAGCAGCAGCTTCTCAAAGTTTCCGCCCGTGTCGCCTTTCAGGTCTTTCTCCAGTGTCTGAAA
Organism: Xiphophorus couchianus; assembly: GCF_001444195.1. Classification (NCBI taxonomy): domain Eukaryota; kingdom Metazoa; phylum Chordata; class Actinopteri; order Cyprinodontiformes; family Poeciliidae; genus Xiphophorus; species Xiphophorus couchianus. The sequence goes on from NC_040239.1 coordinate 4,471,642, forward strand.
CGTAAATAGAGGCGACAGATCCAGAGGTTTACTCTGCGTGTTCAGAACCACGCCCTTGAAAATACAAAATAAAGCAAACAAAGCGCTGTAACGACTTTATAATGGGAGAGCATCTGTGTTTCAGCAGGTCAGAGTTAGGTTACATTTACTCGGTTAAACGTAAATTAATTGAATAAATTCAAATACTCAATTAACGTGAATAAATTATTTGAATGATTTACTCAATTAAAATACTCTTGGAAATAAACTTTCAAAAAGATACAACAGAAACAGTTTGGAAAAAATGTACTTTTAGTAGTATTTTTACTATGCTGTACTTTTTACTTGAGTAATTTTATTATGAAGTATTTCTTCTCTTACTTGAGTAAAATATCTGGATTTTCTACCCATTGAATGAAAAACAAACATGTTTTAACCAAAACTTCACCAGATACACACACCTGCAGTTTTTGTGAAAACTTTTTTTATCTAAAGAAACTGATTTAAAAATAAAAAAAATCTTTTACCTAATGTTATATTTTATTACTTACATGATTTATTGTCATTTTGGTCCTTAAACTACCAAACTTTCCACTAAACTTTACATTTTGGTCTGTCTGATGAGGTAAATTTTAAATATTAAATTATGTTTTTGCGTATCCTTTCTACCAAATACTCCTTTAGTTTTATTTGACTAATTTCTTGGATACTTTTTACCTTTACTTGATTAAAAATATGCTACCGTATCGTTACTCTTACTTTTGTACAAGTACTTTGCTTACAGTAAAGCTCCTTTTTGATTCAATAATTCAAGATTTTATTCTGACATGATTGATTAATAAACTGAATTTATACCAAACAATATTCCTAAGCACCAAATGTATCACCGTCCAGAATGTTTTACATGCAATCCTGATTCCAGTGACTGGATTACATTTAATCTCCCATGTATTTGGTGAAGGTGCTGCAGCAGGGAAACACCTAAACACACAGGAAGCCGCTGTGAGCAAACTGCCAGACTGCAGCCAGTTGTCCTGCTAATTTAAGTGCAATCCATTATTCAGGGTTTCTATGCCTGTGATATATTTGTTTTCACTTGTTTAATAAAATATGAAAAAGGTTTGAAAGTAAACAGGTGGTCAAGTCATTAAAAAACCACAATTAAGTTGTTTTAATGCCAGAACAGCAAATAGAAATATTTTTAGTTTCAGAATTGACACAATATTTGGGGTTTCTCCTTAATCGTTTATTTATTCCAAGTCCTGCCATCATGGCAACATTCACTCTTTAAATAATAATTTTTTTTTAATTATAAAAAATTATTTGCTGAACAAATACAATAAGGTCTGACTGTTTTTCTTTTATTTCTTGGAATTATTTTAGAAAATATATAGAAAATATTCAGCTGCTTTAAATTAAATTATACTACAGGTATAATTTAATTTAAACTTTGTGTTTGTACAATTGACAGGAATTCAAATATTGTTGATCTATTTCTGTACTGGTTTGTGCTTTTTCTTCATTCACTTATTTATGAAAATGTTAAAAACGACAGAAAAATAAACACAAAAATAATAAGTTGCATGTTTTCTTGATATTATTTATTAAAATAAATCAAAATGAGCACACAATCTGTTCAAAGTGAATATATGAAGCACAAATGTGAAAATTTGGACTAATAACATTGGAGAACACGACTTATTTTTTTATTCTTTTTTCTGTGTGGTAAAAGTCACTCCTGTTTAATTTTTTATAAAATTATAATGTGTTTCTATTCAGGAAAGTGAGTTATAGGAGATCTTAACATAAAAAAATCCTCATTTATTTCTCATTTAACGATTAGAAACCCGATTCACAACATTTCAATAGTAATATAGTAATAAAATGAAGAAAATCTTACTCTGCCGGTGGCTTTTTCATACGCTTTGCAGATGAGCTGCCTCTGATCGTTGCTTCTTTGTGTCAGGATTTCAATCAGGACTTTCTCATTTGTCCCTAAAAAATAGAAAATAACAATGAAACATGAATCTCTGTTTCTGTCATATATCTGGAGACAATTTACGTTAAATGAAGCACAAAAAGTAGTAGATTTGTTTCAATTTCAAAACAACGGCCATCAACCTGAAGGACGTTTTTAACAAAAATGATTAGTTAATCTGATTTTTAGAAATTAAACAGTTTTACACCAATCTGTCTTAAAACGTTTTAAAGACAAAAAGCAAACACAAGTTTTCTCCAAACAAAAAATGAAAAAGTAAGTTTAACAAATATAGTGTGAAGGGATTTAAAACGTGTACCGAGTCCTTCAATGGCGTCCTTCAGAGCTGCAGCGTCTTTTTCTGCATCAAAGTTTGCTTTAGGCTTGATGGTTCCTCTCTGTCCGCTCTAAAACAGACATTCAGATTTAACAATTAATTAAAACCCTGCAGAGTTTCTCATATAGAAAAATCAGAGTTGGACTCACTTCAGCAGCAGAATATGACGGTGAATCCACAAGACTTTCCAAATCATCCTGAAAATAAATGGATTTAACATGTAAAACTCTTAAATAAAAACTTTAAAAATATAAAAGAAAAACCTCTCTCACCCATAAAGAAGCCATGATGAATGTAGCTCTTCTGTAAGACATTAGAAACAATCTTAATCTCAGTTGTACATTTAAATACACTGCAAAAACATTCAATTTTACCAAGTATTTTTGGCCTAGTTTCTACTGTAAATGTCTTAGTCCACTTGAAATAAGACAAAATTAACTTACAAGAAACTTTTCAGCAAGATATAAGAGCTTATTTTAAGTAAATAATTACTTAATATTGATTAAATAATGCTAGTTAAATTGGCAGATTTTTATTTCATGTACAGGATATTTTTTCTCATGTTTTAAGTGAAACTAGTCTTTTTTCATCAATATTAGAAATTATTAAATTAAGACAAGCTCATTTATCTTAATGAAAAGTTTCTTCTAAGTTAGTTTTATCTCATGTCAAGTGTACTTAAGATATTTCAACTAGAAAGTAGACAAGAATCCTTGGCAAGATTTTGTGTTTTTACAGTGTACTAAACAAATAATCAAGAGGCATCGGTTCCAATCTGTCATAGATTAAAGATGATTAAAATATAAATTAGATGTAGCGAGTGGTGAACTGTCGTACTTTATCGCGTTTTAAAAATGTATTTATATGTAGAGACTTTTTCTTCGGCTTTGGTGGAACCAGAACAGGAAACATGCAAATACGTTGCTGTGTAAAATGAGACCAGCTTTGCATTGAACCAGTGACTAAAGGCAGATCGATGGAACTGTAAAAGAAAAGTTTGCTTTCTGTACAAACCGGGTACTTTAAACCTTCTAATTATGCAAAAATAAAACTTTTAGAAACCAGAAACTTACAGCTAAATTAAACAAGCAAAGGAGAGAAACTCACCTTTGTCTCTGAAGTGGAATGTTTCTTTCCGCCACACCTTCTGCTTACCTGGAAACTCTGAATCCACCTGTAAAGAAAACAGTTGGCCACACCTGTTTGGCACAGTCAGACGATGCCTTCAGGGACTGCTCGTAAAATCCAGTTACTAACCAGTTTAATCCCCTCCAAATAAAAGAACACAACTTTTAGATTTGTAGTCAAACCAAATGTTACTTATAAACTTTATGACGGCCATAATAGACAAAAACACAAAATAGTAATACATTTCCAAGAAGAAAAAAACCTGAGGAATCTCAGAAATTTTCTAGAAAGAAAATCTGAATTTTCCAAGTTTGAAAAGTAGAATATGAGCTAGAAAAAACTCAGAAATTTCTGATTTTGAAAAGTCAACAATTTGCAAGGAAAAACTGAAAAATTATGATCTAAATCTCAGAATTTTTCTCACAAAAACTAAAGAAATTTCTGAGATTGAAAAGTCAAAAATTGGTGAGAAAAAACTTTTAGATTAATCGACGATATATTAGGGCAGCAATATCAATACTGCAGATATTGAAACAGCAAACATTGGTGTCACTCAAGACTTTTGCCCATTTCAAGCTTTAAAAATACACAAATTAAAAAAAGTGTCAAACCATAAATAACATAGTAAATGGACAATAAACTGATTTTTAATTTTACAGTTATTTTATTACTAAAAAAGGCACCAAATACAGGCATCATATTAATATTATTGTGTTTTCCAAAAATTATAGCACCAAAAATATATTTTTTTTCCTCCCAAAATCCCCCGTTTTCATGTTTTTATAGGCACACATTTGAAAAAGAAGTGGTGTTATTAGATAAATACAAACCAGTGTCAAACACTTTAAAAACAACATCAGTAGCTGGGCTGTAATGTAACAAATCAGACGAATGAAACATAAATGAATGAAGAGTAACAGAGTGAGATCTGAGTCTTTGGGCCGAACAAAGGCAGGCGGACGCATCATTCTTATAAAAACAAGGTTTTTAAAATGTGGTTACTTTCATTCAGACAGTAGTAAGGCTGAAGCAGTCATTAGGGTGAACGGGTTTATTACAGTCACACTCAGACGCTCTTCGATTGAAATACTTTGGACGATCTGTTCTCAGTCTCATGAGCAAAAATACTGCATGGCACTTAGAAATCGGCAGCTGATTGGATTACAGTACAAGCACGGAAATAAAAATGTTAAAAATAAATCATTGTCAAAATGTCAGTAAGTATAACTCTATAAACCCCCTTTAACAGTGGATAAACACCAAGCTAGTTGATAAAATAAATGGCTCTCGAGTGAAAACAGAGAGAACTTTATATTAAATTAAAACATTAAATATCATAAAAATTTGAATTGATGAAGAAGAGAGTAAAATAGTTTTGTCCAGGCTACAATAACACAGCAGATACAACTTTTCTTTAGCGATGCACCGATACGATATCAATATGTTTCAAATCAGTAATAATTGTGTGGATTTCATTGTGTGTGTAATAAATCTGTATAATGTTGAGAATGAAAATAAAAATATGAGACTCTTTTTTTTTCAATTTTAAAATTTTTGGAGCTTAAACTATTTAGTTTTTTCCCCCATTTTTATATATTCAGTTTATGAAAACATATAGGGGGCCTTTATTAGTTATTTTATATTGTATTTAGAATTAAAACAGCTGGGTTTTTTTATTAAGCAGATTGTTTTTAGAAGCAGTAGAAACCCAAATGTACTGTAAGTACAAATAGGTGCAAAATGTGAATCTGCATAATAGAAAAAAAAATAAATAAAATATGTCTTTTGTTACCGAAATAGATTGTGTTCAAAGCATGACAGGTCGTACAGGTGAGAGTAGAATGGCATTAATCCAGCGTAAAAGGGGGTGTAATCAAGGCTTAAAATGCTTTTTAATTAAATAAGTCAAAGCTCTTCCTTGTGAAGAAAAGACTAAATTGTGATATAATTGCACTTGAAGGCATCATTCATCTTTTTATTTGCACTCACTCAGCCTGCAACAAAAGCAGCTTTGTTTGTGCTTTATGTTTAAACAACTTCAGCAGGTGGAGAGGTTGTTCCAGTTAATTTATCTGCAGGATGATTGTGTGACATACGAGGTAAAGATGCAGGAAAGGAGGACATTTTTCCTCGCCTGCCTCTTCGTACAGCAGTGAAATGAAACGACGCAGCAGATAGAAACCATCAGAGTCTGAGCTACTGTTCACCTTTCGGTGGTGAAACCGAGATGAATGTCGACTAAAAAGAGAAATAAAAATGGAAATCAGATGCAGCTGAGCAGTTTGTGGATTCCTGAGGTAGCCCAGTGGGCTGAACGTCACACGTTTCCCTTTTTTTTCTCTCAAAGTGGTAAAAAAATACATAAACAAAACATTCCTTTAAGTACAAATTTTCAGTTTAGAAAATACCCATTTTGATGCTGTTTTGTTGTCCTTCGTCAGTAGCTGCATTTCTGTTACAAATGTGTGCAAAACGTTGTCAATATTCTTCTAATTTAGAAAAAAAAAATTATTTTGCAACAGTGTTTCCATTACATCAGAAACACAATTAAAATTACACCTGAATAAGTTTGTTCACACATTAAGTTATTAAAAAACATGCAGCTCAATTATCCTTCAACCACTTCCTGTCATCTTCTTTGTAGTTTTTGCCAGTAGTAACATCTGGCTGTTGATCACATGATTCGTAGTGATGCAAAGAACATGTTTTTGTTATGGTTTTACGAAATACACATTTTGATAAGGCCGGGAAAAAAATGACCTGAGCATCAAACTTACTGAAAACTAGCTTTTTTAAAATTGGTGTGCTTTCATTAGGCAGATTTATTTTCAAGATGTCAAATTGAAAACTCAAAAGATGTCATTGAAAAGATGTCATCTTGGAAATCTCTCGGAATTTGACATTCTGAGAGATTTTTCTTTTAATTGCTGTATTTCGATTAAGCAAATTTATTTTCAAAATGTCGGGTCAATGGAAACAGAGTTATTGACCATAAAAATGCGCAATTGTTTGACAAATAGTATTTTTGGCTGTATCTAAATTGGTTTACCTTGCAATACTGCAATGGCAACACTTTCTTCGCATGGAAAAAGTCACATGATCAACAACCGGATGTTTCCACTGGTGAAAACCACGACAAAGACGACGACAGGATGTAGTTGGAGAGTCATGCGCAGCATGTTTATCTAATGACTTGTCTCGATAAGAAACTTATTCTCGTGTGATTTTAACTGCGTTTCACATTTAACAGAAACACTGCCACTGCGTAATTGTGTTTTTTTTTGGTATTAGTGGAATATTGACAAAGTTTTGCTCACATTTGTGACAGAAAAGAAGCCAACGGAAACGCAGCGAGTGTTTCAGACCTCAGTGCCGTCGCCGAGGTTGTTGTGGATTTTGACCTCCAGGTTGACCTGCTTCACTTTGCCGTTTGTCTCCTGGTTGCGGTTGATGTTGACGTTCCTCACGGTGCAGTGCTTTGTGCCGAAGTTCTTCTCCACGCACTTGTCCATGCACACCTCCACCTTGGTGTTGAGCGGATACTCCTCGTAGGCCTTCGGAGTCTTCGTCACCTTCTTGGCCGACCGCCTGCAGCGGCGAAACAGGAAGCAGGAAGCAAGCAGCGCCAGCACCAGCAGGGTGATGGCGGCCACTCCCCCGCCCACGGAGCTGCCCACGTGGGCGTTGAAGGTGGCGGAGGGGCCGGCCTCCAGGCGCAGCGACTTCATGTTGGTGCCGTTCTTCACCTGGTCGCCCTCGTTGTCGTAGATGAGCGACTCGTCGAGCGTCAGACGCCCGCTGCGGTCCACCAGGTCGCGTTTGGAGCGGCTCACCTGATACGTCAGCGAGCGCTGAATCCTGGGGCTGTAGCTCGACTCTGGGCCGATGACGTAGATCACCTGCAGGTACCACTGGTGGCCCGCCTCCACCTGTCAGTCAGAGAGGTCATTTATTTATTAGTTTATTTAGCTGAAATGTTGTACGTTAATTCACATTTCTGAGAAGGACAAGTTTTTCTGTTTTTATTGAATTATGCTTGGGTTAATATTGTATAGTATTGAGCAAAAACGCATCCATGTACTGGATTTAAAGATCAAATTTCCACTAACATGCAGCAACTTTTTACAATAAAAATAACGAAAACTACTGCAGAATTAGCATTAGACTAAGAGAATGGTGTTTTTTGAAATTACAAAAATGAAGTTCTAATAGTACAAGAATAAACTCATACTATTACCAGAATAAAGTAGTAAAATGTAAAGACACAGCCACATTAACAGAAAAAAGTCAAAATAATACAAGAATAAGGTTCTAATACTATCAGAATAAACTCATCAGAAAAAAGTAGTAATAATAAAAAAATAAAACCATAATAATAAGGAATATTAATAATACTAAAAATTAACTAAATTATAGTGGTATTAATATGACATAGTATTCTTATAAAATTACCACTATAATAATACTCATAATATAACCAAAATAAAGTCATAATAACGAGAATAAAGTTGTAAAAATAAAACTTTACTTTGCTATCACTGTGAGTTTATTCTCGTATTATTAGGACTTTATTTTCATATTTTACACTATTCTAATAAAAGTCATAATAATGAAAAAATAAAATCTGAATAATATGACACTATTTTGGTAAAACATAGTTGTAATATTAAACATATGAGTTTATTCTCATATTTTTCTGACTCTATTCTTACAAAAGAGTCGTAATATAATGAAAATAAACTCATATTACCAGAATGAAGTAGTAAGATTAAAGTCATAATAGTACTAGAATGAAGTAACATGAATACAAGTATAAAGTAGTAATTTTGTGAAAACTCCTACTCACAGAAATTCCACTGTGTTAAAACTGGGAATATTGAGCATCTGGTGACGCTGGGTATCTGTTTTAAAAACTAAGAAATATTTAACAAATCATTTAACAAATTATTATCATTAGCAGGACCTTGAAGCGATTGTGAAAATTACTGAGTTTATTTCAAAGAAAGAACCAAATGGACTTACCAATCAGGTCATATCAGATCTTAACACAACATTTTCTTGTAATTTTATAATTTCTTCCTCTAATATTATGACTACATTCTCGTAATATTATACATTACATCAAAAACAGGAATTCACTGACCTTGTAAAGAGCGTCGACCTTCATGGTGAAGCCGTCGACACCCGGCATGGCTGCCACGGCCTGCAGCTCTGGGACGTCGGAGGCAAAATCTGCCTCGAACGGAACGTCGTGAAAAAACTTGTGGCATACGTCCGGCTGTTTACGATCCTGAAACACAATCAGAGCAGATCAAAACAGAATAATAAACATTTTAAAACTAAAATGGTTGCTTTCATTTTTAAACCAGTGGCACTCTCAGAAAATATCAGGAGCTGTGGGCACCTTGGTCCCCCCACTTGGGGGCGCCCCTGTTTTAAATTCAAACGTAAATACCTGGTTTTCAATATAAAAAACTAAGAGAACTACAGCAGAAAACCTTATGGTAGTTAGAATATCATCTGGATGACAAACCACTGCCAAACCCAGTTTGTCCAGTGTGAACTGGTATGGAAAGCTGTTAAACTGGAAAGTTTTCTTTGAGCATTTTGCTGTAAAAGAAAAATCAGGATGCCTTGAAATAATATTAGCAGAAGACTTGCAAAAAAATAAATTACAAAAAAATGTAAATTATTATGCCTGAGGAAAATACCCAGAAAACTAGCAGCAGCCTCAGGCTTGTTGTTTGTTGTTCTTTAGATGGGCCGAAACAGATTTTGTTGTGCTTCTGTAAAATGGCTATAAAGGCTGATTCTGAATACTTCAAAGTAACACTGTTATATATTTAAATTGTCCAAGGAGGGCAGAGTTCTCAAAGATTGTACTCATGTAAAAGCAGCACTACTTCATCATATTTTTACTCCAATAAAAGCAAAAAGTAGCCGTCCAAGGAATTAGTTAAGTAAGAGTAAAAAGGTATGTGGTAAAACATTTACTCAAGTTCTGAGTCACTGATCAAATTATCGATCATTTAAGTATGTAAAAATTACATTATCAGATGAACCAAAATATAAAGTTATGTGGCAATTTTGGTATTTAAATGACAAAAATTACAATAATTCATATAAGTAACAAAAAATAACAAAATCAGGCAAAAAACCTGATTCTTTCAATAAAAAACTTCAGAATATTTAACAAAAACTGCAGGTGTGTGTGTCTGTGTCTGGTGAATTTTTGGTTAAAACATGATTGTTTTTCATTCAGTGAAGGAGAGAATCCAGACATTTTACTCCAGTAACAGTAGAAATACTTCATAATAAAATGACTCAAGTAAAAGTAAAAAGTACAGCGTAGTAAAAATATTTGTAAAAGTACATTCTTTTTCAAAAAAAGTTATTCAAGTAAATGTAATTGAATAAATGTAACTAGATACTAAACAATTCTGTAAACTGTTTGGATTTCATGGTTACAACCACAAATATATGTGTGGAATAAATGAAACTCTCAGAAGGGCAGATGACATAAATTAACTAACTTTCAGAGGGATGTGTTACAATGAGTCAAGTAGGTGAGAGAAATGTATAAAAAACAATAATAAAAACAAAACAATAAACCCAAAATATTCATAAAAACCAAACAGATTAGATGAAAGTTTGTGTTTACCAGCAGTAGGAAGCGATGTTTGAGATGTTTGTTGGGTTGGATGCAGCCGTACTGCGGCCCCTCGTTGTACAGGGTCCCAGTGGGATCGAAGAAGGGAACGTAGCCGTCCCGCCCCGTGCACAGGTAAACCTTCTCCAGCTGCAGCTTGTATGCTGCGTTCAGGTTCTGCTCCGGGTTCCACAGCACTCTGCCGTACAGAGTCTGACCTGCAGGGGGCAGCGAGTGGACCAGAGAGGAGTTAAACGGTTTAAGTAAGCTGTTTCACTGCATGTGATAAAACAAATACTTCCAGTGAGGAGATTTTTTATTTGTTTTTGTAATTATAATTGTAAATAATGTACAGTACAGACCAAAAGTTTGGACACACCTTCTAATTCAATGGGTTTTCTTTATTTTCATGACTATTTATAAGGCAAGAAATCCCACTTATTAACCTGACAGGGCCACTTATTAACCTGACAGGGCACCTATGAAGTGAAAACCATTTCAGGTGACGACCTCTTGAAGCTCATCAAGAAAATGCAGAGTGTGTGCAAAGCAGTAATCACAGCAAAAGGTTGCTACTTTGAAGAAACTAGAATATAAGGGCTATTTTCAGTTTTATACTTTTTTGTTTAGTGCATATTTCCACATGTGTTATTCATAGTTTTGATGCCTTCAGTGTGAATCTACAATGTCAATAGTCATGAAAATAAAGGAAACTCATTGAATTAAAAGGTGTGTCCAAACTTTTGGTCTGTACTGTATATCGTGATAGACATGTGATAAATATTAATATAGAATACATCTCAATATTGAATATACAGAATATTCACTGAACTCCGATACAGAACCGCACAGCATTCTGGGGGACGTAGGCAGAGGAAACCTGTTAGCTAGCTAAGCAAAGTTGGCGGAATCAACTAACTCACTCACTCTTTGGTTACCTAGCAACAACCTGCTGGGTAACAAGCAATTTCAAGTTCCTCCCCCAAACTTCAGTTACCTAGCAACAACCTGTTGAGTAACTGGCACAGTAGCAGTTTAATATTTTGCATCATAACTTATTTAAAAATAAAAAACAACAGCGTCGATTGAAAAACTGAATAAAACAGGAAACGTCACTAAACCAGCCTGGCAACATTTATTGATATTGACTGATATGAAATGATTATATAATATGTTTTCTGCCATATCGTCCAGCCCTAAAAGATAGTATATTATTTGAAAAGAATATTAAGAAATTAAGATAAAAACAGTTTAACTGCATTTTACCAGACTGCTTCTGAGTAAATAAATGAATAAATCAAATGTATGTGCTCCTCTACAATAATCAAATATAGGTAAAAATAGAGTGATACATTTATGTTTCTCATGAAGACGTGATTAACGCCATAAGTTTTTAATTTTTTATTTAAAAAAAAAGAAAAACTTCAGATTTTTTATAACTCAATTACTGTCAAATTGACAGCTTTGGCCCAATGAAATAATTTCTGGATTCAGTGATTTAAATATTAAGTGACAGCTATAAAATTAAGATACTTATCAGATCCTATTTATATTACAGCATCCTTGGAAGCTAAATATGAAAAACGTGGAATAGCATGAAGGATGGGTTATTTTTGACTCCTACCCATGGAGAAGGCTCCCTTGTAATCCATCTCAGCCATGGAGACGTCGGCGGAGGCCGGATCCAGCAGGAAAACCTTCTCGTTGTTGCACAGCTGGAACTCCGTGTTGAGGGAGTAAACAACCGGAACGGGCCGGTTGGTCTGCTGGAAGGCAATTGGAACAAGGAACCTGTTGGAGTAGAAAAAATGTGTTCAGGATGCAACTCAATGTTGGTAACACAGGGTTTCTGCAGGTTTCACCACCACAAATTAAAGGCTTTTTTAAGACCACTGTGAATTAAATTTAAGACCTGTATCACCACAGAAACGCACAAAAGAAAACTGCATATTTTACATTGTAATAGTGCCAAGTTTTTTATATGGGTCAACAACAGACCCATATAATAGACAACAACAGAAGTTCGTGGCGAAGACGAACGTTGTCCAGCCAACTGGTGATAAATTCACACTTTCCCTTGATTTACCTCAAAAAGCTAGCTAGCAAGGACATATTAGCAGCTAGATAGCGATAGCCTCAACCACCTTAAGTCACAGAACGGAGTGGCTATAAAATTACACTTCGTCATAATAGACGCCAAAAAAGCTAACTAGGTTATAATTAACATCTAGTTAGCTCAACCAACTCAAGTCACAGAACAGAATGGTGATAAATTTACACTTTTTCATGATAGACGAAAAGTGTCTATCGTGGTGAAATAATTAAGATCACTTGCTAGTTAGCAAACGTATATTAGCAGCTAGTTAGCGGTAGCCTCAACTGCCTCAATTCACACAACAAAATGGCAATAAATTTACACTTTCTCCTGACAGACTCAGAAAAAGCAAGTTAGCTATTAACATAAGGGTATATTATCAGCTAGTCAAGGGTAGTTCAACCACCTCAAGTCACACAAGGATATGGTGATAAATTTACACTTTCTCAAGATAAGTGCAAAAAACCAAGGTACCCGGATAGTAAGGATATATTAGCAGCTAGTTAGCAGTAGCTCAACCAACTCAAGTCACAAGAGGACATTGCAATAAATTGACACTTTCTCATGATAGACACAAAAAAACTAGCCAGCTAGTTAGCAAGGATACATTAGCAGCTAGTTAGCAGTAACCTCAACCAACTCAAGTCACAGAACAGATGGAAGATGTCTGTGCAAGCCTCAAACGTTTGCTTGATATAAAAGTCCAGCAAGAAAAATAAATTACATAGAATATACAAAATTAAATAATTGACAAAATTTAAGACATGCGATTAACGATTTTAAAGGCCAACTTACATTTCTTCATGGATTTAAGATATTTTAAGGCCTTAATTTTAGAACCATAAATTTGAGACTTTTTAAGGACATGCTGTAATATCTCCTAGATTTCCAGAATCTGTGGGCCATACTTCTCTGGAGCGTGAGCCGTGCAGGACAGAGGTTTATCTCCCGGGTCGATCCAGGGCTGGGTCGGCTGAACGGTGCACGGGATCAAGAAGACGGTGTACTCCCCAGAGTAGTCCTTCCTGCAGAATACGCAAAGAATATTAGATGCTCACAAAGGAATCAAGATGAGAAAATCTACAGAGACGAACGTGAAGCTTGTTAAGTCAATCAAGAAATGTTAAAAACATCCTCAGAGAAAATGAAAGATATGCTTATCCCACATACACTGCAAAAACACAAAATCTGTCTAGTTTCTAGTGCGAGGACACTTGAAATGAGACAAAACTAACTTAAAAGTTACTTGCATGTTAGTTTTGTTTTATTTCAAATGTACTATAATATTTGTAGTAGAAACTGGACCAAAAATACTTGGTAATATCTTGTGTTTTTACAGTGTTGTGCATTTAAATGAATAATACCCTCCATTCCGCATTTTTTCTGTGTGTTTTTCAGATTTAGGTAAAGTGTTCCCACCTGCTGTAGGAGCTGGTGGCCCTCCACAGCTGATACGGTGAATCGAAGGTCTGCGCGCTCCACAGAAGCTGCATGTCGAACTCGATGCCCCCCAGGTGGTCGGGGGCCATCAGGCAAGATTTGTGACCCGGCAGAGTGTGGTGATCCAAAACAAACTGACCTGAAGGAAAGTAAGAAAGAAAATGTATATAAGACTTTCACTAAAAAAACACCAGCAAGTTTCATTTAATACATGTTTTTTAAATTTTCTTTTAATTACACATTGAAAGAATTAAAAATGAAAAAAGTAGATATCAAGTAATACTATACGTTGTATACATTGTACTATACATCGTATAATTATAAAATTCGGCACAATGTGTAACATATCACAACCTACAGAAACGTCTCTATGAGCCATAGTCCAAAACCAACAGAAAGTCGGCCATTTTATCTCTTTTACCTACATTGTAACTATGAACTCTTCCTACAGGTTTTGACATGGAAACTTCAAAATCTCCCAGTAAAGACTTGAGACGTTGGAGACCACAAGTTATCAAAAGTTTTTTGCTGCACCAAAGCTTATGGGTGTGGCCAAGCCTCAAAATCTGACCATTCACCATAAAAGGTGGAATAAATTCCCCATATAGTTTCACAGCTGTATGAGACATTCTTTGTGACCCAGAAATGTTTAATGTTTAACATATTCTCATGTAAATTGGTGACATCATCATTGCCCCGCCCCCTTACAACAGTAAGTTACTTATTTTGCTGCTGGTTGTCTTTCTTTTACACTGTGAAGAAGAATTTTCTAGCTGGAAGGTCAAATTTCAGCACACCCTTTAAGATTTCAAGCCCTACTTGTACTAATATGAACTAAAGGCGATTTGGAAAATTTGGCAAAAGCGCCACCTAGTGGGAGAATGCAGGAAAGGTGTGAGAGCATTGACGACGACGACGGGGTGGCAGTGCCGAAGTGGCACCGAGTTGTGAGGGCCGCCCAATGCTGCATGCAAGTTTAATTCATTTCTATACTCAGAGCACAGAATTAGACTGAATAGATCTGCCCTTATTGATCAGGCACATTGTTACTGATACCAAAGATAAAATTATTTTCAATAACTGAAAATAATACAGATATTAATATCAGATCGGTGCATCTCTAAACTTGACAATCCCAAAGGACATAAAACAGGTTTTTACTATTTCATCACGTTTATTTTTCTCTTAAATCGGGAGATTTTGTAGGAGAAAACGTAAAACAGTAATCTGAGCTGCTTTACAGAGTGTTTCTCTGTTGCTGTGAACCGACCTCTGAATTTGGCATGAGTTTTGAACTCAATCACAAGCCGGCCGTCCTCTCTGATAAAGATCCTGATGATCTGCAGTCTGGCTGAAAGGACGCTGTCAGTCTGGATCCCTGCAGACAGGAAAATAACAGAAGTTAAGAACCAAGGTGCAACCCTTATCACAATAACCGCTCTCTCAGTTATCTGATGTTAAACGGTTTTAATTTCCGTTCCGGAGGCTGAGGCATAAAGAGAATTGATTAGGAGTGATTTTTTTTTCTGGGTTTAGCCCCGACCTGTCCTCCAGAGCACCGTGTCATAGAAGAAGGAGAACTCCATCTCGGTGTGATGCTCCAGAGAGGCCCAGCCTCTAGGCGCCGTCACGTAGATGTAGGATACGTAGAGAGGAACCTGCACAGTCAGGAAGGACTGAGCCGAGTCCCGAACCTGAAAAAACAAACAAAAAACAGCAAAAGTGTGTCTTTTAATTTTGTTTCTCCACTTCCAGGCTATGAGCTCATGTACAGGGTTTCTACACTGTCTAATAAAGTTTGGAATTTGATTTAAAGATGACCTATTATGTTTCCTTGAGCAGGTTAGGATAGCTCTATAGATGGCCTACAAAACATTTACACATTTTTTTTAACAATATCATTCTTATCTAATGGGACTTTAGGCTGTTTTAGGGCATCTTGTCACTTTAAATCAGAAAAATCTGCTGCTGGTGTCAAGAAAATCCGAGCTCATCCCACTTCCCCATGCTGGAGATTTTAGTTTAACAGTAATAATAAATAAAGTTATCTTTAAAATGAATCACTCAAGTGACATCAAGGCCCAACAGTAGACTTAAGTGTCAATAAAATAAATCTGGTTGTGTGTGTTGTTTTTGTCTCATGCAAACTTTGCTTTAATTCTACTTTTTTCTATCTAATCATAAGAAATCATAGTCAGTCAGAGAGATTCATGAAACAAGAAAAGCAGGTTTCCTGGAAAAAGAGGAAGTTTCCAGCCTGCAGATTTATAAAAATAGCTGAGACTATTTTAAAGCATGAAAGTTTTAAAAAATTAAATCTAAACATTTTGAGTAATTTGATAAGATTCAAAGTAAAATACTTATATTAATATTGGTTTACTTGTAATAATACTTACACTTATATTTGTGAGAACACCTACAAGAAAAACAAGTAACTGTAACTTTAGTAGTAAATAATTAGAATCATGGATTATTCTTGGTTTCTTTTCAGAAAACATCTGTAATAACTCACATTAAGATTATAATAAGAATAATTAATAAGTTATAAAATTATAAATGAATGCTAAATCAGAGAAGCTAAAGAAAATAAATGTGATATAAATGTGATTTTGACATTGAACTTGAAATGGTGTAAAAGGTTGTAAAACTGCAATTAAACATCACTGATATGTTGGAGGTAGATGGTAGGTGAAAGGTGACAGGAAGGGAAAAAGGGGAACTAACAGGAGAGCAGAGATGATCAGCACCTTATATGGAAACAGGAGATTGAGCAACCCTGAGACATTAGCACAGACATCAGGAAATGTCTGTAAGACAGTGAAGGATATGAGATCATCTGTCTAAGCAGACAGATAAACCCTATATAAGGTGGGTGCAAAAGAGGAACCGTTCGTTGGATCCTCCGGGCAGCTTCGAGCCAAGATCGAGATGGACAAAGAACTCTGCAGCTGAAGAAGAGCCGGGGCCACGGAGCCGGAGACTGTCCTGCACATGGAGACCAACCCGTCTGGCCCACAATCTGTGGCTTCGAATCGCACTTCTCTCATTGGCTGGGTTCTGACCCCAAAGACAAAGATGAAGACAAAGACAAGGAAGAAGAACTGGTGCCTTTTTTCCTGCCAGCACCAAGTCCTGTGTGACCTCACCATCCATGCGGAGAAGAAGTTCATCGGACCTACAGAGATCCCTGCCTTCGTCGATCAACTTCCTCCTCCTGCTGCCGCACCTTCTTCGTCGTCGTGCCAGGTCTGGGGTTCGAGACGCCAAACTCCGTCCGTCTCTCTCAAAGGTTCCCTTTTTTAGTTCTCAGTGTCAGCAGTAGGGAAAGATAGACTAGATGATTGATTTTACTTATTTGATTATTTCTGCTACTGAATTAAGCTGTACTGACCCTTGCAAAAATGCCTTACTAATAAAATATTTAGCATAAAGAAAATCTAAAAGATGTTGTGGACATTCAGTTAATGAGTCACCTTAAAGTTCTTTGATGGTTGTAAAATAGCTGTGATGTTTGATTCTGGAGAGGAAAAAGTGGAAAATGTTTTTAGGTTGCTGGTAGCCCATATTTAAAACATCATCCTTGGGACTCGCCCGAGTTACTAAAACCTACCTGGTTCAATAACAAATGCAAGTTGTAAAATAGAGAACGAGCGACCGTTAACAGGTGTGCTCTGTGAAACTAGTTGGCTGTAGGTTGCTCAGTCTGGCTAATTCACAGGGGGAAGAAGGGTGGGACACCTGGATGTAGGCCGTCAGATAACCAGGCGAATCGTTTCTCGAAACCAGCTTAAACAGAGTTTACTTCAGTTCTGGACAGGGTAAATCCCAGCAGATTTAGGAAACTCAACGGACCCGTTAGACGGAGAGCTGGTAGCACATCTCCCCTCTCAGAAGAGGAAGTACGAGAGTGAGAGAGTAGAGACAGAAAGGAGGGGGGGGGTGTTGCGCAACAACAAGTGGCGCCCAACGTGGGGCCCAGTCCAACGGAGTAGGAGGGCCCTATGTGCCAAGTCAGTGAAAACAGATGTGAGGATCTGAATAGCTCACTTGGTTTGTTAACTCTTAGGGAATAGAGTTAATGGTGACTGATAAGGCCGTCAGTCACAACCCTTGCAGTAACTGTATGGCATACAGGTGAGGAAAAGCTTCTACTGAGGATAAATGACCGGATCCAGACAGTGAAGCTAGTAGCCAACATAGTCTAGACCCATCCCTGCTCGAAGGCTAAAGAGAGGCTTTGGGGGATAGACAACTCGAACCGACAGAGAGACGGAGTGATGGATGATCACTTCGAGGAGGAAAATCTGGGGAAGAAACCGGAGGAAGCCTGCCGTCCAGATCGTTTGGAAAAGGAGGAGACCTCAACAGAACTGCATCAGCTTCTACACAGCTACTGTGACTCAGACCTGAAGCAAGTGGGGAAGTTGGTTCCAAGAATGAGGAACTGAAACATCAACCCCTGACAAAGGAAAGTTGGCTCACTCTTGCTGGAGTGGTTCGTGATGTAATGCTGACAAGAAAAGAATAGACCAGCCAGCAAGCATGCACAAGAAACAGAGAAAAGTATCATCAGCTGACGATGGATGAGGAAGCACACCGCGTCCTCCGCTGCAGCCATCGAGAAGACATCCGGCAACAGAGGAACAAACACCAGCAGCTGACATCATCACACAGACGCAGACATGGTTAAAGACATCCTGCTGGACCCGGAGCTTGAAATTGGGCCAGCACAACCCACCAGTAAGAAACGACCGCAAGAGACATCTGAGAAGCCAGAACAACCGGAATGGACAATCTACACCGATGGATCCAGAAAGGGGTCCGACCAGTCGGCATACTGGGGATTTATTCTGAAGCAAGACGGCAAAGAGAGATGCCGTCAGAAAGGAAAAGCTCCCGGTAGTGCTCAAGCCGGAGAAGTAACGGCCGTACTGGAAGGATTGCTGGAGCTGGTAAAAAGGAAAATCAAGAGTGCCAGGTTAGTAACTGACAGTTACTACTGTGCTCAGGCCCTTAGAGAGGACTTGGCCATTTGGGAAGAAAATGGTTTTGAGACTGCAAAGGGCAAGCCCGTGGCACACAAAGATTTGTGGAAAAAGATTGCTGAGCTAAAAATGCAGTTGGAGATAGAAGTTGAGCATCAAAGAGCACACACGCATGAGGGAGCTCATTGGCGTGGGAATGATGAAGTGGACTGTTATGTCCAACAAAGGAAGATCGTCTTTGTCGGTACCGAGAAGTGGGACAGTACTCCCAGAGGACGGGAGGTCCCAGAAGAGTACGTGGTCGAGGTCGTGCGGAGCGTGCATGAGGCCCTTGGACATGCAGGCGTGCGACCTACCCGTAAGGAGCTGGAGGAGCAAGATCTTTGGATCCCAGTGAAACAAGTCCAATGCGTGCTGAGGGACTGTGAAGTGTGTGGTCAATACAACGCAGGTCGCCGAGGGCAGCGGATGGAAGGTTTGTTCATCAAGTGCACAGTCCCATGGGGTTCAGTCTGCATGGATGTAGCAGAGCCAATGGGGACAACAGGAAAGAGAGGTGAGAAGTACCTCTTGGTGCTGATGGACACAGTGACAACTGCTAGAAGAGCAGGTCTTCCCCTGCAGAGGAACTCCGTTCACGTCACAGAAAGCAGGGAGGCGAAGACACTTCTCCTTTTTGCTTAGGAAGGAAAAGGGAAGTTGCAGCTTGAAGTGTCACTGAAAACAGGGCAGAGAGTTTGGATTAAAGCTCAAGATCGGCCTGCAGCTACGGGGATCAAGCTGAGATTCAACGCCCAAGATTTTGTAAAGTAAGTACTGAACTTCAACACAGTACTACTGATGAAGAAAGGGGTCCATGAGGAAGCAGTGCTCAAGCCAGTTCTTAGCTACAGTGAACCAGAACATTACAAGAAGATGGCCAGAGAATCAAGCACCATGCCATCCTACAGTAGACTGGCCACTATTACGGGAAGGTTGCCGTTCAAAGAACAACTTCAAGGCTTTGGACTGGGAGGGCCGTGAAGAAATTGGATTATGCTAAAGAAGAACTCCTGTCACAACCTGATGGATTAAAATGGAAAAGGATCATGATTACGGATAAAGCGTCATGATGCTTATGCTTTTTGCTTTGCTCTTTATTCTGAAGCAAGACGGCAAAGAGAGATGCCGTCAGAAAGGAAAAGCTCCCGGTAGTGCTCAAGCCGGAGAAGTAACGGCCGTACTGGAAGGATTGCTGGAGCTGGTAAAAAGGAAAATCAAGTGTGGAAACTCGTTGAGTTTCCACACTTACATTGGCACGAGAAAATGGCTGCAAAATGATGTGCAATTATACAAACGTACATCTTTCAAAAGCATTAGTGGAGCCTTCTGCACAACCAATAAAAATGATAAAAATGCAGCAAGTGGTTTCTGGATGGAAGGTTGACAACAAAATACTTGTGTTTCCAGCAGCCATTGTACAGCACATACAGCAGTAAAACCAGCTGTGCTTAGCTTGGCTGGGGTTGCTAGGTAATGATGCAGTGCACGTCAAATGTGATTTAACAATCGCAAGGTTTTTGAAATGGCTCACTTTCCAGGCAACAAAAACATTAACTTACTGACATAAACAGATTGGTGAGTCTTTTTAAGTGCTTGGGCTGTTTTTGGAAACAGCAGAGGCACAAATAGAGGAACAGAAATATGCAAAAAGTGAATTTTGCATCAGTTGTCCCCTTTTGAGAACTATCTGAATAAAAATGGAAGAAGAAAACAGAGTCCACCATCCTTCCATTTATCCATTAATTGAATTGACTGAGCAAACTGAAGTTGTGTTTTTAGTTGTTTGGCGAAGCTATTGGTGTATTTTAATGATCTGTACTGGTTCTGAATTATCCAATAAATTTGTAATTCAGTACATTTATGTCTGGATTTAAAAAGAGAAATAGAGATTTCAAGCAAATTCAGCAATGCTTTTCTTGATTGGGTCGGTAGTAAACCTCAGATATCTGTACCGGTATCAGAAGTGTAAAAAGAGGATCGGTCCATTCCTAACCCCACATCTAGAACAAAGTGATGCTTGACCCACCTGGAAATCAGCGGTGACGGAGCCGCCGCAGACGTCGATGAGCTCGGTCATGTCGTAGTAGGCATCAAAGGTCCAGATGCAGCTCTTCAGGTTCAGGTGCTTGTAGAGCTGGATGCTCTTGGCCTCTCGGACGTTGGGGTTAAACTGGTAGGGGCGGTCATAGCCTGGACCAAGAGAGATGCTGTCGTAGGAAATATCATCCAGGAAGCCGGACTCTGTGGGTAGAACAGGGATTCTGCTTTAAACCACAGAATTAGGAGGGAGGATGGTACATTTTAACAAATTAAACTCTGAAATGCCTCTAAACAGGTTTTGTTTTTCCCACAGTAAAATTCAAATAAATATTCTTCAAGGTAAGTGAGTTAAAAAAAATACAAATACTGCAAAAACACAAGATCTTACCAAGTATTTCTGGTTGAGTTTGCAGTGCATATATCTTAGTATTAAGACAAAACTAACTTACAAGTAATGTTTCATCAAGATAAAGGAGTTTTAGGTCAATAATCCCTTAAAATTGGGAAAGAAGTTCTGATTCTATTGGCAGACAAGTTTTTTCTTGTTTTAAGTGAAATGTAATGTAACCCGTATTATTTCATCAATATTACAGAATTATTTACTGAAAACAAGCTCATAGTTTTTGCATAAATGTTACTTGTAATTTAGTTTATTCTTATTTCAAGTGTATTAAGATATTTTTACTGGACATTAAATCACAAATACTTGGTAAGATTATGTGTTTTTACAATGAATTAATTAAAGATAGTTTCAAATCATTATTTTATATAATTTATATAATAATCAACCACATTCCTTTATTTTTAACAAACATAATCTGTTTGTTTTTATTTTATTTTTATTTTTCAATTCTTGGATTATAATATCTACATTTCTTATAATAAACCACATACATATAACTTAGGTTAAACAAAGATAAAGCCTGTGTGGCTTTTTCTTCTGTCTGTATATGTCTTTTGTTTGTGAAAATAAAAATGGAATATATAAATTCATAAAAAAGAAGATTAAGTAGAACTATAACAGGTGTAGCATTATAAGGAAATATAGATTAGCTACGTAATAGATTGAGTCAATAAATTTTGGTTATGATGTACAAACTAAAGTCAGGTGGCATTCTTTCTTAATGTTTTTGGAAATCAAGGACTTTCCAAACCTTGAAAACACCTAATTAAAATGTAGTAATTTTCCTGAACAGAGTCTGACTGACCAGAAATGCCCTGCAGCTCTTTGATGGCGACCAGGTTGGAGCAGACATGCTGCTGCCTGTAGATCGACTCCGACAGCAGGAAGTGCAGGTTATGCAGCGGCATGGTGGACACAAGCGGCAGCATGCCGTCCTGATGTGGAATCTGCACCGAGATGTGGATGCTGAACATGGAAGAAAATAAAAAGAAAACAAAGCAGAATGGTGATTTAAAAAATTTTCTTTTTTAGAAAAATCAATAATTGTTTTTGTGTAGCACATTTCAGCAACAATTCAGTTCAAACTGCTTTACAACAATTGAAACATTATATTTTGTCACCATTACACATCAAACATGGAGAAGCTGAATGCTGCTTCTCCAGAACCAGAAGATCTGAGAGGTCTGGAAGGTTGACACAACAGCAGATCCGTTCAGTGATTTATAAACTAACAACAGTATTTTAAAGTTTATTCTCGGAGCTACAGGGAGTCAGGGTAGGGACTTTAAAACTGGGTGATGTGCTCTATCTTCCTGGTTTTAGTCAGAACAACAGCAGCAGCGTTCTGGACCAGCTGCAGCTTTCAGACCTGTGAAGACACAGTTGCACTAATCAATGCGCCTAAAGATAAACACATGAATGAGTTTCTTTAGATCTTCCTGGTTTATTAATCTTTTAATCCTGGAAATGTTATACAAGTGACAGAAATCCGACTTTGTAATTGTTTTTATGTGGCTCTGAAGGTTAACACCCAGATTTTAGGCCTGATCTCTAGTTTCCAGCTGTAGTAACTGAAGCAGTGTGTTGACTCTAAGTCGTTAGTTTTGTTTCTGTTCAGCTGGAGAAAGTTGTGATTGGATGGGTTCGTAGTCACCTGATGACATCGTAACTGTTTATCAGTGAGTACGAACCGGTTGGGGTGCTCTTTGTGCTTCACATCCAGGTATTTAAGCGCGGCGACAAAGGACTGGGCCTGGAAACCTCTGGCTGTTCCCGTGGTAACGGGGGTGTGGCAGATGGAGCTGTCCGTGCCGATGGTGACGATGTTGCTCCTTAGCGGCGTTCCCAGGTGGCCGGCTTTATCCCGGGCCTGAGCCACACAGCGGACGTGGAAGCGACGGCTGAAGTAAATGCTGTCCAGAACCTGAGGGGAACCACACAAAGTAGATTTAAGAGAAAAAATGGAGGCCTTCTAGTCTTTCTGACCACTCCAACATGCTCCTTAGTAGCTGTCAAACAACAGCCTAAATACCTACGAATGGATAGAAATGAATGGACGAGTTTCTCTAGATCTAGATGGGATATTAGTTCTTTAATCCTGAAAATATTCTTCAGGTGATAGAAGGCTGACTTTGTTATCCTCTTTAAGTGTCTGTTGCCGTTGTTTGTTCCATAAAGACTGAACACTAAATGCGCACCAAAGACATCTGAAGCTCTGTTATAATTGGCAGAAGCTTTCGCCACCTAACAGGGGTTGAACTGACCTGGATTGTAACCTTATTTTTGACTAAGTGCAGTAAACCATTGGGCCTCACCATGTGGTTGACGCTGGTGTACGGCGTTGTGTCCGTCACCATCTCAAACGGAGAGCGTGCTCCACTGGAGTCGGTGGGAGCCGCCACCTCCCAGGAGTAGTGAACCTGTGTCTGGTTGATTCCCGCCTCCTCACAGTGCTCCTTCACCACTGAGTACGTCGGGTAGTGAGGGTCACAGGGGGTCACGCAGACCAGAGGGTAGCCAGGAGAGGGAGTTTTCTTGCTGCCTTCTTTGGTCACCTCCTGGACGTGATTGTAGTCGGCTAGTGAAACCACCTGAGGAGGCAGGAAGACTCGTTTTAATGCTCCAACTTTGGAAATGTGTTAAAGGAGTGACCTATTATACTAAAAATTCAAATTTTTATGATTTTGTACCTCCATTGGGTCTCTACAGCTTCTAAAAACAACCCAAGCACTTAAAAAAAACACCCCGCCTTTTTCTTGGCAACAAGTGAATGTTTTTTGGTGTCTGTTTCAAAAACCACCAGACGTCCCGTTACCTAGCAACCCATGCAGAGATCCAGCCCATTTGGTCATTTGTTTTTACCGCTGTATGCGCTGTACAATGGCTGCTGGACTGCAAAAACACAAAATCTTACGAAGTTTATTTGGTTTAGTGTCTAATGCAAATATCTTAATACACCTGAAATAAGACAAAACTAACTTACAAGTAACTTTGCTGCAAGAATTATGAGCTTGTTTTAAGAAAATAATTCCTTTATATTGGAAACAAATATTAGTTCCATTGGCAGATTATTTCACTTATAGCAAAACATTTTCCTTGTTATTAGTGAATTAAGCGGCCAGATGAAAAGCACAGATGAAACTAGTGCTTTTCATCTGTAGTAGGGAAATATTAAGTTAAAACTAGGTTTTGTACTTCCATTTGGGTTTCTATTGCTTCTAAAAACTTCAACTGGTCTTAATAAAACAGTAGCTGTTTTTTGGTTAAAAAGTTAATGATTTTGGGTTTCTAGAAAATAAAAAATCTCCCAATTGTTAAGTCAGATTTGACACGCACTACCCTGTTACCTAGCAACCCAAGCTGAGCTCCATCACTGAGCAGGATTACTATTGGAACAACACATTATCAGTAGGGTCTAACCTGTCCAATGGCTTGTTGTATAATGGCTGTACAACCAGTCAATGTACAGCTGGTTTTACCACTGTACAATGGCTGTTGGAAAAGACAAGTGATTTGCTGTTGACTTAACATCCAGAAATCACTTGCTGCATTCTTGTTGGTTGTGCAGGAGGCTCTGCTATTGCTTTTCAAAGATGTGTAGTTGCATAATTGTACATCTTTTTGCAGTCATTTTCACATGCGAGTGGAAACGTTGAGTTGAGGGGCGTGGCCAGCAGCAGCAGCAGCTTATTTGGATTTAAAGTGACAAGAGGCCCTAAAACATCTCATTCTGAACTGATCAGACTAGAATCTCATTATCTAAGAAATATTCTGAGAATAAAATGTAGTAGACATGTTTTGTATGCCCATAAACCTATCCTGGCCTGTTCAAGGAAGCATAAAACCTTTAAAGAAGCGATGCTTCTAAGAGGTTTTTCTTACTATAGGTGGGGCAGGGAGGATGAGGCTCCCTGCGGCCTCCTGGTCCAGAATCGTCACAGTCGCCGTGGTGATTTCACCAAGCACGGCCTCCACCGGATCATCAGGACCAAGCACCAGGGAGAAGGATTCATGCCACTCTCGGTCTTCATTAGACAGAATCTCCACCTTGAACATGATGTGGTCCATTCCTTTAAAGCAACAAATATAGTCAGCGATATTTAATCACACACGGGAAGCTACATCAGAGGTTCTCTCCACTCACCAGGCGTGAACTTCAGGACTCGACTGTTGGGATTGTAGTCCACTCCAGACTGGGCCGATCCGTCCCTGGTGCTGCAGCGGATCTTGGAGGTTCGGTTCAGGTCTCCGTGGCGGATCACCTTGATGTTGAGCGCCTCGAAGTCGTCTGGACCGGGAGGCTCTCTGACCTGGTAGGACGCCTGTTCGAACTCGATGGTGGGAGCTGGAGGAGCAGAAGAAGTTGGGTCGCGCGCGCAATATGTCAGCTTTAACATCGGTACCGGGATTAATCTGATTGATCTTTTCAGCCCTAATCACAATTAATACCTATCCTTAACTTTGTGTGTGTAGTGGTTATAAAACTATTTTAGACAGCCAAAAGGGAAAACAAGAGCTAGTGATCTGCGATCGATTCTTTTGGTCTTTCAAGTTCAGTGCTACAGACAGATACAGTAAAGGGTAGCCTAAGTTTAATGAAGTTTAAAAAACAATGTATTTTTCTTTAATGTCACTTTTCCGGCTATGTTTGGTTATAATTCTTGAAAAGTTCAACCTTTTAGATTTTAAGTTATGAGGGTTTAATCATTCGAGTTTCGATTGGTTTTGTCTGATCGGATGTAGGGGAACGCGACGCCTCTGCTCCTCCATTACAACACTGGAGACGAAAGCAGTGACATCGTGTCCGTGTTTTTATTATTCCCCTACAGGTAGAGTTCGTACTACCTATTACAAGCCTTACAAGTTATTGATTATGCTTGTTTAATGAACAGGGAGCGTTGTGGTGACTGTGATAATTATAGTCTAAGAGCTACTATACTCACCTTAGCTTCCTGGTTAGCTGCGTCCTGTGTGTGCTAAGTTTGTTTTACTGTGTTGGCATAACCAGAATGGGTGTAATGTTTACTCAGTATGTGACAGTGTAATGTCTGAAACTGTTTTGAAATATTACCATTACAACACTGGAGACGAAAGCAGTGACATCGTGTCCGTGTTTTTATTATTCCCCTACAGATAGAGTCCTTACTCATAAGGGGCGTAACATGCGCTTAAAATGTATATTTGCATATTTTCAAAAAAATGTTCAAGAAAATGTTTTATTGTCTCTACCAAAAATGTCTGAAGATTTAGTAGTCCAGGTTTTAAAACTTAAGAGTTTGTGGCTGATCTGTTGATTATTTTTCCAACTAACCAATTAATAATTGGGTAGCAAAAGGTGGTTAATAGGGGATTTTTTTTTTTTTTTTACAGGATTTGAAACAGGTGAAGCTAAAACTGCAACTTGAGGAGTTCTGGGTAGAACATATTTACAGGTAAAGATTTGTTTATCTTAATTCTGAAATGTATATATTTTTGAACAGTTTTGGCTTAGTTACGGCTTTAAATGTATTGTTCTTTCACCAATGAGCCTTTTTCTGAGTCTGTATAATCTAGTTAATGATTATTTGATTACTAAATTAGTTTGCGATTAGTTCACTAATCGATTAATCGGAATTTATTTCATTAACCGTTTCAGCCATTAATTGAGTGTATTCAGGGTGTTTACCATCCTCATCGTTAGTGATGGTGATCGTCACGATGTCATTGGCTCCAATCATTGCTCCGCTCCAGTGGTCACCCTGCGGCGTTCCAAGATGGAGCTGGAATTCTTCCTCAGGCTCGAAAACAGAGTCGTCGTTGATGTGAACTGTGCAGTTCTTCACCTGATGGACCAACGAAGATTTAATCCCACAAACACAACAAACAGGATTAGACACAATATGTGGGTCAACACGTTACCTTCTCTCCTTTGAGAAAAGTCATTCGGGATTCATCAGCGTTCCTCCTCTCCACAAAGTCATCCATCACCATGGCAGACATGGTCCGAGTGAAACAACGCACCGACGACTTGAAGGACAGGTCTCCGGTCCGGATGACGGGGACATGGAGGACGGTGTCTTTCTCCTTCACGGTGTACGAGGTTTTGCCAAACTGCATGGTAGGAACTGAGAGCAGCAACTGGTTTTAGTGATCGACCCAAAGCAACACGGTGTGGATGGTTCGGTACGTACTGTCCTGGAAGGTGTCGGTGATGACGATGTTGGCTTCGTAAGGTTCCTGAAGGACCGCCCCCTGCGGAGAACTGAGGAAGATAACGAAGGACTCCGGACCTTCAATGGACGGGTTCTGAATGTCGTCCATGATGGTCAAACTGCAGGTCTAAAAATCAAAAAACAGAGGAAGGTTTTTAAATAATCAGAGTTGGGTGGTAACTAGTTACATTTACTCAATTACATTTACTTGAATTACTTTAAAAAAATAAATAGTATTTTCACTATGGTGTACTTTTTACTTGAGTAATGTTATTATAAAGTATTTCCTACTCTTACTTGAGTAAAATTTCTGGATTTTCTACCCACTGAATGAAGAACAAACATGTTTTAACCAAAAATTCACCAGGTACAGACACACATCAGCAGTTTTTGTTCAAGTTTAATAAGGTTTTGTGACAGAAACTGATTAGGAAATTTTTTTTTTTGTCCTGATTTTATTTGTTGTTACTTATATCTATTATTGTCATTTTGGTCTTTAAAATATCAACTTATCAAACAATCATTAAAAATTACATCTTCACAGACCAACATATAAAGGTAAGTGGAAATGTAGGTATTTTATGGACCAAAATGGGAATATTCCATACAATAAAAGCAGCAAAATCAGACAAAAGACAATTTTTCTAAATCAATTTCTTTCAATAAAACTAGTTACTATCCAACTCTGACCACCACCAGGAAGTGAGGTGTGTGTTGGTACCTCCTCAGTTTTTCCAGGTTTGAACTCCACCTTCTTGGAGCTGGGGATGTAGTCGACTCCTGGAATGGCTGATGGCGGGTCCAGAGGTCTGGTAGCGCACCACACAGACGTCACAGAGGACAGGTCGCTTCCCTGGCGCAACACCGGTATCTCTATGGTTCCTGGAGAGAAGAGATCCCAGCAAACTCGGGTCAAGAACACAACCAGATCCACCCGACAGAGAAACCAAACACATTTATCTGGATGTAGGAATGAGGTTCACACCAGCATCTTCACTGAACGTAAAGGTCGCATTTCCAAGCGTCACAGTCGATGCGTCATTGGGTCCGTCGATGACGACCTTGGCTGACGACACGTCACCCATGCGGGCGTTGTCGGAGGCGTCCGACAGCACCAGCTCGAACTCCTCGGACAGTTCGTACTCGCTGTCGTCGATGAGCTTCACGTCGCAGGTGGACATGCTGATGCCGGGCCCAAAGATGACGCGGTTGTCGCTGCTCATGCCGCGGCTCTTGTAGTCGGAGCCGGACTCCAGGGCGTGGAGGCTGCTGCCCTTTGCCGACTTGGAGACGGTGTAGCAGAGAGCCGACACGGTGCTGGAGGCGTCGCCTGCGTGAAAAGGTCCAAGGCAGATCAAACATGGAAGACGTGAGGCGACGGAAGCAACAATCTGACAATATCTGTCACTTTACCAGTAAAAACAAAAGCAGATTCATAATTTGTATATTATAGTAGAATGTTTTTTTATTTGGTACTGTATTTAATTTATAGAGAGAAGCAACAAGGAGAATACACACTCAAATATTTAAATATTTGGTTTGCAAACCAAATTTTTAGCTCAAAATTAAACTTTTAACTTAATATTTAGTTTTCAAACTAAATATTTAGTTCCCAAATATATTTAGCTGTTAGTAAATTAAATATTAGCAAAGAATTAAATGTTTAGTTGGGAACTAAATATTTAGTTTTGAAAACTAAATATTAATTTCTCAACTAAATGTTTACTTCTTAGCTAAATATATGGCTCCAAATGAAATATCAATTTAACTAAACATTTAGTTCGAAGTTAAATTTCTATATTACAAAATACATATTTTCCAAACTAAACATTTAATTTTCAAACTAAATATTTATTTTCTAAACTAAATATTTAGCTCCAATATATATATTTAGTAAGATTAAATATTTAGCACCAAACAAAATATTTATTTTCCAAAAGATTAATTTTTGAAGCTAAACATTTAATTTCAAACTAAATATTCATTTTTAAAACAAGTTATTTAGCCCCAAATTAAATATTTAGCCTGACTAAATATGTATTTCCAAGCTAAACATTTACTGTTCAAACTAAATATTTAGCTTGACATCTAAACATTTAGCAAGCAGGCTACTTATTTAGCTTGATATTCTCTTCCACCTGGTCCCCCATTTTCAACTAATATTACAATATCATCTGCAAACGTCATGATCCAAAGTGATGTAAACGTACAAAAGCAAAACTCAGAATCCAAAGTTTAAACCATCAGAAGGAAAATCGCCCCAAAAATAATGAGTTGACAGATTTAGCTACCCATCTAACTAAATCATGAAATCAATCATTATTCTTGCTTTCTCTACCTTTCCTCTCGATGGGGGCGCTGAAGAAGCCGCTGCTTTCGTTGACGTGGTAAGTCTTCTTGTCAAACTGCAGAGTTGGCTCGTCCTCTGTGTCGTTGATGTTGACGACGGCGCGCGTGTTTACCCCGAGCAGCGCGTACACCGGCATGCTGAGCTCCACGTGGAAGCTCTGAATCCCCTCAAACACCTTGTCGTCGTTGATCACTATGGTGCAAACCTTGGTGTCTTCGCGTTCGTCAAACTGGACCTGGAGAACCCAGAAGAGGGTTTTTAAAAAAGATGTAGAACAGGGGTGTCTAAAGCTTGGCCTGCGGGCCATTTGTGGCTGTTTAAGTGATTTTTTGTGGCCCTTAACTGCCATTCGAGAATGATACAAACTTTTTTTTTTTGGGTGAAATTATTACCAATATAATTTTCTTACAGTTAAAAATATTTATGTTTTGTCTCTTTATAACCAAACTGTTATAATCAGCAGAACTGAGCGTATTTACAGACTTTTACTGTAAAACCAACTTTGCTGTACATAAGAGAGCTATTATTTAATTTATTAAACTTGGATAAATATAACAAGGGTTTTGAAAGGGAGAAACTCAAATATTTTTCTGATAACATAATACATTTGCTCAATCAAGCCCAAATGAATTAGAAAACTAAATGACATACTTTTAGTACAGAAAATGAGTAAAATCATTTAAAAGTTTTGGCTCTACAATGAAAAAAAAAATCACACAACTCTAATTGTTTGATTATATTTTAATGTTTCTATTTATTCATAATTTTTTTGGCCTGCGAATACTATTGACTTGTCAATTTTGACCCACATGAACAAAAAGTTTGATGCCCTGGATGTAGATATAAATCTGTGCGTTTGGTTCCTTCGACAGCGTACCTGTCCGGCGTATTCCACGTAGTCCTGGTGTTCGGGTCGAGTTCCGGTGCTGCTGGTGGAAATGGCGCTGCCCTGTTCGGTGCGGCAGAGGACGATGGCGTACTGGTTGAGGTTTCCACTTCGCTTCACCGTCACGGCTACGGTTCCGGCTTTCTCGCTCACGTTGTAGCTGAGGACAAATCAGAGGGACGGAGACGTTATTCTACATTTTCACTACAAAAACACAAAATCTTGCCAAGTAAATTTGGTTTAGTTTCTAGAGCAGATATCTATCTTGGTGCACTTGAAATGAGAGAAAAACAGCTTCAAGGTGACATTTTAGCAAGATATAGGAGCTTGTTTTAAGCAAATAATTCCTTAATATTGATGAAAAAGAACTAGTTCCACTGGCAGATTGTTTCACTTATAACGAACCGATTCCCAGCTTCTGAATGGTTTCCATGGTTTCAATCTTACAGATTAGTTTCTGCAGCCAGAATTATTGTTGTTTTTATAAAATTGTGAACTCAAAAGTAATTATTGCACTTGGATGACTTCAACTTTCTCACAAAAGATTTAAATTTAGGATTAGGAAACAAAACATCAGATGTGAAGTTACAAATCTGAACAAAAATATTACACAAAAAAAACCTCAACACTAATAAATAATGTTTTTTGGCACTGCTGCCAGTGAATCTAGTACTTTTTAATCAATTTTACAGAATTATTCA
The DNA here is from genome assembly GCF_001444195.1 of Xiphophorus couchianus. Classification (NCBI taxonomy): domain Eukaryota; kingdom Metazoa; phylum Chordata; class Actinopteri; order Cyprinodontiformes; family Poeciliidae; genus Xiphophorus; species Xiphophorus couchianus. The sequence continues at coordinate 4,502,846 of NC_040239.1, forward strand.
CTTAAAACAAGATCCTAAAATCATCCTGAAAAGTCACTTGGAAGTTACTTTTTTCTTAGTTCATGTGCACTAAGATATTGGCACTTAAAATGTTTGGTAATATTTTGTGTTTTTGCAGCGTGTTTGTCTTTTTCCAGTGATGCAGTACCTCTTGTGCTCAAAGCTGATCAGAGACCACTGGATGTGGAAGACGTTGTCGCTGACCACGTTGGGTTTGCTGTCTTTCACCAGAAACTTGAAGGTGTCCATGGTTTCCTGGATGTTCTCCTGACGCAGCAGGTAGCGGATGAGACCCAGATTTATTTCAGCTGGAACACAGAAAGATGAAAAAAACTAACATTTTGGAGTATTTTTAGGTTATAAAGGAGGTGGAGGAGAACTAAATACCCAATCCTGCACCGATAAAGACGATATCAGAAGATTTTTATTTTTGTTTGTGTTTTCTGCTTGAACTCTTGGATTATATCAGTGTGGATAACTTTAGGATCAAACTGAACAAATGTAAGAGTTTGACTCTTATAACAAGAAAAACAAATAATTTCATGATGGTAGGTTGGTTTTTGAAATAATAAATCCTTAAAGTTTGAGAAGTGACTAATTTCTGAGGCTGTTGCTTTTAATTTCATGCTTTTACTGGACAGAAAAAGAAACAAAAATATTGTGATTGCTTAACTTCCTAATTCTTCCTAAATCAAATATCTGAAAAATCTGCAAATAGCAGCTAATTTGGCTCCATTTCTTTCTTGGCAGGTATTTCTGGCTTCAGTATAAAAATGGAACTAACTTTGCATTTCCTCCAAAATAATTACTTTATAATTTGCCTCCTCTGGCTTTTTTCCATCACTTCCAATCCAAATGAGTAAGAATATCTTTGCTGGCTGATATTTTCTGCTCACCGATTCCTCCCAAAGGAGGCTGGAGAAAATATAAAACCTTAACTAACGGCGAATGAAGACGCATAAACGCTAAAATGACCTTCAGGACGCCGAGGGCAACATGCAGCTGGAAAAAAACAACACAAACACACACACCAGTATGTAAATATTTTACACCAGAATTCCTTTTCACCTTATTCACCAACATTTATTCTTGCCCAGAGGAGATTATTTACTCATTTGATGTTTCTTATCATCAGAAGTGCTTTTCTGTCCTCGGAGCTGAACACTGGAGTTTCTCTCCGGCCTGAAGGATCAACATCTCATAATAAAAACAGGCTGACACTGATTCCAGGCTGCAGCCTGAAGCTGAACATGACACAAACTCTGAATAAGAACCCTGCTGATTGAAAGTCAAAATTAACTGACTAAACATGGAAACCTGGAGGAAAGACGCAGCTGAAGAGCATCTGAAGTCCTGAACAGAGAATAAATACTCTGAAAGTCCTGCATGAAGAACCACACAGTAAATAAACAGTAAAGTATCAGGATATTAACTTACAACTCAAACTAAGGATGATTTCACTCTGTGACAGGCCTGGACAGAAGGGGGCAGCAATAAAACATGAAACTGTAGTAAATAAATGGAGCTTTTATTATCTGTGCACTGCAAAAACACAAAATATTACCGAGTATGTCTGGTCTATTTCCTAGTTCAAACACCTAATAAGACAAAACAAACTTATAAGTAAATTTTCAGTAAGAAATAGGATGTTTTTTAAAGTAAATAATTCCTTAAAATTTGTTCCATTGACAGATTATTTCACTTATCATATAAAAAACATGTCTTGTTATAAGTTAAATAATCTGCCAGTTAAAATCAATATTAAGGAATTATTTACTTAAATAAGCTTTTATATCTTGCTAAGAAAGCTACTTATAAGTTAGTTTTTTATGATTTCAAAAGTACTAGATAAGATTGTTTGTTTATTCAGTATGTTTGAAGGTTTTTTATTTATTTAATTGGTAACACTTTATTTGACGGGTTGTGAATTAGACTGTCATGACACCGTCATAAACATGACATAACGCCTGTCATGAACATGAATATTTATGACTGTTGTCATAAAGTGTCATTCGGTAAATCATGACACTTTTAATACAAAGTTGACATTATTCAAAATGTCTTTGTTATGACAACTTGACATTAACCAAGAAATCACGATCTGACATAAATTTGTTATAAAAGTATTACTGATTAAACTTTAAAAATTATGTAGCTTTATGTTAATAAAGCTAAAGTTTAATCAGTAATACAAAATACAATACAAAAAAACTATTTTTGCTTTATTTTGATTGTAAGAAAAGAACAGCTTTGAGTCTAACTGGAAGTAGAATGCAATACTCATAAATTAATCAAAGTGGAGACACAGAATATGTAATTTATGGTAGATAAAAATGAAAACCAAACTTCTCTTTACCTTGTGTGAACGTGGTGACAGGGTTGCCAGGTTTGAGCTTGCTCTCCAGGAATCCGTGTTTGGGCTCTGCTGTGATTTCATACACCAGCTGTCCGTCATCAGTGTCCGGGTCCATCGTCAGCAGCTCTTTCTTTGTGATTAAATTGGTGGCCTGGTGAACAAATAGACAGGAATGAATCAGTGGAAGATATTTGTGAAGACAAAATGGGAATGACACAAAGAATCAGTACTGAATACGTTGAAGAAAAGGATGTATGTACAGTCACAGCGCAAGACTCCACTGATGAATGAAAACCATGCTAAAATTTGTTTTTCATTCAATTCTGCAGTCTTGCTGCAGAAGATTTTGACCAACCTGTGAAAGCCAAAGTGGAACAACATAGGGAATAAGTATTGAACACGTTGAAGGAAACAATGAACAACAACCCATTAAAAGCCAAGAAACCAACTGAAATCTGTCAGCATTTAGAAAGAGATCCTCCTCCTGCTGCAACATCACCTGGCTTAAATACCAAGTGATGGCCTGTAAAAAGGTTTCTCATCATTAAACATGCCAGTAAAAGCAAAGAGATTAAAAAAAATTTGTAAGCAGGTACAATTATATAAATGTACATCTTTGAAAAGCATTAGTAGAGCTTCCTGCACAACCAACAAGGATGCAGCAAGAGGTTTCTGGATGATAAGTCAAAAACAAAACGCTTCTTTTTTCTAGCAGCCGTTGTGCAGCACATACAGCAGTAAAACCGGCTCCTTTTCCAGACACCAAAAAACATTAACCCAGTGCCTAAAAATGTCTTAGGTTGTTTTTAGAAGCAGTTGAGCCCCACATGGACATACAAAAACAAGCAAAATGTGAATTTTGCATAATAGGTCTCCTTTAATTACATTACATTTTCCACACAACTTCAGTTGTTGGCCAGTTTGCTTTGATTTCTTTGGTTTCTGTCAAAGTCTGTTGTCGGTGGCTCGATTAGAAATAGTTAAACTGAGAAAAACATTGAAGTTTGACACTTTTTGCAAACTGTATAAATAAATCATGATGAAAAATCTTGCAGAAATGTCTGAAAATGTCTTAAAGCTATGAAAAAAAAATGCAAGCAGTGTTATTTCCCACATTAATGTAGGTTGGATATGGATATTTATAAATGCTGGGGGGAATGTGTGTACCTGACCTTTAATAAACACTTTCTGGATGAATGTTTTGACCTATGTATAAAAATATAACAGCAGAAAAGAGCAAAAAGTGATTTTAAAAACCTCTTTGAAGATCAGCGTTGTTATTCATGACCTCAGCTAAATGCTGCTATTTACTCACTAAATATGAGCTTCACACTTCAGCAGCAACATCCTGGTGTGTTTGCGTGAGCTGCAGCTGAAAAAACACCTCATAATGGCACAAATATGTGCTAACAGGATTTGCTTCCTGCTCAAAAACCTATGAGATGAAGCAGAGGTTTAGCATTTTCATAATTTGCCTAAGTGATAAAACACAGAGGACTTAATTAGCAGCAACACAAACAGCGCAGGCGAGGAATAATTTCACAAAATGACATTTCAACAGCGTTCAAACAAACAAAAAAATAATGCTGCATAATTGGCTTTACTTTGTGATGAGTTTTTAAAAAAAACTCCTGGAGGTGAGGGAATTAAGTTTTATTTTGCTCCATATTTATGAGTCGGTAAGTGAAAAAAATAACTGTATTTAATTGGTGAGAAATTATTCACACAGAGTTGTGGTGTTGCTCTGTCAATGATTGTTAGAAACGTCCCTTCCTCATTAAAACATCTCAGTTTTTTAACATTTCAAGGGTGAAACTCACTCTTTGCATCAAAAGCTGTTTTAAAACTTTGTTTTTAATTTGTTGTACCTTGTTGTTCATGTATTCCAGCCACTGCAATCCCAAGTTGGTGACGATCCGCGGCGTTCCATCGTCAACCGGAAGAATGTCGATTTTAAACTTCTGAGGAGCAGCTGTCACGATCTGGAAAACATAAAAAGAGAAAAACACTTTGAGATACTTTAAAGTATTTAAAGATAAAAAAATATCAAGGGGCGCAAAAAAAGCAGATAAGAAATGACCCTAATTAAGGGTAAAAGAGACGACCCCCTATAAATATTGCTATATGCTATAAATAAACCAGTTAAACAGACTTAGGGATTTATAAAGTCTAAGTTTCCTTCATGTGTACTAAAGGTGCAGAAAGCAGAGAATCAAAGAGTTGTAATCATAATTTCGTGATTAGTTCCCGAGCTGAGATTAATTTACACACCAGGATTAAGTAGCTAGATTAAAAAATGCACTGGACACAAAATGAAATTTAATGATTTTTGTTGTTTGTTTTTTGTGCACATTTTTGCACCAGTTTCAACTGCAAATATTTTAGTAAACTTCAATTAAGAAAACTAACTAATAAGTAACTTTTTTGCAAGAATTATGAGCTTGTTTTAAGTAAATAATTTCTTAATATTGATGAAAAAGTTCAACTGGCAGATTATTTCACTTGTGGGAAAATGTCTTGCTATAAGTGGAACTAGAACTTTTTAAACCAATTTTAAGTACTTATTTACTTAAAACAACACTTCAACATATTTTTACTGTCCAAGAAATTACTCAAGTAAAAGTAAAAAAGTATTTGGCAAAAAGTCTACTCAAGTAACTGATTAAATCATTTAGTAAGTATTACATAAATCAGAAGGACCAAATATAAAGTTAAGTGGAAATTTTTGTATTTTAAGTGTAAAACAAAAACTGCAGGTGTGTGTTTGTGTCTGGTGAATTTCTGGTTAAAACATGTTTGTTTTTCATCCAGCGGGTCGAGAATCCAGAAATTTTACTCAAGTAAGAGCAGAGATGTTTCATAATAAAATTACAAAAGTAAAAGTAAAAATACAGAGTGGTAAAATACTCCTAAAACTACATTTTTCCAAAAAGGTTACTGAAGTAAATGTAACTGAGTAAATGTAACTAGTTACTACCCAATTCTGAGTAAAAGTAGCACTACTTCAACATGTCTTTACTCAAGTAAAAGTAAAACGTAGCCATCCTAGAAATTACTCAAGAGTAAAAACGTTTTTGTTAAAAAGGCGACCGAGCAACTGATCAAATTATCAATCATTTAATGTCTAAAAATTACATCCTCAAATTGATGAAAATGTGAAGTGGAAAATTTTATGACAATAATTCACATAAGTAACAAAAAATTAACAAAATCAGTTAATTTTAATAAAAATGTCTGTTTCTGGTTAATTTTTGGTTAAAACATGTTTGTTTTTCATTCAGTGGGTAAAAAGTACACAATTTTTACTCAATTAAGAGTAGAAATACCTCAAAATAAAATTACTCAAGTAAAAGTAGAAAGTACAACTTAGTAAAAATACTCCTAAAAGTAAATGTTTCCAAACAAGTTACTCGAGTAAATGTAGCTAGTTTCTGCCCAACTCTGCTGATATGTAGCGATCGGCAGATCTGGGTAATCCTCACATAAATCACTTGTTATTCAGTTGTGTCTCAGAAGAACAAGAGACTTTACAGCCTGTCATCACGCCAACATTGACACATGCACTAAAGGATCCATCCATCCACTTTATACATTATTCATATCATATTTAATAACAAGGCAACACCGGCGAGAGAGAATCCACCTCGAACATCAGCAGCAGTATCACCAGAAACCAAACGGAGGAGACGTGTGGATGTGGAGGTGAGCGTCCCCCAGGTGATGGAGAGGTAATAAACAAAAGCCTGAGAGGTGTTTGTTTGTGTGTGATTGGATGAGGGTGGTATCAGTACCTGGTGGCTGTCATCCAGTTTAATCACACACAGACTATTAGTGATGACAGATGGAGCTGGGACGAGGAGAGGGAGGCCTAAACTGACAAGCAGAGGAGTCAATCCCTCCCAGGCTCATAACTACAACCATAAAGCCGATGTCAACATCGCAGCGACGGACAGTGATGTTTCCGTCAGAGGTGAGGAATGAAGCTACGGATGAGCGGTGGGAAGAACGGAAGACAAGCGTGTACAAAGTGCTAGTAGTGATGCCATGTCCGCTTATCGTAGACCCCCCGGCATGTTAACGTTTACGTCTGGAAACTTTGAGCATGCGCACAACGCTGGAGGGCAAAAAGACGATTCTTTTACATGCCATCCATAGCTGCCGCGGTAAAACAATCCCATTAACAAAATGAAACCTGGAGACGTAGGTACTAATAATTTAGTACAGTGTGGGGAAAATAACGCAGAAAAACCAAGAAAGAACAACTCAAAACCACTTTTTTCTTGCTCTTGTTGCCATAACAACTGACAACAACGCCACTATATGTTTCAGGATTCAACACACACACAAAAAAACACTTAAAACACAAAGAACAGAATGTTTTTAGGCTTGATGTTTATTTTGCGATTATTAATAATTGATCGCTGTGGTACATTAGCGGCTGCTATTAGCTAAGCTAATAGCAGCAGCAATCCCACGCTTGTATTATGGTCCTTTAAGCATAAGCTAATTTTCTGCACATGTCCCTAGATGAGCTTTTCTAAACAACATATGTAAAAACTATAAAGAAGTCAAATGGTAATACTAATTTAAAATAATAAAACATTCTGTTTCTGATTGCAGTCGCATCTAATTAGTATTATGAACAACCATGTAAAAAATTGGATTTGAGAATCAAAACCTGCTGTGAACTTAACCTAAGTTCAGTAGATAACTAAAGAATCTGTCTTGGGTCTCATAGACTTTTAAAATTTTAATAATTTAAAAAGATTCTACGTTTCGTTATATGTTGATACATATGACAATAGTTCTGATAGAGGTACTACCTTCTTTTCAAGTCATGAATGTATGATATGCTAAGAGGAGTTTGAAATTCTGTCAAAACTGTTAAAAAATAACTTAGAGTGTTTAAAACACTTCCTGCTGAGACAATCAGCCACACGGGGAAACTGGCACCAATACAATGAGACGATTAACAACCTGTTTATGTTGCACTTATTCAAAATAAATCTGCATTCGGCTCCGTTTCCCTGAGGCGTCTCTCTACGTTTATCACACATAAATCGACTCTCATCTCGCTTCATGTTTTTAATCTGCTAGTGAATCACACAAGGAAAATTTCTCATTATGACCTAAATTGTCTCTTTTTTAAACATCCAGTTGTGAATCCTTATATAAAATTTACAGACTGAAAAGTGGAAAAAACATAAAAAGCACCCACTTGAAGAAATGGTAGAAAAATACACTCAAAGGAATCAGAAATTTAGATTGAATTTGTAAAATGTTTTGTTAAATGTATATGATTTTTTTCTTTTTTTACTTTAAATTTGACAGCAAACATTTATCGTCAAATGTGGTAATATTGTGGTGACCCAAGCCAAAATAACCAGCAATGAATTGAGCCAAGTGGCTTCTAGCCAATCAAATCACGCTCCTTTAATCATGTGATTCAAGTGCTGTTGAGTCATAGCATTGTTTTTCTGCAGGTGAAATTTTTCTGATGAATTTGAATAAATACATAATAATTTAGATAATATAACAGGATAAAAATTGAGTGGCATTAATTCAATATCTAAAAAATATCTGAGTCTGATTGAACTATATTTCTTCAATATTAAATCAAAAAAACTGTTGAATTTTTTTCCACTTTCAAAATTAACAAATTCATTTTAAGTTTATTTTTTAGTTTTTTTTTCCAGTTAAAAAAAAAAACATTTTGTAGAGAACAAACTTTATGGCACCAATTTACCTCCATTTTCTCTGCATTCCAAGATTATTCCTTAGAGTCACAGTTTAGCAAAGCTGCTCCTCTCGGAAAACCCATAAAAAGTTCACAACTACACCAGAACCTTCAGAGCCACATAAAGACAGTTACAAAGTCGGCCTTCTATCACCTGAAGAACATTTCCAGGTTTAAAGGATTAATGGACCAGCAAGATCCAGAGAAACTCATCCATGCTTTTATCTTTAGTCGCATCGATTTCTGAAAGAGTGTCTTCACAGGTCTGCCTAAAACAAATCAATCAGATCCAGAACGCTGCTGCTGGTGTTCTGACTAAAATCAGGACGATAGAGAACATCACCTCGGTGTTAAAGTCCTTCCACTGAGAGAATAGCTTTAAAATACTGTTGTTAGTTTATAAATCACTGAACTACTTGAAGATCTGCTGCTGTTGTATCAGCCTTCCAGACCTCTCATGTCTGCTGGTTCTGGTTCTGCTCTGCATCCACAGAACCAGAACCAAACATGGAGAAGCAGCATTCAGCTTCTACGCACCACAAATCTGGAATAAACTTTCAGAAAACTGAAAAACAGCCCAAACACTGACTTCCTTTAAATCTAGACTAAAAGCCCACCTGTTTAGAGTTGCTTTTGAAGCCTTATAAATGAAACATTAATCAACATTTTGATGTGAAATACCAGAACTTGACAAAATGAAGTCAATTGTTGACTTTATATTTTTGTGTTTTCATGATGTGAAGCACTTTGAACAGCCTTGTTGCTAAAATGTGCTATGCAAATAAGCTTGATTGACTGAAACTACACAAGTCAACCAGCCTGCAGACACAAAAAACCCACCTTTTCAATGATCCATCTCAAATAAAAAACCCACAAAGCTGCCACACAGAAACACACACCTCCTTGTCGGCCTCCTCCACCATGAAGAAGACGTTGGTGCCGTCGGCCACGGTGAAGGTGAAGCGGTCTTTGAGCGAGTTGGAGCCGTCGTGGTTGTAGCTGATGCGGTTCTGGTAGATGTCGTCCATGGTGAAGGTGCCGGTCTGCCGGTAGTGCTGGCCGTTGCTGCTGCGCTCGATGGTCCCGTGGCGGGGAGGCTGGACGACGGTGAAGACGACGAACTCCGCCTCGAGGAGAAAACAGACGTTAACAACTTCGTATTTTTGTTTTGCCCAGTAGAAAAATTACACCAGAATGTAGAAGGAACTACACCAATACCTGATTTGTTGATAGGTAAAAAATAAGTAGTTTTGAATCTGTTTTTTCAGTTTCAGAATAAATTTTTAAAAAAGCTGGAGTCTGTAACTTTTATGAAAACTATGTTTTCTACATCTTGCTAAAGCTGTCACCATGTTGAGACGGAAAAGATCAATCTCTTCAAAACAACCAATCAGAGCCAGGGGGAAGGTTTTAGAGCTACCAATCAATCTCACCTACTCGTGCTAAATGTTCTAATAATTTGTGTTGTGTTTAACATTTTGTATTGTAACAAAATTATGTTGATAATAATTTTAAAATGTAATGTTGGGATCTGGCCAAATTTCTTTTATTCTTGAAATTTTGTGGCACAAAATCACTCCAAGGGCCACAAATGGGCCTCACTTTGGACACCTCTGATCTAAGCTAAATTAAACTAAACGTTCGAGCAACAGAGAGTTTATAACATTTTAATCCAAAACTATCTGCATCTGACCTAAAGTAGTCCTGAATTTTGTGAATGGGATTTAGTTTTAATCTGGCTTGGATAGATTTCATTAAAGGAGATTCACTAGTTAATCCCAAAGTCCTCCAGAGGCACGAAAAGGCTGAATCAGATTACTGGCGAGATGTCAAATCTTTATGATTTGAAACACAAAATCCTCAGCTGACCCCAATAGAGTGTGAATAAAATAATCACATTAGCAGGGTGTGTAAATAGTGTTAAATGTTAATTATTTTACCTCTGTGTCTGCATCTGTAGCTTTCAGCTCAAACTCAGTGATGGTTTTCCTCACGCCCTCCTGGACTCTCATGCCAGGAACCTGCAGCAGTGGCAGCGAGTCGTCCACTGGCTTTATGGTGATGTAGAAAGTCTGAGCAACCTGCAGGAAAGCAACGGTTTACTAACAATGGATTGCTCCAAACCAAAACAAGCCAAAAACTCTACGCTAGCAAGAGTAGCAATACAACATATTTTTACTCAAGTAGAAGTAAAAAGTAGCTGCCTAAGAAATGAATAAGAGTAAAAACGTATTTGGTAAAAAGTCTACCGGATTTCAGACTGTTTTTTGTTGGCCAAAATTAGTTTGCATTTATATTCATTTAACTATTTTTACATTTTATTTGACAAACTAAACATATTGTGTATATTTGTAAATGATTATATTTTTCATTCTAGTAACTGTTAAAAAAACCTTGTTTTGACTTTACATGTTTGGGCAAATAAAAAAAGCACAAAATGTTTAATTAGTTTTTGATATTGTTATTGAGGTATTTAAATAAATATATTGTGATAATATTTTTTTGCCAATATCGTCCAACCATAGATGGCATTTTCACACCTGATAGCCCGGTAGACTGATCGATTCGGGAGCAAAGTTGCAACATTTGTTACATTTTCAGCTGCTGCAGTTTGTTTTGACTCTGCACGGCATCAAACAGATGAAACGTTTTGAAAAAACTGTTCCCCTCCTCGCCTGTGGGGGCGCTGAACCAAAAACCGAAAGGAAAGCTTTTTAAATAGACACTAAACAATTACACTAGCCAAAAATCTCCCACACACTGTTAGCTCTCAGGCGTAAAGGGCAGCTGTCAGTATTTTATTGCAAATTAGAGATGTGTTGTTTTTTTTACAGCATAGCTTCAGTAGCTAATAAAGAAAGGACAAGTTTTTATTCGATTACTCAATTAATCATCGGAGTAATTGATAGATTAATCGATTAATAAAATAATTGTTTACAGCCCTATATGAGACAAAAGCAGAACTTTTTGTAAGGTGTGCATTTGTAACATTTGGTGAAAAAAACAGACATTATGCCAGAAAAAGATCCTATAGTCAAACACGGTGGAGGCAGAGTGATGGTTTCAGAGTAAATAAGAAGGAATCTTTTCTCGTCAGCACCTTCCCCTCTTTTACCTCGTTTGTCCCGTCGGACACGGTGAAGGAGAACTGGTCAGCGTGTTTTTCTTCTTCACTGGTATGGACATACTGGATGCTGCGAGACGCCAGATCAGCCTGAGTGAAGGAGCTGATTCTGGTTCCTGGAGAAAAGAAACATTAAAACGTCATCAGCTGATTTATTAATTCATGAAAGTTGTGTTTGTTTAGACTTACAAGTTTTCTTTTCTTCAGATCTACTTATATTTAAGCTGTTTTTCTGCAGAAATTAAACTTTTTAATAAAAATATTTTAAGTTTTGTTTATGGTTGTGCAGATGAAGATAAAAGTTTTTTTCACAAAACTATTTTACAATTTTTAAAAAAAGTATTTTGTAGCCAACAATTACAGAAAACTATGATTAAAGTCAGAACTCTGAGATTCTTCCTTTCTTTATTTCTTTCCTTTATTTAACCAGGCTAACTCCATCGAGACCCAGATCTCATTTTCAATGCAGACCTGGAGAGAAATCTGCAACACAGTCAGATTAAAGTCAGAATTCTCAGATAAAAGTATGAACTCTGAGAAAAAAATGTTGAAATCTTGAGATTCAAGTCAAAATTATGAAGAAAAAAAGTCCGAATTGTTAGAAAAAAAGTCAGACTTTTAATTCCTTTTTTTCTGTTTCCCTAATCCTCTTCAGTAAAACTGTACATTTTCCTACAAATTCCAGAACATACTGATTTGGAGCAGCATGGAGACTCTGTTTACACACAAACCAGGTCTGACATCTTTAGTTGATGAATTCGCCTTTTGACGTCTCTGGCTGTAGAACGGGTTCACTGACAGAGATCGTTCGATTATCCTGACATTTCTCATGCACTGAGACGTCATTCCGCCGCAGCCGTCAGCTAGCTGTGCATGTTAGCATGAAAATGACAGATTGACTAGCAGCGATTATCCAGAGGAGCTCGGTGGCTCTGAGGTGAAGTGAAGCTCGGAAAACGGAGAGATCATCAGCATGCTGCGGCTGCATCCAGCCGTCTGAAGCATCCATTCAGCTCAGGCTGAGACCTGCAGCAGCACTGAGGCTGAATCTACTCTCTGTAAAGACGAATTCTTCTGTTGTGCCAACAACAAATACTTAGATTTTTCACTTGTAATTAGTAAAAACGCACATGGCTGCAGTTTCTCTTCAGTAAATGGATCAATAATTTTAAGATGATTTCAGATTTCAGAATCCTTCATATTAACCTGAAACTTCCACTACAGAATGTCAAGATAATTTAGTTTCGATGGCACCTTTGAACAATATTCACATAAAGGAAGCGGAAGATCTAATACTTTCTGTAAATTAGATTAATTGGATGAATCTGAAAGTGTTATGAATCTGAAAGCGTATGACAGCGTTACTCTGAAGAAATTTTAGAGTTTTAAAAGAAAAAAAATTGCTGGAAAAAAATACAGCTCTGAAATTTCTGTGTGTTTTTAGAACATTTCTGACAATCTCAAAATTTCTCAGTTTTTTGGTAATAATTTACTCTTACCAAAGAGTAATTTATTGCCCTAATAATTTAGGACAATAATTTATTACCCTAAATTATTTTAAATTAATTTAGGACAAGAAATTATTAAAGTCCTAATGTACAACCCAGATTTTCCAAACTTGTAAAAAATAAAAAATAAAAAGATTTAAGCTTTCTTTTCTGAGATGTCAACAAACCTTTTAAAGCATAAAGTATATTTAAAACCATTTAAAGTAAAAAGAAAAATTCACTTGTAATATGGAAAAAATGTTTTGTTACAAGTAAAATTATCTGCCAGTGGAGCAAGTATTTCTGGTCTGGTTTCTCATTCAAATATCACATAAAATGAGAGAAAAATAAATTACAAATAAATTTTCAGCAAGATGTAGAAGCTTGTCTTAAGTAAATAAATCCTTAATATTGATTGAAAAAATATAATAGCTTTTATGGTGTCTGGAAAACGAGCTGTTTCAAACAACTTCTGATTGTTTGGTAATATTTGACGGGCACTGCGCCGTTGCCTAGCAACCAAAGGTGAGCTCCAGCTGACTAGCCATTGGCTCCTGGAAAAGACAAGCGTTTTGCTGTCAACTTACTATTTAGAAACCACTTGCCACTTTTTTGCTGGTTGTGCAGGAGGCTCTACTTTTGCTTTTCAAAGATGCACGGTTCCATAATTATGCCTCTGTTAGCAGCTATTTGTACGTGTGAAAGTGAACGTTGGGTCGGGGGGCATGGCCAGCAGCAGCTTATTTGGATTTAAATTGACAAGACACAATAAAAGTAAAATTATCAAATTATCCAATTAGTATTTTGTGAAAAAAATGTCATAAATATTTATCTCCCAACCTGCTGTAGGAAGCATAACAGGCACCTACCTGGGTTGGTAACATGCTCCAGCTGCCCCAGACTCGTCTGCTTGGTGATCCGGTAGACGAGTTCGCCCGGTTCGCTGTCCTGGTCGCTGGCCGACAGCTGCAGCGTGGTCAGCTTCTTCACCGAGTTTTCATCCAGCACCAAGCCTTTGTTAGTCACCACAGAGGGAGGAAGATGATCCTCTGGAGAGGAAGACAAATATATGAAAAAACAACTCACTGGGCAAATCAGTAACCGATCAAACTTTTCAAGCATTTTCAAACATTTGGGGATAAAAACAATACAAATGAACTGAAGAAGATAGTTTTAATTCACTGTTTTATTACTGTTTTTAATGATGTATTCTGATAATTTTCTACATTTCACAGCAGGGACAAGTTATACTAAAACATAATTTTTTTTTAGTTTGGAACCTGACTGGAACAAGAGCAAAACACTAATTTAACAAAAAATATAAAACGTAAGACAACTTTTATTTCTATTACACTAATCAATAAGTCATTGAGCTATTAGGAACAATAAATATTTATTATAGTGAAACAAGCCAAACAAAATATACTAAGAAAGTTACAAACAAAATATTGCACTTTTTTTCTTTTCTAGCATTTGGCAAATAAAAATAATTTTGGCAATTTTAACTAACATAAAAAAATCTAAAGTTTAGTCTGATTTAACTTCAGGCAGAAATAAAAAAAGAACTCTGTGTCCCTTTATTTGGTGTATGAAAACATCTGGTTGCAACTGTTTCTACTTTTAGGTTTTTAATAAAACGTTAGATTGCATTTTATTACAAAACTGCATCTTGAATATTTACAAACCTTTAAAACACCTCATTAAAATTCAAGCATCTTCAAGGACCAGTTTGAACCCTGAACAGAGAAATTTAACAGGAGCAGGAGCAACAAAAGAGGATCCAACCCGTTATAAATGTGGAAAAAGGGTTAAAAGTTAAAACAGGTAAAGTGAAAAGGAGAGATGTGAACAGAAACCCTGCTGACATAAAAAATATAACAGAACAGCGCAGAAAGCTGGAAGAAAATAACAAATGGTGAGGCTGTTGAGCTGCGAGGAAGAGAAAATCTGTCAGGATCCACCGGAATCACAGCAGGTCTCACCCTCAGGAGGAAGAGCTGAAACTCGAGTTTGGAGACCGGGAAGACAGGGAAGATGAAATCTGAGATATACAAGTAACTACACCGTAAAAAAAGGTATTGTTAGTCTACTTTCAAATGCAAATATCTTCGTACACTTGAAATAAGACAAAACTAACTTACAAGTAACTTTTCAGCAGCTTGAATTATCAGAATCAGAATAAGTACTAGTTCCACTGGCAGACTATTTCATTATAACTACTATTCTTTCATCAATATTAATTAATTAATTGTTTACTTAAAACAAGCTCCTATTTCTAGCTTGCAAAATTACTTTGCAAGATTTTGTGTTTTTGTAGTGTACTGCGTTGACTTCAATGCAATCCCCAAGTTGTTGTCAAACAATTGCAAACAAAAGAAAAGCCAAAGCATAACACAAAAATCAGTTAATACTCCTTTCAAATAGTGGCAATAAAATAATCTGTAGGAACTTGCGGGGTTAATTAAATGCATCAGTAGCTGAGAAGTTAAAAAGAAAAGTCCTCTGCAGACGTTTTGTATTCGGTTTGTGTCCCGTGTCGAGCGCAGGACAAAGGCATAAATCTGTAGTAATTGCCTTGTCTTCTCCAACAAATGAAAGAACAGTTCAGCCCTTTCTCTTTTTAGCTGCAGGTAGCGGCGAGCGGAGGAAACCTCACCGAGAACGCTGATGAAGAACGACTGGTCGATCAGTTTGGTGCCCTCGGGATCGACCAGGTTGAACTTGAAAGACAGGCTGCCTCCTTTCTCGCCTTTCTCATGGCTGTACCGCAGCAGGCCTGCAAGAAACCAGAAACAGAAAACACCCGTTGTCATGACAACTCAAAGCATGGCGCTAACTGCTGTGACTGCTACGCAATATTAAATCGCATCTGATTACAGCAACTTCAGCTCAAGTGAGACGAATCAGGAGCGCTGGCTTTACCTGCATCCAACAGAAAGAACTTTATATTTGTTTTTCTGTGTAAACACGAATGAGTGGCGTTAATTTTTAGATGCTTTTAGTTTCATAAGCCCGTTTTTTAACAACAAAACACTTATTTTTTCCAGCAGCCATTGTACAGCAGTAACGCCAGCTGACCAAACATGCTGGAGCTCAGCTGGGGTTACTAGGTAACAGGCGGAATTCTGTTAGGGTTGCTAGGTAACGGGCTGCACCTGCTGATTTGTGACATTATAATCTCAAGGTTTAGGAAGAGCTCGAGATTGTGATTGAAAGCGCTAAGTTGGCAGTGGGAGAAGGCAGAGGAGTTTTATTTTCATCATAGATTATCTGTTTCATGTTGTACTGTCGTAACATTCTGACAGTTTCTACAAATGTTTACATTTTTTTTGTAAAAGTTACAAACTGCAGCTTTAATGTGTTTTTGTATATTTTAAAATAATGATTTTGTGAACAAAGCAGGGCAAGAGAATAAGCTGAGAGAGAGAAGAACAGCAGGATTACGAGTTCATAAGCATTTTTGTTGATAGAATAGAATAGAATAGAATTCAACTTTATTGTCATTGCACTGTAACAAGTACAAGCAACAAGATGTAATTTGCATCTATCCAGAAGTGCTCTACGAGATATAAATATTTATTTACAGATGTACAAGACTATGTATGTATGGACTATAAGGGGTTATAGCAAGAGATATAGATATTGTGTATAAATATAAATATGGGAGCTATATGCACAGATTATACAGATTATACAGAATATACAAGAATGTTAGGGAATGGATTATAGATAAATAATGGCAGATAAAATTTACAGGTTGTATGTGTGTGAGAAGAAAACAGTCCGTGATGTGTGTGTGTGTGAGGATAGTCCATGTGTTATTGTTGTATGAGAGGATAGGGGAGTACAGTCCTTATAGTTTATGTTTTATGTCAGGAGGCGTTCAAAAGCGTGACAGCTGTGGGAAAGAAGCTGTTCCGGTGCCTGGTGGTTCTGGTCCGTAGGCTTCTGTAACGCCTCCCAGAGGGCAGGAGGGAAAAGAGTGTGTGTGCTGGGTGAGTGGAGTCCTTTGTGATTTTCCCGGCCCTTTTCAAACACCGCTTCCTGTAGATGTCCTTGATGGCAGGGAACGGTGCCCCGGCGATATACTGGGCAGTTTTGATTGGTCTACCTTTAAGATAAATATAATACGGGCTTTGATTAACAGAAAAGGGAAAAAAAACAGCGTGAAGAGAGACTAAAAAACCCTGACAAAATCAAATATAAAAACATAAAAATTAAAGTTAAAGAACTACATCATTTTAACGTTGATTATTCTACATGCATACTGTTGGTTTTCAGGAGGTGTATTTAATTTTTCCATTCATTCATTTCGGCTTCAGGTTTGTTCACTAAATTACAATATTTTGGAAAATGTCACTTGTTTCCAACATTTGGTTACATTTAAACAGTTTTAAAATGATATTAGGACCAGATCAAACTTCTGATTTTGATGACATTTATCAAAAATCTCATAAAAATCTCTCGTTGTTTAACAAATAGAATTTTTTTTTTCTAAAACACGTAAAATAAGAGAAGTTTTGTCTGATTCAGGTGGTGAGGGAAAAACAAGTTGTTTGTGTCTTTATAGCAAACTTCTGGTGGCAAGAAGTTTACAAAAGCAGAGTGAAAAGTTACAGTGATTCATTTCTACCACGACTGAGTTAAAAATCTTTTTTATTATTTTCAAGAGTTTTTCTTTCTACACATTGCAAAACTATGATAAAATTTAAAAATGTCACTAAAAAGCAGCATAAAACAGGCTACAGGTGAGGAAGCAGTTAACAGTAAAAGAAGACAAATCAGACATTAGAAAATAAAACTTAAATCTGGCACCTTTGTTGACGTCCTCCTGGGTGAAGCTCTGAACCGGACCTTTGACAGAAACCTTCTCCACATGGCTGCCGCGGCCCAGCTGCAGTTTCCCCACCGGCGGGTCTTTGGTCAGGATGTAACGCAGCTTCAGGTTGTCCGAGTCAATGTCTGAGCCCTTCAGGTTCTGCTCTGAGATTTTAGACGAAGTTCCTGCAAAAAACAGAGCATTCGGTGATGTACTTTTAATTTTACTAATTGATTATACTCACGATTAATCGGATAAAAAAATCGACACATTCATTAGGTTGAAATATAATCAAAATCACAAAAAAAACCCACATGAATAAATTCCCCTTTTTAAAATAAAAAAAATGAATATTTTATGGCATAAAATGCAAAAACATAGCATTCCTTTAGCGCATGCTTGATTATTTGTAGCAAAGAATGTTTCTGCAGCTAAAAAATACTTCTAACATGTAAAAAATGTAGTTTAGTTTTGTCTTGTTCATGTGTGCTAACATATTTACACTAAAAGCTAGACAAACAAAAGTTGTGTTTTTGCAGTGTAGTCCCAATGTGCGTCCAAATGTCTCCGATCTCACCCGCAGGAAGCTGCAGGCCTCTGTTGACGGTCATTCGCGGTCCTTCGCTCTTCCTGACGTCCATGGTGAACCGCAGCAGGCCCGTCTGGGTCTGCGTGCCGTCGGTGAGGGTGAAGCCCATTTCATCGGCTCCACCATTGACGGTTTCGGGCGTGTAGATCAGCAGCCGGTCCAGAACGTCCTGGTAGGTGAAGGTGGATCCCTGTGTGAGGACGCGCCCGTTTTCCAGTGGCTGAGAGTAGAACTGCCGCCGGCGAAGTTTTCCTGAGGAAACACAGGATTATCACAGTTAAAATGTGGAATAATTTCAGTATTGAACTTAGACAATGTCCAAAAACAAAGATGTTTAAATTATTACATAAAATATATGATTATTGCTTCTGATGTGGACCAAAATTTGAACTCTGCTCCGCCTACAAATCTCAGTCTCAGTTCAGTTGAAGTGGTGTAGAAACAGCTTAATCTACGTTCTACTGCAAATACCTCAATACTCTTGAAATAAGACAAAACTAACTTAGAATGATCTTTTTTAAAACAAATACTTCATTGATATTCAGAAGAAAAGTTGGAGTTCCACTTAGGCTTGGCACAATAAACAACAAATCAATGAATCGCATGATAAATAGATATGAACTCTATAATTTCCATTTGTACGAGCGAGCCTAGCGTTAGCAGGAGAAATGGCACATTTTTCTTTACCAACAAATAAAGAGAAATCTTACAGCTGCTATCATCGGACACCACTCCATTTTGTGAAGAAGAAAGTTGCGCTCAGTGTTGACTTTACAGGTTTTTTTTATCAGTAGTAATTGGTGTAGTGCCCCCACAGGCGAGGAGGGGAACAGGTTTTTCTAAAGATTTGTGCCGTTTGACACCACACATTGTAACAAATGTTGCAATTTTATTCCCAAATCCAACCAAGACTCTCGGACTATCAAATGTGAAAAAACCTTTAGCTCATTAATTATTCTCACAGGCAAAATTTTTAATTCTCCGCATCATTCATAGAAAAGATTCCTCTCCAAGACAAGTCAGTAGGTGCACCCTTGCAGCCGGAGAGGGTTCCCCTCTGATAAATCCGTTTGTTTGAGTGGCTCGCTGGAGTGAGGACAATAAAGAGTTGGCCTGTTAAAAAGACAAACTGCCTGCGTTTCGTCATCTTGTATGAAATCACTCAGATTCCCGCTCGGTCCCATCAGTCATACTCAGCGGCGGTTTTACAGCACCGTCACACTCGACTTCACGGGCTGTTTTACGGTGTTTAAACTGCAGGCGGGGTGTTATTACAAAATGTTCACACCGGGGTGCGTGGGTGTGTGTGGAGTTTAAGAGAGAGATGGAAGATGAACCCAGGAAGGCGGCAAATTGAGAATCTTTTTGGTGGAATAATCCAGGAGACGACCGCCATGTATAGACACTTGAGGATTGACAGGAAAAAAACAACAACTCGTCAGTTTCCCACCCAGTTCCAGGATTTTAGGCACTAAAGTTGGTCTAGATGATAAATTTCTGAATCTGTCATCTGTGTCTTGTCTTGTGAAGCAATTTCTTTGAGCCCACCAGGCTTTGGCATCGTGGAAAGAAAGAAAACTCATTTTCGGGCGGTGAAAGAAATCTATGGAGGTCAGCCGGTTTGAGGGTGTGTGAGGAATGGCTGCAGACGTCGCCGTGTTTGTCTTGTTTTAGGCGAACTGTGTGTCGGAAGTGAGAGTAATGTGTTTATCCCTCTGTGTGCGCGATCTACTCCATCACATTCAGAATAATTTACAGTACAAATACTTCAATATAACCGCTGAACTGGTTGTTCAAATGGGACAAACTATCCTACAAAACACAAATTATTCAAACAAAACACAAATTAAACAAAGAATCCTACAGTTTCAATAATGTACAAAATATAAAATATAACTTGCAAGAAATGTTTCAGCAAGATGAAGGAGTTTGTTTTAAGTCAATAATTCCTTAAACATGGCAGATTATTTCATGTACAACCAGAGGTGGGCAGAGTACCCAAAAATACTCAGGTTAAACAAAGAGACTCAAGTAAGAGTAAAAAACTCAAGTATCTTTTTACCAGATACTTTTACAAGTATCTGGTAAAAAGTCAAGTACTAAGTTAAGTGGAAATTTTGGGGTTTAAAGGACAAAAATGACAACAATTCATATCAGTAACAACAAACAACAAAATCAGGTAAAAGAAAATGTTTCCAAAACAGTTTCATTCAATAAATAACTTATGAAACTTAAACAAAAACTGCAGGTGTGTGTCTGTGTCTGGTGAATTTTTGGTTAAATAGTGTTTGTTTTTCATTAGGTGGGTCGAGAATCCAGAAATGTTACTCAAGAGTAGAAATACTTCATGATAAAATTACTCAGGAAATAGTAAAGTGTAGTAAAAATAAAGTAAATTTTTTCAAAAACGTTACTCAAGTAAATGTGACTAGTTACCAACCAACTCTGCTTATAACAAAACATTTTTTTCATTTTATACGTGAAACAATCTGTGTTAATGAATTATTTATTTAAAACAAGCTCCTATATTTTGCTGAAATACTTGCATGTTAGTTGTTTTCTTTTTTTAAAGTCTATTAAGATATTTGCACTAGAAACGAGACAAAAATATTTTCTAAAACCTGCCAGAGCATTTTAAATCCTTTCACTGTTTTCTATGTTGAAATGAAGAAGCGTGTTAATAATCTATGGCACAGGTGTCAAACTCCAGTCCTCAAGGGCCGCAGTCCTGCAGTTTTTAGATGTGCCACAGGTACAAAACACTGGAATGAAACGGCTTAATTACCTCCTCCTTGTGTAGATCAGTTCTCCAGAGCCTTGCTAATGACCTAATTATTCTGTTCAGGTGTGGTGCAGCAGAGGCACATCTAAACGTTGCAGGACACCGGCCCTCGAGGACTGGAGTTTGACGCCCCTGATCTATGGTGTTTATGTCTGCGCTCACCGTAGGTTGGGATCCTGACGACGGTGAAGATGAGTTCGTTTTCCGGCGTGTCGCCGTCGTAAACGCTGAGAGACGAGTTGGTGACGACGACGCCGGAGTTTTCCTCAACATGAACGCTGCTGACGGAAACCGTCAACTCAGAGACGGTTTTACTCTGCAGGAGGAGATCAGAGAGAAAATGAGGCGATAAAACCCGGTGAGACGGAGATGAATGCACCAGAATCTGAATCAAAATTCAGATTCAACAATCAGTTTGAGGCTCTAGATGACCTACCTACCAGATTTTTCACCCTGATTATTTCTGCTTGATTTTAACTGAATTTTACAGGTTATATTTTGCTCTAAATATGAAAAAAAAACTTTAAAATATTTCCAGATGCTCAAATTCTTTTTTTTTACCTTGCAGAAACTGTTTATTGCTGCAAACATTCACACTGCAGACAGCCTCATCAATTCAACTGGAGTCTAGAAACAGGATTAACCGGCTGATTAGGAAGCAGATTAGGTTTCTGTCAAAGACGGCAGCGATAGTTAATTTAGATTAAGTGTTTCTCAGATTACATTAGATGCTTTATAGATTACAATAACTTCCAACATTTCAAGGTGTGCAGGTTTGTAGACGACAGTAAGATCTATGATAAAGTCCTCCAGATGTTAATAAAACAAGTTGTACAGCGTTTTAAAAAGCTGAAAAGACCGGCTAACACTGCAAAACATTAAATTTTACAAAGTACTTCTATGTAGTTTCTAGTGCAAATATCTTATAACACTTGAACTAAGACAAAAGGTAACTTGCAAGTAACTTTTCAGCAAGAATTAGGAGCTTGTTTTAAGCAAAGATATTTCTTAATGTTGATTTTAAAAAATTTCTAGTTCAATTGGCAGGTTACTAGGCAACGGGCGGAACTCCACTGGCGTTGCTAGGTAACGGGCAGTGCCTGCTGATTTGTGAAGATAAATTCTGTAAATTTGTTCCAAAGACAAAAAACATGAACTTATTGCCAAAAAAACAGCTGGGTGGTCTTTAAGGGCTTGGGATGTTTTTAGAAGCAGCAGAAACTCAAACGGACGGATAAAAATTTAGAAAATTTTCATCTTGTATAAATAAAATCCTGATCCTCTTGAAAATCAAAGATAAAGAAGTAGGGACTGGTTTAAATACTTTTGCTTTTAAATAATTTTGGAGCAAGTTGATTAGAGAAAATATTTTTTTCTCAAAAAAAAAAACAACAAATATTTCTCACGTTGTTTATAACCAAAAACAAAATTTTACTGTATGTTTGTCTCAGTTGTTGCACTGTGGAAGTTTTTACCTGGATGTCGATCTCCACAGTGAACGTCTCCGTCTGGCTGTATCCGTCGCTGATGTAGAAGCTGAAGACGTCCTGGCTGGCCTTTTGCTGGCTGTCCTGGACGTAGAAGACGTGATCAGAAACCAAATCCTCCACAGAGAAAGGAACATCTGGAGTCACAGCGCGCGAGCCGCCCACTGAGCCACCTGCAGCGGCACAAAGCAGAGGCGCAGCTGTCACAGCTGAACTCTAATAGCGAGAACTGCTGACCGGGAATCACTTCAACAATACGGTCACCGTGGTTACAGGAAGTCCTTATAAGGTCCATCAACACTGCAAAAACAAAAAATCTTACCCAGTATTTTTGGTCTAGTTTCTAGCACAAATATCTTAGTACACACGAATTAAGACAAAACTAACTTACAAGTAACTGTTCAGCAAGAAATAGGAGGTTGTTTTAATTTAATAATTTGTTTATATGGAGGAAAAAGGTCTACTGCCATTGGCAGATTATTTCACTTATGACAAAATATGGTTCCCATGTTATGAATAAATGAATGGATGGATGGATGGATGGAAAAAATGAAGGATGAGTGGTTTAGCTTTCACTGTATCAGTTTCATCTTTTTGCCCCTCCCCCACCCACTGCTGATGCCTTCAGGTCTTGTATTAATCTCCATATCTGCTCCTCTGTTTTCTGTCGTTTTTTCGTACTACTCCTCCACAGAGGTCAGAGTGCAAAGCTAATAGTTGTTCAACAATCTAACATGGCTGCCTCTGTTAAAGCTTTCCTTTCCCTTTGTGGAGCCATTTCTTGAGCTCTGATATATCCAATGATTTTCAGGACTTTCTGCAATCTGCTTCAGAACTGGAGGCTTTAATTTGATTTCCTCCTTCCTGCTCTTACAGAGGTATATTTCCCAGGTCTGCTTTTATCTGAAATCAGCTTTTTAATTCTCTCCTATCTGCTCTTTTTCTGAACAGAGGATAAAACGTCAGAACATTTGGTCTACAGCTTTTTATTTCCAGGATATTTAGCCGGGATCGTTTGAATGAGACACAAACATGAATGTGGAAATTATCGTGAGCAACTGGATTTGTTGCTTTGTGCAGCTGTTGAACTGAACTCGCCTCTTTTTGTGTTTTCGATGAAGCCGTATTTGGGAGGGCTGACGAGCCAAACCTGCAGCTCGGTTGACGGCGTTTCCACGTCCGATACTGTGATGTGATTGGTCGACAGCAGAACACGGCCGCCTTCCTGGACCTGCCAATCACAGGAAACGAGTCATTCTGACAGAGTCACTTCAAACACAATGGTGGCAACACTTGTGCTAATCCAGAACAGCTTTAGCGTTTTGCTAACATTTAGCTTCCCCTAAATGAATGTTTTTTAATAAATTAAAATTTTCTCAGCTGTTTTGTAAACTTTCAGCCGAATAAAATTCTGTTTTGATGTGTTGGTTATTTTTCAAGTAGAGATTTATATCCTTATTTTGAAGTGGGTGAAGTGTGTTTACAAAGCAGTTCCACTTTCTCTCCATTTTCCCCACTAATTACTTTATTTAAAACCAGAAACATAGAGGAAGAAAATAAAACATGGACAGTGGAGAGCAAGATATAAACATAAACACATTTATAAAGCATGTAAATTACAATATTGCAACTAAATTCTAAGTTGTAGTCTTTCAAGGTCATATATGATTTAATTCAAGTTAGCGCATTAGCTACTGCTAACTTGTCGATTCATCATTTAATTGAATAATTCAGCTATTAGTCAATTA
This sequence comes from Xiphophorus couchianus, assembly GCF_001444195.1. Taxonomy (NCBI): domain Eukaryota; kingdom Metazoa; phylum Chordata; class Actinopteri; order Cyprinodontiformes; family Poeciliidae; genus Xiphophorus; species Xiphophorus couchianus. The sequence continues at coordinate 4,526,975 of NC_040239.1, forward strand.
TTAAACTAATCATTAATTTCCTAATATCAAAGATGAATAACAATGAACAATATAACAAGTGATGTTTGAAGTAATGTTTTGTGATTTAAATTACGATTTTATTGAAAACATTTATAATGTTTTTATCAGTAAAATAGTGACAGGAAATAGGCTAACGAGACGGAAAGGAACTGGACGATGGAACAGAAGGTGAAAACAGTTTGTGATCAGTTTTAGAGTATAAAGCGAAAGATCAGGCAAAGTCAGGAAACTGGGAGTAACAGGAAGACAACAGCTAACGCTTGCACAGTCCAGTTCTGGTGTGATGCAAAGGTGGGCTGACAGACAGAAGGTCGCAGAATCACAAACAGAAACTCCAGATGGGAAGCGAGTAAAGTTTCCAGACAGCAGACACTGAGTTAAAGGTCAGGGCTTTTAATGAGGACACACAGGAAACAGGAATCTACTCACAAGGAAGCAAGAATGAGTTAAGATTCAGGCAGAAGCAGCAAACAGCCAAATCATGTTAGACTGGGAGAGTAAATAAGAACGGAAGGAAATGTTCAAGGTTGCTCCGCGGCAGAGAGTCGAGTTAATGTCACGGACAGAGAGAGTGAAAGGAAGAACACAGGGAAGCTTTGAGAGAGATAAAAGCCTCAACTTCAGACTAGTTCCTAGAGTAAATATCTCAGTACACCTGAAATAAGACTAAAATTAGAAGTAATTTTTTTACAATATATAAGTGCTTGTTTTAAGTGAATAATTTCTTGATATTGATGATAAAGTACTAGTACTATTTGCAGATTATTTCACTTATTTCAAGACATTTTTCCCACGTTATAAATCAATATAGCCATGGTTTTTAATGATTTATCACATGAAGAAGCTCATTCATGTCTGATTTTAAATTAATTTGTTATTTAATGAAAACAGCAATTGTAAAATTGTGTTTTAGTCAATATTAGCAAAATATTGATAAATATTTTTGCATATTTGTAATGGAAATGCAGTCAGAGTTGCAGATATTTTGCGCCGTAACGCTCTCTGGGAATCAGCTTTTGAAACTAAACAGATGTTTCATTACTTTCCAACTGAGAGTTTACTTCTCAATTAATTGTTGCAGCAATATTTCTTATTTCATCACCTCACTTTGAGGATTAATATAATATTCATTAATTCACTCAGATGTGTTTTCCTCTCCCTCAGCTTGATAACTTTGGCATTACTCACATATTAAAATAAAAACAATATCAACAAATTATATACTTCCCTTCAGAAATCCTGAAAAACTACCAACTGATCCTTGTTCTGCTGAAAATGTGAGCAGATTTTGTGACTCAACATTTAATTCTGGTGATACAAACCAAAGTGGATTAAAGAGGAAAAAGGAAGGGAATAAAACAGGAAGTGAGCGCGCCTACCTTGATGCCGCCTGGCACGGTGACCACCGGCGGCTGTCTGGGTGTGGCGGTGATGGTGATTGTGCACATCTGGTTGTCAAGGCGATTGCTGTCTTTGTCGTGAACAACAAAATGGAAGATGTCCGTCACCGGCTGGCTTCCTGTCTCCAGTGACGTGACGTACCTGCACCAGGTTGGTTTTTATTAGAAAGTCACAAACTGGGCGACATGGAGGACAAAAAACGTATCCTGATCCAATTCCACAGAAAAATTCAGGACTCAATTTATGACTGTTTGCACAGCATGACAACGTTTGCAGTAGGGCTGCAACTAACGATTATTTTACTAATCAATGAATCTTTTGATTATTCTGACAATTAATTGATTAATCAGAAAAAAGGGACACACAGATGTTTTTATTTAACCACTTAAGCATTTTATTTATAATAATAGAAATACATTATTAAGAGATGCAAATAAAACAAATAATTTTTTTAAAAGCAAACATTTTATTGCTTAAAATGCCATGCAATAACATTCCTTTAGTGAATCTGGCCTGAGTGAAGCTAAAACCTAAAGATATTTACAAAGGTATTTTTATCTTAAATGCAAAATGTATTCATATTTATACAGATTCATATTTATACAGATTCATATTTATACAGATTTAGCTTAATTACTACTCTAAATATGTTGCTTTCCAGCCAATAGGTTTTTTTCCGAGTCTGTATATTATAGTTACCAATTAATCAATCACTAAATTAGTCAACAGTTATTTCAACAATCCATTAATCACAATTAACCATTTTGAACCTAATAAAAAATATTTATCTTTTTGTTACTTTTACTTTTATGTGGGGGTAAAAAGGTCACATTTTGCTAACGGTTAAAACATTCATGGGTGTGAATGCTTTGCCTTCCTCTAACTGGTAAAATTGGAGCTACTCTAGGTTTATGCTAACAGGCTCAGTTTGAGAAAGTAAAAAGTTTCAAGTCTCATTTTGTGTCTTTCAGAAACATTAGACTGAAGAAAAATAAGTAAAGTTTTAGCTTTTCCTCTCCTGGTTTAAGCTACTAATAACTGAAGCTCCAGCATAAAGAACCCTTAACACCATTTTATCACCTACAATCTGGAATAAACAGCTCATCTCTTCTTTTCAAGTGGTGTCTTTATTAGAGCTTCTTCGGTCCTGCAGGCCCTTAACAAAACCAGAGATCATAATTATCCCTGGAAAATCTTTTGACTTTAGGATGAGAGCTTCTTGTTTTTTTGATAATGGCTTCTTTGGGTTTTTTAATAGCCTTAAAAGTCAGCCTTACTCTTCAGGTTGCTCTGCTTCATAGGCTTTTACGGGCCTCTGAAGTTGCACTGAAAGCCTAATGAGATGCACTCCACAGTGTAAAAAGTATTAACTTTGACGCTCAGAGGAGCACTTGAGAAAAAGTGGATTTAAACCATTAAAAGGCGTCAGTAACTTCATCAATTTTCACTAATACTCTACCTAAATCAGTAACTCCATCACCTGAATGTCCCTGCTTTACCTGATCCTGTGCAGGTTGACGTCCTCCTGGCTGAAGGAGGAATACTCCCTGAGCTCCTGCGGCTCCTGCTGGGAGGAAGTCCTGGTCAGGACGCCGTACATCGGCACCGACACCAGCTGGATGTGGATCTGGTCGTCGAGGGACGTGTTGTCCTGGTAACGCCAAAACAGAGAGGCTCTCAGCTCAATGGGGTTTTGTTGGGATATTATGTGACAGCGCTGAACAGTGAAGTGCTAAGCATTAAAAGCTCTTGTCTTTAAGTATAGACCCCCTAAAATGTCATTATTCCCATCTGGAAAATTCACACATGCGGGTGTAGGGCAAAAAGATGACTGTATTACATGCCATCCATAACTGCACTGCTGAGGTAAAACAGCTGAATAATCAAAATGAAACCCAGAGATGCAGGTATTATTATTTCAGTGCAAAACAACAAAAGGAGAAAATAATGCAGCAAGAACAAAAAAATCACTATTTTTTGCTCTCTGTTGGCTCTGCTACACTCAGTGTTTCCATAGCAACTGACAACAACGCCACTACATGTTTCAGAATTTAACCCCCAAGAAACAGTCAAACATTTCCCCAACAAAGAACAGAACATTCAGTCGGTTACAGTTTTATGTTTTTTTTAGGCTCGATGTTTCTTTTGGGATTATTAATAATTGATCACTGTGGTAGATTAGCTACTGCTGCTATAAGCTAAGCTAACACAGCGGTGGTTGACTAGCTAATTTAAACAGCTGCTCTACTGATTATATGTTAGAGTTGGTGTGTGGGTCGATTATTAATATTTTTTTTAAACTGAACCGAATCTCACCTGGTTCCACAGCACATCTACATGTTACGGTTGTCATAGTCAAGCTAGCATAGCTGACCTACTTCCCTTCTCCTCAGCACTTTGTTTGAAAGCACTTTATAAATAGTTATTATTATAAAAAGTCTGATGCGTTTCTAAGACCTTTTACCCAGCATGCATCTCTTCCCACTCACCGTGTAGGCCAGGTGTGAGCGTCGGATGACTGTGCTGCTTTTCTCGCCCACTTCCAGTGACAGCGTAGCTGCCGGGTCTCGCCGCGGCCCGTCGCCCGCTCCGTCCAGCACCGTCACCTGCACCACCGTGGTTGCCATGGAGATGCCATCACTGACCGAGAAGGACATGGCGTCGTCCTGGGTGGAGAGGCCGGTGTGCCGGTAGAGCAGGACTTTGTGGGTGACGTCGGCGAAGGAGAAAGTGTCGCCTAGAGAGAAAGACAAGAACCGATATCTTAAAAAAATTACAAAAATCGGCTGATACCGATGTTGATGTCGATATATCCTGCACCCATAATTAGGACAATGTTGAGTCCTTACAATAAACAAATATTTAATCCAATAAAAGGAATAACTGCATACATTTAATTTCAGTATTTTTAATTCAATGTGTTTAGAAACTTTTAATTAGTAATCTACAACTTCCCATTTCCCCGGCTATTTAATGTAACATAACATTCAGCTCCATTTTTGCTAAAAACTCTTTAAAAAGAGAAAAACCAGAGAGTATGCCTTATATACATCAATCAGGAAGTCTTAATTTGTCTTAATTTACAATCGGAACAACTGGACCTGAGATAAACACACAGGAACGGCATCTTGGAGCCACCAAGTTTCCATGGTAACACCAAGTTTCCATGGCAACCGACAATAACTGATCGTCAGTGTTTTTGTCAGATGAGATAAATGTTTGGCTTTTCAACAAAAAAAAACATTACAGCAGTATTTGCTATAAAACTCCAGGATGAATAATTGACAGATCACCTCATTCCCATAGCTAACTACAGCGTAGGATCCGTGATGCTGTGGGCTTCAACAGGGAGTAGGGCAGAGAGTCTTTCAGAAAACTACATTTGGGTTATTTCGGGTTTTTCCAACATCATCAGCACAGAAACCGATCTCTACACTCCAAAAACACAAAATCCTACTAAGCAATTTTGTCTATTTCCTAGTAAAAGTAAATTAGTACACTTGAAATGAGACAAAACTAACTTACAAAAAAAATTCAGCAACATATGGGAGCTTGTTATAAGTCAATAATTACTTAAGGAATTGTTCCATTTGCAGATTATTTCACATATAAGAAGACATTTTTTCCGTATTTTAAGTAAAACTGCCAATGAAACTAGTATTTTTCATCAACATTAAGAAATTATTGACTATTTTTTAATGAAAAGATTAGGAACATAATTTGCCTTCTGATCTTTTTCTATCAATATCTACAAGGCAAACTGAGAAAGTGTTCATCAGTGCAGTTAAATATGGCCGTCTCTCTGGTTATCTTCTAAGATGCTTTTATTTTGGAAATAAATTAGATGCATTGCTAATGAATTTGAAAACAGAAATCCGTCTCTCTTGGGTTAAAAACTTGTGGTCGTCTTGGTTACCGTTACTCATGCGGATGTTGTCGTCCCTCCTCATCAGCTCTCCATGAATGGGAGCGTCAACCAGCTCGAACTCCAGGTCGTCTGGTGCCGTGTCAGCGTCGCTCACCGCCAGCTGCTGACCTCCTGCAGAAAAAAAAAAACAGACAAGAGAAAAAACGTTCAAAGAGAAGCTGCTGCAGAGAGAAATCGTGCTGCTTTTCCTTTTCTCTTACCGATTGCAGCTTGTCCCCCCAGTTGGACTTCCAGCAGCGGGTCCAGGACCTGAAACACCGGCGGCTGCTGGTGGTTCGGCAGCAGCAGGATCACAAAGTCCAGCTCAGGAGTGGTGTGTTCGCCGTCCGACACTGAGGCACAAAAAAGAGAGATCTGCAAAAACAAATGCAACAAAGCCCTACCGAGGGAATTTCTTCAAATAATAGAATAAAACAACGTCAAAGCGTATTAGACTAAACCCCAATATAACCATAAAACTGTGAATCTTACACTTTGTATGGGAACAAACTAATATTTTTTCTGCACAAACGTAGCACAAATATTTGACACAAAATTTGATAGATTTGAAGAAGGTGGAGAGGAAACTTCACTCAGATCTGTTACTGACCCAACTAATAAGTTTGCTTAACATTAGTCTAGAGGTCTTTGTGGCTTAATAACTTTTGATAAAAATGAAAAATAACCAACTAATCTTTTTAAAAAAATTGTAACAACAAATGCAATTTTAGCTGTTTTTATTGTTTTTTATGGAATAATTGTTTTGAATTTCCACAACAGAATGACATTGTAAGTACCAGTTGTATATTTTTAGATCTACTATTTTTCTACTAATTAAGTTGGAAACTATATGTTATTTTTTTTAAACAAATATCAACATCCAAAGAGGAAAATGTACTCATTTTCTTTTAGCAGAAAATGTTGGACCCTAAAAACAGAAATAAAATTGTGGTTCTGTAAAACAACACCAAAATCCCTGGAGGAGATATTTATCAAAAATTTAAAGTTTTGATTTTTCAAAAGATCAGGTAGCATTAACAACTCAAACAAGTTTTATTTTGCTAAAGATAAAAGAAGATAAAGACAAAGTGGAAATAAAGGGAGTGATCCTCATCAAAGACATCCAAATCCAACAATACAAAAAAGGTTAAAATAAAGAGAATAAATACTGGATATAAACAATAAGAGGAGCTGAAAGAGAAGGCGGTTGTTTGTATAAAATGAGGACAAAGTGCCTCCTTCATGCTGCCTTCCTTTCAGGTTTTAGGTGGGTGAAGAATATTTACCTGTGAAATAAACGCTCAGAGACTCCGGCAGGCCTGTCAGGTTTAAACACAGCAACAAGTTACAACTGGAAGGCGATGAAAGTAAAATAAAACCCTAACTGTGCATTCAGGTGCTGTCGCATTGCACAAAAAAACCTCAACACATAAGCAATAAGGCTTAAAACAACTGAGGAGGCAAAGAGGATGGAGCTCCAAAAACCAGGATTAAGAAACATTTAACTCGGACCGCTTTGATGTTGGATTATGGATTATCTTTCAGAACCAAGGTGTCTTAAAATATCCTCTGAACTTTCCAAGCCGCCCTCAGACTGCTTTTAAAACGGAGTTCAACCCCTGTGCTGCTTTTTAAGAGACTGTGTCCAGAGTTTACAAAATAGTGAATGACTGTAAGTGAAGTCGCACCAGTAAAGGAGTACTGGTAGAGCTCCTGGAGGTGGGACGGCGCTGGCGGCGGTCTGTAGATTATCTTTCCATTGTTGACGTCAGCCTGCGTGAAATGTTGCACTGCCTTGTACGGCCTGTCCCGATGCTCGATGAGTCCTAAAATCAAAAACAGGAAATGTTTACAAACTAAGTTTTTTAAATTTTTATTGGCTTCCATGTAAAACATGTTTACATTTCTCAGGTTTTAAGGGAGCGCAAAACAAAGAGACTCCAATGAAGGACGAAGGAAAGGAAAAGATCCAACATTTCAAAACATGAAGGATTTCTGTTATGTAGAGCAGCGTTAAACATAAACCAGTTAAATGATGATACAGAAATGGATGGACGGATGGATGGATGGATGGATGGATGGGTGGATGGATGGATGGATGGATGGATGGGTGGATGGATGGATGGATGGATGGATGGATGGATGGGTGGGTGGGTGGATGGATGGGTGGATGGATGGATGGACGGATGGATGGATGGATGGATGGATGGATGGATGGACAGATGGATGGATGGATGGACGGATGGACAGATGGATGGACAGATGGATGGATGGATGGATGGATGGACAGATGGATGGATGGATGGACAGATGGATGGATGGATGGATGGATGGATGGATGGACAGATGGATGGATGGACAGATGGACTAATATACACTAACGCTTCATGTATTCAATGGAGCCAAAGAACAAATATTTTTCAGATTTAATGTTTTTGTTTTTATCCAAACCTTGGGCTCATTAAGACGTTTCACTGCTGGAACCTGAATCTGCTGAAACCGTCGACAAAGCGCCTCAACAAACTGACTTCTCCATAAAATCTCTCCTGCTGATGTAAAAACTCTGGCGCTCAGAGCGCCGGGTTGTGTTTTGGTTTTAGCGTTTAGCTCTGAAAAATGCCCCCTCTCCTCAGAGCGACTCGAACTAATCGATCTGCCCATTAGTTGATGAATGAGAGCCGTTTTGAAGCAGTTCTCCGTTTCATTAAACCGAGCTTCGAGTTACTCAGCAGGCTGACAGACGCTGAAGTCAACGTGGTCAGGTCTGAGTGGTGCATTAAATGCAGCAACACTAACACAAATCCACTTGAAGAAGAAGTTTGGAGGAACCGGATGCAACACAATCGTGTTTCAGTGCAAGAAGGCGATTAGTTGAATTATATGAACATCCTGCTCCTCAAAGGGAAGTCAAAACGCAACTTCTACTGATTTTAGGGGCGACATGCCTGCGCTCTGGCAGTGTTTAAAAGAAAACCATAAAATCTGCAGGATTGACGCATATATTTCCTCAAAGCAGACACCTGTGGCTACATTTTGATGCGTGAATTATTTCAGTAGAGTGAACTATGTACAAACAGCAGCCTTTTGTTTGTGAAAAAACAAACTTGAAAAAACGTCAGAATGCGCATTCTAGCAGTTGAAGAATCCGGTCATTTTATTACATTGGAAAACTGAAAACAGCCAAAAATTTACACAAAAGTAAATCGTGACTTTAGAAAAACCGTAAGAGAAATCAAAACGCTAAATCATTTAAAGATAGCTCAAAATCTTGTGACCTGTATAAAAAGTTTATTAAGTTTCTAGGTTGAAGTAGGAAACGATAGTAAACTATTAAACGTTTTTGTTGAAGTTTTTTGCAGAAAAGGGAATTGGTAAATAATTTTTAGATCTGAAACATAAAGAAATATCTTGATTGGATGTATTATTATAAGACATCTATAAAGGTTTTAAACTTTTTGGGTTAACTTTGCTTTTCTGGGATAGAAGAAGTCAGTCTGCTTAGTCTAAAATCAAGATTAAAGCTGAAAGCTGGTTAATAAATTAAAAATATATATTTTTAATGTATAAACTATTTCTTATGATTATTTTTATTAATTAATTAATTAGTTAATATTATTTAAAATAGCTTTATTAAAGAAAATTTGACTTATGTTAAAAAAAAGTCAGCTTAAAAGTTTAAGTTAAAGAACACACTGGTAATGGCTAGCGGTAGGGTAAGTGTTTGGATAAATTCAGCTACTAAAATGAATGAAAATCAATACAAAGTAAAAAAATATGAGTAGAAATAGAAACCTGTGTGTGTGACTCACCTTGTCCCGGTAAGAGAGGTTTGGTGACGTTAAAGAGGAGTTTTTCGCTCGGAGTCCCAGAATCGATGAAGGAGAGAGCTGAAGCCGTTATTTCTGTCACCTGATCCTCCAGAGCCTCCACAAATTACACAAATTAATAGATTAAGATGAAAAAAGTAAAAACAACACAGCAGCTACATATGAAACTTACTCGACCAACTGCAATCCAACTGCAGACATAAACGTTTCTCTACAGTTGGATACAGAATAAGATCTACACATAAATGTAGTAAAAGTCAAAAAATGAAGTCAAAAATAAGTAATTTTGAAGGAATTATCAAGCAACTCATAAAAATAGACTCTTGGTTTCACTTCACTCTGCTACTTTCTCCTACTACTCTCCAGATTTACAGTAATTGTTGTTATTTCAACTTTTAACTTCATGTTTCTCTGTTTTTTACTCCTCTACAAGCTGAATCACATAGTCATGTCATTAATGCGTCTCAGCAAGTTTACATTAATTTAGAAACAGCAATACTAACGTTTTAACTGAGGAAGAGTTCAGAAATCAATATTGGGTGTAGAAACCACAAGATTTTCAATGGGTTCAGTGCAGTGGTTCCTTATTTTTCCAGAGATGAATATGTAAAAAAGGTCAGTCCCAGGAAAGTTGTAAGGATGGATGGATGGATGGATGAAAAAATCCATCCATCCATTAATAATACATACAATACCTCTACGTAAACCAATGACCTCAGATTCTAAACATTTCAAAATAAATGAATAAAATGAGTGCAACAACACAGCGTTTTATGAAAATGTACAAGTTTTGTGCACAATTACAGCAATTTCTAAAGAATTTTCAGCTGAACACTTTTTAAAAACATGTAAAATGTTGTGAAACAACGACTAAATTTTAGCAACCTGCCTGAATCCGATTTTTCTTGCCCAATGGGGCAGCAGTGAAGCTTTGGGTCAGAGGTCAGTGAGATTGTGTTTGGTTCTGCTTACGGTGATCTGCAGGTCGCAGTCCGGGGCCAGCTGTGGGAATCCCGGCATCTGAGGTAAAACGCCGATGGTGAACGTCTGGGCATCGCTCTGAATGAGAGGAGAAACATCCGAGGAAACCTGCAGACACACACACACACACACACACACACGCATGCACACACGCATGCATGCACACACACACACACAGAAACCATTTCATAATCAGACAATGAACATCCGGCCACAGCTCAGTAAATTAAAACATCATCAAAAAGTTAATTTATTTTAGGGATTTAATTAAAAACTGACACTCCTGTTATGTAGATTCATTACACACATTCTCCATCTTCACAGAGAATGTTCTTCAGAGGTCCAGTCTTATTTTCTTATGTATTTTACAATTTATTTGGAAATGAAGAGTCTGGAGGACCACATTGCTTGAAGTCCAGTGTGACGTTTCTACAGTCAGTGATTATTTGGGGGCCATTTGGTTCTGGTCCACTGGGTTTTCCAAAGTTCAAAATCAGGAAAAAAATCTCTTTTTTTCTTTGAGTCTGTTTACTGCAGTTAACGATTAATTGATAATTAAATTAGTTGACACTTGTTTCAATAATTGATTAATCCCAGTTAATTGTTTCAGCCCTAAAGTAGATAGATCTACAGTATAGAAAAATAATATTTTTTCATGAGTCTGCACACTGAAGTTGCGATTAACCGGTTACTAAATTATTTGACGATTATTTCAACAATCGATTAATCACAATTAATCTGATTAATCGTTTCAGTCCTAAAGCAGATAGATGTAGGAAAACAAAGGGCCTGCTTTTAAACTGGATTCCTCCAAAATATTTTCCACTCGAATTGGTTTTCTCTCTTATTGTGGAAATAAAACATAAAAACAAACGTCTGACCTTTACAGCAATAATAACTAGAAAAGTGATATTAGTTCCTGCTGTGACAAATTTTCACAGGTGTGACAATTGCCTGGAAAGAGGTCTGATAGTAAGAGTTCAAATCCTCTGTCAACAACCACTGCCATTAAACTTTTACAATCCTTCAAAAAGAGTAAAAAAAGAGAAGAGTCTGCTTTTATCCCAGCAGATGAGAGGAAGCTCTGCAAAGCACTTTATGGAAGCGCCGAGGTTAAAAGGTTGCTTTGAAAGCGGAGGGCGCTTACCGGAGTAACCGCTCACATCCCTCAGGTCCTCCCAGGGCAGCAGCTTTTCTTCTCAACATGTTATCTCTGAGCGCTAATAGCCACTAATGCTGAACACGATCAGCTTTCTCTGACCTCTTAGCTTCATGTTTCCAACATGTTCGAGGTTTTCAATTAGACTGTGAGAGATTATGATAACTGAAGGGTTGATAAGGTAACATGACTTAAAAGAAAAGCTAAATATTTGACCTTTTCTTGTCAAACGTGACCCTGAAGTCGATCCAACAGCAGTTCTGTCTGAATCCACGCTTTGTGTCGCATCTTTTTGGATGAAAATATAGTTTCAGAACTTGTAGAGATGAAATCAGTGCCACCAATCACAAGTAATGTGCTGTCATGAGAGTCGGAGTCGAGTCAGCGGGATTTATTGACAGCGCCATGGCTGCGGTAAATTACAGATTATACAGCAGATTCAATTCAACATAAATGCTCTGCTGCTTATATATGGTACTGTTTAAAAGTTTCTGAAGGTCTCTGCTTTTTTTGTGTAGTTGCTTTTTCACCCAACACATAAATCCAGAACTTTTCTCTGAAACACATCAAAGGGAAAACAGGAAAGTTCTGGTGGTTTCTACAACAAACTTCTGTAATCTGTTCATATTTGTGCTAATAACAAAGATTAGCATGTGTTCAACTGAAATATTAAATTTTTTGAGATCTTTTATCCTACTTTACATTTTGAGAAAGTTTATTAATTTAATGCTATTATGCTTTCTTTTAAAAAAAGTTAGGTTAGGTCTCTGGGCTATACAAAACAAGTTTATTAATTTTTTATTTTTGCACAAAATCATTCTCGACTGACTATTTTTCAGTCTGCTCAGTTCTGCCTTTCAGAATGAGCTGTTTTAGTGCTTCAATCCACATAAGCTGCAGTTGGAAATGGCCCCCAACTCAATGTTTACACTCACATGTGAAAATGGCTGCAAACAGATGTGCAATTATACAACTGTATGTCTTCGAAAAGAAGAAGTGGAGCCTCCTGCACAATTGGAAAGAATGAAGCTGGATTGTAAGATGACAATAAAACTATTTTCCAGCAGCCATTGTATACCGACTACAGCGGTAAAACCAACTAGACCTCCACTTGTTTTGCTAGATAACAGGGCTGTACACTAAGAAATATCCACTTATTGAAAAAAAAAAGTTTGGGTGTTTCTTTTGTGTTTGCTGGGTTGCTTTTAGAAGCAGTAGAAACCCAAATGTAATTAGAAGTCAGGGCTATTTTTAATAGTGAAAGTAACTCAGTAAACTTTATAGACTTTATCAACACTTTGACAAGTTGGTGTGAAACTTTACAAAGCAAAACATTTCTGGGACATTTTCTTTTCTCTTAAAAGGTTTTTGCTTCAAACTGCGATGCGTTCAAGGATAATTAGATGTTGCTATCAGCTTTTGGCTGCCTCTTCTGTATTGCTACTGAAGGTGGAAAACACTGATTAATACTCCATTAATGGGACTTTATAGGATTTTGAGCCAATTTGCAAATAATTTGGCTGCATTACTGATGTTCAACATAAGTCTCTGTAGGATGATCAGCTCACTGCATCGGTTCTGAAACTTGGATTAAAGAGGTGGAAATCTTCAGCAAACAAAATGAAGATGAGAAGGATCAAGTTGGCAGATTTAAAATAACTTTGAGGTGGTTAATGCTCCAAACTCAAGGAAACTTTTAAGTATTTAGCAGGATTAATACACCAGATAATCAAATGCCTTAAATGACAGAACACAAAAGTTAGATATATTAAAATACAGACGCAGAGATGTGACAAAAAAGAAAAGCTTTTTGAATTTCTTTGGACAACAAAGTTTGAGAAAGTCTTAAGAAAAAGAACAAAAACGCAGGAGGGAGGTGAAGGTGAAAAAAGATCGATTGTGAGACGGAGAAGTAAAAGAGAAAGATGTTAGAAAGGTCGGCGTCTCCAGGAGAGAGACGGTGGAGGTGAACTTGGTTTGAGGTTCAGAAAAAAACTACAAAGAGCATAAAGTCCAAGAAAACAACAGCAGGAGTCTTTGTCACTGTTTCCTCTTTTATTTATTGTTTTTACTCCCAAGTTGCATTTTTAATTTCCACCTAGCAAACCTAAAAAGGATTCTTAGCCTGTGTTCTGCAGAGAGACTGAAAGAAAGTAAGCAAAGCTGGAAATAGATGTAGATATTTAAAGAGAAGGTTGTGGGAGAAAAGTTTAGGTGTTGAGTTTTAGGACACAAAATTATACATATCTTAATCCATAAATTTACAATGTAACCTTTGACCTCAAGTAAATACAATGGCGTATTAGGGCCATTGCAAATAGTAAAGAAAAGAAAGGAGGGGAAAGAACTCAGATTTTGAGATTAATCTCAGAAAATGGACATAAATTTCTTAGTGTGAAAAGTCAAACATTTTTTAGAAAACAGTGTAATATTTCTAGAAAGTCTAAGAAATTTTCTAGAAAGAAAAAGTTTCAGGAGAGAGTTTCAAATGTTTGACTTTTGAAAAGTTTGAAAACTTAATAGTGCAATAAAAATAAACATTTTGAGTTGTTTGGATAACAACTCTGATTAATTGGACTAAATCCATCCATCCATCCATCCATTTTCTGTTCACCCTTGTCCCTAATGGGGTCGGGAGGGTTGCTGGTGCCCATCTCCAGCTACGTTCCGGGCGAGAGGCGGGGTACGCCCTGGACAGGTCGCCAGTCTGTCGCAGGGCAACACAGAGACATACAGGACAAACAACCATGCACACACACACTCACACCTAGGGAGAATTTAGAGAAACCAATTGACCTGACAGTCATGTTTTTGGACTGTGGGAGGAAGCCGGAGTACCCGGAGAGAACCCACGCATGCACAGGGAGAACATGCAAACTCCATGCAGAAAGACCCCGGCCGGGAATCGAACCCAGGACCTTCTTGCTGCAAGGCAACAGTGCTACCAACTGCGCCACTGTGCAGCCCGGACTAAATCCAATTAATCAATTATGTCCAATCGATTAATTGGATACAAAATGTGGCATATTTAAGCCTACTTTTAAAAAAATTGTTTGGGAAAAACATATTTCTTATGTTCTTTAGTTGAACATATTTACAGTTTTTGTTTTATCTTAAATGGAAAATGTATATATTTTCTGTGCAGTTTTTTTGCAAAGTTTTCACTTTTGCGAAAAGTCAAAACTTTTCTAGAAAAACACTCAAACATTTTGAGATTAATCTCAGATATTTTTGAGAAAAACTTGGAGCTTCAAAATCAGACGTCCAAAATTTTAGACTTTTCTGAAGTCGAAAATTCGCCACAGATCCTTCAATTAGTGCGCAACATTAAGCCCACTGTGAGCGTTAAGCCCTGACCTGGAACTGGAAGGAGTCGCTGTCGTAGCTGGAGCCGAAGTGGCGGTACCAGACGGTGCCGTCGTTCACGTCCTGCTGGGTGAAAGACGCCGTCGGCGTGAAGAGCTGGTCGTCGATCAGGGAGGGATGCCAGCCTTCTGGTGGGCTGTCAGCTGGCATGGACACAAGCACCACCTCCCCTGGACACAGGATGAAGGTGATCAAACGTTTCTCCTCTCATTTGTGCAATAAATCAGTCAAGAAACATAAGGAGAACAAAACAAGGGCATCATAAAAGTCCTAAATATACGAGAGTGGAGCTGGTTTTTAGAGATTAAGCAACTTTAATAATAAATGAATTAAAAGAAGCAACTCAACACATTCCCTTCTGCATATTTTATTGCTTAAAATACAATAAAAGGATTAATTTTGGTGTTTATTTGTTGCAAAAGATGAATCTGCAGCTAAAAAGTAAATATAAAATCAACATGTGAAAAGATGTTTATTCAATTATCTGCTTGATTTAACTCCTACAGAGTGTAGGGCCGATCTGTTTGTTATTCTGTGGATTAACCGATTAATAATTGGTTAGCAATTGGTTGCTCAATAGGAGATTTTTCTTTTTTTAAATAAATTTTAAATGAGTGAAGCTAAAACTATAATTAAGGACTTTGTAGTAGAACATGTTAACTATAATCATAATATAATTAAAGATATCATTAATTAATAATTAATCAATTACTAAATTAGTGATTGAGTATTTTAATAATCAATTAGTTATGATTATTCACAATTAAGTAATTCAGCCCTAAAGGAAATAGATGTACAGTTTAGAAAAACAACACTTTCTTGAGCCTGTCTACTACAGTTAACGAATAATCAATTATTAGTTGACGATTATTTAAAAAATTGATTAATTACAATTAATCTTCTTATTCCTAAAGAAAACATGGTTCTGATCCGAGCTCTCACCATATTTGGGTTGTCCCTCTGAGGCCAGGATGGTGTAGACGATGTCGTCGGAGCCGACTCCTTTAAAGTCTGTCTGCAGGTACTTCTTATCGAGCCGCACCGTGCCTCCCTCCTTCACCCAGGCCATCGGTAGAGACACCAGATGAGGAGAATCCTGAGGCTGCAGAAACAAACACATCAGAGTCAGATGGAGGATCCCGGGTGTTCGCCTTTCTGCCACAAGATAACATTTCTGCTATTAGCTGAAATTACACATGCAGCCTGTTTTTAATCCACAGAGAAAGTGATATTTTTATTTCATATTATTTCCTGCTTTTTCTTTTTTGTATGCTTTCACTTTTTTTTAAACCCCAGAAGTTTTCCATGCAGCAGCATCTGTCGTCAGCTCTGTGGAGCAGAAATAAGAAATAACAGCAAGTTCAGATTCTGATCTGTGAACTGAAAACTTTACAATCAGGGTTATTTTTGTAAGGCCACATCGATCCTACTGCCTGCAAACAAAGAGCAGGGCTAGTTGGAGAGAGCCTAGAGATGGCTGATGATTCATGGTTGCTCAAGGCTATTCAAGTGAAAGAAAAAAAATTCTGAGAAATTCTGTCATGAAGGTTTGAATGGAGACCTTTTACCTCGCTGTGTCACCGTGCTGTCTAAATAAAAATAGCTGATATAGAAATCCTGTGTCAGAGAATGAGACCTGTAACATAACACAAAAAACTTTAACAAAGACATTTTTACAGGAGTAAAACACTAAATATCACTGAAAAGTTCAGGAATACCAGCACTGCTTTTTAAAACAAACCCTGCGGATGGACTGACCTCACAGAGGAAAATTATAAACTAAAAACTTAGTTTTTGTTTAAAATTAACCAGATTATGTCATAAATTTAAACTTCGATTAAGCAGGAAGGGCAACAAAAAGAGTTCAGTGGGCAAAGGAATTATTTAATCATTTTAAATAATTTGTTCATCGCTACAACTACCTCACACTAACAGAAATAGAAAAATGTCAATGACCACCTGATATTGGTCATGGATGCCATCTGCTCTGCTCCTACACCTGAAAATCAGCCTGATTTAATCTTTTTTAGTGGAAAACTGCTGTTTCTCTTCTGATGATTGTCTTTAAAAACTGCCCTGCAAAGGTATTCACAGTTGGTTCATGCTTTGCTATCTTTACAACAATGTTAAATTATCTTAATCAAGGTTTCGAAAGACTTCAACTCAAATTTAAGACTTTTTAAGACCACTATGAATGGAATTTAAGATCTACATCTCCACAAAAAAGTATGAACTTTGTTCAGCCAATTGGCAAACTACACTTATTCGACAGACTACTTAGCAAGGCTGTATTAGCAGCTAGTTAGCGCCTTGAGTCACAGAATGAAATGAAGATGTCTGCATGCAACTCAAACTTTAGCCTGATGGAAAATTCCCACAATAAAAAAAGAAACTAAATAGAATATACAAGTTTAAGTAGTCCTGTCAAGACAAAATTTAAGACCTGTAATTAATATATGTCAGGCCAACTTACTGTTTAATAAACGATTCAGTTTGTCATGTTTACAACAATGTTAGTGTATCTTATTCAAAATTTCTAAATGTTTTGCCAACTCAAAATTAACACTTTTGAAGACCCTTTAAAGACCATTATGAATGGAAATTAAGACTTGTATCTTAACAAAAAAGTGTATAAACTTCGTCCATCCAACTGGCTAAAAATTTGCACTTATCCATGATAGACGCAAAAGCTAGTTAGCTAGCTAGTAAGGGTATATTAGCAGCTAGTTAGCAGTAGCCTCAACTGCCTTGAGTCACAGAACGTAATTCAAATTTTGGCCTGAAGATACATCCAATACACAAAATCAAATAGTCCTGTCACAACAAAATTTAAGACTTAAGATTAGTGTAGTTAAGGCCAACTTGCTATTTTTTATATTGTTATGTTCTGTGTTTTTCTGTGTATTTATTTCGAGTTTCTGTCTCTGAGTCTCCCTGTTGTCCTGTCTTACCCTTTGATTGCTCCCTGGTGTGTCTCGTTTCCTTGATTGCTCCCTGTGTATTTAACCTCACCTGTGTCCTTTGTTCTTCGTCGGGTCCTTGTCTACCTACAGTCGTTAGTTGTCGTTTGTAGTGTCAGTCTGTCTTTATGTCCTTCGTTTACCCGGTGCTACCGGTGTCCAGCCCTGGCTTTCGCTCGGCCGTGCTGCCCGGTGTCTGGATCTATTGGACTGTGTTTATTCCGGATATCTGCCATTAAATTCATTTTGTTTTCACCTCATCCTGGGTCTCCTGCATTCGCCTCACCACCTCCACTCCACCGTTCATGACATATATGAATTTAAGACATTTTAAGGTTTTCATTTTATATACACGCATTAAAGACTTTTTAGGACTCTTTAAGGGTGCATGAACACATTAGATTGAGATTTGGATTATGGTGAAGTTGAAGGAAAAAAGATTCAAATGGTATAAGCTAAAACCAAATTTCTCTGCAGTTCGTTCTGCAAAGCTTTTTAAAGTACATTTGTGGATTCACCAATTCATGTATATTTTTGTAGAGCATATCTAAAATGTAACTTGTGAAATTGAAATACCAAGACGCCATTAATTTTACTTAGCACTGACTGGCTGCATTATTTAAGGAAAGGAGGAGAGAGAATATTAAGAATAATGTAAAATCTTAGAAATTACCCCCCAAAAAATAAATATTAATACCACATTTTTTCTCATTAAAATACTTATTTTTATTAATTTTTTTTAACTTCATTGAGTCATTTATACTTTTCTGTACTTATTCTTAATTATGGTCGTCCCAGTCCTCCATAATGAATCCCTGGGAGGATTTTAATAGCGAGCTTTCCCTGTGTTTCACTTTGAGCTAAAGATAAAAGCACAAAGGCTCAGATACCTACAGCAGTGCAAAGCATAAATACTCTGCAGTAAGAGTTGAAAAAGGTGATAAAACATCAAAAAGGTGTGAATACGGCGTGTCAGACGATAGTGTGTGCCATGCATGAGAATCTAAATTTGCAGACAATAACCTGCAGGCCATCCACGGCACTTCTGCCTGCTGCTGGGCTGATCCGAATCACACTGATTCACAGAGTCCACGACAGAAAGCAGAGAAGCACAGAAAAAGAAACCACATACATCAGCATGGCAGGCTTTTAACTCACAGAAACATGTCATCTGGGAGATTATGGTGCTCTCAGGATGAACACCAGGAGCTCTCAAGGACATTCAGAGCCAGGAGCTCAGGATAAAGCGGGTCAGAGGGACCTGGTTGGGTTTTTAACTAATATTTTCCCTCTGGTCTTGTTCTGACCTGCAGCTGCAACCGTATTTATTCATTTTCTGAGCTTTGCTTGGACAACCCTCAAATCTAACGAGCTTTTTCCACGTGAGATTCGAGTTGATAAACAGTCTAATCTCCGTCAAACAGGTGCGAGAGCTAATGAAAGGCTCATGCAAATGTGGAGAAAAAAAGCAAATTTGCCTAATGTCATTTTAAATTGCCTGAACACAAAGGATAAACAGAACGTGAAAAACAGGAAATGAACACAAGCTGCGCTCCATTAGAGGCTGGGTCTCTGTTACAATGTGAGAAAAACTTTGTCAATATTCCACTACCGTCAAATAAACAACAAAACTACTGTAAACAGATGCACAATTATACAATCATGCTTCTTTGAAAAGCAGAAGTGGCACCTCCTGCACAACTAACAAGTGGTTTCTGAATAGAAAGTCAACAACTGCGTTAGCTGCGTTTTCATTACAAATGAGGGCAAAACTTTGTCAATATTTTACTAATATAAAAAAAACTATAACAAAATGGTGAATAAGTTAGTTCACGTGATAAGCTGCATCATCTTCCTACCACTTCCTGTCGTCTTCTTCATGGTTTGTGCCAGTGACAACATCGGTTTGTTGATCATGTGACTCGTGTGATGCAAAAAAGTGTTTCCACTATAATTTTGCAAAACAGCCCTAAAAAACAACATTATCCAGTTTTTTTTTTTATTGGTGTGTTTCCATTAAGCTTTTTTTTTTTTGACTAAATGTCAAATTGCACATCGTTGGATTATTGGAAATGCAGTTAATGACACAAGTTTTCCTACAGTATGCATTTAATGTTGAGCAAAAAGTATCCAGAGGGTGTTTTGCTTTTAAAATGACTAAATGTGTGGAGAAACTGTTCACAAGAAGAAACTTTAGGAATGTCAGGCTTTAAGACTGCAGGAATCTCTAAAAGTTTTGCTTCTCTGTAACATATAGAACCACTCTGAAATAAATAAAAATATATATTATCCTCAGCCACAGTATGCATGAAACATGTATAAGAGGAGACCTTTATAGAGCTTCCAGACAGAATGTAAACCAAGACGCTGCAGAGTTTTTGGCTGCCGTCCACAAAAACAGAAATAAATGACTCTGCAGAGATGGAGTCGGAGTCATCCATAAAACATCAGCTGGCTGCCCGCCTGGACGGTCGTGCTGTTGTAATGACAGAGTTTCACGCGCCGACAGGGGGACGGGCGAACAGGACGATTTCACCGACTTCTCAAAAAGAAATTGAAAGGCGCAGAATGATGATTAAATTCTCTTTGGCAACACATTTCAATTTAATCCGGAACGACTGAGAATGGCATCTATGACGAGAGAGGGAGGGAACAGAGAGCATGCAGGCAATATCTTACGCTGCAGGTGCAGAAAAGTGGGCTTTTTTCTGCCCATAAAAACATTTATCAGGGTTCCTTTAACCCAAAAAGAAATGCCAATTTATGACACGGAAGAGTTACTTAAAGGTTAATATTGCCTGAACTTTGGGAAGAGCATCAGGAATTATATAATTAGGTAATTCGTAACCTGGTAAGAAGAAGAAAAAAACAAAATCACAAAGTTTCTACACTTTTCCCCCAGTAAAATTCAAGAACTTTCCAAGCATTTTCAGGGTAGATTTTCAAACTTTCCCACCACCACACTTTGGAGTTAAAAGCAAACTGTGAATAAGTACCTTCACTCTTCTAGGATACAACTTTTTAACTTCTAGAAAACTACCCTATAAATTCTAGATATGTACTTTTTCTTTGTAGGAAACAACCTTTTAACCTTTTACTAGAAAAGTACTTTGAAATTTTTGGAAAACAACTCCTTATCTTTTAAAAGGTTATCTGTAAATAGTTAATACATACCTTTCACCTTCTAAGAAGCAACTAACTTCTAGAAAAGTAATCCAGAAACCAACCCTTTAGAAGGTTTTAGAAGGTTCTGGAAAAGTACTTCAGTGTCTAGCAATTAAATGTCTAGGAAGTACTCTGAAAGTTCTAGAAAAGTACCTTAGACCTTCTACGACACAACTCCTTAACTTCTAGAAAAATACTCTCACTTGTCGATAAGTACTTTAAAACCTCTATGAAACAACCCTTTAATGTTTAGAAAAGTACTCCAAGTCATAGAAAAGTATTTCATAGCATCTGAGAAACAGCCTTTAACTTCTAGAAAGTACTATAAAAGTTCTAGAAAAGTACTTCGGACTTTTTAACTTCTTGAAAATTACCCTGTAAATTCTAGATAAGTACTTTCAAGTTTCTAGGAAGCAACTTTTTAACATTTAGAAAAAGTACTTCAGAGCATCTGGGAAACCCTTTAACTGCTAGAAAGTACTCTGCAAGTTGTAGAAAAGTACTGTTTACCTTATTGGGAACCTTTTAACCCTTAGGAAAGTATTCTGTAAATTGTTAATAAGTATAACAATACTTTGACTTCTAGAAAATACTTTATATGTTTCTGAAAAGTACATTTCAACTTCTGGGAAACAATCATTTCTTGTCATTGACAGGAATTAAAATTTGTTTTTTCTTGTTGTAGTGTTTGTTTGTTTTTATTGTGTATGGAAAGGTTAAAAATGATCAAACTAAATAAAACACTCCTATTCCAGGCGCTATAATCAGCTTGAGCTGCAACTTGCCTACAAATCAAGAAAGAATAAAGAAAGAGTCCAGCAGGAGGTCGATCTTCATCCACCCGACATCCATCATCACCTTGACAACAGTGTTCAAGTATTTCCTCCTCTTCAGCCGAATGTTTGATCGTTTATCTCTCCTCCATTTCTGGAGGGAAACAGATGAACCCCTTAGTTTTTTATTTTTTATTTTTGAGGCTCAAAGACTTTTTCTTTGGGGCAGAAATTAAAAGCCAACGGTCCTGCTTTCTATTCTGCTGACC
The DNA here is from genome assembly GCF_001444195.1 of Xiphophorus couchianus. Classification (NCBI taxonomy): domain Eukaryota; kingdom Metazoa; phylum Chordata; class Actinopteri; order Cyprinodontiformes; family Poeciliidae; genus Xiphophorus; species Xiphophorus couchianus. Next base: position 4,548,804 of record NC_040239.1, read on the forward strand.
TCCCTCCATTAGGAGGAAGTCCATCCATCAGGGGATTGTTATGGTCTGATTAGCCTCCTGCGCTACACAACCGTAATCCGATTTTCCAGGAGGCCTTTTGTACAAGGCACAACCTGGAGCCGACATTACCAGACAAACTGAAGACTCACTGACTCAAGTTTGCTTTTAATGAATCCCTCCTGGTTTTATCGCGGATCATTGTGAGGGATCAGCTTTCATCTGCAGATTTTGGATTCCATCTTATGTTGTTTTTATCTTTTCTGTTTGTGTGCAATCTAAAACATCCTCTCCATCTGGATGCTTTGAGCGTAAATCCACAGAAGACAGCTTGGCATTTTGGCAGGTCCACACAGACAGGCTTTAATTAGATTCTGAATATCAAGGAGTCCCACGAGATCCGGGTAAACATCTCAAATGTTTAGCAAACAAGCTGTGGGCCGGCCGTGTGTAGCCAGCAGACTGCACTCAGTTCATACGTTTTAGGCACATCATTTAACTCGACAGGCGCTCTGAGACGTCTCGAAGAGCTCTGATGATTCTGACAACATCTGACTGAAAACAGATTCTGAGCTGTGATAGCGCAACAACAAAGCGCTTCTCTTTTCCAGCTTTGTACAGCAGTTAAACCAGCCGACCGAACGTGCTGGAACTCAGTTTAGGTTGCTAGGTAACAGGCTGGGCTTTGCTTGGGTTGCTAGGTAACAGCCCTGCCTTCTGATTTGTAACATTACATTCCGGAGGTTTTCGACACCAGAAAAACACTAACTGTTGCCAAAAACTGGCTAGGTGGGTTTTTCAGGAGCCCCCCACCCCTGAAGCACTTGGGTGGTTGGCTTGTTAGGAAACAACCTTTTAACTTCTAGAAAGTACCTGAAACGTTCTAGAAAAATACTTTGAAAGGTTTGGAAAACAACCCTTTAGCCTTTAAAAAGTAAACTGATATGGGCCGTTTTTTGAAGCAAATGAAAAAACAAAAAGTTATACTTCCTGTCCTTCAGGCATTCGACCTGTGAAAATGTTATTTTACATGGAGCGTTGCTGCCATCTATTGGAATTTTAGCGAACTGCTTTACTTCATTCAGACATTTCTATCCCAAATGCCGTATTCCAGTTTGAGTTTCTTCAAAGCAATGCTCGTCAGTAGCCATTTATATGGCACAATGAGCGTTTATGTTAACATTTGTGAAAGGGACAATTAGCTGTTGCTATTGCACTATGATGCAAACATGGGACTGCTGTTTTGTTCAGTTTGTGTATGTCGATGTGTGTCTGTCCCTACCAAATAAACTCAAATAAAAGAAGTTAAGTTTTCCAAATTAATTTAAGTTTCTTTGAGTTAGTTTTGGAAACATCTGAATACTGAGAGAGCTTTGATTGTTTGCTTTGCGATAAGCTAACTAGCTAGCATGCTGCTAACTTACAAGTAACTTTTTAGCAAGAAATATGAGATTGTTTTAAGTAAATAATTCCTTAATATTGATTAAAAAGAACTTGTTTCACTGGCAGATTATTTCACTTATAGCAAGGGACTTTTCATGTGTTAACTAAATTTATCTGCCAATGCACTTTTAATCAATATCAAGGAAATGTTTACTTAAAACACACTTAGTTTGTCTTGAAATGTACTAAGATATTTGCACTAGAAACTGGACCAAAAATACTTGGTATTGCATTGTAGCTCAGTATTAGATTTGTTCATCCTCCTGAGACAGTATTGTTGCGGCACTGCTGATGTATGCAACTGAATGTGAAACTTTTCTGTTAGCTGCGCTCAGCTCATTCTGAGTTGTTTGTGTTTTGACAGTTTCAGTCCATTTTACATGGAAATAAAGGAAGAAGTAATTAATCCTGACTCGTGTGAAAGGAGTTTGGATGATGGTTAGTTTTGGTACAAGGGACCATATCAACACCATTATAGTGTGAAATGTGAATTTTGTACAGTAGGTCCCCTTTAAGATCATTATTGTGTTTAAATTAAACAAATATACTAGTGATTGAAGTCATTACAGCTGCAGAGCTTTGCTCACTCTCTGTCTTTGCTTTCTGTTCTGTAGTTTATGCCGTGATAATCCACTTGTGTGGATCAAACAACAAGGCAACAAGGAGGCGGCAGCAACAGTGACCACTCTAGGATCTTATCCAAAAGCCGCGGACACAAACCGAGGACGTTCCGTTAGCTTACCATCATCCTGTCCGTCCTGCTTGGCTTGAAGGCATGACAGACTGCAGAATCAGGACATTTTACAGTAAATTAATACTGCCATGTGTGAGTGAGTGTGTGAGTGGGATGTTATTGATTTACAGAAGGGGAAGAAGAAGAAGCAGAGGAGTTTAGCCTGAAGCGCTCCATCTGCACACAGTCAGACAAACAGAGCTGCCCTCCAAAATCAAAATGTTTTGACTGCGTGAGCAGAAAAACTAGAGGAAAAGTGTCTCAGCAGGAGGAAACAAAACCAACAAAACAAGTTTCAACAGCCCAAGCTCTTAAAAAACCCACACCCATCACTCTGTAGAACAATTACTTTCTGCAATCAACCATTAATACAAAGAAAATATATGTAAAGAGGACATATTATGCATAATACATATTTTGCATGTTTTTGTACTTCCATTTGGTTCTCGACTGTTTCTAAAAACCTAAAAAAAAAAAAAACACCACCACAAACCGTAATTCTGGCAATAAGTTAAAGTCTTGAAAATGAGCCAGTTAAAAACCTCCAGAAAGTAAGTTACCTAGCAACCCAAGCTGCGCTCCAGCACGTTTTGTCAGCTGGTTTTACCGCTGTATTTGCTGTACAATGACTGCTGGAAAAGACACTTTCTGCATTCCTGTTGGTTTTTATTATGTCAAGCACTTTGAACTGCCTTGCTGCTGAAATGTGCTGTGCAATAAAATTAGAACTTGAACCAACAGTGAAAATGCGACATCGTTCTGGTGGAATCTTGAGTCCAAAAAAAAAGAAATCAGTGCCGCTTTGCTTTCTGCCTTCAATTCGCTTAGCAACCAGGAAGCTGAAAGGATATTTATCTTTCCAAACATCCCCTCTACCTGCAGCCACTCCTCCTGTTTGGTCGCCGGGGTTGACGCCGGCTGCAAGATAATTGCGTCCTTGTGATGAAATGCTCACCAGAAGCGATGACAGCTGCCATTGTAATGACTCGACCTGCTTTTTCTGTTTTAGCAGTGAGGCTACGGGGATCTGTCAGCGCCTCCAGGAAACTATTTTCAGGGATAAAGTCAGCAGAGCATCTTGTGAGAACATGTCAGCTGGAAGCAGAGGAATGACTGCTCAAGTTGATGCAATTAAAGGCGTCTAGAGGAATGCACTTCATGCCGAAATGGTTTTACTTGAAGGCGTTGCATTATAAAAGAGCAACATGTGAAAAGATTAGTCCTGTCAAACTTAAAAGGTCAAACTTGTAATGCTTCAAACAACATACTCACACAATTGTATTATCACCATTCAATCTGGTCAAAAGAATTGTTAACTGTAAATTAAAAAAATTAAAATACAAAATGTCATTGTCAAGTTTATTTATTATAGCATTTTTAAAAACACTAGATCTTACCAAGCTTTTTTGTTCTTGTTTCTAATAATTTTTTCTGTTATTTGTTTCAAAATCTTCACTAATGTTTTTCTTTTGTATTTTGTTTCAAAGAGCCAAAGAGAAGAATTCAAATGTTATAAATAAGTGGTTTAGCTGCTTTATGTGTTATATTTCATTGAAATGTCAGCATATCTGTGTTTTCTGGGAGGAAGAATGTTAGTTTTGTGATTCAAAAACTTTTTAAACATTAATTGAATTAAAATGTTTGTTTTAACCGCAATCAATAATTGGAGTATTTGTCTTGCACACTACAAAAACGAAGAATCTTACCAAACGTATTTTGTTTAGTGCAAATATAACTTATAGACAAAACTAACTTACAAGCAGCTTTTCAGCAATATATGTTGTTTTAAGTAAATAATTCCTTAATATTGATGAAAAAGTGCTAGTTCTAGTTGTAGATTATTTTGTTTATAACACTGGAAATTTTTTTATAAGTGAAATAATCTGCCAGTGGAAAAGGTCAATATTAAAACAAGCTCCTATTTCTTACTAAAAAGTTACTTTTAAGTTAGTTTTGTTTCATTTCAAGTGTACTGAGATATTTGAACTAGAAACTAAAACAAAAACACTTTAGGTTTTTTGCAGTGCAGCTAATAGGATTATATTTGCCATATGTTGTGTTTTTGCAAATAGAAAATGTTAGTTGAAAAAAACAATAAATGTTGAATGGGTAGCTGTTGAAGTCACGTCGTCCTCCTTACCTTCTGGACTATCCGGACCTGGAGCAGGACGTTCCTGTAGCTGTGGCCGTCATTCACCTGCAGCACCGCGCCGTCCTCCTCCGCCGCCGCTGAGCCGTCGTGGACGTACTGGATCTGCTCCCTGGAGAGCTCCTCCAGCTTGAATCTGCTCAGTGCACGGTCGCCATGGAGACGGGTCAGGTGGCCGTGACGGGGCGGTTCGAGGACCATGACCAGGACGTCGGCGGGGTTGTCGGGGTCGTTGATGTGCAGCACTGACTTGGTGATGGCGGCCAGGCCACCGGGCTCCTCTATGGTCAACAAAGCGAGGGTCACCACTCTCGGGGGCTGGAAGAAGGAAATAATGAGGCAAAGAAGTAAGATTTCTGTTTTCAAATGCAAAAGGTGCCCATTACGCTTGCTTTAGCCAATTAGAATAGGTCCATGAATTACACAAAACATGTTTATGAAACAAAATCATTTTTAGATAATGAGATTTTATTCTGATCAGTTTATAATAAGCTGATTTAGGGCGTCTTGTCTCTTAAATCCAAATAATCTGCTGCTGATCAAGCCTTCTTACTCAACATTTACACTCATACAAAAAAAGGCTGCAAACAGATGCGCAATTATACAACCGTACATCTTTGAAAAGCAGAAGTGGAGCCTCCTGCACAACCAACAAGAATGCAGCAAGTGGTTTCCGGATGGTAAGTCAACAACAAAACTCTTGTCTTTTCCAGAAGCCTTTTATTTATTTATTTATTTAATTTCCCAGGTGACCAAACATGCTGGAGCTTGGTTGGGATTGCTAAGTAACAGCGGAGTGTCATCATTCGAGAGGTTTTTGAAACAAATTAATTTCCAGACACAAAAACCATTAACTTACTTCCAAAAAACACACTGCAAAAAGAAAAAAAAGATGCTCAATGTCAGGTTTATTTATGAAGCACTTTTAAAAACAGAACATTTTGGTCTAGTTTCCAGTACACTTGAAATAAGACAAAACTAACAAGTAACAAGTGGCTGGGTGGTTTTTTAAGCACTTGAGCTGCTTTTAGAAGAAGGTGGGAACCAAATAGTATGAAAACGTCCAAAAAGTAAATTTTCCATAACAGGTCCCCTTTAAAAAACATCATTCTGTTTGAAGATTTGGAAACTGCTTCAGAGTTGGAGCACATCTCATCGCCATGAAAGGCTGCTGAGAAGATCTCAAAATCTGACAGTTTTCCTCTGCATGACTGCAGCCTGGCGCTGCGGCCGCCTGCTGCCGCGTGGAGCCGCGATATTGAAGGAAAGAGGGATGTTAAACAGGGCGCTTCATTAAGCTGCACTCAGCAGCGCCGACGCCTCACACAGCTAACAAAGCCAACGAGACGCGGAGGCCTCCCGTTGTGAGAAACCTTCTCCAGAGTTGGTCTTTACCTTCCTGATTCTAATTACCGAATGAAGATGAGAGGTGCATGAGGCGGATATTAGAGAAGAGAATCTGGTTCTTTTCTTCTCTAACCATAATGAGACTCTTTAAATGCAGTTTTTTAAATATGACATTCAACTGATGTGCAAATTTTAGCCTTCTACAGGTGGTCCGCCGGCGCCTCCTAATGGTCGGCAAGGTACTGCATGTAAACATATTTTCCGTGACGTGAGTTTAAAGTGCGACACTATAGCTAGCTTACCAAAGGATTGTGTTTAAAACTAATAATGGATAAGTGGGTTAAAACCGGATCACTTAAAAGAAAAACTGAAGATACTGGTGGAAAAAACCCAACTCCAGCAATACTTTTATGATCAGAAGAAGTCATATCTATTGAGAGGGTGACGTCGTTCAGGAGTGATTGGATTATTTTCTTTTTTTTTTTTTACACCCCTCCAGGGGGTCTTTTTGTGGGCTCTAGTGTCCCTTAAATCAGCGTTTCCCAATTCCGGTCCTCAGGCCTCCCTGCTCTGCATGTTTTAGATGTGCCTCTATTCCAGAGCAGCTGATTCAAATGATTGCATGACCATCAAGTGCTGCAGAAACCTGTTGATCACCCATATATTCAATCCAGGTGTGTAGCAGAAGGGAAACACCTAAAACATGCAGGGCAGGGAGGCCTGAGGACCGGAATTGGGAAACGCCGCCTTAAATGATAGTAGGCTGACAGGAAACGGGGAAGGAGAGAGGGGAAGACATGCGGCAAATGTCGTCGAACCCACGACGGCCGCGTCAAGGACTCAAGGCCTCCAAATACGGGTCGCGCTAACCGCTACGCCACCACGGCACGCCCCGATTGGAATATTTTCTAATCCCTCAATTAGTTCTGTTCTTTGTTGTTAAGACTTTGCTTGCTTATAATGCTCTGCTTGCACATCAACATCTATTGTTATTTTATTGAATTAAAAATGATTACATGAATTAAATACAACAGATAAGTACAAATGGTAGGGATTGTTTGATAATTTTATAGAGGATTTTTGTTTATGGCTAACCAACTCAAGTCTATTTTTCTTTTATTGTGCTTCTAATTGTTATTATTGCACACAAATCTTGTGTTTTTGACATCATCGGAAAACTTAAGACTGCAAACTGTCAGAATCTGTATATAACTTACAAAGTCGACATGTTCACATTTACAATACAGTGCATTAGGATGACCAAAGAAAACAACAATAAGAGAGTTGAGACATTTAAGATAAATTACCTTTAAGACAATAATATTTTCAATTCAGTTTGCATATATTAAGATGTGTTACTTCAGGGAAATTTCAAGTTAAATGTTTGTTAAATCGGTTAAATGGTCCTCAGTATGAAAGAGTTTGAGAAACGCTGCATTTAGTACTTATTTTGGTTTTCACAGTTAAGAATCCAGGGATATCTTGCTGCATAAAACTGCTCAAAGCATGAAATATTTAAATGTGAACATTATCTCATATTTCTGGAAAGTTCAGTGCATTTGTTTGAAATGCTATTTTTTTTTTTTTAAAGCTTATCAAAGCGCATGCTGTGAGCAGAAAAGCAACCTGAAGATTCGCTTGCAGGGCAGGGAGAATGCGCAGAGCTGCAGGTGGAGAAGCGAGCGGGTTTGAAGCTGTCGGGTCGGGAGCTCCGAGCGGCGCAGCGTGACGCAGAGCGTGCGTCTAATGTGAATCGCTCCTCGGCTGTTGGATGAACTCCAGCGTTTTGGCTTTAGAGCAGCAGCTCAAGCCGAAGGAAACGCCTCGAACAAACTGGAGATGCCCTGATTCAGGGTGACCTAGACCCAGATTCTTTTACCAGTTACACAAGTTAAATTTAGAAGCAGTAAAGCCACAAGGGTTTAAATTTAAGACCGACATGAAAACAGCTAATTTACTTATTCAATAACTAAAGAAAGTTAAGTATTTGCAAGTCTGTCTCACATATGTGTAATATGTGATTTTACTTGCTTGAAGGTTTATTATTATGTGCTATGCTTCATTGAACAGGTTAGGAAAGGTCTATACAAAACATGTTCATTACATTTTGTGCACAAAATCATTCTTAGATAAGATTTTAGTCTGCTCAGTTCTGTCTATTGAGCCATTTTTAGGTCTCTGTCTCTTTAAATCCAAAGAAGCTGCTGCTGGCCACGCCCCCCCGCAACTCAAAGTTTACATTCACACATGAAAATGGCAGCAATCAGATGCACAATTACGCAACCATACATCTTTGAAAAGCAGAAGTGGAACCTCCTGCACAACCAACAAGAATACAGCAAGTGGTTTCTGGAATGTAAGTCAACAACAAAACACTTTTGTCTTTTCCAGCAGCCACTGTACAATGCATGCAGCAGTAAAACTAGCTGACCAAATGCAATGGAGCTTAGCTTGGGTTACCAGGTGATGGACTAGGTAATGGCGCAGTGCCGTTTAAATGTAACTCAACTTTGAGGAGATTTTTGAAACAGCTCATTTTCTTGATACCAAAAAACATTAAGTTGTTGCCATTAACTTATTTTTAAGCATTAGGGTTGTTTTTAGAGACAAATGGCAGAACAAAAATGTACAAAATGTGAATTTTACTGAATAATCCCCCTTTAAACATGCAGTTTTATGACCACAACTCTATTACAGGTTGATTTGGTGGGCAAAAATTCATTTGAATAGTACTTATTGATTCCTTGCATCATTGGCAGGAATGAAACTGATCAGGCTTTTCATGACCAGTATCAATTTCTGATTATCATCCATGCCCATCTTGTTAATTCTGATATTAAATGATTCCAATATTAATATTAAAAAGACATAAAAAGAAAAATCCCTGCATATTTGATTTCAATGCAGCAAAAAGTAAATAAATGTTAAGTTAGCCACATTTATGCACTAAAGTGCATGTCTCTGAACTTCAAGCATCTAATTAGTTTTGATGAATTAATAAATGCAAGATTCAAATATTGCCAAAAGAAACATAATTCTAAGTCAGAGCTACAAATCATGGAAGAAGGATGCAAAAATGTTGATGGAGGAAGCAATTCATAGATAAATGTACAAATTTAAGAAAGCATAAAAATGGAAGGGGATTCAAGATTTTTAAGCAGTAAATTTAACATTTTGGAACCTTCCAGTAGCCCTGGTACACAGAAGGCTTCAACATGAATAACAAAGAGGCAAAACTTTTCCAGGTTTTTTTTTTTCTCATGAGGCTGATGACTAGTCACTGGCGCCGACCTAGACTGTGTCGTGCCGGTGCTGCCCAGGAGCGTCAGAGTGTGGGGCTTTAAATCGTGCAAAGGCACGCCTGCACACCAAAGGAAACGGCTGAAATCTCCCACCTGAGGCAAATGAAAACAATCAGGAGGCAGATTCAGGTGGGAGGGCAAACCTTTTATCCTGCACAGGAGAGGTGTCCAACCTTTCATCTGCAGCTCTTTCCCCAAAAAGCCACGACTCAGATTGCAGCGACGCTGCAGAAACAAATAGTCTGTTTTGTGTCTGAGGTTAAAACTCACTTCTCTTCTCACTGAAAGGAGCCAGTGACTTCTATCAACTTCTATCACAGCAGAGCAGACAGAGCCATCATCTGAGAAACCGTCTCTTTAAATCAAACAGTCTGATGTGTCCTCCTTTCAGACATCTGCAAACAACAGATGTCTGAAATAGAAGCAGACATCGCAGTCACGTAATAAGTGTTTCTGTTATGATCCTTGCTTGTTTTATTTGTTTGTGTTTTGTTCCTTTCTGGGTTCTCCATTATTGTTAGAATGATCTTGCCATATTTAGTTCACTTCTTTAATTTTATTTCTTGTGTTTCTTTTTGTGTATTCTGCACTGCAAAAAGAAAATCTTACAAAGAATTTCTGTCCAGTTTCTAGTGCAAATACCTTATGTACAAAACTAACTTAAAATTAACTTTTTAGCAAGACATAAGATCTTGTTTTGAAGTCAAAATACTAGTTCCACTGGCAGATTATTTCACTTATAACATGGGAAAAATGTCTTGTAATAAGTGAAATAATCTACCAGTGGAACTATGACTTTTAAAATAAATTTTAAGGGATTATTTACTTAAAACAAACCTATATCTGGCTGAAAAGGTACTTGCAAGTTATTTTTGTCTTAGTGTACCAGGGTATTTGCACTACAAAGTAAAGCAAAAATATTGATTTTGTGTTGTTGCAGTGAGTGGAAATTTTAAAATGAGACCAAACTTACTTACAGAAAGATAACAGAACTTGTACTAGTCCCATTGTCAGATGTTTTTGCTTATAACAAGACATATTTCCCATCTCATTAATGGAAATAATCTGCCAGTAGATCTGGTACTTAAAAAAAAAACAAAAAACTAGTCTAGTTTGCAAAAGAAAAACAAAATGTAATATTTTTTATGAAAATACTCTGGACTCCCAGTGAACACAGTTCACACACAGATGGTTAAAAAGCTACATTAGCTGCGTTTCTATTACAAATGTGTGTAAGACTTCCATTAATGTAAACAAAAAACAAAAAAAAAAACTTACATTTGCAGTGATTCCATTAAATAAGAAACAAAATAAAATCAAATATGAATAAGTTTGTTCAAGCAATAAAATTGCCATGTCATCATTTTCCTTGCACTTCCTCAGCGTTTCTCCCAGAAAACCTGCTAAGCCTGGTGGTGGCAGCACTAAGTGTTTTTGAGTTAAAAAATGTTTAAATTTGACATTAAATTTGAAACTATCACTAGATAATTATTTGTTATTGTGAGAATTATAAACAGCATCTATAAAGTCTTAATAAAAGCATCTCTACGGCAGACGAGCTGGCTCAGTGGTTGGCACAAGGCTGGACTCTCTGGCAGCAGTGGCGGAGAGGAGAACACTACAGAAACTCGAGGCTATTATGGACAACGCCTGCCACCCTCTGCACACTGTCATCAGCAGCCAGGAAAGCAGGATCAGTGGGAGGCTGCTTCTTCCATAGTGAGAGCCAACAGACTGGGGAACTCCTTTGTCCCTGGTGCAATGAAACTCTTCAACTCCTCACTGGAGGTGAAGAAGGAGGGCTAATAGGAGTACAATAAAAACAGAGGAACTATAGGATCAGGCTGCTAATTTAAAAAGAACTTTGGTAGCCCAGCAGTCTTACATTATAATCCGTGTTGTCTTCTTTGTTGTTTCCACCAGTAGCAGCATCCGGTTGTTGATCACATGATCCGTGTGAAACAAAAAAAACACTTCAAAGCTAAAACTTTTATCAAAAAATATGAGTATTTTCGAAATTGGTTTGTTTCCATTAACCAATTTTATGGTCTGCCTAGCATCACCCCATTATATTCGTGTTTTTTTTTTTCTTACTTTACATTATTAGTTACAGCTTGCATTATGCATAAGTTTTAATTATTTTGTTTAAAAATATATTTTGGGCTGCACAGTGGCGCAGTTGGTAGCACTGTTGCCTTGCAGCAAGATGGTCCTGGGTTCGATTCCCGGCCGGGGTCTTTCTGCATGGAGTTTGCATGTTCTCCCTGTGCATGCGTGGGTTCTCTCCGGGTACTCCGGCTTCCTCCCACAGTCCAAAAACATGACTGTCAGGTCAATTGGTTTCTCTAAATTCTCCCTAGGTGTGAGTGTGTGTGTGAATGGTTGTTTGTCCTGTATGTCTCTGTGTTGCCCTGCGACAGGCTGGCGACCTGTCCAGGGTGTACCCCGCCTCTCGCCTGGAACGTAGCTGGAGATGGGCACCAGCAACCCTCCCGACCCCATTAGGGACAAGGGTGGACAGAAAATGGATGGATGGATGGATGGAAAAATATATTTTCTAATGGGTGCATGTTTAGTTAATATTTGTATGAATGGTTTACTTACACTTTTTGTTTTGCTTTGAGGTTCTGCAAACAGAGAACATAGAGGGGAAACCCTGGAAAATACCATTTCATTTTTAAGAGGGTGGGACTTTATTTGTTAGAGTTGACCTTAGTTTTTAACTTCGTGACTTTAATATTCACATATTATTTATGCTAAGCTAAAGTTAGTTTTACTTTATTTGTTCCACAAGTTGCGTTTGCTAATTTTGTATATTTTTGTTCCTTTGTTACGTTGTGCCTCGCTCGTGTCTCAGATTTATGTTACTCCACCTCTATTTAAGCAGACTTTGTTTTCTGTTTGCAGATCAGTTTAGTTTGATCAGATCAGTTGACCTCAGTGGATTTGGGCCCAAATCTGTTATTTATACTTTGACTTATTTTGTACTGCTATGTTCCCTATTTTTTGGAATTATTAAATTGAAATGTTTTCCAATTTTTTAACACCTTTTGTCCTTGTTTAACTCTGGTCCTTTACAAACAACCATACATTAAAAAAGATCCAGAAAAGCTGAGATCCATTACTTTCAGGACCTGGAGTGATCAATCACAGTGAGTGTTTACCTGCATGGATACGGCATGAACCTGAATTGCAGCCGGTTGAGAAAACATCTGGGGGTCAGCGGCCCGTAAGGTGAACTCACCAGTCCTACACAAAGAGCAAAGGAAGAGGACATCATGAACAACAAAAACGCAGCTGATTCAACCCGATTGAAAAGGTGAAATTACTCTGATTGAGCCGCAGACACGCTCTTTAGACCAGGATGTGTCTGGAAAAGAGTCAGCTCAGGCTGACGGTGTGAGCGATTAGACCTAATCACCTCAGAGCTGGAGAGGAAACGAGGACAGTAACCCACCACAGTTCCCATCAGCAATATGTCACCATCCTGCCTCATCATTAAAGGTTTATTAGAAACAACTCCCAGGGGCCGGATAAGCCAGTCTGAGCACCGACTGGAGCAGGAAAGAAAGCAGGAATCACCAGGAAGACAGTGTGTGATACAATCGGTTTAAATTACGTTAATATTTTACAATAATTATTTGAATACATTCAGGTTCCCTGGAACTATTCAGGATATTTTCATCTGATTGGCTGGTAACATTTTGATCCCGAGTGTAAATTCTCACTCATCCACAATAAGACAAGGCCGATTCACGTGATAATTCAGAATATGCACCATGTTGTATTCGATTACAACAAAATTAAAACTGGCTTAAAAAATAAGAAGCCCTCTGTTAAACGAACATTTTTGCACATCAATAGCTTTTGTGCATTTAATATAATAAACAAGCATCGTCTGAAAATATGTTCAGTTTTTTAAAGTATGACCGCAAATGTGGTGGGGATTATTAATACAGAATGGCTCTAACATTAACACATTAACCTGGATGAGGAGGAGTTCAACGTTACCGTTATTGCAGGAGACGCTGTGATTGAAGCTCCACCCCCTTTGAGAGTAGCTGCCGTTGCTAAGCAACATATGAAACACTTTACATTGGTACAAATTGGTTGAATGCTGTGTGATCAACTGTTTGATGGACGTATTTTGTCCTTTAATTGTGATTAAAGTTCTGAACTCGTTGCAACTGGAATTAGTGTCGTCTTTTCTTTTTTATTTTGGTGAAATGTAAACATACTTTGGAGCGTATCTGCCACAACGCCATCTTGGATTTTGTCTACAGCAAAATACGGAGCACATACTACACAAAAACCTGTTCTTGATTTTCATCCCTAATTACAACTCTAAAATATTCTCTGGTTCTGCTTGGGGTTTCTACCTGAAAAATCCCTAAAATTCTGCAAAACTAGGCAACTGAGCAAAATGCAAAAATTCAGCTGAATTAATTTGGGATCGGTTTGTAGGGAAACCCAGACTTCCCTCTCCAGCGCCTCTGGGTGCCAGTAGAAAATAAATTAGTATTTGAGAGCCTTAACCTATTTTTATTACAGCCTTCACTCTGTGTTTATAGATGCTTCTGAAATAACCACAGAGTCTCTCAAAAAGACATAAAAAGTCAAACGAAAGCACACAGGTCTGACCGGCAGATGATGCAGCTAGTTTTAATACAGCTGTGAGTCTGCAGGGGTTATCCAGCACTCCACATAATTTGAAAAATATGGCAGTGATGAGGAGATTTAATCTTATTTGGGTGGCTTACATTCAGATGTCTATTAATCTAAAAGCCTTAAACTGGGCAGCAGATCATATTTTGCTCATTTATTGGTTTTCCGCTGTATTAGGCCACACCAGCTGCATCACAACTGACTAAACTGTTTATTAGGTTTATTGTGATTGGATAAATGGACACTGGAGTCCAACACAGAACAGAACGGACTTATTTCAGAACAAAAATAATAATTACAAAAAAACAAGAACATGGTTTGGATTTAAAGAGACAACAGAATCACTCTGATGTGTTTTCTGTGTCATCAGATTTGGGTCAAAAGTAGCAAAAAAAAAAAAAAAAAAAAAAAGCAGAACATAAAATATTTACACCTTATTTTTACAGGATCCAGTATACAGCTGGACAACAAATGGATACAATATATATATGGCAATAGATAAATGCATCTGATAGAATATTCAATATATGGAATATTCACTGAACTCTGATCTGGAGCCACACAGCATTCTGGGAGATGTAGGCAGACTTTAGAGAAAAGTAAAATAAAATCTAGATGTGTTTCCGTTGTTGTTTTTTGTAACGTAAATTTACCTAAATAAAGCTAATCTGATCTGATAAACAAGTAAACGTGGCTTAATTTTAACAAATACAACATAATAGATGAGTATCCAGTCCAGAAACAACTCAGCATTACAGAAAAACCGTTTGTCTGCCATCACAGTTGGCCATGCTAACTAGCTTGAGCATTTCTGACAGGCTATGCTAGCCTCAGCCTACTTACTCACCCTCAGAGCAACAGGGTGAGTAAGTAGAGGGATGAGCAGCGGCACACTGAGGGTGACTGACAGCGCTAAGACCCGCCTCCTGGCTCTGATTGGTTGTTTCTAGTTAGCACTGGGACAAGGCAGAGTAGCTTGATTTTTTCATAGATTATCTGTCTCATGCCATTCTTTTAAAAGTTGCATTTTGCAGCTGTAAACATCTGATCCAGTTACCTGGCTTTGTTTTTCAGGTGTGTGAAGTGGACCCGACCAAGCTTCAGCTGTGCCCACGTGAAGGTGTCGTCTTTGTGTAGCTCTCGTCTCGTTTTCCCTCCATTTTCTCCTGCTTCCTCCTCTGTTGACAGGACCAAACGCCCGTTGTTTGGTTCCTGAACAAGCTGGAAGATCATTCGCCCAGAGGGACTGTCGGGGTCCCTGACCTCCATCAGAGAGGGCAGCAGAGGGGCGGAGCCACCGATGGGAACCAGCAGGGAGCCGTTGATGTGGAGGACAGGGCTGTGGTGGTTCACTGAGAAAAACAAAAACCACAAAATCACATGTGGGGTTCCTCAAGGCTCCATCCTCAGACAACTTTTATTCAATACGCTCAGGTTATATGGTGCCACAGCATGTCTTATATTATCTATGCTGATGTCACAGAGTCAGCAGCTTTGTTTCCACACTGTAAAAACACAAAATCTTACCAAGTATTTTTGGTTTGGTTTGTAGTGCAAATGTCTTAGTACACTTGAAATAAATTGAAACTAACTTACAAGTAACTTTTAAGCAAGATTAAGTCAATAATCCCTTAAAATTATTTTTAAAAAGTACAACTTCCTCTGGTAGATTATTTCACTTATTACAAAATTTATTTACGTATTTAAGTGAAATAATTTGCCAGTACAGCAAAGTAATTTTTCATCAAAATTAATGCATTATCTACTATCTTTCTGAAAAGTTGCTTGTAAGTTAGTTTGGTCTTATTTTAAGAGTACCAATATATTTGCACTGGAAACTAGACTAAAATACTTGCAAGATTTTGTATTTGTTCATTGCATCTACTGTAGAATTTTGCCAATTGAAATTACGAACATAAATTTGCCAAACGGAAACATTTTTGGGCTAGGATGAGGTGAATCAAAATTGCCGCTTAATTTGCAAAACTGCAACGTAAAAATTTTTTCACAACACAGACAGTCCATCAAAAGTTAAGTTTGTCATTTGAAAGTGTTGAATCCTTAATTCTGTATAATCGCAGACTACAATTTTCCAAAAACGCCAGATGGCTAAATTATGAATAAATTATACTTGCGTCCTTCGGCACCATAACTTTTAATAACTTATCATGCGAACAAACCTTTTCACGTGTGATTTCAATTGCATTTCTTATTTAATGCAAACACAGCGATGGCAAATTTGTGTTTTTTCGACAGCAGAATGTCAAAATATAATGGTAAATGCTGTTAGTGTATCTACAATTTCAAATAGTGAACAAGTCAACAATATAGCAAAGGCTAAATATTGACCTCTAACTGGCACTAATGAGTCTAAAAACTAAAAGACACCCAGGGAACATCGGTGTTGCTGCATGCTCAGACAAATTTTAACATCAACAAAATGTTTATTACTAAATCTGTGTACTACTATCATAAAGAATAAAGAATTTATTGTTGTAAACCAACTAGTCAGAGCAGAAAATCCATGAAAGTATATTTCTATTGAGATCTTTTCAAATTTTCATATTAAATATACAAATATATATATATAGGGGTAAAAACTATAGAATGCATCAATCTAAACCACATTTCCATTATTTTTAATAAAAAAACTGAACCTCATAATTACTGTAATTAGTACATTTTTAAACCTTTCAAATGGTTCAGCTTAATGGATAAAATGACAGCCGGGCAGTGTTGTGGGTGTGAGTGGGTGCTAGGGTGAGAAAATGCAGTGAAAGGGAAACGGGTGGGGGAGGGGCACTTCACTTCTGAGAGAAATAGCGGCGTGAAACAACTCGGTGCTGGTGTGGCATTTTAGAAACAGGCTTTAATTGGAGCTGGCTGAACTTTACACGTGAACTTTTTAAAGATCAGCTCTTTTTTCAGATGCTTCGATGTAATCTCATTATATCGCCTCTAATGATGCCAACAGCCACTCTGAAACCTCAAACTTTTAGACATGTAATTATTATTACAAATGGGAACAACTTTATAATTTAAAGCACTAGTGTAGAGGGGGTGTTACTTTATTCTTTTTATTGGGTGGTAAAAATTATTTTTTTAAACTTTTCTTTCCTTTTCTTTTTGATTGAGTCATAAATTAGTACAGGCCTCGAGGCTAAAACTGTTCATTATTTCAGAAGAAAGGGGCATTTATCTCAAAGGGAACACAATTATATATTTTTCTCTAAGAAATAAACTTTAACACATTTTTTTCATAAATCGTTTCACAACTACTGCCTTCCCCCCCAGAGGCCTGCAGCATCGTCATTTATAGGTTCACAGCATCTAAAGATAAATGAAAAAAAACTCCTTAAATGACTAAAATCCACAGACAAAGCTTTATTCTTTGTGATTCACAAAGACAAATTAAATCTATACATCACACAGTTAATACCAGCTGTCTATCTTAATAGATTTGTGAATCAGTAATTCTGCTGCTGTCATAATAAAGTTTTACAAACTGTCATCCATTCTGAAATGTAAAGACATTCAGAATAAATGTGAAACAATTGAGGTGATCTAACGACAATATAATAAGACAAACTATGTCTGTGTTTGAGCTGAACTTAATGGAAAAAAAGATTTGTTGTGTTTTTGTAGCCATAAAACGAGAAACCAAAGCCAGAAGGGTTTCATCGTCTCTTTTTCTGTGAAATCATGCTAGTGGTAGAATATCAGCGTTCACTGAACTCCTGTCTTCACTTAGATAAAAAATGGTAAACCAACATGGCTATAGGATACTTCAGCTGGCATTTTGTAAGTTGTCCAACTCTGAACAACAGGTAGTGTTAAGGAAATATGGCTATTTTTGATTGTTTAATATAGTTAAGCTAATGCCATGTGCGTTTAAGTAGATCAACATTCCTATTTGGACAAAGGATAAGCTGAGGCAAGGTAAAAGGTCAGAGATAAATAGTCTCCTGGCAAGGCTGTAACTTAGAGCAGCCATAAAATACTATGCTCTTGAAAGGCTTTAAATTAGTAGGCCATAAAGAATATCTTCCCCGGCTCAAAGGTTAGAGGTCGGGGGTTTCCCAGGAGCTCAGAGTTGCATCTGGAGTTGATCACAGCTTAGGAATCTTGGAAACACTTAGGTTTAATTTCTGATATACCTTTTTAATATTGGTAGCAATAGTGTGTTAGATTAAAGTATATTACCCAAGCTACAAGTACTAATCTAGTAAATGGAATGTATTTGAAAATGTACTAACTATGACAATATCGGAATCAAAAGGGAATGATTTGAATGTTATGTTTCACAGGTTGAAAAAGACTTCTATCTCATTATTGTTTGTGATAAAGCAAAGGGTCAAATCTTTGGAGAAGCTGACTGCAGAGGAGCAAGATAGGTTTTGTGAAAATAACTTATAACTTTAATAACTAAAATGACTCTTGATATTTGTTATTAAAACTCAGGGCAAGGTTTAAGTTTTTTCCAAGGTAGCTCTTGGTTGGTCAAAACAGGGGTACGCCCTATTTGCATATATTAACAAAGAGAAACGCCTTCACTAGAAAAGGGAATGCGCAACAATAAGAATTCAGACAACTGCCCTGTTTTGCTTTTAAGCAACAGCTATCTCCAAAGGCGCCTTTGTTCTTTTCTTTTAATTCTTTTGTCTCAGGTAAAGAATGTACTTCTTTGTACTCTGAAGTTTCTTGTTAAATTCATACGGTGTTTTCTATTGAATTAAACTCTGTATCTCTGTGACGTCATCGCGCCTCGCCGTCTGCTTTCCAGCCGTGACGACATCCGCTCGGGACCCGGGCTAACAGGAGGAAAAGAGAGCCATGCTTTTTCCAAAATTTAAGCTAACCTAATAAATTTCCTCCTTAATAGTAGTTTAACTAGTTGTTAGATTGACTGTTTGGAAAAGATCAACTTTTATTAGCTGTTCAATTGATTTGCAACAGCTGTAAGGTTGGCTCAGTCCAGTAGGTGGCAGCAGTGCAGCTATATGCTAGTTGCTAAACACCATAAAATGTCAGAAGAAATAGTAGTAAGGTTGACTCTGATTAGTAGCTAGCTTGACTATGATAAGCTACTAGCTTGACTTTTAGCACTTGTCAACTAAAAATACATTATTTAAATTCTTTTATTTTTTGAACTGCACCAACAATCCTAAAAGCTGTTTAATGTAGAAGAAATTTAGCTCTTCCATAGACCTTGTTGTCAATAAATAGGTGAAACACTTCAAACATTATGACTTCAAACAGCTCAGATTAGGTCTTAGTTTAGCTTAAAGGGTGGCCCTGAATACAGCAGATAGCTATTTATTTAATACTGTTGTTGTTATTATTAGTATTAGTATCTCAAAATCTCAAATAAAATCTGAACTACGATCGAAACACTGACTGCTACCGGAGGTTCTTCCTGTCCAAATTACCACCATTCACATCGACTCTGGTAAGTTTTTAATTTCCCTTTGGGATGAATAATGTGTTTTTAAATGTGAAATTAATGTCTGATCAGACTAGCTGTAGATTTAGCTGCTGGTAGCTTCTTAATTAGCTGTTAACTTAGCTTTTACCTTTACTCTGATCTACTGCTTTGTAATTTTTCAGCTCGTTTTGAATATATTTTACATTCAAATGTCCAAAAACACTAATATCAAATATGTTGGTTTACTACACGTTTTCAGGTGCCTGTACATTTTGAAGCTGCAACTTTATTTAGTTTTAAAAGAATGCAGTGGCATTTTGTTTTAAAACATGTGCTTTCTTTAATGAGATAAAAATTCTTTTTCTCAATAAAGATGCTTTTATTTTTAAAAGATGCTTTCATCTTTATTTTTAAAACAGAATATATTTAGTTTTTTACGGTACCACCAATGCAAACCCTCAGTTTTGCTCCATGTGTAACTCCCAGGTTATAAATTAGTCTGTTATCCTTGAGATCAAACTCTATCTGATCACTTTTCAGTCTTAGATCTAAAGGGAAACTAAAAAAAAAACACAGCAAGGTAATTTCAGCATATTATTTAGTCATAAGAAAATCAGAAATTCAAACATGGTGCTATATGTGGACGTTAACTTTAAAAGCAGGCCCTCTCTAGATTCAATCAAACAGAATGACGCTGTGGGATTTATAACCCTGGGAAGCTTAGGATAACTTTCCTGTTGCCTAGCAACAAGCCATGTGGTTTTTCTGTGACGTCCCTAGGTCATCTGCATCATTTATGAACCCATCTCAGTTTTATTTGCTTGATATAACTGCACACATGCACTGAAGTTATGTAAGACATTGATTTTCAATATTTATTTAATATGGAACCTTGAGAAGTAAAAACCAAAAACTATTATGAAATGCATTTGTGGCTTATTTTATTTATTTTACCAAACATAGTATTTCTCTGTTTGGATTCATTCACAGCTTCGACATAAACACTGGAAAACAAGCTAATTGGGGCAGGAGATCACAGCTGCAACTTTATATATTTATATTTCTGTAGATTTTTGCTCATTTTTACTTGAAGTTTTCCAGCTGTCTTGAGTCTGCGACGTGTTTACCAGCCGATACTTATGTATGTATGTTGAGCAGGCAGGAGACCTGGGTCGAGTAGCTAAATGTTTTATTATTCACTTTTTTAATCACTCACAGACATATGAAAAGAGCCATAATAAAAACTGGATGAAGTTTACAAAATGTAAATAAATGCCTATTTCATTATCCCCTTTAGCACAGAAAACTGCATATTTAAGAGTGGCACCTGTGCAACCGTATACATCCAGATTAACATAAATAAATAAAGGCCAACAATCTGTGTGTGTTCATAAGCAGCCTGGGATTTTCTACAGTTTTTAAAATCATAAATTTTTTAATTAAAGGTGACCTATTTTGACCTATTTTAATTAAAGGTGACCTAGGAGTCCTTAAGCAGGTTAAGACAAGTCTTTGGGATATACAAAGCATGTCCAGTCTATTTTTTTGCCCAAGATTATTTTTAGATAATGAGATTTTAGTCTGATCAGTTCTATCAATAGAAAGAGCAGAGGCCCCAGGTTTAGAGCCTCTGTCACTTTAAATCCAAATAAGGCCGGCCACGCCCCTCAACTCAACATCTACGCTTGCGTCCCAAAATGGCTTCATAAGAGCAATTATAAATCCACTCATCTTTGAAAGTAGAAAGTGATTTCTGAACAGTTAGTCAACAATAAAACACTTGTCTTTTTCAGAGGACCACTGACGTTGCTAGGTAACTGGCTGGATTCCGCTGAGGTTGCTAGGTAACGGGGCAGTGGTACTGATTTGCTACTTTACATTCCGAAGGTTTCTGAAACAGCTCATTTTCCAGACACCAAAAAACTTGAATTTATTGCCAAAAAATTGTCTGAATGTTTTTTTAAACGTTTGAGCTGTTTTTAATAGTAGTAAAAACAAAAATGTAAGTACAAAAATGTGAATTTTATATAATGTGCCCCTTTTAAAAACTAAATTGACTAAATTCAAATCAGATTTTTAACCCCCACGTTTGGTATTTTGTTTAAACTATAGTGCTAACTCTATGAACCCACATCTCAACTCAGTTTCTGATGTGAGTTAGAAACATATTGACATGTTCTTACAGTGGCAAAATGTCATTACCGTGGCAGCTTCTCGTCTTTTGATCGGCATAATATCCATGTCCACAGTCGTGGGTGCAGTATCCTTCCATAAGGAATGTCTGGTCACGGCACACTAAGCAGCGTCCAACACCGTCGCACTGGACGCAGTCCGAGGAGCAAGCTGAAGAAACAGGACACCACAGGCAAGAGTGAAGGAGTATTTTATTTTATAATTTACATTTTTTTCTTTGCAGAACATTCATTGCAAAAAGAAAGCTAAATATAAATATATAGTAAATAAAAATATAATAATAAAATAAAATAATTACATTTTAAAACTAAAAAATAAATATTTTAGTTTATTTATTTTGTATATATATACATACATATTATTTAAAATATTTAAATTAAAAACATTTTTATATTAAAAAAAAATATTCCATATATTTATTTATCTGTATTATAAAAAACACATTATTTAACTATATAAAAATAACAAATTCACTAAACTAAAGTAATTAACTAAAACCATAAAATAAAGCTATATATTACATTTTAAAAACATTTTAAATAGTTGATTCTTACACTTGCAGACTTGTGATGAGGAATCCAGGTAATAATTTCTGCCACACTGAAGGACACACTGTCCCTGCAGAGTGGCGTAGGGAGGCTGGCATTCCAGACATTTTCCAGGACTGTTGCACTTCACACAGTGATCGTCACAACCTGAAGCAGACAGACACACGAAAAGAGAAAAACATGTCACTGGATATCCCAAAAAATCTCAAACTGCACAAATATACATAAATACTCCATGTGAAAAACATGCAGCAAAACAGAGCGCGCTCAATGCAACCAAGGTGAGGAGAGCAGCTTTCTGATGCAAACCTTTAAATAAACACTATCTCAGAAATTTTCACACTGCAATGATTTTTCCCCATCAAAGTGTCACAGACTCGACATTGAACATCAGTGGTCGGGATTTTTTCACTATAAGAAAAACTTGTTTTTCATCCAGTTTGAAGAGGCAAAAGAAAAGCTGCATTTCAGCCATGCTTAGAGTAAATATTCACAAACTTCAGTTTCTCCCTTGGTAGCGTAACTATGGATTCATCTATTGTATAAAACATGTATGCACCGAATGGTTGTTGCTCTTTCTCAGGGATATTGTGTGAGCAGAGAGTTGAACTGACTCATTGTATAACCAAAACCTGGATTCCTCAATACATTCTCCACTGGTTAAAGTAGATCTGTTCTCACACAAACCACTATGAAGTTTCATAGATTAGGGTTGTAATAATAAGTTAATAAGTCATAAAGGCCATGAATCTTGAATTTGACATTTTGGGATTCACTCATTGTATAAATCTAAGCCTAATTTATTTTAAAAGTGACCTATTATGACTCTTTAACCAGGTTAGAATAGGTCTATGGGCTATACAAAACATGTTCATTAAATTTTTTGCACAAAATTATTCTTAGATAAGAATATTTTAGTCTTCTCAGTTTTGAGTGAATTGCTTTAGGGCCTCTGTCACTTCAAATCCAAATAAGCTGGCCTCAATGTTTACACTCCCATGTCAAAATGGCTCAAAACAGATGTGCAATTAAACAACCATGCATGTTTGAAAAGCAGAAGTGGAGCCTCATGCACAAACAAGAAAGCTGCAAGTGGTTTCTAAATGGTAAGTCAACAACAAAATACTTGTCTCTTCCAGCAGCCAT
The DNA here is from genome assembly GCF_001444195.1 of Xiphophorus couchianus. Lineage (NCBI taxonomy): Eukaryota > Metazoa > Chordata > Actinopteri > Cyprinodontiformes > Poeciliidae > Xiphophorus > Xiphophorus couchianus. The sequence continues at coordinate 4,571,752 of NC_040239.1, forward strand.
TAGATGCGTTTCTTGTACAAATGTGAGCAAAGGTTTATCAATATTCCACTAATGTGGAAAAACCACAATTTCAAAATTAAATAAGTAACACAATTAAAATCCCATGTGAATAATTTTCAGTCAGTGAATAAATCACCTCCTCCGAGCGCCAAAACAGAGTTTTTTTCAAAATTGCGTATTTATTGTCGAATTGTCAAATTTCGCATTTATATGGTAAATGGAATCACAGCGCATACAGTGGTCAAACCAGCTAGCTAAGTGTGCTGGAACTCCACCTGGGTTGCTAGGTAACGGGCTGGGCTCTGCTAGGTAGTAGCGCAGTGCCCTTTGAATGTGATTAAACGATCTGGAGGTTTTTGAAACAGCTTGTTTTCCATTAACTTATTGCCAAAGAAGAGCTGAGTGTTTCTGGGTTGTTTCTAGAAGCAGTTGAGACGAAAATGGAAATGTAAAATGGTGGGAAAAAATTAAATTTGTTTTAAAAAAATTTATTATTTTCTGTTGGCGAGAAAAAAGGGAAAGTATGTCAGAAGAAAACAACTACATTTGCGAGCATATACATGGGGCAACTTGAGCCTTTCCAGGTGTTAGAGATTGAAAGGAATATAATCCCAAAATGGAAACCTCTGGGTCAGATTTTAACTGCGTATTCAATATAATTTCCATTTGTAGTTCAGGCTCCTCCTTTTTCCTCCACTGCCGCTGATTTACCTCTTTAATCATCGCCGGATTATAAAAGCTTTACAGAAGATCAACCTCAGGTGATAACATGATGAAACTAGAGGTGGTTGCATCTGCTGCACATGAGGGCAGAGACGCTTATCTGCTGTCTGTGGGACTGACCGAAGCATCTGTCTCCATCCTGATAAGATCCGATGGAGCAGCCCTGGGCGCACACGCCGTCCTGCAGCACGTATCCCTCCATGCACTGCAGGCAGTCGGTTCGCAGAGGGCCTTTACAGGCGTTGCAGCTCCAGTCACATTCTGGGAACAGGACAGGGAAAATAGAAGAGGACGTGTTGGGAACATTGGGAAAAAAAGGAAATTTAAATACATTTCTGTTGTTTATCACAAATCACCTGCACATCTGGAGTGTTGGTGGTGTACTAAATAAACCCTGGCATGAGAATCAAACCCATTAAGAGCAAAACAATCCTCCTGCTGTTAGATTTCAGGTTTGAAATGAAGCGTCACATTGATTTCAAAGAAGAAAAGATTTAATTTTACAGTGAATGAAACTCTAAGCCAAGACACGTAGTCAAAAATAACGGGTTTTGATGTGACTGTAGAGATCATTTGCATGCAGTTTCAAACAATCAGCAAACTTTAGTTTTGGTCCTTGTCAGTGAAAAAACAGGTTTGTTGAATGTGAGAAAGAAAATTCAGGTATTACTAAACCATTGGACAAAAAAAAAAGTATGTATATTTATATATTTTTTTAACTTGGCATTTAGTTTTTCATCTTTTATTTCAAAATAAAAATTTTAAAAGGATAAAAAAAATATATATTTAATTAACTAAAATATTACATAATAAAATTTATTTTTTGATATTTAAATGAAACAATTTTTTACTTTGATACTAAATACTTTATACAAGTGGAATAAAATGTGTCATCTTCAATATTATTAAAACTCTCAGCATGTTCATATAAATCTATTTTTAGTACATATATATTTTTATTTATTTATTTTATTTCTTTAAATGGAGAATAGAGTATAAAGTAAGACACGTAATAGAAAACAAAGTTAAACAAGTGAATACCTCCTTTTCAAATACATATTAAGTATTTGAATTGTGAGTGTTGAATATGCTTGTAATAAATAAATAAACTAATTAAAACTAACAAAACCAACATTTAGAAAAAAACCAATCTGACTATTGTTAATATAAAATGCAATTTATTGCTATTTAATTTAACATATATGCAATATCTAATCTAACAGAAAAGTCTCTGGGTCTGAAAACAGATGACAATCACAGAGTCCATTTGTCTACTTCATAAATTACTCAGAGATTTTCTTTCCTTTGAAAGCTCCCAGCGGTTTCCTGAAGCTTTTCTAGTTTTCAGAGATAAAATGTTTGTCTTGTTTTCTCCAATTGAAGGTTCATCACAGGTTCAGGTCGAGGCTGCAGCTGGCTGGGGACAAAACGCATCATGACCTGGAAAACCAACTGTTTCTGATTACACTGCAAAAACAAGAAATCCTACCAAGTATTCCTGGTCTACTTTCTAGTGCAGATATCGTTGTACACTTGAAATAAGACAAAACCAGCTTATAAGTGGCTTTTTACTAGATGTTTTAAGTAAAAAATTTCTTAATATTAATGAAAAAGTGCATATTTTTTGCTGAAAATTTAATTGCAAGTTAGTTTTGGCTTATTTCAAATATACTAGGATATTTCCACTAGAACTAGACCAAAAATACTTGGGAAGAGTTTGTGTTTTTGCAGTTTGTTGTCTCAGAAAAATTATGCCACACAAGTGTTTCCTCTTAGCTGCTAATCCTGAAACAAGCTAAAGAAGCAGCAATCTCATCTCCATGGAGACGGTTCCTCAAGGTCCTCCAAACCAAGAGAAATCTCATTACCTGGAACCAAACCAGAGGGAAAGGAAAATACAAGAGGTGGCTTTCTATAATCTACAGGGGATATTTGGTCCCTTATATTCTTTACTTCATTTAGTTATGGTTTGAGTAAAGGAAAGTAAAGCTAGAATGGACTTCAATATGCACAAGTTGCATAGCGGGACAATAAATAATCTTCTCTAATGGGAATAAGACATGAGAGCCATTTAATTTTCTTGCTCTACACTAAGCAATATTCCAGACTTGGTCTCATGTCATAAAATGATTCTCCCAGATCCCAAATAAGGGGAAATAAAATTAAAAAAGGTAAGAAACAATGGTTTAAAAGATATTTCTAAGGATTTAGGGCTTCGACGATATAACTTTGCTCACAAATGAAGAAACCATGAACCAATGGCGATCTTTCCTACCAGAATCATTCTAAGAGAGCATCAGTGCCTGATCCAGGCAGCGACAGATGAACAATATCTAAAGCTCCGCAGGTCTCACTGCCTCAGTTAGGGTCAGAAGGATTCAACAATAAAGAATCATAAGAGACTAGGAAGAAATGGCCTTAATGGGAGACATCCACACTGCAAAAACACAAAATCCTACCAAGTATTTTTGATTTAGTTTCTGGTGCAAATACTTTCGTACACTTGAAATAAAACTAATTTACTGAAGAGTACCTTTTCATGAAGATAGGAGCTTTTTAAAGTCAATAATTTCTTAATAGTATTTATTTCTATTGTATTGAAGATTCTTATGATGGCACTTGACAAAATGACCAACATATTTGATGTTTATTAATGATTTTAACATTGGCATTTGACAAAATGTAGTGTTTTGTCTGGTTTTCACAGCTGTTGGCTACATGATGTGTTTGTCATCATAAAGCTTTACATAAAAGTGCTTTTATGTAAAGCACTTTGAACTGTCTTGTTGCAGAAACTTGCAATTCAAATAAACTTGACTTGACTTATGTCAGTTATGACATTTTTACAATGTTATAAATGAAATAATCTGCAAAGTATCAAGGAATTATTTACTTTTTTTCTTGCAAAAAAGCTAATTGTAAGTTAGTTTTGTCTTATTTCCAGTGTACTAATTTATTTTCACTAACTAGACAAAAATAATTTGTAAAATGTTGTGTTTTTGCTGTGTAAAACCAGAACCACAGTTGACTAACCTCAAAATATACTGCTCAAAAAATTAAGGGAACACTTTAAGTGTTAAACACCTGTTTAAGTGTTCCCTTTATTTTTTTGAGCAGTGTATAAAGTAGAATATTTTGTGTACCAAAGACAAAAAATGGGACTTTTAATTAGGTGTGCGTCCCATTACATCTGGTGTGAAACTAACTACATATCAGAAAACGAGCTTAAGCCAAGATCTGGATGCTGACACCAGATCTTAATCATATGCAGCTGAAAAATCTGCTTCAACAGTTGGATTTTAACATCAAAATAAAGACATACATCTCTGAAAAACATTTCAAACATCTTGATAACTCTATGCCACAAAGATGAAGACAGTTCTGATGGCAAACCTGTGCAATTTCACATTTTTCCATTCATTTGTTTTGTACAGTAGCAGTGACGAGCGGTCAGGGGAGGCAGGTGAGGCAGAGCCTGTCATCATGGAAAAATAATATATAAATAATATATAATAATATATAAAATAATATATAATGATAAAATAACTTATATTGCTTTTTTCACCCTGTGGTTTGTACTATAAAGTACCTATTTTTCATTTAGTTTAATCAATTCAGATTATTTTTTCTTCATAATCGCTGAATTTTCTTATATTCCCATTCAAATGCTCGGAAGAGAAGCCGGGGAGGCAGCAGCGAGCTGCACCTCACCTGGGATTGATCAACCTCTCACTAACTGCGCTGGCTGCCATTCTATGGGAGCATGCTCCTCCTGTCTGTACGTCGCCAATAAAATGGTTAAAAAACATTTAATATGTGAACTGATTTTTCATAATTTAGCTTATGTATATAATGTACAGTGTTTTTTGTCACCAACTGGTTTCGTGTGCTGAGTAGCGATCAGAAACGGCAGAGAACAGATTCGAGGTGAGGCAGGCAGTTCTCTTGCCTCATGGCAGGGGGCGCTCATGATCCCAGACATTGACTCCACAACTGCAGAGTAAGAGACAGTAACAGCGAGCTAGCCATGGAGCTAGCCATGGAGCTAGCCATGGAGCTAGCCATGGAGCTAGCCATGGAGCTAGCCATACAGTAAAGTGCAGCGATATATTTATAGTTTTCTCCTCTTACTACAGCAATCACTTATTAATAATCGCAAAATAAACATTAAGCCTAAAACCATGTTACTGCAACAGACTGAATCTTATGCTCTATGTGTGGAAAATATTTGAGGGGTTTTTTTGTCAGTTGCTATGGCAACGAGCCTGCTCGTAGCTGTGCTGATACAGAGAGCCAGAAAGACGTGGTTTTGAGTTGTACTTTAACGGTTTCTCCCTTTGCTGTGGAGCACAGCACGAAATTAATCATATCTACACGTCCAAGTTTGATTGAGTTAACAGAATTATTCTACGGCGGCAGCGCGGCTATGCATGACATGTAAAAGAATAGTCTTTTTGCCCTCCAGCGTTGTCCGCATGCGCGAAATTTCCTCATGTAAACAATAACATGCAGGGTGAACTATACTTGTAAATCTGATTATGATTAAGTCAGTGCCTCACCAGCTATGAACCTCACAGTAGTGCGGTGTTTACCACTTAAAAAAGGAACATTCAACAACATCTTAATGCTTCAATGTTGGTTTTAGAAAAAGCAGACCTCTGGGAAAATCACACCTGATTAAAAAATTAAGTGTTTGTTTGTGTTTGTTATTATCTCAGTCAGTGTGGGTTTGAGAAGCACAGCAAACACACAGATCAGTGTTTAGAACGGAAAACATGTTTTGCACTTGATGATAATGACGCCTGATGAAGCAGAATCAAAACAATCAGTCACAGCAGGGCTGGGGCTTCCCTCCGGCAGACCCAATCAAATGCTAACCGATGTGACAACAAATCAATTCTCAGCTTATTTATTTAAACTTCAAACTCCTCAACTTGACAAGTTAGAAGTTGTTCTTCTGCAAAAAAAAACACAAACATGCCAAGTCCTGGCACTGAAATTCTCTATATTATTTACAAATGTAGAGCTGAACACTTCCCAAGTCGGTGGTTGCAGTAAACATAAAAACAGACTCAAACTGGATGAACCAACGGTAGCTGAATTAATTCTTGACTGAATGGAGTATTAGCGGCTAAAGCTAATGGAATAAAAATAAAGCTCACCAAAAATGGAGCTAACTGGCTGAGTAATTATCAAAAGACTCACCAATAATAACTACCTTCACTCAACCTTTAGTTTATCATGTAAGAAACAAACTTATGTTGTTACATTTGGAATGATTTTGCGTTAAACTTGCCCTCAATTCAAGAATAGAACGAAATTGATGGTCCAGCAGCAGGCATTTGATTTTTTTGTCATAAATGTTGTTAGGTACAACAAAGTTGTTCTTTTTTTGTCAGTTTTTAGCAACATTTTCCCTCAAATTTAGATTTTATTTAAAGTTATTTAAAGTGAAACCACAAACATTTAGTAACATTTAATAAAATAAAAACTTGGCATATCTATTCATTAAAGATGCCAAATTATGACTTTTTAAAATAGCGAGTGACTCAATAAACCATTATTTCCTCATTATCTTTTGGGAAAAAGTTAAAAAATTTGGGAAATGCATGCATGTTTCAGGTCTATTATGATTTACAGATCACTATTCTACTAAATCTGAATCTGGCTGTTTGTTTTATAAATATATATTTTTCATTTATTGAGGAAAATATAAAAATTTGATAAAATGATTTTAGTTATGATTTTAAAATTGATGGTCAAATGTTTGGACAACACTGTTGTAAGCAATTCTAAATATTGAATTTTATAAAAGCTATGAAAATATATCTTTAATATGTTTAATAGAGTTAATTATTTTAATAAAAATGGAAAAGAAGTCAAAAATACAACTTAAGAGGGTAAAATTAAACTAGACAAAACATCTTAATTTACTACAAACGTAATTAAAATAATTTTTAATTAATTTATTTTATTAATACGAAAAGGAACCATTAAGTCGGATAATTATTTATCTCAAGAGTAATAAAATTACATGTTTAAGTTATATTTATTTTATATCTGCCACAATAATGAATGCAGTACATTTAATGTTGTTTAAAAGATCAATATATTGGCAACTGATAGATTTATACAGAGCACTAGATTTAGTAAACTGTGGCCAAAGAGTGAAATTTAAAGAAACAAATGTGTAATATTTAGAAAAAACAGGGTAGCATGTCAGTCTGTAGCAGCAAAAATAACATCCAATTATCATAAAGCCTAATCAGAGAGAAAGCTGTTAAAAAACCTGAACCGTAACATAAATATGCAGAATTTCCAGCAGGACTATTCCAGAGAGAAATAAAGTTGTTGAATCTTTAAAAAAGCCCAGGATTTTACATGAAGCTCATTAATCAACTTCACTGGGCAAAAGAAGATGTAAGAGAGTTAAAATGCACACACAATGGCTGGGATTTGCATTTCTGGTACCAGAGTTTATTACTTGATTGATGGGCCCCATAAAATCGCCATGGCCTCCTGCACTCCATGCAATATGTATGGAGAGTAATTTATGAACGCCATAAAGGCCGCGTACTGTATCCTCATTACTAATCAGGAGCGTCCTCCGCTGCGGCGGTTTCCGTCTTACCTCTGCAGGCGCGGATCGTCGCGTTGAGGTAGTACTGATGGGCACAGCTGTCGTACTGGCATTCTCCGAAGAGCAGCACCTTGGTTGGGTCACGGCAGGACGTACAAACCCCAGCGGTGTCACATGTCAGGCACTGTCTGTCACAGGCTGCCAAAAACAGAAAGAAAGGTCGAAACAAAGGTCAGCGCAGACATGAGAGAGGGAAAGATCAATATAACACCTGCAGCAACCTAACGCTGTATGGATTTACCTTTGGTCAACCTTTAGGTGTGATTTTACTGTCCCATTTGTGCTCTGTTTTCTTTTTTACTTTACCTTTTTTCTTATTTTCTTATCATGCAAATTTCACATTTTGTACAATTTTATGCTTCCTTTTTTTCCCCCTACGGCTTCTAAAACCATCCAAGCACAACAAAATCCACCTTCACAATGAGTTAATGTTTTTGGTGTCTGAAAAATGAGTCGTTTCAGAAACCTCCCAATTGTTAAGTCACACTGTGCCGTTACCTAGCAACCCCAGCAGAATTCTGCCCATCACCTAGCAACCCAAGCTGAGCTCCAGCACATTTGGTCAGCTAGTTTTACTGTTGTATGCGCCCTAAAATGACTGCTGTTCGTACTTACCATCCAGAAACCACTTGTTGCATTCTTATTGGTTGTGCAGGAGGCTCTACTTCTGCTTTTCAAAGATGTACGATTGTACAATCGTACATCTGCTTGCAGCCATTTTCACATGCGAGTCTAAACGAGTTGTTGGGGGGAGAGAGAGGGGGGGGGGGGGGGCATTGCCAGCAGCAACTTATTTGGATTCAAAGCGACAAAGGCCCTAAAACAACTCACTAAGAACCTTATTATCTAAGAACAATTTTGTGCAAAAAATATAATAAACAGTGTTTCGTACAGCCCATAGACCTATCCTAACCTTTTCAATGAAACATAATAGTTTTCTTTTAAGTTATTTAAAAGGCAAAATTATGTACTGTAAAGTAAGTTTTCCCAAGATTAAATCTGAATAATCTTTCCTATAGTTAGAATTTTTGTTTAACCAAAAAGTAAACAATCGTCTTTAACACTATCCATAACATACTATTGTGGAATGAAAAGAAAGAACTCATTTATAAGGAAAACAGCAATGTTGACACTCAGTGAGGCAAATGTTCTAAAAATATGTCTACGGTCAGATTCTTTTCTTGTATGTTCCATAAACATGAGAACAGAATACCAAGGCCTGTCACGATAACAAATTTTGCTGAACGATTAATTGTTTAAAAAAGTTTTGCGATAAACGATAATATTGTTTGAAGACCTTTTTACACTGATGTAATGGAAATGACGTAATAATGCATGCGATTTCCTGCCAAAGATAGATACTTTATTTTCAAAAGAACACTAAACACTGGAACTGATAAACAAAATAAACAAAACAACCAAAAACAAAAATAAAATGGATTCTCAGTCTCCATTAACAAAAAATTTACTTGAAAAAAAACTAAACAACATAAAGCCAAAGTGGAAATAAATACTGCATTCAACCAAAAGAGTGCAGATTATGAAGTCTGTATATTTTGTTGCCCTTCAGTAATAATTAGATTTAAATAGAGAAAATGGGCACATCGATTACCTGATGCAATAATTCACACTACAGATTTTTTGCCTCTATTTTTCCCCTTAAGACAATATTAGAACGCCGGCCGTTCTAAGATTGTCGCTTACGATTTCGTAACCGATCATCCTGTAGTGTGTGGTGTGTTACGGTAGATCAGGGGCTCAATACGTCGATCACGGGAAGGTTTTCAGATCTATATAGATCTACATATAGATCTATATACATATACATATATGTGATACTTTTCTATTCAATTTTTATTTGTTTAAGATCTGAGTTTAATCAATCCCAATATTAGTTGCTCAACAAATTACATCATTATTGATAATTTCAGAACAAGGTAATATAAAATATTGTGAAGAAAACTCGAGCTCATCCCACTTCCCCATGCTGGAGATTTAAGTTTAACAGTAATAATAAATAAAGTTATCTTTAAAATGAGTCACTCAAGTGACACCAGTAGACTTAAACATCAATAAAATAAATCTGGTTGAGTTGTGTGTGTTGTTTTTGTCTCCTGCAAACTTTCCTTTAATTCTACGTCTTTTTTCTATCTAATCATAAGAAATCATATTCAGTCAGAGAGATTCATGAAACAGGAAGAGCAGGTTTCCTGGAAAAAGAGGAAGTAAGTTTCCAGCCTGCAGATTTATAAAAATAGTTGAGACTATTCCTTATTTTAAAGCATGAAAGTTTTAAAGAATGAAAGTCTAAACATTTTGAGTAATTGGATAAGATTCAAAGTAAAATACTTATATTAATATTGGTTTACTTATAACACTTACACTTACATTTGTGGGAATACTTACAAGTAAAACAAGTAACTCTAACTTTGGTATCAAATAATTAGAATAATAGATTATTCTTGGTTTCTTTTCAGAAAACATATGTAATAACTCACATTAAGATTATAATAAGAATAATTAATAAGTTATGGTTATAAAATTATAAATGAAAGCTAAATCAGAGAAGCTAAAGAAGTTATAAATGTGATTTTGACATTGAGCTTGAAATGGTATAAAAAGGTGTAACTGCAATTAAACATCACTGATATGTTGGAGGTAGATGGTAGGTGAAAGGTGAAAGGTTAAGGGAAAAAGGGGAACTAACAGGAGAGCAGAGATGATCAGCGCCTTATTTGGAAACAGATTGTTGAACAATTTAAATGTTTCAAAGAAAAGGTTGTGCAGGCAACGGTCATAGGAGGTTGAGCAACCCTGAGACATTAGCACAGACATCAAGACATAATGTCTGTAAAACAGTGATGGATATGAGATTATCTGTCTAAGCAGACAGCCAATTAAACAAGCACAGCAACAGTGCTAGCCAATGCAAACGCACCAAAAGGGTGGATAAACCCTATAAAAGGTGGGTGCAAAAGAGGAATCTTTGGTAGGATCCTCCAGGCAGCTTCGAGACAAGATCGAGACAGACAAAGAACTCTGCAGCTGAAGAAGAGCCGGGGCCACAGAGCCGAAGACTGTCCTGTGCATGGGGACCAATCCGTTAGCCCCGCAACATGTGGCTTCAAATCGCACTTCTCTCATCGGCTGGGTTCAGACCCCAAAGACAAAGATGAAGATAAAGGCAAAGACAAAGAAGAACTGGTGCCTTAGTTAACAATTTCAGAACAAGGTAGTATAAAATATATAAAATTTGATCATTAACATAGAGTTAACAGAGATTAGAGAAATTTTTGTTTTGCAAATGTTTATAAAATCTGAACAATTTCCTGCCAGAACCAAATTAATAATGGATAAAGACAATTTATATGGCAGCAGGTACAGAAAACCAAGGTAGAGATCTAATGTTATTCAATTCATGTTAAATAAATTTTAAAAAAAACTTATTAAATATTTGGTCATTATTTCAGTTTGAATCAGGCAGAACTTATCTGACCGTTCCCATAGCAACGATCAGAAGCAGGACCCTCCCCAGAACCACAGTGACCTCACTGATGAGGTCACAGACGACATCATGAACATCACAACAGATCAAAGACGTTCTGAGGCTTTAACTGCTTGAATCTCAACACAACAGTTAGAATCCAAACGCTTCAGTGAGATTCAGATTTTGTGTCTAGTAAGGATTTTTGTGCTTCTAAGATGCCATACCCTTTAATTTTGCCACTTGGTTTTGGACTAGGATATCTGGTGACGACAGGGATGAGGAAAGTTTTCGACCATTTCTTTCCTGGAAACGACTCGGACGCAAGTACCTCCCAGGATATTGAGAGAGATCTGTTTTGGGACGGGCTTCCAACGGTTCCCAAAGATAAAACTGACCCGGCTGGGGAAGTTTCTTCTCTCGAAAGTCCGAGTCGTTTCTCAACCTCCCAGCATGTTGACAGAGATTTGTTTTGGGACGGGCTTCCAACGGTTCCCAGAAATAAAACTGACCTGGCTGGGGAAGTTTCTTCTCTCGAAAGTCAGAGTCGTTTCTCAAGCTCCCCGGATGTTGACAGAGATTTGTTTTGGGACGGGCTTCCAACGGTTCCCAGAGTTCAAGCTGACCCGGCTGGGGAAGTATCTTCTGGGGCAGATCTCAAAGCCCAGGCTTTGAGATCCACTATTTCATCTCCGGCGTGTCCAGAGAAAACATCGAGAAATGGCGCATCCTCCAGGGTCTCTGAATGTAAAAGTTCCTCAGACGGAGCGTCAGACTTAACACACAGGAAGCAGCAGACGAGCAGCAGAAAGACCGTTAACAAAGACAAAACTGCCCCAGACCAAGTACGTAATTCTGACAATGAGGAAAAACGTTGGGACCAGATTGTGAACTGTTCCCAAAAGAAAAACTGCCCCGAATTGGATAGCTCACTGTTAGAAAGAGAGGAAAAACTTTGGGACCAGATTTTACTGAGTTCCCAAAAGAAAAACTACCCCGAATGGGGTAATTCAACCTCAGAAGAAGAGGAAAAACTTTGGGACAGGATTTTAATGATTTAACAAAAGAAAAACTGATCTAGATTATGAGGTTTTCTATGATGAACAAAATGATTATCCTCAGATTCCAGCTGCCATAAAGACGACCTCTGTAGAGGACAACCTCTGTAGAAGTTCCCCAACAGGTTCAGAAATCGTTCTCAGTTTTTAAAGCTTTCTGAACCTGTTCTCAAGAAAATGTGTACAAAAGCGGGATTCATAATGAGAAGCAAACACATGAAGAGAAACGCCACACTCCACAGAAAATCCCACCTAATGGTTTCTCCTGCCACTAATCTCCAAAACAACAAAGCTGTTTTTTAGAGGAGGAAGAAACATTGAATTTTGTGAATAAACTATCAAAAGTTAACATCCTGTTTGCAGGTTTCTCTCCGGGCGCTCCGGCTTCCTGCCACAATCTAAAGTCATCACTGTTTGGTTAATTAGTTTCTAAATTCTCCTTTGGTGTGAATAAAACATCAGTGCTGCACAGTGGCTCAGTGGGTAACACTGCTGCCTTGCAGTAAGAAAGTCCTGGGTTTGAATCCCAGCCTGGTTCTGTCTGCATGGGGTTTTCTGGTTCTCCATGTCCATATGTGGGTTCTCTCCGGGCGCTCCGGCTTCCCCCCACAGTCCAAAAAGATTTAGTGTGATTTATAACGGATGTTAATAATAAAAATAATTATTATTGTTATTAATATTACCATTATATATATATATTATTATATATATATAAATAAATAGATATATCTATCCATCTATCAATCAAAAGATATATCTATATACAGAATATATATATATATCTATATGTATATAAATATAGATATATAGACCTACATATCTATATATATAGATAGATCAATCTATATCTATATATCGATATAGAGAGATAAATAGATAGATAAATAGATCTATAGATAGATCGATAAATAGATCTATCTATAGATCTATTTATCGATCTATCTACATATGTGATACTTTTCTATTCATTTATTATTTGTCTAAGATCTGAATTTAATCAATACTAATATTAGTTGTGCAACAAATTACATCATTACTGATATTAACAATTACAGAACAAGGTAGTATAAAATATATAAAATTTTATCATTAACATAGAGTTAACAGAGATTAGAGAAAATTGTGTTTTGCAAATGTTTATAAAATCTGAACAATTTCCTGCCAGAACCAAATTAATAATGGATAAAGACAATTTATATGGCAGCAGGTACAGAAAACCAAGGTAGAGATCTAATGTTATTCAATTCATGTTAAATAAATTAAAAAAAAAACGTATTAAATATTTGGTCATTATTTCAGTTTGAATCAGGCAGAACTTATCTGACCGTTCCCATAGCAACGATCAGAAGCAGGACCCTCCCCAGAGCCACAGTGACCTCACTGATGAGGTCACAGACGACATCATGAACATCACAACAGATCAAAGAAGTTCTGAGGCTTTAACTGCTTGAATCTCAACACAACAGTTAGAATCCAAACGCTTCAGTGAGATTCAGATTTTGTGTCTAGTAAGGATTTTTGTGCTTCCAAGATGCCATACCCTTTAATTTTGCCACTTGGTTTTGGACTAGGATATCTGGTGACGACAGGGATGAGGAAAGTTTTCGACCATTTCTTTCCTGGAAACGACTCGGACGCAAGTACCTCCCAGGATATTGAGAGAGATCTGTTTTGGGACGGGCTTCCAACGGTTCCCAAAGATAAAACTGACCCGGCTGGGGAAGTTTCTTCTCTCGAAAGTCCGAGTCGTTTCTCAACCTCCCAGCATGTTGACAGAGATTTGTTTTGGGACGGGCTTCCAACGGTTCCCAGAAATAAAACTGACCCGGCTGGGGAAGTTTCTTCTCTCGAAAGTCAGAGTCGTTTCTCAAGCTCCCCGGATGTTGACAGAGATTTGTTTTGGGACGGGCTTCCAACGGTTCCCAGAGTTCAAGCTGACCCGGCTGGGGAAGTATCTTCTGGGGCAGATCTCAAAGCCCAGGCTTTGAGATCCACTATTTCATCTCCGGCGTGTCCAGAGAAAACATCGAGAAATGGCGCATCCTCCAGGGTCTCTGAATGTAAAAGTTCCTCAGACGGAGCGTCAGACTTAACACACAGGAAGCAGCAGACGAGCAGCAGAAAGACCGTTAACAAAGACAAAACTGCCCCAGACCAAGTACGTAATTCTGACAATGAGGAAAAACGTTGGGACCAGATTGTGAACTGTTCCCAAAAGAAAAACTGCCCCGAATTGGATAGCTCACTGTTAGAAAGAGAGGAAAAACTTTGGGACCAGATTTTACTGAGTTCCCAAAAGAAAAACTACCCCGAATGGGGTAATTCAACCTCAGAAGAAGAGGAAAGACTTTGGGACCAGATTTTACTGAGTTCCCAAAAGAAAAACTACCCCGAACGGGGTAATTCAACCTCAGAAGAAGAGGAAAAACTTTGGGACAGGATTTTAATGATTTAACAAAAGAAAAACTGATCTAGATTATGAGGTTTTCTATGATGAACAAAATGATTATCCTCAGATTCCAGCTGCCATAAAGACGACCTCTGTAGAGGACAACCTCTGTAGAAGTTCCCCAACAGGTTCAGAAATCGTTCTCAGTTTTTAAAGCTTTCTGAACCTGTTCTCAAGAAAATGTGTACAAAAGCGGGATTCATAATGAGAAGCAAACACATGAAGAGAAACGCCACACTCCACAGAAAATCCCACCTAATGGTTTCTCCTGCCACTAATCTCCAAAACAACAAAGCTGTTTTTTAGAGGAGGAAGAAACATTGAATTTTGTGAATAAACTATCAAAAGTTAACATCCTGTTTGCAGGTTTCTCTCCGGGCGCTCCGGCTTCCTGCCACAATCTAAAGTCATCACTGTTTGGTTAATTAGTTTCTAAATTCTCCTTTGGTGTGAATAAAACATCAGTGCTGCACAGTGGCTCAGTGGGTAACACTGCTGCCTTGCAGTAAGAAAGTCCTGGGTTTGAATCCCAGCCTGGTTCTGTCTGCATGGGGTTTTCTGGTTCTCCATGTCCATATGTGGGTTCTCTCCGGGCGCTCCGGCTTCCCCCCACAGTCCAAAAAGATTTAGTGTGATTTATAACGGATGTTAATAAAAAAAATAATTATTATTGTTATTAATATTACCATTATATATATATATTATTATATATATATAAATAAATAGATATATCTATCCATCTATCAATCAAAAGATATATCTACATACAGAATATATATATATATCTATATGTATATAAATATAGATATATAGACCTACATATCTATATATATAGATAGATCAATCTATATCTATATATCGATATAGAGAGATAAATAGATAGATAAATAGATCTATCTATAGATCTATTTATCGATCTATCTACATATGTGATACTTTTCTATTCATTTATTATTTGTCTAAGATCTGAATTTAATCAATACTAATATTAGTTGTGCAACAAATTACATCATTACTGATATTAACAATTACAGAACAAGGTAGTATAAAATATATAAAATTTTATCATTAACATAGAGTTAACAGAGATTAGAGAAAATTGTGTTTTGCAAATGTTTATAAAATCTGAACAATTTCCTGCCAGAACCAAATTAATAATGGATAAAGACAATTTATATGGCAGCAGGTACAGAAAACCAAGGTAGAGATCTAATGTTATTCAATTCATGTTAAATAAATTTAAAAAAAAACTTATTAAATATTTGGTCATTATTTCAGTTTGAATCAGGCAGAACTTATCTGACCGTTCCCATAGCAACGATCAGAAGCAGGACCCTCCCCAGAGCCACAGTGACCTCACTGATGAGGTCACAGACGACATCATGAACATCACAACAGATCAAAGAAGTTCTGAGGCTTTAACTGCTTGAATCTCAACACAACAGTTAGAATCCAAACGCTTCAGTGAGATTCAGATTTTGTGTCTAGTAAGGATTTTTGTGCTTCCAAGATGCCATACCCTTTAATTTTGCCACTTGGTTTTGGACTAGGATATCTGGTGACGACAGGGATGAGGAAAGTTTTCGACCATTTCTTTCCTGGAAACGACTCGGACGCAAGTACCTCCCAGGATATTGAGAGAGATCTGTTTTGGGACGGGCTTCCAACGGTTCCCAAAGATAAAACTGACCCGGCTGGGGAAGTTTCTTCTCTCGAAAGTCCGAGTCGTTTCTCAACCTCCCAGCATGTTGACAGAGATTTGTTTTGGGACGGGCTTCCAACGGTTCCCAGAAATAAAACTGACCCGGCTGGGGAAGTTTCTTCTCTCGAAAGTCAGAGTCGTTTCTCAAGCTCCCCGGATGTTGACAGAGATTTGTTTTGGGACGGGCTTCCAACGGTTCCCAGAGTTCAAGCTGACCCGGCTGGGGAAGTATCTTCTGGGGCAGATCTCAAAGCCCAGGCTTTGAGATCCACTATTTCATCTCCGGCGTGTCCAGAGAAAACATCGAGAAATGGCGCATCCTCCAGGGTCTCTGAATGTAAAAGTTCCTCAGACGGAGCGTCAGACTTAACACACAGGAAGCAGCAGACGAGCAGCAGAAAGACCGTTAACAAAGACAAAACTGCCCCAGACCAAGTACGTAATTCTGACAATGAGGAAAAACGTTGGGACCAGATTGTGAACTGTTCCCAAAAGAAAAACTGCCCCGAATTGGATAGCTCACTGTTAGAAAGAGAGGAAAAACTTTGGGACCAGATTTTACAGAGTTCCCAAAAGAAAAACTACCCCGAACGGGGTAATTCAACCTCAGAAGAAGAGGAAAAACTTTGGGACAGGATTTTACTGAGTTCCCAAAAGAAAAACTACCCCGAATTGGGTAATTCAACCTCAGAAGAAGAGGAAAAACTTTGGGACCGGATTTTAATGATTTAACAAAAGAAAAACTGATCTAGATTATGAGGTTTTCTATGATGAACAAAATGATTATCCTCAGATTCCAGCTGCCATAAAGACGACCTCTGTAGAGGACAACCTCTGTAGAAGTTCCCCAACAGGTTCAGAAATCGTTCTCAGTTTTTAAAGCTTTCTGAACCTGTTCTCAAGAAAATGTGTACAAAAGCGGGATTCATAATGAGAAGCAAACACATGAAGAGAAACGCCACACTCCACAGAAAATCCCACCTAATGGTTTCTCCTGCCACTAATCTCCAAAACAACAAAGCTGTTTTTTAGAGGAGGAAGAAACATTGAATTTTGTGAATAAACTATCAAAAGTTAACATCCTGTTTGCAGGTTTCTCTCCGGGCGCTCCGGCTTCCTGCCACAATCTAAAGTCATCACTGTTTGGTTAATTAGTTTCTAAATTCTCCTTTGGTGTGAATAAAACATCAGTGCTGCACAGTGGCTCAGTGGGTAACACTGCTGCCTTGCAGTAAGAAAGTCCTGGGTTTGAATCCCAGCCTGGTTCTGTCTGCATGGGGTTTTCTGGTTCTCCATGTCCATATGTGGGTTCTCTCCGGGCGCTCCGGCTTCCCCCCACAGTCCAAAAAGATTTAGTGTGATTTATAACGGATGTTAACAATAAAAATAATTATTATTGTTATTAATATTACCATTATTATATATATTATTATATATATATAAATAAATAGATATATCTATCCATCTATCAATCAAAAGATATATCTATATACAGAATATATATATATATCTATATGTATATAAATATAGATATATAGACCTACATATCTATATATATAGATAGATCAATCTATATCTATATATCGATATAGAGAGATAAATAGATAGATAAATAGATCTCTCTATAGATCTATTTATCGATCTATCTACATATGTGATACTTTTCTATTCATTTATTATTTGTCTAAGATCTGAATTTAATCAATACTAATATTAGTTGTGCAACAAATTACATCATTACTGATATTGACAATTACAGAACAAGGTAGTATAAAATATATAAAATTTTATCATTAACATAGAGTTAACAAAGATTAGAGAAAATTGTGTTTTGCAAATGTTTATAAAATCTGAACAATTTCCTGCCAGAACCAAATTAATAATGGATAAAGACAATTTATATGGCAACAGGTACAGAAAACCAAGGTAGAGATCTAATGTTATTCAATTCATGTTAAATAAATTTAAAAAAAAACTTATTAAATATTTGGTCATTATTTCAGTTTGAATCAGGCAGAACTTATCTGACCGTTCCCATAGCAACGATCAGAAGCAGGACCCTCCCCAGAGCCACAGTGACCTCACTGATGAGGTCACAGACGACATCATGAACATCACAACAGATCAAAGAAGTTCTGAGGCTTTAACTGCTTGAATCTCAACACAACAGTTAGAATCCAAACGCTTCAGTGAGATTCAGATTTTGTGTCTAGTAAGGATTTTTGTGCTTCCAAGATGCCATACCCTTTAATTTTGCCACTTGGTTTTGGACTAGGATATCTGGTGACAACAGGGATGAGGAAAGTTTTCGACCATTTCTTTCCTGGAAACGACTCGGACGCAAGTACCTCCCAGGATATTGAGAGAGATCTGTTTTGGGACGGGCTTCCAACGGTTCCCAAAGATAAAACTGACCCGGCTGGGGAAGTTTCTTCTCTCGAAAGTCCGAGTCGTTTCTCAACCTCCCAGCATGTTGACAGAGATTTGTTTTGGGACGGGCTTCCAACGGTTCCCAGAAATAAAACTGACCTGGCTGGGGAAGTTTCTTCTCTCGAAAGTCAGAGTCGTTTCTCAAGCTCCCCGGATGTTGACAGAGATTTGTTTTGGGACGGGCTTCCAACGGTTCCCAGAGTTCAAGCTGACCCGGCTGGGGAAGTATCTTCTGGGGCAGATCTCAAAGCCCAGGCTTTGAGATCCACTATTTCATCTCCGGCGTGTCCAGAGAAAACATCGAGAAATGGCGCATCCTCCAGGGTCTCTGAATGTAAAAGTTCCTCAGACTTAACACACAGGAAGCAGCAGACGAGCAGCAGAAAGACCGTTAACAAAGACAAAACTGCCCCAGACCAAGTACGTAATTCTGACAATGAGGAAAAACGTTGGGACCAGATTGTGAACTGTTCCCAAAAGAAAAACTGCCCCGAATTGGATAGCTCACTGTTAGAAAGAGAGGAAAAACTTTGGGACCAGATTTTACTGAGTTCCCAAAAGAAAAACTACCCCGAATGGGGTAATTCAACCTCAGAAGAAGAGGAAAGACTTTGGGACCAGATTTTACAGAGTTCCCAAAAGAAAAACTACCCCGAACGGGGTAATTCAACCTCAGAAGAAGAGGAAAAACTTTGGGACAGGATTTTAATGATTTAACAAAAGAAAAACTGATCTAGATTATGAGGTTTTCTATGATGAACAAAATGATTATCCTCAGATTCCAGCTGCCATAAAGACGACCTCTGTAGAGGACAACCTCTGTAAAAGTTTCCCCAACAGGTTCAGAAATCGTTCTCAGTTTTTAAAGCTTTCTGAACCTGTTCTCAAGAAAATGTGTACAAAAGCGGGATTCATAATGAGAAGCAAACACATGAAGAGAAACGCCACACTCCACAGAAAATCCCACCTAATGGTTTCTCCTGCCACTAATCTCCAAAACAACAAAGCTGTTTTTTAGAGGAGGAAGAAACATTGAATTTTGTGAATAAACTATCAAAAGTTAACATCCTGTTTGCAGGTTTCTCTCCGGGCGCTCCGGCTTCCTGCCACAATCTAAAGTCATCACTGTTTGGTTAATTAGTTTCTAAATTCTCCCTTGGTGTGAATAAAACATCAATGCTGCACAGTGGATCAGTGGGTAACACTGCTGCCTTGCAGTAAGAAAGTCCTGGGTTTGAATCCCAGCCTGGTTCTGTCTGCATGGGGTTTTCTGGTTCTCCATGTCCATATGTGGGTTCTCTCCGGGCGCTCCGGCTTCCCCCCACAGTCCAAAAAGATTTAGTGTGATTTATAACGGATGTTAACAATAAAAATAATTATTATTGTTATTAATATTACCATTATTATATATATTATTATATATATATAAATAAATAGATATATCTATCCATCTATCAATCAAAAGATATATCTATATACAGAATATATATATATATCTATATGTATATAAATATAGATATATAGACCTACATATCTATATATATAGATAGATCAATCTATATCTATATATCGATATAGAGAGATAAATAGATAGATAAATAGATCTCTCTATAGATCTATTTATCGATCTATCTACATATGTGATACTTTTCTATTCATTTATTATTTGTCTAAGATCTGAATTTAATCAATACTAATATTAGTTGTGCAACAAATTACATCATTACTGATATTGACAATTACAGAACAAGGTAGTATAAAATATATAAAATTTTATCATTAACATAGAGTTAACAGAGATTAGAGAAAATTGTGTTTTGCAAATGTTTATAAAATCTGAACAATTTCCTGCCAGAACCAAATTAATAATGGATAAAGACAATTTATATGGCGGCAGGTACAGAAAACCAAGGTAGAGATCTAATGTTATTCAATTCATGTTAAATAAATTTAAAAAAAAACTTATTAAATATTTGGTCATTATTTCAGTTTGAATCAGGCAGAACTTATCTGACCGTTCCCATAGCAACGATCAGAAGCAGGACCCTCCCCAGAACCACAGTGACCTCACTGATGAGGTCACAGACGACATCATGAACATCACAACAGATCAAAGACGTTCTGAGGCTTTAACTGCTTGAATCTCAACACAACAGTTAGAATCCAAACGCTTCAGTGAGATTCAGATTTTGTGTCTAGTAAGGATTTTTGTGCTTCCAAGATGCCATACCCTTTAATTTTGCCACTTGGTTTTGGACTAGGATATCTGGTGACGACAGGGATGAGGAAAGTTTTCGACCATTTCTTTCCTGGAAACGACTCGGACGCAAGTACCTCCCAGGATATTGAGAGAGATCTGTTTTGGGACGGGCTTCCAACGGTTCCCAAAGATAAAACTGACCCGGCTGGGGAAGTTTCTTCTCTCGAAAGTCCGAGTCGTTTCTCAACCTCCCAGCATGTTGACAGAGATTTGTTTTGGGACGGGCTTCCAACGGTTCCCAGAAATAAAACTGACCTGGCTGGGGAAGTTTCTTCTCTCGAAAGTCAGAGTCGTTTCTCAAGCTCCCCGGATGTTGACAGAGATTTGTTTTGGGACGGGCTTCCAACGGTTCCCAGAGTTCAAGCTGACCCGGCTGGGGAAGTATCTTCTGGGGCAGATCTCAAAGCCCAGGCTTTGAGATCCACTATTTCATCTCCGGCGTGTCCAGAGAAAACATCGAGAAATGGCGCATCCTCCAGGGTCTCTGAATGTAAAAGTTCCTCAGACTTAACACACAGGAAGCAGCAGACGAGCAGCAGAAAGACCGTTAACAAAGACAAAACTGCCCCAGACCAAGTACGTAATTCTGACAATGAGGAAAAACGTTGGGACCAGATTGTGAACTGTTCCCAAAAGAAAAACTGCCCCGAATTGGATAGCTCACTGTTAGAAAGAGAGGAAAAACTTTGGGACCAGATTTTACTGAGTTCCCAAAAGAAAAACTACCCCGAATGGGGTAATTCAACCTCAGAAGAAGAGGAAAGACTTTGGGACCAGATTTTACAGAGTTCCCAAAAGAAAAACTACCCCGAACGGGGTAATTCAACCTCAGAAGAAGAGGAAAAACTTTGGGACAGGATTTTAATGATTTAACAAAAGAAAAACTGATCT
The DNA here is from genome assembly GCF_001444195.1 of Xiphophorus couchianus. NCBI lineage: Eukaryota > Metazoa > Chordata > Actinopteri > Cyprinodontiformes > Poeciliidae > Xiphophorus > Xiphophorus couchianus. Next base: position 4,593,389 of record NC_040239.1, read on the forward strand.
AGATTATGAGGTTTTCTATGATGAACAAAATGATTATCCTCAGATTCCAGCTGCCATAAAGACGACCTCTGTAGAGGACAACCTCTGTAAAAGTTTCCCCAACAGGTTCAGAAATCGTTCTCAGTTTTTAAAGCTTTCTGAACCTGTTCTCAAGAAAATGTGTACAAAAGCGGGATTCATAATGAGAAGCAAACACATGAAGAGAAACGCCACACTCCACAGAAAATCCCACCTAATGGTTTCTCCTGCCACTAATCTCCAAAACAACAAAGCTGTTTTTTAGAGGAGGAAGAAACATTGAATTTTGTGAATAAACTATCAAAAGTTAACATCCTGTTTGCAGGTTTCTCTCCGGGCGCTCCGGCTTCCTGCCACAATCTAAAGTCATCACTGTTTGGTTAATTAGTTTCTAAATTCTCCCTTGGTGTGAATAAAACATCAATGCTGCACAGTGGATCAGTGGGTAACACTGCTGCCTTGCAGTAAGAAAGTCCTGGGTTTGAATCCCAGCCTGGTTCTGTCTGCATGGGGTTTTCTGGTTCTCCATGTCCATATGTGGGTTCTCTCCGGGCGCTCCGGCTTCCCCCCACAGTCCAAAAAGATTTAGTGTGATTTATAACGGATGTTAACAATAAAAATAATTATTATTGTTATTAATATTACCATTATTATATATATTATTATATATATATAAATAAATAGATATATCTATCCATCTATCAATCAAAAGATATATCTATATACAGAATATATATATATATCTATATGTATATAAATATAGATATATAGACCTACATATCTATATATATAGATAGATCAATCTATATCTATATATCGATATAGAGAGATAAATAGATAGATAAATAGATCTCTCTATAGATCTATTTATCGATCTATCTACATATGTGATACTTTTCTATTCATTTATTATTTGTCTAAGATCTGAATTTAATCAATACTAATATTAGTTGTGCAACAAATTACATCATTACTGATATTGACAATTACAGAACAAGGTAGTATAAAATATATAAAATTTTATCATTAACATAGAGTTAACAGAGATTAGAGAAAATTGTGTTTTGCAAATGTTTATAAAATCTGAACAATTTCCTGCCAGAACCAAATTAATAATGGATAAAGACAATTTATATGGCGGCAGGTACAGAAAACCAAGGTAGAGATCTAATGTTATTCAATTCATGTTAAATAAATTTAAAAAAAAACTTATTAAATATTTGGTCATTATTTCAGTTTGAATCAGGCAGAACTTATCTGACCGTTCCCATAGCAACGATCAGAAGCAGGACCCTCCCCAGAACCACAGTGACCTCACTGATGAGGTCACAGACGACATCATGAACATCACAACAGATCAAAGACGTTCTGAGGCTTTAACTGCTTGAATCTCAACACAACAGTTAGTATCCAAACGCTTCAGTGAGATTCAGATTTTGTGTCTAGTAAGGATTTTTGTGCTTCCAAGATGCCATACCCTTTAATTTTGCCACTTGGTTTTGGACTAGGATATCTGGTGACGACAGGGATGAGGAAAGTTTTCGACCATTTCTTTCCTGGAAACGACTCGGACGCAAGTACCTCCCAGGATATTGAGAGAGATCTGTTTTGGGACGGGCTTCCAACGGTTCCCAAAGATAAAACTGACCCGGCTGGGGAAGTTTCTTCTCTCGAAAGTCCGAGTCGTTTCTCAACCTCCCAGCATGTTGACAGAGATTTGTTTTGGGACGGGCTTCCAACGGTTCCCAGAAATAAAACTGACCTGGCTGGGGAAGTTTCTTCTCTCGAAAGTCAGAGTCGTTTCTCAAGCTCCCCGGATGTTGACAGAGATTTGTTTTGGGACGGGCTTCCAACGGTTCCCAGAGTTCAAGCTGACCCGGCTGGGGAAGTATCTTCTGGGGCAGATCTCAAAGCCCAGGCTTTGAGATCCACTATTTCATCTCCGGCGTGTCCAGAGAAAACATCGAGAAATGGCGCATCCTCCAGGGTCTCTGAATGTAAAAGTTCCTCAGACGGAGCGTCAGACTTAACACACAGGAAGCAGCAGACGAGCAGCAGAAAGACCGTTAACAAAGACAAAACTGCCCCAGACCAAGTACGTAATTCTGACAATGAGGAAAAACGTTGGGACCAGATTGTGAACTGTTCCCAAAAGAAAAACTACCCTGAATTGGATAGCTCACTGTTAGAAAGAGAGGAAAAACTTTGGGACCAGATTTTACTGAGTTCCCAAAAGAAAAACTACCCCGAATGGGGTAATTCAACCTCAGAAGAAGAGGAAAGACTTTGGGACCAGATTTTACAGAGTTCCCAAAAGAAAAACTACCCCGAATGGGGTAATTCAACCTCAGAAGAAGAGGGAAAACTTTGGGACAGGATTTTAATGATTTAACAAAAGAAAAACTGATCTAGATTATGAGGTTTTCTATGATGAACAAAATGATTATCCTCAGATTCCAGCTGCCATAAAGACGACCTCTGTAGAGGACAACCTCTGTAGAAGTTCCCCAACAGGTTCAGAAATCGTTCTCAGTTTTTAAAGCTTTCTGAACCTGTTCTCAAGAAAATGTGTACAAAAGCGGGATTCATAATGAGAAGCAAACACATGAAGAGAAACGCCACACTCCACAGAAAATCCCACCTAATGGTTTCTCCTGCCACTAATCTCCAAAACAACAAAGCTGTTTTTTAGAGGAGGAAGAAACATTGAATTTTGTGAATAAACTATCAAAAGTTAACATCCTGTTTGCAGGTTTCTCTCCGGGCGCTCTGGCTTCCTGCCACAACCTAAAAAGATTTAATGCGTTTATGATGGATGGATGTTAATAATAATAATAATTATTATTATTAATTATTATTATCATTACTATATATAAATATATAGTAATGATATAGTAAGCTGGAATCTGAGGATAATCTTTTATCTATCCATCTAGCAATCATAAGATATATCTATATATCTATCTACACATACTGTACATAGATATATGTATATTTATATCTATATATCTATATCTACAGTATATACATATATATATACATATATATACCAAACTAAATTTTAAGAAGTGCTTTATTGAAACAACCAAGACTTATCATTTTGATATTGATTTAAGTCTTATTTCTCCCACAGGTCCTCATTAAGTGTATTTCTGTGTAGAAAGCTGAAAACCCCATGAACAATAAATTCACTTCTACCTGCCTCCACCAAGTGTCTCTAAGTATGCAATGTTTTATTTTATATAAACTACATTTTCTCAGGAAAGTTAAACAAAAATATTCATAAAATCACTTAAAAGGTGAACTATTAAAATCTTGCTATGTTTTGAAAATTAAATTTAAGAACATGAGAGCTTTGCCTCAAACTGATACTAAATATTAACTTTATAAAGGCAAAATAAATTAAAAATGTATTTTTCCCCAAACAAGATTAAAAAGAAAAACATAAAAATTAATACAAAAATGGTGTAAAAGTATTTAATAAACAATAAACAGGTTTTCAGTGTGACCATATCAGCAGTTACGTTTCCTACCTTGACAGAGCCGATGACCGTTGTCATAGTAACCAATGGGGCACCTGGCAGCGCAGAGGCCAGAGGGCAACAGGACGCTTTTGGCGGGACAGGAAGTACAGGACAGAGGCCCCGCCCCACTGCAGGACTCGCATGAAGGATGGCATTCTGGGGGAAAAAAAGTGAATAAATTAGATTAAAATTACAGAAAACAACTAGGATAAAATTAAGGAAAGTAGAGCAAAAAGCATAAATGTGAACTTTATTACCTAAATATGTTACATATGAATAAAATCTAGCTCAGAACTGAGTAAAAGTTCAAAAAGTAAAACTTTTGTTTTCTAAATATGAGTTCAGAAGTCCATCACTAACTGTATAAAACTTTCAGAAAGCTGGAAAATTTCTGATCAAAAACACTTTACAAGATTATAAGGAGAAGAAGAAGAAGATGTCTTTTTGGAAAGTGAATATAAGAAACGCTCAGGGATTTCGCTAACTTTTCGTCAAATCTTAGCTTAAAAAGCCTTTTAAGACAGAACTTACAGAAATACATTATAGTTTGATAAATAGAGAGAAAGATAGAGTATATAAAAAAATTAAAGGTGTAGACAAACAAAAACAAATTAAAACATAGACAAAGGGAGACAGAAAGCTGGATAGACATTTAAAAAATAGACATAGAAATGAAGACATATTTATATCACTTGGACAAACATCTGAGAGTTGCCATTTTTTCAGAATTTGGAAACAGTCCAGGTCAAATACGATAACAGCTACACACTTTGCTTTAATCACAACTAACCACAACTCTTCCAGCATTGGTTAAAATACTTCAGTAATAGTTAAAGGTGACCTATTATGCTTTTTTAGGGCGTCTTGTCACTTTAAATCTAAATAAGCTGCTGCTGGCCATGCCTCCCAACTCAACATTTAAATTGACATGTGAAAATGACTGCAAACAGATGCGAAATTATGAAAAGCAGAAGTAGAGCCTCCTGCACAACCAACATGAATGCAGCAAGTGGTTTCTGAATGGTAAGCCAACAACAAAACACTTGTCATTTCCAGCAGCCATTTTGCAGCGCGTAGACCGGTAATACCAGCTGCCCTAATGTGCTGGAGCTGTGGTTCTGCTGGGGTTGCCAGGTAACAAGGCATTGCCTGCTGATTTGTGACGTTACATTCCAAAGGTTTTTGCCAAAAAAACGACTTGTGGTGATTTTTAGATTTCTAGAAGCCGTAGGAAACCAAATCGAAGTACGAAAATGTGCAAAATGTGAATGTTGCATAGTAGGTCTCCTTTAAATATATTCAATGGTTGCTACATTGATTGCAGCAAACAACTGTTCTGCAGAGTGATTGCTTTTAATAAAAGAAAGCAAAAAAAACAACTTGTTGAAGTGTTTTTGCCCAGCGCCCATCCAACACCAAATCCCCTACGGGTGAACATCGAGGCTGGTTTAAATCTTTGCACTAAAAGACGGATCTCCACTCCAAGCTGCTGAATTATTACATTCCTATTAGAATAAATTTGTAAACGCACGCTCTTGAGTTTAAAAATACATATTTATAATAATCAGTAATCACGATCAAGTGTATAATCATTGAAAGAGCCCTTCCACTCCTCGTGCCCTCCTTCCATCTATGAGCACAGGGAGAAAAAAACCTCAAGAAAATTCAGGAAATCAGCTTTAATTCAGAAGTCTGACGCAACACCAGCAGAAGAAAAGGCTGCAAAGGATAAAATATTGCCACAGATGCATTGAATCCCACGTCTGTTGCTCAGTGTCCCGTTTTATCTCTGCAGCGTTGCTTCTTTACAGTGTGTGTTGGTGTTCGGCTGCTTCGGGCTCAGCTAAATGAGCCTCCAGAGGTTTTGCGGCCTGAAGCCTCCTCCTCACATTTGCATTTAAATCTGCATGAAGACGCTGCAGCTCTGCGTGGCTGCGAGGCTTCTCGTCTTTTCTGCTGCTCACCTGCTGAATCGCAGGAGGAGCACAGAGGAAATGATGATGATAATGACCCTGGTCGATGAAGATGACAAAGCTAATGAGATTTAGGGCCGTAAGAGAAAGAAGGGGGATGATAGTGATGATGAGGCTAATGAGAATAAGGAGGAATTAGGATAACGATCAGTTGTACAAGTATAAGGAGGATGAGAACAGTGATGGTTATTATGAGGATGATGACAATAATAACAACGAGGAGAATGGAGCTGAAAGGCTGGAATGAAAAGACGATTAAGAACAAGGAACAATGCCGAAATAGAGAGGAAGACCGTTGGGAATAATGGGGAAACCAAAAGGTTACGATGAGGATGAAAGATTGGAGAAAACTATCAAGTCTAAATGGGAAAGTATATTCAGAAGGCAGGAGTTTAGGTTGTTTGGTGCTCCGGAGGATACAGGTGCATTAACACAATGCCAGGAAAGAAAAAGCTTCACAAATTATCTTTAATGGAGCAACTGTTGCTGCTCATCAATCTGGAAATAGTTTAACTAATTTCAGTTTGGGAATGGACGTCCCAGCATGACAAAGCTCCAACTCAGAGTCCCAGGTAACATTTTAAAAGTCAAAGTTCATGAAAAGTTAAAAATGGCAGCACAGTTTGCAAAGTTACTCTGCAAAAACACAAAATCTTACCAAGTTTTTATGGTCTTGCAAATATCTTAGTACATTTGAAATAAGACAAAATAACTTACAAGTAACTTTGCAGCAAGATATAAGAGTTTGTTTTAAATCAGTAATTCCTTAATATTGATTTTAAAAAGTACTTATTTCATTTGCAGATTATTAAACTTATAACAAAAATTGTTTCTGATATTATAAGTGAAATAATCTGCCAGTGGAACAAACATTTTTTCACAACTATTAAGGAATTATTGACTAAAAACAAACTCCTACTTCTTACTGAAAAGTTACTTATAAATTAGTTTTGTCTTATTAAGTGTACTATTCCACTATTTCACTATTCGGTCTAATAAAACTACTGTTAGACCAAATAGATTTACCTCTGTCCTCTACCTCTGTCAAACAAATAGGTTACGACAATTATAATCAAATAAAAACATGAGAACACAAAATCCCACGTTGTTGTGGGAATGAGATCAGCATCATCGAGTGTCACAATAATAAACATCAATGAGTCAAATGATTAAGACCCTGTACTAAACATACAAACCATCAATTTTCTGCAACATCTTCTACAAAAAGGAAAATTTAATTTCACTAGGGACTTTGAGTTTCACTCTAAAAAGTTCAAATCTGGGAACAAATTGTGGATTTCTAGTAATTTGTTGGTAAATTTAAGTTTTAACAGGAAAAATACAAAAAACTGCTCTTTTCTTTGGATTTTGACTCAGTGCAGCTTGCATGAAAATGCAGCACACCAAGAACATTTAAAGAATGAAAAGAATGACATAAATTAAATATTTCAGCTAAAATATATCAAGATCTATTGGATGGAAAAGCCAAGGAATAGACGTTGGCGTTTCTTTCTAAAGTTTCTTTGAGTCCTTTTCCTGGACATTTATTGTCACTTTTCTCACAAATATGTTGGAGAAAGGTTTGTGTTAAAAACCTTCGTGTGAGTATCAAAGAGGATTTCTTTTTAGCTTCATTAACATTCACCATTTCTTCTGCTTCTTGTCATCGGGTCGAGACAGAAACAAAGAGGGTCGAGAACCAACTTCCACCAACTCAGTCAGATCTCCAACCGGCCGCATGAATAAAACATGGAGGTTCTGATGAGATTTTAGCTCAGTTTTACATTCAAACGGCTGCTGTCACACCTCTGACCTTTCTACATTTGATAATGAGACAGGAGAGTGAGAGTCCTTACCGATGCAGGCTCCGTGCCACGCATAATGATCGGAGGGGCAGAAAGAGACGCAGTGATCGCCAAGCAGCCACGTCCTCGCCGCTTTGCACCACAGGCACACGCTGCCGACGCCGGTCTGGAGGTCCGCCGTGCAGCGCTGGCAGTCGGAGCTGCACTCTGTGGGGGGAAAACACAGGAAAGGACATTTTTATTTCCTACTGTCATCCTTTTTTGAGTTTTTAAAGTTATTTATTTACAGAATTTAATGGGAATAAAACTAACAATTACTGTATATTAGTATTATATTAGATTATTCTAACTATTAACCAAGTAATCAGATAAAAAAAAATCTGATTTTTTATTTAACCACTTAAGCCTCTTCTACAAAGTATTAGAAATACATTGAAAGATACAAATTATTAAATTCCTCTTTTAAATTAAATGCAATAACATAGCATTAATTCAGTGAAAGTTCAATCACTTGTAGGAAAGAATGCATCTACATCTAAAAAATATATTATAAATATATTAGGGCTGGACAATAAGTCAATAACAATACATGTCACGACAGACGCGAGATCAATAACAACAGAAAATATGTCTGACAGCATATTCAATAATTCCACTGAACCGCAAAGCATTCTGGGGGATGTAGGCAGGACAAGGATTTAGCCGCCAAACCTTTAAATACCAGCTAAGCTAGCTTGGTGGAATCAACTAACTCACTCGCTCTTTGGTTACCTAGCAACTCACTCCCTCTTTGGTTACCTAGCAACAACCTGTGGAGCAACTTCCACAGCAGCAGTTTCAGTTTCAGGGTTCAGCAATGTGCCTCATAACTGCTTAAAAACAAAATAAAAGGGGAAAATTAGAGAGAAAACTGGGGATAAAACAGGAAAGGTCACATCCCCAGTTTGACTATATTTCAGATATTTAAAAGTAAAACTAAACAAAAATTATCAATATCGACTGAAAAGAAGCACTCATATTGTTATACTGGATCCAGATTTGGTGTTAACTTGCAACATTTGTTCAAAACTATGTTCTGGAACCGGAGCGGACTCCAAACTTAATGGGAGGAAAAACCATAAGTGAGGTTTCTCCAGTTGATCCAGCTTCCTCCTGCAGTCCAAAAACATGACTGTTAATGAGGTTAATTGGCCTTTAAATCGTGCTGTTTCTGTGCAAAACTTTACTGATATTTCACTAAATTCAAAAAAACATAATTTTGTAATTGTGGTGTTTCCATTAGAAAAAAAACTAAATTAAAATCGCACGTGAATATGTTTGTTCACATGCTAAGTCATTAAAAATGACATTGCGCCATCATCCTTCTAACGCTTCCTGTTGTCTTCTTTGTCATTTCCGCCAGTAGTAGCATCCTGTTGTTGATCGCATGATTTATGTGATGCAAAAGAAATATTTCCAATGGAGTTTTACGAAATAAACCAGTTTCGATACGACCAACCCCCCCAATTCATTCACTCTATATTCAGCTCTTTTTGAAACTGATATGTTTCCATTAAGTGCATTTATTTTCAAAAATTTAAGGTTAATGTAAACCCAGCTAAAGATATTAGGGGTGATGTAAAATGTGCTGTATGTTCACCTTACTGAGAGCATCATTAGTATAGATGTTTCAATCCTAGATGCTCCACTCTCCTTCACTTTCTGAAACCTGAATCTCCTTGTTGTTGTCTCACACAGCAGATAAGAGCTGACCCACATGCTTCAGACATAAGTACCGCCCAGCCAACCAGAATACTTTGAGATTAGCTCAACAATGGCCAACAGCTCGAGGCGTTTTATCTGATGCCGTCTGAGTTGTGGGGACCGTTCAGTTGTTCGCCTCTGCAGAGATAACCATCAGCAGGGAGACGCAGAAAACCCCTGAAGGTGACGGCTTATCTTTGGACAACAGAGAACGACAAAGACTGGCCTCACATGGGGGAATTGGAGAGAAAAGGAAAGATTTTACTCTGTTGTTTTACTTTTACTTGATGAAAAAAAGTGTCCCGACAGAATCTGAATTAACTGCTTAGACAGAAAGAATAAATACTCCAATGTCTTTCTCCTGCAATTTAACCAACACTAAACCCTTGTCGACATTTCTTTTTAGTTTCTCTGCGTTTCATGTTTTATGCAGCTCCATTTCCATTACTTTGCTATCCTTACCATGCTAAATTTAGAACAGTTAGAGCATAGCTTCTCTAAAAGAAACTGACACTGCTTACACCAACACATCAGCCGAGCCCTGAGGGGCAAAATCCTGTTTACATTTCGTGTCAAGTCTTCAAAAAGCGGCAATCTGAAATGTAATCACCACTGGTGAACAGACGGGAATGCTATTGTCCCACGCCATTTGCATTTTCCCCCCTGCATATTTTCACATGAGGATTTTGGCTCAATAAACACGATGAAAATATTCCGTAAACACTCACCTAATAAAGTCAAGATTAAAGGAGAGGAAAAGGGTTAGAAAGTGAAAAATAAATAATTTTTCTGTTAACATACAGATGAAATCATATATTTACATACACTGAGTAAAAGGATATAAACACATTTCTCCATCTGAAAATGTGTGAGTGAAGCAACTATTGTGAGAAGCTTGAGGAAACAAACCCAAAAGTTTGACCCAAGTCACATTTTAAAACAGTGATCCCTGATACTGACCAAATGTATGTAAACATCTGAATTCAAAGAAAGTCACATGTTTTCTGGCATTTAGCAAATAGAAATAATTTAGGTCACAGGTGTCAAACTCCAGTCCTCACGGGCCGCTGTCCTGCAGTTTTTAGATGTGCCACAGGTACAAAACTCTGGAATGAAACGGCTTAATTACCTCCTCCTTGTGTAGATCAGTTCTCCAGAACCTTGCTATTGACCTAATTATTCTACTCAGGTGTGGTGCAGCAGAGGCCCATCTAAAAGTTGCAGGACAGCGGCCCTTGAGGACACCGGCCCTTGAGGACTGGAGTTTGATACCCCTGATAGGTAATTCTCACTAAGCTAAAACAAGAAAAGTTTGGTCTCATTTAACTCCAGAGAGTGAGAAAAAAAAAGATGTTCATCTTTTTATTGAATGTATGCAAATATCAGGTTTGTATGTATAGCAAGTATGGACTAAACATACTGGAAGATGATGAAAGTATTCTGAGTAAATGAAAAACCGCTGCGCTTTTAGCAGTAACAGCAATATTTGTTATTGCATCACAGAGCAATAACAGATGCAGCTTACAAATGAGGATACGTTCACACAGCAGGCGAATTCGACCCATATCTGACTTTTTCCCGGCAGTCTCAGGGCCCAAATTCAGTCTTTTCACCCCGATTTGTGTCAATTCCAAATGTGGAACTAAATTGGACGTTTAGTTTTCAGTCAGAACAGCCATGTTGCACTTTATCCAACTTTTACATCATTGGTGTGAGACATGTGTCATAATTCAGGGTCAAAAGCCCGTTGATATTAGTTGTGCTTTCTTCGTCTTTTTATGATGTTGTCCCAATACTGTCAGCTCCAATTCCTCACAAATTGATCCATAAACAATAAAACATTTTGCTGCTGTGTTACGTCTACTTTCTTCTTCAGTGCATGCGGACCACACAAGAGTCTGGTTGCAGTTGCATTTAATTCAAAAAAGAAAATCTGCAATAAAAAATAAAAAAATAAACAGAATTGTGCATCAAGACCTGTTATGTGAATGTAGCTATTGTGTAGCCAAAGGTGTTCCGCAGGGAACAGTCCTAGTTCTCCTTTCTTGGTTCAACAGCTGTGATCAAGAATAACCAAATGATAAGGTCAGGCATTTATTATATAATTAATTGTGTTAAACTTTTAATCATTATACGTATTTTGGTTCATCATTGTCACAATCAAGTCAATTCGATGTTGAAACTGCTATTTTTACTATTTTCTCCACTGTTTGTTCAACTAGAGTATCAATAAATACCAATAAATTTGAAAATATGTTACTGTGTGCAGTTTAGTGATACAAATCACACTTCTGTACCTGACTGGTATCCTTAAGAAGTGTTTTACAAATATTTTTTAACTGCAATATTTGTGTTTGTGGGGCTATGATTGCTCTGCCAGCCAAACAGTTACGTAAAAAAGTAGAAAGAAATAGTTTTCATCGTCACTTTTATCATTATCAGAGTAGTACCACAAAATATTAATATAAAACTTTAAGTCCATATGGAACACCCTTACCAAACACCGCTGTCTACTGCTATGCTGATGATGCTGTGATATCAGAATCAAGGTAACATTTGGTCTTCATGCTGCTAAAATTATTCAACGCCCATTGTGAGTAAGGTTTTCCAGTATATATTAAGAATTTGAGAATATACACCTGATGGATAAATCTTTGACATCTCATTACATATTAGGAAAAAAACAAAAAAAGTTATCCAAAACACTGTAGTCATGCGTGAAATGCAAGATATGCACCACTGCTGAAAATTAATCTCTATTTTACTCGCATCTTAATAACCCAAAGATTTTTTTGTAATTCAGTTCTGTGAAAAAAGTATTTGGGTCAACGGTTTAGTGGGTCTGGACTTAATTAAAAAGCAGCTAGAGGAATTTTAGCTTAAAGTTTCTTCTTAAAATCTTTTTTGAAAATTGTGCTTTTATTTATTTGCATAATTCAGTTTGTTCTAATTGATTTAATTAAATTATGCATAACATTTATACAATTGTTTTTTTTATTTGTGAAAGGTGGTGTAATAATAAAGCCAACTTAAGAAAAAAATCAAAAAGAAAAAGGAGCAACAAAAAAAAAAAAACACCTGGAAGGACACAGACCAATAAATGGTATGTCAATGATGTGGTTTGTCCAGGAGGGGCGCCAGAGAGCAATAAACCTTGCTTAAAAACCATTTTATTTCTCCAGATTTTGTAGTTTTGCAAAACAGTCTTTTTAATGGTTTCTAGACAAAATCATTCTCACATTTATCTTCATTCAAAGATGTTTCTTTTAAAGTAAAAAAATAGTAGAACTCAATTATCCAACTGAATCTGATCAGGGGAGTTAATGATTTTCTGAGGTTGGGAAAACATGACACAAAAGGAAGAGGGATACATATTTGCAATGTCATCTACCATTCAAACTTTCCATACAATATCAATGCAACAAAATCCGAATCAGCATTCCTGCTGCTAGAGCTTTGCAGGTGATCCCTCTCCCAGCTCTGAACAAATTGCTCCACATCGGAGATAAGATAACTCAGGCGTCAAGGATTATTGACTGTGCAGCCTAAAACTGAATATAAAACTAAAATGGTATTGATTTTGCCCCTCAGACACCCTCTTTATAGCATAGTTACCATTTCTGAAGCACATAAAAAGATATTCTGGAGTTATAAATGTGCAGCACGCAGGACGGATGCTGCTACTCTCCTGTTGGGGCCATTTTATGAGACATTACCCAGAGTTTCCTGCATCTGCAGCATATATCACAGGAAGTTGCTTAATGTGTCTTTGTTGCTTAGCTAAGAGTTTGCAAAGACAAAACAAGATCAAATTGGTTTCTTAAGGTATTTTGTTAGAGAGCAGAATGCGATCAGTAGGTTAGATGTCAGCGATTGTGGCGTGAGAATAACCGGAGCGGGAAACTGGGTGGCCCGTTCTGATGTGTGTTCACCTTGTCTGGGCATGTCGCCCTGACAAATGGATTTATAACCAAAGTTATTAAAGAAGTCATTCATTTCTCTTTCAGCTCAGATGTGTTTTGCTTTTGGCTCAGTCCCTTTTCATCCCTCATTTTCAAATATCCATCGATCCAAGCAGGCACGCTCTCCCCTAATCCCATGAAATGAACTTTGAGATGGCTTTTCAGGGTTTTCTGGAGGGATTTCAAAGTTCTGTTGTTTTCTTTTCAGCCCCAATGTTTTCACATATTTTGTTTGCTTATTAAAAGCAAATTAATCCTTTCAATTTTTTGTAACTTAATACAAGCTCATATGTCCTGCTGAAAGGTTAGTTTTAAGTACATTTGTTTAATTTCACGTGTACTGAGATATTTGCATAACCAGTTTTTGCAGTGTCAGATGTTTTCTGCTAACTTACAAGTAACATTAAAGCAAAAATATAGTAACTTTTTAAAGTAAACAATTCCTTAATATTGGTGAAAATGGAGATTACTTCACTCATACTATGGGGAAAATGTCTTGTTATAGGTAAATTTATCATATAGTGGAATTAGCATATTTTTATCAAAAGTAAGAAAATATTTACTTACTTATTTCCATTAGAAACTAGACAAAATATACTAGGTAAGATTTTGTCTTATGCAGTGTGATAAACTCAAAAAATAATGTTTGACAGAAGATGGTATGTTTAATCCAGTAACATGATTCCTAAAGTGCCATTCACCAAAAATTGCAACCAGAGTTCAGAGGAACAAAGAAAAGAAAAGGTTTTCTGAACGGCTGGTGAATTGACTAGAAAAATATCAGGTGGTTTAAAACTTTTGCACAACACTGAGTCTTAAGACTTTGCTCTGCTGTAGTTTATCTGTATTTCTGAGAGACATTTATGTTGTTGGAGTTAAGATGGTGTTTCCCACGACGATTCCTTTTAACACAGAAACATTGACTCAGATCTATACAGAATATTGGAATCTGAGCGTTGCTGAGTTTTTTTTTTGTTTTTATTTTTCCCTCATTTTCTCTCAGTGTAAAAACTCCACAGGGTAATAAAAACACAAACTGCTCAAAAGCTGCTCTGGCAGGAGCTCACAATTAATACTGATGAAGTAAAAGCTCCATCGCAGCTAAACGGAGCAATATTGATCAGTGAATTACCCGTTTTATCCTGGATAACGCCAGTCAGTCGATACTGATACAGGTAGATAACTGCGGCAATATGCTACCAGCCATGTATCTTCTGTGTGGAGCGCTTTCAGGATCAAAGAGAAAAGAAAAACCTGCCTTTGTGTTTTATTTCAGCATTACTATAAATGGTTACCATGGTGACACGTCTATTTAAAGCTACGTACGGCGACAAACAACCAGAGGCGGGCAGAGTGCCCAAAAATGTTACTCAAGTAAGAGTAACACTACTTCAAGATATTTTTACTCAAGTAAAAATAAAAAGTAAGACATCCAGGAAATTATTCAAGTAAAAAAGTTTTGGTAAAACGTCTGCTCAAGTACTGATCAAATTATCAATCATTTAGTACTTAAAAATTGCATCATCAGATGGACCAAAGTATAAAATTAAGTAGAAATTTAGGTATTTTAAGGACCAAAATGACAACAATTCATATAAAAAACAAAAAATAACAAAATCAAGCAAAAGAAAATTTTTACAGATCATTTTCTTTCTATATAAAACTTATGAAACTTTAACAGAAACTGCAGGTGTGTGTCTGTGTCTGGTGAATATTTGGTTAAAACATGTTTGTTTTTTATTCAGTGGATAGAAAATCCAGAAATTTTACTCAAATAAGAGTAGGAATACTTCATAATAAAATTACTCAAGTAAAAGTAAAAAGTACAACATAGTAAAAAATACTGCTAAAAATATATATATTTTTTTTTCAAAAAACATACTCAAGTAAATGTCATTGAGTAAATGTAACTAGTTACTACCCAACTCTGCAAAAGATGTGATCCTAAAAAGTTCTGGTTGGAATAGTTTCTGAAACATCTGAAGTGTTTCTCAATTTTTATTTAACAAAAGAAACAAATTCAGGAAAAGAGAAGAAATAGAATGAAAGAAACCAAGATTGAATCAAATGATCCTGTAAAACACTACAATAGGGTTTAAAAACATTTTTAAAAATACAGTGGTAGTTTGTTTACCCTGATAGAAATTAACATCACCAATGCCCCAAAAGGTAAAACCTTCATTTTTTTAAAAAGAGGAGTTCTTGTATGGGAACCAATGATGGAAGATTTATTAAGAAACCTCAATTATTCTTTCAGGTTTTAATTTTTTATGCAGATTGGTTTTGGTTGTGACAATATCACTTAAAAGCTTTGCCAAGTTGCACGCTCCAGTGCATTTGGTCTCTGCTGTCAGCGGGCTCATTAATAAAAGAACCGGGCCTTTATTCAGCACGATTATTCTTTTACAACTGGGGGAAATACTGCGTATGTAAATGTGAAGGAAGGGTACAGGCACCACCTCACTTATTTATAACAAATTAAAAGCAGGAGAGACACGTCCCTACAATACGTCCAACACTTTTTTAAAAATATATTCACATTTTTATCCCTTTTCATGGGATTAAATTCTATAATTTTATAAATTTCCCTTGAAGAAAATCTACAAAAACTGGGATTAACTCTGATTTATTTTTTTAAATTTCACAATCAGAAATGATAATTTAGCCGATGAAAGAAAATCAGCCATCTACACCAATGTTACAACGGCATCTAAAGCTCTACGGGTCCCTTTTGCCTCAGGAAAGGTCAGAGGTCATAATTCAACAACTGGAAATGGAGTCAAAACCACTGTTGACACACAAGAATAAAAGACCCCTTTTATATTTACCATCAAACATCCAGGAAAAACCTCCTATGAACTAACAAGGCTAAATTGGAGGTGGCCAAAATTTACTGCATCTTTGAAAAGCAGAAGTGGAGCCTCCTGCACAACCAACAAAAATGCAGCAAGTTGTTTCTGGATAGTAAGTCAACGACAAAACTCTCGTAAAACCAGCTGACCAAACTTACTGGAGCTCAGCTTGGGTTGCTAGGTGATAGGTGGAGTGCTGTTTGGGTTGCTAGGTAACAGCACAGTGCCAGTCAATTGTGACTCAACAATCTAGAGGTTTTTGAAATGGCTCCTTTTGCAGACACCAAAAAATATTAACTTATTGCCAAAAATGGGTGAGCTTTGTTTTCAATGCCTGTTTTGGAAGCATAAAATGTACAAAAGGGGAATAGGTCCATTTAAGAAAAGTTTTCTTTGTTTGCTTTTCTTGTTTTTTTCCTTCTATTTTTACATTTTTTCTTATTTCCCATTTTAGCTTGATTGACCAATGAACTCTAACATAAATACAAAAGAAGGCCAAGACATACCATCTATCCTGTAATGCCTATTAAAAGATTCAAATTTACATTTTTCACAAAATTAAAAAAAATAATGGTTAAATTAAGACATTTTAAGGATTCGGCTCTGCCTTGTCAACACTAAAATATTTCTTTAAAGGTAAAGAAAGACTAAAGGGGCCGATGATGGAGGTGGACAGGAAGAACCAGAGGGAGTGTGAGAGAATGATGGACGGAGAGAAGATGAGAAGAGACAGCAGACGGCGAGACATCTGCCTCTGACGGATCCCCTCATACAAGCTGATGACAGAGTGACAGCCTCAGTGATGAGGGAATAACATTATAACAAGATGTAAAGCTAAAAAAAAGTCAATTTTACATCATACTGCCCCCTTTAAAGTGCATGCTTGTGAGAATTCAACAGGAAGTATTATTGTTTCCAGATTTAGACAGAAAAAAGGTAAAGAAGTGATGACCAGAGTACATCTTTTGCCCAGCTGAGGCTTGTTTCAGAAAAAAAAAGAAAAAATTCAGATCAGTGTGCGTGTTTGCAAACAACCATAAGACTTTAACCGGCTTATCTGGCGTCGGCAGGATTAGTGGCTTAGAGAGGGAACTTCTAGTTAGAGTCTTAGTTTTCACAAAGTCACTTCTTCTTCTGAGTCCATCACTATGGAAACTTGTGCTGGAGTCCAAAGTTGCTCCACAACAGGAAATAATACATGTAAAAAAAAAAAAGGCAGCGCTGCCCGATAAGGCAGGTCTCTCAGCTTACTCTGAGCTTCCACTGCTGGGACTTTCTCAGAGAATCACAATACATTTAATAAGGTCAGGTCTACAAAAAAAATCCATGTTTGCTGACCCAAACCATCCCTGGAGGTCAGAGTTCTGCCTCGATTCAGAACCAAATGCTTCAAGAAGTCATTTAGTCCCACAGCCATGCGCTTCATAAGGATATTTAAAGGGCATATTTCAGCATATTTTGGTGACAGCACCAACATAAGTAAATCAAAATTTGGCCTTTCTGCTGATTTTCAAGCAGAGAAGCAATAGGAAAGCAATGTTTCTCTCTCTGTAGGCAGGTTTTTATAAAGTGGGGTCCACATAGGTCAGCTATAAACTGAAAGCAGATTGTTTAGTTCAATTAACTTCAACAAATTTACATTTATCACATTGTTATGCTTCCATTTAGGTCTGAAAACGCTTAAAAAGACAGTTTTTACCAATAAATTAATGACTTCCGGTGTCTGGAAAACGAGTTGTTTCAAAAACTTTCTGATTATCAAGTCACAATGACAGGCACTGCGCCGTTACCTAGCAACCCCAGTGAAGCTCGGCTGTTACTTAGTAACCCAAGCTTTACTCCAGCATGTTCAGTCAAGTTGTTGCTGTACAATGGCTGCTGGAAAAGACAGGTGAGTAGTTGTCGACTCGCCATCCAGAAACCACTTGCTGCATTCTTGTTGGTTGTGCAGGAGGCTCCACTTCTGCTTTTCAAAGATGTGTGGTTGTGTAATTGCGCACCTGTATGCAGCCATTTTAATGTGGGAGTGTAAACATTGAGTTGGGGGGAATTGTTTAAGAATGATTTCGTTCAGAAAATGTAATGCACATGTTTTTGTAAAAACCTATCCTAACCTGTTCAAGGAAGCATAATAAAAATACTTCTGTTTTCAAATCACTGGACGGTTTAGGCTCAAAATACATAAAAGATCTGTCATCGTTTGAAACTTCTAGACCTCAGTTCTTCTTCTGGTTTCTGATCATTTCTAACAGATGAATATGATCATAGCTCCAGTGGGGAACCTTTGTCTTAGTACGCAAGTTTTCTTCTTGAATCAATCAATATTTAGCTCCATCCATCTTCCCAATCAATAAATAGTTTCTATGTCCCTGCTAAAGGAATCCCCACAGCATTTTGACAACATGATGTTAGTTTTCCAAAACATAAAGTGCCTTACAAGTTTGCCAAAAAGTTACATTTTAGTGTTATAAATCAATTAATCAATTAATGGCATGATAAATTAAAACAAGCTCAATAATTTCCATTTGCATGATATGTTGTTTTCTCTTTCTACCAAAAACTGTATGACAAAAGTCTTCAGTCTGGTGCTTTGGTCACAAATAGCTCTTATTTTGAAGGACAGTTAAATTTTTTTTTACATTTTTCATTTATTTTATTAGTCATTTCTGTTATTTTGTTCATTTATTTTGGATATTTAAGATGTTTCCTACTTCCAGGGTTAAATGTTTATTAGAATTTAAAGTTTATTGATCTTTGATTATGTCTTCTTGCATTATTATGGTATTATTATTGTTATATTACTTGAAAATGGTCTCAATACAACAACATTATTGTTTATCGCCATAACTTCTGGAACAATTTATTGTTATTGTGATACCCTAAAATAAAACCTATCACAATAAACTGACTTTAAGTTACGGAATATAAATTAGATGCTAAAAAAGGAAACTAAAGTCGTAGAGAAGCTGCCAGTATTTTAGTTTCATCTAAAGCTCTCTGACAAAGTGAGCAGTTTTGGTTTGTTTATTTATTTTTTTAATGAAATGGTAATTTAGTTGGGATAAAAAAAAGTAATAGTTTGAGTTTGCTGCCTGTGGTGCATTTTTATCCAGTGGGGGTAAGCTTCAACACTTTAAATATCACAAAGAGCCTTGAGAGATGCAGAAAACATGGTTTATCGATAAAAATGAATGTGTCTAAATGCAACAGAAATGGGCTCAGCTAAAGTTCGAGGAATACGGAGATCAGATTAAGTTCAAATGGTGCTGGTAGGGTTGGGCTCTCTGGTTTAGTTGTGACAGAAACTTTTTGTTAGGTAATTAAACCTGCAAACCCTCATAATCTATTTTCTTTTCCTTCTGACTGGTTTTGATTCGACTTCACTTCATATTGGTATGTAATATTTCTTAGATTTGCCTTTAAAAGTGAACAGAAAATGATAGTTTTTTTCAGCATGCTGGTTCGTGGTATCAAAAATTCTGATAATTATGGACAATGACTGAGTATTTCCTCTCCTTGCTAAAAATAAAAAGCATTTCTTTCTTTCGCTTCTTAAACAGTTTGTTCAGCTGATACACGTTTGTCATGTCAAAGATTTCTTTAAGTTGAGCATTCACTGCACAATTTGTGTCCATTTTCAGTGGATTTCCAACTTGTGCAACATTTTGTTGGGATCAGACAGAGTTTCAGCTTAACTGTGTCGTGTTTCATAAAATGAACAAGAACAGATTAATAACTCACAACCGGGAAATATACAGCCTCAAGAACTCAAACTTGTTTCTGATCAAACTCCATGATAGATTGATGGATTGATGGATTGATTGATTGACGGACGGACGGGCGGATTTATTAATCATGATTAAAAGCTGTAAGTAGTAGGAATTAAAGAAGTGAGCCTTCATTAAAAGCTGTATTAATTAAACCAAATATCATTCAGTGTGACTTTAAATCATTAGTATTAATTCAATTTCATCAATAAACTAGATTTTAATTGACTGGGTGTGTTTTAACACAAATTTTAATGAGATTCCCACATTATTTACAGCATTCAGGTTTCCAAGCAGCTGTTTGGAGTTAGGATGTTGCTGCTTAATTTCTCTTGCTAAAACAGGTCATTCCTCATGTATTGTAGATCTGATGCAAATTAGATTATTTTAGTAGACTTTTTTTAATCTAAATTGGAAAATGCTTCTAAGTTCAATAATTAAAGACTTTGACGAGAAGATATTGCTAAGAAAAACAAGCAAAGAGTAAAAGTTCCCACCAGAAATTTCATATTTAAACATTAAAACATACTCAACAGAAAGAAAAGATAAAAATTAAAATGTAACAGACATGGTTGTTGTTGAAACCTGCAGAAGAAGTGGTATGTCTCAGCATGTCATCATGCGAAGCTGGGTGGGCAGAGGAAAACTCAACTCCTGGCAGAGCTGCAGATTAATTTCCCAGTAGAGTCCAGTGCAGCAGCACAAACAAGCCCTCCTGGCTGCATATTTCATGAAAACAGCGACTTACTGAGGCACTCTGCGGTGACGGCGCTGAGGAAGCGGCCCTCCTGGCATCCCGTGGTGCAGTAGCCGCTCTGCAGGGCGCCCCCCGGGGGACAGGAGGTGCAGTCCGCCTGAGAGGGGCCGGAGCAGGTCTGGCACGACGGATGACATGCTGAGGGAAAATAGGACACGGATGAAGGTGATGACGATGAAAACGCACAGAAATTCAGCTGTTATATAAAAAAACAGCTTCCTTTCTGGGAATCAGTTGGGGGAAAAAAATTTTTTTATTCATTATTTGACCTTTAAATGTACAGGTAGTCTCACTTTTAAATGATCCAGTGGCTCATTTAAAAGAGTTTTGATAAAACCAAATTGCAAACACAAGTAATATTGTTTTGTTATAACGTAGAGAAATCATTGCTTTGTTTAAAAAAATAAATCCTATAGAGAATCACAATTTATAGTCCTGGCAATTCTGGCTCGTTCAAAAACTGATTTTAGTCTTCTTACTTTTTATGCAAAGTAACAATACGGAGATAAAATGGGGCCATAAAGTCTGTTCAAAAGAAAAAAAAAAACTGAAAAAAAGATGTAAAACTGAAAAATTATTTTGAAACTGAAAAAAGTTTGAAAATTAAAATTTCAAACTCAAAAGTAGTTTTAAACTTTTTCGTTTCACATCTCTTTTTTCAGTTTCAATATATTTCAAATTTAAAATTTAAAATCTTTATTTTCAGTTAATTTTTTTTTCATTTCAACAAACTTTATGACTCCAATTTAGCTCCAGAGAAAAATCCTTTCACTTTTTTTTTTTATTTAAGAAAGTCGGCTAGCCTAATACTGGTAATTTAATTTACATCAGTTCATGCATAATACTATTTTTGTTTAAATATGTTTGTAACTTATAAAATTATTTAGCATAAATATTTTTATTTGTTTACACTTACTTTTCCTCTTGTCAGTTATAATTTAAACAGAATCTGTGGACCGTTTGAATAGAAATCAGAAAATTTCAACAAAGAATCGGTGCCAACTATGATATTGGGTCAAAACCAGCCTTCAAAGCACTTTTTTCCCCATAAACTTTTTTTGCAAGTAATTGTTTTATGAACTGTTAAATTTGAGCAGAAAAGCTGATGATGCAAAAGAAGCCAAAACTCTCAGTTAAGCTGCTAAAAAATAATGAGTTATCCTGCCATTTTATAGGGATCTGACTTGCTTTAAATATATGAAGAATAAATTATATCATAGAAATCTCAATTTATTATTTAAAAAGAAAGAAACTCTCAACTGCCAGAAAGTTTCTCTAAACTTCGGTCTCATCAGGAAATCTCTCTAACGAGCTAATTAACAGTGAAGCATACAAAGTAAGCAAACAGAACCCATTCATTCTGCCGTCCCAGAACCGAACATAATCACAGAACATTCTTCTTAACTGCCTCCATCTTTCCTCATTTGCACTTTGCAATTACTAACCCCAGGGCTGGTCTAAAAAGCATTAAGAGAAATGTTATTCTGCGGCAGAAAAGAAGTGAAATTCATCGTTTTTAAAAGGACCGGCTGCTTAATGTGCGATGGGGAAGGAGAGGGGGTCATACCGCTGCAAATGAGGTCAGAGTCGGTAGAGCAGGCTGAGGTAATGGACGATAGATTAGAGCAAATGGATTTTCATTAAGGAGGTGGACAAACACAATGAAGAAAAGCTGCTGAGCTCTCTCCAGTTGTTAACATGCTATTGTCCTAATCCAAGCCTAATATCGCTAAATGGGGTTTCTGATGCCCAACAGGAGTCAGTGTGACAACGAGGCTTACGAACAGCGGGGTTGTGCATAAATCAGAGCCGTCATCGTTAATCTTTATTCATCTTTAACGCATAGAGAACGGTGTGCTGAGCGGCAAATGTCACTTTAAAAAACACAATGGTGGACATTTGGATAAAAAATTATATTTACAACAAAATTATTTCTTTTAAACCTTCCTGCACTGCAAAAACACAAAATGTTAGCAAGTATTTTTCTCTAGTTTATCGTGCAAATATCTTAGTACACTTCAAATAAGCCAAACTAACTTACAAGTAACTTTTCAACAACATATGGGAGCTTGATTAAGTCAATAATTCTTTAATTTTGATGAAAAAATACTAATTCCACTGGCAGATTAAAAATCTTTAATCTGTCAGTGAAACTAGAACATTTTCTGTCATTATTAAGAAATTATTGACTTAAACAAGCTCCCATATCTTGCTGAAAAGTTACCTGTAAGTTAGTTTGGCTTATTTGAAGACACTGTACTGTTTTACATCAATTATTTATTAATATTGATAGATTTTTTCACTTATAACTTTTGTCCCATGTCATAAGTGTTGTAAGTTATTTAATTTGCATATGTAAATGTTTCCTTTTTCAACGTCAAAGTCATCAAGGACTTTCAACTTGATGATTTTGGCCCATATTGCCAAAAATTTGGACACAACATTTGACATCAATAAGTCATCAATCAGTCAGCATCTGGTGAAAATAATTTATCTCCACCAGGTCAGAGATGAAAAATCAACATTGGAAATACTAATTATTCATATAAATTGGATGTTTTTAGTGATAAAACTGCTTCCAACAAGGTTTATACTTCACTAAAATATAGAAATACAATACTGGACTCTAAAAATGTTGGAGAAACAATTTGAAAGGTTGCTGGAAACTTTCAACGTGACAAAAACTAAAACCAAATAAACAAAAAACTTCCCTTTGAACATAAGATTGTGATGCAAGTAAACTATTTTTACCCCCCTTTTTCATTCAAGCTCTTTTTATAACTCTGAATAAAGAAAAAACAAGATTCAAAGTAAACTTGTTTCTATTTTGCTAAGAAGCTTCTAACCTTGGAGATTTAAGGTCATCTGTGGAAAAAGTGAACAATCTGTCGAGTTCTCTGCTCCTCAAAATGCCCAGTTAGAGCTCAGAGTTTACAGCTGAGGCTTTAATTAAAGCCTTGGGAACACAATGCTACAGTCAGCGTGGCGCACCGAGGCACAAATATGTGTTTCTCACCTTGGCATTGGCCGTCCCGGGTGAAGAAGCCCTGTGGGCATGTGTGAACGCAGCGACCCTCAAACAGGCTGGACGGCGACGAACAGGAGGAGCAGTCTGCTTCCGACGGGCCGCTGCAGCGCAAACAGGACGGATGGCAATCTGGAAAAGGATGGAAGGTTTTATATTTACAACAAGAACTATAAAAACAGAGAAGCCAAATGCATAACTACAGCATTGAACACAGAAGATGATAAATTAATGTTTATCATCTTCACAATAATCTGCAAAGGAAGGATTTTTAGGAAAAAATCTAAATCAGTTCTACTTTGGCTAGGATGAAAATATCAGGAAAATATACAAGTTATTCTGCTGCAAAGAAGATTTAAGCATTTAGATCCTCAATAACAAGAGTAAAAATAAGATTTTGCTCCTACTGATTGAAAACAAACAGCCCAACACAGAGATGTGTGGATAACAGAACCACTTCCTCAAAGAAGCCTGCTTCAGTTTACCTGAGTTCACCTTCCAAAAAGCAACATGGAAACACATTTGCTTTGAAGAAATTTCTAAAAACAGCTGGCAGAGAAGAAAGACACAACTGCTTCAAGGCTGATGGTTTTCTGAAGCAAATTCAAAGCGAGGGGCGTATCCAAGGACGAAGCTGCTCCGAGTGCATCCTTTAAGTTTATTGACCAAAAAAAAGAAAAGAAAGGAAGAGCAGTTAATTAGCGTTGTTAAGATAGAAGGCTGTATAAAAATGTACATTTCTCCTCTGAGAGGCTTTTATCCACTCATCATTGGCATTTTTATGGTATTATTTTAACTTCTCCATTTTACAGGGGAGGTTTGATTATGCAACAAACAAAGAAAATAAAAAACAAAAAGAACTGTCAGTACACTGCAAAAACACAAGATTGAATCAAGTATTTTTGGTCTAGTTTCTAGTGTAAATATCTCAGTACATTTGAAATAACACAAAACTGACTTATAAGTAACTTTTTCAGTCAGATATAGGAGCTTGTTTTAAGTCAATAATTCTTAAATTCTGATGAAAAAGCGCTAGTTCCATCAGCAGATTATTTCACTCACAAAACATTTTCATTTAATTTAAGTGAAATAAACTTTTTCATCAATATTAAAGAATTTAGTTAAAACATGCTCCTACATCTCGCTAAAAAAATACTTGCAAGTTAATTCTGTCTTATTTCAAGTGTCCTAACTAGACAGAAATGACTTAGAAAGGTTTTGTGTTTTTACAGTGTACGACTCTCCAGCCCTCGTTCTTGGTGGAAATGATTTAAATATACCCTCTAACATCTGGAGTAATCTTGCTCCTGGGAAGGTTCTGCACTGTTTTTGCGATGTGAGGGTCATGATTCTCACTGTGGTTCTTTTGGATTCCCAAGTTTAAGAAACGGCTTAGGAAACAAAACTATCTTTCTCGTCTGCTCTTTCATTTCTCTATATCTGGGTCTAATGTCATCAGACAGTTTGTTTTTAAGTAATTTGGCTCCACAAGTCAGTAGCTACATTTGCATGTACCTTTAAAATTGTGCAAATTGGAAATGCAAAAATAAATGTGCTTAATGGAAACATGCAAATTTAGAAGAAAATTGTGTTTTTCAATTAAAGTTTTTGTTCTAGGACGACATGCTTTTGTTTTGTTTGGGTTTTTTTTGCATCACACCAGTTTGTGTACTATGACTGTCTTCCCACGGTTTACCAAAAGTTGAGTTTGTCATTTTAAAGTTTTATCTTTTATCTCTGATGATGATAGCTAGCGCCATGGATGAATTATTAAGTCTCGTGTTTACATCTGTCACTGCTGTGATGTTTAATGATTTATCACATGAACAAGCTTATTCGCATGTGATTTTAATTGCATTTCATATTTAATGGAAACATTAAATGAATGATCAGGCCTGAAATGTAACAAATAAATGTGTTAATCACAGTTTATTTATGATTTTAAAATGATAGAGCCTTACTTTGACAGAGAATCAGGTTTGTTTTGGTGAGATTTTTAGCCTTAATTAATAAGATCATCATTTTCAAACATATTTTTGAGAATTGAAAGGTAACAAAAGAGCAAAACTTTAGCTTTTCACAGCTCTGTATGGGTTTGCAATGCAGACAGTTGAAGATGAGAATATTTATAAACTGCAGAAGTCAGAGCACTGACCTGTAGTGGAGAAAATAAAATTAAATAAAAAGATTAGATCCCCCTCGGCCAGAAATAACCTTCTGCCATCCCGCTGTACTCTAGACATTCCTTGTTGGCACCTAAAGATAATAATTACAGCTGCTTAGTCCAAGCTGGGGCTAGTAACCAGAACCTCTGACCAAATCCAAAACGTTGTTTGATTTCTGAAATCCGCTGTACAGCTTCATTTTGAATAGTTCAATAACACATAAATAGATCTTTTCTGCATTATTTTCATGTGAGAAACATAAAATGTTGGAAGCTGTAAGTAAGAATTATGTGATAACAGAAGCAGAGAAAAATAAAATAATGATTACCTGTATTCCCCTTCTGTTTCAGGCACAATAGAAAATACAAATGTAAAGAATTTCAGATTTGCTTTGTGTCAAAATAATGTTTATACTGGCTGCTTAAGATGACATGTTATAAAAGGAATCAAAAAATGTTCTGGTAAAACAAATATAAAACATCTCTGTCCTTCATTTGCTTTATGTTGTACTATAGGTACCGGTAGTTACAGTGAACAGTTGCAGATGTAACAACTTCCTCTGTTTATCTTCAGCAAGGACATCTCCTACATTTTTGAGAACAAAGCTTTTCAAGAAACTTTGTTCAAGTACACCTGTGCTCTCTCTAAAAGACGGTGCACTCCTACAACAGAACAGACATTCAGACTGAAGAAGTGTTCTGATTTAGAGCAGAAAAACAGCATTTAGCTTCAACAGAGCCATAAAAACTCAAAGTACTGAAGGACAGAATGCTCACTGGAGAAAACAAATGATTTAGAGTAGATATGTTCTTTATAGCAACCTCCCAGCCTTACTGTATGCCATTCCTGACGTCACCAAAAGTCTGCATTTGACCTTGAGGTTTCCCATCCAGGCAGCTTCCTCTGCCTGGAGAGCCTGCTTTTATAAAAATCTACAGATTTATTCTGCATTTAATCTTAAATGTTCACTCATTGTTTGTGTTTTTGATTTTTTCAAAGGGGAACTACATTTTGGACATTTTTATACTTCCATTTGGGATTTTACTGCTTCTAAAAACAGCCAAAGCGATTAAAAAAGTAAAAACACCCAACAGTTTTTTTGGGAATAAGTTAATGTTTGTTGTTGTCTAGAAAACGAGTCATTTCAAAAACCTCTGGAATGTAATGTCACGAATCAGCAAGCACTGCACACAACTCAAGACTCTTTTTATTTTATTGAGCTTCTAAATTACAAATGCCCCCAACACAACCTGTTTTTTGATTTCCATGTGTTCGACATGATCGGAAAGCTTAGACTCCACTTTCAGAATCTGTAAAAAAAACCCTCGACGCCCTGAGCCGACATGTTCACATTTACAAAACAGCACCACACTTCTCACTAGGAAGATGTGAGCTAAGAGACCAATATTTTCATTTCAGGCTGTTTAAATAAAGACGTTGGGTATTTCAAGTTAGCTGGTCTGTTGTTAAATGGGTTAAGTTTGAGAAACACTGACCTGACCTAACCTGTTCAACAAAATTCACTGGTCACCTTCACAACAAAACCAACTATTTATACTTTAACTTAGGCTTTTAGCTAACTTTACTCAACACCCTTCACCCAACACATGGGGAGCCCTGAAACTGGCCTTTCTTCATCGCAGCTTTTCATGTCTGCTTTGGCAGCGCGAAGACAAATAGCCGAGCAACGCTATCAGCCTAGGCAGCCGGGCCAAGCCACAGACCGGCTGGTTGACGCTGCTGCTGGCGGAGGCGGCAACAGACAAAAGGCCTGTCAACAAGCAGTTGGAAGCCCAGGGTTTGTGTGCACAGCTATGTTTCTTTTTATATTTGCCCCGAAGTATTTATGTTTACAATCATGCCTGGGTTCCTTCCCTCCTGTCAGCAAAAGCGCAGACTTGTGTACAAAATGCATGATGGAACCTGGCAGGAGCAGGCGGGGAAGCTACCTGAGCCAAACCAACAATTTGAGTGTTTGAGCAAAAATATTTACCCTCTGGGAGACGATCAGTGGCAAAGCAAGGACCTTATAACACCGAAATGTTACAGTGACGTCTATTTTACTCATCAAACATGTCAGAACAAGCTCTATGCCAGGGGTGTCCAAACTTTTCATCAAGTGAGCCAAAATGAACGTTATTTATAAGCTTGTCATTACAAATTTAGCTATTTTGTCCAAGAGGTTTTTTTTGCTATAAATGCTAATATTGCTGTTTTTAGACCATTTTAAAGTAATATGATGGTAAGGGCATCATAATATTAATGTAAGAACACATTCTCAAAGATCATTTTACTTTAATTTCTAATGAATATTTAACTCTGGAACTGGAAGACATTTTAAATATCCAAAGGGCAGATAATTTCTATTTTTCTTGTCATTACATTGAAGGTTTTTGCATTTTTTATTTAATTTTTTCACAAATATATACCCTTAGAAGAGAATGTATCGATCCTCCTTAGCCAAAGTTTTATATTTTTATTTATTTTAAATCCCAAAGAAATAGAAATGACAACCAGTTTTCTATTGTAGACACTTAAAAATATACATACATGCACAAGTTGTCTTTTTTCCCCCCATTTCTGCAACATGGGTCATTGAGTATCTCATGCTGGGAGTACAAAACATCCCTACAAACTAAAACTATGACCTCAGAAAACAAACAATAAATGTTTTGTGTGAAATAAAGGATGAATTTGAGGAGGAGAAAACTTCCTGCACTCCACTCCTGCTCTGATCGACTGCAGCTGATAGCTGGATGCCCATTTTAAGGTCAGGAATCCACTAAGACATCCGAGTGCTCACCGGCTCCGGCCGCCTCGCAGCTGTGTGTGTGTGTGTGTGTGTGAACACTGTGAGTCTGATGCAGGCTAACACATCCTGCTCTGCTTCAGGACAGGCCTGGTTATCTAACAGAGCAACACGGAGTCTGACAAAAGGCCGCATTGTTCCCCGGCGAACACCTGAACCCGCCGACGGGAAAAGCTTTTGTTGCTGAAACGAGTCGAAGACTGGAACAACTTGTACATGTTACCATGAATAGAGCCGTACCGATGTTTCATTTATCAAATTCACCCACTGTAGTAACTCTGACAGCCACGACAAAGAAAAACTTGATGATCTTCAGACTGAAATATTAGCGGAGTTCAGCTCCCTGCTGAACATCTAAATGTATTTTCAAATAGCAAAGACAAAACAATCAGGCTCAACGTCTACGTTAAGGTAAAAAAACAATCCCAGTGGTCATAAATATATCCAGAAGAACTTTGATAGATATGTCTCTTGCATGATAGTCTGAGTGTCATATGTTGGATGCTAGCAACTTTTCCGCAGGGAAGAAATAACATACATGCAGGAAGGGAAGCAAGAATGGAGGTTTAATCTTTATTTTATTTATTTGTTAAAGATGCAAAACTCACAGATGAAGAAAATTAAATATAAGGTTTGTGTAAATAAATTTTATAAAATTGTTGGTGTTTGGAAATTAGATTGGTTTCTATTATATCTGAGAGCCTTTATCGTCTTTTTTTATTTTTATTTTGTCTTTTTATGGTATATTGACTTAATTATTTGGTCATTTGTTTCTGACCGCCCTGCGACAGACTGGCGACCTGTCCAGGGTGTACCCCGCCTCCCGCCTGGAACGTAGCTGGAGATAGGCACCAGCAACCCTCCCGACCCCATTCGGGACAAGGGTGAACAGAAAATGGATGGATGGATGGATGGATGGATGTTTCTGACCTAAATGTTTGTAAATATGTAACCCATACAAACTTGGACTACATTGTGTCTCTGTCTCTTTAAGAAGCTCCACCTTCAGGAAGTCATCACAACATGGCTCCTCTATTAAGCCCTTATCAACATATTTAGCAGTGTTTCACTGACAGGTAGCTCCTATAATGAGCTCAACAGATGTGCAATTCTACTTGGTGTTTGCTAATTGCTGTGGGCTAGTCTGAAGGAGCCGAGTGTGGGAAGCTCAGAAGCTTGGAAACTGCAGCTCAGAGGAGGAGCTTCGTTTTGTAGGCAGCTGCTGATTGGTTGCCATGAAAATTAATGGATTTCTCAAACATGCATAAAAGATTAAAAATTAGCATTCAAGGTTTGTTTTGGGGGGGTTTTTTGTTTGTATTTACTTTTAATTCCTGTAAGGCACTTTGTATTGCCTTGTTGCTGAAAATGTGCTATATAAGTAAAATTACCTTTACCTTTTACGTTTTGATAAAGTAAAACTAAATAAAAAACAGATTTTACATCATACTGCCCCTTTAGTACAAAAAGCTGGAGAGATTCCTTTTGAAGATCACAAATATATCCAGATAAAATTTTAAGAAAAATATCTTTAATTTGAATTTGTTCCATCAAGGATAAGAGAAAAAAAAGCCAGTATTATGTGTGTTTTTCTGAGTGGTAGATTCAGCCAAAGCTGGTTTTGCAGACACAATGGCATCGGAAAAGATAGAAAAGCTCAGGGAAACATTCACGCACTGAAATTACTTTGCAGCTTGAAAGAAAAACAATCCGTCTGCAGAACGATTAGATCCTCAGAACCCAGCAAAGAAAACAAAAACTCATGAAATCTCATTTGTTCAAACGTAAAAAGTGAAGAAAACCGATTATGATCTCGTTGTCTCTGCTGGAATCAGAATCGTTTTGCTGCAGAAACACGACGGTTGTTACAGTGTAGCGTGTTTTTTGTTGCTAACCCAGCAACCCATAGAATTATATCTAAAATTAGCCAATTATACACACAATTACACAGTCGGGAATGTCCCAGTGAGTGGCCTATTCAAAGGAGCTTCCTTTTCTTAACGGCTTCACGCCCACAAAGTCTTTACATAAACAATTTCCCACGTTTTAATTGCAACATCAAAAGCAAAACGGCTTCAGCATTTTTAAAGATTGAACCAAGTTAACGACACAGAGAGTCTATCAACGAAGAGCTGGGAGGGACGGGGCTCCGACGCACTTTTCAGAAATACTTAGGCTCCACAGTTGAAGATAAAAAATATTTTTACAGCAGGTAGCAACCGGGAGAAAGAGAGAGAAAGGAAAAGATGGACACAAGGAAGGAAAGAGGAGGGAGAAAATGGATGAAGGAAGGAAGGAAGGAAGGAAGGAAGGAAGGAAGGAAGGAAGGAAGGAAGGAAGGAAGGAGAGAAGAAATCAAACCAGGAAGTATGAAGGGATTAAATTAATGAACAGAAGGAATGTTATGAAAGTGAAACAGTTTTTCATTCTCCTTCATCTCCCCACAGCAGTCAGACATTTTGTTTCTGGTTTCTGATTCAAAGATCTGCTGAGGTGAAGAAACATATTTATAATCTATAGAAAAAATAAATAAAGTTTCTTCCTGGCGCTTTCTCTTCCTTCATGAAGGTCTGGACAACAGAAACCAGCAGCAGCAAAGTTTGTTCCTCACCTCTGCACGACTGCAGGCCGTCCAGGAAGCTGTGAGCGGGACATGCGGCTGTGCAGACGCCACGCTGCAGGAGAAAATCCTGTGGCAGGAAAACCTCCTCTGGCTTCAGGCAGCGACGGCAGTCTGAGGCGAGCGGCCCGACACAGGACCGGCAGGACGGATGACAGTCTGAGAACAGAGAACAGAACCTTCTCAACACCATTATATCTTAATAAAACTTGTTTTGTTTCAGTTTTTTAACTTTATACACATTACATCACCAGGGCCGGCCAAAGGCATGTGCAAGAAAAGCGGCTGCTACACCACCAGGGGGCCCCCAAGAGCAAAAAGATAGCATGATTTTATCTAGATATCTATACAGTCATGGCCAAAAGTATTGAGAATGACACAAATATTATATTTTCACATGATCTGCTGCCCTCTGGTTTTCATGTGTGTATGTCAGATGTTGTCATCACATACAGAAATACAATTGCAATCATATTATGAGTAACAAAAGCTTTTAATGACAGTTAGAATGAGTCAATGCAGCAAGTCAATATTTGCAGTGTTGACCCCTCTTCTTCAGGACCTCTGCAATTCTCCCTGGCATGCTCTCAATCAATTTCTGGACCAAATCCTGACTGATAGGAGTCCATTCTTGCACAATCAATGCTTGCATTTTGTCAGAATTCCTAGGTTTTCGTTTGTCCACCCATCTCTTGATGATTGACCACAAGTTTTCAATGGGATTAAGATCAGGGGAGTTTCCAGGCCATGGACCCAAAATCTCTATGTTTTGTTCCCTGAGCCAGTTAGATATCACCTTTCCTTTATGGCAAGGTGCTCCATCATGCTGGAAAAGGCATTGTTCATCACCAAACTGCTCTTGGACGGTTGGGAGAAGTTGCTCTCGGAGGACATTCTGGTACCATTCTTTATTCATGGCTGTGTTTTTAGGTAAGACTGTGAGAGAGCCGACTCCCTTGGCTGAGAAGCAACCCCACACATGAATGGTTTCAGGATGCTTTACAGTTGGCATGAGACAAGACTGGTGGTAGCGCTCACCTTGTCTTCTCTGAACAAGCTGTTTTCCAGATGTCCCAAACAATCGGAAAGGGGATTCATCAGAGAAAATGACTTTACCCCAGTCCTCAGCAGTCCACTCCCTGTACCTTTTGCAGAATATCAGTCTGTCCCTGATGTTTTTCCTGGAGAAAAATGGCTTCTTTGCTGCCCTCCTTGAGACCAGGCCTTGCTCCAAGAGTCTCCGCCTCACAGTGCGTGCAGATGCACTCACACCTGCCTGCTGCCATTCCTGAGCAAGCTCTGCACTGCTGGTAGCCTGATCCCGCAGCTGAAACACTTTTAAGAGACGGTCCTGGCGCTTGCTGGTCTTTCTTGGGCGCCCTGGAGCCTTTTTGGCAACAATGGAACCTCTCTCCTTGAAGTTCTTGATGATGCGATAGATTGTTGACTGAGGTGCAATCTTTCTAGCTGCGATTTTCTTTCCTGTTAGGCCATTTTTGTGCAGTGCAATGATGACTGCACGTGTTTCTTTCGAGATAACCATGGTTCACAGAAGAGAAACAATGATGCCAAGCCTCTTTTTAAAGTGTCCAGTGGTGTCATTCTGACTTAATCATGACAGATTGATCTCCAGCTCTGTCCTCATCACCACCCACACCTGTGTTAATGGAGCAATCACTGAAACAATGTTAGCTGGTCCTTTTAAGGCAGGGCTGCAATGAAGTTGAAATGTGTTTTGGGGGATAAAGTTCATTTTCTAGGCAAATATTGACTTTGCAATTAATTGCTGTTACGCTGATTACTCTTTATAACATTCTGGAGTATATGCAAATTGCTGTTATAAAAACTGAAGCAGTAGACTTTGTAAATATTAACATTTGAATCATTCTCAAAACATTTGGCCATAACTGTACATGTATTTTCAGAGTTGGATAGCAACTAGTTACATTTACTCAATTGCATTTACTGAGTAACTTTTTTTTTTTAAAATGTACTTTTAGGAGTATTTTTACTACGCTGTAATTTTATGAAGTATCTTTGCTCTTGAGTAAAATTTCTGGATTTTCTACGCACTGAATGAAAAACATGTTTTAACCAAAATTTCACCAGTTTTCAGCAGTTTTTGTAAAATGTTTGTACATTTTTTTATTGAAAGAAACTGATCTGGAAAAAATTATTTTGCCTGATTTTATTGTTTTGTTACTTATATGAATTATTGTCATTTTGGTCATTAAAATACCAAAATTTCCACTTCACTTTATACTTTGGTCC
Source organism: Xiphophorus couchianus (assembly GCF_001444195.1). Lineage (NCBI taxonomy): Eukaryota > Metazoa > Chordata > Actinopteri > Cyprinodontiformes > Poeciliidae > Xiphophorus > Xiphophorus couchianus. The sequence goes on from NC_040239.1 coordinate 4,626,680, forward strand.
GTCTGATGATGTATTTTTTAAATATGAAATGATTGATAGTTTGATCGGTTACTCTACTTGAGTAGACATTTTACCAAATACTTTCTTACTAAGTAATTTCTTGGATGGATACTTTTTACTTTTACTTTAACTTGAGTATAATTTTTGGGTACTCTACCCACCTTTGTTCATATGTCTGTTTGGGTGTAAGTAACAGTAATCTAATTACTTCTTTGCGGCTGTAACCCTTTGCTTGAAAACAGTAATCAGATTACTGGGCGTTTCAGCCCATCTCTGATCCTCACTGTGGCAGCTGCTGTCCTGAGGGTACAGGCCGTCGCCGCAGTCCTCCACACATTGGCCCTGGTGGAGCAGAAGACCCGCTGGACAGGAAGTGCACTGGGCCACCGACGGGCCCCAGCAGGAAGCGCAGGACATGTGGCAGGCTGACAGGGGACAACAAGGACAAAGATGAAAAAATTATAGGACAAAAATGTTTGTTTTTTAAAGATTAAAGTCTTCTAAAATCAGGGTTTTTTTCCCACCAATCCACTCCTGGGGTTTCTGTTCACAGTGATGTCAGCAAACCCAGGGCGTCCATCTTGTTTGTTTTACTACTATTTATTTGAACTTTGAATTCAGGTCAACTCTACCATGGAATATAAATGCCAGGTTAAAATTTATTTGTTTTAATACAATGATAAAGTCATAATATCAGAAGAATACAGTCACAGTAACCAAGCCTGTCATGATAACACATTTTATTGGATGACAAATTTTCCCAGACGTTATTGCAATAAATGATAACATTGTTGCTTTAAGACCATTGTCAAGTAATATAATGGTAAAGGGATAGAAAACATCCTCAAAGATCAATAAACGTTTAACACTGGAACTGGAGGGCATTTTAAATTTTCTAAAAATAATTAAATACAACAACAGAAATAACAAATAAAATGAATTATAAACAAAATTATCCTTCAAAAAAAGATTAATTGAGACTAAAGCACCAGATTTAAGATTTTTACCATCCAGTTTTTTGGTAGAAAGAGAGAAATAAAAATAAATCATGCAAATGAAAATTAGTGAGTTTTGTTTTAATTTGTTGTGTGATTAATGGATTTATTGTTTAATGTGGCAGGCCTAATAGTAACACAGAAATAAAGTTAAAGTTGTAATAGTAGCACAATGAACTCCTTCATTTTTAGAAGAAAAGAAACATGGCACTCTCTTCCTTCATCTGCTTTAAATGTAGCAAATACTAAAGCTTTTAAAGAGTCCTGCTAAATTATTTTATCATAAAAAGTGTTATAATTGTACATTTATGAATCAATATGCTGCTAATTCTATATTAAGTGTGTGTAACTCCATATTTATTCTTGGCAATGCTTTTGACATCATCAAAAAATGACTGATGGAGATCCAAATAAACAAACAAATAAAATAAAATATTAAAATAAGGAATGTTGAGCATCTTGCAAAGTTGTACTTTAATATCAGTTTTATAAATGTGTTAAAGAAACACTTAACCTTTGAATACATGAGCATCAAAATATTGTCAAAGGCAATTTATTTATAAAGATATTCTAACTGTAGCAAAGTTCTGTACAGTATTCATAAAACCACAGATAAATTCACATAAAAATAGAACCACAAAGTAAAAGAGACAGGACAATTATTATCAGAACCAGGACAAATATATTTAAAAATAACCTCAAATCAGATCCTATCGAAGCTTTTCTCTTATTAAAACAACTTTTTTTCTTGTAATTTTAAGGCATTGTTCTAGAAATATTTCGTTTATCATGACTTCATTCTTTTAATTAAACAAAAACATTGTAGCCTGGCCACAATATTCACAGCGCCACGTTTCAAAAATGTTTTCTATTGTTTAGAATTTCTTTCTTTTTTAGAAAAGAAAGCAATGATTAAATTTGTAAATTGCATCTGGTAGGACAAAATAAGACATTTGTTGCCCAGATCTCCTACCTTTTTCTTAGCATTATTTGTTAATGCAGTTTTTGTTAGTGTCGACAGATGCGTCACCCACCTCTGCATCTGCTGCGGCTGTCCATGTAATGCTGCGCCGGACACTGAGTAACACACTTCCCATGATGCAAAGCAGTCCCGGCGGGGCAGCTCATACATTTGGGGTTGTCAGGGAAACAGGAGGCGCAGGTCGAACTGCAAGCTGCGAACCAAAGCAAGCAAATGTTAATGGCTTCATGTTGAAATAACAAAAAAAAGAATGGCTTGTAGTCCATTAAAATTAAAACAGTTTCTCAAGGAGAAAGACACTATTAAATATAGCAGTCAGAATCTGAAATGCACTGAATTTTAAAAGCAGAGATACAAAAACGTTCTGAATAAGACATGAGTCAGAAGATAATGCATTTGTTATTGATGGAAAAACAAGTAACCGGAAGGAAGGGACTTATTTAAATATAAATGAGCTGCTCAGTATGTCAGAAAATCATGAAGTTAATTTGTTTCAGCAATTTAATGAAAAACCCATGAGAAATTAATTAAGGAGAGCGACTGATTCATCACCAGAGGAGGGTAAGGTAACCAAAAATGTACTATTACAGAGTAACACAAATTCAAACTATTTTTACCTGAGTAAAAGTAAAATGTAGCTGACCAAAAAGTTACTCGAGTAAGAGTAAAAAAGTATTTGGTAAAAAGTCTCCTCAAGAAATTGATCAAATGATCATTTAATATTTAAAAATTACATCATCAGACAGACCAAAATATAGTTATGTGGATATTTTGGCATTTTAAGGACCAACATAAAAATAATTCATATAAGTAACAAAAAATAACAAAATCAGACAAAAGAAATTTTTTCCAAATCAGTTTCAATAAACATTTTATGAAACTTTAATAAAAACTGCAGGCGTGTGTCTGCAGACACAGATCTGAATTTTTGCTTGTTTTCATTCGGTGGGTAAAAAATCCAGACATTTTACTCAAGTAGGAGTAGAGATACTTCATAATAAAATTACTCAAGTAAAAGTAAAAAGTGCAGCCTAACAAAAATACTTCTAAATGTACTTTTTCAAAAAAGTCACTCTAGTAAATGTAAGTAGTTACTACTCAACTCTGTCCATCACACACACTGTAAGCTAAAAAAAGTACAAAAGGTTTGTCGCTCTATCGCCTGAATAAAACACCAACGTCTTCTCTTAATGGAAACGCTTCAGTTGTGATATTGTGTTTATTCAACATTTTTGCATACATTTGTAATGGAAACCCATTTACTGACTGTAGAAACGTCACTTCCTCTCCTCTCTTCCTCCACATTCTGGGACTTTTTTCTCCAAATTAAATCCAAACTTTAATCTGAAAAGACGACTTTGGGCCGCTGAGCAATGGCGTCATGATACGTTGAGACGCAGCAGAGCCAAAGTGCAGACAGAAGATTAAGTGATGCATAATTAAAGGTTTAATAGTAAAAACCAGTCATGAAGACTCAGGAGCAGGAAAGAAATGAGACATGAAAACAGAAAATCCCAAAGGTAAAGAAAGAGCCAAAGCGACAGGAGGAACAGGTGAGCAAACAGGTGGGTTCAATGGGCTTGATTACTGAGCCAGTGTGGTAAAGTGACACGAGAGCCGAGCAGATTAATCAGATAAAATATGAAACAGCTGTGGGAAGGAGAAAAGCATCGCAGCTGAGGGAGGAGACTAATTAACATGGAAGGCTGAGACTAAGGCTACGTTCACACAGCAGGCGAATGCGACCCAAATGCGCCTTTCCTGACCTAAACATATCCGACTACTTTTAAAGCGTCTTCAGTCAAATGGTCATTTTATAATTTTTATGACTTTATGCTTTTATGTCATTGATTTGAGGTGTGTCATAAGTCTATACCAGGGGTGTCAAACTCCAGTCCTGCAGTTTTTAGATGTGCCACAGGTACAAAACACTGGAATGAAATGGCTTAATTACCTCCACCTTGTGTAGATCAGTTCTCCAGAGCCTTAATGACCTAATTATTCTATTCAGGTGTGGTGTAGCAGAGGCACATCTAAAAATTGGAAGACAGCGGCCCTCCAGGACCTGAGTTTGACACCTGTGTCATAGAGGAGCCAGATGCGGTGAATCAGGACGTGAACAATGGCTGCTGAAAATTAACCTGTAATCACATCACAGTCCCACCACTCTTAGCTCCGACTACATTAAAATACAAATTTATAACACCACATAATGCAAATGAATAAAACATCCATCACATCTTTTGTTTCAGGGAGTCTGCTGGATTGAAATCAAGAAGGTAAATCCCCTTCAGGTCGCACAGAAAGTTAACATTTCCAACCAGATTTCATAGCAAGAACTAGTTGAAATGGGTTTGACCTTTTCCCCCTGATTCTGACATTTTCTGAAAGAAGAAACTTCACCAAGTTGAAGCCTTTGCAGCAGGAAAAGAAGAGCTCCTTCCACCGTCCTCTGGGTGGTTTCGACTAGAAAAGGAGCTTAACGATGAGCTGCTAGCTTCTCAGTCACCCTCAGGGAAGACTATTCCTGCTCCTATATTATCATCTCACCCATTAAAAATAGCAGTTATCCATATTCATATAGCATCTCTTTATTCTGCATCCTCATTAGAGCACAAAGGATCTGGTAATTATTGTTTTTTCTACTTTGTTTGCCAACTTTGGCTGACTAATCCTTTAAGCTCCACAGAGATGCTAACAAAATAAACCCAAACAAACCATCACCCAAAGTTTAATGCTACAATGAAGCTTTTACTGCCTCAAATGCTGTCTTCATTTTATTTTATTTGACACAGGCACATTGTTTGACATCTAATTTGTCTAATAAAATATCCACTTTCACTCGCCAGAGGAAACATGAAACAAACCATACATAAACTGCTTGTTTAATCTTTGTGAAACTCTTAAGCTATAACATTTTTAAAAATATTTATTCTGCAGTGAAAGTTTACCTTTAAAAGTAGGTTTGCAGCAAAGTGAGCAATTTTAATCAGGGTTCAAACTGCTGCACTGAGGAAAACAAAATTAAAGCAGAAAACTTTGTGTGCAGCTCATGTTCCCTGGAAAACAATTTATCTACTTATAAATATGATTAGATAAACTGCATTAGCATTAGCAGTCAAAAAGGATTCTGAGGAAATTAGGCATGAATGATTATAAATCACCAGATAAAACATCAAAAACACTAAACTTATTATAAAAACATTTATTAACAGTGGACCTAGCTCTGACAAATGCAAATATAGAGATACTTTAAAAGCTTGAAGCAAGTTGAAATCCTCATGTTTATAAATTTGCAACTTTGTAAAAAACTTTTTAAAATTATTTTTAGTACTAATGGGCTTTATTCATTAGTAAGTCAACAGGAAAAAAGTTTGTGAATTGCATGGTAATTTTTCTGTATTTGTTAGGCTGAAAAATCTTAGTTCCTATAAGAAAAAACATTTACTGTAGTTACAGAAGACTTCAGTAAAATAAATTGTAATTTAGACTTTTCATAAAAACTGGTAGAATAATGTTCATTCCAATGTGTGTTTGGATATAGAGGTCACGGAAAGTGCAACTGCAAACAAAAGAAACTCTTTGTACGGAGGTCCAGAAGGATCAAGAAAATGTAAAAGTGACAAATCAGTGACAAAAAGGCACAACGGAAATTATGCTAAACTAAATGATGCTAGCAAATTCGTCATAAATTTTGTTTCAGCAAAATTACTTTTTGTTTTGTGGATTTTTTTTGTGTTGTAGTCTATTCTGTTTTGTAGCTCTATGTTGTTCTGTTGTGGCTTTTGAATTTTGTTGACCCTCCTGGGCCACCGTATTTTGGAGCCATTCAAAACTCACTTTTTATTTTTATTTTTTATGGAAGCCAGAAATTTTTTATAGGTTCTTAATGTAGTCAGTGTTATTAAAGGCTAGAACTACTTTTTAATCCAGAGCACCAACCCAGTAGTTTTGTGAAAAGGGTTTTAACAAGTTGTAGCATAAAAGAGTTGGCAGAAATTCAATTACAAATACTGCATGATAATTCCTTCTCGCAAACTAAGAAACTAAATAAATGTGTTTTTATCGACACAAGTTGGCCTCGGAAAGTGAACTCTTTCGGTTTTTATCTATATGAGCCACGTTTTAAAATGAGAAAAGTAAAGTACATTTCATTGAGCTTGGGAAATGGAGGCAGGTGTGAAAAAAAAGTCCCAAAAATGAGAAAACCCCAATCAAATTTATATTTCAACTTCTCTTATTTCCTTACGGGATGTCCTAACCACTCATATAAATGTTCCTCTTGATCTAAACTGGCTTGAGGACCAGATAGACTAAGGGGAGAACTTTTCCTGACGACATTTTGTACATTTAAATAATGCAACATAAGGATATGTTATTTTTACCGTGACAGATTGATTCCTGGTTGTAGTATCCTGCGCCGCATTCGGAGACACAAACTCCGTCTTTGAGCAAAGCGGCCAGATCGGAACATGACACGCAGTCCTGCTGCGTCGCTCCGCGGCATTCAGAACACGACGCGTGGCAACCTGCATGACGGAGAGAGAAACTGCTTAAGGTGGTGGAGAATGTTGATCCAACAGAGCCGGAGCAGAACATACACAAAAACAAAAAACACATGGCTCTACACTAAAGTCTGGAGTTCATGTTTTTACACAACACAGGACGAAATCAAATAATCAGTTACTCTTTATTTTAGTAAATTAACAACATTACAAAAGAATATACACAAATTTATATTCAAATATGCATGTATACATACGTACAGATACTGGCATTGGTTCCACAAAACATATATACATCTACATAACATTATACACTTTTATTAGTTTACATTTTAAGGTTCTTTTAAAGCTCACTAAAAAGCATAATTTGAAATCATCCTTCAATTCATTACATTGTTTCACAATTTTTGTTCAGTGCTTTCTAAATTATTTCCACTATTTTTTATATAAATAAAATCTTTAAAATATTAAAGTATTGCTTCTTGGAGATGATTATAATTTATATCTGAGCTGGGTGAATTACTGCACAATATTTCATGTAACATTTTCACAGATAAAAAACATCTGTGTAGTATTCCAGTAACGTAACTGGAAGACAAGACAGATCACTGGTTGGGTGGAGCAACTACATGACTTTAATCGTGACAGGAGGTTATTGTTTTTTTTCTCTATTTTTATTTTAACAATATTATAGATGTCAAAATGAATTTATTCTTCCGATATATTTGATTTAGTCAAGAAGTTGTTTTTCCATACATTTATTGGTGTGTTAAGTTAAGCTCTTGACAGTTGGTGGTTACCGTAGCAACCAGTAACTGACAGCACCCCTCTCCCCCCTTTTTTTTTTTCTGTTGCCGTCGGTAACTGTGGCATGTTTTAGGATCAGCTTTGTGTTTTCTTTACAATTATTATATTTTAACATATTTTAGACAAACTTAATGATACACAGTGTTTCATGAGTATTTTTCTATGTTTTGAATATGTTTTTAATTATTAGTGTTGTGCATTTTAGCTATGTTTAATTTTACAACTGCTAACTGCTGCTAACAGATGTTAGCTGCTGCTAACTGTTGTTAAATAGTAATAATAAAAATTAAGTACGAATGCTTTTTTCTCATTTACTAACCAGATTTCTGTATTAATCTCAATTTCAGATTAATCAGAACCCCAATCATCCAAATGTTTACTATTAACATTTAACAATAAACTTTGACTTTAACAAACAAAAGCTTTTCTTATTACTGACATTTTTCTTGAAGTCAAAGTCAATTGCCTTCTTGAAACCTCAGATTTCAAGAAAACGATTTAAATCTGAGGTGAAGAAAAGGCTCACTGCAGTCACACACTGAAGTATTTTCTATGCTTTTTAAAGATTTTTTTTGGCTCTAGTGGCCTTTATTTCAGAGTTAATTGACAGGAAAGTGGGTAATGAGAGAAGGGGAAGACATGCACCAAAGGTCACCAGGTCGGGACTGAGGCCTCCATCTGTGGGTTGTGCTTAACCCCTGCGCCACCAAAGCACACCCCGTATTTTCTATGTTTCAGTGCTTCTTATATGTAATAATCTCTTATTTGAAGTCATAACGGCTGCCAGCACCGGTTGCCAAGGCGACCGACTCAGGTAACCTTTGTTATACTAAAAACCTCAGAGCTGAACCTTATTTAACATCTATCCACTGACACAGTTGTCAGACATTTAAATTTTCCATCAGGCTTGAATCTCAAGGAATAGCTGTTGATTTTTTTTAATCACAAACATTCAAGCCAAACACAGAAAGCGTTGTATTTTTAAAGACCAGCGTTGTTTGGGACATGGAGAAGGAAAACTTCAACTTGGCTTTTGTAAAGTATTTCTGGGATGAACAGATGTATATTTTACCTGTTGTGTGCATGTGATATACGTAGTTGCCAATCTAATCTTTTCCAAGCAGCTCAGAAATCGGGGAAAATGTGACAAAAAAACTCAAAAAAAGACACTTGAAACTTTAATTTCATCAACCTTAAGCTGCATGTTTTAATCTGATGCTGTACTGCAGAGGATAATGAATCAAGATAAGACACGTTTTCTTTCTTGGGTAAAAAAAGGAGGCTAAATTCAATTAATAGTTCTCCAGGTTATATAAAAGCTTTTATGAAATGGACATTTTGGCTGATTCCCTCCCCCCCATTTGCTTACTAATCATAGTCGGATATTTTGTTTAAATCTCTTCAGAAAGATTGGTGAACAGAAAATCTAAGGAATGAGGAATGAAATGATGACATTAAAGGTTAAATATAGGTTAAATTATATATTAAAGAAAAAAAATGACTGGAGCAAAGGGGGAAACCGAGGAGCAATAATAAGTGAAGCAAACCCAAAGAGACACGGGGAAACTCACCCGAGGACGGTATAATTAATTAAATCAGTGTCATAAGAACGGCTGATAGAAATCTTAATTAATCTGAGATTCCAAAACAGAGGCCAATATGTATCTGAGAAATTATTAGACAGGAGTGAAAAATAAATCATCCGATCCCTGCTGCTCTGCGCCAACTGTCCTCAGGAAACAAAACTCATTTTCTTCTTTGTTGCGATGTTGGAAATAACCAGCTGAAAGTGTGACTGTGACTTTCACTGTTTGGTGGAAACTTCAGCTGCATCCCAAAAAAGGAAGAAGAAAGGAGTTAGTATATAATATAGATGAAACTGCAAGGTCATGGAGACTCCAAGTAAAAGCAAGCAGATCTGTGCACTCATTGTCCTTGCTGCAGACAATATTGAATAATTGATCACATTTGGATCCAAGTCGGATCGCCTTCAGGTCAAAAGTTTAAAGAATAGAGAGCGTGTCTGAGCATATCGCTTCCATCGGGAGGCCTGATCTGAAAAAGATCAAAGTTTAACAAAGATCTTGTCAATAATTAAGAAATATAAGCAGCAGAATATCATGAGACTGGAGTAAGAATCATCCTCTCCATTTTCATTAGCTTTTACAAAGTCATCCTGACAGGCTGCATTACGTCTCGGTGTGGAAATGCAGCACGATAAGCTGCGAAGGAGACAGAGGGCTTTTGGAGTGCAGGGGGCGCTATTCTGTTCTAATGTACACAAAGGCAACGACATGTGTTGGAATGATTAAAAAACAAGCAAACTAACAAAAAAACAAACACTTAACCTCAGAAAAATAATGTGTGTAATGCCAGCGTGTTGACTATAGTGTTTTCAGTTTCCAATTTTTAGGTTTCACTCATCTTTTTATTTTGCTGCTTTCACATTCGATAGTCCTGTAGACTTGGTTCAATTCGGGACCAAAATTGCAACATTTGTTACATTTTCAGCTGCTGCGTTCCATTTCACACTACACTGTATCAAACTGTTCCCCTCCAAACCTGTGGGGGCGCTGCACCAAGAGCTACTGAAGGAAACAACACAAAAACCTCTGAAGAAGACACAAAAATGGAGTAACATCAGATTTTAGCGATTGTAGGTGTTAGAGATTTTTTAGTATTATCATTTTATTTTCTTACTCTAGTTCACATTAAGTCTATAGATCTTTGTGATTTTCTGTTTAAAGTGTTCTCTTCTTTAAATGACCTGGAGGTCACTACTGTCTGTTCAACTTTACGGGAAATAGATAACACTGAGTTTCTCAGACTTTAAACCCTTTTGCAAGAACACCTCCTAATTTAGTAAACACCTGTGAGCAGTCGTATTTTGTTTTCTTGACAGTATTGACCGAGATTTGAACCGGGCTCAGACCTTTGATCAGATATCACATCTGGACCTGGGTTGTTAGATGTTTGGGTTAGAAGCTTTACGACCTCTGTTGTTTTTCCTGACTGCCCCCTTGCCTGTCCTTCTTTGACAATAAAAACAGGAGCCGTTGTAAGGGCAGCCCAGAACGCTCTGTGGAACTGATCGGAGGAGAAGTTTGATAGAGCCTTCCCTTTTGCAAAAGCTCCACGTAAAATTCATATACGTTGTCTGTGGTTCTTTCTTTTATTTAGGTTCGAAAGGAAAATACCTATCAGTAGGATTTCTCTTCTTGTCTTTGGTGAAATACCACCACCCATTCCTACTGCTAATACTAGCCTCACACATTTGTTTTGGTTGTATTTACCCAGAATGCCCTGCACAATAGTCCACTTTCTGCTTTTGGAGCTTGGCGTTCATTATGCGTTAGAAACGCACCAGAGTTCACTTCAACTGAACCGAGACCGAGGTTTTTAGGCAGACCAGAGTTTGTTTTTTTTGGTTCCCATCAGAGTTATATTACGCATTCACACCTCCCCAAACAAACCAGACTATCTAGGCAAACAAACTAGAGTTCGATTAAAGTGCCAGAAACCAATTTTAATCCTGATTGAGGAACCTGTCTTTTCCCTGAATAAAAGCTAAATCTTATCTCAGTTTCTTCACTCTCCACTGCAAACCGCTCCAGATGCCAAAACAATAAACACTGGTAGCAACTAGTTGCATTTACTTGAATAACTTTTTAGAAAAGAGTTTTACTATGCTGTAATAGTTTTTACTTTTACTTGAATAGTTTAGTACACAGGAGCATCACTTCCTTTTACTAGAGTAAAATTTTCTTTATCTTCAGTGAATGGAGAACAAACATGTTTTTTTGTTGTTGTTTTTTTTAAGGTTTTGTTGGCTCTACTTTATTTGAAAGTAGTTTGACAGGAAACAGGGTAATGAGAGAGAGGGAAGACATGCGGCAAACGTCGCCAGGCCGGGAATCGAACCTACGACCACCGCTACAAGGACTAAGGCCTCAACGTGGGTCATGCTTTGCCCCTGCGCCACCACAGCACCCCCGAACAAACATGTTTTAAGCAAAAATTCACCAAAGATACACCTGAAGTACTTGTTAAATTTTCATAAGTTTTCTATTGAAATAAATTCATTTGTAAAACTGTTTATTTTGCATAATTACAAAACATAATTTTGTAAATTTTGTGAATTATTTTCACTTTGATGTTTATATTACTATATCTCAGTCTATACAATAAGGTCATTTTTAAACATTATATGATGTGTTGACGTTTTGATCAGTTATTCAGTATTTGACTAGACTTTTTACAAAATACGTTCTTTACTCTTGAGTAATTTTTTAAATGGCTAAAAAATTTAAAAAGCTAAAAATACGTTTAGGTAGTGCAACTCTTTCTTACCTGAGAACAAATTAATGTTTCAAGTTTAACTACAGATTCTCAGTCAAAGGGATAATATTATGTAAAATCAACTTTTTTTAGCTTGACATCATCTTATTTGGCAACAATGAAGTCTTTGTAATTCCTCTCCAGATCCACAAAATGAATCGGACAACAAAACTCCCAGAACCGTCGCTGCAACTCTGCAGGTGTCCAGATCTGATCCACTTTCCCAGAAGCAACGCCACTCCTGCCGAATCCGATGTTTGATCATCAGAACCGCTGTGAATCGATCGACACACTGCAGCTTTCAGGCTGTTAGGAGGAAGACCTCCATGAGAATTAAAATCAAGCACAGCTAATTGATTACCTATTGCAGTCAACTTCTGAGTTCATGTCATCATCTGGGAGGAGGTTACTGGTTTCTCAGTCACAAGCTGGTTGCAAACCTGAGGCCAGCAGGCGTCAGTCAGTTATGGTAGATCTGAAATTTGGTTTGATGACGTCAATATGAGAAGCTACAGACTAATAGGAGGAACCAAAGAGCTCTGGAAAGGTAAAGGCAAATCTTCTGAAGTTGGGATATAATTAATTTAATTTCACATAATTATCGCAGTAGAAGCCATTTGTTTGTTAAATTTTTATGAAATATATTTGTTCTATGTGATGTTTGTTGTGAATGACATAAACTCACAAACGAACAGGTAATTAGTCCAACGTTTAGAAACTGCGGCTGTAATGCGCCACAGCAAAGGTAAACAAAGGTAAAATAACAGGTGATCAACTCAAAACCACTCCTACCTTTTTACTCTCTCTCTCTCTCTTTGTAGTTTAAGCATACCTGTTACCGTGGCAACCGCCTGCGCCCCGCAAGACGAGCAAAGACGTTCAAAACATAACATTCAGTCCGTTACGATATCAACGGACTGTGTAGCAGACAGGCTTCAAGGTGTAGAAGTTGTATCAGTTCTGCCATTATGCTGTACTTAGCTAACGGGAAGCTAAGTGTGTTTGTGAGTCGGCCACGCACGTGACCACGTAGAATGGGCATCAGCCAATGAAAAGCAGCCCCTCTGGTAAGGTCCATTAGGTTGTGTTAGCTGCTCTTGACAGTTGGTGGTTACCATAGCAACCCTTTTTCTGTTGCTGTTTGTAACTGTGGCAGGGATTATCGTTCGCTCTGTGTTTTCTTTACAATTATTATATTTTAATATATATTTTAGACTTATTTAATGATATACAGCATTTCATGGGTGTTATGATTTGTATGTTTTTAACTGTTATTCGTGTTGTGCATGTTAGCTATGTGTAATTTTATGACCGTTAACTGCAGCTAACTGTTGTCAACTGCTGCTAGCTCTTAACTGTTGCTAGCTGCTGCTAACGGTTAACTGTTGTCAGCCGCTGCCAATTGCTCATTGGGAGGTATTGCTCTGCAATTTGTTTAGGGATATTTATTTTCTTTTATTAAATGTATGGGGCCAGAAGCTGTTGGACTGTTAATCACCAACTTGATTTCATCTTTTGTTAGAATAAATACAGTGACCCTGAGTGTGTCTGTCTTGAAGTCAACCTACTGGACCTGAGACGAACACAGAAGGGTAACATTTATACTTGAATCTTGTATCTATTTTTATTTTTATTTTTTTTACATTACTTTATTATTTAGTCTATTAATGTGCAAAACATTAACTGTACGTAAATATTAATAAAAATAATTTTAACAGAATTTTGAGAAAAATTGGTGCTAGACAGCTAAAATGATGACTGGAAATGGATGATTAAAGACGGGGAAACTTTTCTCCGTGAAGGAGTTGCAGAAAAAAGAAGGAAACCTTTGCAGTGACCTATAGATTAACAGGTGAAATGGATTCAGCTCCTGTGTTTTCCCCATTATCTCAGGACATCTCTCTGTTTTTGAACTTCTGCACCTCTTTAACTTCCTCCTCCCGTGATGATCTCTATCTTGGGCTTTTCTTTCTGCCTCCTCATTCCTCAGCTCCTCGAACGTTTTCTTCTTCTTTTTTTTCCTCATGTTTAATATTAATGAAACCATGAGACGTGCATAAGATAAAGAGTAGGTTTCATGATTCTCTCTCCAGTTGTTTTAAATACCATAAAAATCCTTTTAATGTCCCACTCACTCGCAGATATTATGTAAACTATTCCTCCAAAAACAGTTACAGCCAACAAGAGGATTACACGTCCTTTACCTTGCTCCTCTCAGGAAAGCAATTTATTTTTCCGGGCAGCCTGAAGCGCAAAGTTATCAACAAATGTAATCCTAGCAGGCCAGTTGCCAAAAAAATTTTTTTTAATGAAAGACTCCCCACCCCCTCGTCTGCATGAACAGGACCAGGTTGGGATGGATGCGCGGTGCAGTGGATAATCTGTGCTCTGCGTCCCCGTGGAGCCGAATCGGGACACAATTACCACGCTGCAGAAGCGGTTCACATCTCCCAAACCTCCAGTGAGAAAACCAGATGAGATGAGATATTCAGCAATTAAACCAAGTGTGGAGAAAGCAGATTTGGACAGATAAAAGCCCTCTGAAATTAGAAAGAAAAAGCAGAGCTGCATCTGAAAATCAGTTGTTGGAGGGATCTCAGGAGTGAAATTACATTTGCAGTTTTTTTTTCTGTAATTCATTCAACTTAAATTAGATTCATCTGTAAGGAAACAAAACAAAAAGTTCCCATAACACATTTTCTTGTATTACTTGATAACAATGGAACTAATTTCAGTTTAGTCAAGACTATTAAAAATTAAGAAAAGCAGATAAAACTGTCATTTCATTTATGCAAGAAAATGAGATTATGATAAAAGATTTGAAAAGTTTTTAGACCTTAAACTGAAGCCTGCTATAGTTAAGCATCATCTGTCATCAAAACAAGTAAAATACAAACAATTGTAAATGATATCAGTGACCATCTACCAGTGTTTGTTATACTTGAAGATGTTTGCAGAAAAATAAACAAGGTCACAAACATCACTTACAAAAGAATAATATCAGAGGACTCAATAAGAGCATTAAGAAAAGATCTTCAATCACAGAACTGGAAAGTGTTGTATGAAGAAAGAAATATTGATAAGGCTTTTGACATATTCACCGAAATATTTAAAGCATTTTATGATAAAAACTGTCCAATTGTAACTTGTAATTACAGGCAAAAAAACAAACATAAGCCTTGGATTACAAAAGGCATACATAAGGCATGTAAGAAAAAGAATAATCTATATAAACAATTTATAAAATATAAAACGGTTGAAGCAGAACAAAAATATAAATCTTATAAAAATAAATTAACTATTATTATGAGAAAATGCAAAACAGATTATTATTCTAAAATATTAGAAAATAATAAACTAAACATTAAAGGAATTTGGAAAACTTTACATAGCTTGATAAGAAAAAATTCTTCTAATACTACTCACCCTAAATATATTATTTATAATGATAAAACCCTGAATGAAAAAGTTGGGATAGTAAATGGATTTAATGAATATTTTGTAAATGTAGGGTCTACGTTAGCAGAACAAATAAATAAATCAAACCCACTGGATGGGGATTCATCGGAAATATGTATTAAGCAAAATACATCATCTATGTACCTGAAACCAGTAGACAAAATTGAAATTAAGGAAATAGTTAATCAATGTAACAATAAAAAATCAATGGACTGGAAGGACATTAACATGTCACTTATAAAACAGATAATTGATGATGTGGCAGATCCTCTAACTTACATCTGCAACTTGTCATTCATTTCTGGAACATTTCCAAATGCAATGAAAATAGCGAAGGTTATTCCTCTATTTAAATCTGGAGATAAGAATATAATTAGCAACTATAGACCAGTGTCACTTCTCTGTCAATTTTCAAAAATACTAGAAAAAGTTTTTAGTAAAAGGTTGGATAATTTCATTGAAAAGCAAAACATTCTGACTGATTGTCAGTATGGTTTTAGAGAAAAAAGATCAACTTCGATGGCACTGATGGCATTAACAGAAGAAATTATAGACAATATGGATAAAAAGAAATGTGCAATTGGTGTATTTCTGGATCTCAAAAAAGCTTTTGATACCATTAATCATGACATGTTATTAAAAAAACTGGAAAGGTATGGCATTAGAGGGGTGCCATTAAACTGGATTAGGAGCTACATTGGAGATAGGAAACAATTTGTAGAATTAGATGGTCAGAAATCAGATGTACTCAACATAACCTGTGGAGTTCCGCAGGGATCAGTTTTGGGACCCAAATTGTTCATTTTGTATATAAATGACATAGTTAAAATATCAAATCTTATAAAATATATTATATTTGCAGATGATACAAGTATCTTCTGTACCGGAGAAAACATTCAACAACTCTCTAAAGTGATCAACACAGAAATAGAAAAATTACAGCATTGGCTCAAAAACAATAAATTATTTGTAAATTTAGATAAAACCAAATTTATGATATTCGGAAACAATAAAAAACAGGAAAATAATCCAATTAAAATATCAATTGACAGTGTTAATTTAGAAGAAGTACATGAAATAAAATTCTTGGGTGTCACATTAGATAATAAATTCAGCTGGAAACCACACATCGGACAAGTAAAATCTAAAATAGCCAAGAGTGTTGCTGTTATAAGAAGAATTAACTTCGTACTAGACTATAAATCTTTGTTTATTCTATATAATACACTCATTGCACCACACCTGACATATTGTGTGGAAGTCTGGGGGAATACATACAAAACAAATTTACAGCAATTATACCTCTTACAAAAACAATCCATCCGAATATTACATAAAGTGGGATACTGGGAACACACAAACCAGTTATTTATTAAATCAAATATACTGAAATTCTGGGACCTGGTAACATTTAAAACGACACAATTCATGTTTAAGGTCAGACATCAAAAACTTCCACACAGTATACAGGAAATGTTTGCTGACAGAGAGGGTGGGTATTATCTAAGAGGTGAAGGATATTTTAAAAAACAACATATTAGAACAACAAGGAAGAGTTTTTGTTTATCTGTGTGTGGAGTAAATGTCTGGAATGGATTGAATGATGAGTTAAAACAAATTACAAATGTAAACCAATTTAAAAAGCTGATTAAAGCAGAGCTCATTTCAAAATATGCTGTATAAGATGTTTAATATCCAATAGGCTATAATGTAATTGATGATATAAATAGTACTTAAAATAATTTTGTATAGTTATACATGATGGAAAAATGGAAAAAATTTTCTTTTTGATGTTATGACAGTTCATTGTAAATACATTGACAAGTAGGAAAGGGGCAGGACATTATAAGATGTATCTTCTACCTGCTCCTTTTCGAACAGAAAAATTTTGCATGTCACATGGGCATAATAATTTGTTTCATATTTTTATTTCTTAAGTTGTTTCATTCCATTTATTTATTTTATTTTCTTTTTGATTGTTTTAAAGTCTGTTCGAAATAAATAAATAAATAAATAAATAAATAAATAAATTGTAAGAGAAAATCTATTTATCCACTTGGCTATTTTATAGATAAAACATTTTTTATGCTCAAAATTTATGAATTTATGCATTTATTGTTCTATGGCGAGGTTAGGCAGTTTATACCAGTTTACAAGGGTTTTTTTTTAATGGTTTTGCAAACTGAAGAGCTGACGGTTGGCCAGCCGTGACATCTGCCGCGCTCTTCCTGGGCATCGCCCAAAGACTGCAGGTTAAACAGTTTAATCTAGTCGAAAATCAAGCAAACATTGTTGCTTCACTTACCCTTGTTTCTAGTGCAAATATCTTATTACACTTCAAAACTTCACCAAAATACAGGTGCTTGTTTTAAGTAAATAATTCCTTAATATTCCCTAAAAAGTGCCTGTTACATTGGAAGATACGTTTACTTATAACAAGACAATTTCCCCATATTATAAGTGAAATAATCTGCCAATGGAACAAGGTGTTTTTCACCAACATTAAGGAATTATTTACTTAAAACAAGCTCCTGTATCTGATTGATAAGTTACTATTAAATTAGCTTTGTCTCAAGTCAAGTTTACTAAGAAATTTGCACTAAAAGCAAGACTAAAAATACTTGGTAAGATTGTGGGGTTTTGCAGAGTGTCTATTATTTAGTATAATTTGTAATGAAAAAAGCGGATTAGGCCCACTGTTTTTGTGCGCACACACATGTGGTACATACATGGGTCAGGTACAGAGATAGTTTTGTGCAGGCACCCTGACAGCACCTGTAAACGGTAGCAGAGAAGATTTAACACAAAGCCTCCATCATTTTTCGCAGACCTCCACTGAAGCTCTGGTAAACTCGCCGTGTTTAAAAAGAGAAGTTTTGCAGCAGCACCCTGCTTTTCCGGGTGGTCCGGGTCTGCTGGCAGAAAAAGTTACCATCTGGCGAAACACCTCAGGAGCTCATTACCACCGTCAGCTCCCATCCCCTTTACCTCCATCCTCAATCCCTCCTCCCATTTTCTCCAGCAAGAAATCCACTCAGGCAGAATTGGGCCTGATACGTTTCACTGCTGCATCTGCTGATTTGCAATCGCAGTGATTGTTAGTCCCTGTTCTTTTTTTGTGTTTGTTTCATCCTCTGGAGAAATTTGTAGGAGAGAAAAAAACAAGGGATTTTGGTTCCTATTAAAGCCTGTTTGAGATTAAAAGGAATTGGATGGCTGACTGGCAGGATGAATCCCACAAAGGGTTTGAATTACAAAAACTGGCTTAGTGGTGCAAATTGTTTTTTTTTTTTTTACAGTATCAAACCTGGATGAATGCAGAGCAGGTACCAGAGGTCAGTGTTTTGCAAGTCTCAAGTCTTTATCCTCAAGTCACGCGTCAAGTCTCAAGTAAAGCCAGGCAAAAGTTGAGTCAAGTCCCACCTGTGGTAGGTACATGTAGGCCTGTCACAATAACTAATATTGCTGGACAATAAATTGTACCAGAAGTTATTGTGACAAACGATAATATTGTTGTTTTCAGATGATTTTCAAGTATTGCATAATAATGAAAGAACACATTCTCAGATATCAATAACCTTTAAATTATAATTAACATTTAACATTGGAACTGGAAGGCATTTTAAATAAAATAAAAAATAACAACAGGAGTAATAAATAAAATGAATTATGGAGTCTCTTTAAACAAAATTGTCCCCCAAAAGAAGGGCTAGTTGAGACCAAAGCTCCAGACCAAAGCCTTTTATCATCCAGTTTTTTAGTAGAAATAGAGAGAAAAGAGAAAAACAATAAATCATGCAAGTGGAAATTATTGTGTTTGTTTTAATTTATCATGCCATCAATTTATTTATTGCAGCAGGTGTAGGTAGATGAGTGGACATCACATCAACCTCTTGATTTTCCCGTGCTGCGTTCTAGAGCAACACATCAGCTGTTATTGTGGTGAAGACATGATTAATGCTCTATATGTGCAACTTACAATGGATTGCAAAAAAAGCAGGACGGAGGTCACCCGGCGTGTCCACCGAGAGTTTTCACAATGCTGCCATCTGTCTAGTTACGGAGTATTATGCAGAGTTCCTGCATTAGCTGCTGCGGTCTAGCCAATGTAAGGCTGCTTATTGAGCGTGAGCACAGGGAGGTCTGCAGTTATTAAGGAGAGAAACGGAGCTGCAAAACCGTTCAATTCACCATGTGGTTATTCTCTGCTCACACACCCACCCTGGGTCATTTTATCTCTACATATCATCTGCAGGGAGTCCACTAATCCGCTTCCCGCACTTCAACACGCAAACAGTGTTGTTGTTATTGGTGTGTAAACAACAATTAGCTTGATTGTCTCAACTCTCAAGCCACATAAAAAGGCGTATCTGAAATTAAAACTGCCAGAAATGCTGGATGAAACATTTAGCTGATGGCTCATTCAGCATTTGAATTACAGAAACAAACACATCAGTGTTTATCTCACATCAGATGTTGATAGAAATTAAAACAAATTGAGCCACAATTAAAGCTATGGGAAAAAAACTGGTGTGATAGTTGGAATAAATTAAGAAAAGTTTTGGGAAAATAGATAGAGAGCCAAGAAACCAACAGAAATCTGTCGGTATTTAGAAAGTAGTCCTGCTGGAATGTCTAAAATAACACCAGCTGGTTTAAAGGTGACTTTTTTTTGCTTCCTTTAAGGAAATTAAGATAGGTCTATAGCAAACCTGTTCATTACATTTTTGCACAAAAACATTCTTGGATGATGAGATTTTAATCTACTCAGTTGTGAATATATTGAGCTGATTTAGGGCCTCTTGTCACTCTTTAAATCCAAATAAGATGCACCTCGCCCAACTCAACGTTTACACTCGCATATGAAAATGGCTGCTACAAATGCTTAATTATACAGCTATAGCAATTTGAAAAGCAGAAGTGGAGCCTCCTAAACACCCAACAAGTATGCATCAAGTGGCTTTTGAATGGTAAGTCAACAACAAAACACTTGTCTTTTCCAGCAGCCATTGTACGGCTCATACAGTGATAAAACCAACTGACCAAATGTACTGTAGCTTAGCTCGGGTTGCTAGGTAACGGGCTAGGGTTGCTAGGTAATGGTGCAGTGTGGCTCAACAATAACGAGGAAAAGCAAAGATCTTGTTTTTCTAAACCAACTCTTAAATTGTTTTCTTAGAAAACTGGAGGACTCTGGATCAGCCATATTTAAATCAGATTGGCAGAATTTCAAAATAAAAATGTCTTCAAGATTTGTAAAAATGTGTATGGAATACGATATAATGGAAGAATGGAAAAACTGAACAGTTACAACTGAAGATTAATTAAAAATTTAAACTTGAGGATAATGTAAATTTATAGTGGAACTGAATGAACTTGGACTGAATCAGATTAATGGTACATACATAAAAAATAAACTGAACTGCCCTGATACTGTCTTATTACTGACCTGTAAAGAAGGTGGTATCTTTAATATGTTTTTTGGCTCCTTTTATTGCCGTTTGAGGTTTTACTAAGTAAAACTGACATAAAAGTCTTTATACTCAGCCTCATAAAAAAAGGTCTTTTGACAAAAATGTTGACTTTAAATCACCAAAATGAATCGAAACGTTGGTAAAGAGGAATGAAAGACATATAGAAACCAAAAATACAAAAACAAACAAATACTTTCTCCAAACTGAGTAGTTTCCTCTTTTCTTCCAGCAGAAATGAAACCTTATGTAACTTTCAGGACCAAAGTGCAGCAACAACTCAGCAGGCCCAGACTTAAAAAGTACAACTTCTTAAATCTGCACAATACTGAAGCAATAATACTCGGTTCCCAGAGGGAGCTTTGCCCTCCATCGCTTCCTGAAAAATTCAGAGCTATTCTAATACCCCATTCAAGGCAAAAAGAAGTCTTACAAAGTTCATTTAAGGAAACAGAAATACAAAAAAACAGACAAAGCCGCTCCTAAAAGTGCTGCTTAGAAAGCAACAATTTGAGATGAAAGGAAATTAATATTTGCATGAAATGTCAGAAGGAGAGAATAATATTTAAGACTCTGACTGAAACACAATGTTTACGGCTCTCCTTATCAGGACTGAGGCCAGTAGAGGACAGGATGTTAGTGAAAGTGTCTGCAAAGATAATGCCAAGAAACGACACTCTGTGATGTTGATCTCATTTAGAGGCACAGAACTCTAAAAATACTGAAATTTACTGTGTAGTCAGTGGACAGCTGAATCTTCCAGTGTGTATCGATTCAATTTTAAGGGTCACAATTTGATTCAGAAACAAATCTTTCTAATCAAACGGTTTAGAGATTGTGTTTAAATTATGTGACTGACAAGAGGAAAAGACTGTAAACAAAACATGCATCAAATTCCATCAGTTTATTTTAAGCAAAAATAGGTTTGTGCTGCAAAAACACAAAATTTTACTAAGTATTTTTAGTTTAGTTTCTAGTACAAACTTCTTAGTACACTTGAAATGAGAGGAAACTAATTTACCAGTAATTTTTTAGTAAGATATAAGACCTTGTTTTAAGTCAATAAATACATAATATTCATGAAAAAGTACTTATTCCATTGGCAGATTATTTCACTTACAACAAAACATTTTTCCTGTTATGAATTCAGTAATCTGCCAGTGGAACTAGTACTTTTTCACAAATATTAAGGAATTATTTACTAAAACAACAAGCTCCTATATGTTGCTGAAAAGTTAGTTTTGTCTTACTTTAAGTGAAATAAGATATCTGCATTAGAAGCTAGACAAATTAATACTTAGCAGGATTTTTCTGCTTTGTAATTATGTAAATTTAACTTTACTTTTTCTTGCATTATGTTGGATCAGCATGAGATGTTGTGATACTTACGGCGACAGTGTGCATTGTCGTGCTGGTAGGAACCAGCAGGACAGGAATCCAAGCACTGGTCTCTGTCTGGGCCCAGTAAGGGCAACTGGGAGTTACAAGACTGGCAATCCCACCGACTGGAACAGGTGGCACAGGACTCTGGGCAGGCTGAAGGGAAAAAAAAGGGATGTGACCAAAAAGTTGCGTTAGAAATAAATTTTCTGAGCAAACTTGAGCTCTGGAAATGGTTGCAGGACTGAAACAGAAAGCAGGTTGTGAATTTCACATGCAGAAACCCCGAGGGAGACTTTAAATCCAGAGTTTGCTGGAGAGTTGTCACATTGTTAAAGGGAACATGGAAGTAAAAACTGGAGACCTCAGCACAAATCCAAGTGAACACAGTTTTCCCTCAACATCCAGAGAAAGGAAGCAAACTGAAATGTGATTTTAGTGTTTGCTGTGAGAGAATGAAACAAGAGCAGAAGTAGATTTCTCTGCTGGGGGTCTGAAGTTTTGTGTAACTTTAATGAAACTCTGCAGGTTATGGCTTCAAAGGAAATAAACTCCAAAGATGAACAATCTGCTTAATCCAACAAAACTGTGAACTCGACTTGACAAGAAAAAGAAATAAAATTAGAAACCAGAGGGAAAAGGTCTGATTCAGATATAATTTGGATCAGAGGAAATGACTGACTCCAAGTGCTCTGGTTTTTATCATTTATTTGTTGTTTATTAACTTAGATCATGGACTTATTTCCTTAGATTGCATGTGTCAAACTCAAGGCCAGGGGGCCAAATCTGGTCCACCGTAGCTTTTTATGTGGCCCTTTAGACTCCAAATTACATCAATTAGTCCCTGACGTTTTTCACAAATTTGCAAAATCCACACAAAATCAACACATTTTTTTCTTATTTTTGCTGCAAATTTTTCTTAAAATTGGCCGGAAAATTTGATTGTAAGTGACTGCTGCCTCAGCCTTCCTGGATGTCACGTTTGTGACCGATATGGTAATAATAAAAATTCCCTACAGATATTTCTAAATTAGCACCACAAAATCTGTGAATTTTCTTTTTAAATCACAAAATCCTGGATGAACTGACTAGTGTGAAAAGATGGCCAATATTTTTAATTTTATAAAACACTTAGTGAATGCTGAAACAAGCAGCTATTTATTGATATGTTAACAGTTTAGCAGGTTTTATCATTTCGTTCTGTCCAGCCCTTTAAGAACATTCAGAGTTTTGATATGACACACAATGCCTTAGATTATTATTCTCTCTATTTAAGTTTTTCCCATGTGTTTAATCCTGATGATAAGACTGTATTTTGAGGCTAAGAAACAGAAGAATGGTGATTGCAGTTGTTTACTTTGATTCAACTTGGAGCTAAAATTTAACAACCTAAAACACTGCAGTAAGATTTATTTAAAACAATTACAACTAAGACCACAAACCATGAAACACTGAGATAAAGACGTTTTACTGGGAGGTTTGTGGTTCTTTTCCACAATAAACTCACAATATAACATTGAGTTGAGGACATGTAGGAGGAGGAAAAAATGCAAAGCAAAGTTTCTTTTTAAAGTAGAATAGCGAATACAAAACTAAATCCCCTTTAAAGCAAACAGCCACCCACACAGAGGCAGATAGCAGGGGAAAAAGAGAAAGTCATGAGGATGAAGGCTCCATACAGATTAGAGCGAGGAAGGTGAGAGGAGAAACAGAAAATGAACACCCTGAGGAAACATGATGAGAAATTTAAAGGGAGGAAGATTTGATCTCATTAGAGATATGAAGCTCTGCCTCGTCACCGTATGTTCGCCTACATCTGCTCAGACGCGAAAACATCAATATTTAGTTTCACACACTTCAATAAAAACAAAAAGGAGGCAGAAAGGCATTTAATACTTCTAATATCTTTGTTTTCAACATGAACACACTGCAGTGAGCTGAACCGCTGCAACTTTTACAACTTTAGAGGGAAATTTATAACAAGGTTAGAAGCCTCTAGCTTGACCTAAATAACTCATTCCTGATGTCTGATTTTATTTAGACAGACTAAAAGAGAGGTGTACAAACTTTTTGTACCGAAGCTAAAAGTGTTCAGGCGCCAAAATATTCTTACATTGCAATTAAAAATGCAAAAATATTGTGATTTATTTCAGGTTCCCTCCATAACAATAAATAAAATAATTAAAATAAATATTTAAAATGAAATATTATGTCTGCCTAAATGTTTGTTGTTATTTATATTTTAGGACTTATTATTATCCATTTTTTAAGTCCATTACATTTGGATGATTGAATAAAAACTTATTATGTGTTTGTGGCACAACTTATTTAATAAATAAAATAAAATATTTGTGTTGTCAACATTTTCCATGTAAGAAGACAGAAAATCTCATCCTAAAAAAAATTACAAAAAGTGTCGGATGGCCAAATATGCAACATTCTTAAAATGCGTTCAGGGGCCACATAAAAAACCACAAACGGCCCCCGCGCAGCACTTTGAACACTTCTGTACTAAATGAAACAGAAAGAATGTTTTCAAAGCTTTTCCAGTACAACGTAAATCTGCCTTACCCATCTGATAAAGTTTTTATTTTCATATTGGAAACCGTTCAACAAATCCGGAGTGCCTCAGGGCTCCGTATTCGGCCCCAGAAAAGCTTGGTGTGAATCTTGATTTTGTTTCCAAATTACAGTTCAGAATGAGTCACTGGATGAAGAGGAGAGGGTCAATTATAGTAGTGATTTTTCAAACTGGATGTTTAAACTCAACATTTACACTCGCATGTGAAAATGGCTGCAAACAGATGCACAATTATACAAATGTACATCTTTGAGAAGTAGAAGTGGAGCCTCCTGCACAACCAACAAGAATACAGCAAGCAGTTTCTGGATGGTAAATCAACAACAAAACTCTTGTCTTTTCCAGCAGCCATTGTACAGCAAACTGAGTGGTAAAACCAGCTGACCAAACATGCTGGAGCTCAGCTTGGGTTGCTAGGTAGCGGGCTGGGATTCCCTGGGGTTGCTAGGTAACAGCACAGTGTGACTCAACAATTGAGAAGTTTTTGAAACAGATCATTTTCCAGACACCAAAAACCTTTAAGTTATTGCCAAAAAATGGCTGGATGATTTATTAAAAGCGTTTGGATTGTTAAAAATGTGAAAAATTTTAATTTTGCATGTTAGGTCCCTTTTAAAATTCACATTATCGATTAGCTCAGGGTTCACGTTTTTTTTATTTCATGTGCAACATCTAAAAATCATAGAATCAAACTTTTTTTTTCAATCCCAGCCAGCCATTCTTTTATTAGGAAAAATGGAAAGTCTTCAGTTTGCTAAAACGCATTAACTGCTGATGAGTGTTTTCTTTTTCACACTTGGCTCTATTATTTCACATCTGCATGTAGAAAGCTGTGGGCAGCAAACATCTCACTCATCCAGAGAACAGATGAAAGGATTCAAAGATTATAGCAATTATTGGTAAACAACAACTATAAACAGAAAGCTACATCCAAACTGAGTCTTGGTCTAAACTGAAACATACTTACAGAAGGTTCAATACTCTCTCAAAGCTATTAATCAGACAAGAAATAATATTTTTTTCTCATATAAATTTAATTCAGACTCTTATAGGCATTATTTTTATCTTTTCAGCACAGAAAGCTGTCGGGTTAGTCAACACATTTGTGAGTTTGTGTCTTTCGTTAAGTAATTTACACATTTCCAGAGGTGCCATGTTGAGGCTGGTGGCTGGCAGTAGTAGATAGATTTACCCGACGTTTAATTATATGAAAGGTGAGATGTTGCAATTTTATGCATCAGCCGCCACTGCTGCGATGAAATGATGGCTTCCGGCGGCCATGTTGGCATCCATATATTTACTTATTTAGTGATTCTGGTGGAGTGATAGTTTGTGATTAGCAAATTGCTCGGTGCTTATCAGTAATTGCTCTGTAACAAGATGCCTGCAGCTTAAATATGGGGGTCATGGCCAAAGGTTTTGGTTGTGAAGCGACAATGTTTGCGATTTCTGTCTTTTCATCAGCACAGCTGAGGCTGTAAAAGAGTCTGTCTGGAACCTCTTCATCCATCTGTTTAACAAACAGACGTGCCAAATTCACCTTCTGTATGTTCTCATACTTAAATGTGGGTTTTTACTGCTTCTAAAGTTCAGTCATAAACTTTTTCAGGCAGGTGAAATTTCCAATTAAACTTGTCAATAGGCCTGTTGCAATAACAAATTTTGCTGGATGATAAATTGTCCCAGATGTTACTGCGATAAATGACAATATTATTGTTTTGAATCCATTTTCAAGTAACATAATGGTAATAAAGACATAATAATGCAAGAATATTTAACACTGGAACAGGAAGACATTTGAAATATCCAAAATAAATTAACAAAACAACAAATAAAATGGATATTGAAACGAAATTGTCCCTCAAAAAAAATCTAATCGAGACTAAAGCCCCAGACTAAACACTTTAGTCATCCAATTTTTGGTAGAAAGAGGGGAAAAAGAAAAACTATAAATCATGCAAATGGAAATGACTCAGTTTGTTTTAATTTATCGTGGTTCCATGATTTATTCTTTATTGTGGCAGGCCTATTTCTAAGAAGTTCCTTTTAGGCCTGTCATGATACTCCTGGATGATAAATTGTCCCAGAAGTTATTGCGATAAATATTATTGCTTTGAGATCATTTTCAAGTAATATAATGATATTGGCTTAATGGTGCAAGAAAACATTCTCAAACTTTATATTGTAATGAATATTTAACACTGGAGTTGGAAGATATTTTAAACATCCAAAAATAAACAGAAACGACAAATAAAATCAATTACAGGGAATCTGTAAACAAAAAAAACACACCAAACTGAAGACTTTTGTCAATCTTTTTTTGATAGAAACAGAGAAAAAAAAGAGAAAAACAATAAATTATGCCAATGGAAATTGAGCTTGTTTTAATTTACCTTTTTAATGACTGTATTCTTAATTTCCATGCATAGCTGCATTTAAAAGTAAGATAACATTTGTGAAAATGTTACCTGCACACACTCGTCCCTCCGCGGTGTAACCCTCCGGACAGACAGACAGACATCGACCAAGATGGAGGAAAGCTTTGGGGTCTCTGCAGCTCTCGCACCGGTCCGGAGTCCCCAAACAGGAGAGGCAGTCTCCATGGCACTGAGCTGTTAAAAACACATTTCACCAACTTTATTAGGCAGAAAATGCATGTGGTGGCGGCCATGTCTCACTAGCTAAAACATTTCTACATGATTACAGACATACATCCAGTCTGACATTCGTAAAACTCGCATCTTAAATCAGTTCCACCAGGTTTTAACAGACTTGGGGAAGATTTAATCGTCTGTCCAACTGGGAGTTTTAGAGAACATCTTCTGTCATCCAGAAGATCCACCGGTGCATTTCATGAACACCGTAAGCGAAGTTTCAGCTCACACCATTTCCCAGACGATCCGTCATTTTGACAACAATATATGAGCCCTCATAAGTCACCTTATATAATCTGGTATTTTGGACATATTTAAGTGTTAATGAGCAAATAAAGAATACCTGTCCTCTCTTTTTGTCTGTTAATTTTAGATTTCTACAGTACACAGATGACAAAAACACAGTAAAGCAGGCATATGCTACAAAAACCTACCATAAAACACCATTTATTATTCTAACTGTGGAAAACAAACAGTATAGAAAACATTTTAATCTTCCTGCGAGGCAAAGAAACTATTCTGAATCTTGTACAGATGGATTTAACATTTCGTTTCTCCCAAGTGTCTTCTGAAATGATTTGCCTCTTCAGCATCCAAACGCCATGTGCAAATTAAAAAAACGCTTTGTCACTGTCATGTTCTCTGAATAAAAGAAGGCAGAGATAAGGCCCGTCCAATCTGGGTTGCAGAACAGTCGAATGAAAGCAAGGGCTCGTCAAACAATGTGCGATGCCGTTTCCACTTGATTTCACAGCGACCGTATTGAGAAAATAAAACAGCAGACTGAGAGGACCGATTAATGTGACAACTGCAGAGCGAGACAGTAGGAGGAGAGGAAGGAGGAAGAAAATGACAGGGGAAAATAAAACAAGGAGGAGAGTTACAGCAGGAGAGACTGTGAGGGCGTGAAAGTGGGAAAGGAAAGTTGAACATGAGAAAAATGAGATGCTGCTTTAATCCTAACGACCAATAAGACTGTCAGCAAGCCAGAACACACTGTTCTAAGTATCTCCATCACTCTTCTCCTTCTCCAATCTGCCGCTTTTTTTGTTCCGTCGACTTCACAGTTTTATTTCATTCCAGCGTTCATCTTCTTTTCATCTGCCTCTCATCTCACTTTTTGACCTTAAATTTCACCCTGAGGCCAGACTTTTTATTGGAGATAAGGGAGAACTGCAGGAGCTTGTGCAGAAAATAGCGAGAGAATCTGTAAAAAATGGGAGCTTTAAGAAACTTAGCAGTATTTGCTCTGACCCACTGACAGATTTACCGGCTAATATGAACACCACTAAACTGTTTATTGCTCTGCTCAGCTGTGGTTTTTGGTAATAAACTAATTTCTTGCATGAATATAGTCTTTCCATCATAACATCTTTTTTGAAAACATGTTATTTTATGCATATTTACCACTGGAAACAAATGAGTACATTTATATAAGAAGCTCCACTTATGTAGATGCAGGAGCGTTTTTGTGTCTGGCTTTGACGCTGCACAGCACAGAGCGCTTTTATTTTTATCACAAGCTTAATAAGCCAGAATCCCTGAGGTACAAAATTGAAAAAAGCGCAACAGATAACAGCCTGTGATGACAAGTAAAGGGAGGATTCTTGATTGCTACGGTAAAATGGCCATTGTTGTTTATGTGTTTGATTGCTTGGAGAGCTTTGACCTTCAACAACTTGCCCTCCTCTCTTGAAAAGAAGCCAATTTAATAACTAAAGCCAAAAACAGCTGCTCCATAATGAAAATCTCCCCTCCTGTCTGCAGACAAATTTCCAGTACAAGAGAAAGTTTAAAGATGGATTAAATCCATTTTGCTACTCACTTTGTTGGTGAAAGTATTGGTGAAATGGATAAAGTCACATAACCGTGCGCTGGTCTCACATTACAGTCACAGAGCATAATTATCAAACATCTCAGACATCTCAGCAGGGAGTCGAAATCAAAGTCAATCAGTCCGACTTCACAGGGGAACTTCAGACTTGTTCATTAAAGTTTCTAGACTTTCAATAACGTAAATCAAGACTTTTCTGATAGAGGGAGGTCTGGTTTTCCATCCTGGACAATCAGATCTATCTGGAGAACTAATGAATGACCAACACAAAGTGGTCCATTGCTTTAAAATAAATTATACTAGTCGTTATATATTTTTAAAAAGTGTGGCATGCATTAGCATTTAGCATTTAGCTCCTCTGAGTCAGTCATTTTTAGATCCACTCTCCATCTGGTTGAAACCTTTTGCGGTTTGAACAGTTTTCAACTCTAAAAGTTTTCAAGCTCATAGCTACATACTGCGACATAGCTGTATAACTGCATATCTGTTTGCAGCCATTTTCAGTTTGGGGCGTGGCCAAAAGCAGCTTATTTAAAGTGACAAACACTTTTTGAGATTAATCACTAAATTTCTGAGTTATTTTTTTGGCAGAAATCTACTCCACCTTTTTTTCCCCATGATCTATAATCTTCCTAATTGTTAAAATCCCTTTCAAGCTTTGGATCTACAATACATTTTTAAAAAATAAAAAATAAAAATCGGGCTACTTTATTTGGTTGATTTTAGTTTGCGTGTTTTTGGAAATGTTTGGACAAATCTAAAATAAAGTATCGTTTTTCTTCAACTTTCTTCTGATGTATTTTGTTTTGGTCCCAATAAAATGGGACAATATGTGTAACATTAAAGAATATGGCTACTGTTTCTGCTTTTTCTTGAAAAGATGTTCTTGTTTATACAGAATGTGTTCCATATTAAAGAGAGCAGGTCGAAACCTAACAGCACCGAGCTCATATTTCCATCTTTTCCCATGAGACATGAATGCAGCATGACCATCAGGTGAGAACTGACCAATAGGAGAGCAGATTACTGACCTCTGGGCTTGAAGACGGCCCTTGATTAATAGACTGAGCAGAAGATTTATGAAGAGAAAAAGACAGAAGGAGGTTGTGAGCTTATGTCTTTTTCTATTCTTAGCCACAAAACAATAAAAAATCTTATTCAACACCACACAGATAAACTGATGGAGGATTTGTTTTCCTCTCTGGTTTGACACACAACTGTGCTTCCAATGACCATTTAATTGCGTAATTTTACATTTTGAAAATAAATTTGCTGAAGGAAACAAGCCAATTTAAAAATGTATATATATTTTTGGATAAAAAGTGTTGGTGCTGAGATGATGTAAGTTTCGACAATTTCGATAGAAAAACTTTTTTTCCGCCTCAACAACAAGATGTTGCCACTGACTGGCAAAAACCACAAAGAAGGCAACAGAAAGTAATCGGAGGATGATGGCGCGCCATGTTTTTATGATTTATCGGGTGAACAAACAAAGATCTTTTACATCTTTTTTACATCTTTTCACGTTGATCAGTCCCATCAGAATTTCACAAAAGTTTTTGTTAATTTTGTGCTGATTTTTTCATATTAATGTTAGGGACTACTGACAATAATTATCAGTAATAATTTATCATGGCAGCTATGGTTAATTGCTATTATGCGATCAGAAGTTCTTAGTTCAGAGTTTTAAGTTTTTAGCGCACATCAGTGTGAGTCTGTGGGGGTCAAAGGGCACGCCAAAGCCTAAATCTTATTGGTCAGTTTGCTTTTTTTGTGAGCTAAAAATTATGAGTGGAGTTTGAATCTCCCATAGTTCTAAGATCCCGCCTGAGCTTTTTACAGTGTGTGCGGTTCTGGCAGGTTGCTGCTTTATTAGTATTTTTGTTGTTTTCGCAAACTTAAAAGCTGACGGGTCACCCGTTGGCTGACACCAGCAGATGTTGAAAAAAAACGTCCGACAGATCGGAAGGTACGTACAAAACTATCACTGCACCTGACCTGCAAGAGCACAACCACCTCTCCAACGCACATCATGAGCGCGTCGCACAAAAGCAACACAAACCTAAACCACTAAACAGCTCACCCTTTTTTTTGGTTGTTTTTTTTAACACAAACGATACTAAATAATAAAGACATGGAAGCGAAGCCTATATACCCGTGAGATCCACGGAAAGAGGAGGATGTTGATTCCCAGGTTCAGGTGGTGACAAAGGAGGAGAAGGTGAAGCAACAATGTTTGCTTAATTTTTACTCTTTTGGGAAATGTTTCAACTAGATTAAATTGTTTAACCCGCAGTCTTGGCGCGACGCTCAGGAAGAGCGGCAGATGTCAGCTGACAGGTGACCCATCAGCTCTCCAGTTCGGGAAACATCAAAGAAGCTCATGAACAGGCGACCCGCCAGAACCGACACGGTAAAAAGCTCAACCGGCATCCAAACCGCTCTTAGAACTACGGGAGGTTCAAACTCTGCTCATCCATTTTTAGCTTACAGAAAACGCGCCAAGCCACCAAATAAACAAAAGCAAACTGACCAATCAGATTTAAGCTTTGGCGTGCCCTTTGACCCCCACAGACTCAGACGTGCGCTACGTACAAGATGTTTTGACACATAAGATCTTTTTTTTCTCCACAATTTTGTTAATTGTAAAGAGGATTTGATAATAAAAATTTCAGAAATTATTATTTTCTTTTTTTTAACTTCAAGGAAAATCTTAAGGTAGGCAGAGTGGCTGCAGCCGTCCAGCTGCAGGCGCTGCTGCCCTCTGATAAAATCCTGCAGGCGTCTGCGCATAGTTCTGAACTTTAACCATAGAAAAGAGTTTTATGCATAAAGCAATTTATTTTAAACATTTTTTATAATTTACTTTTTTAAAATCTAAATATAAACAAATGTTATTAATTTAATGTAAAGACATTAAATTAAATAATTTCTTTGGCAGTACTCCCTAATGACAATGGCTATTTTTAGAACTTGCTCCGCGGGCGACTGACAATGTCCCCTCGGGCGACAGGGCGCCCGCAGGCACCGTGTTGGTGACCCCTGGTCTAAGCCAACTGACACGCTACAATAGATCAAACTGCTGAAGAAGATCATGTTGGTTCTGATGGAAAAGTGTCAGACTGCTCGCCAGGTTTCTCAAAAGTCCCAACAATGGGTCACCGAGTCCCAGAAGTGAAGCCCAGAACAACAAATTGACAAAAGTTACCAAATAATTTATGAGTTATGAAGTTACAATCAATAAAAAACCTTTTTTAGTGAGTGTGAATGTTTTTTCCCTCAGGCAACAGCAATCTGCAGCTGAGCCAGCATGGCTTTCCCCCAATAGACACTTTCAGTCTGTTATTCATAACTATAAACTCGCTCCCTGTTTATGGGCCTCTTCAAGCTTCTTGTTTACATATTTACAGATACTTTATTATTTATAAAGTATTTATGGTAACATTGTCTGCTGGTTTATTCATTCAAGCTTAGACAATACGGCGAAGGAATTTTAACATATAAAACTCAATATAATATCTTTAGAGAGACAAAGAAAAGTTTATGCAACATATAATTAATGCTGCCGAAAAAAGGGAAACTTGTGAAGGAATCAAAGGATGATACAAAAGGAAAATTGTTCATGGTCTTATCAAAACATGTAATTATTAAAGAAATTCACATTGATGCAAACAACTTGAGTCTTGATATCTACCGTTTATAAAATGAAGCCAGATCCTAGGTTGTTTTTATTTGGTTTATTTGTTTTGAATGCATGGATCTTAGTTAAGATTTCAGTTAATTTCCTTTTTGTTTTAGCAGGATGTGCACACTGAAGTTAAACCCAGCTCTTTTTAACTTCTATAATTTTAAAAAGAGTCACATTTTTAAACCTAAAGGATCTGCTGTGAACACATAAAACCAGCTAGTACATATGATGCATTCAGGTCAAGGGTCAACTTCACCCTGAAATCACCTTTCAGTCTTCCGAAAAAAGGGAAACAAGTTTAAAAAGATAAAGGAGTAAGTTTCTGATTCTTGTCCAGCCCCAGCAGAGTCATCCAGACACACGTTGCATCTTTTCTGAGTAATTACGTACCCTGCTGACACTCGGGGCAGCATCGGCCTTCCTTTATGACGGCCAGAGTTCCTGGTGGGCAAGTGGGGCAGGAGCGCAGATAACAAGTCACCCGGGTATCGTGGCATTCACACTCACGGCAGCTGCCATCGGTCCAACGAGCCCGATTCTGAAATACAACCAAGGACTTCGTTAATTAGACCTTAAACAAGTGACAGAAAGCAAAGACTGCGCTGATTTTAATTTTTAATTCAGAGGAATCTCAATCGCATTTATGAAACAGGGCCATTCTTGAATTTTAATGAGTTTTATTTGAGGAAAAAGCGTAACACTCGTGACTTTTTAGGCGTTCTGAAAACAGAAAGAGGGAATCAAGGGGAAAGTTACACCAGCAGCGACTTCAGCGTCAAAACACAAAGAAAAAATAAAATGTCTAAAAAATAAAACTTTTCAAACTTTACCAACTTAAAGTCGAGAAATAAGACACTAAACATATTAAAATGCAGTGATTTTTTTTCTTTCAGCTGCCTTCCTTTATGCACCGCTTTCATTTATTACTCATTCCAGTTTCTGAGCGACACAAACACTATGACCCTGAATGAGTAATAGAATTAATTAAACTTATATAATATTCTTTATTCCTAACAGCACACCAGATGAACTGAATAATTCAGAACCAAACATCTGACTAGATTCAACACGGCAACATATTTCCATCGCTCAAAAACAATAACCTGTTGTATTCAAAGTGTTTTAGATATGCAGTAAAGAGAAGCAAGTCTGTAGTAACGCATGAGTCAAAGTTTACTTTCTGTTCTCCACTGACGTCTTAAGAAGCCATATCTGCACCAAGCCTATGCAAACATCTGCTAAGACTATTTTGTTTGTATAATATGATTAAAATTAATGTAATTTAAAGTGCTTCAGAGGAAAATAGGCCTGTCACAATAACAAATTTTGCTGGATGATAAATTGTCCCAGAATTTATAATAGTTTATATTTCAATATAAGCTACTGAAATATTGTCGTTTTGACACCATTTTCAAGTAAAACAATGGTAATGGCATAATAAAAATGCAAGACCACATTCTCAAATATCAATAAACTTTAAAATTTAATGAACATTTAACACTGGAACCGTAAGACAATCAGAAGCTGTGTTCACAGGCAAACATTGGTGTTTGCTGTCGGTCAGAAACATTTTCACAATCAAAACAATAAATAGAAAAAATAAATAGAAAACTCCAGGTTTCTATTTATTGAAGTGAATTGACTTCATGTGCATTTATTCGTGTAAACAAAGGCAGAAAACAGCTATAATACAACCCACGAGACATTTATGCCACTTTTACACACATATTCCAATGAAAATATGGCATCACATTCCTGCAAAAAATCCAGAAGACCCTTATCAAGCAATCACGACTAGGCCTGTAATGATAGCAAATTTTGTCCCAGAACTTATTGCAATAAACAATCATACTGTTGCTTTTACACCATTTTAAAGTAATATAATGATAATGGCATGTTAATGCAAAAAGACGCTCTCAAAAATCTAATTCTAACCAAATTTTAACACTGTAAAATATTTAAAATATACAAATAAATAAACAAAATAACAGTAACAAATAAAATTAATTATTAAGTCTAAACAAAATTATCCTAAAAAACTGACATTATCCTGAAAACTTTAATCATCCAATTTTTGAAAGAAAGAGAGAGAGAAAAGTGAAAAACGATAAATCATGCAAATGGAAATCATTGAGCTCGTTTTTATTAATCATGCGATTAATTGATTCATTTACTTATTATTTATTGCGGCAAGGTACACAGATAAATAAAGCTACATTTTAAAAAATAGGGTATTTAAGGTAATAATAAAACTCATTATTATCTTAACTCTTGAACTGGAAAACATTTTAAATAACCAAAATAATCAACAATAATCAAAATAGATTATGAGGTTTCTGTAACCAAAAATCCATTTAGAAAAATAAGAAGAAGAAGAAGAAATAAGAAAATAAAAAATGTCTTTTATGACTAAAACTTCGTGTTTTAGTCATAAAGCACCTTTTATTCAGGCCCAAACAAATAAAGTAAAAAAAGAGACAATCTTATCTTCTCAGTCTCATCGTGTTTCAACTTCAACTAAAAGACAGGTCTTCCATAAATGTGTGTCATCGTTCTACCTCATTATATTTCCATGCTGTTATCTAAAAGTCCTTTGAGTTTCCAACCAATAATCATTCCGTCACAAAAGCGTCTATTTTCTTTCGCTAATGGTGAAATACTTTCTCCAGGGAGACAAAGAACAATCCATTTAGAGATGATAACTGTGATAACTGCCATTTATGGACTCACTCTGAGCTGCAGCCTTGGGCAAATGTCTTAAGATTTCATAAATATTTTGTCCTGATTGATGTAGTAAAACATCCAAGCTGTGAAATCCAGTTTTCTAGGGCTTCGTTATGAATAATAAAACTGATGAAAGTCTTCAAGATCTGGGCCAAGATGTTAACAAAACAAAACTCAAAGCAGCAGAACTTTGTTTTTCTGCCATTATCAATCAAGCTAATGCAATAAATAATTGCTACCGTTTAGGGTTTGAGTTCATACATTTACTGACTAACATTAATATGGGCAAAAACACATTAAGGACATCTACATTGTTTGGATTTTTTTGTTTTCTTTTGCCACTCTAATAATATTTATTCTCAAACACTGGAAGTTATAAACAGGCCTGGTACGTCAACAAACTTTGCTGGATGAAAAATTGTACCAGAAATTATTGAAATAAGTGATAACATTATCATTTTGAGACTATTTTTAATTAAAAATATAATTATAATGGGATATTAATGTGAGTACACCCTCTCAATGATAAAAAAACAAACTTTTCTAACTTTTGAATTAGAAAACATTTTAAAAATACAAAATACACAAAAAATAATTATAATTAAAATGGATTGTGAAGTCTCTGTAACAGAAAATAATAATAATTCAGGGAAAACAGGCAAAAGGGGCAGGTAGTGCAGCTAACTACTTCGTATGAGGTGTATCGCTTTTCGACAACATTAAAGAGGAGAATCATTTTAATTCATCATGCGATTAATTGCTTATTGCGACAAGTTTGATTATGTCTTAGAGACTCAGCGTAATACCTTGAACGATTTCCCCTCATAGAGACAGGAAGGCTTCAACGAAGAACATTCTGGACAGCATTTTCCTGGCAGATGAACAAGCTCTGACTCCTAAAACACAAACAAAAAACGGACAAATTAAAAGTTTACTCAAATTTCTTACATTCACAAACATTCATTCATTCTACAATTTATTATTATGACTGACAGAGTTAGCTTTCCTGATGGCTAACTAACTAACTAGGCAGATTTTACAGCAGTCTTCAAGCAAGTGTTGCTAACTCCTCAGTAAGAAAAGTGGCTATTGGCTGCCCTAAAACTTGCTAGATGACATCATCGTCTAATTTCCATATTTGGTCATGTTGATCTAGGAAGAAGAAGAAAGGACTATCAATGTTGGCAAAACAACAAGTGATTAAAAATATGTTTAAATCTATAAATGAGCATAATTAATAAATAAATAAATAATTTCTAATTTGATAAAAATCTTTACTTTTCAAAAAGAATAGAAACCAATAGGACAAAAGCTATGCCACCCAAACATCTTCAATATGGTAAAAAAATTATAAAGATGTTAAAATGTATCTTGCAATAACCTTCTATAATGATAAAGAAAAAAAACTGAAATCTAAATCTACATCTAGGTCTGTGCATTAAATTTTACTGGACGATAAATTGTCCCAGAAGTTATTGCGATAAACGATAATATTGTTGTAATATAATGGTAATGGCGTAATAACGAAAGGAAACATTCTCAAAGATAAATAAACTTTAAATTCTAATGAATGTTTAACACTGGAACTGGAAAACATTTTAAAGAAATAAATAAATAAAACAACAAATACAATAAATTATGAAGTCCTTCAAAATAAGGGCTGGTTGAGACCAACGCACCAGAGTGAAGTTTTATCATCTAGTTTTTGGTACAAAGAGGGAGAGAAAGGAGAAAAAAAATCACGCAAATGGAAATTATTGACCTCATTTTAATTTATCATGTGATTAATGGATTTATTATTTATTACAACAGGCTTGTCTACATAATTCATATAATTATCAGCATTTGGAAATTATAAATAAATGTTGGAAACAATTTTTTCCAACATTTAAAGCACCTATATTACATTTCTGGCAACAGATTCCTATAAATTTTGTATCAGCAATCAATAACTTTATAAAATAACCTAAACAGTTTGTTCTATTTCTTTTCTTTGGCCTTTGAAGGTTGTTCACGAGTCAAAAAGTCTCAAACAGTATGTATTCAGTCAGTGGAGCATGGCGTTATTATTGGAGCGATCATAAACCGAACTAGAAATATTAGTTCCTCCTTCTGCCTACCGAGTCAAAAATGTCATTAAACCCATAACCTTCTCTGAACTGTAACGAACACTGAAGCACACACACTCTGGAAACTGAAAAGCTTTGATCTTCACAGCAACGTGACCTTGTTCATTTCAGGGCTGGACAAGTGCCAGTTATGCTACTTCCAGTAAATGGCACTTAACAGTTTCAATTATCACCATATAGCATGATTAATGGTGTCTTATTGAGACCCCGCAGAGGGACATTAATGCAATATGATTAAAACTGCTTCATTCCTGCCCACCTTAAAACAGACATTCACAATAAATAATGGAAACTCCAGTTATTGACCTTAAAAATCTTTGGATTTGCCTAAAAACGCTCCACTAATCCAGAATCCCACATTACCAGCTACCTTAAGAGTCCTAATTACCAGATGAAGTCTCTGTTTTAAACTGGAGCCGATTCCACATGATAAGACCATTATATGTGAAGCACAGAGAGAAACCCTTGCAGCTGTCAGGTTAATTCATTTCTTTGGACCAAGCAGCACATTTTAAGGCTCTGCTTCTTCTCATTAGTTCCATCTTGTCTTTCAATTTGCTGCATCTTAACGAAGTGATTATCTGTGACAACCTTATAACCTTTAATGAATATTCTTTCTCCAGTTTCAAACAGTCTGGTGATATAATCTAGCTAAATGTAGAAAATGTAGAAAGAAAATAACTAAGCCAGCCTCCATTGACTCTATAGTTGCATTTTATAGAGACAATACAGGATTTTCGGTTGCAGGAGTGTCGCCTGTTAGTGAGGAAGAGTTCACATTAGCATTCATGGTTAATACTGATTCACTGGATTTAAACCGAATGTGGCATTTAATCTGATTAAGGTTAAAGTTCTCTGCTGAAACTCCTGAAGTAAAGTTCGACACATGAATACTCTAAAGAGAACCGAACCGGCTTCGTGCATTCACTCCTGCTTGGTGAGAAAAGTTCTGCTACGTGTTCAGGGTTTCATAAATCCTGACTGAATCGTCTCGGTTATAAACCGACGCTGCGTTTTTCATAAAAAAGAAAAACTTTTCCTTTGTAACGTTTAGGGAGGAATTAGTGATACAAGCTTTAATATTTTTTAAAAGATACTTTGTTTTATTTACTGTGACAACTATTAGGAATTAAAAGATATGGACATTTGGGTTGATATGGATAGCCAATATTAAAATTGGTGTTATGATCGATAATCAGTTTTTACCGATATATATATATCGTTAAAAATATCAATTCATATGAATGAACATGATGGACGGACGGACAGACTCACCTGTGGACATCCAGCATGGCCGCATTCGGCCTTCCGACAGACCACTTGACCCCGGTTACAGGCGCAGAACTCGCACCCTGTGCCGTTCCACATGTCTCCATGGTAACGGACCTCACCCTGGTACAGGCAGCTTCCTTTGGCAGGAGCACATTCGTCGCAGCACCGACCGGCGCGCCTCACTTTGGTCAGACCCTGCGTAGAAACGGAAACACAATCCACTACAGGAGAAAGAAAACTCAGAGAAATGTTTCTTTTTTCTGCTTGTTTTGAGGAAAGACGAGAGTCTAAAGATGTTTCTTGTTGCTTTGTCACAGAAAAACACAGCTGGGCCCATCAGGTTGTTCTTCCAGTTTAATGTCAGAGAGCTGAAGAGACCAGATATTTTTATTTTTTATTCTAAAAGATTCATGTTTTGGTTTCTGTCTTGTTTTTCTTTGTCACTTATGTTTTCCAGTTGCTTCTCCACACACACCTGGTTTAGAAGTTTTTTAATTTATTTGTATATATTAGGATCTTGGGTTGTTCAGAGGAATCCTGACCAGAAACTCAAACAACTGAGAGGAGCAGCATCTCTACTCCAACAAAGCAGGCAAAGCCTACCTCCTTCTCTTCAAACTCCAAAAATGTTTTATAAACTGCCTTTTTTTAATTTTACAATCCAATATTTTCACCAAGTCAGTCTTTGCCACAAAATAATAAAGTACCAGAAATAAAAACAAATAATGTTTCAGATAAGCATTAAAATTATAAACAGTTGAGATTCAGATCTGTTACCTAATCCACATTAAAGGTATCAGCATGCACTTTGCAGCCATTTAATATTTTGGTGTGTGTGTGTGGGCGTGTGTGTGTGTGTGTACTGTGTTTTACGCTCCCCTGCGATTTCACCACCAATAGTTCCAGCGCACTAAAGAAGCTGCAAGATGAAATTTGCATGCAATTAAGGATTAAATGTCAGGCTGCGTGAATATTTTGTGCATGCATTGTGTGTTTAAGCATTGTGTGTGCTTGTGCGTGCAGGCGTCCGCGCGTGTGTGTGTGTACAAGTATTTGCACTTGTCATGCTGTGTTGCTGTAAAACTGTTACAGAGCTGCACTGTGGGAATTCGCCTCCGTTTTGGGAATATTATGCAAACCTCCCTGATTTATACATTTATACTTCAGCTTCAAGACTTTCTGTTTTGAGTTAGACTTCAAGACTCCTCGTTTTCTTCTTAAGAGTGCATGGGTGTGTGTGTGTGTGTGTGTGTGTGCGCGTGTGTGTGCGTGTGTGTGTGTGTGTGTGATTGCTCACCTTGTCACAGACAGCTGGCCGACAGGTGTCTGTGTGACATTTCGACTGACCCCGGTCACACACACATGTAGTGCAGGCGTCCTTCTGCCACTGCTCCCCATGCTGCAGGGAGACACAGACGCATATTTAGATCGCTCCAAACTCTGAGTGCGACACCAAAAGCCGATTTCTTCCTGTGAGGGTGAGACAGAAAAACAGGGGCGTCCTGGGAGGGAGGACGCAGTTCAAACACACAGTCGGCACTGAAATGTCAAACAAATCTTCTGTTTTAGGCTGGAAGAAGAAGAAAGGAGGCAAGAATAATAATAAATAAATGTGCAAAAGGTTAATTAATGAGATTCTGCTTTGTAAAAATGTTCACCAAATCAAGTTTAAGACTTTTTAAAACTATCATGTTAGTCACTCAAAGCACATAACATAGAATTAGACTGAATAGATGCACCCCTATGAATCGGGCACATTGTCACCGATATAAATCTAGATTTTCAAACAATATCGGACTGATAACAGACTAATATCGGATCTGTGAATCTCTAGAGATTCATATATTTAACTTACATTGTTTTCTAATTAATTTAAGACATCTTAAGGCTTTAATTTAGGCTGTATACTGGATTATCTGTCCATCAACTCCATTAATCCAAGACGCAGATCCAGCAGGCAAACACAGACACTTAACTGAGACGATCTCCAGACCTGCCTGAGTTATTCCCAGGCCAGCGGTGATAAATATAATCCCTGCAGCAAGTTCTGGGTCTGCTGCAGGGTCTCCTCCAGGTCAGGAGCGTCTCCAGAACAAGCTGTCAGTTCACCCAGACATGGACATTTCAGCTGCTGTTTATGCTTCCAGCTGAAACTCTGAGTTATTCCCACACTTCTTAAAAACTTGGCTAGAAGTAAAAATAGCAGACAACGTCAGAAAGAACTGCAAACGTTTTTATTTCCTTTAACTTTTTCACATTTTACCACTTAAGTCTCAACAATAAACTTCAGAGATTAATTGGGGTTTTATTTGTCAGACAAAGCTGAGCATAAATATGAGATGGAAAGAAAATGAGAAATGTTTTTGCTAAGATTTTCAGACAGAAATCTCTGTTGTGCTGATTTTTGTGTTTTCATGATGTAAAGCCATATTGCTGAAATGTGCAATATAAATAAAATTTGATTTGATTTAATTAATGTCTTGTTGAAAAGTTACTTGCAAGCTAGTTTAGTCTTATTCCAAGTGTGCTAAGATATTTCCACTAGAAAAAAGCCCAAAAATACTTTTGTGTTTTTGCATTTTATGAATGGATCTGCTGTTTCTGGCC
Organism: Xiphophorus couchianus; assembly: GCF_001444195.1. Lineage (NCBI taxonomy): Eukaryota > Metazoa > Chordata > Actinopteri > Cyprinodontiformes > Poeciliidae > Xiphophorus > Xiphophorus couchianus. The sequence continues at coordinate 4,668,106 of NC_040239.1, forward strand.
TTAGAAAGTTGTTAGCAAACATTAGACCAAGAAACACAGCAAGAAGAAAGTTGTGGAGAAGCTTAAAGCAGGGTTAGTTTATAAAACAATACCACTAGCTCTGAACATCTCCAATTAAATGAATATGCAAATCAAGTAATTTCGTTTTGTGCATGTTCCCCCGGACCGGCTTCATATCTGGTGAGTTTCAGGTCTCAAATTTAAAATCCAGTTTATATTGAGGTCGCCGTCCTGCAGACGTCAGATTTAATTCCAACTTAATTTCTCTTTAAAGTTAAACGGCTGAATTAAATATTGACCCAAGGCTCGGAGAATGCAAATGATTTCAGTATTTAAGACATCAAAACACAGAGAAGCTGTTTGAACATCAATCATCTCAGAGTGATTTATGACCTTCCAGGAGGATTTAAATTCTCACCTGAACAAACGGATCAAAAGAGCTCAGAATAATCATTTATATTCAACCTGAACGTTGTTTTAACATTCAGTGACTCGTTCTTCATTTACACACGCTTACCAAGGGTAATAACTGAGCAAAACTCTATCTGTATTTAACAAGTTTAGATTAAAAGAAAACACAAATACAGACTTTTTATTTTTTTTAATTTTGTGTTAACTGAAAAAATAAACTTTTAAAAATCATTGTTTTAATTAAAAAAGGAAGGAATCTCATTTTGTAGAAAATAGAGGAGAGATAATTCCAGTTAAAACCCATGAACAAAGAAAAGGACATACATTAAAATTAGGAAACTTTATGTGTTTCTTTTAATAAAGCAAACACAAAATACATTTTTATATTTTACATCTACCAGTGCATCTCCATAAATTAAGATACTACTGAGAAGTTATTTTATTTTATTAATTCTCATCACTAAAAGTGAAATATCATATAAATTAATTAAATACTGATGTTTTCAAGCCATTATTCCTGCTAATTATGTTTTTCAGGCAATAAAAACACATTAGATTAGAATTTTCCACCAGATCAATAAAAATCTCCTTTAATGCAGAAATTATTTTCAAAACGTTATCTAATCTAATTTGTGCCTGTTCAATTATTTACCCAAAGATTTGAGAAAATTAGAGCATTTCATTTAAATATTGCATGTTTTGTTAGCAGGTGAAAAAATTAATTCACTGAATTATTTATGGAGATTTTATGTGGGGGATAAAAAACCAAATTGTGTCCAGTGAGTATTTTACTCTTCATGAGACTTGAGTCTTGGCTGTCTTCAGTCAGAGGCTTCTTCAAATTTGCTGTAACACAGACTGCTACTGGAGATCTCTCCTACCAACACCCATCACTACTGAAGAATTTGAATAAATACAAGTTACAAAAACATTCAATTTCCCTTTGGGATCAATAAATTTAATTGAATAAAACTTAAGATTGTTTTAGGCGTTTATTTAGGTCCTCTCACATTTCTGTACTTTGTCAACAAACAAGCTAGAAAATATTTTCTTTTCTAAGACTTTAATACTTAGCAAATTTATTGGCTGATGTACATAAAATATCAATGATTACATTATTCCTTCCGAAGCTGAGAGCATGTGTGCATTTAAAGATCCAAGCGTAGAATAGAGAGGGATGGACGATGTGATCAAAGTGAGAGATGAGAGTCTGCACGGCGCTGAAAACACAGCAGGAGGAAACAAACAGCGAGTAAAGAGGACGGATTGAGGCTTTTAGGAGCGCGAGGCCCACCTGGTACTGTGTTCCAGCAGAGAGACAAGGGTTGGACACACACTGGGGACAGCAGTGGCCTGGCTGGATCACCAGGTTCTCATGCTGGAAGAGGAGGAAAACACGTCAGAACAGGTGTAACTTTGGTGAGACAGAGAAAACTCCTTCCTAATATTCCGGTCTTTTACAGGTTCTGAGTCAGAGCAGGACGATACAGCTGGCAAACGTATCATGAAATAAATGTCTCATATCAGTCCATATCTATCAATAATTATTTGTCCTTTTTTTGTTTTGTTTTAAATATCTGAAATACAACCAAACTTGTGCTGTGACCTTTTCTGTTTTAACCACAGTTTTTATTTCACATTGTTTTTTTATTTTTAAGCAGTTAGGAGGCAAAGTGGGGGAAACCTGAAACTGCTGCTGTGCCAGTTACTCAGCAGGTCGTTGCTAGGTAACCAAAGCCGGGAGGGAACTTGAAACAGCTTGTTACCCAGCAGGCTGTTTTGTTGCTAGGCAACCAAAGAATGAGTGAGTTAGTTGATTCCACCAGAAGTTGAGCAGTTGAAACCTTTCCTCTGCCTACATCCCCCAGAATGCCGTGTGGTTCTGGATCGGAGTTCAGCAAATATTTCACATATTCTAATCTATCAGTAATCTATCAGATCTATCGTCTATTGATACTGATCGCGTGTCTGTCTCCACTCTGGCCTCATCCGTCTAAAGGACAGTATCTAGAAATGTTGTGGTTCATTTAAAGGGAAAGTATTATGTGTTTTTCAGCCACCTAGTGTCATTTTATAGAACAATCAAGTAACTATGTAACCTTCAGTTGATATAAAAATACTACATGACTTAAACTAAAATTGACTTTGTAAATTAGCGCCTTGAAATTGGATCTGTGTCTCTTTAAGAAAGTTTTGGCAACAACCCGGTATTGTGCTAACACACACAGCTGTTTGTCCCAAACCAACAAACAACCAGTACAACAGCTTTAATGGAAATGTTGATCATACGTTACTTAAATACATTTAATTTACAGAAAATGGCTGCTGCTTTAATTCTTTATTCCTCTGGATTCAACATTGAAGTACTTAGTTTCTCATTGAAAGCGTTTCTATTTTGCTTTAGATGTTGGTTATTAAACAAGGACAGTGTGAAAAACACCATAAACCCTAAACTTTCTTTTTATCATGGCTATTTTATCTAATAATTTTGACGCTCCTCTCATCTCTTTGTCTAAATTTCAGAGTCAATCAGCATTAATCTACTGAATTCAAATAACTGAGCTGAGCAGGACAGACACAAAGCCACAGAATAAAAATGAGAGCACTCAAAGTGTGTTTGAGATGAAACTCACTGGTCTACAGGCCACTTGCTGACACTCCACCACCGAACACTGGGCCTTCCCACTGCTGCACACACATCTGGTACACAAGCCGGGCTCCCACTCCTCTCCATCCCTGTAGACCACCGCCTGCCAGGAGCAAGACTCTGACACGCACCAACAAAAACTAAATGAGTAAACAGCAAAGATGGCCGCCGGGTGAAGAGCAGGCTCTGTAAGCATTACTTTCCTGCACGATCTGTGATTGAGAGTCAGGAAACAAAGAGAATTAGCTAATTAGCTGCTAAACGGTGAGATAAATCATTGTCGCTCCAAGACATCATTAGATCCAATATTAACGTTTCAGCGCGAATCTGAAGATCTGGTGGAACGTCATACCTGCACGTGGTTAATTAGTTCATAAATATGGCGTCCAAGGATGTGAATTTAAAATTATTCCTGTGTTTCACAAAATCAGTGAAAAAATAAAAACATTCTGGAATTTCATGATGTGCAACAAAAACAATATCCATCTCTGGAAGAACTCCTCGGCTGAAAAAATACTTATTTAGTATGAATTTCACATTTTCCAGTTTGCTTTTGTGCAAAAACACAAAATCTTACCAAGTAATTTTGGTCTAATTTCCATTTTAGTCGTACAATAAAACTAAACATACTTACGAGTAACTTTTCAGGAAGAAATAGCAGATCGATTTAAATCAATTATTCCTTTCATTGAAGAAAAAATGCTATTTATAAGTTAAATAAATCTGCCAGTGAAGATTTTAGCTTACAAAATGGAAAAAAAGTCTTATTTCACTCAAAGTTAAGCTGAAGATTAAAGTAAAAATCTGCACAATGCGGCAATATTTTGTACAATTATTTGTCAAAATAGGTGCTAGAATAATTTCAAATGATATTTGAAGATATTTTAATTTCACTCTCGGTTACACAGAATAGAAATTGTATGTTTTATTTTTAATATTTTTAAAGTTAAGTTAAACAGAAGGTCACTTTATTCAAAAGTAGAGGGACAAACTATTCTAAAGTAATGTTTTATCATTTTTATGCTAAGTTTCAATAATCGTATCAACTTGAAATGTATTCAAAGCAAACTAGGACATTGATTATATATTTTAAGAATACTGATTGAGTACAGATGTGTACTTAAGATTACTACCTGAATTTATAGACCTGTATCATTGTTCCACTAACTCATTATAAAGGTTCCATTGTCTAAATGTCAAAATTGTTCATATTAAGCTAAAAATATTCTGTAACTTGTAATTGTCAGAAATTAGAAGATGAAATCTGCAATTTCTCAAAACAACAATAATTCAAAATATACAGCCTGTATAAGATCTTTGCAGAACAATAAATGCTTTATTAAAAACAATCTAAAACAAATGCAGTCGGTATTAAAGTCTTCATGTACAGTGGAATCTGAAGTAGCTCTCACCTCCATTACTGCCACACTTGGGGCAGCAATCCCCCGTTGGGATGAACGGGTTCTGGTCCGGCGAACAGGTGAGTTGGGGGCAGGGCCGGGCATGGCAGGACACACTCCCTTTAGAGCAAACACACACCGAACAGGGAGAGAGACTCCACTGGCTGTCGTGCTGTGGGAAGCAAACAAACAAAGAATAAAAATTAATTACATGGAGAAATAAAACCTAAGGCAGAAATAAGACAGGAAGGAGAAGAGGCAGTGAGATGAAGCAGACAGAGAAGAAATGCTCTAAGCCTGAGTGACAGATGAGAAAACAGACACTGAGTGGGTAGGAAGGATAAGAAGTGACTAAATATACTGCTCAAAAAAATAAAGGGAACACTTTAAGTGTTAAACACCTGTTTAAGTGTTCCCTTTATTTTTTTGAGCAGTGTACAATGGCATATTAGGAACGGTAAATTCCCGCCAATTTTTTTTTAATAAAACTATTAAAATATAAAGTCTAACAAATTTTCTGAAAAAGAATCTTGGACATTTTTGAGCTCCAAAAGTCAAAAATCTGCAAGAAAAACGATTAATCTAAGACATTTTCTGGGAAAAGCGTGGATTTTTCTGGGTTTCCAAAACCAAAAATGTTTTAACTTTTCAAGCTCAAATAATTTCCAAAAGTCAAAGATTTTCACCTTTTGAAGTTTCCACGTTTCTTTCCAGAAAATCTCTCAGATTAATCTTAATTTTTTTGACTTTTCATGCTCAGAAATTAAGTGTGAAATAAGTGTAACATGACTTAACTTCCAATGTCCTTGCTAAAGCCAAAATGTTGCCGAATGATTGACGCAATTTTACTTACTTTTTATTTTTTTAATTGAATGAGCCGCTTCAACATTTTACATTTCCTCCATTTTCTAAATCTCACCGTCGTCTCTTTCACTTCTTGTTACTGATTGGCTAGGGTGAAGTCACATGACCACCAACTGTAAACGTAGCGCCGCGTCTTAAAGGGACATGAACAGAGCCTACCGTAGCGTAGCCAAAAAAAGAGCAAAAACTACTTTTCTTTTAATTTTTAATAACCTGAAAAATCACGTCACGTTAATTTTCGGTTTATCACCCAGGTCTCCCCTTGAGGTCATTTTAATAACCAATATTTCCTGAACAAATATGAAAAATGAACTGCAATAAGGCAAAATTGAGTTTAATTATGTTTAATTTGTCTATATAGCAATTTAATCAAACAAAGGTCAGAGTAAAAATCTTGCTAACGAATAAAAATAGATTGATTTGGGTACAAAGCAAGATAAAGCATTTATTAAAGCAGTAAAATAAAATTTAAAGGTTTTCAAACAGATTCCAGAGAATAAGCGACTTAAAACTGAAAGCTCTGCCACCCAATCTGCAGATTTAATCTCTTTAGTGATATACAGAGGTGTATACATTATAACCACAAGTTCAATTTTATATTTATTAATTTCTACATTCCAGTTGTTTCTTTTTAAAGATGTTTGAATAATGTTGCCTATCATAATTTAGAGGTAAGTGTGCAATAAGGAGAAACAATAAAGGGAGAACAACACTGAGGACAGGAATCGTTGTGAAGCTGAATTAAAATCAGAGATAACTCCCAGCCAGAGATGGAAGTGCTAAAGGCTGAAAAAAAAACATGAGACAGGATAAAATGCAGAAAAAGAAAGATTAAAGGAAAGTGTGAACATGAAAAGCAGATGTCTAATTTAAATTTGAGCTGAGCCTCAATAGTTATCTCAAGTACCTTGGGCTAAATCTAAACTATGCTATAGCTAGCTAGCTAGTGGCTAACAGTAAAAATGATGACTTTTCCTGGACTTCCTTTTAATATGAAATCTTGGCTTTATATACCTCCACAGGCCTTACCCATTCATAAATCTCAAATTTAATCATTTCTATGAATGAGAGAAGTACAGTAGATAAAATCCACAAGTTAATTTCATGCATTTCATCTGCTACTGTAGTGGTTCCCAAAGATTTTCTTCTGGCCCCGCCAGTGTTTCCCAAAGATTTTCTGGGCCCCCCTATGGATTACAATAAAATCCCCCCCAAAAACGAATAACAAAGTTGAGCTTTTTGGCACTGCGTCCCCTCTAGGGGCCGCGCCCCACACTTTGGGAACCACTCTGCTACTATATCAATATGAGGGTGATGTATACTAGTCCTTTCCCTTTTAAATTACATAAATAAACATAAGCATTAAATTAAACCATATTAAATAAAACAAACCATCTAAACCTGAATTAAGAGCAAACAAACAGCCAGTGTGGGTAGAAAAAAGAGACACAAGAACAGTTAAAAAAACCCTCAACTATTATGGGGGAAAAAACGTAAGTAACTTATGATTCACAACTACTAAAATCTATGGAGCTAAATTGGGGCCATAAAGTTTTTTCAACAGAAGAAATATTGAAAATGAGAAAAAAGATTTGAAACAGAGAAAATATTTTGAATCTGAGAAAAATAGTTTTAAAACTCAAAATAGAAATTTGAACCTAAAAAAAATTTTAAAACCTGAAGATTTGAAACTGAAAAAAATGTTTTAAAACTGAAAAATAAAAAAAGGTTCAAAACTACTTTTCTAATTCAAGTGTTTTTCCCAGGTTCAAAATAGTGTTTAAATTTCCAACTATTTCTTTTTTTCCCCCTTTGAACAAACTTTATGGGCTCAATTTAGCTCCGTATAAATCATACATTTAATTATCTGATAGACAGAACTATATAAAACACACTGGAATGAATCTGTGAGTTTATATTGAATGCCATTCCTAGAAGCTCTGTCTCTTTCAATAACCAACCAACAAACTGTCAGGTTTTTCCTTCACAACTGAACATTTAAATTTTGTAAATGTGCTAAAATAAAACCAGTAAGCGACGACACTTTTGTAAACATTCAAGTTCAGTTTGAAAAATCATTTAGAGCTTAAAATACAATTAAGGGAGTCAAGTCTTTTGATGTCTGCAAAATAGTTTCCAACGACCGACTACTGTTCATGAGTTGCAGCAGTTTAAAAATATTCAGTCCTTTGGTGGAAAAAGATTAAATCCTCAAAAAAGCCATGACTTCTGAGCACAACTCCTCCCCCAGCTGCCCAGATCCGTGTGAAGCGCCATGCCAGTGCGATGCCAGCAGAATCTGTAAGCCCTGCCAAGAAAAAGACTTGTTTCTCTTGAGAACTTGTACTGTCTAAATTGGCTGCCAAAAGCTGAAGGACACTTGATTGAAGATAAATAAGGGAGTGATGCTGTTGTGTGAGGAGAGGTGGAAAAGACTCAGGAAACAAGTTTTTTATGAAGATGAATGCCAGTAATGTCAGAAAATGTATCAAAACACAATTCTGCTTCCATTGGTGAATGAATAAAAGAAGGCTGTATTAGGCAGAGACTTGAAGCTGGAAATGGAGAGACTTGCAGCTGACTCATTTTTGATGTTTTGTGGTATTTTCTTGCAGAAAAGACTTACCAATTTTATGTTGGACAATACTTTCAGTAATAAACAAACACAAAATGCAGCATAATTGAGATGTGGAAGAAAAATAATAAATGGTACGAGACATAATTACCAAATAAAAATTGGGAAAAAATTAGTTGGGTTTGCAGCATTTTCATTTTGAGCCACATCAAGATAATAAATATTCTCAAATTTGCGAGAGAATGTATTGATAAAGCTAATAAATCCCATTAACACATTGGGTAAATATGCTTTAGATCAATGATGTCCAAACTTTTTGCCATGAGGGCCAAATTATTAAGTTGAAAGCACTTTGGGGCCACAAAAGGTATTTTATAGTGGCAGTATTATGTGTTTTCCAGCCATAAAGTATAATTTTATAGCACAATTCAGTAATTATATTACCTTCAGTTCATGCTATATATATCAAATATGACTTCCAGATTCAACGTCCTGAAATTGGGCTGCTGTCTCTTTAAGAAACTCCTGCTCTTTCTGACACTCTGCCTTCAGGAAGTCACCACAACAGAAATACTGCCCCTTTAAAACAACCTTTTTGTGCCTTTTTATATTTTATCTCCTCAGTAATAAACTAAAAATGCAAAGTTTGATTTAAATCAAACTTGTAGAAAATGGATCTGTAAATCATAGTAGGTTTTTGTTATTGTCAAACATTTTCAAACTGCCTGAGATTGTCTATTTTTCTTTTTTGGGCTCTAGATGATTTGCGTTTGAGTAAAATGGGTCGATGTATGTGGTTACTCTAAAGCTAAGACGAAAGCAGAAACATCGTTAATTATTGGCAATCTATTTTTATACCTCATTTTTATTAAAACAGGATGTGATTTATTTGAAAAAAACCTTCCCTATAAGATGAAAAAGAGTCCATCTGCAGCTACTTGTGCAACACATTTACCACATAGCCAGGGAAAAAAATGGGAAAAATGAGTTAATATTTGCACAGACCACTGATGTTAAAATTGTTCCATCCAGTCCAACTTTCCAATTTTAGAGTGAAATTACAGTCCCTACTACCTCGAAAAGACATTTCTGAGTAATATTTGAAATATTTTACAGACAGAGAACACACTGAGGAAAAAGCCGAACTCCAAGAAAGCCAGAAAGCTAATATCCATCAATACTTATAAGCCATACACGCCTGTTTTTCTCCTTTCAGGCTTGTTGGCGTCCAGCTGCTGCTGTTAGCATCCCACATTTGACCCTAAAGGTCATCCCAGAAGTATTGGATAAGGTTGAGGTCAGACTTTTTGCCCCAACTAAGAAAGCAATTCTTTCCGAACAGCCTTTCTACCGAAGGCAACATTATTTTAAAATAGGAAAAGTCAGAAATTATTTGAGCTAAACTAATAAAAAATGATCACCATAAGCTGCTGATTAGTAAATTATTAAATTGATTAATTCTGTAATAAACATGTAGGGAGCAAAAGTATTTATTCAGATTTTTTTATGTGGCAGCCACAAATTTAAGGTGTTTTAAATTTATCTTTTTAATTTATCATGCAATTAACTGATTTATTGCTAATTGCAACAGGAGTTGGTGTGTTTATTAGCTCTAAATGGGTTAAAAGATGTCAGAGAAAGGACAAAAAGCAACACTTTTTGACTCTACTCACCCCATAAGTAACTCCTTCGTACTGGCAGGAGTCCTGGGATGAGGAGACGCACTCTGGACAGCACTTGTTGGCAGGAATCCTCAGAAATTCACCCTGTAGGATAAAAACACACAAAAACACGAATACAAGCTGAGCTTGACCAAACACACACACACATTAACCCAGAGTCAGGAAGGGAAAATAAATAACCAGCACCGAATACAAAGCACATCAAATTCAGCATGTCTATTTCCATGGTTATTAACTGCCAAGAGGTTCCGATAGTAATGAATATATAAGGACTTTATCAGATACACCACATGTGCAGGCGTGCAACAAATATACAATACACCAGGCTGGACCTTTTGTTTATTTATGCTTTTTTGGGGGGCGGCTCTGTTTTCACGTGGTAATTGAAGGCGGAAAGTGTGGCAGGAATCAAATGAGAAAGCAGCAACAGCCGGGCTTCGGTAGTTTAGGTATTGTTTATCGGAATAAAAATGGTAAGAGACGGAAAAAGTGATAGGGAAGGAATACAATTTCTGGAAGGTGAAAATAAACATCCCCACGGAGCGTCAACAGCTGTATTGTGTTAATTGAAAAAGGGGGAGGGGTATATACATGGATTGCAGCAGAAGGCAAATTGTTTCTGAACAAGCACAATAAAAATCTACTGCATGAATGGAAAAGGAGAAGTGTGGTCGGTAACAGATCAGTGTTAAAATGTGCCTCACAGCTCAGCATTCATCATCCATATATTTCATCTAATACATTATCCTTAGTAAATAAACGCCTAATATAAACCAAGCTTTTTTATATAAACTCACTATCTAAGGATGTGCCACTAAGGATTTTATTAGCGATTTCCGATTTTCTTTAAGGTTTGACCTGATTCAAATAGTAAACTCATTTCCCCAGCGATTAAAAACAGCAGTTATCAAGCCACTAATAAAAAGAACAACCTGGACAAATCACTACTGCAGAATTACAGGCCAATCTCCAGCCTTTCATGCATCTGCAAGGTCGTAGAAGAAGTTGTGTTTCAACAGTTAAACAATTTCCCAACCGGTTTGACGTCAAAGTGTTCAATGACATCCACATAAACACAGATTGTGGAAGAATCACAGTGCAGCTTTTGACACTATTGACCATAAAATATCACTGAAATGACTGGAGAGTTGGGTAAGATTGTCTGATTCTGGTACATAAAGGGGAACTATGATGCAAAATTCACTTTTTGCATTTCTTTATACTTCCATTCGGGGATCAACTGCTTCTAAAAACAGGCCAAATGCTTAAAAAAAAGAAAACCAAGCTGTTTATGGCAATAAGAAGAATTTATTTTGTCTTTTTTAAAGAGCTTTTTCAAAAACCTCCAGATTCCGGCGTAACCTAGCAACCCCTGCCAAGGCTAGCCTTGTTACCTAGCAGCCCAAGTTGAGTTCCGGCACATTTGGTCAGCTGGCTTTGCTGCTGTACAAATGGCTACTGGAAAAGACAAGGTCTTGTTGTTGACTTATCATCCAGAAACCACTTGCTGTACTCTTGTTGGTTGTGCAGGAGGCTCTACTTCTGCTTTTCAAAATCTGTTTGCAGCCATTTTCACATGCAAGTGTAAATGTTGAGTTGGGGCCAGCAGCAGCTTATTTTGATTTAAAGTGACAGGATGCCCTAAAACAGCTCATTCTAGACAGAACAGATCAGACTGAAATCTCATCATCTAAGAATGATTTTGTGCAAAAAAATAAATAAATAAATAAATAATGTTTTGTGTAGCTAATATACCTATCCTGACCCATTTTAAAAAAGCATAAAAGGTCACATTTAAACTGGGTTGAGTCTTATCCAAAGAACATGAGGGAACTTCTGTTTCTCATCAAAACAGGCAGAAGTCACGTGAGGTACCACAAGGTTCCTACCTGGGGCCCCTGTTATTTAATAACTACATGCTCCCACTTGTTCAGGTGGTAACAAATAATAAGATTAGTCACCATAAATATGCAGATGATACACAGCTCTACATTATGATGTCACCTGTCGACTCCATGCTCTGAACAGATGCTTAAAACAAACCAATTCCATAACTTTCTCCAGCTGAACAGAAACAAAACTGAAGTTATTATATTTGGGCCTAAAGAGGAACAATCTAGAGTCAACCCACAGCTTCAGTTATTGCAACTAAAAACTGCCGATCAGCCCCAAAATCTGGGTGTAGTGATGGAATCTGACCTAACCTTTCAGAGTCACATAAAGACAGTTACAAAGTCGGTCTTCTATCACCTGAAGAACATTTCCAGGGTTAAAGGACAACAAAATCTTGATAAACTCATCAATGTGTTTATCTTTACTTACACTGACTAAAGACGAACAGGCCTACCTGAAACGTCAACCAAACACTTTCCATATTGAAAATGTAACATTTATCAAACTGAAAAGTAAAAAAAAAAACATTTACCCAGTTTTATATATTTTTGTCTGGTGATCATATTTACAGACATATTTTTGTTAAATGTCTTTGTTCTTTTGTCTGTATCATCCACAGTTTTATCATCTGGGTCTAGTGATGGACTCTGACCTGAACATTCAGAAACACATAAAGACAATTACAAAGTCGGCCTTTAATCACCTGAAGAACATTTCCAGGAATAAAGGACTGATGTCCAGCAAGATTTAGAGAAACTCACAATTGTTTATCTTTTTATGAATATATTAATGCAAGAGTGTCGTCACAGGCCTGCCTAAAAGGTCAACCAGGCAAAAATCTACTTTTCTCTTGCACAGAAAAAAAGTTACCCAACTTTTTTTTTTCCTGATGATAAATATCAAATGTACTTTTTTTGATAAATGTATGTCTTTCTTTTTTTATCTGTAATGTCCAGAGTAAGCCCCAGGGTGTGAAAAATGTTTTTCACATGACAGGTTGCTTCGAATAACTATTAAACCAGCACTAAACAATCTCCAGATGCTCTACAGAAAGGTCAGTTTGCAGAGAACAGAAAAAGTAAGATAAATGTGCGCTCAAATACCCAAGATGGGGATTTTAAAAGAAAGGCATTTATTCTGAGCCTGGCAGATGATTCGATCTCCACAGTTTTATCGGTTTGGGTGACGGGGAGTCAGATTTAAAGAGCTTTCTTAATGGTGGGGGTACATGGGTTGCTGAGCATGATGACTAACTTTTAATTAGCGCCGCATTGCCAGCCAGCAGAGCGGAATCCATCAGACATTGATTGTTGCCTTAACTCAGCGTGGGGATCATATCTGAAGCCATTACTGCAGGCTTTATGTTTAAAATTCCATTTAGGGAGAAGAAGGGGATGGAAAAGAGGAATAGATGGAGTTTTGAGATAACTGTTTTTAAAATATGTTTTCAGGGAGTTCCAGCAGAGATGAAACTTGATTCAATGGGACTAAATGTGACTAAAGCTGCAACCTGCTGCACAAAAAAGCTCCATGCAGAGAAAAGACATAAGATACATAAATAGGAAAGCCTTGCAAACATTTGAGATCAGAAACTTTTTACTTCCGGAATGATTTTTTTGTTTTATTACAGATGTGTTTTGATCAATATTCCCATCCATTTTGCAGCGTATTGACCAGTAGTGTTGGTCAATACGCTGCTCATCAGGAATTTAAAAGGTCTTTTTATCAGTCAAGGGTCTGTAACCCAGAGCTGCAACTTTGGCCAAACATGTTGGAGACCTAAGAAACCTTTTTAATCAGAAACATGTAAAAAAATAAATAAATAAATAAAAAAGATTTAAAAATATATTAGCAGCAAACTTGCAAATTCGTTTTTCATTTTCCTTTTCTTTGGAACAATTCCTTCATGTTTGAAAAATTTTATTTTTTTGTTCTAAAACCCCAAATCACAAATAAATATCCAGTTTTTAAAATTGAAAATAAACTATCATTACAGCAGGTGTTCATTAACCTTAACAAGAATTTAAATGATTACCAATGAGGGAAAAATTGTTTTTTGGTTTGTAAAGGTTGGTGACCCCTGGTCTAATCCTTTAAATCAATCAAGATACAAAATTGTAAAAATTCTTTTTAAAAACATGAAAATAAAATTAACTGGTGAAGTACAAGAATAAATAAATAAAACTATTTCTCTAGAAGAATAGTACACTGCAAAACCACAAAGTCTTACAAAGTATTTTAGTCTAGTTTCCAGACAGATTATTTCACTTATAACTTGGAAAAAATGTCATATTATAAGTGAAATAATCTGACAGTAGAAGTTTTAGTCTATATTAATGAATTATTGGCTTAAGACAAGCTCCTATATCTTTCTAAAAAGGTACTTATAAGTTAGTTATATCTAATTTCAGGTGCACTAAAATATTTGCACTGGAAACTGGACCAAAAATATTTAAGATATTGTGTTTTTGCAGAGCAGTATCTGAAATCTTGTCTTTACAAACAAAGAAATCCAACACAGACTTGAGACGTCCCCTGTCAAAGAAACGCCTTCAAAGACGTTTTTAAAGTCTGGAGAACCACTTGAATTATTACAAGATCGTCTGCTTTTATGTAAGAATGGGATGATTGAAGACTTTTGGACAGTACTTCATGCATCAAGGTCTCTAGCAGTGAAAAGAAGCACAAAGTTAATCATTTGCTAGCTCTAAAAAGGAACTTAAAAAGATTAAAGGAGATTTCTTGAGACATTTAGATAATGTCTGTCTTCCAAATGCATCACAGAATAGATGACTTCCTAACTTCAAGACATTTTTTTGTTCTTTTTAAACAAACAACAATGGAAAAGCTTGTGGGTTTTAAGTGCTCACCCTTTGGAAGTCACACTGGGGGTTTGGGCAGTGGACGGGCCTGCAGATGGAAACGTCGCTGTAGCAGGTACACTCCTGACACGCCTCGGGCCGCCATGATGTGTTGTTCTGCAGAGACAAACATGAAAACAACTATTAATCAACTTATTATTATTTGTGAAGGCAAGGAGCTTTTCTTCTTTAAACTGAAGCTCTTGAGGAATGTTGCAGCGAGAAAAACACTTTTGGCAGTAGTAATATTTCTAATGTGGCTTTTGACAATAGAGCTTCACAATCTATTGTACTTTTCCTGGAATAGTAAGTTGTTTCTCCACCATTAACACATTTAGCAGTACAAGGGGTTGATTGACAGCGTTAAGACACACCTCCTGGCTCTGATTGGTTGCTTTTAGCCAGGAGTGGTGCATTTTTGCACGTGAAGTAGCTCAGTAGCTTAGGGAGAACATGGAGGAGCTCGATTTTTTCACAGATTATCTGTATCATATTATACTGTCACAACATAGTGACAGTTTTAACTGAATGTAAAAATATGTATATTTCATAAAAAAGTTAAAAGACCAAAACATTGTTAATTCCAGCTTCAAATTGGGTAAATCTGCTTTATTTGGATTGAAAAACCTTAAAGCTACAGTAGATAACTTTTAGAAAAAAACATGTCATTCATATTTCTTGTTAAAATTATCATTATGTTGTGACAAAATATATTTTTAAGTACACAGATCAGTCAGAAACAGCCAATCAGGGCAAGGGGTAGGGTCTTAACGCTGTCAATCACTCTCATGTATGCACCTACTCACATCCTCTCTGCTACGCTACAACTGGTTCACTCCAACATAGCCTGTTGTGAATGCTAAGGCTAGTTAGCATAGCCATCAACAATGGCGGATAAACAGTTTTTACGTAACAGTAAGTTGTTTCTCCGACATCAGCACATTTAGCAATACACAAGGTTGATTGACAGCGCTAAGACACACCTCCTGGCTCTAATTGGTTGGTTTGCAATTGTTTTGCATTTTTCAGATATACTCTCCCAACATAGCGACAGTTTTATCTCCCAACATAGCGACAGATATACTCTCCCAACATAGCGACAAGTAAATGTTTTACTTGTCAATAAAACATTGACAAGTTTTATCAATGTTTATAATTATAATTTTTTAATTAAAAAGAACAAGATTCCTGCTTCAAGCAGAGTAAAACTGCATTATCGCCGTTAAGTGTCGCAGTCAGTGAGACACAGAGACAAACAAAAGAGGCAGACTATGCAGATATCAGCTCTGCTCACTTTAACATGCCTGCTGGTCGCAGTAGCTCATCCCACCTGGCTGACAATGTCTTATGAGTAGCTTAAAGCCAAAACTAAATCAATATTCCAGTGCCCGCATATGCTGAAATATATCATCACTCAGACCATGAATCTGATTCAGAAGAAAGATTAATGCCCCACTCATGAAAGGAATATTCTGAGGCTCATGCGCCGTGGCGTTCGTGTCCGTTCATGGCTTTGCTCCACAGGACTAAAGCAGATCCGTTAAAGGACATATGGCTTTAACCTCGAGGCTTAACATTTACAAAAAACGCCTGCAAACAAACACCAGCAGCGAAGAGGAAACTACCAGCGGGATTATTTGTTTTCACTGGTCGACGGCAAATCCCTTAAGTCTTAAAGTCGGAGCTCAGCAGCCTGACTGCATCAGAAAACCCAGACGATAAGTTAATGAAAAATAAACAGAACCTCGACAAAACAGAAAAACTAGTTTAGATAGACACAAAGGTCGATTTGGTAACTATACACTTAATTTCAGACTTTTAAAGTCCAATTAAAAGTTCTGCAAAGTTCCTCTCAAAAATAAAAATAAGAAAAACTGAGAATCTGACAGAGAAAAAATAAAGTCAGGTTTTATTTAAAACAGAACCTGGTAAGAGAAATGATTTCAGAAAACAAAACATAAAAACCATACAGGCGCAGTCCATAAGTTTACAGTCATATAGTTTTAACAAATAAATAATGTTCAGTTCTCCCACTTTAAGTTAGAGTAAATATGTTCCTTCACAGTTTTGTGTATTGTTACCTTGCGCAGTTACATCTTGTTGAGCATTTGACCTTTCACCTAATTTACTGAATTAAACTGAACTGCATTTAATTACACAGAACTGAGCTGCATTGTATTCTACTAAAATTAACTAGGAGCTGAAACGATTAAACTGATTAATCGTGATTAATCAATTTTTGAAGTAATTGTCAACTAATTTAGTAATTGATTAGTTGTTAACCAAGTATACAGACTAAAAAAGGCCAAATAAAAACATACTTAGAGCAATAATCAAGCCAAGCTGTACAAAAATATATAAAAATATAAACATATTTATATCTTGGTTTTAGCTGAGCCTGGTTTAAAATAATCTCCCATTAAGCACATTTTGCTACACTTTACTGATGCTAAGTCAAGCATAAAGTGCTGAGCTTTTCACATGTTGGTGTTAGAAATATCAAAGTATCAAATGATCAGGCATGCTTTGTTTTGAATTTAGGCAATTAACAGTTTATCTCTTTATTTGAGAAAGAAATTGAATTGTCTATTTGCCTCTTTTAATGCATTTTAATGAAAAACAAGATTGATTGGCAGCACTAAGCCCTGCCTCCTGGCTCTGATTGGTTCTTTTTGTTTGGGAGCGGTGCATTTGATCAACAATATAATAATAATAGCTCAGGGAAGAGAGAGGAGATTGATCTTTTCACAGAGTATCTGTCTCATATTATACAGTCACAACATGGTGACAGTTTTAAAAAAACATTCTTCGACATCCTAAAACCCTCAACTGTTTTCTCCTGGTATTCTCTGAGGTTATCCTGACAGGATATTAAATAACAGGTGCTATTGTTTATTAACTTAATTAGCTTGTTTACCTGAAAAAAAAAATCTGAATTATTTTTGTTTGGACTGTGTGTCCCACACAGCTGTGATGAGTGTGCATCCATCCATCAACATAAAGCACAGGACAGATAGCCGCATGCTGCTTTATTGGGTTATTTTGAGCTTACACATCCAGAGTCAGCAGTTTGCCCCACATAACCAGCACATGGGGGTCTTAGTCATTATTAGGGGAAGATATGCAGCCCTGAATCACAGCAGGAGGCTTTTTTGGCAGCACAGCTGGCTAATTGAGGTAATAAACTATGACAGAAACCAACAAAGCAGCATCACATAACAGTTTGGGGCCATTAGGAGGTCTTAGACAAGCAATGTATCAGCCGCAACATGAAAACAACTTGCTTAATACTGTGACAGTCCCCACTGAACACGGAGCACTAAACTCTACGGAGTTTTTACAAAAACTGCAAGGTTAACGTTATTTTTCCACTGATCTCGCTTCTTAAAGAGACAGAGGCCCAATTTCAAGGAGATAAATTAGAAAGTAAAATTTTTTTAAAGTCATGTTTGATATGTGCATCATTTTTATAACAACTGAAGTCAAGATTTTATAGCACTTGATTGTGCTATAAAATGGCACAAGGTGCCTGAGAAATACATAATATTTCTCTAACATGTTTAACTGTGACTTTCCAGGTATGGCTCTGACCAGATGTATTATGATGTTTTATTTGAATTCTCTGCATTAAAGACCTCTGTGAATGGTTTTATTATCTCTGGACAAACAGAAGAGGGAAGAGCAATATTTAAACCAACTTCTAATCTGGCAGACTCAGAAAAATGAGAAGAAATCAAACAAAACCAGATTCTGCTTCAGATTCTGTCAGCCTTTGATTTTTGCAAGTAGACTGATTTAGTTTGTGGGTGGTTTTGTGTTTATTATGGTTTCAGTTTAGGTTTCATTCTTTAGGATTTTAGATTTTAAGAGTATCTTTTTGCAGTTTTGTCTACTTTCTGTTTTTAGAGCAACTCCAGTCCTTCTGAGCTACCATCCTGCAACTTTTAGATGGATTCCTTCTCCAACACACCTAAATCAGAGGATTGGCTCATTACCAGACTTCTGCAGAGCTGACTGACAGCTGGTGAGAATATTCAGCTTTTTGATTCAAGTGAGTTGGAGCAACAATGCATCTAAAAGTTGCAGGATGGTAACTCTTTAGTTGGACATTACTGGCCAGTAGTTGGAGTCTCTGGTGGAAATTCATACAAACAGGCAGCAGCGCTAATCATCAGGCGATTCTGCAGCCTGTAGCTCCAAGCACAACTTATTAAATTAAGAAATTTAAAAGCTGAGGCAAGGGTTTCAGATAGCACCGTCTTTTGAAACTTTACATGACTTTCCTGAGCCAAACTTTCTGATCCCCCAGCAGCAGCTTGAATATTTGGAAAAATATGGCATTAGGCTGCCAAAACGTATAAAATAAACTAATTACCCCGTTTCCCTTCAGGAGTTTCGCTACAGTTTTTTGCAATTTGAAGGTAAAATCGGCTCATTATAAAATATCCTAAATTAGGTAGTGGTGTCACTGGGGTTAATAATAAGCCAGAGAACATGTTGATATGTGGTCAGAAATAATGTTTCCTGTTATGGCTCCCTGACGGTCTTTCATGTCTCCCTTAATAGAGGCGAGTAAAATTAGCAGAGCTGCAAATGTATGTAACTGACTGGGCAGTCTCACAGCTTACAGTGAATTTCAGTTCAGTTTTCAGCAAGAAAACATTTCAATTCTGAGCTGAGCATAGTCAGAATTGGGTCTTTTTATTCCAAAATTGGCCTTTTAACCTCTGCTCAGTTCCGCCACTGATTCCTCAACAGTTGATAAAAACTTCAGGCCCTCAGATATTATATTTATGTTTAAATAAATACTGTAATACAATAAAGCTGTTGGGGGAGGGGGAGGGTAGAGACAGTAAAAGGAAGTGCTGCATTAAAAGACGTCAGCCCTTCAAAGTAAGAGCCTGATTATAAACATCTCTGTATTGAAAGAATTTTCAACAGTCAAACAAAACCTCGACACAGATGTCGAACTTTATTCAACTGAAAGTTCACAAAAAACTGCCAAGTAAATTAGTGCTGTAGAATTTAAGAGAATATAAATTTAATGTAGAACTTAAATCTAAAAATTACTTTAGAGGAAGCCAAGTACAATAAACGTTTTCTAATGTTTTATGGTTTTGGTTGTAAGTGGTGTTTATTTAGTTTTGTTATTTGTGGTTATCTTGTTTCATTTGGAGTATCTAAAATGTCTTCCAGTGTTGTGTTCTTTACAAAATTAAAGTTTATTTATGTTTCAGATGGTGAACTTGCTTTATTTTGCCATTATCAATACATTACTTGGAAACAGTCTCAAGTAATATCGGAATACTGGAATAATTTCTGGGATACTTTATCTTCTAGCAAAATTTGTTATTGTGACAGGCCTATCTGTTAAAATTAAAAATTGTGAAGGTAGATTTAAAAAAAATTTAATTCTTCATGGAAACTTGTGCAAAAACTGTTCCCACAATAAAGGTTTTATACCTATAATCTACATGAAACGTTAAAACTTGACAGTGCGGTTTGTTTTTCTCAACATCCTTAAACTGCAGATGAAATGGAAAGCTCCCAGTTAACACAGCGCCTCTATGAATGAACCACAAACAGCAGAAACGACCGGCATCCTCAAGTCGATTCTGTCCGGATTAACACAGAAAGAGGAGAGGACTCAGTCAGCGCGACGCAGATTCAATTAAAATCCAATCAGGAAGAAAACGGCAGAGCCAAACACTAACCAGCCTCTGTTTTGTTTAGCTGTCAGGTACAATGGTCGGACTTTGTCATTTAGAGCAGGGAAGTGTGAAGGAAAGCAGCACGCCAAGCGAGCGAAACAGAATTTGGTCACAATTGGACGAGGTGCTGATAAAAACCGAAGCTATTACTGAGGCAAACTCAATCTGGAGACACAAAGTGACTAAAGAGCTCTGCAGCCGGCCGAGATGCTTCAGAAAGCAGGAATAACACTCTCCTCTGGGGGAAACGTCTGTCAATACAGCCTTCCATACGACGCAGAGCTCAATGAAGCCTCGCTTTATAACAGCAGGAATAATTCATGTTATTATGTCAGCAGCTATTTTCAGCCTTACACTTCTTTTTTGACAGCGAAACAAGACAGTGTGAAGCTCAGAGTCATGGAAGTAAAGATTTGAAACTGACTCATAGTGACCTTTCAGTGGCTTGTGAAATTAAATTTAATCCTTTAAGGTTTAACAGCGATGGATTCACAAGCGCTCCATATAAATATAAATATGCTACGGAAAAGGATTAGGGAAGAATTCAGACTTCTTTTCTGAGGTCAAATTCATAATTCTGAAATTAAAATTAGAATTCTGAGAAAAAAGTCAAAATTCTGAAATTTAAGAATTCTGAGAAAAGAAAGTGGGAATTCTTTTTTTCAGTGTACTTATTCTTCTATATCGAACACGTAAAACATTAAAGGACAAGTTCAAGCAAAGACTTCATTTAAAAGATGCTACATATGGAACGCCAAACTCTGTCACAGGAAATGACAACGTTCTGGCGAACTGCCAGGCGGCCACTCCCCCATGCTGCACCTTTCTGCTTGTTAGTGATGAGAACCAGGTGGACTCAATCTCCTAGCAACCAGAGAGTCCAGGTACTTTTGGTGTGACTGACCTGTCACTCCTGTTAGAAAAAGTGCCGCAGCACGAGAAACAAACAGTGCTGGTAGCACATGTAAATTCGTTTTTTGCAAACTGTGAAGGACGGCCGGTAAGCCTCACAACGCTGTTGCTCATTTCCTGAATCTCGTTGGAGCAGCACATGGTCTCTGATTGATTGTTATATCTAATAGTTTTAATCTTATTGAAGTCAAGCTAGTAAGTTGTTTTTTTTAAAAGAAAAAATAAATACACTTGGTGTTTATTGTTTATGGTAGAAAGTGAAAATGAATAAATGTTGAATAGAATTTTAACTATAAAAATACATTTTAACAAAATGTTGATAAATATGGTAATTTATTTATTGGTGTTGAATTTTACTATAAAATATTTGCTATTTATTATGCTTTTGGAATAATTGGTTTAAAGGGGTGGAAATCTGTTTATTTCACAGTGTTTATCTTGTTAATTTCAAAATGTAATAGATGTTTCTGTTTCTTGTTAGGTTTTTCACCTATGTGGCTGGAAGGCTAAAAACTACGGTGACCATCATACAAAAACAAAGATGGATCAGCTAAATTGAAGGCTCTTTGAGTGAAATCCAGTTAGGTTTTACCCCTTTCAAGTGGGGAATCGCACAGTAACCTGACAAAACTAGACAGACAAAATGGTCTGAACCAATTTAATGAAATATTTGTCATTTTGCAAAAAGTTCTAAAAAAAAGAATTTTATCTGAGCTCATTTAATAACTGAAAATGTTTGTTATTCTACTGGTAAACCTGCAGATCTCCATGAGAGAGAGGGTTTATCTATTTGCCTTAGGAATAGGAACAGATTTTACTATTTTTGCTGCTTTTAAAAGCCACATGTGAACAGTCATAATTAAAGCTGTGCACTCTTAGCTGAACCAGCCAGAATGCACATTAGCTCTGGGTTTGAACAGGTTTTTTCAGGCCAAAAAAAAAAATCCATAAATCCTTTATTCTACCTCTACACTGAAATTCAGCCAAAAAAAGTTAAGTCATCTAAAACTGTCACAATCTCATCCCAAATAAATTTAGGTTTAAATTAAATGGTCAACAAAGTTAAACTTCTACAGCTTAAACTACCAATCACTAAGCCTTCACACAGTGACTTTGTGTGTTATCTGTCATCTGGACGTAGCAGTTTGTGCAGCAACCAATAAATGTTGATGTGCAGCGGGAGCTTTTTGTCTGCTCAGCCTCATGGTTAGCAATGTTATTCCAAGAGCCACTCTGAGAGTTTAAAAGTTGTCCCTCAGCTCAAACGATTCAACATCGCTGCCTCTGGTTCAATTAAAGGGCCGGCTGGAAGGACATGACGAATGAGTGGCTGATCGCCGGGCGCCCACCGTCCATAAATCCAGCTGTCGCCATGACGCCGCTTTCGCTCCTGCAGCCAAATATCAAGTAATGGGTTCTAGATCATCAAACAGACGGGCAGAGTAAGAGAGGCTCATGCTGAAGCAATGCAGACCTGTGTGACCGACCGAATTAATCAATTCAGCAGAAGAATGCTTCACTAATAACTTCATTTTATCCCCAACTACAGACTCGAATTGCATAGGAATGCTTTGAACTTTCCAAACTTCTGGGTTATTTGTAGGAGGCAGATAACAGAATCCAGAAAGCAGTCAGACATGTCAAATAATATGAATAACAAAAAGGTCAAATACAGATGAAGGTACAAGGCATATTAGGGGTAAATTAAAAAAAAGCTTGCAACATTTCTGAGTTTCAAAAGTAGAACATTTTCTAGAAAAAAACTCACATTTTTTTAGATTAATCTCAGAAATCATTGAGAAAAAAATTGGAAATTAGTGAGTTTCAAAAGTTTTTCCTTCAGATGAATGTACTATAGCATATCAGACAAAACCCCCCAGTAAATTTCTGGCAAAAAAACTAAAATTCTGACAATTTCCTAGAAAAAGTTGTTTGAAAACTTGAATATTTGCTAGAAAAAAATGAAATTTGGTGGTTAATTTTGGGAATCTTTGAGAAAAAAAAAGTTAATCTCACTTTGTTTCTTGAAACTGAGTTTCAAATATTTTAGACTTCTGAAACTGAAATTTCCAGGCTTATTTCTAGAAAATGTATGCAGATCTGAAATTTCTGAGTTTTTTTCTAGGAAATTTTTGACTTTTCAAACTCAGAAATTGTATGAGAATACTTTGCGCTTTCAAAACTTTTATTTGAGGAGGCAGACAATAGAATCAAACAAACAGCCATCACTACACCCAGATTTCGGGCCTGATCTCTAGTTTCTAGCTGTAATAACTGAAACTATGCTGAATCTCGATTGTTCATCTTCAGGTCCAAAGATAATAACTGCAGTTTAGTTTCTGTTCAGCCGGAGAAAGTGAAGGAACATCCAAACGTCAGATGGGATGTTAAAGTGAAGAGAGCTTAAAATAAGAATAAAATTACAGCAGTGGAGCAGAAGATGAACAAAACACAAGTGAAACTAAATCACAAAGTAAAATCTGCAATGAAACAAAAGCTTTTATCTTTTACTGTTTGGTTTAACGTCTTATTAAGCAGCAAAACTTGTTACCACAAAAACATGTCATTGCAAAAACATAAAAACTTATTTTCAAACTCTTGGTGCACTGGAAATAAGACAAAACTAACAAGTGAAAAAATAGAAATAATCTGCCAATATACTTATTAAGATATTTGCGCTAGAAACTAGGCCAAAAATACTTGGTAAGGTTTTGTGTTTTTGCAGTGGAATCTTGGAACAGAAGAACTGATTTCATAGAAAACAAATGTAAAAAATTCAAACATGCAGATTGCTGTAGAAACCTTCGTTTCTGTTTTCACTCTTCTAAATAATAAATCTTTGCGTGTTTTTGGTTTTGGTAAAAGTCATGTTCGTTGCTCGCGCGGTAACTGGGGATCTGAGGCTGAGCAGGTTTTTTTTAAAATCACAGTTTTCTGTCCCAGGGAATGCCGACAGTGCAGTTTCACTGAAAGATTGATGACTAGTCGTTTCCTGACCGTTTCTTTCACTTTACAGACTTTATGTTGATTAAACTGTTTTAGCTTTGGGATATAGGAATATAGATGCATTTTTTAGAGCTTGGATGAAGTTTCTTGTTACTCCAGATCTAGAGGAAGGAAAGGTGAAAAGGTCAGAGGATCTCCTGTTGGTAGAATTACAGGCTTCTACTGAAATAATTTGTGGTCTGAATTACAATGCATCATTTAACAACCCTTCCTCTTAAAAAACATCTTTCTTTCAGAATGAGAAAGTAAGCTGCTTTAAGTCCTTGTAAAACAGACATATTTTGGCAAATCAATTGTTGTTTTGTTTATTTCTATTCAGCCTCTGTTACACTGTGAGCATAGCAAATGAAGCATGGCCTGATTCCCTCTAAAATGTTTCTAAAACAGTTATTGCGGAGGGACTCAGGAGAC
The DNA here is from genome assembly GCF_001444195.1 of Xiphophorus couchianus. Classification (NCBI taxonomy): domain Eukaryota; kingdom Metazoa; phylum Chordata; class Actinopteri; order Cyprinodontiformes; family Poeciliidae; genus Xiphophorus; species Xiphophorus couchianus. The sequence continues at coordinate 4,692,479 of NC_040239.1, forward strand.
GCTACAGACCATGCTGCATCTCAAACTAACTATGACAAATGGAAAAGATTAGTTTTCTTTTTCCAGCATTTATTATCTGTTTGAGCCAGACTTCTGCAACTATGAAGGAATTTATGTTTTTATCAAGAAATGATAATGTCAGGATCTGTGTTTTTCTGTGTGTTAATTTCGAGTTTTCTGTGTCCTTGAGTCTCTTCGTTGTCCTGTCCTCCCCTTGATTGTTCCCAGGTGTGTCTCGTTCTGTGATTTCCCGCTGTGTATTTAACTCCACCTGTGTTCCTTGTTCCTCGTCGGGTCCTTGTCAATGTTTTGTCGATACGTCTATGTGCGAGCTGCCTGTTGTTTGGACTGTGCTTTTCATCATTAAACATCATTATTCTTCTTACCTGGGTCCGCTGCGTCTGCCTCACCAACCACATCCACCGCACCAATTCATGACAGATAAAGGAAAATGGGAACCAAACATAAAGTAATCTAAAAAGATAGGAAGAAGCAGTGGGAGAGAAACTCTGGTTGACACTCCAAAAACATACCAAGTAAGTAATATTGTTACTGGAAACTAGTCTCTAAAATATCTCAGTACATTTGAAATAAAACTAAACTAACTGAGAAGTAACTTGTCAGCAACATAAATGAGTTTATTACGTAAACAATTACTGAATAGTGATTAAAAACTACAAGTTCTACGTCAGACTTCTTCGTTTATAACACAGGAATAATGTATCGTTATCTTGTCGTTTTAGCAATAAGCTGATGTTTTTTAGTATCTGTAAAATGAGTAAGGTTCAAAAACCTTACGAGTCAGCAGGAACTCCCCCTTCACCTAGCAACCCCAGCAGAGTTCTGCCCGTTACCTAGCAACCGAAACGGAATTACAGCGCATTGGTCAGTTTGCCCACAATTCAAGAATGTAGTGAATTTGTGAAATAAAGTCTTCATAAAACATTTATTTATTTAGGTACAAGACAAAGTTTTTTTTCTTTAACAAGTTTATTTTTGTCTACATGAAGACAATAAATCCCAAAAGAGTTTTAAAAATAATATCTACCTGTCATTTAAAACAGCAACTGTGCAAGACCTTGTTTACATTTGCGGAGTACCTTTCTACAAAAATTTGACTGCTTTATTAAAATATTGTCTATTTAGTATATTACTGAAAACTTAAAAACAAAAGACTGCTCTCAATTTGACATTTTTGACTGTAATGACAAAAAGTTTGGACATCCCTGGTTTAACCTAACAATTATCATCTAATTCAAAATATTTTACATTCTCTGTGTCATATCTTTTATTATTTTGAAATGTAAAAACAATTCCAGTTGCTCATAAATAGTTTTTAAGCTAAGAAATGAGATTGTGCTGCTGATGATCTGGGAGAAACACATTTCTCTAATTTCTAAATATCTGTGCGTGTTAAAAGCTTTTTCTGATGCTGAAGTGATTATAAGTCAGTTTTACAGTGTAGTAATATAATACATTTCCTGGTAGATCTCAGGAATTTAATCCCTCTTTTCTGCCACACAAGGCTTTGTCAGCAAAATCCATTTAAACTTTGTGACAAATGCACCATTCCAATAAAATTAGTGACTCTAGGTAAATAATGAAGTATGCATGCTGTACTTTATACTTTATGTAACTACTTTATAGTTACTTTAATAACTATCAGTTATTGTTTTATTACTGACAATTATGGCTGTTGATTTTGGGATGGGAGTCTCTTTATCTCACACTCAGCTGCTGAGCAACGCTGCTGCAGCTTCTCTCCCTTTTATGACCGCCACAGTGAAATTGCACACACTGTGTCAATGACAGTTCCAGGAAAATATATTTTGGTGAAAAAACCTTCGGGGTGTTATATTAGAAAACACTTTTTGTCCACAGTGATGTTGCATTTGCAGGAAGCAACCCTACAGCGAGAAATCCAACAGCTGCCAAAGACTCAATAAGCATCACCATTAAACTGAAATAAACTGTTGAAATAAATCAGTGTTTGTGTAACGGATGCATGTAATATGTAAGTTTTATTTTCTGCATTAAATAACAGAGGTAGATTAACATTTTGATCATATTAAAACCAGATAAGCAGATGCTCTATGAAAATTCATCTCAACTTTTACACTAGGAAGAAACTAAATCAGAGGTATCACTGCAAAAACACAAAATATTACCAAGTATTTGTCTAGTTTCTAGGGCAAATATCTCAGGATACTTGAAATAAGACATAATTAACTTGTAAGTTCATTTTCAGTAAGATATAATTCCCTAAAATTGATGAAAAAGTGCTACCACTGGTGGATTATTTAACTTATAACAAGAATTGTGCCCATCTTACAAGAGAAATTAGCACATCAATATTAGGGCATTACTTAAAATAAGCTCTTATATCTTGCTGAAAAGTTATTTATGAGTTAGTTTTGTCTTATTTCAAGTGTCCATTACAACAATGTATGAGGACCATTTTATTAAAAAATGAGTATATTTCCACCAGAAATGTCATTAATCCCAGAAATGTTCTAGAAAATTCCTGAGCTCCCAAAGTCAAAAATTTGCAAGAAAAAATTCTTTTTGCGATTGATGTTAGAAATTTTCTAGAAAAAAACCTGGAAATCGCTGAGAAACAAAAGTTGAAAATTTGTGAGAAAAAACTCTATTTTAAGATTAGTCTCAGACATTTTCTACAAAAAACAAGAACATTTCTGAATTCCAAAAGTCAAAAATTATGACAGAAGATTGAGAGTAATTTCATAGATTTTCTAGAAAAACATTTTATGTGCTTGTGAAATGGCTACTGTCACTCAGAAATCTTTAAGTATTTTTCTAGAAATTTTGATTTTCAGAGCTTAGAAATGTTTACAATTTTTCTAGATAATTTCTGAGCTTAATCTCAAAATTTCCGATTTTATGGCATAAATTTACTCATTTTTTCCATCTCCAATGGCCCTAACACATCACTGTACTTCTGAGATATTTGCACTAGAAACTAGACCAAAAATACTCGGTAAGATGTTAATTTGTTCAAAGTTTGGAGAAAGAGTGAAAAAGGTTTGTCCAGATCTCATTTTATGCAACTACCTTTTGAATTTAAACACCTGCTATAAACTGCTGAAAAGGATTAATGTGTCACTGCAACATAAAATAACCTGAAATACATTCTGAGACTTTATCATCAGTCGCCTCCTTCATTCACTTCCACAAGCACTTTTCCAGGTTGTTTAGTGAACTAATCATGCTGCCACATTTTGTGTAATTGGTCATTTAAGTGCCGTTTGAGGAGGAATTTCTGCCTAATTTGTCCCTCCTGCCAGGTTCTAAAAGCTGCAAAGCATTCTTTTTATGACTGAGAAGTAAGCGCATCAATTTAGAAAGCTGCATGCGATAAAAGAAACTCGTTCAGCGGCTGCGTCCGCTCTGAGAAATATGATGCCATGAGTTCAGGAAGCAGCAGATGATGAAAACTAAATCTAAAGCTCATAAAACAGAAGCAAGAATTTTGCACGTCGCTTCTTGTGGCATAATCCCAGCAGACCAAGCGGCCCGGCGACGAATTGATCGCCATGACGACTCGTCCCGACCGAAACCCGACACGGGAACCAACGCGCTCTGCCGTCTCAGCTGCGCACCATCATCAGCTTTAATAACGCGTTGAAATACGCAACAAAAACAACAAAATGCCATTTGGAGGAAGGAAGAGAGAGACACAAACAGCTGCAGGAAGCAAACAGAAACATTTCCACAATCAAAACAGACACAACAAAAACTCCAGATTTGTATTTGTTGAAGTTAATTGGCTTCATCTGCATTAATTGGTGTAAACAAAACCCACTGCACTGCAAAAACGCAAAGTCTTACCAAGTAGTTTAGGTCCAGTTCTAATGCAAATATCTTAGTAGACTTGAAATAAGACAAAACTAACTCAGAAGAAACTTTTCAACAAAGATGGGTTGAGTCAATTATTCCTTAGTTTTGGTGAAAATGTTCTTGTTCCATTGGCAGATTGTTTCACTTATAACATTGAAAAAATGTCTTGTTGTAAGTGAAATAATCTGCCAATAGAACAAGAACTTTTTCATCAATATTAAGGAATTATTGATTTAAAACAAGATCCTATATGCTGCTTATGTTAGTTTTTTTCTGATTTCCAGTTTATTAACATATTTGTGCTAGAAAGACCAAAAATACTTGGTGTGTGTGTGTGTGTGTGTGTGTGTGTGTGTGTGTGTGTGTGTGTGTGTGTGTGTGTGTGTGTGTGTGTGTGTGTGTGGTGATGTGCAGTGTGCCTTGAGTCCCAAAAATAAACTAATAGATAAATAAATAATGAGAAAGTAGAAAAGTCTCCCTAAAAAGGAAAATCCCGCCAGGGACTGAGCAGAAAATCCAATTATAGAGCTGAGAGAGGAAAGATCAGATCACACAAACACACACCCACACACACACACCCCCCCCACACACACACACACACTCATATAAAACAGGTACAGTTTGTCCAGCATCACTCTGCTCATCTTTATTAAAGACACTAAGAGGGTACAGAGAGGCAATAACTCAGTTTGGGAGGAAGGTTTTTGTATTTCAGAGCAAACACACACACACCCACCCACACACACACACCCACGGCTGTCGCAGCTTATGTTGTGGTATGAAAAGTGAAATGTGTGGTAATGTCTTGCTTTAAGGCCCGGTCAAGCCTCCGTGTGGTTTCTTGTAAACCTCTGTGTCTTCTGACCCGGGGCTGGTAAATAATTTAGTTTTTTTGCCAGACGCTGTGACTTATGGAAGAAAATTACAGTGGCAAAAAAAAAAAAATAATAATGTTACAAGCTGCTGTTGGTTTCGAGAAATATTTCTCTTGCTTGTAATAAAAAAACAAGAAATGGAATCAATGAAATTGAAAATATTCTCTTTATCTAGTCATAAGATGGACTGCAGTGGAAAAGAAATGTAAAAAGTAAAATATTCATATGTAATTACTGAATCTGACAAGAGCTCAAAGTGAAAAAAAAACCAATTCTCAACCATTACATATAAGCTTTTTTATGTTGGTAAGCAAGAAGTTTGAAATTCTGCAAAAACAAAATATTAAGTACTTTTGATCAACTTTGTAGAGCAAATATCTCAGTTTTCTCTAAAATAGCAAGATCTAAGAGCTTGTTTTAAGTAAATAATACCTTAATATTGATTAAAAAGTACTATTTTTACTGTTTCACTTATAACATGGGGAAAGCATCTTGTTATAATTGAAGAAATCTACCAATGGAATTAGTACTTTTTAATCAATATTTAAAATTATTTACTTAAAACAAGCTCCTATATCATGCTGAAAAACTAGTTATATGTTTTTTTTCTTATTTAAAGTGTGCTAAGATATTTGGAACCAAAAATGTTTGGTAAGATTTTGTGTTTTTGTAGAGTGGAGATAAATAATATTACAAATCTTAAAGCTTACCATGTAATTTCATTTAGTTGAGCATTTTCTGAAGATGTTGTTCGTCTGGTTCAGTTTGGAGAATGAAACATGACAGATTACGACCCATTTAGTCAATAACTCTTCAACTGTTACATTTTGAATCTCTTAAAGTGACAGTAGCTTTAACTGAGAAGAAAACATTGAAGTGGAAAGAAAGTGTGAAATATACCATTACTGCACTAACAGTCAGTATTTATATATGTTACGTCTTAATTTCTTCTCGTATTTTTGCGTCGTTCTGACTTGTGTTTGATCTTTTTTATGAGTTTCTGCCATCTTTTGGTTTGGCGTTTCACGTCTCATGCCGGGTTATTTTTTTCTGAGTGTCGTGTTAGTTCTGTTTAGTCATTTTCTCCCATCAGATTTCCACAGTTCACTCCAGTTTCCTGCCTTCACTCACAGCTGCAGCCTCTTTTATCTGCTCCCTGTTTTCCCCCGTCGCAATCAACCTCCGCGGTAATTAAGCCCTCAGCTTTCAGTGATGGTTTGTTGGATCCGTCTGCTCCGCTCAAAAGAAAAAAGTTTTCTTCAGGTTTTCTCTAGTTTGTCTCAGTTTTTGTACATTTTGGTTTATATTTTCATCTACCTGCAGCTAGCTCCTCAGATATCTCGTTAATTGACAGTAGGGCTGGAACGATTAATCAGATTAATCGGGATTGATCGATTGTTGAAATAATTGTCAACTGATTTAGTAATTGATTAATCATTTACTGGAGCATACAGATTCTACAACCACTTGCTTAAAAACAAAACCGTAAAACCAATTTTAATCAAAGACTGTAGAAAAAATAGATGCATTTTGCATTTAGGATAAAAAAAATATTAAGCAGCATTTAGCTTCTATCTGACAAATCATTAAAAACCTGCTGCACCATCATCCTCCAACTACTTCCTGTTGTTGTTTTCTTTGTCATTTCCGCCAGTAGTAACATCCGGTTGTTGGTTATGTGACTTGTATGAAGCAAACAAAAGTGTTTCATTGCAGTTTTGCAAGATAATCCTGTTTCTATTTGGCCAAAAAAACCCAAAAAACTTATCCTTGTGCAAAAACTTTTTAGCGATAAAGGAGTTTTTTTTTTTTTATTAACTTGTTTCCATTAAGCAAATTCATTTTCGAAATGTCAAATTGTGCAATTTTAAGGTTAATGGAAACGCAGCTGCTGACAATCAGTCAGAAACTTCCTAAACGGAGCAAGCAAAAATCTCTGAGAACTAAACAGAGATTTAAAGGGGAACAGCAAAAGCAATTGATGTCCTGTTTACATGACAATGATCCAACGAAAATGGAATTTTTGTTTCGTTTCTGTTAACACATGTACATGAAGACATTCTAATTACAATCTTTGTTTACACGGTAATGGTACACATCGAAAAGGTGTAATGCTCTCGCCACGCCACTAGTTGGTGCTAGGTTCTTTGAAACTAACTGCGCATGCGTTTTTAAAAAAAAAAAAAGTTCTACTTGAAAGTACGTCGATTCGTGTTTCCCCATCAGATATCGTTCCCCCATATACTGGGGGGAAACGCACACTATGTGCATCTGATTAGGGTGCGGTTGGAAAAAAGTGGGATAACTTTGATGAAACACGTTGTTTGAGTTTTCACGGCGTCCGTAGTTCTCTAGGTAAGAGCGCGGAACAGGCACACGTGTATTTTGCCACCTGGGCGCTGAAGAGACGCTGGGGGAACCGTATCTGATGGGGGAACCGTATCTGATGGGGGAACCGTATCTGATGGGGAAACCGTATCTGATGGGGGAACCGTATCTGATGGGGGAGCCGTATCTGATGGGGGAACCGTATCTGATGGGGAAACATGAACTGTAGTAACACCAGCATTGTGAGTAGTTTCTTCTTCTTCTGTGGATTTATTAATAATAATAATGATAATAAATGAAAACTTTTTTTATTAATACTTCTTCAATTCCTTTCTTTTTAATTCCTCCAAACTTTTCTCTAAAGTTTCCATCTCAGTGACGTTTTTCATTTCTGACTGGACGTAAATTAATTTCCCTGTAAAAAGTCCCTGGTGGTTTTTTTTTGTTGTTTTCGATTTTCTTTCTCTCTCATTTTCTCTCCAATGACTGGCTTCTTATTTCAGAAAGTTTCATTTTCCCCTCTGAGTCACAGACAGCTTCTTTGAATCTCCATCTTATTACTTTTCTTTTTTTTTGAGTTGGACTCATTTGCATCTTCAAATAAGCTCAACCTGAAACCTGGATGGCTTTCCAGTGAATTTCTCATCTGCGTTGCTGAAATCTGTCAGAGAATTTATTAAAATATTAAAGCTCTTATATTCGAGGACAGCCTTTGGTCACACAGCGGACACCGCTCTCTTAACTTTAGTGAAATTAATATATGCCTGTCAGAAGACATTATAATTATCCTCCTATGGCATCGAAGGAAGGGAATTTCTTTACTGCAAAAACACAATCGTACAAAATATTTTTGGCCTAGATTCTAGAGCAAATGTACGGAGGAGAATTAGGGCTACTGCAGGGAAAAAAAAGAAAAAGTAAGAAACAACAATAACTAACTTGAAAGTACATTTTCAGCCACAAATATGTCAGAGTTGTCAGACAAAAGTCAAAAAGACATTTTTCTGAGAAAGTTTACTTTTTTTTCTCAGACGTTTTGCTATAATCTGAGAGTTCAAACTTTTCCCCCCAGAATTATAATTTATTTATCAGAATTTTGACTTTAATCTGAGAAATCTGACTTTTTTCCCACATAATTTGAACTTTTATCTTGGAATTCTGACTTTACTCTGAGAATTGTAAGTTTTTATTGTGAATTCTGATTTTTTTTTTTTCCCCTAGAATTTGGACTTTTGTTCTGTGAATTCTGACTTTGAGCTGAAATTTCTAGCTTTTTTATAATTCTGACATTTTTTTCTCTGAAATCTCAGATTAAACTAATTTACAAGCAAATATTTAGCACCAAATAGCAGACACGTTTAAGTAAATAATTCTTTAATATTGATGAAAAAGTACTAGTTCCAATAGCAGATTATTTTGTAACTAGTAGTTTTCAGAAATATTAAGGAATTATTAACTTTAAAAAAAGCTCCTATATTTTATGAGAAATTACTTGTAAGTTAATTTTGTCTTATTTCAAGTATACACACACATTTGCAGTAGAATCTAAATTAAAAATACTTTTTTCTTCTTTATTTTTGCAGTATTTTAATGTTCCTGTGGCTTCACTTCGAGCACACAAAGAAAACTATTGGACACTTTCAGCTTCATTCTCAGACTTTTAGCTCTAAACATCTGTAAAGAGGGAAGCCGGCCAACAAATTGTGTCGAGCTGAATGACTTTGCAAGGGAACAAGAGCCAAGATGTCTTGCTCTCTGTTGCCTCTTCTCTTCCCCTGCACCACAGGGGACCAGCGGCGGGTAATTATTTTGCAGAATCTATCAGGAAACCGATCTGACAGATGCAATTACGATGAGGATGAGGCACGACTGCCGCAGCAGTGGTGAAATTTCACTTCCGTTTCAGGTTCTTGTGTCTCTATCAGTGGGAAAGTTGGAGTCCAACTGGAAAATCAGAAACCGTCAAAGACGATCCGGATCAAAACTAAAAATTACAAGTTAAGAGGAGTATTAATAAAAACAATCTAAGTTATTCTGAAAGGGATGAATAACCTCATCAGTTACTTATTGATTTAAATAAACGGAGAGAAGAAATGTTTGGATCTCAACAAACCCAAGGTAAAGTGGATGTTCAATCAGTGCGCATGTTGTAATTTTACCCTAAGACGTTTGCTCAACTTTGCAGCTTTGTTAAACTATTGTGATTACAATAACAGGGACAATTCTTTGTTGTTTTTTTCAGGTATGAATGTGATTGCATTTCACAGCAGTTATATCCCCACAAACATAAATGTGGGGCTATAGAAAAACATTAACATTCTTTAAAGAAGTGTGATTTATGTCTCTAAACATAGTAACTGCATTTAATCATATTTTCAAACATATTGATTTTTATTGATGTTTTCATTGAACAAACAGTGGAGAAAATAGCAAAACCAACAATTTCAACAATATGGGCAGTTATGGGGGTTTTGTAACAACAAATCTAAATTCCTATCATGATAAGAAGTTTATCACAATAAATGATGAACGATAACGCAGTGATGTGAACTAGGTAACCCTCCGTGTGAGAAAGGTTTTTCCATAATGCGATTAATCTGAATTATGTCATTTTAACACATTACGCTTTTCAGATGGACAGATTTAGTAGATTTTAGAGACGTGATGGAACGTCCACAAAATCCAGATTATTTCCTCTTGATTAGACATGCTTAAAAACTGTCACAATGTCGTGACAGTTTATGAGACAGATAATCTGTGAAAGAATTAGCTCTTCTGCTTTCTCCCAGCACTAACTAGAAACAACCAATCAGAGCAAGCGTTGCTACACTACAGGTTCTCCTGTCTGCATAGCCTGTCACGAATGCTACGTCTAGTTAGCATAGTAGTTAGCATAGTCACCGATGACGTCAGACAAACGGTTTTCTTGTAACCATAAGTTGTTTCTCCATCATTAGCACATTTAGCAGCACGTTCGTAAGGTTGATTGACAGCACTAAGATCCTCCTCCTGTCTCTGATTGGTTGTTTTTGGTTGAGACTGGTGCATTTCTTCAGAGGGTAATAGTGTCTCATGGAGAAGGTGAGTAGATTGATCTTTTCACAGATTATCTGTCTCACATTACTCTGTCAGTTTTAACAAATATGAAAAAAAACAACATTATTTAAAGTTACAACTTTTCAAATTTGAATTCAGACATCTGATAAGAACCAGATGCAAATATAAACAAGTTTAAACTAGAAACAGGATTCAGCATATGTCTTAGTTAGATAATAAAGTCATGCATGTAGCATAAATAAACTTATATTTATGCTCAAAAGTGGAAAATTCTGCATTTCTGAGCACCATAAACAACCAGGAGAACCACCATGGCAGACCGTTGAACACAGAGTAGGAATTACCTGAACTGAACACCCGCGTACCTGTATTTATATTAAACTGCCAGGCTTCCCGAGATAGGCTGCATGCAACTCTAAGTACTTCTGGCAGAGGCAGATAAATCTTCAACCCAGTGAAGAAAAGACCGAGTGTGGATTTCCTGGGCAACAGCCCCGAAAGGCTTGCACGGCAAAAGTCCAATCACCTCTAACTCTGAAGGCCATCGCCTCTAACCGGCAACCCTGCAGAGAGCAATTTGTCCTCCACATTTGTCAAGCGAAAGCAACGTCCTAAAAACATTGCAGGGAAATACAAGCTCCTGTTTCTCCAGGCTGAAAGGAAGTAAAACCGAAACAGTCGGGGGGGGGGGGGGGGGGTTCAAAGTTTTTAGCAAATCAAAAAACTTACTGAAAGACAGTAACATTCAAAAATCCCTGTGTGTTCGCTGTAATTCTTCAGACACAACGCAATCGCTGCGAGTCGGGCTGTCTTAATTAGAGAAGGTAATTCCCTCCAGTGCTTCCATGGCTGAATAATTGGAGGAGAAGCTGCTTGAATGAAAAGTGAAATCCTGCTGAATTACAGCGAGGAAAACACAGCTACATCTGGGTATTACCTCTCTACCTTCAATCATCAAACCCAGCCAATCAAATTCATTAAACTCCACTCCTGTCCATTTAAGAATTTTTTTAAAATTTCAGCACAAATGAGTAACACTGTCCTATGTTTAGATGCAGAAAACATCTTCTCTTTGTTGTGGTTCGGGGTTCCTTTGGTTCTTTTGTGGGTTTTTCTGTGCATACACTCACCTTTCACGACAGATGGCGCCATACTCACCCGACTGGAGTGTGTGTGTAGACCGCCATCAAGCACACCTGAACCTGATCAACTCATCAGCGGCGTGTACTAAAGGAGGCTCCTGCCAGTCCTTCAGCGCCCGAGTGTTAGCCAGAAACGGTACCTCTGAGCCTCCTAGAACTAGCCTCTGATCTTTCCTCGTTGATCTGAATCCTCGTTGATCTTAATTCCCCAGTGACTTTTTTCCTGTTGTTTTCTGCCTTCAGGTTTTTCCCTCCGGAGAAGCTGTTACGGATCCTGTTTGCTTCTCTGATCGAGATTCCCCTCGTGACGCCGTGGGTCCTACCCACTGGTTGCCCGAGCCCCCAGACTCACCTCCTCTGTCTGATTACAAGTCCCCCCCCCCCCCCCGGATTCCACGACTGGCAGTTGCACCGCTCCTTTGTCCCCGCCAAGCCCGAGCCTACCTGTCCGCCCTCCGACGCACTCCCCCGTTTTCTTCCTGCACACCAGCCGTCAGGCACCGGACCACCTGGACCACCTAAAGACAAAGACCCCGAACCTCCCAGTAAACCCTCCTGGATCTCACACCATCGAACCACAAGTAAGCTCCGTTTATTCTGTGACTCTTCCGTTTCCGACAACCCTGAACTCACCATTCTGCTCTGCCTCTTTAGAGAGCCGGTCGCTCCGTGAAACCGTTTCCTCCCTGGACCAGACCAGAGCCTCCACATCCTTTACCTACCGTTTCACAATAAACCAATTACCATACATACCTCTCCTGTATTGTGTTCTGCATGTGGGTCTGAAAATAGTAATCCATCATGACAAGGCAAGGCAAGGCAAGGCAAGTTTATTTATATAGCACTTTAAAACAGTACCACTGACCAAAGTGCTGTACAATCACAAAATTAAACAAATAAAAACAAAATTAAAACACATCAAAACCAACAATGCAGTGACGTAAAACACTCTATATAATACATAAACATACCCAGATAAATACAGAAAAGCAGCATCTCAAACCGAATCAAAGGCCAACCGAAAAAGGTAAGTCTTAAGAGCAGATTTAAAAATTGCTAAAGAGGGGGCCTGTTTTACCAACATAGGTAAAGAATTCCAAAGTTTGGGAGCTGCAACAGCAAACGCCCTGTCTCCTCTCTGCCTCCTGGAAGTCCTCGGCACCTCCAGGTTCATTTGGCTCGCTGATCTAAGAGCTCGAGGAGGACAGTGTATATGTAGCAGCTCAGAGAGATAGGAGGGAGCAAGGCCATTTAAAGATTTAAATACAAATAAAAGAATCTTAAAATGCACTCTGAAATGTACTGGCAGCCAGTGCAGAGAATATAAAATCGGGGTAACATGTTCTCTCTTCCGCGATCCAGTTAAGAGCCGAGCAGCCGCATTCTGGACCAGCTGAAGACGGGACAAAGAAGACTGGCTGACACCCACATATAAGGAGTTACAGTAATCCAGTCGTGTTGTAATAAAAGCATGGATTAATATTTCAAAATAATCCACTGGTACCATATTCCTAATCTTAGCAAGCCGCCTCAAATGGAAAAAGCTCGTTTTCACAACGGCACTGATTTGTTTATCCAACTTAAAATTTGCGTCCATTACAAAGCCCAAATTTGTAACAAATGGCTTTACGTAATGTGATAGCGGACCCAAATCCACAGGAGTGGACTTGCAGGTAGTACCAGGGTCAAAAATAATAACTTCCGTCTTTCTTTCATTAAAATTCAAAAAATTCAGAGCCATCCAAGTTTTTATGTCATCAAGGCACTCCATTAAAATTGGTACTGTATTGACTCCCTTACGATTGAGGGGCACATAAATTTGTGTATCATCCGCATAGCAATGACAGAACACTCGGGCCAAACACTCAGCCCAGCAGACGCAATACGGAGAACATTGTCCGACCAACAGTCACTTCTACAAACACACGAAACCGTATTAAGAAAACTAAGCAGACAGCAAGCAGAGACTAATCAACGATTAACCGAATTAGCACATTTTCTCCAGGGTTCCACTCCTCGGGCTCCGACCCCAGCTCCCGCACCCGATCCAGCTCCGGTCCCCGCAATCCAGCCTACGTTTTCCGACATCCGTCCTCCAACTCCGGAGAGATTCTCAGGTGATATAAGTAAATGTAATGGATTTCTGCTTCAATGCTCAATCATCTTTAACCATGCCCCACAAAGTTTCTCCCAAGACGGCGCAAAGATTGCGTACGTTCTGTCTTTGTTGTCTGGACGAGCGTTATTATGGGCAGAGGCCCGTTTTCCGGATCCAGCTCAGTACGGGTGCTCGTTTGAAGATTTTTTAAAGGAGTTCAGACAAGTTTTCAGCCACGATTCTGACAAATCCTTTAATTCCCGTGAATTATGGAACATTAAGCAGGGGCACCGAACCGTCGCTGACTTTGCGGTGGATTTCCGCATTAAAGCTGCAGCGACTGGCTGGAATGCAGCGGCATTAAAGAGTGCATACTTTAATGCCCTGAACGAATCATTAAAAGACGAACTAGCTACACTAGACGAACCAAAAACGTTAGACGAGTTGATAGATTTAACTATTCGTCTTGACATTAGAATCCGGTCTCGCGCTAGAGAAAGGAGCCGGAGAAATCTGCCAGTGAAACAGTTGGGGGGTTTGACTCTCACTCCGGGGGTCTCTCCTCCCCGAGCTCCCCAGGAGCCCGAACCCATGCAGGTGGGGCGGACTCGGCTAACTCCTGAGGAGCGGCAACGACGCATATCAGCCCGCCTATGCATTTATTGTGGTTCCCCTGGTCATTTTCTCGCTCAGTGCCCTGTCCGTTTAAACCCCCAGGTCCGCTTTTAGAAACGAGGAGGTTGGCGGACCACTTGTTAAGCAAAGACTCTCCTCGATTATTATTACCTGCCACAATAATTTATCACAATCATTCCGTCCCGTTGTCTGCCCTTGTTGACTCTGGCTGCGAACAGAACCTCATAGACGAGTCCTTGGTTAAACAAATGGCCATAGAAACCGAACCTTTGTCTGTTCCATTGCGAGTTACTGCCCTAGATGGGAAGACTCTTCCACAGATCTCCCACCAAACCAAACCACTTCACCTCATAATCTCCGGTAATCACAGTGAGTTCATTTCATTTTTCGTGTTTCCCACATCCAACTCGCCTATAATCCTTGGGTTTCGATGGTTGCAACAACACAACCCACAAATTCACTGGTCAGACAGGCGTGTAGAATCTTGGTCCACGTCATGTCACTCATCATGTCTCCGCTCAGCTGTTCCCCCAGGTCCTCCGCCGGCTGAGCCGCAAGAGGCTGATCCAGTCGACCTGTCCATCATTCCTCCAGAATACCATGATCTCGCTCCCGTTTTCAGTAAGTCTAAGGCTCTCTCTCTACCTCCTTCTCGTCCGTACGATTGCTCCATAGATCTCTTACCCGGTGCCCCATTACCTTCCAGCCGATTGTATAACATCTCCCGTCCTGAAAGAGAAACCATGGAAAAATACATTAAAGAGTCGTTAGCCGCTGGCATAATCCGCCCATCTTCGTCACCCCTGGGAGCAGGGTTTTTCTTTGTGGGGAAAAAAAATGGCTCATTGAGACCATGCATTGACTACAGGGGACTAAATAATATTACAGTTAAAAACAAATATCCCCTTCCGCTGCTGTCATCAGCTTTCGAACCAGTCCATGGAGCAACAGTTTTCTCCAAGCTGGACTTAAGAAATGCTTATCACCTTCTGCGCATTCGTAAGGGAGACGAATGGAAGACGGCATTTAAAACACCCATTGGGCAGTTTGAGTACCTTGTTATGCCGTTTGGATTGTCGAATGCTCCTGCCTTTTTCCAAGCTCTGATAAACGATGTTTTAAGAGACTTCCTAAACATTTTTGAATTCGTTTATCTCGATGACATTCTGATTTACTCTAAATCCTTAGATGAACACAAGCATCACGTCCATCTGGTTTTGCAGAGACTGTTAGAAAACAAGCTATATGTCAAGGCAGAAAAGTGTGAATTCCACAAGTCGTCTGTGTCATTTCTGGGTTTCATTCTTGGGGGTGGACAGGTAAGGCCGACGGAGGAAAAGATTCGGGCGGTCCTGGAGTGGCCAAGACCAGAGACCCGCAAACAGCTACAACGTTTCCTCGGATTTGCCAATTTTTACCGTCGTTTCATCCGCAATTACAGTCAGACAGCCTTACCTCTTACCGCTCTAACCTCTACCAAGATTCCTTTCAGTTGGACCCCGGAGACTGAGGCTGCCTTCTCTCGTCTCAAGAACCTCTTTGCCACCGCACCCATCCTCATTCAACCGGACCCCTCTAGGCAGTTCATCGTAGAAGTGGATGCGTCTGATTCCGGAGTTGGAGCAGTATTGTCTCAGATTTCACCCCAAGACAATAAAACTCACCCCTGTGCCTTTTTTTCACGCAGATTAACACCACCTGAAAGGAACTATGATGTGGGGGACCGGGAACTACTAGCCATAAAATTGGCCCTGGAGGAGTGGAGACACTGGCTGGAGGGGGCAGAGCTTCCAGTCTTGGTTTGGACCGACCACAAGAATTTGTCCTACCTACGTTCCGCGAGACGGCTAAATCCACGACAATCACGCTGGTCGTTATTCTTCTCCCGATTCAACCTCTCTATTTCATATCGCCCAGGATCTCGCAACATAAAACCTGATGCCCTTTCCCGTCTCTACTCACCTGACAACTTTGAGAAGGTTCCAGCCACCATCCTCCCTCCCAGTTGCACAGTTGCAGCAATAACCTGGGAAATAGAAGACATTATAAAACAAGCACAACTGTCCGACCCAGCTCCTGATGCCTGTCCACCCAATAAGACCTTCGTTCCTTCCTCCGCCCGGGCCCGTTTTCTTCAGTGGATCCACGCATCAAAGTTTTCTGGTCATCCTGGCATCAGTCGCACCATCGCCCTAGTCAACCGAAGGTTCTGGTGGCCGTCCGTTCACAAAGATGTCCGGGATTATGTTCGAGCCTGCACCGTCTGTTCCCGTAATAAGACATCCCATCAACCCCCGGCTGGTCTCCTTCAGCCACTTCCTATTCCAAAGCGCCCATGGTCCCACATATCGATAGACTTCGTCACCGGGTTGCCACCCTCCAAAGGCATGACCACCATCCTCTCCATTGTTGACCGCTTCTCCAAAGCTTGCCATTTCGTTCCCCTCCGTAAATTACCCACGGCCTTCCAAACGGCACAACTTCTGGTCAAACACGTTTTCCGGCTTCATGGCATCCCGCAGGACATCCTATCGGATCGAGGACCACAATTCATCTCCCAGGTTTGGAAGAATTTTTGTTCTGCATTACACGCCAATGTTTCACTCACATCTGGTTTTCATCCGCAGTCCAATGGCCAAACAGAACGTCTCAATCAGGATCTTGAAACCACCCTTCGTTGTTTCTCATCCTCCAACCCCTCTGACTGGTCTCAATATCTCCCTTGGGTGGAGTATGCCCATAACAGCCATGTTTCCGCTGCTACAGGTCTGTCCCCATTCGAAGCATCCCTCGGCTATCAACCACCTCTACTCTCAGCTGAGGAAGAGAATATTTCTGTCAGCTCCGTCCGTCACCACATCCGTCGCTGTCAGAGGGTTTGGAAGGCTGCTATAGCCAATCTCAACCGCACTGTCGAACAGATTAAACGCCAGGCTGACCGCAGGAGGATTCCTGCTCCCACCTACACACCCGGTCAACAGGTTTGGTTGTCCTCCCGAGACATTCCCCTCAAATCTATGTCTAGAAAATTAGCTCCCCGTTATATTGGTCCATTTACTATAGAAGCCGTAATCAATCCATCCGCTGTCCGTCTCCGTTTGCCTACTTCCCTCCGCGTCCATCCCACCTTCCATGTGTCCCACATTAAACCCGTCCGGACCAGCCCGCTCTGCCCTCCAGCCGACGCCCCTCCTCCCCCCCGTGACGTTGATGGCCACCCTGCATATTCCGTCCACCGGATCGTGGACTCCCGTCGGCGAGGTCGCGGCTGGCAGTACCTCGTCGACTGGGAGGGCTACGGTCCGGAGGAGCGTTCTTGGGTCCCGGGTTCTTTTATTTTGGATCCATCCCTCATCACCGACTACCGTTCCTCACTGACGTCCGGTTCTTCGAGGCCGCCAGGTGGCGGCCATTAAGGGGGGGGTACTGTTGTGGTTCGGGGTTCCTTTGGTTCTTTTGTGGGTTTTTCTGTGCATACACTCACCTTTCACGACAGATGGCGCCATACTCACCCGACTGGAGTGTGTGTGTAGACCGCCATCAAGCACACCTGAACCTGATCAACTCATCAGCGGCGTGTACTAAAGGAGGCTCCTGCCAGTTCTTCAGCGCCCGAGTGTTAGCCAGAAACGGTACCTCTGAGCCTCCTAGAACTAGCCTCTGATCTTTCCTCGTTGATCTGAATCCTCGTTGATCTTAATTCCCCAGTGACTTTTTTCCTGTTGTTTTCTGCCTTCAGGTTTTTCCCTCCGGAGAAGCTGTTACGGATCCTGTTTGCTTCTCTGATCGAGATTCCCCTCGTGACGCCGTGGGTCCTACCCACTGGTTGCCCGAGCCCCCAGACTCACCTCCTCTGTCTGATTACAAGTCCCCCCCCCCCCGGATTCCACGACTGGCAGTTGCACCGCTCCTTTGTCCCCGCCAAGCCCGAGCCTACCTGTCCGCCCTCCGACGCACTCCCCCGTTTTCTTCCTGCACACCAGCCGTCAGGCACCGGACCACCTGGACCACCTAAAGACAAAGACCCCGAACCTCCCAGTAAACCCTCCTGGATCTCACACCATCGAACCACAAGTAAGCTCCGTTTATTCTGTGACTCTTCCGTTTCCGACAACCCTGAACTCACCATTCTGCTCTGCCTCTTTAGAGAGCCGGTCGCTCCGTGAAACCGTTTCCTCCCTGGACCAGACCAGAGCCTCCACATCCTTTACCTACCGTTTCACAATAAACCAATTACCATACATACCTCTCCTGTATTGTGTTCTGCATGTGGGTCTGAAAATAGTAATCCATCATGACACTCTTGGTCTTTATCACAATAATTAATGTTGTGATAAAGATAAACGTGACAATAAGAACAATTTATTACTAATTTTTTAGGTAACTGTATGGCTGTGCAATTATAGCCTCAAAAACACAAATAATGCTCTTGACTTACATCTCTAAACTCCACACAGTAACTGCATTTAATCATATTTTGAAATGAAATATTGTTGTTTATCGAACAAACAGTGGAGAAAATAGTAAAACTCTCAACCCCAATGATCTGGACAGTTTTGTGAGGTTTTAAACAAAATTGGAATTTATCTTGACAACAATAAATCGGAAATCTTATCACAATAAGAAATGTATCATGATAAATGATAAACGATACAATAAACTACCTTTCACTTTAAAAACTCATTTTTGTCCCAGTTTCCCTCTGAAAACATTATTTTGAACCATAATAACTGGAACATTAACCAATATATTTGATGTGTATCAACAAAATGTAATCTATTTTGGAGTTTTTATGATGAAAAGCACTTTGAACTGCCTTACTGCTGAAATGTGCTATATAAATAAACTTGACTGATTAATTGAAAAGATATGAGGGATGAGAAAGTGGCACACTGTTCCTGCAAAGTTAGACTTCAGCTTGATGCAACGCTCCTCCACCCTAAACTTGCAATTCTGGAGCAATAAAGAGAATCTAAAATCAATGAGCAACGGGATCAAACAGGTCAGTGTTTCTATGCATCTCTAACTCTGTCAGTAAATGTCACAGGATTCTGGAAATAGAATATTTTTTCTGTCTGTAGTGGAACAAATCAGGGAAAGCTTAGGTTAAGATTTCAGTGTCAGGCCAAGCATCATTTTCAGTTTTACACTGAGCGTTCAGCTCTGCAGCATAAATTGTGACTATAGATTTAACATTCACTTACACTTTTTGGCATAGTTCTTAAAAGGAAAGCAGAAATAAACAATGTTTTATGTTTGGGAAACAATCAGGATTCTTTGTTAGTAACTTTTATCTCAAAGCTATTCAAAAATGTAGCTCTGAATAACTTCCAACGTTTTTTATACTTCCATTTGGGTGTCAACTGCACTGTTACCTAGCAACCCCAACTGAGCCCAGCCCCGTTGCCTAGCAACCGAAGCCGAGTTCCAGAACATTTAGTCAGATAGTTTTTACAATGGCAGCTAGAAAAGACAACTGTTTTGTTGTTTACTAAGTATTCAGAAACCACCTGCTGCATTTTTGTTGCTTGTCCAGCAGGCTCCACTTCTGCTATTCAAAGAAGAACAGTTGTATAATTGTGCATTTGTTTTCAGCCATTTTCAGGTGGTTTTTTTTTAGGTATGAAATTGTCCTAATAATCAGATTGCGCAGATTTATTGTTTGATCATCAGGTTTTCATCCCTCCATCCCCCCATAAAATCCAGATTATTTAATGTATTTCAGTGAACAAGTTCAATAATTATTCTCAGTTTCATTCAAAGTTATTATAAAAGAGTATTGTGGCCATACTGGGGAAAAAAACAAACTTTTGATAATAATTTTTACATTATTTTTTTCTCCATCAAGCTTTATAACACAAAAGCTATCGTCTGATCTGTTTGGATTTCTTTCTATGTTTTGATTAATTAATTGCTCCCAACATTTTCTGTGGAATTTGGATCGAAAGCCTCAACAGAGATTTTTTTTTTTTTTTTTTTATGGAGAAAAACGTTGAGGAGTTCCCTCCTGTTTTCCCTCTAAAATCAAATATCCACAAAAACACGTTTTAAATTTGACATTCCCTCCTTTCAGTTTCCTAAGAGTTTTGTACTTTTCTAGCTCTTTATTCTTTAAAAGTAAAAAGAAAATGAGGGTAGCAGCTAAATTCATGTTTTGTTCTGAACCATCCTGTCCAAATGCATATTTGTCAGGCCTCAGAAGTCCTGCTTATCGCCCATTGTGCAGCTTTTCCTTGCCTTACTGTGTAAGCTGTGCACTAATTCTCTTAGCTGCAGCATGCAGGGCTCGTCCTGAGCAGGTGTTGATGTGACAGCTCTGTCCATATTTAGAAAAGCTCTGTGAGGACTTGGCATGCCGTCTCCAACTCAGATTATTTTAGAGGCAAAGACTTTCCAGGCACAGGAAAAAAAAAAGAAAAAAAAAACAGCTGCAGCCAGGCGCCACAGGGAAAACATGGCAGCTATTTTAGCTTTCACTTTGTAACCAAATACGAGGCTGGAATAAAGTCGCAGGCCAGAGAGCGATTCTGGTTAGTGAACAAGAAGAGATGTTTGCGAATGTTTCTCGTCAGTGCCGGAATCACAAAACTGGATTAATAACAACTGTCAGCTGGATAAACGGTTCAGAAGCAGGTTGTTAGACGTCGGCGACAGTCAGGCAGCTATTACAAATCAGAGGATTGTTGCTGCGCCTGGAGCGGCTCGTGTTGGAGCTGCAAACATGACACTGCAAGCCAGCTATTTGCAGACTAATAAAGACACCGGCACTGGAAATACCTGCGTTTGCTCCAGCGGTTTTCTGCTGCAGACTGAATACAAATAGTTTTCATGTGACGTCAGACTTCAGGAGGTTGCTATGACAACAATAAACAAATCGTAAATGTCAGGAGAAAATAACTTTTTTGACTTAAAAAAAATAATTTGAAGAATAAATAAACTAATTTTGACAAACTTCACATCCATAATATTGTTTACCCAGCTGTTGATGTATAATAATAAATATCAGATTTATTCCAGCGACATTAGCTAGAATACGTTAGTAGTTGGCTTAATATGAAACGTGAGGTAAGCCAATAAATTATGGATAAATCCAGAGAATCTTTGCTAAAACTGCCTGACATTTTCCTCTGAAGGGCCAAAGGAAAAACTGAAACAACTTGGGAACGATTACGAAGTTTAGGAGGAAGACAAAAGGGCAATAATATAAAATAAGACGGAGCAACAAACATAACCTTTTAAAGTAAAACTGGAAAATAAAGTACAGAGAAAAACCAAAGAGAACGAATTTGAGTCCTTATTGATTCTCTCCACATAAAGCCAGGCTCTCTGCGAAGGCTGTTTTCCAGCTGCGTTTTTCCTTCAAGAACACAAAACTCTCAAAACCATCGCAACAAAAGACAGGTAGAAAATATTTACTGGATCCAGTTGAATCTTAAAGCATGAAGCTTGTTTGGTCAATCATAATTCATGAAAGGTAATTGCATCAAATCATATTTCTCCTGTGTTTTTATATCATATTAATGCAGAATATTGCACATCATCAGCTTCCATGATGTTACATAATCTGTTAACACATCAGATTATTATCAGTAACATGCAGTGTCCTTCCACTGATAACAATTTGATGCTGATGCGCTTACTACGAATTTATTCTTGTATTATTTTGACTTTGTTCTTGTACGACTTCATTCTGGTAATATTATGAGTTTATTCATGTATTCGTTGAATTAGCTTTAGAAAACCTTTTTCCCCCTTAAGACTTGAAAACGATGAATGTCTCACTTAATTTCTAGTTTCGATATCCTCAGCGATAGCAATACTAAAGTTTTACAAGGTTTATGGAAAAAACACTGAAAAAACAACAAGAAAACATGCCCTAAGGTACCTGTTGCTATGACAACTCCCACTTTTTCTGACTTAGTGCATGCATCTAAGGACGCTCTAGGCAACTCTTTAGCCTAGAGTGTTGCTCTGGGCTACAGAGTAACACTTTAGCAACACTTTAGCTCAGGCAAAGCAGGAATTTAAATCAAACAAAGAGACTATAGAAGAAACTCTGGTACTTGCATAGATATTTCTATGTGCCTGCTGTGTTTCATCTATGAGGAATGACAGGTTGAAAACAACCTTCACCTCCAGCGTCAATGAGAAGAATTACAATGGCAGTGAAAGGGGAAGCAGGCTGTGCGATCTGCAGCGATTTGACAGGAATATATTGTGTGTACACAGGTGAGACTTTGGGGAAGAAAGTAATTCAACAAAAAAGTTTGTGAATAAAAAAAAATAATCAGAAAAATTGAGCAGCAACTTTATAAAACTGTGACACGTAAAGAAACGCCAACTAACGCATTTAGAGTTTGATGTTCTGTGACCCAGTTAAAGCTGGATATCTGTTCTGCTGCGTAGGATGGTGAAGTTATGTAGCGGAAAAAGAAGATTTGTTATAATAATACAAATCATTACCAGTGGCGATGCAGTGTTCCCAATCAAGCTGCATATTTTAACTCAGTTTTTAACTTTGTTTTACATGTATTTAATCAGTTAGCTCTCAGTGAATTTAAACACTTATTTTTCAAATAAATAAAAAAAAAAAAACTGATGAAAAAATTACATCCATTAAGGTAATTTATTTCAGATTTGTGAGCATTTATCACTGAAATTGGACCAAATCCCATCAAAAGCTGCTTTAAAAAAGCTAATATTGTAAGACAACGTCATCAGCGTAAAAATGAAATTTGAGGCAGATTTTTGTCTAAACTGTTAATATGCATTATGAAAAAGGGGATTTGACATATTTCCCAACACATGGATATCTCAGTTTGTAGAGTCAGACCGCTGCCTTTATTATTGCCAGAGTTAAAATGTATTCAGTTCTTTATCATGTAAAATTCATAATAGTCAGAAATAGATATGTATCTGTTAGTTTATGTCGTCATATACTGTGTACAGATATATGACGACATAAACTGTTAGTTTATATTGTCGTATATCTGTACTGTGTACAGATATATGATGGTTGGAGAGATGGACCAAGCTGGTTCCATTTTCTGGCCTTTTGGACACTGACCAGACAAAAAAAGTTCTTCTAATCCAATGGTGCGTCATGAGACAAAATGTTCTGAGCTGGTAATTATATTCCCATGATGAATATAAGGGTTGATGTATTAAAAAACGGGCTGCACAGTGGCGCAGTTGGTAGCACTGTTGCCGGTTCGATTCCCGGCCCGGGGTCTTTCTGCATGGAGTTTGCATGTTCTCCCTGTGCATGGTGGGTTCTCTCCAGGTTCTCCGGCTTCCTCCCACAGTCCAAAAACATGACTGTCAGGTTAATTAGTCTCTCTAAATTCTCCCTAGGTGTGTGTGTGTGAGTGTGTGAGTGCATGGTTGTTTGTCCTGTCTGTCTCTGTGTTGCCCTGGACAGACTGGCGACCTGTCCAGTGTGACCCCGCCTCTCGCCCGGAACATTAGCTGGAGATGGACCAGCACCTCCTGACCCCACTAGGGACAAGGGTGTTAGAAAATGAATGGATGGATGGATGGATGTATCAAAAACAAAAATATCAGAACAGAAGCCAGAAAGTTGTTAGAGATATAAGGAAAATCGATAGAAGAGGAAAGAAAAGAGAAAAAACTAAATATTTAAATTAATATATATACAGAATATACTGTATATATATATATATATATATATATATATATATATATATATATATATATATATACACACATAAATAATCTGTGTTTGACACAATAATAGGTGCCTTAATTTTAAAATAAAACCCTTTTTTCCCACTAAGTTTAGGAATGAAGGTAGTGGACATGTTTTAATTTCTCATCAATCTCTTCACTGATCTCCAGAAACCAGTCAACCCAAACCATGCCCACCAGCTGGCCCAGAACGCCTCTGTAATGTCTCTGAATGGTAAATCTCTCTGCAGACTCTTGTGACACACATGCCTGAGATGCCACTAAGCTAACAGCAGAAAGACAAGAGGCCCGATGATGAAAACAGCGAGCTGCAGGGAATACCAGCGGGACATGTCCATCACCACTCTGCCTCAAACACACTGTTTGTTTCAGGGGCTTTAAGACTGAAACAGCTAAACCGCTTTGATTTTTATGGTTTAACTCCAAACATGATTGTCCATTCTGGAAATTCAGAGTTTTTATCTGTTCCCGTCTGATCTTGAGTCGTTTTTCATCTTTTCTTTTATGTTTGCTCCTACACATTGAGGTCCCTCCTGAGGGCTTAAGAACAACTTTGAAAACTTTAAAGGCACCAAAATGTTGACGGAGACGCACCTCTAAAACTTCTAACGTGAGCAGAAAGCGGCAGAAAGGCGGAAATTTCTGCTGTGATGTACAGTATGTTTGCTTGATTCCAGTTTCTGTACCAGCTGCAGTTCGTAGCATAAAGAAGAATCAGAAACTAGTTTTTCCCTGAACTTCATTCGCTTCACATTTTTGTACTGCATCTCCTCCAGCACAATATCATTTAGTGCATGTTTTCTCACATCACAGAGACAACTCGCTGCACACAGCATCTTGTAGCATTTCATTATTTCCTGCTGGTATATTACAGCTTCTTTTATTCAATTTTGATTTGTTTTTGCTTTTCTGCTGCATAAACACAGAAGAGAGGAAGAGGGTTCATAACCGTTCACTGATTCATGCATAAACTAAAGAGTCCATTGGACACCTCTTGTTTATATAAAGAATAAAATCAACGTCTTCTATAAAACTAACTCTTGGGTAAAATACCAAATTTATGACTAATTTCCAATGATTTTCCCTTTAATGGTCTGACCTTTATTGTAATAAAAGTGACAGATGTGACATTAATGCTTCCCTATCAGAATAAAAGCAGGTTTTATTGTTTGAAGAAGGCCTGTGTGTCTAAAGACGTTTAGTTTCATGTAAAAAATGACAACAACCTAAAATAAAAAGGATAGTTTCAGTTGACAGCTGATTTTTTTTATACAACCATTACATTTTTAGTACTTCCAAAAAAACATTTTCTTAGACAGTGTAACTTACTGGGTTTTTTTTTTTGCAAAATACATTGAATTAGTTGTTTTGTAGTATAGCTATTAAACTGATGTTCTTCTATAGCTCAAAAGCCAAAGCAGGAATACGAAGAAATTCAGCAGATATGTGTCAAACTTTGTTTACACCACAATAATGTCACTTTAAATCCAAATAAGCTGCTGTTGGTTATGCCCATAACTTTGAGAAGAAGACGTGGAGCCTCCTGCACGACCAACAAGAGTGCAGCAAGTGGTTTCTGGATGGTAAGTCAACAACAAAACACTTGTCTATTCCAGCAGCCATTGTACAGCGGTAAAACAAGCTGACTAGACTGCCGGAGATCCACTTGGGTTGCTAGGTGACATGGTTGGGGTTGCTAGGTAACGGCGCAGTGCCGATTGAATCTGACTTATCAGGGGATTTTTGAAACAGCTCATTTTCCAGACATGAAAAGACATTGACTTATTGACAAAAAACAACTGTTTTGACTGTTTGCCAAAGCAGTAAAAACCCAATGGAAATACAAAAATGTGCCAAAGGTAAATTTTGTACAATAGCTGATCTTCATGAGTGTCAGGGTAAAGGAGGGGCAAATGAAGCTGCAAAAACAAGAAAAAAAAGGGGGAAACCGGGGAAAGATTTTTCGTTCACTTTGTAATTATGCATTAATTTCGGTGTTTCACACAACTAAACTATAGAAAAAGTATAACATTAAAAGAGGTTTATTGTTACTTCCTGGCACAATAAATGACCTTCCTCTATTCCAACTACTAATAAATAAATAAGGGCAGCTATTGCCACATAACTTTAAAAAACTAAATACTGCAAGCTGTTGGGAACAAATCCAGCTAGAGTGCAAAAAGAAACCAACCAGCTCATACAGAACATTTGGCAAAACTCACATTTACTGTGCAGCTGATTTATTTATTTATTTCTCTTTTGTCCCTGTACGTTCTTTCGTCTCATGTCCAACCACCTACATGTGGTCCAGTCAAAGTGCTACAAGTCATCAGAACATTTGTCAGCACAGAGCTGGGCGTTAAAAGGTGGAGCGGCGGTTCAGAACGAGGTGAGACAAAATCTTCTAGCCATGTAAACACAGAGCGGCACGACTCTCTGTCCACAGCCTGTCAAAACACAGACATCTGTCAGGACGACCAACAGGCACAAAACTGTAATTTCTGTCATTTATCAAGCCGATGCACAGTGACGGGATATTTTGCCCCAGGTGACGTGTTTTCAACAGCAAAGAGGGCCCCTGAGGGCTCGACAGCAGAAGTTATGTGAAATGTGTAAGCGATCGTTGGGAGCGGTTAGTCAACATGTTCCTTATGGCGTGAAACCGAGACTTAGCTCCTTTTTTATCCGTCGGCAGTAAACAAATCTTTTTCAGTTTCTGAGATTAACTTGGTTTTTATCGTGTTCTTAAACTTAAAAATGGAAAGTACAGAACTGAGTGGAGATTTTGTTGAAAGTAGCATTAGGGCTGGACACTCCGGTTACCTAGCAACTCACTCACACTTTGGTTACCTAGCAACAACCTGCTGAGTAACTGGCGCAGCAGCAGTTTGATGTTTTCCCACTGTGCCTCATTGGTACTTAAAGATAAACAACAGTGCGTAGTAAAAACTGTTAATAAAACAGAAAAGGCCACTAGTTTGGTAGTATTTCAGATATTTAAAATGAAAAACTGATCAATAATTATCAATATCAACTGATATGACTGTTTATATTGTGGTGCATGTTTTTAGCCTCATCATCCAGTCCTAAGCATAGGCAGAAAAAGCTGAGATATGAAAAGATTGAACTGAAATATAACCACTGTTTAGACCTTTTTAAAATCAGACTGTGAACATATTTGAACATAAAATCTATTTAAATCACTTTGGAGTCATTTTGATATTTCTGCAGAAGCTTGTACTCAAGAAAGATTAGCACTATTTAGACATATTTTTACCCAAGTAGGAGTAAAAGAAAGTGTTTGATAAAAAGGCTACTCCACTACTGAGTGATCAAAACATCAGTTACTCAGTACTGAATGTAATAATTTAATATTTAACATTAAATCATCAGATGGACCAAAATGTAAAGTTATGTTTAAATTTTGGTATTTTAAAATGACCAAAATTAAAATTATTAATAGTTACAAAATAAATTCATTTTCTTTCAGTATAAAACTGCAGGTGTGTGTCTGGTGAATTTTTGTTCTTCATTATTTATCCATATTGAATTTCCTCTCAATGTTCTTTATTTACTATCTGTAGATTGTGAGCACTTGAATCTGAAATCAAACTCCAATCTTGGTGAATAAATCTGATTCTGTCCTCATCTTGAGGTTTTTAAAAGGTGACTTGAAGCATTTCTGAGTAAAACATCTTCAGTTTTGCGATTGACGCCTTAATTTGGAAACAGCAAAGAAAAGCAAAACCCCAAGTATTGATTCGGTTTGAAAGCTTTTTATTTTTCCACCGGTGTTTTTAAGAGCAACCTTGACCTCTCCTCTCAGCGTTTCAAGTTGTTTCGTTCGTATTGTTCATTAAGAGTCCAGTCAGGCAAGAGAGATGAGGCAATTGGATCAAACCACAATATTAAAGACAAGCAACAATGTTGAGCTTTGAGGCAAAATCTGATGTGTAAAATAAAAACAAATAAATAAAAATAAGTGTAAAAAGTTTTATTGGAGGGAAATTGATGTTTACATTGCAGCTCCAGAGTTTTGGATAAATCATCACTCAACCGCTGCCACATGCCACCTTCTGATGTCATTTTTCTTATGTCCGGGAGAAAAATTGCGATTTGTTTTTGTGCAGCGTAAAAAAACCCAAAAAGACATGGGCTGTACCTGCTTTTCAGCTGAACTACATCTCTGATCCACTGCTCACATTTATTCAACCACAGACGACGATAAACATTCCTGCAAAAAGATCTGACAAATAACCATCTATCACTTTAACGCCCAGCTGCAGCGCTCTCTTCACGCCGTAAATTAGATCAGACGGCTTTAAAACCTTTCTGCATCAGATCCGGGCCTCGACCCGGCGTCGATCGCTGCGGCGATAATCAAACCGATGAGATAAGATTCGTCCTTTTATGTGAACCTCCACTTCAAACGGGTTAAAAAAAGACAATCTGAGGAGCTAAAGTGTCTTTGAACTTGTGCTGGGAAATAAAAATGGGTCTTTAGATGAATCGAAGAGCCTTGAATTTAAAATGACAGCAGGAAAAAAATTATCAGAGATTTTTTTGTGAAAAGTTATTTTCTGCCGGGAAATGTTGCACAAGAGAAGAAGAAGAAGGAATCATTTATCGTGGTTCGTCCAGGAAGAGGAAAGAATTTAATATTGGAGTGAAAGAACAGAAAAGAAAAATCAGCATGCTCTTTGTTAGAGCACCAAAACACTCCTGAGCTTCACACATTCATCAAAAACATGAGCAGAAAATTTAATTGGAGGCTTTAAAAGATGCATTTAGACCGCTCTTTTCCCAGGTTGAAAAACAAACATACAGAAAATAACTGCAAAGATTTAAGAAAAACAGAGTTGGGCATAAAATCGCCTCTAATTTAATGAAGACACAATTATGCATACAGCAGAGTTAATATACAAATGTGGGATTAAAGGATTTAGTACGGAGAAGTATGAAAAAATATTTCCCATCACATCGTCAAAACGTGTCTCCATCCTCCCTCCCTTTTTTCCATCAATTATTCTGTTGACTAATCTATCAATCATACTGACAATGAATCAATTAATTGGATTTTTAAAAATTGCATGTTCTGCAGACTTTTAATCTTGAATGTTTCCATAAATTATTAGATATGAATCAAAAGATGCAGATAAAGTTATTAAATTCTTATTTTAAAAAGGGGAATAAACATTATATTGCCTAAAAATGCACACCGATTTGTTTGGTAAGTCAAATCGGTGTGACTTACCAAACACACCGATTTGGTAAGTCACAGTAAGGAGAAGCTAAAGCTTTGTCACATGAGGAGTTTTGGCTGAAACATGTTTACAGACAAAAAATGTTTAAATCAAATGCAAAATCTATATATTTTTGTACAGTTTTGGCCTAATTACTACTCTGAGTATATAATTTTTTATCAAAATGTCTTTATTTGAGTCCAGTTAGCGATTAATCGATTACCAAATTAGTTGACGATTCTTTCAAGAATCGATTAACAGCAGTTAATTGCAATTAATAACTTCTTAAGCCCTATTTCCTATTAATGACCTGTCAGGTTCATTAAGCCATTGAGTCCAGTTGGAGATTAATCAATTACTAAATTAGT
Organism: Xiphophorus couchianus; assembly: GCF_001444195.1. Taxonomy (NCBI): domain Eukaryota; kingdom Metazoa; phylum Chordata; class Actinopteri; order Cyprinodontiformes; family Poeciliidae; genus Xiphophorus; species Xiphophorus couchianus. The sequence continues at coordinate 4,721,792 of NC_040239.1, forward strand.
TGACAATTACTTCAAGAATTGATTAATCACGATTAATCATTTCAGCCCTACTTCCTATTAATGATCTGTCAGTATCATTAAGTCCAGCTGGTGATTAATCAAGAACTACTGTATATTAGTTGACAATTATTTGAAGAATTGATTAATTACGATTAATCATTTCAGCCATAGTCCCTATTAGTGACCTGTCAGGTTCGGATTGCTGTTCAGAATAAAACATGAAGCGTGGAGCTGAGAATAATCCATTCTCCCTAAAAAACACACTTATGAGCGGTAGCTGTTTCTCTTAAAATAGAAACATTTCCCACTTGTAAATTGTGAAAGATTCTCACATCGATAAATCATTATTTATCGATGTGAGAATGCTCCAAAGAGAACCGAAGAACCCCTGATCCAATCACTGCTGCTCCCTCTAAAGGGCTGCTCAAGTGAAAATCTCGAGTGGTGAAGAGACAGGAAGAGGCGTAGAAATCTACATGAGATGTGAAAGGGAGCCGGATCGAGTTTCTGTTTGATTCCCTGGCACACATAACACACACCGGCTTACAGATAATCCTTCATCAAGGGCCATGACATTCACACACCGGCTGAACAATCAACTTTGTTTAGTTACACGGTCGTTCCTCGCTCTTTGGTTTTACATGAAAAGATCAATATCCCGAAAGCCAAAGCCGCCTTTGTTAAGTTAAAGTGCCGTGAGGATTTAGATGAATATTCAATTTTAAAAGAAATGTTGCAATTATGCAAAAGTTAAAGGTTGAAACTTCGTAATTCCTGTGAAATATGCACACAGTGGATACGAGTGATGACTAATCTCCTTAACTTAAAAGACAAAAATCAATCCTTTTTCACAGTCAAACACACGTTGCATGTTATTTTCCACTTCTCCTGATCCCTAACAGCCTGAGTAGTAAGGAATCCAGGATAAAGGCGGCACAAAGAGGCAGACAGTGACGTGAAAACCAAATGTACACCTTACTTCCTGCTGCAACAGCGAGATGGATGTGGCTCATATCCACCTGTTGGTTCTCTCTCAACCTTTGCCGGCTCTTACATTTTTTTTCCGCCGCTTGGGAATTGGCTGCAGCAGTAGGGGTCGTGACCTCTCCGCTGGAGGAAAGAGTTGGACAAATGGAGGCGGAAAGGGGAACGAAGAAACAGAGCGTGACGACAAAAATCAGCTATAAACCCGACAGGAGAGCACGGCGCTTTCTGTCAGGGTTCAGATTCAGATAAAACACACACTATGAAGGCAGAGAGCAACAGAAAAAATACAATTTTTAATAAAACATGTACAAATATTATCTAAAAAAGTCATAAAGGGCCGACACTTGGGTTCTTAGAATGACATAAAACAAAAAAATTATGAAAACTCCTGTGTGTAACTAAGTGAATGAGTCAAGACAATATTGGTTATATATGATTATTTTAGTTATCGATTAATCAATCATCCTGACGATTAATCGGATTTTTAAAAAGGGCACATTCTGTAGATTTCTTATTTAAGCAACACTCCAAGTATGCTTTTGGTGAAGGAAAAACAGCATAACATGATATAAGGCTTAGAAAAGTTGATTTTACATAATATTCCCACTTTAATATGAGGTTTTGTTTTACAGAATTTGAACCAGTTGAAGATAAAACTAACACTTGAGGAGTTTTTGGTAAAACCTACTTACAAAAGTTTCATTTGAAACTTTGTTACAAAACATAGATAGCACAATTTTGGCTTAAATATTGCTCTGAATGTTTGTGTCAACAATCAACTGATTACTAAATTAGTTGGTGATTATTTAAATAATCAATTAATCCCAATTAATCTGATTAATTGTTTATGTGTTTCATCATTTAAACCAGAAAACAACAAAATCTACTAAATACTTTTTAAAAATAAACTAAATCTGTGCAAAATGTTACTAAAAATTACAAAAATAAATAATCTAACATGGTAATTTGACAGTTTTCTTTATGTGGATTTTATGAAAAAATATTTACTTGAAATGTTCGAGACTATAGGTTTCAACTTTGGTACAAATGATTTGTGCTTTAAAAAGACATGATTGCTCAGCAGATTATCAAAAGTTATCAAAAATGAAAAAGATTTTCTAGAAAAAACTTGCCTCGTTGAGATTAAAAATCCTTTTCAAGTAAAAATGACCTGAAATGCATTAAAAACAGACAATTTCCTTCAACAGTTCATACAATTAAATCATCTGAGCGCAGAAAATATTAAAATATTTAAAGTTCTACTAAATTCTTATATAAAATATTACAATATTCTTAAAAATGCTTGTGTTACCAGTTTATGAAAACCAGATTTAGATCATTTCTGAATATTGAATAATCTGACATAGCTGGAAGCCCAGCTTGGAAATGTTGGAGATAAGTTTTCATTTTGTGGTTTCTAAATTGTTTTCAGTGGTGAAAAGAAAACTCAAATGAGCCAGCAAGAAGGAAAATATGTAAAACCTCCCTGCTAAGCTGCAACCTGCTGCTGCAGCCTTTGTTTCACCCACATCAGGGAAACTTCAGTGGATGGAGGAAGGTGGTGGCGACACAAGTAATTAAAGTTAAATAAAAGCCCAACAGCTGTGACTCAGAACATTTCCAACGTTATTAGAGGTTGTCTGTCACATAAATGCATGGCTGGATTAGCCTGACGTCCGGAATGACGCAGCAAAGCTGTTTGTTTTACTATCAAATTGTGTTTTTATCTTTATAAAAGCTGCGTTTTAGAACCGGCTAGCTTAGAGTTTCACTTAATTTCTTCAATTTGTCTGTTTAATAACCGCATGATTAAATTAACTTCTAATCTAAGCTTAGCTTGTTGTTTCAAATGCACCCAAAGTGAAACTGGATTATTCTTGCAATCAACAAATGAAGAAACAAGACAAATATAGATGAGGAATCAGAACAAAAGCTAATATGCAAGTGTGCTATTTTTACTCAGAAGCTAAAGCAGAGGAAAATCCTCATCCTGTCCTGTTGTTGGGGAACAGAAGAGAAAAACTGTCTGAGAAGGATTAAGAGCTCTGCTAGCTGATCAGGTATGATCTTAAAACTGGTTCTCAATACTAGCCCTCCATCTTTCAGATGCGTTTCTGCTCCAGCACACCTGATTCAACGTGACTGCATCACCTCCTCAGCAGACCATCAAGTGCTGCAGAAGCCTGTTAATCATCCATTGGTTTAAGTCAGGTGTGCTGCAGCAGGAAAACATCTAAAACATGCAGACAGTTGGGTTAAAAGTCGCTCTAGAGGGAAAACAAAACTGTTTCAGGGAACACATTAATCTTCATTCTGTGGCAATCCAATCTTATATAGATGCTTATTTGGACTATATTTCCCTGCATAAGCAAAAAGAGAAGCTAAAACTGATTGGATTTTAATTACTGCAGCTTTTAAAGCAACTTGGTTTCTAATCAAATCAACTTTCAGACTCACTGCAAGAAATTCTGGGTAAGAATTGCAGATTCTGTGAAAACCCAACTTTATCTTGGCTTTGTCCTCGCCACCTCCAAAGGAAATATCCGGCTCTTTAGCTGCTAAATGTTGCACATCCACATTGCTTCCCAAACTGCGTTGCACAGCTGTTTGATTTCTATGAGCTGGACGTATGAAAAGCTGCAGCTGAAAATACTTCCAAACAAAATCCACAATAATGCTAATAAACTGGAGTGAAAGACGCATCACAACCTTCATCATTACTCCACCAGAGCTTCTGTATGTTCCATCATTTTTATTTTCAGCATTTAAATGTGGAAAACACAAAAGATTGGTGTAAAATGTTGAGATTTTAAAAAGCAAATAATCAGATTTTTCTTCTTTCTGTAAGAGATGGAAACTAATTTCATCTACGTTATCTCCTGAAGACTAAATTTATTAGACTAAAGATACCTGCAAGGTGATTTAGCGCATGCAAGATCCAAACTGTTCACCAGCAATAACTACTATTGGATTTAGCAGGCAAGTTGTTAGCATAACGCACTAAATCTTAAATGTAAGCATGATTATATAAATAGAAAAAGGGATGTAGTGTTTTGCTATTATTTGTCAGCAATACAGGGAAGTAGGTCACTTATGCTAGCTTGACTATGACAACCTTAACATGTAGATTGCTGTGGAATACTGTGTCTTTCAATTCAGTTTAAAAAAAAGCGACAAACACACCAACTCTCATCAATAAAGCGGATGATCTGTGTTTAAATTAGCTAATCTACCACCACTGTGTCAGATTAGCTAATAGCATTGGTAGCTAATCGACTGCAGCGGTTAATAATTGCAAAAATAAGCATCAAGCCTGAAATCTCAATACTTTAACGACCGAATTAATGTTCTGGTCTTTGCCTGGGAAATGTTTGCGTGTTTTCTGGTGTTGAATCCTGACACATATAGTGGAGCTGTTCTCAGTTGCTATGGCAACGGGTCTATGTGTAGCCAGAAAGAAGGACAATACGAGTGGTTTTGAGTTATTTTTCAAAGTTTTTGAAAAATGCATTTGCTGTGGCACACTGCACTGAATTAATAATACATACACCTCCAGGTTTCATTTAGTAAATGGAATGGTTCTACTGGAACCGCAGCCATGGATGGCAAGTAAAAGAATCGCCCTTTTGCCCTCCAGTGATGTGTGCATGCGCGAAATTTCCGGATGTAAACAATAACAAGCAACATCTTTATACAGTCCTTTCTACTCTCCCATTTTGGAGAAGAAAGATAATGGTAGAGGTGAAAGGAAAATTGGTTCTGCTGTAGATGTGGATTAAATGCGCCTCTGTCAATCAGTTCATACCTTTTCACAAAGTTGAGTTTGACCCCTCTCCAGTTTTACTCTGCCTCTCTGAGGGCGCTTTTATGAGGGGGAAAGTGTGCCAAGAAGCTTCAGGTTGATTTTCACGAGCGCGCCAACACTGCAAACAAGCTGAGTCACTGAGAAGCCAACAGGGGACAAATGAGGCTGGACTAAGGCATGTTTTTGGACGCCGTTTGGTCTCTTTGGAAGCAGTGTGAAGACTCCCACAGGACAAAGACTTCATTTATAGCCTCTCCTGTCTAACTGTCCAATTTATTTTTCCTTTTTTTGGTCAGCGCTCTTTGCCAGACATCCTTTTGTCCTGCCATGTGTGCAGTGGAAGCAAGGTAAAATGAAAGACTATTTTTCTTTAGTTGTGTTTTCAATGATGGACCAATTTTATTTTTTTTTATTTTTTTCAAAAAGGTTCTGGTGCTTGAATCAGAGCAAAACTGAATCACTTGGAATCAAAATGAATGCTTAAAGATGACCTATTATGCTTCCTTGGACAAGTCAGGGGAGGTCTACAGGTTATACAAAACATGTTCATTACATTATTTACACAAAATCATTCATGGATAATGAGATTTCAATCTGACCAGTTCACAATGAGTTGTTTTAGGGCGTCTTGTTACTTCAAATCCAAATAAGCTGCTGCTGCTGCTGCTGCTGGCCACGCCCCCAACTCGTTTACACTCGCACTTCAAAATGGCTGAATAGCTATACAACCATACATTTTTGGAAAGCATGAGTCTCCTGCACACCTATTAAAAATGCAGCAAGTGGTTTCTGGATGGTAGGTCAACAACAAAAACTTATTTTTTCCAGCAGCCATTGTACAGCGCATACAGCAGTAAATACAGTTGATCAAATGTGCTGGAGTTCCATGTAATGGGGTTTGGCTAGGCTAGGGTTGCTAGGTTACGGTTTTTGAAATGGCTTGCTTTCCATACACCAAAAAAAGTTGAACTTATTGTGAAAAAATTGCTTTTTAACTCCTGGGTTGTTTTTAGGAGCAAATAGAAGTATGAAAACTACAAAGAGTAAATTTTGCAAACTAGGTCTGCTTTAAAATATAAAAAAATTGCTAATTTTCTTTGTTAAAAGAACAGATTAAACCTTTTCCAAACACAATGCAGTAATTTATTGAGGAACATGGTTCCAGAAAGTTTTAATATTCCAAACACTGCATGAAAAAAAAGAAGATATTTCAGGCCGAGAGTCACTGAGTTATTCTCTCTTCTGTCCCCTGAAAGTCTCGTCCCTGGTGGTGCGGAGAATCCATCTGGGCGCAGGAACAGATGTACGCCATATTTCCATTCAGTGACTTTCCCTGTCAGCTTCTCCGCCGCCTCCTGTTTCCTCGCTGACACTTTGTGGATCTACGGCTCTAATGGAGCTCCGTTGTTTCAGCCTGACGCTCTTTGTGAAGGTCACTGTTGAGTTATTCACCAGCTGTGATGGTTTTACGTGTCCTTGTCACACAACAATCACCCTGCAGAGAGAGGGAATCAGGACCTTGAAGTCGCAGAACGCCACCAGGATGGGCACCAAGCAAGAAGTCGTCGACTGCAAACAGACACGCAAATTTCTAAAATAATTTTCTTCAACTGTGGTTTTTATGACTCTTCACCTTGATAGACATCATTCTTCTTTTCTTTTACTTCTTACCTTCTTTTCCTGCTGTTTTGAAATATCCATTAGATTTAAAACAGTGCCTTACGATAAATCTGAAAACAGCAATCATTTCATATCAGTCAATATTGAAAATTATTGATTAGTCTTTTGTTTTAATATCTAAAATTCTGCCAACCTGGTAATGTGAACATTCATGTTTTATTCCCAGTTTTCACTACACAGCTTTGATTATTTTTAACATAACAATGAGGAACCTTAAACTGCTGCTGCACGAGTTACTCAGGTTGTTGCTAGGTAACCAAAGAGTGAGCGAGTTGCTAGGTAACCAAAGAGTGAGTGAGTTAGTTGATTCCACCAACCTTTCTTACTAGCTGTTACGAGATTTAGCAGCTAAAGTTCTTCCTCTGCCTACATCCCCCAGAATTCTGTGCTTTTCTTGATTGGATTTCAGTGAAATTATTGAATATTCTATCAGACAAATTATTTATTGATATTGATCACATCATGTCGATCGCCATATATATTTTTATTGATTTATTGTCCCGATCTAATTTAAAATAATCAAATTATCTCCTCATGTAACCAGGTTCTGCAGGAGTTTTAAGGAGTAATAATCATTTCAGCTGGGTACGTTCAAACTGGGGAACATCTAACCCAGTGGTTCACCATTATGGTCCGATCAAAACAAATCACACCCTTAATCAATTTCAAAGTCTTAATCCAAAATTCATACAAAATATTCAGGTTTCACACTCTTTGGATATTATATCTCTGTTCAATTATAATAAATCAATAATAATATGTATCAAACAGTTATGATCAATATCAAATACGTCTGATAGAATATTCAATATATAAAAACTGCACAGCATTCTGGGAGATGTAGGCAGAGAAAGACTTTAGCTGCTCAATCTCGCATTGACTGAGCAGCTAATTGGTAGAATCAACAAGTCAATCACTCTTTGGTTACTTAGCAACTCAGTCATTCTTTGGTTGCCTAGCAACAATCTTGAGTAACTGGCACAGCAGCAGTTTAAGGTTTCGCCTAATAACTGCTTAAAAATAAACAAAGGCATGGTTAAAACTGTGAAACAGGAAAGTTTACCTCACCAGTGTTTTAACTCTTATTTCGTGATACATTTTTCGGCCATATTATCCAGCCCTACAGAGAATAAATCTGATATCTTGGTTTTCTATTTTTAATAAATGTGCAAAAGACTCAAAATTGTTTTCCCACATTGTCATAATGGGGTATCTGTGTGAATAATGTAAATTTGATATTAAGGTTGTAACATAAAATGTGGAGAAAGTGAAGCGCAGTGAATTCTTTCCGGATGAACTGTATCGTCTTTCTGCTGAGTAGTCTCTGTGTGAATCTAAGCCCTCTTTTCACCTCCATGCAAATTATTGTACCTTCAACATTATTTGCTGCGGGGAAGGCAGTATCCGGTTGTTCCAACCTCTTAAAGCTAATTTACAAGAAAAGCAGGCGCCTCAGGGTCAAGACAAACTCATCAGAGTCTCTTCTGCCACAAAACTTCCTGCCCTCTAGTGCTTTGATTCCCAGGACTTGAACCGAGTCATCCGTAATTAAAGGGTTGAAGTAAAAGAAAAAAAATACTTGAAGGGGATCAGTCATAAAGTGCATGTCTACAACTTGCTCAAACACCTGAAAATTGATTCAACACATGCCCTCCAGGGAATTTAGCAGATTTTCACACAAATGCTAAGAAGAGACTCCTGGCTTGTCCAGACTGCGGGAGTCTGGTTTGAATAGGCCTATAGGGGAAAAGAGATCCGTGCACTTTGTCAGTGTAACAAACTTCCGACTTTGGAGAGAAACATGAATAATTCATGGTCCCAGATCTGCATTTTCATACACTGCAGAGCTGAAAGGATGAGGGTTTTTATTCATCTTTTACATTAACATCTGAAGCAGTTAGAGGAACTCGTGTTCATCCAAAGAAACAATCATTTCAGAGCAGACGTCTCTCCTCTTATTGCCATTTAACACAAACACAGCCAAGTCGAGTCGAGTATCTGACATAGAACTGTATTTAAAGGTTAACTATTGTGTATTTTCCAGACACATTGTGAAATTTTATGGCACAATAAAAGTGTCAGTTGTTATAAAAATGCGACAGCGAAATGTAAGGTTTCTTCAAAGAAGCATGAGAGAATCAAAGCAAAACTGCAGGCATGTTTTTGGTGAGGCAATAACGTTATAACATGATGTAAAGCTCCAAAAATTTGATTTTACAAAAAATTCAGGCTCATATGTTGAATTATTATTAAAAATTATTAAGAATTCAGGAGCCATGTTTAGTAGGGATGCACCGATCCACTTTTTTCACTAAAGAAACAGAAACTGACAAAAACAATATGTTGACTAGCTTGGTCAAAAATTGTAAAATAAAATGCAACAAACATTTTGTCAAATAGTTGAATAGTAGAGTAAAATTAGGAATTTTAAGTATAAATAATAGAACAGGATGTTGCTCAAAGTACAAAGCATAGAACTAGACAGAATAGATCTGTCCATTGTCACTGATACTCGATCTAGAATGTCTCTCAATATTGGGACTGACACGGATCTTAATATCGGGTCAGTGCAGCTCTAATCTTTAGTTGCTGTTTTGTACGAACAGACAGCCAGCTCCTTTATATGGTAAGCCTGAAATGCCAAAAAACGACAAAGAAAAATAAACTAAACACAGGACAAGTGCAGTATGAAGAGATCAGAGGCTAATACAACAAAATCAGATACAATATACTCTAAATCTCAGGTATATTCACACCAGCCCTATTTAGCTGCTTTAGTCAAACTGTCACTGTTTTGTCTAAAAAGTCCGGTTTGTTTGAGGAGGTGTGAATGCGAAAACAAACTCTGATGGGGACTAAAGAACGTGAACTCTGGTCCATCTAAGAACCTTCGTCTCAATTCAGTTGAAGTGAACTCTGGTGCGGTTCGAATGCATATGTGAACGCCAAGTGGACTGGAGACCTCTCCAAAAGCAGGAAGTGAACTACAGCACAGGGCATTCTGGGTAAATATAACCAAAACAAACACGCTAACTAGTGCTTGTATAAATAATGGCTCATGATCTCTTATCAAAGACAAAACAAAAATCCTACAAATGCTAAAATCTGTCGGAACTCCATTTTTCTTCACTTTTGAGTAGAAGCGAGTTGCGTCACTGTCTTCTTCAGAGGTTTCATGTCATTTCCTTTCATGTCATTTTCAGTGGTTCTTGGTGCAGTGCCACCACTGGTGAGGAGGGGAAGAGGTTTATCCATTAGTTTGGTTTGTTTCACACAATGCAGCTGAAAATATAACAAGTATTGCGATTTTGATCACTAGTCGAATCGAGTCTACCGGACTAACTGGTGTGAAAACACCCTAAGAGTTTTAGAAGTCTTTAAAGGAGCTGCGCATCAAAATCTACAAAAAATTGCAGGAATGTGTGATAAATTCAAGCTGTTACTTTCTGTTCCTGCAGCTGGCAGCTTCATTGTTCAAGTGGCATCTTCCCATGAAAGCAACTCCATCAGTCAATCTTGTAGTTGCTCATTTAGCAGCAACCCAACAAAACGTCACCTTTCAGGATGAATAAAGCTGGATTTTATGATGTGACACCTGTTAAGGACCAAAAACTGTTTTTAATGAGGAGAGAAGTCCCTGACACTGATCCAGTTATTTTTATAAAAATCATTAAAACTTTGAGTATCTTGTACTCAAAATAACCCTCAGTTTTATTTTCTGACAGGTGTCTAATTGTTTTAGAAATCTGAAGCCAAGAAAGAAAAAAACCTTTTGTTCCAGGGGAATAAACTGCTAATTTCCTCGTCAGATTTACATGATTATGTTTATGTTTATGTTGAAATTGTGACAATATAATGGGAGAGAAGTCGGTGACAGGTTGCTGGAGAAGAGAGGCAGCTGGTTCCCTTTCATAAAATCAACAATAGAACAACAGATGTTCTTATCTGAAATGTTTCAATCTGAAAATTTGAAGTTTGACCAGAACAAATTTAAAAGTTCAATCCCAAAACATGGAGTTCAGAGAATGGATACACATTGTGTACAGTATTTTGGTTTATAGATTAATGTTAAAATGTGGAGGTGGTAACAAAGGGAGACTTAAGGAGTTTCATTTGTAAAAATCCAGTAAAAAAATGTATTTCCAACATGTTATTACTTCATTTATAAATGTCCGTTTCAAACTACATATTTAATTAGCAAGCTAAATATTTAGTTTGCTAAATAATTTAGTTTGGAGTTAAACGTTTAAATTGTTAAATGAAATATTTAGTAAGCAATTAGCAAGCTAATTATGTAGGTTACAAACTAAATATCTAGCTCCAAGATAAATATTTTATTTGTTAAATAAATATTCAGTTTGGAGCTAAATGTTTAGCTTGATAATTATCTAAATATTAAGTTAGCAAACAAATTATGTAGTTTAAAAACTAATGAAATATTTTTCATGCCACCTAAATATTCAGTTTGAAACTAAAACTTTAGATTCCTACCATACTAAGGACTTGGTTAGCAAGGCAAATATTTAATTTTTAACTAAATATTCAGTTTGCTAACTATTTATTTTGTAGATAATTATTTAACTTGCTAACTAGCCATTTAGTTTAGAACTTTTAATCTTCTTAAATATTCAAGCTAAATATTCATCTTGCTAAATATTTAGTTACCAAGATGTATATTTAGTTAAACCAAATATTTAGCTTCCTAATTAAATGGACAATATGACATTTAGAAATTAATGATTAACAGTAAAAATATGACTTTGAAAATTAGGTTTTTCTCTCTTAAGAAAGGCTAAAAAACTCAGATTTGACTGAACTTTTGTAACTTTACACACGGCATCCCATAATAACTCTCCCAAAAGCCTGCAGATCACATATTTTGGTGTCTTAACGGGACTTTTCCATGTTCCCAAAATGGAGAAAGAAGCTCGTTTTTCAACCTGCTACATGATCACAGAACAACTTTAGAGTTTCTCTACCTTATAAAACTCAGCGGAAACATTTTCATCCATTGCACGACCTTGAAGAAAGTGCCGGATCCATTTAGCACCCCGAATTCTGCTAGCTAAACACATTTGTGCCTTTCAATATTTCATAATAATAACAAGCCCAAATGAGGCTCTCGCCCGTCAGTGCTCGACTAAATAACGGCGATACTTTATGACAGCCCTGGTCTGACCTGCTGGCTTCCACCATCAATACCCGATCAATACTTTATTCAGCTGAATCAGACAAACAGAATGCAGAAGTTCGCAGACTTTGGGAAAAAAGAAGCAGAGTGAAACCAGATATGGGGAAAACCACAGTGGAAAATAACAAGAATATCAACAAGATGGAAGCTCTTCATGTTTCATCAGAAAATTATAAAAATGGCAGCAATAATATCTGTTCAAACTGTTGAAGTTCCTGTACCACTGCACTCCTAGTCTACAGCGTTTTATGTTTGCAAAAATTAAGATTTCTAAAGTTTAATTCTGAAAGAAAACTTCAGATTGCAAACAACAAAATTAAGTCCAAAACAAATAGCAGGCAAGCCGAGCGAAAGAGACCAAAAATGCAAACGTTGCATCTGTGAAGAAACTATAGGAACAAAGTTTAAAACTAAAAGTTTCTAAATGTTTTATAAGGTCAGAATCCAGAGATTAACATTATCCCACTCTAAGATGAACAACCTGAAGCTAAAATCTCCAAAAGTCAAAGAATCTTAATAATGAATGTGTGAAAACTATAATGGTAAAATATTAAGTCAAACAAAAAATGTTCAATTTCTTCCAGTCTGTTTAACATTTTACTGGTATTCATGGAGTTCTGAGGAAAGAAGAGTTTACTCGCATCAGTTCTTTGCAAAAATGTTTTAATTGACATACTTTTAGAAGATTTTGGAAACAAACACAATAATGCAAGTCAGGCAGCACATTTTGGTGCAAAACTAAATGCTTTTCATCAGACAGAAGAAAAACAACAACAAAAACTTGCAATTTCTTACTGATTTGTTTTCTGATTTCTGTCACCGTCGTAATGTTTTTGGCTTGTGTTTAGAGGAAATGCGGATTATTAACCTCACTCCGTGTGAAAGCTAGCTGCAGCCAGATCCCGGACCGCCTGTCTCTGACCTTTGACCTCCTTGCTGCTTCACTAATCATCCCAATTTACAGGCTGTTCAACTGAATACGTGACAAACAGCCACACTTTCCCTGCTGGAGCAGCTCTGGGCTGCAGGTTTCCCATCCTAATCTGACAAATTGCAGCATTTCTGATGCACAGCCAGAGCAGAAACGTCTCATCTTATTGTCTATAAATGTTGCACAAATCTGAGTTTAAAGTTCAGCACAATTTGGCTTAATACTGGGAGTTTTAGTAAAAAATAATAATAATAATAATAATTTACAATAAATGTAATCCTTAGTGTTCTTTAATAATTTGTTTAAGCACAATAAGACAAGAAAGAATTACTATTTAGCAGAAATATTCAATAATGAAGAGAGGATTTTACAGAAAGTTTTATGAAATATCTAAAAAAAAAAAAAAAACTAAAAAAAACAAGAAAATTCAACTTTTAAAACCCAAACAAAATCCAATAAATCAGCTGCTGACCAACATCTAACCATTTTTAGCTTTATTTACCCTGAATGGTAGCCTACTTAACTCAAAAATCCAATCTTTTTCAATGCAACATAGTAAATCCCACTAAAAAGCTGTTAGTTGCTGCTAAGACAAGAAAGGCAAATAATTGCATTCCTCTAAACATGCCTGTCTGATTGAAATTTCACACATTTTCTTACTTTTCTGTGTTTTGTTTCAGATGTTAGTCTCTGCAAAGCAAAGACATCTGTATTGTAAATGTGAAGGCTCAGATTTTCTACCAATTATTGATTTCGATATGGATGTATTTACTGTGTTCTTGGGCAGCAGCTGAAGTCACGGTGAGGACACTCATTAGAAGAAAGCCCATTCATACAGAGAATGAAGACGGGATCAATGCCTTTCTAACATTGATTGTAGTTTTTCCAATGATTCCTCAGAGGAGACAAAAAGAAGCAAGGATGCTCTGAGGCGTTCATGCACTCGAACCGCCAGTCGGTTTTCTCTCCGTTCAGAAGCTGCTGCCTCTAAGGAAGATGATTAGGACCACTGAAAATAAAAAATCTTTTTTTTCCAGAATTTTCAGAGAAAAAAAATCAGAATTCTGAGATTAAAATAAGAATTCTGAAAAAAAGTCAAAATTCTGAGAAAAGGCAGAATTCTGAGAAAAAAGTAAAACTTTTGAGATTAAGGTCAGAATTAGGAAAAAGTCAGAATTCGAGAGGAGTCAGAATTCTGACCCAACTCAAAATTTGAGATTAAAATCTGAAATCTGAAATCAAAGTCGGAATTTGAGTAAAAATTCAGAATTTGAGTGAAAAGTCAAAATTTGGGGATTAAAGCCAGAATACTTTTAAAAAAAATCTGAATTTGAGAAAAGTCAGAATCCTCTAAGAAATTCAGAATTTGAAGATAAAGAAGGTCAGAATTCAGAGTAAAAAGTCCAAATTTAGAAAGAAAATTTTTGAGAAAAATAGATTTTTATTTCCATTTCCCCTAATCCTCCTCCTTATGCCCCCCACCAGAAGAATAATTTCCCAGAGTCTCTTGTGTTTTTCAAGCCAGAGACATGAAGGTAATGACAGCTGAAGAGAAATCAGAGGTTGTGTCTTTTCCCACCAAACCTGAGCAGCTCACCTGGTTGTTACTGCCAAACAAATTACAATGGAGTCCAGGTCCAGATGTTTTGTCAAAGTCTGGCCTGACATCACGGCTGCCGCTCTTTGAACAATAATTACAGCATGTGAGTGTAAGTGGATGGTTGCAGAAAATCACTCCTCTGTTTACAGAACCACGACTGTTTCGTCACAGACTTTCAGACGAGGCTAAAGAGCAAAACTTTAACCTCTTATGGGAACCCCTGGTAAAGACATGTGAAAATGAATTCAGATTTTAATTCAACAGCAGAATCTCACTGAAAACTCTGATAAAATACAACCTTCATATCAGGCCTTCATAAATGTCCTTAAAGGGCTTGTTGTTGCAAAATGTGTTAATAAAACTACCTATTAGGAATGACAGATTTCTCTTACCTCTGACAGTATTTTTAGGGCATTACGACATGTAGAGCAATAAATGAACGACTTTCAGCCTTGATTGAACTCGAGAGGAGAAACAATACAAATATAACTGGTTTAATTTGACTGATAAAATAATATTTAAGCACAGAACTGTGATTTTGAAGTTTTACTTCTGTCCACAGAAATAGCTACGGCGGGCCGAATTTGGCCCACGCGCTTCAAGTTGGACACATTTGCTAAGATGGAGGAAAAAAATTTTTTAAGCAAACATCCAGTGATTTTTATTAAAATTCAGACTTTTGAACGGTCATTTAATAAACTTTTCTTGCTTCTTGTTGATGAAAAGACACAAAAAATCAAGAAAAATATGATAAACCTGATAATTTAGGATTTTTTTTTAAAATCACAAACCTGCAAGACATCTTTTTTGTTTAAAATCTACAATAATTTACTGATCCCTCATCTATAGAAATAAAATATTGTGCTCAGTTTATTGTTAATCAAGTAAAAATAACAGCAATAATAGTTTTTGCAATTACAATTAAAAAGAAAAGTACTAAGACGTTCTTTCAACATGACATTTTTGGCAAGCAACTGGCCTAGTCAAAGCTCAGACTGTAATTCAGTAGAAAAACTGATGATCACAGATGTTCTCTGACTGAATTTGAGATTTTATACAAAAAAACTAAAAGCTAAACACCAGAGAACCTTTTTTCTTACTCACTGATTCCTTCCACTCCTCAAATTAATCACCATTTTCTGTTGATTTATCCCAACAAATAATAAGAGTAGTTAAAGAAAAGCAGAATTTTCCCTTAGCAATTCTGTTCCTGAGGTGTTTTCATGCTAAAACTGAAGCAAAATCAAGCTGACCGCAGAGGGCCTTCTGGTAAAGAGGATCCATCAAAGTGCCGCCTGGCTTTCTCGTGATTCATCTCCTGTTTTTGTGCTTCGTCTGAACCGAGAAGGAACGGCGGCGGTCTTGGCCATCAGCCAACGCCGACCTGAGATGCAGCAGACGGACGGACTGACAAAGAACAAGACGTGATGAAACGTGGAGACGAAGACGGCCCGCTTCCTTTAACAAACTATCAAATTATGCCTGAGAAGAAACTGGAGGCTGCACACCTCCTCGTCTCCAACAGAGTTCTGCAAGTGGCTACATGTTAGTAGCAGGATGTAATATTTAGGTTACATAGGAGCTGAGTGAGGTCAAGACACACAGAAAGGAACGAGCACTCAGATCTTTACCATTGTATCACTTGAAAATAGTCTCAAAACAACATCATTAATTGCAATAACTAAATTTATTGTAGCAGCTCTTGGTGTACTTTTGACAATTACCTTTTTGAATTTTTAGGGTAAATTCCCATCAGCCCTGTTTAGTCAAACTCTAGTTCGTTTGTCTGGAAAGTATGGTTTGCAATGGAATCTCAAAAGCAAATTCTGGTACCCATAAAACCTAGAAGTGAACCAATGTGACCCACCAACCAGACCAGAGACAGCTCCAAAAGCAGGAAGTGGACAATAGCGCAGGGCATTCTGGGTAAAGACAACCAAAGCAAACCGGAAAGTGTAGCGCTAGCGCGAGAAATGACTTTTCCCAAAAACAAAACAGAAATCAGACAACCGCTAAAATCTGATGCCATTCCACTTTTGTTTACATTTTGCTTTTGTCTTCTTCAGAAGTCTTTGTGTCATTTCCTTCAGTTGTTCTTGGTGCAGCACCCCCACTGGCGAGGAGGGGAACAGGTTTTTTTAATAGTTTGGATCGTTTGACACTGTCTTGTGGGAAAGAGAACCGAACCAGCTGAAACTGTGACAAACGTTGCAACTTTGGTCCCAATCGAACCAAGTCTACCGGACAATGAGATGTGAGAACACCCTTAGAGAAAGTTGGATGACTAAGAGGAAGATGATGTGGTTTAAAACGTAAACGGGGTTTTGCAGTTTAACGACCGAGGGGCCTGTGTGCTGCCGGTAAGGAGGCGGTGAGGAAGCAACAGAGAGCTGCTGGTCTCTGTTTACATTTCCAAACCAGTCACCAGCCGAAGCTTGAGGGTCTGCCAAGGCTTGACAGGCGGCTGCGACTTCCAGTGGACAAGATAAAGGATTCCCAGTGTCAGTCTGCCCAGACGTGGGAGGCTCAGGGCGACGCGCAGAGTCAGTCGCCAGCAGTTATTGTCCCTCCAGGCTTCATGATGGCTTTTTAACCTGCTTGAGACGGGAGCAGTGCCTCCTTCTTCACTTTGCTTTTTTTTCTCCAGCATCTTTGATGTGAACTTTCAAGTTCACATCTCATCTTTGCAATGAATAATGCATCGTATAATCTGCATCAGCGCTCCTAGAGAGCTGAGAGAGTAGACAATTACCTGATGACGCTTTAGAGAGCAAAGCTGTTAAATGGTCTTTGCACTTTATGACGATACAGATGGAGAGCCAGTAAAGTTTACAGGAAGTCGTTAAAACAGGAGAAATATTTTTTACAGACAAAAACACGTCACTGGGTGTGTTTTTTATGCAGTTTTTCATTTAGCTCTCTTCCTTCATGTCAAAAGTCTCCTGATTGGTGCAAAATTACTCCAACAATTTCTTGGCACTGTGGGAAATTTTATTTCTGCTACAGGTAACAACAAAGTGGTTCTGGATTAAGACTGAGAGCCTCCAAAGTAACGGTTTCAAAGAAAAGCTGAGAAAAAAAGCTGTTTTTTTTATAAATAGACTTCTCAGGTAAAATGCAGCTGAAGATAATTTCATCACATTGCTTTCCTTCCCTGAAGTTCACACCTCCCAGCCTTCACCCACCTCTCCACCATCCTGCCATTTTCAACACTTCGGGTGAGGAACGAGCAGCAAAAGGCTGAATGTCCAGCTCAACAGAAGGCATCATGGGATCAGGGTCGATTACTGGATTAAATTTGATGTTAGATTTTTTTTAAAATAGTATTGAAAATATTATTTTCTTCACTATTTGTTCCATGAGAACATAAATACATTTCAGTAAATTCAAAACTTTATTTAAATGCATTTAGCTTAGTGATATAAATGTTTAAATTGTTGATTTTTGTGTTTTTACAATGTGAAGCACTTTGAACTGCCTGGTTGCTGAAATGTGCTAAACAAATCAAATGTAATTAATCGATAAATCTCACTTCCCTAAGTGAAGACGCCGGTTATCGTTATCATGATAGTACCACAAAATATTATAATAAAATTCTAAACCCATGTCGTTCACCACAAGAGAAAGCGTTAAAAACGATAGAAATGTTTTCTCCAACACACCAGCAGTTTTTGTTAAAGTTTCAGGTTAAATATTAAATTCTTAATAGTTTGATCAGTTTTGATACTTGAGTAAACTTTTTACCAAATACTTCTTTACTCTTACTTGAATAATTTCAAGTAAAAATTATTTAGTAAAATACAGCTACTTTTTACTTTTACTTGAATAATTTCTTGGACAGCTACTTTTTACTTTTACTTCAGTAAAATTATGTTGTGCTATTTTTGCTTGGGTATAATTTTTGGGAACTCTGGATATTAAACAAACTGCTGAGTTCACCCAGTGGTGCTGTACAGTTAAAAGCCTCCATGCACTTTGCCACAAAGTCCCACATCTTTCCCCTCAGACTGTCCAGCCTGGACTTTGTTGCCACGTCACCAGAAGATGGACGCCACACTGGGTGGAAACGTCAGGGGTGGAAAAACCCCCATAAATTTGCAGCAGCCCACTGGAGACAGCGCTGTCAATCGCCAAACTGTTGATTCAGCCGACGGCATCAGCGATGCCACTAAGGTCCAGAGGTGGAATGTGTAAAAGTGATTTTTATCCCTTCCTTACAGAAACGTCGCCAGAAGAGCAGGGCTTAAATTATTCTGCCTCCAGGAATGAATTCATTCAACCATCAGAGCCGCAGACAGATTACCTGGAAGCTATTTACGTCACTTAAGACGGAGACGCTGCTGTTGTTAAACACGCTGTGTTCAAATAAAGCACTTTAACAAGCTCATGTTTACACAGCGGCTTCCTCAAACTTGTAAATTTGCTTCCGGGTTCCTCCACACAGGCAGGAATTCAGAAAATCTCCTTCTGTGTCACAGACACAAATCTTCCTCCCTTAGCGATCGGGAAACAATGACTGAGACAAAAGAGTCGACCGTTAAACGAGCGCTGAATGCCCTCATTCAGCCGCCCATCAGTGGCCCCTAAAACAATAAACCAGACCCCCAACGCTGAGGGCCCAAAAAGGTTTAGCTGGGGACTGAAATCAACATTTTTGGTTTAAAAAGAAAAGCTGCATTAGCGTAGCAAAGCTGCTAAGTATGGAGTGCTGCTTGTAAAATGACACACTAAAAAATTAACAGCTATATTTTGGTTTATTTAGCCTGATAGAGGAAAAAATGTGGGAATTAATTTGCAAAGTCATATTTTCAACACATTATTCATACATTTATAAATGTCAGAGTCTGAAGCTACATATTTAGTTCAAAAACTAAATATTTAGCTTTCAAAATATTTTAATACAGTATATAGCTCAGACTTAAACATTTAGTGTGTAACTAAATAATTCATATGCAAACTAAACATTTGGGTCCAAACTTAATGCTTAAGTCCAAGCTAAATATTTAGTTTTGAAACTAAATATTTAGTTTACAAATTAAATATTTAGCTCAAAATTAAATATTTAATTTCCAAACTAAACATTTAGCTGGAAAAATATGTTTAGTTTGAGAACTGAATGTTGTTGTTTTTTTTATTAAATGCTTAGTTTTAAAAATAAACATTTACTTTTCAAAATAAACATTAATTTGGAAAACATTAGTTGTGCAACCAAATTCTTAGTTTGAAGAACAAATATTTAATTTCCAAAGTAAAAATTGAGTTGGAAAATAAATATTTAGTTTGTAAAATAAATATTTAATTTGGAACCAAACATTTAGTTTGGAAACTAAACATTTAGTTAGTAACAGTAAGATACAAACTCAATATTTAGCTTCTTAATGATTTTAGCTTCTTTCCTATTTGAAAGTTAAATATATCACCTGGAAACTAACTATTTAGTTTGTGAATTAAATATTTAAATAGTTTGGAACTATAAATGAATGAATAACTTGGTGAAAATATGGCTTTGAAAAATTAACACCTGTATTTTTCTCATTAACAGGCTAAATAAACCAAAATATTGTTGTCAAGTTTTTACTACACTGCAAATTATGCGCAAGTAAAGAGAAGCTGCTTCTTGTATTTCTTGTTGATTTTAATTTACAGTGTTGGGTTTGTTTACTGCCACCTATTGGTATGGAGTGTCTCTCAAAATGTGAATTTTATTTTATTCATGTCAATTATGATATTTTGTTAACTTTGTTTTGTAAAAACCTCATTAAAATTGGAACATTTTGCTTTCTGGATCTCTTTGTGGTATATTTATTAAATTAAATGTTAATTTTGTCTAAATTTCTTCAACATTAACCTTTGTTTCATATTGCCAACATATTAAAATCACATGTTCTTTTGTTTCAAATTGTCCAACAATATTGATATTTCCATTATTACGTTTATATATTGTAAATGCTCTGCAAGAAAACAAGTTTATGCGCGTTCCTTTTGTCACCAGAAGTCATTCAAATCAGCCAGAAAAGAAACAATCAGACTCAGCTGGACGAGTTTCATGAACAGAACTGAAGGTCAGAGGATTACAGGCTCCAAGATGACTGAATATTACAGGCCACTGGCTTCAAAATAACTCGCTTAAAAACAAAAACTCTAGAAAATGTGTTCTGAGAAGGGATTTTGTGGAGTTAAAGTGACCTTCATGTGCCACTCGAAGGCTAGAGCACACCTGGGAAATAAAACTGAAAGGTTTTCCCTCACTGGTGGCTTATTTCTACTCCAAATTTACAGCAGCAGAGCAAAATAAGGTGAGTAGAAAATTCCAAGGTTAAATTTACAGGCAGCAAATTAAAGGCTAGGAATGATTCCACAGAAAACATGAATTAAACATGTTTTTAGGTGTAAACTGTATGTGAAGAGATGCAGCTGTAGATGTACAAGTGGTAAAATTGATGCAGAAATTATTGCGATAAACGATAAGATTGTAATTTTAAAGATCATTTTCAAGTGATAGATAATGGCATAATGATGCATGTCCCCCCTCTCCATGACCAATAAACTTACTTTTTTTTAAATTCTTGATAAAACTGGAATATATTACAAATATCAATAAACATCAACAAACCGGAAATAAAAAAAAACTTACAAAACTGAAACTATAAATAAAATAGATTCTTAAGTCTCTGTAAACAAAATATTAACAATCAGAATGAAAATCATCAGGCTCATTTCTCACATTTATCATGTGATTAATTAATTATTGCAACAGGCTTACAAAGGCGAAGTGCAGCTTTGCAGACGCTTTGTCTGCACTGATGAAGATTCACTCACATCAGCATGCTGAATGCTTGAAAAAGGCTGGTATGAGGATATGACCTTTTTTCAAATATTTATTTCTCCAACAGGGGACACACTGCGTGAACTTTCAAAATCATCAGGTGATCGACTCAGAGTTCCACCAGGTGTGTTTTTAATGAGAATAAAACTATAACATGACATAAAAGCTCAAAAAGTGGATTTTACTTAATACATAACCAATCAAAACCCGTTTGAAAGGCTGAAAACTTTCATAATTGTTTTACCTGTAAACAAAGTGAGGAGAATCATTCACATTAAGTCAATTAATAATTACAAGAAATGTAAAATGTTTCACTTTGGTTGCGTATAAATAACTAAAATCTCCTGTTAATGGTTAAACTACAGGGCAAAGATTCCTACAAAGCAAAAATAAAGCACTGGTTGGAAATGTAATTTTGTCTACTATGACCTTCTGCACTCAATATTTTTTCCAACCGCATGAGAATTTAGTGACAGATTTAGCACAATGCCAGTAGAAAGGTTATAAAGAACCAGCCAAACGACAAAAAGAAACACAAAAACAGACAGGATTTCTCACCCACTGTGCAATCTTTGGATGTTTTTCTGCCCTTACAGGTCAAGCAGGGCACCAAGGTTTGCACAGTGTTAGAGGGATTTATTTAAAAAAAAACAAAAAAACCAGAAAACTACCTGTGTGGTCGACCGGTTTGGGAACAGCTTTTGTTTTCTGCTGAGGTGAGCAGCATCAGGAAGGGGAAATGAAGTCACTCCTGAAACCCAGCCCTCCGTTAGTTTTCAACATTTTCTCCCCCCAAGCAAACATCCATCTCTCCCTGTCATCATCGGTTTTTTCTTAGGGCCCACAATCCCACAGGGCTCCTTTTAGAACGAGGTTAATAGTGCAGGGTAATAGGCTGAGACTCGACAAGTAATCATACTGTATTCATGATGTTCTCTTCGACAGACCGAGGGATAATTATACCACTTAGCTTCTAATCCCAGGGAATTTTTTCCAGATACTCCATCAGTCCTGGAATCTAAGGATTGTTCCACTAAGACTGCATCAACCAGCAATTATCTATACAGACAAAAACTACACTCAAATAAAACTACAACTACTGCAATATATTTTTACTCGAGTAAAATTAAAAAGTAGGCATCCAAGAAATTACTCAAGAGCAAGAAAGTATTTGGTAAAAAGTCAACTCAAGCATTAACTGATCAAATTATCAATCATTTAATATTTAAAAATTAAATATACACCATCCGATGGAACAAAATATAAAGTTAAGTGGAAAGTTTGGTATTTCATGGACAAAAATGACAATAATTCATATAAGTAACAAAAAATAACAAAATCAGGCAAACTAATGTTTTTCCAAATCAGTTTCTTTCAATAAAAAAAAACTAAGAAATACTGCAGGTGTGTGTCTGTGACTGGTGATTTTTTGGTTAAAACGTGTTTGTTTTTCATTCAATGGGTAGAAAATCCAGAAATTTTACTCAAGTAAGAGTAGCAATACTTCATAATAAAATTACTCAAGTAAAAAAAAAAGTACAGCGCAGAAAAACACTCTCAAAAGTAAATTTTTTCAAAAACGTAACTCAAGTAAATCTAATTGAGTAAATGCATCCCGTTACCACTCAACTATGCCAAAACTGATTTGAAGCCATGGAAACTTTTTTAAAAGTCATTTTTTAAATTAGCTATTATAATTGGTTACCATCTGAGTGAATCGTGGCAACAAATGTCAACATTTTCCCCTCCTCACCCGTGGGGGCGCTGCAGCAAGAACCACTAAAGAAAGCAGCACAAAAACCTCTGAAGAATACACTGAGTGCACTTTACTTTTTCATGAAATGTAAACAACAGTGGAGTGTGTTTGGAAAATAATCCTTTCTCAATTAGGTTCTTGATGTTTGAGGCTGAAGAAGAGTCAGTGAGTTGGATTCATAAATTCAATATTAATACCAAAATACAGCTGGTCCATTGTTCATGCTATTCTTAAAGCAAAATGGCATCAAACAACAACTTGTAATTCCCTTTGTTAGTCTCTGTCTAAGCTACGCGCTAAAGAGGGCGCTCCCTAGTGTGTCATTTCCTTTAGCCTTAGCTTTGAGGGTGTTTCCTAACATGTCATTTCCTATAGATTTAGCTTTGACCGAATGTGATCTATGTGAATGCATGTATGTGTATACGAGGACGCAAATAGCTAAAAGAGATAGCGGAAAACAGAATTATTTATTCTCAAATTTTCAACAAGTGGTGCTAAATATTAGCGGTCGTAGGATTTGTTTTTCATCTTTGGTAAAAGATAACTTTTTATTACTTATTTAACAATTTATTTTCTCTACTATTTGTTCCATGAGGGCAGATTATTTTACTTACAAAATGGGAAAAATGTCCTGTTAATTATGAAATAATCTGCAATGGAACCAGTACTTTTTCATCAATATTAAGGAATTATTTACTTAAAACAAGATCCTATATCTTGCTGAAAAGTTACTTTTAAGTTAGTTTCCTTATTTCAAGTGTAAAAAGATATTTGCACTAACTAGACAAAAATTACTTGGTAAGATTTTGTGTTTTTATAGTGTAAAAACAAACTAATGTTGATGATCTGTTCAGAATTAACTAAAGCAGTAAATCTTCTTAGGTTGTTGACAGAGTGAAAATCACTGAATCACATTTTACCTTCAGGGTTTGTTTGTTTTTTTTTAACAGAAGCTGCTGGTGAAGCAAATCTGTCTTTATTTCTCTGCATCAATGGAACATTTTTACTTTCTTTAAATCTTTTCCAACAGGAATCACTCCAGAGTCCAAAACTTCAAAACTTTCCAAAACTTTTGAAAATTTGCCACAGAACCCCAGGCATCTATAAGGCTTATGCTTTACAACAAACCAAAGTTTTGCACTAATTAGGTCCCATTTGTGCATTAAAGTGAAACTTATGTTGGCTTTTTCTGATTCTTCTTCCAGCTGTCTTTCTGCAGCGGAGGAGCTGAGAGGCTGATTAGAGCATCTTGTCCTTCAGACGACACCTGATGTGAAATGATTCCTTCTCCCTCATGGAGATTCGAGACAAATATTTCAGAGAGTAACTTTTTTCCATCTTCAAATGATTCCCATAGCTGCTGCTTTCATAAAACTGGAGACAATCAGGAAAGTTTTCACCTCATCCGGGGGACGAAATGTCATTGTAAAGTATTATTGGTAAATATTGGAATAATGCAATACATTTGTGACCTTAAATATTATGTATGTCATTTTTATCTACTATGAGACTCTGTCCAAATATTAAATTAGCATGAATGATGCAAATTCGTAACACCTCGAATATATTTAAAAATAAAGTATTGTGATATAAATAATACAAACAAACTGATATTATGATATCTTTTAGCTGAATCCTACAAAACTATTTTAAATATTTTTCAAACTTTTTCCCACGGGCACTACAACTGTCACGTTTTATCTCTTTTTGTTATGAAAAACACAAAAAAATTCTACTGTAAAAACAAATTAAAATACAATTTTCATAAAACCTGACTTTTATACCTAAAGAATTTGTAAAACATTTTAGTTTTATTGAAAGCTACAAGAACATGATACGAGTCCTTTAGAAAAAAAACCTCTTATTTATTGTAGTTTAATAAATGAGTCATTAGTTGTTTGCGGTGCTATCAAATTAAAAATGAAAGCTCAAAGTTTGGTTCATATAAGATGAATTTTTGTGTTGTTGCTATTATTCTATTTTTATTTTTATTTTTTTGGTAGGTGAAAATCCATCAACAGTCTGGTGAAATAAATAAAGTCCTTGAAAGGGGAACTATTATGCGTAATTCACATTTTGTACAATTTAGTACTTCCATTTGGGTCTCAAGCAGTTCTAAAATAGCTAAAAGCGCTTTAAAAAACAACTTCCAGCTGATTTTTGGCAATAAGTTAATGTTTTTGGTGTCTAGAAAATCAAGTGTTTCAACAACGTCCCAACAGTTAAGTCAGATTTACCGTTACCTAGCAACCCCAGCTGTCACCTAGCAACCCAAGCTGAGCTCTAGCGCGTTCAGTCATCTGGTTTTACCGCTGTATACTGGAAAAGAGAAGTGTTTTGTTGTTGACTTTCCATCCAGAAACCACTTGCAGTATTCTTGTTGGTTGTGCAGGAGGCTCCACTTTTGCTTTTCAAACATGCAAGATTGGATAATTGCACATTTTAATTCGCAAGTGTAAACTTTAAATTGGGGGGTGTGGCCAACAGTAAACTGCTCTTTTTAAAGTGACAGGAGGCTCAAAATAGGCAGAACTGAGCAGAATAAAATCTCAGAATGATTTTGTGTAAAAGACGTAATGATCATGTTTTGCATATTTCATAGACCTATCCTAACCTGTTCAAGGACGAAGTTGTGGGCAAGGCCCGCACAGAATAATCCCAAAAATGGCCCAAGCGCCACATTTTGGACATCCCTTATTTATTGTATGGGTCACAAATGCAACATGCCAATGATATTGCGCTTTTATTTTTGCAGAGTAATAAAGAAAATGCTTATTATTATTAATATAATGGCTATCTGCTTTAGTTTTTTTGACTTCGTTTTTTTATCCACTTTTTCTGGGAGACGCCCTTCAGATGACACCTGATGAGACTGCAGATGCCTTGCAGAGTGGCTGCGCATTCATAATAAATGGCTGACACTGAAACACAAAAGAATCAATCCAGATTGCCAACATATATTTAAAATAACACCGAGCATAGAGCTCTCATTCATCACCTCTATCGGTATTCCTTTTCTTACAGAGAACAAAAGCATTCCTCTTCAGCAGCTGAAGTCCCTGAAGATGTTCTCATTCCTTGGATTTCATTCAGGAGAGGGAAAAAAAAAATAAAACAAAAAAAGGAGGGAAACCCAGAGAGTTAAAGGCATTGCCTCCCTGGTTAAAAGTTCTGCGAAGCGGGACGTGTGTGAACACGGTCGGTGGAGCCGAAGGGGACTAAAAGCCTGGCTCAGTTCAGTTTTATCCCTGTCAAAAAAAACTAAACAAAACACTTGTACCTCCAAGAGCCTGCAGGTACAGACATATAGGGTGCCGACTGTAAAGATACACTGTAAAAAATTAACAGCAATAAATCTGTTTATTAGTCACAGAGAGAAAATAATCTGGGTGTTAATATTTCAGTTATATTTTCACCATGTAATTCCTAGCTCTATAAATATTTAACTTTTAAATTAAATATTTAGATAGGAAGCTAAAAATTTAGTTTGTAAACTAAATAGTTAGAAAGCTAAATATTAATTGTATCTAAATATTTAGTCTTCAAACCAAATATTTAGCTTTTTAACTAAATAGTTAGCCAGGTAAAAACTGTGTGTAACTATTTAAGTGAAATAAATATTTAATTTGGAGCTAAATGTTGTTGTTTTTTTTTAGCTTTTTTTTTTTTTATCGCTCCGCAGGGGGTCTTTTTGTGGGCTCTAGTGTCCCTTTTTCAAAGTAGGCTGACAGGAAAGGGGGAAGGAGACATGCAGTAAACGTTGTCGGGTCCGGGAGTCGAACCCGCGAAAGCCGCGTCGAGGCTACGTTTGCCTGAATGTGGGTTGCACTAACCCCTCGGCCACCACGGCACGCCCCGGAGCTAAATGTTTAAAAACACTTATTTTTTAAACATTTAAAAACTAAATGTTTAAAAACATTTAAACATGTTTAAATGTTAAGCTCCAAACTAAACATTGGAGCTAAATGTTTAGTTCAAAAACTAAACATTTAGCTCCAAATTAAATATTTATCCCAATAAATATTGAATATTTAGTTTCCAAACTAAACATTTATCTTTCTGACTAAATAAATTTCTGAATATTTAGTATTTAGTTTGCCAAACAAAAAATTTAGTTCTCTAAGTATTTAGCTAAAGCAAGCTAAATAACTTTCTAGATAAATTTTTGTGGCTACTCTAAATATTTGCACAGCCACTCAGTAAGGTGTCTGCAGTCTCAAGCTAAATAGCTAAAACTAGCTATTTAGTGGACTAAATATTTAGCAAAAAAGCCAAACATTTAGTTAAAATATTTAATTGAGAGATATTTATTTTGCAAACTAAATATTTAGCTTTCTCACTAAATATTTAATTTGAAAGTTAAATATTTAGGGTCCAAACTAAATAATTGATTTAAATCTGACATTCATCAAATGTATGAATAACATGGTGTTTTTGAAAAAGGACACCCATTTCTTATGATAGGATAAATAAAAGAAATTACTGTTGTTAATTTTTTACTGTGTAACTTCTCAAACAGCCCCCTTTAGCTGGAGGGCTAAAGCTAACTGCACACTGTGTTTACAGATAAGAGACAAACTGGTCTGAATGGCTGAGCTGGGAATTTAGCAGTCAGAGTGAGCTGAGAGACAAAAGGCCGTGACCTCCCTGACCTTCTGCGGTGACGCCGGGGCAGAAACGGGGGGGAGAGGGTGAGAAACGGGAACAGCTTGGTTGTTTGTTTGCCCATTAATTGAGCAGCTGGGTATTTGCCAAAGGGTGTCCCAGTACTTCAACTGGTTCTGCATAGAGCAGGTCGAGAAGAAGAGGCTTAGTTCCAGTCCAGAGAGCAGCTGAGGCGTGGGATGATATCAGGGAGAGGCGCTCACATTAAAGGGCCCTTATGAGGGGCCCTTAAACACTCAATGAAGTACTTTAATTGCTTCTAATAAAACTACAGATATTATTTAAGGACATCCTTTTAAATTACTTACACCTGTTCTGGGTTATTGCTCATCTAAAAAAAAATCCATCCTACATAAAACATTTCCTCCTCATTCATACAATGCTGGCACACCAATACACTCCAAAAACAAAAAATCTTACCAGGGGTTTTTTTTTGGTCAAGTTTGTAGTGCAAATATCTTTAAATGAGGCAAAAAATTACAAGAAATCAGTACAACGGTGTATCAGAGCCATTGTAGGAAAGAAAAGAAAGTCAGTCAAGAAAAACTCAATTTCAAAAACTTTTGAAATTGATCTCAGAGACTTTCTAGAAAACAATTTGACATTTCCGAGTTTCAAAAGCAGAAAATGTTTAAAAAAATTTAAACTCAGACTCAAACTTGGATGTTTTCTTACCAAAAGAATTTGAGAGAAAAATACTTGGAAAACTTATGGGTTTCAAAAGTTGAAAACTCCCAACTTTTAAAACTCAAATTTAAAAGTGTTCTTCCAGAATTATTTTAAAGATTAATCTAAAAATTTCAGGTTTTTTCAAGCAAATTTTCAGTTTTTCATCCTCTTACATTTCCAAATGTTTTTCTTTAAAATGTCTTAGACTAATCTCAAAATTTTAGCTTTTTTTTTTTTTAGCAAAATTTCAGCTTTTCAAACTCAGAAATTTCCAAGTTTGTTTCTAGAAAGTTTCTCAGATTAATCTAAATATCTGAGTATTTTTGTTTGAAATTTACTCATTTTTTTATTGGCTATCATATGCCACTGTAACTATTTTTTGCTAAAACGTTAATTGTAAATTTTGGTCGTATATCACGTGTACTTAGATATTTGCACTACAACCAAAACAAAAATACTTGGTAATATTTTGTTTTTGCAGTGTGAAATTAATCTGAAAAATTCAGAGATTTTTTCTTGCACATTTTTGACTTTTGGAAGCTCAGAAATGTCCTTGTTTTTCAAGAAAATTTCAAAATTAATCTAAAACTTTTTTAAGGCTGTAAACGGTATGACGGAGTAGCGATGTAGTGCTGATTTATTTGAAGTAGTTGACATTACTCGAAGAGCAACATTTACAGAAATCTAAAAATGTTACGAGTTTTGATATTCTATAACTAAAAGAATCAAAGACGCTATGGTGAGCCAAACAAATGTGAAACTGCTGCTTAAGCTAAGAAAGCTCTAGGAACCAAAACACAGTTAGTTTTAAAAGCATCTTGAGAAAGAGCAGCAAGTTTAAGCACTTCACAGCCTTGGGATACTTAATAATTCAGATGTGGGAGGAAAAAAAAAACATGAATGGAAGGTCCTCAAATGATCTATTTCTGTGAGCGGGATGACGGTGCTTGTGAAAATCCTCTTTTCTCCTGACACCCGGATAACTCATTATAGATGGGAGCTTCACACTTCAGAGAGGAAAACACTGTCAGAGACAAACAGGTTGGGGAGGGGCGAGGACTCTAACTTTATGATTATGACCAGAACCAGGACAACAGGGAAATACACTTTGCTGCTGCAATTTCAAAGATCAAGTTGCATAAAATATAAAAAAAAGGTCTCATGATAAAGTTACATCTAGGGCTGCAAATAATGATTATTTCAGTAATCAATTATTCTGACGATTAATCGATTAATCAGATTTAAAAATGGCACATTATTCAGATTTTTTAACAACTTAAGCTGCTTTATACATTATTAGGAGACGCAAGTAAACAAATAATACAATTCATTTTTTTAAAATGGCAAAATAAACATTTTATTGTTGTCTGGAAAATTAGCGGGATGTAACGTCACAAATCAGCTGGCTAGTTACCCAGCAACCCCAGCAGAGCTCTGCCCATTACCTAGCAACCCAAGCAGAGTTCTGCCCATTACCTAGCAACCCAAGCAGAGTTCTGCCTGCAACCCAAGTTGAGCTCCAGCACATCTGATCAGCTGGTTTTACCGCTGTATGTGCTGAAAAATGGCTGCTGGAAAAGACAAGAGTTTTGTTGTTGTCTTGCCATCCACTAACCACTTGCTGCATTCTGGTTGGTTGTGCAGGAGGCACCACTTTTGCTTTTCCAACTGTATAATTGTGCACCTGTTTGCAGCCATTTTCACATGCGAATGTAAACGTTGAGATGGAGGGCTTGGCTAGTTCGTTTTATTTAGATTTAAAGTGATAAGAGGCCCTAAAACAGTTCAATAGGCAGAACTGACCAGACTAACATCTTATTATTTTAAGAATTATTTTGTGCAAAAAATGTAATGAACATGTTTTGCATCGCCAATAGACCTATTCAAACATGTTCAAGGAAGCATACTAGGCCACCTTTAAAAATAAATCAGCCATAAAGCTCTGCAAAGGGAAAATCCAACTTTCTCCATGCAGCCAATATCGAGTAAACGGAGTCAAAGTTAAAAATATCAGAGGGACTTTGTCACAGATGTGCATCTGAAAATATCGCAACAACCATCAGGTACAGTTTGCAGGTCTCCCCTGCGGATGCCAGGTGACCCGTACCTGTCCAGAATCTGTTAACAGGCTGGAAGGAGGAACCGCTGACTCCGACTTTTGTCTCATGGGTAAAGCCGGGTCCCTGCTGTCAGTTTCTCGCTTCCCCGACTTTGCTGTCCCCTTTGTTGTCATCCTTCAAATCGTGTCCCCAGTTCCTCCTTCGTTTCACTTTATTTTTTTATATTTTTAGCCCGTCCTTCACTCCTGCGGCCTTAACATATCTGATGGTCTGGAGGGGGAAATAAAAACTGAGAAAATTACGCTTCAGAACAAAGTGATTAACTTTCTTAAAGGAACTCGATGTCGTTTCATTTGTTTTAAATTAGAGCTTTTAGATTTTGTTTTTCCTTTTTCCGGATCTCATCAAACTCCAGTGGTGAGGGGAAGCAGAGGCAGTAACACGGTGCTGAGATTGTTTTTCTGATGATGACAGCAAAACTATTTTCCTGACAGATCACCTCAGAGCTCCACGCTCTCTCGGGCTCATTATGCTTCTCTGCTGCAAAATTAAAGAGACTTTTTACCTGAGCAACGAAGCAAAATGATTCAGATGCCTGGATAAGATCCATTGTATTATTTTAGTGGTGCAACTAACGATTATTTTAGTTATCAATTATTCTGACGATGAATCAAATAAAAAATTATGTATTTAACTATTTAAGCCTTTTTGATACAACATAAAATAAGCAAATAAACTAATAATGTTTTACTTTTTAAGTAAGGAAATAAGCATTTTATACAATAAATTGCAGTAACAAATGAATTTTTTTTTTAAATGCCTCTCGAGAAGTTTTGGTAAAATATTTACAGACAAAGATATTTTATTTTTGATGCAAAATGTATATATATTGTGTAATGTTAGTTAAATTACTGCTCTGAATATGTAGGTGTTTTTCAGCAAATTGTCTTTTCTTTATCTGTATATTGCAGTTAATGATTAATCAATTACTAAATTAGTTGGCGATTTTTTCAATAATTGATTAATTATGATTAATCGTTTCAGACCTATTAAATTTATGTTTAATGTTTTACAAAATTAGAGAAAAAAACACCGTACTCCATATAGATATGAATCTCTGGAAATAACTTAATCTGATAAATATGTCTGAAAAATACGTTTTTTTATTGATCTTTAACTGAGTAAATTTATATTTGCTGTGGTTTTGAAGCTTAATTTCATCTTTCAAGTCTGCAGATATTGAATGAAAACAAAAATGTGGGCCATGACTTATATTCAGAATTTTTGATGATGATAACATATTTTATTTGGCTAATTTGGTTTAAAATTTGTAACCATTAGTTAATATTTAAGAGCTTGTAATAATTATTTTATTTGCAGATTTTTTTATCTTTCTAATGCATAGATTTATACAGAAACAACCCTCAGAAAGATGTGCATGACTAAAATTACAAGTAAAATATTTGAAGTGGCTTTGGTAGTGAAAACATTTAATCCTTCCTTTTTCCATTTGTTAAAGACTAAAAAGATTGGTGGTGAAATTTTCATTCATTATTATTTGAAAACAACTCAAAAGTCAATTCTTTGCTGATGATGACGTGTTTTATCTGACTAATATATAGATTTAAAAACTGGACCAACCGTTTTTTTTAAAAATGAACAAGAACGAAGAAGAATTTTACATTTTTTGTTATACTTAAAATCTTTTAAAATCTGATTTATATGCAACAAGGATTTCTTGATTGTGAAAAAGAACAAAATTATGATTATTATTGATCAATGCCAACATCCAAATGATTTAAAATGATTAAATGTCAAGTTTTGGAAGGGAAAATCTATTGCAAAACAACAAAGATTGTTTTAATGATTTTTTTCTTATGTTATTATTTCATCTTGCCGTGAAAAATATGACCAACTATTTACTTAGATGTAAGCTATTATAATATAGTTTACTGCAATAATTAACACCAAACTTGTTACCAAATAAATGACAAAATACAAACAAGCTGTAAAATATAAAATAAATGAGTATAAATGACTTCTAAATAATAAATAACACAACGTTTTGTTGCAAGGCCAAGTTATTATGACCACAAATTTGGTCAGTGTTTAATTTAGTTTGGCATAGTTTGGCTAAATCTGCTGCACATATTTGTCACTTTCTGCATTATTTACTCATAGATTAAGTCCATGTTTAGGTTTCCGGTGTTTGCACAGATTGGTTGACTTACAGAAAGGTGCAGAAACCTCTACTTAGCAAATCCTGCACAACCCGTGTTTCTGATCCATGTTTATGTCTAAGTATTCAACAATTTCCTTACTTTAACCTGTTTGTTTAGTGAATGCAGCAGCAGCTGCTGCTGGTGTAGCCTGGAGGTGCTTGTCATTTTGCCCCCTTAGGAGATATAACACTAAAATTATACTTGCAAAGCAGAACTTTACGAAATATCACTATAAAATCAACTAGTTTTTTAGTATCACATCGCTTTAAGCCAAAAATCTAAATTTTTCACCTGAATTTCCTCACTGTGGGACAATAAAGGACATTTCTATCCTACTCTATTCTAAAACAAATTTTAATTCAAGTCCCTTTATTTGTCCACAAGGGTAATTTAAAGCAATAAGAGTAATAACCGACTCCCTGAAAGAGGAGTGAAACACAGGGAGTGTTTACCTGTTATTCTGCATCAGTGGTCCTCTAAATTTCTCCTCAGCGCATGTTAATCCAGCTCAGACTTCACACAATGCTCACTTACGAACACGAACCAGTCATCTGTTAAACTAACCGGAAATAATAAACGTTCAGCTTCTAGGGTTACGTTCAAGACTTCATATCCGGTTTAAAAAGTGCACAAAGAAAACTCACTTTGTCCTGTTCTCCTCACGTCGCTCTCAAGTTTAGACACGTTGCTTGTTGTTTGTAGACTGTTTGTTTACATCCGGAAATTTTGCACATGCGCACAACTCCGCCCGGAGGACAGAAGGACGTTTTCTTTTACTTGCTATCGAAAGCCGCGCTGCCGCGCTGCAACAATCCCGTTGATAAAATGACACCTGGAGATGTAGCTATTATTAATTTAGCGCTGCGCGCCACAAGGGAAAAATAACACAGAAAAACTGTCGAAGAACAATTCAAAACCACTCTTATTTTTATTTTTTCTCGCTCTCTCCAAGCTACATGCAGGCCGTTGCCATAGCAACTCAAATATTTCCGCACACAAACATCAAAACATTCAGTCCGTTAATGTTTTCAAGCTTGATGTTTATTTTAAGATTATTAATAAGTGATCGTATGAACATTTTTTCTTCTTAAAAAAACTTTAGCACATCTACATGCTAAAGTTGTCAAAGTAAAGCTAGCATAGCTGTCCAGCTTTTTCCTTATCTAGTTATTCTAGTTGTCATAGTTTTGACAATTAGTAACAAAGCACTGCTGCATTTTTTCATTTATACATGTTAAGATTTATCATGTTATGTTAACAACTTGACAGGTACAACTGTGGTAGTCATAGTCGCCTAGCAGTTTTTTGATTTTGCAAAGTGTAATATTGATTATTTTTCCAGCATATCTGGGTGTAGGTCAGCACATAAAGTGGACCTGGTCAACATTTTAGGCTCCAGACGATGCTATAATGATATGAAATGGGTTCAACAGAACAAAATTTGATTGTGTGAAGAAGAAGAAGACCTACCGGAGTACAATGAGGAGATAAAGGAGACACAAGCAGCTGTATTTATGGTGTAACGGGAACCAAATGACTGCAGTGATCAATAGCTGCACTCTTAAAATTATGCTGTTCATCTACAATTACTAAAGCCATTTCATATTATTCAGCCACCGACTCCACATGACATGTAGTCATCATTATGAAGATGGATTTGGTTTAAATTTAGTCCAAAAAAACATCTTCATACATCAAGTGTAAAGATTGAAATCTAAAATTAAACTTTAGAAAGCATAAAGCTAACAGTTTTATGACTCACCTTGTGAAAAACACATGCTGAGCATTAAAGTTGATGAAAAAAATCAACTTAACAGCAATTTATAAAGTCTCATAAAGCTAGAGTTGCATTCAGAATAGTGACTGAATATTACTTGCTTAAAATTAAATCTAAGAAATTACAAATTGATCAAATAAGTTTTCACAGACTCTAAGCCAAAGTATTGTACTGGAATGGTTTCTGTTCAACCTACTGAAACTATTAATCAGATTAATCATGATTAATCGCCAACTACTGTAGTAAAATATTATAATCATTAACTGGAGTTTGCAGCCTCAAAAAAATGAATAAAAATATTCAGATCACTAGAAAAGCCAAAACTAAATTTCATTTAAGATATGAAAAACCTTTGTCTGTTCAAGTTGCATAGTTTTAATTAAGTTTAAATTTACTAAAGGAAGGTAATGTTACTGTATGCTAGGCAATACAATGTTTATTTTCTTATATTTATAAAACATATTGAGGTATTTGCTTGTTCTCATCTTTTAAAGTATCTCTATTTTTGTGTAAAACAGCTGAATTGGTTAAATAATACATTTTTAAATGCTAAAAATGCCACCTAAGAATTTATGGGTAAAATAGGCAAAGTTTATTTTTGATCTGAAATTCAAAGTATATGTATTATTTGCATAGTTTTGGCTTAATTACTGCTCTATACTATATTATATATATGTTTCTGTATATATTATATTATTAAAATGCTGTTATATTAACAGCATTTTATATTTTTACAATTTATAGCATTTTATATATATATTTTTTTATTTTACTTTATCTACAACTACTACTCAGTGGTAGTTGTTATTGTGTCTTGTCTCTATGCTGTAACTGCGAAGTAATTTCCCTGCTGGGATGAATAAAGTACTTCTATTCTATTCTATTCTGTTCTATTCTATTCTATTCTATGACTACGTTGTTCTTTCAGCAAATTGCCTTTTTTTGAATTAGTAATACACTGATAACAATTAATTGGCTACAAAATTAGCCAACAATAAATTCAATAATCACAATTAAGCTGATTAATCATTTTAGTTCTATTCCTCATAGCCAAACAACCGAGAGGTCCAGATGTCTTTTTCAAGCATTTTTCTGGTGCAGTCATAGTTATTTCAGTTTTGTCTTCATTTAACTCAAGATAGCCTCTATTCTCAGCCGCTTTCACCAAACATTAAAACAAGTAAAAACACACACATTTATTTCCACTCAAGCATTATGAAACATTGATCTTCATTGGGTTAATACCTGCAATGATTGCTGACTTTACCAGTCACAAAAATCAATACTCAAGACATCCGATGGTTCTTTGTCAAGTACAAAGAGGTTAAAGTTCAACCTCATCTTTTAATCCCAGCTCTTTGTAAATGTGCAAATGTTTACAAAGACAACCAATCAGAGGCAGGAGGAGGGTCTTAGTGATGTCAATCACCCTCATGTTCACCCTCTCACTTTGCTCTTAGCTAAACTACAGAAGGATCACTGCAGCTTAGCCTACCAGGAAAGCTAAGGCTAGTTAGCATAGCCACCAATCCTGGTGGATAAAAGGTTAAGTTGTTTCTTTGCCATTAGCTCAATTAGCAACATTGATTGACAGCACTAAGACCCGCCTCCTGGTTCTGATTGGTCGTTTTTGGTTGGGAGCGGTGAATCTTCAGACGGCAGTAGTAACTCAGGGAGGAAGTGGAAGAGATCTATCTTTTCAGATTATCTGTCTCAGAAAAAGACTGTCATGACATGATTACAGTTTTAACAAATAAGGAAAAAACATATTTTTATAAAAGTTACAGACTTTAACCGTAGATTTTACCTGAAATACATCTACTGCAACAAGAACAGGTCACAGAAGAATAACTCTTCTCCTTGTTGGCAGCTTAATGATTGGCAGTCCTCTCTGATGAGCTGCTTCTTCTTTATAATAGAGCCAACTCATTTTTAATGCAGAGAAGATGTAAATAAAATAGCGTAATATAAAAATCATCAAGATGCTGTCTGTGTGTAGCAACCAAATACCATCTATTGGTTCCTGAAACTCCTCCGAAGTGAGCAAAGCGAGCTGGCCGTGGTTTGTGGTTAAAGTTTAAGTGACTACAGCTACCCAGAAACATCGAGAAAGTCTCCAAACACACCAAGAAGACAATCAAAGCCTAGAAATAATCTTACATTCAGTTTCATCAAGAACCCCATTGAGTTGTGCTGTGTGTGGCGCCTTCATCATGCATGCGCAGCACGGACCGTAACGCCTGATTTTAGTTGCTTCTGAATCAGGGCACATCTTCTGCAGACCAGCTGCAGGTTGACGCAGATGCAGGTTGTTTTTTTTTATCACCCCAAAGATATAAGATTTTGATCAGACACATTTCAGTAGCCTGTGCAGAGCTGGAGTTGCTCCTTAAGCAGTTTCCCCATATGGCTGCTGTCAAACAACCTCAACTCTACTGCAAAGCAGAAAGTCGTTTCTGCATATTCACGGCCATCTGCGAGCCCATATTGCTTCTTGTCAATCAAACATGTTTCTACAGAAGCAGCATGTTTCTGACTTGTTTGGTATCCTGGAAATAAGTGAAATTATCTCATGTCTTGAGCCGGAAAAGGGTAGAGTGCCTTCTCCGGGTCAAGGGGGGTGTCCTGCCCCAGGTGGAGGAGTTCAAGTATCTCGGGATCTTGTTCACGAATGAGGGAAGAAGGGAGCGGGAGATCGACAGGCGGATTGGCGCAGCGTCTGCTGTCAAGCGGGCGCTGTACCGGTCCGTCGTGGTGAAGAGAGAGCTGAGCCAAAAAGCGAAGCTCTCGATTTACCGGTCGATCTACGTTCCCACCCTCATCTATGGTCATGAGCTTTGGGTCATGACCGAAAGAACGAGATCGCGGATACAAGCGGCCGAAATGGGTTTTCTCCGTAGGGTGGCTGGGCTCTCCCTTAGAGATAGGGTGAGAAGCTCAGTCATCCGGGAGGGACTCAGAGTAGAGCCGCTGCTCCTTCACATCGAGAGGAGCCAGTTGAGGTGGCTCGGGCATCTGGTCAGGATGCCTCCTGGACGCCTCCCTGGTGAGGTGTTCCGGGCACGTCCCACCGGGAGGAGGCCCCGGGGAAGACCCAGGACACGCTGGAGGGACTATGTCTCTCGGCTGGCCTGGGAACGCCTCGGGATTCCCCCGGAGGAGCTGGAAGAAGTGGCCGGGGAGAGGGAAGTCTGGGCCTCCCTTCTAAAGCTGCTACCCCCGCGACCCGACCTCGGATAAGCGGAAGAAGATGGATGGATGGATGGATATCTCATGTCTCTCAGGTCCGAAGTGGTAAATCTAAAAGTAACAAGTGTTTTCTGCATTGACTTAAGAACCAGGTGATAAATCCTTCTCAAGATATTTACATATTCGTATAAAATCAAACAGTGGCCTCTCAAATTACAGCTAACAGCGGTGGACAATGTTACCAATATGGGCCACCAATTAAGTGCTAGTAGGAGTGTTAAAAACAAAGTTGTATAACATGATTCAATTGCTTTAAAAAACAACTTGCCATACAACTTAAAGCTTACCAATTATATTTTTAAAAACACTATCAAGAAACCTCCATAAAGACTCCATAAAGTAACTCTCCATCTTATTTACAACCAAACATATTTCAATTTGTCTTTTCTACAAGAATAAAAACATATTGAGTACAATTTCTGGGTACTATAAACATATTTGGTTATTAATAATTGTTGGCTCCCAATATTAGCGTCCTCTGTCTACTGTTTTTTTTTTTTTTGTGGCTACTGTTAGTGGCCATTATCGTTAGCAGCTAACGTTAGCGACCTACTGTTGAAGGCTATTATTGTTAGCCAAACCAGACAAAAGATAATATTAGCTAAAAAACTAACAAAGAAATAAGAACAAAAAATATACCTTTATAAATTGATTTTTTTTTTCCTTTTAACAGATTAAAAACTGGAAAATTATTGTTACAGTGGAAAATAAATGGTGCACTTATGATTTTCCCTCCTGGCTAAACTGATTAAACTTTGATCTGTTTTTATCCTTGCAATGCCATGACCAGAACTGGAGAGAGATCAGAGCGATTTTTGTTTATACTCTGATATAAAAAGTATTTTATCACCATCAATCAATCAAGCTTAATACCAGAACATTAATTAAATAAGGAATTCAGAATTTGATAAAAACAATTAAGAAGCAGGGAAGCCTGAAGGCTCCAACATGGACTTTTATCTGAATGTTTTCTTTTCCCGTTTGTTTTCATTTTCCCACCAGCCCAGGTGTGGGATTTTTCACTTTGAACTCCAGAAGTAAAGGGTCTTTTTTTCTGCAAACGGTGTTTAAACATGCTTAGACATCCCACCTGTTTTCCTGCCTTTATAGCCACCAAGTCCCCCCTCCTCCTTTCTCTACCTCCCCCATCTCAACGTCCAAACAACTACTACCTTTTACACTTTCTGAAATTATCCCCCTTGAAAAGCCAGGGGAAAGGGAAGCAGGATGTGTTCTTGTGCGTTTACATGATTGCTGGTATGTTTTTTTGAGCTTTACTGTAATTATCCTGAAAACTGCAGGAGAACAAGCTGGAGTTCCTCATTATTCAGCCTGGGAACAACAACCGCAGCGTGCAGAACCAACATTTTAGGTGTTTTAACTGAGATTACCAGTTGTTGCCTGACACAGGTGGTAGTTTTCTGAAGCACAAGGAACCAGATTTCATTTCTTTCATGTCAAATTTGACTTATAAAAAAGGAGACAAAAAAAATCTCTTCAAGCTCAAAAGTGCACCCTGACGTTAAATGTCTTTACTGCCCACATTTGATCCATTTTCCTCACAGCTTTCGTACAACCGTAATCTTCTGATAAAAAGTAATTCATCGCTTCTCGGAGGCTCTGAGAAAATTCAAGATGAGATAAAAAGATGCTTCAAGATTGTTGAGCTAAAACATGAGCATAGCTACAAAATGTTCTGCCAACCTGCCCATCACTATTTACAATAAACTTGAATAAAACAAATTAATGTGAGTTACAACCACATTTAATTTCCCTTTTGGATCAATAAAGCATTTCTGAATTTGAACTGAAGTGAATCGAAGGCCCCTGTTGCTGGATTTCTCTGAATCTCAACAATTACTGACCACTTTCAGATCAGGATCACCTACAGGACTGGACAATAAATCAATAATATATATCGCAGTAGACAAGTAATCAGTATCAATAGATAATACATCTGAGTGAATATTCAGTCTATACATAGTTCTCATGTGAAGTCACTTATATGAATGTTGTAACTGACAGCCATCTTGCCAGGCAGTTGCTATGGAGTTGCTATGACAACTATAAACAAGCCACTAGCTTAGAACTAGCTCTCACCTAAGGAACACCTCTTCTTTGTTCCATATTGTTTATTTATATAAACAATACAAGTACATTACAAGTATTACCCGATCTCAATTTTTGAGTACTCTACTCACCTTTGTATAATACTAAGATAAATATCAGTGACACTTACTGCTGAAATAGCAAAATTAGCCTAGCTAATGTAGCTTCTATCCAGTTCAGACTTGTGGGAACGATGTATTCAACACTGAACTTCAATCCAGAACCGCACAGCATTCTGGGAGATGTAGGCAGAGGAAGTACTTCGGCTGCTCAACAACCTCTCACTGCTAGCTAAGAAACGTTGGTGGAATCAACTCACTCATTCTCTGGTTACCTAGCAACGACCTGGTGAGTAACTCTTTAAACTCAAAAATGTACAAGTTTTTTTCTAGAACTTTGAGATTAAGCTCAAAATTTCCAAGTTCTTGCTCCTCCTTTCTTTTTTCTTTTCTATCAACAACGGCCAAAATACACCGTTTTACTTTAAAGATTCCCAGAAATAACAAAAAAGTTCAGAACTGCTGTCAGTAAAGTGGCAGTTGCATATTTTAAATTCACTTCCTCTATAGATTCTTCTGCTACTAATTTCTGAATACACGCAGATTTAATCCACAGCAACATTTACAGTTAAAAATGTTAAAATCGATAAGTATCAAGCACCAGCACCAATGCTATAAAAAAAAATCTAATTCTTTAACATGCAAATGTGTTTAACACATCTGTTGGGTAAAAGTATAATTCTTAAGCCTTTCTGTATAATTTGGATAAATAATGGGAAAGGTTTAAGTGACTTCTCAGCAACATGTAAGTTCACATTATGTGCCTCTGTTGTATTTTTCTGCATAGTGCCTTACACAACGCACTTTGAAATGACAACCTGCTCTTATCTCCTTCCCCACTCAACAATTTCTAAGTGATAATTTAATGAAAAGTCACACAAATATGTTAATTGGGGTGTGTGTGTTTTCTTCTACATCCCACTTCAAGGTTAAAATGTTGAAATAATGTGGTAAA
Source organism: Xiphophorus couchianus (assembly GCF_001444195.1). Lineage (NCBI taxonomy): Eukaryota > Metazoa > Chordata > Actinopteri > Cyprinodontiformes > Poeciliidae > Xiphophorus > Xiphophorus couchianus. Next base: position 4,762,333 of record NC_040239.1, read on the forward strand.
TGCACCAGTCTCACATCAATTTTCTGGTTAAAACGTTGAATTAGGCATGAAAGCAACAATTAAAACATTTGAAAACACTGAGAAAAGAATTAAACATCGAAGTAAAAAGCAGAGAGAAAAACAGACAAATGTTCTGAGTCATTCTGGAAAATAAAGCAAGCACCATAATCTGCAGAACTTGACCAATCATGAGTCGACTCTTCCAAGTTTCCTGAATAAATCGTGTGATACGGGGGGGAAATGACTAAACTTTCTGGTTTTAGCTTGTTTGAGATTTTAAAAAAATGACTTGAATTGCATTTGAGTGAATACATCAGCTTCTTCTGCAGAGGAACAAAGACGCTTTTCAAAGCAAACATGACTTCTTTCAACAGTAAATTTAAAACCAGACTACGAGCACAGCTGAAAGAGCATAAAATAAAAGCAAAAGCCTTTTATTGCCAACACCTAGCAGAAGTAGAAAATTAAAAAAGTTCTGCAAGTGGAGCAGCGGGAGCCTGACGCAGCGCAGCAGCATCACCATTATCATCCACAAACTCAGTATCCGGCTTGCATTATAGATGAGACACATCCCCTCTGCTTCATTTCTGACAGAGGATGTGCACTAATCCCCACTGATATGATATGTACTCCTTTTATCACCCATCTTTGCATGGAGACACTTAACAGCTTCATCTGACAGTCTCACTAAACCGGCAAAGTCCCACGTAAATAATGCATGAGCGTTTCCTCCGTTAGGCTTCGCAGACGAACCAAACTTTGCACCCAGATGAGGCGGAAGTCTTAACCAGGGATTAAACAGCAAAAAGAAAGTGTTGAAGCACCTACCGTGTAGAGCAATCCCTCGTAGAGACAAGCTCCTGGGATGAAAACAGAGGAAAGAAACGAAGTTAGAGTCCGGTTTGGTCTGAGTGAGGTCAAAATGACTGCAGGTGCTTTAAAAACACACACAAGAGGAAGTAATTTATCCTTTTCAGTGTGTAAGATCAAGTTTTATGATCCCTTTGTGGGTTGTTAGGAGCTGCCAAGATTTAAGAAGTGATCAATACGTCTCAGCAACACAAAGAAAACCAGCAGATGGATAAAAAGATCCTGGAATCTGGTTATCCAGGGACTAAACGTGGATTACAATGAGAACAAGTAGATTGAATAGATTTCATAAAATGTCAGACAGTTTGTGTTTCTGTTTTAAGACGCAATATCCCTGAAAATAACATGGAATAACAAACAGTTGTGAAAATGAAGGCATCCTCACTAACCTGTCAATAAATTAATTAACCACATAATACATAAATGAACATGCTTTATCGGTTTTCTTTTTACTCTCTACCAAAACCTGGATGATAAAGGTCTTCTGTCTGGTGCTTTGGTCTCAACTAGCCCTTATTTTGAAGGGTAATTTTGTTTATAAAAACTTCATGATTAATTTTATTTGCTGTGTCTGTTTTGTTGAGTTACTTTGGATATTTAAAATGTCTTCCAGTTCCAGTGTTAAATGTTCACTAGAATTTAAAATTTATTGATCTTTGAGAATGTGTTCTTCCATTTTCAAGTCATTACTATTATATTACTTTAAAATGGTCTCAAAATAATATAATTTATCGCAATAATTTATCATCCAGCAAACGTCGCCTTTAATTAGTCGTGCGTGTTAAAAGATCGGTGTAACACACCCCTAAGTGTGAGAAAATATGATGATGTGTTGAATTTTATGAAACAACTGGTTAAGATTCTCTCACCTCAGGATGCTGGATGCTTGAAACTTAAAGTCTTACTGACAGAATTATCTTATTTTTTATTAAACTGGCTCATGTTCTCTTTATTCAAAGATGGTCAGTTGATCCTTAAAAGTAGGAGGAAATACAAAACTGTGACATCAAAGCAAAAGAAGATCATGTTCTGACCCAGTTAAACTTTTAATTTTATACTTTTCACATTACATATTAAGTATTAAAACCAGGAGTGTATCAAAAGTGACTCGGATACTTTAAATACATAAGAGAAGCTGATGTTTCACTAAATCCCATTATTTATTCTCCTACATTTAGCGATAAGAGCTACATACATAGCAACATAGAAAACAAGGTGACAGAGATATTGTACGACTGGATTAACAACATACAATAATAACCCATCAGATCTTTCATGTGTTTGGGAGAAATATTGCATTTTAAAGGTCAATGTTGGTAGATTTCCAACTTTAATGAGTTTACCAGCTTCATGGTATGAATGCAATACAAAAAACAACCTAGTTATGCAAACTAGCTTGTTTAGCCAAGCTTGTTTAGGCTAATTGTGTCATAAAACTAGCTGTGGTTTACCTGAACACATGGACACTATTCATTTGTTTTTTAAAGATCAACTTCTAATTATATAAATATAAAGAGCATCATAATGGAAGTGGGAGAAGATTTAAATGGTTTTATTGATTAATTGAATTTTAAAAATGGCACATTCAACAGATTTTCCATTTAAATTAGAAATATATTAATAGATGGAAAACAATTGAATAAACATTTTCTTGCCAACATTCCTTTGGTGAACACTTAAAGCAAAGGATGCATCTGCAGCTAAATAATGTGAAAAGCGCCGTCCTTTCTGCTCGACTTATCAATACAATGCAGAAAATTATCAGTTTATTATTTCTTTGACTAACAAATAATAATTTGACAGCAAAAGGTGCATAATAAGTGACTTTTTTCTTAGAATTTGAACTAGGTGAAGCTAAAACTGCTATCTGAGGAGTTCAGGTTACATAACATATTTATAGAAAAACGTTGGTTTTTTATCTTAAATGCAAAATGTATATTTTTTAACAGTTTTGGCTTAACTACTGCTTTGAGTGAGTTATATTTTCAGCAAAGGACCTTTTTCTGAGTCTGTATACTTCAGTTAACAAGTAAATAGATTACTAAATTAGTTGAGAATTATTTCAATAATCGATTAATCACGACTAATCATGATTAATTGTTTCAGGCTTAGTGGTGTCCCAGGAGAAAACAAGTGCTGAAGGGCAAATCCTCCCATAAAACTATTAACTGTCACTAAAACAAACCTCTTTGACCCTATTTGATTGAACATTTGATATTTCTTAGCCCTGATTAGAGGATTAAAGCAAATTTACATTCAGACCAACACAAACAGTGACCATTAAAGCCTCTCAAAGGGAAACAAAAGCTTGTGTCCCTAAACTGAGACGACAGGGTGGGCGCTGATGGTAATCTCTGCTCAATTTAAGGGCCAAACGTTAAGAAAACACAGACAGACAGACGTACGGAGCAACGCCTCGGCACAGCTTGGGGTCTGAGTTCAGCATCACACGACTGAGAAAATGTGAGACGTCTCAGGGGAAAGAAGAGCCAGAAGTAAACATTTATCATAAAAAAAACAAGCCTACAGTTATTGTCCTCATTAAAAATGCCCGACAGCAAATCTGTTTATGTCGCTGCTTTGTCATCTGTCTGCATGACAGAAAGAGAGCTCAGCAAAATATAATCTGGCACTTTAATCAGTTCAGACCGAATACACTGAGGAGGTTCGCGTTGCACTTCAGCCAGTAATGAAAACTGCTTCCAACAGATCAGACTTTAAACCAATTACTGCAGGGCATTTATTAACCAACCAACCGCCATCTTTAGGAGACAAGAAAACGCTTCATATAATCTGATTTGAAGTTTCATTAAGATCATTAAGATTGTTTTCATAGGAGCTTTTGATACAAACTGTCAAAGTGCATTGAAATGCTTTTGTTGTTGGTAGTTTCTGGTTTTATTGGACTGAAAGTAAGATATTTTCCTGCACAGTGAGCAAAACCTTTAATCCCAATTTAAAATGCAGTGGTTTTGTTCTCGCAAAATTTCAATTAAACTTCTTGCTTCTTCATCTAAATAAGATTTGAAATTAGTTTCAACATGGATAATTACAGAATTAAATATCCTGCAATTTTAACTTACCAACAAGATCACAAAACATGCTCTTTAATTAGTTTTTTAAAACTCAAAAAATTTCCTAAAGCCTTACATCTTCAAATTTTGACATTCAGGATGTTGCATTTTTTTCTCTAAAATTTGTGAAATTGATTTAAAAGTTTAAGATTTATTTTTAGCTAATTTTCGACTGTTGAATCTCAAAAATTTCATTTTTTTCTAAAACTTTCTGAAATTAATCTCAAAATCTTGAGAGGAGTTTTTCCTCTATCAATTTTTTTTTACTTTTGAAACTCAGAAATTATCTTGGGTTTTTTTTTATTAATCTGAACATTTCAAATTTTTTCAATAAAATTTCTGCTTTATAATGAAAATTTTAGACTTTTCAAGGTTAGAAATGTCCATGATTTACTGGAAAAATTCAGAGATTCACTTAATTTTTTTTAGTTTTTTTCTATAATTTTTTTTCTAAAAAATGTCAGATTCTTCAAGGTCGGAAATTTTCATGGTTGGTCTAAAAATTTTCAGAGATTTTTCCTAACAATTTTTTTACTTCTCAGACTCAGAAACCTCCCAGGTTTTTTCTAAAAAGTTATGATTTTTTTTTCCTGAAAAATATTCGACCTTTCAAGCTATGAAATTTCCATGTTTTTTGTAGCAAATTTCTAAGATTGATCTCAGAAATGTCATATTTCTGAGATTGTTGGCAGAAATTTACTCCTTTTTTTCTATCTACATTGGCGCTAATTCTCCTTTGGAGAATACAAAGGAACCTGAGCTAAAAAAAATAAATAAAAAAGCACCATTCCTTATCTTCAACTTCAGCCTTTTGTCCACCCTCCTCCTGTTACCTCCTGCAGCCGTCGATAACGCTCCAACATTTATAACTGATGTGTTTTATTTTCAGAGGAGCATCAAAATTTGAATGCTATTGAAGCAGCAGCTGCTGGGCAGATTGGACGCACGCCGAGATGAGGCGATTAATGATTTGGGGAGTAAAAAATAAAATTTTCAACGTGGATCTTTTCTTTCTTGAAAGTGATCAGGACTCAAAAAGGTTCAAGGAGGGAAAGAGAACAGTTCTGTTGAGGAACTGCTTCCTGGTTCTGCTTATGATTCTGTACATGACGCGCTCTGAGACACGGGAAGCGGATGCTGTAATTGAGCACAGCCTGAGTTTTTTTTCTGATTTGATGCAGCCTAATAAATATTTAAGAGACAACAACGGATACGTTTCAAAGCGTTTGGCTATTTAGCAGGATAAAAATGCACAACTCGCACAACAAACTGTTTCTCCGGTCAGACTCTGCCACAGTCTGATGAATGTGAAACGTAAACAGTTAACAATAAAAACTTGCGGTTGATCCTAATTTAGTCAGGGCTCTCTTTGAATTCTCAAACTGACTTTGAAGTTTTGCAGATTTGCAGATCAAGAGACGCGAAGTCTTCTCATTAACTGTGTGTTTTTGAAGAAACGCACAGCTTGTCTTTCAACCACTCAGGCAAGTTGTAATAAATATTGAGATACTCTGAAAAATGTATCTGTCTAACTGCATTTCTCCTGGCATTTTATTGTTCAGGTGGGGGTATTGCTGGAAATTTACTAAAGCACAATAATCTATGCACATCCACAGTTTCCATATGCTTGTGATAGAGGAGGGATTGCTGGAAAAGTTACTAAATCAACATTTAGTCTACAAAAATCCACAGTCGCCTCATGCTTGTTCAGGTGGGGGAATTGCTGAAAAGTAACTAAATGATAAATGATTTTCACACATTCACAGCTGCCTCATGTTTTCAGGAAACGGGATTGCTGAAAAGTTACTAAATAAACATAAACTATTCATATCCACAGTTATTGTTCAGTTATTGTTATTGCTATTGTTGCTCAGGTGGAGGGATTTCTGGAAAGTTACTACATCAATATAATTTACGCACGTGCATGGTTGCCACATGCTTGATTGAGTGCAGAGATTGCTGAAAAGTTACTAAATCAGCATAATGTACGCACATCCATTGTTGCAATATGCTTGTTCAGGTGGACAAATTGCTGAAAGTTACTAAATGAAAATAATCTGCACACATTCACAGTTTCCCCATGCTTTTCAGGAAGTGGGATTGCTGAAAAGTTAGTAAATCAAAATAATCTACATCCACAGTTGCCACATGTTTGTTCTAGAGGAGGGATTGCTAAAACGTTACGAAATCAGCATAATCTACAAAAATTCATGATTGCCACATACTTGTTCAGGTGAGGGGATTCCTGACAAATTCAGTCAATGTAATCTACATCCACTGTTACCTGATGCTTGTTTATGTGGAGGGATTGCTAAAAGGTTACTAAAACAACATAATACACACACGCCCACAGCTGTTTCCTTCTTACTCAAGAGGAGAGATAACGGAACAAATTATTAAATCAAAATAATCTAATGCACAGTTACCACATGCTTGTTCAGGTGGAGAGATTACTGAAAAGTTATTAAATAAATATTAATATACGCACATCTATGGTTAACTCACTTGTTCAGGTGGAAGGATTGCTGAAAAGTAACAATCAACATAATCTACATCTACAGTTGCCTGATGTTTTTTCAGGTTGGAAGATTTCTGAGAAGCTACTAAATCAACATAATCTAAGCACATTCACAGCTGCCACATGCTTGTTCGGGTGGAGAGATTGCTGAAAAGTTTCTTAACATAATCTACATCCACACTTGCTTCAGGTTGTTAACATGGAACGACGGCTGAAAAGTGACTAAATCAAACATTTACACACACCCACAGTTGCCATATGTTTATTCAAGAGGAGGGATTGCTGAAAAGCTACTAAATCAAAATAGTCTAAAAACATCCACAGCTATGCTTGTTCATGCAGAGGAATTGATGAAAAGTTAATAAATCAACAATCTAATCACAGCAGCAGTTTCCATATACCTGTTCAGGTAGAGAGGTTGCTGACAGGTTACTAAATCAACATAATCTAAAAACATCCATAGCTGCTTTATGCCTGTTCAGGTGGAGGGACTGCTGAAAAGTTAATGACTCAGTGATATCTATCATCCATTTCTGGATCCTCTACCCACTGTGCATAACTTCACTGAATGAGTAACAAACATGTTTCAACCAAAAATTCGCCAGATGCAGACACACACCCGCAGCTTCTGTTGGAGTTTCATAAGTTTTTTATTGAAAGAAACTGATTTTTAAACATTTATTGTGCCTGATTTTGTTATTTCTTCTTATTTTCATCCTTAAACTACCTAAATTTATGCTTAACTTTATAATTTGGTTCATCTGAAGATGTCATTTTTAAATATTAAATGATGGATCATTTGATCAGTTAGTACTTGAGTAGACTTTTTACTTTTACTTGAGTACAATTTTTGGTTACTCTGCCCACGTCTGTGTAAAATGTAAAGTTATCATTCTGGTCACAACTTTTCCCTTCTCCACCAGAGAGAAGTGTGGGGAAAAAATCACCCACAATCAGATCTAACTCAGGCTCCTCAGCTCTGCTGCAAAAGCGCATGATTGCCCTCCACAACTCCTCCTGACCTACATAACAAACCGGACAACTGGATTTAAAAAAAAAAAGACAGAGACCAAAAATAATACACCAACCGTGTGCCGCTTTGGGGACGGTGAGGACCCCCACCAGAGCGCCAACAAACACCCACCATCCGGCGCTCATGGTCGGACCTGCAGCGGGCGAGAAATCCAGATCCACTCCGGAGGAGAAACCCCCCTCTGTGCTTTTAAGCGTTTCTAGTTAGAAATAAAAGCGATTCCCTTTGTGCGTCATCGCTGCAGAGATCCAAAAGAACCACGAGAAGCGAATGTAAGAATATATATATAAAAAACAAAAAATAAGAATGAAAGAAATCAGGAGCGGAGAGACGGAGCGCGCCGGGTCCGACTCCTGAGCGCTGCGCTCCGGGGTTGGAATGCAGCGCGATCCGGTAACCTGGAAAAGAATCCTCCTCTTCCTCACTGCTCGGTCCAACTCTTCTTCACTTTTGAAATAAAGCCCCGCTGCCCAGCGGAATCAGACCAGAACCAGAACCAGCAGTAGCAGTAGCCGGGAGTCCTTTAAAAGCCGAGGCGCATGACTGAGAGAGGCGGTCGGAGTTTGCAGCCACTTCTACTCCCTCCTCTCCCCGGGAGGACGTCCCACCTCTGTCCGCTGCTGCCTCCACAATCCCGCCCTCCCTCCTCCACCGATCGTAATCTCACATGATGGGGACTCCGCTTCTGCGGGATTGGGATTAAACCATAAGCGAGAGAGGAATTTGGATCATCTGAGGGATTCGTCCTGTAATCTCATTTACTGCTGCAAAATCTGAGGTTTATAGAAATAATGAATCATTTCTCCTCCCTGCAGGGTCTTTCTGTGATTTTTCATTTTATTATAAATATAAAACTTACAGTCCAAACTTTTAGCCTCTGGCAGACTATAAATGTCATTAAATTAAAAATGCTAAAATCAATTTGCTGTGATTTTCTGCTAAACAATAAACATTTTTAAATGAAATCTATGTATCATGTTGCCTTATTAAAAGAAAAACAATGTCCAAATTTTTTTGGGTCATTAATTGTTTTCTGTTTTGTTGGCTAATTTTTTACCATTCTTGACTTGTAGCTAGGGGCCAAATAAAATCCCTCCAAGGGCCACAAATGGCCCCCAGGCCACACTTTGGACACCCCTGACTTCCAGCATAAAGTCAACATTACAGAGCAAAACTACTAGTAATAATATTACAACTTTATTCTCTTAAAACTTACTTTATTCCATTATTAGTATAAAAGCATAAAGTACTACTTCCACTGACAGACTATTTCACCTATAATATGGGAAATAATCAATGGAACAAGTACTTTTCATCAATATTAGGAACATGTTTACTTAACACAAGCTCATATATCTTGCTGAAAAGTTACTTGTAAGTTAGTTTTGTTTTATTTCAAGCACACTATGATATTTGCACAACTAGACCAACTTGATAAGATGTTGTTTTTTTACAGTGTAATAAACCTCTGAGGACAGAAATAAAACAGCTGCATTTCTACTGAGACTAAATTACGAGAAAAACCCCTAAACATTTTTGAAAAACATTTCACCTTCCATCCATTCATAAATATACAATACTTTTGTCTATGACATAAAATCCTTTAAAATTTCAGTTTGAAACGTTTTAAATGCTTAAAAGTTCAGAAAGTATCATTACTTTAATAAATAATGCATGTCAGAAACATTACTGAGTAGTTTTGGAAGTTTTTCTATTATAAAACTCTTTAATCCACAATTAGCCTTTTTCTATGCAATTTGAGATTAATAAGGATCTTCACATTATTATTATGTATGATACAGAATACGCCTGATTCAGATTATTTCATGATCTCTTCAACAGACAAAGAAGCCAAGAAATAAGGCGTCAATTTACACCAGGTGTGATGAAACGGGAAGATATATTAAGCAGATGGTTGAGCTTTTCACATGTTGATGTTAGAAGTATTTTTTTTATCTGCATATGCATCCTTTGCTACATTTTGAATATTGTATAAAATCACCATAAGTGGTTAAATAAATCTGCAGAACGCCAATATTTTTTCTATCTGATTAATCGATTAATTGTCAGAATAACAGATTAATCAATAACTGAAATAATCATTAGCTGCAGCCAAAAACACAAGCGATTGTCTATGCTTTGTCTAGGATTAGTGAATGCTGCAATCAGCAGGGTTTCCATAGATAGAAAAGTTTTTAAACTAATTTAACTGAACCTAATCCACCGATTCATAACTAGGGTAGATTGAGATGACTTTTTTTACTTTGTAAAGTGCCGCCCGATGACATTTGTTGTGAACTGACCGTAATAAACTGAATTGTATCGGAGGTAACGTACATTTATTTTACATCTGATTAAATCAACCGTGACCGTGAGTACAATACAAATAAATATTGTACTTAATATTTATTTCGTTGTGACTTTTTGTCTAATTCAGTTGGTTTTTATTAGTTTTTAGAGTAGGTTTGCTAGGTTTTATTAGATAAATACTCAAAAAGGTCAAAGTAATGTATTGTGATTATTTTTACATCGACTGAGTAATTAATACTCAACAGAAGATACCATTTTCAAAAACAACAACTAATTGACTCTTTAACCTAACTTTTGCTGCCGCCATTTTGCGGACTAGCTTTCGTGCCGCCATGAGGATTATGGAGTGCCGTAATTTGCCGGCAGCTGACGTAAACTGCCAATCAGCTCGAAAAGCTAATAAATATATTCATAAACACACAAATGAAGGGTATTTTATCTCTAATCTCAGTATGTTTTAGTTACTTACATAAACGCATGATATAGTTCCAGTAAATCATAATTTTTTCTCACTAAGTCTGTAGGGGTGTGTGTGTGTGTGTGGGTATCAACTTGCTAGCTTACCTGCAGAGTGTAATGTTTAATCAGGAGTGCAGGTCTGAGATTCCTCAGTGTCACATGGCAGAAACCTGATCTCACTCAGCCCTTTTGTCCTCTGCCAAAAGCGCAGATCAGAAGCAGTTTCACCTTTTTATCCGCTGCTAAAGCTTTTTTTCTGCACACACGGGCTAATTATAACCCACAGCTCGGAATCAGGACTTGTTCTGATGTCTCCGGAGATTTTACTCACTTCAGTCGCTTGGAAAGGTCAGGGGTAGCGTGAGATTTTACACCACAAATACAGAGATTTATAAACCAACAGGAGGTAAAAAATAAAATAAAATAAACATCTTACTTTTTTCTCAGGAGTCTACGGCGGCGTGTTAGGGATATTGTAGATAGAAAAAAGAAGAGTACATTTCCAGCAAAAATAAATAAAATTCAGAAACTTTAGATTATCTAGGAAAAAACACAATAACATTTCTGAGCTTGGAAAGGCAAAAAAAAATTTCCTGGAAGATTTTAGAAATTTTGAGTTTAATCTCAAAAAACTAAAAAATATATATAATCTAAGTGTTATTCTCGTAAATCTTTGACCATTGGAACTTAAAAATTGCAGTTTTTTTCTGGAATTTTTTTAGATTAATTGCATATTTTTTATTCCAAGTTTTGAAACTCTAAAAATGTCCTGGTTTTTTTTCTGTAAAATTTCTGACATTAAGCTCAAAATTTGTTTTTTTTTCTCTTATAAATTTACAGTTTTTGAAACTCAGAAATTAAAAAAAAAAATTCTAGTAATGTTAAAAGATTAATCAAAAAGAATTGTTTTTTAGTAGTTTTAATTAAAGTTGAACTTTAATTAAAAACTTAATTTTTTCTGTGTTTTCTAGAAATTATCTGACATTACTTCCAGAATTTCTGGGGAGGTGGGAGTTTCTTCCAAATTTCAAACTTTTAAAACTCAGAAATTTCCCAGTAGTTTTGTTATTTTTTAGAACTTTTCTGACATTAATCCCAAATTTTTTGAGTTTTTTTCTCATAAATTTCCAGCTACTGCCCAAAAATTTCTTTGTTTTTTCTAAAAAAAAAAAAAAAAAAATGCCTGAAGTGCTGACGTGATTAATCGCGAAGTTCTGAGTTTTTTCAAGTGTTGTTTTTACTTTTCAAAATCAAATTTCAAAATCTACAATACATTTTTGGATTGAGGACACTGAAAAATTGTTCCTGCAGAAAAAATGAAACAAACTGTAACTTAGACAAAGTTCTGTTTGGGATTGGTTTTCTTTGTTTTTTTTTTTTGTTAAAGGTGAAATGTGTCCCTAGTTTACTTTGGGGAGACAGAGTGTCCGTCAGACATCAACAGTTTCATCCTAAACCAACATTTAATCTGAAGGTTAAAGGAGGCAGAACCGACAAAACGAAACAAACCACCAGATAGAAACTCGTTAAAGTTCTTTTCATCACTTTTACCATTTTCTCAGCTTTCACTGCCACAATTAGCCGCTGCTACGGCCTGATTCCCCCGAGGGAACAATAAAAACTTAAGACTTATCTCCATCTTACAGTAAATGTCAACCTGAGGATGGATGTTTATACCCGGCTGTGCAGTTTGGAGAGATAGCAGCGTGAATGTCCATGTCTTACTTCCCAAAAGATGAGCAGGGAGTCTTTTTCTTAATGTGTTTAGATGGGAGAAGATCCTGAAGAAGCTGAGATATAAAACAATATAACTATTATTTGACGCAACGGTTTTTGACCCTAAAATACATCATTTACCCACAACCGGACGGTTCTACTAAAACTGGGCCTGAATGATCCAGATCACATTAAATATCCGAACTGTTCTTTAGCTTTCACGTTTCCTCAAGATTCAACAGGCTGCAGAAACTCAGCAGCACATCGTGTAAACACTGCCCCCTGGTGTGCATCAGGCGGTATTACACCCAATTAGTGCGGCTGCAATTGGTCAAACTTTATGTTTAACACAAAACTTAAACACAAACTTAATTCGATTACTTGTAACAAATCACCTCATTTTTTTAAAAAGTTGAGGTGTTTCCTCTTTTCAGTGTTGGCTTTTGTCATAAAATTAAAACAATCTAAGATAATCACAGAACATTTTGTCATGTAAAGCAGTTTGAAAGATACCCTAAAGAAAATAAGAGTCCACAAAACTGTCATTATTTTTAAACTTTGCACTGTAGATTTAATAAAACAATATCTAAAATTAAATATTTTAGAACTTTAATACGTCAGGATTATATGTGGATTAGAAAAAACATTTTATTTTTTACAGCCGGGTGACTTGTATCACATTTAATGTCCTTAATAATCAGCTATATCATATATAAATTTTCAGGATGCAGGAGAAAGATTTATATAAACAAAGAAAACATTCAATGTTTTAAATAGGAGCTAAATTATTTTCCAACAATTACATTTAAAATGTAAAGAATGCTCCATTAATTTGGTGAAATTTCAAATTGAGTTTCAAATGAGACATGCAGAAATTATATATTAGAAAATATCAAAATAGACTCCTTAAGGTTTGTGACTTTAACTGGAGAACTGTAGAAAGTTTTGATTAGTAATGATGAATGTCAGGAAAATGTAACAATAAGAAGAAAGAACTGAATAGTTTCATCTTGTTTGTCCTTTTTGTCTAAAAATTAATTCAATTCTCCCTCCTATCCTGGTACTTTGGTTCTGACTTTAATCTATTGGGGTTTCCTTAACACAACAACAACAACAAAAAAACTCCCAGGAAAACCAGAAAAACAAAATCTTTATTCAGTATGGTCATTATTTATAATCTGATAGGGACGTCATTCCTCGTCAGTCTGAGCTGCTTTAGGTAAAACACTTTCGGTCCGGAACCAGACGGCTTCACTGGTCTGAGTGGACATGATGGCCCGTTCAACAAACGGTCCTGACCAGAGAAAAGAAAAATAAATCAGCCTAAACGTTTACACTAGCAAGGTGTAGCTGCTACACTGCAAAAACACAAAATCCTGACAAGTATTTTGGTCTAGTTTCTAGTGCTAATGACTTTAAATAAAACAAAACTAACTTATAAGTAACTTTATTTGCAAGAATTAGAAGCTTGTTTTACGTAAATAATTCCTTAATATTGGGGGGAAAAGTACTCGTTCCACTGGAAGATTATTTCACTAATAACAAGGCGAGTACTTTTTCATCAATAGTAAGGAAAAATTAACAAAACAAGCTCCTAATTCTTCCAGAAAAGTTCCCTGTAAGTTAGTTTTGCCTCATTTCAAGTATTAGCTAACTTTTATTTCCATTTCAGAGATCAATAACTCATTGAGACATTAGGAATAATAAATATTAATTTCACGGTAACAAAAAAAAAATCATTTTAAATGACTTTCCTCCTCAAAATTAAATGCTTAGATACAATATATAAAGAAAGAAAAACAAAACTCTAATTCTGAAAAAGAAAATGTTCATCATTTAACAAAAATAATTTTGGTAATTCTAACTAACCAAAAACAAGAAGAGTTTATTCAGATTTATCTTCGAATAGTGAGAAAAAAAAGTCTGTCTTTTTATTAGGTGTATGAAAATATTTGGTTTCAAATGTAAATAAAGTTTTTCTAATTTAGGCTTTTAATCAAATGTTAGGTCAAATTTTACTACAAAACTGTGCAGCTTGAAAACACCTAACTGAAATGCAAGTATTTTTCAAATATTTCAATAACTTGTACAAACAATGTAAAAAAAAAAAAGAAAAGTAAAAGTAAAAAACTCTCAGAAACCAACCACAGCTGAATGAAATTAAACTTCAGGTCTGGACTCTACTGTGACATTAATGTATAAAATAATCTGTGGGAAGTTCTTCAGAACATTAGAGTGTCTCTAAATCATAAAACAATCATTAACACAATATAAAAAATCTGACAGAGTTTTTCCATCCCTGCTTTCTGTTGCTTTGATTTTACTTTTATCTTCCAGACAATCAGTCCTCTCAGCATCGTGTTTCCTGTTGTCTGCTCATCAGCAGTTTTAGTGTTGTGCTTTTTTAAAATAATTCCCATAATCCCCTGGGATTTATTTTTCTTCCAATCACCCACACGCTACATTTCCACGCTCGTTTTCTTTTGTTTTAAGCGTTCATCCGTGAAGCTCCCTCTTGTTTCCGCCCATTCAGAAGCCATTAGCTCGGCTCCAAACGACTCTTGAAACACATTAAAGTAAATACAGAAGAAAGAAATGGTAATTAAACCGGAAGAGTCCTCTCGACCCTGTCAAATATCGGCGAACATGCTCTCAATTAACTACAATTAATTGTCTATTAATAGTTTAAGATTAAAATTAGTTCTAATCGGTTAGCTAATGATACCTGCTTAGCTAGTCTGTTGGTGTTGCAGTTTGGCCGCCATCCAGCAGAGGGCGCAGCCGGTCATTTTAAGCGGAGCCGTAAATACAAGATGGTTGAGTCATAACGTAACAGCAAAGAGTAACGGTCCAAACAGAGTCCGGTGTGGGACGGGAAATGCACCTTATGCGGTTCTGCTTTGAAATATAAACACTCAACAGGCTCTTTAAGATGTTTAATTAACATAAAATTTCACTTTAACAGCACTTCATTTAGCCGAGCTTATTTACGGAACAGCGAAGGATGCAATGGCAGAAAATCGGAGCCATGACAGAAAAACTGTAGCATGATTGACAATATATTTACTAATTATATGGAAAGTGAATTGAGAAGTGGACTTCTTATAAATGATATCAGTGACCATCTACCAGTGTTTGTTACTACTTGAAGATGTTTGCAGAAAAATAAACAAGGTCACAAACATCACTTACAAAAGAATAATATCAGAGGACTCAATAAGAGCATTAAGAAAAGATCTTCAATCACAGAACTGGAAAGTGTTGTATGAAGAAAGAAATATTGATAAGGCTTTTGACATATTCACCGAAATATTTAAAGCATTTTATGATAAAAACTGTCCAATCGTAACTTGTAATTACAGGCAAAAAAACAAACATAAGCCTTGGATTACAAAAGGCATACATAAGGCATGTAAGAAAAAGAATAATCTATATAAACAATTTATAAAATATAAAACGGTTGAAGCAGAACAAAAATATAAATCTTATAAAAATAAATTAACTATTATTATGAGAAAATGCAAAACAGATTATTATTCTAAAATATTAGAAAATAATAAACTAAACATTAAAGGAATTTGGAAAACTTTACATAGCTTGATAAGAAAAAATTCTTCTAATACTACTCACCCTAAATATATTATTTATAATGATAAAACCCTGAATGAAAAAGTTGGGATAGTAAATGGATTTAATGAATATTTTGTAAATGTAGGGTCTACGTTAGCAGAACAAATAAATAAATCAAACCCACTGGATGGGGATTCATCGGAAATATGTATTAAGCAAAATACATCATCTATGTACCTGAAACCAGTAGACAAAATTGAAATTAAGGAAATAGTTAATCAATGTAACAATAAAAAATCAATGGACTGGAAGGACATTAACATGTCACTTATAAAACAGATAATTGATGATGTGGCAGATCCTCTAACTTACATCTGCAACTTGTCATTCATTTCTGGAACATTTCCAAATGCAATGAAAATAGCGAAGGTTATTCCTCTATTTAAATCTGGAGATAAGAATATAATTAGCAACTATAGACCAGTGTCACTTCTCTGTCAATTTTCAAAAATACTAGAAAAAGTTTTTAGTAAAAGGTTGGATAATTTCATTGAAAAGCAAAACATTCTGACTGATTGTCAGTATGGTTTTAGAGAAAAAAGATCAACTTCGATGGCACTGATGGCATTAACAGAAGAAATTATAGACAATATGGATAAAAAGAAATGTGCAATTGGTGTATTTCTGGATCTCAAAAAAGCTTTTGATACCATTAATCATGACATGTTATTAAAAAAACTGGAAAGGTATGGCATTAGAGGGGTGCCATTAAACTGGATTAGGAGCTACATTGGAGATAGGAAACAATTTGTAGAATTAGATGGTCAGAAATCAGATGTACTCAACATAACCTGTGGAGTTCCGCAGGGATCAGTTTTGGGACCCAAATTGTTCATTTTGTATATAAATGACATAGTTAAAATATCAAATCTTATAAAATATATTATATTTGCAGATGATACAAGTATCTTCTGTACCGGAGAAAACATTCAACAACTCTCTAAAGTGATCAACACAGAAATAGAAAAATTACAGCATTGGCTCAAAAACAATAAATTATTTGTAAATTTAGATAAAACCAAATTTATGATATTCGGAAACAATAAAAAACAGGAAAATAATCCAATTAAAATATCAATTGACAGTGTTAATTTAGAAGAAGTACATGAAATAAAATTCTTGGGTGTCACATTAGATAATAAATTCAGCTGGAAACCACACATCGGACAAGTAAAATCTAAAATAGCCAAGAGTGTTGCTGTTATAAGAAGAATTAACTTCGTACTAGACTATAAATCTTTGTTTATTCTATATAATACACTCATTGCACCACACCTGACATATTGTGTGGAAGTCTGGGGGAATACATACAAAACAAATTTACAGCAATTATACCTCTTACAAAAACAATCCATCCGAATATTACATAAAGTGGGATACTGGGAACACACAAACCAGTTATTTATTAAATCAAATATACTGAAATTCTGGGACCTGGTAACATTTAAAACGACACAATTCATGTTTAAGGTCAGACATCAAAAACTTCCACACAGTATACAGGAAATGTTTGCTGACAGAGAGGGTGGGTATTATCTAAGAGGTGAAGGATATTTTAAAAAACAACATATTAGAACAACAAGGAAGAGTTTTTGTTTATCTGTGTGTGGAGTAAATGTCTGGAATGGATTGAATGATGAGTTAAAACAAATTACAAATGTAAACCAATTTAAAAAGCTGATTAAAGCAGAGCTCATTTCAAAATATGCTGTATAAGATGTTTAATATCCAATAGGCTATAATGTAATTGATGATATAAATAGTACTTAAAATAATTTTGTATAGTTATACATGATGGAAAAATGGAAAAAATTTTCTTTTTGATGTTATGACAGTTCATTGTAAATACATTGACAAGTAGGAAAGGGGCAGGACATTATAAGATGTATCTTCTACCTGCTCCTTTTCGAACAGAAAAATTTTGCATGTCACATGGGCATAATAATTTGTTTCATATTTTTATTTCTTAAGTTGTTTCATTCCATTTATTTATTTTATTTTCTTTTTGATTGTTTTAAAGTCTGTTCGAAATAAATAAATAAATAAAAAAAAAAATAAAAAAAAAATGATGGGGGACAAATTTATGATTTTTGAGGGTTAAAACACTTCATGGAGCGAAGTTTTAACTTTCCCTCCACAACTACAGACGGTCCTTCTGTATAAATGAACACCTCGCTGTTTCACTTTCAGCTTCTATTTTTCTATTCAGCAACCTAAAAGGTTCCTGTTTAGTTATAGTTAATATCTGTCTACAAAATAAAAAATTGTATGGTTTTTTTATTATTATTTTTCATCATAAAAATGTAGCCCTTCATGTTATGAAAAGACGTTCGATCCAGATGATAGAAGAAAAAACTCGTGTTTAGGAAAATAACTTGACTCTGAAAATACTTGGATGATAAGATATGAAATAATTTAATTCCCCTTTGGGATAGTATTTTTCAATTAAACTGGATATATTAAAACAATTTGAATGTTTTTGATTGATTAAATCACCTACGGATTCAACGTTATTTAACAAATTATCTCGTTAATTTGGGCTTCATTAAATATTTTGTTGTTGAGGTAATGAAGTGAGGTTGGAAACTTGTTTTTAAACTGTTTAATGGTGTATAATTTCTTTGTTCTTGTTGATATTTTGTGTTTTTAATCATCATTTTGAAAAGGAAATGACCCAGTGCAGAAGATTATCCTTCCAAAAAATGTAATTTCAGCTTTAATGGGTAAAACAGGGATTCTGTCGCTTCAAAGAAAGTTGTGTGAAATAATATCTTCCAATGTTGAATAAATGCTTAAGATGTAAGATTTTATAAATGTATAAAAAAATAATTTTCTTAATGTATTTGTTGAATATTAGTTCTAACACCTGCGACAAACTGGCGACCTGTCCAGTGTGACCCCGCCTCTCGCCCGGAACGTTAGCTGGAGATCGGCACCAGAACCCCTCCTGACCTCACTAGGGACAAGGGTGTTAGAAAATGGATGGATGGATGTATGTATGTATAGTCCAAACACAGCAGGTTTGATGCACGAGTAAATAGGAAAATATCTTGATTAACTTTGAATAAAAAGTAAAAATCCTGAACATCAGACGGTTTTTATGTGCAGACTTGAGGGTTTAATGACATTAAAACCTCCTCTGCGTTTCTGAAAGCTCAGCAGAGGCACAAATGTTGGTGACAATTTGTACAGATAATCATTAATTAAATTAGTTTTTATCCCATTTCAGCCTCTTGCTGTAACGAGGAGCCATCAACTGAAGATTATACTCCAAATCTTAATAGTCAGGGTAAATAGAGACATCAGAAAAACCCCAGATAACAAGGAAATGCCTGAGTTTAAGGAAACTATTTCCCAGAAGTAAACATGACAACTATTTAGACTTTATCTTTTAATATGAACACTATTTAAGGTTTTTTTCTTTACGCCAAACTTAACGCTACAATCTTTCCATAAATTATGCATTACAATGTATGCAGATTAAATTTTAGCAGATTTCATTCTCTCTAAAAACTCCCACATATCCAGGCCTGTTATGATAACAAATTGCTGGACGATCAATTGTCCCAGCAGTTATTGCGATAAATGGTAATATTGTTGTTTTGAGATCATTTTTCAAGAAATACAATGATAATGGCATAATAATGCAAGAACACATTCCCATAGATAGCTAAACATTAAATTCTAATCAACATTTCACAATGGAACTGGAAGACATTTTAAATTTCCAAAATAGATAAAATGAGTTATAAAGTCTCTGTAAACAAACTTTTTCTGTAAAAAAAACAATTAGTTTTGACCAAAGCATCAGACTGAAGATATTTATCATCCAGTTTTTGGTAGAAAGAGAGAGAAGAGAAAAATTATAAATAATGCAAATGGAAATAATTGAGCCTGTTTTATTTGTTATGCAATTAATTGATTTTTTTTTTAATGAAAGCCCTACACCTAACTGAAATTATTTGCAGAAAAACACGAAGTCTTGCTGGCTGTTGAATATCACGTTCCTGTCTGTAAATCTAAAATTTAAAGCCCACCTGAAGGTTAAAGCTGCTGAATCAATTCAATACGTTTCCCTCTACCATCCTTCTTCTAAACGGGAAGTGTGTGATTTATTTGTTGGTTTTGGAGAACATACCGAGGCCGGCCGGTCGGTGTGAACAGACGTCAGTCAGGATCACCTGCAGGTTGGCGAAGATTTGCTCACTGGGCATGTCGAGCTACACAAAGGTTAAAACAAGAAAAACATTCAATTGAATTTTTAACTTTCGGTCCTGAAGTTCTGCCTTCATCTTCTAGGATTCATACAGACTTTTTTTTTTATTTAGCAAATGCCATACTTATGTAGGCATGGAAAATGACAAAAATCTTAATTTCTGGTGTTTGCTTGGTTTTGTTCAGTCTAACATGCAGTTTGTTATCAGTTACCATAGCAACACGTTCTGCGGCAGCCATGTTGGACGTACCGTGGCTATCTGGGTCCTAACGAAGCAGTCGCTCTCCACCATGTACTCATGACCCGTTTTAAACAACTGCAACGCCTGGGAAATATTATTGGTGACGCTACCTGCGGTTAAACAGAAACATTTTTGTAAACATGAAAAATACAAAAAAATATTATAATTCAAGCATCTGGATCTGAAGTTGGAACCAGGTATTTATAATTTTTATTGATAAAAAGACAACTTTTTTTCTCTAAGACATTAAATCTGACTAAACTTTTCCTGTTTTCTATTTGCTAAATGTTTAGAATAATAATTTGTAAGGATTTATGAAAATTATTTTTTAAAGTATAAGACTTGGGGCAAATGTTTTGAGTTTTCTTCCAAAATATCTCACAACGGAGTTCAACTTCTCGGCTGTTTTGATATTTTCCTTCAATAATTCTGGTATCTTGATTTATTTTCATTTCTCCCATAATTTACCAGAAGAAAGCGTTTTGCTTGAGGGTTTTTCTTTAAAATACACCCAGATGTGGCTAATTTTAACTGAAATGTTGCAAATTAACCAATCAGACGCTTACAAAGTGATTGAATCATCATTTTGGCTTTTCCGAGTAAATGTCTGTCATCGTGCTGAACATTTAGGACAAAGATTTAGTCATTTCCAACAGATCTAAACAGGAAAAGTTTAACCTGATTATTTTACAATGTAAGTAAATATCTGGTTTTTGACTGTCTGTTGGTGACAGAGCAATAAAATTTAATTTTCGCCACAAAATATGTCAACAAATAACAGGAGAATATCTGTCCTCTTATCAAGGACTCAGCTGAAAAGGGTTAATTTAGTAAATTTATTGATATTTATTGTTACTCTCATTGAACAAACAGTGAGGAAAATAGTAAAATAAACAATCCCAACAAAAGTTTTTTTTAGAGTTGTAAACATCAGCAAATGGAGTTTATCATAATAATAATAAATTAAAATTGTTATTATGATAAGAAGTTTATCACAATAAATGATAACCGATACAATAATTGCCCAACTACAGATATAACTTAATCTATTTTCTGGAGTTTCCATTAACCTTTAATGACAGTAGAAATTGATGCATTGATACAATAAATACAAAAAAAAATTATTAAAAAATTTGCTTAGATTAACGCTAAGAATAAATTGTTTATCTTTAAACATTTCAAGTATTCGATTTTTTAGATCACGTTTAAAGCCTAAGAATTTCTCCAAAATCTGTTCATTTTGGAAAATGAAACACTTTCTAGGCTTTCAAAGCTGAAAAAACAAAACAACTGCGACTGAATTTTGAGGAGCCTTTGCAATCATTGCATTGCTCTGATGCAACAGACCATCAAATGAAGGAGCTGAACTCTCATTTTACCTCTTTTGCCCTTTGGAAACTTCTTCCTCAGTTTGTTTTTCAGAGGTAAAATCTTCGTCAGAATGTCAGGAACTGCAATGTAGAAGTCGGCTGAAATCTCATCGTCCAGAATCTGAAAACGAGATTTATCGGATCCTGTTACGCTTTACAAACTGAGAGCTGCTCAGGAGTAAAAACTAAAACTGTTCTTTACAGAGTTGAACAGAGAAAACTAAACAACCCACTGGCTGAATGAGCTCTGCTCCTCCAACAACAGCTGCTCCATTCTCCTTAGCAACTTTAGCCTGACCAGAATCCTGCAGAAACAGACAGGAGAGACATTTTAGAAAATCAGAGTTCATTTATGTAGATGGTTAACATGTTTGTGCAATTTATAACCCGTAATATAAAATGTCAGCCACAAGTCAAATCAAACATTTTCTGCTTGCAGAAAATTAAAACTATTAATCATTAGCAGATATGAACGCCTGTTAAAAAATATAAAGAAAAGACTTAGCAAAGCTCTAGAAGACACAGATGACAATCAGGGCCACTGAAAAAAATATGAATCCAGACTTTTTTTCTCAGAATTCAGACTTCAAAATTCTGAGGAAAAATCCTAATTCTGAAAAAGTCAAAATTCTGATATTAAAGTCAGAAATCTGACATGAAAATCTGAATTCTCTGGAAAAAAGTAATAATTATGAGAAAAAAGATAGAAATTTGAAAAAACAAATCTGAAAATTGAAATTAAAATCAAAATTCTGAGAAAAAAAAATCCTTATTCTGAAAAAGTCATAATTCAGTCAATCCTGAGAAACAAATCACAATTCATAGAAAATGTAGAATTATTTTAGAGAAATTAAAAGTCAAAATTCTGGTGTTAAAGTCATAAACAGAGAAAAAAGTTAAAATTCTGAGGAGAAAAAAAAAATCAGAATTCTGAGATTAAAATTTGATGTTAAAAACACAATTTTGCTATTAAAGTCAGCATTCTGAGAAAAAAAAAGTTTTTTTTCAGTGTCCCTAATCTTCCTCTGTAATAACAAGCATTAAAGTCATTAAAGTTTTTACCTCAGTGAAAACCAGAACTTTGTTAATCTCTGTCTTGAAGGGATGCGGTAGATGCACGGTGCTGACGAAGGGGTCGACTTTTTTCTGTGAGGAGAGACAAAAAAAGAAAACATTGTTTAGTTGTTCTGAGCAGTCAGCACGCTGCAGGAAGATAAAAGATAAATGGAAAGGAAAGTGGCAGAAATTAAACCTTCATGTCTCCAGAGTGATTCATTATGTATGGGAACATTAGATCTGTGGAAACGGATGAGAGGAAGCCGGTCTCCGCGGACCGGAGGAAACAAACTTCTGAGCGTTTCCAGCAACCTCCGCAGTGATTGATGCATCATCTGCACGACTCAGATCAACGCCAGTCAAGTGCGACAGCAAAAGCAAAAGGAGGAAATGAATCTAAACAAACCTGCCAAGAGTAACTGGTTAAATTTGGATTTAACTGATCAGAACGGGTCAGGGTTCTCCATCAGAACCAGAAGGTCCAACAGGACTGTGTTTGGTAAACAGGAAGAAGGGATTTCTACAGAACTGATTCCTGCATCTAAAGCTTAAAAACCCAAAATGTCAAAAGCTGCAGTGAAGAGTATCGGTATAATCCATTTTATTTACGGTTTGGGTTGAGTTTGGTTTTTATTCCATCCATCCATCCATCCATTGTCTGTTCACCCTTGTCCCTAATGGGGTCGGGAGGGTTGCTGGTGCCCATCTCCAGCTACGTTCCAGGCGGGAGGCGGGGTACGCCCTGGACAGGTCGCCAGTCTGTCGCAGGGTTTTTATTCCCGTTTAATTTATTGTTTTTGGTGGTTGTGTTTTACTGCGATCAATACTAATATATAGAAATGTTTGATGCAATATTCAATATATAAGAACCGCACAGGATTCTGGGGGATGTGGACAGAAGAAAGGCTTTAACTGCTCAACCTCTAGTGGAATCAACTAACTCTCTCACTCTTTGGTTGCCTAGCAACAAACTATTGAGTAAATGGCGCAGCAGCAGTTTCAAGTTCCCCCTCCTTGCCTCATAACTGCTTAAAAATAAAAAACAGCATTGAGTGAATAAAACAGGAAAGGTTACGACACCAGTTTGGCAGTATTTCAGATATTTAAAACAAAAAAATTATCAATAATTATCAATATCAACTGATATGAAACATTTATATCGTGATGCGTTCTTCAGGCACATTTTCCAGTTTCAATGTTAAAGGTTCTCAAAATTTAAGTTTGTTAGTTTGTTACTTTACTTGAAAATAGTCTTAAAACGACAATATTATTGTTTATCGCAATTATTTCTGGGACAATTTATCATACAGCAAAATTGTTATTGTTCATTCTAGTAATATTATGATTTTATTATGGTAATATTAAAACTTTATTTGTACCACTATATTCTTATAATATTATAAATTTATTCACATGATTAAAAAAAATCTCTGATTTTTTTTCTTCATATTGTAAAACGTCTCGATGTGCTGTTGGTGTGACGTTCGCGCTGATTAGATGGAGCGTTACCTTTTTCTCCAGCTTCATGTCCAGCTTCAGGTCGACGTAGACGGGCTGATCGGCAGGCGCGAAGTCCAGCTTCTGGAACCTCTTCAGCATGCTGACGCTGTCTGAGGCGCTGTGGACAACTCTGGCATAGAACCGCTTAACATAGACGTCATCCACAGGGACCCAGGCGGTTTTCCCAAAAGGCTTGGGCCTGTCTTTGTCGTCGATGACTCGCTTCTCTTTCTTCTCTTCCTTCTCCTTCTTCTTCTCCTCCTCCTTTTTGTCCTTCTTCCGGGCCCTGCCGAACGACAAGTACGACAAAAGGTTAGGACGGTTGTACACAAAGAAAAAAAAGAAGAGTAAATTTCTGCCGACAAAAACTCAGAAATTTTGGACTTTTCAACCTTGAAAATTTCCACATTTTGTCTAAAAAATAAATTTGAAAAGTTGAAAATTTGCAAGAAAAAAATTCTAAATTTTGAGATTAATCGCAGAAGTTTTCTAAAAAAATTAATTAATTTCTGACCTCACAAAGTAAACGAGTTTTGAGAAAAAAATCTGAAATTTTGATATTAATCTCATGCAAATTCTGGAAATAAACTAAGAGATTTTTGAGTTTCAAATGTCTTTTTTCCCCCACCTTTTCAAATTCAGAAATTTCCACTTTCGCTCTAGAAGAATTCTGAGATTAATCTAGACACTTCTAATTTTTTCTCACAAATTTTCAACTTTTCAATCTTTTTCAATTTCTTAGATTTTCTTAGAAATTTTGAGATTTCAAATCTCAAAATTTCAAAGTTTTTTCTTGAAAATGTTTTACTTTTCCTACTCAGAAATTTCTGCTTTTTCTATTAAATTTTCTCAAAACGTCTGAGTTGTTTGGTGTAAATGTACTCCTTTTTTCACATTTTTTTATTCTAACTATGCGCCGTCATAAGCAGGAGGGATTTGAAACCCAGCAGGACAAAGCTGAAGTTTCACAGCAGAGATGCTAACTCACCTGACAGCTGCGTAGGTCCGGATGGGTAGAGTCCTCGGTGCCACCTGAGATACGGCTGAGTACGAGGGACCGCCGGCGCTCAGCAGCTGCTTCTGACATCCTGACAAAACTGAGCAAGAGAGAAAAACATAAAACAGGTGAAGCAGAATGTGTTTCATCCTGATTAATCCAATTCAATTCCTTGTTAAGGTTGAGTCACGTCAAGAATCACTCACACACTGACTTGGTCTGTGCCACACTAACTCTCACTAGTTTGCATCAGCAACAGTATTGCTGCTTTTTTATTGCATTTTTTTTTTTTACAAATATGTTTTGATATTCTCCTATGCCTACCTTAAAATTTCTAATTCCATTAATGCAGACTTTCAGGCTTCGTTTTTTTCCCCCGTTGCCATGGTGAATCTCGTTATATGCGGTCCACTGTTCGATCAATCAATCAATCAAATTTTATTTGTATAGCACATTTCAGCAGCAAAGCATTTCAAAGTGCTTTACATCATTACAAACACAGAAACACGATGCAACATAGAATCAATAATCAAAACACGACATTAAGTCAAGTTCCATCAATAAATTTGTAATTGATTACGTTTCAAATGCAATTCTAAACAGGTGGGTTTTTAGTCGAGATTTAAAAGAAGTCAGTGTTTCAGCTGTTTTACAGTTTTCTGGAAGTTTGTTCCAAATTTGTGGTGCATAGATGCTGAAAGCTGCTTCTCCTCGTTTGGTTCTGGTTCTGGGGATGCAGAGCAGAACCAGAACCGGAAGACCTGAGAGGTTCTGGAAGGTTGATACAACAACAGCAGATCTTTAATGTATTGTGGTGCTAAGCCGTTCAGTGATTTATAAACTAATAACAGTATTTTAAAGTCTATTCTTTGAGCTACAGGGAGCCAGTGGAGGGACTTTAAAACTGGTGTTATGTGCTCTATCTTCCTGGTTTTTCCTGTTGAGGGCTTTTCTATAAAACTCACGTTTAACTCAGAGCTATCTTCACATACCCAGTGGATTTCTCCTGTTCTGAAACCAAAAACTTTGAGTATCACAGAGGAAGGAAGGTTTATTCAGAGTATCTAGTTTCTAGTCAGAGTTCGTAAATTCTGCTTTCTGAAACGATCAAATGAAAGGTACTCACGCAAATGTTGGTTTTTAAACTGTTTCTAAGCTGCAATATCTTCCCCTTGGAAAAAGAACAGCTCAAACAAATTAATGAACGCCCCAAAATAAAATCCTCATAACAACCAGAAGTTGTTTCTGATACAGGTTATGTGAATTTTGCTGCTTTTGTTTAGCTGCTTGGGATGTCATGTCAAACAAATTAAGGCTGCGGGCATCAATCTGCTAGCATTAGAGGTCCAATCTCGGATGTATTTCTAGATGGGAAAACAGAACCGGACGGCTTGAAGGCCTCGACGGCCTCACGACCCAAATAATATACCCAAAAAAACAATACGAAGCATTATAAACCAGAAACATGCCCTAAATAAATCAGGAAATAAAAAAAATAACAAAAACTGACCTTTCCAAACATTCCGCGTGCAGGTTGCCATATCTGCTGTTAGCGGTCCCTGTGAAAACAAAAGCCGGTTTCTTTGGTTCCGCTTGACAAAAGGGAAGAATCTAAATTTTAAAAAATCAGACAATGGAAGTTTAATTTATCTACTGGGGTTTATAACAAACATTCAGTGGTAAATCACTTACGTTAAAAGAAACGCTCTTCCGCACGTTTAAGATTTTGCATTCAGTATAAATTATGTATTGAATCTTTATTCAAAATACTTAAAAGTTTGACATTAAATATTAAGCTTAGATGACTGAATCTAGAATACTGTCAACAATAAACTGAGTGCATATACAAATATTTGGAAGATTTCATTATTATTTAATAATATCGTCAATGAATACCCATCTGCATAATAGAGGAGAATAAAATATCTAGATAGAAACAAAAGAGAATTTTAAGTTTACTCAAGTTTAAGTATTAAATTCTAGTTTTAAAGAGGCTTGTTCTCAATATGTATATTTTACTACAATACATAGAGATGGTGGCTTGTATAACATAAATACATTTACATATCTCTTCAACTGTCGTTTTGTGGGTTGGAAGATGAAAGGTTTTCAAACCTTACCTCAGGGATATATTTATGAATATAAACTACAGTACCTTTGATCAACTCTCGTTTAAAATCTTAAATGCTAAAACAGCTAAAATCTAGTTGTTGAGTTATTCAACCTTACATTTGGATTCTTTAACAAACCCACACTTAGCATGGTCCTGATGGATATTTCTTTCTTTCTGAAGGTTAGTTGTTCGTAAAAATAAATAAACAAACAAATTAATTAATTAATTAATAATAATAATAATAATAATAATAATTCTTTTATATTTTGTTTCTAATCGCTAAAAGTTTTATTAAAATTGGTTACACAAGATATATTGCGCAACCCTTTCGGCGCGCGCTCCGGGAGTGTGACGGGGACGAGCGGAAGTCGCGTTTGTTGTTCTTCCTTCTGTTTCCGAGACGTTCAGGGGTCTACACGGGTTCTAGAGGCGCGTCTACATGTCGCTGCTAATTCCCCTCATAAACCGTCTTCTACCGCACCCGAATGAAGGTAAAGTCCCCGCCTCGGTTCGCGTTCACACAGAACACATCCACCCGGGTCGGTTCCGAGTCAGATTAAACCCGCTCCCGGCAGATCGGCTCCCCGGCGGTGAGCCCCTGTGAGCCCGGGTGTCGAGCGCACAGCTGCCGACAGTCGAACTAATCCAACCCGCTGCTTCGGAGGCGCTCCCCGGTGAACGCGGCTGGGTGCTGTTTTTACCACTGTCTAAGTTAATGTGTTAATATGATCAGTGTTATCAATATTATCAATTATCAGACACTTATATTGACTCTGGGGTCAGGTGTGACAGCTGCTAAGCCGAACTTCTTCCCGAACGGGCCCGTCTGGCTACTTTTGACACTACATCTATGTTTGGAGACTCGTCCTTCAGCTGTCTGTGCAGTTGGCTTTGCTACATTTTCTCCCATTTAAAAAAAACTTTCCCACCTCGTAAAAATACAAACCTCAGAGTTTAAGGCGATCATTTCCACGTTTTCAGGAAAAAAATAACTTTAGTGATTAGTTTAAGTTCAGAGTCTAAACGTATAAAATTCCTACATGGGTGTGATGAAAGTTTCCTCTGGAAGTGTAGTTCTGTGATATGAACAGATGCCAGCAGGCCACATGTCACCCTGCTCCTTGCTTGTGACCCAGTAATGTGTAAACAGGTTATGCAATTCTTTTCCAAACTTGTTCACCTCGGCCAAACTCATGTCGGCTGCTGCATAAACACCAGGCAGAAAGTTCTGCAGCACTTCTCAGGTTAGTCTGCATGCTGCTGCAAAACGCTCCCATGCTACAAGTGTGTTACATGTTCTGCGCAGACATGCATGTTAAATAAATACCGTCAATTTTCTGCTGGGTCCGGAGTTATATCTGATGTTTACAGCAAGGAGAATAAAGTCATGTTAGAAAAAGGAAGTAATTATTAGTTGTAGAACAGAACAGGCCAAGAACTATTACTGTTTTATATATATATAGTAACAAAACAATACATTAAAATGCAAATCTAGAATACAAAAAGAGTAGCTACTTCAACATATTTTTACTCAAGTAAAAGTAAAAAGTAGCCATCCAAGTAATTGAAATGGAATCCTTATTTATTTCAAACAAGTAAAGGTCAGAGAAAAAATAAAATAATTAAGAAGAAAACAAAAATATATCAAATACATAATCAAACCTTTATATCCAGTTAGAAAAGAAATGGGAAGAAGATAAATCCTATTAGATCCTACCCCAAAATACACAAGTAAAAATTAGAAGTACTGGAATATTTGATTTAATATCTTAAAAATGATTTCATTAGATAGAGAAAACTCTAAAATTATGTACAAATTCTGTTATTTTAAAGACTTAAAGAAAAAATCAGGCAGAAGAAACACTTTTACAAATTATTTTTTTCATTATAAAACTTTCCGAATTCAAACTTACTGCAGATAATATAGATACTAGGAGAGGGTAAAGTGACAATAAGTAGTACTTACTTTATTTTCTTGGTCTCTAAATGACTCAACAGGTGCAGCAGATAGAAAATAACATCAGAACAACAAAGCAGGTATATGAACAGGAGGTCTCACTTTGACATAAACTGTGTTTCTTCATTTCTTCTTCATTTAATGACGTTAAAAATATTACTCAAGTAAAAGTAAAAGTATGTTGTATTAAAACTAATCCTAGAAGTAATTCTTCCCAAAATGCAAATTTAACATTTACCAGATCATTTATTGTTGTCTTGACAAAATTCTTGTTGTTATAAAAAAAAATTATGATTTATTGACTTTAAGTTGAATTACAGCTAATGATCTCTAAGAATCCCAATAACTGAAAGTATTTGCAGGAATGTTGGTTTTATTTTCTCCACTGTTGTTTCCACAAGAGCTTCAGTAAATATAAATACATTCCAATGTATCCTGAAGAAACCTCACATTTATCCTTATTTTATTGATTTCACAAAAGTAGTTCATCCCTATTTTACCAATACTCAGAAAAGCAAACAAGTTTCCTGAAGTATGTATAAAACCTTTTGTGTCTTTACTCATCAAATTATGAATTATGGTGATTACACACAGTTCTTTGGTGGTTATGGACAGGGTTTTGATATATTTGTAAAAGAAACTTGGTAAAAGAAAAAGTTGAGATGAGAAAACAGGTTTGTGCAGCCAGAAATGTTCAAGCCGTCCTGGAAAGCAGCTGTTTAAAATTACATCTCCAGCCTTACGATGTATGATTCAGTTGAAGCGGTATCATGCGTCACCCTGGAAAAAACATTGTATTAATAAAGAGCCAGCAGTTTTTCTGCTAACTTCTTTTCTTGAAATCTGTTTACAAAACTTCTTTTTTCTCTCTGTAAAGTTTTTCTCTCTGAATTAAAAGCTGGACTCAGTGTTTTTGTTTTGCTTTGTTTTTGTTTCAGATTAACAGGTATGCCAAAGGAAAAATATGATCCTCCAGATCCCCGCAGATGTTACACCATCATGTCAGCTGAGGAGGCGGCCAATGGGAAGAAGTCTCACTGGAACGAGCTCGAGATAACCGGTTAGTCCGACTGCTTCTAGTTAACGGGAAATAAATCCCAAAGCTTTGAGTCCAAAATGTTTAGCTAAAGAAACATCCAAGATGGTTCAATCAAACGCAGCTGGTTGTCTTCTCTTTTATTTTTTGAAGAAGTTTCAAAAGACAAAATGGCTTCTTCAATTCAGACTGAACCAGAGAGGAAGTCCAGAGATGCACCGATCCACTTTTTTTTCACTTCCAATACCGATATCTGAGGTTTAGTATCGCTTGATATTGATCCGATTCAGAAACACAGTGCTGAATTTATTGAATTTTTTAAACACATACATAAATTTACTGAATTACAAATTTATTTGATAACTCTGTACCAGTATAGCACGTAAATACACCGATAATTTCACAAGCTTGGTTGAACACGTAAAAGCAACTTTAATTAGTTCAGTCACTGCATTCAGGAGTAGAACAGCCAAAGTAAAATAAATAATAAAGAAATTGAAACAGATTAAAAAACAATATGTTTACTACCACTTAGTCAAACATGTAAAAATTAAACTGAAACAAACAAATTTCATAATATTGTGCTAAAATAAATAAGTTATAGATTTAGACTGAAAAGATCTGTACAAATGGATTGGGCACATTGCCACCGATACCCAATCTAAGTTATTTTTCAATATTGTGACCGATACAAATATTGATATCAGATAGTTGCATCGCTAGGCATGTCACGATAACGTTTGCTGGTTGATAAATTGTCCCAGAAGTTATTGCAAAAACTGATAATATTGTTGTTTTGAGAGGAATCAACTAACTCTCTCACTCTTTGGTTACCTAGCAACAACCTTCTGAGTAACTGCTGCAGCAACAGTTTAAAGTTCTGCCACGGTGCTTAAAAATAAAAAACTGTGGATAAAACAGGAACGGTCAAGCCACCAGTTTGGTACTATTTCTGATATTTAAAACAAAAAGTCCGGATCAATAATTATCAATATCGACTGATATGAAATGCTTATATCATGATACGTTCTTCAGCCGTATCGTCCAGCTCTACGTCTCTACTCTTGTGAAATTCCTCAGACCAGGGTTATAATAGTTTTGGGTTTTAAATTTTAGTTTAGTTTTTATTTTGTTGTGACTTTTTGTTTGTCTAATTCAGTTACTTTTAATTAGTTTTTAAAGTGCGTTTGCTTGTTTTTGTTAGTTATTATTAGTTAAATATTGCTTAGATTTTATTAATTAGAGTAGTAGTTTTAGTTTTTTCATGCTTTGGTTGATTTTTAGGTGTGGCATTTTCAAAATATGTATTCATCAACCAAATGGCTGTGGTGTTTTCTCCCGCTATTTTGTGGACTAGCTTAGAGGATAATGGATGCTTATTGCTTGTGTCGAGGAAAAAATCTATTTCACATCATTTTGAAAGGCTAATAAGTAGATAAACACAAAACAAAGGATGTTATACGTATAGTTTACCTACAATATTGTTTTTCCTCATTAATTACCGTTTTTATTTGTTTTAGTTAATAAAAATGTTTTGTCAGTTTTAGTTATTGTTATTTTGTTAATTTTAGTTGACTACATCATCCTCGCATCATCACCAGTTCTTCAGAATCAGATTTTAATGTCGTCTTGTTTGCGTTTTTTTTTGAATCAGGACGAGTCAGGAGCCTGAGCAGCTCGTTATGGACGCTCACGCACCTCACGGTGCTGCACATCAACGACAACAACCTGACCCGCATCCCGCCGGACATCGCCAAGCTGCCCAACCTGGCCTACCTGAACCTGTCGTCCAATAAGCTGCGCAGTCTGCCCGCCGAACTGGGCAACATGGTCTCTCTCAGGTAGGCCGCCCTGCGCTACATGGCACCTGTCAAACACATGACGGAGCTGACCCAGGGATTCCCACCATAACCATCACACTGCCTGCATTTCTTTAAAACCCATCATAGAGAAGCAGTGTTTTACCCAGTAATGGGCCACTTTGTATATTTGGACTTTTCCTTTTCATCAGAACCTTCATTAAAGAGGAATTAACCCTCAAGTCAGTTTTTTGTAGATAAACTTTCTCAATTGGTTCTTAAAGCTGCGGTATCATGTAAAATCGTCTTTTTTTTAGTTTTATGTCATTTTGTAATGTCACTCTTTCATCAGAAACATACCTGGAGTGTTGCCTTGATTCTTTCATGCATATTTGAGAAATCCTTTAATCTCCATGGCAACCATTCAGCTGTGTGAAACGCCTGGGTGGGTCTAGCCCCGCCTTTGAGTCGCAGCCCTCCCCCACTCACTCCTTCAGACTAGCCAGCAGCAATTAGCAAAAACCTGCTGAGCTCATTATATGAGCTGCTTCTCAGTGAGACGCTGGTGAAAACGTTGTTAAAGGGTTAGTAGATAAGTAAGAGCAGGAGTTTCTTAAAGAGACAGAGACCCAATTTCAGGACGTTAAATTACAAAGTGAAATTTATTTTAAGTCATATTAGATTTATATAGCATTTTTATAGCAACTGAAGGTAACAAAGTTAGTTGATAATACTATAAAATGGCTCTATGTGCCTGGAAAATACATAATACTGTTAATGTTTCTGTGCAAACTGAGACATTTTTGTGTAAATTTGTTTAATTCTGCAGTATTTTGCCGAAAACCATCTCAATGCTGCCCTCTTCAGGCTGAACCTGCTACTGCAGGTTGCACATGATACAGCTTGGCTAGCATCGCCCCATGTTCAGATATAATTTAACTTACAAGTAACTTTTCACAAGATATGTGAACTTGTAAATCCTAAACATTGATTTAGAAAAGTACTATCAAATCATTTCACTAATAAGAAGACATTTTCCTGTGTTACAGGTGAAATAATCTGCCAGAGAAAAACACATTCAAATATCTGGAGAAATAATTTTTAAAAATCATTTTTATTGCACATGTATCGCTCTTTATACAAGACTGCAGAGAAAGTTACATTGTTTAATAAGTATAGGGATTTAATCACCAAAAAAAACACCTTGAGAAAACTTGAAAATTGCTTCAATTTAGCTTCATATTCCAGTGCCTGTAGAAACAGGTTTTATTGATCAGTAGTGATGGAGATAATTTGTAATTCAATCCTAAAGTGAAATCTTGTCACGTAGAATAATAATTTCTTTAAAATTCTGCAGGGATTTAAATGCTAAATGATCTAAGATAACTAAATAAAGGTTCTAACTCTTCAGTTAAGAACTAGAAATAATCTCGTAGTCAGAAATAAAAGCTTAGAGCTGAAGACTAATGCTTGGTTGCTGCTTTTTTGCAGGGAATTGCTTTTAAACAACAATCTTTTACGAGTCCTGCCTTACGAACTCGGCCGGCTTTTCAAGCTTCAAACTCTGGGACTAAAAGGTGAGACGTCTTCATTCTTCAGTGATTATATTAGAACTATCCACTAATTAATTTATTTAGGGACATTTACACTGCAAAAACAAAATCTTATCAAATATTTTTTATCTAGTTTCTAGTGGAAATATCTTGGCACACTTAAAATAAGACAAAAATATATTACAAGTAACTTTTCAGCCAGATATAAGAGATTGTTTTAAGTCAATAATTCCTTAACAATGATTTAAACAAAAGTATTAGTTTCACCTACAGGTAATTTTATAACAAGACATTTTCCCATGTTGTAAGTGGAATAATCTGCCAGTGAAAGTAGTATATTATTAAATACTTTTCAGTTCATATGAAGTGAAAATATTCATTCCATTACAAAAGGAGAGGCAGATGTGACATTTTTAGTCATCGAAGCTGTTTTAAAACTTAAATATATATATATATATATAAAAAGATTTGTTTGGCCTTTCTTTAATAAAAAGGAAGTGATCTCATCTCTTTATGTTACTACACTGCAAAAACACAAAATATTACCACGTATTTTCGACTGGATTTACGTATAATTTCTTATCTTATCAATAAATTATATTATTTTATAAAAGTTCACACAAAAAAGTGTTAAAAATAATATATTAAAACAAGATTCCAACAACAAAAATAATCGTTTAATATTAGTTATTGCAGTAGCTAATATTAGATTTGTAGATTTGTGAGGTTTTCTTGCCAGACAAGAAACTTTACATTGACAAAAAATAAATCTAAATATAACATGATTCAAAATAGCTGCCAGTGATCAGCATTTTAAAATATTAAAAACCATTAAATAGACTCAAATACAGCATCCTCTTTAGGACAAGATTAAAAAATAAAGATAAAATGAAACAATGTTAAAAATATACTAGATGGAAATGTGTAGTTATTACAATAATTATAGTTGCATTTTGACGTTTATGCTGCATTTATTGGTCGCAGGAAATCCGTTATCGCAGGACATCCTGAATCTGTACCAGGAGCCCGACGGAACCAGAAAGCTTTTGAACTACATGCTCGACAATCTGGCAGGTAAAACCCTCAGCAGCACATTTAATATTTATGTCATATTAATGTAATATTTATAACCCGCTCCATCGTCTTGTTTAAATAATATTTCCCCCAGTTCACCCAGAGCAGCTCCCCCAAAGACCGTGGATCACTCTGAAAGAGCGAGACTTGATGAGCCCAACAGGTCGGTTCTGGTCGGTTAAACTCTTTAAAAGCGACTCTTCGCCGCTCTGATTACTCCTCTGGTTTCGCCTGCAGCTGCGTTCACAGTCATGTGCTACAACGTGCTGTGCGACAAGTACGCCACGCGGCAGCTCTACGGCTACTGTCCGTCCTGGGCGCTGAACTGGGAGTACAGGAAGAAAGGCATCATGGAGGAAATCACCGGCTGTGACGCCGACATCATCAGCCTGCAGGTGAAGCAGAGTTTATTTAATGTGAAATCTGAGAATAAGTTATAAAGACACAAGTACAGATGGAACTCAACTGAATGGTACAAATTTAACCTGGAAGCAACAAGATGCAGATGGTTAGTTTAGCTTTTTAAAATGTTGTTTGATACAAAAGAATCTTATTTTAACAAACATCCAGTGACATTTGCTAAAATAAAGTTGTGAAAACTTCATTGAGAAGAAACAGGATGTTTTTGAAAAAAATTAAAATTGTATTTTTATTCTCCCAAACTAATTAAGAAAGCAGCTTTTTGGGGGGGGAAGTTAAAATACTATTTTAATATATAGATATATATATTTGGAAAATAGATTTTAAAAGAATGTGAGAAAATGTGCTTTTTTATTATTTTCAAGAAATATACATATACTTTGTAAAAAAAAAGTTTCAAAAAATATTTTAGAAATTTTTTTGCCATAGAAGTTTGAAAATTAAGAAAAATTGTGCTTTTCTTTTTACAAAAATGATTTTGAAAAATATGTATTTTGAAGAAAAAAATACTAAATGTGTTAAAATGTATTAATTTTTTAAAATAAAAAATGTTTATTAATTGTTTCAAAAAGTACTTTTGAAACAATTTTCAAAATGAGTACAACATGAAAAATTTGCTTTTCTTTAAAAAAAAAAGTTTACATTTTTGGGGAGAAAATTTAGAAAAATAAGAACATTTTTCAAAACCATATTTGAAAAATATATTTTTATAATTAATGTGGAAAATTGATGCTTTTCTTTTTAAAAAAAAAAAAAATCAAACCTGAGAGGTTTTTTTTAAACTTCTGCAATGACGCAAAGATCTCTTTTCTACAAATATCTTCAAATACCATTTTTAATTTCTTTCTAAACAGGAAAAAGAAAAAATATATGAAACAATTTTTTTTTGTATATTTAATTGAAAAAACAATAGTGGGTCACCAATAGTTTGAATTTGGGGAAAATTTTTGGTCACCACTGCTCTAAAGGGAAGCGACCTGATCAAACATCAGAACCACCTCCACCGATTCCCAGTGATCCGATCCGTTCAGTAAAACTTCTTCTGTGTTTCTGCAGGAAGTGGAGACCGAGCAGTACTACACCTTGTTCCTGGAAACACTAAAGGACCGCGGCTACGACGGCTACTTCTGCCCCAAATCCCGCGCCAAGCTGGTTTCTGAGCAGGAGAGGAAACACGTTGACGGCTGCGCCACTTTCTTCAAGACCGAGAAGTGAGAACCTCAAAAGTTTTACAGAACCAACATGGAGTCCGCCTGAGAGCTAACCCAGACGCTGCGGATGTCTGCAGGTTCACTCTGGTCCAGAAACACACCGTGGAGTTCAATCAGGTGGCCATGGCCAACTCTGAGGGGTCAGAGGTCATGCTGAACAGAGTGATGACCAAAGACAACATCGGTGTGGCGGTTCTGCTGGAGGTTAATAAGAACATGTTCTCCAGTGGTAAGACAAGATGGTCATGTGACCATGATTTTTATTATTCCCTCTTTCTGTTATAGATAAATAGATTCTATTCACTGTAAGTTGAAATAATGCAATCAAAACATCTAAATATTCTATGTAAAAAACGACTAAATTACTCTGAAAAATCTGTGAAATTCATGTGCTATATCCTGTCTTTCCACAAGGTGGCACCAGAGATTTGTCACTCTGTGAACAACCGCAGTTTTGTTGTTTGCTGGAGAGTTAAAGAGGCCTTAACTGCTGTTTTTATGCCTTGTGTTGCTCAATATTTTCTGACTTTATGACTGTTCTATATATTTGATTTAAGTTCATAATATTTAGTGCTATGAAGGAAAGCTTTACTGCCAGATACAGTAATAATTTTCTGTTTTTACTGCTTAAAGTTTCATGACACCTATAAAACTTGCTGGAAATTAATTTAGGAAGTAAAAAATCCCCCCACTGTGTTAATTTAGTAGCTATTTCATTTACTGTAGAGGTTCTTGTTGCCTGTCTTTATGTTTATTAAACTATTACTTTTAAAATCTATAATTTTGTTTCTCTCTTGTGAGGCGTGAAGCCTCAGGAGAGGCAGCTACTTCTTGTGGCCAACGCTCACATGCATTGGGACCCGGAGTACTCGGACGTTAAGCTGATCCAAACCATGATGTTTCTGTCGGAGCTGAAGAGCATTGCGGAGAGAGCCTCGGGCGCCATGACGACGGACTCCCCGACCTCTGACCCGTCATCCATCCCCATCGTCCTGTGTGCCGACCTCAACTCGCTGCCCGACTCTGGTAAGTCCAGTAAATAATTAATCAACTTAAGGTTAATTGTACATTAATGGTTTATTAGATTATAACGTCCGCTGCTTAGACCTTCTGTTAGTGTTGCAGTTTAGTCTCCATCCAGCAGAGGCGCCGCCATCTTTATTTCCGTTGGTATAGAAACAAAGATGGCGGAGATATCACTGAGCAGAACGGTAAAACGATCCAAACAGAGTTCGGTGTGGGATTCAAAATGCATTTTGTGCGGTTTTATTTTAAAATATAAACACCTGAAATATACGAACTCGACAAGATCCTTAATTTAACCTCATTCAGTCGAGCTTGATGACGGAGCGGCGGAAACCTGTTATTCTAAAAATGACCGATCAGCTACGAAGGCGAGGATTGGATGACAGAAATCAAACGGAAGTTATGACAGAAAAAATGTGACGTGGGAGGTTTATTTTTACGGCTGACGTGAGTTAATGCACTTCATATAGCTACGTTTTAATCTTTCAAGAACTACAGATAGTTGTTCTGTATTCAACTTCTGTATGAATATTTCTGTGTTCTTGGGGAATTAAGTGTTTCACGTATTTTATTCTTTTGTAACCTACGAGGTTTATGTTTTAAGTTTCATAAGGTGAGAAAGTCTAAATGTTCTGTTTATTCGGTCATTCAACTGACACAAAATGTTGACATTTAATGATGTGCTTCTTTAAAAGCCCCTCATGTTATGGAAAGATAATCGACACCCTTTTGATACAAGAGAAAACTGAGGTTTTTAATAAAATGGCCGCTTATTAATTAATTGTTACTGACCGATCAGTATAGATCAATAACTTGCATCCCTAGTTGAGTTAAGAAGACTTCAGTGATTTTAACCATGTTCCACTGATTTAAGCTGAAACAAGAGAGTTTTAAGTTATTTTAGTTGCATGTTGTTGCTGTGCAGGCGTGGTGGAGTACCTGAGCAACGGCGGGGTGGCTGAAAACCACAAGGACTTCAAGGAGCTGCGCTACAACGAGTGTCTCACCAACTTCAGCTGCAACGGCAAGAACGGCAACTCGGACGGCAGCATCACACACAGCTTCCAGCTGAAGAGCGCGTACGACAGCAACCTGATGCCTTACACCAACTACACATACGACTTCAAGGTAGAAACCTGCTGCTCAGCAGGACTCACCAGCTGCGTTCCCGTTGCAAATGTGCACAAAACGTTGTCAGTATTCTGCTAATGTTGAATAAACAAAATGTGTTTTTGTTAAAATAAGAAACGCAGTTAAAATCACATGTGAATAAGTTTGTTCACGCGACAAATCTTTTAAAAAACATCCTGTGCCATCATCTTCCTACTTCCTGTCGTCTTCTTTGTCTGTTCTGCCAGTAGTAACATCCGGTTGTTGATCATGTGACTCGTGATGCGAAACAAATGTTTTCATTGCAGTTTTGCAAAATAAATAAAATTTGATATGGCTAAAAAATTACCTCATCCTAGCGCAAAAACTTAATTGAAAAGCAAGTGTTTTTCCCAAAATTGGCATGTTTCCATTAAGCAAATACATTTTTGTAAATCCAATTTGTGTGGTTATATCAGGGGTGGGCAACTCCAGGCCTCGAGGGCCGGTTTCCTGCAACTTTTAGATGCATCTCTACTTCAGCACACCTGAGTCAAATAATGAGGTCATTAGCAGGACTCTGGAGTACTTGACTGCACTTAGGAGGTGATTCAGTTATTGGATTCAAGTGTGTTGGACCAGGGAGACATCTAAGATTTGCAGGACACCGGCCCTCGAGGACCAGGATTGCCCACCCCTGGGTTATATGGTCAATGGAAACACAGTTACAGTCAGTAGTTTTGCTGTGGAAATCAGCAGTAGGACATACTATATAATATTGGTAAATATCAATTATCGCTAGCCCTGCACCTAGTCCTTAGACTTATGTTGTTTTTCCTCTTCGTGATGCATTTTTTGATTCATGCGAATTATAGACTGGAAAATATGATAATATCAGATATCAAAATTGCCCCAAATTTTCATACTGTTGCATCCATATATGTGACCTAAAGCTGCTTTAAATCTTTGCATTGCAAACCTTATATTGTTTTCTATTCACTCCAACTCTAATTTTTCTTGATCTGTCAGAAAAAAAATTCTCAATAAAATACTTTTAAGTTTGTTGTTCTAATCTGATAAAATGTGAAAATATGGAAGTGTTATAAAAAGCTTGATTTCTCCCCCTGAATCTTGATCCTGACTAAAAAGAAGAGATTCACGTTTGACTGAAACAACTCAACCTTGGTCAGATACTGGACTGTTAGAGAAGTATTGATCAAGACCAGCTATTAGATTAACAAAAACTTTAATTAAGTTTAGATTAACTAAACTTAACTTAAGTTTAGTTAAGTTTAGATGAGCTAAACTTAAAGAAGTTTAACCCGAGTAGATTTATCATTTTTCCTTCCTCCAGTTTCCTTTAAATCAACCATTTTAATTTCACATTTGACCTGAAAACAATAAGTTTTGGGTTGAATGAGCTTAAAACTTATAACCGAATGGAAAACCCAAAAACATTCGTGTGGAACATAATTTAACACTTTTTAGTAGTTTTCCTGTGGAAACCAGAAGTTAGTTTGGAAGACATTTTAACCAGAGATGCATCACTTTTTTTTTCCTTTTTTTTTTTTTTTTTTTACACTTTTCTGCAGTTTTTCAAACTGTGTTGGTGGCGAAGCCTTTGAATCTCGTCTCGCCTCACAGTTTTTGATGCGCTGACATTTCGGCCTGGCATTGGAATGAGTCACGCCGGCAACTTTCACATAATGTGTGGTTTTCTCGTTTCATGGCCAGCAGCTCATCTGCTGGCTGTCAGGTTTTGCTTTTTTCCATTCGGAGCGTCTCTGTTACTTTGCTCTGATGGAAACATGATGCCAGTTTTTCTCCAGGGTTTTTGTTCTGTTCCTCTTATGTATTGAGCTGTTGCGCAAATTCAGCTTTTACAGGAACAAGGACAAAGTTCAGCTTGCCCACATTAAAACAGAATTAGCTGATATTTAAAGTTTACCACCCTGAAAGTGGGAAGTGAATTCACTCCTCCCATCTTAAATGTTGCTAACTCAGATCTTGTAGTTGTATTATCTCGCTGTGTTTATTTTCTGCTTCCTGATTCGCTCCTGCTTTCTTTGCTAATAGAAACGGCTTATATGAAGCTGAATTCCCCCGAAAAGTTGCTTCAGTCTAAATATTTTTCTGGTTTTTGTCGTTGAAGTTGAGTCTAAAAAGAACCTGAATCTCTAATAACAGCATCCTTTAGTTTACAGTTGTTCATTTGTACCAAAGGATTAACTGATCAGTAATTGGATAATATAAGATACTAGGATAGATTTTTTATTTCACAGAATTAGAAGTTCAAACTGAGCTCTGTGTAGAACATGTACTCGAAGAAGATTTTTTTTTTTTTTATCTTGAATGCAAAATATATATGTTTTTTTGTACAGCTTTGGCTTAAAACTATTGATTTGTTTATGTTCTATAAGTAAATGGCCTTTTTTGAGTTTTTATCCTATTAGTTGATGCTTTTTTTCAATAATTGATTCAACACAATTAATCCAATTAACCATAAGATATTTGTAACCAAAATTTTTCTAAATAATTTTCATTTATTTCTAGAAAGGTTTTGACTTTTCAAACTTAAAAAAATTCCACTTTTTTCTCAAATTTCTGAGGATAATCTCAAATGTATTTTTGTCACAAATTTTTGACCTTCATACTTCATACAAGTTTCTTGTTTCTCAAAATTTCTTGAGATTAATCTCAAAATTTCAGATTTTTTATTTTTTGTTTAAAACTCAAATGTTCTCCTTTCTTCTGGAAAATATCTGAAATGACCTTCAAAATTTTGGAGTTTGTTTTAGCAAATTTTTGACTTTTGAAACTCAAAAAAAAATTCTCAAACATTTATGAGATGAATCTTAATAATATCTACAATGTCCCTAATACGCCATCGCACTGACCCGACCAATGAAGCCGATTCTTATTTCTGTGCGGAAGCTGTTCACCTGTTCGCCACTAGAGGGAGCTCTTTGTGAACGTCTCTTCTGTTCCCGCAGGGTGTCATCGACTACATCTTCTTCTCCAAGACACACATGAGCGCCGTGGGCGTCCTGGGCCCGCTGGACAGCCAGTGGCTGGTGGACAACAACATCACCGGCTGCCCCCACCCCCACATCCCCTCGGACCA
Organism: Xiphophorus couchianus; assembly: GCF_001444195.1. Classification (NCBI taxonomy): domain Eukaryota; kingdom Metazoa; phylum Chordata; class Actinopteri; order Cyprinodontiformes; family Poeciliidae; genus Xiphophorus; species Xiphophorus couchianus. The sequence goes on from NC_040239.1 coordinate 4,803,725, forward strand.
CTTCTCCCTGCTGGCCCAGCTGGAACTGCACCCCCCCGTTCCCCACGCGCTCAACCCCCTGAACGGCCTGCACTTGCCGGTCCACAGGTAGTCCAGCCTGGGAAAGCCCCGCCCACACCTCTAACCTCACCCACTCAGCTTTTAAACACTGCCCCCCCTCCCAGCTTTGTACAGGACCCTGTACAGCTCACCATCAGACTCAAACAAGAGGAGTGAAGTATTCGCCCGTTTGTTGCTCCTTTTCGTACCTTTTGTGTTACGTTGATTAATTTCCTCCCTTTAAAACGAAGCTTGATACCAAAAATTGGGGATGAAGGTGCTGAAGTGACCCGCCTTAGATGAGATCATGACGGCTCGTTGATTCTGTCTTTGGATAAATTCAACACGAAATTTGACAAGAGACGAGATGACGTCTGTCCCAGTTTGTTTTTCATACATTTAAGAAATAAATCTTTTAAGTCACAGTCTAATAGTAATGATATAAGATACTACAAAGCGTATTAGGGCTGTTGTAGATGGGGAAAAAAAATAATTTGAGAAAAAATAAATTCTGAGATTAATTTCAGAAATTTGCTAGAAGAAAACTTTGAAATTTCAGAATCTTTATTTTGTAAATAATTGACTTTTCAAACTCAGAAGTTTCAGCTTTTTTTCTAGAAAATTTCTGAGATTTATCTTGCAAATTTTTGACTTTTCACACTCAGAAATTTCCAAGTTATTTTTCTAGAAAAGATTAATGAGATTTTTTTTTGTTGCAAATTTTCAACTTTTCTAATCCAGAAATTTTCATGGTTGTTTTTGTAAAAAAAAAATAAAAAAAAAAAAAATCAGATTTTAATCTAAGAATTTCTGCTTTATTTTCTCGTAAATTTTTTTTCAATTTTCAAACTCAAAAATTTCTGATTTTTTCCCCACAAAGGTTCTGAGATTAATCTCAGAATTTGAGTTTTTTCCTCACAAATTTATCTTTTTTTTCTATCTAAAATGGCCCTTAAATGATGTGGTAAAATATCAAATGTATTTCTCGCTACAGAAAGCTGAATTTATGAGCGTTATGAGGATGTCAAACATTTATTGGTGTTTATTTTTGTTTTGTTTTTTCGTTTTGTTTTTTTGGTGCATATCTAAAATTCACGAGCCATGAAATGCCAAAAAATATGTAAATGAATGAAATCTGAGGAACGATCAGAAGATTTTAAGATTAAAAACATTAAAACTCTGTTTTTATAAGTAGTATTTGAAAAATGGGAGGCAGGATTTAAAACCTCAGCACATTTCCTGTCGCTAATGCATCTTTTTTTTTGGGAGGGGGGGGGGCATAATCTGTAGTTTGTGTTATTTTTTTTCTTGTTACTTTTGAGATTATAACCTTTGGTCTGTTTTGTCACACCAGCCAGTAAATGATGCCTCTTACTATAAACAAGATGCTTTTTTCACCTCATCCAATTAGAAGTATTTATTTTGATAATCTGGGATTATCCCTCACCTTTATCAATGATGCATTCTTCACTTTTTGAGGCACCTCAGAGCATTTTGACTTGTAAGAAGAGCAGTTCACACTAAACTAGCCAAGTTCTCTCATTTCTGCTTGATTTGCTCAGTATATTTTATACTCACAGTTAATATTTTTTCTCCTAATGTTGTTTTAAAAGTTTCCTCATCCCTGATTGGCTAAAGAATTGAGTGACATACAATCTGTCTTTACTGGGGTAGCTTAGTGGTGCCAGTCGATGACTCCTAAACAGAATGTATTTAGCTGCTTCTGAGGATTAAAACTAAAAGCCCTTTATGTACGTTAGAGCTCAGGGCTTTGCAGTACCTCTCACACTAAAAAAACTCTGAGTCACTTTGAATAAAAATACACAGAAAAATGTTCTGACATTTCTGTATAAGCACAGGTAATGTTTGTTCTTGCACAGGTACATAATGTTGTATAATTCCTACGTCTTTTTGCATTTTAATACAAAACAACTATTGGTGCAGTTGTCCTTTGCCAAAACAGTTGTCATGGTGCATAAAAATGATAAAAATTAGAGTTTGTGTTGTTTTCTTCCTCGCTGATTAGTTTGGGATGCAAAGCAGAATTTAGGGCGGACAAAATGGAAAATGTTGAAAATCTTTACCAAGTTAATTGGCTTTTAGAGTTCAGGTGTATGAAATTTAACAAATAAGAGCATGTATTTATTGCCACTCCAGATAAGCTTGTAAATAAATGAATCTCTTATTGCAGCTGCATAATCTATTCTACAGTAACTTTAATCTGAGTACAAAGACTTACATGAGTTTATTCAAAAAATAAAACAATCTTTATTATAAAGTAACTGCTCTTTGCAAATTTACCAGCAGCAATTCCAACAAAATAAAAAAATGAAATAATTTCTGTTAATAAAATTTACTTTCTATTATGATCAGCGTTTCTAGGAACTTGTAATAATTAATTCTTTGTTTTCTGGGGAGTAAATATGACGTGACATGAAGTCCTATTAGTTTTAGCAATGAAGCTGAGCGAGAAACCGAGAAAAATAAAAATAAAGTTTGACCATTTATTGAAAGAAGCAAATAAGCATCTAAAACCAAATAAAAAAATTCGTTGATTTAATTTTACCAGCTCAATAATAAACTAAACTTGCAAATTCTAATAAAAAATCTGTTTTATACATTAAAAGAAATTCACAGAGTTTACAGACTTTTGCTGCTTGTTTTTTGTTTGTTTTTTGAGAAAGATATAGTCAGTTCTCAGCAGAAACAGGATTTTAGCCACAATTTAAGTCACTTTAGTTGCATTTAGCTATATTTAATTAATGAAACGGAGATTTGGGTTCAGTAAAGTCTGCTTTTTAGTAGAAGTCACTGAATAGATGTGGTTCTATTTACTATGAGAGTGCAAAATATTTCCCTAATTAAAAATTGAAGATTTAATTTTTGGTAAATGTAGATTTTTGATTGAGTTAAAAACATATTTCCTGATTATTCTGCTGTAATAAAAACATGGATCTATTATAAAGTTGTCTTTAAGGAATTAGATTAATCACTTATTCCTACATCAAACATGTAAAAGGAGATTAAATGTAAACCTTTTAAATCAGGGATTAATGTTAAGATGATTGTTTAAGGCAGTTAATGCATCTGTGGTGCATTTAACCCTTTGGACCGTGATTTGAAGGTGAAAGGTCGTCGGCACAACCCCAGGATGGATTGGGTCGCTAGCAGCAGCGGTTGACGTTGAGGCCTATACTTCACTCCTTAAACAACTTCACCGGGATTTTTGTACAACAGCTTTACACGATTTGACTCTTTGATGATAATACAGGGGTGTCTTTCACATTCTCACATTAAAGAAGTGCTTTTTTTTTTTCTCCTCTCAAGTCAGAGATGTACGTCATGTTGCACATTTCGTCTTTGTCGGGTTTGTCTAGATGTTCCTGTACAGAACAAATGTTACTGGTTTTATTTTGGAACTCTGTCTCTAACATCGCAGACTTTCAGATTGGAACTTTGTACGATTCGTAATAACCACGTTTATCTCAGAAAAGAAAACACATAAATGTTTTAGGTTTAAACGCTGTTTGTCTGGGTGGTTTTTATTTCTACACACTCATGCTGTGAAGTTTACATACACTGAAGTTAAATCAGAACAAGCTTCTCTTATTTTAGGTCAGTTAAACTCACCAAAATTATTTCTATTTGCTAAATGCCACAATAATGAGAGAATATTTCAGTTAGATTTATTAATGTCTTCAAAATAAAAAGTTCACATGCAAGTAAGTGATTACTGTCTCTTTAAAAGATTAGAGAAAGTGCGGATGATGACGCAGTGCTACATGCACGCCATTGGCTAGAGTTGGCAAGGCAGCCAATCCGAGAGCGCCATTAATTTTCCTTGGTGCTGATTGGCTGAGTCCCCGAGAGCGGAGGAAAAAGACGGTAAACGTTAGCTTCTATTGTAGAGCTAAAGCGGTTTCCGCAGTGTTTAATGAGGCATATTAAGGTAAAAATGAGGTTTCAAGTACTAAAATAGGAAGTTCAAAACGTTATAGAGGTGGTCTCAAGTATTTTCAGTTATCCGTGGGCGGTTCTGGCGCCTAACGCCCGCGAATATCGCGGGTCAAAACACGAAATATGACAACTTGATGGACTGGAAATTGCATTTTAAAAGAACTGAGCTCTAACTGAATTAAAGAAAAAATACGAAGAATTGTTGATTTTTAAAAAAGCACTTTCCCGGCACTCTCTTGATGTTTGCAAAATTAGAGGGTTCAGAAACCTCCCCTAAACATTCAGTCACATTCAACAGGCGCTGCGCCGTTACCTAGCAACCTCAGTAAAGCCCAGCCCGTCACCTAGCAACCCTTGCATGGGTAATCATTTACCATTCCAGGGTAAAAAAAAAAAATCATTCTTAGAATTTTGTGCTTATTTTGAGTTCCTTTCATTCAGAATGAGATACTTTAACACCTCTTGTCACTTTAAACCTAAACTTAAATGTAAAAATGTAAAGAGATCTTTCCAGTCGACAGCATTTAATCTCCCCTTTGGGATAAATAAAAATAAGTATTACGTAATCCCAATAAGGTTCTAGCCCAGGGATGGGAAACTCCAGGCCTCAATGGCCGGTCTCCTGCAACTCTTAGACGTCTCCCTGGGCCAACACACTTGAATTCAACAGCTGAATCACCTCCTAAGTGCAGTCAAGTTCTCCAGAGTCCTGCTAATGTCCTCATTATTTGACTCAGGTGTGTTGAGTCAAATGATGTACTAGTTAGGATTTTGTTTGCTTCTGTTTACTTCTGAGCTAGATAATCATCAGAACATCGTTTGTTTTTAGTTCCTGTAATGAAAAACAGAGATAAATTAAGTTCATGGTGTGTGAACACAAGACACGACATCTTTTTTACGACCGCTCATTCTTTGGGGACAACAAACCAATGGATAATCACCACAAACCTTTTGTGGAACCACTAGACATAATTAATAAAATTAAGAAAATTAGGGAAAATTCTGAGGATCTGCTTCATCAGCAAGTGTCTTTAGTCAGAGGCTTCTTCAGACTCACTGTAACACTGACCTCTACAGAAGATCTGTCCTGCCCAAAGCCAACAACATCTACAACTGTTGAACTGAATGAGAGGAATTAGAAAATGATTTAAGCATGTAAATCAGTTTCAGTTTATACTTTCACACATTTAGGACTAATTTAAATAAATACATGTAGGCTATATTTCCAAATCACCTTTTATAAACTAGACATTCCAATAATAATAAACACAAACAAAGACAAAAGAAAGCATCATATAACATTTAATATATATATAATCATTTATATATTAAATGATCAAAACTTCTTTTATTTCAGCTCAACCTAAACCAAGAGGATGTGAGAACGACCTGAAAGTGAATGAAGTCGAGTTTAAGTTTATAAATCTGTAAATAAGGAAGTGGGTTTTTTATAGGTCGGACTTTTTCATTAACTTAATGTTTTGCAGGGATTTTGTTGCTTTAATGCGTTTTAGGACTTTCTTTCTCTGGGTTTATTTTTATATATTTATTAATATAAATGTTTAGTCCCTTTTTTTAGCACAACCTTAGTGGATAAAACCTATTATAAAGCTGCTTGTCTGATTTTTGGTAGTTCCTTCAGTCATCAAGCTGCTTTTTTCATGGAAATTTATCTGCTTTATTTATAAAAACTGAAGCCAAACAAATACACCAACTCTCAAAAACAAGGCAATAAAATATCAGACATTATATAGCCATTTAGTTTTGCTCTTTATTTCTTTAATTAAAACAAATTACATAATCATGGAGTTGAAGATAACATTAAAACTGAATTAAAAAAATCTATAAAATAACATTTAATGAAAACAGTCTTAAAAATAAATTGGGCTTTTACACTTGACGTTGGCTCAGCTTTTTAAAATTATGTCCAGGTTTTGTTCGATGAGGCACTTCCTGTTCAGGTTGATCATCAGAAGGTTGTTGGAGAAACAGTGGATGAATTGATGTTTTCATAATCCCTGAAATTAAAAACACAGAAACAGATTAGAGTTGTGTTCAGATCAGAGATTTAATAAGAAACAACACTACTCTGCAACAATAAAACAGTACACACAACAAATGGATGGATGGAAAATTTATCCATAGCAAAGGACAAATTTGTATTATTACCCTTATTGTAATAATTTATGTTGAATACAAGAAGCAGCGTCTGCAGCCTCTGCCCAGCCTTTGAACACAACAACATACCAGTGAATACAAGTCATGTCAAAGGGGCAAAAAATACTTTAATTTGTTTTCAAAACTTGGTTTCTGCATCATTTACAATAAGCAGTCAGGCTTTTCATCATATTAATCCTCTTGAAACCACTAAAAATGTATTTATAGATTAATAACAGGGAGGAAAACATCTGTAAAGATAACCAAAATAAACCTATTGACAGATGATCATGGCTTTATGAATGGTGTCAGCATTTATGGTTAACAATGGTCACAATCAGGATTAAGGTGAAATATTTGGTTCTTTTTTTCTCGCAGCATATTAGACCCAAGATAGAAAAATGTTTTGTAAATTTGCTATAAAAAAAACCTACAAAATTTTAAGATTAATCTCAGAATTTTTCTAGAAAAATAAACATGAACATTTCTGAATTTGACAGGTCAAAAATATGCAGGAAATAATTCTGAGATTTTTTGATTAATCTCAAACTTTCAAGAAAAACAAGGAAATGTCTAAATTTAAAAATTAAAAAAATTGTTGAAACACCTCAGTTTGAGGAAAAAAAAACTTCCTGAGATTAGAACTTCAATTGTTTGCTCGAAAACACTCCAAAATTTTGAGATTAATCTCAGAGGTTTTCTACAAAAAATAAGAAACTATCTGATTTCGAAAAGTCAAAATTTGATGGGAAAAAAACTTTGAAGAAATTTTGAGAAAAAAAGAAATTTTATAATTTGAGAAATTTAAATTTCTGGAAATTTTCAGAACTTCAAAAATTTAAGATTTTAAACTTTTCAAAATTTTTCTTTTTTATGGATTTTTTTCAGAATATTTTCAAAATTTCTGATTTATTTCTAGCACATTTTTTACTTTTCAAACTCAAATATTTCCATGTCTTTTTTCAGAAAATTTCTGAGAATAATCTCAAAAAGTTTTTTTATTTTTTGTGGAAATTTACTCGTTTTCTCCTATCTACAATGCCATCTACCCGTCTGGACTCTGACCAGTTGTCATCCATCCATCCATAATTTCTATAAAAGTCCACAGATTGAGCTTCTTCAAATTCAGAAAATGCCACTTGTGGTTCTCAGTTTATGTCTGACGGTTTAATGAAGCTTTGAAATATCTACACTAATATGTAAATTACATATCTCCATGACAACCACCACTGGATTTACAAACATTTGTGTGTTCATGTTTGCTGCAGAGGCACAAAACAAAAATAAAAAGTTCTTACTGGTTAAGTTTGTTGAGAAACTCTGGGAACCATCCGGCGTCTGAACTGATGCAAACCTTGGAGCCATTTTTCTTGATGATGCTGCAGAGAAAGAAAGAAAAACCAACTTTAAAAAATACAAACTGACCCTAAATGAGACAAAAAAAATCACCAATTGACAGAAAGAAAAGTACATTTTTGCCAAAAAGATCAGAAAGTTTGATTTTAATCTAAAAAAAATAATTCTATAAACAACTTGAACATTTCTAATTTTGAAAAGTCAAAAATGTCAACATTTTTTAAGTTTTCTGGAAAAAAGCTCAAAAATTTTCTAGAAAAGAAAAACATTGAAATTTCTGTTTATAAGGTATAAAATTTTCTAAAAAGAAAAAAAAAAAAGATTAGACATTTTTAGATAAATCTCAGAAATGTTATGGAAAAAATGTTGAAATTTCTGGGTTTCTTTTGTTGAAAAACTTTGACTTTTAAAACTGACCTTTTTTCTAGAAAATTCCTGAGATTAATCTTTCAGTTAATCTCACAATTGTGTTCTGTTTTTCTTGAAAGATTTCTAGAACTTTTCTGTGAAAATCTTTTTCAAAAACATTTCATAAAAATTCTAGAATAAATCTGAATTTTCAAAAGTCAACTTTTAATAAATATTCTGTTTGAAAAGTCAAGTATTTTTCTACAAAATTTATGAGACAAATGTCAAAATTTTTGAGTCTTTTTTTTTTTTTTTCAATTTTCACAAGTTTTTTCCAGAAGATTTCTGAGGTTATTCTAAAAATGTCTGAGATTTTTCTTGTTTCTGTGTGAGATGACGGTGAAATGTCGTCGTTTTGGTCCTTTGTTGACGCCGTAGATGGAAACATCTCCAGCTGAGGTTACTTACACTCTTTCTGCACGGCGGCACCGTCCTGACGGAGGCGTCACTTCCACCTTGGCCACGGTTCCTAGAGCGACGCGTGTAGAGGTCGTTTTAATGCAGCGGCATCCCAACTTGGAAGCTGCAGAAAAATTCACATTTTTAAATTTATGCTAATTAGCTTGTGTAGCATCTGTTTCTTCTTACAGCTGACAGATTAATAATGTGATTTTTATGAGATTTTTCCTCTTCACATTGGAGTTCAGTGAAGTCTGCTCTTTATTTACATGTTTTCTAGTGCCAAAAAAGCACGAGCACACCAGAAATTACAGAATAAACCTTAAATATCTGAATAAATAACAGTTAAGAGAGGATTTCCTTACCATGCAGCTCAGGGATGCAGCAGTAGAGAGTCAGAGCGACCAGGAGGATCACAGCTTTGTTCATCTTGAGAGATTTTTTTAGCTTTCAGCACCGGTCAGGATGTGGGAACGATGTGTGAATGAATGAAGTCGAGTCTGGCTTTTTAAAGCTGCAAATAAGGAAGTATGGGGGCTTTCTTCCCGTCTGAACATTGAAAAAAAAAAAAAAATCAAATGTAGAACGAACTTGTTGCATCTGGAGGTTTTCTGGGGGTTTTGCTGACTTAACTAAAGTTAGGGGTTTCTACCCGGGGAGTATTTTCATATAATTACCACAGCAGATTTTAGATTTTTTTTACAAATAATCTGCTGGAATTAATTTTCTGCTGCCCACATATAAATAAATATAGAAATTTTAAAAGAAGAGAATTGGTAACAGAGTAGAAAAAGATGCCGTTTTTATATTCAGTCATATTTAATAAATTAGAATATGTGTTCATATGGGGCTAATTTGTCAGATTAAATGAAAGTTTTGAAAATTGACAATCTGTAAGCAGGTATAAATACAATCAATGTTGTAAAACATTATCTTTATAAAATGTCTCTTAATACAACCTTTTTGTGGTAATACTTTTATAGTTTTTTATATTCACTTTATGTGAAAAGTTGCATTTTTACATAAGAAATACACAGTTCTTCCCAACATAGAAACCCATTCAATAAATTGCATTATTTTTGAAAAGTCCATTTATTTCAAGGACTTTGACATATTACATAGATTAAATACACACTGAATAAAGTATTTCTGTAAATTATGATTTTCCACTCAGAATATTTAAATGTATTTAGTTAAAATTATGTTTAATACAAAAATCAGACATTATTTATTTGATCACTTCTAAAGTCTCACGTTCTGTCACTAATTAGTTTGAAAATTGTTATTCTTTAAATTTGAATAATTAATAAATACATTTTAGTTTGACTAATAAAAAAATTTTATTAGATAAGTTAAGTTCCACTAGTTTTTATATTATTTCTATTTCAAATAAAGATTAATTATGGCTGTGTTGAAATAATTCGTAATTTTGTCATGTAACGAATCATCACGTAACGTAAAGTAACATTATGTAACATTAGGCAACTTATAAATAACGTAATATTACATCAGTTTAACGTCATGCAACATAACATCATATTATGAAATATAATGTAACATAACACAGCGTCGTCATATAGCTAGACAAGGTAACATTACGTAGCATAACATTACATAGCCTAAAATGACGCAGCGTAAGAATACGTAGCGTATTAGTACGCAGCGTGGGATTACGTAGCGTAACTTTATGTAGTGTAACATTCCATATCCTAAAATGACGTAGCGTGAGATTACGTAGCGTAACATTACATAGCGAAACATTACGTAGTGTAGCATTAGGTAGTATAACATTAACATAGCGTAACAATACATGTAACGTCACGTACCGTGATGTCATTTAACTTTACATGACACAGCTCAACAAGCGTTAGCAAACATAATGTAGCACACCATAACGTCACGTAGAGACAAAAAGTAGCACTACGTAGCGTAGCATAACGTGGTGTACCGTAGCGTGACGTTAAGCAACATTCCGTTACAGAAAATTACATAATGGAGCAGAACGTAGCATAGCACAGCACCGTGTAGCTAACCAAGGTTAAAAATATTACATAACGTAACATATGATAACATTATATAAAGCAACATCAAGTAACATTATATAACATAACACAACAAGCGTAACTAAATATAAGGTAACATAATTTTGTGAATAGTATTAAATAATAACAAATGGTAACATCTAAAATAATATGCACAAAACACACTTTAGTTTATATAAAAACAGTAGTTTATGTCTCACAATGGGTTCAAGGCCAAGAAGGAAAACCACAAAGTCTGTTTGTGTTTTCTACACAGAATGAATCTTTTTCAGCAGTTTAAGCTACAAAACGTCTCCATTTTGGAGACGTGTTGGTCTTTAGTCTGTGTGTGGATCAGTGAAGCTTGACCACCCACGATCCTGTCAATGGTTCACCGAGTTTCCTTCCTTGAGCCCCATTTGTTGCTACTTGGCCATTAGAAAGACAACTGCAGTAAGAACCCAGTTTATGAAAAAAAGTAATAAATAATAACCAAGTTTATATAATCATGAGTAAAATTGAGCAATTAAGCTACAAGAGAATAGTTTTTTCTACTTAATTTCTATGATCTTATGCATATACTACTATATTTTGCTAATTGCTAAACTAATTGACAAAATAGTTTTCAAACTTGAGTGAATTTTCACCAAACTAATCTGGAGTTTAGGGTTTGGACAGATGGTTTCTTCATTCAGAAAATAAGCAAAATACAGGTCAGTAAACTGCACATAGAGCAGAAGCAATTCAAACTCGGAGAATCACCAAAATACTAAAATTACACCAGTTTGGGTTGAGCCTGGGTCAGGTCCACTTAGAATCAGTACCAGGAAATGCTTCTCAGATGTTACTACATCGTACCAGGAATCAAACTGCTGTATTTGCCTTTGGGGTCTCAGCCACTTCCTGTTCTTGTAAATAGATAATTAAGTGTGAAAGTAATCCCCCTGCTGATTGACAGATGACTTCCCACACAGGAAAACAAGATATTCTTAACTTAAAATGAGCTCTGATGGGTTACGCACCAATAATTTCCAAAATTATGACATGAAATTTCTCTGGTTTCTGGAGAGACAGAGCAGATCAACTTAATAAAAATGTAAATATTCTGTTGCTTTGATTAAAAACCAAGTTTCTTGAAGAAAGATTAGAAGATATTTGTATTTTTCTCTCAGAATATCATTAAATGTAGAAAGATTCGGAGGAAATTAAGAATGTAATGGATTTGGAAGAAACTCTGATGAACAGTAGCTGCGTGTGAAAAAAAAAGAGTCAATATTTCACTAATGTTTAAAAAACACAATTTCACAGTTCCGGTATTCCATAAAATAAGAAATGAAATTAAAAGCTCACAGAAACAGGTTTGCTCACCCGATAAGTCATTAAAAAAACATGCCGCTCCACGATCCTCCAAGTACTTCCTGTCGTCTTCTTCTTCGTGGTTCGCGCGAGAGCCAACATCCGGTTGTTGATCATGTGACTCCTGTGACGTGAAAAAAGTGTTTCCGTTGCAGTTTTCTGAATATATCAATTTCAATATGGCCAAAATCCCCCACCTCATCCTAGCGCCAGCACCGTTTTTGTTAATCGAAAAACGAGTGGATTTCAATTAAGCAAATTTATTTTTAAAATGTCAAATTGCACAATTATCTGGTCAATGGAAACGAATGTAATAACGTTAAAAACCTACCTTACAAGAAAAATACTTTGGGAAACGTTTTTCAAGCTCAAAAATAACCAGTTATCTTTACAATATGGCTAAAAATATTGGGTCAATCCTCCAAATCCCTGAATTCGGACGTTCTGGTCAGGTTTAATGTTTGTGAAGCTCAGTTAGCCCAACACAAACAACAGTTAGTATGATTTTTTTTTTATTTGATTTTTTTTATTTTATTTTTTTATCAACAAACATCTTTATTTAGAAATACAAAGAAAAACAAGTTAGTATGAAATGTGGCAAACTCAATCCACTAAACTGAAGTGCTCCTGACCAGTAGGGGCAGTGTTGAGTCTGTAATATTACCTCCATAAATATGCTGGTGTTGGAGGATGTCCATTTTGTGGAGAAAGTTTGCAGTGCTTCATCCAGGTTGTTTTTAATATTTCCAACATTTAATCTTTTGCTTCTTTTTCCTGTGGTTGACACATTTCTTTCTGCGGCAGCTGCATTTTCTCTTTGTATTCTTGTTAAATGTAGGTTTTTTTGTTGCCGTTTTATTTGAAAGAATAATTTTTTGTTTGAAGCGTGTTTTTGTTGCAAAAGTTTTTTCTCTTTGTGTTTTGATGTATGCATGATTCGTGTGTTTTAAACGCGTCCACCGCCCACCCCACCCCACTGCAGCTAAAAAATTATACAAATTTGGTCCGCCCATCACAAGTGTTTGATTTTTTTAACCCGGTTAAAATTATTTCCAACGTAGTTTTCTCATAATGGAAAATATTGAAGTTTAACTATTATGCTTCCTTGAACAGGTTAGGATAGATCCCAATGTTTACACTTTCACATGAAAATAGCATCATATGTTTTGTTGTAAATCAACAACAAAACATATGTCTTGTACGGCGTATACACTGGTAAAACCAGCTGGCCCACCGTCCTGGAGCTCAGCTAAGGTTGCTAGGTAACAGTGGAACTCTGCCGGGGTTGCTAGGTAACAAGGCAGTTCCTAGGGATTTCTTACATTCCAAACGTCTTTTGAAATGGTTCATTTTCCAGACAACAAAAGAAAAATTTAATTTACTTCCAAAAAACGTCTGGGTGCGTTTCTTAAGTGCTTCAGCAACAAATGGAAGTGCATAAACGTACAAATAAAGTTCAGTTCTGACCTTTTTCGGACAATTTAGAAACTATAAATGTGAAGTTTTTGCTAATATTAAGACACATTGAGGGACTGAATGCATCAAAAAACAAAGTAGCCGAAACTTGTTTAGCTTCACCTACGCCGTAAATGTTTATTCTCTGATGACTAAATGCTGAAAGTAAAATCATTCCAGGAGAGATTTGCAATTTCACTGGGTGCCAGTAATAGGGCTTTTTTTTTTACTGAGTCATTCACACCTAAATGCTTGTGCATGTGAAGTGACACTTCACACTTTACTTCAAAGAAACCAGGAAAACAGATTAAAGCAACAAAAGGTGTGACATTTGCCAAAGAGCGATATGGGACATCCTGATGCAGTGCGTCGACGTGGCTAGAACAGGAAATACTGATAATCTCATCAAATAAATTTAATTTAAAGGAAAAGGAAGGGAGGAAAGCGTCTCTTATCCTCCACATAATTAAAGCTGACTCATCCGATACTAATAATGTTAATTTGGAAATAATTGCTGACTTAGACGTGTTGGCATATGCAACAAGGTGCAAGAATGCAGTGAAACCGTTTCCTGTCAACTTGATGTTAATCGAAAAAGGTCCATTTTTCTAGCAGGAAGAAACAGGCAAATTGACGGTTTCTGGTGAAACAATAAATGAAACCTTTTAATAATCTTAATCCATCCCAGGGAAGCAGAAATTAGATCGGATTTTTACATCCCCCATGCAGTCCGTTTATACTTCTGGGTTAAATTACATGAACCTTTTAGGGTTTTACAGTGAATCAACAAAGCAACCAGAGCAAACTACTCTGTTGCTGTAGTTTATCAACAAAAAATAATCAGCAGAAAGACAGAACTTGTACATAGATGCTGCGTTCATGAGATACTTGTTCACGCTGTAAAAAATATCATGTTTTGTATTCTCCAGACTCATGATTGTTTGCAAATATAATTCATTTTAGAATAAAACAATCCTTTATTTGTCCCTCACTTGTGAAGTGTGTTTATAGCAACAGCAAATTGACAGAGAAACGGAAGAACACTAACAGAAAAAGGATTTCAGAATAGAAAATATTCCTTATTGTCCACAGTGGGGAAATTCAGCAGCACTGTAAAAACACAAAATCCTACCAAGTATTTTTGTTCCAGGTTCTACATCAAATATTTTAGTACATTTTAAATAAGACTAACTTAAAAGAAGCATTTCAGCATGATAAATAAGTTTGTTTTCAGTCAATAATTATTGATTATAGATGCACAGTATTACTTATATTGGCAGATTTCTTTCCACTTAAAACTGGAAGAATCTGTTACAAGTGAAATAATCTGCCATTTGAGCTATAACCTTTTCATAAATATTAAGGAAATATTGACCTAAAATAAGCTCCTATGTTGCTTAAAAGTTACTTTTAATTAAAATTTCTCTTATTTTAAGTGTACTAAGATTTTTGCACTACAACCTCCTAAACCAATTTGTGTTTTTGCAGTGTAAGGGAGTGCTGCTGCTCCAAACAGGGACCAGGAGGAATGGGTGACTGATGCTACATTCAGTGTTTTAGTTTAAAACTTGAGGAGAATAAATAACCAAAACAAAACTTAAAGTTTCAAAGAACAGCTGAAGACATACAGTATTTGTGCCATTACAACATAAAGCTTTTTCATGATTAAAGATCAGACATTTTAAAACCGTTTTCAGTGATGCAATCCTTCCTACTTTGCCCAGAATGGAAACCGAACCAACCTAAGCAGGCCTGTCTGAAAAAATCTCTGCGGTTTAATGTCAAATACAAAGAATCCGCTTTGTTTCGTTTCTCTTGCACTTCAGCATAAGAAGAAACTTTTAACTTTCTTCTGTTTCCTGTGGAGTGACTCCAAACACTTCCTCACATGCTTCTGCCAAACGAGCCACTTTTAGCGAGTGAAAGCCGTCTGCTTGCCAACTTCTGAATTTCAGTTTCCCGACTTTCAAGTTTGTGAGCTAAGTTTACACTGAGCAGGTCTGCTTGTCTCAGCGAATCTGAGACCCGCTGAGCGCCACAGATCCATCGTTTATAGACTCAGATGAAGCGTTTTTATGGGTTTCAGTTGCAGCAAGTGGAGTTTTTTTGATTTAGGCGTTAGGTTCACTTTCACTGAGTGTTTTACTGTGTCTGCGTTACAGTTTGAAAATAAGGATCCTTTATGTGAACTAAAAGCCATTACGTATCTTTAATTTATTGAAAATTTTTCTCATTTTTAGCTATTTTCAAATTCAGTTTATTCTATATTTGAAATCAAAAACACAGGCAAAGATAAAATACACAGAGAAACTCCAGTTTTAAGTGGGAAAATCGTTATTCTGTCATGGGTTTTCCCTTCTTGCTCTATGGATTTAATTTAGTTTCTGAACTTTTACAGTTACTGCCGCTTTTCAGCTTCCACCTGGAAACAAATCCTCCGTTCATTTGTCATTTATTCTGGAGGAAAGTTTGCACTGCAGAGTTTTTGACCGGTTCCCCGAAGCGTCACACGTCTGTCAAAGCTCAGCCTAACTGTAATAAGTTACAGAAACTTTCTGAACATTAAGATCAAAATGTCTGAAGCTGTCATCATTTTAAGGTGTTAGCCACAAGCTCTGCTCTGATCAGCAGATGAAACGCAGAGAGACAGACAGACAGAAATCGCTGACAGTGCCTTGCAGAAATACTTCATACCCCGTGATTTTGTCACAACCACAGACAGAGGTATTAAATTTGGATTTCATGTTATAAAACTAAGAAGAAGAAATTACACATTCTTTTTGCTTTTTCACTAATAAAAATGTCTTCTTCCCCCCCGAGATAATATTATTTGATGTTAGCGTCTCATTGGAGTGGATGGAAATCACATGTGGGGTTCCCCCAGGCTCAATCCTCAGACTCCTCCAATTCAATATCTTTATCACAGCAAGAATTAAGATTATCTATGATATCTATGCAGATGATACCCAGAGAGCTGTGTATGGTGACAATGTCACCAAGTGGCTCTGAACCCGTCCAATCACTGAACAGATGATTAGAACAGATAAAGTGTGGATGTGCTGCAACGTTCTCTAGCTGAACAGAAACAAAACTGAAGTTATTATATTTGGACCTAAAGAGAAATACGGCGTCAGCGCCCAGACTCAGTTATTACGGTTAGAAACTAGAAATCAGGCCCAAAATCTGGGTGTGAACCTTCAGAGCCACATACAGACAGTTACAAAGTCAGCCTTCTCTCCAGGATTAAAGGACGAACGTCCCGTCTAGATGTAGAGAAACTTGTGCACGCGTTTATCTTTAGCTGCGTTTTTTAGTGCCACCACCATACATTAAAGATCTGGGGTCAGGGGTCTCCGTCCCCAGAGCCAGAACCAAACATGGAGAAGCAGCATTCAGCTTCTATGCACCACAAATCTGGAACAAACGTCCATAAAACTCCAAAGCAGCCGAAACATTGAGTTCCTTAAAATCTAGACTTCTGATTCGTTATAAGTGGAACATCGATCAACATATTTGATACGTATTGATGATTCTGATGATGGGATTTGACTAAATATTACTTCACTGGTTTTACTGTCTGATGTAAAACACTTTGAACTGCCGTGTTGCTGAAACACAAATAAACTTCTGATTCGATGATTCTGTGTTGGTCTGTCAAAATTTAAAACCTTCAGTTATTTGAAACCTGATTCTTCCTGTGGGAGCAGTCGCATTAAATCAGACACATCTGCAACCTGCTGAGTTTGTCTGCCTGAAAAACCAAAGATTTGTCTCAGAACAGTGAGACCGACTCTGCAAATTTTAAACAGAAGTAAAAATGGTATTTTTCATGCATAAGCAAATGAAACTGGAACCAGATTGATGCAATTGTTGCTGAACTCTTGTGTAAGTACACGTTCAGGTGTGTTTGCTCCATTAAATAAATATTTGTCAGGTGATTATTGGAGAAAATAAAAGACATTTAGTGAGTCTGCAGCAATAAAAGTAGCATTTAGGTCACTGTGTTTGGAACCGAAAAATAATGAAAAAGGTGTGGTTATTTAAAGATGAACAGTTTGTATTTTAAGATTAGAATTTGTTTTTAGGATTTTTTTTGTTCGTTTTTAATTTCTGCAATAAAAAAAAAAGACTAGCACATTTTTATGTCTGCTTTTAATCTCGCTTCAAATACCAAACTGGACTCAGATTGTTACTATTTTATCATCTTATTTAGCTCCATTACTATAATATATGCTACTTAGTTTTAATGCTTTTGATCATTATCACAAATTTTGTGCCAATTTCCCCAGAGGATGTATGCGTTTAAAAAAATCCCCAATGAAACAGCAACATGATTAGTGCATTTAATAAACTTTTCTTAATAACAAACTAAATTTATTTTATCTTTATACAAGTTTAAGGCAACCAACCATATTCTTCTGTGTATGTTCAGTTCTTTTTCTAAAGAAAAACAAAAACATGACTACAGATCAAATGTTAAAATTTATGATGGATTTTTACCAATTTCACAGAGAACCTAGCCTTGTGTATAGCGCCCTCTGCTGGTAGCTGGTCAGAACTCAAAATATCAGGTTTTTATTTATTTTTCTAAATTATTGTTAGAAGTTTCTTAAAGAAGAGGATTAGAGCCACTGGGAAAAAATAATGAGTTTTCTTCAGAATTTTGACTTTTTCTCAAAATTAACTTTTTGCTCAAAATGTACTTTTTCACATTATTCTGATTTTATTTTGTCAGAATCCTGAGAAAAAAAGTCCGAATTTATTTTCAGCGGCTCTTATCCTCTTCCGTAGTTTCCGAGTCACATCTGCAGATTTTTAAATTCAAAACCAACTTTTTTTTTTTCTATTTTGTTAATATTGTGATTTTAAAAAATACTTTCAAATATTACAGCAAACAACAAATCAGTGAGATTTCAAGAAAAACAACGAGACATAAATTCAGATTAGCATTTTTATTGTTTATATGTAATTTCTGCGCAAATATATGTTGGAGGAAAAAATACAAAGGAAAATAATAAACTATTTGGAAACTGGAAGTTCAGTTCCAACTGTGTTTTCTATCAAGTTTAAGTCAAACTAAATTAGTAATAATAAAATCCTTTGTTAGATTAACTGAACTAAAAAACAAAAGCTCAGGGAGGCGATGTGTGTGCATAGCTTATAACAACCTCCAGAGGGAAAAAAAACTAAAAATATTTAAATAAATGCTTTAAAAGAAAATAAAACGAGGCGGTGATGTAAACCCAAAGAGACTAAACTTTCAGTGGTTCATCCCCAAAACGTGAGAAAAGATAACGGTGTGATTCTTTAGCATGCGACGCTGGACAGACGAGCTGCACTGGAGTGAGGAAACTGAACGGGTCAGATAACGAGGATTAAAACCCAACTTTTCTCTAGAGTATAAGATTTAACGGCTTCAGGGAGACTTGCAAGTCGTTTTTTAAATTCTAAAAATCAGAAGAAGAGAAGAAAACATGAAAAATCTTCACTTGGAAACCTTTAGAAAAGATGGCGGCATTGTTTTGTTGTATGAGCTTTTGAAAAAACATTTTCTCACTTAGAAACGTTACGAGTGTGAGCTTTAAAGAATACTTTGTAACAATAAGAAAACGTGGATTCTAATCCTCAAAACAAACTAAAAGTTAACATTTGTTACCATTTTCAGATAATTTGCAAGAAAAGAAGCGAAGAACCCGAACCCAGCCAGCTGGTCCCGAGAATGATCACTTCCTTTCTGTTTGGAGCCTTCAGTGACACATGTACTCCAGCTTTCCTGTTTCAGTCACGTTTGTTCACGGTAAATCCACGTAAACGACACAGTAAACACGCCGTAGCCCCACCAGGGGGCAGCAAAGAGCTGAACAGAAAATTCTCCAGAGGAGACGTTTCTCTGCAGCTGGACCCAAAGAAAAGCGGTTCGTCCAGCCGGGCAGAACCGATTTCTTCTGGTTAATCCTTCATGGAAACAAAGCAGCGAGTGGAAAAAAAAAACAAACTGAATATTTCTCTCCTCACCATCATGAGCACAAATCCTACAGCTGCTCTCATGATGCTTTTGGCTCATTAGAGAGAAAACTTAAAGGCACAGATTCCCCTGATCGACAGGGAGGAAAACATCCCCGTTTATCCTAAACTTTTAGTTTCACTTTTAGTGTTGGAAGTGGGACACCGAGTCAAAGTATTTTTGATTCTGTTTCAGTGAAACGCTGCTGCTCAGCTTTAAATCTGGAACCCAAACCAGCAGGATTACCAATTAGCAGCGAGGACTTTAGAGGAACGTCACTGACATTTAGGAGAAATCGAAGACGCTGCCGAGTGTTTGAGGCTACAAAGAAACCAGAAATAAATGTAGAGATTCAGGAGAGGTGATTCAAGCCTTTCCCCATTGATTCAAGTAGATGATTAGTAGTAGAGCCATTGTAGACAGAAAAAAGGAGCAACTTTCTGCCAAAAAACTAACATTTTCAAAAAAAAAATTAAAAGAAAATTTCTGAGATCAATCTAAAAATTTCAGAGTTTGAAAGCTGAATTTTTGCTAGAAAAAAACTGAAATTTTGAGACTAATCGCTAGAAAATGTTTGAGCTTATTCTAAAAACTTGTCAGTTTTGTGACAAAAATTTACTCTTTTTTTCTTTTCTACGATGGCCCTGACACTCCGCTGTAGGAAACATAGTGGCAACGTTTCGGCTGCAAGAAAAGCAACAAGGTTTCCTGACCAAAGCGAGGAGAAATCGCTGGAAAAACGCTGAACTGTCAGTTTTAAATCTGCGGATTGAGCTTTTTGTCTGACCTTTGATCGGGTCACAGAGCTGCACTCCTGATTTATTAAACACAAAAAATTAGAGAAAGTTTTCCTGTCGACAGGAAACAAACTATTTTGGTGGCTGTTTTTTTCCTATTCTGTTAAACAGTCGATTGTTCCTCTCTTGACATTTTCTGATCTTATTTATCGTCTTTCAGTTTTAACAACAAGCTGCAGACAAAATGGATGATATCTGAAACCTCTGAACGTCTTCATTGGAAATCCCTGCAACATATTCACACACAGTGAGGAGCATTTTGTGCATTCCCTTCAACATCACAAAGATACAGCTTTAACAGAGCGCAGGCCAACGCTGCAACAAACTGGACATAAAGTGCAAACGGACGTAGGCTTTCCTCTCATGGCGTCAGACCAGCTGAAGCTCCAGTAAAACCAGTGAGACAGCAGGTGGCCGGTTAGTGGCTCTCGATCACCACCGGCTCGTAGCCGCCGGCAGAAACCCTGAAGACAAAAACAGAAACACAAACAGAATGAGAATCTGTGAAGGAGCGGGTTAAAGCCCTGAGGTTTCTGCTGGAGTCAACACTGGGATTTTAAATCAAAAGAGGGAAAGAAAAATATAGAAAATACAGAAAAAACATCCACATTCAACATTTTACAAGTCAGAAATCCATACATTTCTCAGATGTCAGTTAATTTGAATGAGATTTTTTATTATTTTAGTCATTTTATTTATGAATGTATGCATGGCTGGACAAAAGAGCTGACGGACGGACACTTGCATAGTTACGAAACACAAAGAAACCAGAACAACTGAACCTAGAAGTTAAAGAAACTGCCATCAGTTCAGCTTCAGCCGCGCAGCTTCAGCCGCGCCCTCTGCTGGATCTGCTTTCTGGTGGTTGTGAAGTGAAAGAGTGAGGAGTGGAGAGCAGGAAGTGTCACCTGTTTCCCAGTCGGATGCTGCTGAGCGCCGTGGTTCCGTCTCTGCTGACGAACAGGCGCAGGTTGCTGTCTGGAGGCCAGAAACAGACAGAGACCAGCAGGGAAACTGGTATTAGCATATTTCACTGCTGTGGCTTTTCTAAAGCTTTCATTTCTCTCTGATGAGTTTCTGTTGCGTCACTGAAGGCTGCAACCAACATGTTTTACACGTAACGACGCATTTACTACATTTACTACCCTGCTAACGTGTTCAGACACCTGGAGCAGTTTGCTAAAGTAAATACTGAAGTGAAAAGGTCATGAAGTTTATTTTTTATAGTCTTACAATTAAAAACGTTCCATATTTCTGTTAAGAGGCTGCTCATCTAGTTCATACCTTTAGATTATAAAGAAAGTAGTACAGCCTGCTTTATATGTACAATGTAATGAGAGTCATATGCCTGCACAATTTGTTAAAAACCAAATAAATTTAGAAAAAAAAGACATTCCATGTTTAGTGGCCATTTGTACTCAGTTCCCCTTACTTTGATGCCTCTAAATAAAATCCAGTGAAACCAACTCTGGTTTTCATAGAAAAGTGACAAGAGGAAGAACATTTTTGCATAAACCTTTTCCCAATGATTTTCTTGGGATAATTTCCAGATGGTTTTCTCGAGAAAACGAGTTCATCTCAAGAAAAACTTGAAGAATCAGGCTCAACACACATCAATCGTGTCTCGAGATGATCTGGATGAGCATTTGGAGGAATGAATCAGACAACTTATCTGGAAATAAAAAACACTGAGTATATGTAGAAAGTATCCGCTCTGTGCTTTCATACATTTTTAGATTTAAACCTTCCTCACAGAGTTTAAAATCAGAGGTTTTAGTTAAAATGGAGCCATTATTTTATATCTGCAGTCATCCATGCTAAGCCCAGACTGGACTGGATCAAACTGGATGACTTTTGTTTGAGAAGTCTTGCAACAGGCGGAGTTCTGCGGGTTGAAAGTTTGAGTTTCATCAGAGTTGTGACATTTGGCACACGCTCTCGTATCTAAAACCCTCCGGTGATGGTGTGGAAAGATTAAACTGTGTTGCAAACGCTGCTGAAACTCCTCTGAGGCTCCAACCAGAGAAACGCTGCCTCTTTACCTTCGGTGTTGTTGATATCTGCAAAGTTTTGACTTTGGACAATTTTCTCCACGATGTCGTCGGCATTGATGCGGGTGTCGTTGACCCAGGTGGGGTGGCTCTCCACCGAGTCCTGCTTCCTCCTGAAGTACAGAACAAACACCATGAGGCCGCAGCCGCTAGCTAGCTAACTAATTTAGTAATTGAATAAACATTTACTGGAGTATTTAGACACTAAAAAGGGGCATTTGCTGAAAAAACAACACAGAGAATTAATTAAGCCAAAACTGCAAAAAACAAATATACATTTTGAATTTCATAAAAAAAAAACATTAAAAAACAGCTTTGTCTAAATATTTTCTACCCAAAGCTCTTCAAGTGGCATTTTAGCTTCCCCTGGTTCAGATTCTGAAAAAAAATAAAAATAAATCTACTAAGCACCAAATACTTATCAGTTAATCCAAACAATAATCACCAGATCAGCGCTACACTGTATGATGTCAAGTCCAGCTGTTCCACATGTTGATGCTAGGAGTTTTGTTTTTAGCTGCTGAAGCATCTTTAGCTACAAATGATCAAGCGTAATCTAAAGGCGTAATCTAAAGGCATGCCATGTTATTGTATTTTAGACAATAAAAACGGAACTACATTATTTGATAATTTGCATTTTTTAAATGTATTTCTAACATCGTATATGAAGGTTTAAGTGGTTAAATGAAAACTCTGCGGAACGTGCCAATTCTATGCATTACAAAATTAATCGTTAGTTGCAGAACTAATTATGACTATAAACTTCCAGTATTTCGTGCATCTCTGCTTTATAATGCAAATAAATGTCTTTTTATTTAACTGAACCAGGAAAAAAAAAATCTGTTGGAAGACATTTTGGGAGGATTCACGTTCCTCGTCCATCAAAGACGGTTTATTGCAGCGCTTAGGATTCACGATGGGAAAAACGTCCAATAACCAGAGTTAATTAAAATGTTAATCAAGCGTCCCCTTGTTTTATCTGCTTTTAGGACTCTTCTCTGAGTCAGTACCTCAAGGGTCGGTTCGGGGGCAGAACGGGCCGTGGGGGTCGAGGGGGTCTCTCCGGACGTCCAGCATCCTTGTCGCCCTCTGGTGGCGGGTCGGCGGTGAAGCAGAGGCCTCCGGAGGCGCTGCTTCCTGTCGAGGTGTTCCTGCGATGCGTGAGGTCCGACAGGCTGGAGGAGCAGGAGTGCTCGGTGCTGTAGCCTGCAGGACGGCAGAAGCACAACAAATTAGACCAGGAGATTTAAGTTAACGGTTTAAGTTGAGCGGGGTTTATTTTTATGTCCAATATTTTTTTTGTTGGTTTATCAAGACATAATACAAAATTGTTCACATTATAAACATCTTGCATAATGTCTCAAATTTTTTTAGACACGTAAAACACCATAAAAACATTACGGAAAGAAAAAATACATTAAACAAGTGGGAGGAGAGCTGGAATATTTAATCTAAGTTTTTAATTTAGTGACATGGTGGGTTAATTACATTATTCTACACTGATTAAAATTAAATTTTGCTGAATTTTTTTCTACCCTCACAAATGTTCCAACAGCATTAAGACGATATTTTTTATCATCTTTCTCTTTATTTTTCCATCTTCCATACATTTTTCTGTACTTACCTAGTTCTGCATACTTCAACTGAATTCAACAATTTATTTATCAAAACATT
The DNA here is from genome assembly GCF_001444195.1 of Xiphophorus couchianus. Classification (NCBI taxonomy): domain Eukaryota; kingdom Metazoa; phylum Chordata; class Actinopteri; order Cyprinodontiformes; family Poeciliidae; genus Xiphophorus; species Xiphophorus couchianus. Next base: position 4,827,399 of record NC_040239.1, read on the forward strand.
TTATGTTTCAGCTTTAAGAATTTTTGAGACATTTGTACTCTAATGCAAATCTCAGATCCGTTGAAACGCACTGAAATTCGTCAGAATTCAGCAAAAACTTTGTCGTCTTTTACAGCGAACAACATCGGCCACTTCAACCTAAATAAGAAAATAAACATTTTATTATCTACAATGCAAGAAAGTAGATAGTTTCCCAGTGAGAGTAATTTCACTTTGTTGTCATTTGTAGCAAAGGATCTGCATCTGCGTTAAATACAACATTACGGTTGTTCAATGTTTGGTGTCATTTCCACTATACAAAGTTTAAAAATTGTATTTAATGTTTAGAAACACAAAAAAGTAGTAAAATAACATTTATTTGTGGATTTTGAAATGGTAATTCAATAATTTGAAACTGATGAGAAATCAAAGATGGAGCGGTATAGTTTACATATTCATAAATATGTAAAAAGGTAAATAAAAGTACTTTGTTTTTAGAAATTCAGTGGTTTTTTAAATAATCCAGACCTTTTACACATTTTCTGCCTTTCAGACTCTACAGGAAGTTTCCAGGTTCTTCAGGAAGTCCAGTATTTAAGAACAGAACCGAGGCATCGGACCTGCTGGTGGGTTTCCTACCTGAGATTTTGCTCTGCTGGCTGGCGTAGCTGGAGTTACGAGAATGACCAGACTGGAAGACTTCTCCTGGACCGGACTGGTTCTGGTTCAGCTCGGAGTCGTCCAGCAGGCCTGAAGGAGCAAACGGATCGGTCAGCTCAGTGTAGGTGGGAACAACAAGCGATCAGCCTCAGGGATGCAGAACCCAGGCTGAGAACCGGCCCGGTTCTACCCAACTCGTTAAAATAATTACTCTGTTCACTATAAAACTTTTAAGTACCGTTTGACTTCAATACAAGAAGGTTTAAATCTTAAACAGAGACAGATTCCTCTTTCTTTTCCACAACAAGCTAAAAATTCTAGTTTTTAACTCCATTTTAAAGGCTTTTATATCCTCTCTGCATCATTTTCAGATTTTAAATAATTTGGGGAAAGAAGCAGAGTTTTTAAATATATTCACTGACCTGACATGCCTAATAAACACAAAAACCTTGTTTAATAAACCTCATCTATATCTATCTATATCTATCTATCTATATATATATACACACACAGTATATGCTAATGCAACCAAATGCTAATCCAAGAGGAAATTTGATCATTAAACTCAAATCCCTTAAAAAATCTCTGCAAGCTAAAATCCTGAGTTAAACATCTAAATCCTGAGAATAAAACAGGTTTTAGATTTAATGTGCAGTTAATAAAAAAGTTTCAGATTAAATACATTCTTTAGTTAAGTTTAGAAGTTGAAAATAATGAAAAGGTTGACGCAGCCACTCAGCCTGCCATGTGTAGGATATTGATGATGCTTTTCTCAACGTAAACAAAACATTTCTGCATCTTCTACCAAAGCTTTGTTTACACCAGGGTTATAATAGTTTTGGATTTTTCATTATAGTTTAGTTTAATTTCTTTGTGACTTTTTGTTTGTCTAGTTGAGTTAATTTAAATTAGTGTTTGGAGTGTGTTTGCTAGTTTTTACTTCAATCAGTCATTGTACAGAAGAACAACAAGTAAAGCCCATCCAAAGACTGAGAGACAAAGATAAGACCTGCATGGACAGGTTCCAGTTTTCATTAGCTACTATTAATTTAAAATTATTTAGTTTTAGATCAGGTTTACTAGTGTTAGTCATAGTTTTTTTCATCCTTCTTACCTTGTAGGTGGAGAATTCAAGAAGGTCAAAGCATTGAGTTGTGATTATGTTTAAATTTATTTCAGAATGAATACTCAAAAGAAGACACAATTTCCTGAAAATGTAGTAAATTATTGATGAACAATAACTGACTCTGCCGTTTTAGCCCAACTTTTGCTTTTTGCTGACGCCATTTTGCAGACGAGCGTTTACGGATTATTATCATGGATTACGGAGTGCCGTAATTTGCCGGCAGCTGATGTCAACTGATCGAAAAGTTAATAAAGAGATTCATAAACACAAAATGAAGGATATTACATCTATAATTTCAGTACGTTTTGGTTTGTTTTATAAATACATGATATAGTTCTAGTTTTTCTCCATTAAACATTTCGGAAATGTTTTCTCAATTTCAGTTTTTGTTACTTTGCTCGCTCAGGTCAACTCTGATGACCTTTGCTTATAGTAACTATGCTTCTTCTCTATTGAACTCCATGTCAGAGTGAAACCCAGCTGTAAACAGTCGTTTCTCTGCTTTGAGGAGCGACTCCCACCCGAGCTGATGATGGAAGGCCGAGGCTTGGAGGCCCGGCCCAAAGAAACCCCTCCAGCTGGCCCAGTTCCCTCGGCCGTCCCCTCCCCCTTGCAGTCCAGCTGCAGGGTGTGTTCCCGTCCGGGGATGGAGATGGACTTTGCTGTGCTTGGAGCGCTGCAGAGGGGAAAAACAAAACAGCTTTATCAGCCTGGAACAGATTAAAGGAGCAGAGGGAGCTGCTGCGCCTCAACAGATACGAAGGAAAAAATTAGTCATTGTTTCAGCACATGCTTCAGATTATACGGGTTTAAAAAGGAAAATCTGATTGTTGCCTTTAAATCCTGAAAAAAGAACCAGAAGAAATATCAGAAAATTGAAATGTCTTCATTTTGCTACACTCCACTCACACTGGATCAGATGTTACTGAGGTGTTCGGCCAGAACAGACCCAGTAAGAACCAGAGCCAGAAACCATTTCTGCTCTTAAATAATTAAAAACATCAACATCTGGACTGATTTGATTCTTTAACTGGATTCACAGGATGACTGATGAATTGGTGCTTCAATCAACAAAATACATTTCTGAGAGAGAAATGAGCAACTTAAGTTTAATTTCAGGTAAATTCTTGTTAGTAACTGTAAAAATAGATATAAAACCATAAAATTTGCAGGTTATTTTCCGCAGGCCGCCTGATGTAATCTGTGATTAGATTAATGAAGGCCGTCAGCAGAACCAACAAGTTCTGTAAATGCTTTAGATACACCTGGAGGGGTAACAGTAGAAATATCACCTAAATGGACTCAATGATTTTAAAATTTTAATTTAAAAAGGTTGCAGAAAGGATTTGTATCATTACTTAGTCTCTTCAGAGAAAAACTGAATTTATGCTCCTACTTACGTTTTGAAGCACGGATCTCCAGAAAGAAGAGTCATTCCAATGATTACCTGTAAGGTGCAAAAACGTAACAAAAGACAACAGTTCAGATAAAGAAACTTCTTCCATTTCACTTTCCTGACTTCATAAAAGTTGTTTTTAAATCATTTTGTCAAGCTAAAATTTATTTTTCTATTCATCAGTTCATGTAGTTTTGTGCTTTTTTGTAGAATAGAAATACGTTTCTTAGCAGAAGACAAAATGGTCTAGTCAAAGAAAGTGAAACTGTAGAATAAACATGAACATGCATTAAGCTCATGTGACTGGACTGGCTTTGAAGCAGAGTGTACTGGTGATCTCTAGGTGGCGCTGCAGAGCCCCAGACTCCTCCCTGAATGGATGGAGACCATCTAACTGCTTCAATACAATTTCTGGTTTTCATCCTACAAAATATTTAGGAAGTTAAACTAATTTTAAAATCTATTAAAGACTAAAATGAACAATACAAACTTTTTCTGACTAATTTTAGATTGGTGCTGAATGATAAAAAAACCAAAACATTTTTTAATGGTAGAAAAACAACTTGGTGATACAGGAAAACCATTTATCTGCCATCATCGGTGGCTATGCTAACTACAGAAATATACCACACAGTCAGAAACAACCAATCAGAGGCAGGAGGAGGGTCTTAGCGCTGTCAATCACTCTCATGCTCACCTCCTATTACAACTAGTTCCATCGATGCTAATGCTAGTTAGTTCTGGGAACACTGGGAGAAGAAAAATAAGCTTGATTTTTTTCATCAATCATCTGCCGTGGGCTAATAATTTTAACAAATATATTAAAAAATTTATAAAAGTTACGTACTGCAGCTTTAACAGACACGTGGTTTAACGCATAAAATCCCAACGAATGTTGCCAAGGCATTTTATCTTTATAATCAGGCGTGTTCAGGCCCTCTAAATAAAAAAACCTTCACATGCCTGGTCTAGAAAACCCGTCCAGACTGAGCTCTTTCATCAGTTTGACATGGTAGAGATTAAACTGGCTCCTGTTCAAACTGGCGACTATAAACGAAGCCGTAATGTTTTATACAGGCTCGGTTTTCATGCCGTCCGTCCGCCATCTTGCCTTCAGGATGGAGTTGTCCTGCCGCGTGTTCTTGGTGTCGTATCCCTCCAGCAGACAGCAGCGCACCGTGGAGCCGGAACCGGCGAACTCGGCCATGTTGAGGTCTGTGAAGCCCAGCTGAGGAGAGGAAGAGAAGTTTGGACTCGGTTAAATCTAGATTCACTAATGGAGGCTTTCGCTGCCATCTATTTTAGACACACGCTGAGAAAACAGGAGAATCCTGTGACACCCAGTGTTTAGCAGCCAGAGTAATTTCACTTTGTTAACAGCAACGCTTCTAGTTTTAGTTTATGGCAGGGAGCGAAAAGAACCACGTCAGTTTATTTTTAACGTTGAAGATGTCTTTAAAAGGTAGAACTTTGTCACTTTTTATGCTAAATCTGGAATTAAGTAGGAACATGTTACTTTCCTGCTCAGACTAAGTGAAGAGACTAATTTCCCTTCAAAGCATTTACAGTGTCTGGTTTGCATAACATAATCTGGTGAGAGCCTGAAGCAGTGAGGACAGCGCCTGTCATGTCGTATTTAATCTGCAGTAGAAGAAGAAAAGCAGCTGTTGGGGTGAGTCACGACTCGATATGTCGCTTCTATATGAAATTTTAAACATTAATAATGAAAAAATAGTGGTTGTGTCAACTTATATTTTGACTCAATTTCAAATTCTTGTTTGAGCGTTAGCAATATCAATAAAATAATCAACTTATTGGATATGAAAAGCCTTTCATTCCTTAAGTGCCAAGTAAATCTAATTAGCATCATACCCACATTATACTAATGTAGCTGCAAAATTCAAATAAATTTCACATCTGATTGACCAAAAAAATCACAAGTAAAGTTTTGGTACAACTGGATGTAAATTTAGGTATTAAGAGATAAAACTGGCTCCTAAAACATATTTAATTATCAGCCTAATTTTACTTATATCGATAGGTTAAAAAAAATTACTAACATCAGCAGATGCTGATGTATCTTGGATTACTAAAAAAATCTCAAGTCTTATAAAAATTTTAATTTCACAGCCCAGTTTTCATCCCGATGATAAAGCCCAATCTGCTCCTCCACCTCACTGTTTTCTGCCGGATAAATCCTGTCCTGTCAAAGTTCTCACGAGCCAAGAATGTGACGCTTGCTGCTCGGTTTAAAACCTCTGACCTCTGAAGTGTAGGTCAGGAGTTTCTAAATTCCAGCGTTGACACAAATACCTCAGATAAGACCCTCATCTGCTCGACCTCAACTTCAACATGCCAGGTGGAATCAGCCTGTTATCCACGCTGCATGTTCTGTTTTTTCCAATCAACTGGGCTAAAGTTGATCGTTCCCATTCTTCGTTCCCCAGGTTTCCCCTTCTTTAGCAGAGCTTCTGTTTTCATAGGTGCAACCTCTAAGGAGGGAAGTGGAGTAAATTTAACTAAAGGAAATCCAAAAGGAGAACGGGCAGAAACAGAGGAAGCGGTTCCTGTCATGCAACATCATCCAGGAATCGGCATGAGTTTAGGTCCAGGCGGGGATCGACCTTGCTGCATTCATGAGACGCGACTCATCTGTTGGGAGGCGTCACGCTCAGAGAGGAGCTGCCAGGATGTTTTCCCAGCTTCCAGGCAAGCGTGAGTCCAAGGCAGAAAGGTTTTTGATTCATGTTAGTACCAAGCAGGAGGTTTAACTCGTGAAAGCGCAGCGAGAAATGCTAATATTTATGTGACATGACAGTAAGGTTTACAGGAGGGGACACGGGCCCATCTGTAACTGTTTCTATGCGTTTATAGAAGGCAGACAGGAACTCTTACCTTTGAATATGCTTTTCCTCCTTTCAGTTCCTGCAGGGAAAACAGGAAGGCAGTAATGAACCCAGGGATTTAGTTCTGATTAAGTCAGCCTCCAATTACAGGCCTTCAATCAAATAGATCAAATGAAAGGCTGAGACCACACACACACACGCACACACACACACGCACACACACACTCTCTCGATTCCTGCTGTGGAGTTTAATGAGCAGGTTGAAAGATTTAGCATCTGCACTAAAGTGTCTCTGAAACATTTGCCTAAATAGATCCAAACCTGCTGTTACCGACTGAAAGTCAACACAATGTTCCAGCAGACCGAGCAGCAGAACATCTACAATAAATTCACAGAGTCAAAACTCCTGTTTCTGACGTAAGCAAGACAGGAACTAAATGAATAAGTAAAAGGATAGAAATGGAGCAAAACAAAGAACAGTGTAGTTAAGTAAATAAGTCAATTTAATAAGTCAGTAAAAAACAAGTGAATATACAAGTAAGGAGGTGAGATGATGAATAAATCAGTAAATAAGGACATAAAATATGAGTACATAAATGGAAGGCTGTATGGATGGATCATAGATATATATATATATATATATATATATATATATATATACAGTATATATACTGTATATATGATGTACAAATCCACAGTACACAGTGTGTAATCTAGCAGGGCTCAGCTAGCTGCCCATAAAATCGTCCCTCACTGACGTGAATCTCCCTCTAAAGTAAAACACCAGGTGAGAAATCGTCTCACTCTTGACGTTGTGGGTCGTACCTTCCTGACGGACACCCTGCAGACGGACGGATCCAGCACCCCGGTGTGAGGGTTGGCGCTCATTTTCGACACAAAGGTGAACCTCTTCCTCCAGCGGACACAGTTCTCATGAACTTCCTCTCTGTCAGAAAGGAAAAAGAACAAAAACGTTTTAGGAACCGTTTTCAGCACATCTCTTCTATCTCTATCAAACAAACACGAACGCTTAAATTCTTCCTGTAATCGCCAACGGGTCAGTGACTCCCCTCTGGGAATAATCAGGAGGTTAACTGGAAAATTAAGCCATGATGGAGCTGAGACCAACAGCTCATAAACATAAAATATAGTTTATTATTTAAAACACTCTAAAAAGTGGAGATTTGTGACCTTGTGACCTTTGTCATGGATCCAGGGTACACTGATTTGTACAACCCTCGTGAGAAAAGCCTGTCAGCGACAGCATTTCATCATGATAGCCAGGAAGTGGTCAATCTGTGTGAAAACAAACCTTCCTGAAAACAACAACCAATCTGATCAGCAGGTCCTGCAAACCGCTGCAGCAGCTCTGGATCCTTACGAGCAGAGTGGAAAATGTGACACGTGGAACAACACGGAAATTTGATTTTCTGCCACCTGATATCTTCAAAGCAAGAACAAAATTAATCTCTGGAAACCTGGTGTTTACTCAGCTTAACCTGAACATTTAAAGCCAAACCAGGAAAAAACGTGTTTTAATTAGCAGTAAGTCTACATGCTTACAGCTGGTCACTAATCCTTTACACAAAGTGAAAAAACACGTTAAAGAAAAACAAAGAGTTGAACAGAACTAAATCAAAACTACAGCAAATGAATGTTATTGATCACATTCTGTAGATTTTGACAGAAAGTTCAAAGGCAAAACAACTAAAATAATAAGATAATTTAATGTCCCTAGAATATTCTATTGAAAACAGTGGAAAACATCCTAATTCTTGATTAAAAATCCTAGGAAAGTGGATGAAAAACGTAAAAATTAAATTACCATTAGTTTATTTATACAGAACCAAGTCACAACTGATAACAACAAATCTGATCTCACATCATTGCACAAGACAAACAGAATCCATTTGGGATCCATAAATCACCAATCACTCAATAACAATCCAATAATATTCAGTGGACCTCGGATATTCATAAGGGTTAAAGAAGGACAGTGGATTATGAATAGCTGAAAATTTCTCTAAAACACTAATAACTTCAAAGATTAAAAAGATAAAGTATAAATGTAAACTAATTTTTGCCAAGAAGACAGTCTGAAATGAAAAATTCTCTCTCAAACTACGTGTCACACAAATTTCCACTGAAGTCGGCTTCATTTGTGGGAGGATGAAAGCTAAAAATCTAAACAGAAACTTCAAATAAATGGGGAACAACATCATACATGCACCTGACAGACTGCAACTTTTAGAATAACTGTAACTATATTCACTCAACAGACAAATGCAATACAAATCCACTGTTTGCATCCCACTGTTTTTAAAGTGTTGTGCTGCATTTCATCTGACTTTTATGTCATTGACGTGAGAGACGCATCATAATTCTACACCAGAAAAATGCGGTAAATTTGGACGTAAACAACGGCTGAAAATTATAATTATGAACTTATAAAAGACGTTTGTGTCATTGAAGCGCATCACACCATAATCCAACCACTCTTGGGTCTGACTTCACATCCAAACAGACTCCTCTGCAGACGCTGCAGTCAGTGCTCTACAAAACGCCGTTACTAGGAGTTGTGATTTCTTTTTCTTAGCTTCCTCCTAGTTGTTATGATGCTGTTGGCTCCCATTGCTGAATAACTTTAAAATCAGGCTATAAACTGCTCCATCTATCAGTACTTTTGTAAACAATGCGCTGCTGTGTGACGTCAATGTTCTTCTTCTGTGCATTTGAGCCGCTTTGGGGACGTAAACGGTTCTCACAGAAGTCTGATTGCTGCTGGGTTTAATTAGTAGTGTGATCAACCATGCATAAAACAACCAGACTTCAGCAAAAATATGGTAACTGAGCATTAAGACGTGCTGAGTGAAACCTCGTCCTGTCGAGGTTCTTCTATTGAAAGTTGTTATGAACAGGCTGAGCTGCTCTGCAGCAGCAGCTGCTCTAAACACGCCCTTCCCCCTTCAAGTTATTCATTATCCCCAAAGCTCTCCAACAACAAGCACTGATTTTTACCTCCTCATTTCTGCTCTTCCCTCACTTTTTTAACCAGTCATGCATCACAGCTGAATCATGAGCCACATTTAAATGCCTTAGATTTTATAAGAGCAGATCTGTCAATCAGAAGAGGAGATTTTACTCATAAAAACCGTTTTGCACGTCTGGTTTTTACGTTACAGACGGTTCATTGCAGAACTTGACTTGAGGAAATGTACTCCAGGTTATTGTCATCTCAGCCTGCCAGAGGAAGGAAACGTAATCATGATAGGATGCAGGCTTATTTTTGTCTTTCAGTTCTTTTAATTGTTTTCTGGAGCTGTGGTTCTCTAAGAGCACATGCTTTTGTCATTTATAAAAAGATCCATGAGATTTTTTAATCTTCATTTTTAAATGAAACGAACTAAAGTCTGGGTATACACAAATTAAAACCAAAATAAGCCCCAAAACAAAAGCTCAAATCTAAAACAGGCCTGTTAAGATACAAGGACGTGTAATTTCCCTCATTTAGGAGGCTGTTTGATGATCCGTTGTTCCCGGGAAAGAAGCGAGTTTCTGAGAAGTTAAAACCCAACAGCACACACACACGCGCGTGCACACACTCCCAGGTCTTATCAGGACCCCACGCTTTCGCTCCTCCGCATCGTGTACGCCAGAGCGTTCCCGAAACACATTCCTCAGTCCAGATGGCTTTGTTCAGGCTCCATGGAAACCTCACGCTGAAATCCATCGACGAGCTGCCAGCAGCTCTGAGGAAGAGGAGGAGACCCTTCACACCGACCCTTTATTTTTCAGCTGTTTGCCACCCTTAATTCTGCTCTCTGCTTTTAACATCAGAGTAGATTGTGGTGAAACATTTACCAGCAGTTGTGCAGTCAGAGGTTTAAGGTGAATCTGGCCTAGGATGTCAATGGTTAAAGTTGACCTACTATGCTTCTTTGAACAGGCTGGGAAACATCTATGGGTTATACCGAATATGTTCGCTACATTTTTTGCACAATAATTATTCTTGGAAAATCAGATTTTTGTCTGATCAGATCAGAATGAGCTGTTTAAGGGCCTCTTGTTACTTTAAATCCAAATCAGCTGCTGCTGACCACACCCCCAACTCAACATTTACACTCACATGTGAAAATGGCTGCAAGCATATAGGCAATCGTACAACTGTAAATCTTTGACAAGCAGAAGTGGAGCCTCCTGCACAACAAACAAGAATGCAGCAAGTGGTTTCTAAATGGCAAGTCAATAGCAAAACACTCGTCTTTTCCAGCAGCCATTGTACACCGAATGCAGTGGTAAAACCAGCTGACCAAATGTTCTGGGGCTCTGCTGGGTTGCTAGGTTATGGCGGAGCTCTGCTGGGATTGCTAGATAACGGGCAGTGCTTGCTGACTTGTGATGTTACATTCAGAAGGTTTTTGAAGTGGCTCATTTTTCACACACCATAAAACATTAACTTGTTGCCAAAAGCAGTCTGGATGTATATTTTAAGCTCTTGGTTTGTTTTTAGAAGCAGTAGAATCCCAAATGGAAGTACAAAAATGTGTGAAATGTAAATTTTGCATGATAGAACAGCTAATGGTTGTTGTGGAGACTTGGTGTCTCCAAGATGCTCTAGTTCCTCCACAATGCACTTCTGAGACTTGTTTTAGCTGCCTTACTCACCCCCAACTGTGTGGTGCCAAGTTAAATATGACCCCTTGTCCAGTTAGTGTCAACTGACTAAAAGAAACTGACCTCTGTGTCACACCATATTTATACCCCTGGGAAACAAGAAGTCATGTTTAACCAGTCTGTAGTTCCTAGAAACTCAGATTAACTTTAAAAAAAGTAAATTATGAAATCAGTTACTGTGCCAACAGAAATTCAGCTGATGCTTTCCCCCCAGAAACTAAACAAAACACACTACAGCTTGAATTATTCAAACATTTTCTTGTGAAATTATACTACCGCAATAAAAGCTTTTTAACATATCTACACCAAGAATAATAAAATGTAGCTGCATGTTTAGCTTCTTGTACACCATAAAGTGTATTAATTCAAATACCAGAAACACCGGCGCTACTGGAGCAGATTTAAAAATACGACGCAAATTTCTCAGTGAAATGAAACGAATGCAACACCTAATGTGTCGTTTCTTTTTTCAGTTTCTACAGTTTTCTCCATCATCGCAGATTCAGACAAATTCTTAAAGATTATTACTTTCTCCTCTGATTATGTTGATTCACTTAACTCTTGATACCAAAGTTATGAGAAGTTATTTAAATTTTTCTGGCTAGAAAACGGCAGCGAATGAATGAGCAGTTCTGCACTGAACTAGTTATGTTGCTTTGACTGTAAGAAGAGATAAAATTTTAAATTGGCAGATTTAAATCCAGGCTTTTCCTCTCACGGTTGTCTTTATGTTGACTGTGGGGTTAATCACTGAGGAAGAGGATGAGGGAGGACTTCCTCAGTCCGTCATGAATATATGGAAATGGAAATTCCCTTCAATGAGTAATACAGGAAAGCAAATCAGAACTGCAGCAGTGAGTGAGCTCTAACTCATCAAAACGAAAATATTTACAGAGGCAAATTTACCTGAAAGCACAAAACAAAATGATTTGAGGCAAGTGTTTATTTTGAGAGCTAACACGATAATAGCAATGTTGGAAGAATGGTGAAGAAGGACGAGGTCTGACATGCAACTAATTTATTTTGTAAAGAATTTTTTGGCTTTTGCTGAACCGAAATTAGTCAGGAAGTGGTGGGAGAGACAAGGATTAGGATTAAGGCTTCTACTGATCCACCCAGAGCCCAAACATGCAGCTACAAACCCTGAATTTTACAGAAAAACTTTAGGAAACAAAGTCTTGTCTGTCCCTTCATGGTGGCTTAACTGCTAGTTTGTTCTCTCTCCTAGTCTCCCGAATGGCATTTTGTTTTGTTGGTTGTTATTTTCTGATCTTTGTGTGATTCATGGAAATCATGACAGCAACTTAAATTAGTTTCTGCATCTTCTGTCAGAACGGCAGGCACCATGGAGACCCACGTTAATATAAACTCCTTCCTGGAAAAGCTTTAGTGAGGAAAATCTTCACCAGTGGCATAGTTCAAAAATATGAGGGATGCAAGTTCACTAATAAGGAGCTGAGCAACTTTGACTGGGTCTCTCGCTAAAAATCGAATACAAAACGTACTGCCTGAAAAAGCATTATAAATTTAAACAAACTGAATAATCTCCATTTGAATGATTTATAATTTTTTCTCTTTTCTTTCTTTTTCACCAAAAATTGGATGACAAAAGTCTTCAGTTTGACGCTTTGGTCTCAACCAGCTCCATTTCCCAAAAAACAACTTTGCTTACAGAAACTTCATAAATCATTTTATTTGTCGTTTCTGTCGTTTTGTCTATTTATTTTGGACATTTGGCATGTCTTTCAGGTCCAGTGGTAAATGTTCATTAGAATTTAAAGTTTATTGATCATTGAGGATGCGTTCTTGCATTACTATACCATTACCGTTATATTACTTGAAAATGTTGTCAAAACAACAATATTATCGCTTATCACAATTAATCATCCAGCAAAATGTGTTTCCATGACAGGCCTATATCTGCATCCACCACTTACGCTTGCAGACCAGATTTGCTCATTTCTAGAACTGATGTTGGGGCCGCCCAAAATCCTTCAGTGGGCCACAAATGGACCCGGGCCACATTTTGGACACCCCTGAGTTCCCGGATTCATGTTTATTTTGACCTCCCTGACACCAAACATCTTTAATCTGGACCGACAGGCTTTGGTAAATAGGTCTGTGCTCCATCTATCAGAGGTTTGCTTCATTTGAACCAGGAGGAAAAAGTCTAAAACCAACAGAATATTCAACAGAAATGAACTCTCTTCCCTCTGATCAGCCTGAAAAAGATAAACTAAACCCCGTCCTGAATGAGCGATAAGTAAACATGCTGTCCGTGACGACTGATGGCCCCAAGTTGGACCCCAGCATGTGATGACTCATCATGTCAGCAGCCAGGCGGTATGGGATCCTTATCTACCATCCTGGCTGCTTTGGAAGGCCGCGGCTGGGTCGGGTCGCGTTGGGAGCTCAGATAAACGACCCGAGAGCAGAGCGCAGAGATCCCGCAGTGGGGATGGTGACGTCAGGACGGGAGAGGAGTCAGGATGTTCCCAAACGTTACAGGGTGAACCACTGAACGCAACACTCCTTTCAGACTTAGTGGCCATCGCTGGGCCAGTCAGGATGACAAATTTAGCTCACCGAGAAATTGTCTCAAAAAATTGTGATAAACAATAATATTGTTGTTTAGATTTTTGCCACTGTGCTTCATGACAGCTTAAAAATAAAAAAGTGTGGAGTGAAAAGGGTGGATAAAAGAGGAAAGAAAACTTGCCACTAGTTTGGCAGTATTCCAAATATTTAAAACAGAAAATTAATGAGTAATTATCTATACGTTTTTCAGCCATTTTGTCCAGCTCTAGGTTTTGCACACATCTGAGATGGGAATGCAGCTAGTCTGATGAATAAAAGAGAGACCATCTAAAGTTTTTCCATCTCATCAGAACCTAAATCAAGATTTTGAGGTTTCTTCAGAGGAAGCGTCTCCTACGTTTCATCCAAAGCAGAAATACAAACACGGAGAGGAGCAGTATTAACAATCAGTTTCCCTGGGAAGCTGCAGTGTGGAAGGAAGTCCATTTTGATTACCTGCTCAGGCACCAGCCGGGTCCAGTCCAAAACAACCCGCTCACCTTCCCTCACGTCCCATCAAAACACTAACAACTGGAAAAGTCTGATGAAAACAGGAAACAGCTGCTGAAAAAGCGGATCGTCCCGGTTGATCCCTGACAAACTCTCGCTCCCTTTCTGGGATCCTTCCTGCTTTTCATTATGAGCCCCATTCCTCGTCTCACAGGACTAAAGCACAAACTCGATTATGTCTGGAGACTTTGGAAAAAGTGATTCTTTTTTCCTGCAATCTAACACTGCAAGGGACAAAAGACCTCCAGGGATGGCTTCCTGATTGTTTCCACTGACTCACTAAAACAGGATTGAAACCTCAGAAATGTTGTGCCAAACCTCCAAAACTTAAAAAGGTACAGAGTTGATCCATTGAGGTTCATACAAAGACTCTAAAGAACACAAACTGATTAATTTTTCTTACTGTATTATGACAAAAAAAGACAAAATGTCAGCTTTTTATAAATACCATTGGTAGAAGCTCACATCCAACAAGACCAAAACCTTCCCCACTGTGTTTTGCAGATGGAGGGGAAGAGACGCTTTAAATTTTCCCAAAAGGTCAACAGTAGACGGTCCGGACACTGTGCCAACTCCACCCAGAAGTTCACTACACTGCTGAGGCTCCTAAGAAGCACATCCTGAACGAGCTGCCGGGAAACAAACCCGACAAACGTAACCGGAAAGCAACCCACAACTGGAGCAGCAACTTAAAAATAATAAATTCAATGTTAATTTACTTGAATACTAATATTGTAAAACTTCCAACATTTCAAATCAACAACATTGGAAATACTCACATTACCTAAAAACCGCTCCGACTCAGGGAGCTGATACCTTCTGGGAAAGAACCCAGCCATATGTCTTTATTTCATATCAGCATAAAAAAACAAGATTTTTACAGCCCTGATCCACTACTTTATTAAAATACCTTTTGGTTTGATGCTACCATTCAGTCTGCTTTTGTCAGAGTCCATCATCATTATTTGGTCGATCCACCTTGCAAAGTTTCTCCAATTCAACATCTTATCCACATTCTTCTTCAAGTGACCCAACAGATTTTCTGTTAGACTTATTTCTGGCTCGGCCATTCCAAACCTTTTATTTTGTTGCAGATTTAGAAGTCTACTTGGAGTCATGGTGCTGCTGAAAAATTTAATCCATCTTCAACTTTCTAGAAAACACTCATTTGGTTTGGATCAAAACCAAATGTTATTTCCTCCACATTGAAAAAAATGCCCAAATAATGATAAGTCTTCACTGAAGTATTTCATGAAGAATACTGTGCATTTTTTGGTAGACTTCTCCTGACTGGGACCTTGGTACAATAAGATCTTTTTAGATTTTTGCATCTCTCTGCCATCTCTGACTGAAGGATTCGGTTGTTTTTCGCAGTAGATACTGCACATAAAATATGGGAAACAAGTTTTAGGATGATTTTATTGACGGTTAGCCTTTACGCCACAAAAAAGACAGACTTTTAAATTTGGGTGAACACACTTCTGAGATCTTCACTTTCTGTGCTCACCCTCTTAAAACTCAACCGTTCCCTCTCCTAAGCATTCCAACATTCCTGTTCTTTATAAAACTTCATCAATAAAAAATCCTTGGCTCTTATTTCGTCTCCACATCAAACACGATAAACCCCGATCCAGAGAAAAATACCTCCCATAGCCAAGCTGAGCCGCACATTACTGTTCAGTGTTGAGATGTAAAGAATCAACAAGAATAAAAAGCCAAGCTATAAAATGTTCGAAATGTAACATTCAATGTGTGACAAATAGAAAAGCAGTGCTGACAATGGAAAGACGCTGTCACAGCAGAGCCCAATTTCTGCCAAATCAAGATGGAGGCCATCTGTTTTTAAAGCTGCACACAATGAAAACACATTTTCAGCTGGGCAACGTGCCCGTCTGGATGCAACGGACTCCTTCCTGTGTTGATAAATGTCTGATAACTTCAGTTTTAAAATGTTTTCCATGCGGAGCAAAATCTACTTTCAAATTCTTTTAACTCAACAGACCAAAAAGATGGAAGAGGGTTCAGTTAAGAATATGGAGCAGAGACGTCAACATTCAATACGCAGTACGACAAAATGAAAACTTGGATAAAGTCACAATTGTTTCCCCCACATCTAAAGATGAACCTTTTCACAGTTAAACTTATTGAAACTTCATGTTCTGATGGAGTACAATATTTTGCAATTTATGTACAAAGTGCATAAAAACTTTTACCAAGCAAAATTCAAAATAGATTTGTACAGAGAAAAGGAAATACAACTTACAAGGAACTGAAATTTAAAAAAATAATAATAAATTTGATTCACAACACAATGATTGATATTAAAGGTGTCAGTTTATGGAACAATCTTGAAAGTGAGATAAAATATCCTAAATCTCTGCTTTTAAATGAAAATTTAAAATGATTATGATGAAGCAATGTTTCGATAAATGAGCTGATGTTTTGTTGTGTATTTGAAATATGTTTGTAATGATCTAAGTTGAATAGCTAATTTTATTTTTATGTTAATAAGGGGCAGATATTAGTTTAGACTTCTCTCTGCTCTTTTTCATTCATTATTTCTTTTAGTAGTTACATGAACTTCTCATATTTATTAATGAGTGAATGAAATAAAAAAAAATCTAATTAAATCTGAGAACAAACTGACTTTTTGTTTAACCAGTGAACCTGGCGCAAGCTAAGCTTAATACCACCAGCACATGTTAATGCAATTTAATTACCAAATACTTCATTTATTCCAAAGGGAAATTAAACATTGTCAGAACTAATATCCTCCAGGTATCTTCAAAGAGTCGTTGTAGATCGTGATGGATGGAAGAGTTGATTTGAACTTCTTCCTCCTTTCTCTGCTTTTTGGTGGCATTATCTGAGCTTATGAGATGCTAATCAGCTGCAACCAGGTGTAAAAGAAACCCTTGTTGCCATGGTTACTGTCTGAAAGTGCAAAAATAAATAAAAGAGCAGAACCCCTTACAGCTGCACAAAATCCAAAACCAGAGGGAATAATTGACCTAAAAAGCAATGCCTCATGAACAGAAGTCTATAAAAAGATTAAATCTGAATGCAACAAAGGAGTCGGTTTTCTACCCATACGACAAGGCAGATTTAAAGAGCAGCAAAAGCAAACGAGGTGGATTAGCAGTGTTTGTCAACAACTGATGGTGTCATCCAGGACATATTGCTGAGACATATCACCTCCAGTGCTCAGAAATTGACATGTTAGTATGTCATGGCAGTCAAGAGACAGAGATCCTTCCTGTCACAATAGAACCCCACAGCATTCTGGGAGATGTAGGCAGAGGTAAGGCTCAACCTCTAACTACCAGCTAAGCCAGGTTGGTGGAATCAACTCACTTTTTGGTTACCTAGCAACTCACTTACTCTTTGGTTACCTAGCAACAACCTGTTGAGTAATTGGTGCAGCAGCAGTTTAAGGTTTTGCCGCTGTTGATTATAACTGCTTAAAAATAAAAAAAGAAATGGCATGGAGCGAAGACTTTGGGAAAAAACAGGAACGATCGTGTCACTAGTTTGGTAGTATTTCAGATATATAAAAGAAAAGCTAATCAATTATTGATATTGACTGATATGAAAGGCTTATATTGTGATATGTCTGTCAGCGGCGCTAGATTGATTTATTTCTGTTTCATGTATAAATGTTACAGATGTACAACAATGTTTCAGGCCATAAAGGGAAACAAATTTTCAGAAGCACTTTCCTGCTCCGATCACTTAAAGTGAGAACCAAAATCAGATTATTACTCCTTTATGTACCATCCACAGATACAACAGGAGATTCACAGATTCTTTACACTGACTTATTGCTCATTTCCTCAGAGCTCTGGCAAAGATACAAATATTAAAAACCAATGAGGAAGAGTGCGGTTGGATTATCTGGAGTGTTTTCCTGCAGCAGCTGCGTTATCTGAAGTGAGTGGCACTGATGGCTGAGATCAGAGGAGCCAAACAAAACTTTCCCTGAGAACCAGTCAGTCACATTCCCAACATGTGACCCTCTTTCATAGCCCGGTCGATCGCCGGTCCCGATTCGCGACCCACGGCAAGAACAAGGCCCGTCGTACAAAGACCACGTTTGTCAGATCAGTGACATAACCCTAATCTACGTACGAGCCTCCCTGTGCCGTCCCTCGCTCCTCTGAGAGCGCCTTGTTTTCCGAAGCAGAGATGATAACGGAGACGGGAGGGCGGGAAATCAGAGCCGTTACATAACCAGGAGAAAGGAGGACGACTTCTGACACCACATGCACAGACGCAGTTTGGTTGGGTGGAAAAAGATGTGAAGTTATTCGAAGAGCTGATGAAACTGCAGCTTCTGGTGGTAAATATTTAAGCCAGATTTAGTCTCTGAAACCAGCCAACACATGACATGAAAATCTGAAATTTAATTGATTCATTTTCTCTTGGTTTACACAATATAAGCAATATTGATAATTGTCTATAATAATCATTGATTTGTTTTTGTTTTAAATATGTGAAATACTACCAAGTTAGTGGCATGACCTCCTGTTTTATCCAGTTTTTACTTTTTATTTCCACTGATTGGGCATAAAATAAAAACGAGTTTGACATTGACACTTCTGCAGCTTGAAGTTGTTTGGGACGATGGTTTACGGATTTTATAACTGTGCTTGTGCTTCCTGAGGAGCCAGACTGCAAACATTAAACAGTCTCCAGTGCATCAGTCTGTCACTTTATCAGTGAAAAGATGCAGAGCAAACATATTTCCAGGCAATAAATCCGATATCGGGAATCAAAGGCGAGGACCTTTGATGTTGGGAACTTGTCAGAGGAAGATCTGAATCGGCCAGCTGAGAGTCATCTTCCCAATCTGGCTAATCTCAGTGGAGGTTAAAAGCTTGTAAACACAGATCTTATGAGCCGAGTTTAGCTGAGTTTAGTCTGGACGATCATGAAAGGTTCCAGCGCAGAGACTCAGAGAAGTGGCTTAACGTGGCTACACCCTGCGATTAAACATGACTCAAAAGGTAAATGTTCTCCGATTGACGGCCTGAGCTGCAGAAACTCAACAATCTGCAAACAAAACTCAAACTGAGCTTTTAGAGGAAGGAAGAAAACTTAAAACCAGACAATCCTGCAGCTAGTGTCACCTTTTTGATAACAACTCGGTGTCTGTATTCTTGGATAATATTAATAAGAAACAAACAATGCAGCTTTTCTCACTTTATTGTCACCCCTATAAGCTTCAGTTTCTATTGCAGTGGCCTAATTTCACTGAAAATTTAAGAAGATTCAAAAGCTTGATTATTTATATTGTGTTTTTTTAACAAAATAATTTTTGGCAAAACTGATCATTCTTATAAGGCATTTTTACATGCATGTTTTACTTTTTCAAGTTGATTAGTGACTAGTCATTTTTAAATGACTAAATATGACATTTTCCTGTTTTAGCCACTCTTCAGAGGGGAAAAAACAAGAAACCATGTCTTTCAAGACTTTCTTCTGCTGATTACAAGTGAGGAAAGGACCACAAGAAGAAAAGAAAAAAAAACAACTTGAGTAAACGTAAATATACACACAATCACAGCAGTAATTAAAAAAACCTGGAACTGTGATGAAAAAGGCTGGATGAGGATCCACATTTATCTTGCCACCACAAAATGAACAGGATGGTAAAGAAGATATAATTCTCTGCTACAAATGGCAACAAATTTCATTTTTGGCTCAACATATAATTTGTAAAGAAGTCTCAGGAGATTGAGAAAAAACATGTTCGCCCCTTTGTGATTTCTTTGCTTCAGATCAAACAAAGGTAAATATTAGACCGAAGAAAAGTATGTTAAATGTGTGATCACTAACTAACCCTAATAACTAGTTGGGCCAAAGTTTGCAGCGTTTTTGTTTGTAACTATTTTCTTAGGAGCAACAGCAAAATATTTAATAAATAGACAAGGACATCATAACAGTACTAGCAAGCTAGGAACTGAGAACTGTGCTTGCCAACGACTCATGTTGTTGAACCAGAACATGTTACTGTAATATTACCGTTTGAAAAGATTTATTTTTACTTATTTTAAATAGTCTATTGATTTTTTTTTTTTTTTTTACATTTTATACTATTATCCTACTCAGTTGCACATTCCTTTGGAACAAAGTGCACCATTTTGGATAACTGCAGTATTTTATGTTGTATTTTTGTACAGTATGTTATTCTTAACTTAGTTTTTTAATATATACATTTATACTTTCAGTTTTTTGTGAATCTACATGCCTCGATTCTCTCACTTTGTTCTTGTTACACCTGAATTTCCCCAGTGTAGGACAAAAAAAAAGATATTTCTATTCTGAAATATAATCTCTGCTCCCAGATATTTATCTGTTCGCATGCAACATCAGTCTTCAATAATAAGCCTCTTCAGACTCGCTGCATGACAGACTGCTACAGGAGATCATCACCAAGGTACTTGATTGAGTTAACTTTTGCTTCGGATAAATAAAGCATTGTTTAATTAAATTGAATGTCAATGCAGAGGTTAAGTTGGCCCAGCAGCCTATATGCGAACTCTTATGAAGTTTCCAGAACAAAAAAGACAAAATAAACTGATTAGGGGAGACATTTCAATAATTAAAAAAAAACTCAAAGCAGGTGTGTATAATTCACAGAATTCCTCCAAAAATTAATTAAAACTAAATCTGAAAGTGTAACATGACTTTTAAATGCTATTATTTAAGCAATTAAAAGCCATTTTGCAGCTTTATTCTGACTGTTTTTTGTACCTGGAAGAAGTGGCGACAAAGTCTCCGTCCAGCAGCCGCAGTTTGCAGAACAGAACCCCGTTGACAAAAGGCACAGCGGTCAGCTCCTCCAGGGTCAGCTGGGTCTGAAACTTGAATTTCTTCTTTTTCACGAAGAACGCCATGATTTCACGGCGTAAACTCGCTTAAAACCGACGACTAACCGAACCGCTGGTAAAAACAGACGAAGCTAAAAACAAATCGCTGACGCTTTTAAAGGGATTTTGCAGGCGAACTCCGCTGTTTCTTCTCGTTCAGACGGGATTCAGCGCTTAAATCTGGAAACAAATCAAGTCAAACTGTTAATAACGGTTTACGGACACGGAGGAAACGTTCGTGAAGGTGAGGGAGGGGAAAAACTCACCTAGATTCATCTCGACCTCTGTGAAAACCACCAGCAGAAGGTCGACAACATTGAAATGTCAGAAAAGAAGACCCAGTCCGCCTTTCTTTGCGGTTCCGAAGACAACTTTGCTGTTAGCTGCAGCATCAATTAAACTGACAGCGGGTGCTATCTAACTTCCGGTTGGAATCTTTCAGAATAAAGGCTCAAAAGCTCAAATAGCTCGGTTATTCTCAACATAACCAACCACCAAAACACCGTATGTGTTGCTGAATCTGAGATAAGTAACATTTAAACTTTATAACCGAGTTTTACTTGCTTAAATATTTTAATGTTAACTTTTTTGTTTTTTGCTTAAATATCAATGGCCTCTTTTCCGGTTTATTTTTGCTAATTTGACGAGACATGCTGCAAGTAGAATTGTAAGTGAAACAGCGCCGCTGTGCGGCCAGATATTCCCAGGACTAAGAAAAACGCTTATTAAATCCATTATTTTTGTATATATTCTACATGGAGTGGGAATACTAGCTAAAAATTGTGCTCAAGTAAGAGTAGCATTATTTTAATATATTTTTACTCTAGTAGAATTAGGAAGTAGTCATTAAGTTTGGAGCATGAATCTCCTTCTTATCATGACACCAAATCATCATCAGATTCAGTTGAGTACTTTGACTACAACACTAAAATTCTTGATTTTCTTTTATTTATTTAGCACTATTGCATTACAACAAGAGGGTCCTGAGGTCTTTCTGTATGGACTTTGTATGTTTTCCCAAAGCATTGTGGGATCTTTCCAGGTATCGCAGCTTGCCCCCAATGCCAACAAAACATGACTGTTGGGCTAATTTGTCTCTAAATTGTCCTTGTGTACGAGTGAACGTTTATGGTGGTTGTTCTATGGGTCTCTGAATTGAACGCTGGTTTTTAGAACTAGTTAGTACCACAGAGACATTTAGTGAAAAAACGAAAGGAGTATCTTAAATAATTTTATGTCAGAAAAGCAGGTATTAATTTTTACATTTTAAATAATTATCTACTGACAAGTTTTCAGCTAACTGCTCTTTGGGAATCACCTTGTTGGAGCTTAATTCACATTTTCTACCTTTTAATCAATGTTTTTTATTTTTATTTTTTGGTGTTTACAGACAGCAATACCTCATTTAAATCTGGTTTGTTGTTCAGATGTCTCTGTTTCAACAGAACAGTCGTTAATCCACTGAAATTTCCTTTTTCTTGACTGAGTGATTGATAAGAAACCAAAATAAAACCCTCTAATATGATCAGGAGTGAATGCGTGTGAAAACCAGTTTGAGCCTAAAGAAAAAACTCCTGATCAAAATAAATGGCTGCTTGGATAGAATACAAAGAAATAGATATTTCTAGAGTATTATGTAAAACTGTAATTTTGTCTGCTCCTCACATCTGTTTTTTGTTGTTTTTGTTTGGAGGTTTCCTAACTTTAAAGACGATGTAGGAACAGATCAGCAGAGGGCAGCGTTCAGCTAAAGAAAACCGGACTGGAGCTAAAATCCTCAATTTGAATCAAATCAAATCATTTTATTTACATTTTTTGTGCGCATAAATAACAAAATAAGACAGTGTTTTTTTTGGGATGTTCAACAGTTAAAGGGTGGAAAAACATCAATCAGACATATAGTCATAACATAAAGTAAGTGTGACCATATAGATGCATAATCATTACGTTAGTTTGCTGAAAACTTTGTCACACAAACTCAAATATTTCCACAGTATAATTTAAAATAACAACATGAAACCCAGCAATGCAATCAGATTTTATGTATCTGTGATAATAGATCATTTTTATCTTAAAATATGCAAAAATTGATCTAAAATGGGAACAATCTCTCATGCTGACTGGGTTTCCAAATGTTTCTGCTACAATCAGCCATGTCAAAAATGTTAACAGCCAAGTTGTTGCAAAAGGAAGATGATTATCGACTTAAAGGTCACAGTCTGAGCTCACAAGCCTCAACATTGCCAACTGTAGGGAGGGAGAGTGGCATGAAGTTTGGTGCATTACACGTCTCTGATGACCTCATCGGGTCAAAGAACCCTGAAATGATGAAACTGGCTCAGCAGTAGCTGCTCAAACTACCATTTCTCCCAGCATCCTCAGTGTGGTACCGCAGCTGCACTGTAAAACATTTGAGCCACATTTAGTTGTGACTACAATCTTCTACTATTTAAATCAAATAAATTTAGCCACTTTTAGATTTTGAACCTAAATGTGTGAGTTTGTGAAAGATAAACTTACAGTAGTAAAATGTATTAACTTATTATTAATTTTGTCAAACCTCCAAGAGTTGAATAAACTAGAGTTTTTAGGTTATCGTTTTACTGCTTTTTGTTTTTACTCAGGATCACTCAGGTAAACAGAAGAAACATATAAGGAGTTAAATACTGTTTTACAGAACTGTAATCATTTAATTGTATAAGACAAATAGGTTCAGATTCAATCAATATTTAAAGTAACAACAACCATTTCAAAGATTTCTACATTAAATCTAAATAAGATAGTTTATAGAATAATCCATTTAATTTGTTTTGACCAACATTCAGTCTAAACTATTTTTTAAACATAACAGCTGGCAAGGTCAGATGAGCCGCCACCTGCAGGAATAAGAAGTTGTTTTGGCTGCATCTGAAGTTGCTGGAAGATATTTTGCATATATTATCAGACGAAGGTTTTATTCAGCCTCACAAAAAGTGAAAACAGACAGAAAAGCTGAATTCTGGATTTCCTGATGATCAACAAGTGTTGAGATATAACCCAAAGAACATTTCCTGATTAGCATTTATTCAAACAGCAGTCACAAAAGGTCCAATTCGCTGGCATAAAGCAGTTTTTTCCCCGAAGTGTCACACACGATTGTTCAGAGATCACCCTCTGAACAATCATGCTTTGCCGCCTCACCTTTCACCGATTTGGCCCCAGTAGATACAACTTGTTTGTCTGATTCTGCAGGTTAAAGGGCGCCTGATTCATGTTTGTCGCAAACAGATGGGCTGCAATACCCATTTTACCTTGTGAGGTTTGACGCAAAGAAGCAAGAGGAGATGTTTGTCTTCATGCTGCATTTTAACTGCTGTTTTGATGAACTCTAAAATCTGCAATCGGATTCACCTGGAGTCAACGCATATCTGCAGTTATAATAGCTAGATACTAGCGGTCAGGCCTGAAATCTGGGTGTGGTGATAGACTCTGACCTGAACATTCATAGCCACATAAAGACAGTTACAAAGTCGGCCTTCTGTCACCTGAAGAACATTTCCAAGATTAGAGGACTAATGAACCAGTAAGATTTAGAGAAACTCATCCATGTGTTTATCTTTAGTCGTATTGATTACTGACATAGTGTCTTCACAGGTCTACCTAAAATAAAAAAAATCTATCAGATTCAGAATCCTGCTGCTGCTGCTGGTGTTTTGACTAAAACCAGGAAGACACAACACATCACCCAGTTCTATAGTCCCTACACTGGCTCCCTGTAGCTCAGAGGATAGACTTTAAAATACTGTTGTTTCTAAATCACTGAATGGCTTTGCAGCACAACACATTAAAGATCTGCTGTTGTTGTATCAACCTTCCAGACATCTCAGGTGTTTTGGTTCTGCTCTGCATCCACAGAACCAGAACCAAACATGGAGAAGCAGCATTCAGCTTCTACACATCACAAATCTGGAACAAACTACTGGAAAATTGCAAAACAGCCAAAACATTGAGTTACTTCAAATCCAGAATAAAACCCCACCTGTTTAGAGTTGCTTTTGGACCATAATCAATAAAACATTACCATCATTTTGATTTGTAACGCCAGCATTTGGCAAAAGGTAATGTTTCAAATGTTGACTGTGTTTTCTATGACTTTGTAATTTTGTATTTTTATTATGTAAAGCACTTTGAACTGCCTTGTTGCTGAAATATCCTAAAAACTTGATTAACTGATTCACTTGTACTCTGCCCTTATATACAACACGGAAGAAAATCTTTTTGACTCAGGCTTACATAATTACATAACGTATGCACCAGAAGGCTAAAATATCTGTCTAACATTGAAGTTGTTGTTCAACTTGTTATGCTGTTTGCCAGAGAAGCCCAAAGTCTTTGGGATCAAAGCCAACTTCAACTAACATGACCATGAAAGGAAAAGCCTCTGCGCAAACAAGACAGAAGTCACAGCACATACTGTTTGTGCCTTCAGCTGAACTATCCGGAAAATTCTAACTTTTGGTGAGAAGCATCAGAATCAGTTCAAATCAGTGGTGATTCTTGGATAAATGATGTTCTAGGCAAGCCCCAGTTTTTGCCAGCCCCCAAGCCAATAGATAGTTAGCACAAGTCTGAGTTGGAAGATCCGCGCCATCTTAGTAGGCAAGCCCAAGAAAAAGAAAGCGTGTGGGAACTCTTCACCAGTGTGTGAGAGAACAATACATGAACAAAATGGCTGCTGAGATGGAGAAGGAAAATATGTCAGATGACGTGGACAAGCTGCCTTCGATCACATACTACAGTAAAGTTCACAGCCTAATGAACAAGAAGAGTGAGTACAAAATGGAGTAGCTTCACGGCCTGAAAGCCATAGAGGCAATCTGTGTTTAAATGCATTTGTAAAGAACATACAGACTCTTCACGTGAATAACAAGATTCTGGTAGCTGGCAGAGTAAGTACATGTTGTAACATACATGTAGGTTACATGTCCGTCTTAGCTAGCAGACAAAAGCCACATTAGCTAGGCTAATTTTGCTAGTTCAGCAGTAAGTACTACAGTAAATATCACTGATATTTATCTTAGTATTACACAGAGGTGGGTAGAGTACTCAAAAATTGTAATTAAGTAATAGTTGTACTGTTAAGTTAGATAGGAACGAGGCGAGAGCTAGTTCTAAGCTTGTGGCCTGTTTTTTTCCATTGTTGTCATAGCAACTCCATAACAACTGTCATGACAGCTACGAATACCAAGATGGCTGTCATCTACAAAGTTCCCTGAAGTGTGACGTTACATGAGAACTATATATTGAAGGCAATGGTAAATGGTAAAATTTAGGTACAATGCAACTGACGCAGTCGGTGGTTGTGTGCCTCCCTCTTTTAAATAGTTCTTGCCCATGGGAAGTTTTTTTTATTACCAGAGAACATTTCTTAGTAAAAAATAATGTAATGAATTCTATTCAGTTTTATTTATCTAGCGCCAATTCACAACAAACGTAATCTCAAGATACTTTGAAAAAAACCCAAACAAAGCAATCATTTCAATTCCAGTTGATCCAAGTTAATAAACAGCAGAGTAAACGCAATTAATTATTCAAAGTATTTTTAAAAACTTTCTATCAAAGGAAACCCAACAGATTGTATCATGTGATTGATGTGCAGCATTTATTGCTCCATAAATGGATTGTATCTTTAAAAGATTACAAGAAAGTCCGGCTGTTTTGGGGAGAATTTGAAGAAATGTGGGTGGAGTTTTGCAATGTTTGAATAATGGTGATAAACCTGAAGGTAATTCTTAGAAATGGACTGAAGTGTGCCTTGAAGGGCAGGTATAAATACCAATGGGTAGATAGGAATTTTACTCAGAAAATCACCTTTCGCCTTTTTAAAGGAAAACCAAATGAAGAAAATAGGGGAAAGTGGGCATCATGAGACATCATGAAGATATTTAACCACAACATGTTCAGCTGACCTCTTGGCACCTTTTAATTTTTTGCTTTTGGCGCTTGTTTTTCATGACGTAGTTTATGTCCAACAGCCTTCACGGGCTGTGCATGCTGGTATCAGGGCAAAACACAAACAGCAACAAATACAACACCAACATTTCTCAGAGGGTACTGGTTTGCTGTGATGTCACAAAGTTTTTTGATTTATTGTTTATTCCCTGAAGCAGGAATCAGGGAAGACTGCAAACCAAGGTCAGGAGACTCAATGCCTGAGTCTATAGTAAACACTAATTTTTACAGTGCTTGTATTGTTCTTTGTTTGTTTGGTCCCTCAGTAAAGGTTCATAGGTAGAACCAGAACTTTAAAAGACATAGTTTAGTTCTTATTCTAATGTATATAAAAATGTTAAAAAGCAGAAATAGAAAAAAGATTTCTTTGTGAACTTTCAGGTAGCATACTGTGGTTTTATAATACTGATTTTATTGTAGTTTTTACAATAAAATGTATGTGTTATTTTTATGTTTTGCAAAATAATTTCACAAAACCTAAGAAAATAATTCTTTTACATTGTTTAATTTTAGAAGTAATATATAAATAATGAAAAAATAAGGTAAGGAAGGAAAACAAAAGGAAACTAATTGTTAAAACAATAAGATTAGAAATGAAATGGAAAATTAAATAATGCTGCTAATATTAAATTATAAATGATTTAACATTGGTATTAACATTCATTTGTATAATTTAATAAATTAGGATAGTTCTTATTTTTTGTATACAATATTTGGCACTTTAATAACTTTATCAAGATATTTATTTATTTATATATTTATTTCGTTTTTTGGCAGGATGCGTCGTCCATATTTCTATCCATATTTATTTTATGTGTAAGAAGAGCTTCTTGATAAAACACTTCGCGGGAAGCAGCCTCGACGATCACCTTTTAAACGACATATACATAATTGATTGGTCAATTCTTCACGTGCTGGACGAAAGCTGTGACATGATTGGTCGATAGATTCCACATAGTACACTCGAGAGCGCTTGAGTTCATTCCTCCGTCATATGACTCTGCCCCCCCTTCCATCAATGGAGGACTTCAATGATTGGTTAGTAGTAAAGTGACGTATTCCCGGGGGTGTGATGAGCCAATTACGTGAAACTATTCCTGGAAGAGGCGGAGCCTCGTGACATTCTTTAGAAGCCGGTTGCGTATGTGACCGGCATTCAGTGTCGGCCCGCGTAGGAGGACACCGCAGAGAACTATTTATTTATTTATTGTAGTTTATTTTAAATTTATCCAAGCTGAGTTATGCTGGGTCTGTGCCTTTACGTTCACGTGTCCAACTCGGACCCAGTGGAAGTGGAATATTTTGAATCTAACGGACTACCGTCGGAGCTGAAGTCGCTGTTCAACAAACTCAGCGTGTTCCTGCCCTCCCAGGAGTTCTCTACCTACCAAAAGTGGAGAAAGGTAGGACAGATTAATTCACTATTCTCATTATCATCAACTGAAACTATATGGAAACAAATTTTAAATCATTTAAACTTTATATATATTTATTTAGAAATATTCTACTTCATTGTTGGTAGTTTTTCGGCGGGCGGAAGTGTAGGCCGCACAGTAGAAAAGACCGGTTTAAAAAAAAATTAACTAAGTTTAGACTTCTTTTAAGCCTATTCGGTAGTTATACTTAATCTAAATCAGTTTGTACTTCCGTATTAAAACTGTATATCAATATTGTTTTTCTTTCGATAGTGAATCATTTCTGAACGAGTCTTTTCAATTCTCCGGGAAAATCTTCCTTTAAAGGGAATTCATGCGGTCAGCACGCAGGACTAATTAGGTCGGGCTTTCCGCCTTTTTTCAGCCCAAAATGGTGCCGGAAAACACTGGAATTGACTCCAACGCAGCTCTGCTCGTCCATACACTAATTTTTCATCGTAAATATTACCAGTTTGTGCAAACAGCTCATGATATAATGGCAAAATTTAGGCAACATTTATGACGCTACGATTATTGCCAATGTAAAATGGATATATTATTTAAAAAAACAAACAAAAGAAACCAATGTGCCCTGCAACAGGTGGTATTGATGCAATGCACTTTCTTTTTTCAGACTTTATTTATTCAGAAATTATTTTCTTCTTTTTAATGTAATGTTTAAAATTAGCTTCTAAGCCATTTTAGGGCCTTGTTGAGTCACCATCAGCTGACTATTTTACAGTGCTTCAGTATAAAAATCAGTTTTAGGTGCACAGCAACACTTGTAAAATTGAAGATAACTTTATTAGACTGAAAATGCCTCATTATCCCAGATATTTAGTTATAAAATTAAACCATTTCAGAGTGAGGTTTGTACAGCTGAAATCAGTTTTTATGGTCCTGACTCAAGTCCTTATTGGAAGAATATAAAGACCATAATAAACCTTAACATCCTGCAGAACAAAACTCCCATTGTTTAAATTCCTAAAATCAATTCCAAGTCAGATTAATGCCCTTGTGCTTTTGAGTGAGCTGCATGGCTTGGCTGAAATGTCTCTGCAGGGTATCGTTACAGTCATATGCCTGCACTCTGGTCTGCAGGTCAAGTATCTGTCTGTCCTATCCAGCCTGGAGTACAGCCAGTTTCTGTCCCTGTTATAGCTCAGCAGGTCTGAAGCCAGACGGGATTAAAACAGTTGGCGGGTCAGCCTGATTGGGATGTTAAAGATAGATATTAGTGGTTGGGGTGCAGTGATATCTTCATGGTGAAGGGGGGACTCCCTAAATCTCCGGTGTCGTGACTTATTGGTGGTCCCACATACTGTACATTTCGAACTGGCAGCTCTTTATTTATAAGCGGTTTAATTTGTTTTACTACCAGGTGACTGAATGATTCTGCAAGATGGTGTTTCCTTCAGAGAAATTAATGTCTGCATTTAGTTTTTGGGGGAAAAAAGGCAAATGATCACTAATGTCATTGCAGAAAACTCTAAAAAGTGAAGAAAAAGATGCAGATGGGCAGCTGGACTTTGAGGAGTTCGTTCACTACCTGCAGGACTATGAGAAAGACATGAAGCTGGTGGTGAAGAGTCTCGACAGGAAGAACGCCGGTATGCAGCCGCTTTTTCTCATGTTTGTGGCTTTTGCCTTTTGTTTCACTCTGACTAAGCAGATTCTGATCCGTTTCTGTATTTCTAGGTCACATCGACGCCAAAGAGTTGATGCAGTCCCTTCGTGACCTTGGCGTCCATATTTCCCTGCAGCATGCAGAGACTGTCTTGAAGAGGTAATTAAAATAAAAAAATAAAAAAAAAACCTACGCTCCTGTTGATGCTAGGTTTAATTATCATACTAATTTATCTTTCTTTTTTTTCAGTATGGATAAGAATGGGATGATAACGATTGGCAGCAAAGACTGGAGTAAATACCCAATGGTGGAGAAAATTGACAACATTCCTGAGATCATCCTTTACTGGAAACACTCCACGGTTAGTACCTCATTCTGACTTTAACTCAGTTCAAGAAAACTTTATTGAACCCAAAGGGAAATTAAACAAGACGGGCCTCATTCTTTCAGGAGTGGGTAGAGACCAACAAATTATTTGGTTACATATTTTTACTTGGGTAAAAGTAAAAAGTCGCTACCAAGAAAGTACTGAAGAGTAAAAAAGTATTTGGTGAAAAGGCAACTCAATATTGAGTAACTGATCAAATTATTAGTCACTTGATGTTTGAAAATTACAAAATATAAAGTTGAAGTTTAGAAAGTTCAATTAGGAATTATAAATATAAAGTAAAAAGCTACTCGGGTAAATGTAACTGGTTTCTACCCAAATCTGGAAAGGAGGTCAAATGTTACTTTTACAAATTAAATTCAGACAAACTCTTCCTGCATTACATAAATATTGAGATAACCCATTTTCGCTGATAAGACTTATCAATATGGCTGCTATCACGCTAATCTAAGCAATCAGGGTGTTGCACCTCGTCAATTTCCTGTTTTCTCGGAGATCAGTCTGCACAGGTCGTGCGTCATCCATTAAGCTCTATTAGGCCTGTGAAAAGAAATGAGGCTCATTCCGGTGGGGATTATGTTGGAAAGGTTTTCCAACTTGCTGAGCTGTTATGTAAACGAGGGCAGCAGTCAGTCAGAACCAGTGCAGACCTGCAGGTTATTTTGGATCTCGATGTGCAGCCCTGCAGCCTGTACTCATGACAGAGACGAGAATAGAGTCGGTCGCCCCTCACTGAGCGCCAAGAACATTGTGAATTACTGACGAAACCTCAGCTGCTGGAGGGTTTGACCGGGACAGTAAATCCAGTCAGTTTGTTTACAAAATTAATCAAATTCTCACCTCATCTTTGTTCTTTTTTTCCCCTCTGATTACTGTCCACATGCTGTGCTTACAGTTCAGATTCTCAGTAAAAAGGATTGGAATTGATTAAAGACCGGAAGCAGTCGGTTCATGAATCTGATCATTTTATAGGAGCAGCGCCTCCTCCTTTGTTCAAGGAGCCCGAATTAAAAATCTGCGTCAAAGCCCTTGGTAATAATCCCCAATAATCATTTTAAATCCCGACTCGTGTGATCCGTGACGGTGACTTGGCTTGACCCTTACTATGAAAAGACAACCTGCCTGGTGACTCATATTTTCCCTTCACAGAAGAGCTTTGTCACTAATGAGAAAAGCCTCAGGGGTCAAAGCGAAGACGATTGAAGGAATGTTGCGCTGAGTTTTGCAGTTTGGATGTCTTCGTCTTTTAGCTTGCACCAACAAATCTGCGATAATTTGGCTTTGGTATGGACTAGAAAAGCATCTACCAAGTTGGATTCTAGTTTTGACTTTAACAAAACTCACATACTTTGATGCATAAATTAGGTTATTTGAGTGTCCATCCACACCAGCCCTTTTTAATCCGATTTAATTAAACTCTAGTTAATTTTCATAGAAAGTTCGGTTTGTTTGTGGATGTGTGAATGCACAATCAAACCAAAAATGTGATCTCAGTTTGGTTGAAGTGAACTCTGGTGCAGTTCGAAAGGAGATGTGAACGCCAAGCGGTATGGAAGACTCTTCAAAAGCAGGAAAAGAACCACAGTTCAGGGAATTCTGGGTAAATGCACCCAAAAACAAACGCATGATGCTAGCGGGAGAAATGGCTCTGGGTCTTTTATGAACGACAAACGGCTGCTAAAATTTTAAGCTGCTCCATTTTTGTTTTAAATTTTGTGAAGAAGGAAGTTGCGCTCATGTCTCTTCGGAGGTTTTTGTGTTTTCATTCACTGGTTTTCGGTGCAGCGCCCCCACAGGAGAGGAGGAGAACAGGTTTCTCAAATTGTTTGGTTTGTTTGATAGTGTAGATTGAAAGTGAACCACATCAACTGAAACTGGAGCAATTTTAGTCCCCAAAAATATCAAAACTCTTTGCTATAATCCTCAAGTTAACAATTGTTCTGAATCAGCAGATCAGAAGTCCAGAAACATCCTAATTAATTTTTATAAGATTTGTGTCATTTTGTAAATCGAACTATTCAAATTCAAGTATAACATTTTCCGTTTTGAGTGATATTTTTCTAAAAGTTGAACTGTTTTGTTGGCAGATATTTGATGTGGGTGAGAACCTGATGGTGCCTGACGAGTTCACCATGGAGGAGAAGCAGACTGGAATGTGGTGGAGGCACCTGGTCGCAGGTGGAGGAGCCGGAGCCATTTCCAGAACCTGCACCGCCCCACTGGACCGTCTCAAAGTCATGATGCAGGTAAGAGGACAAACTTTTAAAAAATCAAAAAAAAATCCATCCATCCATCCATTTTCTGTTCACCCTTTGTCCCTAATGGGGTCGGGAGGGTTGCTGGTGCCCATCTCCAGCTACGTTGCAGGCGAGAGGCGGGGTACACCCTGGACAGGTCGCCAGTCTGTCGCAGGGCAACACAAAGACATACAGGACAAACAACCATTCACACACACACTCACCCCTAGGGAGAATTTAGATATACCAATTAACCTAACAGTCATGTTTTTGGACTGTGGGAGGAAGCCGGAGAACCCGGAGAGAACCCACGCATGCACAGGGAGAACATGCAAACTCCCCGGCCGGGAATCGAACCCAGGACCTTCTTGCTGCAAGGCAACAGTGCTACCAACTGTGCCACTGTGCAGCCCCCAAAAAAATCTGGGTGTCAAAATCAGAACAGTGACGACTTCCCTGTTGCTTAACATTGGGTTGCGCCATAAACGAGTTAAATTTTAACAGTTGGTGTGTAAGAGCTGGACAGCCAGAGTTCATGGACCGATTCTCCATGTACCGCCAGCCAGTCGGGGCTCAGGAACAAGCGTCACACCCTTGACTTTGAAATCTTCTTGTCATCAGTGAGATTATGGGTGCCCTGTGCCAAGTCATGATGTGCCAGCAGCTCCAGTTTACATCAGAATGAAAGTTGACTTTGACCTTTTCATTGATTAGAAACGTATCAGTTGCAGTTAAACCAACCTGACCCACTTGGATTTAGCTTTCTGCGCCCCAGATGTCTATGTTCTCATTTCACCCCAAAAAGCCACAGTGTCCACGTCGTTAAGTCTTAAATTGATGAATCTGAAGTTGTATTAAAATGTCTTTAATGCTTTTTTAAAAAAAAATTATGGTCTAATGAATTTGGAAGTTGGAACTAGAACTCTGTTTACCCTGAGATAACCGCATTCAACATGACAACACTCATAAACATCGTCTCCAATTGCTCTTATAAAGATAATTTTAAATTTTACTTTCAGTAAGTAAACTTGTATTTTTTCAGTTAGTCACTGGTGCCATATGTAACATTGATTTTTAACCGCGTTTTGTATGTAAAATAAACATGTTTCCCCCTCATCTTATTACTGTTGATGCGAGGAGCGCCCATATTGAAACGCTAAGCCTATCAAATAATAGACAGGGGGGAGGAACTGAAATGACAACATTGATTAATAGAAGTCTTAAACTTAATTCATAATGATTTTAAATTTTATTTGTGACTTAACCTCCATTAAAATAAAGTTTTTAACTCGTTTACTTACCTGCTGGGTGTTTTTTCCTTCTCAGGTTTACGGATCTCGAACCAACAACATGTGCATCATGAGCGGGCTCATGCAGATGATCAAGGAGGGCGGCACCAGGTCGCTGTGGCGGGGGAACGGGGTGAACATCATCAAAATCGCTCCTGAATCGGCCCTGAAGTTCATGGCCTATGAGCAGGTAACAGAAGCGACTAGTTTAGAAATTTAAGGTCTGATCTCCGACGTTCGTCCTCCATTGATGTGCTTCTTTTTTCTGAATGGGTTTCTGCAGATTAAGCGTCTAATCGGCAGCGACAAGGAGACTCTGAGCATCCTGGAGAGATTTGTGGCAGGTTCTTTAGCCGGAGTAATTGCCCAGAGCACCATCTACCCCATGGAGGTGATTATCCTTTTATTTAGATCTCCTACCTGGAAAACCATCGGCTTTAGAGGTCTGCATTTAGTAACATGTCCTCTTTTTTCTTTTTTTTTTCCAGGTTCTGAAAACCCGTCTTGCTCTGAGGACAACCGGCCAGTATTCCGGGATCTCGGACTGCGCCAAGCAGATTTTCAGGAAAGAAGGTCTCGGGGCGTTTTATAAGGGTTACATCCCGAACATGCTGGGCATCATCCCGTACGCCGGCATCGATCTGGCCGTGTATGAGGTGAGAACGGACTCTTCTAGCTTTAAACTTCGGTTCTGATGAGCTGCAAAGTCTTAATTTCTGGGTTTTGTGGTTTCAGACGCTGAAGAACAATTACCTGCAGCAGTACGGCACCAACAGTACAGACCCCGGCGTTCTGGTTCTGCTGGCCTGCGGCACGGTGTCCAGCACCTGCGGTCAGCTAGCCAGCTACCCTCTGGCGCTGGTCCGAACCCGCATGCAGGCACAAGGTGAGACCCAGCTCCTCTCTGCCTCCCAGTTAGGACCATTAATAAACTACTGAAATAATCATAGAATTTATTTATAATGCTCCTTATATCCTTAGTACTCAAAGGGCAAAAAATAAACAAAACAAGCAATTGTAATGATTAAAAATAATTAAAAGTATAAATTAATCATTAAGTTGTATAAACAAACAAGAAAAAAGCAATTTGATAAAACAGCGCAATCAAAGCAGAAATTAGGCCAAAACTGTACAAAAAATAAACATTTTGTGATTAAAATAAAAGAATATGTTGTCTGTAACAAAGTTTTAGTTTCACCCAATTAAAATCTATAAAAAAAATCTATTAAGCACCTTTTGTTGTCAAATTATAAATTGGTTAACTCATAACATAATAAACATGTCAACATTATAAATATTGTTTAGCTGCAGATGCTTCCTTTGCTACAAATGATCATGGATCTAGTTGGATTTTAGGCAATAAAATATTTTATTTAAAAAAAAAAAAAAAGTATTAAATTGTTGCAGCTTGTATTTCTAATGTATAAAAAGGATTACTAAAATAACAGTTGCTGCTCTAGATTTTATTTATGCTCCTGCCATCAGACTAAGACTCTTATCAGTCTAGGGAGTGAACTTTAATCAGTCAATGTGAAGCACATTTTATCTGAGATTAGATGTATTAAAGATTTTATGCTTCCTTTTTGCCAGGAACTACAATAAACAAGAAGCAATGTTCTCAGTTTATCCCTCACAGATTTTGCAGTGCTAATTTAGAAATATTTGCAGCAGATTAGATATTATTTGCAAATGTATGATGTTTTGACATCAAGTCTGAGGCAGCAGTGTAATTAAAGTAAAATACTGTCACCTGCTTTTCACAATTTTTGTGGGAAATTAGGCATCAACGCAAAAAAATCAGAATTTTGAGTGAACTTCTATGAACGCAGGATTAAAAAAAACCTGACATATTTTGTCGTTAAAGTCTAGAGCCACATAAAACCTGAGTGAAGTCGGATCCTCTCCTCTTCCAATCTAACAAAATTGGTGTCAAATGTTTGCAGAGACTTTTCACTTGTGACGCTTTTGTTTTTAAAGATGTTAATAAAATTTAAAGTGGTCACATTTACAAAAACAAATTTGGTGTCGATCAGTTGAGCTATTTTTGTCTGGTTTGTTTGTGCTGCTTTTGCTTTCAAGATATTGATGATGATTTCTGGAAACCTCTTTATTAATATCTCTAAAATGAAAGCAGCACAAATGAAAACTTTTCATTTGACACCAATTTTGTTAGATTTGAAGAACTTTACTCAAGTCCAGATAAAAAGCGGTGGCGGGCCGGATTTGGCCCCTGGGCCTTCAGTTTTTACACATGTGCTTCAGGTGACTGAGGAAAACTCTTACCTATTTTTTTATCTTAATTTTTGCAGCTGTGACGGAGGGTAACCACCAGCAGATGTCCATGACGGGCGTCTTCAGGCAGATCCTGCAGAATGAAGGCCCCGCCGGGCTCTACAGAGGCCTGGCCCCCAACTTCCTGAAGGTCATCCCAGCCGTCAGCATCAGCTACGTCGTCTACGAACACCTCAAGACTCAGCTGGGGGTGACGTCGCGCTGAGCCGCCGAGCCGCCCGGCGTTGGGAGTCTCATTCTGTGAATGTCAGCTGACGTCAGGCTGAGGAAGAGGGAGGAGATTATGGACTCTGTGAGCTCAGGATGTTGGGATTACGACCGCTGCTATTTATGTTTTTAAATGTTAAAATCGAGGACCAAATGTTTGGGTTTGTGTGTGTCCGGGTCTTTGTGTGTCAGTGTAACCAGCACTCTGTAAGCTACTGACTGTAGCATTAAGACGCTCTGTAGCCGTTATCAGTTCTGCCTCTTCGTCCTAAAGAGGGAACATCTTTGCACAAACCTCGTCCTATTTAGTTGAGTGGCTATTTATTTCCACTCCTCCTGTATTTATTTATTCTCTCTAGATGAAGGGAATAAGCCAATAGTGCTATTATAATTCATGGTGTAGGATGATCGCCTTAACATCCGCAAAACACTAACTGTAGTCATGTGAAGTTTTATTTTTGTATTTAAAAACTGGAAGTCGGCACATGTTCTGTGCCTTTCGGAGGAGTGTTGTCTCTAAGGTTCACCTCAGGTTTAAGGGAAATGTATTATGAGCACATGTTTGTTCAAAAGCAGGAGCTTTGTGGGGAAAATATGAAGCATTTTGCACTTTAATCAATGTTAGAAGGGCCTATAAATGACTTATCAATGCAGGATGAGAGTAATTTCAGAATAAAGATGTTTTAGTATTGTTTTAATGGACCATTTTGATCCAAATAAAAGCATAATTACATTAAGTCTACTGTTTTGTTTTATTTATTTGCATGTAGAACATGCTGGAAGTTTTTCTTTTTTGTCTAAATGACAAACAAACTGAGAAGTTGGGAAATACTCTCAGGATGGGAAAGCGGTGGGTTTTGGGGGATGGGGAATAAAAATAACTGGTTTTAAATGAATTTTTACCTCCAGCATAAAAAAGTGTTGCACAAGACTGAAGCAGTTTTCTGTCCAATGTTATAAATCTGGGAAAAACAACCTTGGATCCTGGTCTTACCAGGATTTCAATAAATGGAAACTTGCCATGAGTCATATATCACGCATTTAAGGTTTAAAAAATTAGTTTTTTCAAGATCTTTTAACTCCAATTTAAAAACCTAAACTTGTATCTGAAATCCTACAATTTTGTAAGGATCACTCAAGAAAAAGTAAAGTACAGTGCAGTAAAAATAATCCTAAAAGTAATTTTTTTTAGAAAAATTAAGTAAATATAGTTGTGACCCAAAACAGCCTAAAAAAAAGCATTTATGTCCTCTGGAGTTTAACTTCTTACTGCTTTTACAAATCAGTCATGATCAATAAAAATTATCTCTTTTTTTTAATTGCCAAAACTCTTTAATGTCAAAGTGAAAATTGATTTCTAGGAAATGTAACAATTTAAGTGATGGGACAAAGGATGCAGTAAGACATGTAACTACTTCTAAGAATACTCATTTTTTGTAATAATTCATAAAGTTTTTCAAATGTAACTTCTTACTTCCCACCTGTGCAATTTGGATGTCAGAACATTTAAACATTACATACTAAAAAAGTTGGTTTAAAATGTTAAATAAACCAATTAAAAAATATCCCAAATGGAAATCAAATGCTGTAACTCTTATTTAAATAAAAAGTTGTTGTGGATTGTGATGCCCACTTTAAAAAATACCGGGTTATATATTCAACACAATTTCACTCCAGTCTTATCAGATTTATGTACATTTCTCAGTCAGGCATAAAATGTTTCTGCTTAAGTTAAACAGTAATTTTCTGAGGACTGGACTGCTTGTACTTTAGCATGACTGCTTCCCAGAAGCATCTGGGAGTCTCAAGAAATAAAGAGATTAAAGTCACACCGAAGTCTGTCAGAAAGTGACTCACTGTGCTTTGAGTAGACCAACGACTGAAAATGCCGTGACCTTTAAATTTATCCTTTCAGATTGTTGGATGAGCTGTGAGCAGATCAGAGATGATTCATTATGAAAAAAACAACTAACTCATGCCAACACTTCTAAAAAGGTCCAGTTGAGTCTAAATTTTTTAAAGAATTTTTGTTTTGTTTTATGCTAGATGGTAGATTTATCAATCATCTCGTAGTTTACCTTAAAATAAAACTGTGGCTTATTTACTGAATTGTTTTCATCCAACCATATTGGAGGTTTTTATAATCGCTGTCAGACTGTTTTATGTCATCCCACTGCATTTTAATTTGATTCAAGTCTTTACTTTAACTAGCCCACTCCAAAATCTTAATTCTTTTTTAGCTAATCAGATATTACGTTGCTGGTGCTCTTTGGATCAATGCAAAGTTCTCACTTTACGTCACACTTCTGGGAATTTTGCAGCTGACAGCCATATTGGTAGGTGTCTGTAGCTTTTTGTTAGTTGCTATGGAGTTGCTATGACCACAATAGACAAGCCACAAGCTTATAACTAGCTCATTCCTATCTAATTTATAAACAATATAAGTATGTTACAACTATTACTCGATTCTAATTTTTGACTTTTTGTTGGTCTCAAAGCCATGGTTCATCTATGCTTTGCATTGCGCTTGCCTACCAAGATGGCGGTTCAATGGTGCGGATACCTTCTGGTTCAGACTTGTGGGAACTATTTATTATTGCAAATCCAGGTTCTGAATGCCAGTATGTTGTCGAGTATAATCTCCTCTGCCATCATCTGTTGGGCCAGCAGCATCAGAACCAGGGACTTAAAAACATATAAAGAACTGATAAAGATGGCTGGTTCTGCTCTGGAATCACTGGAGACAATGATGCAAAGACTGATTCTTCACAAAATCTGTAAAAACTCAGGGCAATCCTGAGAATCCTCTTCATACGACTGCTTTAGAAGTTTTTTCAGTCAGAGGCTTCTTCAAAGTCACTGTGATACAGACTGATACAGGATGTCCTTCCTGGCTACTGCTGTTAGGATCTTCAACAGTTCTTCAAAACACCTTGGATAATATGAGTTACAACAATATTCAATCGAAGTATTTTGAATTTGATTTTAATTTGGATGACGAGAACATTTCAACGGTTGTTGAGTTCGCACAATTTGTCCTGCGGAGGCTACCATACCAAAACACGGAAGTATTTCAACTTAAGGGTTTCCACTGAGGGCTAATTAGGGAAGCTAGCTCCAAAATGGGTTCTACGTTTATTTCGTGGGACAGATAAAGACGTTTTATAATTTCTTTCTTTGTTTTTGTTCAGTCAGGGCCTTACCGAGAGGTCGTGTTGCTGTTAGGATGGTCCAGAGTCTGTTCCGGTCGGGTTTTCTGGTGCGGGTCGGTCACACTGTGCTTACCTGGGTCGTAACCCTCATTCTGTTCCTGCACAACACAGGTGAGTTTATTTAAACCATCAAAGTTTACCTGTACAGCAACGTCTCTGTCATAATAAAGATAAGTCAGACTAATTAGAGGCGTTTTAAGTTTTCCATCTTAGGTTATGTTAAATGAATAATTAAAAAATTCGCTGTTAAACAACAAACAAAGCATTTCAATTAAAAGAAAAAATGTGGATAACGATGATGTGAGCAAGAAGGATCTCCTGTAGCAGTCAGTCTTGCAACGAATCTGAAAAAGCCTCTGACTGACAACTGCTGCTGTATGACAGTTTAATGACTGTTATGATAATGTAAAATATTCTGGATAAGATCGTCAGTATTAAGGTGTCAGTGTTACTTTTGTGTTGTTTTTACAATTTATTAAACAAAAAAAGTTGTCAAATTTTATGTAGAAAATGAATATGTAAATCATTGAAAATCTGAAAGACATTCAGTTTTAATTTTCTTTTTATTTGGGATCAATTGAAAATAATAGAGAAAATAAAATTCTCAGCAAGAACAAAATTTGAGTCATTTTCTTGAGTCATATTTTTTATTTCTAGCCAAGTTTAATAACTTAATAAAATGCAGATTTGGGTGCACCAAAGTCTTCTTTTTGAGTAACATTTACTGTAAAATTAAAGATAATTTAAAAAGCATGCTTATTAAAAGACACATATTCTGTGTTGTGTCTCACTTTTTCAATGTAAGAAGATTTGAATGTTCAATTTAAATATGTATATTTCTTGTACAATGGTATTAGGGCCAATGCAGATAGGAATAAAAAAAAGCAAATTTCCACCATAGAAGTCAGAAAATGTCTATAAAAAACAAGAAAAATTCTAAGTGCCAAAAGTAAAAAGATAAGACTCAGAAACTTTGTGATTCATCTCAGAAATCTTCAAGAAAAAAACAACTCAACTCAAAAATTTAGAATTTGCGTGAATTCAGATATTTTCTAGAAAAACATGTTTCAAAAGTCAATAATTTTCTACATGGACTTAAAGTCAAAAATGTTTGACTTTTGAAACTCATAAAATTTCTAAAAATTAAAATTTTTTTACTTTTGGTACTCTGAAGTTTCTAAGTTTGAAAAGAAAGGAAAAAAAACTAATTCTGAGATTAATTTATAAAACCTTTGGGCAGAGATTTACTTTTTTTTTGTAAAATAGCCCTAATATGCCGTTGTATTCTTGGTTTGCAGTCCACCAAAGCGCAAAATGTGTTCCAGGTTTACTGAGCCAAACATCCTTAAACAAAAGAATTAAACACAAATATCATATTTATCCTTTTGGAAAGAGGTCAAAGGTCAAGTCTAACTCCGTCTCATGAAATAAATAAATGTGTGTGCAGATTTGCGGCGATGTGAGGAGCGAGGAGAGCTGCTGCTGCCCGCGCTGTTCTTCCTGCTGGTCCTGCTGTCGGTGCTTTTGTACTTCACCGTCTCGTTAATGGATCCTGGGTTTGTCCTCACTGACACGTTTAAGGTAAGAATAAATTTAATAAAAATGTGTTTCCTTACAAAATAAAAGCAGGCAGCGAGGATATAAATAGTGTTCACTATTTGAGGCACAGTTTATCAGCTGAAAGGTCGCCGTGGGCCTGGGTGTCAGATGTTGATCCACAACCGTCTGTTTTGTATGCAGGGAGGTCAAGGGTCAGATGAAGAAATGGAGTTGATGATCCCTCAGCCGTCGATCCCTCGGCTGCGGCGCTGCGGGTTCTGCCTGCTGCAGGTAACCGGCCCCCGCTGGCTCCAAATACTTCTGATCCGGCACTAAAACTTTCCGTCCAACTGACTTCACGTCCTGCTGGTTAATTCTGTTGGTTTATTCAAAGCCTTTTAGTTTATCTTTGGGTTTTTGCTGCTTTTGTTCAGCTGGATTTTTATTTTTGTTTCACCTGGTTCCAATTCAGTAAAGAAATGCTATGTTGGTGCATTATAAGTAATACAATCTTTTATTTTCTTATTTAAAAAAGAAACTGAATTGTTTATTTGCTTCTTTTAATGTATTCCTAAAATTCTATAAAAATGCCTAAGAGGTTAAATAAAATATGAATTTTTTTGTCCGATTAATCGTCTAATCATCAGAGTAATTAATTAATAAAATAATAAGTAGTAAATTTGTATTTGTGAAACATTCCAAACAACATACATCATTTTGGTTGTAATGTGACAGAATGTGAAAAAGTTAAAGTTTGCTTTTGTCGTCCTAATGGAGTGACTGCATGATTAATAAAATGGCGCGTTTGTCTTCCTGTGTGTGTCCTGAGCAGCAGCCAATGAGAGCGAAGCACTGTAAGACGTGCAAACACTGCGTGCGGCGCTTCGACCATCACTGCCCCTGGATCGAGAACTGCGTCGGGGAGAGGAACCACCGCTGGTTCGTGGTTTACCTGCTGGTCCAGCTGCTGGCGCTGCTCTGGGCCCTTCACATCGCTCTGTACGTTTTCAGATATGTCTGGTTGTGTAGTTGCAGATATATTTGCTATGACAGCATGTTAGGGCCATTGTAGATGGGGGTTAGGAGAGGACATTTCCACCAAAAAACTCAATTACGTTTTGAGATTAAAAATCTTCCAGAAAAAACGAGGGAATGTCAGTTTGAAAAGTTGAAAATTTGCAAGAACCCCCCCCCCCCAGAGAAATTAGAAATTTTCTAAAGAAAACAAGGACATTTCTGAGTTTTCACTTTT
The DNA here is from genome assembly GCF_001444195.1 of Xiphophorus couchianus. Lineage (NCBI taxonomy): Eukaryota > Metazoa > Chordata > Actinopteri > Cyprinodontiformes > Poeciliidae > Xiphophorus > Xiphophorus couchianus. Next base: position 4,869,488 of record NC_040239.1, read on the forward strand.
CATGTAAAAATTTGATAGATCTGAAATTTTGACATTAAACTTAGAAGGTTTCTTGAAAAAACTTGGGAATTTTAGTTTTAAAACTCAGAAATTTGGGGAAGGGGGACAAGAAAATATTAGTTTAAAAGGTAAAAAATGTTCTACTCAAAAATCAAAAATTTGGGGATTAATGTCAGAAATTTTCTTTAAAAAAAAAAAACGTGGAAATTTTCTGAGTTTCACAACTCGAAAATGTTTGACTTTTCAAACTAAGAAACTTCTCAAACTTGGAAATTTTCTGAATTTGAAAAGTCAGAAATATTTTCAAGCTCAATTTTTTATAGAAAATATCTGAGATTAACCGCAAAATTTGAGAGATTTTCTTTGCAGAAATGTACTGTTTTATAAAATCTACCATGGCTCTAAAACAGTTTGCAGACATTTTAATGTGTGAGTGTAAACGTTGAGTGGGGGGCGTAGACAGCAGCAGGTCATTTGGATTTAAAGCGGCAGAGGGTCTAAAACATCTCATTCTGAAAGTAGCTCAAAATATGCAGAACTGAGCAGATTAAGATCCACTTATCTAAGAATGATTTTGTTAAAAAATGTAACGAACATGTTTTGTGACGTCCTAACATGTTGAAGGAAACACAGGAGGTGACCGTTAAGGATGAGTGAGGGAAGCTGTGGGGTTTTATCGCTCTGCGTCCTGCTGAGTTAGGTAACTCGTGTTGATCTTTAGAGAAAGCAGGTTATGTAAGAGAAAGCTGCAATGTGTTGTTCACTTTGAACAATCATGGGATCTGCATGTCAAAGATCGAAGTGAAGCTTTTCAGCTGAACGACCAGAGGAGCTTTAAAGCCTCATTCAAATAAATTTTCTCATTTTAATTTTATTAAGCTCATTCTGCTGCTGTTTATTTGTTATAATTATTTAAAAAAAATAAAAAAAAAGCACTTTGAAGTTTAAAAAAACTAAATGTGCTCAGATGTTTAAGTCAGAACGATTAAAAATGACTAAACAGTCGAGGATAAAACCTTTGAGAGAATATAATCACCAGCAGGTCAAGAGTTGCATAAAGTGAAGGCTGTAAAAACACAATATCTTATCGTGTTTATGAAATCGCCAACGGTTTGAGTTTCAATTAAACGTTTTAAAAGTTCTTAATTTCTTTAAAAACAAAGACGCATACACATTTTTTCCCCTCAGTGTCTGAACTTAAATCAAACCTAATTTGTTCTGTTTTAGCTTAGTTAGATTTAACAAAAATTATTTATATTTCCCAAGTGACTGCAGAATTTAATGAGAAATTTTATTTTAGAGATTTTTATTTTTTGAAACTTTCTGGGACCAGTCAGGTGTAGAGGGAATGTGAGAGACATTTAAAATTGTGTTAGATTTTAGTTTACCTTAGAATACTAACACAAGATCATACTAATAACAGTAATAAGTGATATAAAATTGTGAACTGAAACTGTCTTTTTTAGTTTATTTGCATTGCTTTTATTTCCTAAGTGGTGCTGGAAAAGTTTGAAAACTTGAAAATGGTTGAAAAGTGTTTAAATTGTACTGTGGGAAAAGTGAACAAACTGTTTTTAGAATCATCTGCTAGATTAAAATCACTGGGAAATCTGAACCTGGAGCAGAAGACAGAGGAGATCTGATTAATCAGCCCTGACTGATACCCGAGTGCATTACATAAGACAAAGTAAACAACCTTTGGGTCTCTTTATCTAAGACGTCTTGAAGGAAGCTGAATCTCCAAACTCTAAGATACGGATAATTTAAAGCAGATTATATTCAAAACAGTTCTGCTTATTCAAATCTCGCTTCACAAGCTGCGTTTATATCAACCATAAAATTGCACAAGTGGAAGTCAATGTGCTTAACTTGCCAATTTCTGAAAAACTCACTCAAATATTTTGGACTTTTCAAACTCAGAAATTTACTTGTTTTTTTTCTAGGAAATTTCTGAGATTAAATCTGAGATTTCTGAGTTTTTTTCTTGCAAATTTTCGACTTTTAAACAAGAAAGTTTGTTGTTTTTTCTGGAAAATTTCATATATTTGTCTTGCAAAATATTTTGCAAGAACATTAAGAAAAAAAAGAACATTTCTAGGCATTTCTAACATTTCTTTCCTTTTTTTTTTTTTTTTTAGAAAGATTTCTGAGATTTAATCTCAAAATTGGAGTAATTTTCTAACAAATTTTAGACATTTCCTTGTTTTTACTGAAAATGTTCAGATTTTTTTCTCTCAAATTACTGAATGTTCACACTCAAAAACATCCTTATTCTTTGTATAAAGTTTGAGATTAAACTCTAAATTAAAAATTTTTTTCTCACAAATTTGAACATTTTTAAACCCAGATATTTCCTTGTTTTTTCTAGAAAGTTTCTTACAATTTCTTAGTTTGTTTTTTTTTTTTTTAGCAGAAATTTGCTCTTTTTTGTCTGTTTTCTGTCTTCTATGTGCCTAACTTGTATTTTTTGTTGCTTTTCTGTCCCAGCTCGGGGATTTCTCCCGGCTTGACGTGGGATCTGTGGTTCCGAGTGAACGGCTTCCTGCTGGCGGCGCTCGCCGTGGTCGGGGTTTTCTCCGGCGTCATGCTGCTGCTGCTGGGCTGCCACCTCTACCTCGTCTCCATCAACTGCACCACCTGGGAGTTCATGTCCCGCCACCGGATCTCCTACCTGAAGAACTGCGGCGGCGAGGAGAACCCGTTCGACCGCGGCGTTTTCTGCAACCTCTGGGATTTCTTCTGCATCTGCAGGACGGTGATGTGGGAGCAGGTCTACCAGAAAAACGCCACAGAACTCAACGAATTTTAAAAAGAAGGAAATATTGACTTTTTGCAGGAATATTTTAGTTATTTTTGTTATAAATTTCTTTTCCAAGGAGCCAAATTTTCTATTTATTATTCAAAGGGTTCTGAAAATGAGCAAACAGGCAGCAAAAATTTTAAATAAAAATTAAAAAGTTTTAGAAAACTGTTGATTAAAATCACTTTAGGAAGTTACAAGCAAAGCGTTACTGCAAAAACTCAAAGTATTACCAAGTATTTTGGGTCTATTCTACTACAAATATGTTAAAATAAGACAAAACTAACTTAAAAGTAACTTTTCAGCAAGATATAGGAGCTTATGTGTAAGTCAAACAGTAAAATTGTTTATTGAGACCATTTTCAAGTAACACAATAATAATGCAAGTTTGTCCTTTTAAAGATAAAAAAACCTTTTATTTTGTCAAGAACATTTTACACAAGAATTGGAAAATATTTTAAATATTCAGAATAAAATACAAATAAATGACCAAAACCATTAATTGAATAGATTATGAAGTTTGTAAACAAAATATTCCTTCAAAAAAACTAAAATTAAGCCTCAGAATGGAAATTATTGAGCTCCTTTTAATTTAACATGCAACTAATTGTTTATTGCATAATATTTAAAATATCTTCCAGATCAAGTTTTAAGTGTACTTTAAAAAAATTAAGTTTATTAATCTTTGAGAGGGCGAGCTTGCATTATTATGCCATTATCTACATATTAAAAATGGCCTCAAAACATCAATATTATTGTGTAATTTCTAAATTGTCCCAATAATTTCTGGGACAATTTATCGTCCAGTACAATTTATTATTGTGACAGACCTCATTATAGCTAAAATAAGACGTTCTTACAATATTCCTTATAATATGGCACAAAATTTCTTATTTCACTCGTAGATTATTTCACTTAGTACTTTTTCATCAACATTACTGACTTATAACTAACCCCTGTATCTTGCTGAAAAGTTACTTGTAAGTTATTTTTGTCTTATTTCAAGTGTACTAACATATTTGCACTAGAAATTAGACCAAAAATACTTTGGTAATATTTTGTGTTTTTGCTGTACTGACTTCTTAAATGCCCAATGACTCAAGTATTTCTGTGCAGTATTATTGTTTTTAAAAAAGCAACTTTAAAGCTTTAAATTTATTGTGTGTAATTGTTGAAAACAAAAACAAAACGTCTCGTTTTTGTTTTCATCTAATCAAAACCAAGTTTAATGTCGAGACCTTTTCCTGTATTTACAGTTGATTTCAGGAAACTGTGTGTCTGTACGGATGGTTTGACGTCAAAACGTGTATTTTATAAACACAGCTAATAATCTGATCGACTTTTGGTTCTTCAGAGCGTTATTTTTTAACATTTTTCCTGTGAAAAAACAGATTATTGGCTTGAAAAAAGCTCCGTATTTTACTCAGGTCTGCCCAACACTACAGCACTAAATGCCTTTAAAGCTCCAACTGCTTGTGTTAGTAATTTATTTTTTAACTGTTTCACATGAAAACAAAGAGGCGGACATGTTTTTTTTTACTGTACTGATTTGTTTTGTATTTATTAATTACATTAAAACACATTTGATATGCATGTTGAGCTCGAGTACATCTGTACAGACGGACATTCCTATTCAGGATGCTTCACTGACATTTAAATACATTTCTGACAAACATACACAACATGTAATATTCAGCAGCGGCAGCTTAAAGTGCTACAACAGTTTCCTAAATGTTTCGCTACAGATTCCTACGTCAGCTGAACCAAACAGCCAAAATATCGACTTTCAGAGGAATAAAAGATGTGGAGGTTTTGGTTCAAAGCAGATGATTCCTTAAAGAGAACCGCTAACGGATGAAAAGGATAATATTCGGAAAACTTTAATCCGATTTTTGATTTTCAGGGATAATTTCCGGAGTTAATATAAACTGACGCGGTTTTGTGCAAATTTAATTTAGTAGTATGAAAACAAGTTGAAAATATTAGGGCCATCCTAAAAAACAAATTAAAAAATAAGATTAAGAGAATAAACTCGCATGAGAAAGTCAGTAATATGAGAAAAAAGTCGGGTTACAAGAATAAAGTCGTATTATGAGAATAAAATTGTACAAAAATAGTCATAATGTTACGATAAACTCGTACAAAATTAAAGTCATAATATTGTAAAAATAAAGTAGTAATGTTAGAAGAATGTAGTCAAAATAATACAAGAAAAAAGTCATTATCGGAATAAAGTTGAAAAATTACAACTTTATTCTCATAATATTACGATTTAATTCTCGCAGTTTAATTTTAAAATTTTTCTTAGCATGGCCCTAATACTCCATCATAGAAAAAGACAAAAAATTTAATGTTTTTCTGGCTCTTTTTTGTACATTTTATGCTCTATTCCAGATTGGCGAGACAAAGCTGAAGCAGCAGCAGGGATTAGGAACAATCCTTCGGTCTTCCTGACAATTTTGAGTTCTAGATTTAACGGCTTTGTTCTACCTCAGTCCAGTCGGCTTTCTGTTACTCCTTTAACGTCACAACACTGAATAATTGTTGGGAATTTTAGGTTTTCCAATATTTTTGTTGTTAATTTTTTTAAAGCTAAATTTTTGGTTTTTGTGTCAGGAAAAATAGGAGAAGCCATGATTGTTGTAAATTTCACATGCTTGAAATGGAAATGAAAAGTAAAATTATTTTATTTGTGTTAAGAATTTATCAATACTTTTTAGACAAATTACAATCCAGCAGGATTCAAGATGCCATGCATAAAATGTCAAAAATCAACACTGACTGTTGGATTTTTGATAGATGGAGTTAACTTTTCTAGACTTTTGATATCAAGTATTTGTCAGTTTTTGTTGTTCCTTATGGAAAACTTTTGACTTTTTTGTCCATTTCTTGTCAATGAACGTGTATTTTGGCAATAATCTGGGTTTAAATGTTGACAATTTGAGCTGTTAGTTAAGTGGAAGAATTAAAAATTTTAGTTAAAATTATTATTATTTTAAGGAATCCCATTGCTGCCACTTAAGAGAATATAAAAGCCCAACAGAAAGTTGTAATTATAAGCTTTAAAGTTATAATCACAATAATAAAAGTCATAATTTATAGTTTTAAAGTCCTATTCATCAGAGTAAGAAATAATTTTGAGTTTTAACGTCATAATCCAAATAATAGGAAATAATTAAAATTTGTACTGTCATAATTTTGAGCTTTAATGTTATAAACCAAACAGCATGTAAATTTTCAGTTTCATTGTCATAATTTCACCTTTAACAGTCATAATTATGACAACAAAATCATAATTTCAAGCTTTAAAGTTATAATCATGAGAATAAAAGTAATAATCCTACTTTTAATTATTACTTAGCAATAAGTAACAATTTTCAGTTTTAATGTCACAATTTCGAGTTTTAAAGTCATAACCACAATAATAAAAGTCATAATCCATGTGAATTATCAAGACAATTAAGTTTTTTTGTTGTTGTTATAAAGCCATCTTTAAAGTTTGTCTCTACCAAGACCTTCTATGGCAGGAATAGGCTTCCATAGGATTTTGTTAATGTAGCGAATCAAAACGTAAAAGTCAGTTGCAGGTTAAAGTGCTTTTGGTGCTTTAAACCTTTTGTATTTTGACCAAACAGAAATGATTTCATCAATGTCTCATGAACTAATATAAAAACAAAAGAACTAAATGTAAAGCTGAAACTTTTGTTTTGAAAATATGTTGCATTTAAAGAAAAATATCAGCATTCTTCCCCTTTTACACCCTTCATTGTTTCTTTTTTTTCTTACCAATCCAAACTCAGTGGGACAGCATTTTACTTGCAAAAATAAATATGCAGACATTTAGCTACAGCTATGGCTATAATATATTATCTATGGCTTCTTTTGTAACGCTAGCTATTACAGGATCTCTGGTGCACAAGCTAACCATGGCGTTGTAGCAAAAACATAAACCAGACGGTTTGGAAGGGGCTGATATGTTACGACTTGTCTCTGCTACAGTTAATATGTGAAATATATTTACTAAACATTTGAAATCACACATTGGGTTAGCTTGTTTATTCCTCAAGGCAGTGAGCAAAGCCTTTCACAGTGATGCATAGAAACGGCTGCAGAAGGTCCCCATAAAGGTTAATTACTGTAAATAACTAAAGATAATAAGCAAAGGCCACAAAGCAAGCTAAATCTGTCTTAAAAGGCCTTAACTGGCTGGTTTGGTATTAATAAATGTGACTCATTTATTTACATTAGATATATAAATTAATATATTGAATATATTGTAATGAATGTTTCAATTGTAGTGAAATTTTGTAACCCTGTGACGATAAGACAGCCATGTGAGTCACAAAGTGTAGCTCTTAGCCTAAAGATATGTAAAATATTCAATAGTTTTAAACACGTTGCACAATTGATTTGAGCAAAGAAAATTGATTATTTACCCCTTGGAACACTAAAATTAGCAATAATTTACAACTAAGTTAGAATATAAGTATTTATATTTTACAAATTTGAATTTATTTTATGTTTTGATTGGGATTATTTTGGAGTAAATATGAAGATAAAATATGTGTTTTACAGCCGTGGTCTACCTCAGTGAATCAAAGCTAAGCTAACAGCTTCTCATAGTCAGGCTAGCACTCATTGGACTTTCCACAATGACTCTTAATAACAAAGAAACAATATAGATTTTAAATGTAGGCATTATAACAAATGCGGGTTTTAGCTGTTTTAAAATAGTATTGAATTTCCACAACACGATATCGCTACAAGTACCAGTAGGTCTAATAGTTTTAAAAACATTTGTTAGCATCATTAAGATAGATAGGCCAATTTTAAGTCAAAACAGCTGAATAATGCATCCCACCAGGTCAGGATTTAGGATTAGCTTTAGTTTTAGGATTATAATTCAGTACATTCCACTGGCGGAACATTATTTGGGGATATTCCAGCATAATTATGCATCTTATCTGCAACTTTCTTCTTTATGTAGCAAGAAGAGTGAGCGAGTGAACATTTTCAACACATCTTTAGTAAAAACGTGTTGCGTCTCCACAGTTATTTAGAACATATTTTTGTTCTTGTTAGACTAATCTAGAAAAATAAACTAAAAAAATTTTACAAAATATTAAATAATGTAATATTTTCTTCAAGCATCCAATGTATTCAATTAGAGCGGATATGTTTTACAGAAACAACGCTAAGCTAGAGGCATAAAGTGACCAACGTGTTAGCTTACTTTGTGATTACAAAGTCGGATCATAGTTTAAACCTCCACACAGGTGATGATAATGTCCACCAGCATGTACTCTGCTTGGCTAAAAATAATGAATTGTTTACCTCATCGACAGCTAGCTGTTGACTGAGCGTTTTCGCATCGATAGCTTTGTCTTGTCTGTAAATGACTGAGCCGCTTCATTCAAAGATGCTGTCAACACTGGGACAGGAGACTTTCTTTAAATGTGATCCGGTGAGATTTAAACTGATTTAAAAGATGAAAGTCCTGCTTGTCAAAACAGATCAATACCACTTTCAGTTGCGCTATGCCTAATTTATCTTCTATAATCAGTCATTGAGGTCTACATGGTGTAACAATCAAGAGCAAACAGAGGTTACCAGAGTCTAAAGTGAGGCTTTGTAAAGGGCTGATAGTGAGGATTAACTTTACACCATTTCACTGAAATATTGACCTACGGAAGAAAAAAAAAAGTCTTACTTTTTTACAGAATGTTCACTTAAATCTCAGAATTTGTTTTTAAATTAAAAATTCTGACTTTAATATCAGAATTTTAACTTTAATCTCAAAATATTCACCTTAAACTCATAATTCTGAATTAATTTTTTCTACTGAGCAGAGCGTGGCCTAGCGTGACTGACCTTGGTCACGCTAGGCTTTTTTGTTCTCCATCATTTTGACCGACAGCATTTTAAAAAAATCGGTCATGTACTATTTTTACCCGTCAAATTATAATCCCATTAACATCAGCTATTTAGCTGCATTTTTATGCGTTGGACAGTGAATCCAGATCCCGTCACACATAAAACAGATGAATGCATCTAACTTTTTCTCCGTGACAAAAACCATTGACTGTGGCCCCAATAACTTTCAAGAAATTATATTAAGCGACTCCACTTAAATTACCAGCACTTCACCCGCTGCGGTCTGAACGCACAGCCTCACAAATTCCTCTTGGTCGCATCTACAAAGAAATCTGCGATGGTTCATCGGTCAGTTGAATCTGTCTGATCCAAACCGATCAATTGAACTATTTTTTACCCTGTGCGGTCCGGGCCTGGGCTTTTACAAGGATTTTTTTTGCGTGGTTTCGCTTCCCCGAAACGGACAGATGTTACGTCTGCCACGCTTCTGAGCGCCGCTCTCCTTCTGGGCCGGGAGGGTAATGTCTTCCAGCTCCATTTGTTAAAACCGCTGGATGAGTTAAGTTTAAATCTTCGCAGATTTATTTCCTCAAGATAAGCTGCCGGGTCGTCTGTTTAGACTATAAATGGATTAGCTCAACATTGCTTTCTCTTTAGTTTTCTCTGTTCTGTATGTAATGGAGACTTGAATTAAACGCGCCATTTCTACCAAAGTTTTGATATGCGCTTCCTAACCCAGATTCTCCGAAGCGTCCGGTCCATATCTCTTCAACACGCTGTCAGCTCCCGGTCAGAAAGACGCATTTAGTTCAGTGTCCATGAAATGATATTCAGAAAGAATTTTTTTATTGATTGAATTTAGTTGCCTCTGCGATTAACTCTTTGCATAAAGTCTATAATGTCTGAGCATGTGCACCAGTCAAGGGTGTTAATTATATCCTGTCAAATTTTCCCGTCGTTTAAAAAATTAACCGGTCAAATATGAAAAATATTCCGTTAACGTGACCTCTGCTACTGGCCCTAATCGTCCTCCGTATTGACCAGCTAATGCAGCGCTAGAACAAATAACATCAGTGTTCTTGCAAACTCTACTACTGAAGTCAACACTGGATGATTATACTTGGCAACATGCATATTTGGTACTGGTTTGCTACCTGCTGCCGGCAGTAATGCCGAGAAATTGGCGCTAATAATTTCCCCCCGGCATCTCCAGTCCTTCGCTCAACCATGCAAAGCACAGAAGTCAAAGTCTGCAAAAGCCTCCTGTTGCTCCGCCGAGAGGCTGAAGGGCTTGGAGGGCGGAGACAGGACCGGCTGGAGTCGAGTGAAGTCGCTGTCAAAGTTGCTGACATCTGTGGGCTCTTTGATCGACGGCGCGAACGGCGGCGTTAACTTCCTGGCCATCAGGGCTTCCCAGTCGATGGTCTAGCAGAGTTTCACAAAGTCAAACTGGGTCAGACTTCTCCAGATACAGAGGCGGCAGAAAACCCAAAAAATTACTCAAGTAAGAGCAGAACTACTTTTTCCTCAAGTAAAAGTAAAAAAGCATTTGGTAAAAAGTCTACTCAAGTACTGATGAAATGATCAATCATTTAAGCTCAGCTCAGTAAAAATACTCTTTAAGGTAAATTTACAAAAAAAATATCAAGTAAATGTAACTAGTTATTACCCAACTCTGCCTTTAGTTGTTTGCCAACCGCCAAAGAAGAAGAAAAAGGGAAATTTTTCTGACACTGCACAAACAATGGCGCTAAGTGTAGCAAAACCAGCTAGATAGCTAGTTAGCTCCAATTTTTAGCCTTTGTTTCTTTCTCTTAAACGTTAAGAAAAGGTATAAAATGAGTGGGAGAGCTGGACCAAGTAAGAAGATGAAAATTTATCACTTTCAAACGTAATGGAACATATAAAGAATTCTTCATATATTTATAAATAAACATATGTTTTGCACTTTTGTAGTAGGTTCGTCATTTTGAAAAAGTGTGAGCACCTCTGGATTACAACAACAAGCTTTCATCCCAAAGGTCGTAGGTTAAAGTGCCCCAGCAGCGTGGGGTGGCTTTAAATCAATCCGTTTCTTTCATAATGCGAATATTTAAAAGTTTGAAAGTGTCATGGCTGACCTTCTGTTGGAGAAAATGAAACTGATGCGATTTACCTCAAAGAATTTCTCTCCTTTGACCTCGTTTGCGTCTCTCTCTCCGGCTCCGAGTCGTTTCAACGGGTTTTTCTTCAGCAGCTAAAAACAGAAAAGTTTCACAATTTAGATATTCTTTTAATTCAGTTTGAGACCCCAGAATGCTTTATTGTCTTTTATTCCAATTACAGAAACAAAGAGTGCCTAATGGTGGAAGACTGGTAGATTTTGTTGGGGTTTTAGAGCCAAATGAAGCCCCCTCTCCGCAACTTCAATTCAAGAATAAATTAAATAAATTGCATTTACCAGAACAAACATGTAATACGAGAATAAGTCACAATTTCTTATTATTGATGTTATTATTAACCTTTATCTCACCAGGAAAATCCCATTGAGATCACAGATCTTCTGAGAAACAGCGTTAACTGTGCAGGCTACATCTAATGGGTTTAACAGGATGCCTGTTGATTAATTTGAGCACTGCTGCCACCTAGTGACCGTAGGCATGTTTACCGGTCAAGCATGTAAACCGGTAAATAACTTTATTTTTGTCTTTGAATAAAGACAATAATAAAGTCTTCTTAACTCTCATTCCCAAGTGCTAATCTTCTAGAGCATTGAAAGCTTTTTTTGGTGTTAAAGGTGACTTACTGTGCTCCGTTGATGGTTTTACATTAACTTTTGCACAAAATAGTTTCTAGATAATGGCAGCAAGTGGTTTCTGGATGGTAGGTCAACAACAAAACTCTTATCTTTTCCAGTATGCAGCGGTAAAACCAGCTGACCAAACATGCCGGAACTCTGCCAGAGTTGCTAGGTAACGGACTGGGCTTCTGGGGTTGCTAGGCGACGGGCAGTGCCTTCTAATTTGTGACGTTACATTCCGCGGGTTTTTAAAACGGTTCATTTGTCAGACACCAAAAATCATGAACTTATGGCCTAAAAATGGTTGGTTGTCTGTTTTTAAGCGCGAGGATTGTTTTTAGATGCAGCAGAAACCCAAATAAAAGTACAAAAAAGTATAAAATGTGAATTTGCATAATAGGTCCCCTTTAATGAACTTAATTTTTACAGGTGGTGTGGGCCAGAAGACTTTTATCTTATTTTTTGTCCTGTCCTGCAGGGTTTCTGAAAAGCCCGACAAATTTACTTTGACAAGTGGATAGCGTTTCTGTTCTTAATGACCATCAAATTTTTTTTTATTAATGTTTCTGACCAAGTTAATTTGTCCCGTTAACCTTCTGCATGATGGAAACGGCATCAGCGGGAAGAGACGCTGGATACTGCACATCGTCATTAACGATGCTGTCAAAGACTTCTTCTTCATCTTCACCAGGAAACGGAGACTAGCAGGAAGGCAGAGCAATGCTGAGTCAGCCTTTATGTTACCAGTGATCGAGTTGTTAAAGTTTATCTTTAAAATGTTTGTAAAAGTTGAGCACAGATATTCCACCAACCTCTCCAACTAGCATCTCGTAAATAAGGACGCCCATCCCCCACCAGTCCACAGCGCGGGTGTAGGTGTCATCAGTCAGAACCTCTGGGGCGAGAAACTCTGGAGTCCCACAGAAGGTCGAGGTCTGATCTCCATGGCCCATCCCTGCAGTAATATCATTTTGATCTTTTACCAGTCCAAAAATAACAGAGTACTTATTAACTTACCAAACATGTAAGGAGTTAAGGAGAAAAGTGAACAATGACCTCTTAAAAATCTCCAAAAATCTAGAAATCCACCAAGCAATGATAAATTGATGTGTAATAATTTTACCTTCTTTACAAAGTCCAAAGTCTGTGATTTTAACAAATCCCTCAGCATCCATGAGAATGTTATCCAGCTTCAGATCTCTGCACAAACCAAACAGGGCGTACAATAAAAACAACACTGGGTTTCGGACGATGTGACGTCGCTTTGGCCAGTTGGACCTACCGGTAGATGATTTTATTCAGATGCAGGAACTCTAAACCCAGGAGGACACAAGCTGAGTAGAACCTGAACAGAACAGCAGTTTGGTAAATTACAAACAACAATAGTAATATAAAAGAACAAAAACAAGCAAACATGAAAATAAGAAAATTGTTGAAAAAATATAAATTTCAAGTTTTCTAGAACTGGGATGTCCTAAGGATGTAGACAATTAATTGATTTATGATAAATTTTTTCATTAGTGGTTTATTAAGTTAAAATTTGTTCCAATATATTAACTAATAACGTCAACTTAAATTTTCTTTTAGCATTGTAGTTTGGCTGCCATCCAGTAGAGGGCGCCATTGGTCAGCTTTAAGTGGAGCCAGTTGATACAGAAACAAATATGGTGGGACAACAACAAAATGGGAAAGAAAAACGGACCAAACAGTTTCTGGGATGAAAAATGCAATTCATGCAGTTCAATTTTGAAATCTAAACACTCAACAAGTCCCTCAAGTTTTATCTTTTATTTTTCCAACCAGGAACTTTAAGAGAATTCTGTTTTGTTATACTTTATTTAATGTGAGAAAACAACAATTTTCTGTTTATTCAGTCAGTATTTAATACAACTGATAAATAATTTTTTAAATATTTTATTATGTTTTTAAATTCAGCACATTATGAAAAGTTTTGCCCTGTACATTATGGAAAGACGATCAACCCTCTTGACACAAAAGAAAACTCAGGTTTTTAAGAAAAAGGCCACCTATCAACTAATAATTAGTTGATGATGAGATCAATCAACTGTAGATTAAGTCATTAATCAATAGCTTGCATCCCTAAACACACTGAAGACGAGGAGTTTGTATAAACCTGGTCTGAGCTTCTGAGAAGACGTCAGTGTGGATGTGGATCATCAGGTCGCCGCCGGGTAGATACTCCATGACAAAACAGACATGATCAGCGGTCTGGAAGCAGCCGTGAAGGTAGACCAGGAAGGGGTGTCTGGAGGCGTTGATCATCTCAAAGATCCGCTTCTCGCTCATAAGGCTGAAGAAAACCAAACCAAGAATCAGGAAAGCACAAACATCTGAGTGAGATTTCTGGAGTGAAGTGGTGACTTTAGGAGGCCATTTTAGGTCCTTTATGTCAGAGAAACAGCAGAAAAACCTCAGAGGAGTTCGGTCTGAGGCTCAGGAAGTGATGTATGACCAGTGTGTTTTAAACATCTACCAGTTCGGATATAGAGAAACATGACTAACTAGAGATCCATTCATCCATCCATTCATCCATCTATCAGCCAATCAACCTATCCACCCATCCATCCATGTGTAAATTATTCATCCATCCATTTGTACATCCACCCACCCATCCACCCATCCATCCACCCATCCATCCATCCATCCATCCATCAGTCCATCAATCCATCCATCCATCCATCCGAGTACAACAAACTGATTGTTGTCTCTCCTCAAACTGAGAACCTCTGGCTTCTATCCATTTTGCTTCTGGACAGGAAACACAGAGACATTTCTTGTCGTTGATTCTGGGTTCGTCTCAATGGGACGTTAGCAGAACGTCTCCAAAGAACCAAGGAATCATGATTTTCCATAATAAAATAGACTTGCTGTTTCTCATATTAAAGGGGGCCAGCTGAACCCATTTTACCTTTGTTTTAATACAGTCAGGTGTGCTGAAGCTTCACTCACCTGTCCACTTCATCACGAGTCACAATGTCTCGTTTCTTCAAGGCTTTAATGGCGTACAGTCGTCCTGTCTTCGTGAACTCGGCCAGTAGCACCTGTTTATGAAAAAGGCACATTAAAAACATCAGGGATGGATGTTTTTTTTGTTGAATTCAGAGGAAGAAGGTGTTATCCGTTACCTTTCCAAAGTGTCCTCCTCCCAGAACTGAAGTATATTTAAAATCTTCAACCTTCATCCTTCAGAGAAACAACCATGCAAACAGAAACGGCCATGTCTGATTCTGGTTCGCTTTATAAGACAACATCTGCATGAACATCTGTACATGTGACTGTATTTACTTCAGAGGAGATACGGGCTGATCCTCACATTCTTCTGCGGTGTTTGGACTGGAAGGTGGGTGTATGGAAATCTGCAAAGAGACAAAACACATTTTTGTTTGTTTTAAACATACAGTCTTATCAATCTTATTGTTAAGTTTTGATCAGAGACAGCAATTCGTTAATGTGTCGACCATCCATACATTCATTCATGAATCCATGGATGGATGGACATAAAACTCATCTAGAGCCATAAATGTTACATAACCTTTAGTGAAAAGACAAAACAGAAGTTTAATAAATATCTGTTATAGAAAATATAGGGATATTTTTAAAGAATTGCCAATTTATTTAAAACTTAGGCAAAATATGAAATATTTACAAAAAGAGGACTGATACAGTTTCTTCTATGAGATTTTGATGTTTGTGGAAAACAATTCAATAATAATAAAATTAATTTCCAATGTAACAAAGAGATAAAAATAAAAATACTGAAATTTGTGTCATTCTGTTAATGCAAGGTTTATTCCAAGCAAGAAATAAAATAAAAGCCTCATACAAAAATGTTGGCTAGACACTTTTTTAGTCAAATTTTTATTGTGGAAAGTCCAAAAAGTCACATGAAACCCATACAAGTCTTCAGTGCTCTGATCTTAAAATAAAAACTTGAGTTAAATAACAGGACTGAAAAGTTTCAAAGTAAATTTCTTTTATATGAATAAAAACTCAATTTGAAAGTTACAGAACAAGATGATTGAGTTAGGAATTTATTGTTTTTTATTCCTGAAAGTTTATTTACCAGTTTTTCTTGCAGTGCAGGCACTGATGATGTCTTCTCTTCTTTAGTGATAATGTTTTCTTGCTGCTTGATGTCGATGGGAGGCGGATGGTCCTCAGTGACACTCAGTCTAATTAGCGGAGTTTTGCTGAATAAATAAAACTTTAGATGTGTTACTTGTAATTATTTAATCGAAAACTATATATTGACAAAATAAGCAACATTTCCAAGTCAAAAACCCCTTAGTGGTGTTAAATTATTGATGAAATAGACAGCCAGTCATCCGAGTTCAACATCTGATGTACTCAGATTTAATCCAATTTAATTGGATCCACGGATTGCTCAACAACAAATATATTTATTTTTAATTTATTTATTATGTAGGCTATTCAATCATCAGATTGGTGCAGAGTGCTGTCATATCCATCAGATTTACAGTCGTACCAGAAACAAAATACAAATGTTCTGACCGGAATCTCTGTATGTAAAAAAATGTGATTACTTGAGATCAGCAAACCGCAGAACCTGATATCACTCAGTGAAAAGCAGACAAAATTTAAACAGGGTTCCTGTAAATTTGACCAACTTAAAGTTAAGGCTTTTAAGATCATTTTCAAACCATTATGAATGGAATTTATAATGGTCTTAAATGGTTATAATGGCTTCAGAGCATTCTCTTATAATATATACAAGAATAAAGTCCTAATATTGCCATAATAAAGTCATAATATTATGACTTTATTCTCTAATTTTATTACTTTATCTTTGTAATTTTATTTTTTTTATTTTCTTAGCATGCCCCTAACACTGTTATATCATCCAACTAACTAGCAATAAATGTACACTTTCCCATGATAAGCACAAAAAAGCTAGCTAGCTAGCAAGTGCATATTAGCAGCTAGCTAGTGGTAGCCTCAACCTCCTCTAGTCAAGATACATAACAAGATGTCTGCACACAACTAAAACATTTGCTTAACAAATTCTAAGACTTATTAGCTTATTTAAGATCAATTTACGTTTTTTGAGAATTTAAGACATTTTATGGCCTCCATTTTGCATACATGAATTCAAGACTTCTGGGCGCTGTAGTTTCTGACCTTGGCAGTGAAGATGTCGGATCAGGCTTCTTTTCCGTCGGATTCGGAGGACTGTGTCCGATCAGGTCCGACGTTGTGGAGAGATGTGAGCTGAAGGTGGCGAAAGAGCTGTAGTGAGGGAGGATGCTCATCATCAGATGGCCCCAGGTGGCAAAGTTCATGTTCATCTGAGCAGCTCGGAGGAAATTCTTTCCTGAGGAATAAAAAAAACCAATAATTAAAAAAAAAAAAAAGAAAAAAAGATGGATACACAGGACTGGCGCAGAGCTGTTTGTTTCTACCTCTCTCTTTTGTGAAAATGCATCGCTGACGTCTCAGTTTAGGCTGCCGCTCCACCACGGTGTCGATGAACTGAAACTATATATGTTTACATTTATTCTTCCCATCAATGCTTTAAAAAGTAATGATGTACCATCAGGTTCTTCCTCTCTTGGTTACCTGGATGTGGAGGAGGCCTTGCGGCTCCAGATTGAAGCCATGGTTGTGGTCTGGGTTCCCCATTAACTCCTCCAGACGCAGGATCTTGACCGCACACATCGTCCTCCGGTACCTCCAGAACAAGCAAACCTCCAGCTCTCGAGACTGTCAACAGATTGTCAACACACATTACCTGAATTACTTAAGGGTTGAACAGGAGGACATATATATCTGCAAAAAACTACAAAAAGTGTCTTCTTAAACTTAAATTGTAACGGTAAAACAAACAGAACGACTGGGTTCGGTAGAGATAATTAGTTTAAAACTGCAGGTGTAAGGCTGACACCTGCTGGTCTCAAATAAAACTACAACTTAAAGCAACGCAAGCAGTACAGCAGCTTGCTGTACGGCAAGGGATTCCTGTTTCAGAGATAAAACAATTTTACAAAAAAAATTCAGAAACAATCAGTCATTTATTCTGGAATTGTCACATCTCACAAAAAACTTGGAAAAATGTAATAACTTTATTATTTGTTTTCACTAAGGTATGAGCATATTATTTTTAGTTTTTACAGAGAGAATATGAATGAAGGCAGTAGACTGGAAATTAATCCAATTATTAATATTCACAAATCTAAAATGTAATTTACAGTTTTGTTTAAGAAAATGAAACTGAATTTATCCACCATTTCTAAAAGTAGAAACAAAACGCTAAATACACATATGAATGTCATAGAATATTTTTCATTTATCATAATGTCTGCTTTTATTTTTTATTTTTTACCAATGTATTTATTTTATACAATGGCTAAAAGGCAAAATTTCAGATAGAAAAAAAAATGAGTAAATTTCCAGGAAAAAACTCAGATTAATCTCAAAACATTTCTAGAAAAACAAGGAAATTCTGAGTTAAGTGAGTCATAAATTCAAAGGAAAAAAACTCTTTCAAATTTAGATATAAATCTCAAAAATTTTCTAGAAAAACTTATGAATTTCTGAGAAAAAGTTGAAAACTTGAGAGAAAAAATTCTTGAGATTCTGAAACTAATCTAAAAAAAAACATGGAAATTTTTCAAATCTTCAACTTCATCTCATTATCTTAGAATAATTTTGTGCAAACATTGTAATAGCCCATAGACTAATCCCAAACTGTTCAATGAAGCATGACAGGTCACCTTTAAACACAACTGAATATTTACAATGTACAATACATTTGAAATATAAATATAAGAATATGTTGAAACATGTTGTTGTTGATTGTGACGCCTTCAAGGACCTAAAAAGTATTCTGTTGTTGTGGTTATTCTTTGGTTATTATTATTTAACTATTGAATTAAAGACAGAGAAATGCCGGTCTGGGTGTGGGTGGCGTGTGATGGAGAGACCATGAGAAATGACTCACAAACACTGAGCGCTCCAAACGGGATGAAAAACACTCATAGACCTTTTTCAGTGTATTTTTTAATGTTTTGTCACAAAACAGACACGTATCTGACAGCATTTCTGACACTTGTCATCTGAAAGGTGGCAACTATATACCAGCAATGCACCATTCTTCAAAGCACATCCCAGACTATTTTTACCTGACAGAAAGGGAAAAACTGTGATAACTCAAAGAGAGGCAGACTGATTTATATTTAGTTTGCAACACGGGTCACTGTATTATCTTCTGTTAATATTTCAAAATTTAAGCACTTGATACAGACTTTAAGCTGCTGCAGAAGAGTGTAGATGCCTGAAACAAACACGCTTTCTACTTGCTAACATCTTTAACTCTATATCTGTTAAGCTGTATCTGTAAGCATCTTAAAGCCATTATGGCTGCGGTCAGATATAATGGCCTGTAAAAGCTGAGCTAACAACTATTGCCTCATTAAGCCATCACTTTCTCAGGTTTTCCTTTAAGAAATTTCTCATTTTCTAATCTGATCAGTCTACACTTAGTGGATGGATAATTTAGTCATTATCTACTCTCCCAAAAATCTCTCAAAATTACATTTATACTATAATAATCTGAAGAGTTTTAGTCAGATCAGAGGTAATTACAGCACTGAAACAACTTGGGTGAAATTTGATATTTTTATGGACTCAAATAATCAACTTGGGTCCATGTTTGGTTATTTGATCCTATCAGTTAAAACTTTCCCCTATAGAAGTCCGAACATTCAAGGTAGCAGCTTATTTAGATAATTCCAATTGGCTTATTTTAATGGTAAATATGTGTTAGTTATGGAGTACCACAGGGTTCAGAACTTGGACCAGTCCTTTTTATTCAAACTTTGTCTAAAAGTTTTAGGTAAAACTGATATAAATGTCAAACGTTATGCAGATGATACTCTGTTATGTTCATTCAAAAACTCAGGTGAAACCCATCAGTTACTAAGACTACAAACATGTGTAATAAAAGTTTGAATAACTTAATTTTAACTCTTTTTAACCAACTTTCTGCATTCACTCGCCCTGGACAGTAATAAGTTGACGCCCAGTGTGCAAAGTATTTGTTACTTCTATGCTGAACTGCTTATTATAAAGAAATTATTGTTCCCCATGTTTCCAGCATGTTTGCTTCCAGAATGCAGGTTTGTGAAAATAGAAAGATTCAAACAAGTTTAGTCTCATACTTATAAAGTTTTAACCCCAAGAGAAGGTGAAACTCTGCCACCTGCTGTTATAAATAAGTATCTGCAGTTTACTTATAAAAACTGCTAGAGGGTTTTTATAGGCTTTATAAAGTCCCATACCTACAGCTCTATCAAGTTTGTAGTTTTTCTGCTGGTTATTTCATATTTCTGAATATGGGCTTCATTGTTATCAGCATTAAATGCTGATCAGCCACTCTTCAGAATGGGGAAAAAAAACAAACATGTTGATATTCAAACATCAGGAAACAGTAACAAAAAAACATTTCCTCCCCTAAATTATTCTGCTCAGCTGCAGATTTCTTTGAATGTGAGAGTGCAATTTTTCATTACTGTACAGTATACTGTTTATTTTTCTGAAAATGTCCATTTAAAGCTGCAGTAAGTTACAAAAGTTATAAAAGTTTAAAATTTATTTTTTACATATTTGTTGGAATTATCACTATATCATGACAGTATGCTATGAGATAGATAATCTGTGAACATTTTTTGCTTATTTGACTTCTTCCAGTGCCAGCTAGAAACAACCAATCAGAGTCAGGAGGCAGGGCTTAGTGCTGTCAATCTTGCACGATTGTGCGTTACTATAGCTTCTCCTAGTTAGCATAGCCACCGATGACGGTGGATAAACAGTTTTCTTATAATGGTAAGTTTTGCGCCATTTGTACATTTAGCTGTGTGAACACGAGGTTGATTGACAGCGCTAAGACCCGCCTCCTGTCTCTGATTGGTTGCTTTTGGTCTGGTGTGTTGCATTTTACTTCTGAATAAAAGTAGCTCAGAGAGGAGCTGGAGGTGATTCATTTTTCACAGATTATCTGTCTCATAACCTGTCACAACATGGTGACAGTTTTAACAAATATGTAAAAAACAATAAAATAAAAAAAAAGTTACATATAATGCAGCTTTAATGACTCTTAACCTTTCTTTTTCTTGTCATATTTTTACATGTGTGTGAATCTGTACGCTTCCATTTAGTCACTTCAGTGTATCTTGGTCTTCAGAACCGGACTCACCCGCTCCAGCTGGATGTAGAACACCTGATCCCAGCTGAGGCCACCGACTGCAGCCCAGCGCGTCCGGCCGACGACCCGGCCGTCCAGCCGCAGCACCGCACTGACCTCGGCTGTGAGACAGGCAGCAGACAAACTGTAAATAGCAACTTTTTTCAGTTTTAATTAAAGAAGTTTCTCTCTGAACTCAGACGTAAACAGAAGCCTGTCTGACTTTCAGAGTCCATGATGACATCATGTTTGTTTACCATTTAATTTGTTTGTGTATTTCAGAGAAAGTGGGACCATTTCTGAGAAAATGAAATACAACACAGACCCTGGTTCTGACAGATTAACCTTCACAGAAACAGTTTTTGCTTTACAATCAATGTTAGGCACAGGGTTGTCACAATAACCAATAAATCAATAATTGTGTGATAAATTAAAATGAGCTCAATCATTTTTGTTTGCATGATTTAGTGTTTTTCTCTCTCTCTTTCTACCAAAAACTGGATGATAAAAGTTTTCATTCTGGTGATTTGGTCTCAACTAGCCCTTAATTTCAAGGACAGTTATGTTAAAGGAGGCTTCATGATTAAATTTACTTGTTGTTTCTATAGTTTTGTTTCTTTATTTTGGATATTTAAAATGTCTCCCATTTCTAGAGTTACGTGTTTGTTAGAATTTAACATTTAGTGATTACGCCATCATTTTGGTTGAATTTTATGTTTTAAGTCTGACCTGCAGAAAATGATTAGGGTCACCACGAATTCTGACTTTAATCTCAAAATTTGGAATTTAATCATAGAATTGCCATTTTTTTTCTCAGAATTTTTATTTATTTATTTTTTAATTCAGACTTTTTTTTATCTCAGAATTCTCATTTTAATCTCACTTTTGGAAGATTAAAGTCAGTATTCTGAGAAAAAAGTCTGAATTTTTTTGTCTTTTTTCATTTGCCCTAATTGTCTTTCTTACTTTTCCAAAAGTTTTATTTGGAATACAAATTTGTAATGTTCAAAATTATTTGCAAGCTGGATTTCGGGGTTTGTGATTTGACTAATTCTTAATATTTTATACAGAAGGTAACAAATCATTCTCCTGTTCCTGCACTTCTGTTAGTAGTATAATTTTCACCTCTGAATTAACTGTTCATATTTTCCCATTAACAGATGCAAACATAGCAGCTAGTAAAGCTGAAACTGAAAACTTACAGTTTAAGATTTTAAATGTTTTACTCACTCAGCGATCCGTCAGTCTTATGAAGAACAGCCAAACCGTTTTCAGAGGGAACCGAAGGATTTTCCTGCTCTGATTCTGACTGGGGTTTCAGTAAATCCTCACATCCCAGCAGTCTCAGTTCAAGTTTCCCTAAAAGAGAAGAAGAAGAAGGAGAGGAAGAATAATCTCAGTTTCTTCAAATAAACCGTTTAAGCCCCGCCCACGTGTTTCCATTATCCTGTAAAGAGTCTCAGTGTGACCAGAAAAGATGCCGCACTTCAAAATAAGACATTTAATTTGAATAAATCTCCCAGACTCGAGCCTCTAATCAGTCCCCTCTGGAGAGAAAGTCACTTCTCTATTTTCTCCGTTTCGCCTCTGAACTAACCGCCGTGAAGCTCAGAATCACCTCAAGTGTTTCCACTCTCCTCACACTCTTTCTCATTATTCTCCTTTGACGGATCTGCTCCTCATTACATCATCAAAAGCTTTTCTTTTTTTTTTTTTTAGCCTCGAGCTCAGACAGAGACCGGCTTACAAGTGAACTGTCCAAAACGAACGGATTACACGTCCTGATTATCTGCCGCCAGCAGTCAGCAGACGGTAAGTCATGTTCAAACACACACAGCCTGAATGACCCTAAAATACACAGAATATTAAACACAAAACGACCCCAAGAAAACATAAAAAACAAAGATGATTTACCAGAAAAGGCAGCTTGGTGGTAATTTGATTAAATCTTACTATATAAATAAATAAATACTAAAAATAATAACCGTTATTATTATTACTAGCATTAGTAGTATTACATTTATATAATTGCTTAGATTATTATTATCTTATAATATTAGCATACAAAGTAAAAATATTTATGATAATATAACCATAAATATGGTTTTACAATAATAATAACTATTATTATTATTAGTTACATTAATAATAATAATAATAATAATAATAATATTGAAATTATTATTAGCATAATAATGGAAATAATTTATTTTATTATTATCATAATGTCCACTTATTATAATATTATGAATTATTATTTCCATAGTAATGGAAATTATATTTTTCCTTTATCATGATAATGGAAATAATATGGAAGTATTAATACTATAATGGAAATATTAATAATATTATTTTCCATTATTTTTATCTTGTGTTGTGCAAAAATTTGTAAAGCAAATAAATCAGAAATGTGAAAAACTGATTTATTTTGGTTTAAATGGAGCAGCAAATCTTGTGTTTTTGATTCTAATTTTCCATTTATCAGAAAAATTTAAGTAATATTTCACCAGAAATTCACAGAAAATTATCACAAATGTACATACCTCCTGAACATAGCTGTATTTTATATAACATTCATTGGCAAAACCTAAAATTAAGAAAACTCAGTAATCACTTGTAATAAGATGTTAATTGATGAGTCAATGAGTTTATTTTGCCTCCAACTATTTTGATGAAAATATTTTTTCTTATATATTTCTTCAATGATATGCAAGAGAAAATATTTGTAACACATGATTATGATGTTTTGTATTGTTTTGTTATTATCTGGTCTACTTTCTCAGTCAGCGGTTACCAGTTAGAGATGCAGGTCGGACGGGGAAGATGGACGGCGAGGTTGGGAGCGGACGCGACAATCTGCGTTCTTCAGGCGACGCCGTTCCCTCCGGAGGATCGATCGCCTCCGCAGGAAGCCGTGGAGAATCGTGGTTCTGTTCCTGCAGGCATTTCTCCAGCGATAATCGGAGAAGTTCAAGCTTCTGCGAGGATTCCTGCACCCGAACTCGAGCCTGAAAGGTGAAAAAGCTTCAGATTCTTTCATATCAAACATTCATGTAATTATTTATTACTCTGTTTCAATACTCTGTGAATCAAAATACAAATAGTGTTGAAACAATTTATGAACTATGACATATACCCAACTCCAACATCTCTCTGTTAACCATGTGATCAGACAGCGGTTAAAGAGGCAAAAGCAAAGGAGGTGGATTAGCAGTGCTAGCTAACAATTTGTGTATTTTTTCAATTCAGACATACTAATAAAATTTTAATAAAAATACCACCATGCCTTCTTTTCAACTTCTCTGGGATTTTTGGCTTCAGTGTTTCAGCTTTTCCAGTGTTAATCAGCTGTGGTGCTAAGCCGTTCAGTGATTTATAAACTACCAATAAGATTTTAAAGTCGATTCTCTGAGCTACAGGGAGCCAGTGTAGGGATTTTAGAACTGGGTGATGTGCTCCATCTTCCTGGTTTTAGTCAGAACCCGAGCAGCAGCGTTCTGGATTAGATGCAGCTGGGGGATTGACTTTTTTTAGTTAGACTTGTGAAGCATTTCCATTGACCATGTACTTGCACAATTTGACATTTCGAAAATGAATTTGCTTGATGGAAACACGTTCATTTAGAAAAAAATGAACGTGGTCTATTTTTCAGTAATCACTTGTAATACGATGTAATAAGATAAACGAAAAAGTGTGAGGTGTTTTTTCAGCCTTATCAAAAATGGTTTATTTCACAAAACTGCAATGGAAACAATTTAATGCATCACACAGGTCACGTGATCTACAACAGGATGTTGCTACTGGCAGAAACCATGAAGAAGACAACGACAAGAAGTAGACAGAGGATCATGGAGGGGCGTGTTTTGTAATGACTTATTGCATCGGTTTTAATGTCACACCTTTTCATTTTAATGGCGTTTCTTTTTTAAGGGAACATCACAATAGCGAAATTATGATTTTTTTTTCAACATTAGCAGAATATTGACAAAGTTTTATGCACATTTGTAAAGGAAATGCAGCTACAGTTGCAGCAATCAATGCGACTCAAGATAAACGGGTGGATTAGTTTCTCTTGATCTAGATGGGACATTAGTCTTTTAATCCTAGAAATGTTCTTCCGACTTTGTATCTGCCTGTATGTGGCTCTGAAGGTTCAAGCAAAGATTTTTGAAGCTGATCTCAAGTTTCTGGCTGTAATAACTGAAGATGTGTGTTGACTCTAGGTCCAAAGATAATAGCTACAGTTTTGTTTCTGTCCAGCTGGTGAAAGTTCAGTCACATCCACACATTTATCTGTTCTAAACTCAGGTGCTCAGATGGGTTCAGAGTCACCTGATGACATTGTAATGTAAAGCTGTGTATCATCTGCATAGTTATGATAGCTAATCTTATTACTTGTTATAATCTGAGCTAATGGGAACATATAGATATTGAATATGAGGGGTCCCAGGTTTGAACCTTGGGGAACCCCGTATGTGACTTATGTTTGATCCAATGAGAAATTACCTATTGACACAAAGAAATCCCTGTTCTTTAGGGAAGACTCAAACCACTGATTAGGTTTAGGGATTCTGTTAGTAAATGAAGATTTTATTAAAAACATTTGACAAAAACTCAGAAAACATTATAAAACCGTAAGTGGGCGGCATCTTACCTCAGCCAGAGCGTTCTGGTCCAGCTCTGAGATGCCCTGCAGCTGCTTCACCACGTCTCTGTGCAGCGCCAGCGCATCGGTTTCTCTCTGCATGTAGTGCTGCAGCTCTGCCAAGCGAGCGTCCGCGGGACTGACAGCTACAGGAGACGTTTCTGAGAGAAAATGGAGGATAAAGGTGAAGCTACCAGCTCGTTTGATAGTTCCCTCTAATATTTCCATTAGCAAAGAAAACACTGAAGCGTCGTTTATGAAAGCAAAGGAAATTGTTCTAACACAATCCGAAGCTACGTCTTTCATGAAAGGAAAATGGAAACATCAGATTTCTGGCTTCATGTTTACTTTTTTGGGATTATAATCCTTGAAGAGATGCATTAAATCATATTTTATCCCATTAATATGATGAATGTAAGGAACCCTCAGGAGAATAATATTACAGTGATGCATTACTCTAAGTACTTAAGTCACATTTGTTGAATATTTCATGAACATTTGTAGACTCAGTGAAGCAAATCCCAGCTGTCTGTCAATCTGATCCAAACTCTGAATTTATTTGATTATACGTCTTAAATTTAATGTTGTTTTTGGACACAGAGTGTTTTTTTTTATTGTTGTTGCAATATGTTGTAACAAACTGTTTTTGATCTTCATATTGGTAAATACGGGATTTATTTAATAGATTTCACATGTTTTAATATAACATAATAAACAAAATAAAACAAGACAAAGGAAGCAATGCTTGTTTCCCTTCATAAATAGCATTATATCACAATCCTTTTCCTCCACTATAAAAATGGATTTTAATTTCACCAAAAGTACATTTTTATGTCTTATGTTAAAACATAAAAAAATCATTAACTTAATTTAGAGAAACAATATATATATATATATATATATATATATAATTTTTTTCCAAACCTTTTTTAAACTAACAGATGTTGTTTTGTTGTTTTGTTTATTTTACTGCCAGATAGTTTCAAATCTAAACAAACCTGAACAAAGACATGAGATTAGATTAATTTAAATATAAGATGTGAATCTCTGAGTGTTGTTGGTTTTTTGTATGATGCTGAGAAAACAAATCTGAAAATTTGAGATCAATATAAGAAATTTTTAAGAAAAAAACTTGGAAATTTTCTGAATTCTTTCTAGAAAATTTCAGAATTTAATCTCAAAATTTCTGACTTCATTCATGCAAATATTTGACTTCTCTAATGTGGTCTATTCCATGTTTTTTCTAGATAATTTCTGAAATCAATCTCAAAATTTCACATTTTTATCAAGTAAATTTTCAACTTTCCAACTCAGAAATGTTCATGTTTTTTCTAGCACATTTTTGAGATTAATCTCAAACTTTCTGATTTCTTCTTTTAAGCTAATGTTCAACTTTTAAACACCATGGTTTTTTTTAGAAATTTTTTAGCTCTACCTCAAAATTTACGTCCTTTTCTTGCAAATTTTTGACTTCTGAAGCCCAGAAATGTCCTATTTTTTAATAGAAAATTTCTGAGAAATTTACTCCTCCATTGGTTGTTTCTATCTATAATCACACTAATAAACCACTGCAGATATTTGCACTATACCCAGACCAAAAATGCTTGGTAAGATTTTGTGTTTTTGCAGTGTTCTGTCTCCTTTAAAGTTTATAAAATAAAGCAGAAACATGAAGCAATCTTCTGTTCCCACTTTTAGGAGTTTTAAGTTTACTCCTGACTGCACTGACCTCCATCAGCAGGGATGTTTTGGTTTCCTCCACCTTCTCCGCCGCCGCCACCAGCCTGGGTGACTTTGATAATCTGCAGTCGGATCAGCTCAATCTTGGAGCGGCTGTCCTGCAGCATCTGCTGAGCTGTGGACAACATCTGATCCAGGATAGCGACGGCACATCAAGAGGTGTCAAGCCTCGCTTCTTCCACACTGACAGCTCAGCGTGTTTCAAAAACAGAGCAACGATCCTTCAGCAAAACGGAAAAACAAACAAACAAACATGTGGACAAGAGAACGGATACGCAGAAAGTGAGAACAACAAGTTCCAGCCAGGTGAAAAACAGGATGACTGTGCAGTTTGCTCACCTAGGGTTTGATTCCTTGCTCCTTCGCCTTTGTAAACACTAATTTGTCATCCTATGAGTGGGAGTAGACGGGGGTGCATCTCCGGTTGCAGCCTTCCACCTTCACTATCCTTGAAACACAACAAGTCCTCGGACGTAACGGTGCGTTCACAGACACCCTCGGATCAATCAGCGCCTACATCCTGGGACTGTTGTGATGTTTGTTTTCACCTCCCTACAGCTTCCTCTGCAACATCCACTTCCCTCTGCATCCTCATCTTTTTCTGCTCCGTAACCAAATCCTCCCTCCCTCCCTCTCTCTCGTTCTCTTCCTCTCTTTTGCTCTTGTCTTTTTAAGAGGGATTTCTTTCTGCACAGAAAGGCGCTGATGGCTCTGTTCTGACACCGCCGATTGCTTGCTCTGAGCTCAGCATTGGCCGCTGCGTGACCACATGTTCCCTTCCTGCCACCAACCAAAAGACAAAACTGCTGCTGCTGCTGCTGCTCGGTTTGGGACGGAGCAGAGATCAGCCTGCAGTGTTTGGGATATTGCTTTAATCTGCTCTTACACTAACACGGAGTGAGAGATCTTAATGTTGATTGCTCGCAGCATTCAGGCGGCAGGAAGTGCGGAAGCTGCTGAATGGTTTTCAGCTGGATTTGCTGAATTCCCACAGTGACTTTTAGACAAGGACACACAACAACAAGCAGCCTTCTGGTTGTTGTGGTTCTCCTCCTCATGATTTATTAACATGAGGAGACACGATTGAAAGAAGACACACCAAGGCAGAAATCAAAGGTTAATAAATGAAACAATAAAAATCTCAGATTATTTTCTGGGAGGTCAATTGGGAAACTGATGTGTTGCAAGTGTTATGAAAAATATTCAAATATTATACCTAAAATAAAATGGATGGATAAACAAATAGTCGGATGGCTGGATGAATGGAGATAGACAGATGGCTGGCTAGCTGGATGGGTGGATGGATAGAGAGATAGAGTAAATACGGAATAATTTCTTGGACAGAAATCTGTTATAACATAAGTATTACTTTTATAAGTTTTATATTTAACAAACGTGACTTGGAAACGTTTCTTTTGTCTGGATTTGTTATTTTTTGTTTGTATAATTTTAGTTTTTAAAATACCAGAATTTACTAATCAATTTAGATTTTTGTCTATGTATCATTTCTAAATATTAAATCAGATGATCTGATCAGTTACTGAGTACTTGAGTAGCATTTTTACAAACTTTTACTCTTACTACTATTGCTACTTTTTACTTGAGTAAAAAATAGCCAGAAGTAACTCGAGTATAATTTTTTAGGGATAACTATAACTAATGTTTAAATAAATACAGATGGGTTAAATGCACTTACCAAACAAATGGCTTGAGGCTAAAAAGTCTCAATAATCTATTTTGCGTGTTTACTTTGTATTTAGCTATGTAAGAAAAGCGCAAAATCTCAGAAGGGCTTCTTTCATTAGCCCCCCAACAGTTAAGCTATTGTTAGAAACGGTCTTATTTTAGCATATACTGACACATTTCAACAGCCTACTGGACGGAACATGAACAGAAAACTTCCTAATTAAACGTAATTTTCGAGTTTGATGTGCTAATTAGCGCTGACCACCAAGAACAAGGCCCCCACTTCAATTGACATTTTTTTTTATTTTTTTTATAAGTGCGCAAGCGCGAGTCGGTCCAACAGTAGATTTGCCCCGGCCTGGGTGAATTTCAGTTTCAACAAGGTTAAATTATTCATCTCGTCAAAGTTGTAAAAAGTAATAATTGGATGTTCTGATTGTGTTCTATGTTGTTTTAAGAGTGGAGATGGAAGTAAATGAGCGAATTGGAGCGGAGTAGTGAGACCTACTTTGAGAGGCGGAGCTGCTCCTCCGCTCCATTCGGCGCGGCGCGTTCGTAATGAAAGGCTGCCTGTGACTTCCTCGCTCTTCGGCAGCTACATTGTGTGGAAAGCAGCAGCACGTTGTTGGCTTCTCCACGCTGAACTCCACAGCGAATTAACTCTCTCCTGTTCTAGGAGATACAGATCCGCCATCCGTTTTTTCTCCTCAAGCGTCTTTAAGTCACTCTCGACGTGCGAAAAGAAAGAAAATGTCTGCCACGGCGACGAAAGTGAGTAAAAAGGAGCTGAACTCGAACCATGACGGAGCGGACGAGACCTCCGGTAAGGGGAATGGCGGCCTCCTGTTCAGCGCCATTTTCACTTTCTTCTCAAATATTGTTTGCATGAACACAAGATACTATTTAATTAGTCTGGATTTGATGAAAATGTTGCTGTGCTTCTGCTTAATGAAAATGTTGCTGTGCTTCTGCCTTTGCTGCTTATAGAAACGGCAGCTGCGTATTTTCAGGGGCTAGCGTGCTTTAGCATACCCGTACTCCTCCGTTGTTTGCTGCTGGCACAGAGGCCATGTTAGCCGGAGTATATAGCAGCTATATCGACGGATAACAAGCGGCCCATTTGAAACAATCACTTCTCGGTATTAATCGCGGAATATGCTTGAAACCGTAAGAAAGTGTGCTCACTTTAATGTGAGATTTTATTTCTACGATTGGTTTGCATTAGCATCTAGCCCGCTCGTGTTGTTGTTGTAGTCTTACCTAACGCTAGCAGACGACATTGTTTTGTTAACGCATTTAAATCACCGCTAGTTAAAACCTCCCAGTTACTGCATAATGGCTGCTGTTTGTAGGACTCAGTCGTGTGAATAGTGGATTTTTTTTTATTTTTTATTTTTTTATTGGGTATGAGTGGGGTGAATATTCTGGCATACATCCTAGCTCGGTCGCTCACGCTACCGCGGCTGTGTGAACAGTCTGCTGTCCCACATTTAAACCACGCGGCCCTGAAGGCAGCAGCCGGCAGGAAACGGCGAGAAGCCTGAACGAGGAGCGCTGCAGCCATTGGCCGCTTACACTGTCAGAGTCCCGCGTCGACTCCATACTGTTACATGTTAAATACCCCGGCTCACTCCTTACTTCTACTACTTGTACTTTGACTATTAAGAAATAAGCTGTAGCCTTGATTATATAAACTGGATGGCGTCTAGTTCCATTTTGAAATTGACTGACTTTTTTTTTTCCACAGAGAAAGAGCAGCAAGAAGCTATTGAACACATTGATGAAGTTCAAAATGAAATTGACAGGTAGGAGTCTATTGTTGATATAACTGCTTAAACTCTTCACACCAGTTTTGTTGTGAATAGTTTAGTATTTTTTATAAATGTGAAGAGATTTGATGCCTATCTAGTGGTCAAAGTGTGAACTACACGTGGTTCAAAGAAGCTGATAAACCTATAAAATCTTAAGCCTGAGCTAAGTTGTGCAATAAAAAAATATATTCAGGCTTACGAATGTCTTCTGCTTATGATTTACTGAAATAGACTTCATGTGACCAAAATTCTAAGTTATTTCTATTTTGGGTTTGAAGCTTTTTAGTGACACTCTGTTATTAAGGAATGGAAATGCATAATATCAACATTAAGAGTAGAAATCAATTGCACAACATTGAATTGATTTAAGATTCCCAAAATATACATGAATAATGAATATATGTATTACATAAGTACTAATTCAGTATTTTTTTCTGTCGTAAAACAGGAATTAAATTAATCTGACAGTACAGTAAAAAGATCTTTCAGTATTTATCTGTATTTGAAACATTGCAATATGAAAACAAATTAAATATATGCTCAAATTAAATTGGTGAAACTAATTTTCATATTGCAGCAAAGGATCTCTGCAGTATTTAGCTCTTGCAGTGGTTGTTCCAAAACATATTTAGTCTCCATTTCAGTCTTGTTTGAGCAACAGCAGCATCAATACACATTATCACAAGTTTATAAGTATGTTTTATCCCTCATCTGCCTAGTGCATCTAATTGGCATCATACCTAATTTTACACTAATGGTATATCCAATGCTCAAATTGATCATCTAAAGGCAAAAGTGCGAGTAGTGCATTTTTTTCTGTACAATTTCTTCTCAGTCATTGCATTTTGTGTAAGATTTAATATGAAATAAACTTTTCCTATACCTTTCAAGCATAGTCTGAGTTATTAATATTCATGCACTTGATAAACTTTTAATCTAGTATTTTTTATTTATACCATAAACATACAAGATGGAATTGTTTTATTTTATACATTTTAAATTGTCCTTTTAACCACGAATAGTTGACTTAAACTGAGAAGTTTGTTGTGGAAAGAGAGTTATTTTCTGGGGAAATGGTTTATAGCTATAAGCTGTTGAGGTGAATATAAATACTACTGATAAATATGTCTGGAATATCTACGAATGTAAACTAGGATACAAAAGTGGAATTGTAAGCAGACATTTGGAATTTTATTCAGGAAAAAAAAATCTTACAGCAGAATTTTGGGCTTATTATCTAACAAATCCTCTTTTTTTTTTTTTTTAGTTTGTGTTTTCAGGTGACATAAACCAAAGATCAATTAATTTAAATCCCTGTAAAATTCAGTGTTGAGTTTAAATGATTCATCATAAGTGTTAATTATGATAGTATTTAATGTTTTACCCCTTTATCCAAATAAAATAATTTATGATATAAATTTTTAAAAATTACTCTCCTTCCTTCTTTAAGATGATTTATCTGCTTTTTAGTAACTTTTTAGAAAATATTTGTTTTGTTTTGTATACAAGCTAAAATAAATAGCTACCTGTAGCAGGAATACATTATTGGAGCGTTTCAGCTTCAGTGGTGCAATTCTTGCTGTTTATGTTGACAAATATCAATTTAATGACTAGTTAAGAGGGAGAACGTCTTTCCAGATTTGTATCTATTTTTTTTATTTCCCCAGGTTGAATGAGCAGGCCAGTGAGGAGATCCTGAAAGTAGAACAGAAATACAACAAACTCCGTCAGCCATTCTTTCAGAAGAGGTCAGAGCTGATTGCCAAAATTCCCAACTTCTGGGTCACCACGTTTGTCAACCATCCACAAGGTGAGTTATCCAGGAAAAAAAATCCCCCACTCCAATGTGTTCATAATTTCAGCTTCCTGGGTTAAAAATTGACGTTTATCTCAACAGTATCTGCTCTACTGGGGGAGGAGGATGAAGAAGCGCTTCACTACCTGAGCCGAGTGGAGGTGACAGAGTTTGAAGACATCAAGTCGGGCTACAGAATAGATTTTGTAAGTGATGGGATGTTTTGTCTGTGTAATTTTGAAGCTTAATGTGTGTTATGCTCATACCGGACTCTATTCATGTTTCAGTATTTTGATGAAAATCCGTACTTTGAAAACAAAGTACTATCCAAAGAGTTCCATCTGAACGAGAGTGGAGACCCATCTTCAAAGTCAACAGAAATCAAATGGAAATCAGGAAAGGTAAGTGTGCTTTGTGTAGCATTTTCAGCCAAACCTGAAGTTTTATGTGAAGTAGACTTGTAAAATGTTTGATTCCTCCTCTGTGTGCAGGATCTCACCAAGCGGTCCAGTCAGACACAGAACAAGGCCGGCAGGAAGAGGCAACATGAAGAACCTGAGAGTTTCTTCACTTGGTTCACCGACCATGCTGATGCCGGTGCTGACGAGCTTGGGGAGGTTATCAAGGACGACATCTGGCCAAACCCCCTGCAGTACTACCTGGTATGTTTACCTCAAACCTAATGATAGAAACTAGCATAAATGAGTCAGTGTTGGATGGTATTGCAGTTCATATTTTTGGTGTGGAAGTTTCTGTTTTAGTTTGACAAAATAAGAACATGGTGGCTACACATTCTTAAATTAATTTTAAAATTAAGGCCTTAAATTAATTGGAAAAACCAAATTAGCCTTAAATATGTTAATTACGGGTCTTATATTTTGTAAGGATTATTTAATCTCATGCTATGTAGTTTTTTCTTGCAGGACTTTACAAAGCTTTGAATTGTGCGCAGAGATCGCTGCATTCTCACTCAAGTCGTAGCTACCGCTAACTAGCCACTAATAAGCAACCTTGCTAGGTTTTTTTTTACTTCCATAATGAGTAAATGTAAATTTATTGGCAGTTGATTGGATAATGTCAATTTCTTCAGTTGCAGCCCATACGATTTAGTTGCAATTTTCTTTTTTGTACGTTTAAATTCCATTCATAATGGTCTTAAAGTCAAGCTGCTGGCTAAGCAAAAATATGTTTATATTTAGGTTCCAGACATGGATGATGAAGAGGGTGAAGGTGAGGAGGATGAAGAGGACGAGGAAGGTCTGGAGGACATTGATGAGGAGGGGGATGAAGATGGAGAGGATGATGAAGAGGATGAAGGAGAAGGAGAGGTAAAGTGCTAACATTTTGGAAACTTTTAGCGAAGTTTTAATTTCTTAACATTCATCTTGTGTGATGCTTCATTGTTTCAGGAGGATGAGGGAGAAGACGACTAAGAACTCTATCACCTGCAAGACCCTCGACCTTCCCTGTTAATTTTTCCACTCATGTTTGGGAGCAAAAGTTGTTTTTTTTGTTTTTGTTTTTTTGCCTTTTTTAATTTACTTTTATCAGTATGTGCTTCACTTTCCATTCTGAAGCCTCCTCACCTGCTGATGCCATATGTTCTCCTTTGACTCATCCAAGGCCAATGGCACTTTGCCCTGAATTGTGAGTACCATCCCTGACGACATCTCAAAAATAATAATAATAAAAAAAAAATAGTCAGCACAGTATACTCAGTAGAATGAAGACACACAGAGTTCCTCCTATTCAAGGTTGTGTGGTTAATCAGCTGAAGCCATGGTGTAGTGACCTAGTGCTAGCAGACCTTTCAATATATTTTTTTTTCTAAGAGGGGGCATAGTACCCTTTAAAGCATTTTTATTTTTTCTCCCGTGTGGTTATCGAGTACCAGCTCATTCCTTTGACTTGTAATGTTTGGGGTTGGGGGGTGGGGGTAAGCTGGGGAGGGGCAGGAGTGTATTGGTTATTGGGGAGAGTGGTTATTTTGACACCATTTCTATGGGACTTTTGTTTTTCATTGTATTGTTTTACAGATATCCACAAGATTTGAAATGACATTTTTAATAAAGAATAAAACTGAAAAAAAAACAAAACTTGTAAATTTTGGCCCCTTCTGCTGCTTCATTGGTTTCGACAGAAGTATTTACACTCGAATTGTTTCAAATTAAAGGTGTAAAGCTTGCTTTGTTACAATAATAAAACTAAACTGTGTATGCACGTGTGGGAGTCTTCAAGCGAAAAGCAGGGGTGCAATTTTATTTTTGAAAATATACTTGAAAGCACCAAAAATGGAAAAACCTGGAGTCAAGTTCATCAGCTTGTAAAGGATTTGGGAGTCATTAGCAGACTTGATGCAAAGTCTTCTCTCAATATTCTGTGAGCGATTAAAGCCAAAAAGGTGTTTTCAGACTCTTGAAACTTGTTGTTTGTGACGGTCTCAGGCCAACTGTTTGGCTGGAAGCCCCAACCTGAAGTGAAAAAGGAAATGCACAATGTAGTTATAAACTTGATTAGAAAACTGACAAATTAAGGCCTGATTTTCATATGCAACCATGGACTATTTCTACAAGTGTAGAAAATTAGATCTACTCTGACGTTGATGTTTGAGGTTTTGCACTTTGGAAAGTGATCGATTTTCTAAATGCATTGCAAATTTGGATCTTGTGCAACCTCAAAGGAGAGTCTTGCTTGGAAACTACATTCCCATGTTTGCATATTTTTAACGCACTTAATAGTTTAAATTTTTAAGTCAATATACCTACCTAAATGATTTTTACACCTAGGGCAGGTAGCTACGGTCCAAGAGAACCCGGGGTACCAGGAGAAGTGGCTGTCGGCCGGCCAATGCTTAATAACGTCCGCTTTTTTAAACACCATCACCTCGAACTGGAGTCCCTGGGGGTTCTCGAAGAGCTGGATGTGGATCCTTCGACCACCCACTGACGTGTCGTTGCGGCTGGATAGTGCCATGCGACTGGGGACGAAGTGGATGTCCGTGCCGAACGCCACTTCGTGTCCACATGCCCTACATAATATTAGCGTGTCGGTGCTAGTTCCGTGCTGCGGTGGGTCGGCAGCACACGAGTGTGAGGGGTGGAAAAACAGGAGCGCAAAGACGATAAAGTGGAAAAAGTTGTTCCATTGCACTCCGAGCAGCAGTCGGCTCGTTGACCTCGTGGCTGTTTCCCAGTATGACCAAAAAGCTAACAATAAAGCTATTTAGCTTTTGACGCTAGCAGCGTTTCTGTCCGATGTAATGGTTTGAAAATGAGACATGTCATATGTTGAAAATCATATTTATCATTCAGTATGTTGTATGAAAGCACCAATCACTGATAAACACAATATTAAGACTTGATAACTTTTAAAGGACTGAGCATTAGCTGATAAATTAGCTCGTAAAGCAAATGCTACGCTGGTTAGCACGTTAAGCTAATTAGCTTTAGCTTCCTGTTCATATTTAACTAACAGACGGAAGTCACGTTAAATAAAAGGGAAATGCAGTCGTTTCCTTGGGATCCAAACGTTACAACAATTATTTTTACTTAGACAATTTACTATGATTATTTGTGAAATGTTTAGCCAACCTTTTTGTAGGTTAGACTACATTTCCGACAAGTCATTTTAACAGTTCTGTTGTGATACGTTTAAGAACCAATTTTTATTAAAACATTTTCTTTCTTTCAATTAAGAACGAAAGAAAAGTCTGAAATAACTAACTGTTAACATCTGTTTGATTTCCTTTTATTTTTATTATTTTCATTTTTAAGTGTTAAACTATTTTATTCTCTTTTTTTGCTCACTAAAAAGTTTTCAATTTCTTCATAGGTTCAAGAACACAGCATGAATGCATTTTTCTTCTAGTAGTTACCCCGGGCAACGCTTACTTGAAACACTTCTTCACCAATCACAAAATGGGATCTTCAAAATCAGCCAATTGGAGCACTCGTTCGTTATTTGTAGCAACCATTCCGCTCCACAGACAGAAGTTGCGATCTTTCCTGGAGACATGAAGCTGACGCGATCTAAATTGCTTAAACCATTTACAGTGTTTTTGTCTGGAGGTTTTTGGTTTTGTTGAACTTATTCTTGGCCTAAATGTCGCGGTAAAACTTCTGAAGGATGAAAACTAGAGGTTCACCACCAGCTCCGCCACCGATTCACGTTCACGTAGCGGATAGCATACCTATTCATGTTCATATGAGGAGGAGTCCCACCAGAACACCACCGGTTAGTTCTTTTCTGAAAAGGGAACGTAAAAGGTTTTAAAGTTCTATTTATAAATTGATTTAGAGAAGACAAAATATTCTAAAAACTAATTCTTTACCTGTTGTTTCAATTCTCTTCTGTTTGAAAGAATCAGGATTTTACTTCCAGTCAGTTGAAACATGTTAGAAAAATTCAGTTATTAATTGAAGGCACGACAGAATTAAGTTTTGTGAGAAAAAAAAGGGAAAAAACCATGATAATTCAATAGTGTAAGGAATGAATTTACATAAAATCAAGAAAATTATGCACAACCCTGACTATTAATCAGACCTTATTAGAAAAACTTTGTCTTCAGTCAGAGGCTTCTTCAAATTTGCTGTAATACAGACCGCTACAGGACACTTTTCCTGCAAACTGTCTTCACCAGCTACAATAGGTCTCTGAAGAATGTTGAATTACTATGAGTTAGAACAACATTTAATTTCCCTTTTGGATTAATAAAGTATTTTAAATTTGAATTTAACTTTAGCACTTTTTCCTTTTGGATTTAGGGAACTGATGCTTCAGTGAAACGAGATGGAAGCAGGCCAAAGATCCGGACGCCCTGGATTCCTCCAGGAATACTCTCGTGCAAGAGGATTATTGGCTCCAACCAGTCTCAGGTTTCTTCATGGTGTTCATTTTATGCTATTGTTACAGTCTAGCAACTAAAATTATACCCAGAGAAAAGAAAAATATACTTAGTCTTTCCCAGCTCTTAAAATGGTTTAAAAAGGAGTCAATTGTAAACCCAAAATTGTTATAAACGGTCTTCTATTTTGTACTGTATAAGCTGGGTACATTTATTTGCCTCACCTGGTAAAGATGTGCAAAAACCTCTGACCAGATTTCCACGGGCTATAGCTGACAAGTAGACCCACAGTATCACAGGTCCTTCACCATCCCTTGCAGTGGACTGAAGATGTTTAGCCACATTCAGCATATTTCTTTCACTCCAGACACAGCTGGAGTGTCTGTTGCAGAAAAACTTAGTATCATCTGACCAACAAAATTGGTCCAGCAGAGTTTTGCTAATTTCACATGTTAGCAAAACAGTTATTGCTGGGAGATATAGTTTAAAATGATCCAAAATTTGATTTTCAATTTTAATTAAATGGAAAAACTAAAAAGAAAAAA
Source organism: Xiphophorus couchianus (assembly GCF_001444195.1). NCBI lineage: Eukaryota > Metazoa > Chordata > Actinopteri > Cyprinodontiformes > Poeciliidae > Xiphophorus > Xiphophorus couchianus. The sequence continues at coordinate 4,907,226 of NC_040239.1, forward strand.
TACAAATAGCAAAAATAATATAATTAAAAAATGGCTTTTATTTCAATAATTACTTCTAATTTCAAAATTGAAATAAATTAAAGCTGTAAAACATGCTTGTTATAAAAGATGGCTATTTATTGGTTGGGCTAACGTCACTCTGAACTCTGAAAAAATAAATTTAATTTTCTGTTTTTGAAGATTTAATTGATGAACTTAATTTATCACCCAGCCCTGGTTACGTTTCTGATGGTTGGACAGAAAAGACTTTTTTCTGTCATTCCTCCGAAACAACTATATATCATAGATACTCTCTAATATTTTTTATCTATGGAGACTTGGTGACCGCAAGATGCATTCTTTGTCGCAGTTTAACAGTGAACTGAGAGGTGTAAAGATACCTTGAGTGCTGGTTAAATCTTGTGGCTAAAAGAAATACGCCTCTGTGTCGCTTTATTTATACAAAAACGAAACAAAACTTCACTGATCGCTAATTATATATTCTTAGAGACTGACTAACTTACAAAGAACAAAGCATACATCAAAAACTGATTCAGTTTTATTCTGGTGATTTTGTATTTTAAATGTTGACTTTTAACCTCAGACATCTGATTTCAGATCTGCTTTAACAACAGAGTCAAGGACATCTGTGTGTTTCAGTTCTTTTTGTTTTCTGTTTGTGTCGTTTGATCAGACCAGCAGATCACAGATTCAGTCAGACAGTGGGATCAGGAATCGGCAAGATGCAGGGCAGCAGGAGGAAGAGCAGCATGCAGTTTCTGAAGACCTCAGGGTCCTGCTGAAGGAACATGGCGCTTCAAAGACGTAAGAACCTCAATGAATAGCAAAGATTATAGATTCAATTCAATTCAGTTTATCTATATAGCACCAATTCACAACCTGTCATCTATAAAATGTCACTTCAGTACAATCATACATTCCAGTTCATATTAGTTGTCAAATTGGGCATTTAGTTTAGTTTTTATTATTCATATTAGTTTAAAAAGTTTTCTGTCTAAGGAAACCCAGCAGATTGCATTGAGTCATTGACTTGACATTACAGCAGTGGTGTCCAATCTTTTTGCACCGAGAGCCAAAATCCCCAAATTGAAACTCTTCAGGTGCCAAAATTGTACTTATTTAACCCCCAATTAAAAATGCATAATTTTTTAAATACATTTTTTCTCTTTTACTTCCACAACCGTAAATTAAGCATGTAATATTTTACATTTGCCTTAGTGTTTACAGTTATTTAACTTTTTTGGGCTAATTTTCTATTCCTTAGGTCTATGAAATGTTTTTAGTCTATTCCCTGCAACAAAAATAATATTATTCTTCTAAAGCCTTTGCTTTATTTACCCAAATATAATGGATGCAATTGCCCAAATCTGTTTTTGGGTAAAAAGTCGCTGGATGTTTACGGCACAACTCCAAAAAAAAGCTAAAAATAAATTCTTTGTGGTGTTATTAATATTTTATACTTAAGAAGATATAAACTTGCCACAGAATATCTCATCCTAAAAAATTACAGAAAGTGTCCTGGGGTGAAAGCAGTACCATTCTTGAACTGCAGTTTGGGGCTACACAAAATTAATCCAAAGGCCACAAATGGTCCCCGGACCGCACTTTGGACACCTCTGCATTACAGTGGAGGATAAAAAACTTAATTTTTAACAGGAAGAAACCTCCAGCAGAACCAGAACCGGGCCATCTGCCTCGACCGACTGGGGGTTTGAGAAGACAGAGTAGAGACACAAAAAGAAATTGATCGAGCAGTAGTTTCTATGTTCATGAAAAGTCCAAAGTTAATAGCAGGAGAGTGAAAAAATGTAGTTGTTGGCAGCCAATTCCATCCTCCAGGAAGGAACCACAACCAAACAGAATGCCAGACCAGGTGTAGCTTCTATGAAACTGGAAGAAAATATAAATTTAACAGTTGAAATAACAACTGGAAATGCAAATTGGAGAGTAGTAGGAGAAGAAAGTGAGAAAAATAAGTGAATGTACGGGTAAACCCTCACAATGAGGCATGACAGACGCAGATAGTTCAAATTATTTTTCCTAAAATGTCTATTAACCACATATGTGTCTATATGACCACATATAGAAACAATAAAAAATCCCATCCAATCAGCTGGTGTTTAAAGGTGTTTACCCTTGATGGGTAGAAGTCCTTCAGTCCAAACTACAACGCTAAAAGAAGATCTAAGCGGCGGTTCTTGTTAGTTAATTGATTGGAACTAATTTTAATCTAATAAACCATTCATCTACAAGTAATCGTAATGACCTGAACTCTGTTTATTTCATTCAAAGGTCGGAGTCTTGCGATCGTCAAAGAAATGCAGATGTGCTCCTCAGGACGCTTGTAGAGGCAGAAATCGATGGTGTAGCTGTGGTTAATCAGCTGACAGCTTTGAAGGAAACCATTGACAGCCTTGCTAAGGTAAGCTTTACTCCAACTTAAGGGGGTTGCAACCTGCAGCTCCGAGCCCCACCTACACTGCAGCTCCTATAAAGCCAAATAAGAAATGTTTATTAACTATAAAGGCAGTACAAATGGGTGGTTTTAGCAGTTCTTCTGTATGTTTTTAAGCTACAATAGAATGGCACCACTGGTTACAAAAAAACCAACGTTGAAAGTGATAATAATTGGTTGTTTATGTTTTTAAGTGGGTACCTGTTCTTTATTATCCACATCTATTGAAAATTCTCATTCAGCTGATCTTATTGTACAAAATAAATGCTAGATCCAGAACTTGGGTCTAGCATTGACATAAAGCTAGTTCCAAACGCAGCAGATGAAAATATTGGGTCCACAGATTATTTGGCCCAAATAATACGTTTTTGTTTTGCTTTGTCTCTTTGCAGCTATCATTACGTTTCACATGCAAGGCAGCCATGTTGGAGTTTAAGACTAAGGAGACTAACCTTCCTGTTTTTGAAGGGAATTTCTATTATTTTCCCCAAATTGGTTCTTGAAAATTACAAAAATGTGAATAGAAAGAAAACACGTAACCAACCATGCAGCGTAGCAGTGAAAAACATTTGTTGTTGTTTTGATTTATTTTTATGACATATCACAGCAGACTGACAAGGGGGTACCTGGAAAACCGGTACCTGGGGTGTGTTCAAGGGAATCACTGCTCTGAATGATCGGATCAGCATGAACCCATCGGGTCTTTTGTTTTCCAGGAGAAGCGGCTGACGAAGCTTCACACATCCGCTCTGGGGCGGCAGCAGAAGCTGTTGCTGGAGAAAATAGAGATGTTTGATCAAACAAATCACAGCCTTCGGGATCACCTCAGGGACTGGAGCGTCTACGAGGTACAAAAACAGAGGGAGGTTGAGAAAAGCAGAATAATTCATTTCTGACTATTGTTTCTCCCATCAAACAGTTTTTACAATAGAAAAAGATTGAACATTTGAAAGTGTATATTTAACCATGTTTAGCTTAAAAACTGGTTTTCAATACTTAGTTAAAACATGTTGTAGAAAGTACTGGTTGTGATGGTTTCTGTGGACTTTAGGAATGTATAAAGTTTTAGTAATCGATGAACCTATTGATTATTCAGATGATTAATTGATTAATCGGATAAAAATGTGTCACATTTGCAGATTTTCTCTTTAACAACTTAAGGCTTTTTATACAATACTAGAAATACATTAATAAAATGCAAATAAACGCAAATTTTATTTCCATTTTTAAATTAGAAAATAAGTTAAAACTATACCGCTTGAGGAGTTTTGGCTAAAACATATGTACAGACAAAAATGTTTTATCTTGAATGCAAAATGTAGATATTTTTTGCACAATTTTGGGTTAATTACTGCTATGAATATGTTGTTTCTTTCAATAAATGTTTCTATTAAAGCCTGTGTACTTCAGTTAATTATTAATTGACTACTAAATTAGTTGACGATTATATCAATAATTGGTTAATTACGATTAATCTGATTAATCGTTTAAACGCTACATTTAAAATAAATACATTTAATCAACAGCACCTTTCTTTAACTTTCCCCTTTTAAAATATAGGTAAGTAGTACTTATTTTTTCCAACAAATGTACCTTATTAAAAGTAAAGTGCTGGTCTAAGTTGGTTGCTGATTATATCAGTTATTGATTAATTCGATTAATCATTTCAGCCCTTGTGTAAAAGCTCTGTATTCACATGCACATCATGTAGCTTTTAAATATAAACAAAAATCTTCTTAGAAAGTGTTGTGGTTTCCACAGAAACAGTTGGTGATGTGGCCGACGGAGAGAGACACCTTGAGGAAGAAGCTGGCTGACACCGAAACAGAAAACCTGGTGAGTGACAAACACTTTTTCCTCTGATCGTCCATCTCCTTCACCAGTAAAAGTTTCACTCCTTATTTCGCAGCGACTTGCCGCTGAACTCTCAAACAAGGAGAAACATGCTTCGAAGCTCTCTGAGCATCTGGACTTTGAAAAGGTTTGCAACTGCTTCATCACCAGGAAAACTGAAGTTCCTGATAACATCATAAAGGCCTCTGGTAAGCCGCAGGTTTTTACAACTTTGCCACTGTCAACGCAGGGCAACTTGAAGACGACCGAAGAGCTTTCAAGGATCCTGGACTCGACCCGCAGCCACCTGGTGAACCAGCTGGAGCAATCTGAGGCGGAAAAGGTCCGCCTGGCCGCTCAGATCCAGGTTTGGGAACGCAGATTTCACAACAACACGCTTCAGAGTAGGGATACAAACAATTAATCAATCTACAACTAATTGTCGATTAGTGCAGTGGTCCCTAACCTTTTTAGTACCGCGGACCGGTCGAGACTTCGCATATTTGCTGCGGACCGGGGGGGAGGAGGGGGGTGCGCGTCGAGACGAACCGACAGAATCCGGTTAAAGGATTTTCAAAATAAAAGATCCTCCTGACTCAACACATAAAACGGAAGTATTTAATTATTTCTTGCGCGGCCCCATACCAATTCGTCCACGGACCGGTACGGGTCCGCAGCCCGGGGGTTGGGGACCACTGGATTAGTGGTTTATTAGATTGTAGTTTGGCCGCCGTCCAGCAGAGGGCGCCGCTGATCAATGGAGCCGTTGGTACAGAAACAAAGATGGCGGCAGGGCCATAAAAGAACCGGACAGAAAAGCGGTCCATAGTCAGTTGTGGGATGAAAAAGCACTTTATGCGCTTCTGTTTTGAAATATAAAAACTTGATCAGCCCCTTAAGTTTCACGTTAATGGACCTTATTCAAAAGTTATTGATGTGCTACTAAGACGAGGATAATATGTCAGTAAAGCGTAAGATATGACGCAGAAGAATGGAAACATGGCGGAAAATAATCGTGCCAATAAGAACGGTTGATTTTATATATGAACATCTCTAACTTCATGGGGAACTAAGGGTTTCACTTATTTAATTTTTTTCATCTTTTAGTCTTCTACTCAGTAACCTAAGAGGTTCCTGTTTTATTATATGTTTATTAATGTGAGAAAACCACAATTTTCTATTTAAGTTGGTATGTAATGCATCTGACACAAAATAATGTTAAAATGTAATGCTATTTTTAATTTAAGCATATGAAAAATGTAGTTCTCCATGTTATGGAAGGATGGATAAAACTATAATACTTGAGGACTTTTGGCTAAAATATCCTTATATATTAAGGTGTTTTTTAAATCTTAAATGCAAAATATATGGTATATATTTTTTGTACAGTCTTGGTTTAATTACTTCCCTGAATTAGTTATTTTTTTAGTAAATAGCATTTTTTGAGTCTGTATACTCTAGTTAACAATTAATCAATTACTAAATTAGTTGATGATTATTTCAATAATCACAATCAATCACGAATAATCTGATTAATTGTTTCACCCCTATAAGTAATAAGCACCAACTTTCTCCTCTTAAATTATATGGAACCTCTTTTTAGAGGAAAGACACAGGAGGAAAGGTTCTTGTCTTGCAATGTTCAAGCTGATTCTGATCCTAATGAAGGAGAAAATGAACTATTTTAACCATTTTCTATCTTCTGCCATGCGATCTGTTGGCGAGGTAGAAGATGCAGCAAAGTCAGGAGCGTCTGCTGGAGCAGATCCGGGATCTCCAGGACGAGCTGGAGACCCTGAAGATGAAGAAGGCGCAGGATGACAAGCAGTGGAAAGAAGAGCGGGAGTCGCTTAGTGTGATCACGCTGCACGCCGACCGAGCGGAGGAGGCAGTGAGGCAGCTGGAAAAGAAACTACAGGAGAAGGTCAGAGACGGGGCTTAGTGGGACTCTGAATTCTGGAGGTACTTCTAGGTTTCTGTTTTCTCAATTTCTACTATTTTCTCAATTGTTGGTTCCATGAGAGCATCAATAAATAATATCAATAAATTAAAGAATATAATTAAATTATTTTCTGTGCAGTTTAGTGATAGAAATTACACTTTTTAGATAATAAAAAAAGTGCCACCGATCAGAAAAAGGAAGTCATCTATGCAGACCGCACACATCCTGGACACAGATGGTCAGAAAAACTAACATTTTTATTACCTTTCCTATATATTTATATTTAACATTTCCTCAATTGGAGCAAAAATGAACCAGAGTTCTTGTTTTAGTGCAGAAACCTGGTGAATAAAAGCAGATTTTGATTGAACCAAAGTGTCTGGTGGTGTGGTGTAGCTGCTTCAGTCATCATTTCTTTAAATGAACAGATCAAAGATGCAGAGCTTGCATGTCAGGAAATGGAAATAGGATTTAAACATGATGCGTTTTGTCTTGAAGGAGATGGAGCTGTCTCTCGCTGTGTCCGTGTCCAAAGACTGGTGTCACCGTCACTCGATAGAAGCAGCTGAGAAACGGCACCGGGAGGAAGAAATCTCGACTGTCAAACAGTGAGCAAAGGAAAAACAAAACTCATTTATAAAGAATCTGTCTTGAAGTGCGGTGGTGTGAATGGTGAGGCAGACGCAGCAGACCCAGGTTGAGATGATTATGGTGATTTAATAATGAGAACAAGGTGCAAACAAATCCAAAAACAGTCCAAAATCCTGGCAGCACAGCAGAGCGGAAGGCAGAGGCTCAGCACTGGTAGCAACAGGACATACGAAGGACAAATGACAACACACGACTGCTTAGACACACGACAAGGAACCGACAAAGACACAGAGACACAGGTGAGACTAAATACACAGGAGGTAATCAGGGAACGAGACACACCTGGGAGTAATCGAGGGGAGAACAGGACAACGAAGAGACGCAAGGACACAGGAAACTCAGAAATAAATACACAGAAAAACACAGATCATGACAGAATCCCACTGATTTATGTTTTTATAGTAGAATCTATAGGTATTCCAGCTACATTAATTTGATGAAATTGCAGAACAGTGATGGAGACACAAATGATTTCATTTATGAGTTGGAACATCTAGAAACCCTTCAGTCAGATTTTGTCAGATCAAACTTGTGTTTTTTTTTGTTTGTTATAGTTTATTATTTTTCAACTATATGATAGGGCTGGGCGATAAATCGATTTTATTTTTCCCCAAAGTGTTCCCTGGATTTACGTACGGCATGATTTCAGTACGCCCAAGGTGGCCATCTTGTTTGTCCAACATGTTTTATATTTTCTATCTATTTGGGCTTTCAGTTCATGTCAGCTCTATCGTACCTTAACTTATATTATTTAACTTATCTTATTGAACTTTTCTTATCCTATTTAACTTGACTTATTTAATTTAACTTATCTTATTTAAATCAACTTAGGGTAACTTATTTATCTTAACTTATTTAGCTAATCTTGGCTTAACTTAGAGTAATATAGCTTACTTTATTTAACTTAATTTAATCTTATTGAACTTAATCTTATTTAACTTAACTTTTTACTGTTTGGACTTCATGATGTACAAAGTTTTAACAGATGGTTTTAAAAGTAAATTTGCAAAAAGTCAAATGAAACCCAGAGAATACAGCTTTCTGAAGGGAGTGGTTGGTTGGGGGTTTTTCTTTTGCTTTTTGTTTATGAGACATGGAAACTCAAGCTCTTCGGTCATGCATGAGTTCTGGGCTTTTTTCTCAGAGCTTTTTTGTGGCGCTAGTGGAGTTTATTTGCAGCATTTAAGCTAGAAATGCAGCCTAAAATTAGATTTATTAAATCTTGTGTTTAAATGCGTTTTCTAACACAAGCACGTCAAAAGAGACGTTTTGGGTGAAAAAAAGCGCTAAATGCTGACTGTTTGGTGAAAATATGGCTGAACGTGAATATGTTTGTGTGTCAGGAAGCTCATCGATCTGAACTCTCGGTTTCGCGCAGTGGAGGAGAAGAATCGGGCCGAGAGAGAGGAGCTCAGAAATCAGCTTCAGCACCTCAACGCGGAGAACGCCTCCACCAAGCTGGAGAACCAAACGCTCAGGGTAGCTTCACACGACAAAGAGAAGGAAAAGTTAAAAACACGGACTGTCGTTTAATCTGCTTTTACTTTACGGTCAGAGAGAGTTGGCGTCGAGTGACGAGAAATTAAAGGGACTTCAATCTGAGGCACGTGAGCTGAAATCATCAATGAAAAAGTCTGAGAACCTGGTGGAGAAATTCAAGCAGAAGGTAAAGCAAACATCAGGCTTATAGCTTTGGGTTTTTCATTATAGTTTAGTTTAATTTCATTGTGACTTTTTGTCTAATTCAGTTACCGTAGTTTTAATTGTATTTCATAGGGTGTTTGCTCGTTTTTAGATAACATTAGATATTGTTTAGTTTAGATGTTGTTAGCTATATAGTTGCAGTTTTAGTTTTTTCATACTTTCAATTCAAAATAGTCAAAGTATTGTATTGTTACTATGTACAAATCGATTGGGTAATGAATACCGACAAAAAGTGCCATTTTCCAAAAATTTATTTAATTATATTTGATCAACCAACTGACTCTGATGTTTTATCCCGACTTTTGCTGTCACCATTTTGCGGACTTGTGTAAGTGCCGCCAGTAGGGTTATAAAGTACTACAATTTTCCCTAAACTGCTTGTGTGGGGGGAAAAAATCCATTTCACATCAGTTCAAAAGGCTAGTAAATAGATTCATAAACACAAAAATGAAGGATGTTACATGTACATAGCTTTAGTTTTATAAACTGATAATCTAGTTCCAGTTGTATAGTTTCTCCCCATTAAAGTTGCAGTATGTAACTTTTATAAAGAACGTGTTTTTATTTATTTGTTAAGATTTAAAGGATTTTTTTTATTGTCATAAAATTTTGCAATCGCTTGCTTGTGGTTTGTACTTATGTCCCAGATCAAGAAGCCTAATAGATAAATAAGTAAGTCATTGAAGTGTCATTAATAAATATGGCGGTGCACAGAGGTGCAGTGGCATCATGTTGTGACAGTTTGCTATGAGACAAATATTCTGTGAAAAGATTGATGTCTTCCCTGAGCTACTATTGCCATTTGAAGAAATGTACCGCTTCTGATCCAAAACAACCAATCAGAGGCAGGAGGCGGGTCTTAGCGCTGTCAATCACCTTCATGTGCTCACTGCTAAATGTGAGGGAAAATCCCAATGACACTAATAAAGTTTTTGTAAAACTAATGGCAGAGCAACGACTTACCATTACAGAAAAACCATTTATCCGTTATCATCGGTAACGGATGCTAACTAGCCGTAGCGTTCATGACAGGCTATGCTAGGTGCCGTGGACCATTTCTCTTTATTTCAGTTAACAAAAATGTTTTCCCAATTTCAGTTTTTGATACTTTGTTAGTTTTATTTAACTGTAATAACCTTGGTAAACATCACTCCACAAAGGTAAATCGGCACAGAAAATCCTCCAAACAGGATCTGAAAATGATCTATGTTATTGTTGGGTTGCGGCTCAGGTTCATCAGGCTCGCCTGGAGTCAGAGGAGTACTGTCTGAAGCTGGAGACGACGCAGCGGGAGGCCCGGGAGCAGAGGGCGCGCCTGGAGAACGAGAAGGAACAAGTGAAACGGGAGCTGCTGAACCGGGTGCAGGAGTTCGAGGCGCTGCCGGAGAAACTGAAGCGGATCGAGCAGCAGCTCCGAGAAGCCCAGGACGACACTAACACCTACGAGAGGAGGAACCTGGAGCATCATGCTGTCCTGTCTGAAGTCAGACACAAGGTGATCTGCCTGGCTGCAGGTTCTAACGCATTGTCCAGGTCACTCTTATCAGCTTTCAGACTCAGCAGAACCTTTTTTCAACGTTGTCACTTCCTTCTGCTGGCTGCTGGAAATCCTTGAAAATGTTTGCATTTTGTTTAGGTGTTTTTAAGGTTTGTAAAGTGCTTGATTTCTGAATAAAGTCCTTGAAAGTGCTTGATATTCAAGCTGCAGTTTGGTGACAAAGTTTATAGAAGCTTAGTGTAGCTAGGTGACGGGTGGAGTTCAGCTGGGCTGGCAAAGTAACGGGCCGAGCCGAGCCTCACTGGGGTTACTAGGTGAAGGACACTGCCTGCAAATTTGTTTGGGGATTTTAATTAGATTTAATCTAATCTAATATCTGATTAAAAGCCCAAATTTGGAAAATATTACTTATAGTTGAAACTAGAAAGTTTCATTCACCTAATAAAAAGACACAGGAAAATTTTTCTATTGCTACCTGAAGTTAAATCTGACTAAATCGTTCTTGTTTTAGGTTAGTTAGAATCACCAAAATTATTTTAAATGCCAGAAAAGTTAGCGAGAACATTGTGGGAGATTTTATTTGGTAATTCTTTTTGCATATTGTGTTTAAGCATTTAATTTAAACAGGAAGATAATATACGGTAACACAATTTTGTTGATGTTGTTTCACTGTGATAAATACTTATTATTCCCAGCTTATCAATGACTTATTGATCTGTGTAATTGATATAAAATGTGGCTTATATTTTTTACGTTAAACAACATTTTTTACGTTAAACATTTAAATTTTGGGAAGATTTGTTAAAGTAGTGTTTTGTTCTCGTACCAACCAAGTGTTTAAGCTTCTCATTAAGTCACATCCCATTGAACATAAGATTGCTGTTATACAACAATATCAGTTGCATAACAGCAATATTAATATCGTATATTGATCGTAACTCATAAAAGAATGACTGTGAATACTGTTAGCAGCTCAAAACATAGGAAATGTTAATAAATGAGTGTTTTGGGGAATTTCTAACAGTTTCTCTGTGACTGTCTGCAGGTCGAGCACCAAGGTGCTCAGCTGGAAACGGTTCAGCAGAGGAATCTGCTGCTGCAGGAGGAAAACAACGTCCTGAAGGAGAAAATTAACAACCTAGAGAGGTATTTTTCTTTAACTTCAACACTTAAATAAAAACAGATTTATTGAGTCGATCTTGGTGGTTAAAGGTGACCTATCGTGCTTCCTTGAACAGGTGAGGATAGATAAGTCTACGGCCTATACAAAACATGTTCGTTGCATTTTCTTTTGCTCAAAATCAGCGCTTACAGCAGTAAAACCATCTGACCAATTGAGCTGGGCCTCAGCTTTGGTTGCTAGGCGACGAACAGAGTTCCGCTGGGGTTGCTAGGTAACGGGCTGGGCCTCACTGGGGTTACTAGGTGAGGAACAGAGCCTGCTGATTTGTTCCAAGGATTCGGGGATTTTTTTTAGCTTTAGAAATTTGGACTCAGGTCCCAGTTCAATAAGCTTAATAAATAAACAAATAAATAATATATACATATATAATAAGTATAGATACAAAGTATATATACATATTAGTGCACAATAGATTGGCACTAACATTGATATCGACCGATATTTGTTATTTTTTAACATATTGGTATCAATAAAGAAAACTGGGCTGATGTTAACAGCAAATATTTATTTCAGTCTTGTTGCTGCCTCTGTTTTTTTTCCCCCAAAGTTGTTGAAATGGTAGGAAAATACATTTAATACATAATGTCTGTAAATATGGTACAGTTGTCAGCCATAAATATCAGATATTAATTTTGACCCAAATTTTCATATCGGTGCATCTCTAATGTATATAAAAGAGTATATAACCGAAGTTAAAAAGTGATTTGAAGCCGTATTAAATGTGTTTGTGACGTTACATTTGGGAGTCTTTTGAAATGGCTCATTTTCCTCACACCTAAAAATATTAATGTATTGCCAAAAAACAGCTGGATGTTTTTTTAAGCGTTTAAGCTGTTTTTAGAAGCAGTAGAGACCCAAATAGCAGTACAAAACAATAATAATAATAGGTTCCCTTTAAACAAATCAGATGAGTTCACATTTTCATTTAGATAATATATTTCAGGATTTCACAGTAAAATCCATATATTTTAGATTAAATGAAGTGAAACTGGAACAAAAACTGCACTGAGTCTGAATTATGCCTCCCTGTTCTGTCGTGAAACACTTTGCTGTTGTTCATTGTAGGAAGCTGGAGGATATGAATGCAGAAAACAGAGCGATGTCCCAGGCTGTCAGCATGAAGGAAGGAGGCATCCGCAGCCTTCAGCAGCAGCTGGAGGAGAAAACATACGAGTGCACCGTCGTGTCCCAGCAGCTGCAGGAAACTCTGGGCAACACTCAAAGACAGGTCAGAAACAGAAAGACCTTTCCTCCTTGTGAAAATCAGCCTTGGGTTTAGTTCTCAGTTTACCTTCAGCTTAGGGTGAACGTGTGACATCACACTTATGCAACCAAGAACAAATATGGCTGGCCTTTCTTAAAATATAAATATAAAATTTGATTATGTGACTGCTCATAAATATGCAAGTCATTTAATCTGTGTTTGTCATAGATTATAATAGACATCACAGCAGCAAGTTAAGATTAAATAAGAATGAGAGACTGTACAGTAATATCTGGTGCTGCTTTTAATGCTATACATTAAAAAATTTGCCTGTGTAAGAGAAACAAAGTAGTAGTTAATTTTTCAGTCATACTTTCACCAAGTCATTCATTTATGACAGAGATAAATATTAAATTTATATGGTAAATGTCAGGTTTACCAACTAAATATTTAGCTCCAAACTAAATGTTTAGCTCAGAGCTAACTAGTTTAGAGCTAAATATTTAGCTTCAAACTAAATATTTATCTTTTTAAGTATTTAGCTTATTTAGTTAGCTAAATATTTAGCTGGCAAACTAAATAGTTAGCGCAGACCTAAATATGTAGTTCTGAGCTAAATATCAAGCTTCAAACTAAATATTTAGCCTGTTAACTAATATTTAACTAATTATTCAACTTGAAATCTAAATATTTAGCTCGTTTGCTAATTAAATATTTAGTTTGAAACTGTCATTTATAAATTAACATATTGAAAATATGACTGAAAAATTAGCTAAATTTTTTTCTTTATGACAGGCTAAGTAACCCAAATTATTGCTGGTAATTTTTCACAGTGTAACGTTTCTAACAGCACCCTTTGCAGTAATGATAAAAAGACAAAAAAACTACAGAATATTTAAAAGAAATTTTAAAAATTGCAAACAATCTTGATGTGCAAAAAACAGCAGAGTTATAAAGACTTCCAGAGTTTATCGGGAGCAGTTTAAAGCATTTATTTTCTTCTCTTGTTTGAATTTCTTGCGTAGTTTGATTGATATAATTAGCTCCATTTTCAATAAAAGTTAATCTGATTTAAAGAAAAGGAAAGTCCAAAGTCTGATCATGTTTATCTCATGAACAAAACTTGCAGGTGGACGACAGCATACAGCGACTTCTGGCCAAAGAGAAAGCATCACAGTCCACATCATTGGAGCTGCAGAACCAGCTGAGTCGGGCCAAATTGGAGCTGAGTCAGCTGCAGCGAAGCAAGGAGGACGTACGTCATTCATCCCTCATCAGGTCTGACTGCAGCCTTCGATGGGATTAAAATGTGTTTTCTGTCTCCAGATGGAGCGCCGCTTCCATTCTCAACTTCAGAACTTGAGGGAGCGACTGGACCAGTCGGATTCCACAAACCGCAGTTTGCAGAACTACGTTCAGTTTCTGAGAAACTCGTATAAAAATGTCTACGGAGACTGCTTGCTGAGCACCACTGATCCGTTCCCGGAGCAATAAAGCACAAATGAATTTACATTTATTGTGAAATCAAATGTTTTTAAAATGTGAATTATTTATTGTCCTCAGAAATAAAATTATCTTAAAGAAGTCTTGATGCTTGTTTTATTTATTAAATGTTTTGTATTATGTGTCTAGAAGTGAAAACTTGTACCTTCAAATTTTTGTAAGCTGAAACTTTTGCTGTTTAACTTCAAATCTACTCACAAAATATGTAGAGATTCTGAAAACTCTTCAGTCAATAAAATCAGTTTACAAGTTATTTACCTACATTTTAATTAAATGCATTGGTTTTTACAGATTATTTACTTTTTTATACTTTTAATATTTTATTTTCTTAGTTAAAATGCCTTTTCAGTGCATAATGTTTCATTCAGACTTCAGTGTTTCTTACTGGGATTATGTGTAATAAATCAACACACAATACAGAAAAAATAAATGAGTAAAAGAGGAAAAGGACAGATGGCTTAAATGTTTTTTTACAAATGAAAAATTTAAATTGTGGCATACATTTGTTTGCATTTTATGTAACATCTCTACATAAAATACAGTGTAAATAACTGCCTTCAAATGTCACATATTTAATTTAATTAAATAATTAAAATTTCTATTTAATTTACCTTTGGGATCTATAAAGCATTTTTGAATTTGAATTATTAGTGATGGACTTAACGTGATTAAAATCAATGAAATTTTAGGGCATGGACTGTAATTTACTGGATTTTGAATATAAAGTATGAGTTTAATGTCCAGGCTGATAATTAACTAGATAACTGCTTTCTGTTTTAATAGATTAAAAATGTATAAAATGAAAATGAAAGTGTATTATTGCATAGCTAGGTGCAAGTTAATGTAAGAATTTTTGTCTATTGAAACAGAACTGTTCAGAGCTGAAGTTTAAATAGTTAACTATGTCAAACATAATATTTAACGAAAAATGTTCGTCTTCTAAAAAGAAGAAACGCAAACTAACAATCTGAAGGAGACGGTTATGATAAATATCCGACCGGAACCAAGCAGCGATAGGGTTCATGTTTCCGATCGGACTGAGTTTTTGTGTGAGTCTGTTTGGCGCTTGCTGCTGTTAGCCACAGACCGTCGGTATCATTTTTGTTTGTTTAACGATGCCTTCAGAAAATCTACGATGGGAAACTTTAGAGGCCTTAAAAAATTCACCAAAAGGACAAGTGACCTTCGACCCCTACTGGTCAGAGAGAGGAGAGGTGAGCTAACTTCGGTTAGCATCTGCTAGCTCGACTCGGTGGAAGCTAAAGTCAGCCATTCTGCTTGTTTACTTTTAAAGCCAGGGTATTTATTAATTATCAAATGCTCATTTATTGACTCAGTTTGACCAAAGACTGTTTCACCAAGAGCACTTCTTCAGATTAAGGTGTGAAATCGAGGACATGAGGTGGTTTTGTCGGACTTAATTTAAATCTTCTTCAGTTTGCTACATCATCGTCCCCTAATATCCCCACCAGGGGGCAGTGTTATGTTTTGTTTTTTTAAATTAAGAAATAAAAGACAAAGCAGTTGTCTTAAACTTTAGGGAACGTCCCTCAAAACTTACCTTTTAAAACCTAAATTGTGTCATTATATGGAAAATCGGATAATAGTACAAACAAGCAACGCCTCAGCTAAAAAAATCTGAAGTAACATAACATAATTTTCTAGGCTCTTTAATCTAATACAATCCAATATCGTAATTATTTTTTTCGGTGGTCCTAATCCTCTTCCACGTAGAGCATCTGGAGTTTTTAAAGTAATAAATGGAAATTTGATTCAATGTACATTACAGTTTTTAAGTGCCAGGTTGTATACAATAATCTGACATTAATGATGAAAATATGACCTTTGAACTTCTTTCTGAGCATCTCTCTGTGTTCTTGCAGCATATTTTGGCTGGGTGTAAAGAGACCCCCAGCTTGTCCACCCACTCTGCGGTCATATTGGAGCGAATCGACTCTCGGTCGCTGAACAAGTCGTCCTTCTTGGACTCCAGCTCCATTGACTTTGAGGAGAAGCCTGCCTCTGTTTCCTCCTCGGAATCCAAAGCAGATCTCAACAGCAAGATCAGCTCTCTTTCTTCAACTCCGTCTCTGAAAAATCAACCAAAAGATGTAAGTTATACACTAAAGTTGTTGGGATGCTGTTATTGTTGCTGGAGAACTTTTCTGGGAGTTTTTCGCTATTGTTGCAGGTTCCCGAGTCGCTACCAAAGCTTAGCATGCTCCCTGCGCTTAACGATGAGACGAGAGGTGAAAGTCCAGAGGAAAGAGAGGATGTCAGCGAAGTTCCCGCTCCTCCTTCCCCACCCGCCATTTCCTTGCTGTCGCCCAGAGCCATGGAGACGGCCGGCCACATCATCCGCTTCCAGAAGAAGCAGCAAGAGAAGGCCAAGGTCTGATTCACAGAACCTTTTTTCAGATCAAACTCATGTTTTTTTTGATCCACTCTTTGATAGGACTGGGTTTTGAAGATTTGCACGTTTTTTTTCTTTCCAAAAATGTATTCCTTGGGTTTCCATAGTTCAGAGTGACAACAACAAATCCATGGTGGCCATCTTGTTTGAGAATTGTGTTTCACAGCTTCTGTTTATTTGAACTGTGAATTCAGCTCAGGTGCAATATTATGGCCAAACAAAGATTTCTTTTCTTTTAATTATGAGAATAAAGTCATAATATTGCAAGCATATTGCTGTACGACAATAGAAATGAAGTAATACATAAATAAAGTCATAAAAATAGGAGAACAAAGTAGTAATTTTATAAGAATTTCAACAGGAAAAGTAAAAAATTAAAATGAAAAATGCTGAGCATCTTGTGAAGTTATACTTTGGTGTCAGTTTAAAAAAAACTTTTTTAAAAGGTTTAATTTTAAAGATTTTTTCTGCTAATATTATGACAATTTTCTCGTAATTAAGCAAGAATTCTCATAGCCTGACTCTAATATGTTGCCGTACAAATCACAGAATAAATGATTAAAACAAAAGCCACGTTTTGAAAAATATGTTCTGTCATTTTTTATTTAGGAAAGAGAGCAAGCAAAAAAAAAAAAATCCATTAAAATCAGATCTGATATGAAAAAAATCAGACTTTATTTTTAAGCCAAATTGCTCAGCCCTATTATATGAAGTCATCAACAAGCCAACTAGAGCTTTATTTATACCTATTTGGCTGATCATTCAGAACATGTTTCATAATATTAAAATTCACACTCAGAAAAAATCCAAATATGAATGAAAAACAATAATTGTTATATTAGAGAGGAATAATTAAGCTGTTATTTGTTTGTGAAGCCATTATGTTTATTTCTTTTCTCCTTCTGAGCAGCCATGCTTTCTTTTAATCTTTAACACTTTTATTATCATTTCAAGGTTTTTTGGAGGTCCATTTTTGGACATTTTCCTCATCAGAACACTTAAAAAAATGTTGGAAAGCCTGGAGAACTTTTTAAGACTCTAAAGTTATCAAAAATCCTGGTAGTTTTGAAGGAACATATAAAAAGTACTGCATGTTAGAAGTATCAATCTGACAGAGTTTATGTGATGTAACTCCTGGAAGTGAGTCTGGATCTGTTTTATCAATGTCTCAAACACCAGGTGGCGCTCCAAGAGCGGCAATCGTTGCAGGAGAAGCTGGTGGAGTCGGTGGCGAGCACCGAGTTGGAGCACCTGAAGCGCTTCGAGGAGCTGAGGGAGCTGAAGCAGAGGCAGGAGTTCCAGAGTATTCGGGACATGATGGACAGAGAGTGAGAACCGAGCCGCACGCAGGACGATACCGAGTGATAATTGAGATGTTTCAGTGTGTTTGGAGTCCAAACTGTTTCGTCTCTCCGCTGCAGGACCAAAGAGCTCATGGGGCGCCAGGAGAAGCTGAAGGAAGAGCAGCGGCACCGAATAAAGGTACAACAATACGTCAATAATTACAGGCAAAAAAACAAACTTCTCCCTGTTCGATTTCATAGTATCCTCCGTTTTGTGGTACACTTACATAAGTAGCATCTATATATATATATAAGCCTGTTACAATAAGCAATGACTCAATTAATCGTATTATAAATTAAAACAAACTCAACAATTTCCAACTGCATGATTTATGTTTTATTTTTTTTCTTTCTTTCTACCAAAAGCTGGATGACAGAACTCTTCAGTCTTTGGTCTTTTTTTGAAGAACAGTTTTGTTTACATAGACTTCTTAGTTCATCTTATTTATTGTTTCTGTTGTTTTTTGTTTATTTATTTTGGATATTTAAAATGTTTTCCAGTTCCAGTGTTAAATGCTCATTAGATTCTAAAGTTTATTGGTTTTTGAGAATATGTTCTTGCATTTTTATGTATTCTACTACTTGAAAATGGTCTCAAAGCAACAATTATCATTTATCACAGTAACTTCTGCGACAATTTATCATCATGCAATATTTGTTAATGTGACAGACCTATCTATATATACAGATCTTTAAATTAGTGGGTAAAGTTGTCTGTGTTTCATCTGTCATTAAATGTTCTTTATTATTT
Source organism: Xiphophorus couchianus (assembly GCF_001444195.1). Lineage (NCBI taxonomy): Eukaryota > Metazoa > Chordata > Actinopteri > Cyprinodontiformes > Poeciliidae > Xiphophorus > Xiphophorus couchianus. The sequence continues at coordinate 4,925,706 of NC_040239.1, forward strand.
TCTTTCAAATCTGATCTAAAATGTTCTCAGCTTGTTTTGGTTCAGGAGTTTTTTTCTAGTGTTTTTCTTCCACAGGACTGAAACACAAACAAAATTTTCTTCATGAATACAGTCATGAAGAAAATGCAAGATTATTCCCATGTCTGCTTGAAACTGTTTTTTATAAACTTCGAATCAACATGCAGCAATGAAAAGCTCTGTTGGTCAATACATTTGTCAACAATAAAAAGTTTTCGGTTTTGGTGAATTTAATGAACAGGAAAAAAATTTGATTTTTTTGTATTTGACATGTCAGAACTGCTTGGAATCAATGATCAACTGGTATATCAACAGGATCAATATTCAGAAGGTGCAGTTTAACATTTTCTGCAGGATCGTAAAATGTTTTAAACTTGACGATCTTCTTCTCTTCAGCCATTTTTAACGACGTACAACGCTAGGTCTTGCCCATCCTTTAGTTATTCATTCTTCAGTCTGGATTGATTTTGCTCCTGTAGATCCTGAACCTTCGCGTGAGGGAGCTGGAGCAGCAGCGCCACCGTGAGGCGGAGCTGGAGAAGCAGAGGCAGGCGGAGGGCAGGGAGAGGCTGCGGAGCCTCAACAGCATCCAGGAGGAGATCCTGCAGCTCAACCAGCTGCTGGAGCCGTCCGCCCAGACCAACGCTCACCTTCCGGCGGCCAGCCTCGCCTCACACAGCCTCCGCGGCAACCAGCTGTGCTCCCAGGTGTCGGAGGTCGTGAGAAAGACTGCAGAGGTCGGTCCAACCTCGGACGTGGGTTTCTGTTTCCTGCGGTTCTGTTTGGTAACTGGACGTCTTTCTGTTTCTGTCCAGGGAGAGTTTCCCAGCGTGGAGGACATGGCTGTGGCGGAGCGAGCGCTCTGCGAGATGAGGTCGGTGATCCGGCAGATGGAGGAGGAGGCGGCCAGGGTTCAGGAGAAGAAGAAGAAGGATCAGGAGCAGGAAGAAGAGCGCAGGAAGCAGGAGGTTCTGCAGGCGCAGCAGGAGGCGCAGAAGAAGGCGGAGCAGGCAGCCAAAGAGAAGGCGCAGAAAAAAGGTAACTCTAATTTATTAGCTTCAAAACAGTGAATCACAGGTAAAATGATGCATTTAAATCTGTAGAGATGGTTTAGAAACTGCAGGCAAAATATGGACAGGAACAGAACCTGTAATCTTATTAATAGAGCTGAAATGATTCCTCGAATTAACCATGATTAATCGATTATTTATATAATCGCTAAGAAATTACTTTTCTAATATTATTTCTTCTATCAAAAGCGACACTGTTTATAATCCAAATCACAAATCTAACTGAAGAACAACAAAGAGAGAAAATGTTAAAACTAGGGCTGACCCTATTAATCACGATTAATCAATTGTTTATGTCATCGTTTAGAAGTTCTATTTCTTATATTATTTCTTCTCTACTAAAAACTAGCACTGTTTATAATCCAAGACACAAATATAATTGAAGAAAAAAAGTAAGAAAATGTAATTAAAGCTGAAATGATTAATCAACTGAATCAATTATTGATATTATATTTCTAATATTTTTTTCTCTGCCAAAAAGTGGCACCATTTATGATCCAAATCACAAATATAATAGAAGAAAACAGTGAAGAAAAGGAAAAATGTGCAACATTAAAATCAGGGATGAAATGATTAATCATTATTAATTGATGGTCAATTAATTTAGCAGATGATTAATTGTTAACTGGTGTAAACAGACTCTAAATAAATGGTCATTTGCAGAAAAAACAACTCACTTGAGCAGTAATTGAGACAAAACTTTACAGAGTTTTGTATGTCTGTGTGTGGATATATACAGTACAGACCAAAAGTTTGGACACTCAGTTGTGTCCAAACTTTTGGTCTGTACTGTATATTTAGTTATTCAAAAAAGTAATTACATTTTTTGCCTTTTTGCATCTTTTAATGTATTTCAAATATTCTGTAAAGAATGGCTTAAGTGGTTAAATGACAAATTTGGAAAAAGGTGGCAATTTTAAAAATTCGATTAAACGTCAATAATTATTTACCGAAGTAAACATTAATTGCAGATCTGTTGATTAATCATGTCTGATCCAACAGGGTTGCAGAACAACGCAGAAGAGAGCACCATGAAGTGGTACAAGGAGCTGCAGAACTCGGCCGCTCAGTGCGCTCAGTCCTTCGAACAACTCAACTCTCCCAAAGACGCTCAGGTGGCTCCACGCTGCCAAACTCCAGAATTATTTTAGTATTAATTTATCTCTAAGCATCTGTATGTGATTCCCTTCCTCCTGGCTCAGACGAAGAAGCTGAAGCTGGAGCTGCAGAAAGCCGCCACCATCCCCGTCAGCCAGATCTCCACCAACTCCGGGTCGCAGCTCCGGGAGATCTTCGACAGGATCGACAAGCTGCTGTCGGGACGGGCCGTGGTGTCCGGCGGGAAGTCCGTCTCCGCCTCCCAGCATCCTCAGGGCCTGGAGTTCGTCGGCTACAAGCTGGCGGAGAAGTTTGTGGTGAGTCTGTCTGCAGGTAGCAGAAGGTTTCACAGCCTGCAGAGTTACTGTTTCAACAATTAAAACGTTCTGGTGTGAGTTTTCATCATGTTTTCCAGATCTTCAAATTTGTCTTTTGAGGAATTAGAGATTCAAGGCTTTTGACATTTAATGAAAAGAAGGTTAAAGCAGCAACCAGAATTGTTTAAGAAATGGTTGAAAATGAACAAAATTAAAGTACAACTATTAATTGATAAACGGCCATTTTCTTAACAACTTCAGTTTTGTCTGGTCAAGAGGGCCGACCGTTTTCCATAACATGAAGGGCTAAATTTTTCATCATGTGCCGACCTTCCTCTTCATAAGAGAAACAGAGTGTCTTCAGTCAGAACCCCCTTCAGATGCGCTGTAGTACAGACTGCTACAGGAGATCTTTCCTGCCAACAGCCCTTATAATCTACAATAACTCTGAATAATTTGAATTAATAAGTTACAGCAAGATTTAATTTACTCGTTGGGACAGTATTTTTTTTAATTGAATTTCTATTTTTAAAAAATCATTACATTTTAACAGTATTTTGTCTCCCGAGTAAAATCTGACTGAATAAGCTGCAAATTGTGGTTTTCTCACATAAAACATTTATGTAACACAACAAAACAGGAACCGATTTTGTTGCTGAATAGAAAAGTAAAAGGTGAAAATAATTTTTAAAAAATAGAAAAACCTAATTTTTCATGCACACAGAGATGTTCATGCAGTACATCTGTAGAATAAATGAATACATTTTATCAAGTGCGTTAACTCACGACAGCCTTCATAATCAACTGCTTATTGGCATTATGTTGCTGTTTTTCCCTAACATGTCACAATTTCTCTCCGTTATGTCCTCCGCTATATTATCAGACATGAAAATTGAGCAGCGTCCAAACAACCCGTAACATTACTAAAAAGTTAGGGAGCTAACATGTCCGTCTAGCACGTTTCTCCCACGCTTTCTACAGAGAAGCCGTGGCGCATACTTCTGATATCATTAGCAATGCTAGAGTATCTTAAAGAGACACTACACAATTACGGCTGTTACAGAGCCTGACTATGGCCAAATATGGTAATAGGCAATCAGAAAGGTTCGGCTGAGGAGACCGTGTGTGTGAATGTGGCCCAGCCTCACCCAGACTCTACCTCCAGCGGCCCCCGGGTAAATTGAGTTTGAGACCCCTGATCTAAGCGAACTTTATTAATCGATTGTGACTAATTTTTGGTCTATTACAGTGGTTCTCAAACTTTTTTCAGTGATGTACCCCCTTAAAAATATATTTTTAGTCAAGTACCCCCTGACACGGGCAAAACATTTTTGGAATTAAAAAGAGGTACAGTGCTGTAAAATCACTGTCTGATTTATTAAAGCCAAACAACTTATATCAGTGAACCTACCAAATACATCCATATTACAAACATTGCATGGTTAAACAAAAAAGAAAAACAGAAGACGGTGACCACCAGAAAGGTATAAAACCAGTCAAACCGTTTTATTTTAAAGGATATTGAAACTAAATACTGAATATAAAATTCAGTGCATGAACACACATTTATATTTTATCGAACTTTTTACAAAATAATTTTTCCCAAGACTTATTATGAGGAGCCTACTGATTTTTTAAAGATATTTTGAAAAGCTTCACGTACCCCCTGCAGTACCTCCACGTACCCCCAGGGGTACGCGTACCCCCATTTGAGAACCACTGGTCTATTACACCAATTAATAGACGATCCCTAATGTTAATGGATATTTAATTTCAAACGAACAAACAGTCCCGACTCTTCCTCTCACTCCTGATCTTTTTCCTGCGCAGAAACAAGGTGAGGAAGAGGTGGCGTCCCACCATGAAGCCGCCTTCCCCATCGGCGTGGTGGCCTCCGGCATCTGGGAGCTGCACCCCCAGGTGGGAGACCTCATCCTGGCTCACCTGCATAAGAAGTGCCCATATTCGGTCCCACACTACCCCCCAATGAAGGACGGCACGCCTGTGGATGAATACCAGAAGTGAGTGGTTCAGAAAAGACGAAACAACAATATTTTCTAGATTTTTTTTATTTAACCACTTAAGCATTTTTCTTTATCTTAAATGAAAATGTTTCTATTTTTCATGAGTTTTTAGGTTAATTATTGCTCTGATTGTGTTGTTCTGCCAGGAAAAGCCCATCTTTAGTCTGTATACTCTGGTTGACAATCGATTGCTACGTTAGTAATGATTATTTCAATAAGCGATTAATCATGATTAATTCCATGAATTGCTTCAGTCCTAGTTTTAATGACACACGTCTCTTTTTTCAATTATATTTGTGACATGGATATAAACAGTGCTGGTTTTTGATAAAGAACTAATATTACAAATATAATTTATAACCAATTTCGTGAATAATTGATTAATCACAATTAATTTGATTAATTGTTTCAGCCCTAGTTTTAATGAAGCATATTTTCCTTCACTTTGTTTCTTCAATCATATTTGTGATTTAAGTTTTGAGCCACTTTTTGGTAGAGAAGAAATAATATTATAAATATAATTTCAAACTGATAAGAATAATCGATTAATTCGATTAATCATTTCAGCTCTAGCTCAGACCTGCTTTTACTCAGGTAAATTTTGGATCAGATGTAATAATGGTGATTCCCACTCTGACAGGATTCTGGGTTACCGTGTGGATGACTGTGGGGTCGAAGGTCAGGACAGTTTTCTGAAGCGGATGTCTGGGATGATCCGTCTCTACGCCGCTGTGATCCAGCTGAGGTGGCCCTACGGCTCTAAGCAGGGGGTAAACATGCTGCCACTTCCTGTCTGCGTCCCGTCTGGGCTCATGCTGATCGATTCTGATCGTTTATCTGTCGTTCCTCAGTCTGTTCCTCACGGGCTGAACCACGGCTGGCGCTGGCTGGCCCAGATGCTCAACATGGAGCCTCTGGCTGACATCACAGCAACGCTGCTCTTCGACTTCCTGGAGGTGAGTCCAAATGGGGACTGAGTTTCTGGATCTGGTTCCTGAGGTTCTGAACTGAGTTTCTGGATCTGGTTCCTGATGTTCTGGATGTCATCTGGTCACCCAAACCGTTTTTATTTATGTTCTAACCTTTAGAAAAACCGTAAAGAAAATCAGTTTATCCATCCGTCCGTTTCTATCGTCCGGCCGTCTGTAAAGCCAGACTCCTGTTCAAATATCTGCTAGAAGTTTTCCATGAACTTTTATAATAAAATATGCGGATCACTCAAGTTCCTAAATATTTGGGATCTGAATTTTAACTAACTGTTAAAAGCCTCTTCTGATTTGGTTCTTCTTCCAGGTTTGTGGCAACGCCTTGATGAAGCAGTACCAGGGTCAGTTCTGGAAGCTCATCCTGCTGCTGAAAGACGAGTATTTCCCCAGGTACAAACTGAGGCTGCGGTTCAGAAATAATCCTATCCAACCATCTATTTGTCAAACATCCATCCATCCAAATGTATCTAAATCTCTGCTGCATCTCCAGGATCGAAGCGGTGACCAGCAGTGGAGAAATGGGCTCCGTCATCAGGCTGAAGCAGTTCCTCGAGGTTTGTTTCCCTCTCAACTCTGTGCCTTTAACGAATATTGTAATAATTAGAGTCACAGGTTTAAGGAACATTGTTCAAAACTAAAAACCCAGGAAGTTTTATTTGACATATGGAAAGTCATCCATCCTAATATCCAGATTAGGGCTGCAACTAATGATTATTTTAGTAGTAGATTAATCTTAACGATTATTTTTACAACTGATTAATTGGATAAAAAAATTGTTCACTAAAATTCTGCTGTTTTTTTTCCATTTAATCATTTCTATGCAATATTAGAAATTCATTGAAAATGCAAATATTTCACTTACTTATTTAAATAAGAAAATAAACATTTCTTGCATAAAATCCGATCCCTTTAGAGATAATTTATAGTAAAGAAAAACACCCAATTCTACCATCAGCGAGGAGGGAGATGTTTAAGGCAGGAGTGACGCAGCAGAAAAAGAAACGACAAAAGGGAGAGAGAACAGAAAATTCAGCCATTTTGATTCTGGAAATAGTTACCGTAATCAGAGGATAAATGAATGAAGCTCGATACTTTCCATTTGCTTTATTTATTGTTTTTCTCATGTCTCGTATTACTTGAAGATTTTTCAGAACAACATCTCCTGGAGTAATTTATTATCCAGCTAAATTTATTGTAACAGTCCTCTCTGGAAGTACAAATATTTTTTCTTCTTAGCATTTTTATTTTAAATGCTAAAATCAATATTTTGATATTTTAAGCAATGAATGCTCTAACTCAGAAAATAGATTAATGAGCTTAAAGGTGGGAAAAGGTTGGTAACAAAAAGCTTAGAAAATGTCTTCAGTAGGTGAATTTTACGGGATAATTTTCTCTCCCACTTAGATGTCACTGCAGAGCCGACAGATCAGCCCGCCCAAAGGCCAGCTGAGCGCCACCTTCTGGAGATCCTGATGAACGACGTTCTCATGGACTTTTAGTTTTTGAGTTTTAGATTTGAGAATCCTGGATTTATCTCATAGATGAACCTAAAAAATGAGGATTTCCCCGTGCCGTTTGCACCACCCTGCTGTTGAATCGTGTCCCTGGAGACCGGAAAACGTCTGTATCATCGTTTTTTAGTTTTAATTTTATTTTCTCCAGACTCACTTCTAGGACACGATGAATTTGGACATTTAAACACCAACACAGCCGTCCTGCAAACAGCTCGTCCAGTCTTATGTGCACTGATTTATTTTTTTATCTATGTGCAGCATCACATCAAGATTTAAATCTCTTATTAGTATTTTTATTGTTAACCTGATGTTAGCTCTTGCCATCATTTCAGCCTCATTAATCACTGTTCAAATCAAATAAGTGTTTTTGTGAAATTTGAACTTATGTTATGAATCCACTGTGTGGAACTGAGAGATGCTGTTTTATTACAGAAATACTTCTATACTGGAAAATGAAACAGAAATCTGGCTTTTTGTATTTCTGTAAGTGAAAAAGCTGAAGCCAATTGTATTTATGTATAATTTGTCCTGAATGTCTGATTACAAATCAGCGCCTGAACAAATGTAATCTACAGAAATCAGAACCTGAGCCGCAGTTTTTCTGTTGAAATACATTTTTTCAGCTGCAAATCTCATTTTTTCCATTGGGAGTTAAAATGTATGAGGGCAACACATTAGGCATCCTTGATCTTGAAAGAAAAAAGTCAAAGATTCTTTCTGCATATCTTATTTAAATGAAGCATCTGTAAATTTTGATGGAAACATCAAGATGAAATAAAATCTCAATGCTCAAGTTTGTTTTCTTTTATTTTACATTTTCTTCCCCACGGTGTTGTTACAAGTAATCAGCAGCCAACAGTTTGATACATTCCAGTCTGATGGGTGCTTTTATAATGAACAAATACAGAGAACCTTATGTGGTTCCTGCACAGAAAAAAAAAAAAAAAAAAAGCAGCAGAGAAATGAAAAGTTGTAAAGTCTCAAAATCAATTCAAACTTAAAATAAAATTGAAAGCTTGTGCAAACGAATGACCAATCCATTTTAGCGATTACATCAAAAACTGACAATTTCCATTATTTTAAGTTCCCATCATTGTTTATTTAGAAGTGCAACAATTACTTCATTTCAATTTGTGTGAAAGTAAATCAAATGTAATAAATATTCATCTTTTGTCCTTTAGCTGGACTTGAAGGGCTTTAAGTCGACATTATGTGAGCCTCAAATCTCCAGGTGTGAGCAGTTGGAGTTCTCCCTTTCCACCAGTAGATGTCACTAGTAACCTCGTAAAAACCTGATGCAAACAGAGCAGACTTGAGGTTTTTTTTGTCACTAAATGCTGAAATCTAAATCTCAAAGTATTGTTAAATTCATCCATTTCACCGTCGATGACAGCGAAGAAGACTCATCTCGAGGCGTTTGAGATTCCTACACAACAACGAAGGCCATTTTGCTCCTAGTGCGGGTTGTTGTCCATCTGGAGGCTCGGAGTTTAAGATCGACCCTCATGGTTGAGCGTGGCTCTCTCCATGCGTCTGTACCAGGATTTGACTTTGGTGTTCTCCATCATGTCGTCAAACGCCTGAAGTCCTGCCATCACTCTGAGGACTCCGAACACCGCCTACAGGTAGAGGGACATCAGATTAGTTCGCTTCCAAATGCCGGTTCCGTATGGCAAGTCACGTAGGACATAAATCGCCATTTTTACCGTGAGTCTGGCTAAACGGTAACGTCGTAAGATATGGTGAAAATCCATTCAAAACGCCGCTTTTTAAGTCTTTGTGAGGCTACTGAGCTCCGAAAATTACGGCGTTTAATCTGGTCCTTGAACACCGTCACGCTATTGAACATTATCACACGTACGTACTTGCAGTGTTGAATGACCGGAGAAAACGCCGTAATTTTCGGCGTTCAGGAGGTAATCTACAGAGGCGTTTTGAATGGATTTTTGCCATATTTTACGGCGTTCCAAGCCAGCGGATTTTTGCCTCCAAGCCTGGGTCTGTTCTGCAAAAACAAACCGGCGTTTCCTCACCAGGTCCGCCAGGTTTGGTTGATCGCCGCCCATAAACTTCCTGTTCTTGCCGATGGCCGCCACCCAGTCATTAACGGCCTTGTAGAGGTCCTGCCTGACGTCGTCCTGCAGGTTGTGCCTGTCGGATCAATGAAGGGAAATAATCTAAAAAACCCAAAACTTTAGAAATAATTTAAATTCAGAAAATTAGTAGTTACATACCGATTCTTTAGTCTCTTTGAGATGACGAACATAGCAGCAGCACCTACATATTTGGCAAAGAAACCTTCCAGGGTACCGAATTTGCCCTCACGAACGATGTAGTCGAAAGACGCCAAGGCTTCGCCGGTAGTTCGGTAAACGTTTGGCGACACAAGATGTACAAGCCAATCATCGGCCCACTGCCGCCACTTCATCTCCTCTCTGAAAAACAATAAATCTCTAAGCGCATCACCATAAACCAAAATTATGAGTCAAAATCTGTGTAAACTCATAGAAAAGACTCATATGGGGTCTTTTGCTAAGGAAATTTAGGAACTGTATCAGGCTTGGCTGGCTGAATCCCATGGTGTAGTTCAACAAAATAAGTTGCTTTATAACTTCTAGCCCAGGCACCCAATTTCTAGGTGGCATAATAGCGCCATTTTACATAGAAAAAAGAGGAGTACATTTTCACCAAGTAAAACTCAGAAATTAAAGTATATTTTCAGTCATTTTCTAGAAAAAAAACAAAAACAAATTCAGAGTTTGAAAAGTTAAACATTTTTAGATTAATCTAAGAACTTTTAAAGAAAAAACAAGGAAATTTCAAGAGATTGAAAAGTCAAAAATTTGCAAGAAAAATCTAAAATTTTGAGATCAAGTTGATATTCTGGAAAAAACAAGGACATTTCTGACTTTGAAGATTTGCTGCAATAAAATTCAGAAATTTTGAGATTAATCTCAAATTTTCTAGAAAAGAAATTCTGAAAATGTCAAAATTTTGCTAGAAAATACAAAACAAAAAAAAACTTTTCCAAGTTGTTTCTAGAAAATTTCTCAGATTAATCTAAAGATTAGTTTTTTCTAGCCAATTTTTGACTTTTCAAACTCATAAATTTTATTTTTTTCTAGAAGATTTCAAGGATTATTTTGGCAGAGCTGTATTCTTTTTTTTCTGTCTATAATATAATGACTAATGCACCCTTGTAAATTTCTGCCTCAGCAGCATCACCTAATCAAAACGAGCTGTCAGGAAGAGCGGAGCTCCTCGTGGTTTCCTGTTTGGACTCACTTCTGCATCCCCTTTTCCGGATAAAGGTTAGCGGTTTGGGCCTCGCTCAGCATCAGCCAGTACTTGTTGTTGTACTCCGTCACCTCCTTCCCCCGGTCGTTCACAGACTTCATCTCTGGGTAGCAACGAATTATGTCCGACAAGCTCTTCTCCCTGGATCAGATCAAGGTCAGACGTCTTAGGACTTGGTTTCTGGGCTGGTTTTATTTATTTTAACCTCATTGGCATTTTTCATGATTTCCAAATGTAAAAGCTTAATATTGAAAGAAACTTGTTGGTGAACTTTTAAAAAGAAATAAAACCTGTGCCTCCAGAATTATTACATAATCTAAATAAATTCAATTATCTACCCATCTTTGACAGACAGTTGCCTGCTAGGTTTTTAGCTGAAGTACGCCAGAAAGTAAAAGTTTCCCTTCAATCTGATAATTTTCCACACTGCAGAAGAACCTAACCTAGATGCATCAATAATAAGTGATTACAGTCTGATCTATACTATTCAATTGCTGGATAAAGTCAATGAAAAAAAAAACAAATTTAATCCCTTAATCATCAAAAAAGTGATATCTCTGTACTTTCCAGTCAGGAATTAGACCACACAGACTCTATTGGAGAAGAAAAATTTTTGTATTCATAAAAAAAGGCTTTAGAAATACAATTAAATAATAAACAGATACAACCTGCTGTACTTTTTAAACAAGTTTACAATAAAATATATGCATGTTCATTATTTAAACTGTATTTTTAAATAAATTCATTTCAACGTACTTGTTGATCATTAGAGTCCTGAGGGAGCTGATGATGACAGACGAGTCATTCAGTTGCTGCAAAAACAAGACAACATGGTTGTAACGTTCAATACTTTTAGTAGAGCAGCACAAAATATTCAATCATGTGTGAAAATGATTGATTGCAAGGAATATTGAAAAACAACTATAGACATCAACACATTTTGCTGAATAATACATTTTCAAGGAAATGTTTGCAATAAACTATATTGTTGTTTAAGAGTGTTTTCAAAATTTTTTTATTTCATTTAAAAAAAATAAAATTTCTCCATCATATCAACAAAAACACTTTGCACTACAAATACCTTAAGGACTACACTGAACTCTTTTGTCGCACATTTTGTTTTGTTTGTATACATTTGCTTAATCTTAACATCGGTGTTTGATTTGCTCATATCACAATTAAGAAAATAAATAAAAAAAACACAATGGAAAATATATAAATATCCAGAATAAACCCCAACAACCACAACGGAAATACAAACCACACATATCAGAGCTCATTTTAATCTATCAACTTAATCAATTACCGTAATTCATTTTTGCAATTAATTTAGAGTGTCAGGCATTCATTTTCTGAATATTTAAATATTTTGTTCAGGCAGATGGATGGACACCAAAAGACCTTAAAGCATATGGATAGGCTTTTGCAGCTGAGATGATCAAACTAAAGGTGATAAAACTTTAGGTGAAAACTAAAGGTGAACTAAAAGTGAAGAACTAAAGGCCAGAAAATCATATTTAATTTTAATTGATTAACATGGAAATCCTCAGAAATATCATCAGAGCTGAATATTTTAATGACGTTGTGGAGCGTTGACACAAGACCGAAGTGATATTCATCGTTTCTCTCACCAGCTCGCCGTCCACCATCAGGATGGGCACCTTTCTGTACGCAGACCACTTGATCTCCTGCCTCATCACCGGGTTCACCTCCACGACGTCGTACGGCAGCCCGTAGAAGTCCAGAAAGGCTCGCACTTTGCTGCAGAACGGGCAGGTCTTGTACTGGTACAGCGTCATCTTCAGTCCATCTCCTGAGACCTGCAGCGAAGCAACGAGAGGTAAAGCAGCGAAGGCTTCTGGTCCGGTCACAAAAACATTCACAAAACTCTGAAAAACACCTCCAGCTCTCCTTATGTGTTGTTCTATCGGGCTGGACAATAAATCAACAACAATATATTGCAATAAATGCAATGGGTCCGTTCCAGTTCAGGCTTATGGGATCTATGTGTGTTACTGCATTTTAGGCAAGAAATGTATTTTTTATTTATTTAAAAAGGAACTGAATTATTAGATTTTCTGCATTTTATTATAATTTGACAGTCTAATATGATCTTAAGAGATTAAATTAAAAATCTGCATAATGTGTCAATTTATTCTGTCCCATTAATTGCCAAAATTAATAGGACAATTATTAAAACTAACAATTATTAAAGTAATTGTTAGATGCATCTTTGATATTAAAAAGATCAAATAAAAATCTAAGTGCCAATTTTTCATCCTATTAATTGTTAGAATAATTGATAGATTAATCGATAACTAAAGTAATCATTAGATTCAGCTCTAGTCACGAGTCTGTCATTTACAACTACATTCTTCAGTCAGAGGCCTCTTCAGATTCGTTGCATGACTGACTACTACAGGAGAGCCTTCCTGAACGTAGCATCACCATCCACAATTATTCTTTGGAGATATTTAATTTTCCTTTGGGATAATTAAAGTATTTTTGAATTTATTTGAATTTTGCTTGGAAATAAATCCAACAGAACCACTGATTGGACCAGGACAGCTGTAGTTCTACTGTACAGCGTTTATCACTGCTGCAACTCAGTTCGACCTCTGTCGACCCCATCGTGTGGTCCGGAACCGACCCCAGAACCCGGGTCCGGACTCACCTTCTTGTCCTCTTCAGCCAGGTGCTGCTGCACGGACAGCTTCAGGGTTTGGTACAGACCCAGACCTCCTCCGAGCAGAAAGGCGCAGCCCAGAACTCTGCCTCCTCCTGCCCGAACCGAGGACAGTAGTCTGGACCGGAACCCCGGCCCGCCGGTGCTCAACCCCCGTCTGAAGCCGTGAGCGCCGGCATTCCCCAGCAAGAATGATACGGTACCGGTCCGAGCCGCGGCTGGAGTTTCTAGAAAAGACCGTCCGACCTTACAGAGGGTTCTGGAGCAGGCGGCTGCCATGTTGACTTTACGTAAAGCCCCACAATGCATCGGGACGGAGGAGACAAAGGAGTGTGCTGCCCTGGGTTCTGTCTGTCAGGATGAACTGAAGGCAAGGACGTTAAGGCCTGTGGTTTCTAAACTATGGTTCAGGTAACCCAGGGGTGACAAACTCATTTGCTGCGCCACAGCTGAATAGAATAATTAGGTCATTAGCAACGCGCTGGAAAACTGATCTACACAAGGTGGAGGTAATTAAGCCATTTCGTTCCAGTCTTTTGTACCTGTGGCACATCTAAAAACTGCAGGACACCTGTGAAGTAACCCCGTTAGCACTTGTGTTGGTTTTATTTAGTGGATCTTTTGGTAAGAAAAATCAAAAAACAAATAAACAACAACAACAACAACAAAACCCAACCTAGAGTAAAGTCGAAATAATACAAGAATAAAGTCATAGTATGACATGAATAAAGTTATAATGATGTGAATAAAGTCGCACAAGAAAAGAGTCAAACTAATACGGGAATAAAGTTGTAATATTTCAAGAATAAAGTCAGTATTTCAAGAATAAAGTCAAAATAATACCAGAATAAAGTAATATTATGACTTCAGTCTCATAATATTACAAGCGTATTCTTTTAAAGTTACGACTTTATTCTTGAAATATTATGGCTTTATTATTTGTATTTATTTATAGCAAATTTATATAATTATATAAAATATAATTTATTTATATTCTTACATTTTTGTCTCATTTTAAAATATGAAACAAGATATTGTGATCAGTAGCTGGGTATTTGAGTATCCTTTTTCTTGTTGTACCAAATACCGTTTTACTCTTTGAGTAAGAGTAAAACGGTAAAACTGTAGTGGAGTACAGTTTTTGTCTACTCTACTCGGCTGTGTCAAGAGGTAGAGGCAGAGTTCTCAAAACGTGTACTTAATAAGCACTACTTCAACATATTTTCATTCAAGTAAAAGTAAAAAGTAGCCTTCCAAGAAATTACTCAACAAACAGTAAAAAAAAAAGTACCTGGTAAAAAATGTACTTAAGTACTGAGTAACTAATCAAATTATCAATTATTAAATATTTAAAAATTACATAATCCAAAATATAAAGTTAAGTGGAAATTTTGGTATTTTAATTACCAAAATGACAAGTCATATGAGTAACAAAAAATAAAATCAGGCAAAAGAAAATTTTTCCAGATCAGTTTCTTTTAATTAAAGAAAACTTATGAAACTGTAACAAAAACTGCAGGTTTGTGTCTGTGTGAATTTGTGGTTAAAACACGTTTGTTCTTCATTCAGTAAAGCAGAGAATCCAGACATTTTCCTTCATTATAAAATGACTCAAGTTAAAAAGTACGACGTAGCAAAATACTCCTAAAAGTACGTTTTTTCAAAAAAAGTTACCCAAGTAACTGTAATTGAGTAAATGTAACTAGTTACTACCCAACTCTGACTGAACGAAATGATGTCGAAGTTCGCCAAGTTTCTCCTTCGGAACGCTCACGTCGTGATGCGTTCAAGAAAGTCGAAGACCGCAGCCACTCCTCGGACCGCAGCAGCAGCGGCGGCAGCAGCAGCAGCATCCTCCATTAAAGTGTCACTGCTCGAGTCCCCGCATCTCCTTTCCCTTTTCTTGGACAACACCGCTCCCCTTACTAGGATGTCGGTACGCGGCGGGGGTTTGTTTGGGAGAGCCGAGGCCAGAGGACGCCGCCTCCGCGTATTTTTTCTGGCGTGACTGGAAGGCAGCGGAGCGTCAATGGATCTGGTTCCGAGGAGACAAATCAAATTCTGATTTTTCTCCGGGATTAGCTGGCTAACGCTAGCTCGGCTAGCCACCCCTCTGAGCTTGGTGGCCGTTATCTCCTGTTCCTCCTCTGACCGCTGTGCTGTTTTTCTCCGTGATAAAAAAAACAAACAAACTCCTTAATGCTTTTTTTTATTGACGTGAAGACATGTTGGAGTCATTCCTGCCGAGGAGAAACCATCCTAGCGGTTTTCTAGCCGCCCAGCGGCGCCGCTAGTTAGCCGTGAGCATCAATAACCTTCATTTCCCTCTCCCTCCCGTTTTTTAAAATCCTTTTTTATTTTCCTTCTGGTTTATCCGTGAAGATGCTGGCAGAGGTGGAGTGTGTCTGACGGGGAAGCCGCTCCTTGAAGGTCATGATACTGAGAGAATGATCATGCTGGAAAAACAGGTAAGAAACCAGCAGCGCATCAAGTCAGCGGGTTCGTATTTAAATACACACCTGGGCTCATTTGCATATTTCCACAGATGCGCTATTAAAGCCACCAGCGTGTAAACAGCCTGGTTTTTGTTGAATTTTTTCAGCAGGATTTGTGTCCCTTCTCATGTTTGTGTTCATAATATCTCTGAAATAATGAGGCAAAGCAAGTTTATTGAAAAATAAAGGAAAAGAGGTGAAGAAAATTGTATCAATGCATAAACATAACTATCAAGTAATTAAAAATATGAAACGAATAGTTGTAGATGTTGATGGCTTGTTGGCAGGGAGGATCTCCTGTAGCAGTCTGTATTACAGTGAATCTGAAAAGGTCTCTGAATGAAGACAGTTTATTTTGTTGGAAAGCAGTCTTATGAAGAGGATAAATGTATACTTAGAGATAAAATAGTGGTTTTTTATATATATTTTAATGAAGTTAAATGCTAAATTTTGCTAAAAGGGAATGAATAGTTTCTTTATGTGGGATAGCAAATTTTAAAATAATTTTAAAAATATATAGAGTCCAACCTAATAAGAATAATAGATCTAAAAGCATATCAGTGGTGCTTTTAGTCTAGTTATGTAAATATTGCAGGAAACAGAAAAGGAACTGTTAAAAGCATGTGTTTCTTATGTTTATATTTAAAATATTAGCTGGTTCTGCTGGACTATTAGAAACTTGTTCCTCTACTGAGTTTCTAATCTTCTGAAAATAAAACCATGCACTACTTTTTCTGTGTCCTGTTTCAACAGGAAACCCTTAATTTCACCAATAGCCAAATTAAATTAATTTAATGAATTCCTGAAAAGCAATTCCAGATCAAATTTGATGTTTACAACATGTTGGGGGAAATTTATAGCCAGTCAGGTGATTGAATTTAGCAGAACATTTATTTTTAGACTTGTTATGTTGTATTTCTGTGTCTTGATAATCTGCAGATGTTTTCACTCAGACACAACTTTAGGAGCAGTTTAATTGATTATAACTGATGGTATGGAAGGAAATGTTCTTTAGCCGGTGCAGCTCATAACCTTTTTACGGATTTGTTTTGTGTGAGACGACTGCTTCCTGTTTTCCCTGCAGCAGCTTCAGCCTTCAGATACATCTTTACTCCGTTCTTCCTAAATTAAACAAATGTTGTGAAAGTCTTAAAAGGATGATTGTTGTGGCGGTTTTATCTTCAGGGAAACATTTTGTTAATTAATCTGCTAGTTGCTCTGCAGGAACGTGAACTATCCTGGTGTCTGTAAATGTTGATAACGCTGTGCTAATAAGACTAAGTAATGTGAGCTGGAGAACAGAACCATCGCCATGGTGTGTTTGTGTGTCTGCGTGGGAGTTGGATCTGGGATATTTTGGGGGTGTTTGCTGGCCCAATGCATGCTGGGATATGTAAATAAGATTTTAAATAACAGTAATGAGGAAATAAGTCGGAAAACCTAAAGCAGAATTCTTAGTTTGTTTCTTTTTATTAATAAAAAGTTTAATATCTTTCAGTTTTCATATATTCTCTGTACGTAAATCACAACAAACTCCTACAATTAGTGATAATTATACATTTTTAAAGCTAATCGTTATTGACCTTTTGTGTAATCTGAGTAATAACTGAATGAAAATAAATCCTAAAAGTCTAATTCAGACTGTAAACATTTGATGTGGAGGAAGTCAAACTACACAGTCACACTGTGAATGTATACGAGTCTCTACGAGTTGATTGTTCTTAAAACAAGTCACAGTTTGGAAAAATACACTTAACACTGAAACTAGAAGATATTTTGAATAAACAAAAAATTGAAATAAAATCCCCATGAAATCATAAAGGAAATAGATTATGAAGTTTGTAAAAAAAAATTACTCTTGGAAAGATAATAATCATCAGAATTGAAATTTACCTAATTTTAAGTTATTAATCAATTGATTAGTCATTGCAACATCCTTAAGAACAAAGCAGTCAGAGCAGTAATAGTAAAAAAACTGGACAAAAAATAAACACATTTTGCATTGAAGATGAAAAAAGCATAAAAAACTCAAGGCTCAGTTTTAGTATCACCTGGTGCAAAATCTGTAAAAAATGATATCCCATTAAGTGTCTTTTGCTATAAAATTGTTTATTGGTTAATCCAAAATATAATAAACAGATCAACCTTACACAAATATTTTTTATTAGCTGCAGATTCCTCCTTTGCTACAAATAATCAACCACTCACTAAGAAATGCCACCTTGTTGTATTTTAGGTAATAACATGTTTATGTTCTTATTTTTAGAAAAGAACTGTGCTATTTGTTTTCATCTTTTGTTGTATTTCTAATATTTTATTTTAAAAAGGCTTATGGGGTTAAATGAAAAATATGAAGAATGTGCCAATTTTTTGTTTGATTAATCATCAGAATAATCGATTAATCGCCAGAATAATCAAATAATGGATTACTAAAATAATCATTAGTTGCAGCCTTAATGATGAGTAAATATCAGAAAATGCCCATTTTAATCAGATTAATTGTCAGAGTAATTGATTACTAAAATAATAACTTCTCACAGGTATTGATATTTATTTAGCACACACGCTTGTTATTTAGCATGAATATGTTTATGTTGTAGTTTTATGACTGTACTGCTCTGGGACTACAAATGGAAGCAGCTTAAAGCTAAATCTGGTGCAAAACGTCTTTTATCAATGTTTGTGTTTTAAACGAGCTCAACAGCTCAGAAAAAAATTCAATTTAATTATAATTTTCTGCATTTCTTTTTCAAATTAAACTGTGAAATTGTAGGTTCTTAAACCAGTTACCATTGTTGTTAAATATGAATTATATTTATTTTTGTAAGGTTTTCTTACAATCACCTGTGAGAAACATAGTTCAATAAAAGTGCAATTTCAGCTTGGATTTCCTGTGAATGAACCAAAAATTGAGGATAATTTTGTAAATGTGTTAAATCTAGATACGTTCTAGATTACTTCCTCCTGAAGACTCTTCAGTCTCTGAGGAATCCAGTAAACACAATGAAACTGGGTCAAAGGTCATCGCTGAGGTGCTGCAGCATTAAATGTTGTTGCTGCTGCTGTTGATGTTTATCTCCTGGTGAAACATTTAGAAATCTGTCTTTTTTCCAGGCAGTGTGGGATTTGGAGATAAAAACGTGTTTGTTTCTTTTTCTGTGTTTAACCTTTGACCCACAGCGAGCGAATCGGAACTTATTGTCTGATGGAATGTGACAAGAATCCGCCATTTTTTTTTGTTTTTTTCCTCTGTTTTTTTATTCCTGAGGGTTTTTTCCATTTGCTTTTGTTTGATACATTAGTGCATAGGAGAGGCTTGTCCCTGAAATGTGTTGCCTGAAGAAGCACTTAGAGTTTGAACGAGCAGCAGAGAGCGGCGTTTTTATTCTGAGTCATTCAAATTCTCCTTATTCAGGTTCAGCTTGGCTTAATGTTTGGTTTAATGTTTCTCTGTATTCAGACAAATGTCTATGAGGCATGGATAAAGCAGATTTTTTATTTTAGATGTTTTTTCTTTAACAAAAACCTCCATTAATGTGTTTTGTGCTAATAGAAGACAGATTTTCCATCCATCCATCCATCCATCCATCCATCCATCCATCCATCCATCCATCCATCCTTATGTCCATCCATTCCTCTGTCCATCCATCCATCTGGTCAAACTGTAGTTTGTAAAGATTAAAAGTTGAAGTCCGAGTTTCCGCTGAAGTTTTAATTCTGTTTATTATAAAATCCAATTCTCTCTCCCTCCTGCTTGTTTCTGTTTGAGTTTTGTTGCTGTAGCCTTTAGCCACCAGAAGGGGGCGTCTGCACCACTCTCTTCCTCTGTTTATGTGCCTCGCCCATAATTGTTGTCTGAGCTTTATTTATATATCAATTTTTACCCCCAGAGGTGCTACAGCAATGAAGGCAGTGTTTTTGCTTTTGCTTTAGTTTTAAATAAATTGGGTAGAAAAGTAAAAAAAGAGCTTTAATTTTCAGATATTTATAAATAAATCTGAAGCATAACTGAAAATGCTACTTTATTTATCACAGCACATCACATAAAACAGATCAGTGTTAATTGTAATTGCTGATTCGTTGCATTTCCTGCATCAGGTTTGTGACCCTTCAGACTTTTGCACGCTTCTTCTGTGTTTTCGCTGCCTTTTCTGCAGCTTCTTTCAGTTGTTGCTTATTGGAGAGGATTAGTTACTTCAATCTTTTTCTGTAGAGTCTGGATTCATTTTGCTGCAGTCTTAGTTTCTGTCATCTTCAGAGGAAGATTAATCAGCCATGTAAGATTAATCAGCCAAACTGTCTTTAATATGAGCAGATTGTTTCTTAATCAACCTTTAGTTTGTTTGCATAGAAAGTTTGGTTTGTTTGGGAAGGTGTGAATGGGTAATCAAACTCTGGTCCGCCTACAAACCAAGGTCTTGGTTCGGTTGAAGTGAACTTTGGCGCGGTTCAAATTCATAATATGAACACCAAGCGGATCAAAAGATGCTCCAAAAGCAGGAGATGAATGTGTGATACAATACTCAATATATAGAACCAGAACCGCACAGCATTCTACTTATGGATTAAAGTGTTTGCCTCTTACTGTGTGGCTTGAGTAAAGTCAAAGCTTTCTGGATGAAACTGAGCTTAAACAAGAATAAATGTTCTGTTACGAGACATTTCAGTTAAAATGAGGTCGATCCTCCAGCCAGGAGACGTGCTTACGTTCGGGTCGACCCGTTGAGTACCTGCACCGCCCGTCCTGTCATTGTGACGGCTACAGGAAGCGGACTTGCAGGTCTGTTTCTGGCTTCCTGTCCAAGCTGCTTGGTTTCTGTAGAGAAGGGGGAGCGATCTCACGTAGGCCAACGAAGAGCCGGCTTTGCCTCTCTGTTTCCATGACAGCCGCTCTCTTGCAGCATTCAGCCGTGGGACGGCCTCTGCATCTGAAAGCAGTTCCCAGCGGCGTTTCAGAGCCTCTCGTTCTCTTCCTTCAGCTGCTGCGTTTCTTCTTCTGCTTCTTTCTCCGCCGTCCCTGTCTGCGTTTTTTCTTTAGTAAAACAGAAGTGTTTCAACTCAACTCGACGCAGTATCAAGCATCATTTGCATCTGAAGGAGGGCTGAGATCAGCCTTTGTTGTCTTTGTAAATTCTTTAAGACCGTAAGGTTGAACTCTGAGCGAGAACACGCTTTAATTATTCACACCAGCCGTCCTGTAAAGATTCAGATATTAGCTCAGAAACAAAGAGAAGACGTGTTTTTTTCTTATTTTGTTGTGTATTTATCTAAAAATTGGATGCAGACGTGTGATTAAAAAAACCTGGACTGTGTTGATGTAGAAACAGATTGATGCATCTGATGGGTAAGATAAAACCTCAGAGGCTTCCAGTAACAAGTTAGAGAAAAACAACGACCTGCACTTCCTTTCCATCATCGTTCAGTCATTTGGGTTAAAAGCACTCTGACCTAGATGAGTCTTATTTGAGTTAAAATGTCAGCTGCTCAGGCTTACAGGTTCAAAACTGAAAGAAAATGTCTCCAAAAATTCTCAGCAGTGAGGAAATCCTCAGCTAAAGAAAACACCTGCAAGGGTCTTTGCTAACAGACACCAGCTGCGTTTCCAATACAAATGTCAGCAAAACACAATTTTTCAATTTCATTGTTTCCATTAATCAAGAAGCACCCATAAGATCACTAAAAAACATTTAAAAACATGCTGCGCCTTTATCCTCCAATTATTTCCTGTTGTCTTCTCAGTAACTGCATTTCCATTGACCAGATAATTGTGCAATTTTATATTTTGAAAATTCACTTAATGGAAACACTCCAAACATTTTGGCGGTAGAACAAGGTGGTTTTTTTGGGTTGTATATTTTTCAAAACTTCAATAGAAACACTTTTTTTGCATTATGAGTCATGTGATTAACAACTGAATGTTACTACTGGTGGGAACGACAAAGAAGATGACACGAAGTAAGAATAGGATTATGTCTTATTTAATGACTTGTCAGACTTATTCACAAACTTATTCACGTGTGATTTTGATTGCGTTTCTTAGTTAGTTGAAACACTGCAATTGCAAAATTGAGCTTTTCTGACTTTAGCGGGATATTGACCAACTTTTGTGCACATTTGAAATGGAAATGGAGCTAATAATGTTGAAAAACACAATATTGCAAATTTTTGACTTTTCAAAGTCAAAAAAAATTCCACATATTTTTTTCAGAAAATTTCTGAAATTTGACGGCGCAAATTTACTCCTCCATTTTTTCCCCCCATCTACAATTGCCCTAATACAACGTCATATTTATTAATACTGAGAAATGTTTATTATAACTAATAAAAGCCCAATAGGACGTCTTTCTTGGTTCGGGTTTGTCTTCTGAGACGACAACAAAGAATCAGAATCGGCTTTATTTGCTAAATTTGGGCAAAAAACAAGGATGTTTTACTTTGGTTACACTTCGCTCCCATTAAAGACAAAAAATAAATTAAACTTAAAAAAAAAAAAGTATACATACTATGTTTTTAGCAAAGAGGAAGACAAGGTTGAATCAGTGCAAATATATATATAAACTGCTTAACTTAGTTCTGCTGCATTATTTTTTTTATAATGCAGCATTATAAAATTATTATATCTGTCTTAGATCCATGTTTTAGACTAACCGCGTTAGTCATGGTTGTGGTGGCAGAAATCCCAAATTACTTAATCAATTAACAATCTGTGCTATAATAACACTGCTGTTTGCCTTCAGATTCGACAGATTCCCACCAATGTTGCTCATGCTGAAGCGTGACATCTACATATTTAAAGTGACAGCGTGCCATTTTTCTATCTTCAGGATGTCGGTACCTTGGTATCAGTACTTGCACATAGACTGCTTATGTAACTTTAGCAGTTTAACTGTGAGAAAAGCGATGAAAGACTGGAAATCCTCCATTTGTTTTAGCTCTGACAGCTGCTGCAGCTGCTTTATTGGAACCAGGACATGGCGGATTGTTCCGGTATCCTGGTTCCAGTGTGCTCTGTAACCCATCATCTTTTTTTCATAAAACATTAAAAACGCTGAATAACACATGTGTGACTGGTAGGGATGCAAGCAACTATTATACTTAAGATTAATTGTTGATTAATGGTTTATTAAGTTAAGATAAACTAATGACGTCCACTCAGACCTTCTTTCAGTGTTGTAGTTTGACCACCATCCAGCAGAAGGCGCCGCTGGTCATACTGAATCAAGATTTCCAAAAATTAAATCTTCAAAAACCACAAATTGTATTAGCCGATAAAATCGATGTATCGCCATTACCACCTTTCCGTCCTTCGTCCCCCCTTTCCCTCGTTTCACAGTGTGCTTTTTTGCTGCAACTTCTGGCTCCAGATACAAGGAGAAACATTTCATCTTGGAGAAATTTATGGAAAACAATCAGTGCCTGCACTGATGCGGTGCAGGAACATCACAGCTCTGAGAGCTGAGCAGCAGTTGGACTTTTAAAAGATTTATTAGCGCTCCAGAAAACATGGAGCCGGCTTGTTTTATAGCGGCATTTTCAGACTTTTCTCTACTCTTTCCGACGTCATAGAGTAAACAAATTGAAGTCTGATTAAACTGGTACGGATATCACATTTCCTGGAGGCGGATCTTCATCTTTAATGGGGCTCACACAGCAGCTTCTCTCTTGATTAAATCGCAGCGGCGTAATGAAGCAGAAACGAATTCCTCTGTGTACCTGCTGCATTTCAGTCTGCACGTTTTTTGTTTTTTTCCCCTTCTTGGTGGGAGTGTGACTGCGGTCGCTGCTGAAGGTTTCTGAGCTACAACCTCCAGAAGACGGAAAGACCAGAGAGCAGCTGCTGGCGACAGAGGAAGAGGGGAGGGAGGGCGATGAGGGGAGTGCTTGCTTGTTGTGAAGAAAAAGAAAGAGGTGTTCCTCTGCTTTCTCTCAGTCGGATTCAGCCAGCTTTGGGGACTCCCTCCTCCTCCTCTTTCTCCTTTTCCTTCTTTTAATAATTATCCCTATTTTTCCACCAGTGCATGTTTGTTGCACGCAGTCGAGCGGCGACTGCGAGGTGCGTCGACCGTGCAGCATGGAAACCAGATCTCTGTTCAGCCTGCACAGAGCGCTCGCTCAGCCCGTCAAGATGTGCATGTTTGATTTCCCCGTCACCATCCTGGACGACCTGGTGAGCTCCGACGCCGCTTTGCACCGAGACGCCTGCCTGTCTGTAAGCAGGCGTTACATTTTTAATGTCTGCTCGCGTTATTTTTTATTTATTTATTTGCATCTGTGTGTGCGCTTTGATGCCTCCCGACTGAACGTAGGAGTGTGCATGTGCCAAGCTGTCTCGGCGTAAACAAAGTCTGATAAATGTATGGTTGGTTTTTTTTGTTCTGGTTTTTGCATGAAAAAGGCAGCAAGATGATATCTGCAGAGAAAATGTGGTCGCTGCTGTACGCATGAGTGGTTTACAGTTTGTCACGTAAAAGGGCTCTAAATCTGCAGTTATGCATTGTTAACAATACACCCAGTGTCGAGCGATTCGATTACGAGTTTTAGGGTCACGGATCGATTTTTGATTTAGAAATGATTTTTCTATTCAAATAATTATGTGACTGAGAACAGGAAAAAATTGTGTAAACAAACATAACATTTATTTAAAACAGTCTCATACTGTATAAAATTCCATGAGTTTATATTTCTGCATGAACTTCTGTAACTTAAATTACCAGCACTAGGTTAGCTTAGCGGCTTGGTTTTTTCTTAAATAAATAACAAAAGAAATCAAATATTTGTTCAAAAGCAGAGTAGCAGAGTGGGCGCATAACGCCAGATGCAGAGTAATGGGAGCGGCAAAGACTACAACTTCAATGCATTTTAAAATCGATTTTTGAGCATTTTGAATCATTCAGGATTCCCAGAACTAGGAATTGTTCTCATGTGACGTCACACTTCCGTGAACTTTGTAACTGACCGAAATCTTGTAACTGACAGCAGTTGCTATGGAGTTGCTATGGCAACAATAAACAAACCACAAGCTAAGAACTAGCTCTGGCCTCGTTCCTATCTAACATATTAACAATATAAGAACATTACAAATATTACTCGAGAACAATTTTGGAGTACTCTACCCACCTTTGTGCAATAGTAAGTGTCAGTGATATTTACTGTAGTACTTAGTGCCGAACTAGCAAAATTCGCTTAGCTAATGTAGCTTTTATCTGCTAGCTAAGACGGACATGTAGCTTACGTGTACGTTACTGCATGTATTTACTCTGCCAGCCACCAGAACCTCGTTATTCACACGAAGAGTTTGTAAGTCATTTACTAAACCTTTTAAATATTGATTGTATGGATCAGTGGATTTCAGGTGAAGCTCCTCCATGGTGTACGTACTCTTCCTGTTCACTGAGAAGTTAATCAGGTGTGTAGGTCAGATTGCATGTGTAATTAATATTTTTTTTATTTTTCTCCAGACTTATAAAAGATGCTTTCTTTTTTTTCTGTGCAGAATATAACAAAACATGTTCCATCTAAAAATAAGTCCCATTATATTAAAGCAGTCATTTACAGAGCCAGTGTTTGTGTTGTGAAAATGTGTCAGTGAGTTTGAGTCAACCTGCAACTGAGTGTGGTGTATGTTGCTTCTTTCTGGATCTCTCTGTGTGTGTATGTATTTGTCACGTCAGAGATGATTAGATCTGCAGTCTTTTCCTGCATATCTACAGAATAAACATCTAAACAACGTGGATTTCTTCATTCTGTAGCATGTTATTAGGTGTGCAGCTCACATGAGCTTTTTCTTTCATCCAGCGTGTTTGGACATGCTGTTTTCTTTTTGCGTCACAACTTTAAAACTAAAAATTTTTTTTTTTCCATGCAGAATTGAACAAAACCTGTTGTCACTGGGTGAGAGGCAAGACACACAGTCACCTTTTCTGACTGCAAACACAAAATATTACCACGTATTTTTTATCTAATTTCTACTGCATATAATTTAGTACACTTGAAATAAGACTAAACTAACTTACAAGTAACTTTTTAGAAAGATACAGGAGTTAAATGGTTCCTTAATAATCTTCCACTGGGAGATTATTTCACTTATAATATGGCAAAATGCCTTGAAAATTTTAAATGTCAACTAAAATTCAGCAAGAAATATGAGCTTGTTTTAAGTCAGTAATATTGATTTTAAAAATGTGCTAGTCCACTGGCAGATTATTCAAGTTATAAGAAAATTTTTTCCCATGTTGTAACTCAATAATAAAGAATTATTTGGTATCTATATCTTGCTGAAAAATGACTTACAAGTTTGTTTGGTCTTTTATCAAGTGTAGAAAGATTTGAGAAATAGAAATTAAACCAACAATGCTTGGCAAAATGTGGTGTTTTTGCCCTAGTGTGCAGAAAGGCAACAGGCTGAGAATTTAACTCGGAACCTTTTTGTTTGAAACGGTGGATGTAGCTGATCCCTTTGAGTAAAACGAGTGTTAGTTTTAAAAAACTGGTGAGTTTGAGTCAGCCTGCAGCTGAAGCACGGTGGTGGCTGCCTCTGTCCAGCGACTGTATCTGTGGTTTTGCAATGTATGCTTGTCAGGTAAAATTAGATTAAATCTGCAGCTTGTTGCCCTAGAGCAGTGAAATTGATTTCTGTGCTGCTTTCTTTGTTCTGAGTGACGACATTTCCTCTTTAGAGCAGAAAGACTTTCTGCTGTTTTTGTTTAATCATCTCTGCAGGTCAGAGATTAAAGCGTGGACTTGTTTACATGTTTTTCTTTGTATCCGTTGATTTTCTCACCCCCGCCTAAAGCTCAGTCTTGTGGCTTTTGTCTCACGATCTGAGTCGAATTTTCTCACCTCAGCTCAAGATGTGACAGATGCTTTGCTGGGTTTTCATAATCTCTCTTCTTCGTTGGTATAAATCTTGTTTGCGTCTTTGTTTTGTGCCACACCAAGCACGCCAAAGCAACCATCTCCCCACAGAGAGGCCTTTGATATTCTGACATGTTTGATCATGTCATTTCCTTTAAGGACAATGCAATGCTTCTTTTGTTCTCTGCAGATTAATGATGACTACGGTAAATTGTTTTACCTGCTACCTGATGTTAAGGCTGCACTTTAGTTTTAATCTAAAGTGCTTATTTTTCTAGTGCTTTGTTTTCAAATGTTCCTTTTAGATATTTTTGGATAATTACTCCTCCTCTCTATTCTCCCGTTGGGCAATTTTGCTTTTATCATCCATTATATAATGGTAGTTTGTGATTCATGCCACAGTGGAAAATCATTATTAGATATGTTACTTTTAGACTGTGTTGCAGGCTTTTGTTTTTAATCTTGGCAGTTAAATTGTAGTTCTGAACACTGCTTGTGTCAGTTAATTCTCATAAAACAAGCAATATCATTTACTTATTTATTATTAATCCCCTTTTTTCACTTCTGATGCCGGTACAGATATCTGAAGTTTAGTACCGGCTGATACCGATCCAATACACAAAACCAGTGCTGACTTAAACTTAAAATTTCAGGTTTCTTTTTTTAAAACACAGTGTAGTGAATTACAAATGTATTTGATAACTCTGCACCAGTACCGCTCACTTAAATACACCAATAGCTTCAAGTTTGGTAAAACATGAAAAACAACTTTAACTTGTTATAACGAAACTGAAAATGACAAAAACAATGCAAAAATAAACTGATTCAAAAAGTGAAACAAAATCTTTCTAAAACAAATCTCTAAGTCTGTAAACAAACTCAAAAAAGAGAACATATTCAAACCTTATTGTATTTGTTTAGCTACTTGTTTTTAGACATTTCTTTTAAATTTAAAGAGTGAAAATCAAAGTTGTATCTCCTCACAATAACTTTTCCCCACCTGGATCCCTCTAATTGAAGCACTGAATAGTTCTTTTAACTTTATTTGAAGAAAATATTAGGATTTATTATTCAGTTCTGTGCAGTAGGAGGACGTCTGATTATGGGTGCACTGCAGACATCTGTGTATAAACTCATCTTCCATCTGTGAGTTATGACTCTGAAGTTCTGACTCAAAACCAAAACTGAAAACAGCAACCATTTAGGAGAGACGGTGTTTGCAAAAACTAAAACTTTTGCTGCCATTAATCCCAGATGAATGGTGCACTCATGTAACGTTGGGTTCCTTCAGATTTACACGCAGCTGTTTGGCATTCAGCCCCACATCTACATCTTGGCATCCATGTTTCTTGTTGTTTCCAGCCTGTGAGTGAAGGCTGTTATTGTTCCAACAGCACTTCAGGTGAAAGCATAAAGCTACATTGTTGTAGGAAATGTTCCCTGACAGTAATGTCCGATGAATCTGTTCACATAGACACTGTTGCCGTCTCGTTCTCGAGCTCAGCTTGTCTCAGCTCTCACACCTGATTGTGTTTCTACTGACCTAAATTCTTCTTTGGGGTTTAAAAAAGTCTCCTGACCTCACTGCAGTGGGCTTGTTGTCGTAACGGGGTCAAACTGGGTGATGAGGTTGAAATAAAGACCAGCTTCCCATGAATCAGGAGGAAATCATTTAAGGCCTTCATCCTAATCTGAAACTTTTAGGTGAACATGATTGAGCTTTTGTGTTTTGATGTTGCCTGAAATAATGACGCATTTCTTCACTGCAAAAACATATCTAAGTATTTTAGTTTCTATTGCAAACTAGGGATGTACCTATCCACTTTTTTCACTTCCGATACCGATATCTGATGTTCAGCATTAGCCGATACAGAAAAACAGCACTGAATTGAGTTCAGACTTTTTTTTTCTTCAACACAGACATAAATGTACTGAATTACAAATGTATTTATTTAATTTAATTATTTATTTATTTAATAACTCTATATATGTAATATTTACATATCTTTCAACCAACTAACCAACCAACCACCTACAAACCAAACCCGGTTGCCAACCAACTCCTCCCCAATAAATCAACCAACCAGTTTATAAAACCACAAACCAACCACTCGATCTACCTGCCAACAGACAACAGACATCTACAACAGACGATGTACAAATAAAACCAACTAATCAATTATCCGCTGACTACTCACCCCTAAATAACTCAACCAACTAACCAACCAACCACCTACAAACCAAACCCGGTTGCCAACCAACTCCTCCCCAATAAATCAACCAACCAGTTTATAAAACCACAAACCAACCACTCGATCTACCTGCCAACAGACAACAGACATCTACAACAGACGATGTACAAATAAAACCAATTAATCAATTATCCGCTGACTACTCACCCCTAAATAACTCAACCAACAAACCAACCTACCTATCTTTCAACTAACCACTTGCAAACCTAACCCATCTCCAAACCAACTACCCACCAATAAACCTACCAACCTACCTATCTTCCAACCGACTACTTACAAACCCAACTAATTGTCTGGCAACCAACTACTCACCAATAACTCAACCAACCAATTTATAAACCCACAAACAGTAGACCTACCAACCAACCAACCAATCTAAATTCCTATCAGCTACCTACCAACCAATCATCCGCCCACTAACCAAACACAACCAGTCGACACTGGTTGGTGAGTGTTTCAAACACTCACCAATAATAATTAGACCCAATTATTATTGGTTTTACTGTAAACTAATCTTGCTATTCCTTCATATTCTGTTGGATTCAAAGTGCAACTGCAGCATATTTGTTTTGTTTCATGGTAAAAGTTTGCTGCATTTAATTAAATTAAAATGAACAGTGAACAGTATGCTGAACAGACCAGTGTGTATAGGTAGAGGTGGATTTCTGTCTGTTTATAAAAGCTACCTGTCCTCAGTTGTTGTTTTCAGAACCAGCTGTGGTTCTGTACTGGAACAGCTTTGGTGGAGTCGCTCAGCAGTTCAGTTAGAGTTCTGAAATTTACTCTGGTCAGTGAATGCAGCTTCAGTCAGCACTGAAGCTCTGGACAGCTTCTCTGGCTGACTTATAAATAAAATTCAATTATTATTCCATTCTATTGTTTTATTTAAGGAAAACTTTGACTTTGATTCAACCAACCAATATCTTATTTATTGCTCAGCTTTATGCAAAGGTCTTCCACAGGCCTGAGTTTCTATATTGAAAAAAGATCAAAAAGCACTTATGTAAACGTCACCACTAATTGACAGGTTTATGTTTCATGGTGTGTGATGGATATAAAGCAGCCTGGGTGGTCTGCAGACTTTAATTTAAGTAAAGAGTCTTAGAGCACTCCTAATAAGGTCACATTTATATTTAACTGTTGGAAACTTGAGTGTTGGATTAATCAAACATTTAAATTTTTGGGGGGAGTTTACTCCTTTAAGAGCACTTGAGAGCAGATGTTTTAATGCAACTTCCAGCTAAAAACTGTGAACTTGGAATGACTTCAGCCAACTTTTACAAACCTCTCTGTTATATTGGTGATAAAACAGGCCTGTGCACAAAGAAAAGTTTAAATGTTTCCAGCTACTCATGCATGTAGATGTCAAGCTGTCATTTAGCTGTGAAGGAAATGGGCGGATGTCTGGAGACTCATTGATAATGTTCGGTGAATATGCTCAGCAGTCGCCGTCTCGGAAGAAACATTTTGTCAACAAATAATGAGCCCCTGTAGAGAAGGTCTTATTTTATTTTAGCTTGTTTTCAGGCGAAATAAATCTGCTTCCAATTTACCTGTGACGATCTCCAAAAGTATGGGAATAGGGCTCTGAAACTCATTGCCAAGACGACAAAAAGAAGGGGTGCAGATAGGAAAGCAAGGTTTTTATAATCAGACAAAAGACTATGATATCACAATATAGACTTTGGCAGCCAACAGTGGCTCCAGGGTGTGTTTAAACTCAGAGGGAATTGAAAAGGGAGTTGGCAGCAGCTGTACAGGTGGATGTTGAAGTGATTTGGGGAGGCAGAAACACACTGGAGACAATGTCTGGGCAGGGAAGGAGTGCAAGAAGAAAGCAGACAATGGAAAAGATGCAAAAAGGTTTGGTTTGCAGATATTTAGTCTGATGCAGATGCATCAGAAGATTTAGTTTTCAGAAATGTACACAGAAGAAACTGCATTTGCAAACTGCATTTTTTCACTACACTTACAGAAACAGAAATATTTTTGGTCTAGCTTCCAGTGCAAATATCTCAGTACACTTGAAATATCACGAAACTAACGTTTGTCAAGAAATAGGAACATGTTTTAAATCAATAATTTCTTAATATTGATGAAAAATACTCATTCCACTTGTAAATTATTAAACTGGATTACTGGATTATTTCACTTAAATCTAGTACGTCTTCATCCATATTAAGGAATTATTGACTTAAAACAAGCTCTTATATCTAGCTGGAAAGTTACTTCTCAGTTAGTTTTGTCTTATTTAAAGTGTACTAAAATATTTGCAGTAGATTTTTGTGTTTTTTTGCATGGCAGACTTGACCTAAATCAGCAGTTAAAATAAAGGATACATGCATAAATGTCCTCAGGAAAAAACAAAGAAAAAAAAAAAGTGCAAGCAGAGTTTATTGACTGTTTAAAGAAATGGCCGCCACGTTCCCTGCCTTGGTGACAGTTACCAGGTTGCCTCACAGCTGAGCTTCATGTGTTTCTCACTCGGCTGCAGTTGGCATGAGAAAGCTTTTTTTTTTAAATGCCAGGACCTCGGAGGAGAACCTGAAAGGCTCCGCTGGCTGTAATAATAGCTGGGAATAAATCCAGAAGCTATTAGAGGCGGCTCAGACCAGCAGATTTCTCTCTCTGCTGCGCTTTGCGTGTGAACGAGACGCTGCTTTCTGTAAGAAACTCTCTCTGCAGCCGAGCTGGTCTCAAGATCAGTGAAGAAAACAAAAACCAGCAAAACATCTTGTTATGCTGCTGAAAATTAGATCCTATTAATCTCTTTTGCTAGAATCGTTAGCTGTGACCCAGATTTCTCCTTCTGCCCATTTTCGTTCCTGAAATACATTTTATCACAGAGTATCAGGTTTTATTGGTGTAAATTTATTTTAGCATACTGCAGGGATTCAGTGTTTGATTTGTTTCGTGGCATTTTTCTGGTCAGGCTACTGAGAATTTGTTCTCTATTGTGTATATATCTCTAAAAATATAGTTTGTGTTTTTGCATTTCTCAGTTTCGCCTGCAAAGGGCTCTGTGGTGCACATAAACTTTCTCTGCCAAGTCACCTGTTTTACCTTCTAGTGAGTACAGGTGTGTTGTACTCATCCATGAGAAGTGTGAAATTTGCTTTGCACTACAATTGTGGTAGAAGACGGTTTGCCGTACATAAGATTTTAAAGCAATCCCCACTTTTAGTGTTTCTCCCACAAAATATCTAGTGAAAAAGGTGAAATTAGAGGAAAATTTAACATGTCAGATATGGAAAACCTCCAAATTAAAACCACTACTTTTACTGGTGTGTTATAGGTCTGACCTGCAGATTCAGATTTTCTTTCTTAAAACTGAAATTAAAATAAAAAGTATTTTAAGTTATATTTGATATATTCAACTGAAAATAATATGGTACATTATTATGCTATAAAATGGCACTATGTGCCTGGAAAATACATAATGCTGCCCTGTTAAGGATGAGCAGGGGGTAGATTGGGTTGTGAGAATATGGGTGAGACAGAATATGGAAAAAAAAAGCATAACTTCTTTTTGTTTTGATTGGACTTGTTGATTATTTAGCTTGTAGTTTATTTTAATGTTGACATGTTTAATGTCATTTAAAAAACCTTTTAAAAGCCTCCAGGAAGCATCAAGAACTATTAGTAAAGACTAGGACTGGGATAAAACTATTGGTCGGTGCTGAAACTCTGAAATATGTTGACGTAGTGGAAAGTCCCCTTCATAAGCCAAACATGTAATCTTTTATCTTCCTGTTTGTTGTTAGTTTAAAAATAATCTGAGCATAGATATTGTTATGAATTTGTTCTGTTTGGACCAGATGAACCCAAATCAGAGGTGTTCAGAGTTCCAGCTTCCTTTAGTAAATTATTAGATATTTTTTCTGATTAAAGCTAGTTGTTGCTGATCCATTGTTGTCGTGCCGGTGCTGCTGTATGAGTTCACAGAGACGATGTTGCAGAACTGGACCAACCACCTCAGGTATTCTGTGGTAAATTCCTCTGTTTGTGTAATAAGGAAGTCCCCACTATTACATTGCGTCATCTGAAGCTTTCGCTTTCCTCCTCGGTTCCTTCAGCGCGTCTTAATGCACTTCCCTGTTTGTGTTGTTGCTACTGGGATGGTTTGACAACCTCAACAGGAGGTTTCAGTTCTCCTCCAACCCGAAATGGACCGGCTCGGAGGACTTCTCTTAAACCGCCTGCTGTCTTCTGGGAACAAGTTAATTTTTTCCAGTGTTGCTCTTTGTGTTGTTGACACAGCTGGTAAAGTAAACACGCGCGAGCCGAGCGGCCGTGGGGGTTCGGCCAATCTGTGACGAGGGGAGTGGGGTCTCTGATGGGTTTTAGACCCGGCTCCGCGTGGATCCGGTTCTGATTGGAGTCGTTATGTGGTGCTGGGCCCAGTGGAGCTGCGGGTTGCTGGCCCGGATTGGAACCTGCTGCTGGGACAGAGAGGATTATTACCATCCAGTCCAGAGATCAGACACACAGGTTAGATGTTTTCCTTTGATTTTCTAAACGAACCACTGGATCTTTCACCTACTTAGATTAGCTGGAGCAGTGTTTGTTTGTCTAAGAAACTCTTGATGCACCATGAACCAGACACAATGATACTCAGCCATTCTTTCATTCTAAATAAGTTGCTTCTTTTCGGGTGATTTTGATGATTTAATCCAAGAGTGTCCAAATTTTCTGTCACATCGAATCAGGTGGGCTTTTATAATTTATCGTTTATTGTTTATCATGAAAGGATTTTTGATTTATCTTCTCTATAAGTTGCAATTATTAATGGTAAACGAAAAGAGATGTTATAAGAGCACCAATAAATATCAGTAAATTCAAAAATATGATTCAATTAAGTTACTAAGTGCAGTGTAGTGATTATAAATCTTTTTTTTTTTAAGTAAGTGGAGTCCTAAATTAAGCATGTTGTAAGTGGAAATATTTTTCAAGAACAATAATTGTGTTTGCAAGCACAGCCATACAGTTACTTAAAAATAAGTAATAAACAGCAATACTGCAAATGAAATAAAATCCAGTCCATATTGCCCACCTCCAATCAAATGTACTTGCAGGCCAAAAAAAAAGAATAAAATAAAATAAAATCAAGTAAATAAAATAGTCAGATTTTATTTTATTTTTTGTATTAAAGGGACATTATTCATTCTAGATCCAAAACATAAAAAGTATTTCAGACGAATAAAAATAAAGGTTTCAAATCTTTTTTGGGGGCTCGATTGAACAAATTTATTCTCAGTATAAAAACCGGATTTTGGTAACTTTTTGATATGCTTAGCTAAGTTAAAAAATAATAAAAATAAAGGCAGATTTGGATGGATATGGTTCTACTTAGTATAAAAGCTTGATTATAAAAAGATGTATATTTTGTGTTCTTAACATTTTCCATTGTGAGAAAATTATTGGGACAAATTTGTATTATTGTAGAATTGCAATTGGGGGGTCGCATAAAAGCAGTCCAAGGGCCACAAATGGCCCCTGAGCCACACTTTGGACACTCCTGGTTTAATCTGTTTGTATATTTTTACGCTGATTGTAACATCTAATCTAAATTCCTCCGAATCAGCCTGAACACATCGTTTCTTACCTCTGGTTCTCGGGACACGCTGTCCTGCATGTTTCACATGTTTCGGCGCTTCATCACAGCCGATTCTCCATCAGTTCCTCAGAAACCTGTTAACCACCAAACAATGTGAACCAGGTGCATTTCAAAGCAGGGAAGCATCTGAAACATTCAGGACGTTGGCTCACAAGGACCAGATGTTACAGAAACAACAGCCTCCATGTTTGTTGCAAGGCTTTCTGTTAGCATTAGCTGTTTATAGATCAATGATCGGCCAGAAAACTGCAGTTGGACCACTCCTGTTTTAAACAGTTGTTTTTAGAGATAAGTAAAAGAAAACTGGAAAGTCTTGTATTTTGTTGCATGTTTAGGTCAGAAATGTTAATCCAGACTTTAATCAAACAGGTATTTTGCCTGCGACTTCAGCAGGTAAACGTTGCAGAGGACCGGATTTATATCAGGAAATTGCAGTGCAGTGTTATTACTTCCAGCTCTCTCTGGGACCTTTAGCATCTGGGTCAGCTGTGTGATTCTCCTGAATATCTTATCAGCATGTAAACTGTATATTCATGGCAACTGGAAATAATGACCTACAAATATTGGATTGCAAACAGCACTTTGTAATAGACTCTCATGCAAAAAATGATATTTGTGTTGCCTGTGGGACATCTGAAGAGCTGGATGTGGTCTCCAGTCCATAAATCGCCCAGGTCTGATCTAAAAACCAGCCACTGAGTTTTTGTAGGCTTTTAATAATAAAGGCCAAACACAGCAGCCAGCAGTGAAAGTGGTTTTTATAAGGGAGGAAAGCTAACAGGAACATAAAACTTCGCCATGTTGAATGGATTCTCACAGAAAACGTGGGCAGCATTTGAACAAACTACATAAAATATTTTTATATCAAACATTTTGTTGTTTTATTCCATATGAACAACACAGATGTTTGTAAACTGGTTTAATTAGCAATTTCTACACACAATCCTCATACCTAAATAAAGAAAAAGAAATCCCTGTCAAGCTATCAACATGTAGGAGTTATGCATGAAGCATAACTACTGACAATATTACAACTTTTTTATGCTGAACAAAGGATTTGGCCACGCAAAAGTAACAGCAAGCAGAGTGCAAAGTATCTGTGATTGTCTTTCTTCCCATGTGGCGTAATTGCCTGAAGGCTGGTGGGAAAAGTACAAAACAGTCTGTAACTATAAAAACTATAAGAGCCATCAGGGGATTTGCTGGGGTTTAAGCAAACAATAAAATCAATTATGTCAACATTTCTCACTTTTTTCCTCTTAAACTGAAGTTAGGCTCTCAATCGGCAGTGATCAGACTGACTGACCGTTATGTAACACCGGTGTTGGGCTGAAACATCTGTAGTGTATCAAAGAGGATACAGCAAGGCGTAATGGTGGAGCAGACTTCAGTGTTTAATTATTTAAAACTCTTGCTTCTTAACACAAACAAACCAAAATTATGAGCCACAATTCATTTTAAAAATCATTCTGAAAGTATTTTTGGCACTTGCTGTATAGATATGTTGCATGTTATTGTTTAATCCGGAAATTTCTTGCATGCGTACAACGCTGGAGGGCAGAAAGACTATAAATAGTAGAACAACTTTGCTTGGAGATGCAGGTATTATTAATTAAGTTCAAAGGAAAAAATCACGCAGAAAAGCCATTGATGAATAACTCAAAACCACTCATATTTTACTTTGTTACTCACTTTCTGTGTGGGCTACGCTACACATAGACTTGTTGCCATCGCAACTGACTGACAACATCTCCACTAGTGTATCAGGATTCAATACCAAAAAACACTCAAACATTTCTCACACAAAGAACAGAACATTTAGTCCGTTACAGATTTATGTTGTCAGGCTTCATGTGATCATTAATGAGTGATTGCTGTGGTAGATTAACTACCGCTAACCACTGCTATTAGCTAAGCTAACACAGCGGTGGTTGATTAGTTAATTTAAATACCTGATCTACTGATGATGTGTCATAGATGATGTGTAGGTCGCCTTTTTTATTTTGTAACTGAACACAGCACATCTACATATTAAGATTATCAAAGTCAAGCTAGCTTAACTGACCTTCTTCCCTCTCATTTGCTATTTTTTTTTTATTATGATTTTTTTCCTGACCTTTCTGACAACTTAACAGCTAAACCCCTGGTAGTCATTGTTAGCAAGGAGCTTTTTTCCTTCTGCCTGGCATCACTTTGCAACATGTCTATAGGATCTACTTTGAAAATGCTGAAAACGTCTCAGATTCTTGATCAAGTTCAGGCTGCAGCTCCTGCATCTCTCCGTCTGTAGAGCTAACTGATCTCTGTGTCTGAAACAGAACAATGGCCGTCTTCACGACAATACTTTCATCCCATTTACTGTCACTCCAGCGCTGTGGCTTCACGGCAACATGAAGCGGCTCAGACGGCTGACCTCAGCGGTTTGTTGCTGTGAGGAGCTCTCAGTCTGAGACGGCAGGACGGGCGGCTCGCCATCGCTCTCTGCCTGAATTATGTTCATTTACAAACATCAGACTCAAAACAGCAAGATGCCCTGGCAAAATGTAATAAAGTCTTATTGCTTTATAAATTGGCAGCCAAACACAGGGCATTCTTCACCCATTACACATTCTGATTGGTACCGAATCATCAGTGTCTATGCTTAAGGTGACTTATTATGCTTTCTCAAATTGGTTAGCATAGGTTTTTGGTTGATGCAAAACATGTTCATTGCGTTTCTTGCTCAAAATCATTCTTAAATATGGGGTTTTAGTCTGATAAGTTCTGCTTATTTCGAATTCCTTTCTTAATGTGCTGTTTTAGGGCTTCTGTCCCTTTAAATCTGAATTAGCTGCTGCTGGCCACGCCCCAAACTCTCACACTTGAAAATGGCTGCAAACAGATGCACAATTATTGAACCGTTCATCTTTGACAAGCAGAGTTGCACCTCCTGCACAACCAACAAGAATGCTGCTGAATATTTAGTCAGCAACAAAACAATTGTCTGTTCCAGCAGCCATTGTACAGCACATATTGCTTTGCTTGAGTTTTTGGATAACCAGCCAATACTGATGTTAGCAAAATGTAGTCGAATCGATCCAAAATATTGATAATGTCGATACCAAGTCAGTATCGGTATTAGATGAATCCTAGCATGATGAGATGGATACTTAAAATTTCACATTTCCTCTTGAAATTGTATTTTTTATTGTATTATAGATTCTCAATCTACCAAGAAAAATTATTTTGATTTGCTCACACATAATTGTTTATACTTTGTTAATTTAGAAAGCTCACAATAGTTCTTCTACTCTTTCTGTTTGTTGTGCATATTTGTCATGAAAGTATTTTGTAGATACATACAAACTTCCAAATTTTTAACAAAATCATTCAAAGATAAAGAAGTTTGATGATATATTGTACTTTAAAAAATGTCAGTATTGGTACAATAACAGCGATACAGGAAGAGAGGGTTTAATTACTGAAGTTTTAGGCTTAAATTTAATTCCTGTTGAATTTAAATGGTTGTTATGGTCCCTGCTTTAATAAGTTAATTTCTGTGTTGTTCTCTCCAGCTGTTTGTCCTTTTTTCTCGGTGTCCTATAACTCTGCAGTTTGTCTGGGAGACTCATCGGCTTTTTTATTGGCAACAGATTTATGTTTTTTGTGGAGCTCTTGAGCTTGGCAGCGGCCCCGGTTTAACCACGGCTCTTCACCAGAGGGGTACTGTGTTAAATGGTACCCTGACAGTCAAAAGTAAACTTTCCGAGTCGTTCAGTGTTTCCAGGACAAGAATAACTTCCTGATGTCACTGCCCTGATTTTCATTTTAACCCCGCCGGAATGGAAATCTTTCACCAGATGCGTGTCTGCTGGTTTTGGATCCGCCCTGCTTCCGTACTCGGATGTTTTTCCTTCCTAATTCTCTCACAGCTGTGTCGAAGCAGGAACGTTTCTGTTCCTCAGGGAGCAACAAATCATGTCAGAGCGGCAACGCAACGGCATGCTCTGGTATCGATTTCCAGCAGATGGAATAAGAGCTTCACTTAAATCGCAGCAGAAGGAAAGTTGGACCTTTGGTTCTCCTCTGAGAGATTTTCGGGATATTAGTGTCCATCATGCTTAGCCGAAGCTTTTTCTGGAAGCTAACGCATTCATCAGCTTTAAATCTTAAAGTTCTCAGTGATTTGTTTTGAAGATAAAATTTTTTTAGTAGTGCAGCTAACGATTAATCAATTATTGTGGCGATTAATCGATTAGTCAGGTTTTAAAAATTGCCATGTGCTGCAGATTTTTCATTTAATCACTTAAGCTTATTTTAGACAATGATAAAGATATGCAAAAATCCAAATAAACAAATAATTCAAACATTTAATTTCCAAAGATGCAGTGAAATATCATTCATTTAGTCTATGCTTGATCGTTTGGAGCAAAGGATACAGTGCTAAAAAAAACTACAAAATAAATTATCGGTTGAGAATTTTTCCTCAACCGATCATTAAGAATTGGATGCAAGAGGTGTTTAGTAGGAGAACTGACAGAATTTGAGCCATGTGAATCTAAAAATGCAACTTGTGGAGTTCTGGGTAGAATATAT
Source organism: Xiphophorus couchianus (assembly GCF_001444195.1). Lineage (NCBI taxonomy): Eukaryota > Metazoa > Chordata > Actinopteri > Cyprinodontiformes > Poeciliidae > Xiphophorus > Xiphophorus couchianus. Next base: position 4,964,509 of record NC_040239.1, read on the forward strand.
TTACAGACAGAAGGTTCTTTTTTTATCTAAAATTTAAAACATCATATTTTTTGTGCAGTTTTGGCTTAATTACAGCTCTGAGTATGTTGATTTGTTCAGCAAATTTGCACTCAGTTAAAGATTAATCGATTTACTAAATTAGTTGACAATTAATTCGAATAACTGATTAATCCTGATTAATCTGAGGGTTTTGTTCAGGGTTTTTCATGAGGGTTGGAAGTCATGGCTCATTTCCAACAACCATTTTCTATAATGTCAAATTTTAAATCAATTTGGTAATCTATAAAAAATTTCTAAAAAGTTAAATTTAGATGCTTTTTCTTGAATGCAAGAACTTTTGCAGAAATATGAGCTCGAATAAGTAGCGGCACAAGGAATAAGTCAAATACTTCCTGATCAGCTTCACGCAGATGCTTGAGGTTGCACATCTGCAGAGTCTCAGTGGGTTGTTTTGTGCTGAGCTGCAATAATGAAGCACAGATGGTTTTAGAGGAATCATCTGGGTCACACTGACATCTGCTGTGAGGTTCCTGGTCGTATTCTCTCTTTGGGTTTCAGGTGTTTACCGTACGTTTCTGGCCAATCTGTTGGAATATGTCAAGTTTTTGCTCTTGGTGTCACCCATCGAGGTCTTAAAGATGAGATACGCGGCTTTTTGAAGGAACCCGGATGTTGGACAAATTCCTTTTTAGTTTTTGTCGCTGTTGGATAAAAAACCTCATATCTCCAAAAGTGTACATTTTAAAGAAATGGAAAATTCAGTGTTTGGTCAAAGTCATGTACTTTTTGTTTGATTGTGACAGAAAAACAAATACAGATATGACAATATACTGGACTCCTCAAAAGTTTAGGGACAACAACAACCCATACACATTTGATACCTCTATAATAATGCTCATGAGCATTATTAGATATGCATGAAAAGGCACAGTGGAAGCTGTCTTGTTGGGAATCTTTCAATGTCTCGCAATTCCGATTTTTAGTGTTTTTCGTGTTTCTATTCAAACGCTAGAAGAAGAGACGGTGTAAACAAATATAACTTTTATTGAAAACAATTGTATGACAATTCATCAGTTTATATAAAAAAAAAAAACATGTTTGTGCGTAAAATTCTGCAATTTAAATGTCCAGAATTAGATTAGCTTAGCTGCCTGGCTTTTTCTTAGTTAATTAATTTCAAAGAACTATTCAAAATACATGCAGTTGACGATGCGGCAGTATACTTTTAAATAGGACCAGCAAGGAATAAGTCAAATATTCAAACGTACAACTTAAACGCATTTTAAAATTTATTTTTTAGCATTTTGGATCAATTAAAAATTCCCAGGATTGGGATTTGTGTTTTTTTTATTTTCTTTTTTAATGAAAACTTGGATACATCCCAGTGAGAGCTGATAATCTTATTGTGAATAAAATTGCTTTAATATTGCTGGTAAGTAATATCTGACCTTTCTATCATTATTTATCTACTCACTTTAATGTGTGTGGGTGGGTATTTAATTAATTGAAACTGGCAAACACACTAACGCTAACAAAATAAAACTAAGGTCTGATGAAAAACGCAGAAAAATTATAAATGTAATCACAAGGTTTTGATGCTGCTTTTCAGACGCACTTTTTCTCTTCAGAAATTCAGGTTTTGATCTCTTAGATAACAGAAGGAATGCATTTTGGAGACGCGTACTTTTCCAGGACTACTAATTTATTGTTGGGTTTCCTTTTCTTTTTATACTTGGAGCCGTTTCTGTACGTCATTGAATACCTCCAGGCTTTTCCAGCCATTTGTTTTCTGCTGCTGATTAAAAACAGACTTAAACTGATTTGAGCTGCTAATCAACTAAATAGCTTTACGGCCATCTAATTCAGTTGATGGATAGCTTTGTTAGTGGGAGCCTACTGGGATGTTTTCCTCCCTCTGGCCACCAGGAGGCAGTGTTGGATCCTAAATCCACTGAAGCTCCTGTTGTTCTATGAATCTAAAAAAAGCAACATTTTGCAGTGGAAGAGCAAATAATACAGAGTGTGAGTCATGTTTTTGCTTTTCCTGTATGTTTTGTCCCCCTAATCCTGTTGAACAAGGTTTTTCTTCTGTTCTTAAACGTCTCTTGGCATTAAACCAGTTTTAAAGTTGGTATTAAGTCGCTTTGTTTCCAACATTTTGCCACCTACACACAGTTTGTTTCCATTTCTTTAGATGGTCTAGAAGCAGAACATTTCACCTGTTCAAATTTTTAAAGTATTAAATAAAGACTCTTGGATGCATTCCTGCTGAAACACATCTTATTGTTGGAGCTGAAGTCCTGCTTTCCGTTAAGCTGTTATTTTTGGTGTTTGTCACAATTTCAACTGAAAAAAATGGGAACAAATTGTGTCTTTTTTTGTCAGACTGAAGAGAAAAAACTGATTAAAGTCTGAAAATGGAGAACGACTGAAGTAGGCTTTCAGATCACACAAGAAAGTTTTATTTCAAACGTTTTGCACAGAAAATTGGGGTCATATTATAGTAAAATGTGACTTTTAGTTTAGGGAATTAAAGAAACAGATCTTTAATAATTGATTAAAAATATATTTTTTAAAATTGTACCCTGGTTTCAATTTTTATTTTCTAGAATATGAAGATTTAAATTTCATATCTGCAAAAAGTTGTATTTTTCCACTAGATTTGTGTGTTAAATCATCAATATCTTACATCAGAAGTAGATTGACTCAGCTTAGATAAAATAAGCTGATAGAATTTAGAAAAAATACAAAAATAAACATTTATTTTAAAATATATATTAAAAAAAACAGATGCAATCTAAAAACAGTAATTATGGAAACTTAAGGCCAATTTAATTGAGTTTTTTCCTGCTAGATTACATTTGGATGTTTTTGTAGGCTAACATCAGATTTATTTTGTGTGCACACAAACATATTTCAGTGAATGTGTAAATAAGAAGAGTTTTAGTTGCTTATACCTTTTTTTTTTTTTTTTTACCAGAGCGTTTCAATAAAAAAGAGCAGTTTATCCTGGCTGACATTTTTAATGTTTGCAGATAGTTGAGCTGCTCTTGTTTCAGTGTAAATATGGGATTTGAGGCTGAAAGCAGGAACATAAACTGTACTTGAGTTTGTTTTCTTTTCCCATACTGTCCTGCTGCCATAGTGAGAGCATAAACAACACAAGACCATCATTTCCCAGAGGAGTGACATGAGAATGGAGGAGTCAACGTTGCCTTCAGGGACACCTCCGAGACCTCCACTTCACAGCACCTAAGCTAGTTTTTTAGCTGACTGTGAAGAGTCGGAAAAGATCACATTATAAAGATCACAGTAGGAATGCTTTATCTTGACAAAAACCTGAAAAGCAGCATGGATTTGTTTTGGTTTACATCATTATTGCGTCATTAGGTTTCTAGTTGCAGTAGAAATCTGCATCTGAAAACATCAGAATGTAAATAATGGAACTTCACAGAAAAATTGACAGCTAAAGGATAATTTATTTTAAGCAGGGGTCTCAAACTCCAGTCCTCGAGGGCCGCAGTCCTGCAACTATTAGATGTGCCTCTGCTGCACCACACCTGAATAGAATAATTAGGTCATTAGCAAGGCTGGGAGAACTGATCTACACAAGCAGGAGGTGATTAAGCCATTTAATTCCAGCGTTTTGTACCTGTGGCACATCTAAAAACTGCAGGTCTGTGGCCCTCGAGGACTGGAGTTTGAGACCCCTGAACTAGAGTGTAGGTGTTTTTAGTCTTTTAAAAGGCTTACTTTTAAATTGTTTTAAATTAGGTTATATTTTTGCTAATTTATCCTCTTAGTTGTTTGTAATTTGTGTTATTTACTTTAAAATACTGATTTCTTCTTGCTGTAGCGTGTATGTAAATATTATTCCAGTAATGTGTAAACATGATAGAAAACAGTATTTTGATCAACATTTTAATTTTGAATTGGCTTTACTAATGTAGTTATATTTGTAACAAATTATTTTTATTTTGGGTATGTAAATTAATACATTTATTCAATTATAAAGGGCTTTTTACAGGTTTTGGCATAATTTCATCTATTTACTTTATTAATGTAGTTCCATTTTGTCACCTTCCCAAAATAATGGCCTAAGCCTCCTTGTTGCCAAATGATGATTTAGGCAAAAAAGAAAAAGGAAAAACTTTTGGCAAAAAATAATTTTGGAAAGTTACGATTTGTTTTTAGTTTTTATTTCTTTAAGATATTTGTTAGTTTTAAATGATTTTTTTATGGGGTTTTGATATAAATATATTATTTGGAGATAGAGAAAATAATATCAAGTTAAAACCTAGTATTTAGGTTTTGATTATTTTTGTTGTGGGAAACATACAAAAAATATAAAAATTATAATATACTACAAAACTTATTGAGTTTACTTATTAAACATGGCGATTTACGTTCCGGCCGTTGGATTTGAGTCGTTTCCTTGCCGAGTTGTCGTGTTTCCGACGTTCGTGAAGGCCTCATGAGGCAGTGGGCGGAGCTTATCGTGAGTCAAGCTGATCCTGAAAGCCACAGACCGCAGGCTGAACCAGCAGAGCTGATTTACAGTCAGACGGAGCCGAAGCAGCTGCCGCGCTTCGCTTTGGACCAAACCCCCCCAGAACCAACTAAAAAACAAAACAAACCTGCGGATAAAGATGCTTCTTCCGCCGCTGTGACCCGTCGAGCCTCCATGGTCTTTTCCCCGGGGATGCTAACCGAGGCGGCCAGCGTCAAGCCGGGACAGCTGCTCGAGATGTTCGACTCGTCGTGGAAGGTTCGGAGCATTTGGGACGGGGTGAAGCTGGAGGTGGTGGAGGACCGCAGCCCAGTGGTTCTGCACAGCTTCACCCATCTGGACCCGGACCTGCCCCTGGTCGAGGTGAGGAAGAGGAGGAGAAAGAGACTCCGGCCCTTTAGAGTAGCTGGTTCTGTTTGTTGTTACTAGGAGAACTGAGTTAGTGAGTCTGAATTGGACTTTTTAGGTTAATTTAAACAAGAAAAGCATGTGATTGTCTTTTTCTGGCTGCAATTCATGCACTTTTATGTTTTCCACCATGAGATGTTCTGATTTTCTCTGAGGTTCTGGTATAACAGGAAAGTGATAAATAATAGCAGATTATAAATACAGCTGCTCCCACGCTGGCACGGGCCTACAGTTACAGCATGACTTGCTTTTCTGCAGCTTTCGCCCTTGTGGTTCTCTCCCTGCTCTGCTCTCAAGTCATTCAGTTAAACCGCAGCTGAAAGCCCCCTGCAGCTGCATCCCTCAAATGTCACGAAACTTGCAGGTTCTCTTTACATTCACGGTGCAATATAGGTCAGATCTACTGTTTGAATCTAGTTGTTTTGAAATAACAAATCACTTTAAAGGTGAGTAGTGTATAGGGGAACTCCAAGTCAGCTCTGACCTTCTCTCTGCATTCACCAGGTATTGTTGTTAAAAATTATCAATAGAAATAGAAATTATGGACATTTCCAACTCAAAAAGTCAGCATTTTAACCTGCTTAATATGTTTGCTCTTGAACCTGAAACAAAAATATAGCTTCTAAATTTTTACTGTTAGTTCCTCAATTAAAAAGTTTCCTTCAGTTTACTTATTAAATTTTTTTGTCGATTTTAGAATCAAGTTCATTGATTGCAGTTTATTATTTCATTGGACAAAAAAGGGGAAATATACATATTTGGAGATATATATTTGAAGAATATATGCGAAAAAAATAATATATATATACTATTTGAAAAATATGTATGTATATAATTTGAATGACTATGTTGTATAATTTGAGAATGTATATATAATGTAATTTGAAAAAATATAATTTAATTTGGAAAACAATCTATTATTTGAAAATGTTATACATATAAAGTAATTGGAAAGAAATATAATTTGGAAGGAAATATATATATATATATATACACAATAAAAAAATACAGTTTTTAAAAATTAATTTGAGAAAAAGATGTATTTTTAAAAAATTGTGAGAGAGATTTGCATTATATTATTCTATTAATTGGTATTAACTTTTATATTTATGCTGATCTCTGGCCTACAGCTGGAGCAAAATGACGACTTGATAACAAAAAGATATAACAGTCCTCAAAGCCGCCTTATAGAGGTTTCTCCCTTTATTTTGATTATTTGATTCTAAACCTGAAGATCAGTTGCTTGTTGATTTGCTGGTAATTGGCCGACTGATGTGTCGATCTGTTTTCGCGCCTCCTGTGGCTCCATGTGTTGGTCTGCTGGAGAAAACCCATGTAAGCAGACATAAATCCATCCAGAAAATTCCCAGCTTTAATTACAGGGATCAGCTGCTGCAAAGTGATTAACGATGAACGAAAAGTAAACAAACAGAGCCTGTGTTACTATTTGTGTTTACAAAATAATCAGCTTGTATTTAATACATGAAAACAGCAATTAGAGTGACAGCTGCCAGATAATATAGCATGTTATTACAGTTATGATAGTTTGTCTTTAAACCTGATCAAAAAACTTAAGCAAATATGTAGACTGACCACTTGCTAAATGTATTAGTAGTTGTCAGATAAACATCCTTACTTAACTAAATAGTGTCTCTTTTTTCTGTAAAACAATAACAATATATTGATATTTGTTCTGGTTCAGCAAATAGTATTACCTAAAATGTAGTAAAGGGTGGGGCTCTTTTAGTTTCTCAAGATATGGCTCCACCTAAAAGGCTGTTCAAAAGAAAAATAAAACAATAAATAAGAAAAACTTTACGTCTCAGGGGTAAAATAAAAGAAAATCATGACATGACAGGTTGAAAGATGCACTACAGTTGATGTTCCAGGTGTTATTAATCAAAAGTAAACAAATGGGCTTGATTTAAGTGGTCTCTGCTTCAGCAGTTTTGCAGCTTTCTGGAAGTTTGTTCCAGATTAAAGGAGCAGAAACACTCAATGCTGCTTCTCCATTTTTGGTTCTGACTGAGGATTAGACTACAACCCCTGGCAAAAAGTATGGACTCACCAGTCCTGGATGAGCACTCATGCAGACATTTCATGCTGTAAAACAAACCCAGATCAAAAACATGATACAATATTAAGGTCGTTCCAAAGTGCAACTTGTTGGCCTTCAGGAACACTCAAAGAAATGAAGAGAAACTATTGTGGGAGTCAGTGAATGATACTGTTATTGACCAAGCACAGGGAAATAAATATGGAATCACTCAAGTCTGAGGAAAAAAGTGTGGAATCACTCAAATTGGAGGTAGAAAAAAAAGGACACACCCAGTCTATTTCCGTTCCCTAAATGGACACCTGCCCCAGATTAGATGTGCCCGTTAGTGTGCAGTTCAAAACACCTGCAGTCATGACACCTTGGAGGGCTGCTGGACGAAGTGGAGTGGTGAGAACCATGGCTCCAACAAGAGAAATGTCCCTTGAAACAAAAGAGAGGATTGTGAAACTCCTTGAGGAAGGTAACCCTTCACGCATGGTTGCTAAAGATGTGGGCTGTTCACAGTCAGCTGTATCCAAGATATGGACCAAATACAAACAGCATGGAATGGTTGTTAAAGCCAAGCGTACTGGTAGACCAAGAAAGACATCAAAGCGTCAAGACAAACAACTTAAGGCCATTTGTCTTGAAAACCGAAAAAGTACAACTAAACAGATGAAGCATAAATGGGAGGAAGTTGGAGTCAATGTATGTGACCGAACCGTAAGAAATCGCCTAAAGGAGATGGGATTTCAATACAGGAAAGCTAAACGAAAACCAGCATTGACACCTAAACATAAAAGAACGAGACTCCAATGGGCTAAGGAGAGGCAATCATGGACTGTGGATGACTGGATGAAAGTTGTCTTCAGTGATGAGTCAAGAATCTGCATTGGACAAGGTGATGATGCTGGAACCTTTGTTTGGTGCCGTTCCAGTGAGATTTATGAAGAGGCCTGCCTGAAGAAAACAACCAAATTTCCACAGTCCTTGATGATATGGGGCTACATGTCAGGCAAAGGCACTGGGGAGATGACTGTGGTTAATTCTTCTATCAATGCACAAGTTTACATTGACATTTTGGACAGTTTTCTCATCCCTTCAATTGAACAGATGTTTGGTGATGATGAAATAATTTTCCAAGATGACAATGCATCGTGCCATCGGGCAAAAACAGTGAAGGCATTCCTTGAAGAAAGACACATTCAGTCGATGTCATGGCCTGCAAATAGTCCAGATCTCAACCCAATTGAAAACCTGTGGTGGAGATTGAAAAAAATGGTCCACAAGAAGGGTCCAACCAGCAAAGCTGATCTGGCAACTGCTATCAAAGAGAGTTGGCACCAAATTGATGCAGAATACTGTTCGTCACTCATCAAGTCCATGCCTCACAGACTGAAAGCTGTTATAAAAGCCAAAGGTGGTGCAACTAAATACTAGTGATGTATTTTGAATGGTCTTTTGTTTATGCGTTTTTCATGATTCCATACTTTTTTCCTCAGAATTGAGTGATTCCATATTTATTTCCCTGTGTTTGGTCAATTAAAGTATCATTCACTGACTTCCACAATGTTTTCTCTTCATTTCTTTGAGTGTTCCTGAAGGCCAACAAGTTGCACTTTGGAACGACCTTAATATTGTATCATGTTTTTGATCTGGGTTTGCTTTACAGCATGAAATGTCTGAATGAGTGCTCATCCAAGACTGGTGAGTCCATACTTTTTGCCAGGGGTTGTAGAACCAGTTGAAACGATAACAGATTTTTAAAGTGCCTTAGTGCTTAGCAATTTAGTGATTCATAAACCAACAACAGCATATTAAAGTCTATTCTCTGAGCTACAGGGACTTTAGAGCTGGGGTGATGTGCTCTATCTTCCTGGTTTTAGTCAGAACACCAGCAGCAGCTGTTATTTTTTTTAGGCAGATCTGTGAAGATGCTGTTGCAGTAATCAACGCGACTAAAGATAAACACATGAATGAGTTTCTCTAATGCTGAGACATTAGTCCTCTAATCTCAGAAATGTTCTTCAGGTGATAGAAGGCCGACTTTGTAACTGTCTTTATGTGACTGAATATTCAGGTCAGAGTCCATGACTGCACCCAGATTATTGGACAAGTTAAACTCTTTTCTAGTTTTAAAAACTGAATATGTGTGCTGACAAAACTTCAGTTTTTGTTTTTAATTAGCTGGGAAAAGTTAAGACACATCCACACATTGGTTTATTCTCCAAACGTGGGTCGCGCTATCCCCTACGCCACCACAGCACGCCCGAAACATCAGATTTTTAACGGTTTAGAGCTGAAACCAAAGAGTTTTTCTCTGAATTTTAGAGATACAACTTGTGCAACATGAGGACGTTCTAGAAGAAACTGTGTCTGGGTTCACTCAGAGCTTATCTTGCTTTTAGAGACTGGATGATGTAGATGCCTGAGCCTCCCAGAGTCATTGTGGATTAACGTTACAGAACTGTGTGTGTGTGGGCAAGACACTTTAATTAACAGATGATTCAGAGATGGACCAGCGGTTTCTTGTATCTAGTATCTTGTTGAACATGTAGCATGACGCGGCTGGGGGAGTGTTACCTTCTGTCAAAGTCCAGATTAATTTAACAGCCTTTCTACGTCTTCATCCAAGTCTGAAAAGTTATGGTGGAAAAAATAAAATGATGCATGAAGAAAGTCGTTATGTTTCCAGGCTTTATTCCTTATAGCATTACCTAACAGGCAAAAAACTTGTGATAAAGTGCTTAATAGAGGGATTTTAAATGCAAAACACATCATTGCCACATAATATCTCAGCTTTTTGTTTGATTTTTTTAGATTGTTTGAGATGATTAGGCTCTCGTTCACAGTAAAAAAGCCAATTTTTAGACACTTTTAGCTCAGTGTTTTATATTAACGCCTAATTCAAAGCATCAAAACCTTAATTTGAGGGGGGTTTTTTTACATAAAAGGAAAATAATTATAAACTGTGTTTAAAATGATCATTTAGAGACCGTTTGTACTTTTTTGTGCCGGTGTAAGTTTAAAACGGACTTTTTCTGACTAGAAATGATTTGTTTTACCCCTTATGAAGTGTTTCCTGTTTGATTAGATAAAAAGGTGAGAGCGGAGCATCCACCGGGATAAAACGCTCTGCTTGGACTCTCCATCAGATCCAGACCGGTTTATCTGGATCTGAACCTCCCGTTGGTTTCTCCTGCTAACCTGTTGTTACTCCCATCTAATCCTCTGCTTTAACACCAATTACCCATGGCTTATCCCCCTCCCTACGGTGGCCCAGGAGGGTTCCTCAACAATCGGTGGCTTTCTTTCGCGTTACGCTGTGAGGCCCAGTGTGTCCGAGTTGGGCTCTGTGCTGACAGCGCCAACGTTTGGCTGGATCAGGTGGCTTTTGTACGAACCTTTGATGTCTGATAACATTTTCATTGTTAGTGATTCTGTGTATGAACTGAACATCAGTGATCCGTGTAGTTCAGATTCTGCTCTCGTCTGCGTTTGATTTAACTTAGTCACGTCTGCCAACATCGTCAAGTCAGACGTATTCATGGGCTGAAAGAAATGGAGAGAAAAAACTAAAATATTAAATGTATTGAATGAAACCCACCAATTGTACCAATGCTTTTAGGTTCGGTTGAGCAAATTTATTCTCAAAATTTGAGTCAAAAACTCTTGCTGTGTTTAGTTGAGTTTAATAAATTAAATAAAAGCAAAGTCAGCTTTTCAGTAAAAGTCTCAGGAAAGACGTGGTTTTGCAGCTAAGTTGGAAAAAGACAAATGCTTTGTTACTACAATGGAAAAAGTTAAATGTAACTAAGTCATTAATAATGCAAGTTCTCCCTCTCATAAACAAATAAGTTCCAATAAACACACTGGAACTGGAAGACATTTAAAATATCCAAAATGAAGCACAATAATCAAATAAATATATAAAAATCACACACAACCGAAACCATGATGATGTCTCTGTAAACATAATTGCCCTTCAAAAAACATCAACCATCAGAATTGAAATTATTGATCTCATTTAATTGATTAATTGATCCAGTCCTGGTGAGCAGTAGTGTAAGTGACGGTGAAATCGGACTCTCGCTCTTCCTGTCTCCATTTCCTGAGCCAATGATGACTCAGCCCGCAGTTCCCAGATGAACCCAACTACACAGTATGACTCCACTTGTCCCAGAGGGAAGAAATAACCCCGAACACAATCAAAAAAAGAAAGCACAGTGTCTTATTACAGAACAGCACACATAATTAAGCTTCCCTTGATGTCCTGTGGGTGTATGTTGCTCTGTGTGTTTTCACCGTGCTCCTCCACATTATCTGGAGCTTAAAACAACAACAAAAAAGACACAAAGTTGAGTCAGTTTCCTACTGCTAAGATGTGATTCTGCTGCTTATTTAATGCAGGGGCGTCCGAAATTTTCACATGGGCTAAAGAAAAGAGAAAAAACTAAAATGAAGCAAATAAAGTAGTAATTTTTTGTTGTTTCTATGGAAAAAGGAGGTTATTCGCTGTTCATCCTAAATATAAAAAGTATTTTGCAAGTTTGTTGCATTAAAAGAAAGGCATCTTGTTATCAAATTCTTTTGGACTCAATATAATAAATTTATTTTCAGTTATAAGAACAGAATTTTTTTAGTCATGGCTAATGATGCCTAGCATTGGTTTTAGCCGTTAAGGTGTACCAAGGTGTCAACATAATGCTCAAAATCTTAAATGTACGTTTGCTATGTAAAAGAAAAAGGGACATAGAGCTTTGCTACTAATTGTCAACACTGACAACTAGACAACAAGGTCTGGAAAAAGTTTTAATTAAGAAAAAAAATAGTGAGGAGAGGGAAGTAGTTCAGTTATGCTAGCTTGACTATGACAACCTTAACATGTAGATGTGCTGTGGAATTTGGTGTGTTTTGGTTCAGTTAGGAAATTAAAAAATGCCACCTACACACACCAACTCTGACAGATTATCAGTAGAACAGATGTTTAAATTAGCTAATCAACCACCGCTCCTTTAGCTTAGCTAATAGCAGCAGTAGCTAATCTATCACGGTGATCACTTAACGGAGTTGTTCTGTCGTGGCAGCCCAAAGAATCGTCATTTTGCCATCCAGTGTGGTGTGCATGCGCAAAAGGGGTCCATATTTAGCCAAATTCAGAAAATAAAATAAAAGCCTATTTTGATGCAGCAAAGTCAGTAAAATCTCTGGATAAACATGGATCTACTTAATATAAATATACGTAGATCCAGCTTGGTTATAAAAAGACAAACACTTTGGGTTAAAAATAATTTTTCCAATATGAGAAAAGGATGTTGGTAATAATTTCACGCTGACTTAAAAATAAAAAGTCAATTTATATCATTCTCATACTACGTTTGGGGGCCACACAACCTCAGTCCAAGGGCCACAAATGGCCCCCAAGCCGCACTTTGAACACTGATTTAATGACTGAAACATGAGCAGCAGGAGCGGGACTCTGCACAGAGGAGCTTTTGTTTCAAAGCAGCCGAATCCAAGCGTTAAAAAAAAAGAAAAAAAAAAAGAAATCGGACAGCTGCAAGAATGTGACGGCCTGGAAAGTCACTTAATTCTTCCTGCTTCCTTAAACAAAGATTTGAAGACGTGTGTGCGTGTGTGTGTGTGTTTTGAGTCGGCTGGAGGAGAAGGTTCTGGAGGGATTTGATTTGATTCAGCGGGATTATCTTGCTCTCCTAGGTGGTGGAGAGGTTTTGTGTTTCCCTCCAGCTTCACTTAATGTTCTGGTTCTGGTTCTCCTGATTCAAACATGTGACCGGCGCTGTGGATCCAATTTAAAGTAGTGAATGTTTTTCATCTTTCTGGCGTCTTAAAACACAGAGCTGATGCTTTGAAAAAAAAGTTTTTATTCAGTATTAGCCTTTAAATTGCCATAAAATTTGAACCAAAAACTCACCAGACCCAGACACACACCTGCAGTTTTTGTTAGTTTTATAATTTTTTATTGAAAGACTCTGATTTATTTCTTTTACCTGATGGTTATTTTTTGTTAATTATATAAATTATTGTCATTTTGGTCCTTAAAATACCAAAATTTCCACTTAACTTTATATTTTGGTCCGTCTAATGTAAGTTTTAAGTATTAAATGATTGAGAAGTTGACCACTCAGTACTTCAGTAGACTTTTTACCAAATACTTTTTTACTCTTGCTTTAACAATTTCTTGGATGGCTACTTTTTACTTTTACTTGAGTAAAAATATGTCGAAGTAGTGCTACCCTTACTTGGGTAAATTTTTTGGATACTCTACCTGCCTCTGCTGATCACTAACTTTAACTGATTAGTATAACATTGATGGACAGAAGGTTTCCTGGTTTCGGAGAACCCCCAGGCTGTGTGTTTAGATCCCAGAAGAGGATTTGAACGTCTGTTTACCCTCACTTTCTGCTCTGCTGCCCCCCTTCCAGATGACCTCACCTCCATTCAGCGCTCATTGTTGCCGAGGGGAAGTCTCTGGTTTGTGCTCCGGGGCCGCAGCGTTGGCTTTGTTCAGCTGTTTACTGTTTCGGGGGGGAAGGGGTTAGTGTTGCCTCTCTGCAGCGGGGGTTTCCCTGCACACACAGATTTAGATTCTGCCTCACGGGGGCTTTCTAGCCATCCTAGCAGGTGTGTTTATTTTCTCTCCATGAGCTTTGGCAGACCCCCTACCGACACTCCCAGAGCGCTGCTTGGCTCAGAGCGAAGGGTTTTCCCTTTTTCCCAGAACGTCAGTGTTGGACCGAACCAGAACCAGGTGGCTGCGGTTATAAAGACATCAGATATAAAAGCAGATGTTTTATAATGTAAAACTTTTTTATTCAAGATGATGGATGGAACGGATGGATCCATTTGCAACTAATGATTATTTTAGTAATAGTCATTAGTAATAATCGATTGTTCTAATCGATTAATCGGAAAAGAAATTGCAATTTAATTCCTTTTTTTTAAATCAGAAAATAAATATTCTATTGCCTAAAATGCAATTATATAGCATTAATTTAGTGTATATTTGATCATTTGTAGCAAATAATGCATCTGCAGATAAAAAATACGGTTTATTAAAATGTTTATTATTTGGATCAATAATTTGAGAGATAAAGGTTTTTAATGTGTTTTTTTTCAGAATTTGAACCAGGTGAAGCTAAACGTTGCCACTTGAGGAGCCCTAGGTAGAACATATTTACAGCAATATACAGCATTATTAATATTGGATATCAATATCGGCCCAGATTTTCATTTAATAATTTTCTGAAGCAGTTTGGATTTGATCAGCATGACAATACGGCACAATTGATTTCCTATCAGTCGGATGAAACGTTGATGAAATTCTTGAGTTGCTCTGCCAGTAACTTCTGGTTAAGTTTTCTATGTTTAGGTGGCTTTCAAAGTGGCGTTTTCCTGTTTGTAACCAGGATGGTTGATGAAGATCTGAGTCACGCTGAAGGAATGTGAGACCAGCTCATCATCACCATCATGTCCAAACTGCACCTTTCAGATTCCATTCCATCCATCCATCCATTTTCCGTTCACCCTTGTCCCTAATGGGGTCGGGAGGGTTGCTGGTGCCTATCTCCAGCTACATTCCGGGCGAGAGGCGGGGTACACCCCGGACAGGTCGCCAGTCTGTCGCAGGACAGACTGGCGACCTTTCAGATTCATGTTCATCAAACTATCGAGGAAGCATAGGCGGACTGCCTTTCTGGTGGTTGGATAGGAAACCTTTACCAACTTTTTAGGTAGCTTCAGGTGACATTTTGTTGAAAGTATTGAGTTCTGTTTGTTTAGCAGCGTAGGCTGATCATGGAAACAGCAGGAATGAATAGGAGCTTTATATCAGGATCGGAGCGGGGTGCTGCCCTTGAGCTCTCTGTGTGTTGGAGGGTTTGAAGTGATAGCAGCCTCTGTGGTTTGCTTGATAAGCAGCTCCCTGCTGCCCAGACCTTCAGCTGCAGCTGCTTCTTCACAATGAGCAGAATTTACAGCACTTTGTTTCTGCTCTCCTCGTTTATCAGGAGTGTTTTTCTGCAACTGATTTTGAAGACAAAATGTCTCTCATCCCTTTCAGAGCTGCTTGAGAGCTCATTATTTCTTTTAATTTGGATACTTTTAATTTGGATAGAGCTGACAAAAAACAAAAAACTTGTAAAATTAAGTGGAAGGAAAAACTGTGCCAGAAAAAGAAAATTCTAAATTTCTGCTACTTTGTGCTGGACAAAATGTTTAACTTGGTTTTAAGAACATAACTGTGGTTTATTTATTTTAAATTGGGCAATTCTGACTTACAACTGACAGAAACCCAACATTTGGAAAATTAGGCGGAAGGAAAAATTTTGCCAGAAAAAGATATCTTACATTTCTGCTTCTTTGTGCTGGAAACATGTTTTGATACACTTTTAATCACAATACTGGTGATTATTAATTTAAATGTAAATAATTTGTGGCCTACAGCGGACAACCCCCACTTCCCCCTCCCCCCAAACACCTGCTAAATTAAGTGGAAGGAAAAACTGCCAACGAAAAGCATATCACGTTTTTGCTACCTTGTGCTGGAAAAAATGTTTAATGTAATTTTAATAACAAAGCTGGCATTTATTGCCTTCAGTTTTGATCCTTCTGGCCTACAGTTGACATAAACTCAGCACATGAAAAATTAAGTGGAAGGAAAAGCTGTGCCAGGGGAAAAAAAAGTTATCTTACCTTAATCCCACTTTATGCTGGAAGAAATACTTCTTAATGCAGTTTACAAATGAAACTGCTGTTTATTTCTTTTCATTTTGCTGATTTTGACTCGCCACAGATGAAAGCCCAAAACTTGGAAATAAGGTGGAAAGAAAAACTGTGCCA
The DNA here is from genome assembly GCF_001444195.1 of Xiphophorus couchianus. Lineage (NCBI taxonomy): Eukaryota > Metazoa > Chordata > Actinopteri > Cyprinodontiformes > Poeciliidae > Xiphophorus > Xiphophorus couchianus. The sequence goes on from NC_040239.1 coordinate 4,980,327, forward strand.
TGTCTTTATTTTTAACTTGATGTTTCTGACCATTTTCAAGGAAAATGTACAATAAACTCACAGAAAGATGCAGGGATATGTTGATTTCTGTGGGAATTTTGCAGATTTGTGAAAAACTGTTGGGACTTACTGATGTAATCTGGAGTCTAGAGGGCCGCATAAGAAGTTATGGCGGGCCAGATTTGGCCCCCGGGCCTTGAGTTTGGCACATCAGCTTTTATAATAAAGAGTACATTAATAATAATAATAAAAAGATACATTTGAAGCACTTTATAATTTGTCTGTTTTGATACCATTCAGCTCTCTAAATTAGAGCTTGTTTCCATGGTAACAAACGGAGGAACTTGGCACAGGCAGTGTTGTTGCTGAGCATAAGAAAAATAAAAGAAGTGCCAGTGTGTTTTCATAGCTGGACTCTGATGACTAGCATGAAGTGAACATGATGTTCCTGCATCCCTCTCCTGGTGGTTCTGTGAGGTTCTGGATGTCCCTCGGATCCGATTTGTCTGACCGCTGATCAGAAACACGTTGCTCTGTGATTAAACTGGGAACAAAACCAGCTTTTCTATTTCAAACTGGATTCAGTTGTCTCTTTATTTCAGAGCTTTGAGGCATCTCTGAGTTGGTTTTTTTTACTATACACACCTTTGCACTGATGTTAAGAGATACATTTTCTAGAAGAATTACAATATTTGCTTTACATTTTATTGTTAAAAATTATTCTTTGTTTTGTTTTTAAACATTGAATCTGACTAAAGTTGCAGCTAAGCACTCCAGATGTGAGAACGTTCGGGGTTTCATGGTTTTATTTCCAGTTGAAGCACATCTGCATCACACTATTTAAATAATTTAAAACAAAGTTTATAGTGGATTAAAAAGAAGAACATAAACCAAATGATGAAACTGAACCAGAGACTAAGAAATGCTTGGTCATTGGTTGCCATGGTTACAATCGCTGTTTTTGTCAGACACCATAAATGGCATGAAAATATTTATTCTAAACGTTGCTTTTAGTTTAAATTGTAAAAAAAATTCATTTAAAAAGTTAACCAGTATATTACTAAAAGATGTCTGCGGATTTAAATTTAGCACATAAAATTTGCAAAAAAAGAAAAGAAATTAAACTAAAAAAGTTTGAAAGTGAAGATAAAAATTTTAAATTAAAAAAAGATTTAAAACTAAAAAGCATTTTATTTAAAAATATTTTTTCAACTGAAACAAATTATTTTGAAACTTTGAACGAAAAAATTGTTTGAAGATTAAAAATAGTTTTTTGAAACTGAAAAAAAGATTTAAAACTAAAGCATCTTTTGAAAGTTTAAAACCGAACTGAAACAAAAAATGTTGAAACTGGAAAAAAACAAAACAAAACAAATTTTAAACCAAAAAAAAATGTTTGGAGCTCAAAAAAAAAAGATTTTGTAACTAAAAATTTTAAAATTATATATATTTTTAGTTAATAGAATAAGAAATCTATTCTTACAATGTTGGGATAAATATGGAAATGTTTTTAACATTTAATTGTTTCCCAGTCTTTATTAAATCTGTTTTTTATACAAATTAGCTCTTGAATAAGTTGACTCAACTGAGTCTAGTTTCTTTGCTCATGACTCTATATTAGGCTCCAGTTGTGAAACACTGATCCAGCTAATTCGGGATCACATGCATGATAAAACATTCATCACAAATTCGATTCTTCATTTTACAATAACTTTATTTTTCTTCATGTTTTTGGGCGAACGAGGAAGGGAAAAACTATTGTTGCAGCCTACAGAGGTCACATTCATGCGGGTTCTGCACAGGCTGCAGCTTGTATTGTTGACCCTGTTATCCAGCTAGCTCTGTTTGGTAACCTGCTATTGTTGTTTGTGCACGGCCGCACACATGATTCACAAAGCGTGACTCGGAGCACAACGAGCAAACAAAAAAAGAGCACAGCCGGGTCACACAGATGGCCGTGATTAAAGGCTTCACGTCTCAACGTTCTGCACCAGAACCAGCGCTCTCTAATCTGCGTTAAACTGCTCCTCGAAAGCCGACTCGTCTTGTCAAAATGTCCGTGTGGACCTCGGCTTTTTCTGGCTCAGAACATTTAATCCATTTAACTAACACTCGCAGACCACCAAATTTGAAATTAGCCCAACATCTTAATATATACAAATTCAAATATTAGACTCTTAACTCACTTAATGCTGTTTTCTTTGTTCATCCTAATGAGAAGCGTGGTGCTGTTTGGTAAATGTGACTGGTCACGACAAAACCATGAACACGTCACTTAGGATGTTTTATTTGCAGATTCAAAAAGTGTTAATTCTAAACTGTCCAGTTATGTCAAACACATGGAAATCAAAAAAGAAGTTGTTCTTTACTACTAAATGTTGAGTGCATTAATAACATTTCAGGGTTATTTGTAGTTGAGAAGCATAATTAAAGCTTTGGCGGAAACAAAAATCCTCTTCACCATTATATAAAAAAATGACCTATTTCTATCAATTGTATTTATCTATTGTAGTTTATTTGCTGGTTAAATCATTTTTAAATAAATAACAGCAATAGATGTTGATGTCTGAGCAAGCAAAGTCGGAAAAACAAAGAACAGTTCTCACGGTCCGAGACTCGTTCACGGCATAGAGCTTTTCAAAAGAATCAATTTGATAGTGAATGATATCAGTAAGATATCAATCGACTTCTTCCGATTTTACGCAGAAAATCTGTTGAAGAATAACTCAAAACTGCTCATATTCTTCTTTATTCCCATGCTTTGTCAGCTGCGCTACACACAGACTTGCTGCATTAGCAATTAACAACGCCACTATATGTATCAGGATTCGACACCAAAAAACACTCAAAATATTTCCCACACAAAGAACAGAACATTCAGTTTGTTTTATATTTTTGGGCTTGATGGTTTTTTGCGATCATTAATAATAAACCTGTGTAACAAGCCTGTGGAAGATTGGCTACTGCTGCTATTAGCTAATCTAACACAGCTGTGGTTGAACTTAAATACCTGCTTGACTGATGGTCTGTCAGAGTTGGTGTGTGTAGGTCGTCTTTTTTTATTTTGTAACTGAACCGTAATGCACCGAATTCCAAATTACGTCTACATGTTAAGGTTGTCAAAGTCAAGCTAGCATAACTGACCTTCTTTCCTCTCCATTGCTACTTTTTGCTTAGTTAAAACTTTTTCCTGACCTTGTTATCTAGTTGTTGTATTGTTGACAATTAGTAGCAAAGCACTATGTCCATTTTTCTTTTATATATCAGGTGTACATTTAAGATTTAGCATGTTGTATTAAGAACTTAACAGCTAAAACCAATGCTAGTCATCGTCGGGGAGCAGCTTTTTGCCCTCCAGCAGGAAGCTGAGGGGCGGGATCTTCCATGTGTGACATCATGCTGCGAGGCGTCTATAAGTAATTCTACCATTGTTTTCTTTCCACCAGTATTTTCAGTTTTTCTTTTGAGTCACCATTATTAAGCGTTGTGTTTTGAGCTCAAATCACAACATGATGTTTACATGTAGTACCTTGCAGGCCACTAGGGGGCACCCACGGACCACCAGAAAAAGACTGAGTTGGACTAAAACGTCTCTTGTTTTTTTCTTTTAGAGCTCGACGCAGGAGATTGGCGAGGAGGCGGAGGAGGATGCCATCTTCACCATCACCCTGAGGAAGATGCAGCTACACCAGTCGGCCAGCAAGGGGCAGCGTTGGCTGGGTGTGGACATGGACTCCGCCCTGAGCCTTTACGAGACGTGCAAGGTGCGGACCATCAAGGCCGGCACGCTGGAGAGGCTGGTGGAGTACATGGTGTCGGCCTTCAGGGGCAAAGACTCCACCTACGTCACCATCTTCCTCTGCACCTACCGATCCTTCGCCACCACCAAGCAGGTGCTGGATCTCCTGCTCAACAGGTAAGGAAAACCTGCTGCTAACCCTCAAACTACACGCTTACGTAATTAGAGAGCTGAGACTGCTGAGTCATGAGAGAACAGAGTTTGGGTTGCCATGGTGATACCTCTTTGTGGAGTGGAGGGAACCACAGGCAGACAAAAACGTATCTAAATCAGATCCGATTCACCTTATCTTGGTAAATTAACATTACAAATTAGAAAACAAAACAAACCAATAAAAGTAAAGACTAAAGCCGATCTCCAAGTTTAAACTTTCCTACCCTATTCATAGACTCAGCAGACAAGTACACATAGTCACATTACATACATACATGGTTGCACATGACATATATACACACAACTTTTATAATTTTACATTTTAAGGCTCTTTTAAAACTCATTAAAAAAGCACATAATTTGAAATCATCCTTCAGTTCATTCCATAATTATACACCAGTAACTGAAACTGGTGTATAAAAGTAAAGTAAAATCTAGATTTTACTTTACTTTTTCTTTAGCATTTTCCAGTATTAATAAACCTCATGAATTGTATTTGCTTTCTCCTAACTTAAATAATTTCTGAATACCAGAAGGAAGACTTTTGTTCATCGATTTCAGTATTTTTAGACAAAAAATGTCTTGAAATTTTAAAATATTCCTTTCAATAAATCCTACTTTATTAATAAGACTAATAGCTTTTCATTATCAAATTACTATATCAAATTATCCCTCAAATGGTCACTGAAAAAACTGCAGGAAACTGTTCAATCTTGAAGGAGACTTATTATGCAAAATTAATTTTTTGCACATTTTTGTACTTTTATTTGGGTTTCTGCTGCTTCTAAAAAAAGCACCAAGTGTTTAAAAAAAAAAAAAAAAACATTTTTTGGCAGTAACTTTATGTTTTTTGTTGTCTGGACAATGAGCCATATCATTTATGGTTGTTGATCTTGATACACAGATGTAATTTTTCTTGGTCTCTGGTATAAAATTGATCTCATGTGCTTTCAGATACGCCAAACTCCAAAACGTTCCTGCAGTTTCTGCACACAGAGTCTCCCAGGACGACTGCACGGAGCTGAGAAAGTGAGTGTCAACTGTTTTTGTTTAAATTCAACTAAAAAAAAATTTAATTAATTGATAATCAGTGGAATAAATCCTTAAGACAAAACCTTTACTCCATCACGAAGGGCCACTATCACCAAACAGGCCGTTTCTGTTGTTGAAGTCTTTGTTCTGGACACATTCTTTACAGTTTTTTTCATTTTAGATGTGTTTAGATCTGAGCCTGCAGTTGATGAACAGCTGATTGTAAAACGTCCAGAAAAAAAAGACATTCCACATTCTTCCCACTTGGAGTTTCAACCACGGCTGACCGGATGCATGCAGGAATCCAGTGGTTAGACCGAAGAACGTGTTTGTAGCAGCAGAAATTAGTTAATTTGATACAGACAGACGTTTAATGTAAAGTTGGGCGATAAGTGGAGTTTATTGATCAATCAAATTTTTAGTTTCTGAAGATTTACGGTTTTGGAAATCTGGATTTTCTTCCACCAATGCATTTTTTTGGGTTTCCACAGTTCAGAGCGATGTCAGCATGCTTAAGGCGGCCATCTTGTTTAACAAGCATGTTTTACAGCTTCCATTTATTTGAATTCGGGTCAACTGTATAACAAAATATAAAGGCCAGGTTATGATGTTTTTTTCCTTTCATTACAAAAATAAAGTCATAATATTACAAGAATACAGTAATTTGACAATAAAGTTGAAAAAACCCCAAGATAAAATCAAAATAATACAAGAATAAATTTATAACGTCAGGAAAACTCCAATAATAAATGTAAAATGAGGAATGTTTAGCATTTTTTTCTCATTAAAAAAACTTTTTCTCATAATTTTAACAAGTATTTTTATGGTAAAATTGCATTTTTTTTCTCCTGCTAATAAGAAGACTTTATTGTAATTAAACCAAAATTCTCATAATATTTGGCCCTAATATATATTTTTGGGAATTTCTTTTTTTAGAAAAGAAAGTGAGCAAAATAAATAATAATAAAAATAGATAAAAATCGGATCTATAAAAAAAATCATCTGAGATTTTATTATTAAGCCCCAGGTCAACACAGCAAAAAACTCAAAACTTTCCTAAGCAAATATCTAGTGCAAATATTTTTGTACGCTTTAAAAAAGACAACGCTAACTTGCAATTATAGGAGCTTGTTTTAAGTAAATAATTCCTTAGATTATTTCACCTGGAACAAAATACTTTCCCCATTTAATAAAGAATTCATCTGCCAGTGAAACTCGTACGTTTTAATCAATATTAAGAAATTACTTACTCAAAACAAGCTCCTACGTTTTGCAGAAAATTACTTGTAAGTTAGTTTTGCCTTATTCTAAGTATTAAGACATTTGCAGTTTAACCTAAAATGAAATATTTTGTAATATTTTGTGTTTTTGCAGTGAATGTGTCACCAGATTGTTGTTTAATGACGTTACTTGTGTGTTTCAGCACCGTCTCATCCATCCTGGGCGCGTGGTTGGACCAGTACTCCGAGGATTTCTGGAGCCCTCCGAACTACGAATGTCTGCACCAACTCCTGGCCTACCTCCACCTCCACTTTCCCGGCTCGGACCTGGAGCGCCGGGCCCGCAACCTGCTGGCCCACTTCCACCGGCGACAGCAGTGTGAGCCCGATCCCGATGGTATGAAGGCAGGACAGGAGAAGAGAGGGATTTATTTATTTAAAATGATAAAAACAGATGTAGATGAGCTTTAGATGAGCAGGGCTTAGATCAAGCTCAGATGGATGCAGCGTTTTTTATAAAAATTGTATTTTTCTGCCGTTTTTTTTTTTTTGTTCAGGGGAACACATCGGCTGCCCGTTCGCCACTCAGGAAGAGAGCGGCTTTGAGGACGAGCTTCCTGCTTTCAGCTTCCTGTCGTTTGACCCCATCATGGTGGCAGAGCAGTTCACGCTCATGGACGCGGTGAGCAGGGTTTCCTTCCCTCGTCAGCAGATTTATTCACGTTGACGTCTGAAAATCAGGTGCAGGAGTTTTGTTGACTTTAATGGAAACTGTCTGATCCAAGAGGGAAAATAGTTCTTCTTTTTAATTAGAAATGGAGCTGCGTTTACAGACAGCTTAAGGTTTTCTAGGTTTTTTCCCCCTCTGAAAATCAAATGACAGTATTATGAAGGAATATTTGATTATAAAATTTCACCTATTGCATATTATTTGGAAATATATAGCTTAATTTTATTTGTTTTGTTTTTTTCTGTATGTTTTCTTGGTTTATTTAAATGTTTTACTCTGTAATTAACAGTTCCGGGACAGAGTGTGAAGCTGAGCAGCAATAAACGTTTCCTCTGCTGATTTTTATAATCATAGAGCGTCTTTGCAAAGCTTCACACACCTGCAGCCTTACAACCCAAAGAGCCGTTTTTCCCCTCAGTCCAGCTAAATTAAACTCATTTAGAGGTCCTAATAATACCTGACCTTTAAAAAACAAACAAAAAACTTATTTTTGATTTGTTTGCTTGTTGTTTTTTTATATTTTTGCTCTTATCTCTAAGGTTTAAAATAAAGAAAAACATAAAACCATTGCAAAAAAAGCTGAATGTTTCTTTTTTCTTCAATTAGATGTTATGTGTGCAAAAATGATGGGGTAAAGCACCTGGTGGTCAACCTAATAAGAAAAGTGGATTTAAAAACATTACTGCCACATTAAGTGTCATTTTGTTGTGGAAATTCAATGCAGTTGTTTCATTAAAAACTGAAAAACTGCTTAAAGAATTATTGAAGATCAACTATGTCTTCTTTTGTAAAATTACTTTGTATAAAAATAATCTTTTCTTATCACCCACTAGGTAAACATATTGATTTTTTTAAAATGCCTCTACACTGAGAACAAATTAAAGTCAAATTAATATAATACTGAATTGAAACTTTCTTAGGTTTTACTGTAGGAAAAAAAAGACTGGACGGCGATTAAAGCTAGTAATGACTCTGATAAAGTGGAAAAATTGAGTATTTCTGAATTGTTCTGCATGTCAGCTATTCAGATTAATTAAAATATCAAATTCTATCTCATAACATGAGAAGCAAAACTGATTAAATCCATTTTTTTCTCTGTATCTTCCTGCGTGTTCAGGATCTGTTCAAGAAGGTGGTGCCGTACCACTGCCTGGGTGGCATTTGGTCTCAGCGGGACAAGAAGGGCAAGGAGCACCTGGCTCCCACCATCCGAGCCACTGTGGCCCAGTTCAACTCGGTGACCAACTGTGTGATCACCACCTGCCTGAGCAACCCGGCGCTGAAGCCCAACCAGAGAGCCCGGCTCATCGAGAGGTGGATCGATGTGGCGCGGGTGAGTCACACCACCTGGAACCGGAAAACATTTCAAATATGCAAAATAAACTAACAAAAACAACTGTAATTAAAATGGATTATGGAGACTCGTTGACCAAAACTGCATTTCAGAAAATAATGACTGTTGTCCAAATGGAATTTATCGTGATCAATTTATCATGACATTAATTGATTTATTGCTTATTGTGACTGAATTAACTTTAAGCAGTTAAGCTGCTTCAGAGTTGCTGTTTCCGTTTGTCTCACCGGATCGTTGTTCCCATCAGGAATGTCGGATCTTGAAGAACTTCTCCTCTTTGCGAGCGATCCTCTCTGCCCTGCAGTGCAACTCCATCCACCGCCTGAAGAGGACCTGGGACGAAGTCGCTCGGTAGGTTTGGACTCTGGACTTGGACGGGTCTTTCCTGAGAGGATTTCTGACTCTGGTTTCTGCTTCTATTCACAGGGAAAGTGTCCGAACCTTCAGAGAGCTTTCCGAAATCTTCTCAGACGACAATAACTATTCCTTGAGTCGAGAGCTGCTGGTGAAGGTGAGTCTCGTCTTTTAAACACCACAGAATAAAAATGCTTGAGAGAAATGAAACAAGTAATACTTACATAGAAATGAATCCAAATTAATCAAAAAATGTCACTGGCAACTCAGAGTTTTGTGGGTTTTTCTATGTTGTTGGTGTTACATCAATGCAAAGTTGATCTTTTGTACGTTTTTATAATTCCATTACAAGTACTTTAGAAGAAAGCACCCAGTCGTTTCTTAGCTTTTTTTGATGAAAATGAGCCGTTTCAAAAACCTCTGGAAAACCCATTACCTAGCAACCCCAGCAGAGTTCTGCCCGTCACCTCAGCAACCCAAGCTGAGCTCCTGCACGTTTGGTCAGCTGGTTGTACCGCTGTATGCACTGTACAATTTCTGCTGGAAAAGACAAGCGTTTTCTTATTTACTTGCCATCCAGAAACCACATTTTCTGTTGGTTGCGCAAGAGGCTCCACTAATGCTTTTCAGAGGTCACCTTTAAATGTTGTTGGTTGAAATTATAAGGTCTAATTTCAGCATTAAAATTACAGCTAACCCGTGAGCTCCATGTTTTTGTCCTAGACATATAAATCAGTCAGTGCGCATTGCGCAACTTGGACCCCAAACCTCTGAGCGGATAGCAGCAGGATGTGACCTCGTCACTTCGCTGCGGCTGTAAGGGAACGTCCTGCAGAACATTTGGTGTTCATGTGGATCTGAGCCAAGTTCTGGGTCGGATCTGAGCTTCCCTGATTCCATTTAGCAGTTTAATTACAGCTGAATTTTACTTTATTCCAAATAAAACTCAACTATTCCTATCAAGTTTTTTTGTCAGTAAATATAGTTTCTAGTTTATTGGTCTAAATAAAACTTACAAGACTATTTTTAAAAAAAATTTTAATTTAGACTTATAGAAAACCCTGTGCAATAAATCAATAACAATATATAGTCTGATAGAGATTTGAGAAGTATCAATAGATAAAACATCTTATGGAATATTCAATAATTTCAATGAAATCCAATCCAGAACCGCTCAGCATTCTGGGAGATGTAGGCAAAGGCCTGTCACAGTAACAAATTGTCCCAGATGTTAATGCGATAAATGATCTCTTTTTTTTTTGAGACCATTTTAAAGCAATTCAATGCTAATGACATAATGATGCAAGAACACATTTTCAAAGATCAATAAACTTAAAATTCTAATGAACATTTAACACAAGAACTGGAAGATATTTTACATTTCCAAAATAAATAAACAAAACAATAGAAACAACAAAATAAAATGAGTTATGAAGTCAAAGTTGTCCTTCAGAAAAACAAGCTAATTGAGACTGAAGACTTTTGTCATTCAGTTTTTGGTAGAAAAAGAGAAAAATAATAAATTGCACAAATGGAAATTATTAACCTCGTATAATAATTGATTTATTGCATATCTCAACAGGCCTAATAAAGGCAGAGTAAAGCTGCGTTGGTGGAATGAACCAACTAACTCACTCATTATTTGGTTACTTAGCAACTCACTCATTCTTTGGTTACCTAGCAACAGCCAGTTGAGTAACTGGCTGTTGCTAGGTAACTGGCTGTTGCCAGCAGCAGTTTAAAGTTCCGCCATTGTAATAACTGATTAAAAATAAAAAAACAGTGTGGAGTGAAAACTTTGGATAAAATGGGAAAAGTCAGATACTGTATTTAAAACAAAAAACTGAGTAATAACTATTGATTTCTACTGATATGAAACATTAATTAAACCAGCAGTTTATAAAATCCTGGTTTCCATTGACTTAAGTAAGGTTTGTGTCTGTTTTATTTGGTCCAAGCTGCCCAGCTGGACACAGGGAAAATCAGAATCAGGTTTTTGCTGCAGATGTTTTTCAGCCTGAACATCTGGAACAGCTTTCCTGTTAGCAACAATCTGCAGTTCCAGGAAAGCTGACGTGAACTCAGGATTGCATTTTTGTGTAACCTGAGAGCTTAAAGCGGGGGCCTCCTGTGAGGGAATCCTTGCTGACGTCAGAGGGAGGAAACCCTGTAGATAACGCCGCTGATGGTCGGACGTCAGGGCGTCGCCTCCCTTTCTCTCTATCTCCTCAGTCCAGGCTGCATGTAAACAGAGCCTCAGCGACTCTCTTAGGAATTTTTCTTCCCATTTTTTCTTTCCAAGGGTCAACAGATTTTCCCTTTTTGTTCAGTCTCATAAACCAACCCTGAACTAGTTTATTTCCTTTAACTCAATGACCTCATTAGCAGGCATCATGGAATACTTTAAATCCTTGAAAATACTTGAATTTCAACACTGCAAAAACACAAACTCTTACCAAGTACTTTTGGTGTAGTTTCTAGTTTAAATATCTTAGTACACGTAAAACAAGACTAACTAACTTATAAGTAACTATTCAGCAAAATATAGGAGTTTTAAGTCAATAATTTTTTAATTTTGATGGAAAAGTTCTAGATCCACTGGCAGATTGTCACTTATAACATGAGAAAATTGTCTTGTTAAACAAAATTGTCCTTCAAAAAGATGGTAGTTGAGATCAATGCACCAGACTGAACACTTCTGCGATTACTTCATAGAATGAACTGAATTAAAGGTGAACGGAGCAAATGTGTTCGAGTGGAAGTTTGTGCATGTTATGCTTTTAAACTCTAGAAAACTCCCAACAGATGAAAAGTTGCTAAAACATGAACATGTTGTTGTTTCTGTAGGAGGGAACCTCAAAGTTTGCAACTTTAGAAATCAACCCCAAACGAGCTCAGAGGAGACACCAGCAGCAGAGAGACTTGGTGAGACCCTATTCACGTGAACAAAAGCTGTCGATGAACCTCAGGAAACACTGAGAAACAGTATTAGTGCCATCTAGTGGCGGGTGATGTTACTGTGCTCAATCTGATGATTCCTTGTTTCAATCTAGATCTTATGGCAGCATATTATGGACATACAAAGTACAAAACAATAAAATTATGAGAATGAAATCATATTATGAGAATAAACTTGTATGAGAATAAAGTAATAAGAATAAAGGTGTGATATTATGAGAATAAAGTCAAAATAATACAAGAAAGTTGCAATAAAATGAGGATAAAGTCATATTTCAAGAATAAATGAATAAAATTACGAGAATAAATCAAAGTTCAAGAATAAATACATACAATTATTGGAATGAATTCATAATAATAAAAGAATGAAGTTATATTTCAAGAATTAAGTCAAAATTATGAGAATAAATTCTTAAAATTACAAGAATTCATAATATTACGAGAATAAAGTCAAAATAAAACAAGAATAAAGTCATAAATGTATTCTCATAATACTACAACTTTATTCTCATATTATTTTGAATTTATTTTTTATTTCAAGTTTATTCTTGTAATATTCTGAATTATTTTTATTTTCTTGTCTGTACCTTAAACTTGCAAAAGAGTGTGTTTGTCTCTAATGATTTGTTATGTTTACGTAGATAATCTTTAAATTATTTATGTGTTGCATGTTTGAGTCTGTGTTGGAGAATAAAGTGTCAATAATTATCCCTCTGTGAACAGGGAGTCATGCAGGGGACCATCCCTTATTTGGGAACATTCCTAACGGACCTGGTGATGATGGACACTGCCATGAAGGATTACACAGAGGTCAGCCATTTTGGTTTTTCTGTTTGTACATCCTCCCACAAGTTCTTTAGGTGCTGAGTTTTGATTCTTAAATTTATGGCATGTTTTTGTGGAAAGAAAAAGAAGAAGTCATTGTTGCAAGGTGAAAAAATGGCACCAAAATAATTTTAAACTCCTGTTTCATTTTCTGACTTTGCTGAAGTTTTTATTCGCCTGTTGTTTTTTTTTTCAGGGTGGTCTGATTAACTTTGAGAAGAGGAGAAAGGTAATTTTATTTTTCCTGTTTCAAAGCTTCTGATAGATTAAAAATGATTTTTGAATCGTTAGATTTTTATTATTTATTTTTTGGGGGGGGTTTTTTGCAGGAATTTGAGGTTATTGCTCAGATCAAACTTCTCCAGTTGGCCTCCAACAACTACAGCTTCACTCAGGAAAGCCACTTCAGAGAGTGGTTTGCAGCCGTGGAGAAACTCAGCGAGGCAGAAAGGTTATTAGCTTATTAAATATTGTCCTTTTTTAAATAAAACATGATGGTGCATGGTGGTCCAAAGTTTCTCCAGATCAAATAGTTTTCTGTAGACTTTATTGGTGTTTTCATCCACATTTTGAAACCATAATAAGAACAAAAATTAACACAAATTTAACACTTTGTAACTTGCAAATAAACTTTAAATGTCAAGTAGTTTGTAAAACATGAGGGCTATCTCCCATTTGGAAACAGCTGTTCATCTGTATTTTATCTAGAGTTATTATGCTAAACATTTCAGACCACCTTGTAAGCACAATAAGCATTTGTAAGCATAGTTTTTTAGCATATAGTTGCCTTTTCATCCTTAATTAATGCATAATAAACAGTTTTATAAAGTCTTCATAGATGAATAGATAACATATCCATCTGCAAAGGGAGCCTTATTCTAAAGTTGTACCATTTTATTTTAAAACTATTTGTTTATTTGCATATGTAATTCTAATATTGTTCTAAAATGACTTGAGTGATTAAATGACAAACCTTCATGAGATTACTAAAATAACTGATAGCTGCAGCTCTAGTCTCATTATGTCTCTAGGCTTATTTTAGCTATTATGTCTTTCCAGAGTTTAACTAAAGCCTCCCAAATGTGTAAACAAGCTGAATTTTGGTGTTAATATTCTTTTCTGCAGCTATAATCTGTCCTGTGAGATCGAGCCTCTGTCGGAGTCGGCCAGCAACACCCTCAGAGCCAAGAAGAACGGCGGAATCATGAAACGATGGAGCGAGTCAGTCACACTCAGCTCTTCTTCAAATTTTTCTGCATCTGTTGTTTGTGTCTTCCTGGAGACTTATTCTTCCACTTCCTGTTGCTGTTCTGTGTCCAGCCGGCAGCTGACGGAGGCCGGCTGCAGCGGCGGCGCCGGCTCCCATTCAAAGTCGTTCGATCACTCTCACTACAGGCCGTACCAGGGGAGCGGCGGGGGCGGCGGGGACAGCGGCGACGCCCTCAGCGTCACGTCCGTCAGCTCCAGCGGTTCCGACCTGGAGGACGTGAACACCAGCTTCCTATCGGATTCACCAGAGGGACACGAGAGGAAGGTGAGTGGAGGGAAATATTTGAAGTGTTACGTACATAGGTAGAGTTTCACAAAGAGACAGAAGCCCAAGTTTATGTTGGTTTTTTAAGTCATATGCACCATTTTTACAATAACTGGTGAATGGTAAATAAATGGTAACATAGTTACTTAATTATGCTATAAAATGGTACTACATAGCTGTTTACGTGAAACCTGCCCTTTAAAACGGCTTTCAACATGTTTTTGTTTTCAGACGTCGACTCCGTCAGTGAAGCTCACCGTGTCTGCTTTGGGGAGAGAAGCTCCAGCTGCAGACACGACCTCAACGGTAACGCTTTAATATTTTGTTCTTCAAATCATCTACTCATCGAAAAAAGTTGTTATTCCATTGGCAGATTATTTCACTTATAATATGGGAAAGATCTTATTAGTGAAACTATCTGCCAATGGAATAAGAATATTTTAAATCAATATTAAGGAGTTATTTACTTAAAACAAGCTCTTATATCTTGCTGAAAATGTTCTTGTTGGTTCTTGTTGGTTTTATCTAATTTCAAGGGTAGTAAGATATTTGCACTAGAAACTAGACCACAAATACTTGGTAAGATGAGTTGTTAAAATGTTTTACATTTCTAATGTCTGAAAGACTATGAATTTTGTTTAGATTGTGTAGAAATGACTTTTTTTTTGCGTGCTTGGTTATAAAATACATTTATCTGAAAAGTAATTTTATATTAATATATTTTTTACATGAAAATTTTATCTGATTAATTGTTTCAGCCCTAATATTGTTGCATCAGAGAAACATTCTATCTCTAAAGTCAGTAACACTTGTGCAGTGTCCCCCTCAGTTCTGGGAATGCACGTCTCTGTCCTCCCTGGACACGTCGGGGATGGGATCCAGCTCTGGCTCGGCCTCGGGCTCCAGCAGCACCTCCTCGTCTTCGGTCTCCTCCTCCACGCCGCTGTCCGCCTCGCGCTCGCACAAACGCTCGGTGTCAGCCGTGTCCAACTACTCGACGCTGTCGTTGCCGCTCTACAACCAGCAGGTGGATGACTGCTGCATCATCCGGGTCTCGCTGGACGTGGAGAACGGCAACATGTACAAGAGCATCCTGGTGAGACCAAAGATGGGAAGAAAGTGTGGGAATCTGTTGTTTATCTCAGTGGTTTTCAAATAGGGGGAGCGAGGGTCGCTGGGGGACCAACAGGTGTCGTAGGGGGACCTCAGAAGGTTGAAGGGAAGATGAGGGGAAAACAGGAGTTAAAATAAAAGAAATCCAAT
The DNA here is from genome assembly GCF_001444195.1 of Xiphophorus couchianus. NCBI lineage: Eukaryota > Metazoa > Chordata > Actinopteri > Cyprinodontiformes > Poeciliidae > Xiphophorus > Xiphophorus couchianus. The sequence continues at coordinate 4,995,549 of NC_040239.1, forward strand.
AAAGTTTGAAATCATAAATTTTAATTTTTTTATAAATGTAACCTGTTTTTTATAGAAGAAGATTAGGGCCACTGAAAATAAAACATAATTCTGACTTTCACCTCAGAATTATGACTTTTTCCCAGAATTTTGACTTTTTTCTTAGATTTTTTACTTTTTCTCAAAATGTTAATGTTTTCTCAGAATTCAAACTTTTCTCTCAGAATTCCAAATTTTTTTCTCAAAATTATCAGAATATTGACATTTTGTTCCAGAATAAAATTTTTTTTTCCAGAATTTTATGAAAAAGGTGACCCTAATCCGTCTTCTGCAGTTTTTCAATTATTATAAAAACAAATTCAAATAACTTATTGAAAATGGAGATAGTGGCTATAAAAAGCCTCTATTGTCCCACAGAGGGGAAGAAATTAGAATAGAATTACTTTATTCATCCCAGCAGGGAAATTAATTAATTCAGGAAAATGTTATTTCCCACGCTCATTTGTCTGATTGGGTACCAGTTAGATTTATCAAGTTGCTTTGCTCTCAAGCTAGAGTAGCAAGCGTGAAAACTTTCTTTCGAGAAAACTGTGGAGATGAAATGAAATTTATAATGTTATACATTTCCTTATCAAACGAGGGGGTTGTGACAGAAAATTTTATCTGGTAATATATTCAACATCAAATTAATAGACATAATAAGTTGCCTCATAAAATTTTCCAACACAGAACTTAAAAAATGAGAAGTTACGAGGCAACATTTATGATGAACAAAGTAATTATTTTGTGGCATTGTCTGTGAGTTTTCAAAGGGATTCTTCGGCCAGACGCCGTTAGGGGGGCTGTGGCGTGGAAAAGTTTGGGTTTATCTGGGTGGAAGTCGGGTTAAGGGAGTAATAAACGCTCGATGTGTTTTCAGGTGACGAGTCAAGACAAAACTCCGGCGGTGATCAGGAAGGCGATGATCAAACACAACCTGGAGCGGGAGAAAACAGAGGACTACGAGCTGATGCAGAAGATATCAGAGGACAAAGGTAAGCAGGGTTTCAGAAATGCTGACAAATAAGATTTAAAACACACATGACGGTTTCAATGTGCGGCTAAAAGTAGCGTAATTTACAATAAGCATTCATAAAAAGTCACGTTCGTCAGGAAAATATTACATATAAAAACAGTTAATTTAAAAATAATTAAAATGATCTTGTAATAATTGTTTGTGATTTCCTGAAACAGTTCAAAGATGTAATAGTTCTTAGTCAAAATGGCAGCAGATTTAAAGAATTTGAAGCTTAAAGAGAAAATGACAACTGACCAAAATAATTTTTCGCTCTTGCAGTTATGATTGATTGTTAATGTAATTGAGCAAAGTCTTTTAGTGACTAAACAATCATGTTTTCCCAACTCAGGAAGTACTTATAATAAAACTGTACATTACTTTGAATATTCTATCCCCAAAATGACACATAGTGATGGCAGCATTTTGCTGCTTTTCTTCATTTATAAGAAGGAATCTGGTCAGTCAAACCAGAACAATCCTGTGAAAGTAACCAGTTAGAGAAGCTAATAGCACAGCTAAGTTTTAGCTTAGTCCTTTTGCTAACTTTGAAAACATTTAGCGCACCTATCTTCCCTTTTAAAAAGTCCTAAATTCATATATTTAAATTAAGGCCTTAAAATAACGTAACTTTTTAAAAAGTAAGTTGGCCTTTAGTATGTTAATCATAGATCTTAAATTTTGCCTATTTAATCTTGTACATTCTTTTTTTTTTTTTGTCACAGGACTTTTCTGTCAGGCAAACGCTTGAGTCACAATCAGACTTCTTCATTGCTTTCTGTGACTACTGCTAGCTAGCTGCTAACATACCTTGCCAGCTGGCTAGCTTTTTTTTGCGTGTATCATTAATAAATTCTGGATTTGAGTTACCAAACAATACACTATTTTAGTTTTGTTGGGATATACAGATTACTCCAGAACTAGCCCAATAAAAATAATCCAACAAACTGGGTTTTGAAATCTGACGTTGCTCCGTTTCCTTTCGTTCTGCAGAGCTCCGGATCCCGGACAACGCCAATGTCTTCTACGCCATGAACTCTACTGCCAACTATGATTTTGTGCTGAAGAAGCGCGGCTCGGCCCGGCCGGTGCGGGCCAAGAACGTGGCCAGTTCGACGCTGCCTCGCATGAAACAGAAGGGACTGAAGATCGCAAAAGGGATTTTCTGAGACTCTTCAGGAGAGACGAACCGACCCGAAGCGTCCAGGTTTTGGTTTGGATGGAGGCGGAGGCGGGACTTTTCTGTGGCACTTTAGCACTTAACCGGATGTGTTGCTTCTTCAGGACCCTCCTTAAAAAATCAGAGTTTGTTTTCATGAAAGCTGCAAACTCAGGAAAGTGGATAGGGGAAAAAAACCTTCGCTTTGGACGATACTTGGACTCTTCATCATCCTCCGCCTGGTTTGGATGAAACATTCAAACCTCCTGATGCGTCACATTTTGTTCACAAGCGTTTACATCTCAGCGTCAGCGAAGGGAATCTTTGCACCTTCACTTTTTAATCCTCGGGTCAGACCTTTCTGCCATCTTCCCAGAACCGACGGATCACCATAGAGAGATTCAGTCGGGATTTTACAGCAGAACATGGAGGAAGAGACGCTCGTCTGAACGCTGCAGTGTTCACAAAAAAGAGAAAATGGTGTCAAAATCCAGTGAACACAGCCATGAATATCACGCCTCAGTTTCCGTCTTTTATTACCAGATCGTAACCACTACATGGTGGAGGATGCCGCCGCAGCGCGATCGCACTTCACACAGACTGAACAGAGTGTAAATATGAACAACCCAGTCTGTGCAGTATATTGTTCTGAAAAAGGACCCTGTGATTTTTGTTAATAGACTCATGATATCAACACTTTTTAATGTTTTATATTTTGCTTTGTGTGTTTCTTTTTTTGCACCTCGGATACGGTGCTGTTTCTTCACAATTTCCCTTTCGTCCTCGTCCAGACCACCGTTAGGCGCCGTGTTGGGAAAAAGAAAACAGAAGCATCAGCTTTAAAAAAGTGAATTTGGACCTAAATAAAAATAAACAAGTTTGACATTATGGAAAGCCAGAAATACCAAAAATAAGTAAATAAATAGAAAACATATTTTAACGCTTGCTCACTTAAAATAAAAAGAAGTCTATTTTATTATTTTAATGAGTCAATCCACTGTGACCTGTCAAATAGACATATAATCAGCTTGTCAATGGCCTTTTTAGCTCCGCCAACTGCCAACTGGCTGAATCAGAACTATAAAATAATTGTATTAAAAAGTTTAGAAATTTCAAAAATTTGATCATTTAATTGTTGAATAATTAAAGTAACTGCAGATCAGTTTTCTTGTTAATTTTAACATTTATATTTCTACTTCTACTTAAGTAGTCATATCTAAATATTTAACACCTCCTAAATTTATTGAATTGTGGCACTTTTGGCCTTCCATACAAAATGCTTCCTGTTAATGAATTCTACACAAAAATTAAATGATTTTGGGCAAACCTAAAAATAGGGGAAAAAAGTATGGGGGGAAAAAAAAAAAAAAAAGTGTTAAGGAAAAGAAATGCAACCAAATTTAGCTCAATATTTTCATTCGAGTTTTCTGTTCTAATTTTCAATATTCTAACAACTATTTAATGATTTAATAAGGTCAGTAAAAGTGAAAAGATATCAATTATATTTTAAACATTTTTTTGAATGTGGGTCTAAAGTTTGCATAATTTATTCTTCTTGATATTATTGATCTGAATAATCCAAACTGGTGCGAAAACCCTGGAGAAGCATCAACATATTTTATATTTACTAAAAGATGATCAGGTTATTTTCCTGAGAATCCTCAAACATTGCCCAGGTTTCGTTTTATTTCTTCCAACATGGCGGCTCAAACTTTCATATCCGTTCAGCGACAACTTTCCAAATGTGCTGCAGATTTATCCTGCAGGACGCTTAAAGCTTCGGTTTCTCTGAATCCAGACGAATCGCTGGATTTTCATGGACGGAAACCTCAAACCGATGCGACGGTGACGGAAAAATCCAAACTGACGCTCTTCTTTTTTGTGTTTTCCTCCCATGAAAACCGCGTTGTTTTTTCCAGCTTCCTTTCAGTTTTTGTTGTTTTATAACCCCTAAAACATCTCTTTCCACCGCATCTGCACTGTTTTAATTTGGTGCCAAGCATTCTGGGAATTGTAGTAAAGCACTAAAACCCCGAGAGAACACTAAGTCCAGTTTGTCCTGCCTTTTTTTGTCTGCTATATTTGTGCACCGTCAACTTTAACAGATTTACTAACAAACACACTGCAGAAGCAATACGTTGATGAGCGGGAGGCGGGATGCGTTCGATGTCGTCGTGAAACACTGTGACCTTTGCCCCTTTCCGCCCGTCGATCGGCACTGTGAACCATTTATTGTCGTGATGATCGTTTGCTCGTATTGTCCGCGAAGGCAGCAGCACCCGACCCCACTGTGTGCCAAAAACAAAATGGAAACCGTGGAAGTGTCTGCCTTTGAGCGTCACAGCGGGAGGGAGAAATTATTCAGCTTTTGTGTTTACTGTTTACTTTGGGGGAGAACACTAACAAGGAAAAAACACGTCTGGACCCATTTAGTTTCAATTTGTTTGTCTGGGAAACTTGAAGAAAGCTGAAACTGATGCAGAAACTGAACTTTAAGGAATTTATCCAGCAGGAATTTTATATTTTTAAGTCGTTATTTGTTTAATTTTCTCTAACCGAACAAATAAGGTCAGATGAAGAAACCTAATAACTAATAATTAAGAAATGTATATTGAATTGTGGCACTTTTGGGCCTCCATACAAAATGCCTTCCTTTAGAATTAAATCAAAAAGTTATAGCTAAAAGTAAAAGATTTTAAACATTCGCTAGTTAAAAAATGTTCCAGTTTCATTAAAAAATATCCAAAAATAATGTTGGTAATAAAAAGAACCAAATTTATCAGTTTTTATTCGAGTTTCCTGTTCTATTCTGACTAATGATTTAATAAGAAAATGTGACAAAAAATATCTCAACTATAAAAAATTCTCTTGTTTATTTTCAGCACTTATCTGAAAATAAACTAAAAACTGCTTGACTATTAATGTTCCTAAATTCTCCTCAAACAATTTGAGTTTCTGTTTCTCCAGCAGTTTTTCCCAGAAAGCGTCCGAGTGTTTCCGACCGTGGATGGACCATGTGTGTGTGTGTCGTCGTCCCCCTTGTTGAAAATGAATTTTGTGATTCTATGCGAGTTTGAAAACAAAAAAATAAATAAGTAAAAATAATGATTCAGTTTTACATGAAGAAGGAAAAAAAACAATTGAAACAGGTGTGATGTGGTTGTTTTTGTTAATTTTTTGGGGGTTTTTTTTTCCTGGTGCCATTTTTTCACTTTTAGCTGAAGGATTTCAAGATTTTCTTACAGCAATTTTTTTCGTCTTACTTTTTTTTTTTCTCATGAACAAAAAGCCCTTGTGTTGACAAACTGTTTTTGGTTGTGTCTTATTTATTGATTTGTATATAAAGATTTTGTTTTGCATTGTACATTCTCTCCTCTCTTGGTTATAGATTAATATATTCATGTATATACGAATAAACATTAAGTTTGTAAAGTTAAAATAACATCTTGGCGTCTTTGGTTTTTATTTTTGTTTACACATTTACTTAGTCTTTTTAGGACTTAACTGAGTAAATGAGCTTGAAAAGTTTACTAACAATTCATTTAAACCATTTTTGCACAAAATATTTTCAATTAGGACAAAGCTATTAGCTACAAGTTAAAATCTTCACATAAAAATGTTAGCTAACACACTAAATGTTTATCTTTTCATATCAATATTTCTGATTTTCTTTTAAATTAATGGTAGATAGGACCACATCTTTCCATTGAATTAAACACTAAAGCAGACACAGAAATCTGGTTTTACATATGTTAACACCTTGAGTAAATACAGTAAATGTTTTCAAATACAGAGTGAACTAAATCATGTTTTTATTGCTGAGAATATTCTGAATATTTTTCCGTTTTTTTCAACCAAGCACATTAGTAAAGTGGTTCTTTACTAATAGAGAAAATACGCAATAGCCTTTTGAAATTTTGGATCTACAATTATTTCTACAAAAAACATTAAATACTATTTTAAAAATATTTCATGCTTAATTCGTTGTTGAGCTGGAAAAATATTCTCAGAATTTTTTAGTTTTTAAAAAAATATGTATGTTTAATTTTTATTTTACAGACAGCCATGAACATCCTGTTGAAAAGAATGTAATACAAAAATGTCAATCAGAAGCTTCTCTGGCTTTGCAGTAACAGACTGCTACATGAGATTAGCATCTACATTTCTTTTTTTTTTTTTTCTTGTTTTTGAGAAACATGGATAATACGAGTTACATTTAATTTTATTCTCTCGGAGATGAACAAAGCATTTTTTTTATTCAATTTCAATTTAAAACTATATCTTAATAAATTCCTAAAATGATTTAAAGATGAATATGCACTCAGAGTAGCAATAAATAACCGAATTTCGGCTTAACAATTATTTTTAAAAGTTGTTAAAATCATAGTAAAGTTGCTCGTGAGCCGAATCCAACAACTCGGATCCTGAAGCGGAACCGGAAGTCCGTCATTTAACGGTCCTATTCAGTTTGTTGAGCTTGTTGTTTGCGCTTGCGCTGTAGCTCGGACCTTTGTTATTCCATGTCACTATGGCGCTTAGCAAAACGTTTGGGCAAAAACCGGTGAAATTTCAGCTCGAAGAGGATGGAGAATTTTACATGATCGGTTCTGAGGTCAGTATCTTCAAATGTTTATAACCTTGCTGCTGTTACGGATCGTGATTTTGAGCAAAAACGTTCCGGTGTGTCAGCCGCTAGCTGTTAGCTTACCTATGCTAGCGAGGCCAGCTGAGGGGAAAGGCAGCGCGTGAAGGTTCATTCATTGATGATCAGAGAACAGCGCGGGGATAGAAAGTGTTGATCAATAATAAGTTATCAGAAAGTGAAGTCTGGAATAAAATTAATCTTTTATTTAATCGTAAACGTCAGCTGTCAAGCAAGCTAAGCGTTAGCATACGAGCTAACATGACTTCAACAAACAAAGCGCTCATTTTTAAGACAAACCGTAAAATTAGTTGGATTATTGCTTTATTATGTTAAATCTAATGTTGATACGACTTGCTCTGTTGTTTCGGTCTGTCTAGGTTGGAGATTACCGTTTTAAAATGACAAGTCTAACGCTTTTATTATGTTTAAATGGCCTGTTTTTCTAATTCTGCACCACTGTAGAAGATTATTATTACATTATCACATGTAGAAGATTAGTAAGTGGAAAATATGTCAACAACAAATGTAAACAAAGAACCAAGAAAACACCTAAAAGGGTGAAGAAATGATTAAAACTTAGTGTAATCATGGGATTAAAAAAAATATCATTCCATTCATTTTTATATATTATGCTGTTAATGTGGACAATTCCCACTTGTTTAGCATCAGTTTGGCCTTGGATTGTGAGACGTAAACAGAAACGTATATTAAACTGATAATCTGATTGAAGGGTTATGGAGGTATGACTTTGTATTTGGGTCTTTGTAGATAGAAAAAAAAAGTAAAAATCTGCCAATAAACTCAGAATTAATCTCAGAAAATGTTTTGGAAATAATTTCTAAGTTTTAAAAGTAGTTAAATTTTCGATATATATATATATTACAAATTTTAAACTTTCTGAGCTGATAAATTTCAGAGTTTTTTTCTAGTAATGTTTTTAGATTTATTTCAACATTTCTGAGGAGCTCAGATATTTCCTTGTTTTTTCTAGTAAATTTCTGAGATTGAGATTCTGGTGTCTGAAACATCACAATTTTTTATTTTTTTTTACCTCTTTATGTATTGATTTTCTTCATTTTTTTCTGGCTTTTTGTCAGGTGGGGAACTACCTGCGCATGTTCAGAGGCTCCCTATATAAGCGATACCCGTCATTATGGAGAAAACTGGCAACAGTGGAAGAACGGAAGAAAATTGTAGAGTCTTCACACGGTCAGTTGAGGGCAGCACTAGTTGATTTTTTTTTACCACTTATTATAGGGGGCCTGGTTACAAGATTATGGTCATAATGTTAGCAGAAAAATGATGCAATTTTACGAGAAAAAAACTTTGTCATAAAGTTGTTTTTAATGAGAAAACATTATCAAGATGTGCAATTTTTTCCTTTGAAAAAGATGTTTACAGGATCGTTTCTGCTACTGATAATAATTTTATGCTGATATGTTCATAGTATTACCTGTAAAACCGATACCAAACTATAACTTGATGCTCAATATTCCTCATTTTATTTTATTTTTTGTTGGATTTTTCATAGCAGTGATACTTTATTCTCCTAATATTAGGAGTCTGTAACAAAAAGCAATTAAAAGGATATTAATTTCCATTCAGATGATTAATATTTTTTGAAGGGCAATTTTGTTTTCAGAGATTTTATGAGGCATTTTATTTATGGTATTGTTTGTTTGGTTTTTTATTTTCATTTTATTTATTGTTTTTGGTTGTTCTCTGTTTAATTTGGATATTTAAAATATCGTCTAGCTCCATTGTTAAGAGTTTAAGCATAACAAAATTATGGTTCGTTGGTCATTTTGAGGCTGAATTTGCATTATTATGCTGTAATCAATATATTACTTGAAAATTGTCTCAAAACAACAAAATTATTGTTTATCGCACTAATTTCCGGGGCAATTTATTGTCCAGGAAAATGTATCACCCGAAACATGGTAATCCAAGGAGTGAATTAAATTCAAATTTTCTAAGACCAAGAATTTGATCAAATCAATTTATCGCCCATCTTTCTACTCTTAACATAAAACTGAGCTTTTATGCTGTGAACAGAGTGAAATAGATGTTTTATTTTTCAATCATGTTTTTATTAAACTAGCTAGTTTTCCTAATAATGGTCTGACAAAGACATACTTGGACTGTAATTTATGAAGTTTACTCAAACCCTGGTTTTATTGTGTCTTGATGATTATTTTGTAAAATAAGTTGGTGTTTTCTCATTGTTGTCTTCCCAGATCACGGCTACACTCAGCTGGCCACCAGCGTTACGCTCCTGAAGGCCTCGGAGGTTGAGGAGATCCTCGAAGGGAACGATGAAAAATACAAAGCTGTGTCTATCAGCACTGAGCCGCCCACCTACCTCAGGTAAAAAAAAAACCATCTGGAAAAAAAGCAAACACACTTTGAGACTAATTATCTCTCTGTAAAGCAGCCAAGATGCTAAAAGCTCACATGATTATGGAGATATTGTCACTTACTTACAGATGCATTTATTTTTTTAAATCAACTAAATCTGGAAGTCCAGCTATTTTATTGTATGTTACTGGACTTAAAATATTATGTTTAGCTGTTATGTGAGCAGCATTGTTTTAGATAAGCTGATTAATTTTTAAACAATTTTTAGGCAGATTTGTGAAGACACCATTATAGTAATTAAAAGGCTTGTCACAATTAGCAATAAATCAATTAATCACACCTCTAATTATAATAACAGAGCAATAATGACAATAATAGAAAAGATAATTCAAGAAAAATTCTTTGTTTTGTATTTAGACTTGCCACGTAAAATATCATCATAAAAAAAATTACTAAAAGTGTTGGTTGGCTAAATTTGTGCCGTTCTTGAATTGCAGTCAGGGGCCACACAAAATTAGTCCAAAGGCCACAAATGGCCCCCGGGCCACACTTTGGACACCTCTGATGTAGAGTCAGTGCACAGTAATGTAGATATGTGTATCATCTGTGTAGTTATGCTAGCTAATCTCATTTCCTGTTATAATCTGAGCTGGTGGGAGCACATAGATACTGAATAAGAGAGGTTCTAGGATTGAACCTTGGAGAACCCTGTATGTGATTTCTGTCCACTTTGATAAGAAGTTTCCTATTGAAACACAGATGTTGCTGTTCTTTCTGACTCTGGGATTCAATGGTTCGGTTCTGCTGTGTCTCCACCAGGGAACAGAAGGCAAAGAGGAACAACCAGTGGGTTCCCACGCTGCCCAACAGTTCCCACCACCTGGACGCCGTTCCCTGCTCCACCACCATCAACCGCAGCCGGCTGGGCCGGGACAAGAAGAGGACCTTCCCCCTGTGGTGAGGCGCCCCTGCTGGCAGACGGTGTTACTTTGGTTCATGTTTTTTTTTTATGGTTGAGGCTGTGCTTGTTTGGGCAATTATTACCTCTGGTTATGTCCGTTATGTAGCTGGGAGGACCTTTGCTTTTATTTTTGGACAGTTATGATACATAACCGTGGCAACATGGTATAGGCATTTGCAATAAATCAATTAATTGCATAATAACTTAAAATGAGCTTGATAAAAGTCTAACTAGCCCTTTTTTAAAGGATAAGTTTGCTTACAGACAGTTCATTTTATCTGTTTTTTTTATTTATTTTGGATATTTAAAATGTTTTCCAGTTCTAGTGTTAAATGTTCATTTTGATTTAAAGTTTATTGATCTTTGACAATGGGTTTTTGCATTATTTATGTCATTACCATTATATTACATTGAAAAGCCGCCATTTTGAGAAACGCTGCAAACATTTGACATCCAGTAGGAAGTAGCTAGTTTGCACCACCTGCCACGTTTGTCTGTTTTTGGTTTTATTTAGGACATTTAAACTATCTTCTAGTTTGAGTTTTTAGTGTTTTTTACTAAATTAAAGTTAATGATCTTTGTGACTGTTGGGTCTAAATACCTATTAAACAAAACACAGGAAAGACAAGAGAGTTAAATTCTTTTTGTACTCGCGAGGAGAGCAGACAGAGAGATGCTTTCAGTTACAAATCTCCAACCGCTCTGAAAACACATCTCCCGCTCCCTCTATTTTATTGCTTTTTTAGGGGACCCTCTTACACTGAGCGCTTTAACTCTCAAAGGGAGGGGAAAACAATTTATCACATTGTTGCAGCGCTAATGACATTTACTATTAGACACATGTTATCTACACTCTAAATCTTTCTGCTCCAGTCGAGTACCAGACACGGCGTCGAGTACCACAGGAGAGCAGACAGAGTTGTCTCCGCTATCTCCACGAAGGCTTCACTGCTCTCTTTCTCAAAGAGGTCACAGGAAGGAATCATAATTATTCAACACACAGAGACATTACTTAGAATAGAGGAAAAAGAGAAAAAGCATATAATTAAACATTATCTAAATGTTACTACAAAGCTACATGATACAACGAATATTTGATAATTACTAAAAATACAATTTATCCAACAGTGACAGTGAACTTATCAGTGTTTTACTATAAAATGGTCTTAAAATTACAATGCTATTGCTTATTTCCAGTTTCTGGGAGAATAAATTATACAGTAAATTTTATAGGCGTGGTTCATTTTTTGCGTCTTTAAATGTTCATCAGCTTCGACGACCACGACCCGGCAGTGATCCATGAAAACGCCACACAGCCTGAGGTTCTTGTTCCGATCCGTCTTGACATGGAGATCGAGGGTCAGAAACTGAGAGACGCTTTCACCTGGAACATGAACGGTAGCTTCTCACTCATTTCTCTCTCTGATGAGATTTAAAACAAACACTTACAGAGTGTTCCTGTTTTTTTTAAATATCCAGAAAAGCTCATGACACCTGAGATGTTTGCGGAGATCTTGTGCGACGACCTGGATCTGAACCCCCTGGCCTTCGTCCCCGCCATCGCCTCAGCCATCCGGCAGCAGATCGAGTCCTACCCGACAGACAGCCTCCTGGAGGACCAGACGGACCAAAGGGTGATCATCAAGGTGCGGCTTCACTCTTAAAGGGGACCTACTGTGCAAAATTTACGTTTGTACTTCCATTTCTAAAAACAACCCAAACGCTTAACCCATCCCTCCCTCCCCCCCAAAAAAACACCCAGGTGGTTGTTGGCAATAAATTCAAGATTTTTGGTGTCTGGAAAACGAGCAATTTCAAAAACTTCACAAATAAGCAGACACTGCCTGTTACCTAGAAACCCAGCAGAGTTCCGTCTGTTACCTAGCAAGCCAAGCTGAGCTCCAGAATGTTTGGTTAGCTGAATCAGTGACCCAAACAATGGCTGCTGAAAAAGGCAAATGTTTTGTTGTTGACTTACCATCCAGAAACCACTTGCTTCGCTGTTGTTGGTTGTGCAGGAGGCTCTACTTCTGCTTTTCAAACCTGTACAGTTGTATAATTGTGCATCTGTTTGCAGCCATTTTCACGTGTGACTAAGCATGTTACAAATTTTACAATAACAAGTATTCTGGGACAATAACTTTGTCCCAGAAGTTTTTGCGATAAATGTTGATATTGCTGTTTTGAAACCATTTTCAGATAAGTTTGCCCTCTCAAAGATCAATAAAATTTAATTTTGTAACAAACACTAAAACATGGAACTGGAAGATAGTTTAAATATCCAAAATAAAACCAAAAAATATAAACAGAATTACAATCACGCACAACTGGGCTCATTTTAATTTATAATGCGGTAATTGATTAATTGATTCATGTGAGTGTAATTGTTGAGTTGGAGGGCGTGACCAGCAGCAGCAACTTACTTGGATTAAAAGTGACAGAGCCCTTAAACAGCTCTTTCTGAATTGAGATCCAAATAGGTAAAACCGACCAGACTGAAATCTCATTATTTAAGAATGATTTTGTGCTAAAAAATGTAATGAATGTTTTTTTTTAGCTCATATTCCTGTCCAAACCTGTTCAAGGAAGCATAATAGGTGACCTTTAATGCAGGCGGCAAATTTTTTACGTTCTTCTTCTCGTCGTCCAGCTGAACATCCACGTGGGGAACATTTCTCTGGTGGACCAGTTTGAGTGGGACATGTCGGAGAGAGAAAACTCTCCGGAGAAGTTTGCCCTGAAGCTCTGCTCGGAGCTCGGCCTGGGCGGAGAGTTCGTCACCACCATCGCCTACAGCATCCGAGGTCAGCTGAGCTGGCACCAGAGGACATACGCCTTCAGGTACCACAAGATGGCGCCTCAGCAGAGCTGCAGCTGTGTTAATAATCAATTAATCAGTTTATCACATAAAAAAATCTGCAGATTTTTCATTTAATTACTTAAACGTTTTTACGCAATATTAGAAATGCATTAAAAGATGCAAATAATTCCATTCATTTTTTAATAAGAAAATAAAATTTTTTTCTTTTAGTGCACTATAAAAACACAAAATCTTACCAAGTATTTTTGGTCTAGTTTCTAATGGAAATATCTTAGTACACTTGAAATAAGGCAAACTAACTTACAAGTAACTTTTCATCTAAATATAGGAGCTTGTTTTAAGTTGATAATGTCTTAATATTGATAAAGTACTAGTTATACTAATACTTTAATAGGTGAAATAATCTGGAACTAGTACGTTTTCATCAGTACCAAGGATTTTTTACACTCTTTTATGTCTGAGTGTGATTCAAGGCTAATATACACTTGCTAGCTAACTAGCTTTTTTGTGTCTGTCATCGAATTGTGTAAATTTATCATCATTTTGTTCTGTGACTTGAAGCGGTTAATGCTAACGGTAACTAGCTGCACACTCCTGGTCAGCTGGCTAAATGAAGTTCGTTCCTACTGTAATCTTTTCCAGTGGCTCTCTTGAAAAGTTCTACTAAATTTGAAGGCTGTTCTATATTTTTGTTTGCGACTCTTGACCTTCTTCACTTTAACTGCTTGTTGGATCAGCGGATCTGACCTTACTGGGTCTTGGTCTGGGATAGGATGATGAAATGTTTCCAAACCCAGACAATAATCCCTGCCACAGCTGGACACGTGAGTGGAGAAACGACTCCAGACTGTTTATTTTAATGCTGATGGACGATGTTTGTTGTCATTACGACACGAGCAGAACGAGACGTTTCTCCTGCAGATGCGAGCAAAAAATGCAAAAACACAAAATGTTTTCAAAAAGTGTTTTTTCCCAATCATCCCTTCTGTGAGCAATAGGACCAGGCTATGAGAATTTTTGTTTAATTACATCATATTGTACCAGAAAAAATGTCATAAAATTTAGAAAAAAGTTACTTTACTGAGGAAAACAAGCTTCATTATCAGGATTTGTTGTGACCAGCTCAGTTCATGTGATTTTTTTTCCTTAAAAATAGTTAATTATTATAATTTGATGCCATTGTTAAAATATTAAGTATTTCAGTTCACTGTTATTGCTTACGCACACACTAATGAGGTCATAGATATTCATTCATTAACCTACAGTATTTTTCTTTTTCTCTAATGTAGCTTTGATATGACTCTGGTGCTGTGATGTATAATAGAAGTAAAAAAAAATATTTGTAAAAATAAAATATAACTTCCCCAAAGTGCTCAGCATTCCTCATAAAATTACGACTTTATTCTCCTAAATTTATGCCTGGGGGTGCTGACATCACTCTGAGCTATGAAAACCCCAGGAGTGCATTGGTGGAAAAAAAAATTCCCCAGTATTATTAAAACAATTTATCTCTCAGCCCCACTTTCATGTCACTTGTTAATGTCTCTCACATATAATTAAACAGAACACACCGTAAATTTAACCAGGAAGCGGTTTGGTATTTTTCAGTGAGAACCCGCTTCCTACGGTGGAGATCGCCATCAGAAACACGGGCGAGGCAGACCAGTGGTGCCCCCTGCTGGAGACCCTGACAGACGCAGAGATGGAGAAGAAGATCAGAGACCAGGACAGAAACACGAGGCGAGTCTGACGATTTTATCATTTATTATTCTAGCCTTTTTATACAGTATAAACAAATGCAAATAAACACATGGATTCATTTATTAAATAAGAGAAAACAGCAAAAACGTAGCATTACTTTATTGAACACTGTGAACAGTACCGAAAAAATACTTATAACATCAACATGTGAAAAACTTCCAGCTCGACTTATCAATACAGTAAAGGGCTGATCTAGTGATTATTTTTCAGATTAATTGATTAATAAATTGACACCAAATGTGCTTTAGAGATTGTTTTTTTTTTTTTTTTTTTACAAAAGTTAAACACGTGAAGATAAAATTTTGCAACTTCAGTAATTTACAACATTTACAGACAAAAAAGTATTTATATCCAGTATTTATTATTTCTCTATATCTATATATTGAACAGTTTTGGATCGATTGCTCCTCTAAATGCTTTCCTTTCAGCAAATGAGCTTTTTGAGTCTGTACACTCCAGAAAACGACAATTTGATTACTAAATTAGTTGTTTATTTCAATAATCGATTCACCACGATTTATCAAATTAATCAATCAGCCCTGCTTTCATTTCCTAAGGATAGAGTGTATGTATGAATAATTCACCAGAAGTGAAACAATTTAATTTTAAACAACTTTTTGCTCAATTTGATCTTTTTCTGTAATAGATTTATCAATTAATCAGGTTTGCCTGTATGGCACAATTTATCATCAACACCGTAGTTCAAAAAAACATTTTTTTGAAAGCATAAAAATAAAACGTCATAAAAAACAAAATGCAGTCAACAATTGAGAAACACTTAGTCACATTTAACATCAAAATGCTCAATTCAGATCAAATAAATTGGAAAATTTTTCATTTATTTGGTTTAAAAGCAACTTTAAACAAGTGAGTAGTTAGTTAGCCTTGAGTTAAAGGAACTCAGTGTTTCGGCTGTTTTCTATTAGTTTATTAAAAACATTTCCTCCTGTTCTTGTTGTTTTTTAAATGCAACTATTAACACCTGCATCCTGTTTGTCCCCCAGACGAATGAGGCGTCTGGCGAACACGTGGTAGATGTGAATGCAGCAGCAGCAGCGCCCCCTGCAGAAACATTGAGGCAGGACCAGTTGAAGGGCAGCAGAGGTTTTTCCTTGTCTCTGGAGCTGCTGGGCCGGACTCTCGCCGTTTTATTTTTAATTTGAATCTGTTTGTTGAAGGCCCGTTAGAGGATAAAAAATTAAAAACGACCTAGAAACCTTGATGTTTTCCCCGCGCCGAACCCTTCTTCCTGGAGAAGCTGCTCTTCTTGACCTTTGACCTTCTACCTGACCAGCAAGACAGACAAAAACACACCCGACTCAGATAATATATTGTTTTGTTGTATTTGTTGTCTTTTTGTACATTTTAATAATTCTTACAAAATAATAAAAAAAATCAGTAAGAAATGTATTTGTTGTCCTTTTTTGGGCTTTAATTCCTGCAGGCAGATTTTTAACGGACATGAAAGAAATTTATTAAAATAAGACAAAAAAAAATTGTAAAGCGATGGAGAAGTTTGCACTCTTCTGAGGTTTTTGTGTCATTTCCTTCAGTGTTTGTTAGTCCAGCGCCCCCACAGGCAAGGAGGGGAACAGGTTTTTCATTCAATTTGGATCGTTTGGCAGATCAGTGAGAAAATGAATCACAGCAACAATTTTCGTCCAGAATCGAACCGAGCTTACCGGACTACTCGATTCTGCTTCAACACAACTGAATACAGAAATTTGATCTCCAGCAGGACTCTGGAAAACCTACGACAAAGTATCAGGGCTCTCTTGTAGATATAAAAAAAACGGGATTAAATTTATTAAGAAAAAAAAAAATAACATCTTCTAGACAAATGATTTCTGAGCTTTAAGAATTTTGTTTTTCAGAAAGTTGAAAATTTCTAACTTTTGAAGCTCAAAAAAATAATAAAAAACAGAACATCTGTGAAATTAGCCTCAAAATGTGAGTTTTTTTCTCACAAATTTTTGACAATATCTAAACTCAAAGTTTTTTTGTTTTTTTTTAATTTTTGACTTCTCAAACTGAAACTTTAAAGTTTTTTCCTAGAAATTTTCTGGCAGACATTTACTCCTTTTTTAAATGTACAATGACGTTAAAGCAGATGCGGTTGTTCCAGCGGAATCTTTCCCAGTTGCCTTTCATTTCCAGACTCCTCTCCGTCCTGGTTGGACTCCGGTCCTGGTTTTCCCAGCTGTGCCGCCGTCGTCCCACAGAGTCGTGTTGTTGTGCTAAGCAGTTTCCATTTTGTCTGAGCCACAAAGGCAGCGGGTGAAAGTGCAGCGTGTGCAGACGAAGCTGCACGGTTTTCCATGCGAGGCTTCCAGTTGCTCCTCGTTTCTTCTGCAGCTTCCATTACATTCCAACACAAAGTTCTATGGGTTGGTCGTTACAGACCCAGTTCTGTTCGGTCTCTGCTGTAACTGAGGCCGTTACCGTTACTTTTCTTACTATATGTAGGAAAAGTTCGGAGAAAGTTTTGACCTTGCAGCATGAGAATATAGTCAGTTTGAACTTTTTAAGCCTTCTCAAACAGATCGATTGATTATCTTTTTGATTGTCTTATTGATTTTCTGATCGCTTGTTGCTCCTGGAGTTTTTAGCTGCCTTGCTCCTCGTTGTGCTGCAGATCTCCTCCTTCCTGCTGTTCCTCCTGGAGGAAGCGGCGGTCAGGTCCCTCAGGTGGGTCAAACATGACCCGTCTGTGCAGAAAAATTGGACGGAGAGGGCGTTCAGATCTTTGTTGCAGCATTTAAAATAAAATAAAAGGTTATTAGTTCTGCAGAATTTTTTTTATATTTTTGTTGGTATTTTTTTGATAAAGTGATTGTTTTCTTTCAGGAAAAGAAAGACTATTTGAAGCCAGAAGTAAAAACAAATAATGTGTCTAAAGAGAACAACTAAAATCCAATATTTTGTCTGTTTCTAAAACATTTTCCCTGATAAAAAGCTTTGGAGGACCGATTCCAGTTGATCTGTTTTATACTCTGGTTTCTTTCAGTAATAAATGATAAGTTGAGTCTACTTTACTTCAACTCTTACAGCAGATCTGGTGTCGTCAGCAGCTTTCTTCCTCCTGGCTGGTTCGGAAACACGTCCTCTAAGAAGTAATACAGGTGTCCAACGCCGATACCTGAGGAGAGAGCATTTGATGTTTGTTATGGCTCGAAGCCACAGATCTCTGTTCTGCATGAACTCCTAAAGCAACAATGTACAAGACCATTGTAGGCAGAAAAAAATAAAGGAGTAAATTCTGCCAAAAATCTCAGAAAAGTTTAAAATAAAACTTAAAAATTTCTGAGCTTGAAAAGTCAAAAAAGTTTAGAAAAAGATGAAATTTTTAGATTAATCTAAAAAAAAAAATTCTAGAAAGACTTGAAATGTTGAAAACTTGCTAAAAAAAGATCAAGGAAATACTGAGATTAATTATGACATTTTCTAGAAAAATAACTGATAATTTCTGAGTTTGAATAGTTGAAAATTTGTTAGAAAATAAACTTAATTTGAGATTCACCTCAAAAATGTTCTAGAAAAATTTGGAAACTTCTGAGTTTCAAAAGTTGAAAATTTTCCAAGCCTTTTCAAGACTATTTCTGTGCTGAAACTCAAAATTTCAGATTTTTTTTTCTTGCAAATATTCAGTTTTTATCCTAAAAAAATTGCGAAATTATTCCCAGAGATTGTTGACTTTTGTAACTCAATATTTTCCATGTTAAGAAAATTTCTGAGTTTTTTCTTGCACATTTAAACTTTTCAAACTCAGAAATTTCCAAGATTTTTCTAGTAAACTTCTGAAATTAGTCTCAAAATTTCAGAATTTTTGGGCAGAAATGTACTCCTCTTACTTGTTTCTGTCTACAATTGCCCTAATAATGTAGCCGTAAAAGCCAGACCACAGAGGGCTAAGGCTTCTCACCCAGGACGTCGGCGGTGACGGGGTTTCCGAGCAGCAGCGAACATCCCATCAGCACCCAGGGCAGAAGCGGCGCCCGGAAGGTGAGGAGGCAGAAGAAGTTCATGCGTATCAGTGGGTTTCTTTTACTCCAGACGTACACCAGCATGGTGATGAAGGCCTGGCCGAGGAAGAAGATGTTTGCAAACAGACCCAGCAGCTGCAGACTTTCAGGTTAAATACTGATCAATCTAATTTATGAAGGTTTAATGTTCACAGACATTCTGCTAAATAATGTCAGGGTTAAACAACATGAGGATTTTCCAACGTATTCAACTTCTTTAGGTGATTTTTATCCCATATTCCTGTTGCTATCTGCAGAGTTTGGTGTTTTTATTATTTTGTGGGAAGTGGGTCTAAAGTCAGATTGATTGGATCCTTTGGGATTCATCTCACATTTCATAAACTCGATGTGAACAGAGTAAACAGAGGAGGTTAAGAGAGTTCAGTGTGGACTGGGTTAACCAGATCCACGCTAGCTGCGTTTAACTACTGACCTTATAAATGCGCAATTTCACATTTTGAAAAGAAATTCGCTAAGAAAAACACACCATTTAGAAAAAAACTCACGGTTTTTGACAAAAAGCTTGGATGAGGTGGTTTTTAAACATCTTCTCCTGATATATATTAAAATTTTAAGCCTGCAATGTGGATCTCCTAACATTTTACCCTAATTGTGCATTCTTTAAATCTACAGATGTCTCTAATTTAACCAGGAAATGTTTGCTCTCAGAGTTTGTAAAGGATACAGTTATGAGGATTCCTCCAAACAGGAACATGAAAACAAAATCAGCCGTTCTTCCTCGGAAACAGTCTTCCTCCAGCATGCGGCAGTACCGATAGCTGACCTCAGCTAAGGACTCGACTGCAGGTTTTTCTCTATATTCAACAAATTATAATTTACGTCTCAATAAATCTCATTTATCTTGAATTTTAATTTTGGGCAACATCAAGATCATAAATGTCCTAAGAACACTGGTTGTGCCAGAATGTTTTGTTAAAATATTAATAAATAGCAGTTTAAGTACATAACTGTTACCTTTAAGGTTATATTTAGAGTCTAGAGGACCAAATAAAAACTCATGGTGGGCCAGATTTGGCCCCAGAGCCTTGAGTTTGACACCTGTGCATTTGAAAGTAACAAACTTTAAACTGGTATTAAAGTAAATGCGGTCTTACTTTTTGTTAAGACCACATTTCTGTTTTTAAAAATAGTTATTTTTTATTGGTCTGATGTTATATTCCAAACTTAAATTAATAAATCATTAATTAAGTGGAAATTAATCATAATTAACAGAAATAAATGTTTTCAGACATCAATCTGAGTGCAATTAATCTCTATAATGCGTTTCACTTAGTGGTAAAGTTTCTGAAATAAATTGACTTTTCAATAATATTCTAATTTATTGAATGATGGTGTATTAGAGGGATTGTAGATAGAAAAATAATTACGTAAATCTTTAGGAAAAACAAGAAAGATTTCTAACTACCAAAGTTGCAAAATTGCTAGAAAAATCAAATCTTTGAGCTTCAAAAGATTCAAATTGGATAGACAAAAAAGAAAATATCAAAATTTGAAATGTTGCAAATTTTCTAAAAAAAACAAAAAAAAAAAACTCAAAAGAAAAAAACAAGGACATTTCTGAGTTTGAAAAGTTGATAGAAAAAAATCAGAAATTTGAGATTAATGTCAGTTTTTCATAGAATATCCCAGTTCCAGCTGAAATTCTTTTCTAGAAGAATTTCGGACATTTTTGAGTTTGAAAAATTACAAATTTGCTAGAAAAAAACTCAGAAAGTTTTAGATTAATCTTAGAAAAATGTCAAGAAAAATCAAGAAAACGTCTGAGTTTGAAAAGTTGCAAATTTGCTGGGAAATTTTTTTAAAATGAATCTCAGAAATAAAAAAGGCAAGTAAATGTTTGAGTTTGAAAAGTAGAAAAAACTCAAAAATTTTCGAGAAAAAAACATGGAAATGTCTGACTTTCAAAATCAAAAATTTTTGACTTTACAAATCCAGAAATTCCTACTTTTTCTAAAAAATTTCTTTAAAAAAATTAAGACTTTTTTGGCAGAAGTTCCCTGGCCCCTTTTAGTTTTTCTATCTACAATGGTCCTAACATGCTGTGGTAGTAAACTGCTGATAAATAATCATGCTGTTATTTTTCGTAGCTCAGAGAAAGATACAGGAAAATGATGTTGAACAAAAAACCAAATCCAAGAGAACCAAAGAAGAAGAAGCTGGTGATCAGACGCCATATCTGGAAAACAAATGAGGAAACGGTGATGAAGACGAGAAATTACTTTGCTCTTAAAGTATTTAGAGGCTTTTCTTTGTACCTGGTATCTAGTGATGATGAGTTCTGGGTTGAAGTACAGCTGAAACGGGGAGATGACTTGAAGTTGCTGGACAGAAATCTGCAGGTTCAGCTTTGGTTCGTTCATCATTTAGAGTTAAAATTATACATTTCAGTTCTTTTAAACACATGACCTGAATCCCAATTTAAGCTAACAACACAATACAAACATTTTAATCAATAGAAACAGTTTGATTCTTACAGAGAACAGACAGAGTACTTTCTCTCAGAACAACATGAGCTAAAATGTGCTGGTTCTGTTCTGGTTCTGGTGTTTCTTACCACGGCAGCGGTGGTGAGGACGCAGGCCGTCGTGTACGTCCGGGTCACCAGAGGGATCTGGAAATACTCCTGAGTGAGGCTGAGAGCCATCGCTGCTGCTGCTGCTGCTGCATCTCTGGGGCTTCATTTACTCTGAACACAGGCAGCAGGCCACGCCCACTTCACAGCAACAGCCAATCAGATTCACCCAAACACTGAACAAAATAAAATAAAGAAACCCACAAGACCTAACCCAGAACGTCTGGCCTAGTTTATAGTGAAAATATCTTGGTACGTTTTACAAAATACAAAAGAAACTTTTGTCAAGTAACTTTGCAAGCTTGGTTAGAGTCATAATTATTTAATATTGATGAAATAAAGGATTATTTCACTTATAATTAGACATTTGAAATAATCTGTCAATAGAACAAGTAATTTTCATCAATATTAAGAAATTATTGACTTAAAACAAGCTCTTATGTCTTGCTGAAAAGTTATTTTTGTTAGATTTTTTTATTTAAAGTGTACTAAAATATTTGCACTAGAAACGAAACCAAAAAAATTGGGATTTTAATAGTTTTGTGTTTTTGCAGTGAAGTTAGTCCTAAATATAACTACAAACCTTTATCACATCATTAACAAGATCAATTATTTTAGAAAGGAGTGAATTAAACCATTAATGTTTTATTCTTTTTATTAAAATAGCAAATAAATTAATTTAGAAACTAAATACATTATGATAAATTAACAGTCTGATAATTCAATTTGTGTTAAATCTAGAAATAATTCAAGATATTTTTAAAGTTTTTTTCATTTCCGAATTTTACCTTAAATAATATTCATGATAAAAGAATTATTTATATTTATTTATGTGATATTTATGTAATGAATATTTAAGATAAATTACAACATTTTAAAAGAAACCTAGATTTTGTTTATATCTGTCATTATTAAGGATATTTAAATATATCAGTTTTTCTGCTGTATATTTTTTACTAGACCATTTTTTCTGATCTCAGTGGAAATCATTGTTTTCTATCTGAAAGTAGTGGAAGTCAAACTCAAGTTAAATTCTTAATAGAGTTAATTGCATGGTTGTTAATAAATTAATTGTGACTAATGCATTATATAATGTTTATATTTGCAGCTATTTTTGATAAACTATGACAGAAAAATGATTCAGATTTACCCTTTAAAATACTTTTTCTTTCATGAAAGATTCCCAGGAGATTTTATCATTGAAGTGTTTAACGTTTAAAGAAAAATTAACTTTCAGATCTGTTGTTAGACAATGTCGTAAAAAGGTAAAAGATTTATTCAAAGTAACTCAGAAAAACAGGGAAAAACATACATAGTTCCTACATTTTTACAGGTTATAGCCTACATTTGGTTGAATATACAGAATTAAAACATGTATGTACAAAAAGCTTTGCTGTTTGTGCATAAACATGTTGGAAGAAGTCTGATAAATGAGATCAACTGAGTCAAACACAGCAGATTGTAAGGAAAACAGCAAAGTCTGAACGATAAAAACAGAAACGACTCGTCAGCGTCCTGCACTGAGGAGAACGACGATGAACACGACGGTCTGGGCCGAAACTTCAGAGTTCAAGTGCTGCAGCAAGAAAAGATGCAAAGCTGTGGAGCAGCGGTTCTCCAGAAAGGCTGTAATCTGAGATTATTCATCAGCAGTTCAGCAATCTGTGATGCTGAACTGCTGCATCTCAGCTTAATCCAGCTGAGTTTTCTTCGTATTTTCCTTCAAAGCAACCTGACATTCCGTGAAACTTTTGAAGCAGCATTACGTATTTTTCAGCCATTTTATAGCATAATCATGTATTTGATTATTACATTTTCCCAAAATTGATCGTCTTTCTGCTACTCAGTAAGCTTAACACCACTATGATTACATCACGGATGACCGTTGCAGGGACTGAAAAGTTAAAATAATAACAAATTTAAAATAAAGTTTTCTTCTTAGTCAATCAAACATTTGCTGCTTTTATTTTGAGAACCATAAAATAACATTTAAAACCCGATTAAGTGATTTTTTCCCCCCCAATGAAGACAGCTTGAGGCTACAATAGTAAATGAAAAGTAAATGTCTCAAGACTTTTGCACAGGAAAAATAAGACCAAATAGCTAACAGTTAAAAAAAATGTTTTCATTCTGACTTTCAAAATAACAATGTTAAAATCTTTGAATTTTTCCAGTTGGAGTCAGGAGAATATTATTTTTCAATTTTTAGTTTTTATATGCTTTTTAATGTCAGTTTACCAGAACTAGTTTACCACTAACTTGCCCAGTGGTGGAGAACCGCTGCGGTCCCTGAATGCATCACTGACTAACAGAAAACACAGAGCCCCGTTTGATCGTTGTGCAGTGACGTCACCACGGTCCGTTCCGGCCACTAGATGGCGCACTGCAGCTTCTTCTGCGACCATGATGTGAGAAGAGTGAGATCAGACATTAGCAGCTGCAGCAGAATCAACTTTTCTTCTTATTTTAAATTTAAAAGAGGAAAATATTCCAGTTCAAATAGGAACATAACTAGATGAGGATCTCTGGTAAAAGCAAACAAAGTCACTCCTCTGTTGTTCAATTCACGTCCAAACTTGAAAAATGAATCAAATGTCTCCTTCTCAATCAGCAAAGATGTAAAAAAAAGTGTAACAAACCCGTAGAGAAATAAATATTTACTCTGGTTTTTGCATCCAGGACCAGATTTTTCGCATATTTGTGTCTTAGGTTGAGGGAGAAACACCGGACCTCAGGCGATGCAACTTGATCTGTTTTCCTGTTTTTGGAAACCATGAATCACAAAAACAGAACATATGAACTTCTACAGACAGAGGTTAAAATCAGTTGAACCGGTCCAAACAAAGCCACACAGAGATCCCGGGAAAATATAGAAATTTGACGTGCAACGTCGCCACGGTTAGACCTGAAGTAACCGTCTGCTGTTCTCTGGGTTCGTGATTTTTCATGCTTGTTTTGACACCAGGCAGAAAAAAAACTAAAACAGCATCAGAAAGTAAAATCTAAAGGGTAATTTTTTTAGATGTTTTGTTCTAACTGGGATGAAAATGTCAGCCGTTAAAGCAACTTAGCTAATTAAATCAAAGAACAGCTAACTGAAAAAATAAAATAAACAGGTGCCTGGTTTAGAACTGATGCTAATATTTAGACCCAAGCTAGCTGGAGTCAAACTTCAGATAGCTTGTTGAAGGCTCTGCAAAATTGCAGCAACTCTGCAATGACCTCAACAAGACTGTGTAAAGACCTTAAGGAGACTCTGTAAAGACCTTAGTGAGATTCTGTAAAGACCTTCGCAAGATTCTGTAAAGACCTTCGCAAGATTCTGTAAAGACCTTAGCAAGATTCTGTAAAGACCTTAGCAAGATTCTGTAAAGACCTTCGCAAGATTCTGTAAAGACCTTAGCAAGACTCTGTAAAGACCTTCGCAAGATTCTGTAAAGACCTTCGCAAGATTCTGTAAAGACCTTCGCAAGATTCTGTAAAGACCTTAGCAAGACTCTGTAAAGACCTTCGCAAGACTCTGTAAAGACCTTCGCAAGACTCTGTAAAGACCTTCGCAAGACTCTGTAAAGACCTTAGCAAGACTCTGTAAAGACCTTCGCAAGATTCTGTAAAGACCTTCGCAAGACTCTGTAAAGACCTTCGCAAGACTCTGTAAAGACCTTCGCAAGACTCTGTAAAGACCTTCGCAAGATTCTGTAAAGACCTTAGCAAGACTCTGTAAAGACCTTCGCAAGATTCTGTAAAGACCTTAGCAAGATTCTGTAAAGACCTTAGCAAGACTCTGTAAAGACCTTCGCAAGACTCTGTAAAGACCTTCGCAAGATTCTGTAAAGACCTTCGCAAGACTCTGTAAAGACCTTCGCAAGACTCTGTAAAGACCTTCGCAAGATTCTGTAAAGACCTTCGCAAGACTCTGTAAAGACCTTCGCAAGATTCTGTAAAGACCTTCGCAAGACTCTGTAAAGACCTTCGCAAGACTCTGTAAAGACCTTCGCAAGATTCTGTAAAGACCTTAGCAAGACTCTGTAAAGACCTTAGCAAGACTCTGTAAAGACCTTCGCAAGATTCTGTAAAGACCTTCGCAAGATTCTGTAAAGACCTTAGCAAGACTCTGTAAAGACCTTCGCAAGACTCTGTAAAGACCTTCGCAAGATTCTGTAAAGACCTTAGCAAGACTCTGTAAAGACCTTCGCAAGACTCTGTAAAGACCTTCGCAAGATTCTGTAAAGACCTTCGCAAGACTCTGTAAAGACCTTAGCAAGACTCTGTAAAGACCTTAGCAAGACTCTGTAAAGACCTTAGCAAGACTCTGTAAAGACCTTCGCAAGACTCTGTAAAGACCTTAGCAAGACTCTGTAAAGACCTTAGCAAGACTCTGTAAAGACCTTAGCAAGATTCTGTAAAGACCTTAGCAAGACTCTGTAAAGACCTTAGCAAGACTCTGTAAAGACCTTAGCAAGACTCTGTAAAGACCTTCGCAAGACTCTGTAAAGACCTTAGCAAGACCTTGCAATGACTCCGACAATACTCTCTGCAGAACTTATGGAGCCTTTGCAAACACCTTAACAATACCTTGGAAAGACCCCAACAAGACTGCACATATCATAAATGACCCTTCAGAGACATCAACAAAATTTGACAAAGATCTCAATAAGACTCTGCAAAGAACATAGCAGGACCTTACAAAACCTTCTTGCTGTGACTCACTTTTAAGGCGTCCAAACCCCAAAGCCCATTTTCTTGGTTCTGATTGTAAAACAGTGAAATATGACTGGAAATTATAATCTACTTGCTAACTGACTTCAAGAATTAAACCCTCCACTGACCGCCACTGTGAGTCTGATGTCACTCTTCAAACACGCTGAGGTGCGTTGTTGATGAAAACACAAACTGAAACATCCAACACTGACCACACTGAGGACAACAGTTTGTTAAACAGTTTCTGGCTCAGGCGAGACTGAATGCAGGGTCTCGGGCTCATGGTGATACAAAAATGTGCAAAAATAAATACGAGCAGAGCTGCACAGGAGGTGCCAGATCTGAGGGAAGGTGTTTTTTTTTCCTGAGAAGAAGGCATAAATTGATCTGAGTGCCAATAAATGCAGTGAAGCATAAACAGGTGTAAAAATCGTCTCGTCCTCATGAGTCTGCAGTTTTTATTCCATTAACTCCTCTTCGCGTCAAAGGAATCAGGGTACGCGAATCTTCACAGACTCACTCGTTCCTGCACCCAAAGAAATCCATGCCGATGTAGCGTGGGTAACCTTCCAACGAGTTCATGCCGACAGGATCGAACTTCCAGTACTGACGTCCTCGGATAAAATGAGCAAAGCCTGAAGTAAGGAACAAAAAAATGATTCTTTTATTATTCCTGGAGACCGAGGAAGATGGAAAATATGCACATCAAATGGATCTCTTCAGATTAAAGGACTCAAACAAACCTATATTGAACTACTAAAGGAGTTGTTTTCAATTTGCCAATGACTTTCAAAATATGAGACTTTTTGTAATGCCATTAGCTTGTAAGAGTGCATAAACTCTCTGAAATACCAGAACTTTTTCACAAAAATAAAACTTTTGATCTCTTTTGGTCTTGCAGTGGGATAAAAAATCAAAATATTTGCCCAAATCTGCACAGAAATGGTCAACCAGACACAAAAGTAAAAACTGAATGCTGGAAACATATGTCCAGCAGTCTGGAGTTTGGCAAAAGAAATAAAAACAAACTGCTTGAGGCAAGCTGCTGGTCAGAAAGTAAAGCTTAAAACTGGTTCTGAGTAATAAAGTTTGACTCCAGCAACATCCACAGTTTAAGACAGAAATCAAAAGCATTTTTTCCTTCGTACCGTGAGTGTCCCTGAAGGCAGCGTCAACATCCTCAGGAATGCCGGTCCAGTACTGCATGCTGCGCGGTTGGGGCGACTCGACCCGGTTCTCACGGGGACTGAACCTCCAGTAGCTACCGGACTTGAAGAAGTAGATGTTGTAGTTAGGGTCGTGACCCCAGCGAAGTGCAGCCTGGATGTTGGATGTGGACAATCCTAAACTCCTGATGGACTCGGGGCCCCTGATGTGCATCTCAGCGTCAAACACCCAGTAGTTATCATCTGCAGAAACCAAAAAAACCCACTGAAATACAACTTTTATTCACTTTTTCTTTTACAACTGTTAGCGTGCTAATGCTTTGTTAACGGATCCATAAGGACTGTAATAACAGCAGAGAAAATTAGTCTCAATCTTGAGCGATACAACTCAGTCATGCTTCACAGTAGAAAAACATTCATATTTTAAACAATAGACTAAATTGGCATTTTGAGACTTTACAGTTTTTACACAATCAGAGCTGAAGTTTTATGACTTTTCCCTGAAAAACAATGGCAATGTCAATTTATCTGGATAGCACATAAAAACAACAAATCTTGTCTAAAGTGATGCACAAGTCAATGAAATCAAGCAAAAATAACAATAAGAAAAAGGAAATATATTGAAAAGTAATTTGAATATATTCCATAACTGTCATTATAAAAGAAACTCAAACTGTTTGAATCAAACGCCAGAGAATAAAAGTCTCAACAGTCTCAGCGTTGCGTACATAAAAAGGTAAACCATTCCAAATTTTAGGAGCACAAGTCGCAAAAGCCCAATCTCAGCTGAATTAATAGTCAGAAACCTTTTAATAAACACAAAAAACTAATTATTGAATTAAATTCAGAATGTCTTTTGGTAATTTCACTGCCCACTAACGTTTGTGGCTTACATTCTGTGTTTCTTTTTGTGGACTTCCTGTTTATGGCTTCCTAGGAAAGGAGGGAGTCACCATGGCAACCACTGACTTGTTCTATTTTTGCTCTAGAGTCCCAACGCTGCTGGAAAATGTAAAGTTTAGATTTGTTAGACTTATTAAAGCAGCTACAAAGTCTACATTTTTATTGAGATATTCTGGTTGGTAGTTTATAAACAACCATAAACAACATAACTACACCTCAGCCACACGGTGGACACCAGGGTTGTCATGACACTAGGAAAAACACTCTGTTTCTGATACTGAGATGGCAATTTATTATTACATTTGTATGTTGTAAATTTGGCAATTTTTAATCTGCATGGCGTCCAAACAACAATTTTATGTTTGCCTCGTTAGCTGAAGAGGAAGAAGTGAGATTATTTTTGACTTTATTAAATACTCACCTTGAAAGAACCAAATATTCCCTGACTTGTCCTCAAAGGCGGCGTCGATCTTGGTCGGGATCCCCTTCCAGTGTCGGGAGGCCAGCGCCGGATAGCCGCTCTCCAGACGCGCCGATCCTCCAGGATCCCTGATCCTCCAAACGTAGCCTGACTTAAAGAAGAACAGCTCCCCTCGGATCATCGACACGGCGTCAAAATCCGTCTGACAGGCGTCAGGCTGGAGGCAAAACAGAGAACGCTCTCAAAAACACCGTAAAACATTTCAACCACATTTAGTTGTGTCAGCTAGCTACTCCTTACGTCAAATACTTTAGTAAGTTGTAGTAGTAATAAAACTTTAGTAAGTTGTGTTAACTTTTCGTTAATTTTGTCACATTTCTGAGAAAAAAAAGGAATTTAAATCCCTGAAAGAACCAAAAAATACTTAATTGATCCCAAAGGAAAAATAAATGATGTTAATCAGCTCCTCCCAGTTGTAATCCACCCTGTTGCTACGGTTACCCATCACAGCAAAAGAGCAAAGTATGAAAATGTGTTGGCAAAATTCACTCCAGCTGCACTGCATCCAAAACAAGTAGGACTGGTTGCTGAAAAATTCCCCCAGAAAGACATGAATGAAAGTTTGAAAGAGTAAAAAATCTCAATGAAAGTAAAAAGAGAAAGAAAGAAAAAAAAAGAAAAGAGGGAAAAGGCAGGAGTGGGAAATATTTCCCAGGGTGCTCAGCGTGAGAGAGCTGGAAGCGTTATATTGAACTGGTGTTTATGTGTAATTAAGGCTAACATTAATTTTAGTGCGACTGTCAATTAGCAATGCTTGAGAACAATGTCTTCTCAGGATGCTTATTCCGTTCAAAATAAATGCTTTTGAGCAGAAATCAGTGTAATAAAACGTGTTTAATAAAATGCATAATCATTCATGTAAGTTAAATAAAGAGTTTAAATTCCTTTCACTTTAAAATAAGTATGTATTTTAACTTGATATCAATGAAAATAATAAAACATTCTGGAGATCAGCTTGGGTTGCTAGGTAACGAGCTGGGCTTGACTGGGGTTGCTAGGTAACGGGCAGTGCCTTCTGAGTTGTGACATTACATTCCAGAGATTTTTGAAACGGGTAATTTTCCACACACCAAAATAAAAAACATTAACTCTATTGCCAAAAATCGACTGGGCGTGTCTTTTAATTGCTTGGCCTGTTTTCAGAAGCAGTAGAAACCCAAATGGAAATACAAAAACATGCAAAATATGAACTTTACATATTAGGTTCCAAAGTTATTCAAGTAAATTTTAAATGAATCCTAGTCATACATTAATATGGCTGAGTGTATGAATTAATTTATTAACTCACATTAAGTTCGTTGGTCTCTGTTTTGGGGACCAGAGCCCTTGGAGCCGGGGTTGGCGGTGGGGGCAGGACCTGGGGTTTAGCTCCGTACAGGTACTGGATGCCTAGTCTGTCGTCTTCGCTCAGCCTCAGTGGGTAGGAGAAGGAGTAGTACGCGGACATGACGGTTTTGGGCTTACGTGAGTGCTGCAGGCCCAGGACATGCCCAAACTCATGGGCGGCGACCTGCAGAAGGTCTGTCCCTGCAAGGAGGAAGGGAGAGGTTCATACAAGGTCTGAAAATAAGAGAGTGTTTGTTTTGACCCGGTTTGCGCAGCAGACTGCGGGGACTTCAATATCTGAGCCAACTGGGTCAAACAAGGGGAAAAAAAGTCCCTTTAACTGCTGACTCACACTTGTCCTCAGTTAATTGCACTCATGTGTCTGACATGTTTACCATTAGACAGAGTTAACACATACTTTAGCATATCCCACTGTAGCAACTTCAATTACAGTTGCAACAAACAAGTAGGTGATAATTATTAAAATAGATGGTTGAGACACATTACCTGGTGCAGAATAAGCCACAAACATCAAAAGTCTATTTTTAATAAACTGATCTGCAAACAGATAAAAAGTTGCTTCTGCACTAACATCGTCCATCACAGTACAGTTATAAGTGCTCAGTTTATTCATTAATTCCTCTTGTTACAGTTAAATACAACCTTATTGTCATTTTTTAATCATCCTGAATGGATAGGATGAGTGATGGTGTACCTCAGGGTTGGTTGTTTGAGCCCCTTGTTGAGTTTGTTTATAACCGTTTATTTGCAGATGATTATCTGTACGTATCTGTAATGTAGCCACAGGATTCAGATACTTTGCAGTCACTGAATGGACCATAAACTCAGAGTACCAAAGTAATCTGGAGTCAAATGTGAGCTAAATACTAGAATAAAAGGATTTCATTTGTTGAGTTTTTTTTGTAGGGAGCATCAACTCCACCAGCAATATCAAACAGAATAAGCAATTTACAAGACGTTCATTAAGTGATTTTTATAAATATATGCTCAGTTTGGACAATAATGAATAAAACAAACTCAAATCTGAGAGTATTTTGGATGCATTTTGGATGCAAATTGTTTACGTTTAGTGAAGTTTTCCCATTTTTGATCAGTTTATTGAAATAAACACAAACAGACAAACTAAAGTGATCCAGAAACCCACCCATGTAGTTCCCCAGAGTCCAGGACTCGTCGTAGTCGAAGTGAATGTCGCCCTGCCGATGCGTTTTTGGGAAGAAGGCGTGAGCTAGAATCCCACCTGGACCGTCAAACGGGAGGTTGTCTCCATGCCAGTAGCTGCAGGTGAATAAAAGAAGCGTCCCCATCAGAAACAAAACCCTCCTTTTTTAAAAAAACAAAACATCTAAACTCTGTCAAAAAGTGAATAAAAGTAACTCAAATGCTTTAAAATACACAACAAAGTTCAGTATACCAGCTACAGGGATGATAAAGTTCCAAAAATAAATAAAATGAACTAAAGACAAAGATATTTCCGTATAAACAACATTGGGACGTGACGAGATGCTTTAACAAATGATTCAAAGAGGGGAAACACAGAAACGATAAAAGAATGAAAAGCCCCGAGTCAGCAGATACGGATCATCCATAAAGCAGGAGTATCAGCGCAGTGGAGCCTGCTTGTCGTCTCTTGCTCCGTTATCTCCGTGTTCATCTTCACAGCTCTGCAAATCTCTTTGTGCCAGAATCTGATCCTTTCTGTTTAAATGTTCTGCTAGTTTTACTGAAACGATCCTGATTTTTATCCAGGACATAAATCAGGCTCATTCTTATTAGCTGACACATTTTTTCAACAACAAATATAGAAAACGTTATTGGTTGTCTCTAACCAATGTTGATTTTTACTTTTGCATAATTTACTAAAGCAGAGGGATTGTCTCCTCGTCACACAAAGTTCAGAATCAAAATCTCTGCAGCAAAACAGCAATAATGAACGATGTAGTTTAAAGTAACACCAGCAGGGGGAGCAGGTCTCTCCTGATGAGAGGTCACAGAGGTTAAAGCAAATAAAAACTCTGAGCTCAGAGGATTCCCTGAGCATAAGCTCATCTGAACTGGATCAAAACTAAAAAAACAAAGCTTGGTCCGTCTCTGCTGAATGCTGAAGAAGTATGGAGAAATTGGTGCCATAAAGTTTGTTCAAAAGAAAATTAAATTGTAAATTCACATAAGATATTTGAAACTGAAAATTAGTTTTGGATTTTTATTTTGGTGGCCCTAATCTTCTTCCATAATAAGAAAACCTCCAAGAAAACCTCTGCAAATTATATTTCACAAGAACCTAAATAGGATTTAAATTGTTGACAAACCAGAACATGTCTGTCACTGGGAAGAATCCAGTTCATCCCATAGATTAATGCCCAGCTACTGATGGTTTTGTCACTAATTGAGCTGAAGGAACCAATTCATTAATTTCCTGTCAGTTTGTTTATCCATTGACAAAAGGTCATGAGCCGCCATGCTGAAAACATAATGACCCACGAAACTACTTCTGTTCAGACATCAAGTCAGTGAGTTCAGGATTTATTACTTATTTTTGGAGGATTAACAAATAAAAATCTGCCTCTAGTCAAGAAAAGTTGTAGAAATTAAATACAAAAAGAGATTGATTGATTGGTGGATTCATTTTTACAAAATAAAGCATAAAAGCTCAGAATAGACAGTTCTTATTTGGGTTTTCACCTGGAAAAGTCGATCCGGATGTCGGCAATCCCTCTGCGGACCTCGGTGAAAGTCAGAGGTGTGACATCACTCCAGATCTTCACCGCCTCCCGGATCACACGCCGCACCTTCTCCTCGTCCATCTGCCAGGGGAAGCGTTCGATCCTGCAGGAAACCAGCGCACGAGTCAACATACAAACACAGGAAGTGAGGCGGAGGTGGCGGCGATGAGGGACCGCCGGCCTCCGTATCTCAAGATGGCGTAGAGCTCTGACTGCTAAAAGCCACGCAGAAGGAGAACTGGACAAAACTCCCATCAGGACCGACACAAGCAGTAAAATTCAAGCACTTTTCAAGCATTTTCAAGGTAAGTTTTAAAACTTTTCCAGCACTTTGGAGGTAAAAACGACACAAATAAAGAACAAAAAAATACACTTTCAATTTGCTATTACATGATATCATTCATTATTGTTATTGATAATGTCTTGTGGTAATAT
This sequence comes from Xiphophorus couchianus, assembly GCF_001444195.1. Lineage (NCBI taxonomy): Eukaryota > Metazoa > Chordata > Actinopteri > Cyprinodontiformes > Poeciliidae > Xiphophorus > Xiphophorus couchianus. The sequence goes on from NC_040239.1 coordinate 5,028,658, forward strand.
TCTACATTCTACAGCAGCAACAGAATTACTAAAGTATAACAAAATTTTATGTTCTGAAATGCCTCTATCATTTCAAAGCAGCTGATGCTAATTTAACAAAAATTCCCCCCAATTTCAAAAACATTAACACATTCATTTTAGTCATTTTTGTACAAAAAAATCCCTGAAAAATTAAAGTTTTATGGCATTCACCAAATCTAAGTAATTTTGGTAATTGTCACTGACCTAAAACAACAAGAACACGGTCTGTTTTAACTTCTTTTATTTATTTATTATTATTTTTTTAGTTATTTATTTTATTCCCCAATTAGTGTGTATAAAATAATTTCACTGACAGTGGGATAAAATGTGTCTTTTTATTAAGTTTCAACTGTAAATTAAATTTTTAGGCTTTTAATCAAATATTAATCAAACATTATATTACACTTTGTTACAAAACTGTTTAGTTTAAATATTAAGCACTTTCCAAACCTTGAAGACAATTAATAGAAATTCAAGGATTTCAAGCACCGATACAAACCCTGAAAATAATAAAGGTGGCTGAATACTGTAATTTTATGTTTTTTAATTTATTTTTATAAATCAGAGTAATAAAACTTGAAAACTATTCATTTTGAAAACACAAAAACAAAATCAAATACTCCTGCACTAAATGAAACTTACTGAGAAAAGTTTAAATTAGTTTTTGTTTTTAAACCCGTGAGCTGCAGAGCAGGAAATTAAAGGAACATTTCGCCCTTTTTGAAGCTCCTGGATTAATGTTGGAGAAGTTCGAACCTGTTCTGCTCGCATTAATTGCAGCTTTTCTGCAGCAGTGAAATAAAAGCTGGCACATTTGACCGATTGCGCGAAGTGGTTCCAGCATGTAATTTTGCTTCAGGACGTCAATCTGTCATTTTTCTGTTGCGTGGAAACAAAAAAAGGTAAACAAACAAGACAAACGGTGTTAATTTGTAATACTTAGAGGCTCAAAATTATTCATACCCTTTCAAATTCAGATTTAAATGATTTTTTCCCCATTGAAGTAGTTTAATTGTTACAAGAAATGAAACCAAAACACAATAAAAAAAGAATCAGGTTTGAAAAAAACCCACAAAAACATAATTTAGAGTTTTTATTTGCATTTGTATCAAAAAGTGGAAAAACATACTATAAGACCATATTTATATTTTTAAAAATATTTTCTGATGTAGTATTTTAATTTTAAACATTATATTTCAGCGTTTGAGTATTAAGGTCATACTAAGAAAAATAAAATAACGAGAATACATTTGTACAAGAATAAAGTCAAAATAATACAAAAATGGTTCTAGTAATTTAATAACAAAGTGAAAATATTTCAAGAATAAAATCTTAATATGCTAATTAAGTTGTAATACTGCAACATTATGGCCATATTTTTGTTTATTTCATTCTCGTTTCTATTTCGACTTTATTCTCATAGAAATTGTGACTTTATTATTATATTATTATGACTTTATTGATCTCATTTTATAAATTTTATTTTCTTAGTGTAGCCTTAATACTTTGGTACTAATATAATTGGGATTCTCAATAATTTTCTAATTTATTTATTGAATGTTCACTTTTTTGCAGCTTATGTTGGAAAAGTTTTTTATTTTTCCTCTTGCAGATTTCTCTTTTCAATCTTCTCACTATTTCTGGTAAAAATGACTTGAGAGACGATTTTAGACGGAAACTGAGTTTGGATTCCCAGGGAAGAGGAAAAAGGAGACAAAAAAAATTAAAAAAGTTTGCTTTTCAGCTGAGAAGAGTTAAGTTTATCAGTGTCAGTAAAACCTTCAGAATAAAAGCCCAGATTTTCTGAATAAAGTTCAGGTTAATGTGGATCAGTTCAAAGTGTTTCTGTTTATATGCAAAGCATCCATCTGTCTTCACAGCAGGACTTTCCTGTCTGTCACTCAAACACCTGAAAGGATTAATCTGCAGTTAAAGAAATATAATTTACTAATCTGTATTTCTTCAATTAATAACAGGAAAAGTTGCTTTATAGGACTTTATTTTTATAAACTTGGGAAAGGTGAAACTGTCACTTGAGGAGTTCTGGGTAAAACATTTTTATAAACAAAGAAGGTTTCCCTTCTGAGATGCAGAATGTGTAGATATTTTTTGACAGTTTTGGGTTAATTGCTGTTCTGAGTGTGTTGTTTTTCAGCAAATCGCCATTTTTAGAGTCTATATACTTCAATTAACAATAAATCAATTACTAAATTAATTGAATATTAGTTGTTGCTTTTCCTACTCCCTTGTGTTTTGTTTTAGAGAATATTTTTCTGGAAATTGTATGTGTTAAAAAGTGTCAGTCATTGTGTTATTTTCTGTTTATCACGAATTTTTTATGCAGTTGGGCCTTAATTTTGAGTTGAGGTTGTGTTTCAGGGTCAGGGCTCCATAAAGCTCCATACTTTAAGATTGTGCAGCAGCCTGTGATCTCCTCTCAGTCCAGAGGAGATCTCCTTTACTGCTGGTTTTAAAGCAGTCAAAACAAAAACATCCATCCTCCACTTCATGCTTTACGCAGGAACTTCTTCCAAAAGCTCAAATTAGTGGCCGATTCTAAATAAAACTAAACACGGGTGGTAAAAAGCATGGCTTCGGTGTAAGACGCCTGCAGTAGGTGGGGTGCAGTTTGACCTGGTGGGCCGTTGCCATGGCTACAGTTAACCACATCACTCAGGTGTCGCTTATATCGACCCGATCCAGGGGAATCTAATTAGTCTGCGGCCGGTTCTGCCTCCCCCGTGCTGCTTTCTTTCGCCGTGCTTTAATGTGCTGTTATGCTAAAGAACGAGTACAATGAAAGGGACCCCGGGAGACGCAGACAGAGAGGCAGCAGCCGGCAGACGCCGACCGGCTCTCGATGGAGCCGAGGCCGCAGATGAAAGAAAAGCAGCACCTCTTTGTGGAAATCATAAGTCTATGACTTCATTTTCAGATTGCTCTATCTGCTTTCTCATCTTTCATGGCGTTCCTGGAGTCGGTCGCTCTGTGTTTTTGATCTGCAGCAGCTCCCGTTTGGCTCTGTCTATCTGCTGTTTGGTCCTCAGAGAACGACCCAAATTGGGATTTTTTTTTTTCATCAGGGAAACATCTGCTGAGCGCAGCTGGAAACATGCAGACATCAGAGCTGCTGCACGCTCTGCAGGCTGCAGGTTTCACTCAGATTACACAAGTCAGAGCAACAGTTGTTTTGAAACTGCACATGTTCTCTGTAACGCAAGGAAAAATGTTGCTGCTTATCCTTTGCTGCAGGGAAACCCTCTAGGGCTGAAACGATTAATCACATTAATAATGATTAATTGATTACTGAATTGTAATTAATAATTAATTACTGAATTGATACTCAATTGTTAACAGGAGTTTATAGACTCAAAAAATGCCATTTGGTGAAAGAACAACACAGTCAGAGCAGAAGTTAAGCCTCCTGGCCAAGCGACAAGAATGCAGAAAATGGTTTCTGAATGATTTGTCAACAACAAAACACTTTTGTCTTTGTCACCAGCCATTATACAGCGCATACAGTGTTAAAACCAGCTAACTAAATGTGCTGGAACTCAGGTTGGGTTGCTGGGTAACGAGCTGGGCTTCACTAGGGTTGCTAGGTAACGGACAGTGCCTGCTGATTTGAGATGTTACATTCAGAAGGTTTTTAAAATGGCTCATTTTCCAGACACCAAAAAACATAAATTTATTACCAAAAAACAGCAGAGTGTTTTTTTTAAGTGCTTTGATTGTTTTTAGAAGCAGTAGAAACTGAAAAATGTGAATTTTGCACAATAGGTCCCCATTTAGAGATCTGAGCAGAAGCACAAAAATGTCAGACGGATAAAGTCTGACAGAAAGCAGCAGCTTAGAGCTGCTCCTGCTAGATGTGGTTCATATTTTATCCCTACTGAGTGTGGATTTGTTAAACCCCCCCCGACTGTTTAATAATCATAAAACAATCTTATTTCCATACTTGTAGGTGAGATCCTTCTTGTCGAAACGTCCTCCATGCAGAACGAAGCGTCTCTGGCGGTGTCGACCTTGGTACTGCAGCTCCTTCTGGTTGGGGAAGTCCGGTACGCCACAGCGCGGCCGGTTCCATGTGTTGGAAGCGTTGGTGGACGGACTCGCCTCCTTCACCGAACCCTGAAGGTGGGGAGCCTTCCCCCTCTTCTTCAGGTCCGGGGACTTCTCAGAGGCCTGGAACGACCAAGAGGTTCGGTCCGGTTAGTTCATGGCTCCACGTGTCGCACACAGTGAGGAAGAAAGAACAGAGGCGGGCAGAGAACCCAAAAATTTCACTCAAGTAAGAGTAGCTCTACTTTAACATATTATTACTGAAGTAAAAGTAAAAAGTATCAGTCCAAGAAACTACTAGTCAAAAAGTCAAGTACTGAGTAACTGATCAAACTATCAATCATTCAATATTTAAAATTTACCTTATCAGATGGACCAAATATAATGTTAAGTGGATATTTTTGTATTTTAAGGATGAAAATGATAAGAATTTATATAAGTAATAAAACAAAAACAAAACAAAAAATAACAAAATCCGGCAAATATAAAAATTTTCTAAATCAGTTTCTTTCAATAAAAAACCTATAAAACTTTCAACAAAAACTGCAGGTGTGTGTCTGAGTCTGGTGAATTTCTGGTGAAAACATGTTTGTTCTTCATTCAGCAGGTAGAAAATCCAGAAATTTTATTCAAGTAAAAGTAAAAAGTACAGTGTAGTAAAAATACTCCTAACGGTCCATTTATTTCAAAAATGGTTACTAAGTAAATGCAATTGAGTAAATATAACTATAGTAGTTACTACCCAACTCTGTCAAACAGTAAGTAAAAGTACAGCTAAACAAACGTATACTCTAGTACAGGTAAAAGTACCTCATTAATATTGTTATTTGCTTTTAAAAATACTTGAAGTACTGAAAGAGAATTTAGTCATTGAATTTATTCCTATCATTTAATGCACCGGCTGCATCTATATTTTCTTTAATTCATCAATATTTTTGACATATGCAGCCAAACGAGCCCCGTGAGTTCACAGAGTTCATCTCCTACAGAAAAAAAGCAGAAAATGTCAGGAGGAGATGAGAATGAGCGAAGACATTACAGCTCATCCATATCTGACCTACATAATGGCAGCCTGACCTCCCGGCCGGGTCACTGAGCCACGTAGCTTGGCCCCACTGAGGGTCCCTGAGTGACCCATTACCCCTCGTCCTGACTCAGAGGAAATGACTCCCCTCATTTCCACACTAAACTAATTACAGATCTGACCTATCCCATCGGCACCTCGCTCCATAACCTCAGGAAAAAACCCACGATGTGCAGAAACCTGCAGGGTGTTCTTTTCCTATCGCAAAATTACGTGCATTTCCCTTTCCGCTGCCGCTCCGAACTACCTGTGGGAAAAGACGCTATCGTTTTATTGTGTTGAGATGAAACTAATTACCTCCGTCAGTGGATCCTCTCAGTCTGCAGCTCTCTTACATAAGCTTTCGTTCAAACAACGATCTGACTCCAGCTTTTGTTCTCATCGTGTTTTTTCTGCAGATTGACAAATTTCTGACATGCTGCAACATGCATGACTTCAACTTCAAGAAAAATACTTAAAGGTTTAAGTTTCTCAGTACCTGGCTGCAGAGTTAGGCAGTAACTAGTTACATTTACATGAGGAACTTATATAAATTATCATAATTTTGTTCCTTAAAATACCAAATATTTCTACTTAATTTTATATTTTGTCTGTCTGAGGAGGTACCTTTTAAACATTAAATGACATTTTACCAAATACCTTTTTGTTCTTACCTGAGTAATTCTTTGAACGACTACTTTTTACTTTTACTTGAGTAAAAACATGTTTCAGTAGTGCTACTCTTACTTCAGTACATTTATGGCTACTCTACTAGGCTGCAGGATTTCACCTTTTATCAATAAAGGATGGATAAAACATCTTGAGATTTAGTATATCAGGGTTTTGTTGCAGACTTTGAGGCCTCTGCTGTGCTCCAAAGTGGTCATCTAAATGTGCGCGATAGCATCCATTCAGTCTTTATTTTCTGCCTGTGTGATATGATGTCACGGGGGTAACAGGTTCAGGAAGGAAACCCAGGCTCCCTCTCTACCTCAGCAGCAGTCTGACCAATCCCACCAGGTTCCCAGGACAGGAATTGTCTCCTCCCACAGGGACATGTTTGGAAATCCATCAAAGAAGAAACCCAGAAGACCGGACTCGTCTTATCTGACTGGTTTTGATTCTATGTGAATTATCTGGTGCCTGCCCACCAGATAGTCCGGCAGACTCAGTTTGATTGGCAACCAGAATTACAACGTTTGTTAAAATTTCAGCTGCTGCAGTTCGATTTCACACGGCACTGTCAAAGAAACCAAACCGATTGAAAAATCTGTTCCCCTCCTTGCCTCTTGGGGCGCTGCACAAAGAACCACTAAAGGAAGCGACATAAAAACTTCTGAAGGAGACAGCTTCCTTCTTCACAAAATGTGAATAAAAATGGACTAACGTCAGACTTTAGCAGTTGGAGGATTTCTAAAAAATCGAAAGCCATTTCTCCTTGCAGTGCATGTGTGTCAAACTAAAGGCCCGGGGGCTAAATCTGGCCCCCACAGCTTTTTTTTGTGGTCTTCTAGACTCCAGACGACAAATTATATCAATCAGTCCCTCCCGTTTTTTATGATAACGGCTAAACAGATCTCTGTTTTTGTTGCGTTAATACATAATTGTGAGTTTATTGCAAATTTTCTGCAAAAGAGGTAATAAACTTTGGGTTTACGTGAGGCTAACTCCCACCTGCAGGTGGCAGTACTTCCTACTTTACAACACTGTTGCCTCAGCCTTTCTTGATTTCAAACTATAGATCGCCATATCCATCACAGACGATCGATATGGCGTCTAGCAAAAATCACATTTACCATCATTCATATGTACAAATGTTGCAAATTTCCTTGAAAATATTACTAAATTAACGGCACAAAATTTGCGATTTTGATTGCAAAAATTACAAAAGCATTTAAAAAATCCTGAAGTACAGACTGATGTGAGAAGATGTTAAACTTTATTTATTTTTAAGACATAGGCACAAGTTTGTTTTGGTTGTATTTACCCAGAATGCCCTGTGGTATAGTCTTCTTTCTGCCTTTGTAAGAAGTGAGATAATATGCCAGTTCTTTTCAGCAATATTAAGAAATTGTTGACTTTAAACAAGCTCCCATATCTTAGAAGAAGTTAGTTTCGTCTTATTTCAAGTGTTCAATTATATTTGCAGTAGAAACTGGACCAAAACTCCTTGGTAAGATTTTGTGTTTCTGCACTGCAGGCAGAATAAAAACAACATGAGGCTCGATCAGCAAACAGAGACCAGGTGAGTCTAATAAGAGAGACCATAACAGGGAGGCTAAATTAAAGCAGAACAAGCGAAACTTTGCTCTAACACGGTGCAGCGGAGACACGCACATGTTTGAGATTACCTGAGACAAAATGAAAACCTCTAGCAGGAATCCACAGAGCATGACAGCTTTGCTCTGTAAGAGGAGACGTTATTTAGAAAAGATGTTTCACTCTGCTGACCTTTGATCTCTGTTAGACAGACTGAGGAAGAAATGTAAATATCTCCATTATTCCACCTACATTCAGGCTAAATCCATACAGTATGTATAGGAACCCTCATACACTGCAAAAACACAAAATCTTACCAAGTATTTTTTGTTCAATTTCTATAGCAAATATCTTAGTACATTTAAATAAGACAGAACTAAAGTCCAAGTAACTTGTCAGCAGGAGCTTGTTTTAAATGTTTTTTTGCACAAAATAATTTTTATATAAAGATATTTTAGTCTGGTTAGTTCAGAATGAGCTGTTTTATTTAAATCCAAATCAGCTGCTTATGGCCACACCCCTCAACTCAAGGTTTACACACGCACATTAAAATACCTGCAAACAGATGTGCAATTATACAGTTGCACATCTTTGAAAAGCAGAAGTGGAGCCTCCTGCACAACCAACAAAGAATGGAGCAAATGGTTTCTGGATGCCAAGTGAACAACAAAAGACTTGTATATTCCAGCAGCCATTGTACAGCGGTAAAACCAGCTGATCAAACATGCTGGAGCTCAGTTTGGTTGCTAGGTAACGGGCAGTGCTTGCTGATTTGTGACACAACAGCTCATTTTCTGGCCATCAAAAAACATTAACTACCAACTTAACTCAACTTAATGCCAAAAACTGGCAGTAAGTTAAAAAATGGCAGTACAAAAATATTTTAAAAATGTGAAAATTGCATAATAAATCCCAGTTCAGTAAATAATTCCTTCCTTATTTCACTGGCAGATTGTTACATTTCTAACAGGACATTTTTCCTATAAGTGAAATAATTTGCAAATGGAACCAGTTCTTATTCATCAACACTAATGAATTATAAACTTAAAACAAGCTCCTATTTCTTGCTGAAAAGTTACCTGTAGGTTAGTTTGGTCTTATTTCAAGTGCACTGAGGTATTTGCATTAGAAACTGGACCAAAAACACCTGTTAATATCCTGTGTTTTGCAGTGTTTTGTAGATGAGCTGCTTCACCATGTTGCTGATGTAGGTTATGGGGAACAAAACTCAGCAGGATTCATGGAATGTGCTCCAGATTGCAGAAACGGAGTCACTGATAGCTCCAAATCCCAGAAAAAACAACAACACACACCTCAACCAACCCCCACCTTTCTCCTGCTCCTTTGTTTCACTTTGGTTAAAGCAGATTTCAGCTGCTTATTCCGCTGCACAAAGCACTTATTCATGTCGGAGGGGATGTTTATGTTCCCGTCCGTGCGGCTCGCTCTAAAAGGCTTGTTGGAGTTGCTATGAGCGAAACAAAATGAGTTGCAGCTTCTAAACAGAAAAGGTTTCTACCACCCCCCCTGAAAAGCTGCTTCTGGTTTGTTTTTGAGCTGGAAGAAATATGAAAGACCAGTGTGATATGAAGTGCTATCTGGCTTCCCGGAACAGGTTCTGATAACATGCATTCAGAAGAACAACAGAAAGTCTTATCATGGTGTGAAGCAGCTCTGAAAGCCTTCAATCTAAAGGCCTGCAGGATGAAAAACAGCATGGAGTTTGGTTAGTGAAGCTGTTGATCCAGCTTCACTAGGACGGTACACGTAATCCAACAGTTTCAACTTTATCTAAAGTGAGTCAACATAGTGCTGAAATGAGAGGAAAAGCTGAAACATCATCATTTGTTATGTTTTACTCATTTTAATATGAAATACTTCCAAGATTTAACAACTACATAAAAATTAGACACAATTACCCCAGAAAAACATGATTTAGAAAATTCAACATTTGCTTTATGATGCATTTCCACATATTCATCTTTTACTTTGCACCCAACTGCATGGTTCCAGTTAAAGTCTCAGGAGAGTTACGCAAACGCCACATGTTTACGTTTGTGATGGTACAACAGTAAATTATTATTTTGCATTCCTTTTTGAAAAGTAAAAAATTTGCAAGAATTTTTTTTTATTTTTTTCCGATTAATCTAAAATTTTCTGGAATTAAATCATGAAAATTTATGAAAAAGTAGAATAAAACTTTGAAATTTTGAAATTGATCTCAGAAAAAAACACAACAAAAAACAAAAAAAGAAACAACAACAAAAAAAAACATGTGAATTGTCAAGTTTGAAAAGTTGAAAATGTCCTGCAAAAAACTCTGAAAATTTGAGATCAATCTCTCTAATTTTCTAGAACGAAAACATGGAAATTTCTGAGTTTGAAAACTAGAAGGTATCTGCCCAAAAACCTAGAAATTTTGAGATTGAACTCAGAAATTTTCTCAAAAAAGTGGAATTTTGAAAGTGGAGTTTAAAAATTTGAAAACATGTGCCAAAAAACTTGGAAATAAATTTAAAAAGCTCTAAATTTTCAAGTTTGAAAAGTCAAATATCTCCGTTAAAAATCAGAAATTTTGCAATTAATCTGAGAAATTTTCTAGAAAGAAAAGTGGAAATTTCCAAGTTTGAAAAGTAGAAAAGTTTTGGCTTTCTGTTTGTTTGGCAGAATTTAATCAATAAATCTATTGAGTTTATTTTTATAGCACATTTCACATTAAAAAAACATAAACACATCATGAGGTCAACATCTGTGAAAACCAGCATTTTGAAAATATCATCATTAAAATCATCAATCACAAACATCTTACTTTTGTTATTGTTCAAAGCAACTCTAAATGACGCTAAATGACTCTTCGTTTTTTTATATCTACATTGGCGCCGCTGTACCTTCATCAATATCACAATAAAATCAACCTGTTTCCCATTGTGTAATTAATTAATTGAATTCAATATTAAAAACAAATCAATATGTTAGTTTTGGTCCAATGTTTCAAGCGATACTAAACGTTTTTTCCTGAAACGTTTCTGAGGTCTCTGTCAGGGAAGGAGGTTTGAACTTTGAGTCACCGGGTCGTGGGGCGACCTCCATCCTGAAGGCCCGTGTTCCTGCCTGACGTCGCCTGATCCCAATCAGTGCGCCGGGGTGGCTGCGGTGTCGGCTTTCATGCTCGTAAACCTCTGGCTAATTCTAACGGTTGGGTGCGCCGTGGGGGAGGCGGCGGCGTTTCAAAGAGAGGGATGGAAAAAACGTGGCTAACGAGGTGAACCCCCCCGACTGGGTGTCAAATGGATCGGTTGACCTGTCTGACCCCCAAAACACCAGAGAAATAAACGCCGCTCAATCCCGACCGGTCTAGCATCAAAGTTCAAGGTTAAAGCCCAAAACAAGAGGATTATCCGGATCCAAAATGTTTTCCATGTGCTTGACTTAGAGAAATGTTACTTTTAGCAAATAAAGCAACTTAATCATTAAAGATTAAGTTTTTCTCACTTACATGTTTCTGAACATCAAATGAACATAACTACACTGCAAAAACACAAAATCTTACCAGGTATTTTTGGTCTAGTTGGTAGTGAAAACACCAACTAGACCAAGTACATTTGAAATAAGACAAAACGAACGTGCAAGTAGCTTTTCAGAGTCAATAATTCCTTAATATTGATGAAAAAGTTGTAGTTTTATTTGAGGAATTTTCATTGATAACATGGGAAAAATATTTTGTTCTAAGCTAAATAATCTGTCAGTGGAACGAAAGACAAAAGAGAAATCCTTCAAACTCTAAACTCTGACGCTACTCCAGTTTAGTGTCTTTGTGTTGCTTTTTCTAGATTAAATATTCCACAGATTTCCTCTTCTTCCCAGTCAGCCATGTTTGTTTACTGTGAACTGATGTTTGGCTTTTAGAGGTTTTGTGAGATTTCCAGTCTGAATGTTGGTGAATAAAATCTGTCTCGACACCATAAACTGCACAACCAAACCTGTTATACTTCAGACATTTTTTTATGTTCGTGTGTTTGATCTCTCAGGTTTTGAAAATTAATGGATTTTTTTGCAGTGCTTACAGATGACTTTATAGTTAGATAAGTAAAATTTAAATAAATTGACAGATAAACTGTGTACGCCTTTCGCCAGTGGGTATTTAGTTGTGTTTCCATTGCAAATGTGTGCAAAACTTTGTTGATATTCTGCTAATGTTGGAAACACATAATTATGCTAAATAAAATAAGTTTGTTTGCATGACAAATTATTAAAAAACAAGCCGCGCCATCGTCATCCAAATACTTCTTTGTCGTTTCTGGCAGTAGTAACATCCGGTTGTTGATCACATGACTCGAGTGATGCAAAAAAAAGTGTTTCCACCGCAGTTTTATGAAATACACAAATTTTGATAAAGCCCCAAAATACGACGGCTTATTACTGCCATTGTTGTACAAGAGAAAAAGAAAATTTCTGCCAAAAACCTGAAAACTTTTGAGATTAATCTCAGATTTTTTCTGAAAGTAAGAACATTTCTGAATTTGAAAAGTCAAAACTTTGCTAGTAAAAATCTCAGAAATTTTGAGATTAATTGCTTTACTGGATTTACTAGAAAAACACAAGGACATTTTCTGAGTTCCAAAAGTAAAACACCTTCAACTTTTCTAGAAAATATCTACATTTTTTGGCGAAAGTTTATCTGCAATCTTCCTAATTCACTGTTGTAGAAAAACCACCTCAATCCAGTGCAAACTTACATTTATCGAAAATGTAAGTTTTTTCAAAATTGGCACATAAGGACATTTATTTTCGTAAGTCCAATTTGCATAATTATGTGGTCAATGGAAACGCAGCTCATTACTTTATAAATTAATGCAAAAAAAAAAAAAAATTTTCTGTTTTGTTTCTCCTTGCTGCTTTTAATTATCCAGCTTTTGACAGATTTATGCACAAAGCTGAGATGAAAAAGAAACCACAAAAGACGACTCAGCAGATGACACAAGTTTTTAAGACCTTCCTCTCACAGATAACAACACTCCTGTAAGGAATCTATTAAAAACACACACTCTCATCACACAGTTACTCATCACTTTCTGCTGAGAAGGCGAAACGTCAGACACAAAACACCGATTCAACAAGACTTGTGCGATGGTTGTATTGGTGCTTGAAGAAGCAGGTGGGGGAGGGGCGAGATTACAAGTATGAACACATTGAGTTTCTGGTTACAGTGATGACAGGATCTGCACAGTGCTTTAGAGGATCTGACAGCGGTATTCAGACTGCACACAGAAACATGTTGGTGCATGGTGGGCGCATCTGCAGAGCGTCTCCAGTCAATCACCCCCCGCCGCCGCTCCACGGGGGGGTAAACCAACACCGCCCTCTGAGAGGGGCGAAACCCAACGGGGTCCACTTTTAACCACAATCACACCGCCGCAAACTGTTAGCACACTTTTCCTCTGTAGCAGTAGGCATCAGTAACCAGCTGTACTGTATTTAAAACACACTCAAAATGCAGCTGGGCAAATTTTTCTCAAGTTACATAATAAATAAATTCAGCAGAGGTTGGTAGAGTACCCAAAAGTTACACTCAAGTAAGAGTAGCACTACTTCAACATATTTTTACCCAAGTAAGAGTAAAAAGTAGCCGTCCAAGAAATTACACAAGGGTAAAAAGGATTTGGTAAAAAGTCTAAGACTGTAACTGATCAAATTATCAATCATTTAATATTTAAAAATTACATCATCAGATGGACCAGAATATAAAATTAAATGGAAGTTTTGGTATTTTAAGGAACAAAAGGTTCACTGATCAAATACGGAAGACAATTAGGGCCATTTAAAAAACATACAAACAAAAAACCATATTCTGACTAATCGTGAGATTTAAAAAAGAATCCTGAGAAATTCTGAGAATTCTGAAGAACGTCGGAATTCTTACTTTAATCTCAGAATTCAGACGTTTTTCAGAATTCTCAGAATTTCTCAAAATTCTGACTTTTTTCTCAGAATTTTTACTTTAATCTCAGAATTCAGACTTTTCTCAGATTTCTGACATTGCTAAGTGAAATTAAACTGAGAATTCAGAGATTAAAATCTGATCCTTTTCCATAGATCCAAACATCATTTAATATTTAAAATTACATCATCAGACGGACCAGAATATATAATTATGTGGAAATTGTAGTCGTTTAAAGACCAAAATTAACATAATTACTATAATTATTCTCCCTGTTGCCCTCTGGAAAGAGGTCCCGCAGCGTCCGGTGCAGGTCCACCAGGTTCCGAAACAGCTTTTTCCCACTTGCCATCAGACTGCTGAACTCTTAACTGGACTGCACTTAAAATCTGGTCTCCACTTTATACCTTGCACATGTACAGAGCTAAATAACTTATATTTTACTGTCATTCCTGCACTTTATATTCTATATTTATATTTATATTCATATTTTATATTGTATTTTATTTTATTCTGGAGTAACCTCACAACATTGAAAGCTCAAAACATTGTCCTGAGCCGTATGCAACGAAATTTCGTTCTGTATTCACCCTGTGCATGCAAAATGACAATAAAGTCAGTCTAAGTCTAAGTCTAAAAATACCACAATTATAAAATGACAAAATAGGAGAAAAGTGAAATTTTATCAAATCAATTTCTTTCTAAATGAAACTTTACCTAAAATGTAATTTGTGTCTCTGGCAATTTATATATTATATTTGTTCTTCATTAAGTGAAGTTAGTCAGAGAATCCAGAAATTTAAAAAGTAGGAGTACCGATACTTCATAATAAAATTACTGAAATAAAAGTACAAAGAACAACACAGCAAAGTCTTTTTTCTCTTTTTTTTAGTTCCCCTCATGTTAGACTGAAGCATAAGGAAGCTTTAAGGAGACGCATCAATGCTGGATTAATTTTCCTTTAGTAGCATTTTGTTTCTGCACTGGAATGGAAATGCATACAACAATCAGCCTGGGGGAGAGAAAGGATTCCAAGTAAACCCTTCAACTCTGTTCATTCTGAGTTATTTTCTCATTTTCTTGAAATAAATGTATTTGATTTATGATTTTTAATGACTCCCCCTCTTCTTTCCTGTCTTCCTGCCGCCATGAGCAGTAATATCTGTGGCTCCTACAAGGCAGACATAATAAAAACAAATTAAAATCTGCAAGATAAATGTTCTTGCAGAGGTCAGCAACTTTTGGTTTTTGATACTTTTTGTCAGATTTATTACTTTTGAAAGTCTAATTGCTGTTGGCTGATGGATAAGTGAAACAAATGCGTAAATATTTCAATTAACATCTCTCATTTTTAGTTATTTTAGCAAAAAATAACTCCAGAGTTTGTTCTGACACTTGCAGGAATTCGTTACCAGCCCTGGCACTTGAAAGCAACACATTCGCACGACATGTGTTTTGGATAACTTCAGTAGGAAATCTGTGAGTGCAGCAGATGTAGAGAGGAAAAGGTTGAAGGAAATTAGAGGCGCCGCAAAGGAAATTAAAAAGGGGCAAAATAATTCACACAGCGATGAGATTGCTGGCATAACCTGAGGCCGTGTTTGTTATTATATCTGTTTGTCACAGGAAAACAAAAAGAACCGGGAGTTCTGTCTTTTCAGTATCATCTAAACATCTCGACTCGATACCAGCGGAACCAAACGATAGGAAGCGACTCAGTGAGTGTTTACATCCGCAGACAGATAAGGTTTCATTTCTTTAGGGTGTGCTTTACTTTAAAGACCAGAGACAAAAGAATCTGCTTACTGTACAAGAGGGTTTAGATATGAAAGGGTGCTGCAAGAGTTCCTAATCAACAAATACCTCGTTATCTTTAGATGTATTATGAAAATCAGAAACATCTGTTCTTATTGTTCCTGGAAAGCCTCTGAAATCTGCTGTTTGTCTCCCTGCAGGATGACTTTGTGATGATTTCACTCATTAATGTGAGCAAAGCCTCAGGGAAGCGCGGGTTACCCTTAAAATCACGCAGCCTGGCCTTTAATTACACCTTTTTGTTATTGGGCTGCTATTTAAGCTTGGCAGCAGAACAAATGAAAGTGGAAAACATGAAACAAAAGGTCAAAGTTCAGGTGAGGATGGCAGTTACTTTTATAGGGGGATAAAACTCAGGTGCAATGCCAGATATAAACGGGAACCTGCAGGCTTGCAGCACCTGCAGCTTTTAAATGCGAGAACATTTAGCAAGAGCTTAGTTCTTGAAAAACAACAAATCTAAAAATAAAACTTCAACTACCACAACTGTTGCACCTTTAATGGCTCTTATTGTGATTTCTGGGAAAGTTGATGAATGGTTTTACTATTTCCAAATAAAAATCTGAAAATTGCGGCAAATTCATAACAGTATATTACCAGCAAGTTTGAAAAAAAATAATTATGTATTAAAAAGGACAGCATTTATAACTTGAGAGGATTAGAGATTTTTTAATATAAAAGTTATATTTCTGTTTATGGAACAAATCTGACTAAAACTAAAGAGATAAAGTCTATTTTAAAATATTATTTTCTCTCAAGGTATAATGAACTACATTAATTCAGTAGAGTGTTGTATCATTGCAAAGATAATATATTTTTTGTTATTATCTTTATATATACACACACATTTCCTGTTTTGTGTTTAAAGATGTATCTATATGAATGATTGGTTGATGATTTTTTTCTTCAAATTACTCGTTTTCATTCAAAACGTTTATGTTAACATGTGACATGCTCATTTTAAACTGTAAATGAATAAAATAAACAAATAAAGATTCAGCTGTCTTTACTCTTTTACTCCTTACGTAAATCCGTTGCCACCAATCTCCTTCAGAAGTGGCAGAAAACTAGTAAAGCACGACACCCTGAACGCACCACAAACATCATTAAACACACCGTCTGGCAAGAAATCCGGGAGTAGTGATCAACTCAGACCAGAACCTTCAGAGTCACATAAAGACGGTTACAAAGTCAGTCTTCTATCACCTGAAGAACATTTATTAAAGGACTAATGACCCAGTAAGATCTAGAGAAACTCATTCCTATGTTTATTTTTAGTGGCATTGTTTACTGCAACAGTGTCTTCATGATTCTACCTGATAAATTCAGACAGCTGAGATTCTTTAAATACTCCCATTAATCATTTATCAACATTTTTGATGAGGATTTGATAGATGATTTTGATGTGACATAATGTAATGTTTACTCATAATTGGTAACTGCATGATGTTTTTATGATCTAAAGCACTTTGAACTAACTGCATTGTTGCTGAAATGTGCCAAACAAATGAGTTTGACTTGATCATAGTGTGACTAGAATGGCCCAGTCAAAGTCCAGACTCCTTGGTTTCCATTCAATCTGAGTCAGAGAAGTGGGTAAAAAAAAAAGCTCAATGTTGTAAAGCAAAGCTGGTAGAAATATACTATGGGCTTGTAGTCAATTATGGGGGCAAATGCATGCCACACTTTTCAGATTTTTACCTGAAATAACTTTAAATCATCACTTCCCAAATCGTGCTGGTCTATCACTTTTTAAAATACTTTAAAATGTGTGTTTGTTATGTAACAAACTGTGGAAAAGTTTCAAAAGATGTGACACTGACATACGCAGGCGCTGCTGCGTATATCAGTGAGAGAGCGCAAACCTTTCTAAGGATAAGGATAACGACCGATATCAATCCTTACGGCTGAGTTTAAACGAAGGAAATCGAATCAAAGCGCATGAAGTGAGTTCAGTGCTACGAGCCTGAGAAGCATCAAAAGAACCAGATGCACTAAACTGTCGGCACAGAGCCAGAAATGCACACAAGGATTGTGTTCTCCAGATTTATAAGCCATGTGTACATGAAAATGTCGGCCATAAACCTCCTCCATGCACAAATCAAACCTCCATCCCACAATTGAGAATAACTTCTTTGTCCTGTTTGAATCAGTCGGTTAGATTTGAAGCTTTTTTTTTAATCTGTGTTGCATCCAGTTCCAGTTGAGTAAAAATAAGAGCAGTAAACTCTTACTCTTTATTTATGACATGTAAATAAAGATATTTACTTGTCTTAACCTCTCAACAGAGCCTCATTTTGAAATATTTGGACTATCCCTTTAGTAAACTAAAGACATTCCTCAGAAAATTATCCTGTGTTTGACTGAAACTGAGAGAAAAAGAAGCCAAAGACTAAAGAAAATCTTTCAGAAAACGATTGTTTAAAGGGGACCTACTATGCAAACTTCACATTTTGTGCATTTTCATGCTTCCATTTGGGTCTCAACTGCTTCTAAAAACAGACCAAGTGCTTAAAAAAACCACCCAGCTGTGATTTGACAATAAGTTAATGTTTTTTGGTGTCTGAAAAACAAAACATTTCAAAACCCCCTGGATGTTCAGTCACAATCAGCTGGGTTGCACTGCACCGTAACCTAGCAACCCAGGCTGAGCTCCAGCACATTTGGTCAGCTGGTTTAACCGCTGAACAGTATAATGGCTGCTGGAAAAGACAAGTGTTTTTTGTTGACTTACCATCCAGATTCTTTGTTGGTTGTGCAGGAGGCTCAACTTCTGCTTTTCAAATACATACAGCTGTATAACTGCACATCTGTTTTCAGTCATTTTTACAAACGTTGAGTTGAGGGACGTGGCCAGCAGCAACCTATACGGATTTAAAGTGACAAAAGTCCTCAAACAGCTCAAAATAAGCAGAATTGACTCAAAATCTCATTATATGAAAATGATTTTGTGCAATAAGATGTAATGAAAATGTTTTGACCTATTCTAACCAAGGAAGCATACTAGGTCAACTTTAAAACTAAATCAAATTCTGTTTGCTTGGAAAGAAAGCTTAAGGAATGACTGCAGTGCTGCAATAAGAAAAGACCTTAAAACTACAAAGAACATTTTAAAGTCATTGAATTTGTATATTTCCTTCTATTTCTTATTTAAAATCTGGATTTAGGGTAAAATATACTGACAACCAGACATCTATTCTCCAGATCAGTAAATGTGTGAATGATTTCATTCAGGCTGCAGAGACTCCCGAACCCATTGGCTCCAGAATGGACCTCTGGCAGCGATCGGCACCCACACGTTGATTTTTCATTTGCCACTTACAACCCGACGCAGCTGTGACCTAGATCCACTCGGCGGCTCCGACGTCACCTCTGCTCTCACGGTGGCTCCACCAATCACTCCGCGCAGAGACATCAACGCGACGGGACAAAGAGCGCAGGGGAAACCACGGGAATCGGGCTTTATTGACAGAAGGAGAATCCAAACAGCTCGCTGTTACAGCCAGCCCCTCTGCGGCAGAGAAAACAGAATCCCACTGCCCTGAATGCCGCAGACTCCCAGGCCTGTCCGGGCCTGTGCACTCAAACGTTAAAGACACAACCAGCAGATTAGGCCTTTCTGGGTAAAAGTGACAAGACTAAACAAAGTTGTCACAGGTGCAACATAATGTTCAGATTCAAGGATTTGAAAGTTCCTCCACGGCTGGACTTAAGATGGGATAAAACTGCAGAAACGGCAAATACCAAAGTGCAGAAGAAGAGTTAATATTTATAAATGGGGCAATAAAGCATCCTGGCAATAAACTACCAGCTTTTATACCTTATTTATTCTTAATGTGGCCTAATAATGAGAAATCATCGTCCGTCCGTCCGAGGAAGATTATTTCAGTAGTTTGTATACAGGAAATTGTTCTTCTGGTCAACTCACTCAGTGTTTACACACGCATGTGAAAATGGCTGCAAACAAATGTATAATTACACAGCTACATATCTTTGAAAAGCAGAAGTGGAGCCTCCTGCACAACTAACACGAACATAGCAAGTTCTGTATAGTAAGTCAATAAAAAGCACTTGTCTTTTCCAGCAGTCATTATGCAGCACATACAGAGGTAAAACTAGCTGACCAAATGTGCTAGAACTCTGCTGGGGTTGCTAGGCAACGGCTGGGTTATGCTGGGGTTGCTAGGTGACGGGCAGTGCCTGCTGTTTTGTAACGACTTACTTTCCAGATACCAAAAAACATGAACTTATTGCCAAAAACCAAATGGTTGTTTTGGTTTTTAGAGACCCAAACAGAAGTACAAAAATGTTCACAGTGTGAATTTTGAATCATTGAATTACTGCTTCGTGAGCTAAACATGTTGTTGCTCTTTCCATCAGAGTTTGTTCGTGTCAATCCTGGCTGAAAATTATGACACAATCTAAAAAAACAGACGTTTTCTTTCACATGCAGAAATGAATGTCCGTCTCTCATGACATCCCGGACAGCTCAGAGTTTCCATGGCACTTGTGTTGAACAAAACCGTGTGTTTTTTCCATCTCGCAGTACAATAAAAATGTGCAAACATCTCTTTGTGTTTACCAGTAAACTCTCTATATTCAACTGAACCAAAAATAATCATGTCTTCTAAAATGATTATAACTGTTATAACTGCTTTCTAATGTAAAAATATACAGATTGAAAATGGGATTATGATCACTAACAAGGAAGGTGAATTACACAGATTATCTCTTCATTATGGCATCTGTTGGTGAGCTGGATGTGTTGGGCGGGAAGTGAACTTTACATCTCAAAAGTTTACGAATCAGAAGCAGAGAAAATGGTTTGGAGCGAATCCAGAACGGTTTTCAAAATGCTGAAAAAGTTCATTTTGGTTCTGATACCAAGGTGACCACAGTTTGTGGCTCATAGGACGGTCTGAGTGTCTGCACTGACCTGGTCCACTGCCAAAAGCTCCAACAATGAGCTGAACTGGACCACAGTGCAATGGAGGAAGAATGTGTCCTGTTTTTGATGAATGATGAAATGTTTTCTTTGTCATTTCACAGATGGATGGATGAACATGTTTCCAATATTTGCTCATCTGCAAAACGTTAAATGTAACTTTTTGTTGCGTTCCATCAGGGACTATTACTTAACATCACACTGCAGAAAACACAAAAACAAATATTTTTGGTCTAGTTTTTAGTGCAATTATCTAAACACAATAGAAGTAAGACAAGTACTAGTTCCAATGGCAGATTATTTCACTTATAACTAAAACCTTTCCATCTGAATTTAGAAATTGTTGACTTAAAACAACCTCTTATGTCTTGCAAAAAAGTTATTTGTTAGTTTTTGGCTTATTTCAAGTGTACTAAGTTATCTGCACTAGAAACTTGAGCAAAGACACTTTGTAAGATTTTACGTTTTTGCATTGCAACTAAAGCCGCGGTGATGTAAGCAGGAAGTACTGCCACCTGCAGGTAGGAGTTAGCAGTCACCCAATATTTTTGTGGTCATTTTTGCGGAAGATTTGCAACAAATTCACAATTATGCACGAAAACCTAAAAAAAACAGGGATCTGTTCATTTTGCGTAAATTTCTGTGGTTGATGTAA
Organism: Xiphophorus couchianus; assembly: GCF_001444195.1. Lineage (NCBI taxonomy): Eukaryota > Metazoa > Chordata > Actinopteri > Cyprinodontiformes > Poeciliidae > Xiphophorus > Xiphophorus couchianus. The sequence continues at coordinate 5,049,416 of NC_040239.1, forward strand.
TTTGGAGTCTCGAGGGCCACATAAATAGGTATGGTGGGCCAGATTTGGCCCCCGAGCCTTGAGTTTGACACCTGTGTAGTAAGTGGGGGAGAGTTGAAGAAGTTGGAGAGACATTAGAGGAATTGCTGCCCTGAAACACAGCTGACTCGTCCTCATTTTATGCCATAATAAAAAAGATTCCCACTATTATCAATGCTGAGGTGCCTCAGGGAGCCGTTGTTGGCAAATGATTTATGTAACTAATACAGTAACTTGTAATCTAATTTTGTTACTGATTTTAAAATCAAGTAATCAGTACCAACTGAGTAATAAGTAACCAGAAATCAAGGTACCTACGCCTAGGCTACGTTCACACAGCAGGTCCTGATGCTCATTTCTGATTTTCTTTCTGAAATGTAATGTTTGTTTTTTGCTGTTCATACTCTGGGCCACCGTAGTCTTCTGTGTTAGTGTTTTACATCCCCAAACGTGCAGAAGAAGAGCGTTGACGTCACACAGCAGCGCATTGTTTACATTAGTGATGATCGAAGGATTGATTTGTGGCTTGATTTTAAAGTTTGTTCAGGAATGTGAGCCGACAGCATCATCACAAGATCATAACATGGAGGAAGCTAGTAGAAAGAAAGCACAGCTAAAAGCGACAGCTTATTGTGGAGCATTGACTTAAACTGCTGATGCAAACTTCATTCAGAATTATAATTTTCAGGAGTTGTTTACATCCTGATCTGGCAGATTGCTATCGGAGTCCTTCCTGCCATCAGCATCTACAAGAACCTTGAATAATATGAGTTACATATAATTTCCCTTTGGGATTAATAAGGTATTTTTTAATTTATTAAGTGAAACTATCAGCTGGACCTTTTTTCTTTAGACGCCCATTCCTCTCCCACTGAGGTGCGACCCTGGGCGGACAGCCACATCAGATCGCTCCCCTCCAGCTGTGGCATCAGAACAACAAACACTGAACCCAGATGCAGCTCTTTGCATCTCCACTGTGTGAGCTTGACGGCCCATAAACATGAAGCAGCAGATTGTGTTTGACCCGCTGCGGCTTGTCCTCGCCTGAGTATAAATCTAGTGAAAGCACCAAACAAAAGCTCGCTGCTCTGTCCCCGTTCATCTCTCACCTCTGATCATCTTGTTCTGCCCCGGCTGACAGATGTTCCTGGAGGAATTTATGGTTTTCCCTGTCAGGATCTTTGCAGCTTTAGTCCGGACCACACCCCCTGCTGAGCGTAATTTGCTAATGCTTTCAGAGCAACAAGGCGACCTACATTAGATAAATGTTTCTCTGCAACTTGGCAACTATTCTCAGTAACAATTTTATCCAAACGGCATGGTTTTCTGATTAACTGTTTTTGTCGGTTTACCTGTAAACAGGACATTCCTGCGAAGGAGGCTGGCATACCAAACAATCCGCTCGCTGTAAACAAAGCTTAAATATTTAGTCAGAGAAGTTGTAATTTGATGGGAGATGAGAGGTAAACAAAACAAAGGCGACTTCTGTAATGACAGAATGCAATAATCACAACAGCATGTGATTTAGGAGCTGATTAAAGATAGAAATGAGTTAATCTGACAATCCAAGTACTGTCGCCATCAGGACTGCTGCTAATGTTGGACCTCTTCTCTTTTATGGTGTTGTTGACAAAATGCCTGAAAGGGCTGTTATTACAGCTTCCTGCCATGGCTGCAGTGGAGCTCAGCAACTTGGATGTCTTTTTTTCAACTCATCCCCCCCCAAAGGATCAGTCCTGCCTGCAAAACCACAACTCTGCTGTCATCTATAGAAGTCCAAAAATGCCAAAATTAAATAAAAACAAAAAAAAAAGATCCTCCTTAACACCAAGGCTTCAACAATGCAAGGGTTGTTTCTGGTTTACCTTAGCACAAGAGATAAGAAATAAGAGAAAGTAGAAGGAAAAAGAGAAACAGAAATATACAAATATATTTAAAGAAAAAATAGGAGAGAGACCAAAGGAGACACTATAAATTTGTGAGCGTTAAGAATGTGGAAATAAATAAAAACATTCAAACAATTTATAATTTATTAATTTTAGGCCTAAAATAAATTAGAAACACAGAAATAAATGTGTCTAAAAGTTTTATGACAATAAATAAATAAAATATCAGATACAATTTTAAAATAATTAAATAATTGGAATAATAGTACGTGGGGATACTTTTATATACAAAAATTCATTACAATAAAACATTTATGGAGAAGGGTGTGAAAATGACAACCAGCCTTATATGTCAGTAAGAGAAGATAACAAAAAATGTTATTGGAAATTGAAAAAAAAATCTAAAAAAATAAAAACAAGTAAACAAAAGTACAAGTATAAATTGATGAAACATTAACCATGGCTAATACTCATATTTTTATTTATTTATTTGCAGGGTTTTTACATTAATTACTTTGCTAAGACTCTTTATTTATTTTTAACTTTTGGCAGTTCTGGGCTTCCATACACATTCTGCCTGTGAGCAAACCCATGGAGATGCTCGGAGTCAGGGCTGCGTGTTTACGTTGGTGCTGAGCAGACAGAAAATAAATGGTGATAATAGTCTCTGCTTTAAACAACTTTAAGATGTAATAGCAGGTCAAGCGCAGTGCGGGTCTAAAATAACAATTTTCTTAATCACAGTAGAGAAATTGGTCCTGATGAGTTAAAGGTGCGCACATACCTAACCTACCAACTAATATTTCAAACAATAGCAAAAATCCAACTCTTAACAACCGCAACCTGTTGCGCATGAATGCGAATGCATGCGTGTTTTCTTAAGAGTCCGGGGGGGTTTGAGGGAGATTCAGCTGAATAAAGAAAATCAGCAGCAAATATGTGTTAAAGACGCGTGCAGCAGTTTTAAACTCAGATTATTTAAACTAGAACAATCTTCTGCATGAAGCTGAAGTGGAGACAGACAGGAACTCACCGGTGCCGCTTTGTACCTGCCGGCTCCGCGCACTGGAGCACCAAGCATGCTCTGGAAACACTGCAGCGCAAATACGCAGAAGCACACGACCAGAGAAGTCCGCATCCTCACCGCCGTCCGTCCGGAGCCGCGCAGGATGGAGGTGCAACGGGTGTTTTTGGCGCAGCAGTGTGCGGTGTGCAGTGCCGAGAGTCACACGGCTCCAGGATGTGGGGCGACTTCTCCTTAAATACACTCTGATTTCTTTGTTCCCTGTTTTTTTTTTCCCCCATACACTTTTTTTTTTGCAGCCCCGGGCTGATAATACCACCCGCTACCATGTGACTCTTAACCGTTTCACTGCCGTGTTCTGCAGGGCAAAGAGTTGAGGGACTTTTCATCCAGAGAAAAAGTTATTTAATACCAATTAGCCAAACAGTTCCTCACATGAAACCCAAACTGTGACGCACAGCGTGACTTGGAAATATCTGGAACAAAACCGCCAAGAAAAACAACCGGCAAACCGCAAAAATGCAGCCAGTTTTATAAACTTAAAATTCTCATTGCTTTCGAGCACATGTGTCAAACTCAAGGCCCGGGGGCCAAATCCGGCCCGCCTTAACTTTTTATGTGGCAGGAAGGCAGAGGTGGGTAGAGTACCAAAAAACTGATAAGTAGCAGTACTTCAACATATTCTCAAGTAAAAGTAAAAAGTAGCCGACCAAGAATTTACTCAGGTAATAGTAAAAATGTATTTGGTAAAAAGTCTACTTGAGTGCTGAGTAACTGATCAAATTATCAATCATTTAATATTTAAAAGTTATATAAAACAAAAAGTTGAGTGGAAATTTTGTTATTTTAATTAGCAAAATGAAGTTGAAGTGTGATTTAGACTATTTTAGATTTTTTTTGTACCTTTTACTGTCTATTAGAAAGACAAAATATTTTACAAACCACTAAGTGTTTGTGTTTTTTTTTTTTGCAATATATTGACATACAGCAGGGGAGGATTGCCTTGCTTTGAAATTCAAAAATGCTCTTAAATTACTCAAAAATTCCTGCATTTCATGAATAATCTGTGAGGCTGTGAGGTCTGAATGTTTTATAGATTCTGCAGATTAGCTCAAGTGATATTTAGGTGGAGCATAATGCTCTACTGAGACCTGCGCTCTCCTTCAGTAGAGGTTTAATTCATCCTGCAGGCAGAGGCGTAATTAATTCAGGTTTAATATGCAGAAGCGAGACGGATGCCAGAAGAAAAGACCTGCAGCAACAGGTGACTCCAGAATGTCAAACAGATCTTTTAGTTTCGTTGGTAAAGGAAGTAATCGAAACTCTGTGGCTGCTGTGCCTTCACTGAAAAAAAAACGTTTTATTAAGTGATCACAAGTAATCAAATTGAGTCTATTCATGTTCATTTGGTAAGTTTATTCAGTTGTGAAGCTAAATAAAGTAAGTTTGACAGACTTCATTAAATTACTTGCAGTCAATTAAATTATTTAAAAAGAGTCGGAGCTACATTCTTTTATTTCAGAGCTATCAGGAGCTAATGGTGCGTCTTAGGTTGAAAGAAATCCACTGGAATGCTGACTCAAGTCATATTTTCCACTGGGAAACTGGGAGCAACTCAGACTCTCCCCAGTTACAAAATGTAATGTGGATTTCGCATTTTAATATGGCTGCTCCTTGCATTAACAGCAGTAAGATGTAGAGGAAATAGGCTTATTTCACAAGACACTCATGCAATGTTACATGTTGCACCTGCAGGGAAACTTCTTTTATTACTGATTAATAAAATGCTGCAAATAAAAACTATCAGCTGCACTCAGTCGTGATTAGTGGACTCAAGAACTTTCAGTAATTTTAGGAGAATACACGTGATTTTTCTGTTTCTGCTTTTTTGTTCCACAGAAATGATTCAAAACATCAAACAAAATGCTATAATCAAAGATAAACTGAATAACGATAAAAAAAAATCTGTTTTAAAATGATGATTTCTTTAAGGATAAAAATATCTAGGATCAGCCTGACTGTGTGAAAAAGTAATCACTCTCCTCACATAAAAGCAACAAATAACTGCCTATCTAAATTTTTGGATCAGAATCAAGAAATTACTTAAAGAGAACCTGTCTGACAAGATGAAGTAGGCTGAAAGATCCCGTACAGCAGCACATAATGCCCCGATTTAAAGGAATTCAAGAAAAGATGAGAAAAAGTCATAAACGTCTGTCTGGAAAACCGTTTGGTCTTCAGGGAAATCACAGTGACTCATTATCCACACACACACAAAACGTTTTAGAGTGACCTAATCAAAGTTCAGACTTAAACCAGGTTATGATGATGTGACATGAACTTTTTCACCCTGGAAACCACAATATGTCTGAATTAAAACAACTCTGGAAAGCAAAAAGGGCCAAAATTCCTCCACTGTGATGCCAATTATCAGAAATACATGATCCTGGAACAACCAGGTCATAAAGTTAGAGTGTTTTTATTATTTTACTTTTAACTCGGGGTGCGGTTGGTTTGGATCAACTATTCCTTTAATAAATGAACTCTTCATTTAAAAACTGCTGTTTAAATTTACTCAGTTTGGTACTAACATCAGCTTGGTGATCTGAAACATTTATGTAGGAAATACTAGCAAAAATAGAAGAAATTTGTAGAGGGTAAATACTTTTTTTGAGTGGTGAATGCATATAAATTTGCATGACTTTATTCTCGTAATATCATGACTTATTTTAAATTTGGATGTATATTTTTTCACCTCGTCAGAGAAAATCTACATTACATTTAAATTTTTGCACCTAATTTTAAGCTTTAAATCTCAGCAGTTATACATCGGATCCTCGTTTTAGCCTAAAATAAAAACTGTTCAGATCTTTTTCAGACTTTTTCTTCTTCACTCCATAGAACTGAGTCAGATTCTGTCGCAAGTTTGGTTCTAAATAAAAAAATTTAATTGAACTGAATTTAACTGAGATGAATTTTGAAGACCAGTAAATGTGTCTGAAAAGCAGAAGCAACCCGAATGTTAAAGAACAGCAACACATCCTGTCGTTTTGTAGAATCCTACATCTGGACAAAAACCGGGAACATTCGAAAAGTGTGTTTCAAGGATCATTTACAGTAATTTGGGTCATAATTTGAATTTACATGCTAGTTTAAAACTGTTCCAGCAAAGTTTAATGAGGTAGAACCTGCTGACGAAAAAGGTGGAGATATAATTAGCTGCTCTTCCTCTAAAACACCTGTTACTACAAATGCAAAGAAAGAAAAGACTTTTTGACTCTCAAAAGTAAAGTTGCCCGGTTTATGTGGCGTCAAAAACAAAACAGCACGAAGGAAACATTTAAACAATAAAGAAGCAGCCTGAAAGTTAAACATGTTCTCTGCTGAATTAATATTTTATTGATTCAAAAACAGTATTTAGTCTTCTGTTAGCATCCCATCATGTTTTGACTTTAATTAATAATTATAATATTAATAATTGTCCAAAATATGCATATCTGTCTGACTGTGAGGACGCTCTCCCCTCAGATTTTCCTGCCAGGTTTAGTAATTTTTCTTTTGTTAACTTTTACAACAAAGTATGAGTGGCACCTTAAGGAAATTAAATAACATAAATAAATAAAATTATGGGAATAAAGTCATAAAATTGTGGGAATAATGTACTATGAGAATAAAATCATACAACAATAAATTACTAGAATAAAGTCGTACAACAAAAGTCTAAAAAATATGAGGAAAAAGTTGAAATAATTCTGGAATAAAATCGCAGTATTTTGAGAATAAAGTTGTTACGACTTTATTCTCGTTTACTTAGACTTTCTTGCATGACTTTATTATTGTAATATTTGGACTTTATCCTCGTAATAAGACTTTATCTTTATATTATTACAACTTTATCCTTGTATGACTTTATCCTCATAATTGTATTTTTGAAAAGTTGTTTTTCTTAGTGTGGCTCTAATATTCCCTCAAAATGTAACATAAAGAATATAAAATAGTAAAACCTTCATCTTCATCGCAGAAATCTGATTGTTTTAGATCAAAAGTGACTGTTTTGTCGAACTACTTTTATTTTGATAAGTAAGAGCAGATCATGATGCTGCCACCACCGTGTTTCTCTGTGGTTTTCTTCGGCGAAGTGCGGTGTTGCTTTTTGTGCCAAGCTTGTCTTCTGGTTCTTGGAACGATAAAACTGCTTGTTTTCAATAGATGACAGCATATCTTTTGAGTATTTAATCCACGCCCGGATGTTTTGCTTGGATCAAAAGCCTTCTGTCTCCAGCTCTCCTATTTAGTCCAGGCGTACAAAGAATACAGCAGATCGTTGTGACATGCAGAGGACAATCAGCAGAAATTCAAGCAGCTCCTTCAGTGTTGCTGTCAGCCTTAGAAAAACATCTGGATAATGACTGTTTTCACTGTGCCATAATAAATATAATGCTGCAGATTTGTTTTCACACCCTTCTCCTTACTTATACCTTTGTCCACTGAGAACCTATTAATTATTTGCTAATTTGCATCCTTCAGATAAGTAACAGTTTGCAGAGATGTTAGAAATGTCAGGAACTATCAGGACATCGCAAGTTATTTCACTTAAATGAGAGTCAATATCGTTGATATTAGATATGAATTTAATAAAACTGAGTGTTGAAATGGAATCAAAAGGTGTTTGGACAACAATATTCATTCAATGAGCTTATTGCACTTTTTTGATTTTGTACATTTTTCTCCCAAACATTATTTAAGTTTGCTTGTATTTCAATTGAGGGTATAAATCACTTTAAAGGTTCTATTTTTAAAGTCTTAAAACTCTGGATTTTTATGTCATTGTAGATGATTCAGACTAATTGGGCCTGAAACCAACATTTAGACCCATTAGACTATCACGTCACCATGAATAAACTCTTTCTTTCTCCAATGAAATGCATATATATGTCTCTAGGGTTGAAACCCTGTTGCACAACAAAACCACAAAATTTTACAGAGTAGTTTTGGTCTAGTATTGTATATTCGAAATAAGACAAAACTAACTTAGAAGTAACTTTTTAGTGACATATAGGAGCATATTTAAAACCCGACTAAAAACCCACCTGTTTAGGATTGTATTTGAAACGTAATCAATTACAAATTTATTGATGGAACCTGACTTAATGTCGTGTTTTGATTGTTGATTCTATGTTGCATTGTTTCTGTTTTTGATATGATGTAAAGCACTTTGAAATGCCTTGCTGCTGAAATGTGCTATACAAATAACATTTGATTGATTGATTGATTTTAATTCAATACTTCCTTAGTGCTGTTGAACAAGTTCCAGTTCCACTGGCAGATTATTTCACTTATTAAATAGAAAAAATGTTTTGTAAAATAAGTGAAATAATCTGCCAGAGGAACTAGAACTTTTTCAACAACATTAAGAAAGTATTGACTTAAAACAACTCTTATATCTTGCTTAAAGGTTTCTTGTAAGTTAGATTTGTCTTCTTTCAAGTGTAATGGAAACCAGCCCAAATATGCTTAGTAAGACTTTGTGTTTTTGCTGTAAAGTTTGCATGTCTTTTATTTTACACTGTGACAAAGGCACACGTGCATAAATCCAGAATAATGTAGATGTTTTCTTAAGGATTTGGTGGGATTTGTTTGACAGGAGAAGGAGCAGAGAGAAAAGGAATCCAGTGCAGCTTCATCCAGGACTGACAGCCTCAGTAAGCGGCCGTTGATATTGCAGCATTGTAGATGTTTAACATTTGCTTTGAGTGACGCTTCACAAATAAACGACTCCCTGGAACATGATTTACATGTGGAACTTCCTAATCGCACATGTAAATCCAGCTTCATAAAAAGCATCTTAAATTTGTTGTTACTGGAACGAGTTTTCTGCAACGTTGTTCTAACGGAGGGTTTTTCCTGAACCCCACACTGCAAAAACACAAAATCTTACAAAGTATTTCTGGTCTAGTTTCTAGTGGAAATGTCTTAGTAGACTTAAAAGAAGACAAAACAAATTCATAAGTAACTTTTCAGATAGATATAGTAGCTTGTTTCAAGGCAATCATTTCTTATACCGTATTTATAAAAACGCTCTAGTTCCACTGGCAGATTATTGCACTTATAACATTACAAAATGTCTTGTTACAAGTAAAATAGTCTGCCAGTAGAAATGGCACTTTTAAAAAAAATCAATATTAAGGAATTATTTACTTAAACAAGCTCATATTTCTAACTGAAAAGTTACTTTTAATTAAATTTTTCTTATTTCTGGTGTACTAAGGTATTTACACTATAAACTGCAGTTACTTGGGAAGACTTAGTGATTTTGCTGTGAAATATCATATTTGCCTGAAATGATGCATGGAAACTGCAATAGCTCTGAAGATGTGTGGTAAAATCACACTCATGTATAACTCTTTAATTTTCTCTGGTACAGGCTTCACAGGAACAGAGCCATTTGTTTTGTCTCCCAGGGCTGCAGGAGCAACAGACACCATCTTGTCCTTGCATTCCTGGTTTGGAAAATCTTGCAGTTCTTGTTCTTGACACATATGAGTTCCTCCAAATTTGACGTTGAGTGGACTGTTCTGCACCTGAGGTAGAAAGAACTGGTCTACTTAAGTTCTGCTGGAGTCTGCACTGGTTTTTACCAGAATCTTTTCATGATTTGAAACAAACTTCCCTGTGATGCGAGGTTATTGTAAAAACTCAACAAGATGCACATTTCCCCTCCACCTCATCTAATTGCTTTTCATGCTTACGTGATACTCGATACTGCAAGAACACAAAATCTTACCAAGTATTTTCTGTCTAGTTTCTAGTGCAAATATTTTAATGCACTTGAAATAAGACAAAATTAACTTACAAGTAACTTTTCGGGAAGATATAAAAGCTTGTTTCCAGTCAACAAACTTTCCTTGTTGACTGGAAATTAAGGAATATAATTCCTTAATATTGATGAAAAAATACTTGTTCCATTTGCAAATTATTTCACTTATGACATGCGAAAAATGTCTTGTTATAAGTTAATTTATCTGCACTTTGGCAGATAAATGGCAGATAATTTATCTGCACTTTGGCAGATAAATTAACTTTTTCATCAATGTCAAGGAATTATTGCTCCCATATCTTGTTGAAAAGTTACCTGTAAGTTAGTTTTGTCTTATTTCAAGTGTACTAAAATATTTGCATTAGAAACTAGAGACACTGCAGAAACATGAACTTTTACCAAGTATTTTTGATCTAGTTTCTAAACATCTTAGTACCCTTGAAAAAAGACAAAACTAACTTACAGGTAACTTTTCAGGAAGATATAAAAGCTTCTTTTAAGTCAATAATTCTGTGATAGTGATGAAAAAGAAAAGAAAGAGAAATTTGAACTTATAAACTTCACAGTTGTTTTATCTTTCTACAATTTTTCTAATTTAAAAATGCAAATATTACTTTAGGTAACAGTTCACAACACGTTTTTCCCATGTTGAAATCTTCGGAAAGGGATAATTTTGAAATGTTTGTATGTTTTAGGCCTAAAATGAAACTGTACATCAACCCACTAAATAAGTAAAATGTGTTTCTATAGCCGCACTAAACTGTTTTGGAAAATAGTTTTGGATTAATGCATTGCCAAAGGCAGAGAAGATAACACAACTAATGGGTTATTTGAAAAATTGATTGTAAATGCATTTCCCATAAGAAAAAAACCAAAACATCAATATATCTGTACAGAGTTGAGGAGCTTTCTCTAAGTTTTAGGAGCTTGTTGGGAACCGGGGTTTTGGTTCTCTGTGGGGGGTTTTCTGTTGCCTGCTGCGTCCCTCTCCCTCCACTAGATGGTGCCATGGGGCTGATCTACCTGGAGGGCGTGACTGGGTCCTACACACCTGTGATTTGTCATCTAATCATCTAGGAGTATTTGAGGAGCAGGCTGCCAGCACTTCGACGCCTGAGTGTTAGCCAGTAACTCTGCACCCTGTGTGTTTCTGAGATTACTTTTAGTAATATATTCTTGTTGCCTCTCCTTCAGGTGTTTCCTAGTGATACCTTGGATTTACCCCGGTGAAGCCTGAGTTCCTGGCTTTCTGGATTTCCCCCCTCGAGTCGCCATGTATAGTTACCCACTGGTTGCCCGAGTCCCTCCCTCGCCTCTGCACTTGAACCATAAACAGTTCCTGGATTCTCAGCTGGCAGTCGGATTGCTCCTCGTTCCTCCTCACCTGAACTTACCTGTCCGCCCTCCACCGCAGCCTTCACCATCCACCTCCAACAAACTCACCGTCTGAACCTCATCAGAACCTGGATCACCTCAAAGACCCCCACAAGAGACCACAGTACTTTCCCCTCTGGCGGAAAATCTTCATCAGCTCGAGTAAGATCAATCCATTCATCTCTAAAGCTCTACTGTCTGACGTACCTCGAACACACCATCTCTCCCTCACTGCTCTCCAGAGTACTGACGACCTCAGCCTCCTTCCACAGGATAAAGAACTACACATTCTCACATTTTCATCGTTGTAACAAATTTTATCTGATTTACTGTTCTGTATGTGGGCAATGAAACTTGAACTCATCATGACGGAGCTGAATTTACTGGATGTTGTAGAGTAAAATCTAAAATATTTGGAGAGGAGAATGGGCGCCTGGCTTGTTTGCAGATTTAGTTATGATTGTGCAAATGTGGCTTCCCACGTTCAAAAGCATAATTAACAGGGAACACACAGGAAGGCAGCATATATTTGGTAAGGACCGAGAGTATTCATGCTTGCACATGAGTTTTTTTGCAGCTGCTAGAAATAAAATCCCAAGTCCACAGATGGCGCCCCCATTTCTGACTTATTGTCTCTTCATAAAGGACAAAAAAGAAAAGCTCTTTGTGAGTCAGTTCGAGATCACTTCTATAATTGCAACCAGTAATAGCTGTAAAGAATCCAGCAGTTCTTTCCTGTGTAATGGTTATCAGGTTTCTGAGGCTATTTTAGCGCGAAGAAAGGCTCCAATAAAACAGAATTGCCTGATGAAGAACTGCACAGCTCTGCACCGGCTCGGCTCCTGCAGCCTTAATGAAAGAGTAAACCGAAAGGCTTTAAAGGAAAGTGACTACTAATTTCTAGACAGGAGACTGTCATTAATGTTATTACATTCACAACTATTATGTACAATTAGAAACCAGTTATAGCTGAAGCTGGCACCAGATTAGTGGACTGCTGACCTGTTTTCTCTGTGGAAAAAATAAATGTTTTGGTATGTTTAACATGATTCTCAACTCTGTAAACAAACTGGCTCAAGGTTTATTAAACCTGGAAGATGTAAGGTGTTTTTGCTACTTCAGTTATGGTCTAAAGTACTTCCACTTAATCTTCTCTGCAGTCTGATTGAACCGTTTCAACTTTTGTGATGGTTAAAAAACCAGGTGGGTTTCCAACTAGAGATCCAAATGAAAACAAGATCAACCCGAACCAAAACCGGTCAGAAACTCGTATGGCGGCGGTTTTTGATATGGATGATTTGGGCGGTTCCCCGGGTCAGCATTAGAAAGGACTATAGGAAATAAAATGTATCTCATGCATCAGTTGTCTTGAGAAACTTCACTACGATTTGTATGCAGATTTGAGTAGAGTACTCAAGAGTAGCACTACTTCAGTACCTTTTTATTCAAGTAAAAAGTAGCTGTCTAAGAAATTACTCGAGTAAAAAAGTATTCAGTTAAAAGTCTACTCAAGTACAGAGTAATAGATCAAAATATTAACCATTTAATATGTAAAAGTTACATCTACAGAGGGACCAAAATATAAAGTTATGTAGAAATTTTGGTATTTTAAACACCAAAATGAAAATTTAAATACCGTAATTACAAAATAAGATAAAAAGAAAAATTTTCTCAAATCAGTTTCTATTGATATAAAACTTTAACAAAAACTGCAGGTTTGTGTCGGTATTTGTTGAATATTTAATTAAAATAAGATTGTTTTTCATCCAGTGAAGTTACTCACATTGGGTAGAAATGTTACTAAAGAGTGGCAACACTTCATAATAAAATTACTCAAGTAAAAGTAAAAAGTACAGTATAGTAAAAATACTCCTAAGAAAATTTATTACAAAAAGTTACTCAAGTAAATGTAATTAGTTACTACATAAATGTCTGCATGCATGTACAGTGGAGTCATTTTGATTCTGAAAATTTTGCTAATTGCTTTTATTTTATGGGTGAATTCACACCAGCTCTGTTTAGTCCACTTTAATCAAACTGGTTTGTTTGAATAGAAAGTTTGGTTTGTTTGGGGGAGGTGTGAACACAAAATCGCACTCTGATGCGGATCAAAAATGTGAAGAACCATTACAATAAATCTTTGCTGGACATTAAGTTAATGTTTTTGGAAACAATTTTAAAAAAAAGCTGTTTTAACGCATGTTGAACACATTTAAATGCAGCATTTAAAGAACCATGACATCAAATCTTTGTAGTTTTAATATCCCATCATGCGCTTAAAGATTTAGAAGAGAGGAAAAGTAAATAAATATACTAAATAAGGTTTATGACTGAACAAAAATATCTAAGTGTTCATCTCAGTCAGTTGTTGCCATTTTTCCTTTTTTCCAGGTGAACTCAAGCAGAGGATCTTTAGAAATGAAAAACTGTTGTGTTTGCCATCTGGTGGTCCGTTTTCTGTAGCAGCTGATTAAATCATGTAAAGATTATCTTAGCTGACTTCTGTGCTCTTTGGATCAGAATTCAAAAACCGCTAAATATTAACAAAAGGAGGCGATTGAGATAAGTTTCTGCATGGAGGTTCAGTGAGCCAATGCAGAGCTGTTGTTTGCATGTGTGTGATGGGGGTTAATTGTTTGGCTGGCTCCGGCCTGCGTTACTCACGAGAAAGGCTTGAAAACACGTCCAGATTTCAGGTTGTGTTTATGGAACAGATCTGAAGTGAATGAGGGGAAGCAGCCATGAGATAAAACTGGAAGAAACAACAAGTTTGCAGGTCTTTGTTCACTTCTGATGAGATTTACAAAGCTCATGAACCTACTCTGTTAAAAAGGAGAACTGCATTAACATGTAATACCAGGGACAACCACTAGGTTTCACTGGGAAATTCTCCTACATTTTTCTGTTTAAAGCTACAGTGTGTAACTTTAAAAAAAATTCTTTTTTTTTTACATATCTCTACAAACAATCTGTTGAAAATCAAGCTGCTATGCCTTCTCTCTAAAGCAGGGACACTCAAGACCAGTCCTCAAGATCTACCATCCTGCAACTTTCAGATGCTTCTCTGCTCCATCACACCTGAATCAAACGAATGTCTCGTTACCAGGCCTGTTCAGAGCTGATCCCGGTCTGCTGGAGTAAGGATGCGTCTAAAAATTGCAGGATGGTAGCTCTCAAGGACTGGACTTGAGCACCCCTGCTCTAAAGTGATCTGCAAAAATGCACCACTCCTGGTCAAAAACAACCAATCAGAGTCAGAAGGAGGGTCTTAGCCTTGCCAATCAACCTTGTGTACTCGCTGAAACAGCAGGGTTTGATTTTTTCATAGATTTCTGCTATATTTACGTGTAAAAATGCATGTAAAAAGTTACATACAGTAGCTTTAAACACAAACTTACAAGTAATTATTGAGATGTCAAACTGAAGTGCCAGCTTTTCTCCTTCAGTATATTATTTATCCCTTAACGATAACGTTGCTACAAAAGTAACACACCTACCAGACCCATGAGAACCCAGAGAAAGCCACAACTTTGATCCCAATAGACATGCACTATGAAAGAGTGGGGGCACATCAGACGTGAAATGCATGATTTAAAAATGCAACACAAAATTTCATTTCTTTACATATAGACCTTTACATATTCCTTAGCTTTCCTAGCTAAGGAATGCTAGCTAGTTTACTAGCTAGCATGTAAAGAAAGCAGTGTTAGCAGCTTTAGCTAACTCCACCTGCTGCTTTTAGGAACGCCAAGTGCAGCACTTCACATCCCAACATCTAAGTCCCAGTAGATAAAAGGGCCCGGTTTTACTCTAGATCATTCAGACGAGAGAAACAGTTTTGTTCCAAAATAAATTTTAAATATTTATGACATAACTTATTGTCTCTGTTCAGTATTATCCTAATTCGGAGAGTTCAGTCTTGCTTATCATATTTGCCTTTTCTTGATGATTTGATTTGATTCTGGGTTTTATGGCCACACGAGTTTATTGTTAAATGTGCAGCATAAATAAACTTCAGTTGAGTCATCTGATAAAACTGTTTGACAAAAATTCATTCATCTGTTTGGTATCGATATGGATGATCTGACTCTGATGTAAAATCTAGTAAAGATTCTGGGATTTGTTTGAAATCTTCTAAACATTTATCTTCAGCGCCTTGAAGTGGATGAATGAAAGTGTTTAAACCAGCATGAGTATCAAGTTCTGGCATGGAAACAGCATCCAACGAAACATTTGGAACCTTTTTGCTAAATGAAGATCATATGCTGAGGTTCAAAGACGCAGAACAGCCTGTAAACATGTGATTAAAAATACATAATCTGTGTTTCATCAAATATGTCAAATGTTAAAAATTAAAACACATATTAGGGAGTAGTTAAAGATGTGGATTCACATAGTTTTGATGCCGCAGTAAGTATGTAGTGCAGTTTATATGTAAATATAATAATATATGTATGTATGTATATATTAGAAAAGCAGCAGCTTTAAGCCACAAAGGAACATGATACATTCAGCTTTGATGTACAGTTATGACCTGATTTTTCAGTACATCAAACCTCTAACAATAAAATAAAAACTGAACCCTCGCCCAGAACTAAAACGATTTAGTCCTCAATAAAATAATATTATTGATGTGAGTTAAAACAGGCACGTCCAAACTTTTTGTCACGAGTCAAAAATGCTGGTGGGGCAAGAAAAGTACAAAAAACAACCCCCTGAAAATCAAGCAAATAAAGTAATCTGAAAGGGAATTTTTGCTCCATCCATCTTCCTATCAACTCTGACCAGATTCCCTGAAGAAACACCAACAAAATATTTTATAGTTTCTGTTAATTACTTTCTTATAGCTGCTTTTCTCTGCAAAGAGCATGACTAAAACAGTTACGTCAAGTTACGTGCAGTTCTTCCACAGTTACCATGCAGCTTTAGACTGCTTTTCTAATCAATGACGTCTTTAAGCAGTCGGTCAGTTTAGGTGAATATAAATGCGTACTACCACTTTATTTTAGTTTTTATTTGTGAAAAACAAAACAAAAAAGCAGATATACTTTTACATTTCACAGTTGTGTTGCTTTGTTTTTATCGGTCACATGAAATCTAATTAAAATATGTTGAAGTTTGATGTTGCAATGTGACCAAATGTAGAAAAAATTAAGGGATGGGTTCCGTTTTGTATTAATTTAAAATCAAATTTGATTTTGGGACTAAGTTTGTCACCAGTTATTTGAAAATATGAAAAAACCCTTCAAAACCCAAAGTCTGTCTTCACAATCAGGAGCCATCGTCTGATTTTTCCCACCATTTAAGAATTGCTCAGGCTCTTTAACATGACTGTAATGATGAAAAGTCCATAACAACCCACAGCAGGAGCCTTTTATCTCCGTACGTATAGAAACAACAGCTGACACAAGCTTAAACACAAGGAAACTCGTTATCTGACCACAGAGGATGGTGAACCATCACATCCTTAAAACAGAAAACCAAATTTAATGACAGCAGCTCAGTTTTTCTGGCTTTGGTTTGATCTCCTGTCTCTTCTCCTCCACCGCTGCAGCCTCTTTTTGTTGTGGCGAGGCGCGTTATGGGTCGGCTGGGTTCACGCCATCTTCAGAGGACGAGGGGCGAAGGCCACTAATGACCCCCGTCCAGGGCCCGGTTTCAAAGCTGCAGCCAGACGGAAGAGGCCGGCCGCCTCCATCCACACATCTGGTTTGCATTAAACGGACACATGTGGACTTTGTTTTGGGAAGTGCGACTGACGCGCATCCAAGCAGCCGTAATGAAAAGAGGTTTTCTGAGGCACAAGTTTAGTAGAGACGTTTTCAGTAGGAGACGAACTCTGACAGGAAGAGCATGATGTGACTAAACGCTTATCATTAACGATAATAACCTGAGTAAATCTGGGATGTGAAGCCATGTTTTGTCTCCAGTATTTAAATCACATGCCATGACTCAGGGCCAAATGCAGGATGATAGTTTGTTTTATTTATTGCAGGAACCAAACTTTGACCTTTTATTTTATTTTACCACCAAATTACTACCATGACGAAGCAATAACCAAACCTTTAAACATGTTTGTTTGTGTTATCATCATATGTATAAATGAAAAAAGTATGCATTCTTCCCCGTTTCATATGATACCCCTAAATAAAACCCAGTTCAGCCACTAATATTCAGGTCATTTAATTAGACTATAGAGTCAACTTTGTGTGTTTTAATCTTACTATAAATGCAGATGTTTACTGAAGACCTTTGAGGTTTATTCAAGAACATTAATGAGCAAACAGCATCATAAAGACTAAGAATCACAGCAGCAGGTCAGCGAAAGGTTCTGGAAAAGTTTAAAGAAGGTCAAGATGTAAAATAATTTCAAAGTTTGAACCTTTAGAGAGGACAGATCAAGACATGGATGTCCATTTAAACCGACAGGAGAACATTAATCCGTCCCTCCAGGATGCTGAGATGTTTTTTGTGACTGTTACGGTCAAAGTTACAGTTATTTTTAGCATTATTTTTGCAATAACATACAGTACAGACCAAAAGTTTGGACACACCTTCTATTTCAATGGGTTTTCTTTATTTTCATGACTATTTATAAGGCAAGAAATCCCACTTATTAACCTGACAGGGCAGGTTGACCTATGAAGTGAAAACCATTTCAGGTGACGACCTGTTGAAGCTCATCAAGAAAATGCAGAGTGTGTGCAAAGCAGTAATCACAGCAAAAGGTTGATACTTTGAAGAAACTAGAATATAAGGGGTATTTTCAGTTGTTTTACACTTTTTTGTTTAGTGCATATTTCCACATGTGTTATTCATAGTTTTGATGCCTTCAGTGTGAATCTACAATGTCAATAGTCATGAAAATAAAGGAAACTCACTGAATTAAAAGGTGTGTCCAAACTTTTGGTCTGTACTGTATCTTACAAAAAAGTTAAAATTGCTGCACATGACCTTCCGCTTTCTTTCTCTTTCACCTCATCAAGTAAATTTCTCCTTACCTGAGAAGACCCTGCGTCATCGTCCTGCTGCTGGACTCTGCTGTCTCCTCCCTGACTCTTTGTTCTTCCTGTTGTGGTATTAAAGATTTATTTTAAATATATGCAAAGCAACAACGAGCACAACTTCTGTACAGAAATCAAAGAGGATTGATTTTATACATCACATTAACTGACTATCAAAAAAGATAACATTACTGCAAAAACACAAAATGTTACCAAGTAGTTGTGGTCTAATTTCTTGAAATTAGACCACAACTAATTTAAATGTAACTGTTCAGCAAGAGATAAGAATTTTGTTTTAAGTCCGTAATTCCTTAATATTGATAAAAAGTTCTTATCCTTTATAGGCAGATTATTTCACTTATAGCAAGACATTTTTCCCGTGATATGAGAAATTCTGCCAGTGGAACTTCAACGTTTTCATAAATATTAAGGAATTATGAGAACAAACTCCTATATCTTGCTGAAAAGTTCTTTGTAAATTAGTTTTGTCTATAATTTCAAGGGCACTAAGATATTTGCACTCGGAAGTAGATCAAAATTACTTGGTAAGATTTTGTGTTTTTGCGGTAGCATTCTTAGTAACTAGCTTAATATTGTGATCTTCCTAAAATAATGACCTATGTCATTTTTATCCACAACTTATCTTGGTAAAACAATCGCCGCCTCTTTCTTTCCAAAGAAATGTTTTAGGGAGGAAAAAAACAAACACTTTTGGCAAAAAGAGTCAGGCCATAGATTAATAATCATTCAGCTAAAATTATCTAAAGGCAACAACATTACTCAACTTACTTGGTTTGTTTAGAAGCAAACTCAGCAAAGGTTTTTGCCTTTTGGCTAATTGCTGAACATGACAAAGACTGTAAAGCTCGATTTAGCAGCAAGTTCCCCCTCTGTCATCAGACCACAGGTGAAACACCGGCGTCAGCATGTTTACGCTCGTGGTGCGTTTGAAGACGGCTCGGAATTACCACTTAACATTACCACATCTTAACAACCAATTAAATAGTTGTACAGCTGTTAGTCATGCACTCTGCAAAGCCGCCCTTTATGGAAGAGTGGCAAAACCAAAACTTGAAAAACAAGACAAACAAACAACGATAGCAACAAAAAAGAACAAAAAACAAACAAAACAACAACAAAAAGTGCTCCCATAATTTAAAAGGCTTTTATTCAAAGGGAATAGAGAAGCTGGTGGGAAAATTGATGGAGTTAAATCTGGGACAATTTGTTGCTTTTCTCTTTACATTTAGTTTATTTTTAATTTTTTAATTTTTTTTCTTTGATAATGTCTCCAGATAAATTCTCATCTGATTCATCCATTCAAAGTCTCTGTTGTTCCTGGTAGTAGAGTTACAGATTTCCCCCCAGTCTATCAGACCTGATTATAATCACATTTTAAGCCTTGGAAACTTTCTTTGTCATTGTCTTTTTGATACTTTGACATTAAATGAAACAAAAAGTTGCTGCACTAATATTTAGACTGTAAATTCTTGTTGTGACTTTAGAAATTGACAGCATATTCGCTGAGGGCGTGCAGCTTTTTGAGGAAAGTTTGGACATGTCAAAATATTTGCAGAGCCACTCAAAAGCAAAATTAACCTGACATGAACTGTAATTAAACCCATTCTGCAGCCTTCACTGACCTCTGCTGGTAAACCTAGAGAACACGCTCAACATTTTAGACTTTATTCTGGTTTCTCAGAATGATTGATTTCTGATGGATGAGGGGAAAAACATTATAAACAATTCAAACTGTTTTACATGATAAGAATCAACAATGTTAGCTTACTTTTTCACTGGAATTTTCACATGAGTGGTTGCCATAATATTACACAGAAACACATGTAAATATTATTGTAAACAAAAGATAGGTTATCTACACATCTGTGTAGCTGATGTCACCCAGTGAGAACAAACATGTTAACAGTTTGCAAATTTTCCATGGAAAAATAAAACACGTTATGTGTAAAAATGTGTCATTATGAACATTTCTCGTGATACTTTCTTGACTTGATAATACCTTTGAAATTGTTTGGATAAAACAGTTTTTACAAAACCATAAATCTTTGTGGAACTTCATAAACAAATACATATTATGTTCCATTGGAGAGCTGAAATATGCACTGTTATTTTATTGTAAAATATAGAAACTTAACCTTTATCGGATTTTCCTAAACAAATGTTGGCACAGTCTTCAAATTATAAACAACTTTTCTTCACAAAGATGTTTCATTTGGAACAATCAAAACACCCAAAACAAAACTGAATTTAGTTTTTAACTCATGATTTGATATCAATATATTAGTAACACAGCTACTTAATAATAGTGGGAATTTACTTGATTACTCAGAGTTTTTGCAAACCTTTGATGCCTCTGCTACCCCAACAGAATTTGCCATAGTTATGGATGCAGTTCCTGATGGTATCCTGATCTTATTAAGAAGTGCAGGGAAGCCAACCAATGTTACACATTTTGACCCCTGGGTGACACCAGTGGGTAACATAGACTTAGACTTAGACTTAGACTGACTTTATTGTCATTTTGCATGCACAGGGTGTATACAGAACGAAATTTCGTTGCATACGGCTCAGGACAATGTTTTGAGCTTTCAATGTTGTGAGGTTACTCCAGAATAAAATAAAATATGAATATAAATCTAAATATAAAGTACAGGACTGACAGTAAAATAGAAGTTATTTAGCTCTGTACATGTGCAAGGTATAAAGTGGAGACCAGATTTTAAGTGCAGTCCAGTTAAGAGTTCAGCAGTCTGATGGCAAGTGGGAAAAAGCTGTTTCGGAACCAGGTGGTCCTGCACCGGATGCTGCAGAACCTCTTTCCAGAGGGCAGCAGGGAGAACAGTCCATGGTGGGGGTGTGAGGGGTAACTGATGATGTTTCGGCCTCGGGACACGCAGCGCTGGGATGAAATGTCCTGAATGGAGGGAAGGGGGGCCCCGATGATCCTCTCTGCTGTCCGCACCACTCTCCTCAAGTTCTTCCAGTTGGAGGCGCTGCAGCCTCCACACCACACAGAGAGGCAGCTGGTCAGAATGCTCTCTATGGTGCTTCTGTAGAACGTCTTGAGGATGGGCGGGGGCAGGTGTGCTCTTCTCATCCTCCGCAGGAAATACAAGCGTTTCTGTGCCCTCTTGACCAGAGACGTGGTGTTCACAGTCCAGGTGAGGTCGTTAGTGATGTGCACCCCCAGGAATTTGGTGCTGCTGACCACCTCCACAGCCGAGCTGTTGATGAGCAGTGGAGCGTGGCTGGGCCGGTTCTTCCTGAAGTCGACGATCATCTCCTTTGTCTTGTCAACGTTCAGGATCAGGCTGTTGTCTCTGCACCAGTCCACCAGCTGCTCCACCTCCTCTCTGTAGTCCAGGTCATTGTCGTCTCTGATGAGGCCCACCACCGTTGTGTCATCTGCGAACTTCACGATGTGATTGGTGGCGAACCTGGGGACGCAGTCGTGTGTCATCAGAGTGAACAGCAGAGGGCTCAGGACGCAGCCCTGAGGGGAGCCTGTGCTGAGGGTGATGACATCGGAGGTGTGTTGTCCGATCCGGACTGACTGAGGTCTGTCGGTGAGGAAGTCTAGCAGCCAGTTGCGCAGGGGGGTGCTGAAGCCCAGGTGTCCCAGTTTTCCTGCCAGATGCTGTGGGATGATTGTGTTGAACGCTGAGCTGAAGTCCAGGAACAACATCCACACATGAGTGTTCTTCTCCTCCAGGTGAGCCAGGCTCAGGTGTAGGGCAGAGGAGATAGCGTCCTCAGTGGAGCGGTTTCGGCGGTAGGCAAACTGGAACGGGTCGAATGTGGGGGGGAGTCTAGAGACGATGTGTTCTTTTACCAGCCTTTCAAAGCACTTCATCATGATGGGAGTCAGTGCCACAGGCCGGTAATCGTTGAAAGAGGTGACTTGAGGTTTCTTTGGCACCGGAATGATGGAGGCAGTTTTGAGACATGCTGGCACTGTGGCTTGGTCCAGTGAGGTGTTAAAAATGTCTGTTAGGACACCAGCCAGCTGACCTGCGCATTCCCTGAACACCCGCCCAGGTATGTTGTCGGAGCCTGGGGCCTTCCGTGGGTTGACTCTTTTCAGAGTCTTCAACACATCGGCTGTGTCCAGGCAGAGTGCCTCCTCTTCCTGGTGGGGAACAGTTTTCTTTGCCGGAGTACTGTTCAGTGCCTCGAACCTCCCAAAGAAGTTATTGAGTCCATTTAGAAAGTCAGCATCAACTTCACCCACTGGGGGGGAGGATGGATTGTAATCTGTGATCGCCTTTATGCCTTGCCACATACTCCTGGTGTTGCTGGTGTCGTGGAAGAACTCCTGTATTTTTCGACTGTGGGTTCGCTTTGCTAACCTGATAGCACGGTTCAAGTTGGCTCTCGCTGTCCTCAGTGCCTCCTTGTCGCCAGACTTGAAGGCTGAGTTCCGTGCTTTTAGCATTCCACGTACCTCCTTAGTCATCCAGGGTTTTTGGTTGGCCCGGGTGATAATGTTCTTAGTGATGCTGACGTCCTCTGTGCACTTGTTGATGTAGGCTGACACAGTCATGGCGTACTCATCGATGTTGATCTGGTCGTTGTAAGTGGCTGCTGCCTTGAACATCTCCCAGTCAGAGCACTCAAAACAGTCCTGAAGTGCCTCCATGGCCCCCTCAGTCCACATTCTCACCTGCTTCACTGTAGGTTTTGTTCTAATCAGCAGGGGCTTGTATGCAGGAATTAGCATAACAGATAGGTGGTCTGAAGAGCCAAGGTGGGGGCGGGGGGCTGCTCTGAATGCTTCTTTGATGTTGGTGTAGGCCAAGTCTAGAGTATTTCCTCCCCTGGTTGGAAAATCCACATATTGGTTGAAGTGAGGGAGAACAGTCTTCATGTTGGCCTGGTTAAAATCCCCAGCAATGATGAAAACGCCTTCTGTGTGTGAGGATTGCAAGTCACTGATGGTCCGGTAGAGAACACTCATAGCCTCTTTAGTGTTAGCACTGGGGGGTACATATACGGCAGTGATGCTAACAACAGTAAACTCCCTGGGCAGGTAGAATGGTCTGCAGTTAACAGTCAGAAGCTCGATGTCCGGGGAGCAGTAACATATGCTATTCTGTCAAATTCAAAAACATTGATTGCAACACAAGGTAATTGTTTCAAATATATCACCAACACCTCATATGTTGCTTGCTGCTGCCTAAGTTCCAAAACCCAAATTTTGCAAGAAAGGCTGTGGGTGTTTCTTTGAACGCACTTCCAACTTGATTGTTTGAAAAATCACTAGGTAGCTTATTTCTTGCAAAAATATAGACAAAATAAAAATCTCTTTGATAAAATGAAAAGTTTACTAAATCTGGCGTTTCACCTTCAAAACAAGTGTTCAAAGAAACAAACCACCTGTTCCCACAAGCATTTTTGGGAAATCTGGATTTTTTTAACCTAGAAGGTAACATTAAAACAAATCATTTTACCAAAACCTCTCATAGTCACACCAGACATTTGACAAACAAAAAGATGTCCACCTCACCATATCCCCCTGTGTGTTCTTCATCAATTAAACTAATGGGAGGGTCTAAAAGTTACCACAGTAATGTAAGGAATTCCAAATTCAAAAGTTAATTACAGATTTTGGTACCAAACTAACGTAAGTATTTTGTTGAAATTTGATTGTGATATACAGTGTGTTTAAGTTCTCTGTGTGAGTCTGAACTTGACACAGCTGTTATTATGCTGCAACCTTCTGGGATAAAATAATCTGATATGTGACGATGCACCAAGTTCAATATATCAAAAGCAAAAAATAAAAATACATTTATATCATTGATCTAATAACATTCTTAGAAAATTGCCACACAAATCTAAACTTAGTCACTATTCCTTTTTCTCTGGTGTTTCAAAAAGAGCATCTTACTCTAATTACAGGAAAGCTATAGAAACACTTGATTATCACCTTATTTAATGTATGCACAAATAAGCACCTCCTGGCTTGTTAATTGGTGTAAATGAATATTAATATTTATGTAAATATTTTAATTCAGGCAGATATTGGTACATATATTAATAACTGTCTTGTCTTCATTAGTTCTTTCAATAAAGGTTTGGGGAAAAAATTGTTAACCGACACGCAGATGAAGACGGATTCCTGACATTGGTATTAAACTCCAGCCACTATTTATAACTACATGAGCAGCAGCAACAGCAGCAACAGCAGGAACAGCAGGACCTTTCTTGCTAACTTGTGGCCAATCACAAGTTAGCAAGGAACTGCAGAACCAATCGATGAGCTTGTCTGAAAGAAACGTTAGATGTTATTAAACTGAGCTGAGACGCCATTACTGGGTGTTAGATCTCTGTTGAAAAACTAACAGCTATTTGGAAGGTTTTAACAAGAAGCAGCTGAAACATTTGGTGAGTCTTGCTGTCGAAATAATTTGATACAACATGACAGAGAGACTTCTGTAAAGTTACCTGATCTGCCATGTTTGTTCAGAGACTTTCAGAGATCCTGTGTCTCTGAGCTGCAACCACAGCTTCTGTTCAAACTGCCTGCAGAAATTCTGGGAAAAAACTGGAAACAAGAACTGTCCCATCTGTAAAAGAAGATCTTCCAGGGACATCATAATTGTTAATTTCACTCTGAAGGAACTGGCTGATTCTTTTGCTGGAAGACAAAAAATGGGGCTATCAGAGACAGAACAAGGAGAAAAGCATCTGGTCTGCAGGAAACACCAAGAAGACACTAAACTGTTCTGTAAAGACGAGCAGAGAGCTGTGTGTCCTGTCTGTGAGTTTTCTCTCCACCAGAGTCACAAAGTGGTTCCTATAGAACAAGCAGTCAGTGAGCTGAAGGAGCAGCTGAAATCTGACTTAAAGTCTCTGCAGGACAAGAGGAACAAACACGAACAAGTGGAGAAAACATACGATGATGTGATTCAACACTCCAAGAAGCAGGTGTTGTCCACCGAGAGACAGATCAGAGCAGAGTTCAACAAGCTCCACCAGTTCCTGAGAGAGGAAGAGGAGTCCAGACTGGCAGCTCTGAGGGAGGAAGAGGAACAGAAGAGGAAGACTATCATGAGAGAGATGAAGAGGATTGAGGATCAGATCTCCTCTCTGTCAGACAGCATCTCTGCTGTTGAAGAAGAGCTGCAGAAAGACAACGTGTCGTTCCTCAGAAGTTATGAAGCCACTCAGAGCAGAGCCAGAGGTCAGAGGTCACTGCCAGATCCACAGCTGGTCTCAGGAGCTCTGATAGATGTGGCCAAACACCTGGGCAACCTGTCCTTCAGAGTCTGGGAGAAGATGAAGGACATGGTCCACTTCAGTCCTGTCATTCTGGACCCAAACACTGCAAATGGATGGATCCATCTGTCTGATGATCTGACCAGGTTGAGACATGGAGACACAGAGCTGCAGCTTCCTGATAATCCAGAGAGAAACACTAAATACTGGAATGTTTTTGGTTCTGAAGGCTTCAGCTCAGGGAAACACAGCTGGGATGTGGAGGTGGGAGATCATCCTCAGTGGGCTGTTGGTTTGGCTAAAGAATCTGTTGACAGGAAGGGAGAGAGATATCCTACACCAAAATATGGAATCTGGTGTTTACTGTTTTGTGATGGAAAATACACTTATGGAGTTGGTAAGAGTCTCAGGGTGAAGAAAAGTCTCCAGAGGATCAGAGTCCAGCTGGACTATGACATGGGGGACGTGTCCTTCTACGACTCTGAAGACATGATTCACATTTTTACATTTAGAGACACTTTCACTGAGAAACTCTTCCCATTTTTCATTGTTGGAAAATTTGCTGATGCCAAAACTTCTGATCTCAAAATCTGTCGAACCAAGATTCCTTTTTAAAATTCTTCATTTTTTTGTTTGAAGTCAGACCAACTTTCTAAATTAAATCCTTAATTAAAATATTTAATAATTGGCATGTGTTTTATTTAAAATTAACAATAGAATCAGTTTTACTTCCTGAAAAGAGTATTTACATGTCTTTTATTTTTATTTTTAGTGAGAACATGTCTGCTGATAAAGAAACATTGAAATCAAAGTTTATTATTTGCGGTATGAAAAAGTTCTGTCTTGAGATTATTTCTATAAATGTTCTGAATTTGTTATTTATCTGCAGATGAAGCTCATAAAGTTTTGCAGAAAGGATTTTCTGTAAAGGGTTTTGTGAAGCAAAACGTTCAGCTTTCATGTCCCCACAGCACCACCTGCTGGAGATAAATACACACAGCAGAGATAAATCACATTTACTGATACTGTAGCCTCAAAGTTTCAGTATATTTAATAAAACATATATTGTTGTGTGAGTTTATCTCAGTCTCTTTGGTGCATTTCTTAGAACAGAATTGAAATTCTCAAAACTACTTACTCTATATTAAATCATTGTGTCACTTGTGCAGATCCCAAAAGTTTTCCACAGAATCTAAACTGTGTAGAAATAGAAGTAGAGCTTTCCACATTCTGGATCTCCTCGGGTCCTGAAGCGGGTCCACAGACCCACTGGAAGGTTCTGGTTAGATGAGCTCAAAGTAGGAGGAGCTCATTGTTTGTTTAAATGACAAACTGTGAACCTGCCACTTTTTCAAAGAGTCTGTGAGGTCTCAACATTTTCCACATTTTCACTGAAACTAATTTTCATAAAAGCGAGGCGAGAACATAAAGAACCTGTTTCAGTTCTTCTTGTTCTCACATTAAACTGAAAGACTCGGTCCACTGACTTCATGTTCTGGTCTTTTCATCATCAAAAACCTCCTGCAGGAAGTTGATCTGCTCATAAAAGTTAAATACTAAATCTTATCCTAACCTGGGTTTTATACTGGAATGAAATAAATAAACAAATAAGTGAAATGAGATCAGAGTGGATCATCATTTAATAAAAGCTGCAACTGAAAATGTGAGAAAATGTTGAACTGATCTGTTATATTTATTAAAATTATTGGAAAAAAAATTTCAGACATTTTTTTCTCAGATTTATGTAATTTTTTGTTTCACTGGTTCATCTCTTCATATTCACATTACTAATACGAAATATTCTATTACTGTTTTGTGACAAATACCCATTATTTATGAACATCACAGCTTCTTTATTAATCTGAGGAAAGATACACAAATAACAACTACAATAATTGATCAACATCATCTGATCAATGTTGAATAAGATACTTTAAAACCACTCGGATTTAAAGTATCTTAAATTCAAGGCTTCTGATTTTATGCTTCAATTAAAACTATGTTTTTTAAAACATTTACTTAAGTAAATAATTTATTTTCATGCAAATTACCTGATGTTTTTCTCATAAATGTATTTTTATGTTTATTTTGGAATGTTAAAGTAGATTACATTACGGGAGAGTAAAAATTAATGGCATGTTGAACTTTATTTGAAAACTAAATTAAAAATAGCCTTTCTTTTATTGCAAGTTCAGAATAAGTAGCTTCATGTTTAGCTGTGAAAGATGTTCCTACAGCACCACCTGCTGGAAATGAACGCAATAGCAGATTTCTTTCATTTAACACGTGACTTACAGACTATAGAAACTGAAAGTAATTTCAGACTCATCTGTGAGACACTGGGTACTATATCTCAGCTGAAGTTCTAACAAATACTTAGGAGATTTTGTCAAAGAAACTACTGAAACGTTTGGTGAGTGTTGCGGTGGAAATACTTGGACACAAAATGGCAGAAAGAGCTCTTTTTGATCGTTTCCTGAGCTGCCATATTTGTTCAGAGACTTTCAGAGATCCTGTGTCTCTGAGCTGCAACCACAGCTTCTGTTCAAACTGCCTGCAGGAATTCTGGGAGAAAACTGGAAACAAGAACTGTCCCATCTGTAAACGATCTTCAAAGGAGGATCCGTCCATCAACTTCTCCCTGAAAGAACTCGCTGATTCGTTTACTGAGAAGTTGAAAGGAGCTTCAACGGAGAGGGGAAAAGAGAAGAAGAAAGAGAAGGAGGTGGTGTGTGAGAAACACTCCGAGGTTCCTTACTGGTTCTGTGAAGACGAGCAGAGAGCTGTGTGTCCTGTCTGTGAGTTTTCTCTCCACCAGAGTCACAAAGTGGTTCCTATAGAACAAGCAGTCAGTGAGCTGAAGGAGCAGCTGAAATCTGACTTAAAGTCTCTGCAGGACAAGAGGAACAAACACGAACAAGTGGCGAAAACATACGATGATGTGATTCAACACTCCAAGAAGCAGGTGTTGTCCACCGAGAGACAGATCAGAGCAGAGTTCAACAAGCTCCACCAGTTCCTGAGAGAGGAAGAGGAGTCCAGACTGGCAGCTCTGAGGGAGGAAGAGGAACAGAAGAGGAAGACTATCATGAGAGAGATGAAGAGGTTTGAGGATCAGATCTCCTCTCTGTCAGACAGCATCTCTGCTGTTGAAGAAGAGCTGCAGAAAGACAACGTGTCGTTCCTCAGAAGTTATGAAGCCACTCAGAGCAGAGCCAGAGGTCAGAGGTCACTGCCAGATCCACAGCTGGTTTCAGGAGCTCTGATAGATGTGGCCAAACACCTGGGCAACCTGTCCTTCAGAGTCTGGGAGAAGATGAAGGTCAAGGTGAAGTTCAGCCCCGTCGTTCTGGACCCAAACACTGCAAGTGGACGACTCCATCTGTCTGATGATCTGACTAATGTGAGACATGGAGACAAAGAGCTGCAGCTTCCTGATAATCCAGAGAGAAACACTAAATACTGGAATGTTTTTGGTTCTGAAGGCTTCAGTTCAGGGAAACACAGCTGGGATGTGGAGGTGGGAGATCATCCTCAGTGGGCTGTTGGTTTGGCTAAAGAATCTGTTGACAGGAAGAGAGAAAGATATCCTACATCAGAAAGTGGAATCTGGTGTTTATTGCATCGTGATGGAAAATACAGTAATGGAGTTGGTGATACTCTCAGAGTGAAGAAAAGTCTCCAGAGGATCAGAGTCCAGCTGGACTATGACATGGGGAAAGTTTCCTTCTACGACTCTGAAGACATGACTCTCATCTACATTCACAGAGACACTTTCACTGAGAAACTCTTCCCTTATTTCAACGTTTCCCCAGCAGGTGTTGCCAAAACTTCTGATCTCAAAATCTGTCAAGCTACATTTCTTTTTAAAAAAAGTTAAATTTTTTTAAAGTTATTTTTACCAAATTACTCTGATCAATGAAATTGTGGGACCTTGGAAAACATTGTTATATAATATTATTCAAACTGCGTCAAATATTTCATCATCAGTCTTTTTTCTAATCAATTTAACAAGGCTGATTATTTCTGTCTGAATGTATTTTTAGTGTTAAGTTCAGAAAGAACTTAAACTCATTTGAGTTTTCATGTCAATCTTGTTTTTAATTATTGTACAGATTCAATTTTTTCTGTCTGCTGACTGATATCGTAATATTTTAATGTTACGTTTTTGTACGTTTTTGTAATATACAAATAAACTTCACTTGATATGATAATTTGTTTTCTAATCTAATTAGTTTTTCTCAGTCACTTTGGTGCATTTCTTAGAACACATTTGAAATTCTCAAAACTACTTGCTCAGACTTTAAATCATTGTGCAGATAAAATAAAAGCATTTTGTTTTATTTGCAACTTGAACTGAGAGCAAGTTGCAAATGTTTTGGTCCGTATTGCAAGTAATTATGTACAACTGTCAGTTTTTTCCTACTTTTATAATTGCTTATATCATGTTGACCAAAATGTATTATATGCTTAAAATCTCTCAACATCCACAACATTTAAGCAAAGTTCATTCAAAATGCTTGAAGTATTTGTCATAATAAGTGAAGCATAGTTCTATACATTTCCATTAGACTTTTTTCTGAATCTGTCCTGAACTGATAAATTGATCCCAGGTGAATCCTGAGTTTCTTCAAAGTAGGTAAATGTGGGAAGCATTAGATCAACCGATGTTTAAACAGTTTAAAAGTACATCTCATAAAAAAATCAATACATCTGCTAAATCAAATCAATCAAGGTGAGGGAAGACAGCAATCACCCAGTCCAGATACTAAATTAGTGAAGTTGGAGGATTTTATCTCCAATGTTCTCTTGTCCTTAATCGTTCTCCTCTGTCATTTCTCAGTGATAACGATAAAATTTCTTATCTTGTAGTTTTATTATCTGGCAAGGCTTTAAAATGGGCAGAAGCCCGAATTCAAACCCACCTGCACTTTGGCTGTAACTTTCAAGATTTTATTCACACATAAGCAATTAGAACAATTTATTTTCCAGTCAGAACAATGATTGTAGAAATTATTTCTCTGGTTTGAACCAAAGGTCAGAAGCATCAATGTTCAGCTGTGAAAGATGTCCTCACAGCGCCATCTGCTGGAGGAAAATACTCACAACAAATAAATCTCATTTTGGCAACATTTATTGGACACATCACTGATATTGCAAATTCAAAGCTTCACTGTAATAAACAAAACTGATGAAAGTCAGTAAGACCTCTTATTGACAACCAGACAGATATCAGACTGAGGAAGTTTTACCAATAATAAAACAAAAACTTCAATGATGACTTTTCCCTGAAAGCATTGAACTTTATCACGTTTTAAGGTGTCATCATCTTTTAGTGTATTTATTCTTTTGGTGAATAAAAAAGTCTAGGACTCTGTTTTAGTATGTAGAAAACATACTAAATCAACAACATATTTTACAGCTCACATATTAACTGACTCCTTGGAAAATCATTTTGAGGAAACCACAGAACAGTTCTGTGTTTATTGTTTCTATTCTTCTTGAGTTATAGCCTTAAAACAGAAGTTTGCTTCTTAAAATGTAAAGCAGTTGATCGCTTAATGTTCAAAGACATTTTACTGCACTGAAAGAGAAGTACAAAATTCACCTGGAAGTGTTACATGTCAGACTGGAAACACATCACTGAAAGGAAATTGAAAGCATTTTTAACAAAGAGGAACTGAACTGACACGCTATAACGGGTTCGGACATTTGAGTTGAAACAAAAAGGTTCAATCAAAGAAAAAGAAGAAACTTTCTGTAGAAAATGGCAGAAAATACTGAAAGCTTCCTGAGCTGCCATCTTTGTTCAGACACTTTCAGAGATCCTGTGTCTCTGAGCTGCAACCACAGCTTCTGTTCAAACTGCCTGCATGAATTCTGGGAACAAACTGGAAACAAGATCTGTCCCATCTGTAAAAGAAGAACTTCCAAGGATTTTCCAATAAGCTTCAATCTGCAGGAAAGATTTGATCAAAGTTCAGAGGAGGCAAATTTCCTACAGATAAATCTCACCTTAAAGGAACTGGCTGATTCTCTTACTGCAAGACAGAAATCTGGATCATTAGAGACAGAAAAAGGAGAAAAGCAGCAGTTGATGGTCTGCAGGAAACACCAAGAAGACCCTAAGCTGTTCTGTAAAGACGAGCAGAGAGCTGTGTGTCCTGTCTGTGAGTTTTCTCTCCACCAGAGTCACAAAGTGGTTCCTATAGAACAAGCAGTCAGTGAGCTGAAGGAGCAGCTGAAATCTGACTTAAAGTCTCTGCAGGACAAGAGGAACAAACACGAACAAGTGGAGAAAACATACGATGATGTGATTCAACACTCCAAGAAGCAGGTGTTGTCCACCGAGAGACAGATCAGAGCAGAGTTCAACAAGCTCCACCAGTTCCTGAGAGAGGAAGAGGAGTCCAGACTGGCAGCTCTGAGGGAGGAAGAGGAGCAGAAGAAGAAGACTATCAGCAGAAAGATGAAGAGGATTGAGGATCAGATCTCCTCTCTGTCAGACAGCATCTCTGCTGTTGAAGAAGAGCTGCAGAAAGACAACGTGTCGTTCCTCAGAAGTTATGAAGCCACTCAGAGCAGAGCCAGAGGTCAGAGGTCACTGCCAGATCCACAGCTGGTCTCAGGAGCTCTGATAGATGTGGCCAAACACCTGGGCAACCTGTCCTTCAGAGTCTGGGAGAAGATGAAGGTCAAGGTGAAGTTCAGCCCCGTCGTTCTGGACCCAAACACTGCAAGTGGACGACTCCATCTGTCTGATGATCTGACTAATGTGAGACATGGAGACAAAGAGCTGCAGCTTCCTGATAATCCAGAGAGAAACACTAAATACTGGAATGTTTTTGGTTCTGAAGGCTTCAGTTCAGGGAAACACAGCTGGGATGTGGAGGTGGGAGATCATCCTCAGTGGGCTGTTGGTTTGGCTAAAGAATCTGTTGACAGGAAGGCACAGATACGTACTTCACCAAAATATGGAATCTGGTGTTTACTGCAACGTGGTGGAAAATACACTAATTGTGATGGTAAAACTCTCACAGTGAAGAAAAGTCTCC
Organism: Xiphophorus couchianus; assembly: GCF_001444195.1. Lineage (NCBI taxonomy): Eukaryota > Metazoa > Chordata > Actinopteri > Cyprinodontiformes > Poeciliidae > Xiphophorus > Xiphophorus couchianus. The sequence continues at coordinate 5,081,836 of NC_040239.1, forward strand.
AGAGGATCAGAGTCCAGCTGGACTATGACATGGGGGACGTGTCCTTCTACGACTCTGAAGACATGACTCTCATCTGCACTCACAGAGACACTTTCACTGAGAAACTCTTCCCGTACTTTAATGTTGGAAGATTTGCTGATTCCAAAACATCTGATGTCAAAATTTGTCAAACCAAAATTTCCTTTTTAAATTCTGAATGTTTTTATTTGCAGTCAGAATAGCTTTCTCTATTATATCATTATGTAGCACGTTCAACCAATCTATGTGAGAAAACTAAAATGGAGGTGCTTGGGTTAAATCGGTGTGTGGCACCAATGAACCCAGAGAAACATTTGAATTTTAGTCAAAATGATTCAGCCTTGCTTTCTTAAACTAAAGTGACAGAAAACCTATTATTTAGTCACCACTGTAAGTTTATAGTTGAATGACTAAAGAAAATAAGGCAGTACAAATAAAATATTATTGCCACCTTTTTTCCCCGAACCAGGGCACAACAAGAAATGTCCACTTACAGCAATACAAAGTCCTAACCATTTGTTACCCAATCAGTTTGTTACTCGCGACCTCCAGGAGAGTGAGGAAAATAACCGCTGCAGGCCTGTTAGGAAAACTAGGAGCTGAAATCCCAGAGGAAAACATTGAGAGCGTTGCAGTTCACTCGTCCTCTTCTCCTGACTTCCATTGAACGCAGCAGAACAAGTGGGGTTGAAGCCGCTTGCTCACTTAGTTCAATTCAAAGATCTTCATGACTACTTGCGTCTGTCTTCTCTCATCCTGTCCCTCTCGCGTCGACCAAGTGCCTCCAACTTCTCCCGTGCTTTTGTCCAGTTTTCTCTCCCTCGAGTCTCAGTGACCAATCACATGACAAAGCCAAATGCATCTTACACTTAATACTTCTTTCAATTGCAATATTTACATAGAATAATGTTCTTAGTTGATTTACAAATAATACAGTTTTAATTACTAAGTAAGCAAATTACTTAATAGCTACATTTACCGTTGAAATTATTTAAATATTAAAGGAAAATACTAGTGTATCTCTTTGAATATGAAATCCATAGCTGTCACCAATGTTATGCATTAATAAACAAACGTTTACTTTTAATATATTTGGATCTTGTCTTGAACTATGTAAGATTTCTATTAACCTTAACATACATTCATTACAGTAACCTCAGTTTAACACTGGGCTACAATTATTTAACATATTCAATTATGTGTATGATTTTTTTATTTACTAATAGAAATAGATCATTTAAAAATTAAGCAAATAAATATTTTACATATTCTTAAAAGGTCTGTTGCTACTTATATTTACCACCACTGGATATTTCTTCATATTCTGACAATTTTGAACAAGAAGGAATATTTTTAGTTTGTTTCTTAAAACTTGTGCTGTTTCCCTGGTTCATACAGTACAAAGCTTAACATTCTGAATGCTGTTCTTCCATGGACAATAGACTGTTGTTCTGTCAGTAAAAAAGGAGTCAGATATGTTTAAAAACCTATCCCTGTTTTCTTAAATATAATGTGATATTAATGCCATGTTGTAATTTTTAAACTTGTGTGCACACATTTTTGGAAATATGTTTAACGTAAGATCATTTTGAACGACATAACACCCATCGTCTGCCAATAGAAATGTGTATTTAACACCAGTGAAGAAACTTTTAGTGATGTAGACCGATCAGACCATGAATCAACATTGATTCTTTAGCTTTCATTACACATAAAATCCACATAAATGTGCATGCAGATCCTGATGATGATTGAATCAACATGGATATAAAACAATTCCTTTATGAATATTTCATTAAGTATCTTTTTTTGTTTTGCTAATGAATGTAAAATAATAATTAGAAATACTTTGAAGTGAAGCTCATAACAGAGTTTGTGGTTACTCTTGGAGCAACAACGGCAACAAAATGTTCATAGTCAATAACTAAGAGTCTTTTCCAGCTGTGAAGGAATTTGGGTCCATTGTTGTTATTTATGCACACTACAGGGGTTTCCATCCTTTTTAAAGTCATGCCACAGCATCTCAACAGGATTCAGTTCAGAATCCGGTTTCAGGACTTTGATTAGGCCACTCCAAAGTCTTCACTGTAAAAACACAAAAGTTTTAGTGTAAAAACTAGACTAAAAAGTCTAGTACACTTGTACTAAGACAAGTGTAATAATTTGTCTTAGTACACTTGAACTGAGAAAAAATTAACTCATAAATAATTTTTCAGCAAGAAAAGTGAGCTTGTTTTAAGTTCAAAATTCCTTAATTATAGAGAAACTGTACCAGTTAAATTGGCAAATAATTTCACTTATACCACAGGAAAATGTCTTATCAGTGAAATAATTTTCCAATGAAATAAGTACTTTTAAAATCATTATTAAGGAATGATTGTCTTAAAACAAGCTCTTGTATCTTACTGAAAAGTTACTTGTAAGTTAGTTTTCTCTAATAAAGTACTAGAAACTAGACAAAACTACTTGGTAAGATTCTGTGTTTTTGTAGTGTTCATTTAGTTTTTCTTCAGCCATTCAGAGCTGGACTTGCTGGTATGTTTTGGATTATTGTCTCCACCTGCTGGAGACAAACTCCCAAAGCAGACAGTTTGACTTACATCACTGACAGGTTAAAGTACAATTTACAATGTCAGACGTTATTGAACTATGTTGAGACGCCATTATAGGGTGTGAAATCTCTGCTGAAAAATCGACAAATATTTGGAAGACTTTTTAAAAAGAAGCTGCTGAAACTTTTGGTGAGTTGTGCTGTTGTAATAATTCAATACCAAATGGCAGAACAAGTTATTTTTGAAAGTTTCCTGAGTTGCCATGTGTGTTCAGAGACTTTCAGAGATCCTGTGTCTCTGAGCTGCAACCACAGCTTCTGTTCAAGTTGCCTGAAGAAATTCTGGGAACAAACTGGAAACAAGAACTGTCCCATCTGTAAACAATTGTCAAAGGAGGATATGTCCATTGATTTCTCCCTCAAAGAACTCACTGATTCGTTTGCGGAGAAACAGAAGGAAGCTTCAACTGAGATGGATAAAAAGAAGAAGAAAGAGAAGGAGGTGGTGTGTGAGAAACACTCCGAGGTTCCTTACTGGTTCTGTAAAGACGAGCAGAGAGCTGTGTGTCCTGTCTGTGAGTTTTCTCTCCACCAGAGTCACAAAGTGGTTCCTATAGAACAAGCAGTCAGTGAGCTGAAGGAGCAGCTGAAATCTGACTTAAAGTCTCTGCAGGACAAGAGGAACAAACACAAACAAGTGGAGAAAACATACAATGATGTGATTCAACACTCCAAGAAGCAGGTGTTGTCCACAGAGAGACAGATCAGAGCAGAGTTCAACAAGCTCCACCAGTTCCTGAGAGAGGAAGAGGAGTCCAGACTGGCAGCTCTGAGGGAGGAAGAGGAGCAGAAGAGGAAGACTATCATGAGAGAGATGAAGAGGTTTGAGGATCAGATCTCCTCTCTGTCAGACAGCATCTCTGCTGTTGAAGAAGAGCTGCAGAAAGACAACGTGTCGTTCCTCAGCAGTTATGAAGCCACCCAGAGCAGAGTCAGAGGTCAGAGATCACTGCCAGATCCACAGCTGGTCTCAGGAGCTCTGATCGATGTAGCCAAACACCTGGGCAACCTGTCCTTCAGAGTCTGGGAGAAGATGAAGGACGAGGTCCACTTCAGTCCCGTCGTTCTGGACCCAAACACTGCTAATGGATGGATCCATCTGTCTGATGATCTGACCGGTGTGAGACGTGGAGACACAGAGCAGCAGCTTCCTGATAATCCAGAGAGAAACACCAGGCACTGCAATGTTTTTGGTTCTGAGGGCTTCAAGTCAGGGAAACACAGCTGGGATGTGGAGGTGACAGATTATCCTCACTGGACTGTTGGATTGGTTAAAGAGTCTGTTGACAGGAAGGGAGAGTTCAAGGATGCTGTTACATATGGAATCTGGTGTTTATCTTATTTTGAAGGAAAATACAGTAATGGTGGTAAGATTCTCAGAGTGAATAAGAGTCTCCAAAGGATCAGAATCCATCTGGACTATGACAAGGGGGACGTTTCCTTTTACGACTCTGAAGACTCGACTCTCATCTACACTCACAGAGACACTTTCACTGAGAAACTCTTCCCGTACTTTAATGTTGGAAAAGCTGCTGATACCAAAATGTGTGACGTCAAAATTTGTCAGATTAGAATTTTGGTTGAAGTCTAAACTTGTATTTTTCAGTTCTCTGAAGTACTTTGCCTTTTCATGTTATTATTTGCAGTCAGACCAACTTTCTATTTTAAATCCTTGATAAACAAGCTGGAACCCCAAACTGCATCTGTCTGACAATCCGACCAGAGTGAGATGTGAAGACTATTACCTGCAGCTTCCTGAAAATCCAGAGAGAAACACTAACTACCCGACTGTTTTTGGTTCTGAAGGCTTCAGCTCAGGAAAACACATCTAGGATGTGGAGGTGGGATATTATCCTGAGTGGATCATCAGTTTGGTTAAGGAGTCTGTTGACAGGAAGGACTACTATGGTTCTTCACCCAAATATAGTGTGTGGAGTCTGTAGCCTGGCAGTGGGAAGTACGCCAACAGCGAAGGTGAGGTTGTCTCACATAAGAAAGATTTTTAGAAGATCAGCGTCCTTCTACGACCCTGAAGACATGACTCTGATCTGCTCCTATAGATCACCTTCACTGAGAAACTCTTACCCTACTTCAGCATCGCACATTTTGGAAATTCTGAACCCACTAACGTTAAAATCAGCAAATTAAACGCCGCTTCAGTAAAATAAATGTTGTAGAAGGGAAAATGCAGAAAACAGCAAAAAGAACAAGGAAAAACAGGCAAATAATTGGATTTATATGATTTATCTGATGCACCCTGATTCACTTTAGTTATGCTAAATGTTGGATTTTATGTGTGGAGTTTGTCATAGAATTAGTGTTTGGTTTTTCATCTTATGGTAAATTTTCTCTTGTCTATGCTCAATTTAATCATACTGTTTCACGCTTTCACTGAATTCAGTCCCAGAGGTGCCAAATGTAAAGAAAAATAAATGTAGTTTATAAACTTTTAGTTGACTTGTCAAATCTAATTTTAATAAACACCTTGTCCATTTTTTTCTATTATTATTTTACATAAATCAGTGTTTAGACATCTACTTCAGGTTTTTAAAGATAACACGGAATAGCTCAAACAGTTGCTCTTTCTAAATCCCAGCATGTGATTGGTTAAACTGGACAGGAAGTCCAGTGAAGACAAAATTATTTTGACTTGATCACTTTAAGCAACAGCAGCTGATCTTAAAATGAAATGAAACCTATTATTAATATAATGAATGCATTTATTGATATATTTATGTAATTATACATTTAATACCCTATGTAAGAATTTATTATAACTTTAAAACAAATATTGACACAAAGCAATGATTTAAACACAACTTTTTATTTAATTGTGGCACTTTTGTACCTCCGTACTTTGGTTTTAAATTTCTTCATTACTTGTAAATTATTTTTATAGTGTATATTTAAGCTAGTAATCAGGTTGTAATGTGATTGTGATCCATTAAAAATTTATGGAGGCACTAAAGCATTTACTGTTAGTTCAAATACAATGTTAAATTCTGTGAAAATTATTTATTTAAAAAAAAAAGATCCTAAAACAAGTCTAAGTCTGTTTAAACAGGAACACATTTACAAGAAGTAACATCTGTGATGCTAATAAATGAAATGAATCATTTCAACTCTGGATGTTTTCTTTCTGAACTCTGGTATACCTTTTAGAATAAAACTGAAGTGTTTGTTTAAATTCTAATTGATTTGTTGTTTTGTGCTTTTACTCTGTTTTTAATTTGTATTTTAAACATTTCAAGATCTTGTATTTTTATATAACCAAAATCACAATGAGGATATGCAATAAAAATTATTTTCAATTATAAATGCTGAATAGCCTAATGTCTTTTTTCCTAATTATTAACAATTGACATATTTTCTTCACTTATAACAAGATATTTTTTCCTTGTTTTAAAAATCTGCCATCTCTGCTGTTTTAGTTAATTTCATTTCCAGAAATTTCCCCATCACTCAAATGAATTAAGTATTCATTTTTTCCTGTTTTTTAATTGGTGTTGAAGTTGTCTCAGTTTTTAGCCAAATTATATAAAAAAACAAGAAGTTGAAGGAAATAGTCAAAATACAAACACTGATGAAGCACTCCAGAACCGACACTGAATGGACTTTACAACATCTGCTGAATGATTCATTCCTTTCCTGCCTCGTGTTTTTTTCCCCTGTAAATCTTGTTTTCTTTAGCTGTGAATGCTTCCCCAAGGTGCGGCTGGCTGCTTGTCTGATTACACATTCACCTTACGAGAGACACCTGTGTGCCTGTCATGCTTTTCTTTTTTACTTATTACTCTCAGTTTAGTTATGTGGACTGCAAAGAGTTTTGTCTAGAAAAAAATCTACTTTTGAAACTCAGAATAATACTTGTTTTTTTTTTTGTTTTGTTTTTTTGGGCAAAAATGTACTCTTCCTTTTTTTCTGATTACAATGGCTCTAATACGCCGTTCTTGTTTGTGGAACCATTGTCATCAAACTATTCAATCGGCCAAAAATGGGTATAAAACTTTGGGAAACTGATCAGCAGATGGCAGCAGAGAGCCTCCCAGAGGTTTTAGCACCAGGAAACCTTAAGTTAAGTCAGGTGTTGTCCACACTGAGGCTCAAGGGCCATTTGTGGTCCATGTACTGATCTTGTGCGGCCCCTGAATGATACAAATTTGTCCCACATTTGGAAGTTTTTTGAAGCGGCTCATTTTCCAGACACCAAAAAACATTAATTTATTGCCAAAAAACAGCTGGGTCGGGTTTTTTTTTTTTTAAAGCATTGTGATGTTTTTAGAAGCAGTTGAGACCCAAATGGAAGCAAAATGTGCAAAATGTGAATTTTGCAGAATAAGTCCCCTTTAAGGTATTCAATATTACTACAGCTACATCCCTAATGATAAATTTGTTTCTGCTTGCATAATGTTGATCATAGCTGTATCACAGATACCATTATTTACCATTAATTCTTCACTTCCGAGTATAAAAATGATTATAATATACAGAAAATGCTCTGCTGTTTTGATTTTGATGATGCTACACATGTATAAAAGTGATAAGGTAAACTTGTGCTGTTTTCGGCTTACGCTTTGTTTTCTCTGCATTGACAGGAATTTAAATATTGTTTAGTTTTGTCTTGTTTTTGTATTTTATTTTAAATTTTTCATTTTGTTTTGTTTTTGCTTGTTTTTCCCCAACATTGTTCTTTTTCTTTTTTGACTAATGTGTGAAAAGATAAAAAATGACTGAAATAAATAAATGAGTAAATAAATAAATAGATAAATTGTTTAATTTGTATTAGAGTTAAGTCTTTATTTTCCCTTTCATTTATGTTTTAAAGTCTTCATAGTAAAATACTTAATTTTCACATTTTGGTTGTAGGAATATCTGACATTCTTATCTCCACCCACTCCACCCAGTAAGCTTAAACCAGCTTACTGTTTAAGCGTAAGACAAAAATGTTGTTTATCGGGTTTATAGTAGAGTGAGAATGAAATTCTCTCTGGCTTCAACAACAACCAAACTACACACCTTTTTCCGTACAAAGAGCCTCTTGGCAAATTCTTTTTACTTCTTTTTTCTGTTCTCATTCAATAAAACGGTTAAAAAACATAGCAGCTTCAATTACAGGAAGAATAACACAGGAACAAAAGAGGCAGAAAATATTTATCTGTCACCAGAGCTTGTCTAACTGGTAAAACGTCTCTGAGTCGTCAGACAGAATGACAGGAATTATCCTCGCTGCTGAACAGAGCTGAAACGCCACCACAACATGGTGGATCGCTGTTGAAAAAGACGCTGGACCTGAGTGAGAGCGGCAAAGACACGTTGGTGAGTCCACACACTGCTACTTTGGGACAAAAGACAAGAAGAGACTATTTTTTCCCCCCGTTGTCTTTAAAAACAAGAAGATCATCTAAAAGATGATCTAATAGTGAAGTGGGTGAATTTTAAAATGAAGGAACTGACTGACTCTTTATCTGGAAGACAGAAAACTTCATCTGAGAGAAAAAGACAAGCTAAAATGGGGCTGTGCAGTAAACATCCAGAGGTTCCTCATTTATTCTGTGAAGACGAGCAGAGAGCTGTGTGTCCTGTCTGTGAGTTTTCTCTTCACCAGAGTCACAAAGTGGTTCCTATGGAACAAGCGGTCGGTGGGCTGAAGAGGCAGCTGAAATTTGACTTAAAGTCTCTGCAGGACAAGAAGGAGAATTACAAACAAATGGAGAAAACATACGATGAAATGACCGGACACATCACAAAGCAGGTGTCGTCTACAGAGAAACAGATCAGAGCAGAGTTCAACAAGCTCCACCAGTTCCTGAAAGAGGAAGAGGAGTCCAGACTGGCAGCTCTGTGGGAGGAAGAGGAGCAAAAGAAGAAGACGATAAAAAAGAAAATCAAGAAGATTGAGGATCAGATCTCCTCTCTGTCAGACAGCATCTCTGCTGGTAAAGAAGAGCTGCAGAAAGACAACGTGTCGTTCCTCAGGGGTTACGAAGCTGCACAGAGCAGGGTCAGAGGTCAGAGGTCACTGCTAGATCCACAGCTGGCCTCAGGAGCTCTGATCAATGTGGCCAAACACGTGGGCAACCTGTCCTTCAGAATCTGGGAGAAGATGAAGGACGAGGTGAAGTTCAGTCCCATCATTCTGGACCCAAACACTGCCAGCCGATGGCTCTCTCTGTCTGATGATCTGACCAGCGTGAGACGCTGCGAAACAAAGGAGAAACTTCCTGACAATCCAGAGAGAAACATTAACTACACCAATGTTTTCGGTTCTGAGGCCTTCGGCTCAGGGAACCACAGCTGGGAAGTGGAAGTTGGAGATCATCCTCGCTGGAATATCGGTTTGGTCAAAGAGTCTGTGGACAGGAAGGGAGAGACAGACGCTTTGCCCAAATATGGAATCTGGTGTTTAGTGCATGGTGACGGAAAATACACGGATGGTGAAGCTAATGTCGTCACAATGAAGCAGAGTCTCAGGAAAATTAAAGTCCAGCTGAACTATGACAGAGGGGAAGTGTCCTTCTATGACTCTGAAGACATGAGTCACATCCACACCCACAGAGACACTTTCACTGAGAGACTCTTGCCTTATTTCTGTGTTGGAAAAACAGGAGAAGTGGAATCTACAAGTATCAAAGTCTGTAAAACATAGATTAATTTTTAAGCATCACAGAAACAGAGTGTAATGTTTGAAAAGAAATGTTATTTTCTGAGAAGAAAACAACACACTTTGACATCAGTTGCAATGTCGAATATCATAACATACACGTTCAGACTTCGATGTCTCAATTTTACATAGAAAATGTGCAAAAAGAAAATCTAAAACCACATATAGTTTACACAGGGGATCCACTCATTTATGTTTATGTTGTATGTGAACATCCCAATATGGAGACATTTACATTCATAAGATGGCAGCTGACACCCTGCCAACGAAGTTTGTAAAATAATCAATAAAGGATTTATTTTGCAGCTTTTTATTTTTGATGCTTAGAGGACGTTGGACCTTTTTAGTTTGTGGCTTCAATATTGCAGAACAATTTGCTATTAAATATTAGACATGCCTTTTCTCTTGCTGTTTTTAGGTCTATTTAAAAAAAAACATTCTTATTTTCAGTGACTTTTTATACAATATGAGTTGGTGTTTCTGTTTTTATTTTTTTAAAAATCTTTGCTGAAATTTTATTCAGCAAAGATAGGTGTTTTTGGTGTGTTCATTTTTACATTTTATTATTATTTGTTTCTTGATTCCTTGATCTGTTTTATTATTGTACAGCATGTTGGTTAGTACATTGTTTTTAAATGTAATTTGTGAATAAAATTGATTTGGATCGGTCTATGAAGCAACTTGATTTTATAAGCTTATTCTTCAGATTTTACTATTATGGCAAATTTAGTCACTGGTGCAACAACTATTCAGACTTCAGGAGTTAAAATAGATTAAAAACTCTGACAGAATAGCAGTAAACATAGTATACCAGCATGATTGCAAGATTAAGAAATACAGTTAAAATAATTTATTACTAAGTTAGTGGAGAGGTTATGAGCAGTCAATATCTTACCTGAAATATGGGATTCAATGACACAATACATACAGATATTTTTTTTAAAAAGCTGTTGCGAATCAGTGACATTCCAAAAAACATAAATAAATAAAAAAGTTTCAAACAATTGGCAGTGGACACAACTCAGAAATGCCGAAGAAATTACAAATATTTCATTCATGTCCTGGATGTGGTCAACAAGGGCCAAAAGTAGTTTTTCCTCCACATCTGGACAAAGATATGTAGCCGTAAAGCTTCTCTCAAATGTCGACTGATGAAAGTAAAATTAAACTTTAAGTCATAATTCAGCTGGAAAAGATTTTTGTTGAAGTGGATAAAAAACTCCAAATACCAATCTAATGAGCTTTGATGTAAAACTTTCTGTTGTTTGCTTGAAAACTGAAGATGAAAAGATATTTCAACAAAACAAAGAAGAAAAGTTACACAATGTCTTAGAAAAGTCGACAGGAGTCACCTGCAGAGGGCTGTGGACATCAGATGTTTTCACAATCGGATTGATTTGGAAAACTTACTAAGTCAGCAAATTTTTCCAGGTGAAGAAGTGGGATGTTGATAGTTTTCATGCTCTTTAATTGGTGAGCACACTAATTAAAGACAGTTGTTCCAGCTGTCAATCAACCTTGTGAATGCTTTGCTAAATGTATTAATGACAGAGAAACAACTTTCCACTGCAGGTTTATTGGTATATTCACCAACAACAATGACCTTGCTAACTAGCCATAGCATTTATGAAAGGCTCTGCTAGCTGTAGCGTAGCAGATAGTAAACGGAGAGTGAGAGGGGGAGATGAGCAGCGCCACATGTAGAGTGATTGACAGCGCTAAGACCTTTCTCCTGGCTCTAATTAGTTGTTTTTAGTTAGCAATTTCTTCACTGATTATCTGTCTCATACCATATTGTCACGACATAGTGGCAGTTTCAACAAATATTCGATATAAATACTGCAGCTTTAAAGCCCAGGCTGAACGAATGTAAACTTCAGAAAGGTCAATGTCGTTATGTTTTACAGTTTCTCAAGTATATTATTCTTGCTTCTTGACTCAGCATTTAACCTGACGGCTCACAAAGATGAGAACATTCACAATGAAAGTAAAGCAAAACAGGTTTCTTTAAACGGCTCAAGGAAAAAAAATGTTGTCTGTCCTGTTTATGGTGAGCTGAAACAAACTCTTTAAATGTAAAATGTTTGCAAAATTTGGCACAAACTTTAATATTCTAAACCTCTAAATGTCCTTATGTAAAAATTAAGAGAAGAAATGTTAAAAATGTAAAAATGTAATTTATTTGTAATGTTTTGAGCTTTCACAGTACAAGGAAATTTAACGAACAAAAAAACCCCAATTACACAACACAACTTGTCTGACTGGTGACACGTCACTGTGAAGTAAAAGCAACGCAACCGTTTCTCTCCACAGACAGACCAGATCCACCATCACAGGAACATCATCGCTACACAACCTCAACATTTGCAGGATATTACACTGCAGACGAATCGGTGAGTCCTTTTCCCTGAAGACAACAGAAGATGGCTGAGTCGACTGTTTTTCAAAGTTATTTGAGCTGCCCCGTTTGTGCTGAAACGCTGAAGGATCCCGTATCTCTGAGCTGCAGCCACAACTTCTGCGCCAGCTGTCTGCAGAGATTCTGGCAAGAATCAAGGAGCAAAAACTGCCCCATTTGTAAAAGAAGATCCTCAAGAGAAAACCTCTCTGTGAACTACACTCTGAAGGAACTCGCCAACTCTTTTGCCGGAAGACGAGCACCTGAACCATCCCCGTGGCTCCAACCACCTGAACCATCCCCGTGGCTCCAAACACCTGAACCATCCCCATGGCTCCAACCAGAACAGAAGCTAATAGTGGTGTGTAGCATTCATCCAGATGATCCAAAATACTTCTGTAAAGATGAGCAGAGAGCTGTGTGTCACATGTGTGAGTTCACTCTCCACCAAAACCACAAAGTGGTTCCGATAGACCAGGCGATCAACGAGCTGAAGGTGCTGCTCAGATCTGAGTTAAAGACTCTGCAGGACAAGAGGAACTGGAACATGCAGGCGGAGAAAGCGTACAGCCAAATGGCAGAACACCTAAAAATCCAGGTGTTGACGACTGAGAGTCAGATCAGGGCAGAGTTCAGCAAGCTCCACCAGTTCCTGAAAGAGGAAGAGGAATCCAGACTGGCAGCTCTGAGGGAGGAAGAGGAGCTGAAGGGAACAACTATCAATAGATTTCTCAGCAGGATTCAGGAGCAGATCTCTTTGCTGACAGACAGTATTTACGCGATTGAAGAGGATCTCCGCAAAACTGTCTTGCCGTTCCTCAGCACCTATAAAGCCACTCAGAGCAAAGCCAGAAGTCAGAGGTCACTGCCAGATCCACAGCTGGTCTCAGGAGCTCTGATAGATGTGGCCAAACACCTGGGCAACCTGTCCTTCAGAGTCTGGGAGAAGATGAAGGGGAAGGCCCTCTTCAGTCCCATCATTCTGGATCCAAATACCGCTCACCCCAGCCTCTATCTGTCCGATGATCTGACCGGTGTCAAATGTGGAGAAACATGGCAGCAGCTTCCAGACAACCCAGAGAGAAACATCAAGTATGCCAACGTTTTCGGTTCTGAGGGCTACGGCTCAGGGAAGCACAGCTGGGATGTGGAGGTGGGAGATCATCCTGACTGGATTATTGGTTTGGTTAAAGAGTCCTTCGACCGAAAGAGAGAGACATTTGCTTCAGCTAAGTTTGGAGTTTTAGTTCTGGTGCATCGCGGTGGAAAATACTCCAACGGTGCAGGCAAGGCAGTGACAGTCAGGAGGAATCTGCAGAAGATCAGAATCCATCTGGACTACAATGGGGGAGAGGTGTCCTTCTACAACTGTGAGGACAAGAGTCTCCTCTGCAGTCACAGAGACACTTTCACTGAGAAACTCTTCCCATACTTCTGCATCGGAAAGGCCGGCGAGGTTAAAACATCTCATGTTAAAGTCTGTAAAATGTCTCCCTGAGTAATAAAATCAGAGTATGACAGGCACCAGAAAGCAGAAAATATCTGTGGATACTACATGCAAACAGACAATACTATAAAAAATTGTAAAAAATTAAGTAAAAACATAAAAATATCTACATGTTAAAAATAAAATGGGGAAATTGCTGGTAGACTTTTCCAAGCTTTTCCAATTATCCAAAATTCCTGAGCTTTTACTAATGACTATTATATAAAAAATAACTTTCACTTCTTAATATGAAACATTTATTTTTGTTTTATTTATGTATTAGTTTTTTGTGGTTGATGCTCTTCATTTTAATGTCATAATGAGATTTTCAAAGTGTTTGTGATTAAATTCTTTGCATTGCTTTGTTTAATATTTGTATAGATTATTTTTGCTGAAGAGGAATCAGGGATTCAACTGTTTTATTTTAATGTCAGACCTCCAAACTTGATACTTGGGTGTTGGGACACAATGGGACTAGATTATTGGGATTTGTATGTATCTTCTCTTGTATTTTATCTTATCAAAGGTTTAGAGTCTCCTTTATCTGTGTAGGATAATGTTCTGTAAATTTGTTCACTGATAATAATATTATAGCTCCAAAACTAAGAAAATAAATCTAATTTTAAAGTTTCTTGTGGATTTATTCAATTAAAGTTCAGCTAACAAGACATTTACCATAAAAGGCTGAAAAACTGAAACCAAAGCTAGTAATTTTTTGTCTCTAAAGATGAAAATTGAAGTAACTTTATACTCATATTTGCACCAATTCTACTGTTGAATTTGTAATTTCTAACTGAAAATGTACATAAAGAAAATAACTGCATTCCATTGATATGTGCACCTGGACGTTATAGAAACATTAAACATTACAGCAACTAAATGGAAGTGATTTGTCTCTACTGTTTGGTCTTATTTTAGGCTTTTTATTATTCTATTTTGACAAAATCTTAAATGATCCAGTTACTAAGTATTTGGGCCACATTTACGCCCCCTACTGGGGGATTGTAGACGCTGCTCTTTGAATCATGGTGAATTGAGTAGCTGAGGTTTTTAACTCAATCAAAGCACAAAATAAGCGGACAAATCTGTTTTGTTATTTAGTTACTTTTGCTATAATATTATTGTTGACAAGTCAAACAATCGGGTGATGTTTAAATCTTAAAAAATCTTATCATCCTGTTAAAAATCTTAAATACAAAGCAGATAACAATGTCATATAAAGTTTGAAATATGAGCAGATTAGGTTAAATGGTGAGATTATTGTGAACAAGAAAGAACAGCAGAATATATATTTTTTTGATTGTGAAATATCAACAGGACAGGTAGATGATGTATTCACCTAAAGTACTCCATATTATTAGGAAAACATCTCAAAAACACATAGACATAAATCAAATCAAATTTTATTTGTGCAGCACATTTCAGCAACAAAGCATTCCAAAGTGCTTTACATCATAACAAACACAAAACACAAAGTATATAATAATCAAAACATTACATTAAATCAAATGCCATCATTAAATTCGTAATTGATTACGTTTCAAATACAACTCTAAACAGGTGGGGTTTTAGTGGAGATTAAAAGGAAGTCAGTGTTTCAGCTGTCTTACAGGTTTCTGGAAGTTTGTTCCAGATTTGTGGTGAATAGAAGCTGCATGCTGCTTCTCCTCGTGTGGTTCTGGGGATGCACAGCAGACCAGAACCAAAAGACCTGAGAGGTCTGAAAGGTTGATACAACAACAGCAGATCTTTAATGTATTGTGATGCTAAGCCGTTCAGTGATTTATAAACTAACAACAGTATTTTAAAGTCTATTGTTTGAGCTACAGGGAGCCAGTGTAGGGACTTTAAAACTGGTGTTATGTGCTCTATCTTTCTGGTTTTAGTGAGAACATGAGCAGCAGTGTTCTGGATCAGCTGCAGCTGTTTGATCGATAAATGTAAACATCAGTCTTCAAACAACTTTAAAATAATTTATTTCAGAATAGTTCCGACTTTATGGTGAGTAAATTTGGCTTACATGTTTATATATCAAAAGCAAAAATGAAATATTTGAAAGAAATTTGAATTAAAAACCCTTATGTTCCACTTTCCACCAGATGGTGGCGATAATGCACCTGAAAACAAAACAAAGAAGAAGAAGAAGTCGTCAACCGGAAATGACATACTTGAAGCTGGTGCGAAAAAAAGACAACAACTACACGAGTTATTCGCAGGTATGGTTAGTGTTCAAATTAATTGTTATAAAAATAACCAAACTTAATTTTAGCAGCATTTTTTGCAGCTTTTTCCACTTGGAATGTTTGTCAGGTCAGAAATGTTTAAACCTAATCGTGCAGGTAGCATCTCATTAAAGCAGCTAGCTAACAGTCACCGCATGAGTGTGTTTAGATTTACTTTGAATATTTAGGTGTTTCTTTCTTGCAAATAGCGAGTGATTATATCAGTTTTCCAAAAACAGAAAAGAAATTTTGCACAAAAAGTCTCGACGGAACCTGAAATTCAGAGAGAAATTTTATTATCGAAAACAAAATGTAAACATTTAGCAAGGGAGATAATGTATCTCTCATTTAGTAATGGTCTTTACTCGGTTAACATTGCAGGGCTAAATTTAAATGTCATTGGGCGATAATCAATTTTATTAATGACATTGCAACACCATTAGTAATTACAATCATTAGATATTGATTACGGTTATCCCTAACAATTTAATCACCATACTTGTGGTCAAATTACTTGCATGCAGGATGGCAGCTGAAATGTGTCGCAAATATTTCATCCAATCAATGTTGCATTTGCAAACATTGCGCTAATTTTTGGGAAATTTTGCTTTTTAGTGTTGTTTAATGCATATTCAGTATGCGGGATTGCTGCATAATCAACGACATATTGCAAGTGATTGTTGCTATGTGCTTGTCCAGGAGGAGTGAACAGAAGTCATTGACCCGATGCAATCTGCTGGGTTTATTTAGAAACTTTTTAAACTAGTTTAAATAATAATTCAGAATTGTTGTGTGCCATTAACTTGGAATCTGTGTGTTTTATTGTATTGAATTGACTTTTGTTTTTGGAAGATGCCTTTATATTGGCACAATATAAATAAACTGAATTAAATTGAATTTTTTACAATTTACTTGGAAACAAAAATACATTTAGCCTGAATCATTGTGGTTAAACAATATATTTAGGAACTGATATTAAGATAAAAATGTTTGGTAGTTTTTATAAAATATATAATCAAATCAAATGAGTTTTTGAATATAAATAGCTGGAAACAATAACTAATAATTTATATTTTAAAAAATCTTTAATTTAATTAGAAGCAAAACTATAAATGTGGAAAAATGCAAAGCCAGAAGGAAGATCCCAATGTAGTAACGGGAACATAAACAACAGCTGCAGATTCTTTGATAGCAGCATAGATAATCTCTTGGCAGAGCCACAGCTCTTGTTCTTTAGCTTAAAGTGATAATTAGAAGTTACCACACGTTTGAACTTTTCCTAACATCAAATATGCAACCTCACGACGTGTGATTCAGTATTAGGATGTTGCCATGTCAGGAAAATGATCAGAGACGGTGACTTGAGTCTGAAATGAACTCAAGTCACACTCAACTTGGATTTTGCCCTACAGTTACTCAAAAAGCTGGTTTGTGATCTACAAACTGCAGCTGGAAAAGCATGTGGAGAATTTAAACTTATAATTGCTTTTCTTTTTTGTTCTTGTACATCTCATCGCTATAAAATAGGAGACTCCAAGCAACTAACGGGATGGTCATGAAATACGATGGACAACTCTGCTGCAAACAAGAACCACATACATTGTCCAACATGGTTGGACCAGAATGGCTGGTCCACTACTTCAGCTCAAGGACTTCCCATGAACCTTCACACTAACTCTCAGGCTCTCAGTCTGGGTTCCACCTCCGCCCAGAGATCGTTGTTTGGCCACCTGGAGACATCCAATCAGAGCTGTCTGAACAATCTGAGCAGCTTGGCCTCCAGAAACAACAACCTGTTAAAGGCTGCCAACATGAACAGCATTTTTTCTTCCAACTCAATTTTTCCTAACCCCGCCATCACTACTGCATCTCATGGGATGACCTTTGAGTCGCAAACTCTTTACACACCTGCAGGGTTGGAGACAACAAACCAAGCGAAAATAATCCCTCCACCGGCTCTTTCCCAGCAAAACCAGAGTCCGCTGCCTTGTGGGGTCCAGAATTTACCTCTTCAGACAGCCAACTACAAAATGTTTCAATCTCAGTTGCCTGGTCCTGGGTTATCACACAGTTTTCAAAATCAATCCTTTGGTTTTTCATCATGTGGGCTGAATGTTAACATGCCTCAAGCAACATTTGGAGGACAAGATAATGGTAATAGATACACAAACATCTGTAATTCAGCCGCTTCCACAGAGCAGCATCAGTGGGTACCTTCAAGTGAAGCTGGTCATGTCGACAAACCGCCGTTGCTGGAGAATGGTTGTCTGCCTTCGGTAAGGATATGATCATTATACTGTTTATCTCTCCAGAAGATGACAGGTTATTTTTTGTTAAAAGAAGAAAACTTGATTTTAAAGCATTGAGCACCACTGAGTTTTTTTTTTACATGTATACTTTTATTTATTTTTTTGCTTTCAGACCGAAGGCAACAAAAGACGTTCCTCAATTTTAAATCAGCGTGCACAGCTGCTCAAACAGCTGGAAAACCTTGATAAACTTGTAAGTATGCAAAGGTTAAAAGACAGTTATTGTTATTTTTTCTGGCCAGGTTTCAACACATTCAAGTAAAGATGATTGGTAGTTTAAACTTTGTATTGTTTTTCTTATGAAGCTGGAGTCAATGCCTTCAGATGACGAAGAGGAGCGTTCAAACAACGATGTTCAGGTAAGTTATGCTTTGTAACTACCATTTAAGAACAAGTAGCTCTACATTTATTGTAAACTGTTTGCTGCTGGTTTCTTTAAATGTTATAGATCAACTGTGAAGTCCAGTTCTTAATCACAGAAATGTTTTATCTGGTTTTCTTTGTTTTTAGTCTCCACCTGCAGCAAATTGTTCCTCACCATCACGCTGTGATAAACAAAGTTTCTCTGACACGGTGCCAGCATCTCCAGTGTCACCAGCTGGATCTGAGGTTGGTACCGTTTTACTTTCAGGCTTTGTTCATGACCTGTACAAAGGCAGTTTCATAAAGATTATTAGAAAAACCTTGTCTCTGGGGACATGTCTAGTTAAGTGACCAAATCTGCTTGTGGAACTAGTATTTTTAATCAATATTAAGTAATTAATAACTGAAAACAAACTCCTGTATCTTGCTGAAAAGTTACTTGTAAGTTTGTTTTGTCTTATTTCAAGTATGCAGAGATATTTACTTTAGAAATACTTGGTAAGATTTTGTACTTTTGCAGTTTAAATTGAGATGGAATATTCTGTGTTATTATCTATTTTAGCAATTAATTTTGCTCCATATTTCTTTCCTGTTTCAGGAAATGGATCAAAGTTGCAGCGCGTCGGTAGGGGATTCTGACCCTGGGTCTGATTATGTGCCTCAAAGTGAAGTCAGTTTTTCAAATTCCCAGTCTGAGGACGATGCCAATTCTGAGGATTGTCTGAGTCCCAGACGTCAGGAGGACGACCCAGTAAAAAGGGAGGAAAATTCAGAAGATTCTTTGTCTGAGGAAGAAAATACCACTTCTTCAACAAAGACATCTGAAGATAATGAGAAGAAGTATGGAAAAGTGGAGATAGAAACTTCCAAAGCAAAGAACGGACACTCTACCATCAAGAGAAATTACTGTCTGTTTTGTGGAAGACCGGTGACCAAAATGTCGAAGCATCTTACGAACGTCCACAGCGACAGGATCGAGGTTGCCGTTGTATTTCAGTATCCTGCAAACTCAGTGGAAAGGAGAAAGATATGGCAAAAACTAACAAACGACGGAAACTTCAAACACAACAAAGATGTTTTAAAGACAGGGGAGGGAAAACTTGTCGTACGAGGTAGACTTACAACTTCTCTCAAAGCGACAGACTTTGTTCACTGCATTTATTGTCATGGTCTCTATGCAAAAAGACGCATCCACCTCCATATGAAAAGGTGCAGGGAAAATGTTAAGACAGAAGACTACTCACAGGAGATACCAAAGCGAGTCGTATCACACTGTGCGCTTTTGACTAAAAATTGTGAAGGTATAAGTGAGGAGTTTAAGAACCTCATTGGTGTGATGGTGTATGACAATGTGTCTGAAACTGTCATGGAAAACCGGATTATTTTGCAGTATGGAGAGCAAATGTTTAAGAAATATATAAGTCATCCAAAACAGCATGAATACGCAAGACAAAACCTTCGACATGTTGCAAGACTTCTGCTCGAGGCTCAAAATTCGACCCCTATGAAGAGTTTTGAGGATTTCTTTAAGCCCTCTAACTTTAAACATGTGGTGTCTGCTGTGAAGGTGATGGGGCAATATGACCCTGAAAAAAAACGGTACAACATACCGTCGCTTGCCCTCAAACTTGGTTACCATCTTCAGAAAATCTGCAACATCGTACAGCACAATGCCAAGAGCCTTGGTGACACCAAAGTGGTAGAGTCATGCAAAATATTCCTCTGCATGTACGACAAAAAATGGACTAAGTATGTGTCTTCATTGGCGTTATCAAATATTAAAGACATGCAGAAGAAAAGGGCAAACAAAGTGCCGTCTGCTCAAGATGTGAAACGTCTTTATTACCACCTGGAAACGGCTCATCACGCTGCAGAGAAGAAGCTTCGCGAGAACCTTTGTTCAGAAAACTTTGCGGCTCTGGCCAGGACGGTTCTGGCTCGGACGATTCTTTTCAACAGGAGACTTCCCGGAGAGGTGGCGTCGATTTCACTGGCGGCTTTCGAGTCACGGATGCGATCAGACGTCTGTGACGACATGGACGTGTCCGTCTCAAAGCTGGAAAGAAAACTGTGTGGTTTGTTCAGTAGAGTTACCATCAGAGGGAACTGTGGGAGAGTCGTCCCCATCATCCTCAAGCCTTCTTTTGAGTCATCTATAGAGTTTTTGGTCAGCGTTCGGGAAAAATGTGGGATTCTGAGCAACAACCCGTACGTGTTTCCCCGGCAGCACTCACTGACTTCTCAGAAAGGGTCGTCTTGCATTCAGTTTCATGTCAAAGAATGTGGAGCAGAAAACCCCTCTGTCCTGGTGGTGATGAAAATCCGCAGGCATTTTGCACCGTTGCTTCAGCTCCTTAATCTGGACGATGAGGAGGTCAAGCAAGTTTTGGGCCCCAATAGTGATGTCCAAGTTCTGCGGCAAATCAACGACATAATGTGTGATGACTCTGTCATGGAGTCTGAAGGTAATGTTTCACTTTTTGAGCTAATTTAATTCATTAAGTTAGCAGGTGAAGCCAATGTTAGAATTAGAGCTGCAGCTAATGATTATTTTACTCATCAATTATTCTGATGATTAATTGGATTAAAAAACACTTGGCTCATTTTTGTACAGAATGCAAAATGCATTAAAATATGCAAATAAACATAAATAAAATGCAATAACAGTATTCCTTCAGTAAACACTTAAACTTGATTTGTAGCCAAAGCTGCATCTGCTCTTAAAAAATATTTCTAAAATCAACATTTGATCTTTTCTACTTGAAAGATTTCTACTATAATATCAACGTAGCATACGGCTGATCTGTTGATTATATTTTGGTTTAACCAATTAATAACTGTACAGCAAAAGGTTTTTAAAAAGAAATTAAATTTTTACAAAAAGTGTCTAAAACTATGCCACTTTGATTTTTGTATTTAAACCATTTAAAGTTTTTTTTCCTCTTGGGTCAAAAATGTATATAATCTGTGTACAGGTTTAGCTTAATTTTTGCTGTTTTTTTGGCAAATAGTCTTTTTTTGAGTGTCTATGCGCTATGTAATGATTAATAAGTTAGTTGACAGTGATTTCAGTAATCGATTAATTCTGATTAATTGTTTCAGCTCTAGTCAGAATAAGAAGATATAACATAATGTCTGCATATGTGAAGGTTTTCAATAGTGAATCCTCATACAAGAACAGTGTTTAAGAGTAATAAAGTCCAATCCATTGCAGCTGCAGCTCAGCAGATTTCTGATTATGAAGTCCTGGCTTAACTACAACAGATTTAAAAACTATAACCACTTTGTAATGTAAAAGAAAAAATATTTTTTGTTTAGTCAATTCCGAGCCTTTTTTTAAAAAAAAAAAAGATATGTGCTGGTTTTAATTTTGTAAATTTAAAAATAATTGACAAACGTGCCAAACAGAAATTAGATTAAATTCCTTTCAAATATATCTATGTACTTCCAGTTAGCTTACTTAGGGTGTATTAAACAGGAATATGTGCAAATTTGCTTAGACTAGGAACTACTAAATCCTTAGATCTTCACTTTGGTTTGGATTTTGATGCTCAGTTGGTTCAACTGTAAAGAGACTATGAAATTTAACTTATTTAAAAAATGGCATTTGGTTAAATAGAATAAAAACATTATACAATTTTATTAATTACTCTTATTTAAAAACCTCACTAAATAACTTAATTATGAATAAGTAATTCATTTAGAGGTGTGCTTATATATAAAATAATTATGAAGTCATTCAAAAAGCTGGTAATACATTTTGGGGAATTAAAAAGCCTTCAAAGAATTGTCTTGTTGTTTTTCTGTCACTGTTTCCAGGACCACTGCAGTTTTACCAGCAGCGCAGAGGAGCGACTGGCTGCAGTATGCCTGATGCATTGAAAAACTCGAAGACTGAAGGTATTTATTTGTAGTAATTACAATGGTTTCCTAGAATGTTATTTGGCTTTATGAAAAATATTCAAAAATTAAAAACACTTGCAGTAAGAAATAAACAGAAGTCAAAGCAGAACTTGACTTCTGTCAAGTTCTGAACTTGACAAAATAAAAACTAGTTTAAAAAAAATGCAATTAAATCTACTTTTGGTAAGAACCTCCTCTCATATTTTTTGAACTTAGAATCAGTAATACATTTTTGCATTTCTAATACAGTTGTGCCAGTGAAGTTATTCTCAAAATAACTAACGAATGTAACAGCCAGGAACATTTCAGCCAGGTTTTAAATGTAGATTATGTGTCTGCTGCACAATTGGAAATCCCTGATGGGGCTCCAGTAATATCTATTTTCATATGAATTTAAGGACTCGCATCTTAATATATTTTTCCTTTTCACAGGATTGCACAACCAGGCCAAACTTGCATGGAACAAAGCAGAAGTTCAGGCTGTAGAAAAGCACTTGATGAGTTTCATCAAGAAGCACAAAATACCTCAAAAATCCGACTGCGTTCAGTGCCTCGAGGCCGAGCCGCGTGCGCTGATGAATCGTTCATGGAAAGGTGTGAAGGACTACGTGAGAAACCGGATCACAACTCTGCAAAGACAAACCGGATCTTCCAAAGAACCATCAAAGAGCAGAACCGCTAAAAAGAAGCATAAGCCTCGGCAGAGTTCTGGTAACATCTGTATTATGTTGATAATAGCTATCTTCTGTTGAGCAACATGTGGTGATTAAAGCCAAATATGGTACACTTTCAGTGACATCACAGGCTCCAAATGGAGAACAGGAAGCCAGAGAAAAGCCCAGTGCAGGTCCCAGTTCAGCATCTAGTCACTCAAAGTCCCAGAAAGGAAAAGGTAACTATGGTAACGTTCACACTGCAGGTCTTGATGCTCAATTCAGTTCTTTTGCTGAAAATCAGATTTTTGTTGTTACTTTTGCTTTTTTCTGCATAGTCGTTCATACTACTACAACGACAGAGTATTAGGGCCACATTAAAAAAGATTTTTAAAAAGTACGAGGTTAAAGTCACAAGAATAAAGTTGTATTACGCTCTCTAGTTGAACAGATTTCTGTCATAAGTTTATAAGTGTAATTCTCAGCCATTGTTTACGCCCGGATTTACTGTGTCTTCTTCTTCTGCATGTCCATCCATCCATCCATCTTCTTCCGCTTATCCGAGGTCGGGTCGCGGGGGTAGCAGCTTCAGAAGGGAGGCCCAGACTTCCCTCTCCCCGGCCACTTCTTCCAGCTCTTCCGGGGGAATCCCGAGGCGTTCCCAGGCCAGCCGAGAGACATAGTCTCTCCAGCGTGTCCTGGGTCTTCCCCGGGGCCTCCTCCCGGTGGGACGTGCCCGGAACACCTCACCAGGGAGGCGTCCAGGAGCCATCCTGACCAGATGCCCGAGCCTCAACTGGCTCCTCTCGATGTGAAGGAGCAGCGGCTCTACTCTGAGTCCCTCCCGGATGACTGAGCTTCTCACCCTATCTCTAAGGGAGAGCCCAGCCACCCTACGGAGAAAACCCATTTCGGCCGCTTGTATCCGCGATCTCGTTCTTTCGGTCATGACCCAAAGCTCATGACCATAGATGAGGGTGGGAACGTAGATCGACCGGTAAATCGAGAGCTTCGCTTTTTGGCTCAGCTCTCTCTTCACCACGACGGACCGGTACAGCGCCCGCTTGACAGCAGACGTTGCGCCAATCCGCCTGTCGATCTCCCGCTCCCTTCTTCCCCCATTCGTGAACAAGATCCCGAGATACTTAAACTCCTCCACTTGGGGCAGGACACCCCCCCTGACCCGGAGAAGGCACTCTACCCTTTTTCGGCTCAAGACCATGGCCTCGGATTTGGAGGCACTGATCCCCATCCCGGCCGCTTCACACTCGGCTGCGAACCGCTCCAGCGAGAGCTGCAGATCACGATCTGATGAAGCCAAAAGGACCACATCGTCTGCGAAAAGCAGAGATGAGATCCTAAGGCCACCAAATCGGATCCCCTCAACACCTTGGCTGCGCCTAGAAATTCTGTCCATAAAAGTGATGAACAGAATCGGTGACAAAGGGCAGCCCTGGCGGAGTCCAACTCTCACCGGAAACGAGTCCGACTTACTGCCGGCAATGCGGACCAGACTCTGACACCGGTCATACAGGGACCTGACAGCCCGTATCAAAGGGCCCGGTACCCCATACTCCCGGAGAACCCCCCACAGGGCTCCCCGAGGGACACGGTCGAACGCCTTCTCCAAGTCCACAAAACACATGTAGACTGGTTGGGCGAACTCCCATGCACCCTCCAGGACCCTGCCGAGGTTGTAGAGCTGGTCCAGTGTTCCACGACCAGGACGAAAACCACACTGCTCTTCCTGAATCCGAGGTTCGACTATCCGACGGACCCTCCTCTCCAGGACCCCTGAATAGACCTTACCAGAGAGGCTTAAGAGTGTGACCCCTCTATAATTGGAGCACACCCTCCGGTCCCCCTTTTTGAACAGGGGGACCACCACCCCAGTCTGCCAATCCAGGGGAACTGCCCCCGATGTCCATGCGATATTGCAGAGTCGCGTCAACCAACACAACCCTACAACATCCAGAGCCTTAAGGAACTCCGGGCGGATCTCATCCACCCCCGGGGCCTTGCCACCGAGGAGCTTTTTAACCACCTCGGCGACCTCGCCCCCAGAGATTGGAGAGCCCAACCCAGAGTCCCCAGGCTCCGCTTCCTCAGTGGAAGGCATGTTGGTGGGATTGAGGAGGTCTTCGAAGTACTCTGCCCACCGACCCACAACATCCCGAGTAGAGGTCAGCAGCACACCATCCCCACTATAAACAGCGTTTGTGCTGCACCGCTTCCCCCCCCTGAGACGCCGGATGGTGGACCAGAATCGCCTCGAAGCCGTGCGGAAGTCTTTCTCCATGGCCTCTCCAAACTCCTCCCACGCCCGAGTTTTTGCCTCAGCAACCGCCCGAGCCGCATGCCGCTTCGCCCGCCGGTACCCATCAGCTGCTTCCGGAGTCCCACAGGCCAAAAAGGCCCGATAGGACTCCTTCTTCAGCCTGACGGCATCCCTCACCGAAGGTGTCCACCAACGGGTTCGAGGGTTGCCGCCGCGACAGGCACCGACAACCTTGCGGCCACAGCTCCGATCGGCCGCCTCAACAATGGAGGCACGGAACACGGTCCATTCAGACTCCATGTCCCCCACCTCCCCCGGGACGTGTTCGAAGTTTTGCCGGAGATGGGAGTTAAAGCTCCGTCTCACAGGGGATTCCGCCAGACATTCCCAGCAGACCCTCACAACACGTTTGGGCCTGCCAGGTCTGACCGGCTTTCGCCCCCACCACCGGAGCCAACTCACCACCAGGTAGTGGTCAGTGGACAGCTCCGCACCTCTCTTCACCCGAGTGTCCAAGACATACGGCCGCAGATCCGATGAAACGACGACAAAGTCGATCATCGAACTGCGGCCTAGGGTGTCCTGGTGCCAAGTGCACATATGGACACCCTTATGCTTGAACATGGTGTTCGTTATGGACAATCCATGGCGAGCACAAAAGTCCAGCAACAGAACACCGCTCGAGTTCAGGTCGGGCGGGCCTTTCCTCTCAACCACGCCCCTCCAGGTCTCACTGTCGTTGCCCACGTGAGCGTTGAAGTCCCCCAGCAGAACAAGGGAGTCCCCAGGAGGAGCACTCTCCAGTACCCCCTCTAAGGACTCCAAAAAGGGTGGGTAATCTGAACTGTCGTTCGGCCCGTAAGCACAAACGACAGTCAGAACCCGTCCCCCCACCCGTAGGCGGAGGGATGCTACCCTCTTGTTCACCGGTGTGAACCCCAACGTACAGGCGCCGAGATGGGGAGCAACAAGTATGCCCACTCCTGCCCGACGTCTCTCTCCCTGGGCAACTCCAGAGTGGAAGTATGTCCAGCCCCTCTCAAGGAGACTGGTTCCAGAACCAGAGCCATGCGTCGAGGTGAGACCGACTATTTCTAGCCGGAACATCTCGACCTCACGCACTAGCTCCGGCTCCTTCCCCACCAGAGAGTGGTGGGGAAGGAGCCATGGTGGAAGGGTTTGAGTGCCCCAATGATCCTAGGAGCTATGCTGTCTGGGGCTTCATGCCCCTGGTACGGTCACCCAAGGCAGACAGGTCCTAGGTGAGGGACCAGACAAAGTGCAGCCCGAAGACCCCAATGATGAGTAAAAACATTGGACTTGGTGTTCCCTCGCCCGGACGCGGGTCACCGGGGCCCCACTCTGGAGCCAGGCCTGGAGGGGGGGCACGATGGCGAGCGTCTGGTGGCCGGGCTTTTACCCATGGAGCCCGGCCGGGCTCAGCCCGAAGAGGAAACATGGGCCCCCCCTCCCATGGGCCCACCACCCGTGGGAGGGGCCAAAGGGGTCGGGTGCACTGTGTGATGGGTGGCGGCCAAGGGAGGGGACCCTGGCGGTCCGATCCTCGGTTGCAGAAACTGGCTCTTGGGACGTGGAATGTCACCTCTTCTTCTTCTGCATGTCTCATATAAATTACGTAAAAGTTGGATAAAACGCAACATAACTGTTCAGACGTTTTGAAGTCTATCTGATTTTGTACCTCATATGGAAGAAGCACAAATTGGATTTTTTTGGGTGGATGAAAACATCAGAAGTTCACACTTCTGAGAAACAGTTTGACATGTCGGTTGCATACGGGCAGAAAAAGCGGATTGTTCACATAGCACATGATGATCATTGGAAGTCTCAGTAGTCTTTTAGTTTTTTATTTTAATTCCCATTTTATTTAACATATAAGTTAATTAAACACTAGAAGATAAAAAAAAAAAAATCAAGTAAATTATTTGAGTTTTCTGTTTTTTCTCACCAGGCTCAAACTTGCTCCACAAACCAAAACCTAAATGGGACAAAGCTGAGGTTTGTGCCGTAGAAAAACATCTGATGCGTTTTATTGAAGAGCACAAGCTTCCCCAGAAGGACAACTGTACCCGGTGCCTGGAAGCCGAGCCATGCGCGCTGAAGAACCGCTCCTGGAGAGGTATAAAAGATTACGTCAGGAACAGGATCACAGCTCTGCAGAGACAGAGCGGATCTTCCAAAGCGCCTTCAAAAACCAAGAGCCAGCCCAGGAAGGGGACATCACAGAGCTCTGGGAACATCTTAACGGGTAATTTCCAACTTTCAAAAAAAGCAAATGTAGCACTCTTAAACGAACTGCTCATTCTTGTAAATACTAAGAACTTTATTTCATTTTTATTTTTTTACCAGGGAGATTACAACCTCCTAGTGGAGAAGAACTTGCACCAGAGCATCGGAATGCATTCTCCAGTTGCAGCTTTGGTTCATCAAATCTCTTTCTACCACAAACTTATGCAGCAACAACAAGCTGCAGCATGAATGCTCCTGCTAAGACTGGCAGAACAAAAGAAAAAGGTATTTATACAAAAGCCAATGAATTATATCCCATCTTATCCAGATAGTCCGTCTGTAGCACCATGGCAAAGAGGATAACCTCCGTTTTTAGCGTTTTGATGTTTGCTGTGAACTACAGCAAATCATGTGATTGATGTTAACAAAAATGTGTACATAGTAAAACTTTTAAGCGCATCATAAGTGCTGGACTTCATTTCCTGACTTTTAGCTTTATGTTAAAAGCGGTTTTCAAATAGAAAAACAAAGAATTGCAAGTGTTTCTCTCAACTCATCTCACCATTTTTTGATTAATCAATGTCATTTCTCTCCTTTTATTTAAATGTGAGTAATCATATTAATCATACAAGCTAGAAAAAAGTCCAACATTTTCCTCAGATCACAAACAAGGTTTTAAAACACAATTAACTTTAAGATGGTTAAAGCTCTAATTTAAAAGACTGATTCTGTTCTTAATAACAGCACAGTTATTTTATTTAGAGCTTATTTCTTTTCGTTTTGTTTTATTCAGTCTCTCCAGGTCTGCAAAAGAAATCCAAACATATGTGGAACGAAGCAGAGGTCCAAGCCGTAGAAAAACACCTGATGAACTTCATCACAAAGCAAAAGCTTCCTCAGAAAGACGACTGCGTTCGGTGCCTCGACGCCGAGCCTCACGCTCTGAGGAACCGCTCTTGGAAAGGCGTGAAGGACTACGTTAGGAACAGAATCACTACTCTGCAGCGACAGAGCGGCTCTTTAGGGACTGCTTCAAAAACCGAAAGATCCAGGCAGGACCAGCCTCTGCAGAGTTCTAGACGGTACCACCAGTTGTAGGTGTTCTTTGGTGTTCAAAAAGATGTTTTGTAAAAAAATTTGTTCCATTCCCATCAACTTACATAAGTACTTTTGTTGATGTTTGTATCTTGATTATCTAATTCCCATCAGTTTGTTTATTAACTTACTCTGTTAGATTGAGAAAAAAAAATCTGTTTCTGTTAAGGGTTTCATTAGTCTCAGTTATGTTGGTGTAAATGTTGCAAGACTAGAGTTTGAGACCCCCTAGATTAACTTTTAGATTGCTGTATTTTTTAAAATCATTCTATGAACATAATTTTTTTATGTCCTTAAAAAGGAGATAAATTATGCACTTTTGTTCTGTTTGCATAATTTCAGTTTCAAAGATGAAAGTTTTATGCGTTTCATACACAGGTTGTAGTGCAACAGTGGCTTGTTTTTTGTTTGAATTCTACTTACAAACCCCAGATTTAATAATAATGCAAACGTTTCTAGACTAAAAAAATCGCATTTACTCCACAATTGAACTGAATTGTCTTGTTTTCAACCCAGGTCCAAGTTTTGAAGAGGAAATTAACTTTTGTGCAACTGCATTTTTTATCATAAACAAACAAATTGGTTTTTGCCATTGTATATTTGGTGTTTTTTTTATTATCATAGACTAATGCATGTATCAAAAACTTTTCCACCCTTCTTCCATCATGCTCAGCCCACAAAAGTTTATTTTTATGTGGGGTTTATTTTTATGGTCTTAAACAGCCATGTAAGAAATTTTGGTTTGTAATTGATGAACCATTTCTGTGTTGATTTAGTTGTATAATTAGGAAAAATGCCACATTAAAAGGCCCAGTTGTGAACTGTTATCAGTTACTTTTAGATAAAAATCTATCCATTTATAAGTTTGTTGGATTTATAGGTTCCACAAAGAGAATCTTTGAATCATATAGGGTACATTTTTTGTTTGTCTTCTTAACTCAAGGTCATCCATATGTATGGTAAATATAAGGAATTTATACCTTTAAAAAAAGCTAAATGTAGCATTGAATAAGTTATTTTTTCTCTTTAAAATTAGTTTATCAAGAGGTGTAAATATGGTTTCTTCCGAAATTTTGTTAAAATGTACACATTACCTCATCTAGTCAGCAGCATTTGCTTTACATTTTTACTTATGGATTCATTTATTTTGAAAGGACAACCGGAAGCGCGCTGTATTGATTCTTACTTTCCGTGATGCTAACGTTGCGATTTCTAGACGAGGCTGGGTAGTGTCTGGTCCAAAACGATGAGATTGTTTTTTATCTTAATTAGATTTATATTTTCATACAATATAAGGCCAGGTGTTTGAGATCCGTTGGAGCTCAGGTGAAAATGAAGACACCGACATTCGTAATGTTAACGAGCACCGAGGCAGACGGACTCTCCTGTTTCCGTTGATGTCAAAGGGTACCGACTCCTCTATCTGTTCACACATCCTACATATTTCTAGCTGAAGATTTTTATTTGATTGTCTGTCTAATTTGGAGTTAATGTGTGTGTAGAGCCTCTATCTCAGGACCTCATTAACGACAGAAACCTCTTTGTCATTGGAGAGTCTCTGTAGCTAGCTAGCACAACTAAGTAGCAGTAATAAAACCATAGAAATAAGCCCACTTTAGTTTTATTTTTTACAGTGATAGCATAGCTTAAGATGTGGCCAAAGTTGTCACTATATAACAGTTATTTTTGCATTTTAAATGTTTACTAGGTTGGTAGACATGGGGTTATAATAGGTTATTCATTCTCAAAAATGCCTATAAACACTATAAAGCAACACGTACTTGCCTTTACATACACACTGATATTTTATTCTATGCAGATACTGCTTCGATTATTTTGGTAAGGCTTTTTCTAAAGGTTAAGAAGTGCATTTATAACCATTTTTACTATAAAGCATTTGTGAGGTCAGACACTAATGTTGGGTCACAGTCTCTTTTTTTTTTTTAACTAATCCCAAATATTTTCTATTAGGTTGAGGTCAGGGCTCTGGTGCACTGACCTTTTGGAAATGAAATGTCCATATCCAACGAGTTTCCTTAGCATTACATGTTTTTTCATTTAAACTAATGGGGAAAAGAACCAAAAACCATAATATTAACTCTGCTGAACTTTACATGTTGCCAGAAGCAGTCAGAAAAATTAATTTGATTAGGAAAATCAAATTAATGATGAGAGACTTTTCAAAACATGAAATTATGTTAGATTTTTGTTTACTTTGTCTCCACTATGTAGACTACTATCACAACACAATGCATTATTAAGAACAGTAATAAATGATGTCATAAAAAAGCTAATTGAAGCTGTCTTCTTTGGTTCATTTGTATTGTTTTAATCTACAAAGTGCGGTGCTAGGAAAGTTTGAAAACTTACCTTGAAAATACTTGAAAAGTGCTTGAATTTTACTGTGGGAAAAGTGTACGAACCCTGAAGAAAACTGAAATAAAACTGAAAAGTCTAGTCAAAAAGAAGAAACCCTAAATGTGCCCAGCAACTGATGCATAAAAAACTTTACAGAGAACAAACAGAATATATTTTAAATATTAAATGTTCTCTGTCATGCTTTGTTGTCTCATCAGGTCCTGCCTCCAATGAGAAAAATTCTGATTTCTGATTTTTATGGGGGATGATGGACGCCCCGTCCCGTAATCAGAGCCACCCTCCCTGTCCGCCGTGGGCGGTCCAGAACGGCTGGTCCTCTGATGCACCTGCAGGACCTCTCTGCAATCCTCTCCCTGACCTCCAGCAACTCAGCCTGGGCTGTGAACCCAGCCAAAACCTGAGCTACAACCACCTGCAGGCATCTGGCGTTTACTCTAAGAGTGATGTTGCTGCCTTTTCTACTAGGAGCAACTCTCATCCCAGCATGCAGTATGTTTGTAAAGTTGATCAGAGCATTCCTGATGGTTTATCTCCTACTATCCAAGAAAGGAACAAACCACCGTGCTCTCTTCCATATAATGAAGTGGCGCAGCCAATGCAACATTATTCCCCTCCTAACGCTTACCAAGCAGTAGATCCCTCATCATATTCTCAACATACATATCGAAGTCTTCTGAATCAGCCACCAGCTCAACATCCTCTTCCTGTTAGCTTTTCGTATGTTGAACCTCAGTTAAACCATAATGAACATCTTGCATCCGACGGGGGAAACTCTGGATCTTTTGTTGGATTTAATGACATGCTGACCTCACCCAGCGCTCCCATCCAGCAGCAGCCTCTGTGGAGCTTTGCAGCGTTCTCTAAAGGTGAGCTCTGCGTGGGTTTGGTCATAAATAACATCATAGGAATCAGAATAAAATGTTCAAAATTAATTACAATTAAAATGACTTCTCCAACCGAAGTTTTTATTTGTATTTTTTCAGGGAGCATAAATGACTCTGTGCCCACTGCATCTCCACTGGATCATAATTTGACACCACAGGTTGTTGAATGAACATTAAACGTCATAAATGGTAGCTTACAAAGTCATGCAAAACAAAATGGAATCCTGGGTTTTTCTAACATATTTGTACATATGGATATTTAATATGAATTACTGCAATACTTAAAGATTTAAGTCATACAAGTAAACAAAAGATGAAGAAAATACTCTTGAGATTTTTTGTATAATGAAATAAAACTTACGATGGAACGCGATTATTATATTTAATTGAGTTAATTGCGGGGTCTGTCAATACATTTTAATTGAAAACCATCTATCACTTCAAAAACCATTTTGTGTTGCTAAATCTTTGATTAAAAATATATATGAGCTCCAGGCGAAGATATAAAGGCTTTATACTCCTCAAAGTTGAAATTTGCTTGCCGGTAAAAACAATTTTTTGTATGTGAATTGATTGAATGTAAGGCTGGAAGATAAAAATCAATGTAAGTTCATTAAAGTGTTTGTTTTCTCTGCAGTCTCCCAACTCTGAGTCTCGTTATGGCCTGAATCCTGAACTCTTACCAAGCGCTGTAAGTTTGCTTATCTCAGTTCTTGTCATGATCTGTGTTTTTTCTGTGTTTATTTAGAGTTTTCTGTGTCCTTAAGTCTCTTCGTTGTCCTGTCCTCCCCTTGATTGTTCCCAGGTGTGTCTCGTCTCTGTGATTACCCTCCCGTGTATTTAACTCCACCTGTGTTCTTTGTTCCTCGTCGGGTCCTCGTCAATGTCGAGTCTAGTTGTCGTCGTCAATGTCGAGTCTAGTTGTCGTCGTCAATGTCGAGTCTAGTTGTCGTCGTCAATGTCGAGTCTAGTTGTCGTTGTTCAGTCTAGTCGTGGTCAGTGTTTCCTTGTGCCTGCTACTTGTTGCTGGACTTATTCACCATTAAAAACATCATTTTCATCTTACCTGGGTCTGCTGCCTCTGCCTCACCACCTCACACCCGCACCGCTTCTTGACAGAAGGACCCGACCAGACCGAATGGTGAGGCTCGCTATTATGGACCCAGAGGACTTAAAGGAGCTGAAGGAAACGATCAGCGAGTATGAGGAGGCTATGGCCAAGCCGTACGCTGCCGGCCGACGCCTCGGTTTCGCCCTCCGCTTGGGACTGTTGCTGGACTACTGGGTTCCTCGTTTTCCGCACCCGGGGTTGGTGGAGTTGCAGAGGGAGGCAGAGTGGGAGCGTAAGGCGGCCCCAGCCGTCATGGCTGGCGAACCTCTGCCTCCCAAGCCGCACAGTTTCTCCGCCAGCCCAGACCCCGCTCCAGTTCCGGGACCAGCACCTCCAGCCAGCGAACCAGCCGGCGCCCCCGAGGCCGTTTCAGCCGGCGCCCCCGAGGCCGTTTCAGCCGGCGCCCCCGAGGCCGTTTCAGCCGGCGCACCCGAGGCCGTTTCAGCCGGCGTTCCGGCCGGTGCACCCGAGGCCGTTTCAGCCGGCGTTCCGGCCGGCGCACCCGAGGCCGTTTCAGCCGGCGTTCCGGCCGGCGCACCCGAGGCCGTTTCAGCCGGCGCACCCGAGGCCGTATCAGCCGGCGTTCCAGCCGGCGCACCCGAGGCCGAATCAGCCGGCGTTCCAGCCGGCGAGGCTGAATCAGCCGGCGTTCCAGCCAGCGAGGCCGAATCAGCCGGCGTTCCAGCCGGCGAGGCCGTATCAGCCGGCGTTCCAGCCGGCGAGGCCGTATCAGCCGGCGTTCCAGCCGGCGAGGCCGTATCAGCCGGCGTTCCAGCCGGCGCACCCGAGGCCGTATCAGCCGGCGTTCCAGCCGGCGCACCCGAGGCCGTATCAGCCGGCGTTCCAGCCGGCGCACCCGAGGCCGTATCAGCCGGCGCTCCAGCCGGCGCACCCGAGGCCGTATCAGCCGGCGTTCCAGCCGGCGCACCCGAGGCCGTATCAGCCGGCGTTCCAGCCGGCGCACCCGAGGCCGTATCAGCCGGCGTTCCAGCCGGCGCACCCGAGGCCGAATCAGCCGGCGTTCCAGCCGGCGCACCCGAGGCCGAATCAGCCGGCGTTCCAGCCGGCGCACCCGAGGCCGAATCAGCCGGCGTTCCAGCCGGCGCACCCGAGGCCGAATCAGCCGGCGTTCCAGCCGGCGCACCCGAGGCCGAATCAGCCGGCGTTCCAGCCGGCGCACCCGAGGCCGAATCTCCCAGTGTTCCTACCGAGACTCCCAGCGTTCCTTCCGAGACCCCGACTCCCGAGACCTCCAGCGTTCCACCCGAGACCCTGACCTCCAGCGTTCCACCCGAGACCCTGACCTCCAGCGTTCCACCCGAGACCCCGACCTCCAGCGTTCCACCCGAGACCCTGACCTCCAGCGTTCCACCCGAGATCCTGACCTCCAGCGTTCCACCCGAGACTCTCTGTGCTCTGACCGAGACCCCTTGTGCTCTGACCGAGACCCCTTGTGCTCCGACCGAGACCCTACCTCGGGGGGCTCGTCATCGCCGTCTGTGGGCGGTCCCCGGGACTCCCCATTGCCACCTCCAGCGCCGCGGACGGCCGCTGGACCGCCTCCGGGGGTCCCGCCTCCGTGGTTCCCGCCTCCAGCGCCGCGGACGGCCGCCGGACCGCCTCCGTGGTTCCCGCCTCCGGGATTCCCGCCTCCGTGGTTCCCGCCTCCAGCGCCGCGGACGGCCGCCGGACCGCCTCCGTGGTTCCCGCCTCCAGCGCCGCGGACGGCCGCCGGACCGCCTCCGTGGTTCCCGCCTCCAGCGCCGCGGTCGACCGCCGGACCACCTCCGTGGTTCCCGCCGCCGCGGACGACCGCCAGACCACCGCCAGACCACCTCAGTGGTTCCCGCCTCCTTTGCCTCCGCCCACCCTGTGGGTAGTTTTTTTTGTTGTTTATGGACTCTTGGCCCTTCTTGTTTTTCCGCCCACAATGGTGGGTTGTTTTTTGTTAGTTTGGACTCTGGCCCGCCGTCCGGCACCCCTCCACCCACCCTTGTTGGGTTTTTTGGGTTTTTTTTTTTCTTGGGCGTCTGGTAGCCGCCCTTGAGGGGGGAGTACTGTCATGATCTGTGTTTTTTCTGTGTTTATTTAGAGTTTTCTGTGTCCTTAAGTCTCTTCGTTGTCCTGTCCTCCCCTTGATTGTTCCCAGGTGTGTCTCGTCTCTGTGATTACCCTCCCGTGTATTTAACTCCACCTGTGTTCTTTGTTCCTCGTCGGGTCCTCGTCAATGTCGAGTCTAGTTGTCGTCGTCAATGTCGAGTCTAGTTGTCGTCGTCAATGTCGAGTCTAGTTGTCGTCGTCAATGTCGAGTCTAGTTGTCGTTGTTCAGTCTAGTCGTGGTCAGTGTTTCCTTGTGCCTGCTACTTGTTGCTGGACTTATTCACCATTAAAAACATCATTTTCATCTTACCTGGGTCTGCTGCCTCTGCCTCACCACCTCACACCCGCACCGCTTCTTGACAGTTCTTTAATTTCTCTCAAATTCTCAGCTCTAAAAGCGACTTTTCCTCACATTGTTTTCATTTTTAAATGTGTTCACATTCAGCTTCTCAGCTTTTGAAAAGTAAAACATCCATTATTTGCCTAATCGTATTCATTGTAACATATTTGCAATAACAGCTGGTTGACCATGAATAATTAATTCTTTATCATTACATTTGAATATAGTGAAATGTTTAAAGGGAAGCTGACAGACCTCTCTGTCTCTGTGAAGGTAAAGGTGATGGCAGAGGACAGAGCGGAGTGGGACAGAAAAGTTTTCATCTCGGAGCATTTTTCTCGCCTGCCTCCTCTGGCGACCACTTCCTGTGTCATAGAGGACAGAGGTGAACAGTTCTTGTCTCAGATGTTCTCCGTCATGGATTTAATTCAGTCATGTAGCTGTAGACACATAAAACTTTGCATCAGTAATTTAATCTGATTGCTGCAGGTAACGTAAGCCCATTGGCCATCCGCTCTATTACTTACTGCGTCCCCTGTGACGGTCAGACGGCGCTACTCAGCCGACTGCCACTAGGGGCGCTTGTTACTCCCTTCTTCAATCAAAATGAATGCCTGGTCAGTTTTATTCTTATTAATGTGAGATAAATACCGTAATCATCTTTGTTGTTAAAGAATTTTCCAGTTGAAGACACATGTGTATTGCTACAGTTTTTAAAATATTTTTTTCCATCAGAAGCCGATTCCTCTATGCGAACATACGGATTGTGTCGTAGGCTGTCGTTGGTGCGGCGCCTCCATGTGCCCAGCGATGGGTTGGCAGGACTGTGGGCAGAGGTTTTACTGCCCCTTCTGTGGGAAACTCAATGAAGGTAGAATTTAAAATCAGTTTGTTTTAGAGATAAAAACAGAAACATCTGATACTTTGTCCAGTACTGAGAAAAGGGTGCTTGAAATCCTTGAAAATGCTTCAATATCAATTATATTATCAAATATAGGAGAAAATCGCAAAAATAACATTTCCAATCATATTGTCCGTTTTGTTTGTTTGTTTTTTTTTTAAATTTGCCATTAATAACTTCAATTTATCATTGCAACAATAAATCAAAATTCTCATAGGAATTTTTGTTTTTACGATAATCGATAAAGAATAAATGGTACAATAAATGCCCATGCTTATATTAAAGTAATTCAGTTTATTTAATTCATCTAAGCGGTTGTTTTCTTTTTATTTACTCTGCTCTTTTGGGTCTCAGTGCCGTGGCAGCAGTACCAGCCCACCAAAGGAGCGAAGGGGGTCCGGGTTGACAAAGACAAGAGACCCGAACTCAGCATGGGGTCGTATGAAACACTCAACTCAGAAAAGGTAAACTTCCCATTCTGCAGATTTGGCTTTATTTGCATTTTCCCTTCTGAACCTGCTCTTCAGTAAGTTCTTTTTTAATGCATATGTACTTTCATAAGATCTTTTATGTAAGTGATTTTCTAGAAGGAAATGTGAGTTGAAAACTTGTTTCTTTCACTTCAGGGTGAAGCTGCTGCACTTCTTCTAGCCATAGATGTTTCTGCCTCTGCACTGAGAGGAGGACACTTAGAATTTGTCGCTCAGCAAATACACACATTGCTCACCTCACTGGTCAGGTAAGCACATTTCTTACAGAAATATTCATTGTTTTCTGTTGGTCACATATAGTTCCTGTTAAAATACATTGTAGCGGGGCGTGCTGTGGTGGGGCAGGAGGTTAGCATGACCCACGTTTGGAGGCCTTTGTCCTCGACGTGGACGTCGCAGGTTCGACTCCCGGTCCCGACGACCTTTGCCGCATGTCTTCCCCCCTCCCCTCACCCTCCTTCCTGTCTGCCTACTGTCGAAAAAATACGAGCCACTAGCGCCACAAAAACTCTTCGGAGAAAAAAAAAGAAAAAAAAAATACATTGTAGTTTATTGTAACTTGACAAACTGAGAAAAAACTCAGATAACTACATTATCTGTAGTTTTTGAGCCAGTTTGGAAACATCAGGTTTGATCTTTGTTTTTTGTTGTTTTTTTTGGAGGGGGGTTTGTAGAGAGGCAGGAGACGCTTCATCAGATCTCCGTGTGGGTTTGATGACGTATGACAGCAGGATCCACCTGTACGACCTCAGTCCTGACCTTTCCCGTCCTCACATGCTGGTCATCACTGAGACGGAAGACATGCAGCTTCCTGTGAGGGAGGGGCTTCTGGTGTCCCTCAAAGACTGCATAGAAAGTATAGACAGGTAAGGAAACATATCAGCTGTTCTGACAGTAATGTTCTTGTTTTTTGATTTTGATCTGATGAATTTTTGCACATCATTCAGAGGATTCAAAATTCTGCTTGTAGAGTTTCCGATGTAGCTCTTTAATTGTAATTTTTCTGGGCATTTAATCTGCCCTGTTCCTTTCTTATATGGGAAGTAGAGCTGTAGTTCACAATTAGTTTAGTAATCGATAGGCCTGTCGCAATAAACGATAAATCGATTAATCGTACGATAAATTAAAACTATCTACGTCATTTTAATTATCGGCACTATCGCCTCTTCCGGCCTTTTTCTCTTTCTGTTAATGACACTGAATGAAAAAAAGGCTCTGCTCCGGTGCTCTCCACTGACTCCTCCCTTCCTCAGTGTAAAGCCCAACGCACACTACACGATCTTAGAGCTGTCAGCCGATTGTCGGCACCATTTTCAAAACCTGACAGATCACACATTAGCCGACAGAAATCCTAGCTATAACGGTTCGATCGGGTTCGGTCCTGCCGTGTGGTGTCCAACAATGGGCACAAAATAATGGCTACAAGTTTAGTTAACTAATTTTAAAACCAGGCATTAATCAATGCTTTACTACAATCTACCTGCAGTTCATGTGGCTAGTGTCAGCGTAAAGTCCTGACTGAATGAAAATCATTAGAACCTGTTTACGTCACGTTAACGAAGAACAGCTGAAAAGTTACTGGGTTTATCAACTGTGGTAGCAATTTCGCTCCAACTCCTCCTCTTGTCATTTCTATATTCTTTGCATGTTGAATAAACATTAATGTTGTTTCCACATATCATCCCCAATGTCCGCTGGACTTCGGGTTGCGCCGTGTCAGCTGTTTGGGATTCCCTTCTATAATTTCCCCTCAGAAAACACAGAGGAGAATCCGGGCTTTCTGATTGGCTACCTGTCACATTCAACAGGCTGCGTTAAAGCGCCCAGTCGGGGAAAAACCCTGATTTAGATCGGAGGGGCAACGACGATCTACCTTAACACACCACACAATCTTAGAAAGATCAACGTTTTAAGATTGTTGTAAGGGGAAAAATAGGAGCAAAAAATCTGTAGTGTGAACTATTGCATCAGGTAGTCGATGTGCCCATCTTCTCTATTTAAATCTAATTATTACTGAAGGGCAACATAGTAAACAGACTTCATAATCTGCACTCTTTTGGTTGAATGCAGTATTTATTTCCACTTTTACTTTATGTTGTTTAGTATTTTTTTTTTCAAGTGCGTTTTTTGTTAATGGAGACTGAGAATCCATTTTATTTTCGTTTTTGGTTGTTTTGTTTATTTTGTTTTTCAGTTCCAGTGTTTAGTGTTCTTTTGAAAATAAAGTGTATCTAACTTTGGCAGGAAATCGCATGCATTATTATGTCATTTCCATTAAATCAGTGTAAAAAGGTCTTCAAACAATATTATCGTTTATCGCAATAATTTTTGAGACAATTAATCGCTCAGCAAAATTTGCTATCGTGACAGGCCTAGTAATCGATTAATAGTTGGATAGCAAACGGTACTTAATCAGGGATATTTTACAGAATTTCATCCAGTTGCTAATTTCACCAGCTTATTTTGTTTACCAGAAAAATCAGCAAGAACATTTTTAGAGATTTGTTTGTTTCTTTTTTTGCATATTGTGTTTATACAAAGAAAGTGTGTATGGCACTTGGTAGAACTTTTTTACAGACAAAGTAGTTTTTTTTATTTGACTGCAAAGTGTATGTATTTTTTGCACAGTTTTGACTTAATTACTGCTCTGAAAATGTTGCTTTTCCTGCAAGTGGCCTTTTTTGAGTGTGTATACGCCACTTAATGATTAATCTATTACTAAAATAGGTCCCCATTATTTCTGTAATAAATTCATTGCTGTTATTTCAGTGTAAGTAAGAATGATGGAGCACAAATGGTTTATAAATACACCCATATCTCTTCCAGAATCAGAAACAATTGAGGTCATTTCTTTTGTCTGCAGTGTGTTGCAGCTCATTCCTCAGTTTGGAGCTGAGTGCAGTGACTCCAGTGGACTTCCCATTGAGCTCCCTGTTAAAGCAGGCCTGGCTGTACTGCAGGTAATCAATCAATAAACATATTGCTTACTCTCTCCGCTATTTTCTTCCTAAATACGAGATTTGCAAAAACTGAGAGTCTTTTATAAAACATGTAGGGCCTGAAGTGTCCAGGGAAGCTGCTTATCTTCCACACAGCCGCCCTGATTGAGACGGGACACACAAACTCTTCCTCAGGGTTCTTTGGGACCAACAAACCAAAGGTAAATCTAACTATAACAGTCTATACATTAGTGAGATACAGTACATTCAATTCATTAAACATTTATTCTCTCCCTGTTTGTTTTCTATAGTCCATCTTCCAGCCATCAGAAAAAGCCATTTTATTGGCTAAAGAGTGCATCATCCAGGGATGTGGCGTCCACATGTTTGTTCTCTCCCAGCAGGATGTGGGCGGGGCTTGGCCGGGCCACATTCCATTTCTAACTGGTGGAGCTCTGCACACCTACAGCTACCTCCAGGTACTCCAGTAGCTCCGCCCACTGTGGAACTTTGGTCTTTTTTAACGAAAAGTTTGATATTTAAGAAATTCTGCTGAGAATTTTGCTGACCTTCAAGCCATTGTTAAATTTGTTTTTGGTAAATGGACTCAACTTATGTGATGCTTTTTACATGCAAACATTCAGACATCATTGCACAATGCCACTGATGTGTGAATTATTATTTTGAAAAACCATGATATGCTTTATAAAAAGATATATGTATATACTTAGATTGATATAATTGTTGATTTATATAGCTTTTGAGAGTGACATACGTTTTAACACACAGTCTTCATACTGCTGTACATTGTGATTAAAAATTTCAGATTGTACTTTTCTCACTTAGGCTGAAAAGATTAATTGTGATTAATTGATTATTGAAATAATTGTCAACTAATTTACTAATCAATTAATCATTAACTAGTGTATACAGATTCAGAAAAAGTAATTTGCTGATATGAAGAACATAATCAGAGCAGTAATTAAGCCAAAACATTTTGTATTTAAGATAAAAACAAAGCATTTTGTCTGTACATATGTTCTACTCAGAATTCCTCTCAAGTTCATTGTTTCATTTGAACTTTTGTAACATTTCCATCCCAGGGCGAACTGGACAGAGAGCGTTTCAGCACGGATCTGAAGCAGATTGTTGAGACGGAAACGGCCTACAAGGCTGAGCTCCGGATATTCGTCAGCAAAGGTGAAAGAAGATTTTGATGTTTTCATTCCATCACTTTTCTTTATAAAATGTGTGATTTGACTTTTTGTGTGTGTTTGTGTTGCCAGATTTGCGTGTGTCTGGTTGCTATGGGCTGTTTGTCCCTGGTTCGAACCCTGGACACATCGCCATGGCAACGCTCAACTGCAGGACAACTCTGGCTGTGGAGCTGACCCACAGCAAAGCTTTGGATGAGACGAGAGGGGCAGCCGTTCAGGCGAGTTAGAGAAATGGGTGAAAACGCGTCAAACACATCGCCTGTTTTGGCTTTTTATGATTTTTCTTCATCATATAGGCTCCTTTTTTGGAAGTTGTTACTGATTATTTATATTAGGAGGAGGGATGAATAGCTGTAAAACAAGATTTTATGCTTTTTAAAACAAAGACTGAAAAAATGTTTACATTGGAGACATTTTAAACTGCCATTAGCATCTACTGGCATGACTAGCGTGTTGACTAATTTGGTCAACATCTTCAATCTCTGCCAAAGTCGACATTGGATGCATTGCTTCTTTTCCAGTAAATCAATTGATTGCATGTTAAATTAAAGCATTTATGGAAATAAATTACATTTTGTAACATTATGTCTTCCAGGTCTTTATTACAATGTAAGTTTAACTTAACATGAAGCATTTTGTAATAATTTTATGCTTTTTCGTCTCATGCACTAGGTTGTCCTGTCTTACACTTCCCAGACGGGAGAGAGAAGGACCAGAGTTCACACTTTGACACTGAGATGCTCACGCCACCTACAGGACACTTTCAGGAACTACCAGGCTGAAACCCTTCTCACTTTCTACTGCAAGAAGAGTATGAAATATACCCTGTGTATCACTGAAATATATAGTAGTTATAATAGCTTTCACTCTTTGCAGCAGGATGATTCATTGTAATTTCTCAATTTGAAAAAAAAAAAGTCTGCGAGTTGAACATTTTCCAACTTAGTATTAATGGTTTAAATAAATTTAATAAACTTTATTAAGTCCTACATATTTATAGTTTGTCTTTAAGTTATAGAGAAATGCTTCTTTCCATAGAAACAATGGCATCTTTTTTTTCCCCATCAATATTTTTATTGTATTTTTTACAGATATACCTGCGATATAACCAATACAGTCAACAAGACCAACAATTGCATCTTTAGTGAAATTCTTGTTAATTAGTATCCTCCTCTGAGTGCCGGTTGTAATATTTATTCTTTTTTATTTTTTACAATATGCTGAATTACCATTACAGGGCGATAGTTGGTAAAGTTCAGAGGTCAGCAACCTTTGACCCATAGAGCCATTTTTGCTTCTGGTTCTGCCAAATATTATTTGTTGAGAACCTCAAAAGCTACGTGACCCTTAAAAAAAAGTCTCTAATCGATTTTAGAAACTTTAACTCTGAAAATGTGTTTCTTTAATACTTCAGTGAAGAATAACAATGTTACATATTTAACCAGTTCGATTGACTTTATCACCAAAATGACAAAACTTGGTAATCTAAGAGCAATTAAACATTTCTGTGGTTACTTTGTTTTATTAATTCTACTTTCCTTTGTGTGTCTGTCAAGTGTACTGTGCAGTGTTAGAGCGCCCTCTGCAGGAGCTGAGGCAGGAACTGCAGACAGATGTAACAGAAGCTCTGGCGTCTTACCGCAAACACTGCTGCTCGTCTTCAGTGTCTGCTGGCCAGGTGAGGTAACAGTTGCACACAAACACGACTGTATTTAGTATTTTCAAATTTTACTTCAGTATAAATTGTTTTAAATCCTTCCAGATGTTTAATTGCAACCAAAAAAAGCAACTTCTGCTTTGTTTTTATTGTATTCTAACTTTATTGTGTCGTGTTCGTCCTGCAGCTGGTGCTTCCTCAGTTCCTGCGAGCTCTTCCAGTTTACGTCAACAGCCTGAGGAAGAGTGAGGTTCTGCTGCCGGGTCTGAGGAGCTCCGTCCACCAGCGGCTGCAGCAGCGCTGCCGGGTGCTGGGCCTCGACACCCACAGCACCGTCCGACACTTCTACCCCCTGCTGCTGCCTCTGGTTGGTCACCAACACATCAGAGTTATTCTTGACACAGCATACATTAAATAAGATATTCAACCCAAAGTTTGTGTGGGTTAAAATGTTGCATCTAGGGAGACATTTCCATTTATCTGCTGCAAGACAGTAAGGCAACCATCAAATTTAGTTTTTTTTTCTGCAGCTGCCAGCAGTTGACAGTTGCAGTCCTCCAGACCCAGAGGGGGTGCTACGGTGCACGAGTTCCAGCCTGGACTCCAGTGGTCTGTACCTGGTTCACGCCCCCTTCACTGTGCTGCTCTGGGTTGGCACTCAGGTCCCTGCGGGGACGCTTGTTGAGCTCTTCAACGCCAGCTGCTTCTCTTCGCTGCCTTCAGGCGAGGTGGGCGAAAACACTGATTTAT
Organism: Xiphophorus couchianus; assembly: GCF_001444195.1. Lineage (NCBI taxonomy): Eukaryota > Metazoa > Chordata > Actinopteri > Cyprinodontiformes > Poeciliidae > Xiphophorus > Xiphophorus couchianus. The sequence continues at coordinate 5,124,849 of NC_040239.1, forward strand.
TTATTTATATTGAACACGCAATAAAAAGTAAAAACAAAAATAATAATAACACTGACAGTAATCCAAATTGTTCAAAAAAGAGCCTATAGAAGACAGAAGATCAAACACTCATGATTGATCTGCGTAAAGATTAAACCACTTAGAGAAAATATGTTTCCTTCAGAATATTGTAGTGACGGCATAGTTTGTACAACGTTTGGCAACCTTTATGAGCCTTGATGTTGAATAAGGCAATAATCTAACGTCCTCCAGGTTTGTGTTTTCTGCCTCTTTTCTCCTCCCGTTTCTTTAATCAGACCAACCTTCCAGTTCTGGAAAACCGTCTGTCCATCAGAGTCCGGTCACTCATCAGCTCGCTCAACTCCGAGGTTCCCTATGCCCGCAAGGTGAGATAGAAAACACTTTGGTTTACTAGTCAGTATTGTGATGTACATTAAACTTAATTTTACACAATTTTAATACTTTAAAAGGTTCTTTTACAGGTGCTGGACAAAAGACTGTTACACTTAAAGGAATGAAAACATGGAAATGTGACAGATGCTAGAGCTTTTAAGAGAGCCTTGCTTAATTATTTTATTATGTAGTGTTATGATAGTGAAAATGTGTTATGTTTCTAATGTACCTTAATTATTTAATAAAGTAAAGTGTTAAAATTGTGCATTTATGAAGCCATTTGTTATATTTCTAATATTATGTAAAGGATGTGTAACTGTTTTTGTAATAAATGATTTTTTTTATGATGTGCAGTGTAAGCAACTAATCCTCACCAGACTAAGTAATTTAAACTGAAAGTTGATTCAAGAAACATTTTGTTTAGCGCTTTAGTAACTGTCCTTTTTTCAGCTTATGGTGGTGAAACAAGGCGACACCTGCGAGGAGGCGCTGCAGCGCCACCTGGTGGAAGACAAAAGTCCCAACGGCGGAGCGTCATATGCAGACTTCCTGTATCATCTCCACGTCAACTCTGTGCGTCTCCTGCTGTGAGCCACACACACATGGAAAGCCTGAATGAAGAAGATCATGGTTTTGTTTTTATTGATAGAAGATTTATTGTAGTTTGAAAATATTTAGACTGTTCAGAGAAGCAGGATGTGCATGGACATGTGCCCCTAAAATAATCACTTGTATCTATTTATTTATTTATTTATTCAAGAATGATGTGTTTATGTGAAGAGTTATAAAATGTGTTTTGTTTTCTGAAATATATCTGTTGTTAATTTATCCTTGTGTCAGAGATTCTCTAACCCCAGCTTCATATGTAAAAGAGAGAGAAAGTCTCTTCCTGTGGATTAAAAATAAAAAGAATGGAGATTTTAACTCAAGTTTTCCCCTTTTTCCCCGCCAACATTGATGTAATGAACAGAGCAGCTGATGAAGATGTGACTCAGGAAGCTGAAAGGGTGACTATCTAATCAGTCATAAGTGCCCAATAACACTAATTAACTGTGATTGTGTTGCTGCAGAAATGGGAAGCACTGAACTATGTGCTGCGGCTCTTTAACCACAGAATTTTTTTATTTTGTTGCAACAACTTTAAGAGGCTGCGTGAAGTAATTTTATAGTAAGAAACATGTTTTAAGTGCAAGCTCGAATATAAATCTGTCAAAAATAATGTTCAGCTATTAAATCTTTACTCATTCAGCTTATTTGTAAAAGCACTTACTTCGATGACTCACCTCATCATTATGCGTCTCCCAACTCATGTTGGAAAAAGTAGTTTCTTAGTCTTAAACATATCTTTTCTTTGTAAGTCATTAAAATTACTCATTAAAGAAGTAAATTCTTGCACTTTAAATTGCAGAAACTATGAAAAATCTGAAGAAAGAAATTCAGACTTTATTTTCACTTACAGCTTTTTGTTTTTGAAAATTCAAGATTTAAACGTTTTTTAGACATGTTAATTTGTGATTGAAAACATTTTATGTTTTCATTTTATTCATTCAATACACATGAATAGTTCAACAACGAAGTGAAAAGGGAGCAGAGAGAAGTATACACTTTTATCTGCTTCCTAAAGAGAAAATGAGCTATTCAACTCAAGAGACTGCAATAGACATTTTTCAAATAAACATAAAATATACACAAAACATCAGCTTATGCAATGCCATATCACTTGATCATAATAAATGTTTTTTAAATGCAGAAATAGATGCAGAATTTTCATCAAACATTGAAAAACATGGTAAATGTAAAAGTTTAAATGTTTGTAATGGAGAAAGTTATGGAGCATTTTCAAGACTGAATGCTTTTTCTCAATCTCCCAGATTTTCTAGAAACATTTAGAACTTATCAGACCACTAATTATCTTAATACGTGATTAAAAAAAATGTAGTTTGCATCTACACATACAGTGAATAGGAAGCACTGCATTTATGTATTCTGATTTTGTAAATGTAAACAATTTTGCATGTCTATCATGCAGTGACTGTAAAATAACTTTAAACAGAACTGAAAACTTTTAAACATTATGAGTCCTGTGCGCTAAAATTTATAGGTAAAGCGTTTCAGCACTGACATCCTTTGCTGTGACGAATCAATTATAGTTATTTCGTTCATTCGTTAAGTAAACAGTTAAACATTAAACATGTCGTTTGCAAGGCAGCTTTTGAAGTCATAAACAAGCTCCCTCATATTTGCCCCTATTTGGAAATACGCACCATGCGGGAGGGAGGGAGGGAGGTGTGTTCGGTTACGTTGTGGCCCCGCGCCTGTGCGCGAAGAGTCCACCAGAGGGCGACATAGAGCCACCGCCTTCCCGTGGAGAATCTGCAGCCAAATGAAGCGAGTCGCATCAAGTCAGCCAGAGCGATCAGCGAAACACCGGAAAACGACTTGACACAATAAATAAACCACATTTGTGCGTTAAAGCATTAAGGCTTATGTTAGTCTTACACAGAGGTGAGTAGAGTAGCATTTTTTTATACAAGTAAAAGTAAAAAGTAGCATTCCAAGATATTACTCAGGCAAGAGTAAAATATATATTTAGTTAAAAAGTTACTCAAGTACTGAGTAACTGGTCATATCAATTAATATTCAGGCAACAGAGACATTTTCAAATATTTTTTAAATTAAAGTTTACATAATATTAATCCTTATATGTTAGGACTGGGTAATGTACTTCTAGGGACAATATATGATGCTTATTGTATCTTATAAATATTAAGATTATCTAGCAGGCTCAATGAATAGAAAATAACAACAAAGCTGAATCTTTCAGGGTCTAGAAATTTGATTTTGATTCCAATTTTTAGGATCATGATTTGTTTCAAAAATTATTTTTAATTCAGAAACCTATTAAAATGGTTTGTTTAAGTTATACTGACAAGAGGGATGACAGTGAAAACAAATAAAACATTTATTTAAAACAGTTACATATTGTATTAAATTCCATCTGTTTATATTTAAACAAAAAAAACTTTGTGCATAAAAATCTGTAGCTTAAACTCCCAGTATTGGGTCAGCTTAGCTTACTGGCTTTTTCTTAAATAATAATAATAATAATAATAATAATAATAATAATAATAATAATAATAATAATAAAAAATCAAATAATAATTCAAAATATAACTTTACAAAAAAGTTAAGCAGATTATAATCGAATTTTGAGCATTTTTAGTCAATTGAAAATTCCCAGGACTTGGAATTGTGAATGACTTTTTTCTGCACCGTAAAAGGTGTATGGGTGTCTGTGTCTCATACATTTTTGATTGAAATATGTTGTCTTTTTCTTCACTGAAGTTACTTATTTGGATAAAGTATTCAGAAATCTTACTCAAGTAGCAAAAGTTCATAATAAGGTCAAGTAAAATTACTCCGAGGCACTATTTCTTTTCCCAAAACGTTACTCAAGTTAATGTAACTACTTATGGAGATTCCCTATGTGCGAGATCAAGAAATTCCTTTTAATACCTTGTGAAAATAACAACTTTTAAGCATATATTAAAAGTTATTTTCATTAAGCCCATGTTTCTATATTAGAAATGTTTTTCTTCTCATAAATAAATGTCATATTTGTAAGACAAAGACATCATAATGCACAAATAAAAGCTTATTTGTGTATTAATATTTAATAAAAACATCAGTCTATGCTTGATCAATTTATATATAGTGTCTCACTTTGTGTATTGAATTATTGAAATAAATGAAGTTGACTTGTAAATATTAAAATTTACTGAATGGAATGGAATTGCATGCATTAATGTATCCCATCCTAGATGAGATAATGATAACCTTGCTCCAGTTTCTCTTTTTTTTTTACAGCTAAAATTATTATTTTGAATGTGCTAAAACTATAAATAAAACAACAAAATAAATGTTGCATTTGCCCGTCTTTCTGTTAAATTAATTTTCCTAAATCCTTTATTCATTTAAAACTGTCAGAATAATCAGCTAACGTTTTATTTAAATTTTAAGAATGCATCCGAGACCAGTCAACACATTTTTAGGCTTTATTACACGAACAAACTCTAAATGTTTTAAAGTTTGACCTCGTGTGGAAATTATATTTTATTTTGGAAATCCAAAACGGAAGTGGCTGTACTTAGTTCGCCCAGCTTGCCTAGCGGCTCCGTTGAGCGCGTTAGCTGTCAGATAGCGGAGCCAGTCTGACAGAGAAACACCCACACCGCCCGCTTCGTCTTTCTACAACCACTCCGTCTCTCTGCGCCTCTTTATAGGCTTTTTCCACCGCTCCAACGGCCGGCTAGCTGCTGGGCGGACCCGCTTTGGTATTTTTTTTTTTTTTTAAATTTTTTTACACCGTTTTTTGCACGAGCTGAGGGTAAATTCTTTCGGAGTTGATTCAGGAGAAAGAAGCGAAAGAAACCGAGAGAGAGCGAGCGAGAGAAAGACAGACAGACAGGGGAGAGCCATGGCCACGACAACCTGTACGCGATTCACGGACGAGTATCAGCTGTACGAGGAGCTGGGGAAGTGAGTATCTGTGGTGTCTGAGTAGGTGGCAGGGCTGTTTGCTGTGCAGGGAGGCTCGGACAGGCGACAGCAGCAAGGCTGCAGAGTTGAAGCGGGCCAGCGGCTCTGTGTGTGTGTGTGTGTGTGTGTGCGTGTGTGTGTGTGCGTGTGCGCCCTTTTTCGGTACGTCAGCTTTCAAACTACTCTGCTCCCTGCCACGCTTTCGAGTGTGATTTTGTATTGTTATTACAAATTAAATTCAATAAGTTTTGCCATATTTATACAGCACGCAGGTTTTCTATTTATGGGTTTATTTCACAAGGACATAAAAATAAAAGCAGGGAAATTGTTGTGGTGAATGCATTTCCACATGTGATGAGGCAAAAACTGCGGTTTGCAGAAAATATGTTTTTCTAAGCTTGTGTGCCCTTCGCGCAGAGCGGGGATTTGTTGATATGCAGGGAAAAAAAGATCTGCTACAGCTGCAAGCATGGCGGTTTTTATGGCTTCTGTAATTATAGGGAATTTCTGTATAAATAATAAACCAATAAGATAATTCATATGCGTTGGGAAGGTTTGAAGTTATTCTATTATTTCTGCAGCTTTTATAGACCTTTGCTTGAGGGACAAATCTTTAAAAAAGGATTTTTGTTGCAATTAACAAAAGCAAGGCATCATGTATTACCAAATGTGAAGACTTGAAACACAAAATGTTCTACTGCTTTATCTGCCATCTAATTGGTTATTGCATGTTAATTTCCCTACAACAGCGCTGTTGTATCTCATTACCCCTTTTTCTAAAAGACTGCAGTAGTGACAGATTGCAATCTGCACTTAAGTCGGAAGCAAAATCCAAAGCATGAAATACTACAAACAAAACTTCAAAGTATTGCTAATTTCTCTAAAATTGAACTTGAGTCAAGCAAATAGTTTCAGAAAAGTTACAACATGCTCATATTCATCAACCTTTTCTACTTTCTGCAGTTCCATATTTTGCCTTATTTGAGATTTAAGATGCTTAGTATTTTATGTCTGTGTAGAATTACATTAAATATTTAGTGTTTTTTTTATTCATGATTTCTGTTGTTATGGTGACAATATTGAGACTTTACCATTGTTTCAGCGTTTATCTCCACTTTGATCCTTCAGGCAGTCATCGACTTTCATCAGTCCATCTTTATATTGCTGCGTCTCTCTTCTTCACTTGTTGCACTTTGAACAAATAAATTCTAGGTCCAGTGAAATATCAACAACAAATCTACAGTTTACCTTTTTACTGCACTCCTACTGGAGCGCATGTGAGCTTAGCCTCTGCTTTATTATTTGCACTTCCTGCAAATAAATGGTTTTAGTATTAGTAATCCACACATGAAACCCACCCTGACTTTAAAACTTTATGTTCAAAGATTTAATTCTTGAATAGTTGAACTGTTTTCCCATGAAGTCTCAGGATAATGTGAGAGCTTTTGTTTTAAAGTGTCAGCTGGTAATTCTGCAAAATCAGGGAAAATTTAAAATGTGCCACCAGAAAGTATTCATGCCCTTTCAGTATTTTGTAGAAGCAGTTTGAGTATTAAAAAATCTATACAAAATAAAAACATTTTGGACAATAGGGGAAAAATTCTCCAGCAGAATTTTTCCCCTTAACCTTGAAGCATATGGCTGAGGATGGATATATGCTGCAATTTGTCCATAGAGAGCTTTAAATTCAGCAGTAAAATGTTAGATTCTGCATAAACTGTAGCCATTAAAGGCAGGGCTGACTCACACCAATACTCAGAGAGTTTCAATGATCAAACTGGAATCTTAGAAAAGTGTGGCTCAGCCTTTCAAAATCCCACCGAGTTAAAATGAAAGCTTTACCTTCAATAAAAGCTTTAGCTTGTAAAAGGTTTTTTGCAATAGTAAATAGTTTACAGAGCAACCAGAACAAGAACCAACCATCTCAGAGACAGTTTCTACCCGATAGCAATAACAAAACTAAATGCAATCAAAAACAACCATTAATCATCATAAATGATGTATGTGAGAATGTGGCTGTTCTTATTTTTTTGCCAGTTGTTTGTTGATTCTTGCGTTGTGTGTGAATTGTGAGACAGTTATTTTTTGTTTTTGGGCATGTGCACCGACTGATGGCACCCTTTGAATTTCGTTGTGCTTGTGACAATGACAATAAAGATTTATCTTATCTTAGTTTGTCTAAGTCAAAATGAGAACCAAGCGTCACCTTCTAGCCTTTAATGTGGCCAAGAGGCTGAAGCCTACCCAGATTTATACGGCAAGATGCAATTAGCACTGAAAAATGTGCTTCTGGAGTAATTCGATCTCTCAGTCATCTGCATGAAGAGATTTCCTAAAGATTGATCCTTAAGGGAGCATATTAATGGAGAATAAAACAGAACCTTGGGGAACCACAAGAGATGGGCGCTGAGGGAGAAACAGGGTGACAGAAACTTGCTGCTAGTAAGGTAAACCTTAAAATATTGGGATATTAGGCTATATCAAAGGCAGCTTTACAGTCCGAAACAAGAATAATTGTTGATATTTTCAGAATCAGTGACTACAAAAGACGTTTATATAAAATAATCTGGTTATATCTAAAAATAGTTCAGGAGAAAAACACAAAAAAGTATTTTCTCTCTGGATACATGTTGATGCAAGTTTTGAATCATTTTCAACATCATAATTAGATGGCAGGTGAATTAGTAACACTTGTAGATTTTAATTTTCTTTATGCCAGTAAGAATCTAAGCTAGTTTTTGTTATTGCAAATGTTTCAGACTCACTTCAGGCGTCTGGTGTGCCCCACAGAAATAATATTTTAGTTATTTTTCTTGTCATTTGACAAACATAAATAGTTTTGTCCACCAGTGTGACTTCATGCACACAACCTGGGGATAATAACACTTTATCTGCTGCAAAGCTTGCTCCTCTCCCAGGAGCAATAACTCTGGTTGCTGGGAATGTTTCTTATTCTTCAGGTTTGTCTCTTGAATAAAAAGAAAAAATATATATAACCTATTAGTCCGGCTTTCATCTTGTGTGAGTGACACTAATCCTGCTCTACAAGTCGTCTTTTACAAATGATTATAATTACTCAACCTGTCACATCCATCTCAGAGGAAGGAGTTCAGGTCCAAGTGGCTTGGCCTTGAGATAATAATGCTATCCATGACTCTGTAATACTAATCCTAAGCATCTGAGGAGAGATAATTATTGTGCTCTCACCTTTGGCTGCTGTTTCTTCCTTTGTGGGACTTGTGACATTTAAGCTTCGTGACTTTGTGCGCCTATTACAGATAATATCAGCCTTGGCGGTCGACAAGCAGCTCCTCTTTAACACAAATTGGCATAAACAAACTCTTAAAACAGTTGTTAGAAAGCATGTTCTTTGATCTTCTCTGTGCCGTGGCTTTCATTATAAGTTTTTACAGTGAATTCTGCAGCTAATATAACGAGTTTTCACTTTAAAACAACACTGGTTATCATTTAGATTTTGTCAAACGACTTTTATTGTGAAACATTTATGCGCTGCTTTGCTGGTGGTTTTTCTTCCATAAAAAGTAGATTTTTATCTCTGTCATATTTGAAGGTTATGTGCAGATTTACATGTTGTGCACTTTGCAATTAGAGATTCTCCGACCAAGATTTTACATTCTGAGGATGATGACACGTAGATATGCAGCAGGTTCTTGTTTTATATTTCAAGAAAAAAGAAGAAATTACTAATTATCCAAATTTGTCTATCTGTTTTGCTGATTTCTGATTTTCACTACTTGATTTTATTCACCATCATGCACTTTGTTGCCTTTTTTTAAACGTGCTATTTATAATTCAATAATGTCTATGTCAATAATATAATTGACATAGACTAGGGTGGCAATAACACAACAAAAAGTTACACTATGCATAAGTAAGTCATATTTTTAAGGATTATTTTTAATAATCACTACCTACATTAGTTTCAGTTGTTCCAAAATGTTAATAAACCTCAAACAGGAATGTTTAAAAAAATAAAAGTGACATTTTGGGATTTTTAGGAGAATATCTTAATGTATGCAATTATTGAGCAACTATTATCCATCAAATTTTTATTTTTATGTTCATATAGTTTAAGTGAGAGTGATAAACAAAAATCACTTTACAATAATCATTTCATGTGATACGTTTTTTGTCTTTACTGGCTAGCCAGACAGAGGAGAACTTGGATGCATAAAAACCATCACCTTTCTGAAAGATGTTGACTTTTTCCAGTAACTCTGTTTGAAGGAAATGTCTTTTAAAACATGGGAGTTGATTATGAGCCCATCTTCAACCCAAAAAAGTTTAACCAGGTCATCTTTAATAATACCAGTGCACACCAGTATGCCACTTTCACCGTGCTGGTGTCTGATCCACGCATGGGACCGTCCATCTGGTCCTTCAAGAATCCCTCACATTTCATCAGTCAATAAAACCTTTGGAAAATCTATCTTCAGGTATTTCTTGGCCCAGTCTGGCCAGTACAGTTTATGTGTCTTGTTCAGTGATGGTCCGGTTTCAGCATTCCTTACCTTGGCCATGTCTCTGCACTCTGGACATCTTGTACTTCTAGGAACTCCAGGTAGGCTGCAGTTATGGAATATGGCAGAACTGGAAGATAATGGCTTCCTGGTAGCGTCACGCTTGATTCTTCTCACACCGTTGGCAGTTAATTTATGTCTTTTTCACCAACCATTGATCTCTGAAGGCATATGTTTGTTCCTTAACATATACAGTAGATTTGAGGTTACATCTCTTGAGTTTGTGTCCCCGGAGTCAAAATAAGACCTCATTCATTACCTTTTTTCTATATTGTGGAAATACTTATGATGCATATAACAGACAATAGAAAGCTGCTTGATCAGGATGGAAAATTACTGCAAAATATAAGTAATTGTAGTACTGTTTATCTTTTAAAAAAATATTTTGCACTGATTACAATTAATTTTAATGTTGCTCTAAAACCTCAGAAATCAATGGTCTAAGTTGTTTTGCGGTTTGAGCTATTTTTTTCTTTGTTAGTTTCTGTAAGTGTTATCAGTAAAGATTATTTATGATTGAATGCAGTTATTATTTGCTGTCTTTGAGTGCAATTGCATTTCTTATGGTAGTTATGAAGTAGCACTTTTTAAAACTGTTTTGTAGTAATTATTCATGTTCTTTTCAATATTTTGTTTAACTGCAGAGTTATTGAATATCTGTTTAATTCAAAGCAGTTTGTGTTTGTAATAATAATTGATGCTATCTGACAGAAGACTTTCAGTCCTCTGCATTGCCTCGTCTGAGTTTCAGTCCATCTGGTCCCAGAGCTTTCACCTTTGACCTTGTTGGTCTGGAAGCGAAACCCAGTGTCACAGTTCAACCTTTCACTGTCAACACCCACTGGAAGCCAGACCGGCCAGATTGATCCGAGCCGGCCGAGGCTGAGAAGTTATTTAGAGACTTGAGAGTTTGCTGTGCAGCTTTTAGAGCAACACAACTCATATTCAGCATTTTTAAATTATTCTATATGACTAAATTCATATTAAATTACATTTTCTGCAGAAATAGGCTCTTTGAATACGTCAAATATTACGTTTGAGTTGTTTGCTCTTTTATTTGCCCTTGTAGTTTCACAGTAGAAGTGTTTGTTTCTTTCCCTGCACGTCTCACCATCCACATGTGAGCACATTATCTAGAACATGCTGACTGGCTCTGAGGCTCCTCATGGGAGCTTATTAAGCAGATAAATCTGGACAGCTTGGTCTTTAAATGTAGCTTTCCACAGTTACGTTTGAGGAATATTAAGCCTGCTTGTAGCTCCAGTAAATCATCAGTCGTATGTATTAACATGAGTATTCTCAGCAAAAACTGGAGTCATTACGCCAGCTAAGGCTCTGAAGAAGTTGCATGTAAGCAAAAGTTTGATAAACAGAAGAGATTTCCTGATGGACATAAATATTATATGAGCTGTTGCTAAAAATCTGAAAATATCTTCCTTAAAGTAATAAGAATATATTTTGTTTGTTGTTTGCAGGGGAGCGTTTTCAGTGGTGCGCAGATGTGTGAAGCTGTCAACAGGGCAGGAATATGCCGCTAAAATAATCAACACCAAAAAGTTGTCTGCAAGAGGTAAGAACTTATTTCAGTGTCTAGTTCGACATGTAATCCCTGGATATTGTTATGCAGTCAGAACACTATGCATCCTGTAGTTGGGATTTTCCTGGTGGTAAATGTAGAGGCTGCATGAAGTCCACAGCTCTGGTGTAGCTCTGAAAGCTCTGCAGTCACAGCCAGCAAAGAGAGAGAAAAGGACTCACAAATTAACGGCTCGAGAAGATTGTGGTAGAAAAGTGGTGTGAAAAGAAAGCCACTTACTTCGTCCCAAAAAGCTTCACAAAATGTAAAAACTTCCCATAATCTGTGGATAGTGCCCCGGATTTCTTTCTGTTCTCTGAAGTTTTTCTTTACTTTTGTTGCTTTTGTAGGGATTTAGTCAGTTTAAACACCGTGGTAGTTAATCATTCAAATAGCAAAATGCCACTCAAATCCACATGTCTGTAACCTGTGGATAATTACTGTGAGTAAACTTCACTTGATGCTGAATGCTGCCAGTTTCTAAGGGACCAGGGCGCCTTTCTGTTTGAATACAAGAAACTTTAGCTCCTGAATACTGGATGTAATATGCATAAATAAGTTGGGGAGTAAAAATGGATGCAAATTCAAAGTCTGAACAAAAAAACTTTACATTATGTTTTCTTCATTAAAGGCCCTCAATACATTCCAAGAGATCAAATAAAGTAATCAGTAAGAGTTGAATCATTTATGGACTGTAATCCTGCCTAAAGGTAAACATTAGATTTCAGATTTTGGTGTTTTTTTCAGTCAGTTTGACCTTGCCTCCATTTTGAAATGGTCTTTTACGAGCCCTATAACAATATTTTTAGACACATTGTCGCTGAACTGTTTGGAATATTGACAGGAAAGACGTTGAGGAACCCTGGAAACTGGTTCCAAACTGGAAGGTTGTGTTTTCCTTTGATAAGGAACATGTAACTTTTTGAAAACAATGATTTTGTAGCCCCACTCCTAACAAAACCCTAAAGTTTTACTTCAGCTTGATACTCCACATCTACTTCTCTGTTGTATTTATGTGGTTGTATTATAATGCCAAATATAGGCTGTAGTTACATTTGGGTCGGTGTTGATATTTCTGGTCTGCATGGAGGCATTTCTAGAATTGATGACGTATTGATTCTAAAAAAGTAGGATTCAAATAAATTTCCTGCTCTAGTCAACCGTATGTTTAAGTTTAAGCTGAAGTCTTACTAAAAACCTTACATATTTCTGATCCCCTTCAGTTAAAAGGATGTTCCGCTAAGGATTTTTATAGTGTAGAAAAAGTTTCTTTGTCACTCTCAGGCCCTTTGCCTTTAAGTAATCGTCTGGGTGTTTTCATACCTGATAGACCAGTTCGATAGAGGACCAAAATTGCAACATTTGTTACATTTTCAGCTGCTGCGGTTGGCTTTTATGTTGTGCTATGTCAAAGATACCAACTAGTTGAAAAAGCTGTTCCCCTCTTTGCCTGTGGTGGCGCTGCAACAAGAACCACTAAAGGACGTGACACAAAAACCTCTGAAGAAGACACTGAGCGTAACGTCTTTCTTCACAAAATGTAAACAAAAACGGAGTAGTGTCAGATTTTAGCGGTTTCGTTTTTGTCTTTGGCAAAAGACCACGAGCCATTTCTCCCTCTAGCGTTAGACTTGTGGTTTTTTTGGTTGTGTTTACCCAAAATGCCCTGCGCTGCTGTCCACTTCCTGTCTTTTAGAGTTGTCTCCGGTCTGTTTAGTGTTCACATATAAGCATTTGTACCGCACCAGAGTTCACTTCAACCAAACTAAGACCGAGTTTTTTAGGCGGACCAGAGTTTACTTTTTAAAATTTTGCATTCACATCTCCCCAAAAGAACCAAACTTTCTAGACAAATGAACTGGAGTTTGAATAAATAAATAAACTAGATAGGACTGGTGTGAGCACCCTATCTCTTAGAAAGAGAGCATTAATCTGTAATTAATATCTAAATCCATGAAAAACATAATTCTCCACATAATTTTTTTTACTGTATATTAGTAGGATATTGCTCACATTAAACGGGCATAAAGTCCTACTTGTAAAGGACGCTGTGCTCAGGCAGTAAAGCCCGGTTTAGGCAGCACTGTGACGTAAACCCGTCCTGCTCCACTGCAGTCACTGTTGTTCCTCACACCAACACTCGCCCGGTGTAAATCTCCTGCTGCCTCTGCAGCCCGCAACCGGAGACCCAGAGCCACGGCTTTGTCAGGTGGCACCCCACTGACAATACACTGCTACACACACACACACACACACACCCCATGCACACCCCCACACAAATGTCTTGTGCATGTGTGTAAATGTAGAGTGTGGTCTAAGAGGCATTTTAACAGGGGTAGAATGTCTGCTCATATCTGTTTGTGTCTGTCAGTTAACCTTTTACTGTGGGTATTAATTTCCTCTGGAAACAATTGCTCAGATGTCATTAAATCCACGCAGACAGATTTATGAAAGTACTCTCTGATAGCAATGACAATTCACCACAGAGGTGAGGCTGTCAGGGATAATTGTTAAAAATTCAAAAGATCAGACTACTTACACCATAAAGCAATACATTTCTCACCTTTAGCATGCTAACGCTAATAAGCTTTGTAATGTTAATGCTTAAAGCAAATTAATGCAGATTCTGAAGCAGAGTCTGTGTGGTATTTAAAGCCCCAGAAAACAGAAGAAACTTAAGATAATTTATGAATATTAATGGAAATCAAAGATGTCTTTTTTGTTATAAGCTCTTAGAATAGTGATGTCCAAACTTTTTGACATGGAGGCCAAAACGCCAAGTTGAAAGTACTCCGGTTGCCACAGATTGCAAAACTTTTTTTAGTTTTTCTGTTTTTACCTGCTCAACAATTTTATTAATGAAGTAAATGTTATTTAACGAAATAAACAAAGGAATCAGATTTCTGTAGATAAGGCATCTGTAAATCACTGTAGGTTTACAACATAAAAAGGGTCTTGCAGATTTGCTAGATTAAACAAAAACAGCAAACCATATCCTACATTTTAAAGGTTGACAATCTCTTTCTAGATTTTTAAAAAATATCTTTTCAGCAACAAGATATGAAATATTCCTGCTTTATTTTTCCAAGTTTATTAAATGGTTGTACCAGCTCTGCATTTTATAAAAAGTTACAAGATTGTCATCGTCCCCTTTACTATTAAAATATATTAAATTCAAAGCAAAAATCTGGTTGAATGTTTTGTGTTGATGAAGCAGATTAAGCTGAAACTGCTATCTCAGTTTTGGGTAAAACAAAGAGGTTTTCTTTTTTATCTTAAATGCAAAAGTTATATATGTGTATATATATATATATATATATATATATATATATATGTTTTTTTTTTCTTCAGTTTTGGCTTACATGCTGCTCTGAGTATGTTCTTCTTTCATCTTTTGAGTGTATATATTTCAGTTATATTTCAGATTAAGCTGAAACTGCTATCTCAGTTTTGGGTAAAACAAAGAGGTTTTCTTTTTTATCTTAAATGCAAAAGTTATATATGTATATATATATATATATATATATATATATATATATGTTTTTTTTTTCTTCAGTTTTGGCTTACATGCTGCTCTGAGTATGTTCTTCTTTCATCTTTTGAGTGTATATATTTCAGTTAACAATTACTAAGTTTGTTAACAATTACTTGAATAATTCATTCATCACAATTAATCCGATTAATTGTTTCAGCCCTAGATACAAGCCATATCAAATCAGTGCATCTCCACTAACACACACAGTGTGACATCAGCTTTTCTCCAGCAATAAATGACTGAGGATTGTATATACAGCTCTGGAAAAAAATAAGAAACCACTTAAAATTATCAGTTTCTCTAACTTTACTTTTTATAGGTATATGTTTGAGTAAAATGAACATTATTCTTTTATTCTACAAACTATTGAAAATGGGAAATGGTGAAAATTACAAAAAAGATGCAGTGCTTTCAGAACTCAAATAGAAATCAATATTTGGTGGAATAACCATTAGAGTTTCAACGGGGTTCAGTGCAGTGGACTCTTAATTTTTTCCAGAGCTGTAGATGTCAGAAAGACTTAAACATAGAAACTCAGAGTGCTGTTAATTATAGTTTTTAGAGAAATTGGATCGGTCAGAACCTTCCAAAGAAAACAAAAATCGGCCGTAAATCTCTGACCGGTGCATCTCCACTAACTGGAGGTATATGTTTCCTCCTCAGCTGTTTTATGAAAGGCTGCAGCTGCTTGCAGATTTCTGAGGTACGGCATAATCTTCCTGCTTTAAGATTTGATGATCCGAGCCGACTGAGCGGTGTGCGCGGCCTGCACTGCGCTCTTTACTAATGTATGAGCCATGTTCTCTGAAACAGCAGAGCCATGTTTGAGCTGCTGCATACGACTTATACTCCAGCGCTAATAATAGCTCATCATGACCCATCTGACATGGGCTGCAGCAGCCAGGTTTTATGGCGATCTTGATGACTTACTGCTCTGCTTCACAAGTGAGATTTTCGCTGCTGATATATTTCTCAGAAAGCAGGTAAGGTCAGTGGGTTTAAAGCGCCAGCCGAGTCTGCTTAGGAGGAACGTTTGCTTGGGACGGGCAGATGGAGATGGGAGCTGCAGGGAGGCCGGGGGCTCATGACAGAAAAGGCACCCCAGGCACTTGGCAGCTGAGGGCCATGCGCCTGTACGCCTACATGCCTTTTAGCATGGGACTCTCATCTGACTCTGCCTTTCTTTCACTCTGGCACACACATGCATGGTCATTCTGACAGTGAACTCTGTTTATTTGCTGCAGTCACAGTGATTCACCCTCTTAAAAATCCTGATATCAAGCATCTGGGAATGGATGACTAAATGTTATTTGCGCGTTACCCAAACACCCCGCTTGACTTCAGCCCTGATTCTGTCCCGTATTGCAGACAGCAAGCGGTTCATGTCAATCCAGCTCATGTCAACAGGAAATATAGGGCAGGTCTGTTGGGTAAGGTTTCCAGCCAATCATAGCACTTGTTTATTGGCAGCGATCTGTGGACGAGGGATGCCAGAGGTTCCTGTATGGCCTCGTAGCATATCATGGTAGTGTGGAGGGGTGTGTGCGCGTATGTATGTATATATAAATAAATATATATGTGCACATGTGAGGTGTTTATTTTGTCTGAGACTTACTTGCTGCAGCAGCAGAGAGCTGACCTGATTTCTGTCCTGGTTCTTTTGTGTCAATGTCAGATAAGTCGTGCGGAGGTATTTAAGTGAAGGCCTATTACATTTAAGCCTATTATGAAGTCAAATCATTCTACTTATAATTACAAATGCCAGTAGAGCCTGTTTTATTTATAATATAGCCACAAGTTCAGCAGATTAGTTTGATTACACCAAACATTTTAACCCTCCTTACTGGTTTTTCTTTTCTGATGGAAATGATTCCTAAAAGATGATGGTTCACCGCAAATGTCACTGCTTTAAAAGTTCCCCTCTTAGCTTTATTTGATGCTAACTTTTACAAGTTGCATAAAATATTTTGTTGCAAGTTGAAATTATCGTCTAGCCTTGCTTTATGCTTGGTCTTCACGATGCTGTTCTCTAATAATTTCTAAACCTCCTTTTCTGAAGGCAGTTGTTTGAATAGTGAGTATTGGGGTAAAACAGGCTACATACTTTTTTCAGATATTTATTTCAAAACTGTTTTGAAAATTATACATTAGTTTACTTGTTATTCACAAATCTGCAGTACTTTGACTGTGACTTGTAAGCCTGTTTCAATAAGCAATAGATCAATGAATCAATTGCAGAATAAATTAACATGAACTTGATTGTTTCCTTTCTGATGATTACTGTTTTTGGAGGGCATTTTGTTTTCAGAGATTTCCTAATTCATTTTATTTATTATTTTAGTTCTTGTGTTTTATTTTGCACATTTAAATTGTCTTACAGTTCAATGTGGAGTGTTCTTTACAAAATTTAAGTTTATTGGTCAACTAGTATTATTATGTCTTTATCAAAATATTAATTAAAAATGGTCTCAAAACGACAATATTATCGTTTATCACTATAATTACTGGAACAATTTATTGCCCAACAAATCTTATCGTGACCGTCAATGTGAAAAATTTTAAGGGGTGTGAATACTTTTTCCAAGAACCTGTTTTCCAGCGTCTACATTCCTGTAGTATTTTTAGAAATTGAGAAAAAAGTGACATTTAAACTCCATATTTCCCAGCTGCAGTGAGCCATGCTGATCTTGTAAGTCAAATATCCTTGAACAGTGGTTATATATGCTTCTCTTTGTGGATGTCTCTTCTCCTGAGATGCAAGCCCTCACTGACGATAATTAACCCAAATGTATTCCTCTCTTCATCGCTTCCTCTCTTCTTCTCCAGCACAACGTCTCCTGCAGACTCCACTGCATGCTATCCTTGGGTTATCTCACTCTGCGCTCGTGTTCCACATATCTCTTCCTGCTTGTTCCTTTTCGCCACTTCCTCTCTCATCCCCCTTCAGGACCGGTCCTCACCATCCTTCCTTTCTCTGTTACCTCTCTGCTCATTTCTTATTTACCCCACTGCTTCAGAGAACGACAGCGTTTGGCTGACCGACAGCTTTAAAGAGAGGGGTTAAATTAATATTTGAAGCAGAGTGTACTACCAGGGCTGCGCTACTTTTCCACAGTTGACTGTAAACTCCTTACAGTCAGAGCAACACCAAAATGAAAGCTCGGACTTTGATTCAAACTTTTTATACAGTGAAACAGAAATATAATATATTTGTTTGCCTTATTTTTAGCTGCACTAGAATTTTTGTTTTTAATAAAAGAACTGTCTACTACATTCATCATTTTTTTCATGCCAAATCCAATTTATGATTTTAATGTCTTTTTTGTGTTTCTTTCTTGTCTCCCTTTCCTTTCTTAAAAACAAATAAAATATATTTAATTAATGGATTTTTGCTTAATTCTGATTATTTCTGTAACCTTAACTCACAATTCCATTTGCATTCCATAATAACTTTTTTTTTCTAAATAAAATTTCTCTCTTGGCATTTCTCAACATAATTATTTTGTTTCACTGCGGTACCGAACAACCCACAGAGTGGTGTGCAGCCAGGTAGTTACGGAGCTCTGTTTTATTTACAATTAAAAGTTGTACTAATTTAATGGTCTAAAATCCTTTAAAAATGTAATACTTTATGGTGTTTTGATTCCAAAAGAAAATAGTTTTTTTTTACTCAATTTTCACTTCCACTCATGCCCAGGAAATGTAAATACTGCATGAAATATTTTACTTCTATAAATTACATCATAAAATTCAACATACTTCACTTCAAAAGTACTTATTTATCTCCAAGGAACTCACTTGGCAATTGACAAACACTGCTAATCCACCTCATTTTCTTTTGCTACTCCTTTTTAAATCTCTGGTTGGCCATATGGGTAGAAAGCCAAACTATGATCTGTTTACTGAGTTTTAGAGCTCAACTCTGAACCTTTTCATTGTTTCCATCAACCGTAATCTCCCCAGATTATTTTTTCATGAAGCTGATCTATCGATAAACTGAGAAATGTGGGGCAGGAAGTTCATCCTTCAGTCATGAATGTTGTTTTTTCTGATCCAGTCAGCTTCATTAACGACGTGAAACCCATTTTCATCCTGGTCTGAAATGAGTGGGTGTTCATTTTCAGGTTCTACCTCTTTGTTCGGCAATAATAAAGTAATGAAGGAGGGAAAGAACAGAAGAAGATGCCCATACCATCAACTTTTTCCATTTGTCTTACAATAACACAAAAATATTTATAGAACTAAACCAGAGGTTTGTGTAGGACGTGTGACAGTTCATATCACTGCTAATGAAAGCAGTTTTGGTTTCTAAATTACATGTGCTAGGTTAATTTCTTCTCCAGTGTTTATACCTTCCTGTAGAGCAGGGGTGTCCAAAATAGTCGTCAAAAGTGTTAGCGAAAATTTAAAAAAATAAAAATTATGAAAAAATTTTTCAGTTTTTTACCTACTCAACAATAAACCAAACATGAACTATTTTAATTAAATAAATAATCAGATTTCTTTGTAGGAACGGGATTAAAAATCCAAAACTTCAAATGGTGTTTCCTTGTCAAATGAAAGGCATCCAATTGTCTATTACTCAGGGCTCGACTGAGGACAAAATATTTAGTCTGTTCTCAGCAATAAATACAGGATCTGGATCAGACTTCATTTGAAAACACTTCCTACCCAAATATGCTCAGTTATAAGCACACTTGGACGAACCAAGGTGGAGTTTTGACTAGTTCGTTTGTCTAGAAAATCTGGTTCATTTGACCAAAAGAGCAAACTGTGGTCCGCATACAAACCTTGGTTTTGGTTTGGTTAAAGTGATTTCTGGTGTGACTTGAATGCATATTATGAATTCTGGACTTCAAAAGCAGGAAGTGGACTAAAGCACCGGGCATTCTGGGTAAACGCAACCAAAACAAACTCAAAAGTCTAACGGTAGAGGGAGAAATGGCTTGTGATCTTTTACTAAAAATAAAACAGCAACCTCTACAGTCTGATGTCACTTAATTTTTTTAACATATCTGCAAAAGTTTTTTTTGTTGTTGTTTACTTGTGTGGTTCTTGGTGCAGCGCCACCACAGGTGAGGAGTGGGATATGTTTTTCAAACGGTTTGTTTTGTTTGAAAGAGTGCAGAGTGAAAGCAAACTGCAGCAGCTGAAAATGTAACATGTTGCAATTTTGGTAACCAATCGAACTGAGTCTATGGGACTATTGGGTATGAAAACACTCTAGTCAATTAATAGATATGCTCCTATTTATCATGAAAACAGAAGAAAAGCAGAAAGTTGGAAAAGATTTTTTGTAAGTAGATTTTGATGTAATTTTTTGCCTGAATTTATTCTTCAATTGAGGTTGTGGGCCTCCCTTTGGGTGTTCTTTGAACACCCCTGCTATAGAGAATAGATAACAAAAGCTCAGGTATGTCGACAAATGGACCAAACCGCGATGAACGGAGACAACAACTCTGGGCCATTTCTCTTCTCGTATTATCAGCAGATGCCACCAACAAACTGAAACCCGATCCTGGCCCATTTGACCTTTTTTCCACCATTTGGCATCTTAACATATCAAGGACGGTTCAGCAGAAACACGAGTTTAGGTGGAGTGGACATTTAGACAAAGCAAACAATAACCTCATCTGGAGATTAGAAAAAAGCAGCTTGATTTACAAAGAGATGAATAGAAAATCATGCCTTTTTGTTTCACTGGCTCCTCAAACAGAAGAGTCAGAGAAAGAAAACAAGCAGCAGCAGCAGGCGCAGTGATTAGCATTGTTTTAATCTTTCAACAGAAAGATGGCACGCAGGCTTAATTGTTCTTCCTCCTCCCACCTCGTCTCTCCCTCTTCAACACTCCCCCACTCCTTTCTCCAACTGGCTCAGCTTGTCTTCTAAGACTGTAATCACTGGGCTTACACGTCACTGTCACTCCTCTGTACCCATGGAAATGTGTCTGCTTGCCTTTTTCCAAGCTATTCCTGTCACAGATTCTACTATACTGTTTCCAGCAACAGCATGTATTTATTTTCATCAATTGTTTGAGTGTTGGTGTTTACAGGGATCCACTTCTTCTTGGGTTTTTCTGTCTGTGGGCATGTTTGGTCCAATCGCCGCGTTCTGAAATGATAAAATACTTAAACCAGAAATAGCATCTGTGTTAGGTCTGTTTTGCTCTAAACTCCAAAGGATTTTTGGGAATCAGAAAAAAGCCCGATCGAGGTTGGGGCGCTGCTTTGTGCTTCACTGTGACTGATTACAGTGTCAGAGGAGTATTATATTGATCTGATCTTCATCTTTGTATGCAGAGCTCCTTATTTGAGCCTTAAGCTCAGGATGATATCACTTTTTTACCAGCAAGTACCACTATCTCGGCCACGCCTACTTCCATTTTGCATCAATAAATAAAACCTTTTAAATGATGATTGCAGAGTCTTTAAAACACAATTTATGTTTCAGTAAAACTTCATTTTATTGGTGGAAACTCAAAAAGCTGAATATTTGCATCTTCAAAAAGGACTGTTTCAATGACTTTATTCTTATTTTTTAATAATTTGTATTGCATTGCACGACAGAATATTTGAACCACTGCAGCTAAATAAAAAACTAAAACAATGAGGAGGAGTAAACGTCTGTTAATAAAACTCACAAGTTTCTGGATTAATTTCACTTATTTATGAGACAAAGCGTGAATATTCTCTAATATCAAAAAGTCATAGATTTGCAAGAAAAAAATATAACTTTCCATGATTAAAGGCATAAATTTACAGATATTCAAACTAAAATGTTATTTGACATTATAAAATCAGATATTTGTGACACAAATACCAGAAGAGAAAATATCCAGATGTTGATCTACTTGAATCTTAGAGGACTTCTGGCATTTTTGTGGCAAACATCAGATTTTGTATAGTTTACTAGTTTAAGATAAGAAAAAAATCAAAATAATCCACATAAAAATGGATCTATGAAGCTTACTGTGATTGTTTGAACAAATTAAGCAAAATTTGCCATTTAAAATTTTTTTTTTACTATATCATGCTGCATTTTCTCACTATGCTTCACCTAACTAGTTGCTACTTCAGCATTTTCCTTTTGTATCAGATAAAGTAAAATTTCACACACGTCTAACCCTGATGCAGACATCTCTCTGCATTGGATTTTGCTCATTGTGTTTCATTTCTTAATGATTGTTTCTGTGTTGTTTTGCAGATCACCAGAAGTTGGAGCGAGAGGCTCGGATCTGTCGCCTTTTGAAACACCCCAACATTGGTGAGGAACTCTTTCTGTTTTACTCCTTCTAATACCAACACAGTGAAATATGAAATATGTTTGAGCAACTTTATTGATTTTTCTCAATTTATATCTAATTCATAGTTGGGTTGCAACTAACAAATATTTTAGCAATTGATTAATCTGTCAGTTACTGTTATGATTAATTGGATAAAAATGGGTACATTCTGCAGATTTTTCATTAAGCTAATTAAATATTATCTTTCTATATAATATTATTGATATATTAGATATTTGAAGTAAATAAATAACTTTCTTTTTTAAATTAAAAAAAATGCTTAGACATTCCTTTAGTGAATTTGAACTGGGTGAATGAAAAAAGATTCCACTTGGGAAGTTTTTGGTGAAACATATTGACAGATGAACATTTTCTGTACAGTTTGGGCTTAATTACTGCTCTGACTGTGTTGTTTTTCAGCAAATGGCCTTTTTTGAATTTCCATACTCCAGTTAACAGTTAATCAATTACTAAATTAGTAATTTGAAATCTGATTCATTGTTTCATCCCTAATTTATACTGATCATTTTTATTCCCCTCAAAGTATTCACACAGTTTACTCAAAATGGAACAATGTTGATTCTGATTTTTATTTTTTAAATGATATATAACAGTGCAATACATCCTCCTGTTGCTTAAATGTATAATTTTAATGGCAGAACCTCTTGCTATAATGCAAATACATGACATAAGGCTCTATTATTATGACTCCCTGCGGTTTTATTCCCTCACATCCTCTCCCTGCTGTTTTTTACGCTCCTTTAATCTCTCACTTAAAATGCAGCAGTGATGCTTTTTCAGAGGCAGTTAGAAAAAGCATCGAATTAATCGTTACAGCAAAATAAATTTACAATGACTGTACTAAACGTTTATTCCTCAATTCTTTTACAGTTCGTCTTCACGACAGTATATCAGAGGAGGGTTTCCACTACCTCCTGTTTGACTTGTAAGTCATCCTTCTTTACACACATGCTTCATCATCTTTTTCCTCCTCTTCCTCGATTCCTGCACCCTCTGTGCATATATAGCATTGCATAACTCTCTCCTATATTTACCCCATCCTTGTCACCACCGCCACCCACACCCTCCGCATCCATCTCTCAGCAATTCCCTCTAGTTTCCATGGCAACGGTGTGGGAAGAGGGGCGGAGGGGAGATTTTAGGGGGAAACGGGGTGAGCCACAAATAAACCAAAAAGTGGTGATGAAATCCTTGTTTTTGGATTTCTTTGTGTTTCTTTTTTCTGTTGTTCTTTCCTGGAATGTTGTAAAAAAAAACAACAAAACAAACAACAACATTGGAACGTCTTAACGTTGAATAAATGTGTTTTTGTTGATGCAGGGTGACCGGAGGTGAACTGTTTGAGGACATCGTAGCCAGAGAGTACTACAGCGAGGCGGACGCCAGGTAGGAGCGCGGCCTTCGTCTCTCTGCGTCCTCTTCTTCAAAACGTCCCCAGTCTGTTGTCGTCTTGTCTGTAGTTTTCTATGTACTTCTTTATTCCTCTCAATTTCCTCTCCTTTTCCTTTAGTTTCTGCTCCTTGTTGTCTTGTCTCACCCCTTGTTTTCAGCTTCACAAATCATGTAGACGTGTTATTTTTCCATCTTTCTTTTCTTACAATTCTTGTTATCTTTTCTTGCTTATTTTTTGCCTCTTCAAAAGGCTGTTTTCCTTTTTCTCTTTCTTATTCTAACTCCTGCAGTTACTTGCAAAAGTATCTGCACCCCATGACCACATTTTGGCAAATTTCAACCAAAAACTTCAGTGTATTTTATTGGAACAAAATAGTGCATAATTTAAAGTGTAGGGAAACGAATACTCGGTTTTTAAAAGGTTTAACAAATGGAATCAGTGTGGCGTCTACTCGTACTCAGCTCTCCTATGTCGATACTTTGTAGAAGCACAATTTGCTGCAACAAGTTACGTCTGTACAAGCTTTGCTGATCTAGATAGAGTTTTCTTCCCATCAATTCAAATCATCACATCTGTCCCTGCTGGAGACTGCATGATGTGCAGTGCTAGCTTTCTGCCAAATGTAGCACTTGTTCAAAAATCTTTTAGTTTTTCCTCATCTGACCAGGTCGTCCCATTATAGGGGTGGGAATTTATCGCATCATTTATCATCTATTGTGATAAATTTCTTACCTTGAAATATCTTTGTCACAATAAATTGTAATTAATTAGAATTAAACATTTAATTAGAATTAAATATTTTGAAAACCATGCATAATTTCCTCCATTTTCTAATCATGCACTACATTGTGTTGGTCTACTACATACAATCTTAATAAAATACATTAAAGTTTGTAGTTTTAATGCAATAAAAAGAGGGAGAATGTTCACTGGGGATGAATACTTTTGCCAGTCGCTGTAATTTTGCTGTCAGCTATCTTTTCTCTTTGCTCTTTTCTTTTCACCATTCTTCCCTTTTCCTTTGCTTTCTCCATTGCACTACTTGCCCTCACCTCTCACACCGACACATCATACCCCTTTAAGACCCAACTTAGGTTTGACCAATCACTTTTCAGCATAAAAAAAACATCTGGTTTTACAGATTCAACACTAAGTTAGTCTGTTGGAGATAAATATGGACTCTGTTATATAGCAAATTGCAGCACTTCTGATTTATAGGCTATTAAAATTATATTTGTGATTTCCATCCAGAGGTCATTCCAAGGTTCTTGCTAAACCAGTAATTAGATGCTTTGAAAGCTGTGAACATCATCATCTTCACCGTTTATTTACTAAAAATAATTGGAACCACCATAAATGTATGTCTTAATTAGCTGTCTGCGGAAGCTTTTTAAACTATAATCAGCAAATTCCTATTGGTCAAATCTCAAGGCTTTATTTTAAAGACTTGGTGAGGTTTGCAGGTGCAGTTTGCTCAGGATGCACCTTGTGCTGTTCATCATTTGCTTCTCCTCAGACAGTGGAAAAAATAAAAACAATGTCAGCAAATCTGAAGTTTGAACTACAGTGACAGTTTCAGTTTCTTTTTCATTTGGTTTTATTCTTTTTCTCCCTTTTACCACCGACTGCGCTGTTTTATATCTAACGCCCACTGCCCCCTGCTGACTCATCGCCACACACAGTTCACTTTAACAATAGACGGAAGAGGAAACGGAGTAGTGGGGGGGTGGACAGACAATAGGCTGAGAGAAGAGTGAAAGAGATACTTGAAACTGACAGTTGTGAGTGTGGGTGTCAGTCCATTCACTAACATTAAAAGCCAAGCAGAGTTGCCTGTCTTTTTAAGCTAAAATCACTACAGTATGTGACGGTAAATGGTCGATTTCAGCTCCAGTCTCCACTTTTAAGCTGCTTCATTTGTAGCTTGTAATTATTCTCTGTAAGATCTGGTGATATTCCTGATCTAAAGAGCAGGATTTCTGGTTTTGACATGGTGTAAAAAGACTTATCTGTTAACAGTCCTAAATTACTGGTGCTTTTGATAACAGGTGTCTCTTTGCAGACTTGTGAGTGTCTGTTGCACATGCAGTTTAAGGCCAGTAGTCCACACATACCAATATATCTGTAAAAAATAGATTTTATGCTTTATGGCCTTTCATCCTCACAAAAATAATATTTATTTAAAAAAACTACAAGCAAAATGGACATTTAAGAAAACTCAGTATTTGTGTTTGCGTGTGTGCATTGGAAAATTGAGTTTGAAATGTGCATTATAGACTGCGACAGATAATGCGCTAATATATCCACATACTTGCTTTGACTCAATTCCCAATCAAGCACTGCTCGACTTTTAGCTGTTAGCACAACAAGCATCAACAATTAAATCAGGGCAGATATGACCCGTTTTGTTTCCTGACTGAGTCGCTGATTAGCGGCCAGGATCGATTTAATCTCATTATTGTAGCTTCAAGAGTGAATAATTATTTTATTGTTCAGCAGCTGAGTATAGTTTTACTGGACGGGAACTGCTGGTGTGTTTCCAGGAGCGCCAACAGGTGGCTGAGAAGCCCATAAATCACTCACAGCAGAAAGGTCATATCCAGCAGTGTTCAGTAATTTGTTCCCTTTTTTTGAAAGGAAACCCATTTTATATCGTAGAAAATAATACAACACAATTAAGCCTGAAATGTCAAATGTCAAGATTATTTAAAATCTTCTACAGCTTCTGAAAACCTTAAATAAATGTATGACCTTTGAAACATTTAATCTGATGTGGCCCTTCAACATTGACTAAAATGCGGAGGCCATCACTTGTCAAAGGCTGGCTAGACTTGAGTGCAGATCCTATAAATAAATCATGATTTACATTTCCTCTTAGTGTTGCCCACAGAATTTGCATCAGGGATGAACATAAGAAAAGGCAAATATACTCTCAGGTGAAAACATAACAGAGCTTTAATGATGCACTCAAACGCAAATAAATGCCTTGTCAAGATTTATGCAAAATATGCTGTATTTATGAGTCAAGGTAGATCCAACCACTCGCAGCTGTTCATCATAGCTTATGTTTGAATGTTAGCATATCTGGCCCACCTGTCGAAGAGATTATTGTGGATTTTAGGAAAGGTAGGAATATGTCATAACACATCCGATTTTTCTATTTTTATTGATTTTTTTGCTTTCTTTTCTAAAAAAAAGAAATAAACTGCAGAAAATATGATCAGAAAGTTGCTGTTATTTCAACCATTCCGTCAATGAGTTTTACAACAAAGTACAAAAAGACTTTTTGTTTAACTAAAAGAATGTAGAAATAATATTAGTAGAATAAAGATGCAATCATTTGAGAAGAAAGTTGTTTTAACAAGGAAAAAAGTTTGAAGAATTAATTTGTTTTTATTCTTTGTGTTGGAGTTCTCATAAATTTGCTACTTCGTTCCCCCACTATTATGACTATATTCTGGTAAGATTCTATTGTTGTATCACTTTGAATTTATTGTCATACGACTTTATTCTTGCAACATGATGAGTTTATTTCCATTTTTAAAAATAATCTTAGCCTGGCCCTAATATTCGGTCAAAGAGTTGACCTTAATTCAAAGTCCAAATAGATAAATGCTCGTCAAACAAGATGGCGGCTTTGGGCATGCTGACATCACTCTGAACTATGGAAACCCAAGAAGTGCATTTGTGGAAAAAAGACAACATTTTTCATAAATTAAATCTTCCAAAACCAACAATTTGAATTACTGATGAAATGGATTCATAACCCAGCCCTAGTTTTAAGCAATCCAAACCCAAACCAACATCTGAACGGGTTGGTGATCATTTCCCTTCCTGAATATCTTTTCCTCCTTCATCTGAATGTCACTCATTCAGGCCAGTGTCAAACACACACTCACACATACACACACTGCCACATTGGCTCCCTTGGAGACTAGCAAGAAGTGGGACTTTAATTAGCCATGATAATTAGTCTCACTCTCACTCAGACCGCAAACTGTGCAGAATCACACCTTGTTGCCCCCAGTCAGAATCTATCAGAGTTCCTTTTTAGGAACGCTTGATCAGATCAAGGCCACAATGAGTAAATTTGTGAGTAAATTACACCAAAGTATGAAACAAGCAATCTTTCCTAACCAGGGCTGATTAGTAAATCTAATACACACCAGTGTTAGTTTATTTTTAAATAGTTTTACCCCAGAAATGGCATTACTCGTACAAAAACTGAGCAACAGACAGCGCACCTTGGACTGCTCCCCAGTTCTGTACTGAAGCGTTTATAGCAGAACATGTGGTAAAATAGGGAATTTTGAAATGATTATTCCCAATTACAAAACACTCCCAAGCCGCTCAAAAAAGAGGCACTTTTTGGATGTAAAGGTCCAGAAAGCAGAACCTAGGTGAATCTTGCTGCACCGTAGTGGCCGACAGCGCGTTGAGGAGTTATGAACAAATCTGACGCAGAATAAGTACAATCCTCGCTCACTCAGAGAATCCTGCAGATTTCTGATCGCTTCAGTTTGAGATGTTCCCTGATTCAAAACTTTAGCTGCCACTTGTAATTCCAGTTTCAGTTTAGCTGCAGTGTGGATTCAGCCTCCAGATCGATATCAAAACTCTGAGAAGTTGGATTTGATCCTTGCTCATGTTCATAATGCATAATGTATTCATCTGCTTGATGCGTGATTGTGGATTCTCTGTTTAGCTTGTTGAACATTAATTAAGCCGAATGAAAATTAAATGGACTTGAATATGTCATTATGATCATTTTAAGAAATGACAGGAGAAAAATAGATTATGATTTTTGTTTTCGGTCAAAATTACAGAAAACAAAAAAGTCTAGCGCAATCTCTGAGTGAGACACACATTCATGCGTTTTGTCAACATCTGACAAAACTAAGCTTAGCATGGCCTGGTTGATTTGCTTCCACTCAGTAAATGGAAACGCTCCTAATTTGCATTTTCTTTTTTGCAACATTTTAAAAATTCGCATCACAATTGGATGGAAATATTTCACTCCTTATAAAAGCTCCCAACTTTGTATCAGATCACAGTACAATTGATTTGTATGTCTAAAATATCTAATAATGTCATAAAAATATTATGTCATCAACTGTAAAAAAAAAAGCAATAAACATTACATTTCGTCAAATGTGAAGTATTTTTACACCCTGCACATTTGGCTCTATGTTTATTTTTTTAAACATTTATCAGTTTGCCTTCCTGCAGAGAACTGATGTTACTTTTTTTAGCCAGTGTGGGTCTGGCTGCACTTTCGACCAGTCTCGACGGACAGGCAGGTTCTTTAAAAGAACGTAATGTTTTTCGACAGCAAGACAATAGAGGGTTGCACCAACAGGTAACAGAGGAAAGACATGGAGGCGTTCTTTAATTTCTAAATGCCATGCTCAGTGGGATGCTGTCAACTTGCACCTCACACCTTTGCATTGCTGTATTCAGTAAGGTTTCCAATGGCCTTTTGTTTTAATCAAAGAAAAAAATCCAACAAACAGAAAGACCAGAAATCTGAACAGGCTGAAGTTGTCTTTTGATTTTCGCCTATTTTAAGTTAAACGTTACCAAAAATTAATCATTAATCTTCTTATCTCCTGAATTTTGAAGCTATTGATAGACACTAAAAAATCAATGGCAATAAATTAAGCATTTTGGAGTTTGTATCGACAGCTTTTGGTTAAATTTATAACCAGCTAAAATTAAGTCTTAAAGTCTTATTGCTTATTATTTCTTTTTGGTTTGCTGCCCAACATTTTGCTTTTCGGTATCACTACAAGCACATGTGTGAATATTGAGTTACAACTTCCTAAATGTGACCTAGTCCAATTATGAGGTGCCAAGAGGCTGGGTCAAGATGGAAGCCAGATATTTTGAGGCATTTAATAAAGAGCAGACATATGCATCAAGTATGTCCTGGCATGCAAAAAATGTCTTTGCTCTGTTGTGAACTTCAGATTCAAAATCCTTCAACCTTATTTTCCCACCGTTTCCTTTTCTACATTGAACTTGGACATAATTTCAAAAAAATAACAATTACCAAGTCCTTAAAAACTTGGAATGTTTTCCAGATCTGGATAAGTAAGGAAAATTTTGAAAAGAAAATGTAGAAAACATTGTGTTTTAGCATTTCCAGGTTTTCTGATTTCCTAAAATAAAATGCATTGAAATGATTGCATTTCAAAATTCAGCCAGTACATATTCAGCACCAGTCGATTTTGTGTTGACTGTAAAAGCGCCAGTGACAAAACGTCCAAAAATCAAACATTTTGGGGTTAGTCAAAAAAGAATAAATGATGAATTCACGCCACACTTTTTGAATCGATGAGAACGATATTCATCAAAGCAGTGTCCTTGGATCAGATTTTTACCTAAACTTGCCCTTCAGGCTCTAGATTGCTACATAAAATGTGTTTTAAGGCCTTGGAAGTTTTTTGTTTTTTTTAAATAAACTAGACAACGATTTTTATTAGAAACAGAAGATTTAACCTCAGATATCTATTTTATTACTCTTACCTCCTTAGATACAGCTTATTCACAATTTAAAGTAAAAGTTTCTACAATTTCATACCTGGATATTAATAATTTTCTCAATGAGAGGGAAGTTTTAGGCATGTATTGTTGCCACATGTAATATTTGTGTGTTTTTGTGTGTGGTTCTGCAAATGATGCATATGCATTTATCTCTCTGATTCTCTCTCTCAGTCCTCCCACTCACATAGTCGGTGTGGGTGTGGATCCTGCAGGCGGCCCGTCTCTCTGCGCCTGCCATTAGTCACATATTCTGTACATTATCATCACAATGATTCTGCTGCATACACGAAATATTTCAAAATGAACACGCTCATCGTTCTGAGGAAGTTTCATGTTTGTCTTTGCATTGCACAAGCACACAGTGCTGTTTTTCCGTTCAGCGATAGAAAAATAACCGCTGTCCTCTATGATTCACTGTCCATTCCATTTCTTTTATTTAGTATCTCTTTCTGTTCTATGCAAAAAGGTGATTATCTTTTCTCTCACAAGCTGTCATCTTTGTTCTGTACTTTTCCCATGGCAGCGTTGTTGTGATTTCTGTCTGGCGGGTTGCTCTGCTGTGGCTGTCCTTGTCTCATCATGTTTAAAAAAAAAAAAAAAAAGCAAAACGAAACATTTTTGTCTCCTCCACCTACACCTACTTGCCTACCATTTTCATTCCTCTCTGTCTGCTTCACATCCTTTTCTTTTCCTCTGCCTGTCTCATGATTTCCTCTGACATCCACTGTCACTCCTCTAACCTGCCCTGCCCTTTTTCTCCCCTGTAATGTGGGGCTTTTTGGCCCCGTCTGTCACTCTGCTCATCTGGCATCCTCGTCCTTTTCCATACCTCTCTGTGCATCCCTGTGGCTCATCTGTCCCCCTCCCCCGCTGTCCCTCCTCTCTCTGTTTTGTCTTCACAGTCACTGTATCCATCAGATTCTAGAAAGTGTCCATCACATTCACCAACATGACATAGTGCACAGGGACCTGAAGGTTAGTATGTGTAGAGGAGCATCTGCATCCCACCCTTCAACCCTCCCCCTTCCCAAACTTTGCTTGCTACCTTTCCCTTTTCCCCTCTTTTCCTCCTTCCTTCTCTTCGCCTGTTTGTCTATCCTCTTCGTCTCTAGTCTGACGTCCGCCTGTCTGGCTCATGTGTTGTTGTGATGAATGTTTTCTTTTTGCTTAATGTTAATGAATTTGTTTTATATATTTGTTTTATTTCTCTAATTGGAAGAATCTGGCCCACCTCACCCACTTTTTCCAGTTTCATCTGCCCTCCCAGTTGCTCTTCTCACAACCATCCCACAATCGGCCACAAAGCCAAAGCTCCTGTTGCACTGACTGGAAGTACACTAATTATAAAATGAAGGAGCATGCTCACACACGGTCACATCCTTGATAAATGTTCAGCATGCATCACATCTAGGGATGCAACGATCCACTTTTTTCACTTCTGATACCGATACAGGTATCTGGGGTTTAATATCGGTTGATACCAATCTGATACAGAAAAATAGAGCTGAATTTACTTTTTTTTTTTTAAACACAAACATAAATGTACTATACTCTGAAATTTATTTGATAACTCTGCACCAGGACAGCACATTTAAATACACCAGTAGGTTCACAAGCTTGGTGAAACATGTAAAACCTAACTTTAATTTGTATATCAGCCAATGTAAAATAAATAAGAAACTGAAACTGACAAAAATAATACTTTGACTACCTTGGCCAAATAGTAAAAATCAACTGTAACAAATCTTCTTTCAAATGGCTCAGAAATGCAATTAGAAATTCTAAATATAATGTAAATTAAATAATAAATCATAGAATTAAACAAAATAGATCTGCGCTTATACTCGATGTATAACTTTTTTTTATACTGTACAGACCAAAAGTTTGGACACACTTTCTCATTGAATATAGACCGATACAGATATTAATATCGGATTGGTGCAGCTCTAATTATATCTTGGGCTGGACGATATGGCTGATGATATGGCTATGTCAGTCGATATTGATAACTTTTGATTCGTTTATATATCTGAAATATTAAAACTGGTGGTGTGACCTTGCCTATTTTATCCACAATTTTCACTCCATGCTATTGTTTATTTTTAAGGAGTTATGAAGCAAAACCTTGAACTTATGCTGCGCAAGTTGCTCAAGAAGTTGTTGCTAGGTAACAAAAGAGTGCGGGGAAACCTGTGAAGTTCTGGATGGAAGTTCAGTGAAATTATTTAATATTCTATCAGACATATTATGTATTGATGTTGATCATGTGTCTATTGCAAAATATATTGGTATTGATTTATTGTGTAGCCCTAATTATTATCTCATTATGCATATGTCAAAGAAGTGTCTAGACAGCAGTAAATGTTAATTTATTTATGTGCCATACTTAAATAAAATATAGGTGCTCTGTGTTTGTATAATGCTGACATTTCTAGATGGGGTAATCAGTGGATTTTTAAAATAATGTTCTTGCTTAGTTGGTGCGTGAACATGTCAGCTTGGAGTCATTAATGGAGCCACAAAGCTCTTTTAGGAGAAGAAGAAAAGCAGTTCACTCACTAATGGGTGTGATCATTAGCAGAATGTATGACAAAAAATGGCTACAGTAATAATCAGGATTAAGTTTCAAGCATCTACATTAGTGGCATTCTGTGAGTGGAAAAAAAACAAAAACTTTGCTCATCTGTTTGTCAAAGATGTACAAAAACATGCATTTTTATTCAATTTTTTTGCTGTAAGGATATGAAGACATTAAGAATGATTACTCAGACTTGTCAGTCTGTAAAGTCAAAGCAAAATGCCTGTTTTGTTGTACTTTTTTCGGTTTGATCTGTTTTATCCTGAACCTGAGTGAAGAACGAGAGCAAATTATTATTGCAAAGGCGTCTTCACTACAGAAACAACACATACAAAATACAAACAAGTTTTGATTTTATAGGACAGAGCTTATGTGCAGCCACATTTCTTCTTGTGATCACCCAGTATCCAGACACACTCGGTATATGTGAACTGCCCAGTATTTATTCATTGGGAAACCTTTAGAGATGAGACAGTGCTCTTAATTTATAGCCCTGAACTTTGCACTTAGGTCAATGCATCTTTTTCCTCCACCGTCTCTGTGTTTCAGATTGTGTGTCTCTGACCCCACATAGACTTGTTATGTAATTTAGGTTTCGTTACATCAAGGGTCTACTTTGTAATTTTACTGAATTTCTTTTAGATCATAGAATGATTTTTAACTTTAGATTTAGATACATTACATGCCTTATACAGATCAGATAATTGCTAAAAATGAATTTTACCCTGATGACAGCATTTTAGACCCCATAGTAACTAGTTTAGATGTTTTGTAAACAAATAGATATTTGATTTACATGTTTTGTGCAACTGAAAATTACACAGAAATGATTTTATTCTGTGTTGGTAGTTCTTCATCCAATCTCTGCCACCATTAAGACATTTCCCTTTCAAATGAATACCCTGTAATTGCAATCAAAGCAAATTTAGTATAGTTTTAAAAAGTAGGAAGAAAGTTATATCTACAAATGTCAAAGAGATTCCTTGCAGTCACTTTCCTCATTATATTAGTTTGATGTGTGGCTGGAAGGGGAAAAATGGACGAAAAATATGATAAAAGAATTGATGGTTCTTTAAAAGTGGAAATACATCCCAATTAAGAGCTCTCTCTCACCATTACTTTTGTTTTTTTATTTGATATTCATTTTGTAGCTGTGTTTTTAAATTCAATGATAACTTCACCTTTTGCACATTTCTTTTCAAATCAACAGTATTTTTATTATTGAGTAGAATTTTTAAAAACTTTTTACTTTCTGCCCATGATAGGTCTTCATCTTAAGGAAACAAAAGTTTTCAGTAAATTACAGAATTAATTAATGGCCTCCAATATACCAAAACACAACAAAGTTGGTAGTTTAGTAAGAGAATTTATTGTTCTGGAATCAGATTTTATTGCAGACATTCATGAGGAAAAGAACGTGCATGCTCTACCTCTTCTTCCTTTAAATTAAAAACATCTCAAATTATTTCTAATCTAACCTCAGTAGTACAAAACCACATGCCACAGAGTGCACCATTTGATAATTATACATTAAATCAGATATTTTAACCCACAAACTAAATCCTTTAAAAAAAGTTCAGTGCACAGGAGGCACTCATGCATGATGAAGCTTTTACCAAACACAGACACACACCAGTCCAGATATAAATGCATGTACTTTATAAAAGTGTGTGTCATTGCAGCTCTACTCATCCATCATCTGATAATATTCATACTTTTATAACTTGTTGTATCCTGTCAGTGTCGTCTTCCCGTTAATCATAGCCACCTCTTCCATCATGGCAGATGTATTATCTAGTCTCACACTTCTGCTGCCTCCTAGTTTCTTTCTCTCTGTTTTTAGTGTCTGATGACTTGCCAACATCACATTTATTTCAGTCTTATCAGCTTGTTCTCATACAGACACAATTTTCAAATGTTATTAATTGCGTAATGACTCAACCCTTCGTTTACCTTCTTCATCAATGTTTTGCTTGCCCCCCTGTGGCCAGCCATATTTTCATATCCCATCTCCACCGAGGCCTGCTGGGTAAAACACGGATGGTGGAAGGGCATCTAGAGTCAGATGAAATTTCTAATATTTTTTGGATGAGGGTTGTTGAAAAATATATCAAACTAAAAGTAATTGCCTCCATCAGCTGGTTCTTGCATATTAGATTGACATAAAGGAGTCTTCTGTTGCAGAAAATCCACAGCTTTACCATTCTACCATTTAGGTTACTGTAATTCTCCACAACAATTAACCTAAAAAAGTCCACTCTAAAATGAATCCTTTATATATTGGTTTTATGCTATGGCTTTAAGGCTAACTCAGAGGCAACAGACTTAGCTTCATTGTCTGATCATTTTGCTTGTTTTGGGTCCACCAAAGCCAGCGAATGGTTCAAATGTAGCACTCTGGCAACAGAAGAGTCTTTTCAACTCTTGTTCTACCCCTAAAATCTTCCCCACCACCCACCTACCCTTTCTTTTCTGCACCCCATGGCCTGTGCACGGGTTTGCAGCGCTGCTAAGACTAACATGCGCCCCCCCCCCTTCCCTTGGTGTTTGCATGCAGTCATTGCATCCAGCAGATCCTGGAGGCGGTGCTTCACTGCCATCAAATGGGCGTGGTGCACCGGGACCTAAAGGTGAGTGATGGGAATTGCTTTGCTGCCCACGTACAGTTATATATTACTTATATTTTTGTGTCTTTGGGGTT
Organism: Xiphophorus couchianus; assembly: GCF_001444195.1. Classification (NCBI taxonomy): domain Eukaryota; kingdom Metazoa; phylum Chordata; class Actinopteri; order Cyprinodontiformes; family Poeciliidae; genus Xiphophorus; species Xiphophorus couchianus. The sequence goes on from NC_040239.1 coordinate 5,159,954, forward strand.
CATGGTCGAGCTGTTCTGTAGTTTGACGAACTACAACGTCTTCTGTTGGTAAGACGTTGTAGTTGTTGCTTGCAAAGTCTGAAGAGTTATAGAGGGCTGTGGATCATCTCATTGCTCATATTACAGTTCAGACTGAACATAATACCTGGTTTTTAAATTCGAAAGTCATGCAGATTCAGGACAAAATGTTCCCTGAGTTTTCTCCAGGTTTCTTCAGCTATACTAAACTTGCAGCTACATTTTTGTATAAACATAACTTTTAGTGTGTAGAGAGTTCAAGCATGCAACAATGTCAAGCATGCAATGCAGGTCATGCAGGCTGACCAATGCTTCTGCTATGTAACCTTTTTGTAGCAGGATTTCTGTCACAGCTGCTCCACATAATATCAGCTGAGAGAGTACTCATCTCAGGTTCTTTTACTTGACAGCGAGAAGTAATATATATTCCTTTATCAGGTATTCTGTGGTTTGGATTGATATTACACCCATGAAAACCATTTTCTTGTAAAATAGTAATTATTAACTTGCGATTAGTTTATGTTTACCGGTTGCAAGAAGAACTGGTTGTAAATTTAGAGGTGATTTTGTCAGGAATAATTTGTCAGATTGTCCACACAGCCTTCAGTGCTCTCAAGGGATTTTTTTTTTTTTTGCTGAGATGCTTTTACTACTTCTCCAAACAACATGTCAAATATGATCTGTGTCTATAAACAAATAGAAATCAACCTGTTTCCCAGTCTTGCATATTGCTGCTTGTGTTGTACATGCTGGTATTTCTGTATGCTCTTTCTGTTTGTATGTTGCATCTTGTTTTGCATGATGCACTTTGTCAAGTAGACCTCTATGCAAATGTCAGTCCTGGCATTCCAGCAAAGGCTGCTGTGTTTATCAGAACTGTTGTGGGCAAAGGCTTTATTTAGCTTACACACCTATCTTGTTTCACAGCCATGCACCGGAGAGTGTTTCTCGCAATAGGTCATAGTGTGATGACTGAGGACAGCCCGACTGACATGATCCCTCGAATTAGCAATAGACATGACAACAGAGTCAAGTTGTGACTTTGTGCCAACAAAAGCAATCTCAATGCACACACTGTACAGAAGACGATGTAATGTGCAGTGCAAAGTTTTTCCAACTCCATTGAGCTACAAACGTTTAGTGTGCATTCACATCAGCTCTGTTTAGTCCGCTTTATTCAAACTCTAGTTCATTTACCTAGAAAGTCTGGTTCATTTGGGGATGTGTGAATGCAGAATTGAACTAAAAAAAAGCCTACAAACCAAGGGTTGGTTCAGTGGAAGTGAACACTGGCATGGTTCGAATACATAAATGAAATCTAAGTGGACCGGAGACTATTCAATAAGCAGGAAGCGAACTATAGCACATGGCATTCTGGGTAATACATCCAAAACAAACGTGAAAGTCTAGTGCTAGCGGGAGAAATGGCTTTTTCTTTTACCAAAGACAAAAGAGAAATCCTACAACTGCTAAAATCTGACTTCTTTCAATTTTTGTTTATATTTTGTGAAGAAGGAAGTTGTGTTCATGTCTTCTTCAGAGGTCTTCATGTTCCTTCTGTGGTTCTTGGTGCAGTGCCAACACAGGCGAGGAGGGGAGCAGATTTTCAGTTAGTTTGGATCGTTTGACACAGTGCAGTGTGAAAGCGAACCACACCAGCTGAAAATCTAACAAATGTTGCACTTTTTGTCCCCACTTGCACCGAGTCTACTGGACGATTAGGTGTGGTAGGTGTGGACTATTAGTGTATTTTTGTTTTGGAATATTATGTGATGGAACCAAACACAACCTGGAATAAAAGTGAAACTGGGTTTTTAAGGTTTTTGACACATTTGTATTTAGTCCCCTTCGCTCTGATACCACTAAGTAAAATCAAATGCAAACAGTTGCAGTCCGTATAAACACAGCTGTCTGTGAAGGTTTTTTAGGGAAGATTAGTGAACAAATGACATCAAGAAACACAGCAGACCAATCAGGGAGAAAGCTGTGGAGAGGTTTAGAGCAGAGTCAGGTCATGAAACAACATGCCAAGTTCAAAACATTTCAAAAACATCAATCCAGCATCAGAACCGAAAACGTAGTAATGTAGTGCTCCTTAGAAAAGTGGTACGAAGAAAGAAACGTGGGGTCATCTGTGGATCTAACCACAGTGTGTGGAAGAAATGTTTTGGTCAGCTGGAGTCAATGGGGCTGAATACAAATACAGAAAAAAAAATAAAACAAAACAAAAAAAAAAGCTTGAGCAAAGTTTAACCTTGAGCTTTAGTTGTACTATATAGTATGTGTATACTGTGGCCTAATGAAAGACCAAACATAAGTGGTTAAAAGTGAAAAAAATTGCAGAGTTGGTTAAGATATAACTCTCAACATGCTTGCAGCTCAAATTGCTAAAAAATTGGTTCTGCAAAGTATTGGGACAATGGGGCTTAATACAGATGTCAGCCATGCTGTTCCAGTTTTTATTTATCAGCATTTTTAAAACTATGCACCGTTGGTCTACCACATAAAATATAATAAAATATATTTGTGGGTTTCACATGACAGAGTGTTAAAATGTTCAAAGAGTATAAATACTTTGACAGTACACTGTATTTTGCTGTTAAAACACATGGAGTTTCAAAATGCAGCTGCTGCTTAAAACATGTTTTGTGTTCTATTAAATCAAAGTTCACTGATGTAGTTGAACTTCAGGTTCCTGCTCTGCAAATTCCTTAAAAATAGTCAGCTTCCCAAAGTATGTGTACATACCTGCCACTCTCCCTCCTCAGTACCAGATCCTTAACTGGTAAATAAATAGAAGAGGAAGTGCGAAAATCTGAGACTGGGAATTTCTCCAAATCAAACACCCACTCATGACCTGCTCTCCAATGCAGCTTTTCCATCATCTGTCGGTAACCGTCCCTCTCTGCACTCATCAACCAAAACCAGCTGCTAATCTTCTCTGCGCTTAGTCTGCCAAAAGGTAGCAGGAGAAAAGGCGGTGCTCTTGTGTCAAGCAGCGCTGATGTTTGTTACTTAGTGTTTGAATGTGAGGTCACCTTTTTGATGGAAGCCGCTGCTTCCTCACAAATTTCACCCACATTCGTTGTCACAGATTATACTGTGCTGGCACCTTCTAAACTCCCTGGTTTGCAAAAGAAAACCTAACCAAGTGCAAGGAGAATATCATGACATGATATAGGCTCAAAATGGAAGCATTACCAATTCTTTTGCCTTCTTCGCTTAAGATGCTAGCAGAAGCACAACTCTTAACTACGTGTGTTTTGAGGACAGGCGAATCGTCTGATTTGAGGACAGAAAACAATGAAAGGATGCAGGCAGATGCTGCTGCATTGCAGGGGAAGTGGTGACAGATATCCAACCTAAATATAATGTCCTAATTCTTTGATTTCAAAAAGTTTGGACACATGTTGCTCTTCACTGATCTATATTAGGAATCAGCTGCATTAGCTAAAGGATGTTAAAAAAAAACTTTAAAAGCTGACGCTTCACTGACACCAAGAAGTCTTTTTTTTCCTATGTTAACTTTGAAGTTAAGTGTTTGGGTAGGCGTCTAACTCCCCAGGCATCGACTGAAATAATTGAATCTACCTATGTAGGTTAAAGGGTAACTTTGATAACCAATCTGACATAATATGTAAGTAATTATGTTAGCAATCCTGGTGATTATCCAGCATCAAGATTATTGGAAAAAATGATAGCCCCAGATCATATTTTGTGTTAATATTTCCCGCAGGAGGGCTTTATGCAGTAGTCAGAGCTGCCTGTTACCTTTACAGAGGCAATGATTAAGTGAGACTAAGAAGAAAGTGAAAAAGAGCAGAGACCAGTGGGGATAGATACCCATTATTAGAGCTCTCCTCTAACAGAGAATAATGAGGCTAGCTGCATTTTCTAGGCCACAGAGATGGAGCCTATAGAGCCTCATTGCATGAGGCCAGGAAATAAGAGTGCTGCAGACTTATCAGGTTTAACTGTTGTAATGTGGACCAACTTCTACTGTAAATCTGTTATCTGTCAATGCATGAATAAAAACATAAAACGTGTGCCTTGCAAATGTTTGTCTTGACTGAAAGCAGCCTTCATGAACCCCTTTGCAAACTTTTTTGCATGTCTGCTTCTAGCTTTTACTCCATGAGGATTGTCGTTTTCTTGTCCTATAAGTTCTTTGATAACCTTTTGCCGTCTTCTTCTCTTCAGCCAGAGAACCTGCTCCTCGCAAGCAAGTGTAAGAATGCTGCAGTGAAGCTTGCAGACTTTGGCCTGGCCATCGAGGTGCAGGGGGATCAGCAGGCCTGGTTTGGTAGGTATCCCAGAAGCAACGGCAGTAAATCTGGGGTACATTTTATTCAATTGACCTAATAAACTACTCTGTCATTGTGTTTCGTCCCCCATATGGAGGCAACTTAAACATTTTATGAGCTAAACACAATAAAGAGTACAGCTTGGATAACAAAATTTTTGTTGCACTTTTTTTTTGTCTTCCTAAATTTGTGTTCTTTATAAAGTTGTGATTATAATATTGACTTTTGTAGAGAAGGAAGTTACGATTTTAGGTTTTAGGTTTTGTGTAGCCAACCATTTTTCATTTGTTGTAGACTGCAATGAGAAAAATATATTTTCATAAGTAAAGTTTTCTGCCAGTCGAACTAGTAGTTTTTCATCAATAGTAAGAAATTATTTACTTAAAACAAGCTAATATTTCTTGTTGAAAAGTTACTTGTAAGTTACTTTTGTCCTATTTCAAGTGTACTAAGAGGTTTGCACTAGAAACTAGACCAAAAATACTTAGTAGGATTTTGTGTATTTGCAGTAAAATTGACTGAAGGAGTTAGTATTTGTTAGACAAATAGGTCACAGTGTATGACTGAGAATTTCCAGCAGTTCAAGGCTAAAATACTGACTATTTTGTTGGTTTCTCTGCACAATCTCTTGCCTTGCTAATCAATAGTGGATGTGTTTTTTTTGCTGCAGGGTTTGCAGGAACACCAGGATACCTGTCCCCCGAGGTATTGAGGAAGGAGGCATATGGCAAACCTGTGGACATCTGGGCCTGCGGTGAGTTGTAGAGAAACACACTCGTTTAAACACAACATCCATATGGTATTTCCTAAGTGATCACACACAAAACAGCGGAAGGTTGAGTTGATGATGTGTGTGTTTTTGTTTTGTCGGTGTGTATGTTTTCTTGTGTGTGTTTGTGACTCAGGGGTGATTCTCTACATCCTGCTGGTGGGTTACCCTCCTTTCTGGGACGAGGACCAGCACAAGCTGTACCAGCAGATCAAGGCTGGGGCTTATGATGTGAGTCTCCGCTCTTTTTCCCTTCTCCTCCTTCCATCGTGATGCCCTCCCTGCTGCTCTCGCTGCCCCCGTTCCCTTTTGGCTGCTCTTACGTAACCGAGTCACCTCATTCATATTTCAGGGGGTGCAAGAGCTCAGGTTTCACCATGGATCACAGTAAACTTCATGCCAAATAAAGAGAGAGAAACTGACTGACTCTTTGGCAGTGATTCTGTCCTCATGGGGCACAGACCTTAGTGTTTATGCCTAAACACAACAGGACCTGATGGGTTGAGGGATTCTGAACAAATTGCTGGAGGCTCCGCTTGGACTGGCCTTTCAGTTTTAATAAACAATCCGACCAAAGAGAGCCGCTGTGGCTTATATGTAAAAATCATGTTTGCTGTGTTTCTAAAACATTAATAAAGTTGATAAAAGTAGTCCTCAACAGTTGTCAATATGTGCATTGATAATCTGTTCTGGGAAGAAATTTTCACTGCATGTTATTAATGATTTTAAGTTTGAAATTTTCCCAACTTTTTGCACTTTTGATTTTTTTTCTTTTCCTGTATTTTCTTTTCTTTTCTTTTATTTATTGCACTATGAAAATCTAACAAGCTTTTCAAAATGTGTCCTGAGCAGCCATGTTGGGTAGATGAGTACGGTCCTTGCAAAGCACAGGGGTGGGAACAGTGAGCAGTATGCATGAATTAATTGAAGCATTCAATCAAATACAGTCCGGCTCTTTAGAGAACTTCAGTCCTGCAGACAGAGAATGATATCTTCTTTTGAACATTTAATCATGGAAGGCTATTTTAGGGATGTTCTGCACTATATTTATCTTATGGAGACCAAAAATATGAAATTGATGTATTTAAAATTACTCTAATATAGGGTGTTTTATCAGATGTAAAAATCTTATTTAAAATACAAATCTGAAATCATGCTGCTTGTTTTAGCAAAAATTTACAAAATCTTTGTTCTTTAGATTTAAAGAAAAAATAAGACTTTTTAGAGGAGAGGAGTGAAGAGGAGTGTTTTATGTATGTTTATGTACAGTAATCTTAGTATTAAGTGTGAATAAATTGTTAACACTAAATGCAATATATTATACTTTGGATCAAATACATTAGAAGACCAAAGTACAGCTGACAATAACAATGCTATATAAAAGGGTTGAGATAAAATGTTTCAGAGAACATTAATATTATTATTATTATTATTAATAATATTATTAGGGATTTTCCACCAGTGACACATCAGTGCTAATCTCTAATCTGGGCCTGATTAGCACTGAGCCAATTTCCAACTGGCCATTACATCATCACATAACTGAAAATGCCTTTTTTAGTAAAATCTCTAAAACTTTCTCTGTTGTAAGCTAATTATGAAGAAGATCACTGTGCAGTGAGTGTTTTTATTCACTTTGCATTAGAAGCAAATATCTGTATTAAAAAACATACCTAATTTATAGTGGTTGTTTTAGACGTAATTTCTATTTTAACTCTACATTTGTAACATCATGTCTGACTGATTGTTAACCCTGTAAATACTTACTTTATTAATTTATTTGTAACCTGGAATGGTTTTAATCTGCATTTATAAATACCAGCTGGGAATATTTAACAAGAAAAAAAATCCAGTAATCTGCAGTCTTTGTTTATACCCACAGTTTAGAGCTGGATTTATAAATAAGTCATAAAAACCTGCGTTTATAAACTAGATTTAAAATAACATTTATAAATTGAGCTAAAAATATCAACTGTCAGTGTAAATCTATGCAGTGCACTGAGCTACAATCGCTACATGACAGGTGGTGTTAAAACAAACAGCCCTAGGCCTGGAGACAGTGCACTTGTGTTATTGCAAAACTAATCTGACTTTTAACATTGTTGAAGCGAGGTTTGTCTACATCTCTTCTTTTTTAGGTCATAAATCAAAAGTGAAACATTGTTTTGCGGTTTGGTTCATACAACCCCAGTGAAATCAGTTCTGGTGCCAAGAACTGGTGCCAAGATTAGACCAGTAAAAAAACTCGTCAGTATGAGCTGTTAAGTAGTTCTAAATTGAGTTTCATGTTAGATTTATGTGCGTTTGGACATCCATATTGCATCTTCTTGTATTTCACTAATGTCCTAAGTTGTACCTTTAAAAACTGTGCAGAGAAGTTTGACTCTATTCAAACATGAGCAACAACCAACATTTTTATTGTTGGATTATCAACTAATTTAATGATATATTGTTGTGTGTTCTAGTTTCCATCCCCAGAGTGGGATACAGTCACCCCAGAGGCGAAAAACCTGATCAACCAGATGCTTACAATCAATCCAGCCAAAAGGATCACTGCTCAGGAGGCTCTTAAGCACCCATGGGTCTGCGTAAGTGATCCCGTCTTTGCTATCTAACTAAATTCAAGCTTACAGATGACAACACTGAATGTTTTCATGTTTTTTGTTTATCATGTCCTCTGCTTTTCTTTCTCTTCAAAGCAACGATCCACTGTGGCATCTATGATGCACAGACAGGAGACTGTGGAGTGCCTGAAGAAATTTAATGCCAGGAGGAAACTCAAGGTTTGTTTGCATGCTTTTAGTCTCCAACATCTTACTCCTCTCCTCTAAAACGCTCTCATGTGAGCTGAAATGAAATCAATTTTCCTATTTTCCTTGTCTATATTTTTTAAGTCTTATTTGTAATTTCAGTATTTATGCCTGTATTTGTGAGAGCAGCACACATTGCTCTGAATATACAGTTAAGTAAATAATTATTTCCCTTAGATGATATATAATGAACACGATATATTTAAAGGGACCTATTATGCAAAGTTCATGTTTGGCACTTTTCATGCTACTTATTGGGTTTCTGCTGCTTTTATAAAACAGCGAAAATTTATTTTTGATAATAAATTAATGTTTTTTGGTGTCTGAAAAGTAATCCATTCCAAAAACCTCCCAAATGTAACATCACACTGTGCTGTTACCTAGCAACCCCAGACTTGCCCATCCCATCACCTAGCAACCCAAGTGGAGCTCCGGCACGTTTGGTCAACTGGTTTTACAATGGCTGCTGGAAAAGACAAGTGTTTTGTTGTTGACTTACCATCCGGAAACCACTTGCTACATTCGATTTGGTTGTGCAGGAGGCTCCACTTCTGCTTTTCAAAGATATATGGATGTATATTTGCACATCTGTTTGCAGCCATTTTCACGTGCGAGTGTAAACTTTGAGTTCGGGGTTGTGGCCAGCAGCAGCTTATTTAGATTTGAAGTGACAAGAGATTATTATTATTATTCCTAGATGTCACTATCTAAGAAGAATTTTGTGCAAAATATTTATGCAAGTTATGACCTAACCTGTCATAACCTGTTCAAAGAAGGTTATGACAGGTCACCATGAGATAGACTTTATAGTTAAAATGAGGTAAAAAGAGCAAAGTTATGTTGCATCCAAAACTTTTCCTTTCATGCTGATTTATTGCTGACATTTTGTGTGGATATAACGGCTTAACCGTTGGAGCATGACACTGTTACCCTGCTGCTTTTGGCCTCTCTTGGCACGGCTCAAATACCAGCTCATAGGAAGCTGGAAACAGAAGAGCAGGTGGCTGCAGGCAAATGTTGCACCATTCAACCAACATGCCATCAGCTGCCACCAATTCTCTCTGGCTTTTCACACTCAAAATATAAACGGGCAATGAGATGATTAGAGTTAACAAAAAGCAAAATTGAATTATTTTAATATTAGAACATCAAGTAGGGCCACACAGGTATTCTAGAGGAATAATTGATTCTTTCTATTTGTTAGTCACAAACTACTGTAAATGTGACAATTGAAGTTTGAAATCGGCAAAGATGAAGAAAATGTGGTGTTGAATGGACTGCATCTAGTTAAACTTTAAAATGTGCCATTAACATTTGAGGCGCTCTCCTCTTTTAATGATACAAGTTTTATAAAACCCAAAAGACTTTAGCTGAACATGCAATAAAACTCTTTATTGAACTATTTTTACATCAAATGGAGTTGTGCATCACCATTTTGGCCTCTCACTGATGTTCTAATGTTAAATCAAGAATTAAAAAAAGTGTTGGTAGCTCCAGCTAAGAACTTTTTAAAATTTTTCCCTACGATTTCTCCAGTTTGGTTGAATCTTCAATTGCTGCCATATTAAGTAAGTTAGTTGCAAGTCAAGTAGATTTCACAATTCTCAAGAAAACAACAATACTTAAATTTTTAATTTCTTAACCTGATTCAGGAGTTGTTGTTTTTTAAATTCATCTTTGTTTTCAATTTTAATGAAGAAGTAAAAAGATCTGGACAATGGTTGATTAATGAACTGCAAAATGGATGTTGTTTTATATAAAGATGATTCTGATTAAAATGTTTTTTGTGCTTTCTTGCTCCTCTTAGGGGGCAATTCTTACAACCATGCTGGTTTCCCGAAATTTCTCAGGTAAGACCATTATGGGCTTTTAGTTTCTTTAACTATACCTCTAAAGTAAAAAAAGTCAATTCCCAGCTTTCAGTGTAACTAAGAAGTTTGTTGAGTTGCAAATCTGTTATGTTGTGATTAAAGCATGTCATCATTTTGGAAGAAAGCTAAAATGATGGCATGCACCTTTTGACACAGGTACCAACAAATCTCTTCTCTCCCTTAACCTAAGAATGTTAATTTGAAGTTTTTAGAGCATGTTATAAAAAGGCAAAATCACATTATCATTTCATCGCAGCTCAACTTCAGTGTTTTCTTTAACCATAACTGTTTATTTGATTTACTCAGCTATTTTTAAAACAACTGTGTTTCACAGATCCAGGATAGAGGTAAAAAGCTCAAAATGTTAAAGCAAAACTACTTGAGCTGTCCTGGTATCAACAGAAGTTTGCTCTGATTTGACAAGACGTCGCCAAAACGGGCACAAATTAACATCCACTGACACTCGAATTAGACTGAAACAGATCTGAAATATGAAAATGACCCACTATTACTTAAAAATAAGTATCTTTGAGCCTTCTTCCTACTTCTACACTGAAGAGTGTTGTGCTCCACTTACTGATCAGAAATAAAAGATTCTTAAATCAGTACAGAGATGGTCAATTTATCTCCAATGCTAGCTGGGAATTCTGGTCCAAATAACAATGACAAAGTATATTGGATTTAATTTTATACTTTTATAATAATATAAAGGGAACACTGAAATTGATTCGAAAGCTAAAGATGCATAATGTCTTTGTTGTTGTTTTTGTATGTCTGTATATCCCTGTAAAAATCCTAAACAGAATTTTGAACCTGCGGAGTAATAAAGTGAGACAGAATCAATATTTGCCTCTCACTGTCTTTAAAACCTCTAGTAGCTGATTTTTCTGTGTGATTGATCAGTTTTTAACTTTAGTTATTGATGAAAAACATTAAAAGTGACTCAGCAGTTCCTGTTAGTGGGACGTTTTCCACTTTGTTGTGGTCAGTGAAATAAAAAGTTGTAGAATTACAACGTAATACTGAATCTCAAACTGGGAGAAAACGTAACTTTTCAAAATAAAATCCTGCCTGGAGCGAATTGCCCTGGAACTTTTCTGATAACATTTGACCTTCATTTAGAATGAATCATTAAAGGTTTGTGTCAGTGTGAAATGTGTGTGTTCTGTGTGTGTTTATGTGCCTATGCTGACATGCTGCTTCAGTAAACATGACTCACAGTGGGCTTTCTGACTCTGTAAGCTGCACAGTTGGAAACTGTCTCAGGATCCACTTTGCAAGCACTCAGCCGACTCCCACAGCCACACACGCTCACGCTGACCCAGGTGTACAGCGCGGCTGTTTCACCTCACTCAAGCGCCTTTTCTCACTCTTTTTCATCTTCGTAGGTACTGGTACTCCATTATAAGTGTGAGTCCATCAGGTGGATGAGTCAGAGAATGAGAAAGAACTCTAAACGTTTTATTTAATAAAAAAGTATCTGAACCATCAGTGGAAGGGAGTTGCTGCCCAGTAAATCAAAGCAATGAGTACTTTTTGCATTTTTTCTTTTTTGCTGTATTTCAAGCATCTTTGATGAGTCATCCATTACACAAATAGTGCAGCTGGACAAACAGAGGCGGTGCTATTTATTTTTCACATGTTGATGTAACACTTTTTACCATAAAAAGTAAAAAAAATACATATTCAATTGTCCTCTTTTGAACTTGTAAAATAAAATACAGCCCACATTCGTGCGTCAAATAATACTGGCAGTTTCTAAGGTCAGCAAGCACTAATACTGCCACATAAATATTAACACTGGCTAAAAATGGCGTCATTACCATTATCATCATACTAACATTAAGGCTTTTACTGAGAAAACATGCAGTAGAGTGTTAAGCTTCAAACAGACAAAAGATTTGTGTCTCTCTCCCTGACATTTTTCTCTCCCAAACCTCCAAATATTGTTTCTGGTCACACAATCTCAGTCAGAAGTTAACATTCGCTCATTATGAGCATGAATGCCAGCTGCATTTTAGGATTTTAATCATTTATTTTAGTCTTTTCATTTCCAGGATGGAGTGATTGTATTATACACAAGAGTAACATGTAAAAAAATAAAGTGTTTGTTTGTGGCTCTAATCCACATAATGTCAAAATTATACAGTTTCACATCCGTTCATTGAAATATATGAATTTGAGATAAAACATTGCTGCACTGCAAAACCACAAAATCTTACCAAGTATTTTTGGTTTAGTTTCTAGTGTAAATATCTGAATGTACTTGAAATAAGACAAAACTAACAAGTAACTTTTCAGCGAGATACAGTACATGAGCTTTTTTAAATTCAATTTCTCAATATCGATGAAAAAGTACTACTTCCATTAGCAGATTACTTTACTTATAACAAAATATTGTTCCCAAGTGAAATAATCTGCCAATGAAACAAGTACTTTTTCATCAAAATTAAGGAATTATTAACTTTCTTGAGCCTCCATTTTCCCAATTACTTTGAAGAGGAGCCACATTTTTTAAATTCTTGTATTTAAATTGATTTTAATGTTTTGAAGCAACCCAGGAACCAAACCAAACAAGAAAGTGACACTTTTAAATTCTATGTTTGTATAAATGAGAGCTGAATTCATTTAAGTTATTTCTGTTGTTTTGTTTATATTTTGGATATTTAATATGTCTACCAGTTCCACTGTTAAATGTTCAGTGGAATGTAATTTTTATTGAACTTTGACAATGTGTTCTTCTATTATTATGCCATTACCTTTGTACTACTTGAAAATATTCTCAAAACAACAATATTATTGTTTATTGCAATAACTGCTGGGACAATTTATTGTCCAGCAAAATTTGTTATCATGCCAGGCCTGTATATGTATGTATAAATTCAAACTAGGTCACTCTTGTTTTTGAAAAGTAGTTTGACTTATAATTACTCCATCCTGGGAAAAGAATGATTGAGGTAAATTTTTAAAAGACTAAAATGAATGACATTCCTGCCAGTGATGACTTGATGTAAAATTCTCACCGGAACCGTAAATGGATCTCCACCAGTGAGCCCTTTCTGTCCTCCAACCCCTCCCCTCCACTCCCTGCTCACCGACTCACACTCATCAGTCTTGAATATCGTACCCATCATTCCCTCCTCCATCACCTCTTTGATCCCTTTCTCCCTTCTCCTTTCATGTCTAACTCTTTTTCTTCACGTGTTACTGGGTTTTTGGATTTTTAACAGTCGGCAGCAGGCAGACCACCGCGCCAGCCTCTGTGACTGCGGCCGCGGCAGCTGTGGCTGCAGCCGCCGGCACCACCGCAGGGCTGGTGGAACAAGGTAGCACGGTGGCGCACCCAGGGCATGCCACCCCACTCCCCTTCTGCTCCTTCTCTGTTCACTTGATTTATTTATTTCTTTTTTTTATCTTTGACCTCATTCTAAAACTTTCTCTAACTCTCATTTCATTTTGTTCCTTTTCTTCTCCCTGAGCATTGGAGTTCAGAGCATGATGGCTGACCACACTGCTAACTACATCTGTCATCGAATCATCAGATGCAGGACTAGCTTAGTTTTCATCCAATTATTTAGCCTAAATTGTGTTTTTCAGCTGATTCTGTTCATGCAAGTCAATGTTTTTAATGTTTAAATTTACTTTTTGACAAAAATATGGACTCTTGAGTTAAGTTTATACTTTTAAACACTTTGAATATTATATAAACATACAAAACTGTTTATATTGGGGCTGGGCAATAAACTGATTTTATTGGATGAATTAGATTTTTGATTTTGAAGATTTAGTTTTCCACCAATGCGCTTCTGTGGTTTCTATAGCCAAGGCGGCCATCTTGTTTGATTTGGACGTTCAGTTCAGGCCAACTCTGTGGCGTTTTTTAAATTATGAGAACAAAGTTAATGCATCACAAGAATACAGTTGTAGTAAATCAAGAATAAAGTTCTACAACAATAAAGTCGAAATAAAATGAGAATAATGTCTCAATATTAGAAAAATAAAGTTGAGCATCTTGTGAAGTTATAGTTTGGTGTAATTTTTACAGATAGGGAAACATTTAATCTTTCAATATATCAGCATTAATTTACTATCAGTAGCAGGACTTTGAAGTGTTTTGAAGAAGAAAAACACAAAGGTCGTTATATAATCTCTTAATAACTCCATCAAAGCTTTTTACTCATTAAAATGACTTTTAATCTTTAGTTTAGGATGTTCTTTATTCTGGTAATATTATAACATGACTATATTCTTTATTAGACTAACATTCTCGTTGGCTAGCCCCAATACTCTATCACAACTCATGGAAGGGATGGTTGAAATAAAAGCCACTTTTTAAAAGTATTTTCTGTCATTTGTAGTTATTTTTTAGAAAAGAAAGTAAGAAAAAAATAGATAAGGTATGAAAAAAATTGGAGATTTTATTTGTAAACATCCCCCAGCTCTAGTTTATATTTTCAGTTAAGTGATTTACCCACTAGACGCCATTACAAACATTTAATCTCTTTTGATATGTTAAATTAGTTTAATGTGTAACTTATTATTTAAGCTTTATGTGATTATTTTGCATCAGTTCTTTACAATAATATATAGCGGATGAAAGCTTAGCTATTACTGTCAGCGCTCATGTCACTTCCTGTCTGAGATCTGATGGTGTGGCTTCAGTGCCGATCACTGCTCTGTCATCACTCCATTTCATCCCGTCCTCTTCTCTCATACAGAGCATGGCCTTGCTCCAGTCAGACTGATGTTCTGTCCCTGTGTTTCCTCTCAATCTCTTCCTATCATCTCATGTGTCTCATCCCCTCGTTTTACATCCATTCTTTTGTCCCATCATCAAACATTTCTACCTCTCTGATTTTCATCTTCGTCCTTCACGCCATCGGGTTCGTCTCCATATTTTCATCAGGTTTCCATGTTCCCACCGTGTCACTCCCATCTCAGCTGTTCTCTTCACTCTTCTCTCCCTCTCTTCTCTTTTCTCTGTCGGACAATGACACTGGAAAGTTCACCCCCTGCAACGTTTAAAGGATGGAACTGCCCAAGAGCTGCCAGTGAATGCTGCATGGGGCACTGGACTGGTGCATGCGCTGCTGCACAAAAGGGATTTTTGGTGCATGATGAACACTGCAAATGATGCAAGACTGGGCATGCTCACATAGTCAAAAACGTTTAGGATGTTTGTTTATTGACCTCCGTTTGACCTTTTAATGGTGTCAACGGAGCTTTTAATACTTCTTAGCATCTTTTTTTATTGGCATGCCTACAGAGAAACTTTTCAGTCAGTGGAAATGTGATTACAACCTATTTTACTTTGATTAGCCTAAATATGATGAAGAAAGACCTCTGTAAGATGAAGCATGGTATGAACACAGTCTGGGACTTTAATGCTTCATAAACTCAAAGAAAGACCAAAACAACTTCCTTTGAGACTAAATTTCTGACCTTGTCAAATTCGCAGTTGTTTGTAATATGTCTGTCAAGGATTGTTGTTGAGACTGTCTGAACCAAAGACGATCTGTTGATTCTTTATCCGGTTCAGTTGGACCAATATAGGACTATAATACTGACCCAGTTCATGCTGATTGTTAATACTACAGAGCTTTGTGATGTTTTTTATACCCATTGATCTTTTCCACATTTTGTCACATTTCAAACATAGACTTTGATGGGATTTCATTAATTAAACAACACAAAGTTGTGGGTAATTGTGAAGTTGGATATCTTAAAGATGATCTCTTATGCTTCCTTGAACAGGTTAGGATAGGATTATGGACTATATAAAACACGTTTATATTTTTTGCACAAAATCATTATTATAGAATAAGATTTCAGTCTCCTCAGATCTGCTTGTTTTGAGCTTTCAAAATGGGCTGCTTTAGGGCCTTTGTCTCTTTAAATCCAAATAAGGTGCTGCTGGCCATGCCCCCCACCCCCAAACTCAACATTATACTCTCATGTGAAAATGGCTTCAAACAGATGCACAGTTATACACCTGTACATCTTTGAAAAGCAGCAATAGAGCCTCCTGCACAACTAACAAGAATGTAGCAAATGGCTTCTGGATGGTAAGACAAAAACAAAACACTTTTCCAGCAGCCATTGTACAGCACATGCAGCGGGAAAACCAGCTGACCAAATGTTCTCGGGCTCTGTTAGGGTTGCTAGGTAACGGCGTAGTGTCCGTCAGTTGTGACTTAAAAATTTGGGAGGTTTTAGTTTAAGCTCTTGGGCTGTGTTAAGAAACAGTTGAGACTCAAGTGGAAGTATACAAATGTGCAAGATGTGAATTGTATATAATAAGTGGTTTTCTGGGCTACAATTGTTTTTGTTTTCCCAGCTACGTTTTCTAGTTTTTAATCACAACGAACTCTTCATAAGGTGCATGTGTGATCATAGCTAAGTCTTCTGAGATATTCTTGGTTTTTACAATTAATCTTTGTAGATCACTCAGACCTTTCTAATGATGTACAGTAAAACTTGGATCTGTACCCAAGCTTGTTCTTGAAAAAACGTTTATTTTTTTTTTCTGTCTGAGCTGGTCTCTGTCGATGGAAACCACTTACACACACTGTAATAACTCTCCAACATGACAGCCTTGCTGTCAGCTAAGGAGATGTAAGTAGTGGCTGTGTCCTTGTTTCGGTGGTCCGCCGGGACCCCTCGGTCCTCTCCGTGTCCCTCAGCTTCCATGAGGTTCCACTCAAATATTTATAGTGATCTGCCTCACCAGCTTACTGAAGGCCCTGTTCTATTTTGTGCATCATACACACACATGCAGTCACCATGTAGCAGCTCAGTAAATGCTGTTTTAATGAGAGGGTACTCCAGGCAGTCTTGCACCTGAGTGCAGCTTGTTCCAGCCTGTTAATGTGAATCCATGCCCATCCTTGCTCTGTTCCTGCAGTGATGCATCGTGCTATTTTTGACGGATTCTTGTTCGTTTTGTTTTTAATCTGTTCTTCCTCTCTCTTCTCGCTTCATGTGTCATTTTTGGCAAGGTAAGGAGCGCCCCGTCCTCCCCTGTTTTCCCACTCCTCCAGTATCAAATGACCTCCGGTATTTTCTGATTTTTCAGGTTTCCTCAGAGCTCCCTCACTTTGCTCTGTGTCTAAAATTGTCTTTAATGTGCATCTCTAACGTCTGGATGCTCAGTGAGGATGCTTTCGCTCATCCCCCCCACTTTACCGTTTCTCTTGTCTCTCAAGTCCTCTCCTCTTAACAAACCACCAGAGATTAGGAGAGCATGAACTTGACTCTTTTCTGACCCCGTTTCTTCTCCTTCAGAAGCAGGCAGGGTTTGGGAACAGAGTGCATTCACTTTCTCCTCTATTTGGATAATATTGTGCTTACTTATCATTTCCCTTTGCCTTCTCCCCCCTTCTTTACTGCTGAATATGAAAATTTACATCAAGCATGAGGTGATCAGTGAGGCAGACATGAAAGCCAGGAAAAAAATGGGAAAGATTCTGCTTCCCTTTTATTGTTTTTTTTCTCTCTCTCTGTCTGTTTTTTTTTTTTTTAAATAAATTCTTGATTTAAAACTACTCAAACATATGCTTAAAGTCTAGTTCCATAAAAGAGCTTATTAAATCCAAATTTTTCTCTATATCTACTTTTGGAACATGTTTAGAGACAAAAAAAAAAAAAAAATCAGGGAGCAAGATGTTCAGAGAACGAGAGGAACGAGGGAGATGCAAAACGGGAGAAGGAAAAGAAGGGAAAACATGCCAGACTTCCAGAAATAGTGGTTTTACGTAACTGGCGGGATGCTGATGTGATTGCATCTGATTAGACTTGAAACTGCACTCAGCCACTTGAAAAGATTTCATCCATGGAAAGACCTGAGAGTGACACCTTAACCAGCAGGTCATGTTTTATTCATTTAAATGTACCAACAGGAACAGATTTCTCTCCTTTAGGTTATAGTGTACATATTTTACAAGGATGGTATGCCTGATATAGTGCAGCTAAGTTTATCTATGTACTTCTCTTTCACAATAACATGCTGACACATTTAAAAGAATCCAAATTTTAACTTTAATTAAATATTTAACGATTGCTTTAATATTCACTACAAAAAAACAGATTCTTGCCAAGTATTTTTGGTCTAATTTCAAGGACAAATATCTTAGTACACTTGAAATAAGACAAAACTATCTTACAAGTACAAGTCCAACATTTTTATTCATGTATTCAAAAATTCATCCTGTTTAAGCCAGTATCAAAAAACATTGAGATACTAGTACTTTTTAAATCAATAGTAAGGAATTATTGACTTAATACAATACGTGATATCTTGGCGGAAAGTTAGTTGTAAGTTAGTTTTGTCTCATTTCTAGTGCACTAAGATATTTGCATTAGAAACTAGACCAGAAATACTTGGTAAGATTCAGTGTTTTTGCAGTGTTCTGGCTCAACTCGCTCCACCAACGTGTCTTGCTTAGATTTTGAGCCCCTCTGGGGGAAACGTTAATTCAAAGCAGTCAGACTTCCTTCTATCTATTCTTGAACAGAACTACTTCGCAGACTGCTCATAGTTTCCACTAGCTGTTGCGAGGGATTGTTCGTCTTAATATTCATCAGAGAACCGAGTCTAAAGTATTATTCCCATCTCACCCCTTCCCTCTTTACCCTTAATTAGAAAGCAGACTGAAAACTAATCCTCCTTAAGGCCTCCACAGGCAGGGTTTATTGTTGGGTTTACATGGCCGCCGTGTGTGGTGGTCGCCATCTTTGTTTCAGCTTTCTTCTCGTCCCGAGGGGAACATTAGAGTCGAGGTACTTTTTATTTCACTGACAACAACATTATTATTATTTTTCTTATTCACCCCTAGAACAGCTCTCCAGCTTGAAAGTACACTTGAAATTCCAGTTACATTAACTTCTCATCCGTTTCCGTTTGAGTTATGGAACAAAAAGACTCATCAAAACCCCAGATGTATTCAGCTTTGCCAATAAAAGCACATTTTATGTGAAGTGCATGCTGTTTGGAAAGGAAGCAACATCAAGAAGAGTTGGACTTTTAAATGAGTCACTAACTTAAAATAGTGATGGAAATTGGAGGTAGGTGTGATTTCTTAACTGGAAGGTACCCCAAAATAGTTTTTCAATGTCTAACTATGGCTACAGCTGCTTATTTTTGCTTTATTAAAAACAATGATTGACTAGAAAGTTGAGCTGTACAATATTAGAAAAATGTGGCTCTATGATTAACCTACATTTTCCATTGTCTCTCCTCTGTGTTGTATCCTCTCTAAAATATCTAGGTCAGGTGTGAGCAGAAGTCCATCTACCTTATGAAATAGAAATCTATCTTTCATGACACATGCAGTATAATTGCCCAACAGAAACAGCACACTTTGATAACATTTCTCATTTAGAATATTTTGCAGCTCAACTACAAAGATCAAATGAGAACAATAAATCTTAAAAATGCTGCGAGTGTTGTCTTTGAAAAATTAATCAAAGCAAAATCATCTCAGAAATTCTGACTGTTTAACTGTTTTTTTATTTTTACATTCATCCCTGCAGCAGCCAAGACCTTGCTCAACAAAAAGGCAGATGTTAAGGTAAGACTTTATTGTCTCCCTCAGACGTTTAAGGCCTTCTTTCTCTTCTCTGTTTGTCCTTGTTAGAGTTGGTCTTTTCTTCCTCTTCGCTTTTTCGCTCTTGCTTATTTTCGTTTTTGTCAAAAACAGATGTATTGTCTTGGCTTGTTTTTTACTTGTGTGGATCCAAACGAGGGCTTGTGAGTTTTATATCAGGCAGTTTTAGATGCATTTTAATTTAAAAACAGCTCTTATCTGGATGCACATCTGCTCTGCATGTTGCTCCCATTAGTCCATCCTTCTGATTGCCCCTTCTTATTTTGAATCCTACCATTATCTGCGTCTTCATTATTGAATATAACCATCTGTTAGCCCTCCTCATTTCATCACTTCCTCTCCCTTTCGTTGCTTCCTTTTCCTCCTCACCCCATCTGGTCGTTAACCCCATGTTTCCGCTCATCCTTTAATGAAGATCTCTCGCCATCCCACGCTCACGGAGACACTACACAGTAACACATCCCACACACAGCTCCCATCAGCGCGTCTGCATGCATGGCGCCGAAGCATGGAACATACTGTTCAGCTATGCGTTATGTTGGAGTTTGCACAGGTGTGTGTTTGTCAATATGTCCGGTTTGCCTTTTAAAAAAACAGACACCCAGAAAGTGAAAATGTGGGTGTGAGCATGCCTGCACTTGGAGAGTGTGTAAACGTGGGTGTCGGTGTTAAGTGTGTGTGTTGGTGTGAGTGAACGCTCCCCTTCCTGCTCGTTCGGTTCAGCAGGGAATGTGACTCCGGTTCCAGGAATAGCTGCCAGTCTGGACCCTGGAAACTCAAACGACAGAAATAGACTCTTACTTCCAATGTGGCGCTCTCATCGCCTAGCAACAGGCTCCCCACACACTCGCCCCGAAGCATTTCTAAAGTCGTCCTCTTCATTTGCTAATGTCCCCGCTTTTCATCCTTTTTCTCCTCTCTTTGCCTCGATTCTCCTTCCTTCCTCCACATGTCCTCATGTTTTTGGGGCCTCCTCATTCGTTTTCCACTTTCCGTTTTTTGCCCCTGCTGGTTCATTAATGCATAATAGCACCTGATGTTTCTCAGCTGAAGCACCTGTCCAGCGCTTGCAGGTGGCCTGTCTTTGGCATTAGCTGCCCTTTAGCACCTTTAGCCTCCTCTGCTGCCAGAAATTTCAATTAAAGGTTTCACTGCAAAAATACAAAATCTTACCAAGTATTTTTGGTCTTGTTTCTGGTGCAAATATTTTACTATGCTGAATTAAGACAAGTAACCTTTTAGCAAGCAATATAAGCTTGTTTTAGGTCAACGATTTCTTAATATTGAACAAAAGGTAAACGACTAGCTCCATTTATAACATGGGAAAAATGTCATGTTATAATTGAAATAATTTGCCAGTGGAATCAATTTAAGAAATAATTTGCTTAAAGCAAGCTCCTATCTCTTGCTGAATCAGAAAGTTTTGTCTAATTTCAACTGTAAGATTTTGTATCTTTGCTGTGTATCTATATTTATTATGAAATAACCTAGAAATCTTAAGTTTCTATTGATTATAAATAATTTTCTATTCACTTGTTCAATTTTTGTAGTGCCATCTTGTTTCCTGTAGTTAGAAGAGAGGGTCGTTTTTTTTGTGTGCGTTTACCCCCCTGTTTCGCAAACTTCCTTCTCATGCAACTTTTCCCTGATGTCATTCCTTTCTTGCTTGCACCACCTTTCTTTAGCAAGAGCTTTCAAGTCAGACTTCTCTAAAGACGGCCTTCTTTTCATGATTTTTGCTCTTCATTTTGTGGACAGAAGTTGTGTTTTAATCTTCAGTCGTCATCATTGCTTGTTTTATTTTCTCCCAACCTCTTCTTTTTACCGATCATCTCCACATCCATCAATAAATCCATCTCATCAATTGCCTGAGGACAGAAACGCAAGTCCAGCTCGACTGTCCAGTACATGGTGAGCACGCTGATTACACATTTGAGCTGTCACTCCTTTTTTGGTCATGCTTTTCAACTGACTTTCTTTTGCTTTATTCATCTCTCCTTCACTTTCATTCTGTTTGATAGCCGGTGTCAGTACATTGCCAAATTACAAAGGTTTTATTTGAGTGTAATTTATGTTTTACACGCTGCTTCTGAGTTGCAACAGGAGCCACTTCTCTGAAATTCTTTTTTATCAACTGACCCAGTCAAGATGAGGCACAAAGTTTCAGAAGAAAAACGTTTAAAGACAATACTTGTTCTTATAATACAAGGATTATAAGGATTAGAGCAACTCAGAAGGTAAACAGATTGTATTAAATGGGAACTCTATCTGAAACTTGGACTTGGATCATGTTTAAGTCATGTGACTTGCACTCGTACCTTAGAGAGTGATAACTGGATTTGGGCTCAACTCCTAAAAACCTAAAACTTGACTCTAAATATCTAAGTGATTGACTCTCAAAAGTACATATGTTTATTACACTGAAAATGAGGTAAAAGAGAGAAAAAAAACTTGATTACAATTGTTCAATGATGTTCTGAAGAGAAGAAATTGTTTACTGTTTGTGGCTTCACCTAAAACAACATGCTTTGATTTCAGAAGCTGGAGCAATGCAATACATCTGATACATCTGATCAGAGACTGTCGTTTTGGTCATTAGAGGCTTGAAACCTGTGAACATAATTAATTTTCTCTAGCAAAATTAATTTAGCCTTTTGTGAGCTTTTTGTGAAATGACATGAAGAAGATATTGAGCCACTAACATGGTTCGATTGAAACGCTGATTTTGCTGGAGTTCATTGTCTTCCTCACAGATTGTTGCAATGATGGGGAATCATTTATCCGATGAAGATGGGCTTGGTTGATGCTATGTTTGTGTGAAAGGAGGAATTTGTTTGGGAATATTTGCATTTGAGTTTACTGCATGGGAAAGTTTGTTGTTTTAATGGCTGTTTTGTGTTTTATGTTTTTTTCTGCTTCTATGTGCTGGCCTGCTCTCTCCTTTCCTGTCCTGTGCCAGTTAACTGGTGTTTAAATGCCATATTACGGCAGATCACATTAACATATGAACCCACACACACACACACACACACACACACACACACACACACACACGCGCACACACACACACACACACACACACACTTCTCTTAATAATTTCAATCAGATATAAACCAGTGATATCCATACTTTTTACCTTGTGGCCAAAATTGTCAAGTTGAAAGTAACCAAATGCCACAAAATGTAAATGATTGTAGATCTAAAACATAAAATCCAGCAGATTTGCCTTATTTAATAAAACAAAGCAAACAAAAATGTCCAAATTATATCTGAAATGTGCATTGTTTTTTATTATCTTTGAATTTTTATGTGTATTTTCATCAATGCAAACAGGATATGTGTCGCTCATTCTTCAAAACCTATCCTTTTTTATTTTGTTTACTAGCATTTTCTAAAAGGGTGCAACAAAGTCTGAGTAAAAGCTACTGAATATTTGTGGTCCTGTTTACTATGAAATTTAACTAAATAAGTACCTTGTCATATTTTATTTCTCTGTATCTTTTTAGAAAGGCAGTCAACATTTAATTGTTAGATTTGTTTAACTACATCAACCTGCAACTTTGAGCTGCCATTTTTTGTAGTGTGGCTGCACAAAATCACTTTGAGGGCCACAAATGACCCCCGAGCCACACTTTGGACACCCGTGTTATAAACCACCTATGACTCAGCATAGCAAATTACAGAACTTGAGACTTGAAAGTGAAATTAAGTCTTTATTTAACCTCCAATGTTCTTTATTAACTGGCTCAGATTCAAGCTCGCCGAAACTTTACCCACTTTCTGAAATATTTCTTTCTCCTCCCTTTTAAAATTTTCACTCCTACTTCACACAATTCTTGGCATTAAGCAAACTCTGACCTCGCTTGACCTCGCACCGATGAGTAGGAACTGCTGAGATGGAACAGATTTGCATGGTTAAGATTTTATGTAATGGGAGCTGACTTTCTAAAAGTGACTCACTTTGATGATTCACTTCCACTCCCAGTATTCTGCTCCACTTAGCAATTTCAAGTTGATATTTTCTCCCAGCAGGATTAATGTAGATTTGATGCCAAACCTCTATGATCAGTGTGATCTAGAAAGAAAGTGTTTGCTCTTTGATGTGTGGCCTTCTAAACGGCATTTCATCAAAGCTTTAGGGAGAAAAGAAAGGAGGTTCAAGGCCAAAAAGCATTGTTGAATGGTTGCTATGTGTAACCCTTAACAGGGGGGCGTCACTGGTGACAGTGAGATGATGTCACCCTCTCATTATCATTAACCATACCAGTTTGTAGAAATAACATTTAAGATAATGTTCACTGTTTACCCCTGTAGCGGTCTTCTACTTTCTGGACTCCACACTGTATATGATATGCACCTATTTTTATCCTGCTATTCTTGTGAGGTCATTCACATATGATTATGTTCCATCTCTTTATATGGAGATTTTCATTACACATCTATTGAAAAAAAAGTATATGAAAAAAAAACATTTGCTAACGTGCATGTGCAGAACTCTGCAGTTTTATTGGGATTTGTGGTAAAAAAAACAACAACAACTTTAAAATAAACACATCTGTTGTTGCAGTAGCTTAAAAGATTTAGAGAAATCCAACATTTGGAGTTCATTTCTTCCAAATAGAAAACTCCTATAAACGAATTTTGTTTTAATCAAAATTACCAGCTCTACAATTGATGGCATCCCCAACAAATCCTAAAAGGTGAATATAACTGAAGCATATTTCAGATTATGCTACACTTTTTTAAATTGATCGTAGTGTTGAGGACATTTTTTTTAGTAATGTGTAACACAGATTCTCACTGTTCAAAACAGGAATGATACATGTTGTTTAATTGACACAAATGTGAGATTATGTCACAGAATAAAACATTAACTTATTTTAGGACTTTTTACTCATTTTTACCAGAAACACTAATAAACATGTATATGCATTGCAGTGTAGTTCTTTTTTTTCTACTAGTTTTGCTTTCAAAAAGCTAAAATGTCTTGTAATCTACTAAATATTATCTTGATCGTTTCCCAGGTGTTTTGAGGGTCTTTCAATATTTTTATTTTGACTTTTGCTGCTTTTTCCACTCAGTTTTAATAACTCATAACTCAACATTTACACTTGCATGGGAAAATGGGTGCAAACAGATGCGCAATTATATAACCGTGCATCTTTGAAAAGCAGAAGTGAAGCAAGAGCTGCTTCTCTGAAGAATTTACAAAAGTACAACTGACTTCTGTTGTGTTCTGGGGTTTTTTGAGGACTGTCTTGCAGATTTCTGCTGGTTTAGTTCAGCAGCATTTTAATGTACCAAAGGTTTACAGATTATCTTTATTTATGGATAAAATCATATGGTCTAAACTTTTATCAAAATAAAAAGCACAAAGAGCAAACATGCTGTTTGATGAAAAAAGTTGAGTATAAAGAACAAATAATCCCTTCTCTCTATATATAAAGTCACATATTTATCTGAAAAGGAGTGAAAAAGAAGCATCTTGGAAGGAACCTCAGAAAATGTGGAACAAATATTGACTTTAGAAAGTCTGTCTCCTTGGGAGCAAAATGAACAATTGAAGGATGATTCAAGACTTCTGCCCAAAAAATGACTTCACACTGGTACAGTGAGCAATCACACACACACACACACCTGCATGGACACCCCCTCTTGCTGTTGTTAACACTCTTGTTGTGTCTCCTCCCTTTTCCTCTCCTTTCCTGCACAGCCTCAGACAAACAGCACCAAAAACAGCATAGTCACCAGTCCCAAAGGAAACATCCCTTCACCTGCTCTGGTATTTACCTCCCAACTTCCCTTCACCTCAGTTGGGGTGTGTGTGTGTTTGTGTGTTTGTGCCTTAAAGCCCTCTGTCTTCTCCCCACTGCTCCCTGTTTGTGTTTACTTCTGTGTGCATCCGTCAGTTGAAGGTAATCATCGGCTGGTTAGGTTTTAAATCAGCAGGTAGTGTCAGGAGACATTTCCCTGTGGCAGCTGGGGATGCTGTGTGACTTGCATTCAGATTTGTTTTGTGCCGCTGTGGCATTTTGCCCGTCTGTGTAAGTTTTCCAAAAATGACTGGACACTGACAGCCTGCAGGGACTTCCAGTGTGTGTTTACTGTAGCAAAATTATCTAAAGGTACACAAACCTCGGTCAAATAACATCTCAATCAATCTTTTTTGTTTATGTTTCAAATCTGATGGATTGAGATGGAAGCTGCAACAAGAAGCTTCTTCAATTTTGTGTGTGTGCTTTTTGTCCTAAAGCTTATTATCAGCAGCTATTCTGTAAAGTTTTAACTTGGTACAAATCAGATTAGGATTTAGTCCCAATGGGGGGAATAAACAAATTAATAGCAAAATAAATATTTTATTGGCTAAAATGCAATTAGTGAATGCTTGGTCATGTGTTGCAAAGAATGCATCCATCCATCCATCCATCCATTGTCTGTTCACCCTTGTCCCTAATGGGGTCGGGAGGGTTGCTGGTGCCAATCTCCAGCTATGGTCCAGGCGGGAGGCGGGGTACGCCCTGGACAGGTCGCCAGTCCGTCGCAGGGCAACACAAAGACATACAGGACAAACAACCATTCACACACACACACACACCTAGGGAGAATTTAGATAGACCAATTAACCTAACAGTCATGTTTTTGGACTGTGGGAGGAAGCCGGAGTACCCGGAGAGAACCCACGCATACACAGGGAGAACCCCGGCCGGGAATCGAACCCAGGACCTTCTTGCTGCAAGGCAACAGTGCTACCAACTGCGCCACTGTGCAGCCCGCAAAGAATGCATCTGCAACAAAAAATGCTTCTAACAACACAATACAGTGATTATTTTTGCAATGGAAATAATAATTTACTAATAGCAAAGGTGCCTAATAAGATATTTTTAAAATAATTTTAGCCAGGTGAAACTATAACTATTCCACTTCTTTAATGGATAACATATATTTTATTATATCTTACATGCAAAATGTAAATATTTCGTGCAGTTTTGTTTTAATTACTTCTCTTAATAAGTTGTTCTTTAAGCAAATGGCATAGTTTTGACTCCATATGTTCCAGTTAACGATCAGTCGATTACTAAATTAGTTCAAGTCAAATCAAAGTTTAATTATATACCACATTTACAACAACTTTAGTTGACCAAAGCCTTCACAGCAATCATAACATCATATGTAGAAAAATTATGAATCAAGAAATAAAATTCAGTTTGGTAAAAATATTAAGACAGTTATAAAATTGGCAGAAAATAGCAAAGACATGATTTCAGCTGCAGTGATTTTCCAAAAACTCAAATTAGTGAAGTACTAATATCTACCTTCTGTTTTTTTAAGCTGGTGTTGAAGACCAGGAAAAATAGATGACTATTATTTCAATAATATTTTCAATTATTTCAGCATTAGTACAGTTTCTTCACCAGGTGAAAACAGAAAGTTTTGGAAAATATCTTTTGCCCTTCAGTTTTCTTCTGAAGCTGCAGAAAAATTCATTATTTCTGTTATAAATCCACATTGAAATTGGGGTTTTATTTTTTTTAATTCTACTTTTCTAAAAGTAGGTCCTGTATATTCTTTCAACTTGTGAAATACACTTGCCAGCTACTATATTCCCACTTATCCCCCGTAGACCACAGTTATAAATGGGTGGAAACGTAGCTTCAGATGCTGCTCTCATGAGCTCACCAACTGTGACATGTAACACAGCTGAGCATGTAATAATAATCTATAATATCTTCTACTCTGCTGAGTAAAAAGCAACACGTGCAGCCACACGAGCGTGTTTCTAAACCAGGCTGTGTGTTGCTCATGTGTGGCTGTGAAGCCCACTTATGCACTAAGCTCAGGCGTAGAGAGTTTAAGGGGAGAGTTACATTTAAGAGCTTAAGACTCTTGTAAAAAATAAATAAATTAAATGTTCACTGAAGCCTGTTTTGTAGAACAGACAGATTCTCTGATCCTTGAAAGGAACTGAGAGCGTTTGGAGGGCCAGAGGTTTGTTTTTTTCTGCCAGGGTCTCAAACTAGTTAGCGTTTCATCTTTTCCAATCAGGAGCAGACTGCTTTCACTTCCACAAACCTCTAATCATCTGATCTGGAAGCTGTAGAATCCGGTGGAGGAATTTGCAATACATATTTCAAAACAGTTCTGTCTTGTTTTTTAAACTGAATCAGTTTAATTGAACCTAAGTGAGGTCATTGGCACTTCTTTCCTTCCCTCCCTCCATCGGATCATACAATGGCATCAGCATTCCCAGTACACCCCAGGTACTTTGTTCTCACTCATCGTTGCCACCATCATCATCCGAGTTGCCATCACTGCTTGTTTCCCTAGGAGATAGTTGCCTAGGCGACACCCAGAGCATCACAGAAAGAGAAAGAGAGGAGAGAGACGAGTAATGATTGGTCATGAGAGAGGTGTCACTTCCCGCAGGGAGAGGAGTGCTGTAGAGGATATGGAGGGCTCTGATGGGTTCTGATTTACTGTATGTCGAGTGAAGAGTGAGAACAGCTGTAGAAAATGGAGGGAGGGAATAAAAAACCCGTTAAAGGGGTTGAGTCATGAGGAATCAGGGCCTGCAGAAATGAGAAGGAAATAGTGTTGGACTGCAAGTCACAAAAGTGAAGAAGTCAAGCTCTAACAATGCAGCATTTTCGTTTCAGGGGGAGCCTAATGTTTGTTACACAGAGATGTGCGACGTCTGAAACGGTGCATTGTTTTTGCAACACCGTACTCATTTTATTTATCAATTAATATATTGATTAATCTTTGTGCAAATTTTTCATTTAATCCTTTTTTATACAAGCTTACAAATACATTAAAAGATGCAAATAAACAAATCATTTAGTTCCTTTCTAAACAGAAAAATAAAAATTTTATTTCCAAAAATAAAACAATTCCTATTGTGAAAGCCTGAGGTTTTTTTTATTTGTTGCAAAGATGCATTTGCAGGATAAAAAAAATCTGCTTGACTTAACATTAATAGAGTGTACGGCTGATCCGTTGATTATTATTATTATTTTTAAATTAACCACAAAATTACATAGCAAAAGGTGCTTTATAAAAATACTTTTTACAGTATTTGAACCAGGTGAAGCTAAAGCTGAGCCACTTGATTTTAGGTAGAATAGATTAACAGACAAAGGTCTTTTCTTTTTTTAATCCATCCATCCATCCATTTTCTGTTCACCCTTGTCCCTAATGGGGTCGGGAGGGTTGCTGGTGCCAATCTCCAGCTATGGTCCAGGCGGGAGGCGGGGTACACCCTGGACAGGTCGCCAGTCCGTCGCAGGGCAACACAAAGACATACAGGACAAACAACCATTCACACACAAACACACACCTAGGGAGAATTTAGATAGACCAATTAACCTGACAGTCATGTTTTTGGACTGTGGGAGGAAGCCGGAGTACCCGGAGAGAACCCACGCATGCACAGGGAGAACATGCAAACTCCATGCAGAAAGACCCCGGCCGGGAATCGAACCCAGGACCTTCTTGCTGCAAGGCAACAGTGCTACCAACTGCGCCACTGTGCAGCCCTTCTTTTTTTAATCTTAGACTTAAATGCAACATGTACTGAGTATATATTTGTACAATTTTGGCTCAGTTACTGCTCTGAGCTTGTTGTTCTTTGTACAAATTGCCTTTTTGAGTCTTTATACTCCAGTTAACAATTAATATTTGGTTACTAAGTTAGTTGACAACTGTATTTCAATAATCGATTAGTCCAATTAATCGTTTCAGCCCAATTTTTGAGTCTTTTACGGCATTTAGTTGTGGTATTGAAAGCAGCGTTTCAGAATTACAACTATGGAAAAAATTAAGTGCTCACTGCACTGAACCCCATTGAACACCTCATGGTTATTCCACCAAATATTGATTTCTGAACTCTCCCTCAGCTAAAACATTAGTATTGTTGTTTCTAAATCAATATGAACTTGTTTTCTTTGTATTATTTGAGGTCTGAAAGCACTGCATCTATTTTGTGATTTTGGCTATTTCTCATTTTCTGAAAATAAATACAAATTTTTCTTGGAATTTTGGAGACATGTTGTCGGTAGCTCATAGAATAAAAAAAGCAATATTAAATTTTACTCAAACATATACAACTAACAGGAAAATCAGAGAATCTGATCATTTTGCAGTGCTCTCTTAATTTCTTCCAGAGCTGCATTTGTTTCCAGAATATAATCATGAAATGACCGTTCTCTCTGGTCTATCATGTCTGTTGAATCGAGGGTGTTAGATCTGCTTGATTTTTTTTCTTATTTATTTCTTATCCTGGGGTGTGTTGGGGTTTTTGTGCAGGGTTTGCCAACCCCTTGTGAGATCTATGTCACAGAGCACTTCATGCATAAAAAATGAGCTGGCTGATTCTTCCCTTTAGATTTCTGACAATCCACATGGTTCATTGCTTGTTTGTGTCATTGAGAACATGGAGGTCAAACTTCTACATGCACAGCTGGCTGGTCCAGAAATACGTTCCTGCTGTTTTACACCAGAGTCAGATAAGTTCAGGTTTAAAAAAGGATGCAGTTGGTTGACTTTTATAATGCATGCTGTGGGGAAATCTGTGCTTTACTTGCACAAAAGTCCTTGGGTAGTTTGGTGTAGCGTATTCTTTGAAGTTGAAAGCTAGTTTGATGTGGTGATTTTAAGCAATTTGGTTGGATGACTGTGTCTGTTCTTCGTTCGTTAGTCTGCAGGGAGCAGAGCTGACTCCAAATTACAGTTTTCAGCTCACCCACCCACTTTGTTGCTTTGTTGGAGGGTTTTACCCCCATCTCCTCCACCAGCGTTTCCTTCTGTTGTTTCTCTTTTTTTTCTTTACTTACCATTTCTCTCTACATTTACTTCATATTCTGCTCTTTCTCTCACGTTTCCTCCATCTTCTTCCACCTCCCCTCCTCTTCTTCCAGGAACCTCAGACAACTGTCATCCATAATCCGGTGGACGGGACAAAGGTATTCACCATTCCCAAGTCTGGACCTCACTCTTCATCCTTTTTTTCCCCATTCTCCTCCTCTTCCTTCTCCTCTCCTTTTTACATGTTTTTAACATGCATTTGTGTGAGTGCACCACTGCATTGTGTGTGGATTTAATGTTTGTGTGAGTGTGGCAGGAATTGAACTCCTGATATTTATGCTTTATTTAAAAAAGCTGAGATTAGCTAAAATGTTTCTTACCTCTGCATGTGTATTTGTTGTAAACCAGTTTTGTAAATAAACAGACCTGCAGCAGGAAGATCTGCTGAGAATTTTTCTTTTTATGAAGTTCTGCTTACAAACAAACTATTTGCTCCTGCCTGGCTTTTAGTTCAGGAACTTTTTTACTCTAACTTCCTCATAAATGTTTCCCCTACATGCAGGTGCATTTCCCTAATTTACAGTATAATTGAAAAGTTAGCTAAGCTTACTTCGTTAACTAGGAACAAAAGGTGAAATTTGTTTGTTTATGGATTGATTACCCATAGTCACAAATTAAAATGCTAGTGTTCAGTCACAAGACCAATCAAGGATGGTTTTTAATACAGAAATTTTAGCCTATTAAAAAGTTTTTCCGTGTGTGTTTTCAGTACTTGTTGGAGGCTAATTTTGCACGAATTACTGAATTAAAGCGGAGTGACATGGAGACAGCTTGTTGTTCTGCTGTTATGTTAATGGACCCAAGTTGCTTTAATGGTTCCCTTCAACTCGCCTGCATTGTTGGCTCTAATGTCAATAATGCATCATTGTAATCCAGACGAACTGGTATTAGAATATTCAATGGCAGAGTTAAAAAAAAAAAAAAATTCTTCACAATTATTTATCAGTGTTCTTTAAAAAGTTCCTTATTTTGTATACAGCATGCTTAAACAAAAAAAGTGAAATTATTGCTAATATCTATCTTGTGTTGGAAAAAGTGAAAAGAATTTAATTCATTTCCACTTTTTTCTAAAATCATAGTAAGTGTTATTTAAATTTTATTTGACAAACTGGCATTAATCAATTCTGTACACTCTACACTTTGATCCAAAGTCTGTCCATATTTGTTCAGCTTGTTCAAATACAATTTCATATTTCAGTGAGGTTTAACTGTATCAGTGAGACAATTTATCCGATTCTTATCTCTCATGTACTGTAGAGTCACAGATCTGTATTGCACGTAAACGTGCTCTTATGTTTGTTCAGCTTATGTAACTTCTGATAGTACCGTAGTTATTACAGAAAACATGTTTTTACATGGTATGTATTAGGAAGTTGTGCATGAATCTGCATGAGTTTGCAGAAAGATCCCTTCCACCCAGGCAAGACTGAGTTTTCTGTGACATCCGGTTTTTATAAACTTGTTTCATACTCAAAGGAAACATTAAAGTTTTTGACACCCATCTGATTTAGAGCAGAATACTTATTCTTTAGTACTAAAGTCAATCTAACATCTAATGATTTTAGGACAGAATGCTGATAAACTACTTTATAAATATGAGTCATAAAATTGCAAAATGTGCAAAGAAACAAACAGAAGGTGTGATCAGATATTTAGAGCCTAACAAATGTTAGTTTTCTCCCCCTCTTCTTGGCAGAAATGCAGTTAACATCCTCCTTGCTCTTTCTTCCTCTGCTCAGGTCACCGGCTGCTCTTTTAAAGGCTATAAAAATCCACTTTTGTGCTCTTGAAGCTGCTGGTGAACGTGTGCACTCACTAATCAGGTCATGGAGTCTCTCAGCACCCTGTACATGCAGGGGAATTTAGACCCATTTATTCTGCTAATTGGAAATCAGAAACTCCTCTTCTGGCGAAAGGAGTGACAGAAAGGCAGGCAGACAGACAGGAGGATAAATATATCCGAACGGCGTGCCGCTCTGCCAGGGATGACAGCCGATCTTCCTGTGAGAAGCTCGTCTGTCTGCTTATGATTTTGAGAAAGGTAGAAAAGCCTCCTCCAGTTTAAAGTTTCAGAAAGTGTTTAAAGCTGCAATATGTAACTTTTATGTATAAAAAAGTTTTTAAAACTGTCACTATAGTCTTATAGTGTAATATGAGATAAGTAATCTGTGAAAAGGTAGATTTCCACCACTTCATTCTTGAGCTACTATTGTTGCCTACAAAAATGCACAGCTCCCGACCAAAAACAATCAGTCAGAGCAGGGAGGAGGGTCTTAGCGCTGTCAATCATCCTCATTTACACACTGCTAAATGTGCTAATGGCTAAGAAACAACTTGCCATTGCAGGAAAATCTGGTAGATGTGTCGCAGTAACAAAATATTGACGGTAAACAAAAATTATGTTGTTTTGAGATCATTTTCAAGCAATCTTGTAATGGGATAATAATGCAAGAACACATTCTCATAGATCAATAAACCTTAAATTTTAATGGACATTTAGGTGTGGAACTGGAAAACATTTTATACATATAAAAATTAATAAACAAAACAACAGAAACAACAAATAAAATGAATTATGAAGTCTCTGTTAATAAAATTGATGTTGCTCAGACCAAACCACCAGATGGAAGACTTTCGTCATCCAATTTTTGGTAGAAAGAGAGGGCAAAAAGGGAAAGAAGATAAATCATCCAAATGAAAATTATTGAGGTCATTTTAATTTATTATGTGATTTATTGCGACAGGCCTACTCATTGGTGGCCATGTTAACCAGCTTGAGTATTCACTGCAGGCTCTGCTATCAGAAAGAAGCTGCAGCTTAGCAAAGAGGAAGCAAAGGAATGGGAGGAGTGGACGAGCCACATGGAGGGTGACTGACAACACTAAGACCCGCCTTCTGGCTCTGATTGGTTGTTTCTGGTTAGCACTGGGAGCACTGGGAGAAGGCAGAGGAGCTCGAGTTTTTTCCACAGATTATCTGTCTCATATGCTATCACGACATAGTGACAGTTTTAACAAATACGTAAAAAGAAAAAAAAATTATAAAAGTTAAATACTGGAGGTCAAAAGTTTAAGGTCAAAAGTCGCACAGATTTTACAGTTTGATTTGATGTCACAGTTTTAACAATGATTCTTACTAACATAAGTAAGAATCATGTTCATAACTTTTGGCTTCCTCTTGTGAAGGGTTTCCACATGTAATAGATGCTGCTGCTCATGATGTGTCATGACAGGATGCGCCCCCTGCTGGCCTGTGTTCCGCCGCTGCAGATTTACCTTGTTTATCCTTTGTGTGACAGATGTCTTTATGTGAATCCTGCTCAGTGTGAATCCCCTGCTGTGCTTGAACACAAAGTGATTGGTTAATTTGTTTTCTTCTCCAGGAGTCGTCAGACAGCAGCAACACCACCGTGGAGGACGAGGATGTGAAAGGTTAGGCCTCACCAATACAAACGAGTCTGAGCTTCTGTTCACTGACGTTACAGAAGCAGTAAATTACAGGATTTATTTTACAAGCACTTGATGTTTTTATGATGCCGTTTCTTAGGCAGCCAGCTTGTGTAACTGCAATCATGAATATCATATCAGGCAGATGAGTACGTTTTACAACAGCGGAGGAAATAAAAAATGTTTTCTTCTTTTTGGTTGCCTGGTAGCTTGCTTAGATTTTCAGCAGGGTTTCTTCTTTTTCAGAGAGGCAGGTTTGTGTTCCTGACAGCTTTGCTACAGAAAGAGCCTCTTTGTGAAAAGATTCAGTTTGTGAATATTTGTTGTAACAATCTGTACAGCCTCTAAAATTAAGCCTTTGTTTTATCTCTGTCTTTGTTGTTTGCGGGACTGAAATATTTTGCGTCTCAGTGGCAAAAAGAAAATTATTTACAGACAAACACTGCGTAGCTCCCCATCTCTTTGTCTATCTCTGTTCATCCTTCATCCACGAACCAATCAGTCATGTTATTTGTCCTACAGTAAATCTGTCCGTCCAACCAATTATCTGTCCATCCAATTTTCTGTTTGTCTATTTAGCTGTCCATCCAAGCATTTCTGTCATCCATACATCTGTTGATGATTGTCACCCAACCATTTGCCCATCTATCCATCCATCCATAGATCCAGCCATTCATGGATTCATGTATTTGTCTGTACATCCATCAATCCAGCCATTTAAACCATTCATTCATCTGTTCATCCAACCGTTTTTAGCATTCGTCAATGCGTCAAGCCTTCTGTTTGCCTATCTGTTCATCCATCCATCCATCCATCCATCATTTAATTTATATGACCAATCATTTATCCATCCTTCCTTCTATCTATCCATCTATTCATATATTATCCTTTCTTCCTTCCTTCATACTTTCCTTCCTTATGTCCTTTATTCATTCACCCATCCATCCATCCATCTTCCTTCCATCCTCAGTTAATTTATTTAACCAATCATTTGTCTTTCCTTCCTTCTTTTCATCCTTCCTTCTTTTGTTCCATCCATCTTATTCAAGTCCTGATAAACAATAGACTTTGGACTTTAAAAGTGTGCTGGAATCCTGATTTTATATTTTATGGAAGCCGCTGATAAATGCCCTTGTCACTGGATGTTTCCTGCTTATGTTCTGGATTTTGAATAATGGAGTTATTTTCTGGAGAAAATAACTCCATGTTCTCTTTTTATTTGTGTGTAGACGCCCACGAAAAGATCCTGCAGCACATTATAATTGTTGAGAGAATTCTTCTTCATAAAAAATAAAAATGTATCTGATGTTTCCGCTGTGCTTTAAATCAGCTGAAGCTAACATTTTACTGACCCCTGGTGGAGCCCGGCTGCATTGCCTCATCATGATGCATTTTGTCACCTGCTGTGTGATTGTTGGTGTGTCTGAGAGGTGAGAGGACGGGCTGCAAAATATTACATGTTTTGTTCAGCTGCTTCAGTTTGGCTCCCTTCAAATATGTTGGGTCGAATCGAGGATCCTGAGTAATCCGTTCCTCAAAATGCCAATACGCCTGGTCTAATATTCAGCTGGCACAGTTGCCGCTGAGCAGAACATAGCCTGCATATTAGAAAAGAAACTCCACACTGCGCTTTTGTTTCAAGTCTTTTTTTTAGCTTCTGTGGGTGTGGCTGAGTTTTTCTAGCCTGCGGAGTTCAGCACAGAGAAAAAGCCCCGCTTTCAACATCTCAGCTGAGTACAATGTGTCTAAATGGGGTCATGAATGCTTCATTTCAGTGTCAAGCACACAGAACAGAATGTGCACTTCCATCTTCTCTTCCTCTTTGTGATTTTTTTTTTTATTTCCCTACCAAGCACAGCTGAGAACTGCATGAAAGCCAAACCAGAGTTAGAAAGACAAAACAACAGTAAAGTGCAACAGAAGCAGTAGTCTGTTAATTTATCTGCTTTTTTTTGTTTTTTAAAGTGTTATTAATCTGCTCAATATTTTAAAACTGCAAGGCGATTTTTTTTTTCTGGATTTTTATGATGGTTAGAGTTTTTTTGCAATCGATAATGACTAACACCTCATTTCAGCTTTAGTTTTAGTGACAATAAAGCTGGAAAATTCTGACCAAAATTGTTGTTGTTTTTTGCTGAAGCAAAAGAGGCAACTGTGATTGTGCTTGCAGCCATTTTTCAGTAAATATCAGAAGCGATTTGCTAACTAGGATAACATGAGGAAAGGATGAGACCAGGCACAAACGTGAACCGTTTTCAGGATTGAGTCTGTTAATACGTCTAAAACATTTGTTTTGTCTGATTAATTTGGAGCCAGTGATTTTAAATTGAGCATTGAGTATATTAATATTTTCTCATATTGTTAATATGCACAATAACAATGTTTCAAAAACTGTTTGGTTGCTGTAAATAGTATGGTGTTTAATTTCCAAGTGAAGTGAATTCACATTTTGAATTATTTTTAACCAATCAGATTGATCCTCATTGCTACTGATGCTTCCAGTTAATTTAAATGATTGTATTGTTGTTGTGAAGAGAGACAAATCCGGCATCCAACCCAATGTAGTTTTTACGCCACATTATGACTAATTTGTTTAGGGTTCAGTTATAATTTTTGATTGACTGACTTGTTTCCAGAATTATCCAGATAATCTAAATTTGCATGATGCCAATCTTTGCCATTTCCAATATGTGATTTTATGTGAAAAGACGTAAAATTTCAGAGTGCTGCTCTTTTAACACAAAGCAGTCCTTGCAGACTTGCCTCAGAAAGGAGTTTGTCTCCCTGGTCAGCAACATCACCAGCCTGCCTTCAATTTCCTTTGCAACCAACTGCTGTGCTGCTATTACTGAGTGGCTGAAAGGTACGACTTCACGTTTTAGCTGAGAAAACAATTTTTACAGCAGAACATTGAAGGCTTGAGGCTGCCAAAACTTTAAGTATGTACATCCAGATATATTCAGAAACTTTGCTACGGAGTTGGTCAAAAAAAAAAGTATGGCTTTTTCCATCTTGATATCTTTAGAAAAACCTTTAAAGCTTGAAAGCTGTGTTGAAGTTGTGTCGTCACAGCAACATTTTATGAGGGAGCAAATAAATTGAATGTTTTTCATTTTATCGGGTAGTTTACGATGTAATGTGGGAAACCCAAACACACCAATTGACTCTCTTACATTTCTTCTGATTGGTTTGATCCTTTAATAGCATGCATAACAGAAATGCATCACTTCTAGAAACGTAATAACCTCGCTTTATTGCTTCTAAACATCCCTTTGCAATAATGAAGATGACAGTGGGTGAAATAATTATTGAACATTTCTAGTGGGGCCAGTGACATAAGATTCACTCTAGATATCAGCAACAACTCAAGCAATCTGCTATGATAAAAAAAAAACCATAATTTCGCAATTGCAGTGTTTTTATTTAATAGAAAATTCTATGAAAATGACATGTGAATAAGTTTTGTCATTAATAAACACTTCCTGTTATCTACTTCATCTTTCCTGCCAGTGGTAGCTTTTGTTTGTTGAGCACATGACTCATGACGCAAAACAAAAGTGTTTCCATTGCAGTTCTGCAAAATAAATTAATTTCTTTGTAGTTGAGAAATCACCTCATCTCAGAGCAGAAGCAAAAGTGAGTTTTTTCAAAATTTATGTAATTCAATTTAGCACATTTATTCTTGTAATTCCATTTTGCACAATTTTAAGGTCAATGGAAATGCAGCTTGTGACGCTCACTGGCACATTAGATAGATAGATAAATCTTTATTGTCATTGTCACAAGAACAACGAATCTTTTTAAAGATTCTATGAAACAGTGTCATTGTTTTTAAATTGTTTTTATTGTTTTATATTTGTGCATATGTATTAATTGTTTTTATCTTGTAACCAGGTTGCCATGTATTGCAAATTTTTTGCTCAGGTCCCTCTTGAAAATGAGATCTAGATCTCAACGGGGTTTACCTGATTAAATAAAGGAATATATATAACGAAATTTAAAAAGTGCCATCAGTCAGTGCATATGCTTAAAAACAAAAAAATAACTGTCTCACAATTCACACACAATGTAAGAAATAACAAATAACTGCAAAAAAACAAAAGAAACTAATAAATAAGAATAATTAAATGGTTTAGAAATACAGCAAGCATGTTTTGCAACAGACTTTTTTGTGAAAATATCTATTTCTAAATACTGACATTGTTTTGACACTGGGATTTTTTTTTGGCTTTCTGTTCCTCTTTTATTCCAGTTTAGCCCATAATTTAAAAAAAAAAATGTTCCTTAAAATGTGTTTAAATTACCTGGGTTGTTACCAACATCTGGCTAAGATTTTATTTCACTGGCCATATTAAAACCACTAATGAATTGTTAATGTACTTGTAGTCCTAAAAGCCCGACAGTCCTCCTCTATCAAATTCAGCCCTACCACCACACCCCTGTAGGAGGCTTGGGCAGGGTTGGGGCACCTTTGACAGAGACGTTGAGGCTAAAAAAGGGGGAGGCCACCTAAATTTAGCTTTGGTGGCTGGAAACCGCAACGGACCGCCCAGAGAGGCGTGAACACACGCCGTTCTTCTAGCGCCACCCCTGGAAGGCATTCGTCTCACACGGCACTTTTATGGATCTTGAGATTTAAACGGGGGTGACAGCGCAGAGAACACCTCATGGGCTAGGTGAGCGCGGGAGGAGGGGTCGCTCGTGCTCGTCTGGAACAGTTTGTGCCTTCATAGTCATTTTGGGGTCTTGTCAGGTTAGTGCTGGACAGCTGCTTTGTAATCCAACACCCAGGTTGACTTTTGGAGGATGCAATCTGTTGTATTGGCCTCAATACTATGCTACTTGTTAGACTCAGTTACGTTTTATGCTGCTTGTTTTTGAGACAGATAGTTATTCTGAAGAACATTTACTGAGTTTGTTATTTACAGGGTTGTTGTAAGTTATTGACAAGTCAAACAAGTCATTGTTTCTGATGTTACCCTTGCTCTTAGAAGATTGAAGTGTGCAGATCTTCATTGGGATTTTTCCCACATGCATGGTACTTTTTAAGAATCACATTCATGTGAATGAATGTCTTGCAAAAGTATTAATTTTCCTTCAACCTTTTCACTCATTACTACAAACTTCAGAGGATTTCATTGAATGTTTTAGATCAGGGGTCTCAAACTCGCGGCCCGCGGGCCAACTGCGGCCCTCGGGACAATAGTTTGTGGACCCCGCCTTAATATGAAAGTTTAATGTTAGTGCGGCCTGCGAGTTTGATATAATTGGCACTTTTCAGTGTTGTGTGCAGAGCTGAACGAACTTACCAATCACGGTGGAGTATATTGCTCTCGGGGGCGGGACATCGGCCGGGCCTATTTGCATTTTCTATTTGTCATTATTTGCATGCGGTACATGCGCAATTTCCGCGGCCGCTCCCGCTTCACGTGCTTCAGCATCCAGTCTAGACCCGGAAGTTGCTGATCAGTGTAACGTAATTAAGGTTAGGCGCTGTAATGCTTGGGTTGAGTTTAAGGGAGGAGAGGAGGCGGCAGATTCGTCAGGACAGTCAAAAACTCACAACCACACTGGTACTGGGAATTCCCCAGTGTTGTCCTTTAATAAAAACGCTCTTCACCAACCTTACAAAGCCCAGTTGAACGGCTGCTATATTATCAGACATGAAAATTGAGCAGCGTCCAAACAACCCGTAACATTACTAAAAAGTTAGGGAGCTAACATGTCCGTCTAGCACGTTTCTCCCACGCTCTCTACAGAGAAGCCGTGGCGCATACTTCTGATATCATTAGCAATGCTACAGTATCTTAAAGAGACACTACACAATTACGGCTGTTACAGAGCCTGACTATGGCCAAATATGGTAATAGGCAATCAGAAAGGTTCGGCTGAGGAGACCATGTGTGTGAATGCGGCCCAGCCTCACCCAGACTCTACCTCCAGCGGCCCCCGGGTAAATTGAGTTTGAGACCCCTGTTTTAGATGGATCCACACAGAGTAGTGCATAATTGTGAAGTAATAAGTTGCATGGCATTTAAAATGTTTTATAAATAAAATATGAAGGGTAGTGAGTGTTTGTATTCAGCTTCACTGAGGCTATACTTTATAGAATCACCTTTTGCTAAGAAGAACTGAAGAATGATTTTTGTATTTTTTATTTTTATGTTTTAGCTCAAACTGTCGTGTAAGACAGAGAACATCTATGAACAACAATGTCAAAGTCTTGACATAGAGCTCCAGTTGTATGTTGAACCTTCACATCCGTCTCAATTTTTTTTCAGTCTCCACCAGGTTCTTATACATAATTGTCCTGTTTTTCCTATCATCTCCTCCCATTCAACTCCTGACCCATTTGCTGTATTTCTTGGTTTTTATTATGTTTTTTGGTCGCCAATGTTCTCAAATAAACGTCTAAGGCAGGAGTGGGCAAACCTTTTGCCGTGTTTGCCAAAATTGTGGAACCAAATAGAAAATAACAAAAACTAAAATCAAGCAAATAAAGTAGTTTATATAGGAAAGGGATTTTATTCATTGTAGACCAAGAACATAAAAAGGATTTTGCTTGTTTGCTGTAGTAAAAGAAAGGCATCTAGTTTTCCTTTTTTTTTTTTACTTGATCAAACAAGTGTATTCTCTCCTTATTCTCTCTATAAAGACAGGGTTTGGGTCACTTTCTTTCAAAATGTCTACCATATTTAGCGAAGTTTAATAACTTAGCTTTTCAATAAAGTGCCTGGATGGATGTGGTTCTACCTATTATAAAAGTTTGGTTGTAAAAATACAAATACTTTATGTCATACTTTACATTTTCCATTCTAAGAAAAATGTGTCTGTAATAATTTTACCCTGATTCCACATAGAAAGTCTCCATCTACATCAATCACCTTTATTGAACAGATCAAATTTGTATCATTCTTGAACTGCAGTTTGGGGACCGCAAAATCAATTCAAGAGCCACAAATGGCCCTCAGGCTGCAGTTTGGACACCCATTCTCTAAGGTCTTCACATATCACCACTGAGATTAAATTACATTCATATGGACTCTATTTGCCAAACAAGTAACTTTTCAAGGTATATTTGCACTGGGGTTATCATTGTAAAGATAGTTATTCACCACACTTTTTAGTTTTTTTGTCACCAGTATTGAAAGTCATTTTCTCTTTTCCTTCCACTTGAAATTTTTGTTGTACTTTGTGTTGCTCTGTCACATAAAAAATAGAGAAATATACATTGTAGTTTTAAGAAAACGAAGTGAGCAAACAGTATGGGTAATTATTCTCGTTACTGCAGCCATCACCGTTGTCATCATCAATCTTTTGCTCTCTGGTGAGAATCGTGGTAATGTCACAATAAAACCCCATATGCAGCAGCAGCCCCAGCTGTAAATCTGAATGAAATTGAGTCATTAACCATGGTAATGATTACCTTTAGTTGCTTCAAGCAAGGAATTGCTTTAATTTCTCAGTGTGAGGACAAAAATCGGGTCTTTACATGTTTACAAGCCCCTGTTGTGTCGTCTCCGCCGCTCCTTTCGTTATTTCCCGATTGTGTTGTTTCTCTGGTGGAAAACATCAGGGTTTCATCTCTTGATTTACTTGTGTTTGGTCTCATTCTGTGTGTGCATGTTGTCAGGAAAGAGCTTAGACAACAGCTCACTTAAGGCGCAGTCCAGCACAAGTTCCCAGCCTGATAGCACTCAGGGCTCCTCAGCTGCTGTGCACTGTAAGTCAGCATGGACTGCCAGGTTCAGCCTCTAACATTCTGATCTTATACCAAAAACAACATTTTTGTTGTTTTTTTGGGGGGTGGTGGTTTTCCATTTGATCCCTGCATGGACTAAAATCATCCACCTGCTGCTGTTTACCTCTAAATCCCAGCGGATCCCTGACTTTTGCAAAATGAGATTTTTAGATTTTAACCTGAGCCTTTTTAAACATTTACTAACAGCATTGAGAAATTAACAAATTAGGGCTGGGCAATAAAGCAGTTTCATTAATTCATCTTTTTTTTTTTTATGTTTTAATGTTCTGAAAATCAAGATTTTTTTCTCTTTGTGTTTCCGTAGTTCATGCTGATGTCAACACTCCCAGTGCAGCCATCTTGTTTGACACTCTAATTCAAAGTCTAAATAAATAAAGATAGAATATAAGGGCAGATTATGATTTTTTTAAATTACCAGAATAAACTTAGAATATTAGGAAAAAAGAGTAGTAATTTTAAGATAACTCCTACATGAAATTTTTTTTATTGAAATTAGAATGTTGATCATCTTATGAAGTTATAGGACAAACTTAATCTTCTAACACACCAGCATCAAATTATTATCAGTGGTAGGACTTTGAGCAAATGACAAAGTCTATTTCAAGGAAAATCATACGGACTGAGCTGGTCACTCTGGAATAATTGTTTCTCATTGAAAAATATTTTTTCCTCTTAATTTTAAGACATTCTTCTGGTAAAATTGCATCTTTATTCCAATAATGACAATATTCTTGTAGTTAAAAGTTCTTGTAGCCCTTTTTTATTTTTTATTTTAGGAAAGAAAGCGAGTAAAAAAATCAGTTATATTGGATCTGGTAGAAAAAAATTGGAGATTTAATTTTTCAAGCCATATTGCCCAGCCCTAGAACAAATATATTAAATTGCTTTAAATTCAATTTTCTCAAGTCAATCCTCCAGCTGTTTTCTGAATTACTCTTTGGCTCCCTCTCATGGCGTCAAATAAAACAACAATAGCGCTGCTTATTTCTCGTGTTGGTGTTATTTTTCTCACATTTCCAAGCATGGATTTTGTCAGAATGTTATGCAGAAATGTTGTTGATGACAACTGCTCACGGCGAGGAAGTTTGTGGATTCTGGGGGTCGCTTTGAAATTCAAACGCCTCCATGTTCCTCCCTTCCCAAATTTAGCTGCTGCGAAGTTTGCTGACCTGCTGGGCTCTGTGTGTAGAGGCTCAGGGCCCATCACCGACGGAGAAGGTAGATCCAGCACTCCGCCTCCAGCTGCCCTCTCCGCCCCTTCCCCTCCACACACTCCAGTTGTCCCCATGCAGAGTAAGTGGGCAGGAGTCAAAACAGACTCAGCAGTAAACGACCTCTAAATGAGAGTTATAGTCATTTATCTGGCATCTGCTTTTCCTCTACCATGCCAAGATGCTGCATGATGAGAAGCTTGGACAGATTACAGAACAGGGTCAGAACTGATGTGGAACAAGGGAATTGAGAAAGCTGAAATTTAGCGCTGTTATGCTCTACAACGAGATGCATGCAAACTTTGAGCAACAAGATATAAAAGTACTTTTAAATGGCCATAAATAGAACTGCAGGAAAGTGATTTAAAAAGCTGCACAAAAACATTGCATAGTTACAGGATGTCCTCAGTAAAACAGTCTTTAAAAATAATGGAAAATAGCCAAAACAAGATACAATATTTCACAAAAGTTACTCTAGTGTTCAGTATAAATCTAAGAAAAGGCAGTCATTTTTAACCCCCAGAAATAAATAATAACCTTTATAAGTCCAATGACAACCCTGATAAAGGTGCAAAAAGACCAAGAGCAACGTTTTTTAAAAACATAAAAATACCAAATGTGAAAATATGTCAAACGACAATTTATGTAAACTGTGAAGAGATAGAAACTTATGTAGAAGTCTTGTTAATTTGAAAACTAGAGAAAAAAAATACTAAATGTAATTACAAAATAACACATTTTCTATGAAGCTGTTAATAAAGTAACCTTTGTAACTCTGTTGCTAACATCGCTCTTCAAATCTATATATATATGTATATATATATACATATATATATATTAAAAAAACAAAGTAAAAGTTTATTTAAGCTTCTCATTTAAGTCTAGTTCCATAAATTACATTAAATCACATAGCAAATTAACTCTTTCTATTAAAAAATACAAATTCTTGTTTTAATCCACCCAAAAATGAGGATTTTAAATGAAATAATGTCTGCGTGTCAGAAACTATTAACATATTTGATGAAATAACCTAATTTGCGAAAGTGCCAAAACAGCTTTTAAATTGACTTGAAATTTACCCATTGCTT
Organism: Xiphophorus couchianus; assembly: GCF_001444195.1. NCBI lineage: Eukaryota > Metazoa > Chordata > Actinopteri > Cyprinodontiformes > Poeciliidae > Xiphophorus > Xiphophorus couchianus. The sequence continues at coordinate 5,203,699 of NC_040239.1, forward strand.
CATTTTTCTGATCTTCTTCATGTTTTTTTCCCATCTTATTGTTTGTAATTTGCTCTGTATTCCTCTATCATTCTATCCATCCATCCGTCCATCCTGGACCCCCTCAGTGTCCCGGCTCACAGACCTGGTAAGCAGCGTCCGCAGGGTGCCGCCGCCCGCTGCACCCGACGGCGACGCCACCTCGGCGCCGGCCCCCGTCACCAAGCCGGCCCCTCCACCTGCACACACCACTCCCCCACTTCCCTCCCACTCCCCCTCCAGCCCCTCTTTGTCCTCATCCCAGAGTGAGTACTAAGCCCACAGCAAACCCCGCCCCTCTTGCTGCATGGTGGCCAATCAGAGGCTGTGATCAGATGACTTTGGACTTCAGTTTGGGATTGATGCTAACATCTGGATAAACAGAAGCATGTTCTGCAAAGTGAAGTGGATCATGTTGATCTAAATGCAGATGGTTTATTTTTATGTTTTTGAGCCTCATTAAACCTCGTTGATGCTCTGCTGGTAGATTACTGCTGACTGCAGGTGGCTGCTTTAACTTGTATTTCAATACAAGAGGTGACATTGCTTGTGACGATACTGGACGATGTGCCACGTCCGCGCGGCTGTGTGTGTGTGTGTGTGCGCGCGCGCGTGTGTGTGCTCCCTTAATAAACTAAACTGTTTGTTCAGGATCAACATCTGGAAGTTGCTGAGATTTTTCTTGTTTATTTTAGAGCTGCATCTAATTATTATTTTAGTAATCGGTTATTCTGTCGATTAATCGGGGAAAAAAATTATTTTTAAAATTGTTTGCAGATTTTTCATTTAACCACTTAAGCCTATTTTAAATATTAGAATTACATTAAAAGATGCAAATAAACAAATATTTTATTACCTACAATTTAACAACAGCATTTCTTTAGTGAATGTTTGATCATTTGAAGCAAAAGGTGCATCTGTAGCTAAAAAAACATCAACATCAGCCTTTCCTGCTTGACGTAATATCAATACAGTGCAGGACTATTCTGTTGATTATTATTTTCTTAATTGATTAATAATTGGACAGCAAAAGCTGCATAAAGGAGAGTCTCTTTGTACAGATTTTGAACCAGGTGAAGAAAAAACTGCAACACTTGAGGAGTTCTGTGTAAAAGAGATAAAGTTTTCATCTTAAATGAAAAATGTATTTATTTTTGCATATTTTGGCTTAATTACTGTTCGGACGATGTTGTTCTTTCAGCAAATGGCTTTTTTTTGAGTCTGTAGACTCCAGTCAACAATTAATTGATTACTAGATTAGTTAATGATTATTTCAATGATTGATTCATCATTTAATTCCCACTTTGTCTTTTAATTAATTCTGTAAAATAAAGTAACTGCTTTGTGTGGAGTCATGGCCGCCTTTGCCAGAGCATTTGTTTGGTTGTATTTAAATGACTAAACTAACTTGCCTCCTTTAGTCCAGCTCATGTTGTTGGTTACCTTTATTTTTACGTATTTCTTCTGTTTTCTGCAGCACGCAAACAAGAAATCATCAAGATCACCGAACAGCTGATCGAGGCCATCAACAATGGAGACTTTGACGCTTACGCGTGAGTCTGGGATCTCTTGAATGCTTTGTGTCATTTGAATAATTTGGGATCTTGAAAACAAGCCTTGCTGTTCTGTTGTCAGTAAGATCTGCGATCCTGGGTTGACTTCGTTTGAGCCGGAGGCGTTGGGAAACCTGGTAGAGGGCATGGATTTCCACAGATTCTACTTTGAGAACCGTAAGATATAAACATTTGTTTCCCTAAGATTCCTCTATTCCTATATTTAGTCCACTTTCTCTAAGATCTAAGATTCCCTCAGATCATTTCTCAGATGTGAATTATGGTAATTAGACTAATATATGATGTGATTGCCTTCCAATGTCAGTGGAACCAGTTGAAGTTAAAAATGCCATAGAGAAGTTTTGGGTAAAACAGATTTACAAACAAAGATTTTCTTTTGTCTTAAATGCAAAATGTATATTTATTTTATAGTTTAGATTTAATTGCTACTCTGACTGTGTTTTTTCAGCAATTGGCCTTTTCTTGAGTCTGTATTCTTCAGTTAACAGTGAATTGATTAGTAAATTATTTCAATAATCAATTTGTTACAATTAATCTGATTAATTGTTTCAAAGCTAATTGGATTCTCTTTAACAGGGGTGTCCAAAATGAAACCTGGGGGTCATTTGTGGCCATTGGATTAGTTTTGTGTGGCCCCTGACTGCAATTTAAGAAAAGCACAAATTTGGCCCTCGAAGACATTTTGTCTTTTTTTTCCCGTGGCAAGTTTACAGTATATCTTCTTAAACAGAAAATGTAACATAAATAAAAGTAATTTTTTTTTTGTTAGCCTTTTTTGTGCTTTTGTTTACAATTTCACACAACATAGATAAAGTACACTGAAGGCTGTTATTGTTACGCAAAAATGAGAAAACCTTCCAGGAGCATAAATTCGTTTCCAAGACACTGTAGATCTCTTTTTATCTCCATTCTCTTCTTCTTTTGAATAATCTAAAATAAGTAATGTTTGTTTTTAAATCAGTTTTGGCTAAGAACAACAAGCCCATCCACACCACCATCCTGAACCCCCACGTCCACCTGATCGGCGAGGACGCCGCCTGCATCGCGTACATCCGGCTCACTCAGTTTGTCGACAACCAGGGCCAGCCGCGCTCCAGCCAGTCGGAGGAAACGCGTGTCTGGCATCGCAGAGACAGCAAGTGGCAGAACATCCACTTCCACTGCTCAGGCGCGCCAGCTGCGCCTCTTCAGTGAGGTACGAGCCAGCCAACTGGGCAACACGGCAGCAGATGGCCGCCTCACTCACAGCATGTTTCAAAAATCTCACGGGAAGAAAATTATTAGAGTTCCTTCAAATGTATCGGAAACTTTTATAAAGATTTGTAAAAAAAAAAAACTTCAAATAAACATATTTTTTTATTCGGTAGTTTAATCTTACACTGAAAATGTTTGGGGAAAAAAAACCAACTTGAATCTGAAACATAGTTTTGAACTGTTTTTCAGTTTCAAATCTTTTTTTGTCTCAATTTTGTCTTCTATTTCAAAATCATTTGTCAGTTTCAAATCTTTTCAGTTCCAATAATTTTTCTCAGATTAATTTTTTTTCACTTTGTGAGCCCAATTTAGCTCCAAATCCATTTAAATCCTTCATTTGTTTGATCATAACACATTGAACTAATCATGATGAACGAATTATTAAAATAATTGTTAATTGTATTTTAGGCAATAACATTTTTATTTTCTCATTTTAAAAAGTAATCAAATTATTTATTTATTTACAATGTTATGTATTTCTAATTTTGTATAAAAAGACTTAAATGACTAAATTAAAAAAATGCAGAAATTGGCCATTTTTAAAAATGTGATTAAATCCTTAATCGCCAAAATAATTGATTGCTAAAGTAATTGTTAGTTATTGCCATAATACTTAAAACCCAGGGAAGCAAAAATTCATGAATTAGAAGTTGTTAAAAACTCTGATTAACTTTAAAAAGCACAGCATAAATGGAATTAAATGCTTTAGGTACTTTTATTTTAACAGCATCATTTGGGATTGCAGTTGTAACCCATGTGTCATTTTCTAATAAAAACAAGTCAGTTTAAGATTTGACATTATCCCGATGCAGGTTTCTTTCAAGGCTTTTTGAACAATTTCACCAGGAAGGCCAATAAATGTGGCTGCTGCACTGGCTGCTGGTTTGTCTGTGTTAAAAGTTTGATACCATGGAAACACCCTTGATTAGACGCTAAAGACCTTCAAACTTTGGAAGGACAACTGTTTGTCTCCAGTGGCTGGAAGAGAGAGAAGGACACAAAAACACCAGGACAGGTCTGCAGTAATGTCCTTGTTTATCTTTAAAAAGTGTTTGCATGACACTTTTTTAAAATCTCATAAAAGCAAGAAAGTGATGCTACATCTGCAGAAGGCCATGCCTGTAATTTTTTTGTTATGTAGGATGTTTTCTACACCTATTTTTCCTCTATAAAATGTGACTGAACTGCTTGGAATAATTTTAATATAAATGCAAATTAATGGTGGACAATATGGATTTAAAATTTTATCACTAATAATTTGATATTGGACGATAAATTGCCCCAAAAGTTATTGCGATATATGATAATATTGTTGTTTTGAGACTGTTTTTACGTAACACAATGGTAATGGCACAATAATGCCAATTCAATCTGGAGAGACTCAGACGGAGATAGGAAGACAATTAGAAGAGTTTATTGACAAACAGAATTTAAAGTCTTTGGCGCTCGGGCCCCGGCTGGGGATAACGGTTATCGCAGCGTTAGCGATAGGCTTCAGATGAGCATCCCCGATGCTGTTAGGAATGTCATCCCCCAGGGCCCGGCACTGGTGGTGGAGGTTGAAGAAGGGTGCGGGCCTCAGGACCGGGCGAGTGGAGGAGAAGGGGTGGTGGTGGGTTGAGCTCGGCTGGAGAGCGAAGGACGCCATGAATGAAGGTCCTTATCAGCTGGGACTTGGTCGATGATTGGACGTGACGTGGCTTGGTCCGGCGTTGATAGGTCGACGATTGTGGGCAGGTCGCTTCAATTAACGGGTCCCGGTGGGGATAAAAGAGTCTTCCAGTTTGAATTTGCGCCTAGGCTTCATAACACATTCTCAAAGATCAGTGAACTTTCAATTCTAAATTCATTTAGCAGTGGAACTGGGAGGCATTTTAAATATCCAAAATAAATAAATAAAATAACAGAAATAACAAATAAAATGAATTATGAAGTCTCTGTAAACAAAATTGACCTTAAAAAAAGGGCTAGTTGAGACCAAAGTATGAGGCTGAAGACTTTTACCATGCAGTTTTTGACAGAAAGAGAGAAAAGAGAAAAACAATAAATCATGCAAGTGAAAATTATTGAATTTGTTGTAATTTATTTATTGCTTATTGCGACAGACCTATTCATTTATAATTAGCTTCTTTAGGACACAAGTCACATAAAGAAGTGAAATCTGAATCACTAAACTGTACACAATACCTGGATTTAATTATATATTCTAATTTATTGACATTTTGTGATACTTTAATTGAAAAAAGTAAATAAAAAAAGGGGGTAAAACTAACAATTTTGGGGGATTTCAACACCTTTAATTGGAATTAATGCTGATAATAAATCAAAAACTTTTTTTTAATAGAGTTGTCACAATAAATGATAAACGATTCAATAAATATCCATCCTAATACAAATAATTACAACAACAAAAAAAAAACAACCAAAATGTGAAGAAATAAAGACTTCATTTTGCTTATCCAAATCACTCTTTAGCAAGTCCTATCTGTGTTTTTAACTTGGACAAAGCTTAGAGTGTAAAACCTGTGATTGCATCAGTCGTCTGTTCTCCTTTTCAGGGCTGAATGCTGTAGTTGTGTCTGTCAGGAATGATCTGCTGGAGAGAGAAGAGGAAGGGAACACATCCAGTGTTGACTTGGATGACATGGCTCGTCACGCCTCAACAATCAAATCCCTCTCTCACTGGACTCCATCCCCCAGCATGCACCTCTGCTTCTACAACTGTGACCCTGCCTCCGTCTGCATCCACAAAATAAGCTTTTGACAACCTTCGCTCCACATCTTTTCTTTTCTTCTTCTTTTTCCCTTGTTCTTCTTCTTCTTCTTCTTCTCTCCAGCTCACTGGGTGTTTGATTCGGGGTGTGGCGCCCCCTACCTGCAGTCTCTCTCCCACCCCCACAATATTTTTGTGACCCTCTCTTGTCCTCCTGTGAATCCGCACCTGTGTGACATAAACACTGCACTGGAAATACAGTATGTAAAGTTTTAAGTAAAATCTATAATTATCATTACTATATTCTGATTATTATTGTTACACATTTGCAATTGTATATGTAATTTGTATAATTCAGATTTCTTGATGCCAGTGGTTTTTAGAGTTGAAGGAACTTTTTTGTTTTATCTTTTTAAGGAAGCATGTTTTATTCCCCATAGTAACAGTGACTGTTTTCTTGTTTTTTTATTATTATTATTATTGTGGCTGTTAAGTGGAAAAGGTTTATTGGCCATTTTTATAATTTGCTTCTTCTACGTTAGCTATAATACTGCACTTGAAGTCATGGCTGAAACGTCGGTTTTAGTATTTTTACTTTTATCGTTCGGTCGTTTTTTGTTGCTTTTTGGATGGGACGTTTCTGAACGTAGTGTGTGATTATACAGCAGGGGTCAGAAGTTTACATACAGTCAAGGATGGGATTAGGTTTAGGCTGCAAGAAGTTAATTTACTTTTTTTTGTGTGGAATGGGTAAAAAAACACATCACTTTTATCATTTTAAAAAGCAAGAACTGGGCACACAAGTTTGATTTTACTGTGGATTTTCCCTTATAACACAACAAATTCAAATTTATGCACTAATATTTGGTAAATATTAGTTTACAAGCCCCACTAATATTTGGTAAAGCAAGTTGCCTCTCCACCAAAACATTAAGCTTCTGGCTCCGTATTTGACCAATCTTCTTACCGGTTTATTTAAATTGGTTTGTTTGGTCTGTCTGTTCAAAACTGAATTTTTGTTGGGTATTTAAGTCTTCTTTTTTTTAATAATTACCGAAACTTTGTGCAATGCATCGGTAACACTGGCAGCAAACCTGCCACCAACATGCATGCCAGATGGTCCAGTGTACTTGGGTTTGAAACAATATGAGAGTTTAAGTGGCTAGATTATATTATAGTTTTGCCCTCTACATGGAGAGAAAATCTGCAATTAATTCAAACTTCTTTTCAAAAGTCCGTCTGGTTGTTTGTTAAAAGTGAGGGAGCTGGGGGGAAAAACAGCGTAAATAAACCAATAACTGATGAAAGTAGGTAAACTTATGACCAGATCTGTACAGGATGTGTTGGTGAGCGCGGTCATGCTAGGTAGCGACGTAGCATTCACAGTCCACTCCAGGTAACTGAGCACAATCAGAGGAACCTGCAGTTGTTTCTTAGCTGCACTGCGAAAACACAAAACCTGATCAAGTTGTCTAGTTTCCAACGCAGAAATCTTTAAACGCTTCAAAATAAGACAAAACTAACTTATAAGTAACTTTTATTTTTTCATATTGATAGAAATTACTACTTGCAGATTTTTTCACTTATAACAAGACATTTTTCTCATGTAATTAGTGAAATTATCAGTCAAGCTTATTTGTGTTGCATATTTAATCAACAAGGCAGGTCAAAGTGCTTCACATCATAAAACACAAAATTAATTCAATCACCAATTGAGAAAGTAGTAACCAACATTACATTTTGTCAAGTGCCATTATCAATACACATCAAATATGTTTATTATGGAGCACTGATTTAAATGAACTCAGTGTTTCAGCTGTTTTGCAGTTTTCTGAAAGTTTGTTCTAGATTTGTGGTGCACAGAATATGAATGCTGCTTTTCCATGTTTGGTCCTGGTACTTTTTCATTTGCAATTGACTTAAAACAAATTCTTATCTTCCTAAAATGTTGCTTAGAAGTTGTCTTATTTCAAGGGTACTGAGATATTTTCACTGGAAACTTTACAAAAATACTTGAGAAGATTATTGTAATGTTAGTGGCAGAAGAGGCTGAAGTCTGACACACCTCAGTAAATCAAGACGAAAACTTTCTTTTCCACCTTTCTCTTACCTGCACTCAGGAGCTCTGATTCATGTCTTACAACAGCTTAAAGCTGCAAAACCTACAGAATGCACAAGAAGAGCATGTTGTTTTCTACAAGCATCAAACATAAAGTGTCAGATGAGGAGGAAGCTGTGCTGAAACCTCCCTTTGTTTTCAGTCAGACTTGAAGCTCAGTGACTAATCCTGTACCTGCTTGGGGCTCTTTTTATTTTCGGGGTAGACGGGGATGCTCAGCCGGTGTCTCCTGTTGTTGCTTGGAGACGGATGAACACCCGCTTGAAGCTCAGCGCTCCTTCTTAAAAAGGCCGAGTTATTTTTAACCTGCACTGCTGGCTGAAACACAACAGCAGGTTCTTTTTCTTTTTTGTCTTTAATTGAAAGCGACAAAAGAAGTCGGCTCTCTGAACGACAGATCCTTTCGGATTTGTGACCTTTCTCGTTTCTGAAGCCGTAGAGCAGAAAGCTGGTGTTACTGCTGCTTTTTTTTCCAAATGAAGCACATTCAAAAATTAAGACTCCAACCTGCAGCAGTGGGGAATTATGAAGGTTGTGTTTGCTTGGTGCTTCAATCATGTCGGTCTTTTAATACAGTGTGCAATATATTTGTATGTGTGTGTAGATTTAAAGCCTTCAGTGTGTGCTCTTTGAAACCCTGGGGGAGGTTTAGGAGGTTTATGAGAAACAGGAACGGGCCTTGAACCCCAGGATGGTTTTTTTTTCATGCTTTGTTTTTTTATTTTTCTGTGCTTTTACTTCATTATGTTCGGTTTGTGTACAGTGTTATTAGCCTTTCATAACATAAAGTGCTTGTGCCAGAGGCAGCAGGGGAGAGCAGATGGACTTTGCAGCACTGAAAACTGATATTTGTTTTAGAAGAGGTTCGACTCGCGATCAGCTTCGCTGTTCTTCGTCCACCACTGGCTGCCTTCGCGTTTTGTATCACCGCTCGGTCCGAACAAGAGATTCAGAGAGACCCAGCTGTCGGTTTGGTGAACAGTCCTCAGGTTTTTATTTATTTTGAGTATTTATTTATTTATTTTAGTGGATGTTTTTACTGTGCTTTTTTTTTTCTTATTAAGTTGTTTTCCAAATGCAAGTACTGTCTGTAAAACCTGTTCTTAAAGGGATAGCACACCTAATTTGGCCGACATACAATGAGTTAGGTCTATGGAGTGTCAAAAGTTCAAATATTTTTCAAAAAATTATAATAGAGTCCAGAAAATTAGGTGTGTAATAATTAATTTAATGCCCTATCAACCACATTAATATCTAAATGTGGAATCCACTAATTAAAAGTTTAAGGTAAAGGTAAAACCATATCAACTTATTTCATTTACTCATGCATTTGAGCACACAGTCAAACTTATAAATGATACTGAAATAATTATTGTATTTTTGTAAATATTTTTATTACCAACATATTTGATTTATTATAACACATTATAAATGAATAATAAATCCATTAATAATCTACGTATTTTTTTGCGAATTATAATAATTAAAAGACATTAAAGTAATAATTTATTTTCCTTACTGAATTGGGGCACAGTTGGACTTCCGTAGGGGACACTTTATGACTTATATTATTATACAGGATTGTATTTTGCGTCAGTCGTCCCTCGGATGTTTCAACACTTTCTTGAATTTTGTCAGATGAAGCCTTTTTCCTCACCACTGAGAGTTTGTATCATACTCACGTCTCATCCAGTAAGGACGCTCCTGTCTACTTCAACATGTTTTAATACTAAGAGGTCAACCCTTCTCCAGAAAAAAAAGAAGAAATAGCAGCATGTACAGTACAAAAGTGATGTTTTTCTGTTCTTAGTGTGTTTCTAGCCTTGAAAATCAACATAATAAGACTCGCATATTTAAAACGAGGGAGTTCACAGTATTATAGCACCGCTGCTAGCAGCATAGCTTTCATCTTCTTTGCATGACAGTCAAAAGGACACTTTTAGTTTTTTGTTGTTTTTATTTGGATTCTCATTTTCTACTGAATGCTGGTAAACTCGACCTTTCTCTATTTTCTGAGCTTTTTAAGTGCATATAACCATTTTTGTCTCCAGATGATATAATGAAGATGATTGATATGGTAAGGATTATTATAATCATGACTGTGGCACTAAGGATGACTATGATAAAGTCGACATTGATGATGATGATGATGATGATGTGTTGATACTTTTGCATGCTTTTCTATGGGTTCTCAGTGTTGTCAGTACAGCCAGCAGGAGGCGCAGTCGCTCCACATGAAGCACAGACAATGTTTTGCATTTAGTCCAGAAATTGGATCAGAGAGACGAACCGGTTCATTCAGGCTGAGCTCTGAATTTTCACTCTGAACGTCTGCGTTTTTTTGTTTGTTTTTCCTGCAGCAGAAACTAAGTTGCTCTGACAACACTGAGGTGGTTTCTCTGCCATGGGAGTCTCTTTTTCCTGCTCCCTCTGTTTCCAACCTTCTTCAATCATTTCTCTGCAGTCGGCTCTTTCTGGTTTACCTTTGTCTCTTTTTGTCAGTTTGACTTTCTTCTCTATAATATTAACCCTCTAGTTCTCCGCTTCTTCAGATTATTGCTCTGTTCTCTTACGTGCTACACGTGTTTCTCTAACTTCAAGAAAATGTGTTAAAGTGTTATCAATAAAATGAGTTTAAATAGAAACTTCAGTGTCTTTCTGTGTAGATGGTTTTTAGTTTACATTAACACATCACTCTAAATGTCAGAAATGTTTATTAAATCTCTCAAAATGATCATTCAAATAACCATGTGGACTTTTAATATCTGCACAAAGAAAAAAACAGCAAAAAATGCATATAATATAACAAAGGAAAAGAATTTCCAAAATATTAGATTTAATATTCTGTTGTTTATGGTAAGAAAAGATGAGCGTACATAAAGACAAACTTTTGAAAGCATTTCATAAAGAAAACTAAATGTACATAGTGTATTAAACAGACACTGCAACAAAGTAATCAAACACCATTTGAACTTTTAGTTCAATGTTCTCAACCATTCGTTAATAATAGTGTTGCACCGATCGGCTTGCCAATGATTGGAATTGGCAGATTTTTCTCTTGATCTGGTTTGACTTTGATCGGCAGGTTAAATCTGTTTCCCATCACACAACTGGTGCATTTTAAGGTTAATAAAAAATACATTAGACTGGTATAATGCTGCGATAAAGTATTAGCCTTATTAGGGATTTTTAATATTTTTAGTTTTATATCACTATTTTTTTTTAGCTTGTTAAACAAATGTGAAAACGAAAAATTAGATTGTGAGTTAGATGAAGGATTTAATGTATTAAAGAAAGACAGTATTAATTTTGTCACCTTTTGCAACAACTGATATTAAGCCAGTGTAGTTTAGTTATCTTTGTTTTTCTCAATAAAGGAAATCATCATTTGAAAACTGCTTTTTATATTTACTATGATCCCCTTACTAAAGGTTTTTATGATCTTTAACATTTAAGTGAAATAAAGTAAACGAAAACAACTGAAGCTGTAACATTTTGAAAAAGACTAATCTCCATATTTCTTTAGTAAAATAAAAAACGTTTTCTGTGTTACAGTTCTTAAAAAGAAAATAAAAATAGACTAAAGCTGGAAGCATTAGATAATAAAAGTCAAGTAAAACTTGACTTAAAGAAAACACCAGTATATCCACATACTTTATCAAAAGCAATTATAAAAAGATGATTTCTAAAAAGCTCATAAGAGTCCTCCAACGTCAAATTAAAGGGAAGGAAAATGTCCTGTTAGTTTTTCATATAATCCATAAACAGCTTGTCTTGGTTACATGACCTCAGAGTCTTGTTAAGGTTATACAATATTAAAATATTCCAAAGCCCTAGAAGTAAAATGAACCCCTTAAAGAAAACCTTAACTTGTTATTGGCCAGAGAAAGTTTGGTTTTATTGTTATTTGTTAATAACAATAAATCCACCTTTTAGGATTCATACAAAGTGATTTTTTCTTATCTATCATAGTTCAAAAATTACAAAATTAATAAATTCCCAGACTTCAGCTTTTCTTCTTATTTAACGAATAAACTAAAATATTATTTTTACATTTCACAATCCAACAATCATGTAAAAAATCTGTAAAATTACACAAACTTTTCAGTTTCACATAATTTTGATCTTTGTCGGTTTTGCTCCAGCAGCTTCTCCAACACTGAAATATGGGAAGAGTTTCTCAGTGAAAGTGTCTCTGTAAGTGTAGATGTGGGTCATGTCTTCAGAGTCGTAGAAGGACACAAAGCCGCTGTCGTAATCCAGTTGGACTCTGATCCTCTGGAGACTCTTCTTCACGGATATGGACTTACTATCACCATCAGTGTATTTTCCATCTTCAAAACATAAACACCAGATTCCAAATTGTGGTGTAACATCTCTCTCTCCCTTAATGTCAACAGATTCTTTGACCAGACCCAAATACCAGTCAGGATGATCTCCCACCTCCACATCCCAGCTGTGTTTCCCTGAACTGAAACCCTCAGAACCAAACACTTCAATATAAATGTTTCTCTCTGGATTATCAGGAAGCTGCAGCCATGTGTCTCCATGTGTCACAGTGGTCAGATCATCAGACAGATGGATCCATCCATTAGCAGTGTTTGGGTCCAGGATGATGGGACTGAACTTCACCATGTCCTTCATCTTCTCCCAGACTATGAAGGACAGGTTGCCCAGGTGTTTGGCCACATCTATCAGAGCACCTGAGACCAGCTGTGGATCTGGCAGTGACCTCTGACCTCTGGCTCTGCTCTGAGTGGCTTCATAACTTCTGAGGAACGACACGTTGTCTTTCTGCAGCTCTTCTTCAACAGCAGAGATGCTGTCTGACAGAGAGGAGATCTGATCCTCAATCCTCTTCATCTTTCTGCTGATAGTCTTCTTCTTCTGCTCCTCTTCCTCCCTCAGAGCTGCCAGTCTGGACTCCTCTTCATCTCTCAGGAACTGGTGGAGCTTGTTGAACTCTGCTCTGATCTGTCTCTCGGTGGACAACACCTGCTTCTTGGAGTGTTGAATCACATCATCGTATGTTTTCTCCACTTGTTCGTGTTTGTTCCTCTTGTCCTGCAGAGACTTTAAGTCAGATTTCAGCTGCTCCTTCAGCTCACTGACTGCTTGTTCTATAGGAACCACTTTGTGACTCTGGTGGAGAGAAAACTCACAGACAGGACACACAGCTCTCTGCTCGTCTTCACAGAACCAGTAAGGAACCTCGGAGTGTTTCTCACACACCACCTCCTTCTCTTTCTTCTTCTCTTTTCCCCTCTCAGTTGAAGCTCCATTCTCCTTCCAAGCAAACGAATCAGCGAGTTCTTTAAGGAAGAAGTTGATGGACGGATCCTTCTTTGACGATCTTCTTTTACAGATGGGACAGTTCTTGTTTCCAGTTTTCCCCCAGAATTCCTGCAAGCAGCTTGAACAGAAGCTGTGGTTGCAACTCAGAGACACAGGATCTCTGAAAGTCTCTGAGCAAACATGGCAGCTCAGGAAACTTTCAACAAGAGCGATTTTCTCTGCCATTTTAGCAAATTCCTCTGCTGAAGTCAGTATGTTAAGTTTTAGTCCTCCTTCTTAGTTCTTTTTTAGAGATGGGAGACTTTCCTGTCACGATGTCGCTTTGTTACGCAGAATATTTCTTTAAGTTTCGTTTTCTTGTTCTGGGTCGGGTTCACTGAATTAAAACTGCTATAACATAGCCTGGCAACTAGATGGTGCTAATTGCTTTTCTCTTTTAAGTAAATGATAAGTTGTAATTTTTACTTTTTAAAAAAATTTAAGCACTTATTTTTCCGTAGTTTTCGTTTTAATTCGTGCTGGAGTATCCAAAAAGGACATTTTAAGCAATATTGGAAAATAATCATTGTGATGTAATTTTTATATTATCATTGACATTTGCGCATTAATCAAATGAAACATGAATGTATATCTAGTATTGTGGTGTAAAAATGTCCCTATTTTTGTAATAACTTCTTACATTTCAGGTCTTCTCATTTTGCATTCCTCAGCAGGTTAAATGATTATTAAGAGTAACAGAAAAGATTGAACTGTTAGTTAGTGAAATGCTGAAACATCATAAATTGAACTTGGATTAGACTGCATTCTGGACAGGCAGCCAGACATTTAATGCAGGTGTGTAGGACCAGAAACAAATCTAAAAATTGCACGACATTAGCCCTCAAGGCCTGGAGTTTAAAATCTGCCATGTTGCATTTAAGCTGAAGCAAAGAATAACTTCTCAGCCATTTTCTTCTAAGTCTGAATAATCTATTTTTACTTTGAATCACCAATTACTTGTCATGCTAGTTGAAGTCAAGATCAGAATCCAGTGAACTGATTTTTGCTCCAAATCATAAACCTCGCAATGGTTTTCTTTCATTTTGGAATGTTAAAAAAACTAATTTTGTAAATGTGGTGTTTCCATTAAACAAGAAAAGCATTTAAAAATCACATGTGAACAAGTTTGTTCATGTGATAAATAATAGAAAACATGCCTTCTACCACTTCTTGTCGTTTTCTTTGTCTTTTCTGCCAGTAGTAACCTCCGGTTGTTGAGCAGTTGGGGGGGAAAAAACACCTCACCTCAAACTTTTTATCAAACATTTTGAGTTTGTTTTTTTTTCCAAAATTGGTGTGTTTCAATTACTGATATTTGATTTTTACAGCAGCTGAAAGCACAACTGTTGGATATTTCAGCCATCCTTCTGTTTAAATGTACAGAAAATTCAACCAATAAAACATAGATTATAAAAAGATTCGAACCCAACCGGCCATCACGGGTTCGATTCCCTGATCCGGCGATATTTGCTGCATGTCTTCCCCCCCCCCTCCTGTCAGCCTACTTTCATATAAGGGACACTAGAGCCCACAAAGGACCCCCTGGAGGGGAGAAAACAAACAAAAAAAAGAGATTTTAAAGCAGCCAAACATTTATCTTACATTAAATGTTTTATTGTTTAGTTAAGGCATAAAAAACATAATGTTACAGATTTTTGGTGAAAATGTAAACAACTGAACAGGACAATCCACATTTTTCACAATGTTTACAATATGAACATAATGACAATGATAATAAATAACTTCAGTGTAAATGTCTTGTGGCTCTCTGATTATGCCAGTTTCACCAGCCTCTCACTGGCCTCCCACAGTTTTTTTGCCACACCTGCGTCTCTTGCAAACGGGCGCAGAGTGGCAGGCTGGCAGTCGACGAAGTAACCCCCGCTGTGCTTGGCAGCTTCGTCCGACACGGCGCAGTAGATGACGGTCTGAGCTCCGATCTCACACGACACGGAAAACATCCACATGATCACCTGCATGAACATCCGGAACAGGAAGGAGAAGTGGCACGTCCAGCCACTCTGGACAAAACCTGGAAACAGAAAACGTATGAAACAGTTAAAAACATAATCAAAATAATCAATTCATCAACCACCTTTCAACAATTTTCCTGCAAAGAAAAAGAGAAACTACTGAGACGTATTTTTTAAAACTAAAATTATGTAGCTTAGCAAAGAATCTCCAGACAAATCACAACCAAAAATGCACAAAAAAACAGCAGCTTTTATCGAAGCACAAACGTTTGTTGTAACATAGACAAAAATATTAATGGAAATTAATGGAGGAACTAAGCATGTTTCTTGTTTCTACTAAGATATTAAAGTCTGGAGTTCTAGCAGACAGTAGGGCTGTCACTAACTTTCACCTTTGATTGATCTACAGTATAGACTAAATTTTTTTAATAATCTATTTTAGTAAACAATTTAGTGTTTAATCTGTTACTTTTTTGCATTCAACAAAAAAAAAGTATAAGTGGTGAACAACCAGAGGTTAAAAAATGGTAAGGTTATCCCAAACTAAAAAATATAAATTAAATATGTTAAGAACATTTTAATGCGTAAATAATATTGGGGGCATTTGATCAGTGTTTGTCTGGAGTTGGCACTTCATACACACAGGTTGTTCTTTATTCTGGCCTAACTCTTAATTTACCTTTTATTTTTTGTATGTAATAAACACCAACTTTGGCTGGAAGAAAAAAAAAAAACAACTAAAATTTGGAAGAGATTTGTCGAACTTAACTAAATTAGTATTAATTAGGGGCACCCTACTATCCAATATTAGATTTGAGGAGAAGGAAATGAAAGGTTCTTACCAGGGTGCACGGCACAGGAAGTGACTCCTTTTCCCTCGGTGATGCGGGCCAGTTCCTGACTGAAGTAAATGTTGGCCAGCTTGCTGCGGCAGTAGGTGAAGAAGGGCAGCAGGTTGTAGTTGAGGTCCTGGAAGTCCAGCTTCTGGTATTTGTAGCTGGAGCAAGTGAGAGTTATGACCCGGCTGGGGGCGCACTCCTTCAGCCGCGGTAGAAGCAGGTTGGTTAAGAGGAAGTGGCCCAGGTGGTTGACTCCAAAGCACATGCTGAAGCCATTGTCTGTCCAGTCAAGGATGCCGGGCATGCCTGAGGAAGACCCAGTACGGAAATGCATTACATGACATGACCTGGGCATAACCTGTTTTTTTTTTTGTTTTTTTACCCCTCTAGGGGGTCTTTTGTGGGCTCAAGTGCCCCTTATATGATAGTAGACTGACAGGAAACGGGGAAGGAGAGGGGGGAAGACATGTGGCAAATGTCGTCGGGTCCGGGAGTCGAACCCGCGACGGCCTCCAAATACGGGTCGCGCTAACCACTACGCCACCACGGCACGCCCTCATAACTTGTTTTAATCTGATGTGTTTTATGTCCAGGAAGCATGAACTTACCTGCGTTATTTACCAGGATGTGCAGACTCTTCTCCTTTTGCAGAAATTTCTTACAAAAGTCTCTTACGGAGAGCAGGCTGGCCAGATCCAGCTCCATGTGGAAGACATTAAAAGATCGACTCTGAAGTTTGATCTCTCTCACGGCCTCCTCAGCCTTTTCTGGGTCTCTGCAAGCAATGATGACACGGGCGCCTCTCGTTGCCAGGGCAACAGCTGTCTCCTTGCCAATACCAGAGTTACCTCCTACACCAAGAAAAACATGCTTCCGTCGTTATTTCATCTTAAAAACTTTAAATTGATAACCAAAAGGGACCCAGCTGTAATTAGCACAATTCATTTAGCGGCGGAAATTAGTGGGTAAAAGTGATAATGATTTAATTGCAAACTTTACTGCAAACACAATAAAGATGAATAGCAGAAGCAATGTTTATTTACCTGTAATGAGAACCGTTTTACCATCAAGTCTTTTCAGCTCCGTGAAATATCTCCTCCTTTTCATCCATTTTAAAAGTAAAAATACACTTAAAGAGGCAACAACTGTATAGAGAAGATACATTTTCTGGTTAGCTCGACAATGATGCTGCTACAAATGTTAGCTTATTAGCATGCTAACTGAATGACCGCCCTCAAATATTCCGACATTCCGGATCTTTTAGTTGTAACCGGACATAATTCAGACTAAGCTGAATACAAAAAACGGACGTGTATTACTGTTAGTCGCAATACTGTAAAGGAATCAATTTGCACTGGGTTTTTTACAACCCATTTTTGGCTTATCAAATGATGCGCTCGTTCGCTGAAGATCTCGCGAGAAGATACAAGTCTTTGTTGATAATAGAAATTCCAGATCCTCTTCGAGATCCTGTCCGTTTGGCTCGATTTTTTCTGTTCCCAACGGATCCGACTTAGTGTAACTTCTGTCAGTTATGTTAATTTTCTTCATCCGCCTTAAAATGAATGTATTTCATTAATTCTGGTGAATAATAACTTTACAGTACAGGGTACACCAAACTAACAATGCAAACAACATAATTAAAAACTGAAATTAAAAAGATTTCTACTGTATGGAAAGTAAGGGTCTAAGATTATACTATCATAATAAAACATGATGAGAATGGTATATTTGACGAGCAAGTGCAAGAAACAGTCAAAGATATTTAATACTTCAATAATAAACAAAGATATGACCTAAACAACATCTCATTTGCATGTTGTTTATAAAAAGCCTAAAAGTTTATCATCTACAAAACTCAATTTGACTGTGATGGACCGAGTAAAAAACAGGAGGAGTTACAGGATATATTAGAAAAATACTTTTAAAAACAATGTTAACCCAAAGATTATAAATGACAAAAGATAAACTGAGCTCATAAAAGAAGTCAAAGAAACAAAACTGAACTCAGGCAACAACAAAAAAAGTAAACTAACTGGCTGCACAAACAAACATAACTAACCTACAAAAGAAATGACCCACATGGGTTTATACACTGGCTGATCAGACCAATTAAGACACAATAGGGTAACTAAACAGAATACAATTACAAACACCACAAAAACAAATAACAGTACAGCTAAGTTTGGCTACACTAAAGACCCAAAAATGAAAATCAAAAATATTAAGCTTTAAATACTAATATTTACTTAAATACAAAACTTATCTAAACAAAGTAATTACAAATTCCCCCTGCCAGCAGGAACTGGTGGTGCAGTCCAATCAGCATTTAAGCCTGCTGAGCCCTGAGCCCCATCTTCTGTTTGGCAACTCCAAGGCAGGTGAGTACCGGCAGAAAAACAAACAAAGAGTTAATTTTAAGCAAACAAAATTAACTTTAAGTTGATATAAATACATATGGTGACTAAATGTGCATGCTAAGAAACAGAGTAAATGTATCCAAATCAACTAATAAACGTTTTTATTGAAACTAAAGTGTTGTGTTTGTATGAAAAAATAAATTGTGCGTAAAAGAGTTACCGACATAGGAGTGTGGCCATGGATTTGGCTATCACATTGACCAATAAAGTGCAGTCCACAATTTTTAGTATGTGTGATAAATGTATAAAACTAATGTGTTGCTGCACTTGTTTGCTAAAATTGAATAATCTTTTATGATGGCATTAACTTGCACTGTTTGTTTTTTGTTTATTATTTTTTAAATAATTCAAGTTTTAGTTTGAATACATTTTGACACAGCTGTAAATTCTCCTACACTGAGTAAGATTTTCAATATTTTCAATATTGTATATTTGCTTTTATATCAGTTTATATGTTTCTAATTTGTAACCATTGAAAATGGGAAAGACAAAAAGACATGCTATTCAGATAAGGGATATACAGTAGGTGCTTATTGTCGCTATTATGGTCACTGACCTCTAGGGGCTCTCTTCGTGTTTCAGTTCTACCTGGCTGCCACAGGTGCAATATGTTGGAGCTCGTCAGCCACCCCTTAAGGAGCTACAACCAGGGATGTCAGGTCCCTTCTTTTTCCCTGGGCCTTGATCTGACGTGATCTTGTCTGTGAGCTGATTGTTTGTGGGGACTTAAATGATTTTGCTGTGAGCAATTTGTGAAGTATCAAGTGTCTAAAGTTTTGTTTCTATTCACAGTGGAAGCTGGTAGGGGTTTTCTGCCATTTTGTTTAACTGTTTTCTCCTGTTTTGTGGTTAGCCAGGGAGTTCAGGTTTTGTACTTTTTTTCAGTTCTCTTCTAGAAATGTTTCTTTATTTTATAATTAAAAGGGAGGTGTTTTGTTTGTTGTTTTGGCCTTGGAGACCCTGAAGCTTAAAGCTTCCCTGTGTTTGTTGTCTCATGTGATTGAGATTTTACTTGAACTGTAAATTAAACTATATTTTGCTACTGATACCAACTGTTTAGGTTACTTTTTTTTGTGTGTTACACCCAGTGCCAGAACTTACCCTTAGTGGTCTTGGGAGGGGTTGTAACAGTCACAAGTCAGAAAATGGTTGTAAAAAACACCTATTTAAACTACAGTGAACATGTGGTTAGAAATTCACGTATTACTCTAACTTCAATATTCAAGCCAAATTTTGATTAATGTGCTTCAGGAACAAACATTTCCAGAAAGTTTGATAAATCAGTTAATGTAATTCCATAATTCTAGTTTGGGTTCAGATAAAGAATTAAATATGAAAGCATGAGACTTCCTTATGCTTGCAAACTTTTGTTAATGTTTTGTTTAAATATGATAGACGCAATAAGTGGGAAAATTATCTTAAAATCTAACAGCTTGGTTTGAGAGCCAGTGACACAAAGCTGGAATTGAAATGTAAATGTTTTTGCAGCTGAACTAAAGTTAAAAATGTGACTGCAATCACATGCATGCAAATCTCTGGAAATTTAAAGAATGTGTGTCTTGTGTTGGCACACAAAGAGGGAGCAAATCCTGCTTAAACGCTGCTTAAAATTAACATCTGATAAATCATTACTAAAATATTAACTTTGACTCGTGTTCTGGATTGTTTGTTACTTTGAATGACCTTTGATACACTTTGCATCTCTGTAGGAGTCTTCGTTAAGACCATGAATGTTTACTCAGTGTTCCCAAACCAAAGCATGGGTTCACACATGAGAGAGCTCCTTTCTTTCTGGATAATTCTGACTTTCTTCTCATCTAAAACATCAGGTATGTTATGCTATATGTGAAAACTTTTCAGAAAGTATTTTTAATCATGGATTTATCTTAATTAAACAAATGGATGCAGGAATTTATACTTGATCAAATCCGGTCTTCATTTCCAGAAAGGGTTCTGATTATTTGCATGTTTTGATCAGGTTTAGCGTGCAGCAGTACTTTGACAAACTGCTGTTCAGATGTCAACCAGTCCTGCTTCCAGGTCTTGCCTTACTCCAGCTCCATGCTGGGAGGAAGAGCACTTAGGATCCTCGGTTTGACTCTTCCTCCCGATGGTCGACTTCTCTGCAGGTTTGAGTCCATAAACACTTAAATTGTATGCGCTTATTATTAAGTATTCTGTTACATGTATCAGAGTTACAGGACCCTGTAAAATCATTGCAGACTAATAATTTATAAAGCCTTAAATTAAAGGAGTTTAATTTAAGCTCTTTAGAACATTTCAGGCAATCTGAGTTTAGTAATCAAAGAAGATTAAAGAATGTTTAAAAAATTTTTAAACGTACATTTTCTAAGTGTAAAAAAAGCTGTAATTTGTTGCTGCACATTTTTGCTGTATGTTTAACTTTTAAACATAAACTTAATTTACTGACATCCTGTTTGACTCATGAGAAAGCTACATATTTTGAAGAGTTTTCGGTTTACAGATGGCAAATTGAGATGGAAATGGAACAAAAAGTGTTGCAACACCAGTCAAAAGGTCAAATAAATCCAAATTTGTCTGACATTGTTGCAGGTTCAAAGGTGAAATTGAACAGCAGGGGATTATTGATGAAGAAGGTCATCCGTACTGCATAGCTCCTCTGTTGTATGAAACGGGCTGGATATCGTTTGATGTTTCGACAGATGGTACAGATTTCAACAGATCTGGAGAGTTTCTGTCAGGTAAAATAAAAAACCTACGAAGATTTTCTTGTACGTCTCTTTTAGATTGTGGTCTTAAGAATCAGAATGTTTTGCAAGTGCTTTTTTATGCAATTATTTTTACAATAACCATTGCAAAAAATAACTTGGGACTTGCAAAACTTTTGTGAGATCTTGCAAAAGTATTTTATGTTTCCTTTCCTCCTACTTCACTTGCAAGTAGGAGTTGTATCTTTTTGGTTTTACAAAGCTCAGGAGCAGAATGTCTGAAATCTTGGACAAAGTAAACGGGGATCTCATGAAACTTTTATAGGATCTTGCAGAAATGTACTTAAATTTTTTTTCAATGTTCCTTGCTGAGTTTAATATATTTTGCAACACTTTGCACAGTTTTATGAATCCTTTCCTACATATTATTAATGCTGTAGATGAATATAAGCTGTACTCTGCTCCAACAATATTAGTATGTTTTCTTTTTTGAGTTTTTATTCACTGATTAACTCTGTTTCTCTGTGTCAGTCCATCCCAGTAAAGCAGATCCCACATTTGAAGTCACCCTTGTGAATTCAACACTGTGGCAGAACTATGGCACTCCGAACATGGCCGGACAGCTGAGGATGACCTGGAACAGCTCTTTAATCAAATCCGAGAGAGTCAATGTAGAGCTGTGGGGTTACAGAGAGGTCAGCAGGAGCCCTGCAGGGTCGTCCTCTCTGCAGGCAGAGATTAGTTACCTGTACTCTCTCGGCAGGAATATTTCCAACACAGGTGACTTCAGCTTCATTCCTCAACCCAGAGAAAGGTTTTCCACTTGGGAATTGGGGAATATTCGAATAACTGCCAGTCCTAAATCAGAGGGAGAAAGGTATCCACAACACATCTCGAGCTTCTAGACAGTATTGCATTTGACAGTATGTGTATTTGCAAATGCTGTTAAATTTCACGTATGTTTCTCCATGCTTTTAACAAGGGTGAAGTGGAAAAAGCATTTGAATTAATTACTGTCAATTACTGGAATAGGAAAATACTATGTTACTAGGAAAATACTATGAAAAAACTGTTTTTTTGTTGTTGTTGTTTTTTAATTACAAAATTACAGCTTGTTGGTAGCATTGCTCTAAATATGTTATAATTTGGTCTTTGTGTAATGTTATATGTTTTACAATGTTTATTTTCTTAGATGGCTGGGCGTTTCTGAAAAAGGAGAACAAATTGAAATAGATTTTAGTCACATTGGTTTTAAAAGTGTTATCAGGGGTTTAATAACTTTTTTGATTGTGATTTTGTTAACAATTATTTGTTAGCATGGGATTAAAGTCATTTTGATAAATTGACTCAAATTGAAGTTTCAATCTTCTACATTTTTCAGAGTGAAATTATGCTACTGCAATAAATTATAAATTAATTATTTAAAGGTTTTTTTGTTTACCAGTGGTGCCACCATATTTACTAGTGTTGGTTTAAAACCACCTGCATGTGTCTAAAACCTAAAATCTAGTGAACCTTACTCTGCACTGAAAAAAGAAAACAGATGATCCAACTTACAACAATTGAATTAATTTGTTACAAGTAATCAAATTAAGTTTATCCAAGTAAATATATTAAGTTTATATAGTTGTCATGTTAAACAAATGTAAACAAAGTAAGCTTGACAAACTTAATTCTGTGTAACAAATTAACAAATTTTTTAAAGTTTGAGCTGCATTCTCTTTTTTTCCAGTGTGAATTACAGCTTGCATAACTAAATTAATAAATATTAGTATGTGCATTGCATAAATTCAGGAGAAGATGTTTACAGCAATTACCAATATTTCTCTACATGTTCTAATATTTTATGGGATAATTATGAAACATGCCACCATTTACTGGTTTCATTGTTTGATATTTGATGTTTTTGCTAAAGTACAGACAATGTCACATATTCTCACATCATTATTAATACAATGTGTTTTTTCATCTGATAAAATACAAAAATGTATCCAATTAATTTCTGGTTTTCCAGAACCTTGAACTAAATGTTTAAACCACAGTTTGAACTTTTTTTCTTAAATGCTAATTTTTAACTGACTTCTTCTCAGGAACGTACAGTCCCTGTGGAGTGGAGGCCATGTTCTGGCCTGGCACCTGGAGCAGTCCTTCAGAGACGATTCGTCAGCCTGGGCACAGAGGAAGTGTCTGCAATGGGATGACCTGGAGAGGAAGCTGCCTGACTTCCTGGACGAGCTCATCGACTGTCCCTGTTCCCTGGCTCAGGCCCGTGCAGACACGGGAAGGTTTCATGTGAGTCCACACACAACAATGTATGGACGAGGATGCATAAGAAAACTTTTTCTTCTCAGAATTCTGTCTAAAATCTCAGAAGTTTGACTGTCATTTTTCTCTGAATTCTGTTTTTAATTTCAGAATTTTGATGTCAATTTCAGGATTTTTACATTTTTTTCCCCCTCTCAAAATGCTTACTTTAATCTCAGAAGTTTTAATTTTCTCTGAAAATTCTGACTTTTTCCTCTGAATTTTGACCTCAATCTTTTGAGATAATAGACAGAATTCTGACAAAAATGTCAGATTTCCCCCCCCAGGAGTCCTAATCCTCTTCCATAGCAATAAAATGTGATTATTTTGTCTAATCTCTTGCAACACAAAAAGATTTAGCTACATTTTACTTATCTTGATAGCTTTGCTTTGAAAACATAAAGACATTAGTGTTATTTTGTGTAATTTCAATGCTTTTTTTTAAATGTCAGACTGATTACAGCTGTAACATTGAGATGGGCAGTGTGTGTACGTACCACCCTGGTAGTGTCCACTGTGTCAGAGCCGTTCAGGCCAGGTGGGAGACGCAAAAAAAAAAAAAAATCACAGAAGAACCTTTAAATCTGAGAAACTCTAATATCTCTTTCTTAAATTTGTAGTTCAAGTCATGGATCAGGGCAGCAGTGTTGCTATGACAACACAGGTGCTCTGGTCCTGACAGGGGACTCGGTTGGTGGCAGCACCCCGGACCGTGCTCACGTCTGGGGCTCGCCGCCATACGGGGAGCCCCCTCGGGTTCCTGGGTTCTCCCACTGGCTTTACGACGTGACGAGCTTCTGCTACTGCTGCCTGTGGAGCGACCTCTGCCACATCTACCTAAACCATCGGCCTTCCACTGGATGTCGCAGATACCAGCCACCCAAAGCAGGTTGAACCTTCAGCAAATCAGAAGTGCATGGTGGCTTATGTGAAAAAACAAATTCTTACATTACATACTGTTTCTGAGGGTCGAAGTTTTCAAATAAAATGCCAGAAAAAAGAGCGAGCGGGACCAGTTTTCTCACTGTCAGCTGGCTAAAAAACAGGAAGATGAACATTTTTCTTTCTTACAAGAAAGTCAAACTTGGCTGTTTGAATATATTTACAATCACAGAAAACGGATATGGTGCTGCAACAAAATAAGGGACACACATTTCTCCTAATGGCAATTCTGTAAAGAGTGCCGGCTGGCTAATTGAGCAAATAGGCCAGCTAATTCAGCAGCCAGCATTCAGCTTATTAAACTATAAACAACAGAGTAACTACTTTAAAACTACAGCTAAACTTAACTGGTGGATTATACCATAATTTTGCTTAAGTCCATGTATCAAAAACAAAAAGTAAAGCAATGTTTCAACATTATTTCAACTTTAACCATCTGTATGCTCTGGTATTGTTGCAGGAGTCGGAAAAAGTGCAGTTTCTCTTTGAAATTAATGTGGTTGCATCATGTTATAAATCATTGTTTAAATGTTTTTTTCTGTGGTATTTGTTCTCAACGTCATCATGGAATGGCACAATGTCAGAGAGCAGTGACTTTTTATCTCACAGTGAGCTTTAATCCTTTTGCTCCTCAACTTTTTTTTCTATTTAACTTTTTATTTTGTTGTAATCTTGTTGTACAAGATTAGTCTCAGTCAGACTGATTCTGATATTATCCAAACATTTTCTACAAAAGGTCATAAGAGAAGCCAATAAAACCAGATCAGCGTGGAAGAGTAAATGAGTTACAAATTTAAACTCTGAGCCAATAAGTGGAAAATATTATATCACACAACGCAAGCTGGAGATGGGGGGTGGGAGGGTATTTGTACCAAATTGTCACTATAAGTTTATCAGTGTTAACTTCTTGCTGTCTTGCAGGTGTTGTTTTCGGGAATCTGCATTTTATAACGTTTGACGGCCTCAGCTACACCTTCAGCGGCAGAGGAGAATATTACCTGTTGCTGTCAACAGACAAAAACCTGAGTGTTCAGGCCAGAACAGAACAGCTGAAACTTAAGAATGGTAAGTCTACGTTTAATGCCAAAGCTCTATATGTCATTCCAGTTGTCTCTCTATACTTTTATAAACTTTATCTTTCTCTGGATGTGAATTATACTGTTAATCCTAGAGGTAGATTCTTGGTTTCCAGAATTTTCTCTATGATTTGTCTCCTTTTGTTAGCACCCTGCTTAACAGAAACTTCATGGGACTCTTTCTAAGAAAAGAAAATGAAATGGTATTAATTGATTGTAGATGACCAGAATTACTTAATATTATTCCCTTTATTATTTAAAATTACCCAGATCCAAGCATCAATAAATCATTGGTTTAATTCGAGATCAAAAAAGATATTTGTGTTTACCAATAAGGGACTTTAGTCAGAGCTACCCAGCTGTCATCAGTGGCCATGCAGGAGAACTCCTCTGATGTCATTGAGGTACGAACTGCTGGCGACCATCTTCAGGTGCTGAGGAACCAGAAGATTCTGTCTTTTACTGAGCAAAGATGGATGGATCTGCAAGGTGGGCTGCTTAAAATTTATTTTTGACCTCCTGCTGAACCAGGAAGGTGTTGCAGTAATAACATTTACTTTCTAAAGCATAAAACCTTATGCTTTAGGAATAAGACTTGCAGTGATGAACACTTACAGTTTTCCTGCTGCTTTTATCCATATTTCTGATTTGTTTAAGTCACAACTTTCTGATTATTTCTGATTACTGAGTAACTATTTTATTGCTGCTACTTTCTGAATGACAAAGATCAACATACATCTGCATTAAATGAATGCCATGCTCTCACATCTTTCCAATTTTGATAAGTGGCAAAGATTAATTGGATTTTTGTGTTTGATTTCCCAACCCTGACAATTAACTCTCCAAGAGATGTAAATCCTATCTCCTGCCAGCAGATGGCAATATTTCACTCTGATTCTTCAAGTGTGGCGCTGCAGCGCTAAATAGTTACCTGCTCTGTTTTGCAGTAAAGTTGGACTAAACTTAGAAAACTTATAGATAAAGATATAAGTTTATAAATTATATAAAAATATAACTGGTAATGATGGATTGTCTTCTGTCTTCAGTCTTGTGCTTGATAAATATTACATAAATATATTTGTGTGTGAAGCAACTTCTGCTTCAAATCCAGCTGTCAGTGATGGATTTTGACAAGAATGTACACGTGTCTACAAATCTTACTTACTGTAGCCTGATCAATATTGTTGATCTATGCTATTCATCAGCAAACATGCTGTAAATTTAAGTCATTTCAGGTGTTTAGTTTGTACATTTAAGATGCTAATTCAGTAATTATGTATCCAGATTTTAATCAGACTCTTATTTTGTTTTAGGTGTTTTTGTATTTGTTCCCAGTCCTCAGAATGTGACGGTAATCTTTTCCTCTGGTGCTGCTGTGGAGCTCCGTCTGTATGATGCCACCATGACGGCTACCGTCCTGCTTCTAGTGGAGTTTTCCAACCTCACCCTGGGTCTCCTTGGTCGGATGAACTCTGATCCGTCCGATGACTTAATGACCCGGTCAGGAGAGGTCATATCATCTAACGCCACACTGGAGGAAATCTTTACCTTTGGAGCTGAATGTGAGTGTTAGGAACTATTGAACTTGCATCCCCCAACAATCAGACTGAACACAAATATTCATCTCTGTAAAGTAACATGGAAACTAAAAAATAGGAATTTCAAATAATGGAGCTGTTCAGCAATTCTGTGATTTGACTGTATTAAATTATTGATAAAAACTTAGACACAACAAAAGAAAGCAGAGAAACCAGATTATTGTTTAATTCCTTCTGTTTGTCTGTTTTATTGTCGTTTTTCAGAGAGGTGTAGCTCACGGCACTGTTCTTGAGCAACTTTTACTCTATTTGACATATTTTACTTGTTAAATGAGTTTAATGTTGAATTACACCTGGTATTGTAAAAGAAAAACATGATCCAAAAGTGTTGGTCATGGAAGAGGTAACCAAAAAATATTTCATTTGTGTGCTGATCTGTAAAAGTCACGTAACGTTGACAGAAAAATAGGTAAACTTGCCTTTATCTACAGTACATTAAAACATTTTAAACTGCAAAGCAAGACTTGATGATGATTTGAGTTTTTCTCACCACCATATATGGGGAGAAAAAAGGAGAAAAACAAAATCTCCAAAGCAGAGAATTGTAAAACTCTTTTTTTACTTTTCGGTTATTCTACAACGAAGCATTAATTTATTTTCAGGATTTTTACACATCTTTACCAAAGCGACCAATAAAAGACCCAAGCAAATGTTGCTAATCTTTTCAGATTATGGCTGGTTTCAGTTACATTGCCTTTGCTTAGCCTCAACCCAACATAATAATTAACCACAGTAATCCTTTATACTAACTAATTACTATTATTTGTTTATGCTGCAAAGGCATAGTTCCATTTAGGATAAACAGTGATTCAGTTCACCCTATTTACTTCCAATACTTTAACTGCGAAATTGTACGTTCATGTTTTTCCTTAGAAGTTGGTTGTAGTCTAAAACCCGCAATTTGTTTCAGTAACCAAAAATCGCAAAGAACCTCACTGATATTGTTCATTTTTTTCCCTCCAGGGAACATATCAAACATGTCTTCCCTTTTCACCTATGACTCCCACTACCTTTTGGATTCATATTTTTTTCCATTAAGCCACGACCCTGCTTTTGTTCCGGCCTTTTCTCTGCCTCTGAAACCTGATGACCCCTTGGCAGCAGACATGTTGTCGATGTGTTTGGGAGAAGGGGCGCAGTTCTGTATACATGATACCCTTATCTCTCGGAGCCTGGCGGTGGGAAACGCCACACTCAGGGCCCATCAACATCATCAGGCCTTAATGGAAGCCCTGAAGCCAGGTACCACATGTCACAAGATCATTGTCTGACTATCTTTAATTTCCTTCAGCTCATGGGCAAAAGCAAGAGATAAACAGTTGTTTGTATTTTATTTCTAACTCAATTGGTCAAATATTACTTGTCAGTAATAATGTTTTTCTTTTTCTTGTTGGTAAAAGATAAATAGCAATATTTGAAATGGCATTACTTGCTTTTGTAAGGTGAACACAGTCATTGTCACATCATAGAAAAGAAGCATCAGTTCTTTAAATATTCGCTTCTTGTCACTGGCTGATGACTTCTTGACATATTGTTGCTCCTTAGTGGTATCATGTGGCTGGCTTCCCGCACCCAGGAATGGGAAGAAGAATGGAACACATTACCTGCAGGGGAAAACCCTGGGCTTCACCTGCAATGAAGGCTACATACTGTACAGGTCAACAGAGCGCACCTGTCTGAAGGAGGGGACATGGACAGGGGAGCAGCCCTACTGTATTACAGGTAAATTTGGGTAAAAACCCTGATTTGAGACCAACTTTTGAATACAGTGACTGCACAACATTGCAGTCAAGAACCATTTTAGAAACCAGATCATTTTTAAACTAAATTGAAAGACTACAGCTTCACTGATACACTCATTTATTACCTCAGCGTTCCTCAGTGGAGTTCCACAGGGCTCCATTCTTGGTCAACTTTTCTTCTCTTAATTATCTTCCATAGTTCCATCCTAAATAAGCATGCAATGTCATTTCACTGCTGTGTGGACAATTGTGATTTAAAAAAAATCTTAATAGGAATGTCCCCAGCCTTGGATAGCGCTGAATTTTCTCAAAGTAAACAAACAAAGCTAACCTCGTTTACTCTTGAGCCTCTGGACACTTTCAAAATGCCTTTAGCAAAACCTGAGATTTTATAATTTGAAAACACATCTTGATTTGAAAAACTAAAACTGAACACATTTTCCAAAACTAACTTTTCCAACTAAGGGTTATTGCTAAACTGAAGACTTTCCTTATTTTGCTAGACTTTGAAAGACCTCCGTCTCATCAAGACTAAACTTTTACAATAGTCTCTACTTTTGCAATGAATAGAGCTTTCTTGTCTGAAGTTGTGCTGCAGCATTTTGAATCAATTAGAGACAGGCACACATCAACATAACCACACCACACCTGGCAAATAAGCCAGCACTGGCCAAACTTTTTTATCTGCTATGCAATAAATTGGACATGCAATGTTTTTTTAATAAAACAAAGTAGGAAAAATTTTTGTCATCTTTTTGTCCGTTTTTTTGTTTGTTTTTTGTTTTGGTTTATTCCCAGCAAAAAAAAAAAAAAATTACAACTTTAATTACAGCATTAAAAACCTTTTAATGCTTTGGTGTTTTTTTTGTTTTTTGAGTAAAAAGTCACTGGATGTTTATATATCTTCTTACTATGAAAATAAAAGAAAAAGACATTGTGCCTAACATTTTCCATTAAAGTATTAAATTTGTAATTGGAATACTCAAGCTAAAATAAAATGACAAAAGTACCCACCCTCCTTCTTCTTGTACTGCAGTCGGGGGCCACATGAAATTGTTCCAGGGCCTCAAATTGCGCCCGAGCCACACTTTGGACACCCCTGAACTAAACTAAATGCTTTGGAGCTTGGATTGCCTCTGTGTTGGTGGATTAGAAACATCTGGGTCCCTGAAATGGCTTTTTAGTCCTCACCCTGACCATAAACTCTCAGAGCGCTGGTGTAGTTTTTCAATCTGGCCAGCAGATGATAGTATTTCTCAGATTCTTTTGTTTTTATTTGTGTGTGTCTTTATTCCAAGTTATTTTTTTATTTTATGTTCTTGCTATACATTGGATAAAACTTGAAATTGCCTACATTTGATTCCCATCAAAGTTGGACTCATTTGTCTAATTACTACGTTCATGAAGTGCTCTTCACCAATAAATACTCATCTTAGTTTAACTGCATGCGTCTACACCAAGACAGTTGCGTGATTACAAAAAATTCTCCAAGGATAACTGAGTTTACTCCTATTAACAGACAATGGCAGACGTTTTTAACTACAGTATGTGACAATGATTGCTCTCGCTCTATGGCTCTCATTACACAAATCGGAGCTAACGACTGTCAACATGGCCTGAGGAGCTCAGTGGCAGGTGTTGCGGGAGCTGTTTCCTCTTCCTCCACCGTTCAGATGTGACCTCCAGCCAAGTAAACAACGCTAAATACAGACTGAGCAGCAGCAGCCCTCCTCCTCCCTCCTTCCCTCATATGAATCACTGCGGCACGATGTGTAGGCTCAAAAGAAGTCGTAATTAAGTTGAAAAGGACGTGCCATTGAACAATAAATACCACCACTTCCAGTTTGACTCCTTCTCAGTCACTTTAATGAGCCGCTGCTGCCTGTCAGAAGAGTTGACAGTGAGTCCAAGCAGTGTTGTGCAAGTTCACATTCCCAGAAGATGTCTTAGTTTGGAGAAGTTAAATTAATTCACTTTTATAGTCAACATTGTGAACTAAATTCACAGCCTCTACTTGAACTTAGGGTTTCTTTTCTCTTATAATGTTTCAGTGAAATTAAGTTTAAAAACTATGTAGATCAGGACATCACGTTCCAGTTAGCATATCAATTAGCCCATATGATTGCATAGCATTTCCAACCTTGTCATTGCAGCTTATTTATTTTATGTATTTTTGTCACTCCTGTTGTCAGTGATCACTGTAATCAGTGTTTTCTTACATAGGAATTTTCAATAAATCTTCTCCTATTCAGAAAGTTAGTCTGAAACTATGAATGACCTTTATTTCGGTTTCTGAAGCATTTAGAAGAGAAACTCTTCAACAGAATCCTGTTTGCATTTATGTCGGTATCATCACACATCAACTCAAAACACTGTGACAAAATCCATTAAGGTTTATACTCCTTTTTGTCAACCTCTGTTTTCACCATAGGTGAAGTGGAAAGCGGACAGACAACTGGGCACAATGAATGAGTTTTGATTGTCGCAGCATAATCCTTGAAAGTGGACAAAAAGGCTCTTGCAAAAGTATTTGTAGGCTCTGAAGTGTTTTACTGAAAAAAGAAGAAAAAGATTTTAACCTTTCTTTGCATTCGAGGCATACATTTCAAAATGTTTTTATTGAGCTTTTATGTGATGGGACAATGCAAAATAGTGTATTGCAAGGTGGAAGCACATTTATATATATATTTATAAAAATTGTTTTTGACTAAAACTTAAAAAGCTTGGTTTGTGTCTTTGTCAGAACTACCTGACTTTTTCTTTTGAAGTATAGTTCTACTATCTATTTTCATTTCCAAATGGTTTTAAATGTATGTAAACTTCTAGTTTCAGCTGTATATATAGAAATAAAATGGTCTGCCAGTCGGGTACAAATGGTTCAAAACAAAGCCTCTCTGTATTTTCAATAATTATTCTGCTTCCAGTGATGAATCACCGCACTTTTATGGAAAAGAAGCTTTGTTTGAAATACCAACCAAGGATATCAAGTGACTCTAAAACTAGTCATGTTACTTCAGTCACGTCATTTTGCTTGTCAGTGAAAGCAAAATCTCTGCTTCAGAAAATTAATTCAACTTTGTTTTTATTTATTCATTTTCTTGATTTTCCACGGCTGCTGCTGCAAGTTAGCGTTTTATTGATGCGTCTCTGTGACATGTCTGAGGATGAACCTTAGTCCAACGAGTGAGGGCAGGTGCAGAATCTTGTTTTTGTTGACTTTGTGTTGTTTTCTTTTTTCTTGTTGGAGTTGGATTTGTTAAGCGCTTTATAAAGAGAGTTGTTTGACTGATGTCTCCACTTAACCTGTTTCAAATTCCAAGGATAGTTGCATTAATGAAAATAAGTCATGCAGGGTGAGATCCACCTCAGGTGTAGCTCTGTGTACAGATGAACTGTTACCAGAGAGAGAAAAATCAGCTTTACTTCTCATCTCTCTCATCTCTTGGGGAGCCTGGGAAGAGCACAAATATGCATGTCTTTCAAATATCCTGGAAGATAAATGCTGTAAATTATTATCATTACTTGCAGTTTCATATCGACAGTTTGGAATCATGTATTATGCATATTGTTTTCTTTTTTTTCATTCTCCTATTAAATATATTCATGTTTGTGCTATCTCAGACCATAACAAGCAGTAAGATTAGTTATAGTAACTATGCAGATACTAGTGAAGCTAATGACCAGGCCTGGAATCTGGGTGTGGTGATTGAAGTCCGACTTGAACCTTGAGAGACACATAAAAACAATTACAAGTCAGTCTATTATCTGAAGAACATTTCCAGGATTAAAGGACTAATGTCCCAACAAGATCCTGAAACGATCATTCATGTGTTTCTCTGTAAATTCTTTGATTACTCCATCAGTCAAAGTTCAGGTCAGAGTCTTGAACCAGAGTCAGGAGCAAATATGGAGAAGCAGCATTCAGTTTTCATCCTCAACTAATCTGGAAGAAACTTCCAGAAAACTGCAAAAATGCTGAAACACTGAATTTCTTCACTTCAAAGTTATAAATGCGTTTGTTTAGAGTTGCCTTTGATTAATGATAAGTGAAGTTAAATTAGCCCCTCTTGCTGGGAGGGGTGGTTGGATTCCTCCAGCCTGAATTTGAGGCAATGATTAATATAATAGCAATACAACATTAAAAAGTTCAGGGGCCTCATGCATAAAAGATTGCGCAGTTTTCACACTAAAATATGGCGTACAGAAAAATTTAGAAAAGTGCGGCGCACAAAAAAACAAAAACAAAATCGGATGCATAAAGCAGTGCGCGCGCACGTGACTGCGCACCTTTCCTTTATAAATCCTAATTTGCGGGAAATGGAGCGCAGCTGCTGGTCCGCCCTGTCGTCACCCTTAAATACATTCAGATGCGGATGCGTTACATCTTTATGAGACAAAAACTGAGAAAAAGTACTATTTACATTCTAGTGAGATTTTCACACCCTTTTATTTTCTTTATTTTGTCTGCGTGTTGGCTTATTGTCTGAGGATAGATAAGATAAGATGAGATTTATTTGTCATTGTCATCAACAGATTACAACGATTGCGGTTCAGTTTCATCGTTTACGTTTAAACAATAAAATATTAAAACCATGAACAAAACATCGGGTTTGATGCTTCTTGGTCTAAGTAACTGAATGTAATCAGATTTCAGTGTATTTAGGTGGGTTTTGACGCTTTGTAGTTTGATATTGTTCACAGAAAAAGTTTGCGTGGCTGCTGCACATTTTCACGCCAGCGTATGCGTATATTTACGCAAACTCTGACGCAAAGTTAATTTTTATACATGCCGACTTGTACGTAAAATATGGCGGCGTACATTTTGGTGCGGCACGCTTTATGCGTGAGGCCCCAGATGTTTTTGGATCTTCCAGAGAGTAAATTGTTGTGGTACAGCTGAGGATTGTCCATGGACAAGATCAACCTTGTCTGCAGTCAGAAAGTCAGGCCCCAGACAGGAATGTTTCCAGAGTTTAATACCATAACATGTACAAGCAAATGTTGTGCATCAATTGCAAATGTTTGACCTATTGCGCCTATTGACAACAATATGAATACCTGAGTATGATTTAATTCATATGTGGGTTTTCTGAATGCTGTTCATGTTCCTGAATCCATGACATGAGACTGAAACACAGATATTTCAGTTTTAACCTGCATAATATGATCAGTGATGTCTCACATGAGTAATGGAATAACTTTGAACGTAGCCAGGAGGAAAAAGCCGGATGTTAAGATGATGTCAGTTCTCCACATGCAGAAAGTCCATTAATATCTGATGCATCTTGTAAGATTAGTGCCAAAATCTTCAGGAATCACCAGATTGGTCAAAATTTATAAATTTATTGATATCTTTTTTAGCAAAACTGGCTCATTTAGAAACTTCTAGGATTTGTTTTGTGTGAACTTGTATTTCAGATTATTGTTTTCCATATTACCAGCCTGCATTTTTATTGTGATGTAAATCAGTTTTTTCTCTTATTATTCTCTAATTACCTCTAATCAGTCTCAGTACATTGACAGATGACAAAACCTTTTTAAATACTTTTGTTTAAGAAGTAGCAACATATGTGAAGAACAGTTCTGGGAGAATCCTTCAAACTTAGCATTTAGTTTTATTTTAATCTCCTGGTATCTATCACAGATACACATGACTCTCTTTTGCATAGCTGGGTTTTACCTTCATGAAATCTGATAGATTGTTTTATGTTTCACCTGAGAAAACTCTTTAAATGTAAATCTGATAAGCTGGAGATAAAAAAAACAGATCTTTTGCACCAAGTTAGTTATGGTTTTGGGAAGATAAAAAAATGTAATTGCTCTCAATTTAAATTTAAATAATCAGCTCCTGAAAATAAGCAGATCTAGTAATAAATGTTATTATCAAACATATTCTAATCTATGGCCTGAATGGGTCAGTAATTAATATGCACTATATATATTTCTCATTCAGGGAAATTAGATTACTTCCTGTTGTAACTGGAGCGCTGATTCATGGCTTTAGTACAACAGAAATGATGAAAATGAGTGATGACTGGTTATTTTATTTTATTACTATCAGGACATACTGATCAGTAATGATTCTTTGCTAAAATATATCAGGTGCAAACATCTATTTTTAATGCTGAGCACTGTGTGTTATGTTTTATTAAAGTCTACTTGCTGGATTTGTTTGTGATGTAGAAAAATGGGCAAAAGCTGGTTCAAACCGTTTCAGGGAGTACACAGGGTTACTTGGAAGTAAGGTGGGATCTAACTTGCTTCTTGGCAATGTTTCTGAGTGGAAAAAAAAACAAAAAACGTTTGTAATCTTAGCTAGCTAACTGGTCTGGGCAGAGAGGGCGGTGTTTGACAGAAAGACTGTTTGGTGTAATTATTAGCTTAATTCCTGTGGTGCATTGAGTAATCACTCAGTCAGCATTAAAGTTCACAGTGTAACAATAATAGCTTCGTTTAGTCCTGCATTCTTGAAAAGGGAAGGTATATTAAGGAAAGATAAATACACCACACTGGCTTTCACAACTATTGCCTTTAACGCATAAAAAGTTTTAAGTTTTTATTGCAGCAACATAATCTCACATAGAACAGTTTCAAGAAATCAACCCTGCAGTTGGTATGGTTTAAAATTAGAAAAAGAAATGGCATCTTAAATAAATAATTGCTTTCAGCAAAATCTTTCATGCTACAAATATTGCATACTATAGCAATTTTACAAATAAATAGAAAAATATAGAAATACACATTTTAAAAATGCATCAGTGGCAAAGTAGATGAGAATGTTGATCCTGTCATTTCCTGATCACTTAACTGCAAAATGGGAAAGACAAGACAACATGCAACAACTATAAATCAGAAAATTACAAAAACCCAAACATGCCTTAACCGTACGCATGTCCACTTCTGCAACTACAACAAGTTATAAAACGACAAGAAATGTAAGAAAATAAAAATACAAAGCGGGAGGATGCTTCACCTTAAACTTCCCAGTAATCCTTGAAACTTTAGGAATCAAACTAAATATTGCTGGGGTGTTGTGGACTGTTGGCAGCACTTTCAATCCATCTCTCATCGTACAATGATTAACCTGTGTTAGACTTACTAATTAATTTACATGATGGATTTTACCCTGCAGCCATTACTCAGCATCCCTTTTCCTGTAAATCTCCAGTAGGTGCTTTCCTGGTGGCCCTTTAAGTGTTTTTATTTAATTTATTTGTTTTTCAGTCATGCAGGATGAACAACAGTTACTAATATCAACGTTTTGTTTTTTACAGATGATAAAGTGGGGTTGTTTCTTGGGGCTTTTGGATCCTTCTCAGCATTGGTCACCATGGTAATAACAATAAAACTACACAACAGAAAGCAAACCAGGTAGGTTTTAAACCACCCCCCCCCCCCCCCCCCCCCCCCAAATAAAAAAAGACAAAAATCTGTCTCTGTGCTATTGCTCTAAAATGTAGCCTTACAAACAATATATAAACATTACTCTAGACAAGATCCACAGTCACCTTTTGCCCTCAGTAATACGCACACAGTGATACGCAGGTCAATATGCAACTTCTGGTTTGGGATTTCTTGACCTTTTTTATGTCTAATCACTGCACAAAAAAGGCCACTAAAATCAAAATTTTGATTAGAGACTTAGGTTAGTTTTATGGTTTATTTTAAAATGTTACTTCAGAACACTGCTGCAAAAAACATTCTTTCGCTTTTTGATATTTTTCAGATGAGCAAACTTTCAACTATTCAAGACAAAGATAATCTCTAACAACGGAAATAAAATTTCTGCTTTTGTTATTAAAGCAAAAACCAGGGAAAAGGGTACAAATTATTTTTTCTGGCTAAACTCTATAGATAAAAACATCTGTTATGGATAATTGAGATCAAAAAAGCAACTTTGGGTTTCACTTGCCTCATTTTAAGGTTAGAGTTCATGATTTAACAATAGAAAAAATTCTCAGCATCTAAGGAACAGCTGCAGAGTGAAAACCATGGCTAACTAAAGAGAACACAAAAATTTGATAACCCTCAAGACTCTGGGACACAAAAGTGGAATCCAACAAACTGACAAAGATAAAGAAAAATGCACAAATGAATGAACTAATACAGCAACCCCAAAAAATGATTAATGGAAAAATCTGGCGAGATCTAATAGCACAAAAAGAAACAAACAACAAAACCAGATGGAATTAGTCCTGAACATAATGATTATAATCACAATCTTAACCCTGCAAAATGAACAAAAGCCATTGCATTCGGTTCATCTTGGCTTATTGTCACTCTTGGTTTAGTTGGATATAAAAAAAAAATAACACAAAATTTTCATACTTTTCTAAAATTAAAGTTGAATCTACTTTCATATGACTTAATTATTTGTCTCTCTCTATATATATATGAACCATCACTGCATAGTTTCACAACTTTAATGAGCTGTGAAGTCACAAAGGATGGCGTGTTTCAGCTATAGACAGCTATATATCTTTCATTCGGCTGTATACGTTCAAAGTGAGAGCGACTTGTTATCTTATGAAAACTGGTACATGGCGAGACGTCTTCCTACCCTCCCATTCCGCTCCAGCACACCTTTTTGCTGTGCAAGCAGAAACGTACAAAGACAATGATGAACCCCACCTGCTCATTTCATATCCAACAAATTGGGCCTCCTAAATTTTGCTCGTAAATTTTCTTTCTGATCTGATCAAACCAGATAGCCTGTGGGATTATATTTATGACTGCAGTCCAGAGGAGCAAGAGGCCAATAGTAGTGGTAGCTCCTGGGCAAATACAAACAAATTAAAGGCTTGTTTTATGAGTTCACTGACTTCATTTGGGCTTTCCCTCTTTATAACTAGCGGCAGAGAAGAAAAAAATGACAAATGTTCAAAGTTAGGAGGCCTCCTCACACTGTCAGCAGCTCTTGAAGCGGGCGCTCAATTGAAACTGCTTTGTTTTTGGGGTCAAGGGGGCAAAAGGCAAACCCACCTGCCCCCTTCTTGATGCCTGGATCACAGGAGGCCAGGTGTAAGGCGAGAAGTGTCTGAAACCTTGGAGATGCTCAGGCTTGCATCAGAGTCCTGAGACACTCTTAGCCAGAAAACGCTACACCTACAGTTGTCAAAATGTGACCAGAGACATCTGATATGGTCTCTGAGTGAGCGGTTAGCTGACATGCATGAGCTCTTCAAACAAGTGCAGACAGATTGACTTCTCTGCAACAACAGAAGCAGAGCAGGATGTAAGTAGCAGGGGGTCTTACTGTATTTCAGATCTTGTCTGGGTTGCGTGTCTGGAGGAAAGCTGCACTGATACTTCACAACTATGTGTGTGTTGGGGTGTGTATGTGTGCCAAACAGGTAGATGGTGAAGGCCTCCTGTCCACGTGCTCCTTGTGTCTCAGACTTCCAGGGGTACTTTCCACGTCTAGGGTTACTTAGCAGGTTTTAACAGGCGGAGTGGCAGCTCACCACAGGAGGATAAAAGTCACTGCACCATGAAGTGATACTGTGTTTTTTTTTGTGTGTGTGACTCTTCCATCATGTCTCCTCCTATTTAGCTTAATGACACATCAAAAGGTTGATGGAGGGGGCTTTGTGTGTTTGTGGAAAAAGGTTCAAAATGAATCGAAAAGTGAGGGCAGCAGCAGATTTGGAGTGAGTATGTCTCCCTCCCATTTAATCCAAGTATTTACATGAAGCTCTGGCAGACTTTCATCTGGGCATGATGAAAGTCTACCAGACTTTCATCATGCATTAGATTAATTGGTTTTGATCTCCAAGTATTGAAATGTTTTCTTAAAATTTAAATATCTGTAGAGTGGCTCCAAAGAGAATGATGGCAAAAAGCGTCGGGAAGAGCCGACAAATTAGGCTGGATTTTTTTTTTTTTCGATTCTTCCTCGATTTGTTTTACAGAAAATGTGAAAAATAGGCATATTACGTGTTTTCCAGCCACATAGTGTCATTTTATAGCACAATTAAGTAACTATATTCTCTTCCGTTGTTATAAAAGTACTATATTAAATATGACTTAAGAAAATTGGACTTCATAATTTAATATCTTGAAATTGGGCCTCTGTCACTTTCTTTCTGAAATTCTGCCTTCAGGAAGTCATCACAACATTGTTCCTCTATTAACTCTTTAACAATGTTTTTACCAGCATTGCACTGAGAAGTAACTTGTATAATGAGATGTTTGCTAATGGCATCTAGCTAGTCTGAAGGGTCTGAGTGGGAGATTCATGGGGGAGGCTGCTCTGTGTGGCATAAGCTACAAAATGTGGAAACTGCAGCTATAAGTAGCATTTTACACAGCTGAATGGTTGCTCTGGAGATTAAAGGATTTCTCAAACATGCATGAAAAATAATCAAAGCAACACTTCATGTTTGTTTTTTGATGAGGGAATAACATTTTAGTATGATTTAAAGGTAAGAAAGCAGATTTTAAATAATACTGCCCTTTTAAAGCGAAGCTAACTCTCCAGCAGGTCTTTCTGTGTAAACATTCAAATGTATAGATTTAGTCAAACTGCACCAATCATTACAAGTACAATGTTTTTCAAAAGTGAATCCACCTTTTGAATCTTTTCATTTTGAATATGACATATCTTGTATAAGTCAACTGAAAAACCCAAGAGGAGAAAAACGTAACAAAGCTGCAACAACCTGTTTGTATTAGTGTGAACAGTCTTAAGTTGTGGCTTTTATTTGTTTGTAAGATGTCTGATTCTTTCACGTTTTTATTTGTATTTTCAGAGAGAGAAAACAGGAACCTCTGGAGATGGTGACCCAAACACAGACTTGATTAACCTTCAACGCCCTCTTGGATTATGGAGGATCGTTCTGTTTTGAACTCAGCAGTTGGAACTAACATGAAACTCATTTGCCCATTTGGATGTTGTTGTTTTTTTGTTCTTTTGACCCATTGATGTTATCAGAAAAGCCTGAGGCATTAACTTTCAGGCATGCTGCTTGGCCTCATGTTTTCTCCCATGTTTAGTCTGGAGAAACTCCAGGTTGTGGCAAATGGTGCGTGGGGTGACAACTGTGGCAACCAAAGTGAGGAGGAAAAACAAGAGAAAAAAGTTTTCATATCACAGATTTGCATGGCCAAACGGTTGATTTTGTCAAGAAAGAAAGTTGTATAAATACTACAAGGCGATATCATCTTCACCATCAACACTCCGTTCTCCCTGCTGGTTTAAAATGGGACCAGATGTGTTCTTGCTCATGTCAACTGTGTAGCGAACCCAATCGTTTTTCGGTTGAACAACTTTGAACTTGTACACAGGGTTTGTGTGGCCTCAAATGCTTCAGTCAAACGAAGAGTTTGCTGAGTGA
The DNA here is from genome assembly GCF_001444195.1 of Xiphophorus couchianus. NCBI lineage: Eukaryota > Metazoa > Chordata > Actinopteri > Cyprinodontiformes > Poeciliidae > Xiphophorus > Xiphophorus couchianus. The sequence goes on from NC_040239.1 coordinate 5,243,631, forward strand.
CTGAGGGAGGGAGAGAAAAAAAAAACTCCCCCAGTGTTACATAAAGGTCAGCCTATTACACCGTATCGACACTTTGTTTGTGAATCTTTGTTCTGTTTCATATTTGCATGAAAATAATGATGGAGCAAAAGTTTCTATAAACACTTGAAAACAGCAAGGCAATAAATAATACTGTGTTTGACATGTGGTATGTACACTGTGTGTGGGTGCACACTACTGTTTAGAGCTCATGCAGGGATAAAGGAATCATCCCTCTACAAGCCTACAGGCAGGCACGCACGGCCGGGTACAGCAGCACGCCCCGTCAGGAAGACAGTCCTATCACTTTACCTCTCCGTCCCATCTTCTACTTTGAACAAAACAAAATACTCAGTGCAGTCAAAGGAAACGGTGACAGGGTCCCTTGTGGCTGATCCCTGGCAATGATAGGTGGGGGTCCAGCTTAGGGTTCAAGTCAAAAACTAATTGAAATAACCTGGCCTGCTGCACTTTGAAGTTTTTTTGCAACATGAGAGCTCTGTTTCTCCTCCATGCGCCAACTGCCCGTTGTTAACCTTTAAGATGACAATGAAGCTTGAAGGCAGCATCTTTTCTCCTTCCTGATGTTTTTCCATTGCAAACAAGAAATTAAAGAAGAAACAAGCAGCTTGCAGCCAGATTGCATATTAAACATAACTTTTTTTTAAAACTCAAATAACATTCTTTAAATGAATCCAGATCACAATATTATTTGCTTCACAGTCACATCAGTCACCAGGCATTACTTATTAAATCAATAGCAGTAGGGATAAAATGTGTTGGGAGGCGAGAGATAAACAATGTGGAAGGCTTTTTTTTCTGACTTGTTCATTTGATATGACAGATGTGTCCTGCAGATGTGTAAGGAAATATCAGAGCGGCGTGATATTTCTTGTCAAAGTGAAGTTTGTCAACGAAAGCGATATCAAGTTACTGTCAGCATATCACTCCATCTAGTAAAAAGACTGTCATTGTGAGCGTGAAGGGAAACTTTGTGTACTCCTGAATACTATCTGAAGATTAGGAAAGTATTTGAGTTTTCTGTCAGTAGATTTTAAGTGCAAACATAAGCAATAGTGGTAAGAGACATTATAGTGTCTCTTACCACTATTGCTTTTGAGACACTATATAAAATACACTATATAAAAAAAACATTTAAATTTAAGTAATCTGTTCCTCAGCTGGTAATAAGTTAAGGAGCAGTTGCCAAGAAAACTCAAAACAGATCTAAAAGTGTCTAAAACTACACCAATGGAAACTCCTTGTGATGCCAGTTATGCTCGCAGCTATCAAAGCCATCCAGATGAAAATAAATTCTTGTCAGTAACTAAAACTTCTTTCTGCCTTCAAATTTTCCATATTTGGTGCAGTCTTGTAAAGATCAAATAGGTATGTTTGTGGTGTGGAAGAGAAAACATCTTTGATACCATTTATTGTTTTTAAAGGGGAAGTGTTATGTATTTTCCAGGCATATAGTGCCATTTTATAGCACAGTCAAATAACCATGCCATCCTTCGTTATAAAAATGCTATATATTTCAAATAGGACTTAAAAGAAATTTGACTTTGTAATTTAATGCTTGAAATTGGGCCTCTGTCTTTTTAAAAACTCCTGCTCTTTCTGACACTCCATCTTCACGAAAGTCAGCACAAATTGCCCCTCTATTAACCCTTTAACAATGCTTTTACCAGCATTTCACTGAGAAGTGGTTTGTATAATGGCCTCAGCAGATGTGCAGGTCCACCAAGCGTTTGCTAATTGCTGCTCACTAGTCTGAAGGAGCTCTGAGGGAGTTGTGGGAGAGGGATGCTCTGTGAGGCGGAAACTCAGAAGTTTGGAAACTGCAGGTCAGAGGAGGAACAGTTCATCCACATGAACTCGCACAAATCCGCCCCTGAGCATCGTAAGGGCCAGGGTAGCACAAAGCTAAAATCTACATCAGCCAATCAGATTGCTTCCAGTTGGGAATTAAGCATGGCAACAGGAAATTAATTTGTTGAACTACTGTTAAATAACATAGAATATAAAGCAAGTAAAATACAAAGACAATGTTGATTGGGAATCGTGTCCAAACAAGCATGTGGATATACAAACTGTTATGCAAGAGACCCTAAAGCTCCATTTTCCCTTCTACATTCACAAACACAAATACTGAGTTTTCTCACATCTTCACTTTGGTCTGAGTTTTTATGTTGGGTTCTGCAGGGGAGTGGTTTTCTTCTCCTTCACAGGGTGGCAGGCTGATGTGAGCCAGCTGTTACTCATCACCACCACATTTCAGCACCACTCATCTGCTTCTACAGTGGTACTCTCTGGCTGTCAGTGCTGTATTCCCAGTGTCATCCTTGTTCTGACTCCTTTTCATCTGTTCCTTCCTCTACAGTGAACCCGCGCTGAACACTCTCTGAGCCAGACTCACCTGAAGTATCTGATCCTAGCTGCTCCGTTGGGCCTTGCACCTGGGTGCGTCACGCCCGCCACTCAGCTGCCTGTCCGCCCTCAATCACCTGCTGGAACTCCCCTATCTGGAAACCACCACACCAACTGTTGGAACCCCTTGTACTCTCCTCTGCTTACCTCAACCCGCAGACCATAAGTCACCATCAGGTTACTCTGTCATTCCCTCCATTACTTCCCTCTTTAACCACTCGCCCTTTGCAGTTCCTGCGCTGACCCGGTTCCTCCCTGCTGTCGCAGATCGACGCCCCTCCACACGCTCTCCAGCACATTCTACTGCTAAATAAATCTGTTAAAACTGTTTGGGTGTCCGTAGTTGTTGCTTGCCTTAGACTCCTAGTAACCTCGCATTATGACATTTTATACGTAATCATGAGTAATGGTGATATTAAACAGTTTTTGTGTGGATAAAAAGCCAAAATATACCATAAAAATGTATCATTCAGTGAAGATGAAATGTTTTTGGCTCTATTATTTGAGAAATTTAAAATCTGTTACTGGCATAGAAGGTGCTTTGCAAAATGCCTTGCTTATGCAACACAACGATCCCTGCCCCCTCGGTTGTTTTGTCTCTTGCTCCGTTTTATTCCTTTTACAAGTGATTACTTGTAATTCCTCTCCCGGTTTTGAACAAGGGTGTATCCATCTTTCAAACTCTTATTTTGAAGTATAGAAGAAACTAGTCCAGGTGTTTTTGAACTGTTGCGTTGACAGAGCTGGCTGATAAAGAAGCTGGTTGTCGTCACTCGGTTAAATAAGCATTGATGGTGACGCCACCACATTTAGTTGTTTATCTTGCAGTATTTTGGATCCTCAGTAGAAAGACGAAATGACGACAGGCAAGACTGAAATGATTCAAAAAGTCTGCAAGAGTCTAACTAAACTTCAGGCTAGCCATTTTAAATTATGCTAACGTTAGCATCTACTTCAGAACTTCCTGTTAGTGCTAAATTAAAGGAAGACTTTACAGTTATTTTAAGAGTCTAGACCATATTAAATAATCTGTAGTTTCACATATAAAATAACTAAACCGATCAAACTTCAATTTGATTTTAGTGGTTTTGGTATCAGGGCCACCTTCAGGAAAAGTAGATGCTAGCTGTCAACAATAGATGGACGGGTCAAACCTTCACTGAATTATTCCTCATTGAATACAGATATATAGATGGGAGGTCCCTCCTAATATCACCATGGAGATTTTGTTTGCTAAAGGTCTCATTGTAAAAATAAAGTGTTTTAAAATGTCTTCTGCTTTAACAAAGATGAAAACTATTTCTCCAGTGTAATTCATCCATCCATCCATTTTCTAACACTGTTGTCCCTAATGGGGTCTTGATTCTACAGTGTGATTTATTTATGTTAATCCTGTCAAGATTTGCCAGCTTCCTGGCAATAAAATATGATGGAATTTTAATAATTTATCTGATCATAAATTTGTACATATGCACAATTCTGCCGCTGAAAGTCCAGCAGAGGACTGAGTGTCAACATCTGAGGTCTATGTCGGAGCAGATCTGACTCACTTTGCGTCTAATCGCCTAACTGGTTGCAAATTTCCTCGCTTTCATCTGTCAGTCAAGCACTTACAAGAGAGGCAATGGAGCAAGCTGCAGCGTCTGTTTGCAGATTCAGGTGCTGATTAATTACGTTTGGATGAAAATAGGTGGTTTTTCATCTCAGCGGGGGCCTGTTCCAACCCCCTGAATGTTTACGCTCGCTTAACATCTCAACAACCCGGCGTAATTAGCTCAATCACATTCAAACACAAGTAAATGCTAATGGGCTCCGTGGACGCCGGTTGCTTTCAGGTGGGATTTTTTCCCGTTTCTCAGATCTGCTTTACATCCCTGGATTAAGAAGAAAGGTTTCTGAAGTGGCTTTTGGCTCAGGCTCTTTTGTTCTGGATGGGGTTTTATTTGTTTAATGTCAGCTTCAGCTTTGCAGGTGTGCTTTGACCCTTACCTTCTGATGCTTCATAGTTAAGTAGTGTCTTCTGAAGATAAGTCCTAATTTTAAGGTGTAGGTTGAAACAGATTGGATCAGGATTAGGGAATTGGCCCACCAAAGGTTCTGCCTTTGACAACGTAACACTTAATACTGAAGAAAATATTTGTCATGGTAAGTTTACCTTACTGTAGTTTAAGTTTTAGATTTCTCTGAAATGAATTAATAGTTCCTTGAGATGCATTATGGTTTTTTGCATCTCTTTAATATGGATAGTATATAAGTGTGGACTGATGAGCTAGCATAATGTATCCCTGTGTACAGGCCATGTAAATGCCACATACTTCATCATTCCCAGGTTACACTATGCATGTAATATATCTATTATTAGTCCCATTTGTAATTAACATATCATACTGGTGTTATTACGGTAATTGATTTAAATCTTACAGGAGTAGCAAACAAGCAAAGATGCTCTAATTAATTTGCATTTTGAAACGCAGAACGGCATTTAGATGTTTCATATTAATTTAAGTATTAAAATGTAACATCTGCAGACAAACATTAAATTTACAGTAAAGAAGTTAGAAAGGTTAATATCTTTTTTTTTTATTTGGAAAAGATGTGTAAAATGTGCAATCACTACAAAATAAAATCCTATGATGTCCTGTTGTCATAGGAATGCTTGGACTAAGGCAGTGAAGATCTGTTGTTCTTTAGGTTGAGACTTGTAACTATTGTAAATTAATATTTTTTCTCCTGCAGTCCTAATGTTAACATCACAGAGAAAATAAGAGTTTGGAGGCCAAGTAGACACCCCTAAACTCGCAAAACTTTTCTTATATAAAGTTTGCAGCATAGTAAAGTACAACACCTGCTAAAATTAGTCACCTGCAACAAGGAAACGAGTGCTTGGGAATGGAGAACTGAGCCAAAGCTTCCCAGCAGAATGTTTTACAGAGTCTAATTAGCAAATGTTTGCTGTAACAGCCCAAACCACCTTCTATTGTTATTTCCTGATCCAATTGTTGCTTTAGTGCCCATGTGGTCAACATTATGTTGGCTACCCAGACGTGTCTGTAGCGTCACACATTGGATTCTGCAATCTTCCGCAATGCAATGCATATTTTAGCAGCTTTCTCACCCAGATTAAGTGTATGCAAAATATGGAGTTCTTTTGTTATGAATAAATGTTTAAGTTTCATTACACGTTTGCTGGTTTAACATTGTATTTTTCTTTTGTACTTCTTTTTAAGTAATTCTTAAAATTTGGTTTTATTTTTTTTTAAAGTTTTGCCCTTTCTCAACTAGCTGCCTTTTTCTGGTCATAAAACATAGAAGTGCTTAAGATCTTTTGCCTTTTCTCCGGGATTGACTGCATCCCGAACTGCAAATGAGCATCTGGAATGCTCCTTTTCCATATTCATTTCAGCTACATCCACACAACATATCTTGATACTCAATTCCAATTTTTTTATTTATTTTTTGCTGAGTTGTTCATACTACTAATTAAACACAACAGTAATGAGACTTCTTTAATGGTTTACGTCCCCGAAGCAACGCGCATGCGCAGAAGACGTCACACAGCAGCGCACTGTTTACGGAAGTAGTAATGATGAAGGAATTTCTGGGTTGATTTTAAAGTTTATTCAGCAATTTGGACTGACAGTCACAAAAATTTGTGGATTACACCTCAGTCCAGTTGATGCGGTAATACACTAAATTTGTAAGCTGCCAGTGAAACGCCGAAGAAGAAGTATCATAACAACATGAAGGAAGCTAATAAAAAGAAAATACAACTAACAGCAACAGCCTTCTGTGGAGCATTGACTGCATTTTCTTTAGGTAAGTCTGTTCAGGCGTGTAGTCAGAGTCTTTCATAAGTTCACTATCATTATTTTCGGCTATTGTTTACATCCAGATTTACCATATATGTTAAGTGCATAAAAGTCAGATAAAATGTGACATGACCATTCAGACCGCAGGCACTTTGAAAACAGTTGTGTAGAGGCACAAATCAGATTTTTTTATTTTGATTTTCTTGGTTAAAAGATAGAAATTGGGCTGTTCAGGCTGCAGTGAAAAAGTTGGATACGAGTCACATTTTGGGGAAAAAAATCTCCAAGGCGCATTAGGGTTGCTTTTGCCTGCTGTGTGAAAATAATCTTATTTTTGGAGGAGTTTGGGGGTCCAGCCTTTATCATCCAGCTCAACATGTATATACATGTTGAGCTGGATGTATATACATACATGTATATACATGTATGTATATACATACATACATGTATGTATGTATGTACATACACATACACGTATATACATGTATATACGTGTATGTATATATATAAAATGTGAGAAAATTTCACACATTTTCTCAGAATGTGTGAAATGGTGATTTGGTCACTCCCATTGTTCCCAGTGCAGCTTCCAGCTCCTAATGCAGCACCTGGAATCACCTTCAGATCTTGAACTTGCTCACCTGATGAAAAAATTGTGAAGAAACAGCCTAAACCTTCCCAACGAAAACAAACAAAAAAATCGCAAAATGTTTAAATATACTTTTGCTCATGTTTGAATTCACAATTTACCATCCCAGATTGTTTTCCCTTAACTTGATTCTTACTTATCTTGACAAAACTGGAACTACTTGGCTTCAAAGCAGACAGAATCCATTCTCAAATTCGCTTAATTACAACCCAAAGCTGATCCTCAGCAGCTGGAAGGGCTCAGATTTGACTCCTCAAACTCTTAACTATACTTGACGTGAACACTCAGTATAACTTTATCACTCACAGGCCAGCTGCTTTTGTTCCCCGTTTTTAGGCATCAACATCAGAGGCTCGGCTACATCCCTTGAGGCGCTGTAATCCGCCGAGCGACCAACGCCCGTTAGGACCCGAGGTTCATTTTTCATTGGAGTCAGTTCTTTTTATAATGGAGCACGTCATTCTCCCAGGCCACAGAAAAGGCAGATACCTCACTTTACTACACCACAGAAGAGCACAGCAGAGGAAAACAGACCCAGCATGACCAGCGCACACTTACAGATGTGCCTCATAGGCCGTGCCCGACACAGGAAGCCTTTAAAAAGCAAATCAATCACTGTGGAAATTGTGGGGGGGACAAAACCCCATGGAAATCTTATGAGAGGGCACGATGCCAAGGAGTAAGACGCACAACGGAGTTTGTACCAAATATAAATTCACTGCAGGCTCTTGGAAACTCATGTTTTCATAAACACAAGAACTCTGTGGAAGTGAGTTTCCTGATTTGGAGGGAAAGTGAGAGGAGAAAATAAATAAGGAATAGTTGGTGTTTGCCTCGAGGGGAAAAGGTTTTAAAAGCTCTGTTTCATCCAGAGAGAAAGCATTTTAGCGGAGATAATCTGTAAACTTTCCTCTTTGATTTCGCAACTGAAATGCTGCGATGAATGCCAACCATTTTCAATATAAACATTTCTTCATCTCACAGATAAGCCGCTCCCCATGAATAAAGATGTGCAGCCCTACATACTTTGAAAAGAGAATCTTAAATATGTTGTTTGCGTTGGTTTTTTCTCTTAAAGAAATTGTCATTTTTCACATATAAAACCTTATTCCTGCTGCAGTTCCTTGAATTTCAAATTGAAGGACCATGGAACTTTTATCATATTCAAGATGTGTCATTTTCTGACATGGGTTCCTCAATATCCACAATTGTGCAGAACATTTCTGCAGCCTTTCATAGATTTAATATCTGCTGCATTTTCTTTTTACTGCAGGCTTCAAATGGAGTATGCTTCCCTTGTAGCAGAAATGTACACTTCCCTACCTTTCTATACTTGCACAATAGAGGAAAAATATTTTTCTGTTCATAACCTTTTGCTGACCAATGTTATTGGAGTTGAGTATCAGACCTACAGTGAAGGTAAGAAACTTTTTTGCAGTGACACAAATATAGGATTTTACTTCTATAGTCTTTTGCAAAGAGTTTGGATTGTTTTCAAATAATTAAGTAGAACAAGCCTCCACTGCCCTAGAGTCCAGTGGCGGTGTGTTTTACACCACTGCATCCGACACTTTGGATTGCACTTGGTGATGTATGGCTTGGATGCAGCTGCTCAACTATGAAAACCCGTTCTATGAAGCTCTCTGCGCACTGTTCTTGAGCTAATCTGAAGGTCACATGAAGTTTGGTGGTCAGCAGTGATTGACTCTCTAGAAAGTTGGCGACCTCTTCGCTTCATCATCAGCTGCGCCTGTTTACGTGGCTGAGTTGCTGTCGTTCCCAAACACTAACGTTTTCTTATAATACGGCTGACAGTTCACTGTAGAATATTTAGGAGCGAGGAAATTTCACGACTGGATTTGTTGCAGAGGAGGCATCCTGTCACAGTTCCATGCTGGAATTCACTGAGACCGACTCATTCTTTCTCAAATGTTTGTAAAAACAGTCTGCATGCCTAGGTGCTTCAGTTTGTACAACCATGGCCATGGAAGTGATTGGAACATCTGATTCCGATAATTTGAATGGGGAAGCAAATACATTTGGCTATTTGGTGTATGTTTTTCAGTTAGATAACATTAAGTCTGGTAACAAAATTTGTAGATGGGTTTGGCTTAAAACAAAGCTGGATTGTTGATTATTTTTTTTTTGGATTAACTGGTTAATAACTGCATAGCAAAAGGTAATTAATAAAGGATGTTTTTACATAATTTGAACCAGGTGAGGATAAAACTATGGCACTTAAGGAGTTTTAGCTTGAACATACTTACAGATAAAGGTCTTTTTTTAACTTAAGTGCAAAATGCATATATTTTTTATACAACTTTGACTTAATAAGTGCTTTGAGAAGGATGTTTTTGTAGCAAGTCGCTGTTTTGAGTCTGTGTACTCCAGTTAACGGTAAAACGATTACTAAATTAGTTGATGTTTATGTCAATATATCCATCACAATTAAACCAGTTAACTGTTCTAACCCCAGTGTTAAATGTGGTACACATGATTTCCTGTAAAAAAAAACAAAAGGTAAAAGAGAGATTTCTTGAAGATGGCATAATCGTAATTTGTTTCTATAATTTTCTAAAAAATAGTCAACCAATGGACCACCCAATGGTCAATTTTTAGACATAGAATATTTATTTTTCTTTGGTAAACTGTTTCTTTACCAGTTGTGCCATGAACTGTGAATGCTTTATTAGTGCCGTATCTTCTGCATATTGATGTTAGCTATTATTTCTACCTTAAATTTAAAGAAGAAAAGTCCTTACATGTGTAAAATCCAATCTTCACTTTATTTCCAAGTCAAGAATTTACTGGGACATGCTCCTGCCAAACAATAAAAGTTGTGCATCTGTTCAAGGGAGAACCTTCAGCCTGTCAAGATATCAAACCCCACATGCTTTCTGTCTCAGTATGTAAAGCCGAGCCAGTAATTCCCTGACTTTAAATTTATGATAGCACCTGTCTGTTATCACAGATCAAAATGTTTCAACATAAACTGTTCCAGCAAGCATGGGAATTCCCATCAAATCCAGCTCCAGAATCCCCCCAGATCATCAACAACTTTGTTCTCGCCATTAAAGATAAAGCCCCGCAATCCTCAGCAACCATTACTCTTAATGATCTGCTTAACCAGCAGCGTTACGCCACAACTCAACAGCAAGAAGAAAGACAACTTCAAAAGGTGCATACTCCTCCATGCTTGATTTTTTGTTTTCCAGCAGTTTTTCTCCTTATCAGCTGCTGCGCAACTTGTACGATCCAGATATGATAACGGAAAACTGTCTCTGCAGTTTTTTTTTAACTATCCATTTGTGGCTGCGTGTGTTGACATGCATAAAGTCTGGAAGCAAGTGACATAGGACATAGACACTGAATATATACAGAGTACATATCTTTGAAATGAAACTATATCAGTTGAAACATGCCCAGACTCACCTGTCTTATTAACTCCTTTTAAGATATCTGTATTTTTATTGGGGTGGTGTCTATTAACTAGCGTATACAATGTTCTCTTCTTTATTACAAATGCTGAAGTGGTGTCGTAATGATTTTGTGTTCACGGTTGTTTATCCAGACGTTCTCCGTCAGTAGAGTCTCCTGCGTTCAGGTTTGTATCTAGTTTGCCCACATGTTCAGTTCCCTGAGGCAGAGCTTGTTTACTGTCTAGACAATTTTGCTTGTGGTATTCTGTGCATTTTTTCTTTTCCCGCCGTTTTATGTGGGGGTCTATCTGCTCGTCAACCTGTGATTAATATCTCAGGAGCGTTGAAGGTCTTTGTACATTTTCCTTGTCTCATTATGAATTCTTGCTGCTGCTGTTCATTGTTTGCTCTCTGTCCTTTGCGGATCAGAACAAGGTCAAAGATCTTATAACGATTCAGACCTCTGCCTCTACTAAGCTTAATGAGAAGATCCAAACTTTGTAGATTCATGAGCTTGATGATTTTATGTAAGGGAGAACTTTTAAAAACTCTTAACGTTTTTGTATTATTTTAGTATTCTTGGCAAAACTTCAAATTGTCACCAAATTTAAAAGCTCTTTTACTTTGACTAGAAACCTTATCGACTCAGCACCCAATGGTCAATTTGTAGATATTCCTATCAATTGTTTAATACAACCAGCCAATAAAATAGGAGCATCTAGACATTGGGAAGAAGAAAATCAAAGCGGACATCACAATAGGGAAGAAATTTTCAGTCACTTTTGATAAAAACATAAAGGATATTTAAATTATTTTAAATGTACCCTACACATTTATATTTGTATCTTAGCATATCAAAAAAATATTCATATCCTTCTCAACATTCAATTTAAAAACAATTTATGTTTCACTTATAGGGTCCAGCTGATCAGTCTAGTCTTCATTCCCTGGACACATTCTCAATGAAATTAAAATCAGCACTCATGGCAAAATGGAAAGAAGCATGCATTACTTTAAACCTAAATCTGCCTGGAGTATGCATACCTTTGGGCTGGGATGTATTAGATTAGTGTGCAATATTATGTAGTCATGTAATTACCTAAATCTTTTCATTTTTACATTTATGCAATATAAAATCAAAGCTTTGTTAATTTTGTTTGTTTGCATGACTAGGTGCTTTTTCTGTAAAATTATGTTTTCCTCATATAAATGCATCTCAGGACAAAATGGATGGAATTTCCAAGACCAGACATTATTAACTTAAAACACTTCCACTCCTTATAAACAACTGATTCAAAGAGAGTTTTTTTATTGTTGGGTTCATTATATCAGTGTAAAACTCAATTATTCATCTCAAGGACTGGAAATGATCAAACAGCATGACAAGAAGGTTTGTACAGATGGAAACCAGGTGGACACAACAGAAGTTTTCTGTTATGTTAAACCAGAAATAAAAATGGATTCTGAGTTTGTCACACCATAGACAGATGTGCTCTTGCTCAACCAGCCAAAACTAAATAACAAAATAATTCAAAATAATAAAATCAGGTTTTAGTATAATAAAATAATTATCAGTCTCTTGCAGATCCTCATAAAAACATCGCTGACTGAGAGATCTAAGCCTGGTCTTAATAAACTGCATGTTGTCAAGAAAACTGGCATGGGGTTGTGAGATCTTTCCAGGTACACGCAGAAAAGGTGTATAAAGGCCTGAGAGAAATAAAGCAATCTTGTGATTTGATTAAAATAATAATTAAGTTGAATGTGTATGAATACAATTGGTAATATGTGTATAAATAATCACTAAATAACTTTCTGAAATGTATTTCCGAGTAATGATCTGTAATAGCAACAACAATGTGTATTATGTTTGATGATTTATAAGTGAGAAATGTGATTAATTCTTAATGAATATCAAAGTTGTGATGATTTGAAATCGATTCAAAAGGTTTCAATACAAGTTGAATGTGTCTAATGATTTGTAACAGATAATAGTGAGTTATAGAAAAGAGAGGAAATTATAATGTTAAAGTCAGCAGGATGGGTGAGGCCCTGCTGCCAAGATATGTCGCAAGTTGGGGAAAGAAGGAACTTTCCAGTAGACTCAGCAAACAGGTTGGGGGCCAACGGGGCTTTTCACCAGAGTCAGCAGTTGGTCAGGAAGTCACGTAGACCACACTATGTGAAATAAGGACAATGCATTAGACGCATTGGAGAAATGAAATAATTGGGTTATCCACTAGCTGCAAACCTTCGCAAAAGTATTCATACTTCTTAAACATTTTAAATGTTTTGACTATATCCATATAACCATCCATCCATCCATCCATCTTCTTCCGCTTATCCGAGGTCGGGTCGCGGGGGTAGCAGCTTTAGAAGGGAGGCCCAGACTTCCCTCTCCCCAGCCACTTCTTCCAGCTCCTCCGGGGGAATCCCGAGGCGTTCCCAGGCCAGCCGAGAGACATAGTCCCTCCAGCGTGTCCTGGGTCTTCCCCGGGGCCTCCTCCCGGTGGGACGTGCCCGGAACACCTCACCAGGGAGGCGTCCAGGAGGCATCCTGACCAGATGCCCAAGCCACCTCAACTGGCTCCTCTCGATGTGAAGGAGCAGCGGCTCTACTCTGAGTCCCTCCCGGATGACTGAGCTTCTCACCCTATCTCTAAGGGAGAGCCCAGCCACCCTACGGAGAAAACCCATTTCGGCCGCTTGTATCCGCGATCTCGTTCTTTCGGTCATGACCCAAAGCTCATGACCATAGATGAGGGTGGGAACGTAGATCGACCGGTAAATCGAGAGCTTCGCTTTTTGGCTCAGCTCTCTCTTCACCACGACGGACCGGTACAGCGCCCGCTTGACAGCAGACGCTGCGCCAATCCGCCTGTCGATCTCCCGCTCCCTTCTTCCCCCATTCGTGAACAAGATCCCGAGATACTTAAACTCCTCCACTTGGGGCAGGACACCCCCCCTGACCCGGAGAAGGCACTCTACCCTTTTCCGGCTCAAGACCATGGCCTCGGATTTGGAGGCACTGATCCCCATCCCGGCCGCTTCACACTCGGCTGCGAACCGATCCAGCGAGAGCTGCAGATCACGATCTGATGAAGCCAAAAGGACCACATCGTCTGCGAAAAGCAGAGATGAGATCCTGAGGCCACCAAATCGGATCCCCTCAACACCTTGGCTGCGCCTAGAAATTCTGTCCATGAAAGTGATGAACAGAATCGGTGACAAAGGGCAGCCCTGGCGGAGTCCAACTCTCACCGGAAACGAGCCCGACTTACTGCCGGCAATGCGGACCAGACTCTGACACCGGTCATACAGGGACCTGACAGCCCGTATCAAAGGGCCCGGTACCCCATACTCCCGGAGAACCCCCCACAGGGCTCCCCGAGGGACACGGTCGAACGCCTTCTCCAAGTCCACAAAACACATGTAGACTGGTTGGGCGAACTCCCATGCACCCTCCAGGACCCTGCTGAGGGTGTAGAGCTGGTCCAGTGTTCCACGACCAGGACGAAAACCACACTGCTCTTCCTGAATCCGAGGTTCGACTATCCGACGGACCCTCCTCTCCAGGACCCCTGAATAGACCTTGCCAGGGAGGCTTAAGAGTGTGACCCCTCTATAATTGGAGCACACCCTCCGGTCCCCCTTTTTGAACAGGGGGACCACCACCCCAGTCTGCCAATCCAGGGGAACTGCCCCCGATGTCCATGCGATATTGCAGAGTCGCGTCAACCAACACAACCCTACAACATCCAGAGCCTTAAGGAACTCCGGGCGGATCTCATCCACCCCCGGGGCCTTGCCACCGAGGAGCTTTTTAACCACCTCGGCGACCTCGCCCCCAGAGATTGGAGAGCCCAACCCAGAGTCCCCAGGCTCCGCTTCCTCAGTGGAAGGCATGTTGGTGGGATTGAGGAGGTCTTCGAAGTACTCTGCCCACCGGCCCACAACGTCCCGAGTAGAGGTCAGCAGCACACCATCCCCACTATAAACAGTGTTGGTGCTGCACCGCTTCCCCCCCCTGAGACGCCGGATGGTGGACCATCCGGCGTATATATATATATACGATATATGATGTTATATCCATATAACATCATATAGAATTTGAAAAGTGATGAACATTTGACCCAATTTATCCCTCAACAAAGTCCAGTTGACCTATTTTACCTTCAGATGTTATCTAGCAAGTCTGTCTGTGTGTAATTTACTCTCAGGATAAACAATGATATTTGAAAATTAGGGAACAAACAGCATTATGAAGACCTATGATGTCCCAAGCTTTGTGCAGTCCATCATCTGAATATAGAAAAAGTGTGACACTCTGTATTTATTTTTCATTAAAACTCTTTGTCTTTCTCTCTCAGGTTCTGCCTAGATTTGGATCCCAAAACTCATAATACAATAAATTATGACAAACTTCAAGGCTATTTTGCAAGGTATTGATATCTAAGATTGCTTATTAGAAACATAATGAATGAAAAAAGCAGCAAAGGTTCAAAGCAAACATTGAAAGAAAGAAAATTTTGATCAAGAACTGTTTATCAAAATCCAGTTGGATGATAAGAAGATATTCTTTCTTTTTGGAAGCAGAATCACAAAATCTGCTCACTTTTTGTGTAGTACTCTAGTTTATGGCTGCTGGTTACAGATAGATCTGCAACACAACACTTTGTTTTCTTCAACTCATGATTTTATGATCTTGTTGCTACGGAAGTATCCCACTTCCTGTGTTTAATTTAGCTTTGATTCAAATACAAAGAGATCCATCTTGCTTTTCTCATTAAGTGTGAGAGGATGAAACCACATTCATCTTGTTTCCAGTCACTACTGAGACTCTTTAGTGCGAGTCAAACATGAATGCATTTCAGCGGTAACTGCTAAAAAGGTTGCTCTATGTATGATTTGGAACTCAAACTTGCATCCATTTGTTCTTGTTTACTGTGGTTTTAAACTGGGTTCATGGATTATGTTTGCTGTAGATTTGTGACACCATAAAACCGTGTTCTTGTCTCACTCTGCCACGGAGTGATTATTTGCTGACATTAAATATGACGTCAAGGCGCTTGTCATCTTCTTTGTGTTGAAGTCTGGTAAACAACGTCGCCCTTCCAAGCCAAGCATTCTCGAAAGTGTGTTTTTCATCAGCAGTTTACATTACACGCATGGTGGATTGTGGTTCTCTTACTGCTTCCCTTCGGTGGACAAAATGAAAAGAAACGCTGATCTCAGGATGTTTTCCTGGTTCTTTGGGTTTGACATGGAAGAGAAGAGGCAACAGTGTAAAGACAAGTCTGGCCTCAGTGTAACTAAAAAAAACGAAAACCTTGGCTTTGTTTGTGTTAAAAAAGAGCATTTGAATTGAGGTTGACTGAGCGTAGAAACCACTTTGTTATACTTTGAAGCGTCCATAATAACCCTGAAGAGAGCATGCATTACTTCCAAATGTAAAGAAACACTGCAATCTTTTATGGGTTCTTTTTGCCTCGTGTGTCAATTGGGTCAATGCTGTTGCCCAAGCAGATGTTTTAAATGTTCGTTTACCGTCCTGTGACTCAGTTGTGCTGTCGCAGTCGGACCACAACAAAGTTCCATCACAGGCTGATTCTCACAAGCTGCTGTAGTGGCTGTGGACGTCACGGCGGTAATCACTGGCACTCTTCTGGCTTTCAGCTACATCTTTGATGGATTCATCCAAACAAGACCCACTGTATTTTTTATTTTTATTATGTGCAGTAAATCTGTCACAAAAGGTCAGTCAGTTCTTCATGTTAACTGTTCACAGATTTTGAATACAATGAATGCGGTTTTGCAAATAATTTCTGAATCAGAGCCATACAGTCACCAACATCAGTCACATTGTCTCCGGTTCATTTTGCATTTAAAATCTGGCGGGTTGGTTAAGCACCCCAAACCACGAGTGATTCACAAAATTCTAAAAAGTCATTAAAAATTATTACAAGTCAAAGAAATGTTGGGGAAGAATAAAGCACCTCTGGCTTCTTCTGATGGAAATCAACTTCCTCTTTATATCAGACTTGATCAGCGAGTTCTCCAGACCCTCTGAAGATACTTTAATGTCAACTTTAAAAAAAAATATGTCCATCAGATCAACGTGATCAGAAACCATGTGTTCAGCCAGTCCTGTAAAGACCTGAAGCAGGACCTGAGGTATGCAACGCCTGGTACGAACTGGTTCCTAAGCAACAAAAAACCCAATTAAAGCCTTGTTCTTTACTTGTTTATAAAACATTTGTTAATCCCTTTATACTACGTGTCCTGATAGACTAAAGTGACCTTAGTAAAAACATTATCCAGAAAGTTATTTAGCCTTCAATTCCTGTGATTTTTTAAAAATCTTGTTTTTTGGAAGAAAAATATAAAGGAATGATAGTTGACTTAGGTCTGTCACAGAACTGCATGTTTCCAGTAGCTTCTTTTGTTACAGGAAACATTATCTTCTTGTAAATGAGGAGCTAAATTAAATGACCAGATGCTAAAGCAGATCGCTGTATAGGAACGCATAGAACTCTTTGTGGGTGAGAACAGAGATTGTGGAGCACTGAAAAGATTTGTAGCTGATTGAATGTCTAATTCAAACCTGATGTAGTCATAAAACTCATGGGGATCACCCCCACCAGTTAAGCACTAAAGCAGCTGGTTGCCACGGAGACATAATGCAGCTTGGCAGACAGTCCTTACTGTTGCCAAGCAGTAAGATAAAGGGGGGATAAAGGCTATCTCCCCTTTATCTAATGCTATACAAGAGAAATACAATTAGTTCAGAAAATATACTATATTTTATATGAGTTGTATTATTGTTTTAATAAAACTTTCCTAGGTTTTCCTTTTTAGTTCCTTTCATTAATTATTATTTTGTCATAAACTGTTAATTAACTTCTGATTTATTAAAAACGCAAAACAAGTAAATATTCTGACAAGTTTGGGTTCTTCAAACAGGAATTTTCCAACTTAAATACCTCTCAGTTGGGCAGATCCTCCTGTTATTGCAACCATTTTCATTGCATTTTCTGTGTGGTTTAGTTTTTTGGATTTCCTGGACTTATTTTACCTTTCCTGTTCTTTTAGTAAAATTTTTAGTTTCATCCGTCTGCTTCCTGCCTCCTGCATGGATTTAGATCCTGCTCTTCAATTCTCTTCCTGAAAGTGCTTGAAGTCCCCTATTGAGATCTGCCTCACACTTTAAAAAGGCCTTACAGAACTGCATTTTACAATGAGTTAAAACTTAAGCAAAGAGCGTCTAATCTCCAGCTAACAATTACCTAATTTTTAGGCAAAGTAAGAAAATATTGGGTTTATACAGTACTTCGTCATGCTGTTCAGAAAGTTGTTGTTCCTGTAAATTCGTAGAAATTGCATTTTTATGTGTAATTCAATATGTCTGTTGTGGAGCATAGATTGTGTTAAATCCAATTAATTACATTTAATAACAGTCCTGTGCTTTTTCTTTTGTACTCCCGTTTCTTCTTTAAATAAACCTTAAACCAACTGCATCAGTCAATTTGACATGATTTTCTTAAATGGGATTGATTACTTATGCAGAAACTAAACTGTGGTTTATAAGAAATAGTATACTTTAGGTTTGGTTTTTGGGTTTCCTATAAATCTTTGAGGCTTCGCTGTGTTTGCACTTTGTGACTGATGAATTAGTTGAGAGTAGCACGAACAGCTAGAGGCTAAAATGAAGGCCACTTTACTGTGTAAGGAGAACATTTCAAATTTTAAAAAACATCCGTCTGGTTGTCATTTCTTCTTCTTGTGAAATATTGCTCCATTTCTACAGAGAGGTGGATCAGAGGTATCAAAGTGGATTTGTTCACATTTGGATCCTCTAGACCTTAGAATTTTTTTCTCTCGTTAACATTACGTACAAGTTGGATCTGCACATTTATTTTGGTTTGTTCCACATTATCCTAGTTTACTATAACAATTGCTGACTCATCATCTTACACTCTAAATTCTCAAATGGAATAATTTTACTGAAACTAAGAGTTTTGTTTTACTCCTGCTAGTGCAGTAGACTCGGTTTAATTGGGGACCAAAAATGCAACATTTGTTACATTTTTCAGCGGGTCCAGTTTGCTTTCACGCTGCACTGTGCAAAACAATTGGAACCTTTTGAAGAACCTGTTCCACCCCTCGCCTGTGGTGGCGCTGCACAAAGAACTCATGAAGGAAATGACAGAAAAACCTCAGAAGAAGACACTTAGCGCAACTTCCGTCTTCACAAAATGTAAGCATAAATGGAGTGGCGTCACATACTACTTTGCGGGAACCAAGAGCCCTTTCCTTGAATTTGGAAGGTATTTTCCACAAAACTAACAACTTATATTATACTAGTATGTAAAGGGTATTTTCAAAGAACTTACAGTATTGTTTTCTGGACTTTACAGACTACACTCTTAGAACCTACAAGGCACTTTTCTGAAATGTACTTTCTACAGAAGTAACAGCTTACTTTACTGGAGCCTTAAGGTTATTTTATTACAACTTACAGCCTTGTTTCAGGTTGCTTACCTCAAACTTGTAGCATGCTATCCTGGAACCCACATTGAACTTTTTTTGTAACTTATTCAGTTACTTCCTTGAATTTACAGATTGCTTTTCTGGGACATGCAGGTTACTTTTCACACAAACTACAAGGTACTTTCCCTGGACTAAGTTTTTCATCGGAATGTAGAGCTTACCTTTGTGAACTTTATGGTGCGATAACTTTTAACCTGGCATTTTCCCTACATGTTCCAAGTTGCTTTGAGGACAGAGTGGGATTTTATGCTTGTACTTAAAGGGAAATAACCTGTAAATTCCAGGAAAGTATTTTCTAAGTTCTGGATATGTTACATCCAAAACACACAAACAAACACAAAAAACCCGAAGTGTTTTTTGAAAAACACTGCCAGTTGGCAGAGTTTGTAGTAAGTAGTGAGTTGCATTTACTTGAGTAACCTTTTGGGGAAAAAAAAACAAAAAACTTTTAGGAGTATTTTTACTACGCTGTACTTTTTACTTGAGTAATTTTATTATGAAGAATTGCTTCACTTACTTGAGTAAAATTTGTTTCTCTACCCACTCTAACTGCACTAAATGAAGAGCAAACATGTTTTAACTAAAAAATCACCAGACACAGACAATCACCTGCAGTTTTTGTTCAAATTTAATAAGTCCTGTATTAAAAGAAATAAAGACTTGTCTGGTTTTGCTGTTTCTTAATTATAGAATTTATATGAATGATTTCCATTTTAGTCCTTAAAATACCAATATTTTCACATGACTTTTATGTTTTATCCATTTGATTGTGTAATTTAAAATATTAATTTATGTTTTGAACAAGGTTTTTTATCTTCTGTTTGCTAAATACTTTTTTTAAATATTACTTGAGTAATTTTGTGAACAGCTACTTTTTACATGAAGTAGTAGTCAGTATGTTGAAGTTGTGTTACTCTTACTTAAATACAACTTTTGGGTACTCTGCCCAGCTCTGTCGGTTGGACACATTTTTCGAAGTTGAGCAGATAAGACGGATCTCCCACCAGTTAAACTAGGGTGTTAATTTAGCTGGAAATCTTTGTCCAGATTTCCCCAAGTTAAATTTAAGTGTTCATTGTTTACAGACCAATTGTGAGAGACGCTTTTTGATGAGCATAAAAAATTGTCCAATCCACCTCTCTCCTTCTGCATTTGTTTAAATGTTCCCTTTTTGAATCTTTTACAGAGGATAAAGCTAAACGATGTTACAATAAACATTCCAGAGGGAGTCACCCACCCGGTGCATAATTAGAGACCCAGGAGGCTGAGTAAGATAGATGACTGCAGTGTATGTCAGTGGAGGTGGAGGGGGTCGTGCCGTTCCAGAGGCTGCTGGTTAAATGCAGGTGGCTGGGTGTACGCGTCAGCTTTTATCTTGGCTTTGAACACAGGTAAGCTCAGGGGCCTGCACAGGTGTGTGTGTGTAGGGGCTGAAAGTTCAGAGATGGTGGCGGCGGTTACGGTAGAAAAAGGGCCAGAGGCAGCGATTTGTCAAGATGAGCAGCGTTTGCTGGGGTCACCAAGTGACACAGTGGTAGCTTTTGTGTTGGTTATGAAACCACAAATGATCTGCATTATATAGACACTGATGTGGCCGTTCAGAGGGTGAACAGACTTCAAACAGCAAGCAGATGCTTTGGTTGAGTAATCACTTTGACTCACTATGTTTCCCCATAGGAGAAGACACAAGAACTTCTGAGTCATTGTGTCTGCCAAGGTGTTATGGTTTTAATTAATGTAACGAGACAAGTGATTATTTTGGCAAAGGAGAAAATTATCCCGGCATCACACAGGGACTTAGGATTCATTTCAAAGACAGAGAGGAAATCTGTCTTTCATATATCTGCCAAAAGGAGAGAAAACTCAAATGTTTTTTTCTTTATGAGTGAAAAATCACAGCTCCTTTTTTCATTATGGTAGCGTTAAAAACAGCATCTCTCACCAGCTGAATATTGAGATTTTCACATAAAGTTTAGAGGACAAACAGTTTTGCCACCACCATTTGCTGCACCATTGCATTTTAAACAGTCCCACTTTGCTCAGATGTGGTATTTTACCACAAGTTTCTAACTGTAGCTTGCTGAAATTTTGGCCCATTCCTCCTGACCAAACCAGTGTAACTGCCTTGCTCACACACACATGCACAATTTTTTTTATGAGACTGAGATTAGGGCTTTGTGGTAGGCATTTATAAACTTGACTTTGTTGTTCCTAGGCCTCTTTGTAACTAAGTAGACGGTATGCTTCAAGTCATTGTCCATTTGGAAAACCCATTTGGATAAAATCGAACTTTCTAGATGATATCTTGAGATGTTGCTTCAGTGCTTCCATGTACTTCACTCATGATGCCATCTATTCTTTCAAGTGCACCACTCCACATCATGATGCTGCCACCCTGTACTCCACTTTGTATTCTCAGGTTTGCAAGCATTCCTCTTTTTCCTAAAAATGTAAAAATTTACCATTATGACCAAAAATGTCAATTTGAGTAGACCACAGAATTTGTCTTTATGGATTAAATCCTGAGTGCATTTTTTAACTGTGATCTGGTTTTTAGTTCTGCGTTGCAATTCACTGTGAATAAAACTTTTGTTTCATTTCTGGGGAACAAAACTGTTTTATCTGAATAAAGTTCAGCATGATATTCCTATGTTGTTAAAATTTGTGTAAATAGTTGGAGCAAATTAACAAGACACCTTCAGGCATCAAAAAACTCATTGGAGCCCCCCTTTCCCTAACATAACCACTGGATCACATATTTGGGTAAAAAAACAGAAGAGTTACTGTATTATAAAATCATGAATGCAGAATTTGTTGTGGCTAAAAAAACATGTTCTTTCATTTTAAATCTGCTGATTATAAGCATGAAGGTGCCTGAATAGAAGATTTTGCGGACACTAAAAGGATTCAAATCAGATCTATATCACGGGTTCTGTTATGACTAAAGCAGCTAAAAATCAGTTGCGGCCTTTAGTTGCCTGTGCCTTTGATAAAAATGTTGTTGGGTATTTTAATGTTTCTTGTTGTCATGGCTATTTGTTTGTTTATAATAACATCATTGAGTCCTTTGGCTGGGTATTCAGAATATATTTGTCACTGGTCAAACCGTTTAGACTCAAACCCCCTCCAAACATGATGTAATATTACAGATCACAGATAATTAAGACATAATGAATATCCATAGATAAAAAGAAACACATCAATCTCACCACTGCTCTTTATGTGCTGCCAAGATGAGTTCTTTCTGGCAGCCATAAAACCGTCACCAGAGCATCAAAAAGTTTGGTTATTGTTAACCTCAGTGGAGTTTTTGAGAATAAGAGAGATAACCTCTGAAAACTGACTGTAAATGTAAAATTAGTGCTTCCCATTTACTAAATCAGGGACAGGAAAAATAGCAAGCCAACTTTAAAACTGACAAACAGATTAGAGAATGATCATGCATTCGTTGACACATTAAAAAGTATATTACATGACAGTAAATGTCATTACAATACTTACTTTTTTTTGCTGCCAATCTGAAATGATCTCTCAAAATACATATGTATTTTCACGTCATCAAAAGCAACATAAAGGGCATGCCGTGGTGGCGTAGCGGTTAACGCGACCCGCATTTGGAGGCCTTCAGTCCTCGACGCAGCCGTCGCGGGTTTGACTCCCGGACCCGACGACATTTGCCGCATGTCTTCCCCCCTCTCCTTCCCCGTTTCCTGTCAGCCTACTATCATATAAGGGACACTAGAGCCCACAAAAGACCCCCTGGAGGGGTAAAAAAAAAAAAAGCAACATAAACATGTGATATTACTACTGGAGTGTTCAAATAAATACATAGTGGCTTTCTGATTAAATGTCAGAGTTGTGAGGCTTAAATAAATATGACAAATCTTTCCCAATTTTTTTTCGTCATCGGTGTGACATTTATTCAGTACAGTTTGTCTACAAGTAGATCTATATTGGGAGGGTGTAAAATATGGATTAAGTAGATCAAAAACTAATACTTTGTAGAAACGCTTTCTGATTCAATTTCACAATTTAGAAAATAGGGAAAATATGAGACCACAATGACAAAAAAAATCGACATGGTTTTCCAAAACTGATGAAGGAAATGCAAGACTGAAACAACACTGAAACATCTGACGCAATATCCAACAAGTACTCGTTGTGCTCGTTATGTGACAACAATCTCCTGTTTTCTTTATAGGTTTTTTGCTGAAGTGGATTAAAACCGTTCCAAATACAACATGTTTGGACTGTTAGAAAGCAGAAGATAAAGAGGGATTTTGGCTTTCAACACCACATGGAGTCCAAATCAATAAAAAAATGGCTTTCATTGAAATAAATCAAAGTTTTGGAATGGCCTATCCAAAGTCGAAACCTAAATCCAATGTGAAAGGAGCTGAAAGAAGACTATTGACAAGAGACATGTTCACAGTCTCATAGACTTGAAAAATTTTGGAATTTTGGAATCAAAGTAGCTAAATATTTCCAAGTCAAGATGTCGGATGCTGATAGACAAACCTAGAAATTGAATTTAAAGGTGGTTAACTTTGTGCATAGTTATATATCCGGACTGCTTTTGATTTTTAAATTTTGCCTTTATCATAATCTTTTTGATTTTCTCCATAAAAAATGTATTTTTAACAGAGGTTTGAAAACTTTTTCCATCCATTGTCGTCTGAAATGGTTGGACAAACCTCAAGTATGTTTAAGTTCTGGTCCAAATGTGTCATAAACCACTCCCCCTTTAAATGTTCATTGATTGATCAGTTTGTGTGGGAGTTCTTTTGATTTATTTAGTTTTAAATGCAAACTGTTTGATGGGACATAAACAGAGAATTGTACAAATTATTCATAATGAAGTCTAAAAACCACATGCTCTTTGCTTTCTGTCTTATATGTACATTTTTTCAGTTTGCCAATGAATTGTTAGTTTTTTGTGCTCTACAATGCTAAAAACATATCTGGAAGAACACAATAATTCTACCTTTAAGATAATTTAAAAAAAAGGCTGGGCTAACCTATTAGCCACACATGCAGAACCTCTCATTGGAAGAACAAGTATTTGAATACCCAGATACTTTCTGAATCATCCTAGCTGTGCATTCCCAACATAACCTTCAGCTTAACCTTGCATATGACAGCAGGGAGGACTCACTAATAGAATTAAATTGCACACACCCTGCAAAGAAATACATGCATGTGAAAGAAATGTTGCATCTTATTTATTCACCTTAAGTAAAGCTGCCAAACTGTCAGAGTCGGAATGCTATGTGTTGAAGTGCCAAGGTTTATCTGGAGAGAGAAAAAAGAAAAGAAGAAAATTACGTTAACTTCGGCGGACCACAAGGAATGTGGTCAAGCAGCATGTACAGACAAGCACAAAGAGTGAACACACACACACACACACACACACACACACACACACACACAGGGAAAGAAAGCAAATGAGACAAAGGAAGCCTATCATGCTGCAAAGCATTTTCAAATGGACACACAGTAGTTTATATTCATTCTGGCCCACAGTCTCCTCTTTGTGACGACAGACCCATTTACACACACTAAATCCCCCCGTAAATAGAGAATACAGCAGAAGAAGAAGAACTCGGCTCCATATTTAAGTCCAAGAATAAACTAAAAAATCAGACAGGTTAAAGAAGCACATATGCAATTATTTTCATTGTTGTTTTTTGTCTAAAAATTGTCCATCTTATTGTCGGCTCTGGAATACACTAATTTGCTTATTCACCTACATCTTTTTTGTGAGAAGCAACCAGATTTTTACATATCTTCTGGTGTTTTAAAAAGTTTGGGTTAAAACACCTAAGCAAACACCAGGCCCACAGCATTATAGATCCTCTACCATTCCTGACAGTTAACATTAGGTTTACATGCAGCCGGCCTATAGATCTAATTATTATTACAGAAACTTGGTGACCCCCTTACGGTATTCTTTGCTCTAGTGTCATAACAGCATGTTTTGGAGATTTTTTTTAACCCCACTTGTCCTCCTCACTGTGCGTCGTGGCAAATTAAACTTGACTGCTTGTGCAGCCTTGCTAGTCAGTTACTGTCACAGGCAGGTAGAATAAATTTGGAAATAAAGTTGCAACATATTCAACAATAAAATATAAGAAAATGACAGGTGGCATGTAGGATAGCAAAACTGTAAAATGTGTACTGCAACAGTAGGATGTGACAAGGACAGAATGATAACCAGGAGCTTAAATTCAAAGAAAGGTGATTACCTGAACGATTACAGTGGTGTAGCACAGCTGTTAAGGAAGCAGATTGGGGTAATCAATCCAAAATATTGATATTGATTGATGTTACCATGGTAATGTTGATACTTTAGTTTCAGATTCCGTTTTGAAATTTTTGTTAATTTTTGTATTGCGGTTTCTCAACTCTATCTCAGAAAAGATTATGTTTTTATTTGCTCTCAAATAATTATTTGCATTTAATTTATTTAGGAGAAATGCACATGAACCATGTTAATATGTTATTTAAGTTATTTAATTTTGTACTCTACTATAACTTTGTCAAATTGTGTCTGAGGTGTGAACAGAATAATTCAAAGGCAAAAGCAAAAAAACACCTAAAGGTCAGAAGTTTAAATAAGACTGTACTTATGAAAAGCAAAATATGCAGTATTACATGCCTTCACAAGAAACTCAGTTACTGAAGAAAACGAGTCCATTTCCCTTAAATGGAGAGTAAACAAACCTTTTGCCAGCAAAGCAATATAAGAGATCAACTGTCAGAGCATTCTGATTAATATTTCATCAACTACTGTCAATGTAAATTTGCAAAAATAAGATAAAACACGGGACTGTCCACACAGACCAGGATTTATTCTGGCAAATTTTAGACTTTCTTTTATTATTTGTGGCACTGTTTTTATCTGCAAACCCAAAAATCTCTGTTATGTTTTTATCAGCTGCTTGGCAGCAGTAGGTGTCCAGCCGCGCCCGCCGGTGGATCTGAAAATGCCATCTGGACAATGGCCTGACTGATGCACACTGGACATGTGCAAAGCAAGCCCACCCAATGGCGCACACTAAATGACGTGGTTAAAACCACAAGGGAACAAAAGGTGGAAAAAAAACAAAATAGAGAAACGCAGGGATTGTTGGAACAATGAACAACAAACAGAACACAGACAAAACTAAACCTAAAATTACAGAACTTTGTATTTATTTATCTGGCTGTATCTAACTGCAGTAACCCATGATACGGGATGTTAAGTGAATTTGATCTGTGATTTTTGTGTCGGTATTCCTAGATGTAAAGTTTCTCAGTTTTTTGGGGGTTGGTTTTTGTTTTACAAAACACGTGTTGACTTGGAGAGATCCCTCAGGAATTTAAAGCTTGACTACCAACTAACCCATCTCTGCTCTCCTTCACAGGGATGCTATGTCTTTTTACACATTACAACCTTATTTATACATTCACCATTCATGCACACCATACTCTGCTGATTTAATGGACTTTCCCAATTCATACTTAGAACTGTGATTTCTTACTTAATTTGGACTAAATGAACTACCGGTAATTGTATAGCGCTTGCACACATCGTGTGTCTTGCTTTTTGTTATGACCTTTGAGTCAGGTCATAAAAAATTTTTCGAAGAGGAAATGTGACACCATAATTACAGCTGCACCTTCATCTTTCAGAGATTGAAGGGATGAACTAAAGAGATGGATTCGATTTCATCTGCTGGCATATTTAGCTACTTTTTCAACTCCTCTACTACAGCCAAAGAACTTAATTGTTTTAAACTTGAGCTGTTGACTTCTATGCTTTTAAATTGCTAAGAGCACATTTAGAAACTAAGATAACTGGAACCACTGACTTACTGCCAATCAGAATATGATCTAACTGCCATTTTTGAAATCTAAAATAGTTCCTGATCAGCTCTCAGTTGTTGTTATTTATCCTTTTTAGAAGACTTTTGGATATAGTCGTGCTAGTTGTGTGTGGATGCAGTAGATTTGGACAGCTTAAATAAAGTCGTGCACACATTGTATAATAATTTTAGATTCCTTTTCTTTTTTCATTGCCTATAGGATAAATAATGCATACCCAGAGTGACAACTAACTGTTATGCAGCAGTGATATTTTAGAAATGTTGGACAACTTGGGTATCATCTTTGTAAACTGCCAAGTAAATACTGCCTCAGTTTAAGAGACATCGTTTCTTCGAGACAGTCTTTCAGATCAGTAAAAGGAAAGCTTTCAGCAGCCAGTATACCTCAAGGCCATGCACTTACATTTCTCAAAAGGGCACACGTCAGGCTGGATTACTTTCCCATTGCGCCTCATTTCAACCAGCTTGGTTTTGGCAAAATAAAGGTTGAGCCCTCTTATTTATTTATTTATTTTTTTCACTCTCCAGGATTGGTGAGATCATCACTGGGAGTCTATTTTTGGGATAAGTGGCTGCTTTTGGCTTGGAAAAGCTCATTCACAGCGCTGGGCAGCGCTTGTTTGAAACACCAGAGGGCGCTGTTTCCCCCACAGATCAGATTCAGTGCATGGGAAAGAAAAGAGAAAACATCAAGCAGACATGCTGAAAGACAAGACATATAGGTGTTATTTATTATTTATAATCATATTTTATGTTACTATTTAAAAAGGTGTATCTGAAACCGAAACCGCTTTTGAATCATAGTTGTCTTTAAAGTATAAGATAAACATTTCATTGAACCAGTTAAGGAGTATACAATATGTTTTATGATTAGTGGATTCTTTGATTAGTAGCAGGAACAAACAGGTCATTATCTCCCAAAGAAATGCTAGTATGTTTCCTGTTTTGTCCTCATCTGGTATTTTTCCTTCTAATCTGTTTTGCTGCTGCTGCAATGAAAGAATCATGTGCAAATTCTTCACATACATTCCCCTTTTTCATTTCTGTGTCTTTTAAAAAGCGTTGCTTAGGTGCTTTAACTGACTGTCTGAGCATTGACTGTATAGCTGACACAGCAGGGGGTTCCAGATATAATGGACCTTGATTAGTTTGAGTCCTCACCAAGACTCAAAAGCTGAGAGAGAAATGTATGTGTTATAATTATTATTCTCCATTACAATGACCTACATTTGCTGCTTTGATTTGATGGTGTGACTCTTTTGGATACACCTCTTCGATTGATGGTTAACTCAAATAGCCAAAATCAACCAACTGAGTGCAATTAGATGTCTAGTCTTCTTGCAAATATTCCGTCTGAAACTGGAAGAAAGGCGATTTGAACATAGCACTGTTTAAACCCCCCTTGGCTGATCTGAAGATTTCAGATTTCTATTGAATTTTCACACAAAAACATTTGTGAGGTTTACAGAAAACGGTCTGAAAAAGAGAAAGTATCCAGTTGAGTGAACGAAAAATGCATTGCTGACGTCAGAGACCAGAGGAGAACGGAAAAACTGGTGGAAGGCGATAAAAATGTAATGGTAGCTCAACTTACGATGCGTTATGACCAAGGTATGTTAAATGCCGTCTCTGAAAGTAACAACAAAAGAAGCTTAAGATAAGTCACAGCAGTAAACCTTAGCGCATTTTGGATCCCTTAGTAGTACCTTTAAAATCACAGCATACCAGTCCACCCTTTTGGACACCACTGTACCCAACTTCTTCAAGTTATGCCACAGAGCTCAGATAATCTCAAATTGGTCTCTTTAGCTCTTTTAAAAAAATTTTTTTTATAGTTATAAATTCTTTCTTTTACAACTTATGTGATTGTATTAAGTGGTAAAGTGGACAAAGACACAGGTGGGTCACATGTAAAATACAAGTTTTTTACTTTGTGACAAAGAATTTGACTGTCCATCTGCATTGATTTACATTTAACAATATCAAGGATCATAAGAGATAGTAAAAAACATATTTGTATTCATGAACAAGTGAGCATTTTCGGTCTTTTGGAGTCTCTTGCTCATACCTTAAGCCCAGTGTTGCCTTTGTGTGAAACATCTATGCATACAATATTACATCAGTAACCAAAAGATGATAATAATAGTATATTTTATTTCAAAACCCCTAGGTCACGTTACAAAAACAGTACATAAACAAAAATAGCTAAAAACAAAGCAAACAATTATATATAAAAACAAGTCACATGACAACAGTTAAGGGCTGAAAACGTTTGACCTACTTATTTGATTGTTAGGGTTTACAGTGATTGAAATTTCACTATCAGGTTATTTCTGAATGAAGATTTTTTTAAATCCCTCTTTGCTTGAACCTGCAGCTTGTTGCACCGCAGCTCCCCCCTCCCCAAACTCCGCACCTCCACCCTCTTTCCTCTCTCCACCTCCCACTCCTCCTCCTCCTAGTTCCACTCTGCTGTCTCTTTAGCGCTGCAGGTTGAATCCATTGCCCCTATTTCCTGTCACATGGCGTGGAAATAGGATCCCTGGTTTCTACTATCTGCTCTCGTCTCCGCGGTGTCAGAGTTGTATTGTAGCTGAAGTACCTGCCGTGACGCTCAGACACTTTTTTCTTGAAGCGACTCTTGCCTAGACTCCTGCCAGCCAAGCAAGCAGCGAGCCAAGCAAGCCGGTCGCCAGCGTGCGCATCAGGCTGTACTTCACCTGAGAGGAAGAGCCGCTTCAGACTTTTTACTCACACCATGGATTCCTGGAGCGCCACCTCTGCGCTTTTCCTGGCTGGCTTTATCACATCGGCGGCTTTTCGTCATTTCGACAGCGGTAAGTGGAGCTGTCCCGCTCTCCTTTTGGGCCAGATGAAATGCGACAGAGTTATGCTTTTTACGCGCCGATAAAGCTGCTGTCTAAAAGAAATGACACACATCATAACGCGTGAAGATAATGGTTTTAAATCAGAATCAGCAGCGGGTTCACGTCATCCAGTTTGAACTGGATGAAGTGTTTGGTTAAGATGTTTACAAGTTGAAGTGAAAGCACAAAGGAAGATCAGCTGAGATAAAGTTGGAAGTCGAATGTGACTGATCTGATGGGACGCTTCGATGATCACTTGACCCCCTACACCTCAGTCAGCCCTATTAAACTAGCGCACATAACTCTGAAACATATTACATAAACGTATGTGTGTGTGTGTTAGATGGCATTAAAATGATGACTTCAGTTTGAATCAATCAGACAAGGATTTTGACATAAACCTTCAGCTTTTACGCACACGTTCCTGCAACATCCTGGCGTGTTTACCTGCTCTCCTTGAACAACTTCAAAACAATCTGTAGCTTTTCTCAGTTTTAGTTTTTTAACGATGGAAGCAGAAGATTTCTACTTTCCTTAATGACACCGACACAGCCCGCACTGCGCTGCTGGCTTTTGTTAATGTCACTGAACCATCCAGACATCGGTCAGTCAGAAGAGAACCTCAGTAATCTGATATTATCCATTTAATTTGCCACCGAGCTCAGATTAATATGCAGGAGAAGGGCAAAAAAAAAAAAAGAAGAAAAATTGTTTGCGTCTGTGCGCAGAGCTTCAAAGTCCCCTGCCGGATCCTCCCGGAGTGCGTTTTGTTTTTAATGTGAATATCTAATAATGATGACCGCACAAACCACGCTCCTCTTTGCTGTAATTTGCGCCGCGTTTCATGTCGGAGCAGCAAATCCTCGTGCTTTCCTTTTTAATTTTTTTGTCTCTTAATTATAGCCTTGGATTTCAAATTAGAGGGTCCACCATCTGGGCCAGTGCGTAAGTGCTCCCATGTGTACCTATGTATTAACAAAGTATTTAAAGCAATGGTATTCCCCTCATAACACTATGAAGGGGGGAAAGAGAGAAAAAACCCAGTTCATGTTTAGTTTAAGTCAGCTGTGCCACATTTGCTGTACAGTAGAACAATAATTCACTGGATGTGAAATAAATCAGTGTAAATGCAGGTTATGGTTGTATTATAGACAGAGTTAATATGTTTAGTCTGCACAAATAAAGTGTCTAAGTAGATGTAAATATCAAAAGTTAAAGGATGAAACACATATGCTGCTTTATTTGATCAAAAATCCAGTCAAGCAGAATTGGTTAAATATGAGTGGATTTTCTACTTTGAGGAACAAGACAAGCGCGATAATCTGTTACAAGAACCCACAGAACATCTGTGATCTTATTGAGACCATAAAGTTAGAGCCTCTATTCATTGGTGGTGATTTTTCTTTGACTCCTCCAGCCGAGACGTGCATCATCTTATCAGCGCTAGCCAGCTGCTCTTGCTTTCGTGAAAGTGCATCTAAAACGATTACGCCGGAGAGATTCCAGTGTCCCGGCAGACTTCAGAATTGCATCAAGCAGAAGTCTAATAAATGTTTTTCACCAGAAGGAAGAAACATCACTGAGTTTGTGCTGCGGCCACACAAGCAGAAAAGCACACCCACACGCACACAGACGCGTACGTTTATCCAAGGCTTTGCAACAGCATGATTGTAGCAGTGGGGCACTAAATTACTTTTATACCACCTACAGGTCCTTGCAAAGATATTCCTACCTCTTGAACTTTTGTGTGCTTTTTTGGGGTCAAGTTATAAGCACAAGCTTCAATTTATGGAGATTTGGTGTGCTAGACCAAAGCAAAGTACCACATAATTGTAAGGTGGAAGGGCAAATGATGAACAGCAGACAGATCAGAGGCAAAGTTGTGGTGAAGATTAAAGTAGCGTTAATCTATACAACAATATACCAACCTGTAAACATTACTGTTTAAGCCATCATTTGAAAATCTAAAAAATTTAAGTTGCAAAGAGAGCACTGACCAGAAACAGCCCCATCAGGGCCGGTCCAAGCCTTTTTGGGGCCCTGAGCAGATTTTCATTTTGGGCCCCCTAAGCTACTCTATGTGTGACATGCCTACTATCATTAGCATTGTTTGTAATTAATGTACATCATGATGGTGTTGTTATGGCTGCTGATTTTAACCTCACAGCAGAAACAAAGAAAGAAAAATAAATACTTGGATTTTGAAAAACAGAGCGTGTTGTCTTATTTTAACAATTTGAAAGTAACATCAGCTGATAAACACTACATTTACAGTAAACAAATGTAGTGATTTCTTATATTTTCCCCAAGAGTGGGAGCAGCCAAATGCAGGAAGGAGAATGGGCAAAAATGTCAGTTTCTAAATCTGCAAAGCTGAGAAATACTTCGAAATAACTCAGTCAGTGGAGCTGAAAGCAACTTTACGTCACATTATCAGAGTTGCACTTTAAACCTTGGATCCTTCTCCTTCCACTTGTCATGAACCAATTTGTCTTGGTCTATCACATGAAATTCTAGTAGCATACCTGTGGTTGCAATGCGACAAAATGTGAAAATCTTTAATTGCTTGAATACTTTTGCAAGGAATTTTATAATAAAACAAAACCATCTGTAATGGAAATCTCCTTCTCATAATATAACACAGTGACCTGTTTCCAGAAGCTACATAAAAAAAATCCCACATGATCTCGGGTCAGAACGATCTTTGCGGTTGCGCTCTTGGCGACTCGTTTGGGCCGGTCGCACCAAATGTACACACGAGGGGAAGCCGATTCCTGTCAGAGCTGTCAGGATGAGCCATAATTGAGTTGCTCTCTAAGCCGTTAATGATGCGGCTCATGATGTTGGTTGCCTGAACAAGCCCAAGCTGGTTAATCAGAAGAGATTTATTTTGCGCTTGATGTTTCCCTGTAACCATGACTGGTCTTGCTCGGGGTTAACAGTCGAGGTCAGTGGTGAAACAGAGATTATGTGTGTGCCTAAGTCTTATGTGTGTGAGAAAATATGCATGATCTTATAGTAATTGAAACTGTGGCAGCTTTTTTTTTTTTTTGATGAAGCAAATTCGATGTGTTAGACGTTACTGTGCAGGGCTGAGCACAACGTTGTCCTGTTTCTACTTGCTGCCATTGGGAGTTCTTGAGCGTTTTGGTAAATCAACATCATGTGCTTTCTTGCTGACTGTTTGATGAAAGGATTCGTATGAATTACCAGCATTGCAAGAGTTTGCACACACTTAATTCAAAATCAATGTTTTGATGTGTTCAAGCATTCTGTCTTTGAAGCAGCACAAGAGACTATTTCAGTTGCTTTTAATCAGACTTTAAGGCATTTAAACCTTTGACAATATTCTGCTTGAATTCTTTCAGAATTCACATTCTTACAGACTATTTCTTAGAATCGAAATTGAAAGCAGGTGTTGCATAGATTCTGAAGATCATGTGGCAAAAATTAAAGGCACAGTTGAGGTTCTTTTTTGCTTTTTGTACCTATAAATACAAACAAGCGTTCATAAAGCAGCAGTATGGACCATTTGTCTTCACTGATTCTCCAGGCTATAAAGAGAGGATGTCAGCTTAGAGTTTCTTTCTTTTAGTCAGTTTCCTGGTTCAGTCTGGACAGTTTAATAGGACTGCAATCAGAGCCTATGGGAAGGTCACTCCGGAAGCTTAATGTTAGCCTGATTTATCTGTTCTTTAATGTTTGTTTGGGATTATTTTTCTGTTGTAGGAAACAAGTTTCAACCATTTGACTCAAACTGTTTGCAAACAACCCAGAAACCTCTTAAGCTCAGGAATGTAATCCTTTCAATGTCTATGCCATCACAGGGCAACTCAGGGACACACACACTAACACTTAAGGGCAATTTAGAGAGACCAATTAACCTAACAGTCATGTATTTGGATGGTGGAAGGAAGTAGCCAGACAGAACCCACCCGTGTACGCACTACATGCCGAAATACACCAGGCCGGGATTTGAACCTAGGATCTCCGCTGCAAGGCAGCAGTGCAGCCATGCAGCCTCAAGAATGCCATAAACTGCAAAATGCTGGAACTTTTCTCAAAGTAGCAAGTTCTTTTTTATCAACATGGATTGAGAGTGTATCAAAACTTGACACCTTCAAGTTTGATTGGAATTGCAGCTTCCCACCAAGACAAACCCAATTCCTTTTGGGAAGAAATCATATGGACCCATGAGACAAAAACAAATAACAAAGTTATTTATTTGGGAGAATCCAGAACACTCCCAGCTTTAAAGAATGGTGGTGGTCGCATTACCGACACGGTAATGCGACCGCCACCATTCTGAGACAGCTATTATGCTGTAACTGCTTCTGGTGCATTGTAGAAATTAGATTGGAATATTGGAGAAACATAAATAACCACCAAATCAGATCTTGGCACACAAGAAGTTAGCAATACTTTAAGATACAAGATAGGACTTTTTGGGGTAGTTTTTATGATATACAGTCAATTCTTTAAATAAGACCAACTTTAAACTCAAATTCTCTGAATTGAAATGGACTTCTGCCTCCCTCTTGGAACTAATTTTCTTCTGCACACTAAGGTCGAGAATGGCTGCGGCTAGTGGAAAAGCCAGCCTGCTGTACTATCCTTAGCTTTGCCATGGCACTTGGCTCCATGTGTTGGAACTTCATGCACGTTGTGTCTCCCTTGTTTTTTTGTATTTTTTGTCTCATTTTCTGGTGGAAGAAGAGCTCCTCACTTCCATGGCCTTCGAAGAGGTGTGTGGAATGTGTAGAGAAGTGTAAAGTGCTGCTTCACCCAAACAAAGCTGTCGCCTAATGCAGCCATAAATCTCTACATTAACAATATCATGGCGTATTTTTAGTGACATGTTGGAACACGGGGTAAAGTAAATGTGCTTAGAAAGCCTTGGAACAGGGAAGCTTGTGGCGCCTGTGATGCAAAAACTGACGTCAGTGGCACTGGTGCTATAAAAAATGATGTGAAGAGCCTTAAACTTTTATTGTTTCATTAATATTTCACTGCACAATGCTTGTAGCAATGTTTATAGCGAGGAATAATACTCTGTTATGTTAAAAATGACTGTGTTTGTGAGTGTGGTGCATGTTTTAAGGGGTCTGAACAAAACATTTTAATTTCCTTTATTTTTATTAGGTGAAAAATGTTGAAAATGTGCATTTTCAAGATACAAATCACATGTCTGGAAGAATTAAATTAGCATTCAGAGGGCTAAATGGGATAAAAACCCTGCTGTTGTCCTTTTATTTCTGTGTTGAAAACAATTGACAATGATACCGATACTCTTCTGGATACGCCAAACTTCACATTATGATTGTTGTGAGAATAAAATGTGTTATATTGCAAAATACAAATCTAAATTGGCCCATTTTTATTCTTGGGAGAGGTTATTTGTAATAAATCCAAATGTGGTGCTTTGGGAAACATCAGACCACGCAGTGTTTTTCCTCAGTTTCTTGTTCAGCTGCTGTGACCTTCCGCTGCGGTCAGAGGTAGTAACAGATGTACCTAATAAAGTGGCAAGTAAATTTATATGCAACTTTAAAGTTTTTATAAATTGTCAGGAGATCTTTTTGAAGTATTGGGTAGAAAACTTGCTTTCCAGATAAAATGAATCTGATAATATTGTAATTCTGTCAATTGATTAAAAAGTGTAATCAGATCAATCAAAGTCTAGAGCTGTGATTAATTACGATTAATCACTATCATGAACTTTGAAAAGCATAGTGATTGAAATGTAAAAATTTATGTTTTCAAAAAATGTTTAAGAGGTTTATTGTCTCAAACCAAACCTCTCTGTTTTCAGGTTTTTATATTCAGGAAGGTTTAAAAGAAATCATTTTGTTTCAAGTATTAACTTAGAAATTGTAAACTGGCCTTTAGGTTAAAATAGGTAATGTAATCAATCGGCATTGTGTAACATTACCGCGTTAAACGTTTAAGATTAATCACATGCGTTAAAGTGCTAACATTGACAGCCCTAAGTGTTGTCAGGTTTTTTAAAAAAATCGCTTTTCTTTTTACATAAATGGCTTAACTTCATGTAATTTTTTATCTTGACTCTGATTTGAAGCGACGTTTTCAGTGAAGTTCAGATGTCGAGCAGCTGTGACCGTCTGGAGACTGTGAACCTTCAGTGTTCCTGCTCAAGATTTTAGGAGTGTCAAAAGGTCTCGCATTCTCCTTCCCTTTCTGCACCATTCACACACACACACACACACACCAGAACAGCACACACACCATTTTATGCCTATGACTGGGCCCATAACTCTCCCTCATATACCCATTCAGCATTTCTCTACCGACGTAATCCTTTTCCTCAACTTGTAAACGCAGCTGATACAGTTCAGTTTATGGTCTGTCTCTTTTGACCTTTTTGACCTCTGAGACAGAGGAATCCTTGTTAGTGTGCACACGAAGGATGGATACTATGACTCGTCTGCCTCAGAAACATAATAACAGACCTTCTTCAGGCTGTGGAAGAAACACAAGCTTGTGTTGGCGGAGGTGATCGTGACGGAGCGTCAGTCTCCGAAGAGACAGCGGGTTTTTAAAGACTTTAACATAAGGGATTTAGTGTGTTGGTAAGCCCTCTGAGCTCTGGATGGGGGCTCAGAAGAGGGGTGTCAGTGGGCATTCTGGGAAGACGATGCATTGGGTCTGGGTCTCAGATGTGGGTGCTGTGGTCCCTGGAGCTTTTCCGGTTTGTAGAGGGAGACGGAAACCTCTCCTCCTGGTGAGCTTCTGTGCAGCAGGCAGTCCTCCAGACGAACTGCTCTCATAGACAGGAGCATTGCAGACGCTGTAGCTGAGTGAGCGGCTATTAGATGTTCCTTTTTGGATGCAACATTTGGTATAAAATTATTGTGCTGATTACATTTGGGCATTTATTGTGATGAGTGATAAGATTTTGGCTTATTGTTGTTATGTGGATTTTGTACACATAACTGTCTCTTGGGTTTAATTAAAGAAAAATACCTATTGAGTATTAGTTGTGTGGAAAAAAAAAATCTGTTGATGGCAGAGGTCAGAGCAAGCAAATGGGGTCCAGTCTGTTTTCAGCAAGGGGTACCTAATAAAGTGGCCTATGTCTGAATATGGGAATAGTGAACGTCATTTATTCATGTATTACATATTTTAGTCTTCTGAGGTTAAATCGACTCTCTGTTAGTCATCGAGGTAACTTACTGT
This sequence comes from Xiphophorus couchianus, assembly GCF_001444195.1. Taxonomy (NCBI): domain Eukaryota; kingdom Metazoa; phylum Chordata; class Actinopteri; order Cyprinodontiformes; family Poeciliidae; genus Xiphophorus; species Xiphophorus couchianus. Next base: position 5,280,438 of record NC_040239.1, read on the forward strand.
TTCAACAACAAGCACTTGTTTTGCCACAAAGCTCTCCAAACCACAGACAATTGCCTCAGCAGGAACAAAAACGATGCTGTTAGCATTGGAAATAACAATGAGTCATTTAGAAAATGAACAGGTTTTTCTCTTAAAAGCCAGAAAGGACCAGTTAAAAAAAGACTAAATATTATGAACTGTTATTACTCCGTTTGTGGAGATAAGTTGTTGATTTACCAGTTCAGTCTATGTTGGATTTATGAGTTCAGACAGATTTTTTGACTGAGATCCTAAGGGTGGAGTTCAGGCTTTTTGCTCAGCATGAAGGCAGTTTGCCGTTACTCTTTTCAGCTTCACTACTTCTTCTTCAAGGCTAGATGCAGGGATACAATCTCTGCTTTTGTGTATGCTCTTTTTATATCGCTGGTAAAAAGATGGCAGCGAAGTGGAAGAATCTATTTTAAGTGGAAGACAGCGAGTGTATCTGATTGTTGTCTGTAGCTAATAGGAAACTGGATTGCTTCTTCTGCAGCAACATTTACAGAGGCAACTGCAGGAATATCATTGTTCTATAGGTTCTTCACTATACTCAGCAAATATGATTATCTTATATAATTTGTTTTGGTGGACTAAATGGATACTGAAATTGTATTATTGCCAAATAGGCATTTTATGTGCAGCCCACTCAAGGTCAAGCATGTGGGAGAACCCAATTAAGCTCTTTCTGTGGGTCCTAAATGGATGACTAATGGGAAATGTATGCATAGGCTCAGAATGGGCAATATGAACATCTGTGGGGTCCACCTAGCACACATTTCAGCCCTGCATCAAATCCACATGCGGAATATTGAACATATATAAAACCCACAAACATTCCCATATGGCCCCTTCTTTTGAACCCATGTTTCACCCACACAGGCCGGGAAATATTTGCTACGTTGCCTAATAATTACTATTAAATAAATGTAATTGAAACATTTTCTCTGGTAAAAAGAAGAACTATGACTGGTACATGAAATTAAAGCAAAACATGATTTGCAAAATATATTTCACAGGTACCCATTTTTCGCCTGGTCACATACAAACGTGATTCAACCTCAATCAAACAGGTCTACCAGGTATATGGTGCAAACTTGAGCCAAATGTCTTTCCGTACGTGTGCATTGCATTGTGGGATGCAGTAGAGTACAACAAACTGATAAACAATGGCGGTTTGTCTTTTCTGTAAAACGTGAAGCCATATTCAACTCCTTTGATAATTTTGCATGAAATAGTGGCGAGATGAACACACCATCTGTTTCCTATATTTACAGTTGGTTTTTCCACATCCGAGCAATAAACAGACCGAATGTTCCCACGGTCACTTGGCGTTTTATCTGTGTGAAAAGAAACCAAACCACCCGAAAAAGGTACAAGTTAACAAATTAATCAACTGACTTGGACCAAAGTACACAAACTAACGGCGTGAAAACACCGTGAGAGACTATCAAGGACTCTAAGGAGGAACATTTGTACAGATTCTGCTCAAACCTTGCAAAAGAAATAATGACGTCTTAGTGATTGAAAGAGGTTGTACAAGCAGGGATGCTTTTGTAAAACAATATTTCTTAAAGTGGGACTTATTCCAAATTTAATAAATGTACTCAAATTAAAGATACAATATGCTAAATACAATTTAGCATAAAAATTTATAAATTTACGCTAACATCCATCTGTTATATTGTACAATAACAGATACATTTATTTTAAGGATTTAGATTTTTTTTTTTCCTCAAAATATTTTAATCATTTTGAAAAACATGCACAGCTCTGGAAAAAATGAAGAGCTGCACTGCACTGAACCCCATTGAAAACCTCATGGTTATTCCACCAAATATTGATTTCTGGTCTCTTCCTGAGGTAAAACGAAATAGAACGTTGTTATTATTATTATTATTATTGTTTCTAAATGAATATGAAATTGAGGTCTGAAAATACTGTATCTTTTTTGTTAGTTTGACCATTTCTCATTTTCTGCAGTATTCAAACAAATACTAAATTTTTGCTTTTAATTTTGGAGACATGTTGTCATAAAATAAAAGAACAATGTTCGTTTTACTCAAACATATACCTATAAGGAGTAAAATCAGAAAAACTGATCACTTTTAGTGGCCTCTTAATTTTTTCCAGAGCTGTATTTGATGTAATTTACGATAACATGTATAAGATGGATGCATTTTATTTGGAGCTTCTGACATTAACGTTTTATCTCTTAAGATACATTTTTCTCCATGAATAACTTCCAGCATCTGATGTCCAGAATCCCCTCCAGGTTTGGCCATAGTCTTCTTATTTCGGAACATCACACTAAAACTATTTGGATAAAAGGATTCCAAGCTTATTAGGACAAAACCCAACATTCTCCAGCTGCTGCGGAAACTTTGCAAGTCCCTTGTCTTTCATTCAAGGGCACGCAAAAGTGTCTGCATTAATCAGCGGGCAGAACAATCATCTGGGCACACATGGTTGCTTTCGCTGTCCTTTTTCTGTCATCACTCAGTACGATGATGAGTTCTCTGACAAATGGGTTAATCTCCCTAAAACTTGTGCAGCTCTCGTTGAAGGTTCCTTTTAACGTCCTGGAGGTTAAAGCGCAGATCCAGCCTGCTCGTCCCGCTTGTTTTCACAGCAAACTCACTCAGTATGTCTGCTCTTTGTGTCACATCCGCGCATAATGAGTCGCACTCTAGCCCATATGGAGCCCCCATAAATCTTCAGTGGAATGTCCTGAGAAGTTGACTTCAGTGAGACAACAAAGGACACTAAGAAAACCAGACGACGCACGAGGATTTTATCTGAAACTGGGATTGTTATCTGAATACAAAAATGCTAATCAGTTGTCTGCTTGTGAAGTCACAGTCGCATCATTGTGGGTAGATATCTTAGCGGTTTAAAAGAAAAATAATAATCCAGAGTTTACATAAAGTGTACATGGAAAAATTCAGATATGTGATAAAACGAGCTGGGTGCTTTCCATTTGGTTGATTATTTTTCTCGTTTCTCTCTTTCTGTCAGAGACTGTATGACAAAAGTATTCACTCTGGTGCATTGGCCTCCATTACTACCCCAGTTTTTTTATTGTATTTACAGAGACTTTAGTATCAATTTTATTTCTTTTTTCAGTTGTTTTGTTTATATATTTTAGATATTTGAAATGTCTTCTAGTTCCAGTTTCAGAAATGAAAGTTTAATGATCTTAGAAAGGGTGTACTTGCTTATGCCATTATTACCAATATAAGACTTGAAAATGGCCTCAAAACAACAATATTATTGTTTATTGCAATAACTTCTGCAACAATTTATCGTCCAGCGAAATTTGTTATTGTGACAGGCCTATTCAGATGTAGCTGGACTGTTAAGCTTGGAGAAAGCTGTCATCTCATTTGCTGCGTAAAAAGATCCACATCTTTAGAGCTCGTCCTCTGAGCATCATCACATGCATTACATGTGTAAATCTTTAAAACTGAAACAAGAGAGTCAGACAGCAGCTCCCTAAAGTTACATAGTGATGACAGATGGAAAGACAGGCAAATTTACGCTCATTGAGAAGCCACTCATCCAGATTAGAAAGGCTAAAACAGAAGCAAACAAAGAGGATTATTTTTCTTTTTCCACTTTTCATCACGCCTGACACCCAGCAGGCCTTGACTTGTGAAGACAGGCCAGAAGTTCTGAAGAACCCTCTTATTTTACTTTGTCTAAAGTTGAGTCTGGATCATGCTTGAGTCTTGAAGAGCAGAGGGGAAAACCCTTCACGGTTTGAACTGTGTTCGTCTGTGTCATACGTCGGCCCATTTACTTCCTGTTGACCTCTGGGTGTTGCTCCGTCAAGGGTCAGGTTGTGGGCAACGCCCTGGTTTTCCCATGCCAAGAGACTGGACTGCCCTAAAAAAAAAGAAACCACCAACCACTAAGACAGAGAAACAGACCCAGTTATTATAAACACAATCATGCTCATTATGGTGCCACTGTGATTCTCATCCTGTCGTGTTCAAAGGGCTTAAGTTCCTTTGATTGAAGTACCTCTCTCTTTCTGTGTGTTTCCCCTCTCTTGATTTTTTTTTTGAACTTCCGCTGAGGGCAGCCCCTCATTTTTTTTGTGCAAATCACCACCTGCTCAGGCGGTAGATCGGGCGAACCACAATGCAAAGCAGTAAGGCGAATTTCAGCTTCAGGATTTAAGACTGTGATGGTGGTGCCTGGGTGTCCCCATTGCCTTCTTCTTTATGCCTTAAGAAAATAAAAAAATTTGGAAAATAATCCTGACACAGGAAGATCATAATTCATGACTAAAAGGCTTAAACATGAACATATAATAAATCTTTATGAAGAATTTGAAGCATTTCTTTTCTACGGTGGAATGATGAAACAAACAGCATTGCGTCCCTAGAAGATTATATATATTTCATATATATATACAGTACAGACCAAAAGTTTGGACACACCTTTTAATTCAATGAGTTTCCTTTATTTTCATGACTATTGACATTGTAGATTCACACTGAAGGCATCAAAACTATGAATAACACATGTGGAAATATGCACTAAACAAAAAAGTGTAAAACAACTGAAAATACCCCTTATATTCTAGTTTCTTCAAAGTAGCAACATTTTGCTGTGATTACTGCTTTGCAAACACTCTGCATTTTCTTGATGAGCTTCAAGAGGTCGTCACCTGAAATGGTTTTCACTTCATAGGTGCCCTGTCAGGTTAATAAGTGGGATTTCTTGCCTTATAAATAGTCATGAAAATAAAGAAAACCCATTGAATTAGAAAGGTGTGTCCAAACCTTTGGTCTGTACTATATATATACAGTACATACAGTATATACATATATATATATATGTATATACTGTATATATATGATTTTGACCCCAAATCATCCGGGGTCAAAATAATTCAGTGATGCTCAAATATATAGACACACCTCCACTAATATTTTGGTAAAAGAGTTGCATAATGACAACTTACTTTTCGCAGCCACCAATCAATAAGTCTGTATGAATTTTGGATGGGTATTTGACCTCTTTGCTGACAAAAATTGTAGAGTTAATTTAAAATTGTTTTCCTGGTCAAATATTCAGCAAAAATGTTGCCAGAAGCCTTTTGATGCCTTAGAAATGTGTGACTTCATTGGTGACTTTCTATGCAACGTCTATCCAAACACTAGTGGACGCATTTGGTTGAGCACCGTTGACCTTGTGTTGATAAAAGAAAACTCACAACAAATGTAAACTTCTCTGGAAAAAATATTTAAAGGGGCAGTGTTATGTAAATTAGACTTTTTTGAGTTTTACACAATGTTCTAAACATTATTCCCTCATGAAAAACACACCTGGAGTGTTGCTTTGATTCTTTCATGCATATTTAATATGGGCATCTGCTGAGCTTATTATACAAACTACTTTCAGTGCAAAACTCCTTAAAACTATGTTAAAAGCTTATGGAGGAGTGTTGTTGTGACGACATACTGAAGAGCAAGAGCTTCTAAAAGAGACCAAGAGGCCAAATTTCAAGGTGCTACATTGCAAAGTCAAATTTCTTGTAAGTCATATTTGATGCATACAGCACTTTCATAACAACAGAAGGTAACATAGTTACTTGATTGTGCTATGAAATGGCACTATGTGCATGGAAAATACAAAATACTGCCCCTTTAAATAAATCATAAAAAGCCCCAAACTAGAATGGCATCGATGCTGATGATCCGTATGTAAACCTGTGACCAGTCGTGAACATACCAAGGCGCAACTGGAAAAGTGCAGAGGGTCCCAGTAGAAAGTGTTTAACTTTGGTCCCTGATCCACAGAGGCGGTCCAGCCAGACAGCGTGGAATTAAACTGTCAGACTGCTGCAGGCTGTACACAACTGTCAGGCTTGAAAGAGATAAACAATGCTTAGGTGGGAGAGTGCAATTCATGTGGTCACAACGCCGGTTTGTGTGGTTTTTGCAGCTCTAAGGTCAGACAGTGTTTTGTTGAATCCATTGCTTTATACATCCGGTGCTTTCCACAACTCTCTACAATTCAAAGTATCCAGATTTCTGCTCTTCTGTGCTGCATCCAAGTTGCTTCTCTTTTTCTATTTGAATACTGGTATGCATAAGTTGTGTTTCCGTGGCCTCTTCATGCATACTGACATTTGCATGAGGAGACCCACTCCAGTCACTGCCAAATGACATTCTCTTCATCAGTTTTCTTGGTGCTCCCTGCAGCGGTCTGAGTCTATCAGCTGAAAATGCACTCCAGGGTGAGAGGGTAAATCTAATACTCACAGAGCTAAAATGAAGTAGCATGAAGACTAATCTTCTTCCCTGGATGCTATTAACTCTAAAACAAATGCATGTTTTTATTATCAAAACTCAATTTAAATCCCAGACAATGGAATTTTAAGCAAGGTTTGCTGCCTAAGGGGAGGAAGTAGCATGAAAACATAGCACAAAAAACAGCTTTCTGTACAACAAAATTAAGCATTACTATCTCGTAGAACCGCTCAAAGGATGATGTATTATTTTTTTTTCCAAGTAAAACCAAAATAAAAATCAACTAGAAGTTGGTGAGTTTTGTTTTGCTTCATTCTCTGATTCATTCCAGCATCTTTTTTTTGTCTTTTTGATCACATTACTGATAAAGCTTTGGAGGTGGTACGATCAGTGATTGGTTGAGCGAGTGTGTTGTTACAAAGCAACCATGTATTTTTGTCATCTCACATTCAATTTTACTTTTTCAGGATCAAAACCAATGAGACTAAATCTCCCAAACCAACAGGGGGCCCCTGAAAGTGTTTACATTTTTAGACAACATAGATCTCCAAAAATTGTCTTAAGTTTGTCTATGAAAACTGACTTCTAAAATGGTCTCTGCCAGTTTTTGTAAGGTGAATTTAAAAAGATGGATGAATTTAAAGAAATGTTTTAAATATTCAAATAAATGGGAGATGTCCTAGTCGTAAACATAATATTTTTATTGTAGTTATTTAGCTTCTCTATTTAGCTGATTGAGCCAGCATTTTGTTTCTAGTCTTATTTTGAAGTAAGACAGGAAGTAGTTAATTAACAGAAAAAATTAGCTAGCTAGCAGTTTGTCACAAGCAATGTTAAATTTAGCCTCTTCTTCTGTGCTTCTAACTAATATTAAAGGGCTGTTTGACGGTTTTCAGGAAATCTGGACTGCATATGTTCACTTTTATGTCAAAATCAAATATTTTTGGGAATGTTTGAGATTCATATTTTGAGCTAAGAAGCGAAAACACACGTAAGCTGCCCTGATTTATTCACAAAGTTCAACTGACAACATATGGCTACTTAACCATTAAAGAATCATCCACCACTTAAAATAGTTTCTAATAGCATTTCATGTACCTAGAATAGAATAACAGTTGAAATATAAATCATTTTAGTTGAAGGCCGTAGTTGCAAATGGTTCCTATCTCTGTTTTCTAAGTAATCTAGACTTCATTTCCTCTCTCGTTTAAATCAAAACTCAACTTAATTAGTAGATGAAGGAATTTTTCCAAGGTTTGAGGCCCCAAAGGAGGAAGCAGCTCACATATAAAAACACTGCACAAACTATAGCCTTCTGTAGAAGAATTAAGTTTTGCTTTGCCATAAAAGTCCTCACTGTCAATGCTTTCTCCCAAGGAAAACTGATGTGTACAGCATTAGACCAAGAATCGTCCTAGCATCCAGTTTCTCTTTCTGATCAAATTATTGATATTGTCTTTGAAAGTAGTATTTTTGTCTTTGATTCAACGCATTCCAAAGATTTTACCAGGAATTGGTTGAGTGGTTTAGTAAACATTCCCAATGAAGATGAAGTTTCAAAGCAACCAATAATTTTGTGCTGTAACTTTTAGTTTGGACTGTTGAGGATCAAAACCAAAGAACATAACAGGAGGACATTGAATTGCTACTGTGAGGCATGACCCATTTGACGAACTTTACTTTCTTTTTATACAAGCGTTTTATTTGGGCAGGAGCCCACTGAAACTGCAGCAGAGAAAGTCAACCACTTTAAATAAATGGAGAGTAATCTGCTGTTCAGCTACAGGGTCTGGTTTGCATCCAGCTGCAACAGCTTGTGGCTGAAGAGGCAAATTGTCGCCTTTCCTGCTTGTTGAAACGCCCGCAGATGGGGCTGAGCGGGTGGACACGGCAAAGTGGACAGAGCAAACATTTGGACAAGTGAAGAAGGCAGGCCTGGCGAAGTGGACAGCAAACAGAGGAACAAAGCCAGCATTGGACAGAGCAAAGAGGCCGTGACAGGGAAAGGCTTGGTGCATCAGGGAATACAGAATATGTTTCCCCGTGGTCTTTCTTTCAAGAATATGCAAATAAACATCCATTAAGTCGAGCTGTGATGCTTTGGCGGCAGTAAAATGAGGTTAGAGAGTGCACAGAAACATTTCAGTCCATCATTTCCAGAAACAGCTATTGTCCCTGAAGCCACGGAGCCTGTCATATCCTATTGCAACACAAGGCATTTTGAAAGACCCTTAAGTCAAAAGGGATGTAACCCAAGTCGTAAAGGGGCCCTGATTTAGTTGTCTGTCCTGTGTCCAAGGTGAGTGCGACTCTCGGAGGTGAACACAAAATGGGCCATCTCTGCCACAGCCTATGTGGCACCAACCCACGGTCCACCCCAACCCGAGCGTTGGTCACACTCGGCCGATGCCATGAAACAGAATCTACCGGCCCTGAATGGATCCCCCCACCCACCGCTCGTAATGGATCCCAGTGAGATGCCCCCTGTGTTTTAGCACAACCATCTGGTTCCCAGTTCTGCTGCTCTTCTCAGAGCCGCACAAACCACGATGAAAAACGATCGCCGTCCCAGTCGGGACCGGGAACCAGAGACAGAGCCCTTTAAAAGGGGGTCTTCTGTTAAACACTGCGGTCCCCTCTTCAGCAGCTTATTGTGCTTCTAGGATTGTGTTTGCAGAATTGCTCTCAGTTGCGGTTTATCTGACAACCTTTTGTTGTTTCATGCATTAGTAGCGGTGCTCTGACCAGGTCAGGGAGTATGGGTTACATAAGGAAAAAATTGGGGGATTGTTCTAAAATCAACAAGAATTAGCCCAAAAAATAACTTAACTGATGTGCTGTAGATTTTCTTCACCATGTATCTGAGTTTAAAGAGGAGAAAAATCAATGTAAACATGCCAAAGAGCGAAATTAAACAGGCCAGTGCCTCCATCTATAGTTTATAACGATAGACGAAACAAACCCACTGGGGCCCTTTCCCCCCCGTGTTTACCACTCTCTCCAAACAAAAACGTTGGAGAGTCATTGAACGCAGATGGGTGCTTGTTTGTGCTCCACACATGGAGTCTGTTTATCCGTCAGTGCAAACAAGAAGTAAAAGTTGCTGAAACCTCTGGATTTGATACACATTAGAGCCGCTTTTTGTTGATGTTCACCACCCCTGTGCAAACTCCCATATTTGGTGTATCGTCAGTGATTCACGGAGCAGAAATGACTTGAGCGGTTAATGAGAAAAGGATTTAAAGCTGTGACTGAGGTTTAGAATTGTATGTTTGGTTTACCGCTCAACTTTGGTGCATTGCTCTTCCTACTTTGAAGTTAACTTTTACCTTTTCAACTCCACCTTCATTGAGTAACCTGTTTCCCAGAGTTTAACCATCCCAAATGGGAGGAAACTGCATGTATACCTGCTAAATTTAAAACATCCTTTCTTTACTTTGCCTTTTCTTTAACATTTGTGAGCATTTGAATTGTTTCTAAATGATCTGATCTCCACTCTCCTTAAAATCTGATCTACTAGTCGGGTATCTGTGTACATAACACTGATGTAAGTCCACCGCAATCCGAAGATGGTTTACAAGAAGCTGTCAGATCTTGTCAAAATTGCTTTAAAGGACATTTACAACTTTTCATAAAGTGAACTCTTCTTATAACAGATGAGTCGTTAGGGAAACAGCTCAGATTTTATTTATTCTAAGTATTTGTATAGAAATGTAAGAGGTCTACAATTTTGAAGATATCAGATAGATAAGACTCAAAGACATTATTCTTATTTATTAGATGAAAAAGTTACAATTTTACTGTTTTGCTAGTCATTTGTCTAAACTAACATTATCTTGTAAAAGTATTCAAAACCATTTCACATTCTTAACACAAACCTTAATATATTTTATAAGAATTTTATTTGAAAGACCAACTTAAAGTAGCTTAAAGTTGTGAAGTTGAAGTGAAATGTTTTATAAATGGTTTACATTCTGGTTCCCTGAATCTGTACTTTGTAGAACTAATTTTGCACATCCAGAACACTTCTGCACAGTCTTCTTTGCGGAGAGGCATGCTTTAAGTGTGAGATATTTTGAACATGCATTTAAATGTCTCTGCTGCAGCACAGCTAATTCAATTGGCTTTACTATCTCAGCTTGTTACTGAGTTCTGCAGAGATCTTAGTTCAAACCGTTTGTTTGATTTATGTGTGCAATGTATAAAACATACAGGACACCTGTGCTTGAGTGCTGGCTTTGGACAGCACTGATTTAGAGAGTCTGTGAACAGGAATTTTCAAATCTTCCCACAGACTTTTATTGGGGATTTAGATCTGGGCTTTAACTGGATCTTTCTAACACATGAACAGTTCATTGTAGCTCAAACTGTACGTTTAGTGTTGTCTTGCTGGAAGGTAGAAATCTCTGCTGAATGGCATTTCAGTCCCTGCTGGAGAAAAGCATGCCCTCAGCATGATGCAGCCATTACCGGGCTTCATGGTGTGGATGGCGTTTTCTTGGTGATTCTTGGCTTTGATTGATATAACGAACTGTAACTGTTCTATACATCTTTTTTGTTTCAGTCATTTTTTTTCATATTTACAGTTGTATAAAAACATGATAATAAATCATTTTTCTTCCACTTGGCAGTTATATGTTGATCTACTACCTGAAATCCAAATAAAATACAACAAAATATGAAAAAAATTAAAAGTGGTATGTTTATCTTTCAATGTCGACAGATGGCAGCCGGCATCCTGTTCACTCTAAGAACCATTGTGCTCTAACTCATTAAATATTTGTTAGTGGTTATAATAAGTTGCTGTTACTGGTAAAAAAGTACAAAAGAAATTACCTCTGTATCCTCTTTGAAAAATTTCAGTCTTAAACAGAGTACGGTAGTTTCTCATTCTCCTTTGCTGCTACTGATTTACTCATTTTCCAAATTAAATTTTGGTGTAACGTTTGTCTGCTGGCATGAAAAATCTTCACAACAGGAAATGACTGATTAAACCAGTGTGCAGCAAAATATAATAAAGCAGTAAATGACTCAAAGCTGGTTAGTTCTTACAAAAGGAGGAAAATAAGATGAAGAACAAGGCACAATGAAAGGATAGCGCAGTTTACTGGGATAATGGTCATTATTTTCAAAGCAAAGAGGGGAAAAGAAAAAAAAGATCATATCCTTAAAATGTGTGGTGCTGCTTTGAAGAGGCTGCTGGTTCTCTTATCGAATGTCACGCTTTTGCTATGGTTCAATATAGGGAAAGATAAGCCATCTGTTTTAATAACTGTGTCTGTTAAAGTAAACAGCAGAGTTAACTGTGCTTTGATTGTGCCGCGGTGTGGGACTTTTAGATTGTTTTCATTTCATTTTAGCATTATCAGGCTCAGTCACATCCATTCTGCTCCTCAGAACCTGAACTCCTTATTTACCTCATCTTTCCTGGACCCTGTAATCACACAGGCACACCGAGAGCCACATGGTTGGTGGGTGGGAGATAACACATCTCCCCCTGCAAGAGGACTCACAGAACTACACCTCAAACTACAGCATGTATAATTTACATTCCCCAGATGCCAGTGAACCTGAACACAAACAGGATGATAAAAAACAGGTGTGTTTGGTGGCGAACCCTTCCCTTGATCATTACGTGTTCTGTTCGGCGCAGCTCCAGGCTCAACATGAGGGGCGGAGGGGCAAAAATGGTATGACCACCACCATACCTGAATGCATGGTTATGTGAATAATGTGCAGTATTTTATATGTGTTTTACCACCAGATTGTCCAGTAGACTTAGTTCGATTGGGGACCAAAATGGCACATATATAAAATTTCCAGCTGGTGCGTTTTGCTTTCACTCTGCACTGTTGAACTAAATCCTTTGAAAAACCTGTTCCCCTCCTTGCCTGTGGTGGCGCTGCACCAGAAACTACTGAAGGAAATTACATGAAAACCTCAGAAGAAGACATGAGTGCAACTTCCTTCTTCACAAAATGCAAACAAAATAAAGTAGCGTGAGATTTTAGGGGTTGTAGGATTTTTTTTGTGTCTTTTGTAAAAGACAACAAATCATTTTTTCTGCTTGTGTTAGACAGGTGTCTTCCTTTTGGTTGTATTTACCCAGAATTCCTTGAGCTCTTGTCCTTTTCCTGTTGCTTGTGTAGCAGGGGTTCCCATGTTTTGCACACTACGTGTTTGTAAATGAATCATGATTGCATGTAACTTTAACCAGTTAAACTTACACTGCATACTGGACTCATCAGCCACTTCAAATGAATCAGAAAAATATTTTTATCTCCTCCACCTATTTACAGTTGTCACCTCTTGGATCCATTTATTCTCCAGTACAACTGATTAAATAAACAATGCAATGCGACTGATGTAATTTCAAGCAAATCACATTGTTCTCCACGGACAACTTCAGTAATTTATTGTTATTAACTGAAAAACAAGCCGTATTAAATGTGGAATCTGTAAATGATCAATCTAAAATGGGATGCTAGTGGTATAAATTCGGCTTAGTGTCTCAGACGGTTTTGGCCCGTCTCTGGTCGGAATTTTATAAAATTACAGAGCGAACCGTGCTGGCTTCACTGTTTACATGATGGAGCCACAAATTGATTATTGCTTTTACGAAACCAGCGCTTTGTGTAGCGAGGGGTTAGGAAACTGACAGACATGTGAGCTCTCACACTCACACACCCTCAGTGGGCCATATCAGTGCAACGATGAGTGGTGGGAATGGCATCGCGGTGGCGGCAGTGGCGGCATTGGCCTTACCAGCAGGGAAACAAAGGAAGCCAGTGTTGCATGTGTGTGTGACCTTCCTTCCCTCCACATCGGATCTGACTTAAAATACTGCGGCTTGTGAGCTGGTGAAAATTGCTCCCTTTCATTCTTACTGTGGGCATGTTTGTAGGCAACTGTGGAAGTTTAAAGGGGGAAAAAGACGAAATGAGCTGGAATGATGTGGGTTGGAGTGAATATTAACGAATGTTTTGTCACTGCTTGTATTTATCTAAGAATCTGACATCGTAAGCTAACCGGGCGATCATCTTACCATCCACTTGCAGGCAACCCTGCAAAAACACCATTATTTTTCGTCTGGTTTCTATTGTAAATATGTTAATACTCTTGAAATGAGGAAAAACTAACTAACAAGCTAATTTTCAGCAAGATATTGGAGTCAATAATTCTTCAATATTGATGAAAAAGTACTAATTCCATTGTTACTTATAACAAGATATTTTCCCATGTTACAAGCGACCCTCATACGTTTTCATCAAAATTATGGAATTAACTAAAAACAAGCTCCTGTGTCTTAGTTGTAAGTTAGTTTTCAAATATATTAAGATATCTACTCTAGAAACTGGACCAAAAATACTTAGGTTTTATGCTTTTGCAGAGGAACATAAGAAAGAACAGTGACCTTGAAACGCCCTCATAGGAAGGCCATTCGGAGGAGTGGGCCATCATGACTTGTATCACGATTCGTAGATCGTGCGGTTATGAAAGGATGCCTACAATGAGGAACCCATATGTGTATGTGTTATTTCCCCTGCAGAATACATGCATTAGTAGGACATGGTTTTGCTCTCCTAGGCATTGCTTCACTTGCTTGTTTGCTGTGGAAGGGCCCCAGCGCGCAGCTGTGCCACAGAGCTCCTCTGGAATGAGATCTGTCCCTTGAAGCTCAGACCCCTGGCGTTGGGGTCTGTGTTTTTGATAATTTTACAAGTCTGAGCTTCGTTACCCCTGTCGATAATATATGGGGAAATGTGAAATAAAGTGCTCACTTCAGCGGAGCTGTGTACAAGAGGGAGAAAATTAGAGCCTGGGTGAACAATCTGCGGTGTAATAAAACCGGTCTTTGTCCCACCCTGACTCCCTCTGTGTTTCCCTTCTCTCCGTTTTCTTCTTTCTTCCATCTCGCTCCATTTCCCGCCTCCTTCCATCATTCTGTCTTTCACAATCCGCACTGTTCTCTAACTGGCTGTTGGGTTTATGATGGATGGATCCCAGATGCTCAAATCAGGGCACCTTGAAAACTTCTGAGCCGAAAGGCTTCAAGTCATCTCAGTGATTTTTTTTTCCCTTTTTGCCTCATCTGGGGATCCAAAGCTTAACCATTTCATAACAATGAAGGAGAGAAGCGGAATGGTAGAGCAGTCATGGCTATGGATGCCTGCCAGAAAGTTTTTAAAGGGGATGCTGATAATCTAAACCAAAAGCGATGACTGAATTTTTTGTTTTTACTGTTAGTTGTTACATACTAGAAGGCAAGGAATAAGTTTTCTTTTAAATAAAGGGGCACTATGAAGCAGGGATGCACCGATCCACTGTTTTCGTTTCCAATACTGATACAGATATCTCGGGTTTAGAATTGGCCGATACAAATCCAATACAGAAAAACAGCTGAATTGTCTGAAAACATTTCTTTTTTAAAACATAAACATCAATGTACTGAATTGCTCTGCAGTAGTACTGCACACTTAAATACACCAACAGCTTGGTCAAAACATGTAATGACTTTAATTTGTTAAGTCAGTGTAATTAGAGGTACAACAGCCAATGTAAGATAAATAATAAAGAGACTGACCAAAACAACAGGTGGACCACCTTGGTCAAACATGTATAAACTGCAACAAATTTTCTTTCAAAGCGAAATTAGGAATCCTAAGCACAATGTAAAACACATAATAAAGCAGGATTTCCCTCAGATCACAAAGTATAGAATTAGATTGAATAGATCTGCCTTTTTGGATCGGGCACATTGTCACTGATAGCTGATTTGGAATTGTTTTCCATATCAGGACCGACACAGATATTAATATCGGATTATTGCATCTCTAGTATTAAGTCAAGTAAAGTTTCTTTGTATAGAACATTTCAGCAACAAGGCAATTCAAAGTTCTTTATTCCATAAAACATAATACAGTAAACAATTATGAAACAAGCGGTATTTATTACATTTTGTCAAAACCATCAAGTAGATACGCATCAAGTATACTGATCAATGTTTTAGGTATTAATAGTCAGATGGTTTATAGCCTTAATTTAAAGAAATTCAGCCTTTCGTCTTTGCAGTTTTCTGGAAGTTTGTTCCAGATTTTATGAGCAATACAAAAACTTTACCTAAGCATGGATAAATAAATATGGTCACCTGAAATATATTCACCTTTCTTATCTATTTAATAAACAAAACAGTTCAGACAAAGTTATTTATTGTGATTTGGCACTCTTCACTCTCCGTAGCCTCTGTCCATACAGGCTGCATGATGGAAATTTGAGATTTTTTCAAACTGTGTTATTTTTCAGACTTCACTATATCTTGATGCTAATAACAAACCCGTGCATAAATGACATTATTTTTGCCTCTGTGAATAACAGAAACCAGACGAACCCAATTTGTTTATTGTTCATACTCTAGAAGATATTTTTACTGCTCAGAGGCACATCTGTCACATTGGCAGATTTTTCACTGAGCAAAAAGCTTCATTCCACTGAAATACTTGTAATTCCTTCCCTTGCTTCATTCTAATTTATTGCGTGACATCAGATCTGCATATTGCATTGTCTGCTCAGCAGAAATAACCAACCTTACTTCTTACAGTCCCAGCGTTTCTGAGGCTGCACAGGTCTTTGTTTGCTCTGAGTGTCGGAGCTGGTTAAGAGCAGGTTCGGTGGCATGCGTTACAGGAGATTTATCTTTCTGTTTATTCAACCTTTTGCTCTTTGTCATCTGGATGTGTGTGCAAGGGGAACAAAGAAACCCTTTTTGCATTTCCATTTTTATTGAATCTCCTCACAAAGAAGCAGGAACAACACCACAAAGTCACAAGATAGAAAAAAGTGCTGAAGCTTTGAAGTTTGGAAGCATGACCTCTTTTTTTTTGGCTTGTGCTGTGTGCTACTCAACGAGATGCCACATATAGATAAAGCGACACGTCACCTCATCCACCCTCATGTCAGGTTGGCCAGCGAGTGCTTAGTGTCAACATTCTGCCGGCAGATTTTTCTCTGAAGCGTGTCAGCAAGTCTTCTGATGCCCTTTATGTCCTTTGTCAGAACCTGCAATCCATCAGTTACTGAGTTACTGCCAAGGAAAACCTTAAATCGTCCCTCGTCGTTACAGAGCCTGCACCTAACCTCGCTCTGTGTTTTGTCTGATATCATTTTAGCGACTCCAGGAAATCCTGTTTTATTTATTTTATAAAATCATTTAAGATCCAACTGTGGGGGAAGTGAAAATCCTGAAATTTTTTTTTTTTTTTACACTTTCTATTTTTGCTAAGCGTAGCTTCAAACAGAGGGTACTTCGGCTGTGGTTTCAACCCACCATCGGCTCCAGCAGATTAAGCTCTTTCCATTACAGAGCTAAATAATAGGGGCCGCGCAAAAACGAGATGGGGCCACGTTTTATAGGTGCTACCCTGCAACTCTGGCAAGGAGCTGTGTGGGTCTGTGGCCGCTGTGGCGGTGAACTCACAGGGTGGTGCAGCAGAGGGTTTTCTGCAGGAAGAATTGCGGTGATGAAGACTATTTCTGGGGCCTCAGTGAAGTCTCGGTTTATTTTGGGCGACAACATATGCGACAAAAGAGGAAAATGAAAAGAACTTTGGTATTTCATCACCTGAATTTCAGGTACTGAAGAGCCTCCGGCGACTCTTTTTGTCTTTGTACTTTCACTGACCTTCTTGCAGAGGATGCTTTTAAAAGAATGCCGGACGGATAGGGGGTAGATGGGAGAATGTGGGGGCCATTAACTGCAGAATTCCTCTCTCTGAAGCAACATTCACACTGCAAAAACACAAAATCTTACCAAGTTGGTCTAGTTTCTGCAACAAATATCTTAATACTCTTGAAGAAAGAAAAAAATACATATAATATTTCAGCAATGACTGTTGTCATAAAGTGTCATTCGGTAAATCATGACACTTTTAATACAAAGTTGACATTCAAAATATCTTTGTTACGACAACTTGACAATAACCAAGAAATCATGATCTGACATAAATTTGTTCTAAAAGTATTACTGATTAAACTTTAAAAATTATGTAGCTTTATGTTATTAAAGCTAAAGTCTTATTCACAACCCGTCAAATAAAGTGTTACCGAATATGTTTTTAAATATTTGTTAAAACTGACACCATGTCATGACACATTGTGATGAGACAGATAATCTGTGAAAATATCCTTGCTGAGCTACTATTGTCATCTGAAGAAATGCAATGCTCCCAACCAAAAACAACCAATCAGAGCTAGGATTGGTTGTTTCATGCTGTCACTCAAACTCATGTATATGCTGCTAAATATGCTAATGGCGGTGGAACAACTCACCATTACAGGAAGCTATTTATCTGTCATCATCGGTGGCTATGCTAACTAGCCTTAGCATTCACAACATGATCTAATGATGGGGAAAAGCTGCAGTGGTAGAAGACAGGAGGCGGGTCTTAGGTGTGGCTAAGACCCGCCTCCTGGCTCTGATTGGTTGTTTTTAGTTAGCACTAGGAGAAGGCAGTCTCATAACAAACAGTCACGACATAGTGGCAGTTTCAATAAATATGTAAAAAAAAAAAAGAAATTTAATAAAAGTTACATACTTAATTTAATATTGATAAAAAGTATTAGTTCAGTGGTAAATTATTTTACTTATAACAAGACATTTTTCCAGTTTTGTAAGTGAAATAATCTGTACCTTTTCATCGATATTAAAGAATTATTGACTTAAAGCAAGCTCCCACAGCTTGCTAAAAAGGTACTGGTAAGTTAGTTTTGTCTTCTTTTAAGAATACTAAGGTAATTGCTCTAGAAACTAGCCCAATTTGGTAAGAGATTGTGTTTTTGCAGTGCAACTTCATTAAATTATGCCCCGCTGAACATGCAAATATCTGTGAAACGTGGATAATAAATGTTAAGCTGTACGCTGCCATCCTCTGAGGTCTGATGTGGTTTTGGTGTGGAAACGGATACCGCTCAAGGGGAAAGGGGAACCAGACTTGTGCTGCAGCCAGCTGTGCTCCTCCGTCCCCCCACACACACACCCTCCTCTTTACTCTTAAAGGAACTCTGTAACCTGCTCGCATCTGGCCTGGCTTGGCCTGGTCCTGGCCTCTGTTCTTACTTCGCTGACATTAATGAGCACCACAACAGTAATAGCTACCAGCGCACCGCGGAGGAAGCAGATTATTGTGTACGAGTAATCTGCTTCTCTTGTCAACTGTGTTTGTATGCTTTGGAAGGTTTGCAAAAACCCCCATGAGTGCAGCTCCTTCTTTTTTTTTTCTTTTTTTTTTACTGTCGCTGCTTGTTCAAATATGTTTTTGTCCGAGCTTACGCTCATTTTGTGTAATTTTATTAGAGTGGAAATATCGCTCGTGCACAAAGCCTATTTTGCTGTCCCTAAAGCCCAAAGCATATAATAAAGATGGAAGGGAGCTCTTTATGCCAGCCCTCTGTGAGAGAGGAAGCAGTTGTTTGTAATTATCGCTGCTTTTCATTCCACGTAGCTAACACAACAGATAAGCGCTCTGTCACTTATCTGACCTGACAATGTGTTTAACAGAAACAATTTGTTTGTTAACTTGTTTATTTCCTGAGATCACATGAACTGAAGCCAAGCCCCCCTTTTCCTTCCATCTCACCCCAATTTGGAGAATCATTTTGAAGTTGCAATGTGGAAGTCATTAGCCGCAAATCCCAGCAAATATAATAACAGGGCGATTAGCTGTCTTCCAGCGATCCTCTGCATGTTTTTCTTGTTTTTCTCATTGCTGGGGTGGTGCTGGAGTTTCTGAGCGCCGGGCTCGGTCGAGGGCGAGTCCTCTTCTTTCCCTTCCTAGATTTTTTTTCTATTTCTAGATCTGCACGTATTTTATTGGAGGATTTTATTTCCCCGATTCTCTCCCCCATGTGTTTCATGCGGTCGAGGTTCTGTTTCCCATCTTGGCCTGTGATAAAACCACAAGAAAGCCAAGACCCATGTGACGAGAGCCCAACAGTTGCTTGGTGACAAGGGAGAGGGGAATGATGGGGCGTAGGGCGTGTTCTCAGGGGAGTTGAGCGTAAAGTGGTCACGATCCAATCGGCGGATCATCTCTTCATTTCTCCGGGTCGTGGATAAACCGCTCCGCTCAAAGGTGAAGCGCAGCGTTTCTCTTTAGCTTGATAGATGTGTGGCTATCCGCAGGGATTTTAAATAGTCTATTCATCTTTACGATGACCTCACTTATCTCTCGGTTCTTCCAGAGCTTCCACTTCCCATTCCCACCACAAGCAACCACACATTTTTTTTAACGGTGGCAAAAACTCTGCAAATTTCACCGTCTAATCCGGGAAGCCCGGCTTGGCCGCAAACCGGCTGAGGGATTGCCAGCTGCAACCGCTTCCAGACGGGCCATGCTCCTTTCTGAAACTCAGGAGGAAAGTTTCCCGAAGCAGGAGAAAGGAAGGGAGACATTAAAAGTGTCAATCATCTTATTCTTATGGATTGATCACATCGAGCAGCTGAGCTTCGTCAGTTCAGTACCTGCCCTTTTCGAACAGAAAGTATTTGAAGTCCATGAGCTCATTTAGGAAGCAACTTTCCTTGTGGCATCGTCTTTGACTCGGGAAGTCATGATTGCTTTCAGGGAGTAGTTACTCATTATTGTGCTTGTGCCAGTGCCAACCTCTTAGTGGGAGTGTTTCCCCGTCTTTTTGCTCTGCTGTCCTGGCTGCCAGGATTCAGAACAAAATGTAAATATAGTATGAAATCCTCATACACTGTGCCTTGCAAAAGGTTTTATACCCTTCGAGCTGTTATCCATTTTGCAACCACAAACATCATAACATTTCATGTTGATATTTTGTGACAGACCAACAGTGTAGTACATACTTGTGAACTGGAGAGAAAATTATGTATTTTTACACGTCTCTTTTTAAAATAAAATATAAGGGCGATAAAATTCCATACAACAATTTCCATTAGAAGTTACCTAATTAGTAAGTACAGTCCAGTGTCACTCTTAATATTAATTCAGATCTGTGAAGACCTAACAGGAACATCATCAAGGCCACCGAATGCATTGCACAAGAACATTTGGTGGAAGTTAAAGAGGAATTAGATAAAAGAAAGAGTGTCAATAACTTTTTAAAGATTGTAAAATACTTGAGACTGGGACAAAGGTTCACCTTTCAACACAGGAATGAACCTAAATATACAGAAAAAGCAACTATGAAACAATTTAGAGTAGGACTGGAATGATTGTGATTAATCCATTAGAGAATGGAATATTTGATTTATCTTCAGAATAATTGATAGAATAATCATTTGTTAGTTGCGGCAACAGGTTAGCACAAAGCATCTTCATGTGTTAAACCGGCCCAGTCAAAGTCCAGAGCTAACATCCATTTGAGAATTGAAAATCAATGTTCCTCCACCTCTCCATCCAATTTGACTGAGCTATTTTGCAAAGAACAAAAATGCATAAATGTCCACCTTTAGCCGTGACAAGATGGCAGAGACCAAAAGGTTGCAGATGTAACTGAAACCTTTTGAAGACAATGGGTCCTTTCCCTTCCAGTTGATCTACTATAAAAGTCCAATAAAATCCACAGTATTTTGTGTTTGTAACATGACAAAATGGGAAAAGGTTCAAGAGTTTTGTATCTTCTGACAGCGATGTGCTATTTTACAGCATATAATGCACCATAGTTTCTGTTACCACCACAGCTGAACTGATCACATTACAGCTGTTACTTATCATATCACAACATGGTGTTATCTTCAAAATCTTCAATATGAACGTGTTCAGTTCCATCTGCTTACAGGTGCGTCTATTCAGATGTGAGAAGTGTTCATTATTATTATGGCTTGTATGTCCTCTGGGCGTGGGCCTGATTATAACCACCATCCCTCTTATATGTCCCTTATGTCTGCGTTGGAGGGCGTAACTTCAGTAGCTTCTTCGTTAAGTTGTTTTTGTAGCTTTATGGAGTCATGTTCTCCACCAGCCAATCTCAGGTGGATTTATGATCTGATAGAGGATATCCTTGCATGTCAAGACAACATTAATTTGCGCACAGAGAGATGGGAGACACTCACCAACAATAGAGAGGCATCATAATTGCAGAAACTTGACACCCCAGCGCTCCTCCACTCCAGCCGAGCTCCTGTCAGGCAGACGATGGATGGCTGACGAGCTCGGCTGAGCAACACGGCCAAAGCAACCTTAATTAAAAGCAACTCTGGCTGTCGCACTGAGAATAGTCTGGGCTCCTGACTCACAATGAAGTGACGTGTTAGTAGTACTTCGGCGGTTCATGCAAGAAGCTGGAATGCATGTTTGAGTGTAAGCTAGCTACTGTTAATAATGCACACCATTTATTTAGTTTAAAAAGTGAAGTTACACCTTTAATTGTGTCTTTGAGGTAACGCAAAGCAACTGCTCAATGAAGTCATGTTTCACTCAATACAGATCTATGAAACTCTCAAAGTATGTGGCTTTTATTTTTTTATTTACTTGTAGTTCTGATTGTGGATAAGGTCTTTGTTTTGTTTTCTCAGCAGTTACCTGGC
Source organism: Xiphophorus couchianus (assembly GCF_001444195.1). Classification (NCBI taxonomy): domain Eukaryota; kingdom Metazoa; phylum Chordata; class Actinopteri; order Cyprinodontiformes; family Poeciliidae; genus Xiphophorus; species Xiphophorus couchianus. The sequence continues at coordinate 5,302,266 of NC_040239.1, forward strand.
TTTTCTTCATTTTTCATTACCTGTTCCTTCTTCCTTCTGTTTTAATGTTGCATATTTCAATTATTTACACTTGGACTCACCTGTCAATTGTCAGTCTTCCGAATAATTATTGCAGCACCTGTCCTTCCCCGACTGTGTGCCAAAAATGTCGTTGGCAGTTTCTTTTTTTCCATGGCGGTCCAGACGGTCATTCAGAGATATTTCTATGATACTGTTTGGCCCCTTGCATGCTTTCTTATCTTGTTTCGGATCACCACAAACACACACACACACGCACCCCCCACACCCCGCAACACACAAGCACGTACACACAACAACACCTACGCACACCTACACACACACACACACCCACACACACACACACACAATCATATCACACAAAGATAAACTGAGTAAATACAAAAACAAGTTTCAAATAAGGTTTTCTAACCAGTTGTCATGTTTAGAGAGTCATTTTTTTTTTTCACATTGTGCCTACAAGTTTGGATAGTTTCTTTTTTTACTAAAACAAACGCAGTTGTATTTGTAAACTACATTGTCTTCAAATGAATTGTTTCTGGTATTGGGATTGTTTCATGATTTTTAACTTTTAAGCGTGATAAGTGAGTAGAAACAAAAAAAAGTGAATACTTTATTGCGCTGTATGTTTATGATACTGATCATCAGGTTTTTGTTTCCCCTTTAGATTGTTCTTGGCTGTGATAAGTTAGTTCATTCTCTATCAGACTGCACATTGAAAACAAAAATATCTTGGATTAAAGTAATTTTTTTTCTGTACTACACCTTAAAGAGACAAAACAAAGCGGGAACATCAGAATGAACCCTGGAACAGAAAGCCTCTCAGGTGTGCAGGATTCCCCAAAGAAAAATGTTTGTTTCTGCACTGAAAGGTTGGGATGCGGAAGCTTGAGACAAGTTAAATGCTGAAGGAGAACAAACGATAGGATGCAAGAGAGGAAGTTCTGAAACCTTGAAACAGAATGATAGAGAACGATGGATCACAGCTGGTTCACCAAGGGGAATAATGACTGTCATATTGCAATGCATTAGCTCATACTCGGTTCAAACAGCTTGACTTGATAAAAAGAGGCCGGTTATTGGCTAACCACATACATAGCAACAAGACCCTTGGAGACAAGCCAGACAAGCAAGTATTCTTCTTTCATTCTTAATGTTTGATTGACAGACACTGAGGGTAATTGGTGTTATAATAGAACCAAGAACAACATGTTTCTTTGATTCCATCAGTAATAGCAAGCACATTCAGACATTTGAGCACATTCATACATTTTGCTCTGTATTTTCAGCAACTTTTGTTTACAACTGTGACAAAGTCTTTACTTGTTGACACAATCAGTGATCTACATTCATGGAAATTATTAGAGAAATTCAACTTCCTCCTCTTTCCAACCATCTGGACAGTTTTGTCCTTCCATAATCTTAATACTAAAGTATTGATATATGCGAATATATTGTTTGCATGCCACATTTTAGGGACGCCTGTTCAACTGTTTGTCAGCATAAAGAGCAATCGGCTAAATCAGATGGCGGCGATTCATGCATGTAGTCTTCTTCTCAGCCTGCTGAAATTCAAGTCGACAACCAGAATGAGAAAGAAATGAGATTTTAGTGATAAAAAAACCCCCATTATCAGCAACCCATTTGGTTGTTGGTCCCAAATGGTCTGCTCTGAGTGTTTCAGAAATTGCTGAAACAATCATGTCTGGTTTGTAGAGAAAAGTCAGAAAAAGCAAAACTATCCAGGGATCTGCAGTGGATTGTAAAAGTAAAATGCCTTCTTGATGTCAGAGATTACAAAGGCAAATGGTGAGGTCCAATACTTGCAACATGTTTCTAATAAAATGAGCTGTCAGTTCATACACCAAAAAACAACACAGCCTTTTTATATATATAATTCAGAATTAAACAATAACATTTAATTAAAAAGAAGATATAATCCAACTGGGTTTTTTTATAGCATGCTTTAAATATAATTTCCTTAACATTTGTTGGCTAAATAGCATACTGTCATAATTCATTCAGTCATGTTTATTCTTCCTGTTGTGCAGACAGCAACACCAAGATCGTTTCAGTAAACATTCTCTTTTCCCCTGGATCATTGCAAAATGCAGGACAAAAGATCCCAAAATCTTACATTTAAAATATTGCAACTTATGTGCCAACATTTATACATGATCTTGTTATTATTTGAAAAGAGGCTTTTAAGGAAATTACTTCAAATCTTACATTTTTTACTGACTAACCTAATACTACTGTATCTCCATATAGATGAAACATGACTTTACATTTTTCCTTTGCCAAATAATTCCTAATTACTAAATTAATAAGTTTTTGTGTATGGTTTTCCTCTTTCAAATAAAAAAAATAAAAACATGTCTTGTCACAGATGTGGGAAATGTATAATTTTTTGTGATTTGTAATGATTATTTACTCTCGGGAATGAATATTTAACTGAATCACCTCTCAGAATAGTGTAAACTTTGATGACTAACTTAATTTCAAAACTCTCATTTCTGCCGAAAAATATTATGATATATTGAAAACTTTAATGCAAACTTTCTCCCTTTAAACTACTAAACGTCGCTGTCTACCTGACTCTGTCTTCTCTCTCTTGTTGCCGTTGGTTTCTTAGTTGTTATGCACCTCTGTCATTTGTACCAATTATCAGCATCTGCACCCTGAGTAATCATAACATTTTTAATGTTTTCTCTTTTAATGTCATCAAAAGAGGAATGTGGTTTTCTTTTTACCAGTGTTAAGTGTTGTAAGAGGAACCCTGTGGGCTCACAGCGAGCGGTGATAGATCATCAACTTTCCATCAGGCTTTATTTATTTGAATTCCTGTTTTTCAGGGAAGAGAACCCTTCCACCAATCATTGTTTTTCTTTGGAAATCCACATATGGTTGTTATATACTTCTAAATTCAAGCCATACTTGCGTTTGCTGTATAGCTCTGTGGCTTTTTCCCCATCTCACTGTATGTTGGTATTAATTGAAACAGGGCTTTTATTGGTTTTGCTCTCATATTTTTGGCTGGAGTTTAAAAGTAGTGGGTCTGTGCACTAATAAGACCATTTACAATCATTCCAGACACATTAAAATGTTTTAAAAGCACAAATGTCATCGTAAAGAATGTAGATATGCCCAATGAAGAACATTTTTTTTTATCTTTAAAGATGTATGATCACTTATGCCAGACAGGTGATTTTGATATTATTTTATTTGTCCCTTTTTTCTCCATTAATTTCTAATTTTCTCTTCTCTTTTAGAGTGTTACACTGCCAACGGACAGGACTACAGGGGCTTCCAGAACCAGACCAGCCTGAATGGAGGGAAACCATGCCTATTCTGGAATGAGACTTTCCAGCACCCTTACAACACCCTCAAATATCCCAATGGAGAAGGAGGTCTGGGAAGCCACAACTACTGCAGGTTAGTGTATCATAAAAATGAAGTTTCACTCATGAATAAAAAAACAAACAAAATTTACCTGCTAACAACCTGTTAGCATCTAGTTCTTCTAATTCTCATGTTGGAGTCTTTGTGATCCAACCAGCTGCTAACCAGGACCAGATTTCTTTAAAAAATAAAAAATCGAAGAAAATAACTTTAAAGTTTGGCCTTTTCTGGGACTAGAATAGATTAAAATAGAAAGAACTAAAAATATATTGTTCCTAAGTGAAGAAACTGAGGTGTGTATATTGGAAATGAGTGCAGACTTTACTGATTAAACAATCACAAATTTTACAACATTAATCAGATCAAGGAGTGCATCTGTGAAGCCCAGTGTTTGTGTTTGGTGATTCCTTGATGCAGAGTTGTGCAAACATTTTAGGAAGCCTCCAGAAGTTAAACATTTACTCAGGAAATTAACCACAGATTTGAAGAAGTATGAACACTACATGAAAAACATATTTTTGTTGCAAGAATGCTTTTTTAAAAATTATTTCAAATCTCATTAATCACTTCATAATCCCCTTTAGATTCATGCCGTGTCTCCATCAGAGGAATGTCTGACACAGTTAGTTAAGATTAAATTTTAAGGCTGATGCCAGCAGTTGGCAAAGGGAACAAAACACCCCAAAATTGGAAACAGGAAGAAAAGGAGTAGATTTCCTGCCTTCAAAGGTAACAAAACGTTTTCTGTTGCACCATAAAATGCCGACATATTAGCTCAAACATTTAACTTGTCCCTCTCAGAAGTTGTGCACTGTCATTTCATGTTGAAGAGATAATAGTGAGACAGTTCTGATAGAACCTGCGCTTTACAGAAAGACCCATTTAGCTGCCCCTTCTTATTCTTTGGCTTGAACAAACATCCTCTGTGTGTGCTTCTTCTGCACATCTTTATCTTTATTTCAATATTTTTCTCTTCCCTTCTGCATTTCCTCCTTTATCTTTTTATTTCATCATCTCCTTGTTTTTTTTCTTTTGTTCAAGATAGTTGTAAATTATTTCAAAATTTGCCCTCTAAGATGTCCAGATTCTCTGATTGTTGGCTTACCAAGTGCTTGACTTTCTGAATAATTTAGTGCCTGTTTTTTTTTGTGTCATTTTTCAAAGTGTTTTTTCTTCCCAGAGGGCCTGCACAGATATTCTGCTTCTGAATATTTTAAAGACAGCGTTTAGCTCTGCTGCAACAAGCGTTCAAACACCGAGCGGAGTTCATGTAAGCAAATCTCCATCACCACAATGTGAATGGTTTGCAGTGGCTGTGGGTGTCCAGAAAGCCATTTCAGTTCATCGGTCACACTTTCAACAGCAGCTGTCAGCACTACAAGCATAAATGTCAAAGTTGTGCGTTTTCCTGGGGGTTGGAAGGGTTCACGGCGTTTTGTGAGTCATCTGAAAATAACGGAGACGTCCAGAACGGTGGCCTGGTCCTGATTGCCAGGCTCGTGGAAACAGAACAAACCTTCCAGAACAGTTCTGGCTGTAGACGTATAATGCGGCCGTGCTTTGAAGTGGAGTAAGGCAAATTTGTTTTCACTTGGACAGGATGGGATTGTGGAAGATTTATGAGTTGGATTTAGGCGGAGTATGGAGGTAAGCATTCCCTGCACATTAGGAGCTTGTTATGTCCAGAAAGTACATTTCCATTGTTTGGATTTGGCTGCTGTCTTGGCCTCTCGTACAGTCAGCAGCTTTGGCAGCTTACTGACAGCTCACATTTTTGCCCACTCCACCCCAGAATCAATGACTTTTCTTTCCACGGGGCTGAAGCAGGAGGTAGTCTCACACTTTTCCTGCACAACCAAAGCAGACACGTCATTGTAAGTAAATGAGGGTTGGCATGTGTGGCATGTCTGCACAAGGTCAAGTGTTTGTCCATTCCTGCACCCACGTACATGCGCTGCTTGATAAAAAGAGTTCACCAGAAGATGTGTTGTATTCGATTTGCTTGATCAGAGAAAGCTTGCCCGTGAGGTGAACATTTGCAGTCATGTCTTGTACCTCGTCATCCAATTTGGATTGCAAATGGCCTGATTTGCATAAGGCGCAGACTGCAATTCAAATCAATTCATATTTCTTTAAAACCTCTGCAACCTTCAAAGTCTTTCACATCTTTCCTCCTGATTTGTGTCTCTTCCTGACCTGAGGTTTAGGTTGTTCTTGAGCTCCACGATAGAAGGGAATCCAAAAACAATAGGAGACAGAGGGAACCACGATGGAGGGGTAGTTTTAGCTTCCCTTGCTCTAAGGCTAGTTGAAAATTAAAAGATGAAAGCTTAGATAATGTGTAGCATAGTTCAGGAACAATTTGTATAGATGCAACAATTGTAGTTTTGAATCTTTTGTCTAGCCAACAGAACATTTAGTCAATTCAGATTTTTTTTTCAAGTTCTTCTGGTTCATGAAAAATGTTCTCTCCCCTATGGATTTATTTAAAACATATTTATATATATCTTCAAAATGTGAAACACATGAACACTGCAAAAACAGAAGTATAATTTATGGTGCAAATATCTTAGTACACTTGAAATAAAACAAGTGTACTAAATGGAACAAGTACTATTTTCACTGGCAGATTATTTCACTTATAATACTTCAAAAGTGTCTTGTTACGAGTGAACTAATCTATCAATACAACTAGTACTTTCTTTATTATGGAATTGTTGATTTAAGACAAGCTCATTTATCTTGCTAAATAGTTTTATCTTATTCTATGTGCACAAAGATATTTGCACTAGAAACTAGACGCAAATACTTTGTGCGATTTTATGTTTTTGCAGCGTAAATATAAAAATCTGAGTGCTCACAGCTTTTTCCAATTTCTGAAAAAAGCAATCCAAATCATCCTTGCCCTGCATAAAAACTAATTACCCTCTCAAATTAAAACTAAGCATTAAGCATTTGTAATAACAGACCATCAGTGTTTTCATCTCTTAGGAGAATTTCTTTCCTCTCTGACGTTTGAGTTTTCACCTGGCTAGATTCTGGTTAACCAGAAAAATCATCGGATTTTAAATAATCAACACCCTCTGCATATTTAATCATTATGAGTCTCAACTTTAACACAGCTCTGATATCAGCTGGAAATCTCCACAAACAATTTGTCATTAAATTCTAATGGTAAATGGTAAAAACAATACTCCAATAAAAACAGGGAAAACTGGTTAGAAATGTTGCATTATTTCCCTGTAAAGACAGAAATGGAAACCCAGAGGAAGAATTTAAAAGGTCTCATATAAATATACATATTTACTAATAATTGATATAGTTGAAAGAAGTTCTCATTTTAAATCATGGGAATGATAAAGTACTGTTTCTTTATTCTAAAAGCACGTCTTTGACCTTTTCGTCACATTTCATAGAAGTATCCACAAATCAAAGTTATGATTTATGTCCCTTTTAACATTCAGCCCAATCTTGTGTCCCTGCAGCCTGATATTGGACTCTCCTCCTGGTACATTAGTTGGAGCGTGTGAAGCGCATGATAGTTCAGAAAGAGGCTGAATAGCTTTGTCTGCAATTTGACTGCTATTTATATGCAGGTGTGTGTTCTGCAGAATTTATGAGTGCTCACCGTGGCTTCTAATGCTTTTCCCTTACATGGATTAGATAATGGAAATGCCAGAGTGAATAGTGTTCCCCAAGTTGATTGTAAGTGAGTCTCCCTGATGCAGGGCTCATGCCTGAGGTCAGGCGGCTGCAAACGTGATGTTCACTGATTTTATGACCATATTTGTAAAATGAGTACTCTTTGAAAATAACTGTCAAGGTGTTACTTTTTATGAAACTCAGATTTCTGTGTTAAAAATATTTTCTTACTGTTCTGGAAACAGAACAGTAAGAAAATAATTTAATAATTGACTTTCTTTATTGATGTAATATTCTAATCTTAAATGTGTTTTCATTAGCTGCGAAGAAATCAGAACATCATTATAATTAACAGAAGAAAAGACTTTAAATCATCAGTCTCTGTGTAATAAATCTATGTAATGTATTCACTTAGTGAATTGACTTACTGGAATAAATTAACTTTTCCACAACATTCAATATTATACATAGCTGCCTTTATGTACTGCTTTCTGTTGTGATTTGACTATATCATCTCTGTACAATGTGCTGTAGGTTACCATGGTGACAAAATCACATTTAAAGTGTTTCTCTAAATTATAAAACTACACATAAAATCCCACCCATTATGCATCTGCCCTGCATTGTCATCACTGGCATATGATTAAGTGAATAATGCTCCAGCATTATTGAAACGGTTTCATAATAGCATAACTAAATCTCATGCTACGCTCTTCAGATGAAGGTTAACTCACCTCAGATTGCCAAATGCTTGGAATGACTCCAGCTACAGAACAGTCCAACCTATTCTGTCATTAATTTAGCTAACAATTGTTTGACCACTTGAGGGAACTCATTAACATTGCATAGAGCATTAAACTTTAAAAAACAACAACAATACACTCATAACAGCATTTCTTTAACTACATAGATGTTTTAGATTCAGCAGTAAAATAGACACATAAGTTTGACAAAAGCTTAAGCAATTTTTTTAACCTGAAAAGAATATTACCTTTAATAATTGACTTTCTTTATTTTGCCTGAAATGAGCAAAATTACACATAAATGATTATGACTAAATTAAATTATACATTTAACTACAATACCTGTGTTAAAACAACATCATGCAATGTTTAGGAAAGTCAGAGTTATACTAGAGTTATTAATAGCACAAACTTTAGACATAGGAATCAATTTGAAACAAAATTTGGAGGCGTATTATTTGTGTACATGATAAGTTTTTGTGATCCCAATCAACAAATCATTCCAGTTCAGTTTATCTACATTATTAAATTTAGTATTATAGTTACATCAGGATGCTTTTTGGAAAATACGATGAAATAAATGTACCTTAGAATAAATCACATTAATTTTATTCAACTCCCACTCCTTTCATTGAAGCAAAATAATTTGAAAAATAAGGCAAAGTGAGACACAGCATCACATCAACTTCTGTTTATTTCAAATTAAGCCAGTTTATTTCGTCCCAATTTAATCTTAATTATAGTCCTGCATGTTAAAGTTGCTTTGTTGCTATATTTTGAAATTAATTAAATCAAGGATAAGCTGACCAAGGAAATCTAAAGATAGATCTTTTATTTTTGTTTTTTCTTGAAACTAGACTTTAAGCAAGAATATTGCATCTTCAGATGGATAACTGGCCAACAATCAGTCCTTACCTAAATCCCTGTGGACAGCCTTGCAAAAAGCTGCAGTCAGCTATTACAAAATTGACTCGGCGCCAGCACACAATAATGAAACAGTTCCAGAAACTATCAGCAGACAAGAAAAGGCTACCATAATTTCAGTGTTCAGAGATCAAATATTTTCATATTCATGTTAAGCAAACATATACAATGCACAATTTATTATTTAGGTTGCTTTGACGTTCTTTGCATTTTGAACCAAACCCCTGCTCTTATTAGCTCACTTCCTATAAAGTAGCTGCATTCTTTAGTTAGAACACAAGATGGCTGACACTGAGGACACACCCACCAGGTAGCAAACATTTCAGCAGTACACCTGCACACAACAATTACAACAACAATTTGCTCTGGAACTAATGTAGAAAAGATAGAGAAGAACTTGGTGCTTCTTATCAAATGAGCAGCCATACGCCATGACTGACATGTTGCTAGCAGGACAGCAAAGAGACACAGAGAAACACAGAAGCACTGTCTATACTATCCATCCATCCATCCATCCATTTTCTGGTCACCCTTGTCCCTAATGGGGTCGGGAGGGTTGCTGGTGCCCATCTCCAGCTACGTTCCGGGCGAGAGGCGGGGTACACCCTGGACAGGTCGCCAGTCTGTCGCAGCTGTCTATACTAGGAGTACCGTATTTTCCAAATTAAAAGTTGCTCCAGAGTATAAGTCACATTCAGTTCAAAGATATGTCGTGAAGAGGAAAAAAACATTTGTCGCATTTAGAAATTGTCTAATGTGAGGGATCTTGGTCCATGTTGATATTATGATTTGGTGACACAGGTTCACCTACTTTTCGACAAACTCAAGGAGATGAGCGACTTTGACTTGGATGTCAGAAATGCCTACGCTCTGCCGGTGAACTGCACAGCAGAGTGGATCAGAAGGTTGTTTCAATTTCTGAAGCAGTAACACCAAGCAGGCATGCCTGCAAAGTCATTCATTTTCACCTCCTTGGCATCTACTAAGGCGTGGCGACGTTGCTGCACCTTTCACTGTATTTCCTACTGTAAAGAGAACCAAGCACAGTCCCCAAGTGGAGTTTGTCAATGACTAGATCTGGGTAACAAACACAAAAGCTCTAGACTGTGAGTACAGTTGGATATTTCCAGAGAGTTGCACTTAGAGGAATCATGATTGCTGGTTCTATCTACCCTGAACATCTGTCTGTGTATGCTGTCTTAATACATCACAGAATAGTCATATTTGTTTTCTGTAATAGGATCTGATGTTTGATTAATCAAGAACAGTAACTCGTAGCATTCTAACATGACTTTGAGTTTAGCATGTCATCATAATGCAGAAATACACCAGCAGGCAGCAGGAAGCCCTCCCCAGCTATACGTTTCCTCCACATTCACAGCATCAGAGAGCAGTTTGCATGCTAAATCATCCAAGTCAATTAAAGAGTCTTCTCTCATGCAGTAAATTACCAGACTCTGATCTGCTTTTGACCTCAAATCCCTACCCAGACAAGCCTCTCATCACTACTTTGCAATCAGCATTTCTCCTCCCACCAACCCTGCAAAATGAGGGAGGTAGAGCTTTCATCTCCTTTTTCCATGTCTGCTGGTAAAACTAAACAAAAGTCAACCTAGAATTTCACTAAATGTTTGTTTTGTGAACATTTTATTGCATGTTATGACCGGTCTTTCCACAAATAGCACAATGTTAAAGATTTTTCTGGATTTTTATATCTAGCTTCACGGCGCCAGGCGTTTTTTAAAACTGTTCATAAATTTTTGAGTGAAGGAAAACATGTGAGCAGCGCCAGCTAAGAACAGCTGTTTTTCCGGCTGTGCTCTGATGGACACCGCTCCTGCTTTCAAGTGTGCGGCTAGGGAGAGCCTATGAGGCACTGTGGCTATAATTGGCTGTGTACCGAAATGTGTGGCTCACTCTGAGCAAAATGACTCAATCATCGTAATTGTGCCAATTAAGAGTCCAAACATATTCAGTGCTCTTCCTCCAGGTATGGGAGTGTTTCAACAAGTTCTGCTGATCTGAGCCAAAGAAGCCCTTTACTGACATGCAGCAAAGGGAATGTTACTCCCCCAAAAATCCCTCACACAGGCACAAACTCACACAGTGGGAATAACATTTATCAATTTCTTCTAGGATAACATCTTTTCTCTTTGCTGCAGGGGAAAATGGAAAAATATCCATCAATCTAAGTCTGCTTTTATCTCCTAATCAGACATTGTTGGCATTTTAACTTTTCTTAAGCCTCATGCAAACAAACACACAAATAATACACAATGTGGCAGATGCACAAAGCTGATAGCAAGGGCTAAATGTTTGAAAATATGAGTTTGCATGTGCTTTCTTATTCTAAAATTGGACATTAAAAGTAGATCTACTCTGAAAATGGTTTTCCCAAGCAAACAAGGTCGAGTTTTCCCGCATTCAAATAAGTTGTGGATACATTTAATGAAAACTCCAAACACATTTACATGTATTCATGTAAACAACAGCCAGAGCTGTCTTCAAAAGGGAAACTGTTGGTGTGATGCAAATTGTTTGGGAAAAAAAGGAACGCGAATAAACATGGTAATACTGCTGCAAAGGGGGAAAGTAACACCATTCGTTGCAAAAAATAACATAAAATAAACATCAGTGAACTGATCCTGTCTGTTAGGGATGTCGAATATTTTTGATTACGTTTCTCGGTAAACTTTAGCTTTAATGACATAAAGCTACATCATTTTTAAAGTTTAATCAGTAATACTTTTAGAACAAATTTATGTCAGATCATGATTTCTTGGTTAATGTCAAGTTGTCGTAACAAAGACATTTTGAATAATGTCAACTTTGTATTAAAAGTGTCATGATTTACCGAATGACACTTTATGACAACAGTCATAAATATTCATGAAGACTTACTCATGTTCGTGGCAGGTGTTATGTCATGTTTATGACGGTGTCATGACAGTCTTATTCATAACCTGTCAAATAAAGTGTTACCCATTTCTCTGCATTCTTGTAAATAATCTAATAAGGTTTTAAAAATAATTTTGTCGACTCGTGCTGAATTTGTTAAAGGGACTACAAATAAATTACCTTTGCAATGAACATCTAAACATATCTTATTATAAGATAAGATAATACAAGATAAAATTTTATTAGCCTGAAGTGGGAATTTTAAGAATTGTATAATACAATTATACAATTCTTAAAATTGTATAATTGGTTGAGACTGTTGCACTGAGAGTGGGACAGTGAACGGTAGTAGACATCAGTCGAGGGGAAAATTTGGTGAGACATTTGGATCATAAAGCCCCACCTGGGTCCCTTTTTATTATTACAATATAAATATCAGATCTGCCATATTATTCTGAGTTTGTGAATGAATTTTCACTGTTAGTAATTAATTTAAAGAAAGAAAAAAAAAAAACCAAGAGAACATGTTTTTTACCCATAATGAAATTGGTTGATTTACATTAAAAAAAAACATATTCCTCTGATGGAAAGCATTAGTATTTTTTAAATCCCAACCCCAGGGAAATAGTAAAATTGAAAGCAGAAATCAAACAATAAACAAACAAAAACTATTTGATTGGGGTTCAGTGACAAAGAAAAGAAAAACGGAAACATGGTTTTTGTGGTTAAAAAGGCATTTATGAGACTTCAATAAAAAGCAAATCATTAAAAGCTAAAAGTTATCCCAAAACACTCTGGCTAGCCAAAGTTAGTCCCATTTGCTAAGAGAGAGGGAAAGTCCAAAAGGAAAAAGAAAAAGCTAAGCAAGGAAAATGTTGTGGGCTGGATTTGGTGGGCTGTTTTGCTTCTTTGTGTGTTTAATGCAATGTAGCTCATAAATCCTGCACAGAAATAAAGCAAATGGGGGAAAACATTTCCTAGCAGAAACTTCTCAGCTGACTGGCAGTGTGCAGCAGCAGGCAGGGAAAGAGCACCACTGCATTAATCCATGCTGCATACAGGAGGAAAACTCTCAGATCGGCCAAGCTTTCTCATTTCACTAGAAGGACTTTGAAATGTGGGAGCAAAATGTAAAAAATAGAAAAAAAAAAAAAAAAACAATACTTAAGCAGTGATTAAACTGTAACTTTTTCAAACTTTACCATACCTTGAAATGACAAATCCACCCACGCCTCTTTCGGCTGTATGATTGTGTGATGGATCTAGAAAAAGGCTCCGGGTTGAAGTACCCGCTAAATTAATCATATATCAAAGAAGCTGGTGAATCACACATGAAGTGGGTGGTCTGCTGAGGATTTTTCTTTTTCAGATTCAAATGCTTAATTTATGTCTGCCTCCTTCTGGGTGATTAAGAAACCACATTAAACTTCATAATTGGCTTTTATGCATTCTTTGAATTCATATTTCAAAAATGATTATACTGTGTTGACAGGTGTTAAAAAGAGAGGAGGCGAGCCATATAAAGCATAGGTTTGTAATACAGCGACTTTATTATTGTTTGGCCCAGTTTCTGCTGTTTAAAGAGCAGCCTGGAGCCAAACAAACAGGTCTCTTCTTCCCTTCTACCGAGGCAACAAATAGATCCCAGCACATGATACGATGAAAATCAAGCTTGTGAACTTTAAAGAAGAAAACGTTGGGGGATGAGCTACTGTGGAGAGGCTTCAAGGGGAGCAGCGATGATTGGATTCTGAAAGCAAAATGTCTTGCAAAACAACTTCAGTGTTGTTCATTCAGAGCATAAAAAGGAGAAGATACTCCGGATAGTGTTTTTTATTGGAAAAGAAAAGAAATGGAAACGCCCTTCACAACTTTGCACAGAAAAAAAGTGAAACAGGATAGCGCAGCGTTTCAGGGCTTTTTCAAAATGCTACAATGAGCTGTGTCACGAGAGAAAAGGTTTGTGGCGTTCAGTCAGGGCTAAAAAAAAGTCACTTTAGAAGGCTGTTTTTAAGCAAGCAGTGTACTTTTACAGTCTGCAGTTAATCCCAAAAAGGAGGTTTAAGAGCTGAAACGGCATTATGATGAGCTTCCAGTTCACAGCACGGCTGCCTTTACTTCATTTCCCAACATTCTGACGATGCCACGAGGGTCCTGGTTTACAGAACTGGTTTACCCTGGAGATGTTGAGCCTCCCGTCCCATCCCACTCCTCATGGCTTTTATAAGAGAACTGAAAAGGAAAAGCACCAAGGGGCCTTTCTGGGTTATTATGATGGGTTAAAAGTGTCTTGATGAGTTTCAAAAGAGGCTGCAGACACGGACAAAAGCTTGGCCCCATCACCCCTATCTCTCTTTTTTTGGGTCTCTGCCTGTCTGGCCCAGAACAAAGAGCCTTCCCTCTGACCTCCAGAAGACTGTTTAGTCTGGACTTGACTGGCATGGCTGAGCCTTTAGAGTTTAAGGAAAGAAGCTGAGCAGACAAGTCCCAATAGATGCAACCCATAGTGATTGACATGGGAAATAATCACCCTTGGAAACGCTGTTGAGTATTCAGCTCTAAATGGAGTTTTTTGTCTTTATAAAGTTAGTTTTGCAACAGTACATCCATGTGATAACCTATTCCCCCTCCTCTGTTTTATCTTTTTCTGTTTTTTTTACCCTAATTATTTTCCAGACCTATTTCTAATTAGTTAATGCTCTACCACATTTCATTTCATCTCGTAAAAATACAGCGGCTCCACTAAGGTATTACATGTTTTCTGGAGAACCTTTGTGAACATACAGCTTCATGGAGACAAAGGAACTGTTGACAGTTTTCCAGCTGAAAATGGAGAGAGCACGGCACAACTAAAACCTAAGGCTGTCAATGTTAACGCGGGCCATTAACTGAAAATGTTTAATGCATTGATATTATATAACAAAGGTTAATCGTATGACTTATTTTGACTTAAAGAGACTCTTCCTCAGAGGGTTACACAGTTCATAGCAGTGTTGTCTTGTACTGCGGTCAGCAAAGCAGAGTTGCAATGCTGAGTGAAACGATGAGAGAGGATAGTCAGACTGGTGACCTCAGTGGCAAATTTCACTTTTAAAAACATGTTTGGACAAAAACCAAGATCGTATGTAGCCTTCTTATTTCAATGATAAATTATTACACAACCAGTTTATAGTTAACATTTCAAAATTACGTTTGAAAATAATAACGTAATTCCATTTAAACTGTCCTGAATGTAAAAGCCTGGAAAACTGAGATGCTTTTTTTGAGACAGTAAGTTTTTCTTTAGCATTTTTAGGACAACATGCATTTTTACAATTCTAGCTTGCAAAGTTAATCACAGAGCTAGAGTGTGATTAATCTGATTAAATCATTATAATCGAGTGACAGCACTACTAAAAACATTGCAAAAAACAATCACCAGTGCAAAGGATGTAAGAATCATGGAAGCAGCAAAAACAAAAAAATACCACTGGTAACTCGGGAGGAGCAACTCAGGGAGAGAAATTATTTGTGCACCAATCAAATTTTGTAAAGGTGGAAAGAGGCACACAGGTCATTTTAAATAAGTACTTTTTAGATGAAAAGAGTTGATGAAGAGTGTGGAGAAACCCAAAACATAATCAAATTGATAAAAGCGTTTATGTGTTAGAGCAGCCCAGTCAAATACCAACCCTAAATCCAAATGAAAATGGGTGGAAAGCTTTAAAAGTGGTTGTTGTTTCTAACCTTTAAGAGTTTCATTTGTAAGCTGTTTTGGAAACCATGAGTCCTTCTGCTTTCCGTTTATAATTATGCTCTAATGTGTTTTGCTCTGTCACATAAAACCCTACTAGAATAGTTGGTGGATGGAAACTGAAAGCTGAAGAGACATTTAGAAAATGTTTTCAGGGCTCTGATTGTTCTAAACAGCTCCAAGTTGACCTTTGTGTATAAAAAAGCACAGACCTAATGTTGCATAGCTGTATAATTTTATACTTGTGAGCAAGTAATGACCTTTCTTATTAGCAGTTAATCTGCATCATAAATTCTTGGCTGATGCCTCACCTTTGGTGGAAACTTACTGTTAAAATCTTTCAAAGTGAAGAACTTCAGTTTATTACCTGTTCATTCTCTGTATTATTTTTATACTCATTTTATGAAAAATAATTATTTGTATACCAGCTTATTTGTGCTTCTTTTCTTTCCGTCTTTGTGGCTGCAGGAATCCTGATGGGGACGTCCAGCCTTGGTGCTACATCGCC
Organism: Xiphophorus couchianus; assembly: GCF_001444195.1. NCBI lineage: Eukaryota > Metazoa > Chordata > Actinopteri > Cyprinodontiformes > Poeciliidae > Xiphophorus > Xiphophorus couchianus. The sequence goes on from NC_040239.1 coordinate 5,318,134, forward strand.
GATCACGAAGAAGTTTCGTACTGGAAATATTGTGACATCCCTTCGTGCCAGAGTAAGAAGCTGCCACTCCTCTCTCTATTGTCTGCCCTCAGGGACATACAGTGGGCATGCAGACCGGCCGTTTTTATCACTGCGCTCATCTTCCCACCTGCCATGCATAGCTTCGTGGTCTGCAGTGGTTGTACGGAGCTATTATCATCGAAAAAATGTCTCTAATTGCCTCCCATTGCCCCTCCTGCTGCCTTGTCTGGGCTTGCTTTTAATTTAATGCAACTGTCAGTTCAAGCTTGTGTTTTGTATGCATCCCAAATGGTTGAGCAGAGACTGGACGTCTTTTTTATGTTGGTTTCTGAATGCTATGGATGGACAGAACATCTTCAAGAATTAAAAAGTCAATTTCCCTTAAGAACACAGGATTGTAATAACCCGACCCAGAATCCGCATGGACACGTGTTTGTCAGCACTGATAGATTTTGCCTTTGGCTTCGTAGCTTGTTTTGACATGCTTCTTGTTTCCTGCCAGTTTGTGGATACAGTTGTGTGTTTAGTTCGCATTATGTGGGTGTGAGACTTTCTCCGTCCAGTAAATCTCAGATTAATATGTGTGATGGACTGCTAGTACTCGGAGATTTTGTGGCTCCAAGAGACTTAGCCCTTTTGGCACAAACACACACAGAGCAAGCTGTCTTTAATACCTGCACTTTCTTTCCTTTCACCTTTTTAATCGCTCCTGTTGAAATAGAAGTCTTGGATGGATACTCCTATTGTGCTTTTCAGGTCAAAGATCACAATTCTTGCATGGCAGGTTTCAGTGATATACTGCAGGTGTTTGCATTTGGTTAAGCTTTTTATTTAAGGCTTTGTTACAATTAATATACATTTTCTAGTGAAGTGCAATAAAAAAATATTGTTTTTTTTTTTTTGCTTTCTATTTAGTCACACTTTAATGTTTCTGATCAAGAAAAAAAACAAAAACAAATATGATCTGGTAAATTTCAAAAAGTTGTTTTTAAATGATGTCATTTGTTTAGGGGGAAAAAAATTCAACGCAAACTGACGTAATACCCCTTTACTCCATGTTAGCTTCATTTTTACAAATCATATTAAGGTCTGATTTATGCTTTATAGCAGTTAGAAGAAGTAGAAAAGAAATATTAATTACCTTCAAACTGTGGGGAAATTCAGGTGGACAATCAGCAAATTACAAGAAAAACAAACAAAAAAATAGAAGAAGAACAAGAGTCTGAACAGTAAGGGCAAATTTACAACCTATAAGAGTTATACTGTATATTTCATTCAGATCTTCAAAGAAGAATGAGTAAAAATCCCTCCATATAAAACTTAAAAGATGCTTAAAGGCAGTTTATGGCCCTCTAGTCTGTCACAACCAGTTATTCTGTAATGAAATTATCATTCAAAAACTGATTTGAAAGGTTATTTTGTGCCTGATACCAAAAAATATGAGCAGATCTGAACCTTCAAGTGTGACAAAAATATAGAAACCAACAAGGAGGCAAATACTTTCTCAAGGTAGCGTATATATACATAAAAGTCCTAAGCTGGTTAAATCAGGTCAGTGTTGTTGTATTATTTTTAGTTAATATGATCTGTTGAACAAAAACAAATCATAACTCTTCAATTCATCTAAAATAAATATTCATCCTTTCCTTATTTTCATGCAAAAAGCTTCTTTTTGGAATTTATTCCTTGGTTTACATTTCCCTTCTCTTTGTTTTTATCTTCTTCACGTCCATTAGTAATTTCCCCGTTAAGTTATACATTCAATGTTTTACATGCGGTTCTTGAGTTATGGTGGCAGTTTGTGCTGTTTTTTTCACAGCATGTAGCTTCTGAGATTATTGTTACAAAGTGCCCAGTTTTGCATCTAGTCAGTTTTATTTAAACTGCACATTTTGTCTGGGAATTATAAGCTAAATGTGCCTGCAGATACAACTGAAAGTATGTAAATAACCATATGAAATGGTAAAATATAATAAGAAATTGGTCTAGTTGAAGAGAACAAATATTTTCAATGTCCTACTTTCAACAACGTATTGAAAAAGTATCAACATCCCAGTAAAGATGTTGAGGATTCAAAGCAATAACAATAAAATATATTTTTTTAAATCAGGTGTTTGTTTAAATGCGAGGTTTGTCTCTTTTGCCTCAGTTTATTAATCAGAGTTAATTTAATGCTTGCTTTTTTATTTCTGCAAAGTGTGCATTGTAGTTATTCAATCAGCTAGAATGAAAACATGAAAAAAATTGACTGTTGTAGAGCTAGCTCTAACAGCTACAACCTGAACACACACTGCTTCATTTTACTGACAACCCTGAAATGCATTCTTGTAAATGTAAGACTTCATCCGTAGTGTCCGCGCCTCACATCAGCTGAAATTCCCCCAGGGCCTCCTATCTGCCTCCAAACGGATAAGTGGCTGCAACTGAATGCTGCAATCTTCCATATTGCTACAAGATTATACAAAAACATTATTTAAAAATAAAAGCCCCACAAAAAGTGACTGTATAAAGTGAATACTTAAGGAAAAACTAAAACCTCTGGTTGATAACTAAAGATACGAGGTGATGAAATGTGCTGGGGAGGTTATAGAAAGTCAGGAATATGTGTACTCATAAGACTAATAACATACAGACTACTATTACCACAGTTGAAACTGCAAAAGGCAACTGTTATAAAAAGTATATATATTTTTTACATATTTCTTAAAACAGTCACTATGTTGTGACAGTGTAATATGAAACAGATAATCCATGAAAAGAGCCTCCACTTCCTCCCTGAACTACTACTGTACTGCCGTCTGTAGACAACCAATCAGAGCCAGGAGGAGGGTCTTACCGCTGTCAAGCAACGCCATGCACTCGCTGCTCAATGTGCTAATAGCAGAGAAACAACTTACAGTTTCAGGAAGTTGTTTATCCACTGTCATCTGTGGCTATGCTAACTAGTCTTAGCATTCACAACACGCTCTGCTGTCAAGAAGAAGCTGCAGCATAACAGAGAGATAAGGGGGAGAGGACTGGGGAAAATGAGCAGTGCCACATAGAGGTTGATTGACAACACTAAGACCCGCCTCTTGGCTCTGGATGGTTGTTTCTAGGTAGCACTAAGAGAAGGCAGGGGGGGCTTTTTTCACAGATTATCTGCCTCATACCGTCACCACATAGTCACCACATAGTTACAATTTTAACATATGTGAATTTTTTTTTTTTTTTAATATAAGTTAACATGCTGCAGCTTTAAGAATAAAAGCAAGAAACAGGATCGTAGATCACAAAGCAAACCACAACCACAAAATAAGACAAATTACACAAATAAATATGACAGAAAAACATTTTGAAAATAATTAGCTGACAATGAAGGTGATATTTGGTATTAAATTTTTATTTTATCAAAATAATGTCTTTCAACATAAAAGTGTCATCACTGAATCATGGATTTAAACAAAAATGAGGCTGGGGCCTGTTTAGTCATTCATACATTTCAACTAAAGTAAGCAGGAGCATAGAAACAATTCTGGGTTTGTCATGTATGAGCTTGAGGTAGACTAATGAACAGCGGTGATAATTTGAAAACACCAACACCAGACTCTTCTGGTACCAGTGGGCCTTAAATCGTCTCTCAGTCCCTCCAGCTATCCCACTATTATCATGTCTGAGCTGCATACGTGACTAAGGTTTGCTGTTTGAATGGCTCAGGCCCATTAGGGCCATCCAGCGCTGCCTGTTGGCTAAATGGCCTCTTTGTGTCTGAAGGGTGAATTTGCCCAGGGTACGTTTTGAGTCATTATGTGTACATGTGTTTTCTACTGGAATGTGGGTGGCTTTTTTTCACAAGACTGTGTATTTTGTTCAGTGTGCTAGATACCTTTTAAGTGTCCATTAAGGTCAAAGTTGAAAGAGCAAACCTGGGTTTCAAATTCACAAAGCAACGATCTATTGAGCTGGTTCACAGATTAATTTATTTGTCTTGGATGTAAATCTCCACAGTTAGCACTTGGGCTAAGCATTTTAGTTCTTATTTCTTTTTTTATTTGTCCTACAACAACCATATATAAACATGTGAGAGACATTGACTACAACTTGGAGCCAAAGTAAGTCATAGTTCTAGCCGCTTTAGATGTAAAATTATTTTAATTTTACTGATAACTTTACTTTCTGGTCAGAAATTAGACTGGGATCTCTCATTACAGAAAAAAAAAATCAAGTAAAAATGCCAGAAAGCTGATTTAAAAAGTTTATTCTTAATAATATCTTTACTCATGCTTTTATTGCTGAAAATATGACTGTAATATTACCCAAAACAGTGCATTTATGAGATCAAAACTAATATTTTTGAATAAGAACAACAGTTTTCTCTTTCATGTTTACTAGCAAATTAGCAGATGAAACAAGATGTAATTTAATTAAATTTTATGTGGCATTGACATTGATTTCAGGTGAAACTGGTTTCATGCTCACAACAAGGTGCCTCCGGGACATAATGAAGGGCATAGTTCAGAAAATATGGCACTCAACTGACACAGAATCTTGCAACACAATCTGTTGCAGCAACAGGCCCAGTTTTTTGGCACAGTAGAGCTTCCATTAATCCATAGCTGACTGGCTGAGCTGGATAACAAAAGTGAGAAGTAGAAATGCTGGATTAGGTCTAAAGAAATAGAAATACTGTAGAAGTAGTTTTTCACACAATTTTGGAAATGATTTAGTTGTTCTTGCTCATGGCATTCCTTCACTTCATTGAGGCTTTTGTTTCTGCTGAGCTGCCTTCCAAAAAGGTTGAGAACTTTGAGTAGGCCATTGCAAAGCCTATCTTTTCTCATATAAATATTTTGTTGTAGATTTGCTGCTTCAATTGGAGTCATTGACCCAACTTTGGCCGAGTTTCAGCTGTGGCCTCACATTTTAATCTTGAATATTTTGTTAAACAAATAAGATCTTGATCAGCTCAATAACTGTGAGGTGCTGACGTTCCATTGCTGCAAAACAAGTCCAAAATATGTTTTTGCTAATGTGCTGTTTGGTTTTTTCCAAACAGTGCGACGGTGCATAACGGCCAAACATTTCAGCTGATCAAAGGTGACTTTTCTTGAGGTTTTGTGAGTCATTCAGATGCAGCTTTTCTGCTGTTCTAGATCAGCAGATTCCTGCTTTTCTGGAGGCAATCACTCTTGTTAATGATCACTTAGTAATTATTGACATTTACAGGCATCTTTTCAACCCCCAAATATTTGCTTGTTCTGCCCTCTATCTTAATTGACATTATGACAGTATTAGAAAATCTTTCACTGTCGAGAGTAGGGCTGCAACTAACAATTATTCTAGTAGTGGATTAATCTATTGATTATTCTGATGATTAATTGATTAATCAGATTTTAAAAAATATGGCATATTCTACGGATTTTTCATTTAACCACTTAAGCCGTTTTTATACAATATTAGAAATGCATTAAAATATGCAAATAAACATAGTTAAGTTCCTTTTTATGAAATTGGAGCTGAGTGAAGCTAAAAGTACTAGTTCTATTGGCAGATTATTTAACTTATTACATGGAAAATGTCTTGTCATAAGTGCCAATGGAACTAGTACTTTTTCATCAATTTCAAGGAATTACTGACTTAAAATAAGCTCCTATTTCTTGCTTAAAAGTTACTCGTGAGCTAGTTTTGTCTTATTTTAAGAAGTAAGATATTTGCACTAGAATCTAGACCAAAATTACTTGGTAAGATTTTGTGTTTTTGCAGTGTGCTGTGAGACTCTGCTCAACATGCTAAATGTTCCACTAGCATGTAAAATGCAAGTTCATAACAACTGGAATATATTAGCCAGCAATTATTGCTGCCCAAAAAATACTTTGTGATATGAATTTTGCACACAATGACATTATGATGATCATATACTTACACTATATTATGCAGCCGTATGGGATAGTTTTGTTTGTAGTAAAAACATGGTTCTGTCTTACGAAATATCTACACTTTCTAATGAGTGAAAGTTTGCCCATATCAAATGGTGTTTGACATGCCACACCTTTTCTATCTGAGCTCTTTCAATAAGAACATGAGCAGAGGTTTGCTGTGAGCGCTGCATCCACAATCTCACCTAGCAGAGATGGTTTCTCCCTGCAGGGGGCTTTCAGACACGACTGCTTTGTCTCTTCTTTTGTGAAACCACAATCGCCACGTGGTGCCCCACCTTCTGGCGCTTCTTGTTCTCAATCTGCTTAATTTAACAGCTTTGGCTGCCAAGCGAAAGAACTTGATGATCTTTCAGTGTCAATGTTCCCTGTCAGCGGCTGGCAAGTAGAGCCGGAAAAAAGAAAATCCTTTTGGATGCCAAAGGAAAAGGCAACAATAATCTTTGTTTTCATTTCGTCTGGCTTTTGTTTTGTCTCTGCCTTCGTTTTGTCTACTATTTTGCTGATGTTTGATGTTGCATGGTTTGTAGATCATTGCCACTTATTGTGGCACCTGCACCGCCTGCCAAAAGTTAATTTTCTGTCCAGCTGGGTTTCCTGTCAGTGGGTGTCATGCCACCCGGGTTACACTGAGAGTAAATCGAGGGGATAGTCATATGTAGCCAGAAGCACATAGGGGTCCATTGAAACAGGTTAAACTAGACCCAGATGCAGAACTGCTCCTATTATAGCTCCACTGGGCAAACACTTTGTTTCTGTGCTGATTCAGTTCGCAATTAAAGATGTTTATTTATACTACTTGGCATTCTTCTTGCCATTCTGCTTGGCATTTTTTCAATGCAAATTGCACTGAAAAAATACAATCAGCTGAAAGCTTGAGGAAAAAAGTGACACATAATCAAATTGTGTTAAAAATTGAATTGGTGATTTTCTTTTAAAATGCAGAACTACAGATTGTAACCATTCCACTGAGGTGCACTGGGACAAATTTATCACAATTTTGAAACAAGGGAGCAGGTGGAGTGAAGTCTGATTCAAAAAGGACTTATACACAGGTGTCTTTTTAAGATCATAAGTTGCTGCAAACTGATGTCTGTTTCTCTTAATCATTATGATTTTCTGCTGACAGCAAATGAAAACACAACATTTAAAATTATAATATCACATCAGACCAATAAGAAAGGCTTTTGAAAAACAGAACGGTGGGCTTAATGAAAATTATGATTAAAACTGCTTCACAGTTGTTATTTGTAAAAGGTACCTTTAATCTGACAAATAAGAAGGAATGTGTATTTAATTTAGTGAACAAGACTGTAGTTCAATTGCAAAAAGAAAAAAAGCACAATGGCAAAGCAAACCGCATAAAAAAAAATAAATAAATGAAGTCAGTTTTTGGTGAGGACCAAACAAGCAGACCAAAGGATTTCCGTTTTCTACTCCCCACAAGTTTGAGGTCCAAACCATCAAATGCACCACCAGGCATTTTTATTGTCAAGACTCTGATTGTTTTTTTTTAATGCAGGTCATGCATAACTGATCAGGTTTACTTTGCTGAAGCTCCTCCTAAACATCTTCATGTGACATCTCTCTCCAGCAGATGCAAAAAAAAAAGGAATATGAAAATCTTCCAATACACTCACACAACTCGCTGTTAAAGCCACCCTTTGTGGATAATATCAAGCACGAATCTGCTGCATGCCTCTGTCTCTGTGCTGTGATGTTCTGAAATGCTTGTTTTTGAGACAGTCTGATGATGTGTTTTCCCCGCAGCGCTCCACGCTGGAAAGGCATTCTGTTTTGGTGTGGCTCTTCTTAGCTGACATGCATTAACAATATGCCCTAACTGAATCTGACTGACAAAGTGAAACTCTCAGGGTGAAGTCCTCCAGCGTCTGCCAAGACAACGTAGCTTTGATCTCCACATTGGGAGTTCATCTGTCAACAGCAAATAACCAGGAAAAACTTGTTATGCCGCAGTGCCTTTTCTTAACTACAGAGATGTGCAGCAGCTGTGAATGTTTTTAATGTGTCAAACAAAAAAAGTGTTTTTCTAAGTAAAAAGGCAGTGGAAGACAAACTGCATGTCACTCCATTGTAAAGAGAATCATAAATGGTAATTCCTGTAATAATAAACCCTGTGTAAACTCTCGAGCTGCCAGTTTCACTCACAACTTTAATTATATATATTTTAAAGAATGAGTCGCTGTGTTTTGTTGCTTCTTTTTGTATCATACATTGTTAATGTGGCTGACATTACCTGCCGTGATAGGTAATGAGTCTTATTATCAACATGTCACAGCTCCCACCTGTTTCAGGTTATTTTAAGGTGCGTCTTTGTTACGGAGCTGTCAGAGATTCTGCATCTGAACATTTAACCACCAGGACACAGCGCTGCAAGGAGGTCCCGCTTTTGTCTTTATGGACAATCAGAAGGAAAGGCTGATTAACCATCTGTCACCATGTAACAAAAGACTTAACGCTAGCAGCATCGCATCCATCTGGCAAGGCCGTCGCACCTTGAACACATTAAAACCTAGTAATGTGTCAGGACGGGGCGGGGCTTCTTTTTACTGCAGAACCTTCAGAAAAGTATGCAGTGATGAGATGTTGCTTAATTAAGATGGATTTATGGTGCTGCCACATGGTCTTTTGAAGTTGAGGTGACACCTGAGTAACATGTGAAGAACTCATGAGTGCCACCAGGTGTTTTCTACACGTACATGCTCCGTGTCCACCAAGGGTTTTTACAAGACCAAGACTTTCTTGAACTTTCTGACCCCGACTGCAGTAAACGTCTGTCCTTTCTGAAGAAGTACAAGCTGATAAAGTTTGAGGAAATAGAAACGCTGTTTGTGGTACAGATGTTGTTGCTTTTTAAGTAAATAGATTGAAGATTAAAAAGCCTTTGAAGAAAGACCGTAAAAAGAATAACTAGCTGTTGCTTTCTTTCTTTAATTTCTGACTCTGGTTGATCTGCAAATTACTTTAAATATAAAAATGTATTTAAACAGGTTCTGTGTTTTTAAGTTTGCATGTTGTCCTGGTTAATGTGTGTTTTCTATGGGTGCTCTGATTTCTTCTTGCAGTCCAAAATCATGTTTATTGGAAACTCTAATATTAATAGTCCTACATAAATTGATGCAAGTCAGTTTAACACCCCAAATCTGCCTCAGACTATCCAATTATCTCAAATGTACCTAATCTTATAAAATATTTAAATTTATGTATATATTCATATAAATAATCTTTGCCTATCTTAGCATTTTTATCAGAAGTTTCAGCACTTCTGAAAAGAGCAGCTTAAAACGGATAAATTTAGAGCGGATCCCACTGATGTGGGCTGTTTATAACCCTGCCATGCTATTATCCATCTGGCTTTTGTTTCCATGCTGTCAGATGATATGATGCCAAAGGGAAAAAAATGCATCACCTCATAACGCATCTTACGCTCTACCATACACAATCTAATCACCACAGAAAGCAGCCTACCACTGATTATTTTTTTTTTTGGACATGGAGAAACACTCAAATATGATAAAAATCACCACAAAAATCACGAAAATTAACATTACATATTCTTTTATGAAAACACTTTGCTCAAATGAGGATCCAGGATAATTGAAACTGAAAGCAAAACTTGTGGCGTCTCTGATTAACTTCACTAACATGGGCAGATGCCCAGGGCGGCAACAGAATGAGGAGAATGAGGAGCAATTACATGAAACAACAGGAAAATGAAGAAATATACTTTTTAATTTCTCAGGGAGCCTTGAATTATTTCTACATAGAATGTTTTTTAATGTGTGAGAATGCACGACAGCCTACAAAACAGTAACATCAAATTTAGTAGAAAACAATTAGTGTATTTATTTAGTTTTATAGAAGTTTAAATGAGCTCTTTTTAAATATCTTGACGTAACTTTATGCCAGTGACTGCGTTGTTACTTCCAAACACCAAAATGTCTCTGAATCAAAACTTTGCAGTGGGAATCCAGTTGGAGGGAAACAATTTCAATAAAGCAAAATTAATAGTTAATTGCCTTAAGAAGAAAAGAGTAAATTAAAACAAGACATGTTTTTGAAACAAAGTCGCTCATGTGGTTTGGAAATCAAAGCCAGACTGAAGTTGAGATTCGGCTCTGCCTCGTGGCGGTTGCGGTTGACTTTGTGATGCTTTTGGGTTTCGGTGATTGCATAATTTATCTCACTCTTTACTGTTTTTAGAGACAGAATATTTTCCCTAGGTGGTCTGATGCCAGCTGTCACCACAAACAGAGCTTTTTGCCTGCACACTGAAGCAGGTTCAGACACCACTGTGTAGAGAAAGGGTGCGTGCTGGAATAAATTTTCTGCTCTGATACAACAGTGTCAATCCAGTCAGATATCCAGATTATGAGACAGCAAATCCTTTGGCACACTGGGTTAATTGTGGTTGTTAAAAGGCTAATATAAATAAAGTATATTTTTTCCGATGTTGAATTGCGGTCAGTCATGCAAGGGGATGTTTTGGCTGAAGAAGGTTGCTGTTTTTTCCCACTCATATTAGTAATGGAGTAAAATTTTAAATTGGGACTTTGAGGAAAGAAAGACGGATTTATTACAGGCAACTTTAGGAAATCAGGAAACCCTGACTGTCTTATCAAGTGGCTCCATTTGGGGGAAGATTTCAGAAAAGGGTGCTAATTGTAAATAAACGCTTATCATGAGGATATAATCTAATTTGTTTCTAGCCTCTAAAAAACCAAGTTACTTTTCCAAATGTGTACATAAGCATATTTTTCTACATACAACTTGTTTAGTTTCACAAAGGTTACTAATTTGCTTAATGGAAACCTCTCCGTTGATTGGCCCGTATTATAAATCTTAGTGATTAGATATTTACATAGTGAAGAAATAAAGGCAATCTGCTGAAAAGGTCAACGTGTGGTGAGAGACAGAAAGCCCTAAACACTTATCGGCACCCCTGTTAAGAAATTATAATCAGAATTATTGAAAACAGTGATATTTTTTAATTAGAGTCAAACTGTTTGCTGCCAGAGTGGCACTCTACAAGAGAGTGGAACTAGTAAAAATTGCCAAATAGGTTTTCTCCTTGCGTATTTGCATGTCAACTCATGAGAAGAGTTCTCCTCTGTACACACTGCCCTATAGGAGGTTGTTTCTGCATGCTGGAGCCGCCTGCTAATACTAAAGTTACGGGTTATGCCATGGCACCAAATTAAAGGGCAGCTATGTTGGGTTTTTTAAGGTGTCTGGACCAAATATGACCATCTGTAGTTCAAAATCCTAAATAATTACACTGGTTAGGGTTTACCTTAACTTCACTGAACTTTCTGCACAGAATGGAGATTGTTTAAAATGTTGTTTGAGATGTGGAAAGCCTTTTTTTCTGTTTGTGAAAACAGACACAGTATTTTCTAAAATGTTCTTTGGTATGGGGGGCCTCCTTACAATGAAACAAGTGTGAAAATCCCTAGAAACCTGTCTTATTTATTTGACTATAATTGACCAAAAATCAGCACAGAAATGGTTCAAAGGACAAAATGTCACCCATCTTCCATGACCATCTCGTTCCCCAAATGTAAATCTTGCTGTATAAAGCAAGATAAAACCTGTGGAGTAACTTGAAGGGAAGAATACAGGAGTCAAGATTATGTGATCTCTCTTTATATACGCTTCAAAACTATGAAAGGCTATAAGGGAATCCTGACAAGGTTACTGTTGGGTTGTAAAGATTTCAATTGCAATAAAAGATGAATTTATTTCATGGGTTTTCCCAATATCTTCACCAGGAGTGCCAAAAAGCAGTTGTACTGTTACTTGTAAGTAAGAAAAAAGTGGATTTTAAAGCTTTGAACACACTCTGTGGTATCTAATCTTTTCAAAGGCAAAATAGTGCTGTGAAGAAACCTTTTATTCAGAAAAGTCCTCTATAAGCAACCAGGAGGGCACCGCTGAGATTTTCTCCCTCGTCTGGCTCCGGATTCTTTAGACATAGTTCAATTAAATCATTCAGGCCATTAGGGAATTAGAGGTATTGATCATGAGGGCAGCGGGTTTCGTAGAATGTTTGCTAATGAGAACAAGTAGACTGGCAATTGTTTTGTGCTTACCTTCGGAGGGAAGGAGAGAGGAGGAGAATGACAGCAGGTCAAGCACTCAGGGTTCATAAACAATGGCTAATGGCCAAAAGAACATCAACATTGCTTCAGGTGAATGCACATCTTTTCATTGAAATCTTAAAAGTTATTTTATCTATTAAGTGTATGTGATCTTTTTTTTTTTTTTACATTTAATTAAAACAGTGTGGTCAGTCTAAGCTGTTTAAGGATATAAGCATTGGTTATTTTGTTTGTAGAAAGGTACTTAGAGTGAAAGAAAGACGTTTTATTTCAAACATTTAGCTTAAAATACTTTTTCTGCTTTTACATTTAAGACATTGACAAGTAGAAAGAAACAAAATCTTCCTAGTATATGGAACATTTTTATCATCTGCCATTCTGCTAAATTTAAACTACCGCTGTCATGGACGTGTTGGCAAGAACAACAGATCTTTTAGCAGGTCTTTTAGAAAAGATGTTTCTGGTACCTCTTTGGTGTTTCTGGGTGTTAAACATTGGTAAAATACTCTATAGCGTTGCTACATTCAAGCAATTATTTGGTTATTTTATTCTTTAATGAATCTTTCTGCTGTAGACAGAGTTGTAAACTAAGCAACTATCTCACTATATTTTTGGAGACCCTGATATGAAAGTGTGCATTGTTCTTTCTCTTGCTGTTTCATACTCTCCTACCCTTAAGTTCCCGTATTCAGAGCGATCCTCACACACAGCAGTCCTTCCCAGTTTCTGTCAGATCAGGAACCTTCTGTCCACCAGGCTTTAAATGAATCTCACGTACCTTTTGTAGTGCAGTTGGCCTTCGTGAATCTCTGTTGAAACAGATTTGTTGGTCCTGAAGTATGAAGCTGACAGGGAGTCTGAGGAAGGTCAAGACCAAAGTGGATTGATATTTGATCAGAGTTCTCCAGTCACTAGATCTAATTCACCCACTTCTTAAAGCAATTCCAACTTCGAAGAAGTTTATAAAAATGTCATTTTATGACATTTTAAACCATCATTAGCTTTGCTGTTGGAGAAGTCACAGGAAGTTGAGGTTGGAGGTGGTGCAACACTTATAATCTTCCTGTCTAAAAAAATGCAAATGCAAAGTAAGAGTCTAATACAAAAAATTAAGCAAAAAAAACAAAACAAAAAAACCCCCACTATTTTTAAATGACAAGCTAAATCGGTCTAATTGTAAAGTGAAATTTTATTTTAGTCCTAAATCTGTCACCTGAACTCCCAGTGAAACAATCATGTCTTCTAAATACACAGCAAACCAGGCTCCAGTGAAATAATGATCATATTTTTATGCTGTTCTTCAAAGTCATATTATTGGCAAAACTAATACTCCTGTTACTGACTGACTGGGGAATTTCAAATGTTTGTGCTGTTTTACACTCATCTTTTTACAAAATAGGTCTTCATGTTTTTCCGCAGTTGTTGTCTCCAGCTGCTTTGTGGTATCACTGCGTAAGAAATGCGGTGTTTTCTTTTTTTGTCTTTCATTCTGAATGATGTAAGAATCAAGAGGTTTCACTCTGCAGTATAGCATTTGAAGTAAAGTTTATTTACATCAGTTTGAAAATGTGCAATAATAAAGTGAGAGACTCTAAAGTTAATGTCTGGTGCCCAGATAAGCAGTGGAGCCTGTCACTACAGTATGTGATGATAAATGAAGTGCTTATCTTTCACCTAAGGTGGCCACAAAGTATCTGCTCATCTTTTCATCTCCAGATCTCCCCAGTATCAGGTCTCCTGGCTCTCCTCAGGACACGGCCTATTTAGTTTGTCGGCAGAGGCGGCGATGCAGTGTGGTGGCCATTTTTCATGTCTTCCCTGCATTGTTCGGACTCAGAGAAGACACTAATTATTCATTTAAAGCCCTGCTTCTTCTCCCTTCCCTCTAATTAGATGGTTAGTCACTATCCCAAGGCCCCAAGCGGGGACATTGATCTGCTCTGTCTCAGTCTTGTTGTAGCAGTCTCCACCTCACACACAAACAAAGAAAAATCACTCGCACAGATTCCACTTATAAATGTATTTGTTACATGTGTAGTATGCATAAAAGGCAAACAGAGAAACATGCATTGGTAAATCTGTATGTTAGATCTAATTCCTTTTTTCTTCCTGCCCAATAATAAGTCCATTTACTTTAACTTATTCCATTTAGTGGCTGGAGAATTTATGATCTGCATAGAAAAACAAAAGCAACTAAAACACACAACAGCAACTCCCACGTCTTGACAAACCATGCTGAGTTTCCAGAAACTCCAGGGGGAGCTTTGCGGCATATTTGTCCATTTTCCTTATGTTCTGGTGGGCTGCGGTGCAGTCGACTGGAGTAATAACAGGCTTGGTGAAATGCAGCAGCTGTATTTGTTTACGTATTGAATATACTGTACTACAAAGCTGTAATAAACGAGGCCGAGTCACAAGGAGAAATGAGACAAAGCAGGGAATAAAGACACAGAAACAGAAAGCAGAGGTGCAGCGCATCAAACTTAAACATTTAACTTGCTAGGGTCAGATTCATGAACTGCTGGAAGACTTTCCAAGACTTCAGTGCACCTTTGTTTTAAATTACTTGCAATTATCCTTTAAGCACTTGAGGAATGAGCTTTTAAAATCCCACATGAAGTCCTTCAACCTAACTGCTGCTCTCTAGTGTAAACACTAATGACGTTTGGATTGGATGTTAATGAAGCAGTGATGCAACTAAAATGATCATCTTTAATTTTTCACACTGGTTATTTTTCTCTATTTTGTCTATTTAGTTTGCTTTCTTTTCACCCTTAAGTCAAACAAAAACTAAATTAGATTCTGTTATACTACACTGACTTCTATCAAAAGGCGCTTGGAGGTTAAACACTGCTACAGATGAAAAATAATAAAAATAATAATAATGTGTTTTACTTTGCAAAGCTGCCAGAATGTAAAGCATGTGAAACAGTACAGAGAAAAGTAGTCTTTTGCTTTGTCTCATCATGCCTGCATTTATTTTCTCTGGAGGTTTTGTCTCTGGCAGCCTCAGCGATTGCAAAATCCTCAGGTGTTGGACTTCTCTTAAGGCTGTGCTGCTCCTCCGCTGGTATGTTTTTGAAATTAATAGAAACTGCTCAGGACCATTTGTCTGTGTTAGCAATACGTCGTCGTGGCTTGTAAAAATTTGCAGCATCGTATTAAGTGTGCCTGTTATATGCAAATAGTGTGCAGCTAGAAACAAAGACGTTCTTATAAGAACTGGAAGACATGGAGGAGTTTAAAATGTTTTTTAAGTTATGATACAAAAAGGACACTTTGTTTTTGTAACCAATTCTCTGTTTTCAAAAATAAAAAAAAAAGATGATTTAAGTTTTTTGGGGGCGGGGTTGTTTTAGTTTTTAATTTTAATGAAAAGAAACTAGAAGGTTGCTTGTCTTGTCAGCCACTATTTGGTTGAAACTTTTTGGTGACCTCATTTCAAGAGCATCACTTTGAAAAGCGGAGATTATGCCATTATGTTAAAAGAACATGGATTTTAACATAATGTTAGAAGGATTTTGCACTGTAAAAATTCTTAATCTTTCTTTATTAGAATAATAATTTTTAAAATGGCTGCAAATACATATACATATTGTTTCTTCATTCTTATTTTATTTCCTCTAAAGTCAAATTGTTTGTTTTGTAACCCAACTTTGGACAATAAAGCTAATTCAGATAAAGAAAAATAATGATTACAAACGATATGCTGTTTGTAATCACAACTCAGATCTCACACATGTACTAAAGATGTGTTATAAATTATAACACTCATTTGGATTGAATTTCAGCTTTTTAAGCACCTATAAGAATAATAATCACCCAATTCTAGATCAAATGTTTGTTTTGGGTGTTAGATTTTTGCAATCTGAGGAAATATTAATTCAATTCTGTTACCTGTTGAACAGTTATTTTGGCTAAATGTAAATGTGTTTTAAAATAATTAATCTTCCATACTTAGATGTGCTGAACCAACAAAGTAAAATTACCGACTCGACTTAAGAGAGCAGAAGAAAAATGTTCATTTATTATTTTGTGAAGGTAATTACTCATTATGGAAACCTCATGCCATCACATACACGTTAAAGCCCCCAGGGGAGATTTCATCTCTGATCTGTGTGGGTGCTGCCAATTAGCCTCCTGAAGCTGACCTTTCATGTTCCCACGCCCAGAACTGCTCAGGCAGAAACTCACAGACTCACAGTGGTTCCTTGCTGAAGAAAATCAGAAAGAAAAGTTAGTAGGACTTTTAATATTTGTTTAGAACAAGTAAAACAGTTTATACATTGATTTGATCCTATACTTAATTAGCTTACTTTGTTAGTTTTTTTTTAGTTGCTAAATGTGTTCTTGTTCTTGAATTTCCCTGTTCTGTAGATGGAGTGGACTAATATAGGCTTCTTATCAAGTTAGCTGACAATACCTGATTACAAAAGCATTAAAATTCACCACAGCAACTTATTTTTATTAGTATTTTGGATATTGTATAGACAAAAAAAACAGGTTATAAATATTTAGGAAGCATTGTGAGAATAGCTTACGGCTAACGTTCGCCGCTAATGTTAACTATAGATTTCAAGCTTTCTGTCAGGGTAAATTAAAGTAGTATTTACATAAGTCTAGTCGATACGTAACTACACATTGAACATAGATTTTTTTTTTTAAATACAGTTTCAGATTTATTAAAAATATTGCTACCATTTTGTTAAAATGTAAAAAACTGCATTTTCGATTTATTTTCAGCATTCGAACCAAATTAGAATAAGACAAATACTACATCTGGTCTGAATTTGAACAAAAACATTAACTCTTTTTGTAAACATAAAAAATGAAGTCTTAGAATCTCATTTCAGCCTCACGACAGTATTATATAGTTCCGTCTTGTGAGGGGGATGTCATTAACACGTCATTTAATTAATTAAGACAAAGGGATTTTGAATGCTTTTTACTAATTTGTTGTAAATGTTCCTTTTTTTGGATAAATAAATCAAAAACCATAAGACATAAAGATTTCTCCCAGTTATTGTTCAGCGTGGAAAAAGAATCATACCCATAAACAACATTAAAGCCTTTCTTTATGGATTTGTTGACTTTCGGTTTATGTTTTAACTCCCGAAGGACACTTTCTTGATTTATTACATTCAGTAAAGCACAAGAAAGACAATTCCAAGTAATCAAGTTGTTTGAAATAGAGAAAAATAACCATGTTTAAAAATCAATCACTGCTTGTCTTTGTAGTCTTCTTGGCTGGAACAAATTGTGATCTTGGCTTTTGAACTGAATCCCTGCAGCACTCCAATGACCTAATATTTGACCTCATGTTCCCTGCCTTGCCTCATCTTGAACACTGTGTTGTGAAGATCAAGCAGAAAGCCATAACTGTGTCAATTTAATATAATTAGAGACAACCTCTAAATGTGTTTTTGGAGTTTTCTGTCTTTGCTTTTAACCCTCCAGATGTCGTAGGAATTTCAGATTTTCTTCCCATAATAACACGTTTGTCGCCTCAGCTCATCAACCTGCTTGCATGAACTCGCTGCCAGTGCTTGCTGCAAAATGTTTGATGTTTCAACCTATGTGTTTTCTTCTTGTCTTTACCACTCTTATGTTTTTGGGGGGTTCTTGACCGAGGAACATATATCTGAGGTTAGGCACACTGCGTTTCTGTGCAGGAAGGTAAACAAAGCAAGCTGTGAGTGTAAGAGTCCAATTGAACCCCCATCCTGCTGCGATCTCCAAAGGTTTTCACAGGTCTGGATTGGAGCTCCTTGTGTTTCCTCCATTTCTCCCCTTTGGCTCATTAAAGCCCAAATTCCACCAGCAGCTTTGAAGTGTGTTAAACATTTTTGTGTTTTTTTTCTAAGTGGATATTTGTGCTTGTTGAGTCTGCAGCACAGATGTCTGTGATGGTTGTTTTCTCCAGGAGTTTTGAGGCAGGACAACTTTTGGGATAAAGACGGGTAAAAGCGTCGCAAGATCCACGTAAAATCCAAAGCTGCTCCGGCGTGATACGATCCCACCTGCTGCTCAACGGCGCGAAGTGAGACGAGACGAGGACAAAGAACGATAAATTGACTGCAGTCTGAAATCTTCGTGTCAAAGCAGAGTGAAAAAAAAAGATTATTTCTGCCTTTAATCTGAGTTGCTGAGCCCTGCAGTAGCAGTTTTCCCCCCACTTTGCTTTTCATAAGGCATCACTGAAGTGCCTTGCTTGGAGGGAGGTTGCTGGTTTCCAGCCAGGTGTTTATCTCTGCTCCCGCGGTGCACACTCCTCAGGGGTCAATCCAGTGCATACCTGAGCAACAGATAATAAAAAAACTGCTTCCCCAGCTCTCTTTGCTCTCTGTATGAAACACTGAAAACCTCAAACACTCTCATTACTTTCTTATTTCCGTTTAACCTGTCATATAATCCAGCTCCTAACTAAGGCAGTGTGTTCCTTCGTGTCACAGTAAATGACCCAAGCAACCGTATTTACCCTCCTCTGAAGCTGTGGCTTGGCTGGAGCTCAAAAAAACAAAAAAAAAAAAAGAATGCTGCACATGATTTATTGCTTGTGTGACAGAGTTAGATGACTTTGTCTTCAAATGCTGAGTCATTTGTCAAACACAGTGCGTTGGAAGACCAAATAACGGTCACTTTGCGGCCAACAATTGAGAATGTGTCTGTTTCGTGTCGTTTCTCCTTGTACCCACCAGTCTGTGGCGGAATCTTAAACATGTCACACTTTTCTTTCTGAAAAGCCTTTGTGCTTAATTCCTTCATAAACAGAAAGAATTTGCAGAATCTCACTGGGGATGGCAGCGAGCATTCGTGCCAGCTGAAAAGTTAACACTGGCACCAGCACCATAGACCCAAACTGTGTGTAGGTGGTCTTTATCAAGGTCAGTTCGACGCAAGATGTTTTGACTGCAGCGAGGTTGTAAATATTTAATCCAAATTTATGGTCTGTCCATGATGCTTTTGTTTGCATATTATCAGTACGTTCCATAACAGAACCAGGACAGCAGAGTGAAAATGTCTCTCGTTGGTGCTGGCTGCCATCAGCGGCTCTGTTTGTTATTTCGACGGCTGCTGCCGAGAGTCTCAGTTCTGGGACAATGCAGCATCAGGGGACGAACAGCCCTGCAGTCTCCGGATTGTCAAACTTTGCATCCAGAGACCAAGATGTTGTTACTGCACCAAAAACAAACGTTCCTCTGTTTGATATCCAACTTGTGATCAAATAAATCCCTTGATATGTAACAGCAATATATATCTCTCGGCTTTCAATTTTGCATTCTAGTTGTGTCCTAATGCGTGATTGACAATCTTTGCTCATGTCTCGTCCATCTTTGTTTTAATGAGGTCTTCTGCGCTCTGTAGAAGGATGATACCCCTCCTAAGGAAAAGGTTTTTTTTTCTTGCTTCCCATGGAAATAGCTTTCAATTTGTGAATGCATTACTGTTTGTCAAATTTGCTGGACTTCACAATGCTGCAGTAAAACACAAGAAAGCCAATTTATATGAAAAACAAATCATAAATGGGACATGGACTGCCAGAGGCTTTATTGGCTCTTCCTGAGCTATTATGCTGAATTTAAAGGCTTTGGAGTGTGTAATCACTTTGCTAGATTTAAAAAGATAGTATTTGAGATGGGACTCCATTTAGTAAATATACTGTGGATTAAAGGAGGCAAACAGATAAAACTACAGAGCTGTGATATAAAAATGTTCCATCTCTTACCTACATCTGTTTGGTCAGGATGGGGGGAAACAGCTTATAGAGAATGAAAGACAGTAAATACAACTATTCATACATCTTTGCACCTCTCCAGACTCATTCTCTTTTTGCATATTTTTCCAGAACGCTAATAACAAGAAGTGCAAACAGTTATTTATTCAATAACTGACTAATTTGAATGAAGTGTTTTTGTATTTAATTCTGACCTTGTACAATGTTAAGTTAAGTGTTCAATAAATTCCATAAAAATAATCCCAATCTCCTAATGTCCTTTTCACCATCCTCCTATCTTTCTGCAGTGCCTGGGAATCTGGGCTGCTTCAAAGACACCGGTCATCCTCCGACTCTTCCTGGAGTCCATGACATCTCCAACAAACTCACAATCCAGACCTGCATCAACTTCTGTCGAAGTCAGAAATACTCGGTGAGATTTACCATGACGTCATAGTACGCTGGAAGAAACGAAAACGTGCAACTTCAAAGACAACAAAACACCTTCTTTTTATCCACCTGTTGGATTAAATACCGTCCAGAAAACTGTCCATATTGCACTTAAATTATTCTTCAGCTCAGTTTTAAAGTGAATGATGGTTCGTTTTGTTGTCATTTGAATGACCTCATTATTCAGCCATCAAACATGCCGCCTCAAACCACTCTGTGGATGACAAATTATCCCAATAATTAGGCCTGACAGCAGGAAATTAATGGCTGTTAGCCCACTGAACACTTCCTCTGCAAGGCTTTTTTCATTTTTCCATCACAATTGTTGCCACCACAGACTGCACCAGGTGTTGATTTTCTGTCCCAGCAGATCCGCCCCAGCTCCGTCCACAATGACAGACACAGATGAGTCTTTTTCACCTGTTAGCTATGCACATGAAGCAGAAAGAGGTTACTGGTTTTAGTTTTATTGTTATTGTCCTTGACAAACAATAACTACTGGAGAATCTAGAGCCCACATGACTTTTTGAGTGAGGCATAAATCTGTCTCTCCCTGACTTCATTTTAAGGCTTGTGTGGAGAGCAGAGGCTGAATGAATTCCTGTTTCATGACACAAAACATGGAGGGTGGGAAATGTTGCCCGTACCTTCAATTCACCAAATTCATCTCAGCCCAGAAATTGGAACAATGGTGTCTTTTTCGAATGAAAGACTGATTCTTTTGAGAACAAGCGTTTCCAGTGTCTGGGAGGACATTTAGGGATGAAGCTTTTAGTTTTTTTTACTGCCATATTCCAAATCTGTAAGGAGCTAATTATCATTAACTTTTGGTTTTATGGTAAAAGCTGTTTGAGTTACTCCCTTCACATTATGTGCACTTTACACCTTACAAAAGTATTCAAACCCCTAAACCTTTTCCCATTTCGTCATTTTGCAAACGCAAACATTTATGTATTTCTGTGGATTTTCTTTTTTTGATGGATCAATGTAAGAAAAAATGTACAGTTAATTGTAAAAAGGAAGGATGCTGATATAAGCTCTTCAAAATAACTAAAAATACTAAAAACTGTGGCATAAATTCATATTCAGAGTTCCCAAATTAATATTGTGTAGAAGAGCCTTTTGCTGCAATTAATGCTGCAGATCTTTTGGGGGTATGCCTCGCTTTGCACATATGAAGACTAAAATTTCTGTCTAATCTTCACAAAAAAGTTTAAGTTCCGTTAGATTTGATGAAGAGTGCAGCTGGGCGATACAAAAAAAAAATTATGCAGAGGTGATTTTATTTGTCAATATCAGCTCACATTTTTCCAAAGCATGATTTGTACCTGTGATGTTTGCAGCTGTAAATTGGGAAAATGTGAAAAGATTAAGGAATGAAAATACTGTTTGCTAATCCATACAAATTAAATGTAAACAGCAATGAACATAAATGTGATTTTTGATATTTAAAAGACCACAGAAAGTCAACAGTCTGTCATGTATTTCGGTATATTTTCAGCATTTTTTCCCCAAAAGCTGAGAATATCTCATTGTGTTGCTTCTCAGTCAGCAGACTTGAGACCCTGAAGGGTTTCTCTCCGTGTCTCTCTTGGCAAATTGATTTCAAATGAAAATCACTGACTGGAGTTTGTTCCAAACTTTTTGTTTTGCAGCTTGCCGGCATGGAGTCAGGTTATGCCTGCTTCTGTGGCAACGAAGCAGACCTGCAAGACCATGTGGAATCGTCCAGCATAGAGTGTAACCACGTTTGCTTCGGCGATCACACTCAGCCCTGCGGAGGAGACGGCTGGATCATCGTCTTTGACGGTAAACGCCACTGAGGCATTTTTCTCATCCCTGTGCTGCAATTTGGTGGAAAAATTAAGTTCTTAGGGGAAAGTTTGACAAAACTGTATGGTGAAAACTTTGCAGCAATTTCTGTGAGCCTAAAAGATAGCACCCAGTGCCTGCTTGATATTACATGGGCCTAATAAATTTAGATTTTCCACATGTCACAGTTGCAGTGTGCCATGAATATTCATATCTATTTTATTCATTATTTACATATTTGTGAAATACATAATGGCTACAGCAGGATGGAATAGAATAGAATAGAATAGAATTTGCTCTTGCAGAGGGGAATTAGCAGACAAAAACAACACACAGGGATAAAATTTGGGCTCTAAACAATCAACAATGCAACAAGTTGAGGAACAACATAAAGTGTCAGCTGTAGAATGCAGGGTCAACCTTTTCTTTTATTGAATTTGTCTGCATTGACAATAACTGCAAACAGTTTTGTTCGACTGGTGCAATGACAAGAGGTAGAGGTGGTGTGAGATTCTTACAGTATGATAAATTTGATTAAAATGTGACAGTTTCAGCAAATCACAGTATTTACAACAAAGATTTAAAACAAAAATGCATAAAATAAACCAATTTCTTTCATTTAAAGCTGACGAGCAACAACTATTCCTACTATTGCTAAAGTAACAGAATATATTGACCTATGATTCCTTCAGGAATCATAGGTCATTCTTTTGTAGCCATCAATCAGCTTCTGGTATAATCCTGATTACAAAGTTGATGCTCAGTTCTTTGTAATATTATCAACAAATTTTTAGGAGGTTTGACTTCTAGGCCAACCTTATTGTAATCTGGCTTAATTAATTTGAAAACCAGTTTTGGATGTTTTGCTTTGGCCCGTTGGGACACACAGTTCTATTTAGGCTTTTGCCTTTTAGTTCCTCTTCATTCTTTATTACCTAATGCAGTTTGTGAAATTCCTCTGAAACAGCCCCATGTCTGCGAATGCTGTCATTGCATTTTAGGCATGTTTATTTTCTTTATTTGAAAACAATTATTTAAATATATGTTTATTTGCTTGTTTTAAGGTATTTTTAATATTGTGCAAAATAGGCTTAAGTGGTTAAATGTAAAATCAGCAGAATGTCAATTTTTAAAATTTGATTAATTGATTAACAGGTGATAGAATATCAGTTACTAAAATGATCATTAGTTGCAGTGCTATTCTGTACAAATTTCCTTTTACAATGACACTGTGGACTAATCTAATATTTTTCCATCAATACCAATCAATCAATAATAATAATTTCTAAAAGTTAGCTCAGTTGTTTGTGAAATCCTCAAATAAATCAGTAAAAGTCTGAAATTATAATGTAATTCAACTCATGTCTGCCTGCAGCTTTAGCTGCCAGCCTAAGAAAATGTATGTGGTAATAAAAAAAATTTCATCAGGATTAGAACTGCTAATAAATTATTTACCTATATAAAACCTTATACATCACGTTGATTTTTTTTTTTTTAAATCCAATGCTGTGCTGCCTTCTGAGTGCCTGTAAGTAACTGTTATCAGTTCATACCTGAGTTTATTTCAGGATCACACCAACTTTCCAAAAGCATTCATCTCTGACCGTGTTTCGTCTCCTCCTGCCCTCAGTCCGGGTTGGCGCCTGTGGCGGGAACTACACGTCCCCGGCTGGCGTGATCTACTCCCCGGACTTCCCTGACAAATACGCGGCCAGCCGCGTTTGCTACTGGACCATCCAGGTCCCCGGATCCTACGCCATCCTCCTCAACTTCACCTTCTTTGACATCTCCGACCAGACCGACATGGTGGAGCTTCTGGATGGCTACACCAGGGAGGTGGTTGCCCGTTTCGACTGGCGCAGCCCGCCGAGGGGGCTGGTGAACATCACAGGAGACTTTGTTATTCTGTACTTCTTCTCAGATCGCACCAATCAGGCTCATGGCTTTGCTCTTTTGTACCAAGGTAAGATTAATGAACAACCATTACTACTGCATCCTGTAAACCTACTACACAGTGTGTGCTGACTTGATAGTATTTTGTTCAGCAGTTTTAGTTAAGTTATCTCCTGTTAGGTCTGATGCTCATGAGGTACAACTATCAGTCATTTACCTTACAAATCTGCCTTTTATGAAAGACCAGCTGGAAGAAAAACATTGCTAAGGTAAAGCCATATTAGTTTACTTTGAAGTATACCACAAACACATAATGTCTAAAGTCAAACATATTGAATCTTTGTGATTTGGTTAAATTTAAAACTGCAGTTTTGGTTTGAGGCCAGTCACAAAATTGTCATATGTTCTGTGGCAGGAAGATGGGTTATAAGTCAATTTAAAAATCAAAGATTCCATCCTGAAAGAAAAGTATGTTTGTGTATCTGAATGTGAAGAGCGGCTTCATGGAACTGGTTAAATGTTGAATTGAAACAATGTAAAGACATAACTCAGTTTAAAATAAGATATGTTAAATCGTGAAATATATTAAATGAAGCTAACTACTTGCTCAAAAAGGATGTTGGAGGTTTTATGTTTGATTGAAACAAATGGTTTGAGTTATGCTATCCAGCAGTAAAAAAAGAAGTTCTGTTTTTTATTATTGATCATTTTATGTTATATGTAAATATATTTCAAATTTCCTGTTTTGGAAATGAATAATGTGCAAAAAGTAACACATATACAAGAAAGTTGGCAGGATCAAATAAGTTTATACTTCTACCTAACTCCTTTTCAAGTAAATAGTTGTTTAAATATATATCATGGTTTATGAATTGTGATTAACTAAACTAAACTAAATTAAATTAAACCAAACTAAATCATATTGGCAATCATCATATTGTGGGGACATGTTTTTTCTCAGTAGGTACAGAGAAACAAGATAATGGTTTTAGAATGGCCCAGTCAAAGTTTGGCTCTAAATACAACTGAGAATCTGTGGAAAGATTTGAAAGTTCCAGTTCACACATGCTGCCCATCCAACCTGACTGTGTTTAAACTCTTCTACAAAGTATTGGCTCATAGGAATAAGAACGCACTCCACAGTTTTCAGATCTTACATGTAAAAATGTTGAAACCATGTTTTTTTTTTCTTCCATTTTGAAGTTTTGAACCACCTCATGCTGGTATACAACATAAAATTGCAATAAATACATTGGCATTCATTGTTGTAACATGACACAAGGTGAAAAATTTCAAGTTCTGCGAAACCTTTCGCAAGGCGCTGTAGATCTCTCTTCGCAGCTGCAGATGATCCTGCGTATCTGGATAAATTTGTTTTTCCAAGGAACTTGCTCCATTGTCAGCAGGCTGCTTGGCTTTTCCAGAGTTTGCTCCCTGCTGAACCTCAAAGCAAATATGTTGGACAACTATGTACATAGTACTGTCAGTGCACCTTCTTATAATCCAATTTTACTGTGAAGCACAGCTGGGAAAACTGCAGTGAATTTAAAGCCACATGGTTTTTTTTTTCCCAGACTGCCCTGCTGTGTTTTACACAATTTTAATATTGTGTAAATTTTCCCCTAATTTCTAAAGGGACGCGTAAATTGTAAGATGATATAACAAGGTATAGGTGACATTTAATCTTACAGGCTGACACAGAGCGATGCAGTCTGTTCCCGCTCCTCCTTCTCTGTCGCTATTTATATTCCTGTCATTTTTCTGTCTCGGTGGAATTACACTGAAACAATATCAGAAGGTCAGAATCTCCTGACCTCTTCACAGGCGGGGTTCTTGTTTTCTTTGAGGCGTCGTGTAGCCAAGAAATAGAGATGCAATGCAGGAAAAGGTCACCACGTAGAGTCACTGCTTCTGTTTTGAAAGGCTGAAAGCAAACTTTACATCGATACAGTAGGTGAACAGAACCTACTGGAGTCAAGCCGAGGGAGAAGAAAGATCACAGAGTTTGATTATCACCACTAAATCTGTTCTGTATCTCCATGGTGGCAGGCTGGGAGGCTGGGCTGTAATTTCAGGGTAAACACTCTCAGATGAGGATGGTGGTACATTTCAGCTGTGACTGGGTTTGAAGCATGCCATTTGGCCTGCAAATGGGAAACATGTGGGATGTTCCGGGAACATCACAGTCAGGTCGAGCGATTATGTGAAAAGTAGGAAAAATATCCCACGCTGCTTTCGAATCCGACCACCATTCATGGAGGATAGAAACAAGGCGGGATAGAGAAGTCTTTACTTATGGTTCCTGATCTTATTGAAGACTATTTGGTGAGCTGTTGACTTCATGAGAGTATCATCATATTCATCAATACATTATCAGTTTGAGGTACATTTATTTGAAATAGCATGGGTAAAGACATGTATGCATATTACATACAGAATAAACAGATTTTAATTTTAAACGTTTTCTACAAGAATAACTGCATCAAATTTAAAACAACATAATATTTGGTATTAAAAAGCAGGAACGTGCAAGTTCTCCTGAAACAAATCTAATTAAATTACAACTAATGATGAATAAATAAAGTGCAGGCTAAAAATGTAAAATTAAACTTCTCATTTTTATCTGACACTTTACTAAATCAGTATATGTACAGTTGCAGTCAAAAGTTTAAATACATTCAACCTACTTATTACCTAAATTTTAACCATTTATTTGAACAATTTCTTTTTTACAGGTTGTAATAATAATAATAATAATAATAATAATAATAATAATAATAATAGCTACTTAACCAATTCTTTATCCATTTTCAGAAGTTATTTGGCTTGTCCATGTGGGCAGCTGTCAATTTTAGGCAAATTTTGAAGACACTGATCAGCCTCACAACTATGAAATGGTGTTGAAAATCATGTTAGCACTAAATATTCACTCCTCCCTTTGCTGTATAATTTGACATCATCCTCCAAGTCATCAATTAACTTTGGGATTAGCTCATTCTCAAGAGGAGAATTTAACATTTAAACCTGCTTTTAGATGGTTTTAAAAAGCATATTAATTTTCACGTTTGTGTCTGTGCAGCTCTCAGAAGGCAGGACACCAGGACCACAATTCCCAGAGGCTCGGATGAAAAAGAAAGCAAACACGCCTCCAGCACGTTGGGCCCTGAGCTGTCTAGCAGCGTCACCGAGGGATCCAACAGCACCGCCAACGGACGGACCTCGCACATCCTCTATGTGATCACGTCCAGCCCCGGCAAACCCGAGCACGACATGCCAGGTCAGTGGGCTGGACGCGGCGAGACCACCGGCCACAGCGCTAGTATGTTAACACCCCACCATACTCATATCTAAGCATGAACTCTTCCCTCTGAAACTGTTCAGATCAACATTTTTTTCTGCAGAATTGCTTCTACATGTTCAGACCAAGTGTGACTCTAACTGAAAGTGCTTTTTCTACCTGACAATCACTCAGAAGTGAAGTAACTTTGAATTTCCCCAATGTTCCCAACCAGACGTTTTGTCAAGGCAAAGCGCGGGCGTCCTGTGCTTTGCTGATTCCTGCAAACATTCCTCTCCCAGAGTCCCACATGCTTTGCCTCATCCAACTACCTTGTGTTTTCCTCAGCCAGAGGAGAACAGATGTGCGCTGATAATGTGTCACCATTTCTTGACAATTTGCTGGCTGAACACTGCAAACAGGTGTGCCAGCAGCGCTCAAATAGCTCTTCGTTTGCTAATCTTTCCAGTATGCTTGGGTTTGTTTTTGTTACTGTGACAGGATGTTTGATGTCTTGTTACTGAGTCGCTCCCTTTTTTCTGCAGTGTGGACCATCTACGCTCTGGCTGCTCTGCTCATACTGACGGTGGTGGCGATGGTGGCCAAGCTGCTGCTCCACGTCACGGTCAAGTAAGTATGACGAAATTAGAACCGAGAGCCACCAAGCGACAAATGTTAAACCCTTCATCTGTGATATTTCACTGCATTCCTGACATGACATTTGCCGATTTCAAACCTCAGAGTGTAAAAAGTTATATTTACGCAAAAAGTAGTTTCCAAAAGGTGAAGCATTCTGTGGAATCAAGCTTCAAAAGTAATTTCTCTTTACCATAATGCCTTTCTAAATATTAACATCCTACTAAGGGAAAACTGATGAAACACTCTTTAAGCGTACAGCAAATTTAACTGTTTTAGATAAATTACAAACTGCCGGAGCTAAAAATCTGCTGCTAAATAAAAATGTAAATTGTACAGAAAAGAACAGGATATTTACTGTATATGAAATATTAGCAATACATCACCTGCTTTCACAAACAAAAAGACCAAAATGAGTAGCTTGCAACAACGTTCGTCCTGGCTCAGACCATTGTAAGTCCATGTTCAGTTACAGAATAAACACAGTTAAATTCATCACCTTGAGCAAATTTAAAAAGTGGTCTGACTCACTGTTTCATCTTTTGCTTCCTAAATCATAAAACGCGACTAGTTGTATGAATCTATTTTAATAATGTGTTTGTTTGTCAAATTTTTTTGTTGTTGATTTTATTGACAAAAATGTGTAATCTATTATGGGCAGCAAAAACCAGTAGTTCTAATGCATGAAATATGTCTCATCATCCAGGGCGACATTCTGTTATGGTGCAGTACAAACACTAAAAAAAAAAATGAATGAAGAGTTTGCGCGTCACAAGTTTTGTATTGCATACGGCAACTCCAGTCAATGTGGACTTTCTTTGTGTCTGATTTCTGTGTTGCAAACAATGTGAACAGAATTAAACTAAAGACCTGACTAACAATTTCGATGTGTGAATCACCGATTCCTCATTTAAAGGCTTTAGGAATCTGGGCAGCATTTAATCGTCTCCAGCTCAAAATGTTCTGCTTTTACTGGTCAAATCTGAACTGCATAAAGAACAGAGGTTCTTTGAAATTCAGTTTTATTGCAGAGGATTAAAATAAATAAATAAATAAATAAATAAATGATTGAAACTGCCTCAATTGTTTTGTAATTTGAAACATTTAAATTGGACAAAAACAAATGAGCAAAAAAAAAAAACTGAATAAATTTGCAAGGTGATAAATACTTTTTCACACCAGGATCATTATATTTTTTCTATTAGCCCCTTGTTTCAATGAATTCCTTACTTTACATAATTTTAACTGTTAGTATTGTAGATTTTTGATATCAAAATTACCAAAGGTGGGCGATTAAAGATCCAGTCTGAAGGATGTAGTGCCATCTAGTGGCTTAAATTGTGAACTCCAGTTGACCAGCAGACAGCTGCAAATATTGGAGAAAGATTTAACAAACTGTCAAAAATTCACATTAATAACAAGTACTAGAGTGTTTTCTGTACTTGCTCTAAGTTTAGTTTTCTTTTTTGCTTTTTGTTTCATCTCCCGCTTATTTTTTCCTCCAGGACGCCAAACATCCCGACAGTCAGTGGCTCAGACAGCTGCAGCCAGAGCACAGTGTCCTCCGAGCCATGGATCATCCTGTACCGGCCCTCCACCATCTCCCTCTTCAAGAAGAAGCTAAAGAACCACCATGGGGACCTCAGCCCTCTAGTGGGCCACTAATGATGCTGCTGCTGCTGCTCTCCACCGTTATCGCCATCCACAAATACTCTGCTCAAGGGCCGTCGGATGACATGGCTCTGAGACAGTGAAATCCAACGAGGCGCTTCACTAATAAGCAAACGACTGAGTGACTAATGCCAACTGACTCAGTGACTGCAGCTTAAATGGCCTTTTGGCCAAAACAAAAAAAAAGACAAGGCACTCTCATTCCTCTTGGCACCAAAGAAGGAGGGTCACACAGGGGCATAAGGGGCCACAGTGACAGAGAGGAGAGCTAAAAGACTGGATGGAAGAAGATCTAGAGGCTCTTCACACGTAAGAGGCCATTTTCATCCATCATAGCCGTCCTCAGCAATCAGCATACCTCTAAAATCCCTCCAGACTGCAGCTTCATCAGTGAAAACTCACACCCAAACACCTGCAGTCAAAGCTTAACAGTTTCACGTAAACTCCTAACTGCCTCATACAGAAGAACATTTGCTGTCAAAAGCCAGAGTTGTTTCCCTCCAAAGACTTGTATATGTTTGTCTTTTCTATTCTGTTTGCAAATGCTAATCTTGAGTTTCATTATTTTTCTCCTTGATGTGTTTGACATGATAACCTGGGTATATGAGGAGAGGAAATGAATAGTTCACTGAGATATCACAACACTTTAGGTGCTGATCAGAGTGAAGGAGAGCTCCCTCACCCACCTTTTGCTCCAACGTTTGGGTGGAGAGAAGAAGTCACAAGAAGGTTTGGGATTTGTTTTCTCCCTGACAAGCTGCCAGTTTGGGAGTCTGATCTGGGGGCTTGTTTTTCCCTCTTGGGCTGTGGGTGGGAGTCTTTCCGGTTTCATGGTGTTCAAGTGCCTTAAGGATCTCCTCTTCCCCTGCATCAGATTCCACACATCTGTTTCTGTCTTTACATCGACCGGGAACCCTCACAGACTTCAGAACCGATGCAGATATGAGGAGTGAGATTCCCAAGAAAGGATTTCTCTTTGGAAAAAATACCAGACCTTGTGTGTGAGGGGAAGTAGATCCGCCGCCATCAGGAAAGCAACTCTTCATAAAAACGTATATTTTGTTTAATTTGTGTGCTCTTACTTGTAGTCTTGGACATTTACTGAACATATTGTTCGCATTAACTCTTTGTCTTTTGATTACAGGAGAAATGGGGTGAATATTGTTGTATATCCTATAATTCATTGTGGTAACAGAGATATTTATGACCACTCTTTGATTTTATTGTCTCAGCAAACCATTCGAGAGACCCATCTGCTTTTATTTTAAACGGTCTCATTTGGCGAGCTCAAAAGTGGAACGCTTAGGCAGCATTAAAGTGTCTTGAGAACGGTACACTCAGAAAGTGCTCAGCGGTGCCATCCGTAAGCCGACGTTACGTTTGCAGCTGTGACATATTAACCACTTCAGAAAGGTCAGAATCTACTATTGTGCCATCAGCAGTTGGTTTTTCTTGCGTAGGGTTATAACGCTTGAGGTGGTTTCTTCACTCAATGCACTTGGTTTTGCTCGTACTTACAAAACAAAACGGTACTTATCCTGACTTGCATTTAGATTATGGTGAAAATGAGCCGAAATGACCCGATCAACAACCTGAGCACTTGAAGCAATGAGCAGATTCCTGCAGGATCTGAATCAATTAAAAAAGAATAATGCATCGCTGTCTCCCAATTAGAAGTTTGTAAAAAAATAAATAAATTTAAAAAGTGACTCAATGCTGTCTTCTGCTCATCTGCTCAGCTGCAGTCATTGCATTGCAGACGCCCCTGGGTCTGCAGTGTTCAGAGCTGACCATGCGTGGAGAGGAGTGGGACGGGGAAATTAATGCGCTTTCAAATCAAGCACAAGCTAACCAAATGTGACAGTCGGTATCTAACAAGGGTATATTTGTTTGGCTAGCCTGGTGAATTATGCAAACTCCCGACTTCTGTCCCGTCCTCCAGTCGGTCGGAAAATTCCACGCTACGTCTCTTTCGGAGTACTCAAAAATGTCCGCATTTCCCCCCTTTCAGATTGTTGCGAATGTCCTGAAGAGCTCAATGACATGAAAACAATAGCATAGGCCCTGTGGGAAGCTGTCACAAGGGGCCAAAATGTTGTTTTCATGAAATTGTAAATAGCGAAATATAGTGAAATGTTAATTTATACAGTAAATTATTGTTATTTTGTATGTGAATGGGATATAATCTATCTTTTGTATAAGTGAAGTATCTTTGTAGTTTTATTTAATGTGTCCTGGTTGTAAATAAACACTGTATGCATGTTTCTTAAGGCTGACTTGTGTCTGTTTCTTTTTCTGCTCCATCACGATGATAAAACAGGCCTCATATCATCACCAGATTCAGCGTCAGTCACTGAGAAGCATATGGGCCACAAATATCAGATCAAGCAAATCCCATTCCCTCGCAATCCATTTAAAGTCTGTTCTGAAAAAAAAAGCAAAACTGAACATCTTTTTTCCTTTATTGGATCAGGGCTTCATCGCTTGCAGGTTTGGGCATCTGCTCCACCTTCTTTAGTTTCTTTTCCTTTTTACTTTTTCATGAAGCTAGATACTTATCAGACATGTGCAATGATCACACACACCCATCACGCATGGAGGATTTGGAGAAGCATGTGTGACCTGTTGGTTTTCCTCTGGGGTGAGGTGAAGCATGCGTGTTTTGGATGGATCAGCAGAAGTCCAGCTTTATAATTTGAGGACCAAAAAAAGAAAAAACGAAAACACAGGAGGATGTGGGATAAGCTGGCACTCTGGAGATGATTTCTTAATTCATAAAATGTGTTCCTACATGCAGTTTTTTTTAAAGTTTGCTAACTTTTCACTAGAGTTGAGTTTGTTTTTGAAGAACATGTTTCTGTTGGTGCTCTATAAAACTTTGTAGCCAAATTTCCACTGACAGAATGCTCCAAGTCAGCTTTATTTAGATAGCAATAACTTCAGATCTGATCAGAACACTCTTATAAAACAGATTTTTAATCAGTGTTGACTTTCTTGGTTAAATAAAAAATTGACTGTAAATATTACAGTAAAACATATGTATCTTGCTATGTCACACAGTGAGGCAGATGAAATGGAGGTAAAACATCTCCTAAGCTCCCACATGGAAAACTGCATTTAAAAGGTCCATCTTTGAGTCAACAGGTCTCCATAGCAACCATTAGATGCTTCTCCTACATGCCAATCAGGAGAAAGTACTTGTTGGCATGATGAGTGTAACAATGTGGAGTTTATATCAAAAAGTTGATCTATTTCAGCAGCTAAATTCAAGTGAGACACAGCTAACAGCTCAGGCAAGCACATTTAAGATGAGAAATTTACCTTAGATAAACAACAACAACAAAAATATTTTCCATACAGAGGTGCAGACTTAATTAAAGTGTCTTTAGTCCCATCCCGAAGATTGTTATTTTGAAAAGGTGCTTTTAATCTGATGTACCTGTTTTGGGATTTAATCCGATGAGACTTTTCTGTTCAGTTAGTTTCCAAACTAGGAGCTTTGAGCTGGAAATGATGTCACATCCAAGATGAGTCAGAAAACTGTGTTTTTAAGGTTGCTGTTGTTTTTACGTTTCCAGTAAAAGCCATAGAAGTTGATCATATATTTCTCTCCATTTTATGTCTTGAAACACCAAAGGGACTTGGTCACAAGGAGATATTTTACAATACCGTCAGAACTGCTAAAAGGGGATTTATACTGGCAATAATCACAACATTCTGTATTCACAACGGGGGGGGGGATTCTTGTTTTTCCAACTAGGTACTTGCGAAATCCAACGTCCGGGTACAAAGGCATCACACCAAAAGAATGAGTCAGTTTCTGGTAAAGTAAATCATCATGTGCAAAACATTTGCAAAGGGACCTCATCACCACTTGTAGGTATAGTGGAGGATCTGTAATGCTGTGGGGCTGTTTCTCTTTTGAATAATACTCCCATTAGCTGAAAAAAATATGATCTGATCCAAAAGATATAGCTAAACCATTTCAGTTCACAGACCTACATCCTATAAGAAACTTGTATGGTGCCTCACAGTCCTAAGCATCTGCAGAAATTGCCATCTGTTGGAAAACAAAATCCTCTTACCCCCTCTAATGGTGGCAGAATGAAAGAACTATCGTTGTAACTCAGCTCTACAATAAAACAGTTGTTTGCATTTGTTTCTAAAGCAGTCAGAGCCTATCTTGACTGCAGTCTTTGATTTAGACATTTTAAGCGGAGCTTTCTCATCACTTCTTTGTGTCTCCTGTAAAAAGCCAGAGCCTGCAGATCCCCTGTGGTCAGCCTTCCCAAAGCCGGGGAAAAGACTCCGCTGTAAGCGGATCCCTCTGAATCCAAGACGACAAGTAATTTAGGGAACAATGAGACAAAAGAAGGCAGTGTCTGGTTACTGCAAGGATAGAAAAGTGAGAAGAAAGGGGGACAAAAGCTGCCTCTTTTTGCACTCAAGAGAACTGGAGTCAAGCAGATTTGCAGAAGGTCCTCTTCTCTGAGATATTAGTCAAATATGCTTTGGGAAAAAAAGAAAATACTGCTTATCTGGTTAGACACAGGAAATTTGCAATGTTTGTCATTTGTGGTAAATATATTATAAAACATATATACTTGTTTGTAGTAAGTGTTCCGCCAAGGTGGCATCTCTGTTGTTCTAACTGGAAGCTCTGCCCTCCTCTGTAGGAACTGAGTGTTCAGCCATTTCTGTATGTTACCACGATTGACTCAAGGTTTTGGTGAATCAACGTTAAACCACCTGATAAGGATTTAACATTTCACTGCAGTTCTACAGATGGCCAGTAGAGAGCAGCAGCAATCCATCTTCACCTGCGGCCTTTTCATCAGAGGAAGAAGAGCTAGGTTGTAGTGATGGGATTTTCGATTCCTTTTCGAGATGCGGCTCTAATGGCTCTTCTTACTGTGGAGAGCCGGCTCTTTCGGCTCCCCATATATATTTTTGACATTATTAATTAATTAATAGCTTAAACCTAATTTTATAATATTTTGTTTCATTATTGACATTGTTAAGCACTTATGATGAGTAAAAATGCCGCATAACAATGCAATACCGATGCGTGTGATGTCCGCATGTGCCTGTGCAGGTTGTTTGTCGAGCCTGTACGATAGGAAATGCTGACTTTGCACAGTCTGCACTCTGCCCTGGAGCTTGATGTAGCATTAAAATGAGTCCAAATCTTGCTCCGTTTTCTGTCACTCATTTATTTTCACCTATTCAGTTCTCACACTGACTCCCCTTCTTTCTGTGCTTCTTGACCGCTGACTGAGTGTCTGTACATAAACACCTGCCGACGAACGCTATACAGCTTGGCCAACTGTCTGCCGTTTCCACAAACCGACCGAGGGAAAAAACTCTCCGCTCTAGCACTGGCAGAAGAGCAAAACGCGCAAGGAGAGGGAGAAGGGGGGGAGAGACAGCGAGGCACCACAGGACAAAAAAAAAAAATGATGTGGGGAAAAACTATCGGCTCTGGCACTTGCAGAGCACAAGCACAACGACAGGGAGGCGGAGAGACAGCGATATACTGTAGAAAAAAACCCGGCTCCCAAATATGATCCTAAAACGGCTCCCATTGTGGAGCCGGTTCCAATCGTTCACTTCAAAGAGCCGGCTCTTAGAGCAGCATCGTTAGCGACCGCCACATCACTACTAGGTTGCGCAACTTGGCAACATGGCGGCGTCCGTAAGGCTGTTGTTCCGTCGCCTGGCTCGCCTTTCCCACAAAAACATTACTTCTTCAGCTGCTACTGTTTCACGCCGCCCAGGCTGCTGTTTGGGCCCGTCTTCCTCTCGCTGCATTAGTGACACAGCAGAGGACAGAAGCACACACTTCGGGTTTGAAAAGGTGCCCGAGGCAGAAAAGGCGAAGAGAGGTAAGTCGGTGAAGACAGGACGACCGCTCACAGAAGTCCGTTAGAAATCCTGTTGTTTATAGCTTTTCACCCTTATTTCTTCTCTCGTGGTAAACCTTTAGGGAGAGTTCATTGGTGTTTTTTGAATCTTGAGGATTTGTTTGAAAATTCGGCTTATAATTTAGCATTAAGATTATACTTTAATTATCTTTACAATTTTAAACTTGCTCTCTGGTGCTCAGTCCAGTACCTGAACCAGGATTAACACACACAGGGACGGAATATCATATTAACTGCAAATATGTAATCTACCATCATATTTACTAAATACAAGATAACCAAGTTAAGATTGTTTATATTTACAGAGTACTTGCTATTAAACTCAGTTAAATTATCCCAGCACTCAATTGACTGACTGGTTATGCTTAATGAAAAGTACCCAAGCAAACAAAACACAGGGTATTATGATCATATTCATATGCAGACGGCAAGACATTTACAGAATAACCGTCACAACAGAAAGGTCAGATGGCCTACCAACTTTATCTAATAAAGTACTTTAAAATGATAAGAGCTGAAACAAAAAGTAGCATGTAACTGCAAACTCCCCAACTCCCCTCCTAAAACAACAAATATGATGTAAGAATGATAAAAGATTTAAACATGTTTAATGAGCTTTCAATAGGAAATGTTTGACTGAACATTTCTGTGGTTTTAAAATAGCAACTTAAATTTAAGTTCTTGATTAAAGCTCATTCCTATGGAAAAAAAAGAAATAGAATGTAATGCAAAAGGCAGATTATTAGTTCTTACATTTAGATATTATTTCTTTCTAACTTCTTCTTTAGCCTTGGCTCTGACACTTTGCTCATTATGATTAGCTAGCATGGTAATATGGCAAAACTCTCCATAATCTGTATTTTTTTTTATTTAGTTGCTGAAGCTTTTATTGTAACAGTTTGTCCTTTTTGTTTTTAATTTCAGTCTACAAGGTGTTTGAGAATGTGGCGCAGAAATATGACGTCATGAATGATGCCATGAGCCTTGGCGTCCATCGGCTGTGGAAGGACATGCTGCTGCACGTCATGCACCCGCAGCCTGGTGCTCGGCTCCTCGATGTGGCCGGAGGAACAGGTAGACACAAGTTAGCTGATCATCCAGCTGAATCCTCCCCTGGCATCATATTTGCATCATGTACCTTTATCCACCCCCAGGCGATATTTCTTTTCGTTTCCTGGACTATATTTTGTATCAGCAAGAGAGACGGAAGCGCCGAGCAGCGGCTTCCAGCCAGACCCCATCATGGCAGGACATTTCTGACAAGTATCCCACTGAGGACAGACCCCAGGAGTCCAGGGCTGTCGTTTGTGACATCAACAAGGAGATGCTGAAAGTGGGCAAACAGAGAGCAGACAGCATGGGCATCACATCTGGTAGGCTTCAGACCAGTGCAGGTGTTGAGTTGGTGTGATATCTGTAAAGGCAGATCAGAATTTAAATAAAAGGTAGCACTGTGAAAGACTCACTTCAGCTGATCAAAAGCTGCTGTTTGTTGATTGCCTCTGTGTACCAGGGCTGTCATGGGTGGTGGGAGATGCAGAGGAGCTGCCCTTTGATGATGACCAGTTTGATATTTACACCATCGCCTTTGGCATTCGAAACGTCACTCATATCGATCAGGTAACTGAGAAAATTATTAAAACCTAGAGAAATTGCACTCAATAATTCTACTTTAAACACACAAGAGTACAGTCTATTAGTTAAAAACAGGTTTGTAGATTCATTTGACCTATTGTTCATGGCAAATTTTAAACCAAGTGAAAATTGAAAGATTAAAATTGACTTTTTCTTTTAGGGAAAATGTTATCAGATGTGATCTATATGCTGTGTTTTACAGCTGGTACTTAATACCTTTGTCATATTAAGTTTTGATTTGCTATGAAATAAAACAACTTCTAGTTTATGTCATATATATCTACCTTTTTTTGCAGGAACTATTTCTCAATTTCAATTCAGTTTCAATTTCCTATTTATTTTGCATCTCTAAACAATATGAAGAGACAGTTTGGGGGCAGTCACAAAGTGTCAGTGAGCAAAACTTGTATTCTACAAAAATTTGTATTCTTATTCTAGGGTATAATCGTCCTTTTTGAGCTTTATTGAATAAATGCTACTTGTATGCACATTCTTAGAAAATCTGAATTTGCTTTTAGCATTTTCCACGTTTGAGATGTGGAAAAAATCTAAATGCATAGAAAAATGTTTACAGATTATATTCCTCAATCCTCTATCAATTTTTTATTTGTTTTTATAAGATATTGATTGTAACTAACCAAATAGAAACTTTTAGTTTTAGCCAGCTTATTGATGGAATTATTTTTTTGAGTTCCTGACAAAGAACGCTTATATAAATGCACATTCATTTTATAAAACAGATTTTATAAAAAGCTAACAAATGTTATTTATCCTGATAAATAACTTGTTAATTTATTTATTATTGTTTGTAGACCCTTCAAGAGGCTCTGCGTGTCCTGAAGCCCGGTGGAAGATTCATGTGCTTAGAGTTCAGCAAAGTCACCAATCCTGTTCTTGCAAAGTAAGTCGCATTGTAAAATATAACGCTGTGTATGATTGGATGGGGCTGGATGTTTGAACCATTTGAAGGATTTAGAGCTTAATTCCTTTTGAGCTGAAATGAAAATGTTTATCTTCTTTTCACTTTTCAGACTTTACGATGTGTACAGCTTCCAGGTGATCCCAGTTTTAGGAGAGGTGATCGCTGGAGACTGGAAGTCATATCAGTATTTGGTGGAGAGCATTCGCAAGTTCCCTGATCAGGTAAAAAAAATAGTCCATTTCTTTTAGATTTGTATTTCCTGTATGGTTATCTTGAGGTATTTAGGTGACTCTTATCAACATTTTTAAAAAAATTATCCTATATTTTACTAGTATTTGCTGCTCATACTTATTTTGTGAACTTGTAGTGTTGAGACCGATGAGTAAAGACTAAAACTATGACATAAAGAAAGGTAATGTTTTTTATCTAAGGAGGATATTTGACCATTTATCTCAAGTTTGCATAATATTGATGTATTTTAAATGGGGTTTTTTAAGTTTTGTAGTACGTTTTCCACTCTGTTAATAAAACTGAGGGAACAGATCGCATGTACTGAATAATATATGCATTTGAAAGCATAAGTTTAATTACACCGAATTGTTTCCTCCCTGTATAAAGTTAAATCACTCCAAGCTTTTCTTGTTTTAGGTCAGTTGGAATTGCCAAAATAATTTAGATTAGCTAAATACCACAATAATGAGAGAGAAAAAATTTCAAATTTATTGATTAATGTCTTAAAAATCAGAAGTTTACATACAGACTAATTCAATGAGGGGAAGACCAAATGATGATGTAATTGTTTTGGAAACTTTGGAGTTCATTAAGGCAGAACTCTGTGTAAACTTCTGGTTTGAAATATAATTCTATTTCATTGAAGAGAACAAACCTTCAGGTTTGCTGTCATTTATTGAAATATAGTCTTGGATTTGGCTTTGACACATTGATTGTAGTTCATTTAAGAGAGCAGGAAATGTTTCTGTTTTCTTTTCCTGAACGCTGGAAGCACCATCATGGCCACATTCCCACTAGTACATTTTAAAGTCAGAGTTTGTTCTCTGAAAGAAAAAATATGTTTGCAAATTAAGAAGAAACATCATCCTTGGAAATGTTTACTTTTATAAGATCAGAAAAACTTGCTTCAAAGACTGCTGCTGAAGGAGTTCCAAAGTTAAGCTTAACCGCAGTTCAACTCAGAAACTTTACAGCATGTCACTTTGTGGATTCTCCTTTTAATCCTTCTCTTTTGCAGGAGGAGTTCAAAGGAATGATTGAAGATACAGGTTTCTTCTGTGTGCAGTACTTCAACTTCACAGGTGGAGTAGTGGCTCTTCACTCAGGTTTCAAGCTGTGAGCTGCACTCTAAATGCCTCCCGTAGAAATACAAAAAAGAAAACTGTCAAAGCTGATGTGTCACGGACTGATTTCAGACATGAAGCCTCAGAAGCTCTCAGCAGATTCTGCTGCATAATGACAGAAAGGCAGAGGTCAGTGGTTGTTATTTATTTACATATGTGGAAAGCGGTTTTTGTGTTTGCACTTATGGTTGTTCAGATAACTCCACACTAAAGTTTGTTTTCACTGCCTCTGCTGTACAAAAATATTTTTGCAACAGTCTCATTTGAATAAATAAAACCTTAAGTAACTCATTTCAGTATTTGAATTTGTCATTCATATGTAATAGTTTTCTTATTTTGCTCCAATTTAGACATTTATGAGATTCTCACTATTTCATAACCAAGTAAAAATATAATTGGAGTTTTTTTTTAAATTAAATTTATAATTACACATGAGGTATGATTTAATTAATGTGAAAAGCCAAGATTCAGCTTCATAGAATTAGAAAAATGCATTTGACCAATAAAATGATTTCAGTAGCAAAAGATTTTACCTGAACAATCATAGGAAAAACTGTGTTGCTGACATCTTGCAAAATGGGGATAAACTACATAAACTGACAGCTATTTTTTTCAAAGAAAAATGAATAGTTTTATTTAAAACTATTAATTTTAAAGAATAGTTGAGTGGAATTAAAAAGTATTAAAACATTCCAATTTCAAGATTCACCACACAGACATGGTCTGTCAGCAGATCAGGAGCATACAGCTTTGAGGTCGTCACCATTTGTGCCATACATCCGGCAGAAACCTTCTCTGGTATCATTAAAATACCAGGGAAGGTATTTTAATGAAGTTATAGTAAAAGTACAACAGAATAACTTTGTACCTTCTGTACAATCTGAATTAAAAACAGACTAAACACACAGTTGCTTGAATTAAACTGTATATTTTACAGATCTTTGTACACTTTAACAAAACTGTATAGTACTAAAGTTTTAAAATCAGTTTTTTTGGTCAGAGATGATTTAATCGTCTTGTGTGCAATTACCATGTATATACAAAGTCTCATGTTAGTGATTTTTCTCTCAAAAAGAAAACAAAAAGCAACCAAATAACTCAAACGCTCATACACTGAACATAAGACATGGCTTAAAGATAAATATATTAGCAAATAAATATTCAGAGAACATAGTTCCATTTATGAAATGTGTTTGCTATACAGGTACAGAATATACACAGATCGATTTCTAGCCTCTTTTTCTTTTTAAACATTTGTAATCGTATGACAGAAAATAATTATTCTTAGAAAATTAAAAAATATTAATTTTTTACACATTTTTTTATCTTAAGTGCTAGAAACAACAGAAAAATTAAATAGTGACTCAAGTACCCGAAAATGTTATATTTGCCGTAGGTACATATCTCTATTGCAAAGGCAAAGATTAGATTCTCACTTGATTACAGCACTGGGTTAACTTTTATAAATAGGGTTATTTCAGGTTTTCCTCTGTGTAGAGAATGTGTATATTTCATAGAAACAGTATAAAAACAAAACAGTCTGCAGTACAAACAGAAAGGCATGAATGACGAGCATTGATATTGCATGAATGTATTATGCACGGCACGTTATGATTCAAACTGATACACTGTGGTATGTAGAACTGCATCATTTAACAAAAAGTCACAGTACAATAAGGAACCCTTATGAGATACAACTTTAGCTACTTTCCTTTGGCCTTAAGATACAAACTAGAATCTTTTACTGGTATAAGAGCACGCCTCATAGAGGAAACTGCTTAATTGACAGCAAAAATACATTTCTTTTGGGTTTCCAAAATACCTGATGCAAATTGAGTCTGAATTTTGACCTTACGCAGTGTTTAATGTTGCTGTTAATATCTCACTAGAATAAGGCTCTAATGTTGCTTATGTCATACAGATAGGCCACAACGTAAAGAAATGAAATGCATAAACAAATTCTTTATAGTGACTATAATATAAACCAGTGTCAGCCTTGCATTCACATTTCTTTGCTCTTCTGTGTTTCATCATGTGGGCCCACAACTAGAGACCCAGTTGTCTCTAGTTGTTTATTTGCTCTTCAAATAAACAAAAAACAAACAAACAAACAATCATGTCTTTCTGTTTTGGTATAGCTATGTCCATATAATTATTTAGCTTTATAGGCTGTCATTATTCATCTGCACAAATAGAGAAAATATACAAATGCAGACATGCTTCCATAAATAGTAGACAGTGGACCCCTGGTATTTGCAAGAGCTGAATTCCATGTATACTTGGGGCCCCCTCTAAAAATGCTCAACTGCAGAGTTTAATAGTTATGTACCATAATATGCAACAATACACTCAGTGGAAACAGTCCTGACACTACCGCAGTAGCTAAAATCCACATTATCTCTGCTCTTGGGGTTACAGCCAGTCAGCACTAAGAAAAGTGAAGGTATTTCATCTTCCCAATCCGTTTGAATAATTTTTTATTTGCCTTACAAAAAAGAATCTCTGAATAAGCAGGGGTCCACTGTGCTCTCGTTCCTTCAGCTTGCACGTACAAAATTGTTTAAATATTGATTTGATCTAAAATTAGGGCCTTTCTTGGTGGCGTACAACCTTTGAGTTGATGCCAATGAGCCTAATCAGCTTTGAGACATTAGGGGCCACAGGAATGAACATGATGCATTGCTTATCTTAGGGGGTGGGGGGAAAGATACCATTTCAGTAGAAATCCACACAATCTTAGATGATAACATTCAGCGCTCAAAGAGCAATTTTAGAGCAAGGCAACTAAAGGTTTTAAACGACTTCCTGACAGCGTACCACTATCCGACTTTTGACTCTTCTTTCCGGACTCGTGCTCATATTCCCAGATCTCCCTCATTTGTTGAAGTACTAGTTCCCTGTACGGTCAGGCTTGCAGAGAGCTGAGAGTGGAATAAAGCCCTCATCTCCTCAGCCTGACCCAGCTGTCCTGAGGGGAAGTACCTCTCCTTATGCTCATGGTGCTCCCCTGTCTGCAGCTCTGCCTCCATTGTTATGCTCACAGGTAAAAAGCTGCTCTGGGTCTCTGCCCCCAAACCCATTTCACAGTCTGTGTCCTCGGGAATTATGGGTATCCTGTGGTTGAGTTCGCAGCAGCCCTGTCCTAAGCAGGCATCTGAGTCCGAGTGTGCGTACTGCACATTAACGGCGTAGTCCTCCGTGTAATGTCCCGCTGCGGCCCTGTGCACCTTCATCTCTTTGTAGAAGCAGCAGGGCAGCCCTTCATAGCTCACCTGCTCAGAAGGAGGATACAAGTGTTCGGGTGTGAAGTAGTTCTTAGGGGAGGAACTCTGAAAGTCTACACCCCGTTGACAATGTCCCGAGGCTACAGGCCCTGCTTGGTCCAAGTCCTGCCCTTTGCTTTCTGCATTGGGAGGAATCACCTCAAAACAGCAGCTACAGGCTGCAGCCCCAAGTTCTCCCGACTCCTCCTGAGCCCCTGTCCCCCTGTCGGCTGCAGCGGCCTCTGGGGCCCCAGCTGAGGTAGTGCTCGTGTTAATGTTCTCCCTGGGTTCCAGTGACGAACGACTGCTGTAGTTGGGCTCCAAACTGCAGTTGGAGTGATGGTCCCCCGAGTTGTATCCCGATGCACCAGCCGGAAGCTGAAGGCAGTCATGTCCCAGTGGAGCAGGGATTGATGAGTCCTCAGTGGGGGCGGTGGTGCAACCCGAAGCACCCGGTTCACCCGTGGAGCTCCTACAGGGACTCTTGCTCCTGTAGACATAAGGGTCGTAGTCGCTGCTCAGCGAGCTGCGGAAAGTGGAGCAGCTTCCGTAAACCCCCTGGTTGCTGACCTCGGTACAGTCCAACATGGAGTCGCTAGAGGAGCAGTGGCACTGGCCAGAGCTGCTGCTGCTGCTGTCACTACCCGGACAGTCGGCGAGGTAACCGCTGCACACAGAGCGGTGGCCATGGTAACAGCTCAGGCCAGAAGTGCTGCCACTATCCCCTACCCGTGAAGAAGAAGGAGGCGCCATGTGTACCACTGTGGGGTACAGGAGTCCTTGCTGGAAGG
This sequence comes from Xiphophorus couchianus, assembly GCF_001444195.1. NCBI lineage: Eukaryota > Metazoa > Chordata > Actinopteri > Cyprinodontiformes > Poeciliidae > Xiphophorus > Xiphophorus couchianus. The sequence goes on from NC_040239.1 coordinate 5,361,535, forward strand.
CTCTGCTGTGGTGGCCCTTGTGGGCTCCTGCCCCTCCTCCCAGCTGCCCAGTCAAAGGCCCTTGCGCCCCCTCTGGCTGCTGAGGGAAAGACAAGCCCTGGAAGTAGTAGTGTTGATACATAGTTTCATACTGGGAAAAACAAGCTGCTCGGGAGAAGCTGCGACCGTGGAACTTGGGTCGTTTAAAAGCGGTATGATGCTGCTGCGCGGAGTAGGCGGGGGGTCCGCGGTGCTCCAACCTGCAGTGGTGGGGGTTGAGTGAATGTTCCAGATGGAGGGCGGGGTGGTAACTCCGGAGGAAAGCCGACGTTGACTGGGGTGGGTACAGACCTTGAGGGTCCGAGTGCTGGTCCACCGTGAGAACGGTGATAGGGTTGCCATGGGGGTCCATGCTGGTTCTGGTCGGGTATGCCGTCACCTGGCCGGCACGGTGGACCCTGCCAGGATAATGGACCGGCAGCACCACCCGCTGCCTGCCGTGGAGCGAGCTGCCAGGGTCCATGCATGCTGGTCCTGGGTTTCCCTTCTTTTGTTCTGCGTCATAGAAACAGGAAATAATAAATGGTTAAACTTTTGCTAAAAATGACTGAACCGTGACCTTGAACAGGTTCGAACAGGTCCATGGATTATAAAAAAAACATGCTCATTACATTTTCTCACAAAATTAAATTCTTAGATAATGATTTTTGTCTGCTCAATTCTGCCCATCTTAGGCTTTCAGAATGAGTTGTTGTAGGGCCTCCTGTCACTTTAAATCTAAATAAGCTGCTTCTGGCCACACCCCCGCCCCCCAATGCAACTTTTACATTTGCACATAATTATCATACATCTTTAAAAAGCATAAGCGAAGCCTCCTGCACAACCAGCAAGAGTGCAGCAAGTGGTTTCTGGATGCTAAGGCAACAACAAAACACTTGTCTATTCCAGCAGCTGTTGTACAGCGCATAGAGTTGTAAAACCAGCTGACCAAACGTGCTTGAGCTCTGCTTGAGTTGCTAGGTAACAGGTGGAGCTCCGCTGGAGTTGCTAGGTAACGAGCAGTGCCTACTAATTTGTGATGTTACATTCCGCTAATTTTGTAGACACCAAAACAACTACTTATTGCCAGAAAACACCTGGGCGTTTTTTTTTTAAGTGCTTGGGCTGTTTTTAGAAGCCTAAGCACTTGGGCTTCTTGAAGTAGAAAAAAGTTGGAAATTGCGTTTAAACATACCGATAATGTTGTGTCTACAGTGGGGACAGGTGTGATGCTGAAGCAGCCAGGGGTCAACGCATTTCTTATGAAACCTGTGAGCACAAGGGATCACCCGCAACTCCTGTAGAGGAAAAGAGGAGGAATTAATCAATTCAGTTTATTTAGGTAACACCAATTCACAAAAAAATGTCATCTTGAAGTACTTTCCAAAACAGAGGGGTTTTAATTCATTATATACAGAAGCATATGATCAATTAAATGAACTACAATGTATGTGTATAGCAATATTTGAATTTAGTCCTAATTATAACATAAACCAGTCAATCTCAGATTAGGTTAGTTGAGTTCTTTGCAGCAATCCCTCCTGCTCAGCATCTGAGCAGTCATGAATAAAATCACCCAAAATATTATATTGTAAAGGCCAGCTTCATGAATGCATATTAAAAAAAATATCTACTGGATCACATGAGTGGTTCAAATCAAGTATTTGGTGTAAATATCTGTTAGATATTCATTTGGATGTGGGAATGCATTATGTTGCCTCTGTCCACAGGGTGGCAGCAGAGCCACACAATTCACAATTGCGGGTTTAATACAGATCATAACTCTGAAGAAAAAGATTCAACACATGCCTCAAACTAAACTCATAGTTATTTAGAACAAAAATAACATGTTTCTTCTGAACAAAACAAGAAGCTCACACTTGAGTATTAGTATAAATAGAATTGGATTTAGTTGCCATATTGGCTAAAAGGAATTTGGAGACAAAAGCTGGAACAGTTAGATTGTTCTCCACCAAGAAATCTCTCGTTGCCTTTAAAACTCCGTGGCTTAATACATGACTCATCTTCAAGCTCTTTTCCATCAAAGCCTTTGTTGCTTAGTTCACTCCTCAAAAACTGCTTTGATGCCATTCAGCCTTTTATATCGCCACTTCCTTCTGTGCAATCCTGGCGCCATGCTTTGTTGTGTTTTCTTCTCCTCACCAAAAAGACTCATAACCACAGAGAACACACACACTCGCAGACTCAGTGCCCCCTGGGGCAACAGGGTTTGTCCCTCCAGCATCCATGAATAAAGGATGAGCAATGCAGTTACAGTAAAAACCCTAAAGTCCAAGACTGGGATACATATTTTGACAGTGACTCCATGGAGATTTAAAGAAGGCCGTGCTTAGGGGCCTTATGGGACAGGAAGTGTAATCACAGTCTGGTGTACTCTGGGCACCCCTTATCTCTCCAGGTGCTGTGAAAGACTGAGCTAAATGTCTAAAAAGGCGGCGGAAAGAACGTCGGTAAAAAAACCCCCTCAAGGCTGCGGTCCCCAAGCACATCAGGGGGACTTCCATTCTATTGTCCACTGCAATTTTGTTTCATGTCGGCATAATATGTCATGAACAGAAAACAAACTCAGTGGCTCCATGAACACAAAGGTCAGCTTGCTTTATATATGTTCCCATTAAGCCGAACATTTACGTTGAAAAAGCCTTGATAACCGTTGAACTTCAGTGTATTTTAATTAGTTTTAGTGATAACTGAAAGTAGAGAATGCTTCAAGAAGGGGGGAAAATTTGTAGACTTTTAAGGTATATCTTGCATATCTAGAGACCTCTCTGTTTTCTCATAATTTCTTGGAAAATTGCTAAAGTTCAGTCAGACTAATTGAGCATCAGCAGATAGGAATTTTCAGAACTCACCCTGGACTTTTAATAGGCCATTATAACTCAAACATTTGTGACTACACAATTGCAGAAATTTATGCAAAAAAACAAATAAATAAAATACAGATCTGCATTTTTACATTTTTTACACTATAGTAAAATTGAGAGCTTGTTGCAATTTTTTGGGGGAAAAAATGGTAAGAAAAAAAAGGTTTTAAGTGACAGCTAACGTCCATATGGTGGCGGAAGTATTTCTTACTTCTACTACACTATTGCACTGTTATGTTACTTGATATAGACTGTGATCAATATTGCAAGTAACAAAAAGTCACATTTCCTGTCATACATAAGTGCAAATATCGCAAAATCCCTTGCAAATACTGCTAAAGTAGCATCACAAAATCAGTGATTTTGATTGCAAAAAATAAAAATAAAACAAAAAGTAATCATGAAAAATTATATTTTAGTTTAAATTTGTTTAACCAGAGCAGCTAATCCCAAATCTCTCCCACATGGCTTGTGATAAGCTTCAAACAGAATATTTATTCTTTTGGCTTTTTTCCGATATCGGCACTTTACAAATCAGCATTCTTCTGAAGGTAATTTGTTGCACCGGATTTTAGAAAAACATGCATCATTCCTGTTTTACTTCAAAGCTTTTAACTACTTTCCCAAATTTCAATAAAACATAGTGACACTTTGTAATTATCATATGAAGCAGCTGAAAGGACAAGTATTTTTTAGTCAAGTTTTATGCTACAACATCCATAAAATGGATTCTTTTCTTACCTCCCCATCGATGTATTTCTCCAGACAAATGGCGCAGTCAGAGGTGGAGCTGCTGCTCAGCGAATCAGAGGCTCCACAGCTGCTTTCTCGCAGGCCCTTCCCTTTCGCCTTGAACTTGCGTGTCTCCATCTTTTCCAGCGCCTGGATGGCCATTCTGTTCATGGAGCTCTGCCGTACACAGGAAAAAAAAAATTGATTTTTTTTTTGTTTGAGAAAGTTTTGCGGAATCTACACAATAGCTGCAAGCATTCCCTACAGCATTTATAAATGCGAGATCGGAACTATAGCAGAGAGTGGAGGATATAAGTTAAGACTTGCCCTGGTGACATGCAAGAAACATTCACAGAAGACGCATTAGGAGCCAGATGTGTAATTATCCTCTTTGTCTCTAATTTGCTTCCTGTAACCTTAACGGATAAATGACTTTGTAGAGGTCAACTCATGAGTCATGTCCAAAAGATTTGATGATTTAAAGCAGACGGCGACTCAAGAAAGAAATATTTTTGTTGACGATTAATTAAACCGCAACGTGGGTGTTTCTGCCTTTTTACTCCATTGTGTGTAGATAACTGCAGATGGTTAAGATGGAGACAACAGATCAACAAAAAAACTTTGGCCAAAACATCATTCCAAGATGAGGCTTTGAGGAAAGCTATGAATTACTTTTTACATTTAGCGCATCAACTCACTCTGAGGAAAATTAAAAATCAAAAACAGGCAGCTCAGGCATCCTGGCTGGATTACATTCATCTTAACGGATGCCGCTGCAGGTTTTCTGCCCTGTCATGACATCTCTGTGTGCTTGGCGCCATCAGACAGCTTCTCATCAGCATTAATTAAATGCTAATTCCAATTCATGCATCTCGACATAAGCCTCCACTGAGAGGTTTTTGTCAACACACAAGAGGAATCCATCAGCGGCGGAGCTACTGTCGCATGACTCGACGCCTGCAGAGGAGCTTTTGTAGAAAAAACCAACAACAAAAAAAAGAGACTTGTGCTTCCGGCGCTCACATGTTTGTAGCTAAGTGAGTTACTGACCTGACTTCGCCTTTGCTTTAGTTTGATCTTGATGAGGAGGATGAGACAAACCAGCGACACCACGACGAAGAAAGCAAGAAAGATGCCCATGTCGAAATATTCCGTAGGCTGCTGTGGAAAAAATACATTAAAAAAAAAATCAATGTTAAGATATTTCCACATGCAGCTCATAAAAAAGGTTTATATTGACTGCGAAGACATATCTATTAATTTCTATTCACTTCAAATATTTATTCGCTTATATACAGTATATGTACTGTGACACTAATTTACACAAGTTACAACTTTGTTAACACAAGTTAACACAACCAAATTTGACACAACTGAACAAATCGTTATGGGGAAAAGAATGTGTAAAATATTTTGTTTAATCCTCTTTTTATTCAGATTTAGAAGTGATATGGTCATATTTGCCCAATCTGCCCAGCAAAAGTTCATCAAATCTCTCAGCTGTTGAGAAAATCTCCCTTTAGCAGACCGCAGAGATTTTCAGTCAAAATTAACTAATTGTGATCCTTATTATTGAAATACCTCTTATTCTATAGCTTCAATCAGAAACCTGAACATATTGGGAGAAAATGTGGTGGTGTTTTGGAATAATTAAATCCACTCAACCAGAAAACCCGACATGATGCAGCCACCACCATGTTTCACTGTAGGAATTGGTCAGGAATGGTTCCATCAGACTATGAACTCTTCCACCAGGTTTTGGGAGGTTTCAGGTGGAGGTAGATGCTTTCTTTGTTGGAAAAGGCTTCCTTCTTCCAACCATACCCTGAAGATGCTTCTCAATTACCTTCAGAAGTCGGCCATGAATATGAGAATAAAGGAGATTATGCTCCCATGTAGAAAACGACCCTCTTGGAAACCTCCTTGAACCAGCTTTCATTTCTTTTTCTCAATTTTGGATGAATATCACTTAATATTATTAATGACTTTCCTTACAGTGCGACACAACCCTCTAGCTCCTTTAACTAAAGGATGACTGAATGCGGAAATGTCACTTTTTTTTTACCTTTCCCTTTAACAGATTTGTTTTTCTTGCAGTTGAAAAAAGTTCTGATATTTTTTTTTTGCTGTGTAGCTCCACTTTGTAAGACAGATTCAAATTTTTGTCTGTCAATTTTTCCAGTATTTGATCATTTGTGTCCCATTAAACTCATAAAACTCGCTGCTTTGTTCCTAATTGAGTCTTAAGATCTAGAATAAAAGGCGAATACTAATACTTCAAAGAAGTCAATTTTATTCCTCACCAGAAAAAAAAAAGGCCTTTTATCCCAGAATTTCATTATGTTAAGTTATTTGACCTCCAACCTTGCTGGCCTTTTATGAAATAGCCAAGCAAACAAACAGGCCTTTGACTGGCTGATATTAATCTGTCACAGAGCTGTGAAAAAGCCTTCAGCCTTGGGGCACCAAGCAACTCAGAAGAAAGACAGAACGATTTCACAGCTGGAATTTACACGGGTTTCCTACATCTGAAACTTTCACCACCAGTATAAGCTCACAGACATTTTCCACGTCTATATCGTGATCCAACATGTGCTTCAGATCTGTCTCACACGTGTTTGCAGCATCTTTGCTCTGAAGTTGGAGGCGTGAATGTGAACCCTTACCCTCGGCGGCCTGTGCTGGATCCGAGCTCGGGCCACCTTCTGCTTGTTGACGATGTTCATGAGCTTGACGGCGTCGTTGCCCTTCACGTAAACCACCGGCCGTTTCAGAGGATCCTCTGCAACCTGGTTGAGCTGGGGACAGAAGAAAAAATATTCTTAATCTTAATATGCTGCTAATTTTGCCCATGTATGTACAGTGAAAGGAATAGATGAAAAAAAATATGGATAAGAAACTCCAACACTGAAAATTACCTTCTAAAATTATCTTTATTTATTTAGCGCTGATAAAAATAATAAAATTATGACTTATAAATCTCAGGTGATTTAAGAAAACCATCACTATTGTAAAAGAAATTGTTTGATAATGACTTTAAAAGTTGCTGCTTTGGATTTTCATGTTTTTCTAATAATGTAAGCAATATTTGGGTGCAGCTCTTCATCTGATGTGAACCATTTGCCCTCAGTTTAAAAAAATTTGTGAACGACAAGAAACCACCTGCAGTTTTTTATAGGGGCGATATGTCTAACCACTTCATTATGTGGTTAGACATAATGAAGTCTAACTCACTCAAAATATTTTGAGCAAAATATTTGATATTACTCAAAAATATTACTATATACCCTTCTCAACTGTCAAGTCTCACACTTAAACAGTTAATGGTACAGCTTTAGCCAAGTTGGGTGTGTCTCCATTGGTAGTGTGTTCCTCCCTATGTGGTCGACACTCTAATGATGTCATTTTGTGCATGTAGTCAGCTTCTCCAAAGTCTCTCAGTGTTTGTTGTGGGGTCCAGTGGACGCCGAATGCGCCACAATTAATAAAAAGGTTTGGACATCAAGATTTGACCATGGAATTATGGTTTTGCCTCTTGCTAACTAATATGGTCTGATTGGGAAAATGGTGGCTAAGATATTGTTGTTGACGTAAAGCAACGGGCCAAACAACAGGCCAATCAAATCGCTCGTGCGCAGTACCCAGCTAGGTCCAGCATGCACCACTGTACCAGCATGAGTCTCTGGGTGGATCCAGAAAGGAAGAACTGTGCAGTATCTCACAAATCTTTCCTGCCACAACAACTCTTTGAAGATATTTGGATATGACTTATGACAACATTTATTTTCCAGATAAATAAGGCATTTTTCTAACCTTACCACAATTTTGGTTTGTTTGCTACAAAAAGATTGTTCCATATTATTGTTTCTAAATATAACGTGTAAACAGCGATGCGACAGATCATCCTCTGATCAGATGGTATTCACAGAGACGCAAACCTATAAAACTGCATCGGAGGGTGTAAAAACACACACTCAACCAGCAGCTAAAGACGCTGCTGCATGAAACGTCTGCAGCCATGACACAGAGATGTGTCACAGCACAGAGTCTGACGTGTTTTCATTTTATGACGTGACATGACTGTGCGTACAAATGGTAACGTCTCCTCTCAGTTATCAGGTGAAACTACGCATAGGATAAAAGATATGGAAACCATAGCAACAGTTTGCCAGGCAGACTAGAAAGAACGAGTCCAGACTTTTCAGTCAGTCCTATCTGTCCTCCCTGTCCTACTTTTCCCTCTGCAGGTTTTATTTATTGAGTTTGCATCTCGTTTAAGGAAAGTTTCTAACCTTCTTGCACAGCAGCCGTCGGCTTTGCATTATATGACAAATTTGGAGAGAAAAAAAAAAACAAGGTCAAGTGTATTAACTTTACAAGACTTCATCTAATTTTGGCCCAGGGACCTTAATTCTCCCCGAGCTCCTCCTCCCTGCCCCTCGGCCTTGCGGCTCCTGTCTCTGCTGATCGCTCTGCTCTGACTGGAAAAGCCTCTCGGGGGAATTTAACACAGCCGCCCAGCGCTGCCTTTCATGTGGTTTGCGCGCAATCCCTTTTATCTCTCAGCTACGCACTTTACGACCCAGCAGCAGAGAAGAAGAGGAAAGGAAAAAAAAAACCCTCTCTCTCTCTCTCTGCAAGTCCAGGCCTGGCGTTGCAGGGATGAATACCACAGGAGAATTCTTGTGACAAAGGCGCTCAAGGGAGCAACTGAGGCATTATGCAGCAAAGACACGGGAATCAGAAAGACTGAAAAGTGCAAGCATGTGGATGTGTGTGACAGCAGATTTATGTGACTGTACAGGATGCTTTGAGGTCTCAGGAGGTGATGTAATGTTCTCTACCTGTGCAATTATGAGCTTCAGAGCGTTTGGTCATGGTCAGGTAGAAGCTAAGCTTGAATTCTTCAAAAGTACGAGTTGTGGAGTAGAACAGCAGCAAAGAAAGTACATTGCTTAGACAAACAACAAATATGCAGAAGCGGCGAGGAGGGCAGGACATGTGGCCGAGCCACTTTCAGAAATGAAAAGGCCAAACAAGAAAGATTAAGTGGAGAGAGTGAACGCCTGGGTAATTCTAGGTGTGTACAAACCTGATCGATGGCATCCGGATTCTCGGATACATCAAAGATGACGGCCGTGGCTCCGCGCTGCACTGCTCTCTTCGCCTGCCAACACAGAGCACAGGAGTAATCAGACATGATCAACAAATGTGCACAACAGGTTGCACGATCAGCTGCAACCATCTTGCTTGTTAAACTGACAGCCACTAGAGGGAGCTGTCTCCCTGAGATTAACCCTCTACAAGCATGGCATGAGAAAGGAGAGTAATCGAAGAGAGAACCAGAGAGAAGTAAACAAGTCAGTGATTACATTTGCTGGGATGCACATGTGGCCCTTTGGTTCATTCCTCCAAAGTCCCGTGATGTCATCCCATGTAAATCAGCACCACATTAAGGCAAACCCATGTGACAGAAACCAAAAGCAACCCTCACCCACCCCCTGCCCAAAGCCAGGACTAACCCACCAATTTTCATGTGATGCAACCATGCACGGCAAGAGTGGAATTTGAACTGAAGTCTGCGGAGCGCGCTCGGAAAAATTGAACAAAGTTATCAGGGGTTTCCAGCTGTTAGAAAATGTGAGCGTCTTTCATGTGAGAGGCAGGAAAAGTTACAGCGCACAGGCCCTTTTGAAGAGTTCTGCTACAGGCAAGAGATAAAAGAAATGCTTGCATTTGCAGAACCCAAGGTATCTCCTTGCAGAATCCAAATTGGCATTCCCTCGTCAAAAAGGAGGAAAGCTGTTGTTTTATCTTAACTCATGCCTTCCCCAACCATCCTTCCTCAACCATCTTGATTCATACTGCCCTATTTAGAGAACGTTTTGATGTCTGCTCTACAAGATCTAAGGGAGTGCAGCTAGGATCATATCCTGGTATTATCAAGTGCCCTTGGGTTTCTGCCAGCACTCTTAATAACTGGCGGGAAGAGGAGGGGGTGAGGATCAAAGTGACAACGCGCAGTGCTGCGATTCTGCTGCCGCCTGGCTGGAGAGTGTCTTCACGCCAAGCTGCAGGCCAGCTGAAAAGGGGGGAGCATGATGGTATGTGTGGGGGAGGCTTTTACAGAGCGTGACGTTGATTCCTGTGGTGACGTTTTCAGAAATGTGATGCGGAGCACGTTTCTGGACAAATTGTCCCAGGGAGGAACAGGTTCAAGGAATTAAAACAAAAAGAAACTTCAGTGACGTTTAAGAACAAAGGAATTCTGAAAGATTGTATTGTTATTCATCAGGCGCTCATTCTTTTACCCTGTGAAGAGAAGATACGATCTCCTTTTCAAGTCGGTTATCGCAAAAACCTCAGTTATGGATCCCTAGTGGTTGTTTCAAATCTAGGCAACACTCAATTTTTAGGTGATCATTTCACCACTTTGCCATTTCATACCAGACTTTTTTTGTCAACAAAAAGTCGACATTATGTCCCGACCTTGGGACATTTCATATTTTGACAAGCAACCTTTTATAACCTAGTCAGTCTACTACAAGAAAATGTGGATATAGTTGCTGCCTAGAGTTATTTTGGAGAAGTCAAGAGTCATCTATCATAATTCAAATAGAATGGAGTGAGGATGCAAAGTAAAGTCTTAAGACAAGCATACATTGAACATTAGAGGTTTCAGATTCCTCACCAACTTGAACATCTGATATTTCCAAACATTTGATGAACTTTGCATCTTTTAAATCATCAAAAACTTGATCATATGTAAAGTGACTTTTGCTGATTGTATGATGCAGACTACATCTCTGACCTCTTCTCATCCTCTGAGGTCTTCTGGTCTAAGGGTGTTAATGGTTCAGGAACATATTTTAAGACTTTAGACCAGCAGAATTCACAAGAAAGTTGTGGATTGTGCTGCTTCCATCTTTACACTTTTGGTTGTTGATTCTTTTCAGAAGTACCTGAAAACTAATTTATATGGACTAGGTTGTAGTTTGTTTTTGGCTGTAGGATTTTTTTATGCCATATATGATTTTTAATGCTTTTCCGTTTCGTCCTTCGTGTTTCTATTTTCCTGCCTGTTTTTATAGTAGAAAACTTTGTGATTATTTAGAGCTGTGAAGTGTTTTATGCATTTCCTTACTGTGACTAAACACATAAAACACTTAGAGCTTCTAGTTTGTACCTAAAAACAAATTCAGTCATGAGCCACATTGTCTCCTGCAACCGTTTTGGATTTAACCTGAACTTGGCGTGACGTGACACAATTTGAAACCTGTCATGCTTCAGACTGATCCATTTGACTTTTTTACCTGTTAAAACTGGCAAAGACTCCTTAGAAGAAAAAAAAAAAAAAAAAATCAAAGCTGAATCTAAGATCACATTTTGTGACATTGTTGTCAAGTATTATGCAGCTGAATAAACATCTGCAATGTTTACTTTGAAAATATATTTAATCAAGTGTTTTTTGTTTTCTTTTTACAAATTTATTATTTTTATTCATTTTATATAAGCTATAAGTCAGTTATGATATAATCTGCTCATCAAAAACATTTGGGCTGAATAGAAAAGTTACATAACCAAACTAACAGAAGGTCTCTGATATTGAGACGCATATTTATCATTATCTGTTGATTTAATTTTGAATGTAAACACATCATGACCCTCTGACTCAATTAGATTTCCCCTCGGTTTAATCCACAGAGAAGATGTTTATGAATCAGTCTTTTAGATCTCATTACAGGCCAATTAACCCAGCAAGCCGATTCCTTCTTTCCCAGTTGTGAAATCAGCGACGCGCCATAAATACGAGCCTCCTGTTCCCTCTCCCTGCCTCCTCTACATAAACTAACATCACCCTTTCCATGCTTTTATCCACTTTTGTATTCGGAAAGTTCAAAAGAGGGAAGAGCGGAATCTCAGCTCGGCTTTTTCCCTCTCTCCCAGTTTTCTCTCAGTTCCACACTGATGCTGCCCCCCCCTGCACATTTAATTCAGCACAAGTCTGCTGCTTTGATGTTAGCTCTCGCAGTTAATAATTAATAGCTCTTGGTAAGACGCTTTGAGAAGAAAGAAATCTCCCTCCTGAAGAATCTCTACTCGGGCAGGCCTGCGCTGCAGTGCAGGGACTTGCCTGACGACAACAAAAATGCACCCACAGGCAAACCTCTCCTCCTTCAAAAACATGACACAAAACTACAACCTCGGACACCACAGGAAAGATAAACGCTGCTAAAAGATTGCTAAATACCTAAACGCTTCAATGAGCAAATGCTGTTTACTTCACAGCCTCAAACCGGCTATAGAATTTCAAGTGGCAGCGTTCCTGTGTAAGGATATATTGTTCAGGCAATTTGAGATGGCATTCAGTCTACTGTGGAAAACTTTTTAAAAAGAAGAATCACATAGAAAACGCGAGTTTTTATTCATACGCTTTTTATTGAGACCAAATGGGGATTTTTTTTTTTTTAAGGACGTACGGCCAGTAAAATGACCAGGTGCTTCTGCTTGAAGACGACACTGAGACAAGATAGATGAAAGCTTCATGAAGTGAGGAATTTTGCAGTAATACTCAGATTTATAGATTCAGTTCTGAAAACAAGGGACTCCTCTCGCAACTTTTTAGCAAAGTTATTTATTTATTTTTTTCTTACAGTCATGGTTAAATGAAAACACAGATACAAATCCCTTATTGGCAATAAAACGCACAAAAACAGAGCTGCACATTATGTGTTGCAAATATAAAATTATGGCAGTATAAATATGAAAATTGGAGAGAACTGCTCAGACTGCAACAAATGTTATCCAATTAGCATGAATTAATTCAGCTTCTATGCACCACACATCTGGAACAAATTTCCAGAAAACTGCAGAGCTGCTGAAATTTTTGATAATTTTCAAGAATTTGTTTATCTACCAAAGCAGAAGATGCAGATGCACATGTCACTTTATCAACAAAACTAAGCTGTTTAGATAAAAATAATGAATTCAATATTTTTCCAGGTGCTGGATAGACTTCTCTTTACCTGAAGTCTTTGGTTCAGAAAGTCATCAACACTGTTAGGTATTTTATTATTTAGCTCAGAGAACCAACAGAGAGACATTCATTATCACATATCACACATTTTCCCAATATCACGAGGAAGCTGAAATGAAAAAGCTGAGACTGAAAGTGAAACCTTGCTACTTCCAGATGAGTTGAGTTTGAAAGTAGCAGCCAGCAGCTGCTGATGTACTTTATGAGATGATCATCATTATTTGTGACCTCCGTAGAAGCAGTTCTCAGCCAGTTTGCCGTTTTAGAGCACACATGTTGATGAGGAACAATTGTTGATGTGGTGATTTCCAATCTATTTAGGGATATCAGTCTACTGAGAGAAAGAGTATTTATAGGTGGAAAAAACTTGAGGGTAGCCAGGCTTACCAGGAGTGGACGCCCAGGATTTTCACTCCAACATCTGACTGTGAAATGCTCATGTAGATTTTATGACAGCACAGCTAGGAAGTCTAAAGACAACTTGTTCTCCTTCATAAAAATAAAGGCTTACATCAGGAAAGCTCATATTTTGTCATGACATTATGTTTGGTGAAAGCCAAATACAGCACATCTGGTGGTAAACATTTTTGCCAAATGTCAAGCACAAGGGTGGAGGGATGATGCTGTAAGTTAATCTACTTTACATTGAAAACTTTTTGAACTATTTTGAATAATAAAAAAATCTTGACTGGATTGTTTGATAACTAGGATCACTTGCAAAGTGTGTATGACTGAATTGAATAGATTTTTTTTTTGGATCTTGATATGATTGGTGGTATTTAAGCAAGCTGAACTGAAGTGAGTGATTATTTGGGCTTGTTTTGCAAATATAGGACCTTGGAGTCATTGAGTCAACCACAAACTCTTTCTGTCACCAAAGTGTTTCTAATTAAATGTGAGGTCGTTTGTCCAACAACTGATAATCAATGAGACAATGAATCCAAACACAGCTGCAAATTTACAACAAAGACTAAAGAAAAGGAAATATTTGGTGTTGCAACAATCTAGTTCAGTTGCATACCACAGCCTCATGTAATGCTTTATTTGCATATTTCAGTGTTAGAGTCGTTTTTAATTCTTTTCATTTTTTGAGTGAACTTAACTTTTCAGACTAACAAAAATGTTAATTTTTACATTTTTTGTTGGATTTAGCCTCAAGATCTTTTGTCTGATCTGCATTTTCTGAAAAACAGAATCTGTTTCTGTGTTGAGCTTCTAATTTACTTAGCAACATCTGATCATTTGATGACAAACTTGTAAAGTCATCTACACCACCTGCTCTGCTCACCTGACTCTCAGTTGTAATTTACTATCACCAGGCCTGTATGTGTAGCCTGGTGCTGAAAGCCTGTAAGGATACTTGCATGCCCGTGATCTTGTAAGAATCCAGATGTGATGGAAACCACTGCTAGTTGCCAGTGATACTAAACACAAAAAGAGAAGTTTCCCCATCAACAATCAAAAATATTATTGATGGGAATTAATATATCTGAGTGTTGTGCCAATTTCTTCCACACCACTAAAACTGAATACATCATGCTCATTCATCTTTACGAAACAATTTCATAGTCAAATGATTATCCTAATCACATATCAACATTTTTACGTGTTTCAAAATGCATAGATCATGACATGATGCGTCATGTAGCGCTCTGGAAATGTAACTGCAGAGCATTTGCAACCTGACGTCTAACTCTAATGTCCTTCTAATGAGGCTAAACTGTTATAAAAATAAAAAAAGCAGTCATTTCATGTATTTTCATGGAGATTGGCGCCAAAAACCTCTATGAATCTGAAAACGTCAAGCTGCTATAAACTCTGGATGATTGGTTAAACTTGTGAGTCGCCACAAATCCTAACTCATGTAATGTAGAGACAAAATGTGCTCAGATATACTTAAAATTGCAGTGGTCAGGTTTGACTGCATTAAGCTGCGACTTTTTCCTTCATCTTTTCTGCATACACAGACTCTTACTCCCTGCTTGCATCAGACCTCTGCTAAATCCCAGTAGGAAATAGATACAGTTTACAAAATGAGTGCATGAGTTTTCTGTTTATATTATGTTTAAAGCCATGAGGAATATGATGTAGAAATACATTTTCAATATCAGGTCTTCATAGAGATATACGGGCAAGCACACAAAAACCACAGCAGTCACCACCCTCTTAAATATCAAGGATCTTTTCTGCATTTTTTTTTTAAAATTCTCCATTGACATCTTTTATTTGCTCTGTGTGATATCTGGGAGAGGTTTGCTCAGCTCAAACTGAAAACTTTCAAACAATAAAACAAGAACATGTTTGTGACAAAGACATAAATTTGGATAGAAAGTTGAAAAAAAAAAAAAAAGATGAAACATCAACTTTGGTCTTTAGTATAAGGTGAACTCTCAAACTAATCTGTGTGACCTGAAGACTGGTGTGGAGAGCTGGGGGCTTCTCAGGCACTTCAAAACACTGCCGGCTTAGCAAACTGCCCACTGGCCCTAAGGCATGAGAATTAGGGAATGATCTTCCCAGAGTGAGCAGAAAAACCACAGCAGAAAGTACTAAGAGCCCAGTCTAGACACAGAGAAAAATGAAAGCTATGTTTAGCATCCCTAAGTAAGCCCGCCAGCTTGTAAGATCTGAGGGAGAGACGGTTTCGCTCGTCTAGAGAAAGACTTTTCTCAGCCTTGCACCCTATCCATCACTCACACGGACAAAGGCTTCTCGGATTTCACACACCTGCAAAATAATGTATTTAGTTATGAACACATGAACAAGAGACTTGCTCAAATCCAGACAAACAAACACTGATACACCTGCAAAGCATGGCCGACATGCTTGTTCCTTTATCACTTTACTCCCTCCGTCTTCCCTGCTTTCTTTTCATCTGCTCTTTCCTTTTTTTCCCTCCTCCTCTCCATGCGTTCCCTTCCCTCTCTCTGCACTGCTATAATTAAGGCAATTAAGTCTTCAGAAGACTCTCCACTGCTATTATGCCGTAATTTCATGTTGCCTCCTGGCTTTACGGTTTATTAAAAGATAAAGGCATACTTTTCTCCCATGGATTTTCTCATATGTGGTCTCTCCTCCTCCTTTTCCCCCTCTATCCATGTCGCAGCAGGCGAGTGTGCCAAGGCATTATTTTCATTCAGCTAAAATAAAATCCTGCTTTTCAAACGAGAAAGCAAAACTGAGAGCTGCTGTATATTTAGAGGGATGACTTTTGTTTTTTATGCTCCCTCATGAAGTCATCAGTTGTCCAACATCCAGTCAGACAACATTAATCACTCCGTGTATTACTGTTTGATGTTAGAATATAATGTTGATGTGTCATAGCATGTTTTTTTTAATAATTTATACTGGCTGCGGATCATTTAATCAACAGGTTTGGTACTTGTTCTGCTGGATCTGCTCACTTGCAAATTGCAAAATTAGGACTTTCCTGTACTTGCGTACGCTCAAGCTGTACTCTGCAGCTGTTTTTGTGAAGGCAAATAACCTTTGAATCTGCCAGTAATTACTTTTTATGAATCCATTTTTACTCAGATGATGAGAAATATCGTGGAAATATGGAATCTTACAGGGATTAAAACTAGGTGAATCCTACGTCTGACTGTAGTTTTTGACAATTCTTGCATATTCTCAAACTTTTGAACCCTCTTTTTTCCTGTTTAATATTAATGTTGTTCCTTCAGTTGAGACATTGTAAAGCAATCTCTTGGAGAGTCTGATGCATCTTTTCTTCGTAAAATTCCTCTCCTCCGGCCTACTGGTGAGCGTGTCTCCTCAAACACCTCTCCTCTTAACCACTGCATATAAACTGAAGGTTTCCTGAATATGAAGAAAACAAAGATGGTTTGAACCACTCTGGTAACTCTTTGACCACCATTCTAATATCAAACTTGCACACAGGAGTGAAGGGTGAACTGATCATTGCTGCTTCTAACAAGTGGGAATGACTGACCTAAAATTGGCTGCAAGACTACGACTTTCTTTCCCAGAGACCAATAAAATGTTGATGCAATAAACTAAAAATAAAATGTCCCCACAAGTCAGGAGTTAATGGGCTGGTCTGGTAAATATGGCACATAATCATACCAAAACCCAGACATAATATGTTAAATTCACTCACTTTTCCACCATATAAACTAAAACAAATGACTAAATATCCACCATAAGTTTTATTTTAGCTACGTTTTACAGCATTCAGAAAATTTTTCACTAAAGTTGTCTGATCCCTAGCAAGCCGACTCTGAGCAAACATGTACCCTAAGCTGCTAGCTTGACTTTGGTGTTGGTTACCAGAAGACCAGTTGAACTGCAAATGTCTAAATGGGCAAAACTAGAATTATTAGATGTAGTTAGCTTGACTTTTACGCAAAATCATTTCAATATGAAAAATGATTTACTTTTTAATAAATGTACATTCACTGTCACAAGGTGCTAAGTAAGAAAAGTCTCAAAGGTTGCTCTAAAAGTAAGATTACGCAGATGATACACAGTTTTACATTGCGATGACACCAGATGACTCTGAACCAATCCAAACACTGAACAGATTGTTGGACAAATTATTGCGTGGGTGTGCCAAGGTTTCTGAAGTTCTGAAATTATTATCTTTGGATCTAAAGAGGAACGATCAAGAGTTAGCAGTAACACTTTATTTGACGGGTTGTGAATAAGACTGTCATAACACCATCATAAACATGACATAACACCTGTCATGAACATGAGCAAGTCTTCATGAATATTTATATTTATACTGTTGTCATAAAGCGTCGTTTGGTAAATTATGACACTTTTAATACAAAGTTGACATTATTCAAAATGTCTTTGTTATGACAACTTGACATTAACCAAGAAATAATGTTCCTGTTTGTAATAAAAGTATTACTGATTAAACATTCGCGTTAATAACATAAAGTTACATAATTTTTAAAGCTTAAAATTTAAAATTTTTTAATTTTAAATAAATTAATATTTATTCAAATTAATTTGTATGAACAGAAACAGAAAAACCTGCAGACTTTGTACAGAAATCAATACTTTCATATAAAGTGTTGAAGTGTATGTAATATTTTGAGTCACAGGCAAATAAGCCTCAGGTTAAAAAGTTTCTCCTTGGTAAGCATGTACTTATTCCCAAGGAGACATGGAGCGACAGATCTGAAACATAACCATGCTGAGGAACCAATCCAGCTAAGATTGCAACGATTCATTCCTGTCTGTACCAACCAGTATGCACACACTACTACAAAAAGTAAAGCAGTGATACCAGTCAGGAGGGAGAACCCGTTCTCATGGGTGGTTGAAATCCCCAAACGCAGGGAGGAGCTGAGCAACAAACACAAAACCACATGAAGACTTTTTGGAATCGGTTTTCATCAGAGGTCCAATTCTGGATGCTTCTCCAAATCCACAAATTGTTAAAGCTAAAAAAAAATTTTTTTTTAAATCACTCACTACACATTTTGTTTGTCTCCATTTCCAGTTCAGGCTTTCTTCAAAGCTCAGCTAAAAACTTAAACAACAACCTCTCTCCTGTTCTGCATCTGCCTCAGTGCACAATATAGGGGGGCTATTCACCCAACATTGCGTAACATCAATTATACAAGTGAACTGTGCGATCAAAATGTGTTTTTGCACAGGCGTGCATGTATGTGTGCGTGGAGGCACCTCTCAGGAGGCCTGCCAGTGTAACTTGGCAACCAGCCGGCCCCATTAAAGAGTTCAGGGAGGGAGAGAGGTGTACTGAGAGGTGCCTTCTCTCATCATAAGACATGTGTTTGGTATTTGTGTTACAGTGAAACCTATGAGCAATATTAAGTCTTGAAATAACATTTAGGTGACAGAAATGAAGCTGCTCTGCCAGATTTTCCAAAACGTGTCCAATTTGAACAGAAAGTTGTCTGAACTGGGTAATTTTCTTAGCTATATCCTACTACAAATGAATTGTTTCTAATCTAATTAGAAGTCTTTCCAAGTCTTAGATGTTACTGATAAAAAGGTCCATTAAAAATCATCACATGCTGAATCTCTACAGAGTATATAGAGCAGTGTGCAGTGGGTATTTCTCAGCATGTGATTGCCACTACTAATTATAATTACATGAGCAGATCAAATGTTTGCCAAGCATAACTTCCTGTCACATGTCCTTATAGAAGAAAGTTTTTCTCAGATTATTGCCATGGCAGCTATAATCACTAAAATAAACATTGTACATTAGAAATAAAAAAAAAAGAAATTGAGTGCTGCTGCAGCTACTATAAAAATCCTACATAAATCAGCTTTCTATCATAGCCTGATTGCTAAATAGAAATAAAATGTAATTATAAATTACCAGTTTAAATAAAAAGAAGCTGATGAGGAATAAAAGAACCAGAAACTTGGGAGAAAAATGAATAAGCAACTTTACTGGGGTTTATCTCACCTTTTTTGACAAAAGTAGCTACATTATGATTTATAAATTACATGGATAGAGATAAAACTGTGGGGCTTTAACATTAAAATATCACAGATAAATACCAAAAATTCTTAAAAAACAAATTGTGACTGAAAAAATATTAAAGTTATTAAACTGTCAGTACAGTCTAAGCTTCTTCTGCCAGAATAAAACTTGTTTTGCTTTTTTCAATACTATTTAGCAAAACTGAAATCATTTTTATGTCATACTAAATTTTTCATATGCAGCTCTGGAAAAAAAAAATAACAGACCACTTAAAATGATCAGTTTCTCTGATTTTACTTTTTATAGGTATATGTTTGAGTAAAAGAACATTATTCTTTTATTCTCCAAACTATTACAAATGAGAAATGGTGAAAATAAAAAAAAGATTCAATGCTTTCAGACCTCAAATGATGCAAATAAAACAAGCTCATGTTCATTTAGAAACAACTCCGGAAGAGTTCAGAAATCAATATTTGGTGGAATAACCATAAGGTTTTTAATGGGGTTCAGTGCAGTAATCTCTTATTTTTTTTCCAGAGATGTATAACTTAGCTGAGGCATGCAAATTATTTCTATTACGACCAAAATGTATTACAGTGGACCCTCGGTAACCACAAAGGTCAGGGAGCACAACTGCTTACTTCAATAATACAAGTATCTTAATATTCAGTAAGACGCACAGTTGGATCCGGCTTGGCTCCAGCCAATCAGAGCCAAGGAAAATGAATTCTGCCTTACCTTTGAAATTGTTGATATACACTCTACTAAAAAAAAAAATCTGTCAATTGACAAATTTGTCTGCAAACTGGTGAATCTGTGAATACGGAAAAGTGAAAGGACAGAAGTTTACTGTATGGACTTTTTAAAATCTTAACCCATATTTTGATGAGCAGGACACAAACCCAATGGATTTTTCTCTGTTTTTATTCATTTACTCATTAGCTTGAGAAAACCAACATGAGCTAACATGCTCCATTTCAAACAAAAATCCCATAAATATTGGCACTATTTTCTGCACATAAAGAAAATATGTTGGCTTTGTTATTAAAGCAAAATCAAAACTATGGTGTATACCTTGATCATATTTTGGGGGATAAAATATATCCTAATTGCTGTTTAGTGTACAAACAAGACATTCTGAGTTGCATTGAAGTGAAAGTTAAACAAATATTTTGGAGATTGAGACCCAACAACTGATTGGAGAACAAAGTCCACCAAGTTTCAACATCAAATGAACTGGCACAGAGCTTTAATCTGGAATTATGTGAGAAAGAGAATATAAATCAGGGCTTCATGTTGGATTATTGGTTAGCATTATGACCACACAGCAAGAAGGTTTCCTCCATGTTTTCTCTGAATACAGTCAAAAAAAACATCCATCTCATCCACTGTGCAGACACTCTTAATCATTTTCATGTTTAATTTATTTAACTTGAGAGACTAAACTCAGAAGTTCTTATAAAGTGACACATTTCAAAGTTTGTTCAAGCTCAGATTTTCTTTTTAAGCACTTTTACTTTCTAGAACCCAAGTTTTTTAGGAAGAAGTGGAGCGTGACGTTAGTTCTTTCCGAACTCGTGAGATTGGATAAACATAAAGTGATGGATGAGTCTCAATCCCTTGATTCCACCTTCCTGAGCAGCGCAGAGTCGTTTACATCTCGAACCATAAGCTTTTCTCCTGCTTTGTGCACCGCAGGAAGCATTTCCTGCCTTTCTCCAAGCGGCTCGATGTCTTTCAGAACCGCTCACACACAAAATAAGAACGTAGATGCAAATTCACAGACTCAGACCGCCACTAATCAACGAGCCCTTTAGTCTTCCCTCTCCCGCTGCCCATCATTCCCGTCCTGCTGAGAACAAACGCCGAGCCAGGAGGAGCGGACAACCGCTAATTAAATTTCCTCCTCTTTTCCTCCCTGTCCCCTTCCATGTTGTTTTGTTACCGGTTTTGGTCTCTGGTCTTTTGTGATTCACAGGAAAAACAAACATGGTTTCCGGCGAGGCGCAGGAACACTACTCTTTAAGTGCCTTTTTCTCCTCCTACTGTCTAAACAGGAGTTGTTTAGAGAAAAGTTATACAAGTTGCTGAAGCGATGACAGATGAACAGCATTTTTTCCTCCTTTTCTTGAGCAGTTTTTGTGGAGCATAATTCTCGTTACTGATTTAATCATCATTTTGAGTTAGGTTTTGCTACCCACTGCTTCATATGAATTCATAGAAGATATAATTTCCCTTTAGTATCTAATGGTGGGCTTAGCTTTTCCTATAACAGAACGTTTTTCAAATCTTTCAAACAATGACAGACAAAGAAGGTAGAAAACAAAATCAGAAGCATTGAAAGAATATTGCACAAGCATATTGTGGTTGCTGGTTAAAATATTAATTGAAAACAAACTAATTTTTCTTCTCTGACCAGAAAGTCAAGCTGAAAAATTACTGTTTTTCACATCAAGTCACTATAGAAGAATCTGAATATTTATGTTTTTACTATAATAAAAACAAAATTGAAATGTAATCTTTAGTGCAAAAACAATATACTCAAAACTCAATGTACACCTGTAAAGACTCAGAAATCCCATTTCTTTCAGTATGTAAACAGATCAACAAACAATGTGCTGTTTGTTTTGATCTTAGTAAAAATCAGATAAAGGTTAGGGATGTATAATTTTATGCATAAAATAAGAATAATCACCTTGGCTTCATTTTCTGTCTGATTCAAAAACTTCTTCATCAAGCTATGAGCAACACAACTTTCTTTCCTCTTTGTGTAAACATTGTTGTTACTGATCAATAAAATGTGACCAATTTATTTTATTGCTCTTTTTTAAAGGAAAAATCAGGTCAGCACTCTAAGAACCACAGTAAATGTGAATGTCTGTAACAGATTGTAATTCTTGCTTTATAGTTTTAACTGAAGGTGAGTTTTTTCAGACATTTAAAGATAAAGTCAGTGATGGCAGTTTGAGATGATTATTCTTATGCAAATAAAATCCAAACACAGATCTTAGTCAAACCAAGCCATCTCCACAAACTGCCACTTTTCCGTTACTCCTAATTCGTCTGAAGTCAGACGATTCTCACTAATCTCCCTCCACTTTGAATCTGCTCAAGGAAACCGTGTCCCTCCATGCTTTAAGCAGAAGCTGCTGCTGCCTCGCTCTCTTCAAACATCTGTCCAGCTGCTGCTAGCGGAGCAGGATGGTGCTGCCGCCTGCTGTCGTCTCTGCCTGGGCAAATAGCAGAGCAGTTCAGTCTCATCTTACACTTTACGTTTTGATTCTCACTGGGCAACCCAACCAGAAGAGTTCCAGTCATCGAGATCAACCAAACCTTTAGCTGTTCAAGCTGAACAACAAGAAAATAAGCACAGGCAGAAGCAGCCTGGTTCCAGCAGGAGACCAGGACCAGCTTCCTTCTCACTGGCTGCTCAAAATCAAGGCAGCAGAGCTAGATATATTGTTTTTAGTTCATGAATTCATTTAAATCAGAACTGACGTCTACATTAGTCACACTGCAGGCCTACAGCTAGAGGAGGCTGCTACAAAGTTAATCTAGCTCATCCTTCCTGAACAAAGTGATGTTACACACCAGAACATGCACAGAAGCATTTATAGAGGTGGAAACAGACACTAATTGAGAATGCACTGCTATTTTTCTGCTTTTAGTGATGAATGACAGGCTTGCATTCTTTCAGAGGAAGTGTCAACTGATCACAAAGCAGATGGGAGAATGACAAAACTAAGGAAAAGGATTTTCATTTCATTAGGGTTGCGCCAATTACAGTTTTCTGAACCTGAAAAGCTGACCTGCCGATTCCGATTTTAGCCGATCAATTTTTTATTTTTGTCTGAAAGGTCACTAAGTTGGTAAGAGTGTGGTGACTACTGTTAATCACACACATGCAGATGTGACCTGGTGGGCCCGCTGAATATATTAATATGTAATATATTTCTTAGATATTAATTTAAGATATCGGGTATGTTGTTGTTTCATCTTTTGTGAACTATCTAACAGATTGGTCAACAAATGCACACATAAGAGGAACAACTGCCCGAGAACTTCATGAGACATTCCTGTTTGGCTACTTGTCAACAGAAATAGTAAATCATGCAATAATAGCTCAATGGATTTATGCATATACAGTAGGAGTGGTGAAGGCAACATGCTGGAATTAAATCTGGGCAGATGCGTTGGTCTGAGTATTTCAGAAACTGCTGACCACACACAACCTTATCTCGGTTTTGCAAGAAATGGTTTGAAAAAGAGAAAATATCCAGTGAGTGGCAGATCTGTGATAAAACATGCCTTATCAACATTAGAGGTCAGAGAAGAATGGACAAACTGGTTTTAGATTAAAAAAAAAAAAAAAAACTAGCAGCAGGTCAAATACACACTCCTGAAAACAAAGATATGCAGCTTTGAGGACTGTAGCTTCTACCGTCTCCACCCAGCTCATCCAGCGCCCCAGGAGAACAATTTCTGAACTGCAAAGTTACTAGGTGTCACTTCTGTCAACCAAGAACAGGATATATAAACTACAAAAACGTTCATTGGATAACAACAGAGGAGTCTTAAGTTTAGTTTCAAAATTCAAATTCAGGTATGAACAGCATAAAAAGTATGGATCCATCCTGCCTTGTATCAACACTTCAGGCTGACGGTCATGATCTCCATCCCCTTTGTGACAACAGTGCATCAATCCCTTCTCAATGTACCAGATAAAAAAGTTAAAATAATCTCAAACCGGTTTCTTGAACATGAGCTCGTTCAGGACGTACTGGAACATCAGATCTGAATCATAGATGCAAAGCCAACAAATCCTCATCAACTTGATGCCATCATGTCAAAATGAATGAAAAAAATAGCTGAATGTATGCCATGAAGTAGTAAGGCAGTTCCAGCAAAGTGTTTCCCATAAAGTGGCTGGTAATTGTAAATGTAAGAGTTTTGTCACTCACAAAATACATCTTAAGAGTCAGATAATTACCCAAAGATTTATCATGTGTTGCAACATTTCCGCCGTGTTCCCTTAATTGTCTTGTCATATTGGGCTCTAATAAGTAAAATCCCAACTCTCTGCCAGACACATTCCTATTCTCCGTCCGCTTCCTATCTACATGTTTCATTTCTCCTCTTCCATTACCTCACCCTCTTAAAGTGCAGCCAGCTCCGATGTTGCCCCCATATATTCGCACACACATCATCTGTCTCCCTCCGCCGTTTCCAACTTTGCCGCCCTGGCACAACTTAAAAGAGCGTTCGAACCGCAAGAGCAGGATAGTTTTCACCCCTGCTAACCCTCCACCAGAGGATTTGTGTGTGCATCAGATTAGCTGTGTGGGACCAGGAAGCCTTAGTTTCCAGCTGCACTGCCAGGCCATGTGCCCAGGTTTCAGACAACTTCCCTTCTGATTCACACAGCCAGGAGAGCAGAGATCCTCATCCACACAAGTGTGGGCTTAGTGGGAGCTGCAGAGAGGAAAGACGGGGCTTTGTTTGGTGTGGGCGGATGTCTGTCTTTTCTGAGATTTACTCCTTCCAAAGCTCATCTTTTGATCCAATGCAGGACCATCGCTGAGGTGATTTTATCCTAAAACTGGAGTGTGACTTTTTGAATAATTACAATTACGAAAAATGACGGTTAGAGGGGAAAAACAACTTGTCAGAGATGCTAACCAAACTTTCCTCTTTTCCATCATTTCCGACTGTCGTCTCCCATCACCTTCCACTTTCTCTCCCCAATCTCTCTCTCATCTGAGGTCCCTGGGGCTCCTTTCTTCTCTCTTTAAATAGAGGCCTGAGCTGTGAAGTCTAATAATGGTCATTTGGCCTCCTATTGAAAGGCGGGTAATTCGGCCCAGGAACGGCTCACTTTGAGCCACATGACACAAGGAGCTTCCCAGTGACCATGGAAACAAGCGCAGTGGGATCCCGGGTGCCTCCAACTGCCGTGAAACATGGTGAAGCAGTGATTTAAGAGGAGGGGAGTGGGGTGGGGGTTATTTGGAATTGAAATAGGAAGGAACGTGAGGGCTCCAACACAGGCTGGTCAGAGTGGAAACCTCTCCCGACACCCCGCCAGGAAGAGCGGCCAAGATAATATCAGCAAGTTGAGGCGTACACAAACATGAAAGGAGAGCCTGGGAGGCAAACCCCTGAGTGCTCCATGCTTCACAAGCTTTTTTTTTTCTTACTTCCTTAAGCTTTTTTTCCCTCTGTGTTCTCCCTGCTGCTCCTCCTCTCTTTTGCAGTTTCTCTTTCCATCCCTCCCTCCATGCTGCTGTGTTTGTGCAGTGGCTTTGAAGCGCAGAGCAGGGGGAGAAATGGCTAAGCTGTTAGCGCGCACTTTACCCCGCAAGCCCAGAATGCAGCTGCGGAGCTGAGCTGGATTTGGTCGTAGAGTTCATTTAATAACGTCTTGATTGGATTCGAAGTGTTAACACACAACCATTAGTCTTAAAAGGATCAGAGGAAACAAAAAGTATCCTTAAGAAAGCTGCATCACCCTCCACAACTACTGGCATCTCTGTAAAGATGTGTAAAAAGCCTTGACATTACATTAATCTTTTCTTACTGTTGAATATTTTCCCCACTTAAAAGATTTACTGCACATATTAGATGTCCTATACTCTAATGGGACTTGAACTAGGGTCATGTGATTTGGTTGAATGAGAAAAAGAGTCCAGGTGGAGTCTGGAGTGATTTTTGTTTTTAAACAAGAAAAAAAAGAGACACATCAATCAGACTTTTCCTTTTTATATTCTTTATGGTTCATCTAACCAATTCTGATTTCTTTCCTGTCTGAACCATAACATCCTGTAGATTCCCTGACAGAGTTAGTAGTTCCCGATTCAACAGATTAGCTCTATTAATGCATCAAAGCAAGTCTTATCAAATCTCTCAAACTCTTAAAGGTCCACCAAAGCACATCCTGTCAGTTTTGCTTATTAACCCCAAATTTCAGTTATTTTTTTATGTATTTAATATGCGTTTTCAGTTTTTATCAAGTAACAATTGTCCAATTCTGATGTTGGCCAGTTGATTGGTGCATCTCTTGTCTTTTAAGTTTGGGTGAAACTCAAACTCAGCCCGTAATTTATACAGATACCATCTGTCATTTCAATTTTTATTGAACAAACGTGACCAATACTGATTTCCACTTATCAATTTTAAACCACACATCTCATTAGAACTCAACCTGAGAATGAGCGTGCAGAAGATTCTATTTCAAATTTTATAAAATATTCTCAAGACTGAGAGTGAAAGAAAAAGACTTCTGAAAGGGAACTTTTGTTGTGTTGAAGCCCAGCAGAGCTTAATTGACGAAGACGAGAGGTTTGTGACGTTACCAGCAATTAGCCTCAGTTCTGGTTCATGGAAAAGCTGCCTGAGTTAACCACAGTGTTTTACACAACAAAAGATATTGATTTTCAGTTTTCATCTCCCAGCTGAAAGGAAGTAAGCCCCATCAATTTTGCACAAGCACAGGGAAAAATTGTCTTGTCAATACGCTGCGCCATGAAAAGATTTCTTTCACAAAGTCGGAGCATAATCAAAGTTCTTCTGTATCGAACAAAGGAGGCTCTTGTTAATCGATAACTACTGTGGCTTCACAGTACTTTACATACAGGGTCTGGAGTTTGCAGAAAGAAGAGCTGTATTGATTTTTTTCTTTTCTTTTAGGCTCCATTCTTCACCAAGTTTTTCTCCAGTGAGAGAAGAAAAAGGCACAAAAAAAAAAAAGATCGAGATGAGACAGAGACGGTGAGTCATATTCAGCTGTCTGCACCAAAACAAGCTGACAGGCCAGCCTTCTGCTCGTCTTTTCCACACCACTCAACACTTGATGATGAGCATATACGTCGTTTTCATTCAAAGTAGCCAATTATCTCACTGATTCCCATTTATTTTTACTGTAGCTGGGACTGAAAGCAAGGTCAAGCACAGGCCTTTTTAGTGGAAAGTCGTTACAACAAGCCATATGACACCCTACTGGTACTGCCGTGGCCTCGGGGTGACCTCTAACACACACCTGAGTGTGTAGAACAGCCAACCTGGCCAAAGGCTGGAAAACCAGTCGCCAGTAACATCACACTTATCTGTCTGTTGCCATTTTTCCTCTTCTTTTTTTTTCTTTTTAAAATGCGTCTACCCTCTCCTAGCTGCTCTTGTGTGCCTTCTGCACCCTGGTCTTCCCCCTCTCTCCCGCTGCTTTGCAAACATTCATGTGCACTCTGGCAGCTAAATCCGACATGCCAGACACAGTTAAGAGTCCAAAAGCCACTTAGCACTAAGATGCAGCAGCTGTTTGCTCTGGCCCGCTGTCCCGCAGTGCCAGCTTCGTAGGAAAAGACACGCTCGTTCGCTCACTCGCATTGTTCCATGGCAACTGTGGTTTTAGGATCATATTTGTGTCTGTGTCAAAGTCGGCGCTTCCCACACAGGATGCACTTTTTATGGTAGTGTGCCTCTGGCAAAAGAACTTTAAAGCATTGAGGTTTATTTCTGGGAGGATGTCAATAAAGAGTTCTGAACTTTTCTCCTTGCCCCAGCTATTCTTAAATGCTTTTTTAGCAGCCGGACTGAGGCCAGCTGTGACTGTTGTGTTTGGCTGGAGTTTAGTGGAAATGATCACAACTTCGAGACAAACTGGTTAAGGGCAGGACAAGGCCACACAACAATCACATACCAGAGAGTTTTACATGTAATGCCAGCCGCAAGCTGCATAACTCTGTGGGAGGATGGGTCATATTTTTCTTTTTAATTTCCAATACACAATCTCTGTCTTCTCTTCGTCTTTATGTTGAGAGGGCCTCCGGCAGGATGAAAGACAGAGGGGCCCGGTTTGGCCTGCTGGACTTACACAGCGGTCCTTGAAAGAGGAGCTATGGGACTGGCATGGCGTCAAAGACCTCCCGACCAGTCCGAAAGCCAGTGGCATGACTTTATGTTCCAGAGGAGCTGCCAAAGACTGCAGAGTATGTGTGCGAGGCGAGCGTGCAGAGCCGGGACGAAGGTCAGTTCTGAGAAAGTCAAGCAGCAGGAAGGAAATGACTACTAAGAACAAGTTACCGAATGCAATAAATAGTCCAACTGTAGAACGGATACATGCATGCAGAGGTGTGAGCATGATTTACAACATCTACAAACGGCCCGGAGGAAGCAAGGACTTGATAAGCTGCAGCTGAAGCGAGTTAACATGCAACACCAGGGCTCTTTGTTATGCAGTGGAGCTCTGGCAAGACAGACTCTTTCAAAAATAATCATATGCCTTGAACCTTTCCCCGTTTTTTTCCTCTCCATGCAACCACAAATTTTAATATATTTTCTGTGATGGACCAAAGTGCATTACTGAAGTGGAAAGAAAAGTGGTTTCACAACCTTTCAATTAAGGCTGGAAAATAAATCAATAACAATATATATCATAATAGGCATGTGATCAATATTAGTAGAAATCTCATCTGATAGCTTGTTCAATAATTCCACTGAACTCCAATCCAGACCCACACAGCTTTCAGGGGAATGTAGGCAGAGGACTGGCTTTAGCTAGCTAAGGCTAGCTAAGCTAGGTGGGTGGCATCAACTAACTCTCTCATTCTTTGGTTACCTAGAAACCTGCACCTCTTGTGCAACTTTAGTAACTTGCACAGCAGCAGTTTCATTTTTTTGCTACTGTGCCTTAAAACCGCTTAAATATAAAAATTGGCGGAGTGTAATGAAGGGAGAAATTGAGTACAATAGTTTAAGAGAAAACTACAAAATGGGAAATATCGTGTCACCAGTTCAGATATTCAAAACAAAAAAAAGTATAAATAATTATTGATATTGACTGAAATAAAACGCATATCTTGATAAGTTTTTCAGTCCTACTTTTACCTAAAATAACCCCCAAAACAACTAAACAATGGGGAATGGATTAGGCCCACTACTAAGATCTCCAAAATCTCTAAATAAAACCCAGTGCAACCACAGTTGCACTGTCTTCAGGAAGGAGATTCCTAATCAGAGAAACTACAAAAAGACTCATAACTCTGGTAGAGCTGCAGAGATCATTAACTCAAGTAGGGGAAACTGTGAACAAGTTATTCGTCACATAATTCAGAAATCTGGTCTCCATAGAGGAGTGGCAAGAAGAAGACCGCTGGTGAAAGAAAGCCATGAGAAGTCAAGTCTGCAGTTTGCCAAAAGCAATGTAGGGACACAGCACACATTCAGAAAAATTTAGAGGAGTACAAAATGTATACTTTCAGCTTCTATATGAGAAACGGTGTGCAAATGGTGCACAAACTAAACTTAGATTCTTCTGCAACTTCTTCCACATTCAAACACAGACTGATAAGTAACTTGGAGCCCAATGCCTTGCACACAGACACTATGACATAAGCGGGGGGGAAGTAGGCCTTCATTTCACCTTTCAGCATCTGATGCAGGGCAGTCCCATCAAAACTTGTCAGACATAAGACCTGAAACTGGGGCAGTTAAAACTACAGTGATATCAAAGCATATTCATGAACTAGAATGACCTAGCCAAAGTTCAAACCCAAATCCAACTGAGTCTTTGGGAACATCAAATTCCAAGTTTTACCAGACACACTGTGGACATCAAACTGATGATCCCAAAAAAAACAACAACAAATTCTGTCTCTAGATATGAAAGCAAGTAGACATTTACTCCAAAAGACTTGCATTCAAGTTATTATTTGTGTTTAGCCTTCCTGATCCAGTAGCTTATAGCACACATGCTACATTTTTAAAATGTTCAGAGAAATGTTCCGTACCACACAAACTGTTTCTTCAGATTTACAATTATGTGGTGTGATTCTAAAATCCTAAATAAAATATATACATTTTTGGGGGTTTAACAAAAATATATATATTTTTTGATCAAACCACATGAAAAAGACTTTGCTGCAGTTGGAACCAATTTCTTGTAGCTCTTGTCCTGCTCTGAGGGGAGGAGCTGCTGCTGTGGCACACTGAGGTCAGAGGTTTAACAGTCCTGGAGCTCTCACAGGAACCACACAGGAAGAACGGGAAAAAACTGTGTACATATATATGACACAGCAGCACTTTAGTTTGGTTTGCAACCAGACTTCAGAGGGTGGTGTGACCGACCTCGTTTCCATGTCTTCCTCAACTGTAAATATTTTAGATGTCGGAACGTCTCGGTCTCAGTGAAAGCAGCAAAAAATTCCTGATTCACCAAATAATCAAATAAAGGAAAGAAAAACAGTACTTCATATGAAGAATGCTTCTTCACACCAAAACCTACAGAAGTGTGCAAAGTGTACATATCAGCTAACAAAGGTAAATAGTGTTACTTCCACAGATGTTAAATTAACCCTCTTACTTTATATTTTTGTAATTAACAGTATTACTGCATATTTCATTGCAACTCTGAGTAATGCAAGTTGAGCAGAAGAAACAAATGTATACCAACAACATGGACAGCAAAGTGGGTTCAGTCAGGGGCCAGTTGGGCAGGGCGGGGTTGCAGATCACAGGACCAGACTGTACAGGGTGAGTGTGATGGAGGGCACAGGCTCCAGAATAGGCCTGGGCATTGTGGCCTGGCAGGCCGGGCAGAGCAAGCAGACTGGCGGGGGGTAAACACTGCCCTGTCTGGCCTGGCAATCGTGCCGGTGCCAATCGCAGAGCACCCAGCTGTGTTTGGGCCCGGGGGCGAGGGATTGTCAAGATGCAACAATGGACTTTCCCTTCTCTAATTATAGTTCTGGCTGGATAAACAAAGAGGAAACCGAGTGGTCTAGAAGTTGGGGAGGCTGGATGGAGGCCAAAAGGTCACAGGGCAAGATTCCTGCCATCTTGACCAAAGTCTCTCCTAGCAAAACTTCAAAAGAGAAGGTCTAAAATGGCCAGCTCATTAGCAGCCTGCTTTGATTGAGTCCACTGAGTAGAAGGTGAGGGTCTTTCATCTTTGGGGTGACCTTGTGATTCTGTTTGACACACCAAGTACTCTACTATGAACTAATCGGAGCTCTAACCTGCCTATCATTTTTTTAAGTCGTTTCTGGTGATAATGGCTCTCCTTTTCTACTTTTTGTGATGATTTTAGCTTCATCACTAAACCAGTTCTCCAAATGACTTGAAGATTTTGTGGATGTAGGACAGGATAGTGGATGAACATGAAGGAATTTTCCCTCCTACTCTTGCTTTAATTGTGTCGCACATTGGAAGGAAAAAACAGTCAGAACAAAAAAAGTATGAAGGATTTTTGAGGATTACCTCAAAAAACTTTTGGTTCCCTCTCAATAGGTTTTGGGTTCTCTCTCAATAATGTACTGATCAGTTCATGCAGCATAATTGAATATTGAGAGTCTTATGGTGGCCATCATACTTTCTGCTATAATACTAGGATTTCATAAGGTTTGTCCACATATGTTAATATCTCGGTTGTGAGATATCTGAAGTTTTATATCTTTTTCTTTAGGATAGAAAAGCACCACAAACCCATGTGCAACATGCAAAGCAGGCAACCCTGAGCTTCCCATCTCTTAAGATGGAACAAAAGAAAAAAATACATCTAAAATATTTGGACTATTTATGAGTTATTTTCATGGGGTAATAAAATCATCTGTTAGTTTTGATTGTGTCTTTTTTGTGTTGGAAGTCTGAATGGTTAATAAAGGACCGTTTTCATGTGCGGCTCCATCTCAACCTTACACAAACAAACATAGACATGCAGTGAACAAATGGAATTTCAATCATTTTTTGGCACCAAAGAGTTAAGACTGTTGAAGCACGTTTTCACTGAGGCTCTTTAAATACATATATATATTTGAAATTTTAAATTGACATTTATGACTGCATACAAAATGTATTTGATAATTCTTATTGTGAAAACCTATTGAGCGGTAATGCAAAAAAACCTTTCTGATTTTTATTTGTAAAGAAAAAAAAAATCTGCTCCATCAACTAAGTTGTTATATTTGACATATTTGTGGATTTAATGTGACAAAATGTGAAAAATATTTAGGGGTATACTACTGCAAAGCCACTATAAATACTAATTCACTTTGAAGAGACTTCTTGAGAAACAGATAACTTCAAGTGTATTTGTTAGCTTATCCTTTATTGTTTTCCCAAATTAAAACCTCTAATGAACTTATCCTTGTTCTTTTATAGTTAATCCTCGTCTTTATTTTGTTTCTTGCTTTCCGTTGCTAGGAGAATACAAACGAACTCTCTTACCACACCCATCCCCAGATTCCCTCCTCCCCTTTCTCCTTACTGTCCTCGGACCCCTCTGGAGTCTCGCAGCAATATTTTATCATGCTCTAATTAAATGTTTTCCTTAATGGAATGTACCAACATTTCCCCTGAGAATGGCTATGAGGTGGGAATGACTGCAGGCTCATTTATCCTATGCTTTCCCACTGACAGAAAGGGAGCAGCCATTCATGATTTAAGGAGCCCTTATGCTGTCTAGACATGCTAATGCACTTTCCTGCTACCGAGATTATGCTGGAGCAGAATTCCCTCTCAGCTGTAACAGAGAAATTCACACTGGAAAATTGCCTTTGTTAAGGTGATGGTGATATTTAAGGAGCTAACAGAACGGACAAAAAAAGGCTGAATTAGCTTTAACTTCAGCGCTAGGAATTGTGATTGCAACAGCATTTCTGCTAAATGGTCAGAAGTTTAGAGCCTATTTGCCATTACATATTTGTATGTACATTTTGTTAAATACCCAAATCTGTAAGTATTTGA
The DNA here is from genome assembly GCF_001444195.1 of Xiphophorus couchianus. Lineage (NCBI taxonomy): Eukaryota > Metazoa > Chordata > Actinopteri > Cyprinodontiformes > Poeciliidae > Xiphophorus > Xiphophorus couchianus. The sequence continues at coordinate 5,394,374 of NC_040239.1, forward strand.
ATTTTAATATACATTGTTTTCATTGATTCTGTGCCAAATGACTCTCATATAAACTAATAATAAACTCTCATCGACCTCTTGCTGGTATTTATTATTTATTCCTTATAAAAATGTATGACTAGATAGCAGGAAATTACTTAAAATCGTTGAATATCAATTATGTGTGGCGACTTGGTTAGTGGATTTTATTCAGCGATTCAATTCAGAAAGAGTCTGTTCTTTACCTTTCCCAGGACCGTGAGACAGCTGGGGTCCAGCTCTGGTTGCTCCAGCTTCACAACGCCGACCCAGCCATACTCATAAAGGTCCTCCTCGTCATTGTTGTTGCATAGTCCCAGAGGATGCATCTGAAAAAGATGAAAGAAATAGGTAAGAAGTGCAACTTCCTTTGAATCCTATGTAGCCAGCTGCATTCTTTTTTTGTAACCTTTTGTGTAAAAAATCAAATAATTGCCTTTTAAGTCTGGGGGTCTTTTCCATCATACTTCAATAAAACTGTTGTTCTGAAGTAAAGCACTAGCTTATAGCTGCACAGTTCTCCCTTGAATATTCGAATCTGTTGAGAAAATATGCTAATTTGGCAATTCATAATCAACTGTTTTCCTAATGTAACAGAAGACCTTAATAGCATTTCACATCTCTGCAACCAATTACCGGTTCTAAACGGTACACCAGGGTTTTCTACTGTAGCAAATAAGCAAAACAGGCTTTTATTCACCTTCAATTACTTGCAGAGGATGCAGATTTTTGCTGAAATTCTCAATCCTTGTCCACATTACTGCTAGAAAGATTAATGTTGCTGTCATTTCCATTGTACCAGTGCATATGTGCAAAGACAGTAGCGATTACTCTGTATATCATTATGCTGTAAATAGTATGGAGATGTCTTATAGCACACCGAATACAGAGTATCAAACTTTCCTCAGATGTTGTCTCATTACGTTTTCGGCTGCTGAATTGGCCCACTTCTCAGCCAGAAAGCTCTTTAGAGCCAGCACCAACACAGCGTCTAAGCAGCGGATTAAAGGTAAGAGGGTGGCAGACATCACAAACACCGACTGCTGCAGAACGGCCTAGAACAGGAATGTAGGTGGCCTCTAGAATTTCAATGTTGCTGAACAAAGGCATTCACTCCGACGCTCTTTCTTACTTTTTCCAACAATAGAAATTTGCTGATATAGGTTAAAACATAAGAATAACATAAAACTTTTTTACATTTTAGAAACAGAAAAACACTGGTCTCAGTTCCAGGGGGTTTGTTAAATTATAAAATAATTCAAAAGTGAACACACTGTTTGAATTACCTGCAATAATAAATAGGTCAATAATGTAGACAGACAGCGACTGAATGGTAATTTTCAATTTGCAGTGGCTTAAATGACTGCTTTAAAGGCACTTTCACAAAAAATGTAAGTACTTGCTGTTTTTATTTGAGAGCTACATACAATCAGCATGTCAGAGAGGGATAGTAAATAAGCAGACAGAATAAATTGTTATAGCTAATGGTATAATGAAACTCATTTTATTTTCCTTAATTACATATTTCTTAAATTTTAAAATTTCTGAAATTCTTGCAAAGCGCATTGACTGACAAAAAGAAAATCATTTACAAAATCACTGAGTCAAAAAAAGTAAAGAACAAGAAGACGAGCAAGAAATTCAAGAAGAACAGAGGTCAACTGTGGCTGACAGCCATTCACGAGGATGAAGTGATGATGAGTTTAAACATGCCTGGATTAAAACTGTAACCAAGCGGAGTCCCTAAATCCGTGAATCTTTTACCCGACCTGGCAACAGTGCAAAGACAGGCTCAAGTATTAGCATTAGAACTGGGCCAAGCTGACCCGCAGGCTACTTATCCTATTAACCCAGAGACCACAGCTCTCCAATCAGGGAGCTCCCAACTACTTTGGCCCCTGGGCCACTGCCGATGACCCAAGATACCCTTCTCTTGTATGTGACCCCTGACCTTTAAGCCCCACTTTACTGCGCTTGGAGCAGGTTAGCTGTGCAGTAGCCCAAATGGAAAGAGAGAGGCTAAAAACAAGGCTAAGGGGGTCACACGCCTGACCTGAAGTGCTTTTGGGGAGGGTTTACCCAGATATAAAGGAGGCTAAATGCAAATGAGATGGTCAACTGGTGAGTCATGAAGAAGCAGCTTCTCATTAAGGATGAAACCCAATATATAGAGCCAACAGAAGACTGAAAATACAAAACGGCAAATAACGCAATAAAGTCTGATGTGTTTTCTTTTGGATTTCTAAAATGGACCTAGCAAGAATAATAAAAAAAAGTCCTCTTTGAATCCTTTTCCTCCTCCTCGGCCCTCCCACACACAGACTAGATGGACTATGATGAAACATTAAAGAATGAGCTCAGATGTTCAGTTGCAAACCTTTGAGACAAACGGATCCGTCCTTCAACAGCACAAAGGAAAACATGAAAGATCTTTTAAAAATTCAGGCTATGCTTGCAAAAAACAAAAAAAACCTTTTCACAAATCCACAGGATGCAGCCTTACATAGATTTACCGATCATTTCTTAAAGCTACTTTAATGTTATTGGAAGAAACACAATTTTGACACATATTTCCAGAGTTGTTATTATTTTTTTAAGTAGAAATATAAAAGTGCAGTATGAACTCTGAACATTATGGAAGTTACAATCCACTGTTCTTACATGAACGCTGAAAGTCAATGACTTGATGAAATCTGTTGAATGTCCCGAACTAGAAAATCTTATCAACTTAAATAGAGTGAACCTCATGTTAGTGTTTGATAATAAGGATCCAGTTAGAATGTACAGTATATCATAGACTCAGAATCTGTCAGTATTATTGGGTTGAATTGACTGTTTTTCGTAAAGTGCTGTGAATTGAAGCTCTAAACTGAATTAAAATGTCAAATTGTAAATGCGAAACTCGATGGATTGATATGAACTAATTGTCCATCTATTTGTCATCCTCCATTCACCAGACAGGTTAACATTTATTTTCTTCATATATTATTACTATTTTTCCTTTTTATACTTTTCTCAGCATAGAAACTTTGAGCTGTTCTGCTGCAAAACTAAAAAGACAACATGCAGGTTTGTTGGAATATTTTCTAAAGATGCTCTCTTTTCCCCTGCGGCTATAATTTGTGTCAAACCTGAAGAAGTAAGCCTCCAGATATCCTTCAAAACATTCAGATTTTTACACAAAGCGTTTCTCTTCGCCTCTGTTTGCCAGTGTCTCCGTTTAAGCGAGGACCAGGAAGCGGAGCCCTGTTGGCTGTGTAATTGTGACCTCGCTCTCCTGCTTGGCTAACAGTTTGGTTGGCAGCGGGGAGCCCCTTGCACACTAGGCCATTGTGCAAGGGGCTCTTGCACTCCAAATGGGACAGGGTTGTTGTTGTGGACCATGTTGTTATTTTAGAGGCTGGCCATTGCGCCATTATCTCTGACCGCGCGGGGATTTTTCCTTTTTCTTAGATGTTGACGTAGGCGTTGATGGATGTGGGGATGGGAAGGAGCTCAGTTTGGAGGAGAGAATGGCGAGGAGTTGAAGTGGGTCACGCCTTCAAAAGATACAGCAATGCATTTGTGGGGGTGTCCTGGTAGACAACTCTGGACCGACAAGCCAAACGCTACCATTCCGGTCAGAAAACTTTGCTTTTCCTCTCAGCACCCAGGGTTGATGGGTGAGGGTTTCTGGTGCCCCTTTAGTGCCACGAGGAGGCAGATCTGTTCCTGCCCCCGTCTGTCCAGCCTCTGGGGGGAAACTGCCTTTCACATGAATATCCTGTTACACAGATCACACTCTCAATGAATCCCTGGCAGGAATTTAACCTCCACCTGTCAGTTAAGTTCACTACTCCCCTCCAACCATCCACCTGTGGTAAAAGTACTTGTGATACTTCTGTGCAATAGTCTTAAACCACTGTTTTGCTTCCAAGGAGCCAGACTTTTGCAATGTTTCAAGGTAGTCTTGGTCATTTTTTCCCAGGATTTCCTGACCTACTTTGGCTTTTGACACCAAGCCTGTAAATTGATCAGTATTGATCTCTAGGTAGACTGGACTTGAAGAAATAAAAGCAGCTCTAACAACAGAACTCATTTTTATGATCCTGTTCTCTAATTCTCAGTGGAAAGCCAAATGCAAGCCACACCAAATAGAGATTGGCGAAATGGACTTAAAGTTTTATTACAACATTTTGTGATAACAAAAATTCCACTATGAAATATTAGTTACTGTACGGCACTTCTTTTTCAGGTAACTATGTCAATGACTGCATGATACAGCAATGTTACAATGCAGAGCACAAATATTGCTCTTGAGAAACTTTCCCATTTGAAATATAATTCTTTAGGACACCAGTCACATAAACTAAACTGCACACAGTAATTACATTTAATCATATTTTAAAATGTATTGATATTCTTTGAATACAAGGTGGTGAAAATGGTAAAAAATAATCTGATCAATACAGTCATTTTTGGGGGATTGCAAACATCTTTAATTGGAATTTGACAAATAAAATGACAGATAATAATAATAATGACAAATAAAAAAATCATATGATAAATAAAATGTTCCTACTATCCCTAAGGTCCATCCCTACCATCTAAAACTACTCTTTGATTGTGACACATTTCTATCAACATTTGATCAACAGTCACATCTACCTTTTCGTCCTCTCATCTCCCAAATCATTTGCTCCCTCATATATTTTCAAACCAGCCAACCTTTGCTGCTCTCACCACAATGTGTGCAGAAACTCTAATAATCTCCATTTGTTGTGCAGCTTCTTTGAACATCTTTATGAGTACATGGATATCCCTAGGACCAATAAAACTTTTCTTTCTGAAACAAAGCAGATACTTCAAAAAGATTATGGCCCCATTTTGCTTCCAGCAGACGCAGCCAGGAAAACCCATGGAGAACATGAACGTACAAATTTGCTGAATTGCATGCCTATTTAAGGCCAAACACTGGGAAAAACATGAGCGATGGTTTTGCATTTTTCGGCAGCTCATATTCGTTTCAGCACAGCAAGACCTTAAAATGGAACATCAAAGGGAAGCGAGGGAAAAAAGTGAGTGGATCTAGAAGAGATGTTTGTAAAGCTTAGTGAGATGACTTGTATAAATTTCTTACCATTTCAGCAGATACACAAAGCAGAGGCTATTGTAAAAATAAAAGCTGCTTTGTTTTCTGCAGACAATTTATGCATGATCATCTTCGTAAAGTTGCTGCAAATAATTAGCATTGGGGAACTCTTGCTTGTTTGCATCCTTTCTACATTTTGGGAGAGTTGCTGGCACCTATTTCACATGCACACACCATCTAGAAGAAGAAAAACCTGGGCAAGCAGCCATAGCTCACACCCACCTGCTTCCCCGGTGCCATGCATATGTTTACACATCTCTCTGTTTGAGCACAGGCATGTGTAAGAGGTTAGCGTGTTCAGCCTGAAATGCATCATGGCTGACCGAGGGGTAACCCGGTGGCATTTTTCCCTGACCGTCCTCTCGCCCTGAACTCAGTCACCCTGAGCCCCTTTCCAGTCCTTCTCCTGTGCTCCTCCCCAACCCTGCGCCACAATCGTCTCTGAGCCATTATTGGGGGAGTTTTGTAAACTTCCTGGAATAAAACCAGCGCTGTCAAACTGTCACTGTATGCTCATTATTAGAGCCTCAATCCCTCATCCTTACACTAAGAGTCTTGTTAAGAGGAAATAAAGGTATAGTGAGAGTTGATTTGGCAACTAAGGAAAAAGAAAGAAAAATTCAACTTGAATGTTTAGGTATGGGTGCGGGCCTGGTTCGCTGGAAATTCAACAGATTCTGAGATGCAGCTGATTAGAAGAAGCAACACTTCCCTAAAGTCTCTTAAAACATCATTGTATGCCACCAATATTTTTTTTAAAAACTACCTTTAGCCATTTGGTACTTCCTTTATTGTCTTGGAGGTTTTTTTCCAACCAATTTTTTGTCCATTCTTTGTGCATTGGCACAACTTACTGAGCAGTGAGTGGGGAAAGACATTGGGAAATCCAAGATATAGCTAAAGCTGCAGTATGTAACGTTTAAAAAAAAACCATGGTTTTTGCATATTTGTTAAAACTGTCACCATGTCGTGACAGTGTAATATGAGACAGATAATCTGTGAAAAATTGAGCTCCTCTACCTCCTCCCTGAGCTACTATTGATGTCTGAAGAAATGCAATGCTCCTGACCAAAAACAACCAATCAGAGGTTGATTGAGGAGGGTCTAAGTTAGCAAGTTCAACTTATAATTAGTCTTGAATTTAAACAGAAGCGCTTTATGCTTTAAAATTTTGAGACTTTGAAACAGGAAAGAAAGCTGTTCTTCAATTACCCTAACATGTTGATGGATTCGTCTAATAGAGCCTTCCAGTCAGGCTGACTGACAACATCTCACCAAAGGCAAATTTTATAATTAGTAAGGAAAGCAAAACTGTTAGCTGATAACAAGGCTAAACTGGATGCATCAATACACCTTACAAATTTCTGTCTGTTTTGTTAGATTAGGTCTGATTATGAGTAAATGTGATTGCATTTTTAAAATGCATTCACATTATGCATACATATTATGTAATATTATACATAATGTGTATAATATTACAGTGGATGCTGTAGGCGAGCAGTATGAATCAGTGGCCTAGGCTGCACAACACATCACAATCTAAACCCAACAACAAGTTGCAGGGTCACCAGGAAATAGCCAGGTCCCCTGCCATCCTTCGCCCTGAAAGGTTGGCATGGAAGGATGAGTCATCTCATAATAAATGTGCTGGTGCTTAGCCCCAGAATCTCTACTGGAGATGTTCCTCCACACAGACAGGTCATGACTAGGTCATGGTAGGATGGATACAAGTGACTTTCTGTTTAGATTTTCAAATTTAGGGAATGGGGTTTAAAAAAGAAGAAAGAAACTTGTTCCAAATTGTACAAACTTTAAAAAAAATAATTCAAAAATATCTTTTTTGCATTTGCCTTTGTCTAGGTCAAACTATGTGAACCCCAATAGCTCAAACATCAGGAGCCCTAATCCAGAAAATGACCCAAAAATCAGGCCATCTGTGAAGCTAAACTGTGTTAGCCAACGATTTCAGTCTATGCTGTTAGGTCAAGTTGAGATGAGGATTTAGAGGAAGTGAATTAGTATACAGATAATAATCTTAATAAGAAACGATAAAAAGTCCTGATTATGGGTTTGAATTTCTAAACCATTCCAACCTTACTTATCTTCCCCAAAAAGTTCAGACAGCAAACAGTATGAGCAAAAACCCTTTACGAGTCTTTACAAGGAAGAACACACTTAACAGCGTTCCTTTGCATGGTGCATATACACACACGCCTTGCAATATCATTCATTCAGGCACTCTTTACCCCCTTCTTGATTGCTCTCTGGCTCTTTTTCCCAGCACTAGAAATAACTTCAAAGAGGGTTGGTAGCCTTGAGGAGAGGGGGATCGGGATCCGGTTGCAGCGGAGCAGCTGGGAGGGCCGTACAGGTGGGGCTGGCACTCCTCCTCCTGTAACACTATCAGTGGTCCCTCTGCTTCTCCTCTCGAATAAAGACTTCCTCCCTTTTGTGTTCTCCACTGGGGCCAAAAGGAACAATCAGCCAAGGTAGTCATGCATCCAACATTTATAATAAACCAACTAAAAGCTTGAGTATTTGTTATGCAACAATGAAAGAGCTAAACCGATCAATAAAAAAAAAAAGCCGTCCCACGGAAATATCAAGTGTATACCCTGAATAAGTGCTTCAGCGAAGTAACCCATTGCTGTATGTCCTCCCTGCCCACTACATGCCCCCTGCTTAACCTTCCCTGAAAATCACCTCTATTGCATCTTCATAGCAACGGGCAAAGCAAACAAGTGTCATGGTTTCAGTATGAACCGGGGATGCTGGCAGAGGACACCCAATATCATGTAAATGTCCCCATATGTAGCACAAGTCAGTGGGGCTGACAGCTTTAACACTGAGCAGGACGCCGAGCTTGTGACTCTATTAACTCTCTGCAAGTGCATCCAGAAACCGTCAAAGGCCTGCATGGGTGTGTGTGTGCGCGTGTGCGCATACACACACTCAGAAGTCTTTCTGGTGTCAATTTCAGCTCTTCAGGCTTCAAAACCTAGAATGACACGAACAAAGGAAGGGCCGACAAAGTTCAGGGGTCAACGTTGGGCAGGATGCCACCATTTTAGAGCGGGGGCAGGGTGGAAACAACGGCACCGGCTTCTGAAGGGATCATCACAGCACCACTTTACAAAGAAAAAGAGTCAAACTGGCCGCATGGAAGTGCTTCATTTCAGTTGATATTCAGGTAATCTAAAGTCTTAAAACTGCCTACATTTTCCATCATGTTTCTGTGGTTTAAATTCATTTTACTGAGAGTTTAATTGAGCTATTTAGCCCAGGTATATGGAGAAAAGAGTAGTACAACTTTCTCCTTCCCCCTACTTTGTTCACTACAGGCACATTTCCCTAAGACAAACTGTTGACAGCTGAAAATTTCCTGATCCCTATCCCTATATCCTAAAATAAAAAATAAAAAATTTTGAGAAAAGTAACAGTCATTGTGTAAAAACTAAAACAGCCATGTTTACGACTTGCATTGTGTAGTGCGCAGCTCGATAAGCTACGACACACGTCTGTTAACCAGCAGGCTGCTAACTAGCTACATGAGCAATTATAGTCTTGAGAGCAGATAAAAATGTTATGTTCTATGGTATTTTAACTAATGCAAAGCTTAGTTATAAAAAAATTAAGTTAACATAGAAATGTTGGATCCAATTGCTGTAAATTAATTTTGTCCTATCTTTTTACCTTCTCTTTCTTTCTTTTTTAATTTAAATTTTTATCATGAATACCATAAGACTATGGTACTTCATTCAAGGATATTAAACCACAAAAATACTTCCAGCCCAATGGTAATTGCATCAATGCACCTATAAGAGCAACTATAAATGTGAACACCTGCATAAATTCTTTGTCAGCATAAAGGTGCAAGTGTGAATTAATTAGCATGACTAACAACGTCAGAAGAAGAGGGACATCTGCTGAAAACTGGGTGCACGTGTTTCTCGCTACATTTTTATCACAAGCTTTTAACTTGAAAGGTACTTCTGGCACTACATGTTCCTTGCAAACCAAAACATTCACTAAAACCTCTAAAAGGCCAGTAAGGAGCCTAAAAGCAAAAACCTGCAGTCAGTGATGACACAAAATTGTGTCTTTTCTTGTCAATTTTCGAAGCTACGTTCAAAGGCTTCCCTCGCTTCGGCTCAAGCTACTCATCTTTGACCTGCCACCATAAAACAAAAGTCAATGTCACTACTTAATGAGCTATGATTAATGCTGCTGAAGCCCAGCGGGTGAGGACGGACGGAGGCCGGAGGGCGAACATACCTGCCACAGCCCGCCTGCTCTGTGTGTGGGTGCGTGCGTACTTTCGAGGGCTGAGGGGGTTGAGGTTGCTAAAAGTGGACGGACGGGAGGATTGCAGTCATCAACACCTTGGCTCTGAGTGGCCTTTGAAGTCAGGCGGCATCTTTGATGGCCCCAGCCATGAAGGAATGCTGCTTGCCCTCCCTCCCCACCCCTTAAAGCCCCCAGCGCAGTGGAATGCAGTGCAAGCTGCTGCTGCTCGATCTGCTGGAATGGGATTAGACCATGTTGCCCCTTCCTCCCCTCCTCCTCCTCTTCCTCCTTCATCTCTATCCGACCCTGCCCTCTCGAGAGGACAATATGGCGGAAAGGTAGTCCCAGAAGAAGTGTAAGGTAGCAGCCTTATTCGGATGCAAGTTAGAAAACATCATACCTCTAAAGACCCGAGGTGAAGCAAACAAGGTTTGACTTTAAAGTGCAATACAACCCATACCTCGAGAATTTACAAGAAATGCTGCTTGGGACTGGCTCTCGAGGCTTTTGAATACTTTCCATGTCCTAGTGCAAAACCATTTGACATTGTGCATTTGCCAACATTTGGGTTTTTTTTCCAGCTGCATCACAACACTCGACTTGCCTGTCTGCACAGTAAATGTGCAGTATGTCCCAGTCAAGAGCTTCACTCCAAAAAAACATAATGTTAACATATTTTGGTATGACATCTCGACAAGTTTCAGATCATTAGAAATAATACAAACTAACTTATAAGTAACTTTACAGCAAGAAATATGAGCTTGATTTAAATAAATTTCTTAATCTTGACATAGTACTAGCAAAGAACTACTTTTTCATCAAAGTAGATTTTCAAAAAGTACTGGAAGTTTATTTTGCTTATGACTAGTAGTATTTCATCTGCATTAAGTAAGTATTGACCAAAGCAAGCATTTATATCTTGCTGAAAAGTTACTATTAAGTTAGTTTTGTCTTATTTCAAGTGTGCAAAGATATTTGCAGTAGAAACTAGATCACAAATACTTGGTATGATTTTGTTATTTGACATATTTGACATTACTGCCTGTCATATATGCATCCAAAACAAAAGCTCAAGTCATGAAAAGTAATTTTTCACAAAAAAAAAACTCAACATATTGTCAAATGTTCGATTGTCCTAACTGGAAAACAGCAAATATCTTCCATTAAGTTCAAAGAAATATTCTTTTTTGACCATATTTCCTTCTCAAATATGGTTATGTCTGATTCAAAAGAATATCTAGTCCTGTTGAGGGATCAAACACATCTGCTGCGCTCAGCTCGTCAATGCTGCAAATGTGCGTTAAAAACCATCCAGACTACAGTGGAAAATTGCTTTGTGAAGCGTTTGAACATAACGCAAGTGAAAATAGTGAAAAATCTGGCTTTGTCTTCAATACAGAGATTTGTCCTTTAGATCAGTTCATCTCAGACATGTCGGATAGCTTCATCCCAGCCCAGCATCCAAGTCTGGCACACAATCAAAAGCTGCACCTAAACCCGAGGCTTTGAGATATTATTAAAGGGGATGGAAACACTTCAGATGACCATTTGCCAAACATGCACAGAAGCCCCGGCGCATCAAAGAGAAGAGCCCGACATGAAATCAGAGTGACCGTGGACTCTCCCACAGCGTGTTGGGTGTGTGTGTGTGGGAGTGTGCGACAGTTACAGCAGGAGATGAGTGTTGTAATCCAGCCGCTCTCAGAGGGGAGACAGACGGGGCTTTCTTCAAAAGGTCAGGTTCATTTTGTCCTCTCACACACTTAACTTGGTGACTGACCTTCCTCACGACAACTGCACAAACAAGCCGTTTTGGCCAGGCATGCCGGTGTCTGTCAGGCCAACCTGAAGACCGACTACAACCGCAATCGCTGCCTGTTTGCAGAGGATTGTTACTGCCTGCCAGTTGGACCTGAGAGGAATGCGAGCTGGTCTTACAGTACATGTACATGTTCACACACCTAAATGAAATGTGTACACAGACTGAAGGGTTCAGACAGTAAAAGCTACTCCCCTTCCTCCCATATCGGCTCCTCTGTGGACACAGAGCCCTGGGAGAGGGAAGCAAGGTGGAGCGGCAGTCAGCATTAGGGCTGGTTTCAGGTTTCTCCTGCCTCTGACTTGTTTTCTTTAGGAAACACTTACTGGAGCACCAACTACATCTGAGGAAGCGCTCACCTGCATCACTTCCGGGTCAACGGCCGAGGTCACGCTGCAATAAGATCAGGGAACTGAAGTGTGGGGAACCGGAGAGCGTTTAAAGTACATGTGGAATGTTTGAAGTGTCTCCAGCGATTACCTTTGTGATTTTATTTTAAATGTTCTGGCATTTAAGAAAAACAAAATCAATCAGTGGTTTAAAAGGAGAGTTTACAGGTTGATATTCCTTGTGAAAACCAACTATGTCCCAGAGTCATTCCTTAACCTTCATCTTTCTGCATTTCTCTGCTTCCTTAATCAGATTAAGTTACTTAAACTGATTTGGGATAACCTGAAGGAGTGAGGGGTCTCTTTAGAAGAGCAAGATCCTGAAGCTCAAGACTTCCTAAGCAGCTAATGATATTCCACAGGAAAGAAGAACACAAACAAAACAAGGACCAAAATATAGAGTTAAACATGGAATATGGAGCGTCATAGATCAGTTTTGTTCTGGCATTCCAAAAGGGTAAAACATGATGAGTAGAACAGGAAGATATTTGGACACACTCCAAATTGATAAGTGCTGTAAAAAAAAAGACTATGTTTTATTTTGCCCTCTGTCACACAACAAACTTATAGACTTGAATCAGAAGAAAAATATCAACAGATTAATGCTAATATTTGAAAGTTATCTGACCAAGTTTCTTCAAACCAACATGTAATCTTTGACATCCAGTTTATTTACCACACACTAAATCAAATCAAGTTATACTTTCACAACTTGGCTGTAGCATCTCATCTTTCCAACAAGTCTTGTTGTTCATTCAGATATAGCTAAGCAAAAACTTAGCCGTGCTGCTATAATATCTTTAGAAAGAGGCACATTTCTCTTTGCAACCATTCAAATCAAGCCATGCTGGGCTTTTTCAAATTCTCCTGCCATATACAGTATGTTGACATGCTAATTGAGGCTGAATTTACTAATATATCCACTGATGGAAGGATCAGCAGATGTTCTTGAATATTTCCACATGTAGATAATTGTCATCTTTGTGTAACAGAATCAGAATTGTCTGGAAATTACTCAATATCCTTCCACATTGTTGGGCAGCAACAATTATTGCCAAGACTCTGTGTTGTAATACAACAACATCTCTAATTTAAATAAAAACAATGTACAAAGGTTGACGTTTCTTCTAGTCTTTTTTTTTACAAGAGAGATGGAATTATATTTTTCTGGTCTTTCTCCAAAGTTCTATTGGATGGGTCACAAATTCCCACAACTTGAAAACCCTTGGCTGAACAAGATCCCTGTTATTTACTGTACCAGTTTATTCAACAGAGCAGCAAAATAAAATGTCTTTCAAATTTTCTTGGTCATCATTTAAATGTCTAGAACATGTGTGCTCTATGTATTTTTTGTGCCGTACCTGCAGACTGATTTTACATATTTATCATATTTTCATGAAACATATTTGAAAACATATTTTCATCTCCAAAGTACCTCCACACGACCAATGATTGTACTTTTTCCCTACAGTCTATGCTAACAGTAATGGAACCTTCCTTTCTCCAATGCCAGAGTACCTAAAACATCATGATAAAATATGTCAACTGGATGCAACCTTTTCTAGACATCACACCGTCTAAGGTTTGCTTTAAAGCCAAAGCTGTCATTTTATGATATTTCTCACCTGAAAACTCCATTTGAGGCCCATTTTCACAGCCTTCACAGGAGTGTGAGATAGGAATTGTGCTCAAGGCATCAAGATGGATCAGTGGGCAGGTTTTCCACACCTCTGAACTTGAAAGCAGCGGTCATCTCTGCATGTGTTTTCTGAGCCTCTCCCTGTGCTTATTCTGACCAGTGATCAGGTTAGACAAGTCCCTCTATTCAAAGCTACACAGCAATAGCGATATCCCCAAAGAGAGGGAGGAGGTGGAGGAGAAGAAGGGAGAAAAATCCTATCTGAGAGATTAACTCGCAGCACCCAACCGAGCCGCTGCCGGGTTCACTGGCTCGCTCAGTCCTATCTTACCCACCAGTCTCTTGTTCTAAACCAAAGCATGTCTTTGATAGTCGACTAGAAGGAATCTGGAGGCGTTACAGGTTTCTTTTGTGCGTTTTGCTGTGTACGCCAAGGCTGGGATTTCTTTTCTTCACCCCCCCTCTTTTTTTTTTCTTTCCCTCATCCTTCATCTTCTGCTCCCCTTCCCCCATTTCAAACACCAAAATCAGTGAATCATAAATCTTCTTTGATTGTTTTTTTGGTTACCATCATAAACTTTTGTGTTGTCTGAATTGTGAGTTTCTGACTTGTGTGCTTCAAAGCGGTACGATCTGGGTGCTGACCAACGGTGGAGACCACTTAAAGAGTTTAAAGGCTTGGATGAGGGGTGGGATTTTGGACAGAAGACAAGTGGGGGTAGTTGGGGCTGTGTGGGTGAGGTTTGACTCCCCTTGGAGATTTTCTTAAACCCATTACATCAGCTTTTTTCTGCTTCACGGGCTCCAAGTCCGGGGCTTTTGTGAAAGCAGAAAATGACCTAAATTGACATTCAGAGAGGTTGTGGCTGGTTAATTGTGGCCAAGCATTTTTGGCATAAATAAAGCAAGCTTCCAGAAGCCCTCACCTTTAAGTTTTTCATGAATTCTTTTTTGGCAGGCCTCCAATAAATGTAATGTTGTAATCCCTGAAATAACTCACTTCTCCATTAAACCTTTCAGATCCCAAAAGAAAAGAGAATAGAAATCAGAAAATGAAGACATAAACACCAATTTAGCTTAGATTTGTGTGGAAAACATTTAGAACGATGATATAATCAACTAAAAACTGTTATTAAACTTATATGGCCACAGTGCACTTCCATTACAGTGAACTGGATTTTACACAAATATCTTTGAATTTAGCGATGTATGTGGTTGGGTGAACTAATTATTCTTCCATAGCAAAAGTCTGTAAACTTTTACAAAAACATTCACATTGGAAACACATGAATGTGGGATTTCTTATTATTGAAATACTGAAATTTCATACAGTACCTGGCCAAAAATATTGGTACGCTTGGCTTTGCTTACTTAAACACTTTCAGATTTCAGTATGAAGAAATCTGAATCGTCATATCGAGACTTTAGGGTAGGATTGACCCACTCTTTGTAGCCATTACAACTCCACATTTCTCATGTCCATTCAGAATTACAGAAGATTCAGAAGATTCAGAATTACAGTGGTCCGTGCCTGCTCATGGTTTGGTATTCACAGACTCCTAATTATTTGTGAAAATGTCTCTACTCATGGAAACCTGTGAATGTTAGTGTCTGTGGTAGTGCCAGGATGATTTCCACCATGTGTATCAATTCATATCAGTGTATGTTTGGTGCTTAAACAATCAAAATGCATAGTTGTAAGCATTTTTACAGAGTTTTCAAGTATTTGTGGATTTTAGCTGTGTCCCCTGCAAATACCGGGTTCCAGTGTAGTGCTAAAGGGAATATTTAACTATTCTACCATGTAAACATTTGTGGTGTTCTGGCATTGAATTCTTCACTCCAACTCATTCCAAAAATGCACTACTGGGCACCAACGTCTTTGTGTGTTGCAGCATTAAGAATTAGTTTTACTGAAACTAAGGAGCTGTCTGCTGAAAAACAACCAGACACCCATATCTTCCATCCACCAAACTTTACAATACTGTTCTCCCGATACGCCGACCAAACCTAAACATAGCCATCAGTCTACCAGGAAGAGAAACGCCTTCCATTAATACCTCTACACACTGTCCTTGAGTTAATTGAGTCTGTAGGCACCCTTAGAACTGTAGACCATCTGGTTTACCAAAGTTACAGTTGTTCTCAACTACTTTCACTTTGTTAGGATCCCTCAAATAGTTTGCCATGGAATATTTAGTAACTTATGGTGCAGTCTGTTGTGGTGCCAAATGGAAAATTCCCTGAGCTCCTGAAAATTAACCATTTCTTCATAAATAAATCAGTAAATTGTTTAATTGTAGTATTAGTAGTTTACTAAATTGCATGCCTAACTGCTCGGTTTGGACACGTATGGCCTTCAAAAGTGATAATGATTCAATGATTCAAAAGTTCAATGATTTGTGTAGGTGTCTAAACTTTAGACCAAAAAATCCATTAAAAGCAATAAATGTAGTTTCTTTCCAAACTTACTTAGTGAGTATGGTAATAGTGACAAATGGTTGCGATTTCAATCTTAACAGAAATAATTGACATTATTACTTTTTTAATAATCAAGCAGCTCTAAGTGACACATCGCGTCAAAGCATGGAGGCATTTTGGACTAATAAGATCAAAAGAAGTTGCCATTTATAGAAAATATGAGCCTTGCTCCTAAACAAAATGGTGTGCAGAATCAATGGAAAAGTGTGAAATAAGAAATGATGTGGCAGTATTTCTAAGCTCTACCCACACGTTCTAATCGAAAGGCTTCACAATGGCTGGCTTTTAAAAAAAAAACATAAAAGAAATAAAGGATGAAAAATCAAAAGAGGCCACTCGCTAATGCCGAGCAAACTGATCAGCTGCATATAGGCTAGAAAAAGCTAGAAGGAATGTCAAAAGAACCACTGATCTCTCTTTTTCTCCCCTAAAGTGATCAAACAGTGGTCCATTCTCTGGAGGAGGTCAAACAAAAGGGAGTGAGAGAAAGTAAACGGGAGCTTTGGAGCACCATAGGAAGCCGGCCACCAGCAGTATAACCAAGCAGCTAGCACAAAAACAGCACACTGTCTCTCCAGCTTTCTTTAAGTTCAGCGGTGAGATGGAAAAAGAGGAAGAGCAGGCCAAGTAGAAAAATAGTGGCTGCAGTCAAACAGTGTGGGGTAAGGGCTCAATAGGGCCTGGTTACCCCGGTGAGGAGAACTCAGAGCTGCAACAATGTCCACATCAACTGTCCGGCTTTGGGCCAGGCCCCATGGAGGTGCATCTCAGAGAGCCTGGAGGTCAGCTGAGTGGATAAAAGAAAAATGTAGCTGGGATGTGCAGAGTGGGACGTGCAGCTTTAGGTGCGCGCACAAGCTCGACAGAAGCACTCTTTCAATTATTTCAAGACACTGAGAACCAGCGTTTCCTTAATTATGTGCATGGTTGCACAACGGGAGGTGCTACATGTTCCTTAAATCTGTAGATGCTAAAAATACAATGTTCCAAAATGTTTTTTAAGTGCTGTTTTTGAAATACTGACATTCACAGAGTGATAAGAAGCTCACCAGTTTAGTGCTTTAAGTTAAGGCAACAAAGCCATTCTAAATGCTCAGCGTAATCAAAACACAGCAACAGACCACGAAACAAGCGACAAACATTACATTTTGTCAAATGGCGTCAAACTTTTCAAGAATAGTAATAATCAAACGCACAGTTACTGTGGTTAAAAAAAAGTTACCAAATTCTCTTGAAATATCACAAATGTAGATATAGATGATAAAACACACAGACAAGATTTTTGCTCCATTTTGGAGAAAACCAAGAAATCACATTTATACGTTTTCTGTTTTGTGAAACTACTTTTGTTAGAGTAGTCCATACATTGTGGTTTACGGTTTTCTAATTCTAAGATGGTTCCCATGTCATAAAAGCAGAGGAAATGCTCCAGTTTTACTAACTGTTTATAAAGTCTAAACATTTTAGACTGTAATCAAAACTGGACCAATAGGAAGCTGCAATGCAGACATTAACTTTAGCATTGTAAGTGACTAAACCTGCTCACATGCTCATGAAACCGTTTTTAACAGAGCATCTCTGCTAAATATTGACCTTAGCCCCAGGCAGGATTATTACAGAGAGGCAGAAAGCTTGAGGCAGAGGAATATTATTTTGGTTGTTCTCTGAAAAAAAATGGGTCTTTTCATAACAGCTCAGTCGCACTGACTATTGTTTGTATTTGCAATTTCACAACATATTAAAACATCTGTCCCATTTTTAGATCTCCCAATAGTTTCTCTGCAGACTGATCCCACAAACTAGCAACTACAAAGTACTTTTATTTCCAATTAAATTTTCCATACAGGTCCAGCCACACCTCCGTCTGGCTTCTTGATAAACAATGTGCACACAAACTTTTTACACACACTCACTGTCCCTCTATGTACGCCAATAAAAATGGGGGTGGGGCTGCAGTGGCGATCGAACAAACAGAGTTCTTGGACCTCAGCCGAGCGGCGCTTTTGTCAAGGGGGACAGCAGAGAGACAAGAAAAAAGGTTGAGAAGGTGAGGAGGGGTGGCAGTGCAATAAGGTTGCTTTAATGGGAAATAAAAACACAGCAAGGTGCAAATGTGAGGTCTGGTGAAGGTGGTCAAAAATGGAGGTAGGTGGAACTGAGAGAAAGTATTCATAACATCAGAGTCATGTTAGTGTCACGATTTTTATTTTTTCCCAAACTATACTGTAATACTCATCCTTGAAAAAGGAAGCAAAATGGATTTTGCAAGTGGCTTTCGGTCGTCACCTCAGGGCGTCATGAACAGAAGGTCTGGGCGTGGATCCATGTCATCCGACCACCGAGTATTAACCCACACCACCGCCTGGGGGTAAAGTCTGTAGATTTCATACATTCCAGTGATGGAGGGTATACACTTCGTTCTGCCATTCAAGTGGTTTTGATTTTTGTTGTCTTAAAGAAATTTGCTGTGACTGTACATAACTGTATTTTACAAAAAAAAGCAGCAGTTATTGTCACAGAAAAGAACTTGGTTATGCACACACACTCTCACCTCAAAAGTTTAAGTTTGTTCTTTGGTGTGACAGAACTTTTCCAATTCCACAGCAGGGGCAAAATAAATGGTATACACAAGGGCCACAGAGAGAGAAAAGCAAGTTCTAATTGGTGTGGAAATAATTCCATTACCATATAGCTATCACATAAAGGATTATTTGTTCTTTTGATCACCCCAGAGAGCGTTTATGAAGTCACTGTGGGATAAGCCTGGGCTCAGGGGCAAGACCAGCCACTAGAATTCCTCCGAACATTTGTTTAGCAGCAGGCCAAGTGCAGAGCGGTGCACAAATGCAGTATTGTTCCTCCCGTTCTCACTGGCTGCGCTGCCAGAGGTAGGAGTCGGCGGAGACTGAACGAGAGACGAGAGGAAAGCAGAAGAGAAGGAGAGCAGAGGGTTGGGGAAAAGGCAGACCCTGGGGATAACTGCCGCTCAAGAGTTAAACTTCAAACCTACTTCATACAACAACACACACACACACGAGCATTTCCTGTTAGGAACGACCACGGCGCACTTTGAAAAGGTAATGAGCAACATCTAAAAAGAGCGGGCTGTTTCACAGTTGAGAAAACAGGAACTTTCTTTAGCCTCAATTTCCAAACTTCCAATGTTAAGTTGAAAATTTTCAGCTGAAGACTATCTGTTCCCTACATACATTTAAGAGATATTTGGAGGCTCATTCATCCCAAGAATTTGCTCAACTTTTGACATAACAGGTGTTGATCTTTTTTCAAGAATTAAATGTCAAGACAAAAACCAGACTAAAATAAGTCAGAAAAAAAAAGGATCAACCAAATCCTCTGAAAGGCCTAAACATAGATGTTCAAGAATATGTAACAGAGTAATATGCATCACAATATAACTGAATTAGTCTGGAAAAAAAAGCAAAACATAAAACAAGTGACAAGTGGGCAGTTCATACTGAGATTTCATTCAATTTTATGTTAAATGAAGACAATACTTGCAGTATTTTTGTCCCTTAAGATTCTGCCTTGAGCTGAAACACCTACAGTTGAGAAAATTTGCAAATTTCCAGCTTCATCACCTCACTCTGGTGACAAACTAATTCAGAACGTAAGTGCTAACAAGCAGACCTGACAAGGGCTTTCAGTAGATCATAGGAAGGCCAAACATATTGCAGCAACATAGCTCCGATTTTATCATTTTTACCTTTCAAAAAGAAATTTTTAACATTTTATTGGACTTTAGTGCTCTTTGATGTCTTATTACATGTAAAAGAAAATGTATCCACATTTTATTTAATGTCGTCCTGAACTTACAATATTTAGCCAGGGCATCTTCAAAAATGAAATTAAAAGTTTTGAACAAATGATTAAAAAAAAAAAAAAAACTAAAAAAAAACTAGTTGTTCAAGAAATATACAAGCAACTACTGTTTTAGTAATATTAACCAAGCTAAGCATATTAATCCCAACTATGGGATACTAAATTCTGTATTTTTTTAATCTTTATTTTAAAATAAATGGCTGTTTTCAAAAATGGCATGGTGTTGCTTCTATTTCCAATATATATTAACAGTAGCTCTCAGAACTAAAATTTTGTTCTCATATATTCTAATATCTGTTATTAAAAGGTCAAAATTGGCCAAAAGCACAAAAAAAGAGTTTGGTTAACATCCAGAAAATGTTTGTTTTTCCCCATTTTTTAAAACTGGACCTGGTAAATAAATATGAGAGGAAAAGGCAAAGACAAAGGATCAATGAGACGTATTTTCAACTCTGACCCCTCTCATTGTGACTTGACACTAAGTATGATATCTACTTCTATACATCCCATGATAATGCATACTAAAAAGAGAATGAGTGGACATTCAGACAGCGTGGTAAGTCTGGCCTATTTTTGCATATGAAATTCCACTACAGCTATGGGTCAGGACCTCTGGGTCCTTAGGAAAGAATGTGTGACTTGAAACGGGAGACCAGAAGGGCTGCTTGCACCCCAATGGCTTTCCAGCTGGGAGGATAGCATTCAGATCAAAGAGGCTCTGTGACTCTTCAAGATGGGCAGTTGGGACAGAGGGCAAGGGCATGTGAAGGGCCTGGGAGAGCGCTCGCTCTTCATGCATCACGTGTGAAGGCCCCATGCTCCGCTTAGACTGTATATGGGTCCTCTGCATCTTGTTAACTAGACTCGGCCTTGGCCATTCAGGCCCCCATGAGTCTGCTGACGTTTGAGCCAAGCAGTTTCTCTTGGCTATCAATGTGGTACTAGAGCGGGATGATGCTCTTCTGATGACCATTGTGGAAAATTTTGTTGGAAAGTCAGCTGCAGCCGGATTTGCGTGATGCTGAAATTCAGTACATTTTTTCTGTCTTTTTGCCTTCAAATACTGAAACAATATAACCATCTTTCCTATGGATAATGTTACTCAATCTGAACTGGTGAATCATATGGCTGTTGAAAAACAGTTGGAAAACATCAAACTAGGACTGGATGAAATGGCTGAAAAGCATATCACAATATAAGCATATCACATCAGTCAATACTGATAATTATTGATTAGTTTTTTGCTATAAATATCTGAAATACTGTCAAAATGTGCAGTGACCTTTCCTGTTTTCACTTCGCAATTTTTTTTATTTTTAAGCAGTTATGAGGCACGGTGACTAAACCTTACACTGCTGCTGCGCAAGTTACTCAACAGGCAGTTGCTAGGTAACCAAAGAGTGAGTGAGTTAGTTGATACTAACCTTGATTATCTGTCTGTGAGAGGTGGAGCTGTTGATGCCTTTCCATCTGCCTACATCCCCCAGAATGCTGTGCTTCAGTGGAATTATTGAACATTTTATTGGCTGTACTGTTATTAATATTGACATGTCTATCACATTATTGATATATTGTTACTGAGTTATTGTCCAGCCTGACTAAGACCAGCCATCCATCATCTTCAACTTATCTGACGTTAGTTTGAGAAAATAAGTAGTTCAGAAGGAAAACAAGCTACAATTTCTAACTTATTCTTTAAGATCATAATATGTCTGTGGTATAGAAGAAAAACTTAAAGTTCTGGTTAATCAGGAATAATCAGATGACCAAACCACCGCCTTAAAACTCATTTTTAGGTGGAGAACCAGAGGCTCTAACCTGAATTTCCCTATGGAAAAAGTTCCTCACCTCATCTTTATAGCAGAGGAAGCTGATTTTGACTGTTTCAATTCAGAATCTCATTTTACCAGGCTGGTAAGAAACTGCTTTCCTGAAGACAAGGCCCCAAGCTGTCTATAAATCCAAATTTTCATCTCACCATCACTCATGATCCAGAAACCAACTCAAGTCAACTTTATTTGTATTGCACATTTCAGCAACAAGACAATTCAAAGTGAACAAATACAAATAATGGCATACAAAATGTATTAATTAGATGTTATGATCTGTAAGTGAACAGAATCCATAATATGTGGAAAAAATGAGCAGAATGTCAACAATATCCAAGGGAGGTTTAGTGCACTCTACCTTTTACTTTGTAAATCTACAATGTTTTTAAAGTCATGCTACATCGAGTTTCACGGTTTTGATTCACAGGCAGGATTCTGCCAAACATAAGATCGAAGCAAACATTTCAAAACTGTAGAAGTAGTACAGTCTGTCTGAAAACTTAATCAGTACCCTGACCTACACCACCAGCATAGATGCTGCACCCAGGCACATTTTCAGGACACTGCTTATTTTGGCAGGCTTACAACAAGGTAAGAAATTATAAAAATATTTACCAGTACCTATTACTGATCTCTCGATATATCCATGTAAAAACACAATGGAGAATACAACTGGTCCTGTGGACTCTCAGCTGTCATCTAGACCCGTGTGTATTAGTGTAACAAGTATGTCACAATAATAAGAACTGAGAATAGAGAGCCTTTTGTAGGGAGAACCATGATGACCAGCATCCCCTGTCAGGCTTCTGCCCCTATGGGAGAGATGAAGTCTCCAGAGCTCCAGCACCTTAGTCTGCCAGCCAGTCAGGTCTCAGCCTGGAGAAACCTGTCAACGCTACCACAGAGGCCTCTATTCATCCCCACAAAGACAAAGCCAAAAGTGTACAAGCAGCCATCCAAGGCATCCCAAGCATCCAGATATCCACCAGCGATATCGTTTTAGGCTTTTGTGAGGCTGTGTTTTAGTTTGCTCACCGCTCAATCCCTTCATCCCTGCTCTCCTTCTTTATCTGTTGATCGTTTTGTTAGTTACAAAAAGGTTTTCCCCAGTGTATATTAATTGTATAAGTGAAAATAATTTTAATACAATAGATATGCATTACACGTAAAATTATTTTGTTACAATATAGACTCTGTAGAAGTTTTTTTACTCTGGAGACACAGGAATCTTAATCTTGAGCTCTTTGATTTATTTTTAACGTAAAAATAGACAGTTTGCATTTTGCTTTCAAACATCTTATTTCTCCGTTTTGATACTGAAATTCATTTGGTTTCATTTTTAAACAAAGCACTGCTATTAATAATGATAAATAATAAATCTGAAAAGTCAGACAAAAAAATTAAAACTGCAACTTAAAATATCCATCCATCCATTTTCTTACACCCTTGTCCCTAGAGGGGTCGGGAGGTGCTGGTGAATATCTCCAGCTAACGTTCCGGGTACACCCTGGACAGGTCACCAGTCTGTCACAGGGCAACACAGAGACAGACAGGACACACAATTATGCACACACACTCACACCTAGGGAGAATTTAGAGAGACCAATTAACCTGACAGTCATGTTTTTGGACTGTGGGAGGAAGCCGGAGAACCTGAAGAGAACGCATGCACAGGGAGAACATGCAAACTCCGTGCAGAAAGACCCCAGGCCGGGAATCAAACCCATCGAAACCTTCTTGCTGCAAGGCAACAGCTCTACCCACTGCGCCACTGTGCACGCAACATAAAATACTAATTTCTCAATCATAAATGAAAGTGTAGTACTGGAAATGTTATACAAAAGACTACTACTATCACAAGAAAAAGATACTTGGATGATTTAGAAATTTGTGTCAGCTTTAATTTGTACCCTTTTTGGCCGGGCCCTCCTTTTGCTGCTCTGGGCCCCTGAACTCCAGTTCAGAAATCTCCACCTGCTGATAATATCAGCCGCCCTCCAGGATCTCCCTCCCCTCCTTTTCTTTTGGGCATGTGTGGCGGCCGCTGATAAAAGGGCTATAGATAAGAGGAAACACAAGCTGTGATGAGGAACACATTGCCAGCCGTGAGTACCTCAGCTCAGAGGAATGGTAGGAGGAGACGGATGGAGAAACTGAAGAAAAAGCAGGTAGAAAAAAAAAAGACGACAAGAGTGGAAGCAAAAGCTACATTTCTAAATCAATTGTCTTCAGACGATACAGAAACCCTGTTGTGAAATCTGAAATCCTGACTGTTGTTGTAGAAGTTTGAACAATCAATCATAATTTAGGATTAACAACAAAAAAATAAAACAGAGCCACTATCCATCTGACAAGAATAGAGATTGAACAATCCAATCTGCCATTGCTTCCAGCTGACAGTGCACCGGAACAAACTGAAAAAAGGAAAATGTAAATAAATCTGAGCTGCTGACACGAGCTGAGAGTGGTGGGGACAGGTGCCACAATGACACCCGCGACCTCCAGGGGATGTATGCATCCCATAGCGGTGTCCCCTTTCCAACATGGACACCGCTGGGACGAACCAGTTGGTCCACTTCACGGCATGAGCTTGGTACTTAACAGACTGATCAGAAATCTGCTCAATTTTAAAGAATTTTTTCTTTAAGTTCATTTAGACATTAAAATTTCCCCTCTTGGCTGTGATTGCTGTTTAACTGCATCTTGTACACTGCCATGTTTTAGATGTAAATAAATAGCGATGCTTTCAATCCAGCATTAAAATAGAGCATGCCCCGCTCTGGGCCTTGCTGCCTCCCATTGGCTCAGAATCAACTTAAAGTGTCCCACTAATCCAACAGTTGTTTGGCCATGCTGAAAGTCACCTCTGAGTCCAGCTCTAGCACTCGTGTCAGGAATCCACAGGCTCTTTGCATACCAGGCAGCCGGATATCCTCTAGTTAAAGAGGGCCCTCTAAGCCAGGGACATGTGTTGGATGACTGGGAAGGGTGACAAGGGGTAGGGTTTTGTTTTTTACTTCTTGTTTTTTTATTTGGGATGAGGTTGGTGGCAAGGATTTACAGGCTGTGCTTAAAAAGTCTTTAGAGTGACATCAGCGTCACTTTGCGCTGGCACAGGAAGCAAAGTCCCTGGAAACCGGTCTGTTTTCTCGCTGATCCTCGGAGCTGCGCGCTGCGGCCGAGCGGAAAACTGCAGTTGTTCCCGTTCTGAGCCTGCCGATCCGCGGGACTCTGAATGGCTTTTGTGTTGCTGTCGGGGCAGAACAAAGTGAGTTCAGGTTACTGCACTCCTCCTGTTATTGGCCCACATTGTCTCTAATTATTCCAGCAAACATTGACACAGCATGTGTGGTCTCACATTTATACACCCTCCCCTTCCCCTCCTGGACTGAACAGAGAGAACAAAAAAAAGCAACTCATGAAAGAGAGGAAGGGAAATGACGAGCAAATAGATGAACCTGTAATCTTACGGAGAAGATTTTACAGAAAGCTGCAGGATTATCCATCCTTTCAGGTTAACACACAACTTAAAAGTTTTGGTACAAGACTCAGACCAACCAAGAACTTTGTCCAAAACACTACAAACTCTAATTTAAATTCTGAGCCTCTCTCGTTGCCAGGGCAATACAAACCTCGGCTTCTGCAAAACAATAATTACGATGAACGCATGCATCAGTACATTACCAAATCCTCTGTCCGTGAGCTTAGCTTGAAGCAATGTTGCAGAAAAGCCAGCTAAAGAAGTGGTTGCCAAAGGAAAAGTCATAACCTCTTCCTTTAGGATGGAGGATGTAATAAAAAAAAAAGCATGACTGAATCTTGCCAGTTAGCCTACTGTAAAATTGTCACCATCCTCTTATCACTTAGAAGCAGCAATGCCGGAAAACCTCAGAGGAGCGGAGGGCATGATGAGAAATTCATATATAAGACTATCAGAACAAACACAAACCACATTTTTAGTAGAAGGTATTTGAAATAAAATGGAGTGATTACTAAATTTCAAGCTGATGGTGAAATATGTTGTCAGTATGAGCAAAAATTATGAAGATGTTTCATCAGTTTGGTTGAAAAACAATATGGTTCAATTCTGTTTCATATATTGGAGTCTAGAAAACTACACAACCCTAAAGTTAAAGCACCAGAGTTGGTGGTGCAAATATTTTCATATCAAAAGGAACACTTCTACATGAAGCAGCTGCAGAGATTTTAAAAGGAAATTTTAAAATTCTGTAATAAGTTGTTGTCCAGGCTACAGGTATCTTGTAGATATCATCTGCACCATTCTATTTTAAAACCAGCATAGACATTTGTTAATAATACAGGATTTTCATTCATCGTTATTCACCTGAAGAGTTCCGATGTAACAGGAGTGGAAGTTAAAATACCTCTGCTCAATGTTAACAGAGAAAAAGAAGGCTTCAGAAGTGAAAATCCACTGCTGAGCTGGTTCTTGGGCTTTGGCGTTCGCATCCGTCCAATGGTACACCAAGAAGGAATTCAAAACCTCCACAGAGACCAATGTTGTTTGTCCAGCCTTGTCTATAGAGTCAAGGCATGGGCCATTTGCCAACAAGATTTGAACAAACTTGAGGTAAGACAGATAAGACAAGTTTGTCTCTACAAGACCTAAAACAGACAAACACCATCAGAGAATGTGATGCCAACTAAAACCGGCTATTAAAGTACAAATCAAGGAACACACAGTGCATTGGTTGGACCACATCTGCAAAATAAGCAATGACTCTAAAAACTCTCATAATGGCAAAGATCTGCACACTGCAGACTACAACATGATGCACTTAGGAAAAAGCAACTTGAAGACGATCGAGGCACCTCAAACTAAGACCAGTAAACATGAAGTGGACAATCCAAAACGTTAAGGCACGGGACCTCACAGTGGGTTTTGTGTTGTAGTTGTGTGGGGAAAAAAAGATGGAGAAAATCAGAACGTCCCTCTGTAGTGCAACAAAATGAGTCTTCTAATAAACATCCATCACCTGGTTGTAATGAAGTGGAAATGCACAGGCTAACTGGAAGAAATGGCCAATACCCACATTTAGAGCTTTGGACAATCAATATGCCTTGGTGTTTAAGGGGGAGGGTCAAGTTATTTCTGTTTTCCACAGCATCATTTTAACTAATCCTTAAAATTCAATGTTTGTTCCTTTTTATACATTTTAACTGATGTTATAGGTTTTAGACTTTGCTTTATTCTACTGAGCATTAGTCATTTTAATTGACTGGAGTGGTAAATGCTTCCACCTGTAACTTGAAGCGTGGCAAAGGCAGCTTCTGAAATTTTTATGGTTTTTCTTGAAAAATGCTAAAAACTGAGCTAATGATGACAAACAACAATATGCCCATTGAATATAGATACTATAAATGCCTTTTTTACCTTTTTCATATCTCTGGATGTTTACTTCCCTCCTACATTTTTGCCAAAGATGGCAGTAATGTTTTACTTTAAAGTCAATCTTTCATAAAACAGTATTGCCTCAAAGAGAAATCTGTCTTTACACGGTCTCTGGCCTTGCATGATTTAATAGAGGTGACTGTATCCCACTCAGGTTTGCACTTTTATAGATAAGGCCAACGTTAAAGAACCTCCATGGGAATCGGAGAATATTTCACTGGAGTAAACTTAAAGAGTTTGACACATAAACGCATGCTGAATATCTCTCTGATTCTAGCTGGTAAAACCTCTTATGTATATAACATGCATCAATAAATATTTTCAATTCAAACTGCATCAAATCATATAGACATTCGACCACAGACCACACAATGTTGACACCTATATTTGATTTTGTTTTATGATTTCAAGCATAAACTCTACCTACAGCTAAAATGTACAGTGGATTGAAGTGTGATCTGTCCCATATGGGCAATTGATGGACATTTATGCACCTGGTGAACTGTATCCTTCCCAATGCGTTATTTTATTTAAATATCACGGCTTGTGTAATACGACATCACATTCTCGAGCCACGACACCAGCCAAATCATTCATATGGATCCATATCCACCTTGTTTTGAAGGTTCAAGGTGCAACAGTAGCCATGTTTCTTTACAAATGCATGCAGAACTTGGTCGATATTCCACTGATGCTGAAAAAACACAATTCTGCAATCGCGGTGTTTCCATTAAATAAGAAACAAAATCACACATGAATAAGTTTGGTCACACAGTAGGTCATTAAAAACATGCTGCACCATCATCATCCTACCACTTTCTGACATCATCTTTGTCTTTTCTGTCAATAGTAATGTCTGCTTGTTGATCACATGACTCGTATGATAGAAAAAAAAGGTTTTTCCATTGCACTTTGGCAAAAATACACTCATTTTAATACACCCGAAACCCACCTCATCCTACAGCAAAAACTTAGTGAAAAATGTCAGTTTTTTTGAAATAGTGTTTCCATTAAGCTAATTTATTTTTGGAATTCCAATTTGCACAATTTTACGGTCCATTGAAACAGGTTACAGGTAACTAGTTACAGGTTCCTTCAAGAAATGATAAAAACCATCTGAAGATGTCTACATGCTGCCTTCAGAAGAAGCTAAATTAAAACCACAATTAAAAGATTGAAATGTCCTAAAATGTGTCATCTAAAATCAAAAGCTAGCTTAGGTTAGAACTGTAAACAAATAAATATCCCTAGAAGTAAATCAAAGGCTAAATTTAGGAAAGAAAATATGTCTTCTGGATAAATCTAGTCTGAACATATATTAGGTGAAGGATAAAATGTTCCTTCCAAGTGTATACGATGAGGCCACTGTCCAAATGTCAGTGCCAGATACTCAGAGATGTTTACTTCGACATGCCTGCGGGATGCATGTCAACCCGGGGTGACAGTTGGACTTTGGCACATGCCTGTGGGATGCAGACAGAATAGCGACGGCTCTGAACTGGCTCATCTTTTTCTGTTATTCCCGTCATCTCAAAACCCATCTCTACTTCCTCTCAAAGCAGCATTCTGAGAAGCTACATTCCCTGGCATGTCAAGGGACAACTTGTCATTAGAGAGCCAAGTGTGTTTGGACAAACTGCCCATGGAATCACCCCAGAATAACTTAGCCTCTTCAAAAACAGCCAAGAATGAAAAGTGCTGCTCCTACAGAGACATGCGACAGAGGAATGGACCTGGATAAATGCGAGGTGTGTCAAATTGGAAGTAGTGCGACACAAATGATGAAGTGCACCGTATATGTACCCCCCATAAAAATATGATCACTGCTTCCTGTTGTCACTCAACTTAGTGATCTGCTGTAATGGGCAATAAAGTAATATGAACAGATGGAGTGCAAGGACAAAGAAAAGGCCACAGCTCGACAGGAGATATTGTCCTGACCTTTTCATGAGGGTATAGAAGGTGGAAATGAATTATGCTATGATTAAGTACAAGAAGGCAATACATTAGACAGAAAATGTCAAATTGATTAGGCAAACTGATCAAAGTCTAGAGAAAAGTCAAAATGGTTTTTTGGGAGCACCGATTACTTCAGTGATATTCTTTGAGATTTATCAGTATCTCAAAATGTTTTGTAGGATATACATGGCTGGAAAGTATGGATAAAAAGTTCTACAAAAAAATGTATGTAAATATTTAGAATAAATGCTTATGATTCTGTGAACAGTTTTACACAAAACTGCGCATTACAATTGGACTGACTTTCTTTTTTGCCACACATGTTGGTCTTTTCATCCTTTTGAAATTTTATAATTTTGCATTTTTAATAATTTCACCCCTGACTTTCTCCAGGTGCAAAATGGAGCTTTCTGTTTTGGCATTTTTACACTGTTTCGCACCAGGAAGATATTTTGTACTAGGGTTGCACAATACATCATTAACATATTATCGCAATATCAGTGTGTGCAATATTAATATTGCAAAAGACTGTTTGGGGTTAATAGTTGTTGGCTAATACATTCCAAGTGATATGAACTTGTATTTTTCATGTGTATTTCAGATTCTGTCCAACTGAAATAAAGTCAGTTGGACAGAATCTCACACTGGACACTAACGACATTGCCCAAAATGCTAAAAGCTTTCATAGTGATGGAAGCACAGATGAGAAAGACACAAAATAGGAAAATATGTATGTATCACAAATGACAGTCATTGCTATATTTACTAATATTATTGTCATCACTAAATTTAGCAAAAAACAATAAATCTCAAATACACACACACAAAAACATATATAAAACTTGCAATGGCCACAAACATAGGTAAGATTTCCATTTGCCAACAAGATGACAGACTTATGGTGGTACTAAAGTAAATTTTTGAAAATCTCGGTATTTTTTGTATCACAACATGTTAGAAAAATAAAATTGTCAGTTTTTTCCAACATAATTCCAATAGTTTTCTAGTTTGCTGTAAGGAAATGCAGTTACGTAGTTTTATAAATATCTACTAAGAGGTGATTGATCAGGGTTCAAATATGGCAACTATAATAAAATGGGGTTGATGATGTTTCTATGACAATGTAAAGAAAATTTCTACTTAATAAAAAGTACCAGAAATTTCAGTAGAGTAGACAGGTACATTTCTAACAAGTACAAAGCGGAAGTTTTTTCTAACTTTAGTTATTTAGGAATTACATTTGCAAATGGCAACAACTATAATTGAGAAAATCAGTTCTTTGAAACCGTCTGTCGTATGATTTGTGTTCTGTCTCCTCACTTTAAAGGAAAAACAACCTGTTGGACGATCCTGCGCCTGCCGACCAGTGCTACAGTCTCACTGTGCTGGAAACAAGGGGGTCTCTTCATCTCTTCAACTAGCAACAAAGGCTTTGTGCTGCAAGCTTTGGCTTCCAAATTCAACCCAGGATACAGGAACTTCAAATGAAAGATTGTGCAGGTGTTTACTGTCAGTTAAACATCAAAAAGGAAGCACAATCATCAAACAGGGATCAGAAAAACAAGTGCAAATGTATGCAAATAGCTAATAGCAGATTATTAGCTGTGCGCACTGAAAGCAAAACAGCGTCTGGTATGAAGCACCTTTTTGTGCAATCATGGAAGCCGACTATGAGTTATCAGCCTGCTGGAGGCGGTTTGCAAAGATCTGTGGTCACGCTTAGCTTAGCACACATTACAGGGGAAGTAGATGTGCACATTTTATCAAACACAAACAGAAGCTCTATATAAACATTGCAGAGACACTATGCTGTTCCAGCTGATGTGTACTTTGGAAATGTCCACTAGAATCAAAGTTTTCTGTCACGATGCAAACCTGTAGCAGTAGAGCGATATGTTCAACTATCTGACCTTAAGCCTAAAAACACTAGATGGGTATGTCTTCTTGCATATAAGCAACACCTCCACCTTTATTTGTATGGGAGTGGATTTAACTTGAAGGCCTGCAATTACATCATCATTCAGATTTGCAGCTCCGCATATCAACGCTGGCATTAGTCATAGAGGCCTTTGAAGAGTTTGGCCCAGCCTTTGCTCCTTTTTCTCTCACTCTCTCTTTCCTCGCTCTGCTTCTCTCCAGCTCCCCCCCCTTTTGGTTCTGCCTTTGATGTTAGCACGCGGAACTGCGCTGAGCACCGTGGCCTCCCAGGACTCCCCGCCTCGACTGATACTATCTGCTCAGGCAGCGCATTCATGTGGTTTACACCAGCGGCAAGACTCCCGGCAAGCTATTCAGCCAGCCACACAGGCCCCTCCCTGTTCAGGGTCCAGGAGTCGGAGCAAGCGGCGGCAGCGGCGGCGGCGGCATGGCCAGGGCCGCCTGACAGAGAGAGGGGAAGGAAAGTATAGGAAGAGTTCAAGAGTTTTGATACTCTTCCTATACTGTACCATCAGTCCAGAAACTGCAGAAAGAGAACATATTTGACTTTTTAAAATAGTTTTCAGGAAAGACAAACCCTATAAAAATTTTTAAAAAGCCATGTGTCCCCTGTGTTTTGAGCAGTACTCCTGATACAGGAACAATATAAAAGACATTTTTTATATTGAAATTCTGGGCCACTTTCTTATTGCCAGAGCAGGAGCCGCGATAGATGCAGCGATATCTCATTACTCAGGAGACTTACAGTAAAGCGCTCTGCAGGAAAAATAAGCATAGAGATAACCCAGCTTGTTCTCATCTGACCAAGCAGGTCCAATCCATCATGCCTCTGGCCTCATTATGTTATGCTAGTTCTTCTTTGCTGCTTTAGCACTTTGTAAAAATATTCATACCACTTACGTCTTCTCACATTTCACACACAAATATTTTCTAAGGTTCTTATTTGACAAACCACATCAAATTAGTGGATAATAAATGAATATACATGGTGCATGATTTTTTTGTATGAGTGAAAGATTCACATGCTTTTCTATGCAACCACCAAGGGTCAATACGTTGTTTCCAGTTTTGTCCAGTCTTATTTCTATAACAGAATTTCAGTCAGATTGGACGGAGAACATCTGCAACCATCAATTTTCAAGTTTTGTCAGAGTTGACAATTGGATTTATAGCTGAACTATGACTGGACCATTCTAAACACATAAATATGCTTAAAGGATCCATTGAAGCTCTGACTGTTTTTCTCCTGCCGAAAAGTGAAACTTCACTTCAGATTCATATTTTTCTTCCAACCTTTAACAGTTTTTCTTCAATTCCTTTCCTGCATTTCCTACAGTCCAACTCCTCTTGATTCCCCTCAACATGGAGCTGCAAAACACCATGTTTCATGTTGGGGAGAATGTCTTCAAAGTGATGTTTACCTTTACTTAACCTCCACACCTGGCGTTTTGTATGTCCCATACTGGTTTCTGCCACATGTTTGCTGCATCTCTACTTGGCTTCTAGCAAACTTCAAGTAGTGACTTTCTTTCAACATACACCGCCTTCTTGGCATTTTTCCATAGGTTTTGAGAGTACACAACTAACAGTTGTTTTCTCCTGCAACTCCTCCAGAGTTACCTTAAGCCTCCTGGCTGTTTCTTTATTGGCCCATCAGTCATTTTCGATGGGCAGCCACATCTGTCCAATAGTCTTTTCATTTTCGGATGATGGATGGAACATTGATTTGCAAGATGTTCACAGTGTGGAAAGCAGACTATGCTTAGTAATTACATGAGTGAAGGCAATTTGATTTTTTTAAGAGTAAAAAGGGGGATGAACATGAATGCACAGCACACCTTTTTAGTTTGTAAGCAAAAAAAATTACATAAAAACCAAAAGAGTTCAAGGGGTATGAAAACTTATGGAAAGCACTGTACCTACAGGCGGACACACATAAGGAGAAGGCAGAAGGGGGGTCTAGGATGTGAGAAGATATTAGCATTTTGGGCCAGAAGCATTCACCTGAAATCAACTGGAATGCTGTTAATGACCTCTGCAACAGCTGCGAAGGAATGCATTTACAAAAAGATGAAAGAAGAACCGTCTCTGAAAAAAGAAACACGCACAACCAGTCGCAATAGGAAACTAAAGTGATATTCTTCACAAAAACCTGTACATTAAACCAGCATTAACAGCAACATTGTGGATGGACTTTCACAATATGCAATGATGCACACAAAAGACAGAACTTAGAACCCAGTGTTCTTGGAGTTGGGTAAGTAAGGAAGATCTCTGATAAGTCAAGCTCTCCTTTTATAAAAACAAAGAGATCAGAGAGACAACTGACATCTAAAAATAAGCAGAACAAGGAACATTTAAGCAGGAAACCCGTCCTTCTGTCCATCTACCTTTCTAGTCCATTGGTATAAAAACGTTCAACAAAGGAGGCAGTTGGCATTGTGGCCTTTCACAGTTAGTCAGCACATTCCTAACCAACAACAAAAGGATGCCTCTGCCTGGATGAGCTACTACAAGCATTGTCATTTTATAACCCTCGACCCCTTAGCCTTTGTTCTGCGGACCCCGTGTGTCAGTGGATAAAAATGTGGGATGTCAGGATGGACTGTGCCTTTCAGCGCCGTTTCATAAAACGAAGGGAAGGCACACCACGCGTTGCGCAAAAAAAACAAAATCCCACTCAGGACTCCGGTCAGTCAGCGAGTTTTCAAAGCCACCCGAGAAAAAACAGAAGACAGAGAGATAAAAGAGTTCTCCATCCGCCTAGATACTTTTCTCAAACATCTTTCCCAAGAAAAACGTGTAACCTCTGGGCAAACTGGCTAATGCTTCCTAATCAGAAAAGCGTCGAGGGACAAAACAAGACACTCAGACATACAAACTTGGACACATAATCAATGTTGGATCAGGAGGGGAGTGACATGAGGGAGCAGAAGTCCCCTGAGAGGAGAGAAAGCTGGTCGGACAACATCAAAGCTCGGCCAGTCAGTCCGTCGCTGCTGGGGCCACCAGTACCAACACGCACTCGTTTTAGGTAGATCTGTCCTCAGACGGGGAGAGAGTGAGGCCCAGAGACACAGGTGTAGAAGTCGAGATCAAAAGAGCCAGAGGCAGGAGAGGAAAAAGAGTTTGCACTTTTCTAATCTTTCTCAAAGAGTTTCAACCCACTGCCTCTCAGTTGGTTTAAAAAAAAAAAAAAAACTTTTTTTTTTTTTCGTCACTTAAAAATAAACCAAATAGGGGCGTGCTATGGTGGCGCAGGGGGTTAGCGCAGGGGGTTAGCACGCCCCACATTTGGAGGCCTTAGTCCTCGACACGGACGTCACGGGTTCGACTCCCGGTCCTGGCGACCTTTGCCGCATGTCTGCCCCCCTTCCTGTCTGCCTACTGTCACAAAAAATACAAGCCACTAGCGCTGCAAAAACTCTTTGGAGAAAAAAATGGAGAAAAAAAAACCCAAATTGTTAGTGGATACAATCAGATCATTGATGTTTGTAGCAACTCCCATCGACAATGATATACACTGCTGTACTCTTCCCATTATATAGTGAGTATTTTATGTCTTTTTGGTATGTTTTATTGTTTACTTTTGACACTTTGTCTCTTAGTTTTTGTCTTTTTATATTCACATTCTTGTTGTAACATTAATTGTTCCACCCTCCAGCTCTTGAGAGTGTTTTAATTATTTCTCATTACATAATGCTATCCCAAGTAAATAAATGACAATTTCGAAGATTCATGATTGGTATTAACTTCCAATTTTTTCCCCGCATACATTGTTGTTATTTTCAATAAACTTAGAAACTTGTTGGAAAAAGTTTAGCTACTTTATGAAAAAAATAACAATTCTTGAAGCAAACAACTTGGTGACTCAAGAGTAAGCACCTGTTACACACACAAATCCATCTGTGACGATCAGTTATTGAAAATGTTCTAGTAAGCCAAACCCATAGCTTCATACGTAATATTAAACAGTCAGGCCATAAGCAGTTTTAGATTATGCCACATCGTTTCTGCACCCAGTTTGGGTCGTTACTGTGCAGAACCTGCTGCTGGCAGAGAGTGAAATCAGGCGTGGGTATGCAGACAAAGCAAAGAAGAGCAGAGGAATTAGCCCACACCTTAGCGCATTGTCTACCTCTCATTGAAACAACTCAAGCCAAAATATCAGTATATGTCTTTTATATATACACAGAAGTTTATTACACAAGTGTAGCAGTCTGGTAGTGCCCTGACAGTCACTATAAATCAAAATATCTTAATTGGAAAATGTATTTTAACTTATTTTGCCTTCAGACAAGTAAAGTTTCAAAAAGAAACTCTTCAACTGTGAAGTGAATGTGCAAACAGCTACTAGCTTAAGGTTTTGGCAGCAAATGCTCCAGATAATTCCTTTAAAAAAAAATTCACCGTGTTGAAGTACACAATTTCTTCAACCAAAAATTAAAAAAGCCTTTCCTGTTGTCATTCATAACATGAAATGATATAAAGCAGTAGATAGGAACATTTGCCAGTAAAACAGCCTCCATATACAGGCTCCCAAGGACTCAACTTAGTTTGAGAGACTACTTAGCCTTAGCTGATTGGTTTGTAAACATTACTTGAAATCATCCACTTGCAGTCTAGGACGCGTAACAGTTTTTGGCTACATTTTAAATACCACACTGGGGGCCAGACGGTGTGTAGGAAAGGGCAGGATGGGAGGTGAGAGGGGTGTTAAGCAAGAGAAAGAGAAAAACAGTTTAGTCTGTTCTATTCCAAAAAGAGGAGAAACGCAGCCTCAAATTACTTTGGCTGAGACATGAAAGTGAAGCAGGGTGGCGGTTAAGAGACGATAGCACTTAAAATACAGCTGCAACCGCCAAGCCAATAACTGGAAAAAAGTAGGGAGCGTCGCTTTCAACCTTTCGAAACCAGCGTTTGTGTACTCTGCTACTGTTGCTTTGGCGCTGGGAGTGGCCCCGAACCGGGGCACCTACTGTCTGGGCCCGGGCCCCATTATAGCCTCTTGGGGTTTCCAGGCTGCGGTGAGAACGCGCGCTGGATGCCTTAAACCACTAAAGCTCTCATTATAGTCTAAATGCAGCGCAACACAAGCCCTGCCAACTGCAAGGTAGGAGCTCCAGTATTCCAGCGCATCGTTGTCTCAACTGAAAACCACCACTTTCCCCCCTGAACATTTAGTCAGTGGGAAACAAAAGGCTGCAGGCACTTCAGATGCATCAGGAGATCAAGTTCAAAGGTCAAACCGCTCGTGGAAGTTGAGAAAACTGGAGCCGGATCTTTTGTTTTTTTCTTTTTTTTTTTGAAGCAGGATTCAAGGGATGCTCTGTCCTCTCAGACAGGAAGTCAGGAAAAAGCCACATTATTCCCTCTGGTTCTGGCTGACGACGCTATGAGTTCCATCTGGAGTTCTGCGTGCCCCTGCCACGTCCCGGCTTCTTCAGTCGCACGCCGACAAGCACGGCTCCGCTGCAAAATCAGAGGCAGATGTGAGCTCGTGCATCTGCAGGTCACCAGGAGACAGGCAGAGCGGCGCAGCGATGAAGAGCGCAGGAATGATGAGCGGCAGATGGCGCTTCGCTGCGAAGCGGTACGGATCAGGAGAGCTGTCGGCAGCGAGGAGAAGGATTAAAGCAGTGCGAAACGTCCGTCCTGGGCACCAGGGCTGAAACAATTAATCAGATCAATCGCGAATATTGAAATAATTGTCAAATAATTTAGTAATCGATTCATCGTTAACTGGAGTATACAAACTCAAAAGAAGGCCATTTGATGCAAGCCAACACAGAGCAGAAAATGAGCCACAACTATATAAAATATACACACATTTTGCATTTAAGCTGAAAAACACTTGTCTGTAAATATTTTACCCAGAGCTCCTCAAGTGGCATAGTTTTAGCTTCACTCAATTCAAATTCACTGAAGTAATGATACGTTACTGCATTTTAGGCAATAAAACATTTCTCTTATTTGAAAGGAAATTGAAATATTTATTTATTTGCATCTCTCAATGTATTTTTAATATTGGATGAAAAAGGCTCAAAAGATAAATGAAAAATTTTCTTAACGTGTCATTTGTTTTATCCGGTTAATCGTTAGAATATTCGTAATCGTTAGGTTCAGCTCCACTGGGAACCTTTCAGAGAGCTACTTCATAAATCATCCAACTGTTGCTTATATATGACTTGTGTTTTAAAGGAAATGCAGCGTTTAGAGAAAATGCAGTGTCTCGCAAAAACCCTTTGAACTTACACAAATTTCTAATCTATCCAATGAGGATTCAGTGTGACAGACCAAAACAAAATGGTGCAAAACTGTAATGAAGGAAGACGACAATAAAGAATTTTGTGTTTATGGAATTAACCTGAAGCCCCTAAATGAAATCCAGAGGAGCTAGCTTTTCCTCCAGAAGAAATTGTAAACATTGTGTGTAATTTCATCTCAGCATAAATACAGCTGTTCTGTGAAGCTCTCAGAGGACAGAAGAGCATCGTTTAAGAAACGAACGTCTCACGAACGAAAACCAAAGAGCACAGCAGACCAGTCAGGGAGAAAGATGTGGTGAAGTTTAAAGCGGGATCAGGTTATAAAACAATATTTCAAGTTTGGGAGATCTCAGAGAGTCAGTCAGTCACCTGGGAACAGAAAATTGATGCTATAACTCCAAATCATCACATGGCCGTTCATCTTAACCGAGCTTTAAACGCAATGAAGCAATCAAAAGCAGCAGCAGACATCCACATCTGAGGAAGGAGAATCCACTGACAGAACAGCAATTAGTCCTGCATACCTCAAATCTGGCCCTAACCATCCACAGTGTGCAACACGGTAGTGGCAGCATCATGAATGCATCATTTTCTGCAGCGAGTTGATAAAGAGCTGGATGGAGCTAGCTAAAGGGCAATATAGGAAAAAGAGCTGTGAAAGGACACAAGCAGGACAACTTTAACCATACAGCAGAGCTACAATGATCAAAACACATTATTGTGTTTAAACGGCCTAGTCAAAGCTTTTACCTAAGTCCAAAAGAGAGCAAGAAAAATGTTGTTCAGGGACTTTCCATTTGCCTTTGAAGTTTTTAAATATGGAAAGCTGGTAACCCAAGACGTGCATTGATAACTGTAGTGAAAGATGTTTTTACAAAGTTTTGATTCAGGGCCGCTGAACACAAATGCACGCCTACAATTTTTATTTGATAAAAATTGTGAAAAGCATGCATAATTTTCCTTCCGCTTCAAAATCAATAACTGCTTTGTGTTCGTCTCTCTCATAAAGTCCCAATAAAACACACTGACGCCTGTGATAGTAATGTGAGAAATTCAAATCAAGATCAAATGCAATGAATGAATATATTTGGAAAGCAGAGTATTAAAAGCTGAGTAGACTTTAGTGGATCAAATGAACAAACATCCAGTTTCCTAAATTAAAGCTTCTCCATTTAATTGCTCTTGACACAAAACTGCTGCTTCTTCATTTCCCAAGACATTAAAGAAGCGCTTTAAACTGTTTGTTTTTCAAAAAGAGACGACATACATACACAACTATCTATATTTAGAAATGTTCCACCATGTTTTTATTGATAAATAAATAAATAAATCAAAGCTCAGTCAAAGTTGCCGTTCAGCTCCTGTTGCTACGCAGACATATGATTGGCTCTCCACCCAGGGTGATTTATAGAGTTGAGCTGTGGCAACGTAGGGACTGGCTGGAGGAGCCTGGGGTTTTGGCACCGGGGCCAAATCTACATCATCGTGTTCCCCAACCCCGACCCTCTGAAAGAGAGCAAAAGCAAATTAACTTAATTTATTATTTTTGGCCCCGGCGGCGTGTGCCACTTTTCGCACTCTTCAGGCAGAGCGGAGGCTGTGTTAACTTCAGGGAATTCGAAAAGGAGAGTTGGGAGAGTACATGTGGTGATTGTGGTTGGATCTTTACTCAGGAACAGAGCCAACACACCCCTCTAATCCCCCCAACTCCGTCTGTAGTCCATTAGAACCCATACCTGCTCAGGGTTCTGATCAAGCAGCAAAAGAAGACCAAAATACTCCACAAACCCAATGTTATGGTTCCGAGGGGTCACACTTGATAACTGAATACTACCCAAATATTTGGTTTAACATAATTCCATTTCTTAAAACATCACAACGATTTCCAGAAACTTTAGAGGAATGTTTCTGTAACGCTATAGAACACGATACCCTTTAAAAATGATGTTCTCCAGATTGTCATTTACTGCCAGTTCTGGCTCAAAAACCTAAAAGGGGGGTAAAAAAAAATGTCTTTGGCAGAATACAAGGTACAAGAAATTTAAGACAGTTGCTCTGCGTTGGACAGGCTGCCGCTCATTACAGCCCAAGCCATCTCCAAGTGGTCAGCAGCTATGTTTGTAAAGAAAGAAAACCTAAATAGTTGCGGGTTCTGATGTAAAGCTGAGGTCCAGCATGGCTGTGCGGTCACGCAGTGGCGCCGAGTGACCGTCACTGTGTATGCCCACCTCTGATCACCACATATCGGCTTTCTCCTAACGTCAAAGGCTCTTTGGAGAAAAACAAAACTGTACGGACGCATTTAGAAGATGCTGAGTTGTACAAATGATGTAGATGAGCAAAGAGGAGGAGGATAAATGTGTCATGGTGGACACTTTGCAGCAATGCAACAACCCAGCATCCCTCAAATGATGCAACAAAGACAAACATGATTCAAAAATGCATGTTTAGCTTCTAATTCTGCAGCTTCCCTGCAACAAATCAGTGGTAGCCGAGTTTCATCTCCAGAGAACTGACCCTAAACTAAAAGAGAACTTGTGTCTATAATTTTGTAAGT
The DNA here is from genome assembly GCF_001444195.1 of Xiphophorus couchianus. Classification (NCBI taxonomy): domain Eukaryota; kingdom Metazoa; phylum Chordata; class Actinopteri; order Cyprinodontiformes; family Poeciliidae; genus Xiphophorus; species Xiphophorus couchianus. The sequence continues at coordinate 5,433,943 of NC_040239.1, forward strand.
GCAGATCAACTTTACTGCAGTTCTGGTTTTAAAGGCAACTAAATATATGCATTACCCAGAAGAGCCTTGGAAATATGAAGGGGAAGAGGAAAAAAGAATTTGAAGGAGCTGTGCACCTCAGGATTCTATCAAGTTTAAGATCATTAGAAGCCCCTGGCACTGCACAAGAAAAGAACTCTGTGCTGCCCTGTAGTCGGTGGCCAAGCAGATTAGGAAAGAATTAGCCCATAAAACTTCAAATAAACACCTTGCAGCGAGGAAAAGCTCCATCTTTCCCCCCAGACTCCCCTGATCCGAACACATGCAGCTCCGGCCAAGTGCACTTGACGCGTATAGGGTCCAGGAAATAAAATATTACATATTTGTTTGAAAGTTACTTTTATTTAGATATATATATATATATATATATATATATATATATATAGCTAAAGAAAAAAGTTTAATGTGGGCGAATAAAGCCTTTTTATATTTGGCAAAGTACAAATTAAGGTTTATGTTTGGAACTTGGTAGCGATCATGTGTGCAAAAACAATTTTACGCGGAAATTTGCATTAGAACGTGATCCAAAAAAGTCCAACATGCGCATAAATACACGCGTAGTGTTGCTGCTATTGCGAAACACGTACACACACACACACACATACAAAACCTGCTCGGTGAAAGTTTACTAACTTTTCAAACCGCTCTGCGATTTGTTACCAAAAAAAAAACTTCCGCTACTATTTCAGCGCAAATGACTGAAAAGTGCGCACCAGTTATCAAACAAAATAACTTGCAAGAGCATGTTTTCCCTGTGAATGAATTCCACAAGATAGGAGCCATCTTGTGACCGCATATGCTTGCAGGCTTTAGAATCATCCTCTCTCACACACACACGCACACGCACACCATATCTTGTCAGCTCCCCCACAGCCACTGTGGAAAAAAGTTTTATAGAGGGCAGCTTGGTGAAACTGCAGCCCGATTCTGGTGTCGCCCGGTTCTGCTGAGGAGCTTGGAATAAAAGCACGTACTTGAACGATCTCCCCCTCCGCGCTGATAGTGGCTCCAGCTTCGGAGAACCGTCCCTGCAAGCCAGTCGTGTAGGTAGTATAATCCCCATTGGGACTGGACTCGAACAGCACCACTTCCACAAAGGCTGTATCCTTGGCGAGAACGGCGCCCAGAGAAGCGGCCAGCAGCCAGATCACCGGGACCAGCGAGTCGGGCACCCGAGCCGAGCCTCTCCTTGGGAAAATCATCATCTTGCCGGCTTGATCTGCGCCGATCGGGACATAATTTCACACGGATTAATTAATCGGGTGAAGGTAATTGGAATCAGGTGTAGTCGCTGCGGGCGATGCCTCCAAAAAAAGAAAAAAAAAAAGGGAGTCGGGATTGTGCAATAAAAGCTGAGCCCCTGCGCCGAAGCGTGTTTATTTCACCACTGCGAGCCTTGTCAATTACATTGCCTCAACGCTGCCTCGCTGTCTCCCTCCCTCTTTCTTTCTCACCCTCCTCCTCCTCCTCTACAAAGCGGATCTCCTTTGATCTCCAAACACGTGATTTTTTCTTTTTTTCTTTTTTAGTTTCCCCCCCCCCCCCTCGCTCCCAAAAGGGCTTTATCCCCACCCACCAGTCTTTCTGACCCTCTCCTTTGCACTCCCCACTCTGAAGTGCCAGCACTCAGTTAAGGAGGCACCGTGGACTTTCTGTTCGCCCTGAAAGGAGGCCTTTATTGTTTGAAGGAACTTCAGGTTACACGATAACTTCTGAGTTAATTGAGTTCCCCCAGTTGGACGTGAAGTAGATCCCGCGTGTTCGACCCCACGTCTCGGTCCCTGGCGTTCACGCGCTGCTCTCTCCCGCAGTTTCACGTGCTCGCCATCCGCCGCGCCACCTTAAAACAAACACTACCCTCCTCAGGACGTTTCATGATTTACCCGGGCTAATTTTTTTTTTTTTATCACATTCATGTTTGCTCAGCAACTGGCTATGAAATTTGTGCTTGTTGGAAAAAATCATGCGATTAATAAAATTACATTGGATTTTTTTTATTTGTCTGCACAAATTGGAGGATGAACTATGACCAATTTAATCCCATTAGGTAAATTTTGTGACAAGTTTAGAACTGTTTTTCCAAACATTTTAGACATGCAAATAATAATAATAAACATTTTAAATGTTTCTGTCAACAAGTATTAACAATTCTTTTTTTAGAAAAAGTGTTCCTAAAATGTATTTTTCGGATTTCATGTCTGTCTTTTGGAATGGGTGAAATTGCTATAAGAAATAAAAAAGTGTTCCTTAACATTTTTGCCACTTACAATGGCTAAAATCCAAAACAGTGTTTCATATCTGTTGGAGAGAACATTTTTACTCAGCATTTTCAAGGAAGTGTTTTTATGTTTACACATCAGATATTTAGTTTGGTGTGCTCCTCTCACTTCAACACACTTCAGAACAACTAAGAAATTGAAAGAACTGTCTGAGCCTTTTAGAAAAATAATTGTAGCAGCTTACGGATAACAGTTTAAAAATGTCTAAAAAGAATTTGAATTCAGCAATTTCTATGTACAGAAAACATTTTACTAATGGAGGACGTTCAAAGCAGCCAAAAGCATATATTTTCAGGGACACCTTAAACAAGAAGTCTTTCAAAACAAAGGTCTCGTTCTCAAAGAAAAACACAAAGGCTATGCACACCTGGCAGATATATCCTGTTTAATGAGTAAAATTAAGGTTAAGTTTTGGTTTTCTGTGCAATCCATTAATCCTAAAACAACATTAAAATCTTCTCTCCAGTAATTCAGTTTCCACAAACACAACAAAGGTTTTATAAACGTCACATTGTGAAACAATCCAATCCATGTTTTAGCTGTCTGATTGTGAATTAGGTATCATTAAATGTGTAGGCCTTGTGATATCATGAGCTGAAAAGCTTGAAACTGTGAATCAATCTGCGTGGATTGCAGGTACCCATCCATGACAAAAATGCCACCCTGGGTGGAGAGCCATGTTGCTAAGACAAAAAACTACCCAGGCTGACTTTTATTTTTGTCTTTGGATATTTTTAGTATTTCATCAGCTAAACTTAATTTGTTTGAACGTCTAACAAATTGTTAAAATTGGACTCAACAAAGCAGCTAGACAAGTCTGAAAGCCTGACCAAAGATAAATTCAGATTTTTGTTTAAAGGTGAAGTCACATCCATCTGGAGAAAGTTGCTTGATCAAAGTGTCAAAATTGGTTGCAATTTTGGATTAGTCCAATTTCTTACAAAAAGTGAGTTAACTTTCTAGTTTAAAAACATAGCAATCATCATGCACTTTCTTTTTTTCTGCATAATCAGGTTCTGTTATTTACTACTGAAGATAAAGCCTTCATTGTGCAGCTTCTATTATGAATAGTTCCTGCTGAGCATCTCCTGCCTGGTGCCTTTTTTACGCTGTCTGTGAGACTTCATTATGTCTCTGAAAAACAAGTATATTGTTTTTTTAATGGCCACAGAAAGCAATTGGGCTGTGAAAGTGGTGATGATACTCCACATGTGCTGTCTTTCCACTTAACATACATGTTTTTTTGCATTAATTAAAGAATAATAACACATAAAACTGGTGAACTGGAAAAAACTTCAAAACAAATGAGGTCTTTGCAATAATTTATGTTCAAAAAGAAAACGCAGAAAACAAGTTTTCATCTTGCTGTCAGCTGTGTGGCAGTGCGATTATGAAAACCAACTGTTGGGACTTTTTAGGTCAAGAATGCTGCCGCCTCTGGAAGATAGCTGGTCAACATGTGTTTGGACTCAAGAAAAGAATGAAAGAAAAAAGGAGAAAAACAGTTCAAAGCCAGAATTTGAGAAGTTCTTCAACGCCTTCAGAATAATTTAGAGATTGCATCAGAACTCACTTAGTTCTATGAATCCTGATCCACACCACATGTCACAGAGCTGCTTTGTGGCACTCCTCTGTCACAAACACCCCCCAACACACACACACACACACACACACTTATGAAATGCACACAGGCTGTGACCACAAATGAATAAATACATAACCAATGAGATTCTGAAAGCAGAACATTTGACGATTCATTGATGCAAATGAATTAGATTGACATTCTCAGCTGATTGATGTGCCACACCCTGCATTAGGTCAAGTTACTGATCCAATTACTCACATCTGAGGAGGAAATTCTTCATAGCAAGTTTGCCCTCTGCTGGTGGCTGCAAGTTTGCAAATTAGTACAAACTTTACTTTACTTTCAAGATTATTTAAAGTGGAGACCTTTAGTGAGTATTTGAATTATTGAATTGTTGAAATCTTGAATTTAGAGCAGCTGTGGGTCTCCACATCATGTCTAAACTCAGATTAGCCTGAAAGAATTAACTACTGATTCAGGCTGACAGAACATGATGATGAAGAATGGTTGACTGCAGAGCATTAATGTGTAGATTTGTCCAAAATGCAGAAGTCTGTAAGGTCAAGCTTGAGAATTTATAACACGTCTGTGTTGTGAATTGTTTGTGCTGTTTGAAAACAAATCAAACCAATGGGTGGAGGTTTGCATAGTATTTGCACTGAGGTAAATTCAGAAAAGAGATTGTCATAAAATGCTATGAATACTAAAAAAAACATTTCCTTTTATTAAAAAGGTATAACAGGATAATAGTTTATCTAAAAAATTAAAGTTGCTAACAGGGTTTTAGGTAAAGCTTCCCAGACTCAAATTGTTCAAGTTCATTAGCTTTTATTGGCTTATGTTTGGACAAATTGATTATTAATTTATAGCAAATAATTCTGATCAGGCTTTGAATACAGAATGCAAAAACACAGAAGCTCTACAGGGATGAATGAATGAATGAATGAACAGATGGATGGATGGATGAATGAATGAACAGATGAATGAATGAATGAACAGATGGATGGATGGATGAATGAACAGATGAATGAATGAATGAACAGATGGATGGATGGATGAATGAATGAACAGACGGATGGATGGGTGGATGGATTGTCAGGATCTGTGTTTTTCTGTGTTTATTTTGAGTTTTCCGTGTCTCCTTGTTGTCCTGTTCTCCCCTTGATTAGTTCCCAGGTGTGTCTTGTTCCCTGATTACCTCCTTTGTATTTAGTGTCACTTGTGTGTCTGTGTCTTTGTCGGGTCCTCGTCTCGTTTGGCATCTTGTCTGATGTTGTGTCAGTCCATTCGTTTCTCCTTGTCGCTACCTGTGAAGAGCCCTGGTTTCTGCTCTGCAGTGCTGCCTTGGTTGTTGGACTACATTTCTGGATCAGTTCTGTCATTAAATATTCTTTATTTCACTTACCTGGATCTCCTGGCGTCTACCTCACCACCACCGCAATTCATGACATGGATGGATGTTGGGATAGGGATAGAGAATAAGTCTACAAATAAAGATCCGGTTTCATTTTCCAACCCAACCCAATCCCTGGGAAATACTTCAATATATGTTCTGTTCTTTTCCAGACTCCACAGCAAGCCTGTTACAGGCAGTATGGCTGCTGCTGTAATTCCATAATGTCTGTTTCATACCTACTTTTTATCTCCTCATATGAAACGTGAACTTGATCGAGTTCATTTAGCATCTGCGTCTCCCTCTTTTGCAGAATTGTGATCTCTCTTGAAATTTTTTTGGAATTTTCCTTCTCAGCTCTCAGGTTGTTGATGAGCTGCAGATTCTCATTGGCTCTTTCTAAGTTGGCGTCTTTCTCATGTCTCACCTCCTGCCGATATGTTTCCACGTCTTGTTTTAGTCCAGAAACATCGCCTTCATAGCTGCAGTTGTGTTCATTGTATGAAAAGTTTGATCTGATTCAATTCTTCCTGCAAAAGTTTCGGAATGCAATCTTTTGTGACATTTCTTGAAACATATCGTCCTTCTCAGCTCTCAGATTCTCCAGGAGCCATTGTTCCTTCCTTGCTTCACAAAACGTTTGTGTCTCGGCCTCTTGCCTCACCAGAGCAACGTCGGCTTCATACTTGGAGCGCAGCTCCTCGTAGGAAGTCTGGAGTTCGCCCAGTTCTTCTTGGAGGGCCTTATTTTTCTCTTTCTCAGCCTGTATTTCAGATATAAATGCTTCCTGGGTGAGGAGGTGGGCCACCTTTAATTCCACAAACATTTTATTTTCTTTTGCAAAGTGGAAAAAGAGAGTGGGAAAGAAAATGTATAATAAATAGATGTAAACAACATGAAAAAGTAAAAGATAAAATCTATAATCTATAACTACTGATTTCTACATCTCCTCCAAAGGCAAAAAGAAATTCTACAACCGCTAAATTCTGAGGCCTCCATTTTTGTTTACATTAAGTGAAGAAGGAAGTTTTGCTCAGTTTCTTCTTCTTCAGAGGTTTTCGTGTCATTGCCTTCAGTAGTTCGTGATGCAGCGCCCCCACACGTTTTTCAAACCACTAAACACATTAAAAAAAATATCCTGAAAAATGGCCATCATGCTGAAATTCAAGTGGCTAAAGAAAAATATAAACAACATATTTCCCTCTAAAATAACCTGTTTAGAGTAGTTTTTAGTAACTGGAACATTGACCAATATATCGGATGTGTATTAATGATTTCGATGATGACAAAATGTATTGTTTCTGGTTTCTCAATTGGTCACTAGTTTGATGCATCATGCAACCGGAAAAATGTTACTACTACTAATAAAATAACATAAAACCAGCGTGAAGCGACTACGAGGAGAGCGTGAAAGCTCCTCACCGGGCTGAACCTGCATGATGAGGTTAGCGCTGGTTCGTAAACCACTAACGCTCTGGCCAGCTGGGACCACAGACATAAACTTTACAGGGAAGAAAGAGCCACACGCTGGGCAACGTGTTGAGATGTAAACACTGCATATATTTCTTTTTTCACAAAGATAAATCTCAACGCGCACCTCTGAATTTGCGACTACAAGTTATTCCTGCAGATCATGTAGAGCTGAGCATCCAGAGCTAACGCGGCGGGGTTTAAACTCTTACCTTGAGTTCTCCAAAGAAACATAATTCCTCACAGGAAGTTGATGTAAATATTCGTACACGTCAGCCTGTGTCCAGTTTGAGTGAAAGGAGGCACGTGCGATCCCACTGAGGTAAAGTGAGGTAAAGCAGCGGCAGCGCGCAAGGCAAAGCGCAGAGGCGCCAGCGGTGTTATTGGTCCGCGCGCTGCCGGCTTTAAATGCGTAAACTCTAAATCTATCTATTATAAACCTATATCCTTTAGGGATACATCTGCTCCGCTAGTAAAATGCTCAGAGCAACAGAGACGCTTGCAATCCAGTTTAAAAAAAATAGAATAAATTAAGCAATTTTTATTTTTTATTTTTATTATTTTCCTAAAAATATAAACAAGCAACGTTTACCCTGACATGATGGGCCGCCAGGCTTATATTACACTGGGGGAAACCCTGATTATGATAATGCTGAGACACTTTGTGGTGTTTTTTTCTGGGTGCGTACAGTGATTGTTGGTTTTGATTTAATCTATTATCTATGTGCCACAAATAGATCATTGCTGAACAAAGATTAAACGAACTGAACAGGGTATGAATGCACCCTAACAGTAAAAGGGTCTGAATAAAAATGCGCTCCACACTTTTCAGGTTTGTATATTTTATTTTTCATATTTTCCTTTTGCTTCTCAGTTGTGTGCAACTAGGATTTAGTTTATTGCATAAAATCCCAGCAAGACAATTTTAAAGTTTTCGGTTGTAATTTGACCAACAGTGGAAAAGTTGAACATTTTGAGTTTGGCTGCCTGTTTCACTTTGTGTCGTCCTTCCAGATGTTTTCTTCTAATTGGTATAAAATGCTAGGGAATTTATCTTCCATTGGGGAAGGTACATGTAAAGTAAACAGAAGCTTACAAGTTTCTAATAATAAACCCAGTGAGAGCATTTGAACTTGTCCTTCAAGCAGCCTCACTAAATCGGCCCTTTGTTGCCTGCACAGCGCTGACGTTTGTGCTTTAATGAAGAATAGAGACGATGAGGTATCCGGGTGTTCCAACATTCATCGCTCCCAGAAGACCACGACGGCACATTATTACATAAAGCAATTAGGGGCCTCCCTAATGCCCGATTATTGGAGATGCTTTCCTCATAACGACACTGGATGAGGACAACCATTGACTCCAGCCAGCTCAGTACTTTTGCATGGTTGCAATGATGTCAGCGGACCAACCGCAGTGGGAAATTCTCCTGGTGTGATCTACAGCAAATTATATGTTTAGAGGGCAGAGGGGGGAGAAATACCAGCATACAGGAAGGGATGAGGAGGAGTCATTTCACAGTAACAATGGTAGAGTATTCATATGGAGTGCCCACCACAGCAAATTAGCTTTTATAAGGATGGAGAGTTATTATAAAGACCATAAAAATAAATATTTAGCAACTGACATTTTGGAAATCATGACAAAGTGGAAGCTTTAGAAAAAAAACAATTAATCGTCAGTCATGTTTTGGACTTTGGATGGAAACTGGAATACCAGGAGAGAAACATACATGCACAGGGAGAATATTCAAACTCCATGCAGAAAGACTGCAGGCTGGGATTCAAACCCACAACCTTCTTGCTGCAAGGCAAAAGTTCTACCAACTGTGACACCATGTAGCCTCTATCTGGACCTGGAACTACAATAAATTGATTAATATTTTTGTCATTTTAATAAAAACTTTTTTTTAGTTCTATTTATGTAGTATACTTTACTTAAGATACTGAATAATTAATATATTCAATTTAGTTTTATATTTTTTTCCTTATATTTTCCTATATTTCATAATTATTATTGGCTTTTATCTATTCTCGTTACATTTTTTATATTTTATAGTTTTGTTTACTGATATAAATAGCTTTTTTATTTTTATCCCCTTTATTTAAATATAGCAGATTTGTTTTAGCAGATTTTAATATTTTTCGTATTTTTAAATTCCAATTTATAATTGGAAAACTTTTCCAATTATATATTTATTTAGTTTGTTTATGTATTTAGTTCTATTTTTTTGGAAAATCTTTTAATAAAATTATTGTAGTTTTTGCAGCACTATATTGTTGTTCTGTACAGGATGTGGTTATTACATATGTATCATATGTGACTGATACATATGTAATCAGTTACAGTTTACTACTTGTTACAGTAAAAAAAAAGTCATTTTACATCTTACGTTTGAATCGTTTCAAGATGAGCCACAGGAACCTAAAGATCTCCACCATGAGGCAACGTTACTCTCCTGTTTTTACTGATTGGACTGTTACAGTGTTAAACTGAGGCTATTTCTTCACATACCAATGCAGTGAAACAACAGCTACTGATTTTATTGAATCTAAAGCTTATGCTAAATTTGACCTGCTTATAATCAAATTACATCAGATAGGCGGTTACCGTGTTTCAGTCTTTGTATTCAGGCCCATTCATTGTAGTTTAAGCAAACTTTTTACATTGCAACCAAATAAATGTGACAATGGCTCATTACTGTGACATTTTACGCTTATAGAAAGCTACTAAATATCTGTTTAAAACTGGATAATGGCTGCGCAATGGAGTTTTTTATGGGGTAAAACTAATAATTTAAAATTAATTCATGTATTAGAAAGTTCAAAGTAAAAGAACCCCCCAAAAAACAAAATACAGTCTTCGCTTTGAGTTTCCTGGATGAAAAAAGTGCTTTTGTGTTCACAGCCAAACCAGGCGCTATTAGAATGCATTTTATCTGATCAAAGTTTTAGTGAAACAATTTAACCTCCAGTATCAACTGTACCGTGGCTAAACAGCAGCATCAAATGTCCTGGTGTTCTCTGATTTTCAAACAGCTCCTAAATAAACGCAACAGACTTTGAAGTCCCAGCGCTTCAGGGACTGGGACATTTTCCTGCTCGGACGGCCCCCCTCGGATCTGGCTGGAGGGGGAAAGTCTACTTTGAAGTGCAGACCAGACTGGAGGAGATATTTCAATAGTGCTGTGGTTCAGTCTTAGTGTAGAGTTGCAGCCGTAAGAAGGGGGAGGTAGAAAACGAGGCAGGTAAAGGAGGAAAATGGAGAGGAGGTGTGTAGTCTTTTGAAATGGGGCACCTGCACATTTGAGGCTTGCAGGAACAGGTATGTTCCCAGGGGTTAGGGGTTTGGAGAATTCAAAGCCGCTTCAGCCTCAGCGCTGATAAACTGTTCTGAGACACGAGGGGGGATATGAGGTTGATACACACACACAGGCGTGAACATGTTCTCTGACGGGATGGATGGGAGAAATTTGCACACTCTTTCTAAAACGCAGAAAGAACCAGTTGGAGTAAACAGAATATAATGTAGAAAATACATTTCAGAGTCTTGTCTGATGAGAAATAAACAAAAAGGAACTGCAACCTTCACAATTCAAAAACAAGTATATTTTCCTTCATTCCAGGAAAAATAAAACTCATTTAGGGCTGCAAATATTATGAGAGCTTTTGAAAAACAAAACAAAACAAAACAAAAAAAGTTGCTTTTGATATTAATACAGAAATTTTGTTATGTGTCAACAACCATTTTACTTCTACTGCAATGTTTTCAAATAAAGTAAACATGGAACCTTTGCAAATAGAATAGACACATTTTCTTCTATGGGATGTTGATGTTTGTAGAGAATGATGTAAAACAAAAAACTAATAATTTCCAATGACAATAGATTTAAAAACTATGAGTGGTATATAATAATATTAATGGTATTATTAGTATTATTCTTTTAGTGTCACATCAAACTTATCACTACTGAAAAGCTAAAAAACTGAGAAACTACAAAACCATTTTCTCTCTAAAATCATTTTCACATTTATGTGGTTTTTTGGATTGAAATGGCAGAAACAAGTCTCCCATTTTACTGTGACAAGTATTGGAAAAGTTCAGGGGATATGAATAGTTATGCTACAAACTGGATTAACTATTAATGTTACCTGAACTTGCACACCTACATGAAACCGAAATAAAATTTACATAATAGTTTTTCTTCAGTTAAAATTTTTTTTTTGTTGCGGACAAAAGAACAAAATAAATTTCTTGGATGAAAACGCAACACAAATAAATGTTGCTCAAGATTTATTTTGTTTAGTTTTCTGAACCAAACAAAAGTATAGATTTAACACATGTTGACATGTTTTGCAGTAATGAAAGATGCAGTTCCTCTCTTCATATGAAAAATGATCAAATTGTGGAAAATTATGACATTTTGTGGGCTAAATTGCCAGCTCTTAGCTGCTGTGTCCTGTTGTCTGCCTGGTCAGAGTGTCTCTCCGGTGAAGGGAAACGATGCGTCACAGAGCCAAATCCTAAACATCCAAATCCCCAAATGAAAAGCCACTCTGCACATCACTCATACCGGCCTTGCGTGAGAAGACACACTGACATGCAGTACAACAATCTGCCCCATGTGCTACCACACTGTCGGGTGGCAGTCAAAATGAAAAGACGGAGAGAGGAATGATGGGAGAATTTGGTCAGGGAGAGAGAAATGTGGTTCACCATGTCTGGAGACTGATCGTCCTGCTGTTTGAGCCGCCTTCGTCTCTGTGGGACTCACTTTTTGATGTCTGCCGATGTTACGTATACTGTTTGTACATTCGTAAACACACCCTGGCAGACACAGACACAAGGAATCACTAAACGTTCAGACTTGATCTTAGAAACCAGACTTAAGAAACACTTCGCCAGTTTGGAGCGATGCTCAAATTGATTCATTATCTCTAAAGGACAGACAGCTTATTCCAAAAATTATTTAGATTTCTTTTTCTTAAAAAAACTTTGGCCATGACAAAATTTTTGTCATTGCACATACCATATAGTAGAGGTGTCTGATACTCAATATTTTGGTATTAATGCAATACAAAGCAAATACAGTATATCACTCTTCCCACTTAGGTATGGCAGATCAACAAACTCCTGATCTTTGGCTGTTTTGTGGGATTATGTTTGAAATGTTTTGTTAAAACCTTGGACAGAATTCAGATAAAGTTTATAAAAATACTTTAATGATATTTAGATGATAAACAGAAACACACAAAAAGCCTCCAAACTGTCTGTGTTGTTTTCTAAAAAAAAAAAAAGGGCAAAAAAAAGAAAGAAAAATCATTTGGGAGCAAAGCAAAGCAATTTTTTTTTCCAATGGAAGAGGTGAGAAACTCAAAATGGAGTAAAATCTCTTGAGGGAATCTGAAACTGAAGTATCAATCTTATTATGTTAGTAATATTGATACTGATGGGATTACAATATTTTGCATTGACCTGCCCACCATACTCTGTTTTGCAAACTTCAACACAGCTTTAGTTTTTTTTTTACATGACTACAATAATAAAATTATGTACAACTAAATAGGTAATAATTATTAGAATTAATAATGTTGGTTTTTACTATGAGAAAAACATGAAAACATGATAAGCTTAAATTAATCAAAATAGACAACTTAGTCATATTTTGAGCCATTTGGGTTAACATAGAGAGAAAGAGCATAAAAATAAAATTCAAAAAGTGAAAAAAATCTGCAGGGTCATAAGCAAAGTTTGTTAAACACACACGACGAAACATTTTGCTCTAGTTTGAAACTCTAAAACTCCAGAGGCGATGTAATGTGCGGTTACACACAGCAGGTGGCGGTGTCACCCTTGACTTCTGTCAGGTCAGACGCCAACCAAGCAGGACTTTACGGAGTAAATCAAGTCAGAAGTATTGTCATGTTTTCAGAATTCTTGTTGTATAGTCTGTTTGTAAACCACGCTTCACTGAGCTGAAAGCTGCTAGGAAAAACGGAAGTCATGACAGAAAAAGACGGTTATAGTGAGCGTAAGATTAATGCAGATTTCATCACTTTGCAGGCTGGACAGTTGCCTTGTTGCATCTGTTGCAACAGATCGAAGTTGCATCATTATGAAGCCAGTCAGATCGGTCCTAGCAAAGACGCAGTCTTCCCCCTAGCTCTTAAATGCACACATGAGATGATGTGATACATATTTCATGATTTCAGTTTAACACGGCAGAATTTTAGATTATACAGCAAAGAAAAGCTGGGAAAAAAGGCAAGCATGCAGTTATAACCTTGTTGGTATGTGTGAAAAGCTCTGTCTCAATGAGATAATTTTACACTCTACTGTTTGATAACAGTAGAGTGTAAGCTGTGCAGCACAGTGGTAAACAGGATTATTGTTCGTCTGGCAATGTGGTGACAGCAGGACAAAAGGACTGCAGTGTCAGCTTGGTTCCTACAAAGAATGGCTCATCTGAGTGGACAAACATGTCTGCAGGGACTCTTAAGATAACTACATACAAATATCACATCACAGATCATGTTTTAGAAGATTTAGTCGATGTGTTCTTTTTTTTAGTGATGTAGCAAAGAAAAGAGTGATCTTTGACATCTTTTCTATCTTCTTCTCCTCTTGTACATGCAAAGCTGCACTCATGTTTTCTTTGCGCTTGCTTCCACACACGCTCAGATACGGAGCCAGCTGTTGGCAGACGTATCAAACAGCTCACAGTAGTAACGCAGCTGAACATTTAGTAAGAATGCAACAGCATAGGTCTGACGAAGAGGGAATGACACATAAAGCAGCATGAATACAGGAGTAGCAGCAATAAAAGAGAGAAAGGCCTTCTAATGTGATGGGAAGAAGGTAAATACGTCCTCAAACAGCCTTCTGCAGCTGGCTGCTGTCCCAGGGTGTGATCCTGCTCACCCCTTTTGTTCACCCAGGATTTTCTCCATAAACATTGTTTACTGGAACGCCCACCCTGACGAGCACACATGGGTGTTACTGTTTACCCTGCATGTCTTACCTTCACTGTATAAACCATGTCTTTCCTACAAAAACGACAACTGATACAACAAAACATGAATATTTAAAGAAGAAAAGCAACAACGTTTACATCTCACTAGGTTTTCTCATTCTTCAGTTGTGAATTATTTTATTCCAGCCACAATGGAGGGCTTTATAGGCTGTTTTGGGTAACTCCACTGTATCTCAGTCGAACTTAACTCTAAAATCTTTATTTTTGTATTTTTAAGCCACACAGATGTGGACATGTTGCTGTGCTTTCATTAATTATCCAGCTGTATACAGTGGATCCATGTCTTCACAGTGCGGTATCAATTGATTTATATATTCACTAATTTTTCTGTGGAACACTTACTCCAAATTATCTACAGAAAATAAGTAAATGCAGCTTGGGAAGTTGAAATACAGAAACACGGTGGTTCTATACTATATTCTAGCATTTGCAAAACAGATAATCCGGGAGAGCATTTATTTTTTCTTGACACTGATTGGCTGAAGCCCCAACAGCAGGAATAAGAAAGACAGTGGATGTTAGCTTCTATGGAAGTGCCAGGATGGTTTTCACTTGTGTGTATTAATGCAAGTCAAGGTATGTTTTGTGTTTGAACTGTTAAAATAGGCAGCTATAGGAATTTTAAAGGGGGTTCTCAAATATTTGTGGATTTAAGCCATTTATTCCTATCAACAGGGATCCACTATTATCAAGTGTACTTAAGTTAATCATTATTTTTCTCTTAATAAATGATATCATCATTTCAACTGCTTTTGGTATTCACTCTGGTTATCTTTGTCTGATATGAAATACAAAAGGTGCAAATATTTTTCTCCCAGCACTGTCTATCCACCTTTCAGTTTTCTTTACCTGCTTGTGCTGCCTTCGATTTGCCTAGAAGGCTGGATCTCGGACGTCACACCCTGCTGGAGCTTTTTTTCAGTAGGTTACTGAAAACTTACGCAAAACTTGGTGTCGCAGCTTCAGGAAGTTGCGAAACCAGTGGTAATAACCACTTTTGGTGGTGATCTGAATGATCAGACATTAAAGATAGACGGAAAGTGTCAGAAGTGCAAGTAATCAGCTCATTTCTAAAACTTTTAATACATTTTATATCCAAGGCGGCAAATCTGAACTTGAGGTTAAACATCAAAGAAGATCTTGAGAGACAACGATGCTACGTGTTCTTTGAAACAAGTGAACCAAAGTCAGCTTTTTGGTTTTAGTCTGTAACACTATAATCTATTATGCAGCCCACATCTGGAGGAAAAAGGCCCTTTGACCTGAGGTGCTTCTTGGTGGGTTTGTTTGGGGTTCCACCCACCTTAATCACAGAGAGCAACATTGAGCTCCAGGGTGGACCCCCGCGTCTGTATTTATGAGTCTGTTTCTCTTTGCATTCGTGTGTGAGTTTTTAAATATAGCCTGAGCAGTCTGGCAGACAAGAGGTGTAGTTGTGCACAGGGTCTTCCTCTAAGGCCTGTGGGTTGAAATAAATGAGCATGTTTGATGATGATTTATATCTGAATAAATCAACAGGGTACATATTGTTGTATGAAAAACATATTGTTATCAGCCTGCATTGGTAATAGTAGAAAGAATGAAAACAATTAGCAAGTCCTATTTGTGTGATTTGCAACCAGAACACTCAAAACAACATAATCCCCAATTCTGAACATAGTCCCCCACCCCTTTAAGACGACTCAGACACATAAACTAGTACATCAGTACGATGCTGTTTGGAACCTCCTTAAGAGACATTCATTTGGATCTATTGCATTAGAGAAAAAAGGTTTGACAAGGTTCATTCCAGAGAAACGTATCACTTCAGACGAGTTCTAAGTTCTCCCAAAATATACTTTACATGCAGAAACCTCTCAGGACAGCAAAGACCTTCACATGAAAAGAGTACTTTAATCTCTTCGCTCTGAGCTGTATTCAGTGAGTAGTAATTGTTTGTAATTGCATTGTGTTGTTACACCCATGCAAGCAAATTTTGTTGTAAGAGGATTTTCATTAAGGACTTACAACTCTGTGCTCTGTAGGCTAAAACATGGTGCAACACTGTCAGCTCATGGGGCCTTCCTGCTAGTGAGTGTTGAGAAACAGTTTGAACATAATTTGCATTTCAAATGCACAGAAGATAGTTTTATACAGTATTTAACTGCTCACATCCTTCACATTTTGCTGCAGTGTTTTTTTTTTTATTGTGTCAGATTATGAAAAGAGCGATGTGAGACTCATTAGAAAAAATCCCTCAGCAGAAATATTATTTTTCTTGTTGTCACACATCTATCCCACTGTGGGTTGAACGTAACTTGAGTGCAACATAAATATAGTTTGCAACTTCCCTGAAAGCAAACTATGGCACTTATCTCACCCGTGATGGGACATCCCCAACTGACTGTCATAGTCAGAAATAACATTTTCTTTCATTTTTACCTCTGGAGGATTTATTACAAGATTAATTATATTCATAATTATTTCACTCTCTGTGCATAAAGAAACTTTTAAAAAGTTTTTGAGTTTTCCCTATTTACTCTGATACATTCCATATCAAATGAAGCACATCCTGTGCTCAGATCCTGTACTCCTCCTGCTGCATTAAACATTCCCACACAGACCAATGGTGTCACTTTCTCCTGTGTTGATTCTGTAGTGCCAGGAAGGCTTCGCAAACAGACAGCTGTTTGCTCTAGCTGCTGCTGAAGTGACTGGGTGAGGGAGCAAAGGCTTCGGTGCTAAAAGCAGTAACTGTGCCCAAACGCTGCAAAAATGTTAAACCCCATATTGGTTCAGGAAGAGTGTGTCTGTCTACTCACAGGCTGGAGCCCTTTAGGAGGCAACAATTATCTTCAATGGTGGCACGTCTGTCTGTTAAAACAATGCAAAACACAAGATGAAAGGTTGTAAATGTTGTACGTTCTGCACTGTTTTATCAACTCACATCATTTACAACAGACTTTCATTCAGTATGTGCAGTAAAATGAGTTGCTGAACTATTCTCTTGATATTTGTTGCTGCTAGCACCACATTCGGTGGTTTTGCTCTGATCTGTCATGTGGTATGCATTGTTCTTTTCAAAATACCAAACAAAAGTCATGCAGCTTTTTTATGTCAAGTATGTAAAAGCTACTTTAAATAAAGACATTACATTTATTATATTGAAAACTTCCTCTTGCTGCAATAAACTGTATTCTATTTTCTAACCATAGATCAAATTTGCTTTATTACAAATTTACAGACTCACATATACTTTGTTAAGTAAGTATTAAAGATGCCAATGTAAGTTTTTTGCTCTAAATAGATTCAAATACTTATAATGATGTGAAATTCACACGAGACTTTGATAACCTTTGACGTTATCCACACATACAAGAATATGCAAAGAAATAAACACAAATTAGATCACACATTTCATTCATCAACGTGCAAAAAAAGTGCCAAGAAACCTGCTGCTCTGACAGTATTTACTATTTAATCATCTCATTTTAATTTTAAGTGATGTTCTATAAAAAATATTATTAGTTTTGCTTAAATTGTATGACTGGTGAAGCAGAAAGATCTTATACAAAAAAAAGTCTTACTGTTGCAAAATATGGTAAAGGTAAAGGCTACCACTTCATTTTGTAACTGCCCAAGAAAAAGCTTGTTGAAACTTGCTTGAAGTTTGTTGCAGAAAATTTGGACAGGTGAATAACATCACTCCAAAATCACCAAGCTAAACTTGAAAACTTTAAGTTTGTACATCCAGGGAGAGCAGGGGCAATCATGAAGACCCTTTTCAACTCTGTGATGGCGTCAGCCATCTTTTATAGTGTAGTTTGTAGAAGCAGCAGCTTTTCTACAGCTGAGAGAAACCAATTAGATAAGCCCATTAGGAAAATCAGCTCCGTCCTATGCCCCCTCGATCCAGGATGGGTGTTGGGAGACAGAAAAACTTCAGATAAAAAGATGTCTCTCTTGGGCAAATATGTCTCCCACCCCATGGGGCAGAACTGGAGCGCTTCAGGCGGCTGCGTCTTTGGTGCACAAAGGAGCGTTATAGCTGATCCTTCCTCCTTGTTAAACTTTCACCATCGCTGTAGCCAATAAACTCAGACTCAGTAAGTGTTTAAATTCCTGCTGTTACTTGCACACTAATGATCTTTGTAATTTCTTGTAAATTGCTGTTTTCTGTCCAAAAATATTAACATCTTGGGCATTTTCTTTCAAATTCCTCTACTCATTTGTACATTTTTAATCTGAGGATGCAATTTTAATAACTGTACAACGTTATAGTCAATTAGTTGTAAATATGCTTATATCCCATATTGTCTTACTTTTTGGATGAAGAGTATTCACAACTTTTTTTTTAACCTTACTGGAAGAAGGAAATGTCATTTCAGAGAAGGGCGACGACAGAGTCGTATAGCTTGATGCGTTAGTTTGAATGACTTGTTAAAAAAGGTAAAGAATGAGGAAGTTATTCTGTACCAGAGGAGAAACAACATTTGCTAAAGATCACGTAGTGAGATTAAAGTAGGTGAATGTTTCTTGCTGGAAGGAAACGCTTCCTGTTTTCACAAGAAAAAAACAGTTGCGAGTACCAGACAATAAGAAAGACTCGGTGGGACTCTTATTATTTTTAAGTCTCAAATTTGTGACGTGACATTGGTATAAATACACTAAAAATAAAGATAAAAAAACCCCAGATGACAAGTTGGCATGGTCTGTGTGGAACTTCAGTTGCAAACTTACATCAGCTCCTCCACCAATCATAGCTCACAAACCGATTACGTCAGTACCTCTGTGAGCCAATGAGGTGTCTACACGATAGTAGAAAAGATCGGAGTTACAACCTACTTCAGTAACACAGTTGCGAAGAGTCAGGGAGCGGATCGGCAGGGAATCCCGAAGGTTTCTTCTGAATCCAGGACGGATACCCCGTGATTCTTTTTAAAAAAAAAAAATAAATACAGCCTCAAAAAGAAATAATATAAACATGGTGGTGGTAACAGCAGCAGCTGGAAGCCACAAAGTGCTCCTGATATCCGGGAAGCAGTCCGGCTCATCAAGCGGCTCACAGACGGCCTACAGCCGGCAGATATCTCTGGTTTTACCGTCAACGGCCAGCCAGGTGTCGTCGGACTCGGACTCCAACACGTCAGTGGGGCCGCCTGTACGGAAAAGGCAGAGGCTCACACATTTGAGTCCCGAAGAAAAGGCGCTTCGCAGGTTAGTTTACGTAATAAAAGTAGTCATTTCTAAATATATCTCGGTCTAAACGCTTTAGCCGAGGCATTGTTCCGGGCATTTAAACGGAGACACGCCCTAAGATTTACTTGCTATTTGCTAAATGCCATTCAACACAAAATGGCTAAATATGCAGTGCATTGTTGTGTATCTTCGGACTTGAATTTGCGTTTTTGGTATAGGTAATTGTTATCTTGTTCTGTACTTTGCTCGTGCTCATAAAACTGTTATCTTGGTGATTCAGCTGATCCTGGATCTGCTGCTGCTGCTCTGGTTCCTCATTGCCTGCGTGGCAGCAGCATGATCGGTGATCCGACTCAGACTGAGTCAGCGTCATGGAAACAGTTAATTCCTCTTTTCCTCACCGCTTATGCATTTTTTTCCCCCTCAGGAAACTCAAGAACAGAGTGGCAGCTCAGACAGCAAGAGACAGGAAAAAGGCCAAAATGGGGGAACTGGAACAACAAGTTATAGAATTGGAACTGGAGGTAATTTTCATGTTTAACACCCAATATTAAGCATTTAATGCTTCATTATTAGTTCAGTCACATCACTTTTTTGTTAGATGAAACTAATTTTTTTTTCTCCCAACATGTAGAAGTGGGGAAGCTTTTCTGTTTCATTTCTATCTTTTGCTTTCTCACCCAAGAAAGTTCATGCTTCACTTCTCTATAAACCGTTCGAAGTTTCATGTGTCACCATCTGCTCTTTTCTCACAGAACCAGAAACTTCACATCGAAAACAGAATGCTGAGAGAAAAAACGAGCGGTCTCCTGACAGAAAATGAGGAATTGAGACAGAGGCTTGGGTTGGACACCCTGGAATCAAAAACAAAGGTAGGGATGATGAGGGAGAACAGATTTTTTAAGATAGATTGAACTGTAACGGTTATTAGACTTTATTGATAATTTTTTTTCTCTCTCTTTAAGGTACAGACTCTGTTATCCACCGGGAATGACGCAGGTTTGGGAGTCGGGTCTTCTGAGTCTGCAGTACTCAGGCTACGTGTGCCTCCGCAGCAGGTGCAGGCCCAGCAGTCCCTAAATCTGAAGACTTCTCAATGGATACAGATTGTCTTGACTCTACAGACAATGAGGTGAGACTTGGTCAACATTTTTGCTTTAAGGAGGTGTTGAAATTTGTAGGGTGTTTTCGCACCCGATAGTCCGGTAGACTTGGTTCGCTTGGGAACCAAACTTGCAACATCTTCAGTAGGTGCAGTTTTTTTCAAATATCAGACCAATTGAAAAACTTGCTCCGTCCCACACCCTCGCCTGTGGTGTCATTTCCTCTGAAGATGCTGGGTGCAACTTTCTCCTTCACAAAATGTAAACAAATGTAGTGTCAGATTTTAGCGGTTGTAGGATTTGTCTTTTGTAAAAGACCCAGTCATTTCTCCTGCTAGTCCTACACTCTTGGGTTTGTTTTGGTTGTATATACCCAGAATGCCCTGCACGGTAGTTCACTTCCTGGTTTTGGAGCAGTCTCCAGTCCACATGCATTTGAACCGTGCCAGAGTTCACTTCTACTGAACCGAAACTTAAGTTTTTAGGCAAACCAGATTTCACTTTTTTTTGTCTGACTCAACTCGCTTCTGCATTCACATTGCTTAAACAAACCAAACTTTATAGGGTAATGACCTAGAATTCGATTGAAGTGAACTAAACGGGAACTGTGCGCATGAACTATAATCTTTTAAGCACTACAAATGTTTTCGGCAGTAGATGGCTCTTCAGTTTGAATCCTGGCTAGTTGGTCCTGGAGGCTAAAGCTAGAGGCTAGCCCTAGACCAGTGGTGTCAAACTCCACAAGGGCCTCTGTCCTCCAGTTTTTAGATGTGCCACAGGTAACACTGGATTGAAATGGCTTAGTTATCTCCTTTTTGTGTAGATAAGTTCTCCAGAGCCTTGCTAATGACCTAGTTATTCTATTAGGTCATTAGCATTAGGTGTGGTGCAGCAGAGGCACATCTAAAGTTGCAGGACTTGGCCCTCCAGGACTGGAGTTTGACACCTGTGCCCTAGAGGCTACCCTTTACAGCTAGACTTTTTGAGATGGTTGTCTTGGCATCTCTCTATCTAGCGTTTTGCTCTATACTTTGGGAGATTATGCTAGAGTCATGCTAAAACAGTTGCTTAATGTGCAAGACTACTTGGAATCTTTTGACAGTACCTTACTTCAACAATGACACCACTCATTTATGGTTTTAAATCCTGGGTGACGGGCTACCAGACTAATCCCCTTTCTGCCTTCTGCCTTCCCCTCA
This sequence comes from Xiphophorus couchianus, assembly GCF_001444195.1. Lineage (NCBI taxonomy): Eukaryota > Metazoa > Chordata > Actinopteri > Cyprinodontiformes > Poeciliidae > Xiphophorus > Xiphophorus couchianus. Next base: position 5,455,222 of record NC_040239.1, read on the forward strand.
ACAGTCTGATCTGCTGCTGGGCATTCTGGACATCCTTGACCCAGAGCTGTTCCTCAAGTCTTGCGAGCAGGAGTGCCCGGAGCCGCAGGTTCTGCTGGTTGGAGGGGAGCACCCAGTACCTGCCGCCCCACCTACGCCTATGGGGGCCCCATCAGTTAAGCTGGAGACCCTTAATGAACTGATCCACTTTGACCACATCTACACCAAGCCAGTGGAGGAGGTGAGCAGCGAGCAATGCAGCGACTTGGAGAGCGGCAGCAATGAGAGCGACGAGGCCTCCTTCGCAGATGCCGAGGTCGACGTTGGAGAGGAGGCGGTCGACGTCAAAGACGAGCCGGAGGAAGTGGTCATCCCTACCTGTAGCACTCAGAGTCAGGTGGATGACCTCTTCCCCGGCACCTCCTCCCCTGCCCTCGGCACCCTGGAGAAGGAAGCCTGCCTTGCGGACACCTACAGCGACTCTGGATACGAAGGGTCCCCGTCCCCGTTCAGCGACATGTCCTCCCCGCTCTGTTCTCACAGCTCCTGGGACGACATGTTTGCCAGTGAACTTTTTCCCCAACTGATCAGTGTCTGAATTAAACTCTGCCCAAGAAGTCTAATATGATGGCATATTGTAAATACACAAGCTAATGTGTAGCGTTAAATTTTCAGCTGTATTGCTCCTCTGAGCTAGCTCATGTATAGACTAAATGGACGTCCATCACCTTACAGCAGGTCTGTTCCACTACCAAGATATGTAGTAGAGTTCACAACAGCTTCGATATGCAGAGGACTTAAGATTCTCCATGAATCTTTGACTCATTAAACATAAAATCTGGGTTGATCCAGTATATGTAAATTTGTTAGGGGGTAAATGGGGACCCATCAGTTAATATTACACTTATTTATTTGTGTATTTTGCCAGAGTCTAATGTCCACATGTCTTGTCTTCACATTTTTGCTCGCTCTCCTTATAATCTAATTTCGATATTAAATAATCTTGCATTGCATCTTGTCTCCTATTTTTCTTTCAAACATGTCTGCTGATTCTTTAATATAGTTCTTGGACTTTCTTTGCTTCAGAACACTCAACTCTGTGCTCAAATCAATTTTAATGTCTAGGTTTCAGGTCTTTCTCTTCATATGCTGCGTTATGCATCTACTCGGCCACCATAGAAGGCCGTCTCACCCACCATGTGTTTTGAATAATTTTTTTTCGTCAAGCCAGGCAGCTAACCAAATACTTGCGATTGAAATTACAGAATTTTATGCAAAAATCAATTTTTGTCAACCTGGAAATGCAGTAAAACCATAACATTTTAAATGTTTTCCCTTCAGTTACAATTTCTAGATTGAATACTTTATTGGATCAAATCATGAGATGGAGATTGAAGTCTCTCCTGCCTTCCGGTCTGCAGGAAGGACTCTAAAAGCCAATATATCACCACATACACCCTTTCCTTGTCACTTTTGCAAAAGGAAGTTCTGAACCATTCTGCACAGTGCATTGCTTTTGTTAAAAATGTTTACAGATAGGGGGTGCTGGGGTGGCACAGGGTAAAAACACAACCCACACAAGGGGACTTGGGCCTGGAGACTTTTGCCGCATGTTTTCCCCCTCATTACTCTTACTTTCCTGTCATGGCACTTTCAAATAAAGGCCACTAGAGCCAAAATGAAATGGATACAGATATGCTAAAAATATTCAAAGCCTGCAAGGTGTATGTAAAGCTTGGGTTACCATGGCAATGCAAACCTGAATCCAAAGAAAAAGGCTTAAATGGGTTTTGTTACCAATAAGATGTATAAATAGTAAATATCTAAGGATACAAGTCTGTTAAAAATATGCTACAATTAAAATTAAACTAAAAGTTGGGATACTGGAGATAATTGTGCCTAATTTTAACAAACAACTCCCAGAGAAAACCCAAACATGCACAGGGAGAACATGTAAAAGCATGATGGCAGGGATTTGAACCTAGGCAGCAGTGATAACTGCTCCAAAGTTCATCCCACATTTGTATTCAGTAGAAGACACTTTGTTGCAATTAATGCTACATGCAGTTCATTAGATGAACTACATTCATTCGATGTAGCAGTTCGTGATAGAACTAGAGTTTAAAAGCAGCAGATTCAGGATGTTAAGATCAAACTAGAAAAGTTCTGAAGAAATTTAACCGGGGCCTGCCAAAGTGTGTCCGTCGGTTGGAACCCAGCGTTCTGATGCTAAAAATTAGCATCAATGGTAAGCTTAGCTAAATTGTAGTCAATAGCCTGTGGAGAGTCAGAAGCATGTGGACCAACATGGACTTACGCCATTCAGTATGTTAAAATTAGTGTATATGAATGAAAATGAGCCTGAGTTTACCCTGTCACGTGATTTCGCTCTGAAGCACCTTGACAGAAAACCGTCAGCCCTAGAGTCACTGCCCTTCCCTATGTAATGTTATGGCAGGCCCCAAATATATAAAGAGACATTCTATTAGGTGCAGAACAATAGGTGCCTTCCATGCATTAAATAGTTATTAAATTAAATGTAATGCCATGGCAGGCCCCAATTATAAATAAGTCTTTAGGGTTAAACCTTCAAATCAGAACATCTAACCATCACACCAATGCACAATCATAGGATTATTCCAGATGAGACCAGACCGGAGTTGTGTTTATTCATCCAGCCTTAAAAAAAATAAGGAGTTTGTTGGTGTATAAGATTTAGTGCCAAATGACCCAAAGTACAATCATAATTGGCCATAATTGGTTGCAGCAGTTATAGATATGCAAGTGGTGGCAGAGTAAGTGCGCGCAAGATAAAAATACTCCAGATGAAGTTAAAAAAAGTAGATAAAAACGACGACAAATGAAGTTATTAAAAACGGGTACAGACAGTTTACAGAGATACTGATCCATGTCCTCTCAGTTACTAAACATTATTCATTACACTGTTACAAATCTCATGGTCAAATTTTCCATCTCTTCCTTTGTGATAATTCAAGTACCAGTCTTAATCGGAAGTCCCAGTTTGTTCTCAAGATGTCTGTTGTTCAGCTCCATGTTTCTTTACTAGAAAAGAGGCGTAGCTCCATTGCATAACACTGTCTACTGTTTCCTGGGAAGTTAAAGACTGTCTTTGCTTATCAACAGAATCAGGTCACTGTGAGTATTGTTGATGCAGGAGAAAAGACAGATTTTTCACCCTCAGGATCTTCTTCTAATTTTAGAAGGTTTTTTTTCCCCTGTATAGAGGAGTCAGTTTCTGAGCATGTCATAGGCCTGACCCACCCACTGGACAAAAGCTCTGGAGTCCCTGTTGTTGTGTGAGCTGATTAAATCCGGTTCTCATATGCAACACTGATGCAGTTGATTCAGCTGGAGCTCAGCAGGACCTGGCTGCCTGTTAGTGGTTTTTTTATACCGACTGCAAAGAGTTGTTTGGTGATTTTTGCCCTCATGGTTTACAGCAACTCCTTCTATTTGAGAGTAAACCACAGCCCTACCTAGAAAATCTGAGCTCAGCCCTTTCATTGTAAAAATGACCTACATGTTTTGCTCTTGTGGATGGATGAAGACGACCGCAGAGTACTTTGACGTAGCCGTGCCTCAGCTGCTTAGAGCGCAGTGACAAATTCACAACTTCCTGTCTCTGAGGTGCAACCACAGAAAAGGCAAAATCAGGCCTACAGCTGCTGAGATGAAACTGAAAAATGTAGATTCTTTAATTTCAGCTTGTAAATTCTGGTTTATCTCAGGACACAAGACTCATTTCAGCCTTCTGTTTCCTTTTAGTTGTTCATACATGGTTTAACATACTTTGTTTCTGGCATCTTCCATCAGTGTTTATATTTTATAATTGGGATGACCTGGATGAGAAAACAAGGGTTTGAAGAGTTTCTGCTTTCAGAAAACAGAACCCTGATGGCCGGTTGCCATGGGGAAAAGTGGACACTTAATCCTGGGCAGGTGAGACAACGAGCCGTGTATACTCAGTCTCATCCTTACAGCCACCAGTTTACTCACATGCACTTAAACCACTATCAGAGTGACCACCTCTGAAAGCAGGAAACTGAGTGGTTTACTGGTCTGAACCAAGTAGATGTGTGCTACTCCATTCAGGAGGAAAGATTCCCTTCTCTCTCAGACTCCACTGATAACTTTGTTGATCGTTACAAAAAGTCCTCAAACAAGAAGTATAATTTATTTTATGCTCTATTTAGGTTTTGTTGCAAAGGTAAATCAATGTGAACATTAGAAACACCGATTTTCACTGACGTTAATGGTTTCATGCTGCTTGCAAAAGATTTAAGAATTGAAAGGAATCGGATGATGCTAATCAATTGCACTTCATTAACTGATCATCAGAAAATTTTTGTATCTCAAACAGGGTTTGTCAAGCAAAATGCCAAGGAAGAAGGATATCAGTAATGACTTGTGAGAGGCATCCTGTCAACCTGCAAAAGGTAAAAAAAGACCCTTTCTGAATGATTTGATGTTTAGCATTTTACAGTCTGAAAGATGATTTAAGCTATTAGGCCCCATCTCAAACAGTAACGGTAATTTTTTTTCTCAAACTGGAACCTTTTTAACCTTTTGTGCTCCGTTTTCTCAGTGAAGCTGCTTTTCTGGAGACCCTGAATGTTTTTTTTTAAAAAATGGGTTCCAGAATGAAAATTTTGCTCTCTCGGATTTATTGAGAAACCTCTTGTGAATAGAGGGTCCAAATTCCAATTCTATAGAGCGTATAATGCTCTATAACAATTCCAAAATGCCTAAAATACTCATTGCAGAATGATGGCAATGTTCTAACAAAGCTGAACAAATTCAGCCTTTACAGAAGGATTGCAAAAAATGCGTGTTAAAATATATAGCAGTACAACTGATAGTTGCAGCTGGCTTCAGATAGTTGAGATCAAAGTAGAAATGTTTGTCCAGACGTGTTGTGTTTGGCAGAAATCAAACACCTAACTTCTATCCATCCATTTTCTGTACAACCTTGTCCCTATTGGGATCAGGAGGGGTGTTGTTGCCTATCTCCAGCGAACGTTTCGGGCGAGAGGCGGGGTACACCCTGGACAGGTCGCCAGTCTGTCGCAGGGTGACACAGAGACAGACAGGACAAACAACCATGAACACACACTTATGGAGAATTTAGAATTTCAACTCCAGGCAGAAAGACCCTGGGCCGGGAATCAAACCCAGGACCTTCTTGCTGCAAGGCAACAAGGCTACCAACTGCACCACTGTGCAGCCCCAAACACCTAACTTTTATATTATTATTTTTATATATTTTGGTTATTCTAGATTTGAGTAGGGGGCTAAGTAATGGTTCAGAATGCATTTCTGATCTAAAATATTTACATTTCTGCAGCCTTAGCTAAAAATATTCTCTTTTTTTGAGGAAATTTACTCCTTTTTTTCTTATCTATCACAAGCCTAATACAGCAGTTGTGCTTTTCAGATTTTATGAAAATTGATCACAAATTGATCACATAAATTTCCTGTAAATGCACTGATGATTATATTGATAATGTGATAAAATTGAGAACAGTTCCAGAGGTATATTTTTCTTGCAAAGTTCTGCATGTGTTTGTTTTTATTTCCACATGGAACCAAATCTTAATTATGACAGAACGAAGCCAACTTTATCTGGGATGTCAAAGCTCGTGCTTAAATTAGAGCCGGACTCGCCGCGTTACTTATGTATGGATTTAGATAAAGCTTTCAGCAAGTCTCATGTTTCCACACTCAGCAGGATTATAAAGAGGATTGCTGAACCTCCACTAACAGCTGCCACTTCAGTACATATACACACAGGTTCACAGTGGGAGCTTTCCCTCTTTACAGGCCAAACGTTCAGCTAAGTGAATGTTTAGATAAATATAGGGAAGACTATCTGAAAATATCAGAATGCTTTCATGACTGAATGAGCTGAAATTAACTTTACAAGTTGTTCAGCAGCTGATCAAACAGGTTAAAGAATAAATGAGTCACATGTAAAACAAACAAAACGTAATGGTGGCCATCAGGTCTCATGTGATGGTTTCTCATGTGAGGAGATAGTGTTAATGGTTTTGCTGTTCGGTGGAGGGGGGGTTCACATCTTCAGAGTCAAGGAAATTCAGTCAAATGACTGAAAACAGAGGGACGTGGGATTACTGTTTGGGCTACTATAAATGATTTGTGAAAGGGAAAAAGTGAGTCATTGTCCCTCCAATGCACTCACCCACAAACATCATCTGTCCGTCTCGTCCAAGGACATCAGGGAAGACATTTTCCCCATAGGCGCAGAGTGCACCCAGCTGCACCCAGTCACCTCTTAATAACCAGGAAGTGAAGCTTGTTAATCCCGTCTTCCAGCTCCAAAAGGTGTGTTTCTGTTTCTGTAATCTCATCGCAGAGTTGCTACGTCTAGCTTGTTTTTCTGGATTTTACTTTGTTTAGGCAACATGTAATGAATAATTATACAGGACAGCCATCAGTAATCAACGTTTTGTTTTGTACAAGCTGTTCAGCATTATGCTGCGAAATAATCTACACTGATGTTTTCAATTTGCTTATAACAACCACTTCTATCTCCAGAAATTTCCACTCTGAGGGACAAATAAACCATTGTTCTGCTCTTTTCTATATAATAGAATAAATGTCCCATTCTTATTCCATAGGGTTTATATGACATGGGTCCACCCTTTTCTGCTATAACGGATTTAATTTCTCTGGGGAAACTTTCCAAACGGTGTATGCTAATATTTGATCTATCTTCCAAAAGCACTTTTGTAAGGTCAGACACTGATGTTGGACTTTAAGGCTTTAACCTTAGTCACCTGTCTAATACAGTCCAAAGGTATCAAGTGGCCAGTTAAAAGTCTTTCTCACCAAACTCATCTGTATCTTTCCAGCTTTTCCAAAACTGTTCCCACAATGCTGAGATGATCAAATTGTCCAAAATCTCATCATGTGCTGAAATATTGAGGTTTCCTTTCACTGGAACTAAGGATTGAGCCCAATTTCATCAATGAAAGTGTTATGAGAACAGTTGGCCTGAAATCACCTCTGATGATCAAATTATTTATGTAGATTGCTGAATAATAAGAAACTCAGCACTAAGGAGACTTTGAATCATTGTTTGTAATTATGATGTACTGTAAGTAGACAAGCCTGCACATCTGAATGTTATAACAAATACAAATTCCCAGTTTATTCACAGAATAATTTTCATTTCCTGGGTAAGACACAGCTTATACCGAAGCTTTAAGATGGAATAATGACTTTAAAATTGTGTTAATACATAAACTTGAATCATACATCCTTTGTTCATTTCAAATCTGATTATTCTCTGAAAGTCAAGCCATGAAAACAGCACCCTTATCCAAGCTGTGGACCTGATTGCATACAATCAGTGATGCACATGTATCAGCGTAAACACACACACTCCAACCTTGCCCTCAGTGACGGTGGCCTTCTCAAGCAGCGGAACAGATCTTCATGTGTCGTTGCTGTTGGCAACAAATCCTGTTCAGTGTCCCACGTGTCATCTCCAAGGCTGAACCAAAACGCAAACAATAAGCAGAAAGACAGCTTATGAAAGGGTTTTCTTTTTAAGACTTTGCATGTCTTGAAAGGATTGATGTTTTTTGCAGCAGGGCTCTTTCTGGGTATCATTTAATTCACATCTTGAATCCTGTAGATTCCACAGAGCGATTTAGACGGAGGAGTTAGTCTACAGACCAGTGTTTTGTGAAGTAAAATTCAATCAGCTGCACATTTTTTAATGACGCAGAGCAACAGGACAACAGGCAATGGCCAGACTTGATCAACCGCCACACATCAACCGCCACAAACCTTGACTGACAATGGTTCTTGTCAAACCAGTTGGTCCCACCATGCCTCCAGTACAGTTTGTACAAGGGATGGGCAGCCTTTTCAGTTCGAAGAGTTACTTTTGCTTTCATCCTTGTGGAAGAAAATTTTTCTTGAGCCCAATAGCCTGCTTGACACATTACATACATCATATTGAGATATAGGAATTCAGACCATATAGAATTTGCTCTGAGAAGAACAAATAGGCCAATGGATCCCCTTATAAATATATATAGAATATATTGAAAATATATAATAAAAAATAAGCCCATCTCAATGAATAAAGGGCAGCGTAACAAAACAAAAACCAACTTTGTACTATTATTGCCGGTTTATAGTGAAAATCCTATGCAGAGACGGCATAAAATAATATGTAGGGGTTGCTAAATTGGCAGTATTTACTTTTAAAAATAATGTTATGTTTCGTCAAAAATATTAAGAACCACTTTTGAGGGGCAAAAGATTGCAAACCCCTTGCCAATACCATTACCTTCGTTCTGGTCAGCACCGGAGTAAATAAAAAGATTTTCTATCCTTTGCTGTAAAAATGTTACAGAATCTAAAAGTGAGTAGAAAAGGCGTCTCCAATATAATGTGAAGTAAAGCAAACAAGTCACCCTGAAACTAGCTTCTTTGTGATTTATTTCTATATTTGTGAAACTCTGCTTTTAAAATTCATAGTTTTTTTTCTATCCAGAAATGTTTTTATCATAACTGCACAGATGTTGAAAAGGAAGTACACATTTGCTTCAAGGACGCAACAACTGATGTCAGCAAGGTGGAATAAACCAAGATGAGGCAATCTATCAGAAACAATGTCAGCGGGTTTTATTACGGCGTCCTGGTTTGATGTGTAATTTAAAAGGCACAAGCTGATGCACACTGCAGGACGACTTGCGTCACACATTGCACAAGGCTTCATTGCTATGGTTTCACTTCCTGTACATGTGGCAGATCTGCTACAGGCAGCCTGCATGCTGAAAGAAAGCATTAATCCCCTTAGATTCCTCCCACACAGTATGTCTGATCTTTTCTTTGAAGCTCCTTAAAATGCATCAAACTAATCTAATAGAGATTTACCTCAGATCAAAGAGATTTAAACCTCACATCATAAATTAACGTTTAATTTTACCTTCATAACTGTGTCTCTAACCTCATACTGTTGTTCAAAATAGAATCGGGATTCTTATTTCCTTTAAAATGTAACACATAGGCAGAGCTAAAATCATTTTGCAAGCCGTCTGCTCAGTGTGGGCCTCTGTGATTAGAGGCTCATTCTACAGCAACATGATCACAGAGCACAGACAGGCTGGCACTCACATTTAAAAGCCAAGTATGGTAATTCCTGTTTGGAGTTTCAGCTTTTATGCAATTTCATCAGGACCACCTGAGACAACCAGTTGTTGTCTCAGCCTGCACAAAATCTGTTGCTATATCACAGACTCATTGTTGGAGACCTATGACTCCAACAATGAGTCATAGGTCAATGCTGCCAGGGTAAACCTCAGTATACAGGGCCCAATGTTTTAACATAACACATTGTTCTAAGCAAGAATCTGCGACCACACCATTAGTTTTACCTTGGCAACACAAAGTGGTTTGTTTCTATTAAATTTAGTCCAGTTTTCCAGCCAACAGCACCAACAAGCTAACTGAGGAACCACAGCTGCTCCACAGTTCTGTCAGGTAGGTTTGTTTGCTTTCACAGGCAGGGTCAAAGGGCATTCTGAATGTCAAGATGCTTAGAGTTTCTACCGAGTTGAAAGTTGATCCTGGAAAGCACCCAAGAATTTAAGTGTTTTCCTGGTTTTAGTTTCCAGAAACTAGAAATTCCAATAAGAACACCAACAAAAAATCCCCAACAGTCTGAAATGCATCATTAAAAGTCAGAAGCTCTAGAACTGAAAATCGATTGTGGCTCCTTGAGATCTAAACATTAGTTTATTTACACTTTTGTCTAGTTGTATTATACTAAATCAGCCAGTATTTAAGCTGCTACTTTAAGTAGAAATGTGTTCAGATGCATTAGTTCCCACCTGCTGCCAACGATGAACCGGCTCTGGACTGGTGGTCTGTTTTGTGCTTCTCTGAAATGGACACACATACATACAAGTGCTTGGTAATCTGGAACACTTATTTCCTTTGCAACAACCTTTCCTTATTTGTGAGGTAATTTTAATTTAAGAAAAAAGCAATGGCTTCACTCTATCATTAGACAAAAAAAACTACAAGTAAGCACCATGACAACGGTTTCCAGCAGCTCTCTGTATTTATAGTTTGCTAATTAGATTGAGAATGATTTCAGCTGGACTGTTTCACAGTTTCACCTGCTCTGATGATCTGATTACGTTGTAAGATGGTTATTTAATAATTTTGTTTCATGGTAACAATAGTCTACCACAAAGTATGTTAAAGGTCTGAACAGTGAATTAAACTACTTATTTGCACTTTTGTCTGCTTATAGCTACTATTTACTGGCAGTATAAGAATAAAAGGTGTTAAAAATGTATTGTATGTTCACTTAATTACAGCAAATGTGTTTCTATTGCACAAATTCAAAACAAATATTACATCACTGCACTTTACATAGAAATAGTCTGAACAGCATCCAAATAAAAACACTGAAATGATGAAATTCACTTCATAACAATCTCTTTAATGCCAATACAATCCTATACTATACAGTCTAATTCAGTCCAAACTATAACACTTTCCAGTCATATTGAGTTAGTCAGAGCCAATTAATGAAACATATGAGGAAACAGTAGAAAGGAATGACTTTCTTCACAGGAAGAAACTTTTTGATCTTCCTTAACGAGTTTGTGCAAGAAATAGAAGCAGTTTATATTAAAGCATATATATTAAAGCAAATTCAAACAGGAATGGTCATAGTTGATGTTAAAAAGCAGAACAAAGAGATAATTAAAGCATAGTTCAAAAAAATTAAAAACAGACCTCTGCTTTTTTAAAATTGTATTCGCATTAACAAGGTCATTGCACCTTATTTCATTCAAATCTAAATGTCTATTTGGTGCTATGCAATCAAACAATGTCAGTTAGTTGTATGCCTGTGGTCACAGTCTAGCAGACAAGCTGTTGTTAAGTTTAAAGTAATTGAAAGCAGAAGAAAATGTCAAACAGTTACAACTGAACCCAGATCAGATGTTTAGCAACAAATCTGTTTTGGTACGTGTTGAAGACAGCCTGACAAGTCACTCTGAACTTTGTCATGATGACATAACTTCAAAGAATCACAAGTTTCTATGCTGATAAATTTCTAAAAAGAAAAAAAAATTACTGTATTTGGATAGAAAATTCGAGTGTGGGACTTCGAGAGTTTGTCAATGCCCTTAACTGTTTAAGTAGCGATAAGGGAGAGCAAAGAGCTGCAGCAGCTGCGGGAGAATTTATCAGCAGGACAAAGGGCTGCCCTCAGCCAGTGTGCATTCGGGAACTGATTAAAGCACATCCAGCAGTCAAAACAGCACTCCCATTAGGCGCCGTCATTTAACAAAATACAGGCTTCAGTTCTAAGCAACAGTAAAAAAACAATGTGTTCAATTAGACCAGTGAGGCAGAACATCTCAAACATTGAGAAACAAGACTTTGTATTTCACAATTTTAAGTGTTTTAATCCAGCTGCTTTCAGGACAACTTGTCTCTCTCTTTTTTTTTTTTTTTTTACGTAATGTCAATATTCAGGTTTTGCTTGCGCAACTTTTCCCCACAGAACAAACTCTAGAAGCAGCCAGGGACGTTGAACAAATATTAGATTTTCCTGGAGGCGGCTTTACAGATGTGTTTGTGATCTACTGTCTCAGCATAGAAACAAGAATAGAGGTTAAAAAAATCAATGTTTTAAAAAATGGTTTCATTTCTAAACAATTATGTATATCACCATGCAAAAGTTTTAAACAATTCCTGTTTTCCTTTGTTTGACATTCTCGTAATGTTTTGAATGTTTTTCTACATTTGATTAAAAATGAAATATTCAAAAATATTTATGCCCTTCTTAATTAGTGGAAAAAAGTTTAAAAGGCCTTTTTGATAAGTTTGTTTCATCTGGTATTTTAAATATTTATCTTCAGAGATGAGCTATAACTCATGTATAACTCAAGTCTCCTTCCCTTCACTCGAATCTTTAACTTCACAGATTCTGAATCAGATTCCGGATTGGACTCCAGCTGTGATGGCCGAAAACAATTATTTCAATTACTTTAAGCCTAAATCTGCCAGAGGTAAATCATTTCAGGCAGTTACAGGGTTCCTGTCAAGTTGAATTCTGAATCCTAAGCTGAGAAAGACCTAATGTTACTGCTACAATATTAGAAAACTTTTTTTTATTAATTCAGATTCAGATTCACAGAAGTTACTGTATGTGTGAAAGCAACAGCGAAATTAACTTGGTACCTAGAGCTTTAATGTCATCTTAAATATTTTGTAATTCAATCAGCTCAACTTAGTCTTTTAGCCTCCAGTCTAATTAGTTGGTATTTTACTTACATGTGTAATATGTTTAACTTTATTCTTTAGAGCCAATTATTAATACCATATTAAATTCTTACACTCACTTTATTTATTCTTAGTTTTCCACCCTGAGGCAGAGATTCTAAAACTAAGAGAGAAGTTGAAATGATTTCCCAGATATGTTTTTCCTCTGGCGTTCTGCAGAACTACCATCCCCCCTCGGTCCAAGGCCGAGCTCAGACTCTGTGGTATTTTAGAAATGTGTGTTGGCTTGTTGCTGTCTCATTCCCAAATCTGGGCCCTCCTGTTTACCGTACGAAAATCTTCTCCACTCATGTGCAGTTACACACTTCCTCCTTTCAGGCATGGAAGAAAGGCTGGAACTATTATCACAAATAGAAACTTGACAAGAAGATGCTGGAAGTTATTTTTTTTATTGATTTCAGTTTTGATCTAGGTAGAATAAACATAATTTTTAGGACATGGCTTGCCCACAATGTCACTTTTACTTCTCCAAAATGCTAACAGAAGCTTCATTAACATATATTCAAAACTGGTACAAAAGCATACAGAGCCTAAAATATTTCTATTTAGATCTCCACTTCCCAAAACTAAAACATACAGTATCTGGTCTTCACTTGTCATGTGTTGTCTGAAATAAAGTTTAAAAACAAATGAGTAAAACAAGTATTGAACATTTTAATGTTTGGTGCCATTGATATGAAATTTACAAAAGATGTTAGCAAGTTATCCGCAGATACAGGTAAACAAATTACTCCATTAACCAACTAATTAACCCATGAAATGAAAATGTAATGAAATGAGAAGTGAAAAAAGACATAGAAGTCCAAAAAGAAACCCCCAGTTGAAATCTGTCAGTAGTTTGGAAGAATTCTGGCTGTTTGTAAACTGATATCAGCTAGTTTACTATTAACTAGGGTAATAAAATAGTTTCTTATTACCTGACTATTGCAGAGTGAGACAAAGGGTGAAAGTAAAGTAAGCATTCAAAAACATTAGGATGTAACGATTCTACTAATGGCAATGACTTCACCGACTTCTGTAAATCTCTAAATGTTTTACTGAGCACTATTAGAGCGATAATACACGAGCAAAAATAACAAAAATTCACTATAAACCAGGCACCTAAAAAGACATCTGTCTTTTTAAAGATTTTTTATATTAAATCAAGGAATAACACACACAATCACAATGATGATCAGTGAAAAAATGTGAGCATATAATCTGGTCAGATGGGATCAAAACCGAGCTTTTTGAATGTCATTGAACACAACATGTTCAATGACATGTTCAGTGAACACGAGATTAAACCTCACAAGCACTGTAAAAAAGTAAAGTCTGCACGTAAGAAAAACAGCCATGTGCCACAGACCTTCTTAATAAATAAGTAAATAAATAGTTAATAAATGTGGTCTGTTTAAAAAAGTAACTAATGTAGGTGTTTTAGCTGGATTTGAAGAAATATGACAACCAGATTAATAAATATGTTCAGACAGATCTGTTACAGAGCTTTTGATGGTCAACACTGAGTCAAGACAAAACTTCCCAAGTTAGTATTTGCAAACAGGAAGATGTGGGTTTGAACATTTAGCAGCATTTCTAGTGGTTTGCTTAAAAGAGCTATGAGTCAGTTGGTTTTAAACAAAAAAGTCGTCATAGGAAGTGATTGTTGGATATACAAATAAGAACAATTGAACGTTTCAGATCTGCGGTTTAGTATGCACTCCCTCAGTTACTGCTATTTTCCACCTGTACTTTTCAGCCTTGTGTCAAAAATGTGTATTCCAAAGAAGACTGAATGCATACGTGTTTATAGATGAGGTTTCCGTTTGGGTGTTGCTCAGTTTGCAAAATGTCATTAGATGAAAATATCACACTGAAAATAAAGATAATGGACTTCCTGTAGATTTAATTTTAGAATAAAAAATGTGACAGCTGGTTTCCTGTTTTTACCCCAAACTATTTTGAGACATCAGACAGTCCAGCCTTGCTGAGAGAAAGAGAGAGATTGATATTAAAATGACCAATACCTCCTGAGAACAAACACAGGAAGAAAGCGACCTCTGTGCATTCATCACCACTCTCCCTTTAAATCAGGAAGCCATCTCCACTGTCTGTCAGCGCCATTCATCAAATGGTTGTCTGTCAAAAATCTGTGCAGAAGTCCAGAAAGAATCTGTCCTGACCTGTGGATGTGTTGCCAAGACAACTGGAGTGGTGGTGGGATGGGAGCAAAGCTGCTCTCTAATTGATGTTTACTGGGAGCTACCAAGAGTGCAATGTGAAGTTTGGCGGAGGATGAAAGAAGTCAAAATGCAGAGATTATTTGAACACAATGAAAGTGTTTTTTAGTATTAAATGTAGTTTATTTCGAAAGACATTTGGTGACAATGTAAAACATGACTTTAAAAGACTTGCTGTTTCTTTGATAGTGACCTCAGGAGATTTGAATTGCTCATGTTTTGAAAACAATTTGGATAGAAAAACCCTTGCTATGTAATTCGTGACTTTATGACTTCAACAAACTGAACTTTTTTCCCCCGTATATGCTGTCAAGAGAAAATATTTTACTCTGAATGTTTTATTATTTAATCATTAATAACAATAATAAGAGATCAGATCAGATATTGAATTAAAGCAGATCCTCACTTTTTTCATGATGAAAAAAGTAACACCCAATAGCAATGCACTGAATAAGAACAATTTTTATTTTAGCATTAAAATACTCCCTGCATAGCAGATATGGTCTGGTCTAAGCTTGTTTAAGTAATTTTATTTATCCTTTAAGGCACATTCCACTTATAACAATGTTTTCTCCAGGCTACATAGCACACATTGCTGCTGCCCTCATTTTACATTGTTTCTATCTAAAGCATTGTTTTCCTGAGCCTCTTTCACTGATACAAAATGGAATCCACTCAAATGGCCCAAAATGTAACAATAGAAGAATTTATTATTACCCTCCCTACGGATGGAAAATGGAAAATGTAGCATTCACTTCAATATTGCTAATGCTTTTGAGAATACCTTTAGGAAACTGCCTGTTACAGATACAAATATGAAAACAGATACTGGACAAAATGCTTAAAAGGTATTTTATTTTTTTAGCTTGCTCTTCCAAAGAGCCAGGCTTCAATATAATAGTTTCAAATTTACATTGAGTTTTACATTGAGTAGTTTTTCAGACTTATTTTTTACTGCCTTTTCCATTCATCAATTGTCTTCAGATTTAAAAGAAATCTGATCACAGGGGCGTCTAGCCTGATAAAAACCAGCCGTCTGATCTATTTTATTTAGTACAGAGGGTCTGGACCCTCAGCTGTTGAGAAACGATTGCTTGCTGGAGGAGGAGTGGCCTCTGTTGAAGTTTTAAGTTTTACCTGATTACTAATGTTTCCCCGTCACATATGTAATGTGCCAGTTTGACGCTTTGAAACGTACCAGAAATTGTCTGCGCTGTAAATAACAATGTTGAGTTAAACGAGGCGGCTGTTAATGTTAATTTAATATTCGGAAGCGTGGCCAACATAGACCAAATGACTTCATTCAGTGTCGTCTGCCTGTACTTTTAACAAAGGCAGCAGAGGAAGTGAACAAAGCCGTTCAGTCCGTACTTCCAAATGTTCGCATTTCAGCGGACCAAAAGGAACGTTTGTAACATTTTATTGCTGGCAAAGATGTTGTTCAGTTCTGCACTCCTTCCTTCACAGTTGGAAATGGTCTTTTACAGTGCATGCAATTTTAGGTAAGCTTAATAGCATAGCTGGCACATTGCATACTTCACGGCACTTTTGCTTTTGGGTAAAATCAGATCCACACCTCCAAAAAGCAATTGTTCCTTAACAGTTGAGGGTCCAAACTGTCTGTACGAAGCAAAGCATAAAACAATGGGCTGGTATTTGCTAGGTTACTTTGAATAGGACATGCCCACCATAACAAAGTCAGGAGATTACCCATACATCTTTAGACTTGTCCTTTTACAAATTCTATAAAAAGGAGGAAAGAGGAGGACAAAATAAGTAAGACTATAAGTCTAAAAGTGACCAGCAGCAAAACAACTTTTGCTGTTGTTTTCATTGGCAGCTTAAAATTGTAAAACATTCACACAGCAACTGTCATACAAAAGTGATCTAAATAAGGAACGTTATTGCAGAAACACTTAGCTGCAACGATTTTCTAAGAACTGTAGGTGTGGTTGCTGTTCCACCTCCTAAGTCTGGGATGACTGAGCTGTGGTGCTGGTTTGGTTTGCTCTGCTCTGACTAAGTATTTGTTCCAGACTCAGTGTATGACAAACTGGAAATGAGGAAGGCAAGTAAAACCTGTTGGGAGAGAACAAAACAAAGAGGAACAAAAGATAACATTTTTTCAAAGGCATCTCAAAGCTCCGACCTTTGTTCTGAAAAGCATCCAAAAGATTTTGAGATGGCATTACTGAACAAGTTTGCCTCCTGATTTTCTTTCTAAATTATCCAGGTTACCAGACAAATAACCATGATAATAATGTATAGGTTTTTCTCTGTTATATTTTTTATTTGAAATTATCTGTGGATAGATTCTGTTTCTTGATATTGTTTGTCACTTTTAGTTGCATGTTCTTTGTTGGTGCAAAAGTCGTTCACAACAAATGAGTTAAATTGAAATGAATTCATTTCACTTTCAAGTTCATCTTAAGTGAATTCTGGTTCATTTTTATTCAGTTCAGTAAAATTTTGTTAGTTATTTAATCTACACTTAAGCCACAAGAATAATACATCACAAAACTGATATGTTAATTATACAAGATATTTAATAGCACTTGCACATAGGTATAATTTTTTAAGTGTTATATGGTGGAGTTTGATGTTGTGCATCAATTTAGTCCAGTTGAATACAAACAACTCAGTAAATCTCAGTTCAACTCAGTTTATTTCAATTCAGTTTAAGTCCTGCTAATTTGGTTCAGTTCAATTCAGTGCAATTTCAGTTCATTTTAAATCCATTCAATTATATTCAAATACATTTAGTTCAATTCATTTCAACTGAATTCAGTCTAGTCCAACTCATTTCAGTTCGTTCAGCTGAGTTCAGTTCAAATCAGTTCATTTGAACTTAGTGCAATTAGTCAGTTGAATTTCGTTCAGATTAGCGCAGTTCATTTCTATTCAGTTCCATTTAACGAAGTTCAATTAAATTTAGCTTCAGTCAAAAGACACCTGACGAGAAAAACACTAACAAAAATTCTAGTTCATGTCATGTAAGGTATAAAAGAATAAGTTTAGACTTAAATGAACAAATTTGACTCGGTCCAGTCAAATTTACGCAATCGAATTTAGCACAGCATTCAGACAGCATAAACATGAAACACATTCACCATGCAAAGTGAAACTTTAAACTACATATTGTTGTTTATGCCCACTCATAATTGTAGAGGAATAGTGCTTGCTGAAGCAAATGTAATCAGTTATTGAAGGGTAGCAATCATGTGATCACAGCTTTCAGAGCCTGAGTAAACATCAGGTTGTAGAAAGCACTTGTGATAACATTTTACTGCTCGCCCTTTGGTTCCTCATCAGCAGCAGCACATTCTACTCCTTCTTTACAATAACTCCCTGACAAGCAGTGGGGCCTTCAATGCACAAAAAGGAGATGAGAGAATAAAAATAGAACTGCTAATTAAGTGGCTGTCACCACAAACCAAAAGCAACGGCTGCATTGCGAGCTGCCACTTCAGAAACGTTTCCCACAGCATTCTGTTCTTTGCAAAGTCTCTCTGCGAGGTCACGGGAATACTGCCAGGGACTTTTGCCCCTTGTGCATTTCACAGCAATCAATCTGTGGAGATGCATAACTTATCTAGTTACAAACACAAGCAAACATGAAGAGAGTGCAGCCAGGTCGACCAAGGGAAAAGACAACAATGTATGGCAGGAAGCTTGCAATGAAAGTGAGGTGTACTCTAGTGTTTTAATGCTGTTTTTAATTTAAAGACAATGCCAATATTTAGTATCTCGCAAAAGTAATCATAATTCATCCATTGAACTTTTTCTTTTCCTTTTTTTTTTTTTACATTTTGCTGAATTCTAATAACAAACCTTACTACATTTTACTGGAACAGAAAATACTAGGAAGTTCTTAAATAAAATGGAAGAAACTTGTTTTAATTAAGTTGAAACTTAACTGAGTTAAATTGGATTAAATGTCTGACTTGAAAATTAATGTTCTATTGCTTGCTATCAATCAGACCCAACTTTAAGTATTTTGTAAATACAATCTACAGTACATTAAGTCTATGCTATATAAATACAGTATATCGTATTGCTGCTAGTTCCATGCTGAAAGCAACTCTCAACTGTAATCGCAGCAAAATGTGGTTGTACAAAGTAGCATACGAACAATTTTTTTAGATGTTTATTAGTAAAATGTCTCAAAAAACTATATATTCTATTACTTCCGGCTATGCGTTATATGTCCATCACAAATAACCCCAATAAAATATATTGCTGCCAATGTTTTATTCTCTTTTGCATAATTGCAAAAGAGGATAAAAGGAGAATAAAAAATAAACAAATTCAAAGTCATTTTAAGAAAACAACGAGTCCCGTTTTACTAACTACAGGTATGTATTTTACTAAAATTCCACAGCAACTTAAAGTCAAACTGTTTTGCTGCTTGAGATGGTCTTAATATGTAATCATATTGCTCCCCCTTGTGTTAGCCGATGGTTATTACACAAAGAAACTACAGTATTTGTCCTGGTAAGAGCTGAAGCAGCAGCTTATTCCACTTTTCACACGAATGTCATAATAAATCTTCCCCAGAGCATAAAACATTCATTAAAGTGTTAAATGCCAGCCTAAATGATTCAACTTCTCTATGAGCTGTGACAAAATTAATCACAGTGTGGAAAATCAGGGATATGGGGCGCCTATTAAAACGTACAGCCAGATTTCTCTTGAGGAACAACAATAAAAACCGAAAGCCAAATTTGTAAAAGCCAATAGGTTTTGCAAATTGGTTTGCTTTAAATCGAATAAATGAGTTCTTGCTTTAATTATGAACGTGGTGGATTAACAACCGATGCTCTAAAAAGGATCTATGGCAGGGAGGTATTGAAATGCAAAAATAAAACCTCTTAACTCTCCAAAGTTTAGATCTCTTTTATTCATTAAAGAACTGGAAAAGCTACATTTGTCCTTTTCTCAGAGTAAATAACGCCTCTTTCAACTTCATTCGCCAGACAAAACAATGAAATGTGGGCAGAGCTGCACATCCTCAGTGGCCAATTTCTGGATTTGAGGCATAACTCTGGGGATTAGCTGGAACAGCAGTTAATTGCTTCAAACCAATGACGCCAAATTAATCCTTTGATTTTTGGACTCCTTTTATGAATGCAGAGGGGGAAAAAGGGAGGAGGAGAGATAAAAAAAAGCTGCAAGAAGGAGAGAGTAATGGAGAGGAAACAGAAGAAACAACATTCTGACAAGAGAGCAGGCAGTAATGGTTAGCTGAGCCGTCTTTCATCAGGGGGTAATGATATGAAACCTGTAATCTACATGGGGGTGGCACGGTGGTAGGAAGATCAGATGACTAATTATACTCTACTGGGATTCCTGAAGGAGAGCATCATGGGAAACAGCCACCTGGGGTAAATTCACTCAGTCTGTTTCTGTCTAAGTGCTGAGCAAAAAAAAAAAAAAAAAATCAATATTTTCTATTACTTTTCCTTTCATTATCCTACAGGTCAAAATGTCATATACAATATGAATGTAGTTAATAAAAATACTATGGTTTACTTTTTAATGGATACAAAATAGTAATTTAGAAGCAACAAGGGGATCACCAACAATCTCTACTACAGTAGAGATTATCAGTTCAAATGTGCTAATTCTTCCCCTTCTTCATATAGACATGGTCATTAATTATTTATTTCTTATTATTGTCGTACTACAGTTAGCTAATTTAGAAATCTGTGATTAAAAGTGCTGTCACGCACAGATAAAGGGATGAGACCAAGAACACTTAAAAAAATTAAAAACATTGCCTATTGAAAAGGAAATAAAAGTTTATAAGTTTTGCACTGTATTTTAACACTATTGTTTTACCCAAACATGGATATGTGTGTGTTGATATTCCATCAGGACATTTAACTAAAACTCGAAATGATGGCATTATTAGCTAGAGCAAGCGGAGAAAACAGAAAGACATCAACTTCACATCCATGATGGTTCAGGTAATGTTCCACGTAAAATAAAAAGTAAATATCTTACATTTAACAAGCAATGGCTGCTCCTCAAATAGTGCTGGAGGGAAAAAGCGTCTCTCCCTGCTCTAATGTAAATTATCTACACTGAATCAATGTTTTTATGTATGCATCTATTGGAAAGTAGATCTAAATGTATATTTCTCATGTGGAAAACCAGAAATTGTTGCAATCTGAGAGACCACCGATGTTAGCAACATACAAGTTGCATGAAGTAAACATCTGCAGCTTCTCCCGAATCCTGTCAGTAAAGTGGGCCAGAGAGGTTTTTGTGTAGACTACAAACAACAATTTTACAGTGTGATACATTTTTAAACTTCTACAATGCTTTTCGACTTTTGGGGGAATCAAATAATGTGATGAATTATTCCTGTATTTTTTACAATCTGCAGTCAGATGTCCGTAGAGGTTTGAGAAAGATGTAAAATTAGACGTCCTTTCAGAATAAAGTGATAGCTCCTCCTAAAGCATCAATCTCATATTTCATGTTGTGTTTCATTTATATAGTTAAAAAATCAGGTTATTACAGTTTGTTACTTATTGTTTAGCATGGTTAAATAAATTAGAATGATTTCAGAAACAGCTGAAAGGATGAAGTAATGTTAGCAATGCTGACAAATTATAGCTATAAACAAGGACAACTGTGATCATCTTTTTCTCTGAGAAATTGTTAAGATTATTTTTTGCCATTTTGGAGGACATCTGTGCTTGATATTTGCCGAAACCTCTAACATTTTCAACCTAAGACAGCATGTGAGCAGCAGAAAAGATGCCAGACTTGCCTCTCCCTCGCCTCCACTTGCTCATGCTCTTCCTTGCGCATCTGTCAGAAAAAAATCCAATCCTTAAGTGTGCGTGACACCGCCATCAGCCTAATTACCATGGGTGGAAGGAAGCACAACACTTCATCAACAGGAGCAACAGTTCTTCAAATGTCCTTTGCTGTCATACACTTTCTCTTCTACAGTGTGGAGATCAATGAAGTAGAAAGATTCTGGATTATGTGAATATCTTTGGATTAAAGGCTTAGATTCTGTTTACTGATTCATTACATTAGATTCTCTGTACATGTTATGAGGATATTTTTGGTGTGTGTTCGTGTCGCTGCGCCTTTCACACAGAAGGATTTCTCTCCCTGTCTTTTTCCCCCCCACTAACGTGGCGGATGGTTGACTTTCAAAAATGATTTTTGGGCAAACATAGACCCTCGCTGTGATCCGAGTTTGTCCAGAACTCCAAAAGTGTCAAAATGATTGAAGTGGGGAACTAAAACCACTCAAGGACATTGGGACAGTGAACAAATCTCCCCCATATCCAAGTTTTCCGGTATCTCCAATCATCAAGAATCTTCATTGCAACAACTGGGTGTGAATGTGCTGTCACAGCAGCCTGGACAGTTCGGGGGAAAAAGTTCAGCCACATTTTGCCACTTCACCTCTGTGATTTGCTGCTGCTGGCTGCCAGAGTATTAATGAACTTCAGTAATGTTTTGGGCAGTAAGAATGGACTTGAAGGCTGTTTTCAAATCCAGCCCTGAGGTGCAGAATCGACTTGATAATTAAACTGTAGAACTTGAATTGGACTGGATGGAAAACACATGTCTTACAGGTGCAAAGTAAATCTGAAATTTTCATCATAAGCACTGATCAGGAAGACTGAATGTTGCCATAACGATCAATGTAAAAAAATGTGGATTAAATATTAAAAATGAAAAGGTTGAGATTTCTTTTTTTCAGTCTGTGGTTTCGTGCATGGATAATACACCTTGGGCAGTCACAGGATTGGCATTGTGTGCATATTAATATGACCAGAAACAAACAAATTCAGTTCTTTTGTTATTCAGGGAGAGTAAAAATGTGGGCGAGATTGTCAGAAGTTACGTTTTTTTACATTTGTAGATTTAATTTTGATCGAATCTTTCCAACAGTTTCTTCTCTAAAACTGCAAAAAGCTGATAGTAAAAGAATGGCTGTGCAGTTCATGCTCAGTTACTCCAGGAAATATAAGTTTATTTTTGGCTTCCTGGCAGAAAAACAATTTTTCATTTGTTTTTTATAATGCACAAAAGACAACATGTTTCTTATAGTGGAGAGGAAGCTGCATGACAGACTCCCGGGGAGTAAGCCAGCTGACCAAGGGAGGACGCTGGGAATACGATGTACCTAGAGATGGACGCTCGGTTAGCAGGGCAAAGTTTAGATCTAATCTGCATGAAAAATTGAGCTGTTTGGCCAAAATAACAAGAAGAATGTGGAGAGGCAGTGATGCATGGCACAAAGGAGGATTCCCAAACTTCACCTTATAACAAGACAGGCAATTGTCCAAAGTTCCAACGTTTTAATATTAAATACACATAAAAACTGGAAGGTTAATAACAGTTTTTAGAATAACCATGACCTCAAGACTGTTAAAAATGTGTGGGTAATATTTAAAAGATGGTCTATGGCAGGAAATCAACCAATTTAAAAGAACTCTATGATTTCTGATAAGACAGATGGAAGAATGGAATCAAGTTTTCAGCCAAATAATTGCAAGAAGCTTATGGATAGCTCCCTAATAGTGTGGTTTGTCTGCAACTTGAATGGGAACAGAGATCTAACTGGAATGGGTGTTAGTGCAAAGAAAATAATTTTGATCATGTATTGAATCTAAAAAGAGTGCAGTTTAAAGAAATTATTAAAAGTCCCAAAGTAAAGTTACATGCTGATAAAAAATGCACATTTGGCTGGAACCTGGGGGAAAATCAACCGGTTCTCTTTCAGAAAAACATCCTTCTTTGAACCCTTATTGTTTCCATAATTCATTGTGACAGGAGAGGGAGGCTTAAGATTTTGAATGGATCATTAAAGAATAAGATAGTCACACATCAGTTTGTCTCCCACCCAGCCATTTTTGAGCATCATTTTTATCTTCAATTACATTTAAAAAAAAGAAAACAAAAGCTACCGTTGTCACACAATCATCAATCTGCGAGTCTTCTGCGACCATAAAGTGGCCTCAGCGGATTGAGAGTTGTTCTGGCTCTTATAAAAATAATAATTCTCTGTATCCTAAAAAAAAATCTGTGCAATTTTTCTGATTTATGTCCAACACTGAAGCTGCTTGCTTGGTAGAAGGCCCTGCAGAGTTGTAACTTTGGGATAATGTTTCAGTTCATCCTCTCCTTGTCCTACTGCCTCAGCTGGATCATAAAGCTTAAGTCTTTTTTGGAAATTGGATTGGAAGCACAGTCAGTGCCTTTGGAGATGTAAGGTAATATTATTTGGTTTAAAATTTTTACTTCTTTTCCTTTCACTGTGCAGCTTGCTGTTTTATATTTCTATAAAATATTCATGCCTTACAAGCGGTGTGGGATAATGGTCCTGTTGCACATCCTACACCCAAGACTCAGACATTTTTAAACTTTATGAAAACATCTATTCTCGCCATACAGGTCTCCTCTGACACTTACAAAAAAGATACAGCATTAAAAATTACAAGATTGCCTCATCTCCACCTTTTGTTGTTCTCAAAAGCAATAGAAAAAGGAAGCTGACAGAATGATAGTAGGAGGAAGATCATAAAGATCATCATAGATCAATATCAAGGCAAGGAAAAAATAATAATAAGACATGTAAAATGTAACCTTGGGAAGATCTGCCTTAAAGGAAATATAGCAGAATAAAGATACAATATAACAGCAATCCTTCAACATCTGAGCTCAGGTACCACACAGCTGCTCCTTCTGCACTCTCTCTCCATTTTCTTTACTTTTGACCGCCGGTGGTGGGCCAATATCACAGGATTGCCTGTGATATTGGCCTGAGGGTGGGGGCACGAAGATGGAAGAATGTAATCTCTTTGCTGAGCCTGGACCCCCTCTGGAGCGCTGGACTTTATTTTTCATCCAGCCCAGTCAGCTTGTCCCCGCAGCTGCAGATCACCACCACACATCATTTCAGGCCCTCCACAGCACAGACGCAGACTGGCTGGCGGCAGCGCGCTTAGAAACAGAACTTCACAGAAGTTACTCACCGGGTCAGCATGTAGCTGAGTCGGACAGACGCTGATGGCCATGTCAGTCCGGCCTTTGAAGTGGAGCTTCAAGGAGTGGCATCAATCATCATTAGTAAACTCCATTTGAACTGAGGATTAATGAAAATATCATGGGTGATTTCTCATTGCTTTGTAATTTGTGATCTTACTTAATACTTCTTCCAAGCTATGTAAAGTTTTTCTTTGACTGATTTTCATTGTTTCCCTGCAAAAATACAAAATATTGCCAAGAAGTTTTAGCCTAATTTCTACTGCAAATATCCTTCAAATAAGACAAAACTAACGTACAAGTTTCAGCAAGATATAGGAGCTTGTTTTAAGTCAATAATTTCTTAATACTAGTTATAAATGAACTAATACTTTTTCATCAATATTAAAGAGTTATTGACTTAGACAAACTCGTATTTCTTGCTGAAAAGTTACTTGTGAGTTGGTTTTGTCTTATTTCAAGCATATTTGCACCAAAAACTTCACCATAAATACTTGGTAAGGTTTTGTGTTTTTGCAGTGCAGTTCAGTATCTGACCATTTTGAGCGACTTGTGGTGTGAAACGTTGTAATTCAAATTTGTATTGTTTTTGTAATATTTTAAATCCGACAAATACCATAAAAAAATTTAAATAAATACAAAATAAATGATTCAGTGAGAGAAGAGAAGCTATTCAAACCAACTTTTTTTCAATATTTGCTAAAACTGAATATATTGAACCAGTTTACCTCTTTACGCTACCCTGTTTGTTCGGTCTATGTTATCAAAGATAACAATATGTGTTACAAAATTAGATTTTTAGCACCAACAAGCACCAATTTCAAAATCTGCCATGCAGCAGATGAAAATAGCCTATCTCTTATATCTTGTGTCATAAAATACATCACTTTTATATGCTTTATTTATTCAGCAAGACACTTTACATTTTTGAATGATTTACATGGCAAATTTCTTTACTGGACATAGTATAATTAAATGAGTGAAACAGCAGCCAAAGGTCAAACAATAACTTTTAAAAGTTATTGTTTTAAATAACGTTTGGAGAACGATTTTCTTCAGAAGAAAATGTTGTCTTGTCTGCAACTTTCACATGTTGCAAAATTAAAACTTTGCTGTGTTTTAATGTGACTTTATCTCCTAAAGCAATTGATTAAACTGGATTTTATTGATAGAGTGAAGAAATGCTTGACATGCTTTTAAGATTTCTGTTGGAAAGAAAACAAATGGTGACTAAATGTGAAATCGTTTAGGAGGGATGAATACGTTTTCAATGCAGTATTCAGAGTAATCACAGGTGGTTTTAAGCTTTTTTTCTCAGTACAACACACCTGTTACAATCACCAGTAATTCCATTTTGTTAAATATGTTTTTTCCCACCTTCGATCACGCTTTACATACTCAAATTTATTTTAAAAAGTTAATGGTTGTAAGATCTTGAACTCCTAAAGCCAGGATTAATTAAATTTGATATCTGAAACAGCCTCACTGACGGTGCACAGAGACCAAATCTGGTAGTGAAAATCATTCCCATGAGTTTTAAACAGCAGGATAAAAATCCACCTTAAGGCTGTTTTTAAAAATCCATATTTTTATCTGATCACCCGTCAGTTGTGTGAATGTGTGAGGGTGTTAGTAACCTTTGACCCTGAGAATAATCTACTCTCGGCAGGACGTGAGAGGACAGACCCCGCAGGAGTTAGACTGGACTTATTTGCTTTTCTTTTTTTTTTCAAACCACACACAAACACAATTCAACTTTTTAATAGGGGAGATTTAACAAAAACAAAAAACCCAAAACTTATTTAAATATTAAACAGATTTCAGTGTATTTAAAAATGGAAGTGATCTACTGTTCTGAAGGGAGAGACTCACTTGAAGCAAAACTACAGATAAGAGTATATTTTATGTTTGCCGTTATTCACAAGAGAATGGAAATTATTTAAATAGTTTCTGAATAATGGTGCATCTATTTTCAAAGTGACTGAGATGACACGCAGCAGATAAATCTAAATTGCCTCCAGTTCTACAAACTCATTATGTTTTCTTCAGAATTTGGAGCGGTGCAAAACCACTGCATGGCGTCATATTAGATGGAACTGAGAGTGTGTGAAACAGCCACACAGTAGCTTTCTTGGCTGAGCGCCTCGCTGGAGTGCATTTCAGAGGAGCTTGTGGGCTTGTTATTCATGCTGGAATTTATAGAGTTTGCTCCACTCATCGTTTGTGTGAATATAAGAGCACTGATTGAAGAAATGCCAGAAATGTAGCCTGCTTGTTTCACTGTGATGTTTTATTCATGCAATAGACTCAGCTCACTTAGGTCAACATGGTAATAACTGCAGATCCCCATAATATATTAGAGCACACTAACAAAAACAAAGTCATTCTTGTGAACTTAAATTTAATAGCAAAAATGTTGCACATGAAAACTAACATTTTATAACATCTTCATTTACTCTGGAAGACTTTTTGGATTACATTATATACTTTTGTTTTTCTGAGAGAACAGTTTATAATATTTGTATATAGCAATGAAGACACAGAAATGTTTTGTTTAGTGAAACATGGTAGGCCCTTAGTACATTGTGTTCACAGTTTGGTAAATTATCAGACTTTGTTAGGGTTTGACAGCACAATATGAAAATTACCAAGTGAATTAAAATTCAGTTCATGGATTTTTATTTTTTTTCCTGAAAAGGTCTGACTGCCCCCCCCTTGTAGATGTAAGAAATGGAGAAAGAGTAAAAAATATGAGCACACCCTACACACCGTGTTCCAAATTATTATGCAAGTGATATTTTCTCAGATTTTCTTAAATGGTCAATGCAAATGATGGTCAGTATAATTTTCAAGTCATGAACTATTACAGTATAGATCAAATTTTACTGAACAAAGCTCCCCATGAAAACAGTATTTTTTTTCAAAAATCAAAAACTCAAAATGCTCTGTTCCAAATTATTATGCACAGCAGATTTTCTAAACATTTTATACATTATAAAGAACTGCAGATGGTCATTCTTTGAATGTGCAGCATTAGGTGGTCACATGTACTAAAATCAAAAGCTATTTCAATCAAAAACATCTAAACAGACAGAGTTACATGATAACATAGGACCCTTCTTTGATATCACCTGCACAATTCTTGCTTTCATTGAACTTGTGAGTTTGTGGAAAGTTTCTGCTTGAATTTCTTTGCAGGATGTCAGAAAACCTTCCCAGAGCTGCTGGTTTGATATGAACTGCAATCCTCCCTCAGATCTTCTGCTTGAGGAAACTCCAAAGGTTCTCAATAGGGTTGAGATCAGAGGTCAGAGGAGGAAGGTGACCACACCATGAGTTTCTCCCCTTTTATGCCCACAGCAGCCAATGACACAGTGGTATTCCTTGCAGCATGAAATGGCGCATTGTGATTCATGAAGATGATTTTACTACTGAAGGTTCGGCTCTTCTTTTTGAACCATGAAAGAAAGTGATCAGCCAGAAAGTCCATATACTTTCTGAGGTCATTTTCACACCTTCAGGGACTCTGAAGGGGCCGACCAATGATTCTCTCCCCATGACTTCAGCCCAAAGCATGACTCCACCACCTCCTTGCTGACGTCACAGCCATGTTGGGATGTGGTGGCCATCCACCACCAATCCACTACTGCGTCCATCTGGACCATCCAGGGTTGCACAGCAGTCATCAGTGAACAAGTCGGTTTGAAAATTAATCTTCATGTCCAGCTGGGCCCTCTGCCACCGTTTCTGCTTGTAAGCTCTGGTTAGCGGTGGCCCAATAGTAGCTTCATGCACCACAAGCCTCTGGAGGATCCTCCACCTTGAGGTTCCAGAGGCTCCAGCAGCTTCAAATAAATATTTGCTGCTTTGTAAGGGCATTTTAACAGCTGCTCTCTTAATCTGATGAATTTGTGTAACAGAAACCTTCCTCATTATGCCTTTATCTGTACAAACCCATCTTTGTTCTGAATCAGCCACAAATCACTTCGCATTGACCATTTAAGAAAATTTGAGAAAATATCACTTGCATAATAATTTGGAACACGGTGTACTGTAGAATAACTAATCCAGCTCTCTGAAATTAATTATAGTGATTCAAAGAGCCCTGACACACAATACCATCTATAAATTTAATAGCACAACAAAAAATTTAATCTTTATGATACTTAAAACCAATTTGCATAATAATTTGCAAAGCAGTGTAGATACAGTATTTGGATTAATTTCACATTCCCCATGAATACGCTGAATTTTGAGACATTGTTAAAAAACAAAGGGAATAAAAGTTACTTCCATAATAACTGGTTTGCTACTCCAATCCAGCACATTATGAGTAAATGACTGTAAACTACTGTAATGTATTGGTTGTCAACTTAGTTATGAAGAGAATCACTCCTCTTTGAGGCTACAAAAGGTTTTGGTAGTAAAAATACAAAGTGGTGAAGAAACATAGCAACTAACTTCTGTTTGCTGTGGTTCTGCCTTTTAAAAGAAAATTTGGTTATACTTTAACTATTCAGGGACATAAATCTCTAGCCTAGATGTGACAAACGCAAGAATTATTTTTTCAACACAGAATACAGTTGATAATACATGATTTTGTTTGCTGAAAAGGGACAATATTATAGATGTCGTACAGCAAAACCAGCTGAGTTATTTCTTGTTAAGTCCAGGTGGAAATCTGACAGAAACCACAAGGCTGCTGTTAGCAACTAATGCACAATGTGCCATCTCGCGGAAAACTTGGCTACAATGTCACCTGCTGTCAATAGCCACAGTTGATCATGGTGACAGTTTTATGCTGCTAAGCTTCATGGCCACATCCATTCCCATGATGACTCCCAATACATCAAAGCAATATGAATTCTGCCTCCTTTTCCGCCTGCCGTATAAATGTCGCTGGCCTCGCTCACTCAAAGCTCACCGCATTATCAACAAGGCTGTTTGTTCTGTCAGGAGGACAGTCTGTTAGATTAGGATCTGTCACAACGTCAGCAGACAGTGTTTGGACAGCGGTTGGTGTTTTCCACAGGTCTAGCTTAAAAACAGAATGTGTTTTACGTTCCAGTAAAACACATTCTGATGCCTGTCTACATCGTTTTAAACTGTGTGATTGTGAGCGTGAGTGGGAATAAAAATAGCAATAGGTATTTTATTCCATATAACACAGTAGGAGTGTAACCGGTAAACCTTTTATGGATGCAAACTCGACTAAAAACCCACCTGTTTAGGATTGTATTTGAAACGTAATCAATTACAAATTCATTGATGGAACCTGATTTAATGTCGTGTTTTGATTGTTGATTCTATGTTGCTTTGTGTTTCTGTGTTTGATGTGATGTAAAGCACTTTGAAATGCCTTGCTGCTGAAATGTGCTATACAAATAACATTTGATTGACTGATAACAGCTTTAACAAAAAGGGAGAGGAAAACACTGCACATAAAAATTAAAAACAGGATTTCTATCATTACAAAGATAAACACAAAAGAAAAGGAAAACACTGCATTTTATTACCACTTCAGTTATTTTATCAAACTGTCTGCAATATTGAAATGACATTATATAAAATATACACAGTAAATGTTAAAACAAGACTTTAAAAATCAAACTTGAGTGAGCGTTCGGGGCCCAGCATGGTTTGGCAAATGTGCTAAAATCGGCTCTCATTTTCGCAGTTGTCAGGAGACAGGATAGTATGGTTATACATGTGGATTTTATTATACTGCTCTTGAATTATATACAATTGATTATAGATTGTATGTCACATATCCCTGCTTAAGCTTGCTTAATAAATTTATACTATGAAATTCTAATGAGGTTGGTGGACATTGGAATTAATTGAGTCATTTAATCATTTTTCAGTTCTCTTAATTGAGGTAAAACTAATGTACATGATTCCAGGAAATAGGTGGCTTCATAATTTCCTTTGGTGAGTGTGAATAATGACCCTGGGACTTATATCCAAGTCACTAAACTTAATCTAGCCGGTTCCAAGAGCGAGTTATATTTTAGAAAGCGAGCTACCGTTAACAGAAGTGGTTATTGGAATTATGCAGCTGCGAGGGCTACTCAGCTGATTGTTTCTTAACTGTAGAGGGTTGTAACTTCTGGATCAGAGGTAGTTAGAGCTAGACGAATCGCTTTCGCCACCAGTTTAAACAGATTATCTCTAATAGATCTCTTTTAGGGTAATACCCAGGTCTCAGAGATTTTCCGGACCTGTTAGACAGAGAACTGGTCAGTAGTCAGCCCAGGAGAAGTTGTGAGGAGTGGGTGGGGCTGGCTATTGCATAATAACAGACAGTTACAAAAGTCATATTTTGCAATAAGGTGACCACGTCAAACATCCGATTTCAACCATGCTAAGCCATTTAAGGTGCTTTGTTATCTTAAGCTAAAATAAGAATCCTTAGGAACCCTTCGCTCAACAGTTTCCAGGATCTGCAAGACTCCAAAAATGTTGCAGGAGTGCAGTAAATGTGGAAAACCTCATTAGAGGAGAACTCTCCAAGACCATCTGAAGACCATTCGTTCTGGTTGATTCTTAATGTTTTACTACAGAGGCTCCATCATTAAGAAAACTGCATTTGATTAGTCTTCACTCTGCAAGTTCTTCAACCTGGGATGACCCTCAGCAGTTTGCCACGCAACAGAATTGAAAATGTTGATGGTATTTTAGTATTTCAATGCTAGCTCATTTGTTTGACAAAATGATGAAGCATTGCTTATAAAGAGTCAATAGACGTGAGCAGAGCTCCGCTGAGTCATTTCCAGCAGTACAAAGCACTGCCAGGTGTTAACTACTCCATCAATATGATGACCTTCAGACCTGCAGCACACTAATCCTTCACTGCATCATTACAGGACTGCACAACAGTCCAACAATGCTAAGACCTTATCATTCCCTGTGCCTGGTAGTAATTACAGAGTCAAAGGTGAACTAGAAGCCATTCCATTATTTGCCTTCACATTAGACTTGACACAAGCAGAAGAACTGCATTTCTGATGCCTAAAACACATTATATATCGTCGGTAGTGTTGCATCAAAACCTTGAGATCAAAGCAGTGCGTAACATTTTCAAAGCATAACACCCAAAATGTCACCTCGGCGATCACTGTCTGTGTGTGTGTGTTGTTGTCAGCTCTGAGTGTGTACCAAGGCAGGTCTGTCAGAAAAAAAATAAAATAAAAATCTTCAGACAAAAATTTCACAAACCTTGGCTCTGGTTTTGTGCAGCCTCAAAAGAGGCTGCTGCGTGAAGAAAACACATAATGAAAGCATGTCACTGTCAGATGTTCACATAAAATATTAACTAGTCTGCTTGTTTGTTTTGCTCCGGTTGCTGTGGCGTGAGAATGCGTCTGACACAAATTATAATCAACAAACACTGAAAGATGAGTCTCGAATAAGAGCAGTGACTCTTAGGGTTTATTGATTGTTGCTTTTTTTTTTTTTTTTACTTTATTCTGGATCACGTAATTCTTCTGAGTCATATGTGTATAAAATTGTTCCAAAAATATCTACCAATCTGATAAAGGATAAACACTGTGTGTGTTTAGTTGTGGTATAGTGGCACACATATGGCGTCATGGTTTTATGTAAGTATTTCAACCATGTGCTCATTTCCTAACCACTGAAACTGATGCATTAAACTGGATTTAGTTATCGCAGTTATTGTATAGTTACTATAACAGCACCGTTTTTGTCTTTTGACTGAAGAATTTGGCAGCTAATCAGGACTTTATTAAAGCGGGACGGTGTAGCATTTTAACTTTCTTATTGCCATAATTAAATGTAGGTCACCTCGGATTCATTTAGATTATTTGGGTGTTTAAATATCAAGAAAGGTGCAATGAAAAAGTGTTTCCCAAGTTATCAACCTTCAGTATCCAACTGTGCATTAGTGTGTGTTTTTGACAATGCAACATCAGTTTAAAGTGCAAAATAAACTAATTTAAAATCTGAACTGACATGACAGGTTAAAAGTTACTGCGTTTGAAAACTTAGTCCAAATGATTTGGTTTTCAGTCCAAATGTCACATTTTGTTTTCTGATTGCATGAATATTAAAATATGTCAGTGAGAGCGGGTTTTATAACAGTTAGATAAAGCATAACATATTGTTTCTGTGAGTAAAATAAACACAAGAGAATAAAACGGAGATAGTACAGGAGATTACATAATCAGTATTCTAATGTCATGGCCTAAATATACATTTTTATTTTCAGACAAAATATGATAAATGAATGAGAACTAGTTCATTTGAGCTATGCACTTATTTCAGAATGTTTAGCTGGTGAACTATGAACATAAATTAATTGATTTTAGCCTGACTGAACTTCATTTGGAACTACTTATTGCAAAGAATGAACATGCAGAGCGTTGTACATTGCAGACCTTGACTTTAACATCTTCCTTTACATTTTCTGTCTCTGATTCAGCTTAGCAACAGGTGGGCTTATCTTATCAAAGCATGAATAATCCTTTACACACACATTAAATCCCATCTAAACCAGAGTGCATAAAAGCACCTAAATGGAGAGTTATGGAAGAAACGTATATTTGACCTGATGAAATTGACTTTCCCACAAACATTGTTGACATGGGCCTCCTCCAAACTCTACACATAATTAGCTGTGTTTTAATGCTGTGACAGACATTACACCACAGGACAACAAAGCAACTTTTGACCTTTCTTTGCAAAGAGACCTACCAACAGTGCAAAGGGTTTCCTAGTAACTTCAGCAAGTTTGCTTTCTTGTAAAATGGGAGGGAAAACAGTTCATTGTGCCGTAAGAAGGTCCAGGTGGTGGGAACCTTGAAGACTGAATTTGAGGATGAAAAAGGTTATTTTTAAGAAAATGGAAATTGTGATCAAACCACCCAATTCCCTGTGGATTACAATACATAAATACATTAAATAAAATACTAAATGTGAACTTTAATCGTAATAGAAATGCAACATTACCAAATGAACAGAGCAAAAGAACAAACCACTACAGCAGTATTACTGCTGAGTTGGTTAACATTAGATTATGTGAATTTAATTTGAAGCAGAACTTTTCACATGAGATGAATAATATACATTCCTGACACCAATGACAGCAGTTTCATCTTATTTCAGTGACTGGTGGCTGAAATGAGCCAAGAAATATAAACCTGGGAAATAAAAAGGAGGAAGGAAAACAGATATCTTACTGACAAAAAAGTGAGTGAAGGCAATAAATGTTGGAGTAAATTGGCACACAGAGGTGATACACATAACTGATCTGGTTCATATTATTCTTACTGGTTCCATCATTATACACCAGAGATAAAAATGATGGATGCGTTTTTACAGAATTGCAAATAACTTCTACGTCTACTTTGATATGCATTAAAATTCAGCTCATAGCTTCGAACCACTTTGCGAAAACCACTTAAATCATATAAAGGACTGGTTTGTTGGAATGAGCAAAACTTTGTCAGACAACTAATAATAGAAGTGACATTATAGTTCAATAAAGAAAATGACAGGTAGCTTCTTTACATAGAAAAACAAGGAAATAATATTTAAAAAATATAGAAATATAATATTTATGCATAGACTGTATGTTGAGTTTCAGGTTTACGGCACAAACCGTTCTATTCTGGCTCTTGACTGTTTTTATAAAATAATGTAGATATGTGCTCTCTATCAGCTTTTCACAAGGAGAACTTTAGAGAATCTGACATATAATCCAGATAATGAAATAAGCCATTACATAATAATGGGATCACAAGACCCGACATGACTTTTGTAATATTTTTAGATAAAGTAGATAAAGTCTTAATTTTTGTTTGGTTTCTCACATAAAGGTTTGCAAAAATCACAAACTGGAAAAAAAAATCCTTGCAGAGCAAACCTATTAAGATTTGATCAAAGTTTCTAAGCTAGATCAATGATGGTATTTCAAAAAGAATAAACTGAGCTCGCTGTCTAAAGCACTCCACACCAAACTGCAGCAAGAAAGATACTGTAACAATAAAACACTGGAGGTTGAAGATCGACCCGATTCTTCTTATTTGGCTGTGAACAGATTTTACATTTGAAAGAGCATTAAAGTGGGAGCTGTCAACATGTGGCAGGACCAATAATGAATATGCAAAGCCGCATGTTTGTGTTCCATGCCCCAAATTATGTTGAGTTTCTGGTTCTCCTAATTAACAGTAAGGCAAAGTGCGCAGAATTCCAATATTACTGGTACTGACAAATGTGGAAAAGATGCTTAAATGTAGCCTCATATCAGCAAAATAGCAAAAAACAAAAACATTGTGCATTATACATCATTTGACTGCAGTCATTTTCCTAAGCTGCAGTCAGTGACTGTTCTGGTAGTTGAGGCTCAGAGCCAAAGTAAAGTTGCAAAATGCTTACGACCTGCACATGACCTTCTCCACAAAACTTTGTCGATGTTTTTGTTTTTTAAAAACTGAATGCAGACAGGCACAAAAACCTGCATATGTTCCAGCTCTGTGCTGCTCTCACTATTATTTGCTGACTGACATGCAGCTGGCTGTTAATATTTTGCCCACAAGTGGAGTCAGGCACTTCAGCCTCGGAGGGGGGCACCAAGCACTTGTGTTTCTGCATGCTAATAAAGCAGAGTACACCCATTTAGCTGGAAGGCAAGTCTGTTCTATTTGCATACCACCACACCCTTGATATTACTTATTAATCTTTTGATGGGTCTACATAGTCCAAAATGCAGCAGTTCTTAATTAAAATGTGTTTCTATCAGGGTTGCTAATGACCCGTAGCTTGAAATGTGCAGAAAGTTTTTTTTTTTCCCCCCAGGAGTGGCTGCATGCTGCCAGGAGTGTGGGAGGCGGCTCAGTGACCTTGCTTCAGTCATGACTGATTATGTTAGCTCTTTGTGCTGAAGTGATTCTTGTTTTTTGGCTCAGTAAATGTTATAAAAAAAATGCTGATTATCTACAAAATGGCAAGTGTGTTTGTTTCTGCTTATCTTTAAAGCGCAAGACGTGCATATGTAAATGCGTGACCACATGTACTTGAGTTAAATGCGTAATATTCAAATGCGAACAAAGAAGTAGTTAGCTGACAAAATGAAGCAGCATAAAAAATGTTGCCACTGAAGTGACGAAAAATTAAAGACAATAAGAAGAATTAATGGATTACCAGGATGCAAGCAAAATGAAATTTGTTGGAGAGCCATTAAGAAGAAGGGAAAACTGGAGCATGTCAATCCAGACTTTACAAGACACTGTTTTTGTCCCTTTTATGTAACTTATGAAAAGGAAAATATTTTCTCCAGGGGCTATTTATCACTGATGTTCTGTACTAAAATATGACTTAATGGCTGCCTCAAGGCAAAACAAAGAAAACATTAAAGTGATCATAACGAATCCAGAGGCTTTTAAAGCAACCACTCCTGAGAGTTTTGCACTGCTACTTTTCTTACTTCCTGTCACAGAAAGCTCAGCTGCTTTGCTATTGTTATCGTTAGTTTGTTACCAGGTTCTCACTGTTGCTTGTGTTGAGTCACTTTTACACTGCTGTACCTTTGGCATTATCACATGGGTAATCTTTGAATATTAATTTGAGACTTAAAAAAAAAAATAAAGAAAGAAAAGTGTTTGCTTATTTTTCAATGCACCAACTAATCTTCATGGGCTCCACTACTGTTGCCTGAATCTACAGAATTTTGTGTCAAGTCTCTTACTACATCATGTGTTTTATTATCTGTCTTTGTGGGCTCTAGTCCAGATTCTTTTGGAGTTTTGCCTGGCCTACCTCCTACATCCTGTTGTCTCCTCCCTCATCTGGGTTTTCACTTTTATGAGCGAAAATGCCAAGAACATTTAGCCAAAAACCTCACCTGTGTCTGCGCCTCGGCTTAATGAATCCTCCATCAAGCAGCAGCACCTATGTAGTAAAATCAACATTCAGTTCATGCTTGGCATCAATACCTGATTACCTTGAATTAAACTCACCTTAAAACATTATAGCTTGCAATCTGTTCTCGGTTTTGAGTCCCGTTTAACAATCCAAAAAGTGGATGATTTTCTAAAACTATTTTAAAGGCTAAAAATGCCAACATTACCTGAACCTTCAGCTGCTTTTACAGTAGTTTAATTACTGTTTTAATTCAAAGTTGTACTATTTAGTAATAGTTTAAAAGCCTGAGTTCTAGGCTATGCAGTCCATGTTATGTTGAACTGATGTGTCTCTCTATTTCTTGAAAAAATATGTCAGGATTCATAATTATACACATTTGTAAAATATTTAATATCCTACATGATCAAAATCCAGATATTGAATTGAACTTTTTTCATAACTTGAATTGTGAATAATTGTGATTATTATACATATTTAGTGAAAGAATCAGTGACATAAGGATCTGCCCTAAAATTACTGAAAGAGAACCATCGTTTGGCATTCATCCTGTAAATGCATGCAAATAAAACTAAGGATTATAATGAGGAAAAGGTTTTTATTTTTATTTGCCCAGTGGTACAAGATGACAATTAGCAGAATAACTTTGCAAAAAATCAGAAGCTGAAAATTAGAGGGTGTAGGCATTTGTGTGAAATGGTTGGGTGGTGCTGGTGTAAGGGGACACTTTTTAAACAGATCTGATCAGAAAGGCACTTGAATTGGAGCTTGTTGCCAGGCAACAAAACAGATAAGAGATGGAGGAAGGTGAAGAATCTTTACAGTAATTAGTCAAACCAGAGTGCTGTGGATCAGCTTAAATCTTCCCCCTGCTTCTCCTCTGGCATCACAACATAATATTCCACTTTGAGTGTGCTCAGCATCCAATTTAAAGAAAGGCAACAGCAAGTTGAATTTGGATGTGCTGAACAAGCTACAGAAATGTGGGACATGTGCAAACACATTTAATCATTTCATTTTGTTTGAAAATCTACCAGAGGAGTACAATTTGTCAGAAACATCAAGATGACAAATATAAGGACTTACAGTAGTGTTGACAGCAGAATATGGGACGCTTCATGTCAGTGTCGCCAGCAACAAATGGCAGACCATGACAATACAAGCTGCTGCAGTCTTAAATGACAGCAGCACAGGCGAGGGTAGGAGCCATAGCACTGTCATTAGGCTGCAGGGTGACTACTGAGACAAAATGCCAAGAAAAGCTTGAAATATAAAAATGATTTTATAGACTTTGCACACAGGATCCTTTGCTGGAATATGTCTCCCTCTATATAAAAGAAGAGACGGGGTGTACATTTGTGTTTTCAACCAAACTGTATAAATCAGGTATTTGTGAAAATCTGTTTTGACCTGCCATTACTGACTTCAGCAGATTCAGATTTTTTTTTAAAGAACAATAATAAATGGCTTTCAACATCTTTATTCCTTGCATTTGTCTCGTGAGTCTCCGTTGATTTATATTAGTAGTCGGGATAAACTCTGCACTACAATTCAAGAGTTTGGAAAATATCTGAGTTGTGATAAAGAAGTTGAGAAGTTCAGATGTTCAATGATGACATCTGATACTAATTTACAGAAAAAGACATAATTTGCAAAATATTATCCATTTATTTCCACTAAATTTTAACTAACCGACCAGGAAAACAAAACCAGCTTTAATACAGTTAAAAGTTGAACTCCAAGCAGCAGAAACCACAACATGACAGAGCTTTCAACCTCTGATCTGTGGAGAATGGGCTGCCATTTTACCCCAAAAGCTATCACAATCCACAATCATTACTACTGTATTCACTTGCCTGGATAAATAGCCACAATTCAGGCGAGGGTTAGTTTCTACTGTGAAAATGGCAGCCTTTCCCCATAACACCTGTATGAATTATTCAGCATTCTGAGCTCTATCAAAGGCTGTCAGAAATGTCAGGCAGTGGGAAGTACCCTTGGCTGCCCCCAAAGGATGTTGTCTCTACATCCTGTGGTAGGGTTAGGGGGGCTCCACACACTCTCTCTCACACACACGCCCACACACACACCTGACCAAATGCCATAGATTTTTGCAGGGAAACTTCCCATCCTCTATCCTGCAGGGTGAAAAATTGCTTAAAGTTAGTTATAACTGCAGACAGTTACAGATCTATTTCTTTGAAAGGTTGAAGTTGATTATTTCAAAAATATTTATTACAGAATTGTTTTTATTGAGCCATGCCATTTAATATCACACCACAACATTTCATTCTATTGTAATGCATGTCCAGACTTTGACTAGGCTGCTATGAAACCTTCATTCTTTTTGTGTACTTTGAACCACTGTCCTGCTAGATAACCTGATAGACCTCGAGCCAAAATTGGTGAACAGACTCCATCAATTATCCATCAAATATAAAAAGTCCTCCATGTCCTGAGAAAGCAAAGCCACCCCAGGCCATCAGACTACCACCTCTATGTTTTTACTTTCAGTAGGATGTTATTTTTGTGAAATGCTGAGTTTGTTTTACATCACAGGATGCAGACTATCCAAAAAGAGATAGATGCTTTAGACCAGGATGTGAAATGTTGCTGCTTGGGGTCTTTTAGCTGCTTCATGTTGTATCAAGTTACTTTGTGATTCAACAGGTTTGGTAATAGTCAAGTGGGTGTGGCTGGTAAAACTGACCACCTACCAAAACAAGTTAATCAGTCATTTGTAATTTAACAATAGCAATCAATTATATATTCCCATAGGATCACATTAGTTTGGATAGCTTTTCCCTTTAATAAAACTTTTTTGGTTATTTTTGTCTGATGCATCCAAGTGTGACGATCATAACAGAATAAACTATTTGAACTATGTCCTCACAGTTCTGTACTACCCAACATAGGTTAAATTTAAAACCAGCCTGCCGGATCCATTACACAGGATTGGGTCAAAATGAATCGATAAAGAATAAAGTGACAATGCTAAACACAATGCAAGAGGCAGCTATTGTCCTATTTTCTTCAGACTAAAAATAAGCTGCATCAACATGA
The DNA here is from genome assembly GCF_001444195.1 of Xiphophorus couchianus. Classification (NCBI taxonomy): domain Eukaryota; kingdom Metazoa; phylum Chordata; class Actinopteri; order Cyprinodontiformes; family Poeciliidae; genus Xiphophorus; species Xiphophorus couchianus. The sequence goes on from NC_040239.1 coordinate 5,494,752, forward strand.
GAATTATCTACAGTATAAGCAAGTCCATTGGACAGAAACATAAGATTTATTTTGAAACAATAAGGCAATTTAAAAAAATTTACTAGAATTTGTAAAAAAAAAAAAAAAAAGAGGGCTTTGTATGAGTGATAATCCAACGTTTTCTCAACTGCAGATCAACAGAGTGTCGGAGGAAAGCAAACATGCTGGTATGATTATTAACTGTGCAGCTTTATTCCCATGTGTGGAATGTGAGGGGTTCCTGCTAATGGGATGGACTGCTATCTGCAGTCACTGTGGAATAGATCCATAGATTCCAGGAGAGTAAAAGAAAATGTGATTTTTAAATGAAGTACAAGGAATAACATGCAAACAGTTTATAGTTTTATGGCTATAAAAAAATATTGGCTGGGTGTTAATTTTGGACATTAAAAACTTGAAAACCCATAACACAGCAGTGTAAATAAAGCGGGGGATTTATTATATATAAATACATTTTTAAAGAATTACCCTTAATGTGTAAAAAATGTCTCTGCTTCAGTTTTTCCTGCTACCTCAGAAAAGGCATATATTGAAGGGTTTTCGTGGGTGTTGAGAGGATACAAGAACACTCAAACGTGTGATGGCAGACTGTAACGCGAAATGAAGAAACTTTATTCAAAACTTAAATAAATAAATAAATAAATAAATAAATAAATAAATAAAACAGGTCTGCAGCATCAGACGCAACTAAGCCAGAAGATCGAAACAGCAAAGCAAGGTGAGAATGGCCAATAGGAAACTAAGTCACAGGAGAAAATCTGGTAGTGGATGTGCTGAGATGAAAAGAGACTAAAACAATCCAGGTGTGGCAAGCAAAACTAAACTAAAATACAGAAATCCAAGATGTAAATTAAAGCAAACAACAAAACAAAACAAAAAAAGGTGCAAACTGAAGCAGTTGTACTCTGCCTGATAACCAGATGGGTGCTAATAGAAGTACAGAAATGAAGCATTAAACTTAAACTGTCTATAAATATTTATGTATTTATTCTCAGTCTTCATTTCAGCTATACAAAATAAGCTTGCTTTAGTCTATCTCAGATTAAACAGTTAATTATTTAATGGTGATATAAAATAGATTTTTTACTCCAAAGTTTGTTTGCCAAATGATCATGTTGTGGTTTCTTCCAATTAAAAAAATAAGGAAACCAACAGATGAGTCGGACATTAACACAGGCAGAAAGACAGACTGGGTAACAGAAGGGTCCAGAAACAAACAATGAAGATCCAGGAGCTTAAATACTGAGGAGTGTGATTGTTGACATGAGCCAGGTGGTTCATTAGTAACAGGGTGCAGCTGGGAGAGAAGGCAAACAGGTAGAACAAAGGAAAACCAACAACCAACACAGAGCTGAGCAGAAAAATCAAGAAAAGAGGAAAAACAACACCAATCTAAAGGAGCAAAATCTAAATGCACAAGAAACAGAACGCAATTATAAATGCAAAAAGAATTTGTATGGCAAGACCATTTGAACAAGAATTACTAAGGGTTCTGAACAGAATATGGCAAGGTCTAAACAGGTTTTAATAAAAAAACAAGGAAATTAAGAAAATACAAACACAGAATAAACCACAGAACACACTGGGTTATAATTTAAACCACAGACCCTGAGCAAGGAAGTCCATTTAGCCAGTTTCAAATTACTACTAACCAGTTAACAGAGTAGGTTCGTTAAATTCTAATAACAATCCACTTTCACTTGGTTTTCTGATTGGTATTGTGTTGCTGAGCCTGAACTGTTAATGTAACCAATAGATGGTCATCAGATACACCTCAGCTTGGTACTATGCTTCATCAGGTTCACCAAGTTTTAAACCATCAGATACCACCACTTATCATTTACTGATAAATGAAGCCTAACTAAAGAGTAAAAGTGAAACATCACCTTTTATAAGTTTGACAACCATCTCCATATCACCTTGCAAAGTCAACTTAGCCACAGAATGCCTAAAAGTTAAATTCATCATATTTTATAAAAAAGATAAAATGAATTTAAATAAATAAATAAAAAATCTGTCTCTAAAATATGGGATGTTTGCAACCTGTAGTAGGCCAAAATGTTTCGGTGTGCTGAAGTCCTAAGAGTTTTTTTTGACACACCAGAATGGACAGATTTGGATCGGTAAGCAAATACTTTCGGCTATTTGTTTTGTGTTTATTGTGTTTTTGTATAATAAAGATGTCCACCCTCTCGATTCAGATTCCAGGGTAGCCTTTTAACTTTCTTCAGTCATCTACAGCAGTGGTTCTCAGCTATTGTCCAGTGTTGGAGATTTTCAAGCTTTGATAATCCCCATTTTTAAATAACTGTTTCATTGTCATGCTCAGCTTTGTTCATATTTACCACTTTATTGCATTTTAAGATAGGCATTTTACTGACAATAAATAAAACGTTATATAACTTTAATGAAGAGTGCAGCTGACAACAGAAAAGGACATGTTTGTGTTGAACACAGTCTCTTAAATGTCATGACTTTTCAGATACATAGCCAATCTTCAGACCATCCCAACGAGGAACAGTCTGAACTCGAGCCTTCAAGCTGAAACATCCAAAGAAAAGGAGCAGAAATTCTGTTTCAGGGTGTGGAAATGCCACAGCTATCACGTTTTAAAGTGAGGCATCTCTTTGAGTCCTGCCTCTGTTCGTCCACAGCCCTCCCTCCAGCCTGCTGTCTCTCTTCATCTTCCTCCTCACCCCCTCCGTTTTCATCATCATCCCCTTGTCCCCCACATGCGTCTGCTGATGGATGAGCTCATTTACTGCAAATCTCTTTCGAGTCAAAGCGGAACACTGCTGCTGCCTTTCTGCTACTTCAGTGGGAATAGAGATCTCAGCATATGAATACTATATGTGCGCACACAAATGCACAGACGAAATTCATGTTGCTCTAAAAATTGGTTCTTAAAGAAAATGTTCTGCCAAGTGGCTCTAAGCGTGTATTCAGCAGCTCTGAAAGAAGCAGTTAAGTATCACATTTGTTCTAACAACACTGTGAAGGGCTGATATAAATGCAATAACACACAACAAAAGATGGGAATTTTTTCATCTTCCTTTGTAATCTACAGTACTTGTGAATTGACAAAAATCCTGAGAGCACATTTCTTCAGGGAACATTGTTTTATGGTAAATCAAAGCTTTGCTCCGGATTGTTCGATTCATCCTAGCGACAATAAAAAAGTATAACTATGCTTTCCAAAAAATATATTTCTATAGATAAGCTATTCTATTTTGATGAGTCACTTTTGATACCCACCACCTCTCTTTATCCTCCAGGCCAGACAGCCGGTTTCTGCAACTGCTCCAGTCTCACAATAACTATGATGAATGCAACGTCCACAGGAGCAAAGCAGCCATTTGGCACTTCATCCCCCTTGATGCATTATCAACTAATATGCCATGGATCGGTGGCAGCTTGTCTGAAGCCTCCTGATTTGGTGTAACTGGCCTCTGCTGAGACCTCCCATGAACAAAGGTGGCTGTAATCATATCACAAATGGCAATGTCCAACTTCAAATGTATTTGGTTAGTGTGAGAGATCAGAGACAGAATCCCTTTTACCAATTAGGAAATATGACTCTGCCCAGAGGACATTTAGATTCTGTTTTACTCAAATCACAGAGAGGCTTTTTAAAAGTAAACTAGTGTTCCAAGTGTGCCTTTTCTTTTATTTGATTACAAGTCCAAAGAATCTTTTTCATCTAAGGAATAAAAAGAATCTGCAACACATCCGATGTCCTCGAGAATGGAGAATGATCCGTATCCATTGAAACGAGAGGATGGATGCAAGAGGCCGGTGGAAAGTGGGGGTAGACTGATGACTGAGAGATAGAAGCCCTGCCATGAAATGAAAGGGCTGACAGACGCGAAGAGATATAAAAATATCACCGGAGAGGGACTCAAGAGAGAGAGAGAAAGACAAAGGAAACAGGAGTGACCATCAAGGCTCTCTGATGGTTAGCAGCTGCCAGCTGGGAAGAGATGAATCACCACCAATAAAACATGTATGGCTGGGAAAGAGAGCATTTAAGGTTTTGCAGAATTAAAGCATTTTTCTGGGGTGAGATAAATAAAGCACCAAGGAGCTGTGAAGTTGATCCTGATTCAAGGCATCAAAATGATTTTATAATGATGTGTTTACATGGGGTGGCGAAACCCATGTGAGAGAACACATTCTGAGGTCTCTCAATCTCATTCACACGTCTTCAAACAAACCAACAAGCTGTCATAAATCTGACTTTAGTCTTATTTATTTTAAAGGGCAGCTAAAACAAAAAGATTTTCAAACTTATTTAGGAATACTGGTTTGTATTTTGTTCATGGGTCTACAAAATAAAGGTTGCAGTCATTTCACTTTAGTCTGCTTTAATCGAACTCTAGTTCATTTGTCTCAAAATTCTGGTTTGTTTGGGAAGATGTGAATGCGCAAATGAACTAGAGGAAGAAATGGCTTGCGGTCCTTTACCAAAGACGAGAGAGAAATCCTACATAAATTCTGACGCTACTCCATTTTTATTTATATTTTGTGAAGAAGGAAGTTTCACTCATGTCTTCTTCAGAGGTTTTTGTGTCGCTTCCTTCAATAGTTCTTGGTGCAGCGCCATCACAGGCAAGAGAGGGAAAACGTTTTTTTCAAGTAGTTTGACGCAGCGCTATGTGAAAGTGAACTGCAAGGGCTGAAAATCTAACAAATGTACAATTTTGATCCCCAGAGTCTAGACTATTCAAGAGTAAAAACATCCCTAGTGTCCACTTTCCTGTAACTTACCAGGTGTTTCACTTTTACTTCAGTCAAATCTACATGAATTGTGATCAAGACTAATTTAGCTCTTAATAATGGGAACTAGCACTAAAATTTAGATCTCTAAAAAAAATACAAGACAACTAATTTAGTGACAGCATATAGTAGACCCTCATCGAATACTGATCCAGTATTCTTGGATTCATCTATTTGTGGATTTTTCTGTGGAATGTAACTCCAAATTATGTGCAGAACACCCAGTGCAGATTTATTTTTTGTACAATATTCAAAATAATATAGCGTGAGGGAATCTGACAGTTTGCTAATTTGTATAAATACAAAAAAATAGCATTTTCAATACTAATTTGGTATTAGATTGAGACAAGCATGATAATGGCTAACAATGAAATAGCCGGATTTCTAATTAGAGTTTTGTGACAGTATATGTAAAAGTAAAAAACTTGGATTTGAAGAGGGGAAAAGGTTGCGGGGGAGTCCTTAGTTTTCCACAAAATATTGTGAAATCAGCATTGTGCATTTATTTAGAAAACAAAAACTCAAACATAAATTTTATGGCATTTGGCTTCGGTGCCAAATGTCATAAACTCAATTCCTGGTACCAGCTGGTACCAGGGAAAACACCAGGACAGGAATATGTAAAACTCGAGGATCATTAGAATCGCTCTGCACCAAGCATCACTGAGTTAGAAAAAATTGTTTTATTATTTCACAACACTCTGCTAGCAATTGTAGCTACTTCTTAAGCAATTTTCTGTAAAACAGTAAAAATATTAGTAGAATTGTACAGCTGAGTAAAAAAAAAAAAAAGCAAAACAGACCATCACTGTAAAAAATAGATGATGTAGAGTGCTTTGTCTTGTCTCCCTCTGCCCCCAAATTTAAATCACCCCATTACATTAAAGTTATACTGAAAACCTTTGATTAAAATGGCTGAAAATAATTCAGGTCATATGTTTTTGTTAGAATCACCTTATTGTGCGATCAATCAAAATTACAAGTAGAGATTTATTTCAAAATCAATACTAATTTTCTGTTTCTGTTTCATAAGTCCACCGGCTCATGCTTTATCTCCTGATCACCGCTTTTCTCATCCATGGAAGAAAACTAAACCTTTTGAAAATAAACATTGAACCCAGATCTTTACTTTTCAATAAATACGAATAAACACAAGTACCTGAGTGTTTTCTAGATCGACCAGAACTCTTGTCACTAATTAACAAGAAAACAATGGAGAAAGGAAGCAATCAGTGGCTTATTTTTGTCTGTAACCGTCATATGCTTCAGCAGGAAGTGTAAAAAATGTCTTTTTGTACTTCACACAGCTGCAGGCGCAAACATTCACAACATTTATCTAAAAATAAACCTCACTAAGCGTGGAGAACAGCAGAGATAAGAGAAGATAGGGGTAAAAATCTGAATTTTGAATATAAATTGGTACATTAACTATCTGATTCAGTTAAAGGGACAATCAGCAGCTTCCTCAACATTATCTTTTCATGCTCAATTTTTAAAATATGACTTGGCTGCCCTGAATGTCAGAAAGTCTTTATTGCCAACCAGAAAGACGGTTTATACTTTTATAGTAAGAAAAGCAAGTTTTTGATACAATTCTATGAGGAAACAACACAATATAAATCTATAACATAACACAAATGTAAAATAAGTTTATACGATGCCAATGAAAAATGTACATACACTCATCAATGGCATGAATTACTTTGGGGGTTTGTGCACAATTAATTGTAATTGATGTTTTTATGGACAAAGTTTATAAATTTGAACTGCCAAGACTCAAACCAATCATAGAAAAGGATATTGCTGGAACTTCAGTGTTACTGTCCAAGTCTACAGATGAGGAAAAAACATATCTATTTGGTGTCAAGAAATGTATATGAAATCAATCTGGAACTTTTAAATTTAAGAAATTGCAGGGAATAATGAAAGTTACCCTGAAACTTCAATTAAGAGCAAGATTGTTGAAACATGGACAGAATTGAGTGTCATAGCATGTACGGTAGAGGCAGAGTTTATGTGCAGAAAGATGCTTTTTTGGGAAGATTTAATAAAAAGAAAATCTACATGTCTTGCATGAGGTTTAATGGACAAGGAACACGGACATGGCATTAAAATAGAAGAATCCAGCACTGAAAAACAAAATTCAGAAGCCTAAATATCGAGGAAAGGTTGTAAAGTGACGAGAGAACCAGAAAAACTAATTAGAAGAAATGTGGTACAGTTGTGGCAATGAGAAAGTAGGGAAACTGAGACAGAGGAGAATTAACACAGAGGGAGCTGAACTGAATCTCACAGTAATCTAAGAAAAATAAATTCAAATGTACAAGAAACAGAACACAAGAATAAAGAAACAAACCAAAGATAAGGGAACAAACTAGTAAGGCAACACCTTGACAACGATAATAAGCACAGAGAACTGAACTGAATAAATGACCTATGGAACATAAATAACCCTAAAGAAAATGATCAAACACAAACAAACACTCAAGGAATGTGACACTAACAGGATAACAAGCAAGCATAATTATAATATGGAGTCGATAAAGCAGTGGGCTTCTGAAGAGTCCTCAAACACAACCATAAAACATTATGAACCAGGCCTGAAAACTGGAACCATTCCAGGAACTACACTAATTTTTAAGATGTTTATCATTTCTGATCAAAGGTGATTAAAAAAACAACATTTTCTTCAAAGAGAGAAATTAATGCACTACAATAACAACACCTTAAATAATTTTGGGAAAGCCCAAATTGTTATGATCTATCGTATTTTGTAAGTTTTAATTGATTACATTTAATTTACATGGAAGCACATTTTTAAAAATAAAAATTCCAAATCAAGGTTAAAATTGAGAAAAAACTCAGAAAAAGAATCCTGACTTAGCCCTGCAGAACATATCCTACAGAAGCAGTGTTTGGGTCAAGCATTGCACAAAGTGTCAGAAACATCTGTTCCATCCGTTTTGTGCTCCGATGGACAGTATGCCAAGATATCAAAGCACACAACTCCAAAAATGAATCACTGACACATCTGTCATACTTGATAAAAGCGGGAACAATAATAATCCTGTTGAAACGGCACAGAAAGAGAAAGATTGGGTTGGAATGCAGCTTTGTCCACTCAATACACATGCGCTACCGACACTGTGGCAAACAGAAATCCAGCCTTTTCAGCCTCTGGCAGAGGTATTTTATGCTTCAGACAAACTGCTGCCACTTTGTCCTTTGAGGGGTGAAACACATGGACGGCGTGTGTGTGTGTGTGTGAGGCTGTAAGACTGGCTCATGACCAGGCTAAGGAGCGAAGTCATCGCCCGCGGAACAGATTTCACTGGGATGTGACAAGTATGATCTTCGGGAAACAGATGCAGTGGTTCAAACACACCCCAGCCACTGTGAACTTCCTGCTATTTGCCATCACATCTTTAAAAGTTACAAATATAAACTATTACGTTCTCCCGGTCAGCAGGAGGTAATCGTTTACGATCCACGCCCATCACCTCATGCCTGCACACCCTGCTCTATATAAAACCCGTATGTACATTTCTCTGTCAGCTCACTTAGCTTTTGGGCATTTCCTTTATTTTTGTTTATCTTTAAATCCACAATCTACTCTCTGCCATTTAGCAAGGCTTACTTTGTTAAGTGTATCCATTTGAGTGAGCAGAAATGTCCTGTGGGGAGTATGACAGGGTTGGCCCTCTATACCCTCTGAGAAAATGGGTTTCCAGTCAGGATGTTGGCCTGCCGCCTTTCCTGGAGACTGGGGATTCTCGTTGGATCAAGAAGGGCTTGGCAGCCTGGTCCTGGCCGGGTTGCTTACCAGCGCCTCTGTTTGTGCCCTACATCTCCGAGCCGATGTCTCATTCCGGTCAGAAGGTTAGCAAGTGGAGGGTCAGCATGGATGTGTCTCACTTTTTCCCCTCGGAGATCTCCGTCAGTGTCAGGGATGGATTCCTGGAAGTTGGAGGTACTACTCTGTTAATTAACCCCTCTGAAAATGTCTGGCATAAGTGTTAATTAGTTTTACTCACAAGGCAGATTTTTAATCCTGATAAAGTATTAATAATCTTATCTCACATCATCATCTGATCAAGGAGAAGAGTCTTCTAAAAATACTTTCCCCGCACTTCACAGAATAAACGACGTACATCTGAAACCGCGATGGAGAAAAAGCTGAAAGCTACAAATTTAGAAAGCCGCTTAAATATCGTGCTTGGGGAAATTAAAATCACAGCTCTGTGGAAGAAATTAATTTCTGTGCTGAGTGGTTTCTCAGTGTCGGTTGATTATTCTGTGTCCTCGTGTACCTCCCTATAAACACTAATCTTTCCCCAGGGAAACACGAGGAGAGGCCTGACGAGCAAGGATTTATCTCCAGATGTTTTACAAGAAAATACAGGTAGACAAAGAAGACGCAGACATTAACCTGCTGATATTTAGGATTAAGCCATCACTGTTGTTGATCCCCCTTATTTATTTTATTAATAATTGATTTCTGAAATGCTCAAGCAAGAAAAAATAAGAGAGATCTATATCTGTTTCAGTGTTATCAGTGTTTGGTGTGGTGATCTAAACAAGAGTCTGTGATTTGAAGGCTTCCAGCTGAAGTGAACGTTACCAAACTTGAGTCCTCACTCTCCGTTGATGGTTTCCTGACTGTAGAAGCTCCACTTCCTGAAGCCTCAGCTCCTGCTGACATCGTCATCCCAATAAAGGTTATCAAATATGAAACTTCTTTAAAGCTTAACAAATTGTCAAAAATGTAGTTTTCATTTCTTGAATCTTGATTCTGAGAAGATAAAAAACTTGGATGAGCTGAAAACAAGGCCTACGAATGGAAATAGCAATAATTAAATCTTATTTGTGGAAGTAATTTATGTCAAGACTTGCAAGATAATATATTGTGCAAAAATGACAAGCTGCAATTAGCTTGAGAAATCTGTTGCCTAGCAACATTAACACAAAAAGCAAGAAAAGTTATGCTTTGCCAATTTGTTCCCTGCTGAAAAAGTGCTTTTTGGTAATAAATCACATACTGTTATAGTGAAAGCCTGTTATTTTGTTTTAAGTGGTACCACATTTCTGAGGAAAATTGTGGGTTTTCATGGCAACAAAGTGCCATAAAAAGTTTTAATGGCTTTCTTTCCAATAAGCACTTGTTGGATTGAGCCTGTTTCTTCTTGTCAGAGTGACCAACATTTATCATTTATGGCTGACTTGTGACAACTGCCACCTGAAACTGGGATGTCATCCCACAGCACTGTTTGGCCTCATTGTTTCTAGGGTGTTCTGACTTCCAAAAGCCCCATCTGTTCACTAACTAACTTCCTAAAACCTGGAGTTAGTAAGATATCACGGTCTTTTAACTCTACTAAACTTCCACAGCGGGTGTTGGCATCCTGCCAATCTAAACCTCGACATATAAAACTTACAACTACTAGCAGAAAGGTGCACAGATGCTGTAACACAGTGATATTTACTGTTAAAATAAAAGGTAAACATATTACAAAGTTTTGATGTGTTTTCACTGTGTACTGACCTGAAATATAGTAAAACAGGCTTCAGCAGTGACAGCCGAAATGCCGCCTTTAGCATCCAGATTGCGTCTGAGGCAAACAGGAAGTCCGCCCTAAAACCAACCCGGAAGCAACGCCCCCCAAACAAAGGTTCCTCTTCGTCACTACTGCCCCCATCTCAACCTCAGGAAAGCAATGTACTGTAAATGCCATGCAAAAATGAAAACGAAACATAATTTGTTCATATTTAGAAATAAGTACAACAAATTGTATTTGAAAAATATTTCAAATATATAAAATAACCAAAAAATAATAATGGTGACATTTTTATGTGCACACACATATCCTAATACTGTGGTTATTTAAATCGAGTTTTTTTTATTATTATTATTACAATAAAGCTGTAAGCAACGTATTCACTATGTATTTATTTTTATATTTGTCTGCAAATTCAGGTGGAGGCTGAGGGCAATGGAGAACCAGAAATAAAACAAGAAGATCAGCAGGAAGAGTCTCAATTAGAGGCCTGCAGTGATCAGGTCCAGCCCAGCAGCACCACAGCCGGCCTGGAGCAGGGAGACAAGGGAACCAGAGAAAAGCCAGCTGGACAGTCCCATTCTTCACTGCCTGAGGAAGATAAATGCTTAGAGAGCATCCAAAAGTCTTCTGAGCACCACAAAGTCCCAGAAAGCCAAGAAAGCATGGGTACATCCAACCTACTGGAACACAAAGAGCCAGTCGTGGATGAAGAGATCCAGGTGAAGGCAGAGGGAGCCGAGAAGCTCGCTCCGCCTGAGGAACAGGAGCTGGGATCAGCTCCACTGAGTGACGTCCAAAGCCAGGAGCTGGAGGCTGCTAACATAGAGCAACAGCACACCGACTAAACACAAGCATTAGTCTGTATTGTCTGCCTTGAACCAGCCCCACAGATGCCTTTTTGTCATTAGCTATAGCGCCATTAAAGCCTGCTGTGTTTGGAGCTCTAATAAAGTAGCATAATGTGAAAGTAAAATTTGTGTTGATCTATTACATCTACAGTTAACTACTAAAAACTACATGGTACAAGATTAAAGTAACTTAACCTCATTATTATTATTTTTTTAATCAGAAGTTGGTTATGACGTTGATGCAATTCTATTTGCACATCTTTTTCTTTGTCACTTTCACATCAGTAAGTTGCTCATTGAAAAGCACGATTCATTCACGTTTGCTGTTACTATAGAAACAGCATAAGTGAAGTAAACACATATAACCTAAAAGAAGTAAATGTAACAGTTCATGTGAGTGCAACATATCACACAATGTCTTTGCCAACACAGAACCAATGAGAGTCTTTTTGTCCTTTCAGAGCGCAGCTCCGGTTGGAAACTTTTTAAATTTGCACCAATTATCCCCGTCGATTCCAGCACATAGAGAAGATTACATTATTTTGCATCACACAATAGGCAGTGGAACAGCCCCAGTTTTTTTCCATCCTCATTCAAAAGCCCTGGCAGGCCGCATGAGTGAGTTGGGTCCATCCTGAAGCCAGTGCACAGCGGTGCCTATCTGAGCCAGCACTAAGCCCCTCTCTAAGCTGCCGCCCAGTTCCTATTGCTGTCCAACAATAACGCCACAGGTTCTCCAGATCCCTGGAACAAGGCCTGCGACTGGCATTGTTTTTTCTTTATTTTTAAAGAAAAACACACAGATGTAGGATGGATACTTTAATTGCATTTCTCAGTAAAAAGACAATAACAGAGAGGATTGCAGAAAACAAACTGCTTTTCACAAATAATTCAATTGTCCATCAAGCAATCATGCAATCATAAACAGAAAAATGCTCACTTCAAATTAATACATCAAACAATTTTTGCACCAATTAAAATGTATATATACAACACAGTATTTAATGCATACAAAGATGGACCGTCCAGGTCCACTTTGTGATAAAGACATTAAGGCACAATCTTTCCGTTTCACTAACAGTTCCATGTTAAAATGGATGAATTAACCTTCTACTCAAGGATTTCTAATACACCAAGCTGCACACGCAAATTGTTAACTTACAACCTGATTTCAACACCCCCTGCAGTTCGCATTTGTAAACAGTATCATCAGTAAGTGGGCATATTATAATACCTGATTATACCTGATTATGCAATGAAGTCCTGTGGTACCTAATAGGGAGGAAAAAATCTGCTAATGAGGTGTATACAGGTATAAATGCTACATTAATGCATTAATTCAAATACATTAATGTAGACATTAAAATACGTTAATATATTACCTGATTAATATGGGATTTTACAATATTGAGATAAGAAAAATCAATTAAACTAAATATGTAATCGATTTAATACATATCAGAACAAAGTTGAACAAGCTGAATTTTGGGTATCCTTAGGGCTGTTGGTCTTTTCAGATACTAAAAAGCATCAAAAAGTCTCTTCAGACTTAAAAAGTTTCATAAACCTTAGAATGTGTTTCTAATCAGTCTACAACCAATATTGAATAGTCCATGTCAGATATGATGAGTCTGACCTTTTTCTTTTCTTTTATCTTTTGAATGCTACTGATCAATAAGGCGCCCCTGACAGAGTGGCACCGTTGGTGGTGAGCCATATTGCTTATAGAAAAACAATATGTGGAGAAAAGTGTTACTTTTTAAAAATTGTTGGTATTGTTCAGTGCACACAGAGCAATTAAATCACATCACTAATGTTTTTTTCTTCAATTCATTTACATTTTATTATAAAGGACAAATTCTTCAAATAAAAAGCAGACATAAAATAAATTATAAATTATTTATTGAAAATATTTATTGCGTACATAAAGAAATAAAAAAAGTCAACCAATTTTCTTTATCTTTCTACTTATTTGGATTTTGCATAGGTGTTACAAAATAAATGTCTCAATTGCAACTTATTGATGATGCAATTAAATATTTCCTTATGGAAAATAAATGTTGTATGACTTGATAGTCTTAGTTGTACTCGAGGAAGAAACCCCCCCACAATGTATTACTATAACATGCCTGTCAGGAAGAGATTTTTGTTGCATGAAAGTACTGTTAACACAGACATCCGATGGGAATTCCCTGCCCTAATGTATTTCAGATTTTCTTCTCTAAGTGTTTAAATAAGATGATAGTTCAGTGAGCAGTTTTTATCTCAAACTCATAACTGATTATGCAGATTTATGTGATCATGTTAGTCGGGGGGTGCCATTTTAGACTGCTGGGGCCTCTTGGGGTTTAGGAGCCTCAACTTCCTGAATTTCCCCTCCTGGGGAGTCTTCGCTGCTGAAGAGGTAGTACGGTGGAGTCTGCCGAGCCTCGATGATAAGGACACCCTCAGGCGACAAGGAAGCGAAGACTGTCAGGGGGTCCACATCGGTGGGGATCCTGAAGAAACAGAAGAGAGGGAATGTAAATGTGAGGGCATTTTTGGTTTAAGTTTGTTTACTTGATAGAAAGCTTCTGTGTATGTTTAGAATGCTGAAAGATATGTGGGAGACACAAAAGAAGCCGAATGGGGCGGAAAAGATGAACAGAGCAGGGAGTTCGTACAAAACTCTGTGACATTTCTTTCTGTGGAACCACTGTACAAACATTGTTCAGCACTGCAAGACTTTATTGCAACTTTGTCAATGCCCATAAAAACAACCTCCAGTTTGAAGGATTTTTAGTGCTGCACGTCTGAAGAAGATTGTTAAAAACTTTCACCGTGTCCTTGTTGGCTTTCACGGATTTTAGATGCTACAAAAATCTCTCATCCAGTAAATCTAGTTTGTAATAAAAATTCACCCTTGTTCAACCACTGCAGATAGCAAGAAAGAAAACAACTGCAAATTTCAGGAAATTAGATAATCTTAAATCTAGATAAGTTAAACACCTGCTCATTTTCAGGACTGTGTGTTCTCCCCTCATCTACAGCTGTTATTTTCCAACGACAGAATTTAATAACTTGCTCTGAAAATAAGGTGAAACAGAATTGCAACATCCAGAAAATACTTTATAGTCTAAAAATTTACAGCAGACCAGGGTTCGATTGTAATGCTGCATACATAAACTCTCAAATCTGCTGCAGCTGCACACACAAACTTAAACTCCCCTCTTTGTCAGCCAGTATGGCCTAATATGGATACGGTAGGTGTGCTTGGTGAGCAGCCAACTGTTCTTGGGGAGTTAATATAAACACCGGGCTGCCATCAGGATGTTCAGCAGAGGAGGCGCCCGATCTACCCTCCGTTTAATTAGAGAGGACCCTCCACTGGTTTTCCACTCCTCTGTGAAATGCAAGTCAGAGTGGGCTGATGAACCTCAGACAGAGACATCACGTCATGTCTATTTCTGTGTTCAGATACCACATACTGTATTCCACTGAGATGTGAAGGTCCACTTCAGAGACTTTTTAAGATCAATGATATCGTCTAAAATAAAATAATGATGCTTCTATACTCCGTACATCAACAGGGTTATAGCTGATCCTATTTTTGACAGCTAGGATAACAGCAGCCCCAAAGAGATAAAATGCAACCCAAGGGCAGTGAAGTGTCACTCGGGAGGATAAATGGGGGCCCACAGGCTTGACGACAAACACTGAAAATTGATGGGAAATACAGCAAAAGCACTGCAGCAACTGGAACTGAATATTGTTACTTTTTGTGAAAAACAAAAAAGGTTTTCCTATTTTCACAAACTCTGAGTCTGACATTTTGTGAGGTAAGATGTGAAAAAAACTCTAACAAGCTCAGAGGAAAAACACTCTGTGGACAAATAAAATTCAAATATATGGATATAACATCTGAATAACCTGCAGTTTGAGCTGATTCCAATGTCCAAACTTTCACAGTAGGTGGTACAATTTGACACATTAACAGAGGAAAAAGAGAATCATAGGAAACAGTTAATATGGCACAGAACTCGTGGTCAGAGACCAATAATTCATTAAAAAATGCACATTTTGTGCTTTGAGAGACAGACAGCTAATAGCACCATAAACGCAGATATAAAGTGATAAGCAAGACATATTTCCTCAGTAAAGGCCTCATATCTTCAAATTGCAAACAAGCTTCATGCAGTCACTGCTAGTTTAAGATGAAAATTTATAATGTCAATAAAGATATCTAGACAACTGTTAACATTTCATGTTGTGTCATTATTGATTAAAAAAACCTCAAAATATGTAAATCACTAGTTACTTTCATGCCTTTTTTAGTGAGACCCTTGGGATAGACTTGGGATTGAAAAGTGAATATAGATAAGGTCTTATCGGTGCTGATCTTGTTCAGTTCTCCCTTCTTAACAGAACATACTGAGCTTTTCACTATCCCATCTTGAAAGAATCCACTATTTTTTGGTGGAATACCTGCTTTTTCACATGCCATCTCATCCGTTTAATTAGGACTGGACAACATGCCAAACATATAATTACAAATTAAATTGCATTAACTTTGTGATTTATCAAAATTCAATGTGTAAAGACAGAAAAAAAAGAAGGCCAGTTTCTGAGTGCTAATGATGCAACTCTCAGGCAGAACTCCAACTTTCCTCTGCTTAAGCTCTCAAACATCAACACACATCTGCTTAAAAACATGTTCCCTTGACTGTCTTTTCCATTTTGAAGAAAGGCATAGAGAAATTGACCTCTTTTTGTCATCATATTTACACCCCCAGAGAAACAGGAAGGGTGTAAAGGATATAACAAATGATTCAGTTAGATACTTCTTTTCAAGAGTTGCTAGTTGTGCCATTAATTGTGTCACATATGATATACAGTAGTTCAAATTTTCTTTTCTTACAGCCATACTGAAGTCAAAAGTTGATTTTTTCCCTAAATATTTCAGTGTGAGATTATACTGCTGCAGCAAAAAATAAATAGGAATAAGACATTGCACACACAGGCCCCAATAACAATGTAGAGCTCTTTATCTTGTGTACAGTAGATTTCATACCTCTTTCAATTATGTGCAAAAATACTATAGTCTGCATAAAAACTTACAGCCTGATATTACTATTCATAGACTCACTGTAGCATACACTCTGGTGACAAAACAAGATGCAGCTATGAGTTAAATGAAGGTGGGTGTGAGCCAGTAAAGAAATGCTAATAACCTTTATGAGTTTACACACCACCCTCCTTCACCTTTCTTCACTCAGCCAATTTCTGCAAAGCAAAGCCTCGACTTCTGACAAAGTCAAATGACTCTGGTGGTCCGTGATGTCGGCCCCGAGCACAGACCTCATCTGTCTCAGGTTTGGGGAGCGTGTTTGACTTTGGCAAGTGTACAGTTTATCTCAGGCATTGATTTTGTACAGCTGCCAGAAAACCATCAAGCAAGCTTTTACCTGGCAGAGATTCTGAACCCCGGAGAGACAAGATACAGAAACAGAACAAGGTGTGTATGCATGTGAGTGGACCTATAACCTCTAGCAGACATTTCATCCAGGGTTATCACGTATCTTGTTGAGACACTGTTATGTGTTGTTGGGGAAGTAAATGTCCCGCTACCTTTGGCCCCAGCTCTGAAAATTTTTTGGTTAATAACTAATGTTCTTCTTGCTTGTTTGAAACATGTTACACACAAACTTCATGGTTAGACTTTGGTCTAGGGTAGGGGGATCAGTTGACGTTGATAATTATTGATTAGCTTTTTTGTTTTAAATATCTGAAATACTGCCAAACTGGTGACATGGCCTTTGCTATTTTAATTAAAAATACGGTCTCTGCTGTACTACACATGTAACTCAAAAGTGCTTATCAGGCTATACTGTATGTACAGTCTGTTTAGCCAGTGGATTTCTGCATTGGGGGAAGTTATTTATACATGACCTGTTATCATCCCATCCCCCACTTCTCTCTCTTCTAACCCCTTAACTATTTAGCCTGTCACTGACTTGAGGTTCTTATTAACTCAGGAGCCATACTCAGACCCAATCTGATGAAGTTCCAATTTTGTATATGAATAGCACAGGGCTGCGGGGCACCTGCTTAATTAGCTAGTAGAATATTAACAGAACTTGATTGACGAGCCTGTAAAAGGCTGATTCACACCAAGGATTTGGCTCCCGTGTTTGAAGTCCTCTTACTGTACAATTAAATGGGACAAGATGCAGAGACAGCCAGGTTGAGGTAATTGCCTGTGTTGCCAGTTTGGCTTGAAGGAACATGAGCACATTGTGGAGGAGTCTCTCAATCTGCACAGACTTTTAAAAGTGTCCCTGCTCAAAGAATAACGTAGTTTAAATAATTGGTTGCAATGTTTCTTTGTCATCTGGTCTTAAAGCAGAATCAAAGATATCCTTCGTTCTTCCCTTAGAGCACTTCTTTGAAAAAATTCCTGTTATATATAATCATATAATGCCCACCACCTCTCGACCAATGGCTGCTGGAAATAGAAACTAGTCCCCCTGCGCCACCCTGCAAGGATAAACTGGTTTAAACAATGGATGGATACTTATGGACTTAAAGGGACAGCGTAGCTATCTTTCCTACCAATCCTTAAACTAGGCATAAGAAATTAACTTAATGAATGTATATATGTAACCTTTATTTAACAAGGTATGTCACATTGTGATTAATAATCTATTTTTTAAGAGAGACCTGACCAAAACTTAAACTTAAATCTTCATAAAGCAGACACTACATTGTGGAAACACCAACTGTATTATAACTGATGGATTTTATGTTGAAATGCAGCTCAGCAGATTTTAGGTGCAAGTTCAAAGGTTTTGCAGCGATGTCAGAGGCAGTGTCCCCAAATGAACGGAAGGACTGTTTTTCTTGAGCTAAGCTCCCCATGAGTAGGAATCATGTTACTATCCTGTGAATCTGAGGCTGTAGCATACACTATTTGATCTCCAACATAGCCAAGCTACCACAGATTCTTCAGATATGTTGAAAAATTATGCTACATGAGTGAGAAGACACTCAGATAACCCATGTTGCACATATGCTTCACTGCTGCAGAATTTATTCAAGCGCTTCTCCAATGTCGCAGAAACGACCCAACAGATAATAACATGAGGGAATCTTTTGCAACACTATGTGCATAGTGTAGGAAAGAAGCAAGTGCCAAAAATGTGATTGCCCCTGCAGCCACACACTTGTTTAGCTCCTATTATTTCTCAATAGGTTTTCTTTAACAACCAAGCAAGAAAATAAATGTGTATAAAACCTTTAATTCCAGATTATAATTATCTCAGAAAATCATCTGAGGGGGGAGTTGATCCTTAAATATGAAAAAAAAACTCAAAGCAAAGAAAAACAATAAACTGCAGACAATAATTTGCTGTAAAGCAGATAAAGACCACAACTTTTACACCTTTGATCCCAACATACATGCAGTATTCCAGAGTTGTTCAATTCCAGTGCTTAAGAGTCAATATCCTGCATCTTTTAGATGTATCTCTGCTCAAAAATAGGTAAAGTTATTGACTGAATTACCTCCTCAACATGCCAGCAGGTTTGTAGAGTCCTGCATGAACCCTTCATCTGATTTAAGTGTGCTGAACTATGGAAACAGCTAAACAGCTAAAAGACACATTATACTGTCTCTGTTTGGACACACCAGCAAATAGTACAACATCTAAAGGAACACATATCCTTTAGGGACATCACAGGAAATATAATTTTAAAAATCACACAACCTTTTTCTGACACTTAGACCCACATAATCTGTTCTTCGGAGCAACAACATACACAGTGTGCAATAATTAATGACAGAGGCGTGTCATTATCCTGTGACATTTTTTTGCCAGCTGTGATTTAACCTAGAGCCCCTATGAAACTTTTCCATTAGTAATACAATTGCAACCATAGAGAAAAAAGGAAACACAAAGAAATTATGTCTCAAATCCCTTCACTGTCCAACTGAAACTTTGCACTTTCCGAACATTCAGAAATAACACAGAAAAGACTTTGGTGGCAAACAACATTAAAGAGCAATATTTATCTGACTTCTTCAGATAAAACTAAAAGTACACTGAGAGGTTGCATTTTTATTGTAAAATATAACAAGTTCAAAGAAAATAAATATGATCCACATCAAAGTTTGATTCTTTCCACATTTAGATATTTCCATAAATATCTAAATTCTAACAGTTTCCTTCAGTTTTTGGCAAGAATTGCTAAAATCTTACAGGAAAGATATCTGATTAAGGAAAACTAAAGCCAACATTGTTTATTAACTTCAGCATTCACTCAGTTTTATCTGTCAAACTGTGATATTGTTCAGATGACTGTTAAATAAAGTCACTCTATAAGTCATTAAAGCTCATCAACCTGTTCTCCACTAAATTGAGCCATACTTTTATTAAGGGAGGGTAAAACCAATGGATAATTACTGCATTTTTTTCTTTTTTGTCATGCTGTGAAGTATAACTATACCCTCTTTCTTGACGGTGTGCAGACAGAGAGCTCTTATCATTAAAGATAAACCTTCTCGGTTATACTCACTGTATCTTCTTTGTGAAATTCTTCGTCACAATCCCGCCTTCCTCCTGTTTTTCTTCATGTTTTCCTGGTTGGGGAAAAACAAAGATTAGCAAGCTTGAAGATGCTAATTGCCCCCAAGGTCGCCCTCTTGGTGGCGCCACCGCAACATTGTCCAGTGATTACACAATCTCATGGACCGCACATTGGAAACCCAACACCTGTGACCATTTAAATTTCAAACATGGACGTCAGTGAAAGAGGTGTTGATTTAACTGAAGTTCACTTGGCACACACACTGTTTCCATTGCTCAATCCCTGTTCTGCTGTTGTTTTAAGCCAAACTACATCAACCCCGTTTTCTTTGATTGATTCTCGGAATGACTCTTCTGCAGACACAGACGTATCTCCTGCTGGGAGGAACATGCAGTCTTGGACAGACCCTGCTCCACCTTCTCCCTGTTCATTATAGGCAAACTGCTTTAGTTGACCAGCAGCTGCTCCTCGACAGCTAAAATGTCAACGCTGCTGGGAGGAGTGTGGCCTGTCACTGCACTCAGCCCCTTTGAGCACTTCAGGTTAAAGTATGTGTTACCCTACACCCCCGCTGTGACGTCTCTACCTGCTAACAGAGCTGCACTTCACTAGAAACTAAGGCAGAAGCCCCTGAGGAGGCATGAGTTATGATCATCAGTGAGGTCATAGTATTATTATGAAGAACTCTGCATGACTTCAGATGTAAAACTCATCCCCAGAGAAGGTTATTCAACAAGATTCTTCCTCCTCAATGTTTCCCGAAATGCCTCACTCTGTGTTTAGAGAGAGGGTGTTGCCAACATTCACAGTTAAAGAACTGATGTTTGTGGTTGTAAGTATGGCAAGCTCTCACTAGTCTAGCCCACTTAAGCACTTTTGTACACAAAACATTTCTTTGAAAAGGAATCCATCGGTTATGTTTGTGCCTTTACTGGACTTAAGACGAAACACAAAAAAACCCCCACACTGATTCAAAATACAAATAGAAAGCAATGGTCAAAAGTCTGTTACTCTTAGCGTGCCAGACGTCTCCAAAGCAAATGCTTTCATCCTTTCAAACTAATTAGTCAACATTCAATCAAAAGGCAAACTGTAATTAGCTTAAACAACTTGCAAGTCCAGATGCTTATCTTCTTTAAATAGCAGTCTATCAACTGTAATGCACGGAACGAAACAACTCAAGTCACAAAAAAATAACATATTAGCATTAAGTTTCAATTATTTATTGGGCTACTATAACCATAACAGAGTCTGTATTTTTTTTTTACACAGTTCTAATCCAATTTCATGCCAAACATAGATGCTTAGCAGATTATCTCCTAGGATGGATGGATGGATGGATGGATAGAACTAACAGTTATTTTTGGACAAAAGATATAAAAGATTGAGCTTTGCTTGGTTTCTTAAAAACGATGATCACAGTTTTAAGGATCAAGCTATATTTTAATCTGGAGGACTGTTTTGAACTACATACTCCAAGAATTTATTCTAGAAAAACAAAGTTTATAAATCAAGCATCTTTGGTGCTTTGAAAAGTATTTCAGTCCTGTTTGGGGAACTACATGCTTTCAAAACCTTACTGGTGCTTCTGATTGTTTCAAAAAAATTTGTGGAAATAGAATCGAAGATTCTCCTTTTACATACTACCCATTGCTGAAATGCAAAAAAACTGTAGATAGTGTTATTTCTTTATCAATACCGACCACCAAAGTTTATGAAAAGGTGGTTGGGTTTCTTTTTGAGAAGGTAAAAGGAAAAGCGTATCAGGGACTAAAGTGTTGAGCACTTAAATATAATCAAGAGAAGTTCATCTCTGAAAATTGTGTTGTGCTTTAAAAAATAGGCACTTTGCTTGCTTCACCATCTATTCCAAACTTCCAATGAGATTTATTTTCGGAGTGTTGACTAATTCACTCTGTATGTAATGTTGCAGAGCCAAGAACTATTAGTTGAACAAACACTTGAACAGAGTAATTGAGAGCTTGAAAGCTTTCAGTTCCATATTTTAATTCAGTTGATTTGAGTTAATTTTGCTAGGAAAGACAATTATGTCCAACATTCCACTTCACTCTCCTTCGTCAAAATGAGGCAGAGCAATTGTCCTTATTTCTGAATTGTAGCAACCTCTAGATTATCTTTGCCTTTAACAGACTAAAAACATCTTTCCAGTTTCATTGCCTTCCCTGCCACAGATTTAGAACAGGTTGAGCAGACATAGGGCTGATAGAATAACCCAACTGACACACCAACAATGTGTTTATAAAAAACTCACAGCTGAATGGTCAGGAGGAAGGCAGCTGTCCTCAGTGCCCCCTTTAAGCCTAGGTATCCCTGGAATGAATCTTTTAAAGCATCAACAGGAGGAAGTTTCTGCAACTTACTCCCGCAGTCAGGGAGAAAACCTGTAGGAGTTTTGCTGTGTTACAGAACTGGCCCCCTTTTCCTTCCAGAACATTCTCTGAGTGACGTCAAGCTTCCCATCTTATTGTAAACAGAGACTGTTGTCACAGGCCTTGCCTTAAATCTAAATTGAGCTCATGAGCGGCTGAGGGAGTGATTCTCCAAGAATCTGAAACAGGTGTCCGAGCTTTATGATCTGCCAAACCACTTCCAAGTCCCAGATTCCAGAAACCTGTCTTCCTCTTTTATAGAAGGACTCAACAGTAATGCAGAGATCATTTTATACCAGTGAGGCCTTTTCACTTTCCGCACAGAGCCACGAATCTTCTGAGAGAAGTCATAAGGTTGTTAAGGTTTCATTCAGAGCAACAGTTTGTTTTGGCCTTTCATCTGGGTGAAGACTGCTGTTTTTTAGGTCTTATTTCATACATTTTCTTAGAAACAACTTTAGTTCTTATTTCTCAAATTTAATGTTTTTTTTTCTGTATGAAAAAAAAACTTTGCAGCTATAATCACCTTAAAGCGGTGATTATAGCTGCAAAGTTGAAAAGGCATTTCAGAATTTGTTGATCAAGTTCTATTAAGAGGTTATAAGCATCTTTCGTGCACATAAATATACCAAATGTATTAATATACCAAATTAGTTTTAGCTCACAAAGGAAGTGGAGAAGCAGTACATCTGCTTCAACTTTTACAACTTCAACCTCAAAATAATCCAGTTTTTTTGCAAATGCTATTGGATTAACTTTAAGCCGTTGTCACAAAGTAATTCTTGCACAACATCTGTACAACAATTACGTTTTGTAGAGAAGAAAAATAGGAGGCATTACAGCAGTGTACTGAAAGCAGAGCACTTAAAGTGTTTCTGGTCAAATTAACTGTTTAATAGGAAATAGGTCATTGTGAACAGGAGCATGGTAACATTCGCATAAACCGTTATGGAACACAATTTTTAATCTGTATACTTCTCTATTTTCATATCAGACAATTACTCTGACCAGAAACATATTATGTCCTGTTTGCATTACGTTCAATACAAACCTGATCACAGTTTAAAAGGTCATTTGCAGAAACGTCAATGTATGGACAGGGTGGTGGTGTTATAGTTTGTCTTACCCAACAGGCCCACAAGGTGATCAGAACCATAATTAGTTTAAACAAGGTGTGAGACGAGGTTTTTAGGAAATTGTAAACCAAAGTAAATTGCACAGATTTAAAGATTTTGATCAAAATGTTACTAATTCAGAAAACCAAAATATAACATAAACTAATGCAGTGGTTTAAGTGTGAAAGGTTCTGTTCAAGAATTTGACAAGTAGAAAAGGATAAGAATTGGTCAGGGTTCAGTCAAGAAAGTTATAAATGAGATATTGATTCTAACTTTTTAACAAATCTTAATTTCAAAATTCCTTCCTTTACATTCCTGTACTTACACAATAACTGACAGTTTTCTACATAAAAATATAATTTCACTATTAAAGGTGAAAGTTTGTCACAGTGAAGGATTTACACTCTTATAAGCGTCAATATAGAGCAAACCTTTTAATCCCTGAGCATAAGATATGACAGTTTCAACCCACTGGTGAAAGGTTCATCTCCTTTTTTCAGCAAACCTTTACCCTAAACCATTTAGTTGGTCAGCATCATCTCACCTGAGACCTCTACAAAACCGTCTCTGGTCTTAACGTTTAACTCCTCTGGCTTGAAGCTGTGGACGTTCACGCACACCTTCCAGGGCTCGCCACCTGTGGTCGTGGGGGAGCTGCTTGGGGACGGCTCGCCGTACCTGCTGGTGTAAAGTGCGGGGCCTCCCGTGGAGTGACGCGTGGGGAACCCTGCGCGTAAACCGCCGCCAAAGGGCGACTGGCCGAGGCGCGTGCTCAGCCGGCCGGGCCGAGCCCAACCGGGCCAGTCCATCCCGAGGTCGTCGGGGAAAGGCGGCATCCCGAATTCATCCTCCATGAACCGGGATGCGAGCTGATCCCGGAACGGCGACTGATCCCGGAACGGCGATTCTCCAAACGGGTCTCTAGGAAACCGCTGCCGGTTTCCCATCGTGTAAAAGTCACCTTCTGCCATTTTCAGCCGACTTTCGACTCGCAAAAGTTCTTTGTTTGTAAAGTAAGTTGAACTTTGCACTCGAGTTTTCTTTGGTTCTCTTATCTCTGCCTATGGTCAAACTTTACGCCTCCCGTTAAGCACGCACCACCTTTACGCAGCGGCCTGCGGGTCCGTTAACTCCAAATAAGACTTCCAGCTGCTACAACTTTGAAGGAAAATTATTTCTCTCCTCTGCCTTTGGCTTTTATACTGAACTGGGACCTCCCAGCCGGCTGGTGCATAAGGGGCAAAAGACGAGAAAGTACTGGGAGGGTCTGGACAGCGTCCACACTGCAAAAAATATCACTTCACCACTTCAGTACCAATCGTTGAAATATTTTATTTGATGCTAAATAGTAGACAGTCTGAACCAAGTCTAATTCTTAATCCTTTTAAATGAATGAAATTAATTACACAACTTTAAAGGAGGATTTCAAGACTTTGTCAATGTATATTTTTTTACAGTGGAGACGCAACAGCTGACAGGGGACCAGCCTACTTTTTACCAAACTGAGTTGCATACAGTACACATGGTGGAGCCCCCTCCGCTTGATGACTCACTGATCTTTAATAGAAATGATCGCAGAGCTTCAGGTCCAATGCTCTGATGTCACAACATTGATACAACAAACAGACTGAGTCAACTTCGAGAAGACGGGAAGTGTTGACTCTGTTCTTAAAGCAGAAAGCAAGACTGCGATGGCACTTCATCAGCAGCAGGACTCTATATGGTTACAAGGCGTTGGAAATGTAATTATAACCCTTGAACATTTTCTCTGGAGTTTGTGTTTTTTATGAGACAAAGTGTGAAAAATTTCTACGGTAATAAAGACATTTGGAAGCCACTGTATGTTATGTTGAGGTTCCAGTTGACACTTTATTACAATATGGACTTTACATTGACACACATGCAGTACAAAAAAATATATGATTTGCATGTTAGTAGATATTGAAAATAATAATAAAACTGCATCATTTCACAATGAATCACTATTGCTATAAGAGCTTGCTTATGTTTTAATACCCCAAATCATATTCAAGTACATTTAAATTGCCATTTGTTGATGCATTGTATTCTGAATGTTTACAATAGGCCTCCAATTGTGTGCTGTAAATAAATAAAAAAAACAACACATTTTGTATTATTTACACAGTGCCTATTTACAACAAGGTAATTTCATATTCAAACTCCTGTTTGCACAAGAATTCGGAGAGAGGACATCGCTGTCTAAGTTTATTAACACAACTGTGCAAATCTTCCCCCCAGCATACAGGTTCACATCTGCCACCATCAGCTTGTGGTATATGGATTATATTTTTGGCGCCAACTTCTTTTCTCTTCCAGCAGCACATTTCCCTCATTTGTCCAATTTAGCTGACATTTAGGGAAATAAGCTGAGAGAGAGTTGAGTGCATAGAGAGCAGCAGTCTTTCAGGCCTGGAGCAGACAGGATGAAGGAGCTGAAACCATTAAGAAGCATGACCCTTAATTATAAGCAAAAGCTGTTTTGGAGATGGAGCTGCCATGAAATTAACTTTGAAGGAACAGTGTGACATTTTGGAGAAAATAGCCTGTTTTCTTTGAGCTGGTCAAAATATATGGTCTAATGAGGAACTGGTCTATGAAAGTACAGTAAAAATATCTTGAGATGATGAAGCGACTTTGTCAGGAAAATTAGATAACTCACTATCTCAAGACAATAAACTAATTATTGATAAGTCTGTCAGGTTAAGTCTGGGGTGAAACAAAGGATGATTATGTGGAAAAGCACCTTGTCATCTCATATGTGATGCTACAGGCTTGACTTTTCCAAATCAGGATATTTGAAGTAAATATATCATAAAATCTACCAGACAACTAAAAATGGGTCATCACTAAGACAATGATCAAAAACACAGGGCCAAATACACCGAAATGGCTCATCAGGCAATAAACAAATTCACAAAATTTCTTGGAGCCGGTGGTTATATTCTGTGTTCATGGGCTGAGAAACTCTGGATGTGTTGTTGGTCCGTCACAAATATTGTATTAGACACAAAGCTGGAACAAGAACGGCTTCGATTGAAAAGGTTGCTGAGCCTTGTGTTAGAATCAGGAGCATCAGTGAACAGGAAAACCCCCAAAATACTGCCTAATAATTACCCTTTGCATGTCCAATAATTCTAATAGGTGAGCAAAAGTTAAGTACTGTAGACTCTTCAAATGTAATCATTGCCAGCTTCTTTTTCTAGTTTCTGTATTCTCATCCTAGCTTAACTTGCAAGCTCATAACACAGATGGAGAAAAGATAAGATTAAAATTGAAGTTTCAATATATATAACATTTTAGAATTAGTGAAGGCTTCACTGAATGTGGGATTTTACTCTACAGAAGATTATTTTGATGTTCTCAACCATCAGGGAGTCAAAATGTATTTTGAAAAACTGAAATCAACTCAAAACTGCAAATATTTTCCATTCTAAATGGAAACTAATTTAACATTTCGATTTACTGAGTTTGCTGGACATCTAATTGAACCTTTGCATATATAGAAAAAATAACATTTTACAGAGAAAATGTGTTACAGTTGTAAAAGAAAAATAAATAAGAGATAGCAGCATTACATACAACATCTGACAACTGCAAAAAAAGCACTGATACATTTTAAACGAGTAATAACTATGTTTGCTTATGCACAATAAAAAATGGCTTACAGGTTTTGTTCCAGTGTCGTATAAATATGAAAGGAAATAAAGTACGTGTGTTGGACATTAGTTAAATCATCATTTACCTGATTAAAATAAAGTTTAAGTGTGAGTATGAGTGAAAGTAATTTAAGCGTGGTACAGGGAAATCCAAAAGCAATCACACTCTTTGAGCTTGTAGTTTTTGCCATTTTACAAACAAACTACAGTATTTTGAGATTTTAGCGGAAAGACCAACCCACAGAGGCACACAATAGTAAAGTCAGAGGAAAACATATTTATGCTTTTAAGAAGTTTTGACAAATCCTCTGATAACTCTAAAAAAAATCTGTTACAACCAGGTGGTTAAGTATTTTCATAATTTGTAAACAGTGCAGGTGTGTTTAAATGAATCTTAGTCAAACTACAGCTGCTCTGTGAAAACATCCAAACAAATGGCATCGTGAAGGCAAAGGAAGGAACACATTTATCTGAAAGAGAAGAGAGTGTGTAAAAACTGCAAATCTAACAAGACCTGATCATCAAAGACACAAGAAGCAGGGAAGAGGCAAATGGTAAATCGTGAGGAGCTGCAGGGATCCACTGCTCAGATTTGAGACCTTTTGACAGGACAAATATTAATAATTCTCTAATTTGGCCTTGATGTAAGAAGGAAGCTACTAATTAAAAAAAATACAAAAAAATCCAGCTTGCAGTAAGTATAAGTCATGTAGAGGATTCAGAAAACATGTAAAATAATTGATGAGACCAAAACTGACCTTTCGGTCCTATGTGTAAAATACTATCTGTGGCATAAAACTAGCACTGCTAGTCCTCTGGAACACACTGTCCCTACGATGAAGTATGATGCTGGTGGTGTGATGCTGTGGTAAGGCTAATCTACAGCAGGGACAAGACAGCTGATCAGTAAATCCAGGAAAATCTTCCAAAAAAATCTGGTAGAGTCTGCAAAAGGCTAAAGATTTTCAGCTGTTGAAATCAGCTTTACATATTGGACTTTATATTGACATATTAAAAAATGACTAACCTCAGCTGATACTGATATCAATATTATGCATCCCTAAACTTTACTATTATGTGCTACTTTGTTTTGGACTATCCAACTGCTAATCCCAATGAAATACATTCATATTTCAGGTTGTAATGTGACAGAAACTGAAAAGGATCAAGAGGAAGAAATAGTTGTTGAGGGAAAAACTTCCTGCAATCCCATGAAAATATGATCGCCGATGTATTTTAGACAGACATTTTAAATTGTTTTCCACTTGATCAGAGGAGAAATTAAAGTGACATTTAAGCTGACAGGCCGTTTGCTCGCCGTCAGGCCACCTACGCCGAGGAAACATGTTTGTTCTTCGTCTTGTGAAGTGCTGAGATCAGAGCCAGAAGCCTTTTCCTGATTCCTGATAACGATCCCTGTGAAGCCGTCTGTGAACGCCGGGATCAAACAGCTTAAATGTTACCCCTGTACTTCATCTGTTGGTGTAAAATCAGTGTCACAAAGACCCGACAGAACAGTTCATGTTTGCTGCCCTGCTAAACATCAGGGCATAAACTAAATCCATCCATCCATCCATATTCTGTTCACCCTTGTCCCTAATGGGGTCGGGAGGGTTGCTGGTGCCCATCTCCAGCTACGTTCCGGGCGAGAGGCGGGGTACACCCTGGACAGGTCGCCAGTCAGTCGCAGCATAAACTAAATGGAATAAGTAATTTCAGTGCTTCATGGGCCTGGTTTTAACCAAATGGGTTTTTTTTTCCACATTAATACATAATAACATATTAAGTTAATTCTAAGCATTAAGACACAAGAATTAGAGAGAAGTGCACAAACTTGCATCTCAGTTGGACATATTCAACATGGACGTTGGTTTGACAAATACGGAAATGCAATTTCTCTTGCTGGTGCAAGAAGATGATGTGCAGGAACAAAAAGTAAAAATGTTTATGTTAAAGCAGAAATATCTCAATGACAGATGGCCTTGAAGAAATGCTGGGATATTTTAGTCCAAGCATCAGTCCCTACAGCTTCTGTTCTGACCACGAATACAAATGTAGTTTCTGTCTCTGAACAGGAAAACATTAACGCCGGGCTTTCCTTCGCTTCCTCAAAGAACCCCGACTCCGGCTGCGACTGTGGGACCCAAAGATGGAGTTCCACGATGAGCTCCGGCTGTAGCTTCTGTAGGAAGAGTAGCTGCGACTGCAACTGCGACTGCGGCTGTGACTGCGACTGCGTCTTCGTGTGAAGAGGCTGCTCCATGACGACACGCTGGTGGAGCGGCTGCTGGCGGAAGGGCTGGGTCTGAAGTAAGGTATGGGTCGCTTCCTGGCACTGTGGAGATTTGGGAAACAAACAGAGTAGCAAACAGAAGAGTTCATGCTGGCCTGCAGTGACCCAGGTCTCTTGACGTGCTTTGCTTGTCCCACACATGGTGCTGAACATTATATAACAACCAGTTTCGCTTCAGTAACATATTGCTCAAGTCTAGTAATTAATTCAGAGGCAACCGTGTAAACCTGAGTTATATTGTCATAGTTCATTTAGTAAAATATTTTTCCTGGTATCCCTGCCAAGGAAGCCATACTTGTTTACTCTTTAACTTTGCTGTAATGAATTTTGCCATTTAACACGTGTAATTGATGTCGAGGGTGTCTGCGCATCCTGGAAAAGTCTTAAAAAGTCATGTACTTAATATTAAGGCCTTAAGCTGTCTTAAATTAATAAAATAAAGTGCAAGTAGGCCATAGATACATCCATCACAGGTCTTATATTTTGTTTTGGTAAGAATATTTACTCTTGTTAATGTAATTTGTTCTTGGTCTTTTTGGTCAGGCAAAAGTTTGAGTCCACTGCTCAGACATCTTTACAGTGCTCTGTGACTTGAGGCGATTGAGACTACCACTAACTTGCTGCTAACACACGCTTGATAGCTTCTAGCTAGCTAGTGTTTTTGCGTCTATCATGGGTAAGTGTAAATTTGTCACCAGTTAGCTGGACGGTATTTGATTTTGGCTTTATTTTCACCACTGTAGATGAAAGTGAAGTAAGAAGCACAAAGCCACTGCCAAGAGCCACAAACAGACCCCAGAAATTTTAGTTTTTGTTACGCTTGGTTGTATTACAACAGGATCCCCCAACCAATCCTTGTATTGTATTTATACTTTATTTTTAAATTTCATTAAAAATACCACCTTGAGTCAGAGATTGGGCTATGTTTAAAAAAAGAAATGTGACTATTGCACAAGCTAACCTTGGGGAGATTATATATTTATTCATTTTCCATTTTTGCAGAATTGTTTGCACTGTAGAATAATGGAACTAAAAATTATTGCCTTTAAATCAATCAGAAATTGACTTAGAAACCTTCCCGGGCCGCTATGCTAAATTGGTGGCTGTTGTCTTAAGGCCTTAGCATTGCATTAAGGCAACCCTTTATACGACAAAGGAGTAAACTCAAAACCCTCTGCTTTTATAGTGGTTGTCATGGTTACTGGTAATCAGTTAATAAAAGTGGATATGATCAGCATCATGTGGCAGCTCTGGTTTCTGCTTATTCCTAAGCAATAAAAGTGTCCTCAGTTTTTTTCCTATAATTCTTTTGCCAGCAATAGATATTTTATTTTTCCCGTGACTAAATGATGATTGATGTAAAAGAAATGCTCTGTTGTAACACCAAGTTTTAATAATACAGTGAAATATTTTGTTTATCCTGTACTTGTACTATATTTTTTCCTAAAGGAAGATTAAGTACACAAAAACAGAAAGCCGCCTTATCCAATAGTAAAACTTTATTCATCTTTAAAGCATAATTTGGATTCAAATTATGTTTTTGTCTTTTCTTTTATTTAATTTCAAAGTTTGCATAAACATGTAACGTGTCCATCTAAGCTGTTAAATCGATGAGATTTTTTTGGCAATGAAAGTGTGCAGGAATAAAGGATCAGGGCAGACTAAAATCAGCGGTACCTTGTGATGCGGCGCGCTTCCAGATGGCTTGGAGAGTCTCTCCTCCTCTTCTTCATAGGAGAGTAGGACTTGCGTCTTCGTCTCTTTCCACTAACCTTATGCATGTGCTTCAGATTTGTCTCTCTGGAACTGGACTGCCGCTTTCTGTCTCGTAGTCTGGGGAACCAGATTCAACAGTGTGAACATTTAATTACCCAACATCAACGTAGGTTTATTTCTGTACAGCGCTTAAAAAGAGACATTAGCAGCTGTAAACATTTAGTAAAACTCACCTGTCAGCACTGTATTTGGAGTAGCTTCCTCTGGAGCTCAAGCTGACCAAGCTGCCTCTTCGCCTCACATCTGATGAGTTACTCAGGGAACGAGAGTACGAGCTGCGGCAAGAGAGGTGAGCAAATACTGAAAGTACTATCTCTGGTAGAATCCTGCTGGACAGCGTGTAATTGCGATATTAGATAAAGTACCTGCTTGACGACATCGAAGGGCTTCGAGAATAGCGTCCAGAGTACCTGGAAGTCCCTGAAGATCTGCTCCTACTGCTGGAGGAGGACTGCGTTTTCCGCCGCTTTCGCGACGACCTGCTCCTCCTCTGCGCACATCGAGCTGCCTTCGGGCATCTCACAACTTCTTCCTCACATCCCAAGGTTATCTGCCCACTGCAAAGAAAGCATAAAGACATTTTAAGGGTTGGGAGTGATCAATTGTTAAAATGAGGTTTTAAAATTAGGTTCTATTAAAAGGTTGCAATAAGTTCTCTTACCTGCACCTTGATTTCTACGCCCAGTAAACAACTCTAGTCTAGAGAGTTGTCATAGCTTCTTATGTGAACACTATTTTATGAGGTTTTGAGCTATGGTCATGCTCGCGTCAGAGGTGTATTTACAAAGAAAACCATGATTATTTACACAGAAAATGGAGATTGGAGAACACCAATCATTTTCTGTGTAAAACACAAGGGAACAAAACATGTAGAGTGTTTTCAGTATCTTTTATATGAAGATAGTAAATAAAGCAGTGGTATTTTAGCTGCTGTTTTATTGAGTTTTATGTCACATTACTTTTCTAACAGACAGTTACTCTGAATGCAGTCGTCTTACTTGTTCCATTCTCAGTGTTTCACACACAGCCTCTTACCTTTACCTCCCATGTAAATAATGATTGGTCTCATTAAAAATAATTGCACAATGCAAAAATACCCACAGTTTAAAGGCTAATAAATTACTGTTTGCAAAAAGCAACTGTGATATTTTTAGAACTGCCTTTAGCATTAGCCTGAAGTACCAGTTAATCTGGATTAGCACTAAATGTGGACCGAAAGAGAGCCATTTAGTGCCTGATTGCTTTTTAATTGAAAATCACTTCAAAAAATGTGAGCTACCTTACTTATCTGGTAAGTGCTAGTAAAGTAACCAGATATAGAAAACGTCAGAAACATACACTAAGTTCCAAAAATACACAGTAAGTTCTACACAGTATGCTATGACTCCCTGGCAAGTCCCTGGTAAGTTTTAAGATAGCAACCAGCAAGCTTTATGAAGGTAAAAAAACAAACAAGAAACCTTGCAAGTTCTGAAAACTGAACTCGACATTTTGGCAAGTATCTGTAAGTTCCAGGAAAGTATCTGCTAGGTTTTGGGAAAATTACCAGTAAAATTAAGGAACATTTAGGAACATGTTAAGTTAGTTCTGAAAGTTTGCAGCAAGTTATAGAAACTTAACTGTTAAATCCTATTAAAGTCCATTGTAGTTTTAAAACAGAAAGTGTTAAGTTCTGGTAGAATAATTTATAAAGCTGAGAAAAGTTCCAGGAAAGTACCTGCTAAGTTTTAGTAAAGTACCTGGTAAGTTCTTTAAAGTACCTTGTAGGATTTGAAAAAAAAAAGCCTTTAATTTCTGAAAAAGTGCGCCGGACTGGAAATTTCAAATGACTGTGAACACAGAATCTTTTTTCCCAAAGGATAATGGACACATTTAGATTGATAATACAATCCAAACACAATGTTCACCTCTTGCTGTTTCCACTGAAAATGGTAGCAGAGAAGCCATGTTCCCCGTACGGTTTGCATGAGGAAGCGTAGCTTGTCACAGAGTTCCCTGAATCGGAGCCGTTGTCTCTGTCAGCAAAGCGTTGCTTCTCAGGAGGTGAGGTAAGACGTTGACAGCAGTTCCTCTGGTTTTCAGCGACACTTGCTCGAGAAACACCAGCTTTGCTCGATGGAGGTGAGGATGTGTCGTTACCAGAGTCGTAGTCACATGTACCTTTGGCGTGACTCGAAAAATCCTGAGCTCCTTTCCCATTTAAAAGCTCGCTTCCAGGCTTCAACGACAAAATCTGCGAACAGACAAAGAGGCAACAGCTTAAACCCCAATTTGCATGGAACAGAACCTGCTACCTGCTTTGATTTACTCTGAATACACTAGTGCAAAGGCACATATCCCATTGAAAGCACAGTAGAGATTTATTTTTTTCTTGGGACAAAAAGCTTTGAAATAGAAAGATATCATGCAAATTTGAAGCATGCGATTAACCTCGAAAGAAAGTTTGAACTCAACTAAAGTCGAAGAAATCAACAAGAAAACTGTTTTGTAAAAAGAACTGCACTTAAACAATTATATGGAAGGGAGAAGAAAATAGCAGAGAAGAACAAAAGAATCTATGTGTGAAAAAAATCTACCAGCTCTAACTCCAGTGAAGAGGAAAACAGAGTAAACAATAACCCCATTGAAAAGCCTCATTTAAAAAACATTGAACAAACATCACAAAAATGGGTTTATATAGAAAAGAAAAGGATTGCAGACTAAGAAAGATCCCACCAGTCTAACTAAGAAAGCCCTCAGAATAGAACAGATGATTGCTTTTCTCTCTCCTGTAAGAATACATTTTAAGCCTTCAGCGACCTACAAGTAAATCCCTGAATCTGCAGATAGCAGCGACTTACCAATCAAGATTTCCTCCTTAAGTAGGTAAGGTGTAAAAAAAAAGGGAAGAGCGGGCAACATAAGTGCATCATTAGAGTCGTAAATTGCATTAAAAAAAAGACAATAACCCTCTCTTCAAACTCAGAGCCAGTTAGATTTATGTTTTTTACATCGTTTTGTTGTTTTCTGGGGGTGGATATGCAGCTCCCTCCACACTTGGCATGCTTCATAAATGCACGTAAAAACCCTTCAATTACATCACTTTCTCTTCTAGTAGCATCATCTCAGATTGAGTAATTTAGAAGAAACAACCTTTAATTTCAGAATATTTAACACGCAGAACAAAAATAAAAAAACAAAAACATTTTCAGTTTATTGGTAAAAGTCATCAGGTTTTAATTTCAAATGTCCATGAAACCATGTTTTCAAAAAGGTTTCCAGAGTTAACAAAAGCCACCAATATGACATCATCTCCTTTACTTAACGGTATTGAGTGTTTTAGTCTCATTTGAACAAACAGCAATTGGTCCTCCAAAAACTCTCTTTTTCTCTGTTATTGCTTTATTACTGCAAAGATTCTTGTCACTATTTCCTGATTAATACACATCTGCTTTACCAGAATGGTACGCTCTTTTGTCTTTCCTATTTTGAAGAGTGACTTCCGGAAATGGGACTTCTTTGTCACAGGAAGCAGGAAGTTAATAGAACTATCGTCTTTTACTGACACTCTAGTCGGCCTTCAGAAGGAAAATTTGTTATGTTTATTTAAAAAACAAATAAGCTTAATATATTTTTTAAATATAGAACTTTTTTTCCCCACTGTACATTGTTCAAAGGTTGTATTTCTCTAAAGCGTTCAGACTGACAATATGTCTCTGCCATAAAAAAGTTGAATTAATTTAAGGCTATTTGCACATTCAGTGCCTGGTCCAGCTGCTAGTTTTTTTCTGTATTGCAAAATAACAACAGATGCAAAAAGCTGGTGCAAAAAAAAAAAACGTTTATTGGGCCCTATCTTCCAGAAGGTTTTTGCAGTCATCAGTCAACACAGCATCCACAAGGGACACATAAACAAATCTTCTACCATCCTAAGAGTTTCACACAATCTGTTCACACTTGGGGCTAAAAGGTTTCACACATTTTAAACATAGACATTCTTCTATCAACACAGATGCTTTCCAGAAAATATTGACTCTTTTAAAAATCCCTGAGTTGTTCTTTTGTCAAAGATAACAAATGGCCATTTTTAAAAATAAATTTCAATTTATAGAGTCTGTGAATAAATGCATTTAGCTAATTAGATGTGTTTTTTTTTTATCTACTTGTAAACCGTTTATAAATATATACAATCACTACGGTGTATTACTGTATACTTCTGTGTGTAAAGTTCCCTTAAAGACTACAAAATAAATGTTGGCATGATTGGATAAATGAATTAATTTACTAAATTTCAATTAAAACCATTTGGTGTGTAATTAAAACATCCATATTTTCAATTAGCATAATTTAATGATTGCTGGGGAGAAATTAAAGATGTTTCATGCTTCACCAAGCAGGAGACAATTGGTTTAAGGACATAGCTGTTATTATAAGGCTCTAAAGAACCCTGAGAAAATTCAACATTAAGCAGCAGAACAGTTTCCAGCTGCTCACTGTGAGATTTAGGTAAGGATGGACTAAAGATGGTCTAAACTAGTAATATTTTTATCATTTCAATCAGAATACTGTTAGAGAACACCAAATGTAAGGCTTAAGAAAAAAAAAGTAAAAAACACTTTATTTAGCTTTGGGGATGATAGTTTCTTTCTTAAAAAAAAAGAAAGAAACTATCATAACTGCAGTAATAACCTTTTTTTATTACTGCAGTTAGCATTAGCTTTTACTGAAGCAGAAGCCATATTAGATTTTGAAGAGGCAATTGGTGACAAACTTTTGACTTTCTACATCATAAATCTTTATTCAGGAGGAGTTCTAGATGATTGTTAGAAATTAGTTCATTTCCAACGTTTACGTACAAAACATAAAAGCATTTATACATTAGACTGGTGTTTGTAAGCTTTACACTTGAAGGGAAAGGAGGTAATGGGGTTGCAATTTCCCTAGCAGATTTTCAGTATACATCATAAGAAGGCTTGTAAAGAAAGTGACTCATTATTGTATCACCAAGAGACGTTTGTGGAAAAAACCCCACCTGTTTTTATAAAGTTTTTATTTTTTTTAATTTCGAGGATGTTTCAACAGTTAAGAATCAGCTTATCCTCCATCCATGGTTTGGCACTGAATACTGAGGAGGAAAGGAGAGCGCACACATCCAATGCAAAAAAAAAGAAAAAAAAAAGGGGGGGGGATTAAATGATTGCTTGGTTTTGAAGAATACAGAAAATTGAAATAACTAGCACTCCAAAAACATATAAAGGTTTTAACTGTTGTCAGGAATGCTAAAAAAAAGAATGTGTTCCTGACAATTGCAAGTAGCCGAAACGTGTACCTTTTTTTACCTACATTAAAACCTTTGGAATGCTGGTTATTTCCTTTTTCTTTCATTTTTTTTGGCACTGAATCTTCGCAGGTGGTGAAAAAAATCGAATATTTGATAAGAAACCATATAAAACAACCTTGGTTTGAATTGAAAAGGTTGAATAAATGAAAAGTTTCAGTATTGTCAGAGGTGTTTCAAACTGGACCACTAAACTTTTTACCAAAACCCAAATAATTGTGAAACTATTTAATCTCTTACTAAAACTTTTTCTCTTCATGCCAGATTGGATCAAGGACTAACAATTGCCTTTTTCCCTGGTAAAATAAAGGGAGAATCTCAGTATGTCTCACTGTTTAGAGGCTCCATCTTCTATTAGACTAAATATAAATAAATATTTGAAAATGACCTGGACTGAACCTTCTACAGCACACACTTTGTTTGCAAACTATAATAATAACCAACAGATAAAAAGCCTATACTTATGAAATCAAAGCTTTTAGTCACTTTGTTCAAACAATATCTGCAGTTGGTGACACTGTAAAAGAAAAACAGATGGCCATTATGTTTCTGTGCTGCCTTCTAGGGTTTAAATTTGTCGCATATTTCTAGTTTTGGTAATTTGACTATCATTTATCACAGGTATATAAACATCTTTATATTTATGCATTTCCCACGTGGTTTATTTGCATGTTTTTTTTTTATTCTGTTAAATCTTTATGTGCGGCTGTGAAATCCACTCCTGATGTTTTTAAATGCTTCTGGAACATTGTGATTTAGCACAGTAGTAAACGTAAAACACATCATTACTATCCTCCGCACCACTTCGGCTTCACACCTGTGTTGAAAAGCTTTCCTATATAAAGGTAAACAGCTTTTACATGTGATGCTTTGAGATACATCTTGGTTGCAATTAACACCTGAAACAGCTTTGTGTAATTGCACCATAAATATAGAAATCTAAAGCAACTTTAACGTAGTGAATCTTGAGATATGCATGTGAATATAACTTAGAAAACAAAAAACATAAACAGTTTGACATGTCCAGACCAGAGGAACTAATTTGAACCTGCGGCAGCATTGTAAAACTTGGAAACTGTACTTACCATGCCCGCTGAGAGGATGGAGCGATATTTAGGAGCCGTTTTACACACAGATTTAGATGCATGTCTCCACTTTGCTTCGGTGGGGTTCAGCGCTGCTCGGGTTTCCTCTCCAGCCCCTCCCATGGCTCTGAAAGCCTGACGAACCACAGACTTCTGCAGGTGTCTGTGGGGAAATGCTTTGGTTAGTTGACTCTACAACACAGAATTATGTTAGCGATGCCTGTGACTCGTCTCAGCTGACAAGCGCATTTGATGTTAATGAAGCATATATGAGGGTGCAGTTGTTTTTGTGGTAAAACACAATGTAATTACTGTTACACAACCAAAAAAGAAGAAGAGTTTCAGTTGTATTTTAAGTACAAGTTGTGAGATTTTAATTAAAAGTGTGAGGTTTGATTGTATTTGTCCCCAAAATTGTTGGCAACCACTGAGCTTTATAGATTTTGTTTTCTAATTATTTTAGCTCAGACAACAATAAACTTGTTTAACCTCATTTAAAATCTAGGTATGTTTTAATAATAATGAGTTTCTTGTCGCGTTTTAGTTTAATTGTGATGCCACCTTGTTTCCGCTTTCTGATTTGAATGCTAAATCAGTGCTAACTTCACCTGCTGTGTAGCTCATACACTGCAAAAACACAAAAAGTATTTTTTTAGTGCAGTTTCTAGTGCAAATATCTTAGTACACTTGAAATAGAGCAAAACTAACTCACAAGTAACTTTTTGACAGGACATAGGAGCTTGCTTTAGGTCAGTATATTTTCCGCTGGCAAATTATTTAACTTATAAAAGGTAAAAATGTCCAATTATAAGTGAAATATTCTGTTAGGGTGACAAGTATTTTTTCATCAATATTAAGGAATTAGTTACTTAAAACAAGCTTCAATGTCTTGCTGAATGGCTTAGTTGTAAATTAATTTGGTCTTATTTCAGGTATAGTAACATATTTGCACTAGAAACTAGGCCAAAAGTATTAAGATTTTGAGTTTTTGCAGTTTAACAAATAAAGTTATCCCATAGGTCTAAATTAATTATTATTTCTTTACAAGAAATCTTCACAGCTTGTTGTACGCATGTACTTGTGATTATTTGTCTAACAATAAGGCTCACCACCCAGGGTGGCATCTCTTTGGTGGCTGCAAATGACTAAGAAAGAAACATTATGTGCCAGTTGTTACCTGCAAAGAGTTCAGTGTTTCTTTTGGAGCATCCCATCAATTAAGGTCAAAGGTGGTTTAACATTTAAAGTTAATCTATTATATATAAGTGTAATATTCTTCTACTAAGAACAATCCAAGCTAATGTAAGTATATATGAATGTTCATTCATTGTTTTGGAATATTTTGTATTTATTTTTCTCAAACTTGTGTACATCATTATTTTGAACCAGATTTTGTGATGGACTCATTGCAATATGTTCAAATGTGTTTAAAACACACACGTTTCATATGTAGGATGTTTAACTTGGAAAATTGTGTGCGCATTGCATTTCTTATTTTACATATTTCATTTTGGGGCTTTTAAATGAACATTTTGTTGCTTAACTTGCAGGATATGTGGCCTGCATCACCTGGCAATGGAGCTTACAATAGAAATCCGTCCAGTTCTGCAATAAAGGGCGTTAAACCTTTTGTTAAATTTAAAATGTTCATGATTGTCTACTGTCATTTGAGAAATAAATACAGTAAATGTGAAACTGAGAGATGAATGCTACTGATTATCATACTATTTATTTAATACACGCTGCCTCACTATTTTGTCTCAATGTGTTATATATTTATAAACCTCTAGCATTCTCTTTTATTAAATACTGTACTCTATGTGAGTCCTGCCGTCTTCCCTGAGTTTTTATCCTGAACTCATTAGTCAGATTTACTGTTTTAAATTTTACATAAAATTTTACTGTTTTACATTTCTTATTTACAATACAACAATTTGCATCAAACTGAGGTTAAAGTGAAAGAATTACCCCTTTTATCCAGCAATTCCACTAGCAATTACTCAAATGTAATCAGAAAAAAAGCCACACCACAGAACCTCTTACATATCACCGAAACCCCAATATTTCACTCTATTTCGTCCTAACTGAGTGAATTGATCAGAGAAGTGAATCTGTGGCCATTTTCTGTGAGGTCGTGATAAGAGTTGGTTATACTGGAGCAGGAGGAAGTCACCTCTGTCTTATCAGTTTGTGCTGCAGTGAGACCAAGACGCCTCAAGCTGATAAGAAAGAAGTGTTGGGGTTGGAGGGAGAGAAGGGGGCCCTACCTGTCCCCCGTGAAGGATCTGGAGGAGGATGCGTACGACTCCGACCTCCTGTAGTGCCGCCTCCGACGTGAGGAGTGAGTCCGTGAACTGGTGGAGAGCAGAGAAGAAAAGAAAAAGAGGAGAAACGAGGGCTGAGAGTTGAAACAGAGATGAAACAGTTTAGAGATACTAAAAGAAAGCGGAGTTATAGGGAGATAGAACGGAGTTAAAATAAGCAGCTATTTAAATTCTATGCCATGAAAAAGCTTAAACACCCCTTGAATCTTTTTCACAATTTATTTAGTTACAACTGCGAACTTTGACAAAAGAAAACTATATCTAGTTTTTAAATCTTTTCATTACAAATAAAGATCTGAAAAGTGCGGCATATGTGTATTTAGTATGGAAGAGGGTAAGGACACTGAAAAAAACAACAACAA
Source organism: Xiphophorus couchianus (assembly GCF_001444195.1). Taxonomy (NCBI): domain Eukaryota; kingdom Metazoa; phylum Chordata; class Actinopteri; order Cyprinodontiformes; family Poeciliidae; genus Xiphophorus; species Xiphophorus couchianus. The sequence continues at coordinate 5,534,862 of NC_040239.1, forward strand.
ATTCTGACTTTTTTCTCAGAATTTTGATTTTTGATTTCAAAAGATCAAGTCAAAATTCTGAGATGTTTTTCAGTGCTACTAGCCCTCTTTCATAATTAAGGAGTCCTTATTTTGATGTCCCTAAATAAAATCTAGTCCAACCATTTTCCTCCAGTTGATGGAAAGATGGTTGGAAATAAATACAGGCTGATTGTGAAGGAAGATTTGACACTGCTGTGGAAGTTCACCTTTTAGCAAAACAATAACCCAAAACATTCAGCCTGAGCAACATTTGAACAGTTTACTTGAAAGGATAATCATGTTGGAATGGTTAGCGGGAATTCAGACATTAACCCACTGAGACAATGGATGCTATTAATTCAGCCTCACTCAGTCTGAGCTGTTTCACAAAGAATGTCGGGGAAAGATTAGATGTGCAAAGCTTGTAAAGACAAACAGCTCTGTGTTTACACAGGGAGACAAATACAAATGCCACATTTTAAGATTTTAATTTGTAAAAAAAAATCAAAAACAGTAAAACATTTTTGCTCCATCTGCATTTTCGCTCTATCTGGGTCTGCAGCTGATATACCTCTGAGGATCTTCCACATTGGCTCTTTATAACTCTGGATAAAAATGATAAAAGACCAACTATTGTTTTTAAGAATAAATACAATAAAACATGAAGATTTTTCAGAAGGTTTTCATTTTTTATAAGGAATAATTGCATAATTTCAAACTATTTTTGCCATTGGGTTCAAAACTATGTGATTTTGACAAATTAGCTATTCTCTTTTTACAATATTTACACGTTTTCTCTTATTTTAAAACCTAACAAAAGTAAAAAGAAAAATAGTAGTTCTTTAAAAATAACAACATATTCTATATAGTAGATATTAGTTTAAAATCACAATTTTTTTCACATTTGCAGCTCTAAACAAGTTTTAGTTAACTGAACTGGTCATTTGAATTGTAAAGGTTGAAGATCCTTGTTCTATTACCTAAAATACCAGTAAAATATATTAATGTTTGTGGTTGACCTGTGGAAAAAATAAGTCGACTAATTTATAAGGCACTATTACAAAACACTAATCTGGTTGAAAGTCAAATTAGGAGAAACTGCAAAATCACAGCATGAAATTGGCTTCAGTTACCCCCTTTTGATATTTGCTTTACTCTCTTTGTGGCTTCGGTGCTTTTCTCCGTGAGGGTTTGTTTTTATCGGCTTGAAGAAAATTTCAAAGCTGCATGTGTCTTTGGTTCCCCTACGGTGCCCTTACATAGTTGTAACATCTATGACAAGCCACAGAGGAAGGAAGGAAGGAAGGAAGGAAGGAAAGGATACTCCAGATGATTCTGATGCAACAATCACAGACTGACCTTTTCTTGTGCTTGCGTTCATCCTTCCTCTTACGTTTTAAACTTGAAGAGCTGGAGGGATCAAAAAGAGCAGAATAAGCCGGAGGTGTTTAACACTGACAAAGCCTTCACAGTCAGCCTGCCTTCTTGCTGATACACTAAGAATCAGGCTTTAAGGTGAAAATCCAGTAATCCTCCTGCATGCATGCCATTGTTACACCACATTTAAAACAGCAACGTATTCTAGATAAATAGAATTTATTTTACTACTACAGACAATACAAATATTAATGATAATACTAAACATAAAAATACCTGTGTTTTGACTTCTTAGAGGTATACCTGGAATGTAGAGAAAGACGATTTGAGTCACTTTTAAAAAAAATAAATCCATACTAACAATACTGTGATAATGAAGAAGACATACCTATGATGCTTGCTTTTCTTAGTGCTCTTCTTCTTCTTCTTTTTCTTCTTCCTCACTGGTGACAGACTGTGTGAAGGAGACCTGAAGGGAAACAAATGGTAATAATGAAAGATAAACATGAATTCTAATACTTCTTAATTAAGTTGAGTTTAATTCAGTTCACATTAAGTTGTTTTGAATATCAATATTTTACAACAAACCATTCAGTGGCATTACAGAGATAGATTTGTGTCCATTGGAATCTAGATGAGTTCAATAAAATCATTTTCAAATAGATACTTTTTAAACTCAGTTTAATCTGATTAGATGAAGGCAAATTGAACAAATTTCATTACATTGTGTTTATTTCAATGCAGTTCTGTTTACACCATAGTTATTCCTAATACATGCACCCGATTTCCATGCAATTTATCAAATTATCTTAAATCCAGTAATAGGTTACAATCCAATTGTTTTCAAATTAATTCCCTATTCCTTTGAAAACAGGGCTTTCCAATATTTATAGCAATAGTTGGAGCAATTTAATACATTTTGTCCTAGTTCAATCATATCATTTTCCAATTTAATACTATTTATTAAAAACAGACTAGTTCAAGTATAAATAATCCAGTTCTGTTGAACAACATAATTCCAAATCCATTGTCCATTGTATGCCGATTATTTCAAATGAATTCCAGTGTAATCTCATTAAGTATAATGTAAGTCGTTGTGGTTAATCAGACAATTAATTTAAAGTTGGTTCATTTAAGTTAAAATCAGTTTCATTCAAATTGAGCATTTCTACAGTTTCTTTAAAGGCAATAATTGAAAATAATTTGAAGTACCTGCAGTTTATTTCATTACAAATGATTGTGGCGCAATCTACAAAGATAAGTGAATCTAATTTTTTATAATTTATTTATTAATTTATTTCAGTTCAGTCCAAATAGAGAGTGAATACAGTGCAAGTCACTACACTTATAAATTAATTTCTATTATTAGTTTGATGCATTACAGTAAAATAGTATTATTAAAATGCATAAATACCTTCAAATCTTTGGTTTCATGGATTTACTGCATGTTCATTGTATTCTGCCGTTTCAAACACCAAAGGAATGCAACGTTGCAGAACTGGCAAACTTTTAAAACTCACCTTCTTCTTTTTTTCTTCCGCGCAGACTTTCTTTTCTTCTTCTTCTTCTTCCCTTTCGCCCGAGGGGAGAGGACACCATCAAAGGAAGGGCTGTGGGGCCGAAACAGAGAAGAAGGAAACATCTGCAGTCACTCGTGAGACATGATGGATGATGTTCAGCACCAAGACGCCAACAGAGACTAGTATTGCAGATTAATCTGAACCTATAAAATAATTACAAACCCTCAAAGAAAAAAAAAAGCAGCTATTTATGTACAGTATATTAGAGCCACTTCAGGTGGTGTTCAAACAAGATGTGCAGTCTTTAAACCTCTGGAGTAAAGATCTGTCCAGTTATATTAGGACATTGTTGGATTATGAAAAAAAAAACCTGCTCAGCTGGTAACTTTTCTGGCTTGTTTCATTTCTGTCAGCTTGCCAACTCCATGATTTTTTCAAATGTGATGGCCATTAGGTGCATGTTTCACCTGATTTAGCTGCTTATACTGAGATCCTAAACTGTAGAACCTACCTGCATTTGGTTTCTGTTTAAGGCTGTAATTGATCTCCATTTATCTGTCCTTCTGCAGACTGCCTTTTTTAAAAATACGTTCACTTGGACTTTTTAGATTCTTCATGAGTGTGCCACTTTTCTAACATTTTCATTGTATACATTTTCATAGTTCTCCACATTTAATGTCTACCACTGCACACTGTCTTCTGCCTGAACGCACATTTTCCTTCAAATCCTTATTATTCATCTTCCCCACTTTTACTCTTTTTTTGGACTGAATTTATCATTACACAGAAAAAGAAAACTGTCAAGTTCCTTCTTGTGGTCAGATTGATTAATTTCCAGATGCCCACCTTTTCCCTCTGTCTGAAAGTGAGACATCTGAGAAAGGAGATGAAGGGCTTCAAAAATCACCGAAGGCTTACTGAGCGGTCCTTTCAAGGACAGGAGCAAAGGCAGTTCGTGAGCGAGCCAAAAAAGTGATGTGAACAGAAAGGAGATTACATCACAATGAGGCCTGAGAAATTGTCAAGAATATGGGATGATTTTAAAAGGACACAAATTGTATCCTCTGTGACTGACTGATGGAAACTCAGGGTCTTCTCAACAACATAAACACTCCTAAAATACCTGCTGAATGTCTGATCTCTAATATTTTAACCATTTTACATGAAGAGAAATAGTTAGTAATCACAAACCACAACGGCGTTTAAGAAAATCCATCTTTAATGGATGAGTGAGACGGTCCTTTAAAATTTTTATAAGGATCCTGAAGGTGAGAGGACCAAAACGTTTGGCAGTAGACCCCCAAAAATCTTCCTCTTCTTTTAGCTCTAGATTCCTGTGGGGTTTTCATGACAACACAAGCAGATCCTCAATCCAGATTAAGGAAATTAAAGATGCAAAGTAACCATTAAACAGTATCTGCACAAGAATGACTTACAGACAAAATAAACCCCACGTATGCTCCATGTCACAATCTTGTTTTTCATGACTTTGCAAGGAAGCATCAAACATATGATGATAACTTTAACGTCTAATTAGAAAAAAAAAGATAATCTATACGGTTGTGATGGTATTCTGCATTGCTGTCATGACAAGGAGTCCCATAGAAAAAAATGTTTTCTGCATGGATTTGTTTCTTCTTTTTACTTGAAACAATGGACCTTACCAAGCTCCGCCCACAACCGACCCACGTGACCGCATGTCTCACAAGCAAAGCCTTGCGATTACTGCATCACTTCTACCGGATTTTCACAATATATCAGCTACTACAATGGACAGAGGAACTAACAAGTTCATGTCATCATCTGGGAGGAGGTTACTGGTTTCTCAGTCACAAGCTGGTTGTAAACCTGAGGCCAGCAGGTGTCAGTCAGTTATGGTAGATCTGAACTTTGGTTTGATGACGTCGATATGAGAAGCTACAGACTGATAGGAGGAACCAAAGAGCTCTGGAAAGGTAAAGGAAAATCTTCTGAAGTTGGGGTATAATTAATTTAATTTCACATAATTACCACGGTAGAAGCCATTTGTTTATGAAACATATTTGTTCTATTTGATGTTTGTTGTGAATGACATAAACTCACAAACGAACGAGGTCATTAGTCCAACGTTTAGAAACTACAGCGGCTGTAATGCGCCACAGCAAAGGGAAACAAAGGTAAAATAACCCGAACAGGTGATCAACTCAAAACCACTCCTACCTTTTTACTCTCTCTCTCTCTCTGTAGTTTAAGCACACCTGTTTCCGTGGCAACCGCCTGCTCCCCGCAAGACGAGCAAAGATTACTTTAAAAACATAACATTCAGTCCGTTACGATATCAAGTTTCCAGGCTTGATATGTATTTCTCGATCATTAATCAGCGCTTCCCTGAACACAGCGATGGTTGATTGACTAGCTGTACTTGGTGCTAGAGTGGCTAACACGAGTAACAGTTTAGTCCAAAGCCTTTTCTGCTCAAATAAAATCTTTAGTGTATGTCAGATACAGTACATGTTGCATATTGATCTGTTTAGCTAACGTAAGACTGTGTAGCAGACAGGCTTCAAGGTGTAGAAATTGTATCAGTTCTGCCTTTATGCTGTACTTAGCTAACGGGAAGCTAAGTGTGTTTGTGAGACGGCCACGCACGTGACCACGTAGAATGGACATCAGCCAATGAAACGCGTCCCCTCTGGTAAGGTCCATTAAGCTTCAGTCTGGGAGAGACGTCAAACCTTATGTGGAGATGCTTTCACTGGTGTTCCTAGTTTAGGAGGAACACCAACTAGTTCCTAGTTTAGGATATCGATCTGTCTGTCTGTCTGTCTGTCCACCTATTTGTCAATGCTATTGACAAGCTGCTGTATTTTGATTACAGTGTATGGAAAATGGCATTACCATGTGAAATAAACAACAAGTGCCTTTATAATAATATTTCCAGGATTTGTCAAAATGTGTTTGACAAATCCTATTACTGCTCATTCAAGAGTAATGCTGCAATTTATTTGCAATTTTAAGAGAAAAATGCCACTTTTTCCTGATTTTAAACAGGAGTGTTGGATACTGTAACATAGTGAACGCATAACGGAAACATGCAACCACTAAACTCTAGAGACTGTGTGCCAGTTTCGCTGGATCCACAAGAGTGTCCTGTAGTAATAAATGGCCCTGCTTGGCATCGTCGGCAGTTCAGGAGCATTAGGAACTGAAATGCATTAGACCTGATTAGACTCAGCAAGCCCAAGTACCCTCTCCTGATAATGAGAACGCTTTGTCACTCATTAACACTTTGACCATTCTGGCCTTGTAGTGAGAGAGCATTTGCATTTCTTCTGGCCAGCAGAAACGGTTTCTCTTGATGAGATGGAGGGAGCAAGGGAGCAGTCATTTTCCAGCTATGTAGGAATCGCAACTCAGCGCAACAATTGTGAATAAAAATTGGGATTTGAGGACATCTAATAAGAGCTCAGATTCATTTACCTACGGAGTATTTTTATTTTTTTCCCCCAATGTATTGAAATACTTTCTAAACATGTCTTTATATGTAAGCTACACACTTTCCTTGGGATACAGTATAAGTTGTGTTTCTAGGTTTCTGTCTAATGAGGTTTTTGACACTTAAGGTTTTTGACAAATAAATGCTTTAACTGATTCGCCTCCGTTTTTTTTTTTTTTTTTTGTAATTTGGTGCAAACTGTTCCCCAACATCTTCACCCGCCACCGTGCTTATCTGGTCGAAATATTTCATGACTGATCGAGACTCAGCATCTGACAAAACAAAAATCACAAATGAGGTTCCTCAAGTGTCTATTCTCTGACCTCTTTTACTCAATATTTAAATGTTCCACTTGTTTACAAGATATGATTAAGAAATCAGGCAAAGTTTCCTAATCATATCTGATGACACAGTTATATCCAGATTTGGGTAGTAACTAATTACAATAAGTCAACTACACTAACTTGAGTAACTTAAAAAAACACTTTTAGTGGTATTCTAACTATGCTGTAATTTTTACTTTTACTTGAGTAATTTAATTATGAAGTATTTCTACTTTTACATGAGTAAAATTTCTGGATTTTCTACCCACTGATTGAAGAACAAACATGTTTTAATCCAAAATTCACCAGACAGATTTTTTTTTTGTCTGATTTTATTTTTTGATATTTATATGAATTATTGTCATTTTCATCCATAACATATTAAATGTCCACTTATGTCTATTTTTTAAAGCATATTTTTAAATATTAAATTATTAATATTTTGATTAGTTACTCAGTACTTGAGTGGACTTTTTACCAAATACTTTATTGCTCTTAAGTAATTTCTTGGATGACTACTTTTTACTTTTACTTGAGTACTTGACTTTTTAGGTCAGAAAAGCAATTGCTTACAGATCAGGATTCAAGTTAACTCAATAAGGCCAAAACGTATATTAAATATGCTTTAAAGGTTTTGGCCAGTTTGTTATATTCTTTAAAATGTTGTCAGAACAAAGGGCTTACCTTGGAAACAGAACACAGAAAAACTGGAGTTTGACTTTATTTTTAGCATGTTTCATTGTTATACTGGTATTTTCACTGCTTTCTGTAGAAAATCAATCAGGCACCTGCAGCTGATCAAAATAATGCCAGCAGAGTTTTGGCCAGCAGCAGGAAATAATCCCAATCCTTAAATTACAACACTGGCTTCTTGTTTGTAAAGTGATTTAATTATAATTCAGGTTTGAAATGTACTGCAGACTCCTCAGGTCACCAGAGATATGATTACGAAAAAAATGAAACAAGGCAATACATCATGTAGTTTCTACTCCACAATACAATTTTCCTGAAAATATGTGCAGAAACTCCTTAAAAACAGTAGAATAAAGTGTTTAAATATTGTTGTTGTTTCTTTGGTGTATTTCTGGTCTTTAATGTGATTTTCTCTACCTCGGTTCTTTTTATAAGGCATTCTGAAATGCCGAGTGTACGCTTTCCCTGAAACCTGCCTAATATTTGCTCATTAAATCTGACATGCTGTCTTTAGAAAAAGCGAAAATCAGTTTAATTTTATAACTAATGTTTGATTTCTCCGCTGAGTTGAGCTGCTGCGATCCAATTAGCAAGATAACAATCCGAAGAGAAAGTGCTTTTCCCAACAGATGACGTTTCTTTCTGGCAGCACTTTGTTATTGAGACAAAGGGTTTGGAAATTTATGTAGTTAATTAGCCATTGAAAAACATAAATAAAAAAACACAAACGCAGTATTAATCATGCACTATTTGTAAAAGCTTTTGGGAAAAGCAGGATTCTTCTGCAATGCTTCCCGGAGGCTCTAGCCAGTGAACCCGCCACCTTGCAGTCAAAGGCATTGGTGGAAAAAGAAAAACTTATATCTCCTTTTATTTTTTTATAACACCACAACAGATGTCCAGTGTATGAATATACACACAGATTTATTATTACACCCAATTATAAATTAAATCAAGTTTTTCCCTCTATTATTTTTAATGCATCATAGACTAACAGGCTTAGGAAACGGACTTGAACAGAAAGGCAGGTTGTTGGACAAATTTACAAATGGCTGTGAAGTGGTGAGCTGTGCAGTGCTGGCTGCAGGTATTTAAGCAACACATATAGATGTCCAGAGTAGTTCGCTCTGAGCAATTAGAAGAGCCATAAAAGGGAATACTGTGACTGACTTTATTGTCATTTTGCATGCACAGGGTGTATACAGAACGAAATTTCGTTGCATACGGCTCAGGACAGTGTTTTGAGCTTCCAATGTTGTGAGGTTACTCCAGAATAAAATAAAATACAGTATAAAATATGAATATAAATCTAAATATAAAATATAAAGTGCAGGACTGACAGTAAAATAGAAGTTATTTAGTGCTGACTGTATTCTTAGAGATTAGACACTTATTGTCCACTCCAAAAAACCCCACATCACTCCATATAAGCAATATGAAAAATGTGTTGCTTAACAAAAACAAAAACAATCATGTGGTGAGAAATTAAAGGTTTTAATAAAGAGTTCCATTTTACAAAAATGTTTAGCTTGTAGAAAGATTTTACAATTGAGTTTGAAAATGTTGTAAAAAAATAAAACGCCCTTTCAAGTGGAAAAATAACTAATCAGAGGTTACATCATTAAAAAAAGGCAAGGCCGTAAATTTTCATGGAACTGTTCCACATATGCTGTGTATGAAAAACATAATGTTTTCTCTTAGTGGTTGAACGCAGTGAACAGTCGGGTTCCAGACCACCAGTAATGTCTGGGTTGTTGGTAATGGAGCAGCAGACGGTTGATGGAAGATGGCCCTAAAACATTTTGTTTCCTCTAGTAGTATGTTTTGGACACATAGGGGACCATTGTAAAGATATTACACACCGAGTGATGTGGCCCAATTTCCTGCCTTCATACCAGGCACAGTAGTTTGTGAAATAAGCTACAACTGCGACCTGTTAGGAATTTTAAACACACAGACGTCACAGAGGAACAATTTGGTGATGACGCAAAATCCCATTTCTCTCTTCGCACCCAGTTCTTTTCCCTTACATCCAGCTTTGTAAAATCACAAATGTTTATAAGAGGAGAAAGTGTAATTTTCTTAAAAATAGACATTTTTCAGAGCTACTTGCACAAAAAGTTGGGTGTATGAACAATTTTCTGGAAAACTGTTCTAGTTGTAAGTGTTTTTTTTTTTTGCCTGCCATTTGGTATTATTGTCAATCATGCGTCATAGAAAAGATAAGGTGAACACAGTCATATTTCTTAACAAAAAGGCCTTTTATGGCCACATAAGCCATTATAATGTGCACTTAGCTGGTAAATACTGTGCCTTCAATTGAGATGATCTTAGCAGGAGTTAATGGTGGCTTTCTGTGTAAACTGGGTAAGAATTAACCTCCTTATGCAAGATTAGAAGACCATGATTTAATGGAGGTAGAGGGTGTGAGAAATAAAATGTAATGTTGCAGGAATTATAGGCTGCTATACTGTGACATGTTGTATGACTTAGACTGGCTTAGGCATATATTTTCTCCCCAAAATGTTGCAATTTTATAATTAAATTTTGATGTATAGTGTCTGTTTTTGTCACAAAAACTCTGGAAAATGTAGCAGTCATTTGGTTTCTCCTTGGTGATAATATTAAATAAAACTCCCACTAATGTCTGTTTACATACAAGGAATTTGTAACACCCACAACGAATCATTTCTGCGAAACATTTTCTGATTTTACCATGAAACATGAACCATTTCTAGAGATTTAAATAAAATGTCACTTTTAAACCAAATATTTGCCAAATTAACCAGGTGTCTTTGAGCTGTTTAGACATTGTTCAGAAGTGGAAAAGCTAACCTAGTGAATTGAATTAAATAAAATAATAATAAACCAATATTGTAATCCGACCATTGTTAAATTATAAGCTTCAAAGCATGTGAAAACCTTGTTAAATCCAGTTATATTGTATGGATTTCTGGTTTAGGAGGAATTTTAATATGTTTTTGTTATTATTTTGACAGAAACAATGCTAACTATTTTTCAACTGCAGTCCCCGGACACAAACACAACATACACCAAACAATTCAAATACAACTATACCCCAAAAAACTAGTGAGAGATAAAGTTAGCAAGTGTAAAAGAAAGTTAGAAATATCTAAACGTCTTTGATATACAACAGCAGTATGATTATAAAATAACACCAGAAATACATACTGAGAAGTGTTATACACTTTCAAAATGTATATTCATGCAGTTGAATTAATTATGTCTAGTTTTTTTTTCTCTTCACATATTCAAAGCACCAACACCACATACTGAATTTATCATTGTTCACTTTTCCTTTAGTCAAAAGGCAGTTTTGAAGTGTGAAAAGCATACATGAAAACACATCAATCACATTGGTATAAATCACACAGAATCACACAGAGAAAAGTGTTAATTCCCACAGTGTTTCATATTGGAGGCTTTCGAAGACGTCAAGGCCCACTGGGACCACTTTTCAGCCAAAATGGATACACCGCAGAGCTGTTGCATTAGGCAGCTGAAGGTGCCAAGTATAAAAGAAAACAAAAATAAAAAAAGGCTTCAAGAAAAAAAAACGTTAAAAAGTCGCATTTTTAAGAGGAGCAGAAGCTGGAAAAAGTTTTTTCCTCATACTTTTGGGGTTATGCCAAATAACTCTTAGTTATTTAAACGCATACAAGAGAAACTTTATCAGACGCCTGCATATCTCTGTGTTTTATTCATTGTAAAATTTTAATACCAACAGTTGCTGCAGGATAAAATTCACTGAGCTTTGTTACTGATGCAACCTCAAATGTGCTTCACACATCTCAATGTTCCTCCTGCTGTGCTGCTGCAAACGCTTTGAAGCTTTTATATTAATGAAGAGGTCCTTACCGCTGATTAAAAGAAGAAGAAACTAAAGGAAAAAGAAAATGAGCCTTCCAGGTTAAGATTTCCCTAAAAGAAAATCCTAATGATGCACAGTAAAGTTTGACAGCAGATTCTTTCTTTGTGTCCTTCGGGGTCGACCTGATAAGACTTTTATGTTTCAATCCACCAGAATATAGAGATTATTCTGCTTTTTCTCACTTAGAGTCGGGCCCTGAAGAAATTCTGTGGATCTGCAGAAGTGGTTTATCATAAGCACTGTGATCTACAAAAGCAAAGCAGAAAAACAAAAACAAACCCCTACCATTCATCACCAGCTTCGCGTCTCTCTCATCAAAACTCCTACGTCTTTAACATGGATTGATTTCTAAGTCCTCTTATCTTTTCCCCAGCGCTTGTTGTTTGAGCTTAGGAAACCCTCTTGATGATTTTTGAAGCGTTTCATTTGAGCATCAGTGAGAGCACAGAGACTAACTCACATTCTGGCCCTGCGGTGGCTGTGGTGTTTACGTCCACTTCCTTTGATGCAGCCGTTCCTGTCTGCGCTGTCCACCCTCATGTCAGCAGCTTTCCGATCGTCTGTCTGAAGCGGCTGGTAGGATGTTGTTGTTTCTGAGCTGCACAGGAAACAGAAAAGAAAAAAAAAGAAAGAACAGACACATTTAGACAGAAACATTTTTTTTTTGCGCTTCAGCAAAATGTCAACATTTGTGGGGTTTTTCTTAGTCTCCACAAGCCTAAAGCTTATATCAGACAACGGTGAAAAAGAGGATTTAGCTTGCTTGGTAATAGTTAATCCCTCCAGTCTACTAGCCATATGTTTTAGTCTCCACCTTTTCCTGCTGGAAGCTAATCTCCAGGAAAAACTGAGGTCATTTGCAAGTCAAACTGATACGTCAGTTGAAATGTAGTAATGTACATGCTTCAGCTGCCTTGACATTTAAGTATTTTTGTTTTTTGTTTCCAGGTAGAGGTGACGCAAGTTGTAGCAATAGATTACATTCTTCACGTCTCTACTATGTTTTTTTTTTAATCAAACATAGCAAAAAACAATATTTGAACAGCAGGTTTTCTTTAGCTAGCAAAGTAAAATCATTAAATATTCCACGCCCTGGCCCTTTTTTTTGTAGTTTCAGTGGTTTAGCTGAATGTATGATGTAACAGTTGTTAGAAATGCTACCTCACAGCAGGAAGGTTCTGGGTTTGAATCCCAGATGGTTGCTTTTTGCACGGAGTTTGCAAATTCTTACTAAATGTATCAAAAATCAAAGTAAGGTAAAACAAATTATTTCCTGCTTCTACGTATTACTGCAACAACCCTTCCACAAACAATGTTCATCCACAAATGATTTGATAAATTGAGTTATTTGATGTGGGCCCGCAGTTAAAGCCCTGATAAACATTCTCTGTTTTAGTCGCGAGAGATTTGACGGTAATTACAAATTCTCCTCTTCGGCGAGTGACTTGAGTCTGATTGTAATGAGAAGATAATCAGAGCAAGAGATTAGTCCATCAGCACCGTCTCCTCCACTTCCCGCCGCACCGAGCAGGCAGGAGCCGTCGCTTTCTATCTTCCTCGCCTTCATTTTCAGGGGCCTCTCAGAGTCAGAGGAAATGCCCCCTGACAGGAATCTAATCATGTAAAATGGCAGACTGCGTGCTTCGACATGATCCAGTGTGGGGAAGGTGTTAAGGGAGATAAGACAGCCACCAGAAGGATGATTAGTCTGATCAAGGAGGCTGATGAGGAAGACAACCTTTAAATAAAATGGTGATAGGACAAATTTCTCCTTGTAGGGGCAAATAAACATCTGAAATGATAAAAATGTGTTTAAGTAGATTACATAAGTATTTAAAGAAGGTATAAATAAGTATCTGAATAATAATTTATTGAACATATGCTCTAAAGTACCCTGAAAAAAGAATGGAGATTCAACTTAAAAAAAAACATGTTAATTGGTTATAAGAAACTTTACAAACTTAATTTATTTACATTTGTTTACAATGATAACTTAATAAATTAACTTGAATAAACTTAATTTGACTAGTTGTGACCAATTAATGCAATATATTTAAGTTAAATCGCCTCCTCGTTTTTCACTGTATTTTTCTGAAAATGGATGTGACAATTAGTAGTACAACAAGCTGAAAGAAAATAACTTAAGATTAAATGAGTGGAATGGAGTGCTATTTATTTGGAGGCATTGACTGGAAACATTGTAGCACAAACAGCTATTTACAAAGAAATAAAATAACCTCATTTTGAAAACCTGCTAATGAATATTGTATTTCAGCCAACAAACAGTTTTAAATGTTTCACCCTAGTTCTGTAATGAGCTTGGTAATGGTGGCTAATATTGCAATGCATTTTTCGGATAATAAAATCTGCAGGTAAGTTTTTTTAATCTCATGATCTAAAAAAAAGTTGTATTAAAGATTTTAAAATCCTATTTGCAAACCATTAAACATCCATCCATCCAGCCTTTCAGCCTTTCAGCCAACTAGCCAGCTGGCTAGCTAGCTACAAAGCTAGCAAGCTAGTTAGCTGCTTCTAGGAAATCCCGAGGAATTAAGATTATCAAATTTCTCCAGAAAGATTAAATTCAAATATACTTATTAGTCCCAAAGGGAAATTAAAAGATGTTGTAACTCCTCAGAGTTTTAAGCCAAATTAGTTGTAATTGACAATAATTACCTAGCAAGAATTAAAAAAATTAATCAACTCAAAAAAGTGAAGAAGACATGCTTTATTCCAGCCTCTCCACACTGGTATAACTTACTGCACCACTCATTAATAAATACTTTTGAGAGAAATATTGTCTACAATCTTTTCTCCTCACATACTCTGTTAGCATTTAAATTTGATTAATTTAGTTTGCATAAAACTGTAACAATAATATTCTATAATATTGAATATTCCTGTTAAATTTTCCACAATACTGGGAAAAATGGGACTGTGGAATTAATCATCTTGAAAACTGTTTTATTTGATTTTAGTGAATATCAGTGCGTGGAACAGCTCCACACCGATTTGTTTCACTTCCTTTAAAATACCAATTTTTTTTCCAGCTCATCATAAAAGCAGCTATGAAAGAACAATAAAACACTATTTTAAATCTTTTCTGATTTACTGTTAAAAGTGCTGTTAGCATTACAAGGGGGAGGTTTAATTGAATGTGGACGTCTTTGTTTGTTCTGCATGAAGATGTTTAATTATGTTACAGCCAGTAGAAATAAAAGCTGAACATCTGGACAATATACACACAATTATCTTGACACAGAAGAAGAAAAGGCAAAACATTTGCTGAGAAAGGTTTGCTTTGTGTAGCTGAATAAAGACAGAATGGAAAGTGACCCAAAGGTTTCTCCTTTTATTTGACTTCTTTCTGCTTTTTTGTTATTTGCGACTAGTTTAGGAGTAGCAGTTGATGACTTCAAATGAAATCAATTTCAACAACAACAAATGTTTGCCCCTTCAATCTGGCCTTAGATGTTTATACCATGAACCTTTCAAAGCCATAAACACTTTTTTGTATCTGTTCAGCAAATCCCTTTCTTTCACCTCTCCCTCATTCGCACACCATATTTTATACATCCACTTCCTCCAGTCTCTCAAGCAGCTAGAGGTATCGGAGGGGTCAATGCGAAGCGCGTAGCTGACAAAAAGGCTTTAAACGAATGCAAGTAGGGAGCGGATTAAATGACAGCTCGCTTGATGAGGAAGAATTATGTGGACACTAATCCTGGAAAATCCGGGCAGGGTTTGTTTACCATGAAACAGCTTGAAACAGGTAAAAGTGAGACTGTGGGATCAAGTCAGCCCCAATCCGCAGTCGAAATGCAGCTCGACAGAAATGTGTGCATGGAAAAGTGCAGACATGGGAAAACGTTCCACTTTCTGACTTTTTGACCCCTTTCTCTCAGAAGATGAGTCACGCTTTACGAGCACACCTCTTTCTGGATGAGGAATTCTTTGAAAAAAGAGAAGTGATCATCCTGTCACTTCCTCTTGCTCCAGTCTTTGTCACAAGGGCAGAGTCCACCTCCTCCCAGTGTGATGCTCCTCTCTGCTTCTTCCCTCACCGCTGACGCTGACAAAAAGCAGATGGCTCAAAATCACGCGGCACACAGGACAGAGAGAGTGGGATTTTTCACCTCAGTGTGCGCTAGCGCCTAACCTAGCAAAACGTGCTTACATGTCATCACTTTTGCCAAATATATTCATACACTTTCAATTCACACTAGAACGTGTGATGTTCCTGTGCTGCATGAATCAGCTTTCAGTTAAACCTAAAGTTATTTGTTTTCTTATTTATTTAATACAATACATTTCAGTTGTCGAAGGTTGAAGATTTTATTATCAGTCCCATATGAATCTACTGAAGCATTAATAGGTATAAAATATTTCCATTAAATATGTTCTCTAAAGGTTTTACCCCTTTTATTCTTCCATGTTAATAAAAAATAAGAACCTTTTTCATTTTGTAGGATATCTGATTGCTTCAAATGGTTGTTTTCTTATTCCTTTTGGAAATATTCGCACTCGGCTTTCAGAAATGTACTAATATTGATGCTTTTAAAACAGCTGCTGCTTTCAATGAAATATACAGATTCCTGAATATTAAGAAAAATCACACCATTGAATTGATTTAGCAAATCATTTAAACAAAGGCTTCTAAATAATCAAAACTGCATTCATTTTTTAAATTAAGATATTTGAGTTATTAAATGTTTTTATATGGTTGTGATATTGTTTTTATAATTGCAACTAGTAAAATTACTAAGCATTTTTTTTTATTTGCTGGAAATGATGTATGTGTTCGTCAGCATGTGTGTCAACTGTCTTTTTTTTTTGTTTTACCTTTAACCTGCCAGGATACTACAGATAAAAAATAACCCTGGTGGCTAAATCTGGTATCATGTTGATTGTTATTCCTTATTTAATAAATTTAAATTAATTTCATTGTAATCTGTGCAAGGTTGAATTTAGAAAAGTTTGGAATTTTCAAATCTCAGAAAATTTCGATTTAGTAGAATCTAATTTGTTTAGCACATACATAGAAAACTACTTTAGCCAATTTTTATTCATAGAAACAAACATGAAAAAAGTATGAAGATATAAAAGGATATAAAATTCGTATGCATGATGTAGAATTGATTAGCAAGATTAATTCATTCTTTAGTGATTGTCATACAGGTAAAATTATTAGTTTTTTTAATGTTTTTTGTGATGTTCCTAAGATTAATGAAAAGAAATGCTAACAAAAAGCTAATTAAGAGTATCTGAAGCTTGGATTCACTGCAGGATCCAGCATTCGGAAATCCATTCAAGTTTGTGTCTCCGTTATCCTGGTTGCCATGGCATCCACACAGGTGCTCCATTGCCCTGATTGAGGTAGTCAAGACTCCTCAGGCCCATGAGAGCAAGTGAATAACAAACTGTGGCAAACAAGTCAGGAAACGCACCAGAAAGGATCAATACAACCAACGGTGAAGCGACGGCACAAAAAGAACATCTGGCTCTGGATGAATCAGATCTCACACGGTGGAAAATTTATCATCTGAACTGAATCCTGTGATCTATTTTCTTTTAGTAAAATTTCCAAATAATATGCAGATTATAAACCAATTTAAACTTGATGACTAGTTCATCCAAAAAACACAAAACAAATGATGACTCTTTTTACTTAAACATTGCTATACGCAGTAGAGTGTTCCTCAGTCTAACAAGCTAATTATTCAAAAAAGGTTGCCAAGTTATCTGAATAAACATAGCTACGTATTTATAGACTTGTCGCCCCTCCAACGTCAGACAATGAAGAACGAGCTGTGGAGATTTAGGAAGGATTCATGTTAAGACGCTAAAAGTGAAGAACTGATGCACATATTTCCTTTTCTTCACTTCCACTGGTAAGTTAAGTATTCCCCAGCCACTTGTGTGAGGTTGAGGGAGGCTAATAAACTTTTCATTATCCCTGTCAGGGAGATGTGGAACAATTGATCATCGTTATTATAGGAGTGATGATAGTTGAGATAATTACTAGAGAAAGAGATGATCTACAACCACAATTAAAACCCCCAACTGGTGGTCCCAAGTCAAATAGCTCTAAATTACAGTCAGAATGTTTGTCCAAGTTCCAGATTAAAGTAAAGAACAACTTCATCACTGCTAAAAGGACGCGTGTAATTAAAGCAACACAAGGAAAATGAGACACATCTCTCACTTTGCCGGATCTCAAAATCTGTTGAAATAATTCAGTGTGACATTAAAGTGGATGCTTTTAGGTCAAATGCAATTGATTACAAGTTAAGAGATTTTATTACAGTCATTCAGCTCAAGGAAGAACAGAGTGCTGCAATTGAGCAGAGGCAATCAATTAAGCATCTGACTAAAACAGTCAACCACAAGATTATTAAGATTATTTTCGGATCTTGTGAAAAATGTCAGTAGGTGTCAAAACATGCTTTAGTATCAATGCTTGACATTTAGAAACTGGTATCCATTTTGAAGGCTACAGAGTGGCTGTTAAGGCTGTTGCCTCTTGGCAAAAAGTTCAAATCCCAGCTCAGGTATTTCTGAGTGGAGCTCACAAGAAATCTTTGACAAGTTTCAGTCTGCTTTACTTCAGTAAAGATGAAGTAATTTACTGAAAAGTTTCTACTTTTTTCAATATATGATGTATAATATGATCCCAGGTGACATTGGGAAACTCACAGTAGTGGTTCTGGTAGTTTCTCACATCTGATTTTGATAAAATATCAAATAGTACTTTGATGATCCAGCTCCAGGAAGCAATGGGTAAAGTGCTTTCACTTTTCTCATTCCAGCAGAAAAGTTGTTTTTGAAAACAGATCATGATGACTGCAAAGGGCTTATCATGTGGGTCACCTCAGGATGTAGTACTGGGACCTTTTCTCCTTCTTTTCTTCATTGTCCTCAATTATAATACAACCAGACTGGTATTTTTCCTGGAATAGATTAATTGATTTGGAACAAGCTTCTCTAAAACTTTGCAGTTTGGGCGCTAAGTTTGTTAAACATGGAGGGTTAGGCGTGGTTTGGGAATTAAGGTTACTTCTTCTCTGCTGGGGCTTAACAAACAGTCTTAAAAGAAATGGGGACATGGTAATATTTATAACACGAGATTGAAAAAAGCTGAATCTTTTTTTAAAATGATGCAGAATTTTGTATTCAGCTTTAAAATAGAAAAGAACAAACCAAATCCTCTCTAGTCAGTACAGAATGCTGGTTAGAGACTTTTAACAAATCCCCAGAAGAAACAACACTTTATTGCCTCTTTGTTACTTTGGCTACTGGAGCATTTTACAGTGCACTTTAATGCTGTACTGTCAAGCTGCAGCATATACATCTGACCTTTTCAAACTCAACACCCCTTCCTCTGCTCTGATATCTTGTGGTCAAAGGTGGTCTGTAGTTTCACTGATATATTTTAGGACAAGAGGAAATAGCAGCAACCCTCAGAGTATGAGAAGCATCGCATTTGTCTTTACACTGTCTTAGGATTTGGGCTGTATGAGTCTTTGGAGATAAAGTAAGACAATCTAGTTTTGTTTTATATTCTTACTGTAGAGATTTATAAAGAAAACCTATTAAATGTTCTAAAAATTTTAAATTAATAACAACCCCGTGTCACATAGAGATGGTTGAATCATCTCTTTGTGAAATATGCTTGGGATCTTCATCTTTTTACCTTCCACTAGTTGCAGTACGCCACAATCAGGAGTGACTTTGAAGACAAGTGAGATTGATTTATTCAATTATTGTGTCCTGATGATAAACTGGGAGCAACATAATGGCTTGATTAATTTCCTTATCACGGTGAGCACAAAGAGTAATTACAAACAAATCCACGGCTTTGTGAACCACACATCAATCAAATTATAGCAGTCTCCGCTTGGCAGCAATCACTTTCAAAGACAACAAATGAATTTGTTGAATTTGTTTTTTAAGTCAGTACTTGAAATTAAGTATTAAATCACACCAGACTGACTGGGATTTTCTAATTGTTGTGGTTAGTGAGCAGGTTAATTGATTTAAATAAGAGCGCACTACTCCCAGAGTGCTAGTTATATATAGGAGAATTGCACACGTCAAGTAGGAGATGAAACCCCTTAAGAAAATAAATCCTATGCTTTTAGCCAGTGAATTACAGCCAAAGAGCTTCACTTGACTTGGGCAAACCTGCTGGATTTCACTGACAGCTGTCGGTGTTTGCCTTGTCTCTGTAGAGCTAAAAATTAAATCACATCCACAGTGTGAGTGCTCAGATTTACAAGTGCTGTTTGCACTGTGGCTCATTACAGGAGCCACTACAGGCACATAGCAGCGGGAGAGCAAGCAGGAAGGAATAATGATGTATGTTAGCAAATATAAAAACATCTTCACATGATATATTGCTGCTGGGAAGAATGCATTATAAGGGTAAAGCGTCTTGTTTGATTTTAACGTGTGAAATACATAAATATAGCTGTGGCGGGAGATAATTAGAGGGTGCTGCTTGCTTTTCCAAACAAGATGACAGCATTTCCTGTAGGTTGTTGCTTATCTTTCACACCAAACAGAGGAGTCAGCAGCAGCTGGGCATATGACAAGAATTTTAACATCATCCGATAAACAAAAACATGTACAAATAGAAACAAAATTCCTGCCAAATGCTTAATTAGTATCTCTGCCAACACTTTGTTGCCTTCATTTCAATGCTTTCACTTTAAGTGGTGTCATTTTAATGATCTTTGGTTGAACTTTATAAACTAAGAACAACTAACATGATCTATATTTCCCCACATGTCGCCAAGAGCTTTTACTGCTGTTTTTTTGTATCATAAATCTTACATGTACATCAATTTCCCTGTTTCTGAACTGAGTGTGAAGTTAGGTGTGAGTGTGTGTAGGAGTGAGATAGTTGGGTATAATTAACAGCTCATGAGCCGCACATTTAAATCTTCTTTCCATGTGAAGGAGATCACTGAAGAAGACTACTGCAGATAGCAAAAGTATAATGTAGCTAGAAATAAAATCATAATGCACCGTGTGATTAATTAGCATGAAAACTATATTGGGAAGATGTTTTGGTCTCAACTTCGTGGCTGGTAGAAAGTTCCTGGACACCTAAATGATGAAGTCTAAAGCTGGATTGGTCGCCATGTTGTTGCTGTGGAAAAACAAATCTGAATAAATTCCTGTGTCATTTGTCAAACAGGCAGCTGACAGATGGGTTCAGAATTAGACGTTTCTGCTGCTTAATTGAAAATGTGAAATTAGGACAGAAGTTGTTTTTTTTTTTTCTAGAAACTAAACAAATAGTATCAACTTTTGCAGCACACCTCTCCCAATTAATTGGGAGTACAGGCAGGATATAAAACTGCCATCTGGATGTGACTTAATCAGCCAATTAAACAAGCAATATTTCCAGCAACTGCAAAATAAACTGTAAATAACATTTTCCATGACACTGAAGCTAATTTAAAATCTGCTTTGACAGACCAGCAGCCACATCTCTGTGTATTAAGGACCTCCTGAGCTGCCGTTTCTAACTCCAGCCTCCAATTATCCCCCATCACATTTCCATGTAGTTGCTCTGAGGGAATAATTTCTGGCGTTAACTAAATGGTTTCTCTGCACACCTGTCTGAATGCAAGGACCTCAACGGGCAAACAGATTGGGACCCATTGCTTCGCCATTTCAGTCTCCCTCCTCTGGCTTAATGAGCTGCCAGGGCTCCACCTTAATTTGTGTCAATAAACACGTTGGGTTTGCTGCCGGCCCTGACAGGTAGCATTGCTGAATGGGACAATCTGCACGTCGCTGCTGGAGTGGAAGAGAGGAAACTTTCACATGAGTTCAGGTAATTAACAAAAACTGTGAGAGGAAGATGAAACTCTTCCAAATTATCCCTTTGCTTTTGAAACATGCAAATCGTTTGGTTTTTCACATAAATTATTCACAACGCGTGTCTTATCTTTACATTTCTCAAGTTCCATCTGGAACATAGTAGAAAGAGTCAAGTGAACTCAAATGGATTATTTAGGTTTAGCATTGTGAAGCTTTACAGATCTGGGGATCAGCAGTAATACTTGAAGCTTCCTTTATCTTGAATTCAGTAAAAGTGAAAATTAAAATTTCACTAACTTACTGTGTATTTTTACAAACGTTTTGTGTATTTGTCTCAAACTCATTGTCTACTTTCCGGAACCTTCTAGGAACTAATATATTCCTTTCTTTGAAATGTTGATGGAAATTTATGAGGCTTTTCTCATAAATTTCTAGAAACCAGGTGCTTTCCTGAACTTAAAGGTTACTTTCAGAACTTGCCAAGTTCCTTTCTGAATCAAGCTGATACTTTCCAAAAACTTTGATGGCAGTCACTATTTAGTTTCCTGACAAGTTCTGAAAGGTAAAGCTCATAAATTGTATCTTATTGTAAACTTAAAGGTCCACGAAATCATGGCCCAAATTAAGAAACGCACTAAAAAAGGAAATGTAGCAAATAGAAAAAAAGGCAAATATAGTGTACAGCACTGTTTGTCTTTTTCTAAGAAATCTTTACAGTGCAACTTGTAAACTTCACAATATATTCTCTCAACTATGTTTTATAAGCATTAATACACATTAGCTTATTTAAATTATTTAAATATCTCTCAGCAAAATAAGACAAATTGAAAGAATTGATTTTATGGGACAAGTTAGAATTGGCCCTCAGACACTTTATTTAGTCTGGTGGATTTGCACAACATAACAGAGCAATTTCTAGGTAATCGTTTTTTGTAATCATCTGTAAAGTTCACACTGTGTTTTCTGCATTTCTGTGCTTGTTCTGGCACAAAAGACATGAACAGGTGACAGATCCCCATGATTGCTCTTTCTGTTCTCCTCTCTGTTCTCTGCTTGCCACCTATCAGGTGTGCTTCACTGACAGATGGAAGCTCAGTATTCAGCAGAGATCCAGCACATCGACCTCCATTTTGATACTAAAAATGTGACTCCGTGTTCTGCTAGCCAACCAGCTGAATCCCCCCCACCCCTCTCTTCATTTGCTTGAATCAGGCCTCCGGGGTTGTTCGACTTTGTTTTTGGGTTGCTTTCTCCTTCTTATCTCCGTCTATTTGAATTCAATCCGAGAAGCTGAGTTTCCGTGTTGTGTTCCAGAGCGTTGCTTGCTGCCTGCAGAGTCAGGACCTCCTCCCACATCCTCTCCAAATGATGACATGGCCTCACACTGATTTTTATTTCTCCTTCTTGTTCTGAGGTTTTGCTTGCAAATGTTTATCTCTGTCTCAATGCATTCTCTCCAAGAAAATACGTAGTACTAACATACATTAGTCAACACATCATGTCTCCACACTGTGTGTATGATTTATGCGCAGAAAGAATGCCGACAGTAAAATTTGGAACATGTATTTTCATTCCACCCACTCCACACAATTGTGGACGTATGGATTTGTTCATGAAAAACATTTCTGGAGGAGTTGGTACATTGATACATCAATTTTCAACATCACAACCAAGCATTCACGTCTAACATAATCATCTTAAAAAAAGAAGAATGCGGCAGCAGGAGAGAGCAATCAAGACCCCCGCTGACTTTCTCTGCCTCAGCCCACTTCTCCCCCTTGATGCTAATCAGTGTGGGAGCTGCTGGCTGCCTTGATGCTTCATGTGATCTTAAAACAGGCCTTTAGCTTGTACAAAATAAACCAGCAATGTACCATCAAATATTTAACTATATCTAGGCAAATCTTTACTTGCTTCACTCCATCTGGCTAAAAACAGTAAAAATATAGATTTTTGAAAAAGATATATCCTGCATTTTTGTATTAAAATGTATGTAATTGGATTTAAATCTGTCTATATCACTGGGTTGCATTTATTGATTGAATTGTTTTTTTCTGGATAGGAATTGCATTTGTTTGTTTATATTTTTCAAACCTGATGACCAACTGTGTCTTAGCTGTCTGTAATATGATCAATAGATGTTATTATGCTTAAAGGAACATATGAAGCATATGTTTATTACCTGGGTCAGATATGCAGTTATACATCATCACCTGCTGTGGAATGCCCTGACTGTCTGTCTATGAGACTGAATTTGTTTATTCCTTTAAAAATCAGCTTAAGACACTTTTAAGACACATCATGCACAAGTTTTTAGTTAAAATTGCAGCATCTAACTTTAAAAAGATGTTTATTACTATACTATGGGACAGATAATGTGTGAAAATGGAGCTCCTCTGACTCCTTTCTCTGGACAGCAGGAGGGTTATAGCATCATTAGCCACCCTTTGGTATGTGCTGCTCACACCCCCTTGCTTTCTCTCTGCTATAATACAGCTGGTTCATCACACTAAAGTTTGCCATGAATGTTCAGACGAGTTAGCACGATGGCAGATGAACAGTTTCCCTGAAACACAAAAGTGCTTCTCCATATTTAGTTTTGCATACACCAGCATGATTGACAGCACTCAGACCCTCTGCCTGGCTCTGATTGGTTGTTTTTGACCAGGTGCATTTCTTCTGCTCTGCGAGGAGGTGGAGGGTCTCGATCTCTGACTTGCTTACCTGTCTTGTAAAGCATCATAAGATTAAATGTGTTGTGCATTGATATAAGGTAGACTAAAATGACAAGTGTTGAATTCATTATTTGTAAATCTGGTAGTTATGAAAGTAATCGACTTCTTACCTAAATTAGCCCATGAATATATATTTAAATTTATGTTTTATTGTCATTTCATTTGCATTTATCCCTCTTTGTAAAACATTCTTATTTTTCTCAGCTTCAAGCTGGCAGTAAATAGAAATGTGCGCCAGATGGACACTTTATCATCTGTCTCCCCTCTCAATTAACAGGGAGATTTGTGTTGCAGCCCAGCATCATTATTTTAACAGTGTAGGACCCTGCACAATATGTTTAGTGCAGGTTGTCATGACATAAAAAAGCCCCACCGTTCATCACAATAGACCAAATAGGACCTTGTTCTCTCCAGGGTAAAATGGAAAAGGTGTGAAGTCATTCAGGTAAAAGATTTTACCTGTGTGCTTTTTAAACCTTTTAATTTCTTCACAGATTTTTGAGGGAAAGAAAAGTAAGTGCTTTAATTTTAATTATGCCTACTCTGAAAGATTTAAACTGAAGAGGTCTGAATGTAAAAAAAAACCCCTGCATGACTGGAGGTGACCTGAGTCCTTGTTGGTGCAAAATAATCATTTCCCTATGGAGGGAAACCGGTGATCAATGAGAGAGTAACCTTACCCTCCATGAGCACCTTCTTCAAAGTCAGATAATAAATTGGTTCATATCACCTCCCCTTTCGTCCCAGTTATTTAGAGGGCCATCTGAAGGAGTCCATTACCTTTTTATGGAAAGTAGGATCATTCAATTTGCTGGCAGCCCAATGAGAAGTTCTGTATGGATGCGCGGCAAGGGGGCTCAAGGGCAAGTGAATTATTCCATTATCTGTAATGTGTGGGAAGGCAAAAGCTGTCAGGGTCCTGGGGGGATCAATTTAACTTTACAACCTCTGTTCCTCTGGAAGGAACAATGAGGGTAAATAAAAACTGACAAACGGACTCCCTCATGTATATCTGACATTGTTTTAATTCAGCTACAGTAACCATTTGTCCTTAGTGTCACTGCTTTTATGAAATCTATGCTCATAATTTCTGCTACTGTGTGTCTACAATTGAGTTTTGTATTAGCTGTAAATATGTTGAACCGATTAGTAAGAACTAACTTTACACATGTCAGACTGGTAGAGTTAAGGTGAAATAAATATTTAAACAGCAGGGAAGCTTTGTCTTCATATTATTTTGTTCTGAAAGCAGCACAATTTCATTTTTAATTAAAGTAAGATAATTCCCAAAAGGTCAAAATTGTGTTTTATGTAGCAATGTCATTCTCTGGGTATTGCTTTAAACAGATGGCACACAAAAAACTGTTAATTTGATTCAAGTGTGTTTCTTCTGTCAGTGGTGTGTGATACAAGGTAGAGTATTGATCATAGAGTATTGAGGAGATAGATATAAAGAGCAATGTCCTCCACAACTATTGCTGCCTCTGATAAAGTAAAGCCTGAAAATATGTCCCTGTTTTTGCAGTAATAACAGTTTTAGTTTAAAATCAGCATTGCCACAATTATTGCCCCTGATCAAAATTATTTCAGAAATGTAACCCTTTCTCTTAACCACTCTTTAAAATAGGAAAGACAAGACAATGTGATTTACAAAATCCATAAATTCTGATCCACAAGTATGGAAATGGTTCCAAGAAAACAGTAGAAACTGTATTAAAATGTTTTAAAAAGGGTCGCATTTAGACGCAAATATTATTTTCACCTGGCAAAAATAATGTACAAAAGTATTTAATCGTAAAGACCCGAGTGTCATCTTGGTGGCCAAGATCAAAAAATTAGTTTTAAGGAATTACAATACAAATGGCCAAATGGAACAATAACCAAAGGGGGCACTGGTCAGCTAAATAGTGAAACAAAAATTGCACTTCTGGCTAAAGTACAAATTTAGTAGCATCTATATTCTAATAGAGGCTAAACTTAACTGGCAGGAATAGCTAAAAGAGGGAAAATTTTAAAAATCAGCTTTTTTAGCTTTACGTCATGCTACAATGTTAGTAAGAAATCTTTGTATCTCTTGTGGCAGCCATTCAAGTGTGTTGCACATTTTTTATTACACCTATTACACTGAGTTAACCTGCTGCACAGCTGGCATTTTGCTGCTGAAACATAAGTTCATGTACAGCAATGTGTCAGCTGTGTCTAAGACTTGTGATTTATTCAAAACTTCTTGCCTTTTTAGTT
Source organism: Xiphophorus couchianus (assembly GCF_001444195.1). NCBI lineage: Eukaryota > Metazoa > Chordata > Actinopteri > Cyprinodontiformes > Poeciliidae > Xiphophorus > Xiphophorus couchianus. The sequence goes on from NC_040239.1 coordinate 5,560,952, forward strand.
TTAAAAATACATATATCAGAATATACAATACACTACTAGTATGTCAAAAAACAGGAAGTCTTTTTAATAAGACATCTAAGTCAGGTATTATTTCCCAGCTGCTTGTGCAGTTCACAGTAAGTTCTTGCTTTGCTTCTGGTTCTATGTGCAGACAAATCCCAAGCGTTTCAGCATACGTAATAAGAGGGCTTACTGAGCATGCTAAATTTTAAACTATTTTAAGCACTATATTAAAGGAATCAGTGCCATACACCACAGGTAAACAAGCCATATATTATGAATTGCATGTGACACTCCGTTTCCAGGGCAACTGGGAAATAAGGAGTGTTCGAATATAATCTCTCGCGGCATGTATATGGCAACGCATGCAAAGCCTGTCATCTGTTTCAAAAGTTGCCAGCATCCTAACGGCACATTTCTGACACCTTCCTGGCAAACAAAAGCCCTTCCAAGAGTGAACCGGGCAGCCATGCTCTGGGTATAGAAGTAAACCCTTATTTCTTTTCCATCAAATAAATCTTATAAGTGCATTTTCTGAGGAAGAAATAACTTAAAAAGGGTTCGTTGTGAAGGTGTAAGTGACTAAGAGGTAGGAAGTCCACCCTGTCCTCTCCTGGGAACTGCAGAAGACAAAGTTTGGAAGAAGGTGAATGCATTCTAACTCATTTTTTAAGGAGTAAAACATGAAAGACAGAAAGGCTTTCTATTTGATGTAAGGTGGCCTGCCCTCTTCTGATAAGACTTTTCCTCTTTAATTGGTTCTCAACAGGTAACTTGAAAAAGTGCTTGTAGGACCATCAGTCTAGTCAATACATCACAAGGAGTATTTGTTGGACTGAGCCTCACAGGAATTATCAGTCTTTTGTAATCTGGCTGTTAAAATAAGTTATTTTGTTTGTGTCCTATGCTGTTATGTTTGTCTGTTTTTGTGTAAAGTTGTACAAAATTCCAGGTTTTCCTACAAACACACTGGACCTGTTTCTAACTACATTTACTAGTGTTTGTCTGTCTTATGTCCCTTCATATCACACCCATTTCTGTAAGGGATTCAAAGAGGGAAATTTCAGACATTGAAATCCCAGCGACAGAAAGATTGAGTGCTACCAGAGTAATGTTTTACTGATCAAAGCAGCATTTTTTTGTCCAACAATTTACAAGGCCTTTAAAAATGATTCACACCACTCCTCAATTTTGGTTTAGTTTTAGATTTTTTTGAAGCAAACACAAAATATCAAAGAGAAAGCTTATTTAATCCTCATTATTACAGGGATATAAACAGATTTTATCCCCACTTGTAACCTAAGACAGTCGGACCTGTGCGGAAATACAAGCTGGTTACATACAAGCTCAAAATTGACCCAGTTTAGAACCCCTTTACTTATTGTGTCCATGTCACCCAGCTCTACCTGCTATTAAACAAAGACTGTAACAGCATACCTCTGATTGTGATTTCAGTGAGTTTTACTGGATACTCTGTGAGGAATTTTTAAAGAAATAAGAAAGAGCATTTCAAAACCATCTCACATCTATAAGTACAATCAGTCATGTGGCATTGGAAGAGAGAGTGCTTCAGGCCAGGATTAGAGCTCCCAGTTATTGCAGTTATCCGCAATAATGACCCGAGGTGTTGAAAAGTGGTATGCTCCTAAACTGTTATTTAAAGTCAGCTCGTTCAATCTGATGTACCTTAACCTTGGTGGTGTTTTATCAATAAGTAAGTCAGTCTGTCAGGCAGGTGGATGGTCTTTTTGCCTTAGAGTTTATGAAAAAAGATATGGCGTCTGCGAGATTATTCGTCTTTTCCAATACAGTATAAGCCCCTAATCTCTAGCCTCTCTCAGCCCATTCTTGACAGGATGAGGAGTCACTGAGGGCAGTCACAGAGAGAGAGGCATGTGGTGGAGGACTTTGCTGAAGGAGTAAATATGTCAATCACCTGAAGCTCTTAACGGTTTTCTCTAAGAAAGTCTATCCAACTGGGTGTTTTTCTTTGAAATATCTAAAAGTTAAGGCAATCTCTCTTACCTATTTAAACAAAACAGTGAGGCTTCATAATACACCAGTCAGAAAGTTAGACATTCATCCTGGGTTTAAATGTTAGTTATTTTTGCACTTTTATTGAACCCTTTTTTTCCTGAGGAAAATGGTGAGCCACTATACAACTGCACAGGAACTTGGTGCACATGTTTAATTTGAATACATTTTCAGTTTCAACCTTGCACATATTTATACATATCCAAACATCTCATGTAGCCCCACTAGCATTTAGGTAAATGTCTTGTTGTTGGTGTAAGTGTTATGATGAATGTTTGTAGAGGGGACCCAAATGCAGCAGGCGGAAACATCAAATGGAGTTTTTGTGATTTTAACCAAATAAAAAAAAAAGAACAAACTTACAGAAAAACCAAAGAAGCCAAAAAGGAACACAAACATAAATCTGGGGGGACTGCAGGGAACAGAGAGGAAGAATAACAAGAGTAGATGAGAGGAACTGGCAAGGAGTGACTGAGGATAAGGTGCTTAAATACTGGGGAGGTTGAACACTAAACAAAAGATGTAGACTGTTTCTACAGTGTTTGATGGTTTGCAGGTGTGAGGGGAGAGCAGGAGTCAGACAGAGGAGAGGGAGAGAGAAACTTCAGGGGGCAGGGAAGAGTACACTGGGGAACAGGAAATAAGTCTAACACTAAAGAATAACTAGAATTGAGAAACATAATTAAACTAGAATAACTAAGAATAACTAGCAACACTAAGAATAATTGAACTGAAGTAAAACAGAAACAAGACTGATCTAATCAAAGAAAGAGACTAAGGAATACAGAATGATCGAACTAGAATAAATTAATGAAACTCCAAAATGACTAAACAACCAAGCATTAAGTTTATTTATGTATATATATTATCTTGTATGTTTACCTTATCCAGCCTTTATGAGTTTAAGAAAATACTTAAACTCATTTGCTGCACAAGAATTAGCTTGTGCAGCAAATTCTCATTTTTATAATTTATTGAACTTGCTAAATTGTTCCTCCAAATTAAAAAGAACAATTGAATTGCAGTTAAATACAAAGATTTATGTAACATTTATATGTACGATAAATGTAAGTAAATTATGATAAGTGTGAGCTGTTTTGGAGTACAAACTCTGAAAATGAATCCAAGTACAGATAAGGGTTATCGTAGAAGACAACCAAACTAGGCGGATGTTCTTTATAAAACCTCATGATTATTTTTATCCAGTGTTCAGAATTTTTTTTGTATTTTAAGCCTTTGAATTCTTCGGAAAGTGTTAAAGAAGTCATGTCAGTCAGTCAGACTTTTTGCATAGTCTTAATAATTCATAAATCATCCGCAGCATGAGGAAGTCGTTTATTCCAGGACAAAAGGTACTCCTCCATTGGCCAGGCCGGATCAAAGGCAAATCATTAATTCTGAGTTGCTCATTTCAGTGAGATCTGCTGTTCCACTGTGACTAGATTTCCTTAAACGGTCGTCACAGTCAAAGACAGCGCTGAGACAAAGCAATTTTAGGGCCTCTACAAGGGCACAACCAAACGCAAGTTTAAATTGAATGCCCCAAAATAGCTGTTTAATTATGTGGCTATCTGAGAGGCTTTCATGTTTTCAAAATGAATCAGGAGCAGAGAGATAACCGATACTTTTATCAATGCAAAACTCAATGTCCCCCCTCTTCTATCAATCGTGATGGAAAGCCACTGAAATTAGCTCATATACCAGAGACATCAATTATGTTTCTTTTAATTAGAATATCCTCAGATCACCCCGATCCCTGTGAGATAATTTTAATTAGAGGAGAAGCTCTGCGTCCATTGTATTTTTATGAGGCAGTCCTTCTGAGGATGGCATATTTTTTTACTTTTTTATGCTTAACATTCAAGGACTGGCCAAAGGCTAATTCATGCTACAAGAGGAAATAAATCTGTAAAAAGTGGAGATTTTTATTTATGATTTTATCGCATGGTTCTTTGAAAATGCTTATTTAAATTGTGAGATTTCAAACAAAACAACAAAAACAATAATACTATTATTAATAATAATAAAAAAACATCATTTGACAAACAATAGTCTGTTGCTATAAACTTCTCAAAACTCGTCAGAATCGTCGTATGGATTTAAGTTTGAACTTTGCATGACAGAGAAAATCTATCAGAACCGGAATGGGATTTATTTTGGCTTCCTATGGCTTATTACACTCCATGAATACAAGGCAGTCTTCTTCTGCAAAATAAGACTCACTTCAAAAGGTCTCAAAGTGAAAAAAAAACATTAAGTTGAAAACTAAAAAAAAAACTCTCAGTCAGCCTCCATCATCATCTTTCTGTCTCTAAAGATCTCCAGGTAAAGAAAGTGGTGACATAATCTTAACACTAAAGCAACAATGAGTGTAAGCGTTAATATTTTCTAATTAATGTTTAGTGCACCTTTGGCTATATATAAATAATGTCATAGAGGTATTAATAAAAAATCAGAGCAAACTGGCACAATAATAAGCAATACATTTGTTAAATTGGATCTATAAAATCATTCATCCACTTATGAGCTCTACAGTTTTCAAATCTCCTGACGTGTTCAATGCAGTCGTCTAAAAATAAAATACAACTTAAATCAAGTTTGAAGTTTTACTTGTTATGACATATTGTCAAATTACATGACACTTATAAGGTCTTGGAGTTATGTAGTACAATTTACAGTGAGCAAGAACAAATCATCCAAAGCAGTTTTTCTTAGTCCACATGACCCACAATTTCGCATGCGTTAGGTTTTTCCCTGCTGTCTCACACAAACAAATAGGAGCCTGCAGAACTGGATGGCATGCTGAGAAAGTAATGCAATCATTAGAATCAGGTGTGCCGGAGCGGAGATGCATTGAAAACATGAAGGAACAGGATGGAAAACTACCGACATACTGATATGTGTCATTATGTACTCAACAAAATCAAAATGCTGAAGTATTTTGTGAAAAACAAAGTCTAGCCACTTTAGCTGCAAACATGACATTTATACAAACTGGTGTTGTTCATAAATATTTCAAATCTTTAACCCATTGGTTAAAGATTTGAAATATTTATGAAACACTGAAGTATTTCAGATTTATACAAATCTGAAGTATTTATACAAACTGTTGTTGTTCATAAATATTTCAAATCTTTAACCCATTGGCTAAAGAGTATAAAACATTCAAAAGAGTTACAGGAATTGTTTTAAAAGTGCATTATAGTCCAACAAGTGTGGCTTGCTTGAAAAGGTTGCAAAGAGTCACAAGTGACCTCGGCAGCATGACCTGACTTTCCTAAGTTGTGTTTGAACAAACTGCAAGACCTGTCATGTTATGTGTTGTCTGTGTATTCATTTAGAGTTTTCCTTGTCCTTGAGTCTCTTCGTTGTCCTGTCTTCCCCTTAATTGTTCCCAGGTGTGTCTCGTTTCTGTGATTACCCTCCCGTGTATTTAATGCCACCTGTGTGTCTGCGTCGCTGTCGGGTCCTTGTCGTTGTCACTGTAGGTTGTCCATTCATGTAGCCTGTTGCTACCAGTGCTGAGGCCTAGCCTTCTGCTCAACTGTGCTGCCAGGTTTTTGGATTTCTGACCCTATTTTCATCATTAAAACTTCCATTATTCATCTCATCTGGGTCTACAGCGTCTGCCTCACCACCCTCACCACACCGCCTCATGACAAGACCTTTGGAACAGTCTTGCTGTTTTTTTGGTAATATTTTGAAGGGACATGACAGAAGACAAAAAACATCTTAAACAACTGACAAACTCATGGTGAAATTTGGCCAGACTCAGTGGCAGTTTATTCAAATGTTTGTACTACATGAAATACTGTGGCTGTCTGTCTTTCAAATAGCGTTGGGTTAGAAGGCTTCAAATTAAAATACAGCTCTAGATACCACCATTTGTAAATCATTTATTTACACACAGGCTCTGGCCTTAATTTTAAATGGTGTACGTATAAAGTCATCCTTACTAACAGTGATGAATATCATTGATTAGTCAACAATATAAGCCCATTATTTGGAATACAATTGACTTTTTACAGAACCCAAAATAACAGAAACATTAATATTAATTTAGTAAAAAGTACATCAAGCCAAAGAGGAACACATCTGCACATTTTTATGTATTGTTGTAGAAGGAAAGCAGATTTTTGATTTTACACCCTTCCATGCCCCCATGCCCTCAGCATGCCCTCGTAGTTGGGAAGCAGCGACAAACCTGTCATCTCTTTTTTTGTCCTTACGAGTTTTATTTGGACGGCTACAGGAATGTCATCAGGAATAACAGTCACACTGGAAAGTGCCACATGATGAACAGGGTTTTGGAAGTTGTCTCTACCCTTTGCATTTCTACGTTACAAGTGAATCCTTAACCACAGTATTGACCTCAATATGGCAGCATCTTTGACTCAATATATTTTGATCGTTATACAGATTTCTTTGACAAAAGAGACGGATTTATTTGACAGCAAGTCTAATTGTGGTCTATCGAAATGGATTTATGGGTGTATTTCCCATTATTTAAATTCATAACATGAACATGGTTTATTCACAACAAAAAGTCCCCAGATTCTTGTCAAAGTCAAATGCAGGTTGTTTATTATTGGAAAAATCATCACCATAAAAGGATAGACGTTTTTAAACCTTGTCTAGCACCTACTGATTAAATTAAAAGCAGTTGCGGTTTAAAATTTTAAACTGTAACATTATAAGATCTTACTAATAAGATGAAGAACAGACACAGCTGATCAAGGTGTCCTTCATTTCTAAGGAAACTTTTCCTGCTGCTTGAGTCTCAAGAGTTGACAGTCAAGTTTCAAGTCAAACTCACTTATAGTAAGAAATTTTGAAACAAGCAGTAAACATTAAAACTGAGATTCAATTGTCCTCCCAAGTGTCTCCATCTTAAAGAAGACACTATTTTGATATTTTTGAGACAATGTAAATTGTTTTACTTTTCTGTATAATAACGATACATATGAAACGACAAAGTATTAATTACTTGTTATTATTCATCTTCATTCAGAGTCATCCTTAGTGGCACTTGAGCATCAAAATTCTTTGGTGAAGTTTCCAAACTAAGCTAAGACCCCATAGCTTCTATAAATACCTAATAAATGGACACTTTCAAAAGCTTTCTACTGTTTCTGTGTTGTCATTTTCTCTTCAGAGTTATGCAATCCAAAACAGTGACTGTAACTCTCCAAGCTAGTCCAACTTCTTCACTTTAACTCAGCTTTCTGTCATTTAGGAAGCTCATTAGCTCGATTCCTGACTCATTACTTGTCTTTTGTGGACCAATTTGTACTCTGACAAACTGACAAAGTAAAACAACATAGTGTGTAATACACTAGTGTTAATAAGCTATGACTGGTTTCTAATTTTGGGTTCTCTGGTTCTATAGGTCAGCTTTGTCAAAACAGATTATTGGTAGCTTCAAAATGCACAAAAAATTGCAGTCATTTCCCAATGTGCTCATGCTATTATGATTCATCTGGTCTCTTTAGGCTGTTTTTAAATGCTTCTACTAATCTTTCTACTGGCATTATAATTTTATTGCTGTCATCAGTGGACTTTTAATAGGTTAAAGACGTCTAAATTTGAAGCAACCACAAAAAGCCACACATGTTTGTTTTTTATTTAGTCAAAAAAAGCCCAGAGAGGAAAATCAGTACACCAAATTGTGCTGAAGCAGATCTGGCATAGTTTTAGGTTTAGGTATGTAAGACATATTTGTGTTTTATAATTTGTAATAATTCATTGGTCTGTGCCATACCAGTATTTTCATCGCCAACTGTAACAAAAAGTCTTTTTTTTAGATGTAAAACTGCTGCTCTGAAAGTCATATGCATAATTCTCTCAAAGCCTCATTGGTTGTAGGAATAATGTGGATGGTAATGTAGTGGAGAGTTTAAACCTCATTTATCAGTTTAAACACCAACATTAACAAGCATTCACTATGTAACCCGCAATCAGTAAAGGACTTTTATTTTTGCGGGCCCACTTCCTGTGTTGCCCGAACGCTGCTAACTTATTTAAAGCCACGCCTCCAGTGCGCAGTAAAAGATCCTCACCTGTTCCTCTGTGATTGTGGCTTGCTGTTGGCGTCTTCCTCAGGAATTCCTCAAAAAATCTTTTAACATATTGATTTGATTCCTGGGTGAGTTTGTTATTTATTAACAGTGTTATTTTTTCTATGTGGTACTTCTGCTCGATTGCTCATTGGAGCTTTGTTTTATTAGAATCACTGGCATTGCTTACCTGGACCGTCACCAGGATTCTGTCAGTGCTGATTGTGGCTAAGTACGCCCCACTCTCTTCAAAAAGGTAACTTGTTGCTGAATTTTGTGCGTATTTTGACACCTTTACATTGATGCTGAGGCACTGAAGTTTAAGATAAAATTGATCAGAACACAATGTAGCTACACTTAAATTGATATTGCGCAGTATATTTATTTATTTATTTATTTATTTATTCATTTATTTTCCTTCCCTCTCTCTGCTTGAGTATTTGACAATTAATTTATTTTATTTTTCTTGATTGATATTTTGGAAGTGCACTTTAATTTTAGCACTTTAATTTTAAATTGATTAGTTGAAATATGATAGTTTTGTTTCATTTAAATTATGGTTAGTTTAACCTGATTGAAATGTTTGTTTAATTATTAGGAATCTAATTATTGCATTTGCATTTAGTATGCATAAACTGGATGTTTAAATTTAATAATTATTTCCTTTGTATTATATTTGTTTCTGATAAAACACTTAATGGGTTTTCTGACCTTTTAGGTCGGGTTTTTTTTTTCCACCTGTCGGATTAGATCCTCATCTGGATCGAAAGATGGCGAGCTAGAAATGGACTATGGACTTTATGATTTGGAAATCAATTTATTCTGAGTCAATTCTCATGTGTCTCATTGTGTTATTGTAATTGTATGTTTTTTGTATTCAAATCACTTAATATATATTCACCAAAACTAAAAGCACTGCCTCCTGTGTTTTTTCACACCTCAGGCTTTTTAAAAGGCCACTCTTCCGATGCTGCTTATGTAGCCGCAGTTAGCTGCCTAGCCCATAACTGTTACAACTACATCATTACAAAGGCACTGACCATTCATCAAAATAAAAGCAATTCCTGTTTGATACTTGTAGAAATTTCTAATAAGTTTCTTTAAACAGTTTAGAATGCCAAATTTTACATTTTATTCATTTAAAATACCTCAAAGCAGTTAATAAAAACTGTGATACATGTTCGATTGTACTTTATAAATGGTCAAATGAATCCGACATAAATATAACAAATAAAATGTTTAACTTTTGGCAGACAGCACTGCATCTATCTGGTTTCAGAATATGTAAACTTGACTTGAACAAAATTACTTGTGAACATCTCTAGTCTGGAACTTCAAAACTAATGATTCACTCTGACATTTGCCCCACAGTCTGTGAGACTGTGTCTCTCCACCACATCAAAATCTTTTCACAAGCAATGAAACCAGTAGGAAGATGTTGTTCTTGTCCTACAAGTAGCAGAAACTATTATTTATCATCAACTATCTTAATTTTGCAGCATGACGTGCAGCTGAAAAAAGTAAAGATTCTAATTCAACCAACTCCTCTGATCCAATGATAACAGAAAATTCAAAATAATGCAAAGCTGTTTTTCACTAGACATTCACCTCTGAAGAAGAAGCGGTGACAGCAAAGGTGAGAATGAAGCACAGAAAAATGAAACAAAAGCATCGGGCCAATAAATCCCTGTGCTACCGTCGTCGATTGAATTTGGGGAATCTACAGTGCGTCCCTTCACCCTGGCATCAGTTATGCAAATGGTGGCAATTTGAAATGAATGGCAGATCGTCTTCCCGAAATGAGGATGGCCAAGAAGCGAAAATGAAAAATGGAGGAGGAGGCTGAGACGTGAGAGTCGCTCAGCCTTGAAATGATTTAATTTAAGTGATGAGGAGTTGACTTTGATAAGTTTCCATTTTAATAATGAATACTACGACTGCTGTAGGGGTCCAGTTAGAAAGAAGCCAACTTGGTTAAAAAAGAAAATAAAACTGAAGAAAAAGACAAACGTGGCTGAAAGAAGAAAACTTAAAGCTAATGCTTTGATTTTTATTGCCTGCTTAAAGAGAAAAATTTACCATTTTCCATCCCAGGAATGTGTATTTATAATGCATCCAACATGATGTCCATCTAAGACTTTTATAATTATAAAGCAAAACAATAAGCTCAACAAATCTGAACACTCACTAGTGAAGTAAGGACTAATCTTGGGCAGATATATTGAATCTTAACAAAGATGGCAGCCAACAAAAACAGCAACTGATAAATACTAACAAACCAATAAGAATTGAATTGAATTAATACAGAGAATCAAGGCTTTACTGATGTCTTCTTCTAACTCTACGTTCTTCATGCCTATACATAGTGCATAGTTTCTGTCCTTCAATAATTTAAACAAATCCCAAAACCTAGCCTGAGCTAAGAATAAAACATTCTACATATTCACAATGCAGGTTTTTAAAAGCACACAATACATTTTATATTGAAGTTAAAATGCATTTAACATGAGTCAGAGTTTTTAACTATAAAAGATTTAAATGAACTATATTTAGGTTTGTCATGGTACCACAAAGATTGAAAAGTTGAGCCTAAAATTACTAATTAAATCAGATAAAGAGAAAGGAAGTTGACAAATCACACACATGGTGAATGTTTATCATTTGGGCTCTTCTTTTACTTTAACAGAAGTAGTTTTATTATATTTAAATTCTGTGGGTAACAATGGATAAATGGCGGTGCAGTGTTTTATTATCAGCATTCTGACTATAGGACTTCAGGGCTTAAACTCAAATAAGCAGCAAAATATGGTTTTAAAAATAATACATCCGAATGTTTTCAACATAAAAAAAAGTCAGCTTAGTCATTTTCTATCAGTCACATTGGGATTCATGTATGGATAAGCTGAGCAGCATGAATCCACTTGATAATCATTTTCATTTATTAAACTTCACTGCCAAAAAACTAATCGAGACATAAACTAGTCAAAGTATTACAATAGTGGTACAAGTGGTCTTATCATAACGCTTTAACACATTTAAAACACATTGTGAGAGCAGTGAGAAGAGAAAAACCCACAGAGAGCTTGAACTATGTTATACTGAGCTATATTAATTTTAAATTGAAAGTCATAAAGTCACTTCATCCTGAACAGAAAGGGAGAAAAAAATATTTTTCAGTGAACGGGCACATTTTTTTACACATATCCGATTTACATTTGTTGTTGTTTCTCTTGCTGTCTCAATGCTGCAGGCAAAAACGACAAGCAGTTAAGATGAAAGCTGTCTCACGCTTTATTTTTATCTTGGAAATCTCTGCTTTGTGAACATCAAATAGGATGTAATCAGTGAGCCTTCCTCCTTTAGACCCACTATAAATAAAAACATTAAGAATTGGTCATGTCTGCCTGTCTGTGAGATTTAATTTGGACACCAGTCAACAGGTTTTCTCTCTTTCCAGTCATGGATTTGAATCTACATAGAGTATGATTTTGTTGCATTTGGTAAAACTTCAGATGATTCATATTTTTGGACAGGAATGTAACATCAAGTAAAAAATGTAATCATTTTGGCTACACAGCATCCTGTCTTTTTTTTTTTTTACCTTTCTTCCCTTTTTGCTTTCTCTAACTTTTATACCAATACTGCAACCATTTCTACTTAAGAAAAACACAGATCTGAAAAAAATGTAGCTATTTTATCTATACCAATGTCAGCTACATGAAACTCCAGTATTTCTTATGCAGTGCATTTTGTGTATTATTGTGTGTAGGAAGGTACACAAAAATAATTGAAGCCAATTTTGTCTAATATGTTGGGATTTGATTTCGTTGCAACGCATAAGTATAGACGTAAATGTAACCTTTTATAGGTCTGGATGCAGTTGAAGCATGTTGATTCATTTTATTCTGAGCCAGCATTTGCTAGTATTTTCACAAAACACAAAATGAACAATAAAATGAAGAATTATTGTCAGTTTCTGTAAAAATTCAAATCAACATCTTTGAAATTTAAGCTATATTAACCAAGGAACTTAAAAGAGTTCACTTATTGCAGATAAACTTTACTCCTCAGAAATTTTCAGAATCCTCCTTTTTACTTCAGCTTGTAAATATTTTTGCAGTCTGCATTGAAAACACATGTTGCAATCCATCAACTTCATTTACTATGTTAATGGAGGTGAATGCCTCAAGTCTTTTCAAATGTCAACAGCCCACATTTCAGCTCAAAGTGAGTGCAGCAGGTGTAGATCCATAAAGCTGCAAACACCTGGAGTTCTTATAGACAAAAAATGCAAAAATCACAAAACCTTTCATACTGCAGATAAAAAAAAAAAAACTGCCTTTATGCATCGTCAGCATCACCAACATTAGACTACGACTGATTGATGCAAACTACTTTCCCCACAGGACACTTCTCAAAAGTGTCCTGCACTGAGAACCATTAATTAAATTATTATTGAAAAGTCAATTTATTTTACACATTACACTAACTAACTATTACATGATGTAGACTAACTTAATTATGATGATTTTACGCTTACTGTTAATGAAAACATTACATTTAAGTTACAATAATACCACAGACCAATTAAAAATGGGTGACTAATGAAAAGTATGCTTAATACCAGTTTAAGGGTTGTTATTTTCAAAAGTTACTTTTAATATTACAAATGAGCCTCACCAGAAAACATTTTCTAATTTATTGAATATGACTGAGAGCCAATCAACACCGTCGACTGAAAGGTTGGCCACCTTACATTGCTTCTGGTTGCGTCAGATTTTAGGGGACTATATCATCGATTGGTTAAAAGTTCATTGTACATTAAAACTGCCACTGATCTATTAGAATCCCTTCAGAAAGAAAATACACTCAGACTACACAAAACATCCCAAATGAAGATGCACTCTTCAGGATGATAAGCGGCACACGTGCCACCAGGCTGCGTGTCGTTCAGTTTTCCTCACACGCTGAAGTGAACCATAGAAAGGGAAATATGTTCTCCTTGAGGGAGAATTTCACAGCAGCTTTGAGCTGATGTTTGAAGGAAAGGGTTTAAACTCAACTCTCTGCTTTGATTTTCTGGAGGAATTATCACACTAAATTCCAATTCCCTCCCATAATATGTGTCACTATACACATGCACCAATTTAAAATATCCCTAAATTAAATATTGATGTGTTTTACAAAAGATATACACATCTAAATAGCTTTATATTTGCTAAATTCTCCCCTCGTCAATCTTTGCTTGTAACACGTAGTTCTTTGCAAAGGTTGCACACAGAAAGACAGACGATTAACCACTAGATTCAGAGCAGTTCCAGTCTCTAATTCTAAAACCCAAACAAACAGGATTGCCCTACATTCTGCAGATGAAAACAAAAAAAGAAAGATTGGCAAAATGCAAATCAAAGGGATTTTAAAGCCCTCCGTTCCAACGGGCTCATTGCTTTTAATCACAAACATCAGACTCATTTTGCTAAAACAGCTGAGAAACATCTCTTCAAAGTTAGCGCTGCAGCAACGTAATGCCTGCCAAAATCAATCGGTGTGTCAGTAAAGCCAAACTCATTTCTCCCAGCCAGCAACTTTCAGAGGATTAGATTGAAATCTGGAAATGTCAACGTGAGCTTCAACAGCCAGAAAAATAACTTTTTCAAGTAATCGTTTAGTTGTTGGCGTTCATCAATATCTCATTCAAACTCTCTTCCAGTGATGTATTACAGTCACTCTGAGCCAGTGAATGTCTTTGCCATTAATATGCTGCAGCTCTGTCTGCCAGTTTAAGGGTTTGTTAATGATACTATTGTGTATTTTGCTTTACCTCTTGTGAAATGGTTTAATTGGCCAGATGAAATGTGCTGGGTGGCAGTATTTGTCACTGCTAACTTTGGTTTTATTCTGACTGAATTTCCTCTGCAGGTAGCTGTCAACACTTACTGGATGTGTTAAAATGACAGGCAGTCATGAGTTTCCATCTTTTGTTTCTTTAGCTAACGACATACAGATGAAATCATAATTATATATACACCAAATAAAAAGACATTTTTTCTCACTGTCTGAAGATAAATCAGAGGAAATATCTCCTTATTTTAGATCAGTTATAATTACCAAATGTATTTATTTTTGTTAAGTGCTACTGACAGAAAGATGTATGAGTCACTCGGAGTGACTCATACATTATGTATATATCATTGAACTTTTAATCTGAGAAGGTTTAATCAATCAATGAGTACAAAAGATAAAAGACAAAAAAAAGTGACTTATTCTGTTCTTACGCAATAGCACTTAATATTTTACACCCTTCATCAAAACACACACACTGAACTTCAATACCTATTTATCCTTGCCATGTTGGGACGTGGATACACTCTGGACACTTTGCCAATCCATCATAAGGCAAAAACATAGAAAAATGAACCATTGTTTTTATTATTATTATTTCTGTTTGTACATTTTGCATACAATTTTTCTCAATGTCCATTTGCAAAACCAAGGAGGGATCATTTGTATTTCTCAATTTACTCTGTTAGTGCACATTTGTTTCCATTCTGCAAAATTACTTTAACAGTTTTTTCTATTAAAATAAAACTATTATCCATTTCATTTTCTTTTTCATATTATTGATGCACCCTCCCAATTAGCATTTGTTTTATTCCCTCATATACAGAATGAAAAGTGCCATAAAATAAACATGAGTGCTGCATCGGGTGTTGAGTCAACAACAGTGGTGGGATTCTAATGGATTGGGAAATCAGTATGACATATGAATCCACTTTGTTGATAAGTACAACCGCTTCCCGGGGAGTTGGCATCATCTCGCGCTCTTTAGTGGGAATGCTTCAGCAGTCAGTCATTGTCCGTATTACCCAGAGTAATACGACACGGACACAGGAAGGGCCAGTTAACACGCAGTGAAATGAAACCGGGAGAAATACATAGAGGGAGACATGTTGGGCAGAAGTGCTTAGTGCTGAAGAGAGGAGAAAAACAAGCAGAGAGGAGAGTTACGGTAGACAGACCCCTCATCCGCCACTAAATCATGTTTGTCTTTCTCACAGGGAGATCAAGAAAGGCAGAGATGCCTCATCTCTGGAGGAGCTCTGACTGCCTCTGCTTCATGTTTTCAGACTCGATTTCTTGTACTCATTTGTCCCCGCTCTGAGAACAGTTTGTCTGCATTTGCTTGTATTGTGCCTTTCAGCATTGATGCTGCAAATGTCAAAAGACTTTGAATTTCATTGGCAAACAATGCAGTCTTGATAAGGATAAGAAATAGACCATCAATAAAGTAGCATGTGAGCAAGAAGGGGGAGCCGAGGTACGGTGGCTGAAAGATGCACTTTACAGTCAAAATCATTTTAAAATATTTTTCCTAAGATGCAAATTCATTTACAATGGCTGATGCTGACCTGTTAATCCAAACATGTATAAAAATAAGGCTAAAACAAAATACAGATATTCTCCATATCATGGCGGCATATCTCAGCAGATGATTAATCCTTCAGCTGTATTCAGAACTTGTAGTCAATGACGAGGCTGCAGCTGGATTGCTTTGCTCTCCACTCAAAAGTGTTCCTGCTATTCCGTCCGGCCTGCCTTATCCTCCCTCTGGTGCTGTCATTCGACAAGCCCCTCCAACCACTTCTCCCCCTCTTCCTCATTAAAGTAGCATCTGCTGAGGTAAGAAGTCTGAATACCCCCCTCCAACATTGTACACACACACACACACACCACCGCTTCCTTTTGCAGACACTCATGCCTGCCATCTGCCACAGAGTTGGACGAAGCCCCACCACCGGAGCAGCCGCACGCTCTCACCATACATCCACACTGAAAGCCCTCATTTAAAACACGCTCAATTGCTGGAAAACGTCTCAGACGCAGCAGACGTGCATGGTTGCACACAAACGCACTCGCTGACATTTGCACCCGAGCTCCAGGAATCTGAACGAGAAGTGCCCATGAAGGACAGCAAGCCCAACCTGCTGCACAAGCCCAGCAGACTCCTCCTCTTCTCTGTGGGACTCCAAGGGAAGAGGCAGGGGGGCCACGGGGGACGACAGCAAACTCTAATTAGTCCACTGTGGCCATCGGGTCCCTCCAGCGTTTCATTTCAGGAGCACAGAAAAGGAGTGGAGCGGAAAGCAGAGGTGAGGACAGCGCAGGGAGAAAAGAACTCATGCTGATTGAACATGAAGCGTCCCCCTGTGGCTTCTTTCTCTGTCTCCTTCTCTTTTCTTTCCGTCTCTGCTTGTTGTACATAATGCCCTCTCGATTTCAGTGCATTTGCTCGTCACCCCTCAGTTCTCCACAGTGAATAATAATGCTTCCTCTTGGAAAGCAGAAGGCAGAGGAGCGAGCCTAAGGCCATGCATTCTGATTGTCTAAGCATTCCCAAGTCGCTCTCTGTGCCTGCGCAAAAAATCAACAGTGTAGCAGGGGAGGGAGGCAGAATGCCTCTGTCCATAATCTCTGTGTTTTGTTTTTACTTTTTAGTCATTATTTACGATCTACATCACCCAGAGGTCCTTCTGCCTCTCCTTCTCTGAGACAAATGTTGGACCACAGGGACACTCCTCTTGTCTTTTACGAGCTGTCCAGGAAAGTTAGCAACATTTTATGTGCTCTCTGGGGATGTTTGCTCTTGCCTGCCACGCTGCCATCATCGTCACTGTCACCCGGACAGAAACAGTGGTGGGGCGAAGCGACTGGAGGAGAGATTTCTTCCAAGAGAGGCTGAACTTGAAGAGACAGTATGGCAAAGCTCCAGAACCTCGGGCTATTTGAGAAAAGGCTGCTCAGTTCACGCTAGCGAGTCACATTACTTTGCTTTCTTTCTTTCTGTTTTGTTTGTTTTTTTGCAAATTTCCTAAACTAGACTTCAATTTGTTCCAGACTGGAGTCAAAGATGTGCATCTATTCGGTCTGATTGGAGGCCTGACATGTTCAGTCGCATTCTAGGAATAAAAAGTACTTTTAACTCTAATCCAAAAAGCTAATAAAATCTTTTCAAACCAAGCCATGTGCAGCGGTATGCTCCTGCGGTAACAGAAGCTATTAAAGACCCATTATTTGGTTCACTGTGCCTTTCCACTGCCTGTGCCGATGTCAGATGAAATGGGCCATTCTAATCCTCATCAACATAGCTAATTTCACATAAGGGGAAGTTGATAGAGTGTCAAAACCATTTAAAGGTCAACCAGGCAGGCATTTACTAGATTTGTATGTATATATAAGTAAGCCTGTTCAAATATTTTAACACTCATTTAAAATATTTATGAGTAGAATCTCTTTTTATGCGCTAGCACAGGGAGAGAAACAGCTGTCAGAGATGAGAAATCAGGTAAACATAGAGGCTGCAGAACAGCTTCTGACAAAAAAAGGTAAATAGTTTAATGTAGACACGAAAAAAGAGGATGATCAGAAAAAGAGTTTGAAATGTTTGTCCTCGTTCCACCTCAAACGGCTGCTGTACTACAGCTAACCGTCACAGCACACACGTGACGGGTTGCTGCTTCAACAGAGACTCAGGCAAAGCCATGACACAGAGGAGAGGAGGAACGGGTCTGACATCAGAGGCAGGACGATGCTGTCACATGACCTTTAAACAGATATGTGTTTGGGGCGTTTGCCAACACGGGGTACAGAAGAAAACTAAGAAGATGCCTGCTGTGTAAAATACTAAAAACTAGACTTGTTCAAGTTTCAGACGTTAAAAATGAAATATGTTTTCCAGTCATATGGTGTCATTTTAATGCACAATCAAGTAACTATTTTACCTTCTGTTATTATAAAAATCAAATATGACTTAAAAGAAATTTGGTTTTGTAACTTAGTGCCTTGAAATTGGGTCTTGGTTTCTTTAAGAGACTCTTGCTTTTTCTGACACTGCATTCAGGAAGTCATCACAACACCACTCCTCTATGAACCCTTTAACACTGTTATCAGCAATTCACTGAGAATTAGCTAGAATGATGAGCTCAGAAGATGTTTGCTAAAAGCTGCTAACTAGTCTGCAGGAGCAAAGTGGAGGAGTCACAGGGGAGGGAAGCTTTACGAGGCGGAAGTTTGGAAGCTTGCAGTGTTGAGGAGTTTCGAAGGCGGCGGTAGGTCCACCCAGGCGTGTTGCACACCTGAACTGTTGTCATGAGAGATTAAAGGATTTCTCAAACATGCATGAAAGAACAACACTTCAGGTATGTTTTAGATAAGGGAATAAAATTATAACATGATGTAAAGCTCAAAAGGGTTATTTAAACACACAATACTGCCTGTTTAAATAAGACTGGTTAGATTTCTTAATGTGAATGGACGGAACTTATAAAATGCTTTTATCGTGTCATACTGACCACTTAAATAGAATCAAACTGACATCATATCACAATAAAACCCCTTTTTATACATTTATGCTGAAAAAGTCTTTACTGATAGCACAATTTAAAACATTCAACACATGTAAAGGGCTATAATTCCTGGAGGTTTTCAAAATACCTAATGGATTTGTACACATAATGTGTTTGTGCAGCATTAGGATATCATGTGAGGGTGAAGTTATAGTTGTGATCAATCCACATTTCGTCAGACCTCTGACATCTTGATCCAACTCTCTCTGTACACTTTACTATCATATGTCAGGGTGCATGAAGAGACTCCACGCACCAGGCAAAATATATTATATGCACTTACAACTCGAATTCATGACACATGAATCTTTAGCCAAATAGACTGGGCAAAAACACATTGTGCTCAAAATAGTCCTTTTATGCAGATTCATAAAGCAAAGATAATATTTGCAACATATTGTTTATCTGTAATTCATGACCACTGTTACATTTACTCCAAATGTCAACAAGCATGTTTATGTTGAGTTGTATTCTAAAAGAGAAAGTGCATTTTTGTGTGAAAACTAACAAAAATTAAAACCATCCAAAAGAGGAAATGCATTTAAAATTCAAAACATGTCGACCTCCCCAGTGAGATGTAGCATACGTTCAGTTTGAATTTGTAATACGATCATTTTCATGATGTGTTAAACACCCAGATATCCTTGAAGACATAACAGTTATTTCCTGCTCGAGTTTCTTTCTAAACTACCAAAGTAAGTTCAACATGTGTGAACATTTTAGAGAACTCACCCGGTCACCCTGCGGCGGGCGGTGATGCTCGCCACAATAACGCTCTCCGGTCTCGGTGTGGCCACAGCCTTAAAAGTCCCTTTCCAAAACTTCTCAAAGAGCTGCTTCTCTCCCAGCTGCAGGAAGCTGCCAGTTGCGGTGCTTCCCTCCGATCCCAGGGTCGGAGAAGGACCACTGAGACCACTGAGGTTGAGCTTGAGTGAAAATGGTGTCTGCATCTCAAGGTTGGTTTTTTTTTGTCTTTTTTGATCTGCAAGTGAGATGTGATCTTTAGTCCCTCATGAGCCAGACGCCCCACAGTCTGCTGAAAACACTCTCACACGCTCTCTCCAGTTGTTGCTCGGGAACTGTCCAAGTACTGAATCAAAGCAAGTGGAGTGCAGCGGGCTGCTTTGCCGAGTCCTCTCCTCTTCGCTGCAGCCGGTCAACGTGTCAGCGCGTCTGTCTGCTCTTCAGTTGAGCTGCAGCCTGGGGAGAAGGACAAAAGCTGACCCTCTCCAGCTGAAGGCAGGGTATTGTTCTTGAAGACGGGACGGGGAGCGGGGCAGATTGTGTTTCTCTCTCCGCCTCTCCTTCTCAGTCACATCTGCTGCTCTATTTGGGATGGGGTCCGGGTCGGGGAGTCCGGGGAGCTTCCTTCTTTCTATTGCCACTGTCGGAAGCTTTACACAGTGTGAAGCACTCCCGTCCTACAGATGGAGAAGCGTGGCTCAGTCAGAAGGAGACAGGAGTTTTCTTGGTCAGAAGCTGTGTTTTGATTGTACTCCCACCCACAGCAGCTGAGCAGGTTTGAGGCAAGCGTGTCTGTAGGAAGGTCTGTGTGTGAGTTTGAAGAGTGTGTGAGCGGGTGCGTGAATGAGAGCTGAGTGAGGAGCTGAACTGTGAAAAAGCTTGTTTTGTATCTCTGCGCTGGTGACGTCAAAAGTGGGGCTGGACTCTGGGGTAGAGGGACACCTCTGTGTGTAATGTGGGTGTGTTGTTCTTGTCTGTTAGTTTTGGAATTAGGTTTACCTCTCATCCTTACTTCCATGCATCCCTGTCTGTTTCTTTAATTGTCTTCTAATTCTCCTCCTTCTTACTTCTTCCTCTTATTTAAAAAACTCTAAATCAATGTTTAATAAAAAAGTGCTTATATCAGATCACATAAAACCATGAATACCACAAGAAGACAGAAAAAATTCAACAGAATCTCTAAAATTACAACAAAGTCCGAGAAATAACCATAAACCACGTCCCACCACTCTACACCATCTAGTGAGAATACAATTGTCACACTTGCTCTGTTAGTTTAATATGAATCGAATATTGTTGCTGATGTTCTGTTGCCAAAATGGTTTCCCACAATCAAGACAATGCTGAAGAGTTCATAGTAACAAAATATAATGAGTTCATAGCTCATATATAGTTCATAGTTCAAAATATAATGAGGATTTACTGCATATTAAAATAAATGTATTGTTTTCTTTTTTTTTTTTTTACAGATTAAGCAAAACATAAGCACAGCATGTTTTTTTCCCCATATATGATTCATATCAGACTTTTTCAAAGCAGTGTAAACATTCCAGTTCTAACATTTTCACCCCAATAAAAACCTCAATTTGTGCAACTTTCTATACTACATCAGATGCATAATTTTGACAATATCTGCTGTCTGAATGGTCATGTTGCAGTTCATCCAACTTTTATGATGAATTATGATGATGGTGCAGCAAAATTCTTCCCCAGCAGAAGCCGAATGCTGTAAATCCAGATATAAACAATGGCTAAAAATAATGGTGAAAGAACCATTATGTTTAATATAATTTTTCCACTCTTTAATTCTTTTACTTGTTCAGTTTTGATAAAACATGCACATACATTTTTTAAAATAAAAGTTTGCACAGAACTGAATCATTCTGCTTGCTAGTGTTACGTTCTCTATTTTACGTGTGATTAAGGTTTCAAATTTGAATGCAGCCTGCTCTGTGTCTGTGTCAGTAGCTGTTGAATTTCTTTGTCCTACTCTCTTGGAAGCTCACACTTCATGTTGCTTAGACAAAAGGCTGGAGTAAATCAGCATAACAAAAGGCCCAGCTTAGTGAGGGCCGGTCAGGGCATGTGCTTGATCCAAACCTCCCTGCCTTTTTCTCCAACTGTCGGATTCATCTGTTTGCTCTCTAGTCTGATTGGATCACACAGACGTGTAGGTTTGCTTCATTCTTTTTATTCTTATGACATGTTAATATTTATGTTAAATGTGCAACTTTCACAAAAATTTAAAGTTAAGTTGTATCGGATGTAGCAGAATTATACAGAAATATTCTTATGCATCTCATGTTTTTTTTTAAGTTTGACTTCACTTTTAAGCTACTATCAGTTGATCAACATACAAATCTTTTTTATTGCTAACAGTACTTTTAAAACATACCACAGATTAGTATTCAGTTTTCCACACTGCCTGTTACAGTTCTGTTAATTCAATGAATGAGGTTTTAAACTCTCAACCAAAATGTGCATGAACTTTTTTTCATATTTTAAAACCTCTTTGCTACTGCTGATTCTGAAATATATTAACTGCTTTGGATATGATTTTGGGGTGGATAAAGTGACCTAGTGCCGTTTTATAGCACAGTAAAATAATTGTTTTACCTTCAGTTATTATGAAAATACTTTACATGTAAAAAAAAAAAACACAACTCAAAACATAAGTGACTTTGAATCATAGATGCACCTAGCTCTTTGAAATTGGCCTCTGTCTCTTTAAGAACCTCCTACCTTCTCCAATCCTCATCACATCACCGCAAAAAATGTTTCTCCCTGTTCTCCATTGATGCTGTTAAAAGTGCTGTATTTTGAATGATAATTTCAGCCGACATTTCTCAGTAGTTTAACAGTTTGGTGGAGCTGTGTGGGGGAGTGGTGCTCTTTAATGGACTCCAAGATGGAGACTTGGGGAAATAGGAGGAGCTTTTTATAAGTGAGAGAACAGGAGCCCAAAAGGTTTCCACAGGAGATTCAAGGATTTCCAAAACATGCATGAATGAATCAAAGCAACACTCAAAGTATACTTTGATGGGAGAATAACATTATAAAATTATACAAAGCTCAAAAAAGTTGATCTTGCAGAATGCCCCCACCCCGTTTTAACTTTATCTCTCTCCTGGATAAAGACACGCAAGGAGCTACTGCTGAAAATAACTGTTTACTTTTTCTTTATATAACGTACTTATGATCCAGTGCTTCTTTTGTTGTTGTGTCTGCTCAGTCTTGGAAAAGCCTCACTCTGCTGCAGCAGATGGTGGCTCATGCTGGGCCTGCTTCTTTCAGAGTTTTTTTTTTTTAAAGGAGTCAATCTTTTCTACTGTTACCACATGCTCAGAATAAGTTATTTCTACAAAACTGAAACAATGCAATCAACTGGTTTTCCTTCAAAAGCAAACTTTTTTTAACCACTTGACACAATAACCATTGCAGTGCTTTATAATTAGAGTTAAATTCTAAGGTGCAGAAATGAATTTCAATCTGTCTATGAAATTGGATGGATTTGAACATATATTTTTATATGTAAATATGTTCTATTTGCCTTGAAAAGTTTACTACAATTATATTAGTTGTGAATTTGCACCATATGAATTAACTGAATTAAAATATTAAATCTAAGAATAGTTGATTAAATAAAATAAATATGACTTAACACAAGCTAATTCGCATCACACGCCTTTCCACTCATTCTCTGCCCAAACCCTACATTTTGATGTTGACACCAATAGAAGGATAACATGACTTTCTGTAATACAGACGAAGATGTAAGAAGTCTCATAATTGTTTACAGGCACATGTGGGCAAATTACTGCATCTGTTTATGTGCAAAGAATTAGAAACTAACAATGATGTACCAACTTCCTGACAGAAACTCTCATTTCACAGTTGAATATTATAAGCCTACATTATTTGTGGCTGTAAATTAAGCAACACAGAATAGTCTTAGTGCAGACTTTAGCGGCAAATAAATTCAAGACACCTTGTTTTGTCTAAAAGATTAGTTGATTAAATCTGTTTCCTCAGGGTGTGCAACTCAGCCGTAAGCTGTGAAACCACGACCACCAGCGATAAAACAAAACGGATTGAGTTGTTGTTTCTCAGTATATATAGTGAACAGGCTTCACAAGAGCTGAATATTTCTCTTAGATACATTGTAGTTGGTATTTCAGAGTTAATCTATAGAGTCAATCCTGTACAGTGTTTCTCAATCTGCATTTTCAGGGGTTATAGATGTTTACCTTCTCAAACACACCTGACTTAACTTAATGGGAGAATTACAAGCTTCAGACACATTTGACATGCTGGCGATGTAATCCAATCAGGTGTGCTGCAGCTGAGACATATCTAAAACATGACGACCCAGGTTGAAAAATAACAGTCTACTCAATCTAGATAGTGTATTTAGAACCTGTTCTAGAAGCCATTGTGGAAATTTTAAGGCTAAAGCGCGTTGATTAATCACCAAACATCAAACTGTTTAAATTTAACTGAAATGTTGCCACTGGCCATAGAGAAAACTTCAACAGAAGCAGTTGTCTGGAAGGGATGGAAGTCCAAATGCCTTAATGGTTTTAAAGAGACATTCAGTTTTTTCAGTGTTGGCTCAAAAGCATTCTCAGATTTAATAATAAAACGCAAAACATATCATTGTTATAATTTCATCTGTATATCTGTTATTCCTTATATAAGAAAAAAATAAAGATTTATTTATATTTTCTGGGTTTTGTTTCAGTCAGCTCATTTGAGCTGCGTTGAGATTAAATTTAAAGTGTTTTTTATTTATCCTTAAAACTCACAGACACATCCACAACCCTGTCTGTTTTGAACTTATTTGGTTTACAAATTTCAGAAAAACCAAATAAAATCAGGCGAAGATCTATTTTATTTCCACATGGGTAAAATTAAAATACCTGAATGTTACGTCATTGTCAGTGAATGCAAGACATAAAGAACAAGAGTTTTAACTCTTTTTTTTTCATTACTAGGAGGTAAATTACACTTACAAAGTCATAGGTGGAGGTGGGAATATCTTTCCTCTAATATGTATGCATAATGAAACTGCTTCATGCCTCATCGGGAGTAATAATGCATGTATTAGTTGATAACTTGAAACCTTGATGTATAACACCACCACTCGCTTGATGATAAGTGGCTGCTTCATCAGTGTGCTTTGCATAAAGACGAAACTGAGGTGCTCTCCAATCAAACCCGGGAGCACAAACAAGAAGGGAAATGTTTTCATCGTCGTTGGGAATATTAAATAAGCGTCGGTGCCGTCGAGTTAAATATCGGAGGGTTGTGCCGAGGGCAGCGGGTCTGCAAGACAGATTTTTTTTTTTTTTTATGAAGAGCTTTTGCTTGTATAGATTTTAAATAAAGCGCTTAGTTGAAGGACATGGGCTGTTATTGAAAATGTTAATTTGTGTGGAGATGAGAGAAGTTTTGATAAGTGGAAAAGCAATTAGTAAAAGATGCTAAAATGTTTAATGCAAACAGATTTCGAAAGCTATGGACTCTTGATCCTAATTGGCTGTTGATATTGTCATTGAAAATGCATTAATATGATAGAAAATGTTGCAATAATTAGTGGCTGACATTTATTGTGTGCATTTCTGCTCTGAAAACAGTCTAAAGCCCAATTATTCCTGAAGGAGTCGTCTTTCATATTTGTACTGGCTGACAGGGCGCAGCGTGAAGAGCCTCCACTGAAGGTAAACAAGAAATTAAGCAGACTTTTAAAAATAGCCGAGGGAAATATGGGGGAATGGATGCAGACTTTTTTGTGTGTGGTGAAGCTGGATGACTTTGTGTGCTCAGATCTCCTGCTGACAGTAATTGCTTTTGTTGGAGCAGATGAATTTCTCTTAATGGATTTTTTTTATTATTATTTTCAACAAAAAGAGGGTCTGCAATTACTGCGAAATGTAACTTTTTTTCTCTCTCCTTATCAGCAAGAGCCAATATGTTTTTTTTTTTTGTCAATTCTTTATCTGATGCATGGTTTAAAACACTGGAAAGCAAACCTTCAACCTGCTGTCAAAGCCCAGAGCTGTAAATTCGTTTTCATTTCAGCGAGCACACCTCCACGTTTCTAACAGGAATCCACGGCTGCTATTGTCTGTGGATGAACTGTCACCACCGCATTCAGTGCAGACAAATCTTCCTTTTCAGGACAGTTTTCAGGGCATGTGGTGCTATAAGAAAAATCAACTTTTTTCCAATACTTGTGGAGTTATTGTGTGATTTTAAGTCAGACACTGTGATCCAGAAAACAAACTAAGTTTTGTTTTCTAATTTTAGAGAAAACAAAACTTATCTGTCAAATCAAATCATTTACAAATTTGTAATGATTTGACAAAAAAATAAGACCCAATGCAGACCATACAGATGAATAAATTGTGCACTTTTTATAAACAATTATATACAAGTTTAAGGAGAATCATTGGTCTAGAAAATTATCCATCCATTATAGAAGAAAACTGGAAAAAACCTTAGATAGGGGAATCTCAAATAAGAAAAGAAAACAACTTTAAATTCAGAATCAACCTAAAATATGCATTAAAACACAATCTGTTTACATCTATTTTACAAAATAAACCTACTGTTTATTCTTTAAACCTATTTTTAAACATTAGTATAATAAAGAAAACCTTTTTTTTCATAGACCAAAATGATCAAAAATATAGATTTTTGATCATTTTCTGTGAAACATCATGTCTTGGATCTAACTACATTTAAAATATAAATACTAATGACTGTAATTGTTGTAAGAACTGCAGTTCTTGCTGGAAACATCATAACAACCATTGACTCTGCTTATGCTGTCATTATTTATTTGTCTAATTGGCTGAAACAGTTACTGTTTATTTACTTTGACAACAAACAGTTGGAAATATATGTTGCATAAGTTATTATTTTGTGAAATCGGAGCCGTCAAGCAGCTATTTGCTGCTCTATTTAACTGTGTACAACAATTTACAAAAAAAAAAAAAGGTTTAAAATGAATTTTCCTGGAGCAAAACTTTGAGGTTTTTTTTTATCACTAAAATCTCTTTTGAAAGAAGGACTAGAGAAGGAAAGCAAAGCTCACTAATACTGATTTGGAGGACAGAGACTGACTTCATTTGGTAGGATGGTTTCTTCTGATTCTCTTTGATAAATTGTAAACTGTGAACTCTAGGTGCTTTGCCCCAGGCTACGCAAACCTGATTGTTTGATTTTCAGGCAGTAGCAGTGATTTTCTTCAAAATTATATTTTGATCATCCCTCCATGTACCTGAGAGCGAAGAGTCGTGGCCTTTAACTGCAGTGTAATTTGGAAATGAGGGTTAAGGTTTGGGAAGGAGATCTATTGAATAACAAGGCATGAATAAAGAAAATTATATTATAGTTTGATATTCCAGCATAATGACTCCAACAGTTTAGGAAGCAACAGCATGCTCATCCTCGGCAAAGAATAATACATAAACATAATGAAAAATTGTGATTTTGTACATTCTTATGATTTAATAATTGTCAGTGTTATCAACAAATCCTAGTGGTTTGGACTGATTTGTTTTCGCTTTTCCAGGTTTTAAATCCGCATTTTAATTTTTTGATTCTAATGCAGAGAAATCAATATAGTATTTTTAATTAGCCTGAAAATGGAGGAACTTGTGGTTGCTATGGCAACAACCAACATTTCTATGTAGAGCCTGGCTCACATATGTCTGAAGTAAAAGGGAAAAAAGAGGTGCTACAACATGTAGAAACTGACTTACTTTTTTTCTTGTTATAAAGATGACAAAGTGTTTTATTTCAGTTTTTGCTAAATTAGAAAAAGAAAAATACATTTCCAGTCAGTCTGTACTCCCAGTCTGAGAGTATTTTTCTCTAAATCAGTAGTTCCTGAACTTTATTTGTTCAAGATGCTTATTAATTGTTTCTCTAGTCAATGTATTTGAAAATGTGACACTGCAGCCACTGTAAAAGTTTATAGAAATGTCAATATCAGCAATTACCACGATACAGTCTGCGCATCAAATAATCATAAAAAATGCTCAAGACTACAAAAATTCAGAGCAGGAAATATTTTAATAATTTCTGAGAAAATATATATGAGAAGATAAGAGCTGCACTGAACATCAAGGGTTCTTACGATTCTTTAAATGACCAAAACTGTCCTTCCATCCGGTAATAAAAAACTTCTCGCATATATTCAACATTTCTTGGAAAATGTCGCATTTACACACATTGGCAGAAATGCAGCAGACTGGTGATCTGTTTACGTCCAGTTCTCTAAATTTCACTTAATGTAGTAAATAGTAGCTCTTTTAAAATAAATTCACCTTCATAACTTGTTAATTTGTACAGGTAGGTTAGGTTATGTAACCAAAACAAATCATTCTTGTAATTCTTTTCCATAAACTTGAAGCCTGAATTGTTTTCCTCTCCCCTCAGTTTCTTTACAGTATCTGAGACACACAGTCTGTGCAAAGTGTCCTCTGACCCCGGTCAGAACAACTGTGAGTTTTATAGAAGTAAAACAGAACAGCAATAGTTTGGAAGGTCAGCAAAACCTTCATTATTTTGAAGAACAGGCTTTTTATTTTCAAAAAGTGGCCAGACTAAGGGTTTGTTTTGACTAAATCCTAAAATCTATGTGGCCAGCTACGGTGGGCAGGAGAGCAAAGAGTCTGGGGAGGTCAGGTGAAAGTTTTACCACATAATACTTTTTATGTTCTCTCACAAAAACATAGAGATGGAACATAATAAAGATACAAAAAGATAAAGGGCAACAATAGATGGAAGACAAAACATTTAAATATTAACCAGTAAACTGACATTTTTTAAATAAGATATTTGTATTTGGGTCTAATTTATATTTCAATAAACCAAGATAAATTATTAAATTAACAAAACAAAAAAGTAAGCACGAAACTGGTTAACAGTAAAATACTAGAGGCTGTAAAACTTGGTTTGAAATTCTAGTGCAGTAAGGATGGTAAACACACAGTCACAGCTAGCAATTTCAGTTTTCAGGTGTGCAGAGTTGGTGGAGATATCCAAAAGACTAGTAGGAGATACAATGCAGCAAAAGAGGCTGAAATTATCACACTTTTCAGATAAAAAAAACCCTGAAAATCTAAAATATTTTTTCTACCCATTCACAATTATGTTCTGCTTTGAGTTGGTCTATCAGAAAAAAATAGATGAAAAATATTCATGTCTGTTTGCTATGAGACATGATGTGATGAAATTCAAGTGGCACTCTGCTGCTAAAATAAACTCTGAAATAAATAGCTGAAATATTTATTTTGACCTCAAATGAATTGAAAATCAACATATTTTAAGCCTGGATCAAAGAAAATAGATAAAAACACCAAGTTTGAAACTTCTTCCCTGTCGCATTACACCTTTCAGGAGACATGCACACTGACAAAGTTTCCCCTTAGGGACTTAGCATAGTTTGGCAAGTAAGTAAGTAAGTAGATGGCCAGCGTGGTGATGTTAAGGACAATCTGACCCACACAGGGCAAAGATGAGAGGACAACATCTTAACTAATTAAATCAGAAGTCTCCATCAGGGCAAATAAACCACGGGGTTACAGGATGACGGAGCAGATCTGCTTCTGCTCTGTGCCTAGAGGTTACAGAGAAATGCTTATGCTGATTTTCAAGCCGGGCAACGGAAAGTTACAGAACCAAAAAGATGAGCTGTCATCTGAGAGGACAGCAGGCATGTGTTTGAATCTAATCTGAATTATGAGGTTGTTTGTCTCAAAGACAGACTAAAATTTTGTGAGACTTTTCAAAAACTATAGTTTGAGTTTTATTTGCTTTTTACTCTGGTCATTTCTTGCATTCTGGAGCATCGCTGACTAAACTGAGTGAGTTCTTACAAAGTAAAATTTTAGCTGG
Organism: Xiphophorus couchianus; assembly: GCF_001444195.1. Lineage (NCBI taxonomy): Eukaryota > Metazoa > Chordata > Actinopteri > Cyprinodontiformes > Poeciliidae > Xiphophorus > Xiphophorus couchianus. Next base: position 5,590,098 of record NC_040239.1, read on the forward strand.
TTTATTTGCCTATTTGTCTTTCTTCACCAAAAGGCAGAATTTGCAGTGAAACTAGTTTGGCAGCTTGTGATGACGTGCAGCGCTGGCCTCCAGCACCTCATGACGGAGTCCTGGGTAGTCATAAGAGTCTGGAGGGCAGCGCTGTACAGTAAATACTGTTTGTAATTAAGAAAATGTGTTAAGTAAGTGATGCTACATTTCTGCTGTTCATTTGGAGTTTGATCATTTCAGTTGGTCTAAGAGGAACTACTTAGCAGCACTCCAAGATGTTTAGGTGTGAATACGTCCATAAGAAATTACAATTAATCAACTTTACATTTTTACATTTTACATTTGCTTCACAAACTTCAAAAGTTACTTGAAGAGAGTCAAGTTCTTTGCAAATTTAGAAAATATATATATATATTTTAGGTAGAGTAGGCAGACCTTCTTTTTGCACACGATAATTAAGCTTGCAATGCAGGTTGAAATCTGCCCCTATGCACTCAGCGGTTTTGGTTTCAGTCTGTCGATCTATTGTGTCTTCTTCTCAAGCACTCACACAAATATGAAATGCAAAATACAAGTTTTTTTTAGGCAGTAATAGAGGAGTACTTTGTAGTAACACATTCTAAATAACAAAATATAAATACATTTATATTTATGTTGATCAGAGAGAGAATTTTTATGAATAACTTGGATGACCCTGTGGCTGCAGTTTGTATAAAAGTGCTATAGCTGCAGTAATAAAACATCTGTATGTCTTTACACTTTTCATGTCAGTTTTATTTAACAATCATAGTATTCAGTGTCTCTTAGCATGAGCATGTTCCAGTCTCTGGCCCAATAAAAGCTGAGAAATACATCAATATTGACTTGTGTCCCTCACAGTATTTAGCAAGACAAAAAGTACTGACACTGATCATGAAAGAAAAAATAAGTGAATTCAAACCCAACAGAGAGGCAGGGAAAGGCAGGGAAACAGAGCAATACCATGAGTCGTTGCCTTTTTTCAACGTACTCCTGTTGGTATTCAGTGCCTGCCCTGTTTGCTACTGTCTTTGGAAACAGCAAAATCAATATGGCTGCCGCTCTGACCCTGCAGCAAGAGGAAGCCATCAGTGGCCTTACACAACAGGTTCAGGATGGGCACAGACTGGCTCAGACAAAAGAGGCTTTTTGTAGGGATATGTTTTGGTTCAGTGCTCTGAAAGAGCTTCACTCAGTGGTCATACTGCCTCACTTTTGTATAATATCATAAGTGCATGCAGCAGAAGAGAGGAAATAAAAAAAAAATAAAGCAAGATTTTTGGGAAATAAGAATATTAGTTCAAAAACTGTAAATAAACTTCTTACAAAAACTTGGAAAATATGGGTTTTGCTGATAATTTGCCAAGTTTTCCATGGTTGTAATGTTAATAATAATCCCTGATTTACAAATTTGACAAATTTGTCACCCTCAAAATGGAAATTGGTATGCAATTTACAAAAGACTTTGATATAACAAAGTAATAGAATCAATCAAACATAAATTCCCCTCCTTTTTATGAATCCAGCAACACGTTGTTCCTTTTCTTTTTATTTTTTTCTGTCCAGTTTGCACACCAGTTGACATTTTATCTACAAATTTCACATTATGATAACAATTTAATTGCCATTGTTACATTATGTTGCTGGTTATGAAACAGTGGTTACTCTATTGTTAATCTCTCTTTACAAATTTACAGCAAAAATGCAACTTACAAAATGTTTTCTCAATGCATATCATCAGTATAGTCAGATATTCAAGGCTGTATTTCTTTGCTTTTTTAAAACCAGCCGACATTATTTATATCAGCCATTAAGCACCAGAACTGTTCAAATATATGTTTTTTTATGGCTCACATTCATTATGTGAACTCTTTTGGGTGGAAACTGAAAGACACAAAACTTTCTCCGAGGTAAAATATAACCATACTGACAGTTTCCACTTGGGGAATTCAAACAGTTCTCAAACAGCACAAGCAGCAAAGCTGAACATTATTCACAGCGAAACAATCTTGTTTAATGCAAATCTATTCTTTCCAATCAATAATAATAGCTGTCTGCTAATTGTGTTTGTCAGTTTAAAAAGTACATATAGTTTTTTAGAAATATACAACTGCTGCCTTAATAAAAGTAGACAAGGGCTTACATGTTTTATTATGAATGGTTTTGCTCTTAGTGCTTGTAAATAAAACAAATGAACTGATAAGAACTTCTAAATGCACTTAATTATAGGATTTTCTTTTATAAAAAGTGAAAAGGGCTGGTAGCAAAAGACACTTCAGGGACAGGGAGTCATGTTTGCATGTAGTGTATCTACCATCTGCTTTCTATGACATCTGACAGAACCAGAACTAAATATATTCCTTTGATGAAATCTACTGTTTTTATTTCCAAGACAGCTAACAGCAGGCATACTAAAACCAGCAACCCCAAAACACTGGCCGCTCAAAGATCCCGATGGAACCTTGGGTTTATTTTTGATAGCATGCCTTCCAAACAAAGCGCTCCATATCTGAGGTACTGAGAGGGTTTGAGTCCATCATGTGCCACTTCTGTGCATGTAGAGAGGAGAAAGAAAATGGGGACGATGATGACTTGAGTGAATCGGCTGTAACTGATGATTCCCTTGGCCTGAGGGTGTATCTGCTCGGATGTGAGTGTGTGTACATGAGTCTCATAAAGTGCACTCTGATTCTAGGCAGACTAAATCATTGTAATGTAGCTTTTATGCCAGGCGAACTCCGTGGGAGAGGACACTTACAGTAGAGAAAGTCATCTAAAGGCAAATTGCTTCTCTGTGCTTTCTCTCATTTAAATGCTGCGGGGATGGAAGGTGTTGTTTCTTTATGCTTTAATGTCAGCCAGATAACACCAGGTGCTTAGCAGCTGGAGATCAAGTTATTCATTACTACAATATATCCTTGAATGATTCCCATTGAGGACCAGCTCGCATTCTCTTCCAGTAATAAGTGGAGTTGTTTAACGAAAATATGAATTTCAGAAGGAATTTGAGAATAGTAACAAGGGCAGAATTTACTTCAGTAAACTGGGGGAAAAAACTTATTTCCAGGCCTATATTTGATATAGCTTAGAAAAAAAACCTCCCATGCAACAGGGCATAAAAAGGGCATAAAAATCTCCACAAGGTGGGAGTTGTGCCGGGCAGGGGAAGAAAGAAAGAAAGGAAAAAAGAGAAAGAATAAAATAAAAATCTCAATTACTGGAACATTTTCTGTTCTGATTTCTTTCAAAAGAAAGGAAGAAAGGTAGAAGAAAGAAAGGAAGATAGAAATAAAGAAATAAAGAAAGAAACAAAGAAAAGGAGTTCAAATTTGTGTGCAAAATAAAAAACCAAGCTCCACATATGTATTGGATGCACACACAAACACAATCACACAGTAACTAAAATGGCAGTCTTGGTTGACATGCAAATTGTTTTCCTGTAATGTGCTTCCATGACTGTGAAAATTGTGGTTCTTCACAACAGTAAAATGCTTCATCAAAGGATTGTAAAGGGAAGAAAACCAGTTTTATGTTGTAAGTTATTCTTTTATCATTCAGCCAAAGCAAAGATCAAAATCTACATTTTGCTTTGTAGCTGCTGCAATTTCGAAATCTTAATTTAAAGTAAATTCATTCACTCCCAGTGATTTGTTCACTTTATAGTGAGAAACTATTAAATGACTGCTTTCTTACAAGGTCTTGCAGCTTTGTTGTCCACTAGATTAACCATCAGCATTTATTCTGTGGCGCACAATATAATTGCTAACGTCATAGTTTCCACCCACACATTTATGCAACATGGTTTTATCTGAAGAGGATTAAAAAGCAAATTTCAAGCCTCAAACATTTTTCTTCTTACCTGTATTCATCAAGCTCTTTAGTTTTTCAACCACTTTGGAGCCACGTTATCTCAAACAAGCGAGTCAGTTTGGGTTTAGAAATGACAGGCATGTTTACTAGTTAAGAGGAACTGTTCTATTTTATTTTCTCTCATTAAGCTCAGAGGAAAATATGCATTCAGTAATGAAAAAAAAATTTTTTTCACAATATTTACAGTTATGTTCAACAGCTTTAAGAATTATCAAATGGATATATAAAATTTTTGTGCATAAAATGTTAGATATATACATATCTGTTTATGTATTGAGTTTTATGCAGATAAATTGTTATCAAGTTGGCAATGCTGCAGCAAAACAATACAAAAACACTTTCACATATTTTCCTGTTAGATCCGCAACAGAGGGTGGAACCTGGTTACATCGGACAAGGAAGTACATTACCTTTTCAAGTCTTAACAGCAAAAGTTGGACAGCTAAAGATGTTTTATCCCACCTAAATAGCATTACTAAACATAAAGCAAATTATATCTTTTTATATGTGGCACCGGAACAAAAAACTGTTTAAACCAGATCAAACAGCTAATTCCAAATAACTAGATGAACTGGATTGCGCTACGGAAGGATGACAACATGAAAGACAATCTTGTAAGTTTGTCTCTGTGAAAAAATCTGAATATGACATAGAATTTGAAAAAATATATAAATCTTTCTTTAAGCAGTAGCTCTACTGCATATACAACAATACTGCAGGAGGAACAAACATGAAAGAACACCAAACTTTCTGATTCACAAACACTTTTAAAGTTCTTGTTAAATATAATTACCTGTGATAGACTGGTGACCCGTTTCCTGCACGATGTGCGCCAGCCTGCATCAGATAATGGATAGATGAATAAAATTATCATGCAGATGTTATTAGATACAATTAACTTTTCCATTCACCAGCTTGGGGAGACAAACAAACATATAAAATGATGAGTAAATGGCAACTCAGACTAACAGGAAAAAAGGAAAGTGGGCCGTAAGATTTGTATTTGGACATCATGGAAAAAGTTTACATATGACTTGCTTTTTCACCATGTTTTATTAAATCGTTTATTTTTGCAATTTCCACCATTTAATGTCTCTTATCTAATAGAAAATAAAAACACAATGTTCAAATTAATTCTAAATTTTCCAATTGTCTCCTTTAACTTAAAACAATCTCAATTACTTCAATATTTTCACATTCTAGAGTTCTTGAACAGAACTCTAGCTGAAATGCAACTTTCCTGTAGGCGAAGAATCTTAATGTGTTGGTAAATGGTATGAAACTCATCCCAAAGAAAAATTATTAAATTATCAATATCTCCCTAAGAACCAATTTAACCCAAAAAAGCCTTCTTGAAGAAAGGCAAAACATCCTTAGGAATATTAAAAACACATTTTATTTCTGATAATTTGTGATTCAATTAGATTGAGCTTTTTCACATATATATAATTGAAGCTGCACCAATTGGAAACCATTCCATGTCAGCCAAGCTTTAACCAGTCTGTTGCAGTAAAAGGTAAATAATTTAAGATAAAGTTACTAACTAAATGGAGTTTTAAACTGTGTGTTGTCAACAATATATTTGCTAAATTCTTGTCTACCACACTAGATGAAATACATAAAACATGTTCTGCAGTGCATGATAGCATATGAGAACAGCATTATGCCTTAGCAGCATATTTCTAAGCCAAAGCCATACACTGAAGGTGTTTTCACACCTGATAGATTGGTAACCTCAGTTCGAAAGGGGACCAAAATTGTGCATACAGTTCGCTGTCACACTGAACTGTGTCAAACAAATGAAACCCTTTAATTTTCTGTTCACCTCTCACTTGTACCAAGAACCACTGAAGGAAAGAAAACTAAAATCTCTGAACAAGACACCGAGCGCAACTTCCTTCTTCACAAAATGTAAGCAAAAATGGAGTGGAGTGAGATTTTAGCAGTTTCAATATTTGATGAAAGACAATGAGCCATTTCTGCTGTTAGACGTTCATGTTTATTTTGGTTGTATTTACCCAGAATGCATTGCACTTCCTGCTTTTGGAGTGGTCCCACTTGCATTCACATATGGATTCCAACTGTGCCAGAGTTCACTTCAACTGAACCAAAACCTGGGTTTTTTAGGAAGAGTTTGGTCCATATCAGAGATCCATTTTGCAATCACACCTCCCCAAACAAACTGGACTTTCTAGGCAAACAAATCAGAATTTGATTAAAGCCGACTAAACAGGGCTGTTTTACTTGGCTTGCTCACCCTGAAAGTGAGCAAATAAGTTAAAGAACATCTGAACATGTTAAAGACACTCAGAGCTACAGACTGCTATGGGACGTTATTGTCTTCGGAAAAGGCTGGGCTGTACATAGATGCAGCTGTAGGTAATGAGGTCATATATGAGAAGCTGAGTGTGTATATGTGCTTTCCGTAAGCCTATTAAGATACGCGGTGTTCAAAAAGTTTCTTTGGAAGTTGATAATTTCTACCTTCAGCTTTTAGATTCTTCCCAATATAATCCTCTATACAGATAAATCTTTGTCTCTGAATCTTCACTGGTGCAGTGCAGTACAGAAGCATTTTTAAAGGTGACAAACCCCATTTAACATTCCATTAACAGTCTATTAATACATTTCACCGCTGTACATTCACTTACTGACTGATTTGTTCAGTATTCCTGCAAGATGTTATATTTATTGTTTGTAATGAAATCCCACTTTCCAAGGAACTCAAGAATGCTTTGAATGCAGGTCCAGTTGCACTGTACACAAAATGAAGTATAATTAAAATACAACTCAGTTTAGTTTCATTTATATAACATTAATCCACAAATGATTGTCATATATCTTGAGAATTTAAAGGTTATTTTGGCTAATAGGGAGGACTTTTTCCTGTACTGCAGGCATCTGATATAAACCTTTTGCAACACTGTTTGGAAGTTGCATAATGAAGTCATTTGTACTGTAACTGCTGTGCAAAGACCAGTTCAAAGACTAAGTGAGAACCTGCTGAGCTCCACATGAATACTGTATCAGTTGCTATGGAATTAATAATATGCTGTAGTTGCTTTCACAGAAAAACCTTTAATGGCATTGTGCAAGCTGCTTATTATAATTAGCTGCACATTGCCTTTCTGCTCAGAGTGCTGTTGAGCTGTTTTGGAGTTTTAAGGCAGTGATGGAGAGCTTTGTTGTTTACAGCTTTTCATGTGCTCTGAATTCAAACAGCAATAAACTTCTATAAAGGGCGTATATCAATGGCCTGGCAACAACAAATAAAGGTTTGCTGTCACAAACCAATCTGAAATGTGACTCAAAATGAAAGAAGAAGTTGCTGTCTTTAAAGAAAAGTTACGACGTAAATTAGTAATAACAACAATCCACTTTCACAGACTTTGGACTATTTCAGTTGATTTGTTATGCTGTCAGAAGAGCTGAGCTGGTTGTGTTGTAAAACCTCATAGTTAAGCAGTAAGAGGTAGAAAGGACATTGTCAAATCTTATATTTATGAAAGTTGTTTCTTACAATGGCAAACATTCAAGCTAACTCATTGCTTATTTCTTTACAGGATTATATAATCATTACAGTTAATGATAGTTTAGGATCTATCTATGGCTGTTGTATGCCATACTGTTCAGTACAGTATACTGCTTTACAGTGTTAATCTCAATTAAAAAAACAATTAGCAAACAGCTGGTGAGGTTTGAGATTTGTGGCATGTTGCCTTGTCCTCAAGTATTTTTTTTCTGCTTTTTGAATGATTCTAACTGTGAGTGAAACCAACCAGAGGAAAAAATAGTCTGACAAACTTCATCCAGGCATTTAAAACTGAAGTTGATCAAGTGTTAGATCAAATTGCTTGGCTTATTCTCCAAATCTAAAAACAAATACCCATCAGATTCCGTCAAACAACAACAATTCAGGCTAAATATTCTAGCATAAAACAGCTTAGCCCAGAATAAAATACAGCTGGAGCTAAGCTTTTTGACTGGGCAGCTGACCCAGATTCAAATCCCAGCCTGATCCCAGTGAGGCACACAGGCTTTCGTCCAGTCATCCATTTTAGCAGTTTACTGCTAAAAAATAAAGGCAACAAAAGACTCAAAAAGCTGTCAAATGCATTTTTGAAACTTTTTAGAAATTAATGCAACATATTCTTATCTTCTAAAACTAAACATAAAACACACCTTAAACAATTAACATTTCTTTACATCATCGTAGTTTATCTACTGTCCATTTCCGTGTCACATCATGAAACCAACACTAGGACTTGTGTAGGGATTCATTTGATTCAGTGTTTTACATTGATCTCTGATCCTGAGGTCAGGATCTATAAAGTATGTATGTCTGTTGTTCTCAGAACAAGAAGCTGATGTCCTAAATTGATCCACCATGCCAAGTTTCACTGTAATACAGGATTTCATTTTTGCAAAGTTTTAACCAGGAAGTTTTCCATCAGCAGGATTTTTATAATTATTTTAGTACATATTCAAAGTAACATTCTAACTACACTACTGACATGGGCATGAGAGGGCACTGAGGAACATAAGAAATAAAGCCAGTTTTATATAGATTTCTAACCTGTAATCAGATTTTAGATGTCATCTAAAGCAAAACAAAAACCCTATTTGATCTTATCAGTCAGCTTCGGGATTATGTTTATAATAGTATCTCCATACTATTGTACAGTTACATCACTTTTTTTAGTTGTTGTTGTTTTCAAACAACACACTAAGGGATTTGGGCTTCTTTTCTTTTTCCAAGTTGGAAATCTATGATACAGAAAAAAGTTAATCTTCGTTCATGGGAACTGTGTTCTGTTACCTTGTGGGTAAACACAACCCAAACAAATGTTTACCAAGACAGCTGGAAAATTTGCATAGTTAAGACAAGAGAAGGTAAAGGCTGTGATAGAAATTTTGACGACAAAATATCAGTTTTTTGTCGACACTGATAAAACACTGAAAGCAGGAAAAGGAGAGCATCCAAAAATAGCATTTGAGAGAATTCAATGGCAAAAACCAGAGACGACAATGGTACCATGAAACAGAAATTCATGGTACCATGAAGTGTGCCAGTTTTCTTTCTCTAAAAAGCTGTGTTACTTTCACACCAGATGTAATGATACTGACACCTACCAAATATTTCCAGGAAATATTTTTCCAAAAGTCTTTGGAATCATGAAGTGGTATTTTTTTTTTTTTTTTTTTTTTTGGCAAATGTGAGATGAGCTTTTGAGTTTTTTGGTCATCTGTGGTTTTTGCCATTGAATTCTCTCAAATGCTATTATTGCCTGCTCTCCTTTTTACTGTTATTTCATAAACAATCACTTGAATGAAGGCAAGTGCTTCCTGCAGAGCTGAATGAATCATTGATGCTCCTCTGGAGTTATTTTGGTTTTCTACTGACTCCTGGGAAGGGTCAACCCTGTTCCATATTTTCTCCATTTGTGGAAAATGGCTCTCACTGTGGGTCACTGGAGTGCCACAGGTGTGGAAATTGCTTTTTTAACAGTTTCCTTTAGCAGATAAATGTTCAACTTCAAAAGATTTTCATTTGATTACATTTAATACACAAAACATTCATGTTGGATAGAACATGAATGTTTAGTTAAGTGTTTAACTGAACATTTATGTTCAGTTAAAACTGAAGCCCAACTGAATACAGTTGAGTAAATGGAAGTCAGAGACTTTGCCTAAGCTCTATGTACGTTTATACCTCTGTTTCACAACTCATACTTTTCAGAAGAATCTTTATCTATTCCTCACCAATGTTATACTTCCAAATGGTCCCTGTTAAATTTCTCCTGGTTTTACAGTTTCTGTCTCCATTTTGTCATTTAAATTGTGTCCTTATGCCCTCCCTTTGGGTGTTTCACAAACTAAAAAAGTCATGTCATTGGTACTGCTTGGCACCACCTTTGTGTACCCCATTTTCAAATCTACTTTTTAGCATTCACCAGTAATTCTCAGAGTAGCTGCTTGGAAATAACTTAATTCAGACTCCAGCTGGTGTATAATTCTGAATCTCAGAATGCAATTACCACAGGGGCCATCCTTGTTATTTCTCCTCCATGGTAAAGCTTTTCTCTGAAATGAGAAGATTGGATGATATGAGGAGCCATATAATGTCCTGTGCATCTTATATTAGAAGCAGAATTCACTGCATGGACCCGTAACTTGGACAAGAGAGGGATGAATGAGTGTTAAAACGTGTTCAGTCTGCAGAGTGAGACTGCTTTTCTTAGAAATGTTGCAAACGTTTTTTTACTGAGGAGGAAAATCAATGTTGAATTTTGGGGACTTGATTGTATAGAGAATACTTCATTAACAGTGACATAAAAAGATATATTTTGCCACAATTGTTTGCAGAAATCGTTTAACTGTTATTAAAATCATTTCTCAAAGCAAAAACTGCTCTGTTTACCTGTCTTTTCTAAGTAAAAGATTGTTGTTTCAGCAAATAAAGTAATGTTATACTGTCTGGTGTAATACTGAGTTTTTCAAAGTGATAAATAGTGTCTGTGTTCATAAAGTTGGAATGGTTTATCCATCAAGTATCATTATATATTCTATATTATATATTGATGACATAAACATAAATGTTTCCTCATATGTTTGCAAAAACCCAAAAGCAGAATGAAACAGAAACACTGATGCTGGTTTTAAAAGAGGCAGGTTAAGTCACTGAAGGTAGAGTTACTCTCATTTACTGTAATTCATCTTTTAATTCATCCTGTAGACCTGATTGTCTGTGCAGTTCTGCAGCCTACCTTCAGCGGTCATTGGACAAAAAGATAAAAGAAAGAATTATAGGACTTTATACTGTCCTTATACTTAATTTGATTATTTTTGCCAAACAATCAGGTGCACATTATGGTTAACTGTTGCCGTCAAGCGAGAAGCTCTTGGGTTCAAATCCTAGCCTAGGATTGCATGGAGTTTGATTATTTTCCCTGCAATTTGGTTTTCTCTGAGTAGTTTTGCTTTCTTCCACAGTCCATAAACATGAATTTTAGGTTAATTGGTCTCTCTAAACTGCCCTTAAGTTTGAGTCTGTGCATGCATGGTTGTTGTCTGGTGGCAAACTGGCAAAATGTCCACATCTACTCTGCATGGATTAATGGGTATAGATAAAGCCAATAGCTTCTGTTTTTGTTTGGCTAAATTGTTCTTTCCTGTTATTTACAACGTGGGTAAGATGTTACCTTGCTCCTAATTAAAATAACAGAAAGATAGAAGGTTCTAATGGTGAATACTTCAGCAAGTTTCTAACACTCTTGAATCTATCCGACTCTTTGAAAACTTTTCAGTTAATAGCTTTGACCTTTATACTTGACAGAAGCCATTGCTGTTTCATAATGACAGCAATCTTGCAAAGCTGTTGAAGTACCCAGCATCATAAAAACAAATTACAACTGCTGCACAGATTTAATCAGTGTTAAATTTATTTCACTTAACTTACTTGATTAAGTAGCATCTGTCCACAGTGGGCAGTATTCATGTTCATACGTTTTGTTTAATGACACAGGGGAGAAAGCCGGCAGGCAACAAACCTGTTGCTTCAGAGCATCAACATTCAAATACATTCAGTTTTCTGAGGATGTTTTCCTTTCAATTTTCAGCCTCTGTGTAGAAAAACAAGAGTTAGAATTGAGGCGGCGAAACCAGCCAAGCGTTGATGTTTTGGACATTTTTAATTCACTTTGTTTTAAAAGTAGTCGTTACCATAGACTACAGTTTTGGCAGTGTCTGTGATCTCTGCTTTATGCCAATGATTTGATCCTCTTTAAACACACTAACATATTTTTGCACGACTACTGGATGCATCTTTCAACATGGTCGTTTAAGAAATGAGAGGCCACTCATTGCATCAGCTAAATAACTTTTTTCTATTATTATTTATCTGTTATTGGGTATGTTTTTTTAATCCTACATCATTTCTAATGATCAATAATTGAACAACTTTAAAAATCAACAAGCAATGATCAAATTGCCTCATTTAGGATTGGTACTCCATAAATTTATTCATACACATATAAGGGAAACAGTGATAAAATTACTTATCACCTCCTTTTTACGTTCTCCAGTGCTATTTTATACAGTTCTGCCAAACGCACATATATTCTTTTCATACGACAATCAGAATAAAAACGACACTTTTAATCAGACAAAATCTGTCAGAGAAATTTGAATTATTTGTGTATTTGATTCAGTTGGTGGTCAGGTTTAACTCTATGCTGGCCTGATCTAGTGTCCAACGTCATGACAGAGTTTATTGTTGATTCTCCAATGATGTTGTTCATAGCGGACTGTTTCACTGAGATGACAGAAGCTCTGAAATGCAATCACTCTCCTGAAGTATGGAGGGAATACAAGAGCTGAGTGCCTTCACGCTTAATTTCTTCCTATGAAGGGCAAACTTGACAGTAGTGGTCAGCATTAATCAATCACAGAGCACAAACGGATCGATCCAGGATGGCACGGCTCCGTAGACATCGCACCTAAAGGAAAATGGATCTGCTGTCAGAGGTAAAATGTCTGGCCTTCTCCTTCAGTCTCTCATAATTATTAAAATCATTAAGTAAGTATATGTGCAGCAGTCCTTCACAGGTCTGGAGTGACTGGTACTTCAGACTCCATTACACGTTTGGGTTTTTCTGCATTTCTCAAAAACTGATAGATGAAGCAAATAAACTGACAAAAAAATCTCTTTTGTTGTTCCTAATAACTGTCTACATTTTTTAAGTAGTTTATAGGTTGCTATACAGGTTGCTATGTATTGCAAATTTTTGCTCAGGTCCCTCTTGAAAATGAGATCTAGATCTCAACGGGGTTTACCTGATTAAATAAAGGAATATATACAGATACCAGCTACTTTATATGCTACAGCTACGTATGTAATTATTGTTTATTAACACAGATAGTAAATTAGCCAATCACATAGCAGCTGCTCAATACATTTATACTTCTAGACAAGGTAAAGAAAACTTGCTGAAGTACAAATTAAGCATCAAAACTGGTAAGAAAAGAAAATAAGATAACCTTGAGTGATTCATGGTTGTTTTTATCAGAGGATCTGGTCTGAGTATTTCAAAAACTGCTATTTCTAAGCACAACCTTCTGTACGTTTTCCACAGAATCCATACACAGAACATGCTTTGTTGATGTCAGAGGAGAATGGGCAGAGTGGTACGAGAAAATGGAGAAATTGCAGTAGTTAAAATAACCAGGTGTTACACCAAGGTATGTTTAACACCTTCTCTAAATACACAAAATGATGATGTGTTAAGAGCAACACAATATGATGCTTCACCATTCCTTCTATATGGGTTGACGATACATCATGAATCTGCGATTGACAGATTTGCAGCAATTACATGATATAGCATTATGTCTCATGTTATCTCATTTAGATTTAGCCTTTTGCCCATTTTTCATTCACATTCCCATTTATGTGTTACAGACAACAACACATTTACTATCCAATTACCTCTGCACCACTATAGTATTTGCATTCATCCAAGGCTTTCTTTATAATCATATCCTTCAGTAAAGGGTTCATTCTTTGGGTTTGTTATGCTAGTATTATATTAAGAATGTGATGGTTTTTTCCCCACAGAAATAAATTGTACGCTCATGATTTGATGCACTTCAGTAGCCGGAAAAAATAATCAAGTTATATTTGAGCCCCTACAAAGAGGAAAAGGGAATTATATTATTGAAAGGTGTTACATTGGACACTCAGCAGTTGAATAAAATCAGCTACATTCCCCTTAAAAATGTGCTTTTTACACTTTTTATCGTAAATTATTGATTCTAGGTATCTTACAGCAAGAATTTGTCTTAAAGTATAACAGAGACTGAACTTGGGAGTTGCTTTCCATCCATTCATAATAAGCAAGATGCCAATCCAGAATCACTTAAATTTTGTCATGTTCTGTCTTTAAGACAAGGTCTTAAAGTCTTGATCATTGTGTGTAGCTGTACAGATGTAATATAATAAGATCTTGTGGCACTAAATCTCTAAATGTTGAAACAGCCCAAAATTTATTGTTGGAAATTTATCTTAGCAAATGACATCCAGTTGCTGCATGCATGTGAATTGTAATCGTAAGCTAACCCATGACCCAAATGTACTGTAGATCTGGGCCTGACACCATATTGTATGAGCATAAAAAATAATTTGAAGTAAGAAAGGAAGTTGTTCTTGGGTTTTGATTTTGTGCTGACAGAGCTCAATTTTCCTCTTGCAAAGATTTTATAAAATGTTACTTTGTTCCTTTAACAAGCACTGTAAGCGCTAAAAGAAAATCATATTTGAGAAAACAAGGAAACTAATATATGTTTCTGAAATATCAATTGTACCTTTTTCTTAGAAAAGGGTCACTTCAGGAGTGGAAAAAAGCTTTAAAAAATCTATCTTGGGGCGTGCTGTGGTGGCGCAGGGGGTTAGCACGCCCCACGTTTGGAGGCCTTAGTCCTCGACGCGGACGTCGCGGGTTCGACTCCTGGGCCCGACGACCTTTACCGCATGTCTCCTTCCCTGTTTCCTGTCAGCCTACTGTAGAAAAAATACGAGCCACTAGCGCCGTAAAAACTCTTTGGAGAAAAAAAAATAAAAATCTATCTTGTCTTTCTGTGGACAGACCTATTCATATTGTCACCAGGAGTTCTTCTTCAGGAGATAAGGCCTCTTGCGCTCCCCCAACAGGGCCTCCATATCAGCAGATTCAAAACTCAATCAGCCCTGCAGACGGCCAGAAATACCTGGGGAGAAAGAGGAAATCACTACCTTGCATGGTTTCTTCTCTTCTTTAAAGGATTTCATCTGATCTGTATCACTTTCTTTTACAGTGAAAATATGTTTCAGGACGTCAGTGCAGCGGCAGTCTTATCCTCAGCTGTTTCTTGCCTGAATAGGTGTAATGAGGGTGCTTTGCTTGGATCTGGTGACTTACAAAATAGATCAGCTCAGCTTAGTTACTTTGCTTTGTCTCATCTACTCTAGAAAATATTTAATATCAAAGATAAAAGAAAAGGGAATCACAGCATTCATTTTTACTTTCAAATCATTCCACATTCACATTTACGTACACACATAAATTATTGAACGCCAGGGTGAAACTAGTCACTTTCGCAGGAACTTAGAATTTCTCAAATACTATTCAAGTCTCTAGTTTTCCTCCAGGTGCATAATGATTAATTTCCAGACTTTTCTAATCTGCTCTGATGCTGCAAATGTGCTCAGCTCTTTGCCATCGGTCAGGATTGTTCCACGCAGAGCCAGAGGAGGTAACAATCAAACTGGTGCGGTTCAGAATATTAATAGGAAATCTGCTTCCATATGCCTTACTTTTCTTTTAATTTCTAATCCACCACCAAAGGAGATGCACTAAAACATTATTTGGGAATATAAGTATCAAGTGTGGGGGTGTGTGTGCGTATGTTGGCATGTGAAAAGCAACATTTGGTGTTGGCTGTGTTTGCAGTTGCAGTGAAATGCACAGACTGCAACACAGAGAGAGCGACATTAGAATCTGGTGAAACTAATGCTTTTACAGTGTCTGGAAATGTTTCTCCTCTTGCAAGCTGTAACCTTGATTCTGCTGAGGCTGAGTCGCCATGCTTACAAAATCTGTGTTTCTTAGCCTTCCCTCTGTTTCTCGTGCCTTCTTTTGTCCTTTAATTTTATCTATAGTTGACACATGGTTCCTGTCACTGGGATTCCTTATCAATGGCTGACCAGAGCCCCACCCTCTCACACCCCCCAACCGTGGCCACACCAGCGAGCGCGGATCGGTGCTGCTGCACACACGCAGGCGTGCACACGCCCTCACACACACACACACACAGTGCGAGAGAATGTGGTGGGAGTATAAACACTATTTTGTGTTCTAAAGGTTTGAGCGAAATCCCAGCTCAACTCCACCCCTCATTTCACAGCATGAAGGGGCAAAAGAAAGGCTCATGTTTGAATTATTCACACCACGTGATTTCCTGACTAAAGTGACCAATAGGACACTTGATAGCAGCAAAAAGATACTCAAGCAAAAAAGAAAAATGATGTTGATTGTCAGTGCACACAAGAAAAACACACATTACTGGTAAGCGATTGCTCTGCTTATAGCAGGTTCATCTGTTGTCTTTCTTGTGTGGGACTGGAAACTGTGCATTGTACGGAGCAAATTCAACAGGAGCATCCTTAGAGGAGACTTCATCTGTTATGCTTCAGTGGTTTTTGTGTATTCTTCACACCCATTCATGTTAGGTGTGGAAATGGCAAAAAGGACCAAAATGCTTCTGTGTTTTAAACATGACGGAATGAAAACACAAATTAAACTGGTTCAAGAGCAAAAGTGAAAAGATAAATGACATGGCAACAACACATAAATGGTGTATTTCTATAGTTAATATATATATATATATATATATATATATATATATATATATATATATATATATATATATATTAAAGTTTTCTGATAAGACCTGTAGACATGTACACCCTAATATTTGTTCTAATATGTCCTCTTTGTACAAGCTTCATTAACATGGTGGCTATTGGATCTTTAATTATTAAAGCAGAGGTAAAATATGAAAAACACACAAAAACTTATTGTGTAGAACGTAAATAAAGTAAGAACAAATTATTCCAAAACTGAGTGAACTTTAAGTGCCTTTTAAGTTCTTTATTTAAGGCTCAGTAACATAGTGACTGTTTTCCAGTTAAATAATTTGGGGCTCAGATGCCAGCCATGCAAAATATGTATTTTGGAAAGATGCTGAACCCTTAGTATAAGAATGACTGTAAATATTTTTTCTGTGTTTGTTCTGCCAAAATAAAGCTCAAGATGCCTGATTTAAAAAATGAAAACTAACTGACAGTAATGTTGTGGTTGCATTTGTATTGTGGGAATAATTGTGATTGAGACCAACAAAGAAAGATAATAATTCAATAAAACTGCCATCAAATGAATGGCCATGTGATTGCTTTAAACAAATCAAAATGACGGTGTTGAAGCAAATAGAGGCAATTCTCGATATCAAAGCTTTATAGGACGCTTTTCATGGGTGTGACATGTTGCTATAGTGTCTTTTCTGTAAATACAGTGATCAAACTTTATTAAGATGAATGTAAATTAACTAGAAATCTATTTTTCATCACCTTATTTTGTTAAGGTGATTTATCTTCAAACTGAACTGATCTATTTAAACCAATAATGCTTTTGACTCTGTTTTGCTGCTTTCAGCGACAGTTTTTGCACATAGAAACCTGCCTCTCAAAGGCTTCTCCCCGGCTTCAAGGCGTGTGATGGCAGCCTATTATAACTTCTTTTCGATGTGCTGACTTCAGATAAGCTTTACTCCAGGCTTGCAGTGATGAATGTTGGAGCCAATGACAAATGACAGGTGGGGTAGCCCTTGTACGAGCTGAGTCAGGGACCAGTCTCATCCCAAATGATGACATTTAATTTTGACTGGTGCTTTTTTGTACGTTATAGTAGCTGCTGAGGTAATTATCAATACGTCTTGTTGTCACTTTCTTCTCTCTCCATCTTCCATGTCTATCCCTCTGTGCTATTTTCAGTGTCCCCTAAATCCATCCTCCGTAGAGCTCATCTGCTTTTGCCCGCTTCCTTTTTTCCTCTCTGTATCCCATCGTTCTGTCATCCCTGACTCACCACAGCACATATCGGTGGATAACTAATGATAATGGACTTTGCTCCCTGATGTGGGAATTCTGCAATCAGCCACTCTGCATGGCACATCTTTGATGGCCTTAATTTTCTCAGACTTGAATGCCCCTCAAGATCATCAGCAGCGAGGAGACGGAGCACACAAACAAGCGCCGCTAACAAAGAAATGGTGATTAATTCTGCCAGAGACGACGCTCCGCTTTGATGCAGCGGTGATTCAATCAGCCACAGCAAATACTCTGCATGTAGAATAAATCCTGCTTATGACCTCCCAATCTTGATTTCTCTCTCATATCAATGCTGATTTCACGACAAAGATACAGACAGCAATAGAACATAGTTTTCCCACCAAAGCATGACTCAATTATGAGATGTTTCTGAGAGATTCTTTTTCTCCCAAGCTTCATCCTTTAAATGTGTCTGGAGTAAATAGGTTTTGATGAATCATGCACTTTCCTACGTGGACAGAGAATGAATTTATCAAGAAATGGTATTTCAGAAGTAGTAGTTCATCCTTGGTGCATGAAAATGAAGCATTTAGTCATTTTGAAGAGCTAATTATGTGCTTAATAAATGGCAAAGTAAACAAACTAATGATGCTACCACTCATGGAAAATATTCCACTCAGTTTCCTCCCACAAAACATGATGTCAATCATCATTTTTTTCCTCTTTAAATTCCAATAACTGAAAGAAATCAGAGTCTGTTACGCTCTGGTACAGTACCAAACATTTTCTCCTTGGATCAGCAATGAAATATGACTCAGAAAGCCGTCATCATTATACAACTGTTATCAAACATAAAAAACATGTCATACTTTTTTAATTTGTCACCATCACTTCTGATAGCCTCTATAGACAGGCTGCATTTGATATGCGCCCCTTGTGGCTATAACAGGAAATAAGATATTAGAGTTTTTAAGATGATGCTCTTTTCCTATGAGAATGTTTTCTGTGACTCAGTAAAACAAACTTTGTGGACGGATGAGTTGTAATTGAAAAAAAATATCACTTTTTCTTTGTTGAACTGTAGTAACCTGTGGTTAGTTTTTAATAATTTTTAAAATCAGATTTAGAGAAAAAATACAACAGATTTAAATTTTTATTTTCTGCTTTTCAGTTTATATTTACAGTATGTGGGCAAATATAAGAAAATGTACATTTTGAATACTTTGTTCAAATTTGTTTACATGGTAATATTTTGTGGTAATATTTATTGATTTTGAGAGAATGGTTATATGTAAGACTGCAAGAAAAATATGTTTCATTTTTTACTCCATAATGATTTTTTTTCTTTTTATTTAAGTAAGGATAATTAATCATAAAGCATAAATAATGTAATAATGTTGCTTTTGAAGCACTCTGCATAAAACTCTAATACTCCGCATCTTTCCCCAGTCACTGCAGAGCAGCACCTGCATCAAAGCCAGCTATTTTATGCAAATCTTCCAGCCCCGTCTTGGAAGAATCTGGTCCGCTTGACCAGCCTGACTGTGTGATCCAACCTGAATCTGTGGCTGTTTGGACAGAGAGGAGGCGGATTTCTTTCCCATGCATCATTGTCATGTTCTGTCTTTAATCTCCTTCATCATTCCCCGTCGCTAGTCTACACGTCACTGGCAGAAAATAACACTTGACGTACAATCAACCTTGGGAGGAAGCAGAGAGATATTTGTAGTACCGCTGAGAAGAAATAGCAGCTAATCAGAGGCATCTGCTGCTCTCTGGGTGCCAGCGTCATCTAAACACAACATTAGCCAAGGGTTTGATGAGTAAAAATATATTTTGTACATGGTCATTTTTTGGCTTGTCCTTTTCAATATTATCTGTCTATTTTATCAAGTGTTGCTTTTGTTTTTGCTGCCAGCCATCAAATCTCAAAAACAAAGCCAGAAGCCTAAGCCAGAATGTTATTTCTCACTGAGACACTAAAAACACATGTCCATGTTTTCACAATGCAGTTCTCGTTGGATTGTTTGTGACTATTTTCCTCCCTCTCAGTTCATTCCCAGAAAAAAAAAAAACACTTATAAGATCTCAGCTGAGAATGTTGGAAGACAGTGAGATAAACTTTCAAAAAATCTTCAGGGGTGATTTATCGTATTATTTCCTAGGAAGGTTAAAGGGAAAAGGTTAAAAATACACCTGAAACATATGCAATATTTTATTCCACTGTTTGTTTATGATAGAAAATGAGACATTTGTCATTGTAATAGAAGCATTTCTTTTTTAATTTATATCTCATTGAAACATTAACTGTTAAAAAATTATTTATATACTTCTTAAATCTTTGGCGGGGGGGAGGGAGGGTTTCATTGGCATTGCAGAAATCAATTAGTACTATTCAGCACTTACTCTGCAAAATTTGAGCTGTGATCCCCAATTTCAGAATTAATTATATAAAATCCCTATGTGATATTTTTTTGTAACCTCTGAATTATAAATTCACAATTTTATGTTTGAAAGAATATTTATTCTGTAAACTATTGAGATTTACATTAGAATTTGACTAATAAAAGTAGATGTGCTTTTCCTAGGACCATGTTGCTGTCAGATTGATGAATCTCTTTCTCTTACATGCAACATCCAACTCTTCCTGTACCAGCAGCAGCACAAAGCAGGAGTCTGCACCAACATTTACGTAATTTAATTAATCAAAACTGCAAAGCTTGAAACTTTATAACCTTGTTTGTGGGTTGTGTGTCTTCCAGATTTGAATTTCCAATAAAACACGAATGAAACCGATGTTGAAAGCTAATTTATCTCGCACAGATAAATGCCAAACATCACTATACAAGCTTACCAATGAACCCTTTCTTAAGGATTTTGGTCTGAATAAGTATTTCCTATAGTCAAACTACTGTTGACCAAAATAATGTTTGTTGCCAAATCAGCTTAAGCATCCATCTTGACTGTTTAAACCATTCAAAGTAGCATTACAGTCTTTCTGTGTTTAAAAGGATCACATTTACTATCTATTGTGTTGAACAGTTGCAGATAACTGCATCATGACTTATAAAAAAACCATGCAACAACTTTCAATTTTTAACAGAGCTTTGCAATTTGTAGTGCAAATGCTACAAGGGTAGAAAAGGCTAAGATGAGGATTTTTATTTACCTCATTAATTAAACTTGATATGCTAAATTTTATGCTATGAAAGGATTTCCTGTCAAAGAAAGCTGCAGTTTCTTCCCCCTATAGCAACATACACACAAACATTTATTATCTCGACATTAATGCGACTAAGATGAATTTCAGTCATATTTTTGCAGTTATTTCAGCTATGAAAACATAAATACCATAAACATCAGCAGCAAAGAAATGTAACACTAGATTTTATAATTATCATTGTCAATATAAGGCAACAGAAAAGAAAGTTGCAAAAAACAACATAGTTGATTTTTGATGTTCACTACAAAAACCTTTTAAATGGTAGAATGTTTGATTGTATAGTGAAGTTTGGATACATCTATTTTAATACCATTAATTATACAGGATTATACAGTATAATCCTGTATACTGAATACCTCAGTATACAGGATTATAGCCTGCCTGTGTTATTGCTGCAGCTAATTAATTGCAGTGTGGTAAGTAACAGACATATTGCAATGGTAAAAAAACTTTCACACAACAGTGGTCTACACCAAGTCCCATCAAATTATGTTTAAAACAAAAATTAACCTCCAGTAGGATAAGAGAAGTGGTTTCTGTTGTTTGGAGACGTCGCTTTTGTGGAAGAAGTACGGGGATACCAGAAATGATAGTACAAATTCATGAATCGGGACTTTAGTATGTAAAAAAAAAAATGCAATTAATTGCTCTTTAAAAAATTAACACATTAAAATCTATGTGATTAAACAATCAAAATTAAAGCGTTATTGTCCCAGCCCTAATAAAACCACAGATTTTGTTGCTCAGCTAATAAAATGACAAAAAGTGGAAAAAGTACCCAATTTAAAAAAAGCTAACAATATCCTACAAAGCTCTGTGATAGACTGCTGACCTGTACAGGGTGTAACCAGCCTCTAGCCCAATGACCACTGGAGCTAGGCACCAGCTCCCCGAGCAAGAGTAAGAGACTATTGTTAAATAAAACTAAACAAAGGTGTCTAAAAGTCTGACATTACCATCAGAGACAAAAATAGCATCAGAAAAACTCCTTTTGGCCCCAAGTTACAGTGGATATGTTTAATGACCTAATGATTCATCAGTTCTTACTGCAGTGTCACATCGCAGAGCACAGATGGTGGTAAGGAGAAAACAGTGTCTTCCCCACAGTTTTATGTTTTAATCTGGCAGGAAACCAATTACGCTTGACAGATTTAATATTACAAGATTGAGTAGGACTGAGACACAATGTAACTGCTCCCTGTGCATTCTGACACGCCACATTTGTCATCACATCCAAACTGTCCCTCGCCAAAAGGCAATATTTTCTGACTCTGGTGTTTTCGGATGTCTCACAAAGTGAATAAGAATAAACTAAACTTATAATAAGACAATTTCCTCAATTGATTTTTATTGTTAAGCCAAAGGGTTCACTTTTAAAAGCCTTTGGTTGCACTTTTTAACAACTGACAGACCAATCTGACAAATCTGGGAAAGCAATACCTACAAAAGCTTAAGACTTACTATGCCGCAGAGTCATTGTTTCATTTAAAATCCAATGTGCCAGAATCACTCCTTATAAACGGCACTGCTGAGAGTCTGTAAAAAGAACCATAAAACATCAAAACAGCAATTCAAGGCCTGGAGGAAAACTAAAGCTAAGTGTTGTGCTGTAGGCTTAGATGTAGATATATTCACTTGCTTATTCAGCAAACAGCTTCAGATGCTTTCAGAACTAATAATATAGTCATTTCTTATGTTAGACAAGCGAGGACTTGTAATAAAACTCTGGAAGACCGTGTGGTGGTAAAATGCAAAGTCAGAAAGCTGAGTTAAGGTGTAATGGATGGAAGGAGAAAGAGTTTCTGTTGGCAGCAATGGGTGGGTTGTGTTTAGTGAAGGTATCACAGGAAAACAGCATAAATACCCATAAAGCAAATGTTTAGATTTCTTTTTTTACCTGTGATTTATAATATAGAAGACAATAATTTGCATTTCCAATGAACAATTCCTGGTTTAAGTCTCAGAATAATATATTTGCTCAACACAAGAAAGCTTTCCCAAACTACATTATTTATTTAAAATGAAGCAAAATGTACAGCAACAAAACTAACTAATTTCAATAAGCAACGGGTGACACTTTTCTAACTTCCTGTATCAGTTATTGTTAGAGAGTTTTTGGTATTATCATTTTATTTTCTTACTCTAGTTCACATTAAGTCTATAGATCTTTGTGATTTTCTGTTTAAAGTGTTCTCTTCTTTAAATGACCTGGAGGTCACTACTGTCTGTTCAACTTTACGGGAAATAGATAACACTGAGTTTCTCAGACTTTAAACTTGCAAGAACACCCCCTAATTTAGTAACCACCTGTGAGCAGTCGTATTTTGTTTTCTTGACAGTATTGACCGAGATTTGAACCGGGCTCAGACCTTTGATCAGATATCACATCTGGACCTGGGTTGTTAGATGTTTGGGTTAGAAGCTTTACGACCTCTGTTGTTTTTCCTGACTGCCCCCTTGCCTGTCCTTCTTAGACAATAAAAACAGGAGCCGTTGTAAGGGAGCCCAGAATGCTCTGTGGATTCCTCGGAGAAAAGGTTCTCAGAGCCTTCTCCCAAGAGTTCTCAAAGCCTTCTCCTTTTGCAAAAGCTATACATGAAATTCATATACGTTGTCTGTGGTTCTTTCTTTTATTTAGGTTCGAAAGGAAAATACCTATCAGTTATCTGTGCGTTAGTGCTAAAAATACCTTTATACACACAGTTGAGCAGACATGTCTGTTGTTCCCAAACTCAGATCAAAATTCTGAAAAACTGTGAGGACTAAATGGAAATATTGTCAAAATTCTTAATTGACAGAGATGAAGTGTGTAACGATAAGATTTAGATGTGTAAATAAAAGATTTTCTTTTTTTTTGTCT
This sequence comes from Xiphophorus couchianus, assembly GCF_001444195.1. NCBI lineage: Eukaryota > Metazoa > Chordata > Actinopteri > Cyprinodontiformes > Poeciliidae > Xiphophorus > Xiphophorus couchianus. Next base: position 5,613,702 of record NC_040239.1, read on the forward strand.
GGCAAAAGCTTCTATAAATGCAGCTTTAGGGGAATTGGCACTGAATGTAAATGAGGAGTCATATAATTTATGAACAGCTCAATTACATTAATTACTTGGAAAGAACAAGGAGGCTATTTAGCAGACAATAAAATCCTCAGCATTTTTATTACAGTGCAACATTAAATTTGACTGACAGCAATTTTTGTTGTTGTACAAAATTTTTTTTCATCTTTCCAGTACTAAACGCCAGATGAAGAAACAAAGTTTTGTAAAAACTTCTTTTCTGACCCGACTGTCAAACGCTGATTAATAATGTAATTGATGACTAATGAATCGGTTCTTGCCGCCGTATTACTCAGCATGCTCGACATCAAGGACAAGATGGCAGTTATGATATTTTCTCCACCAAGTCTCCCTGGGACAGTGTGGTAGATCATTAATCTGTGAGCAAGCACGTTTTTGAATGAGTTGCAAATAGACCCTAACTGCCTCCCTGCAGTCGCTGCCACAAATCATTATCACTGCACCGATTAAAGCAGTGAGTAAGGCAATCCCCCGGGGGCCATCGCTGTCTGTCTCCTCCGTCCTCGCCACTGACCCTCTTGTTAGGCCGATTGTGCCCGGTGGACAGAGGAAAACAGGATGTGCCATCGGTTGTGTCTTTGCCAGGAGCTGGTTCACTTTTGCACAGTGTGAGCATAAGAACGTCCTTCCTGGACCCGTTTCATCATGATGGTGTGATGTAACAAAATGAGATTATCATGTTTTTTTTTTAGTTTGTTTCAACATCATGTCAAGCCAAAAACAACAAACAACCATTAATCTCAGTCCCTGAATTAAAAGCTCACACACACACTACATGTTTAAACACAGTTCATCCAATGACTAACTTCATGAACTGGCTCATTAGCAGAATACTTGAGGATGGTCTCATTACTCACCACCACACTTAGTCAGTTTTCTCTTCCAAATCTCTGAGTGTGTTTTTTGGAGTGTGAAATCATTCAAATGAATTGACTCTTGATTTTTTTTCTGCAACGTAATCGCTGGATAATGGGCTGAGAGCTAAAGGCGTGCTTGCTAATTCCACATCAATTAATGCTATTCAGAGAGAACCCAATAATTGATTGCTGCAACACCAACAAAACCCAAACATACTGCTTTCATTTTCAGTGCAATTAGGGACTTGGGATTTCAGATCTCATCATAAATCTTAATAAGGAATCCCTGCTTTAATAAATGGTGAATAAAACCCTGCATGTATTTTAATTTTTTTTTATTTCTGTTTATACTGTGGATCTAAAAATGCACACACCCCTTTTAAAATGTCAGCTTTTGTGACAAAGTAATGAGACCATGATTAATTATTTAAAAACATTTCTTGGTGTTCATTTGGCATAAATCCCAATCCAATTTCACTGACTAGTTTGGGAGGAAACACAGAAACTAAAAAAACTTTCTGTAATGTGGTTGCAGAAGTCTCCGCACCTTTAAACTAATACTTTGTTTGAGCCACCTTTTGATTCATTTAAACATTTAGTCTTGTTGGCTAAAAGTTTAACATCTCACCTTCAGCTGCTCTTGTAAAAGTTTCCAGTCAATTGCTGGAAATTTTTTATATCCTACATCAATAGATTGTTGACAGGTTATGAAGAATGAAACTAATTGCAACAGTGAAATCCATGGTGGTGGCAGTATTATGGTCTGGGGTTACTTTTCTTCAGAGGGAACTGTTTCAAGTGTCAAGTCATGAATGTTTTTTGATCATTGGTGTTAGTTCAAGCATACTGCCAAATCAACAAAAGAATGCCTTAAACAGAACAAAATAAAAATGTTGTTGAAATTCAATGACAAATGAGACATGAGATGTTCTCACAAATATTAGCACCTCAGGATGTGGGATGGTGAGAGTCTCTGAATCAAATTTTATTAAAAGGTGCCATAGCAAATGTACATACAAATGTATGTAAACTTTTGAATTTGAGGAAAGTTAAAAAAAAAATCTCTCACCAAGTTTTCTGGCATTTAGCAAGTAAAGAAACAGCAGCAAATTGATTAAATCATACGGCTTGGGGGGAAAAAAGATTTAAAAAAGATTTAGTTAGGCAGCATTTGATGCTGTGCCACATTATATTTTTTCCTTTCTTCAGACTCAAATATTAAGGTAAATGAGTAATTCCTCTCAGTGGCCATAATAAGTCAAAAATATTATAACGACAATCACCCAGACAGTTTCAATAAACACCTTTCAGCCAGAGTGGTCAGCTCCACTGGCTGAAAGGTAGTGCTGTTTTTCCTTTGTAATAATAGAAAATGGCATCAACTACAGGTTTATTTAGATTTTTCATCCTCATTTTATTTGCTCTAAAGTTTATATATTTACACTTCAGGTCTGTATGCTGTGATCATTTGAAAATCAAAGTCAAGTGCCTTGTTTGTTCACACAATCTTGACCAATAAAGGTGGTTTTCGAAACAATCCTGCTTTAGTTTCATGAACCACACAAAAGAAAATTCTGATCCAAATTCCTGCAAAAACAAGAAACAACTACAAAAGAAGAGAAAAAGAACGTTCCACTTTTCTGATTATTCTAAATTTTCTTTATCAGATCCAGTTTGCTGACTGAACTGTGCTGAAAATAATACAATTAGATGGTGGCAAATAGATTTGTGGAGGAAAATCTTGTTTTGCTGACTATTTCAAAGTCATGGGCAAAGTCCCTGAAGGACAGATTTAACACCTAGGAAGAAGAATGGCCATCTCTGGTGCATTCACTAACAGGGTGATGAATGAATTACAGCTCCTAAATTTAGCCAGGCAGCCTACCTTGAAATCAGGCCAGACCTCCATCTTGGGGACGCAGACAGGCTGCATATTACGTCAGAAGCCGCGACCTCCATTTCTGCATTAAGGAAATAGAAAGATTGATGTCTAAACAAGCATTTCATGGTTGCCAGGATAATATGTGAGAACGGTGTGTTGCTCATACATATGTCTGACTCACTAGTCATGGTAAACAGCAGCATCAGGATGTATAACATGAATATCAATATAGTTTTAATGTAAAATTTAATCTCTTTTGGTTAATATGTAATTTTCTTTTCCTTCTGGAAAAAAAAATAAAGACAGTGAAGACCTGCTACAGTGAGTTAATAACAGACATGATTAAAGTCCTACTTTCTCTTACAGTATCTTGTAAAACTGTTCACACCACCTAAAAGTTATCACATGTTGTCACATTGCAAACAGCTAGTTTTTCTTATTTGACCGACTACATAATAAGTATATATACACACTCACATTGGAAAATCATAGTTTTTGTGTGTTGCTGTTTTTTTATATATATAATTTTTGCAAAAGGAAAGTCACCTCTGGCCATTTACTTCAAAAATACTTTTTTTCCCTTATTATCACAGTAGTTTAAAAATATTATGTTACTCTTTCCTATTTTTTATGTCTGCTGTTGTTTTTTCTTTGACCCTGGAAGGTGAGAGTGAGGTTATATTTCATTTTACAGCATACATACAGTAGTGCTCCACTCGTTTTTTTTCCCCTCGACCTTGAGAAGAGAAAGACTTACAACACACCTATACAATATACCTGAATATATATGAGGAGCTGGCTGTTTAAAGCTGTCCGGCTCTTAATCCAGGAGACTACAAAGGGAACTTCCCCAGCTTGTGATCAGATATGGTACTGTTGTAAATTCAGCAGCAGGGACATTCTAGAAGTCACCTGCAGAAAACATAAATCTCTCTAAAGCAATGTATTTTATAGGTGCATCTGTATTCTTTTAAACAATTCCTGTATGCAATGCATAAAACTAACTGGTGGTATTTTCTGGTTGATAAAATAATCTGCAAATTGAAAGAGTGGTATACCAACAATAAAAAAATGTGTGCATTGTGATATTCAGGCAACACACTGTAAAAACACAAAATTTTACATATTGTTGACTTAGTTTATAGTGTAAATATCTTAGAACACTTAAAATAAGACAAAATTAACTTGCAAGTAACTTTAAAGCACAATGTAAGAGTTTATTTTAAGTCAATAATTCCTTAATGTTGATGAAAAGGTACTAGTTATAAGTGAATTATATATTTTACTTTATATGTTAAAGCTTATAATATGGGAATATACTAAGTATTTTTGGCCTACTTTCTAATGCAAACAGAAATTAGAAAAAAATACTTAGTAAGATTTTTTTTGTTTTCCAATATATAGCAATGTCATCATTGTACTTATGTTGTACATAATGTTTCAGATAAACAAACAGGAAAAGTATGGCAAATAAAAAGATAAATAAATAGCTTTTTGTACAACAAATGCTCACTATTCCTTTTTACCATCAACTGTCATTGACTGGGCCATCCATTCATGAGGTTTTGGATTTTTATCCAACCATCTATCCATCCATCTGCCTGCTACGCCCAAAAATTCTCAATGAAAGAGCAATATTATTTTAATGCATTTTTCTTCCATGGTACAATACAAAAAGGAAAGTAAAAAAATGACACAAAGCATGTCATTTGCATGTATTTCCTTTGTAAAAATGTTATACATGTATTTCATGGAAATGCAAAGGAAAAACTAGAGTTCATGAAGAACCATTTCTGATTTAAAACATTACTCAAATCTTGAATATTTTTTGCCAAAGTTTTTAAGAACTACTGTGAAACGTCTACAGAGCCGCTGATTGCAGAACCCTTTCCTCCACCAACTGTCCAGTTAAAGCAGTAGAGAAATGACAGAGCAGAGAGCTGCCCCAGTTTGAATATGAAAATAAGCTGTTCTTTGCACATTCTTCTTCATTTTAATTTAAAAAGGCTATCTGAAACTGTCTGAAGTGTTGTATGAGTAAACCAGTTTCATCTCTTTCTTTGGTTTCTGATTTACATTTGTGCTTCAGGGTTACTTTGCTCAACAAAAAAACATGAGTTTACACAGAACAATCAGCAAATACTGAGTGGTCCCCTGAGATTATGCATTGGCAACACTTTGAAATACAAAATGTAATTTTAATACTTAAATCTGCAAAGTAAGCAGACAAAAGAAATAATAAGAGCTGAGAAATGGTGCTAAATAAATATTCCCTTTGAAGTGAGAAATACAAATAGGTAGAGGGAAAGAATTTATGTTTTAAATACATGCAGACTGGATAAAATGGTTTTGTGCGTTTCATACAAATTTATACAGTTCAAAGTGATCATATGCTGCATGATTAATTAAGAGAAACTCTGCAGAATTCTACTTCATAACATTAAACTTCACATTTTATACTTCTGCTCTTAATCTTATAATAAATACAAGACTCAAAGTACTCCAAAGCATTAAGATTTCATGCACGCCCCTCTGAGGCTAAGGAAACAACTTTAATCCAAATTGCTGTAAGACTTCCTTTTCTGGAATCATCAATATGTGATTATTGTTGCTGCCAGGGTGACAGTGTGTCTTATGGGACGTTTCTGAATTTGAAACCTCATGGAAATAAAGCTGAGTCTTTAATAATAATCTGTCTTTTGACATCATTCATAAACACAGTTTGGTCATTGACAAGACTTTGGTCAAGTCCAGAGTGTACCAGCAGTAATTACGTTTAATCTTTTTTGTGTCCGGCATGCTTTTGTTTGACATCAGGCTAATCCCATAAAAGCATCTCAACAGTTCGAGTGTAATTACAACTCAAAGTGTTTTGATCTTTGAAAAGCACGCAGGGGATTAAAATATACAACAAACATTATAAATTAACTGTCATGACTGAGTGACAGAAATTGTTTTAGACCTGTAGTATCTTTTTGATGGCGTCCAACGAAAAGGCCAAGTTGCAGTTTCACAAATCAGATGGATTTTATAACATCTTAGTAACACAGTGAATGATGATAGCATGCTAATATTGGATTAAGACATTAACCTACAATCATTATTTTTATTGTCATTCTCTTTGACCTGAAGGAGCTACAGTGCATATAGAAAGTATTTACAGTTAAACTAAATATGCTACAAGATCTCAAAAAAGAGTGCATACTAACCTCATAAGATGAATAATTACTTCAAGTCACTGTACTTTATGTTACTTTAAGAGCTTAAATAATAGATTACTACATTGTTGATGATTACAGACATATTTTGGAGGAATTTTAGGTTGTAGACTGGCATTAATTATATATATTATAATTATATGCATATATCATATGTTAATATAATTAGATTTTTGTTTGTTTATTTTTTTTTGTTTTTTTTTTTAATGTTTCTTCAAATCAAATTGTAAAACAGTCAAAATTAGGGCACTGGATTTTATTTATTTCCAAACTAATTTTGCTTTATGCTTTAAAAGAAAACCATAACAAAGGGTATTAGTCCAGAATGACTGAATGAAACTGAGCAGCTCAAACATATAGTCTTATGTTGTCTGAAATCTTCTTGGATTTGGATGTGAAATAAAAAAACTTTTCTTTGTGTCTTCACTGCTGGGTGGTGAGTCAAATACTTAAACTACAAATGAAAAGGGAGAAAAGTGAATCTCCATGAATCAGCAATGTCTCAGCATGTCTGAGAACAGAAAAGCCTCTTCATGGATGGCTAGGTTTGAGATTCTCATATTGAATATGGTTCTGCCCAGGGCTGCTAAATCATAGTGAAGAGGTCAGTATTCAGTAAGATATTGTCTTCAGGTTGCAAAGATGATTTTTCTGTGACTCTTTAAAAAGAAACAGTCAAAGCTAGAAAAAAACAAAAGCCGATAGAGTTAATCCTGGCTGTAGGCACACCAGGCATGCTAAGCAAATGTACAATACTGAAAGACAAACTGGTGGCTTCTTTTCCATGTGGTGCTTTGGGAGGTGACACACTTGATTAGACCCTACATGTCTGCATGGGTATTACAGATGACATTAAGAAAGCTGCTCTTCATCTCTATCACCAAATCCACACAGACGTGACTCACCAGAACCCCCACAATGCATTGTGCCCGAGGCCTGAACACCCCATCCAAAAATAAAATAAATTCCCTCCACTGGGCTGAAACAGCAACAACAACAGAGGTTTTTATTCAGTTTGAGGCCTCAAAGCTCTGCTTGCAGCGTTCCAAGCAATGAACGCTGTCAGCTGCAGCAGCAAGTGAGAGGAGAGATTTCCTCTTGTGTTGGGCATCGTTCCGACCATGGAATGGGCTTTTCTATGACACATTTACACTCCACTGGGTTACGGTGCTCTTAGTCCTGATTTAGCGCTGCAGCCTTTCTCAAACATTTTATATCCTGCCAAGAACATGTCGGCACGCTGATGTGTAAAACATTGTTTGACAGAGAAACACTTTCTTTTGCTGAAAAGAAACTTTAACGTGACACAAGTGTTCGGCACTCTTGAGTCAAGATTATCTCCTTTTAGGACGTTAATAACATCGAAACAAACCATAATTCAGTGCGTAACACCCATTATTCTGAAAACAGCAAATCAAACTGAATAATGCAATGACTCACAAAGCACAACTGAAATCCTTTGAGAAACAAAATAGGCTTATGGGTGTATTTCTGCCTCAAATGATTATTTTATGCATTTCTTTTATTGTAATCCGAAGGTATAATCGGTCATTTACACAAACAACAATATATATTTTTGTAACATGAGCGATGGGTTGCATTGTTTCTAGATTTAAAAAAAAATACCTTATAGATTTTTGCCATTAGTATTTACAGTGTAAAAATGCTTTAACTACAAAGCATTTTAACACATCCTGGGGTGTCTTACAGAGATTTGTCTCTAAGAATTAAAATCACACTAAGCGATGCTAAGAAGGAGTATATTATTATTTCATCCGACGTTTACATCATAGTTCTGCACCAGAAGAAGTGAATTTGAACATAAACAATGGATGAACTAAGCAGTTTTTTCATTTTTTAAACTTTTTTTAAAAAGTTGTCATGAGCTTGTCATCATGGTAATGTCAGCCCCCATTGCCCAAGAACTAAAAAAATCAACTAATAGATGGTGGCATCCATTAATACTTCCATAAACAGTGCACTGTTGTGGCCAAAAAGATGTCACACAAAATCTTCCTTAAAACCTTCATCTTTCAGAGTCGTTTAAGCAGTCAAAAAAGTAGACACAGTTTTTACTTTTAATGCTTTATTTCCCATCATACATTGCTTATATTATAAACTAAAAATTATAGAAGAAGCAAGATTTTTTATCCAATTGAAGCTCTTTTTAAGGAGGAAGGATACATCTTCTTGTGCAAGGTTTAGTCATGAAACATTTGTCACCAGAGGTTTAAACAAAAACATTCAATGTTAAAGAAAATTGCCGAAGCATAAATCCTGTAACACAAAACAGGCAAGTTGTGTTTCATGTCACTGAATCCGTGTCTCCGACATAAAATAAGCTCCTTTATATTTAAAGCATATTGTCTGCGTCATTTTCTTCTTTTGTTCAGTTTATTCAAGATTATTACATGGGGAATCTTTTAATGCACTTTATTCATCAAAGTCAAAATGCTGTCTTGGGTTGACTTTAAGAGTGAAACCAAACAAACCAAGCTGTTCAGACATCACTCTAGACAAATAGCCCTACAAGGCACCTTTAATGTTTCACAATAAATCATACAGCAAAGAAAAGGGTGGCAAATGGGTGCACACTTCAAAGCCCTTTTAATGGTTTGACATCTTTTCAAATCACTACTGTCAACCTTTCAAAACTGCTATCATTATTTCCAGCAGCTTTTTTGCTGAAGACGTGACAGGAAAAATACATCTAGAGGACAATTTTCTCCTAAAAGATCGAGTCTTTGTCACTTTCTAATGCTTATTCATCCAGATGAGTGAAAAAGCAGTAACCTGATCAAACACGCTGAAAGCATCTTGGAGTCACCTTTTTGTGTTTGAAAGCTGCGCACAGCCTTGTCAGCTTAGTTAGCTTCCCAGTTTTTATTGCAGTTGCATTATTTGATAAATGTAACGAGCTAAAATCAGTTTCCATCATCAAAGCTATTGTAGCAACTTTGAGGAGACTGTAATTACCGCTACACAGCTTTAGTTTCTCTGTTTAGACACTTGATGAAAGCTTATATCAGTTTGATAGCTAATGCAAGTGAGAGGCAGTGTTCTAAACAATGTGAGAGAATAAGAAAAACAGTTCAGATATTTTATTAGATTGAGTCTAAACTGAAGTTCAACTGAAAGTATTCCTTTTGTCACTTTCTAAAATGTTAGATGTAAAAAGGAAAAACTATACGTAATGTATTTGTTCAATTCAAATCCTTTTTTGATCCCAAAGGCAAATTAAATATGTGCAGCAGTAGCTTAGTTTGAGACAAATATAATATTCTTTTGCCCAGCTGTTGAGAAGGAAGTGGAACATTTCATAATTTTAAATCAATGTTCGTAAAACTTTTAATAAAAGTTCTTATATTAATGTAAACTTGATGTCACACTGTTAATTTTTTAAGATGTGAAGAAACAAAGTACATTTTGTAAAACATCAAGCTCTGACACACCTACAGAATATTTGTGCATTGGCAAAGAGTGTGTATTTATTTAGCAAAATGTTGTTCATATTATCTTGTAATGTCGCTGTACCTTTAAGTAGTTTTTTTTTCATAATGTATTGTTTGTTTGACCATCTGGGGGTAAAAGGTCAATGCTCCATACACATTATGGCAGCTCCTAAATGGCCAAATTTTTATTAGCTGATTTATTCAGAATATAGGACAGACCATCATTAGTTGGAACCAGATTTTTAACTATCTACAAAGGAGGAGCATTTTCTTGGTTTCTCCCCTTAGTTTTGCCTTTTTATTTAGTGGTTATTTTATACAACCGGATTTGGTAGAACTTTGGACTCAGACCTGAACCTGTACAAACACATAAAGACAATTACAAAGACAGCCTTTTATCACATCCTAATGAAGAACATTAAGTTCAAACGATCTGATGTTCCAACAAGGTATAGGGAAACACATCCATGTGTTTATCTTTTGTTGAGTTGATTACTGCAACAGTGTCTTCATAGGTTTGTCTACAAAAATCTGAAAGCTGCATCTGATGCAGAACGCTGCTCACATTCTCACTAAAAACAATAGAGCGCATCATCTCAGCTCTAAAGTTGAGCTCTATTCTCTAAACTCGGAGTATAGACTTGAAATTATTCTAACGTGGAAATTCCTGGATGGCATAGCAACAAAATATATTAAGGATCTTTTGTTGTATCAACCATCCAGACCACTCAGGTCTTCTGGTTCAAGTCACTGATTGCACATTGTCATGAGCACATGTGATTTGTTTTGATTGTTTTTGTAGTCATTCGGGAGCTGTAATAACTATACAGGGTGAGTTTTCCCAAAATCTAACTAAACCTGAAGAGTTTGTTTGACGTTATATGTTCGAGAGTCTCATCTGACTGCCTGGATGCTTTGTAAGATAGCAAGAAATCTGTGTCTTTAACACATTCTTTTCAATAAATAATAATTAAATGTGTTTGTTCAAAGAAAGATGTGAAAAATTCAGAGGCTTTTACTTGTCACAGGTAAAGCTCATCTTAAATACCATGAGGCAATTTAACTAAGGGGAACATATTGAACTATTCACTGTAGATTGAGCAGAGAAAATGATTCTCAATAATTCAGTGAATAGTTTAGTGAATTACCCATCTGTTTTGAAATGGCCTCCCTGTGGTGTTGCTGAGTATTTAGCGTCACAACATTAAATTCATGCTTTTCTTTTCTTTCCTGTAGGAGTTCTGGAATAAATCAGGCTTTTTGTATGTCTCATACTTGTGTGATAAAAGGAAGCACAACATATTGTCAAAGCTTTTATGAGTTCTGATACTTAAAACATGTCAGAATTGCTTGTTTTGTTTCGCCGTCATCGGTTGAATCATAAAATGAATATACATGTGATTTTTAGATTAACTGGAACTATTGTAATAATTTTTCTTTGGTCTTTAAGGGAAAGGAAAGAAGTGTTTTTGCTAAGGCTCAGTTTGAGGAACAGATTATATGTTTGTGATTAAAGAGATTTAATTTAAATCTTTCCCTGAATATATACGTAACATAACCAAGATTCTGTTATCTAACAGGTGATCAGAAGGTCACTGGCTGAGCTGTTGCTGCAAATAACCTCATGTTCTGTTTCTGAGGGTAATACAGGTGGCCCTGTTTATCTTGTTTAACCTTGTCTCTCTCCTACACAAAGCAACTAAAGAGGCTACTGCTGTTAATAACATTTTGATGTGATAGGGTTTGCTACCAGCTGAGGGCTAAATAGGAATCTATCCATATTACTGGATTGAACTGACAGAATATTTCTCTGTATACTTTTTGTAAAGTGCCTTGAGACGACATTTGTTGTTGAATTGAACTGCATATAACACCTTATCTAGTTTTCTGCGTAGGTTTCATTTAAACAATTCCAACTGAGATTAGGATAGTCAGAACAAAAATCTATAGTTTGAGGGTTTCTGTAGCCAAATTGATGCAGAAGTACATGTTTACGTCAAAATGGAAAATGAGAAAAATAGTTTTAATGACTGAAGAAGATGACGCAGGCAATGGCCTCGCTCAGCAATCAGTTTAATCTGTTTAAAAGGAAACCTTAAGTAATGCAGCCTTTCCTCTCTTCAGAGCTGACAAAAGCCTCCATAGAAAAATAGCCATTTAAATTGAGTCCATACATGCAGTACAATAATTGTTAAGACTGGAGACCTTGAATAAATCATTTTAATCTTCAGTAAAAAAAATAATAATAAAATGGCTGATACATGGAGCTTTCACTGCTAGCTAGCCATAAAAAAAATCTTTCTCATTTCTTCTTTTTCCATTTAAATGGGGCACATTAAAGACGAGCAATCAAATGTTGAAATTAATTATCATGATCAAAACATGTATATCAGTCTTTCTTGGTAGACTGAACAAATTAATATTAATGTGAGAGCATTTTTTTACGTCATCCTGTGGATTCAAGACAGATCTGTAAGCTGTTGCAGCTTCATTTGTAACATCTCGACATTATTTACAGAGGATTCAGCTTCTTATCAGCTGGAACTAAGCAGGGCAGATAAGCAGAGAAATATGGTCTGACAAAAATTTAACATTGGATGGGAATTTTGTGGCTGCCAGGAAATTCACAGTTATTTCTTTTGTTCTTTGGGATGTAAACATGGGGATGGAAGTCAGTGAAATAGTTTCTGAGGTCTGTTCAAATCCAAATCCCCAGTTTGGAAAAATAGGATTTCCAGCTCAGCTTTTCAGATCAACAGTAATAAAACTGGCAACAGAGGACTGATACCATGACAAAATATGAATCATAGCGAGGGTATCTAGCAAAACAGAAACCTCCTAAAAAAATGTTTTATTGGCCATTTTAGAGAAAAAAAAGCATTTCTATGATTATTATGTTTATTTGAAAGTGAGGAAAAATGTTGGTTTCACACTATTTTCAGTTTTATTTTTATTTTATTTATATTACTTCAGCTGTATTGGCTCATGTTTGTCCTGTAATGCCTGAACTTGCCTGAACTTCCTCTACAAGAATCAATAAAGGCACATCTTATGTAATTTTAAGGGCAAAAGTGTTTTTTTCTTTTTAATTTAGACAATCTGGCTCACCACCCATTGTGGGAAAGCCTAGGGAACATCACAAGCACTTAAAAGCAAGTTATCTGTCAGCTCTGCTCCAAAAGAGGTTTTTACCGCTTATTTTGCATGTCCAGTCAGTTGGGAACAGTCATCCCACTGTGTTGTGCACAGTGCCGTCACTGTAAAAAGAATATTTTAGCAGCGCTTAGTGGGTAATGTTTTTTGAGTTAGTATTTGATTCACAGCTTCGTAGCTGCTGCTAAATTAAAAGGCAGTTTTACTGTTTTAACATAATCTGGTCAGGGTTTTTTGTATCTATCTGTTCACCTCTCAGTTGGATTATTATGCTGTAGTTGGATATTCTTTAGAGGATGAACTTAGAATTAGAATTTGCTCATTATGTTTGGTGAAAATGACAAGTGAGCTACAAATTTATAGACTTTGGTATTGTATTGCTAGTTCCGCTATTTTACTATTCCCTTTAATCACATTGTCTTCTTTGTGATCTATGCATTTCTGATATATGTTTTTTTTGTTGAAATTTGACAAAAAATGCTTCTCTAGGAATAAATATTTCCTGATATATATCTATATCTAGTTCAAGTTACATAAAACTAAATCTAATCAAGTCAAATTTTTTCATTAACAAAATCAAAAGTCAGATTTGTTTTGTTGTTGAGAGAATTGTCAGAATGCTTAGAAAGAGGGACCTGCAACATTATTACAAAACAATTGCAGGAGCATTTGTTTATTCAGAGATAGTCAAAATATAAACATTACAAAACCTTATATTTGAAATTATAACAATATGCAATATAGGACAAGAGAGTATTATAATTACATAGAGACAGCTTAGCTCTTAAAGAGAATGTCCTCCCATGGCCTCATGGGTCATCTTGTCTTTTTTAAAGAAAATCCTAGCCTGTGATTATGTTACATGAGGGCTGCTGCTTCTGAAAAATAGCTCTGAATGTGATACTGGTATAACTAATAGTTTTTAGGTGTTCTTTCATAGTATGTTGACTTAAAATCAACTGTAAATGACAAAATGCTGTCGAAACAATCTGCACAACCGCTGACATCCCTTCAAATACAAATACAAAAACAGAATAACAAAAACATTATTTCACAACCAAAATATAGACGCATAAAAGAAAAGCTAGGAAACAGTTTCATTACATTGCTGAGTTAGGTTTCAAACATAGTTGCTATTTTTCTAGAACGTATTGTATTCCTGATGGGATATTGTGGATTTTTTGAGTTAAGTGTTAATATTTAGGTTTGCTAGTATGAATAAATGTGAAATAAATGTCATGAGGCCATTTAACAGTTGCTAAATGTGGTCAAATTTTGACCATCTTCTTGAGAAAAAGGAGGGGTGAAAGTAGTGGTGGGTTGCTTCTGTGATTAAAATGTATAAACTAACACATTTGATTTAACTCTGGTTGGATGTAATGCACAGTTTCTTTTAACATGGACACAGCTAGGTGATCTAACAACATAATGATCCTCGGCACATATAAAATGTAGTTTTGGAATATACAAAGTAAACTAACATAAAGCTTCTGGAATAAATCTAACCTCAATTCTACTGAAAATGCATCAACAAACTCATCAACTTTAATGAAGTCAACTTTTTTGTACATTCAACTTTAATGAATGTACAAAAAAAGTACAAAAAGTTGAAATGTACTTTTTTTGTACATTTCAACTTAATTCTGATTTTGACTGGAGTGCAGTTCATATCAAACCAGCAGCTCTGGGAAGGTTTTCTGACATCCTGCAAAGAAATTCAAGCAGAAACTTTCCACAAACTCACAAGTTCAATGGATGCAAGAATTGTGCTGTGATATCAAAGAAGGTCTCATGTTAACATGTAACTCGGTCTGTTAAGATGTTTTTGATTGAAATAGCTTTTGATTTTAGTACATGTGACCACCTAATGCTGCACATTCAAAGAGTGACCATCTGCAGTTCTTTATAATCCATAAAATGTTTAGAAAATCTGCTGTGCATAATAATTTGGAACAGAGCATTTTGAGTTTTTGATTTTTGAAAAAAAATACTGTTTTCATGGGGAGCTTTGTTCAGTAAAATTTGATCTATACTGTAATAGTTCGTGACTTGAAAATTATACTGACCATCATTTGCATTGACCATTTAAGAAAATCTGAGAAAATATCACTTGCATAATAATTTGGAACACGGTGTATAAGGAAGATGTTTGGTCATGAGGGATGATCAAGAATCCTTTCTCTTGAACGTCTGTTTTGCTTCCCAGACTCTTGAGCGTGACCAAGGAAATATATTTACTCCTGCTGTGTCGTTGACTGCAATGAGCTTTGAAGGATGAAAGAAAATCTCCTGTGTCAGGGAAACAATACAAAACTGAAAAATAATTGCTGTATTGTATAATCTCTGTCATGCTGAGATAGCTGCATGATTCTGCATTTCTCAATCTGAAGTTAACCTTCAGATACACATTAATGTTTTCCACTTATAAAAAATACAACCCCACAGATGTTGCATGCATCTATCTGTTTATTTGCACTGGAGTTTATTGCTTTGCTGGTTTTATGACATGGTGTTGAGACTACAAACAGCCCTGCATTACACTGCGTTTCTTGGGGGAAATGAAGCCTGATTAGGAGAAGTGGAAAAAAGAAGGGAACTGTATTAAAATAAGAATAGAATAAAATAGGCAATTCCATGGAGTGTGAACTCTAATATGAAAGGGATTTTTTTTTTAGTTTCTTGCCATTAGATTTCATGATTCTTTGTCGTTAAAATTACTATAGCTATTAATAATAGCAGCTGTGTTTAATGGTCGGTTGAATGGGTGATCTACTAGATGCTCTGTAACTGGGACTTTAGGAAATCCAGATAAAAAAAAAAAAATCTACTTTACCATATGCAGAGGTTCATGACTTCCCTTCTTCCTGTCCAGTCACTAATAAATGAAGACATCTAGTTTAACAAAACCTTTAATAGAAAATAGATCATCCTTCTGAACAGACTGAAATTGATACATGCATTATTTCTTTTGTAGCTTATGATGTGTTGTTAAGCTCTTTGTTAGTTGTCCCACAATTAGTTTTCTTTAAATCTTTAAAGATGATGACTCTTGTCCATTTTTTTCAGTTTCATTTTGTCGTTTGTATTTCCACGATTGAAGCCACCAAATACAATTACATCTTCCTTTCTTTATTGAAAACTATTTGATTGTGTATGTAATTGCATAAGTATCATGATAAATAGATACACATTTGTGTTTTCATTCTTATAAGTAATACTGTTGTGCACAACCCATGCCTTCTTTCTTTTTCTAGCACCCCAGTAGCAGAATATCAAAGGTTTTTTACGGTTTTGTTTGGTGTTTTTGTGCTGATAGAGGACAAAAAGAATTTGTGGTTCCTAGAATGAGTTGAACCAAACAAAACAGGGATCTACTCCCACTAAGATGCACCCAAAAAACCCTCAAATGGAGATGTCCATGCAAGCTTAATCTTTTCCATATAAGCCCAGCCAGTCTACAAAGGATTTGTGCATTATCTCTGGCTTTAAATATAAATTCATTCAGGTATATATGCAGACAAAACTGCAAACCCACCTGTTAAACCCACCAAATATAATTTTTGATATAAACAGAAACCTTGCTAAAATCAGTCAGAGCTCCTGAATAAAATCCTCTTTCATGTTCCTCCTGAACAACCAAATCACGCTCTACCTTAGTGAACCACAGAGAGCAAAAAAAAAACCCAGCAGTTTCGGCCTCTTCTCTTAGTTCTCGATAAATCAGGGAGACAGACTTTGCCCTTTTTCTTTTGCAAAGCAGAACGCTGTCATTTTCTTGTAATTTGATTGGGTTGTTCCATGTATTCCTGGATGATGACACAAGTGGCTATGAGCATAATGTGACCTTATTGTGTTTGACACATATCTGAAATAATTTTCTTCTCTCACTTGTTTCATTAGGATCTTAGAGTGTGGCAAATTTTCGTCCTTTGTGATTGTCTTATCACTATACAGAGCACATTGCTGCCCACTGGTTATGATTACAACTAAACCTGCTCTGACATTTTCTTTTGTCCCATTTCTCTGAAACAGCCAGTGTTGATGTATACCTGTTAGTGACGGGGGTTTTATGAGACAGATGACAAAATGTCAGTGCTTTTCTGCATGGAAGAGTTGGATTTTTTCATGCAGTTTTGAAAGTTTCCACAACTCGCTCGATATGTTTTTAACCCAAAAAGCTACCACTTAAGAGAATAAAACTCCTTTCTAGCAAACTATTTTAAACCTCCAATTCATGTGAAGCAAATTAAGGCTTTTCATGTGTGCATAAAACTGAAAAGTACAAAAAAATATATGCTTTATGAGAAAGAACTCAATGGGCTTAATCAAGCCAACTGCTGACACAAAGGTACCATGGGGCCTATAAACAGTGTGCAGTGGGAAATCAGCTGCTGAGCTGTATTTATTGATTTTGTCCAAAGAATATGTATGGCAAATCTTAAAAGAGAACATAATTGTTTATTGCTTTCATAAGAAATTACCTTAGGGGAAAACCTTTTTAAGATATCTCTTTGTGTGGTACTTCTTTGGATGAAAACAATGATGTTTGTAACACTGTACCATAATAACATATATATCGAGTTTTACTTTTAATTAGACTTTCATCTAAGAGGAACTTGCTAAATGTTGATCTTGGGACAGCATGAGTAAAACATAAAGTATTTCCTTTCTTCAAAGTAAAATATGTAAACCTCTGCTTAATTGCTTTATTATGACATTAAATTCATTTAATTTGCTGTTTGTTGGACAAGAAGCCCAAGAAAACAAAAATATGATTAAATAAATAAATCTGAACTCTAAGATGAAGAAGTTTACCTCAATCTGAAGATTATATTGAATGGTAGTTATATTGCTGTTGACTTTATATCTGTTTACTTATATTATGCCATTTCAGAACAAATGTCTAGTTTCAATCCAGTGTTTCAGGAATCCCTGATTAATCATGGAATTTCTTTGAAAAAAAAAAACACTTTTTGTGTGTACACTGTCATTAGCATTGGGGACATTTGTGATTGCTACAATATGTTTTGCAAAAAAAAAAAAAAGAACCATTGTCTTATAACAATTCATCTACATGAGTGAAAAGGGGCAGAAAGAAGAAAAACCTTACAAAAACACCTTTCTCAATAATTACAAAGTAAATCTTTTGCTTTTCATGGAAAAGATTTTCCATAATTTTTCATATGTAAAATTAGGAATATAACTTACAAACAATATATTGTTCTCCTCAATTTTAACTCAAAAGTGTTTAAGAATCAATCCATTTTTTCTTAGAAAGTATTTTGAATTGGTTTAAAGTATTACATTTTTTTCAAATCCTCCTCCAAACTGTTTCTTAATTTGACTACATGCACCGAAATGCACATTTGTTTTAAAGTATAGTCCCCACAATTTTACTTTTGAAATCATACTTCCTTCGGTTATTTCTGTCACTTGAGCTTAAGACAAAAACTTCAATTAAATGGCAATAATGTCTTTCTAGCTTAAAACATAGCAGATACAATTTTTAAATCAACCAAATCCCTTAATTTCAAAATACTTGATTGAATAAACAATTTATTTGTATGTCCTCTACATAATTCTTATCTTTCTTTTGTGTCACAAACAATGGCCTGGTGTTAGTTTTATATGTGTTGCCCTATACATCGATACAATATGTCACATATGGAACAAAAATTAATAACATAAAATCTGCAGTGTTTATGTCACTTGTGCATCAGAATAACTGGCATACCAGAAATTCAAAAGTAACAAAAGCTAAGCTCTAGTAGCTTAGCTAATAAAAAGAAAGAGTAGAAAAGAACACCAATTAATCAAACTAACAATATACTTAAATGCTTTGTTGTCCATCATTGTGTGGTTTCTGATCTTGCTTATGCATTACCACAAATGCACGAATACAAATGTTTCTGTTGAAACTAACATTAAGGAGCATCATTTTCATTCTGTGCAATAACATTTTTATTATTATTCTGTTCTCATTTATAAGATTTGATTATTTCCAAGCAGGAAAGAAGAAAAAAAATTGTGAAAAGGTTCAGATTTGAGGTGATAGTGGCCACTGCACAGGAGAAATGTTGTAATTAAGCCAAAAGCATCAAATCCTTCAACCAGACCATTTGCTTGTTGAGACGATATGTAATAATGTGACAGCCAGGCAAATAATTTTAGAGGTCAAGAACATTTATTTAGATTATGTAGTGCAGTTTCATCTTTTACCAGAACTAGCTTTTGTGTATAGCATAAGAGCGTGGATTACCAGCAGAAATTTGTATTTTCACTGCACAAATCCTGAACTAAATCTAACCAACAACATAAATAAGGTCGGAATAATGTAGAGGTCAACACATGCAGAGAGCGAGGGAAAATAATGAAAGCTTTCTGAATTCATCATTCCAGATTTGCAACATGCTTAGAGTGGAAATAAAGTCAATGTTCCAGACATTTGACTTTATTATTGTTAAATCAAAGGGATTCCCTTAACAATCCCTTAACAATGTCTTATTGTTAAGGGATTATTGTTGCTTCTGTTAAGTGTTATAAAACTAGAAAGACATCCTAAGATATTTTTACTCCTTACTGGAATCACGCAGAATTATCAAGTCAAATTTCATCTACTGTTACAAAATCGAACTGGAAATATAAAAGAACACTCCCAAAAAGGTTTCAAACCATAAGGTGTTGTGCTTAAGTGATTAACCTTAGAAAATCAATGTCAGAAATTGAGGGAAAGTTATGCAACTTACCTGTATGCAGGTACTCCCATCAGGAAGAGAAAACTGTTGTATGTGGGCTTTTTGTGGAGCTTTAATATATCTAATAATGTTTTTGTTTGATAGGAAAGCAAACTGTTTTCCTGTTGTGCTTCAGTATGGCAGCAACCTTTGTCTGAAAGCACATTGTCAAAGAAAATCTAACGCTTGCTTGTCTAGAAATGTTAAATGGTTTTGCTCTCCATGGCAAAGAAGTACAGTCAGAAGCCCTGGCCTTTGAATGAAGAGCTGAAAGTGAAGGAGGCAATCAGGGCTCATTTGTTCTGCTCTAAACATCAACTTTTCTTTTACCTTCCTCACATGCAGTGTGCTCTATAAAATAGAGGGAAAGTGTGCAAAGGAGACACACAAATGCAAATATATGCCATATATGTTGAATAGATAATGATTTGAAAAGAAGAACTGGGAAAACATAAAAACTAACTGCTCAAAAAACAGTCAAATATTTTCATATTTGAAGTATTTTTCTTATTCATGTCAGTGGTTGTGGTGTTGTTGCATCAAATGGAGGCAGGAGGTATTGTGTGTTAAAACATAGTAAAATATCTAAAAACCAACATAAACAGAGTGAAATGAAACTATTAGATATACTGAACCATGATCGTTACAACTGTGTACCATGAAGAAACACCAAAATAACAAGAAATACAAGGCCAAAAAGTAATTCAGGGAAGAAGTAGAAAATGCTGCGTGGAAGGAGAAACCATCTTATATCTTTTGTATCTGTGCAGGAATGTGCGGGGCTCTTGTCTATCTACAGCAGTCATTGAATAAGAGGTTGCATACATGGACACAAAGGACTAACAACCACACACACATTCACTCCAAAAGCCAATTGAGAAATTAATAACAATTAACCAAGCATGATTATTTTTGGAGTACCCAGAGAGAACTCACACAATGTTAGTCTGAGCAGGAAGACGCCTGGCCAGTATTTTAACTCAAAGCCTCAATACAAGATAACAGAGCTAACACACTAGCTCCACCACACAGAGACACCAGACTACCAAAAATAAAACACAGAATACCACTCAACACGGAACCAAAACCAACATATAAAACCCAAATGCAAAGCTACCATTTATTATGCCAGGATATAAATATTGCTCAGGGAAACATGTACTTGTTCCTGAGCAGAAATAATTCATTTCTTTATATTGTATTCGAAAACTATTTCTCTTTCCACAGGCTGATTTAAAATCCCTTCAGAGAACCATTGAGGGAAAACACATCATAGAACGATATGTCACAACAGGAAGACAAAAAATTAAAAAATACTCTAATCAACTCAACATAAGACCAGACAAACACGATAAAGCTCTCAAAGGATAAGTATTCAAAATACTTTTTGTCTGAGATGTAGTGGACAGAATGCTTTAAGTTAAAGCAAACAAGCTGTTATTGTTAACTTAATTTTGTTTTAAGTTCTTTTCTAGTAGAAGTAAAATAGTTGAAAGGAAGCTGAGCAGTAGATTAAGGATGATAGGTAACGCTGTGCTGTGATCAGACATTTTAAGTCAGACTGGCTCATGGACAAACCTGAGATCCTTTCAGAGGTCAAGCAATGAACCTTGGAGTAGACACTTTACTGACTTAATCAAGTTCCTATTAGAATACTCAGTAGGAGCTGAAAGCACCAAAAGAACCATTATCCTTGGTAAGACGTGTTTTATTATGTGTGAGGTAGAAATTTATAATGAGAAACCATGTCTTTCCAAATGCCAGCTGCAAAAAATATCCTGCTTACAAACGCCTTCTAGAACACTCTATCCTGTCTTTATATATTAAAAATATACAAGATAACATGCATATATATTTTTAAATAAAAACACACATTTCAGACAAATTCTGACTTATCATATGAAATATGCCAGAGCCATAGGCTTGAATTTTCTGAATAGAGCCAAACTATTATCTTTCTCTATCAGTATCCTTGCTGCAGTTTCTTGTACATGTAATCAGTTCTTATTCAAGAAGACAGAGAGCTTTATCAAACAGTTTTTAAGGTAGGTATTGATTTTGAATGTATATATATCATCCACAAAACAGTTGCGATATGTAGCTTTACATATTTAGTGTGGGGGCAAAGATTTTACAGTAAAATATAATTATTCATGTCAAGTAAACATTAGTAGGATTAGAAACTATCAGTTTCTCACATTGAAAGCAGAATTACACCTAAAGATCAGAAGTAATTCTAAAAATTGTTCATTCTCCCTGTTTCAAGTTTGTACAATTATTCCAAAACTGATGCAGGGTGATATCTTTTGAAAATTATAGCTTTAAATGTTGAGCACAACAATTCTGCAGTGCTAGTTCACATTATGAAAACAGAAATCTGAGGGAGCTCCCCATTCAAAAAAAAAAGATAATGCCAGTGTCTGATCTGATAAAGTTGTACATACGTTCATATGGGTTCCTCTGGAATAGCAATTTCTGTTTGTTTCATTGAACCTTAAGTTAGCATTCACCCAAGTTTAAGGTAAATTTGTGACTTTGTCATTTTTCATACTGTTCAAACAGGTTATTTCTTCAAATTCTCATTTCACGAGATTTTTGTATGCAACTACTCTTGTCTTTCTGTTTTGGGTAACAAATGTGCAATTTCTATCAATATTTGATGGGTGATAATTTACCAACAAAGAGAAGGCTTTCCAGATTTGCAATAAAGGTTGATTAAAATATTTTTGGAACCGTGTGGGTGGATGTCTACACCATGTTCCAAATTATTATGCAAGTGATATTTTCTCAGATTTTCTTAAATGGTCAATGCAAATGATGATCAGCATAATTTTCAAGTCATGAACTATTACAGTATAAATCAAATTTTACTGAACAAAGCTCCCCATGAGAACAGTATTTTTTTCAAAAATCAAAAACTCAAAATGCACTGTTCCAAATTATTATGCACAACAGATTTTCTAAACATTTTATGAATTTCTTTGCAGGATGTCAGAAAACCTTCCCAGAGCTGCTGGTTTGATATGAACTGCAATCCTCCCTCAGATCTTCTGCTTGAGGAAACTCCAAAGGTTCTCAATAGGGTTGAGATCAGAGGTCAGAGGAGGAAGGTGACCACACCATGAGTTTCTCCCCTTTTATGCCCACAGCAGCCAATGACCAGTGACGTGCGGTGAGGTTCATAGCTGGTGAGGCACTGACGTCATCAGAATCAGATTTGCAAATAGATGCATAGATTGACAGCAGTTTACAGGTTATGTTTCACTTCTGCATCCTTACACATACAAACCTTTCAGCTCCGGCGTTGGTCTTCCTTTGGTTATTATCTCCTGCTTCGATTGAAAGTCCACTTGAGAAAACTTTTTTAGTGTTGTAATGTAGTCATCCATGTCGAAAGTCGGGATAAGCGAGAGGAAAAAAATCACTATCTCTATTATAATCTATCGCTGCACTTGACTTGCTTCCCGAATCGTTTAGCCTAGCTCGCTGTCACTTACTCGGCAGTTGAGGAGTGAACAAGACGAACGTCTGGGATCCTGAGCGCCCCCTGCCATGAGGCAAGAGAACTGCCTGCCTCACCTCGAACCTGTTCTCGCCGTTTATAATCGCTCATTACACGAAACACGTTACACAAACACAGTTGGTGACAAAAAGCACTGTACATTATATACATAAGCTAAATTATTGGAAATAAGTTCACATATTAAATTTGTTTAAACCATTTTATTGACGCCGTACAGCAACATGCTCTCTCCGCTTAGCAGCCAGCGCAGAGCCAGGGGTTGCGCAATCCAAGGTGAGGCAGAGCTCGCTGCTGCCTCACCGGCATCGCTTCCAAGCATTTGAATGGGAAAATAAGAAAATTCAGCGATTTTGAACAAATAAAAATCGAAATTGGTGAAGCTACATGAAAAATAAATATTTTTTAGTACAAACCACCGGATGAATATAACAATTTAAATTACTTTATGATTATATATTTTCTTTCTTTCCATGATGGCTGGTGAGGCACTGCCTCACCTGCCTCCCCTGACCGCACGTCACTGCCAATGACACAGTGGTATTCCTTGCAGCATGAAATGGCGCATTGTGATTCATGAAGATGATTTTACTACTGAAGGTTCAGCTCTTCTTTTTGAACCATGAAAGAAAGTGATCAGCCAGAAAGTCCATATACTTTCTGAGGTCATTTTCACACCTTCAGGGACTCTGAAGGGGCCGACCAATGATTCTCTCCCCATGACTTCAGCCCAAAGCATGACTCCACCACCTCCTTGCTGACGTCACAGCCATGTTGGGATGTGGTGGCCATCCACCACCAATCCACTACTGCGTCCATCTGGACCATCCAGGGTTGCACAGCAGTCATCAGTGAACAAGTCGGTTTGAAAATTAATCTTCATGTCCAGCTGGGCCCTCTGCCACCGTTTCTGCTTGTAAGCTCTGGTTAGCGGTGGCCCAATAGTAGCTTCATGCACCACAAGCCTC
Source organism: Xiphophorus couchianus (assembly GCF_001444195.1). Classification (NCBI taxonomy): domain Eukaryota; kingdom Metazoa; phylum Chordata; class Actinopteri; order Cyprinodontiformes; family Poeciliidae; genus Xiphophorus; species Xiphophorus couchianus. The sequence goes on from NC_040239.1 coordinate 5,637,552, forward strand.
TGGAGGATCCTCCACCTTGAGGTTCCAGAGGCTCCAGCAGCTTCAAATAAATATTTGCTGCTTTGTAAGGGCATTTTAACAGCTGCTCTCTTAATCCGATGAATTTGTCTAACAGAAACCTTCCTCATTATGCCTTTATCTGTACAAACCCATCTTTGTTCTGAATCAGCCACAAATCACTTCAGAGTACGATAACACTTTAGTTTTCATTAAATATCTAATGTTTTCATACCTTGTCATATCACTATCTGATGATTTTCGTCAGCAGAGATCCTTTCTCTTCCCCTTATTGCTTGAAACCTGTGGTCTGCTTAATAATGTGGAACATCCTTCTTACGTGGATTTCCTTTAATTGAGCCCATCAGACAAACTAACTAATCCAGCTCTCTGAAATTAATTATAGTGATTCAAAGAGCCCTGACACACAATACCATCTATAAATTTAATAGCACAACAAAAAATGTAATCTTTATGACACTTAAATCCAATTTGCATAATAATTTGGAACACGGTGTAAAAACCAGATCTGGTAATAAGGGCAATAACACAAGACTCAAACTTGATCTTTTGACTGTTAAAGCGAAATGCTCTTAATCTTAAATTGTAAGAAATTAGGAAAATAAAAGATTATATAAAGACAATCAATACAAAAAGAACCTTTTGCAACAAGAAAAATATGTGGTATTGATTAGCAGCTCAAACACATCTCTATGCTTTGATGACATGTGCAGCATTGAAAGGATGGTGAAAAAAGACAATGCAGAAATACATTACAAACAGTTTCTGAGTGCAAACCCTTGTCGCTGTCCAAGGTGCTGCAATTACTGAAAGAGCCTCAGCTCAAGGAAGGAGAAGTGCTCCTCTTCCTCCTGTTGAAATGCTTTAAGTACCTCTCATACTTCACAAAACTTTTGCTTGCAAGCTGGAAAGTATGCAAGACATTTTCTCCAAACATTCAGCTTGAAACCTTGGAACAAAAGCCAAACTTAGTCCTTTATGTTATTTTTGTTCCAGCAAATGCATAGATCTTCCCTGAACTGCAACATTAACTACATGAACTAAAGAGTTTTAGGCTTTTCCATCTAAACTACCAAGAACTGTTTCCCTTCATATTGAAAACACTTGATAAATATATTATGGCTTATAACTGCAAACTCATAAAAATATGCAACAAGAAGAAAGAATAAGAAATAGTCTAATTTGAATTTCTATCAACTGATGTCGTGGCACTAATTTGCACTAATTCTCCATGGCAGTTCCACATTAGACTGGCACAAACTGTTTTATATCTCTCCAGATAAGCAATTTTTGAAGTGCCATTATTTTTCATCTTTTCAATAGAGAGGCTTTTTAGCCACCAATTATGATAAGTTTCTTTTCAATGACTATAAATTTCACAGTGATCTAAGCTGGAATAAGCAAAGGAAAATGGACAGATGGATGACCTGTTCAGTTAAATTAACATTTCACTCATAGGTTCAAACAAAACATCTAAAAAAGGAAATTGCACATACACACATTTAATCCTTCACATGCCTTCTGGGGGCCCCACTAAAAAGCCTGAAAACAGCATTCCTAATCGCCCAACTGTTGTTGACTATTATAGCACTTTCATTTATGCTTTGCCTAATATATTTTCATATTTTGTGAATGGAAATACCAGTTTATTACAATATTGGCATTGGGATTTAGCCCAGCATTCAGAAAGCTACATCTACACACATGATCAGTGCGGGAAATGTTGGGACTGAAGTTTTTATACATTCAGAATATGAGTGGAATAAATTACTTTGAATTGCTTGCATTTCTTTAGAGAAATCACCATTAAATGACTTTATTCTAATGCAGCACTGGTAGCAACTACTGCATTTTTTTTCACTCGGTTTTTTGTACCCTATATACATTTGACATACACAATCCTCTAGATGTACCATAAAAAGGTTCATGTGTATACAGTTCAAAAATATTTCTCCCTCCTTTCTATTTTTTAACTATACTTTTTTAATATATAAACATATTATTTTTATCAATGAATTTTGTTTGTATAGGGAATCAGGCTTGCTGTTGTGTGTTTTGGGAAATATTCCAAAATTGTTGCATGCTCAGTTTGTGGAAATGCTAAAGGATTGTGCGAGCATACAGGAACCAGCATAACCCAGCAACTTTACCACATAGCCTTGAAAAATCTCCATCAGATGTTTCATCTTTTATTCTGTAACCTTCTAAATTATTAATATAAGAATAAACGTCATGTAACCTGTCTAAACTGTCATTTCTCAGTACCCTTATTAGAGAACAACCACAGATAATGCAAGTTTATAAAGACAATAGTGTTTAATTGTGATTTTGCACATTTTTGTTAAAAAAATAAATGAAAATATATGTACAACTTACTCACTTTTAAGCAATCCAAGGCCACTGAAATGGTCAGAAGAGTTTATCAAAAAGTGGATGATTCCCAATTTTCTTCTGAAAGAATTGGGCATGTATGGTAAATTTATGACTTAAATGTTATATATCAGCCTGTTAACGTAAAACAGCAGGTTTAGAGAATACTTTTATTAGCACTCCCAGAAAGATCAAAATTACTGATCTTATTTATCACATTATGTATTGCTGGAATATATTTTCCCTCTGTTCTGTAAAGCAGGTGAGTGGTATATTTGTAACTTACAATACAATAAGTTTGATAGTTACCTCATGCAATGTGTTTTTTATTGGTTTCTAAAGTTCCGCGTCTATAAACCTGATGTAATCCTGTACGGTGGTTCAGCGTTATGTCCGTGAATATTTCTCTCTCCCTCTCTACCTGTTCTTTGTTCTGCTGATCTCCCCCCAGAGTCTGAGCTGTCTACTTCAGTGCTGCATCTCACAATATGAAGACCAGCAATAATGTTTGCATTTTCTAGATTGTCCGTCCATCCAGTGTAACCCTTCATATGTTTTTTTGAATGCTCAGAGCATTCTTTTTCCCTGTGTCCAATAAATACTCACCTGCAGCCTAACATTTGTCTTCTCTGAAGTGTGTTCACAATATTTTACTTACTTCCTGGTTTGATCTTCCTCATGAATACTCACCTCCACTAAATGACTTTCTACTGCTCACTATAATTCACTTGCATGTCAGAGCTAAACCTTTCATCAATCTGGGCATCATTCTGCATATGGGAAGCTACTCATCACTTTCACGTCATCCGCCTCAAACTCAACACTGAATCTGCCAGACCTATTAAAGACCTATACTACACCAATTGATTTTCTCTACTTCCATCTGGAAGTAAGCCACTCTTCTTTAATTGTTAATAGTATTCAGTATTTACTTCCCTGGTCCTCCTTTCTACTTACCAAACTACCAAATTATCAAAAATTCTTCTCTTCAGACTACGTACATTTATGTAGGTTGAAAAAGCAGAAAAAACAATTAGATCTCTTTTAGAAACTACAACAATCTCCCTCTACTGGTGACTTTATGTAATTGCAACTTTAATCATCTTAATTTTCAAGACAATTTTCACTTAATGCACAGTTGGTACACACATGCAGAACTGCGACTGCACCCAGGGTGGAAAGCATGATGAAGGGACAAACTCTGAAACATTCGTAGGCTTTCATTTACACAACACAAACCTAATCGATGAGATAATGCATGTTGTGGACTGGCCACAACAGGCTCATGCATAATTCATGGTGAAGGATGGCATGTTTACTGTTGCATTCATTTAAATTTCATTGCCTGTGATGAGTTTACGATCTAGTGTGCGAATCTTATTAGTAAGGTGTCTGGAAAGGGGCTCTCACCGTTTTATTGCTCACTATCTTTTTCATGCAGTATTCATGATGTGCTGGTAAAAGTTTGAATTTATTGCTGTGATATTGAACGGTGGGATCTTTTCAAATAAGCAGCATCTCGACCGGACTTTGCGTTCTGCCATCGCTGATGAAGTCCTTCCTACCAGACAGCCTTTTGTGGCTTTGAATTAATACGCCGTCTGAAATGCCTCCTCTCAGCAGGTTCAAACTGAAGAGGAAGAGCAGGTTCAGAGTGGCTTTCAGGCTCAATAACCATCATTCAGCCTGTGAGAATATTTTCTCCTAGGAAATTAGCTTAATCCAATAAACAGCTCTTATTGACTGGACAAAAACATTATTATCTAGAGAAGGACAGTCGGACCAAGACTATACTGTGATGCTAAAGCCCCTATGAGGGTTAGGGCGTTCTAATATACCTGGCTGGGCAGTGATGGGTCGGTTTAAAGTCCATCTCTGCTCCCTAATGTTACCAATTAGAATGTAATAGTTTATCAATAGTTCTCCACAACTAAATAATCACTAAGGCTAGGGTCAGATCGAGGGCAAAAGCTGTTTTGTGCATTACAAAGCTTTTAATTATTGGTTGTTGTAAGATATTATTAGATGCAGTCCAATAGTGATTACACATCATCACGTAAAATAGTTAGTGCTCTTCCTGATGGTTCCCTGAAGGTTTTTAATAGATTTAATTTATTTCAATACTAAACTACTTACTCTAAAGTATTTAAATAGTTCTTGTATTGTAATATACATAAACAGGCTGAATTCTTTTCTCATAATGAAACAAAACATTACAAATTTTGATTTGCGATTAAGATTATATTTTACCAACAAAGTTTGTATTCAGGTACCTTTTGTCTAGACATTCTGATTTTGACTTTTTTTATGTAACGATATGCATCTAAAAACCTTCAAGTATAAACTCGATATAAAAGTCAACTCCTTCTCTCCTTATAATTAAAAGCTTCTGGTGCACTGGCTGCTTGTCATGGTTGCTTTGAAAAACTATTGAAGAAAAGCAGGCCTTGATTCATTCCTCCCACATAATTAAATATCTCAAAGTAAGCTTTCATTTCTGTGACAAGCAGAGCCTTCAAAAAGTCTGCTGACTTTTGCTGGTGTAGACATGATGACCAGCCATCAAACAAGAAAAAAACATATAAATTAAACACACAATATTGTATAGTTTTAGAAATGAGAAGGTGTTTTCTGCCTTCATCAGTGTTTAAGCAAAGTCTGCATGACTTTTCTGGACTCCCAACACAAAATGTTAACATTTCTCTGAAAAGTATATGTGCATATTTCCCCCACATGTTTTCATTGTAATAGATGAACCTCTTCTAAACACAAAAATTAGATTAAAAAAACTAACAATTCCTTTTTTAGGCAGTAATTTACTAATAATAGCGCACTTCCAACCATTATTTTTTGTTCTTATGATGCATCTTGCTGTCTGATTGTAGTCCCCACTGACTACAGAACCAAAGAGGAATCGCCTAGTGACTGTCAGTGAATCCATAAAGCACTAACTAAATAATTAAGAAAAAAAAAGTCCTGGGTCAAGTCAAAGGCCACTTTTGCCTCTGCTGCTGCAAAATAAAATTTGCCTCGAACCACAAAAAACCATTTACTAAATATGTACCGCATCAAATGTTAATGAAAGCTCACACAGTTAAGCTAAAATGTATTTCTATTTTCATATTTTTGAACAAAATGAATCCTCTTTACATGAAGGAAAAAAACTTTCTTGCAGAATGAGGTAACCATTTTCTATATGAAAAATTAAGAAGGATGAGTAAAGCTACTTACTTTTAAGAACCTGTTTTAGATACTTACAGAAAAGTACTAAAATGGCCATTTCTTTTTGTGTCCATAATTTTAAAAAGATTCCTTTTGGTTTTGTAAAGAGCCACATGTGGCGCTGGCGACGCAAGAAACCTTTCAAAGATTTGTTAATAGTGAGGCGTGGGACAAAATTTCTCCAGGTTGACATTTCAAGTGTCTCAAAAAAAGTTATTTCAATCAAAGGGCTTAAGAGTAGCTATTATTCTAACCCTTTCTGAGCTAAAATACATGTTTTTCTAAAATCTTTTATTTATTGAGTGAACAACTGTACTGCTTGAGTCATGCAGAAGACAATTAAAAATAGCTCCAGGGCTTTCTACGACACATTAATAATTTGAAATATCAATAAGGGAAAGATTACAGGAACACTTGATTACCATAACCATAATAAACAATCAGGCAGTTGATGTTGAGGAACATTGATCCTTAATTCCCAGGACTGGATTGCTGAGAGTGGAGTGAGACAACAAAACAGGTAAACAACCACTCCCTGGTTATTATGACAGAATCAATCCATGTTTTACTCCAGAGTACTGAACTGCTGCACAGTAATGTAGCTGTCAAAACCTGTACTCTAAAGATAACATGTCCCACCATATTCCATAAACTCTTACACGGTTTTCACATAAGAAAACGTTTCTAAAAAGTTCCCTCAAGCTAATGCTGCACAGATGGTGTATCAGAGAAGTTAAAATAGTGATTTGCAACCAGATAGCAGCTGCAGCAGCAGGATAGCTTATATTTATGGATGGTAAAATACATTTTCATACTTTAATTTTTTTCCCTACATAGATACCTTTGGTTATTTTGATGGTCAGGCTTGCAGCTCTGTGAAAGTTATCCATGAGAGCTGAGTTAGGCGCTGCACTATGTCCCACTGACACAATGTTGTGTTTTCTTCCATTAAACATAAAGACTTATTCCATAATAATTTTATATGAAACATTTCTGAACAGAAATTTTATTTTTGTGAGCTACAGAAAAGTCACCCATTTCAATTTCAAAAACCTCACCCAGTTTTCCTGCATAACTGGAATCCTCAAGAAACTATGTCTGCGTATTCAGTTGTTTTCCATGACTACACACTTGGCATGTTCCAGTTATAAATGTCTGTATTGTCAACACCGCAATCTCTTTTCTGTATTTTCAAAAAATACAATGCCGCCATAAACGACCACAGTCCCTGAAGCTCATAACTCCATATATATGTCATCGCCTAGTGCAGTGTCTATTTGGATTTAGAGGCTCTTCTTTTGTCAGGAAGGAGAGCTTTCTGACAAAAGAAAGCTCTTTTACTTCGGTAAATGGGAAAAGTCCAGATTGCTATGAAAGTTTGTAGGTGGTGGTGCCCCTGAAAAATGATAAGGTATGGATTTTAATTTAAAATTTTACAAGAGAAGAAAAAAAATAAGTTTCAAAAGCAATCAAAGAGGTTTTCAATTAAAAACACCATGTTTCGAACTGAATTATAACTGCAAAATTATGCTTTGTTTTGTCCTGCCAAGCTGCAGCAGACATAATTTGGAATAGGGGAGAACCACTGATATTTCATCACATAAACACAAGGTAGCTGTCTCTGCTGAATATAAATATAGCAGCATTGCATGCCAGCCATCATTACACAGCAGCGTCATTAAATATTGCCTCAGTCAATCAGACCTCCAGAGAGAGCCTCTGGGAAACATTTGTAATGCCAGAGTGGTTATAAAGTCGAACCTGCAGCTGTCTGGGATCTGATGGTGGGTATTTTTTATACGCCGATATTAGTTATATACAGTTATAAACACAGCTGGGTGCTATTTATTTTGTGCTTTTCAGTACAAGGTGCGTGATTGCAAAAAAGTTAGTGTAAAAGCAGTTTAGCCTTGACAAGTAAAGGATACAGCAATGTTTTTTTTATTTTCTCTTTTGTTTTTTGATAATAAATGTTTTTGCAGCATTGTTGACTCTGTTCAGTGCCATCTATCTCAGTTGTAGAGTCCTTTGACAAAACACTACCATGCCTGCTAGTGGTGGTCAGAGGGACCGGTGGTGCCAATTGTATGATAGTCTTTCTTCTGAGTGAATATATTGTATAAAACGTTTTGGAGTCCTCCAGACTAGATAAAGAGCCCCTTGTTCTATGCTTTGCTTTGAATAGTGTCTGGACTCTCGGCTATTGAGAAACAATTGCTTATTAGAAGTATGGACTCTGATTTAAACAATTGGTTCTGATTTTACCCAATCTCTAATGTTTGGCTGTGACGTATGTAATGCACCAGCTTGATTGTGAAAGAAGCTACGCTATGAAGCTTACCATAAATTGTGTGCATTGTAAATAACCATCCCCCACTGCCAAAAGAAAAATGTTGAGCCAAATGAGATGGTTGTTAAAGAAAGCTGGAGGTAGTCCTATCTACAACCATAGGCAGACTACAATTCAAAAACTCTAAATGATCGTTCACAACTCCTCTTTCTGTTCACTGATTGGCCCAGATGAAATGCCTCCAAAGAAATCTAGCTCAATGGGACAAATGTCAGACAGAACATCGAAGGGAGACAAGAATCATGCAAAATTTGCAAAGACATTTGAGAAAAAAAATCTCATGTTCACAGATTTTATCAAAAATATCTGAAAGGAAATGCATCCTGGTAAGCTAAAATACAAAAGTACAATGCTAGGTGACACGCAGTTGGCTAGGGTTTGCAAAGCAGCCAGTGTAGAAGCAACATTTATTTTCCTTGGCACTCGTTGGCTGTAGCCCAAAGAACGGAGACCAGCATTGTCTGATAAAAATTGTTTATATTAGCTCCTGCCTTAGTGCGTGTTGGTCCAATTTAAGGTATATTTGGTGTCGGTAAACTTTAGACTAAAGGAGATTAAGGACACCAGCGATCCCAAATCGCCACAAATACTGGGGATCCACTGTAGATTCATCAATAGTCCTGTTCCATTTTTGTGTTTCTGGTGATATTTGCATCAAATATTTGCTGGGGCTTAAAAAATATTGAACACTAAAATTTTAACTTATTAAACTAAGGAAGGAAAGATGGAGAGACCCGAGGGAGCAAAGAAGGACAGACACAAAGTAAGGGTTCAAGGAAGGAAAGAAAGATTATGTCCCATATACTTCTTTTTTCATACTTATCCAGAAGGTACTGCAATAAAATTCTATATACTTTTTTATCTTGAATTTAAAAAATACTTGACTACAATATTTGACTGTTGGTGGTGATTTCTGCTAATTTCCAAAAGTTTCCTGACTAAAATGAGAGCATTCCTCTTTCCAACCTCACACAAACTGACAGCAGAACTCTGTTCCAGGAAAGATTTTATAAAACGTAATTCCTCCCTCAATAACATTTCCCGCTTAAACGGATTTGGGGGAGTTTTATTTCCTCTGATTTTCTGTATGAGTTACAGTCAGACTCCTGTAGAGAATAAACTCTCTTTATAAAGAAAACTCGGCATTGTTGGAGCCGCTGTACTGCAATCTCCAGAAATATCTCAGTCTGAGCACTTCGCCTCTGTTGAGAGAAATTTTGTGATTGCATTTCACTCTCCAATGAATTGGACATTTTGCTTCACTATTACTCAGACTGTGGCAAATGGAGGTGAAGACATCAGCATGCAACACCTGTAAGACCTGAGCTTGGTTTATGTATTCTGCGATGGGATGGTGCTATAATCAGACCTAATGGAAACAGATGAGGTATTCCATGGGACATGGCATCTCCAGCAAGGCATGTTGACTGCCTGATGTTTGCCTCAAAAAGTCCTTGTGCTTCTTTTTATTTCCAAATCTCGTATGGGAACATTATGGCAACGTTATTTATGACAATTATTCTTTACACTGACATAATAAAGTACGAATAAAAAGATATCCTTACAGTAGGTACAAACAAGTCCATATAGTCTTCATGGAGTATTTTTGTGTTCTCAACATGCAAGGCTACAGACAGAAGAGACAAATTGCCTTTCTTGATAGCACAGACATTGCAGCACATAAAATTACCTCTGAAAGGCCATGGGAGAGGGAAAACAATTTCCTGACAAGTGCAAAAAAATAAAGTGAAACTCAAGAGGCAAAGACTATTACTATGCAGAGCCAGTATGTTGTCTAGGAAACTCTAATTGGAAGTCATTTTACACTCAGCCCTAATAAAGCTAATGGAAGAAGAGGTATCATATCATGCTCTGGCAAATTTCTCTCCTTATTAGCTTAAATCTCTGGCAGCAGTATATGTCTTTTGTTGCCTATTTGCAAGATTTTGCTGTCAGCAAATGTGCTTGTAAAGCTGCAGTAGGAATTCAGGACTGAGGAGAGATTCGCAACAAAGCGACAACAGTGCAATCAAAGTGATGACATCCCAGCTCTGTCACGAACCGCTAAAAAAAGCAAGGAACGACAAGATGGAATCCATTATCCCCTCCTCTCCACTCCAAATGAGGCATTGGCAAGCACTCAGAGCTCTCCGCCATGCCTTGTGAAGACATCTCACAATCAATGGGCTTTAATCACATCCAGTTCCCCTCCTTTTTTCCCACTTTCATAGAAAAGAAGAAGAAAAAAAACTTCCAAGCTCGATCAGAGCTAATAATGCTGAAATGGAGCAAGATGTTCATCCGGGTGGGTGGAAGGCATTAGTGGAAGGAAAGGGTCAAAAGTTCACAGTGCCACCGCTATCTATGCTATCATTATTAGAAGAAGATGAGAAGCTGACCATTCATTAGTAGCTGTGCTCTAGGTAAGCCAGTGAATGCCGGACAGCATGCACTATAGAGGTCAGTTTTGAAACCTATTTTTGAGTACAGAGCAAAATAAACAGTTCCTAAAGTAACTAAGGAGAGTGAAAACTGCAGTATCAACAGCTATGGTAATGCCTTTTCATGTTAAAACCAGATCCTGCTACAGTGAGAGAAGAAAGGGGGAACATTTGGGATGACACATGATCCCAACAGCAATGTGCAGAAGCTCTTTTTCCACATTGATGTGCTACATTCTGTCCAGTTAGGACAACTTCACAGACATCCTGTATCTGTTGGATGTGTGATTATGTGTCACAGTGCAAACTGAACTTTGACCAATGCATATGGCTCTCCGCTCCATGGTGCTTTACTTGTCCCAGTGCATGTCGAATGTCTAACAAATCAATCGGTTTTAGAGCACAGCACCAATTATACTGCTTTTAGGTGAAAGCTGTTATGCTCAATTCTAATCTAAGGGAAATTTAGAAAAATGAAAGTTCTAAGTTGCTGTGTAACTTTCCTACAGTGTTCAACAGTTTAAGTCTACTTGGCGGCAAGTAGGTGGCGTCTACTTGCCTAAAATATATTCAATTGATGACTATTTTTTAGGGTAAAAATACTGTATATTCATTGTAATATGGACAGATCAGAGATTTTCAAAAATCAGAACAGCCTTGTACAAAACGTAATTCAAGAAAAATCTGGTATTCTGAAACATTACAAAGCATTTAAATTCTGTTTTTGAACAAAACAATTCAAATGCAATGATTTTGTATGTATACGTTTTTTTTCTAAACTTCCTTTACTTACTGAATTTTATTTCATACTATTGAAGTAAGTTTGCAAAACTGTCAAGATTTTGTTGAGGTATCTTATTAAAACAAGATAACTACAGGCTGCTGGTGTTTACAACTACCGCATTATATTATTAGTGGTCCACGAGATTTCTCATCTAGCCTTTGGCAAACAAGTTAAGCAATCTACCTGTCAAACATGTGAGCACATCAACATTTACCTGTCCACATTCATGAAGCTCAGGAGAGCGAGAAGACATGTTTTCTGTTCTTTAAAGGTCGCAGTGATAAAATAAAGGACCGCTTGAAGGGGAGATAAATTGTTTGTATGCACCGTCCTCCATATGCTTGCCTGGCTCTCACAAGGCAAGACATAATTTGTCTTTTCAAGGTAGGAACCTCTCTTTAGGTGATAGAGCACCTTGAGGAGTCCTGTGAATGCAGAAATTGTGTGATAAACTTGTACAGTTGCTTCCAGATGATTTTTTGCAAATACTGTTGCTGTTGTTGTTGTTGCTCCTATTTTATGCATGCCTTCTCAAAATTATATGCAGGATGGTTTTTCAATATGGACAGGGGATTTATGCTTGTTTTTTTATTATTATTATTTTCATTGCTGACATAGCAACTGATCAGCTAAGTACATGAGAGGTGAACTGTGAGACTCCTGAAGTGGCCAGATTGAAATAGTGTTTATTTTCATGAAAAAGGTTCACTTTTATATTGTCAACAAAAAAGTTTTCCTTGAATTTAAACAGTCATTTATAGGTATTTTTTGTCAACTGTGTTTGCTGTGAGTAAATGCTACCAGGAGTCAATATTTTCATATGCCAAGATCAGTAATTGCACAACTGTTTGTAAGTGATGAGATCAGCCGAATCAGGACTCGGTGTTCTCATTAGAAGGCTTGGTTTGATAATGCGGCTATCTTTAAAACCATGAAGAGAAGGTTTTTCAGAAGGTCCTTTGTGCTAAAACTGATCAACAAACAGGAGCTTAAAATGACACCATCATCATTAGCCAATTCTCTTTAAGTAAACAAAAGGCTGCAGGGAAATAAAATACAAAATTTAATTTGGACAATACCAATCTCAACCATACTGAAAAAATACACATCACAGCTATACAGTAGTTAAAGCTTCTCCAATTGAAGTTGGAATCAGTTCTTTTAAATTTGTTTCTTTGTTTTGTTTTGACTTCAAAAAGTGGAGGACCAAACTAGAAGCAGAGGAGTTTTGGGGGCAAATCTAGCAAATACTAATACTTCTTACTCTCATCAGTGGCTCCCATGGCAGTTTCCAAAATGGATTATTTAATTCTGATGCACACTTTGTTGCACAACATCAAACGACAAAAAACAAATACTTTATGAGCGTATGAAGAATTTATTCATTGACCTGAATTTGAAATGAGCAGAAGCTTCTTGACAACTTTATGTTTGAAATGATCACAACATTGTGATGGGATTAGATCAGCTAGAAGAAGATGAAGTTTACTTTCGAAAAGAAAAATGGGAACAGGTCTAAAAACAGAAGCTGTAGAATATTGGGTGTTTCAAACCAAATTAGCGTTAACCCCCAGATGGAAATTGTAGTACTGGCAGGAAAGTAATCTTTTCACAGATTGTCTCATATTAAACTGTCACAACATAGGTACAATTTTAACAAATATGTAAATAAACTATTTTTTAAATAAAAGTTAGATTTCCGACCTTTAAAAGTTGCATGAGGAACTTAAAGTTGTTGCTAATTAGCAGCACTGCTGCTATTTTACTTTATCAATTTAACTCCAGGATTCCAGATGAAGAGACGTAACCTTTCTGATTGAGCATGAAAATCCAATAGCTACATTCCCCAGACTACAAGGTGAAAACAATTCTGGCCTCAGTTACCAAATGATTCAGTGTGGCTTTAGCTCTTCTCCGTAACCTCAGGTCAAATATCAACACTCAGATGAGGATCTTGCATTCTAAATGAATTCCTCTCCCACTGCAGACCTGCAGGAGGGTGATAAACTGTGCGAACAAGAACTTGCACGTGCACACAAATGCTCAAACAACTCCCAAGGACCAACATGGCATCAATTTAATTCTGCTCACCGGAGGCAAATCAAAATCTGCCTGGGTCCAACTCGTTTTCCAGCAGATAATACAGGGGGAGATGCAGCTCTCCTTCCTGCAGCCATGTATCACTGTGCTAACATGCAGTGCACCGAATGCTCAAAACAGGAGGAAAGAGATAAAAGAGGGAGTTAGCTACTGGAGCTGGAGTCGGTGGGAGATTTTGAAGAGGATTTTTCTATTGATGCCCCTGGTGACTTTTTACAGCACATAAGCAATAGCTGGCTAAGGGTAACAGCTCCTGTGAGGTTTACCAACACACCTAAAACCACAGTTGAGGCTTTGTAATGACTTCTCATCACTGAGGACCAGAGAAATCCCTTTTTTGTTTTGCACATGGCAAGTGTCAGCTGGAGTTTTACACACTCTGTTGAACAGATAGTGTGTGAGAGAAAAATGGATTCATCACCAGAGGACTGCCTACATGCTTAACTGCTCCTCCTGTCTCCCCTGCTTACTCAGCATATTGATTCTAGCAGCATATACACCTACCTGAAGTAAAAGCTTGGGTGTTATACACCACCAGAGAGCAAGAGATGGCTCATTTAAAAGGCGTGGATTTGGACAGTAATCAGTCCTGCAGTTTATTAAGTGTGAACATAGTAAGACAGCAAAATTGGTCAAATTGGAGAACTCTGAGTAAACCTTATCTTACCATCGGCTCATAGGCTTTATGGTAAAAATACAGATAATTTTGCAACTGAGCCTCAGTATTACCATTAGGTAGCTTCATGGTTCCTTTTTGGTTTTAAATGTAACTGCTTCTGCTGTTTAAAAGCATTTTTATTACTTTCTTCAAATTCTGAAGTTTGTATCCACTAAAATTACTGTCTAAGTTATTTTCAAAGGCCTGTATTAAAAAGTCATGGCGTTATACTCCTTAAAAAGGTTAATTCACAACATTTGAATAGAATAGATGCACCTGTTGATATATTTGAAGTCTACACCTTAAAGTGGCAGTATTGTGTATTTTTCAGCCATATAGTGCCATGTTATAGTACAATCAAGTAACTATGATAATTTCAGTTGTTATAAAAATGTTATTCAAATCAAATATGACTTAAAAGAAATTTGACTTTGTAATTGAATGCATTCTTTAAGAAACTCTTGCTCTTTCTGAAACTCTGCCTTCAGGAAGTCATCACAACATGGCTCTTCTATTAAACCTTCAGCAATGTTTTCACCAGAATTGCACTGAGAAGCAGCTTGTATAATGAGCTCAGCAGATGCACAGTTCCACCAGGTGTTTGCTAATTGCTGACAACTAGTCCGAAGGAGCTGAGTAAGAGAATCCTGGGGGAGGACTGTCTGTAACCTGGGAAGCTTGGACACTGCAGCTGAATGGTTGCCACAAGAGATTAAAGAAATTCTCAAACATGCATGAAATAATCAAGACAACACTAGGTATGTTTTTAATAAGGGAATAACATTAAAATATGATGTAAAGCTCCAAAAAGGTGATTTTATGTATTACTGTTGTGTATTACTATCATGGTCATTAATTGTAATATTTATGCTGATCATGTGGGCTATTTTTGATGTGCTTGCTTTTTTGGTACATAAAGGTAAATATTTCTTTATTAGAAACATTTAAAGAATAACAACATTTTCAATATTTAAACATCAAAATATTTTGCTCAAAAATTGGAAATAGACATTGAGTCTGAAATGAGGAGATCATATTGTGTCTTCCCTATGTCACAGCTCCTAATCCTAAATCTACTGAAATGTGCTGCCTAAAATGACTAAAAACAAGAAACTAAAAACTGATACATCAAATTATTCATATCAGTGAATTTTACTGTGCCCTTAACCAAGGGTGAGGCAGGTGATGCAATAAAGAAAGCAGACAGGCACCACATTGACTATCAGCTCAATTCATATCATCACCAAAGACTGAGCAATCACACCTTGTGGCTTCCAGACAGCGAGCCTTTTCACGTGAGCCTCACATTTTGTGTGGTGTGGAAAATAATTGCCCTTCTTGCCAAGCGGCAGCGTCATTAAGTCAGAGGAATAGTGAGACATGCCATCCGGTTAAAATGATAGGACACACAGGAAGGAAATGGCAGGCTGTTCAGCTGGCAAAGACCTGCGCTGAATGCCAAACATTTCAGCTGTTTACCAAGTGGAGAGATGGCTGAAAGAGGCTGTATGACTGGACAGGAGATGTGAGCTCACTGGGTCACATTGATTATATGGAGATGCTGTCAAGTCCACGTGATGTCCAATAAAATATTCCCTCTCTACAAAGCCAGAAGGATATATTCAAATGCTTGTCCTTGACACAAAAAAGGAGCTTTTCAAGATGCTATATAATATTTAAGGACAGAAAAGGGACCTCAGACCAAAGAACCTATTTAAAATATTCACAGTGCTTCATTTTTTCCTCATTTTGTTATTCTAATTCCAAATTGTATTAAATTAAACCCTTTCCCCCAAATTCTACACACAAAAATCCTAATACAACAATGTAGAAATAATGTTTTTGAGATTTTTGCAAATTAAAAACAAATATAAATTTTTAGTATTAAAAATAGAAAACCAAGAAATCACATTTACATAATAAATATTCAGTCTCTGCAATAAAGTTCAAAACTGAGCTTCTACTGATAATTCATTAACAGTTAGATTGAGTCCACCTGTGGTAAATTTAGTTGATTGTAAAAACAGTCCCACATTACACAGCCAAGGTTTGTGATGACCTTCGCTTCACATTCTGACCCCACCACATAACAGTAGTTTATTCTTTGCACTTGCAACAAATTTAAATTAATTAAGCTGTTCAATGATTACAAGCCTAACTGTAGTAGAGGATTTAGAATTACATCTTCAGTGTGTTTCACCTGTCACCTCCGTACATCCAGAATAGTTTATTGATGAGAAAGTGATCAACTGAACACATTCCTGAGATTTTAGTTAATATATACATACATAACAGCATCACACTGTTTCTGCATCACACTGTTTCTGCAGATTTCACACATCCATGATGTGTGAAATCTGGGAGTACAAAGAACTCACTGAAATGTTCAAGAAACCAGCAGCAGAGTATTTGAGCTTTATGATATGGTGCATTATTCTCATTGGAAAATGGGTATACTGTGTTCATAAAGGCATGGAAGTTGTCTGCAGCTATATTCAGGTTGCAAGTGGTGTTTAGACTATACCCAGTTGGCACCGAGACCAAAAATAAGCCAATAAAATAGCCCACACAAAATTATACAATCAACACAAGCCTGGCATGTTGGTGAAATACAGAATGGATACACTTTCAAGTTATTCACCCCAAATTTTTACCCTACCATCTGATAGTTGCAGCTAAAAATGTAGACAGCCTTTTTTCAATCAGCCAGTGACTGATTGTAGCTTTAGTTTGCAATTGGCTAATTTATAAATTATTTTAACAAAATAGTCATGTGATTTGCGTGACGCTGATAAAGTGTTGCAGTTTTGCAATTTCTTTAAGGCCAAAAAACCACCTCATCCTAGCGCCAAAACTTTAACGAAAAGGAGTTGTTTTATGTTTTTTTCCGAAATGGCGTGTTTCTTAATCAAATTTATTTCCGAAATGTCAAATTACTTAGTTATATAATGGAAACACATCTAAAATCATTAAACGGTAACTAAAACTACTTAAGGCATGTCATTTACTCTTGGCACAAAATACTTCACAGTGACCTGAAGGATTACACCATCATTAAATCAGAGACCCTTCTAAAAATTATTAAAAAGCTAAATCATTTTAATAAAACAAAAAATAAGTGAATCACCTGAAAACCACATGCCAACACATCTGAGTTATTCCAGACTGTTTACATATGGAGGTGACATGAAATGACAAAATACATTTTTTTTTTTACAAGAGACAAAAAACAGGTTCAGTATACATAGAATCCATCAGTTATATTCTCCTTATCCAGTGTTGAGTCGAGGAGACAGCAGCCTAAGCAGAGAGGCCCAGATTTCCCTCTTCTCATCCACTTGGAAATGTAACAAGTTACTTATACTGTAGGTATTTGTATGACAAGCAGCTTTTGTTTACCATTCCAACAGAGATATTCTTGAAAACGACTAATTTAGGTGGGCGGGTCATACCGAACAAGCAGTAATTCTTCACAATTTTCTCTGTTAAAATTAACACAGCAGATTCAGTTGGCAAACAGTTGCCAATTTTGGAAAATGTGTTTTAACTGCTTTGCATAAAAAGCAAAAATAAACTCAATATTGTTCCAAAAACATGGTACATAGTCACAATACTGGAAACCAGTAAGCGTTTTAAAAGACAAAGAAAAAAGTTCTGAAACTCTGCATTCATGTTTTATTAAGAAAATTGGGGTAGTGTATATGAAAAAATATTAGGTACAAATAAGAGCCACATGGTAAAACTGAAAATGCACCAACGAGGGAGACAGTGGATGATTGAGTGAGTTGGTGGTTAAACGGCAGGACAAATAAATGAACAGATGGGGTTGGGTGGGGCAGAGCCGGGGAACATTTCACGCAGCAGACCGTCGACGGATGACAAATGTTCCTCTCTGCAGCTGCCCTAGGTAGATCCTCATCTTTGTACTGTCGCTCGTCTTCCTCACCCAAATCTGCACAGCGAACACAGAAGGAGAGGAAGACTTGTCATTTATCAATGTAATGAAAGGATGTAGTGATTGTGGACAATATCTGTACGTCATGTTTTGTTCAGGCATACAACTACAAATAAGTTACATTTCCAAGTTTTAGTGTTACATTCTTAACAGTGCTGGTTTGTGGTCAAGGTAAAGTAGGACTAACCCACATTCCAGTTGGGTTTTATATAATAAAATAAAAAGCCTGATCTTGATTCAAGATTTAATCTCAAGATTACAATAACTGATCCCACAATTGTATTGGTTATTAAATATATCACAAAGCTAAAATAAAAATAATTTGTACAGTCATGGGAAAACCAAGTTCACTTTTGTTGCTTCCATAGAATTGAAAAGTAAAAGTATTGGCCGGATGCTGATCATCAAATGCCACTGTTTTATCAATCATCACTGAGAGCAACCACAACTGTAAAAGCATCTGATTTGGCTGTCTGTGGGTATGTAGAAACAGTTCTGGGTTAAAGGTAACAGTTTAAAAAAAGAAGACCTCAGAAAAGGTAGTTGCCAATCCTCCCAAGAACAAAGGATCTGGCAAATCCTTCTCAAGGTCAGAGTGCACAGTTCAGAGAAATTGCCAAAGAAGAAGAAGGTTAGCATGTTCAATGTTAAAGCTTATGATAATAATAACAAAGACCCAACAAGCTTGACTTAAAAAGCCTGTTCTCTTCAAGTAGGATATGATAGCATGACATTAATTTGCAAGTAGAGAGGAGACACCAAAAGAAAGTTGCTTGACTATAAGACACAGAACGACACAGCAAGCACTGTGTTGGAGGGGTGATGATTTCAATTACAAAATACTTAATGATCCCAATTGGAAATTAAATGTTGCTGTAAAGATTCTTCAAAAGAAAAGTAAAGTAGAAAGGCCAAAAGACCACCAGAACAATAGGAGAGACTGATGCTGCTGCTAAAGGTGGTTCAACAAGCTGAGTCATGGTGAGCAAACAAAGCCTTTCCATTTTGGATTCATCTTAGTGTCATTTCTGGTTGGTATTTGTATTCACTTGAGATTAGCCTGAAATCATTTTCATAGTAAATGAACTAAATTCATTTACTATGTTACTTTATGTAAAATCATAGAAATTGATATGGGTGTAATGTAGGTGATGACGAATAAAATGCATAAACCTAGGCTAATTTCTAATTTTATGAACTTATTGGAAAGTACATTTTTGGAGCAAATTGCCTTCACACACAAAAAAATACTGTTTGTAAATACATAACAAAACAGTGGAGCAGAGTTGCTTTTTAACTACCAACACCTGCAAGTTTAAAGGATGCAACTAATTCAACTAATCAGCCAAGAAATTAAGTAAATTACAATCAAATCACTGTCAACGCTTTACATCTCAGCTATAAAGGCTGCCCTAGATTTGAAATTGTCCTTGTTCATTTAAAACCTACAGCTTCAGTTAGTCATAAAGAATAGAGTATTTCATCAGCTGTTAAAGACATAGGAGCTGCCAAATAACAAGATTAGAAATTTGCATTAGCATTTGACCTAAATTACAAATAAAACACTGGGTGAGCAGGGCTAATCAAGTAGATCGTACTGACTTGTACATGCAACACTAAAGTCAATTAGTCATTCTTGTACTAAAAAGGTTTTAATGATCACAAATAGGCCTGTCGCGATAAACAATAAATCAATTAATTGAACGATAAATTAAAACTATCGACCTCATTTTAATTATCAGCTTTATAGTTACTTCCAGTCTTTGTCTCTTTCTGTTGATGACACCGAATGAAAAAGGGCTCAACTCTGGTGCTCTCCACTGACTCCTCCCTTCCTCATTTCCTTAGTGTAATGCCCAGCGCACACTACACGATCTTAAGAGTTGTCGGCCCATTTTCAAAACCTGAGAGATCACACATTAGCCGACATAAATCCTAGGTATAACGGTTCGATCGGGTTCGATCCTGCTGTGTGGTGTCCAACAATGGGCACAAAATAATGGCTACAAGTCCAGTTAACTAATTTTAAAACCAGGCTTTAATCAATGCTTTACTACAATCTACCAGCAATGCATGTGGCTAGTGTCAGCGTAACATCCCGACTGAATAAAAATCATTAGAACCTATTTATGTCACGTTAACGAACAACAGCTGAAAAGTTACCGGGTTTATCAACTACGGTAGCAATTTCGCGCCAACTCCTCCCCTTGTCATTTCTATATTCTTTGCACAAAATGTTGAATAAACATTAATGTTGTTTCCACATATCTCCATTGTCCACTGGATTCCCCTCCGTAATTTCCCCTTAGAATGCACGGAGGGGAATCCACGCTTTCTGATTGGCTACCTGTCACATTCAACAGGCTGCGTTAACGCTCCCAGTCGGGGAAAACCCCTGATGAGAGCGGCCACAATGATCTACCATAACACACACCCAACACTCTAAGATTATCGTAAGGGGAAAATCGGGGCAAAAATTGAGTAGTGTAAACTATTGCATCAGGTAGTCGATGTGCCCATCTTCTCTATTTAAATCTAATTATTACTGAAGGGCAATATATTATACAGACTTCATAATCTGCACTCTTTTGGTTGAATGCATTATTTATTTCCACTTTGGCTTTATGTTGTTTAGTTTTCATTCAAGTAAATTTTTTGTTAATGGAGACTGAGAATCCACTTTATTTTTGTTTTTGGTTGTTTTGTTTATTTTGTTTCTCAGTTCCAGCGTTAAGTGTTCTTTTGAAAATAAAGTGTATCTATTTTTGGCAAGAAATCATATGCATTATTACATCATTTCCATTAAATCAGTGTGAAAAGGTCTTCAAACAATGTTATCGGTTATCGCAATAATTTTTGAGACAATTAATCGCTCAGCAAAATTTGTTACCATGACAGGCCTAATCACAAAGTAAATGCAACTTAATCAAAGAGTTAAGTGCACTAATAACATTAATAAATTTAACTTACCTCATTGGTCCCAACTGAGCTGATGACACAGCTAATCTTTGTGTTATCCTTTGATTCCAGGTAAATGGCTTGACTCTTATGGTACCTGTCCCAGTAAAAAAAAATGTATATATATATATATATATATATATATATATATATATATATAAATTTGACTCAGTCATAGTCAAGGAAGGAGACAGCAAAAAGTTGCAAAAGTAGTTTCATCAACCTAAACAAACTACATTTATCCTGAGAAAGCACCAATTAGATAATTGGATTAAAACAACCAAACAAAAAGTCTGGATATTTTTCCAAAAGGTTCGAAACTGTCAACGGACAAAGCTGAGCAAGAGGAACAGATTGGTGCTGAAAATATTTGATCATTAAGAGCCTACTGAACAATAATGATGCATGTATCTCCCTGTGGCGCTTTGAGACAGCTTTCTGTCATCGACGTCTTCTTCAGCCGCGAATAAATGAGACTTCGCCTTCAAAGGGATACAGCTCGCACCTCACAACTTGCTCCTCTCAACTTTCCCTGGCTACGGCAGCAGCTAATAGGGCAGAATTCTATTATCTTCTTCGCTTTTGAAAGGAATAGATGTTCTGACATTTCTGATTCAGACCTCCATTCTCAAACAGAAGTGTGTCAGGGCTGAGTCTGGTCAAGGATTCTTATTATCTTTGCATATAAATCAAAGGAGAGTGCAACACCGGTTGCTATGCAGACACATTACCCAAGAGGAGGTTTTTCATGTTTATATTTGATTCAAGCATTGGTATACATTCAGTAAAAACTGATACAGTTTTTTTTGAAAATGTGCGGTGAAGACCAAACATGTAGCAATGGGGCCATCTAGTGGTGGCAGATGTAACACGTGAGCAACTTCAATTGCATCCTAAAAAACACAGAGTCATGCTTTCTCTGATAACAGAGATAAAATCTCACCATCTTTTATCGTAGTAAAGTTTCCCTTCCTCAATGCGGGCCTCGTAACGCTGGGAGGGGTTCTCCACGGGAGCGGAGGGAACATGCTCAGGAGACGAAGGAGAGACTGGACATGTTGACACAATCAGAAACATTACAAACACACAGAAAATCAGTTATATAAACAGCAGGTTTGTATATCTGGTTTTGTTGAGGGGCTTCAGTTTCTTAACTGGATGTGAAGCCAGTTAAGAAAAGCCATAACAATTTTTCTTTTAGATTGTTCCAAATTGAATAAATTTTAGTCAGGCCAACAATGAACTTAACTTAATCAGGAGTATGCTTTGCTTGACCCTTAATATGGTACTACGGGAATAAAAATCCTTATTTTGTACCTGTGTCTTGCACATTCACTTCTTCCATTTCATACGTTGGAATACATAAAACCCAACCAAGTTGAAAGTCTCTCCTTTTCCCACCAGACATTGGCAGTATATGCTGCATAATGAAGGTTTTAGAGTGGTATAGTTGAAACCCAAAATAAGCTATTGTTGACATGGAGGGACATAATTTTAACATAACCCGTATTAATCATTGAAATTCCAATGTGGCTGAATTAAAACCATTCTGTAATTGATAATAAAACATTTTGAAACTGAAGTTTTTCTTTATTCAGATTTAACTTGTATTAATTTAAAAAATGTTTGACATAGATGTGTGACAAGAAAGAAAACTTAGAAGAAATGGAGATGGAAAATGTTTTGTACTACAATGAATATCAAGCAATTCCCTTAAATTAAAGCTTTTAAAAATAATATTAGCCATTAAAGATGAGCTCTGACGTACCTGGCCGTTTCGGTGACTTTAGCTGTAAAATAAAAATAAAAAAGTGATGAAGGTATTTGAAATCAATTTTGTGAACACATAAAATATAAAATTAATGTTAGAACTTCTGTGAAAACAGAAGTACAAACCTTATTAAGTGTTCTTAGGTCTTCCATTATCTGCTCATCTGTTAATAAATAATTTAGCTGAGGTTTGAAGAGTCAAGGTAGACATTTCTTGCATTTTAATGCATGGACCTATATTCATATGTAGCTAATTGTACAGAGTTCATGGGAAGGATATCTGGTGCCGGTTTTCTTCGCTTGTCTGGGATTGGTACTGGATCATTGGGTCGCCTCCTCAGCTTCCTCGTCATGATGGGTTTCACCTCCATCGAGTCTGTTAATGACAGGAAACAGGATGCTATAATATTATTATCATTATACATTTTCAACCATGACTTGTTCTAACCTATGCCAGCTGTGATTGCATTCATCTGACTTCCTTAATGGTCTATAGAGATTTGAGTTCCTATGATAGTAATGTATTCTGGGTGATATGGAACCATCTCATTTAAGTCGAGATGTGATGAAACAGGATAAAAAATGCTGAATGTGATGCTATCAGAAACTCATTTATCTTACTGCTGCTGTACTCCGAGATAACCAGTGGTACTCTAAAGTACAAGCTGTCAAGTTTCATCAAAATGGTCAAAGTGAAGAAAACTGAAATATGCCTCCTGCTAAACCAAATTACAAACTGCCATGTCAAGACCAGGAAAAGGAACATCAAAAGTCAGATTTGCAGGAGTCTCAGAGGTGCAGAAAAGAAAAAAAAAACCTGCTGTCAGTTTCTGAAAATTACTTTCTTCAGGCAGTGTTAACAATTACCTAGCATCTTTTTTTTTTTTTACAGTAAAATAATTTAAATGTACTATAAAGATCACTTCTTGTTTCAATTAATCGAAAATTCTAACAAATGAGTAAAAAAATCAGTTTTTCTAGCTGTCTTTTCATTTAGTGCAAGAGTTTAAAGATTTAATGCAAAAAATGCTGACATTGAGAAGTATTTGAGAGAACTGTAAGCAAAACAGAAATTTGTATTTTCCAAGTTTGTTACTTTTGCCTGATAACTAGATATCATAGTCTAAACTCACTCTAAATATGGATTTTATTTAAAAAGGTATTTCAATCCTTAATTAACAAACATATTCATGTCTCCTTACCACCTGTTAGCTCCATTGTTAACTTCTCATTTTCAATCATCTTTTTCTTTTCCTCCAGCTCTGCGATTAGGTTTTCTTTCAGTTCAACTTTTTTATCATCAAACTCCTTCACTGCTGCCTTCTTTTCTTTTATGTAGTTCCTCTCCACCTGTTCTGTCTGCAGAAATTAAACAGACAGTAACCACGTCTGCCTTTTAACTGAAGGGAAAAATAAAAATACAGAACCTTTTTTTCCATCAAATCTACTTACCTCAAGGTGAAGAAACAACTCTATAAAGAAAAAAAAGATCATACTCAATTTCAATCTACAGTATGTGATCAAGTTCAAAACTCTATGGATCGATATAGATAGTTTCCTTGTTGTGTTGTGAAATATTAATTATGTTTCCATCAAAGAGAATATAGAATATTTTGGATCAAAAGCAATTCATGAACTAAAAACTACTGAAAACCAAAATGAATTTATGTTGCTGTAGGATGCAGATTGCATCAACCTGTCACCTCTGATAGAGTAAATCAGCTGATCTTGATTCTTCTGGGATAGTTCACACAATTTTAATATTTTATATTGCATATTTACTGTCATATGAAAAGTTATCCAAATGTGATCTATTACTGATAATAAACATTTCCTGCACTATGAACTAGATTCTCCAGGCAGGAAATATAATGTTCTTGTCTAACAGCAACATCATAAAAATGCTAAATCACATCTGAACTAATACGCATTTTACATGACCAATTAATAAACGTAGATTGCTGTGACTGGCAAACATTTTTCCCACCTTCTAAGAGAAAAACTCATCCAACATTACTTCAACATGATCTGGTTCATCTCCTGATGGACATTCAGGCAAAACACCAACTAACGTATAGATTACTCCAAAACATACAGTAACCTGCTCTGAATATGGATGCACCAGAATCAAAAAGCATTGTGTTCTTGCCTGCATTTCGAAGTCTCTCTTTGTATTGCTGGTCCAACTTCTTCATCCTTTTCTGATATTCCTGCAGACTACCTGCAAGGACAAAAACATTTTTTTAACTCTGTCTTTCTGTGTTATCCCTCACATTACTGGCTGTTTAAATTTATTCTGTGGAAGACTGAACCTTGGACTTTCAAAAAGCAACAAAAAAGCATAACACATTCAACAATAGTTTCAGTCTGAACTCAAAGCACTCTGTGAGAGCAGCTGGTGTGGCTACAGAACTGTAAACAGCACTGTCAGCAACTCAGAAACAGTGAGTATTCATAAACAAAAGGCAGACTACATTATCATTTCTTGTATTTAGCTGTTGGTTTCTTTTTCAGTTTTTGACCAAGAAGGAGCACTTCTTTAATGCTTTCTTTTGGTCGACATTGTGTCTGGGTTATTATAATTGTCATCAAACGAAATGTACATAGAATGCACTTGCTTTCTGACATTTACTGTATCAAATCAAATCAAAACTTTATTTGCTACCTTCCTGCAGCTGTTGCAGCTGTCTTTTTAATGAGGCCAGCTTATCCTGGTACATTCTGCAAATAAATGAACAATACAGGTCATAATCATAGAAAAAGAAACTTTTAATCTAAATTTATAGCAAGAAAGGGTAATTCTCTTACTGTTCCTTGATTTCCACATAGTCCTCCTCATCATGTTTGGCAAGATCTGTCTCACTTGCATCTTCTGTGTCTGGAAGCAAGAATGACAGGAACTGAATTAAAAAAAACTGAACTCTAAATTAAACGTTAACACACATATTTCAGGAGTTTTGTGTGTTCGCTATGATTATCTTAGGCAGATCAAAGAACGTGCGTGGCACTAGTGAGGTAATGGTGAACACCCTTTCTTAGGATGCCCTCGGACGTGTTTGAATGGGAGATCACGTCCACATTTGTGAAACAACACGAGAAAAAGTTCGGCTAAACAATGACGATGGATAAATTTCAGTGAGTTTAATCAACCGACATTATCAATAACATTCCATGTTATTTAAAACTTTTAACATTTGCCGAGTCGGATGATTGTCAGCTCATTATAGTGGTGGTGCTGTCAGTCCACCGGTAACTCAAAAAAAAAAAAAAAAGGACGCTAACGTTTTTCACCGATGCTAAACGTCGTGTCAAACTCAGAAGCAAAGTTTACAGTCAAGAGGCGAATAGAATCGGTTAGTTTTTATCTCAAAAGACAGAAAGAAAAGAAAGGAAAAAGGCCAAGATAAGCTGACACAGCAAGTTTCATTTTCAGTTAGCATTTGTGTGCTAGCTGAAGTTAGCTCCGTCTGCTGTTAGAAGAGTAACCCGGCTGTAGCTCACAAGGGCATCAGAAACACACCAGAAGGAGCAAAACTACATAAAATAAACCAAGCTGTTCGTCTGGAGGTCAGTGTCGGAAGACTAGCGAACCTTGTAGTGTTGTCATCGCCTCGTTTTGTTTCTTGCCTTGCTTTAATAGAGATCCACCGCAATCCGTCTGGTCTGAGTGAGGAGTGTGAAAAGGGCACAGCAGTGGACACAGCAGGCAGGGCCAACCTGTCAGCGCTTATAGCTAACGTCACCGAGCTCAGTGGCTGCCTAATTATCAGTGCTTATCATGAGCAAAAACTACTGGGGAGGGGAAAAAAAAATAAATGATCACAGATATGGCAATGAATGAAAAACGTTATCCCGTAAAATTCCCCATCTTGAATACTGCTTCTTATTACATAGATTGATAGATCGGTTTCATACGGGGCGATACAGTAGTTACAACGTTGTTAATATTATTTTTTTATTTTCCTATGAATACATTAAAGATACACCAATCGTTCAGCACGAGATCAGAAAGTATTTTTGTCATTAATATGATATGAATCCTGCACAATAGCTTTATGCTATTGATTGATGCAACAAAACTCGCAACTCCCAACATTTTCAGTTTATAAACCAACAACATTTAATTCCCCATACACACTTTTACGAGTTAAACAAAAATCTGCTACTGGTTCAGGACACATGCCTCTATAAAAACGTTGCAATACATTTTCTTTCATTTGTCCTCTTATGTATTACAGCTCTTTAGGGAGAAAAAGTATCTGACGGAGACCTCAAACTCAGTCGGGGGAAAAAAAGCTTGTATATCTAATAAATACCGATTATTAATTAAACACCAACCTAACTGAAGTTAATCTCTCTGTGTTCACCAAATCAAATACTGAAGGATATGTTTTTTTTCCCTCTTTATTAAAATGCAACAAGATTGAAAAGTCAGGTTTCTGGTCCATAAGCATTCATCATATTTTCTGATCAGTATTTATTGGATTTAAATCTTTACTATACGAAAAATTCACATTATTCTAACGAAAATAAATACATATTTTCCCTGATATTTTATGTTTAATTAAATATTTTCAGTCCAATCTCTCAACAGTGAAATACATTTGCGCTAAACATGTCTTTACTATAAATAACCTTAATAAACTTGCACACTATCTAAATGCTTGTCGTCTAAATTCCCTGAATGGGTTTTCCGTTCTTACTGTTGAGCATAAAACATGTGGTTGAAGGAAAACTGTCTCAAGCATGGAAACCACCCACTTTTTTGTTGCTAATAATCATCTGGGTGGAGTCTATAGTTTGAAAGGGCACGCTAGCGAGTTGCTGTACAAACAAATTGTTGTTGATGTCACTAGCTATGGGAACTAAAGGCAAAATGTACCCTAAAGCAAATCACACATCGTAAGTTAAAACACCTATTAGCAAAAGTAGTCTTTTGAAACGCCTGGGTTGAGATGCTTATAGCTATATTTCTGCAAGAACCGCTCATTTCCGTTTCTTTTCCAAAGACTAGACGGAGCCCGACAGTTAATGTGTTGCTGAGGATTCCTTTAAACATTACCTTCTTCTGAGTCTCTTCCCCTGAAACTCCGGTCATCATCGTCATCCACGCTATCGAGCTCCTCTTCGTCGTTGTAATAATCCACCATAGGAGAAATCAAAGTGGAAGCCATTTATCCGTGTGGATGTAAACAAACATGAAATAAACAATCGATTTGTGTTTTGCAGGCTTCTTGAAACTGCGCCTACAACTGGCAGGACCTCTGTATGCCATGCTGTCCACGTATATGCCTGTACACAATTTATGTTTAAAAAAAAATAAAATAAAATTATAAACTTATAGGGTTACATTGATTGTATTTAATAATTTAACTTAAGAAAAGACAAACTGTATTTCATAACAACGTACGCTTGACAAAAATAATATTTTTATTAATTGTTCCAAGGGTACTGGAATCTATGTGAACGACCAGAATCCCGATTAGAAAATGGGAACTCCGTTTCATTTTTGAGATCCAAATAGTTTTGCTCAGCTACCAACAGAAACTAACTGTGTTGGTTCTCAAACGATTCATTACCTGATATTGCTACTAGTTTTGATTATGAAGGTCATATTTCTGTATTTAATTGTACAAAGCACACATCACAACTGTTACCATAGCTAACAAGTGGAAATATATAGTTTAAGTGAGAGTCTTTTGTCACTTCCAGTTGGCTTTTACTTAGCGATGCAGCACATCTATTGTTTACAGAATTTACCTACATTTGTTAACGAAAAATAATGCTTTCAGTTGAAAAACTGGGTCACATCGTTCATTCAAAGAGTTGGCAAGTTCACATGGCTCGGTTACTATTAGCACATTTTTAATAAACTTAATATGGCTAGATCAATGTCAAGTTTGGTGTGGTTAAAAAAAGAAGACACCAGCTTCAGATTGTGCCTAGATGTTATTTTGACTCTCCTTATTTTAAGATGTGTTATAGTTTATAGTAATTTTTTAAATACTGATTTTTTTTCTTCCTTTTTTTAATTGCAGGCTTTAAAATACAAATATGCAGAAAACGTAATGGTTTTGTTAATCTGAATACACATTTTTTTTAAAATTTTAATACAAATTAAGGGCTGCACAGTGGCGCAGTTGGTAGCAGGCCTGAACAGGTCGTCCGAGCGCTCCGGAGCTGACGCTCTCAATGAATAACACTGAGGAGTTTTGGTTGAGTCCTGTAACTGGGTAACAGACCTGGGTGGTGCACAGAGGGGAACATTTGTGAACTACAACAGAATTATTTTATTAAATTATCTTAAAAATGATCAGTTTTGGTCATTTCTTCTTCATTCACCCATCCTGGAGTGTGTATGTCGCTCCATCCTATTTCAGTGGGTACTTGTGTCGCTCCACACCAGCCAACAGTGGACCCCTGTTATTGCTTTGACATGGGCTCATCTGATGGAAACACAAATATCTGTCTGTCTGTCAAAATAAACACGGGCAAGTATCTCATCATTGGAGAAATTTATTGTCCACCAGATTCTAATCCTACTATCTTCATCAACAAATTGGATGTAATCCTATATTCTTTTAATCGGAAAAAATATAAATTGTATCCTTGTTGGTGATTTTAATATTGATAGCTTTGAGGACGATGCAATTACAAATGAATTTTATAGCATTCTTTACTCCACTTACTTTTATCTGACCATAAATACTTTCACTAGAGTAACACACTCCTCAAGATCTATCACTGACAATATTGTTAAGAATATCCAAAATACTAAGCTGGAGACTGGGAATGGTCTGACAAATCAGACCATTTTCCTGCTGTGATTTAATTATGTACATAAATCTGCACCTCTACATTTTGAGATAACTAGTAAGGTGCTGAATGAAAGGACTCTGCTACAGCTTGGTGTAAGCATTGAAACCAAAGCTTGGACCAGCGTTTTTATTCCATGTGATCCTGATTCTGCACATACAGTAATAATTTGATTCATGAATTATCTGAAGCTGTCAGCATAGCTATTCCAGAAAGGACTGACTAGCAGAAAATATAAACAAAACACCTGGTTTACTATGGGGATACTAAATTCTATTAAACATAAAAACAAACTGTGATCAGTAGGGTTTAGAAACTTGCAGTGATCTTAATAAAAGGAAGTATAAAAACAAATTGGCATAAATAATAAGGAAGAGCAAATGTAATTACTATACTAATCATATACATTCTGCTCAGGAAAACTCCAAAAATACTTGGTTGATTATAAAACACAGTTCTCAATAGGGGCCATAAACCACCAGTGCCTCCCGGCCCAGAAGGAGAGCGGCGCTCAGAAGCGCGGCAGACATAACGTCTGTCCATTTTAGGAAATGAAACCACGCAACAACAAAAAAAATCCTCTTTAAACCAAATAAGTTACACAGTGCTCAACACCGACTTCCTTGATCTCCATCCATATCACACAATTTGCTCTATCCCAAAAACAAAGTAGTATTTTTTACTTTACATTTCAAATACAAAAAATATTTATATTTTAATCATTTCTCTCTTATGGTTGAGCTAGACTCGCATTTCTTGCACTAAAACTGTGCATGAATCTAAAGCAATTGCCTATTTTCAATTCAGTGTTCAAAGGGTTAAAGAGCAAAATACATAAAAAAAAGAACATTTATTTTCAGAAATACAATTTAACATAAGACTAACACAAAAGGTATGTGGTAAATCTCAAGAGTTTCAGCTTTTCAATCAAATGACTAAAATAGAAACTTTTCAAACATATTTGAAGTTATTGAGGCCCACCTAAGAATTCACATAGTAGATCAAACATAAGCGCAGTTTGTAGCACTGTTGCCTTGCAGCAAGAAGGTCCTGGGTTAGATTCCCAGTTTGAGGTTTTTCTGCATGGAGTTTGCATGTTCTCCCGGTGCATGGTGGGTTCTCTCCGGGTACTCCGGTGTAGCGTAGTTGATTCTGCATTGTGTCTTGTGGGGAATAACAGCCAGACAACAGCTGATCTGAAGGCACTTTTAATGCTCCTGCTTTCAAATAGCTAAAAATAGTCATTCAAAACAGGCTTTTTCATCACAGTGTTCCACAGCGCCTTCTCCCACGGAATCCGCGACAGGGCATGCAATTCTCGGCATAACACCTGAACCTTAGCTGGAGATAGGCACCAGCACCCCTGTCAACCCCACTAGGGACAAGGGTGTTAGAAAATAGATGGGTGGATAATACAAATTAATTGAGTGGCCTTTTGACAAAATACTTTTACTCTTACTTGAGTTATTTCTTGGATAACTATATTTACTTGAAGTAATGCCATACCCACAGTTCTTCGTTATGACAAAAGAAAAAAAAAACTTAACTTACAACAGCAGATGGCAGCATTGCATCGAGTATATATTTTTTCTTTCCTGAAGTTGCAACAGAATCGGGTATGACTCAGGTCATGCATCTTTAATGATTTGCAAAGAAAATAAGGTGCAAAATTTCTGATCGTTTATTTTTATGGGAAGAATAGTTTTGTTTTCGTTAAAGCAACTTTACTCCAACGCTAAAATATGTGCATGTGATCTTGTTAAACGAGCACAGCCCATCTCAATAATGTATGAATATATTAGGGAAAAAAACTTAACAAAGAAACCCGAAGCCTGCAGCGCGCATCCTCCAGCGGTCCCCTCAGCAGGCAACTTTATTTCCGCCTGCCTGTCAAAGTCACTGTCAAACACGAGCGAGGGGTTGTTCTGCTCTCCCGCGGCTCCGTCATTCAGGAAGTCTAGACCAACTGACTTCGCGAAGTCGCACCGACCTCTTCAAAGTCGGACTAAACACTTTCTGAAGTACGCATGATCTTTTTTCTCTCTTTTAACCTGGACGACTTTCACAAAAGGTGAGCGACTTTTCCCCCTTTGATGTTGCCACCGTTTGTCAGTTAACAGCTCGCGCTAAAGCCTCGCGCTCTCAAACTGAACTGACACTTCCTCTCGTGTCAGCGGCTAAGCTACTGTAGCTAAATGTCAGAGGGTACAAAAAAAAGTGCGTTTTATTGAGTACATTGGAGTTGGAGATGGTCACCGTCGTTTTGGTTTTGCTTCGGCTTGTTGTCTGAACGCGAGTCCACTCAGAGGTGGTGAGTAGGTAACACACAGAACACCAGCATCGCTGGGTTTAAAGTGCGTAGGTTTGTCTTTTTAATGGTCATAACGAAGTGTTCATTCTCGCTTCTCTGCACCTGCTCATACATGTATTTATGCATATATAAGGAAAAAAGCTACGCCGAAATGTGCATGTTTTACACCTGGAACTGACGAGGGAATAAGCTTTGGGGTTTGGTTTGCTCCTTTTGGAGGGGGTGAGTACGCGGAGCCAACGGGTGACAGGTTGTAGTGGAAGTGTAAAGCTGAGCGGGGGGTTGTAAGACGACAATGCGACTGGGTGTTGTGGGAACTTGTCCTGTGTGAAATTTAGCACTGTCATGCAGTGCCTTTCAGTGTGTAACATCAGAAATGACTGTGGTACCTTCCATTGTAGTCTGCGTTGTTGCGAGTGAGATTTTACTATCAGTGCGTAGTCACAATGGATATTGAGACAGCAACGTCCGCCACAACATGACCCCCAACCTCATTTTGGTTCATATGTCTGCGCTCGTTTATCAATTTTTAGCATAGTATTTTTCATGCACTTAATTTTAAGGGAATGTTTCATTCGTTGTCTGCGACAATAATAATAAAAACCGCACGTCATTTGTTATTTCGTACTTGAAATCATTTTCTCATGTCGTCACCTGCAGACAGACTT
Source organism: Xiphophorus couchianus (assembly GCF_001444195.1). Lineage (NCBI taxonomy): Eukaryota > Metazoa > Chordata > Actinopteri > Cyprinodontiformes > Poeciliidae > Xiphophorus > Xiphophorus couchianus. The sequence continues at coordinate 5,669,973 of NC_040239.1, forward strand.
ATGCTTGCTTAAATTTACAGCTTTGGCAAAACGTTAGGAATGCTCGACGCTGTGGAAATGGCAGATGTAGATAGCAAGCTGAGCACTAAAACCCAATCTGACCCAACATGATGTCATCTCTTGTGTGTGTAGAGCTCATGAGTGAGTGAGCGAGAGGCAGCAGGAGCCGCGTTACAGAGCTAAACTGTGTCATTTGTAAAGATTTATTTTAAGAAGCCTGCCCATGGAGTTAAAGACAGGAATCAACAGAAAGAACTGTAATCCTTCACTATGACATTGCAACTACATGTCATTCAGATTGATTTATGGTATTTTTAGACATTTTGTTTCCAGCTTTTAGCTTAACAGGATTGCAGTTGTTGAAAACAAATGTAAACTCAATTTACTTCCTTTGCATAATAGGCTGGTGCACAGTAGGCTGGAAAGGATGCTGCTCTACCTAAGCACATACAGGAAATTGTATGTTTTTTTTCTTCCTCTTGAGGTTTCTGATTTTCCTAGCAGGTTTCAAAGCACAGCTATGTGGGTCCTTTCATATGTCTTAGTTATCTTTATGCTCTAGTCGGAACAGAAAGTGACACACTTCCTTGTGATATGCAGGACAATTCACTGTTTATGATCCTAACTTGACCGTCTAATTTGCAAATAAATGTTGCTCGTTCTGATTTTTGACAGTGTACTGGCCTACAGATTATATAGTGCAGAACAGCAAATATAGAGATTCTGAGCCTGATATTTCTATCACCGATTTAGTAAAGTTATTGATTCAGATTTTGAACGATAAATGTCAGTGTTTTATTTTACTTTGTTGCAAAATTGAATGTGTGTGTCTTCTCAGAATAGGTATAGCAAACCAAAAAGATAATTTCTATTAAAATGTCCAAACATAAAAAAACCTGTCTATTTCTGCATACCTGAATATCTACAAATACTGTTTTGTACATTTTCCTACAAGATTATGTAAAACAAAGTTTTATATTCTTATCCATTTTACTGTTAATTTCATGTGTTGCCTCAGTACATGAGCCCTTGTGTTGTTGTGATCAGTGATTTGTTATATTACAACCAGAGGCAACATCACGCTGTTTGTGTGAGAGAGCAAGAAGATTTACACAGCGTAAATGTTAAACAGAATTTTACTACTTTAAGACAAAGACTTGATTATTGAGTTGATATTTCAAAGCATCTTTGCCCCCAGATATTAGCAAAGTTAGTGTTATTAAAAGCAGCTTCTATGTGTATTTCCTGTAGAAAAGTTTAAACTTTCTTTTGAGATTTCTTAATCCAGACAGAATTTGCTTCTTAACAGAGGAAACCGAGCAACGTTTTTGTCATATGTTCACCTTTCTGTTATCTGATGATCTACTAATTGTAGCTGAATGAACAGCCAACATCCCTTTATTGAAAATATTCTTCAATTTCTAAAAGATTTTTAACATCTTTTGTCCTTCCTTTAACCGTCTCAATGATATTCAGAATATCTGTATTCTTTACACAAAAATAATTTATACACTGAATAGTCTTGTTGTTTGCATATGTTTTGGTGCATTAACTGACCATAAAAAAAGAAATGTGTGCATATCAGTGACCCTTGTGAGGTTGGTCAAATATTTTTTGGGGGGTTGGGAGTGGGTGGTACTGAGAAACATTATTACAGGGTGTTTGTCCATCCTTTAAAAAGTCTTAACTTCATGTATCCAAAATTAAATATCTTAAATTTATATATATATAAAAAAAGGTAAGCTGGCCTTAAATGCAAATACAGGTCTTTTGTATTAGTGTGACAGTTATTCTTGTAGAACTTTCTTTTTATTTTTCTCGTGAGACTTTTCTCTGTCAAAAGTTTGAGTTGAACGCAGACATCTGCGCTGTGTTTAATATACCTTTGCTAGCTAGCTAGCTTTATGCAGCCTTCGTGGATTAGTGTAAACTTGTTTCTTGTTGGCTGAACAAAGTTTGTACATTTCTGTGGAGATAAGGGCCTTAAATTGTATTCATAGTGGTCTTAAAAAGGTCTTATGACATCTTAAATTTGAGTTGATTTATCAGTATTTTAGTCACCAGATTTGGGATTAAATAATCTTTTAATTTCATTAGCATTTTCTAGCAACATGATTTTCACTATCTGTCAAAAGTATGAATAATTTTGGGCTTCCATATATAATTCCACAAACTCCATGATCTTGTTTGAACCGAGCCACCAAATGATTTGTACTCACAGTCATGTTTTTAATGTAACTATCTCTTGTGTCCCAGGATATTAAGTAGCAACTAGAATGTTTTTGCTTTGATGAGCTGTGATGAGAACACAGTTACTAAGCAATAAGGTGTTATTGCTACTTTGTTACTGTTTGATGCCCAGTTTAAAAATACCTTGTTTGTATCTATCACTTCCTAATGACAGGAAGCTACAACAAGAAGAAACTCTTTTATAACACACTTTGAAGACAGAAATTCATCCTGAAGTAGGTGTCTCAGTTAATGTGAACGAATTAGTGAGGCTTCATGGGAGGTTCAAATTGAGCCACCTCAGAGCTATCAATGGAGGGTGCCAGAGAGCCCCTTTTGTGAATAGGGTCAAAGCTGGGGTGTCACAGGCAGCACCCCCATTGTTACCCCCATTGTTAGCATCTTACTCACAGTCTCTTTATTTCAGGTGTTGCTTATTTAAGCTCATGTTGTGAGACGGTTGACTGTTGAGTTTGAGTTGCCTTCGCAGCCATATCGCAGTATCTTTTAATTAAAAAAAAAAAGGAATGTTTCCCTACTGGCTAACACAAAATTGAGCAAGCCTAAAACCAAAATTGCTCATGTAAGGTTACTGCAGCCTGTGGCTTTGACATTCATACTTTGCATAGACAAACACCACAAATGGATGAGTAACAAGATAAAAAAAACATGTTTTTTGTGCATTGGTGGTATTCGGTAGAAAACAATTTGAGCTCTTGAAGTCTAGAAGTTTTATTATAACTTTCTTAAAGCATAGGGACACTGCAAAGATTTATGTAACTTTAAAAAAAAGCATGTGGAAAGACGGGATATTCTTAGATTATTTAAAATTGTTCGTCCTGTGCTATTTTTGACTTGTCTCAGAAGTTAGTTTGGATCCGGGATGGATGAAAACCAATAGGATTTGCTCATTATTGTGCTTGGGAATAAACTGATGAAATGTTTTTCTCTGTTCTAAGCATTGAAAACATAGAGGAACATACTAAAAATCAAAGCTTGTAGAGTTCTGTGTGAACCATGAGTTTAATAGTATACAAACAGATGGCATATCAAATCTGAATTCTTGGTCAAAATTTCAACTTCAGAAGACATTCCAATGGATTTCTTTCTATTTTGCTGAAATAGAAAGAAATTTGCTGTTAACTACCATTATTAGCAATCTTTGGGTATTTTATTTTTATGGATCAAATTCCCCCATGAATGAAGCGGGAGATTATGGAAGAGTTTAAATATTACTATAACTTTAGAGGAAATATTTTCTTTCTTTTTCTACCTAATAATTTGTAACACGTCTGATACAAATTTTAATTAACTTTCTAAATATAAACAATCAAAAAACATCATGCCACTGTAATGTTTTTCACTTGAACTGAAAACAATGCACTTGTTTCTATTTATAATAGAAATTCTATAATAAATTCTACTAATATTTCTAGGGGCTAAGCCCTTAAAAAACAATGATTTGTTCCATTTTTTCAAAGTCAGTATTAGTAGTGTTGGTTAACTATGCTATAGGACCAGAGTCTGTCAATATTAAAGTGATGTTTTCAGGCTTAATGTTCTGCAGTGACATGATTTAGCATGTTTAACATAGACATGCTGTTTTAGATGACGAGGAAAATGTTGTTCTCCCTACCCCCAATTTCTCTTGGACTTGCAGATGTGCTCATGCGTACTGCTTTTAATGATGATTTCAAAAGACAGCAAAACTCTGCACTGCTACACTATGTTGGTCTTGTGAAGTCAGCAGGAGGAGAACCAGTGTATATATTTGGTAACTGGATTAATCAACAGCTATAATGGCACCTTTTATTGTAATATACATTTTAAGAGCAATATTAAGTCATCCTAAAGATGGCTGTAATTGATTTGATTGATTGTCTCATAGATTTAAGGTCTTTTATTCATTCTACAATAAGTGCATTTATTTAATTAATATATTGTTTTATGACTGCAAATGCTCTTGAGTTTAAAGGAACAGTATTATGTAAAATTGACTTTTTTGAGCTTTACATCTTGTTGTAATGTTAGTCTTTCATCAAAAACAAACCTAGAGTGTTGCCTTGGTTCTTTAATTTATGTTTGAGAAGTCCTTTAATGTCCTGTGGCAACCATTCAGTTGTGCAAAACACCTGGATGGGACAGAGCATCGCCTTCGAAGACGAAGCTCCTTTTTGGAACTGCAGTTTCCAAGTTTCTGAGCTTCAGCACTACAGACCACCTCTTTCCCGCGTTTCCCCACTCAGTTCCTTCAGACTAGCCAGCAGAAATTAGCCCATTCCTGGTTGAACTGCGCATCACCTGAGCTCAGCTGAGCATCTCAGTGCAACGCTGGTAAAAGCATTAAAGGGTTAATAGAAGAGAGATGTTGTGATGACTTCCTGAGGGTGGAGTTGCAGAAAGATAAGAGTTTCTTAAAGATATATATATATCCATTTTCTGTTCACCCTTGTCCCTAGTGGGATCGGGAGGTGCTGGTGCCTATCTCCAGCTACTTTCCGGGCGAGAGGCGGGGTACACCCTGGACAGGTCACCAGTCTGTCGCAGAGCAATATATATATATATATATATATATATATATATATATAAATAATTTTTTTATAACAACTGTAGGTAATATACTTGACTGTGCTATAAAATGGCACCACATATCTGGAAAACACCTAACACTGCCACTTTAATGCATAATTAGAGCCAATTTCTTCTGTATGATATTCCTGAATTTAATGGAATCAGTGTATTTGCACCACTGAATGTAATCCCACTCATCGGAAACATGTAGAATGGGTTCAGTCACGACACAGCAGCTGATGTGTACCTGAGTCACAGTCTTGGTTCTTTAAATGTTGTCTCAGAGGGAAAGAAACTGTGATGCAACAGATGCACCCTGATCAAATAGTTTTAAAGTGACTGTTCCAGCTCTGCTGTTCAGTCAACACCTTGTAATGATGACAAACCGTCTATACTGAGCAGTTGCTTTAGATCTTTGGTCAGCTGGAAGATCAAGCTGTCATCCTTTGAAGTTTATTCTAATGAAAATGTGTACATGAAAAGGAATTCATTGCAGTATATTTCATGAAAGCCCATCTGGGGGCATATGATCACCTGTAGTGACCCTTTGGGTTTTATCACGTTTTATAAGCTCTACTCTAGCGCATCTGGCTTAAACTGACTTAAACACACAATTTATTGTCATTTTATACAATAATAGAAATCAGCCTGGTAAACACACCTCTTGAGCTTTATACTTCTTGAGCATTCTGTTCTCCATTGTTTTTTCTTTCTTCAGAATTTGTTATAAAAGAGGCATTTTGAAAAGTTGGTTGCAGTGGGTGTGGAAAGTTGGGATGAGTGGCTTCATTACAGCCCTTTATTACAAGAATGTCTCGAATCCTCTGGGCCAAGTTGCAGCTGTGGCCATGAGGTCCCCCCCCACCCCGCACCTCTCTCCTCTCCGATGTTGTCTCTTTTGAATCCTCATCATGTTTGGCTGCATTTGCCTCCTCTCCAGCGCTGTTGTGAAATCTCTAAGCCTTTATCTTTTCCTTCATGACTAGGCTAGCTCGACATGCTGAGGAATTATGAGCAGCTATTCCCATCAGCCAAACGTACATCACCATTGGCGACTGCTGATTTGTGTTATATCTGCCCTCCACCACTCCTCCGGATCTAGGACTTATTTTAGCTCGGCAGAGAGAAGGAAAAGGCTCAGACGCGAGTATTTTTAGAAATATGTGGTAATAGGGCTCTTTAAAAAAAATAAAAAATTCAAAGTGTCATGTCATAGCCCTACAATTTGTTTGTTCTGCTGACTTTCGGTTGCGTCCTTCAGGGAGAATTCCAGTGTGCAACACTAGCTTAGCAGAGCTGGGCATGTCAGCAAGGCTTAGGATGCATGCTTATGATGGACACGTCTGCTAATGTGAGTGGGGATGAGGTAATGTGCTGTACCACACTGCTCTAATTTGGAAGCAACCTTTGACTTACTCAAATGCTTCTTTGTCTCATAGCTATAAAAAAAGTCAGTTTTACTCAGCAACCTTGAAGTTAGAAAGTAAAAAAAACCAACTTGTTTTATTGGCCAACTGAATTTTCAGGTCAGACCTAGGGTTTGTTGAGGTCGTTATTTTATTCAGTGGGGCCATTATCCAATTACTGTTGATCATTTACAAATGATTCTGGGTTTTGAGGATGATTTTTTTTATTTATAAATTTTTTTTGGCCTGGCGCTATCGGCCAACTCTGAAGCAAAGGCTTGAAAACTCCTTTTCTGTCAGGCTACTACAGTGTGCGCCAAACCCACCACCATCCCCCCAGTCCCAAGAGAATGTAGGCCTCAGCCCAAGCTCTGTGTGGCTCTAATGCTGTAACTGGACAGCCTTCATTGGGTCAAGTGGAGATTTGCTTCGGAATCTAGGGGAGATTTTGTAATGCTCTCACCAACCACCAGTGTGTCAGGATAAATACAAGTTTGAATAATTGGGGAAAAAATGATTCTGTCTTTGGCACAAGATCACAGATTTGAAACAAAATGCAACAGCTTGAGGGCAAAAAGTTGAATGTCAGGAACATGTCTTGTCTTATCAGTTTCTTATCTGCATACCTCTGATTTCTTAGAGTAGATGTTTTCTGGAAATGTACCAGAGATTTGTGGCCAATTGCTGATCTATTAGGTTTTTTAAGGTTTGACCTTCTGATACAGATATTAGTCCACTTGTAAGTTTTCTTGACATAAAGCTTCAATAATCGTTTAGTACATTGGAAGCAAATGCAGATAGTGCAGAAAGTGAAGGAGCACACATTGTATTAGAGGATTTCACTTTTTTTAAATGAAGAGACTTTGGAGTTCAGTTTGTAAACTATATTTAACATTTTATGTTAAATTTCTTAGGCAAGTTAGCGTTATTAAAATTTACATTTTGTGCCTGTAGGACGTAGACTGGTTTTGGCCCATTTTCAGGTGGTTTTCCAGTCATGCAACTGTGTATATGTATATATATATAATATATATATATATTTTGCATTATGCCTAGTGTTTTGTAAAAGTGATTCACACCTCATGACAAGCTCCTGATCAGTAATCGTATGGTCACACAAAAATCTAATTTGTTTGAAATTCTGGTTGTTCCTTGTGAAGGAATCACACTCTTTAAGCAGCACCAAGAGTCAAATTTACCTGAAGCTCTTATACTCACAAGTCACTCACTGGAATGTTTCTTAAGAAAGTATAAAAGTAATTTGGCTTATTATAATTAGTACAGCAAGCAATATGATGTATTATTATTATAATTAAATTTTGCTTGCTTGAAAGTAGACGTGTTGGAAAAAACACAGGCAGAATTTTGAATACTGGAGTTTATGAACTTTCATCATCTTCAAAGTCATATGAAAGAGAATATTTTTTCCTTAAGCATTTCTATCTCCATATTTGATTTAAGTTCACTTATCTCTCTCATAGCTGAAATATACAACTTCAGTAAACGTATGCAGTTAAATGTAGTGAAGTTGAAGTTTCTCTGCATAGAACATCTACTACTGTGATGGACTGGCGACCTGTCCAGGGTGAGCCCGCCTCTCGCCTGAAACGTTAGCTGAAGCAACCCTCTCGACCCCACTAGGGACAAGGGTGTTGGAAAATGGATGGATGGAGAACAGCAAGTAATGCAAAGGAAGCATGTTTGTTTTTGTTGAGCATTTTTAGTCTTGGTGAGTGTCTCCTCACTTTCGTTTTTTTCTTCTTTTTCTCCATAAATCACAGAACCTTGCGATGTAATTGTAAAGATAGAGCTGGAGCTGAATACAACTGAAAATATCGTGCAGTGTATGCCAAGCTTTACTTGACCTTTGAGATTTCCAGAAGACTGCCAACATTTCGAAATTCAGCATGTTCCATGATGGGCAAAGGTTGAAAGCACAAAATCAATACAATAGAGAAACTCTGGTGGCATCTCACATCTTTCTGCTTTCTCTGATTTCATTTTTAATCACTTTAATGGCTTTTAAAATATCAAACTTGAGATTTTTTTCTTGGAGACCACAAAGTGTTGTTACCCTGATCTGGTAGCACTACGGTTTGTTTAATTTACTCATGGGGAGACGGGAGAGTACAATTTTGCAACAAAGAATGTACATTTTCTCCTGTGTTTTATTTATTGACAAGAGAGAATAATACAATAGGAGATTCTCTTGAGGGAAATAAGCTTTAGAGCAGTCCAGAGTGAGGATTTTTGCCACCCCAATTAGAAGTACATTGTAGAACAGTTTTGCATGGCTTTCTCATCCTAAAATGCCTGAAGTTAAACTAAGCAATTGTCCAATTAAACTGTGACTTGGAGGAAGCTATGCCAGTCAAATCATCCAACCCCACTGCACTGTGTCCCTCACTCTTTCTTATGTCCTCTCTCACCAACAGACATAAAAGTGTTCATCATACGGAAACACACATATGTCAGAAGTGCAAAACCAGAAGGCCTCAAATGTTAGGATATTTGCAGTTCTGCCAACATCCCAAAAGAGTTATAAGGAAGTAGTGAAATTATCAAGCCATCAAAGAGACCAATGCATGCAGACACTATCGCTTATTTTTATAGACATTGACTATAATGTCTATAATGTCTGGAACAAGCGAACATCAGCTGATGGCAGAACAACATGTGGATACCAGCTGTTAAGTCTTATATTTTTTTTTATTTCTAACTTCTGATTGTAATTCAGCTATTATTTCTTGGTAGGACATGGGCATCCATCAGATAGGGCATAGGGTCTCTTGCAAATGCTAAGCAGAGAAAAGGGACATGATTCAATTAGTGCTGCTGCTATTTTAGATTTAAAGATTTAGATGCTTATTCAGAATATAATCATAAAACAGCAAATAATTGTATAGTATTTGGCTGACTCTTTGTCAGTGTCATAAATTAAATTACATAACATTTCTTAACCCAGATTCTGTGTGGGTAACATCCAGAAGCATGCAGCTGCAGCTCCTGTAAAGTCAAGCATCGCAATATATTATGTCTAAGTGCTTCTTATTCATACTCAAGACAATATTGGCATTTAAAACTTGTTAACTTGACTCTAAAAGCCCAAAGACTAAATTTTTATGATAGTTGGCTTTATCATTTTGAACATAATGACCTTTTTCACCCCATCTCTAAAACCAAATGCAACGTTCAAGTAACATTCGGAACGAGAACAGCACTGGTGCAAAAATAATGGCCAGGAATAAAACATGACATTGCAATACTTTGTTGGACTTAGCTTTGATTTATTTCTAAAATGTTCCTCTCAGATTTCATAGTTTTAAACAAAACTAATGCACAGTTACTGTGCATATGTGAACATTTGCCAAGTAGTAGTTGTAGGTTCCAAATTATCCAGCCTTTGTGTAGTAATTGATCAATAACATGACTAATTTAATTAGTAGTAATACATTCAGAAGATCTAAAACAACTTGATTGCTGATATTTTTTTTTTACCAATGCTGTATAACTAAAATTTTGTGGACTAAAATTAGTCACTCCCACATGACCACTGACTGCTTTTCTTATGTTTACCTTTTTACCCAAACCTAGTATGTCTGGCAGGATTTCTTGAAAGTTTTGTTTCCCATTTTGGTGTGAGTAATTCTCAGCTCAGCTCACCAGTCTGGAATTCTTCTTAATCGACACCTCACTGATCTAATGTAGTCATACATTTTGGACGTCACTCATCCAGAGAAAAAAATTAAAAAGCATCCCTCAAACTTTTTGAGAAAGGGTATTTTATATATATATATTTTTTTCTTCAGAGAATTAAACAGATTTGGTGAATCCTTGAGATCTAAAAGAGGAAGAGGGTAGCTAAGTTCTAACACTAAATGAATTCCCGAGCTAACGGCTGGCTGACTACATAAAACTGAAATCCTGAAGCTAATAACCCATGGGCCCTCTGCTACACTGTGTAAACCGTAATGATGATGATGGTATACATAATTTATATTGTGAGTCTATATATATATATATATATATATATATATATATATATATGTATATAAAAAAAAGACTAAGTGACAAAGCGCACGGGAAATGACTCAGTGGACCAGATGTGCATTTCTTTTCTTTTTTTGGGGTTTCCTCTCTTACATTTCCTCTCTCTGTGTCTTTTATCTTTCAGTTTGTATGATCATTCTGTTTTCATTTGACAAAGAAAGAAAATGTGAAGATAGGATACAGCTTAGCATGCTTTGGCTTCTCTCATTGTGCTGCATCTTTTGAAGTCAAGCAGGTAAATAAATGATCAGCAGCTGTATTACTTCATTTACTTTGAAGCAACCAGCCACAAACAAAGGTCAGATTTAAATGGTTTCATTCATTATAGCATACTGTGCATACTTTGTGAAACTTTCAATAGACCCATTTTGTTTTTTTATTTTTATGGTCAAATTACACTAAAGGTGCATTCAAACACCTTCACTCATGCTTAAATTAGGTAAATTTGCTAATAGTAAAATCAATAAAATTTCATTTTGTAACATTCTACTTTGCAATTGTACTTTTGTTTAGCTCCCAAATTCTACAAGTAATCACATAAAATGATCTCTGTCAGGCCTACATCATCAGGAAATTGTTTTAATTGGGATATTAATATTGAATATTGTGACGACGAGTTAAATTTTCCTCACATCTCTGCATAGATGTCTCCTCTGTAAGCTGTCCTTTGAGTTGGGAGGCTTAGCTCATGTTCATTCTCCTAGCTTCATCCAGAGTGGTTCTAGAAATTTTCTGACTTCAGCAAACCTTGGTTACTATGCAAGGAAAAAGGTGAGAGAAAAAGCTGTGATTCTGTACCTTTTTTCTAAATCAGTTGCATCAGATTATGGAATGTTAAAAAGCCTTGATCATCCACCATGTCAGAGAAAGATGGACACATGTAAGGCTTAGTAGTTACTCAACTCTGCCATTTATGGCAGTGAAGCGCCCGTCTCTACTAATGGTTGCTCAACTTCTCCATTAAATTTTTGTCTTTTAAATATTTTATTGTGAATAAAACTCTGCAAGAAGCAGTAGCATGTTGTAGTCTGTAATCATTTTCCTTCTTCCCTGCTGTCATTATGTAGCCATGAAGTAGGCCTATGTTAATCTTTCTGCTGCTTTGGATTGAAAAACCCTGTTGGGCTTTAGAGAACTACACTCTGCTCTCTGGTGCCCACTTGTTCAAACGCACACTGTCTGGGACTGTTCTTGGTCTCTGCATAAGTCTAAAAGTTTCAATTTGTGCATAATCTTGATCTTTAAATGTTATTCACATAGATTAAAACATATTAAAACTAAACTGTACAATTTTTAAATGTCCCTAGAGGAAAAAATAAAGGCATTGTGGACAAACAGGGTTAAATATCAATTAGGATAGCTATCTGAGGTCCTGACCTTTGGGGGTCACATTGTTAAGGCTGACTGCTTCTGGAGCTAAACTGGTATGAAAGCAAAACACCAGCCCTTCGATTAGTGTTGGTGTCACCATCAGTGTGTGTAACATGACCGAGCTCAGATGGAACTGAGGTCATATTGATTGGGCAACAACCCCGGGCTGTCTTATGATAGTATCAATTCTCAACTGTATCAATTATAATTGTGGCTGAAAAAAATTCCAAAGGTAAAGACAGCTCACAGGATTCGGGTACAAACACTGTGAGAGTATACCAGATCATATGACATTGATAATCCAGGAATAACACAAAAGTCTCTGAAAAGATGAACATGTCACTTTCAGGTGTCTAGAAATTTCACATGAAACATAAAGCAGACTTGTTCAGGTCCACAATCCTCTTCCTGATATCTTGCCAATTTTATTTGATGTTTCCATGATGTCACACAACGATCCAGTCTGCTTAGGGTGTTAGATAAGAAAAAACAAAATTACAGGTCATCTACATATGGGTTTCCAGTTGTGTCAAATGATATGGATTTTCAAAGTCATGACTCCCCAAATTGCCAATTTGTTTAAACGTTTTGGTGTGTAAACTTGCTCAGTGTAAATCTGAGTTGAAACTAGGTCAAAAAGTCTTTCTCCCTTTTTCTACCAGAAAGTCATTGTGACTGGAAAAATATTTCTCTATACAGTTTATAATATAATAATTTATTCAACTGTAAAATTCTTTCTCTGTTTCTTGTCTATTTGTTCTCCCATTGCAACTATCTTGTGGGTTTTCATTATTACTATTAAAATATGCATTTCTTTTTTAAAATGCAAAACATTCTTCTACTGCAGATTAATCTTTTGACATGCCGTCAGAAGTCAACCAAACAAAACTGTTTTAATCACAATAGGAAGACGAGTTCCGATCTTTAGGGTCTTGGGTTGTCGCAAGTCTTCTGTGGTCGGCAACTAAAGTGAGTCTGTTGGAGCGCTCTCTGCCAGTCTCTTCACATTACTTGATGGGTATTTCTAACACAATTTGCATCATAACCAACATGTGCATGTTTGTGTTTGTTCAGTGAGTCAGCTTGGTGGCACTGGTGGAGTCGTGATTTTAAAATAATGAACTGGGACGCTGCATGTGATACATGGGTTTCAGAAAAAAATGGCCAAAATGATTACCCATGAGAGAAGATGTTACATAAACCTCAAACTCCCACATTTTCATGTTTTACAGCATTTACAGACTGTGATGGAAATAAAGATAAAATAGAACTACAATTTGAAATGTTCACTGCTAGCTCTGGTATTTTATAATACTATTTCTTAAACATTTAAGGTTTAAGACTTCAGCCAACTATAAAGAGAAAATGAACTGCAGGGAAGAAGTCGCATGTGATTTTCCAAGCAGTTCTTTGGTCTGTTTCTGTAACCACAGCAGTACTTCAGTCTCTCACTTTCTGTCATCGTTTTCGCTGCTACTGCGTCTGTCCCTTGCATGAAAGGCAATGTGGTGGATAGCTCACTGCCTTTCCTGCTGTTCATAATGGGCAGTGTGTCGTGATAGTGCCCCAAACAAGCAGCTTTTGCATGTTATCCAGCCCATTCAGTCCATTTCTAAAAGTCCAGTGGGAAAGTGAATCAAACCAAGTGAAGGTGATATTTTTTGGCAATCCCCTGCACAGTCACACAGTCCTCGGTACTATTCTGATTTAAAAGATAATAAGATTAGGCCACTTTATACATCAGAAAGTCATATTTGAATTATTTGATCCCAGATCAAACTTCAGTAAGCTAACTTGCCCTTAAGTGCTTTCGCTTGTTTGTCAGGTTTGCTAAAAAAAATTGATGATGTGTACTGTTTCTTTTAATCTTTAATCTTCATTATAAGTTATTCTTTACTCAGAGCTGCTTTTTCTGAAATGCTGAGTAAATATAAGCACACAACCTAATCACGACAGTTTTGCAGGAAAATTGTTTAACTTGCAGGTTAAAGGCTTTTACAACCTCTCTCGTGTTTATGCAAATAAATATACTGACATAGTGGAAGGCAGATCTTACTTAAAAGATTAAAACTACACAGTAAAAACAGCCGATGTAGAGTAAAAACATCTTCAAGAACAGTTCATGTTTCTAAATATTTTATACATTTTGTATAATTGAGAAAGATGAGGGGATGTAGTCAGTTGCCAAAAACACTTTGAAACTTGGCTATTAATTATTCCACATTGTAATTAACATTAAACTCAAACAATACAGTGAATGTATACTAACAGTTGCTGTAAAACAAACAAAAAAATCATCTCTTTCTCACTTCAAAAAAATAGCATTTTTATCTCTTGGTTTAATTGTATTGAACGTGAATAGGACACAACGGTAGCTATTCACGGTCATAGTGGTAACCATGAATAGCCTCCACTTCATCCCGTACTTTCTCTGATGTGTAAAATTCTAAGAGGAACTACTGAATAATGTAAGAGCCTCTTGCTCTGCCACACCATGTGCTTTATTTGTCTAGCTTGTGTTATGGGTTGGAGGTATCTGTGAAAAAGAAGGATAGAAATTGATTATGCGTGTTTGACGAAAACACTGCAGGACTTGGTAAAAGCAAAGCAGCAGACCACGCATACTATTGACCTGGTTGGAGGGGAAATAAGTCTCAGAGACACAAACCCTGATTGTTGCCAAAGAGGATAAATGGCTTTAATAGAGAAAACTCCAGGCTTTATTCCAGAGGGATAGGCAGTGGACATACATAACGACTCATCTGGATTCAAGGGATTTCTCCGTGGGGGGGAACTTTCATCCCAAATAAAGAGTCAGCTTTGTTGAAGCACAAAGTATGTAACTAGTTATCTGAATGTGTGAATTTATCTGCATCTTCCCACCTCTTTTCAGGCTTGTAAGGCTTGTCTCTGATGAGTACATACTGAAATCACTTTTTGTTGTTCACACTCATTATGAATGATTTGGGAAATAATTCACTAGACAGTAGCATTCATCTGGTAATTATGATGTCAGTTGTGGTATTGTTGTTTTTGTGCAACTTAATAATCTACACCAAACTAAAAATGTTTTCTTTAGGAGTTAAATTTGCAAGCTTTTTTTCTTAAAAGTTCACATAGTGACAGACCTGACCCCTTAAATAGTCTTTCCTTTCATTACTTCTGGATATTCGCAAACACACCGTCCAAAGCTAGCTTAATACCGCCATAGTCTGAGATCCTTTATATGGACACATGTGAGAGTAAGACGGTGGTGTAAAAATCCTTCTCACGTGCAAAGGCTTTTCAGTGCAGAGAGCGTGCTTATTCTGTTATGTTATATAACACCTCACAAGTCTGTATCATTGCAAATAGCTTTTTTTTTTTTGCATTAATAAGGGGATTAGGATTGATATTCAACTTAGCTGTAAGGGGAAAAATGGGTCTCTGCTCAGTCACAAGTCAGGAAGATGAGGCTCAGCAGTATGGAGAGCTTATCTACTTTAATGGACATGTTTGCAGCAGAGAAGGCTGCAGCACCATCCATGTTTTCCTGCTTGTTCATATTTGTAGCATTACAATACAAAACATTTTCAAATCTTGTTAAAATAATAGAAATTGAGAACAACTTGGAAAAAACATTCAGCAATCCTTTAAGCTTTTGCTGCAACTGAACACAGGCTAACGTTGGCTTATTAGCATAAATCATCATAGAAAATCCATCATATCTGAGCTTTACTGTCTGTTGTTTTGAAGGACATGCCATGTATTCAGGTGAAAACAATTAAAGTCTTTAGGAATGAAGCATTTCGGCAATCAGAACAACTTCACTTTATTTAAAGGCTGCCCCATTAATTCTGAATTTAATGTATTATTTTTTTGTTGTGGACAAATATTTGTCAGATTGCTATACAGTAGTTCAAATGGGACAACACTTTGCTTCTTAAACAATGCAGCTTAAGAAGAGTTTCTATTTGTATTTAATAACTTAATGTCTCAACTTTGAAGTTAAACCACACTAGCAATTAAAGATGTATTTCTGGATGGGCCACCTAGTACTATAGTTTTCACCATTACCATTCAGTCCACCTATGATCACAGTTATCTTACATCTGACCTTAATCTAAACAGTAAACCTTTTAGTGCATGTGTTTGCATATTTGAATGCATGGAAGGATCGCATACATTTTATCAGAGTTCATAAACCTGTGAGATTACACCAGACCCCAGAGTGTAAAAATCCTCTTTGATGTAAACTGTTTATGAGCTCACTCTGTGTAAATGAGTCACTGCTATAAAAATCAACACCATGCCGCCCTGGTAGGATAATCAGGACATAATATTTCACTTCATTGTATCAGAAAATATTATTTTCTTCCTTTTTTTTACGTCCAGAGGGAATTTATATATTGTAAACACATTATTCTGCTTTTGTTTTATATTAAGCAATATTTAACTTTGATGTGCAAGTCCACCTGCCTCAAGTATGAGTCATCAGAGTCCCATGTCAGTCATCAAAGGATCTGCTGGGAGTAAAACATTTGGATACTGAGTCTGAAGTACCGAATAAAATCATATTCTAATTAAAATAGATAAAACAATTTTGAGCACCATTGTTTTTGCAGTCTCATTAAATAATTTCCAAGTTTTCTTTCCAAGCAACCATAAATACTGTGTGCATCATGTGGAGCCATGTTTAAAAAAAATTAATAAGAGAACAAGATGAATCTGGAACCAGAATAGCTCTAAACTTGGCTGGAATCTGTTTTCTATCCAACACTCCATCCAACATCGACTCATTTGGCCTCATCCTAAAAGCTGTAAGATATTTTGCCCTTGAACACAAATACAATTCAGGGCAGTTGACATGGTTTTCATGGCCAGTTAGCAACTCAGAAATTATGGCCCATGATTCATGAATTATGATTCATAGTGGTCAGTGTGTTATGCACCCAAAGGAATGGAAAGTAAAGGTTGTTGATAAGAATTCGATAAAGCTGTCACTTACTAAGTAATTGTTATCACATGTCAAAATTTTACATTTGTAATTATAGTCAGAATCCACATTTGATTGTAATTCAATTTGCTTAGAGGGTGTAAAAATTGGCCTATATAGCTTAACATTGGTAACTTGATGAGGGTCGGTAAAGTTTTTGAGAATAAAGTTAAGACATTTGTACTACTAATGTTGTATTGTGTTCTTCTGTACTGTTTGGCAATCCACAAATTAGACACATAATGAATAATGTCTGTTACTGGAGGAAAGTTAACAGGAGCTTGTGTTGCAAGTCCTAGATGTCAATATTTCCTGTTTAAAGAAAGTATCTCACAAAGCAACTACACAGCTGTAGATGGCATGACTTTGTTTGGCTAATTTCACATTTGAAAGACAGAAAACTTTAAACTTTTTGTGTCAAAGCATCACAGAAAAATGCCCCAAAAATGTAACGCATTAGACAAGAACTTTTATTTTAAGATTCCTATTTATTATTTAAAATCTAAAAAACTAATAGTCATCCAGACTAAAATTAAACTTATGTTAAGCTGCTTACAAATTCCTTGATAATGTTACCTTTTTCTTTTCAGTACATTTTGCTTGGCTGTTTTTAAGTAGCATGGACTGCAATCGATCATCTTTAGATAAATTATAATGAATCATCTTTAGTTCAAAATAATTATCATTAATTTTGGAGCTTTAAAGTAATAAACCTATAACTTTTTGAAGATTAATAAAAAAAAAAAAAATAATTCAATGGATAGTCCATGAATATACCTTTCCATAACTGACTGGTCATAAATGCCAAGCGGGGAGGAGCGTGTGAGGGAAAGGAGAAGTGCAGCCTCAACTTTCCCAGAGGCTCATGCAAGCGTCAGTTTGTGTTATAAATCATTCAGAGTCTCTCAGAAGGGGCACAATACATTTTTATTCCTGCTCTCTCATCCCTCCATCCTATCACCCTGTTTTATTATTGAATACAGTTCCTTTGAGCACACAGTCTGCCACATGGCTCCATCAGAATCAACAAGAGGTTGGAGGATTAACTAAGAGCTCAAAAGAAAAGGGTTACAATTTATTTTTTAGGTGAAAAGGAGGGAAAAAAAACATCTAATTTATTCAGAGTTCAAAGAAAAGTCACAGGATCATTACAGAGCTGAATAATGGATAAGCTTCAAGACTGTAGGGCTACTTGTAGAGAGTTTGTTTCTGTTTTTAGGCCAGTATGTGTTGCGGAAAGGTCAGCTCGTGTTCGCTGGTAACACTGAATGCTTCACCACCTGCTTGTCAGGACAAAAACGGCGCAGTAGCTGACAGCGCTCTTCTGTCAGGACAACTCGCTCAGATTTGATGCGTCTTTATGAATACATTGCATGCGTCTGTGTGGGTGAAGGAGAAATATTGTTTGTGCTTGCTGGTGGGTGAACAACTGAAAGGTTGTGTTTGTCCAGATTGTTGTGATCTGTCATTGAACATTAATAGGAGGTTCATGAAGAACTTGTTCAGCAGCACACAGAGGTCAAATCCCCTCCATCCCTCCGCTGTGTAAAATGGTCGTCCACCTGGTGGAAGCACTGATCTTTATGATCCACAGCATAAATAAGAGCAAAAACAAGTAGAAAAAATCCCAGATAAAATATAATTCCTGAAGTCTATTATTGCCTAAAAGCTGATACTGTTGGGATAATGACCACTGACAAATACCAAGGAGATTTTTAATGCCAGTTGAGTCATTACACAGTATGCTCCTTCTGTAGTCATATGAAAGCTTTACATGTGTTTGCACAGGGCGAGGATCACTTTTATCACTGCTATCTCTTGTTTTATTAGCCATTCAACATAAGGAACGTTTTACACAAAAAGCTAAATGCAGCCCTGATAAGAATAAATAGAAAGTAAACATCAGTTTGGTGTGTGGCATATTTGAAAACATTTCCATGAGCTCAAAGCATCTCCTGGCAGTCTCACTGGATGAACTATAGAGCAAGGCTGCCACTAACAACCTATTTTCACTATCAACTATTTTTTTTTGATCAATTAGTCTAAAAAATAATTTCTTCAGAAAGTCACAAGTAATTTTAGTTATATTTGTCATTTACTTCACTCAACAAAAAAGTGACTCCTCCAATAAAAACTTAACACAGTGTTGTTTAAGTTAAAGAGTCAGAATATTCAGTATGTTGTAAACACCAAACTATATATATATATATATATATATATATATATATATATATATATATATATATAAAATTCAACTGGAGAAATCGCAAGTCCCAAGGAAATGTCTCTGTAAAGAAAATGTTTACAAAATCGTAAAAGTTTTTACATAAAATCACCAACATTACTAAAGTCGATACATACTTTTAAAAAAAAAGTGATTATGCGTGACTCTACTGGTGTCTTAGATCTTCTGCCAATTTGTTTTCTTGGTTAATGTTGGTTTGACAAATATTTAAAGTCCACATTCAACATTTACTTTCCTGTACATAATAAAGAGCAATCTAACTAGCTCCTTTTTTTTCTTTCTTCCCCATTAAACCTCAGGAACAGTGTTATTCCAGTCATGAGGGAAGCTGACAAAACTGCAGTTCTGGGTTTATTCTGAGGAGAGTGGAAAAGAGAGGAAGACTGAGGATAGGCTAACACATTCTGTCACACGTTTCTTACTGGTAAGTCATCACACACCTCACTCTCTGTTGCTTCTACTCATTTTCTTTGTTATACTCATCATGCCACCTACTTTTCACCACTGTAAGCAAACATTTTACCAACCAAGGTTTTTGTACCAGTGCATGCTCACATAGAAATGCTCTTCTTTGCACAGTTACATAAACAAACATGACAGCTATGAGCCACCCTTATACTAGGTCCTGGTTTGCCTTGTGTTGAAAGCTCAATGCTCTGCTGGCTCTCTAATGTGCAAACAAATAACAGGGTTAATCTTTTCTTCTGACTTTTACAGCACATTTTCTTAATTGTGTCCCAAATTTCTATTTTGCAAAACCACGTCACTCATTTCTATTTGTCAAATAAATGTAGTTTATTGAATATAATTATGTGATCTTAAAAGACTTTTGATGATACTTTAAAGTCAGAATTCAATACTTTGTTTTTCTTTAGGTGTAGTTTTACTAAATCAACTCCATATTGTAGTAAGTGATGAAAGCCTGAGGTTGATTCGTTGTTTTCGAGATCTTTTTGATTTGAACAATAACATAAATCTGTCTTTGCTGCGCTGAGAACCTTCAGCAATCGTTATAATTTGACCAAAAGTCAAGTGCGTGTTTGTGTGTGTGCGTGTGCAGGGCTGTTGGCAACCCTCCCTGCTCTGCTGAATCACATGCTGGTCAGTAAATAAAGGTTAGAGAGATAGACTGTGGTTGGACGAATAAATTGACTTGTAAAATAACTCTGCAGGCATAAAAGTTTGTTTTCAGGTGTATTGTTTTTTTTCTTAGCAGATGACCTGTTAGTTCAAAGTCAGATAGTACTAGAGTTGAATAATTATCCTCTGAAAATGTTGGTGATATAACAAAGGCTATCATGAGCTGAACTTTTGACTTCATAGAGAAAAGTAACATACAATACATTTCTAAGATAATTCTGGTAAGGGTTCATATGCCTAGGCTTGTGTTATACTTATTTATTGGTTTTATATCAACATAATAAAATTCATAAAAGTGCCTTGATTCAGGCATTTGCAAAGTTCTAGTCCCATCCTTTATTAAAGGCATTGCAATCAGTGCTGCATATGAACCAAACCATGCATCACTTCTTAAATGGATGTATATCTGACTCATCACATACAGCTGCAGTCAAACTGCAGTGAAACTCTCTTGCTCCTGCTGATGCTCCATGTGTTGAACTTTAATTTAGTTCTGTGCTAACACTAGCATGTCTCCTTTTTGGTTTAATATGATTTTATGATCCTTTCTCTTACATCATATCACATTTGATGTGAGAAAAACCTCCTTGCTGTTATCCTAATTTGGGAGTTTTCTTAGGTAATATCTAAAAATCTGATTTTTACATCTTAAAAGTTCTTTTTACACCAATGAAATCCCTTTTGTACACACAGAAACTGTAATAATGACTGTGATTTTGATATATTGTACAGCACGAGAAAGATAACTGAGTGTCTGCTGTCGCAGCACAGCAATGAGATTTGAATAAAATGACTGTGCCAATTCCACATGTGTCAGATAGTTTGTATTTGTGAAAATTCTCAGAATAAACCAACTTCACAATTCATACTGAAACAGCTGTTTCACATGTACTACGTTTAAATTTCCTCTTCGTTAGCAAGCTGGTATTGTGCTTAAAATAAACTTTTTTTATTATTCATACAGTAACGAGGCTGACCCACTTACTGTAACGCAGAAGGCACGCACATTCATACACAAGCATACGTCACACACACACGCAGTGCACTCTGAGGACTTTGATTTCTTCTGAGATGAGAGGCTCTGTCTGCTCACAGTATGTTTTATCTGTATTTATGATACAGAATTATTAAAGTGCACATTATTATTATTAAGAGTGTGTTTGATCCAACCACTCATCGACCAACACACAGAAAAAACGTAAAGTCCTAAGCTTGCTCTTTATAATGCCATGGTAGGAGTTAAGGGAGCTGGATTATTACGTAATTCTTATGCTTTCACTTTGACACACATAAGTCTCATAAACTTCATCAGCACAGTTCTTTTCCCCCACCATTACTGATTAGGTCTGGCAATTTGAATCCCAGTAAGAATTCCCACAGTCTGTCTAATTCCTGTTTGTGTCTAAAGCTGGGAGGGGGTTGGCCTAAGCTGATAAACCCCCTGGCCATGCAAACCCACACACACGCGCGCGGGGGTGCACATGCACACACAAACAGACACACATATGGATGCTTGTGTGTTCTCTCTATATATCTCAGCTATATCTGTGCTAATGTATTTCTTTCCACTCTGTACATTGAAATGTGTTGATATTAATGTTCATGCTTCTATCTGCATTAATACTCTGTGATCACATACAGTCACTGTCAAACAGAACATCAGAAGGAGGAATGAATTAAATGAATGATGAAGGAAGAAAAACATTTTCTTTATCAAAGACTTTCTTTTTCTTGTTTAAGAAAAAGGAAGATTAAAGGGGAAATCTTAGCAAAGAGACATGAAAGAACTGATGAAGCTCCGAGACCAGCAGGATAAGATAGAGTTTTAAAGAAGCCTTTTATGCATCCAAGTTATCAATGTATTCAAATGCACACATTGTTATCAGATAGTTTCCTCCTTTTTGTTTCGGTATGCGATTGTGTTACTAATTAGGAACTTGTATGTGCTTTACTTGCAATGAAAGGCATTTTAAAACAAAATAAATGCTTCTGGTTATTAGTTTAATTCTAAATTTGGCAGCAATAGATCAGAATTTACAAAATTCAACATAAAATTTTTTTTTACCTTTTAACTTTGAATGTTTGAAAAGTATTATTTACTCTTAATCAAATCCTTCCTTTATTCATTCATTGAAAACTTAAGACATTATTATGCCTGGAGAAAACTACAAAATCCTTGATGTAGTTGCAGCAAGCAGCCCTGTCAAGAGAAATTTAAAGCCTGTTTTTGTGGGAAATAAAATCTAAATGTTATTGTTGGTTATTTTTAATCAACTTCATCATAAAAAAGTTTACGTTTACAAGGTTTTGATTTCATCAGGTGACCTAAACCCATTAATACCTTTTGTGCGACTTACTTTATACTGTATTTGAAGCAATATAACTGAAAGCTGTAAGTGTAAAGCCAGAGCTAAAAACAGAAACTTCAGTTAATGCCCACAATAAACCTGGTCTTTTAATGACAATCTGGCATATCAATTAGTAAAGCACAAGAGGCTTAGAAAGGAGGAAA
This sequence comes from Xiphophorus couchianus, assembly GCF_001444195.1. Taxonomy (NCBI): domain Eukaryota; kingdom Metazoa; phylum Chordata; class Actinopteri; order Cyprinodontiformes; family Poeciliidae; genus Xiphophorus; species Xiphophorus couchianus. The sequence goes on from NC_040239.1 coordinate 5,692,472, forward strand.
TATCTGTATGTTAGGTCATGTTTATGCATTTCTTATGTGAGCATGTTGACCCACATTTAACACATGGATGCTTTCATGTACATGCATACATGTATAATTACTGGAATGAGGCTGAAGTTAATCTTTGGCCCTTTTATGTTGTGCATGCATCTAACATAATGGTTGAAAATTATTTTTTTTCACTCATCTAAAGTTTGAGAGGAGCATCAATTTCATGAATTATTTTTGAGTTGCATCATAAAAAATACAGTTTTGGATGTGTGTTTGGTATATGCAAAATATCAGGCCATTTTGGCATAAATTCTATAATCTCCTCTTTACAGATTAAAGTTTATATGTTGCATCGTCTGTAATGCATCATTGCAGAGACTGCAGTAATCATGCACATACAAACCAAATGAAGATGAGTAATGTGGACTTAACTTTTATTGATGGTTTTTTTTTGTATTTATTCCACAAATCCACAGTTTCTGGCTACACATCTGTCACTCTAGAGCAAGGGTGCCTAAGTGTGCCTGGGCACAAATTTTGTGAGGCCCCTGACTGCAATTTAAGAATGGTGGATGACGCAGACGGGGTCTTTTTATTTTTAGTTGGGGCACAGTTATTGCCAACAAGTTAAAATCTTGTTACATTGGAAAGTGTTAGGTACAACACAAAGCTTTCATCTTTTAATAGCCACACTGTTTGCATTTTTGCATAAAACTTGATTTAAAAAATCTAAAAAGATTGACTCAAATCTTGTTCTCATTGCTGAGAATAAGCTAAAATTCTTTATATTTATTTCAGTCAAGCCCAAAATATTTTTTTTCTTCTTATACATCGCAGACGTACAAAACCCCACAATGATTTGCACATAACTTTCCTACAAAGATTCTGACTACTTTATTTGTAAGACTTAAGTATTGCATTCTTAGTTTAATGTTGGGTAGCTAAAAAAAATCATCATATAGTTGTTTAATTTTAAATTTTTATTAAATTTTATTTTTTTGCGAATACTTTTGTATTATATATTATTATACTAGATTATTTTGACCCACGTGACAAAAAGACACCACTGCTCTACAGTCACCAACATAATAAACTGTTAGAAAATGTTACTTCCCCTTTGACACTGAGTAAAATAATAAAATGGATTCCACACAACACTGTAATTTTTAGGAGGTTGCCATTGTCATAGTACAATCTTGATCATGGGAAATCTTTATCCTGACAATAGAGATAATACAATAATGCCTATCCCCACTGGTATTTTGTGGGCAGTTCATACAGTTGTGCAGTAGTACACATGTAGTAAATAAATCACAGAGCACAGATTTAATCTGCCTAAGCTATTTGCCTAATCAGCTCTTTTAGAACAATACTCTTCATAGATTCAGACACGTGCACACACACAAAGCGACATTCTTTACTGGACTTGTAAGAGCTTTACCAAGACCCCTTGTTACAACCTGTTGTTGCCAAGTTGCATCACTTATCAGAGGAAAGGAGAGGGCAGTAGAATTGAGCATTAGCAGGTGGAATGCAGCTTCTAATGATCACATAATGTGATGAAGTTGCTTCTGTGTTGTGTGTCTGTCTTTAGCAAACTTTACTTTTTTTCTTTAGTTTTATTACGTCCTCACATTTTTACAAATCTGAACAAAACTTTATCACAAATAGTAATTTCACTATTTGTGAAATTACTATTTGTGTGTATTCATGTGTTCAGTTGTGCAGTGGGTGTGTGTTTCATGAGGAGAGAGTTGAAATTGATGTTGAGCCAGTTACTATCTGGAGAACTCAAAAAGAAGAGATGAGAGGAAGAGGGGCTGATGCAACCAGAAGACAGACAAATACAAAGTAACACAAACAGACACATTGCTTCGTTCCTCAGGTCAGCAAATAGACAATACATTTGTACACATTGTGAAATAAATACCATTCAGAAAAAGATGCAAGCATTAGAAATAGAAGTGTGGTTCTTTTTTGCTTGAAGGAAGGTCCACGTTTGTGGTTTTCACATTTCTTCAGTCACTGTTTTACCAGCTTTAAGCAGTTTTATTTTTTTCTTTTTGGATATTTTATTTTTTACTAATTCACCGAGAACACATCAAAGCTCTGTTGGGTAGTTTACAACTTTCTTGTCTGCTAAATGAGATTTCTTAAGTACCTGAATCACACAAACCTTTAAAAACACTTGATAGGCCTTTATTTATTTATTTTTTTTATCAAGGATCTTGATTGTATAAAGTTTTTTGTAATTTACCAAACATTCATCCTGGGCTTAGTCTGATGCTAGTGAGACAAAAATAAAATCTGTATTTGCCTTTAATGTTGGTAACTTGTAAACTTGTCAATGGGATTTTCACGTCATCTAAATGGTAAGCATGGAATGGAATCTGTTTTCATAAGGTTCTCAGCATCTTTTGTATGATTAAAAAATTATGATTTTTCTAATAACACCGTATTTTTAAAAAGTTCCAATTGTAAATATTGAAACTAAATGATGGTATCATTCTTTGATATCTTTACAACTTTACTATTTTACTCTAATCTGTCACTTACTTGGGCAAGAACATGCAGAATTAGTGAGATGTTAAAAAATTAAGCAAAGGAAATCACAAAAAGTGTAAGAATATTTTAATGTCAGTCATTCCTGCAAGTTGCTATTTTTACTCTTATTTCTTATTTCTTAGCATACCCAATGTATGCTAATGATGTTAGCATACACTGGGTAGTGTACTACCTACTGCAAAAAATGTGCTCCTATTCTTATATTTTGGAACAGTTGACTTCTATCTGTCTTTGGTCATTCTGGATTATTAGATTTCTGCTAGAAATCTAAGTTGGAGCTTAATATCTCTACAGGGAATATTTAAAGATTGATGTTAGCTATGCTAATCATTAATTGTGGTAAACTCATGTTGAGTCAAAATGCTAAAGAAAGTTTACATGTCGGATCATTTTGAAATAATAAGCTTGTTTAACTGCAGAGCTGTGTAACTCCATCTGCTCTCACTCGCAAACACACACACAAATTTAATGTCAGCAATTGACATTACATTTATTGAGAACTCTTGTTTAGTAATTGTAAATGTCGAAACTAAATGATGATATCATTATTTGATACCTTTACAAAGATAAAGATATGTAACTATTTAGTTAAATAGCTTAATTAGTTAAACTATTTAGTTAAACTATAAACTAAACAGTTTAAAGTTTACAACTTTAAGCTATTTAGAATGACATCAAAGTCTAAACATATCATTACATTAAAGCTTCTTTAATGTTAAGTAGGACATTAATGTTACCCATAACCTGTCTTATAAAAGAGTGAAAGAGATGTGCTGTAATTCTTTTAGATGTGTTTTATTTGTTAAAATCCCATAACTGAATGATTATAAAAAAGTTTTATTAATAAATTTCTTTTGTCATTTTCATTGACGTAAAGAGACAGCTCCCTAACTTTGGGCTGTTTTTGAGAAGATCATTGTTTTACCATGGGCATTTAATTCAACAGCAAGTTGAAAATTTTTTGTTTATTACAGAAATGAGCTGAAATTAGTATCAGCAGGTTGAGCTACACAAAAACGGTGATAGGAAATTGGCCACAAAATCAGATTAAAAGAAACTTTTTCCCATTCAGAACCTCAGGACGGTCATCTTTGTGCATCTGGTGCCACTGAGGCAGACTGCACCAAACCTTGCCTTTAAGACTGATATTTCTGGGATGAGTGTGATGGCTTATATCCCTTTAAGGCCAGAGGATTAGTATGATGCTGATGCTTAGTGTCTTTGCCTGTGTGTCTTGTCAGCTTCCTCTGTGTGGGGCCATCCTTTGGAGCCAGATTTGCTTGCTGCATCTGGCTGATGTGCAGAAAGATTTCATGGTAGACAGAAAAAGAACGAGAGAGACTGGAATCAGAAATGTCGTGCGACTGCGCACATGTGTGTGTTGCATGTGCATTGGAGCTAACTGGAGCAGTTTGTCCAGGACGCATACATGCTTGACGGCCTGGCTGCAGCCTTGTAAAACGCAACTCTCTGTGTTGCTGTAAGCGAATGCATGCACATGTACAACTGTTACACACTGTGCATGTGCGGATGTGATGAATCCGTGACTCAACTTCAGCTGTCAAGCTTGTGCGTGTTTGTGTGTATGTCCGTGCAGCACCACAAAGCTTCATCATCATGAATGTCTCCTTTTTTAAAATCACCTACCAACTGCCTGGAGTCACTAATAAAAACACTTAATGTACAGACACATACTGGCATATTAAAGGAACCGAGACATTTGTTGAGTTTAGCATTTTTTTCCCCAAAACTTGCATGGAATAATGAAAACATGAAAAGTTGATGACGTTGTTTTGAACTGTGTTCCCAGGTCTAGCTGGCCAATGCCGGGCCCGTCGTGGACATCTGGTGGCGGTAGCAGCAGCGGCAGTGTGTATGCGATTGCGGTCACCGGCGCCTAGCCCATGTCCAGCCCATGATGCCGTCATCCACACGGAAAGGAGTGCCGAAGGATCCCGAGCTGGCTGACCTCTTCTTCAAAGATGACCCGGAGGAGGTCTTTTGTGACCTACATGAAATCGGGCATGGCAGCTTTGGAGCTGTCTACTTTGTGAGTGCTGTCCTAAAAGTTTATCAGCGAAAACAAGAAATGAAACATTTGTTTAAGTTCTTAACTGATCAAATGCCAGTATAAATGGAAATGTTGCTTCTTAATGTTATTTCTGATTTAATCCCTGTTGTCTATCTAAAAAACCTTGAGAGTTTTGTAGCTTAAAGTTTTGGCAATAATGCAGCTTAAAAATAATAGGTTGCTGATATAACTTTTTAAAGCTTAGCGTAATATACAACTAGGTTTAAACTCTTTACCACATGATGGAGCATTAATTCACAGTTATACCGTTAAAATATCTAGTTTAGTTAGTCTTATTTATTGTTAATATATGAATTTAATTAATCTATAATGACTCTTAAGGTGTAAAGTCATCCCCTCTCAGCACATTGTATGATGCCTTTAATTTTAATCTTCACTAACTACTCATCAGGCCTTTGATTTTAAAGCTGCATGGAGGCGAGATGAGAGAATGTTGCATCTTTGCTCTTTCTTCTCCTCTTACGGATCTTTTTTCCGCACTCCATCCCACACTTCAACCTCAGATGTAGAGCTGGGGCGATTAGCCCCCCTGTATGGTAAACAGCTGTCCTCTTTACATGGAATAAGTGAAGTCGATGAAGGGGTTTCATTTTCCTTACTGCTATGGCTTTGCCATCTTTTTCTTTCCACTGTCAGTCGCAAACATGTACAAATAACCACAATACATCAAATGTTAGACAAATAATGTCCAGTGCTGTGTTCACTTTAACTTTCTTCCAGCTTAAAAAATGTTGAGGTGATCGTCAGTAATCATAATTATCACAGATCAGTAAACAATAGTAAAAAGAAACAGAAACAGTTAGCAATGGGAAACAAATACTAAGCAAAATTGAGGTTTACAACCTCAGTTACAATGCTACAGATTTCTTCTGTAATTTCTTATTTTTCATGCTTGCTTGTATTCTTCTTTGCAGAATTGCTTTAATTAAGCTACTTTTCAAGCTTGAACTGTTTGTGTGCGGTTATATTATAGCAACTCATTTGGACTTAGGTCCAGAATTTTGACTATGCCTGGTCTGCTTTGGGGTCTTGTCCAGGTGTGGTTAATGTCACAAACTGAAGGCCAGACATTTTGCTTTGGGATTTTCTGTTTGAGAGCTTCGCTGTGTGATGATCTGAAAAATTTAAGCCTGAATAGAGGAAACATGTTGGGCACCATTACATTCTTACAGCTCTCTAGATTGTTTACTTCAAATAAAACATCGATCTTCTATATATTTTCAAATCCTGATAACCATATTTTCAAATCCTGATAACCTTTTTTCAAAAGAAAGGGTATGTCTGTAATTTATAGACAGAAATGTGCAGTTATTTGCAGCCACTCATTAACCTTAATAGAGATAATTATAATGATAATCTGTATTTTAGACAGATCAGAACTTCTCTCATTAATATTTTAGCATCTGCATAGTCATAGGACAAAGAGATTTTAATATGAAAATCAAAATCTGTTTCTAAAATAAATCTCCTGTGGAAATAATGTCCTTGCTGAAAATCCACTGCTGAATGAAATACAGGCCATCTGTAAACATGGGAGCCATGTGGCAGCTGGAAAACCTGGAGCACTAATAATGTGCTGGGATTTCTGTAGGTTAATGACAGTGGGGAAGCACAAGTTCCTATATGTACGTGCATTTTCTCTGTTTTTTTTAGGAAAATGCATCCACAACAACGGATGTCTATATTTTCTGTGCATAGAATCAAAGATAAACTCTATTATTGAGGAAAACGGTTTTATATCCAGACCACTTGGGTGTACAGTGAGGAGATTAAACGGTTATTAATGACTAACTGAACCCCACATCTTCTCCCTACATTCTGAGATAACAGCCTTTATGAAAACATTAACTTTCATTTCAGTTTCACATCATTTTTTGAGCATACATAAACTGACGGTCAATCGTAGGGATGACATTTAAAAAACATAACAGCTGAAAGTATCTGTTATCCGCTGTCATTTGAATCACAAGAAAAGACTGATTTATTTGTTACTGAACTGAAGCTGAGATTGGGATTCAGACTTAGCTCTCCCTTGGGCCAGATGCTTCCAAGTTTAACACCACAGGGTTAAGGTAGTCATGTTGATCTGGGCTGACAGCTCACACACTTTACAGTAGCTACAGAGAAACCATGTGGCATGCACCTGCAGGTTTCCCTGATTTACAAAGCTTCCATTTTGTGGAAGAAAGTTGATATTGTGTATGCTCTATGATACTTTTTATGGATGAAATTTATCTGGTCATCCTATGTAACTCCCCACACCAATACACAAAGTTAATGTTCAGGGTTTTACTCTAATTTTAATCTAATGCTTGTGCATATCCAGCTGTATACAGTTGATGTTTACATTAATATGATTGATTTAAACTTTTACCGGTGTTCTTCAGTCTTTAAAAAATCTTACATTTCTTATTCTCAATATTAGGCTTCAAAATGTCTTGAATATAACCAAATTATTCATACCAGCTTAGATTTAGCTGCCTTTTTAAAATTTATTTTTACTATTGTTAACTCCTTCGCATCATAAAATGACTCCTTCACATCATTATATGCTATATATAGGTTTATTAGATGCTTTTACAATTAAAATATTGTTATATTATCCATAACAAGCTCATAAGAAGCAGTCAGTTTGACAAATTGCGTTACATACATTCCAGTCATACTTGGCATATAAAGCTAGATGTTACAAAATTATGTATTTTAGGAAGCCCCACTTATTGTATTAAGTTACTGATTTTGCAACAATACTTCCTAAGAACGCATGTGGTGATAGTGGAAAGGAATATTTCCTGTTTAACAGGAAGTAAGAGGCTTAGTCTGCTGGGGTTTGAGAAAATAAAGCAGATCCACAAAACCACAACAAAGCTAGTCCAGCAACACTATGGTCACAGTTAGTGGCATCATCTAGGAAGAAATGCAGCTAGAAAGAGATTTGCTAAGCCAGTTGTAAAAAGAATAGATATAACTATTTACAGCTGTAGCATTTTCAATGGCTTTGTCCATGGCAAACTCTAGGGTCTTCACAGAAAGTTAAGTAGTTCAACACAAATGCCAAGACGAGCAAAAAATAAATAAAAATTCAAGAGGTTCTCTGATATCTTGCTGCCTGTACTCCTTTGTTTTCTCTCAAATCTGTAATCTGCTCGTTTTTCCTTTCAGGCCCGTAACTCCTACTCCAATGAAGTGGTGGCCATCAAAAAGATGTCCTATAATGGAAAACAGACCACTGAAGTAAGAAAATATTCACAAAGTCAAAACATGTAACTTTTGAATGCTCTGCTGCAGTTTAGTGGTTTTATTTTTCCAACATGTTGCAAAAAGCTGAAGTTTGAAGGGGACATTTTATGACAAACATCAGCTAACCTTTCTTTGTGACATAGAGTTTGGAGTTGCATAAGATTCCCAATCTGTATTCTGATTGAACATGACATGATAAATTGTCTGTTATAAAACACCTCCTGCTTCAGTTAGTTACTTTGAAAGAACTAAATAAAGTGAAAGTGTCATACATTTTATAAATGTATGATAATGATGGGATTGTTTCAGAGCGGTTGCCTGATGTTTTAAGAAGCTTTTCAACCCCAGCCAGACCTTTATTCTTTATTTTTGTTTGTCCTGGTGCAGCACAGTCAATTTATAGAAAATGTACCTTAATATTTGCGTGAATAAACTTTTTTTTTTTTTTTTTTTTGCAGAAGTGGCAGGACATCATTAAAGAAGTTAAGTTTTTGGGACAGCTGCGACACCCAAACACCATTGAGTACAAAGGCTGCTACTTGAAAGACAACACTGCCTGGGTTAGTGGGCCCTTCTTCAAGCACTTCTTTTTTGTGTCTCTCTGTTGTTTTTGTCTTTATTTAAATTGTGTTTTCCTTCAGATTACTCTTTATCTGCATGTAGTGTTAATTTCAGCCTATGACACTTTTGCAACAAAAGTTTAAACAAATTTGACCAAATGCTCTGTATCCTAGGTGGCAAAACCATATGAGCTGTTTGTTTATTTTTCTGTTTCAGCTGGTGATGGAGTATTGCCTGGGCTCCGCATCAGATTTATTAGAGGGTAAGCAAATGAAGTTGCATACCTTTTCATGCATGTGTCCTTATTGAAGTGGGTGATTGTGGCTTTGAATGGACCTTCTGCTGATCTGTCACTTAAAAGGCGACATTGATATTACAGAACTAAAATGAAAGCTGGTGGAGTAAACAATACTGTTGTCTGTTCAGCTGAATTTCAAATACAAGCCTGATGTGTGTAAAAAAGCACTCCTGTTGCTCTATGTTTCTGCTTAGTCTTCATAAATTAATGAAGGGTTGTCTGATTGTACCACTATGGGAGAAAAACATTTGGGTTTGTTTTCCATGTACTAAATACATCTAACCCTGTTGCAAAAGTTTTTCCTTTAAAAAGAAAAGTAAGTTTGTTACTGTAATTCTGAGATTAACTCTCATTATTATAGAGTTATAGATTTAAACACAAACTATGCTTATGATAACAAGCTGATGAAAGTTTTTAGTCAGGCTATGTGCTCTTGTAGTCAGCCTGTTTTTAGTTTTCTAACAGACGCTGATCATAGTTTGTTGACTATGATCACACTGCTCATTTCCACTAACCGCTACGGTTAGTTTCCACATCATGACACTACGTGTTTTTTGCAACTGTCTTTTTTTCCAAACACTTGAATGTGTCTTGTAAAAGACTGAAAGATTTATGAGCCTGTAGAGCACATCAATAGGGGAAGCAGCACTGTGTTACTCTAAGCTTCATGCAACCAGAAAAACCTCTGGTCACCAAGATTTTAGGCCTTAAACATGGAGTAATTTGAAGGTTCAGTGAATTTGAAGACGTAACTTTTAAAAAACGTCTTGCTGGTAACTGTCCCAAGCCTGTGTTCAAGAACAGAGGGTTCAAACAGGAGGATTTTGTTGTTTATTTGTGCTATTTGTTGTTTATTTGATCTTTGTCCTTTTGCAAATCAAACCATCTTCAAACAAGTAAAGATTTGGTCTCTGTAGTCTTTAGCCATCATAAAACTTCTCAGTCAAAATTAAATAAATTTTTTACATTGGCACATAACCATGCTGTTTTTACTAACCACCCATAAGGAACATTTTCTCTGTGTGATGTCATTAGATTTGTTTAACTTTAATTTCTGTATTTTCTCTGAAGTTCATAAGAAACCACTGCAAGAGATGGAAATTGCTGCCATTACCCACGGTGCCTTGCTAGGACTGGCTTACCTACATTCCCATAATATGATTCACAGGTGAGTCAGTTAACTTGCTTGCTTAATACATTTTCCGTTAGGAACCTTCAGTGAATAAGTCCAATAATGTAAGATTAGTAATGACACTCCTGTTTTTCCACTCAAAGTGAAGGTTTGTTATCAAACTGTAAAACACTCATGTCTGCAATCATTCTCAAAAAAGTACAGGAAGGATGTAAAGTAAATATTTTCTTTAACTTGTCCGTAATATTATCTTTTTGGCAGAAAGCTATGACAGGAGTGATGTCTGTGTCACATGGCCTCTTTTAATTACTGTTATAGTCAGATGATATCAGACTGAGATGAATATTGTATCTGTAAGTGAGCCTGTCAGGAACAAGTGCAATAAGGATGTTTATCTTCACTGACTCACCTTTGTGGAAATATAAAGCTGTCACCCTAGCTAACCAAAATACAACTGTATCACTTTATAATGTGAAAACTTTTTCCATGTTTGTACAAATATGGGTTCTTGTTATTCACTGTACTTACAATAGATAATTATCACATTATAACACAAATCTTTTCACGTTCTCAAAATAAAATATATTTTTATGAACAGGTTAATTCATTGTGCAATCTTCAAAGATATTGTCATGTGGCTTTTATATATTTTTTCCCTGAAAGGTGTCAATAAATTTGTACCTGGAACTGGCTTGTTTTTTTTGTTAGTTTGCTTTTTTTGATTAACCCACATAATGTCACCTTTTCTCTCTTCCCTCATGCCATGACCTCACCCAGAGATGTGAAAGCTGGTAATATCCTGCTGACTGAGCTGGGTCAAGTCAAACTGGCTGACTTTGGCTCTGCCTCCATTGCCTCACCTGCCAACTCCTTTGTTGGAACACCTTACTGGTCAGTATACACAACACAATAAAACCCAACAGAATAAAATTTTCTAAGAAGTCAAATAATACTTTATGAGAATATGTTTTCCTGAAAAAGCAGTTTTAACCACGAACACAAATACAACATTTGAAAGAGAAAAACACAACATGGAGAATATAACATGATTCTATTTAAAAAGGACTTTAATTTTATAAGACTAACAATAACTTTTTTGATTATTTTCCCATGAAGATAATGGGTACAATCTTTCTTTTTTTTCATTTTAATTTCTCTTATGAGCTGGAATGTCACAATTAAATTTCTAAAAATAGTTTTTAATATTAAAAACCGATTTAAAATGTTATATAAAATTCCAGGTGCTGGTACTGCTTAGTAAATATATATATATGAATATATTTTTGTCTTGATCATAAAAAATTGTCTGACATTCTTGTCACCATGGATCCAGCTTGTAAAGAAATAAATCCGTAAATTGAGACCACATTATCGGTTTTTGTCATTTTTAATCTCTAGATGGGATTTCAAGTTATTAATCAGAGAATCTTTTTTTACATGTAATAATAACTGTAAACCAAAATATGTTAATCTATTTTCCACATCAATATAAAAAAAATTCACACATTGTTCATATTTGATTGTAAGTGAAATCAACTTTGAAACAGCTGGACAAGTTGTCTTATGCACAAAAACTGTGACACACTCGTTTATAGGAACACTTTCCAAAACCGAGCTGCTATCACAGCATACCAGAGTCTTAAAAAGCTTTGAGAAGCTTAGCAGATTATAACATTTTCATGGATTTTTCTCCCCCTCGTACTTAATAGAGTATCTGTGTGTATCTGTGGGGGTTTTTGCATGTGCCTATCTCTGTCCACAGGATGGCCCCAGAAGTGATTTTAGCCATGGATGAGGGCCAATATGAAGGTAAAGTGGACATCTGGTCGCTGGGGATCACCTGTATTGAACTGGGTAAGCAAATACTTTCCAAGTGGTTTAAATAAAAGCTTTGACTACATTATTATAAATTAATGTGCAAAACAATTAGTCGAAATCTGCATTTGTTTTTCAGTCTTTGTGATCCTGATTGGTCCTTTTTAAAACTTTGACACAAGAATAAAACCGTGTCTTTCACTCTCCCATCTGTTCCTGTTTTAGCGGAGCGTAAACCTCCCTTGTTCAACATGAATGCCATGAGTGCCTTATATCACATCGCACAGAACGACTCTCCCACGCTGCAGTCAAATGAGTGGTGAGTTTTAGTAATTCCATCATATTCCAACATAAACATATTTTCTATTTGGACTCATCTGACCATGTTTGCTGTGTCTATTACATGGCATGTGGTCAGATAGTGAACTGAACAGTTCTCATGTAAAATGACAAAAAAGGAAAGGTTTATCATCTAGATTTTTGTCTATGAAGGAAAAAACTTTATTTTCAAATGTCCCTATAACACCACCAATCAGCTCATTTGACCAGCTGAAACAGAAACTAAAGCAAAAGTGAAAAACATTATTTGCACTTCACAGTCAGGCTAAAACTCCCCTGTGGCTTTAGAGCCCTGTGACAAGCCTTGTGCAAAGTCACTCTCCGAGTTGTTTTGAATGCAAAGAGGAGGCCCTGACCAATAAAATTCTGTTTATTTACATCCTGACCACCGGGCTATAATAAAAGGCAACATCATTACAAAGCAGTCTGGATTATTCAAAAATATTCCTGTGGTTTAAATTAACTTCTTTTCTCTTGTCTGGTTTAAATACAATGTTCATCCAGGCACACATTAGTTGCTGTTTTACTGAGTAAAATGGCTCCCTTCATGCATTTTGCTGGAGCTTTGAACCTCACAGCTCCTGACTGTGAATGTTAATAGATTCTCTTGGGACAATCCTTCCAGACATCAATTGTTTTATTTATTTATTTCTTGGAGATTTAATTTAGACCAACAGTTTTTAAACAGCCTCTTGCTATCTCTGTGCAACCCCATCTCATCTAGCACGGAGAGAAAAAGCTCTGTTTTCTTTAGCTATAGCCTGCAGTGCTACCAGATGCTATCATACTGTTTGACATTTTTATGCCTGATTCATCTCGTAAATGAAGAAACCTTGTGTGTTCATTCTGTACATTGTTTCTTGTCACTAAGAATACATTTGGTGTACCCTAATATAAGTTATTGAATGATGTTAAAATGTGTGCCTTAATGAAGAAATTAAGAGATGTTAATTTGTAGTTGGGGGACAAATGCAAATAAAAACAAGACGTAAAATATTTTATGGAGTTCTCAGAGGCTTGTTGGAAAACATTAATGAACATAAAGAATTGTGAAAACCAAGGACCACAGCAGATAGCTCAGGGATGAAGCATTTGATATCATCTATCAGTCGAAATCTGAGATCTGGATAGCATAGAAAAACTTTAAACCTACCCAAGTGTCATGCTGGGTAAAGTGAGCATTAAATGTTAAATGGACTCCATCTATATAGTTCTTTTCAAAGCTGATCACTCAAAATGCTTTACATTAAGCTCACATTCTGTCATTAGGTGACACTGGCACAGTGGAAATAGTAGGCATCTTGCATTCTTAGAGTTGTGGGCTTAATTTCAGCTTCCTTCTGACACATATCAATGTGCCCCTGGGTAAGGCTCATAATGTGTCTGTGTTAGTGAGTGCAAATGTCTGAATGTGGGTCTGGTGTGTAAAGTACTTTGAGTGGCTGGTATGGCTGGAAAAATAGTATATAAATTCACCCCATTTACCCAGTTGCAGTCAGATGTTCTCACATTTAGCTATTTGTCATTTACTTAATATATCTGTCTTTTATTGACAAGTGTTAGAAGAATAACATTTTATACATAAAGCCGTCAAAAGATGTTTGTGGTTTAAAACAAATTCACCCAGTCACTCTCACCCAGTAATGCACACATTTCTGCACCAATATCAGTTGGAAACTTTGGGTTGAAAGCCTTTCCCAAGGACACATAGACATGTTAAAGAAGAGGAAGCTCCCAGAGCCAACCTGAACCCGACTTGAGATTCAGGCTGGGCCAGGCCAGGATTATTTGCTTGATGGTCGTGCTTGTGCATTTAATAAGCCTGCATTACATACAGAGAAAACCAAACGAGAATTCACAACATATTTTTATGTTATCTACTTATTGTAGTCTACCTAGAGGAATAGATAGTTTTACCTGTTGAGGAAGAAAGCACGTTTGGTGCTGAAGCTAATCACCAAACACAGTTCATTTCATGTGCATGCGACTCCACCCTGCTCCACTCCTATCAATCACACATCCCAGAAGATTTGCTCTTTACTCATATCGCAATCCAACAAGCAACAAGATGGAGCTGGAAAACATTAAGGAAAAGCTAAAAACGGGACAAGTTACACTATTTACTTCAATGGTGATATAAAAACAAAAACAGTAAAAATTGTAATTAAAATATGTCTGGTTTACTGGCTCAGTCCTGGTTCAGACACAATGCCTATGTGCTTGGTCCAGAGCACGTTGAATCACCGATCTAAACTCTTAAGTCACTACAAAGCATATTGTTAGAATGGCCCAGTCAAAATCTATGTCTAGTTGAGAATCTGTTTTAAGACTAGAAATTTGCTGTTAAGACACTCTTTATGCCCTCACACTTAGTTTGAGCTGGATGTGTAAACGTTTCAGAGACATACCTCTACAGACTTGAAGGTGCTCCTGCAGTAAAATGTGGTTCTCCTCATTACTGACTCAAGATAGAAGAATCCAAATGAGTAAAACACGTAGAGGTTTGTGGAAGAAACATGACACAAAGTTCAAGGGAGTCTGAATACTTTTGGAAGGCACTGCATAAACAGCTTAATAGGCACTTTAGCAACACATAAATATCTATTCATGTTTTCTGCAAATACTATCCAATTTGGGTAACTGCAAGTAATCTTTGTCTTGAAGGCGAGGTTTAACTAAATATCTACTTTTTATGAAATTTTGATTCAAAAAGAGTTTTCTTTCCTGAATTCTCAGTTAACACCTGTTGTAAAATTAGTTTTGCTTTCCAGCGCTGTGCTGAAGTGACTGATTGTGTGGGACTGCACATGGTTTGTGGTATTTTTGGAGGAGCTCCAGCTGCCCAGGGCATTAGCAACATCCAGCCAGATAAAACCAGTAGAGACATTAGCTCAATAGTGTTCTGTACCAAAACACAAGGCCACACTGTGTGCACACATTGGCACATCACACGTGTACTTGTGGACCTGTGTTGGCCTCAGATGGGAAAAGCGCTACAAGTTTAGGTAAAGGGAGGCGAGGCGTTTGGAAATGCAGTGCGTGCGCATGTTCTGACCTGCCTGTGACCCTGGATTTGCATATAAATTTCATTACAATCTCCACAGCCATCGGGGGCTACTTTATCTCAACACCCCATTACCATGATGTTTTATTCTGTAATGCGCTTTAAAGCATATTTTTAGATCAGAGTTCCACATCTCCAGTGGCCTGTATTTTCATTGCTCTACATATTTATATAATATATATATGGCTCATGTATTTCTTCTTGTCCAAGTGAATAACATATTTGTTTATTGTCATTGCTATTTTTGTTTAATATTCCCAGTTATTAATGTTTGATGTGAGGAGAATTATTGACCTATATCCCTGCCTTGCAGGTCGGATGCTTTCCGGAACTTTGTTGACTTCTGCCTACTGAAAATTCCTCAGGACAGACCCTCGTCAGGGGAGCTGCTACGAGTGAGTGGGCTTCCTCTCTTACTCTGCCAACTGTGACCTCACTTCCTGCCTTAGTCGGTCCCTGAGCCTCAAGGATGAGTCATTCCCATCCACCCACGGCTCCCCAATACGCAAGCACACACACACACACAATGTCTTCAAGTGCAGGAATAGGGCATCCTGCTGAGAGTTGCTTGTTATTTCTTGACGTCTTTTTTGTCAGCTTTGCTTCCTCTTTTATGCCTTGCAGTTATGTCTTTCAGAGCAGGTTTATGTCTTTGCTATCTATACATTCCTGTGATATGACTGCATACTATTTGAACCCTATGCATGTGTATGTGTAATGGTCCTCTATATAAAACATATAGAGGACCATTACAACCATTTTCACCAACAAAGGGAGATCATTTGTTGAAAATCCTCACTGTTTTCTCAATTGGAATGCGTTCTACTAGTTAGGTTTAGATGTGTGGTGTGAATTAAGTTTTGGTTAGTACTAGTAATTAAGATTGGGGAAAATGTCTAGACACTAGACTGGTACAAAAATGAGTGAAAGTCGATACAAAATCCTCAGTTGGGTAGAAGTATAAATATGGTTGTGTGTTTTGCATTTTTTTTGTAAAGAAAAAAATTTCTGTGAATAGGCAGTATATAAATAAATTGAACTGTTTTCATCAGCATGTGTAAGAAAAAAACCCCTATTTTTATACATGTGTATGTGTTTATAGACTTAACATTTAAAGGACTAAGGTATGACTAATAACAAAATAAGCTCAATGTTCAGCACCTCGTTGCAGCTTAAGGATTGTGTGCCATCTCATTGATTTCTAGATTGATGCATAATAATTTTTCATTCAAAAGTTTGAAATTGTATCCAAAACAAAGCATGTTGTAATTTTCTTACCTGGTTCAAATGTTTCAATGTGAAGTTATTGCACTGAGTATTATGCACTAAGAAAAAGAGTGCAGAAAGAGACCTAAACTGTCCATGAAAGGAAATATTTCATAAAGCATGCAGTTTATCTGCAGGTTATTCTAATTATTAGGTGTTATTACAGTGAGCCTATCTTTGGGTAAATCATGAAGGTTGGTTGAGTTTTCGTGTTGCAGACTTTATCTTGTTTGTGCGACCAACAGGTAATCCTATTGGGCCGCTAAGAGCTTTATGTTCTTGATGATCATGCTCAGCCACACAGAGCCGTACCCAGACTTACGACACCTCCATCGCTTCAGATGGTGAAGGAATGGTGTGAGGTTATGCAGCAGTCACATCAGGAGCTGTGAACTGTTGTCAAAACCTTAACCCTATTAGACACTACTTTACTCTTCCTCATATCCCTAACTAAATCCCAATTGCAAATCAAAACATTAAGGAATTATCTTATGGATTTTGTTTCAGCTTGGTTTAGTGGAAAATAATACAGAAGTGAGCTATTATTTAGTTATTAATAACATATTTTGTCTTCTCAGACATTAATGTGCAAGCTGTTCTTCTAACAGTACACTCATGCGTTGGTATATTCTCCTCCAAGCTCTTTAAAAGGAAAAATCAGGTCAGAAGTCGCATGCCTTTTAGGTCTACATGTTCTGGCTTCAGATTAATTGCATTCTCTCCCTATGTTCCTTATTACAAGTGGTATTAATATTATTAATTAGGAAATATTACTCACTATCCCTCTGTTAGAAGGAAATACAATATTGTCGGTTGTATTTGCAATCTTTTCCATAAAATACAGTCAAATCAATACATTAAAAATTGAGATAACAACTTTACATATGTTTTATGTATGTACAAAGTAGCTGAGCATTAAATGAACCTTTTACCTGATATAGCTTAGCATAGCAAACCTGTCCTTATCAAAGAGAGAGGAAAAAAAATACAAAGTCCAACTTAAAACATTTTAACATTTTGTGTTGATGAAAAATGCATTAACTGGTAAGCTGTACAGCTATTACCCTTAGCACTGGGTTGAGACTTGTATTTTGGCACTAAAGGTTCATTCACATTACTCAGAAATAATTTCTTTTAAACTAAAATGACTACTGGTCAACCAGTACGATGCATCAAAAAGCTAAAGAGTTGGAATGCTTTTATCCTCATAAATATATGATGCTCAACATGGTAAATCTTTAAGGATGGCACTTTACAGCAAGCCCCTTTATATTTGGAGAAGGAGCTGTAGGAGGGCTGTCACATTTTCTCACATGAACTCTTTGGTGATAATCGTTAGGAGTCTTAGCTGTTCGGTGGGGCAGGGTCGGCCAACCACCCACATTTTGATCTACTGTAGGTCCATCAAAAAACGGGACAATCACGCATTGCTATTTTCAGAGTGTGATGTCACTCCCTTGTGTCCTGGCTAACCCATTACACCAGCATCTGTCACGTGGAGAGGAGGGTGTACAGAAGGAGAAGAAAGGCTACAAATAGATCTAAAATTGTACTCTTTTTGGTAGCGTATATTGCATACAATTCATCCATTACAGCTTTCAATATTTTATGAATGACAGTGACTCAGTGTGTGAATCTGTGAATATGTGGTGTGGTGGGAGGATGTGTTGGAGGTAGAAATTCTTTCCTTTTTTTGTTCTTGTTTTTTGGTTACTGTAATGTGAAGTGCTAAAAATAGTGCTACAGAAAAATAAAATCTCGAATCCTCTTTCTCATTCATCCATCTACTATGACCAATCAATAGCGGGAGATGCACGTAATAATCATATACATGCAAAACATCCCAACTTGCAGCACGTTACACTTCGATTAGTTTTTACATAAACAGCTTGTTAATGTGACCTCAAATTTGTGAAAACTACATTTTAAAAAAATTTAAACATTAACGAAAATCAATTTTTATTAACTAAGAAGATATTTTGAGAACTTGTATATTTATTAGCATGCACAACTGTTGTGAGAAATATCATACCATTTATAAGCAAAATTCAAAACTATCTACCTCATAATATTTCAGAATTATTTACCTTTTGGATTGTAATTTCTTAAAAAAACAACAAACAAAAAAAACAACAACAAAAAAACAATTATAATCGAAAGCTTTCTCAGCTTGATATTCAACTTTTGTTTTACTTGATATAATTTACCAGTTGTCATTAACTTGTCTGCAAGGCAAAACTATTTTAGAGTTCAGTTGAAGTAAAAAGGCTTAAGAGTGTTTATGAAAATCAATGTATAGGGAAATATTAGGATTTCATATAATAGGGGTAGTGGAGAAAATGGGGTGCTGAGACTCCCAAGATAAACAACCTACAGGCGCCCTCTAGTGATAGAAACACTTGTACATCGCATTGAACTAGAGAATAAAGTGATGCAAGTTATAATCTTACATGCACTTTGACATGCTCTCCCAAAGCCTTAAAACTAAGGTTTTTTATTTTTTTAAAGTATTTATCTACAAGTTTTAAGGTTATGCTGCTGTATACACAATATACACAGGTAGACATTAATACATTAGAAATATAACATTTATACTGAAACATTTGAAAAACTTCACATAGTGATGCATTTCAGATGTTTGTTTCAGATTATTGCTTATAAATAAGAAATATATATATATGTGTGTGTGTGTATATTTCTCACTAAATATTTTCCAATAAATGGATTTGCAGTTTTTTAGTTGACCTATAAATCAACTAAATGTAGAAATAGACAGGCAAGTTTGTTGGCCAGTCCAGCACACTTGCAAAGTTTGAAATCTAGAGGACTAATTCAAGCAATTCAAAACTATTCAGACGTTTAAAGAAAGAAGATCTAAAGATCAAAGTTGATGTCCGGTTCAAGTAATTCACTTACTAACTCCTTCTCTCCCACTTTTGTTCGCCTCGCTCAGCATGAGTTTGTGCGCCGGGAACGCTCGCCGCGCATTCTCATTGACCTCATCCAGAGGACCAAGGATGCAGTGCGGGAGCTGGACAACTTGCAGTACCGCAAGATGAAGAAGATTCTCTATCAGGAGAAACACAACGGGCCCTTGGGAGAAAGCCAAGAAGAGGAGGAGGTGAGGAGAACTGAATCAAATTTGAGGAAATAATGCAGTGTGACTGAAATACAATCAGAGTAAAGAATATTTGTACAAAAATAACTTTACTTTTACTCACAAAACATTTTGTGTGTCTGTATTTAGTCTGAGTTACACAAATTATTCAGTTGAGCTTATAATCTCTTAAATTAGCAAATCTCTTTGTGGAAACTACACAAAGAAAAGGTCAGAAATGGATAATAAAAAGAGATCAATAACATCTTTGATGTTATGAAAGTTATGAAAGTTGGATTTCATAACTTGCCTAAAACGGTTTCAAACTAAATTATTTAAATTTTTTTACATTCCTTTTTTTAAGTTTACATTTTTTGATTGTGCTAATTGAGGCATTCAGGAAATATCTTAGTCTATGTTTTAAATGAGAATTAAATGGAATTAGAACACTTTTTTTTACTTCAAAGATATTTTGGGACTTTTCCTGTTATTGCAAAGCAGCTATAGAAGTTTATTATCTTTGTCTATGATTTGCATACTTCATAGACTTCTAATCTGAATAAGAAAATAGGAAAAGAAACCTGTGAAACTTAATTTATTTAACATACAAAGTGGTTAAATAGGTCAATATTAACGTGGTTTAGCGATGTCACTCATCGTCTGTGTGTGCATGCGTGTGTTTCTGAACATTTGTGGTCCCAGCAGGACAGCGAGACACCAAGCTGCAAGATGAACAGTCTGGGCAGCAACCACTCCATCCCCAGCACCTCCGTCAGCACCGGTAGCCAGAGCAGCAGCGTCAACAGCATCCAGGAGGTGCTGGATGACGGCTGCTCCGACATGACCATGATGCACCCCCAGGACTACAGCAGCACGCTGGAGTCCTCTGCACACACCAAAAAGGTAAAGGTCAAGGCTGAAGAGGGGATATGTGTGAGTGTTTGGGACTAGAAAAGAAAAATTCTCAAAACCGCTGAAGACATGATAGTAGTGTGTCACCATAAAGACGCAGAACATTAACTTGACCACAAGTAGTTTGTTTCTCATAATATAGTGCAATAAAGAGCACAATTATCAATGTTTGAAATGAAAAATGTTAGTTCTGAGATGACAACTTTACACTTTTTTATTAAAGAGGAAATGATGCTCTACATCCTCTAGTTTCTGACTTCTTTTCACAAGTATGCATAGTCCCCTCCCCCCAAAACCATGGCAACCATCGACACACAGTCACTGTTTACAATTTCTTCAACTTCATCGCTGACATCATTAACACTCAGAGAACAAAGCCTGTGCATTCCAGTAAGCTACACATCCACTGCTTTAACCCCCATTCAGCCGTCTTTTTGCACGCTACCAGAGTTCACACAGGTCAACACAATGTCAGCCATTCTTAATGAATACACACTGTTTTTTAAAAAGCACCAAGCAGAGGGCCGTCACTTCTGTCACTCTCCTCCTTCAGTTTCTCTTTTGTGGTGAGACGGTACATGAATAAGGTTGTCACTTAACAGGCAGACAGCCAGCGTGTTGTTGTAAGTTCAGGGGGCTGAGCAGAGAAGACTTGAAAGTGACACACATTGTCTTTCAGATGTTGATGAAGTTCGCTCCTCACATGACTCCGTTCCATGGTCCCCAGGCCCTGTGAAACCAAGTTTAAAAAGCGGGGGTGTTAATATTTCACCGTGTTTCATAAGGCTTTACTCAAGTTAGCTTAGGCGAAGATTCCTTTTGAAATTTAGAAGTTGTTTGATTGAAATCAGCAGGGATTTAATCTGTTTACATCACACATTTGAATTTATCCAACTGCATGTGTTTTTGCTTTAAATTATAAAGCTATTACCAGTGCTTAATCAAGGCGATTTTTACCTTTTACTCTTGTTTTATTTGTTCCGAAAGTTTTTTTCACAGATGTAGCTCTTGGAGGAGTTACATGATAATATGTATATCATGTGAAACTCCTAATGTTGTTGTTTGTTAGACTATTATATTGGCAATTAATAAACATTTTTATAACTGCTCAATGCAAATCATTAGAAAAAAAATAAAGAGCACAGAAGTTACAAACAAGTCAAATTTAGTTTGTATAACACAAATAAAATCACAAATATGCTTCATAAAACACATAGGAAATGCATATCAAACATATCATCAAAGTGAAGAAAAATCCTTTCTGTATAAATAGGTTTTTAGCTGCGGTTTTAAATTAAGCAAAGGAATCGACACAGTGTAAAATCAACTGGAGAGATTTCCACAATTGGGGTACAACGGCTTGAAATGACCAATTTGAAATGTTTATTTTTATTTAGATTGTTGTGCATGTTTATGTTTTACATTTACACATAACAATAATTGATAAAAATGAAACGCAAGAAATATGAAAATCTTAATTGCTGACATTAAATATTGCATGTTTCCAGCTGTGGAAGTAGAGATTATGTGTTTTCAGTGGAGGTTCTCCTTAGTGTCTGCACCTAGACAAAAAAAGAAAGAAAATGTTGCAAGATACTGCGATAGCACTGTTTTTGAGTTCTGGGTGCAGTTGGCGCTGATGAAAGCAATCTGTCTCATTTTGTTTTTGTGCTTTTTCACAGGACCATCAATATAACTGGGATGATGGGATCCACAGAGATCACCGGCCAGAGCCAATGCATGCCTCCTCTGACAAAAGCAGCCAGGCCTCCAACTATAAACACAGAGCTGGCTTTGCCACCATCAAGTCTGCTTCACTTGTAAGAAGAAATCAAAATCTTCCCCCTTTTAGATGTTTTCTATCTTTTCTTTTCTGAGATTCCACAAACGTTTTCCATTTGCTTCAGGGTTTAAGAATCAATCATTTCTAGAGGGTTCACCTTGAACGCTGGGTTACTTTGAAAACAAAAACATAAATGGGACTTTT
This sequence comes from Xiphophorus couchianus, assembly GCF_001444195.1. NCBI lineage: Eukaryota > Metazoa > Chordata > Actinopteri > Cyprinodontiformes > Poeciliidae > Xiphophorus > Xiphophorus couchianus. Next base: position 5,714,831 of record NC_040239.1, read on the forward strand.
TTCTCCTGGCACAAGACAAAATTTCAGAGTGTTGTACGTATGCAGCTGCATAGCAAGGCACAGAGGGGCATTCTTTTGTTTGTCTCTGTTAAGACCTGTCTGTGGATGTGCGGAGCGAACAGCTGCGTCTGGGCGTGACTTCTCCACACATGCTTGAACAATCTTATGTTTAAGCAGCCGATCAGGTCATAACTCTGTTTTCAGCCATCGGTTTTTCTTTGAATGCTTTTTACCTGCCACATGTTTAGCGTCTTTCTTTATCTGCTTGTGCAACACCTCAAATTATCACCTCCCTCCCCACTTTTCTCATTTCTTGCCCTCCTTCATTTGTTAATGCATCATTCTCAGATGTGACTCAATATTCTGTTATTAAGGTGTGTGAGGAGGGGGGAGTGCTCTCTTTCTTTCCTTCTATGTCCCTCTTTCATTCTCTCTCCTTCACCCTCCCTGTCTGTTGTCATGGAAACCAGCTCTAGTAACTAGATAGTAATAGTTGTGTGAAAATGTGTGACAGTGTGTGCGCTCCCCCATCCCTGACCCACTGGTTTTAATTCTGCTGTCCGGTCTTAAATCAGACATCTGACAGAAAAATAAGGCAGCGTGTGTGTTCGCTGTCCTCAGATTGTCCTTGACCAAAGTCCACAAGCCAACAACAGACCTGGGCCAAGCACTGATTGTGTTGTTTGCCAAGCACCGTTTTCAAATGTTATTTTTGCGTTTCACTTTTTTTTGTATTGACATCAATACTTTTGGGATTGATAGGAATTCATCTACAAGTCTTACATAAAGTTTGGGAACTGAGACCAAAGTAATTGCAATAAAAGGAAAAGATTTTTGCCTAAAACGGAGACATTGAACAGATACGGTTTAAAGGAAGACCTTTTGTGTTGACATTTAATAATTGAATATTCAAACGATTAATTGGCTAAAAAAATGTCACAATCTACACATTTTTCATTTAACCACCTATCGATTTTTATACAATAGAAACACTTTAAAAGATGCAAATATGTACGTATTTTTTAAATAAGAAAATACAAATTTTCTTGGATTCATTTTGTAAAGCAGAACTAAGTGAAGCTATAACACATTTACAGACAAAGGTATTTTTATATTTTTAAAAATACCTTTGTTACCTATATACCTATAAATACCTATATTTTTGGCATAATTACTGCTCTGAATATACACCAAATGCCCTTTTTGTGTCTGTATTGTCCAGTTAACGATTAATCACTTACTAAATTAGATAAATATTATTTCAGTAATCAATTAATCATGATTAATCCAATTAATTGTTTCAGCCTTAGTTGACATGCTACGTCTGTATCGTCAGAAAGACAAAGACAAGTAGTTGCATTTCTGTTTATACAAGAGTTAACAAAAACGTCTGCATTTGTATAATTGAAAAAACCCCACAAACTATCCAAATCTGCTAAAGCAGTTTAAAATATTTTGGCCCGTTCAGCAGTGAGGTGGATTAAAGTTTTGGTGTTTACACCTCCGGTGTCTGGCTCTGTGTGATTGAAGCAGTCTGTTTTGAAATGAGCCTGCATCCCGAAAAGCTCAGCACCATTGTAGCGCTACAGCGCCGGTGCTGCCCGCCGGCGCTGAAAGAAATGACATCATCCTTTTTCTGCCGAGCACAGACGTCCTCGGATTGGCCTCGACTCGCTGAGACTGGGAGCAGGTAGACAAAGAGAAGCAGCGAGTCTAATAAGGGGTCCATATGGTACTAAACAGATTGCCAAAAAGGAACTAGATGTGTGAAAACATAAAAAATGTGATAATAATATACATTCAGAAAAATGTAAGAGCAGATTAGCATTTTTTAAATCCACTTGTCAAAAGTGACAAATGTTTGATAAATGAAAGGGTGAGTAAAATGAAAATACATCATGTCCATAGCAGCTGAACACCGGGAAGACGCAGATGGGAGATTGTCATTGAGGTGAGGAGGGGAGATAAGCAGGTGAGACAAAAGAGCATCACTGATTGAATTATAAGCAAAGGACAGACAAACAAACACCAATCTGTTAGTTTGATACTAAATGTAGAGATTGGTTTCAGGATAAATGAAAGAAAAGAACAATCTTACAGAAATGTGAAGAATAAGAAACTGCAAAAAAGATCATTGCAAAGTGAAGAGTGGTACAAGTGCAAACAGAAAAGCAGGATAAGAGTTTGATTGCAGCTCAAACTCTTATCCTGAGTTAACAGATTGAAGATGATTTAAGAAACAGCATTGTTGTAAAATATTTCACTCCTCACCGTCAGATGCAGGTTGTGGCCTGACAGCCTGGGTGCCTCTGGCTGATTACAGTAAAATGTAACATCAATCATTCCTGCTAGGTCCTCATGCCAACTGGTAAAACCTAGAACTTGAAGCAATAGACTGAGTAGGAATCTTTACTACAGCAATCTTGTAGTATGCAGTGCCTTATAAAATAATTCCTTTTCACATTCTGTCATGTTCCAGTAACAAAATATTTGTATTGTAAGTTGTGCAAACTGTGAAAAAACAAAATCTGAAAAGTGTGCCATGCATTTGTAGCCCCCCTCCAACCCTAAATAAACTAACTGCCTTCAGATGTTCCACATGTTGTAAATACGTTGGTGTTCATTGATGAGTGGAAATTTTGGAAGAACACCTGTTAAAGGTTGCAAGACACTTAAGCCTGGAGAACAGGAAAGTAACCATAAACATACAATTACAATGGATGCAATAGTTTAGATTAATGCACATTCGTGTTAGAATGGCCTTCCCAAAGTCCAGATGTGAAACCCAATTAAGAATCTATGACAGAATTTAAAAATTGCTGTTCAGAAAAAAGAAGAACAAAGGAAGAAATGTTCAGTCTCTAAATGTGCAGAGCTGGTAGAGAAAACCCCAAACCCTCACAGTTCTTGTTGCTGGTTCTGAAAACTTTTCAGTAAGAAGTTTGGACTCAAGAGTTACAAAATACATATGCATGTCATACTTTTTAGATTTCTGTCTGTCAGAAATCTAAAATGTTATTTGTACAACTAAATAATTTTTCTGTTGACTTTAGAAAGGAACTGTTTAAGGTGTAAAGGCAAGGCTGTCCCATTAAAATATAGTTAAAGTAGTAATTAAAAGACTTGTTTGTTTCAAATGTATTATGTTAGGATATGTAAATACACAAACTACAAGCTTTTTACATCAGTGATTTCTGCAGGAAAACTGGACGCTAAGCTGTGGTCTGTAGAGGCCTTTTGCTTCCTCTATTCAACAAGATGACTTCACCATATGTCACTATGCATCTGAAGTAACCTTTGGATATTTTCTTGCCATAGCTCATCCAAAAAGAGAATCTTTGTTGTAGCAAATTTGACACCCTGTAAACACAAAGCTCAAACTTGATTTCTGCTCCAAATAAAAATGTTTCGAGAATACTTATAGCTGTACAACCACTATCTTTTAAACTAATCAGGCACTTAGCATTAAAAACAACGTTCCAGAGCACCTTGCATTGCAGAATCAGCAAAGTGTAGCTTCTGGATTCCCACTGATCACTCCCACCCGCTGGCCCCCAACCCTGAGTATGATCTTCTTTTTAGACCCACAGCCTTGTGTGAAAGAGGCCACCACATGCCGTGACTTGGCCCTTTGTGGCATTGAAGCAAGGGACCAGGATTTGGGTGGCTCTATTACAGTAGGGGTATTGATTCAACACAGATTAAGGAGGAGAGCTCAGAGTCCACCTTTTCCCCAATCCTTCCCTCTTGTTTTCTCACCATGTTTGTGCTCATTATTCTACGAAGGTATATATTTTTTCTTTTTCCGGTTTTGTTCTTTTCTTCTTTTCCAGTTTTGGTTATTTTCTATTTGCTTTTTTTCTTGACAACATCCCTCCCTCATCACTCAGCCTACTCTCTTCTGAACCCCCCTCCTCTAACTTCTCTCACACTTTCTAAATGAGGTATTCATGTGACCCACCTGCTGTCCGCCGCTTAGCGTTAGCCGTACTAAAAAGCCGCTCTGTCCTCTTGTTGGCCCACGGAGTCGGTCTGCCTCATTCACAGTTCACACGTCTGCTTTGGCCACTGCATGCCCAGGGCACAAACCAAAGAAGGGGAGGGGGCTTCATCGTCCTGTAAAGGTTGGGAAAGGGCGAAAGGGTGGGGGTCTCCGGGAAGCATCGGAGCTCAGGCAAGGTTGTGTCGGTCATAGGATGCCGCACAAGGTTCCTGGATGCTGGTGCACTTGGCTAAAATTGCCATCATGTTTGGCCGGAAGAGTTCGGGTGGAAGTTATGAGAAGATGCGGAGCGAATACTACCTAGATACGGAGAACCCTTTTTGTCCTCAGGTTTGTGGGTTAGGTAGTTTTGGTTTGAAAATCAAGGATGTTTATGGTTGTATGTGAAAAACAGTGGACGGTAGATTTGGTAGCAGCTGTTTAGGACATTTGAACTTTTTTGAGGTTGCCTAATCTGTGCTGCAAATGCACTGCAAAATCCTACCAAGTAATTTTTGTTTAGTTTCTTGAATTACGACACTAACATACAAGTAACTTTCCTGCAAGATAAAAGACCTTGTTTTAAGTGAATTCATTAAAAAATACTAGTTTCACTGGCAGATTATTTCACTTAAACGACATTTTTTCCATAAGTGAAAAAATTTGCTGGTGGAACTAGTACTTTTTCATCAAAATTAAGGAATCATCAACTTAAAACAAGCTGCTATGTCTTGCAAAAAGGGTACTTGTAAGCAAGTTTTGTCATATTTTAAGTGTAATATGATATTACGCTTAAAATAAGACCAGAATCTAGACAAAAATACTTGGTAAGATTTTGTATATGTATTAGTTGTGTGAAAGAGCAGTTTTGGAGCTCTACTAGTAAATTTGTCTCTAATTTGTTAATTTAACAAATTAACAAATGGCATTAGCTACACAAATGGCAGTAGCTAAAAACTTTAGTTATCATCAAATGTTCTTGTCGATATGAGTCTTAATACTTTTATAGCTTTATCTTGTTTTGTTTATGTGGAATAAACTATAAAGACATCAAATCTTACCGAGTATTTGATTCGTTTCTAGTGCAAATATTTTAGTACACTATAAATAAGACAAAACAAACTTTAGTACTAATTACACTAGCAATTTTTTTAATTTATGACATGGGAAAATGTTTTGTTAAATAATGTACCAATGAACCTAGTACTTTTTTGTCAATATTAAGGGATTATTTACTTAAAACAAGGACCTATATCTTGCTGGAAAGTTACTTGGAATTTTAGTTTGTCTTATGTCAAGTGTACTAACATTATTGTATTGGAAATACTTGGTAAGATGTGGTGGGTTTTTGTAGAGCCCCCCCCCCCCAAATGTATCACAGTTCATATTCACCAACATCTTTACCTACAGGTGACCAAACAGATCCACGAGCATGAGCAGGAGAGTGAACTGCGGGAGCAGATGTCGGGCTACAAGCGAATGCGGAGGCAGCACCAGAAGCAGCTGATCGCCCTGGAGAACAAGCTGAAGGCCGAGATGGACGAGCACCGGCTCAAGCTGCAGAAAGAGGTGGAGACGCAGGCCAACAATGCCTACATCGAGCTGGAGAAGCTGGCCAAACGCCACGTAGTGCAAACTGAGAAGGAGGTGGGCAAGAATACACTAATTCACATTTATTGCACTCTCAGTTATGCTTCTTTATATGTTTCAGAGAAAAGGTGATCAACAAAGACATGTTTTTAAAATTTTAATTATTGTTCCAAAGCTACTGAAAGAAACTATCGGTACTTTGGACCAACATTTCATCTTTTAGAAGAAAATTGTAAGAACTCATCTCACTACTGCCTCCTAATGACGCATACGATGAAGTGCAAGAGCAGAAATGGGTCACATTATTTTGCTCCCTGAAAAACAAGCTGCATATCTTTATGATTAGCACACAGCGTGTCCAACCAGCAAAGAGATAGTATAATCTTTTCATATAAACAGGGGTGGAAGCCACACAAACTACCCCAACGTAGTTTATCACAAGAAGCAGCCCTCCTGTGGTTGGCAATATGATTTTTAGGACAAAAAACTTTTTTAAATTTTGTTTTTATACAAACTTTAACAGTAGACAAGAAGTCCAACTTTAGAATATTTGTTTACAGTTTTTACCTTTTTGTTTATGATTATTTATAGAAGCATATTGGTTATTTTTCATTCTATTTCCAAATTAATACAGAATCATTTCTATTTTTTTTCTTGATGTTGATTTAAAATTCAAATATTTGAGTAAAATATCTGAATTTTATGTCAAATGTTATTTTTTGGCATAACATACTATGTTATGTCAAAATTAATATTTTTCCTTGTGTACAAGGTTCTACATCTACAACCTATTGATTTAAGACAGACATTTAAATGCCTAATTTTTCTTCCAGATGAAGACGGCACTCGCAGATGAGAAGAAGTTCCAGCAGCAGATCGTGGCGCAGCAGAAGAAAGAGCTGACCACTTTTCTGGATAATCAGAAGAAGCAGTACAAGCTCTGCAAGGAGAAGATTAAGGAGGTTTGCTCTGCTTGTTCTCCTCCGTTGTACGCCTCTCTCCGGTGTGACACACCGTCCTATTTACTGTTTACTGTTGAGTCAAGCCTCCTACACGAAAACATGCACATTCAAAACCTCTGAAGTGGAAGTTATGTTGAGTCACTCAGCCTACTTGCTATGTACCTACACATTTATATGCACACAAACTGGGAGAAGTACAAATCCATATTTATTCTTATCCCTCCACAACCCCGAAATGAAGTCCAGAAAGTGTTCCTATGAGCTGGGAGTGTGACGCGTTGTGTTTTCAGTTAGGAGATAAGTGACCAAAATTAGGTCAGCACTGTTAAAGGAAAGCATCGCTGGCAGGAGAAGATATTTTCGACAAACTGAGGGCTACAACAGTATTAGACACTCCAGAGAGAGGGGATCAGGCTTCAGTGTTGAGTGCATTAGTGTTTGTTGTAGATTACATCACAGCCCAAAAAATAAGGAAAATGAAGTGTTTTCTACCAAAATAAGAAGTTACCTGAAGTTTGCAATAAGCAGTCTACTAACGAATATTAATATGAGCTCAAAGCATTCTTTTGTAAAGCCCAGTTTCTTTAGACTACATTTGCTTTTCATATATCCTTTTAAGCTCCAAATTAGAAAGCAGATTTGCAGCAGTCAACAGTCGCCACTCTGTTTCTCCTCTTTTTCTCAGGAGATGAATGAGGACCACAGTACACCCAAGAAGGAGAAGCAGGAGCGTCTGTCCAAGCACAAAGAGAACATGCAACATTCCCAGGCCGAAGAGGAGGCCCATCTTCTGACATCGCAGCGGGTTTTCTATGATAGGAACTGCCGCGCCTTCAAGCGCAAAGTCATGATTAAAAGGCACGACGTGGAGCAGGAACAGATCCGTGAGGTGTGGAAGCTATACTTCCTAAATATCATCTGCAAAGCTGTTAAAACATTCATCACACATGACCTTAGTTGTGTTGTGTTGTTGTTTTCTAAAGTGGTTGGTGAAGGTTTAACGTAAAACAGTGTGTCTCTGCTGAAAACACTCATTGTTTAATAAGTAGATTATTACTGAGCAAAGCTTGCCAACTATGTCATAATCTAGAAAGCTGACCGGCACTTAAAATCCAGAGATGAGTTTTAACAGCCAAAAGCTCCCTGTGGGAAAATACACAGACTCACAAAGAGTTTAAATTGAAATAAGGACCAGATTTAATGTGGATGTAGCTGTCTTTCAGAGGTCAATTTATGGATTTTAAAGTCCCAGGTCTCTAATTCCTATATTTCATCCCACAAAATTTTTGCTTTTGAGGTCATTTCTTACTGTGTTGTCATTTTGCTTTTATATATGGCTGTAACTAACTGTTAGTAAATAATTATTCTGACAATTTGTTTATTTAAAGATCCCCATTAGTCTCTACCATAGCAGAGAGTATTCTTCCTTCCACAAATGTTACAATAAAATCATGCTTTTACAAACATTACAAAAAAAATCCATAAAATACCTTAAAACACACATACAAAATCAAAATGCATTAATAGATTAATCAAGTATTAATCGATTAATTGTATACAAATGTGCACATTTTGCAGATTTTTAATTTAACCACTTAAGTATTTTTATACAATATTGGAAATACGTTAAAAGATGCAAATAAACGAACAATTAAATATTTTTTGTACAAGAAAATAAACATTTCATTGCCTAAATTGCAACAACATAGCATTCCATTAGTGAATGCTTAATCATTTATGCAGTTAAAAAAAAACAACTTGTATCATTAATACATAAAGCTCAGCCCTTTCTGGTTGACTTAAAGTCAATACATCGATCTGCTGGTTATGTTTCAATTAACTGATTCATAATTGGATAAGAAAAGGTGCTTAAGGGGAGACTTCCTTTTTACAATTTGAGACATTTTTGGTAGAAGGCAAGATTTGCAGATAAAGACGTTTTTTGCAAAATGTAGATATATTTTTTGTACAGCTTTGGCTTGATAACTGCTCTTCATATGTTTTTCTCCAGTTAACAATTTATCAATTCCTATATTTGTTGACAATTATTTCAATAATCGATTTGCCACAATTAGTCCGATTAATTATTTTAGCCCTACTTTTATTGTAATATGAGAAGGGTGGATTGTAGGGTGCCTCTGCATCTATTTAGGTTTTAGCTGAAAAGTCAAAAAAGCTTTAAGAACTGCTTCAACACAGACTGCAACAGGAGATCCTTTCATTCCACAGCGAGTGCTCGAACAAACTGTGATAACAAGATTTGCCATAACACCTTTTTTTTTTTTTATTCAGTTCAGTTAAAAGTGGTCACTTGTGTTTTTTATCCCCAAAACAGGAGTTAAACAAGAAGAAGACTCAAAAGGAGATGGAGCACGCCATGCTGATCCGCCACGATGAGTCCACCCAGGAGCTGGAGCAGCGGCAGCTGAAGACGCTGCAGAAGCTGCGGATGGACCTGATCCGCCTGCAGCACCAGACGGAACTGGAGAACCAGATTGAGTACAACAACAGACGGGAGCGAGAGCTCCACCGCAAACATGTGTTGGAGCTCCGACAGCAGCCCAAGAACCTCAAAGTGAGTCATCACAGGGGAAAACGTGTTTGCAGTCATCAGTGTGCTGAATATTGTCTGGTGGAGAACAGGGATTTAAGGGAACTGGGTTTCACCTCCAAGATGGCGCAAGTTAGAAGCAATATCTTCTTTTCCTCTCCTTCATTTCTGAATAGGCAGTGATGCAACTTAAATGTAATGAATTAAAATGGGCAAATGGTGCAAGAACACTTTAGAAGTTTGTTATATTTTCGTTTGATTTAGAGAGCAACAGTGTTTCTCGCAGTTCAGTGCATAATGGATAAACCTAAAGACAGGATTCACAGACTTTTCCCACAGTAAAATTCAAACACTTTTCAAGCACTTTCAAGGTAAATTTTCAAACTTTTCCAGCACCACACTGGAGATAAAAAAGCTAAAAAATAGTTTCAATTCATTATTATGTAACGTAATTTATTACTGTCAGTAATAATGTCTTGTGATAGTATTTTACATTCTACATCAGGAACAAGGTTAAACAAAAATATAACAAAATGTTGTTTTGTATGAAATATCTCTGTCACACACACCCTGTACACCTGACTAGTCTGAGAACAAAACACCAATTTAACAAAAAAGTCAATAATATTGTGTAACATAAATATAAGTCACACTTTATTTTAATTACTTTAATTAAAATAAAGTTATAAATAAGTTATTGTGCCATTAGGAATAATAAATATTCATAAATATGAAACAATCCAAACATCTAATCAAATTAGATGCTTAAAACACAATATACAAGTAAGGTTACAAAAATATATCTAAAACTGTTCTTGCTAAGTAGTTTCACTGACATGAAAGGTTCAACTTCAGACAGAGAGAAAAACATGTCAGTGTTTTAAGGTGCATGAAAATATCTGGATTCAGTAACATTTTGCAATGGGCCTTGAATCAAACATTAGGTTGCACTTTATCACTAAACTGGGAAATTAGAATTTCAAGTACTTCATACCAAAATCAAGCACTTTTCAAACTTTGATAACACCTATTTAAAATTCAAGCATTTTCAAGGATTTCAAGCACCCGTACCGACCCTGATAGACTATCATTCTACTTTCACCCCTCTTTCTATAGTGTTTGTTTCTCTGCCTGACTCTGAACTGTCCACCAGGTGTTGGAGCTTCAGATCAAGAAGCAGTTCCAGGACACATGTAAGGTCCAGACCAAGCAGTACAAGGCCCTGCGCCACCACCAGATGGAGGTTACGCCCAAGGCGGAGCACAAGACGGTGCTCAAGGCCCTGAAGGATGAGCAGACTCGCAAGTTGGCCATCCTGGCAGAGCAGTACGAGCAGAGCATCAACGAGATGATGGCCTCGCAGGCGGTAAGGCCAGAGGTTTCTAAAGGCTTTTGGTCCTTTAAGCGATGAGGAAATATTTGGTTGGCACCTTATTTATTTTCTCCCCTCTCTGCCTGTATTATGTCCTGACTTTCCCTGTCACCCCTTTTTCATCCCTCTCTTGGTTTCTTCACCCCGTTTCTCCACCTCTTTCTGTGCCTTTGTCCCTCTCTCTCCTTGCGGTCCGCGGTCGGCCCTGTCAGCTGCGTCTGGACGAAGCCCAGGAAGCTGAGTGCCAGGCCCTGAGGCAGCAGCTGCAGCAGGAGATGGAGCTGCTCAATGCCTACCAGAGCAAGATCAAGATGCAGACCGAAGCGCAGCACGAGCGCGAGCAGCAGAAGCTCGAGCAGAAGGTGTCGCTGCGCCGGGCGCACTTGGAACAAAAGGTGTGCTATAGGAAATACTTTAGTCACTTAAAGCTGCCTTACATGAGACAAGATTTTAACATTCAACGTATTTATTTGTGGTCAATTAAGCAAATGAAATCTCCCAGATGGAAATACTTACTGCTTACTTATTATGTAAGACTAAACACAAGATCTCAAAGGAAAAATGTTATTTGACTGGAGTTATAAAACAGATGCTGTTGAAGCTGCAGCTGCACCTCCCATTTCTCGATCTCCATTGGGTTTTCTTGAGAGCCACAGTTTGTCGTCAGGGAGCCCATAAGGCTCCTTGCGAGTGGAGACTATTTGTTGTGATTGCACAAACTTACTTTGTGGTGTGTATGTGCAAAGGTGTGCTTTATTTTGTAGAAGGCCTTACGTGTAAACTTAACTTCTGTAGTTAAGAGTAAAGTTTACACGTAAATGAATAGTTTAATTATTGAGTGAGTCAGTTGAAGTCTCTTCTACTGTAAATTTCAACCAAAAACATCACTGTACTTTATGTAAAAGAAACGAAGTATGGTATAATTTTGAAGTTGAAAGATGGTGTTCAATCTTTTTATCTCTTCATTTATTTATTTATTTGCTAATAATAAAAGGGTTTCATGTTTAATCTTGTTTTTCTTTGGAAGTCACCAAATTAAGAAATAGAGTCCATATGTGAGTAATTTTTTAACTGGTAATAATTGTTGAAAAGACAAATGAGGCTTAAAATAATATAATACAAGGAGAAAACCTGTTAGTGGCTGCATTCACATGCATGCTATACTTTTAAATTTTCCATCCATTTTGAAAACTATATCGCTTTTGTTTCACAATTACGCACTATGTTTGGTGTTGTAATGAATGTGAAAAAAAGGCTAAAGGGATATGAAAACTTTTGCAAGGCCGTTGTTTAATTTACAGCTGTGAACATCTGGATTCACATCAGCAGCCGGTGTGAACCTGAAAATGTGACCCAGAAAGATATTCGCATGTTTGCAGAGACTCTCACACAGACAGCTTTCCTTCACCGCAGGTGGCGATGACAGTGGCATGACTTCCTGCTGGGTGCAGACAACCATTCTCTCCTTACAGTCCTAGCTGCTGTGCAGAATCTCAAATCAACCCCATTGTGTCATTTTATCACTTTTTTTAATTGCAACTTTTTCAAAATGTGTAATTTAGATACCTGAAGTCACGCTACACGATGTTTACTGTTTTTGTCACCTTATGTTACAGAAACTCCTGCCGCTGTACAGTTGTAGGCTGTTATATATTTGTTCTGATTTGACATTTTTATCAGTATTTGTCCCATAAAGTGGTTATGAGATCCTCCCAGGTACATCGGTCATCTTTAATGTGACTGTCATGTAAATCAGTGACATGAGATGAAACGGCAGCAGAGTACTCATCCTTTCAAACTGACCTACGTCATCGCAGCAGTCTAGTAGACAGCACTCCGACAACAAAGGAAGGGACCTTTGAAATGCCGCCCTCATCCAGTTCTGTTGGGTCCAACTGGGCTGCGCCACCTGCGGTTGCTTATTGCCATCTGCTGGTGACAGCCAGATTTGCAAACCGGTACGAAGATGATGTCATGATTTTTGAAGCACTATTGTGCTCCGGTTCGGTTCACGGTCAGAGTCTGGAGTTCTCTGTGCATGCTCAGTAGTTCGTCAGATTGCCGTATTGCACCAGGCAGTGTGTTTGTCTGCACCTATGGATGGATGTGTGTGTCGAGCAGATGTGTGTGCTCCACTATGGCATTTCTACAACTTTAGAGCAAAGTCTGCAGGTATTTACAGTCATCATCTTTCCAGGTGAATACTATTCAGTAGATAACACCACAATGATTACACAACATTTTCGTGTAATCAACACAGTGTTGCTACAATAAATACATCATATTTTAATCACTTTTTTATTTATGTTTTGGATCAGCATTGGCTCTGCATTTTAGGACTGCAGTGAGCACTGCAGTAAGTTGGGAGACCTGCAAAAGGAAAAAGCGGCAATCAAAATGTTACGATGTTAAATAAAGACCCGCAGTGCGCTGAAAAAGTATTAATACCCCCAAACTTATTCACAATCACAAAAATAAGAGACAAAAATGTAACTTTTTGACTTGTGTGCAATGCACTGTTTTGCATGAATCTAGTTAAAGTTGAGAGGATAAATATGTTCCTGTGCTTTTAGAGACTACAAAATACTTTATACTGGTGTGTAGGTTCTCCTTCCAGCAGCAGAATAGCCCTAAACATAAAACCAGCGCTACATCAGATCAGTTCAAATGTGTCAGATTGGCCCAGTCAAATCCTATTGAGAAGTTGTGGCAAGATTTCAGTACTGCAAAGCCACAAAATCTTCCCAAGAATTTTTGTATAGTTTCTAGTGGAAATATTTTAATTCACTTCAGTTAAGACAAAATAACTTAAAAGTAACTTTTCAGTAAGATTTATAAGCTTATTTTAAGTCTGTAATTCTTAAAAGTACTAATGTCTTAGAAGTGAAAAACATCTGCTTGTATTTTTCCTATATTGAAAAATTATTGACCTAAAATAAACTTATATCTTGCTGAAAAGTTACTTTTTAAGTTAATTTTGTCTTTTTTTAAGTGTACTAAGATATTTGCAGTAGAAATTATAAAAAAAATACTTGGTAAGATTTTTGTTTTTGCGGTGAAGGTCAGATCTTTTCCATCTGGTCCGAGTGAGTTTGAGTAAAACGTTTAGTATCTAAATGTGTAAAGCTGGTAGAGACACCCCAGCTGTAACTGCAGTAAAAAGTGTTTATTTTTTTTCAAAAGTGTTGGGAAACTGAGCACAAATGCACGCCACACCTTTCAGATTTTAAAAGGCACGTACCATATAAGTTTTACTTCACAATTATACACTACTTTTTGGTGTTCTATCATGCAGATTATAAAATTCATGGAAACTGTTTTAGCTTTTCAGCGAAGAAACTCCCAAACAGCTAAAAACGACAGCCTGAATTAGATTTCTTCCTCTTTATAACCTTCCAGATCGAAGAGGAGCTGGGTTCCCTTCAGAAGGAGCGAACTGACCGCATTAAGCACCTGCTGGATCGTCAGGAGCGGGAGATCGACAGCTTCGACATGGAGAGCATGCGGCAGGGCTTTGGCAACCTCGGTACCTTAGACTTTCCCAAGGACGACTACAGATGAGGGGGGTAAAGGTTGCTGTCGTGTGCCGCCCTCGACGTCCTTCTGCCTCAGATCATCCGTCCTCTCCTTTTACCTGACCTGGCCTGACAGTGCAGGGTTTTTTCTGCTGCTGACATCCTCATCAAAAACACACAGAGGATTTTTGATGGGGGGGGGGGGAAAAGCTCTAGATTCTGTGAGCCAGTGTGTGTTTCATGGCCGGTCAAACGGAGTCGACGGCAGGTTTTAGATGCCCAAGTCCCACCAAAACTTCCTCCCCCTCCTTGCCTCTTGTGGTGTCACAAGATGACAGAAAAAGATAGATAAATTCTTGTAGTTGTCACGTTTTTGTAATGATAATAACATAGTCAGTGTTTCTTGTTCCTTGTGCAATGATGACACTTTTGGTGTGACCTAAAAGTGGAAGTCAAGAGAAGGAGGGAGAGAAAAATGAGGGTAGTTCAATGAGCAAAATCGCTCCACAAACATGCATTTATGCAAAAATGATTTTCTTCTCTAAAGCTGTGCAAAATAAGGAAAAGAAAAATCTCTTAAATCGATAAATGAAACGACTGATCCTTCCGCAGCGCGTCGTCTTTGCTGCTTCTTTGAACACTTTTTGGTAATTATTCATCAGGACATTTTTAGGACAAATTTTGAGTAATTTGATACTTGGAGAGACGATTATCATGGTGTACAAACAGGTGCACAGAACATACATGTTATTCCTTCAGGTGAATTTGATTGCTGAAGGAAGGCTGGATTATGGTACTCACTGTGTGTATCCTAGTGATTTTACTGCACTGGCAGCCAATGTGAAATACAGAGAAATACATGTGACCTGTATACTCCCAGCTAGTACAAAGGGCTTCAATGGGAGGGCAGGGCTGTCTTGTATCTTGTGTATAGATGGATTTATGGAAAGCTTTTACTTATTTTCATATTGTATTTTAACTGTCACACAAATCCAAAAAGAATTTTTTAAAAACGCTTTCTTCTTTTATTTTTTCTTCTGCCCCGTCTTTTACAGATAGTATTTCAAGTCCCGTCATTTATTAATGGAAGCTTTTTTTTTTTCTTTTCCTTTTTGCTTTACACAACTCTCAAGCTGTGTATTTTTTTATAAACCAGACCAGTATGATGCTTTATTAATGCATGCACTTTATGTTTTTTTTTCAGGTCTAAGGAGAGCATGAATCTGTCAGAGCTTTTAATTATATTTGTAAATAAAGTGCTCATCACACAAAGTAAAGAAGTGTAAAGGTTAATCCTCTAAGCGGTGGAACCAGTTTCAAATGACCATGGCGATAAATTTTAGATAAAATATTAAAATGTACTTCTTTAGTTAGAAAAACTGTAAAGAAATATTTTTTAATATTCTTCAAATTAAAACAAACAGCAATTTAAAAGTGTAAGATTATTATTCACACCATCAGTCTTTGAATTGGTTACATTTATTTTGCTATTTTGTCCTGGAGTTAGATCAGTATTTTTTTTGTATAATTTACAAATTATATAATACATTTAAGTTGGATAAATTTGCAAAATATTTGTTTCTATTGTAGAATTTTCTGTTGTTCCAGAGCCATGATTCTCAGACTGATACTTGGGAATTTAAGCTCCCAGTTTTACAATGCAATTACAAAGAAGCTTCTAATCTCCGGCAATCAAAGAGGATCTGTTGAGTCTTGTTCTTTGTCTCATCAGAAACATCTCAAACAATATGTGCAGAGAAAAAGATTTTAAAAGCTCCCAGGACAACCTGAAGCAGACGGTGGAGAACTTATTGTTCTAGATAAGTGTGAAAATATGTGGCATTATCTAATACCTTGCCCTTAGAAATCCTCAAAATGTATTTTTTTAAGTCAAAATTATTACACATGTAATAAGTATAACTTTGCTCAAGTAAAACAGAAACTACTAAAAACAGAAGTGCATTGATTTTCTCCCAAAAATGTGAACTTCAGCACATGAAAGTGAGCCTCTAGAGTAAGAACTATTATCTAGAAATTTCATCAAACCCAACAGATTGTTACTTTTGTTGCAAGTCAAATGTATTGCACTTTGGTAAATCATGTGTTTAGTGAGCAGGCTAAGGACAATTTGAAGACACAACTAGTAGTCTTGTCTTATGTTGATATGTAGTTTATTGCTGCAGCCATATAAGAATTTTAGATGGATTTTGAGGTTAGTTTATAGCCCCAAAACTTTTCCTATCTGAAGTTTTCAACTTTACTTTTTTAATTTGGACTATCAAAAGATTGACATTTGGTTAAAAATGAAGTGTGCAACAAAACCAAACCTGACATCTTCTTTTTCTGTATGAAAAATACAACCACAATTTTTTTTTTTATCTGTTAACACTCAAACGCCTCTTTCTAAAACATTTGAGAAACAGTTATAATCATTTTTCTGTATTTCTAGAGAATTTGAAATTGGCTAAATGTCAAGAAAAAGTGGAAAATGCTGATTCAACTGTTTATTGCAGGTGAGAACAGGTCATTTCATTTTGAGAAGTAGTCATTCTTGTAACAGCGATAAACAAATGAAAAACATGTTACTGTGGCACAAAACTGTGCTTTCTCTCTTAAATGAATAGAGCATTTCCAGTGGAGGAACACCATGGGATTTTTCTACTACTAAACACACTTGCTTGGCGTCTTTGCTTGCTTATTTTCCAGCCAGCTGCTCGTAAAGTTTAGGCACATAACTGTCCCACTCTGCCTGGTAGCAGGTACCCGCCGCCGGGGCTTCCAGCTTGTACTTCTTTCTAAAAGTTTGCAGCTTGAATTTGCCGCGGCCGTCTCCAGAACGATTGGTAAGGACGGCCTCGGAGCACGACAGGCTGCCCGGCTGCTCATACACCAGCCACACATACCTGTGCAGACCTGAGGGAAAACATTACAGCAGCTTTTAAATGTTACATATGGAGGAAAGAGTTTGGCTAATGATTCTGTTGGTGTTGGAAATAGTAGTCAAAACAAGACAAGAAGATTGCTGAGGGATTTCCTTACATTTAATTGTAATACTGAAAAGACTTTACACATATTTTCTAAACGTTTTTTAACTAACTGTGGTGATTAGTGAAGCAGCAATCACTTTTGTGCCACAATTTGTCATTTACTTTCTTACCTGTGCCCTTGGGAGGACCAGAGCCCACATAGTCAGACATGACACAGCCAGAAGACACATCATTCCCCTTCATGTTGACCACCAGAAAGTGGTGCCACTCTCTTTAACAAAAAAGGTTAAAAACAAAGTTAATTCAAGAAATTTTGTTAATTCTTGACTTCACGCTGGTAGACAACTGTAAGACTTGCTGAGTCAAAGAAGAAGAAGGATAAAAACTTGGTCCAAAATCCTTTTAATCTCACCTAAATTTGGGGTTTTTCCTGCTGGGAGCGTCTGGATCGGTTAGGGCCAAAGTGTACAGTTTACTGGGGTCACATCCTTCCCACTCAATAGAGGTGGGTCGACTCTGCACCTGTTTGTAATGGAAATTACAGTAAAGTTAGAGTTCCCATTACTTCATATTTTTTATTTACTTGCACAGAACAAGAATCTCTAATTTAATTTCTCACAGATTTTTACTGAAAAAGTGTGCCATCTTTTGCAACTTGCCCAGTAGAAATTCTACCAGAGGAATGTAAGTGAATGGCAGAAAGCCGAGATATGAATAGAGCAGAATTGCATAATAAGGCAATGGCCAACTTTTGACCTGTTTCTTTTCTATTTTATTTCGCTTTTACAGCAAGTTAAAAAAAAAGCTTTTCAAAACAAAGTTACTGTGACATCCATTGGGGGGCGCTATTGAGCCTTTCATCTTCACACATGCGGAATGTATTATGTAACCCAATTTATTGTGACCAAACAAATGCACACATAGATGCAAAAAATGTCTAATAATGGTCAAAGAAAAACTATTTGTTGGAACTGGCCTAAGACTGTGTTTTATAACCCAGCTCCACTGCCTGTTAGCTTAACATCATTTAGCTCACTAACCTGCGTTGGAGTGAGAACTTTGCCGAGCTCGTCGATCTCCAGAGAGCCATATTTAACAATCAAAGGCTTCGCTGGCTTTTCCTCCACCTCCTCCAAGGCGAGAGACCCGGACCACTGGCTCAGATCCACGGGCATTTTCCCTGTAATATTCTGTTTTCAGACCGCGCTGACTGGACCGCTGCTGCAGAAACTACCAGGGGTGCTGCATTCACGGACCACCAGAAATCCAGATTAAGTTGATGTTCGTTTAATTGTAATAAATGTTTTCAATTACGAATGACTATTTTATTATTTAGTTCTCACATAATTTATAAGATAACTGTTTAAAAATGTAATACATTTCATAATCAAGTCTGTGAGCCTTAATAGATGGCAATACAGTAATTTATCCCTCATTTCTTCATCACCATCGATGGTGCAAAAAAAGATTAATGCTGATTTTTTTTTATCAGTCATAGATGTAAAATAAATAAAATTTACTAAAATTAACGATTAGAATATCTTATAAAGTCGGAGTAAAAGAAATTGTATTTTCCTTGCAAAGACTAAGCATTTGAACTACAAACAAGCAAAAGACCACCAGAGGGCGCAGTTGCGTAATTTACCACAAGGAATCTGATTCGTTAAAATGAACACCAATCTGATCGCCTGTCCTGACTTTGTCCCTCCTTCAAACCGCATGCTCCATTGACACACTTTCTGTTTTCAGAATCAGACGCCCTCGGTCTGAGTCTGTGGTCTGACAAAGACGCAACCGTTTTACTGGCCCTAAAACGCATTTTCGTAAATGGAGCATATTGTTTTGTTTAAGAAAAATGCAGGAAACGTATTAACAGCTGGACGAAAGTAGAATCTAACTACATATTGCAATACAAACGTTTTCATCTTACCCTCTGTATCTTGTTTTCTCTGTGCATGTGTGTTGTCTTTGATTATTTTAATAATGATTCAGAATAAAGAGCAGTCTAAGGGTTTTAAGTTTGAATGCTTTGGTTTTGATATGAGTGCAGTGGCTTGTGTAATAAAGCACAAGGTATTGTCTTGTTGCTGAAAATCTGCTATATAAATGAAATTACTTTCACCTTTATAAGCTTACGGGGCCACGAGGAGACAAAAAGCAATATAAAGCAAGTTTCCAAATGACACCTGCTTTGGGTTATACACTGAGCTACACGTAAGGAAACTTTAGTGTGACCACGCTAGCATGCATGCTTTGGGGTTGTGGGAGGAAATGTCTCTGTGTGCACGAGAAGAACGGATGTGAAACCCTCTTGCTTTGAAACAACAATGCAAGCAACTTTTAAAACGTGCATAATCCCTTATTCAAATTCCTAAATGTTTGTAGACTGGTCAGACATCATCTGGGTTATTAAGAACTGAACAATGACTTGTTAAGATCCAGCTTGAAATATGTGAAAGTCTTCTATTTGTGAAAACACACAAAAAATATTTCTATTATTTATTTGCAATAGGCTATCTTTGATGCACACAAGACTGAAAACCACAATAATTGGCCAATATGAAACTCTTTCTGCAAACTTTCTATCCAAAATATCTTGCACTATATCAATGTCTTGATGTATTTGTGTTTCTTACAAGAAATAATTACACATTTTTTTCATTTTATTTTCTGATCCATTCGTTGCCATAGTTGTTCTTGCAAAGTTAGCAAATGGTTTATCTTACGCGGACAGAAACTTAATACAAACAAATTAAAATTCATAAAATTTTAGTCAATTATTTGGAAATCATTTAAATTGAGATTTGAGAGATACATTTTCTCTTCAGTAAACAAATAACCATCAACATCATAAGTTCAGTTCATGAGTTAAGTTGCTAAAGAAATAGCAACTTTTTTTGTTGTTATTATCATTATATTAATAGTATTAATAATAACAATAACAGGCTTGGAGAGTTTTTAGGCAGGCTGTCAATTCAGCATACATGTAGCAAAAGAAGAATTTATTATGGTTTTATTATTATTATTATTATTTCATATTAGGAAACAATCATTAAAATTTTTTGGATAATGAAGGACTTCCACAGAAAAAAATTATAACAAACAACTAAAGCTTACAGATAAAGTGAATTATTTTGAAGAATAAATTACCTTTTCTGTCAGATAAAATATGTTCGAGAAAAATAACAGAATCCAGTTCAGCTTGTCAAAGATGATAATGTGATGTGTCCATTACGCACCATCAGTATCGTCAGTAAAAAAAAAAAGATGCTTCTGTCTCTTTAAGCAGGTGAGTCCTAGGTGCGGTCCATTCCTTCCAACGTTTCCGTACCTGCACGCACTTGGAAACAAAGCACGTCCGCCAAATCTCCGGCGGAGACACCAGAGGAAGCTCATCATGTCAGATCGGTGACCCGGTACTGCGGTCCATTTACTTTTTTTTATAATGATCTTAAGCTCGGTGTCACAGGCAAGCGCGCACAGGTAGACAAGACAGATTCGGACTAGAAGTCTTAGTTTTCTTCGGTTATTTCTGAGGGCTATGTAGAAAAGGTAACATGAACATTGTCGCATCTCTAGCGCTTCTACAACTGTTTCTATCTGCGGCAGGTGAGTTGTGGTGATATAATTCTTCTAACAGGTGTGTTGAAATGAGGTTTAACTCCTTTCTTCTCTCTCGTCTTAAAGCGACAGTTTCGGGAAACGTCTCCACCGAAACTGTCCAGTCAGCCGCACCGGGCGACGTCGTTTTACTTCAGTGTTACACCGGAGGGAATCTAACACCTGTCTGGACAACGTGGATGAAAGACGGTCATGTTATCGCCTCAAACGGTGAGCTACATGTGGACTCTTCTGCCAAAGACCCGCGGCTCACCTTGGAGCGTAACGGGAGTCTGAGCATCAGTAAAGTGATTTCTGATGACACGGGGAGCTTCCTGTGCAGCTCCAGGCTACCAGACAACAGAACCATCAACGCACATGTCCTGCTTCAAGTAACCAGTAAGTGGGGTGGGCATGAAGTCCAGTATGGCTCCAGTCTAATGGGATTCTTCTGGGCGTTGGTTGCCCGCAGTTGCTGAAGCAGTTTTTCAACCAAACTGGTTCTTCCACATATTCACCTGCCTGTTCACATGACAGCAAGCGAGCTGTGCATGACTTGATGAAGTAGTTTTTTTACTTTCTATTTGGAAACTGGTTGGACACTCTCCTATCTAGCTTCTGTAAATCAAAGCTCCACAATCCTAGTAGTTATGTACTGGTTATTGGTATCTGCCATGGTTTTTAAAAATTAAAAATGTCAAAAACTGCTAAAGCAGCCATTCTCAAGGTCAGTCAAAGGTCGGTAACCTGCATGTTTTAGGTGTTTCCCTTGGTTAGTTTGACTGAATCAAATGAATGGCTCCTCAGCAGGTTTCTGCTGAACTTGAATCTGTTGGTTTGCAGCAGGAAGACCTCTAAAGCATGCTGGATGCATCCATCCATCCACTTTTTTCACTTTTGATATTGATACCGATATCTGAGGTTCCGTATCGGCCGATACAGAAAAGCAATGCAAATTCAGAGTATTTTTCTTTTGCGCGTTTGGCCAAAATACGTAAAAATAACACAACTTTGATTTGTTCAGTGAGTGCGATTAGGAGTATAATACCCAATGTAAAATAAATAATAATGAAACTGGAACTGACTAAAACAATAGGTTGACTACCTTGGCCAAACATGTAAGAATAAACTGTAACAAACCTTCTTTCAAATAGTCTGGTTGTGGAAAACATGAACACCTATTACTCTTATTAAGGTTTTAAATCAACAGTTTGATCAGCTGTTATGATTAATAGATATCAGATAATATTACAAATTTTCTTTCCAATTTTTACGTAGATACCATTAAACTAATATTTTGACTTATGGTTGTTATATTGTGAGGCTTGAGTTGCTCATTCAAATTTGTCATCATCAGTTTGAGAAACCTCTGCCTCATTACCTTTTCTGAAAGTCTAACCAACTTTGGGTCTGATTGGGACATTTTTTAATATTTTGAGGTAGGAGATTTTGAGTTGTTTGTTTGTTTGTTTGTTTGTTTCAATACAGTGTGATCAAGATTTTCCTCAATCCAAACCACAGCTGCAGGAAGTAGATGTTAAGACAAAATGCATAGTGAAAATACACTTTATGAATGAGTATGTGTGCCATTTTTGTTGCCGTCAACATAACCTGACGAAGTTCTTTATCTTAAAAATATGCACCAAAATTAATTCTGAAACTATTATCTGAATTTGCAAGTAATCATCTTTTTCTGTTTCTTTTTGTAAGAATGAAGTTGCTCACATTTGTAACATGCTGAACTCTTTTATTTCAGGTGGACCGAACAACGTATCTACAATGATTTACCCAACAATTGTGCTACCCAACAGGACACTGGTCAGTAAGAAGGGAGACAGCCTCTGTTTTAAATGCATGGCATGGTCCTCCCCATCTCAGCAGCTGAACCTGACCTTCAGTGGAGCTTCGAACAATAACACAAGCCTGGCTTTCACGCCATTTCCAGTGCTGGATTACACTATAAAGGACATCCAGCCCAGCAATCAGGGAGTTTATACCTGCAGTGCCCTCAACACCGTCTCCAACCGCATGGTCAAGAACAGCACTGAGCTGCTGGTGTACTGTAAGTTGCTAGAGTAAAGAAACACGCTGTAATTCTGTGATGTTTTTTTTTCTTTCATATTTAAGGGTTCAACTAAACTCAATAATAATCAAAGTTAAGGTACTGAGTAGAGTATTCAGAAATTTTACTGAGGTAAGAGTAGTGACCCTTCATATTAAAATTACTCAGTACAGAGTAGTAACAATACTCTGAAACATAATTTCTTTCTGAACTAATAGAAGCTCCATCTATCAGCGAGTTAACCACTGTGCGGCTAAATGTAATTCTCTTTTTGTAAACTGTCATACATGATATTAATCATAGATTAAGCCTATGAAGTTGGAACAAATTGTACATTTGTGACATAATTAGATGTTTTGCTGAGTGTTTCCTTATTTGTCGACACAAAACTGGTTCATCCCTTGAGTTTTGTAGCATCCCTTTGTCTGAATGACTAATAAATCAGAACTCAGTGGCCTTATCAATAAAAAAGCAAATGTCCAAAGAAAAGCAGAAAATACTTCAGAAAACATGGAAAATACTGCTTTTGTTCACTTAAAAAGAAGGATTTAATTTCATCCATATTCCTGGAACTGGATTTTTTTAGGGGTATCAGAGATAAGAAGGCTGAAAATAAATGTATGCCTCAGAATCTTATTTTTATACCATTTTGAAAACCTTTTTTCTAAAGTCCTACTTTACTTTGGTGTTTCACCTAAATCCTCAATAAAATTCATGAAAGTTTGCGCTTGTAATGTGATGAAATGCGACCACGTTCAAGTGGTGTGAAGGTTAGCAAAGTCATAATGTAGTTATAATGTAGCGGGTTTAATGAAAGTTCTTCCTGAATACGCCTCCATTTATAAAAGAAGAATAATGGTTTAGTAATTAAATCATAGAATAAATAATTTCTTTAACTCATCCTGTTTTTCTCCCCGTCTGTGTTTGGGTTAGATATTCCGAGCGGACACCCTGACTGTATGTCCGTGGAAACGCAGAACTCCTCCAGTGTCCAGCTGAACTGCTCCTGGTTCGGGGCGTATCCGACCCCGGAGCTTCGGTGGGGCAAAGACGGAGACTTCCAGGTGACGGACAGCCTCGTTGTGTCGCTGAACAGATCGACGCTGCAAGAGGGGCAGACACTGACCTGCACGGCCCGGCATGAGCTGCTCAAAATAGAAAATGAGAGATCTTGCTCCATAACGCTCCGTAAGTACCCTTTAAAGAAATGAGTCATTTTAACACTGTCTTTTCAGTGATCAATAAAACAGTAAGTGATACTGGTCACTTCCATCTACAGAAGTGATCAGTATTTTCACCCATTCTGAATTACTAAAAAGTTCAGTTTATATTTATAAAATATGATGAATTTAGGCTTTAGTTGGATTATTAAAAGTCATGGTTTAAACAGTAAATGTAGCAGTAACTGGTAGAAAGGTTTGTATGATGGCGTATTAAAGTTATTGTAGAGAGAAAAAAAGAAAGGAAGAGTAAATTTAAGTGAAAAAAACTCAGAAATTTTAGATGAATCTCAGAATTTTTGTGGAAAAATCATGTAAATGTCTGAGTTTGGAAAGTCAAAAAAATTGCGACTTTTGAAAATGTTCTGTTTGAAAAGTTGAAAATGTTCAACTTTTGAAACTCAACTTTCTGCAATTATTCTCAAATTTTCCTATTTTTTTCTAGCAAACTTTCAGTGTTTTGAGATTAGAAATGTTCTTATTTGTTCTAGAAAATTTCCTTGGTTTTTGGCTCAAGTTTTTTATTTTCCTACTTTTTCTATCTACAATGTCCCTTCTACGCTGTCGTAGGTTTGAGAGTGTAGAACAAGGCACATTTAACAGCAGCGCTCTCTGTTTTTGTGTAGATTTCTGAGTATTCACTCTACAGGCGTGGCTGTCATTCCTGCTTTAATGTGTAACAAGTGCAATAAGACAAGAGCTGTAGTCTCAGCCATGTTTCCTGTCTCAATTCTTCAGTTCTCTTAGTGCATCACTAGAGTTCCTTCACATTTTGGAAAAGTCAGATAATTCTTAATTAATGGACTGGTTTTCACATTGATTTGCATTAAATATTTTTAATATTTGTGAAACATATAAGATCAGAAAACTATTCAGAAATGTTTGTCCATAAACATCCAGAATGTTATAAAAACTCCAAGAAAATCAAAGCTGAAATGTTTAAGTTCTGCTCTGCTTTAATTGTTGCTGTATTGTCATGCTGCCTTTGCTGATAAGCTTTATGGATAAGTTGATTTCATTCCCCAGCAGGACTTGGCATCTGCCCACACTGACAAAGGTCCTAAGGCTTGGCAAAATGTCCTAAATATAAAATCTCAGTTTAAAAAAAACAAACAAATTTGATTTACTATTCTAATAATTTTTTCTGTAAAAATTTACAAATGACTGAAAAAAACCTACTGGATTCAATGTCATAAAAAAATCTGTGAAACACATGAGTCAAACATGATGATACCTCTTGGATGGACTATCATCACTTTGACCAGTAGAAATCCAAGTGGTGCATTGGTGAAAAAAAACAACATAAAATCGATTTATAGCCTATCCCTCAAAGTTACCAAATACTAGTTTAATGATTGTGATTTCTGTGTGTTTGGCCAGAAAACTCTGTTAAATATGCTGGAGGATCTGTGGTGCTTTTGGTCTGTTTCCGTTTTTAAAACTCTCGAAATTATGTAACAAAGTTAACAGCAATACTCTATTGTCTCTATTTAAGTAAATAGCAAAGTAGGTCACACTTTATCTGACAGTCCTGGAAGTTAATGATTATTGAATAATAGGTTTAGTGCAGAAGACACCAACTCCTCAGGTCTTCCTGACCTTAGTTCCTGGTTTAAATGAACGGCCTATTACAAGGCCGCTGGAGAACATGGTGACACACTGATGGACCATTTAATTTTGGTGTGTTGAAACAGGGATGCAGCACAACCACAGACCTTGGTTTAGTGTGAGTGGTAGCATTTTATGAGGACAAAAGGTACATTTAATGTAGAAGCTTCTATTGGAATAAATCCTGCTGCAGGATCCTGAGGTTTCAGTAGAGCTACTTTCATCTCCTGTGTAGATCTCATGTTTCTGCTGTCTGTGGTGCAAAACCAAACCTCTTAAAATCCCTTCAAACAGCCGGATTAGCTCGCATGTTACGCCCATGCTTGGACTTCTAGCACAGAAATATTCAACACAAAGTGTGCGTCGTGTGAGTAATGCATAGTTTGCATGGTGATCTAATGTGGTCTCTCCTGCCCAGGTGATAGGTCATCATTCATGGAGCAATGTTTTGGTTTGTTGTGTGAAAACCTGCAGGAAGCTAATTTTAATCAAAACTTATTAGTTTGGAAATATGAATCAAAATATTTCCAACTACTCATTCTTCAGAGTACTAGAATAATCTTGTGTTAAAGTTTTATCTTCATTTTTTTGGTAACCTCTGACTTTGACATGTGGGATTTAGAGTTTTGCTTAAAGTATAAACACACCCAGTGATGAAGCTGGATTATTCCTGAGTCATGCAGTGACATAAACATCCTTATCACATGAGGAGAGTTCTTCAAACACAGAAGGGGTGAAACTAAAGTGTGTTTAGGTGTACAAGCTGCTTTTATCCTGTCAGTTTTCATTGAGTGATGTACAAACCCAGAGTTGAACTGTGTCTTTGTCAAACAAACAATCCAAAAGCTGTTCGTAGGACATCTAATCTGAAGGATTTCACAATATAAGATTACAAAATTTATGAAATGCTTAATGAATTACAGCTCTCTCACTCTCTCTCTCTGGTTCTGTAAAAATAATGTTTCATTGGGGGATAATATTTTAGTCAAACTGTTTACAGGTCAGGTGACACATATAATGTTTGTGAGAAGATGAGCTGCGTTTTCTTTACAGATGTCCACAAATCTTTGTCTATATTCTTCTCAAGGGAGGAAATTCAATTTTATTATTGGGGGACAATAAACAAAGAGATTTCTTAAAATCAATTTTTTTGGTAGGAGTCGGCAAAGTTACAATGAAATGTATCGTAAAATGTGTAGCGGGGACCTTATCAGCACTGCATAGAGTTTACTGAATAAATTATAATCATTGTGGTTGAAATGTTATGGCTAAAGTGTATTTAATAGTCAGACCATTACAATAATGTCCTTTATTAGTCCCGTATCTCCTATATATATGTATTGAGGACCAAAAATGACTAGTAGGTGGCAATGCACATAAAACATGTTGTTTTCCTCATTAAACAAACTTTTGAGACACATAGAAGTCAGACTAAAATGTAAATGTATAGATATGAGTTTGGTTCATCTAATCTCTGCTGCACTTTTGCAAACATTTAAAGCTCTAGATGAAAACAAGTTTTAATGAGTAACCCCACTTAATAAAATTCCTCATAAATATTGGAAAATCTACCTCATCCTAGCACAAAGTCAATCAATTTTTTTAATTATTATTTTCATTAAGTTAAGTTATTTTCATAATTTCAGTTTCAGTTTTCTGGTGACTGGAAACACAGCTGTAGACAGAAACTCTTATTTCTCAAATAGTTTTGGTGTTGGAAGAAACCTTTGGAGATGATATATTTTTTTGTTTCTGTATTCCCAGGAGCTCCGTACCCACAGGGCGATCCGATGGTCTCAGTTCTGGAGGGAACCAACGTGACTCTTTCCTGCCGTGAGATCAGCTCAGTACCGGCTGCCAACACCACGTGGAGGAAAGGCCAAAGTCTGGAGCCGATTGTTCCTGGATCCAAGTACATCCTGTCTGTTGAAGGCCCTGACCTCAAGCTGACCATAGTCAACATCAGCAAGTACGATGAAGTGTACTACTTCTGCCGCAGCGAGAACGCGCTCGGGATCCGCGAGCTGGAAGTCTTCCTCACTGTGAAAGGTGAGTTTATTATAAAAGCATATATGAAGTTATGTGAAGGGCGTGGCTGGAGTAAATGTAAAGTTGAAGAGATGTAATCTAGAAGCCGGTCAGTCCAGGTGTTGACTCCACGTCTGGAATGCTGACAGACCTGCCGCTCCACCGTTTAACCGTCCTAAAATCCTGTCATTGTTTTTTTTTTTTTTTTTCTCAGCATCATCGTCGACGTACACTGGAGCGGTGATCGGTGTGTTCATAGCTGCCCTGATCACGGGCTGCGCTTTCATCGTGGCTAAAATACTTTACTCCAGGAGACACACAATCTGCCTGGGTAACTGTTGTTTCTCATAATACAGTGTTTGCTCATTTTAAACCTTAGATAATGGACCAGTGCTGGTATTTGAGACATTGGTCTATACTAACCTCTTTTTTTTATTATTATTCTTTCAGGAGGAGGTTTCATGTGAGTATCTCAATCTGGATAAATATTTTACTTTTTTAATCATAAAAATGTCTTTGCAGCTATCCCTACTAATGCTGCCTGTGGTTGGTTGCATTTTGCAGTTCTCAGGATGAGGGGGCAAATTAAAGTGCAGTATTACCTCAGTATAAACTATTAATTATTAAATTGAC
Organism: Xiphophorus couchianus; assembly: GCF_001444195.1. Classification (NCBI taxonomy): domain Eukaryota; kingdom Metazoa; phylum Chordata; class Actinopteri; order Cyprinodontiformes; family Poeciliidae; genus Xiphophorus; species Xiphophorus couchianus. Next base: position 5,742,941 of record NC_040239.1, read on the forward strand.
ATTCTTGAACTCTTTTGTTTCATGACTAAAAGTAAAATGCTTTCACCAAGATAAACCCACGTCTACAACTTCCAAAACAAACTCAGAAGTAGAAACTTTCTGAAATACTGTTATCCCAGATGTCATAAATATAGATTAATTAGATTGTTAATAAAACAAACAAAAATAAAAGTGGGTATAAAATAACGGTCTAACTGGATTATTAATGATCAAATGAGAAAAATTAAAAGTTTTTCATTTATAATGACATTATTTCAGTTAGATAATATTCAACACCATCAGCTTAAGCATTATAAGTCAATACATACTTTGTTGTCTCAGGAATAAAATTTCACCATGTTTAAATTGAAGGATGGCAATTTCAAATTCCTGGTTAAAAGTACACTTATGTATTTTATATATCTTAAAAATAATAAGTAAAATTCAAGAACACATTACTTTTCTGCTTCCTAAAAATCTAAAAACAGCAAAGTGAATTGTTTTCTAAAGAACTGGAGGAGAAGCTTGATGAATGACTGAAGCCCACACTAGAAGTCACTTTCAGTGGCAGTGAAGCACGGAGATGGGAGTATTATGTGGTGGGGTTGCAAGAGTGTGGACATAGATTAGCAAGATTAGCAATCTCGGGTTCCGAGGAAGAAAAAAACCCAGCAAGATGATACAAAATCAACTACAGGAACTTTTCTAAAAGGAAAAACGTGAAAAATCCGACCAAGTTTTAATTTGAAAGACAAAGCTACAAAGAACAAGAAAAAAAATTATTAAAAAAAATATAGAACAAAATGTAGATGCATTAATAGTTTACTTTGACATTTAAATTCTACTAATAATAATTAAACTACCATTTGTTATTATGTTTTTTTAATTTTAGGGGTACTGGTAAAAACTTAAAATGATCACATTGAACAACAAATTCACAAATTATCTAATTTACTACATACGTTTTTTTATCTGTAGTTTTTAAAGCTTCTATTCTGTTTTAATTTTTACATGTTCTTGCAGTATTTAGCTTCTGCGTTTTATCTGGTAATAACAATAGACTGAGATTCAAAGTGTTTAGTCTTTTTTATGAATGAAAGTTGAAAGATGATGAAACGGTTTTGTAAAATAAAAAAACGCTGATTTTTTTGAATCTGCTGATAGTCACTGCAGATCTCTGGAGACTACCAGCAGATCTCCAGAGATCTGCAGTGTGTGCTCACTGATGGGAGTGGTTCTTATCACCAACAACTGCAATGATATGCATTTGAACTGTTGCCAAACCCTTCTGAGAACAACCATCGCTTCTCAGAAAGCCTAAAAAAAAAACCTCACACTTTGTATACTAGAAATATCTGAAATTTTTTGATAACTAGCGTGAATTTATGTTTACATTTCTAATATATATTTTTTTCACTTCATTTGAGTTATACACAACAAAATTAGATGGGTAAACTACGAAAACATTCCAAAATTAAACTCCCAGACGTAACTACATACTTTATGTTCCTTCACATTGGCTCAGTGTCTCAGCCACAAATATTTCCACATGACTTTCTTTATCCTTTACACTGATGCTGATGAGTTTACCTCCCATACACCAGAATCTGGCATAATAAATCATCTGTAGAAAATGTAAAATATGAATAATTTACAGCTGCTACTACTGCCAAGTCACTTTTAATTTGTTTCCATTTTCTCTTCAATTTCAAACCTAAAACATGTATAGAAATGATATGCTGACAAACAAAAGGTGTAAGAAAGAAAGTTTAAGATGATAAGAAAACAACAACAAAAAAATCCATCCTTAGTGAGTATTAAAATCTTTTTGTAGTTCTTCTGTTAATTTACTGAAAAACACTGTTTTTATTTTACATTTAGTCTTTAGTGTTCCAGCAGAGTTTGGGAAAATTTGAAACCTTGTTTGTTTACATGTAAACCTGTTTGTGGCGGTTTTGTGCTTCATCGCTTTTGCTTGGGAATTCCAGCATTTCTTGGTAGGTTGCCACCGACCACAGCTAGTTGTTTGCCTCTCAAAGGCATCCTTGTGCTCAGGGATCGGCTCCAAAAACAAAGCTTCTTTCATCCGAACAGTTTATTTTCAAAGTTGTGTTGCAATCAAGATTCAGTATATTTTCACTTCCTTTGGAATATCAAGACGGGTGTTAAAAAAATGATCTCATGCCCTGAGTTGTAGGTCAAATGCGAGGTTCAGTTTTCCTTTTTGCAGCCAAGCTGAGGACAGAGGAGACGTGGTGGACCTGGTGGAATCGGACGATGAGCAGATCTTTCAAGACGCCGTCCCCCGACTGCCTCCTTTAACCAACGGTCGCCACACGACACTCGTCCAGATACATCGGATCCCTTCCAGTAAGATGTGTTTAAGTTTTTTTTTTTTAAGGGAGTTTTTAATTATATTCAAGCAATTTGAGTCCAGAACAGTTTCTTATTTAAGCTTTGTTATCTGCATGCTCCATAAATCCTAAAAAAACACAGTGCTTAAGCTGCATTTTGCTTCAGGAGTTTGATAAAATGTTATTTCACAGCTTTCTTTTGGCATCTGGGTTTATTGAAATCGGCTCTTTTTCAAAATCTTTATTTCTGAAGCTTAATAAATCTGGTCTTTCTACGCAACACTAACTACAGATTCTACAAAGGACTTTGGTACACCTTTTATTCAGATTTTAAAAATTATAAAAAATATACTGCTCAAAAAAATAAAGGGAACACTTTAAGTGTTAAACACCTGTTTAAGTGTTCCCTTTATTTTTTTGAGCAGTATATATAAATGCCTGTGGTTTCGTATAATTTTATTAAATGCAATTGAAACAAATGGCAATATAGCATTAGGATGTACAACTGTACTTATGGTAAATGTACTTTTTTCTGTGAATGTTACCTTTCAGAAATAGATAAGCTAACTAGTATATATTCAAAGATTGTTACACTTTACTTGTGGTTAGATATGCTCCATTTCAGGAAATAAATCACTTTGACAAAACCACAGGTCCATCTTACAGCTCTTGTATAAATGTGTATCAAAGACCAAATATCTGAATTTCTGAATGAGTTTGCTGTTTACTAATAGAAAATGAAGAAAATAATCACTCTATTGGCTTAAAACACAAGTCTTAATATGGCAATAAAAAGAAATGAAGTTTCCTCTACTTCCAAGTCAACTTATTTAATTCTCAGAAATTTTTATTTTTTCTTTTGAATGGTGAAATAAAATTAAAGATGGTGTGTAAACTGAAACATGTTTCCTTGACATAGGAACCCTGGTTTAAGCACTCGGGTGTTTAGGAATATAATGCATCCCTCTCTGTCCAGGTGAGGATCACGAGGTCATCGTTGAAACACATCCAGAGCCGCCTGAACAGAAAGAAGAGCCGACTGAAGAGCTAACAGAAGAATCCAGAGAAGAGGTGGAGGAACTCGTATCATTTTAGGGACAAGATGCTTGAAAATTAATGCGTCATTTCTAATGACAACTGAATTAGACTCCAAAATGGTTTATTTTTTTTAGCAGTGTTGTACATTTTTGTATGTTGATTTGAAACATTTTTTGTTTGTACAGAATTTTGAATGAGTGACATTAAAGCAGGAAGTATGTGTGAGGAAACCACCTTTTTTGTTTGCTTTTCACATTCATCACACACTGTACAAACACTGCCTATCCCAGTACATAAAGCAGATCTGAACCGAAACTTAAAATATGCCACCATCAGTTCAGAGCTGTGAGACACAGACTGGCTCACTTCCAAAACCTGATCAGAATCAAAGCATTTTTATGTCTGGAGACTCTGGATCAGGGATCTTCTTGTGTTCGCCAGAATCACACTGGTACTGCTGTTTTGCTTGGCGGAAAATTTTAATCAGGTTATGTAAAAAAAAACTTACATAGATTTTAAAGTAAACGGACAAAATTTGACAATAAAATGTAACCAAATCAAAAAAATTTTAATTCAGACAAAACAAGACAAACATTCTCTGAAGCACTAAAATTGATTCTTGTGCTTTAAATTGAATAAACATCAAACACACATCTAAATAATTTCTAATTTATTGCCCATTATATCTAATTCACATTATGCACATTTACGGAGTCCCTCAGTTTGCACATTGAATTTTTTATGTGGGATCTTTTTAGTAGGTCAAAGCAAGTTAAAAGCAGTTAAATAATGTATTACACTGTCAAAAGCAGATCCAGCAAAAAAATTAGTCTGGCTGGAAATGAGCCGTGTGAGCTTAATGTGAATAATTCATGGTATGTATGCATGTTAGGAGTTGGATGCCAACCAATGTTTTTTTGTTGTTTTTTTTTTTTTTTGCCAAATATGCTGCTTACATGACTACAAGAAGATAACTGATGTTAAAACTTGCTACCTGAGACATTGATAGTTGTCATAAATTGCAGAAATTGTGTTTATAGTTCTTAAAGTCAGATATATCAAAAGAAATAAATGGAACTTTGTCCTTTTTTTTTTAACTTGACTGGAATGTTCTAAATCCTTTTTAACTAAATTTATGCAATAAATAAAAAAAAAATCTGACTATTAAAGTCACTTTATTAATAAAACATTGACATATACATTTGCCAAGCATTGATTGAATTGATTGCAGCTGGTTTGTGTCAGAATTACTGTTGGCCTTTATCATACAATGCTTCAAGATTAGACTCCACTAGACATAAGGGATAGGTGACATTGCCAAAAGGATATTTTTTATTTTATTTATGTACTGTAATAATCACAGTCCTGATTTTATTACAAATTGCCTACATAAAAACAAAACCCATATACATAAAACATCCTTCGGAGCCTTTAGGAACATCTTTTTATAACAGATTTTCATCTGTCTGTGGATTTTGCTAATTCTGGTAACTGCTTAAATTGTATACTTTAATTTAAAATGTAACAACGATTGCAGTCTTGCTCTATAAAACCTCGTATCTCAAGCCAAAGGACAAAGAGGAGAAGGAAACGGATGCTTTTGGACAACAGCTCTGACCTGCAATAGTGGAATGAATCTGTTATACAACTAATATCAAAACATCTTTGCTACGGAGGATTATCTATTTAATCCTTCACATAATTTATGCATTTACTGTTTGCCATATCTCAGTATGGTATCATTTTCAAATTGCACCATACTGAGATACTTGAAGTTGATCCAAACGGTCAGCGATCCTTCTACACCCATGTACTAAAGTCATTTTGTTGGCTCTTAGCTCTACATACAATGCATTTGAATTCCTTCAACTTCTCCGTCAAGCTCTTAAGGCTTACGTAAATGTCTGAGTTGCTCAGATCAGGTATCTCAGTTAAACCTAGAATTAAATCAAAGGCTGCTAAGCTTTCTTTTTGACTTTGTCTGCTGTCATGGAGTCAACATATTGTTTTCTAATTCAAAATCAGATCTTAAGCACAACCACCAAGAGTTAAATCTTTTATTTTCTTGTACCTAGTCTGTTAAATTATCCAGTTAAGCTCATCAAGAGTGTTTAGCAAAAATAATATGACTCAGATTAATCTTAGTCATGCTAGTGTCTGAATAATGGTAAGTCATCATATCAGGGAGTCAGATCTGGTTTCCTTCACCTTCACTCAATAAATGGCGTCACAAGGAAAGAAAACATCTGTGAAAAGTCTAATGTAACATATGAGGACATCAGGCAGAATATGGGCACAAATGCATCTTTCAAATGGTTAATGACCCTAAAAAGAGGCCTAAGAACAACAAAGTCAATGTTTTGAAGTGGCCATCATAAAGTACTGATCTCAGTTCCATAAAAAAATGTGAGCTGATCCAAAAAGTTAAGAGAGAAGTGCTGAGCTGAACGAGGCGGCTGTTAATGTTAATTCAATATTTGGAAGCGCGACCAACAGGGACTGAACGGCTTCGTTCATTTCCTCGGCTGCCATTGATAAAACTACAGGCAGAATACAATTCGAAAAGAGCGCAGAAAATCAACATCACTGTTCACAACGTCTCCCTCTGTTCGCTGATTGGCCCGGTTTAATAGAAGAAGTATTTTATAAAAGTTATACAGTTTAAAGCAAGTGCCAAACTCATTTAAGATGATAAATATTGATAAAACCCATTAACAAATTGCAAAGATATAAAGAAATGGCTGACTCTGCATTCAATGAGAACTTAATGATTAATATCAATATATATATATATCAATAATATAATTTAATTTGACAGTGTAGAGATAACAGCTGCTTTGATTTGATTGATAAAATAATATTTAAGCTCTCTGCTGTTCACCCTGAAGGTTCTATTTATGTAGCAGAGTCTAGAGGACCACATGTGTCGGCCGGATTTGGCCTCTGGGCCTTGAGTTTGACACGTGTCATTTAAAGTTCTAAATATAAAGACATTAATAAAAAGGATATTTTGTTATTCTGAATTTGTAACTGACCTTAAGGGAAAAGGTTTAGTCTGACTTCTGGTTTAGTCTTTACATGGAGTCTGTGTGTTATTGTGTTTGCCTTGTTTTTTCTACTGTATTTAAGTTGTTTTTTTGTTGTTTTTTTTTTACTCACATTGTGTGAAGTGCATAAAGTTCACATGCAATAAAACGTGGCATGAATAAAACTGCAACCACTTAGCCACATTAAACAATAACGGGTGGGGAAAAAAAAAACAAAAATCGTTTGTTGGAATGTTTTTATATCTTCCTGGGAGGTGTGGTCAAGGCTTGCATTGGGTTACGTAACAATAGAAAACGTGACTACGTTGGGCGACGTTGACAGTCAACAGTACTAAGTGACTCAGGCGTCAGGAAATCAGCTGAACATTTCGTTTCTGACTGCTGCATTTTTCACATAGCGAACGTCCGACTTCAGAGAGGAAGGAGCTCCATCTCTTCGTGAGTTGGTAAAACTCTCTGGTTGGGTTTTGATGGAAAGGAGCGCTCAAGTTAAACGGACAGACCCGCAAGTCTGAAGAATGTGAAGAAGGGAAACGATGTGCTCTACGGAAAGCAACACGGAGCCGCAGCCGACATGTAAGTGCTTATTTGTGAATGATCTCTGAGCGGAGCTCCGTTACCAGGCAGCGCTCCCTGGAGACAGGGCTTGAAACCTCCCAACAGGAGGAAAGAGAGGGGAAAAAAAGGAAAGGAAGGGGGGCAGGAATTGGTCCAAACGACCTGCTGACCCTCACTGCGAGATATGAGTCTGTCAAATAGCGATCATGTTCCGATTTTCCATCTTCCTCCAGCGTCGGACCCAGCTCTCCTCCTGGAGCTGAAGACCAGGCGGCCTCCGTCGCTGCTGGACCTGGCGGGATGCGAGACGTGGAGCGTGGACTTCTCCCCGGACGGAGACTGGTTCGCCTGGTCGATGGGACACGGCATTGTGTGGGTGGTCGCCTGGCCTCTGGACTCCGAGTAGGTTCACCTGCACGTCTGTTAATCCCGGCAGGGTGCGTTCACGTTCCCGTAGGACATTCGGACACCTTTGGCTGATGTCAGCTGCAGTCATACCGTTTAACGCGCTGGTGACTCCCAGGTTTTAAATATTTGAAGTGAATGTCGTTGTGCTCGGAAGTGATGCATGATTGCTCATTGGTTATGCTGCAACCAAAAGGAGCAATGTAATCATAAAATCAGCCTAATATTTAAAATATGTGCTGAGTGGCATTTTAAAAATGTATCTTACAGAATATATAATGTTATATTACAGTAGCCTGAAAAATACTTTATTGTTCTATGAATTTGATTATGCTTAGCGTGTAGCCTTGAATTAGCTTTATATGGTCCTCAATTGCAGATTAATAATGGTATAAATTTGAGCCTCCAGCAAATGGAGATGTTGCAGGTGAACTTTTTAAAGTAAAATTGTTCAGTACAGCAAACAGTATTTTTATTTTCATTAACCATGTTTTTTTTGGCCCCGTACGGGGTCTTTTTTGTGGGCTCTAGTGTCCCTTTTTTCAAAGTAGGCTGACAGGAAAGGGGAAGACATGCGGTAAACGTCGTCGGTTTCCGGGAGTCGAACCCGCGGCTACGTTGCCTCTGAATGTGGGTCGCTCTGACCCCTCCGCCACCACGGCACGCCCAACCATGTTTTTTACTTAGATTTTAATATCATTGAAGTTAAACTTGTTAAACTTGGTGAAAGACAGCAAAGATTTCAGAAAGTTCTCATTTTTGTTAAGATTAAACGAACAAAATAGAAAACATTCGCCCAAAATAAAAATAAATAAATAAATAGAAGCCTGTACACCTTTCTTTTATTAAGGAAAACATCTGGGACCATTTTCAGAACCTACAATAAATTTCTTTCTACTTTGTTTCATGAAAATAATGCATGGTTCAATCACACAAATTAAAGATCTGCAATAAAATTACTTAGCATTTTTAATTAGAAAATATGGCCATTGAGTGCTTTCATCTTGGTGATTTTCCCCTACAGTGCAAATAGTTTGGATACCAATGTCCTGATTGAAAAATGTATTAATTTATTAAATTTATTAGTGCTTAGCTTTATATTTTAAGTATTTCGTTTTATTTTTCCAAACAATCGCCAGTAAATACCTGTTTTCATACTATTGATTGACCCACACCTCAATCAATTCCCATTTCTAGTCATGGGTAGTGATAAATGTTTCTCTTCAACCAATGTTCAGATAAAAATTTCAATCATATAAAATATTTCAGATCTGTTTCACATGTCATGATGTAGTTTCCTTAAAAAAAAAAACTCTTTCTGCATCTAAAAGTGACCATTTTTCACCCCATTTTTGGTAGATTTTGTCGTCTTTTTCCCCAGTATGTGCTCTTTCCTGGTCGGGTTGGTTAACAATATTGTACATCAGACCTAATATGATCAATATTTGAGTATTGCATCATGAAAAGTCAAACAAACCAAATGACTTCACCAGCACTGATATAAAAGCATCAAAGTGGGCGTTATTTGCTGAAAAACAACAGAAGCAGAATATCACACTTTCCCAGTACACAGCTAACAACAGAAGCAACTAAAACTGCCTCGCTTCATCACCGGCTCAAGCTGCACACCGCCTACATTTGGTATCTGTGTTCTTGATTGTACTCTCGCCCACAGAGAGGGGCAGGATGGAGAGACGGACAGGGCAGATAAGAGCTTCAGCTGTGGTCACCCAGTGTGGGCGCTCGCCTTCGGACCCAGACCTCCCAGGTCTGCGGCAGCGGCTCGCCCGACTAAGCTGTCTAAAGGACCGAAAGGGAAGAGCACTCTGCTCCTGGCCACCGGCTTGGAGAACGGGGTGATCAAGGTGTGGAACGTGCTAACAGGTTCGTGATGTTTGTGTTTCCTGTGGTGCATTGAGCTTAAAAAAAATCTAAAATAGGTTTTAATTACATTCTCTTCATTTCCAGGGAATGCTGTTTTTGATCTCCACGGCCACGAGGGCGTCGTCAGGAATCTGGTTTTTCCACAGAACGGATCGCTCACGCTCATCTCATCCTCCCGGGACAAAACTTTGAGGATTTGGGACCTGGCTCACAAAGGTACACAATTTTCTCAATATCAAATAGCACTTAGATTTTTTATTTTTTTTAAACAGAATACTAAATCTTTTTTTTTGTTGATATTTTGGAAAAGGAAGCTGCAGCTTTTCCTGTCATTTACTGACATGAAGCTCCAAATACTTTGGCACTGACTGCTGGCTCCCGCCATCATTTCTCTTTTGTTTTATCTGTACAAACTGAACCAAACCTGTTTTAATTTGGATCCTCATCATGTTCCCTTAAGGGACTCGTGTTCCCTTTCTCTTCAGTGTACAGTTCCATATCTAGGACTCTGTCTGTTCGCTCTCCTGGAGCTCACTTACTTTCTTCCTTTTCACATTTCAGGTAAAAAGGTGCAGGTGCTTTCTGGCCACAAAGACTGGATCAGCTGCTGCAGCGTCTCATCAGACTGCAGCATGATCGCTTCCGTTGGCAGGTTTGACAGAGTGAGTAATTTCTTCCTTCACATTTGTCGCGATGTGTTGAGATCAATACCAACATTTGCATATGGGAACTCTCAAAGGAGGCTATTTATGTATTTCTGCATGCCTTCAAGGCTCACAGTAAGAGGACTGTCTGGAACATTACTTTGAGGAAACACTCAGGCATTTGAAGCCAGATGTTTAGAGACGCTGTTAAATCAGACTAAACTTTTTCAGGTCAGTTCAGGTTACAACAATTTGACCACCTGGCTATTGCTTGTGTGGAACTATTGAAGCAATGTCTTCTTCTGCTTCCCCTATGTTGCAACACATTTCTTGAAGTGCACCAGTCCCTCCTGCAGCAAAATATGTCAACATGATGCTGTTGGCCTTGTACTGTGCAATCTGGATGGGATTCTCTTCAATTATAAAAATGGTCACTGTGGTTTAAAACTTCCCTTTCAGACAACAGAATGTGTCTCCAAAAGTTACAATCTTTATCCCTTTGTTGAAAATGTGAAGTCTCATTACACTTATACTTCACTATATTGACAAACCAGAAGTCCCCTAAACTCTATGGCATCTGGAAATTGTGTCAGATGACAAAATTGTGGAAGTCCACAACTCTCTTCCTTATATCTCCTTGGATTTCTTTGGTTTCGTTCACATGCATGAACACAGAGACTGCTTGTGAACAGTTTCCTGTTGCTTTTGAGCTGGCAGTGTTCTGATTATCTGCTCCTGTGTTGCTGGAGGACTGACAGGAAGTTGTGAACTTCGGTGTCTTTGTTCTATTCCCAAGGAGCAGCAGGGTAGAGCAAACATGACACATTCTCAACTGTTGCTTAAGTAATCCCAGATATTTTACTCTCTCCAGACTCAGCACACCCACTGAGAAACCCAGACTGTGATTGAGTATCAAGTTACATGATTTGGCTACATTGCAATTTATATCGCGATTCCCACTGATAGGAAAGCAGTGAAACTGAGAGATATCTTAACCCTCCCTGAACTTGCTTTGACCAGATGGTGTGCCTGTGGAGTCTGCGCTCGTATACGTTTATCAGGAACCTAACAGGAGGGACCAATAAGAAGCTATGCCTCCTGTCCTCCTGCGACTTCTCTCCAGACGGAGCGGTTCTCGCCACCGCCGCCTTCAGCGGCTGCAGCTGGTGGATCGACCTTTGGGATCCCTACACGGCCGAGAAACTGGCCACTCTTGCGTAAGTTTCTACCTTTTTCCTGGGGTCTTGTTGTATTTTGGTGTTTAAGGACTGACTTCTGTTTTTTTTTTTTTTTGCAGAGATTACTTTGAAGATTATGGGCAAAACCAAATATCTGCAATCCAGTTCTCCCCAGATGGTTTGTATTTGGCAATCGTGACTGATGACAGGCAAGTCTTTCTCAGTTTAAGTTGAACGTATGATGATGCATGGTATAATGAACTGGACAAAAGATTTCAGACCGATGTGTTGTGTTTTCACAGAGCTCTGAGAATCTGGGAACCTGGAGAGAGACACATGACAATGCAGACAAAGAGAGACCAAGACTCCAGCGGACTCTGCTGCAACTACCTTCCACAAGGAGGCGTTATTGCTACAGGGTAAAACCAAAATTAAACTAAACTGATGTTCCTGCTGATTGCAGGTGTAGAAATGGCATCTATGTAGCTTAAATGCATAATATATTGGCTTTAAACTTTATTTTCCTAAGTTCTGACTGGAGCCAAATTGGGAAATAAGATGATTAAAAGTAGGATTTATTATTTTAAATCTAACTGCCTCAAACTTCAGTTTAGGTGAAGTTGGACTTTATGATGTATATCAGATTTTTTTTTTTTTTTGCCCTAGTGTGAGCTTCAGGGCGTGAACTGATAATTGAACGTTATCTTCTTCTTATTGTTTTTTAAATTTTATTTTTAAACTGCTTTTTTAGTTTTTTCTGTTTTTGGTCGGCAATAGTTTTCACCATGGAACTTTCCTTTCAACGTCCTGTTCGCCTAGCTTAATTGTTGATCTTAACTGAAGGAAAGACAGGTCTGCAGTTCTTTAAAATAAATTATTGGTTCTTAGAAGTGAGCCAGGTTGATCTGGATTGTCATTTTTTCTTGCATAACATTTACGAGCAGCATTTTGTAATGTAATTAATCAAGAAAAAAAAAGCAAAAACAGAGTAAATATTTTCTCACCGCACTTTAATAGCAATTTTGAAAACTCTCCTTCTCCTCTGTCAGGACCAGAGACGGCCATGTGAGGTTCTGGAGGACACCCCGGACGGTTCCCAGTTTGTGCCACCTTTGCCGCTCCATAATGCGCCACTCAGTGTCAACGCACCAGATCGAGGCGCTACCGCTCCCCAAGCGGATCCTGGAGTACCTCACCTACAGAAACATCCCGGAACGCCTCAAGACCTGTTGCTCGTCTGACGAGGAGGACTGGGAGAGTTAAATAGGACTAATAAATCTGACAACTTAGTAACTTTATACACTAACAAACTTGCCTTTTTGTTTACCAATAGGAGATGGGTTCAAAGTTTGAGATTAATGAAAACAATCTAGCAATGTAATCTATTTTAGATGCACTAAGGGACTTCATTTATTGCACTACCACTTTAATAAGACGCATAAAATAATTGTTCACATATGACTTGAATATTACGATTTTATACTGCTAATTTATTGTGTAAATAAGAACTGTAGATATATTTCTAATTTCTGTGGTATCAAAGAGCAGGTGTGTTTCTGCTTAATTTGCACATGTTAATTGTTAATATGAAGTAACCCCAATTAAAGAATAAAGTTTTATTAAACAGATGAAAAAAAACATTTACATTTATCCAAGAATTGTTTTCTGAAACGGGGATGGGTGGAATATTTGCTAATATTGACCAGCATTTCATCATGGGGCACATTATAGCCTCACTTCTCAGTTTGTTACTCTGAACAAGAAAAGTCAATAAGTTGCAGGTTTGTGGTTTAAAGTTGGGCACAAAATATCTGCTTGGGAAGCAGCTATGTTGTCTACTTGCCAGTTTTTTATTAGAGCTGTGATTGGCCCAGTTTTCCTCTAGATTAACTCTAAGAGGCTTCACTGACCACCATGTCTCTGACGGCCTGGAAGGCTGCAACCATGGAGCTCAGCTGGATCTTTTCATTGGTTCCTGCCGCTAGCCGGTATCTGAAAAAGATGCCACATTACAGGGTACAAAAGTAGTATTTATCAATACATATTTATGCAATTGTTATTAGATAATGTAATCGTACTCACTCTATGTCGGCTAATTTGATAAGCAGGCCCATCCGTATGGCCGGAGGAAAGTCCACTTGAATAAATAAAATAAAAACCACCTTAGAAAAGCTTTGAGTAAACATGCCAAATAATGTCATGCAAAACATATTTAGTGGTTTACATTAGGGCTGCAACAAACAAATACTGATTTAATCATTTAAAAAAATTTAAGCCTTTTTATGCAATATGAGGAAAACACTAAAAGACATAAATAACTAAACTCGTTTTAAAATAAGAAAATAAACATATTGTTGCCTAAAATAAAATAACATTACATTTCTCTGGCAAACAGTTGATCATTTGTAGCTAAGGATGCATCTGCAGCTAAAACAAAACAGTAATTTTACAGAATTTCAACGAGGGTAAAGCTGAAAGCTGAGGACTTCTGGTTAGAATGGATTATTTACACATTAAGGTTTTTTTATATCTTAATGGCAAAATTAACATCTTTGGTACAGTTTGGTTTAATTACTGCTCCGATTATGTTTTAGTAAACAGCCTTTAACTGAGTCCATATATTCAATTTAACAATCGATATCTAAATTATTTGACAATTATTTCAATAATCAATCTGATTAATGGTTTCAGCCCTCGTTCAGAAGCCTCACAATGATAAAATAATGTGTTAACTTATGACGCCCTTCAGCCACATTACATACGCTTATCATGGCTGTGAATGTTATTCATTTCTGGCTTTTAATGATGTATTAGAGACACTTAACTTCCACAGTGGACAGATTATACAAAATTCAACTGTAATGGCTTTTAATATAAAGAATCTGGTGAATCTGTGTATGGATAAATACAACCATACACCCCTACTAATATTTGGTAAAGTGTGCCATACAAAGCAACTTTTTGTAGCTATAAACATGGTTCTGGACATATTGTCTGGATCAATTGGCGGGTTTGATAAAAATAATTTGTTTCTAGAGCTAGCAGGCAATCATACTTTGTAGGATTATTAATGGGCAAATCAAGCTTCAAGGGAGCCACCAAACCACTTGAGCCAATTGTTTCAAAAATGGGTTCATTTCTCAAAGCTTTAGCTACAGCGACCTCTGCTGGCAAAGCACATGCCTGCACTCCATTTGCGGCTCAGACAGATTGGGTTGAGACCTTTGATAAAAAGATCATTTCCCCCAAAAAAACTTTAAATATTTTTTAATGCACAGTGTGTAAACAGTATAAAATACTACTTTATGCCAAATTTTTGGCTAAACTGTAAGCATCTAGACATGAATACATGTCTAGATGCTGTAACCTGAGCATCAGAACAGGGAAAGAAGCTGTATATGTCTTGGTTGATGATGTCAGTTGGTATTTCAGAAACTGATTCTACTGAAGTTTTAAAAAAACAAGGTATATTTTCTTTAAATCTCAAGTCTCATTTCGCAGCTTTATCCACTTTGAACCATGTTTTTATTGTGCTTTTGGAATAGCCAAGTTGTGTCCAAGATGTCTTTGAGAATACATGTGAAGAAAACAGTTTTCTTGTACTTTCAAGTGGTATTTTAAAGTGTTTTGTAAAAACTGTTGTTTTATTGCCCACAGAACATTGAACAAATTGATAAATAGATCATGATTAGATCATAGGATTCATTTTTGCTTAGACAGCAATAGGAAATGTGCAGATCCAGACAACTTACCTCTGTGGACAAGCAGATGCACCTCAGACAGAATATCATGCAGAGCCAAACCCTTCAAAGTCTTCAGCTCAAGAACCTCTTTAAAAAGTGTTAAAGAACTGGTAAAGCACAAGCTACTGAGAAAAAATTTATTTTAAGATTTAAAAAGAAATCTTCCAAAACCTAAAAGTAATGTTTAAAAAAAAGTACATCTAAAATTATAGATTCTAACTGGCATATGTATATAACTTTTTTTCAAAGTGATCCTTACTTAAAGCTACTGAATTATCTGCACAATAATAGAAAGTGAAAGGGAAGGATACGTTTGTAAGCTGAAGTGAAGTCTTTGTTGAGGCACCAGTCGAGGATGTTGGCTATGTCAGAGCGGAGAGGATGGCCGGTGCAGGTGTAGACCGTGTGCTCTGTGACCTTCCCATATGCCATGCTGGTACTCTGAAACCACAGACAGGCAGAGCGCAGTCAGCTCAGGTTGCTCTCCACCCGATACAATCCACAGTTCAGTTTAAAGTCGACTGACAGCAGCAGTTATTAGCTTCAAGCCGTACCTGCAGGATGTTGAGTGATCTTCTCATATCACCTGTCGACAGAGTGACTATGGCCTTCTTTCCATCTGGAGTGACGTCAATGCTGATGAACAAAAAATTTAAATTCGGGTTGGAACAAATAATGGTTAATAGGGCAACTGAATTTTCATCCTGCAATGCGATTACTGCATGTCTGTGTTTCTGCTCTGCACTGATGTGCCGTATTGTAAATAGTCTGTTGTCTTTTTAGTGTTCAATACACGCACACACAATATGTACATAAAAAAATATCATCCTACTCAGTTACACATTCATTGGACCGGAGAAACGCTATTACTATTTCTGATAACTGCAGTTAAACCTATCGCAAAAAGTAATTTATCAATGATAAATAATTATAAAGTAGAATGAGCTTCAATATTTCCTATAAAGATAAACAGTTAAAATGAATAAAATCCAGGAGGATGTGTTTAAGAATAATAATTGGTCAATTATTTTATGTCACAAAGCGACTTAAATGACTACTAAGAATATCAAACTGGTAGAACAAAAGCATTCAATAATAGTTGTTCTTGGTCAATCTTCTTACGTATTTTAATCAGTTAGGTTCTCATAAATGTAGACGCAACTAATGAAACAGCGACACAAAAATCAAGAAGTTTTCTTACTTTTCCTTCTGGATAACGTGCTCCAGTCGAGGCATCATCTGGTCCGGAGACAGCGGGCCGAAGCGGAACCTGGTGCAGCGAGACTGCAGGGCTGGGATGATCTTGGACAGGTAGTTGCAGATCAGGCAGAATCGAGTGTTTTCTGTGAACTTCTCAATGACTGAGACAAACGGAGAGAGCAATAAGAAAAGAGGAAGCAAACATCAACATAACCAATAAAAGAAGAACATGTAAAAACCTGAGGAAAAAATTTTTATCATTAACATCCCAACATTTTCAAAGTCATATAATGTCAGCCTTTTAATCAGAAACTGCACTTGATTAAAAAATAATTAAAACTTTCTCAACATGACACATTTTGACAAGCAGATCAGTCAAAATCAGACACAAGTTGCGTAAAATTTCTTTAACATCCGACATCAAAGTATAATACAACTGCAAAGTTTTGGAGTAAACAAATGCTTCCAAAATAAAACTTTTAAACTTTAACCCAAATTAGCGCATTAAATCTGTCCAATGTGTCACTATTGAGAAGCAACACCAGGTTAGCAGAGCAAATACATTTATTCACAAGCAGCCAAATTGTGTGTGTGTTCAGTGAGCCGTGTAAATTCACAGTAGGCGATGCCTGGGAGAACAGATGGCTCACCTCGTCGCAATGCATTCTGGGCATCCTGGGTCATGGCATCGGCCTCATCCAGTATCACCAACTTGAAGCCCTTTCTGGAAGATAAGAGGGATGCATAAACGGGAAGAAGCTTGCAATACCATTTGCAGTCATTCAGGAAATGAACCAAATCAGAGCTTTTGCTTTTTGAAGTAGGGTGTGTTGCTTACTTGAAAATAGTCCTAGTGCTGGCGAAACTCAGAATAGGACCTCGGACTACGTCAATCCCTCTGTCGTCGGATGCATTTAGCTGCAAAACATAATGAGTCCAATTAGAACATAAACCTAAAGAGAAACAAGGTCTCACTGCAATAAAAGAAACCTTCAAACTGCAATAAAATAAAATCTAGTAACAGGGATTTTAACGGCACCTCCAACACCATGGAGTTAAACTCTTTGTCCTTGTAGAGCTGCCTTGCGCAGGCGAGGATGGTGGAGGTCTTTCCTGTTCCAGGAGGGCCGTAGAACAGCAGGTGGGGAAGTTTGTCCTCGCTGATGAACCTCTGGACTAAAGACAAGGAAGAAGCAAACAACACAAACAGGGTTATCAGTTTAATACGGACAGTTATTCATTGGTTCTTACTGTAGTGGAGCGCTAATACTCACTGGTGCTCAGAATGTCTTTGTGTGAAATTAAATCATCCAGTGTCTGAGGTCTGTATTTTTCAACCCTGGAATGGAAAACGGATACAAAACTCCAATTAGTATTTATTAATTGTAAGCTTCTACGACAACTTCAATCTGGAAATGTTTGGAAAACTTGAGGCACTGATTGCAACAATAAACTAGAAAACTGTAACAGTAAGCTGAGACAAATTGTCTATTTAAGCC
Source organism: Xiphophorus couchianus (assembly GCF_001444195.1). Classification (NCBI taxonomy): domain Eukaryota; kingdom Metazoa; phylum Chordata; class Actinopteri; order Cyprinodontiformes; family Poeciliidae; genus Xiphophorus; species Xiphophorus couchianus. Next base: position 5,760,470 of record NC_040239.1, read on the forward strand.
AAACACAGAACTGTGAACATAACTAATCATACCTTGATGGTATATAAATTCAATTCCATACTTCTGCAGACCTGTCTGACGTTTCTTCCTTTTCCTCAAGTTCGAAGCAAAACTTTTGTACAATGTGTCAACCTGTACCTAAAACCCAGGTAAAGCTTTATGTGCTTCGATATATGTACGTATACATATTTACACCGCATTCTAGCATAGTAGTTCTTTTAACATCCAGCTGTTACCCTAATATCTAAAAAAACACACACAGTCTTTGAACAGTGAAGACATAACATAATTTGATGAAGTAAGGAGCTACCGTGAAAACACACTGTTGGTGTCAGCTAGCTAACGCTAATAAACCTAGCCGTAACTGCCAACAAACATAGACTTTAAGCTCACCATGGTAGGTTTCTGGTCTGTAACTGCCCTTTGCTTGTTGACGCCATGTATTTTGGTAACAGTTAAAAAGGAAACTAGATCAAATGTGCCCTCTTTCGGAGTTTTTTGGATACGTTTTACTTTGACGATGGCTATGTTTGCTGCGCTCAGCAAAGAAACTGGCGTCAAAACGTCATGCCGTACAACCAATCGGGTGACGCATTTTGGTCTCAATTGGGCGGGACAACGGTTGCACGCTGTACGCTGTAAAAAAAAATGTAAGGGAGAATTGATATTCACACAAAAATAATAAATAAATAAAACTTAGAATTAGGGGCTGTACAGTAAGGGCAAATTTACAAAATATGAAAAAATAATGTTGAACAGTTACTAAAGTAGAATGCTAAAATTAAAATAAACGTTCAGGTGATTATAGAAATTTAAAGAAAGAAAAATATAAAATATGTGCATAAAAGCAATAGCACATTATTTACAAGAAGCAGATAGTCTGTTACAAACAACAACTGAGTTTTAATGACTCACTGAGTTTGCTGATAGTAGTGATGGTTGTAGTCTCACAGATGCGTACAGTCATGGCCAAATGTTTTGAGAATGATTCAAATGTTAATATTTACAAAGTCTATTGCTTCAGTTTTTATAACGGCAATTTGCATATACTCCAGAATGTTATAAAGAGTGATCAGCGTAACAGCAATTAATTGCAAAGTCAATATTTGCCTAGAAAATTAACTTTATCCCCCAAAACACATTTCAACTTCATTGCAGCCCTGCCTTAAAAGGACCAGCTAACATTGTTTCAGTGATTGCTCCATTAACACAGGTGTGGGTGGTGATGAGGACAGGGCTGGAGATCAATCTGTCATGATTAAGTAAGAATGACACCACTGGACACTTTAAAAAGAGGCTTGGCATCATTGTTTCTCTTCTGTGAACCATGGTTATCTCGAAAGAAACACGTGCAGTCATCATTGCACTGCACAAAAATGGCCTAACAGGAAAGAAAATCGCAGCTAGAAAGATTGCACCTCAGTCAACAATCTATCGCATCATCAAGAACTTCAAGGAGAGAGGTTCCATTGTTGCCAAAAAGGCTCCAGGGCGCCCAAGAAAGACCAGCAAGCGCCAGGACCGTCTCTTAAAAGTGTTTCAGCTGCGGGATCGGGCTACCAGCAGTGCAGAGCTTGCTCAGGAATGGCAGCAGGCAGGTGTGAGTGCATCTGCACGCACTGTGAGGCGGAGACTCTTGGAGCAAGGCCTGGTCTCAAGGAGGGCAGCAAAGAAACCACTTCTCTCCAGAAAAAACATCAGGGACAGACTGATATTCTGCAAAAGGTACAGGGAGTGGACTGCTGAGGACTGGGGTAAAGTCATTTTCTCTGATGAATCCCCTTTCCGATTGTTTGGGACATCTGGAAAACAGCTTGTTCAGAGAAGACAAGGTGAGCGCTACCACCAGTCTTGTCTCATGCCAACTGTAAAGCATCCTGAAACCATTCATGTGTGGGGTTGCTTCTCAGCCAAGGGAGTCGGCTCTCTCACAGTCTTACCTAAAAACACAGCCATGAATAAAGAATGGTACCAGAATGTCCTCCGAGAGCAACTTCTCCCAACCGTCCAAGAGCAGTTTGGTGATGAACAATGCCTTTTCCAGCATGATGGAGCACCTTGCCATAAAGGAAAGGTGATATCTAACTGGCTCAGGGAACAAAACATAGAGATTTTGGGTCCATGGCCTGGAAACTCCCCTGATCTTAATCCCATTGAAAACTTGTGGTCAATCATCAAGAGACGGGTGGACAAACAAAAACCTAGGAATTCTGACAAAATGCAAGCATTGATTGTGCAAGAATGGACTCCTATCAGTCAGGATTTGGTCCAGAAATTGATTGAGAGCATGCCAGGGAGAATTGCAGAGGTCCTGAAGAAGAGGGGTCAACACTGCAAATATTGACTTGCTGCATTAACTCATTCTAACTGTCATTAAAAGCTTTTGTTACTCATAATATGATTGCAATTGTATTTCTGAATGTGATGACAACATCTGACATACACACATGAAAACCAGAGGGCAGCAGATCATGTGAAAATATAATATTTGTGTCATACTCAATACTTTTGGCCATGACTATACAGATGAATACTACTGTCCAATGATGGCATGTTACTTTGTAGGACAATAATTCTGTTTTAGTTTTATTTTGGTTTAATGTGTCTGTTACTCAGATTTTTGGATTTTCAACAACTGTAAGATATATTTGAATTAAGCTTAAATAACTGCATTAAACATATCAGTCTGTGTATGGATATAATTAAAGTTTTGCTTACCATATTTTAAATACTGAAGTAAACTAATTCCCTGTTTTATTTATTAATATTTATTTCACAGAAACAAATTATTCTATAAAATAAACAAACAAATAAACGAACAAACAACAAATAAATAAATAAATAAATGAAAAACAAATCTCGTTATCAAGTATTCTTTCGGGCATTTTAAGCGTATTTTTGATCAGAAGTTTAGAAAATAACCCAGTTTTACGTCCAGTCCTGCAGACTGAGGTCTTCTGCTGCACTTTCTCTCGCGAGAGCGGCCCCTCACGGCTGTGCCTGGGCGCTGCGATGCTGTTGCTGTGGGTTTGATTGACAGGAAACATGTCGGTGTGGTGGGAACGAACCGGGATGCAGCTGCTGCCACGGGAGACAGGGAGTACCTACATCCAGTCCACACACCAGCACCTTTAAACCAACAACCAGGCTTTTCCTCCCGATCCGTCTGCTTGTGATGCGCTGAACAGCATCTTCTTTTTTTTTCTTTTTTTCTTCTTCTCTCTAACAACCATTTGAAAGGAAGGGGGCACCCGATGGATGCTGCGTCCAGCCGAGTAGCCCCGGTCGGTGTCTGTACATCGTGCTTGTTCTAAGCATCCATCCAGAGACACCTTGATGATCCAGCAGGAAACTACGAGGACTGTTACAATGGAGTCGACTCTCTCGCGGCTCAAATAAAAACCTGCAGCATCTCGTTTCATTGCGTTCTGCAGGTTGCTCTGCTCCATGGGCTCCTCCACATTTCTTTTCTAAATTCTTCTTCTTTTTTTTCCTCCTCCTATTTTACTTTTTTGCTTATTTTATAAGTGCAAAAAGAGAGAGAGAAAAAATAACATCCATCGGCCGCTAAACTATGAACGAGGAGATGACAAAAAGCGAGGAGCAGCATCTGAGTTTGCAGAAAGCCTTGCAGCAGTGCGAGTTGGTGCAAAACATGATAGACATAAGCATTTCCAGTTTGGAGGGTTTACGGACCAAATGTGCCACATCCAACGACTTGACACAAAAAGAGATCCGAACGCTGGAGGTAAGCACCGTTTCCCCTCAGTGTACCTCCATCTCCATCAATACACCGAGGGCTGTCACCGTGCTCTTTCTAGGCCACTCTGCATATTTATATGTGCTTTTCCCCCCTTCTTTCTTTCTCCAGCGGGGCAACATGGCATTGTGCTGTCACTGCATTAATATGCAAAGAATGCTGCCAAAGCCCTCTTTGCTATCTGTTTTTGTGTGGTGCAGTAAATCAAGAGGCCACGGGGCTGCAGTGGGCTGTTAGAGACTTGCGCATTCTGCAGGTGGCGGGGAGAGAAGGTGGCTCTCCTCCATCAGAATAATATCTGAAGCAAGGCAGCCGAGGCCTATAGGCTGCCCGTGTTTACAATCCATTACCAGCACGCCAGCCTGCGCATCTGCTGTATCACGGCGCATCCAGACCCCGGCGTTATGCAAGGCTGGCAGATTACTGACTTTGTTACAAAATATCGTTATCCCTTAATTGGCCCGTGGGGTATTCCGTAAATTGCGTTACGTAATACCCATAATACCTCGACGTTTTTTTTGTTTGAGACCATTTAAAGCAGCCGGTGATGGCAAGGACGTTAAAAAGCATGCCATAAAGTGCGATAAGGTGAGTGGGAAACTCACCATGGAGCACCGCGGTTCGCACAGCATTAAGGACCTGTGAGAATGTTTCTGGGTGATGTCTCAAGAGATTAAAACAAACACTATTAAGTGCAATGAGGTGTTCATGAAGTCAGCACCGAGAATCTGTGTGTTTCATCAAAACACACTCAGTCCCAGTTGGATTATAATTGAGATATGGCACTAAAAATAGCCAACCATAAAGTCACCTGTGAGTGCTACACATTGATCCCCACAGGGATATTTGCCCGGATGCATCTCAAACATATTGAGATGCGTAATGTCTGAGTTGTTAAGTATAGAAGTGATGGAAGAGGAATACTTTCCAAGACAAAAGAGAACTATTGTTAAGTGAGTGCTGCCAGCACTTAGCAGGCAGGCTACAGTGTGAAGATAAATGTTCAGTGTGTTCCCAGAGTGTTTGGCAAAGCAGTATGGGTGTCGGATTTAAGCATTATTTACCTCCCTCACAGATCGTTTTGAAATATTTTCTTAAAGATGCTATTGATTGACCTGTCTGTGCTACAACAAAAAGAAAAGATCAAACTTGAGAAAATTTCATGGACTCTGGATGACTTTCCAAATTAATTTAAATATGTAGTTATTATTGATATAACAGCAAACACATTTATTTACAGCCCATGTAAAACAGATTTAAAGTCACACTTTATTCAACTGTTTTAAGACAATAACAGTCTCCTATAATATTTCATATCAGGCTAGTGGATTTCTGTTAAATTTAGACCTGGGGACTGAGACGACCATATGGAAATTTAATTTTGTGTCTGGTGATGCATTTCTGTGTTAATTTGGCCACAAGTATTGTGAAAGATCTTATGATGAGGCATTTTAGGGCTTTCTGGCAAACAGCAGAATGTATTGTAATGTAAAGTTTCCTGCTATTTGAGAGACTTTTTTTTTTAACTCTTTCAAATAGCAAGAATTATTTGAAACAATAAGACGATCTCTAGTGAAACAGGCCCGCAGCATCATAGCTTCTCCACTGTACTGAACAGTGGGCATGAGGTGTTTTTCCAGAAATTCATCATTTATTTTACACCAGACTTACTTATCTCAGTATTTACTGAAGAAAAGCTCAAGCTTATCTTTGCTTCTGCTATCCAAAGAACATGGCTCAAGTTAAAATTTATGCTTGTAATGGTAGGACAGAAAGGGCTCCCCCCCCTCAAATAACTGGTTGACAGATATGTGGTGTCTAATGGCTTTATTAAGACTTGGTGACCCCGATGTGCAACACGTTTCAGCTACTAAATAACTGCATTTTGGAATTTTTAAAAATCTAATTCTCCATCATATTCACTGTATGTTATGGCAAGATAAACTTTGGTCCTTGCATGTCACAGTTAAAAATGTTTTAAACCTTTGGATTATTGCTATTAATGTATATATTTTCAAATTTAGCTGAGTAGCTTGCTTGCTTGTAGCAATTTCCTGACATATTTCAGAAAAATATGTCAGACAGACTGATTAATGCTCAGCTAGTCTGTCTTACTTGAATGCATGTTCTCTTGTGTTTCTCCTTTTGGAGAGCAGCTAAAGGAAACTATGCATAATATAATCATATTTCTATCTCATAGAAACTGAAAATCAAAGTTTGTAAACCATCAGATCCACTTAAAAATGTAAAGTGTAAATTAATCAATTTCCTCAGTTATATTTCTTTCATAGGGATTACTGGGTAGCACCAATTGTTTTTTATTTAATTTTATTTTTTTTAAATCACTAATTTTGGAGGTATGACCTAGTAGGAAATACTTGATTTTGCCATGAGATGACATAGCTTGTCTATATCTGTTTTTTTTTTGCTAAAGACTTCTTAATCTGCTGTATCTTAGACTGACATTTATTGGTGTATGCAGCAAATTGGATTCTGACAAATGATAAGCATTTCACAAAGCTTAATTTGTGGACTTTATAACCATCACAGCCTTCTATTATTTGCCCAGCTATTCCATATTCTTGTAAATAGAACGTTGTTGATTTTAGGCACAAATAAGCAAGCATTTATGTACATTTTATAAGTTGTTGTGTCATACTCAATTGCATATTTCTTTCAATATGAGTACTTTTAATAACAGGTTTTTTTCTTATGTCGTAAAATCTGCCCGTACAGTCTCTTTTTTTTTTCTTATTTTTTTGTTTTTATATTTTACATAGTACTCATCCATCAATCCATGCTGCTTCTCTTTGTAGCCTATCTCTAGTGCTTTTTGGGTGAGAGGCATGGGTGGTCTCTGGACAGTTCTAAATTAGGTTTTAAAATACTTTTTTTAACTATTGCAAGAAAAGTTTCAGAAGTTTTTATTAAAATACACAAAAAGGCAGAATGTGTGGGTATAAGTTACATGTGAAGTTTTAGAAGTGAAGAGATTCAATAGGAAGCTATTTGCTCCAATACAGAGACATAGGCTACCTGCCTCGTGTTAATATGACATACATTTCTGCTGGCTGCAAAGGGCATTGATGAAAGACAGTTATTTGTTAGCTTTAAGTATTTCCAAAACATTTATGATTTATTAATTACTTTAGATGTAATCTGTTCATTTCAAGTGTTGTTGATGGGTTTGCTAAATACAGTAATGTTTTGGAAAGTTATTCAAAACTTGTTGCAGTAATAATAATTTCAATTCTTCTTTAAAGTTATGCTACAATACTAACACATTTTTCAAGTTAAACAACTTTGAATGTGGAGCATTTGGTTCAAAAACACATTTGGAAGACTTGAAATTTGGTCATGCATTTGACCTTTTATGCTTGATTACTCAGTGTGGTTCAGCAGAAAGTCCTACAATAGATTGGCTTGAGAACATCTTCTTAACTAAAGTGGCGTTAAAACCAGTCGAAGCTGATGTTTTGTACAGGTTGTAATTAATGTAGCATAATCCATACCAGGTTTGATTTAGGGATGCAGTTATTTTTGAAGCAGAACACCATGTACCTCAGGTGGCCTTAATGCAAAAAAAATAAAAAAGTAAAGAGCACAAATGAACTAGATAACTTTATTATCTGTTTTAAATTTGAACCATTTAGATTTTAAATGAGAGATGATTGAATGCCTCCCAGATTTCTTGAGAAAGACTTTTGAAATAGTCCTTTAGATTGGCTGTAAATTGGAAGATAGAAGTTTTATCTTTAGCTCTGTGTTTTTGGCATGAGATACAAATCATAAACTGTGTTCTAAAGAATTATTCAGCACTGTAAAATAATTAATTTCAAGTTCCAGCTGTACATATACAGTATTTTAGCTTATAAACCACAAGTGATGTTAGATATGTTAGATTAGCAAATCATTCAGCAAAATTAATTGCTGAATTCATTTTGCCAGCTGGTTGTTTCTCAGAATTGAGGACAGTTTCTGACCTCATATTTGATTTTTCTTTTCAGTTTTATTTCATATGTAGAGAACCCCATTTATGTTTTCTTTGTGTGTGTGTATGTGTGTGTGTAGGTAGGATGACTGATGTCCTTTCTATGTTTTTTTTGTCTTTTTAAGTGTGAGAAAATTTAAATTGGTGACAGATATCTTAAAGTGTAAATTACCCACAATTTGTTCTTGATGTATTGCTGTATTTACCCAGGTTGCAGAATAATTTGAAATAGAATTTGTAGGAATTTTACAATAACTAAACGCTTTGGTCACATTTAGATTCTGTTTATGTCAATCATGGAAGAAAACTGACATAATTTCCACCCACAGTGACAATTTTTGACTGTCACATCCTTTTGTTGGTGCAGCTCTTTTGTTATTAAATTTAGACTACAGTCCCCCCACGTTTCAAAGATTTAGGAACAACTACTTAAAGCAACTCCTGAAAAACATGTCAAAATGGGGAACGTCTTTTTATTAACATTTGTAACAGTGTTGTTCTCAACATGTAAATAAAGTTATTTTAAAAACAAAACAATAATAAATTATAGGGATTTAATAAGAGTAAAGATTGAGTAAAGATTTTAATGGTTTTAATGAACCATAAAAATCAACAATGATTTTTATGGTTCATTGTTGAGTCCATAAAGTTCAGTTCTTCTTATCAAGACGATAAGAAGAACTCTAGAACTCAAGAGCTTTAGCTCTACTGCTAAAGGTAAAAACCTCTAACACTGGCAACTTTCCAAATTATTCAACATCAAAAATCTACATGTGATAAAATTCCAGACTGGTCAGGCATTTTTCTACGACCACAGAACCAACTCTTCATATCCTAGCACAATCAAAGAAATCAAGAAGACAAATTTACTAACAATGCTTCATTCATATTCAGTTCCGTCAGGTGGACAAAAACCTGGCAGACATAAATTTCAGATAAACGTTTTGTGTCAAAGTGGAACCGTGGTGATTTTTATTTACAAAGACTTGGAGGAACAGTTGGAGCATTGTAGCTCAACGGGATGAAAAGTTAATTCTGCTCGAGGCAAACAGGGTCATGTAAAGTACTCTCTGACCAAGACTAAAAGAACAAGTAACCTATTTGTGTCTTACTTTTGAGATGCAACTAAAAAGTATGGTAAAAAGTAATTCCAAAAGTCTTCTGGAAATTAATTACACACAAGCAACACCAACAAGGCAGTTAAGCAAGTTTTAAATTACTCCACAAACAGACTCAACAACTTAGGCTCCATTTAAAAACTTATCTCTTCATGGGAGATAATCTAAACATGGTCCACTTACGGTTTTGTATGACTAAAAGTGTAGCGCACACCCCCAACATTTAAACTGTTGTTGTAGCCCATTTCTTAGCAAGCAAGAAAAGTTTTTCTATCACATTATAGTACATTTATTAGTTTGAACTTTTGCTCTGTCTATGGTCTGACAGATGGATGACACTTAACACATGATCTCAATTTTCTTATAATTATGTAAAATAGATGTGATTTCATGCAGAAATAAAAACACCTGTTGGCATACAATGTTGGAGTGAAAGAAAGAAAAAAAAACACAGGTATCGCAGCAATTTCATGGAAATCAGAATGGATTGGATAGAAAACAAAATAACTTTTTCAAATGTTTTTAATATTTCCTCTTACACCACACATCTTCCAATAACTTTTAATGCTAGAATTCCTGTATGGGAACACCTGAGTGAGTTTTACATGATCTTGAAACACTTAATATTAGAAAGACAGTGCTTACATTGTCCTTATTAGTGACAGTGTGAGAAACCGAGGCCTCACTGTGTAACACACAAGGGATGCAATGACTTTTTCCTAAAATTTCACAGTGATACTATGTATTTTTATGTGCAACAACATATTACACTAACCTTTTAAATAAACAATTAACCATCAAATTAGCAGCAATTTAGTTATTCATAATAACATATTTTTCATATCTTGTTTTTTATGACTATTCTGCAAACATTAGATAAGTTTTCTCTTAAATATTGCTTATGAACTGTGAACACAAGTATTTTTTGTTCATATGATTTTAATGTTAGTTGGACAGAGTGGTTTAGCACCCTTTGTTAAACAGTAAATGTTGCCAGCTTTTAGTAGAAAATTGTTTCTCTTTCAACATAATCTATATGAGGGATTTAAAAAAATGTATATTAATCTGGTCAATTTTGGGTGAAAAAAATGCTTATATTTTGTCAAAATCTAGGAAAATTTTAATTTACATTGCAAAAATATTTAAACTTCTCAACCTCTTTATATTTTCACTAATATAACCTCATATCTTAAAGTCTTTTGCTGTGATTTATGCTTGCAATGGTTCTTTTTTAATTAACCCCCCAGTTTTAAAGTTTGAAAGTTTTAAAAATGTGCGTCTACACTTTTAGTCATACAAATCTTTAAGTGGACCATGTTTAGATTATTTCCCATGTAGAGGTACAGTTTTTAAATGGAGCCTAAGTTGTTGAGTCTTTTTGTGGTGTAATTTAAAACTTGCTTAACTGCCTTGTTGGTGTTGCTGGTATGTATTTAACAAGTTTTTTGTCCCAACTTGAGTTTGATAAGAAGGATATAAATTGTTTTCAATATGTCACGTTTAATGAATGTGGAGAGACATTTTTTTTCTAAGCTCATACTACTGTTACTACAAATCCTTTTGTATTTTTTTAAATGTGTTTTAAGAATGTGTGTGTGTGTGTGTTTTTTTTTTTTTTATAGAAAACATACTTATTTCTTAGACTAAGGATAACTTTAAATCTAAATCTTCCAGGAGTAAGAATAAACCAAAAATTATTCAGAGATTAAATTGCATAAATTTTAATCTGATCTGAGCCATATTTTCTGATTATGTTTGTTGTGTTTCCAACATCATTTGTGGCAAACTTAAGCAGCAATTTTGATTTTCTTTGAAAAATGGCTCCCATATGGCCGCTCTTCTATTTGCAGAGTTCACAAATAATTTTTGTCTTATTGACAGCTTGAGTTTAAGTTATTGATCTCTGCAGTTCCTCCTGTGTTACCAGGGGCCTCTTCTGATTAATGCTCCTGGTTGTAGTCTTCTGCAATAACATATTTAAGACTTTGTTCCTCATGTTTTTACCTAAATTTTGTATTGTTGTATAAATATCCATCCATTCGTCTATATGTCCGTCCATGCATTTTTCTTTTTTCAGTCACAGATCCATCTATCTAAATGTCTGTCCATCAAGCATAACTGAAGAAATGTCTTCCATAAATTGATAATAAACTTTGCTATTTTATAAATAGGCTGAAAAAGAAGAGAGTTCTGGAATAGATTAGAATTTTGAAAAGTAAAATAGCGAATAAAATAAAATAGATTAAAAAAAATGTGTATGAACTCTTTAGGAGAGATTTGTTGAAGCTGTGTGGAAGCGACAGCCTGCCGTAGATTCATTAAGCATTGCAGTTTGTCAGGATTAACAGAACGGCAGTCGTGGAGCGGTCACTGTAGCTCATTTCTTCACAGAGAAAAGATTTCATTTGGTTCAAGAGTCTTAAAGGAACACAGCGTCGTAGAAAATCAGCAAACAGCTTAAGCCAGTTTTAACAGAAATATGGTGCATGTAGAAGGTATTTAGCAATTTACACCACATTTTAGCACTTTTATTATTTGACAATATTGAGGTGATTAGTTTGCTCTGTGTGACACCCATTAATAACAAAGCCTCACAAAGATTTAGCATTAAAAACTGTTCATATAACACCTACAATCTGAAACCCATTGTGTTATATTTGCCTTGTGACATTATAAATCAACAATAAATGCTGGAGAAGCTTAAAGAGTATTGGAAATAATGATAGAGTGACAAAGTTTAAACAAATTTTTTAAATGTTTCATTTAGCAAAGTAGTTCCCTCCACTAAACATCATGACCTTTTTCCTAATCTGAACAATTGTAGATTAAGACAGATTTTATTTGCATGTACAGAGATGTAAATATAAATCTGTTCTCTTCTTAAATTTTGCATCTTTACTCTGCTGTTACAATCATACTTGTAGTTACAGATTGCATCACGTTAAATACACGCTCTGGTAAAGATATGTTTATTTTAGTAAAACTAAAGTACAATTTGGTGAATACAAAATTTTGCTAAGAAATGACTGTATTTAAAAATGCAAAATTGAATTCATCCATCCATTTTCTTACACCCCTGTCCCTAGTGGGGTCGGGAGGTGCTGGTGTCTAACTTCAGCTAATGTTCCGGGCGAGAGGCGGGGTTCACCCTGGACAGGTCGACAGTCTGTCGCAGGGCAACACAGAGACAGACAGGACACACAACCATGCACACACACATAGGGAGAATTTAGAAAGACCAATTAACCTAACAGTCATGTTTTTGGACTGTGGGAGGAAGCCAGAGTACCCAGAGAGAACCCACCATGCACAGGGAGAACATGCAAACTCCATGCAGAAAGACCCCGGACCGGGAATCGAACCCAGGACCTTCTTGCTGCAAGGCAATAGTGCTACCAACTGTGCAGCCCTATTCTCCAAAACTGAATTAACTTTTCATTTTATTAATTAAAAACAAACAAACATGACATTAGTTAACAATGTGAATTGTGGAATCATCGGCCTATATCTGTAACTTATCATTTACAACAAGATCATTTCCCCATCAAATGAAAATCACTAAATTTACTGCACTATCTAATGCTGGGAACAAACATCTTTTCATTAATTGCAGTCCACATCTGTCACTATCATTACTTTCTCAGTTCTTTAAAATCCCAGAAAACTTTTCACCTGAAGACTCAGTGCCTTTAACACAACACATTAACAGATATAGTGTTAGAGAGAACCAATCCACAAGAACAGCACTAATGCACATAACTGAAGACGTTTAAACAGGTAGATTGCTTTTGTTTCATATCAGATCAATTTGTTTGTTTGTTGTTATTACAGAGAATATAAAATGAACACTGATCACTTTAAAGTTTATTCATGCGCAATCTCACACATAAATTCAACAGGTGTGTTTAAGCTTTGATCCGTTATAAAGACCTGTATCTGTAGCTTATCATCTCTGGGTTGTTCTGTTTCTCAAATACACTTGTAAGATGTAATCTACAACGTGAGTACTATTTTTGCTAATCAGTGTTTATCTTCTCAGTTAGTTTTTACTATCAAAAACATTGAAACTGTTTTTGGACACTTTCTTTTCTAAGCTGCTATTGTTTTCATATTTGACACCTTTTGCATCTTTCTCACTATCATCATCACCTCTAGTTAATGTGAAACACATTATTATCCATGTCAAAACATGTAAAAGATGCTGCAGGCATGAGAATATTTTCAGTAAGAAATAGCTTTTTGAGATATTTGCTTGGATATCATCCTACTTATGAACTTGTTTAGCAAGGGTTTTCCCAGATTGCAAATTCTGCCAAATGTAAAAGTCTTAGTCTCACCACTAAACATGTGTAAATGGATGATTTATAAGATACTGCTGGCAGAAGAAATCTGTGTGTGCAACGGGAGAGACAGAAGGTAAAGATAATAAAGTGCAAAAACCATGTATAATTGTGGCATATTGTTGTTATCATTTAAGTCACTGCAGCTTATGTCTGTACACATGCTGGGCAGTATGTTCCGTCAGTTCTGGTTTTCATGTTGCCTTATCAGTGCTTTATAATTGCAGCACAGTTTTGTAATAGTTCTTATAGAAACAATGCAGATTTAAAAGATGTCAGAAACCACCATTGTTCATGTCATAAGGACTGCCATTTAAAAGGTTAAGTGGCACTTAAAGCAGGTATAAAAGAAAGAAAAACTGTTTTTTGATCAAATAAAATGTGATTTCCAACTTTTGAATCAAACCCCATCCTTTTAGCTCTTTTTCTGACATATTCCTTCATTAAATTAATCTGTTTTTCACATAATTTATTGTTCTTGAGATCATCTTTAATCTAGGATTGAAGGGAAAAGCAGCTGAGTTAATTGTGCTCAGGTCTGCAAACTCTTTATGTTCTCATGTTTACCGTATGTGTTCTTGGACTCTACAAGTGTTGGCAACTGTGGTAAAGATGTCTTTTTTACAAAGCCATAAAGTAAATAGTTGCTATGGATACATTGTTACACGAAGATACAACCCTGTGCAATAGTTCTCTACTATATATGCATGGTGGTATCATAAACGTGGGTCTTTGTCCAAATTTGTTTGGTACAGTTCCTGTTGTTTACATTATTTTATTGCTTTTACTGTTGTTCTGGACAGGTTTTGGCAGGTAGAAATCTATTAAAAACCCACATCTGACCTAATTTAGTCACATTCTACACTCTGATTTCTCCTGTATTGAATGGAGACTAAAAATATAGATCTTCTTTGTCACATTATATTTATATACCACAGGGAAACATGGAAATCACAGATTGCTAAATAACAGTTTCCAGGCACCATAGTCAAGTTAAACTTCCAAGATCATTGGGCAAATTGTGTTTCAAATATAATTTTTGTCTAAATTTGGCAGTGCTGATATTGCTTGTATAAAATGTGGATAGTTTGTGTACTTTGAGGTGACCTTTAATTAAATTTTTCTTCATGTCATTCTTATGCCTTTTAAAAAATAGCAAATCTGTTGTGTGTTGTGTTTGAACTGCAGACTCCCATTCAAAACATATATAATGTATAAAATTATTGTCAGTCAATTTAAATTCGATTTTTCAAAAATTTTTAGTGTGAGGTGATGTGAATGTAATAAAAAGATACATTTTTTAAATTTCCTAAGCAAATGTACAAGCAGTGCCACTAACTGCAGACCACAATTAATCAGGTCAGATCAATTGTATTAATGTAATGCACACAAAACAAACAATTTATGGGTAAATTATATTGATGGCATTTAAATTATTTGTTTTTCTGAGTGCAGACTTTAATGAGTGATGAACAAGAAGACATTAGACTAAAATAAAAAACAAAACATTTACTGCTCAGATATCTGAACACATATTTAGAAAATCAGTTCGATACATTTTAAGATGATTTTTCCAAGGAATTTTCTTACATGGTAAGAATGAGAGCTACAGTAAGAGTTTCTGGTAAATTTGTGTCTCTCTGTAGGAGTGGACTGAGCAGCTGCCTTATCAGGCAGAGCGTTAGCAGCCGTGGGCAGCTTTTACTGGAGGGTTTTCTGCATTCAGAGGTGACTTGCTGGTCCCTCCTCCACTGGTTTCTACTTTGGTATGCACTGATGTAGGCCAGCAATGTCTATTTTCTAGCAGTCATTTTGTAGGTGTACTTTTGGAACTGGGCCATCCACATGCATCATCTAAATCTCAAGCATCACGTCACCCTCTCTGGGCCCTCACCATTGTCTTCAATCAGACCAAAAACTCCTTAGTAACAAAGACATTAATATGTCCTGGTTCAGCAGTGGTGAGGAGCTTATTCTGCGTCACTCAGTCAGGACAAGTAGTTTCCTGATAGCTGGCTGTAATGAAGCATTTCAGAGGGGATGTAAGTGACATACATAGTTTAATATAACCTTCATTCTCTTAAACTGTACACATGCACCTTTGATTGAGCAGTTATGCATACCAATACGTTTTGATGACATAATTTCACATTCTTTTGTTTCTTTGGTGACCTCTATGTGTTGAGAGTATTTATTGTGGGGTGCTCATATTATCACAAGCCCATAAAAATCAGTTTTTAAATTTTCTGCTGTTAAATTATGATTACATTATTTTACTTTTGACTGAGGTAAGCTTTTTCAATTGAATTATGTGTTATGTCATTACTGAGTTATGCTCAAAATCATGCAGCCAAAATGTTTTTGGATGTAGGATTTCAGTTATTTAAGGTCTTTTTCAGTATGTTCTTCTATAGCATGTGATTTTGTTCAATAATAACAGTTCTGCTCTTTCAGCACATTACAGCTGTGCCTTCACATGTTTAAGACATTTGTATTTTTAAACTCAAATTATTTACTAATTATTTTAGGAAAGAACAGAAAATATATAAAAACATTTTTTATCAGTTTTTTCTTTCAAACTGACCTGCTTAGACTTTACTTTATCTTTTAAAACATAATTGCCCCAGATATAATTTTGCCCCATTTATGTAACCATTTTTAGTTTTAATAGAAGAGATGGTACTAAAGGTCTTGTAAAAAGCAGTGAGAGCAGAAAAAAAATAATTTTCTATCCATACTTACTTGCAAAAATGTTTTCTTTAATAAAAGGAAAAACAGCTGCTATGGGAAGCCAGAAAAGCAGCTATGTATAATTTGAAAGTCAGCAACATTTGCGCTCAGAAAAGCTGCCATTTGAAAAAATACATTTTAAACTTATATTTTAAGTTTCAAATTTCAAAGTTAAACTTTCTCACCTGACCTCAAATTTCACCATGAAGGCTTTGGACTGGTAACATTTACTGTTTTAAACTTTTCATATGTAATTTTTCCATTTTGCTTTTACTATAAAAATGTACTCCTTGGTTTCAGTACGTTTTGCTGTTTTTCATATTTGACTGTACATGTGTCTTCTTAGGAGAAAATATCAACAAATAACACAAAGGTTAACCATATCAGTAATTCTTATTACAAAAGTCACTGAAGAAAACTTCCAGGGAAAATAAAATATTCTAGAATAAAAGAATTTAACTCTATTCAATGTTTTATGTGGAAAGGTTCTATTTTGATAGGTTGCAATTTTAATCTGTCACCTCAAGGGGAAACTGTTACTCTGAAGCCTTTGCTTCCATTACGTTCCAACTTAAAATTTGTTTCTATTTTCTAATTTTGTATTAAAAGATACAGAATCAGTAAGAAATAAAAGACTCCTTATTATTTTCACGTATGACTGTGGATTTATATTATTTTCATTTTGTTTTATAATTCACAGTTTTGATATTCATTTGAATTGGCTTAATATCCAATAAACTCCATAGTCTGGACGTAAAATGAGGTAAAATAGCTGAAGAAGATTAAATGTCTAATAAGTAGATATAAGCTTGTAATGTATAAATGTGTATTAGACGTCTACATATTCAAAATCTTTACTATATTTCACTGAATTTATGTGACAAAATAGAGCCTAATTTTGTAGAAGAGAGAAAGGTACATGTCTTTTGTATTTTTATTTTGAAAATGGAGATCTGTCTATTATAAGCCCATTTTAACTTAAGAAAAGGTTTTACATGTGTTGGACATGTCTAATGTTAAATGACATTAGAGTAAGGAGAAAGCTATTGTTGAAAGAAAGTCATAGTGTGATAGCTGCTTCATGTTGGATAGAGAGACAAAGTCAGCGTTGATGGGAAGTTGCATACAGATAAATAGGGAGCTAGAAGAAAATCTGTTAGAGGCTGTTATGTCAACAGATCCAATATCTGTGTCATTCCTTAGACACAGGAAGTAAAGGACGCGTGCAAACCGTGAATTTAACAAAATATCTTTATCTGTAAAAAAAAAAAAAAAAAAGCAAATACAAAAACGACGATAAATCAATTTTATAATTCTCTCCCCCCCCAAAAATATATACAGCCTACACGGTCAAAAACTGTACTATATAATCCGTCTGTGTCTCAGCAATCCGTCAATAGTTTTACGAATACAATATACGACCCGAAGGGAAGTGAGCCTTTCAAAATAAAACAAAGTTTCACAATTAAAATGGCCTGAACAAATATCAATCTTCTTGACTAAATATAAGATAAAAAACAAAAAAAAAAATACAAATAACTTAAATATTTCCTATTTTTGGTTCTAACAGAGGCTGTTAGACACCAAGACTATACTGTGGTGGCATCATCAGAATCCTGTATAAATTTTAACCAACATTACATATTTATATTTAAAACGTCTGTGCATTGTGAGCAAAGTGGAACTGAAGTTAAATTCCTTGTTTGTGTGCACAAACATGGTCAATAAAGCTGATTCTGATGACAATGTGGATAAGTCTACACATCATTTAGTTGAAAGTTGGAATATTTATCAGTTTACTGTTAAAACTGAGAAATAAAAATACTTTTAAGTAATTATTCCATTCTATTTTCAGAAACAGCATATTTTCTTCAGCACTATAAAATTGGGCCTCACAGTGTTTTTAATGGTATATTTGTCAGGATGCCTGGTTCCTTTCTGGGTTCCTTTTCTCTGATTAGATCTTTTCTTAGTGTTTCTGGTTTATCATGTTTATTTCTTATGTCTAGTTATTCCTTCTTTCTCTAGTTTAATTGTTTCTTGGGTCTAGTTATTCTTTAGTATTAGCTTCATTTTGTAGAACCTTGTATTCTCTCCCCCCTTTCCCTTCACACCTGTAATCAGTTAGCCAGTCAGTTAATCTTTTTGCTTGATCACACTGATGACTTCATATCACTCCTGTTCTGGCTGTTTTTATCAATCTGTGTGCTACACAATTGAGTTTTGAATTCTTTGAGTTGTTTTGATGTGTTAATAACCTTCCTCCACCCTGTCTGCTTCATCTGTTCTCTCCTTCACGGTCTCTAAGGTCAGCTGTCCAGCTGCTCTCGGCTGTTCCTAGAGACGAAGCTGAAGCTTTTCAGTTTCGGCCCTTAAGTTATGAAACGGGTTCTCTCTACAGGCTCTTTCAATGCCTTCTATTAAATATTCTCTTAAATCTAGCATGAGTTGTTTGTTCTTTTGTGTGAGTTGTGCTGTCAACCAGTGTTTTATGTCTGTTTTCACTTATTTAGAATTTTTTAAATTCTCATAATTAAAAACTATTTAGTGAACAATTTGTTCTATTTAAATGTTGCATGGATTTGGATCACTTTCCTAACCGTGTTTGTCCTTAACAGGGGAAGTTGGTGAAGTACTTCAGCCGCCAGCTGTCCTGCAAGTGCAAAGTGGCCTTAGAAGAGCGCAGTGCAGAGCTGGAAGACTTCCCTCGCCTTGACCACTGGTTCCGCATTGTCAACTTAAGGAAGGAGGTCGCAGAGGTGATGTGTAGTTCTTTGTTGTTTCATTTCTCCCCACTGGAAATGTTGTTATAATAGAGAAACCAATAATACAGAACCATGATAAAAAAAGAACCATGAGTTTTGCGTTTCCTCGCAGGCTCAACCAACTTTTCAGGTTTGGGTCACAGAAGGAACATAGAACACGTCTTTATGATCCATTTCTGGCACTTTACAAATCTTGTTGTTGGTGTGTAAAGGTGCTGTTTTTGTCATTTCTGTACATTGTGGTAAACACCAATGGTACTGTGTATCGGTTGTGTGCATGCTTTTCAGGAGATGAATGCAGGTGAGGTTAATTTAGAAGGCCTTCTGGAGATGAGTGAGGAGCAGGTGTGTGAGCTGTTGCAGAAGTTTGGTGCCAACGAAGAAGAATGTGCCCGACTTAACGCTTCCCTCTCCTGCCTCAGAAAGGCTCACCAACTTGGTAAGAGACCACTCTGCTGACACAGAGATGTAAATCTCTTATAATATAATGTTCTCTTTACAACAGCTACATGGATTTTTAATCTCCTTTTTTCCTTAATCTCAAATATTCTTTGAGCTAAAAAGCAGAGTAGATTGAAATTAATTTTTCCCCCCAGCTTTTGTAAAGAAGCTTCACACTTTTACTATTCTTGTACTATATTGTGATACCCTGTTACATAGGTATCATCAAAAACTTGTAAAAGTTCTGACTGGCAAATTTAAGCAGCCATGTAACCCTAAGTAAAAATAAAAATAAAAATTGTGCTGATTTAATATGTTACAAATCCATTTTGTTTTAAACAAAATAAAAAAATGGAAGTCTGGGTTACTAGGAAATATATCTAATAACAATGAAAAATGTTTACAGTGATCCAGATTCAAATGTTTAGATGGGGAAAGAAGTATTGTCATTTCACGTCTTGATTGCAGCCAGATTGTAAGTGAAGCAGCAAGATGTAAAAAACAAAGAAAAAGAAAAAGAAAACAGGCAGAGCAAAACCAAAAGACTAGCATAATTACACAATGCTCAAACAGCTTGTTCAACTGATCAAAAGTTTAATATCATGGACCAAAAGCTGCAATTTTAAACTTTTTAGTCCTACTATCTATTTTTTTCAAATTGGCTCTAGTGGCATTTATTTGATAGTGAATTGACAAGAAAGTGGGTAATCAGAGAAGGGGGAAGACATGCGGCAAAGGCCAGGAACCGAACTTGCGACAGCCGCTTTGAGAAAGAAGATCTCCATATGTGGGTTGTGCTTAACCCCTATTCTCTAATGTTTCTAATGTGGAACCAAATTTACTACGAGGTATTGACTTTTTAGTAAACTTTATTGGCTAAGTAACAGCAGCTTTGAGTTTAAATGAAGATTAAAATAACTTCTCCACAAAATTTTCTTTCTTGCTCATGATTATTTATTTAGCTATTTGAAGATCTTTTTTAAAATCTGATTATTGTCCAGCAAATTC
Source organism: Xiphophorus couchianus (assembly GCF_001444195.1). Classification (NCBI taxonomy): domain Eukaryota; kingdom Metazoa; phylum Chordata; class Actinopteri; order Cyprinodontiformes; family Poeciliidae; genus Xiphophorus; species Xiphophorus couchianus. The sequence goes on from NC_040239.1 coordinate 5,780,623, forward strand.
CTTATTCTCAAGGTTTTGATCAGGAGAATATGTATGTAAACAGAGCTTCAGAGAAGAATTTTCAAATACACTGCTCAAAAAAATAAAGGGAACACTTAAACAACACAATATAACTCCAAGTAAATCAAACTTCTGTGAAATCAAACTGTCCACTTAGGAAGCAACACTGATTGACAATCAATTTCACCTGCTGTTGTGCAAATGGAACTTTGTACAGAACAAAGTATTCAATGAGAATATTTCTTTCATTCAGATCTAGGATGTGTTATTTGAGTGTTCCCTTTATTTTTTTGAGCAGTATATTTCAGTTAAGAGACTTTGAGATTTTTCCGAAAGTTTCATAAATGCATTACCTTTGCTCCCCACCAGATGGCTTTAAAAGACCGTAAATTGCTTGTCAAGCAACCGAGACTTGCAATAACAAACATTAACTAGAAGGGGGCAGTAGAGCATCACTGAAACTGAACTGTGTTGGTGGGTTGAATAACTTCTTTTCTCTCTGATCCATCTGTCCTTTCACATAGAATTCAAATTAAGATGCAAGTTTTTGTCCTTCAGCTTTCCATTAATCACTCTGTTACAGAGTATTTCATTAAATCAGTTTTAACATAACTGTAGATACCACAGACATAATACTGCCTGTGGTTGTTGGTTCTCAGTTGGAAAATATTTAAACCGTCATTTAAGGAGCTTGTTCTCTGCGTCATCCAACTTTCTGACACTTTTAGTTCAGCGAAACAGAAGCGGATGCATTTTCTAAGAAATCTGCTGATGATATCTAAGAAAAATTTTAAAGAGATGGGAAATTGTGTTGCCCTATTTACAACATTTCAAAAATCAGAAATAAATATAACCCCCGTTACTGGGTCAAACTTTATATTTGAGCAATTTCTTAAAAAACTGGCAGGGTGCTGCTTGTGATTAGAGTGCAAGAGATATTTGAAAAACAAAAACCTGACTTTCCTTTTTCATCTGTCAAAAGCAAAATTGTAAATCAGAGAGGAAGTAACACAAACAGGGAGGCAGTAATAATGAATTTTCCCCACACAGAATATCAGCTACATGCCACTGAATATTTTACACAACCAATACAGCATTTACTTTAGTCATAGTTGTAGGGAGGCCATTCAGTTATAACAACAGATAAATGTAATTCCCACCTCAATAGCCTGTTGATCTCAAAACGTCAAGAGTAAAATGGGTTCAGACTCAGTCTAAAAATTGTTCAAATGTTTGGAAGAAACGGCATAAGCATAAGTTCTCCCAAAATAAATGTAGTTCTCCTGCCAACAGAAGAAATTTAACTGAAACAGCCACAATGTGCTGTGATATTGGGAAAATATTAGAATTTTAATTTCAGTTTGTTGCATTTTATTTTATTTTGACAACTATCAACCTCAATAGATTGAGGATTAAAAATAAAACCTAGAGCTCTTCTTAAAGATGAGTTGCAGCAAAGCCCACGCATAATTTGAGTGTTTTTCTCCCTGAAGAAGCTTTATCATGTAGCAGAGATGCTAATGTATTGGCTAGTATGTTGTAAGTCCTGACTCTTTGTGACTGAAACACTTTGATGTCAGTGGGATGGCTCTGGTCTTCCCTGCTGACTTTGAGTTGTCTGTTCTGATCTCATCTCATGTCATGCTGGAATTTTTGATTTAAGTTCTTTATTATTCACTGTAAACCAAAAAGTTTTAAGAGGGATTTTCAGAAAAGAAAACAGAAGAAAATGCATTTGATTAAAATGCAGCCAAAAGTGTAATTCTGTCTAATTTAACTGGAGCACAAAAAACTTTAATTGTATCATATAGCACATCTTAACCTATTGACTCCTGATGTCATTGAAGAAAAATCTATGAAGTCCTTCACAACTTTTGGCAGAACTGGTAAGTAATAAAAGTCTAAAAATAAAAACAACATAAAATTGAGTGAATCTTCATCAGTGGAGATTGAGCATCTGCATAGATCAACATGAGGTTAAGCAATATTACTGGGTGATTGGTTCAATGTTTGTTTAGAGGCTGCACATAAGTGTGCTATATAGTTTACACCAGATATTTAGCTAACAGGATAAAAAGACACAACATTTTTTTATTTACCGTTATTAAATTAACTTTTACTTTATACGTCAGTTTTCCACCATAATATTGAGAAAGGAGATTGATTCTGTGCCCCAAGTTGAGCATATTTTGGTGTGAAATGTGCATGTCAACCAGAGTAAAAGCAAAATACCTTGCAGGGCAGAGTGTCCTTATCCACAAACAAATCATGTATGAATAAGTCAAAATGAATAATATTTACCAACACTAGCTGAAAGGCCACTCAGGAAGGAAGATGAGCAGATCTAACAGGAACTAGACAAAGTTTGAGCAAACTCTTGTGAGAAGTTGAAGAAAGATTACCCCCAATGCAATTTGATGCAAGCTGAAAAGAATTATCTCATTATTCTGGGATTCAAAAAACACTAATGTTTTTTGTTTTATCTTAATCTACCTGAAACAGGAGATTTTGAGTCTAATTTAGTCAGAGAGTGAGAGAAAACTTAGTCAATGAGTTTTAAAAAAAAATAAATAATTTTTTTTTAAACTTCATTGGACTCATTAAAAAAAAACAAAAAAACATTGTATGTAAATATCCGGTTATAAATTACTGTACATGTCATATTTTTGTGAAAACGTAACAAATAATTTTGACAACCAGGTGAACAAATTACTTACACTAAACAACCAAATATGGAGAAAGGCAATGCTGCAATGTGCAGCACATCTTTCTATAGCAATGAAATGTGAGGCAGGTATATAAGACTGTGAAGGAGTCTTAGGGGTGTATTGATAAGTTTCTCAATTTTTATTTGGTGTGTTTTCAACATTGAATGTAGACAATTTGGAGACTGGAATCTCTGAATTACCACGTGGTTTGTTATGTTACTTCAATAAAAACTCATTTTAATCTGTTGGTTTTGGTGCATTGTTACCAGGGCTGCCACTAAGTTTGGAGGTTGCTGTAATTTCTTTAGTTTGCCAGCAGCAGTTCAGATGATAACTTATTTTATAATTTATTACTGTTCTCTTTAAAGTCATTTCTTCAAAGCAAATTTAAACTTCTCATGCATTGTCATTGGTAATGTTATAGTATAGAATTATTCCTCCGCATAGTTTAACTTTGACAATAAAGTCCACATTAGATTATTTCTCATTTGACAATCAAAGTTTACTTTGGAAGAGTGAGCTGTCATTTTATTCCTGTATTTGTCTTTTTCCTGTAGTTTACTTTTATTACCTTTTCTGCCTTTCCTTGTCATTTGTGTCTTCACTCTTCCTTTTCTTTCTTTCTGCTCTCCAACGACATGGTCTGACCAAACAGAGCCACTAATGGGCTCTCTAACAGGGTGGGCTTTACTTGAAATGTGCGAATGCACAACAGCAGAGAGGTGGGAGCCACTTTTCAGCTGAGAGAAATAGGGGGCTCTCTGCGGTGGTCCTCGTATTCTCATCCAAATGGAGATGCGTCTTAGCTCCCAAACACAGTTGCATTTGCACATCGGCGTGTTCACACGTGTGGATGGAACAGAGATTTGCAAGTTTCCATCTTTCAGTGAGAATAAAAATTAAATGAAAGAATCCCATCCACATAAAAAGGAGTGGAGGATGCATTTTTTTAAAAAAAAGCAATGTTTAAAACAGAAATACACATATTCAAGCATTTTGAATGAAAAGCGAGCAGGATTTACAAATAACTGCTGACGCTTTTGCTTTTTAATACATATTTTCCTTAAGGTTATGATTCATTTGAATCATAAAAATTGGCAGACCAGAACATTGTCGACTGCTATATGTATTTTATCCATCTGCTAAAAAAGCAAAATAAGTGACTATGTTGCTTTTTAGTGAAATAATAGAGGATGGAAACTGATGCAAAAAAAAAAAAACTACAAGCTCTTCTGAGTTACAATAAGGATGAGTCATACAATTTGGAGGCAGCCAGGCCAATTCTTTGTGCTGCATTATGTACACATTGTCAAGTCTACCCCTGGAGACAAATCTACACACAAAAATACTCTCAGACAAACATACATGAGTAGTTTCTAGAATATTTGTGCCTTCTGTTGATCAAGGTTAGCGTTGATCTTTTCTTAGCACAGCAGCTCTCTTCTGTGTTTGCTCTGTAATCTTGGATCATTGAAAGTAATGTGTTGTATGCATACACACACCTACTTTGCTACAAATGCCATCACCAAGAAAAGAAAAAGAAGAGAAATAAATACATACAGAGGAACAGAGTACAAGACGAAACGAAGATGTAAGGAGGTAACTCAAAGGGGCGATGAGATGTAGAATCAACGCAAGAAATAAGTGATGACAATAGCAGGTAAGGAAGACTCGCATCGTCTTGTTGAGAAGAAAAAGCCCAGATAGAGTAGAGAAGGCAAATGACTGAAAGAAGCAATTGACCGAACCACTAACAACTGTCTTCCTGAGCACCCAGGTGGTCTCTATTGACTGTTAGCTAATTAGCAGGCCCCAACTTTGAGTCCCAGTGATTACACTGCGAGAACATTCAACAAACCGATCCACTCAAAAGAGTGGAGATTAAAAAGGGACACTGAATTTATTGAACACAGCCCTTGCCCTTTTCACTAAATCCTGTTTACAATGGCAGCCAGAAGGACCAGTCACTGTGGCATTTCACTGCCATTTAGCCAAAAGAAGCAACATATCTGGAGGTAATTAGTCCAATTATGAGGCTGTTATCAGCTTTTACCAATGCCTCGGCTGCAAGTTAAATTAGTACCGATTATGATGATGGGATGTGCTTTATGCATTAATGATGGCAGAGCAAAAAAAGAAAAAAAAAACTAAATGGTTCAGGTGCATCCTTTGGAGCTAAATGTGATGTGGACATGTTGGTTTAGGTAAGATAAAAAAAAAATTGGGAATTTCTTTTTATGAAATTTTAAGCAAAGAAATTATGGGGTTGCCCAAAAAGGAGGGAATAAAGTATTTAGTTAAAGCATCAAATTGTCAATTTAAAATCTACTTTCTGTGAGTTGGAATTTTTAATCTGTAACTCAGCAATTAATTTGGGTTAATTAATGGATTGAGTTAGTGTGTAATTAATTAGAATGTGTGTTAGTGGACGTCTAGTTACAACATAAGCAAAACGTATCAAACAGACTGCATAGTGTGGGTTGAGTAGGTCAGGGATAACAGCATTCTGCTGATCAGGCAGTGAAAACAATAAAAATAAAAACTAGGCATCAGAATACCAATTAGGTCTATAATCAAAAACTGAAAAAAAGCTTCCCAATTAATCTACCATAACACAAGATACAACAACAGCAAAATCAAAAGAGGCATAAATCAGCGGTTGAAACTCCAGTCTCTGAGAGTTACCACCTTTCAAGTTTTAGGTTTATCCCTTCAACAAGTCTGAATGCAATGACTGGTTCGGAGTGACATCTCCTGAGGTTTATGACTAGTGAGGCACTGATTCTGATTTGCTTTCAATGCATAGAAGAAGAGCATCTGTTGCCAATGCATCGTTCAGTCAGTGCAACACAATGCCAACAGTGTTGAGGCACTGGTGGCAGTAATATATAGTGATGACAGGTGTACTCCTTTATCAACAATAATGTCTGCCCAACTTGCATCTGTGCATTCTCAGTGTGCTTGCAGGTGTAAATAATTAATCTTGTTATGACAGAGATGGACAGTTAGCAGAGAAAGCAGTGGTGTAGTTCTTTCCTACAGATTTTACTCTAAGCTTTTTAAACTGTTGAGTCTGCATCTTCATCCAACCAACATCACAGCATCACTAAGTGCACTAGCATTGAGAACCTAAACAAATAGAAATCCCTAAAACATTGTACTGTAGCAAAAAAGCAAAAAAACAAACTTTTCCTTGTGCAACAGAGATCATTGCAAATTATCATTATGAAAGTATTGTTATTAAAACTACTAAGCTGAAAATGCACCAACATATCTAATGATGACACATATTATTATACAAATGGCCTTCATGACTGGATATTGCTCGTGTATCACACCGTCATCCTGTTTTTGTAGAAGCTGAACCTTTTAAATGGTGGAGCATATTTTCTTATCATTTTGTGGAGTCCATTTGAAACACTCACGATGTTTCAAAAAAAACATTAGAGAATAGCAGGGTAGACTATAGTCCTGGTATTATTAATATCAGCTCTCTGAAGTTCTAATAAATTCTGAAGTATAGATATGTTCTTTTAAGATCAAAGCTTTGCAAAGATGAAACTTCTGAAATGTACTTTTGAAAATGACTAACAAGTTAGATTGCAGTTCTCAAAGGGGTTGTGCTTGGTATGCCTTCTTCCTTTCATTTATCATCAAACTGTTTTTAGTTAGCCACAGTCCTTTGCTCAGGTGAAACTATGTGACAGAATAAATTCACAAGCCCTGACAGTATTTTCCTGAGGCAGTTGCTAAGATACTAATGTTCTCCATGAATTGACTCATTATGTGAGGCAACAGTTTCACGAGGTAGAGTCAAGCTCTCTGCTTCCCTTGCAGAGAAATTTCGCCTGGGTATCATCTAACGAGAACTGTCAGAAGTACCAGTAAAGAGAGGCAGCAGCATGCAAGACTATAATTACCAAAGGGAAGCTCATAACTCAAATCAAAGGTGATCGGTCAACATTCCCAGAAACAACTTAATTTTGAAAGGCACCACACTAATTGGCACCTCGTACGTCAGTCATTAAACACCTTTCAACCAGCCCACATGCAATCATCTTCCTGCTGCCTCCCATCTGTGATGTCAGCTACAGTTTTGTGAACTTTTTTATTGGAGTCGATTAATGTTCATGTGGCATCAAGTTGAACTGTTACATCTCCGAGTGGCCTGACACGGATATATCTTTGCTAAGAAAGAAGCCACAATTCTCTGTATCTCTGGATGAGCACTCTATCAGGCCCTCATCTTTTCTCTCCATCTTTAACGTTTATAAAGCGTTTTTCAGGGGTGATATCGGGTTCAAACACAAGTGCGTTCCTCAGGTGGTCACACTGATGGCACAGTGGCTAAAGTGCTTTGACTCAAGAGATTCCGACTAATTTCTAGAGTGTAAATGTAAAATGTGTTAGCAGGTTGTCAAGAATTAGTTACTGTTGTGTACTTACATCCAGATCACTGTGACTTATTTTTTTAAAGATCATGTCAAATAAAGAAAAATATCGTGCAGATATTATGTGCCATGCAGTGCCTGAACCAACAGGTTTCCATGACAACTAGACCAGCGACAGGTTCCCTGATAAGTTGTCAGCGAGAGACAAGAAACTAACCACTTGTACTGTCTGTTTCACTGACATTGGGTTAAAATTTCATCACAGGCTTTGACAGGTGGCATGTTGCCAGCACCGAGTTAGATTTCTGTGAGTTTGGGGTGTTTGAATCTCTCGGAAAAAGTTATATTTGCTGAATTGCATTATATGAATAAATATTTGAAAAGAAACCAGATTTTTGTAGATTGGATATGGTACAACTAAATTGGATTGTTTTTTGTGCAAACAAAGAAATTCTATTTTAAACAAACTGGCTCTGTATTATTACAAACTAAAATTTACTTCACAAAACTTTCTGGAGAAGTTAATGTTGCAAATATAAAAGGTGAAATAAACTATTTGCATGATTTATTTAAAACAATAAGAAATGAAAACAGTTCTTTATAAGTAGGACTTTTACTGTTTTTCTTCTTTCCTCTCACAGCTCATCGCTTCTCTTAAACTCATCTTTATAACATTAAAGAACACAAAAAAGGCTGGTGGCATTTTTACCCCAAGTTTTCCAACTCATGTGGGAATAGTTCACTGCAGATATTTCCAGTGGTTCATCTGTTGGTACAGAAAATATGTTTGAAGTTTTATGTTTTTGATGTTTACATTTCCTTAGAGACAATGCCGTGGGAGCAGAAATAATGACACAAAAACACTTGAAATTGAAAGTTGCTCAAAGAAATATGCATTAATAGTGGCTAGAAGGTCAGAGTCAATTTTTAGAGGAGGACATTTTAACAAGAACTTAGCCATGCAGAAACGGATGCTTCTGCTTAAAAGTTTTCAGGATACATTTTAATAATATTATTTTCTGCACATAGAACAAAAGCTAGTATTTCTGCTGCTTTCCTTCCAGATCAATAAACACATATTCTTTTGTTTCTTTCTGAAGAACAACTTGAGGAGGATAAATTGCACAGTAACGGAGGTAATGTATAGTCACTTAAACTCAAAAACACTCATTTCGGCTTTCCACTTTTAAATCTTTTACTTCTTTTCATCTTTTTTCATTTAAGTAAAAATAAAGTTTCAATCAAAGTTTGCTTGTTGTGACTCATGCAGCTTTGTCCTGCTCTGTTTTTATGTTTTATTCTATCGCTCCATCCACTTCTGCTGAATAGTCTGTCCATCACCATATTTTAAACACAGCGGCTCTACTGCTATGGAGACATATGCCCACAGTAACGTCAATGCTCCAGTAGCAAAACTGATCATTTCATTTGCTGCAAAACATCCGCTTACTGCCTGCGCTGCACAGAAACATAGCTCTTTCTGTCCAACTAAGAGACATCACAATCTGCTGCACTTAAGTAAATGTAAACACCTGCTTAGATATCATCATGCAGAGATGTTCACTCAAGTTACACTAAAAGTCTCAAGCTGTCATGAAGTGGTGGAGTAGGGTGGTGAGGCAGAAGCTGTAGACCCAGGATGTGATAAATAAATGATTTTAATGATGAATAAGTCCACAAATAGTCCAAAAACACAGGCAGCACGACTGAGCGGAAGCCAGGGCTCAACGTCGGTAGCAACTGGTATCATAAAGGACAGCACGAAGAACTGAGCGCACAGACACACAGGTGACACTAAATACACAGTAGGGTAATCAGGGAATGAGAAACACCTGGGAGTAATCAAAGGGAGGACAGGACAACACCAAGACTCAGGGACACAGAAAACTCTAAATAAATACACAGAAAAACACAGAACATGACACAAGCAATATGATCGTATTAGAACCACAAAGACTTGTGGTTGTCCTACAGGTCTGTTGACTTTAGTGTAAATAAGCAAGCAACTTAAAATTTAATTTACTGTCATGTCATATCACAGCAGTTCATTCTCTTAGGCTATGTTTAAACAGACCTCTTCCCTAATAGTGATTCCATTGCAGACTGCAAGCAATTGAAGTTCTGATGGTGAAAAACGGACACAAATGGTGATATTCACTCTGATTTTTAGGGAAAACTTGAAATAACGTAAGCATATTTGACTAACTGGTTAGCATTAGCTGGACAATAATTAACCTATTGTACATTTCAAGAGTATTCAAAACCCTTAAACTTTCTTACATTTGTCACATTACAACCACAAACTGCAATGTATAACAGGGATTTTAAAGGATCGACAAAAACAAGGTAGTGGACAATAAATCTGCAAGAAAAATAATCATTTGGGGTTTCATATAAAAATCTAATAAGCATTTATTAAATGCTTCAAATGTTCAAACTACTGGTTTTAGATAAAGCATAATTCATGTGTTGGAATGGCCCACTCAATGTCCTAACCTAAATTCATTGGAAACTCTGTGGTAAGACCTGTCAAATGCTCTTCATGTACTATTTTTGCAAAGAAGCATGGACATAAACTTCAGTTTTTAGATGTACAATGACGGCTGTAGAAACATATTCAAAATACAAAGTCTTCAAAACCAAGCATTTCTTTCTTTCGACATTAGTTAGGTTACGTTAGGTTGGTTTTCTATAAAATACACAATTCATAAACTACATTAAAGTCTCTCATAATGAGAGATGTGAAAATGTTCAACTGCCATGGAAAGTTTTTCAAGGCACTGTTCATTTAAACCTTTAAACATTTTTTTTAGTATATGTCACAACTAGATGTTTTGTAATGTCCTTTTTAACAGGGAGCCAGGCAAAACAGGACTGGTCCATACAGTGGCCCACCTCTGAATCTGGAAAGGAAAACACTCCAGTGTGCCAGCCAGAGGCCAGTCAGTGGATTCGTTTCCAGCTCTCCCAAAGCCCCAAAGTTCAGTCCAAGTACAACCAGCACATGTGCCACAGTCCACAAGCTCTGGCGCCCTCTTTCTACACAGATCGACTTACTGTTGAAAACCCCGCCACAGGACTCTTCCCTTCTTTGGACTCTGGTCACCGTTCCCTGCCACCATCACCTCACCAAAGGCATTTTGGTCACACACCTCCTCGGACTCCTTTGGTGGTCAACACCATGACTCCACCAGGTACTCCCCCCATGAGACGAAGGAACAAAGTGAAGGCCCCTGGAACGCCACCACCGCCAAGCCGCAAGCTCATCTATCTGCTGCCTGGTTTCACGGCGTTGCATCGGAGCAAATCCCATGAGTTCCAGCTGGGGAACCGCTTGGATGAGACTCAAACACCAAAGTAAGTGTTAACCCCACTGTGTAATTTAAATTATTTAAATATTTTTGCATTGAAATGAAATTTTCTTAAAAATTATTTATTTTGTTGTGGTAATGAAGCTTTGTGACTAATTTATTAGCTTCTTGTCCCCTAATTTGGTGTTTTAAACATAATGTCTTAAGATATTAGTGGTCAGTTGGTTTAGAAAACCTTCAGAGATTGTGACTGATCCAAGTTTCTCAAAAGAGAAATTGGACTTTAACTTTCCTTTTAGCAGCGTTGCTAGAACATAATCTTTTACCTGACCTCAATCAGATTAATTCCTAGGAGGATATCATTGGCCATAAAGGAGCTCTGGCCTGTCAGAAGAGATAAGGGGCTTAGTTCCTGACTCGCCACCCCTATGTCTGGTGCTATGTTGATCAGATTTGGCCATGAACACGGTCCTCTACTACTAGGTAATCAGGAACCACAGTCTGCCTCAGGAGAGATGCACTCATTTTGATAATGCCATTACAGTAGATGACATTGCCCTATCGCTGCTACACTTTTGAGAGCTGTCCAGTGTTTTTTGATGGCCATCTGGGTTATATTTGTTTTATGCCTGGTTGCTCATAGGGTTTCATCGACATTTGTTGGTGGCTCTCGGTGTGTATGTGCATGTGCAACCAGTGGATCATAGCTGCAGTGAATAGGCTCAAACGGCATTAGAGAATTGATTACCGGTCCCCGAGCGTTGATAGACTGCAGGCGGCATGTTGAGCCTCTCTAATCAATGGCCTGTGTGTGTGCCTGGAAACGTTGCATCTTATTGCGAAAGGGCAGATATGCTGGCTTCTCTGATAGCCAAGTATTTCTGGTAATACATCATAATTGGTTGGAGATCGTTGCTGGCAAGCGTCACGTTGATTTTTCACTTCTGGCATGAGACACTTGCTTGGTTTATATGTGAATATGCAAAGGAACTGGCTTCATTGCAAAGTTGGCATCTGTTTTTCTCTTCTTTATTCAAATACATCATCAGAAGGAAAATTTGGTTATTTTCTTACTCAATGCAAATATTTTCCTGAGGAACTATCTCAGACATGAGGAAAATATTAATTAAATGCCTGCAGTTTGGATTTTCCCTGTTCTCTCCTTACATAGGATATTGCAGCCTTATGAAACCTGGATTCTAATAAGCTCCCACTGCTCCGTCTGTCCTTGGTTTCTTGAGCTTAATTGCTTGGCACTGTGGCCAGGACACCATAACATGGATTACCCCCTGACCCAAAGAGGCCTGTTTCTCGCTTTATCTTAATGAGATATGGTCTAATATCTCATTATCACTGCATAATATACCAGTCCTGAATGTCCAAAGCTGCTCAGCAAATGTTTTTGAGTGAAAAAATGGTTCACTCAATGGCTCACTTTTTTTTCCACTGACGGATAAATGTCACTGCAAAACTAATATCTGCCTATTGTGTTCCTTTTGCCTTAGAAACACTATAGTATGTAAGAAGAAAATGAAGATATAATGAAAAATTCAAACACTATTAAACGTCACTTATTGACAAGTTAAAGTACCAACTTTAACATGGACAACAGTTGATGGTGAAAGTGCTTTGAAAGCTTCTGAGAGATTAATTCACTGTTAAATTTAGACCAGCTGTAGATAAACCTCAAACACACAGTTTTCTTGTATATAATTTTTAGATTACACCTCAACAGATTTATGAAAGGAAGTCAATCTCCATAAACCTAACTCAATTTTAGACAAGAAGGAATTGTCTAAAATCTAGCAGAAAAGTACCTTAATGGTACCCTTTGTAAGATGTAAACTTCTTAATTTAGACAAAGTTTATGAACCTAGATAATTTGGTAATTAATACTAATCTAAAATATAAATATTTTAGTCTGAATAAATATAAAAATGTGACACAAAAGGTTTATGTCTTTTCATACAATTTATGTAATTATCTGTGTGTTTATCAGATTAGATATTTTTTCACTAATAAAAAGCTTGATAAAATTAGGAACTCATTTTTTTTAAACTAATACAAGAATAAATGCAATAGTATAATGCACACCCTTTCAAGTTTGTTCTGCTTTGACCATAGATTTGCAGGGATTGTAAAACTTATGATTTTTAATCAGGAGAATTTATCCCAGATATTTGGCAACAGGCATCTCTACATGGAAATATAAGCTCTATTTGGTTCTGTAGTCCAGTTTTTGAAGATAATCAGAATAGACATTTCATGGAGGAAATACAAATAAGCTGATGCACTAATTCATTCTTCATGTATTTGAGTCTAGAGCATCTTCAAGGATATTTCTAATATTTATCTTTCAATTAACTGCCCTGGGATTTTTAGCTCAACCTCAGTTTCACTCTCTAAAAATTGTCTCTGATTGTTCTTTTGGGTTGCACCAGCTTTGGTGGTCCGCTTGTCAAACCCCTGTCTTCTGCTCTATGGCTTTGTGATTTCTGGTTTAATGTGTTTGTCTCTGAGGTAATGTTTTCTTTTCAGATTCCAGCGAACCACAGAATGGTTTTCACTCCTCCACCCTGAACCTCCCATCCCGCCTCTTAGAAATAATGTATCCAGTATTAGCGAACTTATGAAAGTCTCATCCTGAGATGAAACAGATACCAATTTTGAAAATCATAATGCAGAAGAGATGGCAAACTTTTTGTCTGTGTGCTGGAATTAGAAACCTTATTTTGTTCCTCACCACCTGTCGAGAGCACATTGAAATTTATTCAGTTTTGTTTTGAGTTAATTCACTCCTTTGTCTCCTGACAAACATATTTAGTTTTGTTTTTCTCCCTGAATGCTCCTCTCTCTCTCTCTCTCTCCAATCTCCACATTTGTCATTTCCTGCTGTGTACATGGGCCAATTTTTGAGTGCTGTCAGCTTCATAAGTGATAGAGCAGAAAGCTTTACAGACAATTAAATGAGGTTGTAATTGAAAGATTAGCAGATATTGTCACAAAGATGCTCAATTAAAATTAAAACATTACTTAGCAAGAACAATTAAAGAAGATGAATGCAGTTTTATAAATTGGCTATTCGTGTTCGTGTTGATCTTTTTTTTTAACAGCAAAAGCAAATTATGTTTCTCATTTAGAGTATAAAAACGAGTAATTTCAGATTCATTAACATGCAGCATATTGGCTTATTTAATTTAATTTGGTTACATTTGCTGTTAAGCATACTGTGTTGAAAAAATATTTAAATGCTCTGGTGAATTGGTACGTTTCCTCACTTGCAAAGAAGAACTCTGTATTATGGTAGTTTCATTTTATTGAGGAGAGACAGAATATCAGTCCTCCATCTCTGCAGAAACTGCAAATATTCCAGTTTTTGATTGCTGTTTGCAAACTTGAAGCTCCATCTAAAAATCTGGAGATTGTTTATGGTACTTCAGGATTTGATGTGTTTCTTCTTTAGTCAGTTATTAGTACATTAGCTTTATGTTTTGGAACATTTGTATGCTGTATTTGTCACATGTGTTGAACGAGCATTAGGACTGTACCGTTTGCAAAGCAACAGGCTGAGGAGTAATGTTTCCATCTCCATTATTGTGTTGATTTGTTCTTAGCATTTCTGCTCCTCCAAACATGATTGGTTGGGTTGACACCATATATCTAATCTTCGATCTTATCTAACCATAGCCCTTTCTCCCCATCTTCATCTGATTCCTTTAGAAGTTTACTGGTAAACCTAAAACATGCCTTCTATGGCAGTTCTGCAAAATATCAGTCATTTTCTATGTTACCAGTGGTTTTATTGTTGATCCCAATTGCCTTCAGATCCTGAATAACCACATTACCTCTTGATGATTGTCTTAATCACAAGCCAAGATGTTGTTGATCAACAATTCGAACCTCCTTACTAAGATTCTTGTGGATGCTCTCATCCATCAATATGAACATTGACTTTTTATGACAGTTTGAATGGAAGCAAGTGATTCTGTGGACCGCTGAGCTTTATACACATAATATCAAGTAAAACTGTAAATGATTGATTGTAATCAGTGTGTCACATTGGAGCATAACTTTTCTGTGGACAGGAAATACATTTTTCTCTCAAAGAAAGGAAGCAGTTTTTGAGTCACCCTGTTGTATGAACAGAGCTGGCTATTAAATACTTCTTATCGAGGTCACAGACAGCGCTTTGTTACAAAAGCAATCAAGAAGCTTCCACCATTTTTAAATTGTTTTTGTGGGAGCATTTTGGGAACTTCGAAAAAAAGAGGAACAGACTAGAAAAAAATTATCTGTGCACAATTTGAGAGTACCACAACTCACTAAATGCTACAACGCTATAGTCAGCAGCTGCTCATGACCTATTTGTTATATTTCACAGTGTTTCAATAAGTCTTAACCGCATCGCATCATCTTTTGTTCACAATACTAAAACACTGATCAAACCTGAATGGGGAGAAAAAAAAATCAACTATAAAAACAGATTTGAAAAAAAGATATTCATGAAAATGTTTTGTGAAAAAACATACGCAGCAATTTTAATGTTTTCAATTAAAATTTAAAATGACTTCAAAGGAACCACAAGAATTATTTTAAAATATAAGTTTGGTTTTATTCTCCATAAAAAAAATAACAAAATAAAAAAAAAAAAACTTATTTTCAACGTCAAATCAAATGAAACATTTTTTAGTAGCACACAAAGTTTATATTTGTTTCACCATACAGTGAAGGTAAAGAATGATTTTCACTTTTTTAAATAATCGTTTTGAGGTTTTTTGTACTTTATTGTGTTGGAATACAAAAAAGCTACAAAGTTATTCAACAATGCTTATCAGAGGAATAACTGTCTTGTATTCCTATAATGTATTATCTACGGAGCCCCTAAGGGGACATGGAGAGAAAAAAAAAGGAAAGAAATCCCGACTTATTATCTCGAGATCCCGACTTATTATCTCGAGATCCCGACTTATTATCTCGAGATCCCGAGATCCCGACTTATTATCTCGAGATCCCGACTTATTATCTCGAGATCCCGAGATCCCGACTTATTATCTCGAGATCCCGAGATCCCGACTTATTATCTCGAGATCCCGACTTATTATCTCGAGATCCCGAGATCCCGACTTATTATCTCGAGATCCCGACTTATTATCTCGAGATCCCGAGATCCCGACTTATTATCTCGAGATCCCGACTTATTATCTCGAGATCCCGACATCAGTACATAACGACCTAATCACAGTGATGGAGGACACCCACCCATGGGGTAGATATATAGATTTTTATTTCGAGCTTGGGCTTGAGTATAAACACATTAAATCAGTGCTTGACAGCAGACATGGATTTAGTATTAGTGAGAGACATCTGAAGAGAGTTTTCAGAGCGCGGGGACTCATTCGGCACAAGTCCTTTTCCGACTTGGCAGTTTTGGTAGAATTCATTAATAACCAGCTACAGTCCTCTGGACAGCTTCATGGTTACCGATGGATGTACGCTAAATTGCATGTGCATGATATCCTCCTCTGGGACATCTCTGGACCGCAGAAAATGATATAAGTCGTCCTCCATAATCAATGTAGACACACTCCCCCACGTTTACCGCATAAAAACATGCCTTTCCCCCCCAAAAAAGTAACTCGCGATTTTTCAGAAATGTCGCGGGATCTCGAGATAATAAGTCGGGGTAATAAGTCGGGATCTCGAGATAATAAGTCGGGATCTCGAGATAATAAGTCGGGATCTCGAGATAATAAGTCGGGATCTCGAGATAATAAGTCGGGATTTCTTTCCTTTTTTTTTTTCTCTCCATGTCCCCTTAGGGGCTCCGTACTTATCAGTTTAATTTAAAAAAAATTATCCTAGTTACCCCAACACCATTTCAATCACCATTTTTAGAAGTGAAACAAGAAATGCACTTTGGTAATGTTGTACCCTATGTGTCTCTGTTTTTGTGATGCTTAAATTTTTCAGCATCCCTCAGTCTCTCTTCATGCCCTTTTCAAAGTGGAGAGGCTATTTGGGCTGAAGTGTCAATAAATAAACCTCATTGTCTATGGTAATAAGTAGTAACATGCATTTGTGGAAAAGGCCAAGTGAGTTTTCAGTCTGTCACAGTCCCACTAGACACGTCACACCAAGAACGCTCTGGAAAGTGGGCGTTTTTGTTTTTCCCCTGCCTCTTGTCTTGCTTTCCTTCAGTAGGAATGGTAATATCGTATAGTTAATGCCACCTTATGAGACTTTCGCAGGTTTTTGAATGTTAAGCACTTTCTTATTGAATTGGATGTTTGCTAATAAATCACATGGTGCCAGGGGTTGGCATGATTCACTCTCTTCTTCTCTCTGGGTAATTCTACCACGCAACACTCAGGGGAAGCAAATTTGCATTCCTTCCATGACTAATTTAGCTGTTTGCTTTCACTTCACTGGTGTACACATCATATATTTCTCTCCCCTTTCCCTTTCCCCTTTTGCTCTCTATTTCCTTCTCTTTTTGACTTCACCCCTCTCATTATGCATCTTTTTGAGAACCTATCAATGCGTTATTTTACAGTCATTCCTGATTTTTATATTTTCTTCAAAAGATTTTGGTTCATCGGTGTAGGAAATTAAACCAAAAATAGTCCTAATGATGAAGTTTTAAACGTCATAAATAGCAAATTCACATCTTGGCAGCAAGCAAGTTCTATATATAAATACAAGTTTTTATTCCATAGTTATAAAATAATCCCTTCCTCAAAGGGAAGAGAAAATATGCTTATTTTATCCTTAATTTCAGATGGGGTTAAGGTCAAATTGTTTCAATTTAAGATGAAAATCTATTTAAAAATACGCTGAGATGAGATGCTTTTCAACTCTTAGTGGTTGGACCCAGTATCGACTGAGATGGTACAAGAGTTGGAACCCCAATGTGCTAGACTTGTTGTAGCGTAGCCCCAAAATAGCTACCTGTTGCTAGGTTATATTGCTGACTCCCTTCCCTTATTGTCCAAGAATTCAGGATTGTTACACCTTAGAAACTTTTGATCCTCTCTCTTTTTTCGATCTCAGCTACTAGAATCCCACATTTATAAAACTAATAGAATGACTTCTGTTTAGCCTGATAGTTGTCTCTGGACTGCGAGACTACAATCAGTCTATGTGATATCAAGTTGTTGTATTTTTTTACACTGTCAACACAAAGTTAAACATTTACACATGAGAAAAGCTTGTGGATCACACCAAAGTTGCAAGACTCATTACAGTAATGGGAAAGATGAATCAATAATGGTGCAGAACCAACAAACTGATGCAATGAACAGCAAACTATCGAGGTCATGACCTAAGAACGCGCTCATCGGCATCAGCAACTGTTTGTGGAAAGAGTTGACTAAGATTTTCTTTGATATTTCCCTCATGAAGTTTCTCTATTGACCCTTACTGTTGGAAATTCGTGATTTTATTAAAACTAAATCAGGCTATTAGAAGAATGCAAACATTAAGTAACTTGACAACTGTCTGACTGACAGTTAATTTATTAGTCAGACTTGTATTATAATTACTGTGTCAAAAAAATTTATAGTTAAAGTTAGGTAAACATGCACCAACCTACTGGTGTGTTGGTACAAAGTTAGTTGCTAAAATTGTCCAGCTCTATCAAGACATGACATAAATACAACGTTGGATGTTTGGTTTAATCTCGGTTTTAAACTGCAACATTTATGTTGCAAAGCACAAAGCTAATTAGAATATTTAACTTGCCTCTAAGAGAAAGTTGAAAACCGAGTTTTGAGCCAAACAGAAAACTTTTATTGCTGCATTAAGTTTGGCCAAACTTTCTTGAGCTTTTCCGATTGTATTTAAATGGGAGGTTGTGTCTGTTGCGATTCTCTTCACAATCTTTTTCTGAAGTTTTAATTGGTCAACCATTTCCTGAACTAACTGAAATGGCCCGTCAGTGCACAACATCAGAACTGTTGAGCTACCTGGAGACGTGCTTAGTGGTTCACAGGTCTGGAACGGAGCTAATCTCATAATATAGATTGCTGTAGTTTCTATGGTTACCTGTAGTTTTTTTTTCTTTATATAGCTTGTGCACTGGTTTAAAACAGGGATTTTACTGTTGACTGGAGCCTTGCTTGAGCTGTCCAACATGGGATTAGACAGTAATACCTAAAAGTAAGTTTTCCAAATTTAACACAAAAAAATACCTGCAGTATATACCTAAATATATATTTACACAAGTTTTCAGATGATCAAACGTTTATATATTAGATAAGGAGGGAAAACTACTTGAAAAAGCAGTTTTCAAATAATAATTTCATTTATTAAAGGAAAAACCTGTCCAAACCAATCCAGCTCTATATAAAAGAGTAATTGGCCCCCAAATATAATGGTTGTGCCAATACTGGTGAAAAGAACTTGAAGTGGTTCCAGTAGCTCTCATTAAGTCTTTGACATCTCTGTGGAAAAATTTTGGCCCATACTTTTTTTTTTTTGCAGATTGTTTAAATTCTGTGACATTGTAGGGATTTGAACATTAATGATCTACTGATATTTAGGTACAGACCCATTTGAAAAGTTAAAATCAAAATCAATATTTTTGAAAAAGTACATTTCACTAAAGGAAAGACATTAGATACATTTATAATTATGTTTTCAAGGTTTTATTTGTGGTAATTAAGATACATTTTCACTTAAAGTAAATTAAAACATTAGAATATTTTATCAGATCAATCATAAAACATTAATTTTGAAATATAGGCTTAGTGGAAAGTATATTTAATATCTGCTGAAAGGTTAATATGGTTTTAATTTTTTTTTTTAATTTGACAACAGGCGTGATCAGAACGCATAT
The DNA here is from genome assembly GCF_001444195.1 of Xiphophorus couchianus. NCBI lineage: Eukaryota > Metazoa > Chordata > Actinopteri > Cyprinodontiformes > Poeciliidae > Xiphophorus > Xiphophorus couchianus. Next base: position 5,799,869 of record NC_040239.1, read on the forward strand.
TTTAATGTATGAAATATGATAATACAGTGTTTGGCATGAAGGCCAATGAGTTCAGATTTATTGTGATTTTACCATTTTAGTCTACTTGACATTGACTAGACTTTTTCTAAGTGTACATTTTTTTTTCCTCAATTGTCTTGGGCGTTATCAAAGTTTGAGATAGCCTTCTGAGCTCTTTTTATTTAGCTGTTTTAGTTGCTCCAATAGATGTCATTTTTGCTAAATCTTTTCTGTATTGTAGAATCATAAACAAAATGATGCTAAAGGGCATCTACAGTGCTTTAGATGTTTTATATCAGAGTTGCAAACCTGTGGATGTGTTGTCAATGGGCTCATTGACAAGTTTATTTTACACTGACCATTCCTTTAAACATTCACCACTGCTTCATGTTTTTTAGATAAAGGATCATAATGTTATGTTTCAAAGCAGAATGATGTGGGGATTTTTGAGATCTTGTTGCCTACTTCATGATGTCAGATAGGTTCTATTTAAAATATTTTTTAATTCAGTTGGTCTTAGGCCTGAATGTGACAAGAAAAGTTGTGGTTAATAACAGTAAATGAATAATTTGATTACCACAAAAGGCCACATTAGTTTGGTTAACTTACTTCCCTTTTCTGTTTCCTTATGCTATCTTTGTCTGATATTAAAATTTGCTTCAGTAATTATTTTATAGGAGCTAACTGAAATGAATCTAATCATTGTCTCGTAGGCTGATCTGTTATTTTTTGGCATGTTAACAGGCTATTACAAAGCTATGGCCTCTAAGTTGTTCCCCTGATACACCCAGAACACATACATAGCCACACTGACCCTGACCCTGAGAGATATTTGAGGTGAGGAACATTCTCAGTCTAGTTAAGTATACTTCCCAAAGCCGTGCCTCTGCAAAGAGAAAAACAGCAAAAGACGGGAGTTATTTTTTCTCCCTAAGGAAAGGCTCATCCATGTTAATCAGGGTTTTGGCCCTTGTGCCATTAATGATAGTTCAGGTTAGAAGAGATGTCTACAGCCAAACGCTACCGGCCCTCCTTTCCATCCATTTACTCATATATTGGCAGTAAAGAGTGCTCAGCCCTACCTCCCTCGACGGTCGGCCTAGAAATTGGAGTCATGATTATGAATTTATATGAGTGTTTAAGTGTAGGGGTTAGGCTCAAATGCCACAGTTACTGGTGAAAAATTGATTTATTAGGCAGATGGTTTTCCTGCAGTGATTTGTGAACGAGCCGGGAGCTTGTTGGGGTAAATGTTGTGGTGAGAGCCTTCTAGAAAGCTTCTGCAATACTCTCCTGAGATTATTACAAAAAAAATTAGATATTTGAGAAATTGCCATTTTCATTCACAATGGGCCTAAGACATTTTATTAGATTTTGGGGAAATCAAGTTTTGCCTTTATTCAATCTCGATGTGGCTAATATAGAAAAAGAATTTCCTGACATGATCATTAGCGTTTAATTTCTAGTGTAAGTTGCAGGAAGATGGGAAACATTACCTTGACAGATACAACTCAAAGATGTTCAAGACAAATTCAAAGTTAGCTGATGTATTACAAAGTAAGAGTCTAACTGTTTTACTACCCAGCATCCATAAGGAGTGTTATTACAACCATTTATCTTTCCAGCCGTCAAGTTGAGTCTTTCATCTCAGTGTTTCTCTCTGATGTTCAAGTCACAACTGATAATATCAGCTTCAGATCCGATATTGTTCCGGCACCCCCTCCTTCCTTTTGGGTGTGCTGTCATTTACTGCTCTGCCTGTGCTTTAAAACTACCACTTAACCCACAAAGCTGTGGGTCAGATAGCTGTTCTCACACCCAGCGTCGACGCTTTAATGCTCGGATTAGAGAGTTTAAGGTTTGAGCAATGGTTTTATTTTGTCTGAATAGAGAAAATAGATTTTGAATCAACTGAATGCTGGGAAAAATATGCACAAGTACAAGCACAAACAGAGAAAGAGGGCGAGAGCCCCACAGGCATGCATGCAAGAGATAAGAAAAGGAGGCTGGTGGATTTTAAAAACCTCAACATTTTGGAATACAGATTACTCAGTCCCTTCTTTTGTATGATGTGGTGCAGTTCAGCTCACAGACAAGAGCACAAACTATATATGGGAACATCTAGAGCAAATAGCAAATATGAATTTTTTCAGCACAACTGTTAATCAGTTGTGCTGAAACTGATTTCATTGAGGAGAAATTCCAGAAAGTCCAATTTTTTTTACTCTAATATCGGTTCATTGAAGTTTGGCAGACAGTCATTTATGCACAGCTCTGTTAAGCATAATCTGGACTTAGAAAGACCATGATGTTTTAATTTTTCAGCCATACTGCTATAGAATTGCAATCATCTTTGGGTTTATTGTCCTGTTTATCACCTGGCCTCACATTTGATATACTTTAGTATTCAGAAGGGTCAGAGTTGACTCAAAAACTGTGGGGTGCCCAGTTCCTGTGGGTGCAAAGCTGATATACTTGGTTTTCTTTAAACACTGTGTTATGTTGTGACTTTAATATTTAAAATATTAAGGTTTGCAGAATCTGAGAGAAATGCTTGAGTGTTTTGCATATTCTCCAAGCACTGTACAGCCTTAAACCTGGTTTATTGTGCTTGGATGCTCAGTTCTGCATGCGCTGGCTTCATTTTAACATATTTCTTTTTTCATTGTGGATTGATAGATTTCAAAAACGGTAAAATGATCTTTTTACCCAAACCACATTTCCTGATTTCTAACATCATTACTGGTATCTGTCCTTCTTTGTGTTCCGTTAAATGCATTTAAATTACAGTACAATGAGAGCAGTGCCTTTGTTGAGTGACTTTTAGCTGCACATCATCATCCATTGTCATTCTGCCTCCAGTACTTAACCTAAGTGTGCAACAAATACATCTCAAGCCATACTTGACCAAAATGGCCAATGTCTCAGAGTTTGCACTAATTTACTGTTGATTAAACATAATAAACATATCTAAAAAAAAATAGCTCTAGTCTTAATTTTAATCCTATGCTTTATGTGAACTTTATGTGATAAGTCACATTTGACTTATCATTAGTCAAATGTGGTTGACAAAAAAAAATTGCATTCTTCAAAGACAAATCTATTGCGAAAGCATTGAAGACATTAATTTTAGGGGTTTAAGTGTTCTGAAACCTAGCAGAAAAGTTTAACTGTTTAACTGCAATTATATCATGCAACACCATGATATAATTGCCTTCAGTGTCAGCTTATATAGGTGATGACAAATGATGCTGGAGCCTGTTTGTATTTCAAAGCTATGAAGACAGTTTTTCTATTCATAACAAATACTGTGGTAACAAATGACGTAACTTTAGTGGAAATTATCCATTAGACGGATGCCAAGGAAATTTCATCACTGCAATTCACTGTTTGAGCTTAGGTTCATCCTGTTCTGAGGCGTCATTAATCATTGCTTTGTCACCCTTATCATTTTTACACAGAAGCTTTTGTTAAATGAACAAGGTCTCCTAAAACAACAAATTTTCACACAGAGCAGGTTTTCCTGAAACACTCCCAAGTGGATTATTGTAAAGAAAAGAGTCAGCGTTTCTGTTTTGATTTGAATTACTCACTACTTCATAAGTTTAAAAAATGGCTTTCTTTTACAGAACAAAATAGTCATGCTGTCACACACAAAAAGTTTAAGCCATTCCCAGTATCATTTATAACAATATGAAGTTTGTCTAAGATGTTTTGAACTACTGGATATTGGTACTCTTTGTCAGATTTGTTGGTATATTTAACATTTTTAGGCTTAAAATTCTGCACAATTTTTAGGCTTAAATTATAAGTGTATTCAATAAAAATCAATCACGTACAGTCATAGTGAAAAGAAGGTACACCCTCAGTAAGTATATTTTTAAAAGTGAACGTCTTCTCACTTTGCGAGACTTGGCTCTTATGGTGCCCCAGCGAGTCATGGAAAGCTTAGCAGTGGACAGATATGAACTCTCATTGGTGTCCCGGCTGACCTCACAAGAGGAGTGAAGCTCAGTTCTCGTTGAGAAGTTAAAGTAAAGTAAGTAGTTAAAGTGAGCACTTCTCATATAAAAAGATTGCGTGACTTATTTGTTGCTTCTTATATAAGGTACTTCATCTCTGTCATTCTTTTAGCAACACAGAGCAGATGTGTTGCTCTGTGTTGCTTACCAGGAAAGGAAAAGTTTCCTGTTTCCTGTAAGGTAACAGGAAACTTACCTTTCCTGTAAGCAAGCTTACAGGAAAGGTAAGTTTCCTGAAAGGTAAACTTACCTTTACCTTACAGGAAAGGTAAATTATCTTATCTTTTCTGTAAGATAACTTACAGGAAAGATTATCTTTGCGTCAAAGAAAAGTGGGCTGGGAGCAATATATCCAGGTTATTCTAATTTGTCATTCCACAGAACCCATTAAAAAGGAAATGGATGGGTAGTCCAACATTAAAATGTTCCTTCTACAGCCCAGCTCAATTAAGTTAGCTGTGGTCAATCAGGTATCACAGTGGGGGGAAAAAGTGTGGTGTGGATCTTTATTAAAGCACTTTTACTTGCCTTCAACTACCTTCAAAACTCACCGAATTAGAAGTGTAATCTACTGTCATGCAACTGTATTTTAAAGACTTCATGAGTGACCAAACAGCATCATGAAAACAAAGGAATACACCGGGGAGGTCAGGGAGAAAAGTATGGAGTTTAAAGAAGGGTTAATTCATCAAACAAAATTCCAAGGTTTAAGCATCTAGTGGAGGTTTTTTTTTACCCCATCATTCAAAGGTGGAATAATAAGCAAAACAGAACTAGAGATCTACTGTAGATCTAGTGTTTGCTCATCTATCTAAACTTACAGGCCATGCAAGGAGATTAGAGAAGCAGCCAAAAAGCTCCCTTAAGGAGTTCTGCAAAAACTCCCATTAGCAAAACAGTCAAGTACACGACAGCAAACAAGTGAATAAAAATGATCTGGTCAATTGACACCAAAACTGCACCATTATGCAACATACATAAGCAATTATATGGCGAAAAACACTCCCTCCCTGAACACACCATCCAAACAATAAAACATGGCGAAGGCAGAATTATGCATTGGAGATGGAAAATTGTCAGATGTTAGAGGCTGCAATGGATTCAAGAATGGGACAGAGATTCTCATCATCATTATTATTGCTAGGCTTCAGTCAGCATCTGTAAGGGTCTTAATTTTGATCCTCTGGCTCAGTGCAGGCTATATTTTACCACATAATATGTTTCAGCTACACCTCTCTGGATCTTTTCAGGAACTAAAACTGTATCTTATTTCATCCAACCACTACAGTTTAACAATCCCTCTACATCAAAAGCCTGTTTACTTTTGCCATCTAGGGTTGTTTAATTACCTGACAAAATCTCAGTAAAGTCAAATGTATGCACATACTCAGACCTTTTAGAGCTCTGATATTAATCCTTTGATTGGAAATTAGACTGCTTGCATGTTTTTAAATGCAGTTTTCAATTATATGCCGTTTTTATTTTTCTTGCATTGTCAATCTCTTTTGAAGCTCTAGTCACAACCTGTGTGTAATATTTTTCCTCATCACTTTGTATCTGTGCTATAATGGTGTTAATTCAACACAAAATACAAATATAATACATTAAAGTTTTTGTAACAACAGTGTAAGAAAATTAGGGATATTAATATATCAAAGCAGTACCTTATAATACATTTTAAAAAAGACCACTGAAAGTGTTGGACTCCAGTACAAACAATAAGAGAACTGTTCTTTGAAAGGTTTTGACATGACGTCTTTGCCTTTTTCCATGAACCCACTATTGTTTGTCTGATTCTCAGACTGATAACATTGTAAGGACAAAAAGCATCCAGTAAAAACAAGTGTTCCTCATTCCTTCAAATGACAACTCTTCCACTGTTTTAACTAGACAGCCTATGCTGTGTAGGCTTGGACTAACCCACATGAGCTTTGGGGAAAATGTCACAGGCCTGCTTTCCTGTCAGGTTATTACTCTCCTGGCCATTTTTTCCAGTTCTCAACAACTCAAATCCTCAAACTGTAGATAAGCAAAACAAGTCTTGCTTATCTAGGCATTCCTGTGCTCTGCCCACTTGTTCTTTCTCATATTTTCCGTTGCTCAAACTGCATGAAACTTTCTCAGTGACTTCTTTCTTCCTCTTTTCACTTGCCTTGGGTGTTGTGTTGCATTTTTGACTCAGTGTTCATCATTTAGTCCTAACTACATGCACTGAGAGCTATGTCCATTTCCTGGCCCCTGACAGCACACTGACATTAATCCATATCTCAGGAGATAGTAGTCATACTTTACAAGGGAAAGCCCTTTTTGCACCATTTTCATTTGAGAAGACTGTCCACAGTTGTTGAGTAGCTGTGTTTTATGGTTGCACATTCATTTTTCATTGATGCTGCTCTCCTGCTCTCTTTTTTTCCTGCACAAATTTGTATTCCTATCAGTCAAAGTTTACATGTTACTGAATTATGCACTGTCATTACTTCATCATTTGTAATAATTTTAGGAAAATTTTAATAGATAAAGTTGACTCAAACCACTCTGTTTGAGAGTAAAGTTTAAACTTAAACAACACTAGCAAAGGGACACAAATTGTTTTTCACTTTCCTTAATAACTTTTCATTTACTTTTAAATGCATTCAGCTTCCACATCAGCTTGATTGACCTGCAGATATTTTTTACTTTGCATTTGATTATTTGACAGTCTAGTTTCTGACCTAGCAGTCTACAAAATACAGTGCTTTGAAAAAGTATCCTTCCCTCTTGAACTTTTTCACATTTTGTTACATAACTACTCAAAACTTTGGTGTATTATGTTAGAACTTTATGTGTTACACCAATAGAAAATAACAGATATCCATGAAGGTAAACCAAGGTGTTTTTTTTTAATGGTTTTTCTTCCAATGAAGCAACTTCTAAAAGGGAATAAGTGTATTTATTTAGTAAAAGGGGGTTGAATACAAATGCAAACAATGCTTAGTAAAGTTAATCTACTATATTTTAAAGATTTATTACACAAGGACTGTGTATCCTAAGTATTTATTACTAATGAAAATATAAAATTCATATACTCAGACTATTGGAATATTACAGAAGGACAGAAAAACTTCATTACAGAAATCTTATAGTCTTGTTATGTCCTTCATATTTGCTTCACTTAAAAAAGATGTACAAGCAGCACAGATGCACCTTGAAAGGATAGTAAATTAAATCTCAGACAAGAGTCTGGAAAAAATCCAGAAATTGTAGGCATCATCTGGAGTCTGTGCTTCAAGACCCATATCCATGTGCTGCACATTATGTATGGAATATATTTGCTTGGGCATTTTTTGTTCGAATACTATATTAATGTGATGTGATAAGACACCTCTCGTGTTGTCTGTGGCTCCTGATTGGTTTAACAGCTCATGTCCTGGTTGCATCTGAATGCATTTTCCCATGGTGTTACACTTTTGATCTTAATTCATATTCAAATTAACTGAGAATTGAATTATAAGCTTTTCATTATTTGGATACCACAATTATTAAAATAAAGAGAAAGGAACAACATGCAATGGGTCTATGCATTCTTCCATTTGAAATAAGTCACTTTAATAAATTCCTGTTTTGATGACATTGTAATATTTTAATACTGTATATACCTTTATTTATCCTCCAACTTCACAACCACCGTGTACATTACATGCCTTGAAGTTTGTGGGTATATGTTACAATAGTTACATATTAGCATGCAAATTGCCACTTTAAAACTGCACACTGTATAATTTGAAAATAAATACAATGATATAACTTACTTGCTTGATACATATCTAAATTAGTATCTCTGCAAAGAGCCTTGAAAAAATTAGCATGTTTGTAGTTTCACTTCAGAAACCTCACCTTGCCTGTAAATTAGGTTTGGCAGTGGCTCTACAACGCTGCCTCAGGACAAAGAATAAAACGGCGACCTGCCAGACTGCCAGCTTTTATTCAGTCCAGGTTTGATGCTGCAAACTTCTGAAAGCAAGGAACACCTGGTTTTGGATGAGACTTCTCAAAGGGCTCCTAGTAATTCTCTGTTGTAATCATTATTCCAGCCAGCTTTATTTCATTCCCCTCCCCCACCAAGTTTATTAAAACAGCACTGAGCAGTGGCTGCCAGAGATATTGTTCCATAGTCCCATTTGCATAAAAAGCAACAGGGTGCCATATGGGTCTCTGCAGATCTGTCTTGGATTTTTCTAAGAGAAAAGAAAAGTGGACTTATTTTGCTGTAGACAGACCTCTGCATGGAATTCACTTGAGATGGCCAAGAGTGTTAATTAGAGCTCAGTCGAACTCTAGAAACACAGCATTAGTGTTGAGATGCACCTTGTGTCTTTCATATTTTGTTTTATAAAATTCATCATGAACCTTCTTTTTTGATCCACCCTGATGTGTCAGAAGGTAAAGGGAAAGAATCATTTGAAGGATCACTGTGCCTCTGCTCTCACCTCTGTCCTTGATCAAATGGAACTTTTACTTGAAGGTGTCACTGTAATTAGAGTCTCTGCAAGTGTGGGGAAAGTGGATATGGAGCGAGTGGGCGGATGAATGTGTGTACGCATGAATGTCAGGCTTCTTTTTTTTAATTGCCTGCACATTGTGAAGTGCAAATCTCATCCTTCAAGAGCATAAACAGTCAGGAAAATCTGTAAAAGAAAATCTTTGCAATTGCTTTATTAGTATTCCAAAATCTGAAAACAAAATCATGACTAACACAATTTTGGTGCTGGCATGATTAACTTTTCTACACTTTCTTATTAAACTCTGCCTCTTGCCAAAATTAGAAAAACAACATCTACATTATTATGACTTGTGATCTCTGCTAGAAAAGTTTGAGCAAGTCTAAAGCTGCTTTTTTGCATATTTCAAACTTTCACGAGTTGACCAGCTGTAACTGAGAGGAAGCTTAACCTGAGAGGCACAGCTCTTCTCAGAGCATTTATTCCAAGCCTAAGTTATGTCAGAATTTTTTGACACATTTTTGACAGGCAAGTTCAAGTCAGGTCTTTATGTCTTTTATCACAAATCAAGTTACAAATGTTTGAGAGAAGTTTTCACTACAAGTTCAGGTCAATTCAAATCTTGTCTGAATTCTTGGTGTCCAATTTCAAGTCGAAGCACAAGTACTTTAGGGCCAAATCTAAGTTAAGTTGTTTAACAAAACCTAAGTTCTAAATCAGAACTATTAGGGGCAAGTCTTAAGTCTTTGAGGGTCAAAACCAAGGCTTTCAGATTTCAAGACCTTCTTCCCAAGTCCAAGTCAAGCTTTCAATCTGAGTCCAAGTCCAGTTTGTAATATTTCACAGAATTAAAAACTCTTGCTGTCAAGTCTCAAGTCTTGGAGGGAAAACTCTTACCCTAACCCTGTTAAGTCACAATTCTTGGATTCAAGTGTTTCACCATGAGACAAATTTTTCTACCTGCTATACAACCACCTGCCTTTGTTTGATTTGGGCCCGGTACTTACAGTGGAAACAACTGGAGGAGAAAAACTGTGCCAGAAAACTACTCTGCTCCCCTTAGAGATTAATTGCACTTTGAGTGAAACTCTAAGTCAAGTGTGACTATTTTTGTGACTTTGTTGCAACTTGAGTCCCTAACTCTGACAGCAGGTGAGGTAATCCCTATTAGATTTATTTCAATGGCATTAAAATACACTTTTCCACTCCTTTTTACCAGAAACTAAGCACTATGAGGCAATAAAAGCCATAAAACATCAGTGATTTCCATTTGTGAGTGACGCATCATTACATACAGTCCTACACTACATCAAAAGACAACTGAACTATTCACACCTTCACTGATTTCTCTCAACTCTTGGGAATTCACCCACCTTTCTCTTCACATGGCTTTCATGTATTCTTTTAGTTTCTCTTCCCCTTAACTTTTTTATTTGCTGAACCTGAATAAAAGCTTTAGCGGCTCTGAAGCTGAAAGTCCCCCATCCCCGACCCCCTTCTCCGCCTGCCTACACAGACAGACGTTTTCAGAACCAAAAGTGGAAATCCTCTGCCTTCTCCTCACATTCATTTTCACATTCTCCTCCCCTTACTGCACATCCACAAATTATTCGGGGAAAGGATAAAGGCGTGCATGCGAGCAAATGAATGGCTTGATTTAGATTCAAATTGCATAAAGTGAGCTAATCGGAATAACTGACAAAAGCTCTATGACGAAGAAGTGATAACCTGCAGGCTGCTTCCTTATTGCAGGAGATGGGACTGAAATGCTGGGCTGGTGTACAGGTCTAATTGCATGACTCATTGAAGGGGTAAAATGACTGACATGTAAGGAAAGATTTCTTTGAGATTCAACACTTAATGACTTTTACTTTGCATGATAAATCAGAACTCACAGCCTTCTTGTTCTACTTTTTCAAAGTCAAATTTTCAGTTGAACTTTTCTCTCAGCCTCTTTTCAGTACACTTTTAAGGAACCTTAGTTTGTCTTTTATACAAGCTAACTGCTTTTGTCTATATTTTGCTTTCTTGTTTAGAAATCCTATTTATCATGTTTAGCTCTTATCCATTCATCTATTTTCTAACACCTTTGTCCCTAGTGGGGTCGGGAGGGCTGCTGCCAGCTAATGTACAGGGCGAGAGACGGGTCACCCTGAACAGGTCGCCAGTCAGTTGCAGGGCAACACAGAGACAGACAAGACAAACAACCATGCACAGACACACACACACCTAGGGAGAATTTAGAGAGACCAATTAACCTGACAGTCATGTTTTTGGACTGTGGAAGGAGAGTACCCGGAGAGAACCCACGCATGCACAGGGAGAACATGCAAACTCCATGCAGAAAGACCCCAGGCCGGGAATCGAACCCAGGACCTTCTTGCTGCAAGGCAGCAGTGCTACCAACTGCACAACTGTGCAGCCCAGGATTTTTTTTTATGTAGGAGTTCAGAATGAGAAAAGTATAATATTGCAATTCTGAAGTTTATACTTTTTACGATATCACAACAGAAATAATCTCAGTCAGATACAACAAAAGAAAATAGTTAAAATTTTTACCTAATCACAGTCAATCTTATTTAATTTAATTCAGTTTATTTATATAGAACCAAATCAGAACAAATGGCCTCTCAAGCTACGACACAAAAGTGATTCCAATTTGATCCCTTATCTGAAATATTGCAGTCAAGGTCAGTTCAACATTAAAATTGTTTAAAAGTTTTCTATCTAAGGAAATCCAGCAGACTGCATCAAGTCTTTGACTTGCAGCATATCCAGCTATCTGGCATCAGTAGACTATGGACTGCATCAAGTCATCACCTTTGCTTCAACCCCTCATACTGAGCATGCATTTAGCGACAGTAGTAAGAAAATTTCCCTTTAACAGAAAGAAACCTCCGACTCAATGTGAGCGGCCATCTTCCATAACTGAGGTTTGAGAATAGAGAGCAAAAAATCAAAAAAACACAGCTGAAGACTTTTAACTGCTTTATTTTTAAACTTTCTGATAGTAACACATTACAGTGGTGCACCACTAAAGAAACAAATGCACTCATTTTTCAGTGTCACTTCTGGACAGGGTGAAAAGGATTTTGGGATTCTTTGAGTAGCCTGACAAAGCCACACATATTTTGAATTCACCCTTCCCTCTAGGTTTTATCTATTCTGAGGGTTTTGTTGAACAACTTTTTCAAAAAAAACAAACAAAAAAAAAAACAAACACTGTGCCATTGCACATTAAAAGGCAAATAAATACAAAATAAAATTTAGTTTATACGGTTGTTCAACATGAGTAAATCTAGTTCCTGTTGTTGCTTTGAAATAATAAAAGGAAATAACAGTATGGGACGAACAGAAGTTGAGTAAGTAGTCTCAACTAAGGCATAAAAAAAGAGAGACGAAGACACAGTGACATCACAATGTGAAAAGTTCGATGTGATTGAAAATTTGCACTTCTAATTCACTGAGAGCTAATTAACAGTATGCAGATTATTTTTCTAATGAAGGACAATGGAGGGTATACTTTTCATTACCAATTATCCCCTCAAAGTCACCTCATGTTATTATTTGCTGCAGTTATGAAATGAATTAGAATGTATTATCAGTCCTGGAGAAATTCTGCCTCCATGATCACATTCTAGTGTTGTTATAATAGGTGTGAAGTCAGCCTTTGCTGAGGTAAATTGTGTTGCTATTTCTGAAAATATGAAAACTTTATGGTGCAGCAAACTTTTGTTAAATCTTCTATATCCTAATTTACCTATGCTTAGGTTTCATTTTGAATCTAAAACTAATGAGATGTTTTGTCCTTCACTTTAACTCACATTTAATTCCTAATTTCAGATAATCTGCAGACAGAAATGTTTCGTCTGAACAAACTTCATGACAAGATGACAAAGACAAATTGTTCTACAAAATTTATTAAACTCAGCTTTGACATGATAACATCTCCCAGAAGGATGAAAGCTGACAATTTATAAGTTACTGGTAAAACTTTTAATTAAAGAGTCATTTTGAAAGTAATATATCAGCTTATGTCTAAAAATGTTGTTGTAATATCAACCACTGCAGGACAGTCCAGAGTTAATTCAACTAATCTTGTTACTCCTGATTTGACTTGGGTAGATATAATAACCTTGAGTAAAAATAGTTACATAAAACTTTAGAACAAAATTTAACAATTATTTCTACATACCTAACATAAAATTAAATATTGATTATGTGATGTAATAGTGGTTTTATTGTTAATATAAACACATTATTCATTACTTACACTACATTACTTACTATGTTAAATCTGTATTTGTGCTTTTTGTGGTACTTTACTTTTCTGTTCTTGAAGTTTAACAAGCTGTTCTTATTTGGTTAATTAATCAGCCTGAATTCAGTTGCTTGGCCAAGATGCTGCTTATGGCCTGCCAACTATCACTTTTAAACAGCCTTAACTTATTAAGAGTGATGGGTGGCACCCCCTTAGCATGTACACCATGTTTTCTGCATTTGGAAAAATTATCAAACAGTCACTTTTTTCTTTCTTGTAATTAAAAGAGAAATGTATTTAGCAACAAAAGATGGGGGAAGGGTAGTGCTGGATCATTTCTGCGCTTTCTCTGTGCTCTCATTCAAAGAACATTTATCGGCAGGAACAGTAAGACAGACATTTTTTCGGTTTTGAAAGCAATAAACTTGATTTACAATTATATAAGGATAATAAATTTTGTGTTTTTGCTGTCTAGTAGATTCTAAATAGAGATTGTAACTGTGAGTAGCTGTATTTTCAATAGATGTAAATGTTAACATTTAGTATTCAAATTCACAAAATGAGCCACAATTTTTTAAAAGTTTTGTAAAACCTTGGATACTTTAAATTCACATAAAAGAAGAAACAACTGTGTATTGATCAGTTTTCTTCAAAGGTTTTGGTAATTATTTAATCTTCTCTTCAATTACGTCAACATTTTCACAGTGCAGTTTGAATTTTGTTGCCGTCTGAATGTGTTCCTAATTGTATCGTATGTGGTTCATCATGCAACCTGATTCCCAACTGCTGAGCTTCATGATGTTAATGCATTTTTCTGATGTAGATGATCAACTTTGGTGTCCATCTACTGTGTTTGATCAGTTGATTCTTCTGTGTAAATCCTCTTTTCTATTTTTCTAATTTGTATGTTACTGTCCTGCTTCCCCCCAGAGCCAAGAAGAAGACAAAGCCCTTGAACCTTAAGATTCACAGCAGTGTTGGAAGCTGTGAGAATCTGCCCACGCAGCGGTCACCGCTCCACACCGAACGATCTTTGCGATCCTTCTTCTTTCCGTCTTTCATCCCTTCCACACCTCCCGTTCATGCTGAAACACCCTCTGCAAGTAAGTGAGCGCACATTATAAACCAATCTTCCATTTTATTATCAGTTCATGTCAGTGTTTTATTTTCTGCAAAAGGCATTTTGCTCTCTGTGAGGTTAAGTCACAGACATTATTTCACTGAATGGATGAAAAATGCTCTTAAGTTGAAAGTTTATCCACAATTGTAACTTCAAATTTATTTTGCAGGATAACCTGTACACCTGTGCACGGAATTTATAAGCAGGGTTTTCAGGGTTCTAAATACATTTTGTAACTCTATTAAAACTATGTTTTGCACTTTTCTGTGTCCATTTACAACTCACAAAAAAATTCTTCTTTTGGTTAGAAAAACTTTCAAAGCAAAGCTTAGTTGGAAAATGGACCATATGGGGAATCAGGCTGTTCCATTACGGCCGGAGGTAGTGTGTCGCTGCACACCGGCAGCCTTATTGGTTGATGCATTATAGGCAAACTGCGGAAGCCATTAGATTGAGGAGGAGATGGGAAAAGGCAGAAAAATAGAGAGTAATGGAGGCCCTGTCAATGAAACGAGTGATGTATGGCTGCGACTCAGTGTTGGGAATACTCTCTGACATAACCAACAGGGATGTGGGGCATAGCCATGAATAGATGTAAGCAGAGGCATGGCAATGAATAATGAATCTCAACATGCGTAAGACAGAGAAAAAGAAACAAACTTAAAATAATAAAATAGCTACAGACATAAGCATACACACTGCACCATTCTAATTCAAAACTCTGTAATTGACATCAAGATAGCATCTTGTTCCAATTTTATCATTTTTATCAGAAAGGCCAACAGTCATTTTATCTTTCTTAACAAACAAAAAGAAAAAGATGTTTCAAACTGTAGGGGTTATGGACTGCACAAATTGCAAATAGACTAGCCTGCATTGCCTAGTCAATTCTCAAGAACATTCAGAAGTATGGTACTGTCTGTGTTGCATACATAAGTGTAGTTCTATGAATTAACAGAAATGATTTTTCAGTTTAGACACTCTGCTTCTGCATTCATTTTTGCTTCAATTTTGCAAAAGAGTTTTACAAGAGCAGTGTTGTCTGCTCTTGGGTTGGGTCAACCAATATAGTAAAAGTTAATTGATAGCGTACTCCGACATGGCTTTGTAACGCGAAAAAAAGAAGACTGACGCATCTGACCAGTCAGGACATATTTTGGTTAGATGTAAACAACGTGGCCTAGAAAAAATAGAAATGTCCACATCACTTATTTTGGGAATGGCGCATGTGAGTTTGTGTTTAAACGCTTGGATGAGCATACGGCCAGTGTGTGTGCAGCCTGGTCAGCCAGGATAAACATCTGTCCAGGGTCTAGTTTGGGATTATAGTATCACTGCCATCTCGTACGTCAGAAATTTGCAGCCAACAACGTTATCCCTTGTCCCCTGAGTCATGTGAATCAAACAGACAGAGGATCCACAAGATTGGCTGAGGTGACCGAGACCACACGCTGTCTGCTCAAGATGAATCAATGCCAGGACTAAGCTGAGCGCTATTGTGAGAATACACTTATTTTCCCACCAGGATATACTGCTTAAGATCGTATGTGGATAAGATATGATGGAAGGATTAATGACACAAGTCATACAGTTTAGTTGTAAACTGTATGGCTTGCTCTTCACTGCATCTTTTATTTCCGAAGAACAGTTGTAGATAGTTTTGTGGTCAATCTCTAGATGGATTACTTCTTATCTTATTTTGGTGTAAACACTGGTCTCCACATTTATCCTTACATCTGGCTAAAAAGGTGATTACTTTAGAGGAAATTTAGGTTTTATTGATGTAACACAATTTAACATTCAAAATTTTAAAAATAAAATCCAACCAGTACTTGGGGTACAGTTAGACATTAAAGGGAAAAGAAAATATGTTAAGAATACAGTCATTTTAAAAGATTAGTGGTGCCTCACTTCTACAATTACTTTGTACAAACCAGTTGGACACAATTCTTTCTTCTCCCATACTTTCATATACTACCTCCTTAGTGGTCTAGGTTTCCACTCTGATGCCATTCTCTGACTAATTTTTAAAGATTTTTACTTCCTTTACCATCCTCCTGATGGCAAGATTAACTTGTGACCATGTTAAGTTATGCAAAACATTCAGTAGCTTTTGTTTCATCTGTCAGTATGAAGAAAGTATGAGGAAAAGTTTACAGAAATTCACACAGTAATTATCCAGTTACCCACCATTGTAACTGAAGGCTAAACCACATATTTCTTACTTCAATGGCATTTTTTCATAAGTGGCTAGGAGGAATGTTCTATGATGTCACATCAAAGTTATTCCCCAGGGCAAGCAGCAAGTCAAAAATGATCATTTAATCAACTTAAAAAGTGCAAAAGTTAACGCCTTACATTTACAGAGCAGCTAAAAGGCATTTACCTTCTAACACATTTCTTCTGCTCTTGATTTATTGTCTCTCTAAAACATTTGAGATCACTAAATCAATTTCAAAACCAATCAAAGACAAAAGGAGTAAAAAAAATAATACAATTTTTAAATGATAATTTGATTTATTAATTGAAAAAAGCTTACCAAATTAGTTTACATGTAAAAATAAAAAATAAAAATAAAAAGGCAATTCCTCACTAATCCTAATAACTGGTTCTTCATAGTAATTACTGTCTTTGAGTCAGGTGTGGCTATAATTGTGGGGGCTGTTGTCTTCCTTTTGGTCACAAAGAGTGACACACATGGGCCATATTTGGAATCGAGCCTTACATCTCGAAAGCTCTGCACATGGTTGATTACACTCATCAGTGTGTCTGTGAGCACTGAGTGAGCTTTTCTGACATCTGTATTCAAAGTCACTCATCCACATTTCTCTGTAGGACAAAAGATAGTTTACAGTAGAGTGAACAGTGGATTAAGGTTTCCAGCAGATATACAGTGCATGATTCATAGTGTTTTATCTGGCTAATTTAGCAGATGGCCAATGAGTACTACTTTGGTATTCCATTGTGTTTAAATATGTAGGCCTTATCCATTATTTTGCATTAATTTCACTGTTGAAAACATTTAATGCTAACTGTAATGTTACAAAACATGCATCTGCTTTAGAAGTTGTAGTGTTTTTCTTAACAAAAGATTTTCTTTGCTTTAGTGAGAAAGAATAATGTTTTTCTCTCATTGAGTGATCATAAAATTTTTAATTAGGAGCAGAAGCGATTTACCAGGGATTTATTTCAAAACAAAAACAGGGGTCACATTTTAAACTGTTTGACATATTCTATCAGCTTTTAAATGTATTTGCTACATTAAAATATGTAGATCCTTACCCTGACTTATCTTGAAATTTGAGATTTCCAAAAGGTGGCCAACATTTTCACAACGAGCGAGTTTAAAAACATTAAACAGACAAGCTCCACTCCACATTACTGTACAGCTAACAAGTTATCTGTTAAAGTGTCACTCTGTGTTGAAAAGTAGCAGCCATAATGAACCACCAAAACAACTAAATATGCAGTAGAAACTCCAATTTCCTTTTATTTAACATTTAAGATTTGTGTTTTGAGTAGTGTTCCTGCAGCAACAGCTTTCACTTCAAAAAAGTGTCTTCACTTGAAGGATTTGGCTATTTTTGGTATGACATGTTCACTGATTGGAAAAATATCAGATATTTGAGATTCCAGCTGATCAATCACTGGTCAAGGTTGATCAAGCTGAAAATTGGCTGAATTGGACCGCCAGTCAATTTTTCATCTCTAATAAAAGTTGGACCTAAAAACCAAGACAGCGGAAAAGTTACGGTGTGGTGAAAAATATTCTTTTAGAGAGGTTTGATGATTGTAAGCTTAAAGCTAAGCTCCTTTATTACATCCAAGAAACATACAGGATCACACTGGGATTGACAGTAATAAAGGCACTGGAATTTAAAACAACTAAAAGTGAGCAATCTTTCCTATCTGTATTTAGGTGCAAGTCATTAGTCACAGTATAAATGTGGTTTCTAAGTGCTATAAAAGCAGACTAAGTGGTTAAAAACATTTTTATTATTCATAAGCTTTATCAACTGTGCAAAGATAACTGTCTTCCAAAATCCTGGGATCAAGGACAGTTTGACAGCAATTTAAAGAAAGGAAGTTTATATTTAATTTCTTTAGGACTGGAAGAAGAAAAAAGCATTTTAAACTACTGCTGAGCCAGTTTTCAAAGTTCAACTTCTGGTGAAGTAGGGACATATGATAAAGGTAAAGGAATTTTCTTTCATGTTACCTTTTATTATTATATTTTTCAATGCAGATCACTCAAAAGTAAGTCTAATCATTATGACGGTCTTATAAAGTCAAGTTTTTATTTAAAGTTAGACTTGACTATAGTTCACTTGACCTTTTTAAATGTTAATAAGCCTTCAATATCTCTGCAAAGTCTGAATTTCTTAAACACATTAAAATACAAAGTGAAATATTAGTCACCCAAAGGTCCAATAGGTGTCTTTTACTATGCAGGTAATGCTTAGATCACATGACTATTTGGATTAATGTGAGGCTCTGAAATATTCTTCACTAGATCTTCAACAACAACTGCCAATCCATGCCACTAGACGGGGATCTCTCGTCATTAGAGAGCCTCTAAGCTTGTAAGACACTATCCTATTTCTGCCTTTAGCTGGCCTGGAAGCATGTAATTTTTGTTCAAAATCTTAATAAATCCTGCCATTTTAAACTATTGTTCTCTAAAAGTATCACATGGACATTTATTTTAATCTCAGGTGTCCAAACATTGGGAAAAAAAAAAGTTTGTAAGCTAATTCTCTTGTTTGGTGTTGTTGTTTATCTCCCATGGTCCACTCAAGGTTTAGTCAGTTTTTGTGGGTTGCTTCAGGTGATAAAATAAATCATTGTTATGTGGTTGTGAAATGTTATGGTGACCACAGAGACACATTTATTTGTGTGCTGCTCACCTCTTGTGCCTGAGGCTGCTTGAGCCCACACAACTGGATTAGACAGACACCCTGGGTTGTGTCCACTTCGACATCTAGTTCTGGCATTTTACCAGCACACCTGCTCCAAAGCTAATGTGGACATGCATAAGATGGAAGCAGAGAGGGAGGGAAAGAGAGTGTGGGAGTCTGCAAGTGTGTGCTTGTGGATATAAATGGCTTAAATGTTCTTCAAGCGCTTTTTGCTCAGCTCAGTCTTTTATATTTCTACATGTATTCCAATGACGTCACATGCTCTCTTTAACCTCGCAAAGCTGATTTGCAGTTGCATCACGGATCTCCTAGCAACCAAATCTGGTGCCACATTGGAGGCCCTTTCTTGCATTGGCAGATAAGTAATTGCTTTAAATAACTCCTAAAACATGGCAAAGGAAAAATAAAACAGACTTGGAAGACCTATTAACTTTGGTATCAATCCAGCAATGCAGCAGAGATGTGTTGCTGTTTACTAAAATGTTTCATAGAAAAGAGAAGGCTGACGTGTTGACTCATGCTTGGAGTGCAATATGTCTGAGTATATTCTAAGTAATCCAGCTCATTGTCTATCAAGCAATTATAAGAGCCTGAATAGTAGGAAACCGGGCTTCCATTCTGTTCCACGTGACACTTCAGCCGTCATTTGAAAGGAGCTGCAGTATTAGTTCAGTAAAATATTTTATGAGTGTGAAATTCCACTTCATGCAAGTGGCTAAGTGGCTAGGGTAAGGCGTCTCTTGGGAACTCTGGTCAAGATGCTTAAGCATCTGTTTAAACTCAGGAAGATGTCCATCTTATGGGAGATTGATGACCAATAGTGTGCTGGTGTTCCTTATTAATCTTAGTTATTAATTTAGTAATTAATGTAGTTATTTTGCTTTGTAAATATTCAATGTCAAACATACATAGTCAGGATTAGCAAACATTCACATTACACTGTCCCCTGCCACATCATGGATCTAAAAGGACTAACTATTGGGTGATGTAACAGTGTGTGTTAGTGTCGTTTGTTTAGTTTGTGTGTTTTTCCAGAGTAACTTGAATTAAGTTTTTCAAAATCTGTAGGTAATTTTGTAGAAATTGGCAGGTTAGCTCACTGTTTCCCAGAGTGTGTCCTGGAGGTTTTAGTTCTCCCCCTGGTGATAGTAACAACCTTTTCAGTATGTCAATGTTCTTCTTAGGTCTTCTAATGAGCCATCATTTGATCCAGGTGCTTTAAACCAGGAAGATGACTAAAACATGCAGGATGCCAGCCCTCTTTGGGCACCACTCTTTTAGATGTTTCAGTCATCTTAGATCAGGAAAATGTCTAAAACATGCAGGGCAGTGTGCCTTGAGGACCAAGGTTGAAAAATACTGGGATAACTGTGAGTTTTTCCATAAAATAAATCACTTCATCGCAAACATTTTGAAATGCAATTTTATTCTTTGGTCTTGGAATAGAAAACATTTTCAGCTTATATGATCTAATATAAAATTAAATTGTGCACCATGTGCTAAGTCAATAAAGAATGTATTATCAAAAATATGTGATTATTAGAGTTTCAACAATTTAAGCCTCATAGTAGCTTGGCCACCTTATGTAATGTCTTTCTCATTCTCAGGGGTAACTTTTCCAAGATTACCCTAATCTTGGAAAAGTCTAGAATTGTCCACCCCCCAAAAAATCATTGAAGAAACGTTTGTATTTAGATAATATCAAATGAAAAGGCAAAAGAAATAAAAAACGAAATAAATCTGTCATTTATCTCAAAATAAAATAAGTTTAATTAATTTTTAGGTCCCCCCCTACCATTATTAGAACAATGGTTCAGTCCAAAGTGTAGGAGGAGGAGCAACAGCAGCGAACAGCACAGGCTGGAGGGAGGAGCTAGCTGTTAGCTGTGACTCTGCAGCACAAACATAAAACCCTCCAGTAAGTAAATACTTTAAACAAAAGACATGTAAACCTTTTATTTACTTTCACTTCTCAATAGGAAGAAACACACTAACAATAAAAATCAGACTGCAGTTTGTTATTTCATTACTTTGGCTGAATCATGATAAGCTGCCTCAATAGCAAAGCTGCTACACTGCTTTCATAGACTTAAGCTTTTTTTGGTCAAAGGTAGCAAACATCTCATTCATATTGAGATTCTTTAACTTTAAGTTAATTGGAAGAGTTTGAGACAGGAGGGAGAGGCTGAGCAAATGGACCCAGCTGAGAGTGTGGGAGCCGAGAACAGATAGAAAAAACAGAAAGCTTGCCTTTATTTCTCACTGTCTTCAACGTGGAGCCTTTAAAACCACAAAATAAAATCTGAATATTTTTCTATATAAGGCCCAGTGCTTTAAGTGTTACTTTTAAGTTATGATACTTCCTAGATATTCATTTCCTTTCTACCTGCTGGTTCTCAGCCATCCAGGACATGGCAAAACTAAAAAAGGTTTAAAAATAAAGCAACTTAACAAGTTAGAATTTAAATAGGCCATGACTTCTATTGGGAGCCATTACAATAAATCAACGTTAATGAGAAATTTTATTAAGAGAATTTTATTAAGAATTTTATTAAAGCTTTTTTATTTAGAACCTTAAATTTTTGTAAAGGTGTAGAAATAGAGATTATAGATTAGATCGTCAGACTGAACAAAACGTATCTAAGCAACATTTGAATTTTAGTTTTACTTCTCAATGGTTTGCTCACTTAGAAAATCACGTTTGATGTGCATTACTAGTCCTTTTTGGTCCTGCAACTTGATTGTGATTTAAAAACTTTTTAAACCACATTTTATGTTACATTTCAATGGAACCTCGCCGACCCCCCCCAAAATTGGCCTTAAGAAATTTCCCTGTTTATGGTCCCCCCCAATAATGAGATGGGATATCATCCTTGCCAAAGATGATAGCACAACATTCTGCAAAAGTCCTGATCGGCGTGTAGCTGTTGCTATAGCAACTGAGCAACCTGGCTTTATCTCTTGTTCTTCAGAGTATGTTTTTCTTCACTTTACACAGGGAAGAGGGGGAAAATGTCTATTTTTCAACCCCATTCTTAGTTTGTGTTTTGCTGCCACTCTGAATGTGTTTTGTTTCACTTTGGAGAAATACTCATTAAAATACATAGATGGAAAGCGTTGTGAATATGGTGTGCAATAGCCTGTACAATATCACTGATATATAACACTCATGTAAAATAATACAGCACATTGTGCAGCTAACGCCCCCACATAATTTTACAGTCCTGCTGAGTTTTTATTTTGCTCTCCATAGCCCACTGTAAGATATGAATATGAATATTTTTGTGTTTAATACTTATGTTAATAAACTTATACCAGCTTCTGTTTGAAAGTTTAGATTTAAGTTTTGCATCTTGCTCAATTTTTGTTTTCTGATGTTGAGCTGTTTCTTGTTGCTGAGATCATTATCTTTAAAAACAATTTTTTGGGTTTAATTTAAGTACTGCCAAGTATGTTAGTCTTCTCTTTGAGATTGATGAACTTGATGATTGTTTTATTTATGAATAGGTGAGTAATATAATTGACTAAAATGTACATAGATTTTTTGCTATTTATTTGAGTACTGTATCTTTTTACTTTTGCATACCTGCAGTACCTTTCTCCTCTGTCAGAAACAGTAAAGTTGATCATTCAGTCTACAGGGGACCCAGCTCAGTTAAACATTAAATAAATTATATTTAGCTCTGAGTAGGCTCCTAGTGGTCTCTTTACATCTCACATTTGTACACAAACCTGTGCTTTCTTTAACCCATGTGCAGTCAGAAAAGTTTGTTTTTTCCACCATATTTTAGTTTGCATTTCTATTTTAAACATGCTCAGAAATTAACACAACCAAACACACAAACACCATTCTTAACCGCATGA
The DNA here is from genome assembly GCF_001444195.1 of Xiphophorus couchianus. Taxonomy (NCBI): domain Eukaryota; kingdom Metazoa; phylum Chordata; class Actinopteri; order Cyprinodontiformes; family Poeciliidae; genus Xiphophorus; species Xiphophorus couchianus. Next base: position 5,822,533 of record NC_040239.1, read on the forward strand.
CATAGTGTTTGTCATTTAACAATTTGGCGGAGGAGGGAGGGCCAGGAGAGCCTTGGCTTAATTAGGCTGAGGACAAATGGGAGAAGATGGAGGAGGCCACCCTTGTCTGGCGCCTTGGGGTTTTTAAACTCCTACAGGCTCATTTGTCACACAAGCAATAGCTCACATGCATAAACTGCGGGCAGACCCTAGATGCATTTTATAGCTTGTTTTATTGTTTTTCTTCTTACTACAGTATATGTCACCTTTGTGGGAACACAGACATTTGTGTGATTTTCTTGCAGTTTTAGACATTTGCCGTTTGTACATTACCGTAAATAGTTTTACATTGAGCTTTTTAACGCCTGTAATGAAGAGAGACTGAGCATTAACATGAACAAAACTTATGATTCATATAAGTATATAAACTTCTATTAATCTGAAAACAAATTTGAGAAAGAAATGCACATAACAGCCTTCTCAGGAATATTCTGAAAACGTTCCTTCAACTTTTCCACATTGTATTTTGTTACCTCATACTTGCATACTTCAATAATATAAAAAGAGCAAATTGCATTTTTATTCAGCTCCAATTAATATTTAATAGAAATTCAATTATGACTGCAAGTTTTTTTAAGTATCTCCTTACCACTTACTCTTCATAATATATGACCAGTATGTTTATACATATGCACACATATATACACATAATCTCTTCTTTTTCTTGTGAACTGACACTATAAACGAACTAAATTGAATTATTTAATGTTGTTAAGATATCAAAAAAGGTGTAGGAATAAATCTCATCCCTCCCATTGTGTACTAGTCAAAACTGATATTACTTTGATATTACTGACTACAAAATATGAAGCACTAATTAACAGACTATTGTAACTGATCATTTATGTGGTTTTTAATTGTAATATTTCAATTTAAATATTACTTCAAACATTTAAAGTGTATTTTGGGAATAGACTGAGAAAGCAGGCAGAAAAACATAATAAAGTGAAAGACAATTATACAAAGTTACTCGTCTTCATTGATTTGATTTAATGCTGAAAAGATTGGGCAGAAGTATAAACTTATTTTATCTTTACAAGTCATATGAGTTAAATGCATTTAAGTACAAAAATTTAACAAATAGTGTTGGTGTGAATACTTTTATTGTTCTAAAATGCAGTATTTTAGCTTTTCTTGAGAATTATTTTGATAAATGCTCAAAAAATACTATTATGATACTGAATCTGTTATTCCCATCTACTGAAGCCTCAATTCAGCAAAAGAAGTACAAGCCATTTTACATTGACTAACATATTTCACAATTTGCTCTCATACCTACAAAAGACTTTAAAAGAGCCTTCTAACATACTCCACTAAGGATCACAATGCTTTCTTTCATGGCATCATTGCCATTTAACTTTCTCTTGATGCAATTTTGTAATGGATGTCTCCAGTTGCTATGAAGGTATGCTACTTAGCAACCACATTTGAATAGATTCAGAGTGGAAGAGCAGAAAAGATAACTCTGTTTCCTTTACTCCAACAATATGAAAGCTGTTACAATGAGATAATCATGAAATGCAACTAAAGAATCTGAAAATAATCTTTTTTTCTTAGATTTGCTGTCTCTCACAATTTATTCTATCATACACTGACTGTTACATACACATACACTGACTGTTTACTGGAGTAAACAGTCAGTGTATGTGTATGTGACTGATGGTGCCATGATGATGGCACCATCATTCATTTCTGAATGATGGTGCCAAAAATAATAATTCTTGAAATGTGTTACAAGAGTTACAACTTTAGAGAAGAGGCTTTAAATATAGGTGCATGGTAATATGTTACATATCAAGCATATGCATTTTTCTAAAAATTAGATCTCCCCCATACCCTAGAGATTCTACCACTTGTGCAGGAAAAGCAGTACCCTCAAAGACTCTTGTTGAAGATAATGTCAACAGCACACTCATACATATACAGAATGATAAATAACTTCAGCCCTGCTGTTGACAGGTCAAATCATCTGCCAGTTGCCAGCCTGGCCGACAAGAGCCAGATGATGTCAGTTCCCTATTTTATTAGATTATAGGGATGATTGAGTGTAATTGAGCAATGCATCGGAGTGCAGAGAGAAGACATCAAGCCTCTAGAGAGACTGGAGGTGGAGCAGAGGAAGGGTGTTTCAGGAATCAGGAAATGCTCGATGGCACCAGAGCCACAACATTATCATTGTCTACAGCTGGTGATTATTAGCAACCTGGTGATCAATTAATCAAATTGATTAAACCTCTTACAAGATTAAATATTGGCAACACATTCTTTATAAGGGATTACTGAGTTGTTCTGACAACAACAATGAAACCTACTCGATATTGGGAGGGACATGGCGCTTTTGGGCAGATGGTATTTTGAAGTACAAATTAATGCATTTGAGAACTGCATTTGTTTGAGCAGGCAGTTGGGGGAATTCAGGCAGAATATCTAATAAGATTGTCTTGGTATCTCTTGGTTCTTTCTATTAGTAACACACTAAGCGCAGTAGCTTCATGCAACCACCAGGGCCAAACAAAAACCTAGAAGCATTTTTAGATTTCAATTGCCTCTTTCTGCCCCATCAGGTAAATACTTTGGCCTGTATTTATCTTTCTCTACACGACTGACGTGAATTTTGAACATGAAATGTTCCAAAGGAAATACCGAGTAGAAATAAAAGTCTTTAAAATTCATAAAATAAATAGCCACTGCATATGAAATTTTTATGTTTAAATCCATCTCATTTCACACAGTCCCATTTATTGGACTACAGGCATTTTATGCAGCGAGAAAAGAAGGTCGAGGGGCATTTATTTCTTCAATGTTTTATCTTTACACTTCCCTGATTAGTTGTTAGTTTCTGTATTCACACAGAAACAGAACACTTTCAAGTTTCCCAGAATTATGTACTCCTGGGATTCATTTCTAGCTAAAAGCATCACAATACTCATGAATAAATTTACATAAAGACTCACAAAAAAAGCATTTATGTCTGACTTGTATAATATTGTTTTCTTGCCATCTTTACTTCTTCTGATGTTTTTGTCAGTTCAGAGTTGAAGTTAATTGAGTAGCGTTTTGAAGGAAGATTTAAAATAAATCTTTAATGATATTAATATGTCTGTGGTTGGTGCCATAACTCAGGACTTCTACCTGAAACAGTTGTTGACTTGCTTTGATGTTGGGTGTCTCTGATACCAATATTACTAATTTCAAATGAATTATTTGCCAATTATCTAGATCCAACACCTTCATTTTTTACAGCACTGTCTTGCACACCACACTGCTAAAAGTACAGTACAGTTCGATATGGTTTTGTCAAAAATAAATGGCACAATGCTAAGTGTGGCATGTGGAGGATATAAGATGTCCATTTTACTGACCTGTGTTGGAGCAGTAGCACATCTAAAACATTAGGCCACTTTAAAGTGTTTTTTTAACTTTATTTGCTTTCAGAGTTATCTGTAAACCTATTGGGCAAGTTTGCAGTTGGCTATTGAGCTGATTTAATTTTATGCTATGAAATAGTTTCAATCTGCAGACACATTAAAAGTTTAGTGCATGTCTCTGATGAGACAAAAATTGCTTCATCTTGATTGGATCATTACATCTTCATTCAAGGAAATTTTATACATGAAGTGCAAGGCTGTTGGAATGTCCATTTAGCTAAAGGGACCTAAAGGGACATTCCACATACACATACAGAACTACAGTGCAATACTTCAGTAATTTCCCATCGCTTTATTTTCTTCCAAGTAGTCAGACTTTCTTATAAACTCTAAAAGTGGTGCTTTTCAAATTTGTTTCATGTTTGCTGAAGGTCTTCCTATTGGAAAATGTGCATTGGTGGACCGCACATCATATGCAGCTGTCAAAAATGAAGATAAATATCTCTCTAATATGTGTGAGCCTTTGATGTAATTGCGATGAACTTCATTGAAATAATTTTTGATGGTGGACTGTGAGGTATTAAACTTTATCAACACTTTTCTACATAGTTATTTTGTTATTAAATCATTGGTACACCTATCTTAGTGCACAGCTCCACAGCTAACAAACATACCCAGTGCTGTTGTGTGGGTTGCCATGCTCACCATTCAGTAGGAGGTTACACATAGATGTACTGTGCTGCTCAATCTCTGCAGGCTCTAATGGACCATGCGAAAGACATTTTTGTGAACTTCTATTTAAGCTAGAGTTGCTCACAATGGACTGCAGACAGCATAAAAGTAGCCCAATCACTAAATAAACCCTGTTGCTAAACCCACAGAGATTGAATTGTATTATAGAAAATATTTGATTTTGTTTTCATTTCTGATGCTTAAAAGAGTGCAGCACACAGATAGATTGAATTGTTCTTTGCTGCTGACACATGGTTTTGTGTGCTAATGCATATTTAATTAAAACTTTTGCTTTTTCTTGTTTTGCTTTTATATAAAATTTTCTCAAGAGTCTTAAAAATGTCAAAAACTGAAGGGAATTAGATGACAAGTGACTTGAAGACAGGTCAAAAACACAAAATCCCATTAATAGCTGGTTTGTGACACTACTTTCTGGAGTAGATGTCATTAGTTCAAGAATTGAAAGCATAGCGTATAACTAAAGTGGTCAATTTCTATTTTCTTTCATTACTTAAATGAATTCTTATGTCTTGCCATCTAAGTTGCTGTAGTTATGCTGTTATTGCTTTAGTTGTCCTTGTCTGTGGCAACTTTTCACATGCTCTTCAGTAATCAAAGTATTTCCTGACTAAAGTATAATATGTATTCTATTTCAATGGATCATTTAATGTCTGTTGGTAAGACGTTTTTAGAGGGAGCTTAATCAATTGGATCTAGTCAATTTCTGCATGGTTTGGAACAACACATACAAAACTTCAACAATACCACTTTGAATAATAGTTTAGGGAACCAGTAACTCCTGAATACCATGAAAACGGTGTGTTGATTGATAAACTCACAGTTGCTTTGACTATATTTGCTGTGACAGTTATTTTCAGTTGCTTGCTGAAAATAACAAGCAAATCAGAATATCTGAATAGAGCCCAAATCTATTCAGATAGTGTTATGACCACATTTGTCAGTTTGTTCACTTAGCAATTAACCCTCTGATGCATGAATTATGATCCTTTGTGTCAGAATTTTTTTTCCATTTTTTAAAATTCTTTTCTTAAGGCATAAAAAAGGTAGGAAAATTTTTTTGTAAAAATAATTTTTTTTTTTTTATGTGATCAATTGTAATTTTGTCCAAATACAAAGTTGTTATTTGAAAAATACATCAGTAGTATTGTTCCTTAGGGGTTATCTGATGTCACAATATTTTTTTTACTTGCAAGAGTCGTCTACAGTAGAAGGAGGGACCGGGTCGGTTCTCATGCTTTTTTGTCTGTCGGCCATATTGTATTTAACAAAAATAATTTCTTGCATTTGCAGCTGATGACCAGTGGTTGATGGTATATTTTATGATGCATTAGTGTCCACTTCAGTGGTCTGTGTGCATTTATAACATAAAAATCCACAGGAAGCACAAGAAAATGGCTTTTAGATAGCTGTCCACTGTAGTGACCACTATGCATGAAAGGGTTAAGGCTGGAAACAAATTAACTAGCTGTTTCATCCCAATGAAAACATAGCTGTCAGTGGTATATGACCATTACCCTTGTCGTCAATTAGGTCATCACCGAGACATCTAATTTATTGTGACATCTTGACACTCAGTTGTCTGAACTGCTGATTACATCTGAGACTTAAAGGTTGCTACAAAAGCACGCCCATACTCTGAAATGCCATATACAATAAATGAACAGTGAATACAAGACATTTAGTCAATTCTTCATAGATATTCTGCCAGAACTACCATTTAAAGTGGAAATAAATATGAAGACCTTACTCTTTCTTTGTTCTTTTCTGTAGACACTCTTTCAGTGCCTCGCTGGTCCCCACAGATTCCCCGAAGAGATTTTGGAAACTCCATAAAGCACCGGTAAGTCTAAAGAAAATTGCGTGTTGTGGAGTGTTGGAGGTGGTTAATAAATATGCTCCAATTTATGTGATACAATGTTGCAAAAAAACTGTATTGGGCAACTAAATGATTTCTTCTGTTTTTGCTTTTTAGTCACACTCAAAATGTTTGCTATCAAACCAGTTTTAAAATGAAAGATAACAATAAGTAAAGAATGAAGTGTGGAAATCATTTTAATTATTATAAAAAGAAATATTTGTGCATGAAACCTAATAACTGGGTCTGCCATCAAAACTATGCTATGACTGGCATTTAGTTTGTCGCCGAAATAGGACTTTTGGTCCTAATTCTTTGCAAAATTGTATTAATGCTGTCAAATTAAGATGTTATTTTATTTTTTAGGAAGCATCACCTGTTTGCTCTTAAGCTTAAGTTTGCAATTAGAGAGAGGAACATTGTGATGACATTGTATTACCGCCTTGAAAATAAGCTTTAATAAGCTCCAACCCTTTCCCACAGTCCACCTTCAGCACATCATCACAACAATGCATTTCCAATGATTCACAACAGTTCACAGGAGTGTTGAACTGATAAGTTGCTTGGATTTTAAGCTCAGCAGATGCACAGTTCCACCAAGTGTTGCTAATTGCTGCTGCTAATCTGAAGGAACTGAGTAGGAGTCGCAGGGGAACTCTAATGTGGGAGCTCTGCTGGATAAATAGGCAGTGCATTGTGCTAGCAGGCATCTAGCCTGCAATGGAAGATTCAAAGGTATCTGAAACATGCATGATTGAATCAAAGTAACACTTTGTATGTTATTGATAAGGGAATGATTTCATAATTTGATATAAACCTCAAAAAAGTTGATTTTGCATAATATCTCCCCCTTAACACAACAAGCTATTTGACTTCCATTTGTCTATTTTAAGATTTTCCTTTCTTCTGTGTTTTTTTTAGATAAATGCATTTGTTTACACTGCCACCCCCTCTTTGCTGAAAGATAATTTCGTCATGCAGCAGCTGACCTCACTGTCCTACATAATTGACAGTCCGCTAAAACATTCTGTCAAATGGATTTGGTTGGAGTGAGGTGTGACTCATTTGAGGCAAAGGAGGAGTCTAATAAAGAGATTTTGATTCTGTCAAACTAGATTAGTCACCTGCCATTAGCCAGCCAGCGACACCACTGGCGTCCAGGCGTTGCATCAGTAAATACTGCCAATTGTCACAAACGTGTTTGGAACGGTCAGTCAATCTGCGCAGGGAATTGGTTCTTGCTGCAGAGCACCGTGGATTTGCTTGAGAAGAGGCTGCGTTGGACTCTAATCATGAACACAAGCTTGAAAACTCCCGATCACTCAGACTGATCGTTCTATTGATATTAACCCTGTGACCTCACTACTGTGCTTCAGATTGTCTGTTCATTCAGACTGAGTTTAAAAAAGATGAAAAATGAAATGGACCCAAATTAAATCAGCAGGTGAGGAAATTGCAATGGTAAACACTGTTATACAAGAAGCTCCTGCAGGTGTGTATTATCCTTGCAAATAGGTTATATATGAAGAACCAGACAGCTGGCAGAAACTAATTGTGAATTAATGAGCATTTATAAGAAGGCAAAATGCTTATTAAGATTAATGTTTTTTTATAGCTACAAAGATGTTTGATATGATGATACCACCTTTATTGTGTCTTTTCTTACTTGCAGGTTTTCCACCAAGTACTGGATGTCCCAGACATGCATAGTATGTGGAAAGGGAATGTTGTTTGGACTAAAATGTAAAAACTGCAAGTAGGTATCATGAATATTTGACAGCTTTCACTTAAATTTCTAGTAGTAAATAAGATCTGATCCCACATTTCTATAAGTAAAAAAAAAAAAAAAAACAAGTAAATCATATTGATCTTTTAATTCTTTTAATTGTGTGCTTGACATTTGTCTAACCTCTTTGTTTTCATCTTTATTACATACATTTGCAGTTTGTATTTCTTTATTTATTTGTTAATGTTAATGCTTCCTGTTTGCATAAGTTTGAACTCTGAGTAAATATTCAAATGGCAACTAATAGGCACTAATTTAGTCTCTGTATTCTGTTTGCACATAGGCTGAAGTGCCACAACAAATGCACCAAAGAAGCCCCACCTTGCCATTTATTGATTATACAGCGAGGCGGACGAGAATCCCTCAAAGGTAATATATAATGCTTAATGCATACATTGTATTGATAAAGATTGTTATAGACATTTTTGCTTTCACAGTCAAGACAAGTAATTATGAAAGATTATAGAGTTCACGGAACATGATAGTCTTTGTCATGTTCCTATTTTTTCTCATCTCATTAACTTTACAAAGGAAAATCATACTGTAAAGCCTTGGGGTAAATGCTAATTTTTCACGGAAGTTGGAACATTTTTATCCTGCATGAATGCATCTTTACCTTAACTTGTGTCGCTCCAGGCACATTTTAATTTTCTGATGTGTGTCAGGCTGCTGGTAATCTGGAATAGTCCCTGTTCAGTCTCACCCACAGCTGAGTTTGTTACCTATATGTTTTTCAGAGTGAGAAATGAGGCACTTTGTGCCAGAAAATTCAGTTAATACTGCCAAAATTTTGATTGTTAATGTGTGACAAATTAAAGAAAAAAACTTAACTCAATAATTATTTCTATTACTTCATCTTTGATATGTAAAGTTTGCATCATATAATAACTTGATATCTTCATTAGAGGATGAAGATTGTTACACTGGCATTTGTCTTATATTGTTTCAGCTTTAAACTAAAAAATGTTTTGCACTGCTATCACAAGATAATTATTCCTTATCTTTATTTAATAGGCAAAACAAATTTGCTTGTCATGAGTCTATTTTGTTCAGTTATTTTCCTAGTAAAGTATGTAGCATCACAAACTGATACTAAGTACTTGGTTTGCTGAATCAGCTGCCCCAGGTGAAAGCTAATGATTGGGCAGCTTTAAGTTTACTGAGATATCCTAACTTTTGTAGGTTCTGACAAACGTCTTTTTCTTAACCATTTCATTAGAAGAGAGCAGATGCCTGCACTCCAGATCCATATCTACTCTCCCCTTATAATTATTCATTTATTTTTAATTATCTTGGCTATAAAAAGTGTGTTTTTGTCCCCACAAAAGAGAAACCTTCTAATTACAGCAAACAAAATGTTCTAGACTGACTGATGAATCAAGTCTGTCTTGAGCAATGATTTGGATGATGCACTGTTTATCCTGACACTAACATCACTGAAAACTAAAAACTCCTTTGTCTTCTCCTGCTTTCCATCTCTTTTTCCAAATAAGACCAACAGGGAATCATTCAAGGTAAGAAGCTCTAATTGGACCACTTCAGCAATGCTTTAATAAGAAATGTGACACTTTTATAATAGCATAAACTCCTTAAGATGATTTTTTCTTAATAATGTGAGCATTTCATAACAAGTGGTGAGATTTGTTTTCTTTTTTAAATAAGAAGCAGTGCTTGACTGATTTTCTTGAAGTTATTAAGCAAGTGTTTAAGTTTCCCACAGAGCTTAAGTGCTTTTCTGTTTTCATATTTTCTATAGTAGCTCGTCTGGTACGGACTGAATCAGTGCCATGTGACATCAACAATCCACTCAGGTACACAGACCTGCACATCAGTCAGACGCTCCCCAAAACCAACAAAATCAACAAGGTAGGCATGACAAATAAACTCCAAATTACATTGTTTGTAACCTGTCCTACATATCACGTTCTGTCATTTATGGGAGCGGGTTATGAGTCATTGTTATTTCTCAGGGGATAAGAAAAGGGTACAAAAATATCTTTCAGCGACATTGATGTTTACACAGATGCATTTGCTTTCACACGCTGAATGTTTGGCAGCTCAGGGTTTATGTTTAGTTCCTCTGGAATGAAGTTTATCATATGATTCCCACTGTGCAGCTAAAAGTGAAGGTTTAGAATGAATCTGTGGATAGGAACATGAAAACAAGAGCTTCAATAGTACTAAACCTTGTGGGCTATTTTACCAGTACGGCGTTCGAAAATCTATTTTAAAAATAATTTTGGGTAGATAGTTCTTTAAACTTTCTTTATTTCTACATATTGATGTGACTTGATAAACCATACGTAAATCATGTAAGAGTAAACAGTCTACCAATTAAATTACCAATTCCAGAACCTTCATCCTGAGTGTGATATGTATATGTTGCTCATTGTTAGAGAAAAACAAGCACATTAGTAAATAGAAGAAAAATATCAAAAAAGCAAAAGAGTGTGTACAACCGTACAACCGAGACTGACAGGAAGAGTAAAGAAACAATGGGAATTTTCAAAAGAACTGGTTGGGTCTTCATGTGTCAAAAATCTCCTCTTTTTACTACATTTCTGAACAAAGAAGTAAAGCTATGAAGCAGTATTTTTTTTTCAAACAAACATTAAGGATCAGGCTAAAGTTTTTCTGAAACCAAAAACATTCAGAGATTTTTTTCTGTCTCTCTTCAGGATCACATCCCAGTCCCCTACCAACCGGACTCCAGCAGTAATCCATCATCCACCACTTCCTCCACTCCATCCTCCCCGGCTCCTCCGTTGCCCAGCAGTGCCACTCCGCCATCACCACTGCATCCTTCTCCACAGTCGGCACGGCAACAAAAACAGTTCAACTTGACTGGTAGGAACACACAAAGTTAACAAAACATGGTTCAACTTAATGTTCAAAAATTAACTGATATATTTTCATTCTTTTTACAATGTTGTAAAAGGATATTGCTTTACAAAACCAAAACTAAATATTTGGTTCTCACAAAAAATATATCAGTAAGTTTTTATCATTTCATATCTAAAGCCACAAGTTTGTGAATAGCAGTCATATGACTCATTGATTATTCGGCATGTAGCATATTTTAAGGTGCTTCCAGTGAAATGTAGGTGGACTAAACTTACAGAAAAGTTGTTGACTGGTGTTCAGATGCACATGGAAGTATGGCAATATTTATAAAAACTAGCCTTTCAAAATACGTCCACACAGCTTGTTGGTCTCTGGCTGACAAAATCTCAGAAAGCAGAATAATGGGCATTGCATTTGGCATTTAAATTATCCAGACCGATAATTTAAAAATGTCTTTCTCATAAGCTCAAAATGATACCTGCTTTGTGGTTGGGACCCCACAAGACCTGAGAGGTGTTCAGTTGGCTGGACGTAGGAAGTTTACCAGTATGTGTAGTTACTCTATCAGTAGAGCATTTCAAAAGATATAATATATTAGAACATAGACTCTGCAATAACTGCCACAATGTTTAAACTGACCTGCTCCTTGCACCATAGAAATTCTGAAAATGAGTCAATAAAAAAAATGGACAGCCCCTTTAAAATTAAAATTAATGTTTGCATCCTTTTGTGTTGGCTTATCAAAGAATCTACATTCACTGAAATAAATCTCCTGGATAGGTTTACAAGTGACAAAAAGGTGATAACTACTACTAGAAAAGGGTAAGGTAAATTGCTTTGTTTTATATGAAGAAAGTGTTGTAGGTAAGAAACTTGAAAATTTATTTCTCAGAATCTGTCATTCTAAATCTTTAAAAAGTGCGGGCAGGATCTTAAGCCCTGCCCAAACTAACCTGTACCTTCTGCAAAATACATTTCCTTGTTTGAACCTGCTGTCCACATTCAAAGTTTTTGATAAAAAATACTTTCAAACTGGGAAGTTCTAAAAATACTTTATGTGACATTGAATCAGACATTTAAACATGCAAACTGTGACAACAGTGGAGTGACGTCTTGGAACAAAAAGAAAAGGTTATTGCAGCCAAGGGTGTAACTTTGTGTTGTAAGCTGGTGGGGACGAGGAGGAGCTGGGTGGGGGGCTGGCGATGTTGGGGGGTTGCTGATGCACCCACAGACCCACAGTTACTGGAAGGCCTTTTCTTTTTTAGTGCTACGAATAAAGCCAAAACTTACAGTCTTATTCAATAAATTAGAATATATGTCCTGATCAGGCTTGTCAGATTAATAGTACCTTTTGAAAATAACCTTTTAGCAGTTATTAAACATACTACGAAATATAAATATGTTAAAACGGAAGTAATCTAATTAATCTATGTAATGTATTTCACTTGGTGATGGAATTACTAACAAAGGAACTTTTCAGTCATATTCTAATTAATGGAATTATTTGCCTACAGATGAACAGTTTCACAATTCAGTAATATTTTTTGTGAAGAATTACCACATAATTGCCTTTTATTGTCTAATTTTATTAAGTGCTAAAAACATCAACAACATGAGATTCTGTAACAATCAAAACGTTATTAAACATTAATCAAAACGTTATTAAACATTTCAAAAGCAGAATAAGTAACTTCTGTGTAAAACAAATGAATCAAACTTTGTATTTTTCAATTATGCGATTCTGATTCTAAGCTGTCCCTCAGTTGGTTAGAAAACCTTTGCCCTGCTGACTTACATATAGCAGATGAGAAATGATGTGTCTTTAATGTAGCAAATATTAAAGACGCAAAAACGTTTATAGGTCTGGTTGGAGCAGTTGGTGAGTAGAGTGGTGTCCAATCCACTAGATTGGACACCACGTCCAATCAAAGGAATTTTCAAAAGCATTAACTGGCTGTTAATGCTTTGAATACAGTGTGCAGCTGCTCCCGAGTTGCATAGACTCAGCCACATAAAGAAAGAAAGGTGCAGGAAATATTGGTGGGGACATGTCCACACCAGTCCTTTAGGTAGTTATGCCTATGATTGCACCTACAGCTGACTTTGTTCTGGCTATTTTTCCAGTAAATTGCAGATGTAAGCTAAAATGTTAATGACTGAGAAATTTGATGCAGTGTTACTGAAATGAGTGTCGATGTCTTTGTAAGAAGCTTAGCACAGCTTTAGCCATGCTCAATAGCTTCTTTTGTACTTTTGATGCAGTTAATTTTGACATTAACACCACCTTCTTTGCTTTTTGATTGAAATTCCACTGTCAGTGTAGGTGAAGATTTTCTTCAAAAACAAAATATTACAAGGAGTGAAGCTCAGACCTTAGATGAACATTTTGGGAGTCTAGAAAATTTCTATCTTGCACAAAAAGTTGCAATTTTTGTATTCCTGATTAGATTTTTTGAAAGTATTTTTTTTTATCTTAACAGGTAAACAGGTAAAAATGCAGTTTTGTAAAAACTTTAATAATTTCATTGAAAATTAAAATGCATTTTGTAATCCCTCTGTGTATTACCCTATTAAAGCTCAAATTAGATGATTTAACTCTGGCTCATCTGTTTTTTCTCCTTCCACAGCCTCCAGTTACTTCAAATACAAGCAGCAATTCATCTTCCCTGGTAAGACCCTGAGTAATTTATCATTTTAAATCCTTCAGTGCTTTGAAACCAACCAATGATGAGTAAGGCAGAATGTTTTGATGTCAGTAGTCATTTTTTTTCTTTTCTCACCTTGGCTTGTTGAAGACTCTTGACTCCTACACCCACTCATGCTTGTCTCATTTGGGGTTCCTAATGATTTGTCAGAGCCCAGATTCTCTCGCTTTTGTCAACAGTGGTACCATTCACTAGTAGCTCATTTGGCAGCCTATTACAGCTGGGAGAACCTGGAGAGGTTTGGGGGAAAAGCAGACGGTGTAGCTTGCAGAGATCTGTTAAGGCAGGTGCTCTGTTTGTGCTGTGCTGCGGACAGCTGCATGTGTTGCTCATTGTCGACTCATACTCTTTTTAGTCAAATTTACGCTACCTACCTTATTCATCTGCTTAACAGAACTAGTTTGTCGCTTTCTTTTACAATATTATGTGGAAGTTGATCCAGTTTAACACTAATGTCATAATATGTTTAATGCTGGTTCTCGTTTACAAAAGAAAACACAAACCACTTTTACAGGATATAAGGTGCCTAATGGCAAGACCAGCATTGTGTTGAATGTTTTCGAATGTGAATGTAATAGCTGTGATAAATTTGTGTGGGATCATTCATGTCACAGCATTCATATGGCTGAAATATAGAGATTTGTCATATAAATTACATATTGCATATGAATGGCTTAGATTGGACACTGAGCGCTTGCAGGTTCTTGGAGCCAGTCCATGAAAGCATTCATGAAAGCTCCACATGAAAAAGAAAAACAGGTCCCTCTTGCTGTGAGGTGACAGTGCCAACTTCTAATGTGCCATGCAACTGAGGGACTTTCTGCAGCTTGCACTTTGTGCCACAAATTGTCACAGTGTGTTAACACAGGCAGCAGTTATGATGTGTCTCTCAGAGGTAGACTCAACACAAAAGCTGCCCTTACTTCATATTCCCTGTGAAATGTTGTGCTTTTAAAGAATAGAAAAAATAACAAAACTTCACTCATATAGCCTAATTTAACAGCTAACATATAGTTATTAAATGTACAGTTCTTAAATTATGAGGTGTGATGTTATGCATGTAACCTGACCTTACCTTACTGTTTAAACAACAATCTTTACTATTATTTAAACCTTTGGTAAATTGTTTTTTTACCAAAAATCTTTAAAAAGGGTTGTTATAGAAACTTTCGATCTCCATTGGTAAGCTTTAGAGGTTTCTGACTTACCGTCCTTGTAAATGTTCATGGTGGCAAGATAAGTGTGTCATCCTCATCTGGTTTTGGTTGTCACAGTTGAAGTTAGTTTAATTGTATTACTTTTATTCAGGCAATGGGCACATTTGGCAAGATGCTACTGTATTTTCTAATTAATACAGTAGTGTATTGAGTTTAAAAAATCAATACACAACACCTTTAATTGAATACTGTATTTTCTAATTGGTACCACAGGAAAACTGGAAAACATGCATTATTAAATAAAGGATCACTGATACTGTGACCAAAGTATACATTTAAAAGAAAATGCTTCAGATAAATATAGACAATTTTAGATTATTTTAAGAACATGTTTTTTCATAACTTAGTCCCCCACTGTATAATTGCACTGAAATAATAATAATAAAAAAACTGGATTGATGTGTTTTTGTCTGAGTGCATGCCAATGCAATAAAACATTGATGTATATTTTAAGGGAATTAGCCATCTTTAGCTGTGGTGTCAATCATTTCGGAAAGTCCTATTATGTACAGTAAAGTAAAATATGAACAGTTTTTTTCCCTACACATATGCAGATACTTATCCCATAACACACATTGCCATGCTAGGCAAAATGTGAATACACAAACATTTTACTGCTGACATTTTTGCATCTAAATCTTTCTGTTCAGCATTTTTATTGAGAAAAACAACTCACCAGATGAAATGAAAAACAATTGCTTCTTTTTTCAATCTCTGACAATGTTACTCTTCAGAAATGACATCCATTTTACCAAAAATACTCCAGTGCATGCATGATTGATGAAAGGCATTCTTTAAATCTAGTTTTTCTTTTTTTTAAAATCAATCTTAATGTACTTGTTCCAAACAATATCCCTAATAACTTCACTGTCACATAAAAGGTACCTGCTTTAATTTTGGTAACCAATGCAATGAAAACTACTGTAGTTATGATCAAATGATGAAGAAGTAATTTATGTATTTACCTTCATAAATGTAATTTAAAGATGTCTTGGACTGGTTTGCAGATTCTAAATCAGTTTGTATAATTTATTAAAAATTATTGTAGACTAAAATTAAATTAAAACTCTTACACCATGTACTGTTCGTGTCTCAGAAAACACATAGCAGTTTCTCTCTCTCTGTTTTTTGGAGAACATGGATTTGTTTCACCAGCTTTGTGAGGTTTGTTTTGCTACAGCCAAAAGCAGCAGTGGCAGGACTCCATGTGCATAGTCTCTGCAGTACCAGAAAGTTTTATAATTTAGACTTCTGGGGTACATCCACCAACAGTACAAGTGGATGTGATTAGGTTGTAGTCTTGGCATGACAATAATGCAATCGCTCCTTCTTCAAGTTTTCATTTGACAGAACCATACAATTGTGCTTGTCTAATTCATAGATAAGCTACCATTGCTGAACTACTTTTATATATATATGCATATATAACTTTGATTGCTTGGATACATTATAAAGGGTTGTAACTTCAATGTCTCCAGATGTTACACCAGAGGCACCTCCCAGTAGAGCACCACAAGTCATTCTGCATCCGGTCCTCTCTGAACAGGGGTGAGTAGAACACATATTGTTATTCATCCATCCCTTTTCCTCTGTCCTTGTCTGACAGTATACCGTGTCTCCTCCTCGCGCTTCTCTCTTCCTCTCTGTGACCGCCGCTCAGAGGCCAAGTCAGACTTATTGGAGCACAGATATTTGGGTGACAATTTCAATGTGAGGGACGACATGACGATTACTCAGAGACTAATGTTAGCATGGCCTTTACTTCACGCTACGCTTGGGATGCCAAGTGGATTTTCACTGACTCTTTGAGGAAGCCACTGGTCATGGGAAAACATCCAGAAGAGGAGGATAGGTGATGAGATGCCTTTCGACCCTGATGTTAATTGGATTAGCATCTCAATCTAACACAGGAAACAAGAGAAACTTAATCTACAGCAGATGGTCAGTTGTAATGATATCATTGTTTAGTCTACATTGACAGAAGAAAATACCAAAGTATTACCAAAAGCTGATCTACAGTAAAGGCACATGTTTTGACATCAATATGCCAGAGTGCTGAAACAGCTGACAGCTTTAAGATCAAATATTTTAATAAATATCTCAAAGTAAGAGCAATCAATTAAGAAAATTAATTTTTTGAACATAACAGATGACTTTTTTTCAAAAATGGCTTACCATAATCCACTGCTAATGGTTGTCAAATACAATTGTTTCAGTAACTCAAGTGAAACGTATTATGTAGATCAATTACACAGAAATGGATGTTTTTAAGCCTTTATTTCTGTTAATTATATTTTTCTGCTGAAGGCTAATGAAAACATGACATTTAATTTCTTGGAAAGCCAGAATATTACATCTAACCAATAACACAAATTTTATTGCAGAAATGTGGGCTTAATGTAAAGTATGTTTAAAGATTGTCATTTGCAAAATGCACTTTTAATCTGACAAATGAGCCTCATCAGAACAAATATTCTATGACTGGAGATAAGAAATGAGCTCTTGAGGAGCGTAACCCGGAGAAACTGAGTTAGAAGTCTCCCTTGCAAACTATACGTTTCCCCACTGTGATTAGTCAGTCAGTTCATCACATTGGTTTTCTCTACTTCTGTGGTGCTTAGAAAATACTCTCCATTTGTTCATGATGCATTCTGTCATCTGCAACAGAATAACTTTAAATAAGTACCTCAGAATAATATTCTAAACGCTTTTGTCTCTGAATTCTGTGACTCAAGTGAAGGACTTTCAGCTTTTTACTGCTTCTCTTTTCTGGCTGTTGTCTGTCTTTTGACAAATGTAAATACATCAGCAAAGTTTTAAAACCTATATTCCTCTTTCACCAGTGTTATTGTCCCTCTCTACCCACATCTTGCTATGCTGTTGCAGTAGCAGGTGACAGATTTCTCTGGCCTGGACTGCCTCATCCCAGGGTTAATGAGGGCCTGTTTCAGACCTCAACGCCCTGCAGGATTCCCTCATTAGAGCAGAGATCGAACCGCTACTATGAGCCTCTGGCGCCACAGGAAACACATTATTTTATAAGTTGCCTCACCTGTAGTCTCTGCCCAGAGTCCGGGAATGCTTTGTTAACAAGTGCTAATGTACCTTGGAGAGGTTGTTAGAGGTTACACACTAATGTTACACAGTGAGGAATATGAGGGCTTGTTTTAGTCATGTTATTGCCTCCCACTGTGCATGAATCTGAAGGTATACATCCTGAGGTCAGAAATTAATTGGGCCTCAGGGTGAAAATGCACTTTGAAGTTAATAAAAAGATTTAGACAAAAAAAATTGAGGTCAAGAAATGGGAGTTTCTTACATTCCTACCCTGCTCAAAATGTATTCATGAATCCATCATTGTTCTTTTGCAGTGTTGTGGAGTGGAGCCGGTAATTTATTCATAAAAATTGTCTCCAGAATTCTTTCCGATATAATATGATGAGATATCATGACATAGTGACGGCACAAGAAAAGGAAAATAAAAAAAAATTAAATGCAAAAAAAATAATATGATAGTGGTCAAAAAAACTTCTCAAACTATTTCATGAAGAAAAACAATATTCTGTGATGTCAGTTCTAAGGCCGCTGTGACAGAGAAGACACCTTCTGTAAAATGACTAAAATAAAGCAGATATAATTTCAGAAATGGCTCGAAGCTGTGAAAATGGCTCATTTCATAGTCATTGAGGTGGCCTCAATAACAGACCTCGCGTTTAACAAAGGGATTCTACACCAGCGGGATGGCTGCTCTTTTGGTGTCTTGTTGAAAGCAGACTGAAAAAAGGTTACCAGTGCACAGACAAAGGTGGCAAGTAGCTTCAATATCCAGCAACACAGGCTCAGATCCACATTTTTTCTCTGCGACATATTTATTGCGTCGTGCTTCGGTGCACAAAAAGTGTCTGTAGGTATAATAGCAAATATTTCAGCTTCTCTAAGATTGCTCCACACCCACAGGCACCCACAGTTTATCAGGTGCACCTGCAATCAATCAGCAATCAGCGCAGCGAAGCAGCAACACAGAATACATTTCCATACAATAAACAATCCAGTGGCTCTTTTTTACAGCATCCACAAAACTTTGATGTAAATAATTCTTGTGTAATTAAGGCAGAAATAATGCTTCATTTGGCAGTCTTTGTCAAACACAAGTCCGATACAAAAATATAGTGTATTTTCTTGACTGAATAAGATTTCTTTTTCTCTTTTGAAATGCATATAAGATCAAACCCAAAATTTATTTTGGAAACATTTTAAATAAAACTTGAATTTATATCAATATACTCAAATGTATATGCTGGAAATGTATGGATACAACCTTTAAAAGGATATGCTGCTTCCCAGGTTTCTTAGCAGTCTTGGCAGATGTCTAAATATGAGGTGACATAAGCTACGTTCACACAGGAGGCACATACAGTACGACCCTTATCTGACATTTCATTGCAGGCTCTACCACCTGATTTTGACACACCCACCAAAAATTTTTTATTTTTCCCACTTCCATAACTGGTACTTATTCAAATATGTATCCAATAGTTCTCAAAGTGTCTAGCCTGAAAGATCATGTTGAATTTTTTTTACATCATTAACGTGACACATGCATCATAATTCTGCACCAGAAGAAACCAGCATCACAATCCCACCACTCCTGGTTCCAAGTGTCGATCCAAACAGGCTTCTCTTCAGAAGCTGCAGTCAATGCTCCACAGAAGATGATTGCTATTAGTTATGATTTCTTTTGTCTTATTACGATCCCATGACAATACTGTCGACTCCCATGTCTGAGTAACTTTCAAATTTATCCACCAGTGGCCGCATCCATCACTACTTCTGTAAACAGTGCGCTGCTGTGTGATCAATTAAAGTATAGATCAGGGGTGTCAAACTCCAGTCCTCAAGGGCCACTGTCCTCCAGTTTTTAGATGTGCCACAGCTACAAAACACTGGGATGAAATGGCTTAATTACCTCCTTCTTGTGTAGATACGTTTTCCAGAGCCTTGCTACTGACCTAATTATTCTATTCAGGTGTGGTTCAGCAGAGACACATCTAAAAGTTGCAGGGCACCGGCCCTCCAGGACTGGATTTTGACACCTGTGGTATAGATAATTAAATCATTTCTTTGCCTGATTTGTACTTTACTTTTCTAAAGATCAGAATGTTTGGGAACTTTTGATGAGTAATCTACAACTTCCTGTTTTCCTGTGGTATAAATCTCATTTGATATAGCGGCCCAGTTACCTTATCCTTCAAAGAGGGAAAGACAAGCAAACATAGCATTCAAGGTGTTGCTCTTCATAAGTAAAAGTACGGCTATTAAAAACAGCCACTTAGCGCACCCTACATATTAATTGCCACTCCTGGTAAAGATGTGTGAGAAAGTTTAAAATAATTCAGTCTTTTGTTCCACTAGTATAATTAAACAAAGAACATTTCTGCCTTTAATTTGGATGCATTTGTTTAGTGGAGGGGGAAAAAAACAAATTAAGAAATAATTGTTTTTGTTTTCTTGTTTTACAAAATTACAGAGCCACAATTAGTTGCACCCCTAAGAATCCTATTAAAAGAAATGGAAATTAAGCTTTTTAATTTATACTTGTGTGTAGAAGCTTTTAATTAGCAAACCATAATTTCATGTTCCACTAGGGAAATAAATATGACTTTGACCATTTCAAGTTAAGAAAGACATGTTGTTCCAGTAAGGCAGATGCATTGATCTGCTATTATCTACATAAAAGTTATCCATTGTAAACTTGGCCATATCTACAGTCAGAGCAATAAATAAGCGTAAAACATAAGGAAGTTTAACAAGGATACAATTTTTTCTCATCGCTATACACATCGAAAAGGATGGTACAAATGTAAATAAATAAATAAAAATAAGTGTCTAAAAATGAACCTGAAGATCTGAGCGTGCCAGATGTCTGACACTATATCTTCATCTGCTGAAGGTTTGCAGCAACACTTTACAGTAACTATTACCAACATATCACACCTTTCTTTCACAACCTCCATTTCCAGAGGGAGTTGCAAATGTCACAATCACTAAAATCATCTGTCCATACCAGGTGGATTTCTGGTTAGAGCCACTGCTGTGTCAGAAAATCACTTGACTCCAGGGATCAGTTCTTTAAAAGTGCTTAAAATTATATTAATGTAGAGACCCTATTTGCTTATATTTTCATTAAAACTTGCCTTTCTTTCAGGAATGAGGGCAACCCCTTACTTCAAATCGAAGTGGAACCGACATCAGATGTGAGTCCTTCTTTGATCGATCTGAATTAAGGTGTAACTTCAAGTTTTCAGATCAATGGTTGCTTTGCATTTCCACATTGTCGTGTGAATTTGTGAGTGAATGTGAATGGAATGCAAGCAGAGCTCTCACCATCGCTCGTCACAGCCATTTGCGTGATTTTCCCATTTAGCATAATTTGGCTTGGCTCTCCGAGGTGCCTCCAGGTAAGTTATGCGTCAAAAGCAGCAAGACTGCTGCTCGTCAGTTCTGTTTCTGTAACAATGATGGATCCTGAGAAAATGTAATGCAGATTGCTTTGAATTATATCCCAGCTGGCATCTTTGAATAGCCTATTTTCACTCTTTCAGATCATTATATTTAAAATCAAATCAGAGTTACTCAGCCACCTTTTTTCCCCTCTAGTTGTTTTCTCTTTTTATAACTCCATTTTCTTTGGTAAGAGCCTGAATAGCAGTCTGCATTTCAAACACATGGTCCAGATAACAATGAAGTGCTTTCTTTAATAGGAAGATACTGATAATCGATAAGCTATGAGTTTATGTTCCAATTGAATAGACTGGAAATTCAGATGCTTCTTTAGCTGTAACTTTTAAACAAGGACATACAGAAAGAATATTTAATTAATGTTTTTCTTTACTGCACTTTTTGGGACATGGATGTCTGTGGGGTTTTGTTGTTAGTTCACTTGTTTTAGTGATGTGCTTTTTACATTTTCAAATTTATTTGTATGTTATTTTTTTGTAGATACTAGAACATTTTTTTTAAAATATTATCTACATTTAATTTCTTTGCCACAAGGGATCATTAGTTATTAATATAGAGAGCAGAGATTATACCATGTCCCTGTGTGAGAGCAGTCACTGTAAAACAGGATCTTACTGTTATTTTTAATTGATAAGACTAAATTGATTACAGAGTTGATGTTTTTAAGCTCTCTTAAGCATCTTATATTAGGGCAGATAGCAGGTCTAACATAACAAAACTGCAGTCTCTGTGTTTATATCCTAGTGAATGTAGATGCATGTCTTATCTCTGATATTGACTGTCAATATTTTCAAATCCAGCATGACAGAGTCTGAAAGGTCTTAGGGATAAAATAGAGCATCTTGTTAAGATTTGTTCAGCTTTCCTATTACCTGCTGAATGTCTTGCTATGTCCCAAAGCCTAAATGAACCATGGGCATGTCTCGAGATGATATAGGAACAATTTAAGCTTCATTTTAAATTGTTTCTTATGTCTCTGTGCGATCTCTAGATTAATTTTTAAGTACCTCACTCATACTGAAACTAGTTAATTTTGAGTCATCTTCACTCACTACACTGTCTACACCGGGCAGTATTGTTGTCAGAGCAACCTGGTAGAGCTTAGTGTGGTGTATTCACTGATTGGTTGAAAGATGAGATTTTTGAGTTCTCAACTGGCCAATCAACCGTCACGGCCAGTCAAACTGAAAATCATCCAGTTCCAGTGATACTCTGGTAGTAGAACGGAAGAATACAATGAATTACAATTGCAATCATCAGTACAATATGTATATGTGGAATATTGCAACCACAAAGGATTGCTTGGATACAATATTTGGTTGGATATTAGATTCATAGTGGCATACATGCAAATTCTACTTTCTGGTATTATATTTGGCCTGATAGATGGACTTTCACTGTCAATGATGCCCAGAATGGATCTGGATTTTTGTGGCGGAGTTGCAAAAGTTCATGATTGAAGGGGACATTGTGATGAAGGAAAAGATAAATAAAAGCCAGGAAAATGTGGGTTATTTGTTATAAATATGTTAATCCCCATTTCCAACAACAATATCACAATTAGATGTTATTCTGATAACCTACAGTTCTAATACCCTAATTTGTGTTCTTTGCTTTACCACAGAATGAAGATGCGAACAATGAGGACTCCGGCGATGAGTTTGAGGAGATGAATTTGTCCCTTCTGTCTGCTCGCAACTTCCCACGCAAAGCCAGCCAGACGAGCATCTTCCTACAGGAGTGGGACATCCCCTTTGAGCAGCTGGAGATTGGAGAGATGATCGGCAAAGGGCGCTTCGGCAAGGTGTTCCATGGACGGTGGCACGGAGAGGTTGCCATCCGATTGATCGACATCGAGCGGGACAACGAAGACCAGCTGAAGGCTTTCAAACGGGAGGTGATGGCGTACCGCAACACTCGCCATGAGAATGTGGTGCTGTTCATGGGGGTGTGCATGAGCCCACCGCATCTGGCCATCATCACCAGGTAGGGAGAAAGATGTTACAGATTATGTTGGAGATGAAATCTGTTGAGGACTGAACATGCTGTGTTGTTGCATCTCCTGTTTTTACTGTCAAGCTTTTCACAATCAGAAATATTTTCAAACGGACCAATTTATCCGTCAATGGGAGAAATCCCAGGTGGAGATGAAAGAGATGAAAATCGAACGGACTTGCATAGAAAATGGCCAGACTAATTTGGTGTATACAGTACAGACCAAAGGTTTGGACACACCTTTTAATTCAATGAGTTTCCTTTATTTTCATGACTACTGACATTGTGGATTCACACTGAAGGCATCAAAACTATGAATAACACATGTGGAAATATGCACTAAACAAAAAAGTGTAAAACAAATGAAAATACCCCTTATATTCTAGTTTCTTCAAAGTAGCAACCTTTTGCTGTGATTACTGCTTTGCACACACTCTGCATTTTCTTGATGAGCTTCAAGAGGTAGTCTCCTGAAATGGTTTTCACTTCATAGGTGTGCCCTGTCAGGTTAATAAGTGGGATTTCTTGCCTTATCAATAGTCATGAAAATAAAGAAAACCCATTGAATTAGCAAGGTGTGTCCAAACTTTTGGTCTGCACTGTACGTAATCGCACAGGTTCAAATAGGCTCTGTATTAATTTGATATGTGGGTGTGCTGATCTGCCTGCATCATACTGACAAATTGATGTACAGTATTAAGCCTGTCGCAATGAGAAATTAATCAATTAATTGCATGGTTAATTAAATGAGCTCAGTAATTTTCATTTTGATAATTGATATTTTTTAAATGGCAATTTTGCTTAAAGACTTCATAATCCATTTTATTTGGTTGCGTGTGGATTTTATTTTCTCTTTATTTGTTTTTGCTTGTGTTTTATTTTGGATATTTAAAATTTGCAGTGTGGAGTGTTCTGTACAAAATTAAAGTTTTTTACTCTTTAAGAAGTAAAACTTGCATTACTATGCCATTATCAATATATCACTTGAAAATAATCTCAGAGCAACATTATTATCAATTATCACAATAATTTCTGGGGCAATTTATCATCCTGTAAAATTTGTAATCATAACAGCCCTAACTGGTATTCCTCAAGCAATGCAAGGTTTAGGAAAGTAAAGAAATCTTTTAATACGATCGTTTGAAATATTCACTTTTTTAATAAAAATTTTCACAAATTTTATAAAATCGCACTCTACATTATTATTTTAATAACAACATGCTTTTGACAGCATTCGTGCGAGCAAGAAAGTCAAAGTCAAATAAACAATACAGTTTTCATTTGTCCAGTGGTTCTGACTTGTTTCATGCTGATCGCATCATATCTGTGAAATGTGTGGTTTTGCTCTGCGGACTGGCAGCTGTGAGGTCTTTGCAGTCAGGATCCTCCTGGCACTCCTTTCAGATCAGCCACAGATCTGCTCCGTTATGGAGTCTCTGACAGTGAAACATGCAGACATTATGATTAGAACAGGCTGCGACTGTTGCTGAGTAGATGAACCACCCACACCTCACAGCAAACAGTGGGTTTTTTCTGACAGGCTGACAGCAGATAAAGCATTGCAAGTGAACTTGAATGAATTTTCTCACGTAGTTAACACCTTTTAATTATTTCATGGATTAGTGCTTGCGTTCTCACAGTATAGGGAGAGGGGCCTGTTATTATTCAAGGACATCACAAGAAATGCTCTCATTTAATTAATTAGAAAAGCTAATTATGTTCAATAGCAAATTGTTTGGATATTGGAGACTGCCATTGTTATCTTCACACTGAAAAAAAGAGCCACACAGAAAATCATCATCCTCTCATTTCTTCTCTTTCCTGTTCCATTTATTTACCAAAGAATGGAGAATCTCACTGGATTCATATGCACTTTTTTTTTTTAGCAAACACATTTCTGCAAGAAACACATCTCTGTTTTCTTCACATTTACTGTGTAACAGGTTACATGTTTGTAGTTGTAGTTTTATGATTGCAGGTGATGTCAGATGAAATTGCTGTGAATGTAGGGGAGCTGGCAGATGAGCTGCCTGCCTCTTGGAAACCTTTTCTGGTGATTCCTCAAAATAATAGCAAATGTCAGTATACAACAGGGGGCTTTTTTATCCTGCTTCTACATATCAGACTGATGATGAGGATGAAAATCTTTAAGATGCAACTCTAGCAACCCTATATAGGTCAATGTGAAACTTAGTTTAGTATAATCAAACTAAAATGAAGTATATTGGTTATTTTTAAATTAGGAATTTCTGTTTGCGTGAGTTAGATCATTAACGCTGATTGCTTCCTTATTTTTCGATTGTTTCCTTTGTGACTAAGTCTGGATTGATTTTTTGCAGAGGACACAGAACACGTTTTATGCGTTTGACGTCATCTGTGATGTCATTGCTGCTTTTTTACTCATGCACATGGCGTAACCACCTCATTTTGAAACACAGGGGTGAATCTCAGCATGTTAAGATGGCCTCATTAGCTTTTTATTTATTTATTTTTGTCAGAGGTGAAGGTATTTGCCATCGGACACGGGAAGCTGCATTTGAGAAAAAGAATGAAGTGGGACGGCTCCTAAAGACTTGGCTCCTGTCAGCTTGTTGCTACGAGATGAATATGCATGAATCATGGGCCTCGGGTCCTTTGCTGGTCACCAGTTGGGGTTGAGGGTCCCAAGTGTGAGGCAGTAAGGGGTTGGGTAGATGTCTATTAAAATGCATTTTCTGAGGGCAGCTCTGGAGAAGTGTTACACCTTCTATCAGAAATGCAGTAATGAGGAAAATATTGTTTAATAATCACAAAATTAAAGCATAAGTTTAATAAAATCTGGATTAACAAAGATTCAGTCATAAAGATCCATTTCAACAAAAACACACTGTATGACTCGGTGTGTTTTTATAAGGACCAATACAGGTTGGGGACACTTTTTGAAGTGAACTACTGAAAGAGATTAACTTTTTATTGCTATTCTAATTAATTATGATTCTACTGTATAATCAGTCCTTCACAGGTTTGCAATGAAGGCTTTACTTATCCAAGTGCAGATCATGAAGGCCATCTTGGTCTCCATTCTGAATGAGTAGGGGAATCATAAAGAGGATCTTCATATCGGACAGTATATAGATAAACTTTGTTGTGAAATGCAACTTTACCTTTATGAATACAGATTCCTACAATCTTGGCTTCAATCTATTTTGTATTTTACTTTCCACAATGCAGATTTTTGGTTCATTTTTTATGCTGATTTTATGCTGATTTTATGACCTTTCTCCTCTCTGTCAGCTTGTGTAAAGGCAGGACACTTTACTCTGTGGTGCGGGATGCCAAGGTTGTCCTGGACGTTAACAAGACGCGACAGATTGCACAAGAGATGGTCAAGGTAAAAAAAACAAAAATCAACGTTGATTCCCAGGAACACTTCAGCAGCAAACATCGCATTACAGAACTTTCACCTATCTCTCTTCCCCTTCTTCTCAGGGAATGGGCTACCTCCACGCTAAGGGGATTTTACACAAAGACATGAAGTCCAAGAATGTGTTTTATGATAACGGCAAAGTCGTCATTACTGACTTTGGACTTTTTACCATATCCGGAGTTCTGCAGGCTGGCAGGTAAATATTTTTAAAGCACGTTAGAGACAGAAGCTTACATTTGTTTTGCAAATAAACACCTGAATGCTTAGTTAAAAACTGACACATGCAGCTTTTTGCTGTGACAGGGTGATTGGAAACATATTTATACAAGAACACATATTTAGCTTGATTTGATTTGTACTTTACCACCATTATGGTAATAAAAAGCCCATTTAGACAGTATTTAGTCATAAATGTAAGATGTAATGTTGCTACGAAACACCCCCCGCCACACAAAAAAACCCCCACTATTAATTAGGGAAATGTGAAAAGGAAATATCAACGAAACCGTAGAGTAATTTCCTTCATAAAAACTGAATTCAGAAGTCGCAGAGATGTTAAAAGCCTTCTTGTCTTTTTTCATAGGATTTCCAAGTTTCAAAGATGAGCCTTTCTTTCATCTAAGTTGAAGACAGACAACTTTGATCAAATGTGTATTATCTTCACAAGCTTTTTTTTATTGCATTAACACATATTTACAGCAAAATCATGGATTATGCAAAATTTCAAACACTAAGGAATTATTAGGTTTATTGTGGTATCAAAAAGTAATTCAGTAATAGTATAGACTATTACTGAATTACTTTTTGATCTTTAAAATATGACAGTAATTACTGAATGTACCAAAATATGCCACAATTACATATTTACATCTGCTCATAAATATCATTGGCAATTTTTACAAAAACCTTAAGTTTTATGCCAAAGGTATAAGAGGGTTTTTAGAAATGTAGAATATAGTACTATCACACTGTCCCTGTATGAAGCCTTGATAAAAATTATAATTTTTTTTTTTACCCTTACAAACTTGTTCTATTAAGACTTCCATATACATCAACCCAAAAGCTTACCAGGATCTCAGGTACTGGATTCTGTTCCTTTAGCACACTGAGTAGGTCAGTAATCTTACATATTTCATTTTCTTTTGTCAGAAAACTGTTTGAATTGAAGGTCCTGGGTCCTTCATTGGCACAATAACCTTAAACTCACTTCCAGCAACATGAAAGAAGGTTTGAAAAGGAGACAAAGAACAATTTTAAGCTCACCAGAAACAGCCTCCTATCTAAATCCTTCTGAAAATCTTTGCAAGGCTGACATTTGTCGTCACAAAACAAATATCTACACATTTATATCTTGAGGTCCTTAAATGGGTAAGAGTACCTAAAAGTGGCATCGGAGAGACTCAAAAAGTCAAAGATTGCGGCACCATCACCTTTTCTCTGATTAGTTCAATTGTCCTACCTTGCAGGTGCTTGTGTATATACAGAGCATGGAAATTTGATGGTTAGGTGATCCCTTGAAATTGAAAATAAACTAAAGAGAAAAGCAAAGATGGTATGACCCAGCAAAAGAGAAAAGTTGAGATTTTTGAGTTTTTTTTTATAATGAATCAACAATATATAATTACCAACAGATGTAGATGTTTGACTCCATGTTTCTAAAAGGAATTTGTGTGTATGGATAAAATAGAAGATTATAATTAAATAATAAGACACGTGTAAGAAGTGTTGATCAATTGATCATAAGCCAACGAGACTGTAATCTATAGACCAATTTGTAACTGTTTATGTCATTTTTCACTAAATTAAAAGTAAATGTAACCCAAATTTGCCATTCCGATTGGCAACAGAAAAGTAAACTTGGTTTGCTGCTGGCATCAGGTAAGTTTACACTGAGTCATTTTACTCTCTATAAGTAAATACGCCCACATTTGTTGAAACCAAACCAGCGTTTTTATTAGCAAAACACTTTGTAGTTCAAGTTTAGTCTTTCTATTATAAAGGAATAGTGATTACATTTACCCTAATCATGATCACAACACTATTTGCACTGACATTAAAATCTACTGCAATAATCAATGTGACACAAGCTGTCCAAACAGTAGCTGTATACATTTAATAATACAAGTCTAAATGTCAAACCACACTGGCCTTAAGCCTCCAGAAACAATAATTATTTTTGCTATGTTTTTACAAGGAAATTCAAATGCCTAAGGCAAACCTGTGACTCTTTATTTTTTAATCTGAAGACATGGCAGCACCACAGATGGCTGAAGACAATATAATGCATTTGCTTGTCGTTTTTTTCCCCCTCATGTGGAATTTGACACAATGCAATCCTTAAAATTCAATTTAATATATGACAAAGCTGTTTAAAAGCAAACCAGAATTCTGGCTTTTTGGATGTAACAAACTACATTAAAGCAAGTTATCACAATACAACAGGAAGAGACGCACTTTGTAACAAATATCCATGTTTGTATCTTTCTGCTTTGCAGCCGGAGAGAAGACAAACTGAGAATCCCCAATGGCTGGCTGTGTCACCTGGCCCCAGAAATTATTCAGCAGCTTTCTCCAGACACAGAGGAGGACAAGCTTCCTTTCTCCAAACAGTCAGACGTCTTTGCTTTCGGGTGAGTGTCCTCTAACCAGATGTCCAGGTCTTTGTTTGTCCGGACGGTGTCTGAGTCTGGATATTTATAGCTAACTGTTGACAATCCGAAAATGAGCAAAAATTCAAGCAGTAGCCAGTGAGTTAGAAGCAAACTTAGAAAGTTTAATTAAAGACTATGTACGAAGCTACATAATGGAGAGTATATCATTATAAAAGCCAGCAGATAAAGCTAATTTAATTCATGTTACCGTATTTTTATGTACCTTACATTGTACTTTTTTTGAATAAAAATATAACTAAAAAAAAATAAAATAAAAGCCAGCTACTTAATCAGAGTAAAAGGCAAATATAAATAGAAATGTTAACTAGCATTTTTATAATATTTTTATTAACCCACTTTCTGAAAACATTTTGTAGTACTCTTTTTTTTTTTAGCTGTTTACGAGCAGCTAACCAGATGTCCAGGTGAGCATCTGGTTAGATTTGAAGGTAAATGTTGTTCTTGAAGTTCGTGGTAATAGTAAGTAATATATTGAATTAAATAAATCAGTACCAAAACCTCACTTTCTTACATCCATGTCTTTCTTCAAACCCACCCAGACTGTCTTTGATTTGCTTCATTTCTGCCTTTAAAAAAATGCAGTTACACATTTTGAGTGAATTCATCCTACTGAATCTGAGAGTTATTACATATAGATTGATTTTCTAAGTGTCAAATAAGTCTCTCAGACAAAAGTCTCTCCATTCTCCTCCTTCAATGACCAATTTTATATGTGCCCTAAGTTGATTAAAAAATCACTTTGGCTCCACTTTGTCTTCCACATCCATTATGGCTTGGTTTGTGGGGGTAGACCCTGCTCTACTGACTATTAACACAACAGCGTTTTCAGACGGTTCTCCCGTATGGATGCTTCATCGCTCTTATTATTCTGAAAGGAAGACAAGCGCAGCACTTGTGCACAATGTCCCGCTGCTCTGTTGGCCTTTGTGCTACCTGGAGGTGACCCCCTTGGCTGTTATGCATATTCATCAACAATCAAGCGTCTGCTTTTATTTATTTTTTTTATTACTCCTGGCATTGAGCTATTTTTATTCTACTCAAACATGTTGTACAGGAGTGAAAATGGTCTATATGCACCAAAAGAAATTATGTGTTTTCTGCATTAACCATATTTACAAATACTCTAGATTCATGATAAAACATATAATCTTAACCTATAAATAACTCTTCAATGTTTCTGTATGGATCCCTTCTATGCACCAGTGTGGTCTAATTTTGAAAGTATTAATTGAATTGTGGCGTTTTTGCTTATCTGAATTCTACTGCTTCATATAATTTTTTAATAAAATGAGATAAGATAGTTCAAAGCAGTGACGCACTCTACTCGTCTCTGTCTTCGCAGCACCATCTGGTATGAGTTACATGCACGTGAGTGGCCTTACAAGAGTCAGCCGGCGGAGGTGATCATATGGCAGATTGGAAGTGGCATGAAGCCTAACCTCGCCCAAACTGGGATGGGGAAGGAGATACTGGTAAGGACTTTATTCCTTTTTTTAACTTGATCATGAGTCACATTTCTGACAGCATTAGTTTCCAAATTATGATGAATTCAAAATGTCATGTTTATATAGGCCCAATTTACACAACACATCTTATTTTAATTCACTTTTAAAATTAGAAGCATCAAACAATATCCAGCAATGTAAACTTTGGACCCAATGCAAAACATTGAACTCTTTAAACCATTATGATCCAACAAATTGATCATGACTAACTAGCATCATACTAATCTAATAGGCTGTATGTTGGTGAAATTACACCACCATACAGACACACTTAGGCACACTGTTTCTGAAAGTGTGCCTAAGTCTAAAAAAGTTTTTAAATTGTAAATTAGCAACATCCATTATTTCATTTTATATAATTAAACTTCAGGGTTCTTGCTGATTAAAGTATGTCTGAAAAAGGCTTGCAAGCAATAATTAAACATAGATAAAACTAGAACGAGTTCTACTCGCAGCTGTGATGGAATTGTTGATTAAATTTTAGCTTTAGTGAGAAAATACCAGTTATTACTTTTTTATTTTGGGGTAAATGGAATGACTGTACTAATACTAAGTCTAGCAGGGAAAGTAAGAGTCGAACATTGAGCTTCTTCTGATTAAAAAATAGGAAACTGCTGTGACGTATGTGTAAAGAAATATAAATGTTTCAAGCTGTTTTTATCCTTTTCCTTTCAAACCTCACTTATAAAAACACCTCTGATATCTTCTCCTCAGATGTAAATGTTCTTTCATATTTCTCTCCCTACACAGTTATTAGCAACTCTGGTGAAAAAAGAAAACAAAACAGCTTGATAATAAATTCAGTTTCTATTGCAGTACCATGATCTTACACTGACAAATTGAAA
Organism: Xiphophorus couchianus; assembly: GCF_001444195.1. Taxonomy (NCBI): domain Eukaryota; kingdom Metazoa; phylum Chordata; class Actinopteri; order Cyprinodontiformes; family Poeciliidae; genus Xiphophorus; species Xiphophorus couchianus. The sequence goes on from NC_040239.1 coordinate 5,854,045, forward strand.
ATACAAAATATAAAGAAATAATATTATTTTTAACAAAATTGCTTCTTTCAGTTATTGGTGATCATATTGTTTCACATTATATAAACATAAAGAACTTTGTAACTTATACTTTACTTCTTAAGTAAGTGAGAATCTGGGACATTTTAATTATTGATATATACCTTATCAATGGGTTTTCACAAAAGAAAACCCATTGAATTAGAAAGATGTGTCCAAACTTTTGGTCTGTACTGCATATGTAAATTTTTGCAAGGAAATTACCTCACAAATAGTTACTTGCCGCCTTGAATACTTCTGCAAGGTAATTTATCTTGATCCAGTGAGCAAAACAGAAGTGAAGTGATTTCCATTTTGTTTTGCTTTTGTTTTTTGCTTGTTTTTTCCCAGGATATTTTGCTAATGTGTTGGGCGTACAAGCCAGAAGAGCGGCCCAGTTTCTCCAAGCTGGTAGATTTACTGGAAAAGTTGCCAAAAAGGAACCGGCGCCTTTCCCATCCAGGGCACTTCTGGAAGTCAGCTGAGTATGTCAAATGAGTTAGGCCATAAAACAACAGTCCACTACTTTTACCAATCCGCCGCCATTACTCCACATAAATATCCCACCTCTTTAAAGAATGCACTGAATCTAAAATCCAGTCCAGTGATGAAAACTGCCCATGCTGTGTGTATTTCTAAGGAATGTTGGCATTTGTGTGTACAAATGAGTTGACTGTCCACTTCCTCAAAGCAGTTGGGACTCATGTTTTCTTTAATTTGATGTTAAACACACTGTATATTTCTCCTTTATTTTTCAGTCTTTTATAAGTGACTCGCTTGCTTCATTATATTTAATTTGTTTCTTGGATGTATCTTCCTTGTAACTTTCAATAGATCACGTCATCTTAAAAAAATAACATGTCTGAGAACAAATGTATATATTATTTTCACGTCTTGCTTTTTCGTTTTGAATGATCGTAGCTGTTGTACATCACATACTGTGCATATATTCATAACATTGTCTTACCATTCCTTATGTCTATTGGTTCTGTAGACACATTTTGTCATATTTACCTCATGGTTTTTTCATGTATGAATGTCCTCTTCATGTGTTTGTTGAACTTAAATGTCTTTTTGTCTCCACCGTAACATTTGAATGTGAAGAAGGCAGTGTCCCTGTTTGAGAATGTGTCAGGCCATTGTTTTGATGAGACTGTTCTCTGGCTAGCCTAAGCTTTGAATATTATCTGTGAACAGAGTAGATGTTAGAACAGCTGCAGCCTTTGAGCAGGATTCCCTCACTTGATGCTTTCCTGTGAAATTTCTGACACTTGAAATGTATCCAAACTGTTGCTAAAACTAAATATCAAATATGCTGTCACTGAGCCCTTTTCACCAAGAACTAGTTCACTTGAGATAAAGTAGGTAAATATAATTGCATATTGTATTACACAAAGATAAAAAGCTAACGCTTGCTACTGTGTAGTCAATTCAGTTAATTCAAGAAATATTTACCCTTTAAATGTGAACTTTCTGAACTCTGAGAATAAAGGTTTGTGTAATTAAGGGATTCCTAAACAGAATATGGAACTAAAAATGTTAACAAGAAAACTTTGAGTGTTACAGGTCAAAATAAATTCTAAATGTTTGTTTTTAGCTTGTACAAATCAAGTCAGGGGTAGTTATAAGCAGTATTGTAGTCACTGAATAGAAAACCTTTAATTTAATTGTATCCCATGTTCATTAATCTTAAAATAAAAGATTTGCATTTTGAAAAAAAAAAACATTTCATCCTGCAGATGCGATGATATGAAATTGAATGTTTTTCTTTTTCAAAGATTTACTAATTTATGGTTTAAAAGTTCAATGACACATTAACTTGCAAAAGAAAAATGCACATTTGAGTTCTAGAGCTTAACAAGAAAAGGCCTAAGAATGATCTAATGCACATGAGGTTAAAAAAAATAAATAAAAAATACAAAACATGGAACTATGCCATTATTTGTAAATCAAAAGTAAAATCAAAGTCAATCTTTTGCTCCCATGGTTTTAAGGAGGACAAATTTGAATTTGAAGCATTTAGGTGTGTGGCTGCAAAAGTAACACGTGTTTTTGTCTAGTTCCTATTGCAAGTAATCTAGTATACATGAAATTAGAGAAAACTGACTTACAAATAACTTTATATGAGATATGAGAAAAGTTCATTATACAAATGTTGGCTGTAAATTTGATTGAACATTGTGAAGATATTAATCCCTATTTTTGTTTTGAACATGACAGCCTTTTATTCCTCATCCACTTATTTTTGACTACAACACCGCTTAAGATTACCGTGGAGCACAAAGTAATCTTAAATGCGTAATGTTACTTTAATTGCACAAATATTTTATATAAATATTTTACTTACCTGTAGGTGTTCTTGTTATTGTAAAATAACAAGTAACTAAAATCTGGCAAAACTTTCCCTTTAACATATCAGAAGAGACATATCAAAACTCAGATAACCCCAGCCCAAACCATTTTTCTACTTCATGCTGTATATTAAAGTAGATTTAAATGTATGTCTTAGAGGAAGAGCAAACCCGAGTCATATTATCACGAATCATCACAGGACAGTACATCACATAAGCTGTAAACTGCTTTTACTCTCTCCAGCCACGTCAGACAGGTAGAGACAATCTAATCATGTGAAATAGCCATTTTCCACCTCATTATAAACACATCTGCCAGTGTTTTTAAATGCATATAAACAATCTGCTACTTTTTTTCACCGTATTGTTTGGAAGTCTGTTTGTCTCTTCAAATATGGTTAGTAAATCACTTAAATTTTTACTGTTTACAACTTTCAAGTGCATGAGAAGGACTAACAGAGATTTATTTAAAAAAATAATTCTTCATATATATATATATATATATATATATATATGTCAGCAATTTTCTGATGCCGTTGATCGTTAAGCAGTTCCATCTTTACATTTACATCAAGCTTTGCTAAACTTTTCTACAGCTTGCTTTAAGAGAAAGATTGTTTTGGTATATTTATAGGTAAACTGAAAGGTCAGGCTGGCATCTTAAATAAAGAGTTACAACCTGTATAGATAAAAAAAAAAAGTGTCAACAACCTGACAGGAAGTCTGATATATAACATTTGTGCCAAGTGTACATAACAGATTGTAGAATATGTTTTATCATCACTTGCCATAATATTTATATTCCTTGTGGATTTTTTTGAGCTTTTTTCTTTTGGATGTACAAATTGTGTTGTGTTCTCCTTTTGTTCCCTTTTGTTTTTGTTCATATGAATTTAATTTTCCTTCATTTTATTTCTGATTGCATAGATTCTGTGTTGTTTTTTTCCCTTGATTCTGTCCTTGTGTTGTAGATTATAGCTACCAAAAAGCTTGTATTTACTGATACCTGATGGTCCATGGCTTAGTGATGAGTAGATTTTGGTCATGAGCTCTTTTATTTGCACTCATCCTTTAAAAGTGTATAAGAATAAAAAAACTCTTTTCATTTTGGATGTTTTCTATTTTCTTTTACACAACCTTTATCCATGTTTTACTTTGATGAAAGATTTTTGATGCATCTTCACTGAACAAAGTTAGTGGTTTATTAGCACTTTCTGCCAAAAATATTTAAGTTTTAAAGACTGAGGCATCAAAGAGGATAAGCATAGTTTATTATTATGTATCTTAATGTTGGATTTGAATTAAAAAAAACAAGCACAAAAATCTATTACTTTAAAAAGACTCTTAGGGGCAAAATATCCATGCAACCATTAGTTTTGTATAATATATGGATATGTTTATATATAATATATATTTTTACGTGAGCACTGGTTCATGCAAAACACTCTGCTTATAAGTGCTATTACACAAATTCTAACCCCCAACTGTCAAGATAACGTACTGGTGGTGAGACTGCTGTGAAACGACAGTATGTGACACAGCTGAAATGATAACAAGCAGGTTTATATTATTTGAAGTTTTAAAAGAAAAATAAAAACTAATTAACTTGATTCACCCTTCCGGTAATGCCCAATATTAGCTTCTCACATCGTCACGAGAACTTCAATAAAAGAAATAATGTCCTTGGTTCAAGTATCGTCACAAAGCAATTACTAAGTCTGAAACACTGACACTTTGTCATTTCCGACTTTGCTTTGGTAAGAAGAACTAGGAAATCTGTCTGAGAGAGTTATTAAATTAAAAACTCTGCAGGCAGAATGGCAATAAAAGGTCCAGTTTGGCATTCCCCTATATTTAAAGAAGTTGGATTAAAGAAATGAAAAATATTGTGGCAAGTTGCTCAGAGGTCAAATGAGAAAAGAAATAGAATCTTTTTATTTAATCTTTTGGAGATACTTCATTGCAAAAGGGTTACAAGTAATCATGTAAATGCACATATACAACAGAAAGCTTTAAATCAGGAATTTGAGCATGAAGCCAGTGTTCTGAAATTATTAGATGTTTCTCTATTCAAGACACTCACATAATAATAATCAGTCACATAATTCGGTCATAACCAGGACTGCAGAACCTAATCATATCCTTAGAAGGCAGTTTAAGCATTTCATTCAAGTTTTGGACCAGGAACCTTTGAAAGTTTGCACCATCAGCCCTCAAGAAATTAGGATTGTGCTTCTCAAATTGATACAAGTACATCTGGATACAGTGACAGAATCTCCCAAAAATAATCACAGCTGCAACTGACTTATGGGTGTTGAATGCAAATGCATGTCACACTTTGCTTTGGTCTATTCAATGTGTCCTCATAAAATACAAGTTTTACTATGGTTATGCAAAAGAAACAGAGCACACCTGAGTGTCATTTGACCACATTTAGGACATTTTTAAAGTATGCTATCCTCACGTTCTTACTAAAAAAATATCCATATTGTCTATATTGGTTTCATATGCTGTCTTAGGTCCGAGCAAAAATAATTTCTTATTATTTAGAAAAAAGGGATGTGTTGTGTATTCTTTAACTGAAAAAGCACAGAGTGGAGGCTGTTTGTCTTCAGTGCCGTCTGTCAGTTTCTCAACTTTGTTGTTTCATATTTGTTTTTATTTCTTAATTGATAAAATGCTCTCAAAGTCACTCAAGGATAAGTGCCACCACTTTAAAATCAGAGTAAATAGGCACTCATCTTTATCAAGCTAGTTCCCTGTGTAGTTGCGCTTTAACATTTCCATTTGTGCACAGCTAAGATTCAGGTACCTTCTGAATACAGATCACATTTTACCAAATTCAAATGTGGCCCTCATCAAAGAACACCTCTAATTTTCCTTAGAAAATAGTAGCTCCCTCTCTCTCAGGTAAAGCTATGTAAAAGGCTTTATAACAAATTCATCTCTTATTGCAGAAGCATAATTTGTATCCTGGTTCATATTTTAAGTAATCCACCATTAATATTAGCGAGGTTCAAATACAAACTGGAATCATCAATGTTGAAGCAGTTCAACCAGAACAAATTCTGAGATCTTGGTCTTTCATTTTATGCAACTGATCCGTGAACAAGCTGGCATTCTGATGAAAGTGTGTGCATGCTTTTGTGTGTGTGTGTGTTTGAGTTTCTGTGTGTGTTTCATCTAGCGTCAGACCTTTGAATCCCTGCTTGAAGACACAGTAAGTCAGCGAGGGCAAGAAGCAGGAAAATGGAATGATAGATATATAGATAGAGCTCTAACTGGCTGCACCAGGCAGTCCTCCTTCTCCTCCTCCTTTTTCGTCTTCTGCTCTACTTTCAGTTTTGAAGTTAAGGCTCAGCCACTGAAGTGTAAAGAATCCACCTAACCAATCTCAGACTGTGGCCCATCAGAGCATGAATGTTTGGTTTATGTGGACATTCTTAAAAGTGTTAGAACCCAGTCACTGCTCAGGGCCTTTTCACTGTGGGTAACACAAAAAAAGAAACAAACTAAACAAAAATTAAAAATTGCATTTATGGTTCTGAGAAAAATTTAAATGCATCTACTGTACTGGTGTGTCTAAATACAGTAAAACCTTATAGAAAAGTATATTTATTTAATAAATTCCATTCAAAATCATAACTATTCAGTTCACTTCAGCTTATTCAATTTATTTATATAGAGCCAATTTATAACATATGTTGACTTGAAGCACTTTGCAAAGAAAGTTATTTCAATTAAATCTCACATACATTCTCACTGATCCTAGTTATCAAACAGTACATTAAGTTCATTCATGTATTATATGGATTGATCAAACTGAGGGAAACTGAAAATAAGGATTTTATTAGCTGCAAAGCAAAATAATATAAATTAAAAGAAATAAATATAATTCTGTCTGTAACAACGCTTTTTGAATGAAATTTATAAAACCAATGAAACTTTCAATAAAGTCACACATGCATTTTATGTTGGTCATCTTTTGACAAATAATCTAAAATAATGCTCATGATAAGATAAAAATACTGTAGAATCTAACAGCAATAAAAATGTGTTATTTCTGAACAAATCCTGAAGAAACAAAATATAAAGTCTATCTTTTCAAATCTGTTATAAATGCAAAATGTGAAAACATAATAGATTTTTTATTTTATTTTTTACCCAAAATACTTATTTTAATAAAAACTAATCTTGCAAGTGTTAACAACAAAATGTATTAATTGGGGAAAAAAACATATCAACTGCTATGGTTTTGTTCGCTTCATATTTTTTCTTCATTTAAACTATAATCTCTGAGTTATTCATACTGACAATATTCTTACAGAACATTGATAATAAACTGCTGGTGATAAAAAATAAAAGTTTTTCAGTGTTATCAAATGACTGCTGAATATGTCCCAATATGACACCCTTTAACTCCAAAATAAAATGTTTGGCACATAACACAAAAAGTTGATAATACTGGCAGAAAGAAAGAAGCAGATTGTAGTTTGGTTTTTAACAAAGTCCTCAGAGAGGTGTTGCATAACATGTTTCTGGATACTCGATAGTTTGCAAAGCCTTCAAAACTGTACAACTCTACACACATACCCATTTTGATTTTTGGTGATTTTCACAGAGGCAAATAAAAACAAAATAAAACAAAATCAAATGAACCCAATGTAGTTGTGACTAAAGTCATTATTGAGAAACATATTGCCTAGAGTTGCTAAAATAATAAGTATAAAAATCTCAGATGTTCCACATTGCTCCATCTCCTCAGATTAAAAGTGACAGTTAAATGGATATCATTAGTCTGATCGCCACTAAAGGTGCGTAGAAATATTTTATGACCGAAATGTTTTTCTGAGAACATCAGAAAATTGTTGTTGACAAGCTGGAGAAAAACACCGTTCCTGTTATCTCCAAGTGGAGAAAGTTATTATCTTCTATCTTTCTCGAGTACTTTATGTACAAAACTTATTGAAAATGACGGGTACCTGTGAAACCAAGGACATATTCTAAGACTAGAATATGTAGATATTTGTATCAATTTCCCATGAAATTGACTGGAGTCTACAAGTTGAATATGCATTGTTGATTTGAGCACCACATGGAGACTTATGCTCAAAAAGCATAGTGCCCTTCTACAACAAGTGAGGCTTATCTAGTTAGACTTTTGTGTTTTCATAAGAAGAAAGAACAAAAATGGCACAAAAAAAAACAAAAACAGAAAACAAAATAGAGGTCAACGCTGTGACTCTCTTGTGTGCCAATATGATGAAAAGGTTCAATACTTTTTGTCAGTCATTTCAGAAAGTGAAACTCTTAAACTGTACAGCTTTACTACACATAGAGTGGAATATTCAAGGTCTTTATTTCTTGTCATTTTGACTATTTTGACTTACAGATGATGAAGATCTAAACTTGAGTCTCTCACAAAGTAAAGCTATTACAAAAGACTAAAAAAAGTGATATGTGAAATGTGTGTTCATTTCTATATACTCAGTACTTAATTGGGCCTCATTTTGCATGCATCAGTGTTGCGTAGCATGGACACAGATTGAACTCCTGGGGTGGAATGGAAACTCATCTCATGTGCATTGTTGGTTCTAGTGTTGGTCCAATCTACCTCTTGACAATACTCTGCTCCGCAGATTCTCTATGGGGTTCAGGTCAGACAAGTCTGCAGTAACACCATAGTCACTGAACCAGCCTTTGGTACCTTTGGAAATGTGGGCAGGTGCCTTGTCCAGCTAGAAAACAAAATCAAGATCTATGAAAAGTTTGCCAGCAGAAGGAAGACTGAAGTGCTTTACAATTTCTTTGTGGATATCTGCATTGACTGTGGACTTTAGAAAACCCAGTGGATCATCTACACTGGGTTTAGATGATCCACTGGGTCATCTAAACCCTGGGTAAGACATGTCTGATGTCTCTGATTTAGGAGTGGCTTCACATGGGGACGAAAACATTTGTACCCATGTGTACGACTTGTCTGAGCACAGTGGCTGTTGGAGACACCACTGTCTCCACCTCTGTAGAGACACAGAGGCTGGAGACTAACTCCAGCCTCAGTCCATTCCTCATGAAGATTCACCAAATTCTTGAAAGTATTTTGCTTGAAAATCCTTCAAGGCTGCCGTTATCCCTGTTTCTTCTGCATCTTTTACTACCACACGTTTTCCTTTCATTCAGCCTTACATGCATTTGCTTACTGCACTCTGGGAACAACCAGCTTCCTTATTAAAGATCATTGTGGCTTACCCTCTTTGCGGAGGCTGTCAGTGACTGATGTCTGAACATCTCTCAAGTCAGCAGTATTTCTATGAATGTGAAGCATAATGACCCAAACTAAGAGACCATTTAGAGGCTCAGAAACCCTTTTCAGGTGTTTTGAGTTAATTAACTGATAAGGATGTGACACCATGAGTTTACAGTATTTAACTTTTTTATATTGACCTAATTTTCTGAGACACTGAGTTTTGGGTTTTGTATTGTCAGCAAGCTATGGACATCCATATTACAAGAAATAAAGGCTTCAAATATTTAACCCTGTGTAATTAACCTGTATAATATGAGTTGTGCTTTCTGAAATGATTGATAAAGTTTTTCAGGCTTTCCAAATTTTTTTTAATGTATATTTACTACGATAAGAACTAGAAACATGTTTGGGACTGAGAATCCTACTTACCATAACAACAAACTGTAAGTGTTGTATGAAAGATAGTGCTTATTTTCAGACTGTACTGCAGTATTTGGGCAGTAATTGTCCCTAGTGGGGTCAGGAAGTTTCTAATTTATTGATGCTACAATTAATCTTACCGTTAAAATGATTATAATCTGAACGATAATAAAGTCTGTTTTAACATGTAAAAAAAAGTCCACCTCTTTTAGCAACTTTTCAAAATGACAGAGATAAGAAAATGTAATTTTAATGGATAGGGTTTTCTGACAGAAGTAGATAATTTTAAAAACACAGTTTGTGATGTGTAATAAATGTAATGTAGGAGGTGGATTATTAAAAATAATTACATAGAAGCCCACATCACATCACATCACCGCTTCTTTTGTGCTAAAATCCAAAACAATATCAGTCATTTTGTGCAGTTTCATTTTTTTATTTCATTATTTTTGTCATGATGTAAGCTCAAGAGCTTGTATGACCAAGACAAAAGGGTAAGCAATATCACAGAAAACACAAATGTTTTAAAGGAATGTATTTACAGATTTACAGATTTTACCAAAGTATTGGCAGTGTTTACATATTCAAAGTAATCTGAGCCTGAAATAATAGAAACTGTGAAACACAAGTATCGACGAGGATTGGAGTTTATCTTGTCATCATGCACAATAAGGACGATGGTAGAGGAGGTAAGGAAATCTCACTGTTAGAGGACTGCAGCAAAAAACGGGTCTTCAATATCCACAACGTAAGACTTGTTTAAACATCTTTGCTAGGGGTTCCAGTAATAGTGCAAGTAAATAGTGGTCTAGTACTTTGTATCAGGATATAACATATTTATGAAAAAGGTTCCACATCTTTTTAAGTACCTCTGTAATTTAACCAACTATAGCCTTTCTCAAACACAGTACCACTTTGTCAAAACCTAAACAATTGTACACCAACCTTCCTCCAGGTTACAGTATTTGAACCTAACAAATTTGGCTCTCGCAAAAAGAAGAAAAATAACCTTTGAATAATAACTTTCTTTCCTACTATAGAGAACATAACACACTAGATCTCAGTTTTTATATACATTTGACTGATTTTACTAGAGCTTTTCAAATTACTTTTGCTGGTGTCTTAGCTTTAACTATAACACTATACCACAATGATGGCAACCTTAGCCTTAATGTATATATATATATATATATATATATATATATACAGTATATATATTTGTTTTTTGTGGGGTTTTTTACTGCGAAGTGTTATTCTTACAGAGACTAGTCTTGCTGTCAATATGTCAAAATGTTACTTAAATAATTAGCTAATTTAGAAATTCAAATAATGGTATTCAAATAATCCATAACAATCCATGGTTAACTAAGATAAACTAAGTAAGCTTCTTGTATTTAATAAAATGATTACATGCTGGAAAATTTAAGTGTAACAGCTTTTGCTTGTTGATAGTATTTTATCTACAATTATGAACTGACTTTCTCTCTTTTTTAATGAATCCGGTAAAACAGAAGAATAAAATCTATTTCTCCACTGGATGACATGGCCACGGATTTTCCAAGTCTGCTCCTGGTTTGCTGTTCTGAACCTTGGGATGACATTTCTCCCGGATTTTGCTCCTGGTGCAGCTATTTTAAGATAAAAGCAGAGAAACAAGAAGTTTAGCTGTTCTAAATTAGGCCTGAGGCATCCTCACTCTCTTCAGATTTGGTTGCAACAAATGTTTTTTATTTTTTTTATTTTTGTGCTTTGTGGCCTTCATCAAAATTTTGGGAAGATTTTGGTTTTACATTTCCCACACCTTCAATGTCAAACTTGTATCAGGATTCTTCTAAGGGGAGAAATCACCAAGAAATCTACAGCAAATTGAACGGGTACCAAGAGCTTCACAGTTTGATCCGTAGGTTGTCCTGAACTCTTAGTTTCATTTGTGTTTTGTTTCTGTTTCTCTCATTGTTCATTTAGACTAATTCATATAAATTTACTAAGTTTATGAGCTGCTACACTATGCTCTCATCCTATTCAGACTTTTTAAGGAAAAATAAGACATTAAAACAGTGCTTTCCACTTGTTGACTCATCCTTAAATTGAAGACACTAATTATGACAGCTTTTGTTTGTCTTCACAGACATGACTGAGACATACAAATAACTTAAAAAAGCAACCCGGTATACATTTTTTAAATCAGCAAATTTAGAGAAACAGATTAACACTAACATCATAGCATCCAAGGAATGTGCCATTTTCTTGGTTTATTTAAAGACAACCATGTGGGTTAGACATGCTGTTTCATTTGACCAGAGGTTTGGCAAGCAAACAGACAGAAAGAGGGAGCGTTACCAAGTGAGCCATTAAAGGAAATTAGGAAAGGTTCAGCATTACTGTGCCCAAAGTCTTGCCAGTTAGGAGATGCTTGTTAAGCCCAAGAGCCGGGAAATACAGACAGCACCTGTATATTCTTCACAATAAGTCCCCTGCAGCTGTTGGCCTCATTTGGTGGGGGAATAATTTTAACGGCAATGCCATAAATATTCGTCATGTCAAATCAAATGGAAAATGTCTTACTGCCTCTGAATAACCAGAGGCTGCACACCTAACAGGTTTGGGGGAGAAAGCTTTGGCGGTCAAACTTGTGGTGATTTCACATGATTTAGAGACTGAGAGTGATCTGACAACTACTTGGAAAACCGCGCTGGTTTGAACTGTACATCCCAAAAATAAATCTTACATAACCCAAGAGGATGGAGGATGTGACCCCATCTTTCCCTCCAGCAAGGCCTGTGCTTGCCCATCTGTTAGACAATGCACAATAACAGCGCCACTTGAACCCGCCAAGATTCATAGTGATTTTCATTAATGGGAAATTTGAATTGAGGTTCTGAACAGCAGGAAGATATAAAAATAGTTTAGGTTTTATGGTAATATAGAGCACAACCTTTCAAGGTTTTTGGTGATTAACTGTGGAACAATATTATCTCTTCTCTGTCATGGCAAACACCTAAAAATTTCTTTGAGATTTGAGTGTGTTTATATGTGATTTTACACAGTTAAAAAAACAATTATGAAATTGCAAGGAAAAAATCAAAATGCTACCAGTTTAAATGCTAATTATGATATGTAAAATCATTTGATGAGGTAATACTTTAAATGTTCTCTTTCCAGTATACTCAATAACCAAGTGAGGTCAACTGACAATATTCACAAAGTGAATGTAAAATAAACCGTGAAATTGTCTCAGAGTAAAACAGTAAATGTTGTAACCTAAACTTTTCCAAAACACCATTTTTTATAAGTAATATGTTCCAAGGGAGAAGTAATATGCCCTAAATATCTATCCATCTCCATACAAAGCTAAATAACTACAGCATCTTACATGACAGTTAGCGTGCTCTGCTTAATTGAGTTGTATTGTTGTAGCACAATACCGTTTATGAATCTGATTTGATACATTTTATTGTGTTTAAACATATACTACTTACAGAAAACACACCAGGTGTTCAAGTCTCAGATTAATTTATTAATCCTGGGCATATACAGTTAGTTACAAAAAAGCCTCAACTCATATTTTGGATTAAGCTCAAACAAAATAAAAATAATATTAATCACGATAATGGCAATTGTTAAAATTTAACTATAGCTTACTGTACAAAGAAAGCTGGTAAGTTTGTTTCTGACTTGTTTTAAATTTTAACATGTTTCATTGTTTTAATAGGGTTAGTTAGCTGTCTATGAGATGCAAAAGATTGTCCTCAAATGTTATTGGTTTCTAAATTCTATGCAGATTTTGCAGCGACTACATTGGTATAAAAGCTGTTAGCTAAAATTACTCAACCTAAACATGACAATGAATAGTATCACATCTTTTTGAGAAAAAAGAAGCTCTCTGGATTTGTGTGCATGCCATCATAACTTGTCTGTCTGAACATAAACTGCCTACACTGTAGGCCCTACAGTGTAGAGTCCTGCAAGGCTGTTTGTCGAGACACCTTCCAATATAATGCTCTTTTTTTTCCCCTTCCCTTCCCCTTCCTCTAGGCTGTAACGGAGACATCGAAGGGACTATGTTCGTCTTCTGCTCTGCTCACATCTGTTTCACCGCCCACCTGCCTGCCCTGCCACCTGTGCTCTCTTTGCTCCACCTTGCTTCCTCAACCCCATCTATTCCTGCCTGTTCTTCCTGCCACAGCGCAGACACGTACATACAACTGTACATGTGCCCTCATGCCTGAATGGACCCTTTAGCGGTCAGTACTGGCCCACTTTGCTGGGGTGGGTCATAAAACAAAACCGCAGACTTTCAAACAGAGAGGCCTTTCTCCACTCTATGCCTGAAGATGATTGTGAAGCTTAGATCCCAAGAGACACATTCTCAGCAGCTCACCCGCTAAACTGTTATTGATAAGATCTAATTTAGCAAGTAATGTATTTTCTGTTGTTTGAATATATTACATTATCACAACATTTATGGTAATAATTCCTGTGGTTTATTATCATTTCTAACACATCATACAGTGATGAAAAAATAATAAACATAGCTTTCAGTCTTTCTCAGCTCTGAAAGAACCCTTCCATCTCTTTTGGTACCTATGAATTAATAAATTTAGAATTTATGGTTTTGATTCTGAGGCATAGATAGTCGTATTCTAATTTCACCTTCAAGCAGCCTGTAAAGTCTCCACAAAAATGAGTTTTTCAAACCTTTAACATTTTCCTTTTTCTGTTTTTTAAAAATGCTTGTCACATACAAGACCAGCTCCTCCTGGGGAATCCCAGGCTGTTTCCCGGCCAGCTGAGAAACAAAACATAGTTCCTCGTTCCTCATTCTTTTTATACATTCCAATGACACTATCTGAGTTTAACTGATTCTATTACATGGTCTAGTGTGTATTTAGGCATGATTTAAGTCCACTAAAGTTCAGAGTTCACAGACGACTCCAAGACAAAGCTCACAGCCTTTTTGGAAAATGGAAAAAAGTTAAACAACCTATAAAAATACAGATTTCTAACTAGATAAGCAAGACAAACGCTCACCCTTGTTTGCACAAGTTCTTTAATCTAAATGAACAGCTTTTGTTGACAGCTTCAGGTACCAGATTAGGTTTGAGGATGATATTTCTGACACATTGAGGCCTGTTTTCTCCCTATTATGGCCACATTTTTATTATTTCTATGTGTCTGACGTCATTAGAAAGATAATGATGTCAAAATCTGTAATTAACTCAAAATGCCCCCAGGGAGACTTGTTCCTCGTTTTGTTGTTGCCAATCAAAAATCTATTTTTAACATGCTCATCTTTGTCCAAACTTAACAAAGATGTTAATGCATGTTCATTTAATTTGTTCCTTAATAAAAAAAATTTTTTAAATGGAAAAAATTGCTGGGAGAAGACCTTTAACAATGTGTGCTAAGTAAAATTTCTTCCAGTGTGCTGTATCTGTATGTGTACAGTACATCTATAGAACAAACAGCTTGGTAATCAAGTGGCATTTGTCAGCTAACATATGACCCCAATCAGTTAGCCATAACTAAAGTACAGGGAGATACAGATTCAAAACAATTAAAAGCTTTCATTGAGCAAAAATCAACACAACAATAATCATCTGTAAAAATCACAGCATATTTCAACTATTCTGCATTAACATCTGGATTGTACACATGCACTGAGGGATTCAATTAAAGTGCTCAACTCAGCTAATTTGCCAATTTCAAACTATTTATAATTATTTCCTATGTTTAAATTATTTGAGCATTAGAAATTAAGTCTTTACTACCTCAGATACAACACTCTGTGTGCTTTTGCTGAAAATATTACTAAATTGATTATCTTATGGTTCCAGTCCTAGTGCCAGGAAAAGATTGTGGTTTTCACAAAGAAAATGGGTTTCAAAACCTCTTATGATTCATGCCCATATTTCTTCTAAAAACAACAGATTATTTGAAACAGTCACATAATAATTCTGCAGCTGGTAGAGCACAAAGTAATTCATCAATTAGAGAAACAGAATAAAACACCATAAAAAATATTTTCTTGACGGTGAAACTTATTTACAAAAAGAAATAAGCGCTAGATGTTAGCCAAATAATGCTAACCAAAAATATTAATGCTGTAATTTGGAATGTGAGCATGTCAAAGACATTTTCTCTAAGTGGCCACTAATCAGCTGCATTTGCGCTGTTGAGAGTTAAGTGCCTTGCTTAGGGCCATTTCAGCAACTAAGTTTATAAAAACAAAACATTTTATTTTACACACTGACACCAAGATTTTCACTAGTTATGACTAAATACATGCACATTAGTACATTTTAGCTGCAGAATGTTTCAAACGTCCTACACTTACCATAGATTGTAGTTTTACCAGAGCATTTGTCAACCATACTTTCTTGAATCTTAGAAAGAAATTCCAAACTGAAAGAAAATATATTTGTTTGATTACAAGTCAAGCTCAGGAGTTATTCTTCTGAAAATATATGAAAGATACTGAGAGCCAAAGGAGGATATTTATACTTTCCAATGACACTATCTGAGTCTAACTGATTCTATTACATGGTCTGCTAACTTAGAAATCGGCACACGCGTTTGTCCGAAGAAGCAAATTAATCTCTTCCATGTGACTGAGAAAGAATGGAATAAATTTCAAAAATCCAATAGCAACCACAAGAATGTTAAATACCTCTATTGATATTTTGCATCCGGTAGAATGAATGTGTTGTCTTTTCTGTGAAGAATTTGCTTCTGAAACATTGAATCACCGAGGGATCTGAGAATTTTTTATTTTATTTTCTAATAAACGTGCACAGCATTTGCACAGGCACAACCACAAAAAATACAGCTAGAAAATAGATATTTATGTTTGTTGAAAACAGTGAGCTAACTGGATATTCAAACTCTTCCCCCACACGTGTAGGTGTGTAATAACCTCAAGGCTATGCAATAAACAACAAAGAGAACATACAGTTCAGTGTTTTACTAAAGTGCTTATTTATTTTATTTTTTTTTAGATGTCCAGGTTCTCTTTTGTTTTGAAAACTACTCTCACATTGAATTTTCAGCAAATTTCTTTTTAATGAGTATGGTTTTTCAATAAAGATGGATCTTTCAGTGGCTTCCTTGTGCATTCTACAGTGAGAATACAGTACATTTCCAAGTTTAGCTTTTGTTCATTTCATAAGAATTTTCTGAAGTACACTAATGCAAAAATAGTGTATAGTAATAAAGCGGAAGAAAAAAGTCTAATGTTTTTCTTAACAAACAAAAATATGAAGACTTTGGTATTTATTTTCCTGCACTGACAAGTTAAAGTGCTTTGGGATATGCCCCTATGAGCTTTGCGCATCAATATAATTATTTTTCTAATTTCTTTAAAAAATAGCTCAAGCACAGTCAGGTTTGATGAATGGTGTTTGTAAACAACAATTTAAATTCTCAACTGAGTTTCACAAAATTTAAATTCAACACTTACAAACTTTGACCAGTCAATTCTAACACATTAATTGCTTTTGATCATAGTTATTCTATGTAGTACTGGCATTATGTTTAAGAAAATGGTCCTGCATCAAGCTAGCTTCCCTGTCCCTGCTGAGTAAAGCTTTCCCACATTATGACACAGCCACCTCCATGTTCCACTGTAGTGATGATACCACCCAAATTTAACATTTTGACTTTTAACTAAAATGGTACGTGTGACAAAAATGACCTATTCACATATTCCTTAACAAAAAAAGGAATATGTCAATCGATTAACACTGTCAATTGATTCATAAAGTAGATGTATTCATAGTGATGATTTGTTATGGAAAGAGGTCATTTTTTCCACACATGGCATTTTAGTTAAAAGTTAAAATGTTAAATTTGAGTCTTCTAACCTAGCTGGAACCAGTCAGAAGGCTGGAGCAAGAAAATTATCTCGCTCCAGCCTGGTTTTTCTTTACATAGTTTCATAAATTTATTTAGGTGACTTTTGAAGGCATTTGGTTGCACTGGATTTTATTTAGAAGCATTAGAGTAAGGTGAGCAGAAGAAAAACGTATAGTAAACTTTTAATTTCTGTTTCTTGAAAATAAATGCAAAGCATCATTTTCCTCCCACTTTGCAATTTTGGGCTTCTTTTTCTTGGTCTAAATTCAAGCATGGATGTAATGTGCTAATGTGAAAACAGTTTAAGGTATGTAAACACTGTGCTAAAGCACTGGACAGTGTAAAAGCCTGTGAAAGCCACTGACATTGGTAGAAATAAGCACAATTTTCACAGTAGTTTTTAAAATTTTATTTACTTTCTTTTGTAAATTGTTGGATTATATTCTATTAGTACATAAAGAGCACATAACTTTGCTTTGAGTGAATCTTGTCATTAGAAGCTCAAAGGACAATTTGTCAACCACATTTCATTGTGTGCAAGATTCTCATATTCTGTTTTACACTGGCTTAACTTAACATATAACTGAAAAAAAGAAATCAAACAAAAAGTTTAAACCTTTGAGAGCTAGTTGTATTTATTTTTTTTATTGTTTCACAATCAGTGAGGTGTGTGAGTGTACACAGACAGCAACCAGCAACAGACCTACTTTGGTCTGTTGCTGGTTACCAAGTTGGAGACTTAGCTAATGGGACCATGTGGATCAAATACAAAAACACAACATCAAAAATTAAAACAGGAAAAAATTATTCAAAGTGAAGAGCAGTAGACTGCAAAATGAGGCATTGTCGGCTCTCCTGCTTGCCTAATTTTCTGTATCAAAACAAAATATTTATTGGTGACACATGAAAAGTAATCTGGGGAAAAACTAGCTTTCTATGACAAACTAAGATGAGTTTGTGAAATGCAAAGACACATTTTTCCACTACTAATTGCTTTCAGTACACTGTTGGTATTACGAATGGCCCAGAGAAGTGTAACATGAGCCTTTTGCATTTGATTGTGAAGACAGGGACTCGTAAAATCATTTCTATGGGACTGTTACGTTGTACAAGGGAGCACACTAAAAGGCCTTCATATAGAGTTTTGCTAAATTATTTCTACTCCTTGACCTTTCTTACATGTTATCACATTAAAACCACAAGCTGCAGTGTATTTTCTACTGGAATTTTCTGTGACTTACAAAAATAAAGCTATGCATAATTGTGAAGTAAGAGAAATATATGAATACATATATTTTTTACAAATAAAACATCCATAAAGTGTGGAGTGAATATGAATTCAAGTTACCATAGCTGCACAGCTACAAATCCAAAACCACCTGTTACCACCCACAGCCTTTATTGGAGTTTTTTGGCTTTTTTGGAACGAAAGGCTGCGACAGCTGTAATTTGCATGCACTGAAATTATAGTTGAAAGTCTTTTGCAACATGTCTCTACTAGTTTTGCACACCCAGAGGCTGAAACCTGTTAGAATGTTTATTCACCAATGGTCCGTAAAGTACCTAATACATTCACTGGACAGCTGGACTTTTAACGACATTACATACAAAGGGATACTTCAGTATCATTTGAAGGCAAATGGAGCTTTTTAAAAAAAAAAAAAAAAACTTATACTCCCTTTATCCATTATCCACAATTATGCATTAATTTGTGTAAATCTATCAAATAAATTCCAATAAAATACACTAAGGTTTGTGGTTGTGACAAAAAAAACCTGGAAAACATTAAGGGGCATGAATACTTTTTTCAAAGAACTTTAATCCTGTTGTTTTCTTCTCAGTAGGTTTAGTTTGCCAATTTTCAAAAACCTTATTATTACTGAATAAACATCAAACTTGAGCATGTACAGGATGATGTCAATTACAGGCAGCTTTTCCAAGGGGGGAAAGTTGATCCGACATAAACAGATTAACCTGAATATTCAGTGTAATCTTTTTTCTAAAGGCGACAACTACAAATGCTCATTCTAATGTTCTCTGAATCTGCTTTTACCATTTCAGTAGAAATTGCTTGCTGTGAAAAAGAATTATTTTTTGTACAATGCTCACCCCTTTGTACAGTAATACATGCCATTTCTTTACCACCTTCACGTCTTCAAGATGCTTTGCTGCAAAACAATCATTGCCTGATCTATCATGCTTCTTTTCCTGACTTAAGACGAATCACCTCCGTAACCTCATCCTCAAAATCAATCTCTTGTTCTTCATGATTACCCGGATCATCATTCTTATGACAAACAATGCCATCTACACTGAAAGGAGCACATCTGTCATTTGAACTCGTAATGAGTCGTCATTTGTATAATTTGTACAGAAGTTTATAAAGGTTTTCTACCCTTCAAGAAATGATTTAGTTTCTGCTGTTGAACTGAATGTCACTGAATTCAAATCTACAGGCCTTGTTATAAAATTTGTGTTTTTTGTGCAGCATTTAAATTTGCTCTTCTGTCCAGAAGAGAGAAGAAAAAAAAGGAGCATTAAAAAAATGAAGTCATATGTTGGTGTTTTGTGTGAAGTTCTTGTGAAATGTTTGGACTGAATCAGACAATGTGTTTTTCAAGAAACATCAGGTTGGCACAGCAACAGCTTTATTTCATACCACAAACTTTAGCCTATTATGGTTAATAACCTTTTATCGCTGAGCATCTGTCCCATGAGACAGGATTGTTGATTAAAAAAAGCAAACAGCATGACTCACATTATGCCCTGAGACATCATTAATGTTCCTATTAATGCAGCTTATGTTGCTTTGACATTAAATTTAGAAAGTTAATTTATTATTCTCTTGATATTGACCAAGGAGAGGCAACTTTAACAGTATTTCTCATAAGTTGTGGCAAAAAAATTTATGTTATCTGTAAAAAAAAAACTTGGACATCATAGAGATGAACATTTTTCTCTTTTTCATTTCGGGCAGAAGTGGCATCCAGTGTGGTTTTTATAATTATAGTTCTACTGTTTTAAGTTCCCACATGGTGTGTGTTTGGTGCCAGTCTTTTCCAATGTTGCAACCTTATTTTAAATGGTATTAAATAAATATCTTTCCTCAAACCTCTACACACAAACACTCCATTACATTAATGTGAGAAAAGCTTTCCAAATTCTTGCAAATTTGTTAAAATAAAAATAAAACCAAGGAATCACATTAATGCAAATATCAACAGCCACAGATACCATTGTATATTTAGTGTAGAATGTTTTGGTAGTAAAATATTAACAAAAATGTGTAAGGTTTTTCCAGATGACAGTACGTTTTATAATGCAAGACAATACCTTACTCTATTTCAACAAATGGTGTATGCTGCTATATTTTGTTTTATTTCATATAGCTACGGTAAGTAGCATAAGCAAAATCTCAGAAGTCAAAATATACTCTGGTAAACATTTTTAACATATTCCAATAACATCATAACTCAATAGATTACAATAAAGCTTGTGCTGGGGACCATAGTGAATTAATGTGCACCAATAAATAATTTTTTTCTTTTGCCAGTTTTATAATTTGCTCTGAGACAAAAAAAGTATCAACAATGTCTGTGTAATTAACAAGTTCATGAGAACAAACTGGTTTACAGAATACTTTATCGCCATACAGTGGGAAAAAAACAAAACAAACACACAGCTTTTAATTAACTCCCAACAACTGAGAATCTCTGAACGAAGTACAGACTACTGACACTAAAACAACAACCATACATACTTCAGAAAAAAATACTACATACTTTGATCCCTCCCTTAAGTCTTTAAATCTGTAGATTAAATAATTGTAAGAACTCTCACAGGTTAAAGCAAAAGTAGCAACTGTGACATGTGTGGTATTATGGTATTATGGGAAAGCTGTGAAAACCAAAGGTGCCTTTGACCTCTTCAGATCCAAGGTAAGATACAATCTTTAATTTCAGACTTTAAAGAGGGAATTCAAATCAGCAAACTTAAAAGAAAAAGTTTCTGTGTGACCGAGAGAACTCTGATTTAAACTGCGTTGGGTATGCATCTATTTGCTTTGGAACCACCATCACATAATAATTTGCGATGGTGAAAAGTCAGACTAGAGGAATGCAAATAAAGTTTTAAATAAATTAATGATTACTGCCTATAAAGTTTATAGACAAAAACTCCTGTTGATGTTTCATATGTTGCTGTATTTGGTTTAGCTAAATGTCTGATCACTCTTCTTTACTCAAAAGGGGAGAAATTATTGGTGAGCGTCTTTAAGGCAACATTTTTAAAGCCTAATATACAAAGTACATTTGTATTAACTAGATTTGTGTACAAATGAACTCCACTACACTTCCAGATACTTTGGCAACAAAACAGGGCCAGGACAGGCAGAATTATATTCAAGCATTAAGTATTCATGTTTTGACCTGCAACACAGGTGCAGTCATTCACCACAAATGCCAAGAATGATTACCAAACAGATGGACCCACGATGGGTCCACTTATACAAGCCACTTCCACAGCATGACAGGAAATGAAACATGATCCAGGATGTGTTAAAAATTCCAGCATGAAGAATGACTTCCGTTGTACTTCATGCCATACTTTATTCAGTTTTACACAAGTCACAAAGCTAAATCCTCTGCTTTGTTTATAATATATTTAGAGTTTGTAATGTTTATAATAGTAGATTTATATGTCATCTCTGTGGCTGTTCAATACACTGTTTACCAGTGACGACCAAGAATGTACATCAATCAAACGAATAACATGTAAATGGAATATGAATAGATGTGAACAGTTTAGAGTCTGAAAACATTCATTATCCTTGTAGCCACTTTTTTAAGCCTCAGCAGCCATGCTACCTGTTACCGTCATGACTCATGGATTATCAGTCATATTCTGGATCAAACATGTAAGTCTAAGTCCCTTGCGGCAGAAACACTTCCCTACTCTGAGTTGTTTGTTTTTGGTAAAAAAAAAAAAAAGGCCATCTGAGTGGATGAAAAGGCTTTTATTTGTGTTGAAATCTTTTAAAAGTTACTAGCTATGTTTTTTTCAAAAGCAGCTTGGTTTTTCTTTTGGTTTCAAGGAACTCAGTGTCTTCAGCAAATAAGCCATTATCTCCTGTAGCTCATCAGGGTGAAAATCTGAAAAATCCTGCATTTTTTTCCTGTATAAAGAAGAAAGAGAGGTAGAAGCAAAAGTGTACACTACTTTTCTTCAATTGAGACCTCCAATTGCATTTCAATGTGTTGTAATCATCCCGGGGTAATGATTAGATACCCCTCCTATTTGTACTTTAAATGAGGAAATAACATAGAAATATATTTTAAAACATACAAGTAGTTTTGTAATACTGAACTTCCGTCAAGCACTCTGAATTTTGATGGGAAACTTAGTAATAATAATAATAGTTTCCTTTGGACAAGCTGAGCTGATGCTGCCAAACTGGGAGTGGAATCCAGCCGCTCCTAATGCTGTCACTGATTAAAGCTGGTTTTCTACCCTACCACACACTTAATTACAGTAAATTAAAGTTAATTGGAGATATCTGGACTCTCCTTGCAATCACCTTGTGTTCATTAGTCCCTTGAAAAAATTGCTTCAGAGAAAACAAGATTCCAAAACCATAAGATCAAAGTTGAAAAAAGTACTTACTACCCAATACTTAAGGAAAACAGATTTTGTTAACAAAATACAGCGTGCGTGAAACGGGAATTATTTTCGTAGGGACTCAATACTTTTTTATTTTTTAGAAATTTCAACGCTGTGGGAATCTGCTACGTCTTACCTGTGACTCAGAGGTGTGTTTCTTATAATCTAGTTTCATTTCCTAAATCATAATCCTATATTGCAGGTGAACAAGAGCTTTAAATTGACGGACACATGCCAGCTTTAGTCC
This sequence comes from Xiphophorus couchianus, assembly GCF_001444195.1. Lineage (NCBI taxonomy): Eukaryota > Metazoa > Chordata > Actinopteri > Cyprinodontiformes > Poeciliidae > Xiphophorus > Xiphophorus couchianus. Next base: position 5,876,858 of record NC_040239.1, read on the forward strand.
AATTGTTGTCAAATAGTAACTCTGGTGTTAAACAAAAGTGTTGTGTCCTTGTTTATTTTGTCATCGTTGTCTTTAGATTATATGTTACAGCCCCCCCCTTTTTTGTGAGGAGGGGAGTAACACGACAGTCACAATCATTTGACAGAGTCCAGGTGAATGTTGTAAAAAAAGAGGGATTTATTGATAACGAAAATCCCGGAAGGCTCACACAAACTGTGGGGGAGAAAGGGGCGGTTAGGGGGGTGCCAAATCATAGAAAATAATAAAACAAAACAGGACCTAACTACCATCTGAACTAAAGAAACAAAAGAAAACAAAAACCCTGCTTATTTTATCTAACAAAAGTTTCCACCAAAACTTTACATGGGTGGCACCCACCTCCTTACCTAGTGTATCTAACAGAAAAACACCTACGTGATGAAATGTACAGGGTACCCCAAACTTACTTCGCCCTCTAACTCCCACCACAAACCTTCACACAAAGAGCAACAAGACATGCATCAGGTAACAAAGCCAGCTCCTCCACTCTCCCCAGCTGGGCTGCTTAAATAAGACCTCCCTGCATGCTGATTGGCCCATAGTTGATGAGGATCAATCAGAGGAGATTGACACCAGCTTTGCTTAGTACCTGTAAAGAAACAAAGGGGGAGGGGAAAAAGAAACAAACAGCCTGCCAGGCATGTAACATTATATTATTTTTTGAATTGAGGGGAATAGTTTTAAGTTTCTCATTTGAGGCAGCATTATATGACCACTACAGAGTTTGAATGCCAAAGTAAAAAAAAAATAAATAAATAAATCGGTCACCAATGAAATTATTACTGAGCCTAAATAGCATGGTGGTTTTGGTGACAGTGCTAACAACTTAGGTTGCAGTTACACCAGAAGAAAGAATGGAAAATGGTTTATATCAAGTGTGTCCTGAAAATAAGTTTTCTCTTACTTATAAAAAAATAGTGTTACAAAGAACATAATATAGTTGTTGTTAATTTTATTGCCGAGTGCTTTTTCCGGTTAAACTGTAAATAAAGTAAGAAAAAACAAAACATCAATACTTAGTATTGCAGAATTCAATCAACACAAACTTAAACATAGATTTATTAGGTAGGCTTGACTAACCAGTTATAAGGCAGTTTATTCTTAGAAAACGTCGTCATATAATAAACATCGGTATTCAACTATCACAGTGCAGCAAACACAGCTAGCATTGGGCTAATTAGCACTAGCAAATTCAGCAAGCTCACGCTTAGAACAGATGACAAAAAAACCTCATCTCCCCACAGCTTACAGCATTAATAACTCACCACGTTGGGCAATACTCATGAACGCAAGGAGAATATGATTTTATTGTAGCTTCAGCTTGTTAGCTTCAGCTAACAGCAGTCTCGGTGCATTACTGGCCTGCCCTAAGTTTCTTCTCTTGTTTCACCTCCCCTCCACTACCAATGCAAAACAACTACAGAGCCCCCTAGCGGAATGGAAGGAGTGAATCCAACAAATAGCTTCACAAAGAGGTAAATATTTTTAATAATATATCGTGGAAATAAAACAACTTTAATGACAGCGTGTGCATGCACCTTTTTTTTGTCTGGTATATTTCTAAAGAACAAGCTATAGCTCCCACACAAACTCATTGTTTACATTAAGGTCAACAAGCAGATCAAACATTCTGATTCAAAATATCCTGCAGTACAATGATAATCTTTACTTTAATATAGAGTACAAAACTGAAAAAATACATCAAAAACATCAATGTGAGGAAGACGATGCTTTACAATAGCAAATGAAACATCCTGAGCCACTGTATAAGTTATGTGCAGCAGTTTTGCATCAGATAGGAACATGCTCAAATACACAGGCAAACATAAGACCTGCCTTTAATCATTTCCTTTCCCAAGCACGCTGTTCTGCTCTGAGATCAAACTCCCCCACTTTTTATGATTATCAGAAAAGTCACATTGACTAAAGAGACCATATGGTTGTTATGACTGACTTGAGTTTGACATTTACATCAAAATTCATGGAGTTGTAGTAAAAACGTGCCTGGTTGTAAAGCACAACTATTTACAGCTTACTATTAAACACTGTAATTAACTCTATAATTAACTCTATTAATTGGGCTGAGATTTTCTGATCTCATTTCTACACATTCAGATTGGAGGCTTGTATGATAAAACTCTCCCATATGTCTCATATCTATGACACATGCATTTCATACTGTGGGATGAAACGTAAGCTTAAATCCTCAAAAACGATTAACTTTATTATGTTAAATGTAATTATGCTTTACCCAGGGTGCAGTGAGCCCTTTCATAGGTGTGCAGCAAGTGTGAAAAAAGAAGATGCACTGCAACATCAATATCATCAATGTCTAACATAATGATATTGTTAGGCATTTATTAGATAAAGGCATTAGCTGTTTCCCATCAAAACAACATTCATTACTATTTTTCCTCAGAGAAAGTGTTTATATATGCAGCAGCCATTATGGTCGCATGCCATGTCTGCATAAATCACTGGAGACCTCTGCAACACAAAACAAAATTTGTGCTCATTTGGAAAAGTTTTTCCAAAACTAATTTAAAGTTGTTGAGATCAATAGCTCCAGTGGGCTCATCCCCTCACTTATAGATTATGAATTTGAAATAGTTTGACACTCACATGGAGCCTATTATTATGCTGCACTGAAGTCATTTCAACATCTACTGTGGTTATATGCTAAAACTCCACAAAGCATCCTCATGTGGATTATAATGTTACATTCATGCTCTGTTTACTGCAGCAGACCCAAGAGGATGATCAGGGGCAAAAGTTGAAAGCCAGACAAACTACTTGATCTCACTAATCCACTGAAGAACATGCTGAAATGTTTTCTTATCATGGCAAACAATAGCACCGGTTTCTTTTTTCTGCTTAGAGCTTGACACGGCTGTCACAAGTTCGAGTCCTGGCCAGATGACCTTTGTCATTACCCATTTTCCTGTCTGACCACTCTCAAACAAAGACCACTAGAGCAAATCAAACCTTTAAAAAATAAAACAAAAGAAGTTGCTAGTCACTATTTTCAAAAGATTTTGTTAGAAGGGTCTGAAAAGTTGCTAAATATAGCAGCAAAGTTATTAAGTGCATTCCTAAAAACGGTTGTGAATAGCGTAATGGAAAGGCATTGTTATGAAACTGTGAAGACGTGCTGAAGTGAGTAAAAACAAATTCTTGAAGAGAGAGGTCAAATTGCAAAGTCAAATTTATTTTAAGTTTCTATGATATATACCAAATTCCTTAAACTGAAAGTAACACAGTTATTGGATTGCACTATAAAATGGCTCTATGTGCCTGAATAGTGCATATCAACGCCCCAGTAATATATTTTGTGTGATGTCAATGTGTTTGCAAGGCAATATTAAAGACGTGCTTAAAAATATAATTTTGGCAATGTCAATTTTATAGATAAGAGGTCTGAACAATGTTCTCAACAAACTTTAAAAAATCTTTATGAAATGGTTATTAAACAAAAATAAGCTTCATTGTAAATTGCACAACAAATGTGGACTCATCTAATGTGTTCTAAAATATTTGGAAATGTAAGCAAGAGTTGTGTAAAATGAGAAAGGATTTGGATAAAAAACTTCCCACATCTCAAATATTTAATGCAGGCTTTTGCACACCACCCACAAGCTTTTCAGTGTTGACACCTTTGGCTACTGCTATCACCCTCAGCAGTTTGTAAGTAATCGGAAATGCAACAAAAATGCAGAGATTTTCTGTGTAGATAATGGTTTTGCCTGATGACCTCAACAAAGTGCAAAACCAGCTCATTTCTATGCTGAGTGTTGCCTGTGGCTCTTTGTAATCCTTGGTCTTTCGTACTACAGCATTGACCCTTTTAGTTGCTCAATTTGCTGGTTACAAGATGATCTCAGTTCCAACACAGTGTGGGTGTTTTCTTCTGTAGTGAAAGATTCTGCATAAAATTACCCAGGGGAGTTTCTGCCTCCCTGTGGCCCACGGGTCTTAAGAGATTTTAGGTTCCACCCAGCGCCTGCAAATCCACACTAATTTTATGTTTTGGACCACAAAAAAATAAAAGTGCTCCAAAATTATGATCGGTGGGGAACTACTGGCACCATCTTGCACATATTTAGACCTTTTAAGTCTTATCTCAGTTTTTTCTGTGCTGCCCACTTAATCTTGACCTCTTCAGCAATGCTAATCAAAGCTGGCAATGTCTGAGCTGCAAATTGTCATGTTGAGAAGGCATGGCATGATTTAAATGCCAAACTGCATATTTCCTTGGCAAAACAAACAAAAAAACAAACAAAAAAAAAAAACAAGGGCTATTTATGACAGAATTCTAAATTTGCCAAAAAACATATTATTTGAAGAACGAATAGCTCAAACAATAACCTAAAGCTTTAAAGGGCCGTGGAGATTAAACATGCACAAGCTGAAAAACGAGCTGAGTTTTTTATGTCTGCCAAACTTGTAAAGCCATTCCAAATAAATATTTGCACCTGCTAAAGCAAACAGTGTCTCCCTCTAATGCAGTTAAAACGTAACTTGTTTCGCAAGTCAGTCACTACCCTCCCTATGCATTGCTATGGCAGGTCCCAATAAAGAGACATTCTATTGACAGAAGAACAATAGGTGACCTCCATGCATTACATGCATAGGAAATGCCCTCCCAATACATTGCCTTCCTTATAATGCATGGAAGGCATGTATTACGTGCATGCCTTCATGAAGGCATTACGTGCATGCAGGGCCGGCCCAAGGCAATCCAAACTAAGCAGCCGCTTAGGGCATCAGGGCCACTAAGGGCCCCTCAGAGGAGCTGATTTTTATTTTGTAATAATTTCAATGTCATTATAATATTATAAACACACAATTTCACTATGAAGTGATTTGATTTTACAATAATATATTTGATAATGGATGTAGAAATTATTATTTTATGGATAAAAAAAATAAATAAAACATTGCTCTTGGGGGCCCCTGGTGGCCGCGGTAGGTACCGCATGCTTCGCCGGTAACATGAGCTGCCGTGCAATGTGCAGAGCTCATCCAAACGTCCAAAGCTCCGGTCAGAAGTTAAGTAAGCAAAACAATGTCTCAAAAAAGGACTTATCCTTCAGGGATTGAGAAAAGAAAGAGGAGGAATAGAAAAAAGCCAGGATACAGGTTTGTTTTAATGTGCCTTGGTAATTTAATGTAATGTAAAAGATTTGTAAAGCTGCTAATAGAAAATTTGCTTGATAGTGACTTGGAACGGTCCAGTTCAGCAGCCAAACATTTATGCTACACTGTTTGTATTTATGTAAAACTGAGTTTAAACTTTAAATGAGTCGATTCTCCTGCTTGGCTCTGTATATTTCTGAAGTATTTTTGGCTTCAAAACGACGTGTTTGATAACGTTTGATAACAATAATTAAACCTTCTCAATGTTTGACATTGTCTAGCAAAATGTTTTTACATCAGGCTACGTAGCTGCTACATCAATGAGCTACTCTATGCTGTAGTTGGAGATATGTTGCTTGCTGCTGAGCATAATCATGCTGTGGCTAAAACAAACATTATTTTACATCAACTTCTAAGTTATGTGAAACTTCTGTTAAAATTATTTGAAGGCTCAGAATCAGTCCAGTACCGATCCACATTCTCAAGGCAGAAAGACTCACCTGGTATAAATTAAATATTTAGCTATTGGAGTAATGCTTAAGAGAAATTTATTTAATCAAAGAACGTCATGAATATGTGTGTTGGGCTGCACCGATTGCAGTTTTCTGACCGATCCCTGGTTACCGATCTTTAAAAAGCCTGACCTGCCGATTTTGATTGTGACTGATATAATTTTTTTTGTCTGAAATGTTGCTAAATATAGCAAGAAAGTCACTGAGTTGGCAACAGTGGGGTGAATATTGTTAACTGTAAACATGCATACCTGACCTGGTGGGCCGGTCTGTCAGTTACACCTCTCATTGTAGAGCAGAAGAGGACTGAGGCTGATTTATAAACCTCTGCTGACGAAGATAAGATTAGGGGATAAGATGGGCTTCACATGTAAGTATTGGCCAATGACAATCCCCCAAAATTAAGGAAATCGGCGCCCAGAAATCAACTGGTCGATAAATCACTTGGCCAATAAATGTATCCTATTATACAAGTACATAATGTAAACAGCACTGCCAGAGATTCAGTAAGTTTATAGCAGGTGTGTGAATGATCTAATGATCAGACTGCTGATTGCAGCCAGACCACATTAGGAGAACTAAAGGGCCCCAAAACCGAATTTTGCTTACGGCCCCATGGAGGCTTGGGCCGGCCCTGCGTGCATGCCTTCATGCATCAGGTGCATGAAGGCATGCACGTAATGCATGCATTCCATGCATTTCTATGGCAGTCCCCAATAAATAAAGAGACATTCTATTGACAGAAGAACAATAGGTGCCTGGAAGGCAGTAGGCGCCTGGAAGACACAGCAGGAGCCTTCAATGTATTGACAGCATTGAAGGCATTTCAAAGCTTCTCCCATGTAATGCTATGGCAGGCCCCAATTAGAAAAAAAACAACAACAAAAAAAACGACTTGCTCCACTGCCAGTACCTAATTTTTGCTGTGGTCCTGGCAGAAGATTACATTAAACCAGAAAAGCTTACTTAACTCAAAAAGAGTGCAGATACAGTTTTAGACATGGTACACTTGATAGTTTTATTTCCCTCACTGTATTGTACTATTAGTGCTATTTGCTTTGTGAATGAAACGAATCAGATAGTAAGATGCAAGACAGAGCCTGGGTGCAGAACAATGTTTTTGCATCTAGGACAAAAGTTCTTTGAGAGATCATATTTAAGCTTTCAATATGTTTTGATCCTGATCTCATTGAGGATTAAAGTAATTATTTTTCAGTCCAAGAGTTGATCACTAAACGTATGAAAGAGTTAAAATATATGGGAATAAGACTATACTTTCACTTATTTTTGCTTCTGAGTTTACTTAGAGAACTTAAATACCTTCATTAAAAATGTTCTGCATATGTTTCAACGGATCTTATTAAGATTTAGAACATTCATAAATCGTAGCTTTGAACACCCCACATCTTGTCTTCAATTCTTTTATGGACTCACCAGCTTGATTTGTTTAGGGTTTTTTTCTGTAAAACTTAGAAGAACTGCATTAGTCAGTAGTTAGTGGATATCCTTTGTGAATCTTGACTCAAAAGTTCCCTTTTTATACATTTATTTTAAATTGTTCTTTTCTGAGAAACAACAGAATCTTAACCGGGTAAGAATACCTCATTTTATAGTTTTGGCTATTTTTTTCTTTTGGCTGAAAACTTTTTTGTGACACTGTTACCTAATCAATGTTTCATTATTCAAGAAACAAACAATTTTCTGTGCCTTTTAAGCTTTTAAGAAATGTCTTTCCTTTTAAAAACTGTGTTTGTTATCTTCTTCACTTAAAGTGTATGTTTATCTACTGTTGCAAAAAGAAAAAAATGAGGACAGACAAGTTTGAATGAGTGTTGTGACCACAGTCCCACCCACATGAAGTAAATCCGACTGGTCTAAATTTCCAAAGAAAACTCGTTCCATTTTGTGATGTAATTGCCTTTGTTACAACTCTTCCCGTTTAACCAGTATATGGTTAAAAGGAAGTATGGTTAATTGCCTGGACTTGAACAACTCATTTTTATTGCATTTTGGTCGATCAACAAACTCACACATCATGACAAAACTAACATTATCTTTGATCACTTCAATATATTTGCTGTTTGTGGCTTAAGGGAGCAAAACTGTGTTTGCACTTGCCATAGCAGAAATTAGGCAAATAGTGAGAGTAAAATAGATAATGTGGAAAATTGTACTGCTTAATGAATTGCCCTCTCAGTGTGGTGTGATTGAGCCATGCATTTAGATTTTACATGTGCTTGCGGCAAATGTGCTGTATACTAGTTTGCTAAATTGTCAAAAGATTAATGTGTTCTGTACATCTGTCTCCAGTACTTTAATGATCCTCTAAATTTAAAATGGAACACACTTTTACTTCTAAATCTGTTTTTTTCTAAAAGCAATCCCTTTTTTTCCTCCACACTGATAAACAGACTTAAGGACTTATGAACTGTGTGTGCCCCTGCTGGCTCTTTCCAGCCATTTTATCAGTATGATTTTAGGAAAGCAGCTTGAAGGTAAATCGTCCGATTAAGCAGATATACATTTAAGAGACCATCTGTCCTGCAACTAGATTCAGTCTGTAATGTAATTTTAACCCTGAAAGGCACACAGGCAAAGCATAAGGAGTGAAAGTTTTTTTTTGCCTTAAGATGATAAAAAAAAGCCTTTATCATTTTTATCCATCTAAAGCTGGAGGGGAATGATATTTCAAAATTGCAAATGGATAATAGTTGATGTTGGACCAATTTTATCAGATATCCTGCATCTCTGGAACTACTGCAAGTTTATTCACATGTGATTTTATTTTTATCTCGTATTTAATGGAAACACCACAATTGGAAAATTGTGTTTTTTCAACATTAGTTTTGTAAGATCATATGGATTTTCAAATCAAATGTTACAAAAACATTATGTGCAAATGATACAGAAAAAAAGAACATTTTAATATGAACTTGACAAAAACAGCCCCAAAACAAAAAATGCACACATTCCATTTCTGTGAATGAAGCCTACAAAACTATTATTGAATATCTGAAGTAGGTTATGAAAAAGTATAAAAAAAACTCATTAACCCATTAACCTCACCTTCTATGCCCTAAATATTGCTCAGTATACGTTATCCACATAGAAAAAATATATATGTATATATACTTTTTTTCAAAACTACTTGCATTACTAAACTACTATAAATACTAAATCACATATTACAGGACATTTGAAAATAAAATTTCCCAAAAGTCCTAGAATTGTTCAGCTGTTTTTTTTTTCTTGTTTTGCTTAAAATGTGTATCAGCTGTGCTGCCCCTCCCCCTGTTGTCTTGGAGATAGTCCATCCTCTCCATTTGGCTGGTGTGCAGGACTCATCGATCAATGTAGCACACCTGGGGTGTGCATACAATTAAAGGACTTCCAAGGTATGCACAGCAGACATCCATTCATGGTTTTCACTGTTGTTTTGTATTGAAAAGTTACTCCTAACCTGGCTCAGTTCAAGTTAGTTTCTGGACACATCTATGATTAGGAATTGCCTGAAGGCTACTAAGTTGTCCTCTGTGAGAGTCTAAGTTGTTTTTCATTAGTGAATCAGTAAATCATAGTCTTCCTTAAGCTGTACAATTCAGATGTGGATCTTAAAACACAATGTTTTCTAAAGGAACAATTTATTGAGTTCATCTTTGGGATGGTGACTGGACAATGTTGCTGATTAGAGAACGCAGATTTATTTATTTATTTTTTTAAGTGAAAGCGCTTAAATGTTATCTGGCGAGTAAGAAGTTGAATTTAAAGGTGGTTTTGGCATAATCTGGATTGTGAGTGGATCAAGAAGATGGCTAGTTGTAGTGGGGGGCTTTCAAAAGATAAAATATGGACATAGGATGGTCTATAGTAGAAAATAGAAGAGGGGGAGGAGGAAAAGGTAAAGTTAAAAGGGGACTAAATGCTGGTAAAAGATCTCTTGAGGATGAGAAAGAAAGAGTTGAAATAAGAAAGAAAATAATGATGGAAGATTTTAAAGTTATATTAAAATGTAAGGCTGGACAGGATATGATTGGAGTAAGTCCTATCAGTTTGTCAAATGGATTAAAGAAAGTTATTGGAGATGTAGAACTAGTTAAAGTCTTAAGGGATGGAAGCCTCCTTATCATTTGTAAAAATGCTGGGCAAAAGATTAAGGCCCTAAAATTACAAATAAATAAAAAAAGTGCTGGAAAGAAAGGTAGTTGGGGACGAAAGTATACTTTCGTCCCCAACTACCTTTCGTCGCCTTACTCACAGCAGTCAACATCTTGCTTACTTCCCCTTTTCTGCTGCCTGTGCACCAACTATCTGGCTAACTTCCCCATTTTAGTTTCAAAGAAAACATCATACTTCCTCTTTGGAACTCCCCTGCCTCCCTGCTCAGCTCAGTTTTGAAGTCTGTTCTAGTTACAACACAGTCTGAGAAAAACATGTCACTTTGCTTCACAATGTATCATTACTTCAGTTACAATTCTGTAGATTATCATAAATCATTAAACATAATCAACTTTCTGTTTTAATTCAAACATAACTTTTTATAATAATCGTCTGAGGTTAATTCTACTCATCATTCATTCATTGTGTTATTCATTTTTTGATCTGCTTTTTATTATATCAACTCTTTGTATAATCATCAGTAAGTCAAAGTACAAAAATCCTCATTGTTATAATCATTAACAAATCAAAATACAAGAATACATTTCTTATAATCAATTAATAAAAATGCAGGAATATATATATATTAATCAACAGTAAATCAAAATGCAAGATCACTTATGTCTCTCAGGCCTTTATGATCTGTATTCTGTGTATACCTGGAAAGATCTCACAACGTTATACCAGTTTTCATGACAAAATGTATACAGCAGCTAAAAATGGAACGAAGTTGTGTATAGACAATATTGAGACTTAAATTTTCCTTAATGTGAATTTTGAGAAATGATCGGTCTTGGGGAAAATAGAAAAGTGTTTCAGAAAAGTAAAAAGAAACAAATGTCATTTTTACCAAGAGTTTTAACTCTGGGAAATGTTATAGTTAAGCAGGGGCTTTACACAGCTTAATGATCCACATGGTGTATGGCTTTATGAGAGGGCAGATGGTCCCACTCAAGCAGGAAGTGATTGACATAATGACACGGCCGACCATGGAAGGTGGGTGTATGTGTGTACTGAATGAGCGTCTGTGTGACTGATTCTAAAAATAAATCTTTTAAGTATATTCTAATATGTTTCTCCTATCTCTGTTTCTGAGGTGCTGCTGGCCTTTATGTTTATAAACAATATTCTTGATGGAAATTACTTTAATTTACTGTGAAAATTTTTGCTCTGTCCTCTGTCAACTTTTTAAAATAAAACTAATAAACTAAACTAAAATGTTTCAGATTTGTAAGTGAGCAAATGTACAAAATCAGAAGCTGATTAAAAAAATATATACTTTCCTTCACTGGTCTTTATTCAGTTTTAATTTGATTGCAAATCTTTTCTGACCAGTCACAGGCCCGTGCAGAGACCACTGAAAGGGCAGGTGCTCAAAAAAAAAAAAAAGGGCACATCTAACCGCATTCTAGGAAAGACTATTAACAAAACCACACAGCTTTCAGAGCTTAATAAAAATGATAAATTACAAAATTGTGAGACATACAATATAAGCTAAGGAAAAACTCTATATGGAGCATAACACTATGCATATGTTAGATATTTTATTAGTAATTTCTTTCTGCAGGTCTATTTTGTTATAGGAAAGTATTGCAATATTCAAACCCGCAATTTAGCAAAATATGTAAATCAGAGCTGATGGTTTAGCTCCGATTTACATATTTTGTCTTTACAGAATTACACTATTAAAAATATAATAATAACCTCAATTAAATAAAATACAATTGTGATCAATACATTTTGAATTGAAACAATTTTTAAACAAAAGTTTTGCTTAAAAAAATTTTTTTTAAATTAAAATCAGAGATTTATGTCTCAAAGTGAGAAAAATTATTTGTGAACAAACTTATTTGCTCATGTCATAAATCTTTTCTTGCTATTGTAAGTTTTTGTTTGTGATTCAAAGTTTTGCTTGCTTCTCACATGACGTCGTGGGCAGGACCGAAAATTGCAACAAAAGAATTCTGATGTGTGCAAATAAAAGTTTGTTTTGCAAAGAACTTTTTAAGTTAACAAGACAAAATTTAGTTATTTAATTAAAAAAATTAAAATAAAACTTTTTGTTTAAAAAAAATAAATCATTATAATTCAAGCAGTTTTGTAAATTCTATTCCCCTTCAAGATACATTAACCTAATGCCAGAATAAATGCAATTAATATACATTATGCAGCAAAGGAAATTAGATAATTGGACATATATTCATTATAGAGAGATGATCGGTTTTGGATCGTTGATGTGGCCCCATCAGCAATAATGAAGAATGACCGCTATCATTAGCGATACAGGGAAGAAGCTTTTTAGTTATCTTGCTTTGCTACCAAACTCGTTAGCTAACAGCTAGCTAATAGGACAACAACAACAGCCTAATGTCTGTATGATAAAATACTGAATCGATAGATAAGAACAGTTTTTCCTTACTTTTCCTTCCTTCCTCCTTCACGTTGAGCTCCGCAGTCTCACTGACTGAGCGGGAGGCAGCTGCGTCATGCGTCACGGACAAAAGGTCAAAGGTAACAAGGTGACCCGAAGGGCTTATTATGTTGTTTTTCTTTAAATAAAAACAACAACAACAAAAAATAATAATTTTAGTACATATCAGAGGAGGGTTTGGGAAATTAACTTTAAAAAAAAAAGAAGAAGAAAAAAAAAAAAGAAATTGGACCAAAAGGGCACTTTAGGGCAAGGAGCAAAAAGGGCAGGTGCTCAAGCACCCCCAGCCCCCCCCCCCTCTGCACGTGCCTGACCAGTCATATATACCTTGGCCATGTACACAACTAGATTTGCCAACTATTTATTCATAGACCAGCACCTCTATGTGGATGTTGCAGAGAAAATTGAGTCTCACTGTAACAGGTTTTCTTCTTGCTTTCAGTGGTTGAGTACATTTGTGCATTTAGTTTCTTTTGTTGGTTTTCTCTTCTGAGATAAAAACTTGCCATTGTTTCTGAGATCTATGAGTGAAAGCATTCACTTAGTAAACTACAGTCATTGTCTGCTTGTTACTTTGGAATTTAAATTGTTGACTTTATGTTAATTGTTGCCAGTAAGTTGATCATAATTAAGAAACCAGTTTTGATCGGAAGGCATCTTTTGCTTTGTTTTCTCCCTCTAACTCTTTAAACAAGGAGAAGCCCAACAGCTTTACTTTCATGAGTAGAGCCTCATATGGTATTGGCTATTATACTTAATTGCTTTAGGTTTATTTCAATGGACACACACAAAGATGAAAAAAGTGGGCGACGTGGCAAAATGTTACAAAGGAAAGAGGAAGATAAGAATAGAGGAGCAAAAAAGAATGAAAGAGATACAAGAACATTTTCCTAGAAATCTGCTAGTATTTCTTCCGCTGTATAGGAAATAGTACAAGAAATACTTGCCCAAGGAAACAGAACATACTGTGTTTTTGTTTTGTTCTGCTTCGAAACCTGATCCTGTCCTGAGAACACTGACTGTATCAAGTTTATTAACCCCATACAATGGTGTATGTGTCATTTAGTAAGGGAGGAAAGGAGAAAAATATTTTTAATAACCTCTAATCTGATTCTTTGCAAAAATCCAACATCTAAAGTTGCTGTTGTGACTTGTAGTCTTTGGTTTCTTCAAATTATGTGACCAAACCACTTTGCCTGGGCACACAACACACCCAACCAGATAGTTTAAGTTCAGTTTTGAGAGCCTTTCAATGTTTTTTATATTTGTGCAAAAGAAGTGGGCATAGTCAATAATATGACACGCTGACCTTTTAACATGTCGAATAACTGAGTAAATTGTGATTCACTCGAGGTGAATGATGCGAAGTTACTAGAGGATATGCTTAGCTTGAGTTGTCAGACCACATAGAATTCACTTTTAATCATAGAAGTTGAGCTTCCAGACTGTCTGTTGCAGACTGCGATTTGTGGGTGTGTTTAGGAAAACTGTTAAGAAAATGAAGCTTGAATTATTTGCTTTATTTATTTATGTAAAAATTACCTTTTGCCATCAAGAGGTTGTAGATCTTCTTGCTGTGTCTAGCATTTCAAGAAGATTAGATGTTATCTGAGTTGATGATGTAGCTGGAGACCACAAACTACTGTAGCCATGAAGTCAAAGCTAATTGCATTAGCCTGTTTAGATTAAAAAGACAAAAACCCTCATCTGCGAATTGTGAATTTTTTTTGTGTATTTCATTGCAATTAAGCTTGTTCTAACCTTCCTACCTTTTCTCCACTGAAATTTTAATCTTAACACCCAAATAAGATTAATAACCAATGTTATTAAATGAACTTAAAGAAAAAAATTAAATGACCAGGTTGTTTCACAAGGGTTTTCTTGTCAGGCTTGCCCATTTACTAGAAGTCACTTTTATTTACAACAAAATGTTTTTTTCTTTCAGCTTTGCCCTGCATTTAGCAGAATCTGTCTTCCAGTCTACTCCAAACACTTTCTTTGTCTGCACTGAGCACACAACATAATGAAGTCATCACTGAGGGCACAATCTACTCAGGGTATTGGTATTGTTCTGCTACACCTACCAGTACCATGAGAACACAAGTTTATTTTCTTTTCATGAAGAACAGGTTCTTCCATGTTTCAATTATGACAAAGTCTTGGCTAGTCTGAAGTTGTCATGATTAATTTTCAATTTGCATACAATGCGCTTCGTGCGCTTTGGTGCATAAAACATGGTATGCAGTTTTTTTGTCATAAATAACTAAACCTACTTTAAGCTGCTCCACATGTCTTGTGCGTTTGTCAAAAATTGTCACACACCCAGGTAGTTTAAGTTCAGCTTTGAGAGCCTTTCAAAGTTTTTTATTGGACTATCTTACTGTCCTGATGTTCCCATTACAATTGAATGGAAGAGTGCTGGTTTTATCAATACATATGAGTCATGATTTACCATCTGTACCTTTTGTTATAAATGTTTTGCAGTACTTGCACTATCACATAGTATGAAAGGCTATCCATTGCTGAAAAATCAGAGGCTTTGTCAGTTAAAAATTTGAAGACTTTATGAATCTTTGTACTAAAAATCATGTCATAAGCTAAAAACATTGCCTCTGATCCAGCTCTGAACCAGGATAAAAACTGCACGCCATGCTTTAGATCTTGTATTTAAAAAATAAAAAAACAATTTCCCTCCACCTTATTATTATTTATTTATTTATTTATCACTGGAATGTTGTAAACTGAGTTTTAAAGTAATTATTTGGTGGAAATTAAATGGACCAAGTCAAGTTTGTAAAGTAAGTTGAGTATTTTGAGCTTCAGAAAACTTTCAGTATAATGTTTGTTTACCCAGTTGGCCAGAATTATTTGTCTGTCTTCCGGCTTTCCGTGCAAAACCACAGAAGCCAATAACGTGTGGAATGTGAGTTGAGACGACTGTTGCGCATTCACTGACGTTGACGGCTACCTAACCCACCTGCAGTAGATTTCAATGCGCGCGCACGGCTCCCTCCCAGCCTTGTCACAGAGGCTCCCGTCGCTTGGTATTTAAATAGCGCCCCTGCGCACAGAGAGCCACAAGCATGCCTCGTCTCTAGAGAGGCAGGGCGCGACTTGGAGACGCTTTGGTCCAGAGAGAGAGGGAGAGAACTGTGCAGCCGCTGCTGAAGCAGAGCGCAGGAGTTTTATCCCAACTTCACTGCTGCAGGTCGTTGAAACACAGCGACCTTGTTCTCAGGGGTAAGTTCCTGCTGCTGAAATATCTCAGCCCGCCGTCGTTGTTTCTCTCCTCCAGTGTCCGTGTTTATCCAAGCTGCGCATTCCACTGTTATATGACGATGTTGATCATGAGGAGTGATGAAAGTAATCTAGAAATTATTTAAACGATGCAAATTTACAGCCTTTTGCCTCCGAGTGTGGGTTTCCAAATTCTGCAAAAGTGACTTCACTTGTTGCTGATGAAAATAACGCTAGATTTGCGATTGATGGGGAAAATCCTGTTTTTCTCCTTCTCTACACTTACGCAAGAAAGGACGGCAATGAAAACCAAACATTTTTTTAAAAGAATTGTTTTTGGCGTTTTGTTTAGGTGAAAAATGACATGTAAAAAAATGAAATCTATTTGGACATTTATCTATGTGCTCATGAGTAATTGTTGTGATTGGTAACAATACGGAGTGATTTTCTTCTTATTATTTTTTTGATTTGCGGTAAATTCAAGGAGTTATATTTTACGTGTGAGACATTCGACAAATGCATTTCTGAAACCAAAAGTTCACATTTGAAACTTTGCATTGTTCATTTCGTTGCTGTCTTAACATGAACCCAAAATAACTTGCCCCTTTTTACGTATGCTCGGATTAAACAAAAAATATGCTAGAAATTATGCAGAACGGCCTTTGATCCCCGTTTACTTTTTAAATTCATATCCCCCCTATGAATGAAAAACGCTAGTTAATTCACTTTCTTTTTCACGTTCTGCAATGTGCAACCATAACATTAGATGTTGAAAGCACATTTTCACACATCGACTGAAAACGGAGAATAGGTGACCTTGTGGCTCCAGAAGGCACAAGAAGCTGGCCGGCAACCTTTTAAAAAAATGTTATAGAAAACTGGCATTTGCTTCTATCCATGAATTCTCAATCTATGAAAGCAAATAAATGCCCTGATTTGGAAGGAAATGAAATGATTTCCAGTTGCTATGAAACCAATCAAGAATTAACATAACAGACGACTTTGGGTTGTCGTCTGTACTGGTAATGTTGGTGAGTGTAGCAATTATCTAATTTGTGACTCCATATTTGTGCGCCCCTCCACCTTCCGCCCCCTTCCGTCTCCTTTATCATCCATGTCAGTTGCCAGAAGGTATGTAACCCTTAATTAATATTTGCTTGCTATTGTTAATGGGGTTTTTTTAAATCCCTTTTTAGTCATACCCTTCCAGACACAGCAGTATTCCCAGAAAAGACCCTGATCCCGATATTCAGAGCACATTCACCTTCCATTTCCTCATCGTCTCTGGTTATTTCTTATCTCAGTGGGGGGGGCGTTGCACATATAGAGAATTAAAGGGCCGCCAGATTAAGTTATTCCAGCCTGAGCCAAATATGAGTTCACAGTATTCATCATAAATGAGTGGCTGACGCCATGAACTGATGACACCGCTCTTTGATCTGTGGGTGTCTAAAAGTGCGACTTGTCCACATGAATATACTGGTGTGTACAGAACTTTTTGTATGACAAGCATGTGGGGAAAGACGTCAGAATCAACTTTACTGAGAATGTTTGTGGCACATCTGTAATACCTGAAAGTGAGGCGTGAGAACGGGAAACTGCTGGAAAAGCTGAACGCTGACCTTGGTGCTGAATTATTCCCGCTGCGCGCTCAGTGCCTGCCCTCCATGCGCCGACAGCGCGCGCAGAGCGGCGGCTCTCCTGTTTCTCTGACACGCGGCACATTCCTTGCACGCCACCCACGCGGTGAGATGCGAGATTTTCAATGAAAAACGCAACTCGTTCAAGCGGCTTTGCATTAAAAAGAAGAAAGAAAAAAACAAACAAGGGTGATGGAGCTGAATGTGCAGTTGATTTAAGATACAGACGTAATCATTTAATATTTTTCTTTAGCTATTTACAAAACAGGCGCTGTTGAAATGTTTATCCAAGTCTGCTAAATTTAGGCATGCTGTATCCATGTCATTGTCACTGGACGCACAACATTTGAGTACAAATAAAGTCCAGATTGACTTTTTATTCAAACATTTTCAACGGTTTTAAATGGAAACCTTTACTGTATTATAGTTGATTTTTAATGTGACCTATACAAGTATTAGATTGCTAATGAAAATATGCTTTATGTCTACAGTGTTTTGTGTGTGTTTTTCTTCTGCTGCTTGTGCAGCGGAGGGTGCAAAGCTAGCTAGATTTGAAAATGCACTACAAAAATTCTGATATTACTTGTGCACATCTGACATTGGAAGCCAAAAGTGAATGTCTGTTCAGCTGTTGTGACTCAGGGGGATTCGTCTTACAAAACCTCTGAACAGAGGGCAGCAGCACTTTCATTTAAGGAACAGGAAAAAACAGCTGCTACCTTCCTTCCTACTTCATTCAAATAATATTTTCAAGTTTGTTTTCAGAACTAATAATCTTTTTCTAAATCCCTATTTTCTAATCCCTATTTAGAGGTGGAACAGACATTTGGGTTAACTTGTGACCTTAACATTTTTGAATAGAGGTGTTTCTACGGCGCAATCTGATTTTCACAAGCATTTATTGCTTCTTCATTTGATTAAGTTTTCAAACTAATTGGCAAACTTCACTGTAATCTTCTTTGGACAATTGTTTAGGCATAAAGTTTTGGTAAAAAGTAATCAGGTGTATTTGCTGGGGCATTGGAGCACACTGGAGCATGTGCATCAATGTCACAGTAAAATTGATATTGTTCAACCTATGATTTGAATGTTGCATTATTGATCCTGGTATCTGATGTATAAGATGGGGGTTTTGTGTTTTCGTCGATTCAGAGAAAAAGAGATCCGTTGACACTATGGTCTGAGCGGTGTGGATCTATACTGTACAGTGTGTGCAGGCTATGCAACAGATTAAAAAAGGATTGATCTGTTCCATTTACTTTGAAACTACAAGCATACTAGAGAAACTTACAAGCAGACTGGAGAGCTATGAAAATGTACGTGGAGGTTAGGTCACTTGAGAGAGGCCTGTTTATGATTCTAAAAGATAAGGCTCACCTGCATTGCAGCCCTCAAAACAGGATTCAAATTTAAAGTACTTTTCAGAAAACAAAGGAACAGAGGAAAGGAAAATTATTATAAAGATGAAAAATGACAAAATGGAACCTTTTAATCATCAGAAAAACAGAAGCATAGCTGTGCTCATTTTTAGACAAAAAAGCTAAAACTGGATTCATTAAATCTTTTACAGAATATGAGAAAACACAGTCAACTGTAATGCTTTTAGTCCTATTTTAAGGTACCCAACAGTTGCTCTATGTAACAGGTTTGTAGTTAATTGGTTCCAGACCTGAGAAGCAGATAAATGAAATGTGCTCTCCCTTTCAGTTCTGAAAGTTGAGTCAACTCTAAGTGGTGTTGCAGGTTCATATAGATTTAGTGGCAAGACCATTTAATACTTTACTGACCATTAATCAGTTTTTATCCTTTAACTAGCATTTAGGCCAGGAATTGAACTGGGAACAACTGGGTAGGACTGTAGCCTCTGTATGTGGTGTGTTTGAACAACCACTCATCAACAGTGAGGTGATTTTATTTAAAAAAAAATAAATAAATAAAAAGCAATTTTCAAATAAAGCACCAAAATGTTGTTGAAAAATTAATTAGAAACAACTACTGTAGCTCCCTATTTTAAAAACAACTTTTTCCTTTTAAATATTAAGAAACCTTTGCAAGAAAATGTAGCAATATTGCATCTTATTGCATGTTTCTTTAAGTGATTCAATTCGATGTTACTAATTGGTTGCTTAGTCTGTAAAGATTGTTTAAGTCCCATTACAATGTTAAGTTTGTATCCTCATTACTAATGCTCTTTAGCATAATTGCGGCAAATAATTGAATGTTGTGGAGATTTCCAAATAGAAATAATCTGGAATTTATTTACAATATTCTAAATATTTGCTTTTCAAATTATTTGATACATGCATCTGTTCTAATGCAGTTCCCTCAGTGTGCAGAGGTTTAAACAGGTTTTAATAGATGGTAATTTCTGCTTGAGAACATCACCTGCAAGATAACTCCCCTGAAAGCAAACTATGCTACAGATCCTAGTCTGAATTCTTTTTATTTTTCTTACTATTACATCTGTTATGGTACTAAAAATATATCTGGGTAATAAAGGATGCACTTTCACCACGTGACTTTACAAAAAAACATGGTCACAAGACCATTTCAGCAGGCATTTATAAGCACTAAATAGATATTTAGTAAATTAACAATCCATTTTTTGCAGCTGTGTATAGTAGCACTGGCTGCTATGGTGATTCTACAGGAAGCAATGTTGGGCTTGGAAATTGATCTTGATGCAACATATAAACTGACTTGAGATGATTTCTAAAGAACTTTGATAATTGATTCCTACCCCTAAATCTGCCCTGGTCATTCTTACAAATCATTTTCAGAAATCCATGCAATTTTCTTGGACATTGTGCACATCTCTTAAACATTTTACTGAAGCTGGGGAGAATGTGTAAGTATCTCTGGATGAGAGATTTTAATTAAATCCTGTAAAGAGAAAAATGGAAAATACTGTACCCAAATAAATAACCAGTCAGTTTTTATGTGATGTAATCAGCCATGTGTATGTGGATTCTCTACTTATTGTAAATTATAAAAGCAAAATCAAAAAACCACATGATCCCTGACTTGCTTCTTGTTTTTTAGATGAAAATATAGAGTAAAATTTTACATAAAGTTTTGGCTACCAGCTTTAATAACTTCTGTACCCATTTGACTGACTTATCAGTTTAACTAAAATCATTTCTGTTTCCTCTTTTCAGAAACATTCCTGGGGGAAACAGTACAAGTGAACACATAGACACAAGTCACACGCACACACAAGCACAATGCAGGAGTCGGAGCCCACAGTCTGCCAGCTGCAGCCCAACATCATCTCAGTGCGCCTTTTCAAGAGGAAGGTTGGTGGTTTGGGCTTCCTGGTGAAGCAGAGGGTGTCCAAGCCGCCTGTCATTGTGTCAGACTTGATTCGCGGCGGAGCAGCAGAAGAGTGTGGCCTGGTGCAGGTGGGCGACATAGTGCTAGCCGTCAATAACAAACCCCTGGTAGACCTTTCGTATGAGCGAGCGTTGGAGACTTTGAAAAATGTGTCGCCTGAGAGCCATGCTGTGCTCATCCTCCGAGGGCCCGAAGGGTTTACCACCCACCTGGAGACCACCCTGACCAGAGACGGCCGCCAGCGCACAGTGAGGATCACCCGACCTGCCTTCCCACCCTCAAAGTCCTTCGATCAGTGGTCCCCTCTCAGTGCATACAGCCCCGGGCAGCAGCTCAGCAAGGAGCCCCAGCTGAGGGCCATTGAAAACCTGTCCTCTCCTTCCATCACTCAAACGCTCTTGCAAAGGGAAGGGATGCAGGGCCAGGACGGGGGCCGCGGAGCTCTCCTGTGCAACGGGCTGGAAGAAAACAATGACCTGCTTAAGGAGATTGAACCGGTGTTGCATCTCATCAAAAACAGCAAAAAGGAGATTAATGGTGAAGGCCAGCGGAATGCTGGGAGAAGAGATGCAGAGATTCAAGTGGCATGGTAATTTCTAATGTGATAAGTCATTATTGATCCCTTAATTTAACTGTCTTTTGCCTTTATTCCCCTCCAAGCTTATGACTGGAGTTAGCAGTTAGCAGTCGGAATTAGAAGTGAAACCCTTGTGGGGGAGATGTTATTGGCTTACACAAGAGCCTGCACCTGGTCTGGTTTCAGAAAGAATTCCTGTTCACTCTGTCACCATGCAGTCTCTGAACAGCCTGGCACATCTGTGTTGCATTAGTTGTTACATCCAGGCTGTCAGCGCTGTGACTCAGAGTACAGTGGTGTACATAATTCATGTCTGCATGCTGGCCTCCAGTAAACCCCACTTAAAGTGACAGTATTTGGAATATATTTGTCAGCTGCTTTTCTTAATTCGCTAAGCCAGCTACGATGGCTCCATTAAATGACTTACATCAGTTTGGCAGCTTTCCCTTAATTGTGAGGCTTGTGGCAAAATCCAACAAATTTGAAATGCATGGCAGAATTGAAATAATTTGCATGGGATATGTTAGTATTCTGCATAAGTAAGTATATTAGGGTTTTTTTGTCAGCTTGTGAGAGATTTAAAGTTCACAGCTTGGAGGAATTCAGTAGATAAATGTCAGGGCATTAGTTCAGTTGTCCAGGATGTCCTAAGAGGAAAATCTAATCAGGAACATTTTCCAGATGGTCATTAAGGTTGCACTTAACTATAGAATACTTGAAGTACTGTAAGCTTAAGTACTCATTTGGGACGAGGTTTCACAAGATCCTTCAGGAAAAAGTAATGAAAATCAATGTTTGACTTTGCCTAAATGGTCTGCACAGTGTTCTGTTATTGACATATCAGCTATCTGCTCCCACAGCCTAGTGAAATCACATTGAGGTTGCAGTCTGCTTTTGATCAATATCTCATTTTTTACCCACCAGTGAAACTCTTTTTGTGCATCATAAATATGCTTTAAGTGATTTGTTGCTTTCTGTGGATAAGTATACAGCATAACAAACAAATACGGGAGTTATGTTTTGAATAGTTTCAGATGAGTTCACATAAAATGGATTCAAACACAGTTGAAAACTAAAAATCAGAGGGTATTCAGGTGTAAGATGATGTGGTTAAAATTGGTCTTTATTTGCAGTGTCCAAAAATGAGAACTTAACCTTCAAGAAGGCACCTAACATTTTAAAATTTATTTTAAAATGCAATTTGAGGTTGAATGACGGTCTTTTTATAAAATACTCGGCAGCAAAACTAAAGTTGATCAGACTTGCAAACTAAACCCTAAAAATATGTAAACTGTTTCTTCATCCTTGTGATGAGTCATAGTAAAGTGATTCTCTTGGTTGTGTTCAGCATGAGATGGAATTATTTGATTCTTCTGCAACATCAGTCACTACGTGTTACACAGACAGTAAACACATGACTCCTATTTGGGTCAGAAACCATTTCCAGGATTAAGGAACAGATTGTGGAAGTTTTTACTCTGTAGACGTTCAAACCAACAAGCTGAAATTCTGAATAATCTTTTGTTTTTGTTTTTTTGCAAAGTTTCACTTAATTTTATTTTTTACTTACTTATTCTTAAGAAATCCTCCTACTTCTTGTTTGGTCTCAGACCTCAATGGTTTTATACTCCTGAACCTTTACCCTTCCTGATGAAGCCGTAACTCAATCAACTAATTTTATAACGGTACACAATATGATCTTATAAATTAGCTCTTAATTGTGAGGCTATAACTCCAAAAATATAGTCAAGGTAGAAGAAATAAGATAATTTGAATGTCTGCATGTCTCTTTGGGATCTTCTGCAGTAATGACAAGGGTTGTACAGGAAATACTCAGCAAAAACAGACGTATTAAAGCCAAACTTCCTCATTCAAAAGCACAATTGTGGTCTGAGTGTGTAACAGGGCATGCCAAAATCAACATTTTATGCACAATCAAGTTAAAGTTACCAGAGAGTACATTTCAGCAATCGGTAAAAGTTATATTTTAACTTTTTTTGGTTTCTGATAAAGATCTCAACTGAAAATGAACATAAAAAACTGGTTATTTTTAACATAAATTTTCATGTATTTCCGGGTAATCTTTCAACAGTAACGTTTCTGGAATCAGTTTTTAAAGACCTATTGTCAGGAACAGAAAAGCATGGAACAATGGCCCTTGCTTGTTTTCAGCAGAGAAGGAGGTATATTTTCACAGCTTCACGTCAGGCAGATGATGCTCTGCGTCAGTCAGCAGTAATCGCAAATGACACATGCGACTTCTCCCATTGTTTCAGCCCCTTTGAACTCCAACTCTGCAGCGTCGGAAAGAATATGCTTTCCCAAATTGTGGCAATAATGAGATGGAATGTGACGGGAAGTGTGAAAGAGAAAAAGGATGCCTATGAGGATTTTCAATTGCCACGGACACGTGCTCATGGCGATGGCAAGGAAAGCTGGGCGGGGTGGTGGTAGGGGGGTTGAGTGTGTGAAAGACTGTAGGAGGCGAAATGTGTGTGGGTGTTTTTGAATGGAGGAAACCAAACTTAAACAGGGAAATTAGTTGTTTTTTTTCCCAAGTCCTGTGTTCTTCAGTGTGGTGGCAGCTCCAAATCCCACCCACAATCCCATTTTCACAGCTCAGATTGAGATATCTCACAATTATGCACAATCCTTCTTCACTTGTAATATTTCCCTATTGTAATTTTTACACCTCCTGGTTTGTTCAGTGTTTTTATTTAAGAGTCATCTGGATTTAAGCTTGCATTTCTTAGAATTTGCTTGATTAGTTTTGCCACAAAGTTATTTAAATAATCCATTCCTAGCACTACCTGGAGCACTAAACAAATCAGTGCACCTGTATACTTTTGAAAAGACAATCCTGTTTAAGGTTTACCTTTTAGACACAGAAAGCTTTCATAATTTTAATAGCACTGGTGAACAAACAGTCTTGTATCCACAAAACCAAAATTGAGTATTGTTTGCAGTCTGTGTGTGCTTTTAATTGTCTGGGTTTGCTTTTTTGTGAGATTTTTAAATTGAATTGAAAGTACCTTGTGCAAGATCAGAGTGCACACACCTGATGGAAAATTGGGTTTCTCTTCCAGGGACCTCAGTGTGGGAAATGAGACATCCATCCAGCTGGGTTCGGATAATGACAGAATGTTGAAAGACGTGCCAGTGGCAGACCACAATGCTGATATTGACAAGGTAAAAAACAAAAGTACAACTAAAACAGCATGTTGAAATAATAGCAATGCTTTAAAAATGAAAACAATCTGAAAATAAGTTTATCCAAATTAGGTGTGAATGACCCACAAATCACGGTTGCTTTTTCTTTGCATTTGTCTGTACTGCAGTTTAAGTCTGGCCAGGCTTTGCTACAGTGTCTTATTTGTAACTCTTTTACATTTTGTCACATAACTGCAAACTTCTGTGCATTTTAGTACGTATGTGAAGCAGAAGGAGAAGGAAACACTTTATTTGTAAATATTTTTAAAATAATGTGTGGGAGGCAGTTGGATTCAACCCACCACCTCTGATGGCACTGATGGCACCAAATGCAGTGCACACAATTTCTTTCAAACCTCACCTAATGAGTAGATATGGTGCAAATGTGTGTAGTTTTACTTCAGCGTAAATCCAGCTGTCCAGTGAAGGATTTTGTGTTTGTTAGAGAGGATTAGTGAATAAACAGAATCATAAGAAAAAAGAACATGGCTTGTCAAGGATAATGCTGTGAAGAAGCTTAAACAGATTTGGGTTACTAAACAATGTCCCAAATCTGAAGCACTACTCCGTCTATCTGCCAAACATGGGGAAAAAATTATTGCACAGCTACAAATCTACCAAGACATGATTGTCAACTTTAGATGACAGGCTAGAAGAGCAGAACATTCATCAGAAAAGTGGTCAAAAGGACATTGGCACATCTGGAGGAGCTGAGGAGATCCATAGCTTAGGTGGATAAAAATGTTAAGAGGACAAATGTTAGTCATACTTATCACAATTCTGGTCTTTATGGAAGAGTTGCAAACAAAACAAACATTACTGAAGTCGGAATTATGCACATCGATATGCACAACCATATCGATGTGCATATGGTGGTGGCAGCATCATTCTGATCATTTACATTACATTACATCATCTACATTTCTTTATCAAGGACAAGGAAAGGTTACACCAGGGTGGGACTTCACCTTCCTATCCCCACCGAAGTTCAACGCATATTTTTACAATTTAAAACATGCATTTTAGTAGGGATATGTCTTTATCATGCATATCCCTTTTGCACCTGTGCACAAGGTGTCAAACTGTTTGCTGATCCAATCACCTCTGCATTTTATTTTACTGATGATTATTTGTTGTAGTGTTAAATCTGACCTTCCACACAGAAGGATCTCATCATCGGTCTCAGTGATGTGGGTAGTGTCGTAATCTGCACACAGCCCGCATTATCTGCACAATTTTAACGCTTCTCGAGGCTTCATCAATGCAACCGGATGGAGTGGAATATTTCCAGTAGACCTAATGAATACATGCAGCTGCAGTACGATTTCTTCCTATCGAATGAAACCTTTTCTTTGATTAATCAATTCTTTCAGACCTACAAAACAGAATGCAGATTCTTTTGGAATGTGTGTTTTGTTTTTCATAGAAAAAACAGATTTGAATGGCTAACTGACCTCAGAGGTGAATTTAATATGAAACATTTTTGCTCAAACCTGAAGTACTTTAAAAATGTATTGAAATGTGCATTTTGGGGAACATAATTGTTACAAAACCATAAATGAGAAATATTACTCCACAGAAAATCTTATTGAACAGTTAGTGGTTGTAGAAAATTGCATGTCTAATTTCTTAAGCTGCCAGAATTTGAGATGACACGCTCACCTGCAATTTAGTTTTCTCTCTGTGGGAAGAGATTGTTCTTAAATCTCCAACCTGAATTTCTCCTCCATTATGATTAATATATAATCACTCTGCAAAACTATGGCAGCAGATTGTTCTGTAAAATTATAACTGATTTCTGGTGGCACTCGCTTGAAGAAGTCACTGAAGCAGAAAACTGTACCTCACAATCTTTTATTTTTTTTCCTTAAATCCTAAGAAGTGCATAGATATTTTACAATCACCCTTTTTCTCTTCTCAAGCTGTCTGTTTTATCCACTTTCTATCAGCTGTTCCCATCTACCAGATTTTGCCGCTCATCATCTCAATTTCCCATCAAATGTTTTAATTGATGGGTGGAACATTTGCTTCAAATACTTTGGTAATTATGCTCCATCATGCCATTCTCTTAATCAGTTTAGCTGTTATTGTAATTTCTTGTACAGCAGATCCTCTCTTTTCCATCCATACCTCATTCTTGACATTGATATATGTTGATTTGAATCTGATGGGCAGCAGGAAGGAGGACCGGATCATTTAAAGAAAGGAAATATAAAATGGTCTTCATTCTGATAAATTGACCTGTTTTGAGTTGAGAAATACAAGAAAACCTACAGTGGTCAGAATTTATTTTCAACCAGCAGTTGATGTTCACTCTTCATTTATTCATTTGGCTTGCAGCCTCACAGAGGTGTGGACATACAGATTCATCTATAATTGATGGATCACAACTTTGGAATAGAGCTGTTTTTAGCAAATTGTCACACAATTCCTGCATTATTCAAAAGTAAATGACAAAAATACCATCAGTTTGTGGCTTGATCCTAACTTTGAACTTTTTTTCTCTGTATTCTGACAAAATATGAAGTTCTGTAAACATGTCAGACCTCGCCAAGCTCGCCTAACATGTCAACTTTATGACAGCAACAATGAAAAAGGTCTGAACAGGTATGTCATGTTTTGAGTGATTGCCAGGACAAAAAGATTGCCTTTTTTTCTTTAAAAAGAAAATGGCAGATTTAATCTGTTTTGCAGTACATGAGACTTCCTCAAACTGCACAAACTATTTACCTTTTTTCCTGCTGGTGATCAGAAAAGGTTTTGTATATCAGGCCTATTTGACTCAATTGTGTTGATACCTGAGCTTACAGCTAAAACCTGGCTCAATCTGGGTAGATGATCTCTAGCCCATCAACATAAAGTAACTTGGGTGTCTCGATGACAGTCAAAGTTCAAACCTCAAAACTTAGACACCTTCAAATCGCTGTGCATAATAGAACACCTGCACACCTCAAATGGAAGCTATGGTGTAAAAAATAAGAGTTGTTTTACAAAAGATTAGAACTTGTTGCCTTGCTGTACAATGTATTAAAAAATACTAGTTGTCAAAAGTATTTATTTCTCTTACCCTTCCTGTTATATTCTTCATCAAGAATACTAACCTTTCTCAAATCACACACATTCATAAGTTGCCCTGAGTTTTGACCTCTAAGGTGAATGGAACTGAGCTTGCTAGTATTGAAAATGTCACAGTCAACTTTACAGGGATCTAGACACAAGTCTGTCAACTAGCATTGGCTTGTATCTCCTTTTACTGACTTTCAGCAATGCACCTTATTCCTGGGAGGCTTACTGTGGAAGCGATTATGGGTCTTACTTCTGGCGTCTTACCACCGGAAGTAGCAGTATTTCACTGTAATTTGGAGGGTTTTTTTTCCTAATCTATATTCATGATAGAAGTTACATCTCTTTTCGACTATTGTTCAATATTTAGTAAAGCTTGTATACGGACACGCCGTCTGCTATCTGAGAGATGCTCGGTACAGAGGATCGTAATTGTGAGTTTAATCACGGGGAGCGACAGGAACACGATCGTTAAGTTTTGTAACGGAAACACTTAATTAGCGGCGCTGCTAGCAGCTCGTTTCTCTGTAGAGCTGACAGTAATAAAGAAGAGAAAAGCATAGAAGCTGGTTAGAGTTCTGAGCTGCCGTTTTGCACCGAAAGTGTAAAACAACTACAACATTGTGATGTGAATTTCATTTTTCGTTTGAACTTAAAAAATAAAGTTCATGAAGTGGCTGTGGCAAGTGTGTTTTATCATGTTTGGGCCAGCAATACATTTTTATAAGACAAAATAAAATATCCGGGTTTATTTAGTCCATCACAACCAGAACCTCGAGGTTCTCCGTTGCTCACTGTTACTGCAAACCAAGGGAGAAATGACCGCAGCTGCTCTGCTTCAGACCGTAATATGGAGAATCTCCCCATTGGACTGGGACCAAACCGAATCACACATTAACCTGTTATAGAGAGCAACTTGCCACTGGAAAGTGCCGTAAGATGCCCTTGTGGAGCTCGGGTAACTGTTGTGCTGTTTGTCGCTTTACTCTAATAATCAGGCCAAGTTTAATTTGTGGCAGCAAGTGTGTTTTGAACGTGCTCCCAAAACGAAAGCAGTTTAGGGGCTGTTCCGGTTTGCGGCGGAAGTCGCGCCCATAAATCACGCAAAACCTCATGAGGTCTAGGTGGATGCACGGTGCACAGAACTCTCATTGGTAGATGTTTTGCAAATTAATCTGGATTCAAGGCAGCCATATTTGAATTTTAAGGATGGTGTTTGTACGATTTTTGAAGTGTTGCAGATTTTCTGATTGGAAAATTCCACCTTGAGTTAAGAAACAAATGGAAAACTTTACAAAGCAAGCTCTTCTACTTCCACCTCCATTTTTTTCTCAAATCAACTGGATTAAGAATTACAAACTTAGCATGAGATGATCTGTTTTGATTGTTTTTCCTTTTATTATAGCTGACAATTATGTTTCTTTTTTTAAAGTTCTATTTTGACATTTAAAATGTGCATTAGTACGAGGCATAAACTTTAAAGAGTATGCTGACATTCAAAACTTGTACTTGTGGGAAAAAAAATCTGCTAAAGTCTCAAACGTTAATGCCAAAGTTACCATTTAGTCAATCAGCAGCTATATGTTGTGTCACTGTCAAGAGATCCTGTTTCAAAAAATCTTTTTTGAATTCTGGCAAAAAGATTTTCTTTTTTTCTTTTTTCAGAACACTAAATTCTTCCTCAACTTTAGTGTCAATCATGTGTCACTGTTTAGCTGTGCAGTGAGTCTTGGCTGCTGTTTGAGACTGAACGTACCACAAAAAAGGTCTTTATATGTACTGTTCAAAGCTCCAAACTCCTTTTTGCAAATTGATAAAACACAAAAAGACTCAGCCAGTGAACACTGTTGGCATTCTCTCCAGCAAGCATAATGATTATGTTCCTGTTGCTCAAAACTGTGTAATTAACAATGCAGTGGGAGATGATGAAAGAGCTTCTAAAGAGTGACATTGATTACTCTGATCTTTGGCAATCACTTGCTGCTTTTCTCCGGCAACGTTTACAGGCGACTTTGGGGTTAAATTGCCTTCATTGATCAGTCAGTAGCTTGAGAACCCCAATGAGGTGAGAACTGGCTCACCCTCGACTTACGGTTTCGCACTGATTGCCTTTATCCTAGAGTGGAAAATAAAACAGAATTGTAAGAGGGGAAGAATGTGAATGGTTTCTGTAATGGGCTCTGCTTCCATAAGCCTGTGCGAGAGGATCTTGAACACAATGCATAACAATTTTCCTTGAGAAGAAAGAGCTTGGGTCCAAGCTGATTGCATGGTGAAACACTTCTGGATAATGCTTGTTATCTTCATCCTAACTCTCCTGTCATAAGCTTCACTCACACCCGCTTCCTGGCTGTGGCACTTTTCAGCTTTTCTCGATACGACACCTGGTGAGAAACAAGTCGTCCAGCCAGCCCTGCAAGTGTTACAAGGGTCAGAACCTATTAGAGTAGTTATAGTTGTGACTAATGCATATATACATCTCTGTGTTCTCTCTGCAGTCTACAGCCCAGGGCAGGATCTCACCCATTAAATCTGTGCAGAATGGCAGCCCCTCCAAATGCCCTCGCTACATAAAGATCAAGAACTGGGAGACAGGCACTGTCTACAATGATGTCCTCCACCACAGCTGCAGTAAGGTAAGGCAAAACATATCTATTGTTTTTTTTTATTTTTATTTTATTTTTTTATTGACGTAACCACCATCCAATATTTAAGCAAGGGATTTTCCACTATTGTGTAAATCAATCTACAGCGGAAAAGCTAATTAATGTACAATTATCATAGGGATGAACGAGAAATGCTTTTAATCTGCCTCATTAATTTTATTTCAAAACAAAAAGACACATTAATGGTGCTTCCATGAACATAGAAAACACAACTTATATAATCTTAATAAATGGAAATAGATTGATACATTTATTTAAACTTTAATTACACTACAAAAACTAGTGATGAAATGCAATTTCAATCATTTCTCACTAGTTGCAGCTTTGTAGTTGTTGGAGGGCATACATTTTAATTTTCACAACCTTCAGTTTTCAGGGATTTTTCTTTCAACCTTAGCCTGGTAAAAACCAGCCCCTTTTTCTACACTTTGTGAACTTTGGTGATATTTGAAAGGATTTTAGCTGATTTTACGAAATCCTAGTGTTTGATTGTGATGTAATGCGCCAGTTTGACCGTGAAGGAAGCTACTCTATGGAGCTTACTGGAAATTGTATCCACTATAAATAATCTTTCCCCACTGCAAAAAGAGAAGTGCCGAGCTGAACATCTTTTTCAGCAATAAAATGTCTTGAGCATTCCTCTTGCGCCGGCTTTAATTGCACAATATTTGGAAGCGCAATTAGAACCGCATTCACTTCTGCTGCCATTGCAACTGTAGACAGACTACAATTCAAAAACAGAAGGAGTTGCAAATGAGGATATTGATTTTCTGCACTGTTTGCTGATTGGCCAGGATTAAATGCATCCTGAGAAATCCAGAAATACAATGGAACAAATCCCAGAGGGAGCACTGAAGGGAGATGAGAATTGAATGGAATTGCGTAGGAAGGTATTGACCAAACTAGTTCAATCTTGTAGTTTGTGATTTTCTTTAAAGCTTAAATTTTAGATTTTAATATAAAATCTGTTTTTCATCTATCATTTTAGAGTAACACTCAATTACTGAATAATTGGATGCATTATCTTGGACTATTGTATTAAACAGAGATAATATCAAAGGTTGCCATCGTTGTAGTCCCTAAACTCAAGTTCATAAAGGTTAGCAGAAAAATGACATGGGTATTTCAGTGTTTGAGATCAATTGAGTAGCAGCTATCTCTTTTAAATGTGTTTTTGTTTTTAAATTATCCCCATGATTTGAACAACAGAAAACTGCACAAAGAAAGTGAAATCTTAATTGGTCATTATCCAACACTATTATGTCAGAATTGTTTGTGTTGCATGTTTATTACGTGACTGGCTATGCTGTTCTATTCCTAATTAGACAGCCATTGTCCGTGAAATACAGACCATAGGAGCCCTGACAAGTCTTTTAAAATGCTTCCTGTAAAACAATATTTGCAATTACTTGTAACCCATAAATTCCAATGTGGATCAAATTCTTGTATAGTCAGATGTGAGCCCATCTGTCCACAGATTAACCTTGACCCATGCTGGGTCACCCAACAGCACAATGATCACTAAACACGCTAGTAAAACTTCAAACGACTGTCGAAAATGGAAAATAATTGCGTTGTTGCTGAAGCTGGGTGATGGGCTCCTAGATTTCCTGGTTATTCCAGACCCATGCATAAATAAGTGCCCCAAAATGCAGCAACAAAATCAATATTTTTATTTAATTTCACGAACATAATATAAGAAAGGGGTGGAGGTATGATCATGTGGCACGCAGGTTCACAGTTTACGGTTTCAAGTGTTGTGGCAGCTGATGTGTGCAGCACTGTGGGACAATACCTCTGAAACTATGGGGCCTGTTTTTTCTCTAATCTTGTTTGGAGAGTGCAAATATCCAAATGGCCAATCTTCATTTTTTTAAAGTTTCTATGTATTTGACATTATTAGAAAGCTTAGAATCCACATTTTCAGTATCAGTAAACAACTCTAGTTGCTTCCAGGGAGACCTGTTCCTGGTTTTGTCGTGGCCAGTCATGAATTCTTGTGCTGTGACCAACAAAACCTAAGAAATGTTTCTGAAATATGGCATGTATTTTCTTACATGACTAGCTGCACAAATTTGACAGGTTATTTGTATCAAAAGGTATCAAATTGACATTGGGTCCATTTTGGGCTGATATAACAAATAAGTAAGAAAAGGCCATGTTTGTGAGGAGACATGTAGGACTTTGTCAGATTTTACTTGTAAATATAATGGCTGCAGAGCTTCACCTTGTACTACAAGCTGGACATCAGAGGAAGTTTCTCAGTTGACTGAATAGTGTGCACACTCACCATTGCACAGCTTGACTTCAGCAGTCTGAAATATAATAGCATAGCTTGGTGTGTCTTTTTTGTTGTTCTATTCATTCAAGAGCTAAATTTCCTTTGTGAGGATTCTTGTCTGATGATTTATAGTCAAACAGCAGGGGATTAGATATTATGGAGTTTTTTTTATTGAGTAATGAGTGTCTTATAATAAAATAATATATCATCAGTACACTGTTATTGGGCAGTTCTTCTGTAAAAGAGAACTAGGAGAATCAATATAAAATTTTCATTTTTGTGATATTCTTTTTCTTGGTACTTTTTGTAAATATGTAACAAAGCCATCCTATTTGACACCTTTTCTAAGAAATTACATTTCCTCCACATTTTAGGCTCATAAAATCTCTAGCCATAATTGGCACACTGGTCAGCTGTCCAACAGCTGCTTATAATGGAAATGTTATAATTTTCCTGGTATGGGGTGCTGATTTGTTAATTTCAAGAATTGTGCCTTTAAAATGATTCTTTGCAAAATTCTCGAAAAAAGTTCACATCACAACTTTGGGTAGGAGGGTTTTGTAAATGAAACGCCTAACTAAAAATAAATGTTTGGGCAGATGAATTTTTACTTATATTGTGACCCCATAAATCCAACAGACTTCTTGTTCAGGTGAGCTTAGTTGTTGCACTTAGTTGTGGTCCAAAGATGCTTAATCAACGGACTGTGAGTTTACAATGTAGACATCAAACATTGAACCAAAGTGACTGCATGAATTTTATGTTTTCATGTAAACATCTTTAGGGATGACATACAATTTGAAGAGGAATGTTTGTAGCTAAACAATGTTTAGATAATTCAGCTTGCTGCCAGCGTTAAAAAAATAGAACTGGCAACGTCTAAGGATAAAGAGAAGGAATACATTTGTAAAAACAACAGTCTCTTGTTCATGATTTTTATTTTTATGTTTTTTTTGTTTTGTTTTGTTTCTAAGAAGTTGCAGAAGTTACTTTTTCTAAATCAGCTGGTATTTGATATGTTTTGTAGGCTATTTGCCAAGTTAGCATAAAAACTTTAAATGTTTCACACCTTATACAATATTATATAATTTTTAAAATGCTTCTTTACATGTTTTTAAAACTATGTGGCAATTTCACTTGCTTGGGTGAACAATGTCAAATGTGGTGCAGGTGTTTGACTCACCTAAACTTGCAAATCTGTGCGCATCTGACTCATGGTTGCAAGAACACAAAATAAACGGGACCAAGCAAAAATTATTACTCTTTAAAAAGATAGAAATACAAACACTTTTTGTTTTGTTAACTGACAAAAGAAATAAAAATCAAAGACAAAACTGAATCTTGTTAGCTCAAATTATGTCAAAGAAATGCTGTCAGAAAACCCCCACAGTTTGCCGGTTTTAAAAGAATGACAACGAGGTTCTGCTCAGTAAATTATGAAAAAAGGTTGGCGGCTCCTAGGTAGTTGAAAAGTTTGCTTTAGTCTTGAGCCAACTTTCTAAATACTTGATGAAATGATTCAAAATTACTCCCTGAATTATTTTTGGTGACAAAATATTATGTTGGAATCTGGTGGTACTCAACATTTCTTTATTGTCCACATATTTTTAATCCAATGTCAAGCTAAGTCAGGTATTTTTGAATGGGATAGATCTTTTTCCAGCAGAAATACAGTATGTCGGCTGGAAGGTTAGCATCCATTACTTCGTTTGCAACACAAACTAGATGCAAAAAAAAAACTTTATTGATCCATTTTAGAGACCTGTGTGATATTTTTCTCTGTGATATTGCACAAAAGAATTAAAATAAGATGTTCAGTCATTTCCGACACTTATGGGACTGAAAGTCTTGGACGATAATATTTTTTTTCTGTTCATTTTTCAGTTGCTTTGGTTTTTTTCACATCATATTTTGTCACATCGCCAAAGTTTCTATTTTTAGTCAATGAGTCCACCTACCAAAGAAAAGGTGATCATTGCTGTTTTTAAGCATGCACCGTCCATTTGTAAACAGAAACCTAATCCCTTTGACTTATTGGACAGCCTGTCATGTGCATCCCAATGAATGGACTGTAATGGCATCTTCAGATTTATTATATATCACAGATGAGCCATCTTATTCCAAAGGGACAGCTGGCTGGCATGAATGCCCAGAGCAGTGTGACGAGCGGATGTGCTGGAGCATGAGTTATTCCTTTATTTTATTTTTAACTCTCTACTCATCCATTTTTCCCTTTTTACTCCGTCACCTCTTTGTTTCATCTGTCTTGCTCTTGCTTGTCGGTTACCTCTCCCCAGTTTCCTGTTTTTTGTTTTTTTTTGACTGCTTATTCCGACTTGAAATCCATTTGTCTTCCACTGTTGTTTTTTTCTTTCCTCAGTTTGCTCAAGGATTTTTTTTTTTCTCTTCATATTTCTTTTTCTTTTTGAACACATTCTTGCATTGTTGGCAAAGTGTAAGTGGGTGGTTGAGTTTAATGAGACAATTTTGGGCACACTAGGGTCCTAGTCAAATTTTCTCTTTGCTAACACCCTCTACTTATGCTGCTCTCGGTTCTCTCTCCAAAAAATTCAAGGTGACTGTTGACTAAACCTTTAATAACATGATGACCACACAGGGTGGGATAGATTTTATTTTCATTGTAGCCATCTGTTATTTATGTGTTTGTCGTTTTCTTGCCTGTTCTATTCTTCAAGTCCCCATTTAATGGAACGACACCAACATGACTCACTGACTTACTCATTCATTGATACACATGCCATCCATTTATATAACAATAGGAAATGTAACATTTGCAGTCTCTGGAATTCTTAAAGAGTTAAAACAGCTTTACTTATTATCCCTACTTGAAAGTAATTCTTGAAGTATTTGAAAGGGCTTGAATACACCTGAGTTAAGGACTCATTGTGTTGATTGTATGGAAGCAGAAAAAAAAATAACTGAGGCTGATTTAACACCTAACTGTTTCAACAATGGCTCATGAGTGTTTTGGTTATTGAACTTAAGGAACCAGATGAAAACTGAACTAAAAAACAAGTTTTCTAGATTTTTATCATATGAAAACCTAAGATTCACTAGGACTCTTCTTCTCCAGACTGTTGGGACCTTGATTTTAAAATGAAATGCAAATTTTACTTTCATCTGAAAATATGTATATATTGGTCTCCACCCTCAAACTTTGCAATTGTGGTTATCCTGAAACATAATACAGCTGTCTGCATGATGTTGAAGCTGAAAACTAAAGGTTTTAACATGTTTTCAGTTGAAGCAACATAACTCTGGATGTCTTTCCCATTGAGTGTGAAATCTGGAGGATGATTTTTATTTTATTTTTTTCTTAAGGCAACAAAAATCGATAGCTTTTGCTTCATTGTTTGAATGTTGTGATGATGTTTAATTTTACTTTTGTACAGTATTAACTTGCTTGCTTATTTCCAGATGCCAATCTGCAGTGAAAACGTCTGCAATGGTTCTGTGATGGTGCCAAGTCAGGGTGTTCACAAACCAGATGAGGTCAGAACTAAAGAGGAACTTCTTCCTCTGGCTGCTGACTTCATTGACCAATACTACACCTCCATCAAAAGGCAAGTTCAGCTCATAATACCGTAAAAAAATAAATAAAGTCTCTAAACCTGTGTGACTTGCTATATGGAGATTTTGAGTTTTTGGACAGTTAAACTGTCATCTAATTAATCATAATAAAGTGACAAGTCTGTCAGCTCTGCTCACTGAGATATCACTACATGGTGCAATATACTTGGGTTTCCAGTGAGTCAAAGAACTGACCTAAATTCTCCTTCTTCCCCCAAAATATGTTTAGTTAGAAGACTCATTGTCAGCTCTATATTTTCCCCTGTAGAAGATTTTAAGTATAGTAAAGAAAATATTTGAAAGGCCTGGTTTGGTTTCAGCTGACTCTCTGTAAATGAAACAAAAAGCATTCTTGGTAAATTAGAGAAGCTGCAGTGGCTTTGGAAAATGTACTTCACTACAGACTCCACAGGATTTGTTAATGGAAGAAATCTAGTCTACAAGAGACATCCGGTATGAATAACGTCACTGAACAAATCTGACATTTCCAATGAGTTTTCCAACTGAATTTAAAAAAAGAAGACTAGCAAAAAGAGCAATCAAATACTTTAGCTTGTCAAACATAAACAATGGGTCTGTAACCTTTAGGATGTTTCACATCCAAAATGGATTCTGAAATTAAACTGAGTGTTTGAACACTCAAATAGTGTGCATCACCAGCACACTTGTTTGTTTATGTAATTGAAAAGGAAGGGAAAGATTTTATTGTACAAATAATTAATTTAGGCAGCCAACCTTAAACAATCCTGGTGAAGACTACTGACTTGACATTTGTCAAGCAGACTAGCATGATCATGAGATCACATGCATATTTACAAAAATAAACTCTGTGCTTACTGAATCTGAGTTTCTCTATTTGAAATGTGTTATCACAACATCCTTTTTTATTTTCTAGTACTCTAGTCATAAAATTTGTTTTTGGGATGGATATTCCAAATCAAGTTAATTAATAGATGTTACACAAAATCTCAAATGTAAAACCTTACTAAAGGCTTGTTTTTTTGTTGTTTTTTTCATAAGATTAGAATAGATCACACAGAGTTCTTTATACTTGTTTTTGATGTATTGTTTATTGATCTTTTGGTTTTATTGATTTTACATATAGTTTGTTCCACTTTTAGTCACCATGGTCAATTTATCATTTCCAAATTTGCCCCATCAGTAAATTTGACATCATCTGTATTTTGATTCATGTTTATACAATGTTAACATGTGAAACCATGAAGATAAGGCAACCATCTTTTACCTACGGGGGTATTGTTTATGATGACTATAGACAGGCCATTGCTGGTACGCTGTAGAAGAATCCAGTTTTAGTCTTTCAATGAAAACTTTAGCAGTTTAATTTATTTTCACGTTCA
Source organism: Xiphophorus couchianus (assembly GCF_001444195.1). Lineage (NCBI taxonomy): Eukaryota > Metazoa > Chordata > Actinopteri > Cyprinodontiformes > Poeciliidae > Xiphophorus > Xiphophorus couchianus. The sequence continues at coordinate 5,914,090 of NC_040239.1, forward strand.
AAGCGAGAAACCTGTTTTGAGATTCTTTATCACACTAGTCACTGTTGATTTCTGAAACATTTCCCCATTTAGATGTTCCTTTGCTTCTCTTTTAGATTGAGTGCATGTATACACAACACCCATGTGGGAGCCCATATTCTCAATGTGTCAGCATGTTCTGTGACTGCTTCTTAACAACTTATCATTTGATACTGGTTTGACAACACCACATGTCCTCACAATTTAGTATTCTGTGTTGTCAGTTGTTATACTGTATCCTTGAGCCTGTCCTGCCTCTCAGGTATGGCTCCAAGGCTCATGTGGACAGATGGGAGGAGGTGACAAAAGAGATTGAAGCTTCAGGGACTTATCAACTAAAAGACACTGAACTGATTTATGGAGCCAAGCACGCCTGGAGGAATGCTGCCCGATGTGTGGGACGGATTCAGTGGTCCAAACTACAGGTTGTACCCAATATGTCAACGATTCTGCATCTTGCTAGTAAAAAGTTTTAACTTTTTGGTAGTTGTTTCAAATAAGTTGGTAATTTTGGGGGGAAGAGGGCATTTGCATAAAAACCTATACATTTGGAAATTGTTGAAATGAACATGGTAAACTGTGGGATATGTTTTTTTTTGTTTGTTTATTAGCTTCTATTCATCATCTCATTCTCTTAACCACGAACCCCATTATAATCTCCAATGGACGACAGAAGCCTTTACTCCATCAAGGTTGAACTTAGCCAACTTATCACTTATCTGGGATCTATTTTTATTTATTTTCCTTTTTTGGTCATTCATAATACATATGTCATGGCCATAAGTAAGAGTGGGTACCTTGACAAATTGAGAAGTTCACATTCAACCTTGAGCACGTTCACATATCTTGGTTACTTGTGCACAAGAGATGTACATGCTTGAAGCAGAGGCTGATCCTGAAAAGGCAGAAATCCACTTTTCTCTTTTTGACCTCAGATGAAGATGAGCTGAGAAGATTTGCTTGTTGTTATGCTGAAGGCTCTGGACAATGTGGGGACAGATTATCAAACCTTGGATTATGTATGACTGGTATGACTTTCGTGCTGTCCTTGGACCAGTCCACCAAATCTTTACTCTCCCAGAGTTTTTGAACAAATCATGGGAGTTTATTTGTCCATTCCACATGCATTGTAAAAAATTACTTATAAGTGTCCGCCATATTTCTGAAGAATGCTTTAGCAGTATTGCCCCCAGGGATGCCTTAAGGGTTATTTGGTAATTATACACCCAAAGCAGCAGATGTCTCTGCTTTCCTGACACAAACTTGAAGTTCTTGTTTCATTCCTGTTTGTGGACAGGATCTTCAGTTGTAGAAATAGAAAAGAGGGCATCTGGTTCAGGAACCATGATTTTGTGAATCATGTCATACTGTTGGCTTTTCAGGTCATAGGGTGCACTGGGTTGGTTTTCAGGAACTGGACGAGAGTCTGCTGGTTTTAGTAAAGTTCTTAACTGCTGAACGTTGCAAAAACATAATTTTAATTTCCTGTTTCATATTTTCTTTTTTAGGTTTTTGATGCCAGAGACTGCACAACAGCTCATGGAATGTATAACTACATCTGTAACCATATCAAGTATGCCACCAACAAAGGCAACCTTCGGTAAAACCACACACTAAGTTAATACTATTTATACCATTATTTCTTTTCAGTTTTCTTACTGTTGCAGCTCTGCCTTGGTTCCCCTCATTGCATCTGATCCATCTGTCGCTCCATGTAGCTCATCACCCCTCTCCATCTCCAACTACCCCGACTTGACCCTCTGTCCCATCTGTCAATGTGCGCTCTGTCTTAACGTCGTATATGACACTATCTGCTGCCTGTCTATTTATCCGTCAGCACTTCAGCACCAATCATTGCCCGGCTGGTAAGGCGGCAGACCTCGCTAACAAGCAGTCATTTGTCAGACCCCTGTGCTGCCCTCACACACATTCTGCCAAGTCCTAATCACATGTGACATCTCACATTTACTTCTCGTAAGATGGATGCATCCTGACTCATTACTACAAGTCTCCTGGCCCTCTGAAAGCTGGCTCGGATGCACATGTCAAAAAGAGGCGCCACACAAATGAGACTGAAATTCTGGCTTGTCTGCTTTAACATCGATCAATAAACAATGTTTAAATTTTAATGTAGTTCTTTATAAATCACTAAGGGAAAACATGTCAAACATTATAATTGAGGACCTCTTAAGCCACTGTCATGTCATCATCTTAGTTGTCAGTTAGCTGTCATACCTGAATAATCTATAATGTGTAATCCTTTTTAAATTTGTTATTCTTTTTTTTCAATGTAATAAAATCTGAAGTAATTTAAAGCTGGATTATGTTTCCAATTATCTGCAGCTTTGTTCTATAATTAAATTGAGAAGTAGAACATTTTATTATGATGAAAAGCATGCAGCTAATCTACTAGAAGCTTTATAGCAGCCTTTCTTCATCACATTAAAGGAGTGGGACACTTTATCTGATTTTTGCTGAACTAAACAATAAGTGCATTAAAGACCATCCTGTTTAAGATTTAATCAGGGAAGCAAATTATTATTCACATTTTTTCTTTTTTCTTCCCAATCAGGGCCAATGAAGAGAAGTATTGGTGGTTTTGATCATTGGCTAGTTGATTAGTGCATTACTACAAGTGATTGATCACAACATGTGTTACTCCAAAGAGAGATGTTTGCCTATAATTTCTTACCATGACCTTGTTTCCAATGGATGCAGACTTGCAGCACATCTGGCCCAGATTCAGACAAGCTGTTCAGTAAATCCATCACACCCTCCTCAGTTACTGACAACCAGCTTACCAACATTAACAATCTCACACCGTAAAGAGCATTAAGACACCAGTGGGATTTAGATTGGGCAACATGTAGCCAGGCTTTGACAGTATCATCCATCAGATAGTGGTCTAGTTGATTAATGCAGCACTTACTGTACATCACCTGATGTGTTGTTACATCACCTCTAACTTCAAAACCAGTGTGTACAGAAGCCACAAACATGCAGAGATGTCAATATAGCTCAGCATTCTTTTTTTGACTTTACTTAATTGCATTACAAAATAGAGCATATTCCTTATTCCTCTTTTGCAGGTCAGCAATCACCATATTTCCACAGAGAACTGATGGCAAACATGATTTCAGAGTGTGGAACAGTCAGTTGATTCGCTACGCAGGTTACAAGCAACCTGATGGAGGTATTCTGGGAGACCCTGCTAATGTTGAATTCACAGAGGTACAGATCAGTAAGATTCAGCTGCAGAATTGTCTGTCTCTTTGGCTAACATTTGGTACTTTCATCCTTAGATCTGCATGCAGCTTGGATGGAAAGCACCAAAGGGTCGATTTGACGTCCTTCCACTTCTGCTGCAAGCCAATGGAAATGACCCTGAGCTTTTTGAGATCCCTGAAGACCTAATTCTGGAGGTGCCTATCATACATCCAAAGTGAGTTCTGCTTTTTCTTTTTGGCATGCATAAAACATACAGGATGTAACAAAACGACAACAGAGAAGGCTGTACTGAGGGACATCCACCCACTTGCACATCTTTTTAACCACACTTCTCAAACAATGGGCTCCTTTCATGGCAAGAAAGCTGATTGGTTATCTTTGCATTCCAACTGTGCTGATTATTCCCTGAAAGCACAACTAGTGCTTGTTTGTTTTTTTGGTGGTAACCACGGGACTTATTAGTGGAAACTTCGAGCTTCTTATTTGTTATTCGTTTTGTTTACTTTTCCTGCAACAGAATATCTGAAGCCAAATCTTAAAAGCCGTAAAACCCTTGGTATCTTAATCATTAAGCTCACCTTGCACGGTACCATTGTAATTACACAAAAGAATCAGGTTTTACTGCCACACTATCATTCACAACTACACACTTACACATGCACTCCAAGCTATAACAGCATTGTTAAACACTACAGAGTGTTTCAGAATCCCTTGACACACAGATCACCCTGCCAGACGCTTCCAGATTTGGCTTTCTTTTCTCCATACACATGCATCAGCTGGCCCTTAGCTCTGGCAGCAGCTTGGCACAAGCTCCGGCCACGGATAGTGTCTCATCATTACACAAGATTAAACCCAGTGCTGCAAATAATAGACTGAAAGCAATGCTATCAATCCCCCCAAAGGTTTCAACAGGCCACACTTCCTTTGGCCAGGATTACAAAAGCCTTAACAATGGGTTTCATTTTGGTAATGTTAGTTTTTGGACACACAAATTTTTTACATGCCTCAGTGGCAATTACACTGGCTCTTAAGGATTCTAGTGATGAAGCATATTGCTAGCTTGGTGGTGGATAATGAAGCAAATTATCTGATGTAACCCTTTGACTACGTCACAGTTGTCTCCTTCATCTGCCCAGGTTTGAGTGGTTCAAGGACCTGGAACTGAAGTGGTACGGCCTCCCAGCAGTTGCAAACATGCTGCTAGAGATTGGCGGTCTTGAATTCACTGGATGCCCCTTCAGTGGCTGGTACATGGGCACAGAGATTGGCGTGAGGGATTTCTGTGACAGCTCACGCTACAACATTCTGGAGGTATTTTTCATGCCAGAAAACATAGTCATGTGACATTAGAAGCAGGAAAGAATTGAAGGCACAGATTGACTGCAGCCTTGTGTCAAGACAAGCATGTGTTGTGTCATCAAATGAGCCAAAAACAATGTAACTAGGCAAAATGGAAAGAAATCTGATTTGCAAGAAATTTGCAAGAAAGTGTTTGTGTGTTATGGTGTTAAGCTATACCTAAGCAGTTTAGCTTAGGTATAGCCATAAAGGACTCTAAAGAATCCTTTATAGCCTTCAGTTAAAAAAAGGTGATATTGCAGATGGAAAATGCTGAACAAACTGTTGTTTTTGTCTGTGTCATATGTCACATAGCAATACTCAGACATGTAAAGAGAAAGGTTTCCAAAGATTTCACCCCAAATCAGAGCAATCCAATTTTGAGGAGCACTTCAAGGCACATGGATGCCAGCTTTGGATTTGTCTTGTAACTCAAGTGCTTAAATTGTGGAGAAGGCTATTGGCTTCTTGCTGCCCTCTGGGTTTTTCTGTTTTATTCAGCACTAAGTAATTTGCCAAATATGAAACCATGGTTTTAACTCAAAGACCTTGCATGCCAGAAATAAATAATCTTTTGACCAATTACAAGTTCTTAGGTCAATACAGTCTTGCATTATTAAAATATGACTTCTTGTTCTGCATTTTCACAAAATGCAAAACATAACAAAAACATAAGCTGAATATGGATGCGACGTCTGTAAAAATAAGCACACATCTAGAGTATGAATGTACCACTCATAGGAATAGCATTCTAGTACTTTGCTGGGATGAATCAAATAAATGTGTAATGATAAGATAAGTGACCTTGGAGAAGCAAACTGAAAGGTTATCTGGTCATTTTGAAATTTCACTGTTGGTGGGGATGGGGTGTAAGGGGTTCTTAGGGTGAGGGGGGTATTTTCATTTAGAAGACATTCCAAACATTTGTCAATTGTTACAGGTATTCCTGCAAATTTCCTCAGAGGTCAGACTTTGGATTGGTGTGGGTAATTGCCAACATCTGAAAGAGATTTCTTAGATTCTACATCCTACTGGTGTTAAAGTTCACTACAATATAATCAGCAAAGCAATCAATGAGTTTATCAGGAAAGCCATTCATCTCTGTGAAAAGTACAGGTTCATGGCTTAGGATAGCTTTTACTGAAAGAACAACAGGAACTCTGGAACCATGCTATTTGGAGAGACAAAAAAAAAGTTGAGATATTTGATAATTCACAGTGACATGTTTGGTGAAAACCAAACTCAACAAATCACTACAAACTGTCATATTAACTGTCAAGCACTGTGTTGATGAGCTCTTCTGCATAACATCCAGAATCAATTGTGAGGCTGACAGGTGAACATGGGCAGAAACTGTATGCAACAGAATGATATCTAAATGGATACTTAAGAAAAAGTCTATGTGGCAGTATAGCTTACTCTTTCAAAGTAGTATATAAACTTTAAAACCACATAAAATTTCTTTTTTAGACATAAACAAAAATGGTCATGTTTGATTATGTATAATTGGCAAAAACAGCTCACAACACCAATCACACAAGGTAATAAGTAAATTAGTTTGGCTCAAGTTTCAACTACAGGCTTGGGCACCTGGAAGTGAATTATAGAATGAACTCTCTCTATAAAAGTATGACACTCAAGAAAAACAGCAAATATAAAACAGATTTTGCAGTAGCATATTTGAAGTGGAATTTTAACTGAACTATTCTGAAACATGTAAATGTAAACAAAATGAAAGTAAAATGAAAAATGTACTACAAAGTGATGTGAAGATACTTTCATATAGATGATGGCTTAAAATTACTTCTGTAAACAGTAGCTTATTGGTTTTTTTCCAGTTTCTTGTAAACTGCATTTTCATCTTGACATAGATTTTTATAGATTTTTGCCTAGTGATGTGGGATCGGATGGGGTGTATGTACACTTCATATTTGATTGAAAAATCCAAGCTTTTGGGAAACCCATATAATCAAACCTTTTTATCAAACAAGAAAGCACAATGCATACAATTGGTTTTCACATTAATATCATCTCATTTATCTTATGTTTTGTAGGAGGTTGCCAACAAGATGGGCTTAGACACCAGGAAGACATCTTCCCTTTGGAAAGACCAGGCACTTGTGGAGATTAATATTGCTGTTCTCCACAGCTTTCAGGTGATTGCATCCTTTGCTTAAAGTTGTTCTAAATATAGATTTCAAGGGATTTGAAGGTGTGTGCATTTTCCTCTTGGGAAAAGAGAGCCTTTTGTCATATTGGATTCACAGCAAGTTCCTTGTTTACAAAAGTGATCTCATCTCCGCAAGCGCCCTTCTGAGTTATATGCTCAGTGTAGAACTACACATCATAAACAAAGCTTAATAAAACATTGACATTTACATGGCTGTGGTGCAAAGCCATAATAATATGGGGTATTTACCCTAAAGACAGACTTTTCAGAGTAACAAATAAAATAAAATGTCTCTTGACTTGTCTGAATCATTATGTTAACTTCTGTTATAAGCAAGCTTTAGAGGGTTTATAGAGTGCCAATTTATCCACATTTAAATTTGTACTTTTGTCAGGGCTTTATGAGAGGGATTTTGTGTGATAGAACAACACAAAATTGTGCATATTAGTCAAGTGATAAAAGTATTACATGGATTTTCAGGTTTTTTCTCATAAAAACTGAACAAACACCAATATGAGGACTAAGGAACACAGCAGTCACTTTAGGAATAAAATTGTGGTCGGAATAAAGGCAATATCCAATTTCATTGTCAATTTTATTTATAAAGCACTTTAAAAACAGATATTACATATTACAATGTCAACCGTTATGGAAAAGCTAATGAATAAAATGAGTTTTAAGAAGTGATTTAAAGTGTTCCAGACTGTGGGCAGATCTAATGTTAAAAGGCCCATGCTTCAGAGCATTTTTACCTAGCATAATTCAATTAACTTTCTGAAAATTGTAGTAAAATTGGAGAACCTCCATAGAATCCACTCTTTCGATAAAACAATTTAACATAGCTATTTGCGTTGCACACAGTGGAAGAGTGACAGGAGGAAAGCTGTTTGTAAAGAAAAGTCATAAGATGCCCCATTTTCATTTAGTTAAAATAAATATCGTGGATAAAGCAACATGTGGCAAATAATACTTTGGTCATGTTCAACCTTTGTGGTCAAAGTACAAAACTGTTTGCAGCAAAATAATTTTTACAAACATTACCCTAAATACACAATGTCTATGATGAAGCATGGTGGTGGCAGCATTATGCTTAGGGCATGCTTTTAATCAACTCAGAATATTAAACTGTTCAGAGTTGATCATAGAGCTGAATGCAAGATCAGTTTTAAAGTAAACATGCTGGCATTAAAAAGATTGGAGTACAGTTTCTAATTCCATTAGGAAAATTATCAAAACATTAAAGGACGTTGGTTTGAATGGCTATGTGAAAATTTAGATTTATTCAGAAGTTGTGACATGACTAAGACATTTCTTTCAATAAATTGAGCTATTTTATAAAGAAGAATATCAAAAATAAACTTCAGCCTCAAGATCGGAACTATGTTAGAAAATTTCTCTAAAGATTTGCTGCTTAAATGGCAACAAAAGGTGGAACAATATTTTACTGGGGCCAGTATATAATACAGTCATACTTATGTGATTTAAAAATAAAAATAAAAATCAGGTATTATTTTGCTCCTTTTCTTTAATATGAACATTTTGTGTTCTACTTAATACAATACTTGAACTGTATGTGGGGGGAAAAGTCCATATTACAACAGGTGTGATTTCTTTTGCAAAGAAATGTTCAGTTTCTGAAGCAAACTGACAATTAGATTTTTTTATTTTTTTTTTGCAGGTCAGTATTCTTTATCACTGGAGGATTAACCTAATTTCCAGTTTTAACAGCCTTCCACAACTTGTTCCTCTTGGCTAGACATGATTAAGGCATTTTGGGAAGAATAAAAGCTAATGACTCAAGATGCCTATTACCCATGTTTAGAGCTTTGGGTTTTCTCAGACCAGCTAATTTGAATTTGCTCTGTTGGGCCGCAATTTATTCTATTATGCTTTTTCAGACATTTTGTGTACTATACCTTATAATGGGATGACATGTGCCTCCCACAGTGGTATCTCGCACATTTGCACGTTATGCAGTGATCTGACTGGTTTTATTTAAAAGAAAGTTATCGGTTTTGTTGGAAGATTTATTATGACATTGGTTTGTAAAGTTGCATTATGAAGAATATATATTTGCTTAGGTTTACATGTCAAAAATCCAAATGCAGACGACCTAAAAACTACTACATTTAGGGAATAAACATACTCATTGTGCAGAATATGTTATATCTCGTTAATAACTGCTTCCAGCTTGCAATCTGCTAAATTAGCTTTATTTTTTTGCCAGTAGGTGATGTGTGTAATATCCACAGTATTATTTCAAAACCACTGAATTGAGCAGTGCTTGACAACATATGGAGGAGGGACTCGCATTCATTACTTTTGGGTGCTAGATGCGTTATCTAACTTAATTTGGGTCACACTTGGTAAACCTGAATCCATGTACTTATTATACACTTATTTCATAGATTTTTTTAAGGGTTGGGAAGTTTATGCCACTTTGTTCCTTACGTTTTTTCTTTTTCCATTCCTTACTTTTAAAATATTACCTTTCTTCCCATATTCTTGCTTTATACTTCAGACTTGCAAAGTGACCATAGTGGACCATCATTCAGCCACAGAGTCCTTCATGAAGCACATGGAGAATGAGTATCGGGTGAGAGGAGGCTGCCCTGGAGACTGGGTGTGGATTGTGCCTCCAATGTCAGGAAGCATTACGCCAGTCTTTCACCAAGAAATGCTCAACTACCGTCTTACACCTTCCTTTGAGTACCAGGTGAGAGGGTTGCAATTAAAAATAACCCCTGCAGACCAAGAGTGGCTGCCTTAGATGTGAAACATTTTTTTGTTGAAAAATGTCTTATTGTTTTCTTTTTCTGTGTGAAAAAGCCTGATCCTTGGAACACCCATGTGTGGAAAGGAGTCAACGGGACACCCACAAAGAAAAGAGCCATCGGATTTAAGAAGCTTGCCAAGTAAATGTGCTTGCTTATATTAAATTAGTGATTTCCTTTATTGGCTCACTGAAAGAGCCAAGTATACATTGCAGCCCCAAATGTCAAAGATAATAGATTGTGTGTAATGCTAATTTACACAAGTAATCACCCTACTGATAAAAGCAAGACCCATGAAAGGGAGGCTAATGTGCTCAGCAGTGAAATTCATCCAATCAACCCCTCTGGGAGTAATCATAGTTCTGTCAGTTTTCTTGTCTGTGCATGCGCTTTTGTGCATGTATGATCTGCTATTAATATAATTGCCTCAAGGAAAGTACAAGCTAGGTAATCAGTATTACCACCCATCCGTAGCTACCTGCAACAGTAGCTCAATAACAATTGCTTTGTGATCATGGCAGGAGACACAATGACTCCACACTGTGCCCTGAATTAGCTTACCTTGGATGGTTCAGATTCTTGCTCTTTTTATTTTCTCTGCATCTCATTGATGTTGTCTCTCTCTTATCCCCTCCACAGGGCTGTGAAATTTTCTGCAAAGCTAATGGGGCAAGCCATGGCCAAGAGGGTTAAAGCCACCATACTGTTTGCAACTGAAACAGGAAAATCACAAGACTACGCCAAAACTCTCTGTGAAATCTTCAAGCACGCCTTTGATGCTAAGGTACTCTTGCGCCTACCTTGCATCAGTGTTTCCAAAAGTTGAGCAAGATGTTTTGATCGATTTCAGCGAAATCTAATTGGAAAAGTACAAATTCAAACAATTCCTGTCTTCTCTCTGCCCCTGCCTGATGAAGCCAATTAAATGCAAACTGAGACCTACAGAGAAAAACTGAAAAGTTTTTATTTTTTTATGTCAACTTTTTGTCATGCAGTGAAGAGCCAGAGTTCTGGGCCAATTTTACTCACTGAGGCATTGAACAGATAGTTTAAAACAACATTCTGAAACACCTTTGGCTGTGCAAATCTGTTAAGCAGGAAAAGATGCTGCTCTCTATCATGTACTTGGTGGATTTCCTCTAGGGTGCATCTTAATTCTCCTGTTTTTGCAGTGTGATCAATTACACAAGAAGACAGTCATGCATGCAATTGTGCGTCACAGAGAGTGGGTGTGCACAAATGGAGGGCAGATGTGAACGCCTGGGGCAAACTTTTGTTGTTGCAGGGCTAAAGCCTGTTTCCTCTTCACGCCTTTTGCTTGTGCAGCTTTGCATGTGTGTGTATGAAATCAGCGCGTGGCCCATGGCAGACACGCACCCTGCTGAGTTGTGTGCATCATGGCCACTCCATGTGTGTGGCAGCAGCATATTATCATCTCGTTAGAGGTGAAGACAGAGTGGTCATTACAACCTACTCCTTTGCCAGCGGCTGTGTGTTCGGCCCTAATTTACAGGCTCAAAGCATCTGTTGAGTGGAGTGTGCAGAGAGGAGTGAGATGAAAACCAGAACATATTGGTAGCTGAGATCTACCACTATGTTCTGAGGAGAGATCTTTCACCTGCAGGTCATTTCCATGGATGAATATGATGTGGTGGACTTGGAGCATGAGACGCTGGTTTTAGCTGTAACCAGCACATTTGGCAATGGGGATCCACCTGAAAATGGAGAGGTAAATATAAAGTTTCTCAAAAAGCCTTTTTAAATGATCACAGCATAATAACAGTCTTTCACTTGCTGGTGTAGAAATTCGGAGCTGCCTTAATGGAAATGCGCCACCCAACTTCCAACACAGAGGACAGAAAGTGAGTACAACTGTGCCCTCTTGAACCCCATTTTCTTAAGTAAATTCCTTCTCACCTCTCTGTTTTGCCCTATCCACAGGAGCTACAAGGTCCGATTCAACAGCGTGTCTTCTTACTCAGACACTCGAAAGTCCTCCAGTGATGAACCAGAGGCCAGGATCAATTTTGAGAGCACAGGACCACTTGCTAATGTCAGGTAAATTTATTAATAATTAATTTTGTCATTATAACTAAAAGCTCTATAAAAAAATCCCATTAAATTCACGAGAAGGTCACATATGTGGTTCACAGAAACGTTCACATGTGAATGACATGTAAATGATGTGAATCACATGTAAAAGCACATGTATACATGGGATTTTGGATCATTTCATGGTAAAAACCTATGTGATCCCCATGTTTTCAAGTGTATCACGTTTTCGCATGTGATACAAATAAAAACGTGAAACGGGTATGTTGGATACACATATTTCCACATGTGTATTCCATATAAATTATGGGATGCACATGTGCATGTGATATACATAGATGTGAAATACATGTATGTGATACACATGCTATACCTATGTAGCATTTGACTGATATACATGTGACACACATGTGATGTACATGTATATCACATGGGATACATATGTGACGTGTATCCCATGCATGTCATGTGATGCACATGTGTATCCCATGTGCATGACATGGGATACACATGTGCTACACATGTTTTTATATGTATCACGAGTTTCATATGTGTATCACGTTTCCACATGTGTATCACATGGGTATGGCATGGTGTATATATGATACACGTGTAAAAGGTGCGGGTAAATGGACTGCACTTGTATAGCACTGCACTCAAAGTGCTTTACATTCACATTCATCCATTTGCACTGACAAACGAACACACATGAATCGAACTTACAACCTTCTGATCACAAGGCGACTACTCTACCCACAGAGCCACAGTCACTCTGACATGTTTTCACATGCATCATAAAATAGTTGAAAATATATACATTTATAAAGTAATGGGAACCACATTTTTATACCATGAAAATTTCCAAATTCTTCATGCAATTCACTTTTATAACATGGGATGAATATGAGGTCGCTTGTCGATCTTATATCATTTTAGAATTAGAAATAACTGCATTTTGAATAAACTTGCAGCTATGAATCAAGACTTCCAAGACAGAAAGTCTTATATATATATAAAACTATTTATTTATTTCTGTTTGAAACTGAAATGACTTTTAACATCTGAGCATGACACCATACAGATTTGCCCCAAATCAGACCCAGACAACCAACAGAGGGGGGAAAAAAAAGAACTTCAGGTAAAACCTCAGCGACTGGTCTTTCACCTTCTTTCAGGAGCAACTATAGCATTCGACTGTGAACCTTCTGAGTCTCCTTAATGTCTTCAAGGAGGCTTAGAACACACACACACACATGTTGGCATTGGTGGCTTGTATGGGGTCTTCTTGGACTTGGCAGTAACTACAGGTGAAGGCTCTGTGAGTGGGGGTGCTCAGGTGATGTGTTTCCTTCTCCAGTGCTGAAGGTGGTGAGGTCTCTGGCTGTTCTGCTGTGTTGTCCCATTCATTCCTCATCTGAGCTTTACTGGATCACTGGCTTTGAACAAAATAGAAAAATTAATAAAACAAAGCTCATATGATCTTGAATACATTTTATGTGTATTTTATGTATGCACACACTCGCGCACACACACCCCTACTTTTACATTGGTATGTAATTTATCAGAATGGCATGGGTGCCCTGATCTAACAACTGATCTGCTAAATAAAGAAGCACAACATGATGGTGTTTGGTGTCTATCGTTTGTCAGACTAAAGAAAACACTTAAGTTGATAAAAACTATGATTCTCTTGGCATTTAAAAGAAAAATCATACAGTGTTAAAAACAATAATTGGTCAATTTCTGTTTTTGAACTGGGAGAATAAAATAAAATGTTAATGATAAATTATGAGGTCATCATAATAGTGAACTCACTCATCGGCCACTGATGACTGCATACTCTCCGCTCCGTACACGAAGGGAGGGGCGAGAAATGGCCGTTTTATTCTAAAGGTCTTCAAAAACGGTCTTCTTTGTTTGGGTTCAATCACACTCTCCATGGTTCTTTGAGTCTCAAAGCCTTAGAAATGGTTCTGTAACACTTCCCAGAGTGATAGACGCCGATTACTTTGTCATTATGACTTTTTTTGAGACATTTTAGCTTGCTTGATAAAATAATTGGACAGCTGTTATAAAATTACTGTGATGTGAAACATTAAGTGTGGCCAAAATGATAAACTGTGTGAAACTGGGAGGGGTTTGGGGGCTACATTTTGATGGCCATGGGCTTGTCTGAGCAGTGTTGGTTTTCAGGACATCAAACAGAAATGTGGAAAATATAAAATACTGAGACAGGTAAACGGGATTCAGAACAGAAATCTGATTTCTAGTTCATTAACTTCAGTTTTTCCTTGTCTGAAGATGGAAATTACAAGTTTCCATTTGAACTGAAATGTAACATGATGTAACTTGTATTTTACATGTCACTGCTTTCATTCATTAATACTTTTCCACTCCACTGATGCCTGCCTGCAGGTTTATAAGTTTGCCAGCTGTGCGCCCTTTGTCATCAAGCTCACACTGTAGTCTGAAACTGAAATTGTCTCCACCTTTACTTGTTTAACCTAAAACAATCCTTGCAGCATTGTCTTAAATCACTTATCCTTCTAGTTGATGCTAAGAAGAATATACCTTGAAATGTTGCTCTTTAGTCATACCAGCTCTTTAGTCATACCAGCTGCCTTTAGGTTCAGAGGCAACACCAGCAAAGTTTCTACATGCTATATGAAATCTGCTGTGGATTTGTTACCATTAAGTGTCACATTACAAGAAAAACTTCTCAAAATGAAGATACTGTGAATAATTGTTCAATCATCTGTTCTAGACTGTGCTGTCTGATGTAAGGGTTTTAAGCATATTTTGCACCTTGGGACACTTCATTATTTAATGCAAAAACCTAATAACACCCTAAAATCCCAAACTATGTTAGATGAATATTCTGCAAAATTTGAGTGTCACTTTAAAGTCAGATGCATTTTGTTCATAGATTGTCTTGCTTTGCATAGTCGTCTAATGCTCATGTCAGCAGATTTTGAGGGAAGATTATTAATCTCAGAACAAAGCTCAAGACTGTTTCTCAGCGTAGAGGCTATAGAAAGAGTTTAACTACTCTATGGTGATGATAAAAATCCCAGGGCATCATAACAAAAGTATACATTATAAGAAAGTATTTGCCATCTTAAAGAGTTTGTTTCAGATCATCAGACAAAATTACCAAAGAGCAACCAAGATCTAAATAAATTCAAGAATGAGACATTGTTCTTGTTGGCACCCTTTTCTCTTAAAAGGCTCACATTGCCATTTCTATGGCTTTTGGACTCCAGTGATCAAAACTGAGTGCCATTATTCACAAATCAAGAAAACATGGAACAATAGTGAAATAATACCAAAATCACTGCGAGTTAATAAATTATCTAGGAAGTCGCAAATGATTAAAGAACAACAAATAAATGGGCTAACAATGGCATCCATGAGTGTTCTAAGCCCAAAGCCAATGCAGATCAGTAAGTTCACATAACCCAGTCTCAAGCCAACCCATCTCAATGGTCCCAAAGGTTCACATAACCCAGTCTCAAACCAACCCATCTCAATGGTCCCAAACTTTTGGAAAACTATTTTCTGAACTGATGCGATAAAGGTTGACCATACTTGGAGTACTGTCATAATACGCTAGGGATAAAGCTAACACAGCAGTTTAGTAAAGGAAAAGAGTATTGAAATGGTGGTGGTAATGTGAAAGTCTGTGACTTTTTTACTATTTCAGGACCTGGACGACTTGCCGTAAGTGATGGAATCATGAAAAAAACTTTTGTTTTGTCACAAGTTATATTTGTCCGATATTACAGTTGAACTCAACATTGCATAATAGTGTATAAAATAGTTTGATTGTTATTAAGATTTCTAAAAGTTACATACCAGCCTTGTAAGCTAAAACATGTTGGATCAACATGCTTACCAGCAACAATAAAGGTTCTGTAGTGACAGTTGGTGGTCATCCATGTTTATGTTTTGCTTTTAAGTTCTTTCTTTCTTTTTTGTAGTTTTGATACATTCGTTTTTGTATAGGTTCTCAGTGTTTGGCCTTGGCTCCCGGGCCTACCCACACTTCTGCGCCTTTGCCCACGCTGTGGACACGCTTTTTGAAGAGCTGGGGGGTGAGCGCATCCTACGCATGGGAGAAGGAGATGAGCTGTGTGGCCAGGAGGAATCATTCAGAACATGGGCCAAGAAAGTTTTTAAGGTTTGTTCCTTAGGTGAAGACCTCAAAGGCTTGTGTTGTGGTTGGATAAAGTGCATCGTGACATTAAAAAAAAATAAAATAAAAAATGCTGGTTACCTTCCAAGGCAAATTTTAAAAGCCTGCAGCCACAGAGCGTCACAAACAACACCAAAAAGCCATATAACACTTTCACACAACTTTAATTTATAAAGTGGCACTTTTATGTTATTTGACAAAACCTTGAGACTGGATTTGAGGAGTTCTTTTTCTTTTCTTTTTTTTTTCTAACAGCGATATTCTTTCCTGTGGTTGTCATTGCTTTCCAGGCTGCCTGTGATGTGTTCTGTGTTGGTGATGATGTAAACATTGAGAAGGCCAATGACTCCTTGATCAGCAACGACCGTAGCTGGAAGAAGAGCAAGTTCCGCCTAACGTACACAGCTGAGGCCCCTGCGCTGACAGAAGGTAGTAATCGTGTGGGAGCATAGCTATGAACTACTAAGGGGTGACTTGATTTTAAGCGTCCAATAAGTGCTGATAAGTAGCTTTACACAAAATAACTGTAATTTATCAGTGACTCAGCTATTACATCACTTGGAGATGTAATCTGAGGCTTGACTGTGGAAAGAGATTTTAATGCAATTTCAAGCGATTTTACCTTTTTAAAGGCTTGAGTCAAAAATAACACATTTGGTCTGTAAATGTGAGAAGCTCAGCTTCATACATACAAGGGTGTAACAGGATTCTAATATATAAGGAAGACTGTTTATTTAAGTAAATTAATGTTTACCAGTGAATTAGTCCCCAAGCTGTATAAGCAAAAACAGTAAGGATAACTGTAATTTAGAAGCCAATAACAGTTTTCTGTCAAGTTGCCACCCACACAAATATTCTACTTGGACTAAGAGTGGTGAGGCTACAATCAGTTGTGGAAATATTAAACTGAGACGCACAAAGGCATGTTTAATATGAAGTAAAAGGACCCAGAAAAGCAGCGAAGTTCTGATTGTTAAATCAGAGTGCATTTACAGGTGCATCTAAATGTATTAATATATAATTGAAAGGTTATTTCAGTAAGTCGAATCAATAAAAGAAGCTCATAATAAATTAATTGCAAACAAATATCTTATTATGTCTAATAATAAAATATGTTCTTGTTTGTCAGCAGAGGGAAGCATAAAACATGCTAATGTTTTCTGGTTGATCACTGCAGATGTTCTTTAAAATTGTCACTTTCTGAATAAATTAATTGTTTTTGCAGTTTTAAGCCATAGCTATCAATTGTATGCCTCATATAATACCTAATTTTTCTTTAATTTCCTTTAATGACTTGAATTGAAAATGTCTTTGCTCTGAAAAGATGCAACAGTTCAGCATACTGTACTTATGTTGGCTTACATATACTGTACCTCTGTAAGGTTAAACTGATATACAATTGCATTTTTGTGTCTCTTATGGTAATTGTTTATCACAGGTAAATATTGATCTGTTACATTACCACATTTTGGTTAATAGTTGCCAAGCTATAAAAGCAATAATATAACTGTAGTTTTAAAGTGTGAAACCATATTTTCTACCAACTAACCACCCACACAACTGTTTGCCTTGGAGTATTGGTGGGGAAGCAACAAACAGCTTTCCTGCAGTTGTGCAAAAATAATGGCACAGAAATACAAAACCTGAGAGAATTAGGAAACAAAAGGATTGGAACTAGAAAATTACTACTAGCACAATTACAACAGAGGACAATTAAAATACTTTCCCTGTTATGTATTAAAAATCTGAAGAACTACTGTAAAATGAGATGATTCTTACCAATAAAAATAACATGATTTAATTGTGTGATGCGGTAATTTAATCTCTTTCTGAGTTATAATATGTTATACTATTTACATATCTGTGTGTGGGGGGGTTGGGGGGTAAAGCAAATGCCAAAAGGCAGATCATACAATTTACATAGAAAATAAGAGGCATTAAATGTGATAGTTTGCTATGAGAAATAACCATGGATAAAAAAATAAACATGGTGATTATTAAAAAATGTAATAAAATATTTTTGTTTGTTATTGTTAATATTATCCTCTGAAAAGGTTACAATTAGTATAATGGTGTTTGCAATGCACCCACACACTAATTAGTTCTACTGCACTGTTCTTCTGTGGGTAAGCTCATTCTATCTAGAAGTTGTTTACAAATATATACAATAAACATAGTTAATAGCATATTTTAAAATCACTTCTCCCCTCTTCACTAGAGCTAATTGTTTTTATTTATCTTTTTATTTCCACCAACTCAGATTGACTCTTGCCCCCCACTGCTATAAGTCATGATCACTAAAAAAAATAAAAATAAAACATTCAATATCTTTGTGTAAAGGTCAAAACTCCAGCAAACCCCAAAGTTCTAGGAAGCAGCTTTATTAGAAGACAGACAAGTTTCAGTCTGTGACTCTGATGAAAGTTGATCTTTTAATAAAAGTGCTTCCTAGAACTTTACGTTTCACCTTAGGAGTCGGTACAACTGTGCCAGAAACAATTTAAATATCTACGTAATGAATGTATGAAATACCTTTTCAAATGGAATTCCTAAAAACGTTTTGATGATGTTCTACTTATGGAGAAACCACAGTCAATGATTCTAGTCAGAATCATAAACATCAGAGTCAAAACTAAGTAAATCAATGACAAAAGGCTTAATCAAACAAAGATGGTGTGTTATCAAAATATAAAAATCATGTAATCTAAAGAAATTCTGGCGTTGTCTTTAAGATAATTAACATGTGAATATTTTTTTAGAAACTTACCTAGTTTTCCGTTTTCATGCTTTTTTGTTAAATCAGACACAAAGACTGAGGGTACTCTCAAAGTGTATCAGCCCTACAAAGTAGAATGCAGAATAGTTTGTGATACCTGTAATAAAATGTAATTTCTACCTTATAGCATTATACAGTGTCCAGAAGAAGAAAGTATATGGAGCAATGATGATTGAAGCTCAAAACCTACAAAGTTCAAAATCCAAGTAAGTTCTTGCTTTAGCTATAATATGAAATCCATTCAGTGTATTCTTTGTGCACAACTTATTCATTCTGGAAAGTGAATGAAGCAGATGGAAAAGGGTGCAATATTTTTTTCTTCCTTTCCTGTAAACCTCTAGTCTTTTTCTTTTTCCTTTTAGTCGCTCGACCATATTAGTGAGGCTCGACACAAACAACCACGACAGCCTGCGCTACAAGCCTGGCGACCATCTGGGCATCTTCCCTGGCAACCACGAGGACCTGGTAACAGCACTCATAGATAAACTGGAGGATGCTCCGCCTGTCAATCAAATCGTCAAAGTGGAGTTCCTGGAGGAGAGGAACACGGCACTAGGTGGGTGATGTTATTAGCAACGTCACGCCACTGTGTGAATACAGGGGACATGTAATCAGGAGGCTTTCAGTTCAAAATCTGGGAACGAGGTGAAAATGGAAATGTTAATAAGATACAGTTTTTCTTACCTCAATAGACTATAGAGTTACACTTGCAGAGGGAATCTGTACTCAGAAATCTTTCAGTTTTGGCACTTGTGGTAACACTGGATGATGCAACTAAGCGACAGATACACTGTGACTGTAAAGCAACATGATTTTCTTTCTTTTTTTTTAAGTGTGTGAGCTTGATTTAAAACACTGCCTGACAAATTGAGCCATTTTTGAGGGTTTGGCATCCTCTCTGGTAAAATGATTTTTACCAGTGTGAAACAGCAACCATACGATCACAGAAAAGGGATTTTGTTACTCATTTATTCCTACACAGCAGTTTAGTATTTACAAACAAAAGTAGTTTTATATATGTTTCAATGTTTACAGAAAGAATATAAAATAAAAATTCATGCCATCACTACAGGAATTCCAGTTGTTGGCAAAAATGAGTAAATGAATATAAATATCCACCAAACTGTCTAAGACTCTATTGACATAGTTAATATTTATTTCAGCTTCTTTAATCACACCAAGTTTTGTTATCAAAAGTTTCCACTTTTTAGACACTATGGAGGTTTATTAGACCGTCTAGCACCACAAAATATGACGAAAACATTCAGTATTTATAAAGACTTTACAAACTTAAAATGGATAGATCATTATAAATTTTGTGTTTAACACAGTGCATTTGTGTCAAATGATTAGATGCATAACCGAGTTCATTTTAAAATACAATACTGGCATGGTCCTCTAACCTCAACTATGCACTTTATATCAATCAACTATGTGCATGGATTCAAACCATAAGCTGCAACTTTTAACTTCTTGCAGTATGGTGGGCAATTTGAGTTTTGCAAATGTAGAGAAACATGACAGAATAATTGATTTTGAACATCGACTGGCTCAGCATGTGCAAATAAACTCAGCATATAAATATTTTCCACCATGATTAATTTTAATTGCTCATTTTATGTGAAGTAGTTATACAGCAGATTTCAAAATAACATAGAGACATTATCTTATAGCAAGCTATAACCTGCTCCTTGATTAGAAAATAAAAACAATATCTTTGCAATTGTGAAGCTTTGTTGACTTAATGCAACTGTTAACATTTGAGTTGTGTACATAAATCAAATTTGATCTTCCATGGTGTTTGGTCTCATGTAATATAATGGCTGCAGTTTTAACATAAAAATATAATGCTACACAAACTTTTATGTTCCCTTTTGCATGCAGGGAATTAGATTGTTGTGGTGGTTTGGAGACTTGAAGACAGGACAGAGATAATTTCTAAAATACAATACTTTGCAAAAGTATTAAAACCCCTTGATGTTTTTACAAACTGCCTTGTTAAAACCAACAATTTTAGCATGGTTTTTTAATAGGATTATTTGTGATTGATACAAAATAGCACACAGTTCTAAAATGGAAGGGAAATTATCTATGATCCTAGATGTGTGTTGGTGTGGAGTGCATTTGTACTCTACTAGTAACTGAAAACCTACACAATCGGAAGTCAGTCATTTAGTAAAAATAATCATCTTTTTCATGAAATTTACTCAACTATCAGTAAAGCTATACTATAAAGGTTTCCTATGAGATATTTTTGTTGTTGTTACTTCACAAGGTTCTCTAAAAAAAAAGGCTAGATAGAGCACTATAGGGACACGAAGAAAGTCACTGTGATAAGAAGCCATTGGAGTTTTGTTTTCAGTCTCATTAGAAATGGATGGGATGCAGAAAGAAAAGTATTCTGTAACCATGGGGTCAAAAGTGAACATTTTGGCCTTAAATGCAAAACATGTGGTTTTGTGTGCCATCAAATTAAATTAATTTAATTTAAAAAAAATCTATTTACATACCATACATAAATATCTTGTCCAAAACGACTGAAATTAAAATACTTAACATCAATTCAAATCCTAGTTATACAAGACTGCAGTAAGGTTAATTATATTTTGGTGTACCACATAAAATCCCAACAAAATGTACATTTTGTGGTTACTATACCACAAAATGTGCAAAAGTGCAAAAATGTGAATACTGTTGCAAATTGCAGTAGCTCAAAAACAAGCTAAAATAGTTTTTTTTTTGTTTGTTTGTTTTTTTTAAGAGAACTACAACCAATGTTTACATTCATGCATTGGTATAACTAATCTGAACTGACCATTTTTTTACTGTTTTTGTGTTTTATCTGCAGGTGTTATAAGTAATTGGACCAGTGAGACCCGTATTCCTCCCTGCACTATCAACCAAGCTTTTCAGTACTTTCTGGACATCACTACTCCTCCGACCCCTGTGCTGCTGCAGCAGTTTGCAGCTCTGGCAACCAATGACAAGCAGAAAAGGAAATTAGAAATCCTCAGTAAGGTACATTTAGATGGCATTCTATGTCTTTCCTCTTACAATCAACTATTATTGAGATATTATTAAGCATTTTCTCTGATTTGTGGCCACAAATGTAAAGAGTTCACATAAAACCATTTTTTATTTTTTCAACTTTTAGCTTAATACTTGCAAAAATGTGGCTTTGACATTTTCATTTAATATGATCTTCCATTTGGCATGAGCCCCTCTCCCTCGACCCTGCAAGGAAAAGTGGATATAGACAATGGATGAATGATCTTCAATTCTAACGTCTTTCATTCACCATGTGCCTCGGCTGCAACAGTAAAGATCACCTTCATTATGTTTGCTAAAATATGGGAGATGGTTTTCAGTGTCTTAAAGGAGATTTGATGCACTTTGCACCATTGAAAATGGGTACAGTAGGAGTTAGCTGGAGCCAAATCAGAGCTGTTGATCGCTCTAACCCAGGAGTCCTCCCCCCATTGTGGTGCCTCCCACAAGTCAACCTCCATTTTTGTTGATGTGTGAAAAAGGCTGGAGGAGGCCAAGAAGTGACTCATGCGTAGAATCACTGTCACTAAAGTGAGAGCAAAAGATGGAGGGCTTCTAAATTTGTAAAATAAAATGGTACAGTACAGTGAGCAGTGCAGATCATTTTTGATTTTCAGTTTAGATCTCAAACCAGTCTTAGCCGTGTTTCCAAAGGTTACCTGCCTATCATGTCTTAGGATGTCAGAATAAGATGATAAACCTGTTCTCACAAGTGTGGCAGAAAGTTTGAAAGATTTTTGGTTTGCGAAAATCACGTTTGTAATGTTTAGAGCCCCCTAACTTCATCTGTTTATAAGGTGAAAAAGCTCAGTCCTCAAGGTTCTTTGCTGTTCAAAAACTGATTTAGACTCAGAATTGTGGATTCTACAGACGTCCTAATGGACTATGTTGCTCATTAGTGGCTTGAAAACAAAGCAATGTTCAAATTATTGCTTTCTTAGCCTGGAGGCAATGCCCCAAATTTGTCACCACTAAAATATCAGTAACACAAAACAGTTGAGTTCTGAATGGTGACGGGCTCTGCTTGTTGCCGTTTCATGCTTTCGATGCAGAAATGTTTATGTGACTGAAAAAAGAAGAAATTCCTCCATTTCTTTTCTCAGCCTTTCACTGCGAATGCACTACATTTATGCAAAAGACAACAAGATAAATAAACACATAGAAATGGTTATTTTGATGCAGTCTGTTTTTCATACTGCTACCTTCTTGAAAACCCAGGGTTTGCAGGAGTATGAGGAATGGAAGTGGTACAACAACCCTACACTAGTGGAGGTGCTGGATGAGTTTCCCTCCATCCAGATGCCATCGACTCTGTTGCTCACTCAGCTTCCCCTGCTGCAACCTCGCTACTACTCCATCAGCTCCTCTCCTGATCTGTATTCAGGAGAGATTCACCTCACAGTGGCTGTGGTCTCTTATCGTACCAGAGGTGAGAATCCACCAGTACTTCAAAGTTATGTGTCTGGTGAAAGCTTTTACATAGTTTAGGAATTTTCATTTCCAAGTGGGTGAGGGTCCCACAATGTCAATTGTATAATCTTGCCCTGCACATCGTTCTTACAGACCTACATTTGCTGACAGCATCTGTAATCTTAAACAGGTAATGTAGGAAATGGCTACAGATGAACCAGTGTTTACTGGTATTTGCGCTATTTTAGCGCATTACTATGATTGCATGACCACTTGCTGTATTACAGTGATTTTTTTTCCCTTCTGTAAGAGAAAATAAGAGATGGCTTTAGCCTTGTAGGTGTGCTAGGGCCACTCTTCTCCTGTTAGTTTGTGCACTTCAAGTGAGTGGGAGGCAAGTTGGAGAGAAAAAGGTAAAGTGATTACTTGGTAATCATCTGTTTCAGGTGGGCAAGGACCTATCCATCACGGAGTATGTTCATCGTGGCTCAACAGGATAGAGAAAGGAGAAATGGTACCGTGTTTTGTCCGAAGGTAATGACTAAAATGAAAAACATTCTTGTCAAAAACCTAGTGTACAATTCATGCCACATTTTTCCTTCTGTAGATAAAAAAAATAATTCTGGTAGACCATCCTTCAGCCAACACTCCCTACATCTCCATGGTGGTGTAACTTTATCACTCCTGTACAAAATCTTTTCCCGGTCATTATAGTGTTTAATAATTTTAATAAATTGAAATGCCACATGAAGATGTAATGTTGGTTTCTTATAATTTAAAATAATTTGTTTTTTGACTAAATGAGGTTTTCAAGAATACCCAAAGCAAAGACGTCCAAGATACAAGTATGTAGAAAGCTAGCCTGTCTGATTACACAGTCTGCTTGCTTTTCAAAGTAAGAGTAAGCTTGACACCAAATAAGTATGTGTGGTTTTAGTGTGTGAGCAGCACACAGCGTAACACTTAGGCCAAAGATATTACTTTTAACCTACATCACTCTACAGCCATGATTAAGGCCTTGATCTTCTCATACAACTCCTCTGCTTTCTGTTTCCACATGAACACACTAAGATAATGTGATAAAACGGTTTTGATCCTTTGTGTCATTGTAGTGCACCATCATTCCAACTTCCAAAAGACAATAAAGCACCGTGTATCCTCGTGGGTCCAGGAACAGGCATTGCCCCATTCAGAAGCTTCTGGCAACAAAGACAATACGACCTTGAGCAAAATGGTGGGCCATTTTTACCTGTTTGTTCAATCAGTAATTGAGGAGAATCTTACCATAATGTCATGTGAAAGACTTGTGAAAGTGTCATTGGATTTTCAGATAATTGCTTTTCAGTGTTCTGTTTAAATCAAGTCATTCGCAATGACTCAGTTTGCATTGATTCTATTGCAATTTCATTTTTCATTTTTTTGTCATCTCTAAGGGATTAAGTCTTGCCCCATGATCCTGGTGTTCGGTTGTCGACAGTCTGAGATGGATCACATCTACAAGGAGGAGACTCTCCAGGCCAAGAACAGAGAAGTGTTCAAAGAGCTCTATGCTGCGTACTCCAGAGAACCTGGCAAACCAAAGGTAAAACCACCAAACAGCAATAAGCATTTGAAAGTAACTTGAGAGGTTTATTTCACTCTTACTTTGATTAATTGGATTGGCTAAACAATTCCTGAATTTTATAAAGAATACAAATTAAATCTGCAGCTCATTTATTTTGATGTTCATTATATTTTTAGCATTTCAACATTTAGTTTATCTTTGTCATATGTTGAATTAACTTCCACATCATCCCCCTTTTTGTTCTTACACTTTGTCTCTTAACTACTCCAGAAATATGTACAAGATGTGCTGCGTGAGCATCTGTCTGAAACTGTGTATCAGTGCCTGAGGAAGGAAGGAGGTCACATCTATGTGTGTGGGGATGTAACAATGGCAGGAGATGTTCTGAAGACCATCCAGCAAATCATCAAGCAGCAAGGTCAAATGAGCATAGAAGGTGCTGGATTCTACATCAGCAAGCTTAGGGTAAGAAGCTACTGTGCCATTTATTGTAATGGTCTATCATTGGAAATGTTGAATTGCACAGCTGTTGTTTTTAGTATTTCCTCAGTATGTGTGTAACAAAAAGATGAGCTTCTAATTAAAGGCCATTCGATTATTTCCTGTCAAAATGTATCAAATAAGTCAAAGTTCTGTAGATCCAGACTTTTTAATAAAGTCACTTGCTATCCATTGGGTATCATTTTTCATAATTTCTCATGATGTATGTCACTCTCCTACCTTCACTACCTTGTTTTTGCCAGGATGAAAACCGATACCATGAGGACATCTTTGGGGTCACTCTGCGCACCTATGAGGTCACCAATCGTCTTCGCTCAGAGTCCATTGCCTACATTGAAGAGAACAAAAAGGACTCAGATGAGTAAGTGCCTTGGAAGTTTTAGTTTTTCAACATTTTCAATTGTAAGAGTAAAAGACTGATTTTACCAGAAAAATATTGTAAGTGGTTATTCTAATAAATTACTAACTAAACTGAAGATATATGGCTAAAGACATGATGCCTCACTTATTATCTTGCAGATTTTCTGTTCCGTTATTTTATAATTTAGTTCATTTCATTTAGTACTAAATAACTAAATATTTTAAGAATTATAATATATGTAGTATTCACTGCAATTACTTTTGATATACAGAATTAAGAAAAAAAATTACCTGCTAAATTTTGGAGTAGTTTACATTTACTGAGTCAGTTAAAATATCTGTGGGGTAGCAAGTCAGTAGTTGAGTGCTTAACAGATATGCTGCGAGTGAAGGCTGTGCTCCATTAGTTACATGCTTTTACAGTTGTTAACTAAATGGTAAATTGAATTTATATTGCGCTCTTCCAGTCATGCTGGCCACTTGAAGCACTTTACACTAGAGCCACATTGTCCAAGTCACTCTCAATAACACACACATTCATACACACCAACGTACTTGACAGCTCAAGGTTGCAACAGGTGGGGGAGAAATATTGTTGCATTACTACATGCTTCAAACCCCTAGAGGAAACTTTGGCATTTAAGGACTTTGAACCATAGGAATGATGGAAAACATAAGCAAATTTTAAACTTCTTAAAATTCTGGCATAGCTTTGCACCCGTAACTGGAACAGTCCTGTACACACCTAATAAAAAAAATTAATGAAAGATATAGATCACTTTTTTTTCCATTTTAAATAATATTTCCATTGCTGACATTCAGACATCACAGCAGGTTTGTCTGGATTTCAGAAGATAAATCCACTGAGATGGATCTCAAACAATGAGATTAGCATTGCTATTCTTATAAGTCAACTCTGATCTGCATCCTGGAGTTGTTTGGCAGCAGCGTGTTGTCACCCCAACATTCGGATGAAAACAGAGCGGGTAACCATAGAAACGTGTGGAGAGAGGCCTTTAAACTAACAGGATTAAAGTGAAAGCGGATGGCCCTGTTCCATTTCTGTTTTTGTTTCTGACGTTGTTTTTGCATGTTCAAGATTATACACTTCATATACCCGTGCCATGAGAGCTAAACAAGGGCCCTACATAGCCATTATGCCTCATTAAGTACCAACATAATGCATCACAGACGATGGTTCCTGTGTGGATTGTCACTTGAATTTCACATTTGGCCATCAAAGCCCCTGCTCGTTGGATGAGTAATGACTGCAACATCTTTGTTTTCATGTCTCTGTTTCTCTGTGTCCGTTTGTCTTTCTCCTGATTTTGCTTTCCTCTCTCAGGGTTTTCTGCTCATAGGTCGATGAATGGAGGGCTTGCTGAACACAACCAGTCTGAAGGACACGGCAACACTGGTTAAAGAATACTGTGCCAATTTTTGTACTGTTAAAAAAAAGGGTTTTGTTTCTTTTTTTTATACCACTTAAACAGTTCTGTTGGGCTCTGCAACTTTGTCTGTAGCAAGTTGGAAATGTTCTGTTCTGATATTGTTTTTGCTTGTTGATGATACTTCCAAAAATTTACAAATTGATCATTATGATTCATAATGTGTGCACTTAGTGTAATGAACTGCCTCATTGTGAATGCATGACAAAGAAATTAATATAATCAAGAAATATAATATACTCTGTGTTATTGTTGCAGTTAAAAGGCTTTTATTGAGGTTATATATTTGCAAGAAAATGTGCACCATTGATTTAAAAAAAAAGTTCTGTATTAAATTTGTCAACTTTACATTTGGGAATGTGTAGGGACTGGTAAATCTGCTATATTTTGGGGGTTTTATTATCAATAAAGGCATAAGTAGACAAAGTTAAGACAGTGAAGCATGTACAGGCATGTTGAGAGACAAAAAAAAAAGAAAAATTTACAAACAAGTTTGGTGTGTTGACAAATTTAAATAGTGGAAATTGTGATTTGGTCATGGCGTCAATGAACGCATCTATAAATGTGCCACTGGGAGTTCATCAAAAGGCATCAGCTTCAGGGCAAGTGCTCTTTAGTGGGATGTTCATACTGTCATAACATTCATAACATTTTCATGTCTCAGCTGGTGCTCTCCAAACAATGAAATCCAAGAGCTGCTCAGTCCTAAATTCAAACAGGAATGTGTTTAAAATCTTAAGAATCTTGAATAAATTTAAATGTCTTTTAATGTTGTGTGAAATAGGGTACAATGTATCAAACTTACAATTACAGTAAAGGCAAATTGTATTATAAAGTACCCTTTTTGAATTACAAATGAATAAAGTAATGCAAAACAGGAACATGGCTTAAAAATGTTGGGATTTGTTGAAGGGTTTAATAAAATGCTTTATGGAGAGGATGTCACAATCAAGATTTTTTGTTTTATGACATTGATCCAAGTAATATAAGATTAAGTGTATGTTGATTCAGTGTCTCAGATACTTTTTATACAGAACTGATTTGCACACTACATACCACAATTACAATAAAGTTATCTCAATCAATGCATGCAAATTGTAGGCACTTCAGCAGCTCTGGAAGCTTGAAAACACCAACTATATTCCTCTTGGTAGCCTCCTTTCCTGCATTGCTGGAATGTGTGTGTGCGTGTGAAACAGCCCACACATCCCCACACAACTTCTTACATAAATGTTTATATACTTGCATTATTACATGTTCACATATTGTGGGCATGGTCTTTGGCAGTTTCCCATATATTTACATCTTCTTGATTCACAAAACATGCTGGGCACGTAACATGGACTGTTCAGATCCATTCAAAATTCATCCAATGTGCTGTAAGGCTAAGCAGTAATATCAGGCAAACCTCCAAAGTACAGTAGATATATAATGTAAAGCAAGTATCTGTAATATCAGATGGTATATCTTACCATACCAACGTTATTTATGAAGCACTTTATACACCGACAGGACCAAAGTGCTATACACAATCACAATTTTGTTTATGATGGATTTTTTTTTTCTTTCAAGCATAAACAGCATCAGAGATTATCATATTCATCCTAACACTATATTTTCCATCATTGAAATAGTTTGGTCAGTTACCTGTTTTGCTGTCTTTTTCTGAGATACTGCAGCCTCCTGGAAACATACCCCTTTTAGTTTCCTTTATACTGTTGCTTTACTTGCTTGCAAAATTAGCTGAAAGAAGTTGTGAAGTGCAACAACAGCTGCAAATATTTGTAGAGAGGCAGAGGTATGGAGCATTTACCAATGTCAAAGCTTAAGCAGCTAAAAAAAACCATCAGCTTTCGGGATGGGGGGTTTAGTTTGCTTTGCAGAACTTTACTATAATCAAGAGACAAGTTAAACAAGTTTGGCACACTTAATTTTGCAAGTTTTGCAAGAATTAGTGTTTAGGTTTTGGCATTGCAATTCTCTGGTGAGTGCAATAGCAAGAAGGTTGGGTTTTGTGAAAGGTCATAGTTTAACTTTGATCGTACTGCAACACAAGACTAGAATATTTATGCAGGAATGATAATTTTGCACTTCGCCACTATTCCAGTGATAAAATACAGATAACATTTTAGTAATGGTGACTGAGATTGTTACTAAATAGGATGCATTAAAGGAATATAAATTTAAGATTTTGGTTTTCCTATAGAACAGATACTGTAGAATTTCTGTAGAATAAATACACCATACCAAGAAAATCTGTTTTCATATTACCAAACCTGAAAACTCGCCTCATGTGAACAACTTTTAATTTTTTACACGTTAGCTTTTGTACAGAACAAAAACTCAAAATGTAACATAATGAGCTTTAAATGTGTTGTTGGGAAGAATTCACTACTTTTTTAAGCGTGCCAATTCATGTTTTTAAACTTTTTGCTTAGCTAATTGCATCCCAGCTGTAGCATTATATTTACTCAATTATCAGCAAGCTGGAGAGCATTTTCCCTCGATGCTGTTTTCTCAAGAATTAGCTGCTTCATAGCTAAACATTAAGGAAAGCAAATGATGCTGCCCTGATCATATCCGACAGCTGTCGACTTGCACATTCATCACCAATGAAGCTTTTAAAGAAAAATGCAGAAAATGCATTTGCAGCATCATTACTTGTCTGCCTCTTGCCTTACATTACCTCTTTGCCAACATTTGGTACATTCATTCATTCATTCATTCATTCATTCATTCGGCTTTCTGCATGTTTTCTGGTGGCTTAAGTGAGACCCCACTGTCACTGCAAAATAAACCTTGTCTGGTTGTTAGCATGTGTATTTGCCTGCCTACTTGTGCCCCAAAAATCATCTCCTGTGCATATCTTTGAGTGGATGTAATAGAGCTTGATCTCAGGTATGTTTGTTCATTCCTCCTGTTGTTTCTCTCATTGTTCGTTTAAAAACAAAACAAAAAAAAAACAACAAATCTCAAACATGGACTTGACATTTGCACAAGCCTGCAAATTTGAGGTTGCAGATGGTGTTTTGGTAGCAGGAAACTGCCCACGTGGATTTTAGCGACGATTTCAGCAGGACAGTCCAATTGTTTTAAGTTCTAATTAAGGCTTCTGGTCGGAGAAAAGAGATCATCCCACACTGGCTTTGGTCATTTGCTGCTTTAGTCAGATTTGAATTTAAAAAATATTGTGCAAGCGCCAATTTTATTTTATTTTTTTAATCTTTTATGACTCACTTTGCCTTAACATGCTTTTCCTTTGTCTTCTGAGTCCTGTGTATTAATTTCTGTATCTTCTACTCAAATTAAAGATGGCATGATTAAAGGATTTAAACTGATGTCTCCATTTGCCCAGATTATTTTTGTGTTCCGAGTCAGCTCTTTTGTTAGCTGCGTGTTTCCCGTTTCTCCAGTTGTTGCTCATTTTGGGTGAATATCTCCTCCCATTCCAGATATATAATTTGCTTGATCTCATTTAGTTGGAACGAGAGTGGTCTGTGACGTAACTCTTGCAACCAGAAAAGTAATACAAAGTATGATATGTAGCACCATCTCAATATTTTATAAGAATGTATTTTGAATATGTAAATGGAAATCATAAAAATTGGCGTGATTTTAAAAAAAGATAAGTTAAGGAAATATTTATTTTCTCCCAAATTCTTTAGGTGTGAGGGTAAAGGAGCAGTATTGACCAAAGAAATGGATGTTGTGGTCTCCTCTCTGTTGCTTGTATAAAACAAAATTCTTCCCAGTGCTGTCATTCAGTGAAGCAGTATTTGATTTTAGAAAGGAAGCCTAGGGGAATGGATTTGAGTTTCTTTCTGTGCTTTTTTGCACATCTCTGATGCTATGAACAACTCTGATCCAATCAGTCTACGCTGTAAGGACCTTTTTGTTGTTCACTTGATTGAGGAAGTTCTATTTTGTTGCATCAACTGCAAGGACTTTGCATTTACTTCCAAATAAAGAGAAACATTTACAGAATATGTCAACACATTTACTTGGGTTGTTTTTCTTGTTTAAAGACAGTTTAAATCAGACCCAGTTAGAGTGTTTATCCAGGTAAATGAGACTGTTTAAGCTTCATGCATTTGCGAGTAAAGATCTGTTTTTGGGCTTCAAAATATTTTCTTTAGCCATTTCCTTCTCCTCTTCTCTTCTGGCCTCTACAAGTGGTGGTTGCCATGGCTCAGAGGGCTGATGATCAAAGTACTACAGTAACCTGTCAACAAAGCAAGAGTACTTGGAGTATTTTGTGCTAACCCCGTAGTACTATGTTTTTGAATCTAACATCAGTAACTAAAATGATTTTTGGAAAATGTATGGTTTCTTGCTTAAAGAATGCATGATTTGTAGTTATTTCAATGTATCAAACACACTGTGTAAAAATGAATAATGGGAAGAAGTTGTTGAAGACTGCCCTCTGTACTGGACGATGCAGCAGAAACACAAGACAAATCACAATATGACGAGGTAAGCGGTTAAACCTTTAATAAAGGAAATGTATTTTTCTGAAGGCAAAGTGAGACTCGATGAATTTCAATGTTGGAGTTTTTCAAAGCCTTAACTAAGACGCTCCAGAGAGACTTTGAGATTTCAAAGCATGTTACAGACCTGCTAAAGCATAATAGGCTTTGGAAATGGAGGTCATAACAACCATCTCTAGGCACGTCTGAGCACTTTCTTTGCCTGAGGCGAAGAAATAAAAGCAGAAAAACAACCATTTCTTTTTAAATAAATTGCTCTTTTGACCTGTGCACTCATGAATTTATTCAACAGGGGGAACTGTGCCTCACTTCTGAAATCTCTTAATTACCCTTTTATATAGTCCAGTCACAGGGCAGCATATGATTAAAATGGAAAATACATTATAAAAGCAATACTCTTAAATAACACCAAACTTGTGCCTACAACTTCCATAAACAAGCACTTAAGAGGTTGAAACATGCCTATTAAAGCATGCTGACTCAAAGGATAGGTCAGGATTACTGAAATGAGGTTATGTTAAAAGGTTATGTTAAAAGGTTACAAGTGTGGCGCCTCCCCTTTATCCTGTCCAAATAATAATAAAGAATACAAATGCCACAAAAACCTTTTACAAAAAGCTTTAAGCAGTTTTATGTCTTCAATAAAAAACGTGTCTTCACTAGGCAGCAGTGAAATAACATAAAATTTTGCTCACACAGAGTCCATTTAAATATATTGTACGGTCACTGGACACTTTAGATTCCTTGAACTATGTGTAGTTCACACTCCAACCAATGGATGGACATAACACTTCTAAAGTAAGTAATCCGTTTTCAGTTGTATGTTATTAAATTGAGATTCATATGAACAGCTTCTTCTACTGTTTGTTAAAACACAAAACTTAAGTTTTGAAACATAAAGCAAAACCAAAAGACAGCCATAAATAACATTCCTAAATATCCATCCTACAATACAATTGTCCAGCCACAATAATACCATAATATGGATTTAATTACAAATCTCTGATGGGTTTTGAGTCAGTAAGTAATAAATTTCATTAAATTGAGATAAGGGGTAGGATTGAAAAGTGCTCACTTCTTCCTACTCTTTTTCAAACAGAAAAGTAGTGGCATTCTATTTTATTTATGTTCTTGGTTATGTATTCATGTGTCTTCTCTTGTCATACTAATTCCTTGTGTTCTGTTTTTTAAAACTTGTTTGAAATAAATGAAATTAAATGAGACACATCTTACATCACAGAGAGTGCATTCTTTGTGAAGGCAGCTCAACAGGTGGGTTATTTTCTTTTATCTTCAACTTATATGTCCATGGATGCACCCTCTCTTGTGCCCAAACAAGTGTGTTAAGATTTTCCCAATAAATTGTTTTTTTGTTGTTGTTGTTTTTAGGGATGCTATTGGTTGGTTGTCTTTATCTCTAGACCTGTGTCTTTTACACAGTCTTTTATTCCATGTTCAGCCTTGACTGTATCCATTGCATTTTGTTGTTGTGTTTTAGCAAAACCAGTGCACTGTTTAACAAGTTTCAGAATCCCATTCTACAGTAAAAAATTATGCTATATATTGTACAGGGTTGCATAATGGACGATAAAACAATGTATACTCATCGATTGACTCGGTTGTCCAGAATTAAGTTACCAGTTTCATTCTGCTGGCGGCAAATCTATCATATTTCCTTACATAGGCTGCCAGCAAAGGAAGGTTTAACGAGTCACGATGTGCTGCTTTCTCATTCTCCATCCAGCAAATATCGAGCCAGACAGAGGTTGATGTGCGTGGGCCAAAAGACCAACGCTCAAGCCCTGACGAAAGCAGTCGAGACGGAGGCGAAAAAGAAAGTGGAGAGATGGAGGAAGGAGGGGAACTTCCAGGAGAGGAGATCTGATAAGGACTTTGAAACAGGCCTGGACCTTAGTGGTAAAACTGAATATGGCTTAAAATAAGATAAATAGAGTGAGACACCTATTAGATTTCACAGTTGGAGGTGTGATGTTCATTATTAGAAAACACTTGTTTTGTGGCTTGTTTAATTCAACTGCTTCGCTCTGGTTTTACATCTTTTGATAGTGCCTTGTTTTGATCATGATCATAACAGGCATTGATAAGGAAAAACCCTCCTGTCTTTCCATCTGCTCCATCTTTTCTCTCAGAAACCCCTCCATGTGCCCACCCACGCATGCAGAATCCTTTTCTGCATAATGACTTCATCTCAGTCTTTGTGTCAGACTCTCTTTTTACCACAGGCAAAAACTGTCTGGTATGAATGAAATTAATGTGTTCTCTTGTCAGGGTAAAATCAACCAAACAGGAGATTTTGAAATCAGAATCGAAAGGTTCTTCACTGCTGCTGGAGTGGCTCAACTTTTAAATTCAGAAACCCATGTCTTTTATTCATGCTGCAGGTAAGGAGGAGACAAGTGATTCGACAGGGACGACGTGATACATGAAGGCTTACAAGACTTTAAAAATGTTTCCTGTCATTTCTTTCCTGGAAGGCATAGAAAATAGTGAGATGTCTTTGATGCATTGGGGCTGTGGCCTCAGGCCCTGGAATCAAGTTGAAAATTATTTAACAGAAAGGTAGGCATAAGTTAGTAGCAGTTTATAACATGTGTTTTCAGTTAATTGAAGGCAAGTAGATTCATGACAAGGAGAAAGGAGTAGGATTGAGCCAGTTTCCATATTCCAGCACTGTCACTTTAAAATGGTTAACAACACCAAAACACATTCTCTGCTTAGATCTTATAATAACATGTTTTGGTTGAATCCTTCAGTATTAGACTTGAGTCAATGTGAGCCAAAAGGTAAAGCAAAATTATACATAGTGCATGTGCCATCACAGAATCCATGCCTCTTTCCATTGAAGGATTCATTCATTTATAAGAGTACTCTCCTATAAGGTGACAGTTCTGTTCATAAGAAAAGTCCAGAAATTTTGAATTATGAACAACACAACAGAGCTTTGAAAAGTATGTATCAAAACAGAATAAAAATAGTTCAGGTTAAAAATTAAAATAATCCAGCATCTGCAAGTCCCAATATGTCATACTGGTTGACTTTACCTTCTTCCCTTTTTTTTATTTCTAAGAAAAAAAGCAGGAGCTGTTTTATGTGTCTTTCCGCATTTAATTTCGTCTTCAGGTAGAAATAAGCAGCAGGGCTCTCTTGAGATTCCCCCGCTACTGTCTCTGAATATTGACATCCTTTTTAGATCCAGAAACTCCCATAATACTTTTGATTTTTGTCTGTTTGTGCTCTATCCAATCTGCTTTGCTGAATTTGGTTGAATGGGGGCAGACAGTTTATCCCTGTGTGCTTCAGAAATCATCCAGCTGCCGCTTTCTTCTCTCAGATCAAAAATAAACACCAATGCTTTAGAAAACGGTGACTCCTCATTCTATTCAACTCCTTCCGTATCACTTCTATTTTATGTTGATCTCAAATTGCCTTATCTGAAGAATGCTGTTACTGATATGAGGTAATTATTGGCAATTTTCAGTCAAGTTTAACCTGCCTTTTTGCTTCTGATTACCGTGTTTTGATTAATTTTGTAAATGTTCTTCCCAAATCTTCTGTTCATAGAGTATTTTTGATGCCAATCTTCTAGATTACTCTTTACTCAGCTTGAAGTTGCTTTACCATGAATCTATTCATTGACCAATGTTGTCCTTCTTTTGTCCTGATTAATTTATCACTGAACTGGTTTCTTCTGAGTAACAATAACACATTTAGTTAATTCAACAGTTCGAAATAGAACTGCAACCCTTCAGTTCAGTTCCAGACCTTTTACCCTCGAGGGTAAGAGTAAGAGTTGTTCAGTGGATGTAAAATATATATCTTGCATTAAGTAAGACAGCAGTCAGAAAGCAAAAAGCGAGGATGCCATGTACTGATGAATTATTATCAGCCATAAAAGGACAGAACCGTGTTACTCATTATTTCTAAAAGCTAAAATCATAGCTTATCTTCTTTCAGCAGGACTGTTAACCCGCTTCAGAAGTCTCCGTTTCTTCTTTAGTGGTTGGTTGTAGCCAAAGCTGTGGGTTTTAATTTACAAGTAAAATGAGTGGGCTAGCAAGGCTTTCTGTTCTTGCTTTATATTTAGATTCTTCATTTATATTCGTCTTGATTCCTCGCCAGTTGGTAACTGATGGAAAATGATCCATTGCTTTCAGGAATATTGAGTCCTTAATACGCATCAGCAGAAGCCACAGGTAAAAGCAGAATGTCTGTTTGAAGCTGCAGCTACAAACAGTGCATCAAGAGGAAATGATTGGACAAACTTTAGCTTTTAAAGGACTGTTCATAGGTGATTATCACAACAAATAAAAAAGTAGGAATTTAGCTGGAAAGCTGATCAGTTTTATTAAAAAGTTTGTTTTCTTGCAGCTATTATTCTGGAAGATCCTTTCTGTTTCCTCCAGCAGCACTGCCAGGAATATGTGGATATGGAGCTTTTCTAGTCATCCTGTTCAGTCAGTGTTTTTTTTTTTCACTTCACCCAGCAGCTCATACCAAACCTCAGTTTGTAAGGGAAACTGGGATTAAAACGCTCCTCAAAGGAGGTAACAACACGGCTGTCCAGGAAGAAGCATTCAAACAATTTTCTAAATGCAAGACGTCTACTCATCTAGATATCCTGAGGAACTGTAAAAACTAAAACCTACATTTAAAATTTTGTTTGTTTGTTTCTTTGTTTTAAATAAACTGCTATGGTGAAAACGGAATATTACTCCCTACGTAAATATTTATTTTTCACAATCTGGAAATTTCTCCCACTAAATAAATGTTGCCAAATTAAAGTTGTATTTTTCGAAATTGTTCAATTACAGATTATAAGATTAAAATGTGTTTTCTTTAAGGCTTTCAAATATAATATATACATTTCTAAAAATAATTTTTTTTCTTTCAGCCAGGAACCCAGTTGAGGCAAATCTAAAACCTCTGAAATGACAACTGTTGAAATTTCTTTTTTTTTTTGAGCACTTATGGGTTCGTATTAAACGGACTAACAACTCTAATTTCCATGTACTGTGAGCTTCATTTCTGACCCCCTGCCTCCACACAGCTCCCTTCTGCTTAATTTGTCTCACACAGGTTATAATAATCCTCTGTGTCTCTCTGCCCGCCTCCATCTACTCTTTTAACTGGAATCCAGATAAGAAAACATATTTCCATGAACAAACAGAAAAGATTTCACTTTGAGGGGGGGAGTGGTGGGGTTGGGCAGTGTGTTCGCAGGGCAGCAAAGCACTGTCGGTTCCCTTGGCAACCAAACACTTCATTACTGCCTGAACCTGCGAGATAATTGGATGGAAGGAATGGGCGGAGCTGCTGTAGTCAGGATGTTAAAGAAAAAATTTTACATTACAGGTGGTTGTACTGAGGACACAAGCATGCACACTTGGTTTTATCCATGATGGCACTTTTTAATAAAAATAAAAGAATTTAATTTCAGTTCAGTTATTCCTTCTGGTGTGATATCTCTAATTTATTAACTATCCTGTTGCGTTTTCTTGTTCAATACTCATATTTGCAATGAAACACACTTCTTTTCGTTAGATAGCTGTGTTCGCTTTATTGCTAACGTTCAGGTTATAAACTTCTTCACTTCCATTGGTTAGAACTGTGCTGCCTATACACAATAACTCGCTCTCACTGCCCCCAGTGGACAACAGCAGTACAACATGCACATAAACAGAAAGTGACAGGATACAGAACTTGCCACTGTACCTTTCAAAGTAAATTAGAAAACATGAACACATAACACAAAATAACTCAAAGATAAGTTAAGATGAGAACATATTCTAACATACCCACATATTAATGTGGGTAGTTACCATGAAACCTTTCTTTCATATTTTGCAAAATAATTAAACAATTTGATTCCTGAAGTCCAATTTCAAAACATGCAATGGACCAATTTGAATTCTTAGTGGTGATTGACATCCGTATGCTGAAATGCATTAACGGAAAATGATCAAACTAAATGTTCTAATTTACATCTCATCAAAATGTATCAAGAATTAATTCAGTCAAGGAGTAACTCAAAAATACAGTGTGTGTATGGTAACAATGAAGGCAAAGGCATAGTGAAAGTCAAAAAAGGCATTTAAGTTTGAGGCTAATGATAGCAATCCACTGTACTCAAGATGTCCATGCTTAGATGCTGATGCAAGTGATAATTAAGTCTTATAGCTAATGTCTCTTAATTAGCAATAAACTGCCACAAAATGTCCCTAGTTACGAAGTCCAAATGACCAGAACTAAAGGAATTACATTTTACATTGTTTCAAACCTCAGATAGTTTGCAAGTCATCAGCACTTCTGAACTAAAGGGTCCATTTAATCCTCAGATAAACACATACAGTAAAAGGGTTTTTAATGGAAGCGTCAACATCAAGAGTCAAGCGAAGCAAGTTGCTACATGATGTTTTTTAAGTTTCTTTGGAAACAAAAGCACATTTTGATCATTTGTAAGTTATGGTTGGCTCGGTATCAAAACATAAATCATGGAACAAATCTTTATTCTTTCAAGTTTTTGTTTTGGTATATAAAAATGCTACTTGATAACAATTCTAGACAGTTCCTCTAAAGCAACACATTTCTTAGCTTTGTAGATTCCAATTTCCATAAATATGAATGTTATCACCTTTTGTCCAAATGTCCAAAATGGTGCTGAAAATAAAGTTATTGCTGTAAATTCTAAAAAAATCCATCTAACAAAATGAATTGAAACATATAATTTCTAGATGAACTCAATAGTCAATAGTCTTTTGGAAAGCTCTTCCTGTATAAAATATCACATTTAAAAGATTTCAAAGTTTGATTTACTCCACCAAGCTGTAGTAAAAAAAAGGAAGTTTAGATAAAGTATAGTGAAGAAAGAAAAAATACCATCAAACTCAACTTAGGCATTTTTGAAAGATGCTCATTCTTTTCCTCAACACAACTTTTGTTTCACCAATTGTGTTTTATGCCAATGTTCAAATTTGCATGTCAACTTTCAGAAGTGGACTTGTCTGACAATAATCTTGGGGATTTTGGTGCCAGGGTCATATCTGCGATGCTTAAGGAAAATGGCACCCTGCTGAGGCTACATCTGTCAGGAAACCATTTCACAGACCAGTCCACTGACTATCTTGCCTCCGCACTTATCACCAACTCCACGCTGCAGCACCTCCACCTAAGCGGCAATGCTCTAGGAGAACATGCAGGTAGTGAGGCAATTAGCATTCCACGTTACATTTCTTGTATTTTCTGTTAGGTCATAGCCTTTCAACGAATGAAACATTATCCATGTCTCAAATTTTTAATATGAGCTGGTATTAAGGATTTTGACCCCTACACTGTTTTTCACTAGTTTTCCATTAGCATCTCCAGATAAGTGAACTTTAGCACTAATAAATTATATGTTGCATCACCACAAGACAGGAAAAGGTAAGAGGTAAATTGGTCCCCTAATGTTAGTTTCTCTTTTTTTGTTTTGATTATAGCAATGTTAAAAAGGTTTATATCTAACCTTCAAATCTCTCAATCTTCCTCTTTAAGTAGGACTACGTTTTATCTCTGCATTCCTGTGGTTTACACTTTCTCTCCTACGCCTGTTCTTGTGTCATGCCAGGAACACAGAGTCTTGACATCTTTCTCATTCAAATCCACACTTTCCTAAGTTGCTCCTTTGATATCCTTATCTATTGAAATGTGCCAGAAAAGGTTCTTAAAATTCAATTTGACATTTCAGCAACATGGCACCCTATCCATCAGTCCCAAACATCAGATCTCCATGTAAATATTTTACAGTGACAAGACATCTTTGTCCATCTTTGTTGTTATTTGTCACAATAATATATAATAATTTTAAAAAATAGTATGAAACATATATTAAAATGGTTCTTTGTTTGACCTTTCTGAAATATTCATTCAATTTCATGCGATACAGATACATAAGACAAAGTAAAAAAATTTACAAAAGTGCTATGTGTGTATGTGGCTGTTAACAGGAAAATGTCTTAAACACAAAATTGTTGCTTACATATTTTTCAAGTCACTCTTTAGATAGAGTTGAAACCAGAATTTTACATAAACTCAGTAAAAACACACAGAATCTAGTTTCATCACAGTATGATAATTAATCGCATGACGTTTTCCTGTTTTAGGTAAGGTAGAATCACCAAATAGAGATGCCAGAATTTCTAATTATGGACATATTTCAGTAATTCCAGTATTAACTCTGGAATGTCACTAAACTGTGGCCATTTTGTTAAATATCCACAATGTGTATTTGCCGTTTACTAAGTCATGTCTTCTGACTTTTTAAAATGAAATATGCCAGCAAAACTCTTGCTAAAAGTTACTAATAATTTCCCTTTCATTTCAAATGTTTGCAAATGAATTAATGACCTCGTATTCTACACCCTGCTTTACCTTCATATAGTGGCTGCTGAAAGCTTCCAGATACATCTCCACAGTCCTCCATCTGGCCTGATTGAATGATAACTGCATAAACAGT
Source organism: Xiphophorus couchianus (assembly GCF_001444195.1). Taxonomy (NCBI): domain Eukaryota; kingdom Metazoa; phylum Chordata; class Actinopteri; order Cyprinodontiformes; family Poeciliidae; genus Xiphophorus; species Xiphophorus couchianus. Next base: position 5,953,974 of record NC_040239.1, read on the forward strand.
CGAGCCCTATGAATTGAACAATTACTGTGTAAAGTGCAGCGATGACACCATGAAAGCTCGGCTCCAGCATTATTAGATTTCTTGAAAAAGCCATTTCTATAAAAGAATTTGCAGCAGTAGTGGAGCTTCATCCCTACACATCAACATCAGCAGGCTGTGGCACTGAAAGGTCAGGAACGTTGCACCTTCATTAAAATCTCTTCCAATTATCATGTGGATGAGTTTGTGATTGGCTGCTCTGGGAAGAATGGCAGAGCAGGAGACGGAAAGTCTCTTGCAGGTAATTGGAAATGAGCGTGCCAAAACGGGAATGCCTCCATGTCTTATTGCCATATGTGCAGGTATGATTTATCTCCATATATTTGGCCTTTTCTCCTGCTGAAATATCAAAAGGAGTCATCTGAAGTCTGGAGAGGTCTCTTCCATAAAGAGACAGAGAGGCCAAGTTGAATACTCTGGCATTTATGTTATTGTTTTAATGCATTTTAAATATTTATATAATGGGCTGTCTAAAGTGGGGTTTTTTTCTTCTTTTGAGAGTCATAGACATGTTCAAATACTTCTGTTGATGGGATGATGAGATTTTTTTTCTTCTTTCAAAGAAATAAAATAGCATAATGAGAAAAGCTGTGTCACAATATAGAACCTTAGATAAGGATAAAAAGAAAATACTATGGTTTTACTGCATTAATTACTTTTATTTAAAATAGAAATAAAATATTCAAATATACATTCCAGCTTTACTAATATCATGACAATTTGCATGGTTATTCAGATTTGTACAGACATTGATATAAACATGCAAAACCTAGACAAGTAGGAAAAGCCAGTGGGCAATATGAGTACAGACAAACAAGACAAAGAATTTGAAAGATTTCTTTGCTTTTTTGATATTTTTATTTTGCCACGTTGTTGTTTACTAAATTCTTATTCCCTTCTCCTTAGGGAAAACTTTTGGCGGCGCTCTATATGAGAACCAGGGTCTGAGACAGAGAGAGAGGAGAAATGGTGAGAAGTACTTTCCTTTTTCTTTTAATGACCAAGAAGGTCAAGTGGATTCTTGAATAAACTCCCCTGAGAGCTTTCTTTAGTTTATTCCTCTCCATTTGTATACAGTACAAGTGCATAGATACAGTTTATAAAACCAAGCATGCACAGCAATATTCATTTTTTACTTCAAATGTCAGAAAAACAAACATTTTAATGAAAAACTCTTGTGTTTTTTAAACTTTGAGAAAATCTTCGTAGAAAATATTTTGGTGTAAATCTTAAATGCACAATGCTTTTCAGCAAAATGCATTTCAGGTTCAGTGTGTATTTCTGTGACATGTTTGTCTTGGGTAATTGAAGATATATCTTCTTCTAGCAAAGTCACAATTTTTTTTTTGTGAGTTCTTCAGAAAATGTTACCCTAACAAGAATAGATCTGTCTTTTAATGACTTTGGCAGAGAAGGAGCCATCGCTTTAGGACAGGCTGTTAAGAAAAACAATATTGTGGAGGAGCTGAATGTTAGGTCAGAAACTTTGCTTTCTTTGGGATTGATAATCAGATGAAGTACAAGGGACAAGTTCAAGTTAAAAATGAGCATCCAGAAAGGACAAATGTCTTGTTTTTGCTTTTTCAACAAAACCAAGCTTTCTTTACAAATTCCTAGCGGTTATTGCTACTTGACTGAATAATATAATTTAAAAGATAACACTTTATGATTACCTACATCACACTCCAACACCCTTTTTCTGTTATCTGTATTTTTGTCATGCCACAGTAACAACCGAATACCCCCTGAGGGAGCCATCCACCTCATCACGGGCCTCAAAGTAAACAAGGCAATCAAACTCCTGAATGTAAGTTGTTGAAAAGAGATTGGTTCTGGCTTCACAAGCAACGGGGGGCAGCAGTGGATAAAATGGGATAAATAAACGGATCACTGTACTTTGCTTTTATGTCAGCACCACTGCTGAAGCGTCATGGCCACGGAGAGAGAGGGAAAAAAAGTAATCGCCAAGACTCTGAAGTCAGTTAAAAGCATGAGCAAGTGTGATTGATTATGTTTATGTGCCTGTGTTGGGAATCTTTTCCTGCATATTGATGTATGAGAAGTTGTTTTTTGTGGATTTAAATGAGATGATACTTTGGTTTTAAACGAATGAACTCAGTTTGTGAAACAAATGTAAAGCCCAAAGAGAACAAGGATGAAAGATAAAAAAGAAAAAAAAAACCTTCACATATGAATAGAGATCTGAGCCAAGATTATGGCAGTACGAATAAAATTAGCTGTTGTTTGTTAGGTTAACAAGTAAAGTATGCAGTGGGTGAGTGGAAAGTTCAGAAAGTTAATCATTTTAGGTCTCTTAAAAAGCAGCATTTCCAAAATTAGTGCTTCAATTTACACAGCTGGGTTTTAAAAGGTAACAGGATCACTACAAAGTTATATCACACTCACCTGCTACTTTTTATTACTCAGTAAGCATTTTTTGTAGTTGTTTGTTGTTTTGCACATCAAAAAATGTATATATGTTTCACATGTATCTCAAAAGACGTGTTTTTTTTTATAAGGGAGCGATTTTCTAACATCTAGAATTTAATTTCTATATTTATTAAAAGTCTAAATGCAGATGTGTTTTAGCTAAGACTTGCTAATGCAAAAAAATAAATAAACAAAAATAAAAAAACACCAAGAGGGATACACCCAGTTTTGAATTCGAGAGCTCTCAATCTGGAGCAGCAAGTTTTACATTTCTTGCTGCTCAGGTAACATTTCTCCATACATAGAACAAACTTGATATCAAACAAATATTGTGCTGTTAGTACCTGTACAATTTGAAGGATTAACAATTCAAAATAAAGTAAATGTGTTTCTATCCATCAGTGCAGTGTAAAACTGTTAATTTATTTAGCTTTTTGTCAGCAATAAAAAAAAGCATGTTTGTGCAAATCCAGACTATAGATTCTAATCTTTAAAACTTCTGTTTGTGACCAGATCAATAGAAGCCCCATCCGGAGCGATGGGTGCCATGAGATCCTTCAGTCTGTTAAAGTAAACCAAAATTCAGTCATGGAGACATTAAAACTTTCAGTAAGTGACACATTTTACCACTTTTTTCTGGCTTTTTTGCAATAGACGAACCGATCATTACATCTGTCACTTTCTAGGACATACCAGTCAACCAGGATTTCGAAGACTTGTATAAAGCAGTGAAAGAAATATTCCCATTGCTGAGAGTAAAACACGGAGGCACATTTGGCATACTCAGAAAAGCATTATCTTGAAAATTGCTACTGTAATTGCTGTACTTATTTGCCAGCAAAAAGCTAGGAAGTCTGTTCAATGTAACAGATGAAAAGGATAAAATCTTAAAGAAAAGTAATTTTTTATGAAGATTAATTTCTTTTACAAACTATGCCTCAGACTGAAATAATTATGTCTAGTTAAATCCTAAGTCACTTTAATATAAAGGTGAAAGAAATAAATGGCATTTCTTCAGTGCACCAAGCATATCATCCACAAAGTCTCTGAAATTGGGCAGATATTGAGGATGATTCTTTTTAGATATGATGTGATCTGATTTGATGTTATATAATGCAGGTGGGTAGAAATGATGGAGAGGATCAGAGAGCACTGCATTGTGTTTGAAAAGAAGTGAAAGTGGGTTGCACAAAAAGGATTTAAGTACAGCGTGACTAGTTTAACAGAAAAACCCAGCTATGAAAGAACCACTGTCCGCCGTTAGGTAACAGGTCTGTTTACAGCAGCAAGACAAACTCAAACTGTGATAGATACAGAAAAATGTCACTTTGGATGCATGTAACTCCCCCATACACAAGTGCCCCAAAAATGAACTCCAAACCAGATATTTTAGTGTAAATATCTGATAGATACAACTAAAAAGCTGCGTATTCACTTAGTTTTGTCAAATTTGGGAGATCACATAAGGTGTAAAAATTACATAACCGTTTAATAAATTTGTGGTAGACAGCAAGGGGAACGGATAGCATACAATGTGTTGATCTATTACTCAAGAGAATACCACTGAACATATAACTGAGTTCATTCTTTCAAGAGAGAAAAGACAGAAGAAAATTAACAAATTAGGAACAGAAGGAGTAGGTGATCTAAATTATTACAAAACTACTGCAAACTTTTCTCTGTGATTTTGACCTTTTCAGATGTGTTTGTTCATATCGTACTATAGGTACATTCGTAACAAAAGTTGGTAAATAAATGTTTTTTAAAGTGTAAAAGAAAAACGTACAAGCAACTTGCAGTTTATTTTCTGGCTCTAAATTATAATGACATGCGTCTTTTGATAATAATGTGATCGATCAAAAGATAAAGGGAGACAGAATATTTTGCTGGGATACACAATCACCTGTCAAAAGATTTTTTTTAAAATTATGGTACTGTCAGTTCTCAAGCTTATTACTGTGAAATAACTAACAAACCTTGGTGAAAATAAAAAGTATTACCCTAATGCAATTACTGAAATGAACAAATTTTAGCTTTGTTAACCAACAAAGTCTGTAAGTGTATTTGCAGTCAGAGGAGAGAAAACCTGCACTGAGTCATGAAACACATCTGCTGGTAGCTGTGAAGCCTGTGGATACAATATGATGACTCTGCACAGCTTCCAGTGACTTATTTATCTATTTGACAGAAGATGGAAGAGGGTTAATTCCGAAATGTGTCGGCATGCTGAATGCTGTCTGCTGAAATTCAGGCAATGTCAGCAACTGAATGAAGGGTAACAACCTGACTATTCTGTACTAAGTCAAAACGCCTCGTCTCAGCCAGAAAGAGTGAAAAGTGACAAATCAAAAAGGGAAAAAAACAGCTGCATGATTGCTTAGTGACACAAAGCCTTTACAACTTGAAGTTTTTACCTTTTGCTTTCAAAAGATTGAATACAAACCTAGCATTTATATGACCATCTATTGTCTTTTGGAGATGTTTTTTTCTTTCATACAAAGTGTGTCAACACTTTTAGAAATTCCTAAATGTATTTTTAAAAGTAATAACAAAACTGATGCAATTACAAGATGTCAACCTGTACACAGTATACATGTAAGCCTACTCTTTGCCTCAACCTGCACCTCTCACAGACCCTATCTGCTGGTCGAGTTTGCACATTGGATCATTGCTTCACAGAGTCCCGCATGTTTTTAACCTCTGGAGGGCAAAAACGTATCAGCGGTTTTCAACCCATCAGATTACCTGTCAATTCACCTCCCGGAAGCAGAGGTAAACATTAACCAGCAGGGAATGCTTGAGCGTCAGACAACTGTTTTGCTTTCCAGAGGAACATGGCGACGAGCTGCAGATCTGTGCAGAGTGCAGGACACGTTCTGTACAGGTGCTCTGTCTACTTACACCAAGCCTCCAGGTACGTTTGTTTTTTTTTTGTATGTTCATCCTTTCAAACTGGACGATAAACATTGTACATTGTTAGTCAGGAGATTTTTAAGTTTGTCAGCAAAACCATGAACTTGTAAAAAGTTGGAAATCATCTTACTACATTTCAAAATCTATCTGCTAACATTCAGAAACATAATTTATGTTCTTTTTCTTTGTTTAGAGTTAAGATCATGAAAATCACCCCAAAACTCTAACTGTGACTGTTGATTGTAATAGCACACTGTTAGAAATACACAAGTTTTATCTCAGTATTTTGAAAATCTCCTATAGATTAATATAAATTTGTATTATCAAAAATAAGTCCTAAATGTTATCTAAGACCCATTTGCTAACCTACTTTAATGATTTGCTAGACCTCTGAACCTTGTACTGTAAAAGCACACTACATGCACATTTAGGGCCTCCATCAGCATTGATTTCTGCTCTTACTGATATTAACAAAATTCAAACACAACTTATGCTTTTTTTCAAAAATGTTGTGGTTAATCATAGCTCCTAATTAAAGCCTTCAGCCCACAGTGTTACTAAATGGGGAGTTTCATTGACCCTGGAAGTTTGAGGGATTTAGAAAGCCTTAAAACATGTTTGTGAACTAACAGATGGCTTTCAAAAAGCACAAAATGGAACCAGCTCTCCCTGATCCATAAGTGTGGGGGATATATCACTCACTCATCCTGTGACATTTCAAATCCTTTGCAAAAGCCAGAAATTGAGGTTAATTGAAGCAGTTTTGAACGGATTTAGACATTATGAGTTTATAAAAAGCAACAAAAGTCACTGAATTGGAGGTTAAGCTGAATGTCGCAGGCCTGTTTAATAGTGGATATGATTGTTTTGTACAAATACAAATATTGATTTTTAGTTTCAATATACCTGTAGTTATCTATAAGTCTGTTTTTTCTTTTAAATAACACCACAAGATACCTACAACTTTTATAAACATGATGAATAATATAGTTTTCAGTCTGTGGTGTTTATAGTTTCCCATATTACAGTTTACATTTTGTTAAGCCACTGTCTATATTTTTCTTAGTGTTAAAAACAACGTACAAATGCTCCAGATCCAGTTTGAAAACTCAGAGTAATTCAATAGCTGTGCTCACTGTGCAGAGTCACAATTATTAGCAATAAACCGACAAAAATGCTAGTAGTCTGTACTGCATGTAAAGGACAGTTTATTTGAAGTGACGTGAGCTCGTACGACGCTACAGCTAGTTTACCAAAGGATTGTGTTGAAAATAATAATGGAAAACTGGCTTAAAATTAAGTCACTCAAAAGAAAAGCGTCAGATACCAAAGGAAATAAAACAACTCCAGGACTACTAATATGATTAGAGAAAGCTAAGTCACAGCTGCTGAAAATGTTTATTTGTCGTTTACTAGCGATTGGATTCCTTTGAAAACCTCTATGCGATCAGCAGTAGGACTCGACTCAGTTCATGTTTGCTGATTTTTATGACTTTGACTCTGTTTACACGTCTACAGCTATTTTTATTTTTATTTAATTAAAATAATTAAATGTAATTAATTAAATACAATAAATAAATACCACCGATAGATATGAGTATTTCTATCAATGGGTGGATTATTTTATTCAATGGTGCAGACAATGATTTTTTGTTTCTGCTAAAGCAACTCAAGTCTATTTTTCTGCTTCTCAATCACGAATAACCCTAAATGTTATGCACACATCCGATAAAGAACAACTTCTGTTTTTTATTTCTTTATGTTTGACAAGCTTAGACGCCACACTTTCAGAATCTGTAAATAACTCAAAATGCCCAAGTAAACGTGTTCATGGTTTTGTCGTGGTCAGTCACATTTACCAAAAAGCACGACTCTTCTCAGTAGGATGATAACAGAAAACAACAATATGTGAGTTAAGAGACTACTATTTTCATTTCAGGTTGCATTATATATTAAGATGTGTCGTCGGGCAATTTAAGAGGTCCGTGATTGAGTGTTAAATGGGTTAAGGTCTCCTCAGCCTGAAGAAGTACTGGTCTTGAAGTATAACTAAAGACTTTTTATTCAAAACTTACTAGTAATTAGAATCTGATTTGAGTCTCTCAGGATTTAAGTAAATATTTCTCACATATCTACTTCAGTGGGTGAATACAAGTTTTATGCTGCACTCAACCCACTGCCTGATACAGTATGCATATTTTTCATTTCAGACGATAACAGCATGACTATATTTTAGCCCATGTATCATGACATTTCCTACAATCCTTTGAGTTGTGTGTTTTTTTTTTACTATTTGAAAATTTCTCTATGTTAATGGTTTTTCTTTGCGCTTTTGTTTGCTTCTTTCATCTCGTTTCTGTGTAGGAGGTTTTCAGAAAGCAACGACAAAGGCTGGTTCCGCTCCTTATTTGTGCACAAGGTGGATGCGAGGAAAGATGCCCACTCCAACCTGCTGTCAAAGAAAGAGACCAGCAACCTGTATAAAATCCAGTGTAGGCACACGGTATTTTACTAACATACAAAGAGAGGGTCATTGCCTTTAAATGTGGGGTTGCTGAGGTTCAAAGACGTGTGAAAAATACAAAAAGAGGATTTCTGTTTTTTGTCTATTTAGCCACATATCTCTACAGAAAACAGCTAAATAAATTATGTTTGTTTAAATCCAGTCTTTGCTGAACCACAGGGACCTGAGAGCAAACTAAAATTTTCATTACACATGTACAAGAAGTGGGCGGCTGCCAAGTTGATAACATGATGTATCAATTTTATACCTTTTTATGACATCAGAAAAAATAGTCTTTTCTTTAGAGTCTTAGATCATAACTGTGTCTGTCTCCTAAGAAGAAATTACCATTTTTCTCCAGACTTTGATCTTTTATGCAGCGTACATCATGCTGTGCAGAGATTTCAATTGGAACATTCTATCAGCCATAGCCTATAACCTTGTGCCAGTGAAACAGCTTTGTATATAAAGTCTGCTGAATTGAGGTGTGAAATTACTTTGTTGGAGAATTTGATTGTGTATTTTAAAAGAAAACACAAGCTTTGATAACTATGTCTCTCTTTTCTTTTCTTCTTTTGTTAAGTTCACAACGTCAAACCCGAGTGCCTGGATGAGTACAACAACCTGGAGTGAGTGTTACCTGGTGTGAAATATTACTTTTATTAACTTCGCTTTCCTTCTTGTGTTTTCTGTCGTAGATTTTAAGGTTTTTTTTTCTTACTTCTTCAATATATTATGTCAAACTGTGTTGTCAGTTTAACCTTTGAAGAATAGAGAGCTATGAAGCAGTTGAAGATGGCAACAGATTTGCACTTCTGCATAATGTTTACTGAGGTTTCAATAACTTATTTGCTAGTGACAGGGTTTGGTTCCAAATGATTGTTAGGAAAGGCCAGATGATGCAAATTTTAGAGAGCTATAAATAGCCTGACTGTATAAACCTTGGCCTCTGCAATGGGAAAACTGTGGACTCTTCTAAACTGCTGCTTTGCACTGGGAGATTTAAAATTATGAATACAGGAGAATACAGTAAGAAGATAGCAAAGTAGTTTTTTCATCGATTATGATGTTGCATGAGGCCTTAAAGGAAATCTGCTTGTAAAAGTTGCTTAAAAGACAAACCACCTGCAGAAAGAATTACTAGATGTGATGGATTATGCTGCTGAGCAGCCACAGCAGGCACAGACATTGCATCCATGAAAAGGTTATCAGGACATTCCCTCCATCAGCAGGATCAATTTAGTGTCACATGTTTGCAATGAAAACCTTACATATTTGGGAAACATACAATGTCTTGCAAAAATATTCAGACCATTAACTTTTTCACAGTTTGATGTGTTACAATCACAAACTTAAGAGCATTTCACTACAATTTTATGGTAGACCAACCCAAATGTATATTGCATAATGTTTTTAAATTCTTGGATTATTTATTTATATTCAAATATCTTAGTCAAGATTTTGTACTACCAGATTTTGTTGCAATTATAGCTTCAGGTATTTTGGGTGAAATAGCCCAAGCTATTTTCAATGGACTTAGATTTTTATGTTTTGCCACTTATTCTCAATTGGATTTTGGTCTGAACTTTGATAGGGCTATTTTCACAAATGCTTTCATCTATGCAGTTGTAACTCTGCCTGGATGTTAGGAGTCATTCTCCTGATGGAAAATTTAACTTTTGAGTTTCTCCATTTTTTTCAATCTGAGAAGTTTTTTAATGAAATTTCCTACAACAGTAAGGACTTCTAATGCAACACTGGCTGCCACAGGAAACCCACCGCACAGCGTATTTTTGTTTTCAACCTCCTGAGTAGGGATGACTCATTCATGTTGCGTGAATCTTGCAGCTAGCTAACTTCATGCAACGTGTGTTTATCAACACAAACCCTAAAATTGCTAACAAAAATCATAGATTTAACTGAAAAATATTTGTTTTACCTGAATGCAAATGTTAACTTTGCATGTGTTTTATTTGTTGCAGACAGACCCAGTGATTATTCTTGGTTAGATAATCTGTTCCATCTTAATATGTAACTGAGTAGCTCTACTTGCATTGAAGTTAGTAGTCATAACATTGCAAAATGGAAATCACGTTAAAGGCTTGTGAATACTTTTTCAATGGGAAAATATTTTAAGTGATGAATTATAAATGATGAAAACATGATGAATTCACACCCTTTGGATTAATCATGCTTCTGTTTTGTAGAAATAGCCCATAAACCAATAACCTGTGTTTATTCTGGCCGCTTTTGATTACTTAGGTTGTAAACAAAAGTCAACATCTTATGGACTGATAGATAACAACAGAGACTGTCAATATTTTGTGATATCCAATTAGTTTGCTCTTGATACTTACACTGATGGCTGATGAAATTTAAACATTCTTATATTTTTTTTGTCTTTTGTTGTATTTTGTCTGACACAGAATGGGCTAAAAATATAAAAATGAACTCTTTTTTTCTCAACTTTTGGAGAATATAATGCTGATTTGCCTTTAGCAAAACAATATATTAGATTATGTTTGATAGAAGCATATTTGAGTGGAGTAACTTGCTTTGATATATTATCTAAACAGTACTTTATAAATACAAAAAAAACTACACTGATTATGTTTTATACCGTTTACTGATCCTTTTTGTGCTGATGGTAGGGCTGAAGTGCAAAGAAGACTACATCAGGATCAAGATTTCCCATGTGAAGTAGTTGGAAGCTGGAATATCTGGTATGGAGAGCAGGATCAAGCCGGTAAGCTGAAGTGAAAGCTTAAATGGGAACTGACAGAAACTTTACAAGACAGATAAGTTGGATTGATCCTAGATCCTGCAGGAGAAAATTCATTTTTCTGTCTCAGTGCCTCAAACACTTGCTTGAAGTGGCTTCACTTTGATCATAATCTGTTTGGAAGAGCGTGACTGAAGCCTGCAGAAGCACAGATACTTCCCCTGATGAGTCGACACATTGTCTTTCTTTCTACAGATGATCCTTTACAGTTTATGGTGTACATTAGGAGCATTCAGAAAAAATGAGAGCTCGAAATGAGATGAAGGTTTTGCATGCCACAGCTGTGTGGGTGGAATGTGCCTTAGTGAAGGGCTACAGTGACATCTGCTGTTCTTGTTGTTCAGTGCATCTGTGGCGATATAGAGGAGGCTATCCAGCTCTGACTGATTGCCTGCAGAAATTAAGAGTCAACAAGGTATGATGTAAGCAGTTTTATTTTCCAACTGTAACAGACCAACAAATTGTTTCATTCGTCTATATCTTCATGCATTTTGTTTTCAATTAACAACCATTTTAGGAGTACTTGGAGTTCCGGAAAGAGAGGGCTAAAATGTTGATTTCAAGGCAAAATCAGCTTCTTCTGGAGTTTAGCTTTTGGAATGAACCTTTACCAAGAAAAGGACCAAACCTCTATGAACTACGCACCTACAATCTCAAGGTAATTTGTGTTGGTCCCTTCAGGTTGCTGCTTGATGTGGAAAACTAAAATAAAATGTTAATTTTCCATTGCGTTTCAGAAATGAAATTGTAGCCAGATGTTGCTGATTAGATGCACTAGTTGGCAGCAGTGGCGACTTCTTCTTTAAAAGAACGGTTTAAGCAGTTTTCTGGGGAACACCAGAAAACTACCTAATGAAGACAATGCTAATGCAATGCAGGGACGATCTACACAAATCTAGAAAAGAATGGGTTCGAAATAAAATAATCAGGGCATTTTCAGTGATCCATGCAAAGTCCAAGCTTAACTACAGTGCTTCTGTGGAGCCTTAAGAGAGCTGTGCAGAAATAAAAGCTTGCAAACCTTCTTGAACTGAAAATATTGAAAACAAAAGTGTACCAAAATGTCTCCAGGACAATGTGACATACTGATAGGAAATTTAGTTCAAGTTAAATGTGGTACTATTGACTCACTGGAAATAGTTTGTTTTCCCATGACTATAATGAGACTAATGAGAACTATTTTCTGATGACTGTGATTATTCACCATTTGCATTCAATGGTGTTTACTTTTCACATTGAAATTATATGAATTGTATCGGTTGAAGCTTATTGCGTGAGCTAACCGCTAAGGTAAATTTGTAATCACTTCTACTACTGTGATTGCTAGTAATCAGACACAAATATGGCAGGATATTGACTGTTGTCTGCAAATAACAGCATTTTCACCTTAGACTTGATGTACTTTTTCTGAGTCTCCCTGCTGCATAATTTCTATTTTTTCATAGCTGACTCACTCAGTGAGGGAGTCACTTCTTTATTCCCAGGAAAGAAAGCAAACAGATCACCTCTGTTTGCAGCTAGTGCTTCACTTGCTCTTGCATGTAGACTCAAGATACAAAAACATTTTTCCTGATGAAATTACAGACGTATATAAAATATAAATGACATGCATGAATTAAATTAAAGCTGTCTGTCTTTGCTCTTCTGTCTTTCAGCCTGGAACCATGCTTGAATGGGGCAATCGCTGGTAAGACAAGTTTCACTTGCCTGAAACGTAACATCAGGCTCCTGAACTTCTGTTTGAGGAATTTTTAGATCTGTCTCTGTGAGCAATTCCCTCCTGAAAATAACCTCTCCCATTACAGGGCCAGGGCAATCAAACACAGACAGGAAAACAATGAAGCAGTGGGAGGGTTCTTCTCCCAGATTGGTGACCTGTATGTTGTTCATCATTTATGGGGTGAGTCATTTATGATGCTTGCTGTGTATCAAAATATGTTTCAGAGTTTTTGGACGAGTCATGAAAGAAAATAATATTAGCAACTACTGTATATATAACTTGTTCGTGGTAAGAGATGTAAATTACGGTCATATTGGTTTTAAGCAGATAGTTACATCCAAGCCATACTTCATCTAAATATTCATTCATGCTCATGTTTCTGAAATTTTATATATGGGCTGATGTCCAACCAAACGAGGAGTGAACAATTAATTTTCCAAGATGACTACATAAATACCTATGAATGTTGTTGAGGGTCAGATCATTGGTTGAACTTCATTTTTTCCAAAAATACCCAAATTTGATTATGAACTTTAAATATAATTTTAAAGGTTATTGGTGTCAGTGATCATTGCATCAGAATAAGGTGCAACACGCCACGCTGCCAGCTGAATGGTTGTGAACTTTTGTTATGTGACTGTGCATAGTTATTTTTTGGAAAAATACATTTTAAAATAAAAACTTTTTTTCCATGTTTTTGTATATCACTATTGTGTCTGATGGTGTTCAGTTAAGCTGTAATCATGGAGAACAAACTGTTCTCCATGAAACGGATCCATTTTACCTTTGACTTCAGTGAATAAATACTCAAGCAGACAGCTGCACAATTTTAGGAAAGTCAATTTGGATATTATTACATCTAACAATTTCTGTGATCTTAAGTATGCTTGACACTATTAGCTGAGTCAGCTATGGGCGCTGAGTGAGACTCAATCCAAAAGGCAGGAAAATATTTGGACTGCAAAAAAACAAACAAACACATAATGCATGTTTCATTTTATATTTTACTATTGACTGCCTCAGGTAGTTTTAGGACAGTTACCAGGCTGGATGTGGCTTGAAAGTCAAATCTGTAGATCTGAGCTAAGCCCATCTCGCTTATCACAGACTTCAGACAGCTGGGGAGGATAGATAATGCTTAATATTTTGTTTACAAGCAACCTTGGAATAAAAGGCATATCCTCACAGATCAACTTACAAACCGTTACACCTTGTATAAAATGTGACCCAAGCTCAGACATTAACAGCTGAATAAGCATTACGATTTGGCTTTGTAGGAGTAACTTTTATACCCTGAATGTTTCCTCTAATATGCGTACAACCAATGCATTTGTAAGCTCGTCCTGGGTAAATTTGCATACTGTTAGAAAGACTCTGATGGCAATGTTAGCTTATTCCTCAGGATGACTCAAAACTTTAAAAATAAAAACAGTCCAACTTAAAGACGAAACACGGAGATGGAATGAGAGTCACTTCTGTTTTATTATGCCGTTGGAATTTTTTTAGTAACAATAAGCAGTAATGCCCATATTTTTCTAATATGGGCATTATTGTATTATATTAACAGGAGGAGGATTTTTCTAAGTTTCTTGCTTATGCCTCATGACAATAGCAGAAGCTTATGTTGCAAATTTGGATAAACCAACAATTGTTGGTTAGATAGATAGATATTAATCTTTGATATTCTTTATGTTCCTTTTAAGCTCATGAATCATAAACCGAGACTCTAAATTCTGCACACATTTTTAGCTGCATGTAAACACTTTTTAGGCTGCAGAGAAGTAATGCACTGTTGTGATGACTACTGTGGTAAACAGAATATCTAATACTAAAGAATATTTTTGATAGTTTTGCAACAATCTTTGACAAGCAGATCCAAATATTACTTTATGGGAATATATGAATGGTGATTATTACAGTGAACATAATAAATGGAAGAAACAAGATACAGCAATGCACAAATTTTGTTTTTTTGATCTACTATAAATTCACTTACACATGATATAATATTTTTTATGTCTTTGTAGCCTATGAAAGCCTTCAATCTAGAGAGGAAACAAGAAACTCTGCATGGCAGAAAGAGGGCTGGGATGTTAATGTGTATTATACAGGTAAGACAAGTCCAGCAACAATAATGCTTTAAAAAAAACTAATAATGTCAAAAGAAATTTTTTTGTTTGTTTTGTGAGTTTACATTTATGTGAAAATATGCAATTTACAAAGGTGTCTTTTCTGATAAGAAAAAAAAAATATTGTGTCAGTTTTAGTGAAAGTTAATTTCTATTAAATGTGGAGTATGATAAACAGTATTTAAGAAAACTAACATCATACATCACAGAATCAAACCTGTTGGAGGTAGTGAGATGACTTGGGACTGCTTTACAACTCTGGATCTGGATTGATAATTGAACCATTTAATTCTCCTATCTCAGAAAATCCGGCAGATGAACATCTGGTCAACAGTTTATGACTTAAAATTTAAGCTCACTTAGGTTAGGCAGCAGGACCATCGAAAGTACACCTGGTAGGATGTTGATGGGTCCAAAGATAACACAATGTAGGTTTTGGAGTGGCCTACTCGAAGTTCAAAGTCTAAACTCAAATCCGGTTCAGATGCTGTCTCATAACCTTAAAACAGCTGTTAATGTTTGAACCTTAAAACAATTCTGCAAAGTGCAATGGGGCAAAATTACTCAAACGTAAAAGGAGAGACTTATTATCAGTTATCACAAGCACTTTGAAGCAGATGATGCTACCTTGATTGGCTCATCAGCTATTTTGTTTAGGATGTAATTACATTTTCAGACAGCACCACATTGCTTTGAATCAGATGTCTTTCCCTGTTTTAAATGAAGTTGTCATTAAAAAAATATTTTATGTAGTCAAATCATCCCTATTTAATCTTAAGATTTGTTCAATGACCCGAAATATATAATTGCAACAAAAAGCAAATAATTTATGCCAACTGGAAGGGAAAATGGTGTTAAAAATGTTGTTGAAAAAACTTTATGAATTACTCTCTACTTTGAACTATAAATGATAAAGTTGTCATTTTTAGTTTAAAGTAGAGAGGGAAACAAGCCAAAAAAAATAAATAAAATACTAAAGCAAGGAATATTTTAAAGCTAAAACCATAGTACCAACTGTCAAGCATGGCAACAAGAAGATCATGCTGTGGAGCTGTTTTTCAGCCAGTGGTGATTGCTGTGGTACAATAGGCATTGGATGACAATGAAGGACTGCATTTGAAATTCTTCAACTTCACATCAAACGCTATATATCTCAAACCTGAACGTAACATTGTGTTATTCTAGCTCAATAATATCAAACATGCATCAAAACAAGTCAACATCTTTATTACATCAGAAACTTTTTGATGGCTACAAAAATAAATGTTATCCTGTAATGCAAATTTTTGCACCCAAATCTTTTTAAGCATTACTACGGCTGTGAGCTGCATAGTCATTACATTCCAAAAATGTATTCAGTAGTGATGAACATTTCAATGATGAAAGAAAATGTTGATTTAAATAGATTCTATTCTTCATTAATTTATCCAGGTCTATGTCATAATATGTGTCTCTGTCTGTTCTCAGTGCCTTTGGTGAGGAGCATGGAGTCTAGATTAATGATTCCTACCAAGAGTTCACCTTTACAGTGAGACGTTGACTAAAACTACAAGCAACTCGATGACTAAAACTTACCATCATCCTTCCTCAGAGCTTATTCAGTGGTGTTTGTTAAATCTGCTGAATGATCACTATCTTCCTGCCTGCACTCCAGCCACTTGTTGAAAATTATACAGTAGTTCATTGTTGGGGGTATTTCAGAATATCTGTATTCCAGACAACTTGCCAATTATTTGAGAAAGCATCCTTTAAAAATGCTGACAAACGCTTAAAAGGAATTAGTCAGATTGACAGGGGCACAGTATGTGTCATTTACATTTAATTATAAATGTGTAAAAGAATTTTCTGGGAGTTTTCAAAGTGAAAAACTTTGAATATGAACTATTGTATGTGCAGAAAGATCTGCAAACCGCATGTGCAAACTTGTACTTTCTATTATGAATAGTTTTCAAAATAAAAGTTGACTTTTGTGGCGTTTTGAAAACATTGGCAACTCAGTAAACTTGAATGTGCATTCATAAATAAAGCTCAACTGTTTGAAATAAGTTAGTGTTGTTCTTTTTAATAATCTGAAAATTAATCATGCTTAACTTGAAGAAAACAACTGAAAGATAGAGTTACCTTTACTTTTTGTTGAAACTTCATTTTTGTACAACTTAAATCACAGGCGTTGACAAACATAGTTTCATCTTCTCAACTTGTCTTTTATAATGTATTTGCAGCCAGTTCAACATATACTTAAACTGGCAGCAAACACAAGTACAAATTGTTCCCTTTGCTCTTTATTTTTACTTCCTCTCTAAAGTTTATATATTTATGTGTGTATATTTTCTAAAGTAAATTATTGTTTTGGGAACCACTTTTCCTTTATTTTGAAATTCCAATACGGAAGTAATATTTCTGCTCGTTCATTCAAACTTTTCCTAAGCACGTGCGAGTCATTTAAAAGCGTTGACCTGTAGCTTTAACAGGAGGGGGCGTGTCCGCGTAGGGCAGCCCCTTGTATTTAAATATACAGTAGTTCAGGGAGGCTTCTTTCGTCGGATGTTTTTTTCGTCCTGTGAAACGAGCCTAGCGGGACGTGGGGGAGTACATCCGTCGGTAATGCTCCTCATTCAGGACTATATATAACATTTGAATGGCATCGTCCAGCTAGAGAGACGCTTTCAACGCTAAAAGACGAGCGGAGAGAGAACTGCTCGTTTGCAAGAAATATGGACTTGCAAATACTGGATCACAGACTCCGGGTCACCAGCATATCCAAGAACGGGCTGGTCAATTACACTCACCCTCTAATAAAACTGATATTTCTCCGCAACAGGACGCGGTAAGTAGGCTTCCTGCTCTGGCCGGGTGGTTGTGAATCAGTCGGGTAATCCAGTTCGGATACATACAGCGCCTGCTCATTCACTGGGTGGCCGAGCTATTGTTGGGTTGTTTGTCTGTGCATGCCTCACTCTGCAGCGACGGTAGGCATGATGAACTGCAGTCCATGAAGCTGTTGACTTCAGGGAAGTGTATTTTCTCACATAGGTGCAAACTGGGAGAAAAACTTGCAGTTGTTGAATATCAACATTACTCATTTTTGTACTTTAGTTTTCAGTAAAACATTTATGTGACTACATCCTGTTTCATCTGTAGGTGTGATCTGAAGGTTGGCAAAAAAAGTTGGGTTTTTTTGTTGATTTTTTTTTTGGTATCTCCAACACAAACTTGACCTTTTTGACTCCTAACCCACATCCATTTTTAAGTTGTTTACATCTCATGATTTCAGATAATCCCTGGAAATCCAGATGTTGTTATGTAATTGTCTAGTTCTCTGGCTGCCCCACATGTGCATGGATAGAGGAAGAGCTCTACATCCACTGCTCTGTCACTAAGCTGATAACATGCAAACAAAAATAAGGAACATGTATCGTCACACTGTTGTCACAAATCTACTGCTTGCTGTCGAAATTTCACACTGTTGTAAAATATCTTACAGCATTCATACCCCTAGAACCTTCTCACTTTTTATGTTATAGCCACAATTTTTTAATGTATTGGTATTTCATGACATAAACCAGGGGTCTCAAACTCCAGTCCTCGAGGGCCGCAGTCCTGCAACTTTTAGATGTGCCTCTGCTGCACCACACCTGAAAAGAATATTTAGGTCATTAGCAAGGCTGGGAGAACTGATCTACACAAAGAGGAGGTAATTAAGCCATTTCATTCCAGTGTTTTGTACCTGTGGCACATCTAAAAACTGCAGGACTGCTGCCCTCGAGGGCTGGAGTTTGAGACCCTGAAAACAGACCACCATATAGTTGCAGAAGTGTGACGTGGGAAGAACATGTTGCATATTTTCCTATTTCCTGTAAGCTGCAAAATGGAGTGACGCATTTGTCATCTCAGCTGCCCTGAGTCAGTATTTTGCTTTTACATCTATGAGCTTTGACAAAAGCTCTATGAGCTTTTTCAGATTTTCCTATCTAGAGACAGAAATGTTTGCACATTTGTTTGTTTTTGCAAAATAAGTCGGGTCAGTAAGTGTGAAAATGTATTTTTTTTTCTTGTTCTACAAATGTGCTGTTGGATGTAGGTCTGGACTTTGACTGGGACAGTATTGCATATGAATGAACATGTCTTGATAGCTTTGCAATCGATCAAAACTCTTTTTATTATTATTATTTTCAGATGATGCACAGAAAAGTCCGCAGTGAGATTTTCAAAACTAGCTTCATGTCCCAACGCTTCTTTAACCATCTAAACATCTTTGCCACTCATGTGCCTGATGGTTGTAAGCCTGTCACAATAACACATTTTGCTTAGCAATAATTTGTCCCAGAAGTTATTGCAATAAACAATAATATTGGTGTTTGAGTGAAAAAATGGTAATGGCATAATAATGCAAGTACACCCTTGCATTATTATGCAAAGTGTTCATTAAAGTCTATTAGAACTTTAATTTCTAATGAAGATTTAACACTGGAATTGGAAGATATTGTAAATATCCAAAATAAATAAATAAAACAACCAAAACAATGAATAAAATGGTTACTGAAGTCTCTGTACACAAAAAGAGGCTTGAGACCAGCCTCTTGTCTTTGTCTTGAGACTGAAGGCTTTTGTCTTTGGTAGATAGAGACAGAGAGAGACTCAAGCAAAACAATCAACTATGCAAATTTAAATTATAGAGGTTGTTTTAATTTAACGTGATCAATTGATGTATTGCTTATTACGACATATGCTTTAAATTAAAATGTAAAGCACATGAACTTGTACTTTGAGACACTTCTTTTTGTATCTGTTCATACCTTGTTGTCTCCTGCCAGTTGAGTCATCGTGTTGAGTAATAAACTAAGTTTTAACATGTCTGCAAGAAATAAACTTGCCAAAAAGGCATGATCTGGTTACCAAGAATTATGACCTACCTTTCTGCTTTCTGAAGTTTTCTCTGGCTGTATGATGAATAGAGTAATGCAGTGCTCCCCCTACCTCACTACCTCAGCTGGCTGAAATACACCTTTTCAAATGAATAAGAACAGCATTTTTGGGTGCTAGGATTTTCTTTTTTAAATGCAAAGAATATGCACAATTAAAGTGTTGCTATTAGACAGTGCTGTACATTTCTACAGAATTTTACAGCATAAATGCTATGATATAAAAAAAAGGTTATTTTAGGACCATGCTAAATGCATTGGCCCAGAACTAACCAGTAAAATCATCCATGCCTACTTCCGTAGATCTCCACAGGCCTCTATTTTGTTCTTCTCTCTCTTTCTTAACATATTGTGTGTACTTTGATGTTACATCATCACACTTCTATGGTGGATGTGTTTTGCCTTGCTTTTCCTGTTCTTATTGTGTACTTTTAGTTTTTCCTCTCCCTGTAAAGCTACATTTGATTTAAAAGGGAGGAGTGTTGGAGAAAGTTGAGCAAAAACAAGCCTGGCTTGGCTTGAATGGCTTTCTCCCCTCTGCTCCTTTCAGGCCTTCCTCTATTCATTAAAGAACACCTCCCTGGCCTGAACACAGTGGCTTTGACAGCAGTTCTGAGAGGAATTTTAATGAGTGGATCTCTTACAGCATTGCAAATTGCATATTATTACATCGTAGATCTTACTTAAACATCCATTATAAGAGGAGTTTTGGCACGGACTGAGGATTAAACCAGCTATGTTTACTCTGCCACTAATATTTAAAAAAATATGAATAATGGATATAATCCATTCACAAAGTCTGACAAAGCATTCATTATGCATTCTTTGATTGTAGTCTTACATTGTACTTTTAGGTGGGGATATTATCACAGCCCAGTATGTTGGTGTTTCTGCATTGTGGATGTAGCCCTGCAGGCGCTACACTGTTCTCCTTTCTTCTGTTCAGCTGTTAAATAACAAGAGCATGGCTTGGAACAATGCTTCAACTGAGCCAGAAACCCAGTTTTTCACATTTCTGCTTCAGTGATCTTCTAAAGTTGAGGCTCTCACTCCACTTTATGTTCTCACTGCCCAACTCTAATCAAGGCTACATGCATTCTTTTGTATGAATTAGACATAAGCCAGAGTTTTCTCCGGTTCAACATATCAGTGAGTAACCCCTCCCAACTGTTGCTGTACACACTGCCCATCAGCAGGCTTAAAGACTGATCCCAAACTTGTCCACTTGTTAAGTTTGATTTTCTGAATGTATTGATGGTAAAAACAATTAACATTTCTTCCAATTACCATTTGCAAATTATTACTAAACTTATTTAATAACAGTGTAAACAATAAGTTTGGATATGCTGCAGAAAAAGACACTTTTATTGTCTGACATTGAAGCTGCGGCATGTAACTTATAAAAATGTTCCTGGTCAGAAATAACCAGTAAGAGCCAGAGGAGGGTCTTAGTATCATCACACTCATGTACATGCTGCTCACACTCTTCCCTCTGTACAGTGTGTACAAGCTCAAGATTTCTGATTTTGCTGCTAATGTCAGAGAAACCACCTAATGTTAGGAAAACTATTTATCTGCGGTTATCAACGGATTAATAGTTTTTCCCTTTCCCTCTGCTGTGCCACAGCTCCTCCTCCACACCGTAACCTCACATCAATGCTCAGACTAGTTAGCATAGCCAGCAATGACAACGGATAAATAGCTTTTCTTGTAATATTAGGTTGTTTCTCCTCCATTAGCACAGTTGAACCTTGAGGTTGTACATATCGTGTGAGTAGCGCTTACACGAATGTGTTTGATATTACTCAGTCATTTCTTCTGACTCTGATTGGTTGTTTCTGACCAGGAGCGATACATTTCTGGAGATGGCAGTAGGACCACAGGGAGGAGGCAGAGGAGCTCAGTTTTTATTTTATTATGTTTTTTCTCCACAGACTACCTGTCTCATATTATATTGTCAGTTTTAGCAAAAATGCACAAAAAAAAAATTGTAAAACTTATTTCCTGCTCAGATTCCTATTTTGTCCTTGTTCCCGTTTTAGGTCAGTTAAAATTAAAAATTAAATGATGAGCAAGGAGGAGAACTTTTCTTTTTGCTTTCTTCAAAGTCATACATTTACATACACTAAGGTCGCCATTTCTTTAAAAACATTGTAATCCCAGGTGATGATGCAATGGCTTTGTTAGCTTCTGATTTTAAGGCAACACCTCAAACGCATTTCTTTGTGGTGTGACTTTATAAAAAAAATATATAGACCTTAACCAAACTATGCAAAAGAATGTAAAATGTTAAAGTATAGAAGTTGAGAGAACTTTGCCATCATCTGATGATATGTTGGCTAAGTTTTATTTCTTATATTTTGCATCAGTTTTCTTCTCTTATCATGTTTTCTCAGCTGGAATGTCAGTTGTAACCCCCCCCCCACCAACACAACCAGCCGCCCTCGGCCAACAACTCTGCTACCACCCGTTGCTTCGTGCGGCTGGATCAAAGTACAGAGTCTTGTGTGCTTTGGTTTTCATCTCCTCTCTGTCTCTACCTGTTGCTTTCTTCGTCTCTTTAGGTTATTTTCCTTCCTGCATCAGAGGAAGGAGCTTATTTTTCCAGCCCATTACCACCAGCAATCACGCTGGGGTGGTGTATTGGAGTGCTCTGCTAACATTAGAGCTCCACAACACTTGAAACAGGCTGTGCCTCATCACAGATCCTCCATGTTTCTTCGTTTACCAAGCCTTATTTTCTCCTTGAAACTAAAATTGTCTTCCAGAAGAATATCTCTTGGAGATCCGTTACAAAACTTACAGTCTGGTTCTGGTCCTTCTCAGTATAAGGTGCTGTGAAATATTTGTCCTCTTACAAATTACCTTTTGTTCTTTCTTCTCTTGTCACACTTTAAATGTTTCAGACAAAGATAACAAGAGTAAATACAAAATTTAATTTTCAAGGCTGCAGACCTGCTTCTGTTAAGTTCAGTATTCATAATTCAACATGAAAAAATAGACTGGGCAAAAATGGCATCGATGAGAGAGTCACTAAGCCAAAAAAAAAAAGCTCACTGTTGGAGAAGTGAGTGGTGTCTGTGGCTCATCAAGTTCACAGAGGGCACACAGTGTGGTGGGAGGTCTGGTATCAAACAGAATGAATATGCCTTATGTCAACGTGAACTCTTCAAAATGCCTAGGCATATTAAACTATGTTTTGTGAACTCTCTTACTTCACCAGACGCACGGAAAACTTTTTTCAAGCCTCAGGCCTAAATCCTAAAGAAAACCTGAGGGGTGAACTAAATTCAGGAGAGAACTGAGAACTCTGTAAGATGACTCTAGACAAATTATCAAAGATCCCTTTCTCTTCATATGATGCATGATCAAACAGTTGCAGGTTCAATATTCTGTTAACGGACAAATCTATATTTTTACAGATTTGCTATCAAAAACTAATACTAATTTTAAGTAATTGCAATCTTTTGAAGCAATGAAGAGGATTGCAGTCAGCAAAAGTTGTAAGGTCTTTAATTCTGCTGTGTTCCCCTTTGTATTTGGTAATAAACGGATGCCTCTCTTATCTATCTAATCTGTACTTTGCAAGCAGGAAATCAAACAGATGTGGTTCCTTCATGTTGCTTGACAACAAAAAGTGAACATATTGCTTTTACTTCACTTGTTTCACTTGCTCATGCAGGGTTGTTGCACCTGCAGGAAACTGCGAGCTGCGGAAGGTGAAGGTTCATCAGGAAGCGAGAAGGTCTTTCTAACACAATGGGCTGGCAGAGCCTGCTAGCACAGCTGGCAGTTACTGTTACAGTGTTTTCTCTTTGTGTCTTTCCCTCTTTGTCTCTCAGTGGTGTTATTGTCCAATCCCATGGCAGGGATTGGTTTTTGCTGAGTCAGGAGCTTTTGCTCTTGCACTCAGGCGTCAGCTCTAATAGCTTTTGCAGACTGATCTGCTGAGGAGGAAGGTGTATCCTCAGAGGGATACCATGAAGCAGGAAAATGTGATACTTCCTGTGGATGAAATGTCTGTCCTACAGATGTGACTTTTCATTCACAAATTTAAAGCCTTGCTTAACTTGGTAACTTGCATTTTTGTATTGTTATAATAGCAAACAATTTCTCCTAGCCACTCTTAAAAATAGAAGAACTTTTGCATAAGTTCTGAACTGCTTAAACATGACCTATGTGGTCCAGTGGTTTGGGTAATGTGGGCTTCTTTGGCAATCTCATAAATGCTAAATTAGCTTAGATTTTAGGCTTAGTTTTATAGGTCAAATCAAAACTTAGAACTATTTTTCTTGAACTGTTTTCAGCAGTTTGTTTTGCTAAGTCTAGGGCCCTGTTTATGCAGAGACTGGATTAGGTGTGTCCGCAAATATTTCTCGTCATTTAGGCTGTGTGTCCACAGGACTCTGGGATGCACAACATAACATTGCTATCTAACTCTCTAGTTTGTCATGCTCATTTTATTAATTCGGATCTTTTTTACCTTCCTTCTCTATTCCAGATGCAAGTTTTTTAGCCTGACAGAAACACCTGAGAACTACACAGTCGTCCTTGATGAAGAAGGATTTAAAGGTAAAATAGTAATGCATAAACATGTAAAGGCAATTTAGAATTTCATCTTGATTCACAGGCTGGGCTGGGAAAGCAAACTGGACTACCTGCAGAAAATCCATCAATCTTCTAGCTCCTTACCATTGCTAAGACCAATAGCACACAAACAGAGACATTTGTCATATTAATTTAAGTGATAAGATTAATGTTTGGCTTTCTGCCCAGAACATTTTGTACTTCACTAAAACCTCAAATGCAGAACTTGGGCCTCATGGGTTTCTCCTTAAGCAAAATTTGAATGTATTTGATTGGCAAATAAGAACAATCTTTCTGCCCAACATCTTTGTCATGAGCAAAGATAGTTTCTTGATGTTCCTGAGAAAGTTTGGCAAGAATTTGTGTCTGAGTAAAAACTAACACAAAAAGTAAAGAGAAGGAA
The DNA here is from genome assembly GCF_001444195.1 of Xiphophorus couchianus. Classification (NCBI taxonomy): domain Eukaryota; kingdom Metazoa; phylum Chordata; class Actinopteri; order Cyprinodontiformes; family Poeciliidae; genus Xiphophorus; species Xiphophorus couchianus. The sequence continues at coordinate 5,978,402 of NC_040239.1, forward strand.
TGTGTTACCTATTCCTAATGCTCCCTCTTTTTTCTTAAAAGGATAACAATTTTCTGCCTGAAGGAACGCTGAGATCAAGCAGATCAGGGAGTTCAGTCCATTTTTTCTCAGTTTCTGAGTGATGCTTTCTCTCAGTATTTTACCTCAAAGTGTATGATGGCACTTTTTTGGAGATGTGATTGATTGACAAATAGATGTTTTGTTTACTGTAGATGAACAGATTCGTCATTGCCATACCCGCTGAAGCAGATGTTTGAAGGCATCCATTGCCTTCAGGGTTTTCTTGTTCTGAGTGCCTATTTTAGAAGCTAAGAGTTGGTGTATTGAGAAACCACAAGGGGCTGTCTGTGAAAAATTATGCCAACTAGAGCAAAGGCTCTTTGAAGGGGAGGAAAGAAAAAGGAGCATTCACAGTCAGTTGCTGTTTGGTAATGTTTTTAGTAAGGTTGACCCTTTACTGAAGCTTCCTGGTTGACCAGCAGTATCAAATTAAACCAAGCAATTGTTTATTTCCTATCATTTCCAAAGACATTTAATTCTCCACACTACTGTAAAAATATGGTGGCCCAAATTTACAGAAAACAAGACTTTCTAGCATTTTTTTAAGTGATACAGAATATTCTTATGTAGTGCTCTATTAATCACTATGTAAATGTATTTGCTTTTTAAAACGTCTTAATTTTACATAGCGTCTCTGTACCTGCCCTAAGAAGTTATCTTGATCTTGTATTTTCTTTGTATGTTTTACTTCATGTTTCCTAAATAGACATATTTCAATTATGGCTATCCAGCTTTGGAATCTTAGGAATTTACATTATTAAGATTTGCCTTCAAAAATCCTCTTAATGACCTATTAACATGTCTGAATAGATAACAAATACTGAATACTGCATACTGGTACTTGGTCTCAGTTTACAGCCTTTCTGACTGGTGTTGGCACTGTGGCCTGTCTTGAGCATGATATATTCTTGTGCTGCTTTTGTGACATAAATAGTGGGAGTTCTTTAGCTCTCTGCTTAAGGGGAAAGATGGAAGATAGCATTTCTGTTAGGATGGTAAAAACAGGAAATAGTAACTTTAAACTGCCTGATAATTTAGGACCTCAAGAAAGTAGAAAATGGATTGCATAAAATCTAAATGAGCTTCAGCATCAAATCCTATATGCCTGCATTAAGGACTAACATCCTCCATATATAGTGCCCCTATTGTACTTCATTGCCTATTTCTGGTGTTAACATTGATAAACTGACTTTTATGGATGAAATTCTAGCACTTTGTTGTAGATTTCACACAGTGTAGTCCAGAGGTAGATGTGTCTTGAATGATCATTAAAGGCTGTGGCACAAAGTTTATCAACAGAATAAAGTATCAGTAAAAGCTTGTAGTACCAAATCAAAGCTTTAATTATTAACCAATTTATTAAATTGAATCAGGAAATGCTGGAAAGTAAGAAATGTTCACTGGATTGTCTGTATTTGAATCCAAATAGAAAGTACACAACTCTTGCTAAGTTAATGTTAAAGCAGGCTGTTGCGGCAGGCTTCTCTTGAGTCGCCTCCTGCTGGACATATGAAAGAATGCACGTCTGAGACACTTGTACATTGCTGTTGTTATTCAATACAATAAGACTATTTCCATGTATCATAGGGTATGTTCAAAAGCTTACATTTTTATCTTGATTTGCCATGTGGATGATCATGGACAGAAGGCCATGTTGTTCGCGGTTCGACACAGATCACTCTTTCTTCCCTTGACATTTGACAGAGCTGGCACCCTCGGAGCACCTCCAGGTCGAGAGCTCTATCTGGCTGCCCCTCAATGTTGCCTCCAACGGCAACGCCTCCAGCAGCTCCCAGGCTGTCGGTGTGACAAAGATTGCCAAGTCGGTCATCGCTCCGCTTGCCCAGCAGCACGTTTCTGTCTTCATGCTCTCCACATATCAGACTGACTTCATCCTGGTGAGCGTCCTCTTAAAAACATTTGCAGAAATCTGTTGAATTTCTTCCTACCCGTGAGAAGCTTTTAGTCTCCAGGGTCTGAACCCCATCAGACAAAATAGGCCACCATGTCTGCATCTTGAGCTAAAGTCATTTCTGACAGAGCTGACAGCATCAGAAAATTGGTTGATGTATTACATGTCAAGAAGTAAATGAGCAAAAATGTTTAACAACATGGCAAACCACTGCGTCAGCAGGAATATTAATGGTTTACTTGCCGACTGAACTGTTTAAAGACTGCATTCTTTGGGCTTTAAAACATGTCATCTAAATATATGCAAATGTAACATTACATTTACATACACACCCCTGTTAAAATGCCAGAACTGTGTGATCTTAGATAAAAGAAGCCATGCTAAATCAATTAAAAAAGCAAATAATGTGACATTCATCCTGTTCACCTACAACTAAATCTGTATGTAAAAGCCACCTGCTTTTACATACTCTGCACACCTTTAACTAATACATTGCTGAAGTACCTTTTGATTTCATTTCAGCATTCAGGTTTTTTTGGGGTTTTTTTGTGGATAGTCTTTCAGTATTCCACATCTTTGTAATATTTGCCCTTTATCTTGCAAGATCTATATATATATTTTATCTCTGAATTGGCTCTATATATGCCTTGACTCGCAGTGATGCCAACAATAAAAATATCTATTAATTTTCAACTTTCTAACTGAAACCTGATGGTTTGGGGTCAAAAATTAACATTTTGAAGCATTAACAGTTTAATCCGCTTTGATTTAAAGATAAAATAAAGTAACCATAGAGCTTGACACATCACAATTAAAAAAGCCCAGAAAGTTTTTGATCAAAAATATCAGTTTAAATGTCTGTACACTTATGCAGAAGGTTGTTTTTTCAAATTCTCACTTTTTCAATGTCTCTTCTAAACAGCTCATATTTGTAGTTAAGTTGTGGAGAATAAAAATAGCTGTAATGTTAACAGGGGTGTGTAGACTTTTAGGAGCTCCTGTATTCAACACAGTTTTAAAATGTTACATACAGTACAGTGTTTCAGTTTGTTCCCAATATTTGTTTGCAGGTTAGAGAGAAAGACCTGTCAGTTGTCATCAATACGTTGAATGAGGAGTTCAACATTTTTAAGGAGGTGGAAGGAGAGTATGTGCCTGTGGGTTGCCAGGACTTTACCAACGGCCTCTTGAAGAACGCCAAAGAAGGTTTCAGCATGAATTTTCTTAACTTTCAAACATTCACCAGACTTGCCTGAGGGACTCTAACTCTAACCTAGAGCAGAAAAAGTGTTAACAATCTTGTAAAAAACCTGTTTGCTCACATTGTATTTAGTTAAAAATAGAGAATATATTTTTCTTTCCAATGATAAAACCAAATAAAGAAGTAGCATGCATTATAATCCAATTAAAAAGTAGCAGGAAAAGATTAGGGTTTCTATAGCAGCATATTTGTGAAAGTAAAATCATATTTTTGACTTAAAAAGAATAAATTAAAATATTAATATGTTGGAGATTTCCTACTTAATTTCTCTAAAAATGCTTTATTTCTTAGCCCTGTTTTTGACTTAGACTGTATTTCTAATCAAGTGGTTTTCAACAGCCACACTCAAATGTTTTTTTTGTTTTTTTTTACTGGTTCTGTGGAAACTTGTAGCTTCTTTTGTTTGACCAAACCAGTTTCATCTACACTGCCACAACTTGCATGTAGTTTTAGACAGCTTGTTTTCTTTACTTTTAATTTGGTACAAGATGAGATTCTTCTACATAAATCATTCTTCACAAAGTAGTTATGGCTTGTTCAAACATCACTTTCATCTGTTTTACAAACTTTTGCTATATATAGGTAATCAGTATATTTAATCATTGATCTATTGTAAGCCTATTTCAAGATATTCTTACAAATTTGTACATTTCACTTCTCCACTTTTTCTGTTAAGCTAAAAAAACTAAGTGCAAGACTGTGTGGTTAGTAAAATTTAATGATCAAACTAAGATCTGGTGATGATGGCCATCCCAGTTTAAAGGATTTAGATCTGTATTCAGCAGGACAGTAGAGAATTTAGATAGACATCACTAGAAGAACAGAATCAACAAAGTCTGCTTTAGGTTTTAGTGGTTATTCTGCACTAAATGGTGGCATCCTTTATAGGAAGCTGTTATTATGTAATCCTAAAGTTTAGAATATCCTGAAAGGTTCATTCTTACACAATCTCCTATGTCTTTGCATCTCCATGGGATCCTGGTATTTTAACGGCTCTTTGGATCAACTGACTTTTTAAACTGAATGTAAACTGTCTCATAAATACATCAGAGGGCGTCAGTTGTGTCCACATGTTGTCAGTGTGGACTTTTAGTTCAGCAGAGGAAATCAAGGTTTGTTGGAGATTTATTTATGGGTTCTAGAGCAAATGAGGCTAACAGTGCAAGATTTCAGGTGATATTTTTACAAGTGGTTATATTAGATTAAGGAACTTTTTATTGATTTAAAGTAAGAGAGACTGATTGCAGAAACGAGCTGTGGGGTGTTCTAAGTTGTTTCCAGTGAAGTAACTCAAGTACTATGGGAGAAGAACAAAGAAATAACATTGAATGCTTTGCTACATTTATGTCTATTATTATTATTATTATTATTATTATTATTAATTATTTCATGAATCTGGATTATACTGTAAGTGGGATTAAATTTTGGGCAGCAAAATTCTGCACAATAATGCATAGGACAGTCTGCTTTAATTTGATGGTCATCAGCATTATGAACTGATGTGCCTTTTAAATCAGTTGTCGGATTTATCAATACCCAGGTGTTTAAAAGCTGGGATTCGCCCAGTGAGGCCCACAAATGATGCCCATTGTAACAGTTGTGCCAACTGATAATGCAAACTCTTAAATTTGTTTATCCCAAGTCATTCACATTTGTGAAGTGGAATAATACATGTAACTCTAGTTTCTCTTTTTACCACGTAGACAACACTGGTACAGCATTTTCAATAATGCTAAAATTAAGCTGCAAAAGATTATAGAGGGTTAGGAATTAGATGGAAAATATCAACTGAGTCTTTGACCTGATAATTAATGTTCAGTATTTTATCAGTATCAGTATATTAGTTGAGTTTTTTTGTTGAAATGAAATGTTATGGGTCTTTTTTTCTTTTTAGACTCCAGTTGTGGACTTGATCCTTCCAGAAAAAAAATATGTGTTTTTCTTTGGCTTAAATTAGTTTATTAAGAGATTAAATTGACTTCATCCTTTTCCTCAACCAAACACCAAGCACATCCGAATTTTAAGGTGTTGTTGTGTTTGCTGTTCCTCCAGCCGTCCAGCCCACAGTTCACCCAGTGCTGATCCCACAGAACCAGTTCTGCGTCATGTCTCTGGACCCGGACACGCTGCCGTCCATCGCCACCACGCTCATCGATGTCCTCTTTTATTCCAACAGGTGAGATCAAATTTCTTCACAGTACTGCAGTACTGCACTGAAGCACAAGATGGCAGCACACAATCTCATTTCATTATTCGCTCAAACCATGTGAAATGACACCAGGTTGCTTTTGTATAGGTTTTGCACTCTGACTGTATTGCTGTAATTATTTGTTAAAACTGATAATCAAATGTGGGAAACTGAAAATAGACGAAGCATTTTTTTTTCAAAATTCTTATTTTTGTCTTGTATTATCTTTTTACTTTTTAAAAAACTTTTTCATTAGCTGAAAGCTGAAGTCATCAAAATGACAGAAATAAACACTTGAATTCTCAAAAGAATGAACCTATTTAGTATGAGAATTACTTTCTAAAACAAATGTATTTTTCATTGATAATTGCATTTAGAGATATACACATGTATAGCTAAATAAAATGCAAAATGAATATTTTTGCTGCCATTTGTTTTTGTCATTCTGAATGCGTTTTTGTGTTTAGTCCTAAGGAAGAAAGCGAATCGTCTACGGGTCAGGACTTGGAATGTATCAAGTTCTTCTCCTTCTCCCTCATCGATGGATACATCTCATTAGTGATGGACACTGAGGCTCAGAGACGGTAAGGATTCACTCACCGTATAGACATGTTTGTAGCTACCATTAAAACAAATAAATGACACCCTGTTAGAAACATTCCCAGTCTTCATGTTATTATATTGAACTATTATCAGTTGTTCTAGAGCAGGGGTGCCCAAAGTGGGTCCTTGAGGGCCAGCATCCTGCATGCTTTAGTTCTCTCTCTTAGCAAGTCAATGTTCATCGTAGCCCTTCTAATGAGCCATCATTTGATGCAGGTGCATTATACCAGGAAGAGAACTAAAACATGCAGGATGCCGGCCCTCCAGGACCAACTTTGGACACCCCTGTTCTAGAGTATACATATTTGATCATTGTTTCTTAGCTTATAGTAAAGCAATATCATATTGTTCCAGGTTTCCTGCTGACCTCCTGTTCACCAGCTCCTCCGGGGAGCTCTGGCGGATGGTCCGTATAGGTGGTCAACCGCTGGGTTTTGGTGAGGCAATCTGCTTTACCTTTTTTCTGATTTTGACAGAACAATAACCACTTTAACGTCAAGTTTGAAGTGGTCTGTATATCTATTTACTTTACACTAGAGCTTAAATGAGCAATAAAAATAGCATTTCTCTATTTAAATATTTTACCAGTACAACCTTTCTAAGACTCATCTTATAACTTTCAACATTATTGAAAAGATTTTATCAAGCAAAATGATAAAAATGAACAAATATCAACATAGTACTTAAAAGCTGTCACAGGAATTGAACACACTGAAACTTCTTAGTTAATGTGTATAAATGCAGTGCATTTGATATTATTATTATTCCTGAATAACCATGAAAATGTGATGCATGTTGTTGTCTCCTGTTCAAGTCTTAACTGTTAAAAGGGACATATCATACAAAATTAACATTATGCACATGCTTGTACTTCCATTTGGATCTTTAATGCTTAAACAAACAATCCAAGCGTTAAAAAAACATCCACATGTCTAGCAATAAATAATTTTTTTTGGTTTCTGGAAACTAGCTGTTTTACCATTGTATGTGCTGGAAAATGCAAATATTTTGATGTTGACTTGCCAATCAGAAACCACTTTCTGCATCTTTAATCGTTGTGCAGGAGTCTCCACTTCTTCTACATGAGAAATAAAAGTTTGTTCATTGGAAAGATAAACCCATACTGGTTGGTTTTAAAATTTAAATTTCTGAATCAACTTTTCTCACCATTCAACCACATCACATCTGCCTGTGCATTCTGTGGCTGCACTAACTCTATGTTCATACAGGAAATCTTGATCTCAATTCTGAATTTTTGCTAAAATCTGATTTTTGGACTTTTTTGGGGGGGATTTTGTTCTTCCCACTAATTAAATGTGACCTCAATGAGACTTCTGTGTAAATGGCTTGCATCCTCAGATTGCCCCACATGCACAAAAGAAGAACATTGACATGACACAACAGCACATTGTTTAAGAAGGTAATAATTTTGGAGCCATTTATGGATCAATTTTATTATTTAAACTGCAATGAGTGGTAACAGCACCATTCTAGAAACATAATGACTCGAACGAAGCTAACTAATAGCAGTGACATTTTGTGGAGCATATACTGCAACTTCTGTAGCGAAGTTTGTTTGGATGTTTAGTCAGAGATGGGAGTGGTCTGATTCAGTGATACAGACTTCTTTCATGAGTTCATAAGTAATGGCTGGTTTACCAGGACTCTTAATTTTACTGCACAGTAATACAACAACTCTGGATTAATATATTTTCTATATTTTAGCAAATGATTTTCTGGTACTGATTAACATTCTGGACAGAACCAGCATTTGATCCAGACATATATTTTATACTGTGAAAAGTTAGAAGTGAACGTCCAAAAAGTGCCCTCATACAAAATATGTTCATTTCCTGATATCTAGTAGGTAAATTCCAGCTTTTGTTTTTGACTGTGCTTTCCACAGAAAGCAGGGTGGTTGTTTCCATTGAAACGGAACTGTGAAGACTAACATAAACATTTTCAAAATTTAAAAAAGCAAAGAAATTCACAGAAAACTCCAGCATTTTTTTATGTGCATTTGTATTGATTTAGAATTACAAAAATGAGCGAACAGAACAAGATCTTGGAGTGAAAACTGTTGAATATTTTGAAGAAACCATGATCTGCTGTGTAGATTTGTATAGAACTGGATCTCCTCTCCTCCTGAACATCCTTATTACTAATATAAAACTGGCTTGAGGCAGGTAGAGCTGTCACAACTTAATTTTTTTTCATCCATCCATCCATCCATCTTCTTCCGCTTATCCGAGGTCGGGTCGCGGGGGTAGCAGCTTCAGAAGGGAGGCCCAGACTTCCCTCTCCCCAGCCACTTCTTCCAGCTCCTCCGGGGGAATCCCGAGGCGTTCCCAGGCCAGCCGAGAGACATAGTCCCTCCAGCGTGTCCTGGGTCTTCCCCGGGGCCTCCTCCCGGTGGGACGTGCCCGGAACACCTCACCAGGGAGGCGTCCAGGAGGCATCCTGACCAGATGCCCAAGCCACCTCAACTGGCTCCTCTCGATGTGAAGGAGCAGCGGCTCTACTCTGAGTCCCTCCCGGATGACTGAGCTTCTCACCCTATCTCTAAGGGAGAGCCCAGCCACCCTACGGAGAAAACCCATTTCGGCCGCTTGTATCCGCGATCTCGTTCTTTCGGTCATGACCCAAAGCTCATGACCATAGATGAGGGTGGGAACGTAGATCGACCGGTAAATCGAGAGCTTCGCTTTTTGGCTCAGCTCTCTCTTCACCACGACGGACCGGTACAGCGCCCGCTTGACAGCAGACGCTGCACCAATCCGCCTGTCGATCTCCCGCTCCCTTCTTCCCCCATTCGTGAACAAGATCCCGAGATACTTAAACTCCTCCACTTGGGGCAGGACACCCCCCCTGACCCGGAGAAGGCACTCTACCCTTTTCCGGCTCAAGACCATGGCCTCGGATTTGGAGGCACTGATCCCCATCCCGGCCGCTTCACACTCGGCTGCGAACCGATCCAGCGAGAGCTGCAGATCACGATCTGATGAAGCCAAAAGGACCACATCGTCTGCGAAAAGCAGAGATGAGATCCTGAGGCCACCAAATCGGATCCCCTCAACACCTTGGCTGCGCCTAGAAATTCTGTCCATGAAAGTGATGAACAGAATCGGTGACAAAGGGCAGCCCTGGCGGAGTCCAACTCTCACCGGAAACGAGCCCGACTTACTGCCGGCAATGCGGACCAGACTCTGACACCGGTCATACAGGGACCTGACAGCCCGTATCAAAGGGCCCGGTACCCCATACTCCCGGAGAACCCCCCACACAGCTCCCCGAGGGACACGGTCGAACGCCTTCTCCAAGTCCACAAAACACATGTAGACTGGTTGGGCGAACTCCCATGCACCCTCCAGGACCCTGCTGAGGGTGTAGAGCTGGTCCAGTGTTCCACGACCAGGACGAAAACCACACTGCTCTTCCTGAATCCGAGGTTCGACTATCCGACGGACCCTCCTCTCCAGGACCCCTGAATAGACCTTGCCAGGGAGGCTTAAGAGTGTGACCCCTCTATAATTGGAGCACACCCTCCGGTCCCCCTTTTTGAACAGGGGGACCACCACCCCAGTCTGCCAATCCAGGGGAACTGCCCCCGATGTCCATGCGATATTGCAGAGTCGCGTCAACCAACACAACCCTACAACATCCAGAGCCTTAAGGAACTCCGGGCGGATCTCATCCACCCCCGGGGCCTTGCCACCGAGGAGCTTTTTAACCACCTCGGCGACCTCGCCCCCAGAGATTGGAGAGCCCAACCCAGAGTCCCCAGGCTCCGCTTCCTCAGTGGAAGGCATGTTGGTGGGATTGAGGAGGTCTTCGAAGTACTCTGCCCACCGGCCCACAACGTCCCGAGTAGAGGTCAGCAGCACACCATCCCCACTATAAACAGTGTTGGTGCTGCACCGCTTCCCCCCCCTGAGACGCCGGATGGTGGACCAGAACCGGAATTTTTTTTCCATGTTTAAAATTCCCTAAAGATCATGCCACTCTGGGCAGTGAGCCATATTGCCCATATCAAGAACTGCCACTGGCAACAACTGTTTTTCAGTTATTTATTTTGCATCAAAGAATCTTTGCTTTTATCTTATTATTGCAGTACTATAATCTATGAACCTATAATCTATAATTATGTGATACTTTTACATTGATGGCATTTCCTCCTTGTGTTTCAGATGAATGTGGCATAGTCGCCCAGATATCTCAGCCCCTGGCAGATGGTGACATTTCTGCCTATTACATCAGCACCTTCAGCTTTGACCATGCTTTGGTGAGTCCAGAAGGTTTCCCTATGACACCTGTAGCGGTAGAAACTAAATGTATTTGGGTAAGATTTTGTAATCTTCACTTATCTCACTTTATTACATACTTCTGGTTTGAGTGAGCATCTTGATGATAAAAACTAGATTCTGAAAGTTATTTTCTTAAAGATTCAGCTGCTTGGATCTTTTGTCATCTTCCTGAAGACGTATGATTCAACCTTAAGGGGTTTTTTTGTACGAGTAATTCAGTCTTATGACTAGGAGGAAAAATTCTTGCAGCATGTAAAAAATGACCCTCTTAAGTGGAAAATTATGTCTTTACTTAGTCTTTACTCACAGGTTGGAGCTTACTCATTCTTTTAATTTCCGTGCACTTGAGATATCCTGATTATTCAAAATGTGAAAAACGTATATTCTGGCATTTTGATACTTAAGTTTTTGGAATCAGACTTGTGTACCTTCTCAGATTCCCAAGCAGCTTTGTGATTTCCTGACATCATGATTATTGATTTTTATCAGACTTTTTTTTTTCTTTTTGTACCCACATTGAAAGGTAATTTCTGCCAACCGGTTCATTTTAAAATGGATTGGGCACATTTATTTTTCCATGGAAACTATCAAAAAAATTAAAACAACATAAAGCTGCATACAAACTTTTGGGACAAATAGCCAATAAAATGTATCTTTTTTATCTTTTTCTTGATTATTACCGTTCTTTTCCTTGCTATTTGCAATCTTACATGTCAATAAAGTGCAAAACATTTGTGTAGCTAGGCTCTACTTTCCATTGCAATACCATCCATACATCCATCCATTTTCTTCCGCTTTATCCGGGGTCGGGTCGCAAGGGTAGCAGCTTCAGAAGGGAGGCCCAGACGTCCCTCTCCCCGGCCACTTGTTCCAGCTCCTCCGGGGGAATCCCGAGGCGTTCCCAGGCCAGCCGAGAGACATAGTCCCTCCAGCGTGTCCTGGTCTTCCCCGGGGCCTCCTCATGGTGGGACGTGCCTGGAACACCTCACCAGGGGGTCCAGGAGGCATCCTGACCAGATGCCCGAGCCACCTCAACTGAAAGTAATCTTGTTTCCGGTGAGAGTTGGACTCTCACTGGAAAAGAGCCCGACTTACTGCCAGCAATGCGGTCATACAGGGACCTGACAGCCCGTATCAAAGGGCCCGGTACCCCATACTCCTGGAGAACCCCCCACAGGGCTCCCCGAGGGACACGGTAGATCGCCTTCTCCCAAGTCCACAAAACACATGTAGACCAGTTGGGCGAACTCCCATGCACCCTCCAGGACCCTGCTGAGGGTGTAGAGCTGGTCCAGTGTTCCACGACCAGGACGAAAACCACACTGCTCTTCCTGAATCTGAGGTTCAACTATCCGACGGACCCTCCTCTCCAGGACCCCTGAATAGACCTTGCCAGGGAGGCTTAAGAGTGTGACCCCCCTATAATTGAAGCACACCCTCCGTTCCCCTTTTTGAACAGGGAGACCACCACCCCAGTCTGCCAATCCAGGGGAACTGCCCCCGATGTCCTTGCAATATTGCAGAGTCGCATCAGCCAACACAACCCTACAACATCCAGAGCCTTAAGGAACCCCGGGCGAATCTCATCCACCCCCAGGGCCCTGCCACCGAGGAGCTTTACCATTGCAATACCCTTACAGAAAAGAAGATGCATATGATCAGCTGTTGGGTGTCAATCAGGCTGACAAACCTGGACACTGCATTTTATTTCCATTTTTCTTGTAAAAATGTTCAACATCCATCAGGTTGTGTGTGAATCAGCGGTCCCTTTTCAAACCCAACCATAAATTCTCTGTCAGACTGAGGGCTAGGCTTTGACTTGGCCAGTTCCACAGCTTCCATCTTGTTGTCTTCAAACCATTTCTGTATTGTTTTAGCTGGAAGCCTCAGGTTGTTCTTCTGCTGAAACATAAATGCTTTTTTAGTAGTACTCTTCCATATGGAAACAAATTGTCCTCCAGGATGGCCCTATGTTTTGCTGAATTCATTACACCTTCTTTCTTTACAAGTCTTCCAGGGCCTACTTTTTATCTAAGCTCAAAATAAGGCAAAATTAACCTTCTGAGAATTTTTTGGAGAACCACATTTGGTTTCTACATGGTCATAAATATAAATTAGATTCCAGAATCCTCTAAAATGGGTGCATGTTTATAGCAAAATCCCAAATTCTATACTTGATATGGCTGCCATCTAGAATTTAAAGAGGCCCATGTGGTTTTTCAAGAGAGGGCTGTCTAAAGGAGTATCTATGCTAATTTTGGTGCATGTATCACCATTTGAAAGACTCTACTAAAGTATTGCATTATCTGCTGCACTACACAGTACAAGGCTTCCACTACCATGCTTCACAGTGTGGATGGTGTCTTTGTGGTGATGCACAATGTTTGGTGTCTGCCAAACTTAGCATCTTGGACAAATCAAACAAAATGACGTTCTTCCACCCAACCATAGAGTCTCCCACATGCCTTTTGGCAAACCTTATTCAAGCCTCCCTCAGGGAACTCCTTCAGCTCAGTCATAGTTACTAGCACTCAGTTAGTGTGGACAGCCTGATGTGGGCAGATTTACACATGAGCCGCAAGTCTTGATGCTTGATTTGAACTGAATTCCAGGGAATGGTCAGTTCCTTAAGATAATTTTTTGTTTCCATTGCTTAACTTATACTTTTCACTAACCTTCACTTTGATTTGCTTAGGGAGTTCTTTATTTTTCATGTTGTAATGGTAGCCAGGAATATTAATTAACCAGTGAATGGACATTCCAGACACAAGTGTCTTTATATGACAGTTACTTGAGACTCGGTCACTGCACTCAGGTGATCTCCATTCCACTCATTGTGAGATTACTAGCACCTATTGGCTAAACCTTTATTGACTTATCTCAGTCACTTTAAGGAGGGTGAATATTTACACAACCACTTGTTTTATATTACATATTTTTAATTGTCATTATTTTATAGAAATCAGTTTTCATTTTGAAATAATAGTTTTTTGGTATTTTATCTGTCATAAAAAGCCAAGATTTATTGATCATGATTGATTTGTTAAAGCAATTAAAAGGGTAAAATAGCTTTTTGGGGTTTTTTCTTCATAGAAATAGAAAAAAATTGGGGCCCTGTCAATTACAAAATTATATTGTGTTTTTTAAATTGTTTTTATGTCGGTACAAGACAAGAACCATGGAAATTAATAAAGTCAGGTTTTCAAAGGGAGAGATAGAAAAAAGAACAGTGTCAATTTGTAGCCCAGTTTTTCTCCAAGAGAGGTGGTTAGGCTGTGTGAGATTATCAACCATTTAGCATAGTTAGCTTTGCTACAGACTACTGTTTGCCTTCATTTCACTAGCATTTAAAGAACTAGGGGAAAAAGAATCTACCAACATATTCATATATTTAACTTGTACCTGTACCTTTTACCAGTTAACAGGTGAGTCAGTCAGCAGCAGCTCTAACCCCCATATCACAATAATCCCTCCCCCTGTCCCACTGAAAACGGTGAGCAATACTGTGTTCAGTGACAAGTTAGTCAGCATCATTCCAGGGAATCTGTGTGGATTTTTAATGTCTCACTGCTCTTTTTACAATTACACAACAAAACAATATACTGTATATTAGTGACAGAAATTCAAACCATCTTTATGAAGTTATAATAAAAAGCAGATTCTTGTCAGTCCAGATAGTCCTGCCTTAGCTTGCATTTATGGGATGGGATGGGTCAGGAGGGACATGACCCTCCTGACCCATCCCCTCCTAAGTGAAATTAAAGCTGCAGTATGTAACTTTTATTAACAAACGGTACATATTTGTTAAGCCTGTCAATATGTTGAGAGATTATCTGAGAATAATTTAATTCCTCTGCCTTCTCCCAGTGCTCTCTAGAAACAACAATCAGAGACAGGAGGTGGGTTTTAGTGCTGTCAATCACAATCTTTAGACGTCAGTAGTAGGTCAGGGAGGAGCTGAAGGAGATTATTCTTTTCACAGATAATCTGTCTCATAACAAACTGTCATGACAGAAAAGCAAGGCAGTTGCATGCCTTTAAAATTGTGATGCTGTTTATGGGTCAAATAGACTCAAGAAATTGTAACAGCAGGGAGGGCGGCCAATTAAAGTTTTTGTAGGCCTGTCGCGATACACGGTAAATCAATTAATCGTAAGATAAATTAAAACTATCAATGTCATTTTAATTATCGGCATTATCGTCTCTTCCGGCCCTTTTCTCTTTCTGTTGATGACACCGAATGAAAAAAGGCTCAACTCCGGTGCTCTCCACTGACTCCCCCTTCCTCATTTTACTTAGTGTAAAGCCCAGCGCACACCAGCTGTCGGCCGATTGTCGGCCCATTTTCAAAACCTGAGAGACCACACATTAGCCGACAGAAATCCTAGCTATAACGGTTCGATCGGGTTCGTTCCTGCCGTGTGGTGTCCAACAATGGGCACAAAATAATGGCTACAAGTTCAGTTAACTAATTTTAAAACCAGGCATTAATCAATGCTTTACTACAATCTACCTGCAATGCATGTGGCTAGTGTCAGCGTAAAGTCCTGACTGAATGAAAATCATTAGAACCTGTTTACGTCACGTTAACGAAGAACAGCTGAAAAGTTACCGGGTTTATCAACTGTGGTACCAATTTCGCTCCAACTCCTCCCCTTGTCATTTCTATATTCTTTGCATGTTGAATAAACATTAATGTTGTTTCCATGTATCATCCGCTGGACTTCGGGTTGCGCCGTGTCAACTGTTTGGGATTCCCTTCTATAATTTCCCCTCAGAAAACACGGAGGAGAATCCGGGCTTTCTGATTGGCTACCTGTCACATTCAACAGGCTGCGTTAAAGCTCCCAGTCGGGGAAAACCCTGATTTAGATCGGAGAGGCAACGACGATCTACCTTAACACACCACACAATCTTAGAAAGACCAACGTGCTAAGATTGTCTTAAGGGGAAAAATAGGAGCAAAAAATCATGTAGTGTGAACTATTGCATCAGGTAGTCGATGTGCCCATCTTCTCTATTTAAATCTAATTATTACTGAAGGGCAACATAATATACAGACTTCATAAGCTGCACTCTTTTGGTTGAATGCAGTATTTATTTCCACTTTGGCTTTATGTTGTTTAGTTTTTTTTTTCAAGTGAGTTTTTTGTTAATGGAGACTGAGAATCCATTTTATTTTTTGTTTTGTTTATTTTGTTTATCAGCTCAAGTGTTAAGTGTTCTTTTGAAAATAAAGTGCATCTATCTTTGGCAGGAAATCGCATGCATCATTTCCATTAAATCAGTGTAAAAAGGTCTTCAAACAATATTATCGTTTATCGCAATAATTTTTGAGACAATTAATCGTTGATCAAAATTTGCTATCGTGACAGGCCTAGTCATGGGGCCCAAGTTTCCTGGCAGTGCCACTGGCTATAGGAAATCCTTTCTGCTTACACACATCACTATCTACTATTAATATTTAAGCAAAATTGGACAATATAAGTTACAACAGCATTGTATTTCACTCTGGGATTAATACATATTCTTGAATTGAATTGGATCACATCAAGACTTCCAGTCTAATGAAAAACAAATTACAGCTTGTTGTCACTGGTTTCCACTTGTGATTTTTTTTTTTTTCTGAAGTTAAATTGGTGGACTTGAAATTGTTTAGAAATTTGCTTTCTTATCTTCCCAGATTGCTGGGCAGCACAGTTGCTCCTCTAAGATATTTTCCTTAGTCTTTCCATCTTAGTATTATATTAATACACTTGTAGCAAAACTGCCTAAAATCCTGCTTTTGTAACTATTACTTACTTCCTGTGAGACTACAGCAAGTGTAGTCTCACAGGAAGTGAGACTCCAGCAAGTGTGAGACTACAGCAAGTGTAGTCTCACTTGCTACTGATCAGTTAATTATACACATTTGATCAGCTCAAAGAAAAAAGTGATTTTGATGCATTAATTGATTACTTCAATTTTATGTTAAACATTTTCCATAGTTGAAGGTACTTTAGCACATGTTTTTTTGGTTCTGGCCAAAATTACGTATTTTTTGGTCTCATCTTTCAGTGGTTTTCATCTGTGTTTAAAATTATTGTCACACCTTGAACAGCTTTGTTTGGGTGCCTGAAGAATCTGGATTGTAACTTATGTATTGCTCTAGCTCTTTGTATGATGATTGCAAAGCAAAGAGGTGTATTCTGAAACTGTGGAAGTCCGATTTAGCCCCCAAGTTTCAGACCTGATTAACTGAACTTGTAAGTATCCTACATGTGGAAAGATTGGGATACAAACTTTCTGATACACTCTGAAGTTTTCTAGAATAAAATGTTGGACTATGTGACGGACTAATGATGCTCCCTTTACTCAACCACTTTATTCAAGTGTCTTCCAGATAAGATGGACAGTTGAGCAAATAACACAGTTGTGAAATCTGTCCCAGCCTTTTATTTATGTATTTATTAGTTATTTTATTATCATTTTTATTTATTTTCTTGTGTAACATTGACACTTTTTTAGTTTTGTTTTTTTGTTTCTTTTGTTTTGTCATTTTTTGTTGTTCTGTTGTCTCAGGTGCTTATTGTCTTTGTGTCCTTTAATATAATTTTATTTGAAAATCTTCATATTATTAAAAAAATATATATATATACATATATTCCATAGTTTAATCAGCAATGCCCAACTGTTTAGTCAGTGTCGTCTCCTATGTCAAGTGATGAATGCTAATCACATGTAAATCTGGTGAGGTTGGGCGTTTGCGTGTTTTTATGTCTATGTCATGACTCTTAATGTTCCACCCAATGAATGTTTTAGTTTGTAACTCCTTTCCGTGCCTCGCAGCATGTCATAGAATTACATTGTGTAATCATAATCGTTCCTTAACCTTGGAAAAAAAAAACCACAAATGGGCTCTAATAATAGTGAACCTGACGACATGCATAGGAAATCATTTTTAAAAAGTTCAACCACTTTTACACTTCTGAAAAAGTCTCCAAAATGACTGGTTGATAAAGGCAACTAGTAAGTAGGAGTATTCCTCTTTTGGTTGAATTTTAAGTATTCCTACTCCTAGAGTATAGCAGAGATAATCTTCCATGATAATGGAGGCAGAAGAAACGGGTAACTTCCCGAGGTCAACTTTATAAAAATAAAAAAAACCTATTTCAAAAATAAAATATCTCCCTTTAATTAATATTAATATTACCACTGTTCACTACTGGTGTCATCTTCCTAATGAACCTATATACATGGCAGTGTCTTTATTTTTTTGGTAAAATGACGCATAACATTTTTTGTAAATTGAAAGAATAGAAAATAACTGGAAATGAGATAAAAAACACTTGGGACAAATGCAACGACCAAATGATTAAAGGCATTCCTAACTGGTTGCAAAACCAAACCTTCGTCACTGCAGCTATGGGAGGTTACTGCCTGGCCTCTAATATAGCAAATTATAATTATTTAGTATTTAGGTTAAATAAATTCACTTCATCTAGCTGAATCTTTAAATTGGCAGTTCACAAATATTTTATTTCATTGCATTGGTCTGTTTTTGTATTTCTATCAATGTGCAACCTGTGAAGACTGGCTAATTATAACCTATACCCATTTGCTTGTCCTGTTATGTTCCTGCTGCTTAACCTGTCCATATATTATGTCATCTCTTTATTAAGAAAATTCTCTTTTATGCTTTTCATGATCTTTTATTTCAGTACTTTCTGTTTTAGTTAGCTTTCAAACCCCCTTTTCCCTTTTTTTCAGTGGGACAAGGTTCTGATAAAACCTAAAAGCTTTTATAGCAGACCAAAAAGGGGTTTGATGGAACAAGTGGTTTATAATGTATTTTCAACTCTTATGAGCGTGTGTATTCTTCGCATAACTATGTTTCTAATAAAAATATAGGTAAAGTAAATAAAAGTTCTGTAACTTTTCTTTTCCAGGTGCCCGAAGAAGACATCGTGAGTGTGACGGACATGCTCCACCACCAGAGGAATGAACCATCCACCACTTGACTCGTCGTGTCCTCCCCTCCTTGGTCAGTTCTTCTTGGACAGCGGTATCAGGAAAGGATGTTAACTGTGCCTAGATCCTCACTGCATCGCCAACAGTATTAACAACTATGACTTTGCCATTAAAACCAGGAGCGCTTCTTTATGACTTCTCTAAAGCTCGTCTGTGACGCTTCTTGTCTTAGCTAAGCTAGAAAAGATTTGCAGACAGCCCCACCAAACCCCAGGGGGCCTTGAAGGACACACATGATGCACATGATGGAGACAACAGCGCACTTATACAATTCAAATCAGAAATTCAGGTATGAACAGGTAAGATAGACTCTTTGTATTTATGCAAGATCCTATGATCTATGTCTGGTATAAAGTCAAAGTATTCTACAGGACTTCCTCATGTGGCAAACACAGACTACATAGTCTTCCTTTTATATGTACAGCTTGAATAATGAGACTAATGCTGGGTTCTTTTGCTTAATTAGGAGAAAATGCATAGTATTTTTCCCCGTTACATAAAAGGCATGTTCATGCACTTTGGAAGGTCCATAAGCAGCAGATAGGAAAAATGTGCAAAGTTATCCAAAGTGTTCTCTGTCAAAGATCTCTCTAATTGAAATTGGATGTTTATGCCTTGTGGTTGCAATCAGCCCATTAATAGTAACTGACACAGCCATTAAAACATATTTCTGTAGGCAATTAATTGTAGTTTACTCATTTCCTGGAAGCTGAGCATCAAAAATCATCCCTTACCTTTTTAAAATGCAAACATGACAAGAAGATTGTGGGAGAATGTCATATTATTCCAAGCCTTCTCAGCAACCTTCGAAGGAAAGACTTGAAAATGTTATAGCTATAAGCTGTAATTCCAGAATTGGTTTCATAATTTAGCTCCTCAACAAGTACAAGTATGTGGATATCAGGTTTCTAACTCCATAGCTAAAATATGTGAGAAGTAACCTGTTAATTATTTTTCATCTAAGAGTATTATGAGAGTTCTTTAACACAAGTTGTAGCTCATTTTCCTTTGATAAGAATGAGGAGTGTGAAATTCTTTTTTATAATGAGTCAGCATTTTTAAACAACAATGTCATGGTCAATAACACTATGTCTTAGTTTTTGCTACTTGCACAATAAACCTATGACTAATAAATTTCAATCGGAAGTTGTTGTTTTTTTGGTACAACTACGTTTTCTACCATTTCTGAAGTGTTCTGTAAACCTTTGTAACTTTTGTGCTGCTTTCTTCATTCAATAAAAACAGATTATATTAAAAAAATCTTATTTTTGTCACTGTAAAGTGAAATTATTTTGTACATTGTAGGCCAAGAGCATTGTTGAAATGTTAAGTACCTCATGACATCAAGGTATTTAGTCATTTAGGCTTTTTTAAAAAGGGAACTAATATGGTGATTAAAACATTATTGATGGATTTCTCATCACTGTATCTTTAAAAGGAAGTTTTGAAGTCACTGTCAACAATGTCATTACTTCACATCTAAGAACAAGGATTCGGGTATAAAAGTCTGTCTTAAAGGAGGACAAGTTCAGTAAATCTTTGCACCTAGATATTCAGTACAAGGCTCACATCAGTGACAGCGCTGAAATGGCTATTAGTATAAAAAAAACAAGGCACCTGAGACGGCCGGACCTTAGGAAACAACGCATTTTCAGAACTAAAAACTCAAGCTATTTGGCTTCACTGCTGGCTTCAAAGAACGGTTAGTTTTGGATGAAAAATAAGGTGTTGGTTGTTTTTGTTATTTTTCTTCATTTTTAATCTAAAGACTCTAAAGTTGTATATTTAAATGTCAGATAAAGAGTTAATTTATAAAAACTGAGATGAAAAGGAACCAGAGCATATCCTTGGTACATCGTGAAGGTGGACCACAAGATCAGAAAGCACAGATAAGAGATTTATTTTCCTTGTTCTCATGAAATAAGTCACTTTTTCTGATCTGATGTGTAAGCATTCATATGGAATGCTTACACATCATGTTTTATGTGCATAAAAATGAAAATAACATGGATGTCATTGTGAATCTTGGAATCTAGTTGTGAAACTCCTGATACAGTAAGAATGACTTTCATTGTTATGGTATCCTAGGTCGCTAAAAGAAAAATCATAAAGGAAAAGAAAAACGTTTTTGGGATTGAAATTGAACAATACCTTCAAATTAATTCCCGAGTCTTTAAAATTCTAAAACAAGCCGTTATCTGTCATGACGTAAGTGTCTAAAAAAATGTCAATGGAATCTTATTGAATGACTGAGTAGATTCTGTGTGGGTGTTGTCTTCTATAAATGCAATATAGGTCACTATTGTCACTGAAGAGCAACACCTTGAGTTAATGAAGTCACTTGCTACCATCATTATGGGCTCTAAGTTCAATGGATGTCTCATGCACTATGGTAAGTACTTTTAACTATAACTAAAAAATTGTTTTCAGAGTATCTAATATTTTCTTTTTAGTAAGTATAATTTAATAGATTAGCTTTTGTGGCTTTTCCTTTGGTTTTGTGCTTTTGCAACTTTTTGTAGTTGTTGGTATCTTCTCATTAATGTCTCCGTTTGATAATTGAGCATGACTTTTGTTGTTACTTACTGGAAGAGCAGTTAGATTAAAAGTTCAGGAGTTTTATGATACATAAAACCACTGAAATGTAAATCTTGGTTCTGTTTACAGACTTTTCTATGCCACTTTTAGTATAAACATTTTCATTTTAAGATGCCAAGAAGATCTACAATACTAAGATTTATACATGCACTTTACAGAAGAAAATACATAGTTTTCTGCTCAATGTCTGACATTAAAGTAGCTAAACGTTCATTGTTTTTAACCAGTTACACTTACACAAATATTGTTGTTTTCTAAAAGCTAGAATAATGGGATTAATGTGTTTTTCATTACGTTTTTATTAGTATCATTCAAAAATCGACATCTATTTTCTTTGTAGAATTTCATTATAAATTATATTATTTGGGTCAAACCTTGAGGGTGTTTATCCAAAAGCTGTGAACAGGTAGATTTGTTTTTTTTTTTTGTTTTAGAGTAGTGGTACTGGTCATTGTATCTGTACCAGGTCATTGTCTATAGCTGAATCCCATCTGCAGTCCCATTGCAGGCCAAGATAGGAAAAAGCCTAAAAAACAATTAAATACTGAGACATAAATTACATAAAATAATCCAGCAACATTATTTCATGAGTATGTATTATCTTACACAACTCTGAATCCCACACCACCAAAAAATATTTTTAAAAGATCCTAATCATTGAATGTAAATGTTTGGTTCCACCTGAATGTACATAATATTTTTTTTTATTTTTTTTTCTGTTTAGTGCTGGTCCTGGTGCTTCTGGGGAATCACTGGAGTCTTGTACTTCCAGCACCGACTGAACACAAGTGTTTGTTCGAAAAAACGGTGGATCTTATGAATTTACTGGTACATGAGACAAATGAGACACTGCAACAATATCTAAGTACCAGTGTAAGTGATTTTATAATTTGCTGTACCAAAGCATAATTCTGTTGCTAAATAAGTCCAAACACTGGCAACAATTTTTATCCTCACCAACAAATTATTTGAATTTGAATCAATTCTTTGTAAATTGTTGAATTTAACAAAAAAAACACAACTAAATACCAAAGCCCAACCCAGAAGTACTTTCAATGGGGAAAATAAAAAGAAAGAAGTTAATGGGTGCTATAGTTCCTTTCAGAAAGAGCAATTAATCTAGTATTGTGCAACTACTAAAAGTACCCAATATACTAGCATATACGCTATTCTTTTAGACGTAACAGTAAAACAAAATTAACCTTTGACATAGCTCTTAAGATGACTGATTGGCTGCTTTCTGAACTTCCCAGTTATCTGTGGCTCATGCTTTTTGCTCTTCAAATCCTTCAGATTTCCAGACAGAATGTTTTGTGATTGGCTCTAGTCTAAAACTAAAATGTGTATTTTAAAATGACTTTTTTAACCCACAATTTTTCACATTTGCTTTTCTTCTATCACAGAAGAAGAACAATTCCTGTAATCCTCACATTCCAGATGAGGTTCCTAGCGCCACGGTAGCTGGTTTCAACATGATTGAGAAGCTGCAAGACATCTATTCCAGGAATGAGCTTTTTTCTTTGCATCTCTCCCAAGTAGAAAGATATCAGAAGAGCCTTTTCAAAACAGATTCTGTCCTGGAATCTGTTTTGAACTCCTTGTCAATGCTAAAGATGAGACTCAACCATCTTTTAAAAACAGTAGAACGCCATATCAAAACCATGAACCCATCGACATCTGTGCCTGCATCACCTGCTGCACTGAACCTGCCCCATCAATATTTCTATGAAAAGAAAGTCTATGGATGTGGTGTTATAGTCAGGCTGAGGGACTGGGGACAGAATGTACAGGAGGTACTGGAATCCATGTGTAGCAGCAATATAATATAATATATATATATTATATATAGCTTTAAGAAGCTATATATAGCTTCTTAAAGCTAAGGGAAAGGGGAAATTTCTTAATGATGAGGAGTTTAAAAAAATAATTTGTGTTTTTCTAATGTTATTTATCATGGTCAAGATTTTTATTTAAATATTTATACTGATGTTGGAGTGAGATAGCATAACTTTATTCCTTTTATAATATTGTTGCTAAAGATTTTCTTCTGACTAAATGTTGTGTGCTCAGCTTTGACTCGTGTATCTCCTACAGTGATGATGATGAAATGATGGCCAACCTTTGCAGAGTTCACAGATTTTCAGAATTTGATGCCATTTTTGGTTTTGTTAAGACTGTAGTTAAATGCACTGGAATTGTTTGCACTATAATGTAGTTGAGACCTGAATTATTTAGATATTTATAAAATATGTATTTATTTAACAATAAGAACACCTGTCATTTTTATAACTGTATTTAAACTATTTATAAAAATTAATTTATTTGACTGGATAACGTGGTGTAATGGTAAACTTTGGAACATTAGAAGTGAAAAAAGAGGTGGCATTCTCTAAAAACTCAAGAGTTTTGAAGAATGAAATTATATTTTTGGGGGTGGAAATTGGCTGCTCAACTATATATACACCTGGGTACAAAATGATAGCCACACATCACTGATCATAGAAATACATTTCTGTGATAGAGTAATCAACAAATAATGATAATAATATATACAGTGCTTCTTGTGTGTTCTATCACTTACATTGCCTGTATCTGAGTTAATGTTGGATTAATATTGAACTTAATAGCTAACATTACCAAACATTACCAAGTATTTCTGTTTTACTTCTGCTCATTTTAGTCATGCTTCTCTGACTCTGGTGTAAATCATCTGCTCAATCAAGAGATGAGTGAAAACAGGTTTGCATCATTTGGGTCCATTACAGTGAAGAGGTAGCTACTGTCAAAATGTGAGAGGGTATGTTTTAGACTTTCTAACAATAAACTCTTTTCTGATTAAATTATCACACTCTCGGATATCTGTATTCAACGAGGCTTTCAAAAATGTTGGTGTCAGTGACTTGGAATATTTTTTTTGTAAATGATTTTGTATTATTTTAGAGCTGTTTATATGTGTTTGGGCTACCCACTTACTCAGAAGGTGGTATGTTCCAGTTACTAGGTGAGGCTCCTAAAACAGATTTTTGCACTCTCATTGAAGCAGCAAGTGTTTCTGTTTGTTTTTACTCCTATTTGTCTTTACTTTGGATTTATTGCTTTAAATTATGAATGCTCAACATTGTGGCATTAA
The DNA here is from genome assembly GCF_001444195.1 of Xiphophorus couchianus. NCBI lineage: Eukaryota > Metazoa > Chordata > Actinopteri > Cyprinodontiformes > Poeciliidae > Xiphophorus > Xiphophorus couchianus. Next base: position 6,002,468 of record NC_040239.1, read on the forward strand.
TATTTTGCATTTCTATAAATTATATTTTCCAATTAATTTTTCAGGTGTGTGTTTTTCTGTTTAGGAAAATGGACAAGGACAGTCTCAGGCTTTGTAAAGGCATTAGATTTTAGATGAATGTATTCAAGTTTATTATCCTGTGTCAGCCTGGTATTCCTTTCATTAGCTATTTTATTAAAGTAAGTCAGTCTGAAAAAGAACAAGATTCACTGAAATACTTCTAGTTAACTTGTGGTAAGTTGCAAAGATGCACAGGAAGCAGAGGCCTGTCAGAAAGGTAATGAATCAATCATAGCGAAAATGTGTCGTCATAAAAGTACCTAGAAATCAGCTGACGTTAAAGAGGCTTGACACAAATTTTGGATTTCTGGTTTGCAGTAAAAAACAACTACAAATGTTAGTAATGTGAAAGTTACAGCACTGTTCAGCTCGAGACAGTTTTGTGAAGTTCATAGTGTTTTTGTGTCATTTGCAGTATTTCCTTCAGTGGAAGCGACAAAAATCATGGTAAGATGCTGACTTAATGAATGAACCCTGCGCTGATAGGCGTATCACTTTTGTGTTTTCAAAAAAAGACATGACTGGAAATAGGGGAAGTTTATCTTCAGTAGATCTTACACGCCTCTTTTAGCCAGGTCATAAATATACATATGATGCTGTTTGACTGAGATGACATTTCTTTACTGATCTGTCATTTAAACTCTGTGCCCAACAAAAATGAAAGTCAGAGCAGGTACTGTATACCGTAAACTTTTTTTATTTTTATTTACACTGATAAATTTGCATCGACAGTATAATGTAACATATTTCCTTGCAGATAGTAATTGTTCTAAAATGTTGAAATTATGCACCGACATTTGCAGGTCTGCTTGGTGTGGCATGTGCCTGCATGGTGCTGCTGGTGGAGGGCTTGGTGGCAAGAAATGCTACAACAAAATGTATTGCTGGAGGAAGTTGCAAACTCAAAGAAATGGTAAATCTCACAAGACGACAGATGAGAGACAGCTTGTCAGACTTTGTAAGTATGCACTAGTGCTTGTATGTGCAGAATGGTTTACTTTGCTTTTAGGTTGTTGCCATTTTAATGCACTTTGAAGCTAAAAGGATAAAACAAAATTAAAGATATTTTAATCGGTTGCATTTTAAAGCTGTTACTGTGCATTCTTTGCTTAAACAAATACACTCATAGTTTTAAAGAAGAAAACAATAAAAATGTATTTTAATATGCATATATCACTGTCTAAATGCAACATCTACAGGAAGAAAAATAAGAATTATGTGACAAAACCTTCCTTAAAATATCAGAATACTTTAAATTAGTGTTGGAAATATTCTGCTCAGTACATGACAGCAGATTGTATATTTTTTTGTTCCCATGCCACCAGCATGGTATTTACAAAGGTAAACTACTGTATATATAACTGGATACTTTCGAAGTATTTATCAGCACTAATCTTAACTGACTCAAGTCTTGAATGGTATGTAGGTAAATGAGTAGACGAAAGGTGCATTTTGATGTAAGAAATACTTCCTGATTTAGTAACTGAGTCATCACATCCAAAGATTGTGCTAAATAACTTTAAGATCATGTTGAAATAAAATTTAAGACATTAGCAAAGTATCCATAAGCCTCGGTATGTAATGAACAACATTATTAACGTATGTAATGGACCTTTCTTTCAGGACAAAGTCAATGGGGAACACCTTGGTACTTGGTCGCCTGGCTTCCCTGAGCTGGAGGTTCACCTAAACTCTACTCTCGACGCATCAAAAGTCCTGTGTAGCCTCACCTACATGGCTGAAGGTCTGGAGAAAATCTTGGAGGATCAGAATGATCTGAATCCCACAAATATCTTACTTCACAATATGCTTAGAGAAACAATTACATGGGTCAAGATGCTTAAAGATTGCATGAAGCATTCTTTCGAGGCCAAATGCCCAAAGAAAATATTGCCACCCAAGATGCCTGAGTATACTTTTGAGAGGAAACAGTGGAGTCACACTCTGTTGATGTCAGCCGAGAAATATCTAGGTTGGCTGCAGCATAAAATTACAGCTAGAAAGGCCAGACAGATTAGCAAAAAGACCCTTCATACTAGTAGCACTGATTCTAGATACCTAAAAGGCAGTGTACATCATTTGTGATCGCATCGGAAAATAGTTCGTTTCAAATGCTGATCTGATTACAATTAGTGCCTTTAACTTCACCATTAGTGACTTTCATTCATGCAGCAATTATTTCTTTTTACTTTTGCAAGACTATAATAATTAAAAGTAGGTTATATAATTAAAAAAATAATAATTTTAAAGTAAACTGACAACTCTAATGGTACAATTTACATAAACTGTTAGCCTTGTGTTTATCAAACAGCCAATATGACTCACATATTTATCTTTTAAGTGCACAGTTCAGAACCAGTTGGTCTAATTTAGACAATAAATAGCTGCCATTTAGCATAGCAATACGGAAAAAAATACTAAGGATACATTTCCAAACCAAGACTTAAAATTATAATAAAAGTGGCAAACGTCAAAATAAAATGAAAGTGATTACTTGCTAAAAGAAATATTCTCGTACTTCTAAGTATTGCTGTTATGCTAACATTAAGCTAGCTATACTTCCTGGGCATCATTTCATCTACATAGACCAGTTCACTAAAATTAAGACATTGCTACATACAAGCTATATCAGAAATGGCTTTGTTTTATTAAATTTGATAACCCCCAGGAATTGACACATCTCTTTGTGACTGTAATTAATCAACTTGATGAGAAGGGGTTCTAATGCACTTCTTAATTACAGAAGGGTGTTTTCTTAGGCTTCACAGTGATTAATTGTTTTGCTCTGGTCACCCATCCCTTGTGAGAAGGCCAAACTGCCTGAGGGGAAAAGTTAATCTGGAAGAATCACTTTCTGAGGGTTGTTGGTTTAGCCTTTAATCAACAAACTGAGCATGAAAATTTGCAGCCAGGTGGGTATCTGGGCTTGCATCAAAGAAATAAGAAAACAATACTGGAAAACACAAGAGGATTCATTCTGGTCTCATCCTCATCACATCAGGTGATGAATTCATTCTTTGCCATTTATTCTTTTGCATGACTGTTACATTAGTGTTCAAAATGTGTAACGGTTCTCCAGACTTAAATGTATTTTATCAATGTGCTGATCCATAATCATGAATGGTATATATATGTTTTGCTGCAATAAAATTGTCATTTCAAGATTTTTTGACTTGCATGATTCTTTTATAGTACTTTAAACTTAGCATTGAGCAATACCATTTACTCTGTCAGCAGTCACCACAAAGGAAACTGCAAATGTTTCTGTTTCACAGTCACTTTTTATTAAATATCCATTTTATATGCATGCAATACACACAAAAGCACCGACACATTACTAGCCATTTCAGTTTTGTCCACAAAGCAAACAAACAAAAGAAAACAGCTATGTTAAGATTAAACCAGTTTCTTAATACGAAGATGTATGAAACAAAACCTGATGAGGAAGCTGTCTGTGCAGGAGACCTGATGATCATCATGGATGAATGTATGAAGCGTTCTATGCACTTATGAAGTGTAAATAATACAATTTAACATTTGTCCTTCTTTCTGAGGTTGGAGGTTTTGAATGTCTTCATTTGCAAAGATAATGCCAAACTGTGCCAAACAGCATTTATTTTATTAAGTCTCTTCTTCAAAGTACTTTTTTTTAATGATCCATGGTTCCACTTGTCCTTCTTAAACCAACTAGGTAGTTCCAGTTCACACAGGTAGAAGCTCTGGAGGACTCTCACCATAGCAATATTTTGCTTGGGGGTTTCGATAGGTGTTCTCATGCTGAACACTCTGTGCAAAAGGAGAGAGAATTGTGGATAAAGTTAGCCTTTTTTTTAATCAAAATCTAATATAAGCTTAAATTTCTCACTTAAGAGGCCCATAATGTTGCAAGCATTCACAGAGAATGATAAAGTCAATATATAATGAATATGGAAATATATTTAAATATAATTTTTGACACAGGAAATGAATGAGACAACTGTAACAAATTACTGATAAAAAGCCACTAGTCCACGGTTTTTAATCTGGATTACATAGATGCTAATACAAGCAAAAATCTTGGCTACTGTTGGTAGTACGTGTCATTAGGTATCTGTGGGGAAAAAAACCACAAATTTTATCATGGATATAAAAAGTCTACACAATGGAGTACGTGATTATTATGGTGCAAAACATGACATCAAGATAAATCATTTATACTCTTTTTCTAACTTAAATGTGTCATTTATGTGTATAATTTCCTGTTTGGTTCAAAAACAACATTGCACATCACCAAAAGAACACAATGCACACAGTGAAGGATGGTGGTGGCAGCATTATGCTTTGGGAAGGAACCTCAGTTCCAAATACTAATAAACGTTGGCACAACGCCTTTAAGATTCTGCTAGAAATATGCACAATAGCCCAAAGTATAAATTCAAATCAAAATAAGGAATTCCTTCCATAACTGGGTATTACATTTTAGAAAGGCCTCTGTCACATTAATAGGAAAAAGTTGCATTGTAGCTTAGCTTGGTCTCATTTCCCACCTTTCTTTTTACAAAGGTGCAGAGACTTTTTATATGCACTGCATATTCCTTATGCTTTGTCAATGTAAGCGAGGCTATAATACGAAATGCTAAAGTTTTATAACAGTACTCTTTACTGGGATCATTACGTACTTGTGAAGAAGTCCTACATTTGGCGAGGCACAACTCAAAATGATCCTCCACGGCTGTAAAAAGATTCTGGAAACCTTTAGCTGCACGATTCAGGAAGCGCTCTAGAAGAAGTTGCTGGGTAAAAATACACAGATAGGAAATGGGTCAAATGCAAAACACAAGATGAGCAGATAAACTATTGAGGTTTTTTGTCTTGCACAATCCAGTAGATAATGCAAAATCATATTCAACTTTGATAAAAGTAGACACAGAATCCTTGCATTTTATGATCATTTCTTAACGTTTATGTTGAAAAAAGGTGCAAAGAGCTTCTCATTGCAGTTATTAACCAAGTTTCTCATTGTGGTTATTAACCCTGATCTTGTAGAGCCCAGATGTGACAGACTACCTTATCAGGCTGGAGGCAACAAGACACGCAATACTCATAGATGCTGCAGCAGCCGTTGGCCAGGCAACTTTTACAAATATACTGTCTGGTGCTGGGAGCATTGACGTTACAGCAGCCATTAACCAGCAAGTCCTTTCTCTCACAGACATAACCTGTCAAACACAGGAAAGCATAAACATTGATTATAAATAAAAGGCGATGTTATCACTGTGATGATAGTGAGTAATGGTCACATGACATACCAAGTTCATCTGTGAGTAATATCTTGCCCTGAATGGAGTTTCGACACTGAGTAATCTGACGGCTGCTGTTACCCAGGTTGAAACGCACTTTCCAGGGGATGCGATGGTCTGAATCTTTAACTTCTAGCAATGTGCGATCCCGAATGGACCTCTCCTCCTGCAAAATCAAAGCAAGGAGATGTCAAAAAAATGCATCCAAGAAAAAAAAAATGCATAAAAAAAAGCTGGACAGAAGCATGTCTTTTCGCATTGGTATGTCAAATCCATCTGGATAGTTTTTTATTGTCTCAACCTATCAAATTGTGCAAAGTCTAACTCACAATAAAATTGACATTTTTATAGACTTGTTTTTTCCCCCCACATATTCAGTTTTGATTTTCACAATTTTCTAAATTTCAATAGGAAACCTGTAATCTAGAATCCAGAAAACAAAAATAAAGACACAAGAGCAGACTGTGTCTCGACTCAGATATGTTTCTGTGAACAACGTGGCATTATATTCAACACATCTAACCAAAAAAAAAAAAATTATAAAATCTGCTTAGTTTAATAGCAGTGCAACTAAAATCTAGGTAAAATATACTGCTTATCCATCAAAGTAACAAGGGAGAGTTGTTTTTAGCTCTGCTATTAAAAATACAAGAGGCCTGGTACAAGAACTCATTTAAATGACAGTACAAAATTTCACAACAAAGTCTAACTCAGAAGTGAAGTGAAGTGCAACAAAAGAAACAAACAAAAACAGACATATTAAAAATATATAATCAAATGATTGCTTTTGTTAAGTGGGCAACAAACAATCATCAATCTATCTTTCTTTTTGGTTCTATTTCAGAACATCCTTCCTTTGGCTTCTCCCACTTGTCCTAACAAGTTCACTGATAGACTATCTCCAGAGACAGTTGGCTGGACAATTGAACCTAATTGTTTATAAAAGTGGGAGGAACCTCCAATACCCTGAATAAAACTCTAAACTATGTGCAGAAAGGCCACAAGTTGTGGCTCAAATGCAGAACCTTCCTGCTACCAACTGTGCAACCATGCAGCTGCTTTTTAATATTGCACAAGAAAACATAAAGAGATATAAGATATAAATATATTTCTACTATCTTACTGACAACATACATTATAAGAATAAATTAAGTAATTTTATTTAGAGTTCCTAGCTTCATGTGGCCTGCAGACAAAAAAGGACACCCCTGTTTTAATTGTGCCAATAGTAACCTATAGAAAAGACTATTTGATAACATGGAAATGTTTGTCAGCAATTAATAGATTTAATCAAACTATACTATATAATCTATACATCCTACTGCAATAAAAGACGAATTTGAAAGCTTTTTGTACATCTTTACCTGGATTGTCACCAATAAATGTGGCCAGGATTGTACATCCCTGCCGAACCGCCCCCTCACCTCAGCAGAAGGTAAACCCATTTTCCTCAGGTGTAGTGTGTGTACCTGTTTCAGTGTGCTGGTGAGGAAGTAGATAAGGGACAATCCGAAGACGACCCCCAACACCCAGCGCCTCCTCAGTAACCTCCGTAGCATCAACATCATAGCATGACTTTTTTTTAGGAAAGTGCAGGTGCCAGTCCAGACCACCAATCCTCCTCCTCCTCAGGTATAAATCTCCGGACTGCCTTCAGCTTCGAGAAATTAAAAGCGATGTGACAAAAGGTGCAAAACGTGTTGAATCAAACCAGAGCTGCCTGCTGACTTAATGTCAACCTGATCTGTCATTGGATTCCATGCATAGTTTAGCTAACCCATGTTGCGCTTTTAAGCTTTTCCCATTTACTTTAGACTGACGAATCTTCCCGAGGAGCTGGTAATTAAAAGCATGCAGTGACCAAATAAAAGTAAACGGTAGAAAGGTAAGCTAACCGTGCTTCATCATAAAAGCTCGCTTTGTTAGCTTGCAAACTAGCTAGCTGTTGTTAGCATTGCATTAGCGTTTGGTGAGCAGTGCCAATGAGACAATGCTAACGTTGCCTAATAGTGATGTTTTGATCTGCACCGACGACGCTGTCTCGGAAATTTCCAGCGTTAAAAGCAGCAACAGTTATGTTTTTTCTGCGAAATCTGACATCTCGCTGTCAACAACATCAACACGTATCTCAAACACGGATGTGCTCTGATGTCATACAGGAAGTTTTCCCAGCAGTAAACCCTCAGCATCATTACCACCATCATCCATCCAGCGAGTCAAAGCTTTCCATGCTAACTATGACAGCAGCTGAAACAGAAGGGTAATTCACGAAGCTAACGCAGGTAAAGTAATCATGTAGGCTAGCCGTGCAACTATTAAATGCGCCAAGTAAAGCTGGAGACCTTAAAAATGGGCTTTAATAGCCATGTTGCTTTGTATTTACCTTTTCAGGGCTGGGCCATGTGGTGATGCCATGCAGAGGAGACACAGCAGCAACACGGATGGCATGTCCTCTGAAAGGTGGGAGGAAAGGACAGCTAGGACGCTGCAATCCACACCGTTATGTTGTTTAGTCTGCCTTGGTGGTCTTGACAACTTCTGTTACTATTCCTGATTAAGGAACAAAGATGGTCTATATTCAAGATCTTGTTCTAGTAGCTGCCCAATATGCAAAATTGATGTTCAGTGGGATGAGTATTGAAATTTAAGACTTTTCTTTAACACATACTTAATGCATTACTCATCAGTGTGCAACTTATTCATGAGTTGCTATGTTTACATTTTTAGGAATTCAGTGTTACTCCTACACACTGCAGTTGTAGCTTAAAATACTGTGATATTATGTCATTTGGGGCATTCCTTATCCTGCCATTTGTACAAACTGTTCAGATTTACCCTTTCAAACATATTTAGTTACTTTCACCATGGTTCTTTTTTTTTTACTCCTCCAGGGGGTCTTTTGTGGGCTCTAGTGTCCCTTATATGATAGTAGGCTGACAGGAAACGGGGAAGGAGAGGGGGGAAGACATGCAGCAAATGTCGTCGGGTCCGGGATTCGAACCCGCGACGGCCGCATCAAGGACTGAAGGCCTCCAAATACGGGTCGCACCAACCGCTACGCCACCACGGCACGCCCCACCATGGTTCTTTAAAATGCCTTCACCATGACATAGATATGGTTAAATTAGCCTTTCATTCCGCACATTAAGTCCCAAACATTCAAGATACTGGTGCTTTTAGCATATTTCTCTGTTGGCCTGCTCAAAATCTTAAATTTTCAGATTATAAAACTAATTTTGATATTTAACAATAGTGACCCATGCAGACACATAAAGCTGTGTTCAAATGGTGATTTCATTCACTGAGGGGGAAAAAAAGCTATCCAAACCATCTATGTAAAAAAGTATTTGGCCCGAAAACCTAATAACTAATTGTTAGCTGTTAGCTGCAACAACTGAAATCAGGAATTTGCAATGAGTCTTTAACATCACCCCGAGAAATATTGGATCACTCCTCCTTTCAGATTGTTTTTCTAATTGTACGTAGAATAATCTGATATGTTAAATTTATTTTTAGCCAATTAATTACATAAATGCAAAAGGAAAAGTGATTTCTTGAATAGTAATTGTTTTATAATCTATTTGTTTCAACTCAGAACTCGAAGCCAAACACTGGGGTCGGAGAGCAGCCTGGATGAGAGTGGCGTGTTTGACTGCCTGAAGCCCGATTCGTCCACTTCACCCCAGCAGATGTTCTCAGGCCTGGTGGGCATCCCCTCCAGCTCCGTCTCATCTGCTCAATTGCAAGCAGCTGGTTTAGTCTTAGGCTCTCCCCCTGAAGTTTTTATCCAGATGACTGCGTCTTCCAGGGAAGAAGCAGGCAGCCATCGAGCGGAGGGTGGCCCGTTCCTCTCCCGGCCGCCCCAGCACCACCACCATCACCACCACCACTTTCACCAGCCCCTGCAGCACAGGACATCCTCACTGCTCCAGCAGGCCACCACAGCAGCTAGCCCAGAGAGGCACAGCTCCAGGGAGGAGGGACAGGACGACCAGTCCACCCCAGCTCCGGCTTTGTCCGAGCTGAAGGCGGTGGTTGCGTGGCTGCAGAGAGGCTTTCCATTTATCCTCATTCTGCTGGCTAAAGTCTGCTTTCAACACAAGCTAGGTATTTCAATATTGAAATCTTTTTTGATGTACAGCAGTATTACCAACAAACTGTCTGTAGCAACAGATGGTTATGTTTAGTGGCCATGTTGCTTCTTTACTTTGCAGGTATTGCTGTCTGTGTGGGAATGATTAGCACATTTGCTTACGCCAACTCTACATTCAAGCATCAGGTTTCATTGAGGGTAAGAGAATCCGTAAAGAAAAGTCTTAATATTTCTTATTAAAGCTTCAGTCTTGATGCATCAACAAACTAATGAGGTGAATGTGTTTATACTTCTAGCAACAGCAGGTTCCATGTGCTTAATGTACACAATGCACCTTAGCCAATAAACTAAAGTTTTGCTAATTTAAAACAAATACAAGAGGAGTGTTTTTTTTAACCATCTTTAGGATTAACTTGACTCAGAAAATTCCACAAATTTTTCTAATGCAGAAGATTGCCAGCATTGAGTCTTCTTCCCTCAGTAATAGCATTCCTTGTATGGAACATTATCTGTTCAGAAAAGGATGTGATTGTTGAGTTTCCAACCACCTTTCTCCTCGCTTGGGCTGATTATACTGAAAACTAGTGATCTTCTGCAAATTTCTTAATGAGTCTCTAAAAGGCGCAGTGCTAATTCAGCTACATTTTCCCTGTTATTTTTGCCTACTTCTTTAAGGAGGAGCGGTCCATACTTGTTGCTCTGTGGATCATCTTGTTTCTCGGGGGAAACATTGTATACATCTACTACACTTTCAGCCATGAGGAGCTGCACCACAGGTCAGTGGAAGCTGAAGTGCTTTTGTAGGAGCTCTGTGTGTGTTCATCCACCATCCTATGTTGATTTATTTTGAAGTTATTCCATCATCGTGTGTTTTATTTTCACTTCCATTTCCTTTAGGGAGTGTTACAGTTCTTGTTGGTCATGCTCTGTGAGTATTTTATGTTTGGAGGTTTTGTTTTCTTATGTTATGCTTCTCATTTTTCATTGATCTTGTTTTTAAATGCACCATGCTGAGTAAAAAAAATAAAAACTGTTCACATGTGGTCTAACTCAATGTTGTTATTTTTCTCTAGTCTTATATTTGCAAAGCCCAGTCTCAACAGCTTTGACTTCTTTGATCTTATCTGGGTGGTTGGAATCACCGACTTTGTACTTAAATATGTCACCATCGGCCTGAAGTGCTTCGTCCTCTTCCTGCCCAAGATTATCATGGCCTTCAAGTCAAGGGTAAGAACCCTTTAATATTAGTTTAGAATGTAATTTATTTAAAATAGAATACAACTAATATGAGCACAATTGTCTGCGTTAAACATGTCTTACAAGTCTTATGTTTTGAAATGTCTCAGGCAGGTAAACAAAGAGAGTAAAAAAAGAAGCTTGCTTTTCTATGAAAACAATGTTTATGCCTGTTGCTTTATTATTTCCATTTCCAAGAAGAAAAAGAAATGTTCCTCAGTTATCTGATTTTCTGTACTTTTTGACTTCTTCTGCACAGCTTCTTAGATGCTGTTTCTTTCTGTAATTTGTCATTTGCAGATTTTCTCTTTATTTAGTTACTTCAGAAAAGATGCAGGCCATGTATTGTACCTAGCTCACAAATTATTTGTCATGACATTAATAATAAGTAATTGCTTTGATAATGTGTAACTCTTGCTAGTTTGTATTAACTACATTTTTTATACTTCTTTTAACTTGAAAGCAAAGCCTAACTGGTGTGATATTATATAGCTAGAAATCTGTCTGGAGTGAGTTTAAATTTCCATACATTTTAATGTAACTGTAGCGCTTTTTGATAGGTTAACAATAAAAAGTATAATTCTGTTAATCTGCTTAGCAGTGGATTTTGAACTTTCAAACACAACTGCACATTAGCGAACTCTTTACTTCACCTTCTAAAGACAAAGACTTAAAGTCAACATTTCAAGCAGTGAAGAGTTCACAAATGTGAAAAAAAAACAGATTTTCTAAACTATGATGAAATTCTCCCTTGAGTAAAGAAAGTGCTAAGGGGTCACAGTGTGAAGCTGTTTTGTATTCATAAGCTTTTTAAATGGTGCTCCTTAGGTGTGCTGTTTTCATGTTGTTGTCTGCTTGAGACTTTTGCTCTAGCCTGAGGCAAAAAGAACATGTCTGCAGACACACACTCGCATTGATTTCCATACAGGTGCAGTTCTTTGTGTTGGTGTGTGTTTGTGTGCTCGGTAGACGGTGGTGGCAGGGAGGAGAGGGGTGATAAAAAGTATTAGGATTAAATTTTCCACTGATAAACAAACCTGTAGGCATATCAGAACCACTTCAGCAAGCAACTGAGCTCATTTAGCCACGAGGGAGTTACAGGGGTGAGGTCATCCCTCCCTGGAGCTGGACCATTACCTGTTTCCTCCACTCACACGCACGCGCACCCCCTGCACACATACAGGGTTTAAAAGCTTACAAAGGAGTGTTTAAGTGCTGGGAAATCCCAAATTGTTTTATCAGTTTAATTTATATATATATATATATATATATATATATATATAAGAAATCCTCTGTAAGGTCTTCTACATTAAACCCCATGAAAGCTCATTATTAGTGTTTAAATCTCTCTACTGCATGCGGTCCAGTGAGTCACTAAAGATCTAACACAATGACTGCAGTCAGCACATGTCCGCTTTAAAAAGATCAATGCAATGCATCAATTTTATTACTTGTTGCATTAAAGCAAACTATTTTTTCTGCACAAATAATTCACCTGATCGCTTAGTGCAGGGTGTCCAAAGTGCAAAAGATTTTGTGTGGCCCCAGACTGCAATTCAAGAGTGGCTTCAATTCAGCCAACAAGCAAAAATGTTAAAACACCCACTGTTTTTGTTACTGTGATTATTTTATGAAAACTGGTCCTAACATTTTAGAAATGATGTCTTTCTTATATTTCAGGTGTAACATAAATTAAAGATTAATTTTCTTGAAGAACTCTAACAAGCATTTAATAGAAGTATTCTGTTTAGTTTATTGTTAAGCATGTAAAACAAACAAACAAAAAAATCACTATGAAATTAGTTTGTGTTTTCTTAAAAAAAATCTAATTTATTGGGCTAGAGGAACTTTCAACTTAACAGTTTCAGCCCACATGGCAACACGTTTTAAACACCACTGTCGTAACACATAATTGGTTGATACTCTCTCTGCATTTATTATGATGAAAACGTTATGAAACCAATGAGCCACAAAGCAAATCTGGGAATCAGTACAGAATCTACATGCATATTTACATAAATGTAAAACATAAGATAACAAGTTGTTTGCTTAACAGATTAATTTCTTCATGAAATGATTAAAAATAGGATAGACAATTGATTTTGAGTAGCTATGTGATTTGCAACCCTAATGAACTCTTTTTCTTTTCAGCTTTGTAAAGTAATAGCTATTACATTCATTTTCACAAAAGACATTAAGAAACAATGCAAAAAAGTATGAAAGAAAAATACTGACAGATGAGAACAAAGCTGAAAGAGTGACAATTTATCTTTTGAGGAGTGAGAGAAATGTCAGATTGGTAATTTGGAGATCTTAAAGACCGACACCCTGTTGAGATTTTTTAAGTGCACTCAATGTTTAGTTTTTTTTAAGAAGTGTTTTAGAAATTTCTTCTTTGAATAATAATGGAATGCCTGCTTATTTATGTTTCAGACATCTAATTTATGTATTTTGTGGCTCTAAAATATATTTCCCCTCCAACATTATTTGCCTTTTTTCCCTTGCTGGTTTGGCCTGTAAAGGTAAATTAAAAAATCCATGACATCCTTGTGAAACGATTAACTTTGATCTTGATGAATAAAAAACTACAAACACAAATTAGACTATTGCAAAATAACAATGTCTAAGATTCCACAAGGAGAGACTTGAACTCATTTCTGCTGTTGTCGTTTTCTTTGTGAGATTCACAAATGAATTCCCCTACAAGAAAAAAAAAAAAATTGCTTTGGTTTCTTTGATTATTAACCAATGCCTTTATAAGGAAAACACAGATATGCCCACCACACAAAATATAACAGGCAGGAAACTATTCAAACAGGGCCTGAAGTGCAGCTTCCTCAAAGCGACTGGCTTGTGTCCAAACTTTAAATTTGACAGTTTTCGCGTGGGCATGATTGGCACTGTGGGACGTAAGTCAAAGCTGAACAATAAGGAAGATGAATTAGCAGTTAGCAGAGGTCTTTCTCCCCTACCGACCTGGCTGCTTGTGCCTCTTTACCCACAGTCATCAATCTTTGTCTTCTCCCGTGCATGAAGTCATTATGCAAGCTGGGATGCCATAGGGCCCAGTGGGGAATCAAGTTTACCTTCATTTACCCACCTCTGTTGTTTTTTTCCCTTAATCTCCCCAACTCATTTAATGCACTTTGTAGCTGTAGGGACAGAAGAGTGTTTCTTTTCTGATTATTAGGAGGGAGTCCCTTTAAAGACAGTTTCCGAGCCCCCGTAGGGCTGGGCTTAAAGTGGGCACAGGGGTAGCAGGTGGAAAGAGGCGCTGCCAGTTTCCCTTGCAGTGAAGGGAAATTGCCTGTACTGCTGTGAAGCCACTGAGATCTGGACAGCGGCCATGTTTGGGCCGGAGGCGTGCTGTTTTAAGCTTTTAATACCACACTGCTCTTGACTAGATAGAAGAAGGCCCTGAAGCTACTGAGCTCTTTCTGGGTTTCTGACGGCTCAAACAAAGAAAATCCATTATCATTTTGGTGTATTATTTTAAAAAAATTTAAGAAAAACTTGCTTTAACTAATTCACACTGTCTGATTACTGGGTTTCTCATCTACCATAGTAGTTGTTCATTTCGCTTGGTTTTCCAGGGTAAGTTCTACCTTCTGATTGAGGAGCTGAGCCAGCTGTTTCGGGCTCTCGTGCCAGTGCAGCTGTGGTACAAGTACATCATGGGCGAAGACCCGTCAAACAGTTACTTCCTGGGAGCAACACTCATCATCATTTACAGCCTCTGCAAGGTAAGCAGGACCTCGGAGCAAAGATGTTGTTTTGGTACTTTGCATGCGGATCTTATGAAGTACAAACACTCATTTTTAGATTTCAGCTGTGTTTTTAGGCTAAAGCAGTGATAGGGACTTGACTCTGAGACTTGGACTTGAGTTGCATATCAGTTGCAGATACAGTCTATGGGCCTGATTTTTAATTACGGTGTCCTCAACTACAATTGCATAGGATATTCACTGACATTCATGATGTAACTCCGCATTCAAAATCTCATATAATTAAAATACATTAAGGAACTTTTAATTGAGAAATCTAACATAATGGCCAAGGTGTGGTATGTACACATTATGTGGAAGACTTCTGGAGATAAACCTGAGATTAAATTTACATTTAAATAGGAAAAATAAGGTCTCACAGTCTGGAGGAATAAAAGTTGATTAAGTGTGAAACCACTGGAAACCTACAAGGAAATATTGGAGTCGGTCATGTTTCCCTCTGCTGACAAGCTGACTTTGCTTTCCAGTCAGACTTGACACCTGCCAACAGTGTCACTAACTAGTCTAACGACTATGTCATCTCTGTTCTTGATTGACCAGCAAGCATGTCTGACCTAAAACCTTAAAGAATCTATAGTAATCTTTTGTGCCAGAATGGATTGCCAAACTGAAATGCTCTGAGGTGGAAGTGGAACACAAGGGGAAGTTACTTGCAGCAAGAGATCACAGTTAGTTCTGTTCAAATAAAGACACTTAAAAGTATTTTTAAAGCTCTGAGTCAAATATCTGTCAGTTAAGAATGCTGAGATCACGAAACGCGAACGTATGAATCCCTGGATTGTGCAAGGATTATTGTTACAATGCGGTTTGTATTGTCACATATATGTGACATCTTGGTCCAAGCAGTGATTCAGTAGCTGCGGTTCTTGTTTATGAGCCTCTCATTTGAATCAGATGGACAGTTTCCTGTGCAGTGAAAGAGGTGTTTTCCAATATCAAGGCATAGTAGTGTTTCGATATTAAGATACACTGATCCGCATGTATTGTTTAGTCAGTTTTGTATTAGTCAGTTAGATAACTGAGCAACTATAAAGTTAAAATAAATATCATCAGATCAGGGAGTTGTAGAGTTAAGTGGGAGGAAGGTTGTGAACCATTTCTGAGAAAACTAGCGATTTTCAAACAAATGCTTTGAAAATGAAACGGTCAAAACAGTTTTAAAGATTAATTTTGTACGTTTTCTTAGGTGGTAGAACTGCAGACAGTTTTCAAAAACATTCATACCCTTTAAACATTTCATGTTTTATGTTACAACATTGTACATTGCATCATATTTTATGTTATGCACAAATTATGCACCTAGAATTCTGTAATTATAAGTTAGTGAAGCTTAAGAAAAGGGACATATGATGTACATGATGCATGACTTCTTTTACTTACATCCGAAAATTGTTGTGTTGTGCACATCAACCTCCCCTACTCTGATACTCTTGTACCGTTGCTGTTGTAATTTTCCAAAATGTTCATGGAGTAAGAATATGTTTGCACAACAATATGACTTACATTTGTGTGCCTCATTCTCTTAAAGATTTAACACAAAGGCCTTCCATAAATATATATCCTTGTTTTGTAGAACAGTGTTTGAATGTTTTTGTTGTTTGCTTTTTGTTTCTTCTCATTCTGTTTAGATGCGATCTATATTTTTATTTATTTAATTTAGCATTCTAGAGCTCTAAAATAAATTGGAGATTACTTTTTGATAGAGCACTATGCACACTAAAAGTGACACATGTTGCTTTACACAAATTGAAAACACAGGAACAAGCGTGCAAAGAAAAATCAACAATTACATCAGTAAATGACGTTAACAAGAAAATAGACAGCTGTCATGAAATTTAAAACTGAAAACACTTGTAAATGAGAAAATACCAGGGACATACAGTACAGACCAAAAGTTTGGACACACCTTCTAATTCAATGGGTTTTCTTTATTTTCATGACTATTTATAAGGCAAGAAATCCCACTTATTAACCTGACAGGGCACACTACGAAGTGAAAACCATTTCAGGTGACTACCTCTTGAAGCTCATCAAGAAAATGCAGAGTGTGTGCAAAGCAGTAATCACAGCAAAATGTTGCTACTTTGAAGAAACTAGAATATAAGGGGTATTTTCAGTTGTTTTACACTTTTTTGTTTAGTGCATATTTCCACATGTGTTATTCATAGTTTTGATGCCTTCAGTGTGAATCTACAATGTCAATAGTCATGAAAATAAAGGAAACTCGTTGAATTAAAAGGTGTGTCCAAACTTTTGGTCTGTACTGTATGTAAACAATGCAAAAATATGATAATTCTATCACAATAACAAACTTCAACCGTAACCAAAAAGATAAAACATAAAATTACTTTATTATTGTTATTTTGAATCTGAAACAAAAAATCTAATTACTTAATATTTGTTATATAGATAAATAAAATAAAATTATGGATTAAAAAAAATAACAGAATTTCTAACACTTCTAAAAATGAAATTAACATTAAAACCATTGTCTGTTACAATGCTAATAAATTAGATTTTTTTTGTATTGCTTATCAAATTCAGCATTTCAGACAGATCACTGCAGACGCAAGCAGAATGCGTTGAAAGTAAAATGAGGATAACCACAACAGGCCCAGGTTTATATTGTTGTTTAATTTCCCATAACAACCTCCACCCAGAAGAGTGTTTTTTTCTAGATGTTTTTTTTTGTGCTAGAGAAAACCACATGAGAAATCTTTGGGCTCCTGCATTGTAGTGATAATGCAAAGTACCTTAACTTTTAGTTAATGTCAGCAGTTTTCAGAATGGTTTGTTAGTCTGTTTATCTCGTCACTAGCTTGCCTAGTTCCTTCGACTCCCACCTTTGCGTTCTATGGTTTGGTTATACTTGGTAGAGCAGCCAAAATGATAAAGCAAGGCCTGAAGCAACGACCATCTATATTTTGCAAACATCAAAAAGTGGAGATAGGTTGATTTGCTTGTGGTCTGTGAACAGTTATAACAAGAGCTTTAAGTATACAGGCTAAGCTAGCTATTTACATACACTGTGCTAAAAGACACAATCTTTTTTTGTTACTTTCTGATGTAAAATGTGACTAGCCTTTTTCCTTTTAGGACAGCTAGGATGACCATAGCTATTTATGCTTCCTGAATACCAAAATAATGAGTGAGAGAATTTGCCTGTAAGCAATCTGGGAAAGCCAAGAAAATAATATCAAGGCTTCTGATTCAAAATTCCCAACTTTTGAGTCAAATGGAGACACACCTGTTGATATATTTTAAGACAACACTCCTAAGCACAGTTCTTTATTGTGTGAGATCATAAAACAAAGTCAAAAGTAATGACATTTTGGAAGAGCAAGGTGAACCTCCCCATGTCTGGCTCATCCATGAGGTAAATATTCCAGATGCCTGAAGGTTCCATGATTATGTGTTCAAACAATTACATAGAAGGATAGGCACCAGGAATGTCCAGGCATCATATAGTTCAGGAGGGAGATGGGTTCTGTGTCTCAGAGATGACCATGTTTTTATTGAATGGTCTCTATCAACTCCAACAACATTGTAACGTCACTGACAGAAGCTGGTAAGAGAGAGTATTTGTCCAGAGTACCATCATAGAAAGAAAGGCAAATCAGAGATAAATAACCCATTGCTCCAAAAAACATACATAAAAAAACCCAAAAACCATTACAGTGTACAAATTCAGCCAGGGACAAAGACCTTTTGGAGACATGTCATGTGTTCTGAAAAAGCTAAAGTTGAAGGTTTTGGCCTGAAAAACCAGTGTTACATTTGCTGTAAAAGAGGAAAACTCACTAGCCTGAGATCAACATTCAAACTGTGATGTAAGTGGAGCCCTATTATTTCCGGAGAGTAGCAACCACAGTCGCCTTTACAATAGCTACAATCCTGGAGATCCCCTCTAAAGATTCTTGCAACTGCCTGTTTTAATAGTTGAAATGCATTAATACTCACAGTGGAACGGGTGTTAGATTGGCTGCTTTACTAACGCTAGCCAATAGTGTGCCAAGTAGTGGCGTGCATAGGTATTTCAGCTTCCCAAGGTGGATTTTTCAAATTGACGAATTTTCCATGAATAACTTGGAGTCACTTTCTGACAATACGGAACAACATCATGTTGTGTGGAGGTGGGTGTTTCGGCTGGATTGGCCAATACAGTTCACAGATTAGATGGTATCATAGGGAAAAAACATAATGTAGAAATATTGAAGCAACATCTTAAGACATTCGCCAGAAAGTTTGCGCTTGTCCACTGATAGATCTTCCAATGGACAATGACCCTTATGATCCATATTATCAATGTATAAATCAGCTTAAAGAGAACAAAGTCAATATTTTGAAGTCACTGTCACAAAAAAATCTGTCTCAGAAAATGTGTAGAGGTGAAAAGAAGTGTGCAAGCATGGCATCCCATTAACCTGACCCAGTGACACCAATTCTGCCAAGAGAAATGGGCCCAAATTCGAGCAAGATATTTTAAGAATCTTGCGGAAAAATATACACAAAATTTGACTCAAGTCATACAGTTTAAGAGGCAATTTTACTTACTTTGCTTTACTACATAGGTAAAGTTTTAAATTTAATTAATAAAGGAAAAAGAAAAAAATATACATTGTATGTAAATATCCTGTTTCAGTTGTGTAATGTGTTCTAAATATCAGATAACATATTTTAAAGCTGATTAAAATATCTTACAACATCCAAGAGTTTAGCAATATTTCGGTTTTACGTCAATAACACCTTCTAAAGCACTTCTGTAATTGTACTCACTCCTCACCTAAACAGAGACAGAACCACATCTATAAGCAAACCTGGTCTTTTTATCATATCAGAATCAAGAACAAAGAGGAAATGAAAAGCAGAGGAGAAAGCTTTCTTAGAAAAGGTTGCTTAGATAAGTGGTATTAATTTACCACATATATCCCTGCTGCAACTCCTTATCTGTAATTTTGTTTTTCACCAACATAAATATTTAAATGTTTCAATGCAGCATAAAACCTGGACGTCCTCAGTTGTTAGCATTCTCGCATGCAGCTGGTGAGCATCTTTAATGATCACTTCAGTTTAAAACTAATTGCACTCTGTCCTTTTTAATTGCAGTGCTTTGATGTTTGTGGACGGGTATCTGCAATACGCAAGGCGTTGGTAATGCTCTGCAGCTCCCAGGTCAGCCTCAGCCCAATTAAATTTCCTGCACACATCCATTAATGAAATTCTATTGTTTGTTGTGTTTTACATTTAAACAAGAATTTTAAAAAAATTATTCATTTTCATATTTTCTGGTTGGTTGATTGTGGGGTTTTTTTTATCCAAATTTAGAGTTACGGAGTCAGGGCCAACACTCAGCTGTGCAGTGAGGCTGGTGACGTCTGTGCTATCTGTCAGGGGGATTTCAAAGATCCCATTGCTCTCATCTGTCAGGTAAGAAGGTTAAATTCTCTAATGAATAATAAGTAATGCACGTACACCTAAGAGACAAGCATCAGTAAAAACAGAGAGATTTACTGCCCCCTATTGATTGTGTCTTTCACGTGGAGGTTACAGTACATCTAAAAAGTATTTTATGTCGCAGACTTATTTGTTAATGAATTTAATTCATTATTTTTCTTATAAACTCTTCATACAATAGACTATAATGACAGCAAAAACATTGCATTAAATTACATTTGAAATAAATAAAAAAAACACTTAGTCAAGTAAGTTATTTAATACTTTATTAAATAACCTTTGGCACCAGTTGCAGACTAAAATCTTTTTAGTCTGCAAAAAGATTTTTTTTAGTCGGTACACCGTTTTTGGTACCTACAACTGTAGGTATAAATACCAAAAAGCGGTGTACCATCCCCTCCAGCTCAGTCAGGTTAAATGGACTGTTGCATTGATATTTCCTTTTTTGGGGGGCATCGTTGCTGTTTCATTGTTCCCCCCTGCCTCTTTTGTTCTTTCCCCTCAGTCTCTTAAAAAAAGTCGTGTCTAGTCTGGTGCCTGACCTGATATCTCCTTCCTGCCATTACAGAGAATCTGCCTCTGATATTTAAGGCAACCAGACCCATCATACTTGTTTAGCTTACTTAAATTCTGTGCTACTAATAACTGAAAAACAAATGTCCACAGTCCAATTATTTTTTTCTCTATCTCCCTCAGATTTTTGTGAACAAATTTTCTAAATCAGTTTTACATCTACGATATCTATAAATTATAGCTAACCACAGAGGAACTCCAGAGCATGGTGATGGTTGGTCCATGCTGTGGGGATTCTTTTTTCTGGGTCAGAAATTGGGACACTTGTCCATGTAGACAGCATAACAGAAGCATTCTTAAAAAAATCATGTCTAAAATCTGTTGTTCCTGGAAAAACACACTTTTATTACTAGGGGTGGGCTTTTATCGTATTGTTTATTATGTATTGTGATCATTTTTTTTCATGATAAAATGTATGATTTATCATTCTCATGATAAATTCCGAATAACAATGTTTAAAACACCCCCAAACTGTCTGTATTTTTGGGATTGTAATTTATACTATTTTCTCCACAATTTGTTTAAAAAGAGTATAAATAAATACAAAAAAATCTATGATTAAATGCAGATACTGGTGCAGTTTAGTGATACAAATCATACTTTAAGTGACTGGTGTCCTAAAGAAGGGTATTACAAATAGGAATGTTTTTTTCAACAGCAGTATTTGTGGGACTGTGTCAGGCAGTCAGCCATACAGTAACCTAAAAAATAAGTAATAACTTGTTCTTATCATCACACAAAATATTGATAAACTTTAAATCCATATCACCCACCCCTAATTATTACTTATATGAACTTGTGTCATATTAAACATGCCTCACATTAGATAAAAAGTACCTGAGCATTTAAATTTGTGCTTTTTTGCTGCATGTTAAGGGAAACCTTTGTGCTTTCTGATCCTCCACAGCATGTGTTCTGTGAGGAGTGCCTGTGTTTGTGGTTCGACCGTGAGCGAACGTGTCCGCTGTGTCGCTCCACCGTCATCGAGGCCCTGCGGTGCTGGAAGGACGGCACCACGTCCACTCACTTCCAGATCTACTGAGCTCTGACAGGATTTACAGAATCAAAGGGGATACGCTTCGAAGCAAGTTGGACAATGCTGTGGTAAAAGTGTTGAGAACTGAATGATAGCGCACATAAGTCTAATTATCCACGCTGAGTCAAAGCATCAAAGTCAGTCATTTTATTTGTGACATATTTTCTCTGATCATGTCATAAAATTATTTATTGTGATGATGGTGTGCAGAATATACAATCCGTATTGTGAGGGATGTTATTTAAAGTAAACTTTGATTTTAAATTAGGTTTAATTATTTAAATGAAGTGGAATGTTTGAGCAGGATTACCAGCGGCAAGCTATAGTTAATGTGAAGTTTTTGGTCAGCTTGATCTATATTAAAGACAACATTCCATTTTGCTGCTGCTGCTTTTCTTGTGAGTCACATAGTTTTGTTCGTTTTTGTGAAGCATGTTTCAATTAAAGACAACCTGAGGGACATTTTCATTGTTTATTATCATAATTGCTGAAATTTCATTAGAAATATTTGACATAAAAAGAGCCCAGTTTATACAAAAAAACATTACATCAGAAAAGAGCTTATTCTCAGTAGTCACAAACAGCATAAAAGCATTTTATGCACAGGTCCAGCATTCATGGTGAAATGCTACATAAGACAGCCTCAACAGGTAATAATAACGCATACACAAATCTCTAAACAGGATCCAAACACTGTAAAAAACACCTATAAAAGCATCAGCTGTTATTTACATGTTTACAAAGAGAGTTTAGCTTATCTAAAAAAAGTACAGTGCATTGTGGAGCTTTAGAACGGGTGTATTTCAGTGCATTTTTAAAGGTTTCCTGTAGTATTTGCAGCCTATATGTGTCGGGTCTAATCAGTTTGATCCAACTGTCCCTGATGCACTCGGATCATTGGAGGAGAGAACATTCAAAGGCGCACCATTAGTAAGCTTTTCCCTCCGCTGGTACCAGGGGAGGATTACATCACTGTTTTGTTTTGTAAATGGGATGACAGAATCAGAGTGAGAAGGGGGCAGGACAACTGCAAATTCTGTCAGTTTAAAACTCCAAGTCCATCCACAGTGGGAGTTAAGTCAATTCAGTCAGCCTTCAATCTTGGAATACGAAATCTTTTAGGCCATCCCTTCGTCCTCTTCAGTCTGCACATTTCTCCAGCAACAGCATCCTCCTGCATCTCTTGCTTTAAGTGCAAATGATGTAAGCCCATTTGCTGTTCCGCATGTGATTTTTTTTTAGAGGCACCAGTCTACAGTGGGAGAAATGTATCCACATAAAACACATTAAAAAAAAAAAAAGTATGTCCCAAAAGGCAAACATGTCAAATCAGCTAGTAGTTATTGGGCAATCAGCAGCTATTTGATTATTTTTTCCCCCCTCTTTCTTTTGAAAAATCGAACAAATATCTGGATTTTAGAACAAAGGTGGTATTTTGTGCTTAAAAATGTAGCTTTGTCTTTAAAAGCTGGGACTTGTTTCATTCTTTTTTTCTTTTTTTTTTACTCCATTGTCTACACAATGCATAAAAACAAGAAGAATCAATGGGATCAGCTGTCTAAAGGGGCTGCAGCCTGAGAAAAAAACAGGTTATCTTTTAAAGAGTCATAGACACTGGTGTTATCTCACCTGTTGCGGAAGTCGCAACCACGCGCCCTACAGGTGTCGCCTCGCGCTGAGCAGCACAAGCAAGGTGACTTGCACCGCGAGGCACAGGAAGCCTTTGAAGTGGCCGCGCCCGGTCACTGCTGCCACCGTCACTCTGTCTCCGCAGCCGAGGTCGCCGGTTGTCTCCCCGGCTGTCCAACTCTTCTCGAGCTGGTCCCCGATTCTCCGTAGCCGCGACGCGAGCAGCTGAGCTACGGAGCAAGCAGAGGTGCGTCGGCGCGATGCGCTGCAGCTGGAGTCTCCCGGCCGCAGCAGAGGCTGGTCTATCGGAAGCCAGCACATCTTCGCCTCTGACTGAGCCTCCGCGCTGTTCCCTTCTTCTCTTAAAATCTGGGAAGGATATATGAACCCTCCTCCTGCTCCCTCATCAATCCTTAACTGTGTTTGCGATCCCCAGACTCTCCCCACCTCTCGCTGCTGTATTATTCATTACCATGTCACATGGTGTTTAGGGTTTACATCATCTTCTTTCAAGAGAAAGATGCGGCGCTTAACACTCGGATCTCGGATGTTTGGGTTCATCTGAAGAGTCTTTTGTTTAAGGAGACTGGACGTTACGTTCTTTTTCTCTGATGTACAAATTACTCTCACGCTATTCGCACTTTCAATCCACCTCACACACAGAGAATAAATTCTTACGCTATTATTTACACATTTTTGCCGCAAATATACCACTGAGAAAAAAGGAGAAAAACAAGGAATTAAATACTAGCGGAACCAATATAGTGCTGCTTTGTCCCTCATCGGTCTGTTTTTAGGGAAGAGCGACTTTGTTTTTGTCGGTGCCACAAAACACCGACAAAAACAGCAGCCCTGAAATAGGCTACTGTTAAACTTAAAATTACATATTCTGTTCTGTAAAACTTTAAATGCATGCTTTTTGAACGATGACATGGCAGCGAACGAGCTTGTTGCCTTCAGGGAACGCTGGAAACGAGAGTTAAAGAATAGAAAAGAAGAGAATGGACTCGTCTGCGTTCCTTCTTCCTCATCGTTCTCCTCCTCCAGGGATCATCCAGAGCAGAAAGACTTAAAGAAACCTCGTGATACTGTAAAACAAGAGGAATCGAGCTGTACTGAGGATGATGGAAGTGTTAGTGGTGGGAGCTTTGCTGTAGAGGCAGATCAGCCTCAGTATGTCTCCATTGCACGCAGTCTGTTGGAGGGGAGGACCAGTCCCCTGCTGGACAGGATTCAGGAGGAGAGAACGAGGAGAAAGAGGCAGTATCATAACATGACCAACATGTGCAGCGTATCCCTGCAGCAGAGGCAGCCTCAGTGGAAAGTGAAGAAAGAAGAGGAGCTTGTGGATCAACTCATTCTGGATCTGGTATGATGAGGAAGATGCTGGTTGAGCACAAATTCAGTGTGAAAGCGTAGTTTCCCCCTTACAGGTTTCTTCCATCTTTGATTTTTGCATTTCAGATAATCAGTAAATAAATAATCAATTAAATGGAGCACATAAATGACCTGACATGCAAACATAATTGGTTTGATCATTAGCTGTGCCATTAAGCATTTGCGATAATGGGCATTGTTTCTTCCCCATCAATGTGAAGGAATGGGCTGCATCTTTTTTTCCCCAGAAGTGTCTCAATTCAGTCCTATTGAAGCGTTTCAAACATAAATGTTTGGCCGTATTTCTGTCATTCCAGAGTTTCACTTAGCCTCTCCAAATCCCTTGTTTTTAGTGATTCAGAGGTGGTCTTACAAATGTACTTCAGACTATTGTCCTGCTGTACAATAACCAAAGTGCTCCTGGGCTTTGGGTCATGAGCTGGTGGCCGAGCGTTCTCCTTCAGGATGTCTGGTATAGAGTGTGTCACCATTACCCTGAGATTTTTTGAAGCAAAAAAGCCAAGACAGGAGAAATCTCCAGGGTAGCAAAAACTTTTTACAGTATTGTACCCATTGTATCTTGTGTTTTGTACTGTAATCCCTTTTCTTTGCAGAATGAAGTCAACGACATTCCCTTCTTTGACATTGAATTGCCGTACGAATTAGCCTTGAAGATATTCCAGTACCTCAACTGCATGGAACTTGGTCGATGTGCCCAGGTGAGGTGCAGAAACAACAACAAAAAACTGTGTACAGCTGAATGGCTTAGCTCCTTGTAAGAGGTTTTTGTCTTTAAATTGTCAATTATTGGCATGAAAAAATCTAAACGGGGGAAGTGTAGAGGGAGAAAGTTTAGCTTGCCTCACAATAATTACTTAATCCTTTAAAGTTGGTTTTCTTTTGCTATATTTCAAAATTTCATGCAGATTGAAATTCTTGTTTGAAGAGGAAATAATAGCCATGAGAAGTTCAATACAAATGGTAAAATTACATTTTGGTTTTTGTAGGATAAACGTAGGCAGTGTAAAATTACTGGGAATTTAATAACTGAATTTCAGGCATAAACTATGTAGACCCCTTGAGTTTTTTTCAGCACCAGAACTAAACTAGGGGAGGCAGAGTTTAGTTTCTGTGCTCCTTGGCTTTGGAACAAACTCCATGAAAACATATTTATCCAGTTCCTTTACTTCGGTCAACCAATCTAACTGGATTTTTTAAACCTTATTTCTTTTTGTCTTCCATTCATATCATGTAAAGTCCTTTATATTGTCTAGTGCATAAATTATTCTATTAAAAAACATTTCTGTCTTAAAAGAAATTGGTCTCAAAAGGCCCTTTTAATGATATGCCAACCTATTGTACATAGATTGACACACTGCCCCCACCTGTTGCTGCACTCTACAAGTTGGCTAACTGAAATAAAGTGTATGGACTTTATTCCTGCTCTCACTTCTGGTGTTTTACCACATACGCTTGGATGGTTGGATCCTGACCCCAGCTGTAGACCTGCTCTACATGCTTTTTTTTTTATAGGGTCCAGATTATGTTATTAATTAAATTAAAACAGATGAGATGATCAAGCATACTTTTAAGAGACTTATAAATCATGTCCTGTCATTAAAATCCATGTATAACTTTAGTTTTATTGTTTCTTTGTGCAGCGTCCGTAATTTGGCGATTAGTTACTTTAATTACCATTACCTTCTTCATTCTGTATTGCTTTGGGCAGCTCATGACTTTATTTTGTGCATGTTAGTAAATTAGATATTGAGTGGCAGATCCACAGCACTCGTGGTGCAGAGAGCCTGTTTTGGCAGGCGGCCGGGCTCGTTAAGCGGAAATGAGTGATGCAAGCTCCTAATGTATGCTGACTCAAACCACTGTCATGTTGTCCAACCTCCTCCCAGGTGAGCAGGGCATGGAGAGTCCTCGCGGAGGATGGCGTTCTGTGGTTCAGGTTGTGCCAGAGGGAAGGTTACCACCAGGGTGTCTCGGTGTCCAGCTCCCCCTGTTGGAAGAGCACCCTGCGAGACTGCAGGAACTCGGCCAGAACTGTCCGCTCCAACTGGAAGGTGAGCTTGATCTGTTCTACTTCTCTGAAATGGGAAGGTTTTTTTTTTTAATCAAATTACTAAAACTGTCTGAGAGGTGAAGTCGTCTTATTAAAATAACACAATAAAACTAACATGTAATTGACAGCAGACCATGATCACTACAGTGTTTATTTGCCAATATTTACGTGACTTAGAAATCTCATTGCCAATAACCACAGATTGTAGAGGTCAACTGTGCTGTTCTCGTTTGATTTACTTGTGGATAAGAAAAATAAATTCATAATGCATCTCCTTCACATTTTGCCAAATTACAACTGCACATTTGATTTACTGGGATTTTATGTGATAAATCAACACAAAGTGGTGCTTACCAGAGTAGTGGAACAAAAATGATGCATAATTTTTTTAATAATTTCCAAAATAGAATCTTGACAACTACGGCATCCATTTGTATTCAGCCAAAAATAGTGACGTTGGATCACCATTATTTTCAACATTTCAATAGTTAGTGAACGGATGACATCACAAATGTACCCCACAAAACATGGATAAAGAGAGCACTTAAAACACCATTTAACACATATTGTTATTTGTTTAATAACAATATGTTAAGCTTTGGACATTTTACAAAGTACTGTTCTTAATAATATTGACCTTTTAAGACATGGTGTGGTAGAAAACTAACATTTACCATCACTTCAAACATATCAGCTCCACAGTTAAACATGGTGGTGGCAGCATCATCCTGGGGCCATGGTCAGAGTTGATCGAAAGATGGATGGAGCAATGCATGGCAGCAATAACAAACCTGTCTGAGAATGCATAAGACTTGAGAATGAAATATGTTCACTTCTCAGCAGAACAGAGACCATAAACATGCTGTCAGAGCTACAATGGAATAGTTTAGTGTATTCATGTGTTAGTGTGGCCCAATCAAAACCCAAATTTAAATACAATTTATATCCCGAAGCAAGACTTTGATTTGAAGTTTATTGATGCTTTGTACAAAATGTAACTGTGTTTTTTTGCAAAGATGAAAAGCCAAAAATGTAATTCTTAAGATGTGCAAAGCGGAAAACACATTCACACTACACTTTTCAGATTTTTTATTTGTACAAAATGTTCCTTCCACTTAACAATCATACACTGCTACGTGTTGGTCTACTACACTAATTAAATTGTTTATAGTTTTAAGCTCTGCATCTGTAACTCTTCAGAATCGAGTGGGATCTGTCAGCCAGCTGCAGTTCGAGTTGGGGAAAATTCTGTGCGACGTCAGCTCCTGTGACAGCTTCGTGTTGGCCGGGTGAGTTTCAAGGACGAGCAGATCATGTCTGATGTCCTCTTTGTTTTAGCAGAGCTCACTTGGTCTCATTTCATCTGCATTGATTTCTCTGTCGCACTAAATAAAACTTGGTCATAGATTTTTGTGATTTAATGCCGGGGGATTAAATGAATGTAGAAGACGCTGTGTGTCCCTGTCTAAACCAATGCCAAAATGTTGCATTTACAGTGATGAAATGATAAATCAGGGGACGAAGTTTGGATTTATTTTTACAACTGAAAACGATGTATTATGCTGAACATCAACATCAAACAACTAGAATGCTAATGAGGACTTGGCCAAATACACAATGTTTTATATGAAATAAATGATTTCTTATTGACAAACACAAGGAAGTTAGAGCTGATTTAAGTTCCCATGTGTTAAGTTATTATTTAAATTAACTATTTCCTGTCAGAATAGAAACTAAAGAAACCGGCTGCTTAAATCCCAGCCTCCTCTGACTGGCTAGCTCAGGTTGTCTGAGCAGACTTCACCCACAATTCCTCACTGGCTCTAAAGTTTAAGGGATTTTATGTATTTTGTAAGAATTGACAAACAGCATTTGGTTAACTTAAAATTGTTTGAATCCTTATTTGGCCATGAGCTACTCTTTACATGTAGACACAGAATGATGGTAACATAATGACCTGTGAAAGACAAGTATTTCACTACACTCCCATTCAGTTAATTTTATTTATATTTCAACTAAATAAACTTATACACTAGATAAGAAAAGGACCCTAACTGAATAATGTTCAAATTAATTTAAATGCAATTCATTCTAATACAGCCTAGTTCAGTATAATTTTATGCTTCTGGCCAGACATGTAGCTCCAAAACATGATGATAGTGTCATTATTAACTGGGTAACACTTAAAGTAAAGGAATCCAGATCAGACCACTGAATTGAATTGTACTGATTATCTTTTCATCATGTTTCCTGTCAGTTGGCGGACCATATTAGGATCCAATTGAATGCTTTGTTTTCTGTTATAAGCTGGAAAAACAATAGTGACTTTGAAAAGGTCACGTCGTAATGATAAGACAACCGTGTCATAGCATGTTTAAAAACTGTACCTTGTGTGTGCTGTTCTCATTCCATTGTGCCATTATTTAAATCATTGTGCCTGATTGATATAATTGTTGTAGCTGATTTTACAGGCACATTCAGAGGCTTTCACAAGACCAGATTTGAGAATTAAACAGCAGTTTTATGACTTCAGCCACACATTAAAGCCATATGTCAGACCTCTGATGAAACCTCATGTGAGCAAATGACAGCAGGAACAAGGGTTTTTACATTGACAGAATAAGTCTTGATCAGAAATTGTGAATTAAGACAACTAATTCACAATCATATAGTCACATTATTGCTCTTCTTTGCAAAAAAAACAAGTAACAATTACATTTATTGAGGAAAGAGGACATGAATTGCAACTTAATCAGCTAAACCTGCCCTTAACTAGCTGGTATGAGGCAGTGATAAATTGTGAGGGACCTGGAGGGCTTAATAAGGGTGCCATTAAGGAGATCTGCAGTGTCTCCTGGGACAAAGGCTACTAGATTCCCATTAGTCCTGCTGGATCCCTTTAGAGAAAACAGCCTGTTTGTGTGGTTTCAAATTAGTAGATGTGCGGCACACAGTACTTAAACATTGAAGACATTTAATAAGTGGCCTGATGCAATGTGAACTCACTGCTAAATCCTCAGCTTTATGTATATGCTGCTAACATATTCATGATGTAAGTACATTCCTCATTTTTCGTACTTGAAGAGTAATTGAGCTAAATGAAACTATTTCAATTTGTCTAAAAAAGAATCAATAGCAGTTAAGAGCAAGTCAAGATTGATTTGATTGCTGACAGAAAACCAGTGGGAAGGTTGTTGGCTTTAAAAAAAAAAAAAGCAACAGGAGAAGCAGCGGCCATTAACCCAACTCAGACAGAGCAGATCTGCTGAGGCCTGCATAAATACCACTGTAGTCTGAGCAGAAACTTCTCCCCACAGAAGTTTGTTGGGCGACATCCAGCATGGTCGTCATGCTGATCGCTGGCGTTTTGATGATGCACCAATTAAGGAAAAAGTGTGTGCTTCTACTCCTGCCAAACCCTACAAATCCACCCCCACACACACACACACGGAGAGCTACTCGCATATACGCTTTGTGTCAAACTGGCTGTTACTGTACGACACATTGCAGCTCCAAGTCACAGAGACATGATTGAATCTGTGAAGGTGGCAGCATGCTCGTCTCTTGCAGTGAGAGCTAATCAGCCGGGGCAAAGAGATGAGAGAGGAGGTGTGTGGAGTTCAGAGCAGAGGGCTGCTCTGCTCCATTTGTTAGACATTTCTTCTCAAACAAAAGAAAAGTGTGCAGATGGAGGAGTGCTGAGAAGGGATGATCGCACACTATCATCAAGTCCTTAAAGTACTTCAGGGAACTGCTTGTCTTTTATTCCACTGAAAGCTAATCTGACCTCTTTTATTCAAAACATGTTGGTTGTATAACACCACTCTAAAGCCTAAAAGACATTTAAGCAATATCTAGTAACTCATCTGTTGTGTTATATTTAAGGTACACGTCTGGTGATGTGAGGCTTTGGGATACGTTGCACTGGGACTCAACATCTTCGTTCCTCAAGACCAACAGTCTTTCGGCGAACACGCACCCTAGGCCGCACGTTAGTCACGTCCAGATCAACAGCACAGTGGCTGCTGCTTCATATGAAGATGGTAAGTGGGTGTTTGTTTAATGTGGGTCTATTATGCAAAATTCACATTTTGCATGTTTTTATACTTCCGTTTGGATTTCAACAGTTTCTAAAAAACAGCCAAAGTGCTTAAAATGCCATCCAGCTGGTTTTTTTTGCCAATAAGAATTTTTTTTTGTGTCTGAAAAATTAGCATTTTCAAAAACCTTCCAATTGCTAAGTCACAATCGACGGGCTCTGCGCTGTTACCTATCAACTAGGGTTGCTCCGATCAGGTTTTTTTACTGATCACCCATGAGGCCGATCTCTGCTGATCACTGATCTTTGCCAATCACCTGGATTGGCTGTTAATTTTTCTTAAAAATTCGCTTTAGATATAAATGATACTATGTTATCTGGCAAAATTTAAAAATGATCTGGCAATAAATTCACCTAATTTAGACATAAATATGCAAAATACTTGCAGGCACAATACAGCAAGTATTCAGTCAAAAGGACAACTGATAAACCTGCAATCAGTAAAACAATATTTAACAGTAAGATTCTCAGCTCCATAAATTATTAGTCAAATAAATCTCACAACCCTTATCATCAAATAAGTATATAAAATAATGTCAAGTAATAAAGGAGACATCCATTTAAAGTTAAACGCAGGTTGCATCAAAATAAACAATCCTGAGTTACTGTCAAAATTTCCTGACTAGCTGACTAATGCTGGTTCTGATTGGCTGTTTCTGACTGAGCGGAATAATTCTGCAGAAACAGGGAGGAGGCAGAGGAGATCGATTATTTTTCATAGATTATCTATCTTATGTTAGGACAGCGAGAGTTTTAATTTTAATTTAATTATCTAAAAATCGTTTTGTTTATGCTGCAGCTTTAAGCAGACGTTCGGCGTGAGAGTTCATTGCTGGGTGGAGGATGATCGGCGCTACATCTGAAATATCACTACCAGTAGCGCGTAGCGGCGGTTCAACAGCGAGAGCAGATCCAGCTTCTTACACCGCCAGCTCGAAGACTTAAATTATTTTTCGGTTTATTTGTTTAGCTTTCTGACCGTCATGCTAATCCGGGCGAGTGTTGGTAGTTGTGCGCTGCTTTACCTGCTGCCTGGCCGCTCCGGTCCGGATGTCCTTTTGTTCCTGCATTGAGCCTTGGTGCAGCCAGACTCCGTCAAGTGTTTGTTTTTTTTAAATGTCATATTAGATTCGTTGAGTTGATGCATTTTGACGTGGTAATTTTCCGCCGCAACACGCAAACGTCCCCCTTCATTCTCAGAGAGTTCAAGTTCCACACGTCATGGTTTGTTGCCGCGCGCTTGCGCAGTGTGAAGAACATAGTAGAGCAGCTGCACACGCAGGCTGCGAAGTGAGATAAATGTGATCGGTTTTGGTGATCGGCAACAAGAGACCGCGATCACCGATCATACACTTTTTCACGGAAATCGGCCGATTATGATCGATGGCCGATCGATTGGCACACCTCTACTATTATCAACCCCGAGCTCCTCATCTAGCAGCCCGAGAGAAGCTCCGCCCACTTAGAAGATGAGCACATTTGGTCAGCTGGTTTTACTACTGTCTGCGCAGTACAATGGTTGCAGGAAAAGACTAGTGTTTGTTTTATTCACTTACCATTCATAATTCACTTGCTGCATTCTTGTTGGTTGTGAAGGAGGCTCTACTTCTGCTTTTCAAAGATGTACTGTTGTATATTTTTGTATCTCTTTGCAGCCATTTACGCATGAGAGTATAATGTTGAGTTGGGGGGCGTGGGCAGCAGCAACTTATTTGAATTTAAAGTGAGGAGAGGCCCTAAAACAGCTCATTCTGAAAAAAGGTGCTTAATAGGCAGAACTGACCAGACTAAAATCTCATGATGTAAGAATAATTTTGTGCACAAAATGTAATGAACATATTTGGGAAACCAGCAATCTATAAGACATTTGTGAGCAAAAAGATAAATATATAGTAGAATGACAATGCTGAACATTGTCTATACATTTAGATGCCTATTAAACCTTTATGCACAATGTCTCATTTTCAGCATTCGGTGTAGTGACAAAACTACACATAGTAGTTTGCAATGTGTAGTCTATGTGCATAGACTACACATTGCACATAGAAATCAAAACTCTTTTAGTCAAAGGTTGTGTTTCTGGCTTAGGCTGTGTAGACCTGTGGAGTACAGAAACAGGTGGGGAGCCCATCCACCACTACCAGATTCCCGGGAGGATCCAGGCTTTGAGTCTGAGCCCGGACAGTCCGGTCCTGGTCTCAGCCGCAGGGTCAGACGTTCGGCTCGACAGCGCCAATGACTGCGGCTACTGGAGGACTGTCTGCGAGACTCGTCTACCCAAAATAGTGAGTGGGACACTTTGGTTGTGTGTTAATGAAAGATGATGTTCCACAGATGCTGATTTTTTTATTGTGAATTGTACTTTTATCGTATGTATGGCAGGTAGAGAGCCTGACTTTTGTACCAAACCAGGCAGATCAGTCCCCACTGGTGGTTTTAGCGGCTGGAGAGGACGTCTACTTGTTGAACCCTCAGGAGGAGCAGCCAAGGACCCTGCACTCTGTTTATGGTCATCCTGTAACCTGTCTGGACGCCTCCAACAGCCTCACGGCTTTTGGGGTGAAGCGCACAGGCTGGGCCATGCATGATGGAGGCAACAAGGTGGGTTCAATTTCACCCTGCAGATTTTGGTAACTACTAAAAGGCAGATCTGAGAAGAGTAGTACAGTAGCTCAGATAGAAACACCAACAGGCATTTCTTGTGACTCTTAAGGCAGGGGTGTCAAACTCCAGTCCTCAAGGGCCGGTGTCCTGCAACTTTTAGATGTGCCTCTGCTGCACCACACCTGAATAGAATAATTAGGTCATTAGCAAGGCTCTGGAGAACTGATCTACACAAGAAGGAGATAATTAAGCCATTTCATTCCAGTGTTTCGTACCTGTGGCACATCTAAAAACTGCAGGACTGCAGCCCTTGAGGACTGGAGTTTGACACCAGTGCTCTAAGGTGTTCAATAAGAGGTTGTTTTGACTATACAGCTCTTCGAAATAAAAAGTCAAATCAAAGGCATTCATATCCCCTAGATACTGCAACAAAATCACATTTGTTCATGATTATTTTCAATATTGCATACAAATCTACAATATTTATATGAACTGACAATATAGTACGTGTGTGTTAATGGAAGAGATGGAGCTGTGTCAAGGTTTTGCCAGGGGTAAATGTGAATGTTGGCAAACTGGTTGTAGCAACCTGAACCCTCTGCATCTGGAGTTTAGATGTGCTGTAAAAGGGACTGCAAGCTACCTTGATCTCCCTAATTGCAATGAAAGGTTTCCATTAGAGTTAACAAGGCCACTCGTTTTCTCTGCAGGTGTGTAATGAAAAAATGAGACGTGGAACAAAGTAAATTGCAATTTGGTTTGGTTAAATGGAAATATGCTGGTTGTTATTCACAAATACAATTCATTGCAGAGAAAAGCAAAGGGGACAGAAATTTCAGGATTATGCTAATGTTTTAATTAAATGACCATATTCCTTTGCCTGGTAAGTGAATTAAGCCCTTATAGGTAAAAGATGTGTAATCTCTTTGAAACACAGAGTACATATTACATGCTGTAAAAGATCCAGACTCAGATATTGTTGTGAACTTTTACAACCAGCATTTGTTTGTCTAAATGTAAGCTTAGTCTCGTAGTGGCATAATCACCATTACCTTGTTTCCCATCAGATTCAACAATCATGAACCTGTGGGGGGTTTGTTGATATCTGAAATAACTCTCCTAAGTTACAGCAAGCCTTCCCTAGACACTTCTCTTAATTACTACAACCTTCAAGTGTACTTTTATCAAGTGTTGTTTCTTAACCAGCTTTTGTTTGTTTCTAATAATACTGTTTCCAAGGGCCTTGTGTGGCTAATTGACTCTTAAACCTTTACTTAGTACAAAGAGCCTTGAGACAAAATACTCATTTGGGGGATACTACTCTTGGGCCATTTAAGCCCTGGAGGGTATGTTACCATTGCTGATTTTCAACATAAATTAAAAAATAGACAGACTCAAAAAATGCACAGTGAACAATTTTCTTTTATTGGTATCTTGAAAGAAGATATTTGCTGTGAGAGATTTATTTATTTTTATTGGCAAAACAGCCACTCCTACATCATAGCTTCTAGAAAACTGGATGTACTTATTCAGCTGCAGCCCTAAAGCACCACATAGTGGACCAAAAGGAGTGTAACACTGATGTCTGGCTATAATGACAGTCTATTGTTTGAGTCCTCTCTACAGCTTTGTTTATTTCTGTAAATTAAATGATGATCCAGTTAGAAAATGCTGCATGAATCTCATTGATAGAATTCCAAATCTAAATAATTTCCAGGTGACTAATGTTTGTAATTGCTATCAATCCTAGATTTTCTTTTTGTGAGTAGTCCCCTTCTAAGACCTGGAAAAAAATAAAAACACTAAAATAAATTGGACTACTAAAGGTAACCAGCTTTATTTGAAGAGGCATACAATTCTAAAGCATTTAGAAATTAAATAATTGTTTTTATTTCTAAAATTCAATTTATTATTATCTCAAGCTTCTCTTTCAAAAAGATGATTTATCAGATTAGAAAATTTATCATCTTCAAGATGAAATGTAATATTTAATCTTAAACTGACTTAGTTTTAATTCAATCAGAAGTTTGTTAAATCTTTCTAAAATAATTTTTTTCAGCTCAGATCCGGGCCAAAATTCAGCTCTAAATAATGCCAATTCATGATCAGTGAACACTCTCACTAATTAACAAATTTTGGAAATTTAATTAACTAGTCTTTCACTCTTGTTCCACTTCTATCAGCTGTTTCTTAAAGCACAGATGACAAAACACAATTTGGCTGCCACCGTTTTTACTGTCTTTAGTAAAGAAACATATGCTTCATTAAAACCTGTCAAGATGCACAGAGCTGATATCCGAGGAAATCATCTCACACCATTTTTCACACGTAAGAGTGACACTTTTTCATTTACAGCGTCTCGACTCGGATGAACCGAATGACATTAACCTGTTTTGTTAACTTTATTAAGACTTTGTGTTATTTTTTATTTTCTTACTTTGATGCAGTTGCATTAGTAAAACTCCGTTCAAATTGTAGATATTTCTGTTTCTGCCGCTCTTCCATGTCTTTGTTGGTTTGTCCTGGCATGTGTGTAGAAAACGTGTGTGTGGCTGAGGCTTGCCTCCAGATCCTTGTTACTCCTTGCCTTCCTCTTGTCAGTGGACCAACATCACCTGGGCACACACCCAGCTCATGGCTCTGTTTTCAACATGAGCTGGCATTCACATTGGCAAAGGGTTCATCTACTACAGAAGCTCTGCCTCAGTGCTGTCAGAAAAAAAAACCAGTTGTTTCTTTATGAAGAAAAGATCAAATGAGCAGATTTATCTGAATGAACACAAAGTCAATATGATCAGATCAAAAGTTCACCTTTAATTGCAAAAACATAAAATAATCTATTACAATTTGATACACATAGTAACTAATGTTAAAATAAACTAATCAATAAGTTTCCATGCTATAAGCGTCAGCTAAAATATTCTAAAGTGAATGTTACCCACCTGAGACTTTCAAGGCAAATCCCTGCAGTCACTAACTAGAGTGTATTAGTTCATCTGTTGCCCAAACTCAGTCTGTCAAGTGAGAGTTCAATTAAAATACTTAAATCACATCAGTTTTAAAAATTCTTAGATTTTAGGATCCTATAGTGGAATAAAATCACCTGTATTTACCAAAATAATGTACTACATGGGGATCAAATTAGTTTTTCATCCTATATCTCTTGTGTTCCTCAGTGTTTTCCGAACTCTGTGCACTGTGCAGAGGATGGTTCTGGTTCCCCACAATGGCTTTGGCTTTCCGCACCACCTGCTGCTCAGATATAACAGATAGTGCGGTCTGTGGGAGGCCTGTTATTTTGCTGGCCACCTTCACCACCCAGCTTAATTGATAGTCAGGAATGAGGCCAGGCTATGTAGTTGCAAATTAGTGTAAAATTGTTATTTTGGATTTTAAACTGCAGCTATCTCCAGCATAACCTAATACCGGTAACTTCTTAATTTAACAGTGTCTGTTTGCAGATTTTGCTATATTGCTCCCTGACCTAGCTACTTGACCTGCTTATAGCTTTTTCTCTTTCATAGTACAAG
Organism: Xiphophorus couchianus; assembly: GCF_001444195.1. Taxonomy (NCBI): domain Eukaryota; kingdom Metazoa; phylum Chordata; class Actinopteri; order Cyprinodontiformes; family Poeciliidae; genus Xiphophorus; species Xiphophorus couchianus. The sequence goes on from NC_040239.1 coordinate 6,039,294, forward strand.
TGTGCTGCCGGTTCCTCGACAGGAGGAGTACTTTTGAATTTATCCGAAAAGAACAAAGATATATTTTTTAAAAGTATATAAAAGAACATTTCTTTTCTTTAAGCATCAAATAAGATTCAAGTTCGTTTTGATGCTTTTCAATAAAAAGGAAAAAAAAAATCTAAACTTTTCTGTATTTCACCTGTTGATTAGCGATTTTCCCCATCAAACTAGTGTGTATCTTTCTTTTATTTCACTGTTGTATAAAACTTGCCCTAGGTTACAAAAAACAACAAAAAGATAAAAGTGCAAAGGACAGTTTCCTTGTATCTAATGCTATAGATAGATAGCATAGCATAGATAATGCAATGTATAAATCAATATGCCAAGCCAGACATTTGACATATTGAAATACATTGCGGCTTACGCGTCACAAATCTGAGACAATTCAAATGTTTTGCATGGAAGTGCTACTCAAAGGTAGAAGTAATGTGGTAATGACATTAACATTACTCAATCTTAAGCCGCACTGTGCAGGTGCACTGTCTGCACTAATGAAGATCACCGCTGCATGACAAATGCCTAACCCATTTCTGATAGTGTTGGGCTACGGTCCCCATCCAGGGACACCAAGAAATTTTACTTAATGTGAATGCTGTAGGCACAACGATTGGAAGGATGGTTGGAATTAAAGTTGGAAGGAGAATTGGAAGCAGGGTTGGAATGAGAACTGGATTTAGGGTATAATCTTTCTATGATTCTGTAACTTAATTACGGTAGTTAATTAGCTTTCTATCTCCAGACCAAACCAAAACATGTTAAGCAATGCCACAGAAATATTGTTTAGGGGTTAAGTTTTGCACTAAATTACTTGTATTTTCAGTGAAGAATCCAAAATTAACTTCATACAAATTTGAAGAGTTAATCTCCAAAGTAACTGCATAGTTTTTTGTTTTTTTTTGGTTTCGCAAATGATTTGCTGTGCTCATTATGTTGTGTTGTAAGTACCAAATAATGTGAAAGCACAAACTCTGTGCATAATATTGCATCTGGTCCAGTGGGCTAATCTCTGTTTGTCCACATGGTGTCTAAACCAAATGAGGCCCTGAGCCCGTATTTGTTCCAGATGTGGGTGTTTGTTTAAGATTTAATGTAGTCTTGCATAGAGAGAAAGCAGTGGTTCAGCTTTTTTTCTCAGCAGGCTATTGTACAAGTGTGTCCCTTCCCTGATTAGGTCTGAATATGGAGGACGCTGCTGAATTCTTTTATGGAGGCAAAAATATGCACACACCAGGTCCAACACAACTCATAATTTCTCCTTTCTGCTCAATAATAAGAGTAACTGCTGCAGTTAAGCCTTATGAGTTCCGATATAGTCGCAATAGCAACATGAAAGGATTTCTCTGAGGAACAGCAGTGATTTTATAAATGTCATCTGTTTAAAAGCATGCAGAGTAATCACATTAACATCGCAGTGTAATTCAGACTTTCTTTTGTCTGCAAGCTTCAATAGCCGAGCACCAGAGAGAGCATTAGCCTAACCACTGCACTGTATCCGTGCTTACTAATATTCTTCCTGGTCTTTGAACAGCCCCCAGTACTATCACAAATCAGCTGCTTATCCTCTCTCAGTGACAGTTCTTCATTTTAGTGGCTGAGGTGGGGACGTATTTAATAAAATTATCTTCCTAATTTTGCGGTGATTCATTGAGAACAGCAGGCTGAACCTCATTTCTGCATTCCAGTCTCCTGAGCTGTCCAAATCCTATCAAGCTGTCATTTCGAAGTCCAGTGTGGTTTGGGCTCTGCCCTGGGGTGGAGCACAATTAAAGCTTCACTTGGCCCAAATATGGGGACACACAAAAACTGCTGGCACCTTCTGAAGGTTTATACCCTGCCTTCCAATATTTATTAGTTTTTATATGTATATTTTTTTCTTCTTCAAATGTCTTTCTTTTCTGCTGTCTGTTCCTGCCTTTTCTTTTCTTCTACCTTTTGGCTTCCGTCCTTTCCATTTCCCCCTCTGTTTTCCTTTTTGTTTAATTATTCAAAGGCAGTTCTGCCTGGCGGTTAACCCGTTTGTTCTGTCTGGTTTGGATGAGAAAACACCAGCTGCTAATTGATCAATTAGGCCAGCACCAGATGACATCATTGAAACTTCTGTAAAGAGTTTATTGCAGCCATCAAGCTGTAAAAGACAGTAATTCAAGTTTGCCTTCAAGTTTCTCTCTAGTTAATCTACTTAAGTCCTTCTGTGTTTTTACTTTACAAACAAGGCTTTTTCCTACACGACTGCTCCTTTATTGTCTGATATCCTATATTATTAATACACAGTTTTATCATTAGTTTTGCAAGTTTAAGGCACCCTTTTTGTGAACTGAAAGAGTAAACTGCTTACGGGAAGAGGTAAAATATTAAAGGAATGATAACACTTTTTCATAAAAAGTACCGGTACTCCTTTTCTGTTGCTCTCTGCCAATAATTGAATTAATTTCAGTTCAGTTTAATATATAATTCTCTCTAAATATAATCATCCCCCACTGTAAATTGTGTTTGTTGGTAAAAGTTATGAACTAGCGGCTGTTTGTTAGAAACATATGTAAGTTTGAATTCAAATGGGTTGTCCAAATTGAACTCCAAATACCACTTTTAATGACTATCACAGTCTCAAAATTTCCTTCCTCTGAAACCAGACCTTATTGAAGGTCTGTTTAGCATCAGTGTCCTATTCAAAAGTCAACGGTGCCCAAACTTCAGACAGTGCCAAGGCTATGCAGCCCTCACAATCCAGAGACTCATTTTTGCTCCCAGGTCAGTTAAATAAACTTGTTTAAAGCAGCAAATGTTTCATAATCTTTTTTAAGAAGGAAGCTTGTTATTTTTAGTGTTGTAAATTTGTTGTCATATTTGAAGAACAACATTTTCACCTAACTTCTTAGGTTTTAAATAGAGAAAACAAACAAAAAAAAACTTTAAATGTTTTTAAAACATTTTCTTCCACCTCATTTTCTTCTATGAGGTGTTATTTGTGGAAAATTATGTTTAAGAAATGAATAGTACCTATTGAGGACTGGACTTTTACATTGCTATGTACTAAAAGTGTGGATTTACATGGAATGTTTTCATGCAGCCTGATATACACTTTTAAATATAAAATATTGCAGTATGTAGAGTAATTTGCAATATTTTCTACAGGTTTTTATTACATCTACCGACATTTACACTAACAGAATAGATAGTTTTAAGCATATTATTTGTTACTGTCTGAATTTTTGTTGAGGTTTTTTCCTTTGTATTTAACATTATGGCAGTTTTACAAAATTGTGACTTTACATTGTATCATATCAGCTCTGAAATGAACGGATTTCCTCGGTCGACTGATGTGTGATCCTGGATTTCAGATCCACGTCTACAGCCTGGAGACCGGGAAACCAACAGTGTGTGTCGGCAGCTCGCCGGGAGATTTCACTTGTGTCAACCTGAAAGACAGCCCCCCTCATCTACTAGTGTGTGGAAACAAAGACAGAAGGTAGGACACCAAAAACACTCACAAGTGCAGATAGAGAATGCACAAACATAATGCACTAGTGAAAACAGAAAACTGAGCTAGGGACGTAGACAAATGTTTGATGAAGGAGGCCTAGCAGAATATTCTGGAAGTAGAGAACAGGTGTTTACAAAATGTGCGAGAAGACAATAACTCTATTATATTTGTGCATTATTCAAGACAGTTTCTTTGAAAAAAGAAGCTTCTCAAAGCTTATTGAGAAAAAGAAAGGCATTGAAATACTAACAGGAGTGATATTTTGCTCTTTGTCTTCTCCATTACCTATTAGATGTTAAGAGACGAGAATTTCTGGCTGTAATGACTTCACCCAGCAGCAACAACAACACACACACACTAATGTGCACATGCTTGCCACATTTGGCTTGCCTGTTAAAGAAAAGACGCATAAAAGATCCATTCTCATCTATTCTGCACTTGTTAGAGGGTGCCGTGGTGCGTAGGATGCCAGGAAAGGAGAAATCCCTGGCATGTCTTCATCCAAAGCTGCCCCCGCTGTTTCTATTCAGCCCCAAACCCATCTGGCTGTTAAGTAGTTGGCTTTAAGTGAAGGAGAGACCACATCATACTGTTCAGGTTCTGTTTCTCCCATTCCTGCTAGTTATGATTAACAGCACCTGCACAAAGACAAAGAAATAGTTCCGTTTGTTTTGTGAGTGGCTTCACTCTTGGTCTTTGGTTTTTGATCAGATTTCATCCAGATAGGGGGAAAAACAACTCTAGCTTGGCTCTGCCACTTTGGCGTCAGCCGATGCAGCACAGAGTCGAGGACAAATGGGAACGGTGGAGACTGACGGACAGTCGGCGTTCTTGGCCCTTTGTCAGGGTGGCATCAAGCCAAAGCCTAATGCATCCCTTCTTTTTGTCCAGATGAGTTTTGTCACTCTGCATTTTTTTTGTGAGATCCAAACACCGGATGAAGTGTCCAGATAAGGCCTGTGTGGAAAAAAGAACACATCTGTGCAAACAAGACAAGTCTGAGCAGGAAATAAAGAGAAAACAGAAAAGTGTGAGGTTGTTAGCTAATGGGTACCCGTTCTGCAGAACGCTTTGTTCTGCAGACATTAACAGTATGAAACAAAACAGTTTGAGTGATCAGTTTGCTTTTCACTATGATCCTTTTACTCAGTTTCCATAAAATATTTATAGATTTCAACAATGTAAAACTCAAATGTTTATAACAAACAGTTTTTTTGTAAGCAGGTGACTTGTTTTGCAGTTGATTTAGGGTGTTTGAGCAGTTTTCTTTTTCTTTTTTCTTTTTTGGGGATTTTATCTCAGAATAAGACATTTGACCAAATAGCTCCAACACCAACACATTGCTATTTCATCCCTTCCTACTTCCATTTCATATAGGCAAATCATTTGTACTTAACTCTATCTGATTATTTCACCAGCTAATATTTAACCTTTGCCTATTCGTACATGTTGCTGTTTACCTTCTTTTGATACCCGTTAGCAAACTAGGTATGTCCTCATCTATGCATAACAGTTTATTTCACGTTGTAGACATAATATACCATGAGTAAATTATGATAAAGTAATTTTCAGAAACAAAAATTTAAAGATATTTGGTTGGTACAAAATGTCCTAAGACTAACATATCCTTAAGATCCTTGATCCTTTTAAAAAACTGATCCTTTTAAAGACTGACAAAAACTTTAAAAGCAAACAGCATTTTGCGTTTTTCACATCCAAACATTTTTTACAATATTTGAAAGTGCAGATTTAGGTTAGGAAACTTTTATATTTTTTAATGCAGTCTACATGTTCCCTGCTAAATGTTTAAACCACCTGACCTTTTAAAGTCTTTGTAGAGTCGACCAACATTGAATACATATTTAGTCTATCACAGTTTAATCCTGTAGGCATGTTCCCTGTCCCTCTTAAGCTGTTCAGAGCTCTGCAATTATTGACATTAAAACACATTTTCACGCTGTGAAAACATTTTAGGTCAATAAAAATATTAAAGTCACTGCACAAATAGATTCTTTCTGAAAAAACAACATGAGGAGCGTAAAGCTGTCCAGTTTGATGAAGAGCGACTTTGTTAGCTGTGCTTTAATAATTTAAGTTAGGTTTTGGTCTTTCTTTAAATCATTTTTTAACACATACAAATGCATTTTAATATACTTATGAATCTGAAAATACTTTTATGTTTATCCAAAAATTACATACAGCTTTTGGTAACTGGCAATACTGAGATCCAACCAAAGTAAAACAGAGTCCAGACATTGTAAGAGAGAAATAATTTCTAGTCTTTCAGTTATCATTTCTACTATAAGTTTTGCTAAAAAGGCAGATGCTTGTGGAGTTTTTTGGTTATGTTTCAGATGGATGCACACCAGAACAGAATTTTTTAAAATGTGAATTTGTCAGTCTTTTCTCTGTTGTTTCTGTAAATTATTGATGCACACTTAACTCTAAAAACAACACAGTTTGCTTCAATAAAAAGATTTCTATCTCACATGAGGAGATAAAAAGTGTATTTGTTAGAATAACTTGAAGATGATGTGACCCATAAGTTTTCAGACTTGAATCTGGACACATGAAACTAAGCTCCAATGGCCATTAAAGGAGATTTTATAGCATTCTTAAACACTAGATTTGTTGCTTTGATGTGCTACAGTGTATGCAATAGTCTTTGTCTCCATTTTGACTTGAAATTTAGTAAACATAGTTCATGTGGATGATTGTGAACTCCAGATCATTAGACTAAATCAGACGTCATGCTTGGGATGATTAATGACTTCTTCTGGCTTTCGAAAAATAACTGTTCAGGAGTGGGCTGTGCGTCTCTCACACTTTCTTCGTGATTAATGGAAACGATTCTGGCCAGTGACAGTTCAGCAAAGACGGTCGCCTCCAGCATTAGGTTTATGGCTTCCTGTGGTCTGCCAGTAATGTTCATTCCTCATTGTTTAAACGTGCGCCTCCATCACGTAATGCCACTAAACAGGCAACGAGCTGAAGACAAACAAGTCCACGGTGCCCATTTAGCCATTTAACTTTGATTCTTTAAAAAAAAAAAAAAAAAGTTTTGATAGTGGAAAATGAAATCCGCCTGAGTCCCCAGAGTAAATTTGATTATGGTAATGAATACTTGGAAGAAGGTTGATCCTGGATGGAGTCATGTCCTGGATGCTTTCAGCTGCAATAAAGCCACGCCGACAACAGATGGAGCTGAACGTCCCCTGGGCTTTTGTTGCTAATGAAACACACTGAGCAAAAATCCTCCTCTTATTGCATTAAATCCATTGTAGAAAGCAGCACTTTAAAATCCATAATCATAATTATTTTAATCATAATCTTGCACTATATTGTTTTAACACATTTTCTTCTAATAGCAATAACTTTAAGAACAAACATCAACATGTATTACAATTTCTTCCATATTTTTTTTAAACACTATGACCAGGAGCTCAAATATTCAGCTGTTGTTTTTGTAAGTATGATGTGTTCTGGCCCAGATTTTTGTTGGTTTTGCATTTTATGAATTACTTATGCTTAAGCCTTTCTATGTTTCTTTAATTTTGTTGGTTCTGATGTTAAACCAGACTACTTTACATGTTTTATCAGTATAGGTGTTCCTTTCCTGAAATAAAAAAGCTATAAGGGTTTCATCATGATTGGATGCAAGTCTTTTGCAGAAAAAACAACAAAAACAATTATAATCGTGGGAAAAAACATGCTTTTAATGGTGAGACTATTGCAGGTGGGTGGGACTATTAACTTTCACAATGTCATCCTTGCGCAGCAGAAAATGTAAGAGTGCTCATTGTTTCTGTTCCTGTTTAGAATAGTTTTTTTAATTTTGTGTTTATCAGAATAAGTTGGAACAAAGTCACAACAAATCTCATTCAGATAATTAGTCAACTTGTAAGACCACCAGATTAAATTTATTTATTTGCTCTCCTCTTCCATACAACATGATCTATACGATGATGCAGATTGCACATTGTGTGCTTGCCTCCAAAGAAAGCACACAACTAACAGAAAAGCTCATGTGCTGCTCTTGCTAAACAAAAATCCCAAGCATAAAGCAGAATCGTTCCCTTTCTGTTATGACGCAGAGTGAGAGTGTTTGACCTCAGGTCCAGCTCCTCTCTGGTATCCCTGTATGCCCACCACCTGGGTGTCACGTCAGTGCAGGCAGACGACTGGAAGATTGTGAGCGGCGGAGACGAAGGACTGGTGTGTGTTTGGGAGATGAGGATGGGAACTAAGCTGTGGGAGATGCACAACAGGTAGGACTTTAGAAGATCCAACTAAAGATTTTCTGACAGTTTTCCACCTTGTGGTTGTGTCACTAGCTCTTTTTATTGTTATTTTATTAGCTATTTTTTTATTATTTGTTTGTTTTGGAAGGCATCCAGTAAGGCATGTTCGCTTTAACACCAGCACCCTGGTAACAGCCAACATCCCCGATGACAAGTCGCCACGTGGAGCCTGCATCACAGATGATGACCTCACAGCTCACCGCAGGTCACCATCTTCTCTTCTACACCTATTAAAATGACTTTATGCTTGACATCCTTTAAACATCCACTTACTCCTCTTAAAACATGTCAAAAATAATTTGGATAACAGGAATTTTCTGCTTCTGCAAATCAAATTTAAAAGAAAATCTATATTCTTAGTTGATTACTGCTACTTCTAGATGGTTATTTAATTTTCCTCTGGGATTAATAAAGTATGTCTGAATTGAAGTGAACTGAATGAGCTTTCAGTCATATGTGTATTGATCATTAGCATACAGACAGCAAAAATAAGAAGTTGCACTGTAGTCTGGTTTATTGCGTCAACGAAATCTTACCCCTCCCTGCAAAAAGTTAAAAAATCCTTCACATTTATGAAAAGTAATCTTTTTCACATGTCTAATGTTCAGATCTTAAATAAAAGTCTGTAATGCTGTAACTGTTGTTGGTTCTTTCCATTTCAGACACAGAGGAGTCATCAGCCATTATGACTTCTCTGAGGATGCCCTGTCACAGGAACACATCTTGCCCATCTGCAGGTCTGACTACATCGACTCATCCGGCTACAACTACAACATTAACCTGGCGGTGCCCTACGACAGGCTGTCTGGCTCCCATCCATCTCACTGACCGCTGCAAACAAAATACTGTCTGTGAAGCAGAATGGACAAAAGACACATTAATCTGTCTGATTGTCACACTGCTAATTTTTAGTTACCCTTTAGTACCATTGTGGTGCTTTTATTAGGATGCAAACAGCTCATCTGCTGCAAGATTGCCACCTTGATACACATTGCTGTACATTGATTTGTTTTAATATTTGACTTTTTAGATCAGGCACGGTATGTCATTTATCCACAAAAATTGTCATATTTTGCAGTTTTTCAGGGGGAAAAGAAGAGAAAAATCCAGATATTTATCTTCCACTTTTATTTAAAATTCAGTTTTTTTTTAAATGAGGGGAAAATAAATCATTTCAGTAATAATCAAAATTAGTGGTTTTTATTCTTTTATAACAGTAGTGTTTTATTATGTACAGTTTCAGTAGTAAAAACATAAAATATTGTATCCTGATTTTTGAGGAGGACTGGTCCTGTCGTCCAAATGCTCAGCACAGTAGATCACCCGTAACATACTTCATCTTATGTGTCAACCTTTTGTTTCAAGGTAAAAATCTTTCATGTTGCACAGTAGTAATTTCCAAAGCAACAGTGTGAGGTCATAGTAAATATAACTAAATGCAATAAAACTAAGAAAAGTTTGAGGAGTTTTAAAATATCTAAACTGCTCTACATGCTAACATACAGCAATAAAAAGGCTTTCTATTATCAAACCTTAAGTTCACAAGTAGCCTGCAGTTTTGAGGATCTTACAAATTTTTTATATTGAAAACATGTTAGTGCTTGAAAAAGCGTTTTGCTTTTTCCCTTTTAAGGACAGAGGTGGTTCTGCTAAAAACAGCAGCAACATCAAGAGTTCCTTAGACCAACAATTCCCTCAGGTGGGTTATTTTCCACAACGCAGATTAGCGGTGTTCATATCCAGAAAGCGGACATACATCCTGGACTCCATTTCAAGGTCTTTTAGAATCTGCGGACAAGCAAAATGCTGTCATTAAGTCACAAAGTGTATTTAGGTATTTAACAAAGCGAGAAAAAGTGCTAACCTGTTCAAAATGTTCCAATGTAATTCCTTCGTAGAAGTCATCCGGGCCCTGGAGCAACAGGAATCTGTTATTTTATTGGTCCAACAGTGAGGAAGGAATATTAGCGGCGTGATTTTGGTGACTTCTCTTACCATGTTGGGCACATTTGTGCTCGCCACCTCCAGCATGGCAGCATCTGCTATCGCCCTAGCAACTTCCTGCCCAATGGACTCACTTTCTGAAAGAAGTCCCTCGACAATCTTGGATGTAAACAGAAAATGAAGACTTCACTGAAAAAGTTAAAACTGTAGTAGAGGATAATGACAACTGAAAAAGAAACGAAACATAGTTCTTTTTTAAATCTGAATTCTGACTCTTTTTGAAAAGTTTTTGGACAGAATCATTTAAAGAGCTATTTCTGTCATAATGTGAACTATTTGGTTTTCTCTCTCATGGAAAATACTACTCATCCAGCATTTTTGTTCTCAGTTGTTTTCTTTCCCAAAGCCATTAATTGAGGTAGTGCTGCTTTTAACTTTGCATGCTGTCTTTCACGCTCTATTAATGTCTTTATAGGTTTAAATTTAAAGGAAAAAAGTCTTCCTTTCTATTTATTTTATAACGTATCGCGATATTGCTCACTAAGTGACCTCAATCCTTTAATGGTTCCTAAACCTGTAGATTTTTTTAACCTTCTCTGTTGGGACTAATTATACACTACTTTTGACGATGAGAGTGTGCACACACTGATTCATCTTGTACCTGCTAAAGCAAGACAATATGGAGCAAGTCATTATATCCACAATAATGTAACCTTGGCAAAATGATCAGTTAGAAAACATGTAATTGAATTGACTTCCAATGCTTTGTGCATGTTTTAGTGTTTCCTTTCATCATATTTGACCTCAATCTAGTTCAGATGCATTAAAAATTATTATGACAAAGAAAAATATGCCATGCATCAAATGGGACAGAAATCAAATTTTCTTATCTTAAGAGCTTTGGACTCAAGGTCACCTTTTGTTTGAGAAAACTGTCATTTTACTGACAAGAGCTAGCTTAGCTTTAATTGAATTAATTTCCAATTTTATATCAGTGGAGATGCTTTACTTCCAGATCTGCATGCGGCCATGTTTATTCTAAGTAAAGCTGAGTGTTCGTAATGGGTATCTACTACATGCAACCATATTTCAAAACAAGGATTAATGTAATCAGTGTTAAATAAAGCACATAATGAGCACCTACCTTTCTGTACTCCTCCAGCGTAATTTTGCCATCACCGTCGGTGTCGTGCATGTTGAACAGGACTGGAAAAACAAAACAAAACAATTAGATTTTTGAGGAAATTTCCACCCACAAATTATGGGATTGCGCCAGAGGAAGTTGTGATTACAGGGCCTGTCAGGATGATTCAGGGATAAGATAATGAAGCAGATCCTTCAAGCCATAACAGGATTACGACTGACACTGCAATGCCCAGAAAACCTTTTTGTTCTCTAAGTTACAGCAGTTTAATTTCTCAAATGGTTCTTTCACATATCAAAGACATCTGGATACTTTTAAAGATAGAGAGGTAGAATTGTTTGATTCAGATGGATGGAAATAAAACTTCTGCTCCAACAAAAAACAAAATGCAGAGTTCATATGACTGATAAAAAGGTGTTTAGCCTATTTAGACTAAACAAAAATGTCTTTTTACTTGGGACGACAAACAATTGGACTCTACAGACATTAGAGAGTACAATGCTTTTGAGTTCTTATCTTACACGTCTATCTTCTGGTTGAAACAGGAGTATAGGGTAGAGTCTGTAATCCTAAAGGGATACTCAAATATTGAGGTCATTTCTCAAGTTTGAGGAAAGACGTTCTTTGTACAAACTAGGAAACTTTGGTCTAAACATATGTTTGCCAATAAACATATGTCAAACATGTTTACTAAAACTAAGGTTTTTAGTTCTTGCTGTACTTACAGGAAGGAATACTTTTATTTTTCAGGTAGTGACTTTGTCATTGTCTCATCACACAAAAGAAATATTATGTTACATAATATAGGTTTTGGTACCTAGAGTGCCTTGCAAAATGTTTATCTATATACTTGAACCTTTTCACATTTTGTCACCTTATACTGTAAGTATCAACTGCTATGGGCTATGAGAATTTATGTGATGAAATTAGTTCTTAAATGGAAGCAAAAGGTTATGATTTACAAAAGAAAAAACATGCGAGTATAGAGTTTCAGCTTTCAGTGTTTTGTGATATTTCTCCATCAGCTTTGGTCACCTAAAGGCGGACAATTTTGCTAATTCTTTAGCAAATACATTTATCTCTGTCACATTGCTTGGAGTTTGTGAATATAACTTGCTAAGTCTTGACACAGATTCTTAATTGGTTTTAAGTCCAGGTTTAACACTTAATGTGTTAATTCAAACCATCCCAATGTAACTCTTGTTTTTATGTTTAGGGTTGTTGTCCTTAGACTTAGACTTAGACTGACTTTATTGTCATTTTGCATGCACAGGGTGTATACAGAACGAAATTTCGTTGCATACGGCTCAGGACAGTGTTTTGAGCTTCCAATGTTGTGAGGTTACTCCAGAATAAAATAAAATACAGTATAAAATATGAATATAAATCTAAATATAAAGTACAGGACTGACAGTAAAATAGAAGTTATTTAGCTCTGTACATGTGCAAGGTATAAAGTGGAGACCAGATTTTGAGTGCAGTCCAGTTAAGAGTTCAGCAGTCTGATGGCAAGTGGGAAAAAGCTGTTTCGGAACCTGGTGGACCTGCACCGGATGCTGCAGAACCTCTTTCCAGAGGGCAACAGGGAGAACAGTCCATGGTGGGAGTGTGAGGGGTCACTGATGATGTTTCGGCCTCGGGACTCGCAGCGCTGGGATGAAATGTCCTGAATGGAGGGAACGGGGGCCCCGATGATCCTTTCTGCTGTCCGCACCACTCTCCTCAAGTTCTTCCAGTTGGAGGCGCTGCAGCCTCCACACCACACAGAAAGGCAGCTGGTCAGAATGCTCTCTATAGTGCTTCTGTAGAGCGTCTTGAGGATGGGCGGGGGCAGGTGTGCTCTTCTCATCCTCCGCAGGAAATACAAGCGTTTCTGTGCCCTCTTGACCAGAGACGTGGTGTTCACAGTCCAGGTGAGGTCGTTTGTGATGTGCACCCCCAGGAATTTGGTGCTGCTGACCACCTCCACAGCCGAGCTGTTGATGAGCAGTGGAGCGTGGCTGGGCCAGTTCTTCCTGAAGTCGACGATCATCTCCTTCGTCTTGTCAACGTTCAGGATCAGGCTGTTGTCTCTGCACCAGTCCACCAGCTGCTCCACCTCCTCTCTGTAGTCCAGGTCATTGTCGTCTCTGATGAGGCCCACCACCGTTGTGTCGTCTGCGAACTTCACGATGTGGTTGGTGGCGAACCTGGGGACGCAGTCGTGTGTCATCAGAGTGAACAGCAGAGGGCTCAGGACGCAGCCCTGAGGGGAGCCTGTGCTGAGGGTGATGACATCGGAGGTGTGTTGTCCGATCCGGACTGACTGAGGTCTGTCGGTGAGGAAGTCTAGCAGCCAGTTGCGCAGGGGGGTGCTGAAGCCCAGGTGTCCCAGTTTTCCTGCCAGATGCTGTGGGATGATTGTGTTGAACGCTGAGCTGAAGTCCAGGAACAACATCCGCACATGAGTGTTCTTCTCCTCCAGGTGAACCAGGCTCAAGTGTAGGGTGGAGGAGATAGCATTCTCAGTGGAGCGGTTTCGGCGGTAGGCAAACTGGAACGGGTCGAATGTGGGGGGGAGTCTGGAGACGATGTGTTCTTTTACCAGCCTTTCAAAGCACTTCATCATGATGGGAGTCAGTGCCACAGGCCGGTAATCGTTGAAAGAGGTGACTTGAGGTTTCTTTGGCACCGGAATGATGGAGGCAGTTTTGAGACAGTTTTGAGTCCTGTTGCCAGGTGAACATCCCCCCCGTCTCAAAACCTTCACAGCCTTTAACGGGATTTTTTCCAGGCTCCTGAGTTCTTTCCCTCATTCATCAACTGTGACAAGCTGTCCTTTCTCCAGACAAATGTGGCCACATCGTGATGTTGCAACCATGATGCTTTACTGAGGGATGGTGTGTTCAAGGTGATATAAAGCTGGTTTTCTACCCAATGTTTTACATAACACTTTCTTTCAAAAAATGTGATGCACAGAATTGATAAATATCCTGTCAATAAATTATCCTACATGACCTGTGGATCTCTGCAACTCCCCCAAAGTTACTGTGGGTCCTTTGGCTGGTTCTATGTTTAATTAAGTGCTTCACCAGGCTGACAGCTTGGATGGACTGATGAACTGCGATGTATTTTTATGACTTAACCCTGCCTCTCCACAGGTCTCTGTCCCATGTGTTGTTAAAAAAAAAAAAAACACTCTGAGGCCTTCAAAGACTGATGAACTATTTACTAATTAGGTGACGGTTGCACTATATTTTATTTAAAGGTACTAGAGGAAAAGTGGTTGAATGAAATCAAACCCTACATTTTTCATATTTTTATTTTTTTTTAAATCCCTGATCAATTTCCATCTATCTCACATCTATGCAATTTCCCAAACACAAACAGCTTCACAGAGTGCAACAGGAAGTGACGCAATGCATCTTACTTAGTCACAGCCACTAACTGATACCCAAAAGGAGCTTCTTCTTACTTATTCTTACTGGTTGGAAAGAGCTGAAGGCAGCTGACGGCTACTTAGGAAATGCTTAAGTGGAGACAAATAATTAAATGCTAGAAATACAGAAAAATTGTAAATTTTTCCTTTTTTTTTTTTACAATTTCTGGATATTCAAAGCCTTTTTTCCCTTTCTGCACTGAGAAAGATAAAAGAAAAACATTAAAGAAGCACTTTAAATTTTCTTTCTTGCAACATGTTCATAACAAATTAAATCATAAAACATCATTCACAATATTCTCCAATGGGATGTCTTGTGATTTATCACCAAAAAGTGAGCCTTGCTTTGCCTTTTGCTCAAGTAAGGATCTGATACATGATTTGATCATTTTACTCTTAGAGATGTTCACGTCTGTGGTGCATGTGTTAAAAAAAATGATGTAGACATTCAGGAAGAGCTGCAAGTCAGAATGCAAAAGCGTGCAGGATTTCCTCTTCTCACTGAGATTAAACTGCAAGCTAACTCTTGCTGAGCTCAAACTGAGCTGAAGCATGGCTAGGCATAATTAAGTACAGACTACTCAGAAAATAAGCTGGAAAATTGAAATTTTTCTATCTAAAGGTGGCGCCTTTTGAATTTCGTTGTCCTTGTCACAATGACAATAAAGATTTATCTTATCTTATCTAGAATCAGTGTAAGTGTGACTATTAGTATGTCACTGCATAAACACAAAAACAGTAATTAGCAAATAGTCTTTCACTGTATAGCAGTTTGCTTTGAATGGGAAAAATAGTTCAAGCAGCAAAAAGGACAATTCCAACCATTCTGTCAGTTTTCAGTTTGCAGATGTGAAACTGAAAATGTGATCCCAATAAATCACATTTTTTTCCATTATCTAAAATGTTTCATAGTTTGTATGCCACTGAGACCCCAGGAAATGCACAATATTATGGCAGGATATTAGTCGTAACAATATAAAACAAGTTAAAGGGGAAGGAATACGTGGAAAAATGTATCTTGAAAGAGATAAAGACATAGTTAACTGAAAATAATTACCAACTGTTTGCCCCCAGGTCATGCATTTGTCTTTGTGACATTTAGATTTGAGAGTTTGCTGTGGCCACATTCACACGATGGAATACCTTTGAGCTGCTTCGAGGCAACAGCTGACATGCCGCTACAAATCCTCTGCTCATTCACACACATACATGAGTCGTGTTGTACTTTTGGCCTGGTATTCTGAGCAGACCAAGTTGTGTTGTAGTAAAAATGTTTTACTCACAGCGAACCTTCCGTTTTCTCATTGCCGCCTTCTCCTCCGCTGATGTTTTAATACTTGGAGGACGGAAGTGGGACATGACCATGAGGAACTCCTCAAAGCCGATTTCCTCATATGATCCCAATTCATTATTATGCTGGTTCCTGTATTTCAATCAAAAGCATTGAAAATCACCTAATTATTGTTGATAAATGTAAAACAAATGAAATCTGTAAACTACCTCACTACAGCATTAACTAGTTGCAATAACATTTTACCCACATTATAGCCTCCACATGACTTGTGTTTTAGAGAACAGAAATCACATGATTATACCACAAACCAATGCAGAGAACACTCCAGCGAAAGACTTCTTTAAAACACGCTGCTGCTTATAAATCAGTCAAATTCTCATCATTCTCTTGCAAAAACACAAGAATGTTCAACTTTGGATTTCTTCAGGCATCTAAAATACTCAATAATGTTTGCCAAACTCCACTAAGTGATAAGTAAGACCACCAGATTTTCTTTATTGATTATTTAATAATGTACATTTTCCTCCCACCTGCCTAGTTTACATTTTCACAACTGCTGTTTGTGGAGAAACACTGAACTTTTAAAGTAAGAAAACAAAACTTTTTTGTAAGTATTTAAATAGTATTACCATTACATTCAGTCAAACTGCGGAAGTTGAAAACAACTCCCACCATGTAGCAAGTAAAGACCACCAACTTTACCGATTTAAAGCCACGCTCCTCAGGGATGCTTCCTGCTTTTTAATTCTAAAGTTTTTACATAATTTATAATGCAAATGCATATAAACTCCAATTGATAAGTCAAATACTGAAAATTCAGAAATGTTTCCACCCTATTAAATGCAGTTACCGTATTTTCCGGACTATAGAGCGCACCTCACTATAAGCCGCTTCCACAAAGTTTTTAAAAAACAAACTGGAAACGTACATATATAAGCCACTGGTATCTCCGCCGCTCTTGGTTTTCCACAAGGAATAAATGTGCTATTAAGGACGTTAGTAACAGAAAGACCACATGGGATATGGTGTTGTTTGACTCTACCCACCTTTTATCAAAGAACGCCTTGATAATTTCCGTTTTGATGGGGTTATCGGCGAGAGTTGGTATGTTCTCCAGGTGTTCTTTTCTGCAATGCAGCAAGAGAAAGTCCATTATTACAAAACAGGACATCATATGACAGTCTCTGCATTTTTAACTGATTTTAAGTCAATTTTGTAAAATGTAGCTTGGATTTCTTTCATTCTGGTATTGACAGAACTTAATGTTCATTAATTAATGAGCACCATCTATAATTTTCAATGCATTGCCATTCCCACTATCTATCAACTGTACGGTCTTTACTGCAGTGAAGACACTGACACATTTAATATTTCTGATGTAATTAACATAAATAAAGACTTTTTAATTAACTTTTCAAATTGATATGATTATCCGAGGACTTTTAATTCAGATTTCTTGACTTTATTTTTCTCTGCAGAATTAATATGACATTTGTCATAGCAGTTATTCAAAATGGGAAAGACTAGAACGTATTTACATGAGTCAGATGTGTTTTGCTCTTCATAAATCAGGTAATTGCTACTAGAAAATTGCTACCCTCACATGCTTGCTCATATCTACAGCTAGAAAGCCTAAAACAAGTGGATCAATAACAAACAAGGGCCCACAGTGCCACAACACCGGGTGAGGACAAAGAAGGGAAGACAAATCTGCAGACCTCACTAATGATCACTGTTAGATCACTGTTATCATGGCAAATAGTGGTATGTTTGACTCACTAAATCTTCAAAACAACGATTAGATGAGATCAACATGCTGGTGTCATACTCAGGTAGTTATCCCCAACAGAATTAGGTGCCTTTGGTAGAAAGAACTGTCCACAGGACAGCGTCGATTTCAACCAATTAAACTTGAAAACAGTAGCAATAAAACAGGAGTGTTGTTTCCTGTTTGTTCAGCTAAAGGACTCCCACAAAAAAATAACACTTATGTTATCATGTTCTACTGCTTGTCATCAGTTTAAACATGTTTGCTGTAATAAGAAGATAATCACGTCTTTGGAAACTTGATTCGTATACACCTCCTGGCTCAATTTACTCTTTTCCAAACAAGCAAATAGGATTTCTGTTGCTCTTGTGGTGGTATTATTCTCAACTACTGTAGAGCTCTGAGTTCATTTGCATAAAAACTGTATCTGGTGTGACTGTTGTCAGCAAAAGTTATGTCTGTGGGATAAAAAAATGCACCTTTCTGAATGCAACTTCTTGTTTGAATTAAAATAATTGTAATATTAACAGCATTCATGATTTACTTTTCCAAAAGTAAGACATACTGTAAACAATTTTTCTGTGTAGGTCTAAGTTTTAAGAAATTGACACAGATATTTGGACAACTCTGTCTGCCGAGTGTGGATTCAAGCAAATACTAATGGGGAACTATCTGTGTAGAACAGAGGGAACAGACATTTCCTGTCCTATTATCACAAACATAAGCATGTGACATTTTCTTAAGGCTATTGGGACTTGAACTTATATTGTGTAGTTTTGTCAGACTATAATTCATATTTTGGTAATAAAGACTTTCATGTTTGGTGTGAAACAGATTATATTCATGTGAAGAATCACCTCATACCCACTGTCAAGTGATTCTATGGGCTTCTCTTTTCAAGTGGGGAACCTTATCAGAGTGCACTGCATCAAAAAGTCTAGAACATTCAAAATAATAATCCAGTGGCCGCTACCAAGCAGTAAATTTGTTGAATTGCTGTATTTATCTATGGGACAATGTTATTAAAAAAATATGCACAACATTAACCTTTTTTTATTAGGCAAATACGTATAGAGGGACTGTATGAGTTTCATTATGTTGGACATAAAAAAACACATTCAGAAACATTACCTTAGTGTTTTTTCATTTCCACACAGCTGCTGAAATCGCATGTGCAGGTTTTTAATCTGCTCGGTTGAAACTGAAGAAACAAAGACGTTTATCATCAACATGTAAGCCAATATTCTCCCCCCAGTTACTCACAGTTCAAGCAATCCAATAGCTAAACATGGATTAAAACCTTGATAAACAAGAGTGCATTTGCACTTAAAGGGTTCCATCCTGATGCACATTCATACTGCCTGAAACACTTCAATTGAGCACGTCCTGCTGGCAAAGTAAACAAACCATCCTTAGTAACTGCATCTAAAATGATTCTCAGAATCATTAACGCCATTGGAAAGTTTTAGCAGTGTATTCTCTGTCAAATAAAGTCAGCAGCTGTGTCCGCTCAGAATGTGGAGGTGAGTTATGTCTATGACCTCACACAGACACCAAAACAAGACTGTTGTTCTGGATGGGTGGAGTCACAGCTCAGCACAGCAAGCTCATTTAAAAGAACTCAACTTGCACAACAAGACAAACAAACAGGCTGAACAACAACTATGCGGTCTAAGATCAGTATCTGCCAATGCAGTTGAAATTCCAATGCTTACAGAACAAGTTCCTAAGTCTGCAACTACGTCTAAAAAGAAACAAAGACTACAGCTGTAACCCTTATGGAGACAAAGGCATTAAACAGTCCAAAGTCTCCTTCAGATAGTGTCAATAAAGGTGGGCACAGTCAAGGATGGATGCGCTCAAAGTACATGTCTGCACATGTGAAGGTATCCCACTAATCTCATCCACTCCCATTAATTCTGTCCTCAAACACTTCCACTGCCATCATTATAAGTAAGTGTGACGGCTGCATTGGCTTTAAAACTAAATGAACGCTCCAGCTTCTTCAAGTTTAACTTTAACATCGACACATGCTGTTACATTTCTGAATATGGTCGAAAACATAACATGGATCATTGAAAAGAGCATTTCTTGTGTCCCTCACACCAGCGTATTTCCCACTGTGGCGTTGTCAAACACCAGTATAACCACCAAAATAAACAGATGTCTTGTTTTTCTTATACTTACATCCAGTTTTTCCCACCATGTTCTCGTATTGGTACTCGGAGTGTGTTTGTGTGGCTCCCATCTCTCCGGCTGTCTGAGCGGTGCGTCGAGGCGCACGGTCTACTTGGACTGACTAAAACTTTTACACACTTGCAGCTTTATCCTACTTCAGTGGGCAGGACATTGCTGGTGTGCTCTGCTGCCTCCATGTGGAGCGTTTTAGCATTTTTCGAAAAGAAATTAACTTACAGCTTAAATATCAGTTTTTACATCGCATTGGCATATTATAGATCCGCAAACATCCACCAAACAAGTGCTACTCTCTCAATCTGAACTCTTACTGTTTTATGTCAGTTAGGATTACCAAGATTATTTGGTACGGAGCCCTCTAGGGGACATGGGGAATTTTTTTTCTTTTGCGTTCCCTCGCAAAACTTTTGCGTTACCTCGCAATACTTTTGCGTTACCTCGCAAAACTTTTGCGTTCCCTCGCAAAACTTTTGCGTTACCTCGCAATACTTTTGCGTTACCTCGCAAAACTTTTGCGTTACCTCGCAATACTTTTGCGTTACCTCGCAAAACTTTTGCGTTACCTCGCAAAACTGTACTGGTCAGTTATGCAGCATAATTGAATACTGCAAGCCTTTCTTACGGTGGGCGCCGTACTTTATGCTTTAATATAAGGTTATGTGAGGTATTTCCATGAATTTTAATATCTTTTTGTGAAATATCTGAAGTTTTATTTCTTTCTTTAGGATAGAAAGGCACCACAAACCTACGATATAAACAGAAACCTTCCGTAAGTAGGAAAGAAATAAAAATACATTATAATTTGGACTATTTCTGAGTTATTATCGCGGGTAATAAATCATCTGACAGTTTTGATTGTGTCTCTGTTGTGTTCTAGTCTGAATGGTTTAAAGAGCTGCTTTCAGTGCCGCTCCATCTTCGCCTTAACAGACATAAACATGCAGTAAAAAATAAATCGATTTTCAATCAGTGTTTTGCACCAAACAGTTTGTACTGTTAGCAAGTTTTTATTATTAAAAACACGACAAACTAATGATGGTAAAGGGCCGAACTGGGTTAACTCTGGGAATCTCATCTGTCCGTTTATCAATCAACTCCAAACCTTTTCTTTGTTCTGTCACAATTATCGATTTATTCCATTTTGATGATCAGGTTCCAAACTCTGCAAGGACTGACCGCCCCGCTCACCGCTTCCTAATACACACAAAGCCAGTATCCTTCCCATTCATACCTGGTGACGTCACGCCCACATCGACACACCCACCACACAAGTGTCAAAGCCGCTGCTCCTGTCATATCAATAATTACTTATTTCATTCATATGGCTCTTACAGAGCCTCAGTGAAAACTTGTTTATTATTATTAACTGTTTGGTGCAAAACACTGATTGAAAATCGATTTATTACTGCATGTTTATGTCTGTTAAGGCTGAGATGGAGCGGCACTGAAAGCAGCTCTTTAAACCATTCAGACTACGAAAACAACAGAGACACAATCAAAACTGTCAGATGATTTATTACCCGCGATAATAACTCAGAAATAGTCCAAATTATAATGTATTTTTATTTCTTTCCTACTTACGGAAGGTTTCTGTTTATATCGTAGGTTTGTGGTGCCTTTCTATCCTAAAGAAAGAAATAAAACTTCGGATATTTCACAAAAAGATATTAAAATTCATGGAAATACCTCACATAACCTTATATTAAAGCATAAAGTACGGCGCCCACCGTAAGAAAGGCTGGCAGTATTCAATTATGCTGCATAACTGACCAGTACAGTATTGCGAGGGAACGCAAAAGATTTGCGAGGTAACGCAAAAGGTTTTGCGAGGGAACGCAAAAGTATTGCGAGGGAACGCAAAAGTTTTGCGAGGGAACGCAAAAGTTTTGCGAGGTAACGCAAAAGGTTTTGCGAGGGAACGCAAAAGTATTGCGAGGTAACGCAAAAGAAAAAAAAATTCCCCATGTCCCTTAGAGGGCTCCGTAATTTGGTTCTATTTTATGGAAAGCATTTCTTCCTACAGAAAGACACCCCGGCCCACATAATGCTGCCACTACTGTACTTTAAAGTTGGAAAAGCGCAGGCGGGACACATGGGTTCCAGTTGTAGTAGGAACTGGGAAATTACGTGTCGTGCGAAAAAATCTGTTCCCCCGGTGTCGGGAGGCGGATCTGACCATTTTCACGGCGCTTCTGATCGATTTCTCGGTAAAAACAACTCAGTTAATTATGTCAAGCTTGTAACATTTAGTTTAGTCTGCAGCTATTGTTTACAAAATTGTAAAAAATAATTAAATAAACGAGGTCTTTTTACGCTGTTTTGTGTTATTTTAAACGCCAAGAGAATCGGTCTTTTTCCAACTTTTGTCACTTCCGCCTGACAGAAATAAAAGTCAGTCACCAAAACACAGTTTTCCAACACGTAGCGTGTATCTATAATTTTTCACTGCTGATATAAGAGGATGGCTGAAAGCATGGCACAAAAATTAAGACTTCCTGAAAAGACGAGAGTGTAGACTTTCTGGTAAATCCCGTTCTAATGTAAAATATGACAGATTACTGTATTAAGGAAATTTCTAGTATAGCCTACTACAGGCTATCGCACATAACAATATTTGAGAATTTGGCAACAGTTGCCCTTTATTCCCAAACGTTACCCGGGGAGGAGAGTAGAGAACAGAGGTGGGGACTCGAGTCACATGACTTGGACTCGAGTCGTTAAAATCACGACTTGAGACTTGACTTGAAAAAATGCTCAAAGACTCGGACTTGACTTTGACTTTCATGCCATTGACTTGGGACTTGACTCGACTTGAAGCTGTTTACTTGAAAAGACTTGATATTTTTTACTCAAAGTCTTAAAATTTAAAACACATTATTTATAAAGTGGCGTCATTAATTAATGTCACTCATTCCGTATCAATATGCGCAGACCGTCACTATGGTTTTCCTCTCTCCTTATGTATGTATGTGTACGTAGCTGCAGCACAACCAATCAAATTAACAGGATTTGGACGTTTAAAAAAACGCGGCAAAGCTACAGAGCTCAGGGAACGAAATACGAAATAACCGCTCGAATATGCTTCCGCGAGTAATTTCTTTTGGCTACGTAGGTTATGAACTTTCGACTAAAAAACGAACTGCAACTTGTAAAACATGCAAGAAGAGAATATCGGATGGAGATGCCACGACGTCCAACTTTGTCCGGCATTTGAAGCTTCACAAAGATCGGTAGGTGGCGCTTTTCTTTTGCTGTAAGATAGCTGACTTTAGCTAACTTCGTGTTAGCATGTGTACTCCGGGTTAAATTGGTGATTATTTACCATAAATCCGGTCCGTCAAATGCCTCCACAAATAATGTGCACCGTGTTAGCTCAGGAAGCCGGTGGATAGTGAGCGGGGCTCCGGAACAGAAAGCAGATTCTGGACCTGAACACAGGGAACAGAGTCTCTCTGTCCCATCATGATGATGAGCCGGGTCTAGTATCATCTAAGGATGGTTGGTGTATTTGAAGACATCTACGTTGGGAAATTATATTGACAATATGTTGTTTTGACAGGTCAGAGAAAAGAGGAAAAAACTGCTGTTATGGTTCTTTGTATTGTGCTGTGGAAATGTCAGCATTTTCGTCTTTTTTTATTGAATATTAAGTTTAACAGAACTGGGCAATAAAGTGGTCCAATTTAAAAATGTTTTTTATACTTTGTGTTCAGCTACACATGTTCTATCATTTGAGATAAATACATATCTTAAAACGAACAAATGGTCTTTTATTTGAATTTTATGTATAATTGCAAATGATAAAAAAAAATAAAAACGACTTAAAATTAAAGGTTCCTGACTTGAGACTTGACTCGACTTTTGCCTGTATTTACTTGAGACTTGACTCGGACTTGAGGACAAAGACTTGAGACTTACTTGAGACTTGCAACACAGTGACTTGGTCACACCTCTGGTAGAGAATTGATATTTCAGCTGCCTGAAATAATCTGTTCCCCCTCCATAACATGGGAACAAATTAATTCAGCAACAAGTCTTTAACTCTGTTTATTCCTTTCATCATCAACAATAAATCAAGTAACTTTGAAAACATTTGCTCTGTATATGCCAGAGTTATGGGGGGAGGAGGAGAGAAAATGGATATTTCAGCTGCCTGAAATAAACCATTCCCCCTCCATAACATGGGAACAAATTAATTCACCAACAAGTCTTTAACTCTGTTTATTCCTCTTATCATCAACAATAAATCCTGTGAATTTGGTAACATTTGATCATTATTTGCCACAGTTATAAGGGGGGAACCATATATTTTAGCCACCTAAAATAATCTGTTCCCCCTCCATAACATGGGAACAAATTAATTCAGCAACAAGTCTTTAACTCTGTTTATTCCTCTCATCATCAACAACAAATCATGTAAGTTTGGTAGCATTTGCTCATTATTTGACAAAGTTATAAGGGGGGAACCATATATTTTAGTAACCTAAAATAATCCGTTCCCCCTTCATAAAATGGGAACAAATTAATTTACAAGAAAGTGTTTAACTGTGCTTTGGAAACATTTGCTCTTCATTTCTCAAAGATGAGGGGCCTTGGGATTTAAACTTTTTTCCATAGCTGCCTTATATCAAAGTCTTGTAAGTATAAATATCAAACAGTTTTCAAAATGTAATTTATTAACCATTAAAGAACATACATAAACAAGCACACCACAGCAAACTCAGGAACAAAGGCAAACTAAGGCAAACATGCAAAGCAGTGATAAGTTTTTCCAGTTGGTGGGCTTCCCACACATGCATGATGGAACCACCTCAGACACACGTCACACTGGATCTAGGAAAGAAACCAAAAATGTCAGTTTTTTTTTTAGAAAAATATGTCTTTACAATTACAATATACAATCAATCATTTTAGATTCCCTTATATTCCAACTGCTGGAGGATCATATCATAGCTTGTTTACGCAAGATAAGATTAGATAAAACTTGTCCTCTTCATTTAGTTCACTAACACTAAGTCTTTGAATAATTCTAAAAACTTTCCTACCCAGTTCACATCCGTGTCACTTTCCATCTCTCCACAGAAGTGACACAAGTCTTTTAGGTCCTCTGTTAACAACAAAAGTATAAAAACACACACACACACGATTATACATGTACAATCGTGACCGTATATATGTGTGTGTATGAAACTATTACACAGGATGATGCTGGAGCACGGGGAGATGATGCTGGAGCAGAGGGGGGTAGAAGTATTTTGAGGTCCTCTGCCAACTCCTCCACTCCAATGATGTCCTCCACAGCACCGTCAGTCTTTCAACACAAAATTAATATTTCAAGTGTCAGTTCAAATCTGTCATTTAGAAAGCATACACTCATCATATTTATGGCATGCTACTGTGAGATATCACAATATATTCTGGAAAAGAGTATACTGACAATGTCTCTTGAAATGGTTTACGCAATTTTCACATTTATAGAAAAAATTCTGAAAACCTTTTCAGAATAAAGTCCTTTGTGAATGATGCACTTAAAGTAGATGCTTTACATAAATTCATGACCTCACTGAAATTTAATTCAGATGCAAAGTCTTCCTGACTATGCAAGAAAACATAAAATGTTTTTGAAGAAACTCAAGTGGTAACTGAAAAATAGAATTTTTTTACTTAAATACAATACCATGAAATGGAAAGATTGACCATAACCCTACCATGTAATGTTCAGGGACTTCCGAGGGATAGCGTGCCTCTCTTCCGAACAGGAGGAAGTATGGGGAATACTGTGTGGTTATTTGTTTTTTGGTGCGTATCCCAAACATCACAGCATCCAAATACTCATCCCAGGTGTGTGGATGGCCATCCACAACCTTACTCAGAGCTCTGAAATACACGAAAAGTGTAAGATGTCACACATAACACCTGATTTCTTACAATTAGCCTGATTTTGTAAGTAGTTTAGCAAATACACGTCTTGTTTTGTGATCTTTCTTTGAAAATGTATAGATTAGAGATAGTACTCACCTTTGAATGGTCCCATTCATTTTTTTTAACCAACCCATTTGTTTGGGGATGGTATGGGAACACAGACTTTGTTTGATATTGAGAATTTTGCACACTTCCTGGTTTATCTGAAAATTTATAAACAAATAGCTCTGACAAAATAGACTGCATATTTAAACAACATATCGAACAAAATAGTGTGAAGGAAGACATTCATTGTGTTACATTTCTCTAAGAGATTCAAAATAAATACTTACGGAATTTACAAATTCTCGTCCTTGGTCTGTCAAAATCCTTTTGGGGGCTTCAAACTGATACACAAACTTAATTATGCATTCTGTAACCTCAGGTGCTGATTTACTCTTTAGTGGATATGCCTGTGGCCACTTCGTAAAATAGTCAATCATGACACAAATATACTTGTGTCCAGATTTTGTTTCGGCCAGTTTTCCAATGAGGTCCATCCCAATTAATTCAAAGGGATGGGTAACCTTAAATGAAAGATTTAATAGATTAATAAATAAATTTAAAAAAAAAAATAGAACAGGAAAATTTTTGAAAGCAGTATATCCATCCATCCATGCATTTTCCTCCGCTTTATCTGGGGTCGTGTCGTGTGGGTAGCAGCTTCATAAGCAGTATTTTGTCAAGCTAAAATAATATGTTC
Organism: Xiphophorus couchianus; assembly: GCF_001444195.1. NCBI lineage: Eukaryota > Metazoa > Chordata > Actinopteri > Cyprinodontiformes > Poeciliidae > Xiphophorus > Xiphophorus couchianus. The sequence goes on from NC_040239.1 coordinate 6,065,546, forward strand.
TCAGTATATTGTAAAATGTTTAGTATAATAAAAATACATTCCTTAATTTTATACATCAACTTGTTCAAAATGTAGGCCCTTTGTGAGAACATGGACAAAGCAGGAGAACCAACCACTCCACTGCTGCACACTACCATGTAGTCTCACTAAAACTGTTTCTTTTTACTATGAATTACTTTACCTTTATGGGAGTATAATCTGATGGCTGTTTCAGTGCTTGGGCACTGGCCTGACAGGATGAGCACTCAGAGACCTGGGAAGTGAGTGAAACACAAAAACCAACAAGAATTTAACACATGCAAAGTTGACATTATTGGACAATTATAGTTTCATACTGGTAAAACAAATACCAGTATGAAACACATTTATTACACATTTATTTTCCTAAAATTTAAATCTTGTATTTGGTATTACGAAAGAAAATTCTTTATTTAGTCCACTGCTTATGTAACATACCCATTTCTTGATGTCCACAGACATTCCTGGCCAATAAGATCTCCTTGAGATGGCATCTGTTGTTTTTATTTGTCCACAATGTGCACCTGTAGGGCTGGCATGGAAGTCAACAAATATTCTTTCGGCTTCCTCAGCACCTTTAACAACTTTGACCTTTGTTGAGGACAAACTGCCTTTGTGTTTAACATAGAACAGGTCATTTCCTTGGAAAAGATAAAGGACACCAATAAAAATATGACCGAAGCATGAAATTCTATTATTAAAATACATGTATAATTCTACAAATATGCAAATGTTTACTACTACCTGAGTTATACATAGAAGCTGAAACAAGAAGCATGCAATAAACAGAACATGAAGAAAGACATTATCAAATGCATATTTATTTTAAAATTTTACTTTTGGAGAAAAAAAATAAACAGTGCTCATTTGAAGGAGTAATGTCTGTGAATTTGTTTATGTAATGGTTTTTATTCACAATTGTCCACTTTGCTAGATTTTCTTTTATTGATGAATGTAGCAGTACGGGAATCTTTTTACAACACAACTTAGGAGTAGAACTGGAGTACAAGTGTAATTCACATGAATAACAACTGCAGTCAGGAACATTGTGCGTTATTCCTGCATTATAACGTGGAGTAACGTTCGTGTGTGCACACATATTAATCGAAATTAAATGCAGCAGTAAATCAATAAAAGAAAAAAACATTGAATGTTATCTAACTGTTTTTAGATAACTCATGCATTCCACTATTTACTACATATTAAAGTAGAGGTTACCGTCAATGCATCACTCTGGAAGATAAAGATAATTACCTTCAATCTTGTACGACGAGGCTTTCCTTCGAATGATATATTTTCTTTGCTTCGTTGACTGCGGTGGATATTCGCCTCTAACTTTATAGTTAAAGAGCGTTTCATATTCCACACTGTCCATATTTAAGAAAAGTGTCGACCTACTGAAATAGTTGGCTTAACTTAAAGCAAAACGTGGCGAACAATCTGCCCAACACCTGCACACTTGCATAATTGATTGGAGGAACAGCATCACGTGATTTTTGACTTTCCAGAAAACACCGTATGTGTTTATATTGTGAGGTGCATTGTTAGATGGAATATCTGCAAAATATTAGTAACTTGGAAGATAAACATTTAAACAGAACATACATTACATAAAGATAATTAAATCAACAGTAATATTTATTATAACCATCTTAGATTTCAAAATATCAAATAATTAATTGCTTCAAACGATATATAGACAAATGATGACCAACAGTTTCAAAATTCACAGGATTTGCTTATTTTTTCCCCCATGTTATAGAGGGGGAACGGTTTATTTTAGGTCTCTAAAATATATGTTTCTCCCCTCATAACTTTGTCAAATAAAGAGGAAATGCTACCAAACTTACATGATTTATTATTGATGATGAAAGGAATAAACAGAGTTAAAGACTTGTTGCTGAATTAATTTGTTCCCATGTTATGGAGGGGGAACAGATTATTTCAGGCAGCTGAAATATCCATTCTCTACTCTCCTCCCCCCATAACGTTTGGGAATAAAGAGCAACTGTTGCCAAATTCTCAAATATTGTTATGTGTGATAGCCTGTAGTATACTAGAAATTTCCTTAATACAGTAATCTGTCATATTTTACATTATAATGGGATTTACCAGAAAGTCTACACTCTCGTCTTTTCAGGAAGTCTTAATTTTTGTGCCATGCTTTCAGCCATCCTCTTATATCAGCAATGAAAATTTATAAATACACGCTACGTGTTGGAAAACTGTGTTTTGGTGACTGACTTTTATTTCTGTCAGGCGTAAGTGACAAAAGTTGGAAAAAGACCGATTCTCTTGGCGTTTAAAATAACACAAAACAGCGTAAAAAACCTCGTTTATTTAATTATGTTTACAATTTTGTAAACAATATCTGCAGATTAAACTAAATTTTACAAGCTTGACATGATTAACTGAGTTGTTTGGTTTTTTTTTTTACCGAGAAATCGATAGCTTTCGCAGCTGAACAGGCGAATTTCGCACAAGAGAGGTTCCGACCATTTCTTGGTAAAACAACTCATAATCGCGGAAATGTTGTAGCTTTCAGTTTAATCGACAGCTGCGGTTAAAACAACAAAACTTCAAAATCAATAAACAAATAAACATGGTCTTGTATGAAGTACTTCTTACACAGTTTTGTGTTGTTTTCTAATCGCCAAGAGAATCAGTCTTTTTAAAATATCCCTCTATGATTCTGAGATGTTTGAGAACTTGGTTCTTCTCCTTTCAAATGGGAAAACAAATGCTTTTAGAAACATCAAAGAGGAACACAATATTTCAGCCTGAAGCTCACACATTGTAATGTAATGTTTTCCCATGGGACAAGAATTAACCAATCACGTTGAGATTTAGGTTGCTCAATCATACCATCACACACACAACTAACCTTGAGAATTAGAAAATATTTGATCTTTATTTGCTAAAGTTATAGGGGCGGGTTATACCAAATTATTTCGGTAGTCTGAATTAATCGATTCTCCTTCCATAACATGAGAACTAATTATTCTTTCAAAAACTCCTTAACTGTGTTTATTCCTCCTATCATAAACAGTAAATCCTGTGGATTTGGAAACATTTGTTCTTTATTAGCCAAAGTTACATGGAGGGAACCAAGCATTTAATCTGTCCCAGCTGGTATTCATGGTGATTTTTTTCTTGATGTCACATAAGAAAGCAGCACAAGTGCTCAAGTCCAGTCTTTGAGAGCTACCATCCTGCAGCTTTCAGATGCATCTCTGCTCCAACACACCTGAATCAAATGAATGGCTCGTTACCAGGCCTGTTCAGAGCTGATCCCTAATGATGCAGGACTGGACTTGATCACCTCTGTTTTAGGTATTTCTGGCATCTGCTGATGTGCCTTCATTAAATTCAGACATTGTGAAAACGACAAGCTTGTAAAGCTGGGCATTCATAAATTGTTAAAAGACATTTATTATGGAATTTAACAGGAATAATCTTGGCAGTCCAGACCTAAAACACCCTTTACTCTCATTTAATGTTAGATTTGTGTTTTTAATACACTACAGTTGAAAATCTATTTTCCACTATAGACTCTGTGAGACATTAGCTTTCGGGGGGCACCTTCTGACCTTTTTCTTGCCTTTACCTTGGGCTGGCTTTGCATATGTTCCCACAATAAAGTAATAAATGCATTATTTACTTTAGAGAAAGAAACAACAGAGAAACTTGAAACACTTTATTTTTTGTAGTTTTCACCAAGCTTAGACTCATTGCTATTTCAAGTCGTGGCCATCTTGGCATTCCATGACAGACATCCTGAGTCTTGGCATCGTACATATTTCACATGTAAATATACAGAATAAAAGGTAAATGTAGGAATGTGAAAGTCAAACTTTCATAAGTGCGTGATACTCTGTTAAATCATGAGTTAAATCTATCGTAATTATTTTTTTTTTCAGTTCTCTGGTGTGGCACTGGGTTTATATTCTGCAGACTGGTGCTGGATGCAGGAAAATGTGGGAACACAAGCATTGTCTGAATTTGGGCAGGAGGGATTTACAGCACCTGGATAAACATCCTGACTTTTCTAGTCCACTTAGCTGCTTACTTGAAGTTATTTTTTTTTCCTTTTATTTTTGGGTTGTATTTTATTTTATTTTTTAAAATCAAACTGAGCTTTTTTTGACTGGATTAAAAATAAATGAATATGTGTTACATCATGTAGAAATAGTATTTGTATCCAGTGATCTGAACTTTGTTTTTACAGCAGATAAATGGTTGTATTTGAACATGTCTGAAAGTAACAACAATAACCATCTTTCCTTCTTTAAAAAACAAAAAAAGAAAGTCCCAGTCTGAGTGCAATAACGGAACAGCTAGGATGATTGTAAATTGAGTAAGAGGGGAACAGGTATTTGTCAACCCTGGTCAGCAGGACCACTTGCTACATCGACTTGAACTGGTGGCTCATTTGTTCAGAGGCAGAAGCCTCATTTCGGCTGACAGATCCAGGAGTCATTCTGTGGTAGAGCTCTTGCACTGTGCCCAGGGTTTCCCTCATGTCCTCAGGGTATCGTGTCTGCAGTTCTTCATTGGCAACGTAGTGGGTTTCGGCAAACTCTGAGAAGTAGCGGCCCACCTCCGGGTGCCCAATCTCAAGAGGGGCAGAGTGGGGCTCCAGGTTCTCTGAGGAATGCCAATGAACACGTGTCACTGCAATGCTACATTGGTTAAATACACAACTTAAAGGTGTTTTTAGACAATATTGTTTCGAATGCCAATGAACACGTGTCACTGCAATGCTACATTGGTTAAATACACAACTTAAGGGTGTTTTTAGACAATATTGTTTCTATAAAAAGAGGAACAAGCAACAGAGTTTTACGAAATCAAAAGAATGTTGTGGCTTTGAGAAACATAGCCTGTAGGAAATGCTGAAGTGTTGAAGATTGAACAGATAAGTTCAAACAATGAAAGTCATGCAGACACAAGCTGGGAGATTTCACACATGGGGAAGTAAGTTCAACTCTGGCACAATCAAATATAAGCTTTGGAATAACATTTATAGTTCTGTATATAGAGGTGCAGATAATATTGTTGATGCCCTCTAGTACAGTTGTGATATCAGCATTTAAATAAATTTGCCGCCATCAATTGCAGAAGCACAGTAACACACTTTTAAAATACTCCTGTCCTTAAGTTGAGCAATTTATTCATAGGATAAAAACAATCTCCTCTTACTTTTTGCACATCCAACTCAACTTTCTAAAGATGTGCACAAAGTCCAATTGATATTGCAGAAAGTAAAAACAAGCCAATACGCCCCAATAGGAAAAACAGTATCTTCTGTTCTATTTTTAAATGCAGAGCAGCAGGTCAGGTTTGGGTGTGGCTCCTGCAGGTTATGTGAGCACAGCTGATTCTACTCATCATGATCACAGCACACATGCTGGGAAAAGAGCTACTGGGTAATTTGGCAGTGTGAGGGCTATCAGAGGTGTTAGTAAAGTTTTGCAGCCTAGATATAGTATAATATATAGTATTGTTTTCATGTTAAAGTGTTTTCACCTACGTGATATGGTTTGGAAGTCATGATTTTGATCCTTGTATCTTGATTTTAAGATTTATTATGTGTTTTTGTTCTTTATTTAAAAATAATTAGATTTTATTTTTGCAAATTGCCTCATGCCTCCTGTGAGGTATAGTGGAGGATGAGTTTGTGGGGTACAAGCTCCCACCTTGAGGGGCTCCCTAAGGGGAATGGTCAGAGATAATTTTCTCTCTGTATGCTTTAACCTTGTGGAATATTACAGAACACAATAATCTCTGACCTTATCTAGATTTCAAGTACTTCTTGAGGAATACTTCATTTAAAAAAAAAAAAAATTTGATATGCTGCACGCCTTTAACATTTAAACCTACAGTCTGTGGTTCATCAGGAGAAGCCCCCTGCTGGTGGATATGAGGCGTACCCTGAGCTGCGTAACGGCACGTCCCATCTTGTACCAGCACGTTGTAAAATGGTTGGTTAGCTCCACTGGACAATTGGTGGACCCTCATGGTGTTGATCCACTCCTGGCTCATGGTGCATTTAGGATCCCAGCCGTAAATCACACAGTTATACCCCGACCTGGAAGAATTTCAGTAAACAGTGTTTTACAATCTGAGGTAATTTGTCTTTTTGTCTGCGTTGTGTTTTATAGGAACTTACCGCTTGTGTTTCATAATAAGTCCGACTGAATACTGGACCTCCAGGTGTTCGGGAGCGCTGCGCCGCTTCACCTCAGGAGTGACAGGATGCTTCTTGTGCTGGATGTGCTCCAGTGTGTGCTGCACCAGGTAGCCCACAGCTCCATGCTGAGAAGGATCCAAAGCCTGGATATGCTGCAGGATGTCCAACACCTGGGAGCAAGGCGAAGGAAAATACGTGAAGAGCAGCACAATGCTAAATATTAAAATACCACACAATAGCAATATAGGAAAGTGTTATATAGATTGGTGTTCTTGTCATTTTACTCCAGCTTAAGATATAAAACAGTTATTCAAAATTAGATCCAAAATAATAATGAAAAATCTGGTTTGTATTTGAAAACATTTTTGCTCAAGTCTGACCTTTTCTGGCCAGATTCCAAGGTGGAAGTAGAGGCGCGCCTGCAGCAGCAAATACTGAACATTATCTGGATTGATGGTGAGGTAGAGATCCAGCGAATCCCTCAGCAGCTGGTAAGATTTCTCATTTCCTTCCCTGATGGAAAACACACACCGCAGATGATGTAGCTTGATCTGAAAATGTATTTTGTAAAAAGCAGGCACAGGATGGGGTGTAACATTTTATTCAGTTTTAAGCGCTCCAAGACTATACTTATACTATCACTGACTTACAACAATAGACCCCGGCAGAAGATAGTAACAGGAGCTGAGAAGGTCATACGTAATCAATCAATTGATTAGCATGGAATTGAAAGATTAAGATGTCTGTACCTGCAAAATAATCTTGCATCAGACATCCTTCATCTAATAACGTGAATGGTTCTTCTTACCCTCTTTTGCCGATGTTGAGCAGGTTCCCCACCATCCTGAGCAGCACCTCTGTGGTGCTAATGGCACTGTAGTAGTCTGCCGTCACCTGGTGGCCAATGAGGTACTCGCATTCCTTCGCCGTCAGCTGCTTGCCTTTCCCAAAGGCATCAATGTAGACAAAGTCATAGATATCCTCACTCCTGCATATGGAATGTTCTGTTAACATTTATTTAATAGGCTCAGAAAATGTACTGAGTTGTACACTTATATTTAAGCATTTATTATTAAAAAAAAATCACTTGATAAGACAATTTAAATTTCTTGTAATATTTTAGAGTGAGAACAACAAGAAAAGTTCTGATTTCAATAAATATTAAGAAATGCTTTATGATGCAAATGTAAAAGATTTTGATATATTTTAAATGTATCTGTTTCCAATAGTCAGGGGATCAGCAACAAATTAGCAGAAACATCTTTGTAATAAATGTAAAACTGAGCAACAACGCCAAAAAATGCGGTCTTAAAAGGTTCTTTTTTAGTATTCCCACCCCTACAAAAAGTAGGAAATTCAAATATTAATGAATTAAAAAATAGTCAAGGCAGGACTGATTTTTAACTCAACTCTGTCATGTCCTGTGGTTGCAAAACCCTTGTTTCAGTCTAATTAACTTTGACTTATAATCACACAGCCAAAGAACGGGCAAAAGTAGAATTCAGAAATGTGCAGTCATTTAGATAAAACATAGTTGTCCATTAATAAGGTACAGATTAATTAAACTGCCACATAACAGAAATTACACTACTATATCTACAGATTGCATGATTGTATATTAAAAAAAAAAGTGGAAATTGAGAGACAAAACATGATCAGTGATTGCTCAATAATTTTAGGCTAATGTGGTAATCTGTGTAACTGAAAGGTTGAAATCAGTGTGTAAATAAGAAAGATGTAAATATTCTAATTTCAAGCCATACCCTCTTGGTCCCTGGCACCAGCGCAACAGGAAGTGGTTGGGAAAGTTGACGGGCTCCAGCTGAACGCCCAGCTTCCGGGTGAGCGTCATGTAAAGGATAGAGAGGCTTATGGGTATACCTGTCCGCCGAAGTAGCACCTGGGTGAATAAGAAGTACGGTGAAAATATTTCAGAACAACATATTAGAAAAAGTTGTGAGCTGGTGCCTACCTGATGGATGTAGGAGTTGAGCGGGTTGTAGTAGTCGCACTCGTTGCCTTTATACTGAAGCTGTTCATACAAAACTGCGTTCAGGGCCCACAACACCTGCCTCTGGAGCTCAAAGTCCTCCGTCATACAGTCACCTTCACACAAGTTAGATGTTTCAAACAGAGCTCAGCTATTCAGGCTTTTTATTTCTACTCGCAATATATTTTAAAACAAACAATAGTGGGTGAAGAACAAAAATGCAAAATACATGCAAAAGGCCCCAAAAAAGAAGAGCGTTTGATTTATTTTTTTTTTTTTTTTTTACTATTTTTAAAAAATTTTTCTAAAACACCTACTGTTAGTGACCCGAAGGCTGGGATGAGAAGGGTTCTTGATTCTCAGCATCTTCTTTGCTTTTTCTGCCACATCATCTATTTGTTGTGAAATGGACTCCAGTGTGACATCAGCCAATGGGTTACAATACTGATCCACCAGCACAGCGCCTAGCAAAGCAAATACAACCCAAAAAAGACATGCATGAGGAAAACAAGCAATTTTAAGTTAAGGCGAGGCAGGAGAATACCCTTTTTTCGCATCTTGTTTTGACTTGCTTTTCAAAATGTGATTAAAACTGAAAACAATACTTTCTAAGCTCTAAATAAATCCAGAATGAAGAAATTGTGTAACTGTATAACTATTACTGAAAAGATATTTTATGCATCTTCCACTTTTTGTTCATTCAGGGACTGACCCACAGCATCATAGGTTCTCCACTGTACCCAACAGCAGGCATGAGGTACATTTCTACATATTAATCCCTTGTCTTAGACTAGATCAACTTGGAGATTTTATATCTTAAGCTAATCCTTGTCTCAGCTGTCCAATGTAGGTTGTTCCTGTTTAAGTTGCTCTAAGCGTCATAAACCTCCACTCCTTTTGTGAAAGAGGCCAACTCTCTCACACAATAACAAAACCTTGAGGTTATGAAAAAGATGCATTTGTAATCAATCTCTGGTGCTTTATGAAGTAGTTATAATAATTTCACTTTCAATTTAGAAATTGCTACAAAACAAAAACTGACTTGCTGATATGTTGCAACCTTCACAATGAATGATATTAATAAGGTAATGGCCAGCACTGATGGTTACCTTCCAGAGCCGACTGCTGCTCTGCGGGCTGGGCTAAGAAGGTCTTCAGATTCCTCAGGATGTTCTGCTGTCTCAGGAAGTAAAGAATTTTCTTTGCATAGTATTTTAGGGTCAAGCTTTTCCTGGAAGAGGGTGGAGAGACATGAACATTTGCATCACAAATGAGTGATGCAACAAAGTTTTTCTAATCACAAAGAATTATCTGAATCAACATCCAAGCCCCAGCTGACGGGTCAAAATCTTCTGTTTGTGGAGTGTTTTGGTTTTGTTTTGACTTTGAGCACAGTGTTACTGTCACCTCTTGTCTGAGTTGAGTATGAAGAGGAGCTCGTCTTCACAGAAGTGCTCTGGCATCCCGAGTGACTCGATCTCTGCAAAGCTGTCTCCAAGCACCTGGCCAACGCATGGCTGAGTTACAAGAACTCTGGATTAGTTTGCAACCCAGCGGATTCACATTATTGCACAAGCATGCGCCCACACACACTTATCCCTTCCAATTAGGCATGAGCCAGTATGCAATTCTCAAGGTATGATGATATTTAGGAAAATTTCACAGGTTCACTGTAGCATGGTAATTACTATAAACTTAACTACAATTTACAGCTTAGCTTATCTCCTTTTTTTAAATAGAAAAGTGAAAATGATTCCTACTGCAGGAAAATTTATCTCATAACACTGACAATTAACCATAACCGTGTTTCTGTATTATTTATTTTCATGAATACAATTAATAAAATAAACACCAGCTATGTGTAGATGTAGTTTTCATGTGCTTATTGCACAACATAACTTTTTGTAAATAATAGAAAGTAACTTAAATGTCCTCATAGGAAAAAATATAGCCTTTCTGATCATTTTCAATAAAAATCTATTTCAGGAGTTAAGTAAACATATAGGCCTTTAAATGGCTAACCCCACTGAAGATATAATTAATACTTGATAGAAACATTCAGGTTCATCGTGATTTAAAAGATTTACATTTTTATCGTACAAAAAATGTCGGTATATGACATTTTAACGTTTTGGACTTTTAATGGATTTTTTTTTGTCATTGGGGAGAAATAAATTAGGACGTTAAAATACCTACAAGGTTGTAAAAAAAAAAAGATGGGTATGTTCAGCAGCAGGTAGGGGAGGTGACACACTGTGCAATTCTATGCAGATGGAGAAATTTCAGTAGTTGATTTTAAGCCCTAGGAACAGACTTCTTTTTAGTAGTATCGAAAATTTTTAAGACCTTGGCATATGAGTAACCAGTTCATGCCTCTATCCAGGTTAAAGCAGCATCACTGATTCTATATTATGTCAAATCTTTTCTTGCATAATGATATTACTTAATAAGAAGGTGATTACTTACAACTTCTGTGAAGAATCGCTTTGAAATGGATTCCACTGTCCTTCGTATCTGTATTCCAACTCTATGCCGGGTTATGTATTCCCTAAGCCAGTCACAGCTCTCATTTTGACGATAAAACCTCTGCAGTCTTGGCCATCTGTCGGTGTAAGGAGTAAATTTGTAATTTCACAATGACTTAGGTTTTTTTTTATTTTCTTTTGGAGAAGGTTAAATCAGGCTCTAAAACCTTCAATCATCCTGCTGCAGTAGATGCAGTTCAGAAAGAACTGATACTGTCAGACTAGCTGAAGGACTACATATAGGATTCAAGGTCAAACAAATTCATTTTAAGGGATTCTGCAAAAAGCAGGATGTACGTTTTACCAATGATAAATTTTAAAACCTATTTTTCTTACGAAGTTCATAGATGTCCACGGTCATATTGCTTAGCACCGGTGAGATAAGGACAAATTTGGTGCATCAGCAGAATGACAGCTTCCTGTGAGTTCGCAGTAAACGAGCCAACCTTCAAAGCGAAAAGGAGGGTTTCATGACCCTAAAGTTCTGGATAATATTAGGATTGTTTTCTGAAGAGAAAGACGAAATGTTACAAGAATCTGCATAAAGAGAAGCTAAAAATATTTGCAGCACCTGATTTTGTATTGGTGTTCCCAGACCTTTCCCCTTCCATGGCAGACATCGTGCAGCCGTTTGCAGCAGCATGACACGTTACAAACGTCGACATGTTTGAGGACAGGGAAACACAGAATATGCTCAAGCAACTCGGTCGGCAGGTCGGTCAGTTTTTTGGATTGGGACTCGTAAACGATCCTGTTCAAACTCAGCCTCTCCGCTCTGGGTACAGACGTCGCCATTTTTACTGTTTACCCCGATTACCTCATTGCTGTAGCCCCGCCTCCCTATGGCGCAGGGGGCCTGGCTAAGGGTGGGGCATGTTGCGTGTACTGCATTGTGATTGGCAGATCGGTCCGAAAGGAAAGGGCGAGGGAAAATATGCTGCCTTCAAAGTCCTCTTGAAATATATACATATTTCTATGGATTTGTGGGCATAATTTCAAACTGAAGAGTGGACATATTGCACAATTAACTTATTTTGAAATAATATGTGTACGTGTAACTTTATTTCAAGAAAATCAACTGTTTTTAACGTTTTTTACAGAACATGACAAAATGAAAGAGGAAATCTTCCTGTTACCTTATTTTAGCTACACAACTATGACTACCAGATTTACTTTACTCAAATACATAACAGAAAAAAAAATAATTCTAGCTATGGTATTTCAGTCGCAGAATAATATCATAATTCAGTGCCCAGCATCCCAAAATTACTTCTAATGTTTTTTCCAGTAAGTACTACTTTATAGACGGTACGCGAACGCACCACTGCATTTTAAAGACATCGCTAACAGGTTGTTAGCCGCAGTTAGCTGTTGTTTCGGTTCCAAGTTTTTTTTTACAGGAAAGTATTGGATAAAATAATTTCATGAATTTACATGGTTTTAGAGAAAATTTTATACGGGAAGCTGTATTTGGACGTGTCGATTTAAAAACGACGTTAACTTTAGTTAGCTAACTTCTTTCATATAGCTATCTTTTAACCAGCTATCGTTAGCAGCCAGCATTACTATGCCGTCGTTATCTGGTTTTGTTAAACTTTATCTGTGGACCTTCTTGTATTAACAGGAGATATGAATATTACATACAGAAGAGTCTGATAAATCAGTAACATGTCGCTGAAAGACAAATAATTCTTGATTAGTATTGTTTACAAATATTGTTAGTATCAGCTGAAAACTCACATGCATGTTGTGTTTACCTGTGGATAACTAACCGCTAACTACATTATCGTGTTTCCGAACCATAAGATGAACTAATTTAGAGAGGAATGTCTTAATAGGGCTTTTTTTTTTTAGTTTATAAGGAATGTCTAAAGTATCATTGGTGTATTGAATAGAATAGGAGCGTTTATTTACGAGTCGCCATGGCAAGTGCTTTAGCAGCAAAAATAGGATTCAACTCTTTGATTAGAAAACAAGCCAAATACTTTAAAGTAAAGATATGCACCATGGAGTCAGACATGGAGTTCAAGTGCGAGGTGAGTTTGAACAATCTTTCATTTTGTTATTAGGAGTATTGCTGTAAACATTCAAGTACGACATTGTTGTTCTTCTGCTCACTAATTTCAAATTGTAAAGCAACTACAAAAAAAATCTTGACTTTATACAGACAAAATGTGAAGGAAGTCGAAATTGTTGGCTCATAAGCGAGTAAAAATTACGTTGTTCAGAAATTCCCATGAAACCAACGTATTTCACTTACTGACCGCTAGAAGGCAGCAGATGTCAATAAAGGAAAATGATGTGACGCCCACGCGGTTTCTTAAACATAAGTTTTAAGGGATTGCTGTGTTTACCGCATCCCAGTTAAGCACTTTTTAGTCCTTAGTTGAAATCAGTGCTGACCCTGATTCCGTGATTTATATGTTTTCCCCTTTGATAGTGGACTGTTTCTCCCAGTTTGCCGGGTTTGTGTGTGTGTGTGTTTTCTTTTTTTAATGAAAGACAACAAAATTACTTGCAAGCACTATATTTAAAAGGGAGGAACCGTTTATGGGTAGCAGCTGCTTTTTTGGTAATTATACACACCAGCATAATGTTAGTTACAAGTTTCTATTTTCTTGCTTGAAACTAACTATTATCTCACTTATTGGTTAAGTAAGTATTATGTATCTGTAATAAACAAAATCCCTTATTCTAGATTTATTTTTTTACTATCCTAGTTTCATTCTTGCTGCGTGACATCCTCAATATTTATATTTGTTTTCATGTTTCTGCATGGTTTGTTTATATCAACTTCAGCTATATTTGGTATTGTTTGACCATTGTATTGTTTAATCTAAAATGACAAAAATTAGGAAAACATTTTCATTTCACTTATTAAGAGCGTGGGAAAGTCCTTGTGTGTTTCACTGGGTGGGATTTTACTACTTGCATCTTTTTGGCTACAAAGCCTTGAAAAACTTGATTTTATGGCATTTTACTCATCTCCATCTTAAAATAATTTGAATTGGAAGTTGTATATTAAATGCAGCATGTTGAAGAGATTTTAAATATATTTAATTTTATGATATTTACTTCTTTGTCAGACAAGAAATATTGTTTCTTGTCTGAAAAATAGAACAAAAAAATATATATCTTTAACTTTTAGATGAAGTGGAAAGGAAAAGACCTTTTTGACTTGGTGTGCCGGACTTTGGGACTGAGAGAAACCTGGTTCTTTGGGCTCCAGTACAACATAAAGGACACAGTGGCTTGGCTGAAGATGGATAGGAAGGTTGTTGTGCGACTTTTTTTGTTTTCCTAAAATACTTGTTCATTTTCTACTGGAATTATTTGATCAATTATGTAGTATTGTTGTTGTCTTTGGTTTATGCTTACAGGTTTTAGACCAAGAGGTCTCAAAAGATGAACCAATCACCTTCCACTTCCTGGCCAAGTTTTACCCAGAAAATGCTGAGGAGGAGCTAGTGCAAGATATCACTCAACGTCTCTTCTTTCTACAGGTAAGCCAATTGTCAATTGTAGTTTTTCGTATCCTATTCTATTCTGCTTATACAATTTTAACTAAAATAACAACTTAGTGAGTTTTTTAATTTTAGTTAGTTTTAGGAATTCTTACAGTTAGACATAAAAGCAGGAGTTGGTATACAGCTAAGTAGGGATTTGAAGCAACAGATGTTACCAGCTAATCTAACTCAAGATTGTTTAATCGCCGTTTGGACAGTGGACACATTTTTAAATTGTTTTTGGTGCTCCCACAAAGTCTGGAAAATAGGAAACAGAATCTGATCATTTTTCAAGTCTGTAAAAATGAGTAGGCAAACTCTATGTCTGTTAAGGTTTTATAGAACGTGACAGTTAATAAACCCAACTAGATGAAGGTTATGTACTTAAATGCCCAAAATATCATAAAAATGTCAGAAGGATCTAGAAAATGAGTCTGCAAAACGTAAAAACCTGGAGAAATATATATTTTTTCTTCTAAAAAGGTGCTTTAAGGTGAAGCATTCATGGAAGCAGGCACAACCAGCAAGGAAAATAAAATCTATCCTTTTAAACAAGTGTGACACTTAAGGAAGAGAACTCGCAGTCTCTTGAGGTGAAATAAACTCTATGTCTTTAAGATGATTTAGTTCATTTTTAACTGAAGTTCTTTTTGTGCATCTGTAGCTTCCATCTATTGTGTCCCAATGCCTTCAGGGGGCACACGCCTACAGTTTTTTCTGAAAGATGTTAATCAGGACCCTCTGTAATGCACCTTTTCCATCGTCCTACTCTGATCATGTGCAGCCATGTGAAATCAGGGGGCAGCACTTTACATTCAGTAATACTTCCCTGGGGCATTCCTACAGAGCTTGCCCTATCACTCTTTTAGCCAGAGATGAGATTTGGTGTTTTGCTATAATCATCCAGTGCTACCTGTTAGTCATTTACCAATTAGGCTTTAAAGTAAAGCTAAGTCATAAATCGATTAATTGATTTATCATCGATTAATTGATTTATCAACTAATTGATTAATTGTTTGTTTTTTATTATTTTTGTTTTTGGAAAATCAGAATTTTTTCATCAATGGACTCCTTTGGTTTTCATAATTCAGAGGCCCACCCTGTTGTTTGACCAGGGTATGTTTTATGTTTGTTTTACATGTATGTTTTACAGCTTCTTTTTATTTTTGACTTTGAATATAGGTCAAATCTACAATGAAATAGGTCAGACGAAGATAATTTTTTTGTAAGAAAATGAAGCCATAATGTTACAAAAATAGTCACAATATGAAAAGGAAGTAATATGGCAATAAAGTTGAAAATGATACAAGAATAAAGTTGTAATATTAGGAGAATGAAGTAGAAATTTTTTGAGAATTCCCAACACGTAAATTACCAAAAATTTGTAATCCAAGCCCGATTAAGATGACATGTTTTCTTGTAATTTTAAAATGTTATTCTGGCAAAATTACGTTTTTATTCTGCTAACTTTGTGACTATATCCACATAATTAAACAAAACCTCTTATAGCATGGCCCCAACAATATGTCGTACATCTCACAGAAGGGATGATTGAAATAAAAATCACTTTTCTTTTTAGAAAAGAAACTGAGAAAAAAAATTTGCAGAATTGGATCTGGTATGAAAAAAAATCTGACATTTTATTTGAATCCATATTGCCCAAAAATTCTTTGGACTCTGTTATTGACATAATCCTAATGTAACCTTAGAAATTGTCAGTTGTTTATTTATGTAGCAAACTATGTTGCACTTCTATTCTTTGGCATATACTTTAAATGTTTATCTATACTCTTACTTTATTTATATCCGCTTGAGTTAATTTATCGAGAAAAGCCTAACAGCCCGATTACTCAGTTAAGGCAACACACAGCCACGAGTAAGAAGAATATAAATGCGTAGTGCATCACACTGCCTGCCTGCTTATTTCTTTGCTCTCATTAATTCCAATAATGTCAGGAGGCGGCCCCCGTTCAGATAATGTCACAGGCGTGACAGCTGGATTAGTACTTATCAGAAATGATCACTGATCCAGATACGTACACACTCAAGCTCACACCCCGCAAATTCAAGCACTTACAACACCAACAGACACATGCACATCTCCGTCACAACAGGCTGGGATGATAACGTGCTCTCATTTGTAAAGGGAATGGCATCCTCAGCTCTTAGTGCTGGTTATGATTAAGGCTGTCACCTTTTGCTCCGCACCTTTGTTACTTCAAAACAAGAAAAGACAGCTTGACTGACTCTGTAAATGACGAGGTCTGAAGCATGAAATTGCCCACTTATATAACCGCTGCTACAGCATGTTTGCCCCATCTAACCTGAAAATCTGCTTTTGTGATGTATATGTGGTTATGCAACTTAGGTTTGTAAATCAATTAGTTTGAGTGATGATGGAGTTTAAGAATGAAACGCCTGGTGGGAAGCTCTGCTTTCATCTTGGTCGGAGTGAATTCAAGCCTGTTAAAAACAATGTTATTACTGTGAGCCCTGAGAGTTTAATCAGCACTTTAAACTTGGATGAGTCTTTTCTTGTTATATGAAGTGAAGATTTAATTTAACTTTTTTGTATTTTAGAATAAAAGAAAGAACTCAGCATCAGCTGCTGTACAGATGTAGAAAGAACACACAGCTCTACTGATTAGAAAGCTGATCTCCCTGAATCAAGCTGATTTTGCCGTTAGTATTGTAAACAAGTGGAAAAAAGACATCAGTTTGAATTGTTTTATTCATTTAAGTAAGGACAAAAACATTTTGGACTTTGCTTAATCCTTCATTTAGGGCTCTATCCATGTTCTTTAGAGACAAAAAAGCTTTCATAGAGTCCCATCGGATTACTGTGTATCATACTGCATATCAATTTTCACCAATGTTTTTAAAAATGACTTTATACGTTTTTACTCCCTTAACTGCATAATTTTGATTAAAGCTGATTTTCTTTATGTTCCTATTTATTCATTACTTATTCATATTGGATTTTTTTTTAACATGGAGTATTTATCTAAGCCTTGGAGCATCAAAAATTTACACTAAAATCTATTATCATCCATCTTTTCTCCAAATCTCTCCTAATCTATATCTGGGTTGGATATGCTGAAGTATATCCAACCCAGATATAGATTAGGAGCAGATGTTTTATGGTCTCCATAGAATCTCTGAATTTAATCTCTGTAGATCCAGCTTGATGTAACTTTTTCACTTGTTTAAGCACTAAGCTATCACAACTTTGATCAACATGTGAAAGGACCAGGGGAAAAAACCTTACTGTTTATATATGACACTGAAGCAAAACTACAACACTTAAGCACATATTTGATCTCCTTTCTGGATAGACAAATCATTTTTTTCCCACAAACCAGTTATTGTTTTTAGGAGAAACATCTTTATTCAGTATGTCATGGGCAATCTTATGTTTTGATGGAGTTTTAATATAAGATTCAGCCATAAACTAAAGGTTCAGTCAGAAAGTGCTTCAATGTGATGAATACTTTGTAACATTTTGTAGGTCAAAGCATAATACCAAGTGTCATAGTCATAAAAGGCAGGGGGAAATCAAAGGTTATGGAATAATAAACTCATATTTAACAACCATTTCAAATGTTCTCATATTGCAACTAATTCATATTTTAAAAATAAAGTTATTTTGCACACAGCAGTTTTCAAAAAATGACTTACCTAACAGGTGACAGTTTTTATCAAGACAAAACTTGTTACTTCGGCTGAAGTTTAATGAAAGGGAAGGCAGGGGAAGTTTAATATTATTGCACCATTGATACACAGTAACTCAAAGTGGTTGTAAAAACAAAGGAACAGAGATTAAAATGAAGCTCAAAATGCATCACAACTTTTTTTGTCACTAAATGTAATTTCCTTATCTGTCAGTTTAGAGTTTGGGGAACAATGTTGGGGCTGTCACAAACTCAGCAGTCAAAGTGTTGTTTTTCCCATTGCTTATCTCTGGGGCAGTACGTTCTTTTTATTGCATGAGTGAGATTAAATCATCTCGGTTGTACGGCCCTCATGTCTTTTGCTGTTTTTATTGAAGCGACAAAAGAACCAATCTTCAGGAAATAGGAAAGAGCAGCCATCCTGATTTAAAGTCAAAATTATTTCCTGAAAAATAAATTCACGACAATCTCTTTTTTTCTCTGATCTAAAAAATTAATTGTTATAGCTAAATGTAATGTCTGTATGAAAAGATGGGATACAAATCAACTGCTTCAGCATTCAAGTAATAATAGTTTGAATGCTTTTATTCAAAAGCATTCAAACCTGAAAACTGTTGAAATTTCTGTTTAGGTAAGGAAGAAGATCCTTGAAGAAGAAATCCACTGTCCTCCAGAGGCCTCTGTGTTGCTGGCATCCTATGCAGTCCATGCCAAGGTCAGTGTTCTTCTTTGCAACCTGTAAGGAGAGTAAAGTTTCCTCTCAAAGCACAGATTCTTGAGAAATTTGACACACCTGGAACAGATGTGTTACATAACTTATATTGATGCCACAGATTAACCTTTTGGCTGTTGACTGAAGACACTACCAAAATGAAAATTGCATTGTAAAAATGTCTTCCTCAAAAAGTAAATCTTCCATATATGGTTATGATGCTGTATTTTCTTTAGCCATGTTCTAGGACCTAACACATTTAACCAACACACAACAGTTTTTTCTTTTCATTGAAACTGCATTACAGCTAAAATTTAAGCAAAATCTTAAAGCCACACAATAGAAATAGCAGCAGAAGAAGAAAGTTTTCAAGAGTTACTCTACTCACACATTTGACATGTACCTCCATCATCACATTATCTAGAGTTTTTAATAGAGATATTCAGAGGAGCATTGTTGCCATGCTAGATTACCCTGGCACTCCTTAACACTGTTTTATTACAACCCTTTAACAGTCATACACTTCAGGTCATTTCCTCTTACCAGTACTCCACTTATAAGAAAACTCTACTGTCAACAAATTAAACAAGAGCTGTGCATTCATTTAGTCTATCTTTATTTTTCTGTGCCGGCCATTCAAAACTTCACCTGCATGTCATGCATAACTCACGTATTTGTATTAATCTGGTTTTCTAATATTGTCCTTTTGTTATGCATTTTCTGCACCGGGAGGATTTTAGGTGCAACAGCTCTTATAAGTTTTTTTGTAGCTATCCAAAAAGACTGCCTCCTTTTATCATATGCTTCTTATATGTGGATTTTCTTTTGAAAAGTCATAAATCAGCTCGGCTGATCCAGATCGCTGCTGTCGAAGTCTTGATGAGGATCTATGGAGCATACTATACCTTTTAATTTCCTAGTTCTGATAATGATTGTCGAAATTTCAAGGACACATCTACAACCTGGAGGACATCGACCTCTGAGAACTGAAGTTGGACACTCCTGCTCTAGATGAAGTCAGATGCTTTCAGCATCTAGATAATTAATAAGAATACTGATACTGACAACAACACATTTATTTATAAAGGACTTTCAATCGAAGTCCTTTACACAGGGAAAAATTTAAAAGATGTACATTGGATAAAAACACACATGAAACGATAAAATCAATGCACAAAATTACTAGTTTTATTTTATTTTTAGTTTTGGTTTAGAAACAAAGTGGTTATCCATACCCAACACATTGGGGTAGGTTGTTCCATGTTGTTGGTGGAAGAAAGAAAAAAAAACTGTCTTTCTTTGGGATAAAACAAGTTAGCTATAGTTTGGGAAGACCACCACCAAAACTCCGATAATAAACCTCCAGCAATTTCAGACATTTTGCTTGAAAGGTTCTACCTTCTTGAAATCCACTAGAAAACCATAGGAGGACTGGGATGCAGCTTCTTGACAGGCAGGCATGGTTTAGTCACACCAGAGCTCTGTCTCAAAAGATTTGGCCTGGATCCCCCAGAGACTTGCCTTTTTTGTACCAATTTAACAGGCCCAGGTGAAAACAAGCATGTGGATGGAGAAAAACCCGCACATCAGTTTGTGCCATGTGCCTCTTGGTGTCTGCACCCTGTGACTGGTAAACAGCACAAATATAAGGCCCCAGTCTGTTTTCATTTAATCAACAGTCAGCTTTGATTAGAGTCAGTATGACTAAAGCGGCTGTGTAAAGGGGAAGCAGGTTCTTGTTAAGCACTGCAGCTGTTGAGAGGTGTTTGGCAGCCTCTTCTTTTCTCCTCATGATCTGTTTTTGAACAGAATCACTGTGCCACCAGAGAAGTAGAATATATTACACAGTGAAATCTACTTTAGTGCTGTGACTTCTGTTTAATGATGCCAACCTGAAGTTGGCACTAGAGAGAATCATATTTCAAGACTTTAAGATATCTTTTTTTATTTCTTATGTTGTTGCCTGCTTTACCTTCTATTCTTATAAAGACATTAAATTAGAACATCAAAACGGCAATAAATATTTTTAGTTAACGGTTCAGTAATTCTGTAAACAAAAGTATTAATAGAATTACTGTTGCCTTTGGAACAGCTGTGAATGGTGTGACTTTATTGTTTCTGCTAATTCATTTGTTTGATTCTTGTAAATCCAAAAATTGAGGCAGTCATTGAGGCATTTCTTTATGTGGGGCACAAGTTCTGACTTGAAGTGAGCAATAAAACCATTAAGCTTGGTGGTCAGACTATGTTCCAACAACATCTGCGGTACTGTCCAATCATTACCAAAAGTTTGAATCTCTCTTACAAAGTCAAGTTGATTTACCTCAAATAATGGTTTATGGAAGCACAAAAAACTGCCATTTTAGTTCACTTCTAGAACTACTGCAAAATTAAGGCAGCTACATTTTGCATCAGTAACAAGCAGTAGTTTGTTTTATATGTCTTTACCAGTCTCTCACATTATTGTGGAAGACCTTTGGACTTCTCTTCTGTAGAATTTTTCTTAAATTCGCTCAGTTTAGCTGCCACAGTTCTGTCAGGTTGAAATCTGGACTGTAACTGATGGACTGCTTTGCAGTACAGAGAAGCTTACTGTCAATGACGACAAGCTGCTAAAGTCCTGTGGCCAAAAAATAAGCACAAATCATCATCTCTACACCACCATGCTTTACAGTTACTCTGAGGCGTTTGTGCTGATTCCTGTTCCTGGTTTTCCAAATGGGGTAATGCACATTTACTTTGTTGTCTTTCCAAAGAACTTGGTTCTACAAGACTCTTCGTTCATCAAAATGTAACTTTGTAGACTAATATTCTGCTGCCATGTTTCTTTGAAAGACGAAGCTTTGCCCTCTAAACAAGCGTGCTCTGCATTTCAACATTTGAAATACCAAGTGACTGTCTGTAGAGTTACGTAGCACTTAGTTCTTTTGCAGTTCCAATGAGCATTTCTGTTTCTGAACCTAGGAACCTTGGATTTCCTCAAAAAATTTTTTAGCTGACTGAAATGTTGTCCACTTATCATGACGGACCACCACGTCATTGGTCAGGTTTAGTCTTTTTGGCAAAATGTTAAGCCATACCTGTATGTTTCAGGCCAACAAACAGCCTGAAAATTAGCTTTTTAAGTTTGATGAAAAGAAAACTTGATCCTTGGTCACAGTGTTTTGGTTTGTGATTTCTTTACTGCCTGGGCAACTGAGTAGCTTGTTTCATGTATTTAAGTCTGCTTCACACTGTAATATGCAGTAGTACTGTCCAAAGAACAAAACTGAACCAGATGCATTTCAACATAAACCTTACAAATTGAGTCAACAAAAAACAGAGAACTTATTATAACCAGTGTTTCAAATTGCTATTTATGCAAATGTTGCTCAGGAGGTTGTTTTTACAGTTTAAAGTACCTCATGTTATTATTAACTGCACAGGATATTTGTCTATTGACATTTCTGGTAAATGCTCGGACAAACTGGTTTTCTCTGAGCATGTAGGTAGGTGTATTGCTATTATCTACTGACACTGCTATTAAAGAACAATCATGTTTTTAAGTGTTTCTTATTTAGCCATTATTTTACCAGTAAGTTTATTTTGTGAGCTCAGATTTGATCTCTTCTGGGTCATCAGAGATGAGTCATCTGCTGTTTAAAAACACAAGAGGTAACTTCTTTTGCAGTAAGGTTTAGCAATACAGACCAAGATTGGCCAAGTGGCAACAAATATGACAGAATAATAGATTTCAATAGAACTGTTGGAATTGGTGTCCTTATTAAGTCATCTAAACAAGACAGAACCTTATATTAGTATAATGTTTTTAGCTTGTGAGAATCTGAAGCCCAGTTTACTTTGAAGTAGTTTTTTTTTTTCTTTTGTACACAATATGATTATCTTTTTGTGTACATAGAAAATCCTTTAACATAATTTTTAGTGTTCAGAGTTATTTAGAGCTCATACCAAAAGAATACATAAATCCCACATAAACTCTTACTGTTTTGCTGTAGATTCTGTGTGCCAGAATCCGGAGCACAAAAGCCATGTGGTTAGCAAATATGCCCAATGCATTGTTATCTTTTGGTCTGAATATATTCTGTGCTTGTGAATCTTTCTTTCTTATGGTTGTGCTGTTTATTTTACAGGGCTGTGAATATTGTTTTATCTAGTGGATATACAGTTGTCAGTATTTTAACTGGGTGTCACTGATAGGCTGTCCTTTGGTGACGATGCTCTCAGAAATTTTCTGGCACATTTCACTTTCAAATTACAAGAGTAATCAGATGCCAGAGGGTGAAAAGTACCACCCTATTTCTCCCAAAAGAATTTAGTAATGCTATATTACCTCAGTAAATTACTGTATGAACAATTATTTAGCAATTAGAAATAAATGGGTTACAACCCTGTGAGTAAATAAGATGATGATGGAAAACTAAAAAGATTTATCCGATTATATAAGCCTCTGAAACTAAGCTGACATGGTCACCACCCTGGTGTTTTATACACTCTGTGTAAATTGGTTTTTATTAAAATGGGGTCTCCTAAGTCTGTTTTTATGCTGTTTCACTTGTTAATTAACTCAAAACCAGTGGTTCGCTAACATTCTAGCTATTGACCTACAAGATAACAGTAACAGAGATTGAGACCCAGATTATCACTGGGTGAAGTAAATATTTTTAATGAGCCAATTTAGCAAGGAAATAATGGCAACACAAAGAACTTGAACAAGCTATAAACAGAATTACCAGACACAAACTTGATAATTTCTGACAAACCTATGGCCATCTTTTATTTTTCTTGAGATCATCTCAAGACCCCATAACCCTCAAGTGGGTTCCAAAGCGCCAAAACATTCAAATGATTACATAAAAATACAATAAAATATAAACTCAAAATATATTTTGTAAAACATAATGCTGTGACTTAAATCCGTAATCTATTGTCTCTTTTGTCGTTTTTAACACAATGTACTGTACGATCATCCATAAATAATAGTTTCCAAGACGGTCTCTTTGTTGGATAAATTTGTTATTGTTAATTTTTTCCCCCACTAATGCAACCAACTTAAATGTTTTAAATAGAAAAATCCATTTGAAAAAATGTGCTTTTAATAGAGAAGAGCTGATCAGAGTTGTTTGGCCAGTTTTTGATTTTCAGGTTTTGTAAAGCTTTGAACTGGCAGTACTGCTTTTGACTGATTATGATTTCTCTTTGAGAACTTAAAAAATAAATAAAAAAAATAAAAATAAAAAAATAAATATATATATATATATATATATATATATATATATATATATATATATATACGTGTATATATACAGTATATATATAACAAAAATGATTGTGGTCTTAGCATTTTTAAGCTTGGTAGGGCTGTGATTATGGCTCAACTTAATGAAATGGCATGTGTGTATATTTTTACAGGTTGAATACACATGAACAGTCATAAGTAGCATATGTAAGCCACCTGGACGTGTGGTAGTTTGAGGTAACACTTAAAACCTCTTGTAAACAATAGTCCCGTACAGCTGAAGATAACTCCAGTATATACCCAAGTAACTTTAGTTGTAGACTACTTTTGTTTTCCCATAGACCTCCATATTTAACTGCATCACTCACAGTGCGTAGTAAACAATGTTTACTATGTAATTTATGCCACAGCGGACATAAATTTACCTCATAAAACATCAACCAATAAACACTTGGAGAATAAAGGGAGAGAAGAGTGTTGGGTTTGTTTTTGTAGACAACGTAGTGATCAGTTGGCCTGTCTGTGTTCTTTTACAGTACGGAGAGTATGACCCTGAAGTTCACAAACCAGGCTTCCTGGCTGAGGAGGAACTGCTTCCAAAAAGGGTGAGTGATTGCTGGTTTACTTACTGTCACTCATAAGATAGGATGCTGACATATTTGTCATTCTATCTTGCCAACCGCCTAGATAGAACAGTATGTGGCATTTTAAAATATACTGTATTTGTCTGTGAGCATTTATGCATATTTATGTCTGTCTTTTTCCATTTCAGGTTATTAACTTGTACCAGATGACTGCAGAAATGTGGGAGGAGAGGATCACAGCATGCTATGCCGAGCACAGAGGCAGAACAAAGTAAAACTGCTGTTTATGAATAGACTGCTCTGAAGTTTTACTGCTAGCACAGTTTTAAGTTTTGAGTTCAGGCCGGATGTGCTGAAGGTTTGGTACTTACCTGGTTTTGTGCAGAAATAACGTCCACTCACGTGCAAAGACAAAGTATTTTACAAGAGTAATTCTGATGGGAAGCTGAATAATTGGTGATTTTACATTATAAACTTCTTGATATTCACAGTTAGGATCTTTAACTTAGTGCAGTGTATCAGCTGTAGATGCAATTGAAAACAAACCTACAAAAATAGAGGTCATTGGTCTAGTAAATTAGAAGTAGTGAAAAATAGAGCCACATGGTATCTTTGCAGGAGGTGCAGAGATTCACAGCTAAGATGAGAGAATCTGCTGATAAGTATTACTCTACCTCAAACTTTATGGAAGAGTAACTTGTTGGAAAAAGGTACAGGAGGTTCTATTCATGACAAATGCAGTGAGAATGCCCTTCTTCAGCAGAGACAGGGAAACTGGCCATAATTAATTTTGAAGATGGAGGCAAATCCAGGGAAATTTGACTGGGACCAATTAAAAAAAAACAAGAAACAATGGACAAAATTGCTTTTACGTTGTTATGAAATTCCAGTAGAATACATTTAGATTTGTGGCTGTAAAACAACAAAATGTGAAATAGATGCCATGGAATGTGAATACAAAGCACAGTATAACATGTTTTACCACAGCCTGTGGGGTAGTCCCGTTCACTTTGCACAGTTTTTTTTCGTAAGCTTGTCCTTTGAAGCAAACAATGTAAGCATCTCACTGATGCTCCTGGCAGTGGGAGGAAGTCAATCACCTTGTTTTGATGGGAAACCCTCATCAGTATACTGGTCTACCTGCATTTTGAACCTGATTGACTTCCAAGCACCACATCAAAGTGACTGACTGACCTTCTATTTACATGTTATTTGTAGGGAGAAACCACACACTTTTCAGCTCTAGACATCATTGCATAAATCCAACATTTCTGTGTGAATTTATTTTGATACAGTCTTTAATTGGAGTGTCTAATCTTTTTTTACTTGGCATTATCCCCTCTTTCTCAGTTAATCTTTGAAAAGTATAACATTTTCTAATCACCCAGACCAAACAGACTCTCAGAAAAGTCTTTTTCTTTTTTGCTAATTTGAACCAAACATTTCAGAAATTGGCCAACTTGCTGGGAGAAAAGATAACTAATGCCTGCGTTTCCTCTCCAGCAATATTTACTTTCTTGAAGGCATAAGAAAAAGTCTTGTTCCATCAAACATGACCTCTGAAATCTGATACAGAGCTGTGTTTGTGTTGTTTCTGTGCTTATGTGTTTTTTTTGCCCTAGCAAGGGCTTTGTGACAAAGTTTTTACATATCTCATAACCTGACATATGCTGCACAGAAAATAAATGAAGCAAGGTTTGATCTTTGTTTTCCCTCTCCACTTCTGTTTCTCCTTTTATCCCCTTCCCTCCCTCTTTTCTCCAAACCTTTGGATTCTCCTCAATCATTTTCTACCTCCATTCATCATTGAACCAGGGACGAAGCTGAGATGGAGTATTTGAAAATAGCTCAGGACCTGGACATGTATGGCGTCAATTACTTTTTAATCAAGGTGAGTCAATGCTGCATTTATTTTTTATCAAGTAAGTAGCAGGATTCCTATGCAGTCTTCTTTATTTATTTCATATCATATACATACAGTGATACTTATCCAATTCCAATTTTAAACTCCCAGCATTTATTTTTCCATTCTTCCCCATCTCTTTGTCCATGAGCTAACCATTTCTTTGTTCGTCGAGTTGGTTGGTGGTTTTTACAGGTTCACTTCTCCAACCAGGCATACAACATGACCGATAACAGTTGAAGTGAATAGCACAAATTATTTTTTGGTCATGGGCCATAGAGCCCACAAAAGACCCCCTGGAGGGGTAAACCCCCCCCCCAAAAAAACCCAGGGTTTCCCTCAGAAACTTGCTAATACCTAAACACTAATTATAGTGTCTTAAAGGAGGCAAACACAAAGAATACCATTAAAATATATATATTTTTAACTTTAGGTAATTCTACTTATGGATCTTAAAACAAGCTATGTAATGCTGCTCACATTTATAATAAAATGGGTAACAATAAGTTAGAATATTTGTGAGCTTACTTACTTGTGCAAGTATTCATTATATTAGGTTTTCTTGTCTTTCCCTAAATCCATCCATTTTGTTTAAGGCCACACTACCTTTCACTCAAGAGGGATCATGTGAATTAAAGTATAGGTGAAACTACTCTGTAAGAGGACTTTCCAAATCATCAATTAGAGTGAAAGGTGGTGTGTGCGATCCACACCAAGTTACAAAAAGTTTGAGATCCATGACCAGACGCTGCAACAGCGTTCAAGGCCAACTCAGGGGCAAGATTGTGTTCAGTGCATCAAGTATAAACCTAGCTTTAGCCTGTCAGCGGTGCAAGTAAAGCCTGGCTTCTCACCGAGCTTATAAATCTGGGGGAAATCCTGAGGAGAACCAGAATCAGTTCTGAGACTTTGCCTTGGCTTCCAAAATCTAAAGATCTAAATCCAATCAAGGATTTTTGAGATGTGTTTGAGAAGCCAGTTCAGTCTAGATTGGCCCCATTTCTTACTTCCAGGACTTAAAGGATCTCCTGTTATTAGATCAGATGCTACTGCATACCTTTTAGGAGTCTAGAAGAATCTATATTTCAGTTGGTCAGGGAGGGTTTGTCAACAAAGGGGGAAACAACACACTCTTAGTCAAGTGGTGTCAAGAAAACTGGTATGAGGTTTGAGATCTATCCAGGTACACACAGAAAAAGGTGCATGAAGGCCTGAAGGAAATAAAGCAATCTTGTGTTTTGATTTATAATGATTGAGTGTTTTGATAATGATTAAGTTGAACATGGATGAACACAATAGGTAAAATGACTGTATGTAAGTAATCACTGAATGATTCTGAAGTGTACGAATCATGATCTGTAATAACATGACAACAATGAAATGATTACGGTTTGATGATTTATAATAAGTGAAAGTGGTGATTAATGCTTATGATTAATGCTTAATGGAAATCAGCACATTGTTTTTAAATATTTGACTGTGTTTAAAAGTTAATCAGAGAAAAGCACATAGTTTTAATGTTAGGAGGAAAAGGGGAAAAAGGAGAAGGGGAACTTGTGAGTTCCTGCTGTCGCAAGCAGTTCTGAACAGATGGCCAGACGCACAGGATGGGTGGGGCGGTATGGTTGGCTAAGAACAACACGCTGAGGAAAGGACGGTACTTTCCATCCCAGCCAGCAGACAGGAGGGGCCGTACTCCCCATACACATACATGGCAGAGAACTGTATATAAGCAGACGGAAAAGGAGAAGTTCTTGTTCTTTGTCTGCGGCACCGAAGTAGAGCTAACAGAAGAAGCAGATCGAGGAAACAACAGCAGACCACACCCTGGAGCCACGGGAAAAGCTGAAGCTTCTTGCCGCCAAAGGAGACAAGTTCCAATCGTCCAACCCGGGTTCCTGATTCGATCGTCGGTTTTGCCTCAACCCAAACATTGCAACAGACTTGGAGAAAAGACAAAGGTTCCGGAGGGATAAGGAGTTGGGTTTTCAAAACAATTGAACCCTCTCTACTTTGCTTCTATTCTAAAGAGGATTTTCCACACAAAGGACAAAGATTCAGACCAAGGTTTTCGGACGTTCCTGTTGCTAAAGATCCACCACCAACTGGGTATGAGTCGAACTTGCTTCCTAAAAAGCTATCTCAGAATCTGCGACATAGGTTAGGGAAAAGAGACAGTAGGGTATGATTGTACATGTTGATCTTATTACACTGCTCTTGAATTATATACAATTGATTATTGATTTGTATGTCACATATCCCTGCTTAAGCTGGCTTAATAAATTCATACTCTAAAATTCTAATGAGGTTGGTGGACATTGGAATTAATTGAGTCATTTACTCATTTTTCAGTTCTTTTAATAAAGGTAAAACTAATGTACATGGTTCTAGTAAAGAGGAGGCTTCATAATTTCCTTTGGTGAGAGTAAAATAATGACCCAGGGACTTACATCCAAGTCACTAAATTTAATCTAGCCGGTTCCAAGAGCAAGTTATATTTTAGAAAGCGAGCTACCGTTAACAGGAGTGGTTATTGGAATTACGCAGCTGTGAGGGCTACTCAGCTGACTGTTTCTTAACTGAAAAGGGTCGTAACTTCTGGATTGGAGGTAGTTAGAGCTAGACGAATCGCTTTCGACACCAGTTTAAATAGATTATCTCTTATAGATCTCTTTTAGGGTAATACCCAGGTCTTAGAGATTTTCCGGACCTGTTAGACAGAGAACTGGTCAGTAGTCAGCCCCGGAGGGTTGTGATGAAGTGGGCGGGGCTAGCTATTGCAGGATAACGGACATGGCGCCCAACGTGGGGCGGAGCCAAGTAGGCGGGCCCTAATAAACCAAGTCAGTAAAAACAGAAGTGTGATTCTGAATAGCTCACTTGGATGGTTAACTCTGAGGGAATAGAGTTAACGGTGACTGATAAGGCCGTCAGTCACAACCCTTGCAGTAACTGTATAGCATGCAGGTGAGGGAAAGCTTCTACTGAGGATAAGTGATAGTATCCAGACAGTGAAGCCAGTAGCCAACACAGCCTGGACCCATCCCTACTCGAGAGCGCAAAGAGAGGCTTTGGGGGATAGGCAACTCGAAGACAAAGACAACAATGAATGAAGAAGAAAGAGGGGAACTGGATCCCCTGCAAAAGCCAGCAAAGGGACAAAGGGCAAGCGACATCAGCCAAGACGGGGAAGATCACCAAACCTGTCTTTCCCAAACTACTATATCACAACTTCCTGTAATGTTGATATTACTCGGTGATGGATTGGATTCCTGGACTGGGACACTGAAAAGGGCTTTCTTCGAATCTCATTATAATACCAATGAGAACAAGGTTCGGGACATAATAAACTACATGATACAGACCCAAATATACTACTGCTCCCGACTTAACGATGGTCACCGACTGGGGGTCATCAAATGCCCAGTGAAAGTTGCTAAGAAGTTGGAAATGAAAGAGTGGCTAGAATGGTTCGCCGAGCTCCTTGAAGGATGGACCGCTGGTGCGTTGAGGATCGTCTACAGCCCCTCTGAAAAGTACGATGGAGTAGTGAAGACCGCTACATTGGCAGCGGGCATCGACGGGATCCTGACAAACCCGCTAGCTAGAGGGGTAAGTCAATACAAAGAGTGTAAAGAAGCCCTGCAGAGGCTGTCGACCTACAAAAGCATCAAAGGAAAGGAGCGAGCCCCGGAGAAGGCAGAATCGGAGGTGGCTGAGGCCCCCTCTCGACTGCCCAGCAGAGCCACAACACCGACAAACCAGCCGAAGCAAGCTCCGCAGGACCTGATAGACCTGACGGACGACGACGACAACATCCCAGCTCTACCGGGATCATCGCGAAACGACGAAATCCCCTCTGAACAGTCAGGAGAGGAAAATCATGAGGGATCGCTCATCGACGGCTTCACCGAGGAGCAGTTGGAGCAAGCGGCCAGGGACTGGTCCCCTCAACGGGATCTGGGGGTCGGGTTTCATCCCCGAGTCCACAGCACGGAGAGAAGGCAGCCACCGCCACCTACGGAGACTCCAGCGGGCAGCAGTTCCGACGAGGACGAGGAGGAATCGGATGAGGAGCTGTGGGACCCCGGCCGCCCCAAGAAAAAGACCCAGAAATCGGATGTATGGAGGATGGCCCGAGAGTTGGCCAAAATACCATCAGAAACCATCAGCATAAGGCTGCAATCCGGGCTCATAATTTATCAGTTTATTGGAGGAATATGGGACCTTGAAGGTGACGGACTGATTGTGTTCACCAATGACAAATACAAGATCCACAATCGAAAGTTCCGACGCAGCCTTAAAAACCAGGCTGGGAAATATTACAAAAAGGATTCAAAGGTGTTGGAAGCTTCCTGTAGTGTAAAAACTAAAGGAGACGTGGTGATAATGAAGGGATACAGTCTCCCTTACGGTGCCGTAATCCTGGTCCCAATTGATGTTTGCAAGAAAGGAGAGAGTCTGGAGGAGTATCGGAAAAAGATGTGGCACGGACTCGAAAGGGGCCTGGTGACTGCCAGCAATGAAAGCATGAGAAGGGTGATGGTGAGCGTGCAGGGACTAAGATCGACAGATTTGCCAGGAGACACCGCCAGGGCGGTCACAGAGAACGGAGTGGTGAACATAGCCAAGACCAACAGTCATTTCTTTGTGTTCAAAGAGGTGGTGGTGGTGGTTGACCCCCGTATGCATCGACTCCGTACGGAACAAGGTGTACGAATGGCAACCGAGATGGAGGAACAATGCCGCATCAGCCACCCAGCAAAGGAGATCAAGAAATATCCCTTAAAAATACCCCAGAGTGGAGTTTCAAACACCACCCAGACCGGCAAGGCCAAGGTTATGGAGCCACTCAGGATAAAGTTAAGGGAAGCACCAGTCGGGCCAGAGTCCCACGCAGCAAGATACGTCAAAGAATTCTCATTCGAGGGAAGCAGCAGTGAACTGAGGCAACCCAACGCGGACAGAGTCAAGGATGAGCAGCTGACGGTCCAGAGAGAAGTAGAACCGATGAAACCAGCCAAGATTCAACCGCTAAACTCCCCCAGGAGGGAACCTCTTCGACAACAACAGTATGAGGACATCAGCGACTCGGAGGAAGGAGAAGAGCAACAGGAGATCGAACATTCTGAAGAAGAAGAAGAGAGTGATCACGGCAGCATCTTCTCCGACCCAAAGCAACCACCGACAGGGCATAAGACACTCCGAACAGGACAGCACCGAGGAAAGAAGAAAGAAATAGAAACCTTTGACATCGAGGGTTCTTCTGAGAGACTGGCGAGAGACGTGACCTGGGGCCCCGTACAGGCTAAAGACGGACGGCGTACGTATGTACCAGAGGTCGGTCAGACAGAGTACCAGATTCCAGCAGGATGGGCCAGCAGGCTGGGAGACAAGGTGCTGCTCGAGGTAGAAGCGACAGTCGGGGAGTGGGCTAACATCCTGATGACACCATCCTGCTCTACCCTGACAGCACACTATTCCCTGACCACCAACTTCAGGAACGCATACATGGGAATTATGTATGATGTGATGCTGCGACGACTGAAGAAAGCGGCCTACAAGTACTCCAGGGAGACTCGACAGAAGCTGGACGAGGTGTCGGCTGATGAAGAGGAGCCGCAGGCGACGTCTTCAGAGCCAGGACCACAGATCCCGCGGGGACCACAAGGAGTGTCAGCCCAGCCACCGGCCACTACTACCGGACAAGATGCATACGCAGAACTAAAGAATCTAAGGCTGGTGATTCGGAGTAAAAACGCAGACGAAAATAATGAGGAGTATTTGAAAGATGTCTGGCCAACTGTGCTATCTACCACCAACCACGAAGGGGCCAAAAAGTTGTGGCTGACCAGCGTGACTGCGGACCCGATGGTTGGAACAGAGTCAGCACAGAGCAACTATGAGAGATTAGTGTTGGAGGACATGGACGACGAAGAGTCCCAGGTGAAGAGGGCTAGAGGACGGCTGGACAAAGGAAGCCGGTTGGAACCGCTTTGGCACACACTAAAGCAAACCGTTTCTCCCGCGAGGTATGTGAAGGTACTGCGTGAGGTGACAAAGGGACGAAGAGGAGAGATTGTGTTTGTGAAACTACCAGTGAGAAGCACAACCGTGGCCCAGATGGATGTGGCAGTGCAGGGATTCGACCTGGAGCAGCAGTACTACGAGGACAAAAGGAAGAAGGAGGCTAGCCAACCAGCCAAGCCACCTGGAAGGGTCAACATCAGACAGCCATCCAACTTCCAGAACAGGCCGTTCCCGCAGGGCACACAGCCATCCAACTTCCAGGGCCGGCCGTTTCAACAGGGAGCACCACCATCCAATTTCCAAAACCGGCCGTTCCAGCAGAAACCACCAGGACCAAAAGGAAGACCGACCAACCCGCCGGCTTCACAAAATCAGCCAGGGAAAGGTCAGTTCCTGACGGATGAGGAATATAAGAAATTGAGCCCAGAACAAAGGACGGCCCTCCGTGAGTCCCGTAAAGCCGGGGCCGGAGGGTCACCAAAGTAATGGCGTCCAGGTCGCGGGTCATTTTAGAAAATGCCTACTGGGAAGGGGACGAAATCTACGCCAAAGTGGAGGGAGTACCCTACCTGGTGGACACCGGAGCGGACGTGTCTATGACCCGCAAAGACCTAGAAACAGCAGGACACCTGAAGGTTCAGTTTGCTAATGGAAAAATAGAAGAAATGCCATACGGGACATGGAAAGGAGTAGTGTGGGTGAAAGGTCCTTACAATCTACTCACAGTAAAAGACTTAGATGAACTCAGTAAAAAGAAAGGCACACATCGCCGACTAGAGCGAAGGCTGACGAGCTTGAAAGCAAGGTTGGTGAAAGTCGGCCCGACCCAAACCGGATCCGGGCAGCAGGACTGGTACAAACCGATTGACATACCAACGGTGACAGAACAGAAGCTCGCAGAGAGTGACTTCTCCCCGGCTGGGAAAGAGAAGCTGCGTGAGATCATCGTTACAGCGCAAGTGGCACGGTTCAAGAACGATTGTGGGGATTTGGGTCCAAAGTTTGTTCATCACATCGAAGGTGGGGTTCATCCACCTGTTCGGCAGTACCCGCTGAATCCGGGAGCAGTCGAGGAGATGGACAAGATAGTGAAGGAGCTGAGCGCCCTGGAAATCATCAGAGAGGAGCTCAACCCGATCACCAACAGCCCCATCCAGGCGGTGAAGAAACCTGAATCGGCTGGAGGGGGTTGGAGACCAGTTATCAACTTCAAGGCCCTGAATCGGAGAACAATAGCAAACCGAGCCAGTCTAATCAATCCCCAAGGAGCGCTGAAAACTCTTCGAGTCAAGAAGTTCAAGTCATGCATCGACCTAGCCAATGGATTTTTCTCTCTACGCATCGCCAGACAATCGCAAGGTAAAACTGCATTCACCCACAAAGTCAAGAGCTATGTGTGGCAAAGGTTACCCCAGGGATACAAGAACTCCCCAAACGTGTTCCAGTCAGCAGTGATGGAAGTACTAGGGGACGTAGGTGCAACTGTGTACATTGATGATGTCTTTATTGCTGATGACACAGAAGAAGAACACCTACAAAGACTACAAAAAGTGGTAGAAAACCTCACCAAGGCAGGCTTGAAGCTAAACCTCAAGAAATGTCAATTTGGACAGTTCCAAGTGAATTATCTGGGTTTCCAAGTCACGTCGGACTTGGGACTCTCAGATGGGTACAGAGAAAAGCTGACGAACATTCAACCACCTCAGTCAGAGAATGACTTACAGAAGATATTAGGACTATGCAACTACGTCCGGGACCACGTACCCAATTATCAGAAGTATGCCAAACCTTTATACAAATGCCTGAGAAAGAGTGAGGAGGACGAGAAGGATGGAAAAAGACCCTGGGTTTGGACAGCAGCGAATCAACAGAACCTGGAAGAATTGAGAAAAGCCATTCAAGCAGCTGTGAGACTGGAGCCAAGAAGTTTGTCAAAAAGACTGGTGGCAGAAATCAGCTGTGAGAATGACGATGCCATGATCAAAGTGAGTAATGAAAATGGAGGCTTGGTTACCCTGTGGAGTTACACCCTGACTTCTGTTGAGAGGAAATATCCGCAGGAGGAGAAAGAGCTAGCGGTGTTAGCTCGTTACTGGGGTGTGCTGAAGGATCTAGCACAAGGACAACCAGTTAAAGTCATCACACAGAGCCAAGTTCATAAGTATCTAAGAAAAGGTACCGTGGAAAGTACTAAAGCAACTAACACACGGTGGGGAAGATGGGAAGACATCCTGCTGGACCCGGAGCTTGAGATTGGGCCAGCACAACCCACCAGTAAGAAGAAACCGCCAGAGACATCTGAGAAGCCAAAACAACCGGAATGGACAATCTACACCGATGGATCCAGAAAGGGGTCCGACCAGTCGGCATACTGGGGATTTATTCTGAAGCAAGACGGCAAGGAAAAATGCCGTCAGAAAGGAAAAGCTCCCGGTAGTGCTCAAGCCGGAGAAGTGACGGCCGTACTGGAAGGATTGCTGGAGCTGGTGAAAAGGAAAATCAGGAATGCCAGGTTAGTAACCGACAGTTACTACTGCGCTCAAGCCCTTAGAGAAGACTTGGCCATTTGGGAAGAAAATGGTTTCGAGACAGCGAAGGGCAAGCCAGTGGCACACAGAGACTTGTGGAAAAAGATTGCTGAGCTAAAACTACAACTGGAAATAGATGTTGAGCATCAAAAAGCACACACGCATGAGGGAGCTCATTGGCGTGGGAATGATGAAGTGGACTGTTATGTCCAGCAAAGAAAGATCGTCTTTGTCGGTACCGAGAAGTGGGACAACACTCCCAGAGGACGGGAGGTCCCAGAAGAGTACGTGGTTGAGGTCGTGCGGAGCATGCATGAGGCCCTTGGACATGCAGGCGTACGACCTACCCGTAAGGAGCTGGAGGAGCAAGATCTTTGGATCCCAGTGAAACAAGTCCAACGCGTGCTAAGGGACTGTGAAGTATGTGGACAATACAACGCAGGTCGCCGAGGGCAGCGGATGGAGGGGTTATCCATCAAAAGCACGGTCCCCTGGGGTTCAGTCTGCATGGATGTTGCAGGCCCCATGGGGATAACAGGAAGAAGAGGTGAGAAGTACCTCTTAGTGCTGGTGGATTCTATGTCGGGGTTTGTAACTACAAAAGCAGCCAGGAAAGCAAACGGCAACAGTGTTGTCGGCATGCTGGAACAAGTATGCAGTGCCCTGGGAATCCCGAAAGAGCTGCGCACGGATAATGGGACTCATTTCCGTAATTCACAGGTTGACCAATGGTGCCAAAAGTTTGGAGTAATGCGAGTTTACTCTCCACCCTATACCCCACAAGCTAACGGAGTGGTGGAACGAGCCATAGGGTTAGTGAAAAGCTGGATAGCTAAAAATGCTAACACCAACAGTTGGAGCACACAGGCGGTGGAAATAGGGCAGGCCCTGAACGACAGAAGCAGAGCCGAGAGGCCCGCCCCTGCAATGGAGCTCAACCAACGGCCGTTCACCACGAAGGAAGTGGGGCGGAGCTCCAGCGACAAAAAGGAGAAGCTGACACCCAGAGTGCCATTCCGAGAGGGACAGCGCGTGTGGGTCAAAGCAAGAGAGCAACCTGTAAATGCAGCAGTAAAACCCAAGTTTGAGACCACTGACATCGTCAAGCAAGTACTGGATAGGAACACAGTATTGCTGAAAAGAAAAGGGATTCAAGGAGTTGAGCAGCTCAAGCCGGTTCCTGACTAAAGTGAAACAGAAGCCGGTGAAATGGCCAGTGAATCATGTACCATTCCACCCTATATCGGACTGGCCACCGTGAAAGGGGTGGTTATAATTAGAAGAACACCTTCAGGGATTTGGGCAGGACGAGCCCTGAAGAAATTGGATTGGGCTAAAAAGGGAGTCCTGTCGGAGGAGCGACAGATGCTGATATGGGCAAGAGCTAAAAGTCGCTGTCCGGTTTGTTTAGTAAACAACCCACTCCCCATCACCTGGGAGGGACCGGGCCGTGAGAAACCCAGGCAACAAGGAGCCACCGCAGAGATACTACAACATCTCCGCGTCTCTCCGGTTACGGTTTTGAACAACACCATCTGTGGGAACTGCCGGGTAGGTTACCTGCCCCGACTTCAGTTGGAGACCCAATGGAGCTGGCAGAATGACGAACCAAAAAGCTGTTATTGCGTCTGGGATGGGGACGATCTCCATCACTGTTCTACTTGCGAAGACCAGCTGGGGAGAGGAGAACTGACTTTGACAGGTCAGGCTGAGGGATGGCAGGTGACGAGGTTTTACAGCTCGCTGCGATATTACAGAACATATGGACAAGTACAACCAAATCACGGGAGCCCCATACCGATAATATTACCGGGACCTTCAGCTCCCCCAAACACCCCGGAAGAAGCGGATCCATGGGTGTGGAGGAGGGAAGAAGGGCCCCATGATGTCCTGTGGGATTCTGTTCATGCTGCCTGGCCATATGAAGCTGCCGGAGCATCCCTGTCATTTCCACCATTGAACACCAGCCACTCCCCTGTGATCTTCCGTGTCCATCGGCCTCACGCGTACCAACCATCAGCTGAGGGGCTAAGTGCACTCCCAGATGACACCAGAGACCGAGCCGTTAATGGGGGTTGGACAGGCCCCTGGGAGCTGACCACATGGGCACATCTGATTTTGGAAGTCATCAATGACTGCACAATTCCTGTGGTGGATTTACCGGACGTGCCAAGGGAAGATGGGGTACGCTGCTCAGATATGTATTACTACACCACTGAGGTGGACGGGTGGGGCAGCAATGCGGTAAGACCTAAGGAAAAGTCTTGCCTGTACTGGATAACAGCGGAGTCCCAGTTTCGGGATGGAGTTTTGCAACACCCGGGAGGCGTGGCCCACAGAGCGGGTACGCCCTCCGATCCTAGCACCTCCTGCCAGATTCAGCTGTCAGTGCGCATGATCACCGTCCCCTTTAAAGGAATCTACTCCGTCGGAGCAGCCATCAAAGCGGTGCCAGACGAGCAGAATTACGCCACCGTGTCCTACACCGAACCGGAGCCTCCTAAGAAGAAACCCAAGACCCACGCCTGGCAGAAGCTCGCTTCAGCATTTCCATGGAGGAAGAAGAACCAAGACTAACGGATAAACCGGAAGGGGGAAAACGAGTCGCCAAGTCCCAACGTCAGTCGAAACTCACAAGACGGAAAGGTACAAAGGTTTTTGTAACTAAAATGTTCAAAGTAGGAGCTGGAGTCTCGTCGGGACTATCAGATAAAGGTCCGTTTCTAAGACTCCCTACTACTTCTATACTACTTGATATGCCGAGAGAGGACTTCACTCTTTCCAATCCGCTCACCGAAGCATATTTTCTCAAGTACCTCATATATCTTCGACCCACTGATTTCCAGCATACAAAAAAGGTGGGGGAAAGTGAAGAGTACACGTCACCCCCTCCAACGAAGCCACATTTATTCATCCCTACCGCACCGCCTGCTTGGCAAGGACGAGGGTCCAGTAACACGGTCCATTATGCATCAATTTCACCTATGAGCCCAAGATCTCTGCCATGGACTTTTAATACAGTGTATCACAGGGTACAGGGGATCGAACTACGGATACGGTGGGGTCCCCATTACCTTGAACCACTGCAAGGACTGTATTGTGAGATTTCACTTAATGACATGATTATTTGGACCACATCACCAAGTATGGCAAAAACCATAGTAAAGAGGGAAATGAATCCAGAATGTTATATATTTAATAACACCAGGCTTCCATTGAAATTGGAAATAGACAGGGTCTACCCCAATCCACCACACCAGAGGACTTTTACCCCGTCAACCTGGGGGTACCGCACCAGACTAACTTTGCATGGGCAACCTTTGTACACCTACATCTCAGTACCCGCCCCAATAGGGTACAATCACGAATCTTGGTATGACCAGGCGTTGAAAAACGGCACCGCCCAAGGCCCGTTTCCTCGGCCGCACTATTGGAGGGTGTTCCACTGGAAGTGGGTGTGGAGGGGGTTGGAGCCCGACTTACCCTACCCCTCTCCTATAATTACAGCCTTGCAACAGAGAAGAGCCACCAGACGGGTTGCGAAGAACCCTGCTCAACAAGGCTGCATCAAGGCTTTAAGAAAAATTTGTACAACGCCTGATGCACCGGATCCCAGAGAATCACTAATCTGGCCAGGATGGATGCCATCGGCATGAGGCGCAAGCCTACAGACCAGGGTTGGCTGGATTCAACATCGGATTCGGACAGCTCTACTGACACTGACGACGACTCGGACACCTCTAACGAACCTTTGCTACGGAAAACGACTACGATAACAGGAAAATCCCTTTGCCTGAAAGGGCTGCTGATGCTTCTTGCTTTGCTATTTGCTGCTGCTGTTCTCGCTACGATCTTCTACTTCATCGGAGTTGGACCGTGGTACCTTACGCATACAAAGGTCACTTATGGACATTCCAAGTATGCCACCTTCAACTGCTGGAATACAAGCACCACGGCTATTTTTGTGCCATGGGACAACGAAACTTCTGCCCAGAATCGAACCGGATTATTCGCCAAAGAAAACGGCAAAAAGTATGTGGAAAGCCGAGCCTACAAATTGAACGACTCCTCTCTAGACGACCTCCTGAATCGGACCTGGGAGATCTACGCCTATGACTTCCTCAACACCGGAGCGCTCTGCTGGATACGGGTTCTACAGCGCAAGGAACGACGGACCATCAGGTGTAACTGGATTCATCCGGATCAAGGATTTCCAGAATGGCATTGCAACATGGCTTGTCGATCACTACTACTGTTGCCGAACCAGGGGTACTGGGATACCGAAGTAGTATACCCGGCCCCGCACAGGTCCTCAGGCTGTCGGGCCTGGCTCCCACGAGGGGAGTTTTGGGGCGACTATCACCTAAATTGCAGAGAGGATGTCAACATCACAGAGCGATCGCGGGTTAACAGCACCTCCCGAAACGACTTTCTCGATTGGGCAACGAGGCCGCCCCCCAACGACAGTTTGACTAACATTACGGCCTTCCTGATTCGACAAGGTCCAACACGGTTTATGTACCAATCTGACCAGCAGCATTGTTATAGGAACCACTTTAGGTGGTTAAATGCCTGCCTCTGGAATAAGTTTGTCAAATGCAGGGGCCAAAATTATATTGTCACAGCTGTAGAGGAATACCGGTCGGATTTCTGGCACTCTGTACGATCAATACGGACAGAAATTGAAACCTGGCTAAATAACACATTCCCATGGACATATATAGCCAAAGACCAAACGTTCTTTGAGGGAGACTTCCCCGAGGGAGCAGTTCGCTCTCTTGCTGGGTTAGATGACTTTCACATTGCCAACTTACGTACTCAACCCCTTCCAACTCCTGATGACCTTCTGAGCGCTCCTAAAGGCGACTTTGCAAAGATTGACAAATGTGTTGCGCGCAGTATTTTTGATAGCCTTAATAACACTTGCTGGGTGAAAACCCACTCGTCACCACGATGTGACCTCGTACAAACTAGCAAGACCTTCTATTCCACCTGGAGGTATCACTGCCCTAGTCCTGACGTCCTTCCGACCGCTAAATGGGCTTTACGGGCCTGGTATGAGGATTATTCTCGGAATTGGGACTGGGAATGGTGGGGACTTCAGCAAAAAGAACTTCAAGCCTGGGTTATACCCTGTCTCCGTGAGTCTACCAATTATTGGATCAAGTACCAATACCTCGCCACAGTTTATTCTAAGAACCGCATGATTTGGCCTGGGGTTTTTTGGAGACCTGAAAACTACGTCAACCCCAGACCCTGGCGCATGACTTGTAAAAATAACACGCGACAAGTCCTTGAGTGTGTCATAAGTTTAGCCAGAAGACCCTGCCATGAGGTTCGAGGTT
Organism: Xiphophorus couchianus; assembly: GCF_001444195.1. Classification (NCBI taxonomy): domain Eukaryota; kingdom Metazoa; phylum Chordata; class Actinopteri; order Cyprinodontiformes; family Poeciliidae; genus Xiphophorus; species Xiphophorus couchianus. The sequence continues at coordinate 6,105,787 of NC_040239.1, forward strand.
GGGAGAGCTACTGCAAACAACATTATGCCGATGAGTATGACACTCACTCTTCAGAAGTTACTTGGCGCAAAATCAATGGTACATGGCGGAGGGCTATTGTGAGCGGAAAGACCTGTACCGACGCAATCCTAGGTTACCACCTCCAGAAGCGCAAGAGTATTCTGGGTCTGCCAGTTCCCTTCATCCCAAACCCCCTTATAGCCATCGCCGAAGGACATGCTTTCCGAAAGAGTATATGTGATGGGAAAGTAGACCCCGGGTTTGACTGGATTGGACCTAATCTTTTGTATTCCAACCTCACCTGCACAATCTCTAAGGAGATTTGGCAGAAATGTGGCGAAGGAGCGGACCAACACGACTGTTTCTGGTATGAAACTATGGGAGCAACCATCGTGACCGCAATCACCGAGGTTGTCGAAGAGGCTGCTAGTGTGGTGGAAGGGGGCCTCCACATTGTTGAGCAATGGCTGCTGAGTGCGCTGAGTATGCTGTGGCCATACATCCTGGGCCTACTGGGTGTGGCCGTGGCTTTAATCGTCGGCAAAGTCGTCCTGGAGGTGTGGCTGAAAGCACTTTGTCGTTGCAAAAAGAGGGAGTACCAGCCCCTCCCCCCGAAGGAGGAGCCTGCTTCTGCATAAAAGACAGCTACCGTGTGCCTGCGAGCCATTCAATCCTCGCTGCAGCTGCCGACAACATCGGAACCAAAAGAACCACCATCGGACATCATGACATCTAACTCTTCAACCAACACATCGAATCCCAACTCACTTTTTGCTCCAATTCAAGTGAGTACCCTTGAGCACTTAGGGGTTACCCTGGCCTGGGTACTCTACTGCCACACTGGTTCCTGGCCCAGGGGACATCCTATGAGGATCTTCGTTGCGCTACAAGGATATGTCAAGCTTATCCTACGACCCATCATCCTCCAGAAATGGGGGTTAGCTTCATCCCTCTTCGCTTGTTACCTGATGGGCCGTACCCGCATCAACTGGCGCAGGGGCGTTGTGGTCTGCCTATGGCTCGTCACCGACACCACAGCCCTGATACTGGAGTTGGTCTTTGGGGGTCGTCAAGCCACTCGAACCGCCCCACTTAAGATCCTCACAGCTATTCTAGAAGGGCTCTTCGCAGTATCTATCCTCGTCTACTTAGCGCGCCAAGCCTTGTCCATCAAAGGTCAGAGCAGGCGCATATGGCTACAAAAGTGGATAGTTCTGGCTCTTTGGGCAACGGTTTGGGGGATCTTGGTGGTCCTCTACTGGCTTCAGGAAACCTCAGACCTAGCCATCGTTGTATGGATGATGACCTATGCTGCAATATTCCATGATTCCGCTCATGTCTATGATTGGGGCGAACCAGCTCCAGATCACGACATTCCGGTTCCTGTGATTAATTCTCCCTGGCTGGCAGCCCAAGCAGGCACACGAGCTTAAACCAGTTACACTCTCCGCTTTCGCTTTTGCATATTCGTTGTGTTATTGTTAATCCGAAACCCCTAATCGTGAAGTTACCTAGGTTGCTGTTTCTTCTCAGGCACCAACCTGCTGTGTGGGATGTGGGATCGCCGCAGAGTCCTATGGATTCATATGGGTTGCATCGTCCTCCCGCTGGTGTCACCGTTGCGTGAGCAGCCGTATCACCGATGTAACGGCAATTCTCTGCGCCACAGGGCAAGGAGATTTGCCTTACATAGCGGCCTCCACATCTCGATCCCTGGAACGGGTGCACAAGATAGTGTGGACCTCTGCCTTTGGCCAAGAAGACGACGACCTTACCACATCTCCAATGCACACGGGACTCCTGCTGCCCGTGATCCAGAAATTATGGGAGCACCAGCTTACTCGACAATGCCTGCCAACTCTACACCTTCTCGATGGACGAGTTGTGGCAGTGGGCGAGTACCTTCCACCAGCGTGTCCCATGTCGCCGGATATGTTTATCGATGTCGGATGCCAAACCAGCAGTGCGACTAACAGAAAAGGTACCCAAACTGAGATTCTCAGTTCATCTCACCAAGCGTGCCAGACAGAAGACACCCTCTTCGTGTCATCTCCTTCACCGGATCCACCTTCAACCGATATGGATTTTCAGGATCTGCTGACTGAGTTAGAGGGATTCTGTGACAACCCACCGACACTGCCAGACTCTGAGATGGATCTGTCTTCGCTTCTGCAATCTTCCCTGGAGGACATTAGCCCTCCCGGATCAGCAGGATCTCCACTTCGTCCACAGTTGGACGCCGAGTGCTGGATTTCTCCGCCGTCCAATCTGACGGAGTATGAGGTTGTGGATACCTGGACTCCATCATCATCTCCGGTTGCCTGCTACGAACAGGACATCTTGACTGCGGATTGCGGTGATGGACTTGACCTCTTTTGACTTAGGACTTTGTGTTTTCTGCGATGCACCGTCCGATCTCAAGGAGGGGGTGTCAAGAAAACTGGTATGAGGTTTGAGATCTATCCAGGTACACACAGAAAAAGGTGCATGAAGGCCTGAAGGAAATAAAGCAATCTTGTGTTTTGATCTATAATGATTGAGTGTTTTGATAATGATTAAGTTGAACATGGATGAACACAATAGGTAAAATGACTGTATGTAAGTAATCACTGAATGATTCTGAAGTGTACGAATCATGATCTGTAATAACATGACAACAATGAAATGATTACGGTTTGATGATTTATAATAAGTGAAAGTGGTGATTAATGCTTATGATTAATGCTTAATGGAAATCAGCACATTGTTTTTAAATATTTGACTGTGTTTAAAAGTTAATCAGAGAAAAGCACATAGTTTTAATGTTAGGAGGAAAAGGGGAAAAAGGAGAAGGGGAACTTGTGAGTTCCTGCTGTCGCAAGCAGTTCTGAACAGATGGCCAGACGCACAGGATGGGTGGGGCGGTATGGTTGGCTAAGAACAACACGCTGAGGAAAGGACGGTACTTTCCATCCCAGCCAGCAGACAGGAGGGGCCGTACTCCCCATACACATACATGGCAGAGAACTGTATATAAGCAGACGGAAAAGGAGAAGTTCTTGTTCTTTGTCTGCGGCACCGAAGTAGAGCTAACAGAAGAAGCAGATCGAGGAAACAACAGCAGACCACACCCTGGAGCCACGGGAAAAGCTGAAGCTTCTTGCCGCCAAAGGAGACAAGTTCCAATCGTCCAACCCGGGTTCCTGATTCGATCGTCGGTTTTGCCTCAACCCAAACATTGCAACAGACTTGGAGAAAAGACAAAGGTTCCGGAGGGATAAGGAGTTGGGTTTTCAAAACAATTGAACCCTCTCTACTTTGCTTCTATTCTAAAGAGGATTTTCCACACAAAGGACAAAGATTCAGACCAAGGTTTTCGGACGTTCCTGTTGCTAAAGATCCACCACCAACTGGGTATGAGTCGAACTTGCTTCCTAAAAAGCTATCTCAGAATCTGCGACATAGGTTAGGGAAAAGAGACAGTAGGGTATGATTGTACATGTTGATCTTATTACACTGCTCTTGAATTATATACAATTGATTATTGATTTGTATGTCACATATCCCTGCTTAAGCTGGCTTAATAAATTCATACTCTAAAATTCTAATGAGGTTGGTGGACATTGGAATTAATTGAGTCATTTACTCATTTTTCAGTTCTTTTAATAAAGGTAAAACTAATGTACATGGTTCTAGTAAAGAGGAGGCTTCATAATTTCCTTTGGTGAGAGTAAAATAATGACCCAGGGACTTACATCCAAGTCACTAAATTTAATCTAGCCGGTTCCAAGAGCAAGTTATATTTTAGAAAGCGAGCTACCGTTAACAGGAGTGGTTATTGGAATTACGCAGCTGTGAGGGCTACTCAGCTGACTGTTTCTTAACTGAAAAGGGTCGTAACTTCTGGATTGGAGGTAGTTAGAGCTAGACGAATCGCTTTCGACACCAGTTTAAATAGATTATCTCTTATAGATCTCTTTTAGGGTAATACCCAGGTCTTAGAGATTTTCCGGACCTGTTAGACAGAGAACTGGTCAGTAGTCAGCCCCGGAGGGTTGTGATGAAGTGGGCGGGGCTAGCTATTGCAGGATAACGGACAGTGGTCATAATGTTATGCCTAATCGGTGTGTTTAAAGCGTGCTGTATTTAAGAGCTGTGGGAAAATTCAGTCTGAAAAAGGGTGTAGAAACCCTGAAGCCAATATGAACGATTATGAGACAGGTTAGCTGAACCGTGCTGTTATTAAATGACTCACCTGTTCTCATTGCTTAAAAATATGGGCAGTAAATTTTGAATGTTTTTAGGTATGCGTGGAGGGCATATTAAAAGGCACTTTTACCTCAAATGTTTTCTAGATGAGCAAAAACAATTGTTTAACTCTAAATAAACAGAAATTTACTTGAGTTGGATCTGACTTTGGATAATGCATTTGTAGAAAGACCAGTGCAGTTTATAACTCAACTCAGGAAATTTGCTGTTTTCAAACAAACAAGCAGAGACAATATAAACTCTGTGGTAGCTGAATTATTCAGCTAGATTCTAACAAACTGTTCTAGCAAGCAGAGCTACAGAATAGCCACCTCTATCAAATGCAGGAAACAAATGAAGGGTGGCTGAGAGGGTGGTCTCACAGCTGTTTGCCTGTGTCAGGCAGTGGAAAATATTTATTTCTTCTGATGTGGTGTAGAATAAAAAGGGAACAGATCTTCTGTTGGGAGTGGATGCCCTTGGTCTGCATATCTACGAGCCGGAAAACAAACTGACACCCAAATGCTCCTTCCCATGGAACGAGATCCGCAACATATCCTACAGCGACAAGGAGGTGGGAGAATCTGTAGTTGACGTTCATGTTTTATTCACTTTAATGAAATCAGAATTAAAAACAGTTTTAATTTTCATTGCAAACATGCAGCCCTGCTGAACAGTTTAATATGCATTTCCTGTCTGCTTAAGAAAACAATCCTGGTATTTCCTTTTGTCTCGATGTTTAGTTTACCATCAAACCTTTGGACAAGAAAACCAATGTCTTCAAGTTCAACTCTTCACGACTAAGAGTCAACAAGCTGGTGAGCTCAGCAGAAGTAAATTGGTTTTGATAATGATGTCCCCAATGTGATTTGAACCTGCGTTTGGTTTCGATTTCACTTTTTAGATTTTGCAGCTGTGCATAGGGAACCATGACCTGTTCATACGCCGACGTCGAGTGGACTCTCTTGAGGTCCAGCAGATGAAGTCTCAAGCCAGAGAAGAGAGGGCCAGAAAGCAGGTAGAGACATCAGAAGGTTAAGTGTGGTTCACTTACAGTGGGAAAGCAAACGCACTGTCAAGTAAACCAAAGAAAGCTGATTGATGGACTTATATTTGATCTGAAAACATTTAATTCGTCACTCATCTTCTGTGCTACCGCCGCAGCAGATCACAGCTTCTGTTGATGGCGCCCCAACCCACCAGTCGTAACTGTGTGACGTTGTTCTGGCGGCTTGATTCCACATTTCACTCAATCAAAGTCCCTGGACTATCATGGTGTGAAAGCGCACACAAGTCAGATTTAACCAAGCACAGCAGAAGAAGATTAGGGCAATCTAAAATCTTCCACTCTCAGAGTGAATTCTACTTACTTTGAGGATTCTTTTATTTTTATCACCATTTGTAATAGAGATTTTAATTCACTGTAATTTGTCTAGTTTAATTTAAATATTGTATTTTCTAAAATATTTGTGTGTTTGAATGTTGTTATATCATACAGTTGCATACAAGGCATATTTTTGTTTTTTTATTGTATTTATAGGGTTTAACTAGTTTAGACTATATGCTGCTGCTGCCTGATAAAGTTCATCTATCTAAAAATCTGAATAACAGCTATACATTGGACTAACTAGGACTTAAAAGCAGAGCTTTCTCAATTTTACTTTTTCTTTTATGTTACAGAATAAGATGATCCGACGCACACGTTTAAATTAGACTGCCATGTTTTGGTTTTTCTCAACAGATCAGCCATACACTGAATTGATGTTAAGACAAGCAGAATGGGCCGAGCTTTTCACATGCTGAAATCATCAAAACACTGAAGGAATGTTTCGTTATTGCATTTCGGCAATACAATGTTTAATTTAAAAGAGAATTTATTTGTTTATTTGCATCTTCAAATGGATTTCTTCTGTTGTATAAAAAGGTTTATTAAATGAAAAGGCTTCAGAATGTGGCAGTTTTTTATGCAATGAATCAATCATTCATTAATTGAATGACCGATTACTAAAACAATTATTAGATGCAGTCCTAATATTCTTACATTTTGCATTTAAACCAATGCAATGGCTGATTCTCAAAATGCATTCTGCAGCCACAAGAAAAAACAGTGAAAACCCCTATCAGTCTAAAGATAAAATAAAGTCTGTGTCAGTCTTTTTATTTGCTTGTCTTTGTTTATGTGGTTTATATGTTTATTTTAAATCTTTCAATAGAGCTTTTTTTACTGCTCTTCCCTGTTTATGCCATCCAGGTAGAGCGGCAACGTCTGCAGAGGGAAAAGCAGCTGCGAGAGGAAGCAGAGCGAGCCAGGGACGAGCTGGAGAGGAGGCTCATTCAGCTGCAGGATGAGGCTCACATGGCCAATGAGGCATTAGTAAGTTTCAAATGGTTTTCTCCGTCCAAGACTTATCTTTTTTGGACAATTACACATAAAGGAAAGGTTCAAAGTAAGAAAAGTTGACAAACTGGATTCCACGTAGCATTAGCACATTGCTTACCTTCTCCAAGTGTGTTTCCCTTTTTTTTTTTAAAATGACTTAATCATTTCCTTGACAATATTCTCTATTTTCTCTATATCTACTTTTGTCCTGTCTTCTACAATGTTGTTTTATCTGTGTGCTTTGCTTTAGATGTCTATATTTCCTGCAAGGGTTTGACTTTTCTTCTTTCCATCTCCCTCCTAATGTGAGATTTTATTTTCCCCACTCCAGCTGCGCTCAGAACAGACGGCAGACCTGCTGGCTGAAAAGGCCCAGATTGCAGAGGAGGAGGCCAAGCTGTTGGCCCAGAAAGCTGTCGAGGCTGAGACGGAGATGCAGCGCATCAAAGTGACCGCCATGCGTGGCCAGGAGGAGCGACGCGTTATGGAACAGAAGATGCTGGAGGCTGAGATGCGAGCTCTCAAGATGGCTGAAGAGTCAGAAAGGAGGTGGGGAGGAGAACAAAGACGACTGGCTGGTAGAATATAATGTGTGCCATGCATGCTGAAGTGACTGCAAAGTATATCTGGTTGGCTTTGTGAATTTTATGTCTTTCTCAATGCTAGAGCCACCATTTATAACCAGGTCCTGTTATTATTTCTACCTTGCATATATGTGCTCAAAACATGCAATATTCTTGCATCTTTAAATAACTTTTTCCCTCTTTGTATTAACTTTCCAAGAGTTTTTCCTATGTTTTAAAAGGCAAACCCTTCAAAGAAAGAAGCTTGAAAAGGTAGTTCCTAAATAACTCATAGAGCTCACACACTACCCTGATATTTTTGAGTTAATATGAAGCTTGTGCTTCATACCAAGTTTGCTTGGTAGCTCTGTGAATACTCACTGTTCTTAAAGCATAAAATAACAAACCTGGTCAAAAAGTAGGTTAGTTAAGTTGTTAGTTTGCCAATTGATTGATGCTAGGAGATTTTAATAGTTGATCTATAATACTTGAGATTTTTGTGTTATCTGTAGTTGTATAAAGAATTTCTTTCTGCAGAAGATGGGATTAGGAATAAAGTAGAACATCCCATTTTGACTTGAGATGGCAAGATTTTTTTTGTCACTTCTCCAAAAAGCTCAATAAATGACAATCATTTCATATTTATAGCAAAATAGTATACATGCCATCACCAATATCACTTCACAGTTTCTACTCCACGGTTTATTAGGCAATCGCTTCAAATAGGCACCATTAACCACTTGGGTGTAACTCCAATTTCTGGATGAGCACTTTTCTGCAGCAGGAAAAATTTCAACCTGCACCACTCAACATGTAAATGACTACATCCACTCAAACGCTGGAGGCACATAGCTCACCCACATTGGCAAGGAACTTCAGAGCATTCAGGAAAATGAGCAAAAGGGAGGGAAAAAAACATAACCAGTGGGTAAAAACACTCTTACTTCTCTGTTTGCACACTAATTGATGAAAAAAGGTAGTTTGAAATAATGGCCTTGTAGTGTTTCACACTGATTACCTGGGTGTGATGTTTCTGAATCACTGTGTGTTAATTATCAAATATCATTTAGATTCGCTTATACTATTTGGTCTCTTCGTTCTGGGGGGTAAATTAACGTGTCATTTGCTATCTGTTTGTTCATCAGGGCTAAAGAGGCTGATCTGCTGAAGCAGGACTTGCAGGAAGCCAGGAATTCAGAGCGCAGAGCAAAAAACAAGCTGCTGGAGATGACCAGCAAGGCCATCTATACGGTAACTGACCAGCACATGTCAAACTGTCCAATACAGAGAGTGGTGTTCAGGTGCACTACATGTGTATGTGCAATCTAACTGATACGTTACTGTCAACCAAGAAGATTGAAGCAGGTGTAGGACATTTTGCCTCTTTGTAAAGCAAAAAAGGTGTAAAGGTGTATTTTGTACTCAACATTTCTGGACACTAAATGACGTCTTCTGCCACGGGACATACCCACAATATCTCAGTTTGTACTTGTCTGGGAATTTTTTCAATTTAAGATGATTTCCTATGTTCTACTGCTAGTTTATTATAAGAAAATATGGTTGTACGACTCTAATACATAATGCCTACAATCAGGAGATTAAGAGTTGTTTGGGTTTCAGCATATATCTGTTGTATAATATGACATATGAGTCTAATCAAATATAGATCAAAACTTAAATAAATGAAAATGAATGGATGAGATTTTACAATTTTTATGACTCTATCTCCAAACATTATGGAAAAACTAGAATACAAAGAAAAACCGCTGATGTGTGTTAGGTTAAATAGACCGATACAAAGTGGTTGGTTTATAGGTACAAAAGGGAAGTAGAAAGTGATAGAAAAACAAGAGTCAATAGTGGAGTAAAAATTTAATCGGGGCCTACTAAAGCAGTTGACAACCAATGGTATATTTATAATGGAAGATTTGCCCTTTGTTGAAAGAAGACGCTGTTTTCAGACTTCTGTCTCTTTTTAATATTCAACCATTTGAAATGCATATTGCTTAGAAAAATTGACAGAATATTTAACAAGTGAATATTAAATAAATGATTTGGTCTGGGTGAGAGAGCTTAAGCTAAAACAAACCTGATATTGTTGTTTGTAAGAAAAGAGCTGCTATTTTCATCTCTGTGAAACAAATCTGTCTTCAGCTCCAGAGATCGGTAACCAAATTAGACTGAAAGCAAATGTGCAAAACCAGGCAAACATTATCACATATGGAGAAATAATTGGCCTCATCAGAGCATTTTCAAAAGAAAAAAAAACAACTTACTCTTATTATGTTAATTTTTTTTTCTTTTGAAAGTGTTGTTGTCTTGCACATGGTGATTCATCTGTAAAGTAGTGTTTTGGTACTCAGGTCCAGTTTTGTTCTCAAGACCAAAAAACTCATGACTGGACTGAAATGCAACCAATAAAGTGTTTTACTTTGAAAATATCAACATCTCCACTTTACAGGATGAGAGGGCTGAGAAAACAAGAGAGAGAAACATTTTCCAGGGCCAATATATGGATCTACTGTATGTCTGTCTACAAAACTAGCAGAAATAAAGAACACTTTTCAAGTCAACAAGTAAATTATTATGATTATAGCAGTGGTGTCTAAAATTTCTATTCTTGGTTTTGACCACACTACTGTAATGGCGGAAAATTGTTTATATAGTTCTGTGGAAACAATGGAATAACATTATTTCTAGTTTCTGGCTGTGAAAGCCTTTTTTTTTATTCAACCTGCATGTTGGGTCAATTGGTGCTCTGAGTTTTTCCTTTGTTGTTTGCTTTTGTAATGAACTGGTGATCATTGCGGACCTTTCACCTAATGACAGCTTGGATACGCTCCAGCAACCATGCAGCCCTGAGCAGAACTAACTGGGTTTGGAAAACAAATAAATGTCCAAAGCAAATGCAGACTTACTATTTTCGTGTGTAAACATCGATATTGATGCCATTTCTTTGTTCTCTATTTGGCAACACGAAAGCATACATATTACAAGATGAACAGACACTCGCATACACACACACTGACAAGGATTGAGGTAGCCTTGCAAAGCCATGTTAAACTGATGATACTTGCATAAGACCAGGCTGCACATAAGTCAGCCTACGCAAGAGCTCCAAACATGTTAAAACCCACACAGTCTACAGTCATCTGCCTGTAAACATGTTCACACACAGAATAGATGCAGAGTCTCTTCAGCGTATGAATACAGATTTTATGTACTTCTACATGCTTATAATAGATGTGTTGTTACTCATTTTCCGATGAGTATTTTCATGTTTTTAAATGAAAGCTTTCTACTCATACTATATACTGTATATGTTACTATTTGCTCTAAGTTCATTTCCTATACCTCTGTCACACTGCTGCATATCTGTCTTGCCTTCCAGTCACTTATAAAGATCTGCTGCCTTAGGTGAATAATGCTCTGGTGTTGCTTTACTTTTCATTTCATGCTAAAGTATATGGATAATTTGATTCCAAGCCAAGTTAGGCTGACAGAGAGTTTTTGAACATGTTGAAATATTTCATGGCATCATTGCCACAGCATACACTCACACACACCATATATACACCAAAAATATGTAGATCGCAAAAATGAGGATTCACTTCATTCAGTATGCTTTAAACTGATAGCCTGACCCACTTACTAATTAATTCAATTAATAATTATCTAATCGGTTGAAGGCACTCAGAACATTGAAATTTCATTCCTAGATGGTCAGTTGATCCATAATTATGGTAGAGTAATGTACCCCATCCTGATGCAGCAGGACACAGCGAACTCCACACCCTTGATCCCATTACACATGTACTATTTAGAAAGGAAACGCATAAAAAAATGACACACTTACTTAAAAGACGTGACAACACTTAATGTGCTGCACAATTTGCTTCATTTCCTCAGATTTGGTTTAGTTTGACACATTTTGTAATGTGATATCATTAAGATAGGAAACAGCAAGACAGTAGCTTTAATCAGTCTGAGGTTTGCATGCCACAATGCATTGCAGATGTATCTCAGGCCATGTAAATGTATATTTTCCGCTGTGTTGTTTTGATGGGGTTTTTTTCTACACGCTTCAGTCATTATTTTCGTACTTTTGTGTCATTTTGATCCATGTGCTAATGTCTATCTTTCTCTACTCTCTTCTCATACTTTTTATTGATTGAAAACCCATCTTTGATTTCTTTTTCTATTGTAGTCACCTGGACTTCCATCTGACAGCGTCCCTCAAGAACTTAACTTTAGCAGGGAGAATCTCAGTTTTGACTTCAAAGACACCGACATGAAACGCCTGTCCATGGAGATTGAGAAGGAGAAGTGAGTTACCTGTCCATTTCGGAAGTTTAGTTTTCACTTTTTAGAATTTCTAGTACTGTGGTTCCGTATGAATAAGGACTTTGAAGATTAAATCTTTAATCAAGAAAAGGGAGTTAATATATCAATATTTTTAGAAGACATAAATGTTGCAGTTGCACCATAAAGACTGTTAGTTTTAAAAATGCAACTTTTGATTCCAGAGTTTTGTTGAACACATGGCCCTCGGCATTATTTGTACATAATTATGCCGCCTGCATTCAGGTCATTTACCTGAGCTAATTTTGGAGACATTTAAAGTGAGCAGAAATAAAACTTGGACAAGAATGAGTAAGTTAGTTGGGTGAAGTTTAAATATTTGGTTGGAAATGTTGGTTCTTGAGCAGCTAGTGTCCATGATTTATTGATTTAGTTAGATGAAAGATAGGCATATTTTTCTAGTAAACTCCTCAAATAAATTTAAATAAAATTTCTTAATGACTTAAAATATTTTTGTTGCCTTGTAAACAACTTTCTGATGCTTTACACATAAGCATCAACAAATGCAATATTGATGTGCATCTAATGAATATTACTGAACAAGCACGTCTTACCAATATTGATATTGCTCATTTTCATTAATTTTGTAGCCTTACTTTTCTGTACTGTGTGCGGCAGGACTACAGTGACAAACAAATGGCTATATTTTAAATTGTGTATCTTTCCAATTGTTTTTATTTATTATATTATCTTACGGTTTATTTTTAACCCTATTTTGTGCGTTGTTTTTAAGAGTCGAATATATGGAGAAGAGCAAACACCTGCAAGAGCAGCTGAATGAGTTGAAGACGGAAATTGAAAGTCTGAAGCTTAAGGAGAGGGAGACTCCTCTGGACATCATTCACAACCAGAATACAGAACAGGGGACCAGTAAGCACAGCAACTTTAAAAAGGTATATATGTATATGTATTTCTATATATACAGAAAATTAGTGCCAATGTGTGAGAAATTTAAGAGAAATGTCTAAAAGCAGAATACTGTGTAACCCTTGTGTATTTATTGACTGAAGTCAGAGATAAATTGGTTCCGTTTAAATAGAACAGACCAAAGACTTTGAAATGATCACCCTAAACATGCACTGAAGCACAATTTTCATGTTTCAAAATTTGATAATGTTAGTAAAAGAAGATCTTGGCTGAATCTTAGCAGAAATTTATTTTTTTTTTCTCAAATATATTTTTGCAATAATTGAGTTCAGCCAAAGATCCAGCCATTAACAATCATAGTTACTCACATAGGCCCTTGGTAAACTGAATTGCACATCCCGGTATTGGAGTAATTTAAAACAACTCTTCAAATGTTCTGCTAGTAAAAAGTTAAAACCTATTGTGAAATCTTAAAAATTAACAAGTGTCTTTAAAAAGACTTATATTTTATTTTTTCCTTATTCTGTGAAGTTAAAGGAGGAAATGTACTTAAGTTATTTATGTATGGAGATCTAAATCACACATTGGATACGCTTATGTTCAAAACATTTTTCACAAACAAGTTTTGAACTTAAATAATTGTATAAAACTTTATGAATATTGAACATCTACAGCACATTCATTTTGTTGATGCTATGATACTCCATTCATCACTGTCTAACGAGCTAATTGACTTGAGTTGATGAGTGAAACATTGGTTTAGCACCATCTTTTCAAAGACGACCATCATCAATTCATAGTCTTCTCTCGTACAGCAGTCAGGCTTCACTGTCTGTTATATCAAAGAAAGGTATTGATTCTCCAGCCATCACTTAATAGCAACTTTCTCCGCTTGGTTCCATCTTCATTCTTCAGTCTGCAGGTTCATGAAGCCTGTTCAGAGATGGCTAGTCGTTATTCATTTTCTACTGTGACCTCTGAACGTGCTCGGTGAGCATTAACTGAATTAAAATGAAAGCCCTTAGAGAACCAAGAGGTGAAGTTATGTTTTCTTTGCTTTGCATGTCAACTCTTCATCTCATCTAATGTCTGAGTGAATAGCAATTTACAAATCTTAACCTTATAATTGATTTTATGTTTTCATGTTTATGTTTTCATTATAGACATTTTATTTAAAATCTGTTGCTACTGTTCTCTTGAACTGTAGTACAAGTCTAATTGAAACAAAAAAAGTCACACAGAATATTTGAGTTATAGACTTATGTCCTGAAGATCTTGCGTAGTAGAGTGCATTATCCTTTTTGTTCCTGGGTGTAAAATATACTTGCTAAGAGCATGCTTATTGATTCCTCCTTGGTCATTAGTCATCTGAATTGATAAGGGAACCTCTGACATGAAGGACAAGAAAGAGCAAAGTTAAAAGTGTTAGTTTAATTGAACCAGTGGCGGTCAACATTCATCTTGTTTGAGGCAGGAAGGGCACAATGCACAGTGGTGAAAAGTGAAGAGAAAGATATAAAAAAAAACCTATGAATCAATCCTAAAATTTCTTGTTAACCAAAACACATATAGCAAGTCACAGGATCTAACTCTTCAGGCAAGACTTATCTATCCACATGCAGTACATCCCAATGATTGAGGACTCTCCTCTAAGGGCATCACGGTACACGTTTTTACAAAGGTAAATGTTTGAAAGAAGAAGTGAAGACTATCTAACCATTAAACACAGATTTGGCGTGTTAAACACCTGCTACGCTACTCTGGTAGATGGATCTTTCAACTCTGATTTTCCCAAAAATGGCCTACAAGTAGAAATATCCAATCCATGTTAAGAACTGAAAAATATTGAATGAAAAATTAAACCTCTTCAGTGAATGAGGCATGCAGTCTCGTTTCCTACTTTTCACACTTTGGACACTTAATAATCTACACCCTTTCAACCAAAACAGATTAGTTGGTTACATTGTTAAAGTTGCACTTAAACATATTTTGTTTTCCTTGAAAGAGATGTCACTGGATGCCTAGTTTGAAAGTTAAAGTGACTATGCCATTGACATCTGCCATAAGACTTCTGAGGAGGCAGGTGGTGAAAAATCTTCAATTTACTGCAAAAGACATTCAGCAAGACTTTGTAGCAGCAGTTACTGAGGTTTCGTTTTTTCCGGTTGGCCAAACAGTGAAGTCCTCCATGCCTGAATCCCCAAGACCACTGACCCTAAAGGAGAAGAAAAGTCAGTCTTAATTTACTCACAACTAAATAAATAAGCCAAAGAGATTGGGGGATTTTGCTCTGTGGTGCAGTAAATCCAAACTGGAACTTTCTGGGCCAATCAGCAGTATGCCTGGAGGGGGAAGAAAGAAGCATGCACAAAGTGTCACTTTGAGTTTCATTGTTATAGAAATTATTTTTGTTTTAAACAGTTGCCACTTTGTATGTTTTGCCAAGAAACCTAAAATGCAGTTTATTATAATGTGAAAAATGTCTTAATGAAATAATCTGCCAATGGTAATAGTATTTTTTTAATCAATATTAAGGAATATTATCTTAAAACAAACTCCTATATCTTGCTGAAAAGTTACTTGTAAACTAGTTTTGTCTTATTTCAAATGCACTAAGATGTTTGCACTAGAAACTAGACAAAAATACTTGGCAATACGTTGTGCTTTAGCAGTGCCACTTTAAATTTTGCTGCAGTTTATTGGTCTTACATAAAGTATAGATTTAAGGCTTGTTGTAATGTAGGCTCAGGTAAGCATACTTTTGTGTTATTGACAGTATGTTCCCGTAGAAACTTCTTTGACAGCTCTCATTTCACTCTGTATTCCTTCTTGCATGAAATATTTCATGCAGACACACGACCTTGGAGGGAAAACAATGCTTTTGGGATAATGGGAGAGGCAAACTTGAAAACGACTTGGTTTTGTGGCAGGTCTGCAAAATGGGAAGAGATATTTTAGGTAGGTTAAGTTGAACTAATATATTCCCTTATTGATGAGTCTTCTGGAGGTTAAACATTGGAGAAATGCTGAGAATGCTTAGTGACTGAGATAAACAGAAGGGGATGAAGTAAGTGAACGATAAAGGAATGTGGAACAAAGCACATTGTCTGCTAGGGAAGAGAATCAGAACAGGCTGCAACCGTAGTCAAAGTTTTTCTGTGTTCAGACCTTTTCTTCCCTCACGATGATTAATGAACGTTCCCTTGATACGGATCAGTGCACTTTTACCCTTCTCCCAGGTCACGGTTTCTGCTCTGCTTGTGCTGGGCCCTTTCAGGAAAGCTCATTTACAACAACTTCACCACAAAATTAAAGCTTTGGGGATTCTGTTTAAGAAAGAAATCGTCTTTTTCTCTTTCTAATCACACAGTGCCACACAGAAACAGAAGAACATCTTTATTATCTTTATTTATCCGATGCCATTCATAGATTATATTTGTAGAAACTAAATTGAGGAATTTCTCTGTGGACAGCAATATTGGGTAGTCAAACCAATGTACAGTCAAGGTTTTGTGCTCATAAGCAATATTCAGGCTGCCTGTCTGCAGGGACAATGCACATAAATCAGTAAATATTGCTCAGCAAATCCATCCCTCTCTCACACCTTATCTAGGATTTGCTTAAGTCCTTCATCCACATTTCCCTGAAATAACCTGGATTTCCCCAACTGTCCTTCTTCATCCGCAGCAGTCCAATATTCACCTTGGCAGTCACTTTAATTCCTGTTATCCTGCAGCTTGTATAAGAAGGAAACTTACTCTCTCTCTTCCTTCTGTTGAATAAGATGAGTCAGTATTTCAGTTTGCCGGGAAAGGCTAAATTAAATTGATTTAAATCCACGTCTCGCAGAATAAAATTTAGTTTTGTTGTCTTAACTTTAGGAATCAAAAGAGAAGAGACAAAAAGTAGAAACTGAAAGCCAATCAAAGAGTTTGAATTTTTTGTAAAACAAACTGTAACCAAAAATAAAATGTTTTCAATAAAGAATTTCACCATAATCCAAAGTTTTTAAAAACCACACTTAAAAAAACAAAGCCAAATAACATTGTGCGATTAGTCTAGTGAGTCATACATTTCACTATTTGATTTGACAATTCACAATTCCTTTTGATATTAAAGAATCAAAAGGAAAGACTAGATGGATCCACTAATTAGAATATAGAAGAGCTGACAAAAATTAAGAGTTTGAGAGAGGCTTTGTTGCTCAAAAAGTGAGTTAGCTGTTCCTTACATGGATTCTGCAGCATTTTCATTCAGTCAGACAGGC
The DNA here is from genome assembly GCF_001444195.1 of Xiphophorus couchianus. Classification (NCBI taxonomy): domain Eukaryota; kingdom Metazoa; phylum Chordata; class Actinopteri; order Cyprinodontiformes; family Poeciliidae; genus Xiphophorus; species Xiphophorus couchianus. The sequence continues at coordinate 6,122,453 of NC_040239.1, forward strand.
TTTTTGTTTTGGAAGCTTCGATACAGGAAATATTTCTGCTGGAAGCAGTTCTATTTTACATGTTTGACCCAGAATATGACTCAGATTATCCATTAACTATGGTGGATTCTAAATAAAGCCTGAAACAAACAGCGACAGGGATCATAATAAACTAATGCAAATTTACATTTTCATGTTTTTCATTTTATTGATTTTCTGTGCATTATCACCGTTCATGAATCTTATTCTGCTGTTTTCCCTCAATTAAGTGACATGTCACATAATTCATACAGCTGACACACAAACCCACTGCTATACATTAAATAGTAACACCTTAGTGCAACAAGGGACTAGAACTGAACAGGTTGGATTATGGATTTTGTTTCATTTCCAGCCATGTGGACCTGTCTTCAATCTGTCTCCTTGGTGATTGTTGTTGACATATGATGTGATTGGTTTGCAAGTCCCAGTTAAATATACTGTTGGTACATTTTTTTGTTTTTAGTGACAAATTTAAAGGGAAACATGAGGATTAAACTGAACCACTTTTACATTTTTATAATTATTGTACACACTTTTGATCTTGAGCTGTAAAAAAATAACCTGTTTGTTGATCTTGTTTTATTGTGGACCATAAAACTTGTGCACTTCCGAATTATGGTAATTCGGAAGTGCACAATATCTGGAAGGACAAAAAAAAACACATATGATGGCATTTCTAAATCTGCCTTCTAACTTAAAAGTTTAAGCTAAGCTTAGGAGATGCATTTATTGCAATGCTCCAGATTTTGTGGTCTGTCTTAAAGCAGAACTTTTAACTTAAAAAAATACATGGTTCAAACCTCCTTTGTAGTGATTTAACATAGAAAAGTACCGATTTGGTAATAGTGACAGCAAGGGCCAGTAAGATAAACATCATAGTTTTCACAAGACATGTACAGGTTATGTTTTACACATAATGTACAGCTTGATATTCGTTTTTTATCTGTATCTGAGAGTAGTCCGGGATGGATGACTTCTAATGGTCCATGACAAAACCTCTCGAGTGTGGCCTTCCCCTGACAGCAGTGCAGCCATGGGCTCTGCTGTCTGTAATTACATTTTTAATGGGACGACCTTAAAAATTCTCAAAGTTTAGTACTTCTACTTTTTCCTGAAGGGAAGAACCTTCATACTTTCTTTATCACTGATTTTAGAAGAACATTTGACGTGAGCACCGCATCCAGAGCACGAACAAAGGAAAATGGCATTGTTTGATCCATGGATTGTCACAGTTTGAGAAATTTGAATTGTGGAACATTTCCAAACCCTGACACCGCAGCAGACTCCTCTGACGTAGCCAACTCCCATGAAAAGAAACTCAGCCAGGGTGCACAGCTTCCTGCATTGCACGCTCATATATGCACACTCTAAAGGGGCTGTTGACAGCAGGAAAATAGCAAAACCCATGTTTAAGTATCGGTTGTAATTTTTTTTTCCTAAACAAGATTTTCTTTTTTACCATTGAATTTCTGTAAACTGCTTCATGGTGCATTCATTGGGATTGTAGTGCCTTGCAAAAGTATTTAAATCCTTTCAACCTTTTCACATTTTGTTACATTACCACCATAAGCTTCACTTCGTTGGTAACACTTTGTTTGACGGGTTGTGTATAAGACTGTAATGACACCGTCATAAACATGACATAACATCTGTCATGAACATGAGTAAGTCTTCATGAATATTTATGACTGTATTGGATTAATACAAATGCATGCCACACTTTTCAGATTATTTGTAAAAGCTTTGAAAACCATGTATAATTTCCCTTTCACTTTAAAAATGCAGACTGTTTTTTGCTGGTTGATAACTTATAGCAAAATCAAATTAAGGTTGAGGTTTGTGGCTATAACCCCCTTACACATTTAGTAGCTTTACTAAATGTGTTAAGGGCATGAATATTTTTGCATGGTTGTGTAGATTTGAAAGAAAGGCTACTCGAGAAGACAAGCTGTGGTTATTGTCTCCAGGCACTTGTTCTTTTTTTTTTAATGTATTTTGCATCTGTATTGATTGCTACCTGGCTCTACATTTGACACTTGCTTTTTCTCTCACTTAACTAAACCGTTTTCTGACTTTTTTTTGTCCTTCACAGCTTACACTACAAAGCACCAAGTCAAGGGTGGCCTTTTTTGAAGAACTTTAAACATTCTGGAACCGTGAGAAACTTCTCAATGCTACATTCCCGACTGCACTACAAACTCCTTACTGCTGGAAACAAAACCTGCCAACGGCCAGAAAAATATCTACTGCTTTGAATTCATCACCTCTAAGAAAAATGCATATAAAAAAAAGCTGTGTGTGTGCATGTGTGTGTGTTTACAATAAGACTGAGTGTAAGACTTTTTTTTAGAGATATTTTGAAAGAATTTGCTTGTTGAATTTATCAAAGTGAAATAACATACTCTGTCTATGCTACAGGAGAAGCTGTACTGCTCCTATTCCACTGTGAGTCTAATGAGATTGTGTTTTGGGAGTTTGGAATAGTTAATGTATAATTTCCAGTTGAAGTGACCTACATAATATGAGTGATGAACTATTTAGCAGTTCTGCAGGGAAATAAACCACTAACATTACCCGAACCAAACGCTTGATATCTGGATATGCTGTTCCATGTTGAGTATTCTTTTTACCTTGCCTCTGCTGAAACACTACACACTTGGTATATTATGTTTTGTTACAATTTATCTTCATTTAAACTGAACATTTCAGCTGAAAGTTCAGGTCATTTCTCTGCCATCTTGAATGGAAAGAGCCATTTGTTAAATCTGTGGAGTTTATGATCTGTGGAGAATATTAAGCGTGTACTGAACACTGAAATCCCCATTGAATTTACAAGAAGGTCCCTGCCTCCCTTTCTGTTGCGAATGTGGATGAACTGTTACCTATGAGGCCTTATTAACCATGTTTACATCGTGAATACATATTTCATATCTCAGATCGGGGAGTCTTTACACAAAACTGAATAGGAGACACTAAGTACTGGAAGGTTCTCTGAATTTAAACTAAACTTCTAAGATGTTTTTGTGCAAAGTTTGTTTGTGCAAAGAAAACCACTTTGATTTGCATATATTTTGAATTAATGTGAACGTTGGAATTAATTTCTGCTCTCCCCCAGAAAGCAATTAACTTGGAGAAAATATAATGTGAAGAAAACATTTTTTTTATCTGATATTAAAAGGGATAATAAACAGTATTTAAAGTTAAACTTTGTATACCTTTTTCACTGCATATACATTTTTACTGAAAACCTAACGAGACATTGTATGTTTTGCATGTAAAATAAACATAATTACAGCTTAATTACTTTTGTGTCAACTTTTTTTTTTTTTACTTTCAAAACAGATCTTTGTGTTGCTTTGGCAGCTTCTGATGAATGCTATGAAATTACTACTGCCAAGAGTCTCTTCCTCCAAGTCCAACGAGACACCCAATTACACCTATGAAATGAATCAGGTTTTACATCAGCAGCCTCTATCTTGTGTCGAATCACGTACCGTGTTTGCCTGAGTGACAAGGTTTTTGTGCGTGTGCTTGCAGATGCGTGGGTGTATGGAGTGTGTCACGCCCTGTGCATTGTCCTGGCATCTGCGATGTTTCACCACAAAATGTGAAATTCAACTTGTGGCTTTAGGTGCCCTCAGACTGACGAGTGACAGTAGGTTTAAGAGGCTCCTCTGCTCCTCTGTCACCTTCGGCTTGAGCTGGAGAAAGTCTGCTCTCCACTGGTGTGTCACATTTCTGACAGAGTGGGATGAGCTCTGCACAGAGGAGAGTGAATAGTGTGCAAGGGCCTTCAGGTAGAACTGACAGATTCTTCTTCATTGCCCCTCACCACTTTTCTCTAAGCGAGATGGAAGGGGGAATAGGATTGGGGTAAAAAGAAAAAAAAATCCACATCTTTGTCATCCATCCACTGTCCAGGGATCATAGTTGGCATCACATCTTTACATGCTGGGGTGTACACAGCACTGTGCAACAAACCTGAAATTTAGTTAATGCACTGCAACTTGCAAAAGGTTTTTTTTTAAAATAACAAGCGCATGCAAAACTGTTTTATGTTTAGCTGTGCAGAATGTGATTTGTTTCAGTAACATTTCCTGGTTGCCTCAAAATGAATAGTTTCCTTTTTCTTTTTTTTTCTTCCTTAACGGGGCAGTGTTATTTATTATTCAGACCGCAATTTGACACCTTTAAATTGCCCTCTATGTCTTTAAGAAGCTCCAGCTCTTTCCAACACTTTGCATCCAGTATGACACGACAACAGTGCCTTTCCAATTTGTCGTTTACAGCTGTCCTTCGGAACCTCAATGTGTATTGACCTCAATGAGGTCAGCACACTCTACCAGGTGTTTGCTAGTTGCTGCTGCCCCCAATCTGGAGGAGCTCTGGAGGGTGAAATCTTGGCTGGAGATTGCACATACAGTATGTGGTGCTCTGTGTGACCAAACGTTTAGGTATGAATTTCTCAAACATACATGAAAGAATCAAAGCAACACTGAGTATGGTTTTGTTGAGGGAATAAAATTATAACATGATGCAAAGCTCAAAAAAGTCAATTTTACATAACACAGTTAAGTTACACAGTGATGACGTGATATTTAAGTTTTGTGTAATTTGGTTTTTCCAACACTAGACCTTTAAGTTTTTATTACAATTCATAAAAATGGTTTCCAAAACCATAAACCCAAACCTTTACTCTATAAATTAAGTCGGTCTGTTACATCTAAGGTATGTTCATTCAAATTATCTATAAGTGATGAAGGTTTAATGCGTTCAAGAAAGACAAAGCTATGCACAGAGAAACTATACAGAAGTAAAGATCTGGGTTCCTAGGGAGTCTACCAAAGAGAAATCAATAGACTTACTGTTCTCCTTTTTGGACTTCAGTGAATCCATCTCTTTAACAACACACGTTTACCTCTCCCAATAAAATGTTCCACACAGGCAGCAAAAAGCTTTTAATAGGTTTATGTATCTTTTTCTTCACCATTATTCCTTTTATTTCTAAAAAATTGACACTAATAAGATAACAACCAGAGAATGTTATGCCAGGTATGATAATCCCTGCCACACACTGATGCACCTAAATAGAGCAAAGAGAAACAGTTTTAAAAAACTATAAATAGGCTAATTGATTGGGAGAAAAAATAACTGTGCTAAGCTCTAATACTGACAGAACCCTGCTGCATGTCTCACAAGGTAAGTCTATTATGAACACTGTCAGAGGTGTAGCCGAATAAGATCATTTAGAAAAATAAGCCCACGCACTACCCAGCAACTCATGTTCCTCCGCTGTAGGGACCCCTGAAGATCAAGGATGAGCTATTGTGATCCCCTCCTCCATACCTGTGTGATCATGCAGGTAACTGCAGAACAAAATCATCTACAATCCTGCTGATCTGCAGTGTGTCAGCTGATCCAGAATAAAGGAAGATTAGGTTTGATGTTAGCTTTTAATTTAAAACTACAGGTACATCTCAATAAATAAGAAAAGTTTAGTTTCAGTATCTTAGTGTTACAGGAGTGTTATGGCCCCTGGCCTCTTGAGGCTGTGCAGGTTCTTTTGGGTATGCAGCATCAGCTGTACGGACACATCTTTCTGTTTGGCTGCCTGGAGGCTGCAGGAGAGCAGCCTCCCCATTGGATCAGCAATGCCAATCAGACGTTGATGAGACCCACCTGCACCATATAAAAGACACCTGTAATCATTCCTCCAGTGGGGCAGCTAGCAGGAAGAGGTTGTATAAAGCTGACCCCCACCTTCTGTGTTTGGTAACTGTTTTTGGACAGTTTGAACAATTTTGTTCTTGCTTATTTTGCCAAGTGGTTTGAATCGGCTTTAGATAAACCTCGAACAAGCTAGAGGCTTGTGTTTGGGAGGTTTTGGTGTTCCCTTTTGTCCTTTCTTTTGGGTTGTTTTGAGTTACTTTAGACTGACGTGTTTGAACATCTTATTTAATTTTCACTCAGTGATTTCTGAATTTGTTGGTCCTTCACTTTTGTTTAATTGGGTTAAGTTGTATTGTGTTTTGGTTTTATGAAAACCATCTTTTTGTAATAAATCATTTTTCCATGTGGAGATTAGATTGAGCTGATTATTGCTTTACAGGTAATTTATCATGAATAGTAGTAGGTGTTGCATTAATATTTATGTTGTGCCCCAACATCAAGTTTTCCCCAAACTGTGAGCTGCCCAGCTTATCAGACTTCAACTTTCCATCTAAAGCATCTCTTTTCTATCCACTGTCTCCTCCCAAGACATTTTGAGCTTCATATACTGAACCATTCATTATGTGTTTTATCTTCACCAGCTACGGTGGAGCTTGCTATATCCTGGAGGGCTTATCGGCCGCTTTCTTAAATCTACTCCCATGTGTTAATCTCTTCCCACCAGTACCTTCTCTAAAGTAAGCTAGTTCAGAAAATGTTTTTTTTTATTTTTATGTATGACATTCTCGATAAATGGATCCATATATTCACACCTTGTGTTAGTTCAGAATTTTTTTATTTTATTTACTTTTGGGTTATGAGGACGGGGTGAGGTCTCACTTACCTACAGGCTGCTTAAGTTATTAGGGAAGGAGGCTTAAGTTAGGATTTCTTGGTTTGTTTCATATCACAAATCTTCTTTCAGCAGATATCCAGACTGTCTTCGCATTCACAGTCGATCCAAAGACTGGTCTGTCTGAGGAGCGACTTGCTTTTTTACGCTGCTCATGTATTTCCTGTCGGGTTTTCCCAGAGGGAGTGTGCTACCTGAAAGCTACTCTTTCTGTGACCTTTTCCTCTTTTATCGCGTACCTACCTACCTATCTCCTCTTGCTTGCTGCTTACCCTTTAAATGACTCTTGAATTACTTAAAAAATAGCTCCTAAATTTGAGTTATTTTCTTTAGAAAAAAATCACTGCTACCAGAAAGGTTGGAGCACTTTATGAATAAAAAAAAGGTAAACTCTCTCATGTTGACCTGCTTAAACCCAGATTTAATAGATAAAAGTGGAACATACTGTAAATACTCTGTTGTAGAAGCCTCAATAGAAATTGAGAAACATTGCTAGCATTTCAATCTGGGGGGGAGGGATCTTTTGTACTGAGCCACATTTTCTGTTGTGTTCACATATGGAATCATTTCTTGCACAGCTTGAAGATTGCAGTGAAGATGGCACACACCATTTTCTACTGTTATTAAATGCGAGGAAGTGGGAACTGATTATTGGTTATGATCCTTGTCATGATTGTTCTGGGTTCAGATCTCGGCCATTTGCTGCATGTCTTCCCCTTCTCCCCCCTGTCAAATTACTGTTCAGTAAAAGACGGCAATGCCAAAAACAGTCTTTAAAAGAAAGTTCACCAATATCTATTTCTGTTCACTATAATAGTTCACCAAAATTAACACAGGTAGGAATTTTGAAAACTGCTAAAAGATTGAATTACACAGGCAACCTAAGTTATCTAGTGCTAACTCGTGGGTTGGTTGTCCATCTTCTTCATTGAGCAAAGACAAGAAGGTACATGGGTAATGGCCCATCTTGTCAAATTACAGCATCGGTTGGCGCCACCCATTGGGGTTCTGATGTGCTCTGACACAACATATTACAGAACTCCAATCTTGGAAAGTTTATTAGAAGCATTCATGCTTCTGAATAGAAACAATGCTGTAGAGAGCGGTGCCTATTTTTGGACAAAAATAATTGGGGTGTATTTTTTTCAGAAAGTGTCCGCACAGAACTCCAACAACATGCTGCATTTCAAACCTTAATTTCACTGCAGCTTCTATCAGATTGACTGCTTGTTGCGACCAAACTATAGGTAGAAATGACTGATCTCTATAGTGTGCAAAAAAGCTTCTGAAGCCAAAAACTGCAAGAAAAAGGGTAATTTTGTTTCTTTCTTGCCAGAGTTTCAGAATGTCCTGTCTTTAGAAACCTCTTAATTGCACCTTATTTTCATCCCTTTTTCCAAATTATGCTTCCTGAGATCTTATTTCTAATTTCACTCTAGCCGTAGAGCTGACATGTCTGACACGCCCTCGACGCGCCTCCATATAGACTTTGAATACAAACCAGTCTCGCGAAACGTTAGGTGTAGAGCAAAATGTCAAGCGCTTGAATCTAATGGTGCGTTCACACACGCGTCAAAAACGCGTCCGACGCTTCAAGTTCGAAGCGTGTTCACTTTGAATGCAGATGCTTGACGCTAAACGCTTGACAAATAGCGTTTCGCGCGTCTGCTGTACATTCAAAGACCATACATGCTACTGTACATAGGCGCCTGACGCCTATGGTTTACATTCAAAGTTTATGTGGAGGCGCGTCGAGGTTCCGTTGCGGCGCGTTTCGAGCGTTTGACGCGTCAAGAGTATCCAACGCAAAACAACGACTACAGCTGACGCGTCTGACGCGCTTCCACATAGTCTGTCTATATACATATATGTACTGTTGGATTCACTCCTCCCATTCCGCTAGGGGGCGCTGTAGTTGTTTTGCATAGGTTGTGGAGGGGAGGTGAAACAAGAAAAAAAACTTAGGGCAGGCCAGTAATGCACCGAGACTGCCGTTAGCTGAAGCTAACAAGCTGAAGCTACAATAAAATCATATTCTACTGGCGTTCATGAGTGTTGCCCAACGTGGTGAGTTATTAATGCTGTAAGCTGTGGAGAGATGAGGTTTTTTTGTTACCTGTTCTAAGCGTGAGCTTGCTGAATTTGCTAGTGCTAATTAGCCCAATGCTAGCTGTGTTTGCTGCACTGTGATAGTTGAATACCGATGTTTAATATATGACGAAGTGTTCTAAGAATAAACTGCCTTATAACTGGTTAGTCAAGCCTAGCTAATAAATCTATGTTTAAGTTTGTGTTGATTGAATTCTGCAATACTAAGTATTGATATTTTGTTTTTTCTTACTTTATTTACAGTTTAACCGGACGGCACGTCCCTACGTCAGACATGAGGTAAATCATACTGAGCTAAGGGAAATGTAGCATTAGAGATATTATCAAATTGAGAGCCCCTGAAAGAATGTGGGCAACTTAAAAGTTAGATTTCTCTTTATTTTTCAGTGGGATTACTGCAATAAAAAAATGAATTTATCTTAAAGGGTTTCACACATCTTTACCTGGAGTACTGATAAATGTTTCTGGCACTGCATGTTTGGTATTATTAAATTCTTCCAGAGCACATTGTGTGGTTAAACAAGCTGAACGCCTTCTTGTGCATCTTCAGGTTACTGCTTTATGTGTGTCTGAGAGACATAAAATTACTTAGAAAATCCTCTCTGGTCCTTCCAGCCAATTGGCATCTTCCTCCATTCCGAGATGCAGATGTCTCAGAGTGAAATACCTACGAAAAATTGCCATGATTGGGTTCATTATGTTGCCTGGAGTTAAACTGCATGGAAATGAGTTTGGTATTTTAGACTGAAATGAAATTTTGCCATTTTAAAGCATCCACTTGTTAGGCTCAAGAAGAGCTGCAGCCTGCCTGTTTTGATGCCACTCTGTCGACTTCTTGTTTCGGTACCAAGAATGCGTTTTCTTTTTGACCCTGACATAACAAAGACAATTTTAATTGTCTAAGCAGATTACAAATTACAATAGGAATATCTGTGCTGGCCAGTCTCATCATGGTGTGAATCAATCGTCAGTAATGACTCAGTGGTCTCCTGTTATTTGCCTTTATCTTTAACTTGAGGAGACAATGTTTTCTTTCCGTGTTTTCTTTCTCACACTGTCGTTTTGCTGGCTGTGAAGCATCTCGGAGATTATCAGTTCGATGAATCCAATAATGACTCTGATTAAACAATATCTGAGCTGTGAATTATTAATGACCGGGACATTATTTGTGAAAAGCTGCGCCTGAAGGGAGCAGGACTTGCGCGAGAATTAATGAAATATCGACTCACATATCCTGAGCTGTGGTTTAATAAACCTTTTGTTTGAAAGGTATCTGTTATTTTCAGATTAATTCCTCTTTTGTAATTCTGTAAAACTGCCTCTCGTTTTTTTCAGGAAGAATTCGGCATTTTGTCATGAAAATGTCATGCACTGAGGTTGCTGGTGGCGTAACGTTGTTTTGTGAGGCTAAGGAATGCTTCTGGGAAAGCCACTGTTAGTATGTAAAAGAAAGCTAAAGAAAGCTATGAGCCGTTTCATTCTAGAGGAATAGTTTTAAAGCATAAAGTCGCAAGGTTAATCACAAAGAAATGTTGCAGATGTGTTACCGGGATGATTTATTTGTGCTTTTTCTTTTGTTCATTTTTTTCTGTTTGCACTGAACATGCGGCAAAATAGAATTTACACATTGTGTGTATTTCACTTGCACTTGAGATGTCAAGAAAGATAGCATAATATGCTTTTCAAAATATTTTGCGATTTCTTTTCGGCCCCCTTTGACCTGTAGCCCCAAAATAAAACCAGCTGCCTTCAGAATTCAACTAATTAGTAAACATTGTCCAACCTAAACTCTGTATATATACAGTTTCTCTCTGTGGGTCTCTAAAGTTTGTTAGAGAACATTAGTGAACAAACAACAAGATGGTCAGCAATGATACAAACCACAAATTATTATTTATTCGACTGAAAATTTAGTCAATTAATCCGCTTGAATTCAGTCAAGTTTTGTCTGTATTTTAATTACTGTGTGCCAATTATCCAGAGTTACTGTGTAATTCACTGTGCAAAACAGATTTAGAGAACCATGCAAAAAAAAGAAACTCAAGCCAAATTATCTGCTCTATCTTGAAAGTCATAAGAGGGTTAAATTGATCACAATTACATACGCAGTCTAAATCAAGAGTTGTGCAGTCAACATTTCAGACTCTTTCAGTTTGATTTTTGACAATGAGAGGAATACAATATGTGAATAAGCTGTTTTGGGAATTGAAATATAATTCACATGAACAAAGACACCTGGAAAGAATAAAACGCATGCTGGACAATATCATACCTATGCTCATTTGTTTCTTACCATTCCATCCAATTATCCTTTCATGTTGCACATGTAAACAAATCATCTTACACTTAAACATTGCATTCAATTAATTTCTCTTGTTGGCTGAGTACACACACAAGGGAATAAGATAATTCACTTTGTTTCCATTAACTGAGTTTATTATGGACAGTTAATTTCTGAAATGTTAGAGTTCATGACCTCTGCTCAAACCGATATAACAAATAACCTCATTCTGATGTTTATGATTTATTGGAGTTGCATAAACACATTTTGTGGACCAAGAAAATGGCAAAAAAATCTACATAAAAAAGTTAACTCAAGCTTTTAACCAGAAAATAATACAGTTTATAATTAGCTGCTATTCTTATAATCATTTAAGGAGGATATACCAGATGCTTAAGGTAGAAGTAGAAAAGAATAATGGAGTCTTCCCTGGGTCCTGGAGATGCTGAGGGAATGGTTTTGTTTTTCTTTCTAAAAAACGAACACTGACACAATCCCTCTTTATGCTAAGTGTTGCACTTTTATTGTACTTTTATTTAACTGTCTTGAATATAGACTTAGTAATAAGCTTTTGAGTCACATACTTTGTTTTGCTCTGTACCATAAATAGATTTTAAAAAATGCAAAAAGTTTTAAATGAGAAAATAATGAACACAAATGCAGTTTCCTCCTACATTAGTGTGATTTAATCGAATCTGCAATTCCCTGGAGTTTTAGGAAACATAATAATGAGAGCAGATAAACTTTTTGCATATTTGAAACTATGTGATAGAGAAGCTATAATACCAAGACACTTTTAAAATCTTACCATAGATGAAATAATGCGGTTTAAGTGTGATGAGAAAGAAAAAAAATCTGTAATGCTGTGCAGCATTTCTGTGTGAAGTAAAAAAAAAAAACCAAACAACAAAGACGTTTTGAATCCAGGTCTTGATCTTTGGGGAATTTGGATGTCATATAGTGTTTGTGTGCTGGTGTGGATTGGGGCTGGGCTGCCGTGGACTGATGTCAGCAGCATTGTTCATTCATGTCCATGACTGAATCTCTCACTCGCTTTCCCTCCAAGCTGTTTTCATCTAACATCCTGGTGGCAGCCTTCCCAGTATCTCTGGTTGAGCATCAGGGATTCACACACACTCACTTGGCAAAGGCTTCTTCTTTCTTTGACGCTCCTCTGTTTCTTTAACAGCCCAAGAAACATAACTCAAAACACTGTCAAGTCTGGAAGTGCTTGTGCCTACGCCCTATTTTTAGGCTGGCAGTAAACCAGTGCATTTCAGTTCTCCTTTATGCCAATCCCCACCCAGTCTAAAATCTCAACTTGTGTGAAGAACATCTCTTTCTCCTCGCTTTTGTCAGCTCGGTCTGTCTGTGATTTTCTTTTTTCCCCACTTCTTGGTGGACCACTTCTCTTTGCCTTTGCTCTCTCCAGTCACCGTGACAGACAATTAGACGAAACATCAAAAAAAAAAAAAAAAAACTTCACACACTGTTATGTGACTCACTCTGACACTACCAAACATACACAACATTAAATCACCATGTTGTGAAACTGCCTGAGTCTGTCTGGAGCGGTATAATTAGAAGCTTTTCACAGCCATCGCTCGAATCAGCAGTTGCTGTCAGTCGACTTCTGGTTTTCTGTCATCGTCATGTCTTTGTCTGCGTGGTGAATCGTCATTGCTTCCTTTTTTTTCTCTCTCCAGGTTGTGGTTTGGTGACCTACTTGTTATTCAGAAAGTGTAACATTTTTCTGGCTTGTCACTTCTTTGCTTCCCACAGATATCATTGATTTGCATAGATGTCTGTTTGAAGCCACCAGCAAATCAGCACAAAGGACACATTATTCTGTGTGAGACTGCAGAAGTGCTGATCTTTAAACCTTATTGATCCTACATCGTGTTCATTTCATGAGATGTACAGTGACAAAAAATAGTATTGAACGCAACATTTTTTTCTGTAAATATATTTCGAGCCTTTTGACACAAAATTGATGAGGTTTGGAAACACCACAAGTAATCTTCCAGTTGTGTTTATTGTTCAGATGTGATTTCCATTCTTCTAAACAAATATTGAAAGCTCTCGCAGGCTTTCATTGACTGGACCATTCCACCACTATATACTTCATTTATAATTGGGATCATTAACTGTGTTTCCATCGATGTTTGTTTTTTATGGGTACTTTGATATATGTAAATATTTTTATTATTTTATACATTTATTTATTGGGATTCATATTCATGACTTTGTATGCCTTCCTATGACCTGAACATGATTCTCGGGAGGGGCTTTGAGAGGGGGATCATGCCCTCCCTGTGGCCCCTCTTGGGGGCGCCACTGATCAAAGTAGCACAATCGCTGCTACAAACACTGTTTTCTCAATTGACAAGGCAACTTGAGTCCAAAATACACTGTAGAAAAGCCCTGCTTATGGCTGGCACACAATGTATGCACAGTTGCAAAAATTTTGGAAGCATCTGAGATAGACATCACCATGCATCTGCCTTTTTTTCTATGTCACCACTGCTGTTTTCCTCAATTTCATGCCTACTGAGCAGTGAAGCAGGTTCTCACAAGTCCACTTGCAGTTTTGATCCCATAATCCTCCTGTGCAGGTTTCTGTTTACCTCCTGGCCTCCAAGTGAGTGTCTAACATCCCTCTGGAGATCTCACTTTCACTCCTCCAGGAGGGACATAAATATTCACCCTGAAGGAAAAAATCTAAGCTGATAAACTGTTCATTTCATCTTCTCTAAAAAAAATGCAATTTGCTTCAAATTGAATCTGTTATTGCTGTACAGGGAAAAATAGATTTGTGCTAAAGAAATTTGTGTCAACTAAGAAGTTATTGAGAGCCTGTTAATGAATTTGTGTTTTTTGCAAAACCAGTCTTGCTAGAATTGAGCTAATTAAAAGACTTATCCAAACTGATCATTTCTTTGACACCCATTAATTAGATTATGATGCACTGACATTAAAAGCAAAACAATAATTGTATTAATTAGTTAGTGAACTTTGTTCATTCCTCAAATTTGTTTGAGGACTGAACAACTTTAGTAAATATGACCCGTCAAGATGTAACATTTAACCAATTTCATTTTCTCATTTGTTCATTGGCAGAATGTCACTTACTGAGGCTTCAATCAAAATAGCTTTTAGCTTTACAAAATAAAAGCCTGAAACCTAATTTATCCTTCCTAGTCTGCTCTACTGCCTGTACCCACTAAGGTCTGTGGATCTCTGTTTGCAGCCCACATTGTTCCAGTTATTGCCCCACTAGGGACAATAATTCTAATCAGAATGAATAAAAACACATTTTTAAAATAATTATCAGAAATTTGACATTTTGTTGTTTAGCACTTACTTTCTTCAAAGTAACATGACCCTGAAAAAAATATTTGTGGCAATCGTTTTGATAAAAAGGTACACTAGGATAAAATAAATAGTATATTCAGGCAGTAAATACATAATAAAATCCACAAAACTCAAGTCAGTTTTTTAAAATAAATTACATTTTAAACAATAACTTGACATTCTATCCCAATGAAATTAAACTGCATCATCAGTGGAAATTACAACTTTTGTTTAAGAAGTCTGTTTGTCCTCTGTAAATCACTTTGTCTCACTGTTGGCTGACTGATAGAAAATAAGTTCATTCTTCGAGCCTCTGAGAAAAAAAGATGAGAAAAGAAAAGTAGACGAATGTATTACTTCTATTTGCCTCCCTGTGGTCTGCAGTGGTTTGTCAAGAGATAGTATTAGTTCACATTTTTTTAACACATCGGTGACTTTAATTGGAAGGCAGTTTCATCTGGGGGCTATCAATAAGGAGGACACACGGATTGGGAACCGATGCATGCCTTGTTCTGCAGGGGTAATTTCATTGGGATTGTCCACAATCGGCTTTCCTGCCTCTTTCTATTACCCTCAGAAGTGGTACACAAATAAACAAGGTGAAATGAATGTGAAAAGCTAAGCAGACGGGGTGTTACAGGGAGTTGCTGTCCAATTTTCATGGTTGGGTGAACATTATTGTAACGGATCGTGTTTTTGTTTTTGACGTTTATTGAGGTGTGAGAAAGTTTTCTCTCTGGGGAAGAAAGTAGTGCTCACAACGGCAATGCAAAAACAACAAAGAAAAGGGGAAAAAGTACATGAGTGCCCAGTTTTGAAGAACTACCTAAATTGGAAAATAACCAGAACTCCAAAAATATGTAAAGGTTTAATGTGGGCAAAAAAGAAAATGTGTTTTGGCTGCATGCTGTCATCAGCCTGTTGAGTGTTTTCTCTCTGTTTATAATGTCTGTTGATTTAAAGAAAAAGAAAAAAAACAAGTTTGGTTTCTATTAAAAAAAACAAAAAACTTTTTTTTTTTCAAATACCATAACCAATTGTTATGGTATTTGAAACTATACCATAACAAACCAACAGTTATGCACTTTAGTTCAGCACCAAGGCGTTCCACATGAGTATAGGTTGACATGAATGTAGGATGAAAAGGAATGCACTAAAAGTGAATAATATATATTTGTTTGTGTGTGGTTATGGACAAAATGTGCATTTTCCCACCCACCACAAACTTTTAAATGTTGCATATTTTAGTTGGGCTAAAATATGCAACATTTGCATATTTTGCAGCTGATGAGGTCAGTTGAAACAGATGATTAAGGTGCTCATCTTTACCAAAATGAAAAATGTAATGTTTTTCAAACAAAATTGGTGCAAAAAGCAGATGGAAAAGGGAATTTGATCATTCCAGCAAACATTAAGTAATGTTTGACCTTGGATCAGCTCAAAACATTGCATAAACATTTTCACACATACAGCGGTCTAATTCTGTTCTCTTACCTTCACCAATCCACACAAAGCAAAACAACTGCATAAATCAACAAACTGTGGTCAGTAACCGTATTCCAAATCATCACAAACTTTTGTTTTTACTGAAACAACAGCTGACACGGATGATGAAACCCCTTTCAGACATTTCCAGAAAATATCCCAGTCACATCTATCATTGTAGTCGCTGCCATCTGGGGGACTTTCATCTGTTCAGCAACTGTTCCGACTTCCACAAAACATGCATCTTCCTGCTCACACCGTCTCTCCTTTCTCATAACTTTTTTGAGGGGAAAATGCCAACATGTCCTTCTCTGTCCTTCATATCTTTCCTATTAGTTGTGGCTGGTTACAAAAACATGAGATTGCTTTTTTTTTAAGGATTATGTGGATAAACTGCAAGAAGAAATTAAGTTAAATGGGAATTAAGATGTGTTTGTGTCTATTTCACACTTCAGCTGCTGATTTGTGTTCAGGAGCAAATCTAATTAATCCTGCACAAGTGTAATGAAGTCATAATATTGTAGTTTTCATGCAAGACAATCTCTCACATAAAAACTGCTATTACTCCTTATTTGTCTTCCTGTTGTGCTTAGTTTCAGTGCTCTTTTATTTAAATTGCCTGTAGTTCATAAAAATATTTTATTTTTGTAAACTAATTACTGAACATTATTCATTTATAGTTAGTCTTTTTTGAATTTTAACATAGTTATGTTTCTTATTCGTTTAACTTCAAAATTCTGCACTTATTTAGTTTGTGTTGGTTTATCATTTGAGTTTCCACTAAAACAAACTGACGTTTGTCTTGAAAAAGTGGCAACGTATAAAGAGTAAGAACAGGTTTGCAAGACACTGCATAATGGTGCAGAAGACTACCTAACATTCTTCAAGATCATTAAAAAACAATCATGGTGACAATGTTTTTACACAAAGAAGATGTGCAGAGAAAGCAAAATGCTGCCATGTTAAACCATTGAAGTGAAGACATTAGAAGAGAAATGCAGCCCTCAGGCATATTTAGTTTTTGATTGGCTGCTGAAATGAGACAGAATGAGATGCATAGGAATGCATCTGTTTCTTGTAAAGCATGCAGAACAACTCACAAATGTTGTTTGTTTAAGTCTTCACTCACTGTAAATTTCTCTGTGGTGTGAATGTGGATGGTTAATTGTGTGATTGGTTTTATGTTGAAGTCCACCCTGAGGACAGCATGTGTCCTTGAAAAGATGATAACCGTCTCACATCGTCTTTTCTTTGTTGTTGTACATGTAGCAGATGGTTCAATTCAAGGAAAACAATAACTTTTGACAAATGAACGTTGTTGCTTGGACAATATAAAACATTGTTTATTTATTGTTTATTTTTTCAACAATAGCTTCAAAGGGACCTAATTTAAATGAAAGAAATGAAATCCTAAATATTGATATATTTTAATATGATATCCATTTCTAAGATATGATACCCATGGCTATTTCCATTCACTGTAGAAAATGACACAAAATAGTGTTTCTTACAGTATGTTATGAAATCATATTGATTGTTTTCTAGCATATAGCAGTTAGAAGTAATCCAAACTGACTTACATCAGGAACAAAAGTGATATTTTAACCAATTCTTACAGTTTAGAAGACAATTCTTCCAAATATCATTTCAAACTGTTTGACTTGTAAAACATCCTGGGAATCCTTCATCAAGTTTCTTACAAAACTTTGTAGATATTTTTGTCCATTCCTCCAGACAAAATGGATGTTACTGAGGCAGGTTTGTAGGCTTGTCTAGCATGCACACATCCCAGACATCCGACTTTAACTTTCTGTCTTTAGATGTTGCTTCAGTACTCCCACATGATGTTCTTTCTTCAAGATGCCACATATTTTGTAATGTGTACTGGTCCATTCTGCAGCAAAACACCTACTCAACATGATGCTGCCATCCCTGTCCATACTTCACAAATGGATTGGTGTTCTCAGGGTAGCAACCTTCCCCCTTTCTCCTTCAAATGAACCAATGGTCTTTATGGCCAAAGACTTCAACTTTGTCTCCAAAAGTCAAGGTTTCCATCCTTGGGTGGCTTTTTATTTTGCTTTTGAAGTAATAACTTCTTCCTGTCAGAGTGGCATTTCAGCCAACAGGATTCATTTCTCTATGGATAAAGGTAGTATTTTACTAGCTTCACCTAGCATATCACAATGTGTTTATCTTTTGTTCTGAGATTGAAGTAAAAACACATCCACAGGTGTACCTTCATTTAACTAAAAATCTGTTAATTACTTAATATAAACTTAACAAGCCATGACATTATAACCTGAACTTTCACAATGTTTTTAAAAGTTTACTGATCAAAGTGTATGTAAACTTCTTTTGTTATCGTTTAGGCGATAAAATATATCTTTCTCTTTTCTGACATTTAGCAAATATAAACAGTTTTGATAAACCCTTCTTAGGAAAAACTTAGTCTGATTTAGTCTCAAACCAGTGTGTGTGAACACTGTGCTTCAAGAATAGATTCTGCTATTGTTGAGAGTGGATAAGGAAAATGGCTTATTACATTTCTCATAGTTATACACACATATAAATTTACTATGGCATCAATAATATCCAAGTCACTAGAGTTTATTTATATCCTTGTGAAAATCCTACTCCCCCCGAACCAAGAATAATCTTGCAAAATTCTCCCTAGGGATTACCAAGTAGTTCCAATTAGGCACCCTGTGGTTCTTTATATGTTTTTAATAACTTAAATGTTATTCCTCCTAAGACTTTTGGGAATGAAGGAATAGACCCCACATAAAAAAAATAATATCAGTGAATGTCTCCCATAGAAAGAGTTAGGCAATAATGTTTGTGTAACTTCATGAAAGAGGAGGGAATTCAACTTTTATGATGCTAGAATTAGAATAACAAATTTCAAGTTGCTACATAAATAACTTTAACATCTAGGTCAAGAAAAACCAACTCCAGTCCTTGAGAGTTATTATCTTTCAGCTTTTAGATGCATCTCTTTTTCACGAACACAGGAGTTTATTTGACCCACATGCAGAATTGAAAACAGAATCAGAGTTAAAGTTAAAAGATTTATTAACAAAAACAAAAAATTGCAGGGGAAGTGAGCCTCTAGATTGGATATGAGTCTTGAGAGAGGGTTAAAGGGGCAAAAGCAGGCCTCCAGATATAAAAACCCTAAAAAAAGTGCAACTAGGGCATCAAGGATTAAAGGGGCAGGATTCTCAAGTTACTTCTAACCTTTTCTCTGTCATTTAAAACTATACATTTTTGGAAGTAAAAATTCAGACAGAAGGAAAGACTTTTGCCCATCTTGAGGTCTTTCTCAATAATATCACAAACAACTATCATTCTTTTTGTTCTGCTTTCAAAACTCAATCCATACCAGAGCTTCAGAAGGACTATGGATTGTGTTTGACAGAAAGAAAAAGGGAAATAAAAAGCACGATTCTTCTGAAATGCTGGCTCAAGGAAAGGGGTTGAGAGTTTATCACCCTACTGCCTAATCTATTCTTCTTCTCTTTTGTTCCACAGTGCCACCTCCTTTATCTTATAAGCATTGTTATGCCAGAGGGGCTTCTTGGGGGTGTAGGAACTCTCCTACAGGGATTTCTAACTGGACTGCGTTGATGTTACATTGCAGCTCCACAGACGAAACTGTTTCCAGCTGAGGAACATGTCAAAAAAAAGAAAAGAATTATTTGGGCAAGAAGAATGTTATCGGATTCAGCAGAGAGTCCATAAATGTGTGTGTGGATGTGACCAGAGCCATGTTTCATGTAAGAGAGCAGGGAGAGAATGGAGCTGAAAGGTGGAGAGAAGAGAGAAACAGAGGGTAGGTAAAACCTGAGAATACCTCTTCCACCCTCAAGTGAAACCTCAGTGTGCTGAGCTGAATCTTAATGGACTCCACTGTCAGATACAGGGTTTCACCATCCAAGCCTCCACACTGAAAGGACACGCACACACACACACACACACACACACACACACACACACACACGCCCACACCCAATTTCACACAAAGGACTTAGTCAGGGGAGGGAAAATGCACCAGTGCAGATATAGTAGATATTCTTTCACAAATTTGTGTTTTTGTGCAAAAATAGTGTCAGGGAAAATGTGGCGATTGCAGTTTTATCAATCAATATTAAATTATCTGTCCTCAATATTCGAACAAGCCTGCAGGTCTGGCCACAACAGGCTACAGTTAATTTGCTCATCAGCTGATGGTGAAAATGGGTTTTAAATTAATCTGATTACATGTGCGCTTTTGTTGGTGAGTTGGTGTGTGAATTGTCAGCAACCACAATCTTAAAATCAATTTAAAATGTTGCCTTGGGGAAAATGTTTTTTTTAATGTTTATGAAAACACTGACAGATATTCCCACTGCTTGACAGAAAAGTTAATAATTCACCCTAAATGTTCACAACTAGGCATTATATCTAATTTGGCAAACGATTGAGTCAGTTCATCATCCATTCGTCTGTTTTTGTTTAAGAAACGCCAAATCTACCGTTCATGCTGTTGAACAAGTAATTCATCCCACATATTTTATAACTAAACAATTTTTATACAACTAGCAACTTTTATAAGTACAATATACTTTTGGTATATTTTTAAAAATATACCAACATTATGCAAACATTACAATTAAAGCAAATGCTTCTCAAGGAATATATTCTAGTCTTGTTAAAGATATCATGACATGTTTATTTTTCATGACTTGGACCAATATGCAAAGCTTGACATTTTAATCTGCTATTGCGTCGCAGATTAAATAATATTTATTCTTTCATACTAAGGGTTTAGTATGAAAGAATAATAAACAGATATTATTAGTTGATACATATACCTACACTTAGAAAAGTAAAAGCTGATTAACTTGCCTGATTAGAAAATATATTTAGGTGATTTTTAGTATTTGCAATATTGATGTTTAGCTATCGCACATTTCAAGATTTCCAACTAATCTGATTAGTAATATTTATTAGATTTTTAGACAGGCACAATATTTTTCTAATATTATTATAAGTAACAAAATAACTTAACTTAAATTTAGTTTGGATTATGGCATTCAAAAATCCCTCCATGAAATATTTTCTGTTAGTGGTTGCACTAAGAGGCTCACCATGTCCTCAATAGAACCAAAGCTAGGGAAGGTTTTAGTTTCTGTAAATAAGCCAGAAATTAAGAAAGCACAACTTCTCTCCCTCTGAGATCGAGCGACATTCCTGCATACTGATGAATCTGTTGGCATTTTATTTCTTAAGTGCTCAAATTCAGGAGACCCTGACACTATCGCACTGCAAAAGCATTCATAAGTGCAGATTTGCATAATGACATATTATGTTGTTTACAATAAGGAAACAACAATTAGACAAAAGTTATGGAGCTGGGGAGCAGAGGTACACCTGTCACAAAGTCAGTGAATGTAATTTATGTGTTTTATTACAGACTGATTGGTAGGCAAATAAACACTGAACTCGTTCTGTGCAAGTCAATTCGATCGAAGCAGTTCATAAAAGAATGAGCTGTCAAACTAAGTATTTTTAGATATGTTTGATGGTGTGTTTCATAACAAATAGTTTGACTCCAGAGCACACAGTAATTAGATAATATTTGTAAATGAAAAACAAAATTATGTTTACAATCTACCTCACTGGCACATGCCATTTTCATTGTATTATGGTTTTACTTCTCAGTGCTGCTAATAACTATAATGCAAGCATGAGAGAGGTGAATATAATTCATAATTTATGAGTGTATACAATGCAAGTGAAAAACCATGTTTGTGACAACTCCAGGGGCTTCTCTGAGAGATAAACTCCATTGAAATTCATGGACTGACCTGATGGTGCTGTTTAATCATTAAATAATTCGTACTCCTGCCACAGATGGTCCATGTTTAAAGAAAAAGCCAAATTATGCAGTAGATGTGCAAAAACAAATGTGTATGGAGACCTCATTAATACAGACTGTCCAGACTACGCAGAAGTAAAGCTGTACGTCAGTCTGGTGCTGGTCCTTTTCAGCTGGAGCTGAACATCTGTGCACACATACATTATGTCCACTGAGGACTGACCACACCGCATCTCCCATTCTGTTGTTGGCTCTGCAGTATAGGTCGAAAATGAACTGGTTGAGCTTCAGTCAGCAAACAGCTTCCAGTCTCCCTAGTCTCCTTTTCTCCCACCAGCTCAGCAAACTGAACTTCTGTTTACTTCCACTCTAAGACAAATAAATCTGTTAACGTTTATTGTTAAAAATACTAAAATTAAGTTGCTCATTAAATATTTACTGCATGTGATCATCTAAATAACGTCCATCAAATATATTTTATTTATCATATAATTTCATTTTGATATACTGTATTTTTAATATATATCATCTTTAATATGTCATTTAAATGTTTTTATTATTTGTAAATCATAAATAGCTGAGCTGAATGTAAAAATCCTGAATTAAAGTTCAGATTTATTATATTTTAAAAGCGCCATTTCAGTAACATTAAATTATTTCAGCTTTTAGTTTCCTACTTCATAGTCCTGCATTGCAACACATTGTGAGTCTATCTGTCACCCTCTTCCATTAACAATGTTAATCAAATATTAAGATAAAACACAAGTTAAATTAATCACAAGAAATATGAAATTATTCAATAAAGTATGTTTTAGTGAGTCCGCTTAATAGATCGTTGGCATATTTATATAAATACAGTTTTCATTTTCTTTCTTTTGAAACCGTCACATAAATATTTGATAAGTTATTTATATATTTAGTTGTGGCACTTTAGGCTCTTTATAAGATTCATGGCTTGTTGCAGTAGTGAGAGAGAATAACCATTATGCTGCTGTTTCTCAGTGGGAGTAAGTGGTCATGTGCATTAATTTCCACACGAGTGGACTCAGAGTGCATCTCCAATAGAAAGTGCCGATCTCCTTATTTTAATTTGCTGTAGACTTTCCCTCTTCACTTTTACTGTCATAAAACATTAATAAGCGCCAGCTCTGTATGTGCTCTCCTAGCGGCCAATCAGCACCTTGGCATGCCAAATTGAGATCAGTTAAGAATTGAAAATGGCAGCACAAGAGTCAGTTCAACAGTGCTACCCGAGCCAGCAGTGACTGTCAAATGCTGTCCATAAAGTGACTGTTGATTTTGGAAAGTTCCCACTGGAACAGCTGTGCAGTCATAATGAGTTTGGAAAAGGTGTCTGTTTCACTTGCTTGGCTGAATGTGGATACAACCCAGATGGTAAATTGCATGGTGAAAGGAAATAAGTTGTGTTAATATAATAAAGATTTATCTCTAAGGCTGACCATACGGTGAGAAAACCTGAGAAGACAATATGAAGCAAGACACAATGTCTGGTCTCAGGAGAATGGTAGTATGGTGGCTGTATCAGGTTGGTTCTGCACCAATGTTGTCTAAAGCCTGAAGCAATGTTTTAATGTGATAAGCCTTTAGATCTGACAGTAAGTTTCATATTAGATATTTTATACATGTTGTTTATAATTACTTCATTTTGTCAATGTGTTGTGTTTAAGTCTGATACATGCTGTAAAAATGCAGGCATCAGATTGATTTAGAACATTTGATGTTTTTTTAAAATTATTATTAAAATCTTGATGAAATAACTCATGAGACGAGGACGAGGCTGCCTTTAAAAATGACTTCATATTTTGCATGTCTGGATATTCATAGCAGATATACAAAACAGACAGTTCGCTAGATATGCTTTCTGGATTCTAATTAAATTCATATTAGTAAACATTTGATTGTTCTTTCATTATGAAGGCATCCATAATAAGAAGAATGAGAAAATGCTCTTTTGTTCATCACAGTTACAACGGTTGGTCTGTGCTGCATATTAAGGACTGTTGACTGTTGCTGAAATTGCTCTCCTTAAATTGAACAGAAAATAAATGTGACTGCCACTGTAAAAATCCTCCACTTAGACAAGATTTAAACTTTTTATAAGATTTTTGTCTTTGGCTTTCTGTATCTCATCTTCTGCAAGAAATAAACATGTCTTTGCTAATGTGTCAACAACGTTCTCGTCACCACTGAAGTCATACCACATCAAAGCTCTTCAGCTGTGTCATTCACTTGCGTGCAAAGGCTTCATTTACTTGATGATAGCGGTGAGTGATGTTGTATAGATTTGCGGTGTCTGTCTCAGCTGGGCCCTCTCCTCAGGCTGTGTCTGACAGGGTGGCCCCTATTCAGAAACTGACACCTAAACTCAAACACTGAGCGCAAAGCAAAAACGCAACAATCAAAACCACTTAAGCATGATCAGTTTGGCTCATCTTTATGTAACATCAACTGTCAGAAGAATTAACAGATGGAGAAGCAACATGGCTGCAGGACGAAGGTCTGTAAATGCTGTTGGAATGCATATTTCCAACAGTTGCGTAACTATTACAATGCTCTTTGAAACTTTTTATATCCCTTTGAACTCCTTAACATTTTGTCACATTACAGCCACAAACCTCAATGTATTTTACAGGAGTTTTAGGTGGTAGACAAACATGAAGAACATACAAATATTTTTCATAAATAGAAATACTAGTGAATAGTTTCACCTTTCACTACAGTTATGACTGGAAGTCTTTTGGAGAACATCTCCACCAGCTTTGAACATAAAAATTTAAATCGTTGCTCATTCCTCTTTGAAAACGTAGCTCAGTTAGTCTGGATTCAAGTCTTGCCACATGTTCTCATTTGGATTTTGGTTTGGAATGTGACAGCCCCAGTCTCAAATCCTTTGCTGCGTAAAACAGACGTTCTGCATTAAGCTCCATCCTTCTTCCCTTCTGCTCTGACCAACTCATGCATCAGTTCTGATAAAAAAAAAAAAAAAGTGTTTCCAAAACTTAATGCTTCTGCCACTATGTTTGATTTTACTAATTTGGATGAAAACCAAAACGTTCAACTTTAGATTCATCTACACAGAGTAAATTCTTTCACATTTGTCATGTCATTACTTGTGATATCCATACAAGTTTGTGGCTTTAATATTAACACTACCTGAATGTTAAATGTATACGAATCTCACCTCCAGTGTCTCTCAGGAGTCATTTTCTCCCGTTGCTCTTTTCATCTTGGCTCATCTGCTTCTACCAACCTCTCAGGCCTGTGTGCTGAAGTGAGTCTCTCTTTAAAATATCTTGAGAAATTATTTTATGGCAATATATATCTCTTCTTCTCAGCATACAGCTGAAGAAAGGATTTGATGTGTCCAGCAGTTCAGTAATGCAGGCTTCATGTAGATGACCCACTTCATTGCTTATCATTAACAATCTGTTTTTCTTATAGAAACCTAAAGCTTCTGATGTGCTTTCTGAATATCTTACATCTTATCTGTTAGCTTCCCTAAATGGAGAAAGAAACAGAATCCCTAATCTCAGCTGTGGAATGTAGAGAATTTCCTATTTGCTTCTTGACACTAATGATGGCGCGTCAACCTTCCCACAAGACACACAGTTTGATATTTCCTGACAGGCAGAATTGCATTAGCCTCTGTCTATCCAGCTGCCATGTGGCATCAATGCAGGCAGACAGAGGCAAGGGAAGGCACAGATGGATCAAGACCACCTTGGAAACTCCCTCTTGTCATTTTCCTGTAAAGCTCTCACTGACAGCCTGAGTCATCACTGTCGGTAAAGCAAATAACAACAGGGATGAGCAGAAACCATTAGGAATGCAGAAAGACAGCATAATATGAGATTATACAAGAGTTGACCCTGTCTGTTGTATAGCAGTCATAAATGTATTTGATTTTGGATGATTTATCATTCATCTTTTTGTAGCCAATCAGATTTTAACAGTCAGCACAATGTTCTGCATGCAGGCTACGTGGACTTTGTGGTCTGCTAGTTACAACAAAGCTGAGTTGTTAAGAAGTTTTGGTAACAGCAGAGGAATGAAGGCATGAGTGTTCATTTATTTGCTTACTGCTAATACAGTCAGCAATTGTAAGTTCCTCCAAAACCTCTACTACTGTGTAAAATTACCTTTAACAGCCCAAAAATGTTTACTTGTTAATGAAACCACGTATTTTGTGATGAGAAATGGGTTGTAAAATTATTACCGTTTGTTTTTGTCCAGCTTGTATTTCAGAATTGAATGTTTTTGTTTTGTTGCTTTTCTTGCTGGCAATGCTTCAGTTTTTTTTTCTCGCCATAAACTATGGATCAGATTCATAAAAAATATTCCTTACACACGTTGTCAACCTTTTCCCCTTCCAATTTCCAACAAACAATTCTGCACTCACCTATCAAAATCATTGTAGTTTAAAAAGTTAATAGTATAGTGCTTTATTTATAGATATACTTGATGCACTTAGAATACAATGCGGTTAAATTGTGTAAAATCACTTTAAAATGGTTGTAAAAGCAGGTAAAAAAAATGCCCCTTTGACAAATATAATTAAAGAAATCGTTGTGGTGAACACCTGCAGTTCAGTAAACAAAAGGCTATATTTTGAACAATCAAAATGATCAAGGTAAGAAATGAGGAAATGTTTAAAACTCAGTCAGAATTTATATATTCCTAGAAAAAAATGATAGAAAAATATAAATTGAAAAATAAATAAATAAAATTCCTTTAAATAATGTTTCAACTCCAATTAAGGGACATGTTCCGTTTTCTAAAATTCAACAAGGGCTACTTATACTTATACTACTTATACCATATAATTTACCAATTTACACTGGAAACAGTCAAAAGAATCCAAAAAGCCTGAAGAGGTTTGATGCTGAGCTGAACAAAATGACCAGAGCCCTATTTAAACATTGAACAACTGAACTGAATTGCTTGTTTATTGATCATGTTTTCATAATGTTTGAACTTTTTTTGGACTTTGAATTTCTTAAACTATGCAACACACGTCCCTTACTGACCGTTTGGATGTGAATTGACCATTTAAAATTGATAATGAAAATGCAATTCTCCAAGTACACATTGAGATTGCATTAACATCACAATGAAGTTCTGAATGACTGCAGAAGATTCAGGAAGGCCAAATGTGCCACATTATTCAATGTGTTACTATCCAACACAGCTTGAGTGGAGAGCGGGCAGTCGACACGGAAATAACGCCGAGTCCGTCTGTGTCGATACTTGGCTGTGAACACACTGAGTCATAGTGTCACAGTGAAATGGATTCTTTCACAATAGGGACATATCGACCACAGGCTGTTACCAGGACAAAATGCTCTTCTAAGGGAAAACCTGGTTTAGAGAGAGGGGGGTAGACTGTTTGACACATAGACAGGCTTCTTCGAATCACTATTTTATACGAGGCCTTGGCAGCTTCAGGATGCTTAAAAGAATCACTGAAGACTGAGTAGTAATTGTGGTACTTTGCTGTTACTCTTCCTGTCAGACTTGCTGGTACTGATTTTTAAACTGGTAAATTGCCAGTATTTTGAAAATAATTATAATAATGAAAAGCATGACATTATATTTAATTAGAAGATATAATGTAATTGACTGTTGCAAATTATAACATGCACTTCCTGCAGTACACTATCCAAACAGGTTTTGTGAAAAAAACACAAAAAATCATATACACCCTGACCACTAGCTATAATTTCTCTGGTTCTTTCCAGTAACTTTGATAATGGACTGTGCCAATCAAAGCATTAACTTTTTTGTTTAATTATTATTTTGCTCTGCCAAATATTAATGTACCTGCAGGTAGCTGAAAATGACTATTTAATTAAACAGCTAAAACTAGTAAACATTTTCTTCAAAAGAAAAATGTGTTCAATATCAAATCTGTGCACCAACACATAGGTCTATATATATATATATATATATATATTTTTTTTTTTTTTATTTTTATTTTTTTTTATTAAGCTCGAAAAAGAGTTAATCAGAGAACATGCTTATAGATGTATTTGCAGACCCAATATAATTTTTAGTTTTTTGTGAAAATATTTTCTGTAGACTAATGAGACAACAAAGTGAAACTAGCATAACTTTAGAAGAAAAAAAAAATCATCTTACAATCTAATATGTTGGTGGTACTGCAGTGTTGTGAGGCTGCTTTTCTTCCTGGATCCTGCCACAAAATTTACACAAAGGCATGAATGCTGTATGCTGCTAGACTGCAAGAATGATACGTTTACAGAGACATATAAAAGCAAAAGCTCTGTCTTTAAATTTCACTTCAATAAAATTTCTAACTTGTCATTTTGACAAGGCAGATAGTTTCTCACACTGAGCAGGAGCCTGCTGGATGATTCTTCCTGAGAAATGGGAGTTCTCTCAGTTATAGTATGAAGGATTGCTGTAAAGGTAACTTGGAAATTCTGGATTTAGCGGAGAGTTTGAGATGCAGCATCAATCCATCCTACTATGATTTAATCTCATGACCTTCTAGCTATGAGGCAACAATGAGAACAACTGCAACCTAATCCAGGCTTATTTCCAGAACGTTTACCATGATATGATATAACAAACATGAAGCAGACATCAGATTAGTGTAGCATTTATATATATGAGAACTTACTCACTAGACTAAGTATCCCAATTGTTATTTTTTCACTAATAAATGTGAGAATTTAATTCCCATAATTATTGCAGTCTCTTCTTTACCCCTGCATCATAGTAGCTGAGAATTGTAAATTTAAGGAAAGTGATAGAAGAGGACAAAAAATGTGAAACCATGAAGGGATGTGTAGCATTTGTGTTTTTTTAATTCACATATGTTACAACAGTGTAAGAACAGAGTCACTGTAACCTTTTATCAGCTCTCACAGATGTGACTGTTTTCTCGTTGGATCGCAGTTTCAGAGGAAGTGTTTCTTCTAACATTTCTCCTTCTTGAGTATTACCTACATCGTGCTAACGGGTTTATCGTGAGCTTTGCATGCGCACACACACATGGACACTCATCTTAAAAAAACTGCTAGGAACTGCATGTCCCTAGAGGAGACTGTGAATAACCAATTTTTCCCAGGGAGAAGTTTGAATTTTTACCCATTTCCATATAAAGAGGGGCCTTCAGGAATTGATTCAATGGCTGACTGACACTTGCAACACTTTGGAAGAAATGTTAGATTTGTAAGTCTGGTTGATTCCAAATGTAAAGCTACATAGATTTTTCTTTTTGAAAAATAATTATTAAAAAAAAGTTTATTATCAGTTGAACTGGTACCAGGTGATTTACATGTTTTAATTCATGTTAAATCATCACCAATTAATATAGAAAATTCTAAAACTAAAGTAAAAAAAAGTAATAATTATTAAACATTCGGATTAAAACTTCTTATATAAACTGTAAGCCTAGACAATTTTTACATTCAAATGCTGAAAACTTCTTTAAACAATCAAAATGACTCAAGATAAGAACAATTAATTTGTGATACTCTCAAATTACTATAATTTATCTTGTTTTAAATGATTTCTCAGTTATGTTGTTTTGAGTCTTACATACAGTATATCAAACACGAACCATCAGGAGAGTTTGCTGCTGACCCACTTCTGTATCAACAAGACAGGAAGATGTTAGTTCTAAGCCTGATGCAACATTCCATCTTTAGAATTGTAATTCTCCAGGTAGCAAAATGTCTGACAGCTGACTACTGCAGGTAAGATACTGACTGTCGATAAACACTTGACATGACCTCATTTCAAAAAAACAAGCACATAAAGAAAATTTCACTTTAAAGATTTTGTTTGGGACATTTTAGCCTCATGGAAAAACTTACGCAAAAAAAAAGAGATTTAAGAAGGAAGAAGGCAGTTTCACCGGTGTCATAGTTATCTAATCAGATCTCATTATACTCTAACTGAAGTTGGAGTTTGCTTAACTTTTTTCAAAAGGCTAAATTCCCCTGTGGTTTTGCTTTCCTGCTGCCTTCAGTGCTGTCTTTCATTTCTCGGTCATGAGAGGGAAAACAGACTTGGGCATGTTTGATGTGTGGAGACAGTTCCTGCAGAAAAAGGTGTGTAAACACTCAGCAAGCTCACGCAGGAGGTAAACATGACGAGGCTTTTCGTACCCCAGTTTTCTCAACTTTGATGTTTGGGAGATGACATTAACATTCTAGAGGGAGAATCAGCTTCGTGATGTGTTTTTCAGATATTCCATAACCTTGGAGCGGGAAGTGGAGAAGTCTACACAGAATTTTGAGACCTAAGCACTTCTCCCATTCTGCCCTTGCTGCTACGATCTCTCTAGTTTTTTTTTTTTTTTTTTGCATGGTCAGCCTAACATTAAAGCATTTAAAAACCAAGGTTTCCTGTGACTGTTCACCGTTATTACACAAGGAGTGGTCTCAGTGGAGTGCTGGAAAGGTTTAACAAGCTTCCACATGATTTAAAATGTGACTGACACTGGTTTGTAATGGTACATTAAGCTTCATAAAGTGGCAGGGGAGGAGCTCTGCATTCACTCGCATCACAGGGATTCTTGTTTTAAAGAGAGGAGGCCTGGCTGATTAAAAGAAAGCATAACACTTTCTTTGCATGTAAATGTGCTTGCGTGGCATTATTACGAGGAAAATTTGGTATTTTGTTTTGAATTTTGGCAACATGCAAAAGCCTGATATGGTATCTGAACCTTATGAAGTTGAGATTGTTAAGCTGTATCAATGTGGATCTTGCTCTTCATAACATCAGTACGAGTTGTTGTCATTATAGAGAACTCTTTATGCAAAGATTTTATTCTTGGTAAATCAAATGAAGGATGAGTTATCATTTCTATGGGATTCAAAGACCAAAGACCTTTTAGGAAACTTGTGTCCCATCATCAACCAAGCTTTAAATCTAAAACTGATTATTTTGAGATAAATAATTAATAATAAATAAATACAAAATTGAGATAAGTAGCTGATTGATTTTAACTAACTGTTCAATAAACTGACTGCTCAAATTGACTCCTGAATATAAGTTATGAGGTCAAATTAATTACTCAAGCCTTTACAAATCTTTAGAAATTCACTTGATTTGATTCACTGAAACAACTGCATCCTGATGCAACTGCTGACTTTGACAAAGGTTTTTAAAAATTCTATAAAAAGTCTCTTGCTCGTAATTCTGGTATTTGGCAAACAAATAATTTTGGTAATCATACTTGACCTAAATCAGGGAAGGTATTGTCTTATTTAATATCAGATAGTGGAGAGAAATGTTTCTGTCTTTCTGTACAGTGCATCTAAATATTTGACCCAAACTCTAATATAAGTTCTCTTTGTCAGGCAGAGATGATTTGCCAATTTTTTTCTCCCACTGAGTCATGGTGCTCTCTTTCTTTCTTTTGAAACAGCAACTTGGATATCTTCAAAGTCTCACTCTTTAAAAGGCTTGGATGATTTTTATTCAGTAGATCAAGAGCAAGTTACTACAGAAAGGACACAGCCTGCTCCTATTGCCACAAGGGGTTGCTGTTTTGTGTCTTCCACAAATAAAGAGGTTGTCCTTCAAAGCCAATATTTTCCTCCTACACTTCCTCATGGCAGAAATCCCCTAAAATAGAAAGAAAAAAACAGCTCTTCAAACAGACACAAGAGTGTTTGAAAACCACTGATATGATCCTGCTTATGGCGAGATACGCCAAAGTAAGGAAAATAGGACGTATCATGTAGATAAATGCAAGCCAAAACACCTGGGGAATACATGTTTGGGCCTTGAGTGCAGCTTATGTTGATCCTGCAGCATCATGCAGAAGAAGATTCACAGCAGACATCCACTGACATGTGCCTAATTCCAAGAAGCAAAAGTCCTGTCTTTACGGAATGATTTACAAGTGGCACCAGTCATCATATTTGGTAGAGGCCCAATCAGAAATAAGCAGCGATTTAAGTTTTATGAATGGGATGTGTGGATATGCAATGAGAAGGTCCTCCATGTTAAATCTCTTCCAGCAGTTTCAGAATTTGAAAACACATCACCTAATAACATTATCCTCTAAGGGGAGAAATCTGGAATGACTACATCAGTCTCCTCTGTTTCCTCCAAACAGAGGAATAGCTTTTACCTTCATTTATCCAGTCTGGTTTCCAGCTCTCTGGCTCCATTTTTATAATCCTGGAACAGCTCAATGGACTTGTAGTATGGGCCATTATTCACTCTAGTATTTTTTTATGTTGGTCAAAAGCCAAGGATGCAGTCAGAACGCAGATTGATTTCAGTACAGGGGGGCAGCGTCATAACAAACCTTTACTTTAAACATTACCTTACTTTAAATTTAAAGAAATAGAAATCAAGAATAAAAAAAAAATCTATACAATTATGTTTTATAAGTGTGTGCAGTTTTTTTTTTATGTGATAAAGCATGCAAATAACTTTCCTCGTGAAATACCCGTTATCTCTTTTTTATTCTTTTGTTTATTCAATAACCAGCTTGTGGTTAGGTGTACACCTTTAAAGTATATTGGGTATTTTTATCCAAAAAATAAAGTGAAAATGGGCCTAATTATTCTTTACAGTTTGCCATTTTGAACTACAAATTGAGAAAATAAATAATGTTGAAATGGTGAAATGATGCTGTATAATAATGTAAATACTTGTAAATGCATATAGTTGTGGGATGGTTTATTGACTTTAGATCACGCTAGAGCTGTAGTAGTTAGCACATATTATTGTTAGCTACATGCTACAAACAGACTTTGACTAAAGTCAGGCAATTTTGAGTGTTATTATATTTTTTCCACCATTTCTTAATAATTTCTACTAGAAACATACAAGGCTGTATTTCTTTCTTTATTTGTTTTTGTTCACCAATATTGGACCTTTTGTCTCTAGTTACATTGTTTTATTTAGGTGACATCCCACATCTTTTTTCAGCCACATTGAGGTTTTATTTTATGGCCATTAGAACTCAAAGCGTTTGTCCTAAAATCAAGAGAAAAAAAAAGACATTTTACTGGATGATTATTGATGGCTGCAAACTTGCATATTTCCCCAAACTTTCACTTATTTTGTGCTTCAATTACCAATAAATTGTTGAGAGCTTGTTAAAAAAACTTTACATTGCTGACTTAATGAGGGAAATATTGGACGTTTGAGCACAGAGTTAATTATTTTGGATTCATCACATTCGGATGGGAAGGATGGATCCGTGCAGTTCATTTCTCAGTCATTTCATGCACTTTCCTAATATTTATATCCATATTGACTGACTCAGATTTGCACTTTATGCCACATTTGAGCTATCAGTCCTTACTGGATATTATTTAATTTCCTTCAATGGCATCATTGGAGGAACATAAATATAATTCTGAGACCTAAATAAGGAAGCTCTAATACTTTATATATGAAACGCCCTGAAAGGTAACTTGGGTCATGAACTGAAGGAAAGCTATGACCAATCTTAGCTTCAAGACAGATCCGCTGGCTTTGCTTTATGGACTTGGCAGGAAGATTGTTCCTAGCAGCTCAGAAAACTTGTTGTAATTCTTCTGTGAATTTCCATTGTTGCTTTATGTAATCCCAGACAGACGTTATTATGAGATCAAGGCTCAGGGGGAATCACACCATCTGTTGGACTGCTTGTTCTTGTAACTCAAGATCATTTTTTGTGATTCTGCTTTGTGTTTTGGGTAATTGTCACAAAAACAGAATAAATTTGGAACAGATCAGATGGCTCACTGATGGTTTTCATTACTTAGTTGAATCCAGAGCCAACTAAATGTATCCCTAATCCCCCTATTTGGTTTATATTTTCGCCCATCTGCAGTAGGTATAAAACCTAAAAAGAGTGTCAGTACTTCTGCTCAAAGTATCATTCTACAGAAGGTCATATACGCCCAAAGTCCATTTCTGGAATTTGAAAAACACCGGCCTTTTCGAGGTAATCGTTACACATTTCCAGTGACAAAAGCCTCCCATGACGCCTGGGAGTCTAAAAACTGCGGTTATTGAATTTGAAATTGGTCTGACCTTCAGAGTTTTCTTCTGTTGATAGGAGAAAAGAGACGTGCCGATACAAGGTTTGTTGGAACTCACTATACAGCTCTGTCAATGTGAAGTGCATTTTGTATTTTCAAATATGTTTTAAAACCACCTGATGGTGAAAAGTTTTTGAATGGTTAATTGATGTAAGTTTTTAAAAATGACATTATTTGTTTGATTTATCTCCCTCTTTGCCTGCTGTTGTTAATAATAATGAATATCTATTTTCTATTTATTTATTTATTTTTATTATTTTTTGAGTATTCTGACTATTTAGTACATCAGTAGTTAATTTAAAATAACAGTTACTTGTTTTAGCCAAAGACTGACCTGGAAACAGATGATGATGAAGCCAAGTGGCAAATTAAAATGAACTTTGATTACAATAAAACATAGATTGTGGAACTTCATGCTAATTGACTTGTCACTCTAAAGAATTATGCTTGAGTATAATATATAAAGCAGTTATACAAATGTGGTCTATAACTACAAAATGCCATTGATTCTTATTAATCATTTACCTAGCACTGTTACTGTTATTTGTTCAACATAACTTTGAGGTCTATTTTTTTCTGTGTAAACCAAAAAGAAAGAAATTAAAATAAAATAAATCACTTGGATCAGTTTCAGATTTATTGGCATCCACATGGCACAACATTAAAATTGTTTAGCATTAATGTGGAGGGTTAAAGTATAAATAAAAATGAGTTTGTTTTGCTGTAAGCTTTTTACTATTTGGATTTGTATCATGTCTGTCATCAAAATTTTAGAAAAAAAAAATCATTCCTAACCTTCTATGAGCCCTGATCTAAATCCTATCGAACATCTTTGGATGGGACAGAAACATCCATCTAGAGAAGACCCTCTTCAAACCAGGGTCATCTGTAGCAGTTTGCCCATAAGTGGGCCAAAAACCTGTGGACAGGTGCAGACGTCTCATTGAAAATGACAGAAATTGTCTGGTTGCTGTTCTATGTTGTGAAATATTATATTAAGTTACAGATGCCATTGTTTTTTTCCAGGCCCGTTTCATTAGGTACATTTTGTGAAATGATTCTGTTGAGCTACAATTCAAAAACAAAAGTAATTTCTCGGAAAATTTTGGTTTATTACCATTTTACCTTTGTCAGTTTCAAGTTATTTCAACAATTATTGTGAGCTTTTCATTCATTAACTGATTTGTACAAACAATATGTGTATAAATCATCACCCTGGAAGAACATGTAAAATTGTGGATAGCAACTAAAAGATAATTATAATAATTCAGAGCTTTTGAAAGCTTTGTCTCCACTGAAGGGTAAAAATACGTTTGCAGTTTTGATCAAATGAAAATAAAAACTGTTGCATCACAATTGATACTTCTTTTCCAGAGAGGCCTCTCATTTCCAAACAGAAATTAATTTCTTTACATTAAACTTGTGTAAATTATATACTTACAGCAGGCCTGGTAAGTTAAGAAATAGGATAGCAGCAGTTTTAGGTAGTCTAGTTATCTCTGACATGTTGAAACACTCCAGAGAAATTATCATTAGGAAAATACAGCAATAATTTGCAACCCCTGTCCAAAGGATAACTTTGGAAGTATATATTTTTTAAAATTTGAACCAGAATAGAGCTACAAATTAAGACTGGATTCATCAAATCAGAGTATGGTGAAATAAGAGACTTCTTAAAACGTTTGCATAGAACTCCATTTAGAACTTTGCTGTGTAGGAGAAGATTTCAGCTCCAAATAATTGTCTCTGTACCGAAGGCATTTACCTGTCATCCATTCCGCCAGAAGCCAAAACGCTGTTCAGGGAATGCATATCATGCACTGGATAAAGCCATTAAAAATTCAAGTTGCTCTAATTTAAAAGTAACATTTTGTGGGGGGTTGCAAAACGAAGACGTTTATTTTGAAAATGTTGCTTTGCATTGAAATTCAGGGAAACATTCAACTGAAGATGATCGGTTTTAAAGTAACAGGCGTTTTCTCCGTCCTTTCCCACAGTCACCCCATGGCAACAGTTCTGCGTCTTAGTAAGTTTTTGACCAACATCTCTTTAACAAAGCATGACGTTGTTTTATTACAGTGAAGTATAAGAATTACTAAACATTTGGTTAGTTGTTTTATCTGAAATATGCCATGGGTATATAATAGACACAGACACAGTAGAATACAAAAGGAGAGGGGGAGCGAGCTGCACCAGGGGGAATACCTACTCCCATAAAGTCTGTGTATGTGGATCTATGCGTTGGGGTGCGTGCGCGTGTAGGGGTGTGTACACATGAAGAAGCCTGATGACGGTGTAAAGACCAGAAAAGATGAAGGAGAATGACAGCATTTCTGATTCCTGCTCGGAGCCTTAATCGACCTCTTTCAGCCCTGAACATCTGGATCGCAACGTGCCTTTGTGCCAGCGACCAATTAGAGAACAATAAATTAATTAATGCTTGTGAAGATCTGAACATGTGCCAAGCCGTCAGCATTCCTAGTGTGCTGGAGAGACAGTTAAGTTAATAATCCATTTTATTTATCAGTCTAAAGGGCTTTCATCGCGTATTTTCTGACGAAGGGAGGGTTCTGGAGCTCGGAGCGCGTTAAGTGAGCGCGCCTGCAGCAGCAATCCAACAAGTGGACGCGTGGATTTGCTGGAAGCAGATTTAAAACCAGGCAATCAGGTGATATGTGACCTGCAGTTGTGAAACGTTTTAAATCAGGAAGCAACACCCTCCGCTACTTAACGTGGAGCTCGTCCTAACCAATCGTAGTGAAAAGCGATTTGCGCGCAATGTGCACTTTTCAAAAGGCTGCTGTGTTGTTTTGAACGCGTGCAACTGAACTGCAATGAGGTGAGACTCCCTCTGCTTTTCTTCTGCTCTTCATTCATGGACCGAAAGGAAGCGTGAAGCGAACCCGCTGCGGATTTCACCGCATCTCCCAGTTCACCACCCATGCTCTCCATCCATGAGCACGCCGCTCCGTTCCCTCAGTGACCGCAGGGGGAAGTTGGAATCAAATCTGTAGACATTTCTTTATGACGAGGTTGGAGGTGGGAGACACAGATTGCAGTCATGCCGATGCACCCAGTCACCTCCACGTTGATGTACCGGGGCATCTGCACCATCCCCGACATCCTCTCCTACAGCGCCCCGGTGAACCTGCCCGAAGACGAGGTTGAAGGTGAGAATGCACCTGCTCACACGGACCGGGCGGCCATCACAGGGCTGTTTGTGAGTCAATATTGAGAGTGTGAATTCATGACAGGGTCATGCACATTTGAGCTGGTGAGCTTCCATCAGGTAGTTGTATGACGGAGGCGCACGGTCAGGACCTTGGACAGCTCTCAGACCGATTTGGGCATTCCTAGTTGTACTTACTGTTAATCTTGTTTTTTGTTGTCATATAATTAGGTTGAATGAAAGAAAATTAACCAAATAATCAAACTTTGCCAACTATGCCACTTATGTCAAATTCAAGCTTCTCACTTAAGTTTGCAACCCATTCTGAGTCACATTCAAATAAATTTGCAATAACAAGCTGCTCCTGATGAGACCAGTGAATAATTTGCTAAATAAATAAATTGAGGGCTTATAGCTGGAAGATGGATTTATGGAAGCTGCAATCGCCTGGCTCATTAAACCTGGAAGCACGCATTTGTTAAAGGTCATGATTTTCTGTATATATTTATTTTTTTGCAGCTTCATCTTTTGATGTGAAGCTTTTGCACTAAAGCTAGAACATCAGTATCACCATCTCTCATTTATCTGTTTTTAAAGTATCAGTTTAAAACAGGAGGTGCAGTGACACAAATACAGTGTGGGAAAAAAAGGATTAATTTTTACTTCTTGTGATTCACTGTTTATAGGATTTATTTAAGTACACTAAACACTGGTTCTGTTCTATGAATTACTGATATAATTTATTATTTTTAAGTCTAAAACTAACAAGAAATCAATATTTTTATGGTGGAATAACCCTGACTTTCATTCTCAGCTTTCATACATGATGGCCTACTCTACTCCCATCTTTCACATTGTTGCTGTGTTTGATGATCATCCAGTCAGTAGCTCATTAGGAACAATGATGTGTCAGAACTCAGCATAAACTTAACTGAAATGGCTGTCACATGTAGAGATGCTAAATGCAGAAAAAAATAGCAGTGATTTTCACAATAAGACAAGCAAAATGAAATCATTAAAGATAAAACACAAACTGGTTATAACTGGTTATGCTGAAGTACTTTAATCCCTAATTAAAGAACAGCTTATGATTCAATCCTTATTTTTACCACATACTTTTATCCACATACTTTGTTCCATGTGGACAAAATGCTCAAAAGGCATTATTTAGAGATTTGAATGCATTGGTTTACATTTTCAGAAATCACTTTGTGTGCCTATTGGAAACTGCAGTGCAGAGCACAGAAGCTATTTTGACATTTCGGAATGCCTTAATTGGCAGATTGAGACATCACTGTGTGCTTCTACTTGATAACTGATTTATTTCCATTGAAGCATTGACAGAAATAAGCACACCTTTTCATTGGATGGTAGTGCAGATTTTTCAAGGAAGTCCATGAAATTGCAATGTTGCTCTTCCACATGAACATAGCTACATAATACTAACAAACATACATTTTCTCCTCACAGGGAAAAGTTAAATTAATGAAAAACAAAATGAAAGAGGTGGAACATCAGCAATTTTCATTTGTCATTGTTTTTTTCTTTGTTTTTTTTTTTAGCAAAATACTATAACAAGTAAAAATTAAAATTGGCATTGTAGTTACAGTAAGTTGTTCACAAAGTCTTGATTTAAACAGCATCATAAATGACTCAGTACAGACCATGAGCATGGCTATCCTCTGTTGTTGTCATTGATATTTGCTCCAGGAGAAGCCAAGGTTGTTGCGAAAGTGGATCTCTGTTTTCCCTCCCACCATTCCAATTTAATTTACAATCAAGCTCGGAGTGCAATAAACAGGCAACACTTCATTTAAACGCTAATTAATCAAATCTACTTATGCCTGCTGCACACATGCTGTCACAAGACAAACAGAGCCATTTGGGCTTTGCAGCTCAAGTCATATTGGTGGTGTGACAGGGGAAGCACCGGGATGCTTTGCAGGCAGCACATGGGAGCAGAGGTTGTTGCTGTGAAAAGCGGCTGTTTCAGTTGTTGGAGTTCATTAGTGATTCAATGGGAGAGAGGTCTCAGAGGCTGTGGAAGAGGAAGGCTTTCCCCACATGGTCACTGACTTAACTGGACAGTGTGACTGAGGGTTTGTGGAGTAGGATAGGAGAAGTAGAGTAAAAACATCAGATTTGTTATTTGGCTTAGCAGATGATTCCTGCTTATAGATAAAGAGTTGCATTGTAAAACTATTTAGCATTTAGCTTATCAAGACAAAATGCTGCTTTTAGCACCATTATCTTTGTAACTCTTCAAAGACGGATGAAAGAGTTACAGATGAGACATTAAATGAGATTTTTACAAGTCTCATTGAGTCTTTTATGCTGCATGGCTTTTTTAAGATACAAACACATTTAGCAACACAACACTTCGTATTAAAACTGAATTTAGGATGCTTTCACATAAAAAAAAGTAGTACTCGCATCAATTTGGGGAGAATGTGAAAAAAATTCACACCTTTTGATTTGTTTCACTTTTAAACAATGTCTTATGGCAGGCTAGAATTTGCCTGCTTGTCTAGACCCGAGTTTATGTGAACTTTCACAGCTGCCATAACGATCCAGACTAAGGGTACTTTCACACCATCAGTGTTCAGTCCATTTAAATGGAGTAGTCATTGCTTTTTATTGGAAACTTTTTAAGGTAGTAGCATTTTTGAGCTTCTTACATGAATATTTGAATCATGTAAGCATTTGCTTTTAGAAATCCAAGGAACATCCCCTAAACCAGCAATCTGTTGGAAACATAATGGAAGACTATTTTCTATAAAATAAAAAAGGAGCTTTATCATTCAGTACTTTTTATGTCAGATAAATAATTTTGCAATTTATGTTAGATTTAACTGGGAGCCAATGAAGAAAGGCTAAAAGAGCCGGCAAAATCAATTAGGTCAAGGCTTCCTGACTGCCCACTCTTTAAACATTGATAAGTCTTGAACTCTTAAGTGCACTGAGCAACATTTAGTAACTTTTGATTGAATTTTGACAGTGGTTTTGGTTCACAAATTACTTATTGATGAGAAAACGTGTTGCTTGAGCGATAGGGTCTCGTCATCGCTCTCGTCTCCGGAGAGATGGACGAGAATTGGCCGGGAGACAGAGGTGTCACATACATCAGCTTGGACGTCAGGGACTCGGGGCTTTGTCACAGAAAGAAATTGCGCATTAGTGAATATGTGTGTGTGTGCAAGTGCATGCACGGGGACCAAAAGCTCAAACCGAGGATTTGATTTTCAATTATTGCAATGGACACCTTGGGAACAGACCACTGGCACTGTACTTTGAGGTTGTGAAGACTATAAAAGCTTTGATTTACACAAAGCTTTTTAGAATCTCTGCATGGCTTTTTAACACTGTACATACATGCAGGCGTGTTTGCGTGTGTGTGAATGTCTTTGGAGGATGGGTGGGCAGAATGTGGAGGGAGGTGGCAAGTATCTTAATGTACAATGTTGTGAGCATAAATTGAATTGGACTCCATATTCTCAATTTCCCCTCCCACACAAGATGGAAAAAAACAGTTGATCATATTACTGCAGCTCAATATAGTTTAGACCTCCTCCACTAGCCACACACACGGACTCTCACACACACACAAGCTCGGTGTCAATATCACTGCAGGTGGAATTAAGTGGGTAGCCCATTTCCACACTGCCTAACAACAGCCCTATTGGAAGAAGCTTCAAAATACTCCTGGGGCTGAGCCTAAAGCTTTTGCATTATTTCCCAAAATGGGAATCATGTAAGCAGTTGCCAGCAGTTTTCTATTCACCTAAATATGAGATATTGACCATCTTTGTATCCCTGCAACAAAGTTAAGGATACAAAGATGGTCAATATCTGATATTTAGGTGAATAGAAAACTGCTGGCTTTAGGCTCAGCCCCAGGAGTATCCATTGTTATATTACGCCATTGATTTAGGCTAAATCCTTTTTTTGTTTGTTTGGCTTGCTTGATGACTTTTATGTACTTCAGTCTTTTGTCAATGTTCTCTAATTCATCTAAAAACATTTTCCTCAAAGCTAATGGGGGAACATTTAGTTCTGTTTTTTACATTATTTTTATACCATGATTTTCTTAATTATAGCCAGATTTCCTCTGTCGCTGACAGACTCTCTAGGGAAATGTCCCAAAAACCTCAAAACACCTTCACTAGTTTGGGGTGAGAGTGAAAAAAATCAATTTATTAATGCGCAAATTATAAATTGTTACATTGGAGGAATTTAATTCAGTTGACATACATAGGTGAACTGCTTAAAAAAGCAATCCAGCTATGTAGAGTTAGATTTATATGTCAGTGCATAAAATCCCCCAGAACACTGGCCTCTAAATATTAATAGTACTTCTGAAAAAAAGATGAGTAAAAAGCCAAAATTATTTTTTCTTTGCAGAAGCATAATTTATCACAGAAAAATATATAAAAATCCACCCTTTAATTTGATAACATTTATCTTTGTACAATAGAAGAAGAGGGCAGTTTTAGTCTTTTTTATATAACATGTAATAACACAGGAACTTACAAGAAGAGGGTTTCCTCTTTATTTCTTTCATCCAGAATTCTGGGTCCTCTTGGCGCTCTCTTCTCTTTATTTCATCCGATGGATTTTCTATGTCATTCTACCTTATGAAAAAAGGTAAATTTTCAAAAGAGAAAGTAACCCTTTCTCTTTTGATTTGGCAATATGTTTGAGAATGCCGTCTTACTGAAAAAGACAAGTTTGACTCATTCACAGTTCATTGGCAGTAGCCATCATATTGTGATGTTTTATTAAACATCACAGAATCTCTATCATATTTAACAATTGTCTGTCTTGAGGTGTTTTTTCAACATATCCTGATTTCCATCCTAACCTATCTGGAGTGTTTGTTTCTGAAAAGCTCAAACTTTGTTTCTTCTGTCCAAAACACACAGTCCTAATTAAAGTTTGAGAAGTGCTTAGCAAACTCCACTTGTGTGATGATGCGATGGTAGATCAACATTTCTTCTCTTTGGTATCCCTCCTAAACCTAATAGTTGTTAGGGAGGATTATTGATTATTTCCAACAGAGATTTGTCTTGCCTTCTTTACAACCCCTGCTTAATGTTCCTTATGCCAAGATCAACTTAAGCCTTTGAAAAACATTGTTTGTCACAGTCATAACTGCTTTTAGTTTTGTAATCACTGCTCTGATTGATAATATTTAGGTAATTTT
This sequence comes from Xiphophorus couchianus, assembly GCF_001444195.1. Classification (NCBI taxonomy): domain Eukaryota; kingdom Metazoa; phylum Chordata; class Actinopteri; order Cyprinodontiformes; family Poeciliidae; genus Xiphophorus; species Xiphophorus couchianus. The sequence continues at coordinate 6,164,547 of NC_040239.1, forward strand.
GGCAAATACTAAGTCAAAATTTTATATTTATTTACCTAGGGAACAAAATAGCATGGCCTAAAATAATTACCTCGAAATAAAGTGCAAGGAAGAAAAGGAAGGTATTCCCACAAACCTACTTTCAGTTGGCTGTGAACCTAACTGACTGACCGGGCAAGGATATCATTGATTAGAGAGATAATGAGAGGTTCATGGTAATTTTGGAGAAGCTCCAGAGTTCCATATCTCAGATAGGAGAATGTGCTCACAGTGTAGCTAGGCAAATTCATTTCCTATTGATCATTCACTAATGACAAGAGTTAGAGTTAGGGTGGCATGAACAAAGCAATTGATGAAAGAAAGACATAAAAAGTTTACAAGGCCTTCATGCAAACTACAATGCATAGAAAACAAATTCAATGGTAGAAAACAAATTTCTCACATCATCCTGAAAGCATCATCCAGACAGCAGGAATATGGAAGTTGGTCTGAGCTTACAGGACGTTGAACAGCTGGACAAGAATTCCAAACACTGCATTAAAAAAATTATGATCAATGCATATTTATTTAGATACTGAAATTCTATTGGAAAGCTGTTCTTAAAAAATTAAAAAATAAAGGGGAAAAGGTAACATTTATTTTCCCTCTGCACTACTTCATTTTAGTATATCAAACAAAATCCAGATAAAATATTGTAAAAATCAATGATGTCTGTATTGTGATAAAATATAGATGAAGGAATAGGAATGGTTTTGCAAGGCTTATGTATTTCAGAACACTATGAAATACCAGAAATAGCACTAAATGATGAGCACTATGAGTAATTGCACTGACTATATAATTAGAGCATTTATCACCTCATGCAAATTTATAAAGACAAAAAACAAAATTAGCTCTTTTGGATTGTGGTTATTTGTCTTTTTGACTCATAAAACCTCCTACAAAAATGTTTTCTCAAGCTGCTCAGAGGTCCAAAGTCACTTTTATTCCAGGAAACAGTTTTGTTTTCAGTAGTAAACATCTGAAGCATTAAACAGAGCTTTAGTTGCTCCCTTGCCATCAGTTTTACAAATGCTAATAGCATTGACTGACAGCTTTTAGAAAAAAAAACACAGAGTTTCTAATGGCATAAACTGCCTCTGAGGCATTGTTGATGTTACTGCTAGACTCCTACAGTATCTGCAGCAACAACATTGACTCATTTCTTTGCCCCGAGCTGCAGGGTTGACTTCCATTCCTCATGAAATACTTACACGAATACAAATGAAGATATTTAAAGATGTCTGCGTTTGCTAGGAGAGACAGGAATTATGGACACAACGTATAGTATGTAGAATCAGTGGGTGGTGTGTGTGGGTGCACATCTGAGGGGTCAGTTGAGACTATTTCAAGCCTATGGTGTCTAAAGAGTGAGACACACAAACACACATGATAAAATGACCAATCAGGATGGAAGACAATATCCTGGCTTGTTTTCGTTTTCACATGGAAATGAAGCAGATGTGTTTACTAAAGTCAAACACCTATTTTTCTTGAGTGTTCAGCTCAGCTATTGACTTCTATTAGTGTTCAGTCTAGCTCTCATTCCAACAAGAGGTTCCAAATATTTCAGAGGAAAACTGAACCTTCAAAAAAAGAACACGATTAGAAATGAATGTCTTTTAAATTACCAGCAACATGAGACTTTAACTTTCAAATTAATTATGTCTTCTATTTTTGATGCTTTAAATATAGCACCCACTTAAAGCATTCACACCTGTCGAACTTGTTCATATTTCACAATCACTGACACAAACATCCATATATTTTATAAGTTAGTGGCTCTAATACCACCTTGCAAAGTGAAATCCTTTGCAAGAGTCGCAGAAACCTCAGAAGTCGCAGAAGAATCAGTTTTGTGTAATGCAAAACCCGTATTTGTGGAAAAGTAGCATAAGAAAATCCTTTGCTGAAGAAAGTCATGGAAGTCATATTTACAGTTTGCCACAAATTACGCAGAGGAAAAAATCAAACCTGTAGCAGAACCTGCAGCCTTGCCTCAATTAAGAATAAATTTGAATTTCTCTGGCATTCATAAAGGTTACTTCTGACAGAAAATTAATGCTTTGCATCAAACTTAACACCCCATATCCAGTACTGACACAGGATCATCACAGCATTATCGTAAATGGAATTCATACAACAAGGCATTTATCTAGATTTGAAGAAAAGATGAAAAAAGAATGGAGTTAAATTCCAGAAAATCTTAAAAGAGAATATATTAGATGGTGAAGAAAAATGAGACTTGGAGGAAATTCCATCGAGAATAAACAAAATATGGCAGCTACAGTGGAAGGGCTCAGATAAATGCATGTTCACACAGACATATGGACAATGTCTGGTAGAGATTCCACCTGTTTGAAGGTGGTGGTTGTAACATGAGAAAATCTGAGAAACTTCAGGGATTTGAATAGATTACAAGGCCCTGTATATTCTGCAATTTAACCAGCTTTTGTTGTTAGCTAATTAAGATTATGTATAATGCATACATCTATAAAGAAACAAAAGATTAGGGCTCCTCTACACTAAGTCACTTACAAATTGTCCGGGGTTTTTAGTTATTTGTGGGTTACAGAATATTATGTCCCTGAATATTGCTAAAAAAAATAAAAAGTGAACAAAGTCAACCTTATAAATTTAACTAAATAGTGACAAAAAGTACATTTGTGACATTGCAAATTTGTTGCACTGATGGTTACAAGGAAAATAAATCTTACTTTGCTCATCTCCTCCTTCATATGGCTCCGTCCAACACTATTCCCATTCTCCATGATGCATGGCTGCCTCACACAACCTGCCAGACAGACGAACAAACACGCAGGCAGGGGGGGGATGAATTTCAAAATGGATTTCTTGAATGTGTCACCTGCCTGGATTTGGTATATGAAAAAGTTCCACTTGACATAGATGGTGATAAAGATGTGAGTAGAAATGAGCCGTCTCTCAGAGGTTGATGTGACCCAGCACCTCAGCTGGTGAGTCACAGGTTGTGAAAACCTCTTGTGAAAAGCATAGAAATAGTTTTATATCATTTAAGAAAGCTAACATGTGCAAAGCAATTGTTAAACATATTTGAACTGCCAAAGAATAAGGTAGAAATTTACAACTTAAACATTGATCAATATTCTGGCATGAACACTTTTAAACAGGTTTTCATTCATGCTTTATTTCTATTTATATCAGGTGCTTCTACAAAAATCTTTAAAGCTACACAATGTAACATTTATTTATGTTTTTTTACACTGATGGCAGATAAATGCTTTTTCTATAACAATAAGTTGTTCCTCTGTCATTAACACATTGAACAGCATGTACACTAGCCTGATTGACACCTCTAAGAGCTTCCCCCTGACTCTGATTGGTTGTTTTTGACCGGGATCATCTTACTACTACTAAGTATCACTAACATAGTGGTATTATATTTCTTTCTCTGAAATGTCTTAATTTTATGTCAGGTGTAATAGAAAATACACCAATCTACTTTTTGCCAGAAACCCAAAGCCTCCAGAATGGCTTTGCAATCCGTTTTAGATTGATACATGTCAGTGGTTTTGCTTCTCCTATGTTTCTAATGCTTTTTGAGATCTTTTATCAGCTTCCTTCTGCAATTTTACAAGGCATAAATATATGATCCACTGCTTCAGAGTGAAAACCATGCTGCTCCTCCTGAATCGGAGCTTCAAAAATTGGTTTGCGAATCACATAATTTCTCGTGCCCATCTGGAAGTGCCATGGTAATAGACTTGACTTCCCCAAAGTTTACAGAAATTTACAGAAAAAAACCCTCTTTAGGGTATCTGAAATGCTATGGATAATTACAAAGTAAGCGTTGAAGGGACTTTAGCTTCTAAGTCAAATATGTAATCTTATATCCAAGTTGTTGTTGAAGATTCTGTTTTGTAGATTTCTGAAATGTTTTTTCTGGAGCTTTGCATGGAAGCGTATAAGCATTCATAGCCAAAGTAGATCTTCTATTTGTTATGTCTAAGTAAATGCCTGTTAACACACAACATTGTCAAATAGCACAAATATCAATACTAGCTGCACAATATTGAAAATTTCAGTGAAGCATAAAACTGTTTTAGATGAGTGATCATTTGGCTCGATTTATAATTTGCTTCAGGGGAACCTCTTTTCAACCATCTTAACAATCAATGATAGAGTCTGTCTTTCAAACTGTTTAATGTATTATGTATGTACAGTATAATCTGTTTAAAGGATAATGTGAACATTTTTTGCATTTCAGTACAATTTGTGAAGAAAATTAGATTTTTCCATCTTGTATTCTCCTCTTTTTTTCATTTGTATCGGCCTCTATGCTCCACGTTGGTTTTACGTTACAAAACATGGAAATTATAGTTTTCACCCATTAACTCTAAAAACGAGCTAGTCTTTTCTCCACACTCTCTGCTGCTCTTTCCCCAAACTTCATAGAGAAACATTGGAGTCATTTTGTTTTGCTGCTTTGCATGAGTCTCCTCCAGACTTTATGACTTTCTTCTCATTGTGATTTTAACAGCAGCTCAGTTTTGGTGCACAAGGCTTCCCAGTGCATAATACATACATGAAATGTATCCAGTATATTCCATGTATTTTTTATGTATGATTAAAATCATGTTTATATACGTACTACTGCTTCCTGGACATACATTATGCAGAAGCCAATTGTTCCACTCATTGTTTGCACCAGTACCTCCTCCTGAGCAAGTCTGTGGCAACATTGGATGGTTGATGGCATCCAGTTGTTAATTTTACATCAGTCTATCATCCTTTACAGATTGTTTTAGTCATTCACATCACCCAGATCAACTACCTTTAGTGGGACCAAAGTCATACTGAATTTTGAAGCAGGTATTGGTGAGGAAGCACTGACTTCCCAAGTAGTTAAATTTCTAAGTTTGTTATAGGCGTTCAAAAAAAAGTAAGGGGATTTGTATTTGGCTGGTTATTTCCTTCTAACAAGGCCCCCTGGAGAAGAAACTTATATCATTAGAAACCAGTTTATGTCTCTTTAAATGGTGCCACTGTTCAGATAAATAATTAGCTAAATTTCCAATATGTCTTGTTTCTTCAAACTTCAAGTATCTTATTCAACAACTGACATCAAATAAGAGTCATTGGCAAAATAAGCAGGTAGGAATTCCTAGTAGAGGAATAGACACGTTTTTACCCAAATTACTTAACTCTGCTTAATAAATGTGGCAACATTTACATAGAAATAAACAAGCTTTCAACATAATGAATTTTATCTCCTGGAAGTTGTGCTACAACAAAGAACTGATTGATCAAACACAAATGTCCTTATATTTTTTGCAATGTTTTAGTCCTGCAGGTTACAAGTGGACTATTAACCTGTTTAGTTTCATTTTTGAGAAAAGCATAGTTGAGAAAATTGCTACAGTTTAAACCAGTTTGACTGGATTTGCACATCCATTCTTACTTAATCTAAGTAAGCTGTGTCCCTTTACTATATACAACAAGCGGAAGAATTGTGTCTTAATAATATATGTTTTATCAAAATTAGAATGCAAATATGGCATTGTTAAATTCTTACAGGTAAATCAGTTGACATTTCAATCACATCAGCAAACACAGTCTTCTCACAAATTCTTAGTTAATCTTTTTCTCTGACTTCATTGACATCTAACCTCGACAAAATAGGTCTTGATAGAAAACACAAGGTGCAGATTAGCGTAGAATATTGTGAAATGTGATGATTGCAACTGTCGGGTAGGTTGAATCAAAGTAATTTATTCCCATTTTGATCGATTGCCATGAAGGAGTGACTCCAGCAGACTTTATTACCTGTGAAATCAACTATGATGAGTTCTGGAATGTGAAGGGCTTTTTTTCCCCCGCAGCTAATATTTCCTTCCTTTGATAAACAATATAGCCCAGTCCGCAGTAGACTAGACAATATCAGGAGCGTAAAAAACTCATCTATAAATGAGATGACACCATTAAGTTGACGAACCTGCTAAGACATTGATGAATAATTCGCAAAGCATAGCAAATGCTTTTGATAGCTCACATCCAACCTTGGCTTGAGGTGCTTCTCACTGTTTTTTTTTTGTCTTTTTTGCCTTGTGGGTATTGGCCTGGCTCAGCTTGGTTCTGTGCTGTGATGATGAAAACTTACAACTTTAAAAAGAATAAAAAAATAAATAAATTGGAGACAGATCAATGATACTTGTTCCCTTCTGGGAAATAAAGAGAAAGAACAAAAATCAGCGAAAATTTCACAGCCGTTTACCTTTTTCCATCATCCAAGGTCAAGTGGGGTTTAAAAAGTTAACTCAGAGAATTCATACATTTTTTTTATGATAAAACATCTCATCCACCTCTACCCCCACCCTTCCTATTTCTTTCTTTGCTTATATCAGCGCTGCAGTAGCAAAGTTAATATCCCTAAAACTTCATGCCACCCAAACACTCAAATGGGATTTTCCCTCAACATTCAGTCAACTTAAAAATTTGCCGTACACTCCTTTTGTATTCTCCAGGGACTTGTTAGAGGCCTATTATGGTAATAGAAAGTCTTCCGGATGTTTGAGCAGGCCCGTATCTCGCTAAAAAAATGAACTGAGGTTCCTATGGGTGTTTAAAAATAGTCGCCCTAGGTTCACACAAACAGCACCGCAGTGTTTTTCTCATCCTGATAAGGTCTTACATAAAGAGTGGGTGTGCTGCAATTACTGATCCAAAGCAGCCCTGAGCAGATGTAGGTCTGACTGAAGCAAAGAGGATCTATGGCTCTGGAAAAAAAGAAGCTCTGGATTATGTTCATGGATACTTCACTTTCACAAAAACCTTGGCATTAGGTTGTTATGCTCACAGTGCACAACATATAATTGGCTTTTTTTCTCTTTACTGTTATTTTTAGCAGCAGCAAAGCATTAAAGGTAAAACGTATTGATGCTCTGCTCAATTGATAATTCAAAAAGGTAAATATGTCTTATGTGCAAGAATGTTTTTCATTTGTGCATCTCCGTGCTTCATCAAAAAATGTATTGAATTCAGTAATTCAAATTAAAAAATAAATTGTATATGTATTTCTTACACAGAGTAATTGATTTCAGTTATTTATGTTTGTTATTTCTAATGATTATGGATTACAGCTAGTGAACACCAAAGGTATAATTCCCAGAGAATTAAAATATTGGCTGAAAACAACAATAAAAGGACATTTAATACAGAAAAAGTGATTTTTATAATCGACACTGTTGTTGGGTGACTGGTGTTATCTCGACAGTTTCCCAGCAGACAGAAGCTGAAAGTGTCCAAAAGGAAGATAGACCACAGCTTGGAAAAATCTATTTTATTATTGAGAAGCACCTTTATGTAAAGATCCTTTATGTTTGCACCTCAGTTTTAGCTGCTTTTTCTGTGTATGGTATGGAAAATGATGATATGTCTCATGCTTCTCAGTAATATATATGCCACATATGTGGTGTGTACTGCACTATTCTCTGTGGGAGTTCAGCTTTAGATGCTTGGCTCTCAGAACTCAATCTCAACTTGGGTTTATCATCCCTCATTGAATCACACCACAGGGGACCAGGCGGCTTAGCATCTCCGAAGGCCAAAAAGCTCTTCAAAAGATCAAAGCAAATACCACACATGTTCAGCCATATTCACACCTTCCAGGAGGTGCTGCGGTCTCAGAAGATGCAACAGCAGCAGTCATCAAAAACAACAACAACAAAAAAAAAACATGCGGAAATTTTAACTATACCATAAAATGAAGCAAATGATGGTGAGAATGAGATTACTCTTTCAGTAAAAGTAAAAAAAAATAGCATGTTAAGAGATATTAAAATACATTTTTATTCTTGCTTTCATTTGAAAAATAGCCAAAATTCCCCCCGCTGATATATTCCTTCAACAAGGAACAGATTTGATAAATTCTGTATTAGCTTTGGTGGCTTGACACAAATGTTTAGCTACACTCATGCAAGATTTACACCACAACACATATATTTTCTGTCTTTGCTCTCTGCCTTACACAGAGTGAATGACTCTGTATAGGACAACTAGTGGAAGCAGTCTTATATGTCCTACATACTATTAGCTGTGTTTCCATTGACCATAAAATTGTGCAATTACGGTAGACATTTCTAAAATAAATTAGCATTTTTGTAAAAACTCTTGTTTTGGTGCTAGGATGAGGTGGTTTATTTGCCAAAACCTCAACTGAAATTTTTTTTTTTTTTGCATCACACAAGTCACATGATCAACAACCGGTGGCAGATGTAGCCAGCGGTGGAAACCACAAAGAAGAAGACAATTGGAATTGCATGATTTTTAATGACTTTTAGCGAGAACAAACTTATTCACATGTAATTTAAATTGTTTTCTTATTTTATGGAAACATTATTGCAAAATTGTATTTTTACAACATCCGTGGATTATTGACAACATTTTGTAATGGAAATGCGACTAATTCAAAGGGATACACAACAATGCAAAGCATATATCAAATGATAGAAAGGTTTAAGTTGAAATCATAAAAAAAAAGGTTTTTAAACTTATTGAAAGCTGTGTGCTTTACGTATTATGCACTATCCTGTCCAGCTCAATAAGATAAGATTTAGCCTGAGATGCTGAAAGCTGTGGACATTGTGAGGCTCTCATGGTTGACACACCTCTTTAATGTCACTTTGAGGATTGGCACAACCAGGTTGGAGTGAAGGTGGTCCCAGAGAGTGTGCTCCACTTCTCAGCCTCTCATTTCTTACTCTCAGAGGCTTCGATTGGTTGTTGAACTTCTCATTCAAGAGGTGCGATGTGGCTTTCATCTTGGCCATGAAGCAGTGATAAAAGATCTTTACCCTCAATGAATTACTGAGGGAATCCTTGGAGCAGAGGTCGGTAAAGTACCTAAAAATTGTACTTAAGTATGAGTAGCACTACTTCAATTTATTTTCACTCAAGATGTAAAAACTAGCCGTTCAAGAAATTACTCCAGTAAGATTTGAAAAACGTATTTGGTATAAAGACTTCACAAGCACTGAATAATTGATCACAACATTAGTCAATTAGTATTTTAAAGATCAAAATGAAATTAATTCATATAAATAACACAATTGCAACATAACAAAATAAGGCAAAATAAATATTTTTCCCAAATTTGCTTCTTTCAATATAAAATTTAAGGAATTTTAACAAAAACTGTAAGTGTGTGTCTGTGTCTGGTGATATTTTGGTTAAAAGAAGCTTGTTCTTCATTCGGGACTGTTCCAGGATAAAGGGAAGACAACATTACTCACTACACTGAAGCTCGCTTATCATGTTGTAATCCAAAAGAACCTTCGGATATGTTTGCTATTTAGGCTTGACAAGAACCGTTAAACGTTAAAAAATGTTCTTTGAACCAACTTTAAAAATACTCTAATTTGTTACAGCTACTTTTATTAGTTTTGTTCAAGCTATAATTTCAATTTCAGAATTATTCTGAAATAATAATTCAGAGTAATATATTGAGCAAAGCTAATAAACAAATGTAACACATTGTTTTTCAATGTAGAACATGAACAGTCTTTCAAATCATCAAACTGAGAGTGAAGAGAAGAAAACCTCCCAAACCTTAGGTATATTGTGTTGTATATAGAAGAGAACAAACAGATAAGCAAATGTTAAATATGTCATTTAAAAGCCAAAATAAAAAGCTGGTTGTCTGCTTCCATCATAAATTCTATGTTAAGGAGTGTTAATCTTTTTATCGTTATTTTTCTATGAACCTCAGTGCATATTTTTAAATTAACGGGGTAAATATTATACATTTTTTAAGTATTTTAAATAAGCTCATAGCAGTTTTTGGCAGATTTTATTAAAATCTTAAATCATTAAAATATGATTGTTGATCAATGTTGAAATAAAAGATAATTGTTACATTTTTGTGTTTTATCAGGCCTAGGGACAAACAATACAGTATTTGAATTTATGACCTTCAGAAACTTAGAGTGATAGGCAGTCTAATGGCAGAATGTTTGCATTAGATAACAAAATTCTTATGTCAGTCACTGAACACTTGAGTCTTAACTAGGGTTTAAAGAAAACTGTAAGAATTAATTGTCTTTAAAATGGAACAATTCAAGTGCAAATGAAGCTATTCACTAGTATAAATGTTCCGGCAGAAGCAGTTTTTTAATTAAGATTGAGTCACTGTTAGGGATTGCATATGATTCCAGTTCAATTAGGGCTCATAATTAATTATGAGCGGGGTAACATGAGGATATTTACAATTTATTTGGCAGGATGTGGAAAGAATTTGTATTTCTTTTTTATTGGCAAATTACTTTTGCAGAGACTTCTCACATGGTCTGCTTCACCTCAGAGAATATTTACTTTCTTTCAGCAGGAATGTGTGTGATGTAGTTTTAAGTAGACGCAAGAGATTTAGGTAATTTATTTGTTTTGCTCATGTTTCTGGAGTTGATAGGAGGTTTATTGTATTTCTGGCCTATGCAGAAGGGGAATTTCTATTCTGTAACGATTGCTACACTAGGAAGCACCTCCCTAAGCAATTTGAGCTTGTTCCTTAAGACCTTAAACATATTTGTTTTTCTTTTTTTTATACATGCAATTTACTGAGTAACACTCACTATTAAGAATATGCTGCTTGCTTGAAAAGAAGGACGAACCTTTTTGATAGTAAGAGTCTGGTAGCCTCCTACTCAACTACAAGAAAACCCATCATTCTAAAGTAAACAGAAGGACCTCAGGTGGATACTACAGTGTTGTTATTCTGTAAACAATAAGATCCACCCAGAAAATTGGATAAAAAAAAAAACACTGCTGGAGGCATTCAATGATTTAAACTGTACCTGCAGGAAGACATCTTGTAGCAAAAAGCAATGGGAAAAACAGCTGCTCCGACTGTCACTTCGATTTGTTTTATAAATTGCATGCCCAGATGTAATCCATTGTAATACATGATTGCCAGGGATGCTTGTCCCAATGGCATAATGTCTGCTCCATGGACATGTACTTGATTACAAAAAACCATTTCCTGGAGTTCTGCTGCAACATCATGCATTGAATGAGACACTGTTTCCTGCCATCATTGATATGCCATGTTTCATCTTTCAGCTGAAATATTTGTCAAACTGTCATGTTGTGTTTTTTTTTTTTTTTTTTTGGCTTGAGGCTTATCCATTTGTTGCAGTTCTGACACCGGATAAATTCACCAGTGCTGCAGTTTTCATTTACAACTTTGCATTGAATTGATAAAGTTTCTTTAGAGTTACCTTTCACTTACTTAATAGTGTTTTCTTAGCAAACTCAGAGGCAGAGATAATTTCAAGTGGAATTTTAATTCAGTTTACCTAGACGACCGCTCTTATCAGCTGCATACCTTCAACAGGCTATACATTATTTAGCAACCATTTGATGTTTGGCTTTCTTATTTTCTCAAAACTCACTCAACCATGTTTTCATCAGGAAAATTTTTTTTGCACCAATGTTACCTTATAAAAGCCTTGAATCTAGATGTATGTTGAACTATATGGATGTTACAACAGTGACTATATAGAATACAATTTTCATTGCATAACACAATACCCTCAATTTGTATCGACACTCATGTCAAAGATATTTCAAAATTCTTCCAAAAATGATCTTCAGTCCATATGTTAAAATCTTGCCACTGATCATTTTAGAAGAGTACTTTCATTTGGTAAGTGAAGAATTTAAAGTTTTAAGTTTTTTTTTTTTTTTTTTTTTTTTTACAAAACCACTGGCATTGCATTTTCTTTGGTGTACCTTCCTTTAATGGTTCCTCTCCATCCCCTTTGGCCGATACAGCAGTCTTCTTCTGTGACATTTTACAAGGACGGAGCTTGCAGAGACGAATCTTTGGTCAGTCCTGTTTACATAGTCTCTCTACATCCTCCAGAGTCAGGGGTCTTCTAAAATCATCTCTTGTTTTTCGCTCCTCTCACAGGTTTTCTGTCTGTGACCTGAGATGGTCATGGAAAACATTTGCTGCTAAACCACTGCTGTTTCTATTTAAGTGGTTCTAGGTATGTGGCTCGTTAACATACCTACAACCACTGCTTGTTTTCCGGTAGAGGCAGCCACATCTTTATTTCACATCTCTTTGCTTTTTTAGAGTTTGCAATGCCATCCTCTTTAACAAGATTGCAAGGAAGAGAAACCAGGTTCATACACAATGGGTTGTCAGCTATAATCTACAGTTGGTATGGCAGACTTTTCCATATATCAACATGTTTTTTAATACCAAAATCACCTGTAGGATTTGTTGTAAAAAAGTTCAATCTAACACAATGCCGCAAGAAAATAAAAGATGCTCTGATATCACTTCCCTATTTATTTAGTGCTGCAGCACACACAAATTCATTGTCACATGAACAAAGTTGCCATGAAATCTTTGGACATGTGGGGAAATTTGTCACATGACCAGTTCAGTACTAATAAAATATAGAGTCAAATTTGTGTTTGGTATATGCACAAAACCACAAAGATATGGAACAGTTTGCAAATACGCACAACTTGTTCGATCAGTAGTTGATTTGTAAAACATTTTGAGTCTATATTTACAAATGCATTGCTTGTAGACTAGGAAATATATCTACTGGGAGGCTGCACTTTTCCTTTCATTTATAGAAGCAAAACCTATTCCTTCTAAGCTATTTTTGGTTCTTGCACTTCGGATTTTGGCAACCAAGAACATACGCGAGAGGTTTGATTCATCCCTGTAAAATCCACGACCCAAGGCAGAGAGCTCTGCACCCAAAATGTTGCTCTGATTTCAGTTTGTTCAGGGGTATTCGTTTTATTTTTGCTCTTTTCAGTTAACTAATAGAATCTGTTCTCTTAAGCTGCCAATCCCCTCAAATGACTATGACTCAGGCATTGATGCAGCATAACAAATGGGTCTGTGGAGGCTTTTCCCCTTTCATATCCTGATTTGTACCAAAACCTCAGCTTGGATGTGTGCTTGTCTTCTCTGCAGAAATCCGCGAGGCCTTCAAGGTTTTTGATCGTGATGGAAATGGGTTTATCTCGAAGCAAGAGCTGGGAATGGCCATGCGTTCTCTGGGCTACATGCCAAATGAGGTGGAGCTGGAAGTCATCATCCAGAGACTTGACATGGATGGTAAGATTCTTGCTTCCTTTTTTCTGTTTCAAACAAAAACCTCCAATTTGAATTTTTTTAGCAACTTAAATTGCTTCTCTCAAGGTCCATTCAAACTGTCCCTGCTGGATCCATTGAGCCCAGCTAAAATTTCCTTTGTAATCAACATTTATGACCATAGCAGAGACTTTGCTCAAAATAAGTGCTCCAAATGCCTTGGAACCAGCATTTGGACAGCTTCCTTTTAATTTCCCTCTCAAAATATTATTAGAACTTAGCAATACATAAAAGTCATTTGTCTAGACTTACAAGATACAAATAAATCTTCACTCTTATTTTAGTTTAATTATTTTGGCGTCTTAGTCATCAAACGTCTCCCTTTTTATTGTAGTTTGAAGCATACATTTAGTGTTAGAATCTTCAATCATTTAATTGCGTTTTCATATATTCATTGAATAGATTAAAACCAGCATTTTAGTATTTTGTCCATTGATTAGCATTTCCTGTTCCTGTTGTTTGGTCTTACAATCCATAATTAGAGAATTTATTTTAGTATTCATTTAAAAAAAAAAAAAACTTAGTCCCAAGAAATACACAATCATACCTACAATCTCGTTGCTTCTTTTCTTTTGTATTAAGGATAACCTAATGGACAGGAAAAGACCTGATCTTTTTGATTGACTTTTCTATAGATTTTGATAGTTACTGGTTCAGAAACTCAAATACATTTCAAGAAAACTTATTCAAAATCCTATTTTCCCCCACAAATTGCCTAACTGTAGAATAATTCACTGCTTCCTGTGTCTTTTTTTTCTTTCCAGGCGACGGCCAGGTGGACTTTGAGGAGTTTGTTACTCTTTTGGGTCCAAAGCTGACAGCGGCCGGGATGCCAGACAAGTTCAACGGCACTGACTTTGACTCCGTTTTTTGGAAGGTGCTTATTATTCAGACATTATTTTCTCCTCAAGAGACAGAGGGGTTGACAGAAGAGTCTCAGGTGTTGCACATTTCCCAGCCATTTAATGTCAGACAAAAAGTGGCTCTAATTGTCATGTTCTCTGGGGCATTAATAGGATGACTTCATTGTCATAACAGTGTTATTGCTTTGATCATCATAGCAAAGTAATTATGAAATTATTTAAAGACATCATATTAGGTAATCACCTTCTCAGGTTGACAGTGGAATGGAAATTAGCATGGTGATAACTGCTCCTGTTGTACTTGTGTGATAAGAGCAGCGAAGAGTTTGAAACAGAGCGAATAATGGAGGTCTCTGAACATTTGGTACATCCACTGCATGATAATAAAACTTTGCTTGGAGAGAAGAGAAGGAAGAACAGAAAGGGCCATATAGCCTAACAGAACATTACGTAAGCCATGTGGTAGTTTCCATCATATGCTGCTAGATTGTTCACATAGCCTCCAGTCACACCGCCGAGCTTGGCTCAGGCTGAGCTGAAAATAAGTAAAATACAAACCCTGTCCAAACAGCTGCAGATGCCTGATTGGAGAAATGTTGACTTTAGTTTTAATAACAGATCATTATTTGTTAAGTTAAAAAAATAACATATTTATGTATTATTCAGTGGGAATTATTTTATTTTGGAATAATAATTTCTGTTCGTCACATTTGAGGTGAACGTAGGACTGGCAGTATCGTAACATTTGTTTATTAAAGCTACAGTTTTAGCTGAGCTTTCTGTTCTCACAGACCCATTGCAAATCCTGCCAACCACGATGAGTATTTTAGTACTTACATACAGGTACATATCAGTCTGGCTTGAGAAGAGCCATGTTTGTCAGATTACAAGTTCTTTTGAGAAATAACCTTTCAGCAGGTATTTCTTATTAAGCCCACATTTCTGTCATTGAAATGATGTATTCTAATCTTATAAGAACTCAAATACCATATTTCCATCAGCTGTAAGCAAGAAAGAAAGGCATGAAAACATCAGTTTGTGTGTAATTAATCCATATAATGTGTTTCATTTACTGACTGATTCCATTACATTGAGAGGCACTTGTATGTTGGAAACAGTTTTCTTTCAATTAAAAAAATAATGTTGCTTCAATTTTCTAACAGCGTGACACCAAATTAACTTGAAGGCAGGGGAGCTCTTCCTAGATATTGTAAGCTGCAAATAGATACGTTTCAAACTCACGATTCCTCTGCAAGAGCTTATCATCATTGGTGAAACAGGATTTGTTTTCATTTTCTTTCAGTGGTTGTTGAAAGCTTTTATTCACAGATGCATGTACAAAGCACTAAACTGCAGCAAATTTCACAGTTTAGCTGTGGTGTCAATATGTTTTTATTTAATTGTATTACAACCTATTTTAGAATTTTGAAAAAGAGAATTTCAATAATAAACCATTCATGTGGCGGTCAGTTAAGGCTAAGCATAAAAACTATTTTTATGATAACCGAGGATAAAAAAGTGCTTATTTTAATATCTAGTACACAGCTTGTTTTTTAACAGTTCGGATTTGAATATTTTATCTTCAGATAAGAATACTTGTTTTCTTGAGACATGAATATATTTGGCTACGTGTGGCAAACTCATTAGGATCATTATCTCTCATTTCAGCTGGGGGTTTTCTGTCTGGAGTTTACATTTTTCCCCATGCATGTAGCCTATGTGGATTTCAGGTTAATTGGGGACTGAAAAGTGCACTCACTAATGAGTTTGTGTGTCAATGGTTGTTTGTCTCTGTGTCTCTATTTGGTCCTTACCTATTGCTATCTACGTATGTTACCACTGCATCTGTGCTTTATCTTGGTTTAAATAAGATGCAATCGAAGCACAATTTGCGAAACATCAACTCTTCATGTCAGTAAATGAAGTGTGTCACCTACGATGTTCCCCCATTTAGTATAGTATGTGTCTATTGGGTGAAGAATGTAAAATGATCATTGTGCTGCAGAATAGGCAAAACAGGTAACCGTTATCTTGGTGTTCATTTGTAATGCTCACCTGACCATCTGGGCTTGAAGGATCAACGTATAAAGATACAACACACTTAAAGGTGTCATGTAATAAAAAATTACCATCAGTGTTAATCATAAAATAGGTTGCACTCCTATTGCAACCTTTTCACACATTTCATTTGTCATGGTGAGTGAATCTCAGTATAGAGCAGAGAGAGAAGAACTTCCGCTCTCTGTCTGTGGTGCTTATGAGCAGTACATCTTTTCTACTTATCCATATTTTGTAATTGGCAGAAAACGTTTAATTGAAATAAACAGAAAATGACATTGGAAATGAAAAGAATTAAGCTTACTCACAAAATAATGTGTTAAAAACTAATATCACCTCTGTGTGTTTGTTATTTTGTATTAAAGACAAAGCTGCATAATTAAGACCGTCTGTGTTTGTTTGCCTAATGCATACATTTGTTAGTGTGGGCCTTTTGTTTGCTGTGTGTGATAGTAATTTTGTATGTGTGTGTATCTCCAGTGTGACATGCAGAAGTTGACAGTTGAGGAGCTGAAGAGGCTTTTGTATGACACCTTCTGTGATCACCTTTCCATGAAAGACATTGAGAACATCATTATGACTGAAGAGAACCACATAGAGAACCCAGAGGACTGCCAGGTCGACATAGACAGTAAGTAGCAAACCTCTTAGCAAATCCTGTCTCTTTAGTGCTTTTACTTCTCTAAATGCATAATCTTTTTGTTCATAAATATTACTGGATGTATAAGTTTTACAAATACTTTTCAATGTGAAGTTGCTGTTTTAAAATGCAGCAAAAACAGTGACTTGGCTGAGAAGACATGGAAATATTTTACAAAAGGAGCCTGATTTGAATACAGGCATGGATAAATTGCTTTTTAGATCTATAACATTTCATTATCAAATGATTGATGATAATAACTTTGATGCTATTGGATTTCTAATAGCAAGTAATAGATGGTATTATAAAAGAGAGCTAAAATTCTAACTTTACTCTGAGATTTCAGCTTTGTGTGTTAGAGCGTAATTGTGCTGCTCACTTTGTTGATTCTTCCATTTTCACAAATTACTCCACATTCTTCATCTTCAGGATGTCCTAAAGAGCTTCAGTCAGTCAATGTTCAATATGTTTTGTAATATCAGTTTGAGAATTTTTGTCACAGTTTTATTTAAGTCCTCTTTAATAACTGCCAAGTAAATGACATCTCCAAATAAATAAGCAAGTAAATACAATCTGCAGGGTGAATCCCATCTGGTGGGTTCGGTGGAAACATCGGACATAACCTGCCAGGAGCAGAATCAGAGGCAGGTGGAAGAGAAAAGGTTGGAGAAAAATCTAACAAAACAAGATGAATGACATCCTGTCATCACAAATTAAGTATAATAAATGAGGATATAAAACATCAGAGAAGCTGTTTTTTACTTCTTTGGGAAGTTATTGCAGAAATTCCTACTTCGTCTGTCTTTGCACAACTCTTTACTGAAAAAAAGCATTTTTTTGGTCGATAAAGCATGGAGAAAGGATTGATGTTACACTTACAGATCCTTACAGATGACTGTAATTCTCTTCAAGAGTCTCTCAACTCAGCAAATGCCTCCTATTCCATTTGTTTGTTATCCCAAATCTCTGATTTGCATTTCAATCTAGGTGAAATTATGCGGCATACAGGTGTAAAAACAAATCATTGTGGCAGTGTTGATCCCCTAACATTGCGTTTTCAATGAGATTGTTCTTACGGAAATAACAATCAGATAGCTTTCAGGCATTAAATGACGCTGGACTCACTGGGCTTCCAAAATCTTTATTTGTCTTCCTTCTATCTTTCCTTCTGTCTTTTTATAGGCTCCAGCCCAACACAGCAAGTCAAGCAAACCTGTGTGCGCAAGAGCCTCATATGCGCCTTTGCCATTGCTTTCATTATCAGCGTCATGCTCATTGCAGCCAATCAAGTGCTGCGAAGTGGCATGAAGTAAAGCATGTGGAACTTTAGTGGCCTTGATCTCCACCTAATGGCTACTATAAAAAAAGAAAAAAAAAAAACAGCAACTGAAGAGACAGTTTAAAGACTATGAAATGGACATCCCAGAACTGCAAAACATGTTAACATGATTACAAATTAAATAAGGACACTCAATGTTTGGATTTGTCTTAGTTACAGACGAACATATCCTTTCAAAGACACAAGAATAACATATTCAAAAAGACCAGTGTGTACTATTGACAATACATATCAATCTTCACAAAACCTTGACTACTCATCAGCTGCTTGCATTGAGCAGAGTTACATTCAGAGTTGTGTGCACCTTTGAGACAACTGTCTTGGCCTGTCCTGTTTTGTATTTGTCTAGTGTACCATGTCGCTTGGCATGAAGGGGAAAAAAAACATTATCTAAGAGAAACCATTGGAATGTTTGCAGAATTGTGTTACAGAGGTTCAGCAAGATTAAGATGTGCAAGGTCGGAAGTGCAAGTTGCTGGTAGGTACGGCACTGTTAAAAAACAGTAGGGATTGAGAAACATTTGGCAAGAGTCAAAGATCACAAAGGGTTTGCTTTTAGTTGATTGTGTGTATGGTTTCATTCATTTACAGTCTGCTGGGGTTCAATTTAAGCTCATCAGAGCTGATATCAGCAGGTGAAGATCTCAACAAGACAGAATGTGACAGAAAAGTGACTGGTCAAAGAGGGATGGGACACGCAGAAAACTCTTCACACGCTCTGATTTGGAGACCTCAAAGGAGTACTATCATCTATGCATGAAATGCATGGATTTAAACAGTTGTCTTGATACATTTGTAAAAGTTCTTATTAATGTATGAATCATCATCACTGTGTTGTTTTTATTAAGGTAAAAACTGTGAGCAAGATGTGTGGTAAAAGATCTAGGTAGATAAAATTAAAGTAAATTCAACTTCTAGACAACAAGTGGTTGCTTTTTCGAAAGGCAAACAAATATTTTGGAATAGCTTAGCTACTAATGTTTTTTTGCCTTGCCTGGCTCTCAGTCATCTTTCTCCACCACAAAGCAACAATTGTCTTAAAGATATATCAGCTGTTATGCATTTAAGCCAATCTGGCGTGTGGTTAGGATTCAAATATGAACAAATGTACTTATTTTTTTTCTGTCTGTATGCAGCAATAACTACGTAAAATAAATGTTGTGTACGGCTGTGAACAAGCAGTTCTTCAGCTGTTACTGGATCTACCTATAGTAGAAAACTGTTGAAAAACTGAGGTTTGGCAAAAGAATAAATTATTAATCTCTACATTTTAATGAGAATGGGTTTGAAATAAGCAAAACAAGATGTAAAATAATGCAATAACATTTAAAAAATAGCACCACATGCATTAGAAGTGTAGATTTGGATTAATGTGCATGCATTTAATGATGTCTGTTAGTCCGTATTATCAATTGCACAAGCTAAGGATGGACTTATTGCATTTTAAATTGCTCGGAGGCCACATAGCATATAGATTCAATGTTTAAATCAAGATGTTCTGCATTTTTTCTTTAGAAAGGAAAGATTTTGTTTTACCATAATTTAGATAACAAATCACAAAAAGGCTTAAAAGAGACAGAAAATGAAATGAAATATTTCCACTCTCTCCTCCATTTTTGACTCCACAATGCAAAATTCTGAATTATTTGCACCCAGTGATTATAATTAATAATCACTGGATGATAATTAGGATTGCTGAGTGGCCACTCCATGGACAGTGACAAAATTAGACTATTTCCTTGCCTGTACTGACGCAGTTGGAGCAGGAGTGGCCAGTCCAGTCCTCCACAGCTGCCATCCTGTGACTTTAGATAAATCCCTCCTCCAACACGCCTGAATCCAATGAATGCTTCATTGACGGGTCTCTACAGAGCTGTATGACATACTGGTGATGCAAACAAAACAAGAAAAAGCAACTTTATAAGGAACATGCTCAGAAAAAAAAATCTAGATCACTTACAACATGTACCTTTGTTCTCATTCAGCACTTTAAAGTGTGTTTCAACACACAACTCACAGTCATGATTGTTCATCCATTTCTTGGAAGAGTGTTATCATTAACAAACGTTATCATGGATGTATTTATTTTTGATAAGAATGTGATAAAACAGGTATTAACTGAGGGCAAATAATAAGTCACCTTTTTTAGGAAGGGGTAATTTTCTTGGAGTTTTAAACATTTGATCTGTTGCCTTATTTTTGTTAACACTGGCATTGTACATACACATAGAAATCTGTTCTATGTATTACTTATCAGCAGAGCTAATTATAGAAAACTATTTATTTTACATTAACAAAGAGTAACAATAAAAAAACTATCCAAACTTGTTGCTAGCCTGCTACACTTTCTCTCCACTGTACTGTACTTTTGATACGTGTCCTTGACTATTGCAAAAATGTTTATTGAGCGCATAATATCTGTTCATTGACTCAGATGTTTTGTCTGTTGGGTGGTATTTTGTATGAATAAGCCCATACAACATCTGTGTCTATGTGAGGCATGTGTGAAATAAATTTCAATTTGCCAAATGCTCAGTTGCAGACCTTAAGATGATTCTATGAGACACCCTGGATCAGTTTTACTGTATTGACTGACACCCCTGACATATCAAATTGAAATCTATAAAAAGTAATGGATTTTTTAGGGTTCACTGAATTTATGGATTGCTTTTTTCCCTTTTTTTTTGAGAAATCTTAGGAGGGCTATTGGTCTCATCTGTTATATTTATCCCAAATAAATTGCCTCTTACATCTCTTTTTTTCACTGCGAACAGTCAGCTCACTGTGCTTTAAAGGCTTAAAATACAGTACAAGAAAAGTGCAACAGTATTTAAAGAAATTTGAAATTTGAATGTAAATTTAACTTATTTTTAGGTAAAATGAACAACAAAAGAATTAAGAATTAAATTTGGTAATACCTATTTTTCACTTAAAGAATTGTAGCACAAACATATAAACATGGATCTTTATGTGAAAAGAGTTTTATTAAAAGATTCAAGCTACCAAGCTACCATATCCCAATATGGCGGTGCATAAGTACTCAATACGTCTGCTAGAAGTATTGAGTATTTCTGGATTTGAGTAATCCAGAAAAACTCAAATTTCTGGAGATCTATGTACAGCATAATGGGAAATGATTATAAAATGTGAACTATGTGTCAAGTGTTAAAATAAAACATGTTCTGTTGTTGAAAATCAGTGGTTTATTTCTCATCAGATAAAATAATGACCTGTTTTAACAGGTTTTCTGTTCATTTCACAGCTAATGAAAATTAAATTTCACAATGTGTCTGTCACCTTAGTATCTCTTTTGAACCACATTGATATTTTAAAATTTCATCTCAAACTATTGATTCAGAACATTGCTCTTAAACAATAACATCTCATGCCTTTGCATAAATACAATGCTGAAAACATGAATACACGTACACAATAAAAAATAAAAAAATCATTGTAACCAAAAAGAAAAAACCTAATTCAAACGACTATGTTCCAGAGACACTATAATCTTTATTTTTGTCTCAGTAGTTGAATGCCTCTGGTTGAGCTCAGTGGGAAGTCAGAGGTAACAGAATTCTCAGCAGCTTCTGATTTACAGTCACCTGGTGTGGTTGACTGCACATTGACACCAGAGGGCCACAAGTAACGTTTCATGTGACACAAACATTGCATGGAAAAAAAAGCTACACAGGCAGAATTCATAAAGCAATGCAGCAATGCACATTTTCAGCTGTTTTACATCAACTATTTATCTTATTGCAAAATATAAAGTCACACAAACCCACCTTTGCATGCCAAATTAGCAGATTTTAACACAAAATATCTTGATGAATTTTCTCTTTCATTGCTGCTTTAATATTAAAACACTTTAAGGAGGCTTTTGATCATCATTGCTATGTGCTTTGTTAAAGCAAAATGTGGTAAGAGGGTTGAATTTAACCCTCTGCTGTTACTCCATTGTCTCTCCAAACCTGTTAGCCACAGTCCTATTTCAGATCTTTGAAATTACATTTTATTTCAATCAAAAATGGACAATTAATCTAACGTTGTGCAGGATCAATAATTACATTAATTAGTCAGTAATTTAAGTAATTAATTCTTTAATTTATCTGGAAGCTATTTATAAAGTGCATGCTTTACAGGGAACATTTTGCTTCAGTTCTTAGGAAAAGGTTAATTTAACAAAAATACCTGTTTAACTATGAGGCCTAACTTGATTTTGTATGTCTATGCAATAGCATTTGCAATTTATCTCAATTCTTTCCACTAAATCTTAGGCCCAAATTAAGAAATAAAGGCATCAGACTTAAGTTTAATTCAACAAGTTTTAAATTTACCATTACAGTTCCTGAGAACATCAGATCATTATCTATCCCGAAAATAAAACTATGCCCATTTGCACAGCCCAACAAAGTAAACCGTCAGGAGACCATCTCCAGTGTTTGCCAATCATCATAAATTTGGACTGCACAAGCTGCATACAGATTATGATTTTGTGATACAAATAGCAAGCTCTCTCCAAAATGCAGCACGGTAATTTATATCTGCACGTTTTGCTGCATCTGATCACTTTTTTTCAGCAGGCACATTAGCATTCAAATCAAGCTGCGGTATTTTCCCACGATGAGCAAGTGATTAAAAAAGGTGCCTCTCAAAGAAGCAGCAGTGGAGAAAAATTAAGCACTTCTCATTTATTACTGCTGGTATAGCCTCTGTTGATGAAAGCAGGAATCAGAGCTTTTAAATGTTAAATGTTTTTCTTTATTCCTCTCAAGGTTTAGTGACTTGGATCAATTTGTCAAGCCTTTGTGTAATCAATAGAAACCTGTTGTTGAGAAGTTTAAAAGGACAAAGTTGATAAGACTGTTTTAAGATGAGTAAATATTGGTCACAAATGGCTTCATAATCTGATTAAATAAATCTGTTATTAATTAGTTCGTGCTCACCTTAGAAACAAATGAGCATCACTTCTCATTTATTTAAAATAATGCCAATTTACTTCTGTTTATTGTCTTTTTAGTGTAAATGCTGACATTCATATGGAGGGCACAGTTAATGTGAAGATTTCTAATGAGAAATATATAGATATTCTTGTCAGATGTTAAAAATAACTCAAGCAATTCATACATTAAAAAATGAACAAAGAGAATTGAGCTGTGTGTTAGAACGCATAAAAAGCATAAAAAAGATCTCCGAAAAAGCATATAGATGAGAAACCATTTAAAATCTCCCAGAATTTAAAAAGTATTTGTACTGGAACTCCAAATAAATATCCCTCGGTTTTATATTAACTAATCTATTAAAAGGGTTTTATTGCTGAAGTACTGCACACAGTATTATTAGTGGTAGAAGCAAATAAACTTTCACAAAAATGTCTTCCTATTGCGAAACATATTAATGGAAATTGGTCCTAGCTTCACTTCTAAACTTCTGAGTCAAAATCTGGAAGTGGAAAAACATCACTTCAATATAAACCACTTGTGCTCAACATTTCTAGATAGAGAAGTCAAAATAAAGGTAAAAGAGGTTTTTATAAGCCTGAGAGCACCCACATCTTAAGGAATACCTAGAAGTACCAGGCTCAGCTTTTATGCATTAAGCAATACTCTCAAACTCAATGGTCTCTGTGAATAATTGTTGCATATTGCTGAAGAAAAAGCATGTTGAAGCTTGTTAAAGTTTGCTGGAGAAGTGAGAGTGGTGCTGAACTAATATATTCTGGTTCGATGAAGACAACGCTGAAATCTTTGATGGCATTTCACTCACCAGGTTTGGAGGTAGAATGGCTTTACACACTACAACTAAAACACTAAGCCAAAAGGGAAAGTTGGAGCCCTATTGGGCGGGGGCTGTTTTACAATCTACAGTACTAGAACTGTTGTAAGAACAGTTATAATTACTAAAAAAAGCTAATATTTAGCATTTTGATGTGATCCTCAACCATATATTTTTAAAGCATCATGTTACCAATATTACTTGAAATCCCAATTTTTCTACCACCAACCAAAATGTTTTCTTGCCTTTGTAGAAAGACACTTCAAACTGCAAATATTTCTTGAGATTCATTTTGATATCTGACAAACCTAAGGACTCTGAGCTTCTGTTCTAAGGAAAGGCTGGAAAGTTATTTTCTGCTGATTAGAATACATTTGATCATTTCACTTTTACAAAGCTGTTGACTGAGAGTTTAAGGTCACAGCAAGTAAAAGACCACTACAAGTCTTTTTCATGGCAGAGTTTAATGCCTCAAAGCGTTGAAAACCATAATGTTAAATGTAAGGACATGGCCCTCTGTGGCCTGTGGCCCTCAGCTTTGGTCAGATGGCCCTGCAGGGACTAACAAATGGATAATAACCAAGCTGTGCCAAAAGTTCAGAAGATTTGCACTGCAGAGAAGCAGCAGGAAATGTACCATGTAATCCCGTTAGGTCTCTAAAAATGTAAGTACAGTGAATAAATTTCCTCCTTGTGTCTGTTTTTTCAACAGCGTTCGATGGCAAACACTTTAAGGCAATATGATACGTAAGCTGTGTGTATAATATATTATATATGCAAACTGTTTGGGTCTTTTTGAAAGCTGTTCAGCTATCCAGGCTGGATAAAAAGGCATAGAAACGTTTGTATCCAGCTCTGCTTCTTCTAAAATCTGCAATTTTGAATCTAAACATCAATAACTGACCCATTGCCCTCTTAATCTAAACTAAAAACATAGAAGGTTATTTAAGAGCAAATTTTAAACCCTCCTAGCTGAGACAGAAGGCTAATGGCCAAGTTTTCTTCACCATGACAGAATGTTTCATGGACCAAATTTATCTGGTCATTACTTGATGCCATAACTCAGAAACAGAAGTGAAGACTGTGATCATATTTCCCATCTGGTTGGGTATTAAACTACTGACACTAATCTCTATTTCATCACTGTCAACACTCAAATCACCAACATCACTTCTAAATGAAGCTTGTGTGTAAAGTTTTTAAAATTTCAGAATTTAGATCAGTAAAATACAACTGTATACTTTTAAAGACAATGTGTCTTTTTATCATTTCTACTTGTTACTTTTCTCCAATTACTTAAAATGAATATTTTAATATTCATCTTCAGCAATTTTGGTATCTTGTCTCATGGCATTTTCTCTCTCTCTTTCTCCGTCATTCAAGTTGTAAACATTAGATCTACATTTATTGGCTTATTTTGACATCACCCATGACGGAGCAGAGCAGCAGGGTGGAAATTATGCCATCAAAGCATTAAAGACTGTTGTGTTGACTTTTACTAAAGGTGAAAACAAACGTATACAATCCAAGCATGTACCTTTAATTAAAAAACATTTTAATAAAACTAATTGTGGGGAATGTTGTTTGACACATTGTGGCAGGCGAATCATATCCATTAAAGCAGTTCGAATAGCAAGAGCTATAACAAAAAGCTTCAGCAGGGACTAGTGCACTTTACAAAATAAGTGCTATCATGAAAGAAGAACATAAAGTGAAAATAGTAAAGCAACATCTTAAGACATGGAAGTAAGGAAAGAAGTCAGTTTGGGCACAAATTGGTCTTACAAATGAAAAATGAGCTAAAGCATATCACTAAACTTGTAAAGTGACAACTAAGACTTAATTGCCAAGAACCCCACTTTGTAGTTTGAAGCCTTTTTTTTTCTTGCTGAAATTTTAAATCCAACATTATGTTATAAATTTAATATAATAATTTTATTTCTCATTGTTGCAAATTCCCCTTGCCTTTTCACCTGACAGAGTTCATGGTGTCATGTTTTTGCCTGTGTCTGCAGTTGTTTTCTGTGGCATTATCATTCTTGTCATGGTTATGGACTCGAGCCAAGACCTTCATTGGATCAGAAGCCACAGAACTTGGAGTTTTAATTGAATTGAATCCTCTGTCTCCCCAGGAGTCTACCAGTGGCCCGTGGTGTAGAAAATACTAAGCAGGGCATTAAGAATATGCATGAGATGGGTAAGGGCACATTAACTAGAGGTATTAAGGAGGTTAATAGCTTGTGAATATCAAACTGTAACTTTTCTTCTTTGACACTGTGATCAGAATGCATGTGGTTTGAATTCAGACTGCAAAAATAAATGAATAAATAAATAAATAAACATTTCTCACTACATGATGTGCCTGCTTAAAAAGTTTATGAACTGGGGGATGAAAAATGGGGTCATATGAGATATCAGCTATACCCTATTCGGCTCATACATTTTCATATCTGTGTTCTCTCAAACGTTTTCATCTCTTTGATTTGCTTCGTTTCCCTTGGAAAAACTCTCATGTTGGAGAGGAGTTATTAGTTTATTCATCACTCTTTGCTGTTGTTTCTCATAACTGTTTGTCAGCTTGGAGGCAGCATGATCATCTGGCTAAGTATCACAGTTAAAGCGTGTTTTCCCCAAAGCTCATGTGGAGAGTTCTCAGAAGCTCAGCAGTCTCCCGCCTCAGCTGTTGCTGCCCCGCGACTGAAAGCGTACGGCCACAAACTGCAGAACACAGAGTTCACAAACAAGTGCTTTTAGGGCTGCTGGGATAATGAATCATGTTTTATGAATAAATTATTAGTAGTCAAAAATTAATTAATTTTCCACATGCACAGGCATGCATACGCATTTCCAACGAGATTAAAGCAGCAGAACGGAGCCTGGCTGATCACATGGATGAAATTAATGTATTGGTGAATATTACCAATTCAAAGCTAGAAATATGTAAAGTGATGTTCTTTATTTAATATGGCTGCTTTCTACGCACAAAACATGAAAAAAAATCTATAAAATTTCATTAGATTTTCTAGTTTTGGATGGTAGATTTACTAAACGGAAAATGTAACCTAAATTATAGGAAGAATTGTGATCAGATATAAAACTATGAGCACCACACTAAGAGTCTAGTAATAGGAGACAGTAAAGCTGCAGTATGTAGCTTTTCAAAAATATGTTTTTATATATTTGTTTAAACTGTCAACATGTCATGGCAGTATAATATGAGACAGATAATCTGTAAATAGATCTGCCTGCAAACAGACTGGGACCGCCTCTGATGCCAAATCATGTTATGTTTTGTAGGTATGATCCTTTTTATTCAACTATTTACAAAGTGTTTTGATATAAAAACTTTAATTTGTAAGGAGGAGGGTACTGACAACAACTAATTTACAAGTTCACCTTTCAAAGCATTCAAACACTGTACAGATCAAGTTGCATAACAAGAAGCACAAATTAAAAACAGGATATTGCAACAGGATTTCTTTCCATTTGCTGTTTGCCTCCAAGACCTTGAGCTGTTGTCCATGATGCAAAGCAAATTTGTTTGACATTATCCAAAATATTTACGACTCTACTTTGCTGATTCTCAGTTTCATCAGAATTTCTTTTTACTTCATGTTGCAGAGGAATTACCTTTCTCACCCAGGAAAAGATATTCGTAAAAACTAGATGTCTTAACTACATACATCCAATGACTTTGGCTTAAATACACAGGATAATAATTAGTACTTTATTTTATAGGATTTAAATAGGTCTATAGTCCTTTCTTTTCAACTCTCCAAATCGGTGCTTTTTGTTACACGTAACATATTAGAACTTTTAATTGAAAATAAGCATCTACAATGGTAGCTGACAAAGGAAGGATCAGACAAAAAGAAGGTTTGAAAATTGCTGCCTTTGTCTTTGCTGTTGCTTCTCAGAGACAGAGATGTTTCTCTGCTGATGGATTTCTGTTTGTAGAATGAAACTGACAAGGTTACAAGGAGTAGAGCTGAACTGTCAGTGAGAGAAAATAAAGCACACACAGTGTGATAATATTAAACACATTTAATATTATCACACTCTGGTTGTGTTTTTTAATGTCTCGTCATTGGGTTAACATGGATAAGTAGTTTAAGGAAAGTCTGCAGGAAACCAAAGCCTAACCTTCAAAAGCCCTGTACTGACATGAGGTCACTGCATCATGGAAATAAATGTTGATGATAAATTCATCTTTTTGCCTGTTCTTTGTAGCACAGATAGCTGCCAATGTAAAATTATTCAAATTTAAAATGTAGTAACAGTGCATCACTTTTTCAACATTTTGTGACATTGTGACACATCTGTATTCCCAGTTGTGAAAATTAATTCCTTTCCTCAAACCTCTGCACACAAATAGTGCATTATACTGTAGCAAAGTGGAATTTCTTTGTCAGTGTTTTGCAAATATATTAAAAATAGAGAACCAAGAAATCACATTCACATAAGTCTATACCAGTGAAGCCTAAAACTGAGCTGTTTCCACAGATCATGTTTTCATAACTTAAATGGAGTCCACTTGTGATGAATTCAGTTGACTGGACTTGATTTGGAAAGGTACACACCTGTTTTTTTATTTTTTTTTTAGAAAATGGCAGAAGGAAAAAACAGGAAAAACAAGCTTTTTCAATATTTACCCACACCTAGAAACTGATTAATTTGAAACTTTTTAAGGCTGCCTTGGAAACTTGTCTATTAATTAAGATTACAATACTTCCCTGTGCTAAACTTTAAATCATATAATAAAACAATTTTTGTTGTTTAAGTTTAGAATATTATCGGATGGTACTCGTTGGTCCCTTTGAGGTTCTGACATGTTCAGAATATTAAAAATATATTTATACATATATAAATATATATACACCCCGCCACGTCCAAAGCAGACTTATATTCCATCAGCCAATTAGCTTAACTTCTTATCCTTCTGAAGTTTCAGAGACCAAAGACTAATTTTTTTTTTGTCAGAGCACACCTCAAAGGAATGTGAGTCACGCCTCAATCAAATACTGGCTGCACAGCAACAGCTTCATCCCAGCTCATAAGTGGATCTCTGTTACACTGTTGAAAAAGAAAGGTCTTTATATTCATGTTCATAGTCACATTATCAAAATATCTCTTGGTAGCAAAGAAAGAGTAAGTCAAGTAACACCACAAAGAACCAGAATCTTTTACTCAAGACTTTCACCCAATATGGAATGAAAACAGATCAAGAAAATATGTTTCATAGTGATTGAAAAAAAATCACTTAGAAAACATTTAAAATACACTTTTTTTAGTGTTTTTATGTGCTACATATAAATACATACATTTATTTGTAATTAAATGTAATACAAATACATTTACATATATTTGTATTTAAATGTTATGTTTACATTTGTTTAACATAACAAATGTAAAACCTGAATACATTTGACATATCGCAAAAAACTACCTGGATTGATAGGCATATATTTGACCTTTCAAAGAATTCAGTGCTAACGTGTCTTGAACACAATTTCTGTATAATACAAGTTTCTGTGTCTGAGAATTTCACCTAGGGTAGTTAGATTTTTTCCATGTCTTTCAAAGTTTTAATCTTCCCACTAAAAGATGCTGTAGCACAAAACATGGTGTTTGCAACAAATTTGGCTAAAGGACATAAAATAATTATTTGCCCTTCAAAACATATGTGCAAAGCACATTGTTTACAACTTTGAGGGCAATATCTTTTGCTACAAGTTGCAAAATTTGTAGTGAAAACCTTTCTGAAATACAACATTAGAAGATGGTAGATTTTAAAAATGTGGTGGAGCAGGTGTTTGCAGGTGCTTTTCAGAAATGGCACCTGCAAACAGGGTGCTATTTCTTCTGAATCAAACAGGAGTGTCAGTGAAAATAAGAAACTTCAAACCTTCTTACCCAAAGGCAGAACTTTTAATAACATGAACTACAATCATCACCAGCTTTATTAAAGACACAAATGGGTCCATAGAAAGATAATTTAAGAAAATTAAAAAGGAAAGAAGAATACAATACATAAAACTAAATGTTCTTTGTTGTAACACTGTGTTCCATAAAACATAAAGTTTAACTTTAGAAAGAAAATTGTATTGTGATATTTAAGATTATTGTAATGTAGATATGACACATTTATTAGAAGGCATATTTTTAAGAAATCCAGGATGCTTCATTAAGAAATATTCTTGTCTCTTAAAAATCAATAGCATAACATTCAACACTTCAATAGGAGCTCAACAAAATTATTAAACCAGTAAAATTAAAAAATACAATACAAAGACATAACATTTAATAAACTTGAAGTTAAAAGATTTTCCAATATTTAATATCAAACATTATTGCAACTATAGAGCTTTGTTCTTTAGACTTTAACTGGGTAGAAGGGGAGGGGAGCTAAACAACACACAATGCTCACCAACATGAGCCGATGCTCAAACAGCAAATGCAGTTTTTGGATAACGGGTCTCACTGTGGTTACACATGAAACCCTTCCCTGACTCACAGAGTTTTTATTTAAAAAGACAGATTCAGGTTTGTTGGGATAGTTTTAGTGAGATCATCTTCTTCTCATTAAAAACATGTTTTATCATCTGAAACTCAACCAAAAAATAAAGAGAAAGCATCTGTCTGGAGAAATACTTTTTTCATGGCATTGTACATGTATTTTTAGTTCAATCTGGGAAAAAACCCGCAAAGAAACAAAACCTTCTTCATACATAAAAAGGAGCTTTTGGTGTATTTGGGAGCTAGTAAAGGACCCAAGTGCAGAGTCAGAATGTGACAGGAGCAGAGTTTAATAATAAATAACAAGGAGACTTACAGGGAATCTCAAAGGAAAAGCTGGACATGGATCATGGAGGAATAATAAGAGGAAGCAGCAATGAACTAAGACAGCCAGTGAGCTTAAATACAGAGGAAAGGGAGGAAAATGACATTGCGAACAGGTGAGCTAATTAGTAGAATGTGGAACAGCTGGGAATGTAAGTAAAACGGGGAGACTGAGCAAAAGAGCATAAAGGGAAAACTAAACTAGGCAAATGAAACTAACAACTAAGAGTGGGATTCACTGACACCAATTTAAGAGGATAAATCAAGATACAGAGAGAACAGAATACAAGAAATAAGTAAGAACTCAACCTGGAAAGAAATACTATGACAACACCTTTCTACTATAATGAACAAGATATAGTCTGATATTTCTAAGATAAATAAGCACAAATGAAAACCAAAACACCAAAGGATCATAATCATTTCATTTCCTATAAAAATTCTGTAACTCTAACCCTACAAAACCACAGCAGATAAATCAATGGACTCTATAATATGAAATAATTTGGATTTTTTCCCCTCTAGGCAGAAGATTCCTCTGTTCTATTAAGTATAGCATATTTAGCAGTGGTGAAATATTCATCTGCACTGTAGCGTTAATGCACATTTAAACTACCAGCAGAAGTGAATTGCCCTTCCATTCCTTCTTCACTAACATAATCAGATGCAAATTGAAAACATCCTGCTGCCGATATCAGTTCTGAGCTTCAATATTCCCTGATTCCCAGTGTGATCTTACATTCTCTACTTTCTGTGAAGGTAGAGACAGCACAAGTGGCTCAAGAATGAGATTTGAATGTCATGCCCCAATATTAACCTGAATTTGTAACTCGGTAAATATTCTGTCTTTCAAAGGTATTTTTGGTTACACTGAGTTGAATGGTATGAGCAGCCAGTAGAAATGGCATCAAGTAATAAAAGAAACTATAACAATGAGAAGAAGTAAGAACGATTGAATAATAATAATATCCTGGAGGTTATTTTACGTCCGCTGCTTATGGAAACAGGGAGTACAGTTTTGCTAAGAATGCAGAGATTGGTCTAGTAATGTGTAGATGTTATTGTAATATATGCATATGTTAGTTTGGTTTCTCAGTTTTGTTTTTCCTCTTACTGCATGGGTAAGGGCAAATTTCTAAGGTGTTGATTTGTGTTCACTTTATACTTTTTTCTCCCCTCAAAAGTGCTCTTTAGAGGATATGGGATACAGCTTAAATCTTTTCTATATTTTTATTAAACATAAAAGCTGAATGTTAAATATGAATTTGTCTTAATGTTCATGAATGAATGAGTCAGACTATCAGGGTTAAGTCTTCTTGAAGGGATCCTTCCAATACTTTTATATGAAGCTGGATTTATTTCATTGTAATTATGAAAACCATGACTTAATTTCCGTGTTTTAATCCTTTAACAATTACGGTGTGTGTTTGTAACTTGCTGTCACACTTTATGAATGGATGCAAGCGACAATAGGGTTAGCCCTTCTTGTGTAACCATCTGGGATTAAGAAGACAGGAGCATTTCCAGCCGTCTTGGCAGCTGTGGCGAGCCACCATGAAGGATTACTGAAACAAGCCATGAAGATGTCCCTGTGATGTCTCGGATATTGCTCCTCACCGGTGCTTAGCGCAGCCTTTACGGTCACATTTTGTGATTACCTCTGAGCTGTATCCAGACATAATTAACCTGATGAGAGGCTCAGTAAAGCCCAGCTGATTTTGAGCTCTGCTCATATATTGAGAAACAGACATAAAGTGTTAACAAGGCTTCAGCAAAAACTTGCAGATGCTCAAAAAGCACCAACAATGAATATTTTTTAAAAAGTTTGAAGTAAGTTGTTTCTATTCATGAAGGAGATTCATAATTCTTCAAAGAGAAACAATTTGATTAAGGCAGATGAAGTGAGCTGATGCTAAAGATCTGACTGGAGTGTCTCTGGTTTCTATTCATTTTCCTCTTCCATCAGAAGATAATCCTCTTCTCCTGCTTCAAAAAGAAATGATATTGGATGTAGAGAAAGCTGAATGGGTGAACACAAAGTCCTCTCTGGGGTGTAGGATGAAAGCTGGATGAAAGAGAACACAGAGCACATCGCTTTCTGAATAAAAATCACAATAGGAATGTACAGTTTCTTTCCATCATCGCTTATTTTGTCCTCATATAATATTGGCTTCAACTGAGAACTAGATTGAAATGCTGAATTTTTTAAAATAAGTAAATTATGAGGTAAACAAGTTTCATTTTTCCCAGTTACATCCTGATTTCTCCCTTGTCTCTCTGTTTTCAAAGTATTTTTACCATAAAAATCTGGCTACTCCAGATGCTGTAGTCTCATTTTTTTTCCCACCAGAGGGGTTTCCATCCATTCCCTGGACCAACCACTGTCATATCTCCACCATGTTTCCTCAGATTTCTTTTTTCTCATTTCCACCCCAACTCTTTAAATCCCTGTGGATAAT
Source organism: Xiphophorus couchianus (assembly GCF_001444195.1). Taxonomy (NCBI): domain Eukaryota; kingdom Metazoa; phylum Chordata; class Actinopteri; order Cyprinodontiformes; family Poeciliidae; genus Xiphophorus; species Xiphophorus couchianus. Next base: position 6,197,695 of record NC_040239.1, read on the forward strand.
GGAAGTGAATTTTTCTCTAAGCTTCTCTCCACTTCCAGGCTAAAGAAGTTAATACATGTTTCCTGCAAAGCTCAGCCTCTTTCACCTCGTCAGTACACAATTTAGGTTAAACACTTCATTGGGTTGTGAAAGACTTTAGCGCTTCACATAGCGTACCATCTCTCAGTGCTAAGTGTAGATGCCTTGCATTGAATTGATAAATCAATATAAATCGTATGCTACATTTAAAATAAAGTGTAGACTTTGTCAGTTTTGTCAAGTTGTTTGGTCTATGTGATATACTGATATTACTTTTTGTTTTGTTTTCATTACTGAATTTCCACATTGTTTTGTAATGAAACTCCGTAATCTGTCAATTTGTTTCAGTTGGTTTGCCTTTTGTGCTCCTCCCTCATTTCCCTGTTATACCTGCTAGTTAATGTGTATTTATATCAGTACTCTTTGAATCTGTCTTTCCAGTTTTGACTCCTGGTTACATTTTTGCAATGTCAGTTGTGAAATCTTGCCAGATCAGCAACCTTTGCTTCTTAAAATCTGTTAGGTCCTTCCATCCTTCTGTCTCTTACCAGTGGGCATAGTTTTAGGTGCTTGTGCACTGGGAGAGCTAATAATTTTGTTAAATCAAATCCCTTATAGTTACCCATCACACAATTACAAATCCAACATTAGACTATAAAATAGTTTCTTTTTTTATTGATAGCTGGCTCTATTCAAAAATAAAAAATAAAAAATTCAAAATTATTTCCAATCAACTTTGCTTTTCTGATTGCATAAAAAAAAATCTCACCTGAAATACTTTCTGAGTCCTGTTTGACCTCATCTCATTACCAGATCTGCAGCTGTTTCCCAGCTGTATCCTTCCCCCTGGCTTGCTGACATATTTCTAACGAAATTTCTCTGAGCTGCTGCCAGTTTCACTTCCCCTCCTACCTTTTCTATCATTTAATCAGACTCTTTCCTCTTGCTGTGGGGTTGATTATTAAATCACTAATGTCTCCTGCCTTCTCAAGAAAGCATTTCAAACTGCTTCGGGTTAAACCTGTCACTGGTTTATTTCTAAATTAACTTCAAGTTTGTAAGAAAGCTGCAGCTCCACACCTGCGCCAAAGAAGCTGGAAAGAAAAATATTTTGGAAAATAAAATCAAATTCAGCTTCCAACAAACTCATTCCACTCAAATGTAATTGCTGAAGGGATCAGAGGTTTCCTTATGTATCCAAATAAGGTGCTTGTAATTAGCATAGGAAGCTTCTTTATTCCTAGCCTGCTAGGATAGGAATAAAGACTTGTTGAATATTACTACACCACTCTACTTTATTTCTGCCTGAATTAAAATTCAGGGCAGAACTTTAAGTTGCAGCACATTTAAATGTGCCTTTTTATTTTCAACTGAAACACACCAAAACCACCACATATAAATAAACATCTTAACATCTCATTTTAAATGCACTTTATTATAGAATGATGCCAACTGTGGATGCATCTGTGTGCTCAGAACAGACAGCAGCAAAATTGACAAAAGTACTGAAGGATGTACACATTTCCCTGTAGGTGTATGAGTAAAACAAAACAATAAAAAAGAACCAGAGAAAATGCAGTTGGTATTTGTTGCCTTGCAGCAAAAGGGTACTGGGATTAAATCCCTCCCTGATGTCTTATGTTCTCACTATACATATGTGGGCGCTCTCTTGGTATTCTAGCTTTGAAAACATGGCTGTTTGGTCAATTGGTAACTCTAAAATTAATCTGTGTGTGAATGTGTATTTGTGTACATAGTTATTTGTCACCCTGTCCTCTCCACCAATGATCACTAGACATAGGCACTAGGCTGCCTACAACTTTGCAAGGACAAATACGACATCCATGGTTTAAAACTTCATGAAGTTGAATCTACTGTACAAGCAAACATTCTATTTTTGGGGCACACAGAAAATCTGATTTTCACACACTGTTTTAATGACAACTACATATGGCCAAAAATATGAAAACATTTCCAGACATCCAAAAATTATTTATAAAACAAAATAATTCTACATTTTCTGGAAAAATATACTGATAAGAGGAGAATGAAGAAAATAAGAATGAAAATGAGAACGAAATAAGCAATTTCACCTTGGGGATCAATAAAGGGTATTCTATTCTATTCTATTCTATTCTATCCTAAGACCTTTCTTGGAGATCTGTTGTTCCTAAAAATGTTTTAAAACTTCCCTGTTTGAACAACATTTATGGACATTTTAAACTAACATTTGCATGTCTATGAATCTACAGAAGTTAATACTAACATAAAATATTTCTGTATTTTTGCAAGTAACCAGAATTGCCATCACTGTATTGTCCTCAAGCACAACATTATCCTGTGTATCACAAAATCAACAACCACAAAAAGAAACAATCAGTTATATTATGTTTCCATTATTCACATAGTTGCTTGGTTTCTTTATCTCCCTGCACAAAATACAGCCAAATGGTCCATTACCAGAATTGGTTTCTTACTTTGTAAAGGTCACACAAATGAAATTCAGATTAGATACTGACATCAGGATATAGTTTTTGGGTATTTGAATTGGTTTCTTGTTAAACGGGAAATAAACACGTTTGAACCTTTTCAGATTCCACGGCTTATGAAATTGGAACATAAAGAAAGCAAGATTTTCCAGCTCACTTCTTTATGTGATTAAACCTTTTGAGTAAAGCACTTATGAATAAAGTATTCGGTTTCAGCTTTGCGTTCACTGTTTTTCCTCTCAATTTCAACCTGTGAACGGTCCAACAACCACTGCCGCTTGTTGTTCCCTGAATGTGAAGTAGCACAGAAAAAAAGCATGTGTTTTCACAAAAACTGTGCATCTCAAATAACCGACATGTTGAATATTAGTGCACCACTCTCTACTTTATTTCTGCCCTGAATTAAAATACTGAGGCACCAGTTGCTGCTGGTCAGCAACCAGTGAAACACATAAAACCTTCTGTCTTCAAATGAGAAGATAAAATTGGCCATGATGACAAGATATTCAATTGATTTCCATGTATGCTCAACCTGGAGTTATTAATCATCTAATAATACATTATGTTCAGCTGTAGACAGGGCTAACCTTTCTTGCTCTGCCAGAGGCTTTCCTGATCCGAACATGTGCTGCATGATAATCTGTCCTCACTGGACTTTGCAGCACCGTCAGAGATGTCACCTCTTTTGATCTCTGACTGCCACTCTGTGGTCGTAAATATTTAACACCGCTTCCGTCGTTTCCCACACTAGCTACAATAAATTTGATGCCTACATCTCATGTATCAAAATTTAAGGTTAAGATGTAGGTGTAACAGAAATTTCCCCACTGTAGGACAAAAGATTAATTTCTAAAACAGTTAAGGTCACATTTATTGCACTCCTGCTGAATATGTGTGAAAAGTGTCAAAATGTTTTAATTTAGAAAAAGAAGAAAAAAAAAAGTTTAATTATTAAGTTTGAACGGGACTACATTTATTCAGTTACAAAACAAGGTTAGGTTCATTTGTCATGTTTTGAAAAATTTACCTTTAATTTCAGTAGATTTCAAATGAGAAAAAAATCACAAGAACTCAGGAGGAAACAGAATGTCCTCAATTAATGAATACAATTTTCAAGATGCTTTGATCAACTTCAGTTCAAACTTCAAAAGTTAAAGTATAAAATAAAAAAAATGCTCCTGTTACTCAAATGAAAGATCTGCCAATAAATATGGCACAACTGTAAAGAAAGCACTTTTGTTTAGAAAAGCCAGGGCAGGTTGCTTTGAACTCTTGTCTAAGGAGCAAGACAAAAATTAGATCTGCCTTGGCAAAAAGATCAGTTTCTGGCAAATTTTCATCCTGTGTCATTCATCAAGATTAAAGAAAATAACCTTTGTCTGATGAAAACCTTTTTGTTTGATCGTGTTTTCCATTTCACCTTAAAAGCCAAGTCAGGTTTTGACAGTTTGACATTGTATCAGGCTTTGTCATTTTCACTGGTGCTGAAACTATGTTTTCCATCTATTTAAGCACACCTGTTATTTTACATCTTATGGATCATATTGTATATTACAGTGGCTTAAAATACTGCAGAACAATCCATTCATAATAATCCTAACAATCTGTGGGATACACTAAAAACAAGTCAATCATTCAATTTCTAAGTTGAATGATTACATTGCATACAAAACTTAAGAGCAAAGCTTTTACAAATAGCAACTAAGCCTATTTTTATTGTTTTAACTACATACATACTACTAACTCTGAAATTGTCATTAGTTATCAAACTAATTTTGTGGGCAAGTACGCTACCATTGTAATAAAAACAAAAAAACCCAGTGGATGTTTTACTAAAACCACAGTCATGTAAGAAAGACTGTTGTCTGTCTTTAATGAGTGGGTGAAACTGGAAGCACGCTGCGGTTATAGGGAAGCCCGTAGATGGGACTCATCTCTGCATGCCGCAAGCTCTCCACCTTGCCAAATTGCCGCAGGTGGAAGAGAAGGGTGAGCTTTCGGGTCATTGTCCTCAGCGCCAAGAAGGAAGCCAGGATTTGGGCGAGCAGGAAAATAAGATAGATGAAGTGGACGGCTCTCTCCAGAGGCAGAATGATAACGCCTTCATCTGTGATGAAGAACAGCAGCACGGGCAGCTGGAACGTGAAAGACAGGAGCCAGAAGGCTGCCAGGGCTGGCACCTGATGACACGGAGGAAAGAAACAGAGTCTGGTGCATAAGAGGGAAAGACTGAGCAGTGAAATATGAAGTGCCTCCATTACATCCCTGAGAAAAGTCATTGATGAATCAATATCTTAAGAAGTCCAGTTTGCAATTTCTTACAAGCCATGTAGAGAACAGAAAAACATGTAGAAAGTCTTCAACTCAAATTTAGAGATTAAGATTTGGATTATTTTACTTTTTAAAAGGGAATGAACAGTTTTGCAGGGAACAATAAATGTTGAGACATACTGTCGCATAAGAATTTTTCTTGTGGTTCAGTATGGATGTGTTTCTGAGTTACCTTTTCTTTAAGGTTTCCAATGTAGCCCAGGTAGAGTCGGATCACTTCAATCACTGTGACAAGGACCAACCCAGTTATGAGCAGAGCCTGGTAGTATCCAGGAAGATAGTAATACTGTAAACAGAGAAGAAATGTTATGAGAATATTTTAGATTACAAGAACCCAATACATTCAAACCTGTCTCTGTATCGTCTGATTGGTCCCTTTGTTTTGTTTAATAAGCATGCAAAATAAGTATTATTTTCACTGGACCAAAGTCTTAAACTTTGGCTTCTTATTATATTATGTACAAAACTTAAGAGCAAAGAATTTACAAATAGCAATTAAGCCGATTTTTTATTGTTTTAACTACATACTTTAATATTTTTTTGGTAGAGTGGTTTGTAACCTATTGCTCTGGTACAATAAATGTGGCTCTTTCATTCCCTCATCCTCTCTCTTAATAACTTTGCATTTCGTGATTTAATATAATAGCTTTTCTTCAGTGTGTTTTCCATCAATTTCTGCACACTGCTTCCCTAATCATTCCTCTTATTTACAGTACATTCTTTTTTAACATTACTTTTTAAATAAATCTTTACAACAATGGTTTGTATAAAGGCTATTTAACTACCAAATAAACAAACAGTATTATGAAGACTCTAGAAAACGTGATTAAAATTTAAAAGATTATTGCGGTTTAAGGACAATTTTATTGAGTTAAAGAGAGGACTAGAGTCACCATATGAAAATACTTTTTTAGGGGAAACCACTAGGTGGTGCCACAATTAAAGCCTTTTATTTGAAATCAGAATAATATGACATTTTTCATATTTGGAAGTTTATGATTTTACATTTTTAAATTTTGTTTGTCTATTATTTACTTAGTTTGACAAATGCTACTATATCTTTTCTATCCATTTGTAACCTGTGCAAAGCACGTTGTGTCACTTGTTTGTAAGATATGTTTGATTGACTATGTGACTGGAGGTTCACAGTTTCTAGGGTTTTTGATGATGTCACCTAATAGGTCTAATAGGTCTTAGAGTGCAATTCTATTTTTACAGAGTGAAACATTACATACAAGTATGGTTGGTAAAAATAATTTCAAAACTTGTTACCATTTAATGCAGTTGTTTTGAGAAATATTTAAGATTTATAGTGATTTTCCAAATACTTACTTTCACTTCCAACATGAATACAGCAGAAAACCACCAACAAGGAAAGTAAAACAAGTTGAAGTACAAAAGCATTTGAAGGGGAAGGTGAGAAACCAACTCGTTGACCACTGGAAAAAAAAAAAAAAATTTCAGAGAATTTGAGATGTTTTTACATAAATGAGATTTGTAGGGAAAAGCATGTGGAATAATCTGTTTGCAATCCTAACTCAAAGAGGAGTAATATGTAAGTTTTGCAACATAAAAATATTGAAATCTCATGTAACTACAAGAAATTTTAAAACATATAAAGAAGGTGAATTTTTATATGTTTTTTATTTTGAGCGAATATGAAAATACAAGAAAATACAAGAATATGTTGTTGCTACACATGGCATTTGTCACAATGAGTTTTATTAAATATACTTTAATCTCTCACAAAAACATTAAACTGTACATCCATATAGTTTATGTTTTACCAAGAAAGATGCTGGTAACTTTTATTGGCTATGCTATTCATGAATGCATAAAGTGTAACCTCAAATTCATGAGACGAAACAACACAAGTGACTGCTGCATGCTCATATGCATATGGTGATTCAAATAAAGAAACAGTATATTTGTTTACTTTTAAAGTCATTCTTTAGCTAGATATAATGATATCCCGGATATAATAAATCTCTTCAGTAACATATTTTGTCAGACCATAAATTATTTTAAAGAACGTTTGGTTCTTCTACAGTTTAAATATTGGATAGAAATACCTGAACTTGTTTAGCTTAGTCCTATATCGTATAGCATCAAGCTGTTCCACGATGTTTTTGTGCACATTCAAGATATGAACTGCTCTAGTCATCCTGCAATTTATCAAATAGGAACTCCTAAACTTGGTAGTTGTAGAGTGGTGTTTGTAATGTTATAAACAGGAGTTATAAACAGTATTTATTTGCTAGGCTGACGTTAAAAGCACAGGTGCAGCGTGTTGAACGAACCACATGCATCCTCCTGCTCCCTGCTGAAGTCACTGTCCGCTGTCCTGTTGTTTGTGAACACGGAGCCTCCCATGTAGGCAAGGCCCATCTGCAGGTTGTCCGGTACAGGCGAGTAAAACACAGGCATGGTGGCTCAAACCTTTGGTCATGGCAGAACTAACAGTCCAAACACTCTAATTGTGGCGTCTGTGTCTGGGTCTGCAGCTAATTCCTGTTGTCCTCTATACTATAAATGCACAGTAGAGATTGTAATGGCTACACAGAGACAGACAGTCCAATGCTACTGCTAATGAGATTATCAAGAGGGAGGCGGGCTGAGGATTAGTCTGAAACATTGACATTATGCATTGTCTGTTAGTGGGTATTTTTCATGAGTAAATCTGTTTATATGCTTTGGGAATAAATTGGTATTTGAGTTCCACTGAGTTCACATAGGGACAGCAGCGATAACACTGGCAATTTACACTGTTTTGTTCCTAGCAATTTGGTACAATGAAACAGATAAAAATGGAATCTAGTTTTTGTAATTTTTATTTAAGTGTGCAAATAAACAGTAAGCCTTTAGTATGCCTAACACTCTCCACACTGCATCCAACCAGCGAGTCCTCAGAATGGGGCCTGGCTGTAACAGTCTTGCCTTTTAGCCCCACTCATCATTAATGCGGCTGGGTTGCAGATGCAAAGTTTGGCCACATGGGGTCATCACAGCTCGTCCCTTGGTGCGTGCAGTGGGAAGTTCTGGAACTCCTCTGGCACTTTTTCCCCTTTCTGGGACCTCTTATAGAAACCCAGAGACTCTAACAGGCTGCTGATCTCATCTGCCTTCATGTTCTTCACAGGGACAGTCTGATGTTTCAGGAAACAGAGAGAAGAAACAAAAGCAAGGACACATCAACATCACACAGCTAAGGGTTTAGTTGGAACTCTTATTGGTTAAATACTGGAAATCATATTGAAACACATTCATGTTTTGACAGAAATTAGTAGGTAAAAAAAAGTAAAAGGTTTGTATGTTCATAAATCAAAATGGAGGATCTTTACTAGCAGTCATTAGGTGAGAGCCAGGGTGCAGCCTGCACAGATCGCCAGTCCATCACCTTCAAAAGGAAACTGGAGTACCCAGACAGAACCCACACATGCACAGGTAGAATATGCAAACTCCAGGCAGAAAAAACCCAGGATTTAGTCAGGGACCTCTGAGATGTGCCTCTGAAACGCAAATCTTACCTTCACAACTTCATCCTTTTCATTGTAAAATATCAGACGGGGCTTCTTCTCCTCTGATGAGTCATACTCTAAGTTATGGCTGTATGGCAAAAAATAGATCAGGGAAAACAACAGGTAGGCAACACATCTATCTGTTTCAGTTGACTCAAGCTGATAAGACTGGGAGCGCAATACTTTTGGAAAGCTCACATATCTGAGACAGGATTTAGTCAACAGCTTGGAGCCATGTCTCAGCAAGAAAATGTAGGAATGTGACAGAAGCAGAAGGATACTATAAAGCCGATCGCTCCATGAGGAAGTGATGGAGCTCAGGCATTTTCTTTATGGCTCATCCAACCACACTGGGTGCCTGCAAAATTGACAACAGACAGTTGTTCAAACTGGTGTGTGCGTGTGCGCATGTGTGTATTTCATTGTGTGAACATTGCTCTTAAATCTAAACAGAAAACAACTCAATGAACCTGCAGCTCATTCTTTGTTGTACTTATCCTTCTTTTTTTGTTTTGTTTACATTCCTAATGTTATTTGTAATTGCAGAGATCATTGTTTTAATTTAACACATTCTCAGCAAGAAATTTTGCTAAATCTTTTGTTGAAACTTTTTGTTGAAAAATAAATCTAGGTGATTTTTCAAAGTTATCTGTGTACGTTCAATTTTTTTAGTCCCACTCACCATCAGTTTAGCTCTGGCTATAGCAAGCCGTTCTTCAGCTGCCGTCTTGTTGCTGCTTTCTAATGCTCCAGCAGCAAGTCCAAAAGTGAGCACCAACAAGGCCCACATGCTAAAAGATCAGCGTGTGTCTCTAAATCCTTCTGCTAAGGTTATAACCAGCAACGTGTAACTTTTGAATTCTGCTGGCCAGGTTTTCAGGATGGATGAGTCCATCAGAAACTCATATGGGGTAGTTCAGCTCACCTGAGTTGAACTATTGCTGTTCTTCCAGTTTTACTGATATAAATTTACACATAAACAGAGAACACAATAACAAATGTAGCCACCTGGTTCACATAGATGTAGTCATACTGCCAAAGTCTTGGTTTTCAGTCTGTTTTGATTTATGTAGTTTCCCTAGTTCTAAGGAATAGCCTCCTCCACATCAGCAGAATTCCAGAAAATCCACAGAACATCTTTACTGTTATCACTTTTTCCCATACAGTACATGCTCCAGAAGATGTGGCCCCTGGGAGCCAGCCAGATGCTCATGTTCACTGACAGCTAAAGTTCAAATTTGGTAATTGATCCGATTCCAACAGAAAAATAATGCAATTTGTTCATTTAAAAGTAAAACATATGTTTGATTTGAAACATCAAAATCTAATTTAAACTTTGTGAGCTTTACATTTTGCATATTTTTTCCTTAAAAAGTTATCCATATGTTTGGCTTTACTTGCATTCAAATAACTGAAGAAAATTTAGTAAATATTTAAATTGACAAGTTAGATTATTTCTCATGGAAATTCACAATTTCACAGAGATTTTTTGCCAACATTTTATCCCACACTGTTTGCATATTTACTAACTTAGACCCTGGAGGCCTTCACAGGGTCTACTTGTGATGAAACACTCACCATGTGTTTTTCTTTGAAGGGGCCTCTTAAAATGATTAAAATTAAAGTGGAAGTTTATTAGATTTATCAATTCTAAACTGAAAGTAGGAATTTTTATAGCAACTTAGAGCTTGTTTGTAGCTGTTACTTATCTTTGAATTTTCACATTTTGTTCAAAATGTTAGGGTTATTGAAATGCATCCAATTGTTCTTGGCCAATTGCAGAGAAAAAACAGACTTGCTTCACTTTCTTTCAAACTACCTCTCAGTCATGCAGCTCAAGATGGTTAAATCTTACTTTAGTTAATCTGTGGACAGAGGTAAGTACCAGAAGTTTAATATATAGCTAGGTCTTAAGTGGTCAAAAAACGTAAAATGGTGCCAGTGTTTTTGAAGAGTCGTCTCTTTAGGTCTACTGAATGCAGTAGGAGTGACTCACAATATCTATTTAAAACCTTTCTAAGTTTAGAATGGGAGCGTTGTCATAGTTCAGCTGCCGGAGTTTGTATCCACTCTTTGGTACTATATTAGTTAGGTCTGTTTTAGAATGGCATGTAGCTTGGGAAGGTGAGTTCAGCCGGGAATCATTCGTGCTGGATTAACTTTCTTCGCTTGCCTACAGAAAGGGCTGGATTCAAAGACAGAACAGCACCACAAATCATGGCTGCAGAGAAACAGGCTTTCAGCAAAAGACACTGGGGTCTGCCATAAGAAACAGGACTCAACACAAAATAGATGGCCAAAAGGTTCTGGCAGGCAAAGGGTACATGTGACTCTATAATTAAGTAGCTGGAGCAATGTATAGACTGTCTGTGCTGAGGATAGACCTGATGTAGCACATAAAAACTGTAAGACATAGCCAAGATCGGCTGAGAACTATAAGTACAAGATCCTGAGGGACTTTTAGATCCAGGCACAGGTGATGGTTATCCAAGTGGACCTGAGGGTGTAGACAAAGCAGTGAGACATATTGCTATATGTTGGAATGCCATGGAATAGCAAGAAAAAGAAACATTAGAAGCAAGCAAGCACTTATGTTGCTTGACTCTCCACAAATAGAAAAGTTGAGGAGAGTCAAGGCCTTGGTGGTGCCAGTGGTTGTAGGTGCACAAGGAAGCCTGAAATAAAAATATTTCAGCATTGACTTTTAAGGCCTCAATTGAAAAGAGTGCAGTCCTTTGAACAGCTAAGTTTTGAGACACACACACACACACACACACACAAAAACAAACTCAAATCTACCAAGCCACTGATACAGAACCTAGGCCTGAAATGGAACCACACAGGTGAATAGTGTGAGGAGGAAGTTTTGTGTATATATATATTTATTGATAGAGAGATACTATTGTTCTTAAAGGAAATAATCTGATTCACAACAGTAGCTTTAGTACTGAGAGTGGCTAATATACCCCTTTGTGTAACATGTAGGGTTCATATCAATACACTGTCAGTGTTATCTTATGTCTCTATATTTTGCTCATCCAAACACTGGTTCTGTTGCACCTTTCTCCTGACTTTTTCTTCTTTACTGTCATTGCCACACTGCTGAAGTTGCATGATAACCAATATTTGACTCCATTGTGCTCTCTGCATGAAGTCAGGCCTTGTGACAGTGCTGCGTATTTGCAGTGTATGTACACCCTGAATGGGGGAAAAAAAGCTTCTCCTCACCAAGTTTATTCAGTCACTTCATGTTGCGAGAAATCGAATTCATTAGGTCACCACAAGAGGGTGGTAACAGCTGTCTGTGAGCTTACTGGCAGTCTGGCGGGTAAAAATGTTCTTCCAATTTCTAGCCACAGACAGTTATGTTTCCAACAAAAATAAACATTCGTGCCTGGAATCCTGAAGCAAAACCATCTTGTTATCTCCATCTTTTCCAGACGGAGAACTGTGCAGTTTAGAGTTCTGCACCCTGCATTCAACTCTTAGGAATTACATGTCCAAAGGCAATAAAACTGTCCCCCTTTCTAACAAGGTTTCCTCCCTTTGGCATTTGTCATAACTCTGTAGGCTTGTACTGTTCCTGTTTTACATCTGCATTATTGTGTCTGAATCTTTTCTCACAATGGATCTTAACCTTGGAGAACTTAAATAGTTGATGTAAAAAAAAGAGCAGCTCAGCACATGAGAGGGGAGAACATACAATGAACTGTGGGGGTGGGGTGATTTTGCTGAGGCCAGGTCTATACATGTGGCTGTGTCCCATATGTGTTCACAATCAGCATGTTTTAGCTTACATCACATGGTGCCTGCCAGGAAGGGTTTGTTGTTATTAATGTGCTGACAAAGGGAAACTGTAGCCATTTATAACCAGGCAGTTATGGGGCTGAAACGCAGATGATGAAAACGTTTACAAAGTTTAGACTGAGCAACTTTTTCCAGCAGCACTTTTGGGTAAATTGCAACACTTGCAGCTGGAAAAAAGATCAAACGCCGAAACACCTCGCTCAGTTCCTGCTTACTTTTGAGAGCTTGTTATAAAGAGACACACACTTCCTGTTTCTCCAAATCACCGGATGCTGTCTACTAGAGCCAGCAGGGCATTCGGTGGTGTAGTTGTTTTCCTACGATGTGAGACGTGAAAAATATGTATCTTGCATTGACTTCCCATGTATTACTCTTGGGTTTTATTAGTGAGCTCAAATACATGGAGGAAATCGACACAAATATGCTTTCAGGTATTTGCTGACTTTCGTCTGTGTGTATTTACCTGTCTGAAGCCTCAGGGCAATTGGCTAGAAAGTATAATATATCTCAATCTGCTGTGCTCCAGTCAGCACATCCAAAACCAGTTACCTTAAAGGTCATGACACACAATTGCCATTGCTTCACTAAGTTATGCAAAACAGACAATTATAGCTTTGTTATAGAGCTAACTTGTCGTGGTAGTACAAATAAATCTTTATTTTGAAGTGCCTGCATGCTAAAAGAGGGCCACCATGGTTAATTTAACTTAGCTAGCATTAATTAATTGTTGTTGTTGTTTTATTTGTTGTTTCCTGTGTTTAATGTGGACAATTTACCAAAATAAAGTGATAAAATAACTGGAACTAAATTGATAGCATAATAGCTCTAATTGTCTCCAGGCATGCAGTCACTGTCCAACCATGCCAGCTTTGGAACAAGATATGTCAGTTGTAGGCTTGAATGTCTAAAGGATTTATCTGCAAGTTCATCTTAGCTTTTGTTTTGTTAAGATGATGAAGAAATTTAAGCTGACAGTTGTTCAATTTTCTGGTATCTTCTGGTGGAAATGAGCAAATCTTCTCAATTGTACTTCAGACTCAGAAAATGTTAAAAAATAAAGATGTTGCAACTTCACCAGGTAGAATTTGTGATGAATATTTTTTGCTTTCAGACCTTGATATTGCTTGAATATTTGACATCAAAACAATTATCCTTCTTTCAGTTGCAGTCAACATGGCCAGGAATGTTATTACTTTCGTCTTTTAATGATGTAGTTAAACCAATGTTTTCCCCAGAATGTACTTATTATAAAATGTGCATTATTTTCTTGCTATAAACATCTTCTGTCTAATTAAAAGAGAAAAGTTATGAAAAGCACCAAGCAAAACAATCAAAGTATTGTTCAGTAGTAGCATTTTTCATATTTAAAACTGATTTCTTTTTCTTGCTAGAAGAAGTAGAAACAAAAAAATATCTCTTAAAAGTACAACTCTAGGTAAGTTTTTGAACTTATGGAGGAAGTCAACAAATTATCAGGGTAAACTGCTGTGGCTGTTGGGTCCTATGAAGATAGTCACTCTGCAGTTCTTGAGCAAATGGTTGTGATCCATCCTCCGTGTTTAACCCTGACTTCTAACTTTCCTCAAGGGAGAAGAATCAAAAAACAATTTCCCTCCTCTAAGGTCATGAACGTATCAGATTGCTAAAGCAACAACAGAACCCGTGCTTTTGTCATCTGTCGTCACATGCCATAGCCACAGTTGTCTTACCAACTATAGTACCTTTCTAAAAACACTGCAGTGACAGGCCTCTGCTCGGCATGCAGAGGTTAGCAATAACCTCACAGACAGTAATCCCTGCATTCGCACACTTCCATGGGGAAAGGGATGAAATAATAGACAGGAGTGACAGGATGTGTGAAAGAGTTTGTCGGGGAAGTGGGAATGAGGTGAGCGCAGTGGAGTTTTTGCACTTATAGACGTCCAGTTTCTGGCCACATAATAGAAGCCAGGGGGCAAACAGACAGCAAGCACTATTCCCCACCCTGTAATCTGTTTCTGCCTAATCAGAAACACATGGTTTCCTATAATGACTCCAGTGTTGCACCGTGAAACAGAATGAGTTGTGAGGGTCAAATGGTGGTATCATTGCTGCACACACACACACACACACACAGCGACAAAAGCTATTGTGATGAAGATATTCTTTTAAATTTCACTGTTACACTCCCGTTCATAAGCAATTATATTAATTGTAATTTTGCACAATTTATCATGTCACAACCATAAACTTCAGTGTATTGCGTTAGGAGTTTAAGCATATCTGTGCAGTCAAAGGGAAACAAGACAATGTTTTAAAAACCTTTTTGAAAATAAAACTCAGAATTGTACACTTGTGCTTAGTCTCCTATGCTCTGATACACCTAAAACTGCAACAAATAACCTTTAGAAGTCATATAAATATAGTTCATCTGTATGTAAGTTTAACTTATGTACAGCTGTCAAACAAGTTAAAGCAGATGTTTCTTCAAATACTTGTGAAAAATGTGTGTGATAAAGACAGAGGTGGGTAGTACCTAATTACATTTCCTTCATTAACTTTGTGGAAAAGACATTCTTTTAGGAGTAGTTTTACTACATCAAACACCGTCGGGATTTCAATGTGGCAATTCCCGTACATTGTCCAAATTCTTTATTTTTGATAAGAAAACACCAATATTAATTTGTTCAGTTTACAGTTGCATGTGCAACATGTAACTTTGATTAGAGACATATTGAAATGTAAAGTTGACCTCAGTCTGACTTGCTCCCACTTTCCCAGTGGGAAATCTGATGTCAGAAGGTGTTTCAGTTGATTTTACACTGAAAAGTCAGAATTTCCAGCATGAATGCAGTTCATACTTTATGAATTTTTGTTTATTAAACAAATAGAAATTCATTTTTCTTCCTCATCACAATATGTGTTTCATTGTGTTTATCTATAACACATAACACCAATTAAAGTACATTGAAGTTTGTGGTTGCAATACAACAGTTTAAAGATCACGAAAACTTTCATGAGGAAGTGTACTGTATTTGCAAAATTTGTGAAACCACTGAATTTTCTGATGAAATCAAAGTACTGTTCAAATAACAAAATGTAATGAAAATGAAAAAGGAAGGATGAAGTTTCAAATTAAATGGTCTTTTTTCTGCAGGATTACAGCAACTAACATGTTCCTGTGACTTGTTTTGTGAAAATAAAAACTTTAGCAAAACTTTGCCTCTCGAATAACAAAGCTGTTGCAAACTACAGTCCGCCAGCCACAGACTGGACTGAGCGCTGGGACAGCTGGGGTTCACTGCATAAAAACATAAGCCATCTGCTTATTTTCCTTGGTTTTGGGCAGACACATTGGGTCTTGTGATAATTTTCCATCCAATATCTCCCCTTTGGCTACTTTGGGATGAAGTGAGTAAGAAAGGAAAGAAAAGGAAAAAAAAACCCCTGAAGTGATCGTGTGGAATTATGTGAAAGCTGAAACCTCAAGTCACATTAGGAAGTCTGAAGTCCCATTTAGTGCACAGATATTGGCTAGATGGGTGCACAGGAGAACAGCTAGCTGTTAGAAGAAGGTGGAATAAGTGACGGAGAAAAGGAAGCACAATAGACTACAGACAAAGAGACATGAAAAAGAAAGGGAGGATTTAACAGAAAAGAAGAAGAGGAAGAATGAGAAAAGGCATATGACTGATCTGCTTTTTATTAGCCATCCAAATCTTTTCCCCTAATGCACTCCCAGGAATACTGCTGACAAAGGGGGAAAATCCAGGGCAATTTGAAGTTCTAGACAACTGTTTGCACACACATCCATGCAATGGGAAAAGAAAAACAGAAAGATCTTAGTCTGGATGGAAAAGGCCCGAAGCTTAATTATAAATCTGACAGTTTGTATCATTTTTTGCAGTGCTTTGCAAAAAACATTTGAAACCCTTAAACCTATTTCAAATGTTATGCAACCAAACCTCAGTGTACTTTAATTGGTATTTGATGTGACAGAAGAGCACAACATATTGCATATTTGTCAAAAAGAAGGAAAATTATTCATGGCTTTCTATTTTTTTTTTTTGTCATTTTCTTGTTTAGTTCCTGTTTTTTCTGATTCTGCTAAATATAACCAGTAGCAGCAGAGGTCACAAAATAGGTTTTCTGTAAATTAATCTCAGTATAATTCTAATTGTTCTATGAAGGCCTTAGAAATTTGTCAGAGAACATTTTTGAAGAAACAACATCATGAAGGCCAAGAAACATGTACAATGTTATTGAACATTGTACATGTTCAATAACATTTTATTGTAATTTTATTTTATATTGTATTTTATTTATACAATAAAAAATGAGATGTTGTTTCTTCAACATTTTTGAAGAAACAACATCATGAAGGCCAAGAAACATGTACATGTTATTGAACATGTTATTGAACATTTCTGTAAATATGCCAGAATTAGCCGGAATGCTATTTTTCATCTGTTGGCTCCGGACACTGCTCAGTGTTCAGATTCTAAATTTGGTAGATGATTTTATCTTAAACATTTTTCAGGTGGGGTGCTGTGGTGGTGCAGGGGCAAAGCAGAACTATGTATGGAGGCCTTAGTCCTCGTGGCGGTAGTAGCAGGTTCAAGTCCCAGCCTGGTGACATTGCCCACGTTTCCCCCCACATGGGCAAACTTACTTTCTAACAAAGGCCACTAGAGCCAACAAAACCTTAAAAAAAATTGCTCATGCAACAGACAGTTTATGTCTGTTGAATGAAAAAATAATGCAACAGACATTATTTTCTCATGTCTGCTGAGAAAATAATGTCTCAACAGACATTAATTGCACTTAATTATTACTAATTAACTGCAATAATTAGCAAAATTATAATTTGGATTTTTTATAATCCATTTGCTACATGGCACAAAAGTTCTACTAATATATTTATTAGTTTGTGTAAAATATGCATCAACTGGCATTACCGGTTTGGGCACAAGACATTGTAGTTCTTAAACTACTATGACAGAGTGGTGCTTTGAGGCAAATATGTAACAATCTATAAAGAGTAAAAGCAAGATGATACTGGTGAGAAATCTTGTTCAACTAAATTGACAGGACAGAACTGGAGAGTATTAATCACAGAAACAGCTAAGAACCTCGTGGAAAATCATTCATCAGTCTGAAAACATCAACCCCATGGTGAAATATTTTAGTGGCAGCATCATGTTATGGGCATGCTTTTCTATCACAGAGACAGGAAAACTGGTCAGATGAAAAGAGACAAGTCTTTTAAATTTGGGGAAGAGATGACTACAAATGCAGAATAGCATAGAATAGAATAGAATTACTTTATTCATCCCAGCAGGGAAATTATTTACCCAAAATTGTTGGATTTGTAATAATAAGTTTCTCTTTATAAACATGTGCTAATAGTACAATAAAATCCCAATAAAATACATATATAGTTTTTTATTATTATTAATTTATTTCCTTTATTTAACCAGGTAAATCCCATTGAGATCTAGATCTCATTTTTAAGAGGGACCTGGGCAGAAGTCTGCAATACACAGCAACCTGCGGTTACAAAATACAACTAATTCATAAACATTTGTAAAGAACTGTAAATTTCCAAGTTTAGAGAGGTACGCACATTAGAAAAAAACATTTTCATATAAAAGTCTCACATAGTGATGCAACAATGAGGTTAAAGGCAGTCAGAAAAAAAATCAGGGACTTCATAAAGGTGGCTGAACTAAAAGAATAGCAGCAGCTTTTTGCCTCCAAAATGACATTAAGCACAACACTGAAGATTTTCTCCACCCAAAGCAATGTCTTCCAGCTTCATCTGTTCTGACCCACTTTCTGCACTTTACCAGCTTGTCCGAGTGACTGTATGGGAGGTCGCCTTGCTGTGTGGTTCGCTTTAATTTGTGCAGTAAGAAGACCCTAATTTAACTCTGTGCCAAGACAGAGTAGTGTCATGTCTTATTATAAGACAGTCTCAAATCACAGAGTGTGCAGATGCCACTGGAAACCTCTGAACACATACAATGCGAGTGGTACCCTCCCTTTCTCCCCCCATCATTCAAGTTGCACGCTGACCTCAGTTCTCAGCGGTTTTGGCTTAAGAAAAGCACCAGCTCCATTTCCAGTAAATGTCATTTCATAGTTTCTGCATTTCCACAGAGCTGAGGAGCAGCGTTTTTCGTGTAGAAAAGGCTGCAATTAGACAATGTTTCTCGCAGACTGAGAGTCGACAGAGAGAAGAGATGACAATTGTATTTTTAAAATTTCCTCTGGCAACATCTGATGCAAGGATATGACAGCATCTCAGAAAACTGTGCCACATCTTGAAACAAAGGAACATCAAAACAGCATTAATGTTTTTTAAGACCCCTTTTAACCAAAGTTAGATTTTAGTAGAAAAAAAGGATATCATAAACTTGCCTTTGCTTTTAAGCTCTTAATCATCAATCTTGAACAATCATTCTCCTCTCTTTATAATTCCATTGTTAAGTTATTACTTTTAGTCACTTTCAAGTGTAATTTGACTCTCCTTTCTTTCTGCTTTGCATTGCAGAAAATATTTGTCTTTTTCTCCCTCACTCATAAATTTCTTTCTTCCTCTCCTTGCAAGGACTGAAATGGCTACCAGATGTGGTTCCAATCTGTTCTTGTTGCCATGGAAACACAGGGACTGGAATAGGGTTTTTTTTGTTGTTGTTGTTGTTTCTTAAGTCCTAGGCTTCTGGCTGACTCATGGGACCAGAGTTTTCAAGTCTCGCTATTTCTATAGACATGGCACGCGGAGGGCGCCCCGGGTCCAACTCGTGTCAGCCTGCCAGCTGAGATGTCACTGAACCCCTTTCCCACCCACATGGCTCCAACTCTGACAGTTTTTGTACAAACTTCACTTGGTGTTGTACAATTGATCCTTTGTGCTCTTTTCTCTGGCTTGAAGTCAATTACACCAGAAATAATGTTTCTCTCCACATGCTGCTATCAAAATCATTTTCATGGAACTCTCTTACTATAATAATTAAGAAAAGGACAATCAAAACTTCAGCAACAGAGTTATCCTAAAAGCTATAAACGTACATGCAAATATACATGCAAACATTAAGATCCACTGCTTTTCCCACAACATGTCAGGGATGAAAAGCTAGAGAACATGTGTCGGTATCCTCAGCTGAGAATCTTCTCCATCTGCTCGTTCTCAGCTCGCAGATGGAGGCAGTTGTGTCAACATTCCTCTCTATTCTGGCAGTAAATCTGACTTCAAGATGTTGTCACATGAAATATTGGACTATGTGAAGGGAAAGGGTGGAGGATAGATCCAGTAAAAGACCTGGTTGACAAGGCTTAACAGAATTTAAAACTAAACTTTGTGAAAGTTAAGACCAGGTTCAAAGTGGATCTAAGAAGAATGGGCCTAAAACAGATGGCTTTCCTAAGATAACAGCAAATTGAGCATCCTTCTGAAGCGGTGTATATTTGGATTGTAAGCTAATAAAATCACACTAGCAGTTAGGAATTAATTAAAGTGCCAAATTTAAAAATGTTGTCTTTTTTTCTTACTTTTATGTCCTGAAACATAGCATGTTAGGTTGTCTTGCTGTTGCGAGCAGATTTCCTCTACAAAAGAGGGAGAAAGAAAAAGCTGTGTGGGGAGCTGAAGGAAAGAGAACATAAAATGACAGGACAAGACAGGAGAAGTCTAAGTGCTATTCTACTGGAAAAATGGGGTCATACAAAGCACTGACAAAAATCATGGTAATAGGTGTGTCACTATTTCTCTTGTTAAGAGCATTTATTTCCTAGCGTTTCTTTTTTTTCTGTTTAGCTTCTGATTTAGAAAACTAATTTATTTCAAGGTTTTGCCACTTATTACAAAGAGAGTCAATAAAGATGTGGTAGTGTGGGTAAATCTTAAGTTGCAGATTTGAATGCATTGCACAATGTCGCAATACTGAAAACACTCCCACTTCTTCCAATTATCCATTCATCCATCCATTCATTCATTCATCCATCCAACCAACCAACCAGTCATACCTTAAGATCAGATTTTGCTCTATGCCCTCCAAAATAAACCATATACCCAGCACATGATTAAGTTCTTAGAACAGAGTTTCCACTGTTTTAAAACCCATGAAAGGAGCTCTTGTCCCCCTTCCTTGAGTAGCCAATCAACAGTCTCCTGGTTCCTTCTGGCTCTTTGAAGAACCGCTCTGACTGAATGCCTCGGGGCTTCTACCATGTCCCTGAGACTCAGCAGTCCAAACCAGAGAGGCAGGAAAGGGTCATATATCAGTCAATGACTTGTTCTGTATTGTTCTGCATTTCTATATATATGTATATTGTCAGCTTTACTCTAACGTCACAGACTTGGGAAAAAAATTCAATGTGAGTACATGACCCCAAATATGTGTCACAAAGGAGGATATTGTTTCTGTGAAAAGAAATTAAACTAAAGTTGAAGAGAGGATTGTTTTTCCAGTCATGGTTTCCACTTTGGCTACACATATTGCTTTTTTTATTCAAAAGAACTAAATGAACACACAGAGTTTAACAGCCATACGCTAAAAGGCAATCAAAGTTGTAGTAAAACAAACAACACAACTAAAACAAAATATATCTTACAGCTGGTGACGGTTTTGCAGTTTCTTTAGGCCCTTCTTTACAAAAATGTATTGTAAGGCAATGAAACCAGGCAAAGGCCAATCAGGCAAATGACTGCAACTTAATAGTTACACAGTATTATGGTTTTAAGCATATGCACTTGTTACAACAGTGGTATTATGGTAGTATTGTACAATCTTCTGTATAAGATTTGCTTATGGGAGGCTGCAACAACAAATGGAGAGGGCAGAAAGATTACAAATTTCCTCTGCAGCTATAATGCCATATAATTACACTCTGCGTCATGCAGTTAAGTGTTACACAAACAATAACATCAACAGAGAACAATTACAAAGCCAATGTAAACTTTAGAGAAGGAACGTACTCTTTCTGCAGATTTGATTAAGAGCCAAAAATAAGCAACACAGCAAAACCAAAAAAAGCTAATATAATATGAAAGTCAGTTCATTCACACCAAAGAAAACAGAGGAACCCACACGGTCATATAAGCACAGCTTACAAAGATAATAAAAAAAAGTACACAATGTATACAAGTAAAATGTTGACAAAAATAAAGAAATGGCTTGTACCTTGATGAAAAAAAGATAGAAACATTTTGTTAATGCAATATTCTTCAACTCAAAAAACATGCCTAAAGCAGATTATCATCATTTTTTATGCCACTAGTTGTTCATGTAGTTCAAGTTGTAAAAGCTGCTATAAATTAGCATTTTTTTCCTACCTGAAAACTTTATTGTTTGTGTTCCACAACAATACTGTCATGGATGTGAAATTATGGGGTCCGCACTTGGAGTAAACAGTAGCAAAATCCTTTGGCAGATATGACTTTGGTTTTACACACAAAATAAAGTACCATTTAAGTCTCTGTTTTTGCCAGAAGCAAGAACATTCAAACATCCTCCTAAATTTAGCATAAATCTGCTGGTATTATTTAATTCTTGGAAAGCTATTTTTGTCACAAAATTAATCTTACTGATATCTATTCAAAAATAAGAATTTGACAGTGACCTGATTTTCTGAGGGATCAAAGAATCTAGTTACAGAATGTTGAACAAACAGAAACTAAAGGACGTTACATTGTTTTGGTTCTCTTTTTTAGCTTAGTGGTTCAAGTACAGCAAGAGGACATTCTCTTTAATCTTAGCAAAATCCTTTCATATGAATCAACAAATGACATCTGACAGAGCTGGCCAAGTGATGCTGATTAAGCTTCAAGTGAAAAAAAAAGCTTAATAAGACTGAATCTATTAATGAAGAATTAAAATGTTCTTATTTTCATTTGTGAACTTTAAACCATCAAATCTGAGTGATGGTTGATCAAAGTTTTTTTTGTTGTTGTATTTTTTAATAAAGATGGTCATAGAAATACTCAGATTCACTAGACTAATTAAAAATTTTAAATAGAATACCAAGAGTAGACATTCATCTGCAAAGAAACTCTTTAAGGCTGGAATGATCTTGAAAAGCTTTGGTGTAAGAGCTATACAGCTGCATGTTGGTCTAAGTAAGTCAGAACAGAAAAATATTAGCTTCTAGTCATCAGAGCACCGATTACTCACTGTCTGTGCATTGCATGCTAATAGCTATTTTTCTGGCATTTGTTCTTTTTTATTCCAGCTGTACAACACATAAAGACATGAAATAAGTTTTGAACATGTCAAAACTTTTCTCAGTAAATGTATTTGTGATGGGGCTATTGACATGAAATTCACATCAACTCAGCAACAACATAAGTATTATACATATAAACAAACAAACTACTAAGTCTTACAAAGAAATAAATCTAAAAATAAAAGTGTGTAATAAAAACTTCAAATATAAGAACACAAACGCCACACAAAGGCATAGAAAACCAAGAAAATAGCTGAAGTTTGTTTGTAGGAATTAATCCTGCCCTCATCAGTCTCAGTTAGCATTGGTTGGCTTAGTCCTTGTTAATGGCCTTCAAAATGGTTTCTTATTATCAAGGTATCATAGAAGAAGCATGTCATAATTAGAAGAAGCTCTCTCAGGACCTTCAGATCCTAATTCCTAAGATCCTAATAGAGAATTAGTCACATACATGATTCTAATTTTTTTAATGTCTCAGTTAGAGCCATTGGGATCATCATTCAAAATCGGAAAGAACATGTCTCCATAAACCAGCCATTGCAAGATTTCTGATAGAGGAGTCAAAAGAATAATAGGCAAAGTTCTCTAATAGCCAATAATTAGTCACAGAAAGCCTCAAAACGACCTGAAATTAGCAGGTACATTCCTTTTTATGAAGTAATGCACTCATCCCATGTGGCCTCAATGCACACTCACTTTACAAAACTTCATTGCAAAGGAAAAAGCATATTGATGCTTGTTTCCTGCAGAACATTTGGACAAGCCAATCAAATATTGGGAGAGTGTAGTCTGGTCAAATGAGACCAAAAGGAATTATTTTTAATGTTATTGCACACTCCAAGTCTGGAGCACTAATGGCACTGCATATCACCCCCTAAACACCATGCAAACAATGAGCCCCAATGTAGCACTCCACCATGAAGCTTTCTATTTGGGAGTGATAGCATCATGGTGTAGCCATGGTGTACTAGTACAGCAATGGTACTGGTAAATTTCACATAATCAATGAAAGAATGACTAGAAAAATGTACCAGAACAATATTGATAATAATCTAAAGAGGAAACAGGGTTGATTGTTTTAACAAGACAATAATCTTATTAAAACAATCAACGAAACAGTCAATGAAACTATCTGTTTCCAAGACAGTAAGTAAAATTGCTGGAATGACCTGTTCAGTCACCTGATATGAATCTGTTTCAAAATGTAGCAACCTACTGAAAACAGTTTGTGTGAATGCATGGGTCAAAGTTAAATTTGAGCAATGCATGTAAATACTTTTTCCATACAGGAGGCATCTTGAAATACTCTTGAAGACATTTCAGTAAGCACATTTAAAACCTATTCTCTGTGTCATTCTACTTCCTTACACTTGATGCATCGACTGATTTGTGTGGATTACATTAGTTGTTACAGACAGCGCATTTCATATCAAAAGCCTCATTAGAAGTGAATCTACAAAAAAAATAATAAAAATATTGATGTAATCAATGCTCATTTTACATGCAGTAGATAAATATAAATGTGGGCTCATGGCCCAGCAGCTGAGATGAATGAACTTTTAGATAATGTCCCTGTTTACTGTTTTGTGTTCAGCTCCAGACAAAATTGTGTTGCGACTTGAATACATAGACTTGATATTTAACAATGGTGTTACGGTTATCATAAAACACGCTCCTGGTGTAATTCTTTTGTGCCTTTTATTTCAAAGAGGTTGTTACTTTTGAATGTTCCTGGAGGCACTGCCCTCAAGCTGTTCATTGATTAAAAAGCTATGTTGCTGCTAGCTTCAAACAAACAGTTCAGTCTTGTAGAAAATAATTGGCAACTGCTCAGAATTTTTCCAAATGCTTACTTCACTACCTGTGGTGGCATAATGGCTGTTTTTTGCTGGAGTGTTTTACTTTCAGGTGTATCAAGGGTACCACCTTTGCCTTTCTTCCTAGGTGGCTTTTTTATGGGAGTCTTCTTCGGTGTAGGGTCCAGAAGGTCCCCCATCCTGGAGCCGTTCAAGTCCTGCTTCTCCGGGCTCTTGGCTTCGGGGGTCCCAAAGTTGTTGGTGATAGGTGCCACCATTTTCTGAAGATTGCTTGTGGTAGGCAGCAGAGGCTTGGTGGAGCCCTGCTGACTAAGTCCACTGGAGTTGGTTCTTTTGGCTTTCTGTGGAGGTGTGGGCTTCTCCTGGTTATTTTTTGGTTTGGAGAGTCCATTGGTCTTTGTCAGTCCAGTCCCCTCATTCCTGTTGATGCTCTGAGTTTTCTCCTTGAGCTGTGCAGCCAGTAAAGTGGCCGCTTCAGAATTCATATGAGGGTGGATGACCTTCGGGCTCTTTGGTGGCTCTTTAGTACTCTGCTTTGGATTTTCAACAATCTTCTTCTCAGGCGATGAGCTACGGAAACTGCTTATCATTTTTAGGGCATTTTGGACAACACCGTTGATGTGCTCCATGTGACTTGGACTGCTGTGCTCATCTCCAGACTTTTTACCTTGTAGCAGTTTGTGTTTGCTAGGTGATCCATTTGCATTAGTATCATTTCCATCCTGTTTCTTCTGTTGGCTCCGACTCTTTTCTTTTATTTTATGACACTCTTTGTTCTTTGATGAGCCATTGCTAGAGCTCCTCTTTTTCTCCTTTGACACTGCAAATGCCCTATTCCCCCCTTGTTGCTCTGGTTGCTGAGACCCTGTTGCATTTCCATGAATCCATGACACTTTGGGTTTAGTAGATGGATCTGGTGGCCGTGGTTTGGGCTTGCCAGGTGAAGGGGGAGGTTTCCCATTGCCCTTGGGTTCTGATGTAAGGTTACCATCACCATCTTTGCCACTGCAATCATCCTCCTTTGACTGCTTGGAGAGGCGGGCAATGCAGGCGTATTGGGCAGCAGACTCAGACCCACTATTTGAAATCTCACTGTCAGAGCACTTGAGTATAGACAGCTCGTTGCTCTCCGGTTTGGTGACACTCGTGTCTTTTAGTGAAGTGTACTCTCCTGCATCCTCCTGGAATGTGTCATCCTCTGAGTTTTCGTCCACAGGGTTGGGGCTCTGCTTCCCTTTGCTGTCACTCATGGATTCTGTTGATTGTTGGCAGAGGATTAGTAAAGGATACAGTAAGTTCAACTTACTTTTAGATTTAAGGAACACAACCTCAGGTGGTCAACTATGTACACTGGGCCATAGCAATTAAGAAGGCCAAACAATAAAATAAACTTCAGGGTACATAACTCAAAAAGCTATACGAGTGTGTTAGTTTTAGGGGATGTAACAAATCACCTGGCACAAGATCTGATAATAAAACATTATGATATTTCTCTGTCATTTCTGTCTTGCTCAACACTTTACATTTGTTTTGAAAGCAAAGCATAATTTATGTAATCAAATCTAAGCAATTGTTATCAGCCTTATATACAGTGTGTGTTACAAGAATGGCACACTGTAAAACTCCAGAACAACCCCATGAGAATCTATATAGTACATGTTTCTTATATAGTTGGTATCTTTAGGGTTTCCCACAAATTTGTAGAAATCTTGTTTTTTCTTTTCTTTGTGAATCTAATATGTCTTGTTTCTTGAGCTGAAGAGCGCAACAAACTGATGTAAAAAAAAACAGTGGTTTATATACTCTAAATAAAGACATACCTGACAAACTGTGACAGGTTGAAAACAGTTGGACTGATATCTTGATTGATGTTGTTTTCAAATTGTTGTTTTAATTTTCTGATAACTAATATCTGTCATAGATAAGAAAATCCCTTCAAACCAAGACTGAGTTGCAGTTTCAAACTTTGAAAATAGAAACTAATAGAACTGGTGTTTTCCATCAAACTTTAACTCACTCATATGTGGCATATGCTGACTAAACCATTCCATTTCCTGTTTATACTTAATTTGCTCTCTAGAGAAAACCTGGATCTAGATGGCCTATGATTAGAAGCAAACTGTCTTCATAATGAGAAATACAGAAGTGTATGAGTCACTGGTGTCACATGGGAGTTGGCCTCTTTAGAATGTGTTTAGCTCTGTGTTTGCGTGTGCATTTATAGACCTCCTATGCCAAAGATAATCTGTAAATTTGACATGGTCATTCCAGATAACTAACTGTTTATTTGCTTATGTGATGACCAACCTTCATGCGGAACACAATAAATGGGCCCTTCATCTCCGCTCTCAAAGGAAGAGAAGGACTCCTGGGAGGACCATGAGGAGGGGGAGGGCTGCTCGGCCACGGAGGGCGGCTCAATGAAGCTGCAGTTAAAGGTGTTCTCTGGGTCGTGGTGTGCTACTGAGAAGAGAAAACAAATGCAGAAGCCAAAAGGTCATTTCAAGAGTTTTGTTCTCCATTACAAGAGTGACAAGTATGTTCCCACCCAGTGTCAAAGAAGTAAGAGGAAAACAGGTTTTAGTTAGCTCTGTGGAAAAGATGAACTTTTTAAGAGCAAATTCATTAATCTAGCAGCTTACCACATTTTTATATTTGACAGTTCAAGGTTAACCAATAGATTTATGAATTCTACTCAAAACGTCATTATAGGGATTTGAAAAGACATTCAGGACTAAATCATTCTGAATCACTTTTAACCTTAGCATTAATTAGCTTTTGTTGTTGTTGTTATTTTTTATAAAGACAGGTGCCAAAAATACTGATACAGGCATTTCATTTCAATAGGTTAGGATATTGTAAAGATGTCTTAAATAGTCTGTGAAAAATCAATTAGGCAGCTGCATCCCATGCTAAATGATGCTAGCATAATCCTGAGCAACAACAGGAAGACTCATCAAATCACACCAGAATCCCTGGAAGCTCTGTTTTGTAAAGGAATGCATTTAAAAATCCTGTTATTGGTCTAAGACACCAAATGATGTTGGAAATAATCATTTTTCCTCAACAGGTTATACGAGTTTTAGTGTTGCACATGAGCATCTACATGACTCAGGTCACATGAGACCTGTTCACACATTAGTATCAGGGCCAGAACCAAAGAAATGGACACATCTTTTATTAATCTCCTCAGCTCTCGAAGAAACTCCTTGAAAAGTGGAAATTTGCAACAAAAAAAAGGATGAAAACGTTATACTTCATGTAATAAAGGTCAAACAGAGTTTTTCTCTGGTATTTTCAAAATGTCTTGGCAATTTTTTTGAACTTTGCATTTTAAAGTTTATCTCCTTGAACTTTATGATGGAGTTTTACTATTATTACTTTAATGTTCTTTTTCTTGATGTGGTCTTCACTTGTAGTCATTCATTTATCTGTAAAGCACATTGAATTATGTACATTAATAGTGATTTAAATTTTAAAAACAGGCTGGCTAATTTTACTTAAGGGTTTTAAAAACTAATGTTATTTAATTTCTGTTATCCATTCCCTATTAAAGAATTTAAACTAACAATTGATGTCACTGCAAGTAGTGTTTGAGAGCTGCATTTTAAGATTGTTCTGTTTGAAGCTATTCTCCTCTTTGTTTAAAAGCAATGTAAGTCTTCTTCCAATAAATCTTTTTCTCAGTCTCAATGTAGGTCAAATCCTGTTTCCCTCTCCCTGCCTCCCAGCCCCCATCAGTCACCACAGCGTTCTGCTGACCCTTCAATGTCAGGACAGCTGTGGTTTCTAACGCATACTTGGAGTCAGCCTTCCCATCTGGTGTGAACAGTTCAGTACAGACCAAAGCTGCTTTCCCCGTTAACTTAACATGAGCAACCACATCAGATGCTCCAGTTTACATACCCGATGACACATGGGTCCATCCATTTGTTTAAGCTTCAGATAAACTGACTGTGGACAGATTTACAAGACTTTACAACAGGTTTGTTCAGGGATGAAGTTTTGCACTTGAAGCGTTTTTTTTTTCCAACTCTAGTGGTCTTTATTTGATAGTGTTCGGACAGGAAAGCAGGTTGTGAGAGAAGGGGAGGACATGAGGGCTCTGAATGTGGGTCACTCCTGCACTTCAAGTGTTTTAATTTGGAAAAAAATAACAAACATAGTGCCGCTACAAATTATTTTAGAACTATATAAATGCGGAGGAGATCTTTTGCCCCTCAGTAATGATAATTTGCCTATATGTTTAATGAAAGGTCACACAACTATATCATTTTGTTTCCTCATCACTGATAAACATATTTTCTACATTTGTTAGAAAAGTTTATGCAAAGACACCAAGATCAGTTTAATGAATCTTAAAATGAGACATGGGTGGAAGAAGACCTCATTAACTTGTTGGAACAGATTCAAGACAGTTTAAAATAAATTGTGCTTGCACTGCTCTTGCCAAAATATGTGTTTTCCAAGTGCATTTCATTTGAAAGCTTCTTCTAGTTGGAAAATTTTAATCTTATCAACAGTAAGAGTTAGTAAAGAGAACTCTCAAAATCACTTTTCTCTCCATATTTCTTTCTACCAAATCGTGTTTTAAACCTCTGAATTGAATCTCAGAAATGCATCTGTACATTTTTCTATGCTCACAAAAGAATGATTGGGGCATTTAATTTGCAACACACCACTTTCTTCTACCTTTGGGTAAAAATATCAGAGGAAAGTTTCTCTAAACCACTCAATGTCATTTAAGAAAGATCTTTGTTAAAATTTGAGAAGATTGTTACAAGAAAATAGCTGCTTTCAAGTTTAAAGCAAAGTTTAGTAACAAGCTGTTCTAGATTATGGAAGAAAAATAACCAGTTATATAATAAGGCTTTTTATGAACTTCATTAAGAATGCTGAATGAATAATAAAGAAGAAAAATATCGACAAAGACAAGGAGAGTATCCTGTTTCCATTGTAAGATCAGCAACAGGGAGTCAGACAGACACACAGTCACTGAGGAATGCAGAGTAGCTAACTTATGCAAAAACCTCAGCAATGCTAATAAACAAGCAAACACATGCATCATTAGATGTATGCAGTGCAGGACAACAACTGCCTCTGAAAGCTGCTGTCTTGAAACCAGAGGTTTAGTTGGGAACATTGCCTTGACGATTCATCGCCACGGTGATCCCTCCCTGCATGAAGGCCTGCACACAACAGCACATTATTGACCTATCACAGCTGCACAGCACCAACACCGCAGCTGCTCTGTGGGGCTGAGGTTGTCAGGAAACAAGAACGGTGGGATACAGAAAGAAAATTACTTGAAACCTGCCGAAGTTGTACGGTGATTATAATGTGACAGTAGTTACGGATATAAATATGTCTGAGCCTTTAATGTTTAGTTTCCAGTTTAAAAAAATGCAGTTTAAAACAAAATACACTTAATGAGATCTTTAGGAAGACAACCTTGGATCACACCATTTTAAACTATTCGGCTTTATAGGGTGAGAACACCCCCGTCACACACACACACGTAATTACATAGGCAACAGTTGCACTCTGACCTCTGCATTTACAAGTCAGTTTTTCTCTGAGCAAATTAAGATGAAACAACAGATGGTGAAGCTCTTTGCACCGATTTACAAGAAACAATTTGGAACCAGATGATGCAAGGAATACCAGACAGACACAGAAAACGCAGGGTGTGGAGTAAATACGCTCAGAGTGGAATGCTAACCTTCAAGCAAACAACCTCGGTTTGTCAAACAGATTTCTCTGAAGCTAGCAATGCAAAGAGTAAATCTTTTCTGTTTCCTATTGCTTGACCCTGTTATTCCTTCTTTAGTTTTGCCTTGGCACATTTATTAACACTGACCCCAGTGAGGATAAATCACAGCTCTGACACACACTAAAGTAAGTTTGACCACTTCCTGTTTCCAGCCCCAATGGGCCCCTTCTGGAATGCATGTGTTCAGTACCGTCTAGCTCCTGACAGAGTTACTTTCTAAATGTTGCCAGATCGCACTTCATTGGGCAGCTCTACAGAAAGCAGAGGAAAGCAAAACATGGAACAGAACACACCAAGAAACAGAAGAAACATTGAACATTCACAATAAGTAATACTTGATGTGAAAGTTTTTGTTTTAGGATTTACAAGTGGTTGATTGTACCATAAACCTGACATTTCTGAGTGTTCCCATTAAAATATTTTATTTGTAGCCAAAATATATTCCTACATTCCCCTTTCATATTATGAAGGAGAATGTGATCCTTCATAATATGAGAGATCACATTCTCCATGTGATCCTGCAGTATATAGGAAGTATATTTATGATGGTGAAAACTCTGTCTCTGTACTGTGATGGAATTCACATTGCAAGCAGAATTTAAATAAAGAAAAAAAACATGCAGTAAAACAGTGAAGACAGGCTTGGCAGTGATGGGAAGCTATTTTGCCAAAGCAACATAAAATTACATTGATGGGTCTGTTGTTGTTTCTGGTTCCCCCTACCTCCACTCCATCACACTATTGCACATTAGCCGTACATTTTATTGGTGTACAAACATGCATGAGAGCATCACAGCTTAAATGTTTTTTACTGCACACAGGCGCCACTGTTATATATTTTACTTAAGTGGTATGGAAATGTCAATTCAATTACTTAATAATTACATTAATCCTATGCAGACCCTCTGTATGAGTGAATGAAGATTCATTCAGCAGGGCAAACATTTTGAAAAATTTAGCTAAAAATTATTCAACTTGGAGGACTGACGATCATCGTTTCATTTCTAGATGGACTGGTAATGCATAAAAATATATGAAACAATGACATCACACCAAAAGGGACTTTACTGTGTTTCCCACTGACAATCTTTTAGCTGAAAAAAGGCTAATACACCTGACTTAACTTTATAGCAAAGATACATTTTGACATATAGAAATTTTTGTGACTGCAAGGAAATACTGGGAGTCATGGTGTAGAAATGGAAGGGGTAGCATCATTCTTTTTAAGTTTAAATAGTTTTAAAGCTACAGTGGACATGCTAAAATGGTCATACCTGTTAAGACAAATCATAAAAAGTTAGTGATGAATAGTCAAGCATATTTGCCACAAAAATAAAAGTGCACCCCTCTAAAATATTAAAACGCTGAAGCTTAAAAATGTTTGAAAAACTGAACAACAAAGACAACAGCCTGTGCAGACAAGATTTTTTTGGAAAAAAAAACTTATTGGTTAAAGATTTTGATCAGAATATGCTTTTCATTTTAAATTAGGCAATAGGACAAACCATAAATATGACAAATTGTTTGCAGAAGGGGGTTGAAAGATATCTCCTTTGACTACAATGAAAAAGACTGCGCTCACAGACACATATGTCACACACACACCACGAGACCTCCGCATGTAGCTGCAATGTCTAACCAAACAGTATGGCCTTTGATAGAGAGTCACACACATACGGGCCCCTGAACAACTACTTGCCATTATTAAACAATACAACCTCCTACTCAGTGTAAGGAAAAGAGCATATTTTTTGGGTGGGGGTTGAATGAAAAGGGGCAAAGAAAATGAGAAGAAAAAAGTTACATGATTAGGGTCGTAATAATATGAGCACATGGCATTTGAGAGTGCCAAGAATAATAAGGGTCTCTAAAACCAGTGCATTCCTTCTAAATGAAACCCCACATTCGTCTGCCAGCCACCATACACTTTTCAACTCTATTCATCATCTATGGAGCAGATGAAGGTAGCACTCAAGGAAAAGTCTCACACTGACACTCATTTATGGATGTACTTCTCTGTGTTTTAGTAAACATTTGTAAAGTCAGGCCTATCTGTTTTAGGAATAAAATTTCTCCGTTAATAAGTTGAATACCATAACATATAGTTTTTGGCTGGGATGTGCTGGGATATGAGGAGAAAAAAAGCTTTGAGGCTTACCGACTACTTTGGGCAGTTTCTGTCGCCTCAGTGGAATACGGGGAAGTTTAGTGCTGATTCGGCTGAATCGTCCGCACAAAATCCGCTTGGCTTTTTTGCTGTTGGTAGAGTTGTCTCAGTTAGCATTGAAAAGGGATGATGCCATGGAAATCTAAATGAATCATTGAAAACAGGCATTTTAAACCTGGCCCTCTGCCTCCTTGGAGGGCTCATGCACCAGCTTTTATCCATATGGCAATGGCAAATAAAAACACCCTTTATTATTTTACCCCTTTATTTTTGTAACAACTGTCTATATGCGAGATAAATTCTAAAAGACAATGTTACTTTTTATTTTAACCAAAATTTTCATCTATCACTCACTTGTGGTCGTCTTTGTCTTGACAGAGGCAGCAGCAGCACAGCAGAGAAAGTAGGGCAATCAGTAAAAAGGAGACCAAGGATCCAGCTGCGATCACACCCATCCGCTGGTTGGGCTCTGAAAGATAAAATGCAGTAAGTAAAGGGTGTGCCACACGTGTGCAGGAAATGCCAGTTTCAAAAGAACGACAGTCAAATTCAGTTCGTTTTTATGACTTACTGTAAAACTACATTCAACCTGAGCATGGGAACTAAGTCCAAGCACTTGTACGTGTAGGATTTGTATTAATGTGATGCCTTGGTGTTGCGTAATTCCTCCCCAAAGACATGTAACCACTTACCCCTTCAATGCAGATTTCCTGCAGCAACCTTCCTCCCCTCGTCCTAAACTCTCATCGTTAAATGATTTATTAGCACCCCTCCCTCTCTCAAATAGGATACACCCCAAGGATAATAAGTACTGTATTTCACAAGCATGGACAGTGCATTGCACTTGCAAGGACAAATGAGAATTAGATGAGGAAAAGTTTCTTCAGTAAGGAGTTAACTGACTATCATAAATAATGCTAAAGTGTGGGTGTGGCAGTTTGTAATTGCTGATTTTGAAAGAGGAGTTGTGCAAGAATGACAAGGTCTTATAATATCGCTGACCAGCCTGTCAACATCCATCTTTTCCTGTGGCCAAAAATCGCTACGATCGCTGTGTGCTCTAACCCAATATGCTTCATGCCTGTCTGAAAAAAATGTCTTTCCAAATCAACACCTTTTGCTTTCCTTTGTCTCAATTTCAGTTTCTCTATTTCTTTCCATCTTTCCATCCCCATTTCTTTCAGTTTTTCTTCCTTCTCTCCCTTGTCTCTACTCTAGCTATGAAGAACAGAGCCAACAAACACAGCCATAAAAAGGACATCAACTTCAGTCTGGAAATGCAATCAAGGACCCTGAATCTCACCTCAGACCTGAATAGATGTATTTGTTACTATGAAATGTGTACGCAATAGACACATTCTGTTGGTCTGGTGTCTAAAGAATACACTAATCAGCTGCTCTGATATGAACACATACTGTAGTCTCAGGGTGGACCCATTTCTGCCTTCAGATTTATCTGGTGATTGTGGAGACCAGAAAAGTGCAATGTGCTGCTACCATGTTTAATAAACCAGTCTGAAATGATTTGTGCTTTATGACATGGTGAAATCTCCCTCCGGAAGTAGCTATCAGAAGATGGGTACACGTTGGTGTGTCCACATTTACTTCTCCCAATGCAAAGTGAATTGCTATGATAGTTTGCTAAAAACTAGAGAAGGTAATGCCAGTCCCTTTGACATTTCGCAATGCTTGGCTTGTGTCATGATGTGACAGAACTTTCTGGTTTAACTGTGTGGTACAGTTGAAGTAACTGCAATAGAGATTGAACTGCTGACCTGAGTAAAGCGTTTTTGTTACATAGATTCTTCAAAATAAAATTTTTACACACTGCAGTGAAAATGTGAACCTTGACAAATCAGTCAAGTTGCCGTGAGCTGCACAGAAGAGAAAGAAAAGCCGTATGCGACTCGCAAGTTGCTCATTAGTCACTCCTGGTCTAACTAATGAGTCCCCCCACATTACAAATACTTCTGATCACACCCTGATCAAGGCGTTTATGTTTTAGCCAAGCTGTTTCAGATGAAATGGTATTCAATTCAATTGAATTTAGATCAATTTATTTATACAGCGCCAATTCACAACAAATATTGTCTCAAGAAACTTTACCAAACAAAAAATACTAATAATTTAAATTCAGTTATACATACCTTCCAATTGATCTGGGCTATCAAACAGTACAGTATGCTCAATTAATCATTCAAAGTAGATTAAAAAGGTTTCAATTTATATTCACACAACTACTACTTACTGGTTAATTTCTCGTTCTTTGAAGTCCACTTATCTATAAACATTAGGGTTGTAATAATATGAACACATGGCATTTGAAATTGCCAAATGGCTTGTGGCACTCTCTGCCATGTGATTGACTTATATTTGTTTAACAGGCATATACAGCATATTTCTAATATACTTCTAATATGATCATTTTTCCTCAGTTTTTTGATATGGAAATTTCTTTCAAAAGCACAATGATACCAGTGCCAAAACCAGCACATGCATTTAATCTCAAAAGTATTGCCATAAAAATGGATGTTCTTAGCATAGCATAACAAAATAGTGGCATAATAAAAGTTCTTCCAAAAATATTTGCCGAGTCAATTTTTTCTGACATCGTTTACCCTTTCTTCTACTTCAGTAAGTCCTTAAGCTTACATTTGTAGTTTATGAAGAACAGATTTTATAACATAAACACATCTCCATTATTATTGTGGTTTTAAGTATCTCTTAAATTGACTCCAGATGGATAGACCACTAGAGATTAAAAAAATCTCCCTGTTTTGTCAATAAAAATTCTATTTTGATGTGGATAGGAGGCGTAATTGCAACAGAAAATGTTACTGTTGTACAATCCAAATCTAAGGTTTTTTATCAGTGGCAAAAAAAAAAATGTAACCAGGCCATTCCTGATTAAGGCTCTAATAAAAAAGATGCATTTTAAAAAAATTATTCTTACGGAGATGACAGGCACCAGACACAGGGTCACAGTTCTTGTCATTGCAGGAGCATGTTTGGTTGCAGTTGACTCCATACTGGCCAGGCTGGCAGGTCTTATTGCAGCTTGAATGAGGAAGAGAAATGACAGCAATGCGTTAAATGTGTAAAATTAAACAAGATAGAAAAAAAGGCCTAGGAGAACCCTCAAACACTAAAAAACAGTCTATAAATGTAAACTAAACTCTTCTATTCCCAAGATATACAACTGTGTTGCGAAAATAAAATGAAAACGATCAAATCTTTTCACTATAAAGTTACCAAGGACATAAACATGTTTTCTTTTTACACTATGCACTGCCTTATAACTTACTAGATGCCATAAAAGCCTGGGTCACAAAGGCACTCTCCGGTGACAACATGACAGATGCCATTAAAACACTGGCTGCAGTTGTTCTCACAGTTCTCGCCATATGTGCCGTTGGGGCAGCGTACCTCACACCTATCACAAATAAGAAGTATAACACCAGTACTGTTAATTTAAATTATATTGATCAGATGGCCCAAATAGCAGAGCTATGAAATTAAAAATAGGTAAAGAAAAGGTTTGGTGTTACCTGTCCCCAATCCAGCCAGGATTACAGTGAGAACATTTGCCATGAATGGGGTCACAATGGTGACCGTCCTTACAAGTGGGACACACTTCCTGACAGTTTTCCCCAAAGAAGCCCTTGGAGCAGAGCTGATCACATCGTGTCCCGTTCCAGCCTCTGTCACAGGTTATGCACCGGCCCTCGGTCACCTTACAGGGTTGCTGACCCTTGCAGTGTCCACACCTGACAGCATTCAAGAAAACAGATGCAGAGTTATAGTATCAACATCTCATTCTCATTTCAATATTGAATATTCAAAACAGTACTAGTCTTTAGAGATGCACAAAGAATTTGGAGATTTTTGTTGTTGTTTGACACTCCCGGTAGGGATTCCAAAAATGTAATTATATTAAATTGAGTTTATTTATACAGAACAAAACAAGAATTCAGTTTATACTAATACATTCATAATCAACTCTGCTGGGTACTGGCCATTTTGCACCCTAATCAATTTTAGCTTTTTATGTTTTGGTTATTTCATACCCAACTTTTACTGGTAAGAAAATGAGGCATCTCTGACAGGCCATTAATTGTAAGGTTAGTCAGGAAACACAATGGGAATGTTTCCTCAGAGAAAACTGACTTCAACCTCAGTTCAGTTGACAACAGGGAGTCTGGATGTAATATAGTAAAGTATATTGGATATTGTGTAATGCATATAAAGAATAATGTTTTCACTTTGAAATGTTAACTGACAAGATGCTCACGTAATATGCTGATGACACTTTAAATTGTCAGCTCAAGCATTTTTCTGTATTATTGTACCACACCCTGTTTTACAGCAGCTGCCATCACACACATATATCATTTCTGCTTCTTCTGTACTAAATAAATGAAAACCACTCAAAGCAGGAAGGCTAAAAAAAAATAAAAAATTGTAAAATTAGTTTCAGCTGTAAGAGTTTTGAAAAGATTGATTGGAATTTGGCCATTAATTTCTGATAAGTGTCTAATACATTTGATTGACATAAGGAACGGTGATGTTTTGTCTTTTGAAAATTGTATATTAAGATACATTCAACAAAATATAATGTTTTTTTATAGTATTTGCTTTAGTGTTTTTAATTATTGGATAACGTGAAAACCAGAATAAGCATTTCCCCATTATTGTTTCTCACCATGGATTGTTACAAACCACATTTTACACTAAAAACACAAAAGCACACAACAATATGGATTTGAAATACAACATCTGTAAACTGGTTCTTGTGTTTTAAAATGGTGCATTTACTGCCTGACAGACATTTTCCCCCCACCTGTTTCTGCAGTTTTGGCCATAAAATCCAGCAGGACATGGTTCCCTGCAAAACTTCCCACGGTATCCTGGAGTGCAGGTGCATGAGCCGTCAGCCTTGTTGCACTTGCCGTGGATGCATTGGCACACTCGATCGCATCGAGGACCCCACATCCTGTCTTTGCACTGGCAACGTGTCGTGTACTGCTCGCACGGCGATCCGTTACAGTTGCACTGGTTTGCACAGTTCCTCCCAGTCCAGCCAGGATGGCACAGACATCGCCCCGTATTCACGTCACAGACAGAATTTATGCTGCAGTAGCACATGTTGTGGCAGTGTGGACCCCACCACCCAGTGTGACAGGTACATTTTCCTGTGTCTTGGTCACAGTTGCCCTTTTGGCACTGACAAGCATTCTCGCAGTTGGGTCCCCAACGATTGTGATTGCAGGTGCACTTGCCGGTCAAATCGTCACACTGGCCATTAGGGTAACAGTTGCATCTTCCTTTGCAGTCAGGGCCCCAGAACTGGGCAGGGCACTCTGTTAAAGCAAAGTAAAATGAGGGAATGTGAAAACTGTTATTGCATTAGGATGTTCAGTTAAATCTTTGTAGTTTCACACTGAACAGAGAAATGCTAACATACAGATGTTTGCAAATGTATGTTACATTATTATGATAAATAAACATAAATCTTTCCTCATGAATACACATAAATTATATTTTGAACTTATACTTTATTTTTCTAATTAAGGTTTTAATAAATGTATATATATATATATACAGTATATATACAGAGAGAGAGAGAGATGTAAATAAAACAAATATTTGATTTGTGCTCTACAAATTGATTGATTGATTGATTGATTGATTGATTGATTGATTGATTGATTGATTGATTGATTGATTGATTGATTGATTGATTGAGAGTATATTATCTTGCCAGTCTGTGGTATTTTTGTTGTCTTCCATTTACCTGAGGTCAAGTAACAGGTCTTTGAGGAAGAACCATGCATGCCTCTCCTCAAACCACGCAGCAGCTCATTCTGGAAGTTCCTAAGGCAATCCCAGGCCAGCAAAGATATACTGTACTGTATCTTCAATGAATTGTGGGTGTGGTGAGGGATTCCCTCCCTGGTCATGGTCAGAATGGTAAATCAATAGCTTCACCTTTTTTCTCCTCTTTCTTTAACAATACAGAGTAGGCAGCAGACACATTACTGCAGATAAGTTCCAAATCCATCCAATTAAGTGCAAAAACGCTTGTATGCTTCACAACAATGATCCACCGATGATTTTACATACAGTTTGAAGAGGTTACAATGCACTTAATTATATGAGGGCAGACTGAAAATTAGCATATTTAATATTGGTGTAACAATACCGATTACACCATTGTATTATGCATAAGCATGCTTGTATTAAAGTGAACCAAGCAAAATTGCTGAGGTTTACTGACATAACACTTTCATCTGGGTATTTCCCCTGAACTTGTTTATTCTGTTATCTGTTTAGGGTCAGAGGCATGTTTTTTTATCATCATTATGTGACCAGAAACTCCCTTGATTAAGTCTCTTTTTGAAGGAGACCTGGCCAACATGAGATGATGAATGAATACTCTAAACAAGTAGCCTGCTCTTCTTTTACATTTGATTTCTTATTTTCTGAGTCTGATTATTTTATTGTTTTTGTTGTCCTGTGTTAGTTCAGTTGTTTTCTTGCTCTGTCTGTATGCATTCATCATAGTTTGTTTTGTTATTTTTTTTGTAGTAAACTACCTTGATTCCTTCACTCTTCCTGTTATCTATTTGTTAATTACAAGTAACATGGTATATCAAGATTTTTTCTGTCTTTAGAACCACAGAGTTTTCAGAAAATTCTTCACATTGTTTCAAATTCATTGCGCAAAAGTCCTCCTGAAAGGTTTTAGAGTGAATGGAGTTTTCTCCATCTTTATAGTACATAATACTACCCCTCCCCCACCTGTTGTCAGGCACCCCCAATTATCTGGCATTTAGATGTCTACTACATTTTTTTGTTGTTGTTTAAAATGAAGACAAATTCATATATTGGAAATATTTCTGCTCATGCATCAAAATAACTGGAAATTTCAAGAAAATTGAAGAAGAGACACCTATCACTTTTATTAAAGTGACCTTGTCTTAAAACTAAACACTGCAGTTATTCAAATGAATAGTAATTACTAATTATTAAATTTTTCTAAGCATCATAAATTTCAGAGTTTAATTATGTGCTGTTCTTTTTTAAAATTATATTTTAATTTTAAATGCTTTGGGCTCAACATAAAAAGCTGCAAAGTGGCTTTTATTCCAAGAATTTGTTCATACAGTTTTTTTAGTATCCAAACAAAACAGAAAACTCAGATATCTTCCACCTAGAAAGGTGAAAAAATAAGGCCTCACTTGTGTCACAGCTGGCTCCAAAGTATCCATGTCGGCAGCGACATTCATTCGGCCTGACACACACCTCATTTTCCTTACAGGTGAAGTTGCCTTCACAGACGGCTGGAATGAAAAAGAATAGACCAGATTATTACAGTGGCTCACACAATGAGCCGTTTGACATGTTTTGATTAATGCAAGACCTATTCCAACGTACGTGTCAGGCATTCATCTCCCAGCTGCCCCCATCCACTGCAGCAAACCAATCTTGATGACCTGGAAAAAAAACAAACTCGAAGCTATGAGACACCGAACGAGAGGGCAGAGATAGAGCACTGCACTGAAATGAAGTAAAACAAACACATATCAAAGAGGCAGCATCCACACCCAGCTCACGTCTCTTTGAACTCACAGTTCTTAGTTTCCCACTTCTGCTAAAGTGTGCAAAAGATCAAATGTAAAGCACATTTGTTGTATAATTACACTAATATAATTAATTATAGTCTATATAAGATAAATACACTCCATCATCTATAACATCTGAGTTAGTGCAGTTTATCATGTTATCTGACTCTTCCCTGTGGGGAAGGAGCATGAATATTCAAAGAAAACATTTTGCAGACAGTTTTAGTCTTGACAGGATAGGACGGATGTGTCTCCTTTCCTCCCTTCCCTGTGACCTCTTTGGGCCCCTGCAACACGTCAGCTTCCTCTAATGCTTTGAAGATGGCGGCTCCTCAGAATGAAAGGAGCAAAGCTGTGCTTTATCCTGCCCAAACAGGCACATGTCTAGATCTATCATCAGTAGTACTTCTCATAAGAGCAAGATAAGACAAATTACTAATATTATTTGTGGATTTTGCATTCATAGCACCAGGTTTGATTCTCCCCCACTTTTTTATAGCGCTTTTAGCGCTGCCTTTAAATCTTAAAGGTATAGATTCAACAAGGAGTCTGGAGCATTTCTCAGATATTTGTGTCCATTCTGACATGTTATTGTTGTGCAGTTGTAGCAGATTATTGGCTGTATATCTGTGATGAGAATTTCACATTTCACTATTTTCCAAAGCTGTTTCACTGAATTGAAATCCGGTGGTTGTGGGTCGGTTCGCTAAGGTTGGCATTTAAACAATGCCAAGCTGGTACTAATGAGCATTGTGTGCCAAGAATAAATCCCTGCTACCATTGCGTTACCTTTACCTCCACCAGCCAGACCCATTGATACAAGACACATTGTTCATTTTGTTTATATGTAATTCTAACACTACCATGTCAGTGTTGTAGCTGAAATTGAAACTCATCAAACTGGCATCACTTTTCACATTCATTCCCGCATACATTGGTTGAGCTACTGTTGCTTTGTTTAATCTCAAACCAGTCTACCAGTTCTACTCTTATCCCTGACAATAACAAAGCATGTTGAGTTTACTTTTGAAAGACAGGTGTGAAAATCACAGCAGTTTCTACTGAGGCTGGTCTGTGTGGCACTACCAACCATGCCACTCTTAAAGTCACTTAAATCCATATTTTTTCGCTTTTGCTTAGTTTAAGCTTCAGCAAGTGGTTTTAGCCAAATCTAGAAGCCTTAAGTTACTGTAATTTAATTGGCTTAAATAATATTAGTGTTAATCACAATAATGTTGTGATTATTGAGATTATTTTTCAAATATTATATGTAAATCTTTACTATTGACTTGAAAGTTCTGCAAGCAACCTGGATGAGTAACTACATGGCAGGCCTTCACTGGTTAATCTTGTGTTTAAATAATTTTTGAATGTGTGTCTGTTTATTACCACAAAACTTATATATCATAGGCTTCCATAGGAGCTCTGTTTTTCTATTTCTGATTCAGAAACATATCAAGGCTGACAACGTTTTGGTTCCCAAGCATTTCAAGCAACAGCTAGACTAGAAAGCAATGGGTGATGAAAGGCCACATCATGACCAAGTTAGGCTATTATTGTCATTCCAGCTAAATTCAGCTGCTGATTTTGCAATGTGAGATCATGGTGGATATGCTTACAAGTGTACATAAATTCTTCTCACTTCCCCCAATTCACATGATTCAGTGAGGAAGGCAAAAATGACTATTTCAGGCATACCCAGAAACAAGAAATGCTCTTGCTCTTTTCTTGTTTGGAGATTATTTGTATGCAAAAACTGAAAAGCAGATATGCCAACCTTTGATGAGTTGCAATCTTCAAGTATTTATTTAAATTACGATTGTGGTTTCTTACAGTACCATGAATGATGCCAAATGTCATTTAGATCAGAATTTAAGAGATTTGAAGAATTTTGAGGCTAAAAAGAAATATGTTTGACATTTAGTATAGAAAACAGAATGGTGTTTGTCATTAGAACAATCAAGATTTTTTTTTTTTCCTGGACATAAATTCCAAGTTCCATCATGACTAGCAACACACATAAAACCTCCTGAAATCATTATTATTTGACAATCCAGTCACCCTTTTGCCTAACTGGTTGGAACCCCAGGCCAGAGGGGAGAAACCTTGAGCAGTTATTTTTTCAAGAAATATTATGTAAACACAACTTTATGTTATGAAAGAACAACTCCAGACTACTTCCATTCTGAAGGCTTTGGAAATTGTAGTGAGTGGCTTCATCCAGATAACCTATTTTCAGTGTGGTCACAATAATCTATACTTACTGCACATAAAAAAATTCTATATATTGAAACTGTCGTGAAAAAAACAGGTCGTTCTGAGACAGAATAAACAGAAACTTAAATACACCAAATAGACACAACATGACATAAGATTTTTTGAGATTAAAGATATACTAGCAAAAGATGCTTATCTGTTTCTGACCAAGCAACTTTTTTTTCTTTTCTTTTTTTTTTTTTTTTTTTTTAGAATTCATCGACATCACTTCAACATGTTTGGAAGTTGCAGTCAGCAATTGTGGACTTGGATGTCTTCCTTTTAGACAAGAAGCCAGATATGCAGAGGCTTCGCCAAAAATCTTCAAGAAATTCAGATTTGCAGGCAGACCAATCAGAATTCAATTTTTTTTTTTTTTTAGAGTTCCCATGCTTTGTAAAATGTAAAACTTGACTTTTATAACTAATTGGTTGTGTAAACGGTTGCCACGAAGGCCAACAGAGCGACTCCTACAGATAAAAACACTCCACATGTATGCACATCTGCACAGCTGCCTTCTTTAATGAACTCCTCCCCCTGCGACTGCTACAGTGAACAGAAACCGCGTTATGCACCTCAAAAAATAGGTCAACGTGGATAGCTTTAAAATTATGCTGATGATTATAAATACTACAGCATACAGCTTTAAAAAGTTTCATGATTTTGCAATGGCGAGAACCGATCAGAAAGTAAAACACTCGCAAAACTTTATATAAAATTTTGTCACCTGTACAGTTTAAGACCACATTTTCTTCCAAAGAATAAGACAGCAGACCCCCATTCATAAGTTTATGTAGCTGCATTCATCTCTGTCTTAATTATTTAAAGCAGACTCGCAGAAGCAAAACTTGGACGTTCATGTCTATGTTTATATTTTCAGTATGTAAACTGAAAACTACTTAAATAAAACGCATACAAGCAGTTTTATCCACCCAGCATGGATTCTTACCCGGATGCTTTGCACACATTCCTGCCTTTAACGTTGAGTTCTTGGCTGAAAACGGAGCAAAAGAAAAGACAAAGCAGCGCAGCGGTAGTAAAACAGTTCTTTACTTCCATTGTAAAAGCAGCAACATCCTAATGTAGACGCCACTCTTACTCCACATTTCCCCTTTCTCCAACTTTTTTTTTCTAATGGCGATGTTTCACTCTTCCTTTTTTCACGTCTGTTTCTTTCATAATCCAGATGTGGTCACGGTCTATGCTTAATGAAAAAACTCTTAAAATCCTCGGAAATTAGGTGTCCCAGCACCGAAGCCGACGAGAAACTCCGTAATCCCCAGGATAGTTTCAATAAAACAGAGCAAAAGTCCAAATTTTCAAATCAGCTGGTTCTCTTGGTGCCACTTCGTTGCGTAGTTTATTCCATAATAGTTCTGCAAAATGCCAAAACATAGCCTAACGGACTCCTGACTCATAAAACAAAAGACATTCCCTAGATGAAGAAAAAGCCCCATCAACTTGTCTTGAACGGTGTTTAGACTGTTGTTAAACTTTAGAATAGCAAAAAAAAAAAAAAAAAAAAAAAAAGTCCAAAGGATGGCTTTGACTTCACCCTCCTGAGGAGAAGCACCTAATCCGTAACTTTCGTCCTTCTCTTGCGCTCTCAGGAGTGGCAGAAGGGAAATTCCTGATTTGTTACTCTATCTTTGGCTTTGTGCGCCATGCCTCCGCCACCAAAATTTACATAGGCCTTCATGCAACAGGGGCGCAACGTGGTCTGCTGTAATGGCCCAAGTTAAAACAAGTACATAAATGTAAAATAAAATCCTTTTAAAAGATATGCAATATCAAATTACAATGACTGAATTCGAAGGAAATCTTATTATTATCATTATTATTATTATTATTATTATACTTATTATGTGTTATATTTCCCATAGGACCATAGATATCATCTTAGATTTGTCATAGTCCAAACAGACTAAAGTAATAACTTAAACATGCAGCATCTGACCTGTAAAACATTATGAAAAACTTTTCCACCAAAACATAATGCAAGGAAAGAGTGTGCCTTTGTCAGACAGTGGAAGACGCAGTGGCACTACATGTGGTACAATAGCGCCCCCCTCAGGTCCAAAACGATGCCGGTACATGGCATCTTCAGTAACTTTTGCTGTGAATGAATGTGTAGATCCCTGTTACCAACACAGTCACAATGTCGTACAGAAAAGCACA
Source organism: Xiphophorus couchianus (assembly GCF_001444195.1). Classification (NCBI taxonomy): domain Eukaryota; kingdom Metazoa; phylum Chordata; class Actinopteri; order Cyprinodontiformes; family Poeciliidae; genus Xiphophorus; species Xiphophorus couchianus. The sequence continues at coordinate 6,241,880 of NC_040239.1, forward strand.
TTTCTATATTTTGTCCCATTTCATCCACAAATTACAATGAATTTGATTAGGATTTTATTTTACAGTGTGTAACTGTAAAGTAAATAGAACATGGTAAACGGCTTTCAGTTGTGCTTTATTTTTAGAAAAAAAAAATCTGAAAAGTGTGTCAGACATGTGCTTTTAATCCCGAGTCACTGCTTTTGCTGTAATTACAACATGTAATTGTAATTAAAACATGTAAAAAAAAAGTGGTCTCCACCACTTTTTCCACATCTAGAAACAATAAACTCCATCAGATGGGATGGAGTGTATTTGTAAACAGCAATATTTAATGTTTCTGTAAATTCTTAAATAGATTTAGGTCTGGACTTTGACTGGGCCTTTCTCAGACTTAATTATACTTCAATCTAAATTCTTGCATTGTAGCTCTGACCATAAGTTTAGGGTTGTTGTCTTGCTGAAAGATGAACCTGCGGCCTAGTTTCAAATCTTGAAAAGCCTGTCATGGCTTTACTTCCAGCATCGCCCTTTATCATATTCCAATCATCGACTCTGCAGCTTTCCTGTCTCTGCTGAACAAAAGCATATCCTGATTTTGCCACAATCACATTTTGCAATGCCAAAAGTGTGTTCAGGGTAATATGTAGAAGTGTTTCTTCATATATGGTGTTTCATATGCAGACAAAAAAGTTTAGTTTTGGTCTCATTGGAATAAACTACATTCTCTCATGTTTGCTGTATTCCCTACACGTCACCCTAAACTGTAAACAGCACTTTTACAGTGGTTTCTTTTTACAACAGTTTAATTAATGCTCGATTTCGGGAGTACAGAACCAAAAAATGTTCGATCAAGCTGTGGATCTTTGCAGCTCCTCTTGTCACCACATCACATGTCACTTGGTTGTCTCTCTGATTGTTTCTGTGTCCAATCAGTTTAAGTGGACAGGAAGTTGTGTCATACCCTTTTCATCTTCAGATGGTGGACTGAAGACTGTGTGTTCAGAATTAGGGACATTGTTTTATAACCAAACTCTGCTTTCAACTTTTCCACAACCTTATCTGTCACCTTAACTGTGCTTTTTGGTCTTCATGATGCTGTTTGTTCAATAACGTTCTGTAACAAACTTGAGTTCTTCATAGAATATCAGAATTTATACTGAGATTAAAATGCACACATGTGGACTCTGAATGCTAATTTTAGAGTAAAGATGTCTAAATACAAATGCTAGGCAAACCTTTCTTAGTTTTATTTGTAAAAAAAAGAAAAAACAAACACGCACTTTGGAATGTTTGCTTATGACATAAAATCCTTGTTAAACATATCAGATTTTGCTGGGTTAACATGACAAAATGTAATCCAGAAATGTAGACTTAATAAAACATATGTTTAACCCCTTAACTGTCACCAACAAAACACTTAAATATAATTCAATGGGTCCACAAGGACACTGGTTTCCTCATGACAGTTAAAAGATTTTAATACTTGCTTAAATGTTGATATTTTGGCAAATGACTATTATCAGAACACATATATAAATGTATCCAATGTGGATAGTTGTGCCCAAGTTGCACAACTTTCCTGCAACTTTTAGATGCACAATTTCACCAATACTCAAAGGATGTAGGCTGAAATCATTATGGGATAATTAAACTTGCATGTGGTCACCATATGACATGTATTGAGTTACTTACTGACCCTTCTTATATATAATGAGTGGGTCTGGATGTGCTCTGATTATGACTGCATTTGTCATGTTTGTGGTTAGTAAAGGACCCAAACGCAGAGACTGACTGTCTCAAAAAGAGCAGAGATCTAACAAATAATGAATGCAGAGAAAAGAACTGAATACAGCAAGACGTTTCCAACATAAATAAACAAAATGATCAGAAAAACAAACCAAATAAAAAACAAAACCCATATCCACAATTATCAGAATGGCATAATGGTTTCTTTTATTTTTCACTTGTTATTTTTGAGATCAGACATTTTAAGGCTAAAGAAAATATTTTGTCTTATAGTCCAATTAGGGGAATTATCAGCAACCAAAGTAAAAAAAAAAAGAAAGAAAGAAAAACATTTAAATGCCACCACAATTTCAGCTTAATAGTTAAATGTGTTCAACATCAAAGTTTTCAGTAATCATACCCAGTACAAAATGTACTATAGTGGAATTATTTCACTCTAAAGTAAAGTGGAGTGGCAGTATATGTTTGAGCCAAAAGGACATGCTCAAGTGAAATTAGGACCTCAACATTCTGACAAATCAATACAAATGAGCAAATGTGTTTCATTGCTCTCTGCCATTATTTGAAACAGATGCGAAAGATATGCTATTACTATTTTCATGAAAGTTCCACAAAAAATAGCAAAAACACAAAGGGTTCTATGAAACAATACATATATTTTTAAATATCACACAGACTTTAAATGATGCATTTTCAGTAATGAAGATGCTGTTCCTAGTCCACAGTACCAAAAGCTAAGTAGAAAAGAAAAGCTCTCCACTTTCCAGTATGTTCACATTCCAGGCCAAACCTATGACAATAAGAGGTGGACCATCACTAAAAGAATTCTGAATAAAAGCAGATGAAAGAGCTTCATAGAGCAGCCTGGCTCAGCCTTAGAGAGGGCTGAGGAGTACATTGATCTGAGGAAAATTCAGAGTACAGCTGCTGCTACTCCACAATAACAGGAATAAGCTGAGATAAGTTATATAGATGTGAATTCCTTCTGTGAGTCGTGCAGAAAAACCTGAGGTTCTTTTCTGTCAGAGCTCATCCCACTGAAAGGAGACGCTAGTATAGTTCTAGAACTTCCTGGAATTATTAAAATCTCTCTGGATAATTCCTGGGATACCTCAGAATGAGCTGGACGGTCAAAGAGAATGGATGATAAAAGATTCAACCTGTGAAATGTGAAAGAAAAAATAAATCTGGAACGCATGAATTCAGATACAGTTGCATTTTGCAGTGCTGTGAAAAGGCTACTTAGCTTTAAGGTGGTGGGAAAGCTATTCAGTTATTTTGCAGAACCAGTTAAAACTGCCTCTAGAACCACACCTGGCCATGCGATGAAAGTCTCTGCAAGAGGAGTTCACTCATTGAATACTTTTCTGAGAAGCTGGATCAGATGCATAGTTTTTGGGTGTGGAGATCGTCACACCCTCTTTCCACCAATCAGGTGATTCCTTTGACAGGCACGTCCTGTTTATTTACACTGTCGCGTGCCAAGCTAAGAAGATGGTGTGCTGACTTTGACAATTCTTTCTTCTCTACGTTATCATTGCCGGATGTTTTGTCTCAAAACCGTGCCAGCCCCCATGTGGGTAAACGCAGAGATTATCTTGAAGCGGTTATTATCCAACCGAAGACTGCGATCCACCTTTACCTCCAGCTCGACGACCCGGCCGGAGAAGACGGACCATGGCAGAAACCGGAGCGGAGCACAGCTTGCCTCTGCCCGACTGCAGTCTCCTGGGAGGAGTGGGGGAGCAGGGAGAGACCGCACCAACTCTTCCTCCGCCGCTAACGAGATCTCCGTAGACTTTGAGCAAAGCCAGGAAGCTTATAGGAGCAAAGACTCATTAGAGCTACTCAGAAGTTTGGTGGTTTTCAAACTTTGTTCCTATGACTTCCTGGTTGATAAGAATGAAGAGGTAATGCAGACAGTAGCAAACTAACAAATAGGAATTGGAATATTTCTGGTGATGTAGTTTTGTGGGTTCAGAACGATTTAAATTAATACTATGATGTTGTAAGCAGTATTTACAACACTATAGCAACAGGTTAGAAGAATGGCGATAAACTTAAAAGCAAGGCACACGCGATCCTACTGTTACCTCTGCAGGCAATACCTCGTCACAGTGGGCTAGATATGATTTATTAGTCAGAGCTGATAACCTTTACCCAAATATTTATAGCTGTTTAAAAACAATTAGTATCTTTACCAATTTTCAAATTTGTAAACCATAAACTGAAACCACAATACATTACAGACTATTGTGTTGTCCCTGATTGCTAACCAACCAAACATCCTGCAGCACACCCATGTCTCAAATTACAACCTGCCTTTGCACGTCAAGCTCTTTGCAACCTGTTGCATAATGCAAGCTAGACACTATTTATAAAGTAAAGTAGCTGAGAGGTTTTCTATGGACCAATATTTCTGTTCACATGTACAATGTTACTTTACATGTGGCAGATGATAAATTTGCGATAATAAATGTGTAGTTGGATTTAATCTCGTATATGTTCAGACATAAACACACTTTTCTTATCCACTAATTATTTAATGTTGTGACAAAGCTGCTTTGTCTGCCTAACAGATGCACATCCATCTACATTTTACACATCAGAGAGCTGTATCAAATCATTCTTAGGCTGTCTTCATCTTCACTCTTACTTGTCTGACTTTTGCTAAGAATATCATCTTGTGCAATTTCAATTTAGCCTGTTTCATTATAAATCTTATTAGATGTGTGAAATAAAAAAATGACCTAAGTGCTAAATCAGTACAAAAGACCGACTAAATAAAATTACGTCTGCTCAATGATAGAAAAACATAATTTGCATTAAATGTCACAAAGTTGTTATCTATAAAAGATTAATCCTTTATTGCATTTTAAACACACCTCAGATATGACAGTTTATGCAGCTACTGGCAAAATTTAATCTGCTTTTATTTAGGAAATATTGTTTATAGAAAATTAGTATTAACTTGATCTGCTGTTTTAGCAACAAACAAAAGTCATACAAAAATTTGCAGTTTTGTATGACTTTATGAACTGACCTTTCTAATAGCTTCCTAAAAGATTTTCTGCTTCATAAAACAAAAATCATCTGCACATTTGTTTCTGACATAGAGAGCTTGAATTTATTGTACTTGTGTAATTAGCTGATAAGTATTGAAGTTCAAGAAGTTATTTGCACTATTGACATTGGATGCTCTGATTCTCCAGTATATCAGGAGAATATATTATGGCCAATCTTAATTTTTAGGCATTATCTAAAATCACCAATAACTAGCAATATAATATGTATTTCAAAACCACAGTTAAACAATACCTCTGACACCACAAAACTAAGTTCAATGACAGGGTCGCAGTACAGAGATTGTACCTTTTAAAGTCTCTATTCATGTTAAATTAAATATACCCAATAAAAACAAACACATAGATACACATCTTAGTTTATTTTTCATTTAAATTTTCGTACTATTAAAACCTCATTAAGGCCAAACTGCCAGTTTTTGGTAGTTTACGTTTATAATATTTAAACATCAGGATAAAAGCACACCTGCTGCATTGCAGTGGTAATCTTTGTACACTTTTTTGCATGCAGGTATCATGCACAATCCTAACCTTCACAATAATTTACTATGTTTAATTTTATTTACTTGTTTTCTTAACTATCTATTTAGCAATAACTTGCTGCTTTTATGTTTTTACATTGTTAGGTACATTTAAAACATGTCAAGTAATTGTTTGTCATTGGGTGCTATGAGTCATCTACATGTAGATTCAGTACTATTGTGACACAAATGAAGAGCCACACTGTCATTGTCTCTCATACTCCAAGACTATAGCAATGTTTTCTCTTTTTTGCCTAGATAATGGATCTTGGTAAGAAAATTCTAGGCCAGAAGCTTTTTGATCAGCTCATGAAGATGACCTTCTATGGCCAGTTTGTTGCTGGGGAGGATCACATATCCATTAAACCTCTGATCCAGAAGAACCAGGCTTTTGGCGTTGGCTCTGTTCTGGACTACAGTGTCGAGGAGGACATCAGCCAGAAGGAGGAAACTCAGAAAGAGAGGTAATATAACATTTGTTGCTTTTTATTTTACATTAGAACTGATACTACATAAAACATGAATAACCATTTCTCTGAATTTGTGTTTTAGATGTTATTTCCATCAACTTTTATCAAATATATGACAAATTACATACATTTTATAATTTGCAACTATTCATCTAAATTGGAAAAATTAGATGAAGAATTGTGAAAAAAATAAGATTAAGATAAAAACTGTGATTTTTTTGGCACCTATTTAGATTGGCAGTATTTTGTCACTTGCCTGGCATCCGGTCACATGGACAGCACAAGGCAGCAGCTATCTGATCTGCCTCCTGATGTAAACTAGGATGACAGTAAAATCCTTGTGCAACCACTATCTCTAGACAGCAGCAATGTTACTTCACTCTCAGCTCTGGGCGTTGATGCATATGTGGAATAATTAGAACATTTTCACAGACCAAGTTTAAATATAGACAGTTTGGCCTTCTTCACAGTTACTTGAGTCAGTTGAGTGAATAAGAGGGAACATTTTGATGAGAATTTCTTAGAAGCAAAATAGAAAAATCAACTTGTCAGATTTATTCAGTGTACTGTACTAAGTACAAAGACCCTGTATATCTTGTATGACATCTCAGATTTTTAAAAGGTCAAAAACGGTGAATGAAGTGTAAGGTTTTCAGGCAGCATAATTCTAGGTTGATGTAGAGTGACAGCTGACTACTGTGTCAAATCGTGGCACAAAGAAGTACCTTAGTTTTTTTATGTTTTGTCGAATGTCATTGCCTTCATTATGACCTACTTATTCTATTTTACAGTGTTGAGAAAAAGTACATGGCTCTTACAGATTTTGTTTTGATGTTTTTATCACAGTTAAATGTTCTAGAGCTGAATACAAACTAAATACAAAAACAAATGTGGGTAATTAGTTAATTCAGTTATATTTTTACGTAGAACAAGGCTAGTTTTGATAGAGTTCATTATTTAGATTTTGCATTTTGTATTTACTATTTATTTTTTGTCTGATATTAAAATTTATTTTATGACCTGAAACATTTAAGTTTGACAGTTGCTCATTTTTAGACCAGGGGACAAAATTGCACCAACTCCATCTGACAAGCTCCCCAGTGAGCTGGAAAAGCCAGACTATAAGGAAGAGAAACAAACACTGGATTACTTTTAAGAGGGAGATGCCTACAGTAATCCCCAGGTTGTTTTGTCAGTGTTAAAAGAATCCCTGTTTTTCTATTGCCTAATATAGATTATTTAAGCAAATATTTAAAGTCTTATGTTTTGTAAGTGATAAAACAACAAATCTAATCTTGGTTTTAATGCTAGAAGTCATTACTCACTCATAATAAGTCTGAGTGGGTACTTATATCTTATTGTTAGTATTACTTAGTACTAACTAATACTAATGAATATTAGTTAATTTTATGAAACTGATGTCTGTTCCCATAACATGGGAAAATGTCTTGTTGTAAATGAAATAATCTTCTAATGCAACTAGTTCTTTTTCATCAGAATTAAGAAATTATTTACTTAAAACAAGCTCCTGTTTGGCTGAAAAGTTAACTGTAAGTTAGTTTTGTCTTATTTCAAGTGTACTAAAATATTTGCACTAAGAACTAGACCAAAGATCCAAAGATGCTGTGCTTTTACAGTGCAAACAATTCAAAATTTAGGGAACTGAGCTTACAAACTAAAATATTACTTAAAATTAGTTTTTTAAAAATGTTTTTAGTTCTATATGAATTGTATTGCAGCGTGATCCAATTTTCAACTGCTTCATTCTGTCAAAATGTTGCAGTGGTAAAAGGACACAACTCCCATCAGCTCTTCTGAATTTCTGATGAGTGACTTGCTCTCTGTTAAGTCAGATGTTTGTTTACATCTGATACCTTATGATGAGAAGGGGAAATAGGTCAAGTGAAAAGTGACGCTTCAAGGCCCCATGAGGGAGTCAGCATCAAACATCAAGGATGTTTCAGCATACAGCGTTTAAGGTCATCAAACACAATGACACTCTACGGCATGCCACAAGACCAAAAATGTTCACAAAGAAATGTCAATTCGCAAAGTCTGATGCAACTTGCTTTTCTAATGTTGCCCCAATCCTGAGCAAATTAACTGCCTTTTCTCAACACGCCTATTTCAGCTCAAGCGTTTCCGCTGGAGGGAAAGGGAGCATAGGTAAGCTGCCTTGTTTTGTTCTCATTTGTGTACACAGCACATGACGCAATTAGAAGAAATAGGCATGCAAATTTGTTTTCATCCCCAGGCGAGGGCTACAGAGAGAAAAACTACGAAGCAGGCGAGCAATTAGGTGACAGTCAGAGAGAAGTGATCGGAACCTGCACATATTTCTATGCTGATGAGGCCAAATGTGACCAGCATATGGAGACCTTTATGAAGTGTATCAAAGCATCTGGTAGGTAAACTAAATAAGTGACACATTTTGAAAATAAGCTGGTTTCATGCATTTTATTGAAGTCATAAATTTAAATAGGACCCCAATAGTTATGCAATATGCTTATTTACTTCTTTCTAAATTGTTACAGCAAATGTCTTTACATCATAATCAGACAGATTCCTATCCATAGGTGGGAGTTCTATGGATGGCTTTTCTGCAATCAAAATGACTGCACTTGGACGACCCCAGCTTCTGGTAAGCTGTAAATGATAATGTAAAGCTCAGTTTGACAATCTAGCTCGAGGAATAGCAGCAGGAGAGAAGAAGAATAAGATCTTTTCTTCTCTTTGTTTCGATAAGCTCCGGTTCTCAGAGGTCCTCGTGAAATGGCAGCGATTTTTCACGTTCCTGTCATCACAGCAGGATGGCATGGAGTCCTTGGAGCAGAGGCTGGAGCTGACACAGTTGCAGGTGAGTTTTTTCTTCTTCTTTGAGTCCAGAGATCTTTTAATTCAATCTCATATGGGTAAATTTATCTCTCACAAACACCACATAGGCAGCAACAAGATATTACTACATGTTGTAATGCAGGAGCTTATTTTTCAACCTTATACTACATGCCTAAAATAATGGGGCTTGAAAGATGCTCGGAAGTGGAGTCTGCACCTGTATTCAGATTGACTCGTGTTTGAACATTAAGGACACTGAGAAAATTTGCAATTCTAACAGTGAGGAGATAAGTTGGCGAACTGATGTGCAGCTTGTCTACATGTTAAAGTTGGTCTTGTCTTTTCTTGCTGAGTATGCAGATCCTCTTTTCAATCAATAGCCACCATCAGCATGTGGGGGTGTGCATGAAGGGGTGAACCAGTGGATGTAATGTAAAGCACTTTGGGGACTTTGTGAGGCACTATACAAGTACAGACTATTACTATAATCTAAAGACCAAAACCTAGATTCTTGCTCACCTTAGTGAGATGCTGTTTACATTGGAATTTTTTGTTAGGAGATAAAAACGTAAGACAATGAGCTAGACAGTAAGAAAATACAAATAAAACAGGACATGTAAGAATAAGATAAATTAATGTACAATAAATCAAACTAAGGTTTATTGTAGGATAAACTAAGGTAGGATAAATTAGGCTAAACTAAGACAAGTTAAAAATCTGAAAATTTGATCAGATAAGAGAAGATAAATTATTTTAAACTCAATTTCACTGAACAATGACAGGCAATATGCTACAATAACTTTATCCTACTCAAAGTAAACCAAGTAAAGGTAAGATAAGGTAAAGTAAATTAAGGTTGAAGGGAAGCTTGTTTAAACCAAACTAAGTTAAAAAGTCAGACATTAGAAAAGTTAAGTTTTAATCTTATCTGAATTGTGAACTAAGAAAACTCAGAAAACTAACTAAGGCAACCTGACATAAACTATGTTAGGATAATATAATCTAAAGTAAGAAAATTATCTTAAACAAAGATAAATGGTAGAAATAAGGTAAAAGGAACAGTTCCTTTACCAAAAGATAAATCAGGCTTAGCAAAGTTAAGGTCAACTGACTAAAGCTGATCTAAGTTAAGCCAAAGCTTGAGCTTAATAAAGCTAAGTTAGACATTTTATTGATTCTTACGTGGTCAAACCTTACTGTCAACACAACGACAAAAAACAGAAGCAGTCAAAGCATAGCATGCATATTGTCTTTGAGTTCTGTTTAATCCAATTAAGCTAAAGTGAATAAGTAAGTTATGTTAGTTGTTGAACATACATCTGTACAAGATATGACTATCTAGGGTTCTGCAAGTTTAAGTATCATTTATTTACTTTTAGACTTTTTCCACAAATAAATACTCCTATTAGCTACTGCTAGGAAACAACATGAACACAAGAATCAGAATTAAATAGCTTTTGACATATGGCAAATACTTGCCTGTTAGCACATGAAATACATTTTTTGGTCTTCCTCTCAGCTTCTCTGTGCAGTCAGAAATCTGCAGGCACATTATTTCTCATTAGCATTCTTGAGCCGCTTTGCATTGATCATTAATTGGATATAAAGCCTAATCCAAGTGTGCTCATTTCCACAAGCACTGTGATTTATAAGGGGAGGATGTGCATGTCTACTACATTTTCTTATTATGTCCTTCTGATGCTCAGCACATTTATGAATTTTGCAGAGTCACAATTTTATTAAGTATCCTGCACGCAGATTTATTGAGAAGGCCCTAGAAATGTAGCTGTTTTTGTGATTACAGGAACTGATCATCAAACTGGGTGCAAAAGGTGACTTCCATGGCTGGTTTACTAGAAAGAAAGGAGACTCAGCAGGGTAGGCACAAACACATAATACCACATGTCCATTGTATACAGACAATCTACTTTGTCTTTACATGAGGTGTGTTTTGTTAGATTATTGACGCTAATGAGAAATTATGCACAATGTTTGCATCACATTGTTGCAAACTTTTATCATAATTTAGTGCAATTATGTAATATTCTTCCATTTTTATCCCCAACAGATGCATTGACATCCTTGATTGGAACAGTTTACTAGATGACAGAGTGAACACATCAGACCTGCTTTTAGCTCCAAATGTAAAAGTGAGAAGAGCATAATTCTTTGAAGCATAACACAATTCAAATACAATTTTATGCATTAGATTTAGGGTCGAATTAATTCTTCTCTTGCAAACTTGATAAGCATAAGTTACAGTTAAAATGTTGGTTTTCATTAGCACCTGATGAATATTTTTAGACCTGTTGCTGCTAGCATTTGGATTTAGTTATAATCCAAATGAAAGAATGTACTTAAAGAATGTACTTAAAATTTGCAAAAAAGAAATGAAGTGATGCAATTATAATTTTGAAGCTCTGAAAACAACTTGCTGCAGTTAATTTATTTAACAACTATGGACTTGAAATTCTATGAAAACCATCAATACACCATATTTTAAAGGTTAAGCTCTCTGACTTTTATTTTACTTTTTTCTTTATTTTATTATATGCAGTATTCCACTAGACAATCAACTAATCTCATTTAGAAATTTTTAATAGCATTCTCATCAAAAGTGGTATTATCAAAAAAATAAAAAAACTACTTAACACCCTAATAAAGAATTTGGCTCTTTAGAAGCTAAGTACATAGTTTTCGTTTTTTTAAAACCAGTTAAAGTTAATTGAGGTTAAATATTTCCTATATGAGGCAGTAATTTAATGTGACAATATGTAAAATTAAAACATTACATAAAAAGTGACAAAGGATGAAAAGAATTTACTGGAAGACTTATTTATTTATTTGATCAAACTGAACCTTTTATATTTTTATATTTATAAAACTCCTAGAATTTGAAAATACATTTAAATTATTTAAATAGAGCTACCACTGTGTTTTAGTAGTAGCTCTATGTCTACCTGAGCTACATAGAGCTCAGATATACACAAAGGTAAGGTAAGGTAAAAAGTACCTTATCTTACCTTACCTTTTAGATATGTTTTGGTCCGTAGGTTAGTCTGTGCTTGTTGTTTCTATAGCTGGATAAACTGGAGCCTCTGCTGAAAAACTTCACCATAGAGGATGAGAATCAGCTAAAGAGGACATTGGAGCGCCTTGATGTATTGGCCAAGGTAATCAGAAATCACATGGAAGCTCTAAATGTTTATTATGGATTAGCTATGAACACAGTTTTAGCAAAGTTGACATTTTTGACCAATATCAATATATACAACTTTTTTGTGCCTTTTCTTACAATGTTTCTGCTTGCAATGTCTATATATATATATATATATATATATATATATATATATATATATATATATATATATATATACAGTACAGACCAAAAGTTTGGACACAACTGTGTGTCCAAACCTTTGGTCTGTACTGTATATATATATAAAACACAATATATGTTACTGTATGGACCAATGAATACACATTAGTTAAGCAGCTCTGAAAACAACTTACTTTAGTTCTTGTATAATCACCTTATATTCACTCTTAAAGCTGTCATTGTGCAAATCTGTGTGTTTTTTTGTTCAAGTTAGAGAATTCCATTCATAATGTAATTAATAAAACTTGAAAAGTGCTGTATAAAGGTTCCTACGGAGTATGAAAAAGTATGAAATTTGTTTATAAATATATGTCCAGAAATGGGAATTGGTAGTCTAAATACGGCATCCAGCTGTATCCATCCTTCCATCCACCCACGAATTCATCAATCCATTTGTCCTTTCATTTCTTTGTCCATCCATCACCAACCATCAATCCCTTTATTTATATGCTGTCCATCCATTAGTTTTTCTGTCTCCTGTCCTTCCATCCATCTTTCTCCATTCAGTTATGTTTTTTAGACTTTGTATTCAAACTTACATCGCTGTCGGTATTTGGAGTAAATTCATAGTGATTTTTTTTCGGTCTTTGTAATAACAAAATATGGACGGAGTCTAGAAAGGTGTGGAATTTTGTATCAGAGAAATGTGCATTACCCATTGTATTTAACAGTCAAAATGTTAAATATGATTAATTCTAGAAAAAAAAAATCTTGACTGGTACATCATTAAGTAATTTTAATTAAAAATATTGTTTCACAGTGTGCCTTAGAAAACGATGTTCGCTTAATGGTGGATGCAGAGCAAACCTATTTCCAGCCAGCCATCAGTAAACTTACACTGGATTCACAGAAGATCTACAACAGGGAGAAGCCTGTTATTTTCAACACCTACCAGTGCTACCTAAAGGTTAGAACCAACAAAACCAAACAATTAAACTTATAAATTACCTGAGAATTGTAGCAGTACAATAACTTTAAAGAATTTTATGTTTAAACAGCTAAAATATTAGATGTAGAGCTCTAGAGGTAAAGACGAATGAGAACATAAATAAAATCTCACTTGCTCTTCTCTTTTTATTTTGCAGGAAGCATACAAAAATGTAACTGTGGATGTAGAACTGTCCAGAAGGGAGGGTTGGTGTTTTGCCGCTAAGCTGGTACGTGGAGCATACATGTATCAGGAGCGAGAGAGAGCGGAGGAGTTCCGATATGAAGACCCTATAAACCCCAACTATGAGTCTACTAGCACAATGTACCACAGGTTTGAACCATGGCTTGTTTCTTCATTTATTATAATCTGACTAAATCTGATACTTTGGAACTGAATATAAAAACTAAGTTCACATTTTCTATTTTCATAAAAAGCTAGCTGACTATGGTAGCAAGCAATTTTTCTTTGGGTCCCAAAACTAATCACTAAATCAATAAAACATATCTAATCCCAAACATTGACTTGGAGAGCTTGGATACGATATATAAGAAGCTATTATATTTTTAGTGCCTTGCATTTAAACTCTGCTTTTGAGTAAGATACAATAATTTCCCATCTAGTTAGACTCCCCCTACCTTTTGTGCCCACACCTGGTGTAGATGTTAGTGGATAACATGCAGAGGCTCAAGTCATCGGTAGGGCCTTGTGATGATGGAAAAGAACCAGGAGAGTGAGGAAAAAATAGCTTAATTTCAATGGCTATTGAACTTACAATAAAAGACAAAACTAATACAATTTCACTTTTTCCTTGTATTGTGCAACCCTAATTGTGACCATATCTACGATGTTTAAAGAAAATATTACAACCAACCTCTGTTTATTTTCATTTGTCCTTTGGAAAGGTGTTTGCACTATGTGCTGGACGAGATTGCTCTTAACAGAAAGGCCAATGTTATGGTTGCCTCTCATAATGAGGACACAATAAAATACACCCTAAAAAGGTAAGATTAGATTTCTCGCCAATGCACTATTTAAAGTAATAATATATATAAATATATATATATATATATATATATATATATATATATATATATATATTTCTCTCGACCGCATGTGTCTCAGAAACTGAGCTAATGTTATTTGTTTGTCTCAATCATTCAGAATGAATGAGCTCGGTCTCTTACCAGCAGAGAACAAGGTGTTCTTCGGTCAACTACTGGGCATGTGTGATCAGATCAGCTTCCCACTGGGTGAGGAAAACACAGAAAGCACCCTGCCCACTCTCCTCCACAGTCACACAGGGACAAGGCAACAATCCTTCCTGCCTTACGTAACAATGATTTGAGAGTTTCAGTCCAGCCTCTGCAGGATGTGCATTATCTGTCCTCCCCCCTGCAGCTCTCAGCTGCGTCCCATGAGGCCTTCAAGCTACTCTCAGGAACCTTACGGGTTACACCGACAAACATTTCACATGTCAAAGCCGGCCTCCAGCCTGCAAGGTGACATATGAACTGAGACAACTCAGTATTGACCACCTGTCTTAACGAAGTATCACTGTTGTTCTCACCACTTTATTTGTCAGTCAAAGACAGACACAGTGGTGAAAGACAGCTGTCTGTCAACATGGGGCTCAGGATGAAATGAACTGTTGTGGATGTAAACAGAGACACACCAATTCTTTTTGTTGCTTTCTAAAGAGAGAGAGAAGGTGCAGTCATACTGGAGTCACTACCTTCCAAACTATATTAGAGATGAGATGAGATTTTTATTATTTGTCAGTCACTCAGAAAGTCAAAACTTATGTATTTCTATGATATTGTCTTTTAGGAAAACTGTTAGCCAGGAGGCTTTTGTCAAAACTTTGTTTTGCTGCAACGTGTTTAGTTTGATGGATGATTCTGATAAAACATTTATCTGAAAGGTAAACACCAAGAAAATCATAGTTATGCTTAGCAGATAACCTGACAACTTCAAAGTCAGTGCAGCTGAGCAACAACAAGAGTCCATTTGTAAAATGTCCTTTTGGGTCAATCTAACATAACATGTCCTGTTCTGTGGAAATAGCCATGGGCTGTGAGATTCTCGTGGTTTAATAACCTAAAGCAAAAATACAATTCTTGTAATTATTGACTGACAAAACATATATAATTAAAGTGAAGAATACTTTCTAATATTGACTTTTCATCTACAAAGACTGTTGCTTTGCTTTTCTTCCCAGTTTAGTTGGCCAGTTAGATTTTATGATTTAGTCAAAATTGACCCATAATTAATTTATTAGAGCTGCTATGTAGAAATAATAAGCTAGATTCTCAAAATAATAAATTTTTCTAACCTGGCCAACAGTTTTTTGTTCAAGAAAACAAAAGGAGCATGATTATTTTGAAGATGCTTGTTTTGATTGAGTCTTAGAGTGACACTTATTATGACACTTAATATGGCAAATGTTACTGTCAGGAAATAGGATAGTCAGACTGTGAGTTCCCATAAATACACACACACAAAAAAAATCATTTTTAAAGACAGGGTCACAGGGTCAGCGCGACCCCACTGGACTGCACAGACTAAAAAGAGGGGTCGAAATGACCTCATCTCTTAAGACTTAATGATGTCAGTCAAAGACAGACACACTGGTTTAAGATTGTTGTTAATCCTCTTTTTTTTTTTTTAAAGATGCAGTAAAGTCTATATTTGGTAATACACAAGAAACTGTTTTTTCTGAGAGCGGCTTAACTGTCCAAATAAAAATGACTTTCATTTTATCATAGTGGATGTTGGCAAACTGACCAATTATCTCACTTACTCGGAACATTATGTATTTTTATTTTTGTCTTCTCATTTTTTTTTTTTCTGAGATTAAAGTGAGATTAGAACCGATTATTTTTTGAACTCTTAGGTTTTTACTTAATCTTTTGTGAGCAAACGTTGATTGATTAGCTTTCAAAAACATTGGTTCTCCTTGAAACTAGTAATAGGTCTACAAGGAAAGGTATAACAAAATTATTTCTTTTAATGATAGAATACCTTGTTTTCTTTGTCTTATCTCAGGCCAGGCAGGTTTTCCTGTCTACAAGTACGTCCCCTACGGGCCGGTGAGTGAGGTGATGCCCTACTTGTCCCGACGGGCACAGGAGAACCAAGGCTTCATGAAGGGTGCCCAAAAAGAGAGAGAGCTGCTGTGGAAGGAGTTGAAACGTCGACTTGTCTCTGGGGAGCTTCTCTACAGACCAGTGTACTGAAAACACAGAAGCAGAAACCGAGAGGAGAGTTTGTCAGCTCCTTGAGGGATTTTTTTTTAGCAGCAGCCGCTATCAAACTTTCTCTCTAGCTTGATGGCTACTGCTGCAGCTGTCTGCTCCAACTCTCTCCCTGTGCATGTCCTGTTTTATTATGTTCTGTAGTTTTTCCTTTTTTTTTTGCAGATGAAGTGCATGGGGCTTTATTATTTTCACCCACCTTCAACCCATCCAAGTCCTGTTACAGATCCCTATTTCTTTTTTTATCTGCCACAACAACTAACAGCGTTCCTCATTTTTGTCATTGTGCTGTCTGTAGAGCTCTGCCATCCATCAAATGGGCATCTTTACTGCTCCAAAAGGACTCCCTAAAATGTCAACAACACTAGGGTGGGCATCCTTCGTTATTACTCCATTTATCTTGGAGAGGATAGGTAATAATAAAAATAACAGACTGGATTTAAATTGCAGCAAAGGACACATTTTCCGTTTTATTTTTTATCCATTCTATTCCAGCCACGCACTGCCAGTGAAGGCATCCCTGTACTGTGTCTTTGTGTCTGAAAGTGTGTCGCCAGTTTGAAAACAAGACTTGTTCCTGAATCATTGAGAAACCTTAAAACATATTATATCCCTCATCTCTTTATAATTTGCAATTTAAAAATGTCAAGGTTTCTATTTTTGTGCTTGATGGATTCTATCGGTGAGGTGTTGCAAGTAAAAATGTTATATTGGTTAACCTTTTATACTAGGATCTACAAACCTGAGTTGTTTTTTTTTTATTTTCACACAAAGTTGCCTTTTCCTCATCAGTGGGTTTTGATAAATTACACTGGTATAAATATATTGAAAGGAAATCTTTTTTTTCTGATATAACTTTGTAGCAATCCAAAATCGTTCAGTAAACAAATGGAGCGTCTTACAAATAAACACAAACCTGGAACTCTTACATTGTGTCACCTTACAAACACAAATTTCAATGGATTTGATTTAAACCAGTTATCATTACCACATTATTGTGAAGTAGAAGGGAAAAGCATATGTAGTTTTCAAAATTTTTGTGGGCATTTATATTAAGTTCCTTAGAATCAATACTTTGTACACTCATCTTTCACTGCTGTTTCAATTGCAGTTCGTTTGGGTTTCATCTCTACCAGCTTTGTAGATCTAAAGACTTCAATTTTTTTTTTTATTTTTCTTTGACAAATGTTTCAGACTGTATGTCTTCACAGACATACTGTCAAATTGCACAGTATATAGACAGTATGTGAACAACAATTTTCAAGTGTACTCAAGAGGATGTAGGTCATGAATATGCTTTGATGTTGCTGTATGTCCTGCGCTGTCGTACTTATGGAACCTCTCCCTTAGTCTTCAGTCTTTTGCAGCCTGGAACATGTTTACTTCCAGAACTTACCTGCATTCATTTCCATCATTTGACCTGCTCTCCCATCTCGGCCATTCCCACAGCATAATAATTCTAGCTTTCCAATTACACAGAGCATTTTGCTTGTCGGGCAAAAAGTTCAGATTTGGTCTGAACTGATCAAAGCAACTTCTTCCACATATTCAGCGTATAGCGGTACTTTCAACCGATTCCCCCACCTGTACTGTATTTCAATTAAGCTTCTCCCAAGTTGTTCAGTTGGACAGTCATGACTTGTGGGCTGTATATCTAAGACGTTTTAAGACATTAAATGTATCTTAATAAATGTAAGAGTTTGTGTAACCCTGCAGAAACCTTTTGAAGGTTGGACTGGATTTTATTTATGGCTATCAGAGTAAAGAGACTTGAACACAAATACCTTTCAGATTATTTTGTCTCTTTTTCTTCCCTCTTCACAGACATACATTTCAAATGCACATAACATTTTGTGGTTGTAATGTGACACAAGTGGAAAAGTTCAAAGACTATGCAAGGCAGTGTAAAACACTAAAGGAGCAATAGAGCATTTTCACATTTTCTTTTTACAAAATTAGTACAGTAAAGGGTCATTTTCACACTTTAGGTTTCACCAGGAAATACGTTTTCCTCAGTTATTGATACACAGTTCATATTTATGTCAGGGGGAAACTAAGCTTCATAGTAATTATGGCCTTGTCATTTTGTGCGAGGAGTCTGTGCTCTGTAGACCATCATCATTTAATTACCCCTGATACTTCACTCAGTGCAGATCACAGAAATTGGATGCATTAATCATTACTCAAAAGAAATGTTAGCGGCTGGTGAGTTTTACTGCGGCAGAGCACCGCAGAGCTGTCACTGTTGCTCTGTTCTATTGGTTTAATTAAGAATCAAGATGCCTTTGATTTTAGGAACACCTTCTGGGTATACATTTGCCAACAGAATCCCTTCTCACTGGTTTTCCTGGACGTTTTTGGGTTTGCTTCACAGATTACAAATCGAAGAATTTTGCACAGCTTCCAAATCAGCTAAACCTACCATCCACTTAACATATTATTAACCAAGACAGCATTGAAGGACACAGTCAGGCAGTAAGTCAGCATAGGAAAATATGACTGGTGTAATGCTGACTTTTCTCAGTATGATTGTTTAGGTGAGTCTTTGTTATTTTAAAAGGTGAAAGTTTGGTGTCTTCCAAAGCGCTGCTCATCTAAATAAAAAAGCATTATTTTTCAGGGAAACGTCTCAACCTTTGGTTTTTTTTTTATGAAATAGATGGATTGGCTCGTTGCTGCATCCCAGCTGCTGTTTGAGCCATAATCAGGGATTGTGTGCCAGTACACGAACTGACAGTAACAAATATAGTAGCTTTGAGCCGCTGTGGAGTGTCATGTATTTTTATCTGTTGACAGCGAACTAAGAGATTACAGGAAACCATCCACATTCGGTTTAAAAGCCGCAATCATATCCACAGTGGGGGAATAATGCCAAAGCTTTATTTCTCTCCGTGAGATCGCAGGGGGAGTTATCAAAAATAATTTTGTGAAATACAGTTGAAGGCTGATGCATTATGCTTTTTGAATGCAAAGGGAGAGTTTTCAGTCCTCACCCCACTGGATTTTATATCACTGGAACCAAATTTTTATTATTACGAACATTATCATTTTTGGTTGAACTATAAATTATATAAACTGCTGTAGGAGTATTGCTTCATCCCTAACCACAAGCTGATTGGCCTTTTGATTATGACCTTACTAGAACTACAGAAAAATCCAGTTGGTTGCTTAATCAATCATTGTAGTATTCCTATAGTTCTCCTCCATAATTCAACAAAATACACTTTTCATTGGCATAAAAGACAAATATCAGAATTCTATGAACAGACAGCACACTCTGTTTTCTGACATTGCACCATGATCACAAAATTATTTGTACATGGTCAGCCAGAATCCTGAGGGCAGTTTAGAGCAGGTCTGTCAAAGTGCTACATGACACAATGTCAATATTTAACAGCAACATCTGACACTAGCATGACTCAAATGTCAAGCCAGGAGGAAGAGTTGTTAACATTCAGCAAGGCAGTGACATTTCTCCATAAAATAATTGGCAACACATAAGAAGATGTTCACAAAATCCAATGTGATTACAGAAGAACGGGTAAACAAAGCTGACAATTGGCTGGGTCCCACTAATTATTGGCTACATACACCTGTCATGTTGTTCTTGAATATATGTAACATTTGAAATAAAATAAAAAATAACTTTGAAGAAGACCAAATAAACAACTATAACACTAACAAAACAAAACCACACAGGCACTCTTTTGACACCTGCTTTAATATTGCACCTTTTGTTTTATTTAGGGTGTAAAATGTCTATTCACTAGAAAAATGACTTATGTCAACACCAAACATCTCATTTATTTGTTTATTTTCTGTGCTCAAATTGTGGAATTAATCAGAGAAATGTCTCAAAACCCCTACCATATAAGCCATTTAACAAAGTAAGCGTGCTGAAGTATTTTCATTGGTGCAGACACAGTAAAGTTATTCAGGAGGACAAATTGCTCCAAAGTCAGTAACTGGATGCAACAGGCTTACACCTTTTTCTAGCATGTTTAATAAACCAAACCACACAACATCCATAACAAGTGACATGGAATGTATTTGGATTTTATTCTGTCTATACAACTGTATTGAATTGACTATATTTGTACAGTATATAAATTGGATTATACCTTAAGAAAACTTGTTGAATTTGTGCCATATCAATAAACTGAAATGAATTACTTAGTCATTTCTGCAACAATTTGGGCATCACTTAACTAAAGCATCAGCACATATGTGCAGTACAGATGGTCCTCCTAAACTCCCTGTCCAACGGAATATTTCAAAAACCAGTAATAACCTTGCTTAACTACTGATCCTCTTATGTACAGCAAAGTATCAGATACACAGAAAAGGCAAAACTTGAACCTTATTTACTCGCAAAATTTCTGATGGATTATTATCCTGTTGAATACTGCAAATACTATTTAGTTTTGATGGAAAACTGATTTAGTTTTTTTATGTCACCTGCCTTGCTGTGATATGTCAATCTTAAAAGATCAGAGTCTTTTTAACCAGGGTTTTTTCTATGAAGCTCTGTAGTAGCAATGACATGAACTCTGTAGTACACTCTACCATCAGCTTTAGCTTTTTCCTTCCCTTATTTCCAAGACTCCAGATGTCAAACACAGAGAATGGTTTTGGTCAGAGAGGAGAAATCTGTCTACCCTACCTTAGTTTACTTCCACAAAGCTCACATATTTCCTGTATTGATGGCATTTTCACTCCATTCTTTTTCTGTGATGCTAGTAAGTAGCTACACATCTATTCCAGGATGAATTTTTTATACCGACGTAGAAAGTAACAAGCAAAAAGGTAGTATTGTTGGATACTATATCATCATGAATATAGCATCCAACAGTTCTTCCTGTTTCAGAGGGGAACTCAAATGGTTGTCTCATGCGATAAACCTATATGGTTTGGAAAAACAACGTATCGGTTGCCTGATGTGTCATGCTTCATACTTTAGATTTAAAATGATAATAGTTGACATTCAAATTCACAAATGCAGAGGGTAAAATAGTAGTGGACCAGGTCAAATCTGATTTCTAGGTTTTTGTTCCAACAGTTTTACTTTGGATTTCTAAATATTGGCTTTTTAACTTTCGTCCAACCATGAATAGAATATCTTTTATCAACACTTCACATTTACCATCACTTAATTGAAAATGTGATAAATCATTGGATAAATTTAACCCTGTACCCCAGACCTAGTCCCAGAGCTACAGAAGCCCCTTGGCTGCCATAAAGCCCTGATGTGAATCAGTGAGTAAACAAATGAGTCGTAAAGATAGCAGATGGGAGCTGCGATCACTAATCTCATCGCCCTACATAGAGTGGCAGAAGCATAGATAATCAAGGGAGCAGGAATGAAGAGAGAGCGTGTTATGTTTTATGTCGTGCACACTGGCAAGTTGACACACTTTTATTTTACACATCAAAGCTTCACATTGTGCCACCTCCATCAGTGTCATCACTGAGCCATCAAATGGAGATGACTGCAAAACCTCCTGAGTGGATTCCTCAGGCAGAATGTTGACATTTCTTACAGTTCTTGCAAAAATCTGAGTTGGAAGAAAAATGCAAATAAATAACGCATCACATGCCTCTCACATTCATTTTTTTTTCTTTTCACTCAGTCTACGAACTGGTTTGTTTTTAGTTATCTCATTTGAAAGTGCGCACAGCCGTCAATGGAAAATTCAAAACACAATGACTGCGGCCTATCGTTCCTTTCACTGTAAATAACAGTTTTACCTGAACACACAAACAATTTGCTCTGTGCCAATGAGCACCACCCACATATTATAGATCATTAAACCACTTTCATCTCCTCTCTTTGAGATGCATGCTGTTTTTCCTTTGAAAGTACCCAGCATTGTGCTGCACCAATGGGCCATGCATGGATTAAACAAAAAACAGGGTGGGGAAGATGAGAGGAGGCTTTTCTGTATGTGTGTTAAAGAGGAAAAAGAAAACTGCTCAGAGAATGCCGTCAGTGAAGGAAAGGAAGTGATCCATCACAGTGTCTGCCCACATAGCCATGTTTAATTTATTTCCCTGCAACTCGAGGATTCCCAACTTTCCCTTAATGCACATCTAACGCTTAAAGACACACAAGTCTAAATGTATGTCCAAGTGTGCATAAGAAAACCAAGAAAAATAAAAAAAATAATAAAAATGTTATGTGGAACCAATCATTTACTGACTCACACAGACACACCTGGTGGCTCATGCTCACATTTTCCCCCCGATCAGATCCTACATCTATCAGTGAGGGGTGAGAGATGATTTTGAGCGGCTCAGTGTTTTGATCATTAGTTTGGTCTCATGGAGTGCAGTAGCAGTGAAAAATGAGACCACTATCTCATGGCCACCTGTTCTTTCAATAAGAGAAGAACAATTCCCAATCATCTGATAGATTGGACTTGATGTATGGAGGGCAAAACATGTTGGTGTGTTTTTCCAGTTGAGTGTTTATTTGTGCCTGCCTGCCTCTGAGTTCCATTCAGCCAATATAGAATATAATAACCACTACAGAGCTTGGTGGAGAATACTAGATGTTCACAGGGCACAATGAATGTACTCTACCTGTCAGGTCACAAGAGAAAAATGTTATCATTTTACTTTTTTCTCAGATACGTATAATGTTAACATTTCTCAGTCAAAAGGGCTTAGTGATTCCCTTGTCTTATAACTCACAGTATTATCAAAGGCAGTTTTTCTTTGCATCAAATCAGAATCTTTCCCCATCCTTATGTCCAGGAAAAGTCAAGAGGAGATGTCAGGGATGGAGGCTTACAGAGCTTACTGAGCTTTTTAAACTTTCAAAATAAGAGTTATTCTACATCCTGCAGCATTTTGGAAGAGCAGATGGACATCACTTACGTGGTTCTTCACTACACCGAAGTGTTGCTATGAATTTGTGTCCATTTTGTCACCTACTTACGCCTGCTAAAGCGACATTATCAGCTTTGTTCTTGAGATGCCACCAACATCACAGCTCAGCATAGAAATACTTATGTGAACTATTCTCACTACAACATATGCACTCTCTTAATGCTTGTTTAATTTTTATATGATGATTTTAAAAGAACAAATTTTTAAGAATCAAAAAGATTTTTCCTAAAAACTAAATTATCAGATGGATTTATGTCAAATAAAGGCAAAGCAAAGAAGTGATCCACATTTCTTTGCTTTATAGCTTCTATCTCAGATTTTTATCTGCAGTATGTTTTCCTGTATATTACATTTTTTGCCCCTTTAAGGCAAATAAAATGGTGCCTCAGTTCTCAGTTAAATAAGTATCTTAACAGATCTAAAGAGCAGTGGACGTATGCAGACAACGTTAGCACAGTTGTCAAGAAGGTCTCTCTCTTTGTGAACTTTCTCACAATGTATGCATGGATTTTTATTGGCTGTTTTTTTCCCCAAAGATAAAGACTCCTGAAACATTTTGTTCCCTTACTGATGAACTGGCAAACCATCTAACCTCTCTCCAAGGTCAGCTGGGATCTGCTTTTTTTTTTTTTTTAAAGATGACAAATAGAGGCAGTGCTTTTGTTGAGACAGCAGAAGTAAGCCAAGGTAAATTCTGTTAAACTGAAACTTTATGGTGTAAGCAGGTTGTTAAATGCCCTTATTTTTGCTGTTTAGAAAATACTTTCAATTTATAAGAGTCTTACAATGCTTTAAATGGTTTAAGATAAGCTGCTGATGTCTAAAGATTTGGTGCTTGCATTGTTATTTCATTTTAGCCTTCTAAGGGTTAAAATAGGATACTGTTTCTCTCCCAACTTTCATCTTGCACAAAACAGAATAGACTATGAGCATATCAATGACCCGTTACCAGGAGATAATCACATTTTCCATAGGCCATAGTTATTATTTCTGATCTGTTGCTTATCCAGTCTTTTAAACTTTTTGGGGGCCTAGTTTTCATTTTGTATGTGAATTCACAAGAGGGGGTCCTTGTAAGAAACTGCATGTCTGCTTTTGACATTTTCTCCCTGCTCTGAATAAAATCGATTAATGGGAAAACATCAAAGTTATTGTCTGAGCAAGTGAACCATAACAAAAAGTCTCTGATCCATGCCTTGGATTTGTGAGAGCAAGCAATTTGCTGAAATAAAATGTTGCCTGACTATATTTCTACAAACAATATATCCACATAATATCAATACTTTTCATGTTGCCATTTCATGTTCCCAGAAGTGAATGACTTATCGGCCATCTAGTAACTCCATATTGAAAGGAGATGAAGGAACCTTCATTCAAGGAAGCAATCTTTTTTAGAAGGTTTCAGGCCTGACTGAGTGTCCTCTGAGTCCTCTATCAAACATTTGTTTTAGCAGTAAAATAACATGTGGATTAGTGAGCTGTTTCAATCAGCAGAAGACCAAAGTGCTTCTTTTCCTCTCATTATTTTGACAAGGATTATGGAGATATCCTGGCCAGACACAGGATATCTGCAAATGTAACATAAGGTGAAAGATAAAGATTTTTTAAGCATTAGTAAAAATTAACATTGACTTATTCATGACAAAGTGCTACAACATTAGAGCTAAATTGATTTGTTTTGTGTTTTGTTACCAGATCCTTTACACTATTGTGCACTTCTTAATATTTAACACCACTTTATATGATAAGAGCAGGTAACTTAGTCAAATTACATCCCGGTGCTGCAGAAACAATGCCAGTGGCTCGATTTCAACTTTTCTCTGACTGAGAAAATCTCTTAGCCTTTAAAGAAGCAGTGGAGCTGTTACTGGCATGTGGAGCAACCAAGTCTCTGGTGGAAGAGGTTGTTGTACTGGCATGTGTAATCTGTAATATACCATGACTTTACCAGGCAATGCGATTCACGGAAAACATGTTCATTTTATGCATTTCTAAGCCCAGTCATTTTGTTCAGATTTGTTTCTAGTTTTCAAATAATAAGCAAGTCTTGGTTTGGGCGCAGACAGAAGCATACTTTTCAATATTATGCTGCATTAATATTTGTATTTCCTGATAATTATACACAGTGGAACTTCTTGTATATACACAGTTAAACTTGTACTTTAAACTGCAGTAACTTTAAAAAAAAAAGTTTTCTTACATATTTGTTAAAAATGGCACTATGTTGTGACTCGTGGCAGTGTAGCAGGTGACAAATAAAAATCCTTCCTGTCATCCTACTGCAATCTACAGAAATGCACCGCTCCGAGAAAGAAATAATCAATCAGAATCAGGAAGAAGGATGGTGTGCACACACAATTTTGCTTATGTATGTGCTGCTCAAAATTGTTGGTTTTCTGCAGCTGCTAATGGCAAACAACACCTTTATCTGCCTTCACCAGTGGCCATGGATATTAGCCTGCACATCCATGGTAGGTTCTGCTGTGGGGAAGGAGCTGCAGTGTAGCAGAGAGCAAAGGGGAGGGTGTCACCAGTGCATACACGAGCGTGATGGAAATTGCCCCTCGAGGACAAATAAAGTCATTTGAATTTGGATAAAGCCCTCCTCCTTGTTTTGGTTGTTGTTTCTGACCAAGTGGTATATTTCTGCAGATGGCAGTTGGACCACAAGCTGGAGACAGAGGAGCTAGATATTTTCACAGATTATCTAAATGAGGTTATACTGTCACTGCATAGTGAAAGTTTGAAGAAATATGTAAAAACATGAATTTTCTATAAATGTCACATACTGCATCTTTAAAAAACATTAAGAGAAATTCAGTTTTCTTTCTTGAATGAAAATGATATAATTTGTCAAGTAAAACATTTCACATTGACACAAGTCAATGTGCCATACAGTGAATGTACAGGACACATATTTAATAGAAATGACAGGAACATCAATCGGAGGGTAAGCTGAGAATCCTGTCAGCACTATTAACTTATTCAATCCTTTTCCAAGCAGGATATGAATAATTGCTTGTTTTATTTCAGGGTGATGAGTCACAGATTGCCTCTCTATTGTTATACAACCTCAGGCGGAACGTGAGGTGGCAAGCTGGGAGAGCTGTGATTCTGTGGATAAGAGAGCCAAGTCTGGCGCATCCACATTGATTTCTCCCTCCCTCTCATGCTTGTGTAAGCTCTGCCACAGAAGACGGTGCAGGAAGTGGAAGGGGGAGGGACATCCTATGGGTTCTCACTCCGTGTTTGACTCCCACAGCTTCCTGAAAGCCATGATCAGGATGCCTACATGAGGAAGCTAATCCTACGCATTTTTGCAAGTCCAAACACTCAGTAGAGGTGAGCCTCTCCATTTAGGGAAAAAAAAAATATATATATTCCAGACGTAAACACCAGGGGGCAGTAGTATTCTTTACGATCCTCCCTTGAACCTGAATCCAGCAGAGTATGTGTGTAAAAACGAAAAAGAGATTCTCAACTGCATCTTCTCTGAAATCCTCACTCCTAAAAATCCTTTTTAAAAGGCTGGATGAAAATTCATTGTGCTTTCAAACTGACCTATTTTGGAAGACTGGTTAGCTTCTCAGAAAAATTCATTTTTTTCCCCCTTACCCATATAGTATGTTTGAATTATGAGGATTTTTAAAAGGTGCCCAAAATAGGGGGAAAATATTTGGGGCAGATTAAATACAGACAACCAATTGCAATGATTTTCACAATCTCTGTACTAAAAATAGAGCTGCCATTTCTAATAAGTCTCTTATTTTCTCCAAATAACCTAAAGAACATATGGCAGACACGCATGATCATCCATCCATTCATGTGTGCGCCAACATGGATATAAAACACTTTTTCCTCCTTCTTTTATTCAACTTCATAGACTTTTTAGGACATTTAAAGACACAACCATCCTGGGGTTAGAGCTGCAGACATGCCCTTTAGTAAACACAATAATCCCCTCCTTCATGTTTTTAGGATTAATATCATCTTTATTCATAAGCATAGCAGGAAGACTACTTGCAAAGGGACACTTAAACTACACACACACACACACACTTAAACTGAAAGAAATGTGCATGAACCATTAGGTGTCATGTGGTCCAGCTCAGACACACGTGTCCTTGTCTTCTTTCCATGATGACATGATATGTGGGTGGCAGATTGCTTTGGTCTGACAAGAGAGAAAAACAATCAGATCAAAGATGGGGAGGAAGTTGTTGGGAGAGAATGAGCTGGGGTGGTAGAAGGCGGGAGTGGGCTGGGGTGAGGGTGAGAGCAAGTTCTCTTGCCTTTTGATTTGATGGATTTAGTCTTCATTCAAAGAGACAGACTCAAACGCACAGGAAAGACAGTTATCTCCCCTTAAGCAGTCTCTTCTAGGGTGCTGGTTATTCCTCGACAAACCTACCTTTGTAGGTTTGTTCATTTCTACCCCAACTTTTCCATGTATATAATTGTGCCATCTACCGCATGATGCTTTGTCCTGACCATGTGTATTATAATACCTGGCAGCTGATGATTCAAAGTAATTATCTTTTCTACTCATAATCCACTGTAACAAACTGTGATGATGAAATGTGATGGGAGATTAATATCTACACGCAGGAAGTCACTTACTTATTAAAATCTGACATATTATATAGGAGACAACTGGTCTAAACATGGATCAGAACCAAAATGCTTTGGAATAGAGTGTAACACAAAATTTTCAGATAATATATATTAAAATATGCACTAAATTTAAGAAATGTTAAGTCAGCTTACCATAGCTGTGTACGGCATACAAAAGTCTTGTTTATGCTTACACAATAGAAGTAGTTATGAGAAGTAGGGATGAAAAGGCATCGTGTTGATACAAAATGAGGGTAGGAACTGGAAAATGGACGAATTGACTCGGAACAGGAGTGAAACGCACACATTCATGTGGTTGTAAAAACATTTCCAACTCTGCCCTCTTTTCTCCCTCTCTCGCATGGACCTCCAGTGATCATCTCTCTTCACTTACCTAACACTCTGCTATCTACCCTTTCGTTGTCTTTCAGGGATGACTCCTGCTAAGCGGGGCCGGGGCTCAGGGGCTGCATTAGTGAGGCCCACAGTCTGCAGTACCCATTACAGAGCTGGAGGAAAGGTTTCAGGTCCGATTGCCTGTGTGATAAAACATAAAAGCTGTTAGGAGAGGAAAAGGAGGAGGAGAAAGGGGAGTATCGTTTTAGCAACCTTTGCAGTGCAATACGTTTGGCAAGATGGGAGCATGATTGTGCTCCTCTGAATTCCCTGTTTGCTCAAGTCCAGTGCTGATAAGACTAAGGCAAAGTCTTCAGGGCTTGTGTTTTTGCGTGGTGCCTCAGTTGGTGGCATTTTGTTCTTTTAATGTGTGCCAGAATTGTATGTTTGTTAGCTTGTGTATTCACTAGTGGTTCCAGGTGGGGATTACCTGAGCACTCATTATCACTCTTGGCGAAGATCGTCATTGCAGACTTGCCTGCTCCACACTGCTCCCTCAAGTCTCTGGCAAAATACTGCTAATACCCACATTGCACTGATATACTGTAAGCTCCAGTGAGCAGCAAAGTGTACACACTGCACATAAAATGAACCTGTCTGGGAGGAGTGTTTTACTTCCATCAAGGAAAAAAACTTTGAAATATTAGTTGTAAGTTCACCAAACTCTTCCGCTGAAAGCTCTTCTAAGCTGGCAGATGTATGACTCTGTCGTTTTTGTCGACTGTGTCTCATCTGAGTGAAAGCTGCTTACAAGCTGCTCCGGCAGTTTACAAATCTGTCCCCAGAAAACAATTTCACTTTCACAGATCTGCCTCACACCCATTGTTTTCTGTCTTCTTGGTCTCAAGTAGACATTATAGCCATCTCACTCCTTTGATCTCAAACTCTGTCACATTTATTGCTACCTGATTGGAGTTCTGTAGTAGCTTTACTGCTTTGTGTATTTTAATAATCGTGATAACAATTCAACTGTATTATTGCTGTTTTATCCCATTTAAGACAAAAGTTCAAAGGAAAATGTTCCATCTGTGCCTCAAAGGTTTAGACAGTTTACGTGAGTTTTTAACCGCACAAAAGAATGAGGCCAAAGTGAATTGACTTTATAATATTAGATATGACCACTGTGGAGATTGTGATTTTTTTCACTTTTATAGAGTCTTGTGTTTAGAGAAATATCTGTGTCATTTCAAAACTGAAACAAACATCATGGTTACATTAAAATAACTTTAAGTCTAAGGGTTATGAAGGGCTCTGAACCTATCTGTACATACTGTGGGATTGTTTTGCAGGCTCTGAAAGCCACTTTCTAATGAGATTTTTCAACATTGATAAGGATTTAGACTATTTCTCTGCATTCTTATGAGTAACAGGATGTTTTTTTATTTGGAAGAAAAACTTTGGCATACCATATTCTTCCTAGGCCAGACATAAGGAGAAAGCAGGAGATTAATGTCACATTTTGACACACACGTACACAACAGTTGGCAGAAATTAGTTTAACTCCTTCCATGTAGCCATCAGCCTATTGGCAGACTCCATGATTAGTTTCCTTCTTATCTTTCCATCAGTGTTGGAGAAATATCTATATGTTGTAAAATGCACATTTTTAACAAGGGTGTATACCCTTTTCGGAAGCACTGAACTCTTCAAAGGATATTTGTTTTGAGCTGATTCTGCTCCTCTTAATGTCTTTGGTTTTTAAATGGTAATCCGCTGGGTTTGGTTACACAGCAGCAACAGTTTCTTATGCTTATTTGACAGTGATATATAGGGAAGATCATTGATAGAATAAACTTAAACATTTTGTATTTCTCCTTGTCAAAGAAGCTGTGCAGGGAATCTCTCCCGATGGCCTTGGAGCTTCATTCACAAGATGCAATGAGGTGTGGCTGAGGTGAACACGACTATCGCTAAAAGCAAACACAATGCACTCACAAACCATCAAGGCGCATCTGCCTTTGTCTGCGGATCTGCCTCGCCGTCTTTTTCCACTCACAACCCCAAAATATTCTCCGTCACGCAGGCTCACATATAAACTCCTGTCATTCTCAATCCTATCATCCCAATTCACGCTCCCTTTCAGCTGTTTAATCACTGCAGAGGATTGTGGGACACAGTGCTTGATAGACAATAATAACAAAACAAAAGATATTAGTTGGGCAGCCGTCGACACAGATTCCAGTCTCAGCAGCACAAAGCACTTCTGACCTTGAGCTGTGTTAGAGGAAGATATAGAAAGCTGTTTGTTGGTCTTCCTCAGCAATAGGCCCCTCTCTCACTTTTCCCCCCCACACACAAGCACACGCACGCACACACACGTCCCTTCACCTATGCTCCCTCTTAACCCCAGTCTCACATAAAACTGATGCAGTGTTTCCACTAATCCCCGCAGCTTTTATAGTTCTGTCCCACTTCCTACCCCATCCTCCCCCTCTTTCACACACAATCATACAAGACTAATCTCTTTTATTCCAACACCTAGCGGAAATGAGTGTTGCCGACATTACTGCAAGCCACGTGCAGCACAGTTTCATATACTGTATGTAAGTCTGAAAGTATATATGCATATTTCTACTCTAATTCATTATGTATGCCGTTTCTCCTTTTCCTATTGATATTGAATTGACTTTCTACTTTTCCTGTAGACGCAGGAATTTAGATTTCCGAATGTAATGTAATGTACTAATTACTTAACTGATATGTAGTCAAAAAAAAACAGTTCACGGTGCAAACAGCAGGGAAAACAAAACCTCATCCTAATTTAAAAATGTTTGAAAAATTACTTGCTGAATTAGAAATGAATAATCTTTTCCACAAGTGATTCTTAATATTGTGTTAACCAGCTATCACAGTAATTGATTGAATGGAGTGATGGACTACCAAGATGGCCACTTAAAAATAGTTTCACAAGATGGCAAACAAAAGGTAGACATAATGATGTTGCATCCGGTATTAGTGGTTCAGCTTAACAACAAAGTAAGTAGTTGTATCATCACAATTTGACAAGCCCTTTTGGTCCCACATGTACCTTCCCATTAATACCAATATTAATGTGTTTAATGAGTGTTGGCACTGATCTAAGGCCAGTCGCTACATGAACAGAATGGGTCGTGTAGTAAGAAAATTTAGCATCAGCACTAATGATGAAACTAATTGAACGTCAGCAACTGAGTTAATGGAGACACAATTTAGCATTTTTATATGTTGACAAGTTCTGTGCTGGCTATGATGAGGAGATGAAGGGAAACGCCAATAAAAGAAAATAAGCTCATGTTGCTGGAGTAAAGTGAATTTTTTTCAGTCATCAACTTTACAAAACTTTTACATCAGGGTCAGCGGCCTCAGCACTCAAGCAATTAAGCATCACAAAACCAAGCACAATAAAATGTGGCCCAGTGTTTTGCAGGTCAGGTAAACTGCTTATTTTCATCTGGGGTGCAGTCTCTGGATGCACAAACACCAGACTGTAATTTACCTAAGATCCAAGGTTTCTTTGAAGATGTAGTCCTTTGCACGGCTGGCGAGTTCCAGACGTTCATGTGTGCATCCTTACCAATGCAGCCTTTGAAGCTATGGGCAAAGAGGAAGAAAACTGCCAGGGATATGCCTCTGTGATATCACAGGTATTCCAGCTGTGACTCCACCTTCCTGGGAGTTGTGCATGAAATCTGGGATTCAGAGTTTTTCCCAGTCACCTTTGTTCTCTGTGTGTAGTCCAGGCCTTTGTTTCCCTCCCATGTCTGGGCCTAACATATGCTTCTATTGTCCTTTGTTCAGAAATTACTTGACAACACAGGACCTTGTTCTGACTATGTTTGTTTGTGCTGACTCTTGTACTAACTTCCTCTGGATTTCAAGCCTTTTGAATCTCCCCAAAGCTCTTGAATATGCTTTGCCTCACAATTCTTTGCTTGTTACTTGTGCTCCTTTTGGGGCCACACTTTTTGATTTTGCTTAACTTTTAATTAATATGCGTGGATACAACTCTAATACAGCAATGACCTTTTGTGGCTTACCCTCCTCACTGAGGGTGTCAATGAGTGGCTGTGGGACAACCTTTATGTCAACAGTCCTCACCTCAATTGTGCAGACCATACAGTCAAAAAATTAACTTTCTGTGTTTAAGAATTCATTTAAATTTCATCTAATGTTTTAATTTTGTGAGAATATAAATTTGGGATTTTCATCAGCTGCGGCCCAAAATCATTCCAATCACCAAAGAAAATAATTGCTTAATTTCTATATCTTTGTGTATGTAGGACTGAAAATTATGTGAGTTCCCTTTTACAACTTTTTGAGATAATTTAATTTATTCAAATGCACCTGTAAAGCTTTCTTTAAAGAAGGAACCACTGTATCTCACAGGATTAAGACATAATAGGTGGAAATAAACCTTATTCAGTTTGGTGATAATAATCACTTTTGGATGTGCATTAAAATAAAAACAATATTTTGTGTATTCTCCAGCTGTTGTGAAATAATCCCTTTTTATTGAAGACTACAAGCCACCTTCACATTTCTTGTTTCATCTTTCCTATGATGCCTAATAAAAGATTAAGAAGATTATATCAATATCATTTAATTGAGTAATGTATAACTTTGTTGTGTGCTATGATAATTGTTTATACTTCAAAACAAATTAATTCTATATGAAGAAAGGTTCTTTCATGATGTAAAAGATGTATTTTGAGTTTTGTACGTTCAGTTTATTCTTCAGTTAGATTAGCATCTAATGTCACTCTTGTGTTTGTGTTTGTTCAGCCTGGTTATAATTTCTTTTATCCTTGTGTTTTCCCAGTTCAGTCAACCTGACTCAGAGCTGGTTCCCTCTCAGTTGTTCCACCTGACCTTCATTTCTGTACACACACCCAGCATAAATGCCTCCTGCTTTTTTCCGATCCTCCTGAAAAAAGCAGGAGGCCAGTGCTCAGCATTTGGTTCTGCATTGTTGTTCCGTTGTTCAGTCCTCTTGCTTTCTTGTTTGGGATTAAGTGTTCCCATGAAGTATGATTCTGCAAGTGACTAAATTTTACTAAAAACACTTTCCACATCGTCCACCTGCCTACTGCCTGCTCGTCATTCCTCACCACACCGCCACCAATATATGAAAGGATCAAAGTAACTGACATCAGCCATAAATCATACTTCTAGAATTGCAAGTATGCCTAAGTATAAGATAGATCTGTGTATAATTTTCAAAGTATATGTTTTTTAATGTTTTATTAATTTTTGTTGAATAATAATTAAATAAGAAGGAAAAACTATTTGGTGCATACGGCGAGAGCATGTAGATCAGTATGAAACTCTTACACTCAATTTTCACTGCTATGGAGTTTCAGCTTATACATGACAAAAGTCGAGTATTTTAAATACCGCAAAGAACCGTCCACCATCCACCCAATGTTTTCTAGATGTCTTAAGTTGTCAAAGTCAAGATAAGGTTATTTGGTAGCCTGTTAAGAATGGAAACCTAAACAATAAACAATATGTTTGCTGGATCTATATTGCTGCCTTTACATCACTACAAGAAGGTTACTATCAGCTGAGACTGTAGAGTTTTTAGTTTCTTTCCATGCATGCTTCAGTTTTCCCCAGGTACTCCTTCTTCCCACAGTCCCAGAGCATGCATGTTCATTGAAATAGCATCCTTAAATTACCATTAGCTATGAATGTGTGCTTGCACGGCTGTTTGTCTCAGTTCTCTTGTGTTGGCTCTGAGACAAAGCAATGAAAAATCTCACACTTCTTCAAAATTATTCTTTTTTTAGTATGACTCTGTTTTTAGAATGACTTCAGGCCTCATATTTATCCTAGATTAGCAATTATGAATGGTTTCTGTGACACATGCAGGTTGCATTCTGTTTTCATGAAATGCTACAATAAAATACACTTTTAACATTTTATTCAAATCTGTGAATAAACAAACATTTTCATTGAAATATTTATTTTATTTAAATCAAATAAATAAAGGCCAAAGTCTAGCCATCCATCTTTGCTAATTTCTTTGCTTTTTCCCACTGAGCTCTCTATGCAGTTCTGCACCTGACCTGTAATACCCCATCGCTTCCTTGTTTGACATAATGATATGATGCTAGATTGCAACAGTAGATTTGGTATTCCATGACAAAATTGGGCTCACCTCATCCTCTCTAATGAGTTGGATCACTCACAAATGACAGATCACAGTACTATGATAGACTAGTGATTTGTCCAGGGTGTTCCATTCCTTTTATGTGTTCGCTACAGGGACAGACTCCAACTCTTTCATGGCCCAAAGGCAATCTGTGGGTACAGAAATTTGATGAAAATTTTATTTACAGGTTACAACTTTACTTGTTTTTTGCTCATTTGCTGCATATCAGTGCATCAAAATTGTAAATTCATGTTAAGCCATGAAACAAAACAGTATGTATAACAATTTTTTCTAGATCTATTCATCATTTATTATTTTTATACAATATAAAATAGGCTTTTAAAATAAAATAAAATAAAAATCTCACCATTTAACAAGCCAGAGTCTGGAAAATGAGTAAAATTGCTTCAACCTTCAATCCAGAGAAAACCAGCTCTGGAGAAATGTTAACAATGGGTCTAAAGTGAGTACCGTTGTGGCACGTATGAGTTATGTTAAAAAGGTCATCTATTGCTTGGAGAAAATGAAGTTAGAGCTAAGGAACAGGTTTGAGTCATGGAGAGCAAAGAGAACAACAACAAGCAGCATGCCCGTTTCCACAAATGTGTGGAATAGCATTTTTGTATTCCTCTGGCTTTCTCTGTGCACAGAGGAGGGGGAAGGGGGCTCCGCAGTCAGTAGGTGGAAGGTGGTCTGGCATTTAGGCGTTTGACAGTATCAGTAGTGTGTGAGCGAATGTCAGGAGCGCGTGGGTGTGCAAGCTTAGGGGAGGGGTGATGAGGAGATGTTGGGGTGTTGTGGGGTTTTGTAGCAGTTGGGAGGGGCTCCGACTGAGCCACGAAGCAGATGTTGCAGATGTGAGTGGGTGTTCTCAGTCTGGAAGTCCGGGGATTCATCTCCATCTTAGTCTCCATTGAGGATTCCACTGCTTACTAGCTCATTAGCAGCCCCAGGCTTCGCTGTGAACATTTATAACGCCTGACTGGCACATTGCCAGGCTACATATAGAGCAAAGTTTAGCATGGTGAAAGTACAAGCTTTGAATTCTGAGAGGTGTTGAAGCGATGCATCATCATTTTCCATTGCTCATCACATAGTAGAGGACAGGGGTTAGGTGTGGGAGAGAAAGAAGAAACGTTTGTCAGAGTGCAGCTATTTCTGAATAAAGGTATGGCATGTCAAGGTGCTCTGTTGCTGACACCACACAAACCTGCTTTCATCTAATTTCTACAGATTCACATACAGTACCAGGGAGCGGGTGCCACAATTTTGAGTAAACGTCTCAAAGACTTTCCCCAGTGTCACTGTTGGCTTACTCCATGGTGACAAAAATTCCCATCATTAATACATGCATGCACCAATTACTCTACAAATCAATTATTTAATCTTCCCATGAATTAACCATCCAAGCAATCAGCCACATATGAGAAAGTCAATCACTGTTGATCTAATAAAAGCATCCGGCAGACTCCTGATAACAGTACGGTCTTCTTGTACCTCAACAGACAAACATGACGTAGGGAACATCTTTTTGCTAGCAGGGTAGCCCACAGCAATCTGGTATTATTATTTCCATTACTTTATCCAATGTGGGCATTTTCTGGCATATGGTTAGCCATTCTAGCATGAAAAGTATGGACCCATATTCACCGTTAGCAGTTTAAATTAGTTCTGTATGAAACTCTCTTTCTTTGTGGAAGTGTAAATGTTGTATCGTCACAAGAAGATTTGATTACATTGAACTTTTTGACATCTTCAAAAAAAAAAAAAAAAATCTGAACATGTTTTTTTTTTCATTGAATCATTTTTGTACACAAGTTCCATAAAGTTTTGAATGAGATTTGCTTTCATGTCTTGAACAAATCTTGAAAAAAACTATTTTTCTGAATCAATGTGGTGTGTTAAATATAAAATGATTATTTAATTAAAAACGTAGATGATACACCTGCACCCTGGGCCGAATTGAAATGGCAGAGGCCCCTGGGGACAGAGTGTTGGAAGAGATCCCTCCTTGACATTTGAACTCAAAGTTTCTTACTGAAACAGCTCACGGAAATAGCAGAAGACAATTGCAATAGGACCCATTGGATGCTAATGCACATATTGCATTGAGCCAGGATCTTTGCCAGCTGCATTTTCTACATAGTTTTACAGCCATATAAGCAGGTCAGAATCAGATATGAATTATTCTAGTTTAGTCTGTGCCTTGTTGGCTAGACTCTATAACTTAATAGAGGAGAAAAAAAATCAACACTCAACCTGTAAAGCTTTACCGACCTGAATCATTCAGCCTCCTTCAGCATCAGCTGCTCTATCGGCCTTTTACATCTACACTGGTCATTAATTGATTAAAATATCAGTAAAAGCGGTTAACAGGGACACTATGCCATTTAGTTTTTTATGCCAACAGCTGATATAGTAATGCATTGATGTAGAGGTTTATGTTTATACTTGCTTTGAGATGAAGCCAGGAGATAACTGGAATCAGAAAATAAATATTTATTTTAAAAATAATGTGTTTAACACTTCTACATGTGCTAAGCTAGTGTATAAATGTCTTACGCTGCACGTTTCATTTCTTTACCTGGTGCATGTGATTTTATACACAGGAGCCTGGAAGCAGAGACACCAATAGATGCAATAATTATTTTTCCTTGGGGTATTAACATGACCTGCTTCATTTTGAGTCATCAGAGCACTTAAATTTCCATGAACATGACCTCAGGTGGTGCCTAATTAGCCACATAAACAAAAAGGTTCCTTGTTAGTACAGATTGATTTGCTATCACAACCCAATGCTGCTCCACACCTCAGTAAGTTGGTCTGAAGAGTTAATTAGAAATAGGTTTTACCTGTAGATGCTCTTCAAGACAAACAGAGAACTAATATTGGTTGCCTCTCTTGTATGTGAAGTTACAGCTTCACCTACTGTACCTAAAGCTGTGCAAACATTTAGCTACAGCTAACAGGATTTATAACCACTATACATGTCACTGGAAAGTATTGAAAACTGTTCTAAATAAAAATTAGCATATGCAGATATTTTACATCAGACTTTATCAATCAATCACATTTGCTTGTTTTTTTATCCCCGTTTTCTTCAATTTCGGGGAAGAAAACGTGAGCATATACAGTAGATGCTCATCTACTGTATATGATGATTTAACCTTGACTTTTCTCTATTAGTCCTCCACTTGTTTAACGTTTCTGAAACCTATTCTGTGCTTTGTATTTATAGGGTTCAGGGACTGGTCAAAATTGAATCAGAAAGCAGTTCAAGTTGAAATGAAAATGTTTGAAGTCGTTGAGCCTTGAGAACTACTGACCAATTTCAAAATATTGGAAGAGAAGTTGGTTCCTCAGGAGCAAAGTAAAAATGAATGATTTAAAAGTCTTGAGCAGAACTGTATGTGATAGCTAGGAATCTGAGAAAGCCTTATCTTCAGCCTCCATATTTTGAGTGGGGGGATCTTCTTGTATCTTCTGCTGTTGATACCTGCAGCATTCTCAGATGCTTTCAACAAAGTGAGTCAACTTTTTGCCTGATAAGCTCTGACTTTAGACTTGTAATGGTCTGAAAGCATCATAGAATAAGTGTCACGTTTTGAGGTGGTGAGGTAGACGCAGCGGATCCAGGTTGTTGAGAATGAAATTATTTTAATGATGATGTCAGAAACACAAAAGTCCAGGCAGCACAGAATGAGCGGAAGGCTAATCGGCTCAATACTGGTAACAACTGATTCAATATAACTGACAACAGACCTGATGGAAGACAAGACGACTGGATAGACGACTAGACAAGGACTCGACAAGGAAACAAGGATCACAGGTGGGTTTAAATACACAGGGAGACAATCAGGGGAACAAGGAACATGTGTAACTAATCAATGGGTGGACAGGACAACATAGAGACTCCACAGGACACGGAAACCTAAATAAACATACAGAAAAACTCAAATCCTCACAATTAGAAGCTTACTTGCGTTCAGTTTGTGCAAAAATAGAAAAAAAAATCTTTTGAATGACTGTTTTTCATTTGAACAAAGACCCATCAAGACGACCTAGTGCTGAATATTCTTGAAATGCTCTTTGTTTATAAGTGATACACAATGTGGTTCAAAAGAGCGATGCATAATTATGGAATGATGGGAGCTCAATAAACATCTTTTGGAGAATAGTCAAACTAGACAAAGAGGTAGAACACCTCATATCATGGGGGACTTGAAATGAGAAACATTATTGTGCTGATTTCCATTTCAATATCGGGTAGTAGACAGACAGTCCTCTAAGTAGCCCTTCAAGGGTCAAAATGAGAGTACTTTGCTTCGTTTTTGCTGAGCTTCTTTCCATTAAAAATGAGTAAAAATATATGAATAGAGAATTTGGTTGTCAGAAAATCCAAAGCCATTTTATTAAGGCCATGCATAAATTTCACATCTGCAGGTCAACTATCATTTTATAATGCTTTTTTCTTTAATTGTTTGAAATAAAAAAAATTATCAGGAGGTTTTGAAAGGTCGATGCATTTTTTTTCAGATCTGGATGCATACTGCTGGACCCTTGTATTCATACAGTGATGTTCTAACAGATTTCTTTCTTGCTTCTTTTTTGTGACACTTGAATGTTAAGACTTAAAAAACATTTTGAATCATCCTAATACAAAGGCCCATTTTGAACTGTGACTTAGTTTATTGAGGGGTAAAAAATATACAAATACCAAACCAACCTGGAACTGCCAGAAAAGGAATCTTGTGAAATTATTGATTAATCTGACAGTTTTGTGGTTGAATTTCACCAGTAATAAGGCCTTGGTTGTTCAGATTTTTTTTTAATCTTTAAAATCAGGAAAACACCTGGATAGAATATGTCTGATAACATGAAGTGGACTAAAACACCTAAGCTGATAGATATTCTACAGAACCAAAGTGAAAGCCAAATTTAAAATTGCTCTACAACCATCTCTACGACTCATCCAGGAGGGTACCATGGAACCCAAAACATTAAAAGCACTCACATGTCTAAGTTGAGGTCAGTGTGCATGATTTGACAATAGGCAACAAGTGTTTGCCAAGTGTTTACCCAAGTTTCCAAAAGACACATCATGATGATGCCCAAGAATATAGTAAGATAATCTTCCAATTGAACGGGGAATTTCTTGGAAATGTATGTATTCTGTTAGATTTATTGCATAACCAATAATTTTTTTTTAGAAAAAGACCGTACCTATTTTGGAACACGTTGGTGATAGTGTGAGGGTTTCTGTTTGCTTTGCTGCTCTACAAGAAGGGCACCGAGCAAAAATCCCTAAAGGACAATGTCTTATGATTTGTGTGTGCTTTTAAGCTCAATGACACTTGGGTTATGCAGCCAAACAATGTTTCAAATGCACCAAGTCCACCAAAAAGAAAAAAAAAAGTTTCCAAAAAGCTTTTGAAGTAGCCTGCCTAAAGATGCTGTGGCATGAACTCAAACTGAATATTTGTGGTCCACAATATTTAAATGCAACAAAAAGGTGAAAAGAGATGCAATCCTTAATGGAACAAATGTTCAGAGTACTATTTTATTCAGGTCAGCTGAACCACGGCATTCTCCTCATACATGCAGTCTCTACTACTTCATTTTAGGCAAAGAAAAAGAGAAGAATGCAACTGAAACATAATGTGATTATGCACCTTTGATTCTTTGTGTCACTGACATATATATTATTCAAATCAGAAAAATAGCAGATCTCCCCAAGTGAAATTTCTTTAGAACAAGCATTGCTGTCATTTCTGCTCCACTCATGATCTGTTAATGTTGATTTGATATGTTGCAAATCATGTACACTCAAAAATTTCTGTGATAATTGAGTTTTAGTGGCTTCAAAGAGACGGTTTGTGGTAAACTAAATAAGAATCATGGGGGCATTCAAAAAAAGAGATAAAAAGAGGCACAAAAAAAGTCAAAACTTATCTGTGCAGGATAATTTCAAAATGTCAAACACAGAACAGCAGAGCTTTGGACTTGATGGAGGGAGAGCAGATCAACATCCATTAAGCCCCCATGTGGGTAGCTTTTTTTTTTCTTTGATCGGCATGTCATTTGTCAATAAGCTGCTTCATTTGCTGGCCTCTGGCGGGGTGTGCATGCGTGTGCGTGTAGGGGTGTGTATGTAAGGCTGGGCATTGTCTGTTAATCAGTTTGAAATAATCAGGCCTCTGTTACTGCCCTTTTGAACCACAGGAGAAAACCCAGAGCTTGCTGTCATTCGACAGAATTACTAACACAAAGTGGGAGCTTGTTTGAGAAAAGAGAGGAAAGGATGAACACAGAGATATAAAAAGTCAAGTCAAGTATTTTGTACTGCACACCTCAGGAAGAAAGCAGGACAAAAAGACACCAGACCAGGTGACATCCTTACAAATGTTCTTCAACTTACATAGATTACTGAATCCTATTTACAAAAAAAAAAAAAAAATTAATAGGAAAATGCAGATGCACATTGCTTTCTTGGTGTTATGGAGATGGTGTTATAGTTTATTGTTTTCAAATATATTTGAACTCTACAGGAAAATAAATAAATAAAAAAAATTGTGTCAACAAGAAATATTTCCAGATTTTGAGCGACTAACTTTTCTTTTTATTTTATTACAACACAAAATGTCAGAATTTCATAAGCAAACAGAACAATGTTACCATACTGTGAAAATTGCCTCTGATACACAAGAGCAAGTAGAACAAATAGGACTCTCCATGGTTTGTCACTTCTACAGCACATCAAATATTGGTTTTATTGAATTTAATGCAACAGTGGCCAAATCTATCACCCAATACAAGAATTCAATCAACAAAATTTTAATATTGAGAGGTGGGATATAAAAAGATGATGACACACTGATGTCACTGCCTGTTTTTATATGTATTTCACACATATGTCCAATTTAGAAATGCTAATCCTTTAACTTATCCAACACATGTTTGTAGAGCAATCTTCTAATGAATAATTAGGCACTAACTGCAACTGATAAGCATGTCTGCTCGGGTAGATAATATTTCAGTCCCCAGGTGTTACGAGAACAGACTATTAACATGCTCTAAAAGTACCCCGTTTCTGTGCAGCAAAGCATCATGGTACATTTAAAGGTAGTTAACATTTCAGATGTGCTCACAGACTTATCCGTTCTCTGTCACTACAAACAGGTGGTGATTTCATTGGTTGAAAGGAGCTTTAATTCCAGATGACTAGCAGCAAACAATATCACACGCCTGTGCAGCCAGAGAGGCCCGCCATAAATGCCACCACTGGGGAAATAGAATGTGCTAACATGCATAATCTCCTACTGCAATGTAAATATTGCACTATAAAACCCAGTCAATACAGAGTAGGGAGTATGCCTGGGTCCTCCTGTCCTAAATCACCCCATTAAGTACTCAGTATGGTGTGAACAGTTCAATTAAATTCAGTTTATCTGTGTAGCACCACTTCATAACAAAACGTAATCCTGGAGAAGGTAAAACTGCAGGTTCAGTTAAGATACAGTTGCATTTAAAACTGTACAACAACTGGAAAACATATCAATGTAGTTTCATTGTTAAGATATCAGTTTGTGATTAAACTGCATTTTATTTACTCTGTTCCATCCCATTGTCAGCATTACTCACTGTGAGGTTTAGCTTTATAGCTGATGTTAAATTATGCTGCTGCATAGAGTATCAATCAGTCCCTTATATTTACCCATCAGCCAATGTATGTAAATTATGTTACTTTCTCAAGGAAGGGATAATGTTATACATTCAAAAAGAGCACTAGCTTAAAATTATGTCACATAACTGTCCTTTATTTTCAGTAAAAAAAAAAAGAAAAAGCTTTATGTTCAGAGAAAACATTATCAAAAGATAAGAAAATTCCTATGAGCAATTAATGGAATCAAATATTTACTTTATTTACTGACCATTAAAAAAACTAAAGTACACTACATGAGGACAAGCTAGGAATAAATAAACTTCTGGTAGAGATAAAAGGGCTACTAAAGTAATGAAATGTTTGCAAGCCTATAATGACATTTATGATTATGAAGACATCACCGTCTTGAAACCTTGTAGGAGATGAACTCCACACATCTTCTGATTAATTCTTTATCCTATGTAGGGAGGAAACAGGAGAAAGAGTTTGACTTCTTTCTTCCATATCTATGCAGAAGTTTTTATCTTTTGACCGTTCTCATCATTCTCTTGCTCTCTGGACATCAGCAATCAAGCAGGATAGCAGTTCAGCTCTTCATCATCAATCTGTTTCCCTTATGACGAGTTTGAGTTGCTCTGAGCAATGAGAGGAGGCACCAAGTTTGACATGTTTGGCTCAAAATAATGTTTGCTTTCTCTGCCCACCACCAGGTTTTAACATAACAGCAGAAA
The DNA here is from genome assembly GCF_001444195.1 of Xiphophorus couchianus. Classification (NCBI taxonomy): domain Eukaryota; kingdom Metazoa; phylum Chordata; class Actinopteri; order Cyprinodontiformes; family Poeciliidae; genus Xiphophorus; species Xiphophorus couchianus. The sequence goes on from NC_040239.1 coordinate 6,284,509, forward strand.
AGAAAAGGGGTTACTTGGTGGGCTGAGTCAAAGGTGGTTTTACAAGTGAAGGACAAGGGACCAGATTTTTTTTCCAGGAGTTGCATAAAAATGCCTGAGGAATATTGGCAGAAAAAAAAAAAGTCTCCAAAATCTTAGAGTCAGACAAACAGGCAGCATTGACGAAAGAAAAATCTTGCCAAGAATCATTTTGTTCACAACTCAGACTGGAGCATGATGACAACATATCTGTTGGCTGGATTGAAACCTCACACATTTTGTTCTTTTTCTGTAACACTGAGGATCCCAGCTTTAAAATAATACTTCCATATCTGAGATGTTTCTCCAGTGAGGAAGAAACCTGAACGGCAGCTTACGTGTTGGATCAGAACACTTTCCAGGCTGATCTGTTTGCAAATGATACTTAAACCTTGAGTGACAACCTTGAATGTCACCTCGAGTGACACTCAAGGTGAGTGGCTCAAGCCTAGAACAGGTTACTTTCACACAAGACGTTAGAAAATCTACCAAGATTCTCTGTTCCTCCAAACTAAATTTTGAAATGCTATAAACATGAAAATTATTATTACAATCCTGTGATAGTCAAAATAACCTGGAAATTCAGCCAGACAGAATATGTTTAAAAAGATTTCTTTTTAAATCTAAAATCGGCAGACATAAGGAAGCCTTTGCAGGAGCAGACCAGAAACTCTGGAAGGGGAGAGAACAAGTTAGAGACTGCCAAAGAGTAAGGGAATTTCAGAGGACTCAAAATGAAATACGCCAACTTTTTTATGATTAGTATGAGGTCTTTGATCCTGATGGAATGCTCCTCAACAAACTCGTCAGCGCTAGGAATCTTAAAGAGTGCGTCTGTCTCCAGATAGATCCTCATCAGCCTGCATGCTGTGAAGTTCCTCTCTGGAGAGAAACCAGGATCAGCATGGTGGGGTCATAACACGTAATATGGAAACCGAGTCATGGCCAGACTTTTGTTTAAGTTCACACATCTAGTGAAACCTGTCAGCAATATTTTTGGAATCCAGAGGGTGAAACAGGAGAAGACAAAGATCTAATTATGCATCCAAGGAAAAGGCAAAGCTCAGATGTCAGGACATAAAAAACAGGTCAGTGTCCGGAGATCAGTGTGGTTTGGTAGAAGTCAGATGAGGGCAAGGCAGAGAAATCTAGGACAAAAAATATAGATCGCAATGAGGAGAACAGATGAGGGCAAGGAAAACCACTGGACGTCCACCGACAGAAGTGTTTCATAACTTGGCAGACTAAAAGGCTGGAGAGCATTTAAACAGAGCGGGTCACAGGTGAGTGAATTTGTGCTGACTGCAGCAGAGAAGGTAGGCATGGCTGAGTGGAGAGAAGACACAATTTTAAAGCAATAAATTCATAATCACTGTCATAATAATAATCATTCATAAAATAATCACACAGTTTTGTCTATTAGAAATAATTCCAGTCTGTGTGTGTTTGTAAGTGAAATTCTAGATGCACCATTTATCAGGCTCTCAAGATCTGATTTCTACCCACACTGGAGAGGACAGTCTGTGTGACCTGTCACAGATGTGAGAGTGGCATACAGCAGCAATCCTCAAATCCAGGCCTCAAACTTTAGGAGTGGTTCTGCACACCTGAATAAACCTCCTCTGTACACTGTCAAGTTCTTCAGAGTCCTTCTAATGACCTTGTTATTTGACCCAGGTGTGTTGTAGCAGAGAAACATCACTTCCTTTTTCTACTACTCCCCATTTTGCATTATTTGCTGTTATTTCAACTTACTGGGGAGTTTCAGCTGCACTACAGCATCTTGGTCACTAAATTATGTATCTGTAGGGATTAAGGTCAATCCAGCCAGCTAAATATAATATTTGTATGAAAAGTGTGATTGCAAGCCCCTTGAACACATTTTGTATTCTAAAGTTTACACAACAGCAGTCCTGTGCAATTGCAAGAATTCACACCTTGAAATTGTGAAGATTATAGAGATTTTTTTTTTAAAAAGGCCTCCTTATGTGAGTTGTGCAGTCTTCCATGCGCCACCACAGCATCCCCTATATTGGCAACAATTTTAATAGCAAAATTAAATTCTTACCTTTTTTGAAATTTATAAATGTTGTTTACTGTGAATGAGTAAGGCAGTATTTTGTAAGAACAAATTGGGATATTTTAGTTTGATAAGACAAATTAAATAAAAATATTGCTCTTTAGGCCCCACAATCCAAAATAAATGAATTTGAGTGAAATTCATTTAGCTAATGTTAATGTTTTCACAATATAGCTGGTTACTAGACTATGCAGTCAATTTGAATAAGGTAATGTAGAATGAGTTGAACGTATTGAAGTTTGGTGTCAAGGAGTTAGATAGACAGCTTTGACGTCTTTACTGTCTTTATGCTTACACATGTGAGATGTGCAGAGTGATGATTAATAGCATCTGTGTTTTTCCAGACTTCCAAATTGTTCCCACTAGCAGCTTAACAGACAGAGGTTAGTACAATTTAACCCCTGCTCATTGCCTCACTATCCAGGCCACATCCAGCATCACTGAGTCTGATTAGACTCAGAAACGTGCATAAATCATACATTGTCAATTATTTTGCCAATTCATTACATATTGCACCCTATTTTGCTCAACTATTACAGTGATTTACAAAGGCCAGGACAATGTACAATGGGTCTGTTTGCCCTCAACATTTTCCATGCAAATACCAGTTTACTGGGCTGGATGTTGCCAGGTGCGTTTGTTTACAAATCCCTGTCTATACATCATGTATCATCACATCAGTTTGTATGTGTTTACACTTGTATTCGTTTCCTTCCATCTACATCTCACTAATGTCGGAATACACCTTTCGCACTCTTCCCCTCCATGCACCCCTCCTCCTCCGGAGAGGACCAACAAGGGCTAAAATTTCACATCGAGCCAATTAAGCTGACAGGAAGCTGCTGTGCTGGCACGAGCATATGTTTACGATCTCATTATAAACAGTCTTCCTTGTCCTGATAGGGACCGCCTCATCATTATTCGGTGCCAGGAGTAATTCCCAGGTCCTTAATTTGGCAAGGCTCTGAGTCGGCCCACCAAGATTGGAAAGCTTTGCTGAGATTGCTATTACCTGTGACTCAAAGGTGGCTGTTTTTTGGGGGGGGGGGTTCTACTGATAGTGCAGAAAGGGGGAACCAGGTAAACCATTCAGAGTGGGTCTACCTTTAAAAACCTTGCATTTTTGTTCAAAGCATACCTTTAGTGCTGAAGGTTTTATACATAGCAATCTGTGAATGAGTAATTCATAGCTTTTAGAAGCCTGTCTTTTTCCAAAAAAACTATTATGACCTTTTGTCACATTTACAAAACTGCTGAACTTTTTACCCAAAACCAGGCCTTTCAAAAATGTAGTGAAAAGCATTGGTTTGTAGCACAAATCTAACAGAAATGTTCTCAAATTAGATACTTTATTGCTAAAAGTAAACTTTTTTATCATTTATTCTGCCAAATGTAAATAACATTTTTGGAGATTACCATAGAGGTAAAATCAATCGTAACTAAAATTACATTAACTAAATTTGGAAATTTCTTGTTCTCAAGTACCAGTTTTAAATAATACTATCTAAAGTTTCAACCAGAAGTTTACATGCAACAAATAAAAAAGTCATAGCTTATGTCTGAAGTTAAAATCAGATCAAACTTCTCTTTTTTATATGAGCAGAATCACCTGTATATTTATATTTGTTTAATGCCACAATAATGAAAAAAAAATATCTCAGAGAGTTTTTTTTATTATTGTCTTAAAAATCAAATCAGAGTTATTACAGTCTCCTTGAACAACTGAGGGAAACCCCTGATGATGTCATGACTCTGGAAATTTCTAATACGCTAACTGACACATTTTAGTCAACTGGAGGCACATGTATGGATGTATTTTAAGGTCACATCTGCAACACACTGCTTTCTTGTTCCACAAGATTTGAAAATGAAAAGAAATCAGCCAAGACATCCGGGAGAGAATCGTGAAACTGAAAACATATGGTACGTTCTTGGGAACATGTTTTCATAAACTTGATGTATATCACTTGCCTAAAACATAAAATCATCATAAAATTTACTGCAGTTTGGCACAAAGTGGAAAAGTTCAAAATGTATCTGAGTTGACTTCACATTTATGTCGTGCAGAGAGATGCTCTCTCCTTGCAGCATGCAATATACAGCAATAAACTGCATGTTCCATAAAGAAAGCCACTTCCGTACTTTCAGCTTGCAGTCATTCTGACATTCCCCTGCAGGCTTTACACCTGTATGGATAAGTCACATTGGGAATGTTTTCATGAATTAAAAGTGGTTAGAACTGGTACATATTTTCATGCTCTGGTGCACAGGGAACTCTTGGGCTTGTGCATGGGCACCACATTCTGTTAGCTGCAGCTGTGTTGCCGCTGGTCATCTCAGTGTTCACACAAAAGGAAAAGACATAATCAGTCAGTGAAGCATTTAGAGCATAAATGCAGTGATGGAAGAATGTTTTAAAGCTCTGTTTAAATAGCTTGAAGGGTTAATAAAAATAAAATTCTGACTGAGTCAAGAATATTAATGAGCAGCACATTGGAATCCTGTGATGCACTAACATAACAACACCAGAAGAGAAAAACATCCCTGTAAAAATCCAGAAGATTTATTCAAATTTTCTCATGGAGATTGTTTCTCTTCTTGTTACCCTGAGGAAAAGACAAACTTAAAAACACTTGGAGTTTTACTGCAGAACAGAAATAACCCAAAAAATGAACTGTCTCCGGTGGTGTTAAAGTTAATTCAACCGGAAGTGATTTCACACTGTTGTGACAGAGTTTAATATAAACATATGGCTTTGAAGTGGAAGGGAGGATGAGGGTGGAGGAAGTAAACCAAATTTCACTAGAGACTCCACCAGGCTTCTGGTGGCACCTGACAGGGGCATTTATACCATCACCTCCACTGGTTCAATGGGCCATGAAAATCTGCCAGCAGCGCATCTAATGCAGTGCTCCACTTCTGAGCACCAGCAGTCGGCCAGCTATCCGGCTGCTAAGTGAAAGTGAATCTACATCAATAATAATTAGTCCATGCCGAGCACTTTGCCCCACTTATTATCTGCAGCCATTTTGATATAGATGGTTGGTTTTTTTTCCTAGCAGTACACGGCATAATTAATTCATGTTACCAGTCAGGTAAAGGGGAGGAAGTACAGTGCTGCCCCACATCAGAATGCCCCAGGGCAATGGTTTTTGCAAGGAACGGGAGCTTGTATCAAATGTGCATTCTTTGTGGACCCAAGAGAGTGACTGGAGTTTTGTTTTCTATTGCCCTCTGCCCCTGCATGGAAATTGCCAGTTTATTTTCCAGCATGTTTTTGTCACACGGGCTGGCTAAGATTTTCATGGAAATCCAAGAGAGCAAATGTTGCTTCTGCGCATCTTTTGTCTGAATTAAATCCTGCCTTCACTTGCCTCTAAGTTATGCAAGTCCCAAAAGAGTTGATGGAAAGTAAGCAGATATCACCCAGTGTGAGTTCAGCTTATTACTTCCTAGAAGCTCAGCAGGGTGCGCATGCATAGTTTTCAGGATGGCAGCAGCAAATACCACAGCAAAGCCCACCGAATGTGAAGGTCAAGGTAAATATACAAAAACGAACCAGTTTTACCAACCTACCTGGCAATATATATGTTTTATTTATTAGATAAATAACATGTGCACTGCTCAATATTCTGTTACCTGGGGCTGGACAATATCTATTTTTCATGCTGTTAAATTATTTTTGATAAAATTTTGAGATATACCATATTACTGTCCTCATGGACGGTAAGGGTTTAAAGAATATATATATATATATATATATATTTAGGATCTTATGTTGTTGCTGTTCATAAATGTACCTTATGAACAGCAGGTACATTTTTAAGTCAATAATAACATCAAATCATCTTACATATCTAACAGACACTTTTTCCCTCATTTATCTCGAGATGTAGCACAGAAAAGCTTTTTTTTTTACTTTGTTTGAATGTCATTTATATTGTGTAGTGTTAAACATCTGGAAATGCAGTTCATAATTCAAGTGAATATGAACCAATTTCCCTACTCCCCCCTAAATAAAAGCTCTAGGAGAAAATAGAAAATGGATTATATTAATGTGCTGTGCAAACGGCATGGCAGAAAGCATATTGAATTATTCCTGTGGTCTGCTAAGAGCTGAGGGGAAAACTGAACTCAGCCAAGTAGTACGTGTAATGACACTCATGAGAGCTACATCAAAAACCCACAGTGCTAACGTGTCCCCTGACATGATGCTGTGGTCAGTGGAGGGAAATCAAATGTGATGATCATCCTAAGGGTATAAGACATATTTATCTGTTTATCTATCCTCCACCTGTTGTGTGTGCGCGTCTGGATTTATTAGGTGCAATTGCATAGCTCTCTGCTGACACCTCAGAGGGCAAAGGTCCTGAGAAGGAATTCATCCTTTAATTCCTCTAAATAAATAGATGGCGGGTTTACCGCAGCGGCAGTGCGGTGGCACAGGACCAGCAACACACAGCAGTCTGCCTGACTGCAACAATTTGCCTCCAAGATATGCTCAGGAGGATAGAGATCAGAACGAGAAACAGAAAGAGACAGACAGATAGGGAACACTGTGAGCGCTACAAAGTAAGAGAGAGGCAGGCTGTATGTGAGAAAGGAGAGGTAGCAGAGATGAACAGAGAGCAGCAAGGCAACCTGAAGGACACAGAGAAAATGATGGGGACTGGGTGGTGGGGACGGGAGGAGGAGGGAGGCTTGTGTGAAAGAAATTCAGCTCATATGGGCCTTTGCCGGCTTGTAAAATTGAAATTCATCCAAGGCAGAATGCACAATCCATCATATTTCTATTCTTGACTTTTGGAAACAGAGATAGATTTAGATAAATAAAGCTGCTTTTCATCACATGCAACACATTGCCTCCCTAATCTCCTCCATAGTCTTAACAGGACCATTTCTTAAATGTGCTTCTCATCCATCAATAAATTATTCTTTTAAATCCATTTTGTCTGGTACAAAAAAGAAACCAGGTTGCAAAAAGCTTGTGAAACTTGCAAAGTTATAGATTTGATGTATCTAAAAGTTCAGTATAATCGCAATTAGATTTAATGATCAAAGTAAAACAAGGCAAATGAAATGTAGCTTTAAATCAATGACCGTACACAACACCGGGACTTTGAAAGCAATGTTTAGCTGTAAAAGTTTAACTTTTGCAGCAGATGTTTATTAAAACAGAACAGAATGAACATTACGATTTCTTAAAATGTCAAAAACACCTTTTTCAGCTGAAAATAAAACAATTTGTACAATAAAATTCCAGTTTATTATTAAAAACTAAAGAAAAACATGACAGGAGCCCTGAAATAATGTAGCAGTAAAGTTTCCAGATTCAATTCATGAAGTTAAGACTCAAATTACAATTTGTTCACTGTGATGGGCAGATGCTTGGAGATTTAATAGGCCATGCTACTTGGGATGTGACCAACCACAATAAGTACTGTTTATGAACAAATAAATAAACAAACAAAAACTCGCACTAGGTAGATGTTTTTTTTAAAATTTATTTCTGCTCTGGTTTGAAATGCATTACTGATTCCTTTCACAAGAGGTGATCATTTAAAACATACTATAGTTTCTGGACTGTTGAATGAACCAGAAAATAAGCCGCAACCATTAACATTGAAAAGAGAAAAACAAAGTACATGTATAGATGGCACTTGACCATAAGCTGCAGGTGTCCTCATTGTAGCAAGAGATATTTAAACAGAAAGATTTTTTTTCATATATATATTTTTTTATTTTAACAAAATTTGTACGGGTAACATACACACGTATGTGCCATAACTCCTTTTGCCAAACTGACACAGCTGTCCTCTTCATCACACAGCAGTCCAGCCTTTCAAAAGCCATTGATAAAGAGCTACACACAAGCTCCATCCCATTGTTCACAGTGTGTGACAAGAGTGGTAGCTCATAGTCCGGAAATTATACTGGTAGTGAATGGAGCTGGCTGAAACACTCACCATGTTTTACTTGTGAAGATTTAATTGCTGTATAGAAATGCAATTGTTAACACATTAGTTCAAGAACAGTAAATGGCTTTCACTTCTATGGACCGTTACCAAGTCTGAACATGTACACACACAACAACCTATGATTCATTTATGCTACACCTTTTTACATGTCATCTTTAAAAGGTTTAAAAACATTTCATGCTTTAAAATGTGGTTCAAGTTAAAATTAGTAGTGTAATAATCTTTTGGATATTCTTTCGTATCTTTTGTTCTAAATGACAAGAAATCAGAATTTCAAAACATTTGAAAATTTAAATTGAATATAAATGCAATGGTGTTGGACATTTATTTTCATTGCTCACTTAGGGATAGTTAATCCATCTGGTTTGAATAATCCCGATGTTTCAATTATTTTTCAATCAAATGTTTGTTCTTTTTATCAAGCATATTCACTTTTTTGGTCCTTTGGCAGCATGCATTCTCCTGATGGAAGACATACTATCTGGTGCCACTGTGTTCGTTTCTTTTTTTTCCCCTTCATGTGACGTTCAAAGATCAATATTATATTGTGTGGCTCAACAAAAATAGCACTTTGATACCAGGGGGAAATTGCAACAGCCCAATCTCCACTATTGATGTTGCATTTCCAATAAGCTCTACCTCAGTTTTCAGTGACATGGTTTTTGACATCACTGGTTATGCCTTCTGCAAAAAAATAACACAGGACTAGATAAGAAAATAGATCAAAAAGTTTAAGCTCCAATGCCAACAGCTATTTTACCAGTGTAAAATATTTCACAGCAGATTGTTAAACAACCCAAGGGAAGGGCAAATGAGAAGTGTGTTGGGGTGTGTGTGAGTGTATTTGTTGTGTCTAGGAGAGGTTGCATAACAAACACACGAGCGGGTGGTGGTGTCCAGCCGCGAGCGAATACGGATTAGGAGGAAACTCACCCTGTGGATATCTGGGTTAATTAAAATTGTTTTGGTAAGCTTGGTGACCTACCCAGCAAGATGTAAAGAAATGCAGGCTCCATCTGTTTAAGCGATGATAAAACTCTAGTGCTTAGTCATTCACTTTTTGCGTAATTAATGCACTATAAATATATCCCCAATTGTTACAAAGAACATAAGATAGTCGTTGTTGTTGTTAATTTTATTGCCGAGTGCTTTTTCCGGTTAAACTGTAAATAAAGTAAGAAAAAACAAAACATCAATACTTAGTATTGCAGAATTCAATCAACACAAACTTAAACATAGATTTATTAGCTAGGCTTGACTAACCAGTTATAAGGCAGTTTATTCTTAGAACACTTCGTCATATAATAAACATCGGTATTCAACTATCACAGCGCAGCAAACACAGCTAGCATTGGGCTAATTAGCACTAGCAAATTCAGCAAGCTCACGCTTAGAACAGGTAACAAAAAAACCTCATCTCTCCACAGCTTACAGCATTAATAACTCACCACGTTGGGCAACACTCATGAACGCCAGTAGAATATGATTTTATTGTAGCTTCAGCTTGTTAGCTTCAGCTAACGGCAGTCTCGGTGCATTACTGGCCTGCCCTAAGTTTCTTCTCTTGTTTCACCTCCCCTCCACTACCAATGCAAAACAACTACAGAGCCCCCTAGCGGAATGGAAGGAGTGAATCCAACACCAATTCTCTCAATTTGAACAATAACATTGAATCCTGCATCTAAAAAAGGAACATTACAGTACAAACCATATTATTACGATTTTATGAGAAAAAACATACTTTAGCAGCCAATAATACATCAGAAATGGTGCCATATTTGACAAAAAATAAATAAATACATTTCTGAGGTTGTGTAACTGTAGTAGAGTGTTTCAGTTCTATGAAAACATAAAAACTGTCATACTAAATAACAGTTATGATCATTCATGGAAACACAGCTAATCCTTTAGTTTTAATCTAAAACAATCCCACTAAAAGTTTAATTTTAAGTCTGTAAATTATTACGCAGAGCAACCTTACAATCCCCAACAAATGGTCAATGAATTATTAGTTCTAAGCATAACCCAAAAGTGAATGGGTACCTGGGCAGCCTTACCCTATAAGCATTTGAAAGTCGGAAGGGAAAAAGTTTCACTAACTTTAAGCCCATCATATTCAGATATTTAAGGAAAGTACAAGTTGGCAATATCACCATCTGACATAAATACTGCTTGAAACAATCCAAATGTCTTGTGTTTGTTGATCAAAATGACCAATGAAAGTGTAATTCTATACTTTGAGGAGTTTCTAAAGCACACTTTGATCCATAAAAGCTCACTAACAGTTAGAGGACATATTTTCTTCTGCAAATGGAAAAAACAAACCAGGTTTGTCCTCGAGACAGCTTAGTACTGGAACCAACTAGTACTGCTGTTAAAACGTCTCATCAAAAATGGTAATCATTCCACTCATAACGCATCAATAAAATCTAAGAATCCAATATTACATGAGAATGTCTAATTCTCCACTTTAAAAATAACACATTTCCATTCCCTGTGCATTAATTACAGGCTCTGTAATTGAAACTTATTGCATGACATACAAGGAATAGCTTTGAGAGCCTGTACTTTCTGCTGTCACTACTGAGGAAAGGATAACGTGTAACACATTGAGACTCAACACTATATCCTACAAAATGAAGAAGTCAGAACCTACCTGTTAAGAAGACATTTGTCTCTCTTGCACATTTAACCTGATAAGTTGGACACAAGCTCTATGTCTAGCATGCCCTCCATTTGTGGTGACCTGTTCTGTGATACATTTTCTGTAGACTTTTGTGTAAGTGATAACTAAGCACCCACAAAGCACCGAACTGAGCTTAATATGACAGGTGGTTAAAAAAAAGAAGTGGAGCAGCAGGAGTAGTAGCTGATGGTATCAGTGGAGACACAGGGCAGGTGGTAGAGCTTCAAAGCAGCTTAGACAGATAGCAGATATTTTCTCCAGAAGGATTTGATAAAAATCAGTGTAACTATATTGATAATGCGATTTGCATGTTCCAATTTTTGGATTATTAATGTGGATGTCTGCAACAGATGCTTTGCTCATCTTATAAGAAAGAACCCCAAACTTGTTTTTTAGTTTTTCTTACCTGTTCACATTGCAAATTAACCATCATAGTGTGTTTCTTGACTTTATTTGAGTTGAGTTGAACTGCATTACATGAAACTAATATCACTGCTCTATTCTGGAAACACACTAAAATGGTGATTTCCACAGCTTGGCTCTGGTTTATTGCTCACCCTCCTGCACACTCCACTGTGTTTGAGCATTTAGAAATGCTGTAAATGACACAACAGAGCTTAATTTACTTGAGCTTGTCAGCCATATTCAGTATGTCCTAACACATTTAAGCACAAGGGGAAGCGATTTGCCAAACCCCTACGAGTGTTCAACACTGACAGCCACTGTGAACACTTTATGGGTTTAGCAAAAAGCAGTAAACAAACTACAGTCAACCCCATGTCAGTCCCTCAAGGAAGTGCTTTCATTTAATCCCAGATTCATAGACCCTAGAGGGAATGGAGAATTAATTTAATCAAATTGAATCCCTTCATTTCTACAATCTGTTGTTCCCCCTCACACCAGAGATTTCCTGTTAAACTTTTCTATCATAGTAAGTTTCAGGGTGAAACATATTACTTTGTCACTAAAATGAGAAGCCATCACTTTGCTTCATTAAACCTCAGATATAGCAAGGATAACAGTTTGCTAATCTGGTAGTTTGCTACTTTAATCTGCTTCACATATGGTCTACCAGATAAATCAGACAAGCTCAGTGCTGCTCCTCACAACATTGCCACACTGGGGTTATCAACACCTCTTGCCCTCAGCAATAACCAGGCTACAATAAGCCAAAGCCAAGTTTCATCTACAGTTTGTACTCTGCTATACCTTCCTGACACCCTCACATATATACACTTTTTTGTCACAGATAGTTGGGAAAGAGAGTCTGTAGTATCTGGTGCAGATAAAGTTTTATAAAATGTGACAAGCACTTTTCTGCACTGGCAGAATATTTTAAAGCATTTTAAAGCTCTAGGCTAAATGTGTTAATCTTTTGCGAAAACGACACCTTCAACTCTGCATGCTCCCCATCAACTTGAATGATCTGAGCTGAACGTGACACTTTTTCACTTTAACGAAGTTCATAACTATTTTAATGCAAACCTAGGTTAGGGGTTTTGTTTGGCCAGTTGTCAACCTTGAGTTTTTATTTAACAGTGCTGAACTACGGTAATGTCAAACTGTTGAGCTTAGAGTTTAATCCAACTGTTATTCCATTAAAGTTATGGCTAATCTCCAGAAAATGTGGCATGTTTTGTCAGAAAAAAAGAAAGAGAAATCCTTGGTTTTTGTCTGGCTCCTACTCTGTGGATTCTCTAAGGGGTTTAAGTCAGGTTAATGTGCTAGCCAAACAAACACAATGAGATCACTGTCAGTGTCTGTGCAGGTTCCAGAAAACTAACAATGACATTGTTATCTCCATAAAACTTGTCAGTGGAGGGAAGCACTTTCTGCCACTAACTTTGGATTTGATAAAACACTGTGGACCAACTCTAGCATTTGGCTCCCCAAATTATGACTGACTGTAAAAACGTCACACTGCAGATTGTGCATCTTTCCATTTTTTCTCCAGACCCTGGGACATTATTTTCCAAGTGCAATGCAACATTTACTTCTAGGTGAAGAGAAACGTTGAATAACTAAGCATCAGTCCAGTCCTGTTGTGCCTTAGTTCAGGTTAGATGCTAATGATTTATGTGCTTCAGGAGCACCTTAAAGCCGTACTATACAACTTTTATGTAAAATAGTTTTTTTTACACATTTGTTAAAACTATCTCTATCTATCTCTTGACAGTATGGTGTGACAAATAATCTGTGCTGCAAGGCCAGAAAATATTGAAAGAAAAAGGTTGTAAGAATGATAAAAAACAACTGTTAAATTAACACTTTTCTAGACAAACTTGCAAATGTGCTGTAGCTGTTCCTGTTCATGTCTGCATTTTCACTACTTGTGTGATCTTACCAACAGGAGACCTCAGGAGAAAATATGTTTTAATACGCTGCTGTTGTACATGTTGCACATCATCATAAGTAGGCATCAAACATCCTTTGTCCAAAATTAAACAAAATAATGAATCTTTCATAATCCTCCACTACAATTTGTTTATTTCAAAAATATTTGCTCATTCCAAAGGGTAATTGTGCTATTTCTGCCCTAACCTAACCAACATACACACAGAAGGCAATCTTAATACTAGCAAGCAGGATGCAGAGAGAGGTCCGCTCATGCCTTGGACATGCTTGAAAATAGTATTTGGCTTGATGCACACTCTTGAATGGGAAGCACATCAAAGGGGGACAGAACTGCATACTCAGTGCTGACAGAATAGTAAGTGAGTATGTTCAGTATGCCCTGCACTGCACCACTGGCCATGTGTGTTGATGATTACAAGGAATAACAATCTTTGACAGTTTTCCAGTGAAGTTCACCTGATCAGATCAGTGCAACACAGAGGTCACCGTGATAAAAGGAAAACAATTTTACATCTTATTGAACTGTTGGTTGCCTGATGTTGAAGTGTTTACTTGATTAAAAATAACATGACATTTTTGAGATTCAAACTCTGGCCAGTTTGACCTTATTGGAGACATTTTTAATTACTTACTGGCCAATCAAGATCATTTCAACCTGAATTTAATAGAATAATATTTCTATACTAGCTCTTTGTGCTTCCCAGCAAATAATAAAATACTAGAAATTGTTTCCTAAATAAATTCAAACATCAAATAAATGAGACTAGGTTTAATAAATTATGACTGACCACTTCTACAAATCTCTCCTTGGTAATTCAAAAATAAAACCTTAGAGTTTATCACAGGTTTCTCTCTGGTAGGCCTATCACTGCTATTGAGGGAAATATTATTTACTGAACATCCTTGTGAGAAAGCACAATTTTATTCAGTGAAATTGAAAAAGTTGAACACCGCAGTAGGCTCATGTTGATTGAGTAACTATGCCTGTTTAGCTTAACAGATAAAATATAGATATCTGTAAATAGAAACTCTTTGGACACATTGCTACTACAATTTTCAGTGTCTTATTTGGATTTGAAAACAATTTGTGGTTTTCAAAATTGGAACAGTAGAACAGTAACCTGAAAAGCAGCCAAAAGGCCCATAGTGATTCCAGAGCAGATGCAGAGTTCCTCAACTCAGGTTGGAGAATCTCTTGATTGGACAACTACTAGTTGTGCACACAACAAATCTGGTCTTTGAAAGAATGGCAAGAAAAATAAATTCCATTTTCCTTTGTGTATACCAAAAGAAAATGGAATGACTTTTAATTACTTATTAGTGACTTTTAATGGAGACTTTTAATTTCTTCAAAATTAAAAGTCTTAATTAAAATGCCTGTAATGCCACGCCATATTCACTTTTCTGCTAGTTATCCTTGAATGCATTCTCTCTGCAAATAAAGCTTGCTGCAGATTCTTTTGCAAATAAAATAACAACTACAATGTACCTATAAAATTGTTTTAGGAACCCATTCAGATTGTATAATTAGTTTTAATGTACTGTGAAAAAGTGGGAAGTCAACCTCAAAAGGTAAAGTGCAACGTATGCATGTGTGAAACTTTAAACAGTGAGGATTCGCCTCATTTAACTCTTTGCATGGTTGACTCCATACCCCTTGAATCAGTATCATTAATTTAAATATCCCCTTCTAAATGTCTTTACCTTCTCTATATGCAGCTATGAAAACCCATCAATCACGCCTTTGAGCATTTGTGGGGTTTTACCTTGTTTGTGAGTACACTAGCTTCACTGTGAAGCTCAGTACTAAGTGGTGTGCTTTCTAGTTTGTAAAACTTGAGATGACATTTATATGGGACATTATGTCCCATTATTTGGACATAAGAATCTAAAGAAATATGAGGTTTCAACTATGCTAACTTATAAAGACCCACATTTGTTTTGTATGATATGTGAAGAGATCCAATTCCAAACATTTAATGTCTAATTTTAATTTTAGTGCCTCACAATGTAGCTCACAATGTAGCTCTGAATGTTGTGACAGTAAAGGCATTGGCCTCTAACTGGATGCAGATGGGATTAAAAAAGCAGAATGATAGTTTGTGGTTAAAAGGTGGGCTGGATATCCTCTCTGCTGGCACATATTTTCAAATGTGATAGATGATGTGGGTTCACTGAGAAAGCACTTTTTTCTGTCAAAAGCAGGGATTAACCTCCATTGGTTGTAATTAGATGGAGGAGGCACTTCCACTCGACTACAACAGATTTGCATACTAGTGTGACTGACATGTGTTCCATTTTTTTCTGTGATTCTTTGTCATTTGCTAGCATTGGAGAGTTAAAGCAGGAAAACAGGCCATGTGCCAGAGCATTTAAGATTTGACACAGATCTGTCATTAAGGCATGACATTCCCAATAAGTAAAACCACATATGCAATTATGTGGTTTTAAGGCTTCTTGGAAAAGACTAAATGTATGACAGCACAAATCATCATTTGTAAACATGTACACTGACCCCAAATATACTGTTCTTTTCACAAATTAATCTTTCTCCATATCTATGGTGTATCAAAAAGCATCTTAACCCCTTATTTTTAGAAAATGCTGATCAGTCATAGTTCTAAATGTTTTCTTTTTTTTTAGATGTCCATTATCTGGGTCATACATGTCTAAGAAGTCCTTAAATCTGCCATGATAGCCATTCAGGGCAATGCCTGCTCATGCACTGCGACAGATATTTACCCAAAGCTCACCTTGGAGTTTGAGTTTGCTATTATCCAGTCTTTATGAGCCTGTATCAGTGAATGACAGTTTGGTGGTGTTAGCTGACAACACCTGTTCTGCATTCAAAGATTTTATTCTACATGCCTTGGTTTTAAGTGGGTATTTAAAATAATGTCAGCTTACTATCATTCTTCTTTGACATTAACAACAGATTTTTTAATGAACATTTTTTGTAGATCAGCAGTTTCTGAAGTACCTAGACCAGGCCGTCTGGCACCAAAGTTACTCTGAATCTACTTTCTTCCCCATTCTGATGGTTACTTTGAACTTCAGCAAGTCATTTTCACCATGGTGTTGAGAAACGGTCATGTGATTGGCCATTTATAATCATGAATACATTTTACTGAGCTTTCATTGGGATTTTGGCTCGTATGTTACTCATGACAAAATATTTGGAGCAAATTTAGGATTTCTACTAGAATACCAAAAACACCAGTGACACAATATCAAAACAACAATCAGCAAAACAATGGAGTCATTCGGTTTATTCACCAACAGCTTTGCCATGCAGGTGCTCTGTGATTCATTTGCCATTTGTCTGGATTAAGCTCTGAGCACAGACTTGAGGAGGTAAATAGTTTCTGTTGTGGTGACATTAGGATTTGGCACTGATATGTCAGTGCACCCTTACTAACCAGATTGCAAAAATTCACACATCATTTTTTCTCTCTTGGACAGCTTTGTATAAATTTGCAGATGACGCATTTCTTCGAGACGGAATTAAAGCAGAACAGCTAATACACTTTTGCTGATGAGTCAGAGCTACTCCATAGACGAGATTCAAGTCCAATTTCTATGATGATGAAATTTAATTATAAAGATGGAAATCGATAATGACAATATGAGCCTAATGTTGTCAGATGTTTAAATTGTCATACCTACGAGCAGAGCATTGGATGAAAACAGTTTGATCAACAACACACATTCATGCTTGTCAGTACCAGGGTTCAATAGATAATCAGTTGGCAGCACCAAAAAGCAGGTAGGACCATTAGCTTGAAAAGCCTTATATAATTTACCAGCATGAAAATGTAAATACCTAAGTAAAATATGCACATTTCTACACAATCAGTCAATTTCATAGAAGGGGATAATATAAAGCATCCAAAAGCCATAGCTCTTCTCCTGAAAAGAATCCCAACAACATGGAGGATGATCTGTTGAGCAAATTAGGCCAAAGAAAAACAGCTAATGTGTTGAAAGGTTGAAGGAAAAAAGGGAGGAAGAAAAATCTTTATGGCTGTAACGAGATCCAAACAGGCCAATAATCCGCTTTTAACAAGATAAGTGATCATGGCCTTTTGTCAGAACGTTGAAGCTGCGCAATCAATGGTGGTGATTTAGCACCCCCTTGAGCTGCAGGGCCCCCCCTGTAGCACAAGTCTGGATCTTCATTTATCAGGCACATGTCTTGCACAAGACTGTGCCCTTGCCTGCAGGGTGGTTGATCAGCGATAGTGACAGAAGGGCGGAGAGGTGTGGGGTGGGTGGAGGTGGGGGGCAAAAAGCAAAGACAGAAAGGACAAGAAGGAAGGAGGGCAGGGGGTGAATGTGAAGGATAGAGATCTGAAGGCACAAAAAGGACTCCACTTGTCCAGTGCCCTGCTGTCAGGTAAATACCATCTGGGTGTTTTACAGATGAGGCCACAGCTGCTGGCATTTTCAACGCACCTCCTTCACTTTGTCCTTCTCTTTTCCTCACTTACTCTGTACTGGCTGATTTTAATATTTGTTAGATTTGACTTTGTAGAAATCATATGAAATCTCATAAGTTTACTGTTTTACATGCAATTACTGACCAAGAAGTTTAAGAATTTAAACAGTTTTCACATTTGATGGTAATTGTTCATGTTTTGTCTTTTGTTTCAGAGTGTATTATTAATTGCTTTGCATGAAAGTCACCTAAACAACTGGAGCATCCTGATATTGCTATTGCTACTTTTTAACCAAGACAAGTTTGTTTGTATTTATAATACAAATAATAAAAAAAAAAACTAGAAAATACAAAAAAAATTATTTGGGCCTTTGTGGGACAACTGTGTTAGATAATATTGTCTATGAAACTGTGGTTTAGCTGGTCAGGAATTTATTTATTACTGACTTGTAGATACAATTGCTTTACATAAGTGGATTCAATTACTTAAGGAATCCTATTCATGTTCATGTCATGCCTTCATCAAGTTCATGCCTTGATGATCACACAAACAGTTCATGATTGAGATTTCTGAAAGAGGAACATGCTTGTGGATGACTTTATTCAATAAAATCCGATGTAGTGAATGGCATTCAGAAAAAATATATTCACTGAATGCTTTAAGTAGTGTCAGTTAATGGCAGTCTAAACTACTTTCAGAATAATTGAGTTAAGATTTGATTGACCACTGCCAATTAGCATCCACCACAAGCATCCTCTGATTATGTACAGACTGTAAATCTTTATCACAAGACAGTGAAACATTCATTAATTATAAAATGTTGAGGGGAATAAAAATAGACCTAAAACATACAAATATTCTTGTTCCTGGTCAAGATCTCAAGGTGTTTTTGTAAAGATGAAGGTGTTTGTTTCAGAGATTCATTCAGAGTGTATCTGGGCTGGAAGTATGTCTGGGTTTCCCCTCCTTGACCTTTCACTTTTTGTCTTGGATTACTATGGATAAAATAATTGTAATCTTAAATATAATGCCACACCACAGATTCTATCATGTTAATATTTATTACAGAAAAGTGAAGCCAAAATCTAAAAAATACTCAAAAAAGTACTTTATGTACAGAAATCCTGTACACAAAGAACAGGATTTCTGCATAGAGGTGGTGTTGGCTTGTTTCTCTTATGAAATTAGTTGCCCCTTTAAACTTGAATCATTGCTATGGTGCAGTGATTTTCATCTTTGATCATTCACGGTTTTTCTTGTGCAATTTATGTTCCCCTGAGGCTTTAAATGGCCTTAAAATATTGTGAGCATTTGTGTCCTACATACCTCAGTTTTATCTGAGGGCCATAAAGCTCATCAAAAATTGATTTTGAAAGCCTTGAAATACTTTTACTCCACCTCTGAAATTCCCTGCTCATAGAGGAGCAAAAATAACAATAGCTGCATTATTGAGGGAGGAAATGCCTGACAGAATGCATCATCTGCCTTCCTGTAATATGAGCAACTTTCCCTAGAGATTTGGAAGACCTGTGAACATACTCACATCCACAGCACCCTGATAAAATTGCTCTGCTTGCTCCTAATTCCACAGTATTCTCACTGCTGTTATTGTCTGTGTCTGAGAATGTAGGTCAGCAAGAGTTTGTTGATATTCTGTTGAAAGGTACATTGCCACCATGTCTTCCACGGTCCAGTAAAACGAGTCCAGACCACAGCCTTCACCTGAAATTTCTTTCATCATGTCAATTGTGCCTTCTGTTAGATCTACAAGAACCAACCATCACCTAGGTTCAGTAACAGTTAAGATTACATTCTCTAAGGTAAAAAGTCAACCCTTCATTTTATCATATATGTTGCGGAATTTATGACCACTGAAAAAAACTATAGAAAAAGAGCACGCAAAACTATTTATCTTTTCTTTATATTTGCTTGATGTCTGTCCTTTAAAATGATTGTTAACTCGATAAAAAGCTCCAGAGCAGTAACACTTAGATCAAAAGTGTTCAAACCTGACAAACGTGTCAAGTGGAAAGCATTTGGGGGCCATAAGAAATATCTTTTTTTTTTTTCAAAATAAAATTTGTAAGTAAGTTCTTTGTGTCTTTTCTATCTGCTCAGTAATAAACATGCCACATTTTGTTGATAAGGTATCACTGCTGAGCTAAAACATGAAAAGGGTCATTCATGTTTGAGTTAAATTAAGACAAACTATAGTTTCTGAAGTTGATGCAATTATTTTTTTTCTATTATAGGAAACTTTCTTTGTCAAACTAGTTCATTGGCCTAGAATGTCCAGTTCATTTAGAGAGATATGAACATGTAATCAAACTCTGATGCGGCCCAGGAAAGAAAACTCTGGTCTCCCTATAAACCTAAGTCTCGCTTCAGTTTAAGTGAGCTCTGGTGTGGTTTGAATGAATGCCAAGTAGACCGTAGACTGCTCTGAAGGCAGGAAGTGGACTACAGAGCAGGGCATTCTGGGCAAATGCAATCAAAACAAATTTGTGTGTCTAATGTTAGAGATAGAAATTGCTTGTGGTCTTTTACCAATGAAAAAAGAGAAATCCTACAACAACTAAAATTTGACAGCTCTCCATTTTGCGAAGAAGAAAGGTGCGCTCATGTCCTCTTCAGAGGTTTTTGTGCCACTTCCTTCAGTAGTTCTTGGTGAAGCGTCAACACACGTGAGAAGCGGGGGGGGGGGGGGGGGTTTACCTGACTATCAGGTGTGAAAACCTGTAAGGTGGTCAAAAAATGATTATGCAACAATGTTAAAGGAATCGTTACTAATTAGAATGTACCTGCCTTTACATGATTCCTAATATTCAAAATGGAAACCCACTTTAAATTTCCTCCACTAACTGATTAAATAAAAGACTCCTGTGTATCTATCTACAATACCATTCCATAGGAGGGAAGGTGTCAGTGGCTAGTTCCTTATTTTTACTTTGCTGTGATTCCTAAGGTTTCAGCTAATTGGCAATTTATGCTCAGGGAAATGGCAGTGCCTAAAGGCCAGTTACCCCTTTAAATCTGGGAATGAACAAACCACCTTTTAAGAGTTCAAGAAAGAGAGGGCTTAATCAGTCAAGTTGGGGTAGACAACCAGGTAATGGGTTTGGAGACTCAATATCTCTTCATTCATGTGTTTTTCAAGGGTAGGAAACAAAGAAATGGCCCATGAAGAATAGTCTAAAGAGTTAATAACGTCTGCTCTTGTGAAATGTTGAAAACTTTTGCAGTTTGGTACATTAACCAACTTCATGCAAATCAATATATATATATATAATGGCTTTTCATCATTTGTTTTTGAAATGACTCAGAAAACCCAGTTTTTTAAAACCCTGATCGCATATAGATTTATTCGCTCCTTCAATGTGGCTTCCATTCTTCACTTTTTTCTCAAGCTTTTTCTGTTCTTCGTGTGTCAGATCATGATATCAGGTCTGTCAAGGGCAATGCATATCAGTTTTGACAGAAGGTTGCATGTGATATAATCACTTTTTTTGCTCTGTAGCAAGGATTAGGAGTCTGATAAGTGGTGAGCGCTGGCAGGCAGATTCAAGAATCTGTTGAAATGAAATGAAGAGAGAACAGTTGTTGGAAGTCAGACTCAGGATTCATTTTTCATACTTCCTTCTTTTAGGAGCTGTATTAGCAAACAGTGGTATAGACATTTGTGAAAACTGTGACTAGTCTAAGATTGAATTTTGAAATACATTTGTTTTTTATTTTGCTTTGTCCTTATAGGTTTACTGTCCTTGTAGGACAATGCTTACAAACTCAAAGCATCAAGGGAACCATTTTTAGCCAGAGCAGAAGTTAAATACCAAGATAAAGCAGACTGATAGTGACCTATGTTGTGCCTAACACCACTACATCTCAGAAGATCCGGAATATTTAAAATGCATGAAATATGATGGGTAATCATGTTTCCCTGGGCCAGATTCATGGTATTTTAAAACTGGATTTAAAAGCAATAAGATTGTATGAAACAATTTATAAATATTTGTGTAAATTACACAAATATATGATTAAACACCATAAGGCCAAATGGAAAACAAATATCAGGCCCACTTATGTATCAACTATTATCTTTTTTTCTTATATTAAAAAATATTTATTTGAATCAGACTTATTCAGATTCTGTCCAAGGCCTTTCTAATTTTATTTTTGCATGAACCAGAAAAAAAAAAAAAAAAAAAAAAAAAAAAATATATATATATATATATATATATATATATATTTTACACTTAACACTTATACACTTAACCCTAAATTTAATGGGTATCTTTTTACTCTAATGGGACAAAAATTTTACAAAATTCAGCACTTCGGTCTGTGTCAGTGAGAGCACAGAGTATTGCTGATGGCTTTACTTTCAGGCACATATACTGTGTGTTCTCCTGGGACAAACACCAAGTTTTTTCTGGGTGTGACAGAATGTCAGCAAGAAATGAATTAAAAGTATCCACTCCTCTTTGCAAGAATAGGAAACAGATACAATAGCCAATACAGTAACGCGATGTACCGCCTGTATTTAAAATAGATGCTATGACCTTTTCTTGCACAATGCAGTTTCTGAAATAACAGGCATCAGAAGAATAGCTCATCAAATTGTCAAGTAAATGTATGCAGCATACATTGTGCATAGCAAACGTGCAGTGTTCTTTTGTTTTCAGTACTATGGAGTTTAGTAAAAAAACAGAACCTGCACAATTTATGCAGTGCACCAAGATACTTCAACTCTAAGACCTTGTTGTGATGCCTGGTAAAAAGAAGCTTTTATCTTGCTGCTTTGTAGTCCTGAACCCTACAATCCTGTCAATAAATTAACAAATTACATTATATTCTGTGTTAATATATCCACTGAGATGAGATTATACAAAATATGTGCTTCAAGAGACAAAATGAAAACATATTTTTGTGAAAAATAAGAATCCATATTTCTTTTTGTTTCACAAATGATGTAAATGTTTCACAAAGGATGTAAGTGTTTCACTATTTTAAAGAATCTATGATCTGTGTAAAATTTCCCAGTCCGGTTTTTGCAATAAAAATCCAAATATTATTACTTTATAGAGCACTGAGAGAAATCACATCTCTTTCTAAATCACTGAAACATGATCAAACTCCTACCTCACTGGTTTTCAGTTTCAGCTCAGCAGCCAAAAACGGAGAAGGTGTTCACTTAAGGACTTATTCCTCAAAGTAGGCTCCTAAAGAAGACCTTAATGCTACAGAAAATTGTAATAGGACATAACAGCAGTTAAGAAACTGCTAAAAAAGTTTCCAAAAAATACTCCATTTATGTAAATCTACACCACCAGATAAAAGTATTGAACAATTTCAAACTTTGCTTACTAAGAAAATGTAAATTAACTATTTCACTGTTTTTAACATGAGTAGACACAAAACCTATGCCTTTATTGCTTTAAATGTACAGAAAATAGTAATCTATCTACATCGAAATGTTTTTAGATGTTCAGTCAATTTTAACTTTAAAAAAGGATGCTGTGCCAATGATATGCTTACTGATGAATGAGTTTTTAATTTGGTCTGCTGCAAAGCAAAAATCTAAATAAATAAAAACACAGCTGTTGGAAATCCTAATTTATATCATGTCTGCATGCTAATCTTTGTTTAAAAAACAAAAGTGAAAACACCAGATAATTTTACTTTAATTCTTGTTGTAACAAACTCTCTTCTTAAAATCCAAATAGCTAACTGTATTGAATTTTTTTAAACCAATGAGGTAGGAGCCACATTGGTGTTATTTCAAAATTCTGAGCTTCTACTACTGTCAAACCAAGCTGAAAATCCAAATGTAGGAAACAGGAGCCGAAGGGGTTGTTTAAGAAAAAAATCTTCAAGCACATTTGCACAGTGACTGAATATTGTCTACTGCAAACACTAAGTCCTGATCTTGAAAGATTCCAAATTAGAAGCGCTAGATTACATGAGCAAAAAAAAATAAAAATAAAAAATGCACATGTTTAGGTGGGCACAATCTATAAAGTTCATCTACACATAAGGGGAATTTTACTGGCATTTGAGAGTTTATGACAGTAAGCTCTCGACTTACTTACAGATAAAAGAAAGGTTTTGGTCAAATTGCCTACGATCGTAGGTCGTGTAA
Source organism: Xiphophorus couchianus (assembly GCF_001444195.1). Taxonomy (NCBI): domain Eukaryota; kingdom Metazoa; phylum Chordata; class Actinopteri; order Cyprinodontiformes; family Poeciliidae; genus Xiphophorus; species Xiphophorus couchianus. The sequence goes on from NC_040239.1 coordinate 6,308,204, forward strand.
ACGGAAAACTGATAGCATATCTGTGTTCTCTGTAGTCAGTATCTGGTGAGCCCATCTTTAAAAAAACACTCCTCATTTTTCTGATACTGTTTTGGACCACATTTCATATAACAAAGAATGTTTTAGATTGGCACCAATAATGCAGCCAATTAAAATAGATCAACTTTTTATACTAGGTTTAAATATTTAGGTTACATCTAACAAACAGGAGGATGCATATTAATACTATAGGGAAATTATACTGTAATAAGTCAAAAGCTTACGTTTTCAATTTAAAAGCAGCATGCCATCTCTTTGCTCTCAAAACTTGTAATGCTTGCATTCAAAACTTCTGCTCCCTTTCAAATATTCAGTTCTCCCTCAGATTTTCTCCTCGCAGGCAAACTTTCTCTTTGCGTAGATCAAATTTGCACTCACAAACCTCTATGCGTGCTTGTAGATTTTTTTCTGCTCTCTTGCAGATCAAGGAGTTCTGTCACCTAGCAACCGTTCAAGCCAATAGAATGACAGTGTTCCACTGTGTGCTCTTGATGGGGTGGGTGTGAGTGGATAGCTACAATAGATAGCGGCATCTCCTCTTCTGGTGATGTATAGAAAACAACTTCAGCTTTCTGCTCCGTCGTCTGAGTTACGGTTGTGAGGAAGTGATGGCATGTTTACAAAAGAATAATTTTTGCTTTTTTTGAGGAGGCAATTTAATGGTTTTCCAACAGTGCAAAACATAAAGAAAGATTTTGGCCATATCGCCTGCAAACATTTTTGATGTAAACGCAAAACTGATAGCATGTCTGTGTTCTCTATGGTCGATGTCATGTTGATGATGTAGCCACTGAAAACGATTAAAATTCTTTTCTAGGTTTAAAAATTTGGTTACATCCGACAAGGAGGAGGAACCATATTATCTACACACTATTTTGTTTGTTATTATTATTATTATTATTATTATTATTATTATTATTATTATTATTCTTTCCAGGAAATAAAAAAGATTAAACATCTCAATGGATTCTTCTGTTTATTATTATTATTATTATTATTATTATTATTATTATTATTATTATTATTTCATGCATTTTGACAAATAATGTCTTCTGTCACTGTATCTTTTTGTATGCCAATTTGCTCCAGCATTTCAAACATGCTAAAAAAAGAGGCAGATGATTTAATAAATCACATTGCACATGGTAAGTTATTACATTTGTAAATACTTCTCTCAGGATTTTGCACTTTCTGATGATTAGCTTTCAAGTTTGCACCTGTTTCTGCATGTGCAAACCTTTTAAACTCAGGCACTAAGAGCAACCACAGATCAACCTGAAGGGAAATATGCATAGACAAGAACCCAGTTAAGCCAAGAACTCAGATTAGACACAGTTGAGATATTCAAAAACACAAGCAAACCAAAATTCTGAAATCCATGCATGACATTTTGAAATGTAAACAATACTATGGTGCATGTTTTATTGCCTTCCAAATAGATAAAGGACACTGTAAAGGAGTTAGTATGAAATGGGGAATGCAACCACATGTGTATGCCTATACCATATATGTCATGATATTCAGTGGTCCTGCCAAGTTTCATGTTCTTCCATCGCTCTGCCATTCCTGCCCCCATTCAGCAGCAGAAAACCAGACTGAGTGCTGCTAAAGCTGATTCAGGCTCAGCAAAATTGAACAAAAACAGATTTCCAAAATATTGTCTGTCAAATGAGTATAAATTTCAGCTTTGACAGTCAGATGAAAGTATTAGAATTTGCTGTAAACAATATGAAAGCATGGATGTATCCTGCTTCACATCAACCATTCAGGCAGCCGGTGACAGTGTATAGGCAAATAATTTAAGCATCACTTAGATGCTAAAGTGTATCCAGACATTGTTGCCACTTGCCCACTGCACTGGAATGAGTCAAGATCGATCCATCCATCCATCGATCCATCCACCCATCCATCCATCCATCCATCCATCCATCTTCTAACACCCTTGCCCCTAGTGGGGTCAGGAGGGGTGCTGGTGCCTATCTCCAGCTAACGTTCCGGGCGAGAGGCGGAGTACACCCTGGACAGGTTGCCAGTCTGTCACAGGGCGAGTCAAGATCAATCTGTGAGCAAACCATAGACAAGCAATAAATGTTTAATCTTTGAAAGAGAGTTTACATTTGACCTAATATGAAATATGTTTGACTACAGGAAGAAACTAGAGTTCCCACGGAACATGCAGACATGTATAAAGAGAACAGATAAAGTCCAAGAAGAGATTGGAAGAGTACTCTTCAAGCTATGAGCAAAAGTGTTAACCATTTTTCAACTGTGCTCTGGGTGTACACCATCCATCCATCCATCCATCCATTTTCTAACATTCTTGTCCCACATTGGGGTTGAGAGGGTGCTGAAAATTCAGCGTGAAAATAATGTTATACTGTATAGAAAAGGACTCAACACTCAATTATGCTCTAAGTAAAACTCAGTCCTACTGGCTGCCTTCCATCACATGCATGGATCTGCCATCTCATGCTACATGGACCAAAAGCATGGCGCCAGGACAAATGGCACTGCCGAGTTGAAAAGGGAGAGATGAGAGAAGTCAGCATTGCAACAGACTGACTGTGGAATCTGGTGGAGCCTTGCAGGGGCGAGCGTGACAACAGATCAATAGCTGTGATTAATTAACTTCTAATGAGTTCATCTGAGCGTTGAGAGACCCAGAAAGTTGGACATGTCCTATTGTCTCTTTTTCCATGACCTATCCCACCCCCACCTCTCTTCCACATTTATTGATGTGTTTTGCAGACAAATTAAGACCACCTTGTGTTTTTATTTTTAATGTCACATCATAGCTTTGAGGATATTTTTTTAAATAGTTAAATAGCAAATTCCCAAAATTAAGACATCTAAGCTGCACTATAGATTTTTAGTTTTAGATGGATTGTTGTCTTGCATTGAAATACAATGCAGGTACTTTACCTCAATGTTGACTATTACCTGTTATTGAAGATCAGTAGCAAACAGCTACTAAAAAGTTAAAATTGAGCATTATTGAGCCGGCCTGATTTTCTGCGGCCACCATAGTTAGAGCCAGACAAGCTGCAGTGAGAATTATTGAGTGACAGAGATACACTTTCTCTCATCTGATTACCCTAACAGCCATTATGATGCTTCAGAAAGTGAGAGTGAAAGTCAGGAGTGTAAAAGCAATGGAGATGAATGGTCATATGAACACAGGGGTGGAATGGGGAGCTGAGGGGTCCTGTGTTGCTCGGTGTGCCACTTTCCCTCCACACTCCTGAGCTCAGAGGGTGAAGCACAAGGGTTATTTGTCTTGCGGTGAAATTAGTAATCGCACTGCCATCCATCATCGACTGACCTGCTATTGATCGGCAGTGGACCTCTCTTTTCAGCAAAATTATATTACGAAAAAAGAATAACAAATGTCTGCACAGTCTGAAGTGGTCCACACTTTTGGCTGCCTCAACAGAAGGCTCAAGGAAAGAAAAACAAGCTTTTTCGTGGCATGTTAGTACGGCGTGTCAAGCAACCCCATTCACAGAGATTAGCGTTGCTGTTCTCAAGGTGACAAGCATGGGGCAGGTTTAAATCAACGCAGACTTTGAAGCCAGGGGTAATTTCTGCTAGCAATGCTTGTTTTACACCTCTGACACCTTATTGACAAATCCTATATCCTGTTCCCCTGTCTTAAATGATATACAGAGTCGAACATACTGCCTCTATTGACTTGTAAATATTTCAGAGGTGAGTTGCATGCAGTAGACAGTTATTGTGCATCCAAAAATAACATTTTAATCTAAACTAAACATACTGCAGAGCATCAAAGCTGAAATCAGGGACATTTTTTTTTGTTTAGACTTTTCCAGTCAATATTATAGGCAGGCACTGAGCTACAATTAGCCACCATTGATCAATGTTTTGCTTGTGACCAACAAAACACTATAAACAGAGGTCACTGCCTTGTTCCTTGGGATAGCATGACAGCAGTAGTATTTGTTAAACTTAAACTCAGTACCTGACAGATGTTGTCATGAGAGCATAATTATCCATTCAATAAAATATTTGAAACCATTTTCAACTACCAACCATTTGTCCCCCATCGCTCCCCAAAAATGATTTATAATATTTTAACTTTTTTACCTTTTATCACATTACAAATAAATACATGTTTTATTTGGATTTTATGTGAAAAGATGTCACAAAGTAGTGACAAGCTATGAAGGACAAGAGAATAAGGGTTTAAAAAAATACACCTATAAAAATCGGACTACTGCTTTATTTTTAGCTTTGGACACTTCAGTTATTCTAACTACAGAGACAAAACCATTTGTGATGGCAGTTTATCGTTGTTGTGAACTATTGCATATTATAACAATTTTGATTTATTTTGACAATGACAAATCCAATTAATGTTGTTTGAAAACCCCCAACATTAAAAATAGCATCAGAATTGGCATTTTTACATTTAGCTCTACTGTTGGTTTCATGAGAAAAACTATTAATATCAATGAGTTTAAAATTATTATGCACAATGTGTGTGCCATCACAATAAAACCCACAAATATTGATATAATTTGTATTTCTTGTCGTCCACCTCTAAGGGCCATCCTCTTTTATTTACTGGCAAGGCAATGAAAACATTACTCATAAAAAGTTCCCAGTAATCCACATTAGTCCAGATGTACAAGCCTGATTGAGATCTATTCAGTTTCTCTACTGTGACTGCATCCAAAAGGGCATCTACTGAATACAGACTTGAAGGGAGTAAATATTTATACATTGCCATTTTTTTCATAATAAATATTTGTAATTGTAATTTTGTGGGAAACAGTTTTTACTTTGATGTTAAATTGTTTCTTTGTATATTTTGTTAAAAAAAAAATTCCAATTTGTACAAATTTTCTTTGTACAACAGGTGGAACCACTCAAGATAGTGATAAATTTTTTAGACTTTAAGATTACTGATTTTAAGTGTTTTACTAGATTCTTCTTTTGTATTGCATGTTTCCCATGACCTGCTCGTCCTGCGATTGCTCTGTAAGTTTCCCTCATCACTTTGTTATTATAGAGCTGCTGTAGTGAATCTCTGTAATTATGTTCTTCACTAACCTCGAACATGACAGTAGCGAAAGATGCCTTTAAAAACCCTTGCCACCGGGAGGCTGAATATAAACCAATGTTTGTAATTTCAGATTTTTTTTTTTCAACATGTCAATTAATTTCCTTACATTTCAAAATTATCCAGAATTTATTTATTTTTTTATTTTATCACTTATGCATAACCCCATGAAATACATATTAAAGTTGGTTGCAATGTTACTATGTTGCATAAGGACATGAATAAATTTGCACTACAGAGAAATAGTGACATACCCACAACATAGAGAAAAGGAAAATATGACGGAACACATTGAAGTGCTATCAGTTACACGGCAGCTTTCAAATTCCAGGAGGAGGACGTTGAAGGGGTAAATTGTTATTAGTTAGATGTGGTTTCAAATATCTGTGAAGTGACTGCTTAGAGAAACATGAATACATAAATGCTGAAAAACAGTAGCAGGACAGAGATTAATGTGAGGCGTGTTATAGATACTGGCAGACACATGGGCTTCGGTGTGTTTGCATAGAAATGCACACTGGTGTGTGTATGAATGGGTAAATGACTGAATGTAATGTAAAGTGCTGTGAAATCCTCTGACTTGACAAACCACTATACAAATGCAGGCCATTTAGCATGTGGCTGCAGATAAGATCACTTGTTAAATCCACTATGTCAAAATGTCAAAGCACTAAACCGAGGAGCTACTTACAAATAGTTAACTTGTTTACATTTTCAAGCTTCATTCAGATATTTTATGAAATTTATAAGTACATAATCCTTAAACTTAGAAGAGAGATAAAGGTCTACAAGTACCTCAAAGACTTGTTAGTAAAACAAAGCTTTTAAGCTTCATGGTTTTTAGTTTAATTCTGCTTCTCCATTCTTTACAGGCCACAGAAAATGCACTTTTCCGCATGTTTATCATGTTCCCCTATCCTTATCTAAATCCTCCTATTCCTCCTCACTGTTCCAACCTCAGTTTCCCCATGGATTCTCTCACAAACATTAGATAGCCTCTCAGTCATCCAGGGTTGCATCTGCTTCAAATGTTTTTGCACTCTGGACTTTGAACTGTGGATGCCCAAGGCACTCACCAGAGACCTGATAGGGCCTGTGGTTTGGCCTCCAATCTGTCATATCTCGCCTGCAGCCATAAAGAGACAGACCCCCCCTATCTTCCTCACACTTCCCCCACATGCAGCACATTAGCTTTATTGCACCCTCACACACATCACAAGTATTGATCACATCGACACGTTATCAAAGCACTCTGCTTCTCTTTCTTAGAAAATTATTAGATTTAACTTACATGAAAAAAACATGAAACCACTTTAAAATGTTATGGGTAACTCAGGCAGATTTCATAATTCAAAACATCATGAAATGTTAAAACTTATTTTGATTCTTATTTACATTTGTAACCACAGTTTACATAAATGCAATACAAGTGAAGTCACTGAATGTCATCTAGTTCATACTTCTTTGTCATACAGTGGTCCAAAACAGATCAGAAAATTCTCCTCTGAATGAGAAAAAATAAATAAATAAAGTGTTTGGAGCAAAACAGCCAAAATCTGGGCTTGCTGTCTTGTTTAATAATATGTTGAAGCATGAAATCAAACAAACCATTTTTTGCTCCAAAGTCCTTCAGCCTGGCTGAAAAGAAGAGTGGGATAAAATTCCTCCACACTGATTCAGTATATGCATTACTAGTTATCAGAAGTACTTAATGGCAGTTGCTGCTTCCAAGAGTGCCACAACCAGTTATTAGGTTTCGGGAGCAATTGTCGGGGATATTTTCAGACAAGGCCAAGTTGGCTCAGATAGTTTGATTGAAAATGATCAAATAAATAATAAAGAAAAATAGATTTTAAAAACTAGATTCTGTGCTTTCTCTGGTTATTTTTGTCTAATGTAAAAAATTCATTATCATTTTCCATAAGCCGTGTTACTCATTTTAAGATTCTTATTTTAAAATTGAGTTAATTTATATTTGTGTCTTTAAGTCTTTTTACATGTGGAACTAGATAATTTCAAATCAAATTCCTGACAACTATGATGTTTTAGAAAATTTGATTTTAAGCAGTCATTTTATAACCTTGTTTAAGTCCAAATTCCTTTGATCCAAAACATACTTCTGCATACCGCTGCAGTTGTACATCAGAATATATTTTTCTGAGATTGGTTTTTGAAAAAAATTGACCTTTGTTTTCACTATTAGCATTTCTTAATAGACCAATTTGCTATTTATAGAGTATAATTCAAAATATAAGTTTTCTTTCTTTTTCCCGTACCACTGGAGGCCTAAATTCACTACCTATGAGATTTATTGAGCTTGGTCAGGCTTATTGTTATAACTAGACAGCTAAGCCCACATTTAAGCCACAAAAGAATTGGACAGAGTGGTAAAGCTGACTCTGTACAAAAGATGGGGAATATAACGTGAAAGAAAATAAAGTGTTCCAAGGGAAATAACTCTTTTTGGTGGAGTTACACAGTCTGTTCCTTTCAGTCACAGACAATAACTGATATCATTACATAAAACCCAAATTGTTATAACACCAAAGCTGTCTAGTGACCAAGTTTGAAACATGGAGGTGATTGAGCTTTCACAGTGTCCTTTATTCCTTACATCTTCCGTTTTTGTTTTCACCTCTAGTGGAGTAGAAAGCCCACACAGATTTATAGCATTGCCCTGTTTTTCTCATTTCATTGTCCATTTATTCCATTTATAGTGGATTTATAATTTATTGCCTCTTGGTGTTTTGTTGTTTATATTGTAAATTTTATTTAGACTGTAATGCAGTTCTGTCAATTTTTATTCCTTTCAAATGAACTCCATAAATAAACTGAACAAGAAACATTGACATCCCATGGTGCTGTGAAAACCTAGTTGCACCCTTACATATTTCTTCTATTTGTCCTTTTTTTGTTACTCTGAAATGTTTAAGGTCAAAACAATTTTGCGTAAAGTCTATAATGTCTGCCCATGTACACCAGTCAGGAGTGTGAATTATTACCTACCAAATGTCCGATGGGCTTCAAATTTTCCCGTCGTTTAAAAAAATAACCAGTCAAATACGGAAAATATTTCATTAACGCAAGCTCTGGTCTGGAATGACAATCCCACAGGCTTAGAAATTCCAGAAAACTACCCTGAGTTTCCTTATTTGCAATCTGAGAAAACACGGAGTAATGGCGACCCTTGCCAGTGGCCAGTCCACCAAATGACTCCATTAAATGGTAAATGGACTGAACTTATATAGCACTTTTCCAGTCATTTTAACCACTCAAAGCGCTTTACACTAGAGTCACATTCACCCAGTCGCACTCACAAACACACACACATTTATACACCGATACGCAGATCGGTAGGCAATTTGACATTACTTCATCAATTACTCATGCAGAAGTTCACAAAGGAACACAGAGCTACCTAAAGCACTACAAGTCTCATTTGCCTCAATTAAGGTATCCATAGCAAAGTTCCAAGCAAAAAAACCTCTAGTGACCAAAAAAAGCCTATCAAACATCCCCAATAGAGGAGCAGCCCATTAGCCAAGACAAAAGCCTGGAACCAGCTGAACAACCCTGGCTCAGACCCCACCTCTATCAGGCCAAAAAAAACTAACAAAAAAAACAGCCAACTAGATCAGCCACAGGACAAAACAGCTCCAATCCTAACTTAATTTAGGGTGTGTAATTGACTTTACCAGACAGAGTGAAGACATTAGACCCCTAAATAATCTGCGATGGGAATTACTAAGGGAAATAGAACCAAGAGTAGGGTGTCAGATAAAATTGAAAAACACAGATTAATAATCCGGCCCAGAACAGACCAGGAATTTCAGACAGAGCAATATGGCTTCTTTGTTGAGGGCATGTCAGGACAAATTGCTCTGTTGTCCAGCTGTTACATTGTAGCACAAAGCCGACAACATGAAAGAAATGTTTTTGATCACAATGCTGGCAGAGCAGCTTGTCTTGTGAATACAATGACCACAGTGCTGTATATGAAAAAAGCATAAATCTGTCTCTTTATGAATAAAAAAAAGTGACAATAAAAAAGCTCTAGACAAAAAATGTCACTGAACAGAGGACAGAATATTCTTGAGCTCAAACTGCTACCAATACAACATCACTGTTGATAAGATAATTATGTGTTCGTGTCAGTGTAAGCTTTGGTTACTGTTGCCAGAATTTACAAGAACATTTTTAGAACATTTGAGAGTTTAGAAAGGTCGATTGACAGCACAGACCCGTATATGTATTACCCAGCTTCTACAAAGTGCTTTAATGTGAATGTTGATAATACTGAGGGCCAGGAGGAGATTCTCCTGCAATGGCACTCGCCTTTCAGAGTCTGACCCCTAACATACAAATTCAAATATTTACTAAATTAAAAAACTTGTTAACCTGACACATTTTGAACATGATTATGTAAACAATGTTTTGTTTTTTGTTTTTTAAACTTTTACATTCTAAATGAACTGAACCACAAGCTAATTTGAAAACATTAAAAGGTGGTCATAAAATTTACACAATTACAACACCATTCAAATGCACAAAAAAAACATGCAATAAGTCAGTTTTTTAACTGGATTAAGCTTTGTGAATATGCTTCAACAATATTCTAATTTATTGAGATACAACTATATTTTGAATTTTTAACTATACACTTCTTGGGTTAGTGTGAATGTCGAACTAGGCTGTGCTAACTGCTCAGCAGGTAAAAGACTAACATCTTGTGTGACCAAACTTGTTCTCCAGAGTGAACTAAAGTTCACCACAACTCATGGTTATTAAAAATAATTACTCAATATGTTTTAACATCTTACTACTTTTAATTCACCCAACGGCAGAGATTCTGTGAACTCTGATCTGCTTGCTTTATGGTTTAAAATGACATTCTGTGAAGAATAATGAGGATCCTTCTTGATTCATCTAAAATAAAACTGAGTCACAACTGATTTACTTTTTTCCCAGAAGCATAAGGAAAACAAGAGCTTTTAAAGTGAAACCAGGGTCTAATTATGTCTGTTAAGATGGGAGAACTCTTTGTTCAGCATAAGCCTGCCAACTTCTTAAACTTTCCCCAAAATAAGAACTTCGTGTAAATTTAGCCCAAACCAATGGTATTTGTTAATTAAGCCCTCGTATATGGATAACATCCAAAGAAGATTTTAATTATTAAAAAAATGTTCTTTCATAAATCCAAGTTCTTAAAATAAAATGTTTTTAATTTCCTTTTTCTGCTTTGAAAAGCCTGAGGAAAAACAACTATATTTTTAGGCCTTAGGCAAGATACCAAAATGTTGATGGTCTTGTTATAATCATCCAGCATACTTCACACGCTTGCTGTAAGAGGTGTGGAAAAATCCTGGGCCCTCTGGGATCTGTTATACCTTTATACCTTTCTAATCTAATCTAAATATGAAAGTTTTCATCCCTGCCAACAGGTTTCTTACAAATATGAAGAAGGTAAACTCAAATATTACTCTCTATTGACAGAGAGGAAAAGTCCCAAAAAGCCAATTCTCCAAATGTAGACAGCTATTTAGGATTTGATTTTAAGTCATTTTAAACAGTCATGTCATATATCTACTTATGTATGTTCACACTACCCAGAATATGAGATCAAATCGACATAAGACAGATGCACAAAGCCTGTGTTCATCCAAGATTCACAATTTCTTTCCATCTTTCTGTCTTCTTGTTTTTCCTTCAGCTCTTTCATTTCTCAAGTCTCTCACTTGAGAAAACAAAAAGACAAGAAATCAAGGTCAGGCACCAGACCATGTGAAGCTATATAAGAATAAATGTACCAATTCTTGTCCTTTTTGACCCATTGACAGTTTCGAGGAATGTAACCTACTGTATATGACCAAGTTATATATGAGTAGTGAAGATGTCCACTTCCTTTCCTCTGTCCGTTTCCTCCCTATCCTTATGCATGAAACACAAAACACCACAAAAAGTGATGGGTAGGTAGGTGCTTAATTTACGAGACACAACCCAGTCCACATTGTCGGTATTTGAGTGGAGGGGAATCTAATTAAAAGTGGCAAATGGAAAGAAGAGAGAGTGAGTAAGAGAGGCAGAAAGTGAGTGAATCAGCATAATTACAGCTTAATGCAAACAACTCCACATTGTCTTTATTCCAATGAGTTAATGAGGTTACAGACTGAAAAAAAACAATTCCATCACAGCTATTGTCTACTGCTGGCCACCAAGGAAAATGAGCTGTCACCCGATCTTAATGGCGACAGGGTTTTCACCCAAGCCAGAATTAATATCTGACTCCCAGGCGTAATGAGCAAAGGCCTGGCTAACAGACTGAACTTTTTGTACTGGAAGTTTGGGGGGAAAAAAGGCAGAACAAAAAAAAGAAAGAAAAGAAAACACAAAATAGAAATGGATGTTGCTTGGGAGTAAGCCTGGACTATGCTTCAGAGGTACTGTTTTAGTTCAAAGAGTCTTATTGGGAGTGGTGTGGTGACATATTCCAATAAAATGTGTCATATAGTTTTTACAAGTTATTTATTGTAACAGCTATGTTCTTATAGTTGTGGCTGAAAAAAAAGCTTTAGTCATAACCTGTAGGTTATGGTTAATTACATTGCTAATTTGTACCCTTATTTCATACATGTTGCATTTCCGGTATTCCTACTTCCATTTGCACACAAACCATTCCATGTGCTTCAACAATAGCATTTTATTTCCTTACTAATCTCTATACTTAAGTATTTTATTAGTAATGAATAAATATAAAAAAAACACTTCAGCCATGTGTATTTTAATTTATTTTAATTTACTGTGTATTGCACGTTATTTGCAGTTTTAATTATGATCTCTTATTTACCTGGAAGCATCGTACCCTCAAGCTTTGACTTTTTGTCCCTTACCTATAAGAAACCACTTTTCATGGCATGCCTGCCTTTTTTTCTTGACTTATTTACTGTTTTACATATAATCCATTCATCAACAGACTAAAATGAAGACGTAAAACCTCACCAAATGTACAGTACAGACCAAATGTTTGGACGCACCTTCTAATTCAATGGGTTTTCTTTATTTTCATGACTATTTATAAGGCAAGAAATCCCACTTATTAACCTGACAGGGCAGGTTGACCTATGAAGTGAAAACCATTTCAGGTGACTACCTCTTGAAGCTCATCAAGAAAATGCAGAGTGTGTGCAAAGCAGTAATCACAGCAAAATGTTGCTACTTTGAAGAAACTAGAATATAAGGGGTATTTTCAGTTGTTTTACACTTTTTTGTTTAGTGCATATTTCCACATGTGTTATTCATAGTTTTGATGCCTTCAGTGTGAATCCACAATGTCAGTAGTCATGAAAATAAAGGAAACTCATTGAATTAAAAGGTGCGTCCAAACTTTTGGTCTGTACTGTAATACAAAAATAACCAAAGTAAAAACAGAAATGCAAAATGCAATGGAGAAAATGAAAAGAAAAAACAATAGCAGGCAATTAGGTTCAGTCATGCACAACTGCATGACTGAATATTAGGAGGATCAAATACAAATAGAGAAGAAGAGAACCACAGGGTGATGTAAAAAAAAAAAGTTAGAAGCACACATCTGAACAAATCCTCAAATAAGATGTAACTCAACTAGAATGAGATTTATGATTACGTAGCAGATCTGTAAGACACCCAATTAGAGACAGAAAGCCAGCAGGAAATTTACATGCCTGGTTTTGTTTGCTTTGCTCATTTTTAATTTGGGTGCATTGCTCCTCAGTAAGACACAGTCCAAGAGGGTGCCTCTTTCATGTCGGTACCCAGGAAGCCATTATTATTCTATAAACAGTCCATAGCTCTTTGTCTGTCAGGATTTCTATTGCTATTGCTTTAGGAAAAAAAATACATGGTTTGATTATAACGGTTTAGTGAAACAAATATACCTACGTTACAATCATATTTTTTATGAAGTGACAATGATGCACCTGTATGTTTGTTTACTGAATATACAGAAAGATAAACAATTTCTTTGTCATGTTAGGAACTTTCTTGCCAACACATTTTTTTTTCTAATTTTGTCTTTTTGTCAGGCTGAGGCGGCAATTATAATAATAAAAAAAAAAACATCCAAAACAATCCATAAGAATACATTTTCCCTTCTCTGTTGAAAGTCAAATTGATTTTGATTATTAAATACTTTTGGGTTGGGGTTAATTAAAGTGTCCACACTCTAGTTAGTGGATAACCTCTTGAATATTAACTAAAGTAAAATTAATTAGAACCTGTCTAACCCAATGAAGTAGGCTAAAGAAAATGTAAATATTTATTTTTTCAAAACTATACGAGGGCAAATAGTATTTTACAGTATTGTATAACTCACATTCTAACAACTAATAAAACTATGCCTTGTTTTTTTTTTTTTTTTTTACATATTATAGAAAGGCTTATATTTTACAAAAACCTTTTGTGCTGCTAAACCAATAGGGATTCCCTCCCTGATTAGGATTTTGTTTTACTTTTTATACATATTTTCCCCTTTTAATTAATCAAAACATTTCTTTATCAGACTCCATCTGCTTCTGGTTTAGGCAAAAGCTAAAAAAGCAATATGGCCTAAAGTGACAAATGAAGCTATACTTATACTTATACTATACTTATGGGCCAACACCGGCCAAATGCAGCGGAGAACTTTACGAAAGCATATGCCAGCGCCATTTTTGAATATTTCTGTAATTCTGAACCTCATAGGAGACACGGGGGAAGATCATTCAAGAAGAAATATGGATATGCCACAGGATGAGTTAGTGTAGAAGGCCTCCAGGACCTTTGACATAATCACAAATTAAATTTCATGTTCAACTTGCTCATTCTGTAATATAAACTGAGTAAAATCCTTAGCTTTTATTCATAAACTGTGATTAATATTGAGCCAGTTGCAGTTCCTGTAGCAGCAGGATACAACTAACTTCCCCATTACCAAAGGAAGTCATTTATGCCCCTGCTCTCCTTTTGATCTGTCAGACTTATGATGAAAAGAATGGTAGAGCTCCAGCCTATAGGGATCCGTTGCCTTTGAGACTCAACAGCTTGACTCATTTCATTACTGTCATGAATTAAAGATCCTCAATCTTATTTTTTTTTTTACTTCACATGGCAATGATCTGCTGTTAGTTAATTTATAGTTGCTTATTGTGGAAGGTGTCCTTTTCACTTGCTCCCTCATGTCTTTGTGATATATAACAGCAAAATGAGAGGAGTATTTATAAGCTTGTTATTTAATGTTCTAGAGGAAGTAATCAGGTGTCATGCACCCATAAACTTCCTGGCCTTTGGAAGTATCTTAGCATATAATTATCCTTCTTATATATATTTAGGAGTGATTATTGTCCGAGAACGTCGCGTTGTAATAATGTAGAAGTAACAACGTTGCTTTGACTTAATTAGGATCCTTTTTGCATGCAAGGCTTATTCTTATTCTGTCGACAGCAGTTTCTGTTTGAAGAGTTGGTTATCACTTAATATGCCTCCAGAACTGGGTTACTCTGGTACTGTATTGTCTGTTGGTCTGTGCAAGACAAAGGTGTTAAAAAACGTGCTACTAATAATGTTAAGTAAGGAAAGTACACAGGTGTTTGATGTCTGTTTCTTTACACATGGTTTTATTTCCATCTCTTTACCTGAACTAAGCTGTCTCTGCTTCAAAAGCAAAGCTATACAACAACGTGACAGGATGACACTCATGCATGTGTTTACCCAGCCAGACGTATTTGGATAAAGTAGGAGAGACAAAGACAATCACGAAAGGTGACACCATTTTCTTTTGTGTGGGGTGACCTCGTTCTCAGCAGGTTGCCGTGGCGGCTTTGGCCCACGTCTCTACAGGCCATCTGGCTCTGCTCATCCCCACTGAGAGCAAATACCAGGCGAGCAGCTCGTTGACATATTCTGATGGTGTGATTCAACATTGGTGGTGGTTGTAAGCTTGGGATTAGCCTATTCCTGTTTCACTGGTCTAAACCGTCCACCTGACAGTGGCTTCCATTCACCTGCTCACTGTGGTAATCTTTCGGTTATTATCTGTCTCAAACTACAAAGTGTACTGTAATTATTGTAGGCATTAATATTGTGCCAGGCATACAGAGACTTAAAAACATTTTATAAGCCTTGATTGTTCCATGTTTTGCCATATTTCAACCACAAATTTTAATGTATAAATTGAGATTTTATCTGCTAGACCACCACAAATTTTCTCTCTTTTGATGGTCTCTCAAATCTATAAAAAAATTATAAAAAAATAAACAAGCACCAAAATAACATATCTTCTTATTCCAACTGATCAGTTTGATTCTTTTACATCGTGTGATGTCATCAGCTCAAATACATATAAAGCAGAGTAAAGTTTTCCTGCAGTGGAAATAAATACTTACCTGCTGTAGTTGTAGCTGGTCTACATTTGTTAATCATGATGGAAGTAATACACAGTGAGGTAGTATCCTTAAGGAAGTAAGACACAGTAAGTTACCAATGTGACGTCTAATATTAATCTACAGGAGTACCTTGGATATCACCAGAGATTCTCTGTTCCTCAGATAAAAAATAATGTTCTTTTAATGTTCGCCGGTAGGGGGCGTGTAACACCTAAAGATAACGTTCTTGTGTGGAGACCCCCAATTCTCATGGGTCTGAGCAAGGCTCGGCAGTACATGCAGACCCGATGAGCGCCGCTGAATTAGTGGTACTATCAGCAGTGACTATTTAACATCTAGTCACTTAGTAAATGTCATCACTAATATGTGCAAAATAAATGAAAGGTTCTGTGCATCTAACACGTCGTGCATATCAGGGAATTGTTTGAGTTGCCTATTATACACAAGTACTTTCGTAAAATAAAGTTTATTCTAACCAGACAGGATGAAAATCTTTTTTTTTTTTTTCCAGGTGGTGTATGAGAACTTGACGAAGACATAAAAGCAGGAGTTTCTCTGGAGAAAACTCGGGTCCCAGGATTAGGCTTGGCTCTGTGCCTCTATTTTAGAGCTTATTTTTCTATGCATGTTGTGCGCCTTGAGTCCGATACAAATAGATTCGCCGCACGTCATCGTCCTACACAGCCACACCACCAACCCTGAGCCCCTGCACATAAAACATTCATCAGAGCGCAGGCACGGCGCTACAAGAAATGGCATTAGGTCTGCGAGTCACTCTGTAAAATCTGGAAATTTCACCACTTTCTATTAATAGCTTTAATGCGG
The DNA here is from genome assembly GCF_001444195.1 of Xiphophorus couchianus. Taxonomy (NCBI): domain Eukaryota; kingdom Metazoa; phylum Chordata; class Actinopteri; order Cyprinodontiformes; family Poeciliidae; genus Xiphophorus; species Xiphophorus couchianus. Next base: position 6,324,545 of record NC_040239.1, read on the forward strand.
GTATCATAAAACGCTGGCAGGAAATAGCCTGGAGACATTTTTTTGCCATTATAAATATTCCAACTTTTCTTTTTGAATAAAAGGGGGGATATTTTTTTTGTACCCTGACACATAGCCATAAAAGATTCATCCTTTGAATTTTCTCTCCCCCTCTCTTTCTGTCTCTTTTTTCCGCCAGACGCACCTCGCCGCCCCGCCCTCATCTCCTCCCCGCCGGGTGAAAGCACACGGATGCGCACCAGTGCGGCCGTCGTCCACGCTCATGCCACACACTTTCCTCTCTGTGCACTTGGAAAATATACTGTGACAAACACGAACAGTTGATCGTTGATCGAACTGGATGTGTTCTGCGATTACAACCTTTGGATTCAGCGCTGGCTTCTTTTTTCTGTTATTATTTTGTTAATTTTCAACAACTGCAATAACACTTTGAGCTCTTTTTCTTTTATTGTTGTTATTCCAGAGCTGTCTGCTCGTCCCACATTTTTCGGGGAGGTGTCGAGTCTGCTGATCTAAATTTGGATATTTACTACTGACTTTTTCCTGAAATCCTCATCCACATGACTGAGCCAGGGTACGAGCGGAGACGTGGCTCCCCACCTGGGAAGACCTACGGCTAAAGTTTGAAGGGTGCAAAGCTGTTCGTTTCCCCCACCTTTACTTGCTGGGATTTGCATACACCCCACAAATTTCACTAAATAACGGATATCTCACCTATCTCTGCGCACGACCGGGAGTCGTTCGACTTGGATTTATAGCGCTCCAGGATTTCACCCCCATCTAAACCATGAGGACCGTCGTTTTTGATGGTAAGTAGAGAATAAGTTTTTATTATAATTATAATAATAATAATTAATTATTAGTATTATTATTATTAAATTGGATGATTTCGATGGGTTTGTGCACAGTGGTTAAATCCACGTCGGTGCGTTGTGACAGAACAGTGGGAGAAATAATCCAGCTGCTCTTATTGGAGTTTACTCCGCAGGCTCTAATGTGTTTTAGAGAAACTGATGCATAAGCCATGACGAATAATACGACAAAACGACCTTTAATTTGCATTGTGACAATATGTGTTTTATATTAGGCTATAGGACAATGGCCAACATTAGTTGGTAATGCAAACGACCTTGACTAATTGAGTTATAGTTCAGAATAATTATTAGATTCTCCGCTGTTTCTCTATATAAATGAGCCAGAGTATTCTGTTTATGGTGACCAATTTCGCAACTTAACCGAGGCATCCGCTCTGACTTTTTTTTTTTTTTTTTTTTTTTTTTGATGGAGTCTGCAGATGGTCCGCTTGGCGGCTCACTAACACCACATCCCTCTCCAGCTTCTTGGCTTATAATTAGTGTTTTTTTGTGGCATCGCCGCTCGCAGGGTGCCGCCGCCAAAGTGAGGGGAAACTGGGCCGCGTCGCTTTTGGACTGTGTCTGGAGGTGCAATAATGAGAGCGCGGACGCGATCCCATTCCCGCCAGAAATGGTTAAGAATTTAATTCCCTGGCGGGGGGGGAGAAGGGAAGAGCATGTTGTTGGCAAGCCAAGGGTATTTTTTGTGCGTGTGTGCGTGCGTGAGAGCGCGCACGTTTGCGCGCGGAGGGAGGAGAAATCTAAGAGGAAGGATGGAGAAGCACCTGGCATGCTTGTCTTCCTGCACCTGCATGTACCCGAGCCTACTTTTATGTGCAAAAAGCTTATGTTTAATGCAGTGCAGAGATAATAATATGGACACGGTGAGTGCTGCTTGACAAGCAGCACTATGAGATAACTCTCTCTCTGTGTCTATCTCCCTCTCTCTCTCTGCGTGTGTGTGCGTGCCCGTGCGCTATGTAGCCTCTTTAGAACCTTTCCAAGGACAATCACCTACCTTCTCTTGACTGATGGTCATAATGGGGATTAAAACCCAATCCTAATGTGTTGGAACATACGTTTGTGGTGTAGAGGTGGGGGTTAGGGTTAGGGCTACAGTAAATCTAGTCAGAGATGGTCACAGATACTACTGGACTGAATGGAAGGAAATATAGTGTCCCAATAGAGATAGAAATACAAACTTTTATATGTGTACTTGTTTAAGTTGCCCTTTCAAAAATAGTTACTGGTCACTACATCCTTCATCTCTTTCTGTTTTTTGGTTGTTTTGTATTGGCTTCTTCAGGTACAAAATGGAAGAGTCTAATAGGCTACAGGATGTTTTTTCAGCAAAGCTGCAAAGAGCATAACCACCACTTTAAAAGTTATTTTCTATAATCTTTGGGCAGTCTGCCAAGACAGTGTGGCCAAATGAATCCAATAAATAATATCTACAAACCAGAGGCCTCTTAGTCACTTGAGTCAGATCATATTTAGACATATTTTATAAGAGCCAGGAGACCTAAATGAGGACTAATACCAAAATAAGAGAACATAATGCAATACTAAATGTACAGACACTACATATTCAAATTACATTAACAAACATTTTTGTGTTACTTGAACTCCACAAATCTTGTAAGTACTCCACTGCAACAACAAAGTAATGTCATGCATTAGGTAAATGGATACAAAATAGTCTGTATGCAAGTTTGAAATGGAATAATGAAGGAATGAAAAGAATGCAAGTGGGTTATGGGTTGATGAAAGGGAAAACAGACCAAGAGCTGACAACTGACAATTTAAGTTGTTATTCTGTAAGGAAATGTGGTTATGTAATGCTCACATGTAATATTGCAATCAGGAGCTTATTCATAGTTATTTTGGTTTGATCACTGTTTTGTCACATTTCATAAGAGCCAGTTGGCAGAAATGAGAATAAGAACCAAAATAAAAAGAAGTATGATGTTATTTAAAGTCCACCCCCAAATAAAACATACATTTTGAACTTTTTTCTAGTATGTATATGTATAAGTCATATAGAAATAATTATTTAACAAAAAGCATAACCTCATATGCAATGATGTATGAAGATGAGAACAAAATGGCAGAGCAATAGTCTACAATAGTGTAAGATGCAAACTCGCCAAGAGCCTGCTTAGATATGTTCCTTTCAGGGACCAAAGTTATGATTTGTGTTAGCGCTAATCATGGAGTTATTCAAATAATTAGTAGTCAATACAATATCTTAAAAACAATCTAAATATAAATTAATTTGTAGATTTGTGCTTGCGCTTGTCTGTGTTCCTCTTTAGACCATTTTCTAGTAAAAACTTATGATGTTAAAGCCAGTAGATCTTATTTGGACTAAACTCTAGTTTAAATGTGGTGTACTATATTTTTCGGGATTAATGGCTTTAGTAAGGATATTAACTAAGTTTAGGCTAAGCTCAAGGTTATAGGGTTTAGTATGTACCAATAATGGTTAAGGTCCGGGATAGCGCCGAAGCTTATTTTTTGGACCCATTAAACCACAACATTCCACTCAGAGATAAACAGGATTTTACTAAATATAGTCCAATATGGGGAAATACCAGGCTTGTTTGCACATATTCTACTCAGAGCAGATGCAGAAGAAAGTAATCTAAAATGAAGGCTAAAGTTTTTCCATTTACAAAAAAAAAAAAATCATCAGATGGTATTTCTTATACACAAGTGTCCCCTGTTGTGTTTCTTCTTCGGTTGAGAAGATCCTACTTGTGGTTTTGTTTAACAGTTGTCTGTTTGAGGCAACCCTTTAAATTGGTTCCATTATTCTTACTGTTAGCATTCAGTCAGAGTGCTCACAAAGTCTTGGCTGCAGATACATGTCCATGGAAAGTTGTGACAAACCCCAGTGGGCAGATGCAAATTGTGAAATTCACCTCAGACTGTAGATCAGACTTGGAGGTTTGAATTCAGACCTAGGTCAGGGATAGAGTTAGTTAAGTGAATGGTACTCAATATAACATCTTGTTAAGAATAAAGTGTTTTTGTATTTACGTGTGTGTATCTGTACTGTCTAGTTTGTTACATTAGCATGTGCTATAATCCAGTTGCTACCCAAAGTCGTAAGAACACGCAGTTTCTCCCTCTCTCCAAACACACACATAAACACACAAACAGAGATATGTAGAGCTTATACAACATGCTGTACACACTTTATCTTCCTCACGATGTTCATTACTTGGCTAAAACTGGAGGATTATGGTAAGAAAGCCGCAGATTATTGTGGACCCACAAAATAACTCTGCATCTCACAACTAGGAAAATCAAAGAGGCACATCTGCTTGTGTATTCTCTTTGATATGTCACAGAATGATGCAAATTCAAGTGCACATTCCATCACTCTGCAAAGAATGGCTCTGGGTTCCTCAAACCCTCCAGGCACGTTTTCATCATCCAACTGGTGCTGTTGTGATTTAGCACCAGGCTACTGACACACACCTATGTCTGATTTCTTTTTTTTTTTTATTTCTGCTGCAATTATAATTGGTATCCATCTCTTGGGCTCCTGATTTGGCTGAGAAAATATGGCCTGTCGTGTCTCGTGTTTAAAGTGTCAGGGTGAGGAGGGACTTTAATTTACACTCTTTTTCACCCAGTCAGCATATGATCAAATGCCTCTGTGGGAAAGCTGTTGCTCGGGGGTGCCGTTGCTCCCTGTCTACTGCCAAGCAAAGCCAATAAAGTGCAAATGAATGGATAAAACCATTATGGTGGAACTGAAACCTTTTTCTTCAAGGGTCTTAAACCACAAAACAATGAGGGGTTTTTTTTATGTCAAATTAGTACATTCCCCCCCCCCATCCACAAAAACGTTCAGCTTTGTTAAAAGCGGGCCACAAGATGGATGCAGAGAACATTAAGCTTTTAATGGATAGAGTATTTCTTAAAAAAAGATGAGAACAAACACCAAGTCATAACTTCCCAATGAGACAAGACATCTCAAGCCTCTTAAAAGGGAATGTAAAATTGATCCATCTTACAGTAATGCTTGTATGGATGTTTACACAAGCCCAGGATGAGAGCTACCTGGATCGTGTGTGTGTGTGTGTGTGTGTGGGTGTGTGTGTGTGTGTGTGTGTGTGTGTGTGTGTAGTGTCCTGTGAGTTATGGGGAGGTCTGAAGAAGGTGCAGGTAGTAAAACGGAATAAAGACAGAAATATATTTTCCTGCTGAAGTGTCTATTATCAGGATGCTCCAGGATGCTGCAACAATGCGCTGGAAAGATTAGCTGCTACTTTGGGAATGCAGCTTACATTAATTTTTCACAATTGTTCATAATCAGCCAATATGACCAATGAGTGCACCATAGTTCAGCACAATGGGCTCTTTGCACGTCAGCTTCCGCGTTCGGGGAATAGCGGCTCGATCGTTTCCGATCTACTGAAAATGGCACTTTACACTGGGTGTTTGCAGGGCTTGTCCAAGGCAACAATTAATGATGTACATTGATCCGAAGCCCCAACAAGTAAGCTGGAGAAAGGTTTTAAGATGTACGCCTCGTTATACACAAATACAAAGGTGAGTTTTAATTTCTTTAAACTTTGTGGCTAACATTAGCTTTAGCTTATGCTAGTAGGCAATATTCTCTGACATTTGTCTTGTAAAAATGTGCTATTAAAGTATCTAAACATTTTTCATCCATTCTAACGGACAATGTTTTTACCTTATTTTCAAGTATATTACGTGCGTTTATTGTCGTTAGTGTCAGAGACCAAGTAATGGGGATTTTACGGTTCAGGCTTTTTGCTCATGAAGCCTGAGGAACAACAAGCCCATAGCTTAACAGTAGAGCAGCTCTGGTGTCAGAGGTCTAGTTCAGCTGATTGTTCATGTTCAAAGTTGTTGCTTTGAGTTGTTGCTCATGTTCCTTAAGGTCTCCGTGTTATTTTGTTTTATTAGTTTTGCATGCTTCTTGTGAAGCAGGACGGTGTTTACAGCAGTGTGTACAGGTAGATCAGTAGCTCAGCTGTCTGGCTCTGGTCTGCTCTCTCGTTCCCATACACTTGCTCTTTCAGTGTGAATACAGAAGTGATTCCATGGAAATAACACAGGAGGCTCCTTTACCTTCTTCTTTAGGTTGAAGAAGCTGATCCAGAGTGAAGTGAAGGCTGTAAACTTTGCTGTGCGGTGTTAGTTTTAACTGGTAGCGACAAATATTTACAAGCCACCGTCTTCTTAATTCAGGACCGCTTGGAAATCAATGAAAACTTAGAAGCCCATTATATTAGGAAGGCAACAAAGTGCATAGTATTGTTTTATTTGCGTCTGAAATACTACTTTGTCTTTTCTAGCTGTCATGGTAACTCAAAGCAGAAAAAAAGAGAGCCGCATTTGCGCATGCGGTTGTGACGTCAGCGCGGCAGGTGCAAAGAGCCCATAGGAGCAGTCTGCACCGGTCACTGAATTGTAATGTAACAGCACACACGACCAGAATTTGGGAAGAATAGTGACCAGTGCTGCAGACACAGTGATTGTTCCTGCTAAACTACAAGATTTCCAGCATTTATTCTCAACTCTCCAGCCTGATTGTCCCTTTCGGTTTTGTTGGATTTAAAAGTTATAGAGGGGGCGTGGGGCGGACTGTTGAAACAGCAGCAATACTGCACCTGTATTTGCAAGCTGTATTTGCAACTTGTTGAAAGATCAAGATTCTGAAACACCAGATGTGATGAAAGTTTTTGGCTGATGGACAACAGTGGACTCTCAAAAGTAAGCATTGAGTTCAAATCAGTTTAGTCAACAGTATTCATTTATTTATTTATTTATTCACAAAGAAAATTCGAACAACAGAAGTGTAAGATCGAAAAAATCTAATCCTATTTAGATAATTTACATCCAATTACTTACAAAAACTTGAAGTTTAATAATTTAAACCTTTAATCCATAATATAGAACCATTATATATGACTACTGTACATATTATGGTTATAGTAGTATATAACCATATATTACAACTATAATAATATTACAGTTGTAATATATTAGTTAAAGTCTGAGTTCATAAAGGTAATTGCAGCAGTAGCTCAGTCAATCACTCTGTGTAGAAAGTAAAGGCAGTTAAAGAGTAACAGGATGGCAAAAAGTACGTATAGTTAGTCACATCAATATCTTTCTCAATGGCTCTGTTCAATGAGATACAATTAAGACAGTTATCGGGGTAATTTTTCATGCTTTTTAATTAAAATAACGTTTCCAAGGTGAAATAGAATTTTAATGTGCAGGAAGTTTACGAACACAATCCACTGTACAAACAAGTACTTAAAAAATTATGTAATGCAGTATTTATAGCTCCCCCATTAAAAAAAGTCACTACCTCCTTCTTTTCTCACATGTAAACATCTATCCAAAGTGTAATTGCTTTGTAATTCTCATATAACGTCTCATAGAAGTGTTGACATTTTAAGTTTTAATATGTCTAATAAGAAAATAAGACACACAATTACAACAGGGGCATAACACGTCAGTCCTCAAGGATCGGTATCCTGTATGTTTTGATTCTCTCCCTGATGATGGTTACTACCTCCTCAATATAAAGATGTTTGAAAGAGATCTGCTAACAAGCCATCATTTATCCAAGTGCATTGAACCAGGGATAGAACCAAAATATACTGGATGCCAGCCCTTGAGGACCGTCTTTGGAAATCCTGAGTTAACAACTTTTGCTTTCATCCTGAATATGGACTTGGGAAGCCACATAAATGTGCAGAAATAAGCACTCTGTTGTTTGCCCATTTTTACAATACTTAAAAATAGATGCTCTTTTTATAGAACACCGGTTAATGGGATCAGCAACACATTTTAATTTACCTAAAATCTGTGCTGTTGTATAGCACAACCAGTACATGCAAGAAAGCTTTTTTGCAAACATTTATGTCAGATTGTATCCATCTTCCTATGGATTTCTCAGTGTTTACAGGATAAGGATGTCAATACTATATGCTGCAAAGCTAGGGGGTATTAATGCCTCAGTTCCAGTGACAGACTGCTGTGAGCTATCCAGGAGTGGATCAGCTATGTTCACTGCATCCTGATGAGCACACTGCTTTGGGAGCTTCTTTAATTGGCCGCACCCTTGAAGTAGCACTTATACCGCACAATCACACATACACATGTATATCCTCAGCAACACACACACACACACACGTAGATACACAGATGCATGCTGGCCCCAGATATCCTTGGAACCCACTACTCTAGGTTATCCAATTCTTCCAGCCCTACACCGCTAATCAGCAAGACAGAGGAACTAAGTGGATAAACGAGCGAAATTCCATTTGTTTATACACAGGAAGCTGAGGGGTGAAATGTAAAGCAGTCGAAACAGAATATGCTATTCCCCCAGATTGCCAGTCCTTAATCCTCTCTGTGGGTTATTATTGTGCTGTTAGAAAATTTGGAGAGACAACCTACTGAGAACATGTTGCACCCCCACCCCCACCAGAACACAAACACACACATACACCCTCAACTTGTTTCTTAATATGATAAAAGGAAAATAAATGTTAGCTCTCATCTTGAGTAGGCTGTTAAATAGGGCCAACTAGATGGGTTAGTGCAATGAATGCAATTTCAGGATGACGCAAGTGGACTCACTTGGGGGCATGTATTTTTATTTTCATAAAAATCCGCTGGATCATAATCCTTCAAAGCCTTTAGTGGCTTTACCCCCAAACAGTAAATATATTAAAAAATGGCCTGACAATACTGAGACATAAATTAAATAAACCACAAATTCAAAGATAAAAGCTGCCCATCTGAGTGAATGTGCTTCTGAAAAGGATTCTGTAATGGCAAAGACATTATGTGGTGTGAGTTCCTAATGTGCACAAAGAGAGATGGTTAATTTGTCAAACGCACTTCATCTAGTTCTGTAGTGGAGGGAACATCTTTCAGTTCAGTCTGTTCTTTCATGAAATTCTCTGACAATCCTTGAACCAGTGGCCTCTTTTCTATTTGTGCATCCTTAAAAGTTGAATGTCATTTCTAATCTTGTTGCAGATATGGAGGTGTGCAAATAGCTACTTGAACACCGGTGACGCTGATTATACCACAGTGGAAAGTGACTGATGGCCTAGTAAATTGTTAATTAGGCAGAGCAGAAGCTGCTCTTAAATTAGATGTGTGAATGGATACATTGTCAGCCTTATAAGTCAACCCGTCTTGGCTCTTCCTTATACAGGCTGCACTGCCATTCAGATGAAGTAGCTCACTGATCCAGGATGTGAGCAGCGTCAGAGTGAAGCCAGGATTATGGATAAATACCAAGAGATGGAAAAAAATGCCTTTTACATGAGAGTTTAAATTTTTAATAGCCATCAAAATTATACTACAGGTACATTTTAAAATGTATGTCTGTGGCTCAATACAAAGCTATAAATGGCTCCATCTAAATTTGCCTCTTTACTTATTTATGCTTCATTTCATACCTATGCGTCATAACTTTGGCCCATCCTTTGTACCTGTAAACAACCCATTTTGTTGCCTTGTTCTCAAACGATTGTGCATAAATTTGTATGTGGTTTTAAAGTACTTTCATAAATTCCGGAAAAAAAACAAACACACCTATTTTTTTTCAGGTTTCCATATTCGGGGAGATTTAAAAGAAGTCAATTTGTTTCAAAGGTATTTTATAAAAGTTAACTATAACTGTACTTTGGTAAAAGGATAAGTCACCATTGCAATTAATCAGCTACATACTACCTTGGTTTTATCCAAATATCCATCGCTGTTTTTTTTCTTTTCTTTTTAAAATCTTTTGGCACAGTGGTCTGTATTCTGTAATATTAATATGTTGAACATTTTTAGTCAATCGCATTTATTAAGGGGTTAATGTTGACGGCTGTATACTAGATTTTAAAATTTTCATCAGGTGATACCTTTTGTTCATACACCAATGAATGAGGTGAGTTGCAGGTGGGAGCAAAGGATTTGTAAAGCAGGAAAGACATAATCCTACAACAGCTAGAGGGAAGTAAGACACTAAACATTCTCGGAAGCATAACAGTGCAATCAGAGGAAATCCCACTTGTCTCATAGTAAGAACAGCCTATAACCTTCACTTTGCAAGAACACTTAGGTTTATCTACATGTAGCCTCCACAAAGCAAAACATTCCACAAAGGAAAAGAGCTCCTTTTAAGCTGGTAAGTCTTGTGTCCAGGTGAATCAGGTTTTGCTCACAGTCATCTAGGGGCTCAAAGTAGGCTATTCTTATTTAAATGCAAATCTGACAACCCTGCTTCATCTTTGCTCTCCTCTGTCCCTGTGGACTGTGTGCTAAATGCATATTCTTCCATATTCTGTATATTGCTCTCTTACTATTGCTTTCTCCAACTCAGCTTACGCTGTGTTGATCAATCTTCTTTTTATAATTCTATTACCGTTTCACCCTGGAACACCTTGTTGCTGTTTCTGTCATCACTCTCAGGTGTAAATGCTGATTATCTTGTGTAGATATCAGGCCATGGCAAATTAAATGTGACCACAACTAGCCTGCCAGGACGTCCATTATAATGATATCTGTAATCTGCTGGGCTCAGGGGAGGTAGTGAGGATGGTTGGAAAGATAGAGGGAGGGTAATGTGAGGGGATTTATTACGGATCTGGAGGCTGGCAGGAAAGAGGCAAGCATGGACTTCAGCCACTTAGCCCACAATGGGTTTCACATCGACCATATGTTATGCATGGCTTCAGAATTATGTGAACTAAAGTTCCTTCCAAGATTGTCACATCATCAGTAGATGAAATTAGAAAATTGTCTGTCATGAGTTAGTTTTCCCCTCCTTTGTCTGTTTTTGTTTGACTGTTTCAGACAGTCAAAAGGTTGGACTGTTTCAGACATGTTTCTTATTCATGTGTTCTGAATCATAATTGAAGGAATTCAGATATTTGCAAGTCATTCAGAACCCAATATAAACTTGAAAACACAGCACCTTTAAAGTGCTGTTATGTAAAATACTATATTTCATCAGTATTGCATGGTCTACAATAGTAATTTGATTGTGTTCCACTTACAGCAGTCATGTTATTCATAAGATTTCAGAACTTATTATCTGTCAGTTCTTTTTAAAACTGACAATCTGTCTTAACCAAACTTTTCACATTTTTGTCCATTTGCCATTTCAAAATCAGATGAAACTTTTGCTAGTTCTAGCTAGAGATTATGCCACTCAGTTTTCATTTTTTACTGTTATTTTTGGTTATTCATTTATCCCTCACCCCTTTTAAATTTTTTTCTACACCTGCACCCTCATAAAACCACAATGATTTCTCTGTTTCTGACATGCAACAAATCTCCCTCTGCTGATGAAATTTCTGTATAATCGTGACTGCTTTTTGAGTTAACCAAAAACCATAGCTCTTACACACTTAAACTCCATTACAACTGTTCTTCTGAACCTTGCTGAAAATCAATTCCATGCTGATACAATTTGTCATTTGGTTGGTTTTTCCTGGATTGCTGCATTTCCCCCTGAAAGCTAGATTTCCAATAACATTTTGAGATTGCAATACCCTGAAATTTTATAGTTTGTAAGTGGTTTAATTCCACATTTCCAGAGATACCAAAACAAGAGACTACAAAGTTTGAAAGTGAGTCAAAACCCAAAATAATGTGTAATATAAGGAAAAATAAGCTATGATGTTTAAAAACTGATTGTATGTCTTAAAAGTAACAAACAGTAGTTCTAAAGTCAATCTTAAGTGGATTGATGACAACAAGTGATATCTGATGAAGCTCAGAAGAATGACAGACTGATGTACATTGGTTTGACTTTGTCTTGACGCCCCCATATCTTGAGGTCTGTGGGAGCAAACATTTTTTTCCACTCCTGCAGATCTCACATGCTTGTTCTCATGCCTGTTCATGTTTTCAGCAAAGCCCATCATCACAGCAATTATCCCAGGGAGAGAAATGAGCCCAGCCACCTCTCCATTTCTGAGCTGTAAACAAATTATGCTGAGGGGGTCTCAATGATATCTGTATGAAAAACAAAGTAGTCTGAAGTCAATTCAGCCCCACTGTGCCATCTTAGGTCCTTGACCAGCAAATTCTTGTGAGAGTAAAAATTGCCAACAAGGAATGAAATTGGCTGTAATATCAATACTTTTTGATGTAGTCTGTATTTTTAGTCACTTTTTTGCTGTTTTTCCATTTTGCATCTGTCTTCTAAAGTGCACCCTCATCCATTTGTTTGGGTAATGAGTGTTGACAGATCAGCATTTCCTCTGTTAGCATAAATCAAAGCCAGAAATTTACACCTGGCACTTTAATTAAGCACTTGATGAAGTTACTACTGGCATATACCTCTTTAAACTTAATGCAATTCAACGTGATCCCAATAAGTCAGAAAAGGTTAATTTTTCTGACATTATTTGTAATTAACAGCACAACTTGCAGCATGAATTTAAGCTCATTTGTATTGTGGAGATTCCAGGTGGTTTAGCAATTGTATTCCGGGTAATTGACAGGTTATGTTTTCTTCTGTTCTGTAGCCACGCTAAAAGGCATTAGCATATTGAATTTGTGCCTAGCTGTTAAGTATTTCCTACCTGGCATTTAAAAGGCATTACAAGAACAAGTGTCTATTGAAACGGTGAAATATGAGTCAGAACAGTCTTCAGCCCCTTTTTGTCTGGACTCACACACATAATTTAGAAGTACCAACCTAACATTGAAGTAAATATATATGAAAGTAAAAGAAACGGGACTGCCTAAATCTGCTGTTGTTTGCTTGCTTACTTACACAAGGCTTAGCAGGTGAACAATATTTTTAGTAGTGGTAAAGGGTTCATGTTACTCCCCTACAATTTAGGAGAGTAACATGGTGAAACAGACCAGAAATTGCTTTGAATTCACCTCTAGGTTAATGACATTTGTGACTCCACAAAGCCCCCTGAATCCTATTTAGTGTTTCTGAATCATGTCAAATCAAAATGGAGAACTTAAATCTGATCTTCACTTGGAAGGGGCTACAATCACAACAAAACAGACTTTGAAATAAAAGAAACAGCACAATAGAAACACCTTTCACATCCTTTGATGCCCAGGTAAGAAGAAAATATATCTTAGAAATCTGTGTGACCCTTTGATCAGCATTGTCTCTGAATAAAGGTTGTGCCCATGTCCCCATAGTAACAAATTGCCATGTGACAATTTCAGGTTTTAGCTTACACATAAAAACCTCTTCCAATAAGTAAGTCACCCTTTCAGTAACAGTGGGAATCATTAACTGCATGTTATGGAGTGACAATGTCCATCAAAAGCTTCCTTGAATTTCACTACAGATTTGAAAAGTATCCATGGACAAATTGGAGAAGTATACATTTTACATCAAAAACAGATTTTTACACTTTGGCATTCTATGAAAGTCTTGATACATATGCCTTCCGAACTTTCCAGCTTTTATTCTGCCCATATCACCAAAGCGCCACTCATCTACAACCTGTGATTTATGGTCTGTGTTTCAAATACATGTTGTCTAGCTCAGATGATCTTCTGTGAAATTACTTGTGTATGTGAATCTACAAGATAGTTCTCACTTGTGATTTGTTAGATGTCAAATTGCACCAGTTGGAGAAAATGGTTGGGCAATGAGGGTAATTTCCATGTTCGCTTTTGCTCACTTGATAACTTGAACTGGTGTGTTTGAAAAACACGATCTTTATGAAAACATTTTGAATCACTCAACAGGAGTTCATACCAGGTTCCAGTTATTTTGTTCTATTATTGGTCAAGATTTTTTTTCTCAATTGTTCAGTAATGTCTTTGCTTTTGCTGTAATCTGCTAAAAGCTGTTAGAAGTAAAAGTAAATAATGCCGCAGATGTTAAAAATAAAATTTTTACAATATGTTAATATGTACTTCTGAACGAATAAAGCCCCAAATTATAGAACATTATTTCCTGTTAGAAATTTAATACCAAGATTGGTACATATGAGTTATTGTGTTTCTTACAGTAATGTTATTAAATAGATAGCGACACTATGGGGAAATTCAAGTGTCACAGCAGCAAACAACAAAATTGCTAAATATTGGCCATCTGTGTGTCATCTGTTTTCAGAAATGTATATATATATATATATATATATATATATATATGCTGTATATATATTGTTGTTGATTTTCAATATATTCGAAAGTAGATTAAAACACTAGGGAACTAATTCCTCTCTGTTCCATCCAAGTAATGATGTGAAAGATGTGAAGAAGAAGTGGATCTGGGTCAACCCCTTTGCCAATTTGTCCACAAGTTACTCTTTTGTCTCAATCTAGCTCCATTTTAAAATTTTAACCCCAATAAGTCAGTTGCTCTCTACTGCTGGTCAATAATTTTTGAAAAGAAAATGTTCACAGTACTTACGGAGCTTGTAGACTCTCGATCAAACTAAAATGAACACAGCACTGCTATTAGATATTATTAAATTTCCATTAGCAGATTAGACATGAATCTAATCTGATAAGATTACCTAAGGAAAACCCAATCTCCTGGGTTTTCCTAGATAGAAACATTTTAGACTAATTTGAATAATTATTCAAGCTTATTATACTGTTTGATAAATATAAATTAGAATTTATGTATGATTGAATTGAAACAAAAAATTCATACAATGCCTCAAGATGATATTTGTTGTAAATTGGTGTTATTCAAAAATAAAACATTATATAGCAAAGTGAATCTTGTAGCAACAATTAATAAAAGGCAACACTTTTAGCTAGACTTAACTGAAAATGTCTATCACACGCTAGGTTGAGCTGTTAATGGAAGCACTTTGGTGGGGAAGTATTTGGACTCATTTAGAGTTTCACTTCAATTCCCATCAGTTCTATCCATACTTTATTCTGTAATGGAGATAGGCTGAGTCAAAACCCTTAGCATCATGAATAAGAAAGTATAAACAACCATTAGGTATTTCTGTTATGGGAGCACTGTGCATCAGTGCTCTCTATATACAGCAATTGGCCGGAAACAGAAGGACAGGAGACTGGAAACTTTATTACAGATGGGAATAAGCGACGAGACATAGGCCTTCTCTACACCCATCTGGACATTTTACGAGATTTTCTACTTTTCTTCCACCTTACATTCACTTGCAAATAGAGTTTTGGTATCAAAGTCAATGATATTTTAACCATATTCACAATATCACTCTTATGTTTTTAAATTTTACAAAACACATCTGCTCCATTTTCACCTTCTGTCTTAAAAGTGTTTTTTAAAATGTCTGCCTGTGGTCTGTACATGTCGACTGGCTGTCCAGAGGGTATTGAAGGCAATGAAATTAAGGCTCACTTGGCACATGCCCACACAGGTTTTCTGGACTAGAAACCACAACGTTGGTAATGTTTTTTTACTATTATCAAACAGAGTCAGCACATTATCCTGACTCTGCTTTCCTTAAACGTCAAAAGTAAGATGAAAATGTTAAGGACTGAGAGGAAAAGGAAATAGCATGAAGGAAAACAAGAATTAGAGCTGGTTCTGAGTATCTCTAGCCATAACCAACTTATGTTGTCTTTTGGAAGCTGCATTTTCTGTATTTTTGTCAATAGTGCGAAAATATAGCATTGAAGTTGAAATTTTGATTTCAGTTTGCAATGTGGCTCCAAAGTATTATTAAGTATTAATATTTATGGACCTACTACCATGCCGTATGTCTTACAGCATTTTTTCTGAAATCCTAGACTGTAAAGATTTTTTTCTTTCAGAAGAGAACTTATCTGTCGTATGTCTATATATTGACATATCTATGGATATTACTCGCTCTTAAAAGTGTGTGTGTTTTTGTTTCCAGTTCCATACTTATTGGCAAACAGTCAGACACCTAGCAGTCAAAGCAGAAATTATTTCAATTTGTTTTATGTTTCTTGTTTTTTCTACTCATAACAGCAAAAAACAAACGTTTTCTACTTTAGTGGAATACAGCTCTTCTCTTTCAGTAATCTCAAGCATGTTTTCATTTATATTGACTAGAAGATGACTCCTTTTTTGTCTCCTGATAATGGGCCCTGCTGATACCTCATCTTCTCCGGTGGAAACTTTTTCCATATTATGTAACTGCCACTGAAACAGCCTTACTGTAACGATCCCTCTGTCAGTTAATCATCAAACTAATTATGTTTTTTTTTTTTTTCATATCAGCAGCGAGTGAGTGCTGCCTGTATGTAATTCCTTCTTTATCACAGAGTGGGTTTATCGGCTCTCCACTGTTGCTGTGAGAGCTATCCTCTTGTGTGCCACCTTCTCAATGAGATAGAGTTGGAGCCGAGCATATTGGGACCGTATTACAGTATCGACTCCTCATCCACTTAAATGGAGAATAAGCTCCTCTTACAACTAATTAGGGCCATTAAGAGAAGGAGGGGGGAGAAATGGTGCATACGCTAATGCAGTTTTGCACAGATAACAGAAACATTGGCTCATTTTAGCGGCAGGTCAAGACAGGAGTAATTAACTGCTTATTAAATTCGCAGTGTGACTTGTTCGTGACTCGTCAGGATGGTGGCCTGGGCATAGAGTGCTGATATGGGTGTCATCGAAACTGTGACTGATTGCTTCCCAGACTTCCCACTAGTTGGCTCAGACACTTTGCTAGAGATTCACCTTTTAAATAAAATCCATGGCAATATGAAAACAGAATAACTTCAGATGTTTTGCCTTCAATAGAATTTAATGAGTGGATGTGCTTTTAGCTTCACTAGTGAGTAAATGTTTGAGTCTATGTGATAGGTATCTATGCATTAAATTCATATGAAAAAAGAGAGTAATGTAGGGATGGAAGCAAATCTCTTATTAAATAAAAGATGAAATGTGATTTCTGTGTTAGTAAATGTGTTCTTCTACTGCTGATTTTAGAAGGAACATGTCTCTGCACATACAAGTGCCTTTGCTGAAAGTTGATTTGGAACAACAGTCTAATGTAACCGTTGGGAAATTACATGTTACATCACCAAAATTAACATACAAAATTGTCTATCCAGTTTTGACCTACAATGTTCCAAGTTGTTTGTACTTTTTCCCCATTACCATAATCTGCCACTCTAATGGAGGATTATGCAGGTTAAATGCATGAAGGACTTGCATAATAGCTACTATGGTAGAAAAATGTTATTTCGGAGGAGCCATTAACAGGCTGCAGGCTAAAAGCATAAAGTGTTTTGTTTGCACTTCTTTACGTAAACATATGCTTATCACACAAACCATAATATTAATTTATATTTCTGAATATCCATCGAGACAGGTGCAGCCTGTTTCTCTCTGCAGGGTAGGATGTACAGATAAGCAGAAATTACACATAAATAAATATTCATTGTCCAGATGTCGATTAAAAAGACAAAACAAAGCCTAGCTTCTGCCACAAGAAGCAAGATGAAACAAGATTGCTTTAAGAGTTCCTCCACCTTAGGTAAGCTGTTGTTAAGCTGAGTATGCGGTTATCTCTCATCTACTGTGCTGCATACAGGAAGACAGGAAAGGGAAGGGAAATAAGGCCAAGGCATTCTCCTGGCATATCGACTCCTTCTTCAAAGAGATTTTAACAGAGCACCAGTTTTTCTTTTATCTTCCTTTAATTCCAAGGATGCCATCCCAAATTAAAGTGTAATGTGACCAAAATAAACCCAAAACACAAAGAACTAAAAATAATAATAAAAAAAGGAGTGTGCACAAATAATTAAACTGAAATAATTCAGGTCATATTTTCCACTGCTCCATTCTAGCATTTCTTGGGTTCTATGATAATAAGCCAAAACAACTCTTAGGTTTATACAAAAAAAATCAGGTTGTAATAGATGAATCGTCATTCGTGGCACAAGAATGTCCAATAATAAAACATCATGATATCAAAATGAAGTCTGTTTCATTGCTGTTATCACATGGTTTTGTCAACACCACAGTAAGAAAAAAAAGAAGCTTTTGGCAGTTAAAAGCCAAGTCTCATCGCCTAGCCTACATGTAGTAGTTGTCTCGGACATTGCAGCAAAATAAATAACACATTGACAAAAGATAAAAGAAAAGCATATTAGTATGCCTCTTGGTCATTTTATCTCAAGGAACGTCCTGGTGAGGTTAAATGAATTAAAGTAAATAATCTCCTCAAAGTGTTTAGAACTATGAATCTTATTTTGATGTTTTCCATCTAAAAGTCAATATGTAGTCTGCAAGAACACAAAAATTGGTTTTCTCTTCATTTTGGCAAAGACATTTCATACAGTACAAAAGAACAAGTTCAGAATGCCTGGGGAATCTGTTAAGGTCTCTCCCACTGCAGAACACCCACTTCATTTATGTGGAGGAAAATAATTATGATTTTTTTAAAATTCAACACAAGTCAAAGAAAATTTGGAACATTTTTAGCTGTAACATTTTATTTTCCCACAATCTACATCACAGTGTGCCTAAATGGATCATGTGGGCAGCTGTTCACCTTTCAACTACTGCACTTTGTTCAGACAATAGGGACAATCATTGTTTCAACAAATTTTTCTCAGGTGGATTTAACACCTACACTTTGTTGACTCTTTTCCAAATACCTTTTTTATTTCCTCTGGTTAAATTTAAAATTCTTTCTACTTTTTCTATACTTTTTCATACTTGTTCAATACTTTTTTTAGTTTAAGTCTATAGGGGATATGAAATAGTTTATTCTGGATCAACTACACCAAACTGCAAAACATACAGTATGACTGCAAGACAAAAATCCTCCTTCTCTCTGCCACTCTGTGCATGTTTATGTATTTCAAAAAGCTGTCATTTCTTTGAAAGTTTTTTTTTGTTGAAAATTTCTTTTTGCCCCTCTTTGTATCTTAAAACAAATCCTATCTTTCAAACACATCCCCTTGGTGAAGTATACATCCCCTGCATTGCCATGCAGCAGGAAAGGATGGAGTGTCACCACAGTTTCATAAGTTTCTCAAAGAAACATTTCAGCTGCCTCTTCCCCGTACGACATTGCTGTCACCAACATGGCATGTTTTAGATAAAACAGGGGAAAAGAGACCTTGGAAAATGATCTAGCGGGATTGGTGATGGCGCTGAAGATCAGACAGCAGCGGAGAACCCAGGGAACTGAGAAAGGCAGTTTAAAAAAGGGAATAAAAGCATGCATACTAATGCCACTCTCTGCACTATGGTCTATCTTTTTTTCTTGCTACTTTGCATAGTGATCTTTTCTCAAGATTTAGATTTCACTTTCTGTACCTCCTTCTCAATTTTCCCACTGTTTCAAGCTGAGGTTAGCGCCTTTCAGTTGTGTCAATCGATCATCCTTATTTCTCATCCAGCTGCCTTTACCTTGGTGTCAACCTGATAAAGGCGACCAAACTGCACGGAATTAATTTTCCTGTGATATAATGTGTTTAATAACTTTTCCAGCATATTGATTTGGCTAATTGACTTAGAAATAACAGTACTAAGAAGATAAATGACTTGGTGCCTTTATTATATTTACGCCATTAGCTGTGTACTGTACCGGAGTGACTAGTGGAAGAGCTGCTCAGATGGGTTATCTATCTGAGAGGAGTTGATGAAAACAGATGAATGTGACTGACGCTGACTATCAGCTTTTAGAAAAAGGGTGAGATCATTTGTAACAAATGACTATGGGAGACCCATGTGGCTATACATCAGTGACGTGCGGTGAGGGGAGGCAGGTGAGGCATAGAAATTGTGACTCCACAACTGCAGAGTAAGAGACAGTAACAGCGAGCTAGCCATACACTAAAGTCAAGTGCAGTGATATATGTATAGTTTTCTCCTCTTACCACAGCAATCACTTATAAATAATCGCAAAATAAACATCAAGCATAAAACCATATTACTGCAACAGGCTGAATGTTCTGCTCTTTGTGTGGGAAATATTTGAGTGGGTTTTTTTGTGGCGTTGTTGTCAATTGGTATGGCAACTAATCTACGCGTAGCTGAACTGATACAGAGAGCGAGAAAGACTAGGTTTTTATTTGTACTTTTAACAGTTTTTCCCTGTGCTGTGGAGCACAGCACGAAATTAATAATATCTACATCTCAGAAGTTTGACTGAGTTAACGGAATTATTCTACGGCAGCAGCGCGGCTATGCATGATATGTAAAAGAATTATCTTTTTGCCCTCCAGCGTTGCACGCATGCGCAAAATTCCCTTATGTAAACAATAACATGCAGGGGGTCTATATTTGTAAATCTGATTATGATTAAGTCAGCCTCACCAGCTATGA
Source organism: Xiphophorus couchianus (assembly GCF_001444195.1). NCBI lineage: Eukaryota > Metazoa > Chordata > Actinopteri > Cyprinodontiformes > Poeciliidae > Xiphophorus > Xiphophorus couchianus. The sequence continues at coordinate 6,344,654 of NC_040239.1, forward strand.
ACTTCACCGCACATCACTGATATACATAATGTTATGCTCTGCAGTTGTGCCTATTTATTATGTCTTAAAAACATATTCATTTTATTAAATCAGATATAGAATTGTCTAAAAAAACAAACAGTATCTAATTTTCCTTTTCCTTGCATTAGGTATTCTGCTTTATCAAGCATATTGGCAAAATAAAACACCTTAAGGATAGGCTTTTCTGAAAGTATTATGCATCTGGGTAACAGTCTTAAGCATAACTTAGATAACTAGATTATATAATCATAAAAGCTTATTTGTCTTTGGCCCACTTGTTTAGGGCTGTCATATGCCAGAAGTCAACAAATTGCTCCCTTTAAAATTCATTGGCTTTTTGAACTTGCAAAGTATACCTCTAAGCATTCAGGAGGTATTTTTAAAATAAGTGCAATGTGAAAAAGATTTGACTTGACTTGCGTTGGGGAAAAGAAACGAAAAGCAGTGTTGAACTGCAGGGTTGGAGGTTGGACAGAGAATGTCAAAACACAGCTCCATAAAAGAAAGCATGTCAGATGCTGGCATGTGTAAAAAGTCGGCATTCCCACCAGCAACAAAATGCTTCTGAACAAGGTCCATAATTCCCCAGAAGCAAATAAAAAAAAAAAAAAAAGGATTCAAAGAAGCTCCAGGATAGTAAATGGATGCAATAACATAACACCTGCTGCTTTGACTGCCCTATTCATAAGTTAGCCTGAGGAGCTGAATGTCTTCGCTGCACTTAATGGGCAAAAATGGTCTACTAGTTTTATTTTTTTATGAAAAATATTCACATATCATCTCTGTCTTAAAGTTATGAACAGTTGTTGCTTAAAGTAAAATTGGCTATCTGAAATATTTACCTTCTTGAAAACATTTTAAATTGTGCAGAATTTTCACTTGTGTTTGGATTCAAAATGTCGGAAATGTGTGGAAAAATAATTTACAGACTGATACACATCTGCAGAGAAGTAAACCTTTTCAGCTTCTGATTTAAATTGTAATTATCAGATGAAGTTGAGGAAAGGCTCTCTCATGGAATTAGGTTAAAGAGTATTCCACAACGTTACCTTACAACAAAGTTACTTAGCAACTTTGTTGCAATAATTAGTATTCAGACCTCAGTGATAGCTTGGCTCTTTTAATAAAATCGCTGTGAACAGCAAATTTAGTGACTTTTTGTGGAGCTTTTAGAGACTTTTGGAGACTCGTAAAAGAATGTGTTGTTTTACTTTATTCAATGTGCATCAGGTGCAAAACGACAGGTGGCCTTGTTGTTTTGCAGCACTCCCTCTGAGCTGCTTTTGAATTTTTTCCCTCTGTATCTAGACTGCAATTAAAAATGAGCATAACCAAATCCTCTATTACAAAGCACTTGATGTAAATGGTAAATGTTCTTTATTTAAGATAATTATTTGCTCTAAGATAAATCACAGAATTTCTATTGTCAAAAAGAAATTAACAATAATCCTGTATAAGTAAAAACCAAAAAGAAAACAAAACAGAAAATTTTAAAAAAGAGAAAAAAAGCAGATAATCATAAATAAATGAGTGAGTTATGTCTCTTTATGGATAATTGAGGGAGGAAAGTATGAAACTAACACATTACAAAAAATTTCAAACTTGGTGACTTTTAGGGCAGTTTGCTAGTACTCAGGATATTTCAGCAGGCCGCCATCATTGTTACCATATGGCATTTTACAACTGACATTATCCATCAGCTAACAGCTATCAAATATGTCCAGTCTCATGTTGCAATCAGTATTTAGTCTGTTACTGTTACATTTTATATTTTAATCAACATAAAAACTCAGAGTTAAAGCTAAAGGGGAAAAAAATGTAGCAAGAGTGACTTGCTGTGAATTGAAGAAAGCTAACTTTTTAATCTGATGTCTTTAGTCCTTTAGATTATGGTCATTCATCCCCTGTCATTCCTTGCTCACTTTGCATGGCCTGGAATAAAGTAGGATGGTCTTTAAATAGAAATATTCCTCATAAAATGTAGCTTAGTAATAAGCACTAGCTCGTGAATGTAAATTTATGCGATGAGCTTGTCTACTTCTTTTACTCAAAATCCTACATATACTGTAAGTGGTCAGCTTTGAATCAGTTCAGCATGTTCTTTAAAGTTCAGCCTCACTTATCAGTCCTTCTTTCCCAAACAACATGGTCACCAAAAGTAGGATAACAGAAAAAAAATGACAGTCCAAAAAAAAGGTCTTACCTGATTTTTTATTTGAAGTTTAATTTGTCAGGTGCAAACACAAGGACTTTTTCTCCATTACTTGCAATGCATCCTTCTTAAATGGTCCAACTGCAGAAATAAATGTACCTGTAAACACATAATTTTTCTTTTGTCAGTGAAGAATTCAACTGTAAATGCAATTTACACTAACATGCAAGTCAGGTATGAATTTATTCTTGACATCAGTGCAAAAGCTCATGAGCAACTTAAGAATACTTGACATAAGAGAAATGGTCTGTATTCTTTGCATTTGGTGTCTATTTAAAGCACAGTCCATCCATGATCCCTACTTTTTCTGAGCCACAGAACTGGAGTCCACATGATTGAGGTGATCTTGTCTCTCTGACTGACAGAATCTCCTGATGAGCAGATATTTTATCGACTTTGTTTGGGGGAGCGTGTCAAGTCGCAATGTTCCCAAGAACATCTACATTTCTTTAGGGAATAGACTCCAAATGGTGACCCCAAGTCTGATCTTTAAAATGTCAATTTAAATGTAAGCTCCCATCAGATAAGTTCTCCCACTAGGATATTAGTCCTGAGAATATGCCAGAAACCAACTGTTAATTTCTAAGTGGAGAGTCTTATTGACAGAAAAGCCTTTTGGATAAATGACATTTGTAAAGGTGACAATTATCCAGTGATATTTTGATTTTCTTTTCACTTTTGGGTTCATTCTGCTTGCAACATTTCAACTGGCCCACTATTAGTGAGCATCAAACGTGAAAGCTTCTCAAAAAAATATGTCCCTTGTGTAACCACACACATAGAACAGGGAAGTATTTTCAATGCAAACAGGCCTGATAGTACATTTAAGTATTCAAGCGGATTTCCTGCTGTGGCTCGCTTATCCCTTCTTTGTGCCTCATTTTAAGGGGGGGAAAAAAACATGAAAAACTAGTAATCCACGAGCCTGTTTCTCTTTCCAATAAGGTGAAGGCTTTGCATTTTTATTCACGCCTGCATCAGAAGGCAGTTGGTAGAGAGAAATTTGTGTTACCCAACTTAATGGGTCTCTCCAGTTCTAATGGGCAGTTGTTTATCTTGCCTGTGTAATATCCTTGTGGTCTCAAGACTATACTGCACTGTAGGTCATAACGCTCCTGTCCTGCTCTGTGTCAACCAGTTATCTCTGGTAGGGAACAAGCTCTTTAGTGAAAAACACAGCAGGCAACATTGTAAAAAGCTGCATAATGGAAAGCTTCACTTTGAAGCAAATATGTTTTACGGTTGTGTAAAAGTACCACGACTAAGACGAGCATTTTGTCCAGTTGAGGTAAGCAACACAAATCAAATAACACGTCATGAGGTTGCATATATTGATTGCCTATGCCATGTAAATCATAATAAACAGAAAAAAAACAAAAGACAAACATGAGAGGGCTGAGGTACAGTAAATATATTAGTCTTATGAAGTCGTTCTTCATGTCTTGCTTCAAAATAGTCAAATTTTCAGTGCTACAGGCTTCTATGATTTGATTAAAGACTCAATTTTTTAAAGACTGTTAAAGACTCAACAGTTGGTACTGTTGCCTTGCAGCAAGAAGGTCCTGAGTTTGAATCTTGATTTGGGCTCTTTCTGTCTGTAGTTTGCATGTTCTCCCCATGTATATGAGCATTTCACTTGGATATTCTAGTTCTAAATGAGTCAATGCACTCATGGTTGTTTTTTCCAATGTGTTTCTGTGATGCCCTGTAATGAACTGCTTGCCTGTCCAGGGTGTACCCCGCCTGTCGCCCAGTGACCATTGGACATAGGTACCAGCCCAACTCACTAGTTGACTCAGTGTTGTGTCAGGCAAAATTACTTTTGACTCCATGTTATCTTAGCTCCAAATCATTTTGCTCCTTTGTCAGTTTGTAGCCCCCACTTCTTCATTTCTAGTTTTCATATATATCTTAAGACTTTTGGTTTTAATAAACATAAGAAAAATGCGTATTATTGTTCTTTTAACATTTATTAGCTCTTAAGAGATATGAAAAGTTATGACTTATGTAATGACATAGGTATTGCCTTGTATTCACTTTGTATTGCCTTGTTGCTGAAAATGTGCTGTATAAATAAAATTACCTTTACCTTTTACCTTTATGATAAAAAGAAAATATTTATGAACCACCTCCTGCTGGTAGGTGTTAAGTGTTGAAGTCACATGACACTGTTATCATACAGTACACTATAATTAGATTTTGGAAAATAAAATCATTGGCTGTCAAAGCTAGCACAAAATGTCCCCAGTGCAAATGAACTTTATGAACGAAATGTGCAGTGCTAGATGATTGGGGTTATTTTGTACCAGAAAAACGTCAGGCACAAAACCACCAAAACTGCAAATAACAGTGGCAAATTGTTTTTCCACTAACAAAAGCAGTTGTCAAAGAGTTTTTACCAGAGAACTCAACTTGCATAGTTGACATTTAGCTAAAAGAAATTGTGCATCTGTTGGATGTTGTGTCAGCTCTTCTGTGCATTATTCAAAATATGCAATTCTCAAAGATTGTCTATTTGGTGTGGGTATTTTATTAAACTCAAAGACTACTGATTATGTCCAAATATTTGGGGGCTTGGATCACTGTTGACCTGTTCTGTGTTTGAATCTCTTCTCCCTTTGAGTGAATCCCATCTATATCAAGTTTGCAAACTCTCCCAGTGAATGTATGGGTTCTTTCTGAGTATTTGGACTATTGAAAAACATGCATTCTACATAGCTTTTGGTTGTGAGTTTGTACATGCTTGGCTCTCTGACCTGATCTGGGTGTGCTCTACCATACAATACCCACTGAAGATCATCAGCTGACCTACATTCCTGTGAGGAGGAAGGATGTTTGGTTGGATGTATCAGAATAACCAAAGCTATTTTTAAGACTTTGAAACTCTTGATTCCTTGAAAATAAGAAGATTAATAAAAAAAAAAAACAGTTACCATCCATCCAAAGGCTTTTTTACAGTAGCCATTACATAATAACAACTGATGAATGGAGATGGGCTTTTGTTACTTTACATGTTCAAGGCTGTGTGTTTTATCCTGTTAACATTTGATGCTGTAATCCTAATAGTTGTGTTCATGCTTCTAAAAGTCAGCTTTTTCAGACATGCAATTTATTCTGTCTATATAAATAAATGAAGAGTTTTAATTTGTGATCATTATTTTAAACTGTCCAGCTTAATTGCAAAATGTCTTGCAATTAAATGGAAGTGACATTGCACCCTCCATGACCAAGAGTAAAGTGTAAGGACAGAAATTACTTGTTACAAACTATGAGCTTTTAAAACACCTGCAAACGGCTGTACAAATGGAAAGAGCACTGCAGATATTTCTCTGCCCTCACTGGTCAAAGTTTATGATGACAGGATGATATACTGTGCTTATAATGCTGGTGTTTGTTCAATTAAACTTCAGGGTTTTTTAACGGGATTGTTGGCCCATTAAACTTCATCCCTCATGCAATTGGGTCACATTAATTTTGCACCATCTCTTTTCATTTTCATTGTCATTAAACAACTTTATGTTATTTCCATAGTCCAAAACAAGTTGAATGTGAAAGCGTTCTGTGTTTGTTTTGCTGTTCTCACCTTAGCCCTTCAATGTTAAATCTTCACACAATATTTAATCACACTGGCAGTACACAATGGAAGATTTTAAAAGCTGAGTTGAAGAAAGTCTTGTTTGTGGACTGTATTCTTTTTTCCATCTCTTTCAAAATATAAATCTCTATTATAGAACTGAATTTAGTCCTGATTCATTGAAATAAAAGTACACATACATTTGAAATGTATTCACATATAGTATCTATCTATCTATCTATCTATCTATCTATCTATCTATCTTTCTTAACCTGTTCTCACTTTCTCATAATTACTGGCATGCACTGTATTGTCTTGTTAGGAAAAAGGAATGAACACTAGGGGGCAAGCTTAACCCTGTCTCACATGTTCCATGGTGTCTTTTAGTGTTTTCTTTTTCCTCTTCTTAGCTCATAACACTTCTTTTTGTTTTGTTTGCACCCATCACCAGGCTATATGCTTGTTGCAGGGTGTGAATTCTCACGTTTTATGTGATGAGCCGACTTCATAAGTTTTATTCCTAAAAATTTATCAAAGTGTTTAAGAGTTTATAATGTTCTGTTTGGTGGGTTGTTTACATTTCTGGTGGTTTAGAATAAAAATGAATTTCATCTCCAGATCTTTTCCTCTGCTTGCAGATATTGTAATGTCTGTTTTTGCAGATCAACTCTTTAAATGCACCAGCCTTCCCTTGGCCATTTCCTTGTTAAATTCTTTCTACATCCTTCATCGTTCTCTTTCCCACTTGTGTTCTGCCTCACGCCATGGGTTACAGCTCTTCCAACCTCTCTAGATAGAGTGCCACTTCTTGCAGGTGTCTCCTTTGCAGTGTCTGACTCAATTTGCATCATTTATCTCTGTGCAGTCTCATCCCTGACCTCCTGATCAAATCCCAGCAGCTGATGAGAGCTTTCATCCCATATTTAGCTTACTCGTGTTTCATGCGGCAGCCGCCTTGCTTCCCACAATTCTTTGCTGGTGTAGGAATAGTGACCGCCTGTGTCTGCTGGTCTCTGTGTCTGCTGTGTCGGTGTGTTCGTTGTTTGTTAGTAGGGATTGAAGAACAGATGGTGTGCTGTGCTTCCCCCTGCAGAGGGTGAGTGATTCAAAGTGCAGCATCATACAGGATGGGCTTTGTACTGCAGAAATCGCTTCTGCTAATGCATCTACATGTGACTATATACCAATATAAGTGTTACTGTATTTTGCTCTGCAGAGTAATCCTCTGTGGACATTTTTTAGTGTTGTTTATCATACATGTACTTATAGATTTCTTAAACATATTTCATGTAAAATAAAAAAATCTAATTTTCTCACAGTAAAAACATCCAGATTTCTAAATTATTTCTGATTCACAGTCTTAAGAGGTATAGGGTTTGGTTTCAGTATTTTCATGAATGCGCAACAGAGTCCCCCATGATGGTCAGGAGGAAAGAGAACCTCAAGTTCAGTGTTGATCTAACTTTTGTATTTTGTGTCACGCAACAATACAACAACTGAAAATATTGTGTAGAGTATGCCGAGTTTACTCCTGTCCTTCTTTTCTTCCTGGGGCTGCTTCTTTTATCCTTGTATCCTCCATTCTATTCCCAGACCCCTTCCTGCTTTTATTCTCTCTGTCTGTGCAGAGTTTATATATAAAGCATGAAATATCTGCTAAGACATGACAAACTTTATCATTTTAAAATTCAGATTTGATGTATAAAATTGAGAACTCTGGGAAGTTAAGTCTGAAAAGGTCTGTCATTTACACATGAGATTTCTGTAGGAATGATTGTAAATATAGGGTTCATTTATACAGTACACATACAGTTTAGTAAATGTGCCAGTTAGTCTAAAGGCTATTTATCTAAAACAAATTTTAAACAATCTGTGCTATTCACTATAAATCTATAGAAGGTACAGTATTTCTGCCATAGTCTGAAACCTGTGAAAAAGAAGAAAGGAAGAAAAGAAAGAAAAATGGGACACGAATTGATGGATGGACAAACAGATGGATGCAAGGGTGGATGGAAATGGACAACATTTAAAGAGTTGAAATGGAAATATTTAGTTCTAGTCATATACTTTCCCAAACTGTGTGGAACTCTTCATATATTGAAAAATATATCCTGAACACTACTTTTACACATTAGTTCTGCATAATACTTTCTTTCCAGATTAAAATTGAACTCTTTCCAACACACAACTGACCAATTCTCAGGAGCTATCCTTAAAAATACCTCATATCTTATAAGATGTGATTTATTTTCAAAATTTTCAGTTCACTGTGGGCATTCCTGCTTTAATTAAAATTACATTTGTTGGCATCCTGGACCCACACAGACTTCCAGCCACGCCCAGCAGGATGGCCGGGGTTTCTGTGAAGGCTCCTTCTCTGGAGACACCTCTTGGCAAAATATTAACAAGGTGGATGGATTCATATTACTCTGATGACTTAATGCAATTTACTGCCCATGAATGTTGCCACTGATATAACCAAAACACACGAGTGCCACAGACTTGTTTGCTGAGTAATCTAACCAAAACACACGAGTGCCACAGACTTGTTTGCTGAGTAATCTAACCAAAACACACCAGTGCCACAGACTTGTTTGCTGAGTAATCTACCATTTATATCGCCCCTATTATGCAGTGCAGATTCATATCTCCTGCAGCAGGAGTGCATTTTTTAAGTGCTAATGGCCAGCTTGTGTTTTGGCCAATGTCAGCCATTCAAAAATCAAGATTAAAACTCTGCTCGAGATAATCATAACAAAAGCCATGGGATTAGTCATTGGAGATAGAGTCAAGGTCCTTGCCCACACAGCTAATTGAGCTCTTATCTCAGCCCAGGCAATAATGCTATTAATCATAAATGAAGGTCCATACTCATGAGGAAGCTGTGCAAGTGTGGAGTGTCGTGATTTTAAAGGTTCATTTACAGCTGTGTGGAGACTGTGAGGATTCTCAAAGGTATTCTGTGAGGTATTTTACAAAAAAAGGCTAATTAAAGCAAGATGCGATTTGTTATTTTTCTTCATGTGTTGGATTAGTTCCAGCATGAGATTCTTGTCTCATATTGGTGGCTAGTGAGGCTAATGATAATCTGTGGGAGGAAGATTTGTTGTTCAGAGCAGATGAAAAGCTTCACTTTTCTTGTTTACCCCTCTTTTCCGTAGGCGGTTTACCATAGATGCAGACAGCAAGAAATGGAAATGCAAACATAATCTATTGTTAAGCACTGGAGTCTTTCCACAGCTGCTATTTTTTGATGCCCTGTAGAAATGCACTTGCATACCTGTGAACTTTCAGCAGCTCTCTCTGCTGTCTGTTTTCTATGACTCTGAGCTATTTTCCTCGCTCAGAAGCATGTTTACAAACACGCCTTGTTCTCTTATGAACTTTTCTTCAGCAGATTTTCCTCACAATAGAGCAAACGTATTGTCTTTGGTGCAGCAGATTCAAATCATGCTAACTTTTATTTTACAGTTGATAATAGAGTCTGTCAGAGAGCTCTGAAATTTGTGTGCTCGCATTGGCGTGCACTCGTAAATTAGCATAGTAGAGGCAGTTGGCCGCGTTGGGAGTAAAGAGGAGAGGTGGTGCAGGAGACAGAGATACGAGCTCAGCACAATGATTGAAATCCCTGCCCTTAGGTGATGGCTGCTAAGGTGATCTGGCAGAAAGTGAGAGCCTCTCTAAGCAGAATCTGAACAGATGGAGAGAAGACTGTAAAGGTTTTCGTTTGAGAAAGGATCAGGAGGGATTTCATCCAGTGGCGTCTCTTTTTTGTCTTTCATCAGGGCTGTGAGTTACGTAGTGCACAAACATTTAGGCATAATGTGAAGAGGCATGTGTAAAAGCCAGTAGCTAATACAAATCCTTCACAAGAACATAAGAGCACCTCCTGCTGTATATGTAACAGAGTCATGGGAGGTTGTTTAGAAAAGCGGATTAAGTTAAAAGACTTAACGTTTTGTATGTCTATATGCCAAGCAGTATGTTAAAGGTGTCAGCTTACATCGACAAGGATATGAGAATAATTGTAATAACTTGTTTTCTCAGTTTCCATTTAAACTCATCTTAACATTTGTTTTATTTAACAATTAGCATCTAATGTCTTTAGATATTAAGTGTAGTGATTTGGGCTGATGTGAATATCTAATATTAATATTGCTCGGGATGAAATAGTATTTGCATTTCTGTTCTACAGAACAGGTATTAAAATAATCTGTGTCACACCATGAAGCATCAACTGCAGACAAGATGTTGCCAGTGTTCATTGCTATGTCATAGTAAATAAAAGGTGTATTTTTGACATGGATCTGATGGTCCATCTGTGTGCATTACCCTTTCAAGTTCTTAGAGTACTAGTACGGCTTTAGCTATGGCTAACTTTCTTGGCTCTTTTGGTCTTTTTGTTGTTACATTGAAATAAAATATTTTCCTGCAGGTATCTGTGTAATTTCAGTCCAAACTTCTTCCTATAAATACTCTTGTGTTGTTGCTAGACAGAAGTGGCAGGGATTTATTCTAATGACTAAGCTAAACAGCAATTTCTTCTTTTTTACAATTCATAGCACATCAGTTTTATAACCTGAAAAGCAGCAGACTACTGGTTGAGCTAATTTATATAGGATACTTTGTTGCCTTGTACAGAGCATTAAGTATAAATCAGTGAAGCATGGATGGCCAGAGAGTACCATTAAAAGCTTTGTAATGCATTTATATTATTCACACATATAAAGCACATTAGCATTAGGTGTAGAAATGGCTTTCATATTACAAGCCACCAAGAGCTTACAAGCTGGAGCTCCGGGGAGAAAAGAACAGCTGAAGGATGCAGTTTAAAAATACCAGATTGTTTTTCTCCAGGGCTGGAATGACTCATTACCCAGGCAGCAAAGCAGGAAGTCTTGTCAGTTGAGTCGTCCCACAGTACAGTGGCACTCAAATTGAGCCAGCGCATCATTTACAGTCCTGCAGTCATTTTGGGAATGATGACAACAGTAACACACACACACGGTTTTACACACACAAACACCTCAGTCAGAATTCAACGAAAAATTCTGTGCAAATTGTGTTTTTTGTTTTTTTTCTCTGAGGGAGAAAAACTGTCTCAGGTGGCTGCCATATGCTGGCCTGCGCCTCACATTACACTCATCTCCTGACTCACTTATTCACACGAGAGGGGTATTTCGAGATGGCCTAACCAACCCATCACTCAGACACGGTGACATTTCCACTAGCATATCTAGCGCAGCGCTTATTTGATGTCCACTCTGCCAAAAAGGTGTTGGCCTTGGTCAGGGATGGGCCTAAGCAGACATGAAAGATATGCTGAAGGGGTTATAGGGCATACAGAGGGCACACTGATATGACTCTAAGACTCGTATCATCCCTCACCTGAGAGATAAAGAGGAGGAACGATGACTTCCCTGTGGGAATTGAACATGGTGTCAGCATTTGACCTTTCAAATGAAAGAAAAAGTGACAGATCCAAACAGGTCATGGAAGTAAAGAGTCCCATATCTGGGCAAATTGACAGAAATATTAGCTGATAATATTGCAATTCCTAAAATGTTACTTATTTGCACTTGGCTGCTTTTTGTTATCTGATTCGCAACAGTTTTTTATCCTCTCTTGTCTCTACACTTCATATTTCTCACCAGACAAACTCATCTTTCTGCAGCAAGTTGCTTTGTCTGCTGATGATGTGACCATATTGAGACAGTGGTAAATAATTCACAAGTCTTTCTCTTTATTCTTCCAAAGAAGGAAGTGAATGCTTAAATGGTTCTCTCCTGGGTGCTAGAGTGGTTTGCCATAACTCTGGCACATCTTTAAAACAAAATGTAGAATTCAAAAGGAAGATGTGACTAATCTCACCTTTGCAAGAGTCCACAGTGATGATCCGGTTAGTTTGTACATGAACCGTGACAAAACTGGAAAGATGGCAGGCTAAAGTCCTATTAGCATGGAATAAAGATTATTTGGTGACCCCATGTAATAAATAAATTACTCCCTAACATTTTTTTTTTTTTATGTGATTAAGTGATATTTGCACGAAATAAACAAAGCCTGAGATTTTGCTAAAATTTAAGAACAGCTCCTGGATATGATGTGAACTCGCTGTTTTGCGTCAACATAACAAATGTCGTATGTTGGTATTAACACTAGTGCCAGCACTAGCCATGTGTACAACAGGAGGCTACAAACAGAAGAAAATGACTGTTGACTCATTTACAGTACAGACCAAAATAATGTCTGTACTCAACACAGACCAAAAGTTTGGACACACCTTCTCATTGAATTGAATGAGAAGGTGTGTCCAAACTTTTGCTTTGCCCCTGTGCCACCACAGCACCCCCAATGACTGTTGACTCTTACCGCACACTGCAACATATGATGTGAGCCAACATTTGCATCTGGTTTTCCTCCTGATCTTCAGCCTTTTCTTTTTGATGCTGGACTCAAAAGGTTTTCAATGCTAGAGTCAGAATGTTGCATAAACAACATGAAAGCATGCATTCATCCAACCTTTTATATTGGTTCAGGCTGCTGTTGTAGTGATATATAGTGATAGTTTGTTAAAGTTTTCTTGACCAATTTTGGACCTCTTAATTCCAAATGAGGACTAAAGGGCCAAAGCCTTTCTGAGTATTATTGCTAAAAATGTCCATGCCCACAGTGTATCCACATTGTGATGGCTACAGCCAGCTGAATAATGCATCATGACACAAAGCGTAAATCATCAGAAACTGGTTCTCAAACATGACAAAGAGTTCACTGTACTCCAGTGGCTTCCACAGTCACCTGATCTCAACCCAACTAGCCACATGTCAACCCTAGAGATGTGGTGGAATAGAAGATGTTCAGCATTGATGTGCATGAATTTACTGCAACTTTGTGATGTTGTCATGTCAATATGGAACACAATTTAAGAAATGCTTCTGACACCTTGTTGAGTCTATGTCACAAAGATTTGCAACCCAATACTAACAAGGTGAACCTCATAAAATGGGCAGTGAGTTTATGTTACATGGAAATGTTGTCATTGTCATTACATTTTTGTCTCAAACAAATAATTTTAATTTGAAAAGGATTATGTTTTTTTTCAGTTATTTTCATTTTTGGCAACATGTTTGTAATCTGTCAATAATATTATGTCTGTTCTCAGTGTCAGAGAATAATTAATCTAATTGATACTTAGACTTAGACTTAGGCTTAGACTGACTTTATTGTCATTTTGCATGCACAGGGTGTATACAGAACAAAATTTCGTTGCATACGGCTCAGGACAATGTTTTGAGCTTTCAATGTTGTGAGGTTACTCCAGAATAAAAATAAAATACAGTATAAAATATGAATATAAATATAAAATATAAAGTGCAGGACTGACAGTAAAAAGGAAGTTGCTTAGCTCTGTACATGTGCAAGGTATAAAGTGGAGACCAGATTTTAAGTGCAGAGAATTACCTGAGAGATTATTTGACACACACTCGTACATACAAAAACATATGACAGTCCTTATAATGTTTTCTCCTGTGTTCTTCATAACTGTTCTCACCGTTTCCACAACAGTATTTTACTAGTCATTGTCGTGGTTGTACTTCAAATGTGGAGCACTTTAGAACATAAGGAAGTGTGTGTTTAAATGCCTCTTTTCTTCACTTTCACTTTAATGTATACAGCTAACATCAACTCAACAGAAGCAGGCCATATTCAATTCACTTTGAAAGCTCTAATTTTTACAAGCTTTGGTTTAAGTAGAAGGTCTGGGATAAAGAATGAATCAGATGTTTGCGCGGAGGCAGGCAAGTATATGAGATCCTATACATCACCAATGTCAAAAATCCACCCACACATGTTCACAGAGTATTGCAGCCTTCGCAAATATTTGCTGGATTCTCAATAGTTTTCACCGTGCAACAAAATCCCAGTGCGTTACTTCAACAAACCCTATTTTGGAAAGACCTGTGAAAAAAAAAACCTAATGCAAAGCACTGCTGAGAACATAGCTCTTATTGTAGGGCAGAGCGGCATAAATAGGGCTCATGGTATTGGCCCCATCACATTTGTTTGCAGGAACTGATTCTGAAGATGAAAGGAAGGAGGAGGTTTGTCTTTTTCAGGTCAACATGCCTCCAGGGCTGCCTGAACATCTGAAATAGATGGATATACGAGAAAGCTGAGCAGAATTAGTGAACGCTTGTGCAATAATCCACTAAAATTATTTATTATTCCTTTAATTTTATGCACATAGCAAAAGCTTTTTCTTCCTCTGGCGTTTTCTTATACCGTACATGCTTGTATTACTTCCAATGTGGTCATGGTGAGTCATACACTGGCACTATGAGGAAATTTAAACAGCTGCTCAATGTGATAATGACAGCTGCTGTTCACATTATTTAGCCAAACACATATACACTTTAGGACAGGGGTGTCCAAACTTTTTGCAAAGAGGGCCAGATTTGATAAAGTGAAGATGCCCGGGGGCCAATAGTTTGTTCGGGCATTTTTTAACTACAAAAGTTTCATGCAAATACACACCGTTATAAAACAATTTTCATTGTCACAATTATCTTTATTTTTCAAATGACAAAATAACCAAATATAAGCCACTCAGGCAGACGAGAACAACTCTAAAAACCCAAATTCTGCCTTTCATTCATATCTGGAGATTCAGATAACATTGAACAAACTGTATGAAATACCTTAAATTTACATGAGTTTAAAAATATCTTTGCCTCAAGAACATTTTAAACAGGAGTTATAAGTAATGCAAAGTTGTCTATTATTATTAAATCTTAAAACAAGTGAATTTTGCTCTTGTCATTTACAATATCTTTCAGAAAGTATAGTTTGTCACATCTACAGGTTCATAACATCAACAGTAATAACCAAATCTTACTCAAGAGTTTAATAAAAATAAGTGCCATAAATGTTCGATTCGCTCTTCACTGCTGATAGTGACAGACGTTACCGTTCAAAATACTCAATTTCATGTCCTCAACTCTCAGTGCCACACTGTTACATGCCAGGCAAACATTCGCAAATTCTTGCTTCTTCTCAGGGCAAAATGTTCTCCACCATTTTCATAACACAGTCTTTGACAAATGTATCTTCAGTAAAAGGTTTGCCATGTTTAGCTATTAACATTAACATCGTAGCTTGCTTTGGTGGTATTTTCTTTTGACTCACAGGCCCGCGTGAAGAATCGCTGTTGTGATGCCAGTGCAGCTTGGAGCTGCTTTAGTTTTTCAGCACGGTCACTTCCTGTTAGCTTGTTGTATGTGTTAGCATGTTTACTCTGGTAGTGTCTCTTTACGTTGAAATCCTTAAACAAGGCAACCGTCTCATTACAAATTAGACAAGCACAATTGCCTTGATTTTCAGTGAAGAAGTATTATAATTCCCATCTCTCTTGAAAGCGGCGGCCCTCACTGTAAACTTGTTTTCTTTGCAGTAGCCATGGCAGAAATGAGTGGAGAGCGGTTCGCTGCACGGAGGCAGAGACCGATAGTATTAAAGTGGTGCTGCCACCATTTGGTGAAAGGAGGAATTACAGTTTCAAGTTTTATGATTTATTTATTCTGTTTGACAGTGCAGGCGGGCCATAAATAATACATTATAAGACCGAAGCTGCGGGCCGTATGAAATCTGACCGCGGGCCGTGATTGGCCCTCGGGCCGGACTTTGGACATGCCTGCTTTAGGAGATATGATTATTGAATCGGTTGAATAGGACATTTGAAAGACTGAACTAATATGTTTATTTGACAAAGTATGTACATTATCATTTTAAGGTATCGAAGACAGAAGTCACTCTGTTGTACATGCATAATTAAAAAATATAAAGCATTTTAAATGACATCAACTTTAGTCTAATTTGCATGTGTGACCACTGTCGGGTGAATTGGCAAACAGCAATTCGTATTCCTTCATCTACCAGTGGGACTGACATGCATTACTTCTTGCAGAAAAACCTTAAAATAAAGTTATTTTCTATTCCAATAGCAGAATCTAACTTAGAAACATTTTGTAAAGTCACACTTTAGTTGAATGAAGCGGATTTATTCTAAGTCTCCATAACCCCTACACTCAATGATCTGTAATGAGGTGGGCCTTTGAATTTGTTTTAACTTTTCTGTGGAGGATATTACTGGAGTTTAAGATAAGTATGACTTTGCCAGGGGTTCCGATCCCATGCATTTGGCAATTCGTGGTCATTTCTACCTTGAAGTTTTTACTGTTATGTTCGCATTGACATACAGCCCTAGATTTAATTGATAAAATAATCCTACATTATTTAGGAGTTTCTAATCATAAGCCATGTCTCTAAATATCTTGTAACTTTGATATCAGGCTTGTTTTGCCTGTAGTGTGCAATCTGATAAAATTTGAGGGGAACAAGCATTTTCTGTGGCTCCGTGCCCTGGTCTTTTATCCTAGTTTCCTGCTGTTGGATGGAAACTGTCCTGATGAGAGATATGAGCCTCAACAAAATGTAGTAAAATGCTTTATAGTGTTAAGAAAAACTGTGGAATTGGCTGATAGTACGTTAACAATGTGCACAGTTTAGAAATATTGATTTTTGTTCTTTCAAATAGCTAGCTGACTTGTGTGGTGACAGCCCATCTGTTCTACTTTCAGCATGTTAAGACAGCGGTGATGTTTTCCACTGTGATGAATAAAGAATCTCTGCATAGTGTTGTGGTTATGGGTATGGGATGAAATATGCTGTTTGCGTCTGATTCTTTTCGGCAGTATAAATGTGTTTGCATTGGCATGTTTAGTTGCATTCAGAGATTTATTCTGAGTTTAAAAAGAAAAAAAAAACTGGTTACAGCTTTTTTTTTGTTTTTTTTGCCAGTTCTCAGACAAGTTGAGGTGACTGCAGATGACACATCTGCAGCCAGTCTGCACAGTCAGCTGGACGATTTAACAGACTCCAATATTGGAAAACAGGAGAAGAGTGAAAAAGGCTGAGAAACCCATCACTGCATGAAAAGTGTCTCAATAATGGTTTGTCTTGTGGAATATTTTCAGGCTAATTTTTACCATCTTGCCTTCAGGCACTGAACAATATGTGTCATTTACTGCATTTTCACATGAGTGTAACTCAGTTTGCTTCTCTATGCTATGCATTACATCCGCCTTTGCATTTCCCTAAAGTGACAAACGGGACTTTTTTTATACTCAGAGTGAGCATATAACAGTAAGATTGAGTGTCTATGTCAAGAGGAAGGCAGAAAACGTTGAACTCATTTTTAAAATCACATCAACATCTAGTATTTTATTTTATTTCTATTCTTGGTAATAATTTTTCCATTTCTACAATGCTCTCCATAATACCTCTGGTAAAGTAAAAAAAAGACTTAAGCAAATTACTTTTTTCTTGCAGTAACAATGTCAGAGTGAAATGTTTAACCACATATCTAAGTGTGGCAGTGAGATTGGGGAAACCCTTCTTTAAGAACCAATTGTTTTATTGGAATTAACCTGTGACCCACTAAAAACTAGAAAACAAATGTTTTATTTGTGCTTTTTTATTTTGATAAGAGCCACTTTTAAATTCAAATGAGTAATTATAGAGTAGCACTTAGCCCTATTTACCTGGGATATAAAGATAATGTCACACAGAGGCCTATTTTCTAAGATTATCTTCAGAATGAGGAATAAGAAAGAACAGTAAAAGAGAAACTCTGTATTTTCCTGCATTAGACTGTATGTCCACTGCAGAAATGAGACTGAATGAACTGCAGCTGAGTAAAAGAAGTTGTGTGATTTGCTTCCATATTACTTAGATTAATGTATATGTGGCACAACATGACCAAATTTACAAACCATTGAAATGTGAAATGGGAAACATGTGCAGGCCCTGTTAAGACATTACTATGATTAATATTTTCCACCTAGATTTTCACATATCTACTGTGTTACTAAAGCTATAAAGAAAAAGTTTAAAATAACTCAAACTTTCAAGGCAAGGATGGACCCAAGTGTATTTTAATACAATAGAGAGTGAGGAGGATGGTGGGGAGGCTGAAAGAATAACCAAAGCTATAAGAAAACTAAGACAGGCATCTAGAAAGTATCAAACCAACAACGTATTTAAAGTTTTATATGGCAATTCAAATATTCATCATAAGTAAAAGACAAAGAAAGGTTCAAAAAGTAAGGAAATAGTTGGATGGAAGGTAATAGCAAAGAATATTTTATAAATTATCAGCATTTTTTCCAACCCTGTTCCTCAAGGCGCACACCCCTGCATGCACATCTGACTTTAATTGATGTTAATGGAGGAAAACACCTAAAACATGCAGGACAGTGTGCCTTGAAGGCCAGGGTTGGGAACCACTCTCGTACACAATGACCATGATGCATTAGGAACAGCTGAATAACAGAATTTGATGTAAAATCAGAAATTCCAAGCAGCTCAGTCCTTCACAAACAAAGACGTGGAGTGCCTTCAACACAAACCGAGAAAATACCATTCCCTGCCATGTCCAAGATGGCTATCTTCTGATGGATAATTCTATCAGCATAATGCACCATGTCACAAAAATCAAAGCACCTCCAATTATTCCTTATAAAGCCTTATGTGGAACTTCAGTTTTTAGTTGTTGCATAGGATGAAGGGCAGAGAAAGAAGGGGAAAATGTGCAGTAAATGGCTTGGGGACAGGAATCGAATCAGGGACAACTGTATTTTGGAGCCTCTACTGCCTGCTCTACCACTGAGCCATGTGAGACCCTGAACTACTTCCTTTAATACGATATGAGTTAACTGTATTTCAGTGACCACCACAGTCATCCACTCTCAATCCAATAAAGTACCTTTGGGATGTGGTGAAACCGGAAAGTCACATTATAGCTATAACTAACAAACCAGCTACTCTGTTAGGATTTCATACCCATATGGAGCAAAATCTCTGGGGAATGTTTCTGGCAAGTTGTTGAATTTATCCCAATAAAGAATCTGGGCATCTCTAAAGGGCCAACCCAGAAGTAACAGAATGCACCTATAGGGAGGCCAAAGAGTGCAGTGCAAGGCATATTTAAATGTTAACTTTTAAGTCACCAGAATTTTTTAGGTATAAAAAAAGTAATCTCTTCAGAATAGGCCCAAAGCAGAACACTGACATCGAGTCTGATGTGGAAATCAACTCTTGCAGTTGATTTGCAGAGGTTCTAGCTCTATAAAAAACGCATAAAAAAATTAAAACACTCCAACACTTCCTATTGGATCAAATTTTTAGTACATAAATAACAGAAATTTGCACAGACCTAGTCAGTCTTTCAGGAAACAGTAGTGAAACCTCTTTACTTCTTCATACTGAGCAACTCAGCAACTGAACAACTCAATCAATTCCTCATGGAACAACTTTGGTTTACTCTAGACTAGTCAGATTCAATATGACATACTGTTTGTTTTATACAACTTTTTCACTTACTTCTTGCACAAACAGCAATTCATCTACAGCCAATATTTCTTCAATAAGCAACAGTGCAAATTCTAAGAGGGTTGTTCCCGAACATAGGACTTTTAGAGTAATGAAACTGTCAGAAAAAAAAAAAAATCAACTTAAGTCGCACATGTTTGTACCCACTCTACTTTGAGGGCTGCAAGTGTAACAAAGTGAATTATTCTTAGGGAGTTTAAGTATGCCAAGAAACACAGACGAATTGAAATGAATTGAAAATGACATCAAGATCTTTGACATCTGTATTCAGTCATTTCAGCATGCCTTGTGGCCAGGGCATTTCTGTGTGCTTTCTCATCTTCAGATGTGCAAACATGCAGGGCATCCTGCGGGTGCTGTCACTCCTCACTAGCTCTGTGAGCTCACTCTAAACATGAGGAGGTGTTAACATTATTCGAAGCTGTCATCCAATATTTACTAAGGCCATTATCGTTTTCAAATACTACGCCAATGATTCATTTGGCCTTATTCACTCACATTTCAGTGAAGTAAATAAACTGAGGGCCTCACAGCCTACCCAGTTTCTCTCAAATCATTTTTTTGAGAACTTGACATGTAATCTTGCAAAAACATAATTCAAGGATTAAAATAACATTTTGACTCTAAAATATTGTATTTTTTTTATTTCAAAACAAAAAGTGTTGATGTACACATCGGTACATGTAAGAGAAACCATTCAGTAGCCTAGCTGAGATATTTTGAGCATGTTAGAACCCCAAAAAGGGGTGAATACAAATGTTGTTACTTGAATGAAAACCTTTTTCTATATCCACTCTGCAGTCTTTCAAAGATCTTAATCAAGAAGAAGACTATCATTCATTACTCACTTTTTATTACAACTTTCTCTTGTGGTTACCAAAACGGAATTTAAAAAAAAATTGGTGCCTTTTAACTTGAGTTCTGTAGCAGACATGGTGACTTAAATTTTGGTTTTAAGTCACTTAATAGTACTCTTAACGGTCTTTACTTATACTCTTGGTCTTAGACTGTAGAATTTTTATCTCATATATTCAGAATATAAATATATAAGCAACATAAAAGCTAAGACCACAACTCTGACAGATGCTGTTGAACATGTTTTCCTATTAAAGTGCGTGGTACATGTATTAGCCAGTTAAGTTTGTGGAGTGTTAGTGCACAGTTTTCAGCTGAGTCCCCAGATCTACTCCTCGAGAGCCACTCTCTTTCAACTTTTAGATGCATCCTTGTTTCTTCATACTTGAACTTTGTACCACACTGGAGAGTCAGCAATTGTATTTGAATGTGGTGGTGCATTTACGTATCTTCAGTTTGTAGGTCAGGAGCTGCAAAACTTCAGCCGGGCCTAGTTGAGTGCTAGATGTCTTTAGCACCATATAGGAATTCCATACTTGTTTTCTCAGAGCATTTGGCCAACTATAAAATAATTTCACAAGCAATCCAGGCAATAAAAAAGTCTCATGAGGATTAGCCTGAGGACTTCAGGCAAGTCTTAACATTTTGTTGTGAAGAACTATTGGCAGAATTTTGTTGGAGCACACAGGATATTTAGAATACTATGTAGAAGTTCAAATCTAAACTGACATAATTTCTTTCCCACCTGGTTTTTTGGATATGGATTTCTGCTTAAATCCATCCAATATCCACTTTTCCATGTAGGGCCCAAGGGAGTTGGTGTCTATTTCCAGCGGTTATCGGCAAGAGGCAGGACACACCCTAGATAACTCTGATCAAATCCTAGAAAGTAATTTGTGTTTAAGTGAAAACAAGAATGTTGTAACACAAGTGGTAGTCTGCCTAAGAGACAGCACCAAGATGGCAAAGACATATACTTTAACAGACACCTTCATTTATTTTCTTTCTAGCCTTGTGTAGATAAGATAATGCCTTTTGCCCTCTTTTAAGCAAAAATCTTTTGGCTGCACTAAGAACAGCGCAAAATTTATAATAGGGCATTGTGAATTGTTTGCCTTCTTTCACTCGAGGAGAGCATTTCAACACCCCCGCACGCTTATGCTTGGGAGATGCTTACATTATTTTCTGCTTATATTACTTATCTTCTGAATTTTACATGGCTTCACATGAGAAAATTGCCCATGACTGTGACACTCGGGGGCGGGCATGAAGCTGGATTTCATCCATTCTGCATAACCTCTCGGGCAGACTTGATTCCCGATGCCCTCCATGGAACATTTCATAGTGAGCTGTAGCAGAAATGTGGGAAACCACTTTGGTTTCCTGCCAGCACTATAATAGAGTTGTAAGTAAAACACCATTTTTTTCTTCCTAATCCAGTGGAACTTTGCCACATCACATTAATTAATCCACTTTTGTGGTACTTAAGTAGACCTGACTCTATTTTAGCCATGACTAGTGTATGAGAAGAAAAAAACACTTTTTTTACCTTTGCTGATTAAAATTTCACAAAGTGTGAGACAGATAATTGTTGATGTGAATAGTATCTTTGATCTGCTTTGCTCTTTTATACAATACTCAGTCATTATACAATCACTGTTTAATTCAGGTGGTGTTCTGTTTTCAGTAATACCGACTCAGTGTAGGGGGTCATTAGGTCAAAGAAATTGTAATAATATATTTTCGTATCATTTCATAGCAGTAAAACAAGGCATTTGTCTGATACACATTGTGACAATTATATTAGTGGTGCATTCTTACAACTAGAGACCTAAATTTCAAAGTTTACAAGTCAGCTAAGTAGGTTAAATAGGCAGTGCATTGAATGAGCAGGGGGTTTGCGGGGCTCTAATCACTAGTATAGTAATACGATTTTGGTCATTAAGGAATGGATGTCATCTTAAACTAGTGTGACTTTTCTTCAGCATGAACGGGACATGTTTATGAATGTTTTCTCTTTTTCTGCAAACTAGTGCAAACCAGTCAATCAGGAGTTTCTGAAACACTCAGACCATCTAGCACCAATGCCCATGCCTCATTCAAAATCTCTTAAACCTTCTTTTTAGCCTCTTTTTGATTCACTTTGAACTTTAGCGCATCATCCTATTCTGTCAACCCTAAATGTATTGAGTTGCTGCAGTGTGACTGATTCGCTACTATGTCAGGAGTCACTTGAACAGATGAACTTAAAGTGGGAGAGTACATAATTATGCAAAATCCATACCAAATCCAAGTGAACCAATGTATGAGATAGCAAAGAGCTCCTTAAAAAAGTGCAGTTAATGCTTGACTGCATTTATTTATGGGCTTAGTTTTCAGCACACTATATACTGTTGGCAGTTTGCAAATGTTGAGCACAACACAGTGCTGACTGATATCCTGCTGAGTAGTGATGAGCATCTGGGAGGTCAGTGCATCATTGAAGGGTCGATGGTAATTTGATGGCTGTTGTTGAAAGGGAGAACTCCTCACCTCCACTCTCCCTTCCAATTGCTTGCCAGTTGAGAAGGGATTCGATCTGACACCCCTCTGATTGCAAGCTCATTTTATCACTGTCAGGATATTGCCAGTCAACTGCCTATTGTTACTGCTGTCACTTCCCAGTAGTTTGACATCACCATCTCTCTGCGGAGCTAGAAAAAAATGCTGTGTATTGATTTCATCTTTCAGAAAAGGAGGATTCCATGTATGTGGAGGCTGATAATGTACATCTATTCTGACTGTTTTTAACATAGGAGTCTGTTGCTGGGCTGGGCTTTCCTTCTGCCTGCAGACCTCCGGTTCCTTCGGTTATTCATGAGCCATCTGCTTGGGCAAGAGCTGCGTCAGATGTGTGTCAAACAGGACCTCGTCTGTCCCTCCCGTTCATCTTCTAATTGTGTCATAGTGTGCAATCTGAGGCTGACACTAATGCCCCTGCAAGACACCCTGATTAGCTAAGGGACTACTGCCTAAGTCTCTGGTCTGTCATGTCCTAAATAACCTGTTTCATCTGATGACTGCATCTATATTTAAGATCACAGCATCTGGTTCATTAATGTTGTAAGAACAAGACCTTTTAATTGTACAATTGTCAGTTTTTTTTATCATCTGGAGAGACAAAAAGGGATATAGTTTAAAATGTTTCAGTCAATACTGAAGCAAAGAAACATTGCCAACTATCTAGAGAAACAATAAAAAAAAATCATATAAATAAACCTATATTTAGGTAAGTATTACCAGGTGCAATAAGGCAGATATGAAGAGTCCAATCACATCACTTGGTTTAAAATCTGTCTTAAGCAACAAAAATAGCTATTTTGGACTTGAAGTTGAAATCAGTGCATAAAATGTCTGGGCTAAAAATTATGATAGGAGAGAAAACAAAAGTCAATTCCATTAGATTTTTATAGCAAAGGCATTGCAATTTTCATCCATACATTGTGAGCAATTTGATAATTTAGTGAAGAATCGTACAAATGTGCATAATTTCACACTGCAACTGATAAAACTCTTCTCAAGCACATCGCATAGAGCTCTGTGTGAGAGGGTATGGCATATCTTGACTTCAGTGTACCATAGCTATGCACATTTGTAGTGTTCCCAAAGTGCTTGATCTTCATTTTACAAACCTTTCACATAAGTGCATGTCAATTCCAGTCTTCCCTGGCACTCATTGAAAACCAAAATGAGCCCAAATGTTTCCCTACAACGTAGAAGGGGTTGGTAGACTATCTCTTTCCTCAATTTCTCTAGTTTTCTCGTTGTCTTGGAGCTTCCTGCACATGCATATGTTTCAGGACTAACTGCATGATAATGGCAGGACATCCCACATATTTACAAAATGGAATATTTACAAAAGCCGACACCCAGCTAATTTTTTTTGGGTGGGGATATTTTATATTAATTCTGAATCATAATAAAAGACAAAAATCATAATTGGGGATTTGCATGTCTTTTTTGCAACTTGACTCATAACTTCAGTGGAAAGACTTAAGACTTGCACTTTGACTTGCAAGATACTGACTTATACCCTCCCCTGCATTCAGGCAACTTTTACATTACAAAGTGCTAAACTCAGTGATTTTTAACTCTAGAAATAACATTTACTTCACAAAAAGAAATATGAAGAAGGAAAAGTAAGGTATTTGAAAACTTTACTTCCAGTAACAGATGCAATAAAAAGGTCAGCGTAGTCCTTTTCAACTCAGCCTTATTCATATGAATATGCCCTACCAACCAATTCCTTTGCTACTCAGTGGTCCTCTTGAAAATGAAGACCATTTTCCCCATATAATAAAACTTTTCACAGGCTTATGAAGGGAAAAGAGGTTCAAAGCAAACTTTAATAGAATATTCTCCTGGTTTGCTGTGACCGTGTGACTGTAGGCTACTCTGTAATTCTCACATTTTTCCCCAAAGAAGCAAGAAACTCCACATGGGCAAAAGTAGAAGCACATGATTAGAATGTGCTTCAAAAGTTTGAAGCAGAACAAAAAGCACTGATTTACTGTAAGAAAACTACTTCTTAACTTTTAAAAGTTTTAAGTGGTAAAAATAACTATATGCATTTTTAATTATTTACAACTGCAGTGGTACAGTTAAAGAAGACTTGATTTCTCAGATTTTCATCTAATACAGTTATGATGAGAAGTTTACATATACCCATGAGCGTTAAAGTAGGTTTACTGGTTTTACTGACCTGCCTATTTGTCCATAAAGAAATATTTGTATGTCTTTAATATTTTTACAACAGAAGTGACTTAATGAATGTTACTTTAACTTCAACTATCAAAGGCAATAAATTCTAGTTAGATATTATGCGTGACTGAAGTTGATCAATCCCAGCATTAAAAAATGTTAGTTTGACAGCACTAATTGGATCAGTAGAGGATCAGGAAATTTGAATTAGATATAAATTGAATTGTGAATTTACACAAGCAGTGTAAATGTCAAATTTTAAATAAAGTAGAGGAGAGTGTTTTTAACCAGATTTTCATAAGTTAAGTTATTGTGCTTCAAATTTGTACTCATAAAAAACAATGTAAAAATAAGTATTCAAAACCTATTAAAATCAGTAATCAACACAAAGTGTAACTTTTTATAAAGTTAATCTCTTTTCTTCAGTTCTTTAATTCTACCTTTTTATTGGTGAAATTCTTGATAGCTTTTAGCTTGTGATAGTGTTTTACCCTTTCCAATCTTGTCTTCATCTTATCTGCATCAATTTTCCTTGACTGGTTTTCATACAGCTATCATTACATCTGCATTTCCTCCAAGTTTCCCATTTGGGCATGATATAAAAACAATGCATGTATGAATGGACTTGCATATGATATATAACACAGCTGAAAGAAATTATAAGTATATTAAATGACAGCCTGCCTTGCAGCAACACAATAATGTATAATTTCAGATAGAGGCCAGGAGGTCCCTCTGGAGAATGATGTGATTCATCTCTGACAGAGACATCACTTCCACTCTAAGCAAAGGGATAAGACATGTTAGCTGTCGCTTCTCGTTCCCTGTCCCTTCAAAGTAAAGCTACCGTGATGAATCAGAGGCCGGCTGAATGTGCTGTTCCAGCATGCCCTCTGTCTACTTTGTGCATTTTGGTGCATGGAAAAATGTCGGAACGAATGTTGCATTTTAACTGTAAGACAAAGGAGCAGTGAGCATTTGTGTAAAGCTGCAAACATGCCAGGGACATATGCAAATGAGTGAGGAATCTGGATATGTGATGCCCCGATGAGTAAACAAAGCTGTCTGCACCCACTCATTCCACTCATGTTGACATCTTTATGCTTTTTCCAACAGAATGTGATGTACTCTGGCTTCTGCTGGGGCACTGGCAAAACAACATTTAAACTGAAGCCACGGTTTATTGATTTTATTTATCCACTCCACTGGCTTTTAGCTTTTTGGCATCTGAAACCAAATTTGTGAAACTGGGAAAACATGTCAAAGGCCATCAAAGTACACAAAAGTTTCTGTAAAACATACACTTTTCCTTGGTTGTACTTAAGTCTGACCTTTAATTTGTAATGCTATTTGAGCATAGGCCTGATTTTGGCCTAATCCCCCTTTAAACAAACACCTCAACACTTTCCTCCTCGTCATTATATTTAGTGCTAGCTAAGTCCTATCTCACCATTGTATCCAAAAGCACGAAGCCACGAACTCTTACAAATCTGAAGAATGTACAAATCTCTGAATGATTATTAATCTACTGTAAGTTGAGAACAGAATAAAACAAATCTGGAGAATGTGCTCCCAGATGTAGTGACTTTCCACTAATTCAGAGTTGATAGCAGCATTGATTGGTTATCTTAAGTAACTGAAGACCTTTGCTAGAAAGAACCCAGGTGGCTTCTAAATTAAATTGTGTAGAATCTATACTACTTGACACAATTTGACTCTCTTCTTGTTTTTTTATGTTTTTTGCTTTTAGATACCAGGATATTCCTCATGCTTAATCAAACAATACAGAGCCATTTTTACTACAAATAACAATCTAAAAATGGTTCAGACCACTGATTGGTAAAAACAACCATCATCTGTGGTTTCCTAAATGAGCCTTGAAGTCCTAAACATACCAACACTTTACAATATTCTTTGAGAAAAGAAAATGTAAATCTGGGCTCTAAGTCTTTGTTTCTCTGCTGATACATAAAAGATAAATAACCCAAAAACAAAGATTTGATACGAGTCATTTCACCACTTAATTACAATTAGGTCTGATTTAGTTCTTAATTTGTTACAATTTTATTCATAGCAACATGATGCAGTAAATTGGGAAAAGGCAATAATGTGACGATTTGCTGCTGAATGAGAATAAGTATTAAATTGTTTTAAAAAATTATTTGATTATTTAGCTTCACATCATGATTGCTACTGAATGAGCCTAAAATATGTGATGCTACAAAATATATGTATCACTCATTCAGTACTGAATAGCAATAAAAGAATTTTTACAGTTGAGCCCTGCTTATTCATCATTGTGGATTCACCTATTCACAGATTTTTCTTTGAAGCATAACTCCAAGTCTTTCGTAGAAAATGTGCCTATTCACAAATGTTTTTGTGAAGCATACCTAAAATATTTGAAAGAAAATGCAGCCTGGGAAGCTGAAATACCGTAGTGCAAGATTATGTCACACATTAGAGCCCCAATGATTTTTCTTGTGGCTGATTGACTGTACACCCAATGGCACTAGTTAGCTTCTCAACTAGTGCCATGACGGTTTCCACTTTGCGTATTAATGTAAACTGAGTTATATCTGGTTACAGGTGTTTCAATAGGAGGTCTCAAGTATGGTAGATTTCTGCCAGTTGTGTGTGGTGGTGTCCGTATCCCCTGCAATTACCAGGAGTCAACTGTATTCCATTGTTTAAAGAATAGGTGTACCTTTGAAATATATCAACAGAGTGCCGATTAGAGCACCATATATTAAAGCTGCAGAGTATTTTTTGTCTAAATTGAGTCTTTGAAAGTACTATCTAGTTGCTGTCGGTATGTGTCTTTGTTTGAAGTTAATACATTATTTGAAGTCCCATATTATTCTCCTGGCAGGAAGTAGTCTTGATTTGCTTGATTTTGTTGATAAAACCGGTTAACCCTCTTATTACGATCCTGATTGCTGCGACTGGGTTTGATATTATATAGTTACGGACATAAAGACTGTCTGACAACACAAAAGCAATAAGGAAGTCCCCTGCCAACTTCTAAATCATTTGGGTACTTAGAAAAATAAATGGTAAGACAATGAAAGACTAAATCACAATGTGTATTTCTGTGACTGTTAATTGTTGTAGTATTTGTGCCTTTTCAATGTGCCTTTAATTTCTCAATCAGGGGCAAATAAAACTTTATTGCAATAACTGGAATAAAACTGAAAACTGTGAGAAGAGTGAAAGCTACTGCAACTAGCTTACAGTTAATTGCTAATAAGACCAAAGTCTACATTTGGTTTGGAGCTTCCTACTAGTTCCCATGAAAAGGGCCATTTCACAGTTTTTCATAGTTAGTAGTTCAAATCCCCAACTGCTTAGAGTGATTAGTAAAAAATAAAGTATGCTTATAAGGATTATATAAAATAAAATGTGATATTTCTGAAACCTTGAATCTATTTGTGAAGATATAAAAAGCAATATACTCTGTGCATTTTTGGCATTAGAACCATCTCTTAATGTAGACGAAAAAATACATTAAGAGATACAATATACAATACAATATATAATATATAATATTGCCCAAATCATGTTAGTCTTGTAAGATGGATGTATTGTTACATCCCTCTCTAAGAAAAATGGCTTACGCAGTGCTTTTTTTCTGCATATTAAAAGTTAGCTTCCTTGTGCGTAATTGTTTTACTCAATGTGAACACATAAGATATGTGAGTACTTAGAAATCAACTAAGATACACATGTAGTACCAGCAACTAATCTATAGACACACAAGAAAGTGTTGTCTTTATTAAGTTGTTACCAAAGCTTGAATCTGTGCAGCAGTAATAAGTAGTTTATCCAACTCTAAAGTGAAACTATCTCAAATGGAAAATGAAGCAAAGAATAGCCAAGATCAAACCATTTCATGCAATAGAAAATTTTCAAGAGTATTTCCATCATACAATTTGTTTAACATACTTAAAGGAATGAAACATATAATACTTAATGCTTGAGTCGGTTGCAGGGCTGTATAAATCTGTATTTAATGTGAAATATTGTATTAAAACGTTGTAAACTTGTTGGTATTGTCCTTCACATGAAGTCCTCCCCTGTTCTCATGCAAATAGAAACCCGTCAAGTAATTGCAATGCTGCTCTCTGTCACTACGGTGGGCTAATCTGAATGAAGCTGTGAGGCACAATAGGCCGCCAGCAACAGGATGCAGTGATTTCAGCAGTGATTAACAACACCTTGTAAGATGCAACATGATTTACTTGAAGATGAAAAGATTAGAATTGTGACTTAGTAAGAAAAAAATATATTTTTCTGCTTCTAATCAAAGTGACATTGCTGTAATACAATTGTGTGTCTTGAAGAAAAGAGGCTGATGGTAGAGTGGGAAGGATCTACTTTCAGCTGTACTTTGACAAAAGAGAAGATTTGAAAGCAGTCAGCAGCAATCAATTCTGCTAATGTTAAAATAAATATATTTATTTTCCGCATAATGTAAGTTGAGACAAGGAAACTTAATAGTGATGAAATCAATCAGTACCATATTGCTAATTAGTAGCCTAAGCAGTTTACCTGCACCATTGTGAAGCTATGTTGAACTTTGTGAAAATATCACACTGTTAACACAAAGAAGCTACTTTTCATCATTAAAAGCAGAAAATGTCAACTATTCCATGCCAAAAAACACATACAGCAATGTTATGTATAACAAATAACTATGTTTTTATTTGATACATTGACACATGACCTGAGACTTGGAACCCCATTTTGTTTGTTGATAGTGTTAACACTCACTCAGTCACAAGTCAAGATAATTTAATGTACACATGTCAGTTTCTTTCAACTAAACATATTCCTAAAAATCCAGAATTTCATTCTGTTTCAAAAATACAAGGAAATAATGTCTAGGTTTAGCAGACAGAGCACTGACACAGGTGAGGGAGAGTCAGCCCAGAGAAACTCTATACAGCCAGACAACACATGGGTCACTCAGAGACTTTTGCTAGCATTGAATTAGAAGAACTTAAGACTCAATAAATGATTAAAAAACATTATAGTTGTTTTAGAACTAGAAACTTTTTAAATCCTTGGTGTACCTTAATCCTGGTAACTGGGCTATGCCTACTTTATGTACTCCTAAATCTGTCATCTTATGAGTACCACCACAGTAAAAAGTTGTCTCCAAATATCACCACATTGATATTGTATTTTCAAACAGCTTCATGGCAGCGACCTATTTAATTCCTTCAGATTTTCTTTTAAATAAAATCAAACATGTTGCATGTTTGGTGGAAGAACGTTGTTCAGTAATGAATTTCAGTTTTACATGCCACTCGAAGTCAGAATTACATGTGAGAAAATTGGATGTGTTTCACATGAACCATTACCACCAAATCCAATATCGATGCCAAGCAACAAAAAGTTGTCTATAATTGGAACCAAAAAAAGCTTCCTTTGTTGAATATGTTACAGCAAAATAGTATAAGAATTAACATGGACAATACATTTTTCACGCTATAGATTATGATCTGTCTTTGTGTTAAAACATACTTTGTTTTGTTGTTTTGTGTGTGTCTATAACCACTGGATCACTTTGTTCATATTTGCCATCAAAATATCATAGATACAAACATCTCTTCAGATTACCACAGAAGGCAGCCCCAAAACCACCTGTGCAACAGTTTGAAAACCATTACTGCAGATTGAACCATACAGGATCTAATCTTAATATTATATAAAGGCTTCTGTTTGGATAATAGAATTTTATTCAAAAAATACCGCAATATCATCAGTAGAATTATTGGGGGTTTGACGACAGTTAGGGATTATTTCTTTCATTTGACAGTTTCTAACAAAAACAAGACATATTTTGCTTCGTTCTGTGGAATCCATGCAATGACAGGTGAAATAAACTGCTAATGAACAGGCAGAAAAGAGAGAGGAGAAAAAAGTGAAGACGACAGAGGAGATACACGAAGCGTGCTGTGAGGTAAAATAGCGCTATTGTTAGTCAGTGCTGAGGGAAAAGTGCTGCGGTGCAGAAAGAGTGGAAAGTCTTGACAGCTTTCTGGTGGCAGTCTGACGGCTGAGCAGGGAGGCTGGAAGGAAAGTGCAGCAGAGGGTTGCTGTCAGGCCACACCAGAGCCCCGTTTAACAAGGTCCAGAGATAAGCTGCACCACAACACTTTGCAGGCGAATGAGAGGGGGGTGAGTAGTGCGATGTAAGGAGGGATGAGTAGAGCTCATGCATTTTTCCCCACTCTCACCACCTGTCATGCCTGCCATCCCTCGAATTCCTTACATGTGTATTGGAGCGAAGATTGGAAATTTTGAGGAAGGACCGGAGTTGAACGGGATTCAGAGAATTGGAGGAGTATCTCCCGTTGTATGATTATCACAGTTTGTGACATGTTGACATCTTCATCTGTACATGAAGGATGCGTAAATGGTTGTAGATAATGTTCATTTTTTACTGAGCTGGACAGCAGTGTAATATCAGAGCGGATCGTTGTATGCTGTTTAATAGCGAAGTCTGATCATTTATATTGTGCTCAGAAAGGAAAACTGATGAGTCGCATTTTTATGAAGATAAAAGTTGGAACAATTTAGTATAAAGGAGCAGTGGATTTGATAAATTGCAAAAACAGTCTATTACATCTTTATTGTGAGAAAATGAACATCTATGATCTGCTTATATTTCTAATGTCACAGATTAAACATTATTGATGTCTTTATATACCCCCATAAGAGGTGATCTGCACAGTATATCAAGAGTGTAAGTTTAAGCCACCTTAGTGGAACTTTTTTTTTTTTTTACAACAGAGCTACTTCCATCTTCCACATAATCTGCTGAGGATAAACTAAGTTACATTGACTTCTAGCATGACCTTTCTAAACCTATTTGATATTCTGTTTAAAAAATTTCAAGATACTCCCTTTATGTGGTAAGAATTTATGGTCATTCCTGAATATAAACCCTAACACTGAGACTTTATGTAATAAATAAAGGGTAATGGTGGCATAATTTAGCTCCCTCCAAAATAATTTATTGGTTCTGGCTACCTGGTACCACTATCAAATTTTCATTTTTTTTTCTGCTTGGCATGGTGATTTTTCTCCCACAATCAGGCACAATGTCAGCGTCAGGAACACTAAAACACCATTAGTTATGTCTGCCTTATTAGATCAAGCTAATTCCATACAGCAGCCACCCACCCAATTCAAAATGAGTCAACAGTTGAGAGGACTCCTGCTGCTTTCAATCCAAACAACATCAAAGCTAAAACATCCAGTGAATCAATTTTTAAACTGGATTAACTGTTCTGTTTTTTCGTGTTAAACATCAAGCTCATTTCAAAAGAATATTTGGAATTTTGTTTGATTTTTATTACATTTCAGCTGACACTTATTCAAAAGAGACAAATAGCACATTTATTGTCTAGGGAGCACTGAAAGGTTGCCTGTTTTATTATTTTGTGTGTGCACTTGCCAAGATTCTCTTTTTTCTACAGATTTCCAGGTTATATTTATTTAATATTTACTGATCCACTTGTGTCTTTTCTTAATGTCTCCACAGGGGGGCGACTCCTTTTCCTGGTGATGTGGCTGAACCTATTGCCTCAAACTGACAGCTGCCCTGCCAAGTGTGTGTGCTACAGTGAGCCCAGGCCCACTGTGGCTTGCCAACAACAAGGACTGTTTTCGATTCCTACAGTGATTCCTGTACGGAGCCAACGGATATTCCTCCAGAGTAACAAGCTGACAGTGGTGAGGTCCACTAGCTTCAGTTCTTGCCACAATCTTACTGTTCTCTGGCTCTACTCAAACAACATAACCTACATCGAGGCTGGAGCCTTTTTTGGTCTGGAAAAACTGGAGGAACTGGATATTGGAGATAACAGCAACCTCCGCACCATTAACCCAACGGCCTTTCGGGGTTTAACTAAGCTGCACACCCTCCACCTTCACAGGTGTGGCCTGTCAGAGCTCCCTGTTGGGGTTTTCAGAGGAATGTTCTCTCTCCAGTATCTTTACTTGCAGGATAATAACATCAGCACTCTGCATGATGACACCTTTGTGGACCTTGCCAATCTCACTTATCTCTACCTGCATAATAACAAGATCAAGATAGTAACAGACAACATGTTTCGTGGCGTAATAAATCTGGACAGGCTACTGCTACACCAGAACCAGGTAATTTTTGTACAACCCAGGGCTTTTAGTGATCTCGGAAAACTAAAATCCTTGTTCCTGTTCTTCAACAACATTACTGTCTTGACTGGGGAGACAATGGATCCTCTGGTTTCCCTTCAGTATTTGCGCTTAAATGGGAATCAGTGGATTTGTGACTGCCGTGCGAGGACCTTGTGGGATTGGTTCAAACGTTTCAAAGGCTCCAGTTCAGAATTGGAGTGCTATGTCCCAGAGTTCCTGGCAGGAAAGGATCTGAAACAACTGAAAAGTGAAGAATTGGAGGGATGTGTTGAGACATCACAAATCCAGACAACTCTCTTTAACTCCAAGGCACAGTCTGGGAAATTTTCCTCAACTGAAAGCCCTTTAGGCGACAACATTCCCAAGTGTTGTCTTGGAGATAATGACAAATCCTCCATCCTTTCTGGAAAGAGTCGCCAGATCACTAATAATCCCCCTAAGGAAAAGGAGAACATGTCCAAGACCAAATACAAGCAGCAAGAAAGAACAAAAAATGAGACCCAGAATAAGCAAAATGATGGGCCACTGGGGACCTTATCCAACAACCTGGACAAGACGTTGGAAAACCTAAACCCTGAATTCATAGAGAATCCAGAATCATCTACAGCATCAAACAAAAAGAAAAAGAAGTGTTCCAGAAAAACAAAATTGGATTCCCACTGCAGTAAAAGCCAAAGCTCTACTTTGCAAGTGCTGCATTTTCTCATCATTCCCATGATTTGGATATCTCTAGCCATGTCTTAGGACTCCTGATAACACTCTGCACAAAGGACTCAAGAATGTTTATGCTAATGACAATGATACAGAAGATCCAGTGACGCCTACAACAGACAGTGACTGAGAAGCAAGGAGTCATGTTGATCCAACGTTGCTGGAGACAAACAATAATGAAAAGAGTACAATAAAAGAAACGGATGCCTTTACAGAACACTACAGATCTAATGTAAATATTGATTTGGTGCCCAAAATTGTTTGTTCTCTATGTACTCAACTGTACTGTGTCTAAGATACACTTCGGAGAATCCTCCTTTTTCCCCCTTAAAAGCTTTTACTGCTTAGACAGACCACAGGAAGACAAAATGAAGGACAAAAAAAGGTGGGGAAAAAAGCTTCATACAGGAAATCAGAGACAGAATGCACACAAAGAATGTTTGGTCTGTTTAAAGAAGAAAAAAAAACAATCCCCTCTCATTATTTATTCAAAGTCATACATTTGTTGTAATGTTCTTTTTTATGTTTATAAAAACAAATGTTTTGCCTCCCCTGAATTTTAGTTCTATATTTTCATGACAGAAAGGATATATGGGGAGCATTTATGAAATGAATGATGTCCTTTTATTCACTGGGGATTGCAATGGAATCATAGATATGCATTTTATTTTACTTGTGTACAAGTATGAATATATTATGAATAAAAGTTCTTATTTCATAGATGTTTATTTGTGTGGTATTTTTCTGAAATACCAAAAACACTTGATATATGTTGTTCTGTTTTCTGTGATTTTTTTCAGCCATTGGCCTAGTAAACCATTCGATGGCCCTTTGGCCATTTTTGTCAGTACAGCCATTTTTATATGTATGACTTGCAAAACTGTATCATTGGAGATGCATTTTACTTTGTTAATCGTACTCCTCTGAGTTTTTCCTCTAACAATTTAAATATTTTTACCTTCTGCAAAAATGTTGATAGTGAAAGGCAGACTTCTTCAGTCTACCTCTGTCTGTCACATGTGACATGCTGCATGAACTTTGTTCAGATATCCCCTGCCATCCTGGGAGAGCTGTTGGAACATTATTCACTACATTCGTTGACCTGTAAAACAGAGCATCATGGTTAGGAAGCAGGATAGGAATATTCTTTAAGCTTTGTCTAAAGAAAATTATTGGCACTATAATTAGACCTGAAAAAAATAACACCTTGAAAAATCTAATATTTAATCACATAGTAGTATGATAATTCATTTATTTCTAGGAAAAACTGATGCATACACTCTTTCTCTGAGACCATCATTGGCAAGGGTGAGTTCAGCTTTGTTAGAGCAACAAAATAATGTGCAAAATACTGTATATATTACAGTTTTCCAAGCCATGCACACAAACATAGGTTTGAATATATATTTTTTTCTATTTTCTTGCTCATTACTTGCAATGCTAATATACAAATCATTGACAGTACTAACACCTGCTTGGATGTCAGTGGATTAGTGAAATGTTCTATATTTTACTGATACAGTAAGGACATTTTGAGGAGGTCGTCTAAAAGTTATCTTGGTTTGATCAGGGGTCAATATGTCAAATTATACAAGAGTCAACTGGCAAAAAGGGAATGAGAAACGGAATTTTAAAAAAAATGTATACAACAATGTTTTTTCCAAAAACTAATTACATAAAATTATATATGAGCAAAGGTATGACTATATTTTGATAATTCATGGAAGTACCTATGAAAATAATATTGGTTATTGTACTGTGGTGAGAAACAACTTGCTTGTGAGTTCATAGTGCCAGTTCAAATTTATGAAGCAGTAGGACAAATAGGTGGAAGGGTAAAATAATTTATTGTTTGAAATAAAAAGGTTTGGGAGCAGATTAACACATTGTAACTTTGTTTTTAGATTTCTGGAGTCATATTTTCCAAATTACTGTATTATGGGAAAAAAAGCTGGTCTTGTTAGAATTAGAGTAACAGTCCTCTCTGATCCCTCTCATCTCTAGGTTGTGTTCTTGCTCTCTTGATATTGATGTTGCTATAAACTGCAGAAAAAAAAATACTATAATCACTGATGTTTCAAAAAAGTTCAATGTCAGCAACGACCCAGCCACTATGTTTACTAGTTTTAAATAGGTGCTGCACATGAAATGTGATGACACAGAATGATTTGCCCCAGGAAGTTTAAATAAAATTCAGAATATGATTAGAGGTTTATACATTGCAAATGCAGTGCATCCTATGTAAGTGTGCATGAAAATTACATAGAAATATTTTTAAAATGACATCTTACATCAAAACATTGACTATCGGAGCAGCAGAGACCCTCAAGGCATTGCATAAAAAACAAGTATGAGATATTAGAACATAATGCTTCATATGAAACATCCCTTCCGGGACAAATCGCCTGAAACACATCCATGCTGGGCTGTCCACTGGCTGAGACAATGTAGTTACAGTGTGCTTTAATCTATGCTGAGAACTTGTCAACAATGCTCAGTTTATCTCGCTGTATGAGAAATCTTTAGAAGACTGGGTCCACACAAAGAACTGAAGCTTTTTTTGATGTTGTCAATTAGGGGTATAAAGTAATAGAACCTGCGAAAATTGATTTTGGGGAGAAAACAACAGGGAAAAATAACACAGTCCCAACCCCCAGCAAAAATAGCTTCATTGGGGTTTGTATCCATATATGAGCTGCATCCTTCAAAGATACCAGTAGTTGCACATGACTCATTCAAGCATCTTCTGTATATCTACATAGAGTTTCATAAAAAAAAATAGGGGCTGGGAAGATCCTTAGCCAAGTCCCGCAGCAACCATATGTTAAAATGGCTACATGAACAATACAGCCTGCAACTCAGCTAGACTTAACTTCATCTATCCAGCTGTTTTAAGCAGTAGTCGTTTTATACAGACTGAAAGCAAACTTAAATAAGTAATAGATTTTTATTTCATATATATTTAAAAAAATACAATGAAATAAAATTGTTTCTATTGTTGAGAGTATATCAATGAAGTAGAGTTTTCCATCAGATCTAGGAAATCAAGTGACACTTTGGAAGGGAACAACATTTGAAATCTTTCAGTAACCAATAGGCGTGGAGGGAGCACCCAAAGAAATCACTGCAACTTCTCAGTCAGAATAATATTCATCTACTAGTCAACCAGCTGTTAGTCTCCAAAACTCCCATTACTGCACTGCATTTTTTTTTTTTGTTATTCTGATAAAACCAAGCCTGGCTTTAAGACTTTGAAGAGGAGACTCATACTAAGAATAATACTAATAATAACAAAACAATAAACCACAAAACAACTCAAGATCCTAACTTATTTTCACTTAGAACCAAGATAGTTAGGAAATACTTTTTCCTTAATACATTACATGATATTACTTTAGAATATGAATGTCTTGTTTGGTATGTGGTATGGGTAATGATCTGTAAGACCTGAAAAAATCAAAAACTGAAGAAATACATAAGAAGGTAAACAGGACTGTACCTAAAAAGGGCTTTTATACTGGTTACCATGCTAGCTATCTTGTGACATCAGTATTTAAAAAGTTTGATAAATACAAACATGACATAGCAGTATAGATAAAGTTATACATTAAAAAGACAATTAAATTCATACATTCTTTGTCAAAACATACTTATTCAATTGGCCTGGAATCAAAGGACAATTTAAATGAGTTAATTAAGGATCTTATTTATTATAGACCTTATATTTTTGATAACATCAAATATTTTACAAATATTTACATCTGTTTTTTTTGTTGTTTTTTTGCTGTCACTCATCACATGAGTGAAAGACCACAATTTCACCTTATATGTAATATATTTATTCTTTTGTCCTTAATTTATACAGCTACCCTTTGGCCACGTTGATTGGTTCCTAAAACATAATTTAGATAATCATGGAAAAAAGCATTAGTAAACATGCAACATGTACAACTGCAAATGTTCAATGGTAATTTGTATTGTTGCTAATGGGAAAAAGATTTGCAGAGCACAATAAAAAAAAACACATGCATAACATAACACCTATATTATATAGGATTTATCAGTTTGATAAATCAACATCAAGTACAGTAAATACATATTTGTAAATTATCAGATCATAAACAGAGACTTTTATTATGTTTTACATTTATTATTTCCTTTTCAAACAAAATTCAATAAATAGGCTGTTTATACAATACCTCTGGGAAATTACAAAGGGGTTAGCTAAATACATAAAAACAAACAAGATGAAAATCACTTATTGTGATTTATCAACAGCCTTACAAACAATTCTTACCCTGATAGAATATGAATATTTCCTTCTCTCAACCTCTCAGCATTATATCACCTTGGTGGTGCCACTACCAAAGTTACATGTAAAAAAGGTTACACAGTGAAACTTTGTGCTTTGTCATGTCAGAAAGGAGACCTTTCCCACTTTCAGAACCTTTCCCACTGCCAATGTATAAGATTCAATATGCATTTCAATATAAAAACAATGTATAAAGGAAGAATAAAATAAACTGTTTGTATGTGTCCCAACATGTCAACTAATACTTGAAAGCACCTCTTAATTCAAGTTGAACATTTAGTATTCTTCAATAGGAAGATGTTAATTTTTCGGAAAACTTCTCCAAATCTGTCAGATTGTGATTTCTTGTGCACTGCTGTTTTCCTGTGATCCCACATACTTTCTATTTATTTTAGCTCTGGACTATGGTTGGGTGACTCCAAAACTTTATTTTTGCTGCTATTAAAGCCCACTCCACACATCAGCTCACTGCCAGATTGCTAAAGGCGCCTCAATGAATGTTTTGTTCAGAAATCATTAGAATCTGGATTTGAGAACTTACTTCTCCTCTACAAATCCCTCCTGACTTTTGGCAGCTCACACACTTTTAATCTCCGCTGGATTGACTAAAGCAAATTGCTTCATCTACTGTCTTCCACATCTGCAAAGCATAAACTCGTATATAGACTCACCTGCTTGCCCACTTCTCGCTGTTCCTTCATGTTACAGGTCCCAAGTGTCAGGACTGTGATGTACACAATCTGAAGAATAGTAAAACAATATTCAGCAATTATGAAAAAAGCATTGCCTTTAGCGTCCAGATATACTAATTTACTTGTTAGCCAACAAACCTTTTATAGTATACAATATCAATATTTTACATTACCTATTTTTTTTATAAACCTTGTTTACTGTTTACCCATTTTCACATCATCATCCTTCACTTAGACGAAGAACCAAAGTATAGTGTATTAAACAGGATAAATCAACTATTTATAAAGTTTTACTGCACTAAGCTGCTGATTAACTGGTCAAACTTATTTAATACTGATCAAAACATAATTACAAGACTTACAAACATTATATACAGAATTTAACATGGCATTATTTCAACTTTAACCTCTGAATTCCCACGCTTCATGAACAAAGAATAGTTTCTCTAAATTTAAAGTCAGCTAGACTCAGTTTACTCTCAGACTCTTAGCTACTTTATAAGACACCAAGCACCATTCATTGAATATTATTCTAACACAAGCAAAATAAAACTCTTAAAACCCGGAGTTAGTAAGATATCGCGGTCTTTCAATCATTTCACCCCGTGAGACTTCCCCGGTGCAGATTGGCTTCCTGTCAATCTAAACCTCGGCTGATAAAAACCTACAACCATTAGCAACTATTATCACAGTGCTATCAAATGATCAAATGAAAGGCAAACATCTTAAAGAGCAGTTTTTGTGAGAGGACCTGAAGAATAGTAAAACGGGATTCAGCGAAGACCACGGAAACTCTGCCTTCAGATTGTGCCTGAGGTAAACAGGAAGTCCGCCACAAAACCAACCCGGAAGCAACGATCCCTATATAAAGGTTCCGCTTCGCCGCTACTGCCCACATCTCAACCCCAGTAAAGCAATGCAAATACAGGCAGAATAATAACATTACAAAAAATTCTAACAAAATATAATTTATTCATTTTTTGAAAAAATTAAATAAATAGTATATGAAAATATTTCAAAATTATATAACAACCAAAAATAATGTGGGGGCATTTTTAGGTGCACCACATTCCTCTGAATTACCTTGATTCAACTGGACCTTTGCAATATCTCACCACACTATCTAAAAAGAAATGGTTCATAAATCTTATTATTAAACTTCTGCAAATTTCATGGGAACTTTCCTCGTACTGACTCTTCTCACTTCCCCAGAATTATGCTGGAGTATCTAGCAAAAATGTTTTCACTTCCAAACCTTTAAAAAGTCAGTATAATGTATTTTCCATGTATGTAGAGCCATTTTATAACACAATTGATAAGCCAACTTCAGTTTTGAAAATGCTCTATATATCATACATGATTTAAAAGAAATTTGAAATTGGGCCTCTGTCTCTTTAAGAATCTCCTACTCTTTCTGACACACCACAACAATGCTTCTTATTATGTTGTCAACTGTTCTCAGGAGAACTGGACTGAGAAGCAGTCTGTATGATACGGCCAGCAGATGCATAGTTCACCAGGAAGGAGACCGCAGCTCAAAGGAGGAGTTTTGTGAAAACAGGAGGCAAATGGCTGTCACGGGAGATTCAAGGATTCCTCAAGCATGCATAAAAGGATCAAAGCAACACTCCAAGTATGTTTTCAATGAGGGAATAACATTTTAAAATGATATAAGGCTCAAAAAGTTGCTTTTAAATATTACATTTTCTTCAAAAAATATTTAATCCTACTACTTGCAAATTTCTTGGTAAGCACTTTGAGTGTGCTTCAGCACCCAATGTGACATTGTGACATCTCCATCCCTTTATGACAACAGTGTACCCATTTTTAGATAGCAACTCCCACAATGTCACAAAGCTCAAATCATCTCAAACTGGTTCCTTGAAGTGAACAATGAGTTCACTGTACTGTAGTGACTTTCACAGTCACCACATTGCAATCCAATAGAGCACCCATGGGATCAGTCCAAATGGGATATTTTTTTTATGATTGTACAAGCAACTAATATGTAGCATGTGAGATACTATCATGTCACTATGGACCAAACTGTCAGAGGGATGTTTTGATACCCTTTTGAACTTTGAGCCATTGAGAATTGAGGCAGTTCTAAAGGGAAAAAGTGTACCTTATAAAACTGTTGGTTCATATGTTTTCATGGAGAGACTGAATGACAAATAGCGGATGGGTGTGAAGATAAGCCATTAGGGAAGAGCAAAAAAAACAACATCTACAGTATTTATACTGCTTGAGCTAAAAAGTTTTTTTTTCCTTTTAACTTGGTAATCCTCATTAACTGGGTAAAACAAGATTTTTCACATTTAGATTTTTCATCCACAACATTTTCCCATTTAACTCTTCTTAAAAGTAAAATATCTTAAAATGCAGCAAGAACAACATGATCATGCCTGTTTCTCAATGGCTATTTGTTCACTGAAAATGACCTGCCTTCAACTTTAATGCAAATTCTGGCAGACGCACGATGTCTCTTCCAGAA
Organism: Xiphophorus couchianus; assembly: GCF_001444195.1. Classification (NCBI taxonomy): domain Eukaryota; kingdom Metazoa; phylum Chordata; class Actinopteri; order Cyprinodontiformes; family Poeciliidae; genus Xiphophorus; species Xiphophorus couchianus. The sequence continues at coordinate 6,385,907 of NC_040239.1, forward strand.
AACAGCCACCTTTGATCATGAGTAATAAGACATTTTTTTTTAGCTTCAGTGAATGTGACTGAAATATTTGATATTATGGCTAAAGGCGAAGGCTTATAAGTGAAAGTTTAGACTGCTCACTGCTGAGTACTTCGACAGAGGGTCTAAAAAAGTTTGCTTGCTGGTCTGCATACTAAATTCTCAAAGTGTATCAGTCTTTGTTTCAATCAAATCTCTCCACAATTCTCCATCTGTTGCTATTTTGCATTCTATTTCTGTTACTATCATCAAATGTTTGCCTGTTAGAGTTTATGATTGTAATATCACCGATATATATCTAAAGCTTTAGAAGTAAAAATGACTGATGTGTTTAGGTCTTTTCAAAATAGATGGGTTTATCAACACAGCTTTAAAATGAGCAAAAGATCATAAGACCTTAGAAATGCTCATTATCTTCTTTATGCAAATTTAGATGCCTCAGGTAAAACACAAGGCAGACCAAAATGGATATACTTATATAAATATGTATATCAATGTAATACAACATTATGAAGAAGCTCTGACAGTTCTTATATACACTTTTGATATTAAAAATCTTTTAAGAAAAATAAATAGAGTGTTGTTATGTCAAGGATGTAGTATTTTGTTTTTTTCATATCCCTCTTACCAAAATAGACGCAAATTTTATAAATGGAACAGGACTTGATGCTTCACAAAATACTCTATATTTTCACAATTATAAACCACATAACATGTGATACTAGATACAAGACAATGGTTATAGCAGCTAAAAAATATCCCCAAAGAAAAACATGCTATATTGTTTTTCTATTTAAAATTAAAACCAGATGTTCTGCATAAAAAAGACAGAACTCTTTTTTTCTCACTGAACTCTGCTTAGTAAAGTTCAGACTGATTCAAAAAATTTTATTTAAATGTCCTAAGGCAAAATGTCTCCAGAATGTTATAGGATGTATAATATTGTTTTTACACATCTTAGCTGTACTCAGAAATATACAGTCTGACCAACAGCTGTATATTTAGCATTGCTTTATGGAGCATAAGTGCTTACATAAGTATTATGAAGTATTATGGCTTTTCACAAAGATGTTGCGTTATTTTGCACTACCTTAACAGTGAAACGTTAAAAGCCGAACATCATTAGGGAATTGAATCTTGTAATTCAACCACACTAGATCTGCTTAAGTGGTCTCATGAGTCGACTTCACAACTGTCACCATACTGGCATCAACCCCCAGAGCGCACTCAAAAGGTCATATCAGCAGGACCTCCTTCCTGATCCTCTTTTAAATGATGGGGATCATGCTTCTATTTTTGTCAGGACTGGACTGCATTTCACGCGACAAAATGCAGCTGAGAAATAATCTTTGAGCATTTCAGACTGACATGGCCTTAAAGTAAGGCATTCATCCTCTGAGAAAGGTTAGATTCATTTCAAACTAACAGGACATAGACTGCAAAGGTAAAAAAAAACAAAAAACAAAAAAAAAAACAGCTAAGTGTTACAATGTTCATTTTTATTATGGAGATAATTTTAATGGTATAACCACTGGACTATATAAAGACATTTTCTAAATTTCCAATAGTACAAATTTGATCATTTTGAAACCATGTGAGCTTTTTCTGAAGAAAGAGATTAGCTGTATTGTTCACGCTGAAAATCTAACCATTTGTGTGTTTATGATTTTTCAGTAACCATTAGGACATAGAATGGTTTTATTGCTAATTTTAATACAGAAAAATAAATGTTAGATGTTCACATCCTGGCGTCAGCGGAGGGAGATACACTCTCCAACAAAGCTGCAGCTACCCACTGTGGAGCTTTTGCAGTAGATTAGGCTGATATCCAATAGGATTTGGTCCTACACACCTCATGAAAAGCACTGTGTAAATGGGTCTATCTAATGATCCAACTTAATATGATTAAAAAGAATAAAGCTCTCCACATACACATCCTCACCACCCCTCATACACACAGACACAAATACACACTCTTTTTCCCATTAGCCATTTTATGCCAGTTCATGTGGAGATCTGTGCTGATGTGGGGTTATCATCTGAAGACTAGCATACTGTCCAGTAATCTGCTCCAAACCAAATGTCCCCGTCTGTCAACAGAACTCACACAAGGGCCACTAAATAAAACACTCACCAGCATTCTGAGTGGTTAATCCACTATGGACTAAAATAGAGTCCAAACTAAAAATAACAAGTATAATAATCCACAAATGCTTATGTGAATCTTTATCAATTCAGTGTTCTTTTAAGGATTCCCCAAAGCTTATCTTAGGCAATATAAAAAAAAAATGTGTTTGACATGGAAAAAGAAACCATTATGCTGAGGAGTTAAATCAGTGCTGGTGTACACTTTCATGTAATTAGTGACATACTGACTAATTGGCTCAGGCTCTAAATTGAAAACAACTTTCTTATAATAAAAACAGTGGATTGGTCCCTCCTGGTTGGGGGTCCATTTATCATTTACCTCCTAACAATAGCAAATATTTTTGCTGCTGACTATAGCCACTTTTAATACATTTTCTTAAACATTTTGCCCTTCAAAAACCCACAGACCTGCAAAACTATTTTTTGAAGCATTGCTATGTGCTGAGGACCATTGTGGGGCCAAAATCCCACCTTTTACAACCTGCATTCAGATTTTGCAGCTCTGAAAAATGTGACTATGCACATTAAAGAATCACACTTTTATTATGAAACTATCAGTCTTATAAACAAGACTACAACTACTAGCAGTTTGTCATTAAATTGGCTCTACAGTTCAGCAATGGCTTCATGCATAAAATAATCAATGAACAGACAACCCTTCATTGTCATAGAGCATTTATTTTTAGGTGAAAACCTCAAAATTACACAAATGTTTTTTCATTGCAACATTCCAACATCCTGTCCCATTGATTACAGAATAAAATGCAGAACTGCAGGACAGGACAGAGTTACATCTTGCATTAATGCACTCTCTACTGCTAAGCCATCTTCACAGTCAGAACATGCTCTTAACAGGAAGAGCCGGGCAAACCAACATTTCTTGATGTACCTCTGGGGCTTAGGGGGGACTGATGTACAATTCTTTACCCTTGCATGGCTCCAATTTTCACTCTCTAATGGAGTGAAACATGCTTCTGTACTGAGGAGTTGAAAAAAATGTATCTTGTGCACCACACTGCAGGCTAGAGAATAATAAAACATTAGAAAATGTGATTAGATTTATTATATTTTCTATAATAAAACATTAGAAAATGTGATTAGATTGATTTCCTTGTTGAGCAAATTTGATTTTGTGATTTAAGTACAATCTGATTTTAATGGCCTACAACCAATGTATTATTTTTGATTTGGTCACAGCTAAATCTTTCACCCCTTTCATAATATTTCACAGAAAGGGGCCTTTGGTTTGGCCTTGCTACATTTGTATTTTAATACAAAGTGAATTAGTTTATTGTTATACAATCTTGTCATCTCTGTCTGTCCTCACATTTATTCCACAAACCTTTTGAATTATGTTTGATAGCAAAGAAAACAAGACACAAAATGAAAACACATGAAAAACGATGGAGCAAGACAGTGAAGGAGCAACCAGTGTTGCTGATTATTGCTGAATAACTCCAGCTCATCCCATCTCATTAGTCTGCTCGTGATTAAGAACTACTCTCAAGATGATGCCATTAACCTGCCCACACAACCATACGCTCTCAATGGGGCTCTACAAACTAGGCAAAAGAAAATTGCTGGCACTTTCTTTTTGACTTTATTGGGCATTGTATAGATGGTGAAAAATAAATGTCTGTCTGTCCGTCCGTCAGTCCAGACGTTTACAGTCTGATACTAAATTAGACTAAATATATGAAAAGCTAACAGTGAGTAGGCAAGACTTTCATTGGCTTATTATTAATTTCTTCAAAGTTAGGAGTTTGTACACATTTTCTCCATATTTTATATTTGGTCGTATTGCCTTTGCCAAGTATTGCCTTTATGACCTGGGTAAAAATGTTTGTCGTATCCTTCCACATGTTCCTCACAATAGCTTACTAAAATTTTGGCCCATTTTCTTGGACAGAATTGGTGTAACTGAACATGTTCAATACTGACATCGCTGTCAGTACTGTCACATATACCACATCTATATATATACACGACTGACAGTGATGTCCGAGATATATGTGGTGGTATTTCTGCTAAAGTTGATGTTTAGGGAGCCGTATCTGATCTGATCATAGTGAAAGAGGGGTTCTGCAATATATCCGCTCTTACAGTGGAATATATAGCCTTTTCCTTACTTTCGCTGTTCATAATCCCTGCCTATGTGTCCTTATCTGATTGTGACCCCAGCTATGAGCTTCTCGGTGTGAGATTACAAACATCTGGCGGGTCATCTAGTCTCAAGCTGTTATGTTAAACCCAGCAAACAGAGAGGGCTTCTGGACAGCCATGGGGAATTTTAGTGATGGAATATCCAATCCAATTCAAGTCCTAATGTAATGCTTTGTCATTGCAAAGTGATCCACCACATAATGCCCTGCTGGTGTGGGTATGTGATTAAAAAGCGTAATCTGAGTGCTCTGTATAGACTGATATGCAGTATATCACTTCACAGCCCAAGTTTCTCCTCTTAGCTCCATTTTGCTCTTGTTCTCTATTCAATTCGGAGGAATGTGTAAAACAGAGTATTAGTGAAAACAATGAAAGTGAGGGAGAAAAATAAAAATATTTGAGGAAGGTAAGGCTAACAGGAAAGAGTTATTTTTGAATTAATCATTTTTTTCCATGCTTTCATCTGAAGTGTAATGGTGTTGTGTTTAATTAGCAAAACTATCCCATGGTTTAGCTTGGTTGTGATTTTTTGAAGGTATTTCCATTATTAAGCAGATTTTATCCCCTAAACAGAGAATTACAATGACACAAGTACAGTATATCACCCCCCTCAGCCATCCCAACACAAACATTCTCAATCACACTGCAGAGAAAAACTGCTTTAGGTGACATTTGCCTTCCAACTTAAAATACATCTTCCATATTTCTGGGAAGTGCTTCAGAAAGAAGTGCCTAAACTTTGGAGTGGCTAAACTAGAATCCAAACTTTGATCCTGTCAAGAATCTGCTAAGGGATGTACAGCCCAGAGTGATGGCGTTGGAGCTTTTTGATGAGGCTTTTCCAACATCAAAGACCTGGAGATGGACACTTGCAGAACGTGTGCAAAAATCCCAATGGGTTACACAATGAGAAGTCTTACAACCAAAGGGGAAATAAAAGCTTTGACATAATTTGACATAATTACGTAGAATATTGAAAGCTACTTCCAGGAATAGAATATGTACTGGAGAAAGCAATGTCAGTATTATTCACTGTTATTTATTGATTTTAAGTTTTACGAAGAAAAATACATTTAAAAGAAATGTTTTTTAAATTCAGGTATTTTGAAGAAAACGTTTTAGATATATAAGAAGATAATTTTATGAGCTGGATTTTTGAGAGGAAGAAATGTTGGACAATCAGAAACACCTTCATGTAAAAACATGCATAATGATTAGCTTCAATATACAACCAACAAAAAATGCAGCAACGTAGGAACAAGAAGATTATTGTTCCTAATCTTTATTCAGAAAGATTTTGTTCTTTTCGAATAGAGAACAAAATCTTTATTTCAAGCATGTGAGCAGTACATGCTTAATGAACATCAAAATACGTTTTAAGTAAAACTATTGATGTGGCAAGAAAATCAAAATATATACACTGAAATTTCATAAAAATTACCTTAAAATTTCACCATTTCCTGTTTGTAAAGGAGTAGGAGGAGAGAAAAGATCGAATCCTGTCCTCTGTTACTAGAGTTAGCAAGTACATTTAGTGTTAAAACAAAAGTATTTTTCTTAGAATATTTTACAGAAATATTCATATATTTTGTCTTACTATCATGAGTCACCTAGAAATTGTGATAATTTAACAACTGGAAAATGAGACAAAAGAAAAATAAGATATGCAACATTTTCACAACCATCCCCAAGTCTAAGAGAAGTGGTTTTGCATACCTAATCATCTATCATCTTAATTAGAGACAACAACAAGTAAGCAGATGTTCAAACAGCAACTGTGTTTTTCTCAGCAATTGATGCACAATCTGACTCTTCCAATTACATTTTCAATCCACTCTCATTCAAGTTGAAAAATGTCAGCTGGACCATAAACTGATGTTTTGCATTTTCAGCAAAGCTGTGGATCCTATCAAGTGACTGTACTTCAAAAAACACAAGTTGCACATTATGCAGTATCCTCCTGCACAATACGTCCTCCCTTTACTTAACCCATCCATCCATCCATCCATTGTCTGTTCACCCTTGTCCCTAATGGGGTCGGGAGGGTTGCTGGTGCCTATCTCCAGCTACGTTCCAGGCGGGAGGCGGGGTACGCCCTGGACAGGTCGCCAGTCTGTCGCAGGGCAACACAAAGACATACAGGACAAACAACCATACACACACACACACACCTAGGGAGAATTTAGAGAGACCAAGTAACCTAACAGTCATGTTTTTGGACTGTGGGAGGAAGCCGGAGTACCCGGAGAGAACCCACGCATGCACAGGGAGAACATGCAAACTCCATGCAGAAAGACCCCGGCCGGGAATCGAACCCAGGACCTTCTTGCTGCAAGGCAACAGTGCTACCAACTGCGCCACTGTGCAGCCCTTAACTTAACCCATGTTCTAGAATTTGAAGTTCAGTAAAATGAGGTATAATTCCTGAGTGAAGTTTGACTTGACCAAAAATAAGTACCATTGAATTGTAGGCAGTAAAAATAAAAAGTTGTGTGATGTAAATATCTTTCAGAAGAAGAGAAATAAAGAAGATGGAGTAAGACACTAGGAAAGAATAAAAATGAACTATTAAACAAATTGTGAATGCTCCACGTTGCTATCATCCAGCCGCTTTTCCGCTGCTATTCACACAAAGAACTAACAGCTGGTGGCAGAAAAAGGGAGAGTTTGTTTTCATGTTTGTGGAGAGTTGAGGCAATTTATTGGACTGGGATTTGGCAAATCAGAATTCATTGCTGAAACTTTCTGATCCTGGAGGTTCAAGGGCTCTGAATAAACAAGACTGATTGTTTCAGAGGCATGCATATATTACGTCTGTTTGAGCCAGCACTATTACGCACAGACAACTATGGGAGTTTAAGCCAGACGTATTGAGGAGATTTTGAAGAAAAACATAGCAAAATCAGTTAATATAGTTTTCTGTGCAAGGCAAAAATAAAAAAACAGAGAATTTTTTAACAAAGTGCTCAAGTCTTAAGATGTGAAACATCTGATTTAGAATGTACTGAAACCTGCACAAATAATATGGATTATAAGGTTTGTCAGGAGCAAAATAAAAAGATCTGTTTAGTTCCGTTTTTATTGTAAGCATAACAACCAGCAGAGGAAATGTGGAAAAGAATAAACTTAAAATGTCAGAGTCCAAATGTTCAATTTAAGATGAAGAACAAAAACCACATTGACCAGAAAGTAATCATGGGCTCAATTCCTAATGTAAACCAGAAAATGTACTTCATACATAACACATAATACACATAATGGAGTTGCTTTTCTATATTTCTGCTCAGCCTTTTCTCAATTTTAGCGTTTGCCATTATTTTACTGCGGTTATTTAGTTTGAAAGCTTTGTCACGTATTACAGTTTGTAGAACTCTACAAAGCAGAACTTTTATAGTCTCATTGCAGCAATTGTTATTTTATATTTTAAATGTAGAGCACTTCTGGATAGATGCAAACTACATCTCGTTGCTTGTACTTGTGACAGTGCAATGACAATAAAGTTGAATTCTATTCTATTCTAAATTCAAGAAAGTGGTATTAAAGAGTGACTAATCAATACAAATGACTCAACAATTGTCCAGGTTGTTATTTTCAAGAGTTCAAAGTTAACCCCTGGGAGAATTTTCAACGATCTTTATGGCTTTTATCTAATTTGCTACAAGCCTTAGAACTTTTGTGTAGGTCAGTTATCTGATTACTATCTGAGTGTACAGCTCAAGATCCTTACAATTGCCTTTACTTTCTTATAAAAGCATGGGGATCACTGGACATTTTACTTCCAATCAAGACATTAAGATAACAATATTTTGTTATCATTCTGTAGAGAGTGAGAAATACTGAAAATAATAGTCAAGTTTTTACAAACTTAAATATTTAAGGCATAAACTGAAAAATGCTTAAAACCTAGCTTTCTTTTAAATCACTGAACTAATTGATTTCCTAACCACAGTTGCTAAGAACTGCAACACTGATGCTTTAGTTCAGTGTTGCCTATGACTCATTACTGGGATCTGTAAGTTGGATTATTGTACAACATTTCACAAGTCTTACCACTTCTCTGTTTCATCACAACTTTAACTTTCATCAATCCAGCATTTAGTGGTGAAAACTAGAGGGATATGTTAAGTTACCACCAAAGGCATCACTGTATTTAGCAGCTTAAAAATAGTAATCCATATTTAAAAGGTGTTGATACTTTTTTCTTTCATGTAGAGCCATACAATTTCAAGTTTAACAAATGTTTAACTTTCACAAAAGAAGAGAGACAAAATGTCAAAGCCAAAAAGGCCTGCCTTTTCAGAGGACCAGAGCTGATGAGGAGAAATGTTAATTTTATCCAAGATACAGTTATTATACAGGCTTATATAAAAGTTTCAATGTGTTAATGTGAGCCTCACACAATAAAGCTTTTGAACTGTTCAACCTACTTGTATTCTACTGAATGTGGAAGTATATTGTGCAGCATAAGCATTTTTTCATCTCTTTTCAGCAAAGTACATATAGTTTTTGCTACACTGCTAATTAATGGGTTGGGAGCAGAATGCCACTGTTAATAGCACCAGAAAGATTTCAGCCAAGGGAATAAGGATTAAAGTGAAAGTTTCACCACTCTATGCCAAGCTCCATCTGCCTTCTCCTTACACTCATAAAAAACAAACCATATGGATGTATGCCCCACCTCTGGCATCAGACATTCAGACATGCTCTGTTCGTCTGGCCAAATTTTCTCTGAGAGCAACTGACTGTGGTATGCTCCTACCGAGCATTTCAAAATTCAGTTAAATTCAAGGGCTATTTATTAATCTGGAAGGAAAATTAAAATGTACTTGTAACTCATATTTTACAAGTTATTGTCTATAGTGATGGCATAGAACAGGAAGTGTTGTCCTGTAGTGGTCAGTATCACAGTGGATCTGAAGAGTCCCTCATTCACAGTCCAAATATGTTTATCTGTATTATAGCTAGCATGGGCTACATTGTTATAATACCCTTGCAGAAAGTTAACTTTTTACACATAGTCTGATTTTACACTTACATAGACTTCAGCTCTAAGGTTTCTGCAACTTATGAGCTAAAGCTTAGCTACAGAAAATGCTGTAAGTACCCAGCATTTTCTGGTGTCTCATGCACCAGAAAATGGTGCATGAGACACTCATTATTATTATTATTAAATGGCTGTTTCATTTAAAAGGCTATAATAATAATAATATAATTTATATATTACTTATGCCAGGGGTGTCCAAACTTTTTGCAAAGAGGGCCAGATTTGATAAAGTGAAGATGCCCGGGGGCCAATAGTTTGTTCGGGCATTTTTTAACTACAAAAGTTTCATGCAAATACACACCGTTATAAAACAATTTTTATTGTCACAATTATCTTTATTTTTCAAATGACAAAATAACCAAATATAAGCCACTCAGGCAGACGAGAACAACTCTAAAAACCCAAATTCTGCCTTTCATTCATATCTGGAAACTCAGATAACATTGAACAAACTGTATGAAATACCTTAAATTTACATGAGTTTAAAAATATCTTTGCCTCAAGAACATTTTAAACAGGAGTTATAAGTAATGCAAAGTTGTCTATTATTATTAAATCTTAAAACAAGTGAATTTTGCTCTTGTCATTTACAATATCTTTCAGAAAGTATAGTTTGTCACATCTACAGGTTCATAACATCAACAGTAATAACCAAATCTTACTCAAGAGTTTAATAAAAATAAGTGCCATAAATGTTCGATTCGCTCTTCACTGCTGATAGTGACAGACGTTACCGTTCAAAATACTCAATTTCATGTCCTCAACTCTCAGTGCCACACTGTTACATGCCAGGCAAACATTCGCAAATTCTTGCTTCTTCTCAGGGCAAAATGTTCTCCACCATTTTCATAACACAGTCTTTGACAAATGTATCTTCAGTAAAAGGTTTGCCATGTTTAGCTATTAACATTAACATCGTAGCTTGCTTTGGTGGTATTTTCTTTTGACTCACAGGCCCGCGTGAAGAATCGCTGTTGTGATGCCAGTGCAGCTTGGAGCTGCTTTAGTTTTTCAGCACGGTCACTTCCTGTTAGCTTGTTGTATGTGTTAGCATGTTTACTCTGGTAGTGTCTCTTTACGTTGAAATCCTTAAACAAGGCAACCGTCTCATTACAAATTAGACAAGCACAATTGCCTTGATTTTCAGTGAAGAAGTATTATAATTCCCATCTCTCTTGAAAGCGGCGGCCCTCACTGTAAACTTGTTTTCTTTGCAGTGGCCATGGCAGAAATGAGTGGAGAGCGGTTCGCTGCACGGAGGCAGAGACCGATAGTATTAAAGTGGTGCTGCCACCATTTGGTGAAAGGAGGAATTACAGTTTCAAGTTTTATGATTTATTTATTCTGTTTGACAGTGCAGGCGGGCCATAAATAATACATTATAAGACCGAAGCTGCGGGCCGTATGAAATCTGACCGCGGGCCGTGATTGGCCCTCGGGCCGGACTTTGGACATGCCTGACTTATGCATTTATATTGTATAAAGTCCCCAGCCTACTCCCTCAATAAGCCACAGCTTCCTCCTCTCTTCCCCAGTTAAATTCCTCTGGAGCCGGGTCTTCAATAAGGTATGTTACCATGATCTGTCTGATGTGCCTCCAGCGATTTCTGTTGTTGGCACAGCTAAGAATGAACTGACTACACTTTCTCTAGAGTCCCAATTGAGTTCCATCATACGCTGATTTATTCAGGTGAAATTTCTTTTAGCACCGGCTGCATCTCCACTGTTTTTTAAATTGTCCATTTTACCAACGAGTTGTTAATGGTTTCCATTTTTGCAGGTGTTCCGCATATTTTATTTATTCCTATCATTTTTTCATGAATGAAAAGCCACATTTTTTTGTATCTAAATGGCTGCATTGTTGTGCCAGATGAAGACTCTCTTTGAAAACCAATAGGTAGAAGAGTAGTGATGTCAGACTAACACTCAGTGAAGAAAAAAACTGATGTGGTAAGAAGCTGCTAAAACAGAATCATAGGTGGAAACAGCATTTACTGTTTAGAAAATATAACTAGACACTGTTATTAATTCATAATGATTTGACAACATTTCTTTGGTGTTGTCCCCTTCAATATGATGACCATTTCATACTTAATTCAATGTGTTACACTGGCCTCTAACAGTCCCTGATGATTAAGTTTAAAAAGCTTCTTTACATTGTACATCCTCAGAAAATTAGAAGATTATTGGTCCTTAAAAGCAAACTTAGTGTGAAGAAATTGACTTAATTTCCATATTCTTTGTGTGCTGTCTTGCAAGACTGCACAGCACATTGCTGGAAATGTAAGCGAGCAATACATTATTATGGCTAAAAGCTGCCAGGTGCTGTCTTACTGAACCTTTGAATAAGGAAATGTCTCTAACCTGGATTTATCTTCTTCAACATGCTGGTTCTCATGTCCTCCTACACCTCCCTGCATGTTCTGGATAATTTGAGCATTAAATGAAATGCCAGACGTAAAGTGTTCTCCCTCATGACAGACTTGTGTGAAACAGATAAATATGCAATCAAAAACAGAACATTAGTACTATGTTATTAAAGTCACAACAAAATAAACTTAAAGCGTCACAGTCACATTAACCAGTTCATTGGAGAAACCCAGAAAACAAGCTGAAAAACAACTTTAGAAATCCTAAAGTTTCCTGAAAATGTTGCAACTCTAACTTCCTCAATGAGAAAGGAAAAATGAATGATGGTTTAAATAAAAATGGAATTGTCTTAATACTAGTTTGATGAAAGTGAGTAAAAGTAATTGTGGTGGGATTAAAAAAATGAGAGGAATTTACTAAACCTGTCAAGTATAAAAAATATCATGCAATATCTGATGCGCTGTGCAGCACCAGGAGGGTTAAATCCTTTCTATCAGCTTCTAAAAATCAAGGCACTAAATTATTGGAGCACAGTGGCCCTGCATACTTCTGCTGAGCAAAACATGGAATTTGGTTATATCATTACAGTTATACTCCAAATTTTACACATTTGAAAAGATTCACTGTAAAGATAAATATAACCAGTTTAGGAAGAGCATTTTTTTTGTATCAATCTCTATCTCTGTGTCGCCCTGGTAGAAGAAAAGTGATTAAAAATGGTTTTGTATCTCTGTCGTGATGTTTTACTTTTTATTTTTATTCTTTTACCCACCAGTTAAATGACCATATGGCAGGATTTATTTCCTAACAAAATCAAAACAACAACAAAAACAGTTCCAAAGTTCAGAATTATGTCAAGACCATGTCTTAAAAATAAGTAAATCTCAGTGTGAGAGTTTGATATTTGCTTAATACTCATTTTTTGTACAGTTTTTAAAATTTACACTGCCCTATTTATAGTTTTTCAACACATTTGCCCTCTGACATCTGTTCACTTCTTTAAATATTTGTCCTCTCCTTTCTTTTTTCTAAAAATATGTTTAATTTATACTCAATCTTCTGCTATTGTAGAATTTTAAACCTTGTCGTTTAATAAATCTTTCATGGTTGGATCATTTCAATATGAAACAGTTAAAATTCTTACAGCTTTCTTTTGTAGCACACAAATTGGTTTAGTGTTGGTTTTATCTGTACCCCTTTCTTTCTCACAGAGTCATTAGGGAGCAGTAAAGCATGTATAGACTTTTATGCTCTAGAATGTCTTTGGTTTTATATGATATTGCAGAGGTTTTAGACATTTACTTTATTACATCATTTATATGAAGCTTGCAGCACAATTTATGATCAGTTATCATCCCAGAAATCTGCTTTCATACACTCTTTCAACTGGAACATTGGTCATCATGAGATGGACCTTCTTTTTATTTGCCTGTGGCTAAATTTTACAAATTTTGTTTAGTGAAATTTAAGTATTACTTTATGTTCAAGTGCTTATGTTGTGCTCCTCTGTGCACTAGATACCTTTATCTCCTATGTGTCTTCACAGATTACTGCCTACAACTATGCACTCATCCAAAACAGCACTCATTAGAGGAATCCTCTGCTGTGTTTCTCGTCACGCAGCCATCCACCTCCACCTCATCTATCTATAGGTCCTCGATCAGCCACAATCAGCAGCCTCATACTCGACCATTCTTTAGTCATCTCACTCACTTTCCAACTCTCTGGGTTTTGCAATACTCCTCCGCACCTCCAATCATTCACCAATCAAGCAGGATTGTGTACATTATTACCATGATTTATGTGAATATAGTTTACCAACAAACTTCTAACTCACATCTCTTCTCTGGCAGAACTCCCAGCAAACATTTGCCATTCATTGCAACTAATATTTCATAATGTAATACTTAATACTAAACACATAGTACTGGAATATAAACACAGTACAAGTCAAAAGATCTGCGTACACTGAAAACAAATGTCCCTGTAATTTAAGTTTTGGTACAGTGTGTACAACACTTCATAAATATTTTAAACCCAAATAAAAAGCTCATATAAACATTCGATTAATGCTCCCGAAACAAACAATATTTGTTTCACACAGCACAACCTAGTGCATATCTTAAAGTCCAGAAGTATAAACACAACATTATAAGCTGCAAGCCACATGATAAAGTCTATTTTCATAAATATATGTGTAAACCCAAATAAAATAATAAAGAATTCAAAGTCAAGCTTTGGGACAGTCTTTGATTTGACACTATGCTTTAACTAGCAATAAAGACAAAAAGTCATCTCTATGGATCAGCTGCAAGTTGCTCAAGACAAATCCCATTTAAATTCAAAGATTTAAATGGGATCTTTGTGGTCCCCCTGCCAACAGCTGTAATTGATATGCAATATTAGAATAACACTATTATCTTTAGGTGGATGAACACACCATGCATTGATTTATTCAAAGTGAGTTTCATTTTTCATACTACTATTTACCTGGCTGGTTGTAATGACTCAAACATTTTTCAGTAGTTCAGGACTTATAATTTATCACAATCATTTTCCATGCTTTGGATGCTGCATGTTTAAATCTCTAAATCATTTCCCAGTGGCACCAGAGAAAGCTTCTCCTTGTAAATTCATACTTTTACTAATACAGAATACTAATATGAAACCAAGGGTTAGAGTACAATACATAGTTTGTACAATAGAAATAAAGGTGAAATTTAACAGAAGATTAGGATTATGTAGGTTTGTGCAAAAAAATGTGTTGGATAAGACAGAGAGCGTAACGATGGTAGTTAATCCCCATCGTGAGACTGCAGGTTAACCTGCAGTCTCTACTATCACCTTTTTTCCAGTCAACACCAGTAAATATTCATTAAACATATTTTCCCAAGTCCAAGCAGTAAAACATGTCAAGTTATTAATTACAGCCTAAAAAACAGGTATGTTGTTGAGGCCAAGAGAATGTTTACAACAAGACTTTAAGATGGACATGCATGGAAAATGATCAAATGAAACACTTTCAAGAGGAATATTTATGTATTGTTGCCAGTTTCATTTCTGGGATGATCAATGTGGTTAAGGTCGTTTGCTTGGATTGTAAGGGTTATATTGTGATTTAGACATATAAAGTGGAGTTTCTTGCAGCTGAAGATGTGAGTCCTTATTACAATTTGGTGAAAGTCAGTCATCCATATTTACTTACCAAAAGAAATCCCCTTGAAACCTCCATGTTTTAATACTCATCATTCCGTATTATTCTCAAAATCTAGCGTCAGTTCTTACAACCTTTTCTTTTTATGAAATCCGGTTTTTGAAGTTCATACTTTTTTATTCTGCCTTTCATGATAATTGGTATAGTGCTGAAAAGGAAACATACCTCTTGGCTTCTTGGTTTAAAAGGTAGCACATAAAACAATACCACATGAAAGATCATGAAAAATACAGACAATCACAGCTCCCCCGCAATTAGTTGACTGTTGGTGAACTTTACAAAGAGTCAGTCAACTACAGATTTATATTGGATCCTTCAACAGTAATAAAGTTTGTACACATAGCTTCACTATATATTCAACCCTTCATTTGAAACCAGCCAAAGTGGCAAATTAATTCTACTAATGCCTTTGAATGAATGTTTTACACACACCAATGATTGGATTTGAAAGTCTTTGCTGCCTTCAAGTGGTCAGAGTTTTTTTTTTTTATTATTATTATTATTATTATTATTATTTACCCAACCATCCTCCCATCATCATGTTGCTCAGGATGTCTTGTTGCTCAAACACCACCCTTGACAATAGCCCTTAACAAAGTTGATCAAAATTATTAAAATCCTTCAGCCACATTGCCCTCATCCTCACCTGGATCCCCACTCTTATTCACCCGTGTTTCCCCTTTTCATAGCATCTATTCTTGTAGCCACATTCATTACTACATATTTTGATTCATGTTCACTATTCTTAAATAGAGCTCTGATTCAGACTCTCTTTTTCTTCAAAGGGAAATAGAATGATGTTAATATGTTGATGTTGATATTTAACAAAAGGAAATTTGTAAAATTGCAAAACAAAAAAAATCTGAATGGCATACCTAGAAAACATCCATTTATCTAACCACATATCAAGAACATTTTTTGTTATCATCGTGATACCATAATGGTTCACTGTTGCTTCAAAGCAACAAGCAAAATGTTGCATAATTGTTGAATTTTAACTAGTTAATTAAGAAGTCCATTATTTAATTAGCAAATAAATAGCATTACATTATCAGAAATTAAGGTTTACTCACATGTTACAGTGATTTATTTTTTTGCCAGGTAGAAAAGGAACAGGAAGTGACTGTTTGTGCAGCAAGTAGCAAAGCTATAATTTCCTTTTACAAAGTCTACAAAGTTTGGGTTTAGAAATCACTTTCTAAAAGTCACTTATGACTTTCTAAAAGTCGTAAGTTAAAGCACTTTAATTGTTTCTTTATGGCCTTCTCGCTATTTAAAAGTATTGAATCATTTACAAGGACGCATTGCAGAGATGTGACAGGGCAAAAATGTTTGTTTTTTTTGCCAAAGGGTAACATTATTTCATGAAGGATTCATTCTCCCCTGCTATTTTTTCTCATCTCTTGTTTTAGAACGCATGAATGCAGTATTTTCTCAAATCTTCTAGCTTAAAGTGCCTTTTTTCTGTTATCTTTCAGATGGAGCAGATTTGTCCAGCTTTTATCAGTTTCTTTAACCTCAAAAATAGTTCCCATGACCCCTACCTTTGTCAGCCGTATTCCCTTTATCTTTTCTACCAGCAAGTCTGCCAAGAGAAGCACTGATAAAACATGTTGCCCTCGCTTGTGAAAATGACTGTGCAGCATGATTTTAACCAGAGTAACTGTGATAATCAGCGGACAGTGAGGCGAGAACGCTGCAGTTTCCAGAAAAGGTCACCCCTCTAATGAGGAACATTAACCTAGTCTTTAGTCACGAAGAACCATTTTGTGACACACGAGCCAGAGGGGACTGGCAGCCAGGGAGCATTTAGGAGATTTTGAGGAGATGCCTTTCTGTGGGTTAAACACAGCCTAAACTGACCTCAGGAAAAGAACCCAGATGAGAAATGAAGGCTTTTTAAAGTTGTCTCCATGATCTGTTAGGCAACAGGCACTACAACAGGACAATAATACTGTCTGATTACTGTCTTTGTATAGTCTATCAGAAAATTTGACAAAAAACTGATTATTCCAAAATGAAACTTTTGCAAAAAAAAAAAAAGAAAAAGAAAAAAAACATTCAAGAGTTTGAATTTGCTAGTTCAGTTTACAACTACAAAAAAATATTGACTGAAGAGCATGTTTATCTTGAAAGCATCAATAACTCTCAGATCGCCTGTATATTGTTTATTCTCTGTCATATCATAGACAATGTGTGGGATGCTGTCTGTTATGGTACATTAACAGACAGCATCAGATAACAGGATGTAAATCTTTCACTCATCACTGTGATTTATATTCTCAGGTGAGTTGGACATCATTACCAATTTGTAGACTGGGTACATTTTTGTCTATAAAACTATCCTTGGATTGTTCCCATCCTACTTGTCCTCATGCCTTTCACTTAGACAGTCTCATGACTTGGTCTCCTTGAGTTTTCCATTAGTATAGTCAGAACGTTTTGGTTTGTTTTATCAATGTAGGTCTCTCTTGTAAATAAGATCTTGGATCTCAATATGCACTGAGATCCAAGATCCATGTCTTGTATTAATAAAGATCAAATAAATATCAAATATCAAATATATCAAACAGGCTCAAAGAGGAGTGGATAGCAATGATAAATTAAAGAGCATTACAGAATGCAAAGTACTAATTTCTCTTTTTAATCCCAAATCTTAATACTTCACAAAAATCCAATCAGAAACAGGTCTTACAGTTAATTGTAGAGAAGTTGCTGATAACCAGTTTAAAACTCATTGTCAGGTCATTGGTGTTTAGGGCCCAATGTCAAAGTAAATCACAAATTACATTAGTCACTGAGTAATTTATCTTGATTTAACACATTCTTTGTTGTTGTTAATGAAAATAAATGACCGTGTAGTCTTTGTCTTTTTGATTGTTATTAAATATTTCTCAATAGATCTCAACGGTGTTTACCTGATTAAATAAAGGAATATGAAAATATTTCTATATTATTGTCATGTTCTGAGGAGGTTTTTTAATCCACTTGCGGAATAGATCATGCAACGTAGGTTTCAAATAATAAGGAAATTTGCTTAATATAAGTACAACAAAGTCTGAAGGGGAGATTGAATTTAGACTTGAGCAGATCAAGAGGTTAGACTTCCTTGTACTTAAATAGAGAGACGTTTTACTGGTTTAGAGGCAGAGTTAATGGTTTTGGGGGAAGCAAGACCATGAAGGTGGTGTGCCTGGGAAGATTGTTTAAATAGATCCAGAATACATCCTGTGGTCAGATTTGTGAGTCATGGGGTGACACAAACCTTTTGATTGACAGCAGGCACTAAGGTGAGTACTGAGAGTCAGAGCTGCATTGAGCAACTGAGATAAATCCAGATCTTTGCAGCCAAGAGGAGGGTAGTGGTAATTTTAATCAGCTGGGAAGAAACAGCCAACTTGTTGTTTTGAGAAATGTATTTACATTGGGTTCAGTTAAACACATTGCTCTTTCTCAGTTGCTAGATTATTTAACACATTTAACATACGTTTTACAGTGTCATCAAATTACAACATTTTTTTTAAGCAAATAAAATCTAACTTTCTTGATGCAGACAAACTATGATATGATGTGAATAATCAGATTTTCAAGGGTCCTGTTGAAGGATTTACTCTTACTAGTGCATTGAATCATCCAATCTTCTGCTCCCAAAACTCACCTCTCGCCCTAAATCAATAGCAGTCTGATTCAACAAGTTAAGGCTCCTGTTGAAGGATTTAGTAGGTAATGGGAACACTAACTCCTGACAGATTCTCCTTTGTGCTGCTCTTCAGTATAATGAATCCAGGGAATAGAGCAGAAGGGCAAGGTATTTACCCCGGCTGCAAAGCAACTGCTGTCCATCGTCCAAACAGCTTCGCTGCCACACTGAGGCCCCAGTAATGAGCTGACAGGTGCAATGTTTACACTCCGATTGCCACTCACATTTGAGGGGCTGATTCTTGGTTTAGTCTATTTTGACATTAATGATGCCATCCAAAGTGCCTCACTTTTCTGTCATATCTATGAAAGATATTGTATAGCCTTGAAAAGAATAAATAAAAATATGCCTTAGTCATTTACAAACTTTTTTCTACTTTTGGAGCCCCTTTTTGTGTATTTTTGATGTGCTTAATGTCCATGTCAGAGCCAAATGAAACATAATTTAAAAATACATCTTAATCACAACAGTGACAGATGTTGCTAGGTTATATTGTTGCTTTTCCTACCTTGAAATTTGGAATCTGGCAAATAACACATGATGGATAACTCTTAAAAACCAAATATTAATTTGTCACTGCTGCTATGTTTCCACATATAAGGGAAAAAACTATTTTTATTGTGGGACTTTTTAGTTATTTAGTTGATAGTGGTGGTGATATATTGAACATTTTGCCCTAAACGTTATGTTGGAAGTAGAAAAAATGTGAATTAGTATGGATTTGTGTGGGTTTCAAAAAGACCAAAATCTAATGAAAAAGGATGACTCGGTAAAATAATCTACAATAATTGAACATTGTGGTTGTTGCCTCATTTATTTGGGGAATGTATGACACTACAAAGGTTGGTAGGAAGAGAAGCTCTAGGAAGCAGTGTAATACTCTTGAAGATGATCTGCTGGGAAACCATGGGTCCTGTCAGAGATGTGGATATTACTTTGCCAACAACCACCCACCTAATGTTGCAGATCAAGGACAAAATACCATTCACACGTTTTAATGGAAATATATTCCCTGATGGCAACGGAAGAGTGTGCCCTGACAAAAAGCAAAATTGCTTCAGGAAAGATTTAGGTAGCACGACAAGTTTGAAGTGTTGATCCAGACTGCAAACATCTCCACTCTCAGTTCAGTCAAGCATCTGTGGGATGTGCTGAACAAATAGGTTCAACACTGCAGTGTTTTTGCAGTGTTGCAAAACACTAACTAAACACTAACTCTTACTAAGTATTCCTGGTCTAATTTCTAGTTCAAATGTATCAGTACACTTGAAATAAGACAAAACTAACTCATAGTTAACTTTTCAGCAAGATGTAAGAGCTTGTTTTTTTTAATATTGATAGAAAAGTAACGGTTCCATCGGCAGATAATTTTAATGATAAAACATTTTTCCCATGTTATCAGTGAAATTATCTGCCAAGGGAACTAGTTCTTTTTCATCAAACTTAATGAGTTATTTACTTAAAACAATCCCCTACATCTTCCGGGGAAGTTACTTGCAAGTTAGTTTTGTCCTATTTCAAGTGCACTAAGATATTTGCACTAGAAACTACACCAAAATTACTTGATAAAATTTTGTATTTTTGCAATTAATCCACTCAGGCCTCACCTACAAACTGTTTAGACCCATAGAATGAGTGTCTTGCTCCAGTTCTCAAGGGCCAGAGTCCTGTCAGTTTTTGAATCTCTTCCAGGAGAGATGATTCAATTAGTCCAACTACCTCCTCGGTATGCCATGAAGTGCTGCAGAGGTCTGCAAATGAACCATCATTTGATTCAGGTATGTTTAACCAGATAATATGCACGACAGTAGGTCTTGAGACCTGACTTTGGACACTGCTCATCTGCTGCTAACATCTCATTGCCAGATACCACAGCACACCTGCAGGGCTCTACAAGGGGGACAGTATGATGGTGCTTCAGACAGTCAGAGATGCTTAGGCAGGAAAAGACGGATACAAATTTTGATAGAAACATGGTCAAGATGTTATGCCTGTTATGTGTTAAAGCCAGTTCAGAATCATTGGCAAATGCACAGCTTTGTAATACAGGAGAGAATAACACCCTCAGGATTACAATATACATTTCTTAATGTTAAAAACCATAACTACTGTTGCACAGATGTTACAAAAATAACTAAATCCTTTGTTCGTGCACTTGAACAAAATGTTTTGATGTAGTTTGCTCATGTATGTGTGAAAAGTGCAGCAAACATAACCAAACTAAAATTGCTGTTGTGTACTAAATAGAATTTGTATATTTATAGTTTTCAAATAATAAAAGTAATCAAACAAAAAGTTGTGCAATTTTTTGTATTAATGACAAAGGGACTTTAGTTACAAAGGTCATATGATAAGTCTCTTTTTCATATGAATTCATATTTACATAAACATTATGCAATTTCCTTTTTTCTTCAGTGTGGGAGAGATGTTCAGTGGGTGTATTTTGCCCCCCTAGAGGCATCTCTTTAAATCACTTACAAGCAATTTTCCATTCTAGTGTATGAGTCTCCCCAGGGAAAACGAAAACCCTTTGTCTACCTGTGATTGATGATTACACATCCTGACTTGAGGGAAATGTGACCAAATATTCAGTAATTGAACTAAATGATGGTTTTGTATACTTTAAATTGATCATATCTACCCATGTAATGTCAGCAGTGTTTTCCACAATAAGGTGTGCTTATGTTCATGCAAGAAAAGCTAATCTCTGCTTCAGACTAAGAGAGTAACTGTCTATGTCCAGTTAATGAAGACTCAGATGCTATTTTAGCATAATTTACTGACACGTTAATTGACTTAAGGCAAATCTTAACAAGTGTTGAAAAACAGCCATAAAAATTCAGGTTTTAACTCAGCGTAGCACATTTAATCACATTTATTTTTCACAGGGATAATTTACGCGTGTACAATCAAAGAACGTCTGGAAGACTGCCCTTAAAAGGCTCAATTCTGATTAAGAAATGATAGATACCACAGCAGAAATGGTCTTTTTGCTACAGCTTATTAGTTGACCATCTTAGAGCACACCAACGCTGCCAAGACGTGACTTTGAATCCATCACTCTTGCCCTTCCAAATGACTACCTCTTTGCACCTCTAGTCTTTCTCCGTGTAAATGCACAACGAAGCATGTGGTAAGCAAAAGCTCATGGGATACTTTCAAAAACAGCCCATTCACGTCCTTTTCAATGGAACAAACATTTTATGCTATCTCTGACAGGCATATCAGGTGCTTTTAGGGGAAGGATATCACATTCCTGCCATACACCAAAGGACGCACTGTTCTCTGACAAGGAACTGCATCAAAATGATAATCACGCTTCACCTCTTGTGACATTAAGAAAACACAGTTAAAGCCAGAAGGAAAAAAAGATTTAAATTCATTGATGTTGTAATAATTAAGTACATTTTAGTACATGGTCACGTATCACTTACTCTGCAAATTATATCCTTTATCACAGCTGGATACTGAGACATGTGGAGTTTAGAGGTGGGAAACGGCCTTTGTTTTGGAGAACAAAAGCAGCAGCAGTGTTGGGAGCACAGACATGCACTGATCAGTGAAACTATGAAATTTATTTTCTTAGAAGATCACCCAGAAGCAGCTACCAGTTGTACGGCAAATGTAGTACTGAATCTTAATGGCTAATCATGCCTTTGGGTTGGCTAAAGTGTCCCAGATTTGCAGAGACTCGAGCTGACAGATCAATTTGACATTTTATTAGAGAAGGACTCACAGGACTCGGAAAGTAGCCTTTAATCCAATGTGTTACATGGATGGAAATTGCATTGAGACTTGCAGCAAAAAGGTTTCACACCAAGGGGACAAGAGGCTAGCCAATAATTCAAGTTTGTCTTTTAAAAAGACGTAAGAAAGAAAGTGCTTTTTTTCATATCCAGGTGTGTGGCAAAGGTTGTTTATTTTCTTTCAAATGTCATGCCATTCCTTATATGTATGTTTCAAAAACCAAAACCAAATTTAACACTTAAAAATATCTATGGTTTTGTAGTTTATATCTATGCAAATGTTAATTTGTCCACAATATGCATTTTTGGAGTTTGTCAAAATTTTATATGCACATCTTAAACATTGTAAAACAGTAGATTGTATGAATTGCAATAAGGCTGTAATTGCAATTTATGTTTAATGTTTTCATGTTTTTTATGATGTGAACCCCAGGAAGAGTAGCCATTGCCAAGGCAACAGGTAATGGAGACCCAGATAAAACTAAATAAAATATAAATTCTTTAAAGGATACTGTTAAAACCCAACATACCAGATTCTGAAATTGCACCAATTATTTACATAATTTGTTTCCTAAATGAGGGTACTGTATATAACAAACAATACTGATACCATAGAGACACATGATCTTTCTAATTAGAGCCATAAAAATCATGTTTTTAGAGAAACCAAAAGACATGGAAAGAAAATAAACCACATATTAGCTTTAATATCATAACATTTTAATGTCAAATAGGATACAAGATTTTCACATGAATTCAAATCTGCAATCTCAGAACCTCTAACTTTATGGAACAAATAAAGAGTGGTTGAGAATGTCACCTGCAACTTTCTGACAATCTGGGTACCTTTGTATCTGTTTGGAAGAGCTCCAAGGTTGGCTAGCCCACAGTTTTTCACAACTGCACAGAAAATAAAATTATCATGGTACTCTTCATTGAAATGTTTATGGCTGTTTATGCAACAAGTCTAGTCCTATGTTCAATTTATAAAAGTATGGCTGAAAAAGAAAAAAAATATTGCTTGTCTGCAGCTTTGACCTCTGTTAACAAGAAAATATATCAAAAACATTTATGTAAAACAGCTGAGCAAGAAATTCCAGAATAGCATTTTTAATATGTTTTATTCTATTTACAATAACAAAATGGGATATATTTTGAGGTCAAGGGCTCTGGTGTGATTCTGGGGAAGAGAGGAGAATCAATACCATGTGAAGCAAATGTTTCAGGAAAAGTTCATAAGAGAACCTAAAAGGAGACTTGTTGATCTGGGTCTTTGGAGGTTCCTGCAGAGGTCCAGGAGGTCCAGAGGAGTGGAGCCATAAGGATGGAGGAGAGTGTGTAAGCAGGTTGGTCTGGGTGGGAAAATATCCTACAGCAGGTGCAAGCCAATAAAGTCATATGTATTCCAGTTCATATTGTTAACGGGGCCTGCGGATGGATTGTAAAGGTGCAGGATAATAACCACTCCAGGAGGGAATAATGTTAATCCTTCTTTAATGAAGATAACCGAACAGGAGTACAGCTGGGTGGTTTAGGTGCTCTAACGCCGATGCAGACGAACTTTATACGTCCACACCAGAGTCAGCGAGCATCCAACAGCAAAACAGTCCCACCACCAAAAACATTCCCCTGGAACACACACCCGTTAACCCAGAGTTCCGTTAACGAGATAAATGCACAGTAACGGACCTAAACTCAGATCGACTTAGCAAGCATGGAAAATAGTGCTGGCATAAGCAGAAACATACAAGTACTACAATATGTAGGATGAGGTGGAGCGTGGGCTGCAAAATTCCTGGAGGGAACTGCAGAATAGAATAATAGGTAAATTATCAAACTATGTTTTGTTGAGAATAAATAATTATGTGTGTAGCCCCTGGTTGAAAACCATGCACTTAAGGCCCTTTAATATTTACAAAATATTTACAAGGATGGTTTTATGTAAAAAAAGAAAAAAAAAGGATGAGTGAGAAATGTGTATTATTGCTTTTGTACATTTTTAATCCGAGTGATTATATAAATGATGGGAAAAACAGAAATCCAAAACTTCTCTGGAGGTGACTTGTGTACTTACATAAGTGTATTCTTGTTTGATCAATTATTTGTTTTAAAAACTGTATTGAATTTCCTATCTATGTAAGGTAGTTTAGGTTAACGAGGGACAAGTGAACTCAACAGAGA
Organism: Xiphophorus couchianus; assembly: GCF_001444195.1. Classification (NCBI taxonomy): domain Eukaryota; kingdom Metazoa; phylum Chordata; class Actinopteri; order Cyprinodontiformes; family Poeciliidae; genus Xiphophorus; species Xiphophorus couchianus. Next base: position 6,410,491 of record NC_040239.1, read on the forward strand.
GAAAAAAACGGGACAATGGAATGATGGGAAGAAGAAGAAGCTAGAAGAAAGCGGGAGAGAGGACAAGGAGGAAGCTAATCGAGACCGCTGCTAATGTTTGCAGAGGTTGAGGTGTGAGAAGAAACTGGATTTTTCGGGCGTGTTCTGCACAAGTAACCCTGCACACGGTGTGTGGGATATCTGCGCAAGTCAAAAGCACCGAGGAAAAACTGCGGCCGATCCGAGGTGGCGAGAGGAACACGTCAACATGGCGACACTGATTTCAGCGCGACGGAGGAGTAGTCCTGCAACTCCCGTGGTGGCGTTTTAAGAAATTGGACTCGCGAAGCCTCCTTGACGGAGAGGACGTCGGCTGAGCGAGCAGGTTTGATTTGGTTCATTGTTTAAACGGGGAGAAGAGGATTGTTGTAGCGACATCTTAGCTTCATCAGGCCTGCAACGAAAACCAGAACCGGTACCGGACAGTGTGTGTGTGTGAGAGTATGGGCCCATGTGTGATATTGTGTTTAGAACAGTAAATTCTCGGTAAATGTATGGAGTTCTGTTAGTGACAAAATTTGAATTCTGGTTATAGTAAAACCAACAGTTAAACGAAAGGGTTTTTCTTAAAAAACACAAGTTAAAGTTAAAATGGAAAATTGTTCTGGGTGCCATTTTGTCTTGCTAGCTCTTAAAGGTGGCATGTGAAATGGACCAGTTGTATTTTGGTATTAATAAATGGAATTCATGAATTCAACTCACTGGCTCTTCTGTAACCTCATACATCAAGAACTCCGCATGGAGAACGGATGATTATCCACAGTTTTCAAAGAAGATTCATGTACTTAATGAGCCTAATGTTCACCAAGGCCAACAGCCAGGTGTTGAGCTGATCTCTGAAGAGATCATGGGACCATATGGGGCCCTCACAAAAAATGCAACAACTCTGATCTCTGTGTAATTTTGTCTACCTTAGGTAGTGCCAGAGGGAAGAAAAGGACATAAAATCACATTTATGCTAATATGTGCTCATTGAGGTGCAGTAATGCAAGGGAATTCCCAAGAAGAAATAATTAAAGAAGATGTATTTTGAAGATTTAGACAGCAGTGAAAATAAATATGAATAAACCTATTTTGGTGGATGGATGGATGGATGGAAGTATTGGAGCAAAACAATGTTTTGAGATACATATTTACTTTTTCTTCATGCATATATGTATATGTGTAAAGCTCTATAAATAGTTGTTTGCTGTGCTTGCTGCATGTTTGTTATATACGCTGCAAACTTTAATCATTGGAAATTTGGAAGCAACTTTAATGAAAGCTATAATAAAGATGAATGGTGCAAATGATTTTCTGTAACCTTGTGATGCTTCCCTTTTCTTTTGATGTTTTTTATTTGAATATTTCCCAAGTGCAGTGGGACACACTGTTTTGTGGCATTCCTTTAGAAGGTTAAAAAATACTTTTGACAATCTGGGTCTTTACAATATGCTGCAAGGGATTATGAAGTCATGCTGTCACTTTTCTAGCTCTCTCTGTAAAGTATGACAATCGTGACACCCCAGCGCTATTCCCCAAACACTCCAGAGATGTGACAAAAGTATTCTGAAAGTGCTCTGTTTAATAAGTTTATTTACTTCAACTCAGACATGTTTGAGACTTATTTTGAAAGTTTTGTCTGAATTTTCAAACTAAGGAGGTGAGCAGGTGATGCCTAATAGCTCTACTCAAAGAGCCATTAGGCAAAATGATTTGATAAGGTGCCTTCTTTGTTCAAGTAAAATAAGATAAGTAAATTAGGTTGGTTCGCTGTGTGATCAATGTGACTTTATTGAGTCAAAAGAGAACATATTTAAGGTTCTGAACATTTTCTACTGGTTTAATATTGAGAATGTATAAACAATGCTATTCTAGTAGGTCTAAAAATAGAATTGAATGAATTGGTTGTGTTCTAAGTTAGTATGTGTATCAGTGTTCTGGTTATGCTAATACTGCATTAACACAACAAAACAAAAAATACAATTCAAATGTATAGCACAGTCTGTCTACTTCAATTTAAAATTGAAAGAGAATTGGAATATTATACCATGTGGTCATTCTGCTTGTCAATATTAGGACTTGGAGAACAACTAGTTGAAAAGTTGGTTAGGCTGTCTGCTTGGGAGCAATTTATCTGCAGACTGATTAAAAGAGTGCCACTTTAAAGACAGCCTCTTAAAAAAGACAGCCATTCTTATTGCCGAATGTAAATTTCAAAGTGTCAAGCTGTAATTTTACTATTTGTTGTAGCTTGCTATATATGTGGGTATAAGCATAAAAAATATATATATATGTACATTTTATGAAATTCAGCATTTATGTTTTGGTCCATCTATCAACTGTTTCACAAATCATGACATCGATTTTCCTAATATTTTCTATTGAATAAAGTACTGATCATTGAAACATCACATAAAACCTATGAAAGGTCAACTCATAAATGAGAACGCAAATGCAACCAAGACTGTTCTGCGTGCTTATTTTCAGCTTGTAGTTTAATCAGTCTGAAATATATTCCAAAAATGTCATATGCTGACTTACTTTGAAAAGATGGTGATAAGGAAAACAATCTTGAGTGTATGTGAGACCAAACATCAATACATGTCCTTCCTAACAACCACCCAATAAAAACCCCACTCACTGCAATTAGATAGTGACTATATATCAACACTTGCAGACAAGATCAATAAAAATGACGTCCACGTATATTTATAGTTAAGCCTGAGAGATAGCATCACCTCTTTACTTTTTAAGCTACTAATGAGGTATTTTCCAAAGTATCTACTTATTAATGGTTACAAAGGTGATGTTTGTTCAGACATAGAGGATGATTTCCCACATCCAGACTCCCTGCTGTGAGAGCGATTTAACACATCTGAATAAACCAGATGGTAAAAAGAAACTGCTTCTGCACTGAACTATTTAATTCCACGTTTATGTCAAAAGAGGGAAATACATAGTGTAGACTCTGTGGCCGAATCTTAAGAGAAAATTGAAAAGGAGTTTTTCACAGACATTAAAATTACTGTGTGAAATTGGAAAGGCATCACATACAGAGCTATGAACCTTAACTTCTTTTATTAATCTTAAAAAGGATAAAGCTTCTAACATGCCAGTGTGTTCATTTGACAATGACTGTAAAAAATTATGCTAGAAAGCCCGTTATGCATGATTAACTGTGGAAATTGAATTGCATGTAATAGTTACCATTTTCTTTCATTTGAACAAGACACAGAAGGTGAGGCAACCATCACTGTATGCAAGACAAGGTACAGAAAAAGAGACAAGATGAAGAGACTGTAACCGCCTGGCATTCATCAACAGAAACAGAGACAAGCTGCCCGACACTACTGACATTCAATCCATAGAGCACCTGATGGGGCGAAAACATCGAACAGAATGCTCTGAACCTTAACTGTATTGAACATGGAACAAAGTTTGGGTATTAGAGAAGAGAAGACAAAGAGGTACAATTGATTGTATATCTACAGAGATGAGGTAGAGGCCACGCTTCCTAAATGCCAAGAAACCACAAAGCTGCACAGGGGTTAGTGCATCGGTGGATTTGAGTGCTGCTCAGTTGATTGAGGAAAATGGCATGTCAATGAATAGAGTTGTGACTGTAGCCCTGCAGTTAATGGCAAGGGAAGTTGTGCATTGCAGAAATTCTGAGGTAACCAGCTATTAGAATGGATGCAGTTTGACCACCTAATTTGGAGAAAATACTGTATCTCTCTTTGAATTCAAGCAAAAGAAGTGTATGTTTTTTGAAAATTATACCAAGTTATTTTTAATCAGATCATGGCCAAACTGACCTCACATCTAACAGTTTCTGTAAGAGAAAAACAAAACAAAAGGAGGAGCAAGGCATGAAGTCAATGCCATGATTTATCTTTGGCATTAAAAGACAAATAACCTATGCAGTTGTATATGACAGCCCAGCACCTGCTCACAGTGTGCAACAGCATTGCAACTTCCTTTTTGGCATCATGCATATTGTATGTTATTTCATTCTCTTCCATTCTTGCACAGATGGGAGGACATTCAGTGTTTTTTTGTACTGACGCGACTGAATCCTTAATATTTTATGCATGCTTTAAGTTGCTCAAACAAACTTTGTACAGATCCTACATCACGTTTTTTATTGTCAGCTCTACTTGGAAATAGATAGAAAAGTTGTACATTAAGATTTTCTATAATATTTTATCATTATGGGAGCATTAATAATTACATTTTTGTATCCCTAGAGTTCAGCAGGTCTTGTATTTGCATTGGGATTGCTGTACATTGAGAAATAATGAGGTTCAATATTTTTTCATCAATTCATTAAACCTCCAAGCAACTTTGTTAATCGTTAAATATGCATTTACAGTGAAATGTAGCCTAATTAGGTACTGCAAAATCTATACATAAAAATGAGCAGTGTGATTTATGGATAAAGTTTAAACATTTTTCTCCCCGGATCGACGAGTTTATGATGTAAGTTTGTGAAATTCCTGTTTACTATAACAGAGTTTTCTGTTTCAAGAAGAATTCATGACTGTATTGATCACAAAGAGCTCAGACAACAGGGCCCAAAGATCCTGACAGGGTTGACACAGGAGCGGCAAAATGTTTGATCTTGAAGATTTGCAAAATGTTTGAGAATTGCAGTAACTATTGCAGAATACCTAGTGTCATATTTATATTCAACAGAACTTGCTTTGGATTGTCAGTTGCCGGAGAGCTGACAGGGGACTGTTTTGTAATTTCTGTTGCCAATTCCTTTATGTGACAGGAACAATGGTTATAGATAGTGGACCAAACAATTATCAAGCAGGATTTTGGAAGGATTATGGAGAGATATTACAGGTCATTGCTGACACAGAAATAATTGTACATTTTGACAAATGTCAAATAACCTACTTTGCTTTTTGTTCTTGTGCAGAATAGCAATTCTTACTTTTTCATTATTTGCTTCCATAAAGGTAAATAAAATGTGTTACATCATTCATCCAACTGGGCTACTTTTCCTTCTGGTAAAATGCTGCAGCTATTGACACTGATGACAAGCTCAATCTAAACATCCCTGGTTATCAGTTTTATTCCAGGTGCTGGCTGGACCCACATACAACCTGGGTAATTGTTCTCTGGCACACAAAGTTGAAACCACATGCTTTTATCAATCAATCAATCAATCAATCAATCAAATTTTATTTGTATAGCACATTTCAGCAGCAAGACATTTCAAAGTGCTTTACATCATTACAAACACAGAATCACAATGCAACATAGAATCAATCATTAAGTCAAGTTACATCAATAAATTTGTAATTGATTACATTTCAAATACAATTCTAAACAGGTGGGTTTTTAGTTGAGATTTAAAAGAAGTCAGTGTTTCAGCTGTTTTACAGTTTTCTGAAAGTTTGTTCCAAATTTGTGGTGCATAGATGCTGAAAGCTGATTCTCCTCGTTTGGTTCTGGTTCTGGGGATGCAGAGCAGACCAGAACCGGAAGACCTGAAAGGTCTGGAAGGTTGATACAATAAAAGCAGATCTTTAATGTATTGTGGTGCTAAGCCGTTCAGTGATTTATAAACTAACAACAGTATTTTAAAGTCTATTCTTTGAGCTACAGGGAGCCATGTGCTCTATCTTCCTGGTTTTAGTGAGAACGCGAGCAGCAGCATTCTGGATCAGCTGCAGCTGTTTGATTGATTTGTTGGACAGACCTGTGAAGACGCTGTTGCAATAATCAATACGACTGAAGATGAACGCATGGATGAGTTTCTCTAGATCTGGCTGGGACATTAGTCCTTTAATCCTGGAAATGTTCTTCAGGTGAAATAAGGCCGACTTTGTAACTGTCTTTATGTGGCTCTGGAGGTTCAGGTCAGAGTCCATCACTACTCCCAGGTTTCGGGCCTGATCGCTGGTTTTCAGTTGTAATAACTGAAGCTGTGCATTGACTCTAGATCGTTCCTCTTTAGGTCCAAAAATAATAACTTCAGTTTTGTTTCTGTTCAGCTGGAGAAGGTTTTGGCACATCCACACATTTATCTGTTCAAAGCATCTGTTCAGTGATTGGATTTATGCATGTAATCATTTCTCATTTTCTAAGTTTAATCTAGACCTGACTTCTCTGGTTTTAAGTCATTTGCAATAGTTTGTTTGTTGTCATTAAGCCACTAGCCTAACACTTAAAGTCACTGCATCCAAGTTCTAGTTTCGTGTCTGGTGTCATGAGATGTTGCTTATGTTTATTCACTCACAATGCATTTAGTTTTGTTGTTTTCATTGCAGTAGTGAGATTTTCTACCAGCTTCAGCCGGCATTTTCACAAGGTCTTTTGATTTTATTGTGGTGCCAGCAGCTTTGACTTTTTTCCTCTAACATCAACTGAGAATTTCCTTGCCTGTATGTTTGCTATTTTTTGGTGTTTTATCTTTTTGAAAAATCCCCTAACTTTATATCCCTGGATTCATATCAAAAATGTTTTGGTACATTTCTACATTCATTCAACCTTCCTTCAGTTTTAGGAAGTGTACCAGTACCATTTGCTGAAATAATCCCCACACTACTGTGATCTTAGGTCATATTTTAATTGTTTGTACAAGTTTTTCAAACATATTGTCCAATGACATTAAAAGAGTTGGATTTGGTCTCATCTGACCAGACTATGCTCTCCAAGTTTTTCTTCAGAGGAAAACCTATGGTGGTAAAACATATTGATAAAGTGATTATGCTTAGCTTTACTGAAAAATGTTGAAGCTAAAAGAATTGCATTAATTTTCCTAACTTTCAAAAAAGAAATCCCAACCTTCACATGTTTTCTGTCAATATATGACATTATAAACCATACCAAACCACAAAGAAATTCCGTGTATATTTTGGTTTTATTTAAAAAAATAGACAAATTGCTCATATAAAAGAAAATTCCTCAAAAATATTGTTCAATTGTCCTTTACATGCAACATTATACAGGTTGTATTTAGCAGTTGTGACAGTTTATCTTCCATCTTTCTTGTTGACTATTTAATCTTTATTTTGTCAAGAAATATGCTTACAATAGTGAACAGTGACTGAATATTTTTTTTTTTCTCATCACCACCTTTAAATTCACCTGCCACAAGTTGACCATATGTGCAACATATTACAGAGATTGGTGAACAAAAAAGAGGACTGGTGCAAACCAGCACTGTTATCATCAAAACAGAAGCATTAGAGTTATAGCCAACTCACGTAGAGAGCCTATGGAATGATCCGCTATAATCCAACCAGTCAATACAGAGGATAAGGGATTCTGTTTGGCCTTTTGACGGCACTTGATTGATTAGCCCAGTCTTGCCATTTGCCAAAGTGGATGATGAGCAAAAAGAGCTTCAGTCAAGGGTATCAGTTTCCTTTGAGAAGCTGACCTTCAAGGCCGTGAGACTGCCAGAGGCCAGACAGTTTTGACTCTAGAGGATCTCTATGGCATTTTACGGTAAGCAGTGCACATTTGCTTTTAATTTAGTATACTTTGTTGCCATATGTTTGCCAACTTTTTTATGAAATCAACACATTTACTCAAATTAATCAAAGGTTTAGCTTTCAAATTGCTAAACCAAAGACTGAAATAATGTATAGCTTCTCTCCGATTTATACTACAGAGTAGTGATAATTAAAATATCCCCCTAAGGAATTGAGAGACTCTGTATTTTCTGGTTTTATGTCTTGCTGAAACAAACAAGATATTCTCATCTAAATCTTCTGTTGAATTCCTTTATTTTGAACCAAGCAATTCTAATATCAAATGCTTCAGTGTGCGGTGAACAAAAACATCCAATGTTTTATTTTCTGAGGATGTTTGATGATACTGTAAAGCAGGATATTAGGCCCTTGTTGAATTGAAAATTTCTTTCTATGTCCTCTAATGAAGCAAGGCTGGGTATAATGTTAGAGACTTTTGAGTACCCAAAGAAAAGCTTTGGGTACTCAATTTTAAGAAACTTGAAGAAGTGTTTAGCTTGAATGTCAAAATTTTTGCTTCAAATGATCAAAACTCATCATAATGCAAAAAAATCTGAAACTTTGCATATACCACCATGTTTTAAAACACATATCTTTTCTTTCTGGTTCAAATGTCATATTGCCCCAAATGGCAGAAAATTAGGCTAAAGTTAACACCTGGCACACAGAATTTGCTACATGTGGACAGTCCACCATCAGTTACAAGACTAATTTTCTGCTTAGTTTGAGATCCCATTTTTCTGCTTCATTTGTAGACTGAGGAGTCAAACATAAAGAATTATTCCTGTTTTGAAACCAGACAACTGCACATTTGGCAATAGCCACTCTCTCAGGTGTAAGGGGCTTTGAGGTTTTGAACATCTTCTGCAATGCATCCATTAAGATATGCTAGCAGCTGCACGATATAAGTCCTTTTTGTGCAAGCAGTAGCAGAGTAAGAAGTGAAAAGATCAATTCCAGGCTTCTCTCTCTCTCTGGTGTATACATTTAGAAGCTTGGCGCAACACAAACATGTCCACAAAGAAGAAGAGTCGATCCTAAAGTAGACAGTTTTCAGACAAAATGAGAATAAAATGTCTCTGTTCTGAAATTTAGAAGCGAATTAATGCTTAAAGTTGTTGTTTGTTTCTGTTTACTTTAAGACACCATCCCCATGGAATCTGGACAAAACTTTAGACATAGTTTGATATTCATTATTTTCAGGAATACAAAAGTCAAGCTTTTTTTGCTCTTCTCTTTTTTCTTTTGCGATCCATTGGATATCTTTTTCTAAAAGGGTGCACCAGTGACTTTGAGTTTAATGGTGAGTGTCGGCTCAATACTCCAGTAACGTAATCCCAGATTGACCACATTTTTAGTGGGTGGGAGACATCTTAATGGATTCCCCAGCAATTAAACACAGCACTTGTTTCATTATTGAGCCATTAATTACAACAGAATCCAACATTAATGGTGACTTACAAAGGTTGAAGAAGCAACACTTTTTCTTTTATTACTAAAGAAGTACTGGATTAGTTTGCACTCAGTGTCAAATGTGCAGGTCTCTGATCATTTCAAAGCATCTCTGGGATTCTAATGAATTATCTCTGTCACATGTAAACGACAATTAATCTAGCAGTGATGCCTGCAGGCTAGACTTATGGTAGCTAAGATACCATTTTAATTCTACCAAATAGTTAAATTATTTCTTTCTTGTTTTCTTTTTCTGGTCATTAGAGCTCTTAAAAAGCTCTAATGCCAATGCTCTAAATCTAATGCTTTTTAAATTTCCATTCAACAAAACTCAACTGTTTGATTTCATTGCTGCCATTTAAGCAATGTCGATTTTCTTTCCAAGTGTGCAACACCAAGGTATTTTTTTCAGAATTTTAAAATTAAGGTTCTAATCAAAATCATACACAGTAAATATCTTACCTGCAGAAGTTATTCTATCTGCACTAAAGGCTTTCACTCTGTGCTTATATTTAGGAATAACTCCAAAGGGGTTGGTGCTAGAAGGAGAAGATAACGCGTATCCCAAGATGCCTATGCTACCTGTAAAGGTTGTACTATTTTAAAACAACTCTGACCCCAAAAACTTAATTGCAAAGATTATTTCATGAACCTTTAAACAATTGTGAGGTTTGCATTGTCTGGTTATTAATGCAGTGATATAAAAATGATATACTGATGGAAATGAAGAAAGGAGGCTGTGCACCTCAAGTTGTCTTCCTGTTTGAAAAATGTACAGAGAATGAAGCACTTACAAATAGAGTAACTGACATAAAAGCTACATGGCACAAAAATTAGTGTTGTAATTTAAGTTAAAACTTTTGCATTTAATTTTACACTGGCTAATACCAGATTTATGTTTGATGTGACAGAGGCTACTCTGCAACATGCTGTTGTTTCAGTTAGTGTGGACATGACTTAATTTGAATAAATATGTAATTTGACTTTTATATGTGTCCTGTCCAGCAGTGTAGCATTCAGAATTGCTGCCTGAGCATCAGGGAGATGCTCCGAAATTTTGTTTCACAACTGTCCAAAGAAATGCGATAATATCTTAACCACTGCAATCTTTTTAAGATTGTGGTTACTTTAAAACGGTGAAAGCCTATTTTTGTCTTGGCCTCAGTCAGGAGTAAGCTTCAGCCTCTAGGACTAACCAATGGGAATACATACTAAATGAAGATTCTAGGAGAGACACCTACCTTTGGTAAGAAATTAACTACTTGCAATATTTCTCAGAATTTTTTGTTTTTGTTAAAATATGCAACTGTTCAATTAGTTGAACGTTAGCATTAGGTCATACTCAGAGGTATGCACCTCCACTGCAGCTGCTCTTTTCCTACACAAGTGCAGTTTTGTGATTATGTGATCAGACAGAAGGGGTCCAATCTTTGCAGCATGCTTTGGTGGATGTCTCTGCTCGTTCATCCTTTGGGATTAGTGTTTTAAGCATGGCCTTTGACTCAGGGCTGATGAGGACACTCTTTCAATCTCCTCCTGGTCCGAACAGCAATCCTCAGCTTGGATGGAAAAAATGTCCATCCTCTTGACTTCTTCGCTCTATCCCCTCCATCTCAAATGAATTTTGAGATTTTTTTTTTTTATCTCAGACATCTAAAGCCATGCAACAGTCCAAAGCCAAGATGCACCAATAATCTTAATCTGAGAGGGGATATATATATATATATATATATATATATATATATATATATATAGTACAGACCAAATGTTTGGACACATCTTTTAATTCAATGAGTTTCCTTTATTTTCATGACTATTAACATTGTAGATTCACACTGAAGGCATCAAAATTATGAATAACACATGTGGAAATATGCACTAAACAAAAAAGTGTAAAACAACTGAAAATACCCCTTATATTCTAGTTTCTTCAAAGTAGCAACCTTTTGCTGTGATTACTGCTTTGCACACACTCTGCATTTTCTTGATGAGCTTCAAGAGGTCGTCACCTGAAATGGTTTTCACTTCATAGGTGTGTCCTGTCAGGTCAATAAGTGGGATTTTTTGCCTTATAAATAGTGATGAAAATAAAGAAAACCCATTGAATTAGAGGGTGTGTCCAAACTGTTGGTCTGTACTGTATATATACTGTATATAATATCAATACAGGGCTATAATATTAGTGACAATGAGCACAGCACAGTGACAATTTAAATTTACTTTACACAGAGAAGCTTTGGCTTTCACCACTCAGCCCTTTGGTTTTACACTCAGATATACTCAGAAATTAGCATAACAAGCCTCGGTCTTGTTATGGGGAGAAGCCCTGCCCTCCTGTCAGCGGCAGCTAAGCGGGTTACAACTCACTTCACATTCTCTGTGCTTTTCCCTTCATCTTCTTTCTCTGCATAACTCTGCTTCTGTCTGTTACTGCAGAGGTGTGTCATTAAAATAGGTAATTATGGCATCTGTATTATTTTCAGCAGCAAGATTATTCATGAGATTCACATCCTCCTTTGTTTAGGGGTAAGTTAAAGTGGCATAGAAAAGAAAGATCTTAAATTTCTCTTTGAAATTAATTAAAGAGCTCTTGATCAGATAGAGTAAAAAGAGGGTTGTAATGGGGAGGCATGAATCTTATAATGTAGGAGAAAGATCAATGGTTTGGACCAATCTAAAACATGAGTCTGCAGTGCAAAATCCCTGCATTAATCCTCCAAGGAACTTTTTGCAAAAAATAAATAAATACAAATATGAAAATATTTGTATTTATTTGGCATGAAATTGTGGCTTTTATAAGCCATCCTGTCCAGTATAATTCTTTCTATGTACTGCCTCAGTGATGTGATATGAACATGAGCATAACTTGGGAAAAATCATTTAACCAAACATGCAGGCAACTACATTTAGTATCATAAAGTAAAAAGGGAAATACATTTTTAAGTAACTCTTTAAATAAGAAATGAATGCCCCAAAAATACAGTATCCTCTGGTATTGGCGACACTGGTGAAACTTTAAAATAAATACCTTACCAAGTAATTTTGTTATAATTTTTTTTTATCTACTTTTGTTTGCCATAGTTTCAAATGTCAGATCTGTACCTCCTGGTTGTCACTAAAATGTTCCTGTTTTTTGTCTATCATGAGATTCCAAGTCTTTTTTTGTCAACAGCCTAATGTCTTTGTGCAACAAGCTAACTTCCAAGACTGATGCCTTTTTTGTAGGTAAAACCAGGTATTAAAGACATAAATCTTTTAACTACAAGTGCTATTCCGAGAATTTAAAATCTTTTATCTACATTTTACATCAACAGTTGGATAAAACTGACTTATTTCTATTTTTTGTAATTTCTTTACAAAAAAAGAAGTTACAGCACTTCTTTGGAGGTGCTGAAATGTGTTAGGATGCTCTCATCCTAAAACACATTTTAATTATTTAAGCTGCTGACATATTGTTCATTATCTTGTCACATACAGTACCTTTCCCAACAAATGCCTAATGAAGCCAATGAAAGCTATTTGTTTATTTGACTTTTGGCTATTTATAAAACTAGTGAGCGATATCATTTTCCCTCCTTGAATCTAGAGCCCTGTCTTTGCTGATGTCCCTTGTTTAACCTTTGCTGGAAGACTTGGTCAGCCCAGCTGGTCGGGGTTCAGAGGCAGACACAGCTGTGCTGGAGTGGACCTAGAAGGCACTTGTTCAGAGGCCTGAATGCTATTAGCCCATCAGCTTGCACTCCATGTATCAAGGCTATCATCCAAGACCCCATGCGATAGGGTGTTAAGACTGTAGAGCTTTCTGTGTAAGCTGCAGGTTTTTTCGCCCAGAGCAGTGGAGAGAATAAAACCCTGTACCAATAAGAAACAAGGAGGATGTGCTTCAGAAAGCAATGAGTATCACTTTTATATCTGTTTCTCTGCTTGTGTTTAAAATTATAAAAAGTTTAGTCTGTGGAAGTTTCATAACATGCTTTTCTTAAGGGTCCAGTAATAATACACCAAGTGACTGGGAAGAGGGAAGTCTTGCCCTCTCTGCTTAGGCTGCTGACCTCTCGGCCTAACCCTGGATGAGCAGAAGATAATGGACGGATGAATGAAATATGCTAAGATAAATAGACTAATAGTGAAAAACCCATTAAGACTCCAAAAGCTGGAGTCCAATAAAATAAAACTGTATGAATGTATATAAAACAAAAAAGTTCATTGAGGTTGTAGAGCTAGATTCAGCCCATCTTTTTTGTGGCATGACTATGCCTTTTTTAACAAAGTGGTACAATGACTAGATGGAGAGATAGAAAGACAGATCACTCTTTCAAAGGAATGCACAAAACTCTATGAATGTCTTATAGCACTCCTTTGAAACGAGTCTCACTGTCATCTCAGCAAGATTTCAAAAAACCTTTAATTGAGTGCTATCAAAAGAGCTGTCAGTACTGGTCACTGTATATTCTGCTAAGTGGGAGAAAAAAAGTTCCATGTCCAGAAACCCTGAAAAAAGTGTATTTCTTTCATTTTATCCACAATGAAGTGAACACAAGGGAGATGAGGAGAGGGAAAGAGGGAAGGTGGGCAGCAAACCAGAGGATGAAAAAGAAAGCAAAGATTCTCTCCTAATGAGTATATAGAAGGTGTTATCCTAGAATCGTGACTTGTATGTTCTACCATTTGTTCAGCTTTGCTATCTCTGCATCCCTTTTGAAGAAAAAAACCCACAGTAAAAAAAAAAGAAAAACATGTCGCTACAGAGTTTGGTTTGTCATGGCCTACTGTCAGAGATGGCTAATTGGATCCAGTTGGACTTACCCCGGATTCTTTTCCATCTCGACTGTGACCAAACCCTTCTAAGTTGCCCCCTTTGACATTTTTTTAAAACATTTGGTCTTTATGATTTAAAACATGACTTGCTAAGATTTCAGATACCGTTTCTGATTTATTCTCTGACGGGAGAGAAAGTAAGGAATGCCATGATCAAAATACTTTCCTTTGTACATTTAAACAGTTACCTTCTTTCCATAAGAGCCATGCAGTTCATATTTTATTCTATTTTCCGTACTTTAGGCTTATTATTTTTCCTCTTTCTGCTTTCCCTTACTGTCCATTAAAATTAACTCTTTGAACTTCAAGAGAAATCTGTCTGACCCATTTTCACTCTCAATTATCTGCTCCACTAATAAAAGGGCTGAATTTAGGTATCTAAGAAACCGGAAAAAAGGCAAGAGAACTTGGTGTGAGCAAACAGCATCATCTCACCTAATTAGCAGGCAGCAGATAAAAGACTGTCATTCATAATTGAAGCTAGCGGAGGAACCCTGTCATCCCTGGATTTGCAAGTGAGAATGTAGAAGCTGCATGATTTCTGCCCTGCTTTCATCTAACCAACTGCTCAGAAAAGAAAATCTAAAAGGGTGATATGAGAGTTTTTCGGGGACCGCATAAAATGGAAATATAATCATTGTGCTTTATTTAAAATAAATCGTGACTCACCCCCACACACACAAACACACGCCGGCCTGCTTCTGTTCCTCCCTCTAACACTGCTGTACATTTTTTATTGCATTGTTTTGTTGCTGTGGGCCAGCAAACATTCAGAGTCTCCAATGATTCCATTTGGTGCATAGCAGGTGAGATGGTTCTGTGGAGTTATGCAGTGTGTCAACACTTTGAGAGAAAGATGATCAATAACTGTTCAAGAAGGGCTGGCTTCACGCTACCCACCACCCAGTTGTGGGAAGCAGATTTCCAACTTCTTTTTTTTTTTTTTGGTCTGAGTCACGATCAGACTTTAGTGATTCTCAATCTGCAGCAAAATTATTAAACTGCAGAGGCACACAACAGTGAACATTACTGAGTGAATGGAACATGAAAAAGGTTAACCTGTTCATCACCCTCTTTTTTATGTTAATTCCAGGAATACAATTTCTCAATTCAGTTCTAGAACTGCACCGTTAATAGTGGCAAATCACAGAGGAGTTGAAATGGAGGCTTCATGGCTGTGGAGTGGGATCAAAGAGCAGAGAGAGAAGGACGAAGTTCAAACCAAAACCTGCAGCTTTTCAACCAATCAGAACACCAGAATTTGACAAACATTCTGCCAGCCAAGCAGTTTCTCAATTATTGCTTCATTCATTCAGAAAAAGCTAACATTGTTCCCCACATTGTATATAATGCTTTATGTGTGTCCTTTATCTGACTGCTTAATCTTTGCAACTATCTTTGGCACTTTTTAACCTCTCTGAAAATCATGGTTTTAGCACAAGGTAGCAAAGATTTTACCAGGCAGTAGCTTTGTTTTTGGTAAATCAAATTCACTAAAACAGTTTTCAGGAGTGTACCAAGTAAGACTGTGAATGTGGGTATTGAAACAAATGGAGCTTTCATTTATTTATATATTTATTTATTGTCATTGTTTGTGTTTACTCTCTTATGAGATTTTTGCTTTGTGTTTCAGCTGAATATAATAAATGTCAAATATGTGGAACGAGTTTTTCCCAAGTATTCTCCAATTGCCTTTCGGAGAATACTGTGCTTGGGGATTTGTCAGGTCTGGCAGGACTTGTCTTCCAGTGTGCCAAGAAACATTTGTAAAATGCAGCAGATGTTGCAATGGATTAATATGAATCCAACAGATCTCCTGACCTACAATTATGAATATAACTAACAGCGAACCCTGCTGCTTCATAAAGGACACATTTTTATCTGTTAGCAGAAGTGATTGATTTCACAACAATGTCATCAAACTCAAATTCCTCTGCACATAATTTATGTACATAAACAAGAAAAAAAAAACTTTAACATATCATTTCTTAACTGTTTGTCAGATTTTTCTCTAACAGAAATTAATAATGAACAACAGCAAATCTTTGACTTTCCTGTCTCTTTGTGATGGTAAAAGCTGTAGAAAAAATGCCATGGAGTGGCAAACATCATCCAGGAGGAGTTTTTATGAACAGTAATCTTTGTACATGAATTCAGACGGTTCCTAATGAAACATTGCAATGCAATTGTTGCAGTCGATAACAGTTGAAGCAATGACTTGTGCTCCCACACCACTGAAAAATCTACAATTTTCTACAACCTCAGATTTGTGAGATTCAGATTGATCTTCCATCGTATTCCAGCCATAGTAGGTGAATCCATATGAAAACCACTGTAGTAAACGTTATTAGCACACATCCATTACTTTTTATCATCTTATTCATTTTACAATAAAATTTATGAAACCAAAGGACAGTTATGCAGGTGCTTTGCTTGTTGATAGTGGAAAATTACATAAAATACATTCTAACCATATTACAATTTGAATGATATTATTGAATTGTAATTATGCTTCTCTAAAATCTTTAAAAAGGTAACTCACTGTTAATGCACATTGAAAATTCTGAAATATGAGTGAGAGTTGCCAGAGATTTCTCTAATTAAAAGAACTATTTTAAAATCTCATTGTTCTTATCCATTGCTGGTTAATTTCAGAAAAGTCACGTTACATCATATGGACTAGCTTTAATGAAGAGCACACTGGAAATAATTCCCAAAAGCTGTTTAAAGTTAAATAAATGCCTGAAAGGAAGGACATGTAATTTTTAAAAAAAATATCTGAACTTTCAAACCTACTTTCTTTTGATCATAGTAGCCATTTGTAGCTACATATTCATACATATGATTCCATTTTGATGGATTATTAAATTTTTTAAATGATTCTCTTTCAGATGTTGAGCTATTGCTCCTATTACTGATCTTTGAGCCACATTTAGTTTCAGCTTCTCTTTTTAGCATCCATCAACACTGTTTCAATTTTCGTCACTTTCCCTGATGTCTAATGGTGCAGGATCTAAGAAAGGGTTTAATAACATACATCTATGGCCGATTCCATCTCTCTGTCAGTCTGTGACCACAGAGAGCCTTGTGCTGTTAATGATAGGTTCAGAAATGAAAAAAATGCTACGTCTTGGGACTAAAAGGCATTTTATGTATGGTGGAGGAGGCCGGGGGCGGCTAGAACTTAAGCAGGCTTTGGTGTTTGCTTCTTCTGAGAAAATATAAACAGGCACAGAAAGAGGGTGGAGAAAAAGCCTTCTTTTGATGCTCAGGTAATGATGTCAACAGTTTTATATAACCTTTGGAATTGAGTGCTCATCAAGTCCACATAAATTAACAGCAACAATTAAATTATTTCTACGTTCAGCAGAGATGATACAGCATAATTTCCAAAAATGTGAGGAAGCAAAGAGGTAAAGCATCGATCAAAATCTTTCTCTTGTTCAGTCATTAAAGATTAATGTGGAACTGAGTACTGGGGTCTAGGAAGTTAAGGTTTTTTTCTCTCAAGGCAAAGAAAGCTGCACTATGTCGTCAGGTTAGTCTGTGCTACTATAAAACTGACTTTGAAAATAAATCACAAATGAATCTAATTGTATTTGAGCAATATTCCGTAGCTATGTTTGACGAAAATTGATAAAAGTGATTGAGGTAAAAAGCATTTAATATAAATCAACTGAAAAAGTACAAGGAATGAACCAGGAAGAAATCAGCAATAAACAATGACAGGGTGGATGATGACGTTGGACAGAAGTGAGATGATCAGAGGGATTTGGAACAGCTGCGGAGAAGAGCAATACAGAGAGACGTAGCAAAAATGAAAAATGAACACAGAGAGAATAAGCTAGACACAGAGGAAATTACTAATCAGGGAGGTAGGGAATACTAACACTGATCTAACTTAAAATACACAGAGAATAGAACACCAGAAATAAGCAAACCTAGAGGAACACCTTTTTAACAATAACAAATACAGAGGAATGAATGAATGATCGAAACACAAAATCAAAACCAAAATCCTGAGATTCTTTATAAAATGAACTTGAAAATATATATGCTGCAAGATACATCAGAAAATTGTAACCTAATATGTATGGTAATTGTAAATATACAAATAGGTATAGCAAAAATCAAATTGTGCAGAACCAAAACTTTATCTTTTGCATCCTGTACAACTCATGACTAAGCACATTAAAATCTTTGTAATTCCATATTTGACACTCTAAGATGAAAAACACAGAGTTGTCCACATAGAAGTTTAGATCCCAAAATAGATAGCATGTGTAATGGCCTATACTGAGGCAAAAGTTCACATGAAGAAAAAAGCAAAAAGAGAGCGTATAACTCATCACCTCTGATTTGGTATGGTTTTAGAAATGTCAAATCTCTATGCCATTTTCTTTAAAAAATCTTCTCCCTAACTTGTTATGGAGATGTCTGCACAGGGTTCTTAAGAAAGAATGTAATTGCTTTTTGCATTTTTCTGGAGAAGGTTATTACTGTTTTTCATCAGACTTTTTTTTTCCATTCTAAAAGGATCAACTCTGAATACTATAAACTATTATCCGCCCATCCGTTTTTCTCTACCTGCTTTAATCTTGGCAGTGCTGCAGCCTTGCTGATGCTTCTCTCCAATGGCTAATGGATTAGAGAAGGGATATGCCTTGGTCAGGCTACTGGGGTATAACAGGTGCACACCTACAACCTACCTGATGCATAAGTTTCACTCGCTTTATTATTAGAGTGTGATTAAAGTTCTTCACAGGACACTGCACTGAAAACAACAAACTCCTAAACTTCTAGTTTTGATTTCCTGAAAGCTCTTGACCACTGATGACCTATTGAAACGTTCATGAGATATTTAATAAATATCTTCAAAACAAAGCAGCACAAACAAACAAAAAATTAGCAGCACAAACTGCTGCTAAACAGCACACATTTGTGCTGTTACAGCTCAAATGTAAAAGAGTTGATTGGTATCAATTTTGTTTGATTTGAAGAAGGAAGCTGTGTGGCTGGGGGCAACTTCACTCAGGTCATAAACTGTTATAAATTAGTCAGATGTAAACACATTATAGTGCTATTTGTGTGCTAATTTGTGGTACTGTAACACAACCCTTTCGAACCATTAATTTATACCTTTACTGTCCTGTGCAGAATAGAGCCAGAATGCCCCTTTTTTGGTATTTCTCTAGATTAACTGTGATTAGAGCATTTATAAACTAAGCAATCCACTTTCACCCACTGAAAAAGAAAAGTTTTATGGTTTCACTTACATGAGGGGTATTGTTAAAAGCTTTTCAGAAAGCCCTTTGGTGCAGGAACAGCACTGCTCTGTGTGACATTTTCACATAAACCCGACAAATGGAGCTCCATCACTAGACTTTGTTCCCAACCCAAGCCAGTCCATTTCCAGCTAAGTGGTTATCTGCAGTCTGTTTGCTCTGATTGCCTTTGAATGGTTCCCATGGTCAGCTGTGGTGTAACGGCCACCTCCCAGTGGGACAAACAGCCTCTCAGGAATGTAGGGAGGACAATTACTAATCAATGTACACAGGTCCCAAAGCACCTAAAGAGGTGTTGAAATGCTTAAAAATTTCAGTCAAACTCCTACAGAAGGAATTGGTCCTCTTTGACAAGTGGAGAGATTTTTTACAGATTTCTGTACTGTTGCTGTTCTGCAATGGGACATTTGACATGTTTAGTGTTAAAATAAAAACAGTGCAATGTAGTTATGTCATGATCTGTGTCTTTCTGTGTTTATTTAGAGTTTTCTGTCCCCTTAAGTCTCTTCGTTGTCCTGTCCTCCCCTTGATTGTTCCCAGGTGTGTCTCGTTTCTATGATTACCCCCAGTGTATTTAGTGTCACCTGTGTGTCTGTTCTTTGTCGGGTCCTTGTCGTTACTTGCCGCCCTTGGCGTTTGTCGTGCCGTTCCTGTGTGCCCTGTCTACCTTTCGTCCCTCGTTAACCGTTTGCTACCGGCGTCGAGCCCTGGCTTTAGCTCGGCCGTGCTGCCCGGCTTTGGGACTGTTTTTGGACTGTGTGTTGCCTTATTAAATTCCTTATTCATCATACCTGGGTCTACAGCGTCTGCCTCACCACCATCCACACCACTTTCATGACAGAAGGACCCGACCAAAAGTACGGTGAGGCACGCTAATTACATCATGGACCCAGGGGGCTTGCGAAAAACCATAAAGGACTATGTCGAAGAGGTGGCAAGGCCATACTCTGCCCGTCACCGCCTGAATATAGCCACACGCTTGGTGATTATGCTGGACGAATGGATCCCGCGACTTCCGCATCTGGGGCTGGCGGAGTTGCAACAGGAGGCAGAGAGGGAGTGCCTGACGGCGGCTGCCGTGCTGAGAGGTAACCCTCTGCCTCCCAATCCGCACAGTTTCTCCGCCAGCCCAGATCCAGCTCCAGCTCCGGGACCAGCACCCGCAGCCGGCGCACCCGAGGCCGTTTCAGCCGGCGTTCCAGCCGGCGCACCCGAGGCCGTTTCAGCCGGCGTTCCAGCCGGCGCACCCGAGGCCGTTTCAGCCGGCGTTCCAGCCGGCGCACCGGAGGCCGAATCAGCCGGCGTTCCTGCCGGCGCACCGGAGGCCGAATCAGCCGGCGTTCCTGCCGGCGCACCGGAGGCCGAATCAGCCGGCGTTCCTGCCGGCGCACCGGAGGCCGAATCAGCCGGCGTTCCTGCCGGCGCACCGGAGACCGAATCAGCCGGCGTTCCTGCCGGCGCACCGGAGGCCGAATCAGCCGGCGTTCCTGCCGGCGCACCGGAGGCCGAATCAGCCGGCGTTCCTGCCGGCGCACCGGAGGCCGAATCAGCCGGCGTTCCTGCCGGCGCACCGGAGGCCGAATCAGCCGGCGTTCCTGCCGGCGCACCGGAGGCCGAATCAGCCGGCGTTCCTGCCGGCGCACCGGAGGCCGAATCAGCCGGCGTTCCGGCCGGCGCACCGGAGGCCGAATCAGCCGGCGTTCCGGCCGGCGCACCGGAGGCCGAATCAGCCGGCGTTCCGGCCGGCGCACCGGAGGCCGAATCAGCCGGCGTTCCGGCCGGCGCACCGGAGGCCGAATCAGCCGGCGTTCCGGCCGGCGCACCGGAGGCCGAATCAGCCGGCGTTCCGGCCGGCGCACCGGAGGCCGAATCAGCCGGCGTTCCGGCCGGCGCACCGGAGGCCGAATCAGCCGGCGTTCCGGCCGGCGCACCCGCCGGCGCACCGGAGGCCGTTCCAGCCGGCGCACCCGCCGGCGCACCGGAGGCCGTTCCAGCCGGCGTTCCTGCCGGCGCACCGGAGGCCGTTCCAGCCGGCGTTCCACCCGAGACCCTGACCTCCAGCGTTCCACCCGAGACCCTGACCTCCAGCGTTCCACCCGAGACCCTGACCTCCAGCGTTCCACCCGAGACCCTGACCTCCAGCAATCCACCCGAGACCCTGACCTCCAGCGTTCCACCCGAGACCGAGACCCTCAGCGTTCCTCCCGAGACCCCGACTCCCGAGACCCTCTGCGTTCCTCCAGAGACCCAGACCCCCTACGATCCTCCTGAGACCCCGACCTTCTGTGTTCCCACTGAGACCCCCTGTGCTCCACCAGAGACCCTGCCTCGGGGGGCTCGTCGTCGCCGTCTGTGGGCGGCCCCCGGGACTCCCCGTTGCCACCTCCGGCGCCGCGGACGGCCGCTAGACCACCTCCGGGGTTCCCGCCTCCAGCGCCGCGGGCGACCGCCGGACCGCCTCCGTGGTTCCCGTCTCCAGCGCCACGGACGGCCGCCGGACCGCCTCCGTGGTTCCCGTCTCCAGCGCCACGGACGGCCGCTGGACCGCCTCCGTGGTTCCCGCCTCCAGCGCCGCGGACGACCGCCGGACCACCTCCGTAGTTCCCGCTGCCGCGGACGACCGCCAGACCACCTCAGTGGTTCCCGCCTCCTTTGCCTCCGCCCACCCTGTGGGTAGTTTTTTTTTTTTTGTTGTTTATGGACTCTTGGCCCTTCTTGTTTTTCCGCCCACGACTGTGGGTTGTTTTTTTTTGTTCGTTTGGACTCTGGCCCGCCGTCCGGCACCCCTCCACCCACCCTTGTTGGGTTTTTTGGGTTTTTTTTTTTTTTTTTTTTTTCTTGGGCGTCTGGTAGCCGCCCTTGAGGGGGGGGTACTGTCATGATCTGTGTCTTTCTGTGTTTATTTAGAGTTTTCTGTCCCCTTAAGTCTCTTCGTTGTCCTGTCCTCCCCTTGATTGTTCCCAGGTGTGTCTCGTTTCTATGATTACCCCCAGTGTATTTAGTGTCACCTGTGTGTCTGTTCTTTGTCGGGTCCTTGTCGTTACTTGCCGCCCTTGGCGTTTGTCGTGCCGTTCCTGTGTGCCCTGTCTACCTTTCGTCCCTCGTTAACCGTTTGCTACCGGCGTCGAGCCCTGGCTTTAGCTCGGCCGTGCTGCCCGGCTTTGGGACTGTTTTTGGACTGTGTGTTGCCTTATTAAATTCCTTATTCATCATACCTGGGTCTACAGCGTCTGCCTCACCACCATCCACACCACTTTCATGACAAGTTAGTTGTGCTACCCACCTTCAGCCACCTGTCTTTAAGCAGGGTGCTTGTGCAGCACTGAAAAGTCTGGAATTTTGTTTTGCCATATTCCAATGTAGAAAAGCATGAGAAGAAAATTGCATTTTGACTTTTTTTTCCTGTCTTCAATTTTTGTAGGATTGAAAAAGGTCTTAACTCTTAATTATATTTATAGATAAGAAATAATACTCAGAGACGAGTCCTTTTGCTGCAGGCCACGGCGGGTGGAGATTTATTACACTGTTCCACAGATCATCTTACAGCTTCGTCAGTACAAAGTCAAATCTCCCCAAAATCTCTTCAAATTCCTAGAATCTAATTTTCACTGGTGTATGTTGGTAAGTTTTGACCAATAGCATTACTGCCCGTGTTTGACTTGTGTCCTTACGTAAGAATTCCATCAGCTTTTAAATGAGTGTGTATTGGAGTTTCTTTGGGAATATTCAGACCTATTGACCCCCAACATCTGCTCCGTTTCAAAAGTGCTATTCAAGCCAATTATTATTCTTATCTATCCAAACAGTTTATTTCCCAGACATTCTTTCAGTCCCACTTCGGCTTCGCACGCCAGGGAAAGTTGGGAGACTAAGTCAAATTGACGTTTTGGCGCCAGATTTCTTCAGTAAAAAACAACTCCATAAGAAGTATCTCTGCTCTTACATTTTCTAGAGAGAAAAAAATATATCAATGCTTAATAAATACAATGCTTTTAACATTCAGTACAGTGCAGAGTGTGCTCTGCATAGATATGATATTGTTTATCTTTTTATGCGACATAAGTTTTATTATTCTACCCATCAGTAGTTCAAAGTAAGTTTCAGCATTGTGTTGGGTTATGATTTCTTGAACCTACAGACAAGACTGCTACAGAAGCAGTTTACTTTTGTACTTAAATAAATGTCTGAAAAGTGCTGAAAACTGATCTAGAAATGCAAGTCTAGAAAAAGAATGAAAATTTGAAAAAATATGTGCATGCAAGCTAATGTGTAGGGACCTTCATAAATAATGGAACATGTGAACTGACTTGGTATCCATCTTCTTAACACAGACTTGTCATTTTATTATTACTATTTGTGACTGGCAATTACAATTTGTTGAAATGTGTCATTTCAATCAGAAAGCTTGGATTGCAGCATTATTTACATTGCAACGTTTGTCTATCGATGCGAGAAAATTAGATAGACGTGCATGTAGTTGCTTTCTGATGATAATTTCAAAGGTTTCAAAATGTATGAGCCAAACATTGGCATGTAATATTATTTTTATTTGAAAAACAAAAAGCCTTTAGGAAAGAAACCATTGAAGAAATAACTAAATACAATTATTAATGACGTAACACAAAAGCAAGTAGTACATTTGTGGTGTCTTTAAAATAAAAATATTTTTAACAGACCGTCTTTTCTTGTGAGGTACCAGAATGCAAGAAACCAGTGGAGAAAAGAAAACTCGCTCACTGCACCTGGCAGCTCCTGTCAGCTACAGGCTGCTGGACACCAGGCAGCCAGGGAAGCCTGTTGCCAAGTCAGACTGTGCTGCTACACCAGGGCAACATAAACACTTCCTGGGCAACACTATTCTCAGCAGCAGGCTGAAACACTGTTGTTCTCTTCATGGGCTGTGGCCACTGACTCATATGAATTTGAGAACATTTTATTGTTGATTTCCCTTGTGTGAGCTTTGTAGATATATATATATAAAATAAATAAAATTTCTGTGGCAGTGGGCAAACAGGCTGCTTTCACTGCCTAACAAACAATGGCAAGCATACAAACAAAAATAGAGCAAGGCTTACACAGGTTCAGATCAAACAATGTTAAACTAAAATTTCACTCTTAGGAGGTTCTATTAGTTTTTACCCTGAAAATTGTTGTTTTTCTTAACAATAGCCTGTCAGTGTAGCTCTCCCCATTGTCCTCAGTAAGAATGGCTTAATAATAAAGTGCAATCCTTTCACTTAATTAGTTTTAAATGGCCATTTTGTCAGTGGAATAATATGGATTGAAAACTGGTATCCTGTGGATGCAGACAAACAATGAAAGTTTGCTTTTTTATTCTTAATTCAAACTACTGCTCTTTGAAGCTGAAATCACCAGAAAAGAATTGCCATAAACGGTGGTATGCTAATTTAACCTCCAACAATATTAAATATAGTCACCAATATTTTAAATTTATTGAGCTGAATACCAATAAATTGTGTCTTGTAAATGCACTTGGTTGCTAGGCACCATCTGTACATTCTTTATAGCTTGAGGTTAACGTTTAAACACAAATGTAAAGCAATACAGCACTTAATGAGGCATTAATATCGGACTTTATGACTTTAGGGTACTCATATCAATAGATTGTAAGTCTGTGAGTTGGAGGCCACATGTCTGTTCCTAACCATTTCTCCTCTTTCTTTCAGTGAGAATAATGGAAGACTAATTCTATGCCACTTTTCAGCAGATGGCAGCTCCACGTGGGGCTTAACTAATCATAAACATGTAAATAATGCAAGGCACCCTGGCTTAGAGCGGTTGTTGAAGTGAGGTAGACAGAAAGAGACCGAAAGGAGACACAATCGACGTAGAGGCTATTCTCATATGGTATCAATCAAGACTTGTATTTGCTTTTGCTGTCATAAATGCTGACTAATGGATCTAGATAATGAGTAAAAGCATAAAGTCATGACAGATCAGTGCAGAGTGATCCTGGACAAATGAGGCATATGATCACGGCTTAATAGTTACTTCATTCTTTTATCAGTTGGGGTGTGTGTGTGCGTGCGAGTTGGGGTGTATACTCCACAGAAAGACTTCTCCACACACATAGCTCAGGTTGAGTAGCCCTCCTACTAACAAAAAAAATGGTGACAGTAGTGATGCTCAGAACATTATCTGAGACATTTGGTGAGGTATTTTTGTTTTATCAGCCAATATTATGGCAAACAAGATAGAATAAACTAGGATAGATGTTTCATATGAGACAGAAAAGGAACTTTGAGGAGAGTCTTTTCATTTGTTTTATCTTCAATATTACTTTGGCTACGTGATGAGTTTCTGGTCTCTGGTGACTGTTAATATTCATTTTTATTTGTCAACTATCATGGCACAATATTAACACTTGACAGTGTTTAAACATTTTTTCTGATTGCTTTTCACCAAATCTCTATGATCACTGCACATTTGTGATGATAAACTCCAACAACTTTGTCCAAGATAAAGTGGGTTCAGTTTCTCCAGATAAGGGTGTGTGACTTCCAAACAAATTGAGTCTGCTTATCAGCCAGTTACTGACAAACCCATTGGACAGATTGACAAGTAGAGTCATGTCATCTGGAAGAGGGGATCCCTTGTGTTTTGCACAGTGTAGGCACTGTGCGTAAAGATGGCCAAACTATGGCTAGTGGTTAAAAATACTAAAGTTGATATCTCATTCTCAACTTTTGATTCAGAGCTAAATGAGTTGACTTTCAGAGTGATTCCGTGTGAGTCCCGTAGCATTAGAAACGGCTCTGTAACGCTTTACAAACTAATAGAACTAAAAATTTTTCTCATCTGTTGCAGAATTGAGTTGAATCTAATTGATTTTATTGATCTGGCAGTAAACACGCCTCGGTGTGGCAGAGAAAGTTTAACTCAGCTTTCCAAAAATGTGATATCTCACACCTAATTCTTTATTTAACAAGAAGGGCATTTTACTTTTTCTCACAGAGCCAAGTGTGAAAAAAGGAAATGGATAATCTGTAAAAGGAAAAACATTGTTTCCCCGCACTGTGTGTAGCCAGAAGAAAACTACCAGTCCCTGAATAAATAACCAAACCATGCAGCAGGGTTGACAGCTTCGCTGGCCCATCGTAATTAAATTTAGACTCATGTGGAACTTTTAAATGAGCCTAAAGCCTCATTTAAAACACAAACAATACAATAAAACACTTAATATACCATTTTATATGTCCAATTACTTTATTCAATGACATTAATAAAAGGAAGTGAGCATATTTAATCTATTTTTATATACATGATGAAGACCTAAATTACATTCCTCTCCACACAAATTGCTTCAAATTTGTCACATTGGTAGAGCAATCCCTTAAATTAATTCAAGGCAGCTTTTGAAACAAGGGCACAGGTCAAATATAATCTGTCTACAGTTATGAGGAAAAAGTGTCAGAATATCTCACATTTTGCTCTGTTATGCTTTAAAGAAGCTACAATTGAGTCACCTCCAGTTTTATCTCTAGGCTTCCAGTAGATCTGAAACTTTAACTACTTTGTTTCTTTTTCAGGCCAGTTCTTGTACCAAGCCACTTTTTTAGCTTCTTTACGCTGATCTATGAATTATTCAAGGATAATACATTTCAGAGAACTTATTAAAGCACTTATGACAAAAACAGAATGATGACAGCAGCTTTTGGATGTGTTCAGTCTTAATATAGGGTTGGATGACAAATGAATAGAAAACTCAAACCCCCACAGTGGAGGGATTTGGTTACTCCTTTATGCAGTGCTGGACGTTTCACTCTTTCATTGTGCATTGGATGAAAAGTGATATATTTTTTAAGATGTAAAATCACATTGCAAAACAGAATATGACAGCATCCTTTCATCTTAATCAATTACCTATCAGAGCACCAGATGAAGTGTCTTGTCTAGACTTTTTCAGTGCCGAGGGACTCTGGCCAGGAAATAGAGCATGAATGTTTGATGAGACACAGCTAGATGGTGATGGTATTATGTGGTTGCAAGGACATGCACTTCAAACTAGGAAACTAGTTCATGTGATCTATCTTGTTTCAAGGTGTCACACAGATATTAAAGACTTGACCCCAGATCACACAGTTTAATGGGTAAGAAGTTGGAAACTGGGATTTCTTGTAACTTTATAAACAACCTGAAATGCTGTCTTGATTTTGTGTTGGCTGGAAGAAGAAACTGCAAGACATGATGACTGTCTGGCAAGTAAAATTGTTGGACTAGACAGACAGGGGAACTTGGTGTGTCCGAGCATAAAATCTCAAGGGGTTAATACAGTGTTTTGTGTACTCCAGCTGGGACTTTATGTTACCCAGCTGGCAATGACAACAACTTGGCAAAAAGCAGAGCAATGCCCCGAGAAAATACTGAACAGGAGATGAGCAACAGCTGGGTCAGTTAAGCTGCTAGTCACACCCACATAAAGACGAAGAAAAGGAGTCGAACATGAAAAATGGTGAGAAGGGTAGAAGGGTGACAAAGGAGTGGTAACTCCCTCTGCAACCTAGGGAGGGATATTTAGATATTTTTTCCCATGTACTTTGAAAGAATAATAGGTGGGGACAACCAGGACTTGCCTTTACCAAACTAAAACTGTTATGTGTCTGCAACAGCTCTTAGGATATGTTTTATAACTTATCGGAAGTTGATAACAAAAGTATACATTCAGAGTAAATGTTAAGATAAAAACAGCATCTCTGGCAAAGAAACATGAATATTGCATGAAGTGGATGAAACTATGTTAAGCTTGTGTAGATCCTGATCCACACTGCTTGTTTTCTGACACTCGTGGTAACTGACTGCAGGATTGCTCACTGTTGAAACAAAAAGAATCTGAGATGCAGGAAGAATACATTTGGTTTAGTTTTTTTTGTTCTTTTTTTAAAGCAAGTAATGATTTAGGGTAAAAAAAAAAATTCTACACCACGCAATGCGTGAACGTTTTCGGACATTTTTCAAACCGGAGCTGAAGCCTGGAATCTACATGCTGTGAAAACTGTGACACATCTACAAGGGATTCCTCTCTCTGTGTCTTGCATGCTCTCTCTTTGTCTCTTTATTTATTTCTTTTGTAACAAACTATTGTTAAATGATGGAAAAACAATTTGCAGCAGATAAATAAGTCCACATTACCCACTTTTTTTAGCTTTTCATATTTCGCCTTCATTTACATTAGTGAGAAAAACACAAAGACACAAATGTTGAACAAGAATTAAAATGTGGTGCTCTGAGTATCTAATTTATTTTGTCAAAGGAATTTTCTTGATTTTGTTTTGATAAAAGTTCAAGGTAGTTTTTTCTGGTCATGATAACGGACACTTCACTCTCAAAGAGTTTGTGAAGCATGATTGTTTTAAAATTACACAAATTAAACTTTTGGTAAAACAGAGGTCTGATAATTTTGAGTAATTTAAGTCTCATTTTGCAAGATTTTACAAGTTTTCATCAAGCCAATAGGGATTTACCTTTCATTCAGCCATTGCCAACAAACAGCTTTCTGGTGACATGAAGTGTTTAGAATTCCTTATTGAAATCCATCCTGAGGCACCAATCCCAGGAATTTAAGGAATACAAAAACGTTATAAATGCAGCAGATTAAAGACCAGTACTGCTCTGTAGCGTATCTGCTCACAGACCATAACACACTCTGGCCTTGTTACTTTTGCCTCTCACAAGGAAAAAAAAAAAGTAATTCTTATAACGACACATCAATACTGCTTTGTTACTGAGTTTATAAACCACTTCTCTGACTGATTCACCCACAAGTGGTCTTTGCCACATATGAAGTGGAAATATATTATGCGTGGGCAATTAGCCCTTTCATCATAAACCAACAAAGAATACTGATTGCTGACTCTGGATGAACATCAAGGACAAGTACGCAAACTAAAGAGAAGCATTTAGCTTTTGCAAATCCCATCGCCCCTCTTTTATCCATTATAAAATCCCCACCTTGTCTGAAGAGTAATTAGCAGAGGCTACAGATACACTATGATTAATAAAGAGTGTAACCAAACTAACAATTACCCAGATAATGTTGGGACTTTTGGTGTTAATGGGTCTGAAACAGAATAATGCACTGAGGAGCACGACACAGTTACATCCTGTGCCATATCTCAGAGATAATTATCTCAGTCTCATTATCCAACCTGTTTATGAGTGTCCTAAGTGCTTTGGTGTTTTGAGCTCTGGATGCAGCCATGATGCATGCAGAAAAATAACCAGATATTCAATGAGATCTCTTGCAATAACCGAGACCTGTGGTGCAATAGTGAATAAATGGCATTTCAACTCTGCTGAAACCTTTTTAAACCACACTTCATATTCTACAGAGCTGCGAAAAAGTGTTTGCTTCTTTGCATAATTCTTCTGTTTTTGCATTTTATTACACTTAGGTGATTCAGATCATCAATTTAATTTTGATAATATGAATAAAGGGAAGGGGTGGGAGGCGTATTAAGAGTACAAACCAACCTGGCCTTATATTTTATTATCTCATGAATTAACTGTGACTAATCACAATTTTTGGAAAGCTAAATTAAATTTCAGTTTTCACACCTATGCATAATTAATATCATACGCACAGAATCAAAAAATCACTAAAACAGTAGCTTTTAGACAACATGCATGAAGTACATAATAAGCACTGAAGTAACAACACTGATTTAAAGTTATTCAAGGACAGATAAGAAATAAAGTTAGGGCTACAGACTAACTTTTTTATTAGATGCACCAACTCAAAAGTTAAGTGTACCACATTTAAAATTGCATTTTTACCAGTTTTTTTCTTTAATATAAGCAATGTTAGGTTGTAAATGATTTGAAGCAGAAATGTACAAAACAGGTAACTTAATTTATTGTTTAAAGAGCTTCAATGTCATTAAATTAAACTTAAAAATATCTCGAGATAAAATAAATTAATACAATTAAAATAAACGATGAAATAGAAAATCTAATGTATTAGTGTGAATGTTCTAACTTTGCTGAGCAGCTCAAAAACATCTCAAACTGAACATTTCATTACATTTAAGTCATTTTTGTCAGATAATTAATTTGGATTTTAATTTAGTGAAGAGAAGTTGTGCTTCTGCAGGTGCAGGCAACATTAAGCCGGATGACCATCTTGGCCTCATCTGATGATGTGTGGAGCTGCTGCCTGGAGCTGAAAGGGGGTGGTACCTGGGCAGAATATTCATCGCTGCAAGTAATGTGTTTTATTGATGCTTTGAGCTTCTTGTTTCAATCCAAAGTGGGATTGGAAGGGGGTTATGAGTAGTTCATTTACATATACTCTGTTACATTGCAAGTAGTCAATGTGAGATGCGCGCATGAGCAGAAAGAGATTCAGGGAGGAGCGCGTGCCAGAATAAGACGCGTGTGTGCATTTTGAAATTTAAACACACACACACCACAAATTATTTTGTTTAAATAAATATATATTTACACCAGTCTCAGTTTGGGGCCAAAAAATTCCTGGTGTATGCTCTCTGTTTATGCGATTAAACTAGCCTACTTGACTGCAGTACACAATGAACAGCTGGACCACAAGCAATCAGCGGGGAGATTTCCCTCATTCACTCTTTTTGATTGATTTAGACCACGACCTGATTTAATGTGTCTGTTACTGAACCATAGAGAGATCTCCAGTATGGTAGACCTCTTTGTTTTCAAGGAATGAATAGGTACACTTGTTCGACTTCAAGACTTCACATTTGTGACCAAATTGGTCACTCTCTGAAGCCCTGAAAGTCACTCGCATCTATTACACTGAAAATTATTAAAAAGCCCTTTCCAGGACTCCGGGATTCCAGTGAATCACATAACTTTTATCCAGAAATGGAGAGATAAAGGAATCCTTCAAATAGGTCACCTGAATTTCATTCACATGTGGTTAATCCTGAAGGAAAAGCAGTCTGTGATATTAAACTGAAACACACTTTATACAAAAATCCAGAGCACACCAAGCCGGTCAACAACACAAAACAAAAGAAAGGGAAATTTAAAAAATTGAAGATTTTGGAGTGGTCTAGTCAAAGTCTGGACTTTAATCCAATTGAAATGCTGTGGCATGACCTCAAGCAGACCACCCATAGTGAATAAAATCAACTCAGCAGGCAAAACTTCCTCTACATTGTAGTAAACACATTATTGACAGCTAGTGTTGTAATGTGTAGAGGAAATTATTTTATCATCCTTTTTCTCTTAGTAAATCAAATCCTCATTTGAGAACTGCATTTTGTAATTACTTTGGGGATTTTGGTCACCATGGAAATTGTCAATTTATTTTGAGTGACACTGAATGTATACACATCGTGAACTTTCACATCTGTTTTTGAAATTACATTTTCAACTTGAATGAAATGTTCTCATTATACCTAAATGAAACTTAATGCTAAAGCTCTAAAACCATAATTACACTGGCTAAGAAAGTTTTCCTGCCTGTAGAATCTAATCCCTGCAAGTCATTTTATTTTATGGAGTGAACTTGTCCTTTTTTTTTATGTGCACTTTAATAATGCACCATATATAATACCCACCACATATGTTTCTTAGGCTGAGTAGTAACTTGCAATTTCAACAAGTTGTTATAAGTGAGCGCTGTTGGAAATGGGATCATCCTTCATTCTGAGTCACATCTCGAATCTTTGGGTACAGTCTCAGTTGCTGCAGCGATGCGGATTTCCTCCTTGTCAGCATCTCAGATAATCAGATCATCTCTAAATTCATACTGCATACCATGGAAGCTTTACTCAGAATGTTAATTTCTGAGCTGTTTCTGTGAAGACGACAGAGGACGTACTGAAATCATCTAGCTCTTCTGACCCTCTTTGAAGCCTCTAGGTCTTTCTATTTCCAGAGAGTAATTGCTTGAACTTTTGTTGAAAAAGGTCAGTGTTTGTACAGCATAGTAGATCAGTGTACAAGGAAAAACTGACATACTATCAACAATGCATTCTATCATGTTGCTTGGATCGAATATACAGTGAAGCTGAGCTGTTTGTCAGTAATACCAGACATAATAAATTGTGCATCATTCAGGTATAATAATAAACAAATATATTTCACATTCCAAATGCATGCAAAGAAGAGGGTTCCCTTTACATCAAACTGGGTACAACAGTGAAACTACAGAAAGTCTTCAGTATGAATACCATATTATTATCAATAGTGGGCCATCACTCCTTTTGTTTATCATGGACTTTGAACATGTAAACTATTTGAACTTAAAAGTCAATGAATAGAGCTTTAAATTATTCTTCAACTGAGTGGAATTTACATCAATGTCATATATTTAACCTGGTTGAAAAATACTTTGTGGAGTCGTCCTTAAATTTATTTGCCAATAAACATAAACATGTTTTGTTTTGCAACTAATTTTCTGTGTCCAAGCATTTCCTCAATCTAGGAAATGATTGACAACCAAAGTAAATCAGCAGGGAAGAGCATGCAGCCAATAATCACAGCATGTGCAACCTTTCTCACCTAACTGCCTCATTTGGATGTCTTGCAACAGCTATAAAGAACTCTGTAAAATTATTGCCACTCTTTATGACCTCCTGTCGAAGAAAGTTCACAGAAATGACTCTCTCACCTATTGGCCAAAGGTATTCTATCTCCACCAGCATTGCTGAAAATTAATATAAAAAATGAATGACAGAAGACAAGTCAGAAAGTTGTGTGGAGACAAAAAGAGAGCCAGAGAGAGACCAAGCGAAATGGGGAGTAAGAGAACATTGGAAAGAAAATAACTTGGCAGTCACCCAAGTGGATCATTACCTTCTGCTCCACAAATGTGATGTAGTAGAGGAGGTGAAACTGATAGTTTGGAAATGAGCGGAGCGCGCTGGACTGATACTTAATCATTACCACCACTGCACCATGGCAGATAGCAGCTTTGGGCTTCAAGGTGTTCTCTCCTGATGTTTGCTGGAACAGATCGACAAGCTTGTTCTCCTTCTCTGAAGGGAGGACTGTGTCCATGAAGCGATTAAAAACACACTGCCCACTTTATAACTGTCCGCTAAATGCTTAAGGCCCAGCAGGAAAATGTTCCCTCTGTTTGTCAGCATTAGTTTGATTTATTGACACTGCAGTGTGAACACCATGAGTGGACATTCCACTTGTCTTTTTCACATTTGTGTCTGATTTCTTTGCTTACTGTTTCCATTTCTGTGTAATCAACTATTGATGTACAGAAAGTTTGAATGCAGCTTTCTTTCTGTTATCAGCCAAAACGAAACATCAGCTCCTGTAAACACCTGATGCAATGACAGAGTTGAAATTGATCTAATCTGGCAAGTTAAGCAAGTAAGCAAAGTGAGGGGTTAATCCAACAGCTTGTAAAAGGAATCATCTTCCAAAAGACTGGCACCTTAACATGGTGAAGGGGTTTGAGAACCCCTTTGATCTTGGGGTCAATATTATTCTGCACTTTTCTTAGTTGCACAGTCTCCCATGTCAATTTGCCTCAGAGGCTAGGCCATGCAGAGAATAGTTCTTACTGGATTGCTTCCTCCTGGATAGAGGTCAGTCTCTGCATCAGACGAATAAGTTGCAGTATTTTGGTGGTGATTACCTCTCTTGCGGTCTTAGCACAAAGATCGGTAGAAGTACTGAAAGTATCATGGTCAGACAGCAAGGAATCGGGAGGGTTGTCCCACCAGACCGTCAATTTCTGAAACCACACACACAAGGAAAAAACTTGTTAAGGCGCACATGGGGTCAGTGCGACCCCGCTAGACCACAGATAAGATAAAATAACATGTGGAGTCTAAATGAGACCACTAGGGTCTAAATACTGTGAGAGGGTTAAGTAGAGCTGCTGGTGGTACAGCCATTTGATCTAGATGCATCCTGGATACAGCTCATTAAATGCTTTCCAAGTATCTAACACTAGGGGGAGAACCTGGGAGCACCTTGAGATACCTTTGAATATGCTGGAAGTGTCAAGGAAAAGTGGAATTTCTGTGTACCCTCCTGGACCTTTTGGGCCTTTGATCTCAGTCATTAAGATCACAATGGATTGAAGAACAAATGCTAGATAATGTTAAAAAAAATCAAGAAACTGTAGTCTGGATACAGAAAAACGTGATACCTTTTTCAATTTCTATTCAACTGCAGAAGTACAAAGTAATATCAATCAGAAGTGTATATTGTCAAACAATTTAGAATTCTGGATGATCTACCCCAAGGCTGCTTTGTTTTGTTTTTTTAGTTTTCATTGTCTCTCTAGAAGGATATATTTTGAATTTAGCATTTTTAAATTACCAACTCTCAAAGATGTCAAAGATAATGAGAAAAGACACCAGCACTCATGCCATTGTGGAGAAACGGACACCAGTTGACTGTCCTGTAAATGACTTTTTCCTCTGATGTAATGATTTGATGTGAATAATAGTCAAATAGCTGCCATGGAGTCACTCATTCTGTTGGACACTTGGAAACTGGAACTCAGGTCAATGAACAGAGCAGACCCATTAAAAACAAATTTAGACTTCTGAGAAATGGAGCATGTAATACTTCAATATTCAGCTGATGGTTTAATGTGTCTGATATACAACTCTTGATATTGAGATAGCTCTTTTTTCATAACAAAAATTGATAGAAAGCTTCAGATCTTTTTTCTATGTTCGTGTGCTACATACTGCAAATACCCTTCTCTATGGTATTTGAGCTATCCATCGTGTCTGACAGTCACAGCGAGCTCGTAGTTTCGAATACTAAAAAATATTCTCGGAAGAGGTTTTGTATTTGAATATACCTTTGTCTGATCACAGTTTCTGTTCCTCATGTTCTAAACTAGAGAAAGACATAGATAAATAGGTAGAGGGAAGAGGGAATGAGAAAAAGAATTAGGGAGAGACTTTATTTCCCATTATATGTACAGAGCTGTCAGAAAGAAAGAGAAGGAAAAAGAAAGAACTTGCTCCATTGTTACTTAGTTTAAAAATAAAAATAAGCTTTGCTACTTTATTCCAAATCTAAGCTGTATAACATTATCAGTTTTAAAGCTGGTGCTGCTCAGGACAGGTTGGCTGATGGATGCTGGTTATTGCAGATTATTTCAGTTATCTACTCTGTTAACCAAGGTCGAACATTTAGGTCTCAGCAAAATAAACAAGAGAAAAACAAACAGAAAAAAAACCTCTAGAGTAGTTGCAGATTTTTTGTGAATATCCCTGCACACAAAAAGTGAACATTTTCCAGCCACAGTTAAAATAGCCTATTACAATTATTCATTACTCTGAAGCAAAGCAATTAGTGTTGCAAGGAACTGCTTTGACTGTGGACTTTGATTTTGTTTGCACACCTTATTTAATTGTTGTATTAAATAAAGCTCAATCAAATGAACACCTGCCACTGGTCTGTGTGGGGGGAAAAGAAAGCATTATTAACAGAGTGGCAGCTGCCAAAGCCAAAGCATGACAGTTTCCTTACATACCTGGCAGTTAGGTTAAAAAACAAATAACAACCCTGTGGTAGTATTTTTTTGTAACCATACTGTCACTGCTAGACAAATTCCAATCTAAAACAAAGCAATGATTGACTTACCTGTAGTGAAAAAGTGTTGACAGGAATCAGATCATATCTGCCTTCAAAGCATCAAGGATTACTAATTCAATTCAGCTTTCTATCTATCTATCTATCTATCTATCTATCTATCTATCTATCTATCTATCTATCTATCTATCTATCTATCTATCTATCTATCTATCTATCTATCTATCTATCCATCTATCCATTATTGAGGCACCATCTATCCATCTATCTATCTATCTGGTTCCTTATTCTTTGGTCATACTTTACTTTCTGCTGTACCCATACATTACTGAATAATTTATAAAATGTAAATTTTAAATATTAACTTAGACATCCACCATGTGAAGCATCTCTTTGAAATGAAATAGAATTGCTTCAATTAGTTTCCACAGTCAAATATCCATGAAGACATGTTGAGGTTGATGATGTGCATGATGGTCCGGGGGGATAACGCTGACAGATAAGACGGATGGATATTATTTCCTTTAATAAAACAGATGTGCATTTTAATTGGCTTTGGGATATTTTTCACGCAATAAGATAGCTTGCTCATTTAAAAAAAAAAGGAAACTAATATTACTTCATCAGAATTCGTCTTCTATTAGAGAGATGAAGTGACATGCAGCCAAGCTGTGAGAGCTACTTCCATCCGATCTACATTTGCCGATGTACAGAATTTGTATTGCGTGGTGCATAGACCCTAACAAAGTATTCAATCTTTGGAGAAAATGTAGCTTCACTTCTTTGGAATAATTCAGCATCTAGTGTAGAAGTATTTTGCAAGACATATTTATTCAAATAATCCTTTTTAAAAATCGTTTCAGGAATAGACAAATAATTGTTTCTTCTTAATAATCAGATTTTACCATCAAAAATCCAGTAGTAAACTTCAACATCATTTAAGAGATTTAAAAAAAAAAACATCCTCTCCTCTCTGTCAGTGTACAAATTGCAGAACAAATCCCCAGCCAGTTATGCTATCTTATTTATGTAATCTGACTGGAAAGTGAAACAGAACATGACACCAGTTTGAAGTGTGAGCACCGTTACCAACTTAGCAACATCATCGGCATATTTAGTGACTTTTCAGACCCATCTAGCAACCTTTTCTTTCTGAAAAGAGACTAGAGACAAATTTAGCAACTTTCTCTGGTTTTTTGGAGTCTTGGCAACAAAATGAGAAAGCATTGATAGTACTCAAAATCAAAGGACCTGAAAAAAACTTGATCAGTGGCATCCATAATAATTATAATATGTATATATTTATAATTGACTAAATGTTCAGTATGAGTGTGGCAATCATGTAAGTGTATGACCAGGGGCTCTTGAGATTTTATTTGTTGATGTAAGGTTTATGTGTACATTTAATATCCGTGAGTGTGTGTCTCCACATCAGTATCAACTCTCAGATTATGGAGCTTTTTATTTTTCATGATTCAAGGTCATTGACAAACTGATTAGATGTTTTCTGACAACTTGTGTGGTAATTCATGTCATTCATTTGAATTCCACTTAGATTTTCCTGGGGAACACACAGTCATGCCTAGGGTTTAAGCATCAAGAAACTTCCCCACTATTGCTGATAGATCCTGTGGAACTGAAGTTTCTATGGAACTCAATCTTCTTGGTTTCAAGTTTATGAATTAGTAGCTCCAAAGGTGTCAGCTATGAAAGCCTCTGTATTCCAAGGCAAGTTCTTTCCAATCAATATCCGCCTCTTCTCTGAAGGTTAGTTTTTCTCCTCACTGGGACATTGGTCTTTGAGTGACACTTCATCAAGGAACACTCTGAATTTATCTTTTACTTCACATATTGTCTTAAATCAGTCCTCCAACAGACTGAATACTACAGTCCTCTACGACATTGAAAAATGTGTTTCCACTCTTTCCACTGCAGTGGTAACTATCCTGTCATCTGCCTCACAGGAACACTTTTCCTTTGCAGTATTTTTCTTGCTAGCTTTCATTTTATGTCTGGGCCATTGTCTTCTTTGGACTTTAAGTTTAAACCAATGCTTTACTCTTATGCATAAGTTACACTGTATCCAGTTGGCCACCTGAAAGGGATAGATAATTTTTAAATGGTTTTGAGCACTGTAATTTTTAATGGCCACTGTTTTATCATTAGTATATTGTGGTAAAATCTTGTAACATGGGTAGACTAAACTAGTGTTTCCCAACCCTGGTCCTCATGGCACACTGCATGTTTCCTGTTTCCCTGCCTCAGCACACCTGATTTCACTTGATGGCTGATTAACAGGCTTTTATTGAATTATAATCAACTGAAGCAGGTGTGTTAAAGCAGGCCCATCTTTCTACCAAATACTTACATTGTGAGGATCCACTTCTCCTTATGGGAGCCAAAGCCCTAACCCCATAAAATGAAGTGTTGTTGCTGGGCTAAGGGCTAGTTTGAGGACTAAAGCATAAATTGGGTTTATGTATGGTTTAGAGTAAGTGTCAGGATTATAGAAGTCAATGAAAAATTATTGAAAGTCAATGCAATGTACTTGTGAAGTTAGAAAGAGACTTGTGTGTGTGTTTATGTCAAGAACACACAAATGGGACCATTAGAAGAGAGTAATCTGTATGTGCTTACTTTTCTTCATTTGCCTTCAGCCAAGGATCGACAACGGAGAAACTCCCATCTAACCCAACTCGATATTCCCTACAGCCTCTCTTCCTTGCAGCAGCCAGTGTGGGGAGATCTGACTCATCCTGGGGTGAAGCCTCTTCCCTTGTTCCACCTCCCACTTTTCTCTTCTCTGTCTTGCTATTGCTCTGTGTGCACCAGTCATCTGTTTATGTGCCTGGATCTTTTGCCTTTTCAGGGCTGACTTGAGAGTCACAGTGGCACCAGTGCCCCCAGGCCAAAACAAGTCTTGATGAGAAAAGGCACACGTTTCTCTTTCCTTTCCTCCCAGATGAGTACCACCTCCCTGTATGTAGTCTATATGTGGCTTCCTATTGCTGAGGATCCTGATTAAGTTGCTTGTGTATTTAGGTAGATCAAACAAGCACACCTTAGTGCCATTTGAGACGTTTTTACTTTTTATTTTTTTATCTAAAGCCCAAAATACACACCTGAGACACTCTCCTTAGTTCAAAAAATGTCAATCTTTTAACAAAATTATCACCCCAGATGTATGATAAAGAACTTCTTTGTATTGAAATGTTGTATTTTAAACCTTTCTTAGACTAGACATTTAAACTCTGTGATTCATTGATGTATTTTTTCAGGATTCTTAAGTGTCTTTGCCATAGGCTTGTATATTGAGAAGTCTTTATCTTTTTATTTCTTGCCATTTAAATCAGAAATAAATTCAGGAAATACCTGAATAGTTTGAAAAGCTTCAACTTTGACAAGCATTTTAGCTTTTCTAATAATTAATGTCTCAGCTTAATCTAGTCTGTCATCTTTAAAACCCAGTTGATGTGACTGTGGTGGAAGCATTCCTTTGGAAAACGAGACTACTAAAATATGATGATCATCAGTTGTCGCTGATTGCATTTACATAAGTAGATGCAATGTAAACGGGTGATGTTTGCCCTTGTCCACAGCAAACAAGACAAAGAAAACAGGACTAAAAGCTACAGAAGTGGTTTGTGGTGGAGACAGTGGCTTAGGAGGAGGGGGTCCTTCCTGCAACAGGTGGGTTTCAGGTTCAAACCCCTGCTCTCCATCTTAGTCACTTTACTCTTGTGTCCTTGGGTAAGACACTTCACCTGCTTTGCCTGCTGATGGTGGTCAGGGGGGCTGGTGACACCAATTGAATGACAGCCTCACTTCTGGCATTCTGCCTCAGGGCAGTTGTGGATACAATGCAGCATTCAGCCATCAGAGTGTGAATATGTGTGGGAATGGGTGACTGACTGTAGTGTAAAGCGCTTTGGAGTCCTGAGACTTGAAAAAGTGCTAAACAAGTGAAAGCCATTTACCATTAGCATTTATGTCTGATAGACTGCAAACACATTTTGTGCGATTAGACACAGTCATCTAAGCATTCAATATCCAAATATTTTCAAATGAAATCCTGACAAGAGACACATATTTTTCTTGAAAACCTGGCCAGACTGCCTCATGTTGCTAACCAGCAGGAGGATGACCTAACCTTAAACCAAAGGAGGCTTCCAAGCAAATGTTGCAACATTTTAATGAGCCTTCAGACGGTCTGTGTTTTAGATACTTTGCTGACTCAAAGTTCATAATGATAGAGCAGTTTTGACTAGTGCACACTTATTAGACTTGTATTTTCCTAATAAATTAAACAAGCAGATTTATTTATGCTTGTCTTTTATTTACTATGAAATACAGTAACACTGGGTGTTTTCAAGTGGTTTTATTGTGTCATTCTGTTGAGCATACCTACAAATTAATTCATATAAAATCTCAACCCCTTACGGATGAAATTATATTTTGACTTAAATTATGATGTTCTACTCCAGGCTTTGCAAATGATTGGTATTAAATTCCCTGGCTAAACCTGACTTTGGAGAACTCTCTGTGATTTGGTGTCAGCCAACCTGACACCAAAAATCCATAAAATGCATGAAATATGCGCATTCATCTTTTTATTCCATCCGTAGCTCAAATGAGAAGGTCACAAAAGTCTGGACGGTGTCATAACTACATCTGTCACACCTTGTTTAATTAACCATGGTGAAACTGGAAAGGCAAGGAATTACATTTCAATGGACTATGAAATGCCAGGTTAGGTAATTGGACTTTAAGGACCGAGGAGTGACAGTTAATACTTTGATGGCAAACCAATGAGGCCACCAGCATGTTTGTATTCAGTCTGTTAATTCACAACATAAGTGAGGAGATGTTATCACGTTAAGGCCATACGGGAGCTTCTATGCATCAGTGTCTGTTGCTTGCTCTAAAAACCCCCACACAGCATGGTACTCTTCACAACTAATACCCTCTATTAGGAGCTTGCAGCACATTGCAGGTCTTTGTACACAAATCTCCTTTAATTATGGGATTTATATGCGAGCATAGTGCAAACATGAATAAATAAGTGCAGAGCTGGTGAGAAAAACACAGCCCGTTAATGCTTCCTTGGAGCGTGGGATTCTGCAAGGTCGCCACAGACAAGGTGCAGGGTTTATGACAAGCATCTCAAATAGAGCAAAGTGTTCCCTCGAAGAGTTAAGCAGAACATATTTCCTTTGCATGATAGCAAATAGAGCTGTTGAAATTGTTATTGATATTAAAGATAAGTATGCTGAATTTGATACAGCAAAGGTAGCATCATTTAAAATATATATGTTACGATCAATTAAAGTCCTAAGCTGCACAAG
This sequence comes from Xiphophorus couchianus, assembly GCF_001444195.1. Lineage (NCBI taxonomy): Eukaryota > Metazoa > Chordata > Actinopteri > Cyprinodontiformes > Poeciliidae > Xiphophorus > Xiphophorus couchianus. The sequence continues at coordinate 6,451,423 of NC_040239.1, forward strand.
CAGAACCCAATAAATTAACCTCATTGTTATAGCTAACAATAGTGGCTTGTGGTAATCAGATGATGCAGGACACTGGCTGTACTGTACTGTATATAAGCCAAATAACTTGCTTGCCTGTGCATTGTGCCACTGGGGAGGGCTATTTAAGATTGAAGCAGTGTGTTAGACAGCGAATAGGAAAAGCCTTTTTGTGTCCATGAATACCCGGGCAATCAAGGCATCAATTATTCAAGCTGCATGCAGAGAGAAACCATTGCAAGCTGTCCATCGGCACTTCAGCCCAGGACTCCTAATGTTGTACAGGCAGCAGAAGAACACAAATGCAACAAAGCTATTAGACAAAAAGCAATGCATGGAGAAAGCTGTACAAATAGACAAAAGACGGTCTGGATATGTTGATGACTTATTCAAACAAAAGTTGCTTTAATTAAACTTTTCAATCAAGTAGCCTTTCAACAGACATGAAAGCATCTGTACCATGTGGAATATGGCGCAGCCATTACACAAATCTTTTCAAATCAATTATGAGAGAATATGTTGTAGTCCAATCAATTCTACCAGAAATATTACAAACCAAAACATTATGAATATAATGTAATTTTTTAGGAACATGCTTTTTTAATATGGTGGCTTAATGACAAAGTGTAAGCATGGCATTCAGCAAGCATTCTTACGACAAGTGTTGTACATTAGCGATGGACAACACAATGCCAGTGAGAGGGTATTTTCTGCTTTTAAATATGTGTACATCCCTAAAACCTATAGCCAAACAAACTTACAGTAGACTCATTTATCTGAGTTCTGTCCTTAATGTAGTTGAAGTTTTTTACTCCATAAACTGTGTCATCATGTTTTACAGTCTTAAAATCTGAAAAGGTTGAAAGAGTAAAACTTATATAAACACCCTTGGCCTTTCCAATGGTGTTGAAGCAGAGAAGTACTTTTAAAAACACTTTTCTGAAGCAAAAAGAACACCAAAACAACCAAAAGAATCCAACAACCAGAACACTAAGGAAACCATGGCCTTTAGGAGCATAACTTTTAACATGTGAGATAATGTTTTATGTTTTGTTTTTCTTCTGTTTGTGACTGTGTGAGTGCCAAAGGATCCTAAAGCAAGGGACAACCTTCGACTACAATGCCGTCTGCATCTTTAACTTTTTTTTCTAACCACAACACCCGTAGAAATAGCTTGGAGAAAGTTGGGGTGGCTGAAGCCATTTGGCATCAGTGCAAGAAGGCAAAGTAGAAACAAAATCTATCTGAATGCAATCAGAATTATAAAGTATTGAAATGTTTTTACCACAACCGTCATTGAATACTGTGGTGAATTACAAGCAAATAGGGCTCACCACAGGGTGCTAAAACACATTCATATAGTGCCGGTTTGCTAAGTCTCCAGCTTGCTGCCCTATGATACCTTCTCAGCTTATCATGTTCTTAAAAGATTTCAATTAGTCACTTTTTAAGTGACTAATTTGTTGGTTTATGCTCACTCTTGTTGTAGAAATGGTGATAAGGTTTGGAATGTATTCACTTCATTCAAGTGATTAATCCATTTTCAATCAATAACCAGTTTCTTAACTTTCTTTTATGTTCCACTTGAAAAATTTGACTTTTTGCTCATTTGTTTTATGCTTTTCAAAGTTCAATGTTTTCTATTCTCAATGGATGCAAAAGAAACAGTTTGAAAACAGGAAAACAGAACCTGGCAGCAGTTTCACAATGTCTCTGAATGTGAGAGAAGATTTGGACAGGCTGTGGCAGTAGCTGCCATGCTGTGAAAGACTGGAGGATGAATTGCGCTTGAGCTATGAGCATGGCACCTCAGGTGAGCAGAGATTGTCACTGGAGAGTGTGGCAGGCTAACGAGGAATAACTGGCAATTGAGACAGGAATATCTGCAGAGGCCAGATAGCCAACACGTAATTTCAGGGTTTTGGCCACACAGTATCAGCTCATTCTGAAGCCCAATCGGGTCACCTTGACATGCTGCGTAGGCTTGGGGTGGGAAGTTTTTGATGCACTTTTCATATGTTAATTTTTGTACATTTCTTCAGTGTAAACATAAGCAGGATCTTCCATAAGAATAGTACTAGAAAAAATTAAGAAATGCTTAAAATCTTAGCTATATGATAACATAAATATTTTCACAACTTTTAGACCTTTTCTTAAGTCGTTCTGCTAATGTTTTGAAACTTTTTCTCAAAGACGGAAGTTAACAAGTCAAGTTTGTGTCATGGAATAGATCTGTCAGTTTGCTTAGGGTTATTCTGAGGGAACAAGAACTGTAGAAATGTCCTAGGGAGATGACAGAGCATCTAATGATTTACTTGCCAGCAGTAATGACCCTGTGGCCATTACCTCTTTACAATGCAACTGGTAAATGCAAATAAAGGTGCATTATAAATGTATAAACAGCAAACACTCATTTGAAACAATTAGAAACATCATGTAACCAGTGACATGGGGTGAGGTGCAATGCTGGTGAGGCACTGACTTAATCATAATCAGATTTACAAATATAGACCCCCTGCATGTTATTGTTTACATAAGAAACTTTTGCGCATGTGGACAATGCTGGAGGGCAAAAAGACAATTTTTTTACATGTCGTGCATAGCCGCGCTGCGGCCGTATAATAATAATAATTAATATAATAATTCCGTTAACTCAATCAAACTTGGACATGTAGATATTGCTCGGCCCTGGTAGCAAGTGATGAGATAAAAAGGGAAGAAAGTGAGGGTATGAATTGGGAAACAATTGTTCTGACCTAACTGACCTGGCCCATAATGATGATATAATGTATTACTCATCTGACAATAAGGAATTAGTTAAAGGCAATTGAAGAAACGAATGCAGAAAAATACCACATTTAAAGTTTTCCCACCGGCAACAATTGTTGCATAGTATAAAACCTACATTTTCACTAACATAACCTACATAAAATGTAATAATTCATAAATATGTGTTAGGAAGGTCCAAGGATTGAAATGTATGCACTTATTTTGTAAGAAAAAAAATTGGGATTAAACGGGTTAAACAGTCTTTGATTTAATTTTATAAGTTCAAGTGATCTCAGTAATTTAGCTAAGTTGAATAAAACATTATTAGAGGAATGCATGATGAATCTGTCATTATCCAGTTCTATATATTTACAGTCACATGTGGTCTTAAACCTAACCATTCCTCAGAGCTGCACAACAATGTTGACCTTGTATGTTTCCCAAAATGTCTCTGTGTCCCACTCGGCTGCACGGATTTTGAACAAGCAAATTATTTATTTACAATGTTGCCTTTCTGTCACACGTTTGGTGCTTCTTCCAGGAGTCAAACACCATACAGCACTAAATAAGATCTCCAGGGATCCTCACACAGGCTCTTCCCCTTAACTTTTCATGTAGGGGAAAGGAAAAATGTTGACACAAATTTGTCCTCCTTGCCCTTAACAGGATGAAAAAAGGCTAGTAAAAATAGGTTAAGCCTCCTCTGACCACCTAAACGCCATTGACACTGTGAACTAAGTTCATATTCACAGCAAAACTGGAGCGCAAATGCCCCCCCCAAAAAACATTTCCTAGTCAGTATATTAACGCTGTAAGACAAATTATACTATATTTAATATTACATGTTCATAAAACCTTATAAAAACACAGAATAAATCTAATCTGAATACACATTTCCACAAAACCAGCAACAATATTTAGCTTTTGTTTATTTATCTTTTTCTGCATCCAGGTATCCACAAACAAACTGGCATGACCTGTCTTTTGTTCCTTTGATTCATACAAACCATAAACCAGAATTGGAAACTCTAAAAAATCATGGCATATTTTTTGTTTATTGATACTCATTACTGTAACCTGTTTTTAGCAATTAAACAAAGGGTCAACATTATTTGTAAAAGTATATCACAAGGAAACAGCATGTAAACCTATAATTAAGAGGATGTTTTGTTTAAATTTTTAAAAAGCCAGTGGGTCTGCTGCCCATTTCTAAATAACCCAGATCCATAGATGATGGAATCCATTATTACTTTCGTAAATAGTGCAATGTTGTGTGACGTCTATGTTCTTCTTCTCTGCATGCGGGTTGTTTTTGTATTGTAAATCCTTCAAACAGAAGTCTGTAATATGAATGACCACATAAAAAAATTGGATTTCAGCAAAAAATCTGAATTAAGCATCAAGACCTGCTGTGTGAACGTACTCTTATATATGAGCATTAAACCATATCTGTCAACGACTGCAAGACGTCCCACCAGTCCACTTGAGGGGGGCCTGGTGGGGAGGCGCCCTGTCGGACTGGGGAGCAATAACTAAATTTAATGGAAAAGTCTTTGTCAATGACAATAATCTAGAAGAGGCTGAACAAAATTTCTAGCATGTTTAAGATTATTGTTTATGCACAACTCATGTAAGAGTTAAAGCGAACTGCAGCTACAACAGCTCTAGGTGGTACATGAACACTTTACAGAGATACTGAAAGCTAGACTGCCTATTAACTTATAGATGCTTGCCTCTTCTCTTATACTCTCCAAGCTGTAACGTCTTCTAAACCACTAAACCATTTTTCCACATGCCTCGCCGTGTTTATGGCCCCTTTAATGCACCCCATTATACACATTAGTTGAGGACATCCTGTACTTTACTTCTAAGAGCCTCTAATAATGGTTCCAACCAAGGCCCAGATTAGAGTAATATTGAGTATTTTGCTACATCTTAGTGACCTAAAATGTGTATTTATAGTAGTTTGTGAATTTGTGGAGTGTTGGAGAAGTAGTGAAAACATCTACTGGAAGCTGTGTATGACCGATAGCTCAGTGTCGGGGTGTATGTGAGAGGATGCTCTTGTGTGGTTAGACTAATGAGGGTCTATATAGAGGATAGCTGTTGAATGGCAGCAATGATTTATGCCAGTAGGATGGACAGTGAGCTAGGAGGAAACATTCATCTTTCCATTGAGCTGCTGTCACAGACACACAGACAGGAAGCATTTACACATAGCAGACCCAAGCATTCGCACACGGAAAGATACTCATACACAGTGGTTAATTTAAAAAAAAAAAACATGTAGAATTTTACACTTCACAATCCTTGAGAACAAACTGACCACTGTTCAGTGGTTGTTAAGTGTTAGAATGGGTTTTACCATAACAACTGTGATCCTTTCTTCAGTGGCACTTCAACCACTCTGAGACATTACAGCGTCCTGGCCTGCATTATGTAAAGCACCTTTCATCCTCTAAAAGACTCCGGCTTCATGCAACAATACTCTGTATTTGTAGTTTGGGTCATTTGTCCTGTTTATCAGTACAATCACAGGTCAATCAAGAAATATCTTTTCAAAAGTCACTTGTATTGCCATAGAATTATTTTACTGGTATTATGCTTAGAGTCACACAGATGTAAGGTGTGATGTAAGGATGAAGTGTTGTCTATGTGCGTTGATCACCTTCAAACTGCAAATGTGAAAATGATCCAGGAAAAAGGCTCAGCCTTATTTGAACAGCTAAGGAATTTATTTCAAACCAAGTTTGTATTACAACTTACCAATTTACAAGTAAGTTTAGATGAATCTAAGCCAAATCATAGAATGATTTCTGACAAATTATAACAAAGCCTCCTTTTATAGATGGTTAAGATGATACATATGGTTTTTACATATTGTTCCAATTATCACACATGAACAGTTTGACATGAGGGGGTGTTCCATCTCATGTTCCCAGGGTGTGCTATCACCACAAAGAACCTCATAAAACAGAATGTTGTCAAACTCTAACATTGTGGCTCTACGATTCATTGTGTTATTATTAAGCATGCCTAGCATCGCAGGCTCTTTTTTTTTTGTTCAGTCTCCTTTTCTGCTAATAGGAATGAACTCTTGGTGAACCAATATAAGGATGTAAACATCTTATTCCATCATTTATGAACAAAGCGAGCACCATTCCAGCCTTGTTGAACTGAAACGCAGCATTATTCCACTGTATACAAACAAGATCTCACAAAGAATGAATAAACTGAAAGGAGCCCTTTGATGAAGTTGACAAAAGACAAGGTTAACCCTTTGATGCCTGAATTTTGAAAGGCTGTCTCAGCTTTTTCTTCAGAGTTTGTATTTCCGTCAAGTCAGAAATAATGAATTACTTTTGATGTGTCACACATGTCTCCCCCCGAGCTACATGCACCTGATCACTCAAGAAAAATAGTATGATGTTAGTGTAATAAATAAATGTTTTTTAATTGAAAATTCATGAATATCAATTTAAATTTATGCTTTGAAAAGTCCTTTGACATAATTTCATGTTTTTCCTATTAATGTCTATATGTCAGACATGAACAACACTATATTGAGTCCCCATTCGTCTTTTATGGATGCAGGATTCGAATTACCAGGTCCTTATATTAATTTCACTATACTTCAACCAGCAAAAGATGATTTAAATCCTTAGACTGCGGAGGAAGTTATGGCGTTTATAATCCCTATTTTGTTCTGGTGAATGTTAAATCTAAGTTGAGCTAAAAAATTAATAAATTAGAAACAGAAGCTTCTTTGTTTTTGCTTTTGCATGTCTTTTTGCACATTATATTTAGAAAGACCAAGGCAATATTTCTAAGACAGAGCTTTGAACGGAGAGTGCCCAACAGTGCATAAAGACGGTTGAAGTCACAGGTTAAGGAATGGTACAGATGGAAAGTCTGCTTCTGCACAGTAGACTGTGTTTATACAGTCCGTGAGTTTAGAGGGAGCAAAGCCTGATATGGGAAACTCAATATGTGCTGTCTGTACTTCTGTAAAGAGATTTAGCATTCAGAGATTTTTTTGAAATTCTTTCCACAATTTCTACAGTTTGACCCTTCTCCCCAGATCAGTGCACAGATTTGTAATATCGGTTCATTTAAAATGAACTCCTCCTGTGTTCAGATAAGGCTATGCTAGAAGAGTCTTCTCTGGAACATTCTCACATTTTTAAAGGTGACTAAACTCTCATTCACACTCAATAATTTTGAAGCTGAGCCTACAATCTGGTCATAAAACAGCTGTACAAAATGCACATACATAAGATTTTGATCAGGTAATATTAATTTGTATGTCTGGACACTTTTTAAATACAAACTGTTATATGCTATATGAAATTCAGTGAAACATCCATTTTCCTCTATGTTTCTGTTTTGTCAGTCGAGTGAGTTGTAAAATCTTTTTCCACCTAAATCCACCCTCTCATGTTTCCACTTTCCACTTTGCTTCCACAGTAAATCCTCACCTCTCATCTTTCTGTATCCACCTTTATCTGTCTCCTCTTCCATCCTGAACAGATTAGGTGTCCAAGACTGCTCTTCTTTCACTCCGAGACAATTCCCTATCCACCAGGGGTATAGTTGTGTTTGAATAATCTTTGAATTGAGTAGTAAATATCTTTCCATGACAAGCTGTTTGGATTAGTGCTCATATGCAATATGATGCTTTATGCATCCTGGCTCAGACTGGCCAGCCTGTAATGTTGCCAGGCTGGAGCTACTCTGTCAAGTTCCTCAGAAACACTGCAGAGAAAAATGGCCTTTCTGAGCAGGCTTGAAAATTCAAATGTCTCATTGACGCTAAATTCTTCTGATGAAGCGGTTCAGTGAGCTAATACATCTGATATAGTGAATGTGTATAAAAAAACCCATTTAGGGATATGGATCAATTTTGGGTGTAAGTTACTGGGAGATTAAAGGCAAGAGATTGGTATCATGTTAATCCTGCGAAATTGCATGCTCCAAATAACCCATCCACTAAGGTCAAATTTTACACCAAACTGACTCTGGATTATATTCAATTAATGTCACACAATGACCTTGCGTGGTATTTCAGCAAAAGTTGCTGGGGAGTTCATCAGGATTAATGAAATCAGCCTTCAGGCTTATCCCCTGATTCTTACCGTCATAATCCTACGCATTGTTTGCACTGAGACAGGCAAGAATCTGAATGTATTCATCATTCCCTTCAGCAGTTTCCCATATTTATCCAACACTAAAGCAATCACGCTGATCAGCAGAGGTAATCAACAGTGAAATCACATCACTCACCTCAGTGGAATATTGATAAGCATTCAACCATTAAACTATTTGCTCCAAAGGGCTTACGGTAAGGACATTCAAGAGGGCACCGTATGACAAAGACCTCATATTCCCCTCACATTTTATACGCACTCTCTTTAATGGAAGTCATCTGTACCTTATTGAGCTACTATAAAACAGCAGGTGTTAAAAGCAGCCACAAGCCCTGACAGTTAACTCCTTCCAGTGGGAGTACATTTTAGCTAGCTTAAATATGGTGAGCTGTGCACGAAGCGCCTACAAACTGTATAACCGCTTTTTCTCAAAATTATAGTCTAATGATTATGGGTCTCTACTGCATGAAAAGGATTTTAATATCTTGGACTTGGGAAACAGTCAGTGGGTAGGTTTGGGTATAATTCCTATACTTGTGTTTCATAAACTGAGCCACTTAGACATAACATTAAAATATACTTTTATAAAAACAAAATCTTGAATTTAATTTAATTTTCTTCAACCATTCAACTTAAAAGGCGAATGTAACTCAAGATCAGTCGTCTTCCTCGGTGTTTCTTGCATCAAGTTTTCTCTTTTATGTCTGAATTCAAAGCTTTGCCAGGACTCCCACGTACGTCTGATTCTTAAAGTCGCTGTCTGCCCTCATAAATAGATGTTAACCTTCTACTTCCTCAGCAGTACCTATCAATTTTTGAGTTTATAGATCAATAACAGTTTCTCCTGTTTTGCAATCAAAGCATCAATTAGGGAAACATTTGGCTGATTTCTTTATTTGAAGACAAAAGAGAAGACATTAAATTATTAATTAGGTAAATGCAAGTAGTGATGTGCAAAAACAATAATATCGTGGGGATGCAGATAACAGATATGTAACAAATTTGCTCAGATTTATGATTGCCAAATGACAGAAAATATTCAAGCATAGAAAAAACACTGAGTTTTCCAGTGTGTCAATCCGGATATTAAAATCTACTGTGTCAAATGCAATAATGATATTAAATTTAAAAAAGACATACAATTTTGATTCATTTCTATTGAATTGTTGGTCATTCAAAACCTTTTAATGAAAGTTAATGGCTGTGGTGTGGCAAAAAAATGACTGAAAAGCATTTGAGAGATTTTTCTAATTAAATAACATTAATTTGTTGATAAACTCCATTTTCACTAATCTTTGTTAATAAAGTCGGAATAGTCTTCTGATGACATATTTAGGCTTTTAAATAGCTGTTTGATCACTGTAGTTTTCAAGGCTTAAAGGAGATAGAAGTTTCTCCTTAATCAGTCTCCTGTTTTTTTTATCCTCATGGATATTTCATGAAGGTATTTGTTTTAGTCTTCTTGTGGATAAATGACCACCTCATGGAGAAGGAGAGTCTTCGTTTCCATTTTACTCTTAGATTCAAATGCATGTTTACTTCAATGCCAAAGATCACATCTTTGACAGAATAATCAGTAATGATTTTTGTACAGCAACATTCAGGCTGTTATCGGTCCTTTGAGATTAACTTTCAAAGGACTCGGGAATCAAACTCCTGATTCATATCAGATTGACTGTGCAAAAGCATTCTGAACAAATCCTTACAGCAGCCTGCTTCCAAGCTCTTGGAAATCAAATCAGTGAAGTGAAACCTTTTAAAGATTTCAGCTTAGTGATGGATAACAGGGGACTCTTAAAACCCCCAACCCTTCCTGCACATGTTGTGCCCTGCCGAGAAAAATCATATCTTCATTCAAGGTCCAGTTAAGGGAGCAGGGGAGGGTTACTGATGGCACTCACCTTACTAGTGTTGCCCGTCTCCGTTTTCCTATATAATATGCAAAGTTGATGGCTGTTAATCCATTATTGATGCTCCATCCTGTCTGATATTCAAAGGCCAGGTTTTGACCAAGCCCATCCATCTCATGGATATTTTAGGACCCTTTCTCCCAGAATATTGCTGCTTCAATTCCTGGAAGAAAAAAGATGAACAAATAAAGTACATTTGCTGTTACACTGGCAGCATTTTTGTTTTTCAGAAAAAAAAATCTTACTACATTTGTAGAATATTTGTGTTAGACATATATAATTATTTCTGGGTATGACAGTACATAAATTCATAAAATACACAGCACAGCCCCATTGGTTTGGTTCAGACATGTACCAAACAAATTCAGAGTTATTTTATACTTAAACACATGCAGAATGTTTTTGTGCAGAACGAAGTGCATAATGCAATGTTCTGTTGCCCATCTTTAAAAAGTGACAGCTGTTAAGAAAAAGGATTAATTTTAGTACTTAATACAGTTAATCTTACGCATGTGTAAAAAGGGTAGGTTTGATACTCTTGTTTTGAACCGGACAGACAGGGGTTAGAATGCAGATCACTAAATGGGGCCTTTTGCGGCCCGGCTAGAACACAGAGCCATAAATTCGCATTCCTGCAGGCAGTTGGGGGGAGACCTGCTGGAGGCCAGCATCTGCGATGGTGTGAAACTAATGCAAAATAGACTAATGCAAAATAGAAGATTGAAACCCCTTAACATTTAATTTCTAAGTATTAATACCATGTTTTTACTGAAGATTGTATTATCTCATTTTAAAACTACTAAATGATGAATGTATTTGAAAACTGTATTATCTGTGACGAGATTAGAAGCAAATGGAAATTGTTTGAATGAAAATGTTTTCTTTACTATTAGAAAATGACTCAGGAATTATACTTTATTTTATCCTGTGGATTTTATGTATTATTTTGGCAGAACTCAATCTTTTGGGGGGCTGACTGTGCAAAAGCAAAAACTGGGGTTTGCAAAGATAACATTTCCTTGAAAATTACCAGATGCAAGTCTCTTCGAGAACTTTAGGAGAGATAATGGAAGAGACGTCAGATTCCGAGGGTGTCTGCGAAATCTTATCTTAGGAGTTTCGGCGCCGGGGACATCCGTACCTGGCACGGTACAAGATTAAGTGGTCCGCCCTTGTCTCTAGACAGAAACCAGACGCCTTTGGAACTTCGCTGTAAATTAGGAGACTTCTCAAGTTTCCCTTAGAAACTCCATATGGGAGTTTCTAATTGGTCAAAGAACGGAACGCCTTAATTGAATATATTAAATTGAAGAAACACCCACTCAGTATAAAATTTCATGCAAGCGTTGAAAATTCAGAATGCTACCACTGTTTTGCTTTTTGGCATAAAGCTTTCTCCAAAGATGCGTCTTTGCCCCCCCTTGTTTTCTTTGTGTTTCTTTTTCTATTTTTCCTGTTACGGGCAATGAATATATATCTCTGTACCTCTGCAGCTTTGCTAATTGATTCATGCGTTGCTTTATGTGGAATTAAACACTGTGATCTGTGATGTCAACGCGCAGTGTCGTGGTTTCACTTTCTCCAGCCGCAGCCCGCCTGCTAAAGATCCCGGGACTCTAAGGAAGAAGGAGCCAAACTTTTGTCCAAAGTTAATGTTAAATTATTCTTCCTTAATACAGCAAAACAACAGATATATCTCCCTGGTAAGCAAACTCTCAAGTTTGTGAGCAGTTAGCTATTCATGCAAATATATATATATATACCAGGTGATGCCTATAGTTGTAATTTGGACATGGTGAAATGCATAAAACAAACAGCAATAAACTTACAGATGAGGAACTTTTACTGACATGTATCACACTAGCAAGTGTTACAGAAAAAAAATCTGAGTTTCGAATGCATTTAAACCAACCTTTACTATTTTGGAGAAAGCATGAAGCAGTGGGAAGATCAGTGTCGATTCAACAGCAAGAAAAAAAAAACTGAACGAAAGCATTCACAGTGATGCGAGGAAAAATTCTGGAAAGGGAGTGATGTTAGAGGTTGTCTTTCACTTTAACTGCGGAAAGATAAAAGTTAAATTTGAGTAGCCTCACATAGGACTGTTTACTGTCTGTCACATATTCTTAAGAAGTACATGTACAAATAAGGAACATTTACTGAAATGTATCACACTAGCAAGTGTTACAGTAAAAAAAAATCTATAAGAGTTTAAAATTTAAGTGACAGTTTTCGGAACGGATGAAGGAAATCACAAACTCATAGTCAGTACTGACTAATCGTGCTACCATAAATAATACAGTAAAACAGTTCAACTGTAGGTTTTCTTTAGAGGTATGTGTTTACTCTTACGCAGGGACGCACACGGACGCACAAATGGCTTGGTGACCAAAGCCTTAGGTAATTACAAGATTCTAAATCTAAACTTCTCTAAGAAAGGTGACAAACTGTATATTATTATTGCATCACTTCAATAAGTGATACTGATTATCACTTATTGTTTTTCATACTTCAATTGTGTTGTACTTTCAATCCCTCACACGTGGTCACATATGCACACACACACCCCACACGCACACACAGGTACACTGAGCACTACTGCCATCGTCCCTTCCCCAGAGGTCATGAGAATCATCCTGTGGTGGCGTTTGAATTATAGCTTCCAGACCTTCTTAGAGGTTGGAAGGAGTATACCAAAACAAAGTGTCACAAAGTTGGTGAGCAAATGTCCTGTCCATCCTGAGGGGCTTTTACACCCCTCCACCCCCACCCACCCCGATGGCATGTTGAGCAGGGTTGGGGTCAGTCCTCTCCCCCCTTCACGCTGTGTATCAGGAAGACCTTCTGTTTAAAACCAGAGGTAAATACAACATCCGTAATTATTTAAACTTCTCTGGGTATAGTATACTCTATAATATTCTTGATTATCTAACACTTATTGTTTTTATACTTTAATTGTATTACTCTTAAAACTCAGAGGTCATAAGGAGTTTACCAAAACAAAGTGTCACAAATATGCGATTAACAGATGTTTAAGGAATGTTTATTTTAGGGGGGGCACATCCGGTCACCGGAAATTAAAAGCAATTAAAGATTAGGGTCATAAATCACTCCACCAATTAAATTTTGTCATAAGGGTGCCTATATATATCTCTCTCACAGCATATAGGTGATAAACATTTCAGTTTAGACATTCTTATACATGTATGCATATATATTTACTTTTTTTAGCAATATCCCCATTTACATCTGAGGTGTATTAGGCTAAAGAAAATCAGGCTATGCAGGTTGATCAACTTAATCCTTAAAGTTTCACTACCCTAGCAGTTTTTATAAGGACAGCTCTGCTCTGTGGCTTTGATCAGTCTCATTGTTATGTGAGATGGCTGTCTAGCTTTTTGTTTCACCGCCAGACTTGTGTCCTTGTGCTGTGTTGATTCACTGCATAGAAAGTAGCTCATTTAACAGTGCATGAAAAGAAAACGAGAAGAAATGGTACGTCTAGAGTCTGCATCAAGACTGTGTTCAAGTAAAGGTTGCAGCCAGTCAACACGATGTGACAGATTTCCTGCAGATATAGATGTACGTATGAAGTAGCGTTTAACTTTCATTTGTGACAGCTGTGACAGATCAGAACAAAACGCAGTTGGAAAAAAACGAACCTAGAATATAAAGAATGCAATCATGCACTTAAGGGAGGTTATATTTGATAATTATCAGGAATAGACTGAGCAAGATATTGGGTGTTTAAATCCAAACTTACTTAACATTGAGCTGATTTATTTTATTTTTGCCTTTTTGTTTATAAAAAAATACATTGTCTAGCAACCTTGAATAAACAGAAGAATTTGTTAATGCATCAATCTTTTTTGCATCGCCTTCTGTTGGGCGCATAACTTCGATGTCTAGCATCTGCAGCAACAGACTGTACAAGAGCCACATTTTCTTTTCAAGCTTCTCTCTTTTTCACTGCTTTTCAAGGAAAGTATACAGTCATGAATGAAACGTTTATTTCACCCAGCCAAGGACTCAGACATCTCTTCATCAATTCAGTGGAGATTTTTCACTTTAAGGAAGGACGCCATAAGGAAACACTAGTGATGACTGATTTGATTTCTTCATTAACTGTTGTTGAACAAATTTGTCCCTCTAATCTGACATAAGCTCTGTATAGATTCCCATTCCTAGAAAGTTTCCTACAGGCGTTTCTACCATGCAAATCCTGAATATCTATTTGTCAACACTGTCTCTAACATAAATTTCTTATGCAGTCACTTCCTGCCTCTATCTTTAGTAGGCTATCTGTCTGCCTTAGTTATTAGACGTAATATGTTCTGCAGAATTAATCAGGAGAGGCAAAATGATAAAAGGAATGGTTAAAGATTTATTTACAGATTATTATGAACAGTAGAAGTAGATTCCAGAATAAGGATTCCAGCAAAGTCCTGTAGTTGCAGATGGTGCCAATAGAAGACGTTGTTGGGAGAGACTTGATATGCAGAAGGAAACTGTATAGAGCATTAGAGAATGGGTAGGCAGGTGAGGATTGGGGAGATTCAGAGGATGACCACAGAGAAGGTGAGTTTTCCAGAGCAGATCAGTCAGAGAGGTAATGACTCGATGAATCCATGGTTGGCATAGAAACCAACAGCCAAATGTAACCTAGAAGGTGCAGAGAAATTAATGGAGCTCAAAAGAGCAAAAATCATGAGGATACTAAACTTTCACAAATGGAAAGAAACAAATCAGGAAGTATCTCAATGAAAAAACAGAAATTGCCTGACTGATCATCAGGGAATTTCTGGTCATCAAACAGCATCTTAAATCCCCAGCAGTCTGATGAAGGCAATTGCAGTGAGCTGTGTGGGTTGCAGGACCCCGACCTCACCCTCCAGTAGAGACCTTCTCTTCAAGGTGTAAGTGGATTATTCTGAGAGAACATAAATGACCAAAGCACATCTGCTCTCCACAGAAAAACCCTGGACAGGATGTGAATCCAAGACCTGTAACACTGCCCACCAAGTATGTTCACATCAGGTTAAAGAAGTCTTTGACATCCCAGGTTTAACAGAGACTTGTTTTTTACATAAGATTCATAGCCAAAATCCCAATAATATGTTTTTGGACTTCTATTAGTACATTCATCTTTGTTCAACATTCACAATTCTGAGCAAAGCAGTATAGATTATCTGTTTTCCATACATATTTTAATGTTGTTTACATATTGCTTATTATACACCCAGTTGCACTGTATTGAATTGCATTCTGACATGATAGTGTCTGTTTTTTTCAATTTCATTGCCCATAAATGGATGGGACACAATTTCTAGGTTGGCACAAACTTACCTGTGCTTATCAAGATAATTTATGAGCAGGGTTTGGGATTTCTGAAACTAATTTTGACCTTGGTAAGTCCCATAGATGTACTTCATTGAGGATTCTTGAGAGCAGGCATCCTCATAAAACAGTGTCATCACATCTTTGTCTGTGATTAATTTCAGTGAGTAAAAGACCCATTACGCCTGAACTGTATCCTGAACTGAGCTCTCAATTGACCTTCTAGAGGATTAAGGATGGTACGCTCCACAAACCTGCTAAGGGGCGATAAGTGATTGCTTGGTGTTTGTGTTTATTAATGTTGTGTAACTTTACATCTTCATAAATCACACTTGTTTTATAGTTTACAGTGTATCCATACAACATCCTGTGTGAATTTCTTTGTTAATGCATTTTAAGCTCATAATCTAGTTTAGTCATTTCTGTGGTGTATGTCAATTTCTTACCTATGTCAATCTTTTACCAGGTAACATTCTTTAGATCTCATGGCCATCTTTTTTTTATCTACACAGAATTGCCAATATTTAAAATATCTTGTCCAACAAAAACTAGTCCATGCTTTTGTTTTTTTTCTCTGCTGAACTACGGAAGTGTATTTTGCTCTCAGGTATAGTGAGACAGACATAAAGTAAAACAAGAAGCTGTAGAAAATTGCAGTGAGATGGTATGATCCAAAGAGCAGTGTGGCATTTGTGAAGGATCTCTGTTTCCACATTGACTGGGTTCATTGTGCCTTACCTGAAACAGTTTGATAGATATCCCATGTGTATTGACTTTGTAAGTTTTTACACTGGACATCCCAGAGGACAGGATCTACCTAGGTGCAAGCACCCCCATGCTAAGGTGGTCCATTTAAATATTGCTCAGTACTTTAGAAAACCATTGTTGCATTTTGTTACAATATAAATGGGTTTCTAGACATAGGACTATTGGGGTTGGCCATAGTCTGAAAGGCTGTTTAGGGCATTAGAGAATGGAGAAAACATGTTTTCTCATTTTGTTATTTCTTGCAGCAGTCAGTACAATTAAGATCTTACAATTATACAGTAGTAAGAACTTATAATACTTACAAATTTTGCTACCATTAATGTTTTTTTTTTCTTTTTGTGTTCAGCTGGTTTACTTCTTGAGATAATGCTATTGCTGCAACTCACTTTTCTGCACTTAACTTGGCTTTCTGTCTATAGAAAGTACTTATGGAAGGTTTGCCTTTTTTCTTTCATTTTAGCATTTGTTGATACTAAGTCTTACTGTGGTTCACTGCAATCCTAAAACCTTCTAAATTTCTGAATATTAAATATTATTAAATTTGTTTCTCATTTGTTCTTGAATTTCTTTAGAACCTTTAACCAACTTCTGATTCAAATTCAGATTTATTTGTGTCCAAAATGGTCAATTGATGTCACAGCAAGAATAAACACTAAAAGATAAAGCATCAAAGTTAAAAAAATAAATAAAATTAATGTTGTAAGACAGGTTCTATGATGACCTCTTGAGTCTACAAGTCAAACAGAAGCCAGATTTGGCTGTGACTAGTGAAATTAATCTCAGCTTTGCATTCACATAACAGTCATAGTATAACTATGGGTGCATTACTGCAACAGAGTTTTTTTCCTTCTAATTAAAGGAAATCCTCATTTTAAAAATGCTTATTGTGTTTATTCAGTTTATAATGAGATCATAATGTGATTAATGGTAAGTGGGACAAAAAAAAATACAGAATCTCTCTACAGGTGTACTACCCACTGCTCTGCAGTCTTTGCTTCTGTACAACCATACAAAAGCATCAACAGAGTTTTTGGACACCAAAGTATCATTTGCTTGGTCTCTGTAACATACTATGTCTCCAGCTGACAGCAGTTGTTTTTTGGAATCGTACTTGGAGACTTAATATTGATTTTCTTCCAGTGACCCCTTCCCCCCATTGTCAAATACATCTTTAATCTAATTGGTGTGCTGCAACTTTGAAAGAATGATGTCTTCAGAGACATGGGGAGTGTATTATTGCTACCTTCGAACTAGGAGTCATAGTGACCTGGTGTCAGCTGTCTACACTGCTGACAAAGCACCTTTGATCACAGAGGAATACTGTCAGAGGGAGGTTCTGAAAAGTTAGTGTGGGGAAAAAAATATTATTAGATCACTCAAACAATGGCCAGGAGTTGCATTTGCACAGGGGCCTTGTTTTACTGAAAAGAAAGCTTTCAAATGTCTAAGTAAATGTCTTGCATATCAAAGATATTCTTAGACTTATTTTAAGCTTAGTAAAAATATTCTCAAAAGGGTGCTTACTTTTGATTCATAAATTATTTTTAACATTAAAAATGTTTAAACATATGCAGTCAAATCTGATGTATCTTGTCTTGCTTTATCCTCCCTTACAACTAGACTAGACTATATTCATCAATCAACATGATTAATTCTACATAGTGCATATAGAACATTGCTTAATAGTTTATTTATAAATAAGGGTCTCAGAATGATTTTCTCATGAGCTTGCTTCATAATATCTGGCATAGTGATGTAAAATTTGTGTGAATTTTCTCCACAGACTTGGACCCACAAATATATTTACATGCTCCAGATTGCAAAACCCTTACATAACCAGCAAGGTTTTTATTTAGTAAATTAAGGTCTAGACTTTCCTTATAGAGTTTCCACATCAAAGTCAGACTTGGGAAATAACTACTCACATGTAACTTTGTTCTTTAGTTATGAGATCAAGCTTTATTGTAAGTTTTATAAGCAAAGTCCCAAGTGTCCCCCTCCAGAGATGAATATTCTGACTCCCATGTTTAAATGTGGGTTTGATCTACAGTGCAGTAAGATTCTCTTTGTTGTTAGCCTCCTACTACACATCTTTTTGCTTCTTTAAGAAATCTTTGAAAGTAGTTTATCTGTAAACATGGTCTCTGCTTAACTGTGTCAAACATTTCAGACTGCCTTTAATTAACAGGTTTGTTGCCCAATGGCATTTCTCATTTTATTCATCAAATCCTGAATCTTTTCAGGGTCTATCTTGAACAGAGATGTCATTTTGTTCTTTCTTTCAAAATCTTAATGAACAGATCACACAGCTAATAGTTGAAGCAGTAAAATACTGGATGAATGCAGGTGAAAAGACTATATTAGTTGGAGCAGCAGCACTTTTTCTGAAGACGAGTTTCCATGGTGTTATTATTGCAAAATGAAACTTCATAAAGTCACTGGAGAACACAGACATTGCTCGAACAGTGAGTGGAGGCAGGTTCCAATACATACAAAGTCACAGGAAAAATTATCAAGATTAGCAGCTGGTAGGTTTGATTGTTCTTGGATTACCAACCAAAAACAATCAAATGATGAAAGAGGAACGCAGATCTTAAATACCTCAATACATGACTGCAGAATTGCACAATGCAAAAGAGTTCCACCCACATGAAGAGTTTCCTCCACAAACTGGGGAAGAGAGGACAACAACAAAAAATAATTATCATAGAATATTGAGATTTTCTCTCAATTATAATGCTTGGCGAGAATAGGATAAAAAAATAAAACAGTCCAGCCTATACTCACTCTGTAATATGAGCAAGCTCAAGTCTAAATGCTCAGGCACAGACAATGCATGAATGAATAAATAGAAAATATCCATATGTTTGCATAACATTTTCATGCAAGGTGCAATTACCTTATGATATGTTTATATTTGTTTGCTCACACGACTATATGTTCGGCAGACTGATGTCTGCGCATAAATAGTATGTTACTATCCGTGGCACAAAATAGACAGTTTGAATGACTGTAACACATATGCAAGCAGAATAACGTTTTAAATTGCAAATATCTACGGTTGTTTGTAGTCTAACAAAAATAGAAATGTCAAAATACTGGGTAAATGAAATAAAACAAATAATCTAATAGAATGTTGACAGAGTTATAGACTGCTTTCAGTGACTATTAGGCCAGAGACCAAACAAATTTCATCAAATGCCAAGTTCACCCAAGGGCCGCAGTCACTCAGACAAATATTCTTCATTCAAGGGCAGTGTGACAGCAGCTATGTCCTTCTTAGCTATTTACATCTTCTTAGCCTTGGGTTTTTTAAAAAAAAAAACTATATAAATGCTACTCTTTCAAAGGGCAGCGCAGCTTCCAATGGTGAGATGTGAGACAGATTCAGAAAGCTTTCCCCCTTGAGAATAGAGGCATTTTGATGTAGCGGCCTCCCCTGTAGCATTTATAAAAAGTCAACTTTGATAAAAGGCAAACACAGTCCAGATTTATTCAGGTCTTGCCTCAAGACACCTTGGGCGGGTATCAGTAATATTTTCAATCTCATGCTGTTGCACCTCTTAAATCCAGATTGTGTTCTACAATATATCAGGTGATGCTAAGATTTCCATTTTGTGCCTAATGCTCTCCGCAATGCAGCCAAGCTTGTAATAAAGTCTCATAGAAACAGTAGATTTACTGTAGTTGCATTTCTTTAAATGCTGATCGAAACTCCTCTCAACTATGTTCGCCTCAATCAGACAAGGATTTTACACACTAATGTTGTGTACAATCCTCTCCCGTTACGATGGCGTCCATTAAAGAATGTTCTGTACTGTGAAATGTTATCACTAGGCCCAGGTCTTTTTCTGAGTGAATAAAGGCAAATTCTTCAGTGAGCTAATAGTGGATTGCTTATTGACTGCATTATAGTCTGATATGCTTTACCCGTTTGTGTAACAAAAAGGCAATGTTGGTTTGGTAGGCAATGCATGACAGCATGGATTGTTTTGCACAAAAGGAAAACCTTAAATCACTGATTTTTTTTAACTGTTCTTTGTAGCTTTTAGGGTAAAAGCTTTTCATCTTTTACAACACTTTATGTCCTTAGAATGGGAAAACCAGCATCAAGGTTTGTATTTAACTTTATTCATTCACAAAAACAGGCTCATTGTAATAGAATCCTCACTAGTCACAGCAGTGGATCTACTCAATTAAAACACACGGTAATCCTTTACATCAACATATGGATTTTCATTACAGAAACAGATGTGCATTACTTCCAAGAGCACTCTTATCAGTGGATCACATATCATACCCTTCTGAATATGACAGGCTGTGTGGCTTACAAAAACAAGTTGATCAAAATCATTTCAAGAATATTTATTTTTTAGTAAAAATAACAGTCTTTCTTTCAGAATGTGTATTAAGATGTCACATCCTGGTCTAACATTTTCCTTTCTCTGCCTTGTATAACCTGTCTAACAGTTAGCAAACGTTGAGGAACACTTGTGTTCATTGCTATTCTAGAACTTTAATTCTCTTACTGTGAAACCATTTTTGTTACATTAGACGCAAGACTAAAAAAAATCAGTAAGAGACAAATAATATATATTTCTTATTATTCATTAGCAAACACATCAACGCACCTACCACCTGTTTGATCTTCTGTCCTCTGACAGCTGCCACAGGTCCAGAGGAACTAGGACAAACATTCAGGCACAGGTTCTTCCCACGAGCCATTAACACCCTGAGTGTACACATGAACTGATCCACTTACCCTTACCACCATCACAGGTATGGGGGAAAAAAACAGGTATATATCTATGCAAGTGACACAGAAAAAAAAAAAAAGTTGCAATAAAAACCTCCCAAAGGATTGTTGCTTCTTTAGATGATGTGAGAAAACAAAACAGCCTTGCAGCTAATTTTCATTCTGTGTTGAGTCATAGAGTAACATCAATAAAATACTTTAGAATTTGTTTCTTCTAAGACACAGACGGAATAATCCAGCTTTATGTTTTGTATTTCAAAGGTGTTAAGAGGGTTCTGCAGTCACATGAATCATCATGTGCATGCTAGTGTTATTGTTACCACCATCTCAACTCCACCGCTCGTCCCTGCTTGTTAGTGTGATCAGTGTCCCTTTGGTGTCACTGCACACAGTATATCTTCTCACTGCAATTAACTGCTGCAGGGTGAGTAAGAGGATCTTACAGGGCTGCCCCCTCTGCAGAGTTGATACTCTAGGGAGTTGATGTAGGAAGAGAAGGGGGGACGGAAATAAGAAGGAAAGAAGAGAAAGCCCAGTGAAGGAGGTGGAGGAGAGGAAAAGCAGGAATGGAGCGTGCCAAAGCTTCCCACCCACCGCTCATTTCTGTAATCTCTCGGGAAAGAGCCATCTATCAGGGAAAGAGTTGTTGTGTTATGTGGCATGTTGACAGCTTCAGCTCGTCTGCCCCCTACTGCAGAGGAAGTGCTGATGAAAGAAGATTTCAAAGAGAAAGTAAAAAGAGTGGTATGAAGGTTCAGATGTCTTCCCCTTTGTCCTAGAGGTATTAATAATGTAATAAAGCATTTTTCTTGTGTCACATTTTACCAAAGCAGGTAATTTTCAAAAATTTGTCCTGCTTTTGGTCAGTGTAACTAAATCAGTGTAACTGCTCTCTCAGAAATGTTTAAATGATCATTTTTAAGCAGGTATATAGAGAGAGTGACTTTCATTGGTAGTGTCAACATTTTGTGTGTCCTTTTTTTGTTGTTGGGTTGATTTTAAGACAGCCACAAGCAGTGTTCACTGAATTACAGCCTTAGACACACATAAAATTAATCATTCAAATCAATGAAAGTGCATTCACTCTACAGTAATAATAAAAACGGAATAAATTTAAAATTTCCAATAGTTTTTATTCATAATAAAATGTCCATAAATAAATGTCCGTTTAAATTACATTTTGACTAAATGAAATTTTCATTGGAATGTGAAGTATTTCATATACTCAAGATGTGTTAAGTTTTCAACTGGCCTCGAGGGGATTCTCCTGTAACCCAGCAGTGCACTTAATCAAAGCTGGAGTCAAAAATAAAGCAGTGTGGGGTGGTTGTAGTTGGTGCGTCGACGAGAAGTGGAACAATTCAGTCAGGAGGAGGTTGTCTCTCTTAACACTGCATATAACTGGGTTATGAATAATACAGAAGAATCAGCTTTGTAGCTTAGGTCTAGTCTCAAAGCTGAACCAAAAAGCCTTTAAAAAGATTTTTGTTATTTATTCATTTGTTAAAAAGTCCTAATACATAAAGTAGACTTGGAGGGTAATAAGTTGAGAAAAATCTTAATCTTGAAAAAGTGGCATTAAGGTTTCAGCTTTTGCACAGGTTTTGTAAGATTATTAAGCACTAATTATTGATGTATAAATAGAAATATAATGTAATGTTTTTGTTTTGTTGCTGATTATTTTTATATATTTGTACATAATTTACTTTTTCTGTTTCTTAAAGCTCATTCCCCCATGCAACTTTTCATTATTTGTATTTTGTCCTTTCTTTTTGTCCTTAATTTTGGATTGACAAACAAGGCAAATATCAGTCAAAATAGAGAGAGGTGGAGTACGACTTGGACAGGTCACCAATCCATTTCAGCACAGAGACGAACAACACAGACACAAGTAACTAGGGATGCATAAGATAGCCAAAGTAAATTTGAATGAGATATTTACAACTGAATATAATACAAGACAAAGTATGACTAATAAAATACAAAAAAATCAATTTTAAACAATCCCTCAAAAGCAACTTAAAGAATATCGATTGGACAGGTATAGAAGCCACAGTAATGAAGCTGTAATAAAGACAACTGCCTCAAATTAAGAAAACCGTATTAACTCTCTGATTTTACTGTTGAGTTTAAAAGTTGAAAATTACTGTGCATGATTAAATCCAAGTTGGTGACAAAAGGTCACTGTGCTGACAAACTCCTGGTCACATAAAAAAGTCCTAATCCTAAATTGCTCCAGTGACATTGCTTCCAAAAACTAAATCACTTTGATCTATTGTTTTCAGGAAAAAATAGAGAAGCTGAATAATCCAGCCAAGTTCCTGAAAATAATCACTGTGTCATCTACATATCAATTTCTAAGAATGAAACTGAAGAACAGCAGTTACAAAGAAAATAGATGAGGCCCAAATATCAAGCCCTGTGGTATCTCCAAATGACAATGGAGCAAAGGAGAATCTAAGGTAATGTCTGGACCACTCTCTTGTAGTAACATGCTTAAACATAAATAAATGAGATATTCGAATATTATGATCATCTAATGAAGACAGATGTTAAATGTAAGAAAGCTGGGATCTGATAGCTAATTATGCTGTAGCCATCAGGCTTTAATTACCAACCTTAAACAATATAGATTGGGTTCTATGAATTCTTTTGCCAGACTGGCATCACTGTCATATACAATGTATTTTAAACTCTTTTCAGACCTATGACAAAAAGGGAAGCTTTGAAATAGATCAAAATTTGGATATCATAGTGGATCTATTACTTAATTTTATGTTTCAAAATATAATGCTTTTGCAATTCAACGACTCATTCAAAAAGTAGAATATTATTGAAAAGTTATTTTGCTTCAGTAACTCAATTTACTAAATGAAACACATTATAAAGTTTAATTTACATACATATTTTCAGGCATTTCTTTTCTGTTATGCATGATCATTTTCTACTTAGCTAAATAAAATGAATTTAAAATAAGAATATTACATTTTCAATATGGAAAAGTGAGCTAAATGAAAGGTAGCCTATGTCTAATACCTTCTTTTGGAAAAAGTACATTTAATCTGACAAATGAAGCTCATTCTCCTCTATGGCTGTAGTTCATTAATAATTCTTGATCAAAGACAGGCATACAAAAAAAAGTTTTTAAAAAAGTGCAAAAAAGTACAAAAATAAAATAAGAAATGCAAGTGTGACGGAGGAGCCGTCACGAGCTAAGACTTAATTATAGAGTCCGTGTCGTCATGCGCGCACACCCGCACACACATGCACACAATCACGTACACAATCACTAACTTACTGTTTGTTGCAGTTTAACCTGATGCGGTTCATCGTGGGTCCACACGCGGTGTTCCTGCTTCAGTTAAATATTCATTCTAACCTGTTTGCAGCATTAAACGTTTTCCCGGTTCTGATTTCAAGTAGGGCGTGCAGGGAGGGAGTCACATGAGGTGGTGATGTCATCAGAGCGCGCTGGGTGTTGTCTATTAAATTGAGTATTGCATTTTGTTTACAAGTTTATTTTATTTTATTATTATTATTATTATTATTATTATTATTATTATTATTATTATTATTATACTTTAAGAGTTGATTTGAGTTAGAAGTAATTGCTTAGTATTTTTGCTTGTTTGGATTGTCTGTGGGCGGAGCCTGTGGCTTTAAAAGCAAGGCTCTGCTCCACAGGAGGTCAGTCTGTGGTTAGACTCCTGAAGAAGTCAGGCTGGAGGTGATGGACTGTTGCAGTGAAGGTACTGATGATTGTTTGATTTCTAACCTGCTCTGGATATCCTTCGTGTGTGGTCTGCACCTGCCATCTTTGTGCGAGCTTAATAAATTCCTCTAAAACGATGTCTGACCTGGACCAGTCATTATGTTTGACTAAATCATAATAGAACTGCGTCACAGCAAATATTGTTTTTTGTTAACTATGTATTATCAATATGAATCAGTTGTCAGTCATTGCAGAATGCATTTTCTGCCCAGTTTTTTCCTCTTGAATCTGTAATTGTAATCTTTGCTCCTAATAAACATTATCCAAGAATTTTTTTTCAATTAATTTTCAAATTTACATTTTATGCTGGCGTTTTATGAGTAAATACACTACATGAATTAGTTAGAACTCCAATTTTTGGAGACATAAAAGTAAAACTACAGTAGAGCAGAGGTTATTTTTCAAAAACGTGTACACATGTTCTAACAAAACAGGTTGGATGAGCGGATTAATTGAGTAGTCAATTCCAAGAGCCTAATATTCATGTAATCTTCAAACTCACACCTTCAAAGATGTTCTTTGCTGACATATGCTTCTCACCAGCTGTTGTCTTTATCTCCAGGGCCACATGCCCCAGAAAATCAAATTCCATTTTGTCTCTTAATTGCTGCGCCAACATTTTCCTTAAGAATATCATTATTTATCCTCCTTATTTTCGTGTGCTGCCTACAATTTCCTGTTCTATCCATAGTGTTTTACATAATACAGTATATGCAGAACATTCCAGAGTCACAGTTGAGTACATGTCTGCAAATTAAAAATAAAATAGAATTATTGTGCTAATCCACATGGAGCTATTAAAGAATAATACAGCTTGACATTGAGAAGGTTAATACCCACTGCTACCATCACAATAGACACATGCTCAAGTGCATGCTTCATGTTTGAGCATGCATTTCTTTTTTAACATCCACACTGTTGTGAGTGGATGGTGGCGGTTACCAGTCCTGTCTTGCAATCCTCCGGAATATAGTCTGTCAAGAAAAAGACATGCAATCAATCATGAGCAAAGTCACAGCTAATGTGAAGGACGGCAGCCCTACATAGGCCTCACTTGCTTGACAAGGCAGCTGTTGTATAATGTTTAACGTCTCACTGTAGCTGGATGGGAATAGTGGACACTGAGCACACAGTTATGTTTCAAATAATAGCAGTATGTTTGAAAAAGTGAATACAACCCAAACTCCTAGTAACATTTATTAAATCAGTGATCACTCTACACAAAGTCAGGAAAAAGGGAATATTAGGCTGTTGGAAAAAAACAGCATTTTTATTTACAAACTCAAACATTTATTGTTGAAATTAAACAGGCTTAAATATTTGTCTTTCATTAGAATCAATGAACTAATATTTGTTTATGACAACTTTATAGGGTCTGTATTGCACTGTGTTGCATTATTCAGTCATTTGTGAAAAGGTGTTCCCTCTCAGTTGATTTTACGACCTTTCAGCACAGCTTTTCTTAAACTAATTTCTGTTTTCAGTTGACACAGTAAACATGTTCAACAGTATTTTACCACATATTGAATACTGCTGTTTTATTAAGGCAATTCCTTTGTAACCTTTAATGCATATCTTTATATACAATAATCAACAAACAAAGTATTTTTCTTTTTGCTGTGATCTGGATGTGATTTTCAAAAGAGTTTCAGTCTTCCTATTTGAACATTATTTTATCAATTATTCCTTCTCCATATTCCCATGTGGAGAGGGAATTTCTGCCAAAAATATTAACAGATCTGACTTCTAATGTTTGCTGTTGATTATTATGTAATATTTCAGTCCTCAAATTAGGGGAGACTGATTTTAGTTCCCCTAAAATCAGTGGCGCAGTTGGTAGCACTGTTGCCTTGCAGCAAGAAGGTCCTGGGTTCGATTCCCGGCCGGGGTTTTTCTGCATGGAGTTTGCATGTTCTCCCTGTGCATGCGTGGGTTCTCTCCGGGTACTCCGGCTTCCTCCCACAGTCCAAAAACATGACTGTCAGGTCAATTGGTTTCTCTAAATTCTCCCTAGGTGTGAGTGTGTGTGTGAATGGTTGTTTGTCCTGTATGTCTCTGTGTTGCCCTGCGACAGACTGGCAACCTGTCCGGGGTGTACCCTGCCTCTCGCCCGGAACGTAGCTGGAGATAGGCACCAGCAACCCTCCCGACCCCATTAGGGACAAGGGTGAACAGAAAATGGATGGATGGATGGATGATTTTAGTTAACTAATTATGTGTAAAAGAAAAAGCAGATTTCAGTTGCAGACACTACTACTAAATGTAAAAATGTCATAAAATCAAGCTATAACATCTATTCACCTATTGTCTTTTTTCCCCTCTGGAAGAATTTGACATTGTCCAAAGTGTAAGATGAAAACTAAGGTCTGCTGCTTGCAGATTCTTTTGTACATGTTTTGTTCTGTCCACAGGAGTTGAGACACATTGGAAGTTTAATGTGGACTTCTTTTGAGTCTTTTTCTTTCTCTCTCAACTTTGACAAACCAATTCTTTTCTCTGAAATCCCCTTAAAGTCTAGGAGAAGAATCTGAAGCCTTGATGTTTCATTCTGTGCTGCAACTCGGTTCTGCGACTGAGTCAGTCACTTGATGCTACTTTGCTTTGGGATATTTCAGCACTGAATAATAACAGACATTGTTTTCTTGTAATTCACTGGAGCAAGAAACATCCAACTGTGTCACCACCCAAAAACTGAAACCTTGATGCCTGCCACAAATTCTCTCTCATGTATCTATTCTGATGTCCAGTCCCTAAAAAAATTGAACACATCTTTGCTCCATCTAAAATCCTATCCAGTTATTAGTTACCCCATTTCATAGGAGTCTGCAACATCTGCATACTTTTGCTTTGATCCTTTGTGGGACTGGCTATATATTGCTTGGGTTTTACATGTGATCAGATACTTATAGGATTTATCAAGCTGTCACAAGCTGCTCTCCACAGTCAGACATGTTTCAAATCATGACTCGGTTTATTCAGCTCTGACAAAGGACATCGTGTAATGTGAATCCTTGCCAAATCCATGGACACTGTCAGTTGGCACATCTTGCGCAATGAACTCTAATCCCAGCGAAAAGCCTGGCAGTATTTTGGGAGGCAAGAAAAGATGTTCGCCAAAACACTGGGATTACAGTTTAGGTCCTGTGAGATAAAAAGGCGCATGGAGGCTAGAAAGCTATGCTATCTTAACATGAGTACAAAAAAGTGACATTGCTGAAGATATGTTTTTGTGCAAAGATAAGCAGATATAAACAAAGGAATGAAGGATATTTTTGATGCATCACAAAGTGTAGTGTTACAGAATCAGAATTTGCATTATTGCTCAAGTTGTATATTGTTTTCACCTGTCATATAACATTCCAAAAAATACATTAACAATTGTAGCTTCAATGTATTAAAATGTAATAAGTTAATGATGCATGAATTTTATAAATATATATATATATGAAAGTATATATATATGAAAGTCTTAAAAATCAAATTAAGTTTTAATATGTTGTACATTGATCAAGTTCAATGATAGTCACAAGATCCAATATTCTTCCTGAAAAGGTTTTGGAATGTAACAATGATACCATATATCTATCATTCTCTCTGAGCCAAATTTGATTACCTTTGTGCCAATATGTTCTTTAAAAGGTACAGCACATTTCCAGTATTCACTGTTTCTAATTTGAAGACAAAATTACGGTGGAGCACTCCTCTGCCACTGTTAATTAAAAGCCTAAAGTTACAGCTAATAGAGAGAGATCCTTTAATTGAACTGCCAGCTGCACTGTCCTTGGTTGTTTGCAAGGACTGGATGTAATGTTGGCACTCTCCAGTGTAATTACTAGAGTCTGCCCCAGTTGGAGAATGGATCAATCCTGGATGACACCAGTGTTGGATACCACCTTTTGTATCCTTGGGTACTGGTTCTTTGTGGCAGGAGGAGTTTATCATCGTGGATAAAGAGCCTCTGCCATGACTACAAGCAACGCTGCTTCTCACTTTGCCTATTTGTAACACAACAGCAGCTCCTCTTGGTCACAGTCATTACTTGTGCCTTTCAGATCGCAAAAAAACCCCTGAGTGAATTCCAAATTGTGCGCGAGCTGACCTACACTGTTATTTGATGGACTCTGAGACTGTTGAGGGAATTCAATTAGGAAACGAATAGTTTTGAAAATGCAGCACTGTGCCTGCCAGTGGCTCAAGGGATATGATTGATGTCTATGATTGGCATTTAGCACAGCTGACCCTCACTCAAATTACCATCTCATTAGCATCAAAAGACTGAGACACACACGAGAGCAGCGGTGTAGCCTGAAAGCTGTTCTGAGGGAATAGCCTGAGGGAATTTCTTACTACTGTAATTCCTTAATTTTGGTGTCACATTCGGATGTTGGGGTTAAGGTTGCATACAAATCAGACACTAATATCCAGCAATGTCAAAAATTTGCTCTGAGCACTAAATTTCCCAGCTGTTTTTGATACTGGGGCTGTCAAGCATGTAATAGTTGTGCTTATTATAAGCTCTAGTTCCAAAAAGGAAATGGAGGGTGTCGCTCTGCATGATACTGTAAGTCACCTAAAATTAAGTATTCATCTCCATGATGCATAAAAACAGCATGTTTTTGCAGTGGCAATTGTAATACACATCATACTTCAGAATTCATGGTGAATAATTATATCAGAAATCCTAACGTTCTAAACATAATCTTGATAGACATATCAGATTTGTTTGGAAGGATATCAATAACTTAATTTAGATTAGTTAAAATTTTTACTCAATAAAAGAACAAAAAATAAAGAATGTCAGCACCATTTTGTGTCTCTGTTGTTGCCAACAGATAATCTGCTGTCCCTGCAGAGGAAAAACTGATTTCTTTGCACTGTATTTGTTCAAAATCATTTCTTTTTCTTCTTCTTCTCAAATGATTGTCTGTTTTTTTTTTTTACTTCATCTGCTGTGTACAAGCAGATTACCCTAAGAGTGATTTTTTTTTCTC
This sequence comes from Xiphophorus couchianus, assembly GCF_001444195.1. Lineage (NCBI taxonomy): Eukaryota > Metazoa > Chordata > Actinopteri > Cyprinodontiformes > Poeciliidae > Xiphophorus > Xiphophorus couchianus. The sequence continues at coordinate 6,480,891 of NC_040239.1, forward strand.
CCCAACCAAAACACGGCGGGTAAATTCTTTGAAAATGTCCTCCATCCTAGAGTCCCAACATTGAGGAAGACTGCTGTATGTGGTGAAGTAGAGAGGACTTAGTTTCTTGAGGAAAGAAACAAGGTTAACTTAGAATAATCTGTGAAAATATCTTCATAGAGGGAGAAAACATGAAGTTACTGGTAGCAATAGTTCAGTTGATGGCATCTTCAAGGGAGAAGACACAATTAAACACAGAATCACCAGGGCAAGTAGATGTTCTATAGAAATAGAGAACATGAAGTTACTGGTAGCAATAGCTTAGTTGATGGCCTCTTCAAGGGAGAAGACATGATTAAACACAGAATCACCAGGGCAAGTACAGTAGATGTTCTATAGAAATAGAGAACATGAAGTGACTGGCAGCAAATGTTCTGCAGATCCTCCTTCCAGAAAGGAGAGGTGGGTAAACACACACAAGGCAAATTGGATGTTCTATGGAGAGACAAAGTTGAGAGTAAACACAGCTGATACCAGCTTATATTGTTTTTCTTCAAGCACATACAAAGTTAAAAATGGGTGCCTCACTTCAACAAGTGCAAGTCCTACAATATTTATAGTGTTATTTCTTTCTTTTCTTTCTCGTCTTTAAGACAGCATGCTAAATGAAATCAGGTCATATTTCTTGTTCAACTCGAGTTATTGCTGGAGGCCCAAATACGACCTACTTTTATTGTACATTGTACTCTTCCCTCTGTACAATGTTACAATGTGATGTTTACACGTTGTGTAATCAGGTGTTCATGCATGATGATATGAAATTGGGTGTGGACTTAGATTTATCTCCAAATTAATCAAGGTGATTACTCAATAAAAGTTTGGAAACCGCAAAGAAAATAAGCAAGAGCCACTAATCATAGCTGAAGGAACTCAAGTTTATTCTTAAATTTAGCATTGTCTTTTGTCTTTTTATGATCAAGATGCTGCTGTCATACATTGCCTGTGAATCCACCCCTCATCCACACCCTGTCAGCTACTGCTAACAACCAGAAAGGTAACCCCAGCCAGCTCACTGGGAGCTTTATTATTTAAGTGGATCAATACAAGACCAGAAAACAGTATAAGCACACTAGTAGCAGGGGTTGTTTTCATGACTTCCAAGACTGCAGACTCTTAGAAACTGCTGCAGGGAAAAACACCCAACTGTGTTTGTATTGTCAAAGCAACTCTACCCCCTTGTGTCAAATTGCTATGTCAAAATGGAAAAGTAATAACATATTTATTACAGCAAGTTACAATGACTCACTGATTAGACAAGGGATTGTTCTTTTCTTCTTTTTTTCTCAAACACTACAATCGGATCCAACGGTGTGCTATTTGTCACAACCTGACACAAAGCTATGTTTTAACAACAAGGCCGCACAGAAGTTGAGACCAATAGTTTCAATTTAATCATGATGAACAATTTCTGGATGAGTCAGTAGTGTATGAATGAGTGTATGTGAGAAATTAATTTAATTAATATACAAATTACTTCACACAGAAACAATAAAAAAGTGATCATTGCTAAAAATTTCTAGTACTTAGCAACATTACACCGGCCTCACCAAACGAAGAATTCACTGTAATAGTCTCTTTTTGGTGATTTATAAAGAAGGGGATAATATTTAGCAATGCTGAGCTTTTCCAGACAAACTTTGTTTCCTTTCCAATAATTGAAGTCAAAGATATGTCTGTTTCTGATTTGTCTGTTATGTGACCTGCAGTTCAGGTCTCCCTCACACTGAAAAATGTCTTTTCAGAAACTTGAGTGCAGCAGAGAGCTCAAAGACTGGTCTTTTGGTAAAGACGCTTAATATTGAAACAGAGGAAACATATTTCTGTAAACTTAGTCTGCACTTTGTTAACTATGAAAAAATATATGAAATTCTGTTATCAACAAGTCACATCAAAACAGAGATTTCTAATATCAACAATGCTATAGTAGCTTTTTCTTAACCAGGTTAGTTGGAGCATTGAAAACATTTTTCAGAAACTTCCATTGTACTAAGATATCAGCTGATATCTGATAATGTCTGAACATTACTGGTGAGTTATGATAGGACACAAAAGACAGTATTGCAATTAAACATATTTTCACTTATTTTAAACAAAAAAAAAGAAATGCAGAAGGTAGGTTTTTAAGAGCTTAACTACACACTATTTGTAAATGTCCTGTTTCTGAAATGAGACACATTTTGCTATATTTCCAATGAAATCAGTCTTTTTATTGGTATTTAATTGTTATAATGGTGTATGGCTGGGTAATAGGTACCAGCCCCCATGACCTACAATGATAACTGGTCTAAAAATGTTAAATTGAATTGAATAAGGGATGGACAGACGAACATAAAGCTGAAAGTGTATACTTGCATACAAAGTATGAAAAGTCCAAGAACTTTATTTTTTTCTTTGTGATAAATATTTCTTGCTTTATGTCAGAAAAAATTAACAAAATTATCTACATTTTCTAAATGCTAGAATCATTACAAAATAATTTTTAGATAAAGTCTAATTACTTTTTTTCAAATTCTGTAGTTTACTTGTATTAAGGTTACTATGGATTTAATACTTTGGTGGAATTGGAATGGTGAGGTTATTTTCATAAACTGTGCACATGTCTGGTTTTAGAAATCTTTAAAGCACAACTAGACATGGTTTGGTGAAAAAGTTAGCAATAGGGGACTCAGAATAATAAAAAAAAATCCAATCAATTTTATGAAGGACTTTCTCATAAGTGTTGTCATTCAAGTGTAATCAATGTAATGTGCTTCCAAATTCAACGAGTAATCATATTACGTAATCTTGACAGTAAGAAATAAAGCTATTGTGTTTGTGTTTTTGTTTCCATAATTAAGCAGTCATATTTGGCTCTCGGGCTGCCAGCATGCCATAAAGAGCCACTTGACAGGATCCTGCAGGGCTAAATTATAACTCCATGATTTCCACCTGTCCAAGTGTTGGGCATCAGTCAACAAGGGAGAAGAACTGAGAGCAAACAGGCGCAAAATCTAAGACCGATCCACTGGTCATAACACATGTGGTGCTGTTTTGTGCTGTTACATAGTTCTGCTTCTTGACGAAGTTTCCAAATTATCATTCTAACAGATCCAGTCTGAGTTTATTTTTTTTTTCAATTTTCAGTAAAGATGGGGACATTTTCTGAATTTCATTTATTATAGATATACAACATCTGCCTCTGTGCTCACTGTGTGCACTATAAAATGGAATGAGCTACAAACTGATTTTGCAGAAGTAAAATCAAGATGTAGAGTCAGAAGTCTTTATCAATATTGCATTGAAATACAAGCTCCTCAAAGCTGAAGGTTAAACAAACGACAGAAACCTTTGAAATGCAGAACAGCCGCATACAACTACAGGCTATGTGAAAAAAATAGTTTTTCTCCTTTTTTCTACCCAGACAGAAGTCACTCTCTAGCTGGTAATTACAGCTGCTTTCCTCTGTTGTCGCAATTTAGTGCATTTTAGTAAACAGAATTTTGTTCTACTTCTCCCAGAGTACTTGAACATAAAAAGGAATGAAACTCAACAGGCTCATGTTTAAAAAGTGTTATTATGGTCTTTTAAGGCACTTCAGAACAGAAGTTCATTAGAAGTTTTCTGTTGAACTCTTTACTATGTAAAGCAAAAAAATGTAAATAGTCAAAAGGAAAATTCATAGGACAAGATAAGCATTATTTTTATATTTTGAAAAAATATTTTCTCCCATTATTTTTCAGGGAAGTGTGTAGTTGCAAAGGACAATAACAATGATTATTGCTGGTTGGTTTTTGGTTAAAACATCATACAAAGTTGTGATGGACCGAATTGAAAGCAAGAGGAGTCACAGGAGATATTAGAAAAATATTTTTTTTCTTTTTAGTTTTTTAAAGTATTGTATCTTAGAAGGAGATGGCTGAGTTTATTTGTCCTCATAAAAGAGGACAAATAAACAAAAATGAACTCAGGCAAAGATGCAAACAACCTGGCTACACAAATAAACATAACTGACCTAACAAAGAGATGACACAGAGGGGTTTATATACCAGCTGATAAGACCACTAAGAAACTATAGGTAACTACACAGAATACAATCACTAACACGAAATAACAGTATAGCTAAGTTTGACTATAAACTAAACAGCAAAAATTAAAATAAAAAATATTAACATTTAACTCTACATAAATGTTCACTTAAACTCAAAAGCTTATCTGAACAAAGAAGATACAAATTCAGCCTCACCATCTGGAACTAGTGGTGCAGTCCAATCAGAATTTAAGTCTGCCAAGCCCTGACCCCCATCTTTTGTCTGGCAACTCCCATCGCAGGTAAAAACAAGAAACAAAGATTAATCACAAGCAAACAAAAATTAACTGCTCGGCGCATATGTGCCGAGGTTTCGGTGTCTTCTGGCCCATCACTAGACTGTGCACATTGTTGATCATAATTTATTTGGATGCTTTATTGTGTTTTCTTTCAGTTTTATTTTTCCCAACTGTGCATGCTTTTCATTTTCACTTGTGAGAGACCTATGCTTTTTTTCACATCTTGTTGTTTACAACTGCTGACTTTATTGTAGTTTACTGCAATCATAGATGACAGACCAACATAAAGCATTGCATAATTGTGAAGTGAAAGCCAATACATTGTAGCTGGGGCTGTAGCGGGTTGTTTTTAGCTGGAACTCAGATTCAGTTTGAAGTCTTTTGTACTCTCCAGCAGGTTCCTGTATTTAGCTCCATCCGTCTCCCTATCAAGGCTGCCCAGCCTGTTCTCTTTCCATTCTTGGATGATAGACTGAACAGAGCTCCATGAGACGTATGGACTTTACAATGTTGTTTCATAATATAACCCTCCTTTTATCACAATTTCATAGCTCAACTGTCTGCTGTCTTCCTTGGTCTTCATGGTCCTGTTTGTTCACTAATGTTCTCCATTAAACCTGAGGCCTTCATGAACAGCTATTTTGATACTGAGGCTAAATTACACATAGGTAAAATATATTAACTAATTAGGTTTCCAAAGGCAGTACATGACACTGCAATCTAGTTAAATGTATTAGAACAAAGGAGGCTGAATTCTCTTTTCAGAATTTTTGTTTTATTTTAAAAAAGAGAAACTATTGTATTGTTTGTTACACTACAAGGTTATACCTGTGTACACTGGTCGGTCTACCACATAAAGTTCCAGTGAAATGATTTAGCTACTTTTGTGATGTGACAAAACGTGTCAAACTCAAGAGGTATGAATACTTTGAAAAACAATGTAACGCTTTAATATAGCAAGAAATTGCAGGGCATGCAATACACACATTCAGATTTACAGAGATTCACACATAAAACTGCATCATCAAGTTCAACAAAAAGAACAAATTCTGTGCTTGTTTCCCAGTTAAATGTCAATAAAGTTCAAATAAGGTTGACCAAAGTGAAAGCATTCAGTAAGCTGCTTTGGAGGAACAACCAACTGTAGCCCACATTGGTTGTACTTTAAATTAAATCCAGATACTCACACACATTGAGCAGAATTCTGCTAGATAATGTTAATGACAGGAGACATTGCATATCATTAGAAGACAAGGTTATTTACAAAATGGAAACACTATAAATCAATGAAAAAGCTGTCAGAGCAACATGCCACACTTTGCTTTGCATCTTGTTCTTGTGTGTTTCACAGATGGTAAAGGTTACTCAATGAACCACGGACTGCAGTGAAATGATTTTTCTTCCAGCTTGTGCACTGCTAATTCATTTTAGACCCTGTCCAACCTTTGCTGAGGCAAGATTACATCTGCAGGCCAATCAGGGAAGGTCACCTGCACGCCCCTCTATTGCTGTAGTAAAACAGTCAGGCATATCTTGCCTTGCCAAGCTAATTCTTTTTGGCTGTCTTCGTGTTTCCCCTCCTGTACTTGATATTAAGAATTTGAATTATGTCCTGCTCAACAAAGGCCACAAACAACATTGTGCATGTGAATCAATCAAGTCTCTGTGTTTTTGGATGGTTTGGTTAAGTCATTAGCTTCATCAAATCAAAGTCAATCATGAATTGTAACATTCCATTCCTTATAATGTTTTAAAAGTTTTACAACGAGATGATCTAAAGGTGGCGAGTTTTTAAATATTTAACCACATCCTTTGGCACCAAGATCTTGTGCTAAGATTTTAGATTTGTGCAGCGAGTTATACACCATCTTCCCAGAAGAAAACTGAATATGACAAAAGAATCATAACATTTGGGGAGATGACAAACAGGAAATACGTGTCCAGGGACCCAAAAGCCCATCTACAATTCAAAGGAGGTAAAATACGATAAATTTTCCTCTTCTGGCATTTTCTGTAAGTGTGACAAAATGGAGCCCAAACGAAAAGGGGTTGGCTCTAGTGAAATAATAATAGAGACATATTTTTTCCCTCATCAGTATAGAAAGCCTTTATCCTTGATTAAATATTGACCTGCGATTGTCTCAGTTCTTGTCTCTGACTAATCAATAATTCATACACGGTAAAAGAGACTGTTGGAATGATAACACTATATATTTCAGCAAACATCTGCCTTGTTTGTTTTCTTTCCAAAAATTGAATTGAGCAGCAGCTAATCCCTTATCCTCAGCAGGTTTTCAAGACTTAACTTTGTTAAAACGAACAGCATCACACTCAAAACATCCATTTTATAAATAGTTAATGTTACTTATTTGACTCATACATAATTTTACTTGTTATATTAAATTCATTATGAAGTATCATATAAAGTTTTGTAAAACAACAATTGATTTATTCAGACCAGGAGAAATTCACCATATACTGATTAAGATTTTACTGGAGCAGGGTCAACTCGCATCAAACCTTATCAAAAAGTTCCTAAAAAGGAACATGAGAAATTTAGAAAATTCATACAAGAGATCTTCTGACTATGGCTCCTTATTGAGGTTATGATGGGAGTCTATATTTTGGTCATTGTGAACTGACCAAAAATATAGACTGTATATGTAACTACAAAGTTACATATACGTACTTGTGTTGTATAGTGTGATTGTGCAAGGTAAAGGAACTAATATTTTATCAGTTTTTGCAAAAAACTATATGCTTGTGTCTTCCTATACAGTCCTGCTCTGTTATTAAGCAACCATGGTGTTTCTGTAATTCAGGCTATTGTTTGGCTCACAGTGGAAACTCATCTCCATGAGTTGTGTTGCTGCAGCAAAACAATCAGTGCCATGAATGTTTTATAAGAGTGTGAAAAGGTTGATGATGAGTACACTCCCTGAAGACGGTTTATAATGCTTTTGCTCTGGACTGAAGTTAATATTTACTGCTTGGCAAAGCAAACTGCCCTCAAAACACACAATACCACTTTCAGTGATCACTTGTACGGTGGTTGTACAGGGAAGTGTTATATTCACGTATAACCACTTGACCTTCTAAGGAATATTTTGTGGAGGCAAGATCACATATTTGGGCATTTTGAGGGCTTTTACATTAGTAACATTTTCTTCTAGTGCTTCAATGGGCCTTTCACATTGTAGAAACCAAAGCTCTACTAGATCTTTGCTTTCTACATTGACCCAGTAGATTTAATTTTTTTCAAGCTTGTGAACACAAGGTAATAATGAAGGCTTGCCAATATGAAGCGTTAGTTTCACTTTGACAAAGTTAAACAACCGCTTTCACTAATGAGAGTGAGCAAGATATTCTTGGTTCCTGAAAATCATTAAAATCCAGCATTCATGCTTGAAGTTAATACTTTCTCTATTTAGCTGACTTTGCCAAGCTGGAGGGATTTATTGCTTTTCCAAAAGGCTACTGCTTAGATACCCATTTGATGAATCTTTAGTCATTTGTCACACGATTAGACTGCTTTCTGTTTTTTTCTTCTTTTTTTCAAGCTCAAGTCACACAGCTTCATGAAATGCAATTTTAAACTTATGTTTGGCTTTTTGCAATAATCACAGATTATTGTGCTTTAAAGGACATTAAAATAAATCTTTGATGGTCAGCAGAAGACTATAAATTGAGGTAAATTGTCATCTCAGATGATTCAAGGAGAAAAGCAAAAGACTCAGCTCAGGTAAAGATGCACATAATGTGGTGTGCTTGAAGATGATCAGCTAACAGAGCTACCAACCAGATGTGGTTTAGAGATGTGATTGTAACCCAGTGTTTAAAAACACAAGAAAAAAATAATAGATGTTGATTCAATGTCTTATTCTACCAAAATAGCTAAAAGGTAATTACGTAAATCTTCAAAAAATGTGAAATATGCTTTTAGTGTTAGCTTCTATTGACAGATTAGGCAGCCAATGGCTGGCGCGGTCTGGTTTCGTGTCGGCCAATGGGGTTGATCGTCCCGCCCCTTTTTAACAGCCGGCGGTTGTTTCGTTCAGAGCGCGGCAGACAGGCTTGAAAGCTAACAGCTGACGGTTGTTTCGCTGCGAACGCTTGAGAGCTAACAGCTGACGGTCGTTTCCGTAAAGAGGTAGAAAGAAATTGACGAATCTGGAAATTGGTAAGGAAAACAATATTAATATAAATTCACTAAATATATAATTCAAAATACTACATTCGGTTTTATTAGATCTCGGAGGGTTTCCCCCGTGAACAGCTGAAGCCCGAAAAATAGCCGTTGACAGCTCGGAGCATCGGTGAGTCATCGCACGCGCTCGGCAGTTGGTTAAGTAAATTTGGTGAAAATTGGCTAAAATACCTATTAAATTATAAAATTTAATATAAAATAAAATTGATTGTAAGATTTTGTATTGTTATTGTTGTGTATGTTGTATTTGTTTTATGTAATTGCATTTATTTTAAGATTGAATGTATATTATATTCTTTTTTTACCACATATAAGCTAATCTATTTAGTTTTACTAATATGTTGGAAAAATTGTGTTCTGTTAACTTGTTGTTATACAACATGAAAGAAAAAAATAAGAAGAACTTGAGAAATGATTAAATAACATCTTATGTGCTAAAATGTTTTACTTTGGCCTTGTTATAGGTCAGGTTTTTTTTTTGGAGTTTGTACAGTACACTTTTGGCTTGGAGGGCCAAAGATTCCAAGACCCTCTTCACCTGAAACTGGATGGCGAGCCCCAGCCCAGAGGACCAGGCGCACGGGTAGATAGTGACCCGACTGGTCACCAGCTGAGAGACTTTGAGACTGAAGAATTAATTCATTGGAGACTGAAGTATTCAATTTATTTATTTATTTATTTTTTTTAAAGCGCGCAGTATTTGTTTGTCTGTTTTAAATGTGGATCCACAATTGTTTATTATATTAAATATGTGCTCTTTTCTTGTAGACACTGTGTGTTCTGTTGTTGCTCACACCTGGGTTCCCTAGAATTTAATATCTTCTGATTAGGCCCAACTTCCTATATATATAGTATAAATTAATTACATCAATGACAGCACTTGCAAAAATGTAATGTTTTAAATGCTGACTGTGAGTTCTATAACTTGTGTTTTTATGATGTAGAGCACTTTGAACTGCCATGTTGCTGGAATGTGCTATACAAATAAACTGATTGATTGGCAGTCAATCAATCAATTGGTTTCCCAGGAAAATACGCCCGAGGATATATAAGGGAGCATGACTTAGAAACCCATAATCTGGTTTGGCACTATTCCCTACGGTAAACCATCCATTCTTGCTGATTTCCTCTGAGAAGAATATAACCTTCACCTTGAGGAGAAAGACTGCTTACAGGAAATAGTCTGGTTCCCATTCTTACCTTGAATACAATGTACAACTTCCAAAAAAATCTAGGCAAGCCAACCAACCAACTAACTTGTTGGTTGATGATTGTATAAAAATGTACTGCTGAGGCACACATAAACAATCTGTTGTTTGTGGAGACTGAACAACTTTCTAGAGATCAAACACTAATTACTTGCTATAAAGCTGCCTCTTAAAAGTCAAGTTGAATTGTTAAATCAATTGATTTGTCAGTGAAAGATCCCTCACATCAGGTAAGCAATAATGTGTTAATAAAAAGAAAAACACTGCCAAGTCAGTTCATTCATCTATAAGACGTAAGACTGTTGGCATACTCTGGCATTCAGAACGACTGCCACTGGACCGTTCACTTGAAATGTCAGGGCACACAGAACATTTCGTATAGAGTTCCAAATACACTCTTGTCTGGGTCTAGTATTCTTTTGAGGCTACAACACACCAGAAGAACAAAGGTCTTTTCCTACAAAAATGGCAAACAACAGCTTTGTCACAAGAATAGTTGTAAACGCTTTCATCAGGGGCACAAACACTATGGTTCAGCACACCATAAAATGGCACAAACGTTCAGTAAATTTCTTCTGCTATCTAAATAAATAAGATTTCCTATCAAATATGTATTCTTAAAGTGAAAAACAACTACTCTTTGTTGTCTTTGAAGGTGTCAGCTTGACTTGCAAATGCAGTAAGTCGTAAAGCTAGGAAATTGCCTCTCTAGTGTCTATCAGTATGCCAACATTTTTTTAAACTCTTGTCATTAAAACTAAAACTTGATCACATTGCCAGATGTATTCTCGGAACACATAAGAGTGCTTTTGTTGCACACATAAGTGCCACAATGTTCATTTTACTGGGGTTTCAGGTGCCTCAGGAAATGGATGGGGGCACCTGGGATCTTCATCACCGTGAAATTCTTAGTCAATTAGAAAGATAAACTATCTAAAGACTTTAGACAATGTTACCAAATACTGAGAAAATGTATGTAAACTTTTGATTTTGATGGCAATAAATAAATCTCTGAATGATTCTTTCTATTTTTATTGTGACATTTAACAAATAAGAAATAATATTGGTAATTCTAACTGACCTGAAACCAAAGACGTTTGGTCTAATTTAACTTATGACAATGAGAAAATAAAGCTAGATTTGTAATTTTATTTGGCGAATATTAAACTCAGAAGGAAACTCAAGTCAGAACATAAAATAGGTACAAAACATCTTCCACTCTTACTGGTTTACATGAAATAGGTCTCTTTCAAGTACCACAACATGGGTGTTAAAGTTCTGCATCTTGGATTTTACCAAACGTTTTAGAAAATGAAATAATTGCATGAAGAAAAAATGTTATATCAAGGACAATTAATCTTTGTGCGTTAAGACATTTTTTGAGGAAGTGAGGCTATTTTGTTGCAGTTTATCTAAAGATTTTAATTAGAAGTTGTTACGACTCTGCAGGACAAAATCAATTATACAATATTAATACAAGCAGTGTGAAACACTACCTGTTACTGTGAAAAGTCTGCTACTGATAGAAACAAGCCAGTTAAACCATCCTTCTCCAAATGCTTTTGGAAGAACTTGCAGCTTTGTTCATTTGTCGCTATGGGTAAATTGTGGTGCCTTAAAAACAATATGTCATTGTAAATGGTAAGGAAACTCAACAAGATAATACTGTAGGAGGACTAATTTTAAAAAATTTTAAAGATAAAATGTAACATGAAAATCAACTGTCTCCTCTTTATCTGTGTAAGACATTTTTTTTCTTACACTACCATGATTAGTACAGATTCACAAGAGTAAAATAGTAGCATGGATTGTACCTTGATTCATGGCATCAGTCATATTCAACCCATTATGTGCTTCTTTGCTAAGATGAATGGATCCAATATTGGGTGGAATTAACACAACAAGGTTGAGTTATGGGTGTGAGCCAACAGTCTGGATTAAGTTTTCAAAGACAGGCAGGGTTGCCTCTCCCAGCAACACATTCCATCTCAGGTCTTGATTCTCCACCTCTGAATGTCCTGCTTTCAGCCTGAGTTTAGCTTTTTTAGTGACTGTAGATAGTAATACTTTGATTCATCTCAGTCAGAATGAATTAGCAATTAATGCATCAGTCAAAAAATGCATCATGAAGATGAAAAATAAGAAGTCCCACCTAACTACATGTTGCAGGACCAGCCAAACTATGAAAAAAGTGTGATTTATAGTCTGGAAAATATAATATAGCTTGAGATGAGGAATGTGACAGTTGTAGACTATGTGTAGGATTTGTAGGTGGTTCTTGATGTGCTGACCCCAGCCTCTATTCACTCCTTTTGAAGCAGTTACCCCTGTTGCTGGTGCACCTTTTTCTTCCACATGTCTCTCTTCCATTGAACTTTCTATGAATATGCTTGGATAAAGCCCTCTGAACAACCAGCTTCTTCAGCTAGTCTTTTCAACAACTATCAAAACTAAAGGAAATAAAGACTCATATTTCACTCTATGTGTGAAGGTTTTCATTATATTTTCATTTCTTGTGATGTACCTGTAATTTTTCACACTAGTCACTCTTCAGGTACAAGCTTTGCTCTAGCATCTTTTTAGTTGAGCAGGCCAGCACTCTCTATGTCTGTGATAAATATGTCCAGTACACCAATGCATTCATCTCACTGTGGAATCTCAACTGAATGCTGCCACCTTGTAATGCATTATGAATTGGGATTCATAAATAATTAGTAAGTGAGCACAGCAGGATTAAGAGGGATAGTGGCAAAGGGGACAAAAAACAACACCTGGATACCTTGAATCTGCTTTTTCATAAGTTGAGTTCCCATGATAGAATGTCTTAGTGCAATCTGATGCACACTGATGAACAGTTAATCATGGCAGAATCCAGATTACAAATATCTTTGTACATTGTAGCGTCAACATCACCGTTTTACACAATGACGTGAATTGAGATTGAGAAAGATAATGATTGTACCAGACAAAGGTGGAGCTGAGATGTGGGTCAGAGCACTATGCGGTGGATGCATATCAGCATTAGCTCCTGCTCTGAATCTTCTCTCATGACACTAGTAGAATATATTAACCTAATGAAATAGCAAGGCATTCACTGGGATTGGCTGTAAATTTGCCAGCAGTGCCTAACAGCCTCACGTGTGCTGTGTGGTGATAAAGTGGCGTCTCGCCGACTGTACGAGGGTCACATAAAAGGGTCTCAGTTTGTGTAATCGACATCATATATCCAGTCTCACACTTCTAGGACACAGGCCTTCAATTACTCAGAGGAGACTTTTTCTGTTTTGTATTTCCTCTTGCTCCCACAGAAAGTTAATCATAACAGGCTAAAACACTTACCCAGTAATGCTGATTTCTTTACTCCAAGGCCTTTTCTTGCTAATCTTGATCTTCTAAAGAAATTATTGCAACATAGTCATGAAAAGTTCTAAAAGTTTCCCCTTTTCATCATGGGTTACCAGTTATACAAAACTAGACACTTTATTAGAAACACTTTCTTAGAACAAGCTTGATATTTGCCTGAACTTTTCATGGCCTGGATTCAACAAGAAGTCTGAAACAGATTTTGGTCTACATTGGGATGATAGCATCAAGTAGTTGCCAAATTAATCTCCAATTCTCCACATTACACAGGGGTCCATTGTTGTACAGCTAATCCATTGTCATATTTAAGAAACCTGTATGATTTGAACTTTGTGACATCATAGTTAAGTCAAGTTTATAGCACATTTCAGCAACAAGGTGGTTCAAAGTGCTACATGATGAAAACATAACACAATAAACCATATGCACATATTTGTTACACCTTTAGGCATTGTGGGGTGCGCTACATACACTGTGGTGTGCATGTCCTTTTTGTTTCCTCTTTGTGCAGGGTACTGTTTTGTGGATCAGCCCCAGAGTATAACAGACTGCCTGTTTCCTCCTTTCAGTCTTTCTCTCTCTTTGGGCTCTCTCGCCCCTCCATGGCTTGCAAGGTGCGTGTGACTTTCTGCGCTGCTCTACTGCTGGGCCTCATCTCCTCCCCAACAAAACGTTTACCTTTATTTTCACATCACAACACTCACACATGCCACTCACACATTCACAACACATCCAAGCATTTGCATTACACAACTAATTTTAACACTAACATTCCATTGTACTTTTTGTTGACTTTATACTTTATCTGTAATAAATATTTATTTTGAACACTGTGGCTGTGGTCTCCCAATTTTGTTATGAAACTGAGCCAGTCAGAACAATTTGACAACTCCTGCCAACTGTGGCAGAACTGGAAGTAGAAAGTGTCGTGGCCATTTATGTAAAAGTTTTGTAGTTTATAATTTCTACCAATTTTGTTTTGTTCTTTGTGTAGTGGAAATATATTTAAGTTAATTTAGATTCAAAATTTGTAATTCATTTTCATATTTGGAATTATTTAGATTACATTGTTAATTGTTAGACCCGCCCACCAATTAGAGCGATTAAGAACACACCGGGTGCTGGGTGCGGGGTGGATTGTTTGGTAGATTGTTTGGTGAATGTCTGGGGTGGACGGGAGGCTTTTGGAGAATGATTTTTTTGACCACTTGAACACTTGAACACTGGAACACTTGAACATTAAATCGAGAGTATTTTTTTATTTTCAACTAAGTTACAAGACCTTTTATTTCAACTTTAACAATAAATGAATCAGTAAAAGTGCGTACAAATCCCAAACCACCCGTTACCACCCACAGCCTTTATTGGAGTTTATTTTTGCTTTTTTTGGAACGAAAGGCTGCGACAGAAAGCCTTGATTAAACTATTGTGACTATTTAGAGGAGCAGGTTCCCTGAGACGCAAGGCGTTTATTGCACAGCTCGTGGTAGCTGGATCTAGCTTTTCTTTGACTCCTATGTTTATTCATGTTACTTACCTTGTCCCCTGTCTTCCTCACAGCTGGATGCCTCACTGATTCCTCCATGGTTCCTTGGATTCTCTTTCTCGCTCCATGATTTCTCTCTGGAAACCAGCCTTTAAAAACTCCTGCCAGAACCAAACTAAAGGAAAAATACTAAAAGAAAAAAAAGGAAATGAGGTCTTTTTTAAAAATAAATTCACAAATATACAAATAAAGTATAAGTAGTTCTCCAATATTATCTGATGGTAGTGAGGTCAGTAACAAGCCAAACCATTACCCATCCAGCCAATCTCAACTCAGTGGCTGTACCTGCTGCTCCCTGTTATCTCAACCCCAGGACAACAAGGCTGAAGTTTTGTCCATCTTCAGAGAGACATTCTGCTGCTCCAAACAATCAGTAATTGTTACTTTTCTCCTCAGTGTGGTCCCAGATTGGACTTCTTCTAGCAGTCCTTCTCACAACCTGTCAAAGAAAATCTTTTGTGAAGACAAAAAAATAAAAACTCTGCCTTTCTACCTTGGTTGTCTTTAATTGTTGCCATCAATTGAGTCTGAAAAATCATTCATCATGACACTCCCTGCTTTGATCCTCAAACCTTACACTTTGTAAGCTACATTAAATAGTGTTTGATTCCATTAGAGGTGACATTTAATGTTAGTTAAATTTGACAGCTGATATTATAATGAGACAACCACAACAGTTATCCTACTTTGGAATTGCCTTATGATTTTCTTAGTGTTAAAATTTCATTTTGTCATAAAGAAAAATAACTTTCAATCACTTACCATCATGAAGTGGAGATGGAAATCTTATGAAACTGTAACTAATCACCGTAGCTTTATGAATTATATTACAGAGCTTAATGGCTTTGAAAATGCCAGTGAGAACACTGAACATGCACAGAAATCCTTGGTTTGACATTAACTTGCTTTTATAGGAGCTTAGATGACATTCTTAACTGAAAATACAACAAAAAAGACAATTACACCACAGTTTCCAATCATTTTGAATTATTCTTTTTTTACACCATTTAAAAAGTAATGTTGGCAACATTGATTTATCTCAATCTATCAGATTGTATTCTCAGTTGCTTGTCGCTCTAATTCGAGATAAAACACAATTTATCTGTTAATGTATATTCATTGTATATGTTTAATGAGTTCAATTATTTGTGATTTTACCATTTGGTAGTTAACATATTTATATCATTAAATCAATAAAACATGCAAAGAAACACTCTCACTGTGGGAACTATACTGTACAAGAGTTGATGTACAGTTCGATTAGATGCAGATGGTAAAAAGAGGACACAGATATTACCCACATAGACCTTTGAGAGTGTATCCATATTATGTTGTGCAGAACATAAATGTAATCAATGAGTGCTGAATGCCAGGCATCTAAAACAGTGTACATGTAACACAAAGGAAAATATTTTCAGTAGAATAACAGAGAGGCTTACACAGTGTCTACATAAATTGGATTGATCTCTTTCCTATTCTGAGTGATACAATGTCTGCTTGTTAAATTTTCAAGAAATGAAATAATGTAGCAGAAAAAGCACTATTGAGCAGGAACTGTGAATACAGTTTTCTACAACAAAAAATGGGGTTTGTGTTTGTACATTTTATGTTTTGGAAGCTTTGTTCAATTTAAAATAAGATTTGTATTGTTGTGTTTTGAGCAGCTGATCAGATCATGATCTAAGTCAGGAGTGCTCAAGTCCAGTCCTCGAGAGCTACCATCCTGCAACTTTTAGAAGCATCCTTACTCCAACAGACTGGGATCAGCTCTAAACAGGCCTGCTAACGAGCCACTCATTTGATTCATGTGTTTTGAAGCAGGGATGCATCTTAAAGTTGCAGGATGGTAGCTCTCGAGGACTGGGCTCGATCTAAGTAGAGGGAAAGTGAGGGTGAGCTGCTTCACAGGTAAGCTGAAAAAAGGTTAGCATTTGATTCTTGTCTTACTTTAACAGTGGAGGTTAGAGAAATTTGAAAGATAGTCGGTGTCAGGTGAGATTTGAGGTAGCCTACCAGGGTGAGGAAGAAGTGGTGGAATGAAATGAGATATTCTGGTAGCTGTAGTTTCTCTGAACAAACCACACTTCTGGGATCTGAAGATTTTTCTTTTGAATGTTTGAGACCGAAGAAGGTAATTCTAGGACACTATCACGGAGTCACTGATAATCTAGTACAAAGAGAATTTGATTACCACAGCCAAAGTTAAAAAAAAAATAGTTACAGAGTGAAAATCCTGCTGGTGAGATGAATAGACACAAGTGAGTAAGAATTGCAGCTATTGTATCCCTGCATTATTGGGAGACCAAAAGCACAAGAACAAGATAATTAGGAAAGAGGGAGAACAAAGAAAAGAAAACCACCTCAGGATTATGACATGTTTCAGGAAAGAGGGAGGACTCTAGTTTGTTGATATCAGTAAGCTTAAAGCTCCTAAAATATCAAGATCCAAATAAAAAAATTAAAAGATTTCTGCAAAATTTTCAGGCATCACATACTAAAATAAATACTTTAGTAATTGTTCTGTTTCTGACCCTTTAATCACTAAAAATGGACAAGACTGATTGCATTTGTCACAATCTGTAATTTTGTCTTCACAATACAACATTATAAATATGTCAAATTAGCTATGAAAAAGGCGTATTCCCTCTCCTACTGCTGCCGACACTGGGATTTTATTTCCTTGTTTTTATTACACTGGTGTTATTTAGAAGAGACATAAAGATGTTTTTCTTTCTCATCATATTTAGATGTGAACAACAAAGCATTACCATGTTTACTGAAACATCCAAGATTTTTACAATCTTCTTTTCTTGGATTATACATATGCATAATGCACAAAAACTATGGGATTCTTAGAGCTTTTTTTTACTGTGCTCGTAAATGCTTGTTTCTTTTCGATGTGAATCACCTTTTCTATTGCATCTCATCACCATAAACCCTGACACCTTGAAAATAATCCACTTTCATGCAGGTCTTGTCCAAATTTGATATGGAGAAGAAAAGTGTTACAATACAAAGGCTGGTGGTTCCAGGGTCTTTTTTAAATCCTTAGCATGGTTCCAGTCAATTCTGCTGCTCATTAGAAAAAGTATTCCTACTATTAACCCTTAAATCTTACAGTGGTCATTAGAAAAAGCAGTAAATCAGCTGCATGCTGATTCTTCAAAACACCACAGCAATGTAAAATCAATCATGTGTATATCATTACATCTTAGCATTGAAGGGAAGCAAATTCAGGCAGAATATTTTACAGATTTCTGACTGGCATTCATTCACCTTGTGCCTCATAAAATAAATTAGGATACTTTCTTTAGGATCTTTTCAATCCAGCAGATTTGAACTATTATCATTCTGTCCAATGGCAAACTAAGGAAACAAATCCCATTGCAAATAGAATTAATTCTGTTCATCATATTAGAAAGAAACTATTTGTCATTTCAAAAGTTTATGATAACGAGGAATTTGAGAAGTCAAATAGTGGTCTAAGCTGATGAAGGTCAAAACAGCTAGAAAATTAACAAAGAGAACAAAGGTCAGCAGTTCAACGTATTCAATTAATCCCTCATGTCACTGACATGGACTCCTTATCAAGTTTTGATTTTTAAACTCTTGTGAATGAAGTCAGTTTTCTGTATTTCCATGTCAAATCATAAGCAAAGTGTAGCAAATATAAACTTTGAACATATACTGGTTAGCTGATCTATTTCTCCACATTGACACTTGTGGAAAAAAGTCAGTTTTTTGAAGTCCAATAGGAAATTTGTGATAAGTAAATACCAGTACCATCTGACTCTTTATTATACTTCTTTGCTCTTTGTTTCAACACCATTTGAAGATGTGATACCAAATAATTTACTTCCCCCACAACATACTGTGTAACATACACAACTTGATCAAGAGATAAACTAGGAAGCCACAGATTTATTTAAATGACACAGACTACTTCTTGTCTGAAAAAGAGACTTCTATTAAACTTCTATTTAGTACTTCCAGTTTGAACACAAATTCCTCAACCTCTCGATGATAGGATCCTACCAACTCACATTTTATAAGAGTTTTAAGCATCCTTCTTTGTCAACTTCTACAAAACATAACCTCTGTTAAGGACATCACCAAAAGGTAGTAACTGAACTGACTGATCACCACTTAAAATTAAACAACCAGACTTTATTCAGAAGATGAAGTACAATGGTATACCATGGTGTATTTAATTCATTTGAATAAAATAGTCAAGCAAGAACCGAATGCTTTTTAAAAGCTCATATTGTTAAGTAAAGGAGCTCATCCTGGAAGCCTTGCATAAAAGGTTTTTGAAAAAAATATTCTAAAAACTCTCAAAAAAGACTTAAAAGGAAGCATCAGACTTCAACGTTCACTTTTCACACTAAGGTTCAGCAAGTGATGTTTGAATTTTTTTTTTTTTTTAGATTTCATTTTTCCTTTAATTTAACCAGGAAACAGTTATTCAGATTAAAAATCTCTCTTAAAACTGCATTTGTTGTTTTCGGTTATTGGCTATTTCTGATAAATAGGAACTATGGACATGCATAATAGCAAGCTAGCTCAAGAATAAAACCTGACACAGGGTTCTCATGTTTATAATGAAGGACGCTCCTCTATAATGTGGTTGTCTAAATGGGGGGTTTAAAAAAAAGAAATGTGGGGACTTTTAATGGATTCTCCATCCTAGTAACAGCCAGTGTGTGTGTTGTCTTTTGTGGGCCGTTCAAAATGACTGATAGATTGAAACAGCAGAAGCATCTACATAAGAAGATTGTTTTACCAAATTTTAATAAATTGACATTTAGGAAATGGGGTTTCCACATGTCAAGCTGTGATGATGAGTTATGATTTATATTCAGCAGCTAATTTTCACTGTTTCTCATCTGACAAGGAAATGATGAATTAAGTTGGGTATCACAGTTGATGACGACACAGCTGTTCTGCTCTGGAACTGATTTGATTCCTTTGGGTATATCTTGAGTTTAAACAGGCGTTTCTCTTCTTCTGCACAGAGTGTCTTTTACTGAGCAGCGAGTGTCTAATGATCTCTCAGTGGAGTCAGCAGTCACACTTCTCATTATGAAATTGCAGAGCCTACTCACTTGCACTTCCCTTTCGCTCTTTAAAGAGATAGAATGGTGAATACTTTTCTTCAAGTTCATTTTTGTTAAACCTGGACGTGGCAGGGGTAAACAATATATATTTTCATCAGTGACAGTAAGTAGTTACTGAGCAACAGCACGACAGTACTTGAGGAAACTTGCAAAGATGCAAGTTTTCCTAATTAGTTTTCACAATGCAATGTTTTGTTTTGTTTCCCACAAAAACACATCACATGCAATATATATTTATTTTTTGTGTGATTTCTCAAAATGTAGCTGTCTGTGGAGGACCGTGATCCCACCAATTTCTAAGAAATTGCTTTGAGTTGCACTCTCACTTGATTTGTGTCCAACTTTGGTAAAGGTCACTTTATTACAATACGACACGGTGCCCTTACATGGTATTTGTTTTGTGGTGACTTTTTTTCTCCCTTTCTCAGTGTACCTGTATGTGTCTTAGTGACGGTTTCCTCCGATTTTGTGAGTCCAATCCTTACTAGCTCACCTGTGCATGACCCATCAAGAAGTATTGATGTGCAACCATGGAGGTTTATCTCCTAAATGCAGCAAAAAGCATTTGTTGATAGAAGTATCACCTTAAAAATGGATAACCTGGCAGTGTAACAGAAGTGATACTGAGTCAAAACATCTTTGGCAATTTGCACCACCATTTCATGCCTGTTTACTTTATTTAAACCCATTTTATTTTTCCTGGTTAAGTGTTAATATGAATTATGGAAATGAAAAAACTAATCTCTAACCCTTTTTGTATTTGCAAATTTGATGTCCTTCAGCTGTTCAGCACCTGATTCAGATGCTGTACAATGCAATATGAGAATGAGACATAATTTCACCAAGCCTCTTGCCATTCAAAAGTTACAAATGGAAGTCCGCTAATGCTGGGCTACGACCAACTAGCATGGTGAGTCAGGTCATGCCTTCGTGCCTCCTGATGTTTGCTGTACGTTCTTTATTCTTATAGACAAAATTTTGGTTTGTTATACGTCGTCCACAACTATTAAAATTATAAGAAAATTAGAATGGGGTAAAAAAAGGTTTAAAAAAAAAGTAGGCATACCTTTTGAGGCACAAGCACTTGCCTAGAGAGTTGAGTGGAAGGGAAAAGTGTGGTAGGTGCCTCAATGCCATGCCCCAATGATTCAAGAAGTTATACAAAAGCAACCAAGCATTGAGCGCATAAAAATGAACATACTCATCAAAAATGTGACCTTTTTTGTTTTAGATGTCTTCTGTCTTTTGTAATATTCTGCTTTTCTAAATTTTGATTTTCATTGTAAGTAATCTTAAATTCATCAAAATTACAAATAAAAGTTTTAAATATTTTACTTTATGTCATAATGAATCTTCATTATGCATTTCACTCTGTGGAGTGATAAAATGTATCAAACTTTGTAAGGATCATCTAGTTTTTTGAACAGTGCTTGCACACTGGCTGATATACTCATGCAGCTCTCCACAGTAATAAAATTTACATTTTATGTTTATTTAGAAATAATGTTTGTTTCAGCCATTAACAAACAGTTCAAATAGAACAAATTCTTATTTGTAAGAAGAATTTTTTATATTATTACATTTAGATTTTGTTATGGGACTTTCTGTTGCTTTCTTGAAGAAACATCATCTTGCTCTCAGGTTGTTAGAAGTTTTGCATGGTCAATTCCTTGTTCCTTAATTGCAATTAAAAATCCAAATGAAAATTCTTACTAATCTTTAAATATCATCAATTTTGCCCCTCAATAGATACCCACAGTACAGTAAGTTTCTCATCGTGAAACCATAATAAAGGGCCTGACCAACAGTCCTTCAAAACATTGTCTGACGCAACCAAGCAATCAATGTAACTTTCATAAGACAACGTTGTCTAAAAAAGTAGAAAATTGTTTTGATGACAAACAGAATACAGTCAAAAAAATGTGAGGTTTCCCAGCTGTACAGATGATTTACTTTTCATTATAAAGCTTTGTCTGTGCTTTCTATTTTGACAGCAGTTGTCAGATCAAACATTTCCAAAGCAAACCACACTTTAGTGGAGCTCGGTAATTATCCTCTGTGCAACATGTACCAGTAGGTTCTTATCTTTCACCAAATGAAGTTTATTTGTATAGCACATTTCAGCAACAATGCAGGTCATTGATCATTATAGTTGATCTGTATTTGCTTGATGATTTTGATTGTGGTATTTGACAAAATGTAATGTTTGTTTCATAATTGGTTACTGTAGTATGTTTTTATGGTGTAAAGCCCTTTGGACTCCTTTGTTGCTGAAATGTGCTAAACAAATAAACTTCACCTGACTTGACAAAGTGCTTTCCATGATAAAAACATGAAACATATCACACATAGCATAATGAAAAGTTGTAATCCAGACCAGAATTAAACTATTTTCGAGTTATTGATAATCACAGGTAACTCTAACCAAATTAGATTTTAGCCATGATTTAAAGAAACTTTATGTTTCAGGATTTTGTAGCTTCCTGCAAAATGCAGAAAACGCTGAAGTTTAAACATAACCACAAATTCAATATGGAACACATCACAATTTCTAACATATTTCTAAATTTTTATCAGGGGTTAATAAAAAGCCACGTAATTAATACATGGAAAGAAACCAAAATAAATAAATTCAGTGATGTGTAATAATGTGAAATGGCCCAGGGGAAAAGTTTCAGTTGAGGGCAATAATCCTGAAATAGAAAGAACAAAAATCCAAAGTTGTTTTAAGTTAGATTTATTTTACACTTTGCTGAACTGTAACATTCTGTTACATTCTGAAAGCCCATTTGTGATAATACCTGTTTACAGCAAAACATTCCCTTTTAAATTTCCCACTTTAATTGCTGACAGCAGTTAGCCTTGACATGCTTTTTGAATCACTTTCAGAAATAGGATCTGCAGATTTTCTGTCTACAGCATCGCTGTATGAAACAACTTCATGGTCTTTTCAAAAGCTGAGATGTGACCTTGTCTTCAGAACATTCAGACACTCAAAATAGAGCTGGAATTACCCTTTAAACCCAAAAGAAAAACTTCTTCATTCACTGGGGTGACATTGGTTTTCCATTTTATGTACCTGCGCCTTTTGTTGCAGCTCTGCACAAGGCCACACAGTTGTTCATGAGTTATTCAAAATAATGTATTTGTGAGTTATTTGCACATATTTGTGATGTTCCACTTTGGACTTATTTCATGCCATGAAGTTTTTTCTTCTTATAAATTTGTTTGTTGAAAATTCTCTATTATGTTGTAATTCTGATGACTTTCGCAGCAGCAGACAGTCGCTGTCGATTGCAAATCAGTGACAGTCTTCATCTTAGTGTAATAACTGTACATATACTTCTGCTTTTGAACTAATCCATGTTTAACATGCAAGACTAACAAGTGGCACAAAAGAAAGCAATGCATGGGGCACGCATGATGTTTCTTTCTTTCATTGACACATCTCACTCACTCAGTTATCACCTTCTATTTTACCATTTCCTGACACATACATATACACGCCGTCTTACTATTTTGTAACTTGTCATAAAGATATTTGCTGCAGTATTATGCTCATATGCAAAAATGCAGAGGCACACTGCAGCTCATTATAAAATGCTGAAATACCTAGGGAAAGAGCTGCAGATGTTCTATAATACACAGCAGCTGTGAGCTGTGTAAGTGGGGTGTTAAAGTATCTCATACTTTGTAAGTTAAATAGATCTGAGGTAGATCAGAGAAAGGTAATGGTGTGTATTTAATGTTAAAAACAGTAAATGCCCAACAACATGAATTTAACAAATACACAGCAAGAGGAAACCACTCAATTTTCACTTAAAGGGATAGCTAGTATTTTTAGACTGATGTTTTCTGGAAACACCATAATATAATAATACTTTTACAAATAGTAGACAGATGTCCTCTTATCATAATATCATAATTGTTTAGAAAAGTGAAACATTTTCAGATTGTAGTACACAACCAGTTAGACTGTTTTAGCTGCTTTGTTATAATTTGAATGTCTTTTATTTAACTCAGGTGATTTTCAGACATGGTACAACTCAATTAGATCTGCATCAAATACAGAGATACATAGTCTGTTTGATCCTTGTCAAGATAAAATACAATCAAATATAGTTTTTTTTGGCATCAAATGGTAAAAAAATATTTTTTGAAGGAAGCCCAGCTGATTACACCAAGTCACTGAATATGCAGCGTCCTTCATCAAGCATGTGATAACAGTGGAAAATAACTCTGATTTATCAGTTCAAGA
The DNA here is from genome assembly GCF_001444195.1 of Xiphophorus couchianus. NCBI lineage: Eukaryota > Metazoa > Chordata > Actinopteri > Cyprinodontiformes > Poeciliidae > Xiphophorus > Xiphophorus couchianus. The sequence goes on from NC_040239.1 coordinate 6,504,934, forward strand.
CCTCCAGTTGAACTTGCTTCACAATGAATGCCTCAGACTGTATAAGTAGTCCTGGCATGTTTTCTTTTCACCAGTATCTTTCTGTTCAGTGTTGTCATCTCCAAAGTAAGGATGTACGCCTGTTGGTTTCAAGACGTCCAATTATTCTCATGTCCTGCCACTCTCTTTCTGCTGCTAAAGAATCCATCTGTGCGTAATATTCTGGGGAAAGTTGCGGCTGCGTGACAGAGTAAAGAATTCTTGTTTCTTCTCTCTTGCAGTGTGGCACTTTTCAGTATTTGTCACTTTGCCAACTTTTAATATGAAAGCTGTTCCCTTTTTTATGCATAAGGCCCAAGATAACCATGACATTTCCATAACAGGCCATAAGAATTAGTAAAATCCTGTTTTTCTAAACTTCCTAAGAAATAGAAATTAGGTCTTTCATCAGATACAAGTCATATTCATCGTAATCAACATCAATGAAAGGTTTAATTATATTTTATTTGAAAAAGAATCCATAAAGCATATGAATTTTACTTTTGAAATGACCTATAGAAATTTTAAATATTTCCAATGGTATTTTAAATGATTAGTTTTTACTTTTCATCGGGTGCTAAGAAACGCGCTGTAATTCTGTTTTTATTGTTATGGAAAAAAAAATCTACAGTTGAGACTTAGTAAAACCTGAGCCTCTGAGTATAATTTCTATCACTCCTTGCATCCTGTTGTACTTTGTTTTTCAGTAGTTGTACTTAGTTCCATCCTGTAACTAAGAAGTGTGGAGAGACATGCAGGTGCCATGGTACAAGACATTAGAGGTGATTCTGTCAGACGTTAAGCTGCAGTAGATAATGAAAGGGTCGGAGGCTCCTGGAGAAAGGACAGCTGAGTTTATGATTCAGTGTTAACCATTGCTATCTGGGAAAATTGTTTAAATTACCCACTTAACTTCAATGTGAACCGAGTCAGTAGGGAACCCACCCCCACCATTAGCCTTCATTTAACAAATTACAGCCTGGCTCATTGCTCCAATATATTAATTTAAGTCTCTGAGCACAGGCAGGGATTTGTTTGTGAAGACAGCAGATCAACCATGTACCACAAGATTGGGATGCTACTAACCTGAAGTCATTAATAATACAAAATATCTGTCAGGCTGTGGCTGAATGAATACATCCAAATGTGTTCACTTAGCTGATGCATTTCAGATCCCAATTCGCCACCTCACAGCAAGATTTTTGCTGCCACGTTCACTTCTACCTCCAAGTGCAATAAACCAATTAGGACGGTCCAATTAAAACTCAATTCCAGCTGAGACCAGCAGGCCTTGTGCCTAATAGTTATTTTGTAATTAGCTCCAGAGAGATAGGCCTCAGGGATGCACTTCTCCGGATTGTTACTTGCACATATTCCTAGATATTTCATCATTTGCTGCAGGCATATGCTGCTGCACCTCCAATAGGTATTGATCTGGATACAACAGTTCTGAACAAACACCAGCTTTTTTTTGCAGCGTCACTGTGGAAATACTGTCCTGGTGTCAGAGCTGTAAAACTGTAATTGGCTGTCTAATATACACCCCGCAGCTTATAAGAGTTGGGAATGTCTGTATTCACTTTACTTTACTTGCAGACAGAAAAATGCATTTCTTCATTCGTTATTCCACTACATTAAAGTTTCAGACATCAAAGAAACTGAACAGAGCTATATAATTACAGCACCCTCAAAGGTGCATGCCTCTTGATTCAGAAAAGATGGTTCTTATTTGTTGCACTGTATGTCTCTTGGCCACACTTGTGGAGCCACATGGCCATGATTTGCTAAACGGAAGCAAATAAATGGAGACAAAAATGACCACTTCACCTTTCACATTATGTGTGAAGAGCATAGATCTAATGTTTATTTACCAGAGGCTGCACTATATTTTCATTTATCAATTATCTCAAGGCCATAGCCACAGTTTACCTCTCATAGTTAGCTGCAACCTCTTACAGGGGTCAGGGTTGGAATAAGCAAGCATAATAATTGAGATAATGCAAGCTAAATACAGGCAACAGCAAACACGACACAGATCACTCCGGCTGGGCGTAGAGTTGCTGTGAGAATTCATTCTGCTGCAGTATATAAAACATGATGAGTTAATATTTATTGATGGTTGTCTAAGTAATGCAATTGCTTTTTATTGCTCTATATGGACTAGGACTAATGAAACATGTGAACAGTCCACCCACACGAGAGCGGAGCAATAGGCGAAACCAAAAGTTTGGCAAAGGTCAGAGAGAGAGAGACGTTTGTGATGATGGAGGAACTCTGCTGAACAACACTGAATCTGGATTTAACACAATTCATTTCATAATGGAGTAAAGTGTTTTGGAAAAAAGGAGTGAATGGAAATAAAAATGCTGTTTTTGCATTTGCATGTGTGTTCTTTATAAGTAGTAAAAAAAATCCAGTTAGAAATGGAAGCAAATTTACTGACAAATCAAGCGTCTCTTGTTTTTCATCCTCTGTTCTTGCTTTCACGCATTGTCTTCTTGTGTGTTGTGTGTTTGGGAGTTTAATTAGTTCTGCTAGCACAAGAAGTCTTCGTGGTCACTAAGATCTGCATTGCATTTGGTTGAACCTTGTTCATCTTGGTGTCTTCTTCATGCAGATGATAACTGGGAAGCATGATTAACATCTGTTCATGCTTGTTTCGAGCTACATCACCAAAATATGTAATTGCTTTTGATGGGAAGTGCTCTTTAGACTGAGTAGGAGTGAAACCATTTGTATCCACAATAACATCAAATGTAATCACTTTTATCTGAATGAAAGATAAATATTTTTACAGATTACACTGTGTTAAAGCTTTGAAAATCAATCTTTGCAAGAATATTTGCTCTGCTTTTGTAATCCAACCTTTACTGTCTCACAATAATTTAAAAATATTTTGTATATCTGATGCTGCTGTCACACCTGAATTGTTAATGAAAAAGCTTTCTGCAGTGAATTGTTTGTGCTTAATTTATGTATCTGCAGTGCTTGCTAATTGTAACCTTCAGTCCATGAATTAACTTTTTTATCTATTGTTCTGTTGTGAATTCTTTGGACACTTAATAGGTATTAAAATAAAAAAAGTAGGTATTTTAATTTCATGCTACACATTTAGATTAGAAATATCCTCCATGGGCTGCCACCTTATCGTGGTGGAGGGGTTTGAGTGCCCCAATGATCCTAGGAGCTATGCTGTCTGGGGCTTCATGCCCCTGGTAGGGTCACCCAAGGCAGACAGGTCCTAGGTGAGGGACCAGACAAAGTGCAGCCCGAAGACCCCAATGATGAAGGAAAACCTTGGACTTGGTGTTCCCTCGCCCGGACGCGGGTCACCGGGGCCCCACTCTGGAGCCAGGCCTGGAGGGGGGGCACGATGGCGAGCGTCTGGTGGCCGGGCTTTTACCCATGGAGCCCGGCCGGGCTCAGCCCGAAGAGGAAACATGGGCCCCCCCTCCCATGGGCCCACCACCCGTGGGAGGGGCCAAAGGGGTCGGGTGCACTGTGTGATGGGTGGCGGCCAAGGGAGGGGACCCTGGCGGTCCGATCCTCGGTTGCAGAAACTGGCTCTTGGGACGTGGAATGTCACCTCTCTGGTGGGGAAGGAGCCGGAGCTAGTGCGTGAGGTCGAGAGGTTCCGGCTAGAAATAGTCGGTCTCACCTCGACGCATGGCTCTGGTTCTGGAACCAGTCTCCTTGAGAGGGGCTGGACATACTTCCACTCTGGAGTTGCCCAGGGAGAGAGACGTCGGGCAGGAGTGGGCATACTTGTTGCTCCCCATCTCGGCGCCTGTACGTTGGGGTTTACCCCGGTGAACGAGAGGGTAGCATCCCTCCGCCTACGGGTGGGGGGACGGGTTCTGACTGTCGTTTGTGCTTACGGGCCGAACGACAGTTCAGATTACCCACCCTTTTTGGAGTCCTTAGAGGGGGTACTGGAGAGTGCTCCTCCTGGGGACTCCCTTGTTCTGCTGGGGGACTTCAACGCTCACGTGGGCAACGACAGTGAGACCTGGAGGGGCGTGGTTGGGAGGAACGGCCCACCCGACCTGAACTCGAGCGGTGTTCTGTTGCTGGACTTCTGTGCTCGCCATGGATTGTGCATAACAAACACCATGTTCAAGCATAAGGGTGTCCATATGTGCACTTGGCACCAGGACACCCTAGGCCGCAGTTCGATGATCGACTTTGTCATCGTTTCATCGGATCTGCGGCCGTATGTCTTGGACACTCGGGTGAAGAGAGGTGCGGAGCTGTCCACTGACCACTACCTGGTGGTGAGTTGGCTCCGGTGGTGGGGGCGAAAGCCGGTCAGACCTGGCAGGCCCAAACGTGTTGTGAGGGTCTGCTGGGAACGTCTGGCGGAATCCCCTGTGAGACGGAGCTTTAACTCCCATCTCCGGCAAAACTTCGAACATGTCCCGGGGGAGGTGGGGGACATGGAGTCTGAGTGGACCGTGTTCCGTGCCTCCATTGTCGAGGCGGCCGATCGGAGCTGTGGCCGCAAGGTTGTCGGTGCCTGTCACGGCGGCAACCCTCGAACCCGTTGGTGGACACCTTCGGTGAGGGATGCCGTCAGGCTGAAGAAGGAGTCCTATCGAGCCTTTTTGGCCTGTGGGACTCCGGAAGCAGCTGATGGGTACCGGCAGGCGAAGCGGCGTGCGGCTCGGGCGGTTGCTGAGGCAAAAACCCGGGTGTGGGAGGAGTTTGGAGAGGCCATGGAGAAAGACTTCCGCACGGCTTCGAGGCGATTCTGGTCCACCATCCGGCGTCTCAGGGGGGGGAAGCGGTGCAGCACCAACACTGTTTATAGTGGGAATGGTGTGCTGCTGACCTCTACTCGGGACGTTGTGGGCCGGTGGGCAGAGTACTTCGAAGACCTCCTCAATCCCACCAACATGCCTTCCACTGAGGAAGCGGAGCCTGGGGACTCTGGGTTGGGCTCTCCAATCTCTGGGGGCGAGGTCGCCGAGGTGGTTAAAAAGCTCCTCGGTGGCAGGGCCCCGGGGGTGGATGAGATCCGCCCGGAGTTCCTTAAGGCTCTGGATGTTGTAGGGTTGTGTTGGTTGACGCGACTCTGCAATATCGCATGGACATCGGGGGCAGTTCCCCTGGATTGGCAGACTGGGGTGGTGGTCCCCCTGTTCAAAAAGGGGGACCGGAGGGTGTGCTCCAATTATAGAGGGGTCACACTCTTAAGCCTCCCTGGCAAGGTCTATTCAGGGGTCCTGGAGAGGAGGGTCCGTCGGATAGTCGAACCTCGGATTCAGGAAGAGCAGTGTGGTTTTCGTCCTGGTCGTGGAACACTGGACCAGCTCTACACCCTCAGCAGGGTCCTGGAGGGTGCATGGGAGTTCGCCCAACCAGTCTACATGTGTTTTGTGGACTTGGAGAAGGCGTTTGACCGCGTCCCTCGGGGAGCCCTGTGGGGGGTTCTCCGGGAGTATGGGGCACCGGGCCCTTTGATACGGGCTGTCAGGTCCCTGTATGACCGGTGTCAGAGTCTGGTCCGCATTGCCGGCAGTAAGTCGGGCTCGTTTCCGGTGAGAGTTGGACTCCGCCAGGGCTGCCCTTTGTCACCGATTCTGTTCATCACTTTCATGGACAGAATTTCTAGGCGCAGCCAAGGTGTTGAGGGGATCCGATTTGGTGGCCTTAGGATCTCATCTCTGCTTTTCGCAGACGATGTGGTCCTTTTGGCTTCATCAGATCGTGATCTGCAGCTCTCGCTGGATCGGTTCGCAGCCGAGTGTGAAGCGGCCGGGATGGGGATCAGTGCCTCCAAATCCGAGGCCATGGTCTTGAGCCGGAAAAGGGTAGAGTGCCTTCTCCGGGTCAGGGGGGGTGTCCTGCCCCAAGTGGAGGAGTTTAAGTATCTCGGGATCTTGTTCACGAATGGGGGAAGAAGGGAGCGGGAGATCGACAGGCGGATTGGCGCAGCGTCTGCTGTCAAGCGGGCGCTGTACCGGTCCGTCGTGGTGAAGAGAGAGCTGAGCCAAAAAGCGAAGCTCTCGATTTACCGGTCGATCTACGTTCCCACCCTCATCTATGGTCATGAGCTTTGGGTCATGACCGAAAGAACGAGATCGCGGATACAAGCGGCCGAAATGGGTTTTCTCTGTAGGGTGGCTGGGCTCTCCCTTAGAGATAGGGTGAGAAGCTCAGTCATCCGGGAGGGACTCAGAGTAGAGCCGCTGCTCCTTCACATCGAGAGGAGCCAGTTGAGGTGGCTTGGGCATCTGGTCAGGATGCCTCCTGGACGCCTCCCTGGTGAGGTGTTCCGGGCACGTCCCACCGGGAGGAGGCCCCGGGGAAGACCCAGGACACGCTGGAGGGACTATGTCTCTCGGCTGGCCTGGGAACGCCTCGGGATTCCCCCGGAGGAGCTGGAAGAAGTGGCTGGGGAGAGGGAAGTCTGGGCCTCCCTTCTGAAGCTGCTACCCCCGCGACCCGACCTCGGATAAGCGGAAGAAGATGGATGGATGGATGGATGGATAAAATGCATGTTACACATTACATTTATTTGACAGAGTTTTCATCATATTACATGAATGCTGTTACATACAGTATAGGAGCCCATTGGGCTGCCTCATAAACATTTCTAACGTTGAAGAGATGTAAGCTAACATACAGAATAAGTTCTCTTGGATAGTAAAAATTAATGTTCCTATTAAAGTGGACTACTGTAAAGATTAACAGATTACAGCTCATCTTTTTCGATGCCACTGCATATGTGTTTGAATCTTTGTAAAATGAAAGAGGGATGAGAAGACAGATGAGGTGTGATAGGTTTCTTTGATTTCTCAGGGGGATGACACATGACACAATCTTCAGGCTTGGGAAGTTGAGCTTGAGAAAGTCTTGACAGCAGAACCCTGGGCTACTCAGAATGGTGAATCCTTTGCCACAGCGCCTTGAGACAAACAGGAGCATGTGAGGGCAGATAGGGGAATGCAAAGAGATATAAAGAGAGATGGAAAAGAGTTGGTGGGGCTGTTTAAAAGGAACTGTGGTGAGAAGCTCGGAAAAGGGAAGAACGAAGGGAGAGAGGGGACTGTGTTCTGCTGCCATCTGGCCTGTTCACTGATCCAGAACGTTGACACTGGCAGCTGAAGAGGGGGAGGACGGGAAGGAAGGGGGGGCAAAAGAGTCCTCAGTTCAGTGTGTGAAGAGAGGAGACTGTTTGTTTTACTATCATCTTATTCACTGTTGTACCAGAACATGCACATGGACCCACACAAAAGACATGTGTAGTGCCCTATAATAATAACTGGAAGCTTTCTCCTAATCCCAACCGAGGCTGCAGAAGAAACATCCAGGGATAAACTTCTGCAGAAAGATAAGTGGCCAACCAACTCATCTTCACATTCATCTTCAAAAGACACCTCAAACTGAAAAAGCAATCATGCGCTGTGTCTTTAGATGCAGTTTATATATATATATATATATGTATATATATATATATATACTAAAAAAATACTTGATCAGGGTTGTGCCTGGTAAGACAGCCACTGTCCTTCAAGTCATTCAGTGCTAAGCCCTTGCTTTATACACTGTTGAGGTTTGTCCACGTATTCTCATTCAGGATAAAACGGTGGCATATCTTCCACAAACAGATGGCATGTGTGCACCTGCATGAATGAGCATATACACAGCCCACACAGGACACACACAGTAAATAGAGGGTAAGAAGAGAGGGGTGTTGTGGTGATCCAAAGTCAACCTGTGTACACAGTCAAGTGCCATAAATAGGGTAAAAAGAAATAAAATTATGTGTCAAGGAAGACTGATTAACCTTAGTCGCTTATGTTTACCCTGAACTGATTGTACATAACAGAAAGTAACAGTATTAATATTAAATTATTCTGCAGAGCGTAAACACTGAAAATAATTACAGCCAGAAAAGCCATTCAGCTGTGATCAAAATACATCCAACTTCTAAACAAAAATAATATCATGATTAATCACAGAAATAGCTCTTGATTGAGTAGAAGGATGAGCAGATATGCGAATGGTTGCTTTTTTGATTGCAGTATGTGTTTTTATTGTCATATTTCCAGTGTGAATTTCAGTTATTGCATATCCCAGTGTGATGACTGGATCTGGTTCTGTTTTCATTTAAATGATAATGACTAAATAATATTGATTAAATAATAGTGACTTAATAGTGGCACCCGCTACACTCCCATTTACCAAGTCCCATCAAAACCAAATAGTTTTCTGCAGACATCTGTAAAATCAAGGATTTGACTGTTCCTCTTTTAAAAATTACCGTCAGCAAGGTGCTACCATCACCATTCGTCATAGATAAGGGGAACAGTATTTTCAGATTTGAAAGCCTCATATAGATTCTTCTTTCCTTGTCACTGGAACCAAACAGCTTAATTGTTGTGTTTTTAGAAATAACTTTTTGAAAACAATTAGATTTTTAATTAGTTTTATTTTTGTTTTTAAAAATATTGAGAAAAGATAATAGTGCTATAATAAATTGCATCCTTTTGCATAGAATGAAATAGCTGATATTTCTGAATGTTGCACTGCTCATTATAAGGTTTTTAGTCCAAGTATCATCCTTGAAGTCAGCTCCATGTCAGAAAAAGCTGGGTTCTGCTAATTTCTGCATGTTCATTAAAACTTTGTGGCTAAGTAATAACTCATGGAACCCCAAGGGGAAAATAAAATTAAAAAAAATTCTCTTTTCATAAAAACCTTTTTGGCTAAGCTAAAGGAAAGCCTATTTTTTAAATTGTAACAACTTGTACTTCAGTCAAAGTAAAAGCAGCAACTGGGATGATGCAGTTTGTCCCCAAGCTGATATTAATGTATTTTATGTAGGCTGAACTTGATGTAAATGGGCCAGCTGTGTCTGCAATTCTGGCCTTGCTTAAAAAGCAAAGTTTGGAATCAATAATCACTCTTGATCTTTACAGATAAGTGATGATGAAACTCAGATGGTTAAATGTTACACTGTTTCGATACTAATGCAGTTTTGGAGAAGATGATAGCTAACTACCTACAAAATTTGTTCATTAAAGCATTCTGTGTTTTATTGCTCTGTTTTTAAATAATGACTGCACAACTACATCCAAGTTACTCACATAACCCCTAGGCTTTGACATGCTGCTGTACTAGTCTGTCACCATCACTGCTCTGCTTCTTCTCTCATTTTTTGTCTCCTGCTCATGTGGGATCTGTCTCTCTTTGTGCATGCAGGGAGGCGATGCTCGGCCATGTTCACCAACCCTAAAGGAGAAGGAAGGCTGTCCCAAAATCACTGAGGCAAATTAATCGGTTTTCTCTCACTTGCTACCTGCTCTTCCCGTTGCACTTCTTTCTTATACTATCATGAACTGTGGTTGAGGAATGGTGAGGATGGACCCACAGGACCCAGATTATGGAGAAAAATGATGGTTTAATGAAGATTGTACACAAATATCTAAAATCCAGGCAGCACAGAGTGAGCAAAGCTAGGGCAAATCTCTGGTAGCAACTGGTAGAAAATGAACAAACGACGACTGACTAGACAACAGACAAGACGCCAAGACGAGTACCCAACCAAGAGCAAGGAACACAGGTGGGTTTAAATTCACAGGGAGACAATCAGGGGAAACAAGAATCAGGTGTAAATGATCAAGGGGTAGCCGGGACAACACAGAAACTTCACAGAAACTCAGAAACCTAAATAAACACAGGAAAACTCAAATCCTCATATATACACTTTGTGGGGCTCTGATTGTGGTACGATAGCTGTTTTGAGGTAATTGCTTTTCAACATTTTGAAATATTTATTTTCATATATTGGAAATAAATACTTTTTGACTATGCTGTTGTCATTGCTACACAGACATAGCAATAACATCTGCAGGCAGCAGGTATTTAACCTTTCGCCTAAAAGAAATACTTTGCTTAGGGTCTCTCAAAATGGTTGTGGTGCTGGAATCAGTTTGATCAAGACGAATTCCACACCTTGGTTCCATTACCCTTTTTTATGTCCTCTCAGATTAAAGTAGACAATAAAATTCAGAACTATACCATACATCGTCTTTGTTAAGGATTCTGAAAGACTTGCAAAGTCTTGATCAAATTCTCTTATTTCATCTTGGTTTGGTAAGTGTTGTTCATGTTTCTGGTTCCTGACTGACTCCTTATCAAAAAACACTTGCTGAGATTTTGAAGTGATTTTGCTTAACCCCCTCCTGGAATCACTGTACGTGCCCATTGAGGTACAAAGACAAACTGTCTTTAGAGCTAATTAAATAGGTTCTTCCTGGAAATGATAACATCTCAATTACAACAAGAGGAATAGGAAGTCTGTTTGATTTGGCTAATCATCAAGAACTTCCAAAATAAATATGTCCAGGAGAAACATAAATCAACAAGAAGAAAAGAATTCTGTCTATTGAAGAGCTAAAAGTACTGAAAGCATCTCATTTAATCCTCTCAGCAGGGTCTTCCCTCTGCTTACTCTTCAGGACCCAATTTCGAACACCTTTTATGTGCTGTAATTGGCTTGATGCTCCAACACCGTTGGCATCCTTGTAGAGTTTTACTAATTGTCCTTTTTTCATTAAATTTCACAGCAAGAAAAAGCTCACTTGTGAGCAATCACTCATTTTGTACTAAGATCAAAGTTGCAACTTACCTTAGCTGCTCCTTAGTCAAACATGATTCATAAACACTTTCTCCCTGGCAGCAAGGACTCTGAATGAGCATGAAACAAGATAAAAAAAAAGAAAAATAAATCTTAGAAAATGACTGGGATGTTTCTCTGAATTCAAAACCAAGGCAGGAAGTGATAGATAGGGGGGGAAAGAGCAGTATTGGCCTTGTTTCAGCATTGTCCTTCTCCTGAACCTGAGACACAACTTTTCATCTCTTTTCTTTACCACTCTGTCACCAATTTCATTGCCCAGACCAAAATTAAAAACTCTGCTGCTGTCACTCTCATATCATGAGAGTGAAAGGTGTTGCCTTAAAATATATCCATGGGTATGTCTCCATTTAGCTCAAACATTATAAGAGCTATGAAGTAACCTAATCTTAATGGCCTGTACCTGTATAACGCTTTGTCATGTTCAGAGGACCATAAACTGCTTCACAGTACACCCACCCCTTCACGCATTCCCACACTGATGGTAGCAAACTACTGGATAGCTTTTACAGTTACTTATTGTCTTTGCCATACTAATTGTGAGCTCTAAGAAATGGCTTAAATGAAGGCATCTGTAATGGTACTCTTCCCCAGCAGTCTGATCAGCAGCTCCACCATGATCAAAGTTTTGAAAAACAAAATCAGAGTAAAAAACAGAAAGCCACATCTTTAACCTTCCTCTCAAAACCCTGAGTTTACATGGTACTTTCAGAAGCTTCCCAAGTCTGAGGTCAGTGTTCTATTCAAAACTGCAGGAACTGTGTTGAGGGTCTGAGTGGTGTATGTGGTTAATCGGGTATAGCATTCCATTTTTAAACAGTAAAAAAGGGTTAAAAGAAATAGAGAAAGGTAAAGAAAAACTTTGGTAAATGGAGATGTGGAATCTGTTGTTTCCAGGAATCATTTCAGTTTTGCCAGTGGAGCCTCTTTTTAAAGGGTTTGTCAATAAGTGACACCAGATTATTGGAAAATTGGCTGTTACAGTTACATCACATTATATTTACATTGATAGTTTGGTCAACAAGGTTTTGGAGTGCCTAGGAGTGCTAGATCAGAATTGCCAGCAGATGTTAATGAACTAAAAAGAAGCACCTTCATATAATCTCTAAAAATTTACAGGCCTCATACTGTTTGGGCAGAAGTTGGACAGTTTTCACTGAGCGTTTGGTCAAAGACTGTTATCCAGTGTTTGACCCAGTTTTTTATTTCAGTTTGTTTGATCCAGTTTGTTGAGTAAGAAGAGAGACCAGAAGGAGTCTCATCATTATTCAGACTGCCCTATTTATAACAACAACCTGATTAGACGTCAAAGAACCTTTTACACAGAATTATGTAGATGGTATTATTGGGCTTTACAGTAATGTTAGTGTCAATAGGTTGTATTCATCAAGTTAGTTAACTTAAGTTTGTTCACCTAACACTTAGCATTCGCCTTCTAACTATTATGCAGTTAACAGAATCTGACACTAGATTTCCTAAAATCAACTTTGAACAAAGAATACAATATATACAGATGACAATTAATATAATATTTTATACAGTGTTTATCCAGATTTATTTGTTTGAAAGTGAGTCTTATTCAACATTATGAGATGGCCTTGTCTTTGCAGTAAGGTCCCTCAATCAAACTACAACCTTTTGGTGTGGATTTTGCATCTCATTCCTCCACGTAAACCAGAACCCTACTGTGTCGTGTTAAATATATGTTTGTCTTACCCATTTTCATTTCATAGTTTAGGAAGTCCAAAAAATAAAAAGTTCAAAATGTTTATGGAAAACAACACATTGCAGCAACATCTACTCAGTTCTGTCTCTGGAAGATCATTCACCTGCTTTAACCATTTATTAACTTAACTTTCTGGCTGTGAGTTGGACCTTCAGAAGGTGACCAGAATACAAATGTGTGCAGGTGAAGCTGAGTATTTTGACCTCCTTTGTCGTTACAGCAGCAGCGGTCAATCAGTTAAGGAGTGACATCACCAGCAAACCTGTCCAATATTAATGACACAGACATTATGCAGGGCACACAGAGCTAATTCAGCAATGTTTTTCACCCAGTCTGTCTAATGAAAACACTAGGTCTAGTTGTCTGAGTACATGGCCTCTCAAAGTGGTAGTCAGTTATTTCTGCATGTTCTCAATTTGACTTAATTCAAAAGTCTTTTTTGGGGAGATGAGTGGTGCCCTGAAACCCATTGCCCTTCTACCACATCATTTGGCTCGCCACCAATCACATAAATTGCTCAGCAAAAAGTTTCATTTTGTCCTTGTGAAGTTAATCAACTCATTGGTGCACCCATAACCTGGGAAACAGCCCATTCATTGTCTCTGAAGGGAAGATTTTTCTTCCCATGGCCTCCATGGCAAATAGGCAGATTTTCACATTAGTTTCCCCATCCTCTAGTAGATGGCAGGCTTTGTTGTGCTGAGGGTGGGAGCAAAGAGTGATTGAATAGCCGCTCAGGGAAGAGGCAATCTCACAATGCGAGTGTCTAAACACAGTGCAAGGCAGGATGGGTGAAACAGAAGAAGTGTCAGTAGATTTCAGATACAGCCTGACAATTTTCAAGCTTAACAGCTGAGCAAGTTATGTGGAGCAACAAATATGATTTAAATAAGAAACATTTAATTATTGTACTCAATTTACTGGAAAAGCTTTGTGATATTGCCTAAATTCTTGCTTCACTGCAGCATTATAACTGTGTTCTGAAAATATTAGAAAACTCCAGCTCAAATTAAAAACCCTCACAAATTTAGGTTTAAAAGGGTGTATTGTGTAATTTCCAGGCACAAAGTGACATTTCATTACACAATCAAGAAACAATGTTACCGTAAGTTGTTATGAAAATGTTGCATATATGAACGATGACTTTAAAGAGATTGGACTCTGCATTATAGTCATATGTGATGCCTTAAAACTGGTCGCTTTCTCTTTAAGAAGGTCGTTCCCGACACCCCTCCCTTCAGTATGCCATCAACACAATGCATGATGCCTGTTTACAATCATTCTTGTTGAAATGAGATGTAGTTTGTTTAATTCCACTATGTGTTTGCTCATTTCTGCTGCCACTAGTCTGGAGGAGCCATGTGGGGGAGGGGTGCTCAGTGGGGCAGGACCTCAGTTGGGGACTGAAGTTCCAAGGTGGAGCTTTGGGTAAATATGAAGCGTTGTGTATGAACAATGTTTAGGCTCTAAATAGCTGTCATATGGATTCCAGAATTTATGAAAAAATCAGAGCAACACATTAGGTATATTTTTAATTAGGGAATAACATTATATAAATCTAAACAAAGTAGATTTTAAATAAACCCCATAGACTAAGTTACTGTTCAGCTCAGGCTGTTCTGGTGCTCTACATAATATTTGGACCCTGGTGTCTCCATTTTGGTGAAGCGCAAAATATCTCATTACGACATTTTGCACTTCACCATGAATAGTAAATAGCAAACAATGTTGAACTTTTTTTTCCATTTTTCTGCCAACCAAATTAAGGTGTAAACTATAAATCAGCAAAGAGAAGTGTTTCTTTAATACACCATACAGTTTCACTGACTGCAAACTGGCTGATCACAGAAAGTTCTGATCTCAGATGCATATTTTACAGACTTCTGAGTAAATAGATATAAAAACTGAATGCCTGCATGACCCTGGGAACAAAAAATAGGAGAGTGGTTTATTATATAGCACCTCTGGTTAGTTCTGTGTGGAAAAACAGGGTAGTGAGGTGGAATGAGCTACACAAAGGCCAGAATGTAGCATAGCTGGTTGATGGGTTACAGAGCGAAGTAAAAGGCCTCGAGACTTTGGCTGAATGACCAAAGCTGACAGGTGATGGGACAAAAGTTAGTAAGAGCAGTTACACAAGGAATAACTGTCAGCAAAGTGAACCCTAATGCAGTAAAAGATAGGACGATCTGCCACAGAATGTCTTGCGAGTTGGAGCAGACATCCAGCAGGAAAGAAGCAGATGAACCACAGGTGCTTGCCTGACTGAAGTGGAGCCAGAGGGGAGATGGGAGTGCCATGCCTCTAAACATATGCAGCCAAGACAGATAGGGGGCCAAAGAAGGAGCATGAAAAACAGAAAACATGAAACACTGTGACAACAAGAAGTTACAGCCGTGGCCAAGACGCTATGCCAGATTTCATTTCATTTTATTACTTAATTTAGGTTTCAAGGATTGGGAGCGACCAAAGGAAGCCTTTAATGATTCAAGTCTAACAAAGGGTATATTTTAGGTCATATGCAGAGAAAAAGGAATGTTATAAAAAGTAAAAATCAATGTACACAGTCTTTTAAGAAAAGGTCTGTTGACTTCTTTCTTCATTTAGAGTTGATTTAAAAAGAAAACATAGTTAAGTGACTGGATTTTGTGACTTGTTTTTAAGTTTTTAAGAAAACTACTTCTTGATTTGTTGCTCTTTTGTTTTGACAGAGTAGGGCAATTATAGGTGTTGTCAGAGGATGAACGATTATGTAAGCCTTCACAAATGTCCACCACTTAGAAATAGTCTTTTTGGTGGAATTTCTTGAAAGAAAAACAGTGAAAGACAAATAATTTGTATAAACGGTGAGAATAGTTCAACTAAAAAACAATTCAAAATACTGGATTAATTAAATGGTGGCAGTAGGTTTATTTTTTTCAAATGATAACACATTCAATATGACGCTTTGCAAAAATATTGCTCAGCTGTAATTAGCTAACAAAAAAAAACAGTAGCTAGTATGAGAACCTCAGACTAGTTTAGGAATTTGTAGTAATTGTGATACTTGCTTTGAGGTGTTTTGGTTTGTTTGTTTGTTTACAGTGCAATTAGCTCCATAAACACAAATGGTGCAGTTAGGACATTTGTTTTGGAAGTGTTAGATATATGTCAGTTATTTCCATATACATCCAGGAACATGAAACTTTCAAGCCTAACCCTTTTTGACTGATGGCTGTTTTTATCCTTTGACTTCTCACTCTATCAGACTTTAGCCATCAACAAGCAAACTGCTTGTTTGGTAACCCCTTAATAAGGTTAAAAGTAAAATCTTGCATAGAAGTAAAAGCTGAGCGATTTCTCCCCTCTGGCTTTCTCTATTTCGATGCCCTGTACGAGTTGAGAATGTTGCACCTTTTATTTCAAATAAACCTTTCATTTTGAAAGGAATGAATTGCAAATGACACAAGTAATATCACCTCTGGCTCCTGTTTAGATGAATAGGGACATGGTGTGCAGTTGTGTCCTCTGCCCTCAACTCAGAAGGTTGTTTTTCTTTGCAAACCAACCTACAGATTTTTAGTGTAAAAACATTATTCTTTTTATCAAATATCGAGTTGGCCACACAACTTAAACACATATAGCATGTGCCCTGATCGCACTAAGATGTATGTCTCTAAGACTGGAAAAATAACAACAAAATGCCTTCATCTATAGCTTAGGTATTTCAGATTGTACGGAACCTTGTTATGTCCAGAGCCAATACAGTTATATCATGGTTTATATCTCAAAATGTTGCTTCAGTCACAAATTACACTTGTGATTGAAATAGTTAAAACTACTACAGAACTTAACGAGTAACTACAAGGAATTAGACCAATAAAACTTTTACATATTAAAAATAAAAAATGTCATAGTCAATCTCCCCATTGCTATTGATGGCTTATAACTGATTTTAAAAGATATATTTTTTAAAAACAAGACCTTTTTAAAAGAAACATAAAAATTCTGGCTCTTCTGTGTCTGAGTAATTATAGTGTCACACAATTTGTTCTAATAAATACTCTTTAACAGGAAAATGTTGGATAAAGATTTATTGGCAAGACAGAGAAATTATAAAGTGAGTCAAAGAATCAGTTCAGGTAAAGTAAACAGATGTTGAGGCACATTTCGTCTCACTGAAACAGTTTAAAGGACACTTCATCACAGAAACCAAACTTACCCCAGTCCTCCACTGTCCAACCCATCGTTGTTTTCTGCAGAATCTAGATCTGTCACTGATGTTTTTCCCTGTTTGGTCGTTTCTCTTGACACCAGGTCAGCACAAAAATCCTTACCAACTCACAATGCATCAAGGAACACTCACACCTGTCTGGTGCAATTCCTGAGTCAACTCTGCACCAATGGAAACCCAGTCCCATCACTGATTCCTTATTAGGACAGAGTCCTGGTACTAGTTGGACAACACCGAGCAACCTGAAAATGTCGTCATATCAATTAGATTGTTCTCATTTAAATTCTTGATATTCTTGTTATGAATAGTTAATTTCAGTGCAATCTTACTGTAAAAGCAACAATGACATGTTTTGTTGAAGTTAAGCAGGGGCTAAAAAAAGATTGATTTCAAGCATCTCAGGCATTTAGTTTTTATGGACTGTTTACTGTTTACCAGTGAAATCATGAAATAACTAGGATTAACTAAAATTCAAGAACAGCTGAAAATCTTGAAAACAGCTTGAAAACCATTTCCAAACTTGGGACTAAATCAAGCCATAGTGAGAGCTATTATCCACAGTGGTGAAGCACAGTGCAAATGTGTTTTTTGTGGAATCGAAATACTTTTCGTAATTTTCAATTAGCACCCTGGATTGAATAAAAGATGCCACTATCTAAAGCTGAAGCAGTAATAGCTTTTGCAAAAGTAAGATTTCTGTCAGTCAGTCTTAAAACGTTTGGCCATGGCAGTAGATCAGATACAATGACTAGCGGGAGCAGCAGTGCATGTTTCACCACTAATAGGAAATAAATAAGACACACTATTTAGAAAAGTGACACATCTGTACCTTGTATATAAATACAAAGAAACATGTTGCAGCCCTGTTAGGCAAGCAGTTTTGATGAGTAAACTGTCCTTCAGTGTTCTACCAACCAAAATTAGCTCATGTAAGATTTGTGCAAATATTGATGGACCCTGAACTGTACAAAGAATGCTATGCATCCATGTAAATCCTTCTATTTGAATGCCAGTAATGACAAATCAATGTACTTTTTGCAGAGAACCACTTCAGTTTCTTGAACAAACAAGTTTTAACTGATTTAATAATGTAAACCTTCAGCACGTCATTCCCATTATTCACTTTGCCTCCATTAGTGTTTTTACTGATGCGCTACTAAGACATTGTGCTGCTTCTCTTCTTAATGGGCACATTCTGGTGAATCACAGTTCCAGTGAAGTTCCAAGTTAAAGTTTCTTATCATGACTTAAACATTGAAATCACATTTAGTACAATAAATGATTCAACAACTGCAAGCTATTGTAGGTGAGCCAACAAGTCAAGAAGAATACCAACAGAGAAAATACTGTGTAGAAAGTATAAGACATAGACAGAGGAATCAGGTTTTTTTTTATTATTTATTTTTAATTGAAACTTAATATACAGTGCCTTGCAATAGTCCTCATACTGCTTGAACAATATACTGCTTGTTTTGTCACATCACAGGTAAAGTCTTCAATTTATTTTATACAACATAAAGTAGTGTGTGAGTGTGAAGTAGAAAAAAGACATCAGGTTGAATCTTTTTTAATACAAACAAAAATCTTATAAAGTTTATCCTTTTCATCCATTCATCCATCCATCTTCTTCCGCTTATCCGAGGTCGGGTCGCGGGGGTAGCAGCTTCAGAAGGGAGGCCCAGACTTCCCTCTCCCCGGCCACTTCTTCCAGCTCTTCCGGGGGAATCCCGAGGCGTTCCCAGGCCAGCCGAGAGACATAGTCTCTCCAGCGTGTCCTGGGTCTTCCCCGGGGCCTCCTCCCGGTGGGACGTGCCCGGAACACCTCACCAGGGAGGCGTCCAGGAGGCATCCTGACCAGATGCCCAAGCCACCTCAACTGGCTCCTCTCGATGTGAAGGAGCAGCGGCTCTACTCTGAGTCCCTCCCGGATGACTGAGCTTCTCACCCTATCTCTAAGGGAGAGCCCAGCCACCCTACGGAGAAAACCCATTTCGGCCGCTTGTATCCGCGATCTCGTTCTTTCGGTCATGACCCAAAGCTCATGACCATAGATGAGGGTGGGAACGTAGATCGACCGGTAAATCGAGAGCTTCGCTTTTTGGCTCAGCTCTCTCTTCACCACGACGGACCGGTACAGCGCCCGCTTGACAGCAGACGCTGCGCCAATCCGCCTGTCGATCTCCCGCTCCCTTCTTCCCCCATTCGTGAACAAGATCCCGAGATACTTAAACTCCTCCACTTGGGGCAGGACACCCCCCCTGACCCGGAGAAGGCACTCTACCCTTTTCCGGCTCAAGACCATGGCCTCGGATTTGGAGGCACTGATCCCCATCCTGGCCGCTTCACACTCGGCTGCGAACCGCTCCAGCGAGAGCTGTAGATCACGATCTGATGAAGCCAAAAGGACCACATCGTCTGCGAAAAGCAGAGATGAGATCCTAAGGCCACCAAATCGGATCCCCTCAACACCTTGGCTGTGCCTAGAAATTCTGTCCATAAAAGTGATGAACAGAATCGGTGACAAAGGGCAGCCCTGGTGGAGTCCAACTCTCACCGGAAACGAGCCCGACTTACTGCCGGCAATGCGGACCAGACTCTGACACCGGTCATACAGGGACCTGACAGCCCGTATCAAAGGGCCCGGTACCCCATACTCCCGGAGAACCCCCCACAGGGCTCCCCGAGGGACACGGTCGAACGCCTTCTCCAAGTCCACAAAACACATGTAGACTGGTTGGGCGAACTCCCATGCACCCTCCAGGACCCTGCTGAGGGTGTAGAGCTGGTCCAGTGTTCCACGACCAGGACGAAAACCACACTGCTCTTCCTGAATCCGAGGTTCGACTATCCGACGGACCCTCCTCTCCAGGACCCCTGAATAGACCTTGCCAGGGAGGCTTAAGAGTGTGACCCCTCTATGATTGGAGCACACCCTCCGGTCCCCCTTTTTGAACAGGGGGACCACCACCCCAGTCTGCCAATCCAGGGGAACTGCCCCCGATGTCCATGCGATATTGCAGAGTCGCGTCAACCAACACAACCCTACAACATCCAGAGCCTTAAGGAACTCCGGGCGGATCTCATCCACCCCCGGGGCCTTGCCACCGAGGAGCTTTTTAACCACCTCGGCGACCTCGCCCCCAGAGATTGGAGAGC
This sequence comes from Xiphophorus couchianus, assembly GCF_001444195.1. NCBI lineage: Eukaryota > Metazoa > Chordata > Actinopteri > Cyprinodontiformes > Poeciliidae > Xiphophorus > Xiphophorus couchianus. The sequence continues at coordinate 6,524,695 of NC_040239.1, forward strand.
CCAACCCAGAGTCCCCAGGCTCCGCTTCCTCAGTGGAAGGCATGTTGGTGGGATTGAGGAGGTCTTCGAAGTACTCTGCCCACCGACCCACAACGTCCCGAGTAGAGGTCAGCAGCACACCATCCCCACTATAAACAGTGTTTGTGCTGCACCGCTTCCCCCCCCTCAGACGCCGGATGGCAGACCAGAATCGCCTCGAAGCCGTGCGGAAGTCTTTCTCCATGGCCTCTCCAAACTCCTCCCACGCCCGAATGTTTGCCTCAGCAACCGCCCGAGCCGCATGCCGCTTCGCCCGCCGGTACCCATCAGCTGCTTCCGGAGTCCCACAGGCCAAAAAGGCCCGATAGGACTCCTTCTTCAGCCTGACGGCATCCCTCACCGAAGGTGTCCACCAACGGGTTCGAGGGTTGCCGCCGCGACAGGCACCGACAACCTTGCGGCCACAGCTCCGATCGGCTGCCTCGACAATGGAGGCACGGAACACGGTCCACTCAGACTCCATGTCCCCCACCTCCCCCGGGACGTGTTCGAAGTTTTGCCGGAGATGGGAGTTAAAGCTCCGTCTCACAGGGGATTCCGCCAGACGTTCCCAGCAGACCCTCACAACACGTTTGGGCCTGCCAGGTCTGACCAGCTTTCGCCCCCACCACCGGAGCCAACTCACCACCAGGTAGTGGTCAGTGGACAGCTCCGCACCCTCTCTTCACCCGAGTGTCCAAGACATACGGCCGCAGATCCGATGAAACGATGACAAAGTCGATCATCGAACTGCGGCCTAGGGTGTCCTGGTGCCAAGTGCACATATGGACACCCTTATGCTTGAACATGGTGTTCGTTATGGACAATCCATGGCGAGCACAGAAGTCCAGCAACAGAACACCGCTCGAGTTCAGGTCGGGCGGGCCGTTCCTCCCAACCACGCCCCTCCAGGTCTCACTGTCGTTGCCCACGTGAGCGTTGAAGTCCCCCAGCAGAACAAGGGAGTCCCCAGGAGGAGCACTCTCCAGTACCCCCTCTAAGGACTCCAAAAAGGGTGGGTAATCTGAACTGTCGTTCGGCACGTAAGCACAAACGACAGTCAGAACCCGTCCCCCCACCCGTAGGCGGAGGGATGCTACCCTCTCGTTCACCGGGGTGAACCCCAACGTACAGGCGCCGAGATGGGGAGCAACAAGTATGCCCACTCCTGCCCGACGTCTCTCTCCCTGGGCAACTCCAGAGTGGAAGTATGTCCAGCCCCTCTCAAGGAGACTGGTTCCAGAACCAGAGCCATGCGTCGAGGTGAGACCGACTATTTCTAGCCGGAACCTCTCGACCTCACGCACTAGCTCCGGCTCCTTCCCCACCAGAGAGGTGACATTCCACGTCCCAAGAGCCAGTTTCTGCAACCGAGGATCGGACCGCCAGGGTCCCCTCCCTTGGCCGCCACCCATCACACAGTGCACCCGACCCCTTTGGCCCCTCCCACGGGTGGTGGGCCCATGGGAGGGGGGGCCCATGTTTCCTCTTCCGGCTGAGCCCGGCTGGGCTCCATGGGTAAAAGCCTGGCCACCAGACGCTCGCCATCGTGCCCCCCCTCCAGGCCTGGCTCCAGAGTGGGGCCCCGGTGACCCGCGTCCGGGCGAGGGAACACCAAGTCCAATGTTTTTACCCATCATTGGGGTCTTCGGGCTGCACTTTGTCTGGTCCCTCGCCTAGGACCTGTCTGCCTTGGGTGACCCTACCAGGGGCATGAAGCCCCAGACAGCGTAGCTCCTAGGATCATTGGGGCACTCAAACCCCCTCCACCACGATAAGGTGGCAGCCCATGGAGGCCCTTTTCATTCAGTTCTTTTTAAATATGATACATCCAGATGAAACCATTTGCCTTCAGAAATCACTTATTTGGTAACGGAGTCCATCTGCCATACTGTGAAGTAAAAACAAACATCATGCTGAAGCAAAGAAGAGGCCCGTGGTAGCTCTGGAGGAGCTGCACAGATCCACAGCTCAGGTGGGAGAATCTGTTGACGGAACAACTATGAGTCTTCCTCTTTACAATTTTGGCCTTTAGTTGGAGTAGTGAGAAGAACGTCATCTGTTGAAAGAAAGCCACGTGAATTTTAGAGTGCCATACGACATGTACGAGAGACAAAACAAAGACAGTTATTTTGTCCGATGACACACAAGTAAATTTTTCAACATGCAAAACACTGTTTGTGACAGAACTGTTCACATCACATTGAACACACTACCTCACAGAAAAACTTGGTGATAGTAACATTATGTGAGGATGTTTTTTTTTGTTGCTGTTGTCTTTTTTAACATGGGATGGGAATCTGGTCAGAGCTGGGGCTTCACCTTCCAGAATGTCAACAGCCTTAAATATACAGCCAGTTGTACAACAGAATGGTTTACATCTGAGCAGATGAATGGGTAAAGTCCAGATCCAAATCCGACTAGGATACTGTTGCATGGCTTGAAAATTGCCTCATTGTTCTTATATTCTCTTTGCATAATCTAGGCTGGAGTAATTTTGCAACAAAGAATTGGAAGACATGTCAGTGTCCAGATGTTAAAGCAGATAAATAAAGCAAATAACTTGTATTTATGTTTTCAGCAAAAGGTAGTTCTACAAAGTTTTTATTCAGGGGGCTTAGACACAACACAATTTTCATGCTTTTCATAATGCATCTCATAACTACTATTGGTTTATCATATACATTTATAATGAAATAATTTTAATTTTGTGCTTGTTCAGTGGGTGCCAATATTTTTAGAACACACTGTTGATTATTTTTCTATGAAGCACTGTTTGGAGTCATCTACAGCACAAATAAAACTCATGGTTGCTGATCAAAGACCCCAAAATAAATATTGTCAGTGTGTGCTGTGGTGCAGTGAAATCAACACGAAAAATCTTGGATGACAAATATGACTTTTTATTATGTTTTTTTATTTTGTTTAGTTCAGAGGGAGATAAGCAAAGGGTCAACAATGGACACCTTGTTTCCCTTTGCGTCTTCTGTAGCCTGCATATGTAACCCTTCAAGCTCAGGGAATTGTTTATAAGACTTACAGTTCAAAATGTGACACTGAAAACTGTTACTCTTCCTTTCACCCCCTTTTACCTCTGTTCCCTGCAGTGAACAGCAGTAGTTTCAGAAAATGCTTCAGTAGCAATAAGAAAAAACCCCACACAACTTCATGCAGCTGCTGTCTTTTAACACTAACTCCCCTTCTGTGGAATCTCAAAGTCTGAGGCAGAGAATACAAAGCTGCATGTCAGCCGCTCTGAAAACACAAAATCGTGCATTTGATCCGTTTTTGTCATGAGATCCATGATGAGATTTGCATCAGAACAACACAAGGCACAAACGCATTTTTTAAAATAATTCTTTGGTGACTATATTTATCAATTACACACACAATCTCTGTTTGCTTTTCTGACCAAGAAGTTTGGAGATGAAGACAAACAGAAGACAGATGAGGATAACAAAGCATTTTATTTGCAGATTATTTTCACTTTATTTCCCCCTTAAACTAGCTTAATACTTTGCAAGAAAAATTCGTACCACAGACAAAAATCCCTTTCTGATGTTTCCAACAGCATCAGAATAATGTTGAGATTATTTTTCTTAGCGGCAAATTAAGTAATCAGGAGCTAATTTCCATCCTCAATCAGAGGTCACTTCTCTGAGTGGGTGAATAGACAGCAGCTTCCACCAGTGGAATTCAAATGATTAGTAGACAAATTAATCATTCTTAAAGTAGGCTGCGATAAACAAAACAAGTGATCACAAGTCTTAGCAGCTCTTCTCTGGAGGTCATTTTGCTTGTGTGATCTGTGAAAAAACACAGAAAATGCACCATCTATTTATTTCCGCCCGTATTAGAGGCATTTTAAGGGATTTCATGTTATCAGTGATAATTTCCTACCTGTTTCAGATGGATGCCTTGAGTGTGTAGAGCAGTGGAAGCCTAACAGCTTGTGAGACAAAAAGGCTATATTAGAATATTCTATTGTATGAATAGGGTCTGTATATGCACTGCGTTTACAGTGGATATTAAATGTTTTGCACTTTTTCAGGCAGTTTTTACTGAGTGTCACTGTTTCTGTCATCCAAACAATATGTATTTCTACTACAAGTTAGTGTGTTTCAGGTACCAAAAGCGAAGCTGGTTTCTGCTTTTCACTGTACAGTGTTGTGAAAAAATATTCACCTCCTTAAAAGATTATTCTTCTATTTCTGAATACTTGTCATGCCTAAAAGGTTTGGTAAAAACTCATTTCAATATAAGACTAATAGGTAAGAGAAAAATTATTTCCTTTGTCAGCGACTGTACAAAATTGTTCCTAATTGAGTTAAACTTATCACAGCTATTCTCTCTAACAGTTTTCTGTTTCCACTATGCTTCTCCTGCCTTGTCTTGCCTTCGTCTTACACGTATCAAACTTCTGGTCTCTGGAAATCAACCTTGCTTCCCCATTTGTTTGATAGTAGCTTTATGACTGACAGATTTTCTTAGGTCTCAGTAAGTAATTAGACAAATTAAATGGAGGAAATGGAATAAAGATGCCACAAATAATCACATTTTTGAATATCACATAAGTTGTCAAGCAGAAGAAGTTTGGCTAGAAAACAGCAACAAACGTAGAACAATCTAATGACAATATACATATCTGCTGCTATGTCATTACATTACACAGATAGAAAAACTGTTTGAGATGTTTTATTTAACATAAATCAATCAAAATAAGTTTAGGTTTTAACCAGTGTGAGGTTTTTACCTAACTTTTACAAACTGTGACATTACATGTCATATTTGCTCCACAATAGTTAAGCAAACTATTATTTATAATAAATTCAGAAAGCCCCATAAAGAAATTCAGAGCTAAACACTTCAACTAAAGAGGTTTAATTCTAAAAAAATGACATGATAAATTAGATTCATATTTCTCCGTTTAATTCAGAGGAATTTTTGTGTATTTATTGTAAAACACCATTCTAACTCACAGAATATTAAGAATTCAGGTCAAATTTACAAGCACAGCTAATTATGTTATCACCACCCTGTGTAACTGCTTTGGTTTCTCTGCTGCGCTTTACCGGGTCGATGTTATCAACAGTCAGAAAACAACTAGGGTAAATCTTGTAGTTCTGTCGTTGTGTTGCCTTTGATAAACACTTCTCTTGCTGCAGACCCGCTCCACTGCTCACCCAACTCTGCTACAGACATCCTGTCTGCCTTTCCTCCTGGTTGCCTGTCACAGTTCACAAAGTCTTCTGGAGAATCGCTGCCTGGATTTTCCTCAAAGTCAAAGTTGGAATTCTGCCTCTGACAAGTCTGTGAATAAATCCTCATTAACCTTCTCCCCTGTCCAGTTGTCTGCTTTCGGGTTGACTTTCGGGTGACTTTGTGACAGCTTTATGCTTCTCAGTTGAGTCAGCTTTGTTGCAAGAAAGTTGTATATGTTTCACAGTTTGGGATTTTGCAAGCATTTTCTAAACTCTCAAAATTGTGGAGCTCAGATGTAGGCCACCAGGAATTTATTCTCTCCTTCAATATGATGTGTTTAAACTTTTCAAAATGACTGGTTTTTGTTAGACATGGAATCACTTAAAGAGGGTTTAGGGCCTTATATTATGTTTTCTCATCAAAATCATACTTGGAATTTTGCTTTGATTCTTTCATGCATGTCTGAAAAATCTTGGATAAGCCTGTCTGTAAATGGCAGCCCATCATTTGTTGTGATGATGGGCTGAAGAGATGTAAAATATCATATTTTAAAGTCAAATTTGTTTTATGTTTAATATATAGAGAGCATTTTTACAACTAAAGGTAACATATTTACTTAATTGTGATATAAAATTGCACAATGTGCCTGAAAAAACACATACTACTGTCCATTTAATGTCTGAAACAAAAAAAATATTGTAGTTTCATCGGTAAATGTCTTGTTTTAATTTGTGAAGAACTTTTTAATAAGTGTCCTGACCTGAGTCATGTAGGATTAGGGATTGTCCAAAAAAGAAGTAAAAAGAGTGGCAATTAAATACTCCAGTTTATTTAATATAATTTCCTTTTAACTGCTACAGTTCTATCAAAACATATTCACGTGTTGCCTGTTTGTCTCTCCTGTGTTTTAAATCCTTGACTCAATATTAATCTAAAAGAGAATGTCCTCAGTTTTCAAATTATATAATTGGGGGGGTATAAAAGCTATCCAAATCAAACAACAACTATTTGAAAAAATAAATACAGTAAGAAAACAAAACTCTTGTTTGCATTGCTCATGCAACTTTAGTCTGATTTTACAATTTGCTTGATCTAAAGCATTTAAATGTGACAACAAAAAACCTGAAGAAAACTCTGAAGTGAAAACCAAAAGTTGTCTAAATCCATTGATCTACAATGTCAATCTTTTAAATACTTTAAATCAAGCAACGCAAAACATATTTGTTTACCATATTTAATTATGTAAAATATTTGTCTAAGTTGCAAACATATAGCAAGCAAATAATCAAACAGCATCATTTGATGTAAGCGTGTCTCTCACCAATACCTTCCCTTCTGAGAAGACAGAAAAGAGTCAACAACTTAAGCACTTGATCATTACATTCAACAATGTCCCACTACCACAAGATTACTCTATTATATTGATGCATTTGGTTGTATTAAGTTAGTGTCTGACTTGTTCAGCTTTATTTACCTTTATAATACCTAGTGTGCTAATCTTTGGTTTGTTAGATCAATAGAATTCCTCCTGTTAAAAGTCATTTAAATAAACAGACTACTGTATGTGTGGAAATGTCACACAAAGAGGAACAAATTAAACTGCTGAGCAAACTTGATCTAGGCGTTGTTTAACTTCTCCTCTGAAAGGTAGTGCAAGCACATTTTAACACATTTCATTTTTACACGTTTAACAACAGTGAATTTGAAAATGTTGGATAAAAAAGTGACAGTCACAGTTACAGTCACACATATTTATTTTATGCATTTTTCCTAAGCCTGGTTAAATGTCCTGTTTTCTCCTTCCTAATGACAGAAAATTAAATGCATGAATAAACAAGCATCTCCTGAGGATCCAGCACCTGCAGAAGGAGCCATTAAAGACTCTCCCATACTTTGGTCAAAGCTGAGCAGACATTCATATGCACACACACCTTTCACACACGCTGCAGACCATCTGGGAAAACCCCTCACACCTCTGCAGACTGCATTAGATAGGCTCATTGTAGGCCATAGTTTATCCTATAGGTGAGGCATGGGGCATTCATTTTGTTGGAAATTCCTGTATTTCACTTTATCTTTAAGAAAACTTGGTTTCCATTTCTGAAAAGCTATAGTACAAATATAATAAAGTATTGTGGTAAGTCAGATTCATTTGTTATGAAATTTTGCACCCCACATTATGAAAATATGCTGGTTTCATATTCTAAGTTGTTTTACTGAATGAGACTTTAAAGTACCTTGTCTTTTACAAACTGTATTTAATCAGCACAACCATTTGCCAATAAAACTAGGAAATTCCTCTGAATTACCCCCTTAGATCAAGTGGAATTTAATGACAGTTGTCGACAAGAGACTGTGGCTTACAACACAGTGTGCGTTTTTAAAGATATATAATTGTGTCTTATTCTCAATGAGAGAGAACAGCAAAAGAAAAGAATGTCAGGCATTTACTCGAGGTTAGTTAAAACAGAACAACACTTCGGTTAGTCAACAGACCGGAAAAAGTCAAGCACCCCTTACCAAGCTGAATGTTTTTATCACAAACTCCCAGCAGCTCAGGATACAAATGTACCACAGTATTAGCATACACTGTGAGAAAGAGTCTAAAAGGAACACAAATTAAATAGAGAGATTGCAGACTGAGGAACCAATCATTTATACTGACATGCAAAATGCAAACATACAGTGCCCTCCTACTCCTGCTGTGTTCTTTCAACCTGAAAACAAATGAACTTGTTTGTCACTCAGGCATCTATTAATATCACAGTGAAATAATTATAGAGCAATTATAAAACTCCAGTTTGCTGCTAGAACATTTCTCAGTCAGTCACGGTGTGATCTGTGATCTGTGATTTTTTCTTTTGCTTCAAAACAAATAATAGTTTTTTAAAACAAATTTTAAAAGGGCTAATGACTCAAATAAATTTCTAAACAGAAATTTTGCTGATTAGTCATACATAACTATATGAATGGTGTTATATTAGTACATTAAATTAAAATCAATTATGAAACACCCATTATGATCATTTTTTTATTAACCCTATTAATAAGTATTAGCAAAAATGTTCTGTTTTGTGTTCACCAATAAAAAAAGAAAAACATAAGTAAGTTCCAATAAAATAAGTCTTTTGTAAATATTTGTGGACTTTATCACTTTTGGACACTGCTGTCAGGCTGAGGAGACGTTACTTTAAACCTTTTCTATAGATCTCATTGGTGGTGCGCTGAGGTTCACCACGCTGGAAAAGATTTAATGACCTGACCCTCTCGCCAAGAGCTGAATATGCAGTGAAATCTTGTTTTTTTCTTATGAATAAAAATCACGTACTTGTGGTAACATGCATTTCCTAGGTCAGTAAGTTGTTGTGTTTTGCCCGAGAGCCATTAAGAGAGACTTTTTCTCTTGATTTTATTGCATTTTGTGAATTATTTAAGTCTGATTCAGTGGACATGCTTAGAAATGGGGTCTAAGTTAACTGAAATGTTTTTAGAAATATTTTCTTTGCACTTTCTTTTTTAAAGCATGCACTGACATGTCAAGAAAATGTTTTGTATTATTATTTGCATTTGCACTGTGGTTGTGGATACTGAAGGTTTGAATCCCACTTCTTGCAGCTTTTAGATACACATTCTACAAATAATGAACATTCTGTCCTTTAATGGCCGTGATTGAAGTCAGTGTGAATGAGCAAAATATTGGTAAACCATTGTCTTTTAAATTTTCATTGCACAAAATGCTGGAGAGAGTTAAAGAATAATAATCTCTTGTGAACATAATCACAAACACCTGAACCTTAATTGTATCTTTGCGATCTGCAGCGATGTGTTTGTTTCTTGCTAAGTGTTTTTCCGAAAACAACCATATGAACAACAATAGTCATTAACTTACTTGTTGTTATGGTAATAATATCACCCCACAACATCACTCTTTGATGCAGTTCTGTAATGATAATGTCCTTGTCCATCCTTGTCTGTCACACTTCTAAATGTTTTTAACTTATTAGTTATTGTCAGGACTGTAAAGATGGGAAAACTTAGGCTAGACAATATTTTCCTTTGATGTCTGGTCAAGTGATAAGTTTGAATCTTTCAATGAGAAAATAGCAATATTTTTAGTGTCTCTAATGAACAAATTAAGTATACATATAATTAGCTTATACACATGGAATTGTTGAGTTTCTATTTAAGAAAATTAAAAGCTTTATTTTTCAAATCTAGGTAGCTTTCTAGGACACTAACCTACCTCCAAAGGCACACAGCTTCATGATTTTCTTTTTTTTTTGTCTGCACTATGCAGAACAGAGACTGATGTCATGCATTAAACAACAAAGAAGCATGGGTCTTCAATCATTTGGAGTTTTCTGACTTTTCTTAAAGAAATATTTATTATGTTATATGAAATCCATTTTATAGTGCAATAACTGGAGATTTGATCCATGCCCAAACTTTTCACTTCTGACTTTTCTTATTAATACATTTTGAACACATAGATACAATCCATATACTCACCCAAAGTCAAAAGTCAAAAAATATTCGTACACAGATAGTCGGGGTTAAAAAGATAGTACGCTTTCAGTCAATTCTTGGTTTTTAACATCTGCACAGTTGAGTCTTATTTTGAAAGGTTTGCATCTGACACACACACGCCCACACACACACACACATATATACATACGTATATACTGTGATTGTTCCTGGGTAATGTCAAGTGTTGGATTACAGCTCTTCAACCTTTAAAATATCTATTTGCAGCTTTTTAATTCTGTTGCTTTTGGTATGTTTTCTTTGAAATCTTTCCAAACTGGGCTTCAGATAGTCACAGGACAATAATCAGACCTGGGTTATTTCTGCAGATGGCAGCTCAGTTGCCTTCCTAATTGAAGATTGGTAAAGGTTTCTTATAATGGAAATATGTGATCTGAGAAGGAACAACTGAGCTGGGAAGAAAGTATCACAGCTGATGATCGAGAGGGAATCAACAAGGCCCGGAGACTTAGAAAACATTTATTTAAGCAATCATAGGCACTCAATTACACTTGATCAATAGCCAGGTACAAACACTCCTCCTGCTTCAGACTTCACAGAGCCATCAAACCTACGATTGCAAAGAGAACCAAACTTGTTTGGACTTTATTATTGAATGACCCCTGCCGGCCCCTGTTTGTCGATGTGAAATAAACTGTTGAATGCCAGTTAGTGAAACACTGGAGAAGAAAACTTGTGTGCATGTGTGAAAGGTAGAAAATGTGATCTTGTCCCGAGAAGAAAAAATCTGAGTCATGACACCACCATTCATTTGTGAGCTTGACGTTTGATGGGCTTTGAGTTGATGTGACTCATCTTGCTGGAGACGGGGGTTCAGCGCGGTGAAAATAAAAAGTCGATAAGCCAAGTTGTTAAGACCAGAGACAGGATTCAGTGAGGGTTGTGTGTATGTGGGTGAAAACCCGTTTATTTATGTGGCAGTACGATAAACATTTGCATCATCTGAAACAGTCTTTAATAGCTTTGTTGTAATTTCAAAAAAATTAAATCTGGAACTGTGGAAGATCATCACCTTCCTAAAATAATGGCTTCAAATATACAAATACAAATATTCAAATTCTTTTTTTTTTTTTTACAAATATTCTTTTCTTTTTTTTTTTTTTGCCTAAATCAACATTTGGCAAAAAAGAAGTGGTGATTTATTTAGCCAAAGTCATAAACTTTGTCAAAAAAATTACTCAGATACATAACTCTAATATAAGAGTTAAAACAGCTTCATAGCAAAATGTGAATGATTAAATATGTCATGCATCTAGCTGCTATTTTTTTCTCTTTTCAGTGAAAAAAAATCAAATCCATTACCTAATATTAACATTTTATAATAATCCTCATATTCACCAGTACTTTAGTAACAAAAACTTATAATTACAGCACAAGGTAGTCTTAAGAGAGTAACCAATGTAGTACACAGGAAATTATGGATAATGATGGTCATGTGTGACCTTTTTCAAGATGCCTGCTGAGCTTTGATGAATTAAAAATAATTATTCCCTCCTGCAAATAGAAGATTACATCATTTGAGTGATTTTTTTTCCATGGTGAAACTGCCATTATTTCATTATGTGTATCAACATAGACATCACTAAAATCGGTTCCTGTTGTTTGTGAGTATATCTTGAAATAAAGAACATTTTTAACAAAAATAAAATGTATGGCCACATTACTGAGTTGATTTAAAAATGTTCATGTTTTAAACTCCTATTGGTTTTCTCTTAACCACGAGAAAGACTTCTCTTAAAATTTGATGATTTAGAGGTTTAGCTACTTTATCTCAGTCATTCACTGTGAAACCAGGATATACAGTGGCAGTATATTTGGACTGGTCGTTCTTTTATTAATATTCTAGGAGATGTGTGCTGTGCTATGTAGTTGTTGTTCAGTGTGTGTTCTGTCTCTTTTTCTGCTGATTTCTGGGCTTAGCTCCAGCCTCTCCATAAACCTGAATAGGATTAAACGGGTAGAGAATATGGATGGATGGTTGAATTAAATCTTGTGTGCTGTGCTGAATATGCAAATCTATACATACAATGGAGGTAAACCCATTGTGTTTTGACAATAGGATGTGTTTTAATATCACAATGTCAGAAAATAGGCAATTGCAAATCAAGCCCACTCTGCTCTTTCTATAGTATCTGAAGGCTCTTCTACATTTTGAATTAGAGTGGCCATGATATTGATGTTGGTCCTAACTTGGGTTTCCAAGTCCATTAGGTTAGTCATAGCTTCTCTTATTGCCTTGAAACATCTGCATAAGTAAATTTGTTTTCTCAGTTTTTTAATGGAAATGTCACAGGTAATCTTATGCATGTTGGGTTTTGTAGCAGTCTGTCTTATAAAGGGGAATTTAACAGAAATGAAAAAGTAACCGCAGGACTGGCTACATAAACTATGTTTTTACACAATAAGACAATGTTATAGGTTGTAGTAGGATCTATATATATTGTGTTTCACTCAGTATATTGAATCATTGAAATTTGCTGAATATTACTGAAGTTTAACTTAAAACACAAAAAGTTGTTCAAAAAACTGCATCCAGAAAGTGTCTCACTCAAGTTTATGCTATGGCGATTCCCTTGGGAATGGATATTAGTTATTTACATTAGTTTGGATGGCATACACTATATGCTTTTATACTTCACTGTGTGATTACATGCATACATTGTTTTTATGCAATACTTTTATTTGATTCTATCAAAATTATTATAAAACTATCATAGTTCCAGTCCTAGTTCTAAAACAAGAGGACATAGAATTAAAATAGGATGTACACAATACAGATCCTTATTGTTTTGCAACAACACAGATTAAAGCAATCCAGTATTTGTTAGCATTAAGATTGAGCCAAATTGGACAAGTTCGTAAAATATAATGTACACTCTTGAAAACCTAAATTCATGAAAAGATATTTAAAATATATACAATTATACTCGAAAGGTGTTAAAACGCTACATATTATTCTCCAATCTAAAGAAATTCAAAAACAGATGTCATTCCCACCTATTGGTCTGTTAGGTTTCCAAAGTCATTTTGTATTCTTGGGGACTCAAATGACTTGTAGTAACACACAAACAAAAAAATAAAGGTTTTTGTGGTGCCTAGCTGAAGTCTGGACCCGCATTCAACTAAGATGCTGTGTCCTAACTTCAGATGTGCTTCATGCTGAAAAACCTTCCAATTTCTGGTATTGCATTTTTTTATCACCTCCCTTCTAAGAGTGACAAAATAACAATAGCAGAAGGAATCTTCAAGGAGTGAAACACTTTTTCCACAATCTACTATGTGGAAGAATATTTTTTTTTTATGTGAAAATGAAACAGACCGATTTCTCAAACTGACCTGTTTCATATAACTTGTTTACTATTTGAGAACATCCACATGGGGCACTGTAGAAAATTACAGGCTATTCTGTGTGGTCAGTGCTTAAGAACATGTCATCCTCACAAAATTATAAAATACTTTGATTTTGTCCAAGAGTAGTTGTAGTGTAATAAGTTGTTGTAATGTTTTAGTCCAAGAGCAACTGAGATGGAAGCCATTTTCACATTCATTGCATTCTGAGAGCCACTTCACTCTGGTTCAGTGGACATACTTGGAAGAGGGGTCGAGGTTAACTGAAATGTTTTGTGAAGTGTTTTCTTTGGTCAATGTTTATTTTTTAAAAGCAATAATGCCACTTATTGCGTTCGGGCATTATTGTGAAAGTTCCAGAACGTTGATTCCAATTTTCTCAAGGTATTAGAAACATGCTTTAAACAAAACAACACCACATTCTGTGTTTTAATAACATTGTTGGGAGTCTTTACATAAGTAAAATCTTTGAATCCTATTTTGTTCTCATGATAAAATTAGAACACAGTAGCTTTGCACTGCACTAACTGTTTTGCGGTGGGAATGAACCACAGACATTACTCAACATTTTGAAGAAACAATGCTTCCTGTAAAATTGCTTTTCACATTTATTATCAAGAATATCAAGAAGAAGAAATAATGACTGATTGCATGATGACTTGCCAAAAACAAAAGAGTATGACAGCATCCAAGGGTAGATGTTGGAGGGATGAGACATTGTATGACACTGCAGGAACTGAAACTTTATTAATCACAGTAAATCTTGTCATGTTCATTTTTCAAGCAAGACCCAGGTTACTCTATTACAGTAGCACTCACAAGTGTAATAATGCAAGGCTGTTCTCTCTGCTAGAAACAAAACATATGATGAATAATTTCCTAACTTTTAACAAATATAACATTTTTCTTCCCATTTCAACACAAAAAAGGTAAACTGTTGGAAGGGAAAAATGTGTCGCATCTTGACATGACCCCAGAGTTTTTATGTCAAATCTAGTTCTTGACACTAGCTGGGCCATGTCAACAATGCATTTTTCTTCTAAATGAGCCATTTATCTTTATCCTTGGATTCACTGATACTGAACATAACGTTTTTATCTTCAGCTTTCTGACAATTGTGGATTTGGGTCAAACCTGAGAGGTATCTAAAAATGTTCCAAATTTTCATCCACCTCAATAAAAACTCGAGTTCCATCTGAAAAAAGTAATTTATCATGCTCTCATCTGGTTTAACTGACTAAATTCTAGCATCTTGAGGTGAATACACTTTTCAGACAGTGTAGGTGCGGTTTTTAGCATCTCCTTAGAAAGTACCAGACACTTTACCTGCCCAAAGAAAAGCAGCTGTTCGAATTTAATTTGAATCTTTGTCTAATTGAGTTTATGAATCCTTTTAATTAAATCAGCATGGTTTTTTTTAGCAATGTTTCAGCCTCCATTAGTAGTCAGACAAATTAAAATTTGTGTGAAGAAATACAAATGTCAAAATTTGCTCATTACTTTATGTGAAACTCTTCTAAAAATATACTGTATATCTGGCTGTATTATTGAAACTAAAGCTTCAATTCAAATGTCACATAGTTCCCTTAAGGACACAAAGATGGTGGTGACAGACACGTCATATTACATGTTTTGGTGAAATTTTATTTAATTTTGGAAGTTATTTTAAAAATCATTGCATTCCTGAGAATTCATTTTACATATAAACACCATACATGGCTCATAAACACACTATAGGTTGAATAATTACTAGGAACTAATTAAGACATGCACACAATATTGGATTTGAGCCATCTCATCACTAAGTTTGCAGACATTCCTCCTCAATAATCATGTAGGGACAGTGAACCCTCAGAAACGCAGAGAAACACATAACCTCTGAGCTAGTATAAAATCTATGGGGTGAAGAAAACTATACATATTAGTAGAGAATGTAATAGGAGAGAGACAGGGTTTAACACAGAACCACTGCACCACCTGCATCATGTGGAAGATTGGAGAGTAGTAGGAGAAAGTAGCAGAACCATGGAAAAAATAGAAAATAGTGTGTCCACCAGCAAATTAAGTCTATAGTAGGATAACTAAAGAAATGAGTTGGGATAACCTCACCAAATCAAACTCTAAGCTTCATCAGAAAGGCACACCTTTCGGTACTGAACACAATAAGATGAGTTTTTCAACTCAAATAGCTCATATTAAAAGATCATGTTTGTATAAATAGAATTATTTTGTAAACAGCTTACCCAATATGATTTTTTTCCATCCATCAACCGATCAGGTACATGCTAAGTTTTAACCTCTATAGAGGAGACTATCAGGACATAATTAACTACAGGTTTTAACCACTGATCTTAAATTATGTTGTGTTTTTTTTAGTGAAACATGTGTTTTGGAGTTATTTTGTTACTAGCCTGCTGGGTTGAGAGCAGCTGTTTGTTGTTCCTGTGTGAGACTCTCTGCTGCAGGACGTGGCCAACAAGTGCTGTACTCTCCAGCTGTTTCCCATCAACTTCAATCAGAAAGAGTATATGAGGAGGAGAGGTGGAGAAAGATCCAATCACTCCATTTTGTTTCTCCAGTGCCTTCTCAAGATTGTGGGCATCACATTTATCACAGTTGTTTTGAAGAAACACTTTAAACCAAGTTAATGAATGAACATAAACAATATGTACTATGATGATGTGGAGCAATTTCTACTATGGCTTAATGGAAACTGGAGATTTGTGTCTTTCTTTGCATGCTGTGATTGATCCAACCATTAAGGTTTAGATGCAAGTATACTCAATTCATGTTCATGTTTAGTGTAGTAACTCTTTATTTAGAAGTTTTTAACCATGAAGCTTTGTTCTTTCATTTTCACATTTACCTTGCACACAACTCTTGACAATGATCTTGATACCCTGACCTCCCTTTGCTGATAGAATTTGGTTCCTGTTGTATTTTACTATTCATATTCAGGTATGAATCCTTAATTATGTTAAGGTCTTTAAATGTTCTTTTTTATTCCTATATCTCAGCCTGCAGAGCAAAAAAAAAACATGTTTCTTTGGTGGGTTTCTACTTTGATCTGCACCCAGATGATGGATCCTCATCCCATCTCTAAGGCAGAGACCATCTACACTTTAGTGGATGATCATTTCAATCTCTTATTTCTGAGACCAGGTTCTTCTGGTCACCACCTATATCTCATAATCACTGGTTATGTTACAGAGGTAACAGGTTCTGAAGGGAAAGCCAGACATGTTTTTTTTACATAGAAAAATTTCCCAGCTCCTCCTGAGGGACTCCAAGATATTCCCAGGACATGGCAATGATATATATAGTCTTTCTGGCAAGTCTGATTCCAGTGGGACATCCTCTTACAACCTTAAAAAAAAAAAAAAAAAAAGCGGTCGGGGGGCTTCCTGTTCATCGTGTTGCTGCGGTTTGAGGTACATCAGCTGACTCTTTCCTGTGTGGATGAGCAGTGGATTTAGTTCAATTTGTTCAAAGATGACTGAACTTCTCACCTCATTTCTGAGGCTGAATCGTACGGGTGTGAATATAGATAGAGGGAGCAGAAAAATGAAACTTCTAAATCCAGCTCCTAAATGTAATTTCTCACATGGAAAAAAATTAAAATGTGAGGAAGGTCCCTCTGGGGTTTTAGAGACACATAAAACTATGAAAATGTAACAGTCTAATCATAGTCGTTGCTCATTTAGCAATTTACATATATCCAAGATACCAATCCTTAAAGTAGATTGTAACTGTTAAAGTTTTTTTCTTTTCTGATATGGACTCACATGGATCAATTTTAAATCAAATTTAAAGTTGGAGTATTTTGCAGCATCACCTTTTTTGGATTTATGTCATGTTATAATGTCATTCCTTGTACTTACAATTACCCAATTGTGTTGCTTTGATTTATTCATCCATGTCTGAGATATCCTTGATTCTCCTATTGGCAACCACTTGGAGGCACTTTAATGGCTGCTTACACAATGCACCATCTATTTACCCAAAGCTCAGCCTTGGTGCTTCAGTCTACAGCCCAGACTGTAGACTGGGCTGTAGAAGTTGACTGAGCTCCTAAAAACATTTGTAAACAGCATCAATAGAAGGCATGGAAAGCATTGTTGTGATGACATGCTGAAGGGTGGGAAATTGTTGGAGGTTCTTAAAGAGACAGAGGCCAGTTTCTAGTTGTCAGATATGGTTTTGATGTGAAGTAACACTTTTTAAGTTATTTTTGATATACACGACATTTTCATAAAAACTGAAGGTAATATCATTACTTGACTGTGCTATAAAATGGACTATGTGCCGGGAAAATACACAATACCTTCCCCTTTAAGAGAAGGTTGTTTATGCCAACGTTCAGGTCGATAGCTGCGGCTCCACAGAAAGGACTGCCCTGTAATACCCCGGAGGGTTTTCCTCCGTCAACATGCTAGGCTTTGTGTTGCTGAGGCATGGAGTAGTTGTGACATCTTTCCTGCTCCGTACATCCTGTGTAACTCCTCTGGGGTGACAGAGAAAACATCAATCAATAATCCGACAATCATGTGTCTATGGTTGGATGTCCACATGCAAAACAGTGAATTCACTGAGTTGTTGCACCATTCTTCTTTCTTCTCTGACTCTGTTGGCAGTTTTTAAATACATCGTAGTTCCTTTCACAAACCCTTTTGTTCTGAGCCCTCATTACCAGCTGATCGATTGCCTCTCCTGCCTCTCTTCGCTGTCCACTCCTGCTTTCGTGTTGTAGAGCTGTTTGTGCACATAGATACTCATTTCTAGTATTGCTTTATGTGTAAGGATAGAAATGTTTCAATGCTTCTCCTTAGTATTCCAAAATGCATAACTAAGGCAACTCATACTGAGAGTAGGGGAGAGTATGTGTGGGAGTGAGAGGATGCTTCAAAGGAACAGCCGGCGCCGCCAAAAACAAGCAGGTAAAAGCAGACACAAAGAACTTTCAGCCTTCAGTCGCACAGAAAAAAAATCCTGTTAAGTCTCATTGCACCTCACTCTGTGCGCTTGTTTGCACAAAACCAAACCTCAAGAAATACATTTTCTAAATATTCCACAATTGTTTCCACACAGTGCTAAGTCTAGGCTGGGGTGTGAATCCGGTTATCCCTCACTTAGACAACAAGGAACGGAATCCGGTCCTCCTTCATCCTTCAGGTTTTCCATTTGAAGGTGGAATGGGAGGACGTGTCAATGAAAAATATAGCAAATATAAAAAAGCACAAAGGACTTAAGCCTTTCTTTCAAACCCAGGGAGCACTTGCTCAGTGGGCGTTAGAAAAGATGCATGGTGAATACCTGATTAGACCGGAGAAGGAGGTTCAATCAGTTTCTCAGAGAAAGAAGAAAAGAAGGTAATGGTGGAAAGTAAGTGTCTTTTACTCTGAAAGACTCCTTCCAACCTATCGCTCTCCCTTCTTACGATATCTCTTTTTCTCAATCTCCCCATTCCTTTCTACCATTTATCTATCATCTTCTAACTTTGCAACCCCACACTTTGCCTCCTTCTCTGAACTCCCTTGTTGCTCCATGACTCTGTCTTTTTTTTTATCTCTGCTTGTCACAGTCCCAAGGGGGGCACTTTAGCTAAACAAGGGATTTGAGGATCAGAGGCCAATCTTCTGTGAGAGGTAAACACAGAAGACTTCAGCTGTCCTCAAAACAGTCACAATGCCTTAGGATGATGGTATTGACTGGGCATATTCAGTTAACTGCTTTTTCAAAGGGATTACTGCTGATATGAGTCATTGACATCTCTTAATTGAAAACCAGCATGAGGGAAAATGACAGGGCGACAGCTGCATGTGAATTCACACTTCTGTGCTCCAGCTCAATGTTTTTAGGATTTATTCATTCAAGTCATGAATCTTAAGCATTGTAATTGAAAGCCAAAATGATAGAGGAGGGAGAAAAAGGATGTCAGGCTTCACAAATGAAACTACAAAATATTGTGCAATAGTTATAAATGAAAATATTTTGAAAGTCATACTGTAATAGCTATAATTTAGTACCAACCCATGCAGAAACAATTTGAGGCATATGACCGCAGGTAAAAGGGTTCTTTCTGAGCAGTTGACATAGTACCCAAGTTTATGCTCCAAGTACATTTTGGCTGTGATTCAGACAAAATGGAATATGAGTTTTTTTCAGTTTCAACTGTCACAAAATGACTCTTTCTGTGACTTGTAAAGCGATAAAATGTTAAAGGTAATAAAGGCCACACTTAGGCACTGTGCGTTCCACACAACTGTATTTCCTCTAACTTCATTTTTGTGCATATTTACAATACCTTTAGAGAATCAGCGATTTCCAGTCTGAAAATACAATTTGTAAAACAAAACAAGCATATTGCTTTGTCTTGTTTCCCCATCAACTTTACAATTACATAAGTCCACATGTTTCAAAGACAGTTACAGATTAACAACAAGGGGAAACAAACAGAAATTTCCCTGCTTCATTTAGTAGATGTGCTCCGACATCGCCAGTGATCCAAGATAACGCCCAAGCAGCAAGCAGCCCTGCAGTTACGTAAGACTGCTCTAATGTAAAAGGTTTGCCACTGGTAAAGTAATTGCAACCACCAAAGTTGATGTTGCAGCGGTGCACACAAGAAGCAGCGTGATGCAAAAGATGCTTGATGCATGTGCACAGCATGCATCACTTTCTGAAATGTATGTGTTCACCTGAGGCTCATCCAGAGATGAAAATGCCATCTTTTAGTTTGATGTGAGATTTTCTTTTCTTTTCAAAGAAGAAAAATTGTGATGGCAAGATTTTTTTTTTTCTGTGAAAAGTGAAACTCTTTTCTTGTGCAGTGTAGTGATGAGGTGAAACATGTTGATTTTTTTTTATTAAAGGAGACAGCTGGCATGAAGAGAGAAAGACAGCTTTGAGAAAGATGTTTAATCTTAGGGAAAATGTAAATTGATTCAAAGGGGCCCACAGCTCAGCATCAGAAAGGGAGAGTATAATCAATATAGCGTGTGATATTGTGAGCAGTTCTAAATTTATTTAGTTACCAGTAGGAAACACAACAGCATCACACAGAATACACTGAAATAACCTCTCTGGGGACTTCACAATGCATATGTCTCTACTTGCTTTCAGCATTTATCTCAACAGCCCTTGTGAACAAATTACAATGTCCTCCCACACTTACCTCAAATCCATGGAGGTCCCACAAACCGTTCACCTGAGGTTCAGCGGGAATGGGAAGAGGTGTTGGCAGGCTCCAGATGAGACTTTGAGGTGGATAGGGTTAAAAGGGAGATGTGAGAGCATGACGGATTTGAAGGCAGCAAACCATCAGGGCAAGTGTTAATTGGATACATTACAGTGCTGTTTTTCCCACCCTCGCGAGTGTTGAAGCAGGGAAGCCAGTGCCGCAGGATAAGCAGTGACGATGCAATGCCTGTGAACCACAGTGGGGCGTTGATTATGCATTATCTGATCCTGAGGGAGACAGCAGCTGCAGCAGGAAGAGGCTGTATTTAACAACATAAAATAACGGTGTTCTTGGACCTTTTCTGATTGAGACTGGTGGCTGTGAGTGAGTGCGTGATTACTTGTGCAAATTCACACGTTTCCTCCAACCCTGAAGTTTCAGCCTTGAGACAGAAAGGCAGTTATGGGGATGATTTATTCTGATTGCTCATGGTGAAGTGAACCTTCTGCTCCTGCACTGATCTTTGCAGTCCTCCAGCAACAAATTTTTATCAGTTACCATTTCAAATCTTCATTCCCTTCCATGCAGTAGCAACCAGTAATAACAAACAGTCGCAGTCATAACATCTCTCCCAAAGCAGCCATTTTTCCAGTTTAACCGCAGCACTGTCTCCGCCTGGATGTTTACGATACTTTCTACTGCACTTAAGCAAAACATAATCAAAATCACAAGAGCTGTGAGGATGAAGGCGGGATTTGCTTTCTGCTAAAATAGAGAAAATGTGGATTCAAGCTTTCATTTTGCACTGTTAATCGGAGAGAGAGTTTGTGCAACACACAAAGCCGTAACCAAATCCCATCAGAAGCCTTAGTTGCCACATGTCATCCTTCAGACTGCAGGAAATGGATGTGCTTCATTTTGCTGCCCATAATATCTGCAGGGGAAGCCACTCAACTCCCCAGAGGGTGTGTGCTGCTGTATTAAAACTGTCCATCGTTTGGTTGGTCACGTTTCCCACTTTTTCAGACCTACCAGGGGTCTGAGAGGTGGGGGAGATGATGCTGAAGAGCTGAATGTCTCTAAACCCATATATTGCTTCATGCGTTAAAAAAGTGCCTGTTTAAGTCAGCTGTCTACTACAGAGAGTTACAAAAGTTTGGTGACACGGCAAAGAGGAAACAGGGGATTGAAGTCAAAATGTCAGAAGATGAGAATATTTTGTTGCCTTTCTTAAATGAAGCCAGACATTCTTTCCTCCCTCACAGAGTGTGAGCTTTAAATTCATAACTTACATGAAAGTTATGAGGATGCAGCAATACCAAACCCCTTAGTAGAGGCAGCTTACTTTCTTCAAAGGCGTGTCTGTACAAATGCATCAGATTTTAACCTTTCAGCTACAAGAGCTGTCTGGTTGACTTGCCAGACATTTGAGAACTCATCGACCATAAGAAGTGGTGATACATGAAAATACATGAAAAAGTATTTTATGAAATTCTATCATTTTAAACACTGTTTAATGTGCTAAAATGTAAACTTTGAAGTATTTTTATTCTCAAATATGTTTATTACATGTTAGATATTACATGAGACACTTTATCATCTATAATTTTTTATTTTTATTTTGAGTGTATCTCTAGTTAAACAAATATGATATAAAAATACTGATAGAATCCAATTTCCATTTCCAATGAAAGGTGACATTTCACAAAACCCCACCTCTGATTGGTTTTTCAGCATCTTTAATGGTTCAGTCACTGAAAAGTTGCAAAGAAAAAGAACCAGCCAGCTGACCCATCAAAGATCCGTTCAAACTACATGAAAAAGAAGTCTGGACTTTCTTTAAGATTTGGTTGCAATAAATGTTTTTATCTACATTGAATACTTTGCTGATTTTATGACTTCATAAAAAATTTGTTTTGTTTGTTCCATGGACACCAAATAGGTGTCATTATCACTTTGCAATGTTCTTTAAAATGAAATACTGTAAATCCTTATTATGTGCAACACATAGATGAAATCAAAGTGAGGAACCAACAACACATATGCTGAGCCAAAACTGACAGTTTTTCAGCCTAAGTGACTTCCCAGTCTCAGCAACAGCTGATTGTGTCAAAAATGTCCTTGCTTTTCTTAAAAGAAAAGACTGTGGGAACCTTAAAGCTGCAGTGACCCATTTGGGCATATGAAAGAGGCAGCTCCTCAGTTTCAGACCACAGTAGTCCCTCTTCTCCCGTTCTACTAGTTTGGGTGTTGAAAGGTGATGTATCAAATGTAATTCTGATTTTTGAATGTCTCTTTCTTTTTACCTTTTTTCCCTTAGTTATGCTGATTTTTGCCTAGTTTGCAGAGATGTTTCAAAGCGATCTTTAATGAATGTGCTCTTGAAAAACAGAAATGGTTTGATTCATCTTTAAATTTCTCTGAGATCACTCAGACGTAAGGGTAGAAGTCATATTTCAGAGTTTTGAAATATTATATACATGATTTATTCATATGCATCAATAGTTTTATGTACATGTATAAATCATGTACATGCAACAAAACTGAGATCATAAAATAATTTTTTTATAGCAAATGTTAACATGTGCAACATGGATACACCACAGCCTTTTTTATAAAAAACAAATAGAGGGACTTTAATATAAAGGAGTAAATTGTTCTCCTGCACTAACGCACATTAAAATTGTAAAACAGGTTTGATGTCCCTGTGAAGAAATAAAAGCAGGGATGAAAGCGTAAAGTCAGTTTAGATATTGCATAGAAGCGAAAGCAGCAGAGGAGTTTGGGTGTGAGTTTAAGTATGAGGGAGCCTGTAACACGGCAGTCCGTCCAACCAGGCATTCATATACAACTTGAAACAAAATGACGCAACAACATCGTTTGCGTGTTTACATCTGTTTATTCATGGAGTAGTGCAAGTAAATACGGGCACAAAAATAACAAGCACAGATCATTTGTCTGTTTAAATATCAACTGATTAATATTTAGTACACCAGAACCAGAAACAATTAAGAAGTATTCTAAAATATGAAATGTTTCTAAACTCAACATATCATCCAGAATTAACTTTGTCCTTTGTTTTTTTTTTCCTTTTTCCCACTTTGTCCTTGTTGTTGAAAATAAATATATATGTTTATGTTTTTGTTTCATCAATGTTTCCCCTAAGAGTAATGGAAAGCATCTGATGCTCATCCATAACTCTCACAGCTGCCCTAAAAATGTCATCGTAGCACTGCAGCATCTCCCTAAGGGCCAGTATCCTTCCCGCCGCAGTACCAGTGAGGGGCCCATCTTAGCCATGGCTGCTCTCTTGCCTTTCAACATACGCTGGTAGCTTGACGCCCTCTTAAACAGTTTCTTTTCAAGCAAAAAACAAAAACAAAACAACAACAACAAACAAACCAAAGTGCAACACATATGATCAGACTGGGTTTCAACAACGGCTTGAAAATGATGCAACTTCGCTCTTTGATTTGATGTCACCTTTGTTGTGGATGCCTCAGCTCTGTAACGTGATTGGCATGTAGGCAGAGAAAAGGAGGACAGAAGATGCAATAAAGATTTTGGCATCAGTGGAACAACTTTTGTTCAGACCTCAAAGACATCCAGACTGAGATTTATCCTTTAAATGCTGTCTTTTAGACAAAGTATGTCAGAGGAAAATGTAACTTTTTTAATGACCGTCACTGCAGTAATGATAGACACTTACTAAATCTTTCACGCTTAATGGGAAATGTCGTCATGAGCTATTGCTGATCAAATATACTTAACTTTTAACTCGTCTTTAATTCCATTACCTTTTTTTTACTTCTTTTTTCTCTTTTTTTCTTACAGTTTCCGAATTATAACCTGAACTTCCACACTGTCTGTTTAACCCTTTCATGTATGAATTATGATCCTTTGTGTCAGGATTTTTTTCCAATTTTTGTTTTTGATTTTCTTAAGGCATAAAAAAAAGGTAGGAAAAAATATTTGTATAAAAATGTTTTTTTTATTATTTTATTTTTTTTAGGTGATCAATTGTAATTTTCTCCAAATACAAAGTTATTTGAAAAATACATCACTAGTATTGTTCTTTAGGGGTTATCTGATGTCCCTTTTTTTATTTTTACCTTCAAGAGTCGTCTACAGTAGAAGGAGGGACAGGGTCGGTTGGCATGCTTTTTTGCATGCCAACCCACCATTTTGGATGCCATTTTGGATTTATAGCAAATGCCATTTTGGATTTAACAAAAAATTATTTCTTGCATTTGCAGCTGATGGCCAGTAGTTGATAATGTATTTGATGATGCATTAGTGTCCACTTCAGTGGTCTGTGTGCATTTATAACATAAACGTCCACAAGAAGCACAAGAAAATGGCTTTTAGATAGCTGTCCACTGTAGTGACCAGTATGAATCAAAGGGTAAAAATCCTGCCAATGAGCAATTGGCAATTGACTTAGTCACCTGGAAATTTTACGTTTTATAGATATTTAGAGATGTATTTCAAGATTATTCTCCTACTACATAACCAAGTAAGCTGGAGTTGAAGGAAGGCAGACACTCTCATTGTTCAGGTCCTGACGACATAAAGAAGATCCAGACAATACCACCACTACGTCTGACTAAGTACGATGTTCTTCTTTTGATATGCTGTGCTAGTTTAATGCCAAACATAATGAGACATTCACCATCTAGATAGTTCCACAGAACATTTTTCCAAAAGTCCAGGGGATTGTTAAGTTTTGGAAATGTGAGATAACATGGCAGCAGGACTTGGGTTTGCAAAATTGCATGTGACGGAACAAAAGTGAATATTGGCTTTTATGTCTTTGTAAAAACCAGATATGATATGTTTCAACAGGATGGTTGAAATAGGAAAGAATAAATGTGTTGCAGTGGCCCAATCAAAGTCCAGAATTTAGTCTGAAGTGCAATGGTGGAACCTTAAGGAAACTGTGATAAAATATCTGAACATTTCAATGAACAGAGTCATATTGCTCACGTAAGAAATTTTTGAACACTGATTGAAGAGGCAAGTAAAGTCTAACAGAGAATTACTACTCCAAGTAATTCCTGATGGCACTTTTTCTATAAACTTTCGAACGATGAGGTGCACATAGTTTTTTAAACATTATTTTTCCCACAACTTAGAGTCTCTAACCTTTCACTAAAAGTAATTTCCATTTCCCAGATTGTTGGCAGAGACACTGTTCCAGCTTCTCCAGCTTCTCTTCTTTTATTCTGAACACTTGTCCTCCTCTGCACAAATGCAGGGAAACCATCTAATTCCACTTGACACCAAGATAAATTAAATGTTCAGAAATTTAGTTCTCAGACACATGTAGCGTTGCTGTTTTTTTCTCTTTTTTTCACGTTTGAGAAGAAAGTGCCTCATAAACAACATAAACAGTTCCCCTGAGGTGATAATATGTATTTTTAGAAGGAACAAAGCTTGTTGTTCCCAGAATAGGTTTTTGTGATGGACATACCCTAATGAGATCCCAGCCTGGTTGAAAGGCTGTGTATTTCTATCTGAACAGTATGTGTGCGTTGGTCTCCAGCACAGACTCAGTAGGATTCCAATTTATCCCCCCCAGTTGGGAGTCATTGTTCGATCAGTTCCATGAGGAATGCGTCAAGCCTGACTAGTTCTGAACTTCATTAAGTTATGCAGGAATAAAGTTGCAGCACACCCAGGGTTCTAGGTGTGTCATAAACAGTGACTCTTTGAATAAACAAGCAGGCGGTTTTAATTCCAATATCAAGCAGGACAGCTAGAATAAAGCATAGAAGCAGATGAGAGCTGGAAGAACCGCAGAGGACAGGAGGAGAAGAAGTGCAGCTGCAAAATCACCTCTGTGGCCCTGATTTGTCTTCCAGCCCATCTCTGTGGCTCCCTCAGGAGAAGCTTTGCTGCAGTCAGTGTTTGTTCTTGCTTTGTTCTTTCTCCTTTTTTTCTGCCTTTCTCTACTTTCCTTTACCTTTTTTTCTCATTTCCCCCTGCTGCTTGTCTGTCTCCAGGACCGCTATATAATTTTAATCATCTCTTGTAGCCTATGCATTACACATAGTGTTGAAAATTTCACATTGACTTTCCTATGTGCTCCTTAATCATACACACTGTGTATCATAACCTGTGAATTCCTATTCTCCTCTCCTTTCCCATAATTCTGAGCATCAGAGATAGATCCTATAATAGATAGAGCTTTAATTTCAGGCAGAAATCTGTGTTCACTCACCAACAATAACCCCTTGCTAATTAAATATTTGAGAATAGAAGCACAAGAAAGTAATGATTCTCAATGTCTTCCTATATGAATCATTAGCTGTCTAATTTGCTAATATTAGATTAGGTAGCTACATATTGGTCCCATGAAAAATTTATATCTTCAGAAGTTTTCTTAACATGGGTGAACCCATGGAGTTTCTTCACCATGTTGGTCATTTCAAGCTTCACCAGAATTGTGACTTTTTTTTTTTCCATTGAAAGCTGAAGAAATAACCTTGCAAACGTAGCCAATACCACTTGAACTTGTTTGCAGTTTTATCTCACAACAACAGATTTCTGTATATTTTCTTGGTAATTGATGTGATACATTAAATATATTGAGCATACTGAGTTGGATACATGCACATCGCATTTTCTGATTTTGAGAAATGTGAAAAGCTTTCAAGAGGCATGAAGATATTTGCAATCATTGTACACATTTAAAGTGGGTTTTTTTCTACTCATCTGTGGCCTATTTAAGATAGGCTTCAGGTTGCAAAATATACTCTTGGTTGTGCTTACAGAAAATAATAGATGCAACGTTCTTTCTTAAATTTATAAAGAGCAGAGTGAGCTTAACAGTGTGACCCTATAGATGAAGTACAAGCACTTTGAAGGTTGGTCTTGTTTAAGTCCACTGAGTCACCACCAATAAAGAAAAATGCAGACAATATAAAGAGATAGATCAGGCTCACAAGACTTCTGGCTCCCCTGAGAATTCCCAGATAGCTGAGGAGAATCCTGTAAAGATCCTGGCAAATTACTCTTTCAGCTTGCCTGGAGGAATGTGCTGCTCCAAAAATAAAAAACGGCTTTCTTAGCACTCATTGAGAATAAATGATTCAGAGGCTATGCGGCATAATGAGCCTCACTATAGGGGGCTGCAAAAAATGTTTTGACTATGATGTTAACCTGTCCTAATAGATCGTGTTGCAAGCGGCCCCTGCAACCACAGAAGTGAGATGAGCGGAGCTTAGTGCAAACTTTGCTTGAGGGAAGTAACACTCCAGCAGTCAGTTATGTTGCGCTGTCATCTTCGTTTGCTGTGATGTAAAGTGAAGACAGGGCTCTTTCAGGGAGAGTGTGTTCTTTCCTTTAACTAAGGGTCAAATAACCTCTGACACTAATGACCATGTAACCAAATCGCTACAGAGGAGATGATGCAAGCCCCAATCATCCTTTGTGTGTATCCAAAGTCAAGTTTAATCAAAACTTTCTCAAACGGTGGACCAGCAATTCGTTCGCTGACTCAACTGAAACCTTTTGTGAGATGAACAAAAACAAACTTTATCAAACAAATGCAGAACTTTGTAGCTTTTGTTTCTGAATTAGTAGCGAAATATAAAGTCCTTGAAAAACAAACACAACAAATTAATATTTTAAAATTCTCTGACGTATATTTTGCTTAAAGGTGTAAGATTTTAAATCATATTACAGTAATACACCCAGGCCAGCACCAATGGAACATTTAATATATGTGTTTGTATTTATTCTACGAATATGTGACTTCTATACATAAAATCCATGTAAGTGCAATATGCTGCATGAAGTGTTCAGGTAAGAGTTACAATATCATATTTCTACAAATTAAACTTCTTCTTACTAGATTTCTTGGGAATGTTAAATCCATTTTAATGCATTTTCATCTTGCATATAAGTCCCTGAATAACATAGTGCCATTGAATGTTAAGTCCAATTGAACTATTTTTTAATAAAGGGTTAATCTGGTACTAATTTATAATAAATGTTATCTTCGAGTCAGTTGTGGTGGAAAATTATTACAAGTTAACATCTGCTGATCATGTTATATTAAATGCTTATTAAAGGCTTGTGAACTCTCACCAAAGGAACCTGTTTGGGCTACACACATAATGTTGGGAGTTGTTTTCTACAGCTGCATCAGAACCAGACTGTCTCGCCCCTTGTTTTGGATCCCTTATCCTTGGCATAAAACTCATGTGTTGTCTCTGCCTGGCAACACTTTTCACCCAGAACTGCTTCATTATTGAATGTCTTACAAGCTCTCTGTACTGTGCACAATATATGAATAAACCTGAATGAGTGATTTCACCTGACAGTGCTTGGAAAATAGTTTTTTTTCCACAACACAGTTCACAAGGCAAAGACGTCCAATTCATGTTTATTACATAGAATCCATTTCAGTCCAAATTTACTTCTTTTGTTAAAGAACTTCCAGTTCCATTTTGTCAATTGCTGTAGCCACAAGATGAATCAAGTGTATATCTTCTGGGATGGGTGAATGATAGAAGCGGAGCAAGGCGGAGCAAAGTGAGCTGCGCTTGTTCCAGCTTAATGACCTTCTGCACCTTTATTTCTCAAAGCACAACTGTGGAGGAATTTGCTTTGGTAGGCCTGAGAGTCAGTCCTGGCTTTCCTCTTACAGATGAAGTGGTTCTATTTTCATTTTGAGAACAAGTCAATCAAATTTTAAACAGGCAAGACTGTTAGGATGAAAATGCAGTACCTCTAAGCCTTGTGCCATGGATCACAGTGCAAAGCAGATGCAATCAGGGGTTAGTGATTTGGCAGATGGGTCGAGGCTTCATCTGCAGTAGTAAGGGCGTTGTGCCAGTCTGATGTAAGCACTGAGCCGAGGGGCTCAGTGGATAGACAAATTATTTGTCTATCTACATTCCAGTCTCACCTGTGATCATGAGATATGCATCATAATTAAAAGAATGTGGTTATTGGATGCAAAGAGTTGAAATGAGAATCCACTGGAGGGGGCCTGCGTTTTGCTCTAGGGACATGAGAAGCTCAGTTTAGGTGGTTCAGGTGTCTGATTATGGTGCCTACTGGTCAACTCCCTCTGGAGATTTTTCAAGCACCTCCCATTGAGAGTC
Organism: Xiphophorus couchianus; assembly: GCF_001444195.1. NCBI lineage: Eukaryota > Metazoa > Chordata > Actinopteri > Cyprinodontiformes > Poeciliidae > Xiphophorus > Xiphophorus couchianus. Next base: position 6,554,104 of record NC_040239.1, read on the forward strand.
GACTCAAGCAGACCTGAAAGTTGCTGGAGCGACTGAAAATTCCCATCTGGCCTAAAAACAGCCTCAGGAAAAGTGAGTGTCGCTAAGTAGAGGGATGGCAGGATTTTCTGTCCTGGAGCTGGAGCTTATCCAACCTAAGATAAGAAGATGTAAATGAATTGATGAACAGATGTAAAAGGACTAAAAAACAGAAGTAAGCAATAGGTTAATAATGGCAAGCTTTAAAGAAATGCAAATTGAGATCAGATGAAATTTGGAAGGTAAATGCTTGTATTTTCCATGTTATTACTTTAGTTTTTAATACTTTTTACTCAAACACCTGGTCAAGACAATATAATGAAATTAGGCTTTTAAAGTCCAAATACTAAAACCTGATGTGGAAAGCCCATGTTAGATATATATGTAGAATGCCCTGCAGGAGAGATGATGGGCAACGCAGCACACTGCATTATTCTCTGATTAGGTTACCAGCAGACCACAGGAGGGGGTTAAGGTTTTGCTGGACTTCTGCATCATTTACCTCAGCAACATATTTATTTAAATAAGCTAGCACCCTTAAGCAGCACGCAGCACTCAGCAGCAAACACCAGAAGCAGAAGACTCATAATGAAAGTAAAACATTGACTGGTAATACCTACAAATTGTTCCTGATCTCAATTTTCCCTCGGCAGCTAAACCTCCTCACTATCCCTCTCATCAAGACTAATGTCATGAACTAGTCAGATAGGGAGATAATTTTGTGTGACAGTCGAATGACATGTGGCTCAGCCTTGTGTGGAATTGGTAAAAATCTCCAAAAAGTGATGAGGTTTGCTCTATTAACAGTAGTGTTGAATAGTGTTCCACCTTTGTTTTACCAATGTTTGAAGATTAAATTTGCAATCATTAATCACAGTAAGAGTTGGAGATGCAACTGTAGGAGCATTGCCATTTTCTCTTCATAATAATTTCAAGGGACTCATGAAATAAACACCTATATGCAATGATGATGCTTGATGACACATTATGTTCCTGTGCCATGTTCATTGATTTGTCATCCATATAAACAACAATTTACAATGACGGAAGACAGACTGGCAAACAAACGAATGTCTTGTAAAGGAACATTTTAGACTGTATGAAAACAGTCAATACTTTTATTTTTTATAAGCCTTATTTTTTATTGATTTCTGCAAAGACAGAAAAAAAAAGCAGAACAGAGAGCCTGGGTATTTCTTCTGACAATATTTTACATTCAAACATTCATTAATTATTCAACTGTATTTACAGTGGTGTGTGTGCCACTTTGGAATAAGGTCCAATTTCCCCACTATTTGTCACACCTTTCAATCTAGGATTGTTTGTAATTTTTTCCATTTGTGAAATTTCCTCCACAATCCTGATCCAATCTTCTTGATTAGGCAGGTCTGGCTTCAACCATCTTTTTGTTATTGCCTTTTTTTGAGACCAGGATTGCCTTTGTCAGAAACATATCTTCTTTCCTCACCACATCTGTTATATTCCCCACACAGTCAATAAATTTCATTGTTATACCTGTATTGTGCAATAAAGAAAATTGACTGAACTACATTTTCCTTATTAATAAATAAAACCTATCATTTTTCAGAAATATTTTTTTCATCTCTAACTTGTTTTAAATGAGCCAGGTATAGATGAAACTGTTTTTTCCCCTTTAGTTTCTTTGTGATTGAGTTTTAAAGATGTTCACAACTGAGTTTTTTCACTACACATCTTAATAAATAACTGCATTTTAATTGTACTTTTTTCTATGGTTTCATTTATATTGGTATATTTTAAAAAATAGAAGTCCTCTGCATATTCTTTTTGTGTATTACATAAGAAGGCAAATGATATTTAGCCATTTTAGATTTTTGTTAAACATTATTATAAATGGTATTGTTCAAGATGACCAATTGCTCAAACTAACAAAAAAAAATACACTGAGAGTACTGAAAACACTGTAACTTTCTCAATATAACACTTTTTAGTTTCCTATCACCTCTCAAAAGCTGTTTCCACTCTGACAGCAATTATCAGACACAGTGGTGTTGCATCTGCAAGTTGCACATGACTCAACACCCAGGGGTGTCCAGGTTGCTTGAAGATTAGTTTTCTAGTTTTTAGGAGTAAAACTAGACATACAAATTGATATGTTCTAAAAACATTGCATTTTTCTGACATTTCTGGTGAAAGTAGTTAATCCAATGATGGTCTTGCTAAAACATGGTCTCACTGTGTATGTGGAGCCAGCTGTGGGAAGACGTGTGGAGGCGTGTGTGTGTGTGTGTGTGTGTGTTGTCAGAGAGAGAGAAACCACAGGTGAGAAGGCAGAGAATGAAAGGGATCTGGGCTGATAATAGATTGAGAAAGACACTTTGACTCCCCAGAGAGTCTGGGCACAATGACCATTTATACTTAGACTCACACAAACAGACAGACACACTGCTAGCCTTACTCACTGCCTATATATTGACCACTGGAAGGAAGTCATTAAAATGGCAATCAGTGTTTCTTAATTACTAGGCATGGCTTAACAATATTCAGTCTAAAGTTCCCAAGGGACCTTTTTTAAATGTTAGGTTTTTCTTTTCCTTTTTTCAGTCCTTGATGAGGGCATAGTGTTAAAGACTTGCAGTTACATTTTTATTCTGTCGAAAAAGAAAAAAAAACAAACCAACAGAGTTAATGAAAACTCCAAGGCACATGAAAACCCAGACCTTGTTATGTGAAAATGCAATCAACAATACCACCTAACTTTAATTTAAATGAGGGTTACTTTAATTTCCTCTGAACAAAATTACCATCCACTATGGTTTGTGTTTTTTATGAGATACCAGACAAGCTTTGAAATGAGCTTCCTCTGAATGTTAAAGCATCTTATGAGAAAAAAAAATGTTGTCAATTCATGCTGTGTGAGTATTCTTGAAGAAGGTGGGGGAATTAGTCTTGATCTAACTTGCAATTCAATGAGCTGGTTTGATTGAATATGACCTGAGGGATAGAATCATAATTAGCAAACATGTCTTAAATATGGAGATTCTGCAGTGCTGACTGTCTGTTTTACTCCTTACAGCTGCTAATAAACAACATTTTCTTCCTATGGCCACAAAGAGGCATGTATGGACTCAGGGACAGCTTGTGCCAGCACTCAAGGACATGTTCACATAGAAATTGTGTTTATGTCTCTATATCACATTTTCACACTGCATCAACAGGCACAAGAGGAAGTGTGCCCATCCACACAGTGCTTACATCCTGATTAGTGGCGGCAGTTTCTGGGGGAGCAAGCGAAGACATCTTGGAGGTTTTGTTTGGAATAAATGTTCTTCTCCAGGACCAGAGGTTAAAAACCCATTCAGATAGTCACAAATACTCAGAGTGAGTGATATTATCTGGCAGAAGAGATTTAGGGAATTGCTGTCTGGAGCTTCAAGGACGTGAGAGGGAGGAGTGACCTCAATGGTCAAAGAATTAAAATTTTAGGTGCAAATCTTGTGTAGTAATGCCATGTGGCTCAGAGAATTCATTTGTAAATAGGAGGCTAATTACAACTATAAATTATATAAAAGCGAACACTATAGCACTTTTTTCTCTCCATGCTGTTAAGGATCAGAGAGAATGCTTAAATATTTATACTCATAAATTTCAGAGACTGGTATTAATAATCTATAACATTAATCAAATGATAAACTGGGGCACCACCTGAGTATCAGGGTTTCTCCCATAAATATCTTTATCAGAGAAAAAAAACTACTTCTTGGCTGTTTGCTAGATCATACAGAGTTCAGTTGAGCAAGATAACTGATCTTTCTAATTAGCAAATATCCTTTGAATTAACTGGAATTTCACAGACATATTTTAGCTGAATAATCATAAATATTTAAGTGAAGAGACTAATATCTGCTCAATTGGAACATTAGCTAAACAACATACTGCATAAAACTGTTGCCACACTTGTTCTTATCTTGCAACCAATTTTGCCATGTATCTAAAAACACATGTCACATCATGGATCTAGACATGATGAGATGAAGCACATTTTGTGAGACATCCAATCCTATCACAAATATGGCTTGGTAAGCGTATTGTCAAAATGCCTTGTCATTTACAGTTATACCTTAAGTTATTGCAAATTCAGTTCAATGGGGACAAACAAATTGTTGAGGTGTTTGCAAGTTCAAATCAAATAGTTAAATTAAATTAATGTGGCAATTACACTATAAGAGCAGACATGTGGAACTGTGATCTGGTGTCAGGCACACCTGACACAGCCAATCATGTTGATGACAAAAGATTCATTGCGTTATTTTGAATTGTTTAGTGACAAGATTTCATAAAAGATGACACAAAAAGATAGCAACTGTCCAGACTGTTTTTGAGATACAAATAAAAGCAAAGTTCACAAGTTTAAGTGTTAAGGAGCACTGGCTTTACCAACATAAGCACATTTCATAACGACACATTCTCACTCACCAATGAGCTTCACCAGGCTGCAGTCTCTCCTCATCCATGTTGCTTGACAGCAATCAATATTTATACCCAATAGGAGTTTCTGCAGGACATCGTGAATATGCTGTTTCAACTTCTAATAACATATAACGTTTTGACAATGGGTCTACTTACCTCTATGATTTGTTTCTAAAGATATATCCACACATCCAGCTACAGCCTCCAATAAACCTTCAATGAAGTAAGGTAATGCTAGCATTTTTGTTTTGTTTTTTTTAAACAACAACAAAAAACATTTGATAAATGTCTGCAGGTTTATTTTACACAAATTTCCTCCTGCAACAAAGACTTACCACTTTTTCATAAAACTTAATGGATGGTGTTTAGGTTGTGCCAAGGGCTGCACCACCTGCTAGACTGGAGCTGTCTGTGCATACGCATACATTACATTACACTGTCAAACGTGTAGTCCCTGCAGCTATTCTATCTTTCTAATGATTGTGAATGTAATGATTGTAAAAAGGTTCAGATCTAAGCAGAAAACATCCCAGATTTGATCAACAAAATGACGTGTTGAAACTCTAGTGCCATTTTGAAATTGTGCACAAGATTGTCCCTTTTTTTGGCAATAGAAAAAAAGACAACAGATCTGCAACGCCTGACATGAGCTGAGTTTCATCCAGGATTCCTGATAGAAATTATTTAAACATTTTGTGAGGGACCTTGAGTTTGGGCAATTCCTGAAGTGCCAACCATATGGTGTGCATGAGCTCAGGTTTTTGGATGTCCAAAATCCCCATGGCAACTTGGCTTAGCTAAGAATCCCATTATGTATGCAACAGTATGAGAAGAACAAAAAGGCAATTCTGAAATGGTATCTGCTTAAAACCTTGTCAAATCATACAATCATAAATCACTGAAACACAAGGCAACAGAGTGATTCATGCATTCACAAACAAGCAAAGTAAAAACAGCTAAAGAAAAAGGGAGCTGATCCTAAATTTTCTGAGACAAACATTGGTGCTAATATTTATCTGAAAAGCACAGCATTTTTGATGGCAGAATGCATATTATGTTGAAACCCATGCAGTGATGCTGCTTTTCCAATTTATTGTAATTTATTGTAATTTTGGATTGGGTTGTGTGGAGTAAAAAAAAAAGCCCCTAATTCTGCCTTTTAATCCAAGTTTATTAGTAGCAAAGATATAACAGAAAAGGATCCCAGGCACAATTAATAAAATATTTAGATGTAATATTAAATCTAATATTTCCTTCCACAATATTTACAGCTTTCTAACACTTGAAGTTCATAGGACTTATTTGCTCAGCCCCCTCAGGGCTGTGAGCTTCTCCAGAATCCCTCACTGATCACCTTGCAACCACCTGCTCTCTGTCCCTTGTTCCTGTTGTCCTCTCCTTTAGCAGAGCTCCAGCTCTCTTTAATTATCTGGCTGAAGCAGCTCTCCTGTCAGGCTCCTGGGAAGTCCTGGGAGACATTGTCTGTGGGCCAGCTGCCATTTAGTTCTGTGGGCAGCTGATGTTTTACTGGAACATACAAAGGCCTTCCTCTGCATGGCAGCAATCACTTAACAAAATGTTCTTAAGAAGACTTTCAGACATAAAGTGCATGACTGTAGCATCCTGGGCACAAGATAATCTATTCTGTTAGCATTGAGGTTCAAACACAGTAAGGACACTTCTCTGACTCTTGGCTATAGGGCTTGGGAGTGTGAGACTTAGATTTGAGACCATCTCTACTCTATAATCTACTCTCTGTCCTAAAGGGAGAATGCAATTGTGTGGCACAAGCTCTTGCGATATTAAAACATTACAATATTTGAAGATGCCCCTAAAACTTTTAAATCATTTGTGTGGCATCATTTTTCTGGTATAATATGCTAAAAGAAATTGTGACAGGAATGAACATTTCGCAAGCATAGTAAGAAATCGTTGTGGCAAGCTAATTCAGCTGAAGTAAATATTCTATTTCAAACTCATTGTTAGTCTTATGAAAAATGCAGTCAAAACCTGGAATGGATTATTCCACAAGGCTTAACACTCTGTACTATTTGGAAAAAGACAAGGAATTATTTTAATGTGTCTATGCTTGTTTTGGCCTTTAGAGACGTAAAGAAGTTGGCCATTGTAATTCAGCTCTTAACAAAAGGATTATTTCACAGTCATTTTATATTTGATCATATGCCTTGCAGAAAGAAGGTCCTGGGTTCAATTCCTGACCTAGGGTCTTTCTGCATGGAGTTTGCATGCTTTCACATTTAAATGTCATTGATTTTGTAATTTATTAATGGCAATGGTAACAAATCCACTGCCTCTATCAAGGAATCAAAAGTAAACTTGTTTTTCATGTTTTATGTAGTAGTTGTCATGAAGTGGTGGTGGGTGGTGAGGCAGACGTGGTGGAACCAGGTTGAAGTGAGTTGAAGTTGATTTAATGGAGAAAATATCCAACAAATGACACAGTAAAAATACACAACACAAAATGTCCAGCAAACCTGGCAGCACAGTTGAGCGGCAGGCTAGGGCTCAGCACTGGTAGCAACAGGCTACACGAATCGACAAAACGGCAACAAATTACTAGAACCTGACGAAGAACAAGGAACACAGGTGGAGTTAAATACACAGAGGGTAATCACGGAAACGAGACACACCTGGGAATGATCAAGGGGAAGACAGGACAACACAGAGACTCAGAGTCACAGAAAACCTCAAATCAACACAGAGAAAAACTCAATCTTGACAGTAGTCCTTAGAATAATACAGAGAATCATAAATCAACAGTGATCAGCAAAATGTTGATTTGTTTTGTTGGTCAATGTATCTTTAAACAAGATGGTCGTTTGATTGCTGTTAGTGTCGCACATGCCCATGTAGAAATTCCTACTTATAGGCGTAAATATACCACTGCAAAAGAATGGGTCTGAATTTTCATTTAATTTATTTAGATTGTTTATTATTTGCCAAAATGACAAAACACATAAGACATATAGCATAATGGAAAATACCATTAAAAGCTGAAGACTCGAAATATTGTTTTTTTATACTGAAAAATATCTGAGTTTCACCAAAGGATCTAAGGGAACTGAGGTGTTAAAAGTTCTGAGGTAAGATTCGGCTTTGGAATCTTAAAATCATGAAGCTTGCCCTCCACATTACAATCATTAATATTTAATTTATTATATTTCATTACATGAAGCAATAAATCTGTTTGAAGGGAAGTTTGACCTAATAGGCCTCAGTTTACCATTCTGTTTTCTGCTTTGCTGTCTGCCCTTTTTTGAGTGGAGTTACCTAACACCTTGGTCTCAGCTTGTTTACTTTCTTTTATTCAGTTGGTGTGGATTAGAATAAGCACCAGCCAATGCTGTCTGTTCCCGGCATTAGGTCATTTTCACAAAAACCTCAGCATTTGAACTCCTCCAGAGACGAATACATGAATGTCAATGCACCTTGCTATATAAAAGCTAGCAGTCAGGTTTGTTATCTTGCACATTAGGCAAGGTCAAGGTGTTGTCTCATGAGAGGCGCAGAAACCTAAACTTTATAAACTCAAACAATAATGCTAATAGGACTGGAGTTCACACAAAAAGAATCGGCTCTTTTTTTAAAAAAAAACTACCTGATAAGCTGCTATCAAAAAGTTGCTGAATTATTTATCACTTCTGCTCAGCTGTCAATTTGTTCCTTCCTTTGGGTTCCTGTAAATGCAATCTGTTTGATCCGCAGATGCATTTCATATAAATGGGCCACAATATAAGAAGAAAGGGATTATGCCTTTTTGTTTGAGTTTTGTGTAAGATACCCAAAGCCCCTCAGCAAGTAAAATCCTCTCCCAAAAAGCAATTGGCAAACAACATGGAGTATCCAGAATTTAATTATGCCTAATTGTATCTGTTTCAGTGTGGTCCCATCAATCATTCTGAGCCGTTTCGGTCTCTTATGCATAATTAAATAGATGGAATTGTGATTCTTTGATAACGATGAGAGGGTGGGAGGAGAAAGAAAGGAGTTGTTGCTTATATAAGATTCCGCCACTTCTACACTCAAACATATCAAGGCAGTCCCAGCTTTGAGTGAGGGTGTGATTGATGTTGTTGTGTTGGATCACTCACTATCATCAACGGGAGTCAGGATGATGCAACCACTAAGAAAGAACAACGTTTAAGCCTTCGGCCTAAAGACTGGAACACCAACGACAAACAAACGTCACGCGGTCAAACCTCCAGACTGATCTCTGCAAACCTGTCTCACAGCCTCTGCTCTCGACGCATCTCAGTGTCATCTCTGTCGGCCTGTGAATGATGTTCTCTCTGGCTGAGCCCCCCTTCTTCCAAGATTAGTTCCACCTCCTCTCACCCCCTAGAGTGTTTCTCTGAAGAGCTTAAGCTGCTTTATCTCGCCTCTGTTTTTATTTACCAGGAGATATTTGTGAACGGTGGGGCGTGCTGACCTGTCAGCCCGTGTTATTGAATCCTGTAGGTGCTCCTATCAAAAATCTCCACCAGGTTTTCTTTGTCAATGATGGATCAACAACAAATGGCTGCTAAAGTGAAACTGGAAAAAAAAGAGAAGATCCGTGACAAATAATGCTTTTATCCCTCTTGGTTTTAAAGTTTCTCAAAGGCTGGACATGCTGTTTCTAAGTGAGACTAATACCTTTAACTGAACTCAAGCCTGCTGAGCGTAATCTGCTGAACATACTTGTTATATTTTTATTTATTTATTTTTGTATAATGGTGGTGAGAAAGTAGAGAAATAAGAATTATTATTGATTGAACAATATGTTGATTAATTAGATAAACATATTTTATCAAGAAGGATGTTAAAGTTCACTTGCGTTTGTATAAGATATAGGCTAATGCATGTTAAAATGCATTAGGAATAATTCAGCACGTTCCCATCCACGCTGTAGCAGTGTCTATATAATGTACTTTACTGTCCAGTGAATTTTTCAAAATCCATTAAATATTCTTTATTGTTTAGCAAATTTATGATTTGACTTGAAAGAGGGGTATTTTATGTTTTGCAGGCACACATTATCAAGTAATCAATTGTTCTAAAAATGCAGTACATATGACAAATCGCTTAAAAGAAATTTAAATTTGCCTCTATCTCCTTAACAAGCACCTGCTCCTTACTACACACTTTATGGAAATAGATGGCACTTTGTTTGAGCAAACATTTAGGAACCACCAAATGGTTGCCAAGGGAGATTCAAGGGCACCTCAACCACGTAAGAAAGAACAAAGCAACTGTCCCCTTTATAGCCTTTCAGTCTCACAATTAAATTCACAAAGGTGTCTGCTATCTGGCCAAGTCTAAGTTTGAATGACAATTTACTTCCTACATGACACAAGAATGCAGATCTGTTCCAAGATCTTTTTTGGTCTATCTTTTGGTGCTGATGTACTTTTTCAGATTGAAATGATATATAATGCGTACATTATGACCAATTGTATATTGACTTGTTTGTTCGATTCAAAGTACAGTTTGAAAATAACATCCTGCATTGTTACGACTGCTTCCATAAGGTGCAGTGTTTTTGTCCTAAAATGTTAATGTGCGTGTGCAGATTCCTTTCCCTGATTGGTGGATCCAGAAGACAAAGAATACGAAGTATGCAGGTATTGTGTTAAAGACACTGCCTCTGACGGTCCAGCTCTCATTCTCTGCTCAAATAAACAACACCATTGCCTGCATAGTACTTCTGTGAACACCTGTAGGTATTCATATTTAATGAAAAAGGAGCTTTTAGGGTGTACTGCCTTTTATTTTGAATCTAGTGTTTGCCTGTTTATCTTTAGCTATGGAGGGATTTTTTTGTCATTTTTCAATGTATTTTAAATAAAGAAATGTGGTCAATATTCATATAAATCCTTCTTGTCCGTTGTTTTAGGTAAAGAGCTCTCCCTGAGGATACAGCAATGTGGCTGTTTCAGGTCTGATGATGATGGATGACCTTTATGTTACGGTCTGGCCTCCTCTAGACAAGCCATAAACACCTTTTATTAGATCCACATTTCCAAATGTTTTAAATTGCCTTGATGTAATATCCTAATTTTAAATGTTGCTTTATTAAGTCATAAAGGTGGAAAATCACCATAATTAACAGAAATAAAGGATGGCAAATGTCAGTCTGTGTTTATGTAATCTATGTAATGTTTCTCATTTAGTAAATTGGAATTTACTGGAAAAAATTTAACTTTTTAATGATATTCTAACTTGTTGAATGAGTCAAAGCGATACAGAGTAAATACCTTCATATTGGCATACCTTCCTTTGAAAGCTGGTGGTAATTATGACACAGGAGGAGAAAATATGTTTTAAAAATGCATTTAGGCAGAATGAGTGAATGTCACATGAAATCCACAAGTAAAAATGTGATCTGTTCACTTGATGGTTTTGTTCAAATGTGTATGTGTGAGGTAGGCAGGGGGGTTAAAATTGATTTCAGATGGAAATTTCAAACTAAAAAGGCCATTTAAAAACCTCTAATTTCCAAGGATAATGTCAATTAGATATGGACAGGTAATTCTTTCAACATTTCCTTGGTAAATGGTGTGCTTGGATGGAACATAGGAGAGAATTGTTCTGAAACCAACAGAACATGTTATATGAAACATATTATATGGTTTCATATAATATGTTTGATCACACATATTATGAAAACATTTTATTCTGAAGGCACAATACATATATCTATCAAGTCATTCGTTAACATCTCGTATCAAGGATGTTATTCTTATCTACCCATATTTCATGACCATTTGTGGGGGTCACAATAGACTGACCTGAATGTCAGGAGGTTTACTTTTTGATTCAGGCCAAATATTTTTATTCATCTTCCCCTAGCAAAACACCAAAGTTCATGAGCTCCTTTCTTTGACTCCTGTCCTGGATGGAGCAGTTTGTCTTTTTACAGTCAAGAACCATAAAACTTAATAAACCGAATATAAATAAGATTTATACATCCGTGATTTTCTTCTGTCATTAAAAGACAGTCTTTTATGGTGAGTAATCGTTTATGGGGGGTTGATATGAAAAAAGCACATTTATTAACTTTTTGGATGTCTCTCAATAAATCCCCCCTCTTCTGTCTTCCTTTTGTCCTCCTATGAACTTCACTTTATCACTACATTTGCAAAGTTTCAAAGATCTGGGATTTTCATCATTTGAAAATAAGGCAAGCTGTCATTTTTGTCTTTTTTTTTTTTCATTTTCCCTCAGAATAAAATGCAAATCTGCTAAACTGCTGCCACTTAAATTATTTTATCAAACTTTTTCTTCCTATTACATGTCATATTTTCTTGTAGAGTAATATGAAATTCACTATTCCAATTATAGCTGTTTTACTTGTCAGTGAACTGCCAAGTTGGTTCTGAGAAGTAATGGCACTTGGTACTGTTACTGTTATATTTCAAGTTACAGGGAGAAAGTATTATTTAAGATGAATTAGCAGCCATTACTTTCATGTTTCATGTATAGGGAGGAAATGATCTGCTCCAGAAACTGATGGCCAATGTGATATTTCAAAAGGTTACGCTGCATCTTGCTCAGCAATTGTTTTCCATAGATTTATATTTGTTTAAAGGCGGGTTGTGGTTGTCAGCGATAACAAATGCACTGACAAACAGCCGGGCAGTGTGCCATTTGGAATTCATTTAGCAAGACAAGGTAGAGATAAAGGCACCACCCTGGCTGTCTGCAAGCGACTCTCCGTAAATCAGAGAACAGCTTGGATGAATTACACAGTTGAGGAACTCTCTCCAGAGAAGGACAACAGCAGTGTATCTATTTACAAGCAGCTGGCCCACAGCGCAGGTCAGCACAAGCAACTTCTCTGTCCGTACTTTTAAAAAAATTCATGCACCAGATCACTCTCGCAAAGCGTTAAAGCTAATTCATAGGTTACATTTTTATATCGAGTTGCTTTAAAACTGCAAAAGCAAGACTTTAATAAATTTGTTGTTTTACTCAATATACAGTGAACAATAATGTTACTATCCTCTCACTGTTGACGTTGGGACTCCACAGATGAAAGAGGAATTAAATGTGTTCTAAAATTATTGTGAAAAATATATTATAACATAATTCTTCACAAGAAGAGATGGCAACATGTCATTAACTGCTATAGAGGAGGACAAAAATTCCAAATAACAGCTGAAAAGAAAGAGATCTTGATTCTCTGTTGAGCAGCTGTGCTTGGGCTTAAAGGTAAGTAAAGAAGATCTGGTCAGGGAAGCTTGGCATAAAGCAGCTGCTCCTCTGCACTTAAAGGCATCAGCTGACCAGGATTTCACTTGGCTACTTGTCAAACCGAGGAGCCTCCGGGGTGGGCCGTTTGGGATGGGAACACCTTTGGATTGCTGTCAAGAGAAGAGAGTGTTTCTGGGTAAAGGAATGGGTTTCCCTCCTGGATCTGTTATCGCCTACATGGCGGTCCTGAGCAATAAGTACACACTGCAACTTTTTTAGACCCTCTGGAGGCCAAGCACCAAGGATCTGAATTCCTGCAAATATTTCACAAATATACTGGCTGAATACATCCTAAAAGACTTTATGGCTTTAAGGTTTTTTTGTAACCCAGTAACTTTTTAAAGCTAGAGTAATTTAATATCACTGTTGCTTTTCCCGAGCAAAGAAAATTTGTCAATGGATCGATGAGTGGATGGACAGCTAAAAAGGGAACTCCACCTAATCCCTTTCACATACAAGGTAGTAGGACTACAGCACAGCTAGCTGCTACCAGATGTTAGAAAAGCAACTGTATCCATTCATTCATTCATTTCATGATCCAATGGTCACTGTATATCCAGATTGTTACTGTAGTGACTTTGAACAATGATTTTCAGTATTTTAAACCTGCTTAGGGCCATGCAATAATATTGGCAAGGTCAATATTATAGTAGTAATGTTGACCTTGCCATAATATTGACTCTGTTTGACAGCCCATACTCCAAGGGGCTGCATGACATGAGGTAGGCCAGTGCAAGGGCAAGAAGTGCCAATTCACACATTCAGAATTCTGGTAACTCTGCAATTTACCAGCAATAAACTAGTAAAACAAAAAAGCCCACAAAATCTGATGGTTTGTGGTTTTCTATCATATCAATGTAATAAAAAAGGCAATATCACTTCTAATATCTTTCAGGTATTGCTTTACTACTTATTAGAAGAATTTAGTATGATGTAATTCAAAGGAGGTATTTACTATTAGGTAATACAAGTTTTATTTCTACTGTTTTACTGGTGAATCAGACTGACAAGTAATCTTGCATGTTCTAGTTTTTTTTAGAACAAGGTTAGATGTACAGCCTCTATGCAGATGTGAAGATACACCATGTTTCTGCAGGTGGCAGTCATTTTAGAAAGGAGGGCTGAAATAGTCTTAGTGGACAGCAAAGTAATGGCTTCCACAGCAATGACTGATACGCTGTAGGCTTTCTGAAGATAGCAAAGCTACAAATGGCTAAAGCAATATCACTCTGTTAAAGACGTTATGTATAAGGAGTATGTTATGCACCATGTGAATTACAGGGAAATGGGTGTTTTGGTATTCCATATGCCTCTGACACCCCAAAAGAGGTGAAATAACAAGTTGGGAGAACAAATCATTTTTATGTTGCATGTTATGTTTGATTGTTTGGGGGGTTTTTTGTTTTTTTTATAAAGATTATTGACTGCCTCATTCTATGAACTGCTGGGCTGGATATAATGCACTGTCATAAATATTTATAGCAGACATTAGGTCAAAACAAGGATTTCTGGAAAATTTCAACACATCAGTTTACTGAAGTGCATGCATGCATTTCATAGGTCTGCTTTTATTTTAGAAAAATAATTGGAGCTCCAGATAGTGACACTAATGTTCGCACCCAGATGCACAAAAAAATTTTATGTTTTTCTACAGCCGCCCTCAAACACTCGTCTTCCTGCAGTCTGCAAGAGATAACAGTAGTGATGAATACAACAAAAGGAATAGCGCTTGTTGATGCTTGTTGTGTCATTATGCCCTTTTATAATCAGCTGAAAGTCTAGGTCTTAAAAACAAAGATAAAAGCAGAAACAAAACCAATCAAAAGCTAATATGCTGCTGCTTTTGTGGAAAAAAAAATATTTAATTTGCATTTAACTTATGCCAGCTTTATTTCACACTTGCAATATGAATTATTTGTAATTTCTCCATATAAATTCTGAATTAATTGAAACAGAACTAACTGAAGGTGGGAGTGTTGTTCAGACTTATTATTAGAAGTAATAAATTTGTTTATTAGACAACAGACAGAGTTTTGATATTCCATGAAGATAAAGCAAGAACAAAAGGCTAATTCTGTCCATTTCTATCCATACACTACGTGTCTAAACACTTCATTTAAATAACTTGGGAAACATGAGTTCAGCATGAAATACACTAAGGGGCAAATCCAAAGGTCATCAGGCAGCACACTGCACACAGTTTCAATAAAGAATCAGTGAACACTGAGCAATACTGAGCGTGACTGAGGTAGCCCTCCAGATATCTGGCAGGCTCCAGCTTTGAGTGTCTGAGCCAACATGGTCCAAGGCAAATTTTCTGTATGAATGATGTGAACTCTCATGGAGCATGAGAAAACGATTTCAAGTTTATTGCCCGAAACAGAGCAAGCATAATTTGATTTTAACTCAGAGAGCTCAGGGGAACATTGTCAATATGTTAAAGAGAAATAAATTACTTTAATCTTTATGGCCATAATTTCACCATCATTGGCTCATGTAATAAGTGTCCTGCATAGTTACCAGTATGATTTTGAAATTTAATCAATGATTTTTTTTCTTTGTTTGTTAATTTCTCTTTAGGGAAACTAGGCGATCCTAAATTGCAATATCACAATCCTGATTAGAACTTTCCATTCAGGCATCATATGCATAAATGCCATATTTCTTTTCATGGTGGACTGATAATACAGCAACACTTTATTGTGAATTTAGTCAAAATTGTGAAACAGGGACAATTTCCAACTGGTGTTATACCATGAGAATTTACCATGAGAATTTATAAATATAAAATAAATAAATAAAAATAAACACCAAAAACAAAGTTCTGTGACCTTCATGTTTCTTCCAATAACTGTGTGATGAAACAGATTCATAATCTGTCAGCAAGAGAGCAGTTACTAGTAGGAATAGAGAAAGATAGGGCTGATTTAAATTTCTCCTGACAAATTGTCTATATTATGCATGCAAAGTCCAATATTTAATAATGCTAGGAAAGGCTTAAATATGTAAAAGCTATAGTGCAGCTTGTAATATTGTATACATTAATTATTTCAATAATTTGCACAATCTTTTGGGGAATGATAAAACACTTTTTATGTAAAGATATATGTTTGACACTTGCAATTATCTTTTCCTCTCTAATGTTGTGACTCGACATCATATGACTGTTTAAAGAGGCTGGTTCAGGTTGACACCGAGGTGCAATCAGCTTCATGTCTTATCAATACTTTATTGATAAGTTGGTGGGGAATAATTTAGCTCTAGTGATTTTGTTCTTCTCCCTGATTCTAATTTGTGTCATTGATAATTACTCCAAAATTTCCAGACACAAAATGTTCAATTTGCTTGGTAGAAACCTTGTGATTGGTTTGATAGGAAAACATCTGTGATTATAAAGAAATTGATCCGGCTCTGGCGGAATTTGGCTCCTGACTCAGATGTACAACAAAGAACAAATATCTTGCTCTAAATGTGTAAATATAGTCAACTATTTTTTTCTCCTTTTTTGCAATATTGTATACTTAAAACACCAAGTCCCTCAAACCAAAACATCTTCACCCAGCATATGTAATGAGACACAGGGCCGGTCCAAGGCATAAGCAAACGAAGCAGCCGCTTAGGGATCCAAGGCCACTAAAGGAGTGGAACTGATTTAAATTTTTTTTTAGTAAGAATTTTTATGTCATTACATCAAAAACACACAATTTCACTTTGAAGTGATTTGTTTTTACAATTATATATTTGATAATGTATGTAGAAATTAGTATTTTATTGATAAAAAGAAAACAAATAAATTTAAAAAGTTGTCATAACCCTGGAACCCAATCTGAGATAAGAATTAGCACTTCATTGTTTCCATCTTGTGACATTACAGCCTTATTCTAAATTGTATCAAGTTATTCTATTTACTCATAGTTCTAAATACTCCGTTATGAAAATGATTTTTTTTTTCTTTATTGAAAATTTATGCACTGACAGAGCCTTCATCTGAACGGAGAATACCAGCTGGAGGGCATTGCTGGCCTGCTGCAGACTGCAGACCTGTCTGCAGTTCCCCTCATCAACTGTCTGGGGATTTAAGGTTCTGCAGGTTGATTACACTTTGCCTGATGAGCAACCTTGTTGGTAGAGCCACACTCCCTGCGTTTACATTTCCATTACTATTCCCAGAGTTTGATTTAAGTTTTTTTTAGAGGGTGCCAGGTTAAAGTTGCCACACCAATTCTTGACTGGATCGACAAACCTTCATATGATTGACCTCCTTCAGAACTTTATTCACACCATAGTCGTACACGTCAACTTCACCGACTCCAGTCATCATTTGCCTGCTCTCCAACTCTCTGTTCGCCTGCTTTTCGGAAGACTCACCTTCTTTATCTCCATCAGAACAACTTCTGGAATACAAATCCTCACTGATATCTCCATCCATACTCCACAACCAGGATCATCATTCCTCCTTCAATTCTGTTCTTCCATCCCACGCCAGCATGCCATCCTCATTTCAGTCCCTCTTCTTTATTTATTCTTCGTCATTATTATTCCTTATGCTGTCAAACTGCTCTTCTCCTTTTTCAGAAACTGCAGAACAGACTCAGAAACTTACAGCTGAAGTGGAGTAGTCAAGAACATTACTTGCATTTTGCCTGAGAAAATAACATGAAATCAAATTCATTTTTATTCAGTACATTTTCCAGACAGCATGTCTTGCTTATGAGAATTCCTTACATTTTTGACTTTTCCCTGTTAGACACTTTGATGCTTCTGACCTTAACATGTCAGTGGTGAACATCAGAAGGAAGGACTCAAACCTTCACCCTCTTCACAGTCCTGCCATCATCCTGTCAGATCCTGAACCCTACAACGAATCAAAGGTGGATTTGACTTGATAGGCCAAGGTTTCATCATCATTCCTGCCAAAACTCTGTCAAAGAAATGTTTTTATCAAATGAAGATTTTAGAAAGTGATCAGTAATGCCGAGTCTTAAAAGTATTTTCTAACCAGCACAACCGGCATCCTATACTATTGTTGACATCTGCATGAGCCGTCATATTGATTCCACATGGAAGACACGTATTGCTTAATAAAATTTTAAATACGTATCAAATTAAAAAAAGTAATATAAATAACATAAATTAGAAAAATGCCCATTTTTTTAGAAAGTCTTATGCTAATGTGGTACTAGTGGTTTTGCTGAAAACAATAATAAAAAGCTCTCAAGTTAAATGATGGATTTTTAAAATTTGAATACAACATAAACATTAGATATAAATTCAGGCTTGTAAACAAGATCCCAGAGGAAAAAAAAATAGTAATGGTTTTATCCTCACTCTGTTATGAAACTTTGTTTTTGTTGATGTTGCTGTTGATGAATGGAGCTTTGAAATTGAATTACAAAACTGGTTTCTGCACAGTCCATTCTGATCCTCATGACAGTATTTCAAAAACAGCTTAATACTATAAAATCACAACTGGATATTTTTTCTTATTCTGACAGCTAGATGGTGGGAAAATGATTGATCCATTGTGTGTGACAAATTTGCATCTTGGCTGCTTGAAGAACAGAAGCAGTTTGAGGTGATTTGTGACAGTAGTCTGAAAAGAATAAGGCTGTTAGTTTTTTGATATTGCAATATTTTCTATGTGCAATTGTAAATTAACAACACTGAGAATATTTTGAATTAAATATATGTTAATATGAAGCACAGCCAGTTATTTTAGCATGACCAAGAATTGTTTGGTACTGTTCAGGTAGCAGAAAACCATAATGTGCTTGCCTATGTAAATCACATAGTTTGCTTCAAATTTCTTTCCCCAATCTAAGTTGAATTGCGCTGTTTTTATGTCTGTACTACTCTTAATGATACATGCTATTACATACCCAAAAGATTACTCTGAAAGCTGACACCCAACTTGATTTGTTGAAAAGAGTGACATATCTTTGTTTTTTTACAACAAAAGCAATGCACCACATCTAACGTTATCACACACTGAATTCAGAACCTTTATGTACGGCACACAATCAATACAAAATGTGGGTCAATCCAAAGACACATAAATCTCCTAGTCCTGTCAGAAAATAACATTCCACAAAATAGCTTTTATTTCTTTACGTTTTGACCACTGCATTTTTTCAGGGTGCATACATACAGATTTAGTATTTAGTAGATGTAAAGAACAAAATAAGAAACAGTTTATGTAGTTTAGACTATAAGATAAAGATGACACTAAAAGAGTCTGTAAGCTATCTGAATCAGAAACTACAACTTTAATATAGTAACAGGATCAAGAACTGCTCATGGTGTGTGGCCATATTCTCATTCATTACTTACATTGTTGACAAACCAAAAAGGGCCCATCCTTCCCTTTGAATAGACAAAAGTTGCTCGGAAAACAAAAGTTTTCTCAAGTACAAGTGGTATCCTTGCAACATGCCACCCTGAGTGGTGAGCCACAACAACCATATTAAAAACCAATGAGCAATGTCTACATTTTCTTGATAAACATAGCTTACAAATTTTCTAAAAAAGAATAAATTGTGTGTAATTTTTAAAAGATAATACTGAACTACTGTTTTCAAGGCTTTTGTCCATTATTTAATGTGTCATAAAAAACAAAACATTTAACAAAACAGAGCAGAGAGAAACTCACTGACTACATAGTCAGGAAAGGCACTTGAGGATTATTTTTAAAAGACCAACAGATTTTCTAATCGCGCACATGAGAAACATTTAACAAGGGAAAGACATATCTTTAACAAGAGTGGGCAGTCTCAGATAAAACTATTTTTGGACAAACTGCATCCATAAGTCATAGCAAACAGCTTTCAGTTTCTTGAATTTTCTTTTACTTACAAATGTTTCATCAATGTTCTCTGGGCTCCACTGTTGCAAGTAAATGAGCAGTTATGACTTGTAGGCTTTTTGATTTATTAACATTTTTACTGTACTTGTAGAAACAAAAGTGTAACAAAGTTCTATGTTATATGACCCCCTCTCTACCTGTTCTGGTACTTTATTTGGCTTTTGACCGAAGTGACCAAAAAACATAGTTGACTCAGATTTTCCTTTCTGCCTGTTGGGGTCATCTCTAAATAAAAGTCAAATTTACTCAAAATAGAGATAGCCTGGACTTGAACTTTATGATTAAACATCCATATTTCCACTTTAGGAACCTAGCTAGCTGCATTTGTTACTACGATAACTGGAGTGATTCCTTTTATTCTGTAGGTTAAACTGGGACAATGATGTTCCATGAGTTAGAGAAATCATTTATTATCTTTATTTCTGTCAGGTAAAAAACAGGAGACTGAGTTGTGAAATGCTTTGTTCAGATCTATCAGAGATAACAGCTGAGGAAGCTGAAAGGGCTTGTTTAACTGTGAAAGACTTGAACAATTTCAAAGCAACTGATGAACTCTGCAACTTTTGCTAGTGAGAGAAAATTCTGAGATTATTTGTTATTCAGAAACCCAAACATCTTTGCAGCACAGGAACCCAAGCACTTTTCTACAGTCGAATTCTCCCCTCTGCAACTTGGAGTATCACAAATTTAAATCACAGGCAAACTGCCAAAGCTGGCATTGTGTTTATGAGACTTGTTTCACTAATACACCCATATATAATAGTTGGTTGAGGCTCTTGGCTTGAATTACTGCATCAATGTGCTGTTGCATTGCACTACTCATTGCACTACTCATTGCACTACTCATGGCACTGCTCAGGTGTTAGCGTCTTTTTTCACAGTTTTATTAGAAAATAAAAGTTTTATATACTGTACATGAATGTAGACCAGTTGAAAAACATCCTATTTACAGCTTTGCATCCCTAAATTTTGACTTTGGGATTGTCTACCCTGTTGCTATTAAGTAATTCAATGAAAGGTTTACTTTTTAAGTCTTGTTTTTGCAACCGCATAACCCTAACCCTAGCAACAGAAAGAGTTATGATTTGACAAATCACTGCACTAAAATGCTAAAGAATCCCATCACTATAGCTGCGTTTTAATAAATTTTAATATCATCAAGAGCCTAAATGAAAAAGTTTAACTCATGTATTTAAGGCACCATAATATTTGGGGTGCAGGATCCTCTAATTGTATTGATTCACTGTTTTTATCAAATCCACAGTCAATTCAGCTAAAAAACAGTTACCTTTTCAATGTGTTTTTAGTTAATCAACATTAAATTGAGAATTTCTAAAGGAAAGTAGGACCAATGTGAAAAAAGCAAAAAAATTATAGATGACTTAAATGTGCTCATGAAAAATATGAAAACCTTTTAAAATGAGGTCGGTGAAAAAGTCAGTTTCCATCAACAGGGGAATCTCTGAAGGTTACCCGGACTATTTTATGTAGGCTAGGAAAAGTGGTCGGATTTATTTCCAAAGCTGAGTGGCAGTTACAGTACAACGCTTCATCGCACTCAGAGCACTTTACTGTGGGACCGGGCATGTGGCCTTGATTTAGGTGAATGAGCACATCCAATTTATATTCAAGCAATCAGCAATCGCTCACAGAGACACATGCAGCCTCACAGTTGGACTGACTGTTTCTGTTGCCAGCAGTGCTCATTCTGCTGCTCAGGCGAGTGAAAGAAAAAAAAAGAGACAGAGATACTCCCAGACACACAGTAGGTCTACACCTACACCTGGCTGTTCTCTCCATACCAGCAGTCAGAGATTCACTGATCCTAGAAGCAGCTGTGTGCTGCTCTGCTCTGCTCTGTCAGAGAGGCCTGGAGTGACAGGCCCCCAGACACCAGACCTCCTCCAGGCTCCGCGAGCCCCGGTGCGCTGGCAGTGTCGACCAGGTGCAGAGTGTTCCAGCAAGGGGCTTCAAAGGAGCAGGACAGAGGAGGTAACAAAAAAACCAAAAAAAAACAGCAGGGTGCACATGGAAGGCAGACTGAAGAGATAAAGGGAGGAAAAAAGAAAAAAAAACGCCACCAGTTTGTGAAGTTGGATTTTAAACCATTACTTAATTAAGCACCAAATGTTTGCTCGATATTTTACATCACAGCGATTATTTTTTAAGCTGTGCATAAAACTACAGACACATTGATTGGACAGTAAGTTTTCAGCTTGATCAGACAGAGATATGTCCCTTTTCCATGCCAGCAAAATTTACATATTATGTGAGACGTGCACCCCAGCACACACACATGCCCGCACACCCCCTCACACGCACACTTAGCAGTATGTTGTTGGAGTATGTTGGGGATTGTTCTGACATTTTGGTTAATTTGCACGTCTGAACTGTGTGCACACAGAGAGAGGCAGCACAACAGAGCAGCTGCACTCGTTTCAAAATATTCACAGTAAAACCTCCCAAATCAATAACTCGCAGGCAAGATGTTCAAACACAAACAATGCCTGCTTTCCAACTGCTGTAACGTTATACAACCTCATTTAAAGTAGACATGTTCTGAGCCAGACAAAGAACACTGGACTGAATGTGCAGCTGGCTAACTTTATTTTATAAGTGTTAAGGTGAAAAAAATCCTTTCAAAGGGAGATTTAGAGGGAGATCAAAGGACAATGCATTATGTAATGGCAGCATTCAATGTGCAGACAGAAAAACTGGTGGACACAGAGATTGCCTTGATCAGATGAGCAGTAGGGGGAAATACTTGAGTCTTCAAGAATATCCTGGTTTGATTATTTGCTTATTATTTGTTATAATTAGCTGTAAATTAATAATCAAGGCCCTTGCATTTTCTGCATCAGAAACCATAAACAGTTAAGAGCTTTGTGAATGAATTTAATGTTTGTCACTACATACATGCACAATGAGACTAAAAGCTAAGAAGGCATACTCCTAAAACAGTGCAAACAATGTAAGATATATAATCAATATAAACTTACAGTGATATTAGCAAAGATATATGGATATATATGTGTGTGTGAATATCTTTTCTTGCAAAGAAAACATTAATAAATATTTGTTTTTATTTATTCAGCTTCTAATTTTCATCCAGTGTACTCAACTTGCCCTGTGTCCAAAGCTCTCACATTCAGTGAAGGAGATCTCAAAACATTAGTGGTTCCTGTAGTTAGTTCTGAACCTGCCATGATGAAACTTATGTTTATGTTTTTATGTTTTTATATTATGTTTTTATAATAAACTTACCAAACCTCCTAGTATGACAAACAAAAAACACTTTTAAAGGGAAACGTCCAGGAGGCATCTTGCACAAATCCAGCAGATCCCACTTTCTTTTGAAAAGAAAGGTTTCTATCTTATAACCCTACATCATCCTACATCGCCAAAATCAGAAATTTTAACAAGTACAACTACAATTTTATTTCTAATGTAATTATTTATAATAAAACATGAATTAGACAGAAATATTGGCATGCCAACTTAATCGATTTAATATTATTCTCCAGGCAGCTTGTCTTGAGGTTTTGTGTGTTTTTTTGTCAATCAAAATGTTTTTATATTTGTATATTCAACATGTTGAGCAAATAAATTATTCTAAATTTTCCATTTGAGTGATTAAGCTTTTCTATATTGTGTTTTGTTCTGTTATAGCCCAGTACATGAATGAACTGAATCCAATTAACCAGCTTGAAACTAAATTGCATTTTGTGTCTATGCTGCATCTTGCTGTTAGAAAGCTAGTAAAAAAATCTAACTGGCTATATCAAGTTTTAACATGCCACTAAACTTTTGTTGCAATTTTATTGTTTTTAGCCATCACAGATTAAAGAAAATACAACTAAGAAAATTCTGCCTTTTGTATTTCACATAAGAGTTCATGACGAAAAAAAAATCTTTATGTTGCCTTGAAGAGATTTATTCTTACATCTGTAAACTTGTTCATACAAATATTGCAGGCTTCACAGATAAAAATAGTCTTTACTGTTTTTATGTGTTGCTTTACAGCAGGGGTGCCCAACTCCATTCCTCAGGAGCTACTATCCTGCAACTTTTGGATGTGTCTCTTCTCCAACACTCCTGAATCAAATGAACTGCAAGTTACCAGGCCTCTCCAGAGCTGAATGACGCGCTGATGAGGGAATTCAGTCATTTGATTCAGGTGTTTTGGAGAAGGCATTGAAGTTGCAGTATGGGAACTCTTGAGGCCTGGAGTTGATCTCCCGTGTTTTACAGTTTTTAATACCTAATGTGATTAAAAGGAGCAGATGTTAGCAACATGGTTAACTATACAGATGTTGGAAATCATTTTAGTGTGTGACAGGTTTTAGCCAAGTCTTAACTCTACTCAGATGGGACATTTTCTAAAGGGAAAAAAAAGTTCAATGATATCAGGGAAGGTTTGTTAAGAGCAACATGAACTGCTAATGCTTTTTCCTTTTCTGTTTCAGGCCTCATTTAAAAACAAAATAATCTAAACTCTCAGTTGTAGATTCAATCTTTTTGAAAAACTCGCTGCAAGTTCCTACAAGGGTTTCTTAAGATGTACTTCACTCACAAACAACGGATTATTATAAGGAGCAGTCAGATTAAAAAATTATGTTAACAGGATAATTAGCATCACTATCTGCGTCGCTTTGCTTCTAGTGTTGATAATAGTTATGAGGGTGTGCATGTAATTGCAGGCAGTGATAAATCTATTAATGTATTAGGGTGTTAAATTGAATTACAGGTAAAATTCTGTACCTTCAAAACTGTTTTTTGGGTGGAGGTTCCAAATTATGCAGACTGACATATTACACTTTCATCATTTATAACAATTATAACGGAATAATTTCCATGTTTTATTTATAAAGGAGTAATGATTTTGGAGAGCAGATATGCAAGGAAAAGGCAAATAGTCATAAATTGTGAGGCAAGTTTGAGTTTGCCTCAGGGTGTTTGTGATCGTCAACGGGTTTGTTTACACAGAAGTGCAAGAAAGTGCTACAACACCTGGCCGGTGTGTTGTAAATAATAAATCAAAGATGAAAAACTAGTAATGCAGGTATTTTTTCCAGTGTGACCAAAAGAATATGTGGAAATCGTGTTGATTTTTATACCCATGGTTCTAATGAAAGCTTAGTCTTGTTTAAAGGAAGTGTTTATTAGTAAATCTATATAAGTACAATTGATCAAATATCAATTCTTCTTGTAGAGGTTCTGTTATGTATCTGTAGACCCTTTTTAATATTTGTTTTCTTGATAATGTTTTCTTGATGAAAATCATTTGTTAGTCTCTGGAACCATTATTGTCCTTTGAGCTGGATATTTTGTCACACTAGTTAAGATTTTAGTAAACATGATAAATTTACATGTAAATACAATTATAGCCAAATTTAGCCAAAATAAGACTCTAAGGTTTAGTTTTATTTTAGTATGGATTAATATGGTATTCAGCTTTTACTCACTAAGATCATTTAGATGTCTTGTTTCTTTCTCTGCAAATTTTCTTTTTTGATAAATACCTTCCCTCAGTTTTCCTGCTGAGGTTTTTTTCCCCAGCCACACAACATTCTCCTGATAAGACACATCTAATTCTAATGCCACTCATCCACCTCCCTGAAGTTAAAAGATTCATCAGAATCACCACATTCTTCTGTTCTCTGTTTTTACACTGCGCCAGTTTGTCATCGCTCAAGTCATGCACTGTTTTGTGTCTGATGTTCTCTAGTTTCCTTTTTGTTGGTTCCTTGATTTTTTTTTAAAATGTCCTGTAATTTATTTAACTTCATCTGCTTTTATTCTGCCTGCCAGCCTTTTTCTTACTGCATTTGGGTCACAACTACAATCATGACAGAATTAGATTTTAATGACATTACAGCATCAAACACTTCTCATAATCGTGGATAAGCTATTTGTGTGTTTCCACTGACATTCTTGAAGAATCCTCTTCGGTGATGAGTTCCAGGTCTTTGAGGTGGGAAGGTTCTCTTGCCACCTCACCAATCTATAGCTTAATACACTTTTTTATTTTAATACAATGTTCATTGTTCCAGATTTTGTGTTCAGTGAAACTGAAAGTAAGATGAAAATAATGATTGTATTCTTAACAGTTTAAGATAATTAAAGCCTATGTCCATATTTAGCCAAATGTATTATATTTCAGACTTTTAAAAAATAGCTTCCTTTATATGAGATGTGAGAGCAAAAACAGGATCTTTTTTAAACAATTAAAACAAAGGTAAACTATTTAATCTAAAACACTGAACGTGATCAAAACCTTTTATTGGATAATAGAGCTTCATCACTTGATTTCAATAGAAGAACCAGAATACTGATTATGTTCCTTCTCATTAACTTCCACTGCTCTTACCTTTGAGGCATAACGGTCCCATCTGTGAAATTACATTGTTGAAGTAAACTTAGATTGGATAAAAGCAAACAAGAAATACACAATAAGGCTGATAAAAGTAATTAGGATACATTTTACTTTAATACAACTGCATAAGTGGCTATGTTGAATTCATTATTATGTGAAAGGAAGAAAAGATTAACATCAAATCTCATGCGTGTCTGCACATTTTGGACGTTGCAGCATTCTTTCTGTACTGCTGGTGATGCCTGGATGTCCGTACAGCATGAATGGAAGCACAGTGCACTTCCTTTTTAACAATCTAGCACACGTCACTGTGTCAGCAGGGGATGTCAGCAACAATGCTGTAGTTTCACAGTACACTGATGAGTGTCTGAGACGTTGTAAAACACTGTCAGGGGTTTTCTCTCTACCTTAACAACCGTCAGCACTGATAGTTTGCACATCCAGATAACAAGACTATAAAGAGGTTTTTTTTATTATTATTCGCATGCAGAGGTCTTCTTGAAATGGAAGTGTTTATGAAAATGTGTGCTATTCATCCTGGGCCCTGAAAAGTTCAGGCAGAGTTTTGATAAAACTTTGTTCCAAAGAAGTGAAAGTCTAATCTGCATTGTCACATCAACGTACAGCCCAGAGCTCCTCCATTAACTATGATAACAGGGAATAACATGTCTTTTTCCCTTGCTTCTTGCTATAACAGGCAGAAGCTGTTGCTAATGCAATCTGAACTCTCCTAGGGCAACAACGTGACATTTTCTGAACCTCAGTAGAGTTGTGCTTTGTATTTCTACCTCTAAGAATTTAACATTTCTGCTGTGGAGTTTTATCGTTTCAAGAGAAAGGCTGGTATTTACAGAAACATTCTCTAATTATCACAATGCAAGTTACGTTTCTCTACCCAGAAAGGCTCACTAGAAGCTTTCATGACTTCAATAAAAGTCATAATCCCACTAACTCTCAAGAGAGAATGACCCAGCTGTTCCCTCATTTTTAAAAATTTGCTATTTCCACTGAAACCTTGCAAAGAGGAAACACTAACTAAAACTCTGAATTGATTTTGCAGGAACCAATGCTATCATAGAATACAGTGGACCAGATCTTTACTCCAGCAGAACTGCAGTCAGAGTCAGTGGGGTTTGATTGTTTGGTCAGTCTGTGTTTTGTGGCTCTAGAAAAGGCTTCTGACCCTCAGGGTGCTGGAGGAATGAGACATATTTAAACTTATTTCCATTGAGGGTTCGCCTTCACCAGCGTCGCCCTTTACCTTTGATTTTGTTTGTGGTGTTCATGAACAGGATCCTAAGGCATAGTGGTGGACAGGCGGGTGTCTGATTTAAGAGCCCTAGGGGTTCATTTCTTCCTTCTGCAGATAATGTGGAAATTTTAGTGTCTTCCAGCCATTACCTTCAGCCAGCACTGGAGCAGTTCACAGCTGCAGAGGCCGAAATGAGATTTGACTCTTCTAAGTCTGAGCCTTGGTCTTTAACTGGAAACGGGTGGACTGCTCCCTCTGGGCTGGTGTCAGTTTCTACCTCAAGCAGAGAGGTTCATGTATCTTAGGGTCTTGTTCACAAGTGTTGTTAGAATGCAGCAGAATATAGATAGGTTGATGGATGCAGTAGTTCGTGATTTGCTCCAATTTGTCACAGTGAATAATCTGACCATATAAAAACTCTCTATTGTCTAGTCTATCTTGTCTAGTCTGTCATTTTTCAACCATTACTCATGGTCTTTGGATATAGATCGAAACTGAAAGATATGTATCAACTCTCTAAAATGTAACCATAACAATCTGACCATAACAACAAGATTGTCAATAATTAAGATAGTCAAATATTAATATTTAATGAATGTTTCTTAGAGTTTTCTTCCATATTGATAAAAGAGAAACAAATTTCTTGCTTCACCACATATCAAAGGTGCTCTGTTGTTTTGAACTCTGGTGTTTGTGGAGGTCAATACAGTACAATGAACTCATTGCCATATTTCCATCCATCCATCCATCCATTTTCTGTTCACCCTTGTCCCTAATGGGGTCGGGAGGGTTGCTGGTGCCCATCTCCAGTTACGTTCCGGGCGAGAGGCGGGGTACACCCTGGACAGGTCGCCAGTCTGTCGCAGGGCAACACAGAGACATACAGGACAAACAACCATGCACACACACACTCACACCTAGGGAGAATTTAGAGAAACCAATTGACCTGACAGTCATGTTTTTGGACTGTGGGAGGAAGCCGGAGTACCCGGAGAGAACCCACGCATGCACAGGGAGAACATGCAAACTCCATGCAGAAAGACCCCGGCCGGGAATCGAACCCAGGACCTTCTTGCTGCAAGGCAACAGTGCTACCAACTGCGCCACTGTGCAGCCCCATTGCCATATTTAAGAAGGATATATTTACCAACAATCCTCAAGCATTATGTGCCATCTTAGGTTGGTAAAGTTGGAACAAATTACAGCAGACATTTACGTGTCAATATTCAGTTTTATTCAGTGAGTCAAATCTTATTAGATTTTCCCTAAGTACATCTAAAAGATAGATGTGAATTATTCTAATGAGTCACAACATGCTAAAAAAGTTGTAGTGCTGGTAGTAAAAGGACATTTGAAGTGGAAACGTCAGGATCAAGTCTCTCTCTCTTTAAAATCTTGTCTTCAAACATGGCTTAAATATTTTTTTTTAAGTCTGGCTATTTCCTGTGCTGCTTCTTCTCTTTCTCTTTCGCTGTCTTTCTACTCTTTCTTACCTAAATCTATTCCTCCAAGCTACTTTTCCTGTTTCCTCCAGCTCAAGAATATTCTCTCTTCCTGCCTTTAGTTCTTCGCTTATCTTCCTCTGTCACTTCTCCCTTTTCCCTTTAACTCTGCCTCTCCTGTCTGTCTCTCTCAATCCTCCCTTCTTTTTAGTTTTAAGCAGAAATCCTGGCTCCAATCTTATCTTCAGTCTGCATGTAGCAGCATCAACCATGACCAAAACACAGTAAGGACTTCCATTTCCTCTGCTGGTTGCCATATTATCTGCCTCTCCTGTCTCAGGGCTTCGGAGGGGTCATGTACCTGCCAGCCAATGGTTGGAAAGTTGCAGACAGGAGAACGAATAGAAGCAAAGCATCTGCCTTAGTTTGCCTTGAGCTGGTAGATTAGAAAAAAGAGAAATAATCTGCTCAGGCATTTAAGCAGTACGTGTACATGTCTGCATATGGTCAGTGAAGTTCTATATTAAGTGGCAACAAGGTTTTAAATTTAGATTTTACACAAGGTTTCAAGGATAAAACACACAAAGCCACATAACAGCAAGAACTCCTGGGAATTATGCTGTCGTGGTATGTTCCTAGGAAGCCAAACTGTATGCTGTAGCACCAAAGAAGCCTCAGGTTACTGCTTCACCTTGACAGTTTTTAAGGAAAGTCTTGCTTATGTAAGCAAGTTCTGTATTTAATGATAAAAATAGTTTTGTTTTACTACATTTAAGCATTTTCATTTTCTAATTCCAACAATAGGCTTGATTTTCTTTTAACCTGAAAGGTAACTTTAAAGGATAATAAAATCTGAGGTACAAGAAGAGGCCATAAATAATAACCTGCAGGAACCAAGTTTGGCTCTCCAAGGTTAAGCTGAATATTTTAAATGTGCTTATATCTGATGGAAACCTTTCCCTCCCAGGTTAACTATTCAGTTTTCTGCAACATTCAAACTAAGGTTTCTTTTTAATAACACAAAACATTCAATTGTTTGTTGTATGATGCAGCTAAAATCATACATCTGTTAAAAAAATACCAGCATTTGGGATACAGAAATTCCTCTTGTAAAAAAAAAAAAAATAATTAAACGAGGAAAGTAAAAAATAATAATTGTGGTTTACTGGAAACCTAGCAGCTAGCAATTCACTCAGACAGAGCAATGCAAATGTTTTGCCTGTGAAAACTTCAAGGAATGAGGGTCTTTGACTGAGCAGTGACTGAGCATTAGTTCGTCCTGGAGGCTGAACTTAACATCAAGTCTGATTTGGACCCATTTCAAAAGGGGAACAGATGAATACAGAAACCTCAAGCATCTAAACATTATTCCCAAGGATGAATCAGATTTGAGCAGTTTCACAAATCTCTTCCTGATATATCTTGGGTGATTTCTTTTGACTTCCCTTTCATGTCTAACAAGGAAAGCAGTACGTTTGAGGTGTGGCCTTAAAATACATCTGGCAAAGATGCCAGTTTGTTAGGTTGGGGTTCTTTTTCCTGTTTTGCTTTTTTTCCTGTTCTGTTCTGGCTTTTCTGGGAAGCCGCCATTTCCTTTCACAGCCACCAGATGTCACCATTGAGCGGAGCCCCTGGAGAAGTGTGGTGGCCAACCTGTAGACGCACCTGTGTCTAATTTTCGAGAGCTGCGGAGGTACTTCATAAGGACCGCCTAGCTGACACTCCAGTGCCTGAGTGTTTGCCTCATCTGGTAGACGTTTTCCTTAGAGAAAAGCCTCCTAGATTGATCTTGTGTTCTGATCGCTCCTTGTGTTCTTCCTGTCAGGATTCCTCGTGGCCATCCTGAGACCCTCGAGGTGGACAAGCGTTCCCGTCTGGATTTCCCTTTGGTTTTTCTCCCGACGCCATTGGTGTTACCAATCGGCTACCCTCCCTCGTGTACTCACCTCCCTGGTCCCTTCCCGTGGCTTTCCTGCGCCTCGCCACAGACTGGGCCTGCCGGCGCTTCATGTCCCGGGAGCTAATCATCGGAGTTCCCCGCTCGGAGGTCAGCCCGCTCCCCTCTTCAGCTACAAGGCTTACCTGCTCGATCTCCAACGGTAATCCATCTCTCCAGCCGCCGCCACCGACAAGACTTAGCTCCGCCTTCAAGTAAGCACGCTCTGAAAGATTCTCGGAATTATTTCCTTAGATCTGTCCCGTGTCTCACCTCACCTTTCTCCTACAGTCCGACGACCAGTTTTCCTCCATTCCCAGGTTCCAGGACTGTTTCCCCAAACCCCCCACTACCTCTCCCCAAATAAATATAATTGTAATCATACCGCCTCTCTTAGTGTGTTCTTGCATGTGGGTAACCCGGCTAGCACCCAACATGACACAGTTAATGAATCAGAAGTTTCCAAAGTCATAACATCATCATCTGGGCTTTCCCTCATTGTTTAAAGAGATAGTAATCTTTCTGTATGTAAACTTAAGTTTTTGAAGACATCAGTACATAAAGCTCTTACATGTTCTTCCTGACATTTATGTGCCATTTAGCAAATAGAAATAATTTTGGCAATTCCAAATGACTGGAAACAAAAGAAATTTGCTCTGATTTAACCTCAAACACTAAAAAAAAAAAGATATAGGTGTTTTTTCAACTGTATTTACTTAACCAAAACTTATGTTCTTACAGGAATGCTAAAATGTGTGTCAAATTATGAGGTGCATAATTGACATAATTTCTTAGTAATAAAGCCACTAATGTTTGGGAGTAAAGTTCATAGCTGTGGAAGGTCTTAGAACACTTTCAAATATTTGGTTAATTGAAATAAACCAAGCACATATAATACTCTGTAATGTACTGGCAAGCTTTCAAAATCAGCTATGTGAAATAAAGGCCAATGCTTCAAATATGGCCTTCAGGCCTGGACATGTCTGCATTATGTACTTTTTATTTCTTAATGTGTGCTGTCCAGCAGTGTGGCACTCAGAATTATTGCATTAAATATTTACATAGGAACTCATGAGGAAATGGGAAATAAACGTAAGAGGCAGTAGAGAAGCAACACTCTGCCTGTGTGAAACATGAACTTCGAACAAAAGAAAACATTTCCTCATAGTTACTGGTAGGCTTATGTAGTGCAAAAGCCAAAAATGTCATTGTAATGATAAAAAAAATTTGATGTGATTGAAAAACAGCATAATTATTTTCCTAAACCGAACCAAGGTGGTTTGATGCATAAAAATGAATACATTTCCAGACAAATTTCATCCATGTCAGTTTCCTCTTTTAAAGTCAGAATTAACCCTCAGACTTGTCAAAAATGTTATTATATATATTTCTTTTACTGAGTAAAATGGGATCCAAGCAACTGGATGATGTGTCCTTATATATTCAAACAGAATAAAACCCAGAAGAGCTGACAAGAAAAAGGAAAACGAGAAATTAGAGAAAGACATACCACAAGATATGTCTTTCACAAGGGTTTTAAGTTTCTACATCCAGACATTTTTTAGAACATTCCCTGTTAGCTTTTTATGAGGATAAGCAAACAGACAGTGTTTAATTTTACTACGTAGGGCCCAGACGTTTTTTCTACATGTGCACTGGTAATTGTACTGACAGCTGGTTTGATACAGCCTAGATTTTCACCAACATGGCAGAGACCATTGTTGGTCACTAAAAGTAAATATGTTGACAACTGAAAATAAAAGTACTTTATTACAAAAGCTCAATGGAAAACAGACTACACTGTGATGGACTGGCGATTTGTCCATCCATCTCTATCATATTAGGATAGATAAATGAATATTGTATAAACCATGTTTAAAAATGGTCATTTTCTGTGTGTTTTTACCCGCTGACAGTAACAGCAGCTGGAGAGCAGAGCCAAAGTGGATGTTAAGAGAACCTGTTATATTAAAAACTAACGATCTGAGGCTCTTTCCACCCTAAGACTCAATGTTCTGTGAAAAGTATTTGTCCACTTAAGGATTTGCTAGGTTTTGCGTTGTTGTCACTCTTGTCACACCATCTGACTTTGTGGTGAATATATTTTCATTAGTCCTTAAAAGACTGAAGAAGTCAATGTAATATCTAAGAGGAAAAGCTAAACAGTGTAAAAATAACTGCATCACTTATTTTAAAGTTATTCATTGCCATGCTAATGATCATTTTTGAAATCCGATGTTTATAACAAGATTGTTGCCATTTACTAATGTAGTGTAGGTATTGCAGTGTTTTGGATCTGAATTCCAGAACTTTTGAGGAAAAAATTATTTATAAAAACAGTAAAAATAAAAGAAAGAAAGAAAAAAGTCTAACTATAAAATTAAATATCTAGGGAATTGTAGCTGGGGACTGAAATTACTCAAGCAGTCACTAAAACAGCTCAGAAATCCCACAACACAATCTATCATCAGTGGTATTGGTTTCAGATTAAATTTGTCTGCTGCTTCATGTGGCTGGAGATTAAAGTGGTTGTTCTCTGAGTAAAGTGGAAACACTGGGAATAGTTTTAAAATATTTTTTTTAATTATAAAAGTTAATTTTGCCAAAACTGAAGTGTTTTTTCAAATGACAAGCTGACTTTCTGTGTCTTGGGTGTTATATTACCATCTGTCAATTATAAAAAATAAAAAACTAACCACTTGAAAATATTTCACAAAATATTTTTTCAGAAGGCTTTTTGCTGCATATATTTCAAAAACAAGCTTCAAATTCTCCAGGTGATTTTTTCTTGAAAATGTCTAAGTTCTCTGTGACAGTATATTTAAAAACAGACAGATGTTCATGTTAAAAGGGAAGTTATGTGTTTGTGTTCTAGTTTGTTATTAAATTGTTGTTTGCTTTTCCATTGGGTTTGGTAATTCACTTTAATTAAAAATAGGATAATATGACTATAATACCGCATTTGTATGATGTAAAGCAATTCGAACTGCCTTGTTGCTGAAATGTGCTACAAATAAATTTGATTGACTGATCGATTGGCTGGTCAGTCAGTCGGTTGGTTGGTCGATTGATTGATTGATTGATTGATTGATCCAAGTTGCCAACTGGACAATTATTTCCATGTCCATGTGGTTAAGTCAATCAAGTGATGAAATCAATATATTTTTCCACCCATGTTTTCCCAATAAATCAATCTAAATTGTCAAAAACAGGAGTTCATAAATCCTAAGCTGAAATAAGAAAATGCTTCCTAATATTCATGTAATTTATAAATACAATAAGAACTTTTTTTTTGTCAAAGGTTAATTTGTATTTGAATCTAATTACTCAAATAAGCACTTAAATATTTCTTGACAATGAACATGAGTTAAAACTAATCTACTGACAAGAAAGTTGATCCTTGATTTCCTTAACAGTCAAATAAAAACAAATAATGTAAATATTACGCCCTAACAGTGGTTTTGTGAAAATATAACATGAAAAATTGTTTTCTTGGTGGAAAACAGGAAAACAGCTTGAGTTTTGGCCTTTCATCATCGTACACCTAAGGCTTTTTCACTTTTAGTGATGATGATGATGATGATGATGATGATAACCTATGCACCTTTGCATAAGAAATCAGCATGAAATAAACCTTTTGGCATTTCACCAGGCTAACAAACCTGCATTTCCACGTTTGTAACCAAGCCACTGGATTCAGTCACCCGGAGGGACTGCAGAGTAGAGCGGCTGCTCCTCAACATCTCAGGAAGTTAGTTGAGGTACTTCAGACATGGTTCAAGAGACCAAATGAAACCCTGCACTCTGAAAGCAAAGACATGTTGTGGGGATATTGAAGGTACTTAGCGGTACATCTCAGAACTCTGACTACAAGATAAGATCTTCTAAGACCACTTAAGAATATTTCATGGAACTGGATAAGTGAGACTACAATAATCCAGCATGAAGCATGGATTAAAAAAAATACATAAACCACTTTTCTCAAAATTAGTATTTTTTTGTAAAATACAAAAGATTATTGCTGAAAAATAAGATCAATATGAATTGAAAAAGACTAATTCTTAGAAAAGCAAAGAAAAATGTCAGTGTTTCATACAATTACACTGGAAGCCAACGTAAGACCATTCAGTAAAATATGTGGCTGAATAATGAATTTATGATCCTGAAGTCCTTGAAACTACAAAGAGCCAGCTTGTTTAAAAATGAAATCTCCTCCAGAAACTTGGCTTGGATTGCTGCTTTATTCTCAGCTTTCTCTCACTTGTTGGGGAAACTCAAAATTATGCGCTTGAATTATCAAAAGGTAGATTCCTAAAGAGCAAATATGACTCATATGTTAGATGACATCGAGTAGCTGTTGTAAATCCCAGCTAAACTAAATTTCATCTTGAAGCATTTTAACACTGTATGACTATCCCACTGAGGAGTTTCTGAAGGGTAAGAAAAGGATTGTTTTGGCTGTTTAAAGTTCATTTAAATACATCTGAGAGGGAAGGGAAAGCAATGTGAACAACAAGGAGTTGGAAGTGTGTTTATTGGAATTTAGTCCCTGCAGTGATCTTGACTTTAAATACGCTTTGCCCTCAGTTTCACCTGGTTTATGTAAACTGCATGGTAACAAATTAGTATTAATGGATATTCTGTTGTTGTCAGACATAACACACATTTACATTGTTCCAGCTTTTACTGAATGAGGTTATTTCTGGCCTTTGTACTACAGGCTTGAGTCGTGTTGACAACTTTCCAAATATTTAATCATTCTAAATATTTAATGAGGATGGATTTTCATTTGGAAGACAGTCACTGCGACAGTTTATTACAGACTAATTTATATTGCATTGGATTCATTTGCATGTGAAGGAGTCATGCTAAGATGCCTCAATCACTCAGCGACAAGACTGAAAGAAAATCAAGTAAATATGTCTCCTCATTGTCATTCTGAGTCACTGGAACAATCTTATTTAAAACATGAGACACCTAAACAATTTTTTTTTATCTTGCAGGGACTCTAGTGCAGAAGTTTGTGACCATCAGCCCAAAAATCCCAACTTGGTCAGAGCAGTGAGACAAACATGGCATCCTTCATATTAATTTAAGAAAGTGTTATAAATCTTTGCATGTGCCAAAAAGATCAATGGGAATCCCTAACAATAAATAATTGTGTTTATCATGAGTGTAGAATGACTCATGAATTTCATAGACAGTGGCTCACAAAAGCATGAATATTCCTAAAATAGTTTCTAAACTTTTACAAATAAGAAGGGGAAAGTGTGGGATTTTCAGCCCCTAATACATTGGACACATTTTGCTGCAGCTACAGATGCATGACTCTAACAGCTTCACACACATAGAATCTGTATTTTACACATTTCAATTACAAAATGGCTCAAACTCAGTCAGACAGGATGAAGAGTATCTCTGAACATCCATTTTCAAGTAGTGCCACAGATTCTCACTTAGATCTGTGTGTAGGTCATTCTTGCACAGAAAATGCTTTGATAAAAAGTATTCCATTGTAACCCTTGCAGTATGTCTAGGATTTTTAATCCATCGGAAGGTGAATCCCATCCTACTCTCATGTTTTTTGCAGCCTTAGAGAGTTTGTTCACTAATGTTCTCCAGCAAACCACTGTGCCCTACGATGGATTTCTACTCAGATGAAAATTTGTACAGATGAACTCCATTTATTCTGAAAGCAATTGGCTTAACTCGGTCTTGTTTTGGTGTATCAGAACAAAAGGGGCTGATTATACATGCGCAGAAAACTTTTCAGATTTTTTATTTGTAAAAAAGAAAGAAAAGAAAGAGAGTAAAGTCATAGGTCCAACACTATTTCAATTAACAATTATGAACTGCTTTGCGTTGATCTATCACATAAATCAAAATAAAACAGTACAATATATACTGAAGTCTGTTGCTACACTACCAAATATTTCAGAATTTAAGAGGTAATAATACTTTTGCAGGGCATTAAAGATAGAAAGTCTTTTTCCAAATAAATGTGTCATGAAAATAAGTGAAGTATTCTATGTGAAATGCATCTATAAGACAGAAAAAAATAAATTCACAGTGAACTGAAGGATGATTTATTGGCTGATATGCATTCCAGGCTGCAGTATGTCAGAATCATGTCTGTTAGTTATTGGTGGAATAACACAGTCTGAAGATCCTGGCTATCAGCACTGAAACACATGGCAAAGGAATGTGTCTGACTCGACAGCACCGGGTGCCACAACACATGGGCAATACATTTTCCTGTTTGACTGTATAAGAACATAATTATGGCACCCACGCAGTGACAATATTGCTTCCCAGTTTTGTATGCAACCCAAACATTGTGAGACTCTGCTTTATAAATAATAAACAAAACTGGAAGGAGAAAAAATAAAGAGAAAAGGCAAGCCCTATTTGCTCTGGAAATTATGAATAATTGAATCGGGGAAGCATGCATGCAATTGTAGGCATAGACGTGGTTGCACTCGCATACAAAAAGGCAAAGCGCACATACATGCATTTACACACCAGGGGAAATAGTCCACTGGGTCTCCAGTGCCATCTAG
Organism: Xiphophorus couchianus; assembly: GCF_001444195.1. Classification (NCBI taxonomy): domain Eukaryota; kingdom Metazoa; phylum Chordata; class Actinopteri; order Cyprinodontiformes; family Poeciliidae; genus Xiphophorus; species Xiphophorus couchianus. Next base: position 6,591,255 of record NC_040239.1, read on the forward strand.
AGCTGGCTGGCATAAACGGCCATACACTGGTAATGTTATAATTATGATAAATAGGGGTTTTATAGTTTTAATGTCAGAACAAAAAGAATTTCGGTTTTGTATAATCATCCTATTTTACTCACACCACTCTTAAAGATCCATTCGCCATCAAGCAGCAATTGCTTGATTATGAATAATTGATTTTGTCAATGATCAGCTGTTTCTTTGCCGTTGGCTGAGTGGAGCTGCAGCTGTCCATGACCCAGAAATAAAGAAGGCTCTGACACAAATGTAATGACTGAATATCTATTTTCAGCTGTACGTGATTAAGGCTTGTCAGAGGGAAATTAAGACATATTTTGCATTCTGCAGTGTCACACTGAGTGCCCAAGCTTTCTATTAAACCTCAGCTGTAGCTGGGAAGCTGTAAGAAGGTTTGCAGAGGGCCGCCACGCACCAGTCCCCTGTGTCTGGCAGCTGTGTGCCCTCACATATGTTCTTCACATTAATGAGTAGATATGTCATTCTTCCGGCTGGCTGCTCCTGACAAAGCGTTAAGCCATGCATGAAGTTTTATCAGCTTGTCAACACCAGCAGAATGATTATCCCTCACTGCGCTGGCATTTGACCTTTTCTGCAGTTTTTGGACTTTCTGTAGCATCGGTTAATACTGACTAGAGGAATTTTCACGATTTTCTCCCAAATGTCCCCAAAAGAAGAAAGAAAATAAGAAAAATGATACATTGAGTTAGATTCAGTCTGTCAGTCATACCTTATGTTTTATTGATTTAAAAGTGACATTTCAGTTTGAGTTGACTGGAACATTTCAGTGTTGCAGTTCACTAATTTAATATCCACTCAGAGGCCACTTTATTAGGTATAGCTTGCTCTTGCTTAAGACTTGGTGACTCTGCTGCCATCATTACTACAGTGACCAGAAAAAACTGTTCATATCTATCACTGTCTACTTTTTCTGAGCCTGTGCAAATTGTAGCCTCAGTTCTTAAAGGACTTAAAGAAAATGACTCAAAAGACCTGCATTAAAATTTGTTAGAATTTTGTCGACTTATCAACAACCCATGTCAAAACAGAGAGTAAACATGCTAGCATAACACTTCAGCAAACTCCTCCACATGAAAACATCATGAGCAGGTACAAAATGTGTGTTTCCTGTAGACTGAATGAAAGAAAGCTCCATAGAGTCTGAAATATCTGAACATGTTGTCAGGGAATGTCTTTCTGCCAACCAGTACGCTGAAGGAACTGATTGGCTTCCTACAATATAACATCAAGAAAACCCGTTACAGATCTTTACAATTTCCCCTTTTTGATCTTTATGCCTTTTTCTGTTATCTTGCTCAAGGTAGGCTTCTAAAACTTTTTAAAGATGCAATGCTACCTTGATTCTGGTGAATTTATTCAGACACAAGTCACATTTGTGTTGTGATAAGACTTTAGATCACAAAAGATAGCTTTTACACCTTCAGTTGCAACAGCCTATGTGATCGTTCTCATTTTTTTTGCTCTAGAGGACACTTAGCTGTAAACCCAGCTGACTACCTATTGCTAGTGCTCAGATAGCTCTAAAGCATTCACACACACACTTGATACAGTATGTGATTTGTTTCTATGTTCACAGAATTCCAAGTAATATTTGTTGACACAGAAGGAGACTGCGTTTAGTCAGAATGGGTTTCTAAAGTACATCCAGGCTCATGTGACCACATCATTCAGTGGCACAATAGGTTGTCATGTATTATACTGGTTTCTAGGGTGTGCATTTTTCCAGAGATTTCAAAGGATTAGCTGAATGTTTTCACTATCAGCTCCCCTACAGAAGTATGAAGATGTTAGATTTTCATTATGATTTTATTCATCCATGTATTGTTTACACCCCTTTAAAGGCATTATAATACAAAATCTGTAGCTGTATTTCTTTTTTTTACCCCTCCAGGGGGTCTTTTGTGGGCTCTAGTGTCCCTTATATGACAGTGGGCTGACAGGAAACGGGGAAGGAGAGGGGGGAAGACATGCGGCAAATATCATCGGGTCCAGGAGTCGAACCCGCGACGGCCGCGTCGAGGACTCAAGGCCTCCAAATATGGGTCGAGCTAACCACTACGCCACCACGGCACGCCCCTGTAGCTGTATTTCTATTAACCATATACGGTAATTGCACAATTTGACATTTCGAAAAGAAATGTGCTCATGGGAAACAATAATTTAGAAAAAACTAATTTTTCAATAAAACGTTTTCCTGTTTTTATCCATATCAAAGTTGTTTTATTTAGAAGTTGTGTTTTTTATATATATATTAGCGGAATAGTAACAAAGTTTTGCAAACATTTGTAATGGAAATGCAGTTTGTGGCAAGTTTGCATCTTCTCCCTGTGAATGCATGGTTCTCCCTGGGGACTCTGGTTTCTCTTTAATGCCTCAATTCTGCTGAGCGGAACTCACAGTGCAGTAAGCTATTTCATGGGGTGACATATTCAGGACAGTGTTTCCACTGCCATTTGGCCTGTTACTGGCCAGGTGGCATGAAACCCAAATGCCAAATGGAAGTCATACTAGTGCGATGACAAGTGCAACGCATCAAAAACAGTATTTCCGTCCCCCAATTAATGTTGTGTGGCCTCACCTTAACTGTAACATACTATTGTCCTATAGACCCAACACTGAAGGTGGTCCAGGAGTGGACAAGATTGTTTGCATGGGCTATTTTTACTATGGAGACAGGCTAAATAGTATACCAAACCACACAGACTTGTGCCATACCACTCAGTGGAAACAAGCCAAAAGTTGCCCTTGTGGGCATTGTTATTTGTCCTCCGTGTCTGTCTTTGCACTGTGATGGCCTGACGGCCTGTCCAGAGTGTACCCTCCATCTCACTTAATGACCTGTGGAGATAGGTGCGGCCCCCCGTGACCTTGCACAGATATGCAGTATGGATGGATGGATGGTTGGATATTGACAGGGTTGTACAGTTGTTAGCACTGTTGTCTGCCAAAATAAATAACCGGGGTTCAAAGCCTGTGTCAATTTCCAACTGTCCAAAAATAGGAATGTTGGGTCACTGGGTCATGGTAAATTGCACATAGGTGAAAGAGTATTCATGCATGGTTGTATGTTTCTGTGTCACTGTGGCAGACTGGGGACCTGCCCAGGTGTACCTTATCTCTCCCTATGATCCTGTAAAGAAACGTGTGGTCGGAAATTCTTTTTTCTTTTTTTACCACATTTTTCATCTTTCACATACTGTTTCTTTATATTACAAATCATTACAAAAATGTTCTTTAAAATCACTGAAGCTATTGTATATTTTCTATTCTTCAAAACAACCAGGACACTGAAAACCCGAAACATTGTTCATAACATTTTAACAAGTTTCTGTCAAATAAAGCTTTAAATTATTTAGCAAGTTATATGCTTAAATTCAATTAATAAATGGCTTTTACTTCCTAGAAATCGAGGTTTGCATAATGCACCAAGAGAAATTCCTGGAACTTGTAAAGGCAGTCATCTTACCTGACAGCCACAATTCCCCTTGGCTGCCAGCATGGGGATGCAAAACATATGCAGCTGTTGTTTATTCTGCCACCGTAGCCACAAATGTTGTGTTTCCCACTAGCAGCACTTTAGATGCCACTAGCAGAACCTGGGGTTGGAGCATGGCACTGCTCCACAGGATTTACAGTCGTTACCACAAAGTGCTTCTGCCTGCACTTTCGAGTTGGGGTCATTTCATCCTTCCTTGAAGATCAAATAAAATCAGCAAGAAGAAAGACAGGTAGAAAAAAGAAAGATTCAGTTAAAAAGTTAGTCACTTATGTACTACGGTGAACACTTCACTATCCTTTGATCTCTTTTTTGTGCAGCGGAGTTGAAGCGCAGGACAAAAACAGCTGATTCTGAGAAGCAAAGAGATGGAAGAGAAAGTTTTAATTGGCTGCTCTGAGTACAGCTGTGTTTTGTTTCTCCCCCCCCTCAAATTCCATTTGTCAGAAATGCATAACACTGGAATGGAGAGGCAAGCACCTGCAACTAATGCTTACAGCAAACACTGGTGGCAGGGTTTACAGAGGGGCGGTCACCTTCCAGAGTCAGCCAGGCAATTTCCTTCGCAAGCAAAGTACCAAATACAATACTAGAGCTGTTATTCCAAATCTATGTAAATAACTGGGGATGTGTAGTTACTAAATGTTTAAAGGAGGCTATATCTGACCCAAAACGTCTGTGCAGGCAGTGTTCCAATGTAAAATTTACTTTGAAATGTTTTATTCATTTTTCTTGACTCTGGAGAGGGGAAGATGGGAGGTGATGCCAAGAATCAAAATGTGATTCAAATACACAGCACTGTTGCCTCATCTTACTAATCATCATTCAGACGGGATGGATTTGCCTCTCAACCCTGTATCCTAAGTTTTAGTCTAAAATCTTTTTACAGTGGAGACACTACCCCCTGCTGAACTGCAGCTGAATACCCCCCTGAGTTCCTAACAATAGGCTCATGAATACTGGAATGGTGCTTTATTTTTCTCTGCCTGGCTCAGTTCTACTCACTGTCATAAAAGAAATGAAATCCACTTGAAAAGAAGGCCTTTTGGATCATTTGCATGCAAGCGTGGCCTAGTAATGGAATGAAATATGACACACCAATTTAATTACTGCCTCTGAATTGTCTCGCCTCGCAGTATAAATATTGATTCTCCTTGGATCCTCTTCCCCTATCCCTTTCGCTCTTTTTGCTACTGCTTCCATCTTTCGCATATAGTATTCCAATCTTCCCTTCCCTGTGACGCTTGGAACAGCTGCCTCCTCTTCAAATTTCCCACTTACTCTGTCCAACTCACATTTCTTGGTGCCAGCTGCCCACTCCTCAGCCTGTCAGTTCCTTATTCTGCTTGTGTCTGGTGGATGATTTGTTATGGGGGGGAAGACTAGCAAAAGGACGACGAATATGAGATTCAGCCCTGGGTGATCGTAGGCTCCACAGTGATGATAGCAGCTCTCTATATGCACGCCTGCACTCTCACCGTTAATGGGCCCTGAAATTACACACAATTTCCATAGCAATAGGCTTTATAAAAGGTAAATAGCTCCCTTAGGGGGAGCCAGCCACACCTTTACAGTATTGGACAGTGCAGGGAGAGGGATGATGGGCAGCAGGTACAGAAGTACAGGAGGAGAAGAAAAGCGGCTAATTTTCCCAAAGGGCATCTCTCGAGTGTGTCAATAAACTCTTTTGCCCCGGTGTTGCTCTGGGAGGGTGTGATGGCACCCTCCCATCCTTGTGGCAAACCTCAGCTCTCAGTGGGAGGGATACCTGCACTGAGACATGGTACTGACTCTGAATTCATTGGCTGAATTGTGGCTGTACGCCCAGCCAGCAGCTACCACAGAGCAGCAGAAGAAAGAAGTAAGAAGAACTGTTCAAACCTAACCAAGAGAGAGAGGATGTAATGAATTAAACACACCAAGCTAAAGATGCCCTTTTACGCATTCAAATGGAGAATATGTGAGTGTTGCTCTCAGCTTCCAGAGTCTTTTACTCCAAAGCCTTTTATGACTCAAAGGAAGAAAGAACACACACCCCACATCCTTAAGAGCTCTGGAGTTTTGTGCACAACAGATATTTCTTTGGAAGGACTAAGTGTTTCTCATGTTTTTTCAGAGCTTTTATCAGACCGGAGTGTCCAAACAAGACAAACCTTGTCAAAAGGTTTTTCAATTTAAGAAGGAAGATGAATATCCACGTTATTTGATTTCTATATAAATATTCATAATAAATATATTCTGCTTTGTCACCTTACCTAAGATATAAATTTAGCAGTGAGTTTCTTCCTTTCATTTCAGCATGTACATCACCACACTGATGTATTTTATGGACATGTTTGTTACACACTGATAGAAATTAGAACATAACAAAGACGGAAGTAAAAGAATATTTTGTTCTCCAGATTTGTTTACAAATAATAGAGGTTTGCAATTATAGGTTTGTTAGAGACCAAAAGTGAACAAAAAGAATATTATGAAGGCCCAGAAATATAGAAGATATGTCAGGTTGAAGCGGTGGAAAGGTTTAAAGGATGGTCATGAAACAGCATCCAAAACGTTTAGATTTTCACAGGGAACTGTTCATTGCATCATTGTAAATTGAAAAGGCAATGCACTGCTGCCAATCTAGAAAGAAATGTCCGCCCACTAAAGCTGAGAGGTTGAACAGTGTAAGTATTAATCAGAGAAGAAAGCAAGAAGTCCACAGTAACTGTGAAAGAGCTGCAGAGTTACCCTGCAGGGAAGTTATTGGTCAAGACATTTCTAAGCCTTGCCGTCATGAAAGCATGTCATATAGAAAACCCTGTTGAAAAATATTCCAGTTTGTCCTATGGAACATCTAAAACAGTCCTCTGGTCAGAATAACTGAGCATTTTTTGCATACTTACAAAACATTGCGTCTGGCAAAAAAACTAAAGTAACAAATCTCCCTGAAGAGACCGAGTGAAAAATGATGGAGACAGTATTATACACATACAACATTCAGAATTAATCAAAGGATGGGTGGAGCAAATGCAGCAGAGACTGGCATTCCCACTGGACAACCCCCAAAATGTTGCCAGAGCTGCAATGGAGTGGCTCTGACAGAACAACCATATTCATGTGGTTGTTTGAATGGCCCAACCAAAAATTTTAATTATGGTCACACTGACATTTTCCTGTCAGTATGGACGTCCCTTAACCCTACAAATGGCGTTTTTTTATGGCGAAATACAGATGGACATACTACAGATTGTTTTTTATTAAAAAGCTATCTGTTCTTTTCATCTATTTCAAAATTATATACTATTTTATGTAAGTCTATCAATGCAAAATAATTTGAAAAAATACATTCAGATTTGCAGTAGTAACATGATAAAAATGTAACAGTTTAAAGGTATTGCATATTTTTGCAAGGCATGGCAAATTAGTACTTAATTGTATCCTTCAGGCAATTAAAATACACTGCTTTCAACTTACAAGTAAAGCATTTCTGGCTCTCAGGCATAGAGATGTTATACGGGCTATTAGAGCTCCTGTCTCTTTCTACCCACTCACTCCTCTTCTCACAGGGTCATGAAAACATCCATTTCCTAATGGCTCACTCATGTGAATCACCGCAATCTACTCTAAAAGAACCAGGGACAGTGATGACCAGGCCGATGTATCGTTAACACTGGTCTAGCTTCAACAAAAAGATAAAAAAAGAAAGGCAAAGATAACCTGCTGGAAGATCCAACAAAATAAAAGTTCAGTGATGCATTTGGAGACACCACTGCAGAAGAGCTACAATCACTAAGGAAAGGTGCCAAAATATTAACTGAAAATATGTAGTGATAGAAATTTGGCTTGTGCATTTAAACATTTTAGTCTGCAGAGATTGTTTACAGGAATGATAAATTAACAGCAGCCGGATCTCATCCTGGCCCTCAAGGTCTTACACAGGAATTTTGCTTTTCTGATCTTTTCGATTAGAAAAGCAATTGAAAAGTCAATTAAATTTTTGCTGCTGGGTTTTTTTTTTACATTTTTGAACAAAATGAAATATTAGATAATCTTAAAATGGAACTAAAATTTTACATGTCAAGTTTAATCAATTCTAGCAATATTTGTAGACCAATAAAGAAGTACACACATTAGCAGCAGGGAAATGCAATATGTTTCATATAGCTGCAATGGCGCTACCCTAACATTCACTGAACATATCTCCCGGTGAATATTTTCAAAACTAACTCAAACTCTGGACCTTATTCTGCTGCTTTACCTATCACCTTATCCACGTTATCACTATAATGATGATTGATAATAAAGCACAAATGTTTGGATGTTTCAATGAGATGTGTGGTACTTATGTTGTGAGTGGAAGTAAATAATCTTTTTTCACAGATTCAGGATTTAGGTTTGTGCTGTGCCAAAGTACCAAGAGATGCAGATGTAGGCTAATTAGTTGACCCACTGCATGGAAGGACATTAACTGCTGTGATGTATTTTGTTATGTAGGACTACGAATACTTACATATCACATCACATGGGGATTCATAACTCTTTCATTATCTTTTAAACCCCATGTTTTTCCCCAGGCATATTTTCCCTTCTGAGTCCTGATCTCATGATATCTGCCTCTCCATGTGATGTCGGAATCAATATCTCTTGTCTGGTTTTCTGTAAGAGACCTTTGTTTCTCAATCTGCTGGAATCCATGAGTGACATTTATTAGTAATGTTTACTTCAGGCCCAAGAGAGGCGCTAGTGCTAACTGCAAATGCACAAGCATTTTTATCTGGTTTCAGAAACATTGATATTACAAAAGGTTTAAAAAAAAAAAAAAGACACAACAGCCTCATACTTCTAAATGTACATCGGTCTATGCACTGACAGTTGTAAATAAGCCATTTTATCTAGGGAATGAGCATTATGAGGTAAAAAGAAGTGATGTAGTATTTTCATTTATATCACTTCTAAGCTAATATCTCTGAGCACACAACATTCTCACTCCTTCTCAGCTCCTTCTCAATAACAACATGTATGTTGTGTTCCTGTCATGAAGTGCGGGTGGTGAGAGTGGTGAGGCAGACGCAGCGGACCCAGGTCAGATGAATATGAAGATTTTAATAATAAATAAGTCCAACAACGAACAGCAGGCACATGGAAACACTGACGACAACAAGGCTAGACATTGACGAGGACCCGACGAGGAACAAGGAACACAGGTGGAGTTAAATACACGGGAGGGTAATCACAGAACGAGACACACCTGGGAACAATCAAGGGGAGGACAGGACAACGAAGAGACTCAAGGACACAAAACACTCTAAATGAACACAGAAAACACAGATCCTGACAGTTCCATGTGGCATCAAATATTATCATTATCTTATCTGAAAACCAAAAAAAACCCTGTGTTGTACCGTACAGGTACAATTCACTAAACTGGAATATGCCTTCTGATAAGGCTCATTTGTCAAGTTAGAAGTATCTTTTGAAATTATTGGTTTGAAGTCATGTTCTAATCTTCTGAGAAATTAAATGTGGTGTTTTTATTAGCTGTCAGTAGAAAACCACCATAATTAACAGAAATAATGGCTTAAAAGCAACATTTTGTGTGTAATTAATCTACATAATGTGCTTCATTTAGTAAATAGAGAAATAAGTGGAAATTTTAGTAATGTTACATTTCATTGCAATCCACCTGCATAATCCCACTTAAAGAAGACAAGAAATTATCATCCTTCCACTACCTTTCTACTTATCTGATATTGAGATGCTGGAGTAAGACGTCCAGGAGAGAAACCCTGACATCCATCTCCCCATCCCTCTCTCACCAGAAGGGATAAATACTCTTTCCAGCAGATTCTGGATCTGCCCTTGGCTCTCCTCCCAGAAGGTCATGCCTCCAGAGGGACATGCATCCAAAGGGTCAGGCTCAGGAAGGCATCCTAATAAGGTGCCCGAACCACCTCAACTGATTCCTTCCGATGCAGAAGAGCAGAAGCTCCACTCTGAGCTCTTTTTATCTCTAGGAGTCCAGCTTTAGGGGAGAGCTTATTTCAGCTGCTTTTATCCAGGATCTTTTATTTTCTAGCATGACTCATTTCTTTTGACCATAGGTGACGGTTGAAATGTGGCAGGACTGGTAAATCAAGAGCTTTTCTTTTTAACTTAGCTTTTTGTTCACCACAACAAACTAAACGGGGTGACAGAGTAGTCACCCCATTTCTGCAGGCCAGTCATGTCTTGTCCAAAACAGTCACCCTGCTCTCCAAAACAACTCCACTTTGAGATGCTGTTCAGAAACACCAGGTAGAATTATTTCACTGCTGTGAACCAAACTAAGAGATGTTATCACCATGGGCTCAAAATAATATATGCTTTGTTAGTTCAAACATACATTTTGAATTGTATTCTTCTATTCTGATTAACTCAGAGAGTGTAAATGTTAGTGTGTAAATGTTAACAGTTTGATAGAACAAATGTCCTCTTCCAAAAGATACAAAAATATTTGATGTTTCCTGTCAATAAGAGCTGGAGGCAAAAGCCTTTTAGGAAGAAGATTTCAGTTTTCTAAAAGCTCAAAACTTTTTAAATGAGACAGAGAATGTGTAGTAGCTCTAGTGATTTTATTATTACCACCCTACATACCCTATAGTGTATATACATTGTGCTGATACTGTTATGTTCTAAAAATATATTTCCTGCTTAGTTTTTGCTTAGCGGACAAATTAATTTTGGCATTTAGAGACAGCAGTATACTGAGTTGTGTGTATCTCAACAGCTTGCAGGATCTTGTTGGATCTCTCAGGCAATTACTTGGTTTGTAGATTTTTTGTGGTAAAAAACATTTTTTTGAACTGTTCCTTTCCTGTGGCGTTTGAGTCAAACGATCTGTTAGTGATGCTGTAATTCCCACAACTCTTCTCAGTAAGATGTACCTTTAAATTTTTAAGATGAAGAGCCCGGTGACATTTGAGAATTGTGCTCAGGAGGAAGCCAATCATAGTTTCATCAGTGTGCAACTGTATCAATAACACTTCTGCACATACAGAAGCCCAGATGGAAATTGCTTGTTATAGACACCGCCCTGTTCCACAGAGCTCATTAATTTTTGTTTGTGAAAGAACCGTTGAAATGTGAGAGTGCATTTGGATTTTGCATGAAATCTTTTGTGATTCTTATGTGAACAGGAGTCTTATAAAGCCCCTGGCTAGCCATTAGTCAGGCCATGAAATGCTTGGTTCTTTTTACAATTGTTGAACTCTTTTATGTTAGTAATTACTGAATGGAAAACTATGGCAATTATGTTGTCTAAGTAGAAACATGTCATTGTGTAGGATCCCTCTCTCTGCTCCCCTCCCCCTGTAAATTCCAGTATATTAAAAGGTAGTGATTTGTTCTCTCAAATAATACAAAAATTCACCTGGATTAAATTATTAAAGAGGTGGGATTGTTTAAATTTTAATAGTGACTGAGGAGGTGAACACATTCATCATTGTGTTACTGGTCTCAGAAGAGCTTTAGGAGCAAGGAGCAAACATTTTGACTTCATAAACTGGAACTAATTTAATTCCATTGCATTCTTACTGTGAGACACCGAAAACTCTAACCTTGATGAATATTTAATGATTCCATTCAGACTTTTTGGTGAACTTGGTGCACTACAACTGGCTCTTCCAGTCACACATTACTGGGAAAAAAGTAGATTTTTTTGGGGGTGGACTGCAGAGGGAAAAATGTTAAGTTTTTTGGTATAAAATATTGGACAGCAACAATCATACTGCTGTTACAGACTTCTAATCTCTTTAATTCTCTTGTGAGGAGACCACAAATTTCCAATAGTAGACATTTATCAAAAATTGTAAGCCGTCTTTCTTTTTTTTTAAAAAAAAAAAAAAAAGGTCATTCCTTTGTGAGCTGGACTAAGGGGAAAAATGGCTCCTTGGATTGTAAAGGCTGCAGACGCCTGTTCAGGTGTTTATCCAATGAGTGAATGTCACCACCTTCTTTGGACAATGTTCCTTTATTACTCCAGTCTGGAAAATCCTATACAGAACTGTCATCCTAAAGATTAGGATGTGGACAATGTGATTTGGTCCGAGACAAAAAAGTTTTGTTAGAGATCATGCATGAATGTTAGACCTCTACTTTGTATTACCTACCAACATTTTGCACAAGCACCTGAACTTTTTCCTGTTTCTCTGAGGAGTCGCTAAGTTGACACCCAGTTTATCTGAATTCAGCCAATTCACATTCTGCAGCAGGCTTTCTTCACACCTGGACAACCTAGCCCTCTATCTCCATTCCTTATAATATGCGTGGGCAGTGGGCAAAAAATATACTTTGGCTTGCAAGTCCAAAAGCTTGTCTGGGACATAACGAAGCAGGGAACATGCTTAAGCCTCCCTGTTACCAGTCCTGAGCATTTCTCTGTATCTCAGCCATATGTTGTACTAAACAGTCCAATGTTAACTCAGCTGTTACATCTTCCCAGGCCTGCAAATCTCCTTAATGCTTTAAGCAGGCAGCTGGAATAAGCCATGGGTACATGCCAAGATGGAGCCTTGTAACAATTCAAAATGTTGCAATGATAATTTATTTACCTCAAACTAAATAAATAAAGCTTTATGACCAATAAATAAAAAGGGTAATCATAGCTAATATCAATAGTTGTTGCATAATGTCTGCAGCATGAACATGCATTTGCTCTGCCAGGGACTAAAACAATCAGAAAATTCACCAATGAGCAGAACGTTTAAGAAATTTAGAGCTGTGAAGATAATCATAATGGCTGTAATAGTAGATTAATCTAATGTCAGTGATTTCATTTTATTAAATTCCAAAATTTCACTTTAATAAGGTATTATTAAGGGAGGGGTCTCTGCACAGTTGAGTCTCCATGGATACAGCCAGAAACCCAGAGCTGAATGAAACACAGACTGAAAAATAACGCCCACGCTCACAACACAGTGACAAGACTTCAAAATATTTTCCACATCAACTAGCAAGTATTTGTCAGGCAGAGAAAAGAGGAATCACATTAGTCAACCCAGTAATATGTTTATATAACTGGCAGATAGATAGAGAGTGAAATTTGTCTTAACAGTCATGCTGCCCATTTACTAACAAAATAAGGAAATTTTGACTAATTTCATTTAGAGTTTAACCATCTGTGACTTTGAAAGGACCCAGTGAGAAGAAAAGCTATTGTTGCGCACATTATTTTGGACACATATCACAGCTGAGACTAGGAGGCAGAGTTCCTGTCTTATCCGTTTTCTTTATTTTTTTATTTTTTAATAAGACCAGACTGCCAAAACTACCCATGCCCCAAACTGCCTGTCTGCACCTCAACCATCCATGTTAAATAATTCAAAAATCAACACAAGCAAACTGAGCAATGCAAACCTGAAAATGAAGATTTAAATTTCCATGGATTAAAAGTATAAGACTGTTAAGATGAAATGTTCAGTGTTGTTCTCAAATTACTGCTACATTTTTCTTCCAGCAGTAGGAGGATTGTGTTAGTATCAAGAAGTCAACTCACTGACAGACTGTGTACTGCATACTTCTGGGGTGGTAGTGAATCTGTTATTAAAAATATTTGGGAATCTGATGTATAAAGTGGTTGTAGGCAGAAAACCAAATGAATACAAAAGGGATTTAACGCATAAAGCTCATTGTAACAGAAGCCAGGGCCTGTATTAGCCACAAATGATTTGCTTGTGACCTTATTATATTATAAGAATATAAACTTACTTTTCTGTGATGATTAAAAGGTGCATTTTACACAATGAGATACATGTTGCAGGGACGTAAACATATTATTTGGCATTAAAGAGAACAAAATCAATTTATGGACATTTTTTAATGCAAAAGATAAATCTTCCTCATTCCTCAGAATTGATAATGGAGTTCCACAGGGTTGTGAGCTAGACACATGTTTTGTTCATATAGTTTCATTAGGGAATTATAGCTGTGAGACACATTTTCTTAACAATGATGATAACATGGAGATAATACTCAGCTACATAGGAATGATGGGTAAAAAGATAATTTGATCTGGATCTGACTGGGATGTATTTGAATAAATTTGAGTTTTCTATCCGTAAATGATTGTTTTCTACAAAACTGGACATTGGTCCAGTTTGTCTTCAAAAATTGCATTTATATAACAATTGTAACTATATAAATATACCGAGTTAAAATAAATATGTTAGAAGTAGCTAATAGTTAAATGGGAGCCAATATATTTTATGTAAAATGAATGTGAATTACCGGTACTTAATTTATGGTCATGTATTTATATGTATAAAACAACTTGTTACCTTTTACACACATGTTAACTGATTTCACCAACACCTTTCCAAATGCCCTTGTTGGACTCCTACACTCTCTATCCATTGCTAATGGCGTTCAAGAGGTTTTCAGGAGATTATGTTCTATTTTTTTTTTTCAATAACAATTAAATTCTTTTATTATCTAACACCTGCAACAAGATCACACATTTCCTGAAGTTCACATTTGATCAGGTTCTCATGACACCTCTGTTGCCAGAAACAGCATAGTTCTGACAGTCACAGAGACAGAAACTGCATCATTAAAAGAAAACAAGAACATCCTCCAGTCAGAACTGAGGCCTGATCATCCTCCTGAGATTCTGGAGATGTTTTGCATCGTGATGTTTTACTTCAGTCTATGGTTTTGTGTAAAATTTATTTAAAGTTTCATTTTGTTATTCTCTCACAAATGCAGTGTGGTTAGCGTGACTTAGTGAACTTTTTTCAGGAGTGATTTATTTTATGTCTGTATGTGTGTAGGTGTGTGGTATTAGATACATTGTAAGGTCCATTTTTCCAACAAATACTGTGTTGTGGGGACTGACTGCACATTATGGGACCCATAACTGTTTCTAGGTTATGGGTTAGGTTTCGGACTAAAGTAGGAATTGAGTTTCAGGCCAGGTGTACGAGTCAAGTCCTAAGTCTTTAGGACACAAGTCTACGTCAAGTCTAAAGTATTTCATTGTTGTTGTGTAGGTGCGACTGGAGTCAGAGTCTCAAACTTGAATCGCTATCCCTGGTAGAAGGACAGAATACAATACAATACAATATTCCTTTGTTTTGTATTTTTTTACTTCGTTAAAACGAAAGGAAATTGATCATGCTTCTTTAAACTTGTGAAAGATATTGCTCCCTAAAGATTAGATTATAATTATGGATTTTTATTTCCAGTATTATTGATGTACGTCTCCCATCAACCACTAAACACAAACAAATGGTGGTAGTCCTAAGACGAGAACTATGTGGGTATCTGGCATCATCAGTTAAATGTATTAATTAGCACAAACTTTAACTTTCACATGTAGCTATATAATGCTAAAACTACCACTCTAGTTCTTCCTGTCGGAAGAACTCTAGTTGGTGACTGTGGTAGATAACAGTCACCAACTTCCCGATAGCCCATAGAAAATTCATGCTGTGCGTAAATCTGTGCAAACAAAATAAACACAACAACAAAAACTAAAATGAAATCTGGGACTATTTCTGAGCTGTCAGATGACTTAGAATAACTTAAGAGTTTTCCTTACCTCTCAGGGAAACCCCATGACAGGTACTGAAGTAAGTGTCAAGCTTGTGCAGGAGAGCTGGCAATATGGAAAACCACATGAGCTGAATTAGCTTTTTCTTTTACACGTCTGACAAACTATGGTGTCTTCCCCTTTCTGCTGAACTTTTTTGGTTCACAAATTAACTTTGTTAGTTTAAGATGTGTCAACAGTTTTACTAAAGCAGCATGACTAAAGCCGATCTGGGGCACGCAGTGAACCGGTACTGGAAAGCAATCTGCTGCAATGCACCATAAAATCAGATGTACGTTCCCGACAGTATCTAACCTTGTAGCTTTAACTCACCTCAGAATACAGAGCTGTATGCAAACAATAATCCAGACACACTATATTATTACAGTAGTAGTTTAGGAGCATGCCATTTATCAGTATTGTCATTTGTACACAAGCCTAATCATTGTAAAGTTTGAGGGCCACAGAATTACAGGGTACAAGCAACATCAATCTGTCACTGTCTCTGAACCTCTGCTCCTTTGGCAGAGATTCAAGAAGTGAATTAATCAAAGGAACTGTTATTGCCAAATTACTGACATGAGTTCAAAGTTAAATGTCTGCAGACTGACGCCAACTGACAGTCCAAAGAGTGATTAATTTCACTCTAGTTTCATGATTGGCAGATTCAGAGGGTGGAGCATCATCAACATCAGGTCAACGTAATCATGTGTTGCTCCTTTTAAAAGCAGCAGCTATTTGTGCAACATTTTACGAGATGATTTTAGTCGAGCCACAGTGGTCAGTGGCAAAAGCCGTTTCTCAAAACTCTCAATTTAAACCGGTGACAGGATGGACATATATGTGGTCACTGTACTGTCAAATGCAATAAGATAGGAAAACAGAGAAAAGCCCAAGGTTTCCCTTTTTGCAACCACAGCCTCATAAACCTCCGGCAGGAAATAACACAGTTATATTTTCATATCACAGAAAGACCTTCTGCAGCTTTACCTTAGAGGTTTTCTTTTATATTAGTGCAATGCCGGATGCGTTTGTGACCAGATCACAAAATGTTAGTGTTGTAACTCACTTTTGATGTAATATCACAGCTTAGGAAGCTTCGTTTTTTTACACAAGCTCAGAGATATTCACACCACAATGTCTGAATAGTGAAAAGAGCATTATTACATTTTTATTTGTGGTTCTTATCTGGTTTTAGTCAGTAGACGCAGGCTGGATTAATCAAATCCATTATCTGGTTGTCATGTTTATCACATTTTAAAGTTGCAGCAGGGTTTTTCGTTGTCATAGAAACAGCTTCTGTGGAAAAAAAAGGTTAAATTGTTGGTGAACTTGGTAGGATGCACGGAGTAAAGAGAGTCATCATTATGAGAGATAGCAGCAGCAGAAGCACAGAGGGGAGCGCTGCTTCTTTTGTTTGCTTAAAAAGAATGGCCTTACAAATTAATGTGCAGTGGTGCTTACAAATTCTCTCCTGCTATTTGAAAAAGCATGGAGAACATGGTAAGACTCGACAATATCAAGTGCATGCAATATAATGCTCTCATAGTGGGGATTTAGATGCATTCCTGCATAGCAATAAAACTCTATGACAGAATTGAATTTTCAAAGTACAGAATTCGTTTGTACCTGCAGCACAATGCAATCATCTTGTCTTCCCTCATAAATGAGTCCTGTTTGGCCCAGCTGGAGTAAAGCTTTGCTGTGATGTCTTCTTACTTAAAGATTGCACATTAGCATTCTTACCAACCTGAGAGAGCTTTCAGGGCACCTCCAGCAGCGATTACAATCTCTAAAATGCTAGCCTGTTTTTAACAAGTGTTTGCACATCAACACTGTATTACAATGACATGACAGAAAACTGTGAAATAGAGAGCCATCTTTTCTCAAATGGAAACAATTACATTGTCTTGCAGTTTATTCAGAGTACAATGTATTTTTGAAAGCTATCTACAAGTCCTGCTTTTTGTAGATAGCTTAAGTGCCATTGACCTTTCTTATTATATGTCGCCTTAAAGCCACATACCTGCGCGGGTTTTATTGAGGTATTATGTCACAGACTATTGCATAATTGTGAAATGGAATAAATGTTATACATGATTTACACTTTGTCAAGAGAAGTGGAGTTTTGATGATTATACTGAGCTCTTTGTGACAACTGAGGATGAAGAATCTGCATCTTCACATCCCACCTCTTCTCTTCTCTTTCCAGGGGATGAGGACCTCGAGGACGAGGTGTCAAGAAAACCCGAGATCATCCTACTTCCCCATGCTGGAGATTTTAGTTTAACAGTAACAATAAATAAAGTTACCTTTAAAATTAATCACACAAGTGACATCTAGGCCCCACAGTAGACTTAAACTTCAATACAATCAATCTGGTTGTGTGTGTGTTGTTTTTGTCTCCTGCAAACTTTGCTTTAATTCTCCTTCTTTTTTCTATCTAATCATAAGAAATCAGAGTCAGACAGAGAGAGTCATGAGACAGGAAGAGCAGGTTTCCTGGAAAAAAAGAGGAAGTAAGTTTCTAGCCTACAGATTTATAAAAATAGTTGAGACTATTCCTTATTTCAAAGCATGAAAGTTTTAAAGAATGAAATCTAAACATTTTGAGTAATTGGATAAGATTCAAAGTAAAATACTTATATTAATATTGGTTTACTTGTAAGAATACTTACACTTACATTTGTGGGTACACTTACAGGTAAAACAAGTAACTGTAACTTTGGTATCAAATAATTAGAATCGTGAATTATTCTTGGTTTCTTTTCAGAAAACATCTGTAATAACTCACATTAAGATTATAATAAGAGTAACTACTAAGTTATGGTTATCATAAAATTATAAATGAATGCTAAATCAGAGAAGCTAAAGTTATAAATGTGATTTTGACATTGAACTTGAGATGGTGTAGAAGGTGTAACTGCAATTAAAGATCACTGATGTTGTGTTGGAGGTAGATAGTAGGCAAAAGGTTAGGGGGAAAAGGAGGAACTAACAGGAGATCAGAGATGACCAATGCCTTATTTGGAAACAGATTGTTGAACAACTTCAACGTTTCAAAGAAAAGGTTGTGCAGGCAACGGACATAGAAGGACCGTTGAGCAACCCTGGGTCACTAGAACAGACATCAGGGCATAATGTCTCTAAGACAGTGATGGACAGATGATATGAGATCATTTGTCCAAGCAGTCAGCCAATGAAACAGGCACAGCAACAGTGCTAGCCAATGCAAATGCACCAAAAGGGTAAATGAACCCTATAAAAGGTGAGTGCAAAAGAGGAACCTTTGGTTGGATCCTCCAGGCAGCTTCGAGCCAAGATCGAGATGGACAAAGAACTCTGCAGCTGAAGAAGAGCCGGAGCCACAGAGCCAAAGACTGTCTTGCGCATGGGGACCAACCCGTCAGACCCGCAACATGTGGCTTCAAATCGGACTTCTCTCATCAGCTGGGTTCAGACCCCAAAGACAAAGATGAAGATAAAGACAATGGCAAAGACAAAGAACAAAGGCAAAGAAGAACTGGTGCCTTCCTTCCATGAGGTCAGCTCATCTACATCTCAACGGACCAGAATGATTGTGAGACAAGGTGATGGGAACTTCAGAGCCGCAAGACATGAAACTGAGGAACGCTACACACATGAGGAAGTCACCCTAAGACCCGAGACCTGCCTCTCTAAGTCAGTACTCTTCCTGCCAGCACCCAAGTCCTGTGTGACCTCACCATCCATGCAGAGATGAAAGCTCATCAGACCAACAGAGATCCCTGCCTTTGTTGATCAACCTCCTCCTCCTGCTGCAAGACTTTATTCATCATCAGGCCAGTTCTGGGGTTCAAAACGCCATACTCTGTCAGTTAGATAGACTATATGATTAATCTTACCTATTTGATTATTTCTGCTACTGAATTAAGCTACTCGGGGCTGCACAGTGGCGCAGTTGGTAGCACTGTTGCCTTGCAGCAAGAAGGTCCTGGGTTCGATTCCCGGCCGGGGTCTTTCTGCATGGAGTTTGCATGTTCTCCCTGTGCATGCGTGGGTGCTCTCCGGGTACTCCGGCTTCCTCCCACAGTCCAAAAACATGACTGTCAGGTCAATTGGTTTCTCTAAATTCTCCCTAGGTGTGAGTGTGTGTGTGCATGGTTGTTTGTCCTGTATGTCTCTGTGTTGCCCTGCGACAGACTGGCGACCTGTCCAGGGTGTACCCCGCCTCTCGCCCGGAACATAGCTGGAGATGGGCACCAGCACCTCCCGACCCCATTAGGGACAAGGGTGAACAGAAAATGGATGGATGGATGGAATTAAGCTGTACCGATCCTTGCAAAAATGCCTTACTAATAAAATATTTAGCATAAAGAAAATCTAAAACATGTTGTGGACATTCAATGAATGAGTCACCTCGAAGTTCTTTGATGGTTGTAAAATAGCCATGATGTTTGATTCTGGAGAGGAAGAGCTGGAAAATGTTTTATAGTTTGCTTTTAGACCAAAACTGTATGTAAAACAACATCCGTGGGACTCGCCCGAGTCACTAAAACCAACCTGGTTCAGTAACAAGTGCAAGTTGTAATAAAGAGAAAGAGTGACCGTTAACAGGTGTGCTCTGTGAAACTAGTTGACTGCAGGCTGATCAGTCTGGCTAATTCACAGGGGGAAGAAGGGTGGGGCATCTGAATGGAGGTCGTCAGAAACCAGGCAAGTCTTTCTTGACACCAGCTTTAAACAGAGTTTACTTCAGTTCTGGACAGGGTAAATCCCAGCAGATTTAGGAAACTCAGTTCACCCGTTAGAGGGAAAGCTGGTAGCACAACTCCCCTCTCAGAAGAGGAAGTACAGAGTGAGAGAGTAGAGAGATAAAGGGGGTAGGGGGTGTTGCGCAACAACAACTTTTAGAGAGACATTCTAAGAAGTTTGGAGTGCATTTTTAATTCAGCCCATCTGGACCAATGTTTGTCAGAGGCATCTAAGTTTTTACTGGTATGTCTCTACCAGCTTTGCACATCTAAATACTGACATTGAAATCATAAGCATACACCCAATCTTCATCTTTAAAATCAGAGGTTCAACATCAATGTCATGGCATTTGAAGCTTCTCAGACACTTCAGTTATTTGAAGGAAAACCTTTGGACCTAGTTTAAGGCCACAGAAGTCTGATGAAATCTTGGAAATAATTTGCAGATGCTTTATGATGCCATATTCATCTGTTCTAACAACTATAGCCAAGCACAGGATTGAAAACCTTATTTTTTAGTGAAATATCTTGCGGTCTGATTAAATTAATGTGGTAATATTTGGCCATAACAAAATTGTTAAATTGGGAGAAAAACGGGACAATTTTTTTTCTTTTTTCTCCAAATTAACGGGCTTTCTAACTGCAAAGTATGGCAGTGGCAGCATCATGTTGTGAGGATGTTTTACTGCTGGAAGAACTGGCGCACTTCAAAAAATAGATGGCATCATGAGGAAAGAACATTATGTGTAAATATTGAAGCACCATCTAAAGTCATCAACCACAAAGTTGAAATTTGGGTGCAAATGTGGCTTTTTATTTGGTGTATATAAATGTCTGATTTTAACTATATATAAATATAGTAATATATGAAAAATAGGAAAATTACATTAATCCCTAAATGTAAGTAGCATATTGTGTTTTTGTGACTGTCAGGCAAAAAAAAAAGACGAATAAAATGTTTCTATTGCACCTCTTTGAGACTCCTTTTCTTAATCCAAAGCAAGGTGGCTGTTATGTACTCTCTTTTAGCAACATGCCTTTGTTTCCCCAAGTGCTTATAAAACCTCCTTCATTTGATTGTGATGTTTCTCATCAGGGTCAAGAAAATGTGTTTAGGAAAACAAACAGGAGGGAGTTTTTCGACAGCTAAACATACTCTATGCTCTATTGCCTCTGTTGAAGTGTGTGTGAAGTGACTGCTGAGTCACTTGGCAAATGTTAACTCAAAACAAAGGGCGTGCAAGACATTTCCCTTCAATTCTGACAAAGGGTAACACAACCGAATAAGACTCCAGATAACTAGAATTGAAATGAGCAAAGTTCATTTCTTCTTTCAAGTTAATGTTCATGTCATAGAGTTTATATGTGCTGCTGCCTGTGGCTTACAGAGATAAGAGGTTGTATAAAATCAGATCTATAACATTAAAATAACCATATTTGAAGTATAGCTTTTTAATTACTGAAACTGTTTGAATTCCAGTGGTAGTAACTGTCAAGGCAAAGTTTTTTAACACTATGAATAATAGTGGTATTAATGTACAATGCTTCTTATCACTTTTAGCATGATTTTGCAGTAAAGAAGAAGATAAAAAGACATATCTAAAAGCAAACAGCTGTCATCGAACAGGTTTTGGCCCACTCTTCTTTGCAGAACGGTTTTAATTGTTAATATTTTTTTTTAATTCATCCTGTTTAAGGTCATGCCACAACATCTCAGTCAGATGAAAGCCCAGGACTTTGGCTAGGCCACTCTTGAACCTTCATTTTGCTTATTTTGAGGCATTCAGAGGTAGACTCGCTGTCTGTGGCAGCGAACAGAGGTCCACTGCCACAGACCAGCTGCCATAGACCAGCATGTGACCACCACCATGTTTGGTGGTGGTCACCAAACATGGTAACATTTAGTTAATGAACTAAAATGCTCACTTGGATTTTTTTTTACTGTAGCTCTATGTTTTCTTCTTAAACAACTCCACTTCTACAGACTGGCAGTTCCAGCAACATGTGTCTTTCCCAGCCTTCTTGGAAAGAGATTAGACTGTGATTGCTGGCTGGTATGTCAGTGCAACATGTTTTCAATTTCAATACGGCTCTGGGTCTATTAACTCCAGCAGAAGCGAATGTGAACACAGATTCAGATCGATTCTCATGCCCCACAGTCTCTGAAGGAAATATTGAGCACATTGAACACGAGCCCCACATCTCAGCATTCTGACATGAAATTAGTGTTTTACAGAACAACACTGTGGCAAGATCAGGTATCAAAAACAGTTTAGGTGAGTAAAAGCTGCAAATATTACCTAAAGATAAGCCAGAGTTAGATTTAGGCTGATATGGGATTTTCAAAGAGTAATCTTGAATAAAAATGCTTTTTTTCACAACTGTAATCATTCAGTGGATAAACTGAAAAAGTGTTCAATGATTTAGTTAGCCTCTGATTTACTTGAGCAGTCATGTAATCAGTGTTTCTGACAATTGTGTTGTACAAAGCATAAATACAAAAGAAATGATAGATGGATGATTTGATGGACATATAGATAGGCATTTGCCTATTTATAATTTATATACAAAATATATATATATTAGGGGTGGAACTTTAACACTTTACTTTAAATTTTACAGATTGTAACGCGTTAAAAAATTTGAACACAATTTAACATCTTTGTTGTGTGTTTAAGGTACACAAATAAATCTGATGCACAAGCAAAGCGATGGTTGGGGGTTCACTTTTGCTTCTAAAAACGATCTAATGAGATGCTAGTAAAAACTACGGCTGCTTGAAAATTTTGCTAAAGGGAATCAAATAAAAGAGATCTCAATGCAAAACATGATACAGCAACACAGATTTCCACAGTTCACATTTCTAAAGAAGCTCCATGAATGATCAGGGGTTCCTGAAACACTTGAAAGCTGAATGGGAAGCATAGCACTTTGCACCAAACTGATGGTTGAATTTGCTGTTGAGCTTATATGTCTATTCATTCAATAATTCAGGAGCAAAAAGGGGTTTGAATTGAAAGTGTTTATTTTGTTAATATATTGTTTTGATTAAATTTGATTAACTTCAACAGATTAAGAATAACAAACAATTACAGATCCTGAAAATAACTTACTTTTTTTTAATCTAGTCTCACCAGTAATGTATATGTATATGTGCATATATTTTTGTTGATGGCCTTCTGCTATCAACAGGATCATATGCCTTCATTTCACTGGTTTTGTAAGTTCAGCCCACAGAAATCAAAGAGCAATCTAATTCACCTTAACCTAAAATCCCAATATTTCTGACAAATTAGAACTGGGGTAAATTGTATAGCATGGGGAAATCTTTTATTCGGTTGCAGAGCTTTAAAAAAGTTTGAGGGGAAACATGAGCTGTTTATGTGGAATCCAGAGCTTTGTTATGTAGTGAAATACAATTCTTTCAGAGGTAGAGATGAGATGTGAAACGAACGGATCTGATCTGAACTGAGGAAAATGCGATTGCCGTGAGATAGGCAGGGGTGGTTCGAGGGGGGTTGTTTTTCAGCACAGCTCAGGAGATAAGGTGAGGAGAGCGAGATCTCACCAGAGGCGAGTGGTTTGCACTCCTCTCAACCGACAATGAACGGCTGATCTGTGTTTCCACACATAGACACATTGTTTAAAGCCCCTTCGGTTGTTTACCTTCAAAGACTTTTCAAACTCAAGGGCCACAAAGGACCTTTTTGAAGCAATATCTCTTGTTGTTTCAACAGCAAGCCTCAGCACCAAAAAACCCCAAAAAACTCTTAACTTGCATATTTATCTGCATCCTGCTGCTTCAGAGATGGAAAATTAAACCTCTATCCCACTTTCTGCTTTGCAGATTACACTCTTATACACACAGGACACACTGTAAACATTAGAAATATGCAACATTTGTTTCTCCTGGATTATGTTTCTTTGAAGATGTATTCAGTCTAATTTCTTCCCATTTTCTATTGTCCCACCCAAAACCCGTAAATGATGTAAAATTGTGATGAAAAGCTACAAGACAAAATAGGAAATGCTTTTGATTGGTACCATGTACCATATCAAACCCTGTATAGTTCACAGGAAGAAATATAAAAGGAGATGCTCAGAAAAGCAAATAATAAAGGGATTATTTGGCAGCTCCCTATTGCTGAAACAATGCCATGATACACAAACACTCTTGCGTCCTCAAAACATACCAGCAAGCACCAAACAAAGCAATGTCTAAATGCACAGCCATACCTCCCCTTGCAGAGGAAACAAAAGTTTCCTGCAGAAGCCTCCCACCAGGACCTATATGGGAAGCTGACAAGGCTGACACCTCTGGGAATACTATCTACAAACGAATAGCTGCGAACAAGAGCACCGATCGTCAAAGTGGGCTTTGCCTTGACTAAAAATTACTTTCTATGGCAAAAACATGTCAATCTGACGGCCATGAGATGTCACACCTAAGTTTTAATGACCTGATAAAGTAGTCAGCAATCACTGGAAACATGCAAGCGCGCTTATGAGAATGTTTATAGACAAAAGGATACTCCACCTGGGTGGGTATACTCCTGTCAGCTTTTGTTTCTATAATACCTTTAGATCATGGAATCTGGGGCATATTTTTGCAGTGAATGCTATGATAAAAACTTTACTGCAGAGTCTGGGAAGATTGAAACTGTAGACCAAAAAAAAAAAAAGCTCAAAGGAAAACAAAGACTGAACTTAGTCATTCAGGGAGGACGCATGATGAAGGCAGTTTTGCCTTTTCACTTTGCCCTGAAAATGTATTCTCCCCCATTTTTTCTGTTTTTTCCTTCTCTGCCACACTTACATGTTTCAGATCACCAACAAATGTACTGCCTGACAAAACATAAATGATTACTACAAAACCTAGATGTCTATTAATGCTGCCAATGATGATGCATTAGTTATGAGGTTTATGGGAAAAGTACTTTCTAACATAGGGCTGGATTGGTTTGAAAAGCTTCTTTTGCCTTAAAAATCATAATTTGTATTTGAGTTACTATCATTAGTTTTGTATGATTGTACTGTTTTCTGAAACAAAACATGAAAGTGTGACTAAAAACTAAAGCCAGGACAAAACTAATTGCCAAAATACAGCCAACAGCAATGTAAGATATGACCTCACATAAAGGTAAACACGTTTCATAGAGAAGAGATCAGGCAAACAAAATTAAAACAAGGATTAAGGGTGGAGAAGAGAGCTTAATAGTGGTAGATTATAATGGTATTACAGCCTGGTGAGACACAAGCACACACAGTGGGCTTGAGGTGGTTGTGGGATGCTGGGACTGGAAGTCAGCAGCTGACTCATACAGAAGCTAAGCAGAGGGGCGATGATCTTAAGACTGTTTCTTAGCTGTGAGGAGAATATAATCTTCCTCCGAGCCATCCTCTGATGGGTTTTAACCTTTGTTGATCAGATCATTATCTGCCACCTGCTGGTAGCCGTGGCTAAAAGATCATTTTGAATCCAGAGTGGTTGTACAACCTCATTACATGCCAAAGAATCTATGGGTTTAGGATTCTTTTTCATTAGGTTCCTGCTAGGCAATTATATGAGTGTCCCAACAATAGCACAGCCTTTACATTATTATGAGAAATTATTACATTAAGACAATGGGGATTAAAGAACACATCATTCTTGAAATATTAGGGTCATTTGGAGATGGATAATGCAGAGGCTTCTACACCCACTATCGGTCACGTTGGTGCAGACTCTAGGCTAGAGAGCAGGTTATATTTCTCACCCAGTTACAAGATATGCCTGGGGTAATTAAATGTTACTCAGGCTGTGGTCATTAAGGAAAGGAGGGGGGTCTACCGCCCCGGGGGAGCATTCATGACAACGTGTGTTGAGGGTCCCATTTTGCCTGTTTTAATTTTCAGGTCTACTCAAGCTCTTTTTTTCCTCACTGAAACCAATCTAACTTTGAGATTGAGACTATTTGATGATACTGAATTTCAACTTGAAACCAACTATACTTTGCAGTATATTCTGTAAAAAAGCTTAACGACACTTGCATGGCTCTAGAAATGTGCTTCAAATGGCCAAGTATCTTATGTTTTCTCCTACATATGATGTTGTTTTTAAGTTATTTAAGTGCCCAAAGGTCTGTATTATTATTATTATCATTATTATTATTAATTATTATTATTATTATTATTGTTGTTGTTGTTTTCCTTTGGTAGCCATTGTTTCTATGGTGCTGTAAACTGAGGCAGCCTGCGCTTGGACAACATAGATTAACCATTACTTTTGATGGTGTTTTTTCACAATCACATAAAATGCCAATGCCATGCTCTTTCACATTTGTTTATTATCTTCTCAGAAAACATGCAGCTTGCTTATAGCCTCTGCTGCATAAAATCAACAAACAAGCTGTGAATGAGGGAATGCATGTTTTCATTCAATCAGATATCTATAGCGTGTGTCATGAGGCTAAGAAGTGACATTGGGCAAACCCTGAACTACATGTGTCTTCAATGATGTTGAATACTGTTCATAATTGGAAGTCGGGTAATCCAAGTTTGCAATAAAAATAAAAAAAGAAACACACCAAGAACACCCCCAAATTCAGTCCTACAGTATGAAGTGAAAGAACAGTATTAGCCAGGGGTCTACAACTCCAGTCCTTGAGCTCCACTGTGATACAACTATTGAAAGCATTCCTGCTCCTTCACAACTGAATCAAAATGGTGAATTACCACCATGGGATGTCAGCAAGTAATGGTCATTACCCATTTATTGGACTCAGGTGTGTTGGAGCAGGCATGCGTTCAAAAGTTGCATGAGTAGCACAGCGGCGCCCAAGTCTATCGCTCAAGATCTGCTATCCTGCAACTTTAAGATGCCTCCCTTCTTCAACGCACCTGAACCTAAAGGCTCATCAGCATATTTTAGCTCAGCAGAGGCCATTCAGGTGTGCAGAAGTGAGAATGCATCTAAAAATTGCTGGATAGTAGTTCTGCAGTATTTTGGATAGAAATAGGTTGTTACTGGATTGTTCTGCTAATAGTGTTTTCTGACTTGGATTAGGATGCTCTCATCACAAATGTGTTGTCACTTCCAGCTTTATTACCTGATGTCCATAACAAGTAAATGCAGCATAAAACCAAGCAGTCACTTGAAAATAACATTACTGAAACCTTTAATTTACTCAGGTAAAACTTACAAGCTGGTCTGTAACACGAAAGCATTTTGGAGGTTGAACCACTTTGAAACCTCGTCAGGATTGTTGATAAAAGCTTAATAATCTTTTCATTTAAAGATGATTTGCAATCTAGGTCAGTGAGAAAACTAAGAATATCTACCAGCAAGACCAATGTTCTCCATCTTTATTTGAATAAAGAATTGTCAGTTCTTTTCTGAAATAAAAACAACTACAGCACTATTTCTTGAGCTGACATTGTTTGTAGTGATAATCCGGAAGCCATGCCTGCATTTGATAGCTGGAGAAAACTGTGTTGGCAGATGTATAAAATGCATTTGCATTTACATTAATGTGCTGGTTGGTGGCTGGATTTCTGTCCCACCATGTTGAGCTTCTTCATACATTGGTGGGAACAAGCAAAACAGAAAAACAACAAAACAATGTAATTCTGCAGGAAGAATGCTGGTTACAACGGAAATCTTAATGTAGATCCATAGGGAACAGCAGTCTCATCTTAATAACTGTCTTTTGCAAAATGAAAATCTAAAATCCTACTATGAACTGATATGTAAAGTGTATTGAATCTAAAACATTGCATGCATGTATGGAAATTAAATCTAGGTTTTGAATGCATAGCTTTTGCTTCTTACATGGATGGTGTTAAATCCTTTCTGGAGTGAGACTGCTGCAGCTTTCTAAGTTAGATGCTGCAGCTTCTGTCCTCTGGCTACAGTGACTGGGAAACACTTTTGTGATGACACAGCTTTGCCCTTATTAGCTTCTCTTATCTCCTATGGTTATTTCTCCCAAAGGGGGATGCTGTTTATTCCACCTTCTTGAAGCTCTATTTGCATTTCAACATAATTTGCTATGCTTAATTTTTGTCAGGAAAGCTGTACTGTTTGGTTCAGGAGGTGGTAATTGTAATAATAGCAGTTCCTTTGTACTGATTATTTCCTAATAGCTTTTGTTTTTATGGAACTGTTAGTCTCAGATAAAACGAAAGAATGCAATTTGTGCCATAGTATATATTTTGAGGAAGACTTTGATCCTTTACAAAACTTTAATTTAAAAGCTTTCTGAATTGTGCACATCCTAACAATGCCTTGTAAAGTGAAGCATGGTAATGTGTGAACTTTGGAGCCCTGGCAAGTGGCATGATTTTTCTCCAGCAGCTGTAGCGTGTAAAGAAGTCCTGTTCAATTTACATCTATCTGTCAGACCAGCCTGCTGAGTTACCACAGTAGCAGGTCCTGCCCCGGGCAAAGATGAAGGCTGTACTGCTAACGTGAGCTCAGAGGCTCAGACTACAGTGCTAATAAGGCTTATTTTTCTGGTTATCTTGGACTTTGAGAGGCGGTGTAACTGCTTTTATTTTACGTTGAACACCTGAACCCAACCGAACAGACAGTGAGGATGCCTTGAATCATTAAGCAATGAAGGAATGTTCTAATAACAACATTTAAGAACCAAACTAAGGTGAAAGTTTTAACTTTTGTCATGATTATTCCCTTATAAATCCTGGAGAAAATATTGAACCCTGTATCAATTCAATGCATTAAACACGGCCTTTTTTTAACAGTATTGCTGGTTTATTTCATTCATCTTATGTGTCGCCAATAAAAACAAAAAGGTGTGAATGAAATCAAGAGGCATCTCAGTAAATTAGAATGCTACTTAAGAATTAATTTATTTCAGTAATCAAATCATAATGTTTCTTCTAGAATATGAATAGTTTTAACCACGATTAGCAATGTTTATAAATTTTTTGTCCACTCCTAGATGGAGCACTCTGCTCAATGATTTCAGGATGATATGCCCTCACTTCAAGTTCATCGCGTAAAAAAAAAACAGCACTGCTGAGTTAAAGATTCAAAGAAAAAAGTTAACTCCACTCTTGAATGCGTTCACTTACATAACACTGACTTCAGAGAGAGAAGTGAAGCCAAACCAAGCTAAAAATCCAAGTTTTGCAGTCCTCTCATTGCTGAGGTTTCAATTACAGTTAAGAAATGATTAAAAATCTGTCTTCATTCAAACGAAACATTTCATATTGATAGAAAAGATAAAATAATGTCAACTTTAAAAAAATTGGCTGTTTATATTGTATACATTTTATTGGGGAAAAAAATGGTCCTTAAAATGTATTTGGATCCCTTGATAATCTATAGAAAAGCCTTCATTGGTTTAACAGAACCCAAACCGTTCTCATAATTTTATGGTTTTTGGATGTTTAATTAGGCGATTTATCTGTGTTAATGAGTCATAAGGTTGGACGGCCTTTTTGTTTAGTTGGTCGATCACATTGTTTTATGTTACAGACTTTTGGATATCAGCTTCTCAGACTAAACTGTTGATTGGTTTTCAAACAATATTTTAGGTTCTAATCAGATTGTGCTCTGCAGTGGTCTTTCATCAGACTTTTGTCAAAGGCGTTCCACATGTGTCAGTTTAAGAACCCACTGTTTAATAACCTTTATAAAAATGCTGGTCAAAATACTAAAACTGTTTGAGTAAAGCTCTATGCTGATGATGTACTGCTGTCAAAAAAACTGTTCATGTCTTCCAGCATTTTCAGTTTGCTTATTCAGTCTGATTTATTTCAGTTGCTGAGAAAACAAAGGGCATGTTGAGTAAAAACTAAAAGACTGTACCAGCTGTGCTCCCATCAATCAATCTATAAAAGTATTTCTTGAATCTTTGAAAAATTATTCTTTTTGCATTTTCCTTAATGTTAATCTCTTTTTTAAGCTCCATATTGATATTGTTTCTAAAAAGCTGACACTTAAGTTAGGGTTAATTTTCAGGAATAAGTCACATAATTTTTATTGCAAGGAAAGTAATAGCAACTCTCACCTTTTTGCACGTTATTCATTTTGTTTAGATGCTTTAATAATACTTACAAGGCTTTTAAAACATCTTTATCAGTGGTCTAAACAACTCACTCTCATCTGTTAGTTCTATTACTTTTCTGAATGATTAAATAACTTGTAATAACCAAAAAGTTTTAAAAGTTGGCATCCTGATTACCTGTGTGAAACAGGTGAAACAACCTAGTCAACCGTGACTTCAAAGTCTACAGCAGCAGATGTAATTTGTTTAGTCTGCCTGATGTTGACCTAAGTCATTCCAGAAGCTGCGAGGTGGTCCCATGTACTGAGTTCAATTGCCAAGATTTCCCATCCAAGTCAATTTCACAGCTCAGCTGTAGTGAGTTTTTCCCCATTTCGTCTCTTTCAAACTCAATTTCAAAGAGTTGTGGGAGACAGCAGTGGCCTCACTGTTGTTCGATCACATTTTCTCATTAATTTAAAGCCACCGAAGATGCCTTCCGATAACGACATGAATAATGAATAGGCCTTTTAGTCTTCTTGTGGTGGGAGAGGCCCCCGTTTAATTCACTGTCTATCCAAGTATATTAAGGTTACCGCTTCTCCGTAATTAAAAAAAGCAACACCAGAGTCAAACATATGACATTGTTGTTCTGGGCATAATAAACAGGCAGTCAGGCTGAGTTTCCAGCAAGACGAAAACAATGTTAAACATGCCAGTGTGAAACCTTTAACCACAGAATAATACTTGATATGTAATCTAAAGGTTAACTCCAAGCTGTCAGAATATGTAAGACTTCAGAAGAGTTCCTCAGATCAAAGGCCCTGATATGATTTGAGCTTCTATTTGTAGGTAATTGGGTTTTATGAGTTTTTTTCCATCACTGGTATTGAAAAAAATAAGAAGAAAATTAAATGAGAGGATGGATGGATTTCTGTTTTGATGCATCTATCAATGTGCTGCGAGCATTAATGCACAGTATAAATCCACTTCAGTTTATGAGTTTTAAATTACGAGGATCACAGATGTTTGGGCTCATTGAGTTATCTTCATTCAGTGCGGTTCTCCTGATTATCATAGCATTAATGCTACATATGAAGCCACCATTAATAATTCAAAACCTTGTCTACCTCAATTAAGGACCTCCCTCTAGTCAGGTCTCATATTCTGTTAGTGCAAAGTCTGATGCTTTTCTGCAGGACGGTTGTCAAGGTACTATGTCTCCCCCTAAAGGTAACCTGAAGAACTAAGCAAGAGCCCAGTGTCTGCATCTGTGTGTGTTCCACATGATGAAACGCTGAACTGATAGGCAGGATAATCATATGAACACAGAGCAGCATTTAAATCAACGCCAATTATAGATATCTGTCTCATTTGATGACACATTAAGTATAAGAGGATATGATTAGGTTTGTGAAATTAGCGACATTCCATGGAGATAATGTATGCATGTAATTAGAACCATGGATTATACTGTTTTTAACTTAAAAACAACTTGTTCAGGATTAAATACACAATAATTAGGCTGAATACAGTCCACTTTTATTCTACCACTGGAAACATAAAATAATATAATGACATTAATATGCAATATTTTATATTTATATTTTATATAAAACAGAGCTTTAAAAGAGGTTATTATACATCGAATAGAGGGAAAACATTACATAAAATCTGAAAGTTTTGCCTTGACCTTTTCTTCAATGCTTGCATAGTATTTCATTTGTGTGAGCAGTTCCTTGGCTGTGTCAAGCTTCCCTGTTCAAAAAAAATCAGAACGCTCAATCAATCGCTCACTCGGTAACAAAGAAGAGATTGTGCAAAGATCAAAACGCAAACAAAATATTCAAGTGCGAGGAATACATCATGTTTTCACGGGAAGATCGGATCATAATACCTTCATGAAGGGCAGTATCTATCAGCTCCGTCAAGTCTGCGAGTTTCCCTGCAGGGGAGAAGAAGACAAATTCCAATTCTGCATGTGCTAATAAGATGAGGCATTTTCAGTCTGTTGCTTTTTATTCCTACACACCCAACAGCACACACGCCTCCCTGCTTTATCTGAAGTAACAAACCATGTTTGTAAGAATCAAAGACAGGCGCCTTGTTAACACAGTTTAAAATATGCAGTGTAAAACTCATCGGTGGAGCAAATTGTTAAGTATATCAAATTAAAACTGCAGAAGTAAATCTATTTAAATCTTCTTAGAAAGAATAGACTAGTCTTTGATGAAGCCATTCTAACATATGAATGTTTCCTGTCTGTCAAACTGGCACAACTCAAGCCAGCAGGTGCAGTCATGGCTAAGATATCCTGAAGTTGCTTTTTTTTTTATTGCATGGTACGGTCTAAGCCAGTGGTTCCCAAAGTGTGGGGCGCGTCCCCTGGGGGGGTTGGGGGGGGGCAGTGCTATTGCAGGGGGGACACAGGAAGCTGTATGGATGAATGAAAAAAAAAGTTACACAAAAGTGTTTCACTGTAAAGATGGTTTGTAGTGTGTTTCATTGCAACCTGAAGTGTGAAATAAACTTCAGTGGAGTTTGAAAACAAAATATTTCTATAGGTTTATGTCCGGTTAACGATGTGTGTGCCCAGTTGATTTTTTTTTTTTTTTGGGGGGGGGATTTTATTGTAATCCATAGGGGGACCCAGAAAATCTTTGGGAACCACTGGTCTAAGCTGAGGTAACCTTTGGTTTTCCTTTGTAGGCATCACCAAAAGTCAGACATGGATACTTTTCAAATACAACCACAACAGAAATTTCAAGTGATTAAAACTGAAACTGAACTGTGTCATGGCAAGAGTTGAGACAAAATCATCAGCATGAACTTCATAATATTTACAGAAGAACGAAAATGCACCAACGTCCTTGTTTCCTTGCCAATAAGCCGTATGATTATGCTCCATGTCTCAAAAGCACAGAGTTTCTCTAGGTTCAGATCTCCATTCGGACAAAACACCGCAATTGTTCTCAGTTGTAGCTCTTCGATCAATGAAAAAACTCCTCTACATGTTCATAGACCACGTTTTAAGCACTAAAGAAACAGCCTTTTTCGTTACTCCCTCAGGTTTATGGAGCAGCTGCTGTATGATATCAGATATGTTCATTGTATTCGGGTCTTAAAGCCTAGGCTAAACTTTTAGTTTGACAATTAAAACCAGGTAATTTTTCTCCATTCTCTAATTACTCTTCATGAATCTGTTTTATATGTTGATTGTTCACATATGATTTCAGTTTTTTTGCTAACAATTTATAAATCTTTTCATGTCTTTAAAGCATAGCTGTCACTTTTGAGGCACCAGTGGTTGGAATAGTGCATGTATATTAGGATCAAGGGTGTGTAATTCACAGGGGTCAAGTATGTCAGGAGGGGATGCAATAATTATGTTATCACATTACCTTTTTAATTGTTTTTTATATTTTATTATATATTTATGTGTCAAATGAGTGCATAAGATTTTGATTTTAATGTTCTCAGTGCTCCCAAAGAGTCAGATAATTATTAGCTCAAATTAATCAAGAATAAGTCAAGCAGTCGGTTTCACATCCAGTTTCAAATTAAGGACATGGCAAGAGTTGAGAAACTGAAACATTTATGTGAAACTGAAACATCAGTTTCACATACATCACATTTGGTTGATCAGATTTATTTGTTTTCCTTAAACAATTAATAATGCAGGATGGTTCTGAACTAAAAGTAAGCATTTCTTTATTTTATACTCACTTTGTTCAACTTTTGTAAAGCTCAGTTCGTTTTAACAATAACTATACTAAAAATAATATTTATAATAATATAATTATTTTTTAACAATAATAAAAGTGTCAAAATAATGATAAACAGATTAAACAATGCAGAACTTTTCAGGTAGGGCTGCCAAAACATTAGCTTTTATTGTGTAATTTTTATTGGTTGACATGTTGCTTCTGTAATAAACTCAAATCTACAGATTATTTTTAGATGATATCATTGCATTTTATTCACACTATAAGTAGGACCAGGATGTAGCACAGTGAGGCATCACCAACTGGTATGTGGGCTGCCTTTTGGAAGTTTCATTTTCCTTATTTGGCAGCCACCACCTTGATGCTTTTGAAGCCAGAAGAGACTATATTTGGAAAAGCTCTTATTGGAGCTGAAGAGTGATACTTAACACATAATTGAAGAACCATCAGAGCGCAGATCAGAAAAGGTTAGAAATGAAAATGGCACAATAATGTTGAAGCTTGGCCTGAGGTTTCATCAGACACCCACATGTCGATCCAACAGCAGACATAACTGAGTGATGGAATGACGATAAGAGGGAGTAGGTCATCACATTTTTTCTTACTTGTGAAGGACATTGTTACATTTAGGATTCCTACGTACTTCTCAACAGCCAAATTTAAAAAGTTCTCCGTATTTTGTTGCCATTTATAAAGCATAAAAATATCCAAAATTTCATCATGGATTTATGTGGATATTTCTATAAAAGCCACCCGTAATCACCACTGGATAGATGGAATAAAGTCTGGAAATTCAACTATCTACTTTAATTTTCTGTCATGCTTAGTCATCCTTGAGAAATACTTGAATTATATTTCAGACTTTTCCAAACTGTTCGGGATTATAAACTAGTGCCGTCCAAAGCCAATCCTCATAGGCCAGCATCTTTCATGTTTTATACCATCCTATGGTTCAACACACCTGAATTAAATGGTGGTTCATTATCAGGCTCCTGCAGAAGTTGATGACATGCTGAGGAGTCCTTTGAATTACTTCAGGTGGAGCAGGGCCACATTTAAAACCGGCGGGACATGACGACGCTTTGAGGACTGGAGTTGGATACCCCTGCTGTACGCCGGTCTTGATGTTACTAAAAAGTGTTTTACAATTCCCCAGAGGAAAAAAGTGTTGGTAAAATTAAAACCTTAGTCCTCAAAACCACACACTACACTGTGAAAGAGACATTTAAATCCAGCATCCTTTTCATCTCATATGTTTTGTAATTTGCTAACATCATTAGCAAGACAATATCAGGAAAACTTTTAATCATTTCATATCTGAGGGATATAAGCAGGTTACACTTTTCCTTCTAATCATGTGCTCCTTCTTGCAACTTTATGACCATCAGCTGAACTTAGGAGTGTAAACCTCTACCTTTTGTGTCTTGGCCAATCTTATTGACTTCTTCTGGAGTCTGGGCTTCCTCCAGGGCTTCATTGATCTCCATCAACTCCATTAGGAAGTGTGACTCAGCTACAGAGTCAGTACCCTCCTTCAGATGCATGCCCTCAAGCTCCAGCTGCAACACACAAAGGAAGTCCATCAAACTTACTGCTCTTCTAAATAAATGCTTAGTTGTAAAGTTGTAATAAACAAGCAGTGAGGCGATCAGAGCATACGTTCACAAAATTAACTACTTATTGGAAGAGATGAAGAGATTTACACTCACCATATAAAGACCACGACTCAACGGCTTCAGCAATGTCTTGTAGGCTTTGCTCACGAGGGCAGACTGGCTTTCTGAATACTCCTGTTCTTTCTGCAAAAGATTCAATTCAGTTCAATTAAGCAACATAAGTTACATTTAGTCATTAAGAATGTAAAAATATCTACATTGAATAACAGCAATCGTGCTTTTTATCTGAAATAAGCAACAATCTCAGTGAAGAGTGAAAGATATTCACCTTTGACAGAACAGAATAACATAAGAGCTACAGTACTTTACTACATTCCCTGATCTACACCACTGCCAAACACCAAATCCTTGGTGATACAAACATTTAGATGCATGACACACAGCATCTTTTGTAGTCTCATGGTTTGGGGCTCTACAATGGGTGCAAGTGTGAGTTTGATATGAGATCTGTTGACATGAGATGGGGAGAAAAATATGTAGGAAATGCTTGGTAGATCTTAGTACATTTTGCAGCTATCAGGTCTGTCAGCTCTAGTTAAAATCAATAGTCTCACGCTCTAGCCCATGGGCTTGAAGTGTGAATCTTTTCCAGTAGTCATAACCAATGGAGTAGTTACCTTGTACCTGCCTTGTAACCTTGTAAAAGTAATGAGCTTCTTTGTGTATAGGTTTAAGACCCCTGAGGCAAGGAGATGCCTAGCTAATAAAAAAAATGATAAGAGGGAGTGATAAATAAAACAGAGTAAAGATAATATTGGACAAGTTGGGTTTTATGTCTTTAATATGTCACCACGCATTCTGCTGTTTCCTAGTTTAATTTCATGTGAGAATATAAAAGCATCTGGTTGTCTTTAGGAAGATAACTTCCTTTTGTCTTTACCAAAAGGAAGATGATCTCCTCTTTGTCCTTGGACTTGGATTACTTTTTAAAAACATCTTCTTACTTTTCATGTGGATATCCATAGAAAACTCTAGATAATGTGAAAATGTGCCAAAAAGAACCACTTTGTAGAAAAAGCTATTGTCAATATTCATTATTCTAAAGGATGAAAGAGACTGGGCAAAAATCACATCTATATAGGAAATCCACAGTGAAAACTACTGGTGACTAAAAAGAACACAAAAGGCCATTTTACATTCCCCAGAATATTCATGAGCCCAAAGAATTGTGGGAAAGTATTCACAAGAAAAAAGTGAAACTTCCTGGAAAGGCTAGGAGAAACTGTGTATGATAATAGGGCAAAGGCATGAATAATTAAATCTGTGGATTTAGTTATCCATAACTGGGGGAGAGTCATGTATAACTAAATCAACACTTCATGAACTAGAACAAAACCTAAAGCACAAATTCTAATATAATAATTTAGTCACGTTTATTTTATAAGAGTTGCTAGATGTGCCTAGAAGTGTAGCATCATTTATTGCTACATTTTGGTTCAATTTTTAAAGATTACGCTTCTGCAAAATGATCCGTTTATTTGAATCCTTTTACACCAACAAGTGTTTGGGGCCAGGTAGTTCCAGTGACACAAACAGCCAATCATCCTCAACATGTGACAAAACACTTCATTTAAGCAGCAGCCATCCTCAGCAGGAATACAGCATAATGACTAATAAGGAAAATAATCAGCAAATAAATCAACAGTGACAATTCTTGATTACATTTAATCATATTTTCTCATTGTTTATCCATAGCATGTTGGCTTGTAAAGACTCTTTATTACATCACAAAATGGTAGATGAAAAACTAAGACGTTGATGTTTTCTCCTTACTCTGGCAAAAGAAGGTTAAGTAAGAAATAAACACAGATAGATCTGTGTTCATTCTAGCAAAACAATCAATAGTCTTATTGCAGAGGAATTTTTTAGAGGCCACAAGTGAGTCAACAAATGAAGGGGTATATGTCTTCTATCTGTTATAACTCTATAATAACAGCTGAGGGAATTAGTATGTGCTACAATGGCGTGTACAGGTGATACGCCTCTGCATTGAAAGGAGTCAGTGGAGGCGGTGGAGGCATCTGATTAGGATGCCTCCTGAGCTGCTCCTGTTGGAGGTTTTCTAGCCACGTCTCACTAGGAGGAGGCCCTGGGGGCAGCCAAGAACTCGGTTATATATCCCCTTCTGGTCTGGGAACAGCTTGAGATCCAACATGTGGAGAAGGAGAGTGTTGCCGGGGAAAAGGGTGTCTGCGTTTCTTTCCTGAACCTGTTATCCCCGCGACCTGACAGAGGGCAACAGATTTGCGCTGGACGCTCTGACAATGGGTGATAACAGGAGAGAGAGTCTATTAACAATTTGGGAACTGAACTTCATAATTAGCTTGTTTTTATAAAATTTCTATTTTTTAATTAACCTTAATACAAAACAGCATTATTTTATATTATCCTGCTTCTAAGTAACAAAGTACCCTCACGTCTTTGATGTTGGCTGTGAATAATTGCATACAATCCTAAAACAAAGATCAAATAGTAATTAAAGACTATTAAATCCAAATAATCCCATTCCAGTTTCATCAGAGCTCCTATTTGGCAGCACAAAGCTTAATTAAATCTAAATAGGACATTTTCTGTAAAACATGAACAATGTTAAACGAAGCATTTTTGTAAAGAAAAATTAATTAATAGATCTGAAAATGCTTACCCTATAAGATAACTTGGGTGATAACTTTAAGCATATTTTCGAGTCTTTCTTTATAATTTGTTCTTTAAATTATTTCTCAGAGTCTTATAGAAATAAGAGCTTTCTTGTTATTGCTCCTACATGTTATGTAAAGGTTTATAATGATGCCATTTTATAGAAAACATTAAGTCTCGAGACTTTGGCGATACAATGTCCTGCAAAATTATTCATAACCTTTAATTTTTCCACATTTTGTCATGTTACAACCACAAACTTCACTGGATTTTATTTAGACTTAATGTTATTGACCAACACAAAGCACTGCATATGAAGAAGAAGAATTACTTTATTCATCCCAGCAGCGAAATTATTTGGCAGTTACAGCAAGAATGTTTTTTTATACACAGATTAACACACACGACGGGAGCTGCGTCTGCAAGTAGCCAGCTGAGCCGGCGCCATTTTTGAAGGAGGACATGCGGCAAAGGTCGTCGGGACCGGAAGTCGAACCCGCGACGTCCGCGGGTCTAAGGCCTCCAAATGTGGGGCGTGCTAATCCCCTGCGCCACCACAGCACGCCCCTAACATAACATAACTTTGACTGCACCATTCTAACACATACATATGCTATGATCAAAGCAATTGCACTGTAGCTGTGGCTGTATGTTGCCTGCTGGAAAGTGAACATACACTTGTCTCAAGCCTTTTACAGCCTATAAGAAATGCTCTGCGAGAGGGATTGCTGTCCACTGTCACTACATGCTCATCAGGAGCAGGAGGGAGGAAACATGTTTTACTAATTTGAGTAATAAACTGACCTTTGATAACTAGAATCTAATTTACCGTACTTTGAATCCATCTGAATGATATATACGGAAATTGTGTATTCCTGTATATAAACTGATGGGTTATTTTGATGAAGTGCCTTGAGATGTGAATTGGTGCTGTATAAATAAGCTGAACTGAAATAGCTGTAACATGACCAAATGTAAAAAGATTGAAGACGCGTACATATTCTTACCAGGCTTTGTATATTTTCACTTTCTGTGTTCAAATTGAGGGTTATGGAAATGATTTTAGCAATTTATCTGCTGTGTGCTCTTTTTGGTAATTCTCTGCAATAGAATATCTTGAAATTGTGCCCCTTTCAAATGATGCCCACTTAAAGTTAAACCCCTCTCAGAAGACAGCTCTTTTCTTAGAAGAGTCTTTTGAGCTGTTCATATGCTCTAGTTCTAAAATAATATTTTTTTTGCCTACTGAGTCTCTTTTTCACACTTGACCAAGCAGACCTTCCAGCTTTAACAGCTCTTTTGAATAATGTGAGCCAATATTTTGCCCTTTAAATTATTCAAGTGAATCGGCTATAACCACAGATCTACTCTAACAGGAGGAGTAAAACAAGCAATAAAATCAAAGTACAATGGGAAAAAAAGTAGAGACCATTTTTCTTATGTTTTTGTTGTAAAACCTTTGAAGCCATAGACCATTCTCTGCATAGTTTATTTTTGAGCTTATTACTGGAAACACGTCAAATCGTCTTTTTAGGTAAACTATTTAGATAGATGTTAGATTAACATTGAAATATTTATTTATTATTTTACAGTCCTGCCTTGCATATTATTAGGAATATATTTTATCTGTGAACCTATCTATCAAAGTCTGTGGGTATTGATAACACATTTCTAAAGTTGAACTGATATGCAAATCAAGTGCATTGTTATGGGCAACACTGCTCAGTGCTCAGATTGCTATACCATCAGGATGAGGAATGAGCAATTTAAAAAGAAAAGAAAACATTTTATTTTATTTTTTTTTTACAAACATGCCCAGTCAGCAGGTATTGTGAATGCTATGCACCAAAGTCGTGGATTCCAGTTTGCCATTAAGTCAAAGGTATTTTCCACTGTTTTTAAGGAATCTGGATAGATTTTTTGTAGACTGCAAAATGATGGTAGAACTTTTGCCTTGCAGCAAGAAGGTCTTTTGAATCCTGACCTGCGGTCTTTCTGCTTGGAGTATGTTCTTAGATGTGAATGAGTGTGAAATTGTTTGTCCTCATCTTTCCCCACTCCCATGTATGCTTGGTTTGCAAAGACAAGCTTGTCTTTGCTTGGTTGTCTTTTGCAAAGACAAGCAAGCATACACCATGGATGGATGCATTAAATTTGATTATCTCCAGCCCAAAATATAGATTACTTTGATTTTCAGATACTAAAGTGGATACAAAATTGAACAGTGATTATTAAAAACCATATTTAAGACTACTGTAACCTCCAATTTTTTTCTGAAGACACAAAAAGAAATATTCAATAATTTTCCCATGTTTGACCTTGGGGCCAATTAAGACAAGAATGAATACCACACTTTATGGAGAATTTAAACCAGGACTGACTTATCCATTAAAACAACAATACAATGTTGAAAAAGTCGTTCTATTTGTGAAAGTAAATAAATGATTCAGTTGCAGAAGTCGAGGCTCACCAATGGCATCATTTATGCAAGTGCCGCACCATTTTTTATTCCAAAACAGAATCATTATATATGTTAAATTCCAGATTGTATATGTGTTCCCCAGTGTTTTGCATGTTATTAGTCCAACTTAACATTGCCAATAATGATGTCATAAAATTGGATTGTTCTTGAGAGGTGTCTCTAGCTCTGCCGAAGCCATTTAAGTGGTAATCTCCTCCCACTCTGGGTTTATTTAATTATATCATAGCAAAAATATTAAATTGTTTTATGATAGCCTATAGAACAAGAAATCTAAAAAAATTAATGACAAAACAAATACTTACACAATACTTTGTTATTTTAGGATATTATGAAGTGACTGATATTGGTACATTGATGTTATAAAACAGGTGTGTCCAAAGTCGGTCCTCAGGGCATCCTGCGTGTTTTAGTTCTCTCCCTGGTTTAACGCACCTTGATCAAATGATGGCTCATTAGAGGACTTAGGAAAACACTGACATGCTGAAAAGGTTGTTACTACCACCAGGGAGAGAACTAAAACATGTAGGATGACCTACTTTGGACACCCCTGTTATAAAAAATATTTGTTTCTCATTCTGTTTATTAACATTTTATTTAAAACATGTTGTTAACATTATTTATATTTTGGATCTTTTTGCTAGAAAAAGAGTTATTACCTAAGTAAATTTATATTAAACTGGGCAACAGGAAAACAAAACAAGTAACACTGGAGTACTGAGCTTTCCTGAGCCACAGCGTGACTCACAGGAAAGCCTCTCTCTGACTCAGCTGATCTCCCTGCACCTTACAAGATCAAATGCCTACCACAGATTTCTGGCTGAAGTTGTCTGGATGAAGAGTCCGCTGAAGCTGCAAGTATCTTTTCTGGAGCTTATGTGTGTCCAGTGTGAATGTGTAGTCACTGCAAAAAAGGAAACAGCTGGTGAACTTAAATATTTTTGCTTACAGACTTATATAGACACAATCAAGTAGGACAAATAGAAAGATACAATGTGTTACACTAACCAGTCCAGGATCCTGAAGTAGGACGTCCCTTCCTCGGGGGGCTGGATTGCTTTGCATGAGTCGCAAAAGAAAGAAGGAGTTGTGTCAAGAAGTTGTTTACAGTTCCAGCAGTTAAGTTTAACTTCGCTTGTGGAATAACTCCTCGACGAAAAGACCTTATTGGTGCGGTAACCTGGTCCTCCAAGGTTCGCATCCCTGTGTCCAGTGTCCTTTTTGTGGAATGTTGACATGCAGCGATGTGAACATGTAA
The DNA here is from genome assembly GCF_001444195.1 of Xiphophorus couchianus. Taxonomy (NCBI): domain Eukaryota; kingdom Metazoa; phylum Chordata; class Actinopteri; order Cyprinodontiformes; family Poeciliidae; genus Xiphophorus; species Xiphophorus couchianus. The sequence continues at coordinate 6,632,844 of NC_040239.1, forward strand.
CAGTTTTAGCAGCAGCGTGTCGGTTCGGCATCAGGCAGCGCGCCGCCCGGAGCGAAGACGAAACCCGCAGCAGACAGTTACTGTGAAACATCCTCTTAGCTGCTATGATGTCAACCAAAAATAATTTAAAAAGCTCTGGATCAAAACAGATATCTCTCCGTCAGCGAAAAGCAGAAGAAGACAGTTTCTTCTTCGAAATCCGTTGCACACCACAGCGCCACCGCTCGCTCTAGTCACGAAAGTTGCAAAGATGCCTTGGACGACGGCTAACTAGCAAGCGCATAATTTGTCCGCAATAAATAGTATTAAAATTTAACGTTCGGTTCGAATGTGGATCACCATTCGAAGTAAGTTACAGATTCCAACAGCTTAATCTTAGGGTTGAAAGTTCACCTTTTCTATGAGCAAAAGCGATGGTCAGAATGCCAACTTTCGATTGTAGAAACAGAAGGAGCTGCTAGCATGTAGCTTATGAGCTAGTGGCTGGGGTAGCTTTGCTTGCTGGTGTATTTTAATTGCAAATATGCTTTTTTCTTTGATCTTTGCTAAAAGTAAATCCTTTGCTGGTCAGGTGTTTTTTCTTTATCAGATACCAATGAGATTTTAGCGTCGCATAATTTCATCGAAAGAAAAGTCACCTGCCTCTAACTTTCTGTAATTAACTGGATCAACTACTTTGACGAAAAGTAAAAGTACTTTGTTTTACCGTCTGTCGTTAGCTGTGTTATTTGGCAAGGTAGTACGTTAAAAGTGGAATATATCGTTTCAATATGAAGTAAATATTGAAAATACCAACACAGCTCCGTAATGATTTTTGCAGGAAGTTGTTGGAGTGCATTGAACAAGAAAGCTACAAATTTGGCACAAGAGTTGAGCTGATCAATCAACATTAATGAGGAATTAAGTGCATTTTTCAGTACAAATTCTAATTACACTGAAACTAGAATCTATACAAGAGTCTCTCCCAGAGACACTCGGATGAAGCCACGAAGGACGCTCCTGTACATGGAGTAAAATTAGTAATCAGTGTGTTCTGCTTGCATTGCCGTAGATACAGTATATGCACTATTTCGCAGTTCACCGAAACAACTTATGTATGACTTGTTTGAAAATATGTCAATAGTAAAATTACCAGACATTATTGAAATTTGTCATTTCAGTCCGCTTTTATCCACATCATAAACAGTGTCCGCAGATTGTCTTTTGATAATTTCTTTCTGAAGTCCATGTAGTGTTTTCAAACAATTTGTGGCAACCTTAGAGAATGCAATTAAATATATCAGATGGAGGAAATTAATTTAAACATATATTTAAAAAATACACAAATGTACGTCCTCTAAGAACTCTTATTGATTGCCTTTTGATGTCACCAAAGGGTAGGATGACAAGAGAAATAATGTTGTGATTATATAAGGATTTCCACCAATGGAATACTAAAAATAAATAGAAAAATAAACTCCAGCTTGCTTTATTTGTTTTATTTACTTATACTTTGTGAGTTTGATTGAGATTAAAAAATTCTGGCTCATAACTTTAAAATAAGAACCTGTATAGTTGCTCTCTTCAAAGCATCATATATGCTTGAATAAATTTCTTTATCAGGTCTGTTGAGCGTTACCATGCCCGCATAAACTAGAAAATAGCAGGAGCCACATTTTCATCCCCTAAATGTCTTCTGTTCAGATCTCCCGTTGAACTGGCATGGGGATGAAAAAGGAAATGGCCCATGAAGACTGTTGGCTACTGAGAGAGTGGCTGCTCCACCCGGGACATCACCAGGGGCTGGAGCTCAGATAACACCTCCAAACTGGCCAGTGTTTTAATATCTTGGGGCACCTTGTGCTGCTTAATCTAGCCACTGATCCAAGTTGCTGCATCTGAGATGCTGTTAGGTGAGTAAACGTTTCACAGGACTGAGGAACTTTCAAAAAAGCAAGTCAGGGTGTGCTTGCTTTTTTGGCAAAAGATCACACTAGGCGTCTTGGCTCCTCGACTTTACAGTTTCCTGACAAAGTACAAGCAGTGATGAATGCCAGCCCCTATTCTTGTTTTATGTGTGTGTGTAGGGGTGTGTGTGTGTGTTTTGGGGGAGGTGAGAGTTCAAGGGGTGATGGCTGAGTATTCCGGAGAGACAGTGGATGGAGACAGAAGCATCCGTAAAGTAAACAGGATCTTCTCCTGAAGGTCGAGGGAGGCGCTTCTCAAGGCCCCCACAGACAATACTCTGGTTATTATTAACGGAAATGGCTAAGAATAGAGAGGTGGGGAGAGAGGTGGCTCCTCTGGCGCTCGCGTTGTTTGGGTTAAACACGCCAAAACGGAATGTCTTCTTTAGAAGAAGGCCTTCTTTAGCGTGCACGTTGGGTGTGGTGCAGTCACACGAGGCGAGAGGTTGATCCGAAGTGCTGGATCAGGCGTTCATGGACAGCAGAGACAAAGGACGGTAGCTGCGGAGAGTTCTGCTCTTCTTTATAAATGGCTTTGTTGGGCTTTACAGTTTGGATTTGTAAGTAATTCTGTTTTTCATCTCCATCTAAGACATTTTTACATTTCATCTATGTCTTGTCTGCATTTTGCAACTTTTGAATTGGGCATATTTCACGTCTGCGCCTACTGTGTGGATTAAATTTGCATGCAGCAAGGATTTATTCCTGCTTAGCAGTGGATTAAAACCTTTCTATTAGTTGGGGTTAGTTTGTTTCACATGTGCAGCATCAGTTATGATGTAATGTTTGCATAGTTATGTAAGATGAATGACGGATCAGTGGGTAACATAATTTAGAAAAAATATTGTAAGGCTTGTTTTAGGGTAATCCAGAAACCTGGCTCCAGCGATAGCACCTTAAATGCTAAAGATTACAGAAAAAGTTAGAAGCAACAAATGACAGATAAGAAAGAGAAGGGTTTGAAAAATATTTGCTTATCACAACTAATGCTGCTGTTGCAATATTCTTTAAATACAAAGCAATTATGTCATATTAATCAAAATTGTGTTTTTCTTATCTGTGTGTTTTTGATTAATAGTCACACAGATAGGCATTTTTATTAACCTACAAAAAGAGTAATCTGGTTTTCTTTTTTTGGGGTCAATGCGAGGACAGGGTTGATATGGAAGCCATAATTATTTAAAATCATCAAGCATTTTCACAAAATTGACTTGCCTGGAAAATCAAAATATTGCGTGATGCCTTCTTCTTAAATCTTCCCTTAACTGAAAAACACTGACAATTTCTTTTATTTAAATGTAGAATGTTGTATAAAAATTTAATTAAATAAGCAATGTAGAGTGATTAGACTATTTCTAATTGAAAACATTGAAAAAAAATTCTGAAATACGTGAATCATAAAAAGTGATAATTACAATTGCTGAACTGTGTTGTAACATTACAATAATGCTAATATTCCAGCTGTATAATTTTCCTTATTATGCAGCCCTGTGACAGGCTTCCACTCAGGTGTAATAAAACTGCAACAGGTGGAGATTTAACAATATGTCATAATGGGAGGACGGCACTAACAGCTCCATGTGGATAAATGTGATGAATAATCATGATCAGAGCACTGTTTAACTACCATAATGAGCAGAGTAATGGATCTGCTTAATATCTGTGTTCAACATCAGTGCTAAATACTTACATTACCTGAGCAACATGCAAGCTTTATTGTTCAGTTTTATGTTGAAAATGTTTATTACTCATTTGTTTAGCTGCAGAACAAGGAAAGTACCTGCACTGCTGTTGGTTATAGTTAAGTTCCACATTGCCTGTGAAATGTTGCGACATTTTACTAAATCTTTAACATACAAAAAGGGAATTCAAAGCATTCATAAAGGGGCTACAGCTTTTCTTTTTCATTTTGCAAAATATATTGAATGCATGATAAGTTTTTCTGTATGTTTTCTTCACTGAAATGCTGTCTATGTTAACCTGTTTGCATTATGCTAATATATGACCATTTCTTTTTACTTTCTTGCTGATTATAATTGTCATTTACCTTTGGTTTTTTGCTTTATTTTAATAAAACACTGCTGTTTTTATAACAATCCTACCAGTCACACTGGTCTGAAACTCTAGCGGGCACAGGCTATTTTCATAGCCTTAATTTATATTGAAAGCACCAATCTCCGAGCCTGTAATTTGTTCCAATTGCTTTTCTTAATTTAGACAGGTCATCATCTTTAATAAATAATTTTAGAATTCAAAACAAATTGACATTTATATTTTATGAATGAGTGGTTTGACATTTGATGTAACATTTAGATGTTCTTCTGTTTCCCTTTGTTGCTAGATAAATCATATCTTATTAATTAGAGCTTAAATCAATAAAAGTGTAGCTCACTTAGTTAATTGAAACACTGATTGATTGAAACTGAAACATTATACAACAATATACATGTATATTTTTTTTGTCATACTTTGTTCCATTATTTTAGAAACCTTTAAGCCTTGATGTGTCTGGAAGTGGGTTATGTAGAGTGAAAAGAACATGTGCCTCCTGTAAAATCCATGGTTTTATTTATTTGAAAGTACCTTTTATTTAGTGTAACATCTCCTTAGAAAAAATGACCAACTCTCAAACCGATGGTTCATGAGTGACTTTATCACTGTAGTATTCATTAAAGCAATGTACATTACTTTTTAAAATATTAGCCAACCTTAGCTTCCTAGTCTATTTTTGGGGTGGGGGAGGATTATTAAAGTATTAAATTGCCAGCTTTATTTGTTGTTTTTGTCGGAACTGAAAAAAAGGGATTGTTTTCTGCAAACCACTGACATTAACTTTCTTTTTTTCTCACAGATGAGCCATGATCCCCATCACTGAGCTGCGGTACTTCGTGGACACACAGCCAGCATACCGCATCCTGAAACCATGGTGGGATGTGTTCACCGACTACATCTCCATTGTTATGCTCATGATTTCTGTGTTTGGCGGCACACTTCAGATCACCCAGGACAAGATGATCTGCCTTCCCTGCAAATGGATCGTCAATGAAACCTGTAAAAAGAACTTAAGCTCCACCCTGTCCACATCCTTCCTACTGGAGCCTAAAGGGATCCAGTACAATCTGGACCGCCATCAGTACAATTACGTTGATGCAGTGTGCTATGAAAATAAGTTACACTGGTTCGCCAAGTACTTCCCCTACTTGGTATTACTCCACACTCTTATTTTTCTAGCCTGTAGCAACTTTTGGTTTAAATTTCCTCGGACTAGCTCCAAACTAGAACACTTTGTATCCATCTTGCTTAAATGTTTTGACTCTCCATGGACAACCAGGGCACTGTCAGAGACGGTGGTCGAAGAAAGCGATCCCAAACCAATGAAGATGAATGGATCGTTTGACCACAAGGAGTCTGTGATAAGTGAGGATGTTGAAGCAAGCGTTCCAATGATTCAGAAAACAAAGACGCGTTTTGAGCAAGGCATCGTTGATAGAACTGAAACGGGGGTTTTGGACAAGAAAGAAGGAGAACAGGCAAAAGCCCTGTTTGAAAAAGTAAAAAAGTTCCGTATCCACGTGGAAGAAGGAGACATTGTGTACAGATTATACATCCGTCAGACTATCATCAAAGTAATCAAGTTTATTTTAATAATCTGCTACACGGGGTATTACGTTCAAGACATTCAGTTTAATGTGGACTGCTCTGTGAATATAGAAAACCTGACTGGTTACAGAGTGTACCACTGTGCTCATCCACTGGCGACACTTTTTAAAATCTTGGCGTGTTTCTACATTTGCTTAGTGGTCGTGTATGGACTAATCTGCATGTACACACTCTGCTGGATGCTGCGGCGCTCTCTGAAGAAGTACTCCTTCGAATCTATCAGGGAAGAGAGCAGTTACAGCGACATACCTGACGTGAAGAATGACTTTGCATTTATGTTGCACATGATAGACCAGTATGATCCTCTGTACTCCAAACGTTTCGCTGTGTTCCTCTCAGAAGTCAGTGAAAATAAGCTGAGACAGCTCAACCTGAACAATGAGTGGACACTTGACAAGCTCAGGCAGAGGATAACCAAGAACTCTCAGGAGAAGTTGGAGTTGCACCTTTTCATGCTGAGCGGCATTCCAGATACAGTGTTCGATCTGATGGAGTTGGAGGTTCTCAAATTGGAGCTTATCCCAGATGTTACCATCCCACCAATCATTGCGCAACTCGTCAACCTCAGAGAGATGTGGCTCTATCACACTCCGGCCAAAATCGAAGCTCCCGCCTTGGCTTTTTTGCGAGAGAACCTCAAGTCTCTTCACATCAAGTTCACCGACATTAAAGAAATTCCTTTATGGATTTACAGTTTAAAGAACCTCAGTGAGCTTCATCTCACAGGGAACCTGAGTGCTGAGAATAACCGTTATATTGTCATCGATGGGCTCCGTGAGCTCAAGAGGCTCAAAGTTCTCCGCCTGAAGAGCAACCTCACCAAGCTACCTCAAGTTGTGACTGACGTGGGTTTACACCTCCAGAAGCTCTCTATCAACAATGAAGGCACCAAGCTGATGGTGCTGAACAGCCTGAAGAAGATGGTGAACCTCACCGAGCTGGAACTCATTCGCTGTGACCTGGAGCGCATCCCCCACTCCATCTTCAGTTTGCACAACCTACAGGAAATTGATTTGAAGGACAACAACCTAAAGACCATTGAGGAAATAATCAGCTTCCAGCACCTTCATCGGCTGGTGTGCTTAAAGCTCTGGTACAACCAGATTGCCTACATTCCCATTCAGATTGGCACTCTGACCAACTTGGAAAAGCTGCATCTGAACAGAAACAAGATTGAAAAGATTCCCAGCCAATTGTTTTATTGCCGGAAGCTACGAGTCTTGGACTTGAGCCACAACAACTTGACTTGCATTCCAACAGATATTGGTTACCTTCAGAATCTACAGTACATGGCAGTGACAGCCAACCGGGTGAGTTGTTGAAATTCACTCTTCGTTGTTCCAACTGCTTCGCAAAAGTATGCACTCCTCATTTTGTCACAAGACCACAAATTTATTTGATTTAAGATTTTGTCAAAGCAATGGCGCAGGAAGATTATTTTTCACATTTCAGCAAGAATTTCAAAGTGCTTTATGTGGGGAAAAAATACATAAAACAAACATTATACTGAAATGGTTTACAAAAGGAAAGTAATGAAATGTTGAAATGCAGACTAAAATTAATGATGTCCCGGTCAATAATTATTACAGGTTACTGGGGTTTTAACCTTGATGTAAAGGAACTCAGCATTTTTGCAGTTTAGTGAAAGTTTGCTTCAAATTAAAGGAGCATAAAAACTGAAACTAGGCTTGAACCAAAAGACCTGAGAGGTCTGGAGGATTAATATGACAAGTATCGAATATATTTTGATGCTAAGTCATTGAGTGATTTATAAACCAGCAAAAATAAAACCTAAAATCTCAGCTACAGGGGATATGTTCTATTTTAGGTACTAGTGATGACGTGGGCAGCTGCATTTTGGATCAGATTGATTTTTTTTTTTTTTTTTGGGGCAGACCTCTGAAGACACCGTTTCCGTAATCAATGTGATTAAACATTAACACATATGCTTTTCAATTTCTTGTAAGTAAATATCTTTAATCCTGTAAATATTCTTCAGGTGATAGAAGACTTACTTTTTAAATGTGTCTCTAATGGTTCTGATCTGAGTCCATCACTACGCCCTGATTTTGGGCCTGATCTGGAGTTTCTAGATGTAATAATCGAAACCGTCACTCTTAATCACTCCACCTGTGGTCCAAAAATTATTATCGTACTTCAGTTTTGTTTTTATTCAGCTGAAGAATGTTGTACTACATCCAGTCATTGATTTGCTTTTTGCATCTACTCAATGAATGCTTGAATGGGTTCATATTCACCCTGTGACATTGTGATTTAGAGCTGGACATCATCTGCTTATCTTGCTATGTGTTATAATCTGAGCAAACAATATTTTGTAGATATTAAATAGGAGGGGTCCTAAGATTGATCCATGTGATTTTTAACAACTCCAATGAAAAGTTACTTAGTAACACAAAGAATACCTTGTTTTTTTAAGTAAAACTTGAACTAGGCCAGTACCTTGCCAGAAAGTCCAACCCATTTTTTTCAGTCTCTCCAGCTGTGCACTGCTTTGTTTGTCTATTACATAAGATCCCAGTAAAATAAATTGAGGTTTATGTTTAAAATGTGACAGAATGTGGAGATGTTCAATGAATGGTAAAACTTTTACAAGATGTTCTATTTCATATTATTGTTTATTACATATGTTAAGCTTTAGTGCCTTCATTTAATGATTTTCTGCTCTTTTTTTGTCCCCAATGCAACTTTCCACACTCTGTAAAATAAAGATCGAGACACTGCCAAATGAGCTGTTCCAGTGCAAAAAGCTTCGCACCTTGAACCTGGGGAACAACTGCCTCCAGTCCCTTCCATCACGCTTTGGAGAGCTGACCGCACTGACTCAGCTGGAGCTCAGAGGAAACCGTCTGGAGTGTTTGCCCGTGGAGCTGGGAGAGTGCAGACTGCTGAAGAGAAGCGGTCTTGTGGTCGAAGAGGACCTCTTCAACACGCTGCCCACCGAGGCTAAGGAGCAGTTGTGGAAAACTGACAAAGAACAAGCATGAACTCGTTTGTGAGGAAACCAAACGATACTGTGCGCTTTGGTCAGGATACAGAGTGGAAGCCCATGGTGTCCCTGAGGCACAAAGAAACAGGATGTGCTCTCGCTTCAGTGTACTGCCAGTAAAGTTAGGTATTAAACCAGTGCCAGTTTAGCAGACCAAATGCTGACTCTGGCATCTGCTGCTTGTTTTTTATTTCTCTTTTGTAAAACTTCCGAGGCTAGTGCCATTATGATCTTGATCTTTTGTTTACAGTATCATTTTGTGGTATTAATGGTTTAGAGGAAAAAAATGTAAAAGAAAACTACTGGCCAACTGAGCATATGTGGACTGCTCTGAATTCCAAAATAGGTTCCTATTTATATATATATTTTTAAAATATGTTTACTCTTGGGGGTTTATGTGAACAACTAAAGTTAAATTGCCAACCTTACAAAGTAAACACTTGGTGTAGCAGCGTATCGCTTGTACAACACTAATGTTAACCTAATTACGACATGGATCAAAGTGTTTCTGCTCTGCACTGTCGGCCGTGGTTCTCAGATACCTGTGCTGGCTTGGTTGGTAAAGTCTTGAAAATATGACATGAAACACATTAGAGGTAACTGAAAGTGCTGTAGTCAAAGATATAAAGTTGCCTTTAGGGAAATTGTGGTGGCATTAGTGCAGCAAAATTACTGTGCATGGATTGAGGTTTGAAAATAATTTGGATTTTTGACCTCATTCTGAAGCTATTTGTGTTCTCATCCTCAAGTTTAAGGATAAATCTTTCCACAAAATGCTACTTAAATGGGCATCATTAGGGAATGTTTTGTACAACTTAGACTCAGGGCGTGTTGGGGTTTTTTTAGGTGGAGTGGATCAAATTCTGTTCGGTGTGCTGTGTTTGTATTTTAAAAAGAAAAGAAAATTAAAATGCAAGTAGGTTTTGAACAAAAATTGTTTAAAAACTTGTGACTTTTGAAGTTGGATTTAGTGGAGAGAATGAGAACATTTTGTAACTTACTTGCTCAAGATGCTGATAACATTTTAGAGAAGAAGCTTGGATTATTTAATTGGGGTGACTTGTGTCCAGTAGGAAGAGTAGTTGTCTTGTAATCCGAAAGTTGTGGGTTGAATTCCAGGATCTTAGATGTGCCCATGGGCAACACACTTAACCACAAACACTTTGAGTAGTAGGGTATAACTTGAAAAGCACTGCATAAATTCAGTCCATTTACAGTTAAGCTAACATCCATCAGGGCTGGGCCGAGAAAACATTTTGGGAAGATAAATACTTTTTAGCAGTCTATAATGATATTTTAACCTTTGCACATTGTCACTTTTGTGAAAAACGTCCTTTACATAAAAAGCCATGGTAAGTGGCCAGGTTTTTTTGTGACCTGTTGCCAGTTGCATTGTTTGTGAAACATATTGCAAACTAGTTCTGTGGATCAAGATTTCTATTTAAATAGCATTTTAATGCAAAGAAGGGCAGAGTGTAATTTCTAAATTTGAGTTTGTATAAATTATTAACATTGCCGTTTTAAACAGAAATAGGCTTTGACTTTTCGACTTTGACTAGCCATTGGCTTACTGCGTAGATCAAACATATATTTAAATTCTAGTTATTCAGACAATATCTGACCATTGGTTGAGAGATTTTTTTTTTTTTTAAAAACCACTGAGTTGGTTAATTTATTTTAAGGAAACAAAAAATTAAGATTAGATTTATCTGCTTGAAAAACTGAGTTGTTACAATACATAGCTTATCACGTCACTCAAATCTGTTTAAAGTTCCTGATATGAACTTCATATCTTTTGTAACATATAATATGTTTCCCCTTGGATAATCCTGACCAACCTCATGAAGTAAATGCAGTTTTGCACAGATTTAGTGAAACTGACATTTTTAAATGAAATGTTTGAAGAGATGATATTACCATTAGAACACTGAAGTCAGCTAATAGGATGATTTTTACTTTTTTTACCCATGCAAATTTCTCATGATTTGAAATTAAATTAAAGCCAATTAAACATTACATTTTATTAATTAAAAGCAGAGAAAGAAAAACATGACTTCAAATTAATTAATAAAGAAATCATAGAATTAGCTGTATTAACAGTGTTATGTGGTATTTAAGTATCTACACTGTAACATATGCATGGTATAATCAAGAGTAAAATGCTATGGGTTAATATTATCATGTATTAATACAGACTTTTAAATAAAAAGTTCTCCGCATGATTGCTTTTATTTAAAACTGTCCTCCAGACGGTTTGAGGTTTGCATGAAAGACTTACCTTAGTAAGAGTAATTGGGGCTCTTCTTTAGTCCCCACATGTTGACCTCGACTGTTGTGTTTTTTGTGGCCATTAATATTTGAGAACAGTCCATTTTTTTTCTGCAAGCATTAAAAAATGTAGGAGCAATCTATCATCCAGTTGGAGAAAAACTGCAATCACTTTTATATTCACTAGCATAAATGACTTACGGTAGATGACTGCTCCTTGGACTGACTCTTGAAAGCTTTTCTGTACCTTGATACCGTCACACAGGCCCAGTCCTAATTCATACAGATAGAATTAGGACAGATAGAAATTTTGTTTTATGTCATCCTTTAGTCCAAATATTTATTTTTAGTCACCACCACTCCATTTAATTTCTTATAGAAGGGGATACTCCTGCTCGTTGTGTTGCTCTTCTGTGTAACTCGTGTCGTTTTTACTCATTCAACAATAACTACATTTGGCACCAGTAGTTACTTTTGCAGCTAAACTAGACATTTCCTAATATTGCATTCTTGCTTTGTTACAATACCGGTCATAACTTTATTTTCATATAAGCTAACAAGTAAAGGTTTGGAAATCTAACTTGAGCTTGTTGACCTAAAATGTGCAAAATTCATTTATTCACTTTTTTTTTTGTCACATGGATCTCATGTTTATATACCCAATTATGTTTTAATTTAAAGTTGTTTTTTTTTCTCAACTGTTGCAAGTGTTCAAAATGAAGTAAAAGTGTTTTATTTTATGTTTGAAGGTCACTTTCCTAGGATTTCTAATATTAAAACAAGAAAAAAGCCTTCGTTGTTATTAGTTTCATAAAGTGATGCAGTCAGGGAAGACTGTTTTTCTTCCCTGAATAAAAGTGTGAAAAAACACTCAGACAAGTGGCAGTCTTCACTATTTTAACTCTGCTGAAAAGTATGAAACATATTTTAAGCAACGTGCATCTAATTCAGTAGCATGTGTAGTTATGATAAATTGTGCAATATTGCCTTCATTTAAACAAAATGTGGGTTTTACAGGTTTGGGGGCATCAGCATCCTTTTTGATGCACTGTTTTTTTTTACTACAGGGATTTGAAGTATTGTAGGTGAAGTAGGTCATTTAAAATTATGTTTTTCTGGAGAATGCTTTTGCACTCTAGCACCTTTTCCCACAATGTTACATTTTGCAAATGCAATAATGGCACAAAACTAACATACGAGATGTATTGTTTGTGTTGTTTGTCTTGCTCTTGGGTGATTGCATACCATGAAAACAAAGTGTGTAAATTAGGATTCATTATCTTTAAAACGTGCGCTTCTGTAAGGTATGTCCAAAACCTGTTGGACATAGTCCTCTTACTAAGACAATCAACATTTTTGACCAAGTGTAAAATAAAAAGTGAAGTTGTAGTGAGTAAACATTTCCCATAGTTTGCTTGGATAGTTATTTGTGTATAGACTGTGTTTGTCTCATTCTTTTTTTAAACTTTTTGTAACTTTTCTTCTATTATGTCAGATATTATGTTGAAATAGTTTCTCAGGAATCCAGCTAGAACTCTTCTTTTTTCTATTGGTTGCCTATTGTTTTTTGTTTTGTTTGTTTTTTGTAATACACATGATTTTTGTTTAGATCTAAACTGCTAGGAGCATTTTGTGTGCTGTTTTCATTATTTTTTAAAGATGTCTTGAAAAAATAAAACCCTTGGCTTAATAATGAACTAAATTTTTACCATTGATCATGTATAAACTAGCTACTTTTAGATGTGTTATATTACAAAGGACAAGTCTGTGTGTTTGAATTATAGGGCTTTCTTCATGCTGTCATTCATGATAGTTTTTTTGGTTTTTTGTGGGTACAAAAATCATCATCAGTGTTTCTCTTTTCCAATAAAATGTGCTCATTCAGTTTTGTTGAGTAACTTTTTGTTGCCAAAACATGAAGAAAAAAAAGAATCCTAAGTATTTTTGCAGCACTATCATTATTCATGCTATAGTGTTTTGCTGTCTTATTTACATCTGCTTCTCGTTTGCCTGTGTACCACCCAGAACAGCAAAATAAACTAGGTTGAAAAGAATTGTCTAATCTTTTGTTTCTGGTACAAATTGTTCTTCATTGTCATTGATTCCCCTGTTAAAGATGTATTAAAATAAACAAAAATAAATTTCTTTCTGAAAGTGGAAACCTAGGATTTGCACATAGGTACCCAAGAAAACAATAGCAGATATTTAATGTATTTGGTGGTAAGCCTTTTTACTACTTTATAAACTAATAAAAGTATTTTCAGAGCTACAAGGATCCAGTTTAAGGACTTTAGAATTGGGGTTTTGTGCTCTATTTTCCTAACTTTAATAAGAATGAGAGCGGTGGCATTTTGGACCAGCTGCAGGTGTCAGAATTTTTAGACAGACCTATGAGGATGAGCTGTTCCAGATCCTGTTGGGACACGATATCTTCACAACACTAATTTCCACACACACTGTGAACATTTGATTGTTACACTGTGAACATTTGATTATTATCATTTTGTTGTTTTGAAAAAAAAAAATAACAATAATAATAATAATCCGACGAAAAGCTGTAAACGGTTTCATTTACACAGGATTCAAATTTTACTCAGCTTGGCCTGACCATAGACATGAACGGTCCTGACGACCAACGCTCAGTAGTTCTTCGCGGAACCATTAACCAAGGTACTCTATTCCAGCCGGATGGGTTTGTTGTATGCACCACAGCATAGAAGCAACATTTGAAATGGTAATTTCTTTGTAACATTTTATAAAAAGTTTGGGATGCGTTTCAAATAGTTTAACATTCTCCTAATCGATTAAGGGACGGCGTATTTTACAGATACTAATGACGTAATGACTATATTAACACCGCGGGTGTAACGGGGTTATTTGTCAATTTGAGCTAACATGCTCGGTGTGTCAAATAAGCCTCATTGATTCCGTTGTTTGTAATATATTTTTTAAATATGTTTCATGTTCATGTTTTAGGCAGTTACCCTCCACACAGATCTGGGAGAGATTAAGATTGAGCTGTTCTGTGAGCGCGCTCCTAAATCGTGTGAGGTGAGTTTAAAGCTGATTTTAATCTGATAAAGCCTCATCAATATCTGTGGAAAAGCTGTATTCACTTAATTATTATGTTTGGTCTGAGCTCAGAAAATTGAAACGTGTTAGGACAATAAATGTTAGAATCTAACAACATTGAGCTCTGAGATAATCTGTTTTGTCATTAGGTACAGACCCAGACAGCTTTATTACCAACTCTAGTAAAGATTTGTATAGGAGTGAATGAATGTACTCAAACTGAAGGATATTCTATTTCTATTTGTTTATTTGCCATGCAGTTGTTCAACATAAGTTTTTTCATATGTAGCAATAAAAGCTATGCGTAAAAGCATAGCTACACTGAGACTGTACACTGAGACATGCTACAGTGAAGGAAGAATGTATTGTAAATCTTTCTACTTTCTGTACCAGGTGTGAGAACATGTTTGTTTGCAGCCTCTTACGACAAGGAAAGTTGTAATTGAAGATACAGAGCAGCCAGTTTTGTGATTGCAAACCTAAAAAGTTAGCATAGAAAAGGCAGCAGAACACTCAATCTTGATTTCATGTTGAAATCACTGGTTTTTTATTTACTTTACAGAACTTCCTGGCTTTGTGTGCAAGTGGGTTGTACAATGGTTGCTCCTTTCATCGAAACATAAAAGGCTTTATGGTTCAAACCGGAGACCCGACAGGTATAGAGTTTATTACACACAAACATGAACACAGCGCTTTTCCTGACATTCTCACTATTTCTAGATTTTTTTCTTGATTGATTATTTGATTTTTTTAAAATTCTGCAGGCACAGGCAAAGGAGGAACAAGTATATGGGGTCGTAAATTTGAAGATGAATTCAGTGAGCACTTAAAGGTGAGCAAACCACTGTTTTTTTATTTACTTTAAAGTCTCTTTGTTTGAGACCAGCTTAAACATAAGAGTGCAGCAGGATTATTTGATTTCTCTTTCTTTTTAGCACAATGTCAGAGGAGTGGTGTCGATGGCAAATAATGGCCCCAACACCAATGGTTCCCAGTTTTTCTTCACATATGCCAAACAACCTCATCTGGACATGAAGTACACAGTGTTTGGAAAGTATGAAACTTATACAATGTACAGCTGTAATGATTCTGAGATTACCTATTGATTTATTCTGATTCAAACCCAAAGGAGAGACTTTTAATACATCTTCTGAAGTTCATTTTCTTTTCCCTTTATTTCCTCTCTCCTGTTGACTTGTAGGATTATCGATGGTCTGGAAACGCTGGACGAGCTGGAGAAGCTGCCAGTGAATGAGAAGACATTCCGGCCGCTCACTGAGAGCCGGATAAAGGACGTGACCATTCATGCCAACCCATTTGCTGGATAGACGACTCTCACCACAGATATTCAGACCTGTTCTTTGTTGCTTCAGTGAGGCAGAGGATACAGGGCCTTTCCAGAGTTAAAATGGATTGCTTGTCAAAGGGAGAAAAGTAACTGCAGCAAAAAGAAAACAGTTACACCAGGCAAGAACTGACTATGAAGGTCCAAAGTTCTTAGTAGATTTTTTTGATAAGGAAATACACAACTTGATAAAAAAAAAATCACACCTTGTGCTTTAGCCACTTTTTTTTTAGCTCCATGTCTGAAACTCGAGGTTTTTCATAAAAGATTTTTTTTTTTTTATCTGTTCTTCTAAATTTGTTCACAATCAAGCCTGACCTGGATACATAGTCAAACCCTCCTCCTGCTTCATTTTCCTTTTTTAGTCATATTAATAAAAAAGATAAATACATTTTTCAGTATACTTGTGTGTTGTCTGGTATTGCATAATGCTATTGAGAAAACGTGCCGAGAAGCTTAAGTTTGGGCAGAATTACAGGTGCATCTCACTTTATTGGAATGTCATTGAAAAGTTTATCAATTTCTATAATTTAGCTCAACAAGTCAAACTCCTATTGATATTCTATATTACATTAAAAATGAAATATTTTAATTCATAAATGATGACCTAGTGAAAAATAAATGTGCTCTGTGTCCCCAATACTTGATCAGGGATCCTTCTTGTATTAATGCGTAGGTGCAGCATTGCATGGACACAATCTGCCTGACGTTATATATGTTTTCAAGACTACTGCTGAAAAGTTACAAGTTTAAAAACAAACTGAATCCACTTTAAATACTTTGTTGGTTATTTAAATGGACTTATTTTAGCTTTAATCATGTCATAATGTCATTGCGACAAACCTGGAGTGTTCCTAGCATGTATGAAGAATTTATTATTGGATTAAAATAGTATCCAATAATTCCAGGAAGGTAAGTGATACCAAAACTTTTGTTTCTACCGTTTTCATGTTCTCAAGGGATGTGGGGTTTTGTTACCTGTACACAGGGGTGTACAAACTTTTTGCCATGTGAGCTTAATAACACATTTTAATTTCAAACTGAAAACAAATGTTGCGTTGTACAAACATGTTCCATTTATAGAAATACTGTCACAATTCAGTGAAATACCCTAATTTGGGGCAAATTTGCAACACTCTTGAATTGTAGTCGCAAATGACCTTGTGGTCAGTCTTATGACGCCATAGTTATTAAAATAAACAAAAATAAACTACCAAATTATATCACCGCGTGTAATAACTCTAAAAGACAAACGTTTTACTTTTAGAATTGATTCATGTTTTTTAGGAGGCACCTGTAGCACCTGTTCGCATAATAAACTAAAAATCTGGTGCTGGTTTGTCATATTACGTCATCAGTGGTGGACAGACCTTGCTGGTCCTGGATTAGAAACCATAGACATAAGCAAAACGTTCAAAAATGGCTTCAGAAGACGCGTTTAAAGTGAGTCGTACTTTAAGATGGTTAATTCGCGTTTTTCGTTAAATGCAGTTGAAGAAAAGCTTCCTTCTGCATGTTTGTTTACCTTTGTGTGCAGTCATCTGATAGTTTCGGTTTCTATGTTGGTGTTTTATTTTTTTGCAGGTGTCATCACTGAGGGGGAAGGTGTCCCTGATAACTGGAGCCAGCTCGGGGATCGGGGCTGGTACCAGCGTGCTGTTCGCTAAACTCGGAGCTCTGCTGGCTCTGAACGGCCGAGACGTGCAGAACCTGCAGAAAGTAGCCAAGCAGTGCGTCGAATGTGGCGCTGCTGAGGTACACTCTTTTCCTAGGATCTGTGTACAAATTTGCATTGAGCCAAAAGTATAAACAGGTGCATTCAAACAATTTCCGTTTATAACCCCGAGAATTAGCCAATATTTAGTAAATATGAGCAGATTGGCTAGGGTTTCAGTATTTTTTAAACATATTTATTTCTTATCAAAGATTTTATGAATGAAAACTCTCTGAATGATCTACAACTGATTCACCATAACTACATTTTTCTGCTTCAAGTTTGTATTGTAAATAAAACATTTTACTGCAAGTGTAAAATTTTGACTTTCTTTTTTATCAAATGAATAATAATATAGTGTCAGTTTTCTTCTACAGCCTCTGCTTCTTCCTGGAGACCTGACTGATGAAGACACAGTGAGGAAGACTGTGGAACAGACCATTAGCCGCTTTGGCCGGCTGGATGTCCTGGTTAACAGCGCTGGCATCCTGGCTATGGGCAGCATTGAGACCTCAGACTTGGCTCAGTATGACAAGGTCATGAATGTTAACGTCAGGTAGGATTCATGGGAGACACCATTCAAATGTATGTGGATGTAGATCAAATATATATTTAGAAAGTCAGCTCAACTCAATTTTGGATTTATATTTCTGTGTACAAAATACATAGAAATGCATTCTTAAAATCTCTAATCAGTCGGTTATTTTCAGTCTCAGATACTCAGAAACTTGTGATACTCAGTTTCACACTGATTTAGATGTTGCAAAAGGAACTTTTCTCATGAGATTAAAATCAATCGGATGTTGATTTTTTTGTCTTTAAAAGGTAATTTTGTGTGGTCCAACCAAAAGATGCTTTAGTCCACTTTAGTCCAGTTTATGTGACCTCGGGGTGCCTGCAAGGCAGCTGCGTTTATTTATTTTGATAATTTAGAAGTTTTGTTTGTAGGTAGAGTTTAAACAGTGTTTTATGCCTTGCTGCACTTTCCTCTGCACTGTGATTTCTCTTTATTCCAGAGCTTTCTTAGGGGCCTCCAAGCCATTTAATATTTATTTTCAGCCTCGTCTGTTGTGTTGCATACCTAATGAGTTTGTCTGATTTTTATGTTGATTGTTTCTAATAATACACTTTATGTATTTCTCCCAGAGTGGTCTTTAATCTTAAATATCTGATGGCTGAAACTTTCAGCCATCAGATATTGTTGCTTACAGATTTCATGTTTCAATACATTTGGAATTGTAAGATTTAAAATTCAACAATTTTATTTTGGGCTGTTTGTTATAAGAGCCTATGTGATTTTCTGTAAAATACAGATGGGTTTTGGTCAGTTTCAAATATCACAGAGAAGTTCATTTATTTCAATAAATTAGCTGAAAGAGTGAAACAGATCGGTACATGGGTTGCTAAGGAAGCACCGGATGCTTTAATAGCATTCTTTAGCTTGCCTGCATTGTTGTGTTCAGCTTATCTCATCCTCTTATTGAAAAACATTCCATATAATCACTATTGGGTTTCCATGTGTTTCCTGGCAAGTCAAACACAGATATTCCCTAGTCAAAAATCTAGATGCAGATGCAGAAGATGCAGATTTCTGAAATCTGCATCTTCAGAAAGCTTTTCAGCAGAGGGAAGGACAAATGTCTGCAACAATTACTGGAAGCAAAAAGGTTTTAATCATTTTTTAATTTCCCTTCATGCACCTTGAAAGAATAATGGAAGTTTGTATCCTGTATTGTATGAACTCCTAATGCTGTTTTTGATTATGTGCAGCCATTGAGTACAGTTAAAAAAAATCCCATTAGGCATTAATAGATTACATTCATTATAATATGAAAGTTTCACATCATTTGAAGAATTATGAATACAATTTAGGAGAAAGAGAGTTTTTTAATCATAACCTTGTGTTTCTGTTTTCCATGTGATAAAAATTCATTATCTTCTCCTTGAGTTGTTACTGCTGCAGCTGCAGCTCTGGGCAAGATACTTTTATTGCCTTCTCGATTATTAAAAGAACGGCTCTCAGGAATAATCTGATTGGTTTCAGTTGTTTTTATTTCTTGTGTTCTCCTTTATATGTCAGATGATGAGTCTAGGGGGAAATTTGTAGTTTAGCATTTGGTATTTTTGTATCACGTGTTTTACAGTTTTAAAACTACAAGGAAAAAATCTTCAAAAAATACCTGAGGGTTCTTTCATGTTGCTTGTATCCTGATAGGTTTAGTCTAATTTTTCCTCAGCATCCAATCTATCATCACTTAAGTCATTTTGCATTAATTATATCATTATACCATTAATTATATATATATATATGTTATATTAAAACATTCTTTATTAGAAGAGTGTGGGGAGGGCTTTACCTTATCAAGTTTATTGTTTTTACTGTTAGTGCCTTATATATAGCTTTAGTTTGCAAGAAAGTAGGATGCTGATACTAAAGCTGTGCAAAAGGCACCAAGTCTAGTGTAACTGAATCAGGTGAACCAACCCTTTAAATTGTATTTTGAATAGGCATATAAGAAATACAATTTTCACTTCTTTAGATAATAAAACAAATTCTTACATGTCTTCCAATTCCATTCACAAATGTAAAAAAACCCAAACTTTTATTCTTCTGATAATTGAACCAATGAATTTGTTTGTTTTATCACTTAATATTATTAAAAGCAGTTTATTATTTTTTAAAGCCATATGATCTATCTCTATACCCTCTTCTTTTATCAGTACCCCTGTTAAAGAGGTGTAAAACGTCCAAAAATAAATTAATATTTTATTGCAGTAGCATAATCTCTCACTGAGCAATAAACTTCTTCATTTTGTTGTTTACAGTATGAGGTAAATTCTAGAAGGTTTTAGCAAATTTCACATTTTTAAGTTTGTGGAAAATAGGACTAAAAATGCTTTTTCCTTCCATCAATCCTAAACAACTAGCTAGCATGAAGATTTTATTTTAAGTTTTTATGGAGACTTGTTGACACCAATGCTATTCTTTTCTGCAGTTCAATGTCAACATTCGAGATTTTTCGTAACCTCTCAACATCTTCCGTGTTGTACATGGTGACAGGATAAACATGACACTCATGCACCTGGTGGACAGAGTCTAAGAAATGAGGTCTCTGTAGTTTTATATTTACACCCCAGATAAAAACAGTCTTGGATTACTAATTAAAATAATCTAATCAGCTGAAACATTTAAAGTATAGATAATAATAATAATGATTTGATTACGTTTATTTTTAGAGGCTGTTAGAGGCAGTGATAATTGTGGCATCTGTGACTTTATAAAAAAGAAAAAACCCTGTTATGAATTTTTTCCCCACCATGAAGCAGCCTTTTCAGTCTTACATGTGTTTATTTATTCAAAGGTGAAGAACTGCTATTATGCAAATGTATTGTGAACTTTGTCTTGAAAATGTTTTTGATGATGTACCCACTGTATTAAGAAAATCAATTTTCTATAGCACATTTATTTCCTCACTGTACTACCTTTTCCTACTACTCTCCAATTGCTCATTATTTGAGGTTATAGCTTCTGTTCTGCTTTCCCGCTATATAGCATATTATATCATCCACAGCATTTCTTTTTAGCTGTGACACCATTCGACAACAGGACCTGAGCTATTGCTGTCTGTTACTTAATCTGTTCTCTGTATACAGTTGTGGTCAAACGTTTACATACACTTATACAAAACATAATGTCATGGCTGCCTTGAGTTTCCAATAAGTTCTACAACTCTTATTTTTCTGTGATAGAGTGATCGGAACACATACCTGTTTGTCACAAAAAACAGTCATAAAGTTTAGTTCTTTCATAAATTTATTATGGGTCTGCTGAAAATGTCACCAAATCTGCTGGGTCAAAAATATACATACAGCAACATTAGTATTTTGTTGCATGTCCCTTGGCCATTTTCACGGCAACTAGGCGCTTTTGGTAGCCATCCACAAGCTCCTGGCAAGCTTCAGGTCGAATGTTTGACCACTCTTCTTGACAGAATTGGTGCAGTTCAGCTAAATGTGATGGTTTTCTTGCATGAACCTGTTTCTTTAGCACTGTCCACATGTTCTCAATGGGGTTTAAGTCAGGACTTTGGGGAGGCCATTCTAAAACCTTAATTCTAGCCTGGTTTAGCCATTCCTTTACCACTTTTGATGTGTGTTTTGGGTCATTGTCCTGTTGGAACACCCAACTGCACCCAAGACCCAACCTTCGGGCTGATGGTTTTAAGTTTTCCTGCAGAATTTGGAGGTAATCCTCCTTCTTCATTATCCCATTTACTTTCTGCAAAGAACCAGTTCCACTGGCAGCAAAACAGCCCCAGAGCATAATACTACCACCACCATGCTTGACAGTAGGCATGGTGTTCCTGGGATTAAAGGCCTCACCTTTTCCCCTCCACACATATTGCTGGGTGTTGTGGCCAAACAGCTCAATTTTTGTTTCGTCTGACCACAGAACTTTCCTCCAGAAGGTTTTATCTTTGTCCATGTGATCAGCAGCAAACTTCAGCCGAGTCTTAAGGTGCCTTTTCTGTAGCAAGGGCTTCTTTCTTGCACGGCAGCCTCTCAGTCCATGGCAATGTAAAACACGCTTGACTGTGGAGACTGACACAGTCAAGCGTGCTTTTTGATCTGCTTTTTGATTTGGAGATCAAAAAGCAGATCTCCAAATCCTTGCAGACCTGCTTTTTGGTGATTCTTGGTTGACTCTTGACCATCCTGACCAATCTCCTCTCGGCAGCATGTGATAGCTTGCGTTTTCTTCCTGATCGTGGCAGTGACACAACTGTTCCATGCACTTTATACTTGCGAATAATTGTCTGCACAGTTGCTCTTGGGACCTGTAGCTGCTTTGAAATGGCTCCAAGTGACTTCCCTGACTTGTTCAAGTCAATAATTCGCTTTTTCAGATCCACACTGAGTTCCTTTGACTTTCCCATTGTAGCTTTTGTGGCTGAGTCTAATCACTGGGTCAAATGAGCCCTATTTAAATGGGCTCATGAGAAGTCAACAGCTGTAGTCAATCAGAATCACTTACAAGAAGTGAAGAGGCCATGACATGAAGCTAATTTGATTGACACAACTCTCTACATCACCAAAATTGACAATTTATGTTGCTGTATGTATATTTTTGACCCAGCAGATTTGGTGACATTTTCAGCAGACCCATAATAAATTTATGAAAGAACCAAACTTTATGACTGTTTTTTGTGACAAACAGGTATGTGTTCCGATCACTCTATCACAGAAAAATAAGAGTTGTAGAACTTATTGGAAACTCAAGACAGCCATGACATTATGTTTTTTACAAGTGTATGTAAACTTTTGACCACAACTGTAGATAAAACACTTGAACTTGTTTGTGCTTTAACATAGAAAGTACTCCAGGGCCAGTGATTCTTTGTTTGTTTTTTTTGTCTTTTTGTATTCCTGTTTGAATCCATATTTCTATATATAAACTACAAATGTTTTAGTTTGAGACAATCGTCGTTGTGAATGAGTGCTATATAAATAAACTAAAATGAACTGAAATGAAGGACAAAGAGAACTTTGGAGTAGCATTTCATGTGTTTTCTCTCTCTTGTCTCATTTATCACACTTTCTACAACATCAATTCAATTTGTGTGTTAAATGAAGGTGAACATTGAAAGAAAACAGCATGTCATAAAAAAAAAACATTTCCTTTACCCACAGATTTCCAAACAGCATTAATTCAACACAAACATCAGATCTCAGCAGCAGCAAAAAGCCGTCTGACACAAATTGTGTGAATGTTTGTGGGCAGGTGTGATATTGCTGTTATCACACTACTGAATCCAGTCACAGATGTGGGATTATTTTCCCTTCAGCAATAATAATACCCTTGTTGACAAGGAATCTGTCCCTTTTTACCCACTTTTAGATGATGGTGACTTCATATTTGATTCTTAAGCTGATTTTTCCGGCACTATATCTTTTCTGTTTCCCTGATCAGATCGGTCTACCACCTGACTCAGCTCTGTGTACCCCACCTGATCAGGACCAAAGGCTCCATTGTCAATGTTTCCAGTGTGAATGGACAGAGATCTGTGAGTATCCTTCTTAAACAACTATTTTTTTACATGGTGTATAGCTTTTAGTTATCCTTATATTTTATATTGTTTTCTACTGAAATTAGATTTTTTGTGTGATTTGATTGCCATTGTGAGTTGTTTACTGCAGTTTGCAGTTTTGTTTTGTGCTGCTGTGATACATAGATTTTCCTGTGGAGGGATTGATAAGTTCATCCATCGGGATGCAAACTGTTAATGGAAACACTGTAAAGCATGTGCATCATGTTTTGTTCTAAACGTAAAAATTGAGATGTGTCTTCTTTTCAGTTCCCTGGTGTGTTGGCTTACTGCATGTCCAAATCCGCCATTGACCAGTTTACACGTTGTATAGCTCTTGGTAAGATAAATATTGTTTTTAATAGAAAGTACTGCACTGCACTTACATGTACTGAGCATTATA
Organism: Xiphophorus couchianus; assembly: GCF_001444195.1. Lineage (NCBI taxonomy): Eukaryota > Metazoa > Chordata > Actinopteri > Cyprinodontiformes > Poeciliidae > Xiphophorus > Xiphophorus couchianus. Next base: position 6,656,345 of record NC_040239.1, read on the forward strand.
TGACTGCTTCATTTTACCTGTAGAGCTGGCATCGAAGCAAGTCAGAGTAAACTCTGTCTGGTACGTGACTGGAAGCTCTTACTGTTTCTTTTTCTGAAATTATTACTTTCACAGAACTAAATAGTTCGTTCTATTTCTTATAATAAACATATTATAAGATGTTTATTCTGTATTTGTGTTTTTAATCTCTTTAGTCCTGGAGTGATTATCACAGATGTCCACAGAAGAGCTGGGCTGGATGAGGGCCAGTATACCCAGGTAATAAAACAACAAATGCTGGTCGAACCGAGTCTATTTTGCATGAGGGACTTTTAAACAGACAGCCTTTTATGTTCTTGGTGTCTGTTTTACCTGATGTAGGCTTTTTTGAAACAAATTTCAAATTGCAATCTGTGTAAATTGGCCTGCAAGCACACCACTGTTAAAACAGATTTATTATACTGTGTTGTAAATAAAGGAAAGCTGTGTAAAACAGTGAGTAGTTGTAACACTTCTTTTCCTGACTGGCTCAAGTCACAAGATCATAAAAAGCAATGAATGGAATTGGTCAGTTGTTTGATTAAATATTAGGGCTCGTAACAGTCCATTTATCGGTGCCAATTGCAGTTTATTCATGCTTCATTTATTATACGTTCTAACAAATATTTGATTATTAAAAATATTAGCTGTTACAGTCTGAATTGGATTTCATTGTTACATAAATTTGCCCAACACTCTTCACACATCCAAACATCCTTGTTGACTTTCCAATCCTCAGTTTCTTGAAAAGTGCAAACAGACGCACGCCCTTGGCCGGCCGGGTGAGGTGGAAGAGGTGGCGCACAGCATTGCCTTCCTGGCGTCCGACGCTGCCAGCTTCATTACTGGAGTGAACCTACCGATTGATGGGGGTCGCCATGCCATGTGCCCACGATGAGGGATGTTAACATGCAAAAGCCTGAGAATAAAGGCATTTTGAATAAAGTGTCTCAGTGAGTTTTTTGTTGGTTTGTTTGTTTTATCACAGAAGATGGGAAGAAAAAGTAGGCGTATTATAGTAATTTAGAGTCATTTAATGTTTGCAAATGTAACCATTTTGGCCAACTAAAATGTAATAAAGTGTAATATTGTTGGATGTAATAACATTTTGTCAGTTAATATGTTAAAGGTATAGCATTAAAAAATGTATTGTAAATCCAACATACGCAGCTGACATGTCAATAGGCTTTATGACTCTTTGTTTTTCATACAGTTGGCTCATTAAAAATAGGAAAATGAGTGCTATATAGCGTACTCATTGTATTCTTTTAAATATTTACTCAAACGTTTTTACTATGCAAGTTTACAACTTCATGTAAACTTGGATATTTAACACTGTGAGGATCATTGAGTTGTGTTTTTCATATTTGAAATTTAAATTATTTGATCTTGTTAAAACATGTATTATATAAAAGCTGTTTCTAAAGAGTTTCACACTTTATCTCAATTACCTGTGGAGTCATTAAAACTTTATTCAGCATCAAAAAAAAAGATTGTTCACACAACAAAAACTGATATTTACATTGTATTCTGTCATGTTAGAAATCCTCTGAGTTCACAGACTGGTGAGACCAATCATATTTGTTGCATCTTAAATAACCTTTAAAGCGCTGGTATCTGCTTCTGAGGTGGGGAGCTAATGAATATTTAAATAAGTTTTAAATAGAAATTATTGATACTAAATGGTTGCAGATAATAAACTTACATTTGACAAGAAAAACTTAACTTATGGTATTGAAAATTATACAAATAATCGTTAAACTGTCAAGATGATACTTCAAGAAATTGTGTGTGTGTATACTATACATTCTTCCCTTTTAAAGCACAGAGATAGCTCGGATGAGCGCTGACAAGAGTTTATCCCCAGAGTGTGCACAGCTTTAGCACCAGGTGTCACCTCTATGTTGTCCCAGATTAGATCAGGTCGTGGCTTCAGTTTGCGTCGAGTTGAGCGGTGCAAAGCGAGGTAGCATTTTTGACATCTTTGCTCCACGTTTGCACTAAAAGTGCCACACAACACTGTGAACATACCTACACGAACACTCATCACCGAGCTGCTAATTGAGGCTCAAGCAGAAACACCTGGAGTAACATTGGATACCTGAATGGGTGATATGACTGTATATCCCTACACGTTGCAAACTATAGCAATTGCACTTTAACACAGTACAGAGTACATTTACATCTATAAATAGTTTCATTTCAAGATGTATAATTTCCATATTTTTGTACAATTTTTTGCAGAACGGTTCGTCAGACCATGAATAAAAATATACAACAAGGTTTCAGAGATGACAAGTTTAAGATGCTCATCTAATTTTTCCGAAGGAAGCAACCGGCTCTTGTATCACACAACCAAGTCTTTGTTTTCAGTTGGGCCAGAAGTTTTATCTCTGCAATTTCAATGAGCTGTCTTTTTATAGTGTCCCTGCTGTTGTTTTTGTCTTGTTGTTTTTATTTTGCAGTCCAAGCATTTTTCATAGGTAGGGTGGAGGGCTTCGTTGTTTTCGAAAGTACAAAATCTTTGATGTTCTTCCTCCGTTTCAAAGCTTTAATGCAGTCGCTCCTTTGTGAAGTGTTCAGAGTCGGCGCTACAGGAAGCAAACAGGTCCGACCTCGAGGTGAAACCGCGCGCCGGGCTCTGTGGTTGGCAAATTGTGCACATCTATGATGGGAAGCAAAGTTGGGTCTTGGCTCTGGAAGATGAAGTGGGTCTGATGCCAGCGTCCGTCTCTGATCTGAAAGATACAATTATATAACAACACATGAGGCAGAAGACAAAGTGATGGCAAAATCCAGTTCTACCTTTTCTACAGGAATATCGAAAGTGGAGGTAAATTTCTAATTTCTATTCCAGAGATTAACGCAAGTGGAGTAGATCTAAATTTTATCAGCTTTTCTTTTTTTATATATATACAGTACAGACCAAAAGTTTGGACACACCTTTTAATTCAATGAGTTTCCTTTATTTTCATGACTATTGACATTGTAGATTCACACTGAAGGCATCAAAACTATGAATAACACATGTGGAAATATGCACTAAACAAAAAAGTGTAAAACAACTGAAAATACCCCTTATATTCTAGTTTCTTCAAAGTATCAACCTTTTGCTGTGATTACTGCTTTGCACACACTTTTCTTGATGAGCTTCAAGAGGTCGTCACCTGAAATGGTTTCCACTTCACAGGTCAACCTGCCCTGTCAGGTTAATAAGTGGGATTTCTTGCCTTATAAATAATCATGAAAATAAAGAAAACCCATTGAATTAGAAAGGTGTGTCCAAACCTTTGGTCTGTACTGTACATATATACAACCTGCCTTTTTATGAAAAGATCACCAGTCACTTTGAATAATGAACAGAGCTACCAGGTAACAATTTCCAGTGGAAATGGTCCCTTTGCTTTTTGTACTGTGCATCCAGAAAGTATTCAAAGCAGAGATATTCTGGATCAAAACTTGCTCCAGGGTGCACAAGGCACATGGTGAAGATCTCATGGTTTAATGGAGCTTGAAAAGTTCTGCAAAGAAGAGTGGGCCAAATTGCCTAAAGATCGGTGAGCTAAGCTTGTGCTATCATATTCAAAAAGTCTTGAGTTTGTAATTCCTCCAAAATTTGATCAAGAAAGTGTAAGTAAAGGCTGTGAATATGATCATAAATTAGATTTCTTGGTTTTCAATTTAATAAAACATTCAAAAGACAGAAGGGATAAATTTGAAACAATTTGTAATAAAGCTGTAACATAAAATGTTTTAAAAAATAAAGAGATGTGAAAACTTTATAGATGAACAGAGAAGTTCAAATGATCACAGGCGTGAATGGCATATGTTTTCTGGAGAACTCGAAGCAACTTCTCCTTGCTTCAAAAAAAATTTATTTGGGAGTGATGTTCTATAGACTGAGACATTTTGAGGACAAACTTGCTTCTTTATGTGCAGAAGAGTTGTGAATTTACTCTCTGCGCATCTGGAAAGTCTGTTGTGTTAAATTTTTCTAAACACACACACCAAATGTGGTTTTGGCCATTGTGCACAAACACTCAAGGATCACATAATTAAATACCTGTTCAATTACCCTACAAAAATATTGACTCAACCAATCACAGGATAGTAATTTAACTCCAGTAAACATTAAGACATGGTAAAAGCAACTTGTTTAAGGTCAAACGAGGCTTCAGAAGGGGGACCAGGAGATTTCAGTGACTTGCATTGTTGCCATGTTCAAACATTGTCTGAGTATTGTAGAAACTGCTAATCTACTGGTCTTAAAAATAGAACACAAATCTCCACAGTCACCAGACCTCAACCCAACGCAATTCTGGGATGTGGTGGAACAGGAAATTCCCCCCATGGATCAGATTACAAATCTGCAGTAACTGCATTATGCCATCATGTCAATGTGCACCGAAATCTCTGAAGAATGTTTTTACCACTTCAGAATCTACAATGCAAATGAAGAATTAAGAACAATCTATACGAAAATGGTGATCCGACCTAGTAATAGGTGGCCAATACAGTGAAGAGTGAATGTATTTTTTTCTTGGTGGAGACCTGTTATTGATTAGTACGTCTAATGTAATGTCTGACTTTAGCTAAATAAACCAAAATAAGACAAAAAACCAAGACCCAACTATCAAAAAATTGAAGTCATGCAAATTGCCTCTGTGCCCCAGTTTCTGTTATTGTGCAGGAGCCTGCTGCAGGCAAGCCAATTTGTGTTTGCAGCTACAGCAGAGACAAACATTAGATTAATGCTGCAGCTTAATGCATTCTGCCATTTCTAATTGAAATGTAAAAGGAGATCATTTGGGTTTTGTTTTTTTTTTTTTAATTAAATTTCAAACAAGTATCTCTATCAAAGAAAACACCATGTTACTTGCTTGATATCAATATAATTTGCGCATTTCTAATGAAAGGCTAAAATTGTGGTTCAGCTTAACTATCTAAAACGGTGTAGCAGAATCACTTTAAAAGCTGCATTATGTTTCATTCATGCACAAATTGGTAAAAATGTCTAACATTTTATGTATTTATGTATCCAATTAAAAAGCTATTGTTTACTGTTTAGCGATACAATGGATGGGAAATTGCTTAGTTTATGACTTTTAGTTGAGCCAGTTCTACAGAAGGTATTTTTTAAAACAACCTTTCCCTTTCCTTCTTTAATGCATCTTCCTTATAGAGGATTGTTTCTCATAAAGTCTGTCCATGTAAAAATGCAAAAACACAATAAAAAACTAAACTGAAATGCTGTCAGCAGCTGCCAAGCTAACAGACCCTTTCCATCTTTTACTTCTTTGTGTTTTATGGTTGATTGCAAAAAACAATTATACTGCCAGCTTCTGCACCAGAGGAATCACCTCCTGTAAACAAAGGCGATTGCACTGCAAACTTGCCAAAAGTCTCTTGTTTTCCTGTCTAGACATCAATACTGCAAACAAGAATTAATGAAAATCTTAACCCTGAAGGGAGCTTTCCAAAACGTTTGTTTTCTGCGAAGATGAAAGGCAAAAGCAGAAACAAAATTAGCTTCAACTGTGTGCAGGAAAAGCTTTGAAAAATGCTTCATAAATAAGGGTTGCTGCTGAATAAATTTGTCAAAGTTAAATCCTTGACCTTAATCAGCCATACTATATTGAATGTGAACCAAAATCAGTTAATTTGAGAATTGTGCATCACACAATTTAGGCAGCAATTTAACTTTTAGCAATTAAAGTTGATTATTAAAGCTTTAATATTGGGGTTATTTGAACCCCAATAAGGTGCAAAATGAGGGATCTGAGGAACTTTGTTAGAAGTCTAAACATCTCCCCTACTGTAGCTATTAAGACCACAAACTTATTTATATGCATAAACATCAGCATTATTGCAAATTAGTTGTGGTTGTTGTCAGCACAGCATCAGAACAAAAAAGTTTGGTTCGCAGTAGACTGCAGTGATCTGCTAAATGAACCATCAATGTTTACACGTGAGTATCCCAATTTACAGCTTTAGAGACATTCATTAGTAATTATTTAATGTTAGAAAGGTCATCACATTGTTACTGTCAATCTATGTGTTAATAAAAAGAGCCATACGCAGCAGTCGTCCCTGGGTATCTGAGGCTCCAGAAGGTCCCCCGGCTGGATCTCCTCCCCGGTCCAGGCCTTGAAGCTTACGGACCTGGGTGAAGGCTGCTGGGTGGGACCTTCGGCCCACACAGAGGCGTTGAGGCAGTGAATTATGATGTGCTGCACAGCCTCGGTGCTCAGCAGGTGGATAAAATTCATCTGGATTTGACCCACTCCAATTTCCAACTACAGAGAAAACATATGACCAGTACTGAGAAACTGGAACACTTCAGACTGATTAACATGATTTAGTGTATCAAAAAAGGATATTTTAGTACTAAAACATGGACACGTCTTGAAATGAGCTCTAACGTGGGAAAAAATCTGATTTTGTGGTTATCACATCACATTAAGCTTTTTTGTCATCATTTGCCTGGAAAAAGCTAAGGCGACTTACAGACCAAAAACCTAAATCAGAGCTCTCTAAAATTTCTCAATCACTGCTGTGCCTTTCAAAACCTTTTATAAACAGTGTGGCAGCATTCATTGGTTGTTAAACCTCTTCACTCTGATGCCTCCAAGTCAAATCCAGCTCAACCAATTCCCTTCATACATTATGATTATTAACAATGTCTGCCTTTGTGTAAGTAAATCTCACTTTCAATACAACTGAAGGCCTCAAAGGTTTCTTAAGACCGTTAGAGAACAAATAGCATCATGAAGACCACAGAATACAACAGACACATCAGGGAGAAGGGTTAGTAATTAATGTGTCAAACTTCATATCTGCAAGCCAAAGTCTAAAAATGAAAATCGTTTGGCACAACTGCAGACCTACCAAGACATGGTCACCTGCCTAGATTGAATGCATACCAAGAAGAGCTCTTAAACATACAGTTTCTGCAAACAGTTTGCATGTTCTCCCCATAAGCTTGTGCTTGGATACTTTGGCTTCCTCCAACAGTCCAAAACAATCACTCTTAATTCAAATGGTCTCTGCAGTTGTGGGTGTGTGTGTATGTTTGTTTGTCCTGTGTGTCTTTGTGTTTCTGTTCAGCTCTGTTTAGGGTTTACCTTAGGCACCAAAACTCACCGTAACCTGGCACAGACAAGCTGTTACAGGTAAATGATGGATAAATGAATAGATGTTTGGATTTATTAAGCCACATCAAGCTTTTCATAATGTCCCCTAAAAAACAGCACAACTTTTCACCACATTCAAATAAACTGCAGATGTTGGTGGTCTAGTTTGATCTAATGTGTGTGATTTATTTTAAACAGAACTTACACTGACGTAATTCACTCAGAAATATGATCAACTACTGCTTTTTCAAAGTTTTAAGTCATTCTTGCTGATCTAAGCCTAAAAATAAACCCATTATTCTATGAATCACTTACATCTATCTGTATGACAGATTCTGAATTAAGAATGACTTTATGTTTTTATAATTTTCTTTGCTCCTTCTGCTGGAAATATGTTGGCCTACGCCTTTGCCATTGTGTGGAATCCAAACATTTTACCCTGTATATTAAAGATAAAATAACTCCAACAGACGAAGGTTAGATAAAGAAATTTACTTTCCAGATGAGAGTGCATTTGATTGTATCCAACTCTGGAGACTTAATGCAATACATTTAGATTTACTGTTCTAACAGGCCATCCAAATTGTTCCAAAAGCATGCTTAAAAGCAAAAACCAGGACGGCTACACGCCTGTTTGTCACAAGTGATATTTACAGTCTTAAACTCTTTGCTTCTTTAGCTTTTTTGTTGGATATCCCTTTTTGAGATTTATCTGGAGCATTTCCCTTAAGGATAATTACAGTTATGTGTTCATTCCCCTACTTGTACCCTCTGTAGAATCTGAGAGTTAAATGTTCATTACAGCTTCATCTACAAAGCTTCGTAAAAGTATTCATACCTCTAGGAACTTTTTTTCCACATTTTATCACTTCACAATCTTCAGTGTTGTTGAATTGGCTTTTGTGTGATAGACCAATGCAGACAGTTCATACTTTGAGAATTTTATGCAAATAAAAATTTTAAATATGTGTCATGGATTTGTATTAAGCTTGAACCAATTTATTGTTGTAACCACAGTAGAAAGTCCTTTTTTTTTTTTTTTTTGCAAATTAGCTCAAGCCCAGTCAAATGGGATGAAATGCATTATTGAATAACAATTTTCAAGTCATATCATAGATTCTAAATTAGATTACTTTGATTTAAATCAAAGTAATCTAATTTAAATATAAATATTCTAGTTGAATGTTTATATTTGTCCTAATGGAAAGTGACCCTACAAAGCAGTACTACCTTTTATTCCATGAATGACATCTATTTACCACCCACCATCTATCCATAATCTCTTATAAGTGTCCCTGTCTCTCCTGAAGGAAAACATCACCACACCCAGATTATCCCACCATTTTTTACCATCTGAATAGTAATGTGGGATGTCAGGTTTTTCACAACATACAGAGTTCTAATGGCCAAATAGTTGAATTTCAACAATACCTTTCTTCTTGCAATTGCACCATAAGTCAAATTTGTTGATTTAATTTAGGGATAACAGACTAAAGGGGGCTGGAAACAAATGCATGCCTCTCTTTTTAGATCTTCATTTGTCATAAAAGGTTCAGCCATTCTCTTAACGTATCATATAAACATTGATGTTTGTCATTACATTGTGGAAGGCCCTGTAGGTTTGGTTAAGAAGAAATGCAAACAAGTTCAAACCTTTGAAACTGTAATAGGTTTCAGACAAGTTTGTCCTCCACCAGTGAAGTTACACATCACTTCAATGCTGTCTGCACTGCATCCAAGGTTTGGATCGATCCAGTAAGCTCCTGCGAAAAGAAATCAACCACAGAAGAAAACAAAGTCTGACTAACTGACACAGAACAAGTGCATAGACGCAACATCCAGTTAAACGACTCCTCACCGTCGTACATCCGCTGCTCACAGTTGTAAAGATCCAGGCAGGTTCGAGCCGGGTTGCGTCTGGTTCCCAGCGGGTTCTTCAGGCTGTGGATCAACGTGCTGAGGTGGTGAAGGGTCTTCAAGATCTCCGTGCCTTGGTCTAACATGGGCAAGTCCATGCTTTGATAATTCTAGTGTTAATGTGAGTTTTTACACAGTTTAGGGTCAAAATGTTCTGCAGTTTAAAGAAGAAAATCATATCATGGCTTACAGTTCCATTAAAAACTGACCTCTTGCTGTAGAACAGCAGGAGGATCCATGATGATTTCCAAAGCAGGACGGAGAGCTTCATTTCTCTGCAGTCAGAAGACACACTTAGTTTGTATTTTGTCAGCATTAAACCCCAAATTATGATGTGAGAAGAAACAAACTTACTAGTAAATGCTCAGAACTTGGAAGGCCCTTCAAACCAGCAAAAGAAAAGAGGCATTAATACAGCAATCTCAGCCCCATCTGCTCTTCTTGTTAGCTTTCTTCTACTGTGTGTGTCAAGCGTCTTTATAATAATCTATAATCTAGAGTTATGGTGTTCTATTCTCACTAAATATGAAGATACGCAGAGACAAATTAATGATGTGCATGAAATGATGCATGAATAGAAAATAAATTATCCATAACTGCAGAGGAGACGAGCGGCCGGCTACAACACAGCTGATCACAAAGGAACAAAGGCAGGCCTGAAAAGAAAGATTATCTGCTCCAAATAACACAGTTACAGTTCACCCTCTGCATTTTTATTCCTCTAATAGTTTTCCACCAAGAATGTGTCTAAAATGTGCCATTTTTCCACATACGAAAAATGAAATCTAATCTTAAAATCTGAATTTTAGACATTTTAATGTGTGGTCACTTCATGTTGACCAAGAAACCAGAAGCTGGGACTAGAGATGTTTTTTTTTCTGTCAGACCTCAAAATTAATGTCAAACATTGCAATATCTAAGATTTAAATAAGACAAATGAATGATTGTTTGATATATTTGGTAGGTTCAAATATTTCCAGTGCCATGCATTAGAATTCAGTTTGTTTATGTTTTGCTGACCTATGCTGAGCTAAACCTTCATTGCTCATTGTAGCAAATTTGATATTCAATAGTGAAAAAACAAAAGCATAAATTCTGAACATAAAATTTGTTCATATTAAGCTAACTATAGGAGGGTTTAGTTTAGCAAAATAGCTAAAGCTCAGTCTTACTGGATGCACAGCATCTTTGAATAGTAGTTTTTAAGTTCTGACAGATTTTCAATTCAGTTTCGGTTGGGACATAGATTGGGCCATTCTGACCCAGGGACCCATGCTTTGTTGCTGTAGCCCAGTTGCAAAGTCTATTGCAAATTTTCTTTTAGGGTTGCTCTGAGCTTCGCTTCATCCACATGCCCATCAGCTCTGACCAATTTCCCTGCCCCTGCTAAAGAAAAGTATCCCCACAGCAGAATATTGCCACATTTACTAACTCAAAATAAAAGAAATATGCCCAACAAGAAGACAAAAAACTATGAAGACTGTGCTCCCTTGCTGACCACAAAACAGTAGAGAAAAAATGAACAAAGAAAGTAGAGAGTCCCTACTAGCTTCCTTTGTGTGGTTTGAAAATCACTGATCTGCCTCTTAAAAATTCATCAAAAGCACCACAAAAACACACAGTGTGTGTGACACAGACACCAGATAGCCACAAATAAAAACCCAGGGAGAAAGAGTGAAGTAACACTATGTTATGACACACTTTATGTTGTTGCTGATAAGCTGGAACACATCCACCACTAGAAGAAAATCCCTAGACGTCAGTGAACGCAACAGTGCAGTGTTAGTTTTCCACCATTCCACCATTTTGCATGCAAGTTAAAGGTGCAGTATTATGTATTTTCCAGGCACATAGTGGCATTTTACAACATTAGGATTTTTAAAACATTTTTATAAACCAACACAGAACAGTTATGTGCTTGGTTTATGACAAATGGTAACAATATAAATACATTGAAAGTTGTGTCTTTAGTGTGCCAAATGTGGAAAAGTCCCAGAGAAATTTGTAGTTTTGCAAATCAGTGCACAACACAAACCTGAAAGTTGTCTGTAGACTGTGACAAGCTGACACTATATGAAGTATTAATGAATGTGAAAGTAATTTATCTATTTTTCATGTGTTTAACATGCAAAAAGGAAAACCTACTGGTGGCCCAGGTGGTCCTCGAGGACCAGGCGATCCCTAAAAAATAATTAAAAAATTAAGAAATTAAAACATTTACATTTTATATAACAATATATAGTAATTTTGTTCTTACACATATATTAAAAACTACTTACATTTGGTCCTGGTAACCCCTTAGGGAGAAAAAGAAACTGATTATGAAATAAGAATAAAGGCAGAAAAACTTTATCATTTCTAAAAAAAAAAAAAAAAACTTACCATCTTTATCTGGTGTACTTTATTGCTAAAATTACTCTTCTGCCTGTTGCAACTTCTTACTTAAAAATCTTATTCCACATAGCAAATCCAATTTTCACACTACAGACCTGGATGTGAATGTAGGCGTTTTCGGAGAGCGCCCGTAAATTATGCTGTATGCGAGCGCTCAACAAACCTCTTAAAAAGCTCTGAGACGTGCAAGAGGCCTACATTTGTCACACTGACAGGTTTTCCACAGCAGCTAAGTGTCACTGTGAGTGTAACAACAAACAGCGGAACACAATAGGAAATGAAAAGTGCTGAAGGGCAGGAGGAGGCTGAGTGGTGTGCTGTCTCCTTGCTAAGTATCCTATTCTGTGCTCACAGTACAGACAGACAAGGATTCATCAAAACAGCGCCACGCACCGTCTCCCCGCGACTTCCTTTGTCACCCTGAGGTCCCTGGTGAGGAGACAAAAAACAGACGATCACTCCATCACTGCTACGAAGGCAGAGAGGACTCACATAAAGCCTGGCACACAGGATGAGGGATGAGGTACATACTGGATGACCGCTGGGCCCAATGATGCCAACGGGGCCCAAGGCTCCCACCGCACCCTGAAAAGCAGAGGCATGTAAGTGACTAAGGACACATGTGATGAAGCTTCTGATGAGGCCGCACTTATTTTTCATGCCAAATGTGCAGTTTGGGAGATTTCAGTGCCCCAGAGTTGGCTGAAATACTGCACTGAGCTGGCAAGCTGTTATTTGTTATCAGTTTACCATCAATCCTCGTGGTCCTTTTGGTCCCTGTATTCCTGCTAGGCCAATGTCCCCTGGGGATCCCTGGAAACACATCAACACATCTCAGTGCAAAATACATGCAAGTTAAAAACCAGACCTCGGGAAAAGTAACAAGAAATCTTCGTGGAGCAAAGGATATGTTGAGATTATCAGATATGAACTGTAATCTTTCAATTCAAACGGCCTTTAAAGAGTATAGTTAGTTAAAAGTAACACATTAATGACAGCAGAGTATCTCAAATGAAGAGTTTATGATCCAGTTAGGTTGTTATTATCTTGTTGGTTTGTGTGATAGCACATGTGCAAGCAGTTATGGTATAGTCTTTATGCATAAATGGAGACACTGATTTCATAGTAAGTTGTTCAACTCCCTCCAAAGTTAACTCTTCCACTAAGCTGAATTCAGAAGTCGTCCAAAATCTCCACAGTGCCTGTTTCCCTATCTTCGACTGTGTTAAATTTAAATTATTCAAAGTCTGCATCATACTTTTCTTTATTTCGTGTAAAGTTTAATTAAAGCCAGGATTACGTAACCTTTTTATTCACAAACTTTGAAGGTAAGATCATCTTAAAAACAGTTTATCTGGGTTAAAATCTCTTTTATTTTAGAAATCCATGACAGATCATCAGTTCATCAGCAGCAAGTTGATACTGATTGGATTGCTAATTTTGTTTATTAGTTTAAACATTTTCATTCATAGCTGAAACTAATTGTGTGTTGATTTTAAATAAACATAAACACACAAACACATATCATCATGTCAATGTGACATAATTAGATGATTGGAAATGAAAAATATTTTCTCTTCAGATTGATTTTGATAAGTTATGAGACAAATTGTTTTATGAAAATCAATATTCTAATGCGGGGGCTGCACAGTGGCGCAGTTGGTAGCACTGTTGCCTTGCAGCAAGAAGGTCCTGGGTTCGATTCCCGGCCGGGGTCTTTCTGCATGGAGTTTGCATGTTCTTCCTGTGCATGCGTGGGTTCTCTCCGGGTACTCCGGCTTCCTCCCACAGTCCAAAAACATGACTGTCAGGTTAATTGGTTTCTCTAAATTCTCCCTAGGTGTGAGTGTGTGTGTGAATGGTTGTTTGTCCTGTATGTCTCTGTGTTGCCCTGCGACAGACTGGCGACCTGTCCAGGGTGTACCCCGCCTCTCGCCCGGAACGTAGCTGGAGATGGGCACCAGCAACCCTCCCGACCCCATTAGGGACAAGGGTGAACAGAAAATGGATGGATGGATGAATATTCTAATGCAGTATTAACTTTTTTACACCCTCTAAATACAAGATAGAGCAGATTACCCTTTTCACTCTTGCACCGATTGTTAGAACTACTTCAATAAGATTTTTTGTGTCAGTTTTACTCCAAGTTCCCTAGTTAAAAAATTGCTTTTTCCAGACTTAAGGTGACCAAAGGCACAACACATTTTATTCTACTAAAAGTTCAAATGCAGGGTTAGCTTCAAATCCTCTGCTAGCATAGCTTTACCGGACAATCACCAGACATTTTAGAGCCTCTACACTTTAATCCCACTTTTACTGTTTCTATCTTTGCTAAAAGCTTCAGAGTTAGATCAACTACTGAGCATTAACAATAGTTATTCACAAAGAGCTCCATTACAGGGTCATTTTTTGGCATCACTCAGAGGATTTCATATGAAAGACTTAAGCTAATAAACTCCATGCAGATTTATCAGCTGGTTTTATCTTAAGTGCAAAATGGCTAAAAATAAAACAGTTGTGGCTGAACAGAGGTCACTCAAGGGCATTATACAATAATACTCTTAGCTTTGAAGCCTAATTCTCTCAAACACAACATAATCATTTAACCAGATAATTTTAGGCATTTAATCTTAACAAAAGTACCTTGGCTAACCCTGAACATAATTTTTAGGACATTCTTCTGCTAAATGCCAAGCCCAGCCTCCAGACAGATGTTTGGAAATGCAAAAGTTGAACTCTTGAAACAAAGAGTTCTTGGTTACTCACCTTTGGACCAAACATGCCCAGTACTCCTGGGTAGCCCTGCTCACCACTATCCCCCTGACAAAAATAAAATAGCAGCCATCAGAAAATCAAATAATAGTGTCATTTAAAGAAATTTGGCCAATTAAAGGAAATCTCTTCTAACTGTTTGGCCTTTTGCTCCCAGGTCTCCTGGCTTTCCCGGTAATCCCATCACACCAACAAAACCTCTCTTCCCTGCTGGGCCCACCTGTCCTGGTGAACCCCTGTCCCCCTGAAACACACACATGAACATCTTCCTTTGCAACTTACACCACAGCTTTGGCACTTTTATGTTGACAAACCAGTAGAAGTTACTATTACAACAAATTTATAGTTCACAACTGTAAATTAGTGTGGCCTGCATGAAAATATTACTGCTGAAAATGCAACTCCCAAGTTACTTTCCATAATGTCATTCAGGTGCATTCTTAAAATATGTATTTGACATTGGGGTACAAAACAACAATCAAAGCTTCAACTCTAATAAATCCAACATGTTTCCAAAATATGACCCATAATTTTGCTTCCTATCCCAGGAGTTGCCCAGGAGATAAAAACTGATTGTTACTGCAGAACTAATAAATTCAGCTTCTCTGTGGCTGTAATTAATTCTCTTCTCAAACATCATGAATTTTGCATTTTTATATTCCTGGAACGGCCGTGCAAATAAATTGTGTCATCTATTTTGCAACACTGATTACTGCATTGCATGGGGTATTTTAAGAGGCCATACAGGCTTGAAGTGGAGTCAGGCACAATAAAAAAGTAACATAAACAGGCAGCAATTGCTACATAAATGCCAAGAGAGGCTGTTCCAACAGATTAAAGCTTGTTGGCTGTTATGACTGTCAATGGAAATATTTTCTTGCATTCTTATTTATAAAAGTTCCTTTTATCATTTTTAGCACAGCCAGTTAAAATGAAAAAATGCAGTTAACCCAGCCTTCATACCTTTGAGCCAAAGGAGCCCTGGCTTCCTGAAAGTCCCGTCACCCCCTTTCCGCCTGGCATCCCTGGTTTTCCAGGTAAACCAACTTCTCCGTCCTCTCCTTGATCCCCCTAATTCCAAAGCACCAATAGTGAGCAACAGAAAAAAAGAAATGATTTTGTTTAATTTCTCTCTCATTTAAATATGTTTCTCAGACAATGAGCTCACCTTGACTCCATTACTTCCATCTTTACCAGGTAAGCCATCCATCCCAGGTGGGCCCTCCAGTCCCTCCCTGCCCAGGACCCCACGTGGGCCAGATGGCCCCTGTGGGCCCTTAGGACAAAAAAATGCAAAATAAACACTATTGCTAAGCAAATATTTAATGTGTACAGTACAACAACTCTTCGACAAAAAATATGGTAGATTTAAAAAGTGTATGCACCCCTGTTAAAAGATAATTTTTTGTGGTGTAAAAAAACAGATTAAAATAATCAAAATCTTGTCCTATAAATGAAAACAAGCAAATATATTCTGTAAAATTAGTTTACAAACCCTAGTTGCATAAGTGTTCACAAAGTTAAACTAATATTTGGTGAACGCATGTTCATGACCTTTTGCACCTAGCATCACTGTGAGTCCAAGCATACATCCAAAACAACATAAGAGTCCAGAACTACTGCTGATATAAACTGTGTGGGATGACCTGAGGAAGACTGTGAACAACAGAATGTTAAACAATCTGCAAGATTAGCAGAACTTCTGCAGGGTGGTGTGACAGGCCTTGGTAAGCTGAGAGGTGGCATTAAGGTGGAGGTTCAACACATTATCAGTTGGAGGACACACACTCTTGTGCAACCAGTTTAATGTGTCTTTATTTTTCAGGACACATTTTGTCAGAAATAAGCATAAAGGCTCATAAGGAGCGAATACACTTTAGACCTAATGTCAGTGCAACTCACTGATGGTCCTCTGATCCCAGATGCTCCTGTTACGCCTGATTTTCCTTTAGGACCCTAAAGCAACAAAAAGCCATCTTCTGAATTTGTGGTAAGAAAAAAATGTATATGAAATTGAACAAATAATCTTACTTTCTCACTCAATCCCACATAACTATTTGATTTATGTCTTTACCTGATCACCTTTGGATCCTTTCAGACCTGGTTGTCCCTTCAGCCCTGGATGTCCCTGAAAAGGATCATTCATATAAACATTATTGGACTTTGCATGATTCAACTGATATATGATTGGTAAAATGATACTTAACACGTTAGAAGCCAGAAAATGGATACCTACAGGAAGACCTGGTGCACCTGCTTCACCTCTAGGCCCATTGAAACCAATTACACCCTAACAAAAAAAGGTCATTTATTTTTGCTCATTTGTGTAATTATAGATTTGGGGGATATTATTGTTGTCTTATGCCAACTTACTATGTGTCCTGGGTCACCTGGCTCTCCTCGTTCCCCTCTGTCTCCGGGAGAACCCTGAATTCAGATGAAAACAATGTGTGTCTTGTGTTAGCAGGCTGCTGCTAACACAAGGCACACAAAGATCTGGTGCAGGACGGAAACTCACTCTGTCACCTTGGGGACCTGGAAGACCCTCTACCTTGCCGTCATCTCCCTGTTCACCCTAAGCAAGAAGCCAAAGACAACAGTCAGATGTTTTCACTATTAAATCCACTGACCTGAACAGAAAGAGTGGCTGTGTTACATGTTTCTTTAAAAGCAGGGGGTCCTCTTTCAAAGAAAGGCAAGTCATTTTCCAAAGCTATTACCAGCAATGATCCTATTACACATAAATGAAGCTGGTTAGCTCTGGGAGCTTTTGTGTTATTCATTAAACAATAGAAATGGATGCATGTATAATTTAAACAATTACAGGATGCACATGTGGGGAATGAAATAAATAAATACAGAACCCAACAATGAAACTATAAGAGGGATAAATAGTTAAGGCTAGGGGGCAAAGACGCCTGACAACTGCACAGATGAAAAGCAATAAGCCGTACCTTCAACTATAATTTAGATTTGTATGGACATTGTAGTTTCAGTGCCAGAAGTACCTGGCGCTAAATTGACTATCATAAATTCTAAAATGGCCTGGGTGATAGCGTGATACTGCATTAATTAGAGCGCAGGCAACAGCAATTATATTGAGGATACTGGGAATGAGAAAACAACAAATAACCGCATCCAGATGGCTTCTGCCCAGGGACTAAAAAAATGCAAATGAGTGTATCACTAAACTCTGGTGCACAGTGTATACACATATTACACAGTGCTTCTGTCAAATAAACACAAATTATGTGGCTAATATCTGCAAAATTATGAGAAGAAGTCCAGGTGCCTGGCTAATTATACACATTTAACTGTGCTGAGTTAATTGGATTTGTCCAGGTTCATATCACAGATTAAATTAGAGGTAACTTTGGGGACAGACAATGACACTAAGACAGACCAAGAAGGCAATAATTAGGAACAGAGATCTGGTCTCAAACAAGTAGTTGTGCACCAAAACAATCTGACATATGACAAGTCCCCCGGGGCTCATAACACAATTTGACAGCCGGTGGCTTACAGGCGAACAAATACATGGTTGATATACCTTTTCACCTTTCGATCCAGGGGGTCCAA
The DNA here is from genome assembly GCF_001444195.1 of Xiphophorus couchianus. NCBI lineage: Eukaryota > Metazoa > Chordata > Actinopteri > Cyprinodontiformes > Poeciliidae > Xiphophorus > Xiphophorus couchianus. Next base: position 6,674,158 of record NC_040239.1, read on the forward strand.
GCGGTCCTGATGGTCCCACATAACCCTACAAAAACAGAAAGACAAACTATGCTTTTACACAAAAGGAGCAAAATCAATAAACTTTTCAAATTCATCAGCAAAGTCGTGCAAATAGAGTTACATCTCAGTTAATTATAACATCATTGAAAATATAATTTATTTCAGGTATTCAATTAAAAAATAAAACTGGTATATTATGTAGCATCATTACACACAGTAATATATTTCAGGTGTTTATTTATGCTCATTTTGATAATAATATGAATTCCTTCTTCTCAAAATGACATTAGGCCAATACAGAATGATTTTTAAGAAGAAACAATCTTAAATTGCTCGGTCAAAACTTCTTTTGTGTGAATTAAGGCATCAAGAGAAAGAGTTTGAATCTAACACAGAACTTGGTAAATATTTATATTTTACCCTAAAAATTGAAATTTCACAGTTGGCCTCAATGTTAGAAAGAAGATTTCTACTGATTTTGAGCCACAATGCTAAATAACTTTGATCTCTATTATTACATCAATAAAACATCCCTAAAATAATTTCAGTTGAGCTCACTTGGTGGGCTATGATCCATTGTCTGATGCAGACTTTGGTATTTCTAAAGCTATAAACACATGCGAAATGAAAGGCCTGTAAAGCATAAATAAGGAAAAGAAACTGTGGAGGATGGAGAAACTTCAGGCTCAGCAGGAGTGAATTGTAAAGAAATCCTGCCACCTAGCAGGATAAATTCACAGAGTAAGTTTTCATGACAACTACAAGGTTTACAGAATGAAATCACCATTTTAAATTATTTGTATGTAAATAACACTGTACTAAACTATTTTTTGATTTTGTCGTTTGAACTATGGACACAATGTATAAAAACATTTTTTGATACTAAGTTAATTTTTAAAATAAAGAATTTTTCTCAATCTGATCTTTATCTTTCTTTCTGTTTAATCCATTTATCAGACAAGAACACACAATTCTTAACATACAACACAAATACAAAAACACATGTCAAACCCAGGTGACTTATTTCTTAAGGCTTTTTTGTTTATTTTTTATTTTTTGAAATAAACAAGGCTGTCATAAAACATATTTTATGGCAGCCCAAGACAAATGTCTTCAGGGCTGAAGTGCATTTGATATCCTTTAGCTTTAAAACAAAAGGCTTAAAGGTTTATCATAGAATCTTCTGATTAAAATGTGTGTTACCTCATAACCTGCTAAACCTGGATCACCTGGTTGGCCCATTCTTCCAGGAACACCCTGACAAAAAATATAATAGAAATAATCAGTTTTACCATAATTCATAGTCGTTCCCTCCCTGAGATGATAACGTACCACGGGGCCGGTGGTTCCTCTTGCCCCTTTCTGTCCAATAAATCCATGCTCTCCATGCTCCCCGATTAGTCCACTCTCACCTAAATGACCTTGCTGGCCTTTTCTCCCCTGGAGAAAGCATACCAATAATCAGGTATGTACAAAACACGCCTGAATGCATGTGGGAGGAATCTGACCATTCAAACATTCAATGCTGAAACTCTATTTGACAAGAACCTCCACTTCTGCTGTTATGGAGCTTACTAAGTTCCTACTTTGTTTACAACTACATCAAAGGAATATTCAAGTTCCTATCCAACAGAGCAATTGAGAGCCAACTACAATGAAAGGCTTTGCTGCAGGCAAGTGAACTGGCAGACCTTTTCTCCTGGCTTTCCTCTTTCCCCGATTTTGCCGGGCGTGCCCTCCTGACCCTGTTAACCGAGAGTCAGAGCAGAGGGCTTTTAGTTGACAAAAAGAGCTGTCTTCAATAGAAGTGAAAGGGAATCAAAGATCGCTCTTGAGATACTCACTCTGACCCCCACAAGTCCAGGAGGACCAGGTCTGCCTTCCTTTCCTTTCAGGCCAATTTCACCTCTGTCCCCACCGGCCCCATCTGGACCGCCATCTCCTTTCTCGCCCTGAGAAAATAAAAAGACGACACCCTTGAGTTAAGCCGCACTGCTTTTGGTAGAAATCAGACAAACTCTTAGAGGGGATTCTCAGCTGCTGAGACTTTGTAATATAACAAACTTAATGATTTGTTCAGGAGAAAGTAAAATTAGCTTTTACTCTGGAAATCAAGGACATCAGCATAAAGTCAGTGGCAGGAAATGCTTCCACCTACTGACAAGCTTTGTGAGATAACGACCTCATATTACATTTTTCAGCATTCGTCTACAATGCAAGGTGTTACGGCAAACGGGACTTACTTAATAGCTCAGCAGAACCACCGGCTTCATGACATCCTTCACTGTAATTCATGCTGAAGGAGCCCAAAACAACCACTGAGTGCATACACATGGATACAATTTCTGAATCTAAAATTCTTGTTTTTCTTGATGTTATTTAATGGTGTGAGTCACAATGCAAGAACATTTTATTTTCTGAGAGACTGAATTCTGGGTTTTCATTGGCTGCAAGTCGTGATTTAAATGAACAAAAATAAAAAGATAATGTTGTGCTTCTAAGTTTAGATGCCCTGAGAGAGTTTCACATTTATTGGGCTGGTTTGTGTTGATGTGGTGATTTTAAAAATGCAATCACAAATCCCAAATGTTTGAGAAAAAATGTTTTTTTTCCAACTGAGTGAAAGGAAAGTTGTTTTTTAAATCATCATTCTTTATTTAAGAAAAATGTCAAAAAGGTGTTGCTAGAGTTAATTTAATTCCTACAATAAATTAACTCTTGCGCATTAATTGGAAAAAGGAGATTATACGACATATATTGAGCAGGGATGATAGCAAGTGATGTATACATGATTTATTATAAAAATAGATTTTCTTAGCACTGGAATGTTTCCCCCTTAAATAATTTTACTATATTAAAGAGGAATTGTTTCCAACTAGCTGCTTCAATGAAGACGTTTTTTATCTTTGAGATTTTTACACATCTTTACCCCCAAGTGCCAAAAAGTGGTGAAGGTGCAGTTAAACTTTGGCTGGTGCTTCGGGCCTTATACTCCCCGCTTTAAATTTTCTACATCATCAAGTGAACAAATACCAGAACACGAGTTACTACAGAGCCCGAGGAGCCGCAGCCACAAAAGTTAGGCCTCTTATATTCGTCTATTTTCTCAGTAGTATAGCTAGTAAACCCTTACCTAATGAGCGCAGAGATGCTGAAGCTGTAAATGGTGCTAATATCAACCAAATGCTCAAGGTTACAAATAAAACCCTAAAATGTATCCATTACTCACAGGTGTCTGAAAAGGCCCACAGTGAGAAGTTGTGTGCCTCACACTCAATAGGCTCTACTTAAAAGTTTTGCTGCAGAGCTCAGAGCTACAGTGTGAAGTTTCTGCAATGACAGCTCAGGCATGTAAACAAAGAGTCACAGTAGTGGAACTAGAATGACACAAAACCATGACTTATTTATTAGTTAGACACAGCGGGCTGTGAATTGGAGAAATTTCAAAGATGAAATACAGAAATGTGACTTGACATATATTTATTTCCAAGGTGTTTATGGTCCCTGAACATTTTATGTCACAGCGAAGTAGGCCAAAGCACGAGAACTTCAGTCCTAGAGGATTTTTTTTCTGAAAGAAGCAGTTGGTCCTTTTGAGTTTTTAAATTATATAAACCTGTTTTTAAAGAACCAAATTAATGCAACCGTAAATCAGATCTCTGTGTAAAATTAAAGGAAATATAATAAAAAATTAATAGGAAAAGAATTGAAAGTGGAAGATATAACCTCATACAGGGACAAAACGGTGCATCTAAGACTAAAACACGTGATTTTAACCAAAAATCCAAAATGTTATTTTTCCAAAGAGAATAGAAAACAAGTCTTTACTTTTTATCTTCACTGTTTCTTTTATTTATTTCACACTTGTTCACACATTTCTCCCACTATTTCCTGTCTGATTATCAGAACAAGAAGCATTTGTTTCAATCCCACACAAGACATGTGTTTGCAAGAAAAGCATGTGGTGGAAAACTTGTTAAGTAAATAAATGTATACCCTTCCAAGGTGTACAGTATTTTTGCAGCATATAGAAATGCTAATAAAAAATGCAGTTTCACTCTAAAGAAGGAAGATATCTAATTCAGGAAGTGGGTAAAATATTGTTTGAAAAACAGGACAAGTATCCAAGAGGCTACAGTCAGTTCCTAATGTTTTCTAATGTGTAAACATATTTGACTTAATATGACTGCATCATGTGAACAGTGACCAATCCTGCAGCACACATTATTTTGTATGCAAACTGAAGTTAGCTGGCGTAAAATGGTGTGTGTAAATGTCTTTTCAGATTTCTTGCTTTTGAAATGTTTTGCATCATGAAAACAAATACATCCCCCAAACATAGGCTGAGGGAAAAAAATGACATTTTTAAATGTTAGTTTGATGTATTAGGGGGGGAGGAGGAAGCTAACCAAGCCAACCTGGGCCAATGTAAAAGATCTCCTAAACCTAATATCAGATTGTTTCACTCTGGGCAGCAAGATCTGTGAGTCTCTTCAAAGTACCGGTAAAGCCAAAACATCTAACTTGGATTTAACTCTGAACTTTGAGTAGGCCTCTACAAAACCTTCATTGTGTTTTTTAAGCCACTCAGAACCAGATTTAATGATGTCCTGCTGTGATTGAGCTGAAGGTCACAAACTGATGGCCAAACATTATCCTTCTCCATGATGTTGATGGTCAAACAGCATGAGCTTTATAGAATTCATGATTCTGTAAATTACATCAAGTTGTCCAATTTGTGAAGTTCCATCACAACATCAACACAAAGTCTGCATGAGATTTGTTCTGACATGTTGCAAAATGTCCCACTTTAATCTCATCAGTCCACAGTATATATTTTATCAAATTCTTGAGGAACATCAGAGATATTTTTTTTTTTACAAATGTGAAACAGGCCTTTATGTTTTTTTGGGATACCATTTTTGCAGAGCCTCTTTCTTGCTGTTGAATCAAGAACATTGACCTTAACTGGGTCAAGTGAGGCCTGCAGAGCTGCAGATTCTGTTTCAGGTTCTTTTCTGACCTTCTGGATGAGTCATCAATTTTGATAGGTTTTCCACTCCTGGGAAGGTTTCCCACTGCTACATCTTTTCTACTTTTATGGATAATAGCTCCCACTGTGATTTACTGGAGTCTCAAAGTGTTAGGATTGGTTTTGTAACTCACTCCACGCCGACAGAATTCAGTTACTTTGTTTCTCATGTCTTCTTGAATTTCTTTACATATTTTGTTGCTTTCTAAGATATTTTCTCGAAACTTCCTTTTATATTTTCTCTGCTTTTCCTTGATGAGCTGAAACATGTAAGTGCAACAAAAAGAGCAATCTGTAAATGAAAAGATTTTTTCACAGCACTGTGCTTAACCAATTTGTTTTATTAATCAGAATACATTATTTTAGAATATAAAAGTGTTTTTGTTTGTGTAAACACATAAAAACTGAGAAGTTATGTATTTTTTCTTTTTTTGATTCTGTTTTAAAGAGGACCAAAAATTGATATCAGACAAAATACTTTGGATAGCATCAATTGACAAATTGCATTCATTGTTGTGGTGATAATGTAATCTTAATGCAGATTAATATTAACAGGGAAGCTAAATATAATAATGGCAAACATATCTAGATGTAGATGTAAAATGTTATTAGAGAAAATGTTTATTCAGGTATTTTCTCAGTTATGAGAAGTTTCTACAAGCACAGCTTCAACCTTATTGTTTCCAAGTGCACTGATTTTAAGGGCTTGTAAGCATTTGACCTTTGCCTTCAACCAAATCCTCGAAGCAACTGGGACATCATTGAAACTCAAGGTGGAGACAGTAATGAGAGTTAACTGAAGAAATGGTACTGTGCCTTAGCCGCTGCAAATATAGTCACAGTATAAGTAATAATATTCTCAAATTCAGCTCATGACTACACTGACCAAACAGAAGGTTGTGAGTTTTATTGTGTTCTGCTATCAACATACCGGATTTTTTCCCCCTTTTTTTCTTTGTAAAATCTCAAGTTGGATGTTCCACAAGCACACTAAATTTGGCTCTCAAAAAATAACGAAAGCTGCAAATGTTTTCAAGATTTCCAACAAAATGTTGCACGAAGGCCAGGATCCATTTGTAGCATTTTCCAATCCTGTGGAACTAAAACTGCCTTGTACAGCCATAAGCTCAGCAGACTCTTGGACTGGTTCTGTTCAGTTATTTTAGAAACAGTTTTTTGCTCAAGTTGCAGTGTATGACAGACAGCTTTAATAACTTCTGCTCACTTTGTTCCTCAAGCATCAACACTGTGCATCCAACATGCCAATGTGTTGGTTAGTGCAATAAAAAAAAGAGTTCAACAGGTTTGAAATTGTAAAATTTTAGTGGTTTTTTTAGACTTACCATGGTACCATGTGGTCCACTTAGTCCAGCCTCCCCATCAATGCCTGTCTCACCCTGAAACACAAATCATAGAATACATATAGTTTTTATATTTAAGGATGACAAGGAAATATTTAAAAAGTAAATGCTTTTACTTCTTTACACATTATGCATTCCAGGTGTCTCCTCAAAAACATATGCTTGAAATTATCATTTAGAAATAATGTTTGACGGACAATAAATACTGGAGCTCAGAGGTCTCACGCTTTTATTGCCACCTTAATAGGTACAACCTGAGTTCAGTTCAATGTAGATTTTTACAGACAACTACAAAGTCTCATTTCATTCTGAAGAATCAATGAACAAGAAGCACATTTAAGCTGTGATATCATGGTGCTTGATTCTCCTTTTAGCATTCGCTTTTGTGTAAATGAACAATAGTAATGTTGAGAGTTTTTCAGAGTGAAAACTACATGAAGAAAAAATTATACTCACTCTCTGGCCAGTCAGGCCCTGCTCCCCAATGCTGCCGGGCGAGCCAACAGAACCCTGTTAAGCAAACAATCAAGACTATGAAGTATTTGCTTTATGTTTTTCAATGCCCCAAAATAAAGCTACCACCTTTGATTGCAAAGTTAAATCTGTGCTTCCCACTTTCTTGCAGGATGCATACCCAAACGTGGCACTTTAATTAAAGCAGCTGGAGTTAAAAACACAATAATTCACCTTGATTGTCCACATAATTATACCACTTACAAAATAAGACAAGGTTTTCATATTTTATTACAGATGAGTGCCGTGGATTTGCATTGACCACCCCCACATCAATAAAATCACATTTCACAACACTTACAGCTGCAGTCTTTGTTTAAATGTCTCAATCAGCTTTGTACATATAAAAACTAACTTTCTTTTTTTTCAGCTAGCGAAATCTGGAACAGCAATCTTCAAGTCGTCCTACTGACTTTCATTTGACTTGAATACGTTTTAATGAAAACCATTCTATTTTGGTTTTTATAATCTTTGTTCGTAAATGTTCTGTATTAAACATCTGAGATTTCTGGAGAAGAACTGGATTTCCACTGAATTTTAACGCTCATGTGGACAGTTGATTCAAAAGGCAACCTAAAGGCGATTGTTTACACTTGTTTTTATTTTGGGGTTTCAGAAAAAAGAGGGTTGACGTTTTATGCATGTCACAGTTAAAGAAACTTTAAGAACCAAGTACAGCTCTCTTTTTACATCACACATTTGCACCATATTGTGTTGGTGTAAATCCCAGTTGAGAAAACTGAAGTTTGTGTTTGTAACAGGATAAAATGTTATTCAGTTTAAGGGATATGAATACTACAGCAAAGGCAGTGTGTTTTCAAAACTCCACATATGCATCTGGAGTACTGAGCAGCTATAATTCCATGGCATTTCATTTTTCATATCTTGCTCTCCTCACCTTCTCTCCAGATTCACCCGGCGGCCCTTTCTCCCCAGCATTTCCAGCAGGTCCCTTTGAGAAACAGTTATAGCCTTTAATATTTGGCACTAATGTAAAACGCTGCTTGAGTTTTGACGCCAGCTGTGTGATCAACTAACCATTGGTCCAATTGCCCCCAGTGGCCCGATCGTTCCTGCTGGACCTGATGACCCCTGCAGCAGCACAGCAGAGGCATCAATAAAAATGGTTAAGAGCATTTTCTGGCGTAAGATAAACACCTCTGACAGTGACAGCAAATGGGAAAAAATAGGAAAATGGATAAGAACTCAGTAGAAAGTGAGTATTTGTGGGGGCAAGATCATCTGGAAGGCTCAGAATCTTTCAAACAATAAACCAAAGCTTCTGAATGTGAGTAAAACTGACCCACTGATATAGAGGCACACTGAAACTACAATAAAGCTGCCTCTACAAAGAGGAAATGGAGTAAATCAAATTGTCCCTGCTTTGCCATACTTTGCTGTTCATGTCCATGAGGTCTGGACAGAGGGAGAGGAAGAAGAGGATTAGGATGTTTTTAAGCTTTTCCAACTGGATAGAAGTTTCTAGGAAAAGCTCAGGGAAATAAAAGAATTTATGCAAGAGCCAAAAAAACATAACACTGTAGTTCTCCCTTAGACTGACAGTTAAAGGGTTACACTATTAAAATACATAGAAGCTCAATTTGAATAATCAACTCACTGGTTCTCCTACAATTCCTTTGGCTCCAGGTGGTCCTGAGGGTCCTGGGATACCCTGAAATTATAACATTGATGGTATTCATACACATGCTTAAAAACTAAAACTGATCTGACCCAATCTAACAGACAACTCTGTGAGCCTTAATCCCTTACTGGAAACCCTTTTGGCCCGACTTCGCCTGGCTCACCAAGCTTTCCCTGCAGCAAAACCACAAAAATGGAAAAATGTGATCACAGGACAAGATAAATATTCTAGGTTAATAAGGTTAATAAGGTTAATAAGGTTAATATGGTTGCTGGCATTTTCTACAGAAATCATGAGTTTTATATTACACAATGCAGGGTAATTATTGGTTACTTGTCCGTCATTAAGTGTAAATTACTTGAATTATCAATAATAATAATAATAAAGGCCTTGGCAAAGATATTTAACAAATTAAGCATAATTGCCATTTCTAATTGGTTTAGGTTTATACTGTAGTTGTAATGTGAAAATATGTGAAAAAGAGAACTGCTGTTTTATTCCAAAGGTGGGTATTCTAGTAAAGAAAAAAAAAAAGTTTCTACGAACTTGGGAGAAAATTTCACCAGAAGTTAAATCTCTTTTGTTTTGCAAATATAAAAAATTATTGGGCATTAATATGCACAAATGTCCTTGTTTAGTACTGAATATTAAAAGGGGCGTCCTAACTTCACATGATTTTACTATGTGATCAAACAGACATAGTATCTGTTTTATAACATCTCAAGCCAACACACTAGTTCTTTGATCTGAAGTTTTTAGAAATACCACTTGAACAAATGCACAACCAGGACTGGAGCTTTTGCTCAAACACTTTTTGTTAGCAGAGAAAAATATAGATTTTATTTTCTCTCACCATTTCCCCAGGGAGGCCGAATTTTCCTGGTGGACCATCAGGCCCCTGTGAAGAAACAGCATGGGATAAATGAGCTTCCTGAAATCCCCCTCAAGTCATAATGTGCTACCAACATCATTATTATTTAAAGTTCCTTGATAAACAACTCTGCACTTTAGATTTTTATTTCTAAGTGTCTTGCAATATCCTTCAGCTGGAAAAAAAAGAGTTAAGAATAATAGACTTCTTGTTTTTCTACAGGTTAATTTATTTATTTATTTTTCATATATGCAGTTATAAAAACCTGAGGCCAGACATAACAGTAAGTTTCAGAACAAAAAAATCAACCATAATTTAACACCTCACTAATATTTTGCACTACTGTCACTTTTCAGTGTTTTATCACATGCTCACCTTGACCCCTGTTGACCCCTTTGCCCCCAGTGGACCATCAGGTCCTCTTGGACCCTGTTTAAAGAATAATAGTTATCATTGATCAACAGAATTAAAAAGATGTCCTTTAATGACCTCGGGGCTGATGTTGTTGAACAAATTGCATTTCCATTATTCACTCTAAGGAAAGCTGGGAGAGTTTTGTTAGTAGTGTGTGCTTTAAATTTCCCCACTCTGGAGAAACGGACTGTAGCTACTTAGCAAATGCTTGGCATCTGCAATTTAGCTCCGTGGTGTGCCCAAATCCCACTGTGCAGAACTTTATCCCCACTTTTCCACAATCATAACTGTGGTGCTGCCTGCAGAGTTAAATTGTTGTCCTGAAGCTCAGTTATTCTTGCCCCTAGAACTGACTCAAACTATTCAGTAAAAAAAAAATTGTATTTTTGGAAATATTCCTAAAAGCATTTTAAATAAGAAATATAAATATATTATATTTTAATATTTAAATGTTTTGTTCTCCAGAGGAGATTCTCCAAACTATATATGACCCTTAAGCTGTTGGGCTTGTTCATTTAGATCCATGTCAGTACATGTCAAGTAATGCATTTTAAAGTAATGATCTTTTTCTGCCTGTTTAGAAATCTGTATACTTTTGAAATTGTTCATATTTTTTTCTGATCAGTTATCATTTTAAGTACGGATTTAATGTGTGATTAGAAATGGAAACTTCTTCCAAATACATTGCAAAGCCTCTACATTCTTTTTTTCAGCTAGCAACATATCATGTAGTGCTTTGGAGCCGTCTCTTCCTGAAAACCTAGATAATAGGCTACAGACAGAAACGGTGCACTGTAGCACAAAACCAACTCCTCCATGATGAGAGTTTGAAAACATCACAGTGGCTGACTTCTGTTAGCTGTCAAATGCAGACACAGAGACGAATTTGAAATGGTCTGAAAAAACACACAGAACCAAGAAAAACTTGATCACATTTATCAATCCCAATCAACTTGTTAAAGATTTGATGGCATGTAATTGTCTTTAATATTTGGATTTTTGTCTAATATTGCTGAATCCCTTACTTGTCTTTCTGTTAAAAATGTTCGACACAATTTCATGCAGGATGTGTGATGATTTGAGGGCAAATTTGTGGCGGTATCTATAAAGAATTAAAGTTCCAGCAAGGGTAATTTTTTTATAATATCATGCAAATGTCATAAATTGAAGGATCCAGCTTATCCAACAAGGTTAACTTTTAGACTGTTATCAACTTTGTTCTGAATTTTAGCGATATTCCAGTTTGACGGTGTGAAAATTACACCTGATGAGGTTCAAATCCAGCCATCCCAGAGAGGCTGCACATCAATCTGACTTCAGAACTAAGTGATGTCTCCTCATTGGTTTTATCAGGGCGATTTACTGGTACTTTGAGCTCCAGATCAAGGTTGCTCACCATAGCTAATTCCTCTTTTTAAGTTCTCTCTTTTTTCTTTTTCACACTTTTCCTCATATTTCAGTCAGGTGCTTATACCTCCAAATTATGCATAAAAATCTTGCATTTAGTATTTTATTTGAGTGTTTCTAGGTCAGTGAGTTTGTTGATAAAAGTGTTGTAACTGGAGTGTTCAATTGCTTGGAATTTCTCCAACATAGTAAGTAGTTTGATGTTTCTATGACTCTGTTTTGTCATACAGAGTCATAGATAACTTGGGAGAAAATTTCCCCAAATGACTGTATGACAAAACATACAGAGTCATCTGTATGTTTCATGATTAATGAAATAAATAAAAAAGTAATAAAATTACTAATGGGTTAATAATTGAATCAAGAAGTATCTTGTAATCCATCTATGTGAGTCCAACTGAAATGTCAATATTGTATTTTCAAAATTCACATTTATAATATACATATTTCCTATATTCCTTTCTGCTAAATATCTAATTAGAGCTCCCAGATAAGGAAAACTAATTAATCTACAAGCTGACTGATACCCCACTGATCAATTTTATTCATTAAGAGAGAGAGAGAGAGACAGAGCAAGAGAGGGAAAGAGAGACAACTGCATACAAACTTCTTTTATATTTCATTTCGTTTACTTTTTCACATATATTGCCCGTTTTTCAAATTAATGAAACGAGTACTCAGTCGACTTGGAGCTCTGCTACTTTCACTGTGGAAAGCCTTTCCAGTAGAGACACATGAGAGGAAATGACAGTGATGACTGACTTACAAAGAGCCCAAATCACAGCAAGTTAAGCCCAGAGAACTGTATGAATTTTGAGGAGATATTTTTCCTGACAGCAAAATTTGGCTTTTAAAACAATTTGAAGGACAAGACAAGACTGCTGTAGAGCTGAACTTCAGTGTTCAGCCAAAAAACAAGGAAGAAGCCTCTAAGTTTCAACTGCGATGACACATTTGAAAAAGAGATGTGCCCGATCCGATTAATGTTGTTATTGTATCTATGCATTTAACTCTTGGATCAGATATCGTGCTGTAGCTCCAACCCAAAAATCATAATTTTCTGTTGCTGGAGGTCAACAGAGAAGCAACAGAAAGGTTAACTGAAATACAGACTATTTGTCTTTTTTTAAAACTTTCATCCTCTATCTGCCATGGAACATAATGGATTTAGAAATTATGCCGGCCTACTCAAAGACTACAAGACAAGACATAAATATCTTCATTCCAGGCAACACATGGAGGACCTGCTCAGCTAGTGATTTTTTAAAAGTTTAAAAAATGCTTTAGAAATGTCACTAACATATGTTTTTATTTTGTTGCACTGAAATAGTAAACTCTTCTTTTATTCATTTGCTTTTTGGCTCTTCTTTAAATTTCACACATAAACAGTTAATTAATGACAGTTCACAGTAGAAAGGTTTGTTGTATGGCGTTGTCACTTGTTAATGTTAGTGTGAGTGCAAGCCATTTTACTTTCATTTTACTGCCCAAAAGGGAGACAAAAACACAAATCTCAGCAGTATAACTGCCAGTGCTTGTTGTTTATTCATGTTTGTTTTAATGGTTCAAGCACTAAATGTTTAACGAACAGCACTCTGGAGCAGAAAATAGTGATATCGGCAGATATTTAGTTATAGCAACTATACACGATGTACCATTGTCAACTTGTCCTAAACACAGTATTAGGATAATCTGCCTTTTTCCTTTATCACTGAAAGGAATAAACTCCTAACACAGCTAAAATTACACAAAGGCTTAAAAATATGCAGTCTTACTTTGAAACAAGACTTTAAAGAAATGCTGATGTGCCAGCATAAAAAAAGAAAAAAATATAACAAACAAACCCAAAATGACACAAAACTACATTAGACTCTACTTGATTAGATAATATCAAAAAGGCAAGAGATGCATACAGGATAATATTTTTAAAAATCTTTTTATTACCTTTTACTGAATGTACGTTTTACAATATGCATAACTGAATGTGTCTGTAAATAGAACAAATTGTATTGTTTTATGTTTTTATGTAAAATGTTCTATAAGTTGAAGAACTCATGAACTCATGATGAAATTGATGGAAATTAGTGCTAAGAGCTGAAGCTTGGTAAAAAGCATCTTTTCATGTTTTTGATAAATGGTCCTCTTCATGGTTCCTGTCAAATACATTACATAAACTAAATCTAGATAATCTCTGTACACATTTGCCATGTAGCAAAAATGTAGATTTAGAAGTAAGATGTTATTTTCATTTCCTGAAAAATTACATTTTGAAAATGCAAGTTTTCTATTTGATGGAAACAACATGCAAATTTTGCTGATGTTTATTGTGAGATGAAAAATAACTAGTAAGATCCTAAATGTACCATTTTTGTGTATATCTGCACAAAAACAGTAGAAGTACTAAGAAACACATCATGATATCATATGTAGCACCAATATTTAATCATTTGTGAACTACTGTTATTATTTACTCCGGCTACTTACTCTCCTGCCTTTGTGTCCTCTGATGCCAGCAGATCCTCGTGAACCAGGTAGGCCCTGAATGTGTGCAAAAACATTATTTTAGCTCAACCATCCAGTACTATTGAAACTGATAAACAGTGAGCAAATCTTAGTGATTTGCTCACTGTTTAAGTCATAGTTTAAGTTTTAGCAAAACTTAAACTATACTTTAAGTTTTGCTAAAACCTTACAGTATAGTGTCTTTTATGGCAGCAGAATAGTCAATTACAGAAAGAAGTTGGAAAAAATATAGACACTCCCAGCAATTTCTATGAAATAAATACAGTGTAACCCAGTATTTGTAGGGTTTAGGAACCACAACCACCCACAAATAGTTGAATACTTGAGACTTCCTATAAAAACATCAAACTCTTGTAAATTATTCCATGATTAGAAATCATTTGGACGTATAAACAGGACAGGAACAGAACAAACCTCTTCTGTCCTGCCATTCCTCGGCCTTTCTTTAAATGACCGATAAGGTTTGATGCCCATAGTAGATTGCCGTGGTGGAAAAAATAAAATCTCCAAGTCGCATGCCAGTTTTCTTAATTTTCACATTAAGAATACTACCCACGTTTAAGCCATAAACCTGAAGTAATAGCAAACTTACTGGAATCCCTTCCAGTCCCGGTGGGCCTGTCTCTCCAGGTAGTCCAGAGTGACCCTGATAGATTGAGCATGCAATGCAAATCATATAATAATTTTTACTTACTTAATCATGAAATAAATCCCTGACAAAGTTGATTCTGAATCCTGAAATACTGGTTTAAATCAGTGTTTCTGGGGAAATCTCTCCCACATCCTTTCTAAATGTTGAACTGAATATCTCCTGGTACAAGAGACGGGGTCCAGACTTACTCCTTACCATCGGCCCAGGTTCACCTGGAGGTCCGGGGACACCCGTTTTCCCTCGATCCCCCTGAGAAACCAAAGGTCATCAACAAATGTCACACTGAAAAGGATAATCATGATTCCTAAGCATGCTGTTATATTGAATTTCAAATGGCATTTTCTGCCCATTGACTGATTTATTGTTACTGGACATATTCTGGAGGTAAATGTGTCAGGATCCATGCAAAGTATGATGAAACAGGACTAGAGTAACCTTTTCTGCAGCCATTCCTGCCTCCCCAATAGGCCCGATAAAGCCTGGCAGTCCCTAAAGAAGAGAAACAAATAGTCTTTCTTGTGTTTTGAATCTGTGAACTTTATTATAGACTACCCAACAATGACAGCTCATCTAAGGGGCTCAAATAAAACAGACACACACAGTAGGTGTCAAACACAAATTACCAGAAACAGAGAAAAGCTTTTACCCTCTCGCCGAGCTTGCCGACCTCGCCGGTTATCCCCGTCTCGCCCTACAGCAAAGCAGCTAAATTAACATTTCACAAACTTATTCAGCCATTTAGTTTTTTTTTTCTTTTGGTTCAGATGAAATGTGCTTAGAAGTTAGTTCCCCTGTGGTATCTGAGAATTAACATCTAATTTACACATACTCGTTGATACGTTGCTATAAAAGACAACTGGAGAGAGAATGTTCATTTAAAGATGACAGTAGTTCAGAAGTGGTTGTGCCACTTTCAAGTCTGACCTTGGGTCCTTCTGAGCCCGTCAGTCCAGGGAATCCCTGTCTCCCCGGCCTGCCCTGAACAGAAAACAAAAATCAGAGAAGTGTACAGCTTCACACAAATTGAAATAAAGTATATCTCTACAGGGAAGCATGTCATGTGCCAGTCTAACTCTCCCTTCAGAGGATGAGGCATAAAAGAAAGCGACATCTGTTGCCAAAACAAAGAGATTCCTTAAGGAATCTTAATAATTCAGACAACAAAGAACGATTTCCAGCATCAAAGGCCTCATTACTAACAAAACTCTTTTGGTCATTTGCGTTTGCTTTCTTCTATCATTTATGGTTTTGGGAGACGACAAACTAAAGTAAACCTCAAAGAGACGAAATCTGGTAAAGTTTGTGCAGTAGTTTAACTTGGGAGGAATGTTTTCATTTTGATATATTTGGAAAAAGATGTCAAATGTCAATTTAAAACTCTTCTTTCCACATCTAAAGCTATGAGTAAATAATCTCCATCTTACATTTAAAGATCTGTATTTACTCCAAAGGAGCACTTTGCTCTCTGATGTTTCCTGGTGGTTCGTAGGCAGATCTTTAAAACTTTCTTTTAATGAAGCTTATAATTTGTTTGGCTGATTATTCCAGGTTAAATTATGCGGCTACCGGTTTAGAGTTAGTGACTACTCTTTCACTGTCTCTGTTTTGTCCTGATACTCTCCTCTTGTGCATTATTATGCTATTAAATTTGTGGCCAGCCTTTCCTAGATGGAGCCATTGACAAGTGTTGCTGCTGTTACTTGTGTTATTACTCTGTTTTGCTTTCCACATAGAAAATACGCACAGCATCAGAAATGCCTAACTTTCTGATGTTAGGCATCAGAAAGTTAGGTCTGATGTGCCTAACTGTGTTATTGTCCTGGACAGTCATTAGTGGAGCTTTTGCTGCCATTAACCTGTTTTATTTTCATAGAAGGTATACCTAGTCTAGCGCTTATGTGTTTGGTTATGGTAGCTTTCTTGAAAGTCACTCACAGAGCTATTTGTGCCATTAAATTCCTGAATTTAATGTATTTTCCTTTTCATGGAAGATACCTCTGGACCACTGTTTGTCTGCTGAATTGTGTCAGTTTTCTGGACAGAAACATTAGGAGACACATTGCTGCCATTAGCTTTGCAACCTCCTCCTGTTTGTCTTTTCCTAGAAGGTAAACCTGGCCTAGCTCTTCATGTTTGGCTGTGCCAGTTAGCTCTGTTAGCGTACTGGACACTGTCACTCATCAAGCTATTGCTCATTGACTTTGTATTACGTCCCAAAAATATATGCCTGGACCATTGCAGATGTTGTTAATTGTGTCCCTTTCCTTGTTTGAACCATTGACTAACATACTGCTGTTATTATCCAAGGTACTTGTTTTTCTTTCCAATAGAAAGTATGCATGAGCCAGCCAGGACTTTGTTGTTTTCTGTCTGTTTCTCTCTTCTTTACCCCCAGCGATGACAAATGGCCATCCATGCAGAGTCTGGTTCCACTGGGGGGCCGTCTGCTGTTGCCATTCTTCATGTTTGCTACAGATGAGGGATTTCTGCAAAGTCAACTACTCAGTGCAATTGTCTGAACTACCTTAGGTAGATACTTTTTACTAATTGGCAGTAAATTATCAACTTGACTGTACAGTAAAAGAATTAGACACATTGGACTGTATTTCTGAACTTGATTGTATGATCTTGCTACGCTGGAATATCTTGGACCAGTAAAATTTGAGTTTGGTCTGATTTGGCTTCAATATGATATGATATGAACCTGAACCTGTTTATTTTGTAAAGTTACTTTAGGGGACATTGGTGCAATAGTAAGTAAAGAGCATTGAATTAAAAGAAAGTAAACTTGAATACACTCCCTACTGTTAATGTTGAGATAGTGATATAGTAAGTACTATATATTAAACATGCTACATAATAAGGAAGTCAACCTTGGTCTATCATTATAATAAAAAAAGAAAAGTTTTGATTTAAAACAACACTTCCTTTATCTGGTCAATCTTGGATTTAAATTTTAGAACTGTTTGTGTTTACAATTATATATATTTTTCAGTCATAGTAAATAGCAATTTGCTGACCAGTCTGGTAATATGGGGACACATTGTCCAGTAAGACCGCTTTCAAAACAGCTTTACAACAATAGAAAGAGCAGTCAGCCAAAGAACTAACAGACCCAAACTGCTCATTCATCCGAAGCTAAATTTAGGCAGAGCCACATGTGTGCTTCCGCTCAGCGTGCTTTACGGTGCTCTGTGAGAGTTCCCGCAGTGTCATTTTATTTCCTGTCTGGTGTTCGGTTGCAGAGCTTATCCAATCAGCACTCACCTCGGCTCCAGCGGGTCCAGCTGGCCCAACTGGTCCCTCATCACCCTGATGAAAAGAAAGTTGCCGAAGCTGAAAGGAAAATACATTTCACACATATTTAGCTTGCTTGCAGAATAAGTACAAATAACCTCACCTGAAGTCCAGGTGCTCCTGTCGGACCTGGCAAACCTCTTGTCCCTTCCTTTCCCTGTGGAGGAAACATTGAGGGCACAAATTCACTTCATTTCTTCTGGTGGAAATGAGTACATGTTCCTTTACTAACCTTCGGTCCCTCCAGACCATTTTGTCCTGGTCGGCCAATGTCACCTGGGAAGCCCTTTAAAAATCACAGAAAATTAAACACTGCTTTATACACTGCACACAACTGTGCAAAGACATATACTGGATGAAATTATTCATTTTATTCTTTACAGAAGTAGGACATACGGTCAATTTACCTCTGAACCAAGAGGACCGGGAATGCCATCAGGGCCTTTTTCTCCAGGTTTGCCCTATGAAAAGACACAGTCACTAAAACCTTGAAAACAATTTGGTAAGTTAAAGTAAATAAGATATTATTTGAAAACGTAATAGTATTTCACTTTGTGAAATATGGAAAAAACACGCACACCATCTTTATACAATTATCCGTCATCTGAGTTAAGGCTGCACATTAAAATGACAAAGGTCTGTAGCTAACAGAATTACACAGGGAACAAGTAGTTTATTTTTATAGGTTGCAAATACAAGAAACTGAGTTTAATGTTCAAAATTCCTTTTTTGGGGTAAATTAACATCAATGATCATTTAAATACTTGGTCACAAATGCAAGATCATAAAGTTTATTTGCTCTTTACGATTTAAAGTGTTACTTAATTTTAATATAAAACATAACAAGCACCACTAATGTTCTTTCATGCAACAATAAAACAAACCCTTTAAAACTCTTTAGCCAAATCCTACAACAAAGCTAGCAGGTGGTGAAAAAAGATCAAACTATCCTCAGACTCATGTGTTCTGTATAAAGTTAGAATATGCACTTGAAGGAACTGTTATATAAAATTCGACTCCCAACACTTCTATGATTCGAAGTGGACATTCTTTGCCTCAGTATTTTATTGTATGTCATGGATGTACAGAAAATACCTGTGGTCCAGGTTTTCCACGAGGACCAGGTAACCCAGGGGAACCCCGGCTGCCCTGCAACATAAAAGTCCATATTTACTTCAAATATCACCAGGAAATAAACAACAGGAGCAGGTTTATAAATCTGTTCTACTCCATAACAAAATGAAAAGCATACTTTTGTCCTTGACACACAAACAGTTGATTTAACTCAAGGCAGACCATGTAAAGTCACTGAAAAACAATCTGGCTCTAGCCAGATCAGTAAACTCTTACCTTGTCCCCTTGGAATCCACACTCCCCCTGTTCTCCCGTTAAGCCCACGTCCCCCTTTGACAAACAAGACGCATCAAAATTAATCACAAAGGAAACACTAATTTACTACTCTTGTACATTCAATGATCAGCTATGCAAGGTGTGAATTCATTTTGATTGGAATCCAGAAAATTAAATTTATATATTAGCACCTCAAATATTCCTGTATACAGATAAATAATAATATGAGAAATACATATGCAGATCACCTTATCACCTTTCAGTCCTGTTACCCCTGGATTTCCAGGAACTCCCTTTAAAGCAAAAGCAAAGCAAAAATCAAGATAAAGGATCAATAAAACTCATATTTGAATCAAAATTCGTCCAAGCAACTAAATCTGTCATATTGTACCAAATCTACAAACCAAACTGTAGGATTTACCTTGAGTCCTGGAAACCCTGGTAAGCCCATCATGCCACTAGGGCCCATGTCTCCCTGAAACCAACACAACATTCAAATACAAATTTCACATCACTTTTGAAAAACATAATTTTTAAAAAAATAGAATCTTTACAAATGTCTAAGCCCTTTTTTTCATTATCTTCTCTGTAATTAAAGAGAGATGATTGTTACATGCAGTTGCTCATGTCAGTTAATGCCTTCAATTTCATTTTAAAACTGCAGCTTAAAGCAACATTACGTGAGAAAATAAAGTATGTTTAAAACATCAGTAGCAGAAAAAGATTCATCACCACTTACAATGAGGCCAGTGACTCCACATGGACCTGGGACTCCCAACTCACCCTGAACAAACAAGAACCAGGAGATTAGATGCAACTAAGATAAGTTTATGTGGTGAAGGAAAATAAGGTGAAACATCTTCCTTCAGTTCTAATCTTGAACTTATTAGAACCTAATAAAAAAGA
This sequence comes from Xiphophorus couchianus, assembly GCF_001444195.1. Lineage (NCBI taxonomy): Eukaryota > Metazoa > Chordata > Actinopteri > Cyprinodontiformes > Poeciliidae > Xiphophorus > Xiphophorus couchianus. The sequence continues at coordinate 6,694,126 of NC_040239.1, forward strand.
TCAAGTGAAACAAAGCACACAATACCATGACATTATTGACTAAACAAAGATGTAGCCAAAATGGAAAAACTTTATGAGAGGCCTGTGGTTAATCAAATTCAAATGTTTTCTACAACCTCCTTCAGCAGCAACTACATAGGGTTATTTTCCGTATGATTTTATCCGTTTCTCAAATCATTAAGGGGGAGGTTTGGCCCATTTTTTTCCACTGTTAAGCTGCACAATTCTTATAAAGGGGGGGCATTATGTACTTTTCAGGCACACGGTGCCATTTTATCACACATTAAAGTACATATGTTACCTTCAGTTATAAAATGCTGCATATATCACACATAACTCAAAAGAAAGACTTTACAATTTGACACTTTGAAATTGGGTCTCTGTCTCTTTAAGAAGCTGTTGTTCTTTCTGACAATCCATCTTCATCACAACAATGCTCCTCCATTATGATGTTCCCAGCCACAAATTCCGTAGATGTGCAATTTCACCGGGTAATTGCTGCTGCCACTAGTCTGGAGGAGCTAAGTGAGGGAAGCGTGGGCGAGGGATGACCTGTGAGGCGGAAGCTCGGCTGGAGACTCCTGCTGAGAGGAGGAGTTTTGTAGAAGTAAATGTTTATGCAGCCATCAATGGTTGCCCACGGGAGATTCAAGGATTTCATGCATGAAAGAATCAAAGCAAAACTACAGGAGATGGAGGGTATTTTTTTGATGAAAAAAACATATAAAGCAAAAAAAAAAAGTACATTTTAGGTAACATACACTCTTTAAAATCACAACAGAGCATTCATGTGATCCCAAAATGATCCCAGATTTCAATCACGTTGAGATCTGGGATCATTTTGCTGTTGATTACTCAGTTTTAGTGAATCCATGTGTCCAGCTTCTGGCTTCACATTTGACCACACAACACCTGGTCCAATACTGTGACTTCACTGAGCCCAGTTCCTATGTTTGTACCAAGGTGATGGATTTTGTTTGCATGTTGGTTTGTTTTCTGGGGGGGGGTTGTCATATGACGCTTTGGTCTCATCTTTCCTAATTACTCTGTTCCTTTGTTCAGATAAAACGGTGCAAAGCTAAGTTAAACGGCAACATACTTTTAAGGGAAAGACACTTTCTGCTGGTTTTGATATATGTTTAAAGCTGGTCAATCTTGCTGATTCTCACTTATTCAAGGTTATTTTATTAGCAGCTCTCCCTCCCTTCTCAATTCTTACAGATGCAGCAAGGATGTACTTGATTTTTAAACAGCTTTTTATTTTGGCTTCAGTTTTGTTACAAAACTCTTGTGGAGTCAAAATTACATGTATATAACTTAGAAAATGCCCAAAACCAGATCATTTTGATCATGTTCTTATGCTCCAAAAGGGTGTACCCTCTTTTATCCTGATTGTGGGTCTGTATTAGTCAACCATTTCAAAGAATACAATATGTTTTATATTTCTTTTGATAAATGCTGGTTCTATCCGCTCTAATAAGCTGAATAAAATTCTTTCCCACTATGTTTAGCTTTTCAAGGGAGCGATTTAGCCACTAATACAGGCTGGCTTGTTGTCCAAACCCTGCCTCCATCCACTCTAAACATTGCAAAAAAGGGAGAGATGGAGGACACAGCACATCACAGTGTGGCCTTCCTGTCACCTCCTTGGGTCTCTCTTTGAACGAAACAACATGAATCAGGCCAAATGGAAAATCCCCGCTTCCCACTGCAGGGAGAGGAAATGTAGCCTGCAGCAGGCTGTTGGAGGTCAGCCAGTCTTTAATCTAACACTGACCCTGTCAATCACAAGCGGTTAGGGTCAAACTACGAAAAGAGGAGCAGTGAGTCAAACTGCTGGTGCCCTCACATCAGCATGGATGATGATGGGTGAGTGGAACAACTGCAGGGAGTTGCTTTGTGGTCATTCCTGTATCGGACTGAAATGGTCCTGCTGTGAAGGAATATGCAAGAAAGCTTAGACTCAGTTACTCTGGATCTCCAAGTAATGATTCTGCTTTTTTGCAGCTGCAGGAGAAGTGATAAGAACCAATGTTGATTTTTTGTGTGAAATTACAGTGCACTGTGTAATCAGCAGTTGAAATCAATTTAAATCTCTTTGGGGTATAATTGTGTTTGCATGAAAGGCGTATTTCATTTTAATGTAGTTCCACTCACTGGGTTCCCATCAGGGCCAGGTGGTCCCCGCTCTCCAAAGTCACCAGGAAACCCCTAAGAACACACGCAAACAAAATGGTTAGCTAACCAGAAAGGGAACTGCGTGATATTGCAATGTTTACACACTCAGAGTGTTAATTTTAATGTTGAATGTATTCAGAAATCACATGATTTGCCATTTAAGTGATTACACCAAACACTGGGGACTGACAAAGTGGCTCCCAAAACAGAAGTTTGCAGAGTCAAGCCAAGCAAATCCCATTAAATATTCTCCAGTACTTTCATTCCTGGGAGACTCTGAGGAAATTCCGCGGCTGAGTGTTTTCAAGTGACGAGAGTCTATATGTGCGCACAGCCCCCAAAGCAAAACCCCCAGGACTTGCCTAAATGGCTGAATAAAGCTGCTTTGGACAAGAAATTGCTGACTGTGCATTTTTTCTTTTTTTTTTTGCTGCATGGTCCTCTGTCTTCAACTATAGAAACAGAACAAGCGGTATGTAATGCAGCCGTGACGCCACATGCTCATCATGTGCCTGTCAGAACGCCAAGGTCAACATGCAACCTGCCAAATATCATGAATCAATGCTTGGCTACAAAAAGTGAGAGCTGTTGGGACACAAATGACAGATGGCAGCAAAGAAGAGATCTCCCTCACTCCCTATTGGCAGGCTGAGAGGAGAAGATTTTGTGTATTAAGAACGTCTTAGTGGCTTCATTGCAATATTAGAAAAATTATTGAAGAATTACAGGTTTAGTGTAGACTACCCATTGCTTTCCTAGGCAAATTCCACTAGATTTCATTTTCACTTCATAGCTCAGTCTGGGCTTTCTCCTATTCAAGAGGATTCCTCTGGTTCCTCAGGGCCAATCAGCAACCAGAAGGAGAAGTTCTGAACAATGACGTCGATTTTCTACGCTGTTTTAAAATTGTAGTCTGAGTGTACTTTTTTAGCAATGGCAAGTGCTAAAAGTGGCAAATGAACAGTCCCTGTTGGTAGCGCTTCCAGATATTGAATTAACATTAACAGCCGACTCATTCAGCTCAGTACTTCTCTTTTCATGGTGTAGGATGGTTATCTTATGAGAAAGCTTCATAGAGTCAAATTGGTGCATGTGTCATGGCCAGACGTTAGCAACTGGGTAAAACTTCAACACAGTCCATGCCTCCAGCAAGCAATTATTTTTCAATAGTCAAGAGTCAAGACCCTCTGCATGAAGCAAAGCACAGAATAAGAAGCTGGTTTTTACCAGGATGTGTTCAGTTTGATCATCATTACTAGTTCTACTGGGTTTGGAAAGACGTTAAGTTGCAAATGTCAAGTTGCACATAATGGGGAAGTAAAAAAAAAAAAAAGAAAGAAACTGATACATGGTTTTTCAAAGTTCCTCCCAAAAGTTTAAAAATTTTGGATTGGATTTCACCCCCTCCTTCCTCTTACACCCCTAAGTTAAAATTCACCAGTAATTACATTATGTAGAGTTCACCTGGCTGTAATTTAGTACCAATTCAAATCCATACACTCTATGAAAGTTACAGCGGTTGGTCAGATAACATCAGTAAACAAACAGCAGAATTAAAGACCAAGAATTAAAAGCCGGATTACATTATTAAATAATATCCAACCAAAACATGGCTATCCACTTTCACTGAATTAAGCTAATTGGCAAAAATGGGCACTGCTTCAAGAATCAGTCAAGGCATCCAGTGTAACACTAGAGGAGCAGCAGAGATCTGTCTGTTAGTTCAACTATTCGTGATGTAGTCTGTAAATCTGACCTTCATGGAAAGCTATTGTAATAAAAACAAAGCCATAATAAGATTTTATAACCTACATTCAAAACTTTGCCGTGCATCAAAGAAAACTAACATTTGACATCATCCAGAAAACCCAATTCCTACATAAAGTGAGACATGTTGGAGGCAGCATCATACAGGAAAGATGTTTTTCTTCACCAATGAAGGAAAGTTCACTCGGGTTGACAGAAAAATAAGTGGAGCTAAATACGAGGCAATCCTGGAAAAAGTCAAACTTCTAGGATGAAAATAAACTTCTCAGGTTTTCGGTTGTAAAAAATAGAATTTCTGTACTCTTCAACTTTGCACTATTATGTGCATCGCATAAAATTTCTATAAACCACATTTGTGGTTGAAATGTGACAACATGTGAAAACTTATGAATACTTTTGTAAAGCATTTATGAAGCTATAAATCCAGAGCTGACTATAGAAACTATCGCAGGAAGATTTTATACCCAGTGTCATGATTCCAGCCCTTCAGCTCTGCCTTGGCTGTGCTGATTGCTTATTGCCCTCACCTGCACTGAGCTGGTTCCTACTTAAACAGCTGCTCGTCACCAGCTCAGTGCGAGATCGTCTGTTGCCCCTGTCACAGCTTTCAAGCCTTTGTTATCTCATGTTTCCAAGAGTTGTCTGGTTTTTGATCCTGCCTGTTTTTCGACCACAGATTTTTGCCTGATCCTTCTGCTGTAGAGAGTCCTGTTGCTGAACCCTGACTGTTTCTGACCCTGCCTCCTGCCTTTTGGATTTTGGATTTTCACTGCCTGAGAACCTCCCGTGCATGACCCTGGACTGTTTTACGACTTTGTCTCCGGTTGGTGGATTTTGTCCTCATCGTCTGTTTGCCCCCTCAGACCCCCCACAGATCTCCCCCCCTGTCCATTCCCCCTACCCCCCCCCCGGCTGGACTCCTGACCCCTGTGGATTCCTCGTCTCTGACCCACCAGTCTTACCACACCCTTCAACACCTTTTACTTTTTTGTAATAAAACCTTTTGGTTACCATCCTCTTGTTGTGGCTGCGTCTTGGGTTCTGGCTGAATCTGCTTTTAACATTACACCCAGCAAATAAAATCAGTTTGAAATGTCCTTTTTCCACATCTTCTAGAAGCACATTTCGCTGAACAACAACAACTTTCCATTCTTATCTCTTTTCTCTTCCACTTTACTCCTGACTCAGGAAAGAAAACACCAGACTTTGCTTTCCACTGCAGAGGAAGAGAAACAGCATGCTCATGACTTGGCTATTACACGCATACTTTTCAACCTCAGGATATGTCACAGACCATAATTGCGTAACAATATTTAGTAATCATGTACTACCAGACTACCAGCATGGGAAGTATCCCGTTTCTACACGTGTCCATGAGAACATTACTGTTTTTTTCCGCGTTAGCAAGGAATGATGGGAAGTTTGCTTCCAGGCGCCGATGACATCAGACTTTCTTTGACTGTGGGTAAAGTCACCAGAGAGCCAAACCCATAAGATAGATAGATAGATAGATAGATACATACATACATACATACATACATATATACGACAGATAGACAGACAGATAGATGTCACGGCAATTACCAAACTTTTTTGAAAGTTTGGTAATAACCAAACTTTCAAAAATACAAACTTTTCTCATTAAGGCCAAGCACAGAAAATGAATCACAGAGCTCCAGTATAAAATGGGCCAAGTTGTTCCTGAAACTCAGCAAGAACCACGATGCACTGCAGACACATGAACCTTTATGACCCATTAACATTCACAAAGCTGTTTAGTACAAACGAATGAATACCCCTGAGGTCTCACAAAAGAGCTGCAAGCCGGGACACTTTGCAAGGTTGCACTTCATTTTAACAGAGTACAACAATCTGAATACAACAAGGTGACTTCTAAACATCACACTGAATTTCATTTAGGGGTATCAGAATAAAGAATCCTAAAAACAGCTGCAAACATTTACAACAGTATAGCTTAAAAGAAAAAGAAAAAACATACAATAGCATGACTTTGATTTATTAACTTCTCTGTTTGTCAATCATATAAAATCCCAATGAAATATATTGAGATTATAATGTGGCAAAATGTGAGGTATGAATACTTTTGCAAGGTTGTACCACGCCTCTTCAAAATACTCACATTCCCCACAAGCCAGTGCATTAACATGCTGCTCAGCACCATTTTCTGCATATCAACTCGAAAAGCCAAAAGGGGTTTACCATCAAAGAGTCGGCCTAAGGAGCGGTATTTTGTAAGACTTTACAGTATCACTGCATTACTGTTATATCCCATAGATCACAAACAAATTCACGGCCACAAGGCTGCCTTAACAATGAGAAGTATGTTGAGAGAAAACTTTACCGGCCTACCCATCTTGCCCTTCTTCCCATGCACACCAGGAATTCCCTGTAAAGGAGACAGAAATCAGAGCATGAAGGCCGCGAGAGGCAACAATGACAAATTTACACATGATAAAAACAATAATACTTGTTTTTTCAGATACAAAGACAAATTTTACTCCTGCTTTCAGTAATTTGGTCATTATTCACTTCGGCTAAAGTAAAAAAAAAAATGTGATAAAGTCACATGAATCCCTTTGTTTTGATTCAGTGGTTTGATGGTGTGGATTTGATTTATAGCTGGGTTTCTATCAATTTATATCCATCTTCTACACTCAAGAATTATCCACCACTGTATGTAGGCTGTGGTGTGAGGGTCCGATCCAAACACTATTTAAAGATTTCTAGTTTGGTAAAAATCTGCCTCAAGTGTCTCATTTCTGCAACAATGAAATGTATTTCTATTTCATCATTTGGCCCATGGACTGCCACAATGCAACCCTGCAGGCAAGACGCTCACAGCCACTAATACTTACTCTCTCTCCATCAGGACCAGGAAAGCCAAAAAGCCCTGGGACGCCAATGTGACCCTGGAGAGATGAATAAAAGATGGAGGAGAGAAATGGAAAAGGCACACATAAATGAAATGAAAAAGAGGATGATAAAAAAGGACAAAGTGGGAGTAAGAAAAAGATAGGTGACATTGTTCAGGAGGGTGAGTTATCAGAACAACTAACGCAGATTTCTCTGCCATCTGTTACAGTTCTGCCAGGTTTCTGAGACAGACTGACGTCTTGAGGAGCCAGGCCTTGAGGTAAGTGTATATGCCCATGGACTGCATGGTGCTGGCTTCCACGATGTAGTCCAAGGGCACATACCCTCACATCAGGGATCTCTGAAGATCTTTGTGTAAAACCTAACCAGCAGAAAAGTAGAAATGGTAACAGCATATTGTATTTCATCTACTCTACTTTTACTTAAAAATCATGAATCATTTTCTGAAAAAACCCAACTCTGTACTGTTATCACTGAGAATTTACCCATGTCAAATTCAGTGTGTTGCAAAAGTATTCACAACCTTGAACTTTTACACTTTTTGTAATATTACAATCAGACTTCATGGTATTTTATTGGGATTTAATATGACAAAACAGCTCAAAGCACTGCATACAGTGCCTGTTTGTAGTCATATCTTTTGCTGTTTGTCTCTATCAGCTATTTACATGCGGCATCTGACACCCTTCCACATTTGTCGTTGCAGAAAACCCTGACCTCCGACAGACTGGGTGGAAAACATCCATGAACAGCCGGTTTAATGAGTCTGACTCTGGCCGTTCTGGCACATGAACACGCTTTGCTCGAAACTATTCCTCTTCATCTCCAGCTACACATTCAGTATCATATTTCTTTTGGTATGTAAACTTTCACAGGGATATCAGAGGTAACTGGCTCAACATTTTCAGGGTTTTAAACTGTAAAGTTCTGAAAACTGTATTCTTTTGCCCTTCCACTTTACAAATACATACTAATTTATGCTGCATTATCGCATAATAATCAAGACAAAATATGAGAAAGTTCAAGGGGTATGAATCCTTTTACAAAGTATTGTAAATGTTTGTTATTATGTAGGTTTTATGTGGCTGCACTGGGTTGACAGGCATAGAGTAAACATTTCACATTTTATTTAAATGAGGCATAACAATTACATAATGTACAAACAACCAATTATATAGTCATTAGTGTGGTAGAGATATTTCAGGTCCGGATCTTAAACAGTCTGTAATAAAGGAAACAACAAAAACACTGGATATCGTTTTAGTATCTACTTACACTGACACCTTTTGGTCCAGTTTTCCCTACAGGTCCAGGCAAACCCTGAGGTTAAACACAATAAAACAGTTCTGTCAATGCAAATAGCAAAAGAGATTTACCTATTTTGATTGAAAAAAATCTAAATATGATAAAAATAATTATGCATGGGAATAAATTACAATAAGATGTTTCAAATTTAAGCCCTTGAAACATCTGATATTAATAATGACTGTAGTTTACAACATCTACAACTTTATTATCTATAAATTAATTAATTTAATTCACCATTCTCTCTCTGCAATCAAAACAGCAACAGTTCTCACCAGAGTATCATAATGATGACCACAAAAGCCTGAGTGATTCATAATGTAGAAATAGTAGGGGGTGCTAAAACCTAATCCATTACACCTTCCAGTGTGTGCATGATGAAGCTGAAAGTACAGTGACATGAGCCCAAACTATATCATAATCTTGAAAAGAAGTCGGTAATCATCCAAATATTTTAATGGATTTTGCTTACAGCTGAGACAAAACATGCATTAAATGTTAAGGAACTGTAAAGCTATACAGCTCTGACTTCTTATGTTAAAGACTTTACAACGAATTGGAACAGAAGATGACGCCCACAATTCGAACTGGACAGAGGAAGCCTATTTGTACCCAGAGAGCTGTGGCATTAGTCACACTGTTATTACTCTCTTTCTTTCGGGGTAGTGCTTACTTTGGAAACCTTTGACATTTTTTCTAACAAGTCCTGGAATTTCCAGAGAGAGATTTCATGCTTAGCACTGTTGCTCTGGTTCTTGTTCCTTTTATGTGAACGCTGGAAACATTTTATTTGGAATTGTCAAAATATGATTAATATTTATGTGAGAGGATCATTTAAGGATATTTTGTTTGTATTGTGCTAAACAATAACTTACACATTAATATTGCAAGGACTTCTGGATGTAGGATTTTATTTATCCTTATTTTTATTTGTCTTACTTGTCAAAAAAAAAAACAATTTTGAAAAGCCAAAGGAAGCACTAAATTTCAAGAAGAAATACCAATATATAAAATATAACCAACTTTTATTCACTCTATGTGTGTGTGTGTGTGTGTGTGTGTGTGTGTGTGTGTGTGTGTGTGTGTGTGTGTGTGTGTGTGTGTGAAAGTGTGCGTTTGTCCCTGATCAATCAGTACCGCAACACTAGATTTACTGCACCTGCCTGCCAGGATAGCCTTTGGCCCCAGGGCTTCCATCATCTCCCTGCTCACCCTGTGGAAACAAAGACAGCACAGAAGTCAGAGGTAGAAGAGGACAAGGATCAAGGTGGAAAACGAAAAGAAGAAGGATCAGCTGAACGGCAGAAGGAGCCAGCAATTTTCTGGAAAATAATGTTTTATGTGCAGATAGCTTCTCTTTTAGCCTGACTGCAGTAACAGAGAACAAGCAAAGATAGAAATAAAATTTGATGATAATAAGTGATGTGTTTGTGTTGCAACAATTGGCAGTTGCAGATATTACACCATTCATTAAACTCTCCAAACTTTCAATAAAGGCTTTTCGTTCAATACTGTCTAAGAGGCGCCACAAAAAAATATTACCACTCAGACTATTTATTCTGACAGCAAGTGAGATTACAATGTGGTTAAGTCACTTGGTGGCATGACTACTGTGGAACAGTTTGGCTTTCATCCATTTATCTTCAATAATGCACAGATGAACACATGAGTCATTCCTTCCTTGTGGCAAGACAAAAGTAAACGCGTCTCTCTGAGAGGAATGTTTAATATTACATATTGTTTATAAGAAAATCTAAACAAAGTCAATAAGTGAAGGCATGCCACAAATTATAGGCTGTTTTTACAGCTGACCACATTTGTGACATATGCTGGCAACAGTTACGTCTCAGCAGTTTCAGTGGTCTTTTAAAACTGAGTGAGTCATGTACTAAGAGGCACAAAAATTCTGAAATATCAAATGGAAGAAATAACAGAACGTTTATACCGCAAAAGATTTAAACATAGGGAGAAAAGACCATGGATAATTTAGTGAGGGATTTTTTTTATACAGCCTTTAAGCCCCAGAAAAGTAACCTTCGAATTACAGAAATAACACATTAAAGTGCCTTAACTGCAGGTTCTGGAAAATAACCCATAAGCTCAAGCAAAGAACAAGTCATGTTCTGTAATGATATTAAAGATTGGTGTTAAGTTTTGTGGGGTCGGCGGTGGGCTGCCAGTGAGCATTTGCTGTACCTTTAAAGCATCTTCAGAATCCGGCCTGACCCTGGAACATCTGGTCAGTCGTTGTTCATGTTAGTTGGCTCCCGATCCGGTTTTCCATTAATTAAAAAATTCCCCTGCCTTGCAACAAATCCCAGCATGTTCTTGCCTTTCTGTCTAGCTCCAAACCCTACAATCTTACACACTGTCCAAGAGCCACAGGTTATGGAACACATGTAATTTATTCCACAGTGATCCAGTAAGAATTTCTTAACATATTAGGTCATTAAATACACAAATAAACACACTTAAGCAGGCAGGAACTGAACTGCCTAACAAGGCATATCAAAACCTTTCTGAGAAGGAACTGTGAGTTGTTAAAAATTTTAAACACATAATTAACCTAAAATATATAATTTTGTTAAAAAATAAAAGGAGAAATTTCTTCCTATTCTGGTTGTGAGACAGCACATTCCTTAAAAGAGAGATTACGCCAGGTTTAGAAAGTGGTGAGAAGAGACGGAGGATAATGTGGAGGAGGAATGACTCTTGATGTTCAAACTATTTGCCCTACTTGTTCTTCAGCCAAAAATATCTTGCTGATACTAACAACTGCCTGTGAACTACATATAGCTTGTCAGAATGATTTGACTCCTTTTTAAAAAAAAAAAAAAAGCTACTTATTTTTCTATTTTAATTTGTAAATAATTTACTGGTGGTTCTTTTATATCAATTTTGTCTCTTGCAGGCACAGAAAGTCTTCAGATGAGGGATTAAACATGTCCCATCTCTGTTGACGTCTCTCCATTTATAGCAGCAACAGCTGCTTTCTTGTTGCAGAGAACGTCTGAAGCACCTTTTGCATCAATTGAAATAAAGCTTACTCACAGGTTCGCCCGGATGACCACAAGAACCAGAATAGCCTTTTTGTCCCTGTTGGTAAAGAAAAAAATATAGCTTAGCTGTTTACAAGTCTGAATTGTCTTTATATATATTTTTTTTTACAAAGGTACTGTGAAGTGCATTAATAAACCCTTCTAATGTCCTGATGTTAGGCAGAGCACAACTGGACTTCTTTTTTTGTTTCTTGGCGGCAAAACGTCTTCAAGAAGTTCAGATGCTATCTAAATCACACTTTGCTGAACAAACCATCAAACCAGAATTCTGCGGTTCTAATTGTTAAACTTGGACTTCATTTTGCATTTAAAATCAATTTAGAAGCTTAATTCATATTTGTTCCTGTTCTCATTCAACACATTCAAGATATCAAAAAAATGATTTGTACAACAGTAAGGTTTGTATACATCCAAAAACGTTGTTGTGAGAGAAGGTGAGCCACCGAAGACGAGGCACAACAAGAAAAAGAAGGTGCCATTCAAAATGTGTTTTGAAGAACACAAACATCGTTTTGATGACAATACTGGAAACCATCACGATTGAGTGCCACAGTCACCACTGCATGGGAGAAAATTACCTTTTCCCATAAAAGAGGAGCTTCTGTTTGCTAACAAATACTTTAATAAAGTAAGGAGAGATGCATTTCCAACACCGCACAGGTAAGACAAATTTAACAGCTGCTAAACTAATAGACCACTTATCAGCTGTGTTGACTGTGCAGTCCTTAATAAAGCAGTTCTTTACTATTTACACAGGAGTTATACTGACTTTAATTGTAGCAGCTCAGCTATTGGTGTGTTTGCTTATTAACTGCCACCTCTGCACTCTGCTTAAAATTAATAAAGCCAGTAAACTAATTAGGCAGTAACACCTGACACCCAGAAGGATATTTAATGGTCATCTTCACACCCTGTGATCTCCAATGGCTCTACCAGCTGGTTATAAAATATATTAATCTTCTCCCAATCAAGGCTCACAAGTAGCAAAGATAGAGATGTGAAATTATCTCTGAGGAATGAACAACGCTGTCCTCTCAAGTGTGAAGTCATTAGCCGCCAGCTGTGTCGGCCTGTCGGCAGCAGATCGAGTAAACAACAGGCGGCAAAAGGCTGGAAAAGTAGCATCAACGTAGACAATAATGTCATACAAAGCATGCACTCCTGTCAGCAGGCTGTACTAAAGAGGATCATATTAAAATGTTCTTACATGAATGAACTGTGAGATATCTAAAAGTATTGACTGCAGAGCAGACTTCAGTTCTTAAAAGTACACGACTGACAGATCCAAACGTTAGGAAAATGTAAACAAGCTTAAGGATTTGTGACAGGGTTGAAAGTCACAATCATAGCTGGTGCTTATTAGTCGTTCAATTTCACTGTAGAAGAAAAAGCTCCTTAAGCACGTTTGTTCTAAACTGGGTTTCAGTGTGTCACACAGTGTGCCTGTATTAGATTACACTTTTTAAGTGCTTGCCAGTATTTTCCATTGGTTGCATGTTTTATGGGGAATTTTTCTCATCATTGTTGGGTTTCCAAATAGAGAGGGGCATATTCTCTCATTTAGGCCGTTCATTCACCTGCATGCAGATATTTATTTTTAAGGGTAAATGCACAGCAGGATTGCACTGTCTTTCCGTTACCATCAGTATGAATAATAGAAAGAACTACTTGGACTGCAGTGGCTCATTCAATGCATACAAAGCATCCATGCTCCCTATGGCAATAAATTGTTGGTGATGTTTCTAATGCAGCAGCAAATGTTTTACAAGGACGTTCCAGATGTTCTGCTTTGCCTTTACTGTTCCATCCATCAATTATCTACACCCAGTTATCCATGCAGGGCTCAGTTGTCATTGGACCAAAGGTAAAGTAGACCCCAGACAGGTTGCCAATCCATCACAGGGCCACACAGAGGCACACACACAGCACAAACAACCATGTACACACATTTAATCCCAAGGGAAATAAATGGAGACCGATTTACCCACCATGCTATTTTTGGACCGTGGGAGGTGGCTGAAATATCCACAGAGAACATGCAAACTGAATGCAGAAAGACCTCAGGCCAGGATCAGAACCCAAGTTTAGCTGCACGGCAACAGTGGACCATGCTGTACCTCATCTTTGTTGGTATTATTATCAGTAGTAGTAAAATTACACAGTTTTAACACCTAAACCATCATTTCAGTCTTTCTATCACATGTTGTATGTCTTCAGACATTGAATGTTTGAAACCCATATATCAGATTAGTCTGGGTAGCACATTAATATCTGGAACAAACTCTCAGAAAACTGCAAAACAGCTGAAACAGTGAGTTCTTTTAACCCAACGCTTAAAACCCACCTGTTTAGAGTTCCCTTTGATCAATAGTACATTTGGTATGATTTTGATGGCATTTGACAAAATGTAATGCTTATTGTTTGTTTCATAACTCATGTTTGTTGTTTTCATGATGGAAAGCACTTTGAACTGCCTTGTCACTGAAATATACAAATAAACTTGACTTGGCTTTGATATCTACAGAGAGTCATTGTGAACTGCAGGTCGAGATGAAACCTTACGTAGTTTATTTGCAGCTGCGCCGCCTGAGAAGTATACATTTGCCTTTAAAAATTATTTTGTACTTATGACACCAACATCATGGAGTTATTTCAGGCAAGCCCAGTCAGGTGCAGCTCACACGTCATTCCACCAGCTGATCTAAATGATGAAGTACATCAGTATTTACTCAGCTGATCCTATTCATCATATTCAACAGACACACAACATGCAGGATAGTTTATATAAGCTGCAAGCTGTTCTAGTCAAACAGCCTTTGCTTCCAAGTGTCTCGCAGAAGAGGAAGCATATGTGGTGCATGCATAGTATGCTTATGGAAGGCCAGAAAGCTCTAAAACACTCATACCACCAACTTTTATTCCCTCCATATGGCTGTCTCAGCCTTTCACAGTAAAATGGTGCTGATTGAGAGGTAAGTTTGGTTTGAAAATAGTTTGACTTCACAGTGGAAGTTAATATTGATGGACACAGAGGCAGATCTGAAAGTCTGAAGCAGAGTGAAAGTGACAGGCAGGAAGCTGCTGAGAAAAATCATCCTGACAGGTCGATCTCTCAGAATAAGATAAAAGGTCATTTCATTTTTAGTTACTCACTGCAAAAATACATTTAACTGAAAAAATAGATCAATATCAGGCAATCAAAGCAAAAACAAAAATACAAAGATACTCAAAGCATTTGCTAAAAGTATAAAAAAATATAACCAATCCCGTACTTGGCCTTACTTTTCCTCTTGACAAAAATAAGGTGCCCCTCTTGAAAGGAGTCCTTGGATCGGGACATTGTGGGCCCATTTAAACAGCCGAATGACCATTTCTCCTTGATCCCCAAAAGAAAAGAGGCACTGTAATCCATCGAAATGGAGGTGCAAGGCCAAAACAAGAAATTGGGCCTGAATCTTTTAAAAGAGCTTACAACTGATTCCACACTCCCCTCAAACTGAAAGAGCAGGCAACAATTTTCTTTGTTTCTTTTCAACGTGCCAAGAATTTTAATTACTTTAGTCAGATTGTACACAGTCCATCTTTTTTGGCTGTTTATCTGCAAACAGGTAAAAATGATGCAGTAGTTTGGAAAACTCGAAAGTGTTTTTGTGAGCAAATGTGAGGCAGAAAATAAAGGAAATGTATTCATTTAAATGTATTATTTTCACATGCAGAACCTTGCAAAACGATTCCTATCACTTTAACTTACACACATTCTGACGCTTTACAACTACACTTCCGTTTGTTTGACAGATCAACACAAAGTAGTGCATTATTGTGAAATGAAAGCAAAATGCTACATGGTTTTCATTTCCGTTCAAGTAAAACTCTAAAAAGCCGTTGTGCATTTGTATTCACCCTCATTTTTCTGATACTCCTACATCCAATTCGGTGAAAACAAATGGCTTCAGAGGTCATCTAGTTACTGAGTAGAGCCTGCTTGTGTGTAATTTATGAACCCTCTCCACCACATAGTGGACAGACAGCGGAGCACCTTCTCACATAGGCTGCTCCAGCTCCGCTGTCGTAGGGACAGATACAGGAAATCCTTCCTGCCACATGCCATCTCACTGTACAATAAAAGCTAAATCATTGTTCTGCACTAATCAGTCCGATTTTGCACAACTGCACAGTGGCACACTTGCTGTACATATATTTACATATACATATCTGCATTTATTTTTAATCTTTGCAAGGACTGCTCTTAAGTTGCTTTTTATATTAACAGCATTTCATATTTTTACAATTTATAGCATTTTATATTTTATTTTTTTTTTTTATTTTATCTACAACTACTACTCAGTGGTAGTTGTTATTGTGTCTTGTCTCTATGCTGTAACTGCAAAGTAATTTCCCTGCTGGGATGAATAAAGTACTTCTATTCTATTCTATTCTATTCTATTCTATTCTATTAGTGAACAACTAGCATCATAGAGACCAAGGAACACAGCAAACAGTTCAGGGAGGAAGCTGTGGAGGTTAAAGCAGCATTAGGTAACCATGTGCCTCCTGATGGCACATGGTTTTAACTCTGGGCTGCAAAATCTATCAATCTGATAATTATTAGCAAGTCTGGCAATTATTAGCAAGAGTGGCAAGAAAGCCAACATTGAATGAAAGCCGCAGGATGAAGACGTTTGCCGCAAGTCATGTAGAAGACATAGCAAACATGTGGAACAAAGCGTAAACAAACTAAACATTACAGCCAACATGCTAGAGTTATAATTAACTGATTAAGATCAAATCCTGTAGAATGGACCAGTCAAAGTTCAAATGCAGTTTGGCCGAAATTTCTGGCAACACTTGAAAACAATTTTTTTAGACACTCAAATAAATCTGATTCAGCTTAATCTATTTTTGAAAAAGATAAATAGCCAAAACTCTCTGTCTCTAGATGTGCAAATGAGCCAGTAGATCATTATGTCACACTGGCCGATCACATGAATCCCCCCTAAATACACTGAAGCTTGAGTTTGTAATGTGACAAAATGTGAACAACTTCAAGCTGCTGTTTATCAATTTGAATCACAAAAGAGCAACCCTGCTGCCACCAGCAAACTGGGCCAGCTTCACTGTCTCCCCCGTCTACAGCAGAAGAAACAGACTACACCTGTCCGACAAATAATGCATTATTCTTTACACAGATTTTTATTTTCAATGTGACACAAACCCCCAGTCCCAACAGGCAGGCCTCTCTCTGTTCGCTTTCATAAATCAATCAGCAAACACAGCTTTGACTCTGCAAAACTGGGGAGCAGGACAGGGAGAAAAACTGCACACCTCATGAAAAATACAGTTTTATTTCAGTCTGCCAAAATTTTAAGCTGGCTGTATAAAGGACTCTATGGTCCAGAATTGGTAATACTCTCCACAGTGTTTGGATTTTACACACACACATACACGAGTCCTTTCCTATTTTACAGCTCAGACCACTGAATGACTCCCAGGCAACCTTCCCATTACATCGTTACACATTTCCCACAGTGAGGAAAGACTTTTTTCTTTTGGCGGTGGGTCACTTTCTGAGCAGAAAACTCAGTAATAAGAGATCTATCATGCTGCATTGGGTCAAAGTTTTACTGGCTGCTTGGACAGCTAGAAAGCAAATGCTTGAGTTTCATCTGCATCTGGTGGAATTTCAGCGATACTCCGATTTATGGGGGGCTTTGTGTGCCTGAGAATGATTAAACAAAGAAAATACTGAGAGTAGAAACAGCTGCAAGCGAGGAGGTGTCTGGTGGCCTTGCTCAGAGCCAAGTGGATCTGTCTTGTTTTAATTAGGTGGATAAGACTTGTAATACGCTGAATGGCTGTCAGCTGATCCTTGTGCAAAGATGAATTTTTACAGGCTAACGCAGATTTGTAACAGTGGATTGAGAAACCTAGCCAACAGGACCGTAGTAGCAACAAGATGTTCCATGTCCAGTAAAGGCCCACGCTGACCATAAATCAGTCAGGAGATTATCAGCCTTTTCCCATGGTTCCATGTTCCATGAGTCATAACACAAGATGTGATCCTTTCTTTTTTAACATAACACTTCCCATTACGTTCCTAAATGGAAGAACTTTTTTCCTGTCAGCTCCGTCTGATTGCATAACAAATGGCTGGAGAACTCACGAATACCTCATTATGCTGAGGATAGATTTAAAATAGTACGAGAAAGTCTCTCTGTGGAAACAGTACGCTAATGACAAAGATTTTCTCATTTTGTCATGCTTTTTGTTTTAATTACCACAGATGCGGCATCTAAATCCTCACCCAGCAACAACCTTTTCTTTTTATTTGCTTCCATCTCGTCCAGGGTTGACTCTGACAGCAGCTTTCAAAACACACAAACCCTCAAGCGTAATTAAAAAGAAGTTTAGTTTCAGTCATAATTATTTATGCTGTTTTGCAAAACATCAGCATTTCTCTTTATTGAAAGTTTCCCTTCTTCTGTCTCATTTTATCCACCAGACACTTTCAATTCAATTCTGAGCCTACTAATGTCTAAAGAGCTTTAACTATTCACATACTTAAGAACAAAGTATTTTACCAGCTAGGAAAACTCTGTAAAACAGAAAAGTTTAATCTGATTGGGAGAAAGTAAGTGCGGATATTTTAGTGAGAATCATTAAAACATTTTAATGAGAATGAGAATCAACAGGAATGCTTCTGTGTTTAAAGTGTATCTTTTAGAAAGTTTGAATTCTGTGTAAAATCAAGCAACCACGACCTCTCACATTGTAATAAAAGCCATATAACATAGGAACCCAACAAAATGACCAACATTCCTGCAAAAATATTAAGCATTTAAATGTTCAACAAACTGATTAAGAATAAATAAACCAAAACTTCTGATAAATCAACTCTGTAGAATAAAACTAAAGCAGGAAGTGCAAGCATTTTGTTGATTGCTATGCTGATGACATTCAGATTTACTTCTCATTTAAACTGGATATTTTTCCCCCACTGTGACCTCCATTTAGCTGTATAAGTGTGCTTCACACAAAATTATTGTATTTGAAAATCCTGCTGTTAAATGTATTTTTGGTTAATAACTTAACATCTTCTCCTCCCTTCCTTCCCATTGCTCCCCTGAAGTTAGAAGTCTCTGTGTAAAAGATCTATCAGGTGGTCCAGAGATTTACTGGCTGCATGGACAATTAAAAAGCAAATGCTTCAGGTGCAGCAAGATTTAGCTTTATAGGAACTTTCTGTCACTGGGAATAATCCAAAAAAACAAAATTACTGAGAGCAAACACAGCTGCAAGCAAGGATGTATATGCTAATCTTCAGAAGAACCAAGATGATTTATTTTATTTCTATTAACTGGAGAGAAAAGATCGGAATATAGTACTCTGTTTTATGTTGATGACATCCAGGTTTATTTCTTTTTTAAATCATATGCTTGTTTCCCCATTTTCATGCTTTCTTTAGCTGTCTACAAGATGTCAGTGGTTGTATAACACAGAATTTTCAAACACTAAGTGAAAACAGGCTACATAAGAATACTGTATTTGTACTGTATTTGATCATCTGTTTCCTTTTTGGAAGAACTATGTCTTATATCCTTCTAGTTGAAATGTTTATAGACAGATTTGAAATTAAAATTCTCAAAATTAGAAAAGAGGAAGGGCATAGTCACAAGGAAGATACTCTTGCTTTAGCAAATGTAAACAAATACTCCATATTTTGGACTTGATTGTCTAGTTATTTTGTTTTACTTTAAAGTTTATAACGGCTTGGTCCAGCTGCTTGACCTGTCTAACCCCAAAGGAGCACAAGATCACCAACCAGATGCTCTCAGCAGAGCTGAAATCCAAACAAAGACAATTCAGCCTCATAGACTCTGGAATAACCTGACAATTGATATTGAAAAGTCTAATCAGGCTTTTAAACTTATTTTTAATTTACACCAGCTTTTATTGTGACTTATGCTTGACTCCTAACAGGCATTTTATATATTGTCCTCTTTGTTTTTGCTTGTTTTTTTGGTAAATGTTACTATGTTTGTTTGTAACTGCATGTATTTTAACTAACAAAGACTTTGGTCAACTTTGTTACTTTTAAAGGTGCTACAGAAATAAAATTGACTTTAACATCAGGCTGCTGGGATGATCTACTTATCCTTTTAGGGATGTGTTTACTTGCATGACCTCCCTTTAACAAGGTTTTCAACTTTAGTAAGAACCGATCTTCTGTTTTACACACAGGTAAAGGTAAAAGGTAAAGGTAATTTTATTTATATAGCACATTTTCAGCAACAAGGCAATACAAAAAGTGCTTACGGTAAGCAAAAAAATAAATGAAAATTTTAAAAAAATAAATCATTTAGAAAAACAACCTTAATGGAAAAACAAAATTAGTCATTTCCTATAATGCTTGATAGAAAAACCCAACAGGCATATCCCCTATTGATGTCTGTAATTACTGTGAGGGGCTTGGGAAAAGGCCAGTGATAAAATAACACCATGGAGGACACTGCTGCAAAACGTCTCTCTCTCTCTCTGCAGCAGCAACTCAGCAGTAAGCAGAGAAAGTCAAATATTTTACATCATGAGAAGGATCACATCACAGAACTGAGACACATTCCAAACTTGTCCTACTTTTCAGAGGAGAGCTCTCCAAGGAACAAGTGACATAACGTTTGGAGACGACATGTAAAACTTTTCACCCAGTAATCCACTTCAGTTGAGATGTTTTAGAAAATCAGAAGCCTGTTATACTGATGATGTATTACAGTCTTACATGTAAGACAGCAAATCCTCTTTAAACTTTTTCCAGGTGTGATAATTCATTCGTATGTTATGATCATTCAGCTTCCACACGATCTCATTTGGCTGAACCATTTTAACATCACAAGTTGGCAGTGTATGTTTACTTAATTTCAACAAGCAGAAAATTCATTTCTTATGACTGAAATTATGTCGCTAGACTGAGAAATCTTACTCACACATAAGATCCGTTAACTTTGAATGTTTTTACCTTTCGTCCATCTTGGCCGGGTGGTCCAGGTGGGCCGATCATACCAGGTTCTCCCTGAAAATATCAATTAGGTCACACACACACACACACAATGTCATAACAACGTCAAGTTGTTTTTTTAAAGATGGTACCATTGCATACTTTTTGTCCTTTCAGGGCTTGACCAGGTGACATTCCAGGATCTCCTTTTTGTCCCTACAAGATAAACAACAAAGAATTATTATGTTTTCAAAATTTACAACATATTTCCTCAAACAGGATTTGGTGTTTATTGAATATTCTCTGCACTGCAACAATATTTCTTGTGAGAAGGAGCAGAAAACTTTGCTGTTTACATTCTACTAACACTATTACAGTGTAATGAGTTCATTGTACTTATTGGAGGAATCCAGTGCTTGTATTTACACAAACGAACAGTCAGTTTATTCCTTCCCGTAACTCAGTTTACAATAGGCCAGCAAGAAGTGATGGGGAGTAATGGTGAACATTCTTCTCCCTTTTCGGGCAGTGGGAATCCTGTCAGAGCGGTCTGGGTCAGCATTCAAGGTCCAGTGTTTCTGGTGAAGGAGCCTCCCTGAAATCTCAGCAATTACAACACAACAGCAGGACCAGATCGTTTCCTGTGTGAGTTCTTATCGCAAAAATAGAAACACAAATAAAAATGCTACAGGACTGCGTTGACTGGAATGAAATCACACAACTGTGGAAGTTCATCATCCCGTACTGTGATGAATTTCACACAATCCTGCAGCTGGGGAGGGTCATGAGTGGGTTATCTTTGGCTGATGAAACTGACACAAAAATCTCCATTCATCCCGATTTATTTTTGTCAATTCTGCATGAAATTCCATCATAAGAACACAAAGTAACACATAGTTGTGAAGTGTAAGAAAAATTATTTTAAAAAAAAATTGTATATCCCTTCCAAAAAACCTGAAAGGTTTGGAAAAGTGCTCTTGAAATCAATTCCCCTTACTCTAATGCCACTCAATAAAATAAATGCAACAAACTGTCTACAGATGTTCATTTGTGTGTAATTTAACATCACTATAAACGCAGCTGTTCCACAAAGGCCTGAAAGGTTTGACAGAGAACAAACAGCATCGGATTTTAGACGATGCTTTTCAGATTGCATTTGTCTAAAATGCTGAAAACTGCCCACCCTTTTCCATTTACTTCACAGTTTTGCCCTATTTTGTGTTTATCTTACTCATAAATTTCAACAATCAAAGCTGAAATCGTAACAAAAAGCTGAAAAGCTTTGAATCGTATGCATACTTGTTTTCCTAGCGGGTATTCATCTCAAATATATTGTCTAAAATGTTTATGTCAGGAGAGATAAGTAAACCTTGTATCTAAAAATCCTGTGTAATTCAATCATTGTCAATGCAGTTGTTCAGTGAACTTTCACAATGCCTTGTAAACATTTGGAAGCCTTGAAATATTCAACATTTTGTGAAATTACGGTCCAACTTCAAAATATTTAATTAGGATTTTCTGAAACAGACCAACACAAAGTAGTAAAGAATTTTACTAAATTAAATTTTGCAAATAAGAAAACTGTGGCAAGTATTTGTATTTAGTGCACTTATTCTCTAATACCCTAAAACAAAATAAAGTGCAACTAAATTCCCTCAGATTAAAAAAAAAATAGTTAACTTGTGTGTAACTTTAGCTCTTATCTGTGGAGACCTGAGAAGTTTGTACGAGTGATCAAACATCATTTTGAAAACCAAAGACAGCACTTAGCAAGACAGGTATTCAGTTGTGATGAAATTTAAGGCAGGATTAGGTTATAAAATAATATTCCTAATGTTGTAAATCTTGCACAGCATTTTTTTAACTATCATCTGAAAATGGAAAGAGCATGGCTGTACTGCAAGGAAAGACTTTGCAAGAAAAGCATGCCGCTCAAGAGGCCCATGGTAAGCTTATAGTTTCAAAGCCATTCTACTTATAGCACCAGATAATTGAAAAATTACGCAGTCAAAAATATATCATAATTACATATGAAATCTGGGAGATAAAGTTCTTTTAACTCTTATGCGGTTTTGTTTGTGTGGGTCAGCTTTATAAATCCAGAGATCTGTGTTCAAGCAGACAGTCTGCAGTTTGAAATTTGTGTGCAAATAGGTCAGATTAAATCAAGTCGCTCAGCAAATATCCATGAACAAAAGAAAAGCACATTCTGTTTAAATAAGCCCGAAGAACCTGCTAATTATGATTTTTCAACTTGTAGAAATAATTTGAAAAGCAGAAATGTAATGGGTTTTTTTATTGATCACTCACCGAGTTAAACAGTGAGTGACATTGTCTAGAGGAACATTCTCTTTCTTATGGCAGACTAAAAATACCTTCTTGTTGACAGAAGTGCTCAGCTGGAGTGCAGGCTGTGTTGAGTTCATGCAAATTAGTGAGACAGAAAGAAAAAAAAACGCTAGTTTCTCCCAGAAAAGAAACGAATGACCTTTTGAGAAAGCAACAGAAAGCCAAGAAGGGTTCACCACAAAAATGCAAAGTGAGCAAAATCACAAACACTGGATGACTAAGACACAAAAACACAGAAACAGGCTCCTTTTGTTTATTTATTTACAATATCTGGTTTATCCTATTTAAGGTTCCTGCTGTGAAAATGTTTATCATTGTTAAAGTTATACCATATAACATTATATAACATAAATTTTATTTAAAAATATTTTGTTGAAAACACATTTAAAAAGTTTGATTTAACCATTTTTAAAAATGTACTTCACTGCCCTCATTTAAAAATATATTATTATTTTATTATTAATAATGAATAGTAATAATAAACTAATTCAAGTAAGTCAGGTGTTCCCCAAGAAAAGACTATAAAAATAAAAAACTCACCAAACCCATTCGTACATAAAGCCTAAACAGTGACCAAAATAAGCTAAAAGAAAGACTCAAGTTTATCTTTGCCACTTTACAAATATATAATGAGACAGATTATGAATGAGTCTTATCAAAACAAAGAGAAAGCATGCTAACATTAGCCTAGCGCTTCAGCAAATGGCTCCACAGGGAGTGAATACAAACTTGATGAAGCAATGCATGTTTCAGGTGATACATTTCTGTAGCTTTCTTAACCATTTTGTAGGTTCACACTAACACTGATCTGCAGGTCAATATCCTCCTCAGGATATTGAGAAGGTCATAAACGGACAGAGACGGCAGTGCCCACCACATTCTTGGTGAGTGAATAGGGTAATGCTGATGAAATGCAGTGTGTTATTTTAATTCAGTTTTAAGTTTCTTGCTCTTCTGGAATAAATAAAACATAATTTGATTAACTTTAATGAAGCACTACTTTGCAGGTATAGGCAACCCCTTTATCTTGAATGACTCAGATCAGTATTTCAGACAAAATACCCCTACTGGACAGCTGTAATCATCTAGCTTTTTGCACATCTTTATGAGAGGTGTTAGTGATTTTGATGTAACAATGCCATTATTGAACTCCCCGAACTTTAGTGAATCAAGAATAGGCAAGTCATTTGAAGTGCATTTTAAACCACAGTGTTCTCTCACCTCCTTGCATGCTTTCTGGCTTGAATATTACTGCTGCTCTAAATAAAAAAAGGAAGACTCCAACTGCACAGCATACAAGGTCAGTGTAGAGCATGGATTTCCTGAGAGAGTAAAATGTGGCAGGCAGACAAGCAGAGAACAACAAGAATCCAACAAGGAACAGAGAGAACTAAGGGGTATATAAAAGAGTTTGAGTGGCTGTCGAGGAGTACCGAGCGGTGCCAAGTTGAATTAGGAACAAGATGAGGTAATGATGACCTCCAAGGACAAAAGCAGCTAACAGAGAAGCCAAACTTAGGAGAAGATACAAGAATATTATCAAAATGCATGAAATCCATTCAAAATATCCCTAAACAGAACAATAACCAGTTTAACATGACAATAGAACCTTAAAAGAAGAAACAACACCGGTGCAACTGTAATTTGCTGCCGGCTTGGAACCACAACATTCTGTGTTTTTAGATGTTTACGCACAATAAACTTTTGCTACACCTTTGGGCACTAAATGTTCTGTTTTAAATGTTTTGAAATGCAAGAACACAACTCAAAATGGAAGTAATTTTCAGCTCAACAAATGAAGGACAAATTGAATTAGCCTTGTTTATGACTAAAACTATTAGAACTAATCTAAACATTAAGCGTCTTAATTTTTGCATTGGTACAGGCAGAATGTAAAAATGCCATGGCTCTCAAAATTAAATTTACAAGTTTTTGGGATCTAAAAAAATTAGGTCATGATAAATAATTTCCACACTTTTTCTACAATTAATGAAACATTTACTATCTTATATTGATCATTCTGGAAAACCCATTATTTTTCATACACTTACATGATAAAAACTACTAAAACCTCTCTGAAAGATTTGAGTCAAAACTACGTGGTATTTGGAATTGTTCATAATTTAATCCACTTTAACAATAAATAAAGTTTATTTGAAGAAAGGTGACTTCCACAGCATAATGCTACCAATACCCTGTTTAATTTTCTGTGGTGATCTTTTTAGTGATGCAGACTGTTGTTTCTATGTAACCACACTGTTTGGGATTATGGCCCAAGACATCCAGGTTGGTTCCTTTGGACCATAACCAATTGTGAAAGATTTTAACAAATAAATTATGTTTTCATTTAAGAGGTCTTTCTTGTACTGTGACCGTACTTCTTCATTCAGACTAAAGGAGAATACAGCAGGTTGTTGCCATATTGCAATTATAAAGATAGTCTGGAAAATCAAACAGCTGAGCTAAACAAGACAGGATGTTTTAATTAAATGAGATTAAATAGACAAAATATCAGTATAAGGGTGTGCACACCTATATGCAAGGAAATTACAGCTTTTTTGCTTTTTACATTTTTCCCTCTGACATATTTGATTGTTTTATTTCTGGCAACATTTTCACATTAAAGTCTCAAAAAGTTGTGTACACTTTAGACAGTGATTTAGCTATAAAATCCAGACCAGTTTTTTAATTGATCATGTAAATCAAAAGCTGATCATTCTATAAGTTATAAATATCTCATGATTCAACAATGATATAAACAATCTGATCTGTCTCAGTTCTGACTGTATAGTTCAGAATAAAGGTTTCAGGTTGGTAAGATATTCAACAAACAGCACAAACGTGCAGCAATTTTACTCTTCCTAAGAGCTGACTAATTTTCTCATACAGTTCTGAGTCAGATTTTGCATGGCATGAATATATTGACAGATGTACAACACATTTACTGGACACAGATCAAGAGACATTCACATAAGGGTATTTACAAAAACAGGCTAGCAATAGACTAAAACAACTGCTTAACTAAAACAATCCTGAAAAACCCCTGATGTAATCTTTTTAGAGCGTCATTGTGGTTCTTTGCATGAAAAACAAGGAAATGCTTACTGTCAGAAAAAAATTATCATCAGTTCCAGTTTTTTTTTCTTTTTTTTTTTGATGAGAGGAAGAACAAAAAAAATCCCCACTATTATCCTGTCATTTATAACTATAATTGCATACAGACCACAAGACTGCTTTCATTAGAAGCCATATTTTTAAAGGAATGACAGACTTAAGAACAATTTAAAGTTGGATTGTGGAAACTGAAACCAAACTGCAATCAGCTTCATCTTCAACTTGGAAAGAAAAAACCTAAGCAAGAGTAATCTGGATCACATTAATGTAGTGCGTGTTGCAAAATGTTGTGTTAACGTAATCGGAGACACTTTTATGTCCTTACCTTCACTCCTTGTGGTCCGGGACGACCAGGGTTTCCATGAGAACCAGGAGGGCCCTGCAAACAAAGAAAAGCATGAGTTTGGAGGACACATGGTGATGATGATCATGTGGATGATTTGGAAGACTCTCGGTCAAAGAAGGAGTTAATGCTACATGCTACATGTGTGTTATTGTCATTCCACTGTAACCTGGGAGGTCCTTCTGGTTTGAGTAAAGGTGCCTACTGTGTGTGTTGCAGGTAAAGTTATTGCATGTGGATTATCTTCATCCTAATTCTTTAACAAATCATAACCACTCTATCTACATATTTTACCAGGAATCTGAAATGTTAGCATCATGCACAGAAGAAAAGAGGGCTTTTTATTTTATTTTATTTTATTTTTGCTGGTGGTTTGAGAAGATCACAATTGCAGGCAGTGACAAAGTGGAAATATTTGAGAAATCAAAGTTTCAACATCAATCCAAGAGTTTTCCTTTCAACCGGGTGCTTGTGTGAAGCGCGAATGAAATGTTGAGCATGGAAAAATCCTCTCAGGCAAAAACGAAAAAGCCCGAAACATGTTCAGATGGCTTGGAAAAGTGAGCTACTGTATCTTCTGTCAGTTTTTCATCTTGGTCAGAATTTCCACGGGTTGCAAGCAAAGGCATTTTTCCCCCCACTAAGCCGGAGGTGGGAGTCATCGGATAGAATTACTGTGAGCGCAGCAGACTAGGGAGGAGAGGTGTAAGTATACAGCTGGGTGGATTCAGACACCGTCTGTCTGTTATCACGCTGTGGAAAGGAGTCAAACAGCCGAGGCAGTTCCTCTTCCCCCGAGCTGGCCAAGCCTCTTTCCTCCCCAGCGCTGGCTGCTGGACATATGGAGACACTTAACAGAAGCTCATCTATAGATTTCCTCCACTCTCTCCTCTATTCAGACCATTCCCCCTTTCACTTGCAATATTAAAACGTATGGAAGTCATTACCTCAAAATAGAGAGCAAAAGGAAGAGGGGAAGGAGAGAAATAAGGAGGCTGGGACAGAGTGTTACAAATTGCATTCTTGCCGTACATAAGATAAGGAGGCAGAGTGCTGATGAGAGGCTGGGCGGGTGGCATCCCAGTGGGGACAGGAATATTGGTGAGAACGAGTTTCTCGGTCCATCCATCTTCAGGTAGGTGAGAGGAGGAATGGAGTGCTTTGAATAACTACTGGATGAGCTCCTGACAAGGAACCATTAGGTGGGAACCAGCAGCTAAACACAAGCAGATTAACGCTGACAAGACACAGAAACACACATGCACCTTTACACCTAAGGCTTGCAGATGGAGGGGCATCTGTGTGCAGGGTTTGCAACGAGAGTTGATGGCTTTTGCAAGTGTGCCACTGTTTTTTATTGCCCAGAAAGCCAGAAAAACACCAGTTGAAATCTTTGGACACAATGACTGGGAATACTGCATCATTTGCATAACAATTATGCAATTGGGGGGTTTTATATATAAAAAAAAGGTTGCATTTGTTTTATTTCAAAGTAAGTCATTTAAAGCCAAACACAGTGACTTGCAAAAGTAATTTTTCTCACTCTATCAAAGCCAAACTTTGTTCTTTTTATTGGGATTTTAAGTAAAACATCAACAAAAATAGCACAAAATTGTAAAATAAAACAAAAATAAAAGTCAGTTTGAAAAGTGTGAAAAGCATCCATTTGCATTCAGTTCAATTTTACAGGTACTATGCAAAAAAAAGGAAGCTGGGGGGAAATCATCCAATAATTCAGACAGATTCAATGACATATATTTCAATTTGATCCTATTTTTTAACCATGCAGTGAAGTTCAGTACTCAGTATTCAGCCACCTTTTACAACGATACACAAACGTCACCTCCTCACTAAATAGAGTTCATCTGTGTATACTATAATCTCAGTACACATACACTGGTTATGTAAAAGATCCCAGAAGTTTGGCAGACAGGGCAGGAAAAAAAAGTTGTAGAGAAAAATAAGACAGAGTTGGGTTGGAAAAAAAATATGCCAAGCTTTACACATTTTGTTCACCATGTCCAAACCATCTTCCTAAAATGGAAAGAGCAAAGCTACCAACACACGGCCATTTACCTAAACTGAAAGCCTGGCAAGGAGGACATTAGAGAAGCAGTCAAGAGGTTCATGGTAATTCTGGAGGAGCGACAGAGATCCACAAAATATTATGTATGGTACTATTGGTGCACTCCATAAATCTGGACTTTCAGGAAGAGTGAAAAAAAAATCACCCATTTTCAGTTGGAAAAGCTGCTAAGGTAGAACACTGACACTGTGTCTAAACCTTAACACACCATCTCCATCGGGATGCATGGTGATGATGGCATTATGCTTTGGGGATTCCTTTCTCAGCAGAGACAGAGAAGCCAGTCAAAGCTAATGGGAAGATGGACAAAGCTAAATAACATTCATCCTGTTAGAGGTTGCAACTTGGAACTAGAGTGGATGGTTATGTTGCTGCAGTACAGTCAGCCCTACAACAGAATGGTTTAAATCAGATCAAGTCAATTAGCTAGAATTGACTCAGTTGGTAACAGTGTTGCCTCAGAGCTAGAAAGGCTCTGGGTTCAAATCCCTGTCTTTATGCATGGTGTTTGCATGTTCTCCCTGGTCATGAGTGGGTTCTTTCCAGGTAGTCTGATTTCCTCCTGCAGTCCAAAACCATGACTTGTAAGTTGATTGCAATCTTTCTCTATTGCATTTGGGAGAAAGAGTGTGTGTGTATGGTTGTTTGTATTGTGTGTCTCTGTGTTGCCCTGTGATGGACTGGCGACCCCACCTCTTGCCCGATAACCGCTGGAGATAAGCACCAGCTCCCCTGCCACCCTTAGAGAATAGGTGATTATAGAAGATGAATGTATGGACGGGAGGAAAACCAAAGTGCAGAGTTCAATCCATTCTCACGATGTACAAATCTGGGGCAAGTGCAGCAAAAGATGGTCCTATTCTAACGTCTGCATGCCACACTTAA
Organism: Xiphophorus couchianus; assembly: GCF_001444195.1. Classification (NCBI taxonomy): domain Eukaryota; kingdom Metazoa; phylum Chordata; class Actinopteri; order Cyprinodontiformes; family Poeciliidae; genus Xiphophorus; species Xiphophorus couchianus. Next base: position 6,723,096 of record NC_040239.1, read on the forward strand.
GAATTGTATTTGTTAAAGTTTTGAAACAGTATAATTTTTCACTTCTCAATTTTGCTTTCCTTTGTATTGGGATTCCCAATGAAATGTAACAAATTTTGTAGTTGTAATATAAAAGATTGCCAAACAAGGTCAAGTTGTATAAAGATTTTTTGAGGAGCTGATCACCTCCTCTGATTCAATGATCAGGTTTTCAGTGAAATCTTGGCTCCATGTCAACATTGTTTTGATGATAGTGCTCATTTGTGTTTGCGTAGTTAAACTAATAAATGTGTTGTCTTTTCATTTAACAACTGATAATCTGACTTGCTTGCTCACCTTTTCCTCACTGCAATAATTTTCATGAACAATAACATTAATGCTTTCATTTCATAAATTCTTTTAACCAAACATCTGCTTCTAAATGTGTACTAAATCTTCCCCTCTGGACCAACAGTAATGTCTGCTAGCCAGATGCACCACATGTTGGTACCACTAAACATCTCTTAAGTTTATGTCACAGAGAATTTATGTTTAGAATATCAATGGAATATTGAGCAAATTAAAAACATTGAAATCTACAGATTGGCACATGCTACTTTTGCATGACTAATCAATGGCATGAATTGCTTATCGTAATACCTGAATGTTTTGTAAGCCTCTAAAATTTAATTTCAGCTCTAAATGTGCTCCTAGTTAGCTAAAGCTTAAGCATCAATGGAAAATATCCCAGTCAATAATGATGACAGAGCTCTCTAAGGAACTGTGAAAGCATGCAAACACATGACTTTCATTTATCAGTTCAACTTTTTTCACCAGTCAAACAGTGGCAGAACAGTGCTGCCAAAACTCTAATCTCTATAGACTGTATTTTATGTTATGTAGTGTCAATCATTCTCAAGACATTTATGCAAATGGACCCAGCTTTGCACAAACTCTGCATCACATACCGACTGCACGCTTGCAGGTCAGCTTCCCTTCACAAAGCCTCGTTTGATCCACTCTCAAGCATTCCCTAGAGGGCCGGCTAAACTTTGGCTCTCGGTAGGCTTATAGCCGGCTGCGGAACGTGGATGTTTTCATGAGTTAGAGCCGCTGCAAGGTGGAAGCAGTGGTGAGACCGTCTGACCAGTCAGACATGACACCCTGCTGTCTGAAAGGTAACACTCCTAACAGCACTGTGTGATTCCAGCTGCTTTAGCTTTTATGATGAGTAAGAATGCCTGCAGCTTTCAGGACATGCTGGACATTTTTATTCATAGTTTGCCAATATTTTGGAGTTGCTTAGATTGTGCCTCCCTGCAATCTGTTCAATATCCAGCCTAGAAAGAAGAGCTGGAATGAGGTCATGGTCTGCTGCAGATTGGAATTTCTCTTTGAACATCAGAGATTCCTGATGAGGATAAAATTCATCACAAACATCCCAACCTTCTTGGAGCATCTAAACTTTATAAATGCTAGAAGGATCGTGGGTACTGTGAAGTGTTTTAGTTTAAATGTATATATCTTCAAATGGAATAACTGGGATTTCAGAAACTATGTCACCATACAAGAATAAAATTTGATGAGAGCACCAACGCTCTATAATTCCTCTTTACTTACTGCCCCACTTAAAGAACATGTCAATGCTGTAAAAGGTGTAAATGCATCCATTAATTCTTAATCAGGGATCATTTTGTGCTTCCATGCAACATGTTCTTTAAACATATCTTAAAATAAAACTGTTTTACTCCAGTTTTGATTCAAAATGTTTGCAAAGATTCAGCTGAATAAACCACAACATGTCTGCAGCAATGTTAATTTTAACAGAAATTTCCCCATAATGCACAGACACAGCACGTCTGGTGAAAATTATCACAGCATATCGGCACAAAAAGCTCACACCAACTCCCAACTGTGGTGGCAAAAGGGTGATGATTTGAAATTTTATTTTGTAGCCACTGGACCTTGGCAGCTTTCAGTCAGTTAACTGACCATAAACTGTGTATGCAAAAGTATTACAGAGTAAATATTGAAAGTAGATTAAACGTGAGTTAAAACCGCTGGAAAACAAGTTAATGCTTTGCTAGAAACTGATGACTTCAGGTCACAGCTAATGGTGCTATTGAATTATGATGTGTATGATGGGAAAGAGTGAGTTTTTTCATCACTGGACGAAGCCTGGGCTTCAACTTGCATTTCTGTGTGAATCAAATCTTACTCGGTAAACAGGCTTACATGTTTGCCCTCCTATAATTTATTTGAGGCATTTTTTAAATACATTTTTCTCTTCAAACATTTGTCTATTTATTCTTTTTTAACAAATTGTTACAAATAAGAGAAAATGAAGGAGCCTTGATGTCCATTTAATAAGTATAAACTCTAAAAATAGAATCAGGAAACTCCTTATACCAGAATCCACTTGTGAGTTTCTGTGGATTATGTTGTGGAGCTGTTGAGCATTTCCCCCTAATCATCCGAATCATTTAGGATATTTCACAAAGTCAAAAAAAAAAAAAGGAAACTTAAATACCCTTCGATTCTGTGCCGGCATGACTGGTTGGATTTCAAAAGTTTGATGATGAATGAGCTCTATAGATTTTACTGCACAGGACGACTGAGCTCCAGACAGGGGTTTAAAGGCCTTAAATAAGATGGGGACAAAGCTTTCTTTCTTCCGTGTTTAAAGAGATTGGGTTCCCTGGACCCACCCCGGAGGCCCCACGGCTCGGCTACAGTAGGTAGCACACAGACAAATCCCAGCAGTGCAAGGTCTCCAACAGAAGGTCTGCTAACAGGCATCCTACCATTGAAATACGAAACTTCACCTTTGCTTGATTTAATTCAACAGACGAGTGCTGCCTTAGCATGCAGCATCAACATAAAAACACATTGGTAACCGTTTCTACCGGGATTTTTTAACTTGTTTGAAAGCCTCAGCTCAATGTAAGACTCGGATTAAAGGTAGTAAAGCATTCAGCTTCTGAAACAAACATCCAGAAAACTGCAAAATAACTGAAACACTGAGTACCTTTAACTCAATGCGAAAAACCCACCTGCCTATTTGACATGCATTGATGATTCTGATTATGGCATTTGACAAAATGTTATATCTACTTCTTGTTTCACAATTGGTGACTATTTGATGTTTTTTATCAATCAATCATTCATTTGTGTAGCACATTTCAGCAACATGGCAGTTCAAAGTGATTCACATCATGAAAGCATAAAAAACATCATAAACATATCATATATTCAACAGCTGTGAAAACCAGTAACAGACCTTACATCTTGTCAAGTGTCATCATTAAAATCATCAATACACACAAAGTTCTTTTTGCTTAAAGCACTTTGAACTGCCTTGTTTCTGTTATACAAATAAACTTTAATTTTAATTTAAAGGAAAGGTTGCAGACCCAATGCATGAGAAGGGTCCCTCCATTATAACATATTGCCTGCATTATAATATAATTCTAACAATCATTATTTTTGCTGGTTCTGAAAATGCAAATGCACACTGGTAGCAACATCAGTTTTTTTCCCCCATTCACGCTACCCTCCATGTTGCACATTCAATCCTTTTTATATACAGACAGTCCACAGATCTGTAGATTGTGGTTGTTTGCGCTTCAAATTTACAAATTGACCTTGGCAGCAGTGAAGCGCAGCCTGAACAAACCCAGAGCCAAAGCAAACGAAAGCCTGGCTAAGTAATTCTCCACATTTCAAAGAGCCTTCTGCATGTTCAGTGTGATCAAAAGCAGAGTACTAAAAAGTTTTCTATGTCAGTACTCAACTAATGGGTGTCACTTTGCTTTGATGAAAGCATCACAGGAATTAGAGAATGCAGCAAATATTAAAGGAGAACTAAGAAGGGAAAATGGAAAGGAGAGTAATTGTCTGAAGGTATAATGCCATTCAAAAAACAAAAAATTAACTTTTCTCACATTTTGTCAGGTTGCAACTACAAATTTTATTGTATTTAATGGAGATTTTATCTCACACACCAACAACAAAAAGCACATAATTGTGAAGTAAGAAGCAATATTTAACCCATTTTACTCGAGTACGTCTAAATAAAAGGCATTGCAACTGTGTAAACGGAGATCATCAGTGTGTATTTTTATCGCATTATAAACATTATAAACACAAATGTCCCGTGAAGCCCTCAGAGTATTGTTAGGGAGCATGAGTGAACAAACATGAAGACTGGGGAATATAGCAGAAAGGTAAGGGAGAAAGTTGTGGAGAGGTTTAATGCAATGTCAGGTTTTAAACAAACCTTCCAAACAAACTTGACATTATCCATGAAAACTGGAAGGATAACCAACAAAAAGAGGAATAATCACAGAGACTCAGTGTAAATTTGGAGGAGCTAAAGATTCATAGTTCAGGTGTTGTGAGGGTCCATGTACACTCAAGAAAGAGATCATATTACAGCAGTTTTAGCTTCTTTCCGACAGCAGCCTCTTGTTCTACGCTATTTGTTTCATGAAGAGGTTCAGGACACTTGGCTATTGATTGCTTCCTGGAGGCATGGACTCTGTTCAAGTGAGTCGTGATGTTATAATGTGCCGATTCGACGCTATGAAGCTTTACGGAAATTGCCTGCATGTAAACAACCATCCTCCACCGCAAAGAGAGAAATGCCGAGCTGAACAAGGTGGCTGTTGATGTTGATTCAATATTTGGAAGCATGGCCAACACGGACTGAACGGTTTCGTTCACCTTCTCTGCTGCCAATGCTAAAACTACAGGCAGACTACAATTTTAAAACAATGCAGAAAATCAATATCACCATCCACAATTTCTCCTTTTCGCTGATTGGCTTGGTTGAAATTCTACCAAAATAATCCAAGGAAACAGGAGAAACCCAGACTGTCTGTAACGCCAGATTTTAATCAAGCGGAATTGCACAGGATGGCAGTGCCCAGGCTAATGGTTGCCCATTAAATGTAAAATTAACTTGTCTATTTATCCCTCCACAATCAAGCACCTTCCTAAAAACTAACTTCTTAGTCTTTCTCTAAGTCCCTTGAATTGAGTTAAATTTGTAGTATCTGACAGCAGGACAACTATTAACTGTGACCCCCACAAATCTGACCTTTATGGAAGAGTGGAACAAAGAAAGACATTTTTAAAAGATGTCATTAGAGTTATGTTTATATAAAGTTTACCACAACTTTGACCAGATGACAATAAAGGCTGAATATCATAAGTCAGAAAACTACACTCCCCATCCTCATGAATATGTTCAGAAAGTGGCTATACGGAAATGCTTTTCTTCAGCAGTAACAGAAAAGACTGATTGGAAGAAGGATAGAGCTAAATTAATGTTAATTCTGATGGAAAACCTATTAGAAGCTGCAAAAGACAAGTAGGTATTATTACAGAAAAAGACTGTTCTGAAAATAATTGACTCAGAAAGGCTGAATACAAAACTATGTCACAGTTTTCAGGTGTTTATTGTAAAATAATGAAAAAGAAAAGCTAAGCTTAAAGTTTTATTCTTTTCATTTCACTTGACAATTATGTGCTAACTGTGTTGCTCCATCACATAAAATCACAAAGAATTACACTGAGTTATGTGCTTAAACCCTGACGTGTGACAAAGTTCAAGGGGTGTAAGACACTCAACATGAAAAACTTGTCACCTATGCATGTGATTCACTTACCCTGGGGCCCCTTTTCCCTGGGATTCCTGGCAATCCTGGAAATCCTTGGGGACCCTTAAAGGAAAAGATTTAAAAATAATCAAGAGTCAAAATGAATCAGGGCCATAATACAAAAGACAAAATTAAAGATACAGCCTTTAGTCATGTCAGGAGAGAAATATAAAAAGAAGGCCCGAACTCTTTGAGTGACATTCACTCAGTAAAATACATTTTTTCCACTTTATCACATGTTTGGTGAAGTTAGATAAGTGTTATTTGCAGTCACGGTGTTGTTCCATCTGTGAGGATTTCCTATTAAACGATGATACAGGCCCTCATTCAACCAACATTATTTCAACACTGCATAGACTGTAAGTCTGAGTCATTGTGCTGGCTGGGAGGTCGCTGCTGGTTCCAGCCACAACCAATCACATTAATTACAAGCATCAGCTAGCTTTAAAACAATTTCACACATGGATTAACAAAGCTCTGAAAGGTCACATTTAATGAGGGGTCAAGTCTGTGGAACCTGATTTTGTTTGATATCTTGGGATTTTAAGTTACTTTCTCACAGCTGAAGCAGTTAAACGAAAAAGAGAGGAGCAGGCCCAAGAACAACTTGTTGGCCTATTCTGGGTTTATGTAATAATTCCAAACACACTGAAGACTTTTACATCTCTTGGAAAGAAACCCATGTTTGATTATAATTAACCAGCAAATAGTCTAACAAGCCAAAAAGCTTTTTAGCAAACTTTAGATCCTGTTGATTGCAGCCATCAGGTGATCCACACGTGATAAAGCAGTTTAAGCCTCAGTCACTAATCAGGCCAGAGCCAAGTCACGGCTTCAGCCAATTTCCTAAGAACTTGTCCAAACCTTTACATTTTGTATCCGCAAGCATTTACAGTATATGAAGTTTGTAAGTGCCTGAGTAGGTGACCTTTTATCTTGCAAAAAAAAACGTTGACAATTCAGATGTGAACTCCACTCCATCTTTGGAGGTCAACTGGGATGAACTTGTTGTCTGCAGATCAATTAGATAGTCAACAATGGTCGGTGGGGTTACTATAGATTGCACATGACTTTGCACATTGTTGACAATGCAAGATAAATTAATACCTCAAACTTCACTGCAAAGTTGATGGTGTCATTTGAAGGGCAGGATTTAGGTTTTCTAGCAGAACATCGCCCAAGGTTTTGCCACCTCCAGCTTGCCGTACTTCTGTACGTACTTCTCAAATGAGCAAGCAAGACAAACTCAGAAAGGCACACGATTTGAAAGAAAGACAGAATTATTAGATGATGTCTTTTATTTCATTGCTCATTGTTCCTGTTCTGATTCTCATGTAACTATTGGAACCAGTTTTGATGATGGATACAATCAGTAGGGGATCTTTCACTTACTCCATTAACAGCAAACTTTGATGCACGCTGCATGCACTATTTTCTGCTGCAACTTCAACTTTGCAGGCTGTTGGAGCTGAAATCACTCTTCAATTGCATCTGACAGCATAATCCAGCCTTCACTGAGACGTGGCTGAACAAGATCTTGCCAGTCGGTGTAGTACACGGAAGACTGATCAGTTCCAGTCTTCAAGTGGCCTGGCAGTTCCACATGTGTCTCCTCTCCAAGACAGCTAATTCCAATGGTCCAACTACCTCTTTAAAATTTTATAGTTCTGCAGAGGTCTGCTAATGCACCCTCATTTGATTCAGATGTTGACCCAGGGAAAGAATGAAAACATGCAGGATACCAGTCCTTGAGGACTGATGTTGGACACATCTGGATAGTGATTTTTCTCCTTTTTAGGATTGGTTAAGACGTTTGGTTAGGACTTTCCAAAAGTCCTAACCAGACTGCCAAAAAGTCTCATGATACGAAAGTGTCATAGTATGCTTGACAAAATGAAGTCTGTTTTGCAAAGCATGTTCAATGTATCTCAGACAATAACACCACCTTACCATTGAACATAGCATAATCAAAAATATTATATGGAGAAGGCAAACCTTGACTGGATGAGTCTACAATAAATTCTCCCGCAGTTACTTTGTTTGTTATAGCAACAGATTTGTGTTGTTGTTTTTTCTTATAAATTTCTTGAAATGGAAGTGAACAACAAGGGGCGGAGCTGTAATAAATTCATGAATGCCCCCGACACCTTACCTGAAAAAGACGGATATTCGCTTGTTGCTAACTTTGTCTGATCTGTTGGTGCCATTAGCATGAATTATTTTTTTTCAAATTGCTTTATTTTAGGTTTGCTAAGTGTTTTTTTCTGGTCTTGACCTCTGCAATAAAAAAATAATGAAAACCAATAGTATTTTGATAATTAATCCACTGGATTTAAGCATAGATTTCTTTAATGGAGAGAATCCTGCTCCCACTAAGTCCTACCTGAGCCTAATAGCTTCTCTGCTTTAATATTGACCACAAGTCTGCTTTGAATGCCCTCCAGAGGAGGGAAATGTGATGGTGAGGACACCATAGTCAACATGCTCAGTAAAATCTGATTTGGGATTTCACCTGGGAACAATCTTTTAGATTCTGACCCAGAGAAGAAACATTTAGCTATATCTGTCTCTCAGAGAGATTTATAAAATATCTTTTACCTCTTTTACCATTCTCCTGTGTGTCCATAGTCGATTAAAAAACTTTTAAATCACTGCTCAGTCAATGATGGACATGCTTAGATGAGGAGCTTTCTTATACATGGTGGGCAACACATGTTCTTTACTGAAAAGACATGTTCAGTTGTCTTCTCAAACTTGCAGTGTCGCTAAAAGAAATGTATTGCATTCCCCAACAAAACATGTAGTTGTGAATTAGTAATTAAAAGTTTCAAGAAACTTTGGTTAATTTAAGCAAATACATTTAGCTATGTTTATTTTAAATTTTCAAAGATGTTAACTGTGGCACCTATAATTGCCACATTATAGGTGCAATATTTCAAACATGAAAATTTTTACTTTTATTCTAAAATTCACAGGGTGAGATTGTGCTTTTATGGCATGATGAGTTTATTTTAAGGCTTTTTACATGTTTTTCAGAAGTGCCAGAGGAGGAAAGTTTATGCCCTCAACACAACACAACATAAAGTTTTAATAGTTGAATGTGTAGTAGTGTTTTATCCCTTAAATTGTTTTAACCCATTTCAGAAGTTGGAGTAAGAACACATCACCTCGGAGAAATCTTACACCTCACTGCACACCCCCACTAAATAAGCTTCAAAGTGCTATCATTGCACAGCTGTTGAAAGGAATGATCACCCAAAATGAGCACCAAAGTGGTGTGAACTGAGAGCATCTACGACCTCACACATGCATGACTGGCAGCTTGGAAAATAAACAAGGATTGAGGCAAGTGGAAAACTCTCTACCATTAGCATTAGCCACACTGTCAAGATCACTTGACCACAAAGTTTAGTGATTTTATAATCTAAGCCTGTACCTGTTTCAGATACAGGCAATGAATGAACAAAAAGAAATCAACACTACAACAATGAAACAATAAACTGCTCTTTTTATCCATGAGTGTGATCCTGAAAAGTTCAAAACAAAATTCTGGATTTACTACAGTTCTAACACCTTGTTTCATTTCTTCCAGCAAGACTACATCACACCAGACGCCTGCACATCAATTCAGAGATTTCTGATACACATTTGTTTGACCACTCACCGGTGGTCCTGGTTCTCCTTTTAGCCCAGGTGGTCCGGCTAGCAGTGAGAACTGGGTCGGCTCCAGGTCAAATGTCTGAAAGCCATCTGTTGCAACTGGAGTCACCGCAGGGAGTGCGGTTGGTTTGAAATTGTTGGTCACTTCTGGCTCAGGTTTCCTTGGAGCTTCTGTGGTCAGTTCCTTTTCAAGGGGAACGTACGCCTGTGTGGAAAAGGCCGTGGTCCTGAGATATGATGATGGTCTGACGGAGACAGGCAGAAGTAAACTTTTCCCAGAAGCTCCTGAAGACTCACTATCCCTCTGATTTGCGTTTTTGACAAAGTGTTTCTGATCTAGTGGATTTATGATCCGAAGAGATGCAGTAACAGTCGGAGATGAAAATTTGGGAAGGTTTTCCAATCCAACATTAGCTGGTGGAGAAATGGACACAACAGCATATTCTGTAGCTAAAGATCTCTCTGTCAGTGATGATGAAGTTGTATGAGTTGAAGTAATATCCGGGTCTGAAAATAGAGGTAGCATGGGTGGAAAAACGGGCCGATATGTGTCAGCTTCTCTGCAGTGTTTCTTAATGTGATCACAATAGTTATGAGCTGCCTCAGCCGAGGGATAAATGTCAAATTGACAGATTGCACCTTCAAATGGCACTGAGTTGTGGCTCATTTTGCCCAGCAGGAAGGAGCCCTCTGGATCCAGGCTCTGGTCTTTTTTCGAGGACAAATGTCCATGTAAGCTCTTCTCACCACAGGATGTGTGCAAAAATACCTGACGGTCTCGTACAGCCACAGCAAAATTATGCCACCGTCCATCGTAGACGTTATAGTCAAAACTCACAGAGTTCTTGTGCCCCACGTGTACAAAAACATTCCCCGGTGTGAACTGCACTCCGAGTTGAACTTTCTTTCTCTTAGACAGAACAGAGAAAAGGAAGGCGCTGTTGAAGCGATGAGCAGAGAGGCTGATGATCAGGGAGAGGCTGCTGGTGTTATAGCTAGCAGGGATGATGGTGCGGAGCGGCACCTGGAGGCGGGCCCTCGGAGTGAGGATGAAGCCGGACTTAACGGGGATGACACCAACAGGAATGGAGCGAGTCCCTGTTGGCGGTGGCACACCTGGCCTTCGCCCAAACAGCTCCAGCTGCTGCAAGATATCCACATCTGTAATAAAAACAGGAGAGACGTCATTGTGTTTTGGGTGGGATTTGAAAAATGTACTGCTGTTATTTTTTAATTCCCAGTTTCATCTCTTTGATGGAGGTACAACCTAGATACGTACAAAATGACTCCATATACTGCATTGCAATGTGGGAGACGTTCAAAGAAAAAAAGTGAGTGAAACTCTTCAATCAGTCTTCCACTCCAGTGATCTGCATTAAAGCATAAACTGAACAAAATTTAAAAAGCAGGAACTGAAGTGATATTTAATATGTCGTGAAGCAATACTGGGAATTTACCGTTTTAAAGCCAGACTAATTGAAAACCCGAAGCAAAAAAACTGCATTAAAGTCTTCGCATATAGGGTCATATGTCATTTGCTTTAGGGGGTTGCTGGATATTATGTAATCCTTACATCAAGACTTAATTAGGACAATCTCAGCAAACAGAAGCTGAACAGTTCCCCAGAGGGGATGGTTGTGGGAATGTAAGGTGCACAGCTAGAAATGATATCTGGTAATGTCTGCTGATTAAAGATGATTCCTCTGACGGGAGCTTGTGCTCAGAAACATACTGCAGTGCTTGCCGCAGGTTTTAATTGCTACTTGCATCTCATGGGAGGAAAATGTGAGTAATGTTCACACCTTGCTGTGCTGTTTGCATGGTGCATTGCTCCAAATTGGATTCACACCTTTGAGGAAGAGCTTAATTAAACCCACATTTCAGTTTAAAAGGAGGCAGACCTTGTTTTTGCTGCATTCCAGATAGTATGTCTGTTCTTAAAGCAACTACATCCTGTAGCATGGACAAGAAAACTGTAGTATGAAAGAATATAGAGTTCCAATCAGAAGTTCAGTTACACCATGCAGTCACTATGGGCAGAAATTCTTTTAACACGTTTCCGAACTTGAACATTAAATGAATATACAGTACAACATCGGCTTCAGTGATATATTTTTACAGAACTGGGTGCACAACTTTGAATTTACTGTGAATTTCCTCTATTCCATATGCAGTCTCAAATATACACCTCTGCTAAAAGACAATGTGCTTTCAGGGTTAACACCTGTGCATTCTTGTACCTATCTCTACCTTTTTGGACGGATAAAGTTGTTTGTATTGTTATTATTCCACCCTAGAAAAAAATGATTCAAATAAATAATTCAAATATCAAAACTAACTTTGATGATAGGAAGCATCAGGCCAGAACAATTTGTGGTTTCTCAAATTGCTTTTCAGTCCTCATGAATTATAAAAACAGAAAACAGATTTTAGCCCACTGTCTAAAAACAAACAATGTGAGTTTAAAACTGATCTTTGTGGCTTTAAAACTCATTAGGACATTTTCCATTACCGACTCGTCACTTTTTCTTAGGTCACACTTGCAGTCATTTGTATTATAAAAGGTTTAAACATACAAGAGAAAATGGGAGGGGAGATTTTTTTAACCACTGCACAACCTAAAACAACTTATTGTGTTTTTGGGTCCTACGTATACACTGGATGTTAACATAAAAACCTACGTCATACATTTGTTTTCTGAATAACTAGCAGACAGATGGTAGCTAGATTGAATTAAACTGCTGAATAATAAATTCCAGCTCAGCATTAGAAAAATAAGAATAGACACACATCCTGTTAGGAGAAGGGAAACCCTGCTCAGTTTGCAGAGGCAGCGGGAGATCAGCCAGACTTGAAAACTCAGGCATAGAGAAAAAAAAAACTTATAAAAAAATCCCTGACATCCCACAAAAAGACCATGTACAGTCAATTTCTAATACAGCACCGATTTGAATTGTTAATAAGGCATGAAAAAGCAAAATTGCTCTTTGATTGTGTGTTGTGTTTTCTCAGGGTTTTCTGCACATCATGTTTTAATCTGAGTGGGTAGGCGGGCTGCCTGCGGCTCTTGGTGACCTCCTGATGAGCAGAACAAAAATAACAAAATATTAAGCGAATAAAAATTTTATGCAAAGACAAGTTTGGCAAGAAAGTAACTGAATCAGAAAGCAAAACTTATACAGAAGAAGAGCCACTGAGTAAATCTATTCCCCTGTACTCAGTGCAGTTTCTCCCTGCATGTACGAAAGGAAAATAAAATAAATAGTTCCTTTAGAGGGCTGCACAGTGGAACAGCTGGAAACATTGTTGCTTTGCAGCAAGAAGTTTGAATCCTGCCCTGGGGTCTCAGTGACAGGAGTTTGCATGTGCAGAAATGATCAGAGGGACTATATATTTCTTATGGTCTTCGAACACCAGGGTTACAAGCCTACACCTGTTACTGTAGTAACCCAATCTTGATTAAGTGAAAGAATATGGATGAATGAAAAGAAAACTATCAAGTAATAAAGTAACTGTTCTCCATGTTTAAATGTTATTTTCTTTTTAAATTTAATAATAAAGTGCCAAGTTTTGAATTCTTTTAATGAGATGGTAGAGGAAATTACAGAGTGACTAGCAATTTATCTGACTATATGAATTATAAAGTAGCAACGTTCAGCCCCTCCCCTATCTATTGCTGTGCACTGCTGAGTCAGATGGTTGATACAGTGTTCCTTTACTCCCCCCCCCCCCCACACACACACAAGACAAACCGTTGGAAATATAATAATTTCAAATAATTTCAGCATGTGCTTATTTTATGTATGTTGCAATAAGCATGTTTACTTGTAGCTTTGACGACATCTACACATAACATAAAAAACCTAATAATCAATAAATTACATTGTTTTGCTGCAGTATGAACTTTTGTTGCTATGCTATTTTAAAGAAGAGGGATTCAATCTTCTCACATGTTTTTATTTAAAACATCTGTGTAAGTAGTTACATACTGTGAAACTCTAGTATTCTACTCAAGGTTAGAATATCGCTAGAATTTCTTTCTAATCCATGTGCAAGTAAGACTTACATATTAGACATTTCTCTGCATGATTCCAGTCTATTCAGCCTTCACACATGCTACTATGTAATGTTTTCAGTCAAAAAGACAAGTACTTCTAACTCAGATTAACTTAATGCATTGAGTTTTCAAAACCCTGGATAGTTCCAAACATTTTTTACCCTGTTAATCATCTCAGCATTAAAAAGTGGAGTAATAAGGCTCTGATTTAAAGTTCTCTGATTTGAAGTTTGTTAAAAATGTGGGATGCAAAAACACAACTGCTGACATCAGAGTGCATCACATAGCAACATCAATATAGCTAATGTGGTTCGATAAGAGAGACTTTCTAAAAGAATAATGCAAGCCATTAATTGTGCTTATCACCCTGATATAATTAAAATATACAACAATTTGTATCATGTTGACCTCTTCTACACATATCCTGTTTTATTGCTGTTCCACATAAATAGTTCAAACTTTGTCTGTTCTGTATGCTAAACCTCAATCCACTGAAAGCATCCCAAATATTTAATCATTTATTTCTTACATTTCAGATATCACCAGGTAAACAGTGTATAGGAATAAAAACCTTACTTATGCATCTTTCTCCTCGGTTTTCTTACCTTGTGCTTTTGCAAACCTCACAGAACAGATGGAAACCAGTACAGTCCAAAGAATCAGAGCTCTCCTAAAAACAAGAACAGAGAAGTTTGGAAAGCTTCACCAATAGTAAAAATTCATTTTTTTAATCATCCAAGTAAGTTTTTATCTTTTGTCAAAATTGTAGCTGTAAAATTTTGTGGAAAAGTCTCAAAAAGTCTAAATTTTAGTGCTTCAGATGTTTTTCATTTAAAAGCTTGGTCAGCAGCACAGTGATATTTTAACTGTTACATTTACTGTTGTTTTTCAATTTGATATATCGGACTATAAATTAAAATATAATGCGACCTGTATTCTCAACATGACAAACTTGTCATGGAAACATGATCAGTATTAATGGAGAATTGAATGGAGATAAATACTGGACAATCCTAAGAGAAAATCACTGAGAGGCTGAAAAGAGTTGAGACTGGGGTCAAAGGTCTCTTTTCAGCAGGACACTGTCCCTAAACACACAAGCAAAGCCAATGAGTTCTTTTTCCATAATTGTCATATGGGCAGCTACCCAGGGCAGCAAGAGAGAGAGGACTGCATAAGTGACACTCACATAAATGTAAACAGCTGTGCTTTCTAACGCTTATGTGAATGAGCATTCAATATAGAGTTGATACTTTAAGCTGAGTAGGTGGTCAAAGCTTGGTGTTGAAAATTGTTCTAAAATGTTGAAGATCTGGACCCAAATGCAGGAAGGAGGCAGACGGGTGAAAATAAAGTTTTACTTACAAAAGGACCCACATATCTAAAAATGTCAGGACACCAGTTCTCAACGATGAGACATGCATAAATTACCACATACACACACTTGAAGATGTATGCAAATTCATGCCACGCTTTTCAGATTTATTGTTTTTCTTCAATTGGGAATTCCGTGGATTATTTGTTTTTACTTCACAAATTGGCACCACTTAGCATTGGTCAACATAAAAACACAATCTATTACAATACTTAACATATTGTTTCACAAGTGTGAATATAGTGAAAACTAATTTAGATCAGCAAATCCCAATAAACATTCTCCCTTTAATCAGTTAGCCACATCTTTACAGTGCATGGTTTGGGCTTTGTTTTCCCATTAGAGATTTTCTATTGAGTAAACTACATATTGATATTAATCCAACTAGACTGTAGAGTATGAAAATCTAAACTATTGTCTGGATCATGTTGGATTTTTTTGAAACACACTGATTAAAGGTCTAATTTAGTGGTTTTGTACTGTGTTTGTTGAATGTGGAAGCTGTGGCAGGGAATCTTTAACATTTGTAGCCTTGCAGAGTCAGAACAATGTTTCTTCTCACCGGTTAACGAACCCGTTTAATAAACTTTACTTGTTAAACTAAACATAAATTAGCAGCAGAAACAGAGTGTGACCAAAACCTTTTTTTTTTTTTTTTTTACAAACACTTTAGAATGATGCAACATTTTGGCCTTATTAAAAAAACCTAATAATTCCCCCTCCCTCCGGGACAGCCGGTCGGCCATCTGAGTGAGACGCACAGCGGGGATGAGAGGGAAAAGAGGAAGGAGGAGATGATTACTGTCTCCGCCTCACGCACACCTCCCACAAATCAGTCCCAGATCGTTTGGCAATTCATTCTGAAACAAGTTGAGGAGCAGTTCAGCCGAACAGCTCAGACTTTCACTGAACTGTGCAGAAAGAACAGGCGGGATTGTTTCCACACGTTTATCTGCAACTTATTAAAGTATCCCGCCCGCTCCACTTCATATCTGCATAGAAATCAAAACTTCTCCTGGACTCAGAAAGTACTTTAGCGAGCTTTTACAACGTTACACGCACATTACAAACATCATCCCCCCTCTAAACGCTCGTTAGTTCAGACTCGGGCATGTTTAAGAAGACATTTTAGGATTTCATCTTGAACCTTTTCAACCATGAAATGTATTAAAGGAAAGCGCTGATTTAGTCTATCGACTCACCCCCCGACTCCAGTGGCTTTGAGTTTGGAGTTCGGGGCATTGTCCGGCTCCATAGCGGTTACTTCATTATTTCCCGGGAGATTTTATTATCCAGAGTACAGAGGAGGCAAAGTTTTTCCATCCCAGGTGTTCCTTGGGGAGCTGTGCGCAGAGTAAAAGCGCAAAAATTAAAAATAAAATAAAGTAAGAATTAAAAATAAACAAAGCAAGAATCAAACACTGATAATGCTGCTTTATGTCATTGCCGTGTCCTTATTTTCTCTGCAGTCTCCAAGAAGATGACTACTGCATAAAAAAAAAAAAGAAAAGACGCTCCACCTGTGCGCTCTTCTATTTAGTTTCCCGCCTCTTCTCCATGCGTTTTGTAATATATCAACAACAGCAAGAATAAAAAAAAATGCTGTGCAGCTTTCCTGGCGATACAGGATGACGCGCAAGGATGAGTGTGTATGTGTGTGACGACTTTCCAAAATGAAAGTTTATTGTGGACTCAGGGAAATCTTGAGAACCGGGAGTGAGGGGGAGGATGGGGGAGGGGGCGCCTCCCTCTGTCGCCCTCAGCTGACATCCAGGGAAACACGTTTTGGAGCTGCAGCTGAAGGTGTGTCTTCGCAGCAGGCTGGACCCTCTCAGGCTGCACGTGCTCAGCTGTGATAAAATGTTCTTCCTTACTACGTGAATGTTACGTTTAAAACGTGCACAGGGCCGCAGCAAGCATTCCAGAGACCCATGCAAAAGCCCCCACAGTGCCCACCCACCACTGAAATTATTATTTTTTTCACTTTTTTTTTAGAGTTAGTAGTAGTTACAGCATTGGAGTGATTTAGAGGTGAAATCCTCAATTACCAGCCCCCTCACAGCACTGCTAGGATAATGGATAGATCATTTCCCATTGAACCAAGATGCTTGTTTCTGACAGAAAATAAGACATGAATTCTCAAAAAAATATAACAATGAAGCAAGGAGTATCAATTTTGGACAAAATATGTGATTTTTATCTATACTTTTAAAACATCCTGTCATTTATCTGCATTTTGTTTTTACTGAGATTATCTTTGGCTGATATTAAAAAACGTAAGTGTAGCAAAAAAGTGTGTCTCTGTAAGGGGATAAATACCATTTTCATGGCTCTGTATTTAAACCCACTTGCTCTTTGGCTTTAAACACATCACATTTGGTGACAACTCACCAAACTAAATGATGTTGCGGCGAGATACTTGGAAAGTTATTTGACCTCCAAACAATTAGCCTGTTTGCACTTCATACCTACTCTGTCTGTGTTAGGTCTAATTAAGCAAAAGCAAACATGACACTAACCTGACAATAGAATTTAACAATTACTTAATTGCAATAAACGTTTAGTAAAATGCCTACTTTTGACAACCTCCCTCCACCTGACACCTGTATTCACATCCATTCTCATTGTACATAGAGGAATTTATGGTGCACAGGTTCTGGTGTGTGTCTAAGTGAAATTCCTCTGCCAAAGAAAGTCCTCATTGACCCACCTTCAACAAACACGCTGTGACAGTGTCCAGGAGAGAACCAACAGAGCCCTGATTCAGCTGCCTGCAACTGGATCCCTCCTCCTCACACAGAGCCCAGTTCATCGTCTCGTGGTCAGGAAGTAAGGGAGCTCACCACCTTGAAAGATCACTTCCCATCTACCTGTCTGAGCAACATCAGATGTCAGCTTTTGTTACCACAAATTTAACTTCACAGACAGGAAAGGCAATGTCCTCAGAGCGAGCGGAGGAGCCGAGATGAAGATCTCCAATCTGGAGAGTAAGGTTTCACGAGGTTGGTGTATCAGATTGGGACCTGAGACTGGCACAATTTCTCAGCGGAGACACTCTTGATTTTTCAAAAAGTTGGGCAACAAGAACAAGTAGTCTGTTTTTAAATCACATATTTGCCTATTTTGTCTAGTTTCTCATTTGAACTTTTTATTTAAAAAACTTTGCATGTTAATTACAGCTGCATAGTTTAGGCAAATAAACCATGAATTGGTTTTATGAATTTGAAATGTTTTACTGTGTTCTGCAGTTTATCCTTAAAAGTAACTGCTGTGAAGCACCACTAATTTCTCCTATTTATTGTTTCAAGTTTCAGTATCAGTTTCAGGACCTCTAATGGAATTAAGACACAAACATGCTCCATCAAGCGATTTGTCCCCATAATAGCAACTCATTGAGCTCTACTGTTTAACCTGGATTTGTACGTTCCAAATAGAAGTAATCAAAGAAAGATCTAAGAAATACTAGCAGCTAGAGACAATTCTTTTTAGACTCGGATTTGAAAGCTGAATAAGTTCTGTTACACTAAACCCAAGGACAGGTGATAGCAGATGTTGGAGGGCATAAAAGAGTTTTTATTGAGCTGTAGCACTTAATTTGCAGTTTTAAAATAAAGCACATGATGGTTTCCGTTCTGTCCTTTCCATTCAAATCATACAAGGTAATTTTCTTATCGTCTTATTTCTTACAGTGTTACCATAAAAATGGCATTTACTATTCATCCCTTTTCATTTTTTAGTAAAGTTTATTCATATTGAAAACAAAAAGCAAATATGTAACCATGGGGAACCAAAATAACTCATTAATATTCTACTAAAGTGGAGGAGAGGTCAAGCAATGAAGGATCTTATGTATAATAAAACACCTTCATTTAAAGTTATGTTTTCACAGCTTGATAATTACAGACATTATGGTCACTCCTGGGTCCAAACAAGACCAAGAAAATGATAATTACACATATGAAGATATGATTTCAACACAGACTTATAAAGTTACAGTATATTTTTAAAGCATTTTAATGGTTATGATACACTATTATGATAAAACAGTGGAAGGAATGTAGATATAAAATGCTTTGACCACTTTGCTGTCCTACAATCTTCACTCATCATCCCAGTTGAGACTTTTTGACCTGTTGACCTGGTGTTCTGTTTACTTCAAGGTTGCTGTGATGGAAATCCAGAAAGACACGGACTAGGAACCTTTAAAGGGTTCCTGCAGCTTAAGCTTTACTGTCAACAACCAAAACCATCAGTGCAGTTGTCACTCTTTCAGAATTCCCAAGAGCTCAACTCCAAGACCTTTTATTTCTGCTGAAAATAAAAAGGGGTTTTTACATTTTACTGAGGCATTTCTCAATAATATCATTTAGTGAGAGTAATTTCAAACAATTAACTCTCGAGTTAATTGTTTGAAATTAACTCAAGAGTTGTATCAGTTTGAACAAAATGTATAAAGATACAGACTACTGCTTAAAAGTTACTTAGCTAAACTTTTTCATGTAATAATTTTCTAGAGACAGGCATTGTTTTTGTTTATGTACAGAACCATGCTGGTGGTCCAGAATAGAAAACATTTTTAGAGCTAATGCAGTGTTGACCAATGGAGGGCTAGATTTTAAACAAGTATTTTATAAATAAATTATTATTTTTCTTCCCTGCCAGCTGTTCAGAGTTTTTCTGCAATCCAGTGTCAAAATCATCTGCGTAAAATATCCATATAATTCTATTTCATTCACTGAATGACTGACATGTTATTATATATAGATTTATGTTAATTAGATAAAGCAAAGTACTTGGTAAGATTGAAAGCCCTTGAAGTGCCTTAGTTCTATTTTTACAAGAAGTACCAAAAAATGCATTTCACACACATCCTTCCTTGCCATTTTCCAGTGATGGAAACTCTGGTTAGATAAACACAGACCTTTGTTGTTGTACTCTTGTATCCTGGGAATTTGAGTGCAGGCAACCTCTGAGGAGGCACAGCTGGATCTAATAAGATCATGCCCTGGTGCTCCATTTACTCATTCCATACATTAGAACAGGAAATTTGCCACAAGAAGTCAATCCTTAAGCAGAAAAAATTATCTGTTATCAAATTATAAAGCTAATATAATATTTATATTTTAAAATTAATACGTTTTTTGGGGGGTTTACTTTTGAGTGGCCTATATGAATGAACATTTTTGCTTTTGTTTAAAAGAAAAATTAAAACCCTATCCTTTCATAAATCAACAAAATGGTTCCCACAGTGCAAATAAAACTGGAGGAAGTAACACAAATGAAAAGATGAGCTTGGAATTGAGTTGTGTTGCCCCTTAACATCAGTAGTACTGAAAATGAGGGCGAGGGTTTATTAGGGTTAAAGACTGGACTTTGAAATTTGTTTTTCCCCTGAGAGAAAACTGGACAAAGGAAAAGGCATCTGCCAGCAGCGTCAAGAGGTCAAAGATTTTAGAAGAGATATAGAGGTGAAGCAGGTAAGAGAAGAACTGAGGAGCTGGAAGGGACATGTAGATGACCGCAGGAGTTTCCCTAAAGGCAGGTATGAGGGTGAAGGTGTTAGGAAAGTACATCAGCAGCAAAAGTCTGATCCACACTAACCCCCAGGTTGAAATACTTGGAAGATTGAGTGATAATAAAAGTAATGACCGGGAGCAGCTCAAAAACAAGAGAGAAATTAGTTTCTGAGCTAACACTTTATTGTCTTCCTTCAAATAAACAGTTTGTTTGTTGTCCTGTTTGGGCTTTTTGCCACACAGCATAGCAAATTTGATGCAATTTCACTGCTACCACCAACACTGTCATCACTACTGGCAACATATTTGAGTAAGACAACCTTACTCAAATATGCTGCAGATCTATGAATATAAGGGCTGGTCATTACCAGAGTGGAACATTTTTGTAGACAGCAAGGGAGCAAAGTCCAACTCCAATAAATTATAAAGCTACTCTGTGTTTGGGTAAATGTGTAAAAAGGCAAATTTTGGCTAACACAAGAGCAATTTTCATCTTTATACAGTGATGTAAGTTGTATTTTTACAGCCGAATGTGCAACCCCAAGTGATGAAAAAAAATCAATAAACCTGAGTTAAAAGAGGAAACAAACTGCAATTACTTGTGGACTTAGGACAAACAGCTTTTTAGCAACGGTTGCTGCTCTCTCTTACCGCAAAGTACACAAAAACAATGGTTCTTAAAGTTTTATTGAATCAATCAGAGATTAAATAGGGGTTCTGAACTCTTAAGAAGTGATAAATTCGTGTTCCTGTCAATTCGTTTAGGGGACCCAGCTGCAGCACATATTTTTCACCATGTTTATAACTCTTTTATTACCTTCTATTAGGGCTGCAACATGTTGGTATTTGTATTTCACTGTCACGGTACTATGGACATCTCATCTAAAACATTTCACACCAAATTATTGCAAGGACGACTAATAATTACTGGAGTTTGAAGACCCATGGGCTTGTTTTCAATCAGCAGGACCTGAATTCAGATTTAATGTGATATGTCCACAGGAGAGAATGAGTTGCAGGCTATGGCAAGCCCCTGATCATCTAAAAGTGTATTTATGGTTTGTGTACTTATTTTGCATCTTGAATGTAAGGCACATTCTTCTAGGAGCCAACATTTAATGCCACTAAACATATTTACGTAAATCAGTCCACTTTATTTGTGGACCGAGTTAAATATTTTTGATATATCTATGGTCATTTATTTTTTTCTGTATCCTACATAACCCTGTTAATTTAGACATCTTTTGTGTTGTGATCTCTAAATTTTATTCAGAAAACTGTATGTCACTATACAAGGACTTTATTTGATCAACAGAATGGAAAACAATGTGTGTGGACAAAAACGTCTTAATCTGTCTGAAGGCCACATAGCCTGCAGAGCTGCAGGAAGACGAGCACTGCCACAAAGTTGGACGTATTGTTGTGGTGACATTTGAGCAGAGGATCAAACTGCTGATGAATAATCCATCTTGAAAAACCAGCTCTCTCTGTCGAATGTCAAACGGCAGCGGGATCCTTTGTTTGAGGAGTAGACAGCGAAACTTTCACTTCACCAACATCAGAATGTTTTGTTCTGCAATGCAGAGAACGTGCCAGTTTACACAACAGAGAAAAGTTTAATCTTAGAAGTTAAGGAATTGGAAAAGTTATATAACCTCCTCTCTGATGTTTTTTGTGTAGTAGCAGATTGCCCCAACTTTAACGAAAACAAATTTTACTAAAGCCTGAACACATGATCCTAATTTTGAGTGGAAGAGGAGACTCCCACATTCATCTTCCGTCATGCTGTTTCACCTGCAGCTGCACTGCAGGCTTCAAATATAAGACGACATGAACTTCCTGCTCTCCTCTCCCTGTTTACCACAACAGCTCAGATGTTCTCTGCTTTACTTTGTTCATTATTGTCTTAATCTGAACTGAGTCTGCCTAATTAGCATGCAACCAAGCCTGGCAGCAGTTTGGGGCTTGTAGCGTGTCTCAAGGGTAGTTGGAAAAAAAAGATGCTGAATTAAAAACTCTTTGGATTGAGTGGATAAAACAAATGCAGAGCCAACTTTTATGACACAAAGTGTTTGACGACCTTGAAGCTACCCCCCTATTCTTTGTTTTCTGTAAATGAAAGTACACCACATGAAAAGCTGGATGCTGTGTTTATCATTCACAAACATACACTGACTTGCCCACCCTTCTGAACTAAATTATCACGGAACAGGTTTGTGTTATGAAGGACTTTAGTCTTCAATTGAGAAGGAGTGTAATTTAAAAGCTGCTGTCAAGAATACTTTCCTGTTTGAAAAAGTGTTAAAGTAGGAACTTGTCCAGATCGAAAAGCAATGGTTTCCAGACAGAGTAGTCAAGCAACTTAGTTCAAAATGACTAGAGGGAAACCCAAGGGAAATTTAGAGTTGCAGCCACTATGTAAAAAACTATCAAATATTATTTCTTACTGTATAACATAAGATGTTGTCATAAACATGGTTGTGGAATCCAATGTGTGTTTACCCCATTTTAAAGTTACCTCTATCTGCAGATTAAACTATTGCCAAGAATGATCTTACAGCAACGCCAAAAGGATTTCTGCAAACTAACTAAAGATTTTGAAGCGCACCATTATTCATCCAGAAACAGAGTTTGTATGGACATAAAAAAAAGAACCGGTTCAGCAAACAGACACTGACCTTTTAGTTGAGTGAGAATAAATTACATCACCCTGTCCAGAAAACCTAAACAAGGTCTGAACAGTGAACCATTGTTCACTTTGTTTGTTTTATTTTTGCCTTCAGTCAGAGTCAAGAAACTCAATTTCCAAGACTTTTTGTTTGGTTTTGCAGCTTGTTTCAAGCAAAGTATCAGTTTGAAAATGAACTCCTGTAAACCTGTGTATCAGCTGCAGCCTGCTCAGAAGAATCAGAAGCAGCTTTAATGGATCAGATTGTGTGCACAAACATGGAATTTACCATGTAACAGAATAAATAATTAATTCTCTTTTCAAAGATTGAAGGCATTTATTCACTAGTAACACGACAATTTCAGAAAACCAATAAACACTTTATTTTTCCACAATAAATGGACAGACAGAGCACAGAAAATTCCTTCCAGATTGAGGCTTTTGTGGTTGAAGGTCTTGTTCTTTGAAAAGTAGCTGAAAGAAGCTTGTGATGCTGCAGGATTTCTTTCAAGTACATTACCAGACAGACAATGGGATCAGTGATGTGAGGTTCAGCGGTAACAGAGACGCACAACACCTTAACAGAAGGAGTCTTTGAATTACAGGGCAGGTCCTGTTTACCAGCCTATTCTCATCCAGGCTGAATGGTGTACCTCTTTCTTTAATTCAAATGTGAGTACAGAGACCTTAAAATAGTAAAAAATTGGAAACAATCTGTGTCTTAACAAATTTCCTAGGCTAAAAAATGTACAGTGTCTTGAATAAGTATTTGGTTAAATACAACGGGCAGTTTTCAAATGATGATTGTGAAGAACAGAATATTGGTCTAAACCCAGCTACTTGAAGCCTCCTTGCTGAGGAATTGTTGATTTGTGCATTTTAGTTTTGCTCAGGTCATTTTGGTCTGACTGTAAAATTTGTTTGATCTGAAACATTTAAGTGATTTTAAAAAAAGCTGAAAGAACAAACTGTTAAGGAGGCAAAAACATTTTCATGGCACCTTGTAACATCCCAAACAGAAACTCAGTCTAAAACAGCAAAGCATGGATGTGATCTTCAGAAACATCAGTCTCATTTATCTGTCATCCTTCTGGAGGCATCTTTTTCAGAGTTCCACAAAAAAGAATTTGCTAAGACTGCAGATGAAATATGGACGGGTTGGTTTCGGCAGATTCACCGATGGCAGCCCTGAGAGGACGAGATAATTACCACCCTGACAAGCTATGATCACAGGTACAGTTATTCTCAGAATGTCTGTGATGTTAGAACAATGAGATGATGGCCTTAAGATTCACATAAATTCTCGCCAGTTTTGTCTTTTTTTTTCTCCGTCGCACTCTGAATAGAAGCTCTGTCTAGCACGTGAAAAGACAAGGAGGACTAAATGAGGGTTGGTGATATGTCACGGCTTTGCCGTCTGTACCAATCTTCTGATTTGGAGGAGTGAAGATCGGCATGTGTTGACGACTGCTGTAAAGTTCTGAGGTGGAAATGCTGCGGGTAAGTCATCCACTTGTAAATACTGTGGGTGGAATGATTCATAGCGGTTTCTTTTTGGTGAAGAGGAAGCAAATTATTCAATAAAACGACAGAGAGATCGGTGAGCCCCGCGATGAAGTTGGTTTTAGAAGAGGTGGGTGTTGAGTCGCAGGGGGCATGCTGCTGGGAAGGTGAAGGTGCAGATGTAACCTTGCTGCACAAAAGAAAGGTTTAGTTCACTGAAACGTCTTTGAAAATGCCTCCACACCGCAGCGCGGCTCAAAAGCAAACAGACCTCCTACACTACCTGCCTGCACCAAACCGAGAGGCAGCATTTCTTCACAGGGCCACCCACTTGTAGGAAGGAAGAGACATTTGTGTGAGTGTATGTGTTTGATGATAAAACAAATCAAATGAGTCAGTTTGTTCATCTGTCATCAAACAGTGAACACCAGGGATCAAGGCTGTTTAATTTGCACAACTTGTTGGGGTTTTTCAACCTTACTCAGTCATTCTTGCAGGTTTTATTTGCTCCTGTATTCTGCTCATCAATCCTTCACTTATGGTGTTCTCATCAAGGCTAAGATATGTCAGGGATACCTGAGTCCTGCAGAGCAGCGCCCCCATGATGTCATTTCCTCCCACATCGCTGATGCCGTTCCTGTCGAGGTCCACCTGCTGCAGACTCGTGTTCTCTTTCAACATGTCTGCCAGCAGCCTGACTCCGGGGTCCCCCAGATTGTTCTCATCTAAGATGATCTGAGTCAGAGAGTTGTTGCCTTTCAGGCTGTCGAAAAGTTCCTTCCACGCAGACAGATCAGCGCTATCTGTTTGTGCCAGCCCCAGGTACTGCAGCTGTGAGTGGGATCTTATGTATGATGCTAAAACCTTGACCCCATCGCTGCCGAGGCCATTTCCACCGATATCCAGTTCCAGAAGCGTAAAAGCCCTAAAAGAGCTCCAGCCGGTGGGGAGCTGCAGCAGCGCATTTTGCTCTAATGGGAAAGGCAGCATCTGGTAGATGGCTGCGGCAGCTGCTGCAGTTTGATCCTGCAGCTCCGCTACGCCACTCAAGAGGGTCAGCACTCCGTGGTCGCGCAGTTTGTTCCCAAACAAGCTGCAAAAATAAAGAAGAAGCAATGTAGGAGTAGATGCAGAAAAATGTATAATCCATATATTTACCTATTTCCAAATTTTGTTATAAATATTAATACAATTGCAGTAAACTTCAAATATTTCAGTAGTTAATCATTTCTTTTTTGTTTTACTTTAACTTTTTTTAATCAAAAGTAGTTTTGATAATTATTTTAGGTTATATGTTGTAACATTTACTTTGAGCATGGATGTTTTGCTTTTAACTCAGTTTTAGACCCAATAGTTTTCATACAAAATGTTTTGTGACTGTTTAGTCTGTCCTCTCTGGCATGTAGATATGAAAAGAGTGAAGAACTCCAGGGACTAGTTGTGTCAACAAATTAGCTCATATCCAAGTTTAAATAGGACGTTTAGTCACGTTGTTGCCATCAGTGTCACAAAGACGCTGAAAGACCAAAGCAGTGTCAGCTGACAACTTGAGGATAGCTCACTCTGGTCCTGCATCAAGATTTTTCCATTTCTTTCTTAAAGATGCAACATTCAGATTTTGTCTGCCTACTGTAGATAGTTGTGGGTATTAGGAACAGACATCCAAAGTCTAAAGCAGCCAAAGACCAAAGAAAAAGTGTAAAAATATGGAGCTCATAATAATAAAAAAAAGATATCTGGTCTCTGGGAAGCAAAGTATGTATAACTAAAGAGTGGTTTAATGTAAATGACAATAATGACAGCACGTTTTGTTGAGACAGTATAAAATCACATACAGCTGTAACAAGACTGTTTATTGCGGAAAAAGGACATAACTCAGAAAGTTATAGAGGTGAGTTTATAGAGCTGGAGAATCTCTTTGCTCATACAAAAAATACAAAGTTTGCCAGTAGAAATCTTTGCCCTGTCTCTTTAATTTATATAATTGTCTTCTTTTGTCAGGGTAAGCTATTTTAAATAGTCTCATGACTCCATGACACGTTGTGATTTTTAGATAATCTACTTCTTCGCCAGATTTTTATCTGATATAATACGATTGGGTGGAACCATGGTCTTACTGTAAGCGTTGGACCTGCGGCTTTACTCTCAGGACGTCCAGCAGGATGTGAGCGCCGTAGGGGCCGATGAGGTTCAGGTTGAGATTGAGCAACGTGACTTCAGACGCACTGTTCTTCAGAACCCCCGCGAGACTGAATAAAAGGTCATCTGTCAGTTCGGTGTTCCTCAGAACCAGCTGCTCAACCTCATCAGATGTGCTCAACACCGTCATCATGGCATCAAGCTGTGTTCACAACACAAGAAAAAAGGTATTACATTATTAAGGCAAGATGTTGTGTTCTAAAGGAATTTAGCTTTTTGGTAAGATAACGGCACACTGCAAAAGCATAAAATCTTTTCAAATATATTTGGTTTAGTCCATCCATCCATTTTCTAACACCCTTGTCCCCAGTGGGGTCGGGAGGAGTGCTGGTGCTCCAGTGAACGTTTCGGGCGAGAGGCTGGGTACACCCTGGACAGGTTGTCATTCTGTCGCAGGGCATTTTTGGTTTAGTTTTTAGTGGAAATATATTAAGACACATGAAATAAGACAGAACTACATACATTACAAGTAACTTTTCAGCAGGAAATATAAGTTTGTATATTATTATTTCAAGTGTACTAAGATATTTGCACAAGAAACTAGACTGAAGATTTTGTTTTTGCAGTGTAGACAACTTGTTTAGCTTCACAAGTTGAAAAATATCAGAAAGTCAAACAAGACGAAAGTCTATCAAGAAGTTTCCCACAGAACCTTTGACATATTTCATAGATAAAGCAAGAGTTGTGTAGTCAGGGCACTAAAGGTTCCACATAATATACACTTTTTGCCTATTTACTTATTTATGTATTTTGTTTCCTGCAGGAAATTATGTGGATTATCTTCTCCTTCGTATGGATATAAATTTGTGTAATGTGTGCAAACAAACAAAAAATAAGATATTAAATGTTTATGCAAAAGGAAGCAGCACAGCTTCAAAGCATCTTGATGCTTGTGGGATAGAGATATGAGGAAGGCAGGTGTTGGAGGCTTAAATACAGAGATGAGAAGAGGGTCCAGGGGAGACATATGGTCTGGCTGTCGGCCACGTCTGCCTGGCCACTTTGCGAGAGCAAGAGGAATTCTTCAGGCACCGCTTAAGATTTTTCATCCTGATCTATGTGACATCCTGATCTGCTCACCTCAGATAAAGTTCAAGGACCATTTGCTGCAACTGTTATATGTTGCAGCAAAAGCAGCATTTAGTGGCTGCATATGGACATTATCAATTAGAGTAGCCTGGATTTATAGAGAATTTCTGTGATTTTAAAAGTAATTCGACACTTTTGTGGAAATTGTAAGAATATTAGTTTTCAGTTTACTATTTTCTAGAATAAGGTGGAAAGGATTAAACTTAAAATGATACTAAAATGTTCAAGCAGTTCATTCATATCTATCATTGTATATGTTTCATTTTATACAAAATAATGTGCTGGGAATGATAACTTTTCTTTGTGGTTTATAATAAGACTGAATAAAGCATTATAAAACAAATTTGCACCGTATCTACCTCTTTAAAAAAAATTCTAATGCACTTTTGTGTCAGTTGGTCCATTTGTCCCTTCTGAATTGATGTCTGATCAAAGTATATCAGTCAAATAGTTTATGTCTGCAAGTATGCTGTCAGCATGTTTCTCTACTTCCCATGGATTTGTTTGACCTAAAGCTGGAATCTACTCCTGAAGCGAGAAGGGGATTTAACCGATACTGATTGGTTCCTGTATGCCCATAAACCCCAGCAGCACCAACGGAAACAAACTTCCAGAAAACTGCTAAACAGCTGAAACACTGAGTTTCTTTAAATCAATGCTAAAAACGTATCTGTTTAAAGTTGCTTTTGACCCATGATAACTGGAACATTGACCAACATATTTGATGTGTATTGATATTTTTAATGAGGGCACTTGGCACAATGCAATGTTTGTTACTGGTTTTACAACTGGTGACTGCATGATATGTTTATGATGTTATGATTTTTTTGACAAAACAATTAGGTAAGCAAATGAAGAAAATGTTTTTTATAGATGCTAGCGAAAAAATATTACAATCTAGTAAAATTCGGAACCATGTTCCGGCCACCGGTCCATAAGCATTCCGTCCTATAAGTATGATGTTTAAACCATCCCTGATTTACAAACTATTTTCTTATTAAAATCCTTTCACCAAGCAACTCATGCATCAACAAAGTTACGATGGTGCAAACTTTATGTTCAGCAATAAACAAACAGAACGGCACTAAACCAAAGTAATTTATTACGACCTATAAGAAACATGTTTACAAAGCTCCACATTGCAGAGGCCTGCAGTTACGCTCTGAAGACATTTGTTTATTTCTCTGAGATTTCCATCTCACAAAAACACATAACAATGTTTATAATAATTTTTCCGATTTCACTTATGTTATATTTGCTTTCTTTATTATTACCTACCACTTTTCAAAAATACTCTCGCAAACGTCTGAAAAAGCAAAGTTTTTAGTTTATTCCTGTTTTATTTTCCTTTTTTCTCATCTGAGCTCCACTCTTCAACCACTTCTTGTTGATAATGTGCCAGTTTAACATTGATGGATGCAAACAGAAACCTTGATGTAAGAAACATGAGGATACTAACTAAAGCATATTCCATGATAATGTAATAATTTTTAATTATTGAACCTTGGTGCTGTTGCACATTACAGGAACCCATATGTGATGAGAAGGTGTGCGCATTCGTCTTGATTATTAAGTCAAAGGTGCAATTAGAATAAATGAGGAAGCCTGATCAATGGGATGACCTTTAGAGGTGAGTGGCTGGCCTAATTTATCTACAGAACAGCAATCGATCACATCATCAAGACTCAACTAAACAAGATTACGAGAGGTTTTAAGAAGAGATGTTGATGCTCATCAGCAAGAGAAAACCATCTTCATAAAGACAAATCGAATCAACTCAGAAAATTCAAGACCGCTGATTATCCTCATCAGAAAGCGTCAACAAAAATCACTACAGATAAAAGTCAAAGCAGTAGTATTAAAGCAGATTTAATGAGTCTACAAGGAAAATCAAATTTAAAAAATTTTTATGTGTCAAGAAAATCCGAGCTCATCCCACTTCCCCATGCTGGAGATTTTAGTTTAACAGTAATAATAAATAAAGTTATCTTTAAAATGAATCACTCAAGTGATATCAAGGCCCAACAGTAGACTTAAGTGTCAATAAAGTTAGTTTAACAGTAATAATAAATAAAGTTATCTTTAAAATGAATCACTCAAGTGATATCAAGGCCCAACAGTAGACTTAAGTGTCAATAAAATAAATCTAGTTGTGTGTGTTGTTTTGTCTCATGCAAACTTTGCTTTAATTCTACTTTTTTCTATCTAATCATAAGAAATCATAGTCAGTCAGAGAGATTCATTAAACAGGAAAAGCAGGTTTCCTGGAAAAAGAGGAAGTTTCCAGCCTGCAGATTTATAAAAATAGCTGAGACTATTTTAAAGCATGAAAGTTTTAAAAAATTAAATCTAAACATTTTGAGTAATTTGATAAGATTCAAAGTAAAATACTTATATTAATATTGGTTTACTTGTAATAATACTTACACTTATATTTGTGAGAACACCTACAAGAAAAACAAGTAACTGTAACTTTAGTAGTAAATAATTAGAATCATGTATTATTCTTGGTTTCTTTTCAGAAAAACATCTGTAATAACTCACATTAAAATCATAAATGAATGATAGATCAGAGAAGCTGAAGAAAATAAATGTGATATAAGTTATGGTTATAAAATTATAAATGAATGCTAAATCAGAGAAGCTAAAGAAAATAAATGTGATATAAATGTGATTTTGACATTGAACTTGAAATGGTGTAAAAGGTTGTAAAACTGCAATTAAACATCACTGATATGTTGGAGGTAGATGGTAGGTGAAAGGTGACAGGAAGGGAAAAAGGGGAACTAACAGGAGAGCAGAGATGATCAGCACCTTATATGGAAACAGGAGGTTGAGCAGCCCTGAGACATTGGCACAGACATCATGACATGATGTCTCTTAAGACAGTGACGGATATGAGATCATCTGTCTAAGCAGACAGATGAACCCTATATAAGGTGGGTGCAAAAGAGGAACCGTTCGTTGGATCCTCCGGGCAGCTTCGAGCCAAGATCGAGATGGACAAAGAACTCTGCAGCTGAAGAAGAGCCGGGGCCACGGAGCCGGAGACTGTCCTGCACACATGGAGACCAACCCGTCTGGCCCACAATCTGTGGCTTCGAATCGCACTTCTCTCATCGGCTGGGTTCTGACCCCAAAGACAAAGATGAAGACAAAGACAAGGAAGAAGAACTGGTGCCTTTTTTCCTGCCAGCACCAAGTCCTGTGTGACCTCAGCATCCATGCGGAGAGGAGGCTCATCGGACCTGCGGAGATCCTGGCCTTCATCGATCAACATCTTCCTCCTGTTGCAACACCTTCTTCATCATCGTGCCAGGTCTGGGGTTCGAGGCGCCAAACTCCGTCCGTCTCTCTCTAAGGTTCCTTTTTTAGTTCTCAGTGTCAGCAGTAGGGAAAGATAGACTAGATGATTGATTTTACTTATTTGATTATTTCTGCTACTGAATTAAGCTGTACTGACCCTTGCAAAAATGCCTTACTAATAAAATATTTAGCATAAAGAAAATCTAAAAGATGTTGTGGACATTCAGTTAATGAGTCACCTTAAAGTTCTTTGATGGTTGTAAAATAGCTGTGATGTTTGATTCTGGAGAGGAAGAGGTGGAAAATGTTTTTAGGTTGCTGGTAGCCCATATTTAAAACCTCATCCTTGGGACTCGCCCGAGTCACTAAAACCTACCTGGTTCAATAACAAATGCAAGTTGCAAAATAGAGAACGAGCGACCGTTAACAGGTGTGCTCTGTGAAACTAGTTGGCTGTAGGCTGCTCAGTCTGGCTAATTCACAGGGGGAAGAAGGGTGGGACACCTGGATGTAGGCCGTCAGATAACCAGGCGAATCGTTTCTCGAAACCAGCTTAAACAGAGTTTACTTCAGTTCTGGACAGGGTAAATCCCAGCAGATTTAGGAAACTCAACGGACCCGTTAGACGGAGAGCTGGTAGCACATCTCCCCTCTCAGAAGAGGAAGTACGAGAGTGAGAGAGTAGAGACAGAAAGGAGGGGGGGGGTGTTGCGCAACAACACGTGCGGAAAAAAAACATTTTGTTATATGTCAAAGCAGATTTAGAAGAAGTGTTATTAAACAGACAAGCAAGAATCATTACTGTTTTGGAAAGAATGTACTTCATTTCAACATGACAACATAGCCTCAGATAAAGCAATAGTGTAAACCGTTGCTTTTTGTTTCTGATGTCATTTGCACATAAATATTTCCCTAATGGATGAAAACCAGATTTCCCTTCACCTGTAAAATATTTCTTGTAGGATTCTTGGATGCTGGCTTTATATCCATCAAAAACAACATTTATTATTTAGCAACATTTTTTGTGATTTATTGTTCCTATAGGATTTAGCTTCTCCTGGATTCCCAAATGAATCAAAATTTGTTTTCTTATCGTCTATGGAAAGCAATTCAAGTCAATGCTCATCAGAATATTCTATTTCCATGATTGTGTTTTATTGATGGTTCTAATGTTGTAAAATGAGAAAAACCTATGGTGGAACATTTTAATTTCGTTTATTGCACTTAAGGACTTCAGTGAAAATACTACCAAGGTTTTGTTCATATTCAGGCAAAAATATTGATAATTATTTAGAGTTCTCAAATTGTCAAGCACCACTATCACCATATTTACAGTAATAAAAACTCAAATTAAAGAAATAATGGTTAAAAGCCTGGGTTTGAACGTAAACACCAGATTATTTTAATATAATTTTTAAAGAAGGCCAGAGATAAAAGTGTCACATATATTTTATGAATATATTACACTTGATGTTGTTTTTGGGAGGTTTATTTCTTTATTCCTCACTCTTTTCTTTTCCTGGCGTTTCAATCCGTCTATGTAAACTTTAGCATTTTGATTGATTTTTTATATCAACTCTGACTTGATGTGTTGCAGCAATTATAATAAACAATACTAAAAAACTAAATGTGTTTTAGTTTGGAGTTGTAATTGCATTTCCCAATCTAAAAAAACCAATCCAAATGCTTGCATACAGTAATTCCAAAATGTAGTCATCTGGCACAGCCTGTGCTTGTAATTTTAAGGCAGCAGTGCTTCTGGCAGAAACACAGGTTCTCACCACAGCGGATTTGTGTTGGACACACACCTGTGCCTGCAGGTCTTGTTCTTGTACAGGCTCCTCTTTGGCAGCATCCTGGCCTGCAGTGTCCACCTCCTCCTCTGCTGGCTCTCCATCAGGCTGCAGTACTGTGTCACTTTCTGCACTCAGCTCCACATCGGAGTTTTGAGCTTTGGGGCATGATGACGACATCCTCTTCTGGAGCCGGCGCCTCTCTAGGACTTAAAGAGAGAATCAAACAACTAATGGGTGATAAAACCATGTGAAAGGAACACAGGACTTACATATGAGAGTCAAACTAATAATGTTCAGTTTGTGCATCCATTAAGCAATTGAGAAAGTGAAACAGTTTAGATTTATAGATGTGGGAATATGTGTGTCTGTGTAGGCAACATCTGTATAATCTCTCCCACACATCATCAATCTTCCTTCAAGCAGACGCTGCTCAGCGTGCTTCTTGCAAATTCAGTCATTTTTTCCCCCCAAATTGTATTATGTAAATGAGTTACAGCCCTCCAGTGGGACTCATTTTAATTCTGCTGTTATGCATAGTCTGTACTCACTGTTTGCCTTGAACCAGTGTTTGTTTGGGCTCTGATTCAACTCAACACTCATTTCCACACATTCTTTGTAGAAGTCCTTCAGTCTACCCCCATCGCTGGTTTTCCCATCTGATTTAAGGTCTCTCTGCTCCTTTCTGTTCTGCTTAGTCAGTCCCTCCTCATCCTGCAATGAATCTTTTAAAAAGAAATGCTCTTCTTCTTTTATTGCAAAACCATTAAAGAGAAATAACACATGCACAAATCTTGTTGGGTTGAGTTACACCTCCTGTCCAGGGGTGACACTGTAAAACTAGTCTTTGCATTTGTTACTTTAAGGCTGGACGGCTGTGATTCTTTACTGTCAGGAAGTCCACCAAATGCATTTGCATTCAAAGCTTTTGGCTGATCCAAAACCCTCCTGGAAGAGTTTTGACAATAATTTTAAAAAAAGATCATATTTCTCCTATTTTAGCTCTCTAGTAAATCCCTTAATAATCAAGATACATTAGAGATTTTCCATATTTTCCTAAGACCACTTTGCTCTCTGACTGCAGGAATTAAAACTTTACTTTTTGAACAAGTTTATAGTTCAGCAGCATCTGGAAAACCATTTTTCCAGCAAGAGATGATGAGCATTGTCTGTCCTGTGTCAAGCCACAAGTGATTCGTTCATATTGGATTGCTTCTCATCCAAAAGTATAAGCTTAATATTGGGCACATGAACAAAGAGTGGTGTCATTGCATCATATTAAATAAAAATGTAATATTTGTCTGAGGATTTTCCAGTGTGATGGAGCTCTGATCAGGTTGAAGTGGTTTACAGATGAACCACTTGAACCACATGAATTTTTGGACGTATGGTCAGAATATTTTCAACGCTAAACCCAATGAGAACATGTGGTCAATTCTTCAAAAGAACAAATTTGATCAACTTCACAAGTTCATATCAAATATATCAGACTGAATTGAACAATTTAAAAAGAAGTCCTTCGACCAAGTTGGGTCACAGGTCAAGTACAAAGTCGTAAAGTGTAAGTCAGTCATGTCCAAAATCCATAACATTTGAATTTTAAGCCCTAAACATTTAATTTTTAATGTGGACAAACAAGTAAGCTAATTATAAATTTATAATGAATAAATAAAATGCATTTTTGCCAAGACGACCGGCTAGTAACATTTAATTCTTAAAAAATCATAAAGTCAGCACTGTTACGTTCACATTTGGTTTAAGCAAATAGATTTTTATGCTTCTATAACTGATGTAAACTAAATGTTGAGGTCAAAAATACAAACACTAGTTTCACTGCCAAAATGTTTGGCTCTGACACCTTTTTTCATTCTGTTTCACAATAATGAAACCAACAGGAATGATCCAGCGCTCACCAACGGTTTTACTTGTCTTGTTTGATGGCAGCTGTTCTGTCTGCGGCTTAGTGGCTTTCCCCCTTGTTTTTGAGTGGTTGGGTTTCTGTCCTCTCTGCTCCTCAGATTGTTCAGGCACTGTTGATCTCTCTGAGCCCTTGCCGTCTTGCTCATCTTCCCCTCTGCTTTTCCCACCTGTCTTTCCTTTGCTCTCTTTCTGATCGGTTTGACCCTTGTGTTTTTTCCTCCTGAATTTTTCTTTTATCCCAGAAACAACAGCCTCTTCACTGTCAGTGGATCCTCCGCTGCGTTCCTTAACGTGTTTTCTAGTTCTCCTCACTGATATCTTCTCAGGTTTGGCTGGGATAAAAAGAGGGGATGATGGACACGACTCGATGGTGCCTTTATGGGAGACAAAATGAAAGAAAATAAGTCTTTGTGGTAGATTTTTCAGTTAGACTAGTCCTCTGAAACCCAGGAGTGGGCACAATGTCAAACAATATTGATGAATAAGCTTTGGGAAGTAATGGAAAATGCAGACACTCATTTTCAGGCTTTGTACCATTGCCAGTGTTCTGCTCGAGAGGGAGAATTAAGTTTTCCTTTGTGCCGTTGTTCAGCTGTTGGCAGGAGCTGTATTTGTTGCGGAGACTAGTGCATCTGAAAAAGATGAAAAATGTGCTTTCATCATAAGTCATATTTCCTCCCCTGTGCCACCATCATCACCACCATTACCTTTTTAAGCAGTCTTTCTCTTTTGTTCCCAAATGTCTAGTGTTATATTTGCCTACTTTGTTTTCTCTGGTACTAATTTTAAATTTCTGCCGACATGTGGCTGTACTTTCACTGTAGGATGAAACCTGACCTGTAGCAGGGGGTCCCACCAGCCAGCCAGCTCAGTCTGAAGTAGCTTTTCCTGCCCTGCTGAAAGCCGGGAGCGTAGCGGTACTCACAGCAGGAGCTGATCCGAGCCACCATGATGCCGTTGACATACAAGCTGGCGCTGAAGGGGAAACCTCTGTGCCTCTGAGACACAAACTCAAACTGCTCTGAAAAATAAAAGTGGGCAAAAAGGTTGAAAATAATATTTCAACCTTTGGTTAAAACTGAAGGTCTCCCATTTCCATCAATACAGGAGCAGCTATATTCTTTACTCTTTAGATTCAGGATATTTATTGGGTTTATTTCAATATTTCAGTAAGCATATAAGCTCTGTCACATCAGATTAAGTCAATCGAATGGCATCTAGGATTGTTAGAAATATTCAAACGTTGCTGGATTGCAGCAAATTTGTAAAATCCATTTCACTCTCATCATTTCGGACTGGTCTCTGGTTGCTCAGCATCAATGTTATTCCTGCTGCTTTCCCTGACTTCCTTCTGTTTGCTCAGTATTAAAGGGCATCTCAGTATTGTATTGCAGTATATAATCTGCTTCTTGTACGTTTTCCTCCTCTCTCTTGATTGCTAAATATGATGCCAGGACTTCTGTTTGACAGCTTAGCATGCGTCCAGTGTGCATTTTCTCTGCAGTCTGAAAAACTCACAGTTTCTTTCAGTCCCCCAGCATTAACCTATTTATTGCAATTTTTATGTCTTCTTAACAAATGTGAACCTTACTACCCAGTAAGGAAACACATGCCGATTTCTATGTGCAAGAAACCTGGACACAGCGCTTTTTATTGAGTTGTTGTGAAAATTATGGATTACTCAACAGGTGCTGCAGCTTCAGATACTCTTACAACCAGATTGCAGTGATGTACCTCCACAAACATTTAGTGAAAGCTCAAAACACTCAAAGAACTCTCACAGTCCCTCCCGCTTAATGGAGAGTGGATTACGATCTTTATGCTCCCAGAACCCGTTTCTGAGGCCCTGCAGAGATCATCGTCCACACTCTGCTGGATTTTAATCTTGTGGTCCGGTCTTAGTCTGGTGTTAAGGGAACTTAAACCCAAATCATGTGGACACAATCGAAGACACTAAATCTACACCGGCATCTTTATGTCTTGTTTAGTAAAGTAGACTTTGATGGAAACACCTGAGTTTGGTAAAATGGGAAACAATTGAGTGAAAGTTACCAACGTTAGTGGAAAAACCCAAAAGTAACAGCAAATTTAAAAAGAGTATCTAAATAGCTGTAAGTTCCATAAGCTGTAAAAAGTTTCATAGCAAATAACTGATGAGTAATTTGAAAGGCAGCATGTTAGAATGAAGGAAATAAAAAAATAAAGCAGGATCGTACAAATGATACAGAGAAGTAATGATCTTCCTAAGCAAACAAATACTAGTCAAACCTTAGCAGTTATTTAGGGAAAATCTGGACTTGTAACATATTACATTAGCTTTTGAATCTGTTTCATCTTAAACAATTAACAACAGCTTCAATTTATCCAAAATTATAAGAGATTTGTATATTACCTCCTGCACTAACAAGGCCCTTAAAGACACAGAGGTTTTCTCCTCCATTGACTTGCTGAAGCACCTTCAGTTCATCCTTGGTGGACTTTGAGAGTGACCGTCGCTGACTTGGTCCTAAGTAGGTCATAGTCACTGTCACATTGGACTTCTTTGCCTCCTTTTGGGCCTTTAGGTTACTCTGCTATAAAGAAAGACAAGTCATACATACTGGCATTTGTGCTATAAGTGAAGATGTTATTCTCAAAGTTGATGTGTTAAAAGCAGAAAAAAATGAGCTAAAGAAGTCTATGCTTTGACAGGTGGGCTGTATCAGCTCCAAAAGATCACCAATGCATCATTAGGCATTAGGTCATGATCACTGTTTGATTGTGGAGTCCACTGAAATACAGTTACCTCAGTCTGAGCTGTAGCAGTCTAAAATGTTGATACACAGCAGGATGGAGCCATGCTTTCATGTTATCGGCATCAAAATCTGACCTAGCAATCAGATTATTACTACTAAACCGAAGAATCATCGGACCAGGCTACATTTTTTTTAAAACCTGTCACCAAAGAAATAGCTATGTGTGTAAATCACAACAGATCAGCAGTTTCTGATAAACAAAGTTTAGCCCATCTGGAATTGAAAGATACATAAATCATCTAATTTACTGTATGATCAATGGAAGAGATACACCAAATAAAGTGACTGGTTAGTACATAACAGTATATATAAATCTTTTTCAGCATGAATCTGATAAACAGTCACTTCACCTGTTTCTCTGTGTGAACTCTTGTTCTCTGTGAAGTAACTGATGAGAAGGATCCTCTCCTTTTGTCATACAGATAAGGGCAGGACTGACTGAGAGCTCTGCTGAGTGAGTTCAGGCTTGGAGCTTTTTTTGAGATGGCTGGAAGATAAAGGTCACCTCTTGCCAACTTTCTGGTATCAGCTGTGGGATCATTCAGCTAAATCCAGCATACACAAACAAATAAAAAGAGCTTTTTAAAAAGTTTGCAAAGGTCTGATGACTATCACCTTGACTGTGCACAGAACCATTAAAGTTTCTGAATAAGAAATCTTTCAGCATTGTCAAACCTCTCTTCATGTCTCTATATCTGTTTCATGTTAACTGGATTCTTCAATTATGTTTTGGCTCAATATTTGAGAAAAAATGCATTTTATTTTAGCTAACCAGCCTTTACAGCTGTTTGTTCATTTCTTTATAACCATATGGGCGTCCTGTACTCTGGCGCCTCTCAAAGGTAATGGGTAGTACTGCAGAAATTATAATAAAACGAAGAAGGGCATTACTTTTATTTTTAAATACAACCTAAATCGATATTGCCTTTAAAAACACAAAAAGCATTTGAATGGAAGCAATGAAAAGGAAAATGAAAGTAAAACACAGTGGTATTTTGATCATGGGACAACATTTTTCTCTTTTTCCTCAGACTATATTCATTGAATGATAAAACATTACATTATTAGTCAGGGTCATTAAAGTGTTGCAAAAAATAAAACACTGATGTAGCTCTAGACTTTTGCATAACGCATTGCTTGGAATGCATGTTGTTTCTCCTTTATAACTCAGTTTTAAGCTTGAAAAGAAAATATAACGTTCTGTGTAAAAATGTCTACAACTTATAACTTACCGTACTTATAACTGCCGAGTGTTACTTACCTTGTAGATTTCCACAGTATCAGGGTTCTCGAGCAGGAGCAGTTTGCTCTTTGCCCTGATCAGACTTGCAATGGAGTGAATCATTTTAGCATCTCTTGGCTTTCCTGGGATCTGCACATACAAATTAAACAATCACACACACACGCCCACACACAGTGGAGGATAAATTGAAACATCTTCCTAAATATGATGATGAAATGTACAGAGACATGCTAATGAAGACTCACAGGAGTGTCTCTATCTCTTCCAGGAACTTCCCTGTAATACGGATCCTGAAGAAGAGACTGGCTGTTCCTCCGAGTTCTTCTCATTGACTTCTTCTGATTTGTCTCCATCACAAACTGAGTCTCAGACAGATGGATATAAACATTTTTATTTTTTGGAACACTAAAATCAATTTCTATTGAATAGAATAGTTCATTTGTCAATACTGACATCCTGGAGAGTTTTGAAGGTTTCTCTGCAGATATGAAATTTATATATGAGAAAGACACAAAGTAGTCAACAAATATATTTTAATATCATAGTGAAGTCTAAAAAAGCTATTTGTAAATGATGAATTCATTTATTATGGGGAAAAAAGCTCCTCAAAGAGATGATATAGTGGATCCTTAAACATGTTCATGATGCTTTAAAACCATTTAATGGCTCAATTAAAATAAAACCCGTTTTGTCAATTAGCACAAATGATCAACTATTTTGATGGTTTGCAGCATCTAAAATGTAAAAACTGAAGAAATTTGTAATTATACATCCAAGTTTTGCTTTGTCAGATTTGGAAGGAGATTTTGAAATAAAATATTTCACACTCAAAATTATTATTCAAAATTATTACAAAAATCTTAAATAGACTTAAAATGGTTGCATGAGCTGGGGAATCGATGGAAAAAATTAAGAAAAAAATTTAAAGAAATAAATTAACTTCCTAAAAACAAATAAATTGTTGTAAATTTTTGCAACAGAGAGCTCCGAAAACATTTAAATGTTAAATTTTGATTATCACAAAGAAATAAA
This sequence comes from Xiphophorus couchianus, assembly GCF_001444195.1. Lineage (NCBI taxonomy): Eukaryota > Metazoa > Chordata > Actinopteri > Cyprinodontiformes > Poeciliidae > Xiphophorus > Xiphophorus couchianus. Next base: position 6,762,873 of record NC_040239.1, read on the forward strand.
AATGTGCTTATTGGTTAGGTATTTATTTATCTGACAGAATAAAATTATGCTTACTCATTTATATTTATCAAACGTTGTTTTTTTGAGTTACCATGCTGATTTGTACAGTTGTTGCCTATGACAAAGTGATTATCTGGTATCTATTATGAACACTGAACCAACAGAGGACAGAATAGATTTTCCTGGTTGGGGTACGATGTGGAAAGTAATTCACTCAAGCAGAATGAGGTGAAGTCATGAGATTAGTCTTTGAGGGTGAAAATTGATTTAGTCTTCTTCTTCTCACCTGAGCTGAAGGGCCGCTGTGATCCTGCAGCTCAGCGAATTCATTCAAGCACAATAGTTGCTCTTTGGTACCCAATGTGTTAAAGAAAAACTCCACAGAAAGCATATATTGAGAAGACAGTGATCTTTGTTTTTTTTCCACTTCTCACTAACAAGCCTCCATTGTTCCTTTTGCAGCCTGACATTGAGATGTGGAACATGAAACCTAATAATTGTATCTGGACTGAGGGTTTCTGGAAAAACAGACAGCAGGCAGCGCAGATATACACTGCTCAAAAAAAATAAAGGGAACACTCAAATAACACATCCTAGATCTGAATGAAAGAAATATTCTCATTGAATACTTTGTTCTGTACAAAGTTCCATTTGCACAACAGCAGGTGAAATTGATTGTCAATCAGTGTTGCTTCCTAAGTGGACAGTTTGATTTCACAGAAGTTTGATTTACTTGGAGTTATATTGTGTTGTTTAAGTGTTTCCTTTATTTTTTTGAGCAGTATATTTACAGTGCAAACATATACCATGCCAACACATGGTAAAGATACGTATGAAGTCCTAAAATGAATTAATTTGTAATTGCAGTCACATGATGTCACATTCAGAGTTACAAGGAATATTCCTTGTGGTACAAATATCATGCAATAGAAATTTGTTTTTCTCCTTATGGTCACTCTTTAACATGGAAAAGATAAGAAAACATCCCATTTAAGTCAGACAAATGTGTGTCTGTCAGGAAAGAGCAAGAAAAATAGACACTTTCCTTCATGTGGTCATATATAGAAGAAAAGCAATAATTCAAAAGCTTAAAACTGGAACTGTGACATACACGACTGCAAGATGATTACAGATTTTCTTTCTACTATGCACAATGACGAGATTCATAAAGGAGGCCTAGAGAAATGCAGTGTCTTAGGGTTACCAAGTCTCCATAGCAACAATTTAAAATTTAAATTAGTTGTATTTACTGCTTTTGTAATGCTGGAAAACCTAAGCTATTACAGCTTTTAATGACCATCAAAGTCAGGCCACCTCCTAATACATGGCTTTGACACAGGACTTACTAATGAAATTCCATGATGTTTACATTATTATTTTTGTGCCTGCAAGGTACAAAAACATTGGCCTGTTTTATTCAGAAGACAGATGCACTGGCCTCCCTCTTGTAGTTTTATATGCATATTAGGATCAAGTTAGCCATCTTGTTTTTCAACTCTTCCTGACTTGTGACTGCATTACTTGCCTGAACTTTTAACAGTTACACTCCAGCCAGAGCACCAAGGTCAACGAATCAGTCGCTCCACTAAATTTCTAAATCCTGGCTTGAATGCAGAGGTGATGGAGTCTTTTCTGTAGCACCACTGCTTATGTATGGCACAGGCTGCATTTTAAAAGAGGAGTCACTCTGGCTACTGATCATTTTAAACCAATGACATTCTTTGATCTGAGAAATGCAAAAATTCTTTACTTAGAAGTAGAAAACAGCTTTAAGAACCATGTCTATAAAGAAAGAAAAAATACCAACTTTAAGGTTTAAAAAGTGAAATCTCTTCTTTGATTCAATGCTTTTCTGTTAAACCCACACAGCATGGAGCCTTACCTGCCGCCTGGTCTGAGTGTGGAGCTGAAAGAGTCTTTTTGCACCAGGTGATCTGATACCTGCACAGCTGCTGATCTCCTGTTCTCTGCTCTCCTCACGCAGCCAACCGGTGACACCTGAGCAGTGCACACCTTTGGCACTGAGACGCTGCCGTCCTGACACTGGTTGCTCATGCATCTTTAATTTCGCCTGACCTTTGTTCATTACTCTTCAGTTGCATTTCTTAAAATGTTTGAAACAAAAAAGAAATACTTTTACTTACAGAAGTATAACATTTAACATTCTGGTTCTCATTCTGTCTGATCCAATAAATATCACATTATGAGTGTTTTGTTTTAGCGTTTTGCTTTTAAAAGTTTATTTGTAAAGCATAAAGGTTTTATGTCAAATTTTAACTGATGGTGGTTTCATATGGATTAGGTATTTATCGAATAGAACAATAAAGTCCGGTATAAAAAGGCAAAATTGTTGCTAATGCCTATTCGTTCAGTTTAGTTGAGTAACACATTTGGAAGGTAAATTAGTTGTGGTATTGACTCCAAGTTTCTTTGACGAGATCCTGAAGCGACTGGATCTGATGTTGATTCCCAAACAAATGACTGCAGTAGAAATTGTTCTCCCACTACAGATGTGTAGTAGATCAGCAACATCCTGCTGCAAGCAAAATGACAACACTTTCCTCAATTAATCCAGTCTCCTCATTCCCTTCATGCAAATTGACAGTCATTGGCATATTTATGTTTCTCTGCAAATCTACACTCATCTTTCCTTTGTTCGCGTTTAAAATTAGATGATTGTTCTTACACCAAGCTATCAGCTGTTTTAACGCAGCTTCTCGTCAATCTCTGATACTTCAAACTACTGCAGAGTCATCTGAGTATCTTTGCAGATACAGGACTCTGACAAAATGTCCAAAGTGTAAAGAGTGAGAGTACAGTGCCCTGTGGTGCTCCACCTGATGGCCTGCTTAGACAAACAATGCTTCAGTCTTGCAAACTGAGATCCTGAGTCTTGCTAGTATCAAATCAGACTTGTCTGTGGTAGATGGACCTTAGAAATCAAAGACAGTCATCTTCACAGTGTTGCCTGTTTAGTCCAGATGACAGCGGGTTTGAAGAAGCAGGTGTATGATGGCATCTTCAACTACAACCTGATAACGATTATCAAACCACAGTGGATCCCAAAAGGTGATTATTTGTTTTCTTAATGGGTCAATAAGAGTCTCTCCACTACTTTATGGTGTGTGATTCTTGGGCAGCAGGTTTGCAGTCAGTAAGGACTGCCGGGTCCTGGAACAGGACAGAATGTCTTCCATTGTGCTGGATCTTTCTCCTGGGTCAGGTTAAGGTGTGCTGCTTAATCCCATGTGTTATTATATGTCATTATGTTATTATGGCACACTGGCTGGACCTTCATTCCTGTATTCTGCAGCTTTACTGTTGTTCACTGTTAAATGTCTCTTTTTCTGAAATTTCCTTGCCCTGCATTTCTTGGCTATTATGTCACTTGGAGATATTTTTTTTTGGTCAATTCTCTCTGTTTTTTTTTATTCTTTGTATTCCTATCCTTCATAGGTGTTATTTAGTTCAGTTCAGTTCAGTAGAGTAGCACATTACTATTGTGTGGGTTGTGTTTCTTTTGTTATTGTTGTTTTTGTTATCCCTGTTTGTGGTTATTTTGAGGCTGTTAAAATTACCTTTTGAACTTTATTCTTTTCTTGGTCTCTTGCATTTTTATGTGGGTTTTTGCATGTCGTGGTTCTTCCTGTTTTAAAGTCTCTGAGGAGTTGTTTTGCTTGCTTTCCAGAAGAACTTTACATGCAAATACCAGAGGACCATGATAAACAGTATAGTTGTGGTTCCTAATAGGCAAAGGTTTGAGAAATAGTTTTAAGAATGTTGCCCGAAACATTTTTAAAACATCACCAGAAAATCTTCCACCTTGACACAATAAATAGCACTGTTACTAAGTAAAACAAAGCATATTTTTTGCTGTTTTCTATCTAAAATAAAACCTAAAGAACATCTCAGATATGAAGCTTTTGTTTTGTGCAGTAAGTCCACCAGCATTTATGGCCTAAAATAGCTTTTCCTGGCATCATCATTTATATAATAGCTACTTTTCAACCCTTTGTCAGAGAGACCTGCTCTTTTTTAAGACATTTCCTCTGTAAGCTGTCTAAATGGTTGTACTGTGCACTGTGGGCCTCAGCTGTCTAAAAACAAAAGCCCGGCCTGCGAGCGCTTACAAGCTCTATGCAGTTTCTTATGTGCTGTGGCACATTCAAAGAGCCTCTGGAGGCCACGCTCTCAGCCTGCCTGCTGGATCCATTACATTCATAAACTGATAGGGGGTCTGAGCGTATTTGGCTTGGCAGCACAACGTTTGCTCCCTGCCATGTTCGCTGATGAAATGTGTCAGTTTGTTACTGGTTCGTCACACACCTCCGCCCTGCACAATCCTGGAATGGGGGAGCATTATGTGAGGCGAGCTTTGCAGGAGCTGCGATTTGTCTTTTGTCACAGCACGGCATCTTTGAGGGTCGAGGTTTGTAAATGTCATCAATTAGCAACAATGAAATACGCATGAGAGACAGCAGCGAGAGCTTGGAAGTGATCAAAGCATTTTGCAGACAGCTTATGTAATCATCAGCTATCAGGGGGCAGGTTTAATCACTTAGCAGTCATCCTGTGTTCCACTTTTCATTGTTGTCTTTTAGATTTTCAAATTTTCCTGCCTTCTCTGTGTAATAATAGCCTATACTGAGCATCAGAAGCCCAAACCACAGAGGAGCAGCTCAAGATCCCACCATCTTACTCTTGAGTGTGGTATAGACTTTGCACTTTGTATAAATAATCCAGTCCTTCTGGATTTTCTGTCTTCTAGTCTTTATACTAAAATTACCTGTTAGCCTTTACTTTCATATAAAGTGCCAGGGACCACGATGTTGAAAAGACATGATGCCCCACTGAATGATGAAGAATTTAATTTCAGCACATTTTCTCAAAAGGTAAAAACTAATTGCCTCCAACAAAATGTAATATTTAGTCAAGGAAAACTTTTGGCAAGAGACAAGCATTTAGTTTCTTAAAGAATTTCACAAGGTTGGAGCAAACAGTGAAAGGGATCTATGACCTTCATTCTTGCCGAACCTTCAATCCTCACTAATGTTTTCTTCTTCACTGATCATTCCAAAAGGATTTCTAAAGGATTCCCTACATTAGCTGAAATGACTGAAATGATAAAGAAATATAGTGGATTTTGGTGAGCTTGGTGAGCTTTTTCTGTGTGACCAAATTATTTTAGATAATTCTCCTGGTGAAGTAGTTCTTTGAAAGACCCAATAAACTCTTCAGTTCTTCCACCAGATTTAGATATAAATTATCTTTGTACTTCAATTCAAAGAGTAATCTCCAGTAAGGTTTTAGAAGTCCCTTTCAGACAAGAAACTGGCCCACAGCACCCCAGCACTGCCAGTTCACACCTAGCAATGAGCATGAGGTGCTTCTCCACATGTTCATCTTTTGTTTCACTCAAACTGGAGTGTTTGTTGCAAACAAGGCTGATGTTAACCTCAAATGACAAAAACACAATATTGTTGTTAAAAGGCTATAACATTTAGCAAGCAGGATGTGTTCAAGCTGCGATCATGTGTGGCTTTCTGGATAATTTGTGCAGACCCTGGCTGCAATGCAAGAATGGTCAAAAATTGGCACACTAAAACAGATCATTTCTAAGAGAAGATTTTATTTCTAAGAAATTAAAACCTCCTCAAAATGGAAAATTCTATTATTATTTTTGATTTACCATGTGTTTTTTAATTTCATAGTAAATATCACCATAGAAATGTGTCGACTTTCAGAAAAAAGCATGAAACTTTCATGAGATTTGGCTAAATAAAGCCAGCATTGATTCATTCATTCATTCATCCATCCATCCATCCATCCATCCATCCTTCTTCTTCCGCTTCTCTGGATCAGCCAGCATTTTTAACAGTAAAATACCAAAAATATTTCCACATTAGGTAATTGATCCTAAATATTTTGGACAATGTACAGGTTTCTTTTGAGAGGTCATTGACTGATAAATCTCTGTAGACAACTTTGTTTCATTACGACATTGTAGTTAGTATATTGTTGACCAAGTAAACATGAAAGAAATTAGCAATAAAATGACTTTTTAGATCTTTTTAGTTTTAAAATAGGAAAATTATGTTTGGCCTCCAAGCAGTTAACTGTTTTGCCTCACATTTAGAAACCTACATGTTTACATTTTTGATTTTCGGAGAGAGGACTCTTTCTCTGGTGTCACTCCCAAATGGATATTTGACATGAAGATTAAATGTCATTATCCTGCACAGTGTGCATGCAGACAAGATAAATATAGGTCTTTGTCCAGCCTTATGGCCTGTGCTTAAAAGAAATGAGCCTTTATATGACAATGTATTCACTGAAAAGTTTTTAAGCATTTAAATATATGCTTTTGATGCATTTGTTTTAAAGAGATTGTCAGAAGTGCCAGAATCTGTGATCGCCAAAAGTCTTCCAGCATGCTGCCTTCACTAGTTTGTGCTTTAGTTATTGTTCTGTGCATCCTGTTTATCTTTTGGCTTGTTCTGCAGCCAAATCCAGCAGCCTCAACAACAACCCCACAACTTGATTTCTGGTCTAAAGTTCAGAAAAGCCAGACTAAAACCAGAAACTTGAGGATTCATGTCTGGGAACCAGCAGGACAACTGTGAGTTGGAAGAGTGAAAGGGCATTACTTCCTCTGGCTCATTACCTCCAGCGAGGTGCCCTTCAGTATTAACCCGCAGAGGAATGAGTAAATCTGCAGTCAGCTGTTTCGTTGGAGGTATGGATCCAGGTATGGAGGGGTGTCCGTGTGTGAGCAGGGCATCACCCGATACAATGAACTGTTCTCAGTAAACTATCTTTGTTAGACAAAACTTTAAAAAACTGTCAAAAATATATGTTTATATAAAAAGAGAAGGAAATATGAAATACAAAAACAGAGTTCATGTCCAGATCACATCCCAGTTCCCATTTTTATGATGCCAAGAAACCTGCTTTATATTCTGCTTCAGGCTGGAAGAAAAAAAATATGATTTGACTGAAAAACATGTTGCATTATTTAGCTAAAGGAAGTTAGTATACCTTTCTGTTTTACAAAGCAAACAGAACTTTTTCTTGATTGGATCAACACAACCTTAAAATATCCTATGGATAAATACGCAAATTGCACCGGTAAAAAAATACCCACGACAAGTTAATAATATGTTTCTACTTTATGTACTGTACAATTGATGTCATAATATATTATTGTGAATATTCACAAAATCTGAGCAATTTGAAACACAGCTTAAAGCAAATATGTCCAACTGAAGGCCCATGGGCCAAATCTGGCTCACCAAAGCTATTTATGTGGCCTTTTAGAGTCCAGAGAGTCGCATAAACAGACCACCAAGATAACAGTTGAGTGCTTAAATATTAGTTTTTATTTGCATCCGTCTATTTATTTCAATATAAAACATGCTTAATGTGGTTTAATTTCAAGAAGTGTTTGTCAAATGCAAAGGCAATGTTTTAACAGTTTATTAATTTTTATCAAAACATTCTGCTGCAACCAGCCCTTTAAAGACATTAAACAGCTCTCTAGGGGTTCCAATAATTGTGTCACCCATAACTGTTATTTAGCAATTTCCTTTTTACACAAAATACCTTAAAGTAGCATCAGAATAACTCCTAAGATTACACTAGTTATTACTCATAACATAAGCAATTCAGGTCTCATCTGTGGGAAAAAGCTGGACATTTATTTTGCTATTATGTATTTAAAGCTGTGGCTCAGATTTCATGTTATGCCAGGACATTTTCTAAGTTTCTGTGTTCAGAAATGTTAGAACAACAGACAGAAGAATAGTTCCTGTTTCACAGAATCAGCTACCAGAGCTAATTATGGTGTAGTTGCAGTTGTTCACCACATGAGGGCAGAAGAAGCCCATCCGGTTGTCAGCACCACAGTCTGACTCATCTTCTCTCACACGTTGAGAGAAAGTGTGCTGGCAGCTTTTTGAAAACCTCCTGGTGGGATGTTGTTCCTCTGGCGCTAATTAACTTCCTCTGTGGGAACTGCTGCCTCATCTCTTCCTGCTGTTAGAAAAACTATTTGAACCGAAATGCATTCAACAGAGCTCTGAACCTTGCAGTACGCACCACTTCTGTCATTAGTCAGCATGACGTGAACCAGCTTTGTCAGGCCGGCATTCAGCATCAGCATCCATGCTACGGTGCAAATAATTTAATAACATTAAGCATATTTTTTTGAAAGAAAATCACTAGACTTGCTGCACAATGTGCTTCCTGCCTAATTACTTCACACATTTTAAATGCAGTCTGAATGCCAGCACACACACAATCCCATAAAAACATATTCCCCACAGCTTACTGCAGGCCGGCTGGACTCTGTCATTGATAGCTGACCTTTATTGCATCAGCTCATGTGGTGAGCATGGATGTGTGAAAGATTTATGTGAAAGCACTTGTTAGTAAAGTATTTATTTTAGAATCGGTACGTTGCCCTTCAAAAGTGTACCCACACTAGGGAAAATGGGTGTTTTAGATAATTAAGCAGATAGTTATCAACATATATCAGTTGTAAAAACATAAGAATGTCAATTCAGTATTTGATGAATATCGCATTTACTTGCTACATTAAAAAAGTCTGTAAATTTTTAAAGAAATTCTTTCCTACATTGTAACATTATTTTGCTCAAATATCTCAAACATATTCAAACAAAATGAACATAAAATAAAGTTTTTGTAGTGCAGCTTAAATTCCATACTCAATTAAATAATTGAGGGCTGCACAGTGGCGCAGTTGGTAGCACTGCTGCCTTGCAGCAAGAAGGTCCTGTGTTCGATTCCCGGCCCGGAGTTTGCATGTTCTCCCTGTGCATGAGTGGGTTCTCTCTGGGCACTCCGGCATAGGTGTGTGCATCTCCTTGTTGCCCTGCGACAGACTGGCGACCTGTCCAGGGTGACCCTGCCTCTCGCCCGGAACGTTAGCTGGAGCTAGGCACCCAACCCCACCAGGGACAAGGGTGTTAGAAATGGATTAAATAATTGATTTTTTTAAAATCTGTTTTAGTTTGATGTAGTAGTAAAAAATAAAATGGTAAAAACTGTTTTTGCTGGGACCCTGCAGTTTGAAAACTACAATTAAGATCAACCCTAACACACACACATACTCGCATGCCTGATCAGATCTTGACTAGAGTCGGAGCATGGCCTGTGCAGAGCCTGGTCCATCTGTGAGGAGCAGCAGGGGTGAAGGAGCAGGTCCCAGATGGAGACCAGGAGCGCCATGTGGCAGGTTGCCACCTCCTTGACAGGGACATGGAGCAGGCAAAGTGTGAAAGCTCAGCTTAAAAAAAAAAACTCTTACTGTTGGCTAATGTGTTCTATTATAAGAAAAAAACAATATTCTGATATTTTAGACGGTTTTGTTTGTTGTGCATCACCTAGCTATGGCAGATAAACACAGTTGTTCTGGAAAATCTGAAAAGAAAATTGGCTTCAGTTTATTTCCTCAAAATCTGGCATAATAATTAAAACATTTTGATCACCATGTAGCTTTTATCATTGTGTAGTTGATTATTTTGTCTGCTGTTTATTGATGCAATTTGATGGCAGCTTTCCGATTTCATCCACATCTTTCTGGATTTGGTTTAGTTCAACAGCCTCTTATTTTCTGCACTCCGTCTGTTTTATTCCCAAATCTAATCAATTGTTTAATCAAAGTATGTGGTTCTGCTGAACAATGTCTAGAATGACCCATTTCACTCAGATTCAACAGCTTCTGCTTTCATCTGGAAAAAATAGGCCAGCTGTTTGAGGGCTGTTTTTCAAACCCTCAAACAGCTGGAGTTTTCATATGTTCCACAAATGTGGAACATATGAAATTTTGACCCAGTCAGCCAAACTAGAGGGTTTTCAAGTTTTAACCATAGAGAGATCCTCCACATAAGACCTTAGTCCTCCTGTTGAAGTGAAGCCTGTTGTTTATTGTGTTGTTGTATCAAAATAACTGATTTCTCTTCAGACTCTGATTAAGACCAAAAGGAGAAAGACTATTTTTCTTTTTAAGTGACAAATTTAGAATGTGAAATGTTTGCTTTCATGACAAGTTGAAGCTTTGATTACACAATAAAACTTTGTGAGTTAAGACTGAATGATTCCTTCTAAAACATCCTGCCATAAATTGTATTTTTTTACCCTGATTTAAAACCCTACCTCCATATGACACACGCCTGGTTTGTGTTGACATTTGATTTATTGTGCTGCGCTGACATGTTATGGACCTCTGGTAGAAAGAATGTGCCATCTGTGGGACTTCCTGATCAGCTGCTGCCACATGATCGTTTAGAGAAAATGTTTGTTTTATTATTCCCATCTGCTTTATTCCTGCTGTCCACTTGGACCGCCTAGACAGGATTCATAATCAAGAATGATTTATGTTGTGACAGTGCATTCTTATCTTTCACTATGTTCAAAATAGCTTGCTGCAAGTCTTAAAGTGACATTATTGAGCCATTGAAAGCCATTGAAAAATAATTTTTTTGCAAATCAAAACGTGTAAAAATTTTATAAACTGCAGGGAGTGAAATATTTTAAGCATTTATTCAGTTTGGATGACTATTGCTTACATACATAAATAATATTATGCAAGACAAGTAATATATCTTAACAGAAATATGGGAAGCATATTGGAAAGTTGAATGGAAGGAAAGGTGCAGCAGAAAAACTTGCATGGATAACCGCAGTACTAAGATTTAAACAAAGCCCATTCTGAATTTGGTCTCAATAGCAAGGCAGTGTAGAGTGTGGTAGGACTCTGATCTTTAACAGCCACCTCATAGGTGAACCTGTCATCTTTCCAAAATAAATTAAACGCTTTATTCAATTTGGAAATCAAGCTCCCAAAGTCTGCAGGACAGAACAAAAGTTGTAAAAGGTCTAGTGTGGAGGTTTCATAGTCACATTCTGGGCCGGTGGTCCATTGGGTTTTATGAAGTCTAAAGTCAGCCATTTACAGGCCTTCACTCTTCCCAGACCCCAGAGACAACTAGGCTAATAACCTGTGATCTATTAAAGGAAGCTGGTCTTCTTTAACACCTGCAACACTGATGTAGCAAATGAAGTCCCATCCAGACACTGACTTCATGCATTGTACTTTATGTAGACATATTTCTGAGTAGTCCAACCTTCCTGTGTTAACATTTTTTCTTAATTGCTCTTATGTCATGTTAAAAATTTTCTAAGAAACTCACTTTTTATTTTTGTGAGTTATGCCAAAACAATTAACAGAGTTTTGCTTTTATTAATTTGACAACAGAAATAAATTAACTTCTCAATTATATTTTATTTTTATTATGATGTTCTCAATTTCTGAACTCTTTTTTTTTTTAACTATATCTCTAGTTTTACAGCCTTTGTCCAAATGTGATTCATCACGTCAAAAGCTCTACGGGGAAGATTATCTGTCAGCAGTTCTGTAAAATGACACCAGCAACCTTTCAGATATAGGTTTGTTTCTTTGTTTTTTTATATTTCCATTTTTTATTTTACTAAATTAACTAAAAAACTCATCAGAAAGGATTTCCTTGCTTCATCAAACAGTGTTATAATTTGATGACACGCTTACATAACAGTGTTAAATAAATCAACGAGAGACTCTACACTCAAATTATACCCCTGTGTAGAGTCAGCTTCCTCAGAGTGCCATGCAGGTTTCCAGTGGTGTGTGGGTTGGATGTATGAGGCTCTTCTGAGGCATGTCTGAGAATTCAATAAAGATGTGAATCTTAATACCGAGCCCCTGTGCTTCAGGACTACACCACTGAACCCATGCTTCTGGTCTGGAGCATTTCATCTGCCCACGCTCAGCTGTGAGCTGGCTTTCTCCTGGCTTCGTGTTGCTGGATTCCCGACAACTTCTGATTATAGCCATAATAATAATTTCTTCATTTTAAATAATATGCAATCAAATTCATATGTGGGAAAAATAATTTGAATATTTATAGGAGGTTATGATTAGGCATGGTAGGAGGCTGAAGAAAGCATGTTTGAAACGCCTGCATTATATAACACTGGGCTGTGAGATGTATAAAGAACAATCATCTCCTTTGATTTTAAGATGTTTTAGATTTCTTGAAAGCTATATAAACTAGAGGTGTGCTATGCTTCACATTTTGGTATCTATCCGATAAAGTAAATACTCAGTCAGTACCACCAATACCAATACTGATACTGATACTATTATTTAAGTTTGACATACCATCAAGCTTCTGATTGTTTTATGTTTTTGTGTTTTTTTCCTTTGAATTATTTTTGGTAATACATAGGACAAAATTTGGAAGACATTTATAGGTGTTTACAAGATACTTTAATAACAGACAAAATAGAAAAACAAATGTATGTTCTTTTTACTTCTAAATAAAATGTAAAGAAATCTAATTTGAGAAACTCCAATAGAAGAATAAAATGAAATTTAAAGATGATATCTGAAACTAAAGTATTGATTTTACCACACTAACACTGACCCAATACTGATATTGATATTATTGATATTTTGGATCAATCCACCCACCTCTAATATATACTTACCTGTGCAAAAATATAATTGTCATGAGTCAGTGTCTGACAACTGCCAGGCTTGTAGAATCAAGACAGTAGTTGAAAAGAACGTCTTCGACAATATAAATATCTGCCAAAATGTTAAGAAATACCAAGTCGATATCTGTCAGGGGGGAAGAAGTCATAAAGTCATCTGTAAGCGCAAGAGTTGAACCTGCTGGCTGACCAAAATTACTCCAGCAGCACATCAACAACTCAAGATCAAAAGAACAAAACATCTAAAACCCTGCAGGCCTCACGTTTTATACATGATTCAACAACAAGAAAGAGATTGCATGAAATTGGCATTCATGGGAGAATACTAAGGCAAAAAGCCTTAGAATGATGAGGCTAAAAGCACTGCAGTTTAAAAAGAAAACAAAGATACAACTCACATTTGTCAAAAAAAAACAAAAAACAATTTAATAATCCCAAGACTTTCGGAAAACATTCTGTGAACTGACAAAAAAAGAGAGAGAAACTTTTTAGAGGATGTGTGGTGGATGTTTGTCCAACTGGTGTAAAACTAAGCAAAGCAAAGCAGTAAAAAAAAACTACGATGAGATCTCTCCTAAGATTTTGTTAATGCTTCTATGTTGTTTTATATTTTATCCCGAGTAAAAAGAAAGTTATGAATTACAAATTAAATGTTCCTCAAAAAAACTGATCAGCTTAGAAAGTAAAGTTCAAATAAAAATATAGCCTTAAACAACAATACCAATTTGATTTTGTTAAAAACATTTTTTTTTTTCTTAAATGTGTTCATTATAAGAGTTGCATGTTCCAAAATGTTTCAGTGGGAGACGTTCCTGCTGCAATAGAAAATGAATTTACTTTAATACATAGTACATACGTTCAAACAGACACGTTTTTATATTTCTACAAGATGTGCCATAAATGTAATTGTGGTAGATGTGCTCTGTGTGATTTACACAAACTGGAATAGGGAAGAGATTTCTGTGAAAATGAAAATGTGAAAATAAATACATAAAGGCAATGGACTGCTCTTTCATAAGATTTTGTGCTCAGAGATTCCTCTCAGAGAAACAGCAGGATGCACAAAGTTATTGGATCATTTAGCATGTGAACTTAAATGAAGTCATTTAATGAATCCATATTCCAGAAATCCACTTAAGCATCTCAATCTCATTTTCATTTCAACTTAGCTATGGTGTCGATTTCAGCACTTTATCCCAACTGCAGGCGCCATGTGAAGTCTTTGCAACCCTTTCGCATCGTGTCTGACATGTGGGGTCATGGCCGCCCACCAGCTGACTTAGCTCTCATTTATTTAACTGTTTCAAAACTGTTTGTTCTGCTTTGTAGGAACTCAAAATAGTTGGATTTTCCAGCATGCACTGACATATTCTATTCTAGGAGTTTGTGTGGGACGGTTATACAATGATATTGTGGCTACTGTTGAATCACTGACAGCAACAATAATCTAAACTGTCTAGACTGTCAGTTTTTATGTGCGTTGGAGCTGCAGAGGGTTTGTTCCGTCAACACAAATAAACACTTTTTTTTATCACAGAGATTTGTGTTAGTCAGCAACCAGGTTAACATTATGTAAGGTTGATAATGAACCTGGGAAGTGTGAGTGAATTTAACACTAACAATAAGCAAGGTGAGATTTGTTAATATTGATGGACAAATAAACAAGGGGTGAAAAGGTTTTTCCTTTTTTTTCTGCTCATTAGCATCACATAATTTTCTTATGTATTTTAACTAAAAATATATATTTTTCCTTTGCACTGCAGTTTCAGTTTTCCAGGTTCTAAAAGTCAACTCCGTTTCTTACAGGTTTGGGAACATCTTTGAAAAATCTCTCTCCACAGGGTCCAATAAGCATCAAAGACACTTCCCATGAAGCCCCATCAGCATTTTCTTTAAACCCCACTGACTTTATCTAACATTTGACCTTACATAAATTTTGAGTTTTACAGCTGAATGGTTTAGGGGGCCGCAGGCTGGTATGTGCTGCCATGATCACAAAGTGACCAAATGAAAGCTGTCATCGAAGTGATAGACTCATTTGGATGTCAGGTGAGCTTGAACATTTCCTATTCTGTTCTTTTCTTCATGGACACATGATGGGGAAAAATCTCTATTTGGATCATTTAAATCCTGTTTTCTTAAAAACTACTTTCTAAGAGTAGGTTGTAATAGGAACTCATCTCTACTAATGTGAATAATTAGTTTCTATTCTTAATCTATTTAGATTAAGAATAGAAACTAATTATTCACATTAGTAGAGAAAAAATATCTTCTAATGTGAATAATTTTAATTCTGTTTTTAAGAAACTACTTTGGAAAACGGTATTATTTTTTTAAGCATCAAAAAGATGCCAAAGGTGCTGCATGTTTCTTCTCTAAATCAAACAAGTGGACCATGAATACCATTGAAAGTCATCTTAGAACTCTTAATAGCCTTTAAAAATTTGCTTCAAATACAGAAAAACGTTTTAGAAATCAAACTACTGTTAGCTCACTCTAGCTACATTTCTCCATTTTGATCACCATCCCAGCTAGTGAAAGGCATAATATTGTTCTATATTCCTGTCTAAATACTGTTAAAAAGATAATGTGCCTAGATAGATTTGTACTTATAGCAAACTAATCATCTAATTTGAATTGTTTTCACTGTTTGGGCAAGCAATGAATTTACAGAGGAGTTTATTGCTTACCTGTTTGATTTTTGCCAAACATCTCTGGTTTATATGTCCAAATCAAAACCTTCCAAAGGTCTTGTTGTTCATTTTAGATGCAACAAGTCATGCCATATTATCATGGCATTCTCCTAACAACCTTTCCAAGCAAACAATACTTCTGCAGTCCTGCATTCTGACTATTGCATATGACTGGAGGGAGTTTTCTGGAAATGTTAATATTAGTATGCGACGTTAGACTTTTGCAAAAAGCCTTGTAGCAATTCTGAGTTTGATGAGCAGCAGTATTTTTTTCTGTGAGGTCATTGCTGATTTGCTTCTGTCTTGATGTATTAACTCCTGCCAGCACGCTCAAGACCACCAAAACGCAAAGCATCCTGTTTCTATAGTCATACCTCCTGTAAATCTTCATTAGCAGCATCCCATTAAATACTCTCTATCAATAGAAAGTACAATCAGCAGTTTACTTTCACTCTGGTGTCTTGTAAAGTGATACTACTGTCTCCAATTACAAATATACAGAGAGAATTTAAAAGCAGAGAGCAACATCAATGCTACATAAAACCCCACTTAAGCAAGTGAACAATTTCTTTGGAACAAATGTTGTCGACAGAAACGTCTCGGATGTGAAAGTGAAGTCTTGATTTTCAGACAGCAGGATTGGTGGATGAATCACCATGGGAAGTTGTCAGGTTTCCAAGGGGAAGACTTTTTACATTATCGCCCTTTACAGGCAAAAGCTGTAAAGAGTTGTTATTGAAAGCAGGCAGCTGGCAACAACATGGTGTGAGCTGATAAGGATGCAAAAGACCCGACTTACACTAAGGTGCTGCTAAACAAAATTCTAACATCACACTGAGCAAAGCTAAAAGCAGACAAGGTTTGACATTTACAATGATTGGAGCAGTTAATTTCTTTGTGCAAATATGATTTCGTCTATGTAAAGTTTTAAACTAAATGTTGAAACTTGTGGAGCAAGTTTCAACATTTAGTTTAAATGGGACTTATATGTTCAAGTCCCAAATATAACAAAAAAATCTGTATTTGATATGGTACATTTCTTTTTGATAATTTCAGAATATAGTGCAATTTCAGAATATGGTGCAGGTGTTGTGGAACCAGAGCCAGACCATCTGCTGGTAAAAGTCCTGATTTGCACACAAATCAGGGCAAATCTCCAAAAAGATGTCCAAAATGAACGGATGCTTATAGCTGCTCCTGTACCACAAACAGAAAGTCTGATAATTATCTAAAATTGGTATTATTTTTGTCTGTGTTTAATCAAAACTTGCAGATACACATTTAAGGTGACATTAACTCTGAGGTGTTTCTTAGACTTTATTGAGTATCTTTTTATTTTTATTAAATGTTTATTCACCTTTTGTAATCAGATTCATTAGGTCCGTCTAAAAAGATCTCTTTATACAGAGTGGGGGTTTTCAACCCAGCAGCTTTAGGAACAAAAGGTTTCTTAGTCATTTTTGTAATTTACTTGGAACCTTTTTTGTATATTTTTTTAAAAGCTCAATTCAAATTCAATTCAATGCATATCTTTATTAAGGGAACTTTAGTGTTGTGGTAATTCATACCATCCGAGTTTCTTCAGAATCACTATAGATAATGATGGCTTGAACTCTTTACACAAAACCACCACAATTCATTCCATAAAGTTGCATTTCAAATTTAAGAAAATATGCTTTGCCCATGCCTTTATGTGTGCCCCAAGGGATTCCTATGCACACATCCACCTGAAGATTTACAGGAAAAGTCAGTGCCTGCTTGGTTATTGTAGCTTGTACTTTGCAGCTTATCAGTGTGTAACAGTGATCCCAGCTCAATGCCAAATCCCCAAGTACGATGCTGTTATAAGGGGTGTGACACCTCAAAATGCAGCACAGTGCTCATTAGAGACAAACCCCATTAAGGCCGGATAGTGCAGTCTTGTGCTCTACTATCAGGAGAGTACTGTTCACATCTTTAGCTGTAATTGCTCCAATCTGTACCACACAGCATACATGCTAGGGAGGGTCCTCCGTTAATAATTAATGTTTGGTTTTCTGCCATAATGTCTGTGAAAGGGAGGAAAGTTTAAAAGCTCAATTTGAGGGGGGAAACATTAAAAGAAAGTCCTCTGGAGATCTGTGGGAGGAAAAACATAAAAACACTCCCATACAAAGCACATAGCAGCGGAGAGGTTTGGGTTTCTCTGCAAAACATTAAAGCTGCTCTACAGGCTCCACACCTTCTAATGACAGTTTCAAAATGTTTTTCTCCCTGTGATTTGTCTGCTAATCTGCTGTTATCACACTTACTTCTATCAAATATGTGCTGAGAAGAGAGAGGCAGTTGATATCTGTCAACAACAAACTGCACATGTTGACTTTATTTTCCAGTTATCCTAAAATGTCACACCGTGGAATTACTTTGCATATTCTTTCACACATTGATGCAAGACTTTTATGTTAACGTTAAATGCAAATTTCTAATACTGACATGATAAGAGGCAGTTCAGCTATGTATCTAATTTTATATAACTATCTTATTGCATTAAACCATTTAAAATTAGAGGTTGGAAGCAGTCACTCTGAAACAGAGATGAACCAATAAATTAAGTCTAAACAAATGGGAGCTTTGATGGATTATTCCAAAGACTTATCTTGATAATGCTTGAATTTGATCGCAGTTTGGTAGCTTTTGGTGGAACACTGACTTTAAAAAAATTAAAAAGGCCTTTAGTTGGATTAAGATCTATGGAGTTTCATGGCTCAAGGTTCCAAATTTCAATATCTAATCTGTCCAGTTTTGTTCCTTAAGACTCTAAAGGTAAAACTGAAGGAGGGTTTGTAGTTAGATGTAACTTGGCATAAAGTAAAAACAGCTTCATTTATAAAGTAACAAATCATTTAAGTTGATAAAAAACAAATTAATATTTACAGTTATAGAAATAACTTGAATTATTAAGATAAAAACTAAAGGTGTAGTTTGAAAAACCTAACATTTGCTTTCCTGTCAAAAAGTTTGGCTGTGGGTCTTTATTGCAAAGGGCTTCCAATACTCCAAAATGTTTTTGTTTTGATTTTTATTTTATTTTCCTTTTGAGAACATAGGACCTTATGGCAAACCTTTCTTATTTTTGCAAGGATAAATCCCACGCTTTGATGCACATAACTGTCTCTGCACTTGTTTTTGTCAATACTTTTCAAAACAATGGTATTTGTACTACAAATGATGGTGGTTTATGGCTTCAAGTAAAAGAAATTGCATTGCATCATATTGCATCATATTTGTGTTATTTCTTCATGTTTGGCTTATGGGACATTAGGTTTGATAGAAAACAAATCCTTTATAGTCAGCATATCATTTTCATCATTAATCGGCCATTCATAAAGGCTGAAAATTCAAGCAGTAGAAATAATGTAAAACAGTCTAATCACAAACTTACAGCATGTTGCAGTAAAGTCACATTTTGTAAAACGTTAAGACTCCTCACACTTATGATTAACAGAACTGTCTCAGTTATTCCTGATATTATCAGGCAAGTGTCAAACATTACAACCTCAATTTTTTTAAATAAATTTCCACATGTGGAGGTAATGAGATTTTTTGATCCAAGATCAAAGCTGTGACAGATGTTGACTTAATTGCAGGTCATTATATCATATATACCCCAATGCTTTTTTCCTCTTCTTTGGTTCGCCAGGATGTAACTTTCCAGAGTTGCTGAAAGTTGTGAAAACTAAACTTTTTACCATTCAGCCGCTTGAGAAATATTGGTTATTAAATTTGAGGTGTGGACTGTTGTGAATTTGCTGTCGAAATGTTTTTCTCATTAATGTGTTTTTGTCATTTCTGCAAAGATCTCCACTCACAGCACTCTGTGAAAACACCGGAGACCAAATTAGAACGATATTAGAGGATAAATGGGCTTGATTGTTTTCAAATCATTTGTGATGTAATAGAGTTGGTGTTGCGTCCCTCATTGTACAGTAGGGGTCAGTGTTAAGGCAAAAATAAGAAGGTAATAATTAACAATCCAAAGTTCTTGCAAATGCTATCTTCAGTTATATCTCTACATTAATTGCTCGTAGGCAGAATAATTTCACAAATGAAAACCTTTTACATATATATTTCTCTTCTGCTGTATTCTGAGAAGTCTTTGGGGAGCTGACTGTTTCCATAATAATGCTCCATTAAGAATGAGTATGTTATTCATTCAACTAAAATATTATTTCAGCACTTTTTTCTAATGACTGTGTCTCACCAGCCTGACCAAAGACATTTAGATTTTTCGATTTTGAAGCTCTTCTTTCATTGATGGGTCTCAACTGTGTACAGAGCCTTATCAACAAGTAAGAATATTGAAAAATCAATTTATTTCAGGATCTTTGTCACCAAGTGAAACACATTATATAGATTAACTGCACAGACACTGGTGTTTTCCATCCTTTATTGATGTTAATTATGCTGATTTTCTACTTAGAGTTAGATAAAACATGAAATTTAAAATTAGAATAATTCCTCAGAGCAATAAAAAAAGGTTATTTAAATAATTAAAATGTAGGTTTAATGACAAGTAATACTTCCAGGTTGTAATTTCCAAAAGATACTTTTAATCTGACACATGAGACTCATCTGAATGCATATTCAAATTTACTGAATACTTGCAGAAACAGTTTTCCACCTGATCTTAAATGCCATAAACAATTAGTGACTCGGCTTTCATCTCAGCAATCTTTAAAGACAAAGTAAATATGTTTTTTTTAATAGACTAGAACCTACAGATGAGCGATATAGTTCACTGACAGAGAAAAATGTTTCACCAGTGCAAGGAAGAATACACAGAAATTATGTGAAGCAAACAAAATACCCAGGAGAACTCATTTGTGCATGAAACTAAATGTTTTCTTTTTCCTATGGAGATTATTCATGAATCATGTTTGTAAATGTGATCACTTTTTAAGTTTCCACTGAAATCCACTTTCTTAAATAAATTACAGATCACAATAATCATCCCCAATTGGCTGGAGACAAGTAGGAAGGATTCTTTCAACATACTGGTCAACTATTAATTGCCTAAACGTGCTGGTTTTCTTTGCGTCTACCTTGTAGCAACTAATCTCTGAGGGGCATTTACATTGTTCTTCCATTTCCATTAAGTAAAGTTTTGCTAATAAGAACCATTGTTTTTTCTAATGTGGATTTTCATCTAACCGCCTTAAACGGGGAGAAAACAACTTTAAAAACTTTTCACCAAGACCCCATGGTTTATGCAAACATAGATGCCAAACACAACCCCAAGAACTATTGTAAATGTACAAAACATCAATGTAAATTAACTGTAAAAGGCATGTTTGTTGCTCTTTTCGATTTTGCTTAAATTGTGATTTCCAGCAGCTTCTGTAGCAAACCACCAACCTCCACCCCCAAGCCTAACCCACTCGCACATGCTCTTTGGCTCTCATTAGACCAGCTTCAGCCCAGACACAGACAGCTGGATGTAGCACCCTTTAGCCACCCCCACAGCAGACTGTGTCTGGTGGCAATGCAGACGCACCTGTAAGCTACTGCAGGACATGGTGGCTATGAACAGTCTGTGAAACATCTCCGGAAAGTCAGAGTGCCAAAAGATTTGGTAACTTTTAATTGTTCTCTTATGATGATAAACTAAGGATTAATTGTGGGGGATACGGATTTAAAGTTTTATCACAATGTTCTGTGGTACTATTCTAGTAGGGATAAAAGTGACAAGTACTATTTATAACTTCTTTTTAAGTAACTTTATGGCTGATTTCATGACACAGCAATCATAGCCCCACAAACATGTATTACTTCTCTTAGCAGCAGGTTCTTCAAGTCCTGTAAACTGGCTTGTGGTACTTCAATGGGCAAGACTAGTTTGTCTTTGATTCCACAAATGCTCAAATTGAATCAAGTTTGGGGTGATTTATAGGGCATGTTAATACTTCACTTGTCTTGTTGTGCTCCTCTGAAACACTTTGCATTGTGACAGGGAACACGATCCTGCTGCAAGATACAGTCACCAGGAAACAATTTCAGTGAAAATGATTGTGATGGTCTGAAACGATGCTTAATAAATTATACATGTTAGAGTAACATGTACACAGATGGCAGGACCCAATGTTTCCCAGAAGAATATTGCCCAAAGGATTACACTGCCTCTTACATTCGTTTCTATGGTGTCCATATCTGGAGTCAATATAAATGTTACTGATGAGTAAAAAAAAAAAAAAAGAAAACAGATTGAAATCCATACAAACTGCATTCAAGGATTCTTTTTTTATTATTAAAATTGTGGCTGCTGGAGGAGGCAGCTGCGAAGAAAATAAACAATGTAACAGGTATCAGGTGTTGTGGTTTATCAGGAAACTCATAAAGATCACATAAGACACATTCTAAAGGACCTAAGTAAATAGATTAAGCCATCACTAGTTTGAACCTTCTTTGGCATCAGGTAACTTTTTATCATTCTTTCCACATTAGACTAATATTTAGCTGCCAGATCTGCATGTTAGTCTATTTCAGTTAATTTAGTATGAAAATAACCAAATAAGTCGGATCAATGAGGCTTTAGTCGAAGTGAAAGAATAAATTGTTAGAATGATTAAGAAAGATTTATTAGGAATATTTGTTTTTCACGATTAAAAATTCTGAGATTATCATGCAGGCTTGGTTTTTTGTTCAGTGCAAAGTGACATCAAGAATGATGGATTCATAGTTTTCTTATCTTTACCGTGTTATTCATTATTTTGTTTTTATTTGATTTTAATCATATGCCATATCCTTTATCCTTGTGTCTCTAATCATAAAATTTTGAGTAGGAAGAAGAAAAGCGAGGAATTGAAATTGAATCTGCCATCTAATGCCTCCCACCTACCCTTTTCTCTCCATTTATGAGTTTGTGTCTCTGTTCAGTGCCAAACATGATCTTGGTGCATTTCCTTTTCAAGCAGGAGCTAAACTCCAGTATGTTAAGGTCTTTGGTACTATTGTCCTTTAGCATTTAAAATTATTAAAGTAAATTTAAAAGCAAAATTCAGTTTTTTATTTTATACACCCTCAAATCATGCACACACACATACATACTTGGCATGTTTTTTTTGTAAAAAACAAGGTCCTTGTTTTACCTTGCGTTGACTTTAATTCATTTTTTATTTATTTCTATAGCCTAACCTTTGCCATTACCCTAAACATAGCCTAAAATCAATTCACAACTTAGACCTAAACATAACCGTAATCCAAAAACTCCGCTTCTTCTTATGGGGCTGTGCATTGAGCCCCATAAGGAACAGCCAGTCCCCATAACGTAGTATGTGTTACGAAAATGGTCCTTACAATGTATAACATACAAGGCCACACACACACACCAGCACTCTGATCTAGTATAAAGATCTTTGCCCATGTATGACTGCACTCCCACACACACACACTTTCTAACCTCTTGACTTTGCCAAAGATAAGCAAAGACTGTTTTGTGCTACCATTTGTGACTATTTCAGCCTGTGAGAAGCATACATCAGGAAAATTCCCACAACTAATTTTGGTTCCTACTAAGATCATGACCCATGCTTTTAAATCATGCCTGAAAGTAAGGGTATTTCTGGGTCACCACTGGTTCTTTTCAAGAAACAAACACTATATTTACATAAACAATTCATTAATTTTTAAAAGAGTGTATACACTTCCTTTGGATAAATATAACGGTCATATTTGAGTAAATATTTTCAGTGTCTGTTAGGAAAGTTAATCATACAGCATGTATAATGTTAGATATTCTCCTTTGAAACATTTCTCCTCTCTAAAAGATTCCCAGTGGGACAACATCTTAAAAATTTGTTCCCACCTGCTGGTTGCATTGTACACCTGTGATATTTTTATGTTAAGAGAACCACTAAAATTAATCATGTTGAGTAGACCAAAGCCAGCACATTAACTACTTAATCCTTAGTATTGTCCCACCATGGTTGTTGATATTGCTTCCCAGTTGCGCATCAGGATGCAGAACAGTGACAATTGTCAAGTATCAATGACATTCAGGTCAAATGAATGAGACCCGGCCGTAGACTCAAGTCTAGATATTGGATCTTTGAAAAACAAATCCAACACGTATCAGATCATTGAAAAGATCCGATACGTATCGGTTTTAGGACCATCGATGTGGTCAGGATATGTGGTCCACGGTTCAGATTTTTGAAAAAAAATATGAACTGTGTTGTTTAGACTGTCATGAAAAGATCAGATACATGTTGCATTAAGGTAAAACAAAATTTGGATTTGGGTCACTTCAATCTGCAGTGTGAATGTAGCAACCTCTTCGAAAAATAAAACCTGAATGATCAAGATTAGCATATCATTCCCCAGAGATGCACTAACCTCATTCTTTTCTGCTTCAGATTACTTCCTTGTCTGCTACTCAGAGCATAGGCTTCTTCCAGGCATTCTAGGATAATTCAATTATTCCTTAAAGCTGACTCAATGGTTTCAGTGTGTTCCTGCATTTTGATCAAAGAACCAAACCTCCAGCAATGGTAATGTAACACTTTCCCCTCAACTCTCAAACTATGTGAAATATTTTTATTAGTTGTCTCCTGAATATCTCTTTCTTGTATATCTGTATTTTGTTTCAGGTATCCTTCAGTCATCAGCAATACCTTTGTTGGCTATGGGAGGATATGATTCCACAAATCTAAAATGATGCAGGTTTACAGCTCAGAACCGTCATGGCGGTAAGAAGCTAATTGTGAATTTTTCAAGGAAAAATCCTTAAAAGGGGGACAGTGTGCAAAATGTACGTTTTGCACATTTTTGTACTTCCATTTTGGGTTTCTACTGCTTCTGAAAACAGCCCAAGCACTTAAAAAGGAAAAAAAAAAAAAAACTCACCCAGCCAGGTTGAAAATGAACCCATTTCAAAAACCTCTGGAATGTAAGACAAATCAGTAGGCACTTCCCGTTACCTAGCAACCCCAACAAAGCCTAGCCAATCACCTAGCAACCCAAACTGAGTTCCAGCAGGTTTGGACAGCTGGTTTCACTGCTTTGCAGTCATTTTCACGTGTGAGTGCAAACGTTAAGTTGGGGGGCGTCAGTTTATTTGCATTTAAAGTGACAAAAAGCCCTAAAACGTTCTGAACGAAGTTCAATACACTGAACTATTCAGACTAAAATGTCATTATCTAAGAATGATTTTGTGTAAAAATTTAACCTATTGTAACTTATTCAAGGAGGCATAACAGGTCAACTTTAAAACATTTTGTCATGCCATTGTGTAATATAGAGCCATAAAGGAAACAATTTGAAATTACATAACCCAAGAGCTAGCATGTAACAGCAGTTCCAGCACCACACAAAATATATAGCTTATTATATGTAATGTTACAATGTATCATAGATAAATAACCAAGGCATAGAAAACATAAATCTGATAAATGGAGCCAGATATAGCAATGCAATGTGTACCTAGCTGGCACATCCATGAGAATGTTTATGTAATCCATAATCATAGAGTGAACTTACATTAGATGCAGAGGCTGCAAAACGATGCTTTAAATGAAGACAGAATGTTGCTTGTAAACTAATGCTTAGAATTACATTGTGATTCATCCACCAAGCTCATGTAATGCTCCTATATATTTTTTCTATTATATATGCCTCTGGGCTGCTCACTGAATCTGACTGAGCCTGTTTCCCTCTCAATCCGTTTTTAGACACTTTGGGAGCATAAAGAGAAAGCATCCAGGTGGGAGAGAGCCTGAGCTGTGCTGAGACTCAACAATGCTCATAAAATGTGAACAGCGAACACATGTTGGAGATTATTAGCCTAATGGATGCAAGTTGTAGGAGACAGCATGATTTAAATGAAGCAGCAAAATTACTGCATAACTGAAGGGTTCTTTGCAAAAGCTGCATTAGTCAGAGCTGACAGATGGAGTTTCAGTGACAGTAAAGCAAAAAGCACAATATAGCATAAAAATAATTGTTTTTTTATTCTCTATCTCACAAAATGAACCCCAATTGTGCAGATGGCATTGCATAAAATGTATTTAGGATTATTTTTCACATAAATGGATCACATTTTCAAGTATCCAAATGTAGATCTTTACTGGTTCTTAATTACCCAAAACAAGCAAAATGTTAAGAGTTTGAAAGAGCTTTTATGTTTCATAACAATTACTATACATGGAGTGATGAAAATAAATGCTGTTATTGAGTTAAATGTTTCTGATCAAGTATAGAAATGTAAAAAAAAATTGTTGGCATTTGATGAATACATGAAGTCATTTGAAAATGATGGGGAAATGAAAGCATCAAAAAAGGAACAACATAAAATCGTCTGATGTACCAAATAAACAAGAATTAACAAAGGATTGCATATCTTTTTAATTCACTAAATGTCAAATTTCTGTCCATGTTTAAATAAGTTAAGCTTCCATTGAGAAAAATTGACAATACATTTATGCACAGTACCGAAACAGAACTAGGCCTGCATTTTCTGAAGTATAATCCGTACCAGCATCCTCATGACTTTCTGTCGAGCTAAAACTGAAATAATATTGAGGCACTGCATGTCACAGTGTGGCCCATAAGCTGCAATGTGGCAGATAAGATATCCATTATTCATTTCTCATACTGCCACAATCCAATAGCACACATTTTCAGTCTGAAAGCAGCATTTCATGTCTTTTGTTCTCAAAACCTTTATTACTTTTGCTTACATTTTTAATTTGAAAGCAAGATTTCATGTCTTTCTTCAAAAAACCTGTAATGCTTGTACTTAAAACTTCTCCTCGTGTTCATACTTGGTCTCTGCTCAGACTCTGCTCGCTTACGAAACATTTTCTGCTTGATTCTGGAACAAAAAAATGCACCGTCGCCAACCAACTCCCTACATTCAGTGGGTGGCACAGGTTGCTGCAAATGATAAAAGTCTTCAGTCTGGTGCTTTGGTGTCAACTAGCACCATTTTTGAAGGATAATTTTGTTTACAGAGACTTCATAATTCCTTTTATTTTTTATTTCTCTTTATTTTGGATGTTTAAAATGTTTTCCAGTTCCAGTATCAAATACTCAGAATTTAAAGAGTATTGATCTTTGAGAATGTGTTCTTGCATTACTATGCTATTGCCATTATATTAGTTGAAAATGGTATTAAAGCAATATCATCTCAATAACTTCTGGGACAATTTATGTTGACTGTCACAATATGCTAAGTTTGGCTGGATAATAAATTGACCCAGAAGTTATTGCAATAAATTATCATGTTTTAATACCATTTTCAATTAATGTAATGGCTAATAATGCAAAAGCACATTCTCAAACTTTAAATTCTAATGAACATTTAAAATATTAAAAATAATTAAACTTTTTTAAAAAAAGGAATTATTAAGTCTGGTCTCAACTAAGCCCTTTATTTCTGAAGGACCATTTGGTAATGATCGGGGTGTGCGTAAGACTGACATGACACAATGACATAAACATGACATAACACCTGTCTTGAAGATGGAGTCTTCATGAATATTTATCACTGTTGTCATTAGGTAAATAATGACACTTTTATTGCAAAGTTGCAATAAAAGCTGCCTTGAAAGTCCATTAAAAGTGCCAACTTTGTATTAAAGTGTCATTATTTGCAAAAATAATGCAAAGTTGACACTTTTAATGGACTTTTAAAGCAACTTTGCATTAAAAGTCTCATTTACCAAATGACGCTTCATGACAACAGTCAAACATTCATAAAGACTCCTTCACGTTTATGACAGTGTCATGTGAGTTTTATGAACATGACATAAAAATAAAGTGTTACCCACTATTTTGTTTACAAAGCACCAGACTGAAGACTTTATTCATCCAGTTTTTGGTAGAGAAACAATAAATCATGCAGATGGAAATTGAGTTTGGAAAGGTGACAACAGAACGACCTGCAGGTTCCAGGTCAAACAAAAGGCCAACTCAGAATGAAATCACTTTTCAAAAATACACTTCTAAATATCTCTTAAATAACAGCAAAAATACCTGCATCATCCCTAAGGAACAACATCATTGCTAAGAAAGTTTCAAGTCAAGATGGAAAACAATCAGGAAGCGTCACCTGGGAACGCTTCCAGTGTTTCCGCCAGAAAACTTGCTGAGCCTGGTGGAAGAGCAGCTGGGGTCGTCCATCAGCGGCCTGCTGTGCGTTTGGGTTAAAAAGGTCCAGCATCATAACTCAGAAATAACAGTAAAACCAACAGGCAACTGATGGGATGCCACAATTGGTTCACAAACCTTCAGTCAGTTCAATAACTCAACTATAAACATTTAGCTTAATCCGTCTTTACCATCACTGGTGTAGGGAAATCCTTACTCTACTGGGGTGTAGGGATTTCTACTAACAACCCATAGCCTAGTGGGGGGAAAATAAAGCCTGGTGGCCCACCAGGCTGATCAAACTCTGGGGGAAACTCTGACTTCTGTCTATATCTTTATCTCTGAGCAGAAATACTCTGTTTATATTTCTATGTGACCTTTGGGCTGCTCTTGGTCAGATCCCTC
Organism: Xiphophorus couchianus; assembly: GCF_001444195.1. Classification (NCBI taxonomy): domain Eukaryota; kingdom Metazoa; phylum Chordata; class Actinopteri; order Cyprinodontiformes; family Poeciliidae; genus Xiphophorus; species Xiphophorus couchianus. The sequence continues at coordinate 6,790,649 of NC_040239.1, forward strand.
ACCTAGGGCCTGCTTGCGTCAGCGGACCTGACCCAACTAGAGGAATGAAGCTTCTGACAGCTCATAGGATCATCGGGACACTCAAACCCCTCCACCACGATAAGGTGGCAGCCCATGGAGGGGAAAAACAAAGTCAGAAACAGTTATTAACTGATCTGGAGAGAGGCCAGAAGGTGGCGCTCTGGTGTTTCTAACTAAAACGTTTAGTTAGAAACAAAGCTTTTTGTCTTCTCAGTTATTTTTCTCTCCATAGAAGCTACACCTGGTCTGGCGTTATGATTGGCTGTGGTTCCTTCCTAGAGGACGGGCATTGGCTGACATGATGCTGCCATCAGCTAACCTTTCTATCTTTTCCTGCTGTTAATTTTTCACTTCCATGAACATACAAAGTTCTCCTGGATCAGATGATCTGTTGTTGTGTCTCTGCTCTGTAGTCTCTCAGCTCCAGTTGGTAGTGGCAGATGGCTGCTGGTACCGAGCCTGGTTCTGCTGGAGGTTTCTTCCTGCTAGAGGGGAGTTCTTCCTCTCCACTGTGGCTACATGCATGCTCTGTATGAGAAATTGCTGTAAAGTCAACGACAACACAATAGATTTGCTGTTGCCTCCTGCTGGTCAGGAGGAGTGAATGCCGTAAGTAATTACTCCATACAATCTACTGGGTTTCGTTTGGTACAAACTTTTTTAACCAACTTAATAATAAACCAAACCTAATGCATTTATAACTTGGATGAATAGTAATCTATGACAGAATTTTGCAAAATGCTTTGGCAACAACATTGTTGTGAACTAATGTTATATGTTTTGAACGTTTTGGTATCCTACTTTTGGGGTTTTGAACATTTTGGTATCCTACTTTTGGAGTTTTGAACATTTTGGTATACTACTTTTGGGGGTTTTGTTTGCTGGTTGAGGCCATTTGTTAGTTTGAAAGTAAAATTTATATATCACCAATTCACAATAAATGTTGTCTCAATGCACTTTGAAATAATTTTTGTTCAATCACATGTTTTCCAATTGCTATTAGTTTACAGTACAATAAGCTCAGTTGATTATGAAAGTAGTTTAAAAAGTTTGTACCAAACAAAATCCAGCAGATTGCATAGAGTTATCACTTACAACATTTACTCCTCTTGACCAACAGGGGGCAACAGCAAATCGCTTGTGTTGAGTCGATGTCACAGCAATCCTTCATTCTGAGCATGCACGTAGCGAAGGTGAATGCTCAGAGGGGGATAGTCCCCTCTACCAGAAAGAAACCTCCAGCAGAACCAGAACCGGGCTCAGTACCAGAAGCCTTCTGCCAGAACCAACTGGAGCTGAGAGAAGACAGAGCAGAGACAACAACAGGTCAACTGATCAGAAGAACTTTCCATGTTCATGCACTCATGTCAGCCAATGCCCTCCTCCAGGAAGAAACCACAGCCAATCAGAATGCCAGACCGGGTATACAATCTATGGAGAGAAAAATAACTTAGAAAACAAAAACAGTTTAAATAAATAACGTAGTACACACAGAAAATGACAAACAGCAGCATAAATACAGAGAAAGATCACAAACCCGTCTACGTCTTTTCATAATCAATGACAAACATGGTAATGCCATAATGATGCAAGAACATTATGCATCATTATGACATTTAACACTGAAATTGGAAGACATTTTAAATATCTAAAATAAAAACAACAAATAAAATTAATTAAGTCTCTAAACAAAATCGTCCATAAAAAAAAATTTGATAAATGTTTCAAGTTCAGCCATTTTCCTCTGTCAGTCGATGGGGGGCGATGAAGGGCAAAATCCTTGACAAAAACAAAATGATCCAGGAGGATTTCTGAAGGACAACAGGGCAGGTACAGGTTTAAGGTCAAACCCTTTAACAATCAGAATGAAATTGTAACTATTCAGAAACATCTGTAACTATCACTTAACAGCAAAATACCTGCAGCATTTCTTGAGGAATAATGCCGAACCCGATGGTTGGGTCACTAAGGTCATCCATCCGCAGGGGGGCCATGTTGGCCTTTTCCGTCGTCGTTTGAGCAATAATCCAGGAGGATTCCTGAAGGACAATAGGACAGGAGGACAACAAAAATACAGGTGCAGGTTTAACCTTTTAACAATTCAGTATGAATAGTCACTTCAAAAACTCGCACTTGTAAATATCAAACAGCAGCAAAATACCTGCAGCATTTCTTGAGGAAGAATACTGAGACCAATGGTAGGGTCACTAAGGTCATCCATCATCAGGGGTGTGGAGGGAGTGATGAAGGTCTTTTCTGTTGTCGCCGGAGCGATGAGGGCCTTTTCAGTCGTCATTGGGGCGATGAGCCAGGAGGATCCCTGAAGGACAACAGGACAGGAGGACAACAACAATACGGGTGAAGGTTTACCCGTCGGTCAGGTTCGTTTTCACACAAATCCCACCGAATGGCAACTGGCCCTTTACCCGTCGGTCGAGTTCGTTTTCACTCAATCCCGACCGAATGGCAACTAATCTTTACCCGTCAGTCGGGTTTGTTTTCACTCAAACCCCACCGAAGGGTAACTAATCCTTTACCCGTCGGTCAGGTTCGTTTTCACACAAATCCCACCGAATGGCAACTGGTCCTTTACCCGTCGGTCGAGTTTGTTTTCAGTCAATCCCGACCGAAGGGTAACTAATCTTTACCCGTCAGTCGGGTTTGTTTTCACTCAAACCCCACCGAAAGGTAGCTAACCCTTTACCCGTCGGTCGAGTTCGTTTTCACTCAAACCCCACCGAAGGGTAGCTAACCCTTTACCCGTCGGTCGAGTTCGTTTTCACTCAAACCCCACCGAAGGGTAGCTAACCCTTTACCCGTCGATCGGGTTCTTTTTCACTCAAACCCCACCGAAGGGTAGCTAACCCTTTACCCGTCGGTCGAGTTCGTTTTCACTCAAACCCGACCGAAAGGTAGCTAACCCTTTACCTGTCAGTCGAGTTCATTTTCACTCAAACCGGACCGAAAGGTAGCTAACCCTTTACCCGTCAGTCGAGTTCATTTTCACTCAAACCCGACCAAAGGGTAGCTAACCCTTTACCCGTCAGTCGAGTTCGTTTTCACTCAAACCCGACCGAAAGGTAGCTAACCCTTTATTTGCACCAAAAGGTCTGCCAGTAGCTTACTCTAGGAGAGAAAATTGGTTAAATACAGACTTAAAATACTGAAGGACAGATCCCAGTCGATCCTCTCTTCAGCTGAAAACCTGCAAATAAGGGATTACAGTGTGAACATTACCTCTGTGACCTCCGGCCTGCAGCTCCAGGTGATCTCTCAGTCGTTTGTCGTTGTCCAGAAGAAATGAAGGCGCATGATGAAATTGTACGAGATCGCGTGTTGTTTCGGTGCAAAAATTTATCGGTTTTCATGTTTAAATTGAAATTGTTGAACTTAAATGAAATTTGTTTGACTTATTGAATTATTAAAGTATGGACCCTGTCTTTGAAATATGTAGATTAAATTTCAAACTAAATATTAAGTAGGTACAAAAAATAAAAAAATTATGCATGTTGAAATGTAAAGACCTTATTTTCACCCAAAAATATTTGATAATATTCATCAGAAAGACAAATATTTTAATGCAGCTGTATTAATGTCAAAATGGCCACATTAAATTAGTACTAATAAGTAGGTATGTCAACAAGGTATGTTGAGCCTAAACTGAATCACTTCCTACAGCCTTTAAACTGAAATCCTTGGCAGCCATCTTTCTTTCACAACACTAGTGACTTTAAACCAAGAACTTCAGATTATATATCAAATTCTAGTTACACCTAAATCTCCACAGGTCATAAGACCTCAGCAACTGCTTCAAACAGCACTAAAAAAAACCCAAAGACTGAAGGATTTACAACAGCAGAATCCTTCTCAGTTCTCACCAAACCAGCACACCAAGAGGCCTAGCGTTGGCCTTCAACAAACATTACCAGCAGCAGCTTAGCGTAATGTGTAGCTAGCAAAACCCGCAACAGCTCCTACCCTGAGATGTCTTCTGGACCCGCCATTGCAACAGTTCTTTGAGTTAACCAACCTTTGATGGGTTGGGCGGATCCGCCAGGCAGCTTGTAGGGATTCCTCAGCTTGATGGAAGCGATCCTCAACTTGATAGTAGCATATCCATAATCGATCAACTGCTAGCCATCCTCAGCTTGATTGTAGAATATCAACTGCTAGCCATCCTCAGCTTGATTGTAGAATATCAACTGCTAGCCATCCTCAGCTTGATTGTAGTATATCCATAACAGATCGACTGCCAGCTCCAGATGCCATTATTTCTCCTCAGATGTTTCAGGGACGCCACCAGCCAAACAAACCACCACTGAGAGGCCATGGTCGGTCTCTTGTTTGCTGCTGTTTCACAAAAATGGCTTCAATAATATAATCGGGGGAACAAACAAACAACTTAGAATAAGGTTTCCCAAAAATAACTTACCGAATAACCAACGCAGCTATTTCAAACATGGCGCTCCTGCGGCCTTCTTGTCAAACTAGGCCTCGATCAAGACTGATACGATTTTAGTTGAATCAGTCATTAGGCTGGGCGTCCACCCGGATTCCTCATCTTGGGAAATCAGGAAATGTCTTTTTTTAATCCGGGTTCAGGCCGCCAGTTTCGTGACTCCGTGAGCTCAGGTGCAGCCGCGCCTTTTTAAAAAACACTTGCGTGGAAGCTGCGTCATATTTCTGTCCAACACGGCGCATGCGCCTCACGCTCATTAATGACAAATATGGCGCCGTTCGCGACGGTTGCCAGATTTGACATTTTCCAAGGTAAAACCCGTAAAACCCGGCCAACTGCAAAAAAAACAACAAAAAAAACAGTCTAAATCGCAGCCTCTAAGAAAGCTCATATTAATAGCGCTATAAGTTTTATCCATAGTCTATGTCTAATATAGTTTTAGAATAATAGAGAGAAACAGCAACATTTTATATTTATTTTTTATAATGTAGGACTGAATCCTTTTTTTAAGTTTTCAAAATGTTAATTTTTCTAAGAACAAGCCAGTTCATCTCTAATACAGTTTCAAAATGATTTAGAGAAACAGTAAAAAAATACTTATATATAACTATATCCCTACGTTCTTAACCCTAATCCGGGTTAAAATAAGGATAAACTTGCTTTTTCTTAGATTAATTTATATTTTCTAAGCTTAATACTAAACTGCTGCTCCAGTATGTCCTGACTCTTATGGAGAGTGAAGAGTGCCAAATGACAATATCTCTTATGAATAATTATTTAAATGTGTCATCAATTTATTAAAACTCTTCACTCTCCATAGATTATGGGTCTTTTCATCCATCTTTAAATAATATAAGTTTATTCATAAATCGTTTATTTAAAAAGTATAATACAGCTTTCTAAAATACTTTTTTTTTAAAATTTTGAGTAATTTATAAAAATATAAGTCAACAAATCGTAACTCTTCAGCTTGGATTTAATTTAAATGTAAATCATAAACTTCTTCTCGTTTTGATGTTTCTGAACTAACTGAACTGTATTTCCTGGTCAGAATCCAGAACTGTGCAGATTATTAGCCTACCAACGTCAGCTGTGATCTCTACAGAAACAGAGACAGTCGGCCTTCAGCAAACCACCAGTCAGATACGACGCAGCTGAAACACTTGCTGTTTTTGCGCCCTCGTTGATAATTTCTTTGCTCAGTGTGTCAAATTAGCCATAGGAAAAGTTTATGTGCTTTCACTGTGATATCCACTGATGACATTAACAAGACGAAAAAGTCCAAAGTATGAAAAAGGCATTTCAAACAGCTCACGAGAAACTTCTGTGAAAGAAAATATTGCTTTAGTGTAGACTTTGAGCTTTGAAGATGTGCAGAAATGATTAAGTAATTGGGGGAAAACAGAAAACAATCTTAAATCATTTTGAGATTGAGACTAAACCCTTTAGGGGAAAATTGGATATTTTACTATAAACCACCATTACAGGAAACAAATGACTCAATCATAGTTCTTGATTTAACTGTATAAACATCCACTGATTGGCAGCAGAATCGCATAATGGGCTGTGACGTACAGCAAATCGGACGGATCAAAAGGTGATCCAGAAGTCTGTGGGAATCCAGATCCTCGTCGAGATAGAGCGACAGAGTGAAAGCATGAGTGGTTGTGTGGGCTCCAACATGATGACGCTCAGAGCTCTTTCCCCCTGGAGAATAATGGGCTGAAAAGTGGAGGGACTGAACACAAGGAAGGCGCACACAGAGAGCGGCACGGCTTTTTCCTGAAGCAGCGGCGTCTCCCACTCGCCCTGTCTGTGCGCACAGAATGAATATTTTCTTCAACTTGAGGGGGACTATTGTGAGACAAATAGCAGAAGACAGAGCTGTTGCAGGTATGTTATGAGATAAATTACTTTTATTGCCGTGTGTGCAAGCAGAAGTTGTTGCAGACTTGTGGCTTCATAACTATTATTGAATCACAAAGATGAAACAAATGCTAACTTGTAATTTGTGCGTTGGTTCTGTTTTGGGGATGCTTTTGATTAAATCTGGGTTTAAATGTTTTACGGTTGCATTTACGCAGTAATATTTCTTGATGTAGAACCGCAGTTGCACTTTCTATCTTTACCACCAGATGACTCTGACTGATGTGGGCATCATTTGAATTTAATGGAGCAACACTGATATTTCACTCTGTTACAGTAACAAGAGGAAGCAGGGGGTTTTTTTCATACAAGAATCAAGATGAGTACTTAAATGAATAGGGACACAGATTTACGGCAATAATAACTCATTCCACTAAAAGCCCTTTTATGAAAGAATCCCTCTCAACATGAAACGCAATAATTTCCTCAGCAGAAAACGCACTACGTCAAGGTTGTCCAGTAGATGGCGAGACTCCAGTGAGTGACTTCAGGTTGGGAAATCAGCAGCCTTACCCCCGCTGTGACTGTTCAAGGGAGGATGCGGACAGGGATGTATGAAAACCGGGAGGACAAGCCGCTTTCATGACGTCCCTGTGTGAGAGGCAGAGGCAACATGGCAGAGGACTCCAGCGGAGAAAGCGCCAAGATGCGGCTCGGTTTGCAGCTGCTTTTTTAGATCAAGCGCGGTTATTATATAAGCGCGGCTGAAAGCGGTCACACAGAGAATGCGAGCTAATTGGAAAGAAGGGAAATGGAGAAATCAAGTTTTAACCTTCAGCATGTGGACTAAAAATAGCGTTAGGTGAACACGAACCGTCCCTCCGCTAAGTTATGTAGTTCGTCAACAGTAGCAAACAAAGTTGTTGCTAGGCGACGGCGAAGTCTTGACCCCGGCGGTGCATTGGTGGGTCGCGTATTGATATTTAGATTAACTGTCAGGTGTGCAGGTAAAAGCGGTACCCTTTTAGGAAGTGCGTCAACCAATCAGCTTTGAGTGCTGGGATTATTATTATTTATTTATTTATTTATTTTTTCAACTAAAACCAAACCTGCTAATGCACCATGCGGGCCTGTATATAAATATGTAAAACTGACCGTTTCTTTTTGTGAAAAGGATTAACGCTGGATTTGAATTACCCGAATCTTTAAGGTAACCCCGCTGGACTCCCCCGTACCTGAACCATCATGTAACTGTCATCATTTAGACATGGCAGAGCATTCGCTGGGATTTGTTGATGGAAAACAGGCTGCGTTATGGAGGCAGTGGTGTATGCACAGTTTATTTAAAGCAGGTTATCTAAACCGAACCTGTGTTTAGAATGATGGGACCTCGGATTAAAACGGGGACACCTTTAGGTAAACAAAGTTGCTCTAAGAACATTGTGCATGTTTTCTGGTGTTTTATCTGTCACAACATTTCTGAGATAGGTGTCTGTATTACTAAATATAATTTGTTTCTTTTTTTATTGATGTTCGTAGCTTGTTTTCTACAGAAAGTAGGGCATGGAATATTTCCTTGCAGACTACAATTAAAAAAAAAAATCTTTTTCTTTTCAGTTATCTTCAACCTTTACAAAATCATTCATTTTCATTGCTAAAATTGAGAAAAAAAATGTTGTTTAATATGTGGGAAAAAACGTGGACAAGGTGACATAAAATGTAATCAAAACTTGCTGAAGAATAGGAATCAAAGCATTGCACAATGGCTACAAGGAGAGTAGGGATATCTTGAATTTGGGTTCATAAAATGAAACTTTTTAAAGGAAATTTAGGTAAGTATTCTCTGAGAACAGTAGCTTGAAGACTTACCAAACAAGCATACTACCCAGGAGTGTAAAAGCACTCTCTTGATGAGCTCAATTTGCCTGTAATTGACTGCAGTAGTTTATAACTGCAGGTGATTAAAAAAAATGTGATTCAATTATTCAGGTAGAAACAATTTATGCTCCAATTCTGAACAGCATTGTTACTGGTATATGTCTGAACGTCAGCACTCCTCATGCAGTGATTGCACAATCTTTGCTTTAATCAGTGTTTACTTGTGAGCATATACATCAAATTATATTGTAAAATATGGGGGCAAATTTGGAAGATAAAGAGAATTAAACCTCTACTGCTACTGAATGTCACCATCTACTTTAGGTCCTATTTAAGCCAACAATTTATGACACTACATTGATTTAATGAACTACTCATATCCAATGTTTTTTCTTTAGATAGCAGCAACTACATACTGCGTAATAAGGCAATTTGAAGGGTTTAAACCTTTATTGGAAACAGTCCCTGAGATGCTGCTCTGACAAGTGGCAAGAAGCAACATCCATGTGTTTTCATGTTGCTGGCAGACAGTTTTGTTGCAGTGCTATCAGAAGTCACAAGCATTACCCTAAAGTTGTAATGCTGGCCAAAGATTTCAACTGTATTTTTTTTTTTTTTTTTTTAGGATTTTGGTGAAAGTGATGCAGCACTGTTATGACACTTCACAAGCTAATTAAGATTCTTTCCATTTTACATTTTTAAAAATGGGTTAGCAATTGTTCAGAGACACTTGTAAGGCTGAAACTGTACAATAGCACTGTAGCTTTAAAAACAATTCTGAGGACAATTCAGTCACACTCTTTAGCACAGCATGCCTTTCTGCAGTTAGTTTTGGCCCAAAATGATCGCTTCAAATTGATGCTACATATGTGGAGGCTGAAATGGAATTTAAAATGGTCAGGCCTCTGCAGTCAAATGTTTTCTGTCTTTTTCTTTTCCCTACTCAGATACGGAGAAAAAAAAAGTGTGGCCCTCTGCAGGTAATTGTTGTATTCGCAAGCGTGCACAGAGTTGCATGATGGCCTGACTGTTGCTTCCCTGCTCGAGTCATCTGTCTCAGCCATGGCATTAAATGTTTCAGGTTGTCTATTCCTTTAAATCCAATGTTACTTAATCCTGGTGCTAAACTTGTTTACAAAAGGAGAGAGTTTTTCTGATAGCTCAGTAGAAACCTGTCATCTTCATCTGTTTACTTCCACAGAGCTCATCTACATTTCCAGCACTAATTGTGTTTGTAGTAAAAGGGCTTTCTGCATCCTTTTTCTCTGTAGCTACACTTTCATTCCACAATTATCCAAAAGAAAGATTGTTTTGTCAATTTGCTTCATCATTCATACATGGGCATGACTCATGAAATTCTTTTTATGTCATAAATGTGTGATTTAAAACTACTTTCCACCATGAAAAAATGGAAAGCACAATGCCGATTTATTAATATATCCCACTTTGATAATTTTTAGGTTTCTTGGCTCTTTAATCTGATCATATTTAGTCCTTGATGTTGTGTTTTCCTAAATTATGTCTTAAAGATGCATTTTTCTACATATGTTGTATTTGACAAGTGTCATAATGTTTTTAACTATTCTTTTCAGAATGAACAGTATGAACTAAACAGCTTTGTTTAACATGCAGCAAATTTATTTCGATATGATGACAAAGTTAAGTAAGTTTGAAACAGTTGCGGCTTTTAAAACAGAATTTTAAGCACATCTGCTGCTTTTTACAGATATCGAATTAGGCTGCACGATATTAAGGAAACGATTATCATATCACTTATCAAAATTAACCCACATTCTGATCCATAATCTTTATTTTTCAGTATTTACTTCAGTCTCCTGCAGTTTTATGATCATGATTACAAAGAGTTATATTTGTTGTGGGCATAAAGGGCAGAAAAAGTCAATGTATGACTTGAAAGCATCTATTAAGTAAACGTCTAAAGAATCAGTTGTTTTTTCCCCCTCTTAAATAAAGGGTAGATTTCCACATTATGTTAATTTCTTTTTATAGTTTTCCAGTTATTTTTTTTTCACAACAACATTTATTTGCTGATCTCACTCTGCCCTTCCTCTGTCAGGACTTGTTAGGGTCTTTGTCAGCACTGATGAGGGAGATCATGTCTGGTGATAGTGGCCCACACTGTACTGTGATGACCACACAGGAACACAAACACACATAGTGCATAGATCTGGATGATTAACTTACCATTTGCCTAGTTGGTGATTGAGCAATGAATGAAAACAAAAGCGATAAAGAAAGTTCCACAAATACGAATCTGTCTCAATATGTTCAGTGTGACAGCTCATACATTGGGTAGGTGTAGAGTTTAGGTACAACAGAAGTAGGTGTCCTATTTTTGAAATTATTTATTTTTCCCCATTTGCTTCATAAGCAGAAAATAGGCTTAGAATCCCCTTGATATGAGGATTCCACGTTACCATGTTTCCAGAAATTAAATCCTACTCTAGGGTGGGTTTAATAAACATGTTCTCTATGTAGATAATGGCCAATTAACCCCTCCAGCGTTGTTGCTTTCCTTGTCATCAGAATGTACACCATAAATATAATTGCATTACAATGTGTCAGTGTAATTCTTCTCGGTTTGAAGAGCAGCAACCTGACAGAGAGAGAGAGCTTGCTTACCTCTGGGCAGTCTTTAACTGAGAAACAGTCTATGTAATCATATGGTATTCCTGCAAAGTCCTAAAGAAGTGTAAGTTCAATAATCATCTTTGAATCCACTTGTTCATGTTTCTCCCTCTTCTGTTTCTCTAATTTCTTGCTTCAACCCCCCCCCCCCCCCAAGAGGCAATCATGAGTCCTCCACGCCGATCATCAAGTTCCCATGCAGACAGGTAATTTCCTGAAGCATTTCCCAACATGTGCTAGGAACAGTAAAGGGCACTGTTTTGAAGTCAAAACTGTAGACTGTCTAACACTTTGTCCACTTTGATGGTAGGAAAATGGTTTGATGTTTTGAAAAGAATCCTGATATTACATCAGTATATTCAGTTGTTTCATGAAAAAGTATGCTACAGTATGCTATTCTTGAGAAACAGCCAACAGAAACACGTTTCTCCACAGCGAGATATATTTTAATCTTTATTTTTCAGTTTTGTTGCAGATTGTTTACTAGCTTGAAAAACACTGTAATATTCTGGGAAAGGTATTCATACCTTTTGAACTCTTCCAGATTATGTAATGTTACAAGAACAAACCTGTATTGTTTTCACATTTTATGTGACAGTTCAACACAAAGTAGTGTATAATTGGGAAGTATAAAGAAATTGCTACCTTTGTATTTATCTCCTTTACTCTGTTTTCTCAAAATCAAAACAACTGTTTTCAGAATTCACCCAATTAGTAAAATTAAATTGTGTAATTTAATCTCAGTCTGAATACTGTCGATTTCCAAAACCCTCCGATGTTTATTAGAGAACGTAAGTGAACAAACACCATTCAGACAAAAGTAAACATTTAGGTTGTAAAACTATAGCTAAAGTGTTCAGCTTCTCACATAGCACTGTTCAATTCATCATTTAATATGGAATGAACAACTGATAACCTACAAAGACAGTAAGTTTTCTTTTACACAAGCTATTTAGAAGAGACAGCAATTTGTTTGAAGTGAAACAACCGCTGCTTATCTCCCTCAGCACACTTGTTAAACAGCACCATGGTCAGGGCTGACAGGAAGATGGATGGACTTAAATACAGAGAAGAAAACCTGTCAGAGACAGCAAAACATACGAGACCAGAGTGGAGGTTCATCTTCAACAGTATAACAACCCTAAACATGCAGGTTTAAATAATTTATATGGCCCAGTTGAAGGCCAGACCTAAATTCAACTGCAAATGTCTAAATACTCTCCATCTGCTGTGACTCAGTCTGAAATATTTTGTGAAGACTGAGCAGAAACGTCAGTCTTCAAATAGGCAAAGCAGGTAGACAAACACTGTACCTGAAAAGACTTGGAGCTGTAATTAAAGTGAAAAGTGATTTCTACAAATTCATGCAACACTTTTCAGGCTTATATGTATCATATATTTGAAAACCATGTGTCATTTTTAAAACTATGCACTACTTTGTGCCAATCTGTCACATAAGATTCTAGTAAAATACATTGAGGTGTATTTGCCTAAAGGTCAAAGGACTAATAATACGATTACAAGAAGCTTTAAATCCTCCATTTTCACATGAAGATTCTAATCATCCTAATATATCCAACTTTGCATCTTACTAGCACATAAGGTTTTAGTGTAAAATTATGCTAAAATGTGACAGTTGCTCTACAAACGCTTATATGTTGATGGAACATGTGCTACTCTGCTTTTTGTTGTGCAGGTCCTCCTCTGAGACCCTGCAGAAAAACAATAGCAGCAACTCTGGTGTTATTCTGGATATCTCGTCTCTTAAGATGGCAGATGTGGATACAGAGGTGCCTCCTCTTCCACCTCGCTACCGCTTCAGGGACCTGCTGCTGGGGGACCAGACGTTTCAGAATGATGACAGGTAGCAGGAAAAGCTTGTATTTATTGTGCTATAACGTTTGATTGCTTGTCACTGGATATTTCTAGACTGGCCTCTGTGCACGCGTGTATTCTTCTCTCCTAGGACGAATATATTAAGTGAGGTCCACAACACTACTTGTTCTTTCTTTTTTATTTATGGCTTTGCTACATTTTCCATGATTAGTTTTTCTTATGAGCCCTTAGAGACAGCAGCAGGACCTTATATTTTGGTTTTATAAGTAGTTAAAATAAAACATAGAAAGTAAACAGAGCTGTAAGAGGTTTCTTTGGGAAAAAGGGTTTTGCTATTCTTCAAACCTTGACTGCTTTACACTTAATATTTGTAAAATGGCAGCAGAGAAATTAACTTTTTGGATGATTTAATAAACCTTCTCTAATTACTTTTCACATTTTGAAATCTTTTTTGTGCTTGAAAGACAGAGAATTAACCACAATGAATTCTGTATTAAAGTAATCTGTCCCTGAAGCAACAAAGCCATAAACCGATCAGACTTAGCTGAAAAAAGCTAGGAAAACCAGACTGTGACTAGTTTTTTTTTCCTTTTTAATATGAATTCTTTTAGTGCTGAAAAACATTTTGCTATTTTGCGCCACAGTTACTAGTGTTGGGGATTCTGGGAGTCTTTTAACACTGGGAGGACTTTTTGTCAGTGCTGCTGTTGGGGAGGCAGACCAACAGATGCTGTTTATGACCCATGAGAGGAAGAATTAGCCTGAACCGCCGCTGAGTACCCTAGGAGCTCTCCATGGTGCTGAATGCAGTCATTTCACTGAAGGATCAGCAGTCGCTGTTTCTCTGGCCGTAGTGCGAGAAAATAGAAGACTGCTGTGTTGCTGTGTTTTTGTTTTGGTATGTCCAGTAAACTTGCTGCGCTACATGTTTTTTACATGTTAACTTGTATTTTAATCTACTAGCTGGATATGACATAATCATAAAAGAATGTTGCCTCATGGACCAGTGTGAGCAGGTCTGCATGTACACCAGAGGAACAATTAAAGAGAACATATCTCAACTGAATACCTCATTTAGGCTTTTTTACAGATTTTGTACTTTTAGTTACAGCTTGTCTGAGATTTCTTTCTTTTGCATCTCCTTTGTGATCTTGTTGAATCATCCATCATTCGTTTATAATACAGAGCTGGTTGGTGATATAATAATTATTATTAAATTAAAACAAACACAAAAGTAATTTGGCATAATAAGCATCACCAACAGTAAAAATATAGCTTTGTGTGTATTTTCTTTAAAGTAGACCCTTACCTTAATTAACTGAGATTTCCAAAAGACTGACACCATTTTTTGTGACAAACAAAATTGTACTTTTCAAAATGATAAAACAGAGGACTTTACTGTAATACATTCAGCTTCCTATATCTGTAATGTATAATTTTTTGTTGTGAAAGCTGAACATCAGGTTTGTTTATTCTCAACAGAAGTCATGTTGCAGTAAATACACTGTGATTTATTTTAGGCTTTCTGAGCTGAATGAAAAATAAATATGATCAGATTTCAGTTTGAGTCAGAACATTTATAAGTAAATATACGATTCTGTTTACCAGCTCTGCTGCTCTCATGCCTATGTGTGTTCACTCTCTCTGCGTCTCTGGGGCTTCCTGCTGTAAATTGTTGCCAGTAGGTTTTCTATCAGTGCAAGGCCTTTGTCTGCACATAGCATCTAGAACGGCAGGGCTTTTGACCACCTCTCCCCCACAAATGGTCGTTTTGCTTTCCCAATAGGTCCAGTGATTTCTCTGTTGGCAGGTATATTCTCTCCAGTGGTGCGTGCCAGTTTTTTCTTTAATGTTGAAACATTTATCAATGGCTTGAATGTAGAGTGGATCATTCAACAGTTTATACACATTAAAGTGTTGAAAAAATCAGGCATTTATTTGAACTGTTTTATTTATGCTTTGTTCCATGTTGTATATATAGCTATTATAATATTATGATTGTTTGGCTCATATGAACGCTTCCTCCTGTTGGTTCCTGTTTTTGCTGATCACTTTTTAGCTCCAAAGGGAAATTAAAGCTTGTTGCTGGGCTACCAACAAATGATTGGTTGAGAAAAAGCTGGCATCCACATATATCTGTATTTGTATGTGTGAGTATATGTATGATGGATGCAACCACAGACCTATACCATTCTCGGACAAGGCCAAAAATTGCATTAGAGCGGAGACTTTGCTTCCTCAAATCAAATAAGCTCAGTTTCACATGCGTATGTGAAGGAGTGGGCAGTTTTCTAATTCCTGAAGTGGAATTTGAAACCATGACACCGAGCTTGACAGACAACATTTTTTATTCAATTTTTTTTATCCATTAAGAGGTTAATTAATTGTGATGCTAATTTTTAGTTTATTTACTGTCTGTCAGATTGCAGTGGATGCAAAGAAGGAGAATATGCAGTCCAGTGCTCTAATGGCCTTAGTCTTTTTTTCTTGTATTTATTACACTGGGTGTTGAGTAGAAGGCATAATGGCTTCCAGGTTATTATCAGGGGCAAGTGTTAGCTCACTAAGCACATCGTTATCTCTAATGGTGTTGGCAAAACATTAATACATTACTAATACCAACAAAAAATTTAAATAAAGCAGATTCTTTCTTTACATTTCTGTTTTACATTCACTTGTTTTTACCAATTCTCACTATAGTTAGCATAGCTAACAGATCAAAGCAGCAATCTGTGGAAAAACATTAATGGTCACTGCTTATTGCATAATTTCCAAGCTTTCTCTATGCATTGCTCAAATCCTGGCAGTTTATATCTTACAACACGCACGTTAAAAATGAAAAGAATTTGTTTTGTGATTTTAAAAAAATGGATCTCAGGAAACAGCGTGTCTTATATGTGAAAGTGTAGTCAGTAACAGAATCCATGCTGGTTCCATTGACCATTACTCTGTGTCAGTCTCTAAACTCGTTAGGAAAGGGGCGCGGACTGCAGCAGCAATGTCGTGTTTAGAGACACAGATATTAAACAAGTCTATTGGGATGAGAGGTAAAACCATGGCTTCTTTTTTTAAGTAGAAATAAAGCCGCACATCATATTATTGGAAAGACTGACTGAAGAGCAGCCAGCTGATAAATGTTCTCTACATTTTTCCTATATAGGGTTCGTTTTTTCCGCGTTGTCACTAACACTCACTAACACTTACACAGTAATAAAAGATGGGCCTGCTTGGTAGTTTTCTGGTTTCATCCGTGTTTTGTATCATTGAGATTTTCATTTAAGCTAGCAACAAAGAAGCTGCCTTCTCAAAACATTTCATTTTACATGACAAACACCAGTAGGATGCATTGCCCATTTGTGTTGGAATTGCCCCCACTAGAGCCCCGATTTACAATCCATTGCAAATTAGCATCTGGTCGCAATTAGAAAATAGCACCGTTAAACTGTTTATGCTTGTGTGAAATATCCCAAAGTTTAGCTAATCATTTTCACTCAAGCTGAAATGAATTTTCTCATTTTGAAGATCACTAACTTAGTTTGCGAAGGGCAGCAGAAATTAGTGCGGATTGCAAAATGACTTGATTATCAGACTTGTTATTGAACACCACAGCTAATATAAGCATTAACCAGGTCAAGCGTGCATGTTTGTTTTTCTTCTGCCTTTGCTTCTCCTGGCTTCTTGCTCTTTTGTTTCTTTTTACTTGCACTTTAAAGAAAAACCCCTGTAAGCACTATTCCTCAGTCCTGTGATGTCTCATGCAAATTCTGCTTTCAACATCCTGACTGACTTTTTACAGGTAAACCAATGGCCTTTCACAGAAACACAGAAAAACACACATGAAAAGTGATATTTGTCATCTTAAACATAATATTGTCATTTCAGTGACCTAACATTTAAAAAATGGGGATTATGAACTGAAAACATGGGCTCTCGCTACTTATACTTACACATTTATCTGCCTTGCCAACTCCTCCCTTCTTTCTTCTCAAAGAATAGAGATAAACACATAGTTAAATTCTGCATTGATACGGCATTATCTGATTTTAAATCACTGAGAATGTATTAGTTATGTATTTGATTTGTATACTTTTAAGAATTAATTGTTGGTTGTTTTGAGAATTAGATCATGGATAGCAAATCCAGGTCGACATGCTTATGAATTATTATCAATCTTAAAAGACCAAAGTGAACCGCAAAAGAAAATGTAAGGAATACAAAAATAAAAATCTAATTATAATGATGAAACCACCTTTTCTTAGGACAATAAATCCATTGAATATTTATTCCATCCTGAATCCTGAAACTAACTTTGCAGTAGAATTCAAAATGATGTGAAGTTCAACCTTATGAAAATACAATGATCTTGTTTTATTCCCTTTCGCTTTAGTCACTAATGTCCAACATGACCCTGTATATACTATTATCTCTGATACAGCCAGTGGTAAAGAGGGTACAGCAGCAGTGTATGTCTCTGACTGCCAGTGGCCAGGTGAGAAATAATTAGTGCCAGCAGTCAGGCTCTGCCAGCTACCTGTCCTCTGGGATCACCTCTAAGCAGAGGTGGAGGTGATTTATATCTGCCCAGAACTATTGTGGTTGCAAGCTGGCCTGTAAAAAGGTCCAGTGTAATTGCATGGGGCCTGTTGGGGCAGTGATCCAGATTTTGAGGGCATCATTCACTGGAGGACTGTACCTGTAAATCGTGGGTTTTATTGTATGTAATTATGGTTTATCTTTACCATCAGTTTAAAACCTTTATCTGGTTCTTTTATTGGTTTTGAAAAGTCATCCAGTTGGTTGTTACTGCTTGATAGTTGAAGGTCTCCTTCTAAAACCTCTTTTTATTCTTCTTTTATTATTATTTTACACCAGCATTGTCCATGGGATTTGATTGCGTTGCTTTGCGGTCAGCCCTGTTAATCATGTTAGCTTCTGTCCACACAGAGGCCATATTGGGTATATCAGCAAACGTTTTTAGTCGTTTAAGCTGTGAATCCACACAGATTCAGTGGCTTGGGAAACCAGAAACGATCATTTTTGAAACCGGGTTCCAGAGTAGATAAATTTCAGAATGCTGGTTTGGCCATGCCAGCCATGTCTTATTTAAAAACAATGACATCATAACTCCATCTCAGGCTCCTCACTCTCACAAATAACAAAAATGGCAGCATTCAATATTTTCTGTATCATTCTGTGCCAGTGTTACAGCGCCACCAATTGGCCCGGCATACCAACAACATAATGTTTCGTGCTGCTGCATCCTGTCATGTGGGCGCACATTTTTTTTCTTAATCGGTAACAAATGTATACATTGCTTGTCTCAGTTTGTTGAAGGCCATAGAGTGACCAATTTGTAACTCATCTAAGATTCGTCTAAGATGAGCGGCTTCTGGATTTGACTGTAAGTCAAATCATCTAAAAGAAACAATACTGTTTTTACTCTTTAGCCATAATTTAAAACTTCTTGAACGTTTGTACATTTTGTCAAGTTCCAAAAACATAGTCCAATGTATTTTATTAGAATTTTTTGTGCTGGACCATTCACAAGAGGTTGATGGACAGATGTAAACACTTGATTGTTCTAATGTAGAATGACCAAACAATCTTCAGATGACATTGCAATAGCTTAATGATCTTCTATTCAACAGATCTATGGAGATTTTGAAAATGCAGTGACCATACAAAATAAATTTATATGAATACTTAATGCTCTATATAGTTAACAAAGTACTTCAGTGCATGCTGCAGACCTTGATCACACTCCCTCCAGCTTTAGTTTCTTAGAATACTCTCCCTCTGAAAGTGTAAAAAAAAAAAACACACGGTTACGAAAGAAAAACAAT
Organism: Xiphophorus couchianus; assembly: GCF_001444195.1. NCBI lineage: Eukaryota > Metazoa > Chordata > Actinopteri > Cyprinodontiformes > Poeciliidae > Xiphophorus > Xiphophorus couchianus. Next base: position 6,809,201 of record NC_040239.1, read on the forward strand.
TCCTCTTTTAGTCTTGGTTTGATATTCTGTGCCCATCGGATGTTGACTACAATCATCCTTCCCCGGGCGGACAGCAATACTGGGAGCCACTGCAAAGTTTTTCTGCAAGGATTTTCTTCAAGGATTTCATTTTCCTATCAACTCTGACCAACTTGCCTATTGTTACCTATTACTGTAAAAAAAAAAAAAAAAAAAATCACAATCCAATAAAGGGGGGTGTGTAGTGTTAGTTACAAATACAAAATATTGACAGCTATATACCCTGCCCTCTATTTAATAATTATGGATCATATTGTGTTATTATAGAACATAAAAATTCCTAATAAGCTGCTCTGAAATTGGTGGTTGTGACACGACAAAATATAAAAAAGTTCAAGGAATTAAAATGTATCATTTAACAAACATTATCCTTTAACTCGAATGTGAAATGTCCAACTCTTAAAGTAATAGCAACTTGAGAATCAATCTTTGACCAGAGCATGAATCCAAGCCTCTAATATTATTTCTCTGTAATTCCATTCTCAGACACTCTCATAACGTTGGTGAAGAAAAGAAATGCAATCTCCTGTGCTGGCCTCAGGAGAAACTGTCCCTCCTTAAATGACATTTCAGAATGTGGACGAGCTGGAGATTGAATCCCCGGCTCTCCGATTAGTGCACAAACGGGTTGAACCACCTGTGTCACAGTACAGCAGTTACTAATATCAGCTGTATCAAAACAATAGTTAAGTGCATCCATACAACACATCAAATGCAATAAAACTTGTATTGAGCTGCAAAAGTTTTTGTCATCAGAAGTTTTCAGAATAACTTAGAATTTAGTTGAACCGATTGCGATTAATTGTGAGGTTGAGGAGTAAATTGCAGGTTTTTGCCTTCATGATCATCCTCCTTTTTATATGAGTAAGTCTTAAAGAATAACTCTATCAGTTCTGCCTCACATCCAGTCTGGAGTAAGTTGGACTACAAGGTGAAACCCAGTTATTGCTGGTAGTATTTAGTTTTTAAATAACTCAGTGGGTTTTGTTTATGACATCTGTTACGTTGTTCTTTGCTTGTCATGATTATTCAGACTACCAATAAACTCCAGACTTTGATTGAGGAGCTCAGTTGAGTTTGGGTTGAAAAACAGCTAAAGCTCTAAATGTTGTTCTGGTTTTATCTGCCTTTATAAATCTTACACACGTTGAAGAATCTATTTCGATGCCTGTATGTGTTAACCAGGACCAAAGCATCATTGACTTCCAAAATCCTAATATTCAGGAGTTTTCTGAGGGTAGTAATAGTTTTTTTTTTTCCAAGTGTGTCAAATGCTATGACCTGAAGAAGGCTGAAAATAGTGATAGAGAATAACAGAAGGCACTGAAAATCCAGACATTTCCATACTAACATTTCCTCTAACTTTGGTCTGTACTGAATCTCAGTTTGTACTTTATGCTAATTTGTGCTCCACAAAGATTTACTTTTAATAAACAATACATTAAAAATCATTTGTTATATGGGTGATTGTGCACTTAAGCTATTAATTCATAGACCAAACATATTCAATTCATTTTAGGAATTCTAACATATCCAGTTCTGCAAGTTGTTTTCAGTTCACACCATCCCGCAATGTAAGTTCTTACAAAATGGCAGGAACTGTGGTCAAATGAGTTGATAACTGAGATTCATAGACTGAACTTTAGTGACTTTGCAAAACATATTGGCATAATTTTTATTCTATATGTCTAAAGCTGGTGGAAAGATACTAACCCAAAAGACCTGCAGTTGTAATTGCAAGAAAATTGAGTTTTACAGTGACTCAAGGAGACTGAATACAAATCTACACCACAGATTTGTTTGTACAGTCATGTATTATAATATATTTTATTGCTTGTCTCAGGCAAATAAAAATATCAGTATCACCTTGAATTTTATTATTCATGAACTGTTTTGAAAACCATGTACTGTATAATTTCCCTTCCATTTCACTACATGCACTACTTTAATGTCTCATGGCCCAAAGTTAGCATCACAATAAAAATATTTCAAATAAAATTCAGTTTTTATCTTTATGTAGATTTGTAAGCAAAGCTGTAACCTTATCCATACTTTAAAAAGCTACTAGCTATAATCTTAATCTTATCTGTACGTCTGGCTGATGCTCCTAGTTCAGTTAACAGTAGTTATCTAAGGCTGATAACATTTTGCATCTTCAAAGTAGTCGAGTTTTACTTTGCTCTAATGTCACCACATCTCGTGTGAATCAGCGCCTGTCACTGAGAATGAAATTGCCGGAGTGTGCTTTGGCAAAGTTTGTTGACATTTGTCACTTTTACAGTATCATGCCCTTCTGTGCTGCTAGAATCAGTGACTTCTTGTGCTGTTGTCTTTGTTTCTCCAATGTGGAAATGAGAGTACAGTTTGAATCTGTGCAGGCGTGTGCGTGTGTGTGTGTGGTGCATGAAATATCCTTCCTAGATTGTCATTATTATAAGGGTTGAGTGTCAGAGGGCTATAATGACAACTTGAGTGTGTGGGGGCTGAAGAGGAACAATCAAGCTGAAGCTATGTGTCTGACAAGCAATTAGTGTGTCACATGGTGTGTGTGTGTGAGAGAGAGGGGGGGTTCAAAGTGTGGGTACAGTAGTGTGCACACCTGTGGATCTGTTACTGAGTGTTTGGCTTTTATATGTGAGCTTATTTCTCACACTGTCATTCATGAAAGGGGGAAAATCTTTTTTCAGAGTCATAAACAGAAATTAGGCTCCTCATACAGGCGCATCTCAAAATTTTAATGCCGCTAAAAAGTTTACTTTATTGCGTCTTGAAATATTAAACTAATAATTTAATTATGCACAGAATAATCTGTGAATTTATGCCTGTTAAATTTGATGATTATAAGTTTTAGCTAAAGAAAATGAGAATATCACAAAACAGAAAATAAAAGGCATTTTTTAATGCAGACATATCAGCCTGCAGCAAAACATCTCTTTGTACTGCACAATATAGGCGCTCAATCATCGTCTGGGGCTAGTTTTGCATGAAGTATTGCAACAATGTGTGTTTTAGTGTTTTATGCAGTATGACATAAAACACACAAACACAGTTTTTTCTTCCACTTACCTTTCTTACACTTTGATAGTCTACTGTCTTACCTATAATTTTTTCTAGACCATAAATGAACAAATGTTTGCATGGAAGTGATTCTCTTACTTTGTCTTATGGAATGTTATTTTTTCTCATAAACTGAAGTTCAGGTGTTATCTATGAGCTATAATCTTAAGGTAATGATAAACATCTGTCTGATGAATCTAGGTATTAAGTAAACTTTTTTTTAGTTAAATTACAGAAATGTTTTGAGATGCCCTTGTATTTTACATACATGCATAGAAAACCTCTGCATATCTGTCATTATGAGGGGGGGGTGTTCTCATTTAATCAAGACAGTGTGTTGGTTGACACAATGTAAACAGAGTGAACACTTTTAATTGGTCACTTAATCAACTCTTAATAGCATGTTCAGTGTCAAAACGTGGCACTTGAAAGGAAGATGAAACACTAATGCTGACAGCAACAGCTACTCTCTGACATTGGTTTCTCTCTGGCATTCCTTTTGTTTTTGGATGTTTAATGTAGAAATTTGTTTAAATTGTACAGGAAACAAAAGCTATGATGTGATGTAAACTTGTTGGATGTTTTTCAAAGCAGCCCAATTCTAATGATACTGTAAGTCAAAATGACATGTTCAATTAAAGGGGGTTCTGGTTGACTCAGCCAGATACTGTTATCCAGAGTCATAAGCAGAAATAAAATGTCCTCAGACAATAGCCATGCTCTGATGGCAACAGCTGTTTTGTTTGCACCGATTCTGTAGCAGAGGGGACTGCTGGGACTCAATGCCTGCATTATTTCCATCTCAGTATGTTTACGAGGCTGATAAGACCAGGAACAAAGACAAACACAGAAATGAGGCGCAGTAAACCCAAAAACCCGCAGGAACAGAAGGATTATGTCGATTACAGATAAGAGAAAGGAAGGAAACAGGGGAGCAGATAGAATAGCTACTGAAAGTTCTAAATAAATAATATGTTTTGTGATAACTGAGCACCTGATTTCTTACAGTTTATCCTTACATTTAAAAATCAACTCCAAATAGATAAAACAGAGCTTGTTTGGTTTTTTTATTCTAGATCATTCTTTTGATCGTTTGTTTATAACCCATAAGAGCTACTCATATTAGAATCCAATTTAGTAATGTCATCAGAAAAATGTTCTGCTTTTTAAAGTGGCTGTTATTTCTGCCTACTTTTCTGTTTATGTGGAGCTACTAGAGCTTGCAGTTCAGACCATAGGTGGTATTAGTCATCACCATCAGCACAGAGTGGGTGGGCGACACTGAAAGTCCTCCAGACTTGTTCTCATCAGCAGCCTAATGGCTGTGTCTTAAACATGTTGTTAGTGCAAGGGTTATTGTTGTTACTGCAGTGGCACAGAAAACCCAAATATGTCCGCATAATGTTTTTTAGATTATGCTTTGTATTGTGTAAGGGTGTTTTCTTGAGTCGGTTGTTGGGAACATAAACAATCTGCTAAACAGGAATTTTGTTACAGACATACTCAAGTTGTGAAAATATAATTTTTAGCACTTTCTGTTCTGATTTATGTCTCCCAAGGGGCTTTTAGTCGTCTACATGTGGGATTGTGTGAACATTTCAGTGGCTCGGGGCACTTCCCAGGAGAATAACACACATGGGAAGGTTAATTAGAAGTAGAATCATCAGGGGACAGGCTCTGAAAAGAGAGAAAAATCTGTATTTATGTACCCCATAGAATTAGCTCATGTTCTGGACCATTACAACACTTGGACTGGAATTCTCTGATGCATTTAACATTTAACTCCTCTGCTTTGTCTTGCCAGTGTAATTAAGATCAGTGGAGGTGATTTTGTCAGGACTTAAATGGCGGTAATGATGGAGGCAGATCATTGGAGAGGATTTTGGTATTGTGGCGTTTTGTACAGCTTTCACCCATGGATATACTAGCTCTAAGAAATGGCTTTATTAATCCAAAATATTTTCCTCTTGTATAACATACAACATAGAATTAAAGTCAGTTACAACTGTCTTTTCTTTCTAGCTTTTTAAAGTAGTTTTCAATCAATCCGTCCTTAGTTGCCTGCTTCTCATTTTTTTATTGTCCAAAGCAATTAGGGAAATGTGTCATAATCACTGTCACATTCTGCTTTGCTGATTATGGATTTGCAGCATTAGTTTAGAAAAACGCCCAGTAGCAGCCTTTTAAACTCACGACTCGGCTGCCTGTCAGTTGACGGATGTATTTTTTATCTTCTATATAAACACAGTTGAAGTTTAATAACTGCAGCATTTTTTCCGTAATCTTTTTAATGTAATTCTTGTCCTCACTATTTAAAATTCTGGTCACTCTTAAGCCTGACATTCTTTGGTTGGACTCATGCAGGCTTCTGTAAGTTGCATCTAATTCAAAACAGGAAATAGGGTTTGGGAGTCATCACATTGTGCAATTTGAGAAAATTCCTTTTATTTCTTAAGTGTATCTAACGTTCTGAATTAAAAAATACACACTAGCACAATTCTGTTCCCAAGTATGATTCAAAGTAAACACATTATAAAGGAAATGTCAGATATGTTAGTGCTTATATTGCACTCACCAAATATGTTACTCAAGATATTTCCTTTGAATTCACTTTCTATCAACATGAATTCAGACCAGCACTGTTTCAAAACTATAAGCACCATTGCTACAAAATTGATTCAAATCTCCTGCCTAAAACTGACAGCATGACAGAATTAATTTGGTGGGAAATATTTGCGTATTTGATTATTATAGTGTTAAATTCCTCACCAAATGCTCAGCTGATTCTTAAAGCTGCAGTAGGTGATTTTTTTTTACTTTTAAATTGAGCTTCTCTGCTTCCTCCCTGTGGTCCTACTGCCATCTGCAGAAATACATTGCTCCCAGTCAGAAACAACCAGTCAGAGCCAGGATGAATTTCTTAGTTGACTGCATTCGTTTATAGATATTTTTGCCGTGCTAAATACTCAGCAAATACTGTGGGAGATATCTGCTGTATTTAATTATTAAGCATTAGTTGTTTCAGCTCAGTGTTGCTTGTCCTGTTCCTGCAGGTTAATGTGTGTTAGGCAGATAGGTTAATTAAAAGAAAACAGAAATGGAAAGAGATGTCATTTTTAATTGCACTAAAATGCTGCCAAGTAAGTGGCTCGATAGACAACTTCATAAGCAAGCAGTGAAACTCTGAGGGAAGTGTTTCATAATGCTACAATCAGAAGTAGATCCAGGCTGAGGAACGCTGGGATAGAGATGGTTTTGGCGTCAAAGATTCTTTCATTTAATCAAATCATTATTTGATTTCATGTTCATAGTTAGGTATACATAAACTTTAGATCTTTCCTACATAAAGAAATCTTCTGAAACTATCTTTGGATTTATCTTTTCTAAGATTCCTTATGAATTTGCCATTTTCTAGAAATGTCTTTTTTTTTTAAAAGACACTTTTACTATGTCAGCCCAGTGTGTCCTGATATATACAAGCCATTGAAATAAAAGAGGGAAGTGTGTTAGGCTAAAAGATTTGGTTTGTGTTTGTTAGAAAATGTTTGAAACATTCTCAATAGATGGCGCCGTATCACAGATGATTGTCTTAGGTGTGATTTATCTTTAATTTGGTACAAGTCAACTTTATTTATATAACATTTTCCAAACACAACTGTAACCCAAAGTGAAATCCAAGAAATACCTGATGTAGAACACAATTTAAAAAAATAAATAAAAGATTAAATTCCATAATACAATACAAAATAAGCTGTGCATCGGTTCATAAAATATGCAATGCAAATAGGTATGAGTTAGGGACTTTTTATTATTTCATGATGAAATGATGAAATAGTATAAAATGGGAATTTGACTGACTTTGCCTTTTTTATATATATATTTAATTTTTTATTTAAATATAATGTTTAAATCTTATGTGTTACAGCATAAGAAAAAATAGTGCAAAGTTATTTTTAAAAAATTGCATATCTTCACCCTCTGTAAAGTAACAGCCTTAGATTTTGCCAAAGAAGAAAAAAATCTACCTCTTTTTCTGCCAAAAAATGATTTAGGGGGGAAAAACAAGAACAAAAAAACAAGCCAGGTCATTATTTTTGGGAACAATATTGAGATTCAAAGAAATCCAGAATCTACAAGAAATGTATACATTTCTATATTTTAATATATATTTTTATATATATGGACGCACAAAGAGAGTTCTGCTTCATGCAAGGAGCGTAAAAGGGCATAACAAAGGTTCAACAAAAGGATCTAAAGCACTCAGAGACATTTAGCTAAAAAGACTAAATGTTAAATTTGAAGAAGTCACTGTCTGTAGCACACTCGTCTAACAAAAGTGAACATTCCCACTGCCTGTCATTTCTTAAAGATTATGCAAGGTTGCAGCAAACAAATGGCTAGTTTAGCCTTTTTGCACAAATGAGCCACAGGCCACGAAGCAGCAGGGAAAAAAATAACTGCCTGTGTAGCTTGGAAGTGTGTATATGTGTAAGACTGCCAGTGTCATTGGCTAGACTTCTTCCTCCTCTCTGTGCAACACTGTGCTCAGGCAGACAGCTCGCCCACAGCAGCACCAGCTCACCGCCCTAATATGTTTTGACAGAGGAAGCATTACCGCAGCTCTCATTGCCCTTATGCAGTAAAGCGGGAGCTGAGGCGTGCCCAGCGACTGTTGAACACTGATGGGATCACGAGCTAATCGATCATCTTCAACCATCTTAATGAGCAAAATAATTCTCCCCGGTTTGAGCCAAAAACAAGATATTTTTCCCATTTATTTATATTGTATAACTATTTATTTAAAGCAACTATAGTTGATTTAAATCAGTCATTCTCAGTATTTTGTACTTCATAGTATACTTCATAATGTCAAATCTTTGGCAGCTGTGAGACATCATAGCTCTCACAAACTTCTGTGTCTCCATTTTTGTTGTGCCATCATGTCAGAAGATAGCTATGATCTTGCAGAATTCATGAAGCTACTCCAGGCATTTTGAAGATAATTTTTTTCCCCCCTTAGCTGTGGCCAATTTTTAGTTAATATGCCTTGCTGCTTCATGTCAATATCTGCCATATCCCTGCATCAGGATTTACCTTGGGGCTGACATAATGTGTGTTAATATGAAGTGTGAGCATGAGACGGCGTATTTGATTTATCATGCTTATCATTAACCTTCCCTCGTATCGACGTTCAATCTGTTCTTTTTTTTCTCATTCTGCTTCATTAGTGTTCAATTTGTAAATTATTGTGTAGATTCTTGCTACGCCTGGAAAGGCAGAACAGGTTTGAGGAGCTGATCCAAGCGTTGTGCATGAGTGCAACCTCAGAAAACAAAACCTAGAGCTATACTGCCATCTGTCATTAGCTGTACAACACATGAAGCAAACGGTGACTTTAATTTTTCTCTCTCTCACTCTGTTATGAGATCAGCAACACACCACCTGTAGTTCTTCCCTTAGCCACACAGTGTCTCTGTGCTCAAGTGTTTTCTCATTTTTGTTTCTGATTAACTTTCTTAGATCAAACATTTTCATTATTTAATACTAGTGTTTTCTCTTGTTTATTTTAAATTGTTAGTTTAACCCTTAAAGGTTTGATGCTATTAATCCCAGAGAGAACATCTATACTTTAAAAATTCAACTTTTTATTGAAGTCATTTGACTTAAACCCACCCTTTAATTTCAGAGGATCTTTTTTTCAATCTTTTTTTAATAACACCAGAATTGGCATATATGTTGTGAATACTTTATACAAACCTGTTGGGCAACAGGGCAGCACGGTCATTTACTTTAACTTTTTACAATCCAGTGCAGGATGAGAAGGAAGCTCATTGGTTAATCTCATAGACTTTCTCTTCTTCTCAGCTCAGCCCACAGAGACATATAGGATTTGGGATGTGTAAAAAACATTTCTTGAGACTGAGTTGGTCATGGAACAAGTTTTGTTTTGTGTTTGAACAAAAAAAAATCCTCCTGAAAACAGAAGTGCAGTGGAGAATATTTCAAGGAATCCCTGCATAAACTGAAGTGAACAAGAAAAAAACAAGATAGTGGCAGCAAACCTACCTCTGAAATGAGAACAAGGACCCAGGAATGACACCAAACCCAATTTAGCCTTGTTGAAATTGAAGGTCAGAAAACCAGTGGGAAATGCTAAATGTTGTTCTGCATGATACGTTGACTTTCACTAATAGATGTTGGGGCAGCTCTCTATATGCAGTATAATAAATCGGCATTAATACTGTCATAAAACCTGGAGTTGTAAGAGAAAATCTACTAAACTAAAGTCATTTCAGTCCAGGAAACATAATGATGTAAATTAAACACCAATCTTTTTCAAAGATAATAAACGGCTCATAGATAGAAGAGATCTCACATTGGTTTGCATCAGCCGATACATCTTCCAGACTCCCACATCCAATTGGGGATTAAATAATCACACTCCCATCTCCTGCGTCCCAACATAACCAGATGGGTAATGTGTTTCCTGGAGGCAAAACTCAAAATATCATAGGATATGGAACATACTGAGTGCCATGTGCTTCCTAAAAGCATTAGTTGTGGAAGTGGTGCCTGTGCAGAAGATGCAACATTATTAGCAACAAACATTACGAAGAAGAAAACATCATCTAGCAAACTCTAGGTCATTAGTACGGCAGACGAATCGAGAATAGAAATGGGCAATATAAAAAATTGTATGTGTTAAAAGAGATTTAGGGAACTATCAGTTGGCTTTTTCGTTTTTTAGATTTATCAAACATTGCTATTAGTGGTGGTTAGCTAACACTGTCAGTTGTATTGTGCCACACATGTGAATTGTTTGCATTTCCTCAAATCCAGGCTTGAATGTTTTATTTATTTTCTGTTTATTCAACTGTTCAAACACAAATCATGTCAACTGAAGAGCAAATCAACTTAAGCAGAGTCTGTATTGTATTTTTTTATTTTTCTGATTGATAAGATCAGCGCACTGTTGACCTCAAAAACAACAGAACACTTAATTTTACTCGGCTCTTTGCTCTTATTACAGCTGCAGTGAGGAAAATTAGATCAGTTACTCTTTAGTAAGACTGTTGTTTGTTTCTCATGTGTACCAATAGGCATCACCGCACCCATTTTACGTGAACAAAGGCTCAAAGAATATCTTCTGTGCACCTGTACATTTCATATTCAAACCTCATCAAAATGTAGCGATTTAACAATAAAATGGCACTTTAAAAGATTCAGAGATAGATTGATTTGATAGAATATAAAGGAATAAGTAAATGGATGCATAATGAAACCAGTTTAGATATGCATCATAAATGATTTGAACGGTTCAAATCATTTGTGAACCGTTAGTTGGAAAACTTTGTTTACTAAACTTGCTTTTCCAAACTTGAAAATCAAAAATTTGTTTTTCAACATAAAAGAATGAAGTTTTACAAAAAGATATTCTTGTACTGAAGAAGCAGGTATCAGAAACATTCCGATGAATGTTGCTTGCTTTATTAGCATCAAGCAGCTTCTGCATATATGTTGCAGGTTGTTTGCTGCACATCCCACAGATACTCTGGTTATATATACAGTATATTTACTGTATATAGATAGATAGATAGATAGATAGATAGATAGATAGATAGATAGATTTGATTTTAAAAGTTGCCCTTTTACTGTTTATTTAAAAGCATTACTGCACCATATGTTAAAGTTTAAATCAAATGTGATTACATTTAAATTATATAGGAGTGGCATATGCTGCATTTGCTTTGCTTGCTGTTTCATAAATAAATAGAGATCAAACACTGAAAAGTTTGCTGCTGTATTAATAATCTACAGGCATTGCAATTGTATGATGGTGTTTGCAGACCGGGTGATCTGTGTTTCTATGCAAACCAGCAGGACCATGCCGTGGAGTGTTTACCTGGGCCACCTGCTCATTTGTATATGCGGGTTCTCATTACTCCTGACTGAACTGTGAATTGGATTCAAACAGAAGGCTGCATTGTTTTCTTGGCGTTTATTATTTCGTATATTCTAAAAGAACAATTGCATATGATGCCGTTTTCAGGTCATTAAGAAAATGAATAGCTTCTTGATCGTATGAGAAGAAAAACGCGATCAGTAACTTTACAATTGGTTATGTAACCCGTGGAAAAGCCCGTCGGGTTGGTTGAGCGCTTGACGTTGGATCGTGACGACGTGTGAATGTGAGCTGCACAGGGCGCTCTTATCTCCATCAGGAATGGAGGAAGACTTCACAACACAACCAGGAGTCTTGCTAATTCCCCCCTCAGTGCATCGGAGGACTCTGTGATGCGGCAGGGAGGGAGACGTCCCCCCTCCGTCTCCGTGCGCCGTCAGTGAGACCGGGATGCAGTTTTTCCTCGGCAGGGTCGGCGCCTGAACCGAGCCTGTTCTGACACCAGGAGGAGGAATCGCACTGCTGGAAGTATCGCTTGGCAAGCATGGCAGGCGCTAAACTGACACCCTCGCCATCGGAGATCGACCCAGACGTCAAGACCGACGTGCAGACACCCCCCGAGCCCACCTGGGTCAATCCCTCCAACCCTCTCCGGAGCACGGGCTCTTTTGGGAGCGATGTCGGCCAAAGGTAGCAGCCGCATATCCAAACCGCAGCGGCATGTTTCTGAATGCAGCAACCCCGAAATAACTCGACGCTGAGTGCGCATAGCGCCTCAAGTATTACAACTTATTTCGTAATTATGCATGACTGAAAGTTACGCTGCATTACTACTGACGCTTTCCATGCGTAAATCTGTATTTCCCATAGGAATCTATTAGAATGTGTCGAAGCGTAACGCTCCGTTTCTAATTGATATAGCTACCTCGTAGATTATTACATCTTGGGCAACTTCTACGTCAGCCTTAAAGTCCAGATCTTTATTTTTGCAAACACCTGCCAGTCATTTTCTTCACAGCATCACTGTGATTTAATGGCTGCAGTATAGCGCTTACATAATTCAGTGGATGCTGCATTCCTATCACAATTTTATGAATTGAGATTCTCTTTTTGGGTCAAATATATACCAGAACACTGCTTAATTAAAGTTAAACAGTTTTTTGGACATATTCTAATGAACTACATTCAGAATGGATGTTGAAATAAAAATGCAAATCACAAGAGATCGTTCAAGTCTTTATGTTTAACATACTCTACTAGCATGTTTTATTTTAACATGTGTAGAATCCAGAGAATCAGTCTGCTCTCTCCTGTGATTTGGTAAACAAATTGGATGTGGTACATGTGGGCTGGCTCACTGTGTCACAGCCGATGGACTTTTTATCCTTTGTCACACAGAGCGACAGAGATTCATGCTTTACATTGTCTCTGTTATCGTCAGGCTGCTGAAGACTGAAGGATTTTGCAATGTTGGCAATGTTGCATAAAGCTGCTCTGCACAGCCAAAACTGCTGGTGATGCATCCATATTTACACATGCATATCTCGTTTTATCGAATACCTAAAAGCAATAGTTTCAGTGAGAATTGTGATGCTATTATTTCTTTGAATAATTCTCTAAAAAAGTAGCTTCTCTAAATGCGTACTCATCTATTTTTCACCCAAAAGTTGATTTGTCCTTGATGTTTGTGGTGAGCAGAAATATTTTCTAGTCAGCTGAAGACAGAGCTCTCTAGGGAATTGAATGAAAATGCCATTTCCATGTTACCCCCTGGGGCAAATGTCACTTGTTTAAGCCTTTCATTGTTGATGGCAGGCTGGTCGGGTGTCACAGTTTGTTAGGAGAATTGGCACAACTGTCTAATGTTCTGAACATCCAGGTGAACATAAAATGAACACTTTGGGTCAGAGTTTGACTCTTAAGCTGGCAAATTTCCAGGTTTCTCTTTCTACGTTTTAAGCGGGAAACAGTTGGATAAAGGACAGTAATGTCAATTTAAGAAAAAATTATCAACAGCTTAAATACCAGTATCCCTTGTTGTGATGACGATGTTGATAGAAGTGGTGGTAATGAACTTGGAAAGGAAAGCAGAGAGATATATAACAGATGAAATTGCTAGAGGATGGGTAGTATAAGCTATTTCAAAAATCCCAAAAATGATTTGCAAGGATTACATGAGTGAAAATGAGATTTGGTGTTGCTGCTGTAATAGAGGTGATTGTAGTGATAAGTGATTATCTGTTTCTGATCAAAATCTATTTTCTGAAAACCAGCGATTCCACCAGCAGTCAAGCAGAACAGATTGACTCTTAGTAAACCCAGAAACTGAGTAATATTGCTCATACATAAATCTGTATGTATTCTAATCTAATACACAATATCTTTGAATGGCTCGGGCTCTAAAACCTAATGTATCATCTGGCTGGTTGCCCAGGAAACCAGATTTCAACCATTGTTGTGGTAAGGTTTCTATTGTTGGCAAGACGATTATAGAGATTAGAGGGAAATAATGGTTTTCCCTATAATTATTTTATTTATTTAGTTGGAACATTTTAGTAAGTTTTTATTTATACGTTTTGCTTCCTGGTTGGATTTTGTCTGGAGTTTCAGAGTTTCCTAGGTTGAGAAAAGTGATCAGTGTGGGATTTGCGTTCAGATGGCTGGAGAAACGTTGGAAGTGCAGTCCGTAAAGAAATCAATCACATTATACGCAATAGAAAACTTTTATCTGCATGATTTACAACATTTTGGAACCCTGTTAAACTTCAGCTAAGCAACAACAGACTAATCTTTTTAAAAGCCATGCATACTAAGTCATGTCAGATACATTTTTTCATGTTTTACCTTTGGATATTATTGAGCCTTATTCGTTTTGATGGTTACAGACGGCAGTATATCCATGTCCCAAACTAACTGGCTAACACGCAGCCAACTACTCATAAATCATAAGTTCACAATCACATTATCTTTACCTAAAAATCAAATCCACTGTTTTACAACTCATTCCTAGTTACACCTGTGTGATTTGTATTTACAGCTCCTATTTGATGCTATATAGCCTCTCTGCCACATGTTAGACTATTTGCTTTGTACTCTCTATAAACTGTATCAGTGTTAATCTTTCCTGCCTCCAAACAATCACGTTTGGACATTTATTAACAAACTCATGTCTCCAACTCAATGCAAGTCGGTAGGAGCAACCGTGTAGCCAGAATACTTTATATTTGTGAGCTGTGCATTGCTTGTGTTACACATAGTGAATGGAAGCAGCTGAAAGTCTCACTTTGGAACCCAAATGCAGTCCTTCTTTACACTTTTACCTTCAAAATAATACAAAACGTGGTTGATGGGAGAAATTTATATATTTACCTACATACAATCTGAGTACAGCTGCTGTCTAACGCTTTTTGTTAAATTTGATTAGGCGTTGAGAAAAATTGACTTAGAGGACAGGTAATTAATAAAATGTTATTTAGTGACAGACAATTATCTATTTTCCTGACATAGATAATTACCAGCCCTAACATGGATGTCAATAGTGCAACCCTTGGACTTCTTGTCTGTGGTCCACAGTTCAACAATGTTATACAATTGACCCGTCAAATGGAGCTGATGCAAATGAGCACTTTGTAATTTAGTTATAATGAGATTTTTATGTGTAATACGTGCTATGTCTGAGTTGCTAACATGCTCTATAAGCACTTGCTGCTGTTTTTTGTCTCAGTATTTGCCTTTTGGTACTAATAGTTTTAGGTTTAAAGTTAAAATTGTCGGTATAATGGGTAAATTTTAATCTATAAAACATTTTTAAACCCCAATTTACAACAAAACTCTACTTTAGTAAGTAGAGCTCAAAGACAACATTTTTGAAGACACTCATTAACTAATTTTAATTCTTTTGGATACTTAAACTGACCTTAATCTTTTTCTAGTCCCATGATCCCTCCAGTCTTTTTTAAAACTTTTTATTATCCCATTCTATTGAGCGTTCAAACATTTATCCTTGGGGTACTTTATATTGAAGATGTTTTTAGATGTGTTTAAGAGTGAAAAATTAACTAGACTTTATTCTAAAATTGCAAGGACAAGTCGCCTCAGGTAATGCATCTTCATCTGTTTGCAAAACTGGAAGAAAATGTGTTTTTAACTAAGCCACAAACCGATGTCAGGTAGTGGAGGGATAAGAGGAATGAAATACTCCAGCTTGTAGGATGTAAAACAAATGAGACAGCTGAATCTTTGTTGCATTTTCTTTGTGCTGTTTTTATTTAGTTTTATCATCACTCCAACACCATTTTTACATTTGTTCATATTTTTAAAAGACTCAGAAATGTTCAACTAATTACTTGTTCATGTCCTTTCTAAACTCACTGCTTGCTTGTTTCATAAAATAATGTTCAGTGTTACTCATTTTTTAGAGCGAGGAAGGTCGGGTCTTCCTCGGTTATCTTCATGTTTATTTATAGCTCTCAGCTTTCATGCCGTAATTAGCTTAATTTGATTTAAACACCCCAAACTCAATGGAGGGATTTAATTGCAGTAAACTGCATGCCATCTGTCATAATTGTTCTATAAACATTCAGAATAATGTCTCTTTTAAGGTCAGAACTTTAAAAACAAAAAATGTTTTCAGGCATATATGTAACCATTATACATACTGTATATGTCTGATATGTATATTATATTATACCATATATTTTTAGCAATATATGGATGCTATTATCCATGTCACATGCTTTATGTCAGTAAAGTAACTTTAGGTTGAATAATTAATTATTAATGAACCAGTGTTGGATTCCCATGAAATAATAACATTAAGTAAAAGTAAATTTAAAATAAAAATATTAAAATTGATCTTTTGCTAATATTTAAAACAAGAAAGAAACAATATTTAAAGAAAATAGAAACTTATAACAAAGTTAATAACATTTATTTTGATTTTCAAACATTTAACAAACCAAACAAACTGTGGCTAAATTTACTAGCTGCACTGAAGTAAATGTGTTTATTGAACTAAATGTTGCACCATTTTCATTTCTCCTGTAGAGTAACATTTGGTGTCAAAGCCATGATGTTAGCTCATTAATCAACTATCACCAGCTGCTGAAGAAAGACTGCAGTTGGCTGCTCAGCAAGCAGGCCTCTTGTATTCAGCCAACTGTCGTTTTAAAATAATGTTACCTTAAAAAGACGGATGGGTGGATCTCTTTCAGTTTCTAAACAAGGACTTGTCTGTTTTTTTTCTCCTTTTAAGCTTGGAAATGGCGTAGTAGCTTTTTTCAGAGCACTATATTCTATGACATGGGACTCCAACTCCTGTCATAAAAAGTCACCGTCCTGCCCCTTTTTGATACATTCCTGTTGAAAACACGTGAATCAAATGAATGCATCATTATCAAGGGAAGTTACTGCTGAGGAAGTGATGCAGCCATTTGATTCAGGTGTATTTGAGCAGGGACGCATTCAAACGTTGCAGGACAATTGACCCTCTAGGACTAGAGATGGAGACCTTAGTTCTCTACAGCTACAGAAAAACTCTGGTATCTCATTAAAAGGACTTAGAGAAACCTTATGGTTCAAAATTGCATACTTTTAAAAGATTAAAATATACTCAAATTAAGTAGGAAACCATCAACTTCCACACAATATATGAAAAATGTTTTTATCTGGGGGGTTGTAGTTTAAGAGGAGAAGGACATTTTAAAAAACAATGTATTTGAAAAGCCAATAAAGAGTTTTTGTATATCAGTGTGTGGAGTAGATTTATAGAATTGATCAGATGATGAGCTTAAACAAAGTACAAACATAAACCAACTTAAAAAACAGTTTTAAAAGGAGCTTATAGGATGGGTGTCTCAAAGACCAAAAATACTACTGTTGATATTAATGTATAAATAATTGTACATTTAAGGATGGAAATGTGAGGTTTAATTGACATTCAATAAGAGCATATCAAGTGTTTGGAGATTTAAATGTTTGTAGGTTGATGAATATGAGAGGAGCAGGAAAACATAAGATCTTGTATATTCTACCTGCTCCTTTTTGAATAAATAATGTAAAATTGCACATTATTGGGAATGATGATCTGTTTTATTTTTTTTTTTCTTGTTTTTAGTTTTTGTCTGTTCTAAATGAATAAATAAATAAAATGGTCAGGAAGAGCCCTACCATGGGTGGTTTAGCCAAGACAGCAACACCAAAACAATTTTACACTCAATAATCAAATACAAAAGCAAACAGTAAAACAGAGCATCACTCTTTAAAAGCATTTACAATCACATATACTTATTACCAACCCCATTAAAAACCCAGTATTTTATGAAGATTTAAGATATTCTGATTTGAGGTAGATGTCGCAGCATATTGAAAAGCCTTGTCTGCTCTTCATTTCAGACACTCAGGGAAAGTGACCTAGAAGTTTCTAGGAGTGAAGTGAATAACAGGACGTGCCAGTAATTTATTCTGATAGACGTGGGCGACTAGCCCACCCTATATAAAAACAGTGGTGATTAAGAGCTTACTGAATGGACTATAAATCTCAGTGTCATGATAGACTGAGTCCAACATATGCAGAGACTGAGAGGAAGCATGCATGCATTCAAAGTCCCCATAGTAGATGTATGAATCAGTGAGCAAAGAGAAACAATATTTAAATCAGTTAATGCTCCTTAAATGTTTACAGGAGCATAAAATGTTGCAGCCACTTCATAGAGTAAAGCTAAATTGTAATGACACTAATTACAGGCTGAAACAACATAATCACTACTCCCATTGTCAAAGGATATTACTTTCTGTGGCTGAACTTACTTCATATTTTAAATAAATAATTTTAAATGCCTCTGCAGTTCTCTCTAGTGCAGTCTGGGAAATGTAGTTTTTAGAAAGCTTTCAACAAAGCGAGAACCACAAATCGATTCTTGCTTGGAGATGATGTGGAGATACATGTGTGAGGTCCTCCCACTTTCAGTGTTTCAGCCCTTAAGGCGGTTCTCAGTAAAAGCAATTCAAGGCACGCTATGAAAATGCTGGTCCTCAAGGGTGCAGCTCATAGGTGCCATTTCAAATTTCATAGAAGGAGGTAAGGATCATTTCACCTCTTTTACTATATTATCTTAATTATAGTAAGAATGACAATTTTTTGTGCTACAGCATGTTACACTTTCTTTACATATGTTGGTTTCTTCAGTATATTTCAGTTTTAAGCTCTTCTTGTATGTTGATCATAGTTGCTGCACGCTAACAGAGCTTATAGGTTCAGCTGTTCTCTTTACAGCTGAACTAGCTAAGCTCTTAATAGCTTTATTGCACATCAAAGTGCTGACAAATAGCCACAAATGGTCAGTTGAAGCAGAAACAAGGAGCTAATGCTTTTGTTGCTATGTAATATCCCAGATATACTGTAGGTGAGCAATCACTTTCTGATTGCTTTATTTTTGTCTCATTAGTTGCCAGACGATTAAATCCAGACAGAAGAAGGGCCAGAAACATGAACGAGTAAATATTCCAACACTGCATACTTAAGTAAACCTGCAGGCTCATCTCTGCAGGTTTGAAAGGATCTTTTCACATCCTTTCAAAGTAGGAATTTGTTTTAAGTGTCAGTTTAACAATAAGAATATATTTTTCAAATATATCTTTTTTACATTATTTACTAGGTTATATAGAGATTTTATTTTGTTATGTTGTGATAAAACAAATTATTTTTAGAATTATTATTATAATCTTTAAGGATTCTTTTTGTTTTCCTCCATGTTGACATCAGTTATTCAACCATATATTACTTGTACAATTGTAAAACATTTTTACATACATTATGATAAATGATTCATTTTCTTCTTAGGCTGTTTACATTGTGAAGGCATTATTGACATTGAATCTTTAGAGAGTGCTTCCACTGAAAGCTTTTCCACTTCTCTGAAATCTGTCCACACAACATGAATCAGTTATTCTCTGTGGTTGACAAAATGATTGAGAGTCTCTGTCCTTTTGACCACATTCAACTTAAAAGATGCTCCATTTATAGATGCTTCTTTCAGACCAGACCTGGATCAACTAAATCCTCTGCCAAATATTGATCTTTTATGTATCACCTCCTTTCAAGGCTTAATACTCTAGACGATGATTTACAGCCCTGCAGGGAATAAAATTCTGCTTGCATTAAATATCTACGGCTTTAACAATTCATAAGTAGAGCATGTTGCTTCATTTTATCAGCATATTTATTTGCTGGTTTTATGTTTTTGCAAAATTTATGTGTGCAGAGTACAGAATAAATTAATTTTATACCTTTTTCTGTTAGCTCTGTCCATTAATTAGTCCTTTACATAAATATGTGTATATCTTCCACTTTTGTCACACATTTCTTTCTTACTGATCTCCTGTGGTTTGCATTTTCTATCAGCTGTCATTTCTCTTGCCAACATGTAAATAGCAAGCCTTTTCAATCAAATATATGTAATTATTTCTGGTTTGTGAAAACTGATTTCAGTAAAACCTTGCTGGGGATGGATCAGTAGCAGAAATGTAATGAACCGAGCACATTGAATGTTCAGCTGACTGAATTTAGCTAGAATACTCTTTTTTTATAATTTATATAATATACAGTGGCATCTCAATAAATAAGAATTTCATCAAAAAAGTTTATTTATTCCATTAAAAAAGGAAATGTTACATATATTTATAACACAAACAGGGACATGTTTCAATTCTTAATTTATGTAAATTCTGATTATATCCAGCCTTACGTCCCTCTGAAAATTAGTTTGTTACATAAGACCAATAATAATAAAAAAAACAGAACTATTTGTCTACTGAAAATATGCCCATGAAATATACAGTTTATGCACTCAGTATTTAGTCGAGGCTCATTTTGCTTAAATTGCTGCATCAGCATTGCGTGGCACTGAGGCAATCAGGCTGTGGCCCTGCTGAGGTGTTGAGGAACCCGGGCAGCGCCATTAGTCTGCGTGGTTGGAGCTGATGTTTCTCATCTTCCTCCTGACAGAAGCACAAATAGTCCCTGCAGAATTCAGGTCAAAACAGTTTGATGGTCAATCAGGCACAGGGACTCCATAATCATTAGATCAGATATTGATGCCTTTGGCAGTGCGAACAGGAGCCAAGTACTGCTGAAAATTTTAATCAGGATTCTTATAAAGCTTATTAGCAGGACTGTCATAACAAATTTTGCTGGATGATAAATGTCACAATAATTTGTTATCGTAACGAACAATAGTATTGTTTCAAGTAATATATCGATAAAGGCATAATAATAATGCAAGTTAACACTTTAACTGGAAGATATCTTAAAAATCCAAAATGAAATGCAACAAGCAAAAACAAATAAAACAGAAATGGAAAACTTACAACCAAAACCATAAATCATTTTGTCAACCAAATTACCCTTCAAAAAATATTAATGACCTGAATGGAAATTTTGAGCTAATTTTAATTTTTCATGTGATTAATTGATTACTTATGTATTGTGACAGGCTTGCTGGTTAGCAGAAGGAAGCATGAAGTGCAGTAAAATGTGCTGATTGTTTCTTGTTTTAAACGGGTTGCCGTCGTCGTCGACTGTGGAAATGTCATGTTTGATCTTAAACTATTTGGATTTTATTATTCTTTAGTTGCTCTGGTCTGTGACCTACATTTTCAAAAATTAACATTCAACTGAAAACCTGGCTTTCAGTCTAAACATTGTATTATAATAATTCTAGGTTTAGTTGCAATGTGGCTTTTCCAGCCACATTTTTTCCTTCCTCTCGACCCTCCAGTAATATTGGGATTATTCTGTACGATAATCTGAATAACCAGATTTTTAAGAATGATTTATTGTAGTTTGCCATCCTTGTGCAGGATGTCAGTAACTGTCTTCTGGAGAAATATAAGCTACAACTTTACCATAACATAACAAGTCTGCTTTGAGAATATATATATTTTTAGTAGTGCCATCTTGTGTTCTTGTTTTCTGAGAAACTATGTTTTTGCTTTTCAATAGTCGTAAATTATTGAAAGCCCCAAATAAACAGATATTTAATTTATAAATTTAAGATGCATTTCTTAAATGAATAAACTTTTTTATGATATCTTGACTTATTGAGATTTCCCTCTGGCACCAGTTCTTGCTTTGTTGTTTGTTGCTGCATAAACTGCTTTAGTTTGTGAAGGTTATGAATTTGTTTTGTTTTCCTCACAGCTGTAAGTACATGCAAATAAATTGAAGTGGGATCCCGAGTGGTCTTCTCTCCTGTCTTTTCACACTTTCCTTCCCTCGCCTGCTGTCTCAGACTCAGCCTAACATGTGCCTGTCTGTGTTCATGTGTGCTGCGTCCAGGTACCAAGAGGAGTACAGTATGGACTCAACCAATGCTCAGTAAGTTTATGGCAGCATCATGCTTGCATGGCATGGATTGTGTCTGCAGTGAGAACTGGACTGCAGTTTACATTGGGTTTACAAATTATTCATAAATGTGACAGATTTTGCACTAAAGATGGAAATTTCTCATACCTTGCTACCTTTTCACCAGTCATATTGGTAATATTTTAGAGCACACAGAAGAATTTTTATGTTATTATTTTACAGTACAAGGTGAAAAGGTAGCTCGAGTGTCTATCTGCGTACTCTTCGTGTATTGATTGAATGTGCACGCCAGTCTTTTCACACCTGGACTTGAAATCTCATCCATGTGAGCCGAGATATAAATAAAACCTCCAGCTAGTTTCGCTGGGTTGTAGATTTTTATTGCAATCACTTTGGGGAATTTGACAATCTCTGATGAAGCTATCAGAAAAAAACTTTCACTGTAGTTCCATAAAATAAATGAAAGTATAAAATGAATGGGTTAACATTGTGTTTCAGGGGTTTTTTTTATGTTCCCACCTCTAACTAAAACGTTCTGCTCAGCTGTTTTATAAAGGTATTTAAATATGAAAGTAAGTCACCAGATTTTACAGTACCCATCCCTTTGGATGTGTTAACCTTTCTGTTACTTTAACAGATCAATCACGACGAACAGAATTTGGCTTTTTAAGAGCACAGCATTGAACTGTCAACGCACTGTCACATGATTTCAAACTTTTTGTTTTCACACAAACCCTTCAGGGTCCACAAGACAAACCAAACTGGAGGAAACTCATATTTTTACTTGTTACAGCCCAAAATCAATATTTGCCGAAGTTTTGCTTAAAAATTTGTGTTTTCTCGTTTTCCAAAAATGTTGCATTTTGACTTTGGCTATTTCATCAGGCTAAAAAAGTTTTTCACTGTCATGGGGTAGTAATTAGTTTTAGCTTTGATATTGAAGTTAGTTTTTCATCAAAAAAGCTACATCTTATTGCTCATGATGGATTTGTAAAATCTTTCAACAGGGTAAAACATCCAACAGGGTGAATGCTTTTTGAAGGCTCTCTCATACAGACTACATTTTAACCTTATTTTTTATTTTTATAGTGGATCCTGCTTGTAAGTTGCATCACCAATGTTATCACTGTGCAATAGTGGTTCCGCTTGTGCATGATATAAACCATGTTAACAGATGAAAGGCGTCGTCTCTGAGGCGTACACTGCTTTGCTGTTGGATTTGTGTGCAACTGCATGATTTGAAAAAAAAAAATGTTTCAACTTTTGTCAAAACCAAGTAATGTTGGGAATTTGTGAATCGATAGTAAAGACAGATAATGTGTAAAACCTATTAAATGTTTTCTAATCACTTTGATTTAAAATCCAGTTAAAGGTTATTAGAAGAATCAGTCAGAGGTTATCACTGATCAAATCAAGAACTAAATTTATTAGTCAGGTTCTTTCTGATATTCTTTCAGTAATGGTTACTTGGTTAAAAAAGCATACTAACAAATAAAGTGAGAGAAAATGTCTACTTGTAAATAAACTTTAAAAATGTTGCTATCTAAACTAATAAAATATATAAAAATTACCAAAGGTTTGGTGGTTTCTCAGACACCTAAAGAGAGGAAGTTTATTTTTGAGTTCAGATTGTAATTTTTAATCTGAAACAAATTCTGAGAGAAAAAATGGAAAAAGTAGATTTGGAACCAGCCTTGATCCGTCAGATTTCAGCATTAGAAAAAATAAATTCTGAAAATACATTTTAAGTAATCAAATCCGTAAGGTTGATCAATCCTCTCTGAACTGGTCAAACATAGATTGGAAGATTCGGTCTCTGAAGACGCCTGCTTCCTGGTAAAGGAGTCCTCAAAAGGGACAGATCAACCAATCAGAGACATACCTGGTTAACATGACAATTACATATCATTGTACAGCCAACCAAAGGGGTTTATAGTAAAACTTCTCATTTAGATGTCAGAGAGACTTTTACCATAAAAGATATGCTGTGACCTCCTTAATAGATATTTTCTGCTGCTTTTGCACCTTCTGCCCACATGCTTTTAAATATTTTCCAAAGTGGACATTTTTGGCTACTATTTGTAGAGTATATGTCTTGATAGATAGATACTGCACATAGATGCAACCAGTTTGACACACATGGCAAAAGCTGTCTAGCTGGTGTACTGCTAAATCAAAAGGCTCTGAGATGTCTAGTGTCAGAGTCAAAGATGCAGGTTCTGCTCTAAATACCGACACTTCATTTTGCACAAACGTTTGGACTAAGGCACCTACTGATTCTCACACCTGTCGCTAGCAGCTCTGAAAGTAATTCACCTGTTGAAGTACTTCCACTGATTACCCAATGTATGCCCTTCTGCTTTGAAAGATTTTTAAAATAGTACATTAAATGTTCGTATTTTTTACTTTAAGGACAAAGTCAAATTTAAATGCTACAATCAGATTGTCTTGGCCTGAAAAATGTTTTTCTGAACTGACTCCAGCTCATGCTTCGTCTTTTTACTGGTTAAATCTCACATCGCCTCAGACAAACTCACACCTCAGTCACACGAATAGAAAGGCTAAAAATAAAAGCATCATCTTCATCTCGGCTCACAATCACGACAAGCGATGGTCTGCAGTTATCTCAGCCTTTTTAGTTTGATGGGATGAGACACCTGTCTACAGCAGTGGACTGTGTCTCTACTGGATCATTATGAAACGCTCTGCATTATTATAAGAAATAAAACATCAGTACATTATGAGAAAGATTTTGACGTTAGGTCTTGGCAGCACACCTCCTGCTGAGTTTATTACCTCCTTTTTTGCTTCTGAGAGTGTTATTATTCATCGTTGTTAGTGCTGAAAATGATATTGGAATCGGAGAGGATAAACTATACAACAGGCCAACATTCAGTGCCCTTATGCATTTGCTTCATTATGTTCAACCTCTTTTTGTTTTAATTATCTTAATTGAAATGTAGCCATGGAGAGCCTATTACATTTGGCATAATATAAAAGTTATGCACTAGAAAAGCTGTTCTTTATCTCACAGCCGGAATCGTTTAATTCAAGGCAACACATCTCAGCTTGCAGGTTCAAGGAACAATGATTAACTGCACTGTGAAACACATTCAGGTGCTGGTAATTGTTTTCCTGATGCAGTAGTTTATCATTTGTTACACAACCTTGAAGTATTCCCTGTAGTAGCAGAAAATGTTTTGAAGCTGTCAAAAGAGTTTTCTTCCTTTTTTATAATCCAAACAGATGATCATTTTACTTTCTTCTGTTAATAGCCAGAAGGATTGGAAAGCGGCGTTTAAATTGTTCCAACATTGCCCTTTGAGGTTTCTGATTCTAAACTTTCCTTCACACTCGATTAAAACGACCATAAATTATACTTGACCTCCAGGATCATTCAAATCTTGCAGGACTGTGGCTAATCGGTTGCACTTTAGTGGAATAAATTTAGCCTGAAACAAAATGTTGTACTTCTCATTGGTGCTGTCTGAAAAAATTATGCATCATTATGAAACGCTCTGCATTATTACAAGAATGTGTTGGTAAAGACGGAAGTTATGCTGCGGCTGTGAAATTATATTTATTTGCTGTTCCTGATTGTCTTCCTAATGCCTCCGAATTGCTGAATGTGATACCGGACTTTCTCTTTGGCAGCGTTTGCATTAGAACTGCACCTTGAAAACACTCACAACTTACCTACGCTGCTGACAGGCAACTAACCTATATGCACGATTTGGAGGTGTGTGCACTTCTCCCTATCTGGCAGCCCTGTTGTATGGGAAGCCGAGTGCCTATCAATCTCAATTTGCAACAACCCTGATTAAGGAGCTAGCTGTGTTTCTTGGTACGGAGATTGTGAGTTGTTTGCAGTTGCTGGATGAGATCATTTTGGTTGTAACTGGAGCAGCTGCTGGATGCAGTGAGCATTGCAGCTGTGCGTTAAATTGCGTTAAATTAACTTACTTGGAGTGCTGCCTGCCTGCCATGAGCATGATTGGGTTGTAGCTTTGGCATGACTTCAGCTTCAAATTCTCTTATGACCAAACCATGCAGGTGCAGCTGGACCAGTGCTGCTAGCATTCCCCGCCAAGCAGCATCCAGGAACTGGATGAGCTGCCACCTGGAAATGAACCATCAGTCACCAATCCCATTCCTCACCACAGACGTTTTCTTACTTGTCTAAAGCACTCAAGGAACTCTTATGCTCAGTCTCATTCATCTCCAGAGGATCTTTGCAAGACTCTGCAAAGATCACCCACAT
This sequence comes from Xiphophorus couchianus, assembly GCF_001444195.1. Taxonomy (NCBI): domain Eukaryota; kingdom Metazoa; phylum Chordata; class Actinopteri; order Cyprinodontiformes; family Poeciliidae; genus Xiphophorus; species Xiphophorus couchianus. The sequence continues at coordinate 6,834,824 of NC_040239.1, forward strand.
TCTGGCTGATTTGCAATGCCATGGTGCCCTAGGTCCAATGAGAAGGGGGCATAAGGCATACGTTCAGTGGGTAGGTTGTCATTTCTTATATGAATATTAAGCGGGACTTAGGAGTATTGCTCTAATGACTTTCACAAAAACTTTTTTTTTACCTCAAGCTGTAAGAAAATAGCACACTTTAGCTTTAATAACATAAAGCTACATATTTTTTAAAGTTTAATCAGTAACACTTTTATAACAAATTTATGTCAGATCACAATTTCTTGGTTAATGTCAAGTTGTCCTAACAAAGACATTTTGAATAATGTGAACTTTGTATTAAAAGTGTCATGATTTACCGAATGACAGTGTATGACAACATTCATAAATATTCATGAAGACTTACTCATGTTTATGACAGATGTTACGTCATGTTAATGACAGGGTCATGTCAGTCTTATTCACAACCCGTCAAATAAAGTTTTACCAAAATGGTTTATGACTCTTTCAACATCAATCATCCTTTGTCCAGAAATAAGTAATATTTCTTTTTCTAATTGCTAATTCTTGTTTCCACTAAATGCATACTTATTACAGTAGTTTGGGTTTGTTTTATTTATTTAGTTCTTTGTGTTGATGAAATCTTTAAATCAACCAGAAAGTAAGCTGTTAAAAACAGCAGGAACACTGCTCTTTTAACAAATTTTTTGTAACAAAATGTCATTAATTTTGGCCTCGTCAGTCTTTAAGCTCCCTATAGCACCTGTAAAACAAGAATGGGTTGGTAAAACAGATATATTTCATTTTCACAGACTCAGCATTTCAAGGTCCTTTCAGCCCAGTTTTGTCTTGAAGCCTTTTCAACTATTTTTGCACAATACGGACTATTGGTCTTTACTCTTCAGCTCAGTATAAAAAGTTTTAGCTTCTCCTCAAAGGATGCAGCACATAGCAGCAACGTGTCTGCTTAACATTCAAGTATTATATTTTTGGATCCCTGAAGATTTTAGGTCAAATACCTCTCAAAGTGATGATGCATGGGAAATCTTCTATTTTCAGCCATTTGTCCTGTGAGAGATGCATTGAAGCAAACCTGATACAAATACTGTTAAATAAATTATATTCAGGTTGTGTTTTTAACACAGTATCCTATTGAGAAAATTGTGTTTTTGTCTGTTTGCAGTTTCTGACACCAAAAGCTGAGTCTCATCACAAGCTGTGATCCAGTTAGTTGTTTCTATCAAACAACTAACTGTTTTATATTTGTCATTACTGTAAATTGTTTACCTTCATATAATGCTTTTAAACTTTAAGGTTCTCATGATTGGTTATAATGTGTTTTTTTTACATAGTCACTATCTAAAAGACTCCAAATCGATGATAAACAATTTGTACATGAAGGTGTGGCTCAGCAACTGAAGGAGTTGTCCTGCAATTGGAAGTTTGTCGGTTCGATTCTAGTTTCCTGTCAGACGTTGATGTCCCCTTGGGCAAGGCATTTAACCCCAATCCTCTGGAGTACAAACATGGGTTGGGGTGGATGAATGTGTGTGTAGTGTAAAGCGCTCCGAGTTAATTTTCAAGAAGCTCTTTGAAGCTCTTTTTAAGTCGAACAGTGTACGTTTTCACTGACATGTCAACATGCAACAGGACTTGAGTTAAACTGAGACGCTTCCAGTTTATTGGAAGGTCGCTTTAACTTGTTACTCAATTTATACAAAATCTCAGCAGCCAGTGTTTTTGGTTATTTTAGCTGTTTAAGTGAGGTAAACTGGGGTTAATGTTTGTGGATATGTAAATAAAATGCTTTCATCAGAGGCAGTAATAATACGTGGCTCTGCCTTTACTCAACAAACTGTTCATTATAATATAACCTTTAAGTGACAAGTAGCTAATGCTGCTGCTCTCTTGAATTTGACTCTTACAAATATTCTGTGTTGCACAAAGCACCTGTCAGCTATCAGTGTTTTCTTTTCCTGCAGCACACTGAATTAGGCTGAGACTAGGTTGCGTCAGGCAAGGCTGCATTAACTGAAAATTGTTCTGCATTTTGTGTACATTTGCAACCTGTACGATCTTTCACATTAGAACTGGTACATATCTTTACCGCCATTTTTCATTTGTTTAGTCTGTTTTTTTAAATGATTTTTTAATTAATATGAAGCTCCACTTGTGGCATTAACTTGCAGAATGGAGGCACAAGGCCTTATAATGCATATATTAAGACTGTGTGAACATCCTTGCCCATGCTTGGCATTGTTATAATTTAGTGAAGTGGGTGTTTCTTCAGCCTGCTGCAGATGCTGTGTGACTTCTTAAATGTGCACCCAGCTCCTGTTTATGTTTGACAGTGTGGCTGGTATCCCTACATGGCGAGTGGTGGTTTGCAGATTTTAGATTTGCTGCAGAAAAGACAGTGAGTACTTAAATGGTTTGCTGTGGTTCTTTAGCTGCGACTAGTCGTCTGATGATATTTGTTGCCTTAGTCAGAAGTGCAGTACTTGTAAACACAATGAAAGGCACTGTGCTTAGGAGGGTGTTTTGTCATTGTCTGTGTTCTAGTGCCTATTATGTGAACAAATACGCCCACGCTGAGGTCTGTCTGTTTGATTTCGACTAGTTTCCTTTTACTTAGGTCCTGAAAATCTGAAACAGTGTTTGAATTTTGTAAAGTTTCTCTTTTTCTTTTTTTTGCAGAAATTGCAACCAAAGTTGTTGAAGCAAATGTTTTTTGCTAAACTGTAAATCAGTACTCTTTAACTTAAACTCAGATAAACACCAATAATATTGTATGGATTTTGCAGTTCTTACACATGTTGTGATAAAAATTAATGAGTATCTCAGATTTACCAGTTTTACTGTACAATGGTCCCTTTAATCAAATTCAAATCAAAGGCCTTTCCAGTTGCCTAATTTGACTTAAACTGTGACTTTAAATTTGTCATTTTTAACAAGGAACTAACAACGAAGGCACCATTGAAACAGCATGTGTCACAACACAAATAAAGTCAAATCAATTCAATGGTATACGGTTCATTCAATGCACATAAAAATACTTTTTATTTTTTATTAGTCAAACAATTACTTTTAGTAAATAATTCATTTTGTTCTGTGTTGATGTTGTTATGCAGAGGTCAGTCTATGAGACCATGAAGCTCTATTGCTGCAGGACTCACACTAATTGACTGGTTCAGTGATAAATAACTTCCTTTACCAAATAGATCAAACTCAGACGTTTCACAGCGTTTAAAGAAAACACTCTTTTTCATGTTTTTCACATCAACATCTTTGCAGGACAAAGTTTTTGTTTTACTTTCTCAACATAAAAGCTTTGGTGCTTCTATGCCAGCTCTGCAACAACTTTTAGCAACCTCAAAGCATGTAGTATTGGATTTTCAACACAAGTGTGTTGAAGTTAGAAGGTGCAAACAACAACAAATAGGATGCCAAAGCACTTTACAAGACAAACAGGTTAATCCATATACAATTTTGTAGAAATATTTAATCCAGTATCCTTTATGTTGATACAATCTAATTATATAGGTAGATTTAGATCCAATTAAATAAAAACTGAATAATTACACGATACAGTTAAAAGCAATTGTCATAAAATAATCAATGGAAGCATGGCAAGTGCTTAATTTATTGAGAAGGAAATGTCTCATGACAAAGCATGTAGAGATAAACGAACATTGTTAGAAAAATTATCCTCCTGTTCATTTACTCATGAGTTTATTTTACAAGTTATGTTTTCATATTATTCTTTTCATATTATTCTTTTCATATTATTACTCTCATATTATTCTTCTTTTTATATTTACTTAACTTCTCTTTCTTTTGTAGTATATTATTAACTTTGTTTAGGATGTTTGCCTGGAAGCTGATAACGTTAAACATTCATGTGTTATTAGTTCCATATGTAACTGATTAGTTGTGGTCAGTCACATGCCCTTGTAAGGGCATGTCCATAGGAGGGTCCAGAATGTGAAGACGGTTGGTCAATTCTCTGTGTGAAGAAGCCCAACCTCCTTTTTCTATACAATAAAGAGAAATGCAAAGAAAGATTTAGCAGAATTGATTTCAGACAGTGTTTGACAGCGATTCGTCGCGTCTGTTCTCAATTCTCCTATTCTGCAGAAAAGAAAAGAAATTAAAAGAAACCTAATCTCTGTCTCTGGCTGATTCTTTGCAGGTTAGGATAAAATAAACCTATCAAACATTTTCCTTTAAACATGGAAAAACTCTCCAGCAGAACCAGGCATTGTATTAGCCACCATCTACTGCGCCCAACTTGAGGTTGAGAGTACAGAGGAACAAAAAAAAACACAGAAAAATTATGCTTGGGTATATTTCTGTTTTTGGGAAAAAATATTTCTAAAAGTCTAGAAGTTGATGTTGTTAAATTCAGTCTGTGTGAACCTGCAAATATATGAAAAACATTCTGAAAAGCTTGTTTGTAACTCACTTCACACTGTATGATGCAAGATCCAATAGATGTTGCCGGATTGTATAATTTCTTGCTTTTGCATCAGAATTGTGTCACAAGCAATCGACAGATATGACATGGAAATAAAGAAGGCAAAAAGACAAAGCTTGTATCAGAATAAGATTCTGATGCTGCTCGATATTTATCAAAGGTCGTCTTTGGTTGTTAAAATGCTAAATCGACTGTCAGTGATCGCCAAAGTCAAAAATATTCTCTCCGTTTCTTTCACAGTAAACATTTATTTAACTTTTTTTACCCCATACAGGGGGTCTTTTGTGGGCTCTAATGTCCCTTATATGAAAGTAGGCTGACAGGAAAGGGGGAAAGACATGCGGCAAATGTCGCCGGGTCCGACGGCCGCGCCGAGGACTCAAGGCCTCCAGACGTGGGTCGCGCTGTCCCCTACGCAACCACAGCAAACATTTTCAATCAATCAAGATTATTTATATGACACATTTTAGCAACAAGGCAGTTCAAAGTGCTTTAGAACATAAATATATAAAAATAATCATAAAATCAACATACAGTTGCCAATTGAGAAACCAAACATTACATTTTGTCGAGTTCCCTCATCAAAATCATCAAAACACATCAAATGTGTTGGTCAATTTTCCGTTTATTATGATTCTAAATATGGGTTTTTAGTTTGGATTTAAAGGAACTCAATGTTTCAGCTGTTTTGCAGCTTTCTGACAGTTTTTTTTTCCTTTTACAACTGAAGTTTGCACCGTGTGAATCTGATTTTTGATTGGTTGTAGCTTTCAGCTTGACTCCTTTAGTTAAATTGATTCCCTGATCTGGAATCAATCTGCTATCTGCTGCAGCTCAGATACTAACTACTGCAGGAAGCCACCTAAAAAAAGAACAGTTCGAACTTTGTACTCTCATAATAATAGGGGAAAATTAAAAAGCTATGACATAAATTATGTTTCTCTGAATCCTTTCCGTGTGAATTGTAGGTGTTTACTTCTTTGTGTACACTGCAGTAATCCAAATAACGCTGTCAGAACTAGTTTATATTGGTGTCATGCTTATGTAGGCTTGCTGAGTAAACACAAACCCTCCGCTGCCTTCATTAATTCCTTTCCTGCCTCTCAGTGGGCAGAAATATTAATAAAAGGATCTTGCCTGGCATAATGCATCATATAAAATTGTTTGCATTTATAGAATTCATAGTAATTGGAGTTAGAAGGGGGTTCTAGGCAAAAATAATTGTTTTTTGCAATCATCTCTTTTAATTTTCTAATTGCGAGAGCATAACACAGACAGGGGCATTTCCTGCAGTCGGTTGTCTCTATGGCAATGAATCTGGATGAAGGGGGAGGGGAAAAGCCCGCATCATACCTCATTATTTCTTGTATCCTCTATTCACACACACACACACACACACACACACACACACACACACACACACACACACACACACACACACACACACACATGCTGGGCTCCTCCCATAATAATTATCCAGTTGCTTCATCCTGAACTCGCTGTCTTTCTTTTCTTCCCTGTATTCATCTTCTCATACAATGGAGACGGCTCCAAGAAGCCGCTTTGTGGCCATTATTACTTCCCCTCTGTACTCATTAGTGACAACAAGTTCCCTGCCTCAAAGAAACGAACAATAGGGCTGCTTCATTACCTGCAATCATCTAACCTGCCCACGGTTCTCTGGCTACGTCACCAGGCCTCCTGAGTCTCTTAAAATACATAAAGTATTTTAATACATAAAGTATGTGGAGGTTGACTGTTTCAGAGGTTGATGTGCAGCTGTTTTTATGGAGAGAGGATTTTTAATTATTAATTAAAACTTTTCTGTTTCCGCTCAATATGAGCGAGGTTGTTGTGTTCTCATTTATTTATGGCCTGAATCACAAAGCCTGGACCACAAAGAGAGTGAAAGTGCCAATACATTTTATGTGATACAATTGGATTGTGAAAGCACACATTAATTATTCAGGGCAAATTGGTGTAATTAAACCTTGTTTGGAGATTTATGCTCGAGCTTCACGGGCTGGACTAACGTTTCAGTGAAGAAATCTAAGACCATTACCTGACTTTAAACTCAATAAGCATCATGTCTTTAGATTAAACATGTACATCAAGGTAAGTACGCTGTTATTAGAGTGTTGTTGTGTGGCAAAATGAATCAATATTTATACTTTAGCATCCTTTAGAAAGGAGGAGTTACGTAATATACTCACATCACGGATGTTTAAACTGAGATGCTTACACTGGCTTACACTGCCACTTGTTGCATTTTAAAAAAAAACATGGCACATTGTTATATTTGAAATGCATCATAAATGTTTCTAATATTTTTTCTTGCCATGACAAAAACATAAAATAATAAGTATAGTAATCTCATTGTATGAAAGGATGTGTTCTTTGTGCTGAAAATAATATTGTAAGGTATATTAGCAGTACTGAATCCATTCATGTGAACCTGCAAATTTGTTAAAAACATATTTTAATGTTTGCTAATCTCTGAAAGTTAGAAAATTTTTAGCAGTTTGCTTTATGTTATTGGTATTGTGCCAGTCCCATAGTCAGAATAGTTGACGTAATTAGTACAAATGTCATAAACACTCACATTGGAGATGAAGTAATGCTCCAAATCCATTAATAATGACTGACAGATTATGTGGTGAAGGTTTTTAATTCCTTTTTGAGCATCTGCCAAGTTGGTCATCTAAGTGGAGCCACTGTTTCATTATCAGGATCAAAAGATTTTAACTTTAAGCACTGGCAACATGCAAAGCTGGGTTACAGAACCAGGGAGTAGGGGTTCACTAATAAATCTGCCCTGATTTCCTTGATTTTTATAGACTGGGGATTTCTTGATTCTTACATGTGAAGGAAATATTATCTACCTCCGCAAAGATTTAAATATCAGACACTTTCTACTTTTGCTCTGCTGAGTGGACCGACCGACAAATCTTCCCATAAAGTCACATCTACATGTGTGCGGTTAACAATAGTCACCCCACTTTTGCCAATTTAAAGACTTTGTTTTTATATTTAGTGACTTTTCAGAGAAAGAAGAAAAATATTCCGTCCAAAATCGGAATCAACACATCAGGCTTTTTAAAGGTCGGTGATCGGCCAGAAAACTGCAATCGGTGCACCCATACCAGAGGGGTTGTCTGTCAAAAACAAAAGTACAGCCTTATCATACCTGCACAGGTAGCCTGGAAGAAGCAAGTCTACTAGCAACTGCAAATAAGCCATGTTTTATGTTTTATTCAGTAGATGAATACAAGCAGTGAGATGTCCTAATAGCAGGGAGATATTGGGCAGCTGCATTTTCCTTTACTACAGATGTGGCATCATTAACCTTCTGTGATTTTCTCTATAACAATTTCTTACAAAGCTCATGTTCAGCAAGTACCACAATTATACAGCACACTAAAACAAATACGTTGTATGGGGGTGGAGGGACAGCTTGCATATTTATGAGTTTGTCACAGTTTTTTTTCTAAATCCTTATGCACAACATATAGTAAATAAAAACCTGGTTTTTCGAGATGCATCATTGTTTATGGGGTGGATTGTTTATGCATGGAGTCCACAGGCTCGGCTGTGCATGTTTTAACTGAGATCTGATTGTTCCTCTTCCCGCAGGGTGCAGGTTGAGTTTTATGTGAATGAAAACACCTTCAAGGAGAGGCTGAAGCTTTTCTTCATCAAAAACCAAAGGTCAAGTAAGTAGCAAACAGGAAGCATCAGCCACTCTCCTCTCATCGTGTAATGAAAATGGTATGATCATTGCTGCATGATGATAATGAACAAATAACAGCATCAGAAGGAAACTGAAGTCAGTGATGCTGATCAGGTTACTGTTTCGGTTAGGGTATTGTTATTAAATTTGCTATCTTGTCTATTTGTTGTCTTGACTGTGCTTTTGTGGCCTGATATACAGATTATGGTCCATTTACTGAGAGGAATCTGAGCTGCAGTGTTTCTCTCATTAGAGCTTCAGCATCTGCTAAAACAACCACACATCAACACTTTGCTGTCTTGTCTTTGCAACTTATTCATTTGCATCTAGTTGTGAAAATGTGCACAGCAAAAAGCCTCCAGCAGGACAAACTATTAACATATCTTCTTCTCTGCTGACGTTTTCCAAACTTGCTGTTGTCTGTAAGCCACCAAAGTTTAAAAAAATAACAACACAACAGAGTCCAACAACAGATCCCTTCCAGGCCGATGACCTTTTGTTTGGTTTTAAACTGTTCAGACATTGATGCAGACTTCAACCATCAGGACAAATTTAGCAGCTGTTGCTGAGGTTGATTGAAATGTTTATTGCAGCTAGCACCACCCCATGGATAACATGTACATCTGCACCAGGTTGCAGCTTTACGCAGACCAGGCTATGCTGGTTTTGTGTTTACTTTTTGGAGGACTGTATGTTAGGGCTCATTCAGACAGATAATCTTGACTCCATAGAAGGCATTGTGCATTTAGATAATAACTCTGTAAATTTCAGACCCATCTTTCTTACCCTATATGCCTGCATTGTGCCCTTTGCCCCGAAAATGTTTGTGTTTTTGTTGGAGGATTTTAATGTGTGTCATGGAAAATAATTTAAGAGTGCCAGGGTGTTATTTGTTTCTTTAGAGTTATAGGCAAAGAAATAAAAACAAAATTTCCTCAAAGCAAGTTGTTTATTTTGTTTTTTATTTTTTGCATAAACCTTTCTCAGCCATATTTATAAGAATACATGGTAAGTAGAATAAAAATAAAATTAGTGTAGCAGCATAATCTCACAATGGAGAATGTTGGAACCCTTTCTGCCAAAACGTTTCCTAATGAGACAGGATTTTTCCTCTCACATTTGACAAAATTTAAAGCATCTTCTTTGCACAATCTTTCTGGATCACCAGGAATCCTCTTTTCCTTCTAATACTTTCCTCTAAGATTACCACAAAGTCTGCTGAAGGTATATGCAAGCCAGTGTATCATCAGTCAGGACAAGATGTTTGTTTTTGCTGCTCCACAGGCCTAAGAATCCGTTTGTTCAACTTTGCATTGAAGATTCTCACCTGTGCCCTCTACATCCTGAGAGTCAGCTTGGATAATCCCACAGAAAACAACAGTATCAATGGGTGAGCTTCACTTTCAGCAGTTCCTGCTGTGCATTTTAATTGTACTCAGTTTAAGAAAGCAATACAGACCTCAATAATGCATTTTCATTTCTTTATATGAGGTTGTTACATGTTTATGATAAATCATTTGTAAACTAAAACAGCAGTTCTGCTATTTGACTTGGAGACATGATGACATTTTGTTTTGTGGGTTTAGTTCAAACCTGGTACCAGCATGCGTGCTGGATAATTCAGTCACAGATAAACAAATATAAGCATGAATGTTCGTTCCTGGCAGACAGTACAGAGTTTTTCCATTATAGTGATTCCATAAAGAATCAATTTCTGATGAGGAAAAAAAGTTTACTATAAAATAAGTGAAATATTACCACTGAGAAGCTCATTACTTCCAGTAATTTAATTCAGTAAGTGTTATATAGATTCATTAAACAGGGTGAAAAATACAATTTGGTAAATTAATTACATTGAAAATTATTTTCCAAAATATCTGACAGCCCACAGTGGAAACAAAATATTAATTCTCTAATGTGTGAAGCTCAACATTTTCTGTTGTGCCAGAATTACCTCTCAGCTGTTTTTAGCTCTTATTTTGGTTGCAATCTGTTTAACTTATAAATATTTTTATAAATCTGCATAAATATGAGTGAATTTTCTCATAAATGTGTCTGCCCTGAGTTTATTTACCTACTTTGATGCTGTTGTTGTTGTTTTTGTATGTAATTTTTGCAGCACAACATGCCGAAACAGCAGTTCACTGAATTCTACTGAGGGACCTGAAATCAAATGGTATGTTTAATGTGAATTGAGCTCTCTGTGTTCAGTTGTTTCTCAGTTGTGAAGAACTTTGAGAGAAATTTTTATTTTCCTTTTGTCTTTGTTTGTTTTTTTGTGTGTGTGTTTTTTTCAGGAACCTAATTTTCTGGGTGAACAGACTCCAGCCTGTGTGGGCAATACAGGTGATGCTGTTGGCAATTCTGGGGCATAAATCGAATTGCTCTCCATGAGCTGAACGTGTAATTCAACCCTAAAACCTGACTGTCATTTATTAGACAAACCATAGCACATCGTATTTCCTCAGTGAAAGCTAAGAATCCAGAGGAGATGAGCCAGCAGATGCCAGGTTCATTCATCTCCTTCTCCCTCTGTGCTGCAGGTGACAGTGGCCTTAATCAGTTTCTTGGAGACTATGCTTATCACATATCTCAGCTACAAGGTAAGGGACTGCTTTCCTGCACAAGTTTTTCTCAGTCCTCATTTCTGCTGTGGTGCAGCTGGGATTTTGTTTGTTGTGTTTTGTGAACCAAAAGCTTCAAATGCTCAATTCATTATATGAGGTAAAAACAGCTTTGGTGCATTTTTATTTAATTTAATGTAATTTAAGTTTTGAAAAGGCTGCAGATTTGAGACACACAACAACCCTAAACATTTAGCCAGAGCAGCAGTACATTTTTCATAGATTGAACTGTATGTAGTATCTGGTCTTGTTAAAGTACAGATGTGCAATTAAAAATCTGGGACCAGATTTCAAAAATGATGCATGCAGATTAGTGATGGGAATTTAGATTCTTTTCAGAGAGCCTCAAACAGTTTTAATTTGTTATCATCTGCAACTTCATATTTTAATCTAACTTTGCAAATAGGAATGTTTTGTATGATAAATCCTTTTGCATTCAATGTTCCCTGTATGAGAATCCTTATCTTTCCTTAATTTTATGTATTTGTTTTGTTGCTAAATCAGACATTACTTTTGTCTGATATTTTTAAACAAACTTTTAATTTTACCGCTGCAGGCAAATCTACCAAACAGACCCAAAGTAATAATTTGTTATCATATAATATCTTTAATCTTCAGCCAGATGCTGCTTCTCTTATAAGTGTCATTTATATTTATGTATTTTTATGCACTCTGACATGAGCAGAGCCAAGGAAAGAGTGAGAGCTGAGCAGCAAAATGAAAAAAATGTCCCTCTTTCTTTCTCTCTTTCTTTTTGTCTCCATCTCTCGTGTGGTGTGCTCTCTTCTGTAGATGCTAGATAGATTCTGTAGGTGCTTCTCCTTCTGCAAAGCATTGACTGTTGGAGACTGAATACAAATTCACACGACACTCAGATTTTTTTATTTAAGAAATGTTGATAACTATGCACTGTTTTCTTTGCAGCTGAACATTATGCAGTAATCCATATTGGCTTAACTAGTAAATCTTTATGATGTCAACAGAAGTTTTTGGTTTAAGGCATAAGTACTGTGGAGACGTTCTGTACATCATAGTCCATTTACATCCAGAACTTTAACAGCTTCACTCCTAGGATGGTAAACATGTTGTACAGCTGGTTTAAACTGCAGTCATCCGGTGAAACGTGTGCTCAATTCTTAGTTAATCCTTTTATTTTCAACCGTGTCATATTCTTTTTGCCCCATGTGAGTAGTTTGGGAATTAGGAAGCATTTATGAAACAACGTCAAAATGTCGTGCTGTTCTTAGCTGGCGTTAAATTGAAGCCTTAGATATTTTTGTAGACATTTTATTTGCTCCTTCACTGCTGCATGTGATCAACATGCTGACCTGTTAATTTGTTGTTTCGTCGTTTTCAGATGTAACGTTGAATCTTACTGATTATCTGTTGTTATATTAGCAGTGTCTGTACGTAGGCTGCTTTTATATGTTTGTGAATTTACTTTTTCCGAGTGATATTAGCTACACATAACTTGGCATTAAAATACTAAAATTAGATGTTTAAACAGCAGAAAAAGCAACTTAAAGATAATGTAGATGGATCCTCTGTTGTTGTTTTTCTTGTTGAACACATACAGTAAAAGCTCATCTTTTTTATTCATTATTTTTCTCCTGAAAACAATCCACTCTCTAAACAAAATATTCAATCGATTCCCATATATTTCCATCCTAGGGGAACATTTGGGAGCAGATCTTCCAGATATCCTTCATATTGGAGATGATTAATACGGTACCATTTATTATCACAGTGAGTAATTCATCTACATTTACTAAATTTAATTTACCCTGCAAAACATTGTGTGTCTTGAAATATCCAAACTGAGAGGTATTCTAATGTTAGCAGCATGATATTAGAAATTTTACTGCTCATCGTTTTAATGCTTTATTTGCAAAAAAAAAAAAGAGAATCAGAAATTATTTTAAAAGTAATTGTCCAGTACATGCTTTTACTACTTCTCTACAATCTGTACAGAGAACATAATTTAAGTTTTAAGCTTTTTCTTGTCTACTTTTTACTTATTTAAGATCTTCTGGGCTCCATTGAGAAACATATTCGTCCCTGTGTTTCTTAACTGCTGGCTTGCCAAAGGTGCTCTGGAGAACATGATCGTAAGTCCTTTTTCCATTACAAGATTCTGTAGCTATCAGCTGTAAACGCTACTTTTTATAACTGTGAAAGGTATTAGCTTAAAGGTGAACAAAAAAAAAATATTTGCAGGCGACCTGAATAATAAAAATAAATAAATAGTTCCAGTTTTGTTCCCCCATTTTAACTCTTGACATTAAACTTTTAGGACATTCTGGCGTTGAAGCTAGTTAGTAATAAATGGAGCTATTTACTTTTACTTTTACTTTTTACACACTTTTTAGGGGCATTTTCAATATTAAGAATATTTTCACTGGTCTTGTGTCCCTTGTGAAAAACACAAGGTTTCAAAACCTTGTGTTGCAATAGTTGTATGTTAACCAAAAATAACAGTACAATTGAAAGGTACCTCCTCTTTGTGAATTGACTTACTGAAATAAATTAATCTTCCCAATAATATTCTAATTTACTAAGATGCATCTGCGAGGGATATTAGCCAAAAACCCCACAATAGGGCCAGATTTTTTAGTTTGCGGCCCATAAAGTTTTGGACGTTCCTGTGTGTATTTTTGCAAATCCCCGTTGTGTCCTGTTCCTTCGAAAGACGTTTTATTTTTCAGTATTTTCGCAAAGATTCCTCCAGGTGAAAATGGCTGATCCCAGTTCTGGTCAAGGTTAACGAGAGGTTTTGTTTTTCACAAATATAATGTATTCAAAGATTCAGCTTTTCATGGATTCTTTATGCCTCTTTAAATATTATCTTGTTCATTGACTTAAAATGTGTTGCTCACCTAAAATACTTCAGTTGCAGAATCTTAAGTTCATACAGTTTGTACTTTTGCAGGTTTTGATGGATCATTACCCTCCTAGCAGCTTTTTTAAAGCTGATTAATGTTGTTAGATGTGGAAGCTGTTGATTTTACCAGTGAACAGAATTTAATCGGATGAGCTTGTTCCTTCCTTTCGGGTTAGTTGTCGTCTCTCGTGTTGTAAATACATCTAATCTGTCCACAAGGCAGTGCATCTTTTTGAAGGCAGTAATACTGATGGCATCCATGTAACACTGTTAACAGAAACTCTGGGTTCTTTGATATATTAGTGTGCTGTTTAATTAGTTGGCCTTTAAAGCTAAAACCGGTGACTTATTCAGCTTCAGTCGGCTGATTCGCTTGAAGAAAAAATGCATTCACAACCAGTTAGAAGTTGGTTTCTGCAGCAGAGAAGTCATTTGTTTTGCCTTGTAGTGTTATGTATACATTCCAATAAATGTATGCAAGAAGAAAGGAACAAATGCAAAGAATTGTATCTGCCTGGATACTTTTAAAGGAGTCAGATCATATGTAACTGGTGTGATCTGTGCTATCACTGAGATTCAGACGAGGTCATGACAGGATGAGCGCTTCATGCCAAGGCTGCAGTCAGCAGATGGTAAAATCTGGGGTCAGTGGGGAGGAGGTGGCAGGATGGACATGCTAACAAGGTGCAACTGAGAACCACTCATTAGCTGCTTCATATGAAGATGGACAGTATGCTAATGTAGACACACTAGTGTAGTTTGCATATAATAAAAAGTATGTTAAATTTGCGCGGATTTGTGCACATAAAGAACTGTAATATAGAAAAATGTTGTCGATTTGTGGGTACAGTTTAGTTTAGTGTTGTGCTTTTTTAGAAAATGACCCAGTTACCGTTTATTCTAGACTACAATATGTGACAGTGTAAATATAAACCAAAGAGTTTCCTGTAAGGTTTGCATCAAATTCGGTCCTTTCGCTGCACACGTTGTAGTTTGTAAGGCATTAGAGAAACCGCATTTCATTTCTCAGCTGATGACATACAGAGTATTCACAGGAGAAAATATGGAGACAATAATCTTTTCTTCTGCCCCCAGAATGACTTCCATCGTGCCATCCAGAGGACGCACTCCGCAATGTTCAACCAGGTGTTCATCCTCATCTGCACCTTACTGTGTCTGGTGTTCACAGGGTGAGGGAACATCTGCTCTGTAAACATCTGCTGGCATGCTGTCACATTTCCAGTGAGGCCAGATGTGCGTAGGTTTTTCTGCAAGATATAAATCTACTGAAATACACCGCAGTAAAATATAAGCTGCTGTATATGTACTTAAAATTATTAACCTGGTAACTTCTACTGTAGTCAACCAAGTAAAAAACTGATTGATTAAGGCCTAAGTATAAAGGTAAGATATTTAGTTAATAAAGATAATTACTTTAATTCTCTGTGTTTATTAGACATTCAGCATTGAGAATTTTTCTGTACCAATATGTAAAGCTTTGACCTGCCAATTTTAATTGTTGATCATCCCTTTTTAAGATTTTTCCCCATAATAAATACAATGTTCTTTGAAAATTTACAAATAAAACAAACAGTTTTGGTTATAAACCAAACTTAGCTAAAATTTAATTCAGTTCAATTCCGTTCACAACAATAAAATACACCTTGTAAAAAGGAGCAATAGCTACCTAAAATTAATAACCAAATAACTTCTGCTGTAGTCAACCAAGTTAGAAACAGTCTGATTTATGGAGGCATAATATGTAGATTTTTATGTAGTTTTTAGATTATAAATTAAGCCTACCTAAAATTGAATTCAGTTTATTTGTAACGGCAGACCACAATACTAATATTTTCATACTTTTTGCAAAGTATTAAAATATTAATTGTTTTAATTGTATTAATTAATTAATTGTATTAATTGTTTTTATCTTGTAACCAGGTTGCTATGTATTGCAAATTTTTTGCTCAGGTCCCTCTTGAAAATGAGATCTAGATCTCAACTTACCTAGATCTTACCTGATTAAATAAAAGAATATAAAGTACCTTACTTTGCAGAAAGAAGGGGAAGAAGGAAAATTTTGTGCAGTCATTGTGGAGATTGCATTGAGTTATCAACTTGCAGCATTCACTCTTCCTGCACAAGCAAGTAGCGACATCTTATGTCAGTTATTTTCCTGACTTTAATCATCCTGCCTTGTATCTGTTCTGCAGTATCTACAGCTAACCCAGTAAAACACATGAACATTCAATTGTTCATCTGTTCTTCTCTTTGTGTGTTATCGATTTGGACTTTTATAGCACCAATTTATTTTAATCCAAGCGGGCTCCTCCTTGGCCATCGCTCTCTGGCGGTGTTTGTGAGCCGTGACGACCGCCCATCTACTCAGGCAGCTTCATTTCCCGTGTCTCGGGGTTTGATTAAATCTTCAATTTATCTTAGAAAGAAAATAACCAAATTAATTAGCACAGCCTCTGAAGGAGATTACCAAAAGAATAATCAATGTTGTCACTTCAAAATGAGACACCGAACAGGAGCTGCTCTGACTTTGGTTCCCTTTGGTCTTGATCAAATAGAAAACTAAATTGTGATCCTGAAGCAACTTGTCTTTGTGAGACATGCATCACATGTAGACATGAGCTTAAATTTCAGTAGAAATAGAACAGTTTCTCTCTATCATGGTATTTATATTTTTAAAGGTGACCTATTGTACAAAGTTGACTTTTTGCAAGGTTTTATACTTCCATTTAAGTCTCAACTGCCTCTAAAATAAAGCTCAAATGCTTTAAAAAAGACACCCAGCCATTTTTTGTCAATAAATTAATGCTTTTTGGTGTCTGGAAAGTGAGCTGTTTGAAAAACCTTCTGAATGTAACATCACAAATCATTAAATGTGCTGAGATCCAGCACATTTGGTCAGCTGGTTTTACAGCTGCATGTGCTGTACAATGGCTGCTGGAAAAGACACGTGTTTTGCTATTGACTTACCAACCAAAAAACACTTGGTTGATTATTGCTGATTGTGCAGGAGGTTCTACTTCTGCTTTTCAAAGGCACATGATTGTATAACTGCCCATCTGTTTGCAACCGAGTTTAAGCGTTGAGTTGGGGGCGTAGCCAACAGCAGTTTATTTGGATTTAAAGTGACAAGAGGCACTAAAACAGCTTACAATAAGCAGAACTGAACAAACTAAAATTTTATTATCTAAGAATGATTTTGTATAAAAAAATTCTTCATATAATAAAAAAAAATTTTTATAGTCGATAGACCAATTCTAACCTATTCAAGGAAGCATAATAAAGATCATCTTTAAAATAAAAATATATAACATGCTTTTATTTGAAATTGAATAACCACATTTTTTCCACTGACTATAAAGTAACGTTTATTATTCATTAAAATGATGTTATGTAAACATTTTTATTTGTTGTGTTTCCTTTGGCAACAAGAAATATTTCCAGTCAAATTTGTTATTCTTTTAGCCAAGGGTTCAAACATGATTCAGCTAGCTAACTGGTAGCCCGGAGAAACAGGTGGGGGAAGGGCAGCGCAACAACCAGAGAAACCTCTGGTTGTCTTAAAACTGCAACTTTTTTAAAACCTTGGTATACCATAAATAGCCAAGCCTTATCGTGTTTTCATTTCAGTCATCCTTTCCTGAAGGACATTGGTTTCATGTAAATAATTCATCCTATCTTTCCGCAGAGCCTGTGGGATTCAGCATCTTGAGAGAGCCGGGAAAAACCTGTCCTTGTTTGACTCCTTTTATTTCTGCATCGTCACCTTCTCCACTGTGGGTTACGGCGACGTTACTCCACAGATCTGGCCCTCACAGCTGCTGGTGGTTATTCTCATCTGTGTTGCTCTGGTAGTCCTTCCGCTGCAGGTATGCACCACGTGATTAATGAAACAAACTTCATATGAACCGTCGCGTAGAATTGTAAATTCTTTGACTTTCTGCAAGCAGAGATGTGCTTTTTATGAGTCTGTTATCAAATTTTAATGTGAAGTTGTTTGCAGCTGATGTGGCCGGACAACAAATCAAAAACTAATGAGGATCTTACATTTTCAGACTTTAGGCTACAGGAGGAGTTTTTGCATCTCAGTCAAAATGTCGGCCTAATTAGATGCTCGCTGCATTATCCGGCAATTCTGTCAACTCTGGAAAACTCGACTGCGTCACATTTTCTAATGAGATGTTTATGTAAAACTAATCGTGGGAGTTTAAGTCTTTTAAGTGTCCTGCCTAAAAACGAAATCGGTCCCCTTTATGGGTTTTTTAACCATTGTTTCTGTTTCACTGTTTCAGTTTGAGGAGCTAGCGTACTTGTGGATGGAGAGCCAGAAGCTTGGAGGGAACTACAGCCGTCACCGGGCGCAGACGGAGAAACATGTTGTGTTGTGTGTCAGCTCGCTCAAGATCGACCTGCTGATGGATTTTCTCAATGAGTTTTACGCTCATCCTAGGCTCCAGGTACAGAAGCCAGTGTTTTTAGAGTGCTTTTCTTTTCTGTGTGACACCTAAAGGCATTGCAATGTAAAACAGGGAAAACCAGAGTTTGAACCAACTAGCCCACCAGCATATTCTTAATTGTCTACAAATATTTCCTACTGAATTCACACCACACCTTTAGCATTGGCAGTTACAAGTTTCCAATTTGTCTGTTTGCTATTGTAAGCTTTTGCACAATGGGATCATTTACATTTTTGTTGCTTTGGTCTGTGGATGCAAATGTTGAGAAAATCCTGCTGGAGCATCCAAACTTAATTACATGATACTCTTTCTGTTAGCAGGAGGAAAAAATGTAATCAAAACAGTGCCTCAACAAAGTAGCAGTTTAGTCGTGTTTACACTAAACTAAGACACGTTATAACATTTCCCTAGAACAGGTTTGTTAATTTTAAATTGGTTGTGGAAACTCTTCGTCACATTTTAGCCTTGTATATGAAACTGTTGCTGCACAAGTTACTCAACAGGCCGTTGCTAGGTGACCAAAAAGTGAGGGAGTTAGTTGATGCCACCAAATTTGCTTAGCTAGCTGTCAGAGAGCTAAAGTCTTTCCTCTCCCAAATTGCTGTTTGGATCTCGATCGGGGTTCAGTGAAGTTCTTGAATATTCTAACAGATGTATTGAATCATATATTTTTCACCATATATATTTATATTGACTTATTGCCCAGTCCTAGTCTCACATAAAGTTTGATGATTTTAAAGGAAGTGATGGAATCCCTAAAAAGAAAAAATCAGTCTGTTTTGCTTCACAGGACTACTATGTGGTGATCCTGTGCCCGACAGAAATAGACATTCAGGTTCGCCGCATCCTGCAGATTCCTCTGTGGTCCCAAAGGGTCATCTACCTGCAAGGGTCGGCCCTCAAAGATCAGGACCTGATGAGGGCCAAGTGAGTTTTGGCCTGTACACGTCTACAGTATAATCTAAACATTTAAAAAGTCTCAACTGGTTGTAAAATCAAAGTGGACAAGTTGCAGCACAAAGCCAGTAGGCAGCAGTTACACGGTGCATTAGCTACAAGTCCTCTTGGCTGCCCTCTGCTTGCACATCAATGTAATAGGATTTTACCCTACATTTATCATCTGCACTGAACAAAGGCTACAGACATTAAAAACATAAGTTTCCCAGATTTTTTATCACCTACAATGTTTTTCTGTATCAGTAAATCCTTTGCTGTATAATTTTATAGCCAGATACTGTTGAATATCGTTTTACGACCGAGTCATAATTTATTGGTGTTAAAGTGCTTCACAGATCAGAGTGTGGTTCTGTTGGTAGAGGCTACACCCCATAATGTTGGTATCTTTGGTTTGATTAACAGTTTTGGATGATTTGCTGCATTTCTTCCCTTTGTGTCCTCCCCCTTTTTTATTTTAAATTAAGCAACAAAATATTGTTGAAGATTCAAATCAACAATTTCAAAATGTTTCAAACATTTCAAAAGGACGTCACGAAATGCCTTAAAATACACAAACAAAATTAAAACACGAATGTTCTGCAAAAAGATAAAAACAATAATATTAACTTCAAATTATTCCATCAATTCTATATCATTTAATATCATCTTGCAGATTATTTTATTTTATTTCTTTAGCTTTTGTGTGGGGACATTTGAACATTTTCAAACTGAGCATGAAGTTATCTAATTATTAAATTGTGTGATCAGCTGAATCCCTGCCTGGTTGTCTTTGATTCATTTAGGATGGACGATGCTGAGGCGTGCTTCATCCTGAGCAGCAGGAATGAGGTCGACCGAACTGCTGCTGTAAGTAAAGTAACGAGGCTGCTAATATAAGATCTCTGATGTATGGTCAGCTTACAGGATCCTGAATTAATAGAGAGAAAGTTGAGACTGTAAAATTCTTGAAAATTGTTGTGTTGGTAAAGAAAACCGATATTTCTCCTGCTGCAGGATCACCAAACTATTTTGAGGGCTTGGGCTGCGAAGGACTTCGCTCCAAACTGTCCTCTCTACGTCCAAATTCTCAAACCGGAAAATAAGTTTCACGTAAAATTTGCAGGTAAATTGAAAACATATACATATCTTCATGAATACAAAATGTATATACACTTTTCAGATCTAGAAATGATTGTAAATGATATCTTTTCAACAGATCATGTTGTATGTGAAGAGGAGTTCAAGTACGCCATGTTGGCTCTCAACTGCGTGTGTCCAGCCACGTCCACCTTAGTGACTCTGTTGGTTCACACCTCCAGAGGACAGTGAGTAAACACTACTGTTATTGTGAAACTTTAAACAATCTTCACCTTTTTTTGTAGAGTTACTTTATAATTATTCAACTTCAATTCAAAAATGTAACAACAAGTTCAAAACATTGGCACCTAGCTAATAAAATCTACTTTTACATCACATAAATGACTCATTTAAATGTCTATTTGTAATCTATAGGGTTAAACAAAGAAAACAAACATGTAGCATCTTGATTTACTGATCTGTAGAGGAGCTATCCTGTAGATGGTTTCTCTGAGACAAAGCCAAGCAAATGTTTGTTTACTGAACATGACTAACTCCTCAAAGGAGAGCATTTCTTACAGAATTATTCAGTGTTTTACTTTGAATATTGATGTTTGTATTTATGATTCTATCATGTTTAAGTAGGCAAAGAAAGTCACTGCAATGCAACTAAAATGTCATTTTGTTTAAACACTCAGAGATTTGGTTTTGCCATTTTTGTTGGATCTCAGCTTAGATTGAGAAAGATGAAGGAGGTGCTGCAGCAGCAGTGAACCAGATGAGAAAATAACATTTCCGTGTTATTTCTGTTCTAGATCTCTAAGATAAATTAGTTTGGCTCACAGATGTGGTATCAATACTTAAATCTCCTGTGTGGCAGGAAGAACTGTCAGTGATACCAGACTTAAAAGCAGAAAAACTGAAATTTTTCTAAACCAAATTTGAATTATTCTCTAATCCTGAAGAAAAAAAGCTTTGGCCGACATAGAAATAGTCTTTTGATGCATGAGGAGAAATACACCCTAACTTTTGCTTCCATGGAGTTCACCCCCATTTTCTGCATAGAGGGTCTTTGCCTCAAAAGTGCTTTTCTGTGTTGGAGATAAGCAGGCATCATTACTGCTGAAAGGGTGTCGGTTCCTGGAAACCAATCTGTTCTGTGATCAATGTGAGGGATTTCCAGGTTCTGCTTCTAAACGATAAATGTCCTCTTCCATAGATGCAGTTGTTTTCTGTCATGCTGTTGCATTTTATTTGCAACAATATAATTATCAATTTGGTAGCTGTATTTATTTAAGCAACCACTTGCTGCCAGTTTTTAAGGCGGTTCTTGTAATAATTTAGTGTTTGGCCTGAGTGTTATGTTTCTCCCAAGGTTTCACAGCTGGGATTACTACCGAGTCCAAACAATCAATAGCAATCAAAGGCCGAGCTTGAAAAACAAATGAGAGACTTCATGCTGGCCACGTTCTTTTCTTGTACTTACATTCTGGTCATTATTCACTTGAGCAGATTTAACTTTACTTGACAGTTTAATCAAAAATAAATTCAGTGGAAGCGTCTTTTTAGCTGCACAGACTCCAGACTGACTGATGCTCTGCCAGCACAGCAGAAATTGTGTCACTGAGCATCACCTGTTTCTACTTTTAGCCTGTAAATCTGCCCGTCTATTTGATCAGCTTCTCTCGCCAAATTAAAAGCATGGCACATCTGTGTCTATTAAGGAAACTTACACTGGCTTCTGCCTGTGAAGGTGACAAAAACTCAAAGTCAGTATATCAGCCACAGGTGTTAATTTAACCGCTGTCAACACAATTGAAAGTTATAGCATATGTGTCCAGCTTACTTTCATGTGTTTGTTATTGTGACTAGACCTGAGGAGGACGATGAGGACTGAGTAGGAAGGGATTACATTTTTTAAATTGTAAATATTTTGCAACCAAATTTAAATAAGAGCTTGAAGATGTTATGGTTCCATTATGTAGTTTAAGCATAAATTACTATTCTCATTCACAAGTCTACACAGCTGTGCTATAAACCTGTCAGAAACGGTGTGATGAAGGCGGTGAGGCAAACACTGTAGACCCAGGTTGAGATGATCGATGGTAGTTTTAATGATAAATAAAGTCAACACAGTCCAAAACTAGTCCAAAAACACAGGCAGCACGACTGCCAGGGCTCAACGCCGGTAGCAACTGATTTACCAATGGACACATGAAGAACTGAGCGCACATTAGACAACGACCCGACAAAGACACAGACACACAGGTGACACTAAATACACAGGGGGGTAATCAGGGAATGAGAAACACCTGGGAGCAATCACGACAACACGAAGACTCGGGGACACAGAAAACTCTAAATAAATACACAGAACATGACAAAACCTGGGCTGCTAATAATTTATGTTACTCCTCTGGAGTTTAATTAAAGGCTTAACGCAGTTCTTCGTTTCTACAGCCATTTATTGTGGACACGTCTTACAAAGTCCCAAAAATGCCGTCAGAACTAAAAACAAAAGGTAACACAAACCCAAATCAGTTCACAATAAATGGAGTATTTACATAAATAAAAGATACAAATAAACAAAACCGTACCTCATTAGCCACATTGACTCCAGAGGAATAAAGTTTCAGCTCTAAGTGTGCCAGATAATGCTTCCCCGGGCAACACATGGTCCGCGGAACAAAATAAAAGGTCCCCCCAAATTTGAATGTACACTTAACCGAACTTAATGAGCATCAACACAAATTTACTAAAACTACCACACATATTAAACTTAATGTTTAATATTAAATAAACTTTAACTCCTGCTACCTTAAACCAAACATAAAAACAATAAACCAGATGCAGTTGTCTTGACAGCAGCTACAATTTATCTGAACTATTCACACAATGTCAAATTTTTGATTAGTAAGAATTATGTGTACAAGTTGAATTATATGTTGTATTTTCTCTGCTTTCTCTGACGTATACATACAGTGACCGACATATTTTAAAGTAGTGGTTTTAATTAGTTTGATGCCATTTGAAGACTCTTATTGTGAAGGATCCCATAAATGAATTCATAATCAGACCCTTGGATCCGACGCTAGCAGTTCAGTAAATTAAACACAGCATTCCAGTCTGCAGAACATAAACATCCAGCTAACTGTTGACGTACTCTTCATCTGCCAGCAGGGTTCTGGTCGTCGCTGGACTTCTCGTTCCCTCTGCACTTACTGAAGACAAAACATCCTGAATAAGCTTTTCTGCTGCAGTTGTAAAGTCCAAAGTAAAACTATTTCTAACAGTCGGTGCTCTTTGGTGGTTGAAATATCCCTGCCCTACTTTCACTGGCAGGGAAAAGTAGTCTGAAACAATTAATTGATAATCAAAAAATTTTGTTTGTTTTTTTAAAGCTCACTATTGAAAATGTAGTTTTAATTAATTTTTTTTAATTAATTCACTAACTATACAGCTATGCTACTATGTCAGTAATCATTAAAAGAAGGCCCAATTTGATCTCTGCTACAAAAAAGTTGAACGTAATGAAGGAAAACAGAACTTGTGATCAAGAGTATTGAAACCTCAATGCATAACGTGAAGCCCAGCAGATTAAATTTTCATATTTTACTATACCCAACCTGCCAGAATCCCAACTTAAATCTGATTAAAATTGAATTTAATTCTTTTTTGTAATAATCCTGAAAAAAAAAAACAAGGACAATGTGACGTTATTGACCTTATAGAGTGTAAATTGCGTCTGTAGTCATCTATAACAGGATGATATGAATTGTTGCTATAAATAAAACAGTAAATAATAAAGTGCTCTTTTCCCAGGGAGGGGCAGACATCCCCGGAGCAGTGGCAGAGGACTTATGGCCGCTGCTCTGGGAACGAAGTGTACCACATCCATTTAGCTGACAGCAAGTTTTTTGGGGAGTATGATGGAAAGAGCTTCACCTACGCCTCCTTTCATGCCCATAAGAAGTCAGTGAATTCTTCTTTGCCAAATTTTGGATTAATTAGTGGCAAATATGACACAGAATAACTTATATCTGAGGTCCGTTTTGAATTTCCCTGCAGGTATGGTGTGTGTTTGATCGGGGTGAAGAGGGAGGACAACAAGAGCATCCTCCTGAATCCCGGACCGCGTCACATCATGGCTGCTACCGACACCTGCTACTACATCAACATCACCAAGGAGGAGAACTCGGCCTTCATCTTCAAACAGGAGGAAAAACATGGGAAGGGTCTCCCCGTCACCGGGCTCTACGACGCCCCCTCCAGGCTGCCTGTGCACAGCATCATAGCCAGCATGGGTAAGACTGAAATGACATGAAATAATCAGTGGGAGGTTATGTAGGTTGGTGTGAAAGAGAAAATAGATGTTTTATTTCTATCAAAACTGCATTTTGTACATTTCTGAATGGTGGCTGGCTTGTTGATGCTTTTGCATGATTTCTTTACTGACCTGCTTTCCTTTACTTTATCGGCTGACTTTATTGTTATGTGCCTGTTTTTGTTTTTTTTGACCTGTGAAAGTTGATCAGGCCACCTCATATGGTAAGTTCATGCATGATGCATCCTTGTTTCTTTTTACACCATAATGTTATTATGTATTTCTTTACAGTTTTAGGGATACCTTACTTAATCTGGATGTGCTGTACAAACAGCTGTACAGCACATACACTCAATTTGGGCTGCAACTAATGATAATTTTGGTAAATAATTATTCTACCTATTAATTAATTGGATTTAAAAAAGGAACATTCTGCAGATTTTTTTATTTTACCACCTGAGTCTTTTTTTGTTCAATATTAGAAGTACATTAAAAAGATTTTTGAATAAGAAACATTTTATTACCTAAATAACCTAAAGTGCAGCAACATAGTTCTCCTTTAGGATATGCTTGATCTTTTGTAGCAAAGGATGCACCTGCAGATAAATAAATCCTTTTAACAACAACATGTGATGTTTTTGCTTGACTTATCAACACAATGTAGGACTAATCTGTTGATTAATTTTTCAATTAACCGGTTAATAATTGAATAAAAAAAGGTGCATATTTAATGCAATTTAATGTAAATACATATTTTTTGTACAGTTTTGGCTTATTTACTTCTCTCAGAATGGCCTTTTTTTGGTTCTTTATACCCCAGCTAACTAATTGATTGACTATTTGACAAATTAATTGATTTCTAAATAATAGTTGACAGTTATTTTAATAATCAATCAATCAAATTAATTGTTTTAGTCCTGAACTCAACAGATGCATTATGGAGTTTTCATGCATCATACTATGAGCAGTTATATGATGTATGTCAAGAAAGTATTTTTTGTATTTATAGATAAACTTCTGTGACTGCAGTTTGCATGCTACTCTGTGTACACAAAGCATTTTTCTGAAAAGCAAGACATTTTCTCCTCAAGACGAAACAGGAAGTTCTGCTGAGTAGACAAAAAAAGTGTCAGAAATGTACAAATGGAGATTAGTTTTATGTGCAAAGAGCTGTAAAACTGTTGTGCATCATCTAATTTCTGCTTCACTTATGAAATAATCTAATTTAGTTGACGCCGCCCGTGTAATTTTTAGGGACAGTAGCGATAGATCTCCAGCACCCCGATCCTCCGGAGGAAAGTGGAAAACTGACCCTTCCCACCGAGAACGGAGCTGGAAGTCGAAGGCCAAGCATCGCACCCGTCTTGGAAATTGCTGACTCCTCCACCATCTTGCCCTGCGACCTCCTCAGTGACCAATCGGAGGACGAGACCAACCAATCAGATGAGGAGGGCTCCGTGGGGTTGGAGTGAGTAGCGCGAATGTGTTTCAGTGCATGAAGAAACACCGGAGCGCGGGAGATTTCTGGAGTTTGGGGTGTTTAGTGAGGCAGCTGCGTCCTGCGTATTGAAATTGATTGATCTCACCTTTCTTCCTCTCCGTCATCCCTCATTGGCTGTAGAAGGAGAGATAGATGAGGTTTCAGCAGGCGTATAATCGGTGTGTCATGATGCTGGAAAACGCAGTGACTAATATCATGACAGGAAGGTCAGCTTTTTTCTTCTAGTGATGCTGATGCTACTCGGATCCTTTTTGCCAATGTCCCTGACGCAGTCGACATCACAGCATCTCAAGAAAATCTTTAGTAATCTTTCTGATGACAGAAATGTGATAAATAGGGACTCGGATGCAGTGAGGAATCAGTCACTAATCCCAAACAGCAACTGTTTGACTGACCCCAACATTAGCAGGTCTCTTAAAGTTTCTCATAACATAACATGTTCTTCTGAGCCTCTGTTACTGCAGAGGCGCAGTGCTAGTGTTGAAACAAGTTAAGAAAAAAGTACAGAGTGAAATTCAAGGTCCCACAGTGCCATCATGTGGCGATTAAGTGGCAACTGCATCTACATTAATGCTGGAAAGTCAAACTGGCAACTTAACGAGATACAACTGATTGGGGTAATGCATCACAAATTAAATGAAGTAAATCAAGCTGCCACTTACATGCAAATCAAAAGAAGTCAAGTTGTTTTACTTTAACATGCATTTTACGCTGCAAGTCATTAGTGAATTGATTAAAGCTGCAGCAGAATCTGATAAAAGGCTGGGAACATGAAACTTTCTTCTGAAAACACTTATTTATGGTGAAAGATTTATTTTATTTTGAAACCAGATACCGGATGTCAAAAAAATAAATAAATAAATTCTTTGCACAACTTGAGGACATATTTCTAAGTCTCAATCTTGAACAATTTTTGTCATATTTCAACCACAAACCTCAATGTAATTTATCGGATTACATGGCTTGCAAATTATTTTTACAAATAAAAATCTGAAGGTTAATGTTGTTTTCAGCTTACTTTACTCTGATCTCCTTGAATAAATCCTGTGTCATCTCGGATTGCCCACATCTTTGCTTCATGTCTTCCTCCCTTCTCTCTCTGCCCATTTCCTGTCCTAATGCTGTCAAAAAAACATAAAAAAATGTGGTGAAGGTTAACTTTCCAGCAGGACAACAACTCTGAACAAAGAATGCTTTCGCTAACAACTAAGTCCTATTTCTGTCACATAAAATGTGTTGTTTATTTCACAAAATATGCAATAGATTGATAAAATTCTTTACAAGGCTTTGTATTTACTTTGTATTTTAGCACAGGTTTCAATCACCTCTAAATTTCTTTGTTTCCTGTCCATTAGCTTTGTGAAGGGCTACCCTCCAAACTCCCCCTACATCGGCAGCTCGCCAACTCTGTGCCACCTGCTGCCACAGAAAGCTCCGTTCTGCTGCCTTCGCCTCGATAAGGTGAAGCTGAAATGGCAGTGTAACATTTCCCTACATCCTTTCCCTTTCTTTCTTCCTCTTACTCATTACAGAGACAATAAGTAATGTGATTTCTCTGCTAAAAACCTGACGACTTCCTGCTGAACTTTGTCTCCACCCAGGGCTGCACACATAACAGCTTTGAGGATGCTAAGGCCTACGGCTTCAAAAATAAGCTGATTATAGTGTCTGCAGAGATGGCAGGAAATGGGCTCTATAACTTCATAGTTCCCCTGCGAGCTTATTATCGGCCCAGAAAGGAGCTCAACCCAATAGTGCTGCTACTGGACTATCCGTAAGACTCTTCAATTTCTGTTCCAGCTTCATGTGTGACTGTTTCACTCGTACAAAGATGCAGAACCAGTGGGCATGCTGTAATGGCATTAGGAACTAATGACTACACCTAATGACTTGTTAGTTTGCAGTCATTTCAAAACAAGCTTGAATAGCATCTGTACATCCCTTACTTTGTTTATGCAAGCATCCATTAATTTTTTGGATTAGTTCTTTTTCTGTTTAAATTTTCAATCACTTTTTCCAGAAAGCGAAAAAGAAAATCACACAAATGTGGAGCCAGGAAATGTCTTTTTCTCGATGAATTTCCATTAGCAGCTCATTTTTTAGCAAATCCTCCCACTGCTTTGCTCAATTAAATACTGATTCCACTTCTGTTTCGAGGGAAATTCTAGCAAATATTCCCATTCCTCATCAGCACGCAAATTTCAGGAAATCATTCAAATTGTCTCATAATCTGTCAGTGAGGTTTTGTTCCATAATTTCTGTTTCCTGCAGACCAGACAACCACTTCTTAGAGGCCATTTGCTGCTTTCCAATGGTTTACTTCATGCCTGGAACTATAGATAAGTAAGTGATCTGAAGTAGGACATGATGATTATTTGTTTTATTTGAATCAGAAAAGCAGCAATACCAGAATTCCTAAATACTTGTTTCTCAAATGCATCAGTTTGGACAACCTGCTCCAGTGTGGAATAATCTATGCTGATAACTTGGTGGTTGTGGACAAGGAGAGCACCATGAGTGCTGAGGAAGACTACATGGCGGACGCCAAGACTATTGTCAATGTCCAGACAATGTTCAGGTAACAAATGGAGAGGCTCATTGTTTACAAATATTAACTCCGAAACCTAATGCTTTAGCTCTAGTGAAAACAGGATTCACTTAATGGATTCTGTCTCTTTTCACCACTTCAGATATCAGAATGAGTTCATTTAAAACTTCAACTTAGCTGTGAAAGTACTCTTTTATGTAGTAAAAGAATTAAAAACATCCGTGGTTGTTCTGAATGAGCGTCTTCTGAGTACCAAGCTTTTATTTCAGTGAAAAAAAAGCCGTCATCTTTCCTCTTCCTCCTCCTCACTCAGATTGTTCCCCAGTCTCAGCATCATCACGGAGCTCACGCATCCGTCCAACATGAGGTTCATGCAGTTCAGAGCCAAGGACTGCTACTCACTCGCTCTGTCCAAACTGGAGAAGGTTGGTGTTTCTAGACAGATCTTTAACTTAGAACATCCTTTTTCTGTTTGACAAAGACAAAAATCTATTTTGCAGCTACTTGGTGAGCAAAGATATAACTTTATTGCACCATTACTTTTTTTTCTTCTTTTTTTTTGCATTGGTAGACCGTGCGTACCCGTATGTCTTGACTAGTTTGCCTGTCAGAAAACGTAATAGTTTAAGTATTTTTCCATCAGTCAGTAATGTCTGTTTTTAACAAAAACTTGTTCTATAAAAGCAGTCTGGTGTTAAATGAATAACACCTTTTGAAGAAAACAAAAATAATACATTTTAACATAAAAGTTACACTGGACAAAGATAAAACAAATTCACCTGGTGAAGCTTTGGTGAGTTATGTGTAGACCGTGTAAAAATTAGTTATTATACATTCTTGAAACTCAGTTCAATTGAGTTTATTTTAAACTTCTTGTTCAGCACAAATGTAACCTTATTACATTTTAAAAATGAAACAAGTTCAATTTACATTTGACTAAAAATAATATTTTTGTCCAAATCCAGTTCAAATCACTTCAGTTGATTCCAGAACAATCCACACATTTAAATTGAGTTAGAGCTAATTCCATCCTAAAATAACACAATAAAGTCTAGTTAAGAAAGCTGAGCTGTCGTTTCAAAATTATTTTTCCAATATCCCTCATCGAGAAACAAGAACATGGCGACAGTAGAGAGGAACCACTCCTCTTTAACAGGAATCTGTGTTCAAATTACAAATGTGTGCAAAACTTTGTCAATATTCTGTTAATCTCAAACAACACAATTTTGTAATTGCTGTGTTTCTAGTAAATAAGGAATTAGATATAAATCACATGTGAATAAGTTTATTCACTTGATAAGTCACTGAAAAACAAGCCGCGGGAAGGAGACACAGCTGAACAGAGACATTGACTACAGAAACTGTGGGTAAGAAAAACACTTTCTGTGGAGTCATTTCTGTAAAACACAGAGCTGATGACACAGTAGGTCCCTCAGTGGCTCTACCTTTAAACGAGACACAACTGAACAAAGAAACTTTGGGCTAGATGTGCACAACAGGCCAAAAGTTTGGAAGCTACATTCATTTTCCACAGATGGTTTCATTAGTTTACTTGGACCAAAATAAATTGCTATAAAAAAGGTCACTAATAGAATCTGTGTTTTGTTTATTTTCCAGTTATTTTTGCATGGACTTGGCTTTTATTCATCTAGTTTACTAATAATGGCATAACGTCTGCACGATATGCAACTGTATTTTTTATTTTTGCACTGACTCTGAGCATTCTTGTCAGCAATAAAACTAAGCCTCTTTTCTTTTAACATTCATTCAGCAATGGTCTGGTAACGTCAATTGTGGGAAATCGTGTATATCAATGAACGAAAAGTCTGAATATACAGTAAGTACTTACCACCTTTCTTAAAGACAAAAAGGTAATTGTGAAGAGAAGCTTAGAGTCACTTCCAAAACTGCTTGCAAACTTTTGGCCTTTAGTGTATTCCGTAGAAAACAATATTTGTCCATCCGATAATTTCTTGCCCTGCATCACCAAAAACTTATATTCAGGGTTTTTTTTCCTTTATGTAAAGATTCCTTATTCATTTTGTTAATGTTTTTTCAAATATTTCACATAAAACTTAAAAAGTATTTGAACTTATTAAACCTAACAATTTAAGTCTAAAATTGAATCAAAACATTTTTCCCTTCAACACTGCAAACACACAAAATCCTACAAAGTGTTTTTGTCTAGTTTATACCACAAATTTTATCTTATTCCAAGTGTACTAACTCATAAGTAACTTTTCACAAAGATTGAGGAGCTATTTTTAGTCAATAATACCCCAATATTGATTTTTTTTTAAAGTGCTAATTCCAACGGCAGATTTTTGTTTACATATCACCTTTCTAAAAACATTTTGCCAAACCTTTTTGCCTAAATCATCTTCAAAATAATGACTATTATTAAAAATGGTTATTTTAAGAAGGTGACAATATAACAAGACATTTTTAATAATAAAGAAACTAGTAGATTTTTATTAACGTTAAAGACTTAATATTATTGACTTAAAACCAACCTAAATCTTGCTGAAAAGTCACCTGTAAGTTGGTTTTAAGATATTTGCAGTAGAAACTTCACAAAAGCATTTGATAATTGTTTTGTGTTTTTGCAGAGCATGCTGGTGCAAAATAAAATAACAGCTGTTGAATAAACATAAAAATGTTTTCATTTCTACTTGGACATTTTTTCCCTCATTTTTCAGATTGAGCGCGATAAGGGCTCCAACCTGGCCTTCATGTTCCGGCTGCCGTTCGCTGCCGGCCGGGTGTTCAGCATCAGCATGCTCGACACTCTGCTGTACCAGGTGGGAAAGCAGACCTGCAGAGTTGACCTTTATAGAAAAGATTAAAATGATAATAGACCTGAGGCATATACAGATCTGTTGCAGAGCCTAATTTCTCTTGCTGTACCGCCGCAGGTAAATTATCACATGGGGGTTTTTTTCTTCTCTTTTGACAGTCGTTTGTTAAGGATTACATGATTGCTATTACACGGCTTCTGCTCGGACTGGACACCACGCCCGGATCGGGCTACCTGTGTGTTGTACGTAACAAAACCTGAGAGTTTCAGTAGATAAAACTTGTGTGAAATGAATCAACTCGATCGCTTTTTTCTCCGTCCTCAGATGAAAATCACGGAGGAAGATTTGTGGATCAGGACTTACGGCCGACTCTTCCAGAAATTTTGTTCTTCCAGTGCTGAAATTCCCATTGGGATCTACCGCACTGAGTCGCACATGTTCTCTACATCAGAGGCAAGCAAAGTTTAATGAATCGCCTCATTTCAGAAGCGGACCAAACCATCAAATCTGGCTTTATTTTCCATCTTATTTTTAAATCAGAGAGTTTTATTTAAATAGCTCTGTTAAGACAGAAGGAGTCTTAACTTTGGGATATCTTTATTCTTTCTCACTGATTCTTTCTATTTGCATTATGTTTCTTGTTATTTTTACTTTGCTCCACTTTAAATGGATTTTCTTACCTTGTTTGCTTCATTAGTTGTTGTATTAGATGAATGTTGCAAGCTGGCAGCAACTAATACAAAACAGAAGAAGAAAATTAACTTTTTGCCTGGTTAACTCTATTTATTTTGTGCTTTATTTGATGGTGATGAATTATTTCATTTAATTTCAAACTAATAAATTGGTTTCAGGTCATTTTACCCTTTTACTAATTCAGATGTTGAAAGTTTGTACACCCCTCCTGCAATGCCACAAGACATAAAAGTAATGGACAGATTTAATTTCAGTATTTTTCCACTTTTAGTTTACACATCCTGTATATCTTTAAAAATTTTCCTCTATAAATTTGTTTTTCAATTATATATCATATTGAGGATGTAAAATAGTTTTCATTTGGTACCTACAATTTCACATATTGTCTATTCCTGCTTCTATTTTGTTCCCATAAGTAAATAATTGCAAATAAGTTCATTTCTTTTCATACTAAAGTATTTAAAAACATTGTTGAAATGAATGGTGTAATTTAATTTGATTGCGTAACATTTCATATAAACTTTATAGCCTATTATAAAGTATGACAGGTTATGACCTCCAATCAAACCAAATTAACTATAAGTGGAGTTTTTTTCTTTTTTCTCAAAGTCATAAGTTATATCTCTTTACATTAGCCTATGTATACAATTTAGAAAATTACTTTAAATAATTTTTGTTGCCAAAGTGTGTATGAATTCACCCCCTAGTGGATTACGGATTCTGAAAAATTTGGGTACAAAATGACCAAAACAATTTAAATATAAATGAGTGAAGGGGTGAAAAGACCAGCAGCCAATTTAATTGCTAACTTGAATTTGAGTTAAATAAACATTAACATTTCTATTGTTAATTTCTTACTGTGTAAGTGAATTTTGAAATGGTAAATATACAATATTTACTATTTAACAAGCCAATTTTTAAGCTTCAATGATTTCCTTTGCTTTGAATGCTTCATCTTTCATTGCATCTTTCTTTGTTTGGATGTCTCCTTGGCCTTCTCTTTCAGAGGAAGGACAGTAATGCGCAGGTAAGTCTCTGTTTTGATAATCTACCGGGTTAGCAGAAGTAAGACAGAGAGAAAGATGTGTATCAGAGGCAAATGTTTGTTGCTTTCAAAGTTTCATAGAAAGGTGTTTCCTCTTCACCCTGCTGCTGTAGTCTCAAGTGTCCATCAACGCCGGACATGGGGAAGAGCATCAGGGCCGCGCAGGGTCCTGGAAAGAGAAAACAGCCCACAGAAACTCCACCACAAGTGACCAATCAGAGCATCCGCTGCTGAGGAAGAAGAGCATGCAGTGGGCTCGGCGGCTGAGCAGGAAGAACGCCAAACCAGCGAGCAGAGCGGAGCGCATTTCGCAGCAGAGACTCAACCTGTACCGGCGCTCTGAGAGGCAGGAGCTGTCAGAGCTGGTCAAGAACCGGATGAAGCATCTGGGCCTCCCGACTGTGGGATACGGTGAGCGCGACTGTTTAAGGAATGCAAACTTCAAACAATATTTATTGTGTAAAATACTTGAATACAGTTGTTGACAATTATTTGTGTTTATCTTTCTTCCATCCAATTGCGATGATCATTTCCTCTCAAAAATTATCAGTGCAACTGCCAATGTTTGCTGCAGATTGGAGGGGTAGTTCAATAAATAATTTGAATTTTGGAGGCAGATGTAATGTAGTTGGTTGAATTTATACTCAGTGAGCAAACTTTACACACATTTAGATCTGTAAATTGGTGAAATCTGGAAAAGAGTGAAGAGTCTAAGTTGTACATCTACTGATGTACAACTGAGACACTATTTAAAATGCAGAATCGACCAGAGAAAGCTAAACATCAGATTTGCGTTTTGCATTTTTTAATCGTCCAGCCCACTTTTCTATACATGATTAACCCGACTAGTCCACAGTCTCAACTTTTACCTTATCTTTTGTCAAACGCCAAAGTGTGGTTTGTTCCCACCAAACTGATTCCAGTGGTAACATGAAGCTAAAACACTTTTACCGCTCTCACACTATGGACTATCAGATTCTGTGGCCTAGGAAGACACAACTCCATAGTAAACAAATGCTCCAACACTAATGTTGCACCAATGACCCAGCAGCATTACTTAGTCTCACACTACGCTGTGCTGTCTCAATTGATATACTGTGGATTCACTCACATCAGCATGTCGGATGCTTGAAACTAACAGTAAAACATATTTTCTATTAGTCATTGGACCACTTGTTGGTGAAAACAACAATAAAATTATAAATAATTTTAAAATATGACATATAAATAGATTGCTAAACTGTCTTCCTGCATTACAATCATCCATAAAAATTCAGAACTTGAACTGGAAGCGATGTCTGCTGTAATGAAAGCTGGTAAAACCAGATAAGATCAAATTCATTCACCATTCTTGTTTGGCACTGGATTTGTTTTGGTGGAAGAACTATAAAGAGGGTTTTTATAAGACTTGATGTTGACAGAGACCTGTTCTCTGCTAAATTAACTCACTTTAAGTGATTTTACTTAATTTATAGAGGAATAGTGTTAGTCTCTCACTTTTTTGGCTCATATGGTTTGTACATTTTCTTTTTTGATGAAAAATGTGACAAAAAGCCTTGAGAGGATCCGTCTGAAACCAGGTATCAGTATTGTTTGAATAAAATAAGTATTGTTTACTTCCATCAAAACACCTGTTATACAGTAATAATATTACTTAAACTTATAAAAGTTAGAAGAGTCTACAAGGTCTCAATGAATGCTTTGCCCACTGAGGCTCAACTCAACCAGTTAAATTATTCTGTTGTGGGATCAGCTGTGTTTAAAACTCCAATCTGTGATACAGCTATTTTACCTCATCCCATTTCTCTCCATGGTGGATTTCATTAATTTCACTCAGTACCATGATCCTTCAGAAAATCCCATCTCCTTGGTAACCCTCATTAACATCCATGCAGCCATAATTCACACACATGCGATACAAACAAGTGAACATGAGCAGATACTGCATGATGATTCAGGAGCATTAAACTTTGAATGAGTTGCATTTTGCCTGCATCCTCCTTCAGTTTCATGCATTTTCTACTTTCTGCTTCATGCTTAAAATCAGAACCACTTTCCAGATGTGTTGCAGATGTAAGCCTTTGTGTTTAATGTGGATATAAGAAGCATACACACCTTTGTAAAAATGCAATGTTTTTGTGATTTAAAAAAACTTAAACCCAGTCAGCCTACTGTCATATAAGGGACACTAGAGCCCACAAAAGACCCCCTGGAGGGGTAAAACAAAAAAAAAAACTTTAAAAAAAAAAAAAAAAAAAAAAAACTTAAACCCTGATAAATCATTTCAGAAATGTTCAATGCAATGATTTTGTCCATTATCTTCCACTAAATATGGGTTTATTTTCTACAATCAACTCTTTTGTTTAGTTTACTTTCAAAATTGTCCCAGAAACAATGGCATTGTTTTTTGAGACCATTTTCAACTAACATAATGTTGATGGCATAATAATGTAAGAACACATTCTCAAAGAGCATTGGCTTTAAATTCTAATAATCATTTAACACTGGAAGATAATTTAGATATCCAAAATAAATAAACAACAAATAAAATAAATTATAGCGCTTCTGTAAACAAAATTGTTCTTCAAATAAAGAGCTGGTTGAGACCAAAGCACCAGACTGAAGACTTTTATCAGTTTCCTGTAGAGAAAAGAGAAAAACGATAAGTTATGCAAATGGAAATAATTGAGTTTGTTTTAATTTATCATGCAATTATCTGATTTATTGATTATTGTGACAGGCCCAGACAGGAGTCGGACTTGTGCTAGAAGTCTAAAAGAGAATGGAGAGAGTACAGTCCCCTGTGGTGCTCCAAAGATTTTATGTTGGATTTCATTTCAAAAGTCAAGTTCGTTTTGGTGAAGCTATTGGATGTTTAATATGGATGTACACATAATGTCTCCATCTTCAGTTTTTACCTGAAGACAGTTGAAGAAAAGTAACCCCATATCATGATGCTGCTGCCACCCCCATATTTAACTGTGGGTTTGGTGCTTATTTCATTTTGAACCAAATGTCACCATCATAGCACATCATTTCTAATGGTTTTTGGAGATTTCAGACAACTCTTAATGATTTGTTTGGGGGAAACGTATATGTGGGGAATACTGATACATATTTGATCAGTTTTCATCTGGTCTTTTTTACCACTTATGGTGAAGAATCCAGTTTTAGTAAGATTATTGTTGATAAACTGTAGCTTCAGCTAAATAATTCAAATCTCTCTATAAAAGCTCAACTTTTGTATTGCAGACTGATAGTTGTTTCACCAAATAGGTAATCTGAGTTTATTCCAGCTTTTCTATTTCTCTCCTCTAAACGTTTTGTTTGTTTATCAGTTTTTCTGTCACAATAGAGTTGGAAATCATCCTAAATTATTTACCTTGGCTGCTAAAATCACAAAAACTGGGCATTGTACCAGGGATGTTTATGCCTTTGCTGCAGGATATTTAAAAAGTAAATCATCTGGAGGTGTTTCCATACACACAGCAATGCATGAGCTCTTTGCTTTGCTCTCACGTGTCACCAAAAAAAAAGTTTCCAAAGCTTTCACTGCCTGCCTGATCTTTTTTTTATTTCTTCTTCTTCTTTTTGTTTTTCCCCTTCTTTCTCTGACTCCTCTGTCTCCCCTCTCTTGGCTTGTAGAGGATGTTTCTAATCTCACTGCGAGTGATGTCATGAATCGAGTAAATCTAGGATATTTGCAAGGTAATTTATGTCATTCATTACCCATTTTTTACAAAGTGAGTGCTTATGTCCAAGGTGGAGAAAGGAATTTGTCCTTTCGCCAGCATCCAGTAAAAGCCAGTGCTTTGAATTATTAAAGAGATTATCAAATAGTTTTGTATTATTACATATCTAATTACGTTAATGACAAGAAGAAATGAGGACGTTGACGTTAACAGTGAATACCGTTGCTTAGAGTTGCAGGATATCTCAGAGCAGCCGTATACAGAGGGGACAAGGCCGTCAGGTTAGCTGGTTGATCACAATACTGCAACTTCACTGCATGGGTGTGTGTGCGTGGGGGTGGGGGTGTTTCTCTGTGTGTGTGTGTTTCCTGCCAGAATGAGTGTTAGATCAGCAGCCAACCTCTCACTCTCCTGTCTCTCTCTCTCTCTGTCTATCTGGTCTTTGCTGCATTGTGTTCCTGTGAGGTGACGTCCCAAATGGCTAGAGTCCTGCAGGGCATCAGAGTTTGGCTTAAAGAGTGGAGTGGAGTGCATTATGTCTGTGGATGGAAGGTTAGACTCAGAAACAAAATTTCTTCTAAACTTAGAGGAGGAAACGACGTCCTGCTCTGCTCCGTAGCGTCCTGTTATCTGTAGCCTGTTTCTTTCTGAACATCAGTGAATCTCTGAGTGAATTATAGCTCCATCTATACCATGGTCATTAAATCAGTTCTGTAAGCTGGTGCTGCAGAGCATTTCACTGAAATGTTAAATCTGCTGTAGGAAAATCACAGAACATAACTGAAAACACTTCATGAACACAAAATCTTATTACGGTTTAGTTTCTAGTGCAAATATCTTATTGCACTTGAAATCAGACAAAACTAACTTACGCGTAACTTTTCAGCAAGATATAGGAGATTGTTTTAAATAAATAATTCCTTAATATTGATGAAAAAAAACTAGTTTCACTGGCTGATTATTTCACTTTTAACATCTGAAGGATTATTGACATGATTATAAGTGATAATCTGCCAGTGGAACTACAACTTTTTATCAATATTCAGGAAATATTGATTTAAAACAAGCTCTTATTTTTTACTGAAAAGTTACTTGTTAGTTTTGTTTGATTTAAAGTCCACTAAGATACTAAACCAAAATTACTTGGTATTTGTTTTAACTCGTATTTGAAATTCATCAAATTGATTTAGCAAGAGACAAGTTTTTAAGTTCTGGTAGCTCATTAATCTTTAATAGTGAAGTATTGTAACTTCAAACTGTAGTTTAAACAATTTTTTCACATTAGGTGAGATAACTGCTCTGAGGTACACATTTCTGTATTTTCACTCACGTTGTCAAGTTAGAATAACTACTTAGTTTAAGTTAGAAGTATTTAAATCCTCAAACAAATATCTAATCTGGTAATGCATTTTATTAAACATCACAATAAATTCTGCTTTAAAACTTTTAGTTTTAACAGGGCTTAAAGACGATCTCCGACTAACAGTTTCAAAATGTATATTTTCCTTAAAAACACACAAGAGGCATGTTAAAGTAACTAACTCACACATGATAGAAAACATGCTATTAACAAAAAGTTAACACAACTTACTACTGGATGTTTATCTTTCACAAACCCACACATTGAAGTCTAAAACGTTATTTGATTTAAAGAGTAGAAGTTAGTAGACACAACTGAAAGTGTCTCAAATGTTTTACAGTGTAGTATTCATCATTGTCGGATCAATAAATATTGGCAAACTGTCAGTAAAAAGCTGTTGGCCATGGTATATAACCCTGATCTAATCCTCTGAGGATTTTGTTGTTAGGTGTGGAATAGAAGAGAAACTAACAAAAACACAAAATCTTTCCAAATATTTTTGTTTTAGTTTCTAGAGGAAATGTTTGACACTTGGAATAAAACAAAACTAACTTTTCAGCAAGAAATATGAGCTTGTTTTACATTAGTAATTTCTTAATATTTATGAACAATTACTAGCTCAACTGGCAGATAATTTCACTTAAAATATGAGGGAAAATATCTTGTAAATGAAATAATCTGCTAGAGGAAAAATTACTTTTCATCACTATTAGCAAACTATACTGTCGATAAAACAGTCCTGAGTTCGACTCCCGTCCTCGGTTCCTTTCCTCCTTTCCCTCCACCTCTTCCTGTCAGATTACTGTCAAATAAAGGCCACTATTTTAAAAAATATTTTTAAAATACATCATTTGAATAAAATTAAAGTGCTGTGTACTTTTTACAACAGTAAATTATCCTTCCACTGAAGCACAGCCAGTTTATAGTTAACATTTCTAAATTACATTTTAACCAAATGACTTCTTTTATAATATTCAAGCCTTTCTGAATATCGTCACTTTCCTAAAATAATGGCTTAAGTTATTCTGTCAAAAAATAAAAAAAGAAATTCCTTTTGGCAAAAAATTACTTGGGGACTATTTTAGGAAAGTGACGATGTGAAAACTGAGACAATGAAACATTTTCTTAAACTTTTTTTTAAATTTTCATCTTCACATTCAAGTTGAGCATAGTGATTAATCGTAGAATGTGATTAATCTGATTATACTTTTTAATCGATTGACAGCAAGCTCTTATATCTTTTTGAAAAGTTACTTGTAAGTTGTTTTTTTTAATCTCATTTCAAGTCTTCTGAGATATTTGCATAAGAAACTCAACCCAAAATTCTTGGTAAGATTTAGGGGTTTTTTGCAGCGTGAACAAACGTTACGGTCAGTGAGTGGATCAAACCTGACCTCTTCCACTCTCACACTCCCGATGTGTTCTGCTTCACTCTCAGTCTGGTTTGAGTCGTTCTGCGTTTGGTCCGGTCTGACGGATGCTGGAGCATGTCCTCTGTGTCTGTGGGCTTGTCACCTGTCACCTCCGGGGCTTCAGCGGGGGAAGCTGAGTGTGCTGTCCTGTGGCATGGCCCCACCAGCCTGCTGCGCCCGTGTGGAATGCGCAGGACGTGCAGCGAATGCAATGGAGGGGTGGGGATTATATCTGTGGCGGACTCTGTCTGCATGTTGGCACCGTTCTGACGCTGCGCATGGTGGTTCTGTTCGGGTCAGCGGGCAGCATGTGGGCCTCCCCTTGTTCGACGGAGTGGCCTGTCAGTAACGGTTAGCCCTTCTCTCTTTCCCACCCCGCCTGGCTTTGTAAAGGGCCACAAGCAGGTGGGTGATGGAGACACACGCGCCCTCCTTTCCTTTCCTCCGTCCATCACAGAGTCCAGTAGGAACCACAGGCAGAGAGCACAGCACCAGCACACCAAAACACAACACACTGACAGAAACACTGAGACTTTCAATTCCTGATTTAATGAAACCTGTTCATTTTGCTCAATCTGGATGTATAATTAAAGTTCGCCAAGAATATTTAATGCTTAAAGATGTAGTTGATTTACAAATGTCACATGGTTCCTTTTAAGTAATTTGTACAAAAGAGGATTAGGACCACTGAGAAAAAAATTCTCAGGAGTTTTAAATAAAAGTCAAAATTTTGAGGAAAAAGTCAGAATTCTGAAATTAATATCAAAATTAGAAGAAAAAGAGTCAGATTTCTGAGGGGAAAAAATTAAATTCTCAAATTAAAATCAGAACTCTGAGCAAAAATTGGAATTCTGAGGAAGAAAGGAAATATTCTAAAAGATACGGCAGAATTCAGAAATTAAAGTTAGAAATGTGAGAAAATAAGTTCTAATTTTAAGAAAACAGTAAAAAAATCTGGAATTAAAGTCAAAATTCTTACATTAAAGCCAGATTTCTTTTTCAGTGGCCCTGATCCCAAATTTATGAGGTAAACCTACATAAATCTTTGGCTTCTTTCTTCTGGTGCTGCTTGTCATCAGTAGATGCAGCTGAATGTTTTCTATATTTACTGACAAGTTCACTTTTAGAAAATCCCAACTCGTCCCTATTAAAGCCTTATTAGCATTTTTTTAGAATAACTCATCTTTCGCATTTAAATTACATTTTTCAAACTCGAGAGGGCCACATAAGCGTTGTGTTCTTAAATTTCATTTTATTAATCAAATTAAAGCATGTTTTTGTATCTGTGCTTCCAGATTACAACAATATGACTTTAAGAAGTACTCATCGAACAAAGACAGCAATTTATTCATATTTTAACCATTTGTTAATGGGTAGTTTTATCAATACTTTCAGCCACAACTGGTCCAAAATGAAAATGAGTTTTTCACCCTGATTTAGATTTAACTCTTCAATTTGGAGTCGATTGGGTGAAATTTAAGATGAACACTGCCACCATCCTGCAGCTTGGAACAACTTCAATCTATTACACATTCATTATTTTATGTGTAAAACATGGTGGAGGCAGTATCATGGTTTGGTTTGATGAGTTATTAAAGGTTCTTATTTAATCTGGTAAAACACATTATGAGTGTGAAACTTCTTCTCCACATTATTCAGATTAAAATCTCTAACTTCAGAAATCTAGGATAGTTTTGCCTCTCAGATTTGTGATTTTTTTTCCCTTATAGATATAATTGATCTCTTTTGCTCCGGTTAAATTTGTGGTTACATAAAAGCTTGATATTCAGAATAAGCTTAAAGAAAGTTGCATCACCAGAAGCTTTCAAATGTTTAAATGTAAATTTTAAACTGAACTTGTTTAAGCAGAATTGTGACAAATTGTCTCAGTTTTTTCCACATGATTACTGCTATAAATAACAGACTGATGATACGAAACAAATTAGACTATAGATTTACATAATCATATAAACTTATGGTTCTTATTCATTCATTTCATAGATGTAAGATTTTCCATTTATTCTTTGCAGCACTTATTCTAGAGCATAATGTATACATCATGTAAGTATCATTATTCTCTAAATTCAAATACTGATAATGACTAACGTCTGCTTCTCAACACTAAATAATAAAAGAACACTAATAAAAAAATGCATTCTAGATGTTAAACTCAAATTACTTTGCAGACTTTAAGGTTTTTACAGTGTCCGAGTTTAGAGGTCGTGTTTTTTGGCTGATTTGTGGTCTAATGGAGGAGGATGAGGGAGGGCTGCAGAGCGGCTCTCATGGTCTCTCTTGTCTCTTTTTACAGATGAGATGAACGACCACCAGAACACGCTGTCCTACGTTCTCATCAATCCTCCTCCCGACACCATGCTGGAGATCAACGACATCGTGTAAGGACGCCGTTTCCTGTCAGGCAGCTTTGGTTGCATTTCGTCTGGTTTTACCTCCATCCAGGCGTCTGCAGCATCAATCTCAAAAAATTATCAGGACAACTTTGTATCAATATTAAGAAATTACTGATTTAAAACTAACAAAC
Source organism: Xiphophorus couchianus (assembly GCF_001444195.1). Classification (NCBI taxonomy): domain Eukaryota; kingdom Metazoa; phylum Chordata; class Actinopteri; order Cyprinodontiformes; family Poeciliidae; genus Xiphophorus; species Xiphophorus couchianus. Next base: position 6,876,918 of record NC_040239.1, read on the forward strand.
TAACAGTAGAAAAGATTCTTCTGTGCTTCTCTTTTAGATAGAGAAGCCCAGAGAAATCAACTATTAGCCATCAGAATATTTTCTACTTGACCTGTTCACTACAAAAACACAAAATCTTACCAAGTAAGATCTAGTTTCTAGAGCAAATATCTTGAAATAAGACAAAACTGAGCAAGATATAGAGGCTTATTTTAAGTAAATATTTCCTTAATATTGATATGAAAAATGTATCAGTTCCATTAGAAATTACTTCATTTGTAACGGCAGAAAAATATCTTGTAATAAGTGAAATAATCTGCGAATGGAACTAGTACTTAAGAAATCACTTAATTAAAATAAGTTCCTATTTCTTGCTAAAAAATGTACTTGTAAGTTAGTTTCATCTTATTTTAAGTGTAATAAGATATTTTCACTAGAAACTACACAAAAATGCTTGATGAGATTTTGTGGTTTTGCAGTGTAATCTTTGAGATATAAACTGAAAAAATAACTTCAAAATCTAATTAGTTTGAACGTGGCTTAAAGAAAATGCAAAAATGTTAATTTTTCATTTTGCATAAGTTAAACATAACTTTTTCATGGGGTTTAGTGGATACATTTTGCTCATCTGAAATGATGTTTAGGTTATTGATTCTGTCTGACATATTGATTCATGTGAGGTTATTAAGATATCTTTATGTTTTCAACATGAGGCAAACATTAAGATCAACATTAGTGAACATACAAAACATATGATAGAGACCTGTATCTTACTTGTAAATTAGTTTTATTTTGTGTATACTAATACATTTGCACTAGAAACTACACAAAAATATACTTGTGTTTTTGCAGTGCACTGATTCTGGTTACTGGCTGATTTTTTTTTTAGCTTCTGTATGAATGTTAGCTAGCAGGTATAAACAGAAGTTAAGCAGCAGGAGGTTGCATAATATTTTAATCGTCTTAGAGTAACAGATGAAGAATAACATGGATGATTTTGTCCTTACAGGTACATTATTCGCTCTGACCCTCTGGCTCACATGCCAGAGGACTCACAGATGGGACAGGCGGCCCGAAACACCAAGAACCAACAGGACTTTGGCGCACAGTCAAGAAATGAGACTCACCTTTAAAAGCTTTGAGTCTTTGGTTCTATGAGCGTCGATAGATCTCATATACCTCGCACAAACGAAGGCCAGACAGGGGCGGTGATGAGGTGTTCATAGTGAATGTGCATTAAGTGTCTCTCAGCCTGAGACCAGAGATTAGCCACATCCTAAAAGACGGCCTTGAGATTCCCGTTTTCATCAGAGCTGCCATTGGAGGATGCATGAAGAGTGCCTAGTCATCACTTCCCCTCACAAAACTCCCTGCAACCGAGAACCTGAACGCAGCTTCCTCTGTCCAGCCCGACTGCAGAGAGCAGAAGGGTTATTGGACGTAATCGGATGGTTAAAGCCGGTTTCTGTGCCGATAGATAAAATAATTTAATTTCATGTTTAGCTCAGGTGGGGGGAAGCTGCCCTTGTGCCACTATCAGCTTTTTGCCAATTTCTTCACCTGTTTCTGCTGATAATCAGAAACTAACTGAAAACCATTCACATCCGACAACTTAAACATCACAGTTTGCTTTTAAAGAGAGCTGATGATTTAATTGGTTTTCAACATTTTCAAGTATTACCAGGAAATTAAGGTACATGTGCAATTTTCTTCTTTTATGTCACTTTCATTTATTCTTGTGAACTTTTTGTCTTTACAGGCACATTGTTTTAAATTTATTACGTGCTTACACCAGTTGCACCTTTATTAGCCAAGATAGCATTTCTCTCTGTAATTTTGTCAGTTGTTGAAAAATGAACATTGTTAAATTATTTCCCTGTTAGAAATCATGACAGCTCCACATTATGCCGTTTTATTTATTTGTAAATACTGTTATTACTGTGCCATTTTTCTATTTATTTTGTGACACCAGTGGGGTTTTTTGTATCATTTTCAAACCTGACTGCAACATCTGCTGCTGCTGCCATGCAAAAAGTAAACGTACAGAAGAAAGAACATACAGTTAAGGAAATACATATTTTTAAGGAGGCTAATATACCAAATTATACCTGATCAGTGCCAAATTTAACCAACTGTTGATCATAGTACTTGCTATTTAAATCAAATTTGTGTTACTTGTTAGAAAAAATTAATTTAATGGAAGTTGACTATGGCCACTGGAAAAAAAATAATCTCAAAATTCTGACTTTATTTATTTTAATCTCAGAATTCTGAGCTTAATCCTAGAATTTGAAGAAAAAGTCAGAATTTTGACTTTTGTAGTGGCCCTAATCTTTTTCCATAGATTTTTTTCAAAAACTTAAATTAGAATTAATTATTTTTATTATTTATTGTGTTTGTCCATCCATATCATGGCTAAAGTTGAAAGAAATACTGACTTTTACAAAAAAATGTTTTATCGGTCTGAGAGTTTTAGACAGGAAAGTTAGATGTGAGAGACATGCAGCTAAGACTTGAGCTGTGCTTTACTCCTGCTCCTCCACACTACCCTGAAATACTGACTTTTTAAAATATTTGGGAGGAAATTTTCTTTTTTGTTGCAACATGTGACTCTTAAACTAGCAAACCATTAGCTCAGCTAAGTTTAGTGTGAAGTTTTAGCTACTGAGCATGAATAGCCAAACTCTACACATGCCGACTTCAGTGAACTGGTTGACATGTAATTTTTGTACATCTGAAAAAGAGCAAACACTTTTTCTCTGCACTGTAAACCATATAAATATATAAAGTTACAACTACAACTGTTTCAGATAGATCATTAGTGGAAGTCTTTTTTCTGTTTTTGAAAACTTAAAACCCGATTTGACAAAAAGAATCTGAGCTATAAAATCATTTTGATTGTAAACGACTAGCACACTTTAAATGGCCTTTTAAGTTCTGCACAGCAGGATATTTTGCACAGGTATTCACAAACATAATCTAGTGTTTGTCATACATTTTTAGATTTATTTTGAAAACTAAGTGCTGTGGTTTGTGTACACCGCAGTTTCAGTATTTATCCCCGAGTCATTAATTTTCATCTGTATCTTGGTTTAATCACTATAAATATGAATTGTATACATGGCTTTGTAGCCATGAAAAGTAAAAAGGACTTGAACTATTTTTGCACTAAGCTCTGTGGCGACGTGCGGAGCGTGACAGCATGACCCTTTAATTGGAATCTGTAGAACATGGACGATATTTACCGGCAAAGCAAAGACCCATAATGCTTTCATTAGCATGACTTCAGATGTTTGCAGATTTTAATTTTAGGTATGCTGTTCTTATTTCTCATTCCAAGCAATCCTAAAGTGATAGAGAAGGGATTGCTTTGTTTGTTTGTTTTTAAATGGTCCAGAAATCGTGTTTCACAGAGTCAGAAGTAACAGTTCAGTCAAAGCGACTGTGATGGAGGATGCAACCACTAACGTAACACCTTACAGGATCCTCACAACAAACCCTTATAGCACTGAAGGACTTCACTTGATGTCTTCTGATGTCCGGACTTAACACACGGGGCATGTTATCTCTTAAAAGCATGTTTTGATATAAAAAGCTTGCCAAGAACGAAACATTTCCTACTGTTAGCAGGACAGTTAGCGTGGCGTCCTGTCGCTAGATTAAAAAAACCCATAACTGAATCAACTGCTTGCAAGTTGGAGCCATTATTTGATACTCTGTATTTATATGAATGGAACGTGCATGTTGTCTAGATGTTATCAAAATGTATTATGTTTACCTCCACTTTGGTTTTGATTCATTGTCAAACAGAGGACGATTCATTTTGTACTATTTCTTATGAGAAGTGCACATACAGATATGAACAAATAAATGCTGCATGCAGCCAAATCCACCGACTGGAAGATGGTTTTATTTGACCTCACACTAAGTTTATCACCAGCAGTTTGAATGTGTCGCATCTATTTATTTCAACTCGCGAAATTATACAATTGTACATTTAAGAAAAGCAGAAGTAGAGGCTCCTGCACAATCAACAAGACTGTATATTTTCAGAACATTAAGTCAACAAACACTTGTATTTTCCAGCAGCGGTAAAACCAGTTGACCAAACGGGTTGCTTGTGTTGCTAGGTGACAGGTTGGGCTCAGCTGGGGTTGCTAAGCAACAGCGCAGTGCCCGTGGTAATCAGATTTGCTAGTCATGGGGCGTGCTGTGGTGGCGCAGGGGGTTAGCACGCCCCACGTTTGGAGGCCTTAGTCCTCGACGCGGACGTCGCGGGTTCGATTCCCGGTCCCGACGACCTTTGCCGCATGTCTTCCCCCCTCTCCTCACCCTCCTTCCTGTCTGCCTACTGTCTAAAAAAAATAGGAGCCACTACGCCGCAAAAACTCTTCCGAGAAAAAAAAGGAAAAAAAAAAAAAGATTTGCTAGTCACAGAAAAAAAATACAGTAAAAAGGCAGGCAGCTGAGTCCCAAATGGAAGGGGAAAAAAAGCATTTTGTATAATTATGAAGTGAATATTTTAACTTTAATAAGCTCTCTTGTAACTGTCCTGTTGTCTAAACTAATAATCCACTCTGACAGGATAATCTGCAAAGAGTGAATTGTTGAATCTGATTTCATCGCCGCTGCTTGTTAACATTATTCTGTTTCCACCTCTCTCTCGTCCAGCGGCCGTTGTTCTGAACCACTTCATGAAGCAGGTCCATGAAGGCGTATTCATTCCCTGACAGCAGAGTTTCGTCATCTGGAGAAGCGCCACCAGAGGGCGCCTTCGCCCCAGCAGCGGCTCTGTTTTCTGCCCTCTGTTTGACGATCGCAGGCCGCTTCTGGTCCTGCCTCACATCTGCCTCTCTCTTCTTCTGTGCCGGATGTTCCTCGGACTTCAGCTCTTCGCCGGTGCTGACCCAGATGTCTGTCTGTGTTGCAGAATCTGGATTCAGGTTCGTTTCTTCCCCCTCCGATGCGCAGACAGGAGTCTCCAGTGGTTTGAATGTGTCTGAAAGACTCAGATTTATGTTTGTTTCCTCGTCTTCACACCGGTTAGAGCTGCAGGGATGCTCCATCATCATCTCCACATCTTCTGAGACCTTTGTAGTTACACTCTGAGTCCAAACAGTGAACTCATCAGCTCCCTCTTCCTCCTCTTTGGCCTTGCATCTTGCCTGCCACTGAGCTGCAGTAGGAGGCCAGGTGGAGATCCTGATGAATTTTCCTCTCTGTCGACTCCGACCTGGACCTTCTCCAGACTCTTCATCAGGATTTGGTTTGTTCTGCTTGGTGCCGATACTCAAGTACGGTACAACGTCCATGTTAACATGATCACACTCCTGGTTTTCGTAGGGACTTCCATCATCACCTTCCTGCATCACACACTCCTCCATCGAGTCCATGGTAGTGAAAGTTTCTGGATGAACTTCTCCCATTTCAGCTCCCATGTTCTCTTTTTCAGAGTTTTCAGAAGTGACTTTGTCTTTCTCAGACACACAGAAAGGAGATGAGAGGATGATTGCATTTGCAGACTTTGCTCTGATGCCAGTGAAGGATTTTCTCCAAGCCTCTTCCAGACATCCAGACTGATCCCGACTCGACACGCCGTCTCCTTCCCGCTTTTCTTCTTCTGTTGGACATCCAGGCCTCACAGCTTTGTTTCTGCGATTCCTCCTATGCATCAGTGCCATGAAACACGCAAAAAGCAGCAGTACGCATAGGACCACTGCACAAGAACAAAGCCATAATCTAATATCAAGATGAGATTTTTCCAACCAAATTAACTAAAAATGCTCAAATAAAAAGAGGATTCATACCAATAGCAGCGATCAGAGTGCAGATCTTTGTGTTTGAGGTTGTGGATGAACCTGAGCATGAAGGAAATACAAATTAATACATTTGTTTTTAAATATGAGAGACTGATTCAGAAGAATCACACACACCTACGGCTCGTGAAGGTGTAGTTACAGGTCTGACGACTGATGAAAATGTCGTCACATAATGTCCTGTCAGCAACAAAGCATAAAAAATAAATAAAAACTCTACAAAATGAAACGTATAGCATCTTTTCTTACGGAAGAGGATTAGGGCCACTGAAAAAAAAAAAATTATGGCCCAGAAAAAAAAAAATCTCTGAATTCTCATGTAAAACAAACAAAAAAAAATTTCAGTGTCCCGAAAAAAAAAAAAAAAAAAAAAAATTTCAGTGTCCCAAAAAAAAAAAAAAAAAATTTCAGTGTCCCGAAAAAAAAAAAAAAAAAAAAATTTCAGTGTCCCGAAAAAAAGAAAAAAAAAAATTTCAGTGTCCCAAAAAAAAAAAAAAAAAAAAAATTCAGGGGGCTCCGTAACTTTCAGTGCGCATAAAGATAATTTAAAAAGTGTTGCTGTTTATCTCGATCATGCCATTTGATAGTTTTTGCAATGTCTGATAGGTGCCCTCTAAACAGGACTTCCTGCACTGCATTTAATTAGACATATTGTGTGCAAGCAAACATAACATTTTCGACATCATTCTGCTAGAACATGAAAGTTTATTGCTGTCATAATTTTATTGTAGAGTTCTGATTTGACCTGACATTAGTCTTCAAGCTGTTACTGTGCTGATAAAAGTAAAACATACAGTTTTGTTGACATGTTTTCATTTCCCAATCCATAGTTTGTTTTGCTTTCACACTGTCATTTGAAGAAACAACGCTGATGCAAAGTTAATTATTGTTCTATGATAATCAGTTATGTACCAAATATCAATCCTTTTAAATGGGTATGCATTATGATTAATGAAAAATATAATTTTTTTTCAAACACAATGCTGTTCTGTTAAACTAAAGATATTGACAATGTATGGTTGAGATGTGAACAAAATGGCAGTACAGCAAGAATTACGTCATACGTCAATTGAACACATGAAAACCAGTTCTTTGTGAAATACAAATGAACTTCATTGTTTTGTTTACCAAGAGTTTGCATAGTAGAGTTGATACCAGATATTTATGAGCAGTTGATTAATGTAAAAAAATATATATAATAAAAAAATAAATAATAATAAAAAAAGTCATGTGCAATTTTTTTCTCACCGTCTGACGTTATAAGACAAAACTTTTCCTACTTTTTAAGGTTTTATTTGCTCTTCCTTTGAGAGTGATCAGACAGGAGAGCCAGTAAGGAAGCTACACAGCACAGGTCATCAGTCCGGGGCTTGAACCTGTGATGTCCACATTCAGGACTGAGGCCTCCATACATGGGTTGTGCTTTTCCACCGCACCACCCCAACGTTTCTTGTTCTAAGTTAGTTAGAATTAGCAAAATTGTATTTTCTAAATTCCAAAAAACATGAGAACATTTTTAGAGCGCTTTTGTGACTTCCTTCAAATGCAACAGTTTATATATTTTTAGCAATTATCAGGGATAACTGTCTTTTAATGCATTTAGACTATAGCTTTTAGACCTGTTCAAATGGAAAATGAGCTTAATCAACATATTGAAAACCATACCAGGAAAGTATTGGGTAAAGTAACATTTTATTAGCAAAAAGTCAGAATTGTGGTTTCTGAATTTTTTTTTTTTTTTTTCTTTTTTCTGGGACACAGAATTTTTTTTTTTTTGGGGACACTGAACATTTTTTTTTTTTTTTTTTGGACACTGAAATTTTTTTATTTTTTTTTTTCGGGACTGAATTTTTTTTTTTTTTTTTTCGGGACTGAATTTTTTTTTTTTTTTTTTTCGGGACACTGAAAATTTTTTTTTTTTTTTTGGGACACTGAAATTTTTTTTTTTTTTTTTTTCGGGACACTGAAATTTTTTTTTGTTTGTTTTACATGAGAATTCAGAGATTTTTTTTTTTTCTGGGCCATAATTTTTTTTTTCAGTGGCCCTAATCCTCTTCCGTATTTTCTTGGTATAAGATTAATCTCAATTTAATTTTTGTCATGGAAGCAGTTACATGTTCCACTGGCGCCGCCTGCTGGTAAGAAACAGGATTCCATGCCAACTCTAGCACGTAATTTCTGTTTCACGAAGCATCAGACCCGACGAGAAGCGCAGTGAAGTACAGAAGTATTTGGCTGAATTTGTTATTAAATCACAATAATATATTTCAACTGCAATGGAGCGGCGACCTGACAATGACTGTTGGATCTCACAGAGTTTTATCCTGAAAATAAAGTCTGAATAAACGACTGTTGATCTGCTGGGCTTTTTTCAAGTCCGAAGTTACTTTAGACGCCTACCAGGAAACTTTAGACTACTTCATAATTTCTTAATTAAACAAAGCTTTGGCTCTGGCTAACAATACAAAAATCTGGCTTGACCTAAAACTCAGAACCCAAGAAATATTGTCAAAAGAAAGTTAAGAGAGACCGGAAATAAAGATAAAGATACGGCCGCTATGAAAGCAATCTGGGCTTCCTCAAGGCCTTAGCAGAACCACAAGCTGATCATCTCAATGCCAAAAGGCTGAATTTGGTGTTAGAAAAAAATTAATAAAAATAATATCCGAATGAAGAATGATCTGAAACATGTAATTTCTAACTATGACCGCTTGGTGGTGCAATTGGTCTCAAAGCCAATTTAACTTTATTCTTGATGCAGGAAAACTTTACTAGTGTGTTTGTCGTCCTTATTTTTTTCTGTATAAAATTAAGGCATACATGTAAACATAAAACAAATTCTACAAAATCATATAGCAATTATATAAATACCAGTCAAGAAGTATAATATTATCTGGGTATTTAAGAAAGAGCTTTTTACCTGGTGTCTAAATTATTTTTAGCTGAGTTTATATCTAATACAAATTCACAATTCAAATACCATAATATACATTTTTGATCATTTATTTAATCCAGCCTCCTTTTATACATCTTACTTGCCACATATTCTTTATTTACCTTTAAACTGACTAAATGTTTGCCCTTAGTTTTAAACTGATATAAAAAGACCCTAAAAAGTATCAGCCTGCACATACCAAGTAGGAAGAAATATGTCTAATGTTAAATAATTAGCCCAGATGTACCAGGGGATGAAGATGACGCTGTGGCACCAGGTGGTTTTGTTCTCTCAGTAGTCTCTGAAGAGGAAAGTGTTGCTGAGAGATGAAGATGAAGAAACATTACTTTTAAGAGATTAAAACAGAAAGGAGGAGAAATAATCCGCACGTACCCATGAGAGCAGAAGTTGTTCGAGTTTGGATAGTAGATTTGGTACTGAAAGATGTGTCTGTCTTTCCAGATGTTTGCTGTGAGCGAGTTGTTTGAGTTTTACCTGATGATCAAAAAGATATTCATAGAAAGCGATTTTTTAAAAAAGGATCTAAGAATTAGTCTTTGATCACAACCAAAAAAGTTAACCAAAATGAGAGATATACTGGTTGGAGTCGCTGAACTCCTCAATGGTGGTGTAGCAGTCGAACACACAGACACGTTGAAAACTGGTCGACCTTCCAGATGTGGAGGAGTCTTACATTTCACACTCATCGGATTCACCAGCACAGATGTATTCAGTTCTGAGGACAAGGAAGGAGTTTTAACCTTTAAGTGTTCTGAAAACACTTGGAGCTCTTAGTGTCACAAGTTGCAAACCTTTCAGAGAGTCAACAAAGACCTGGGCATCACAAGAGCAGTTCCAGGGATTCCCGTAAAGTCTGATGGACGTTAGAGACTTTAGAGACATGAAGATCTGCGGGGAAAGCCTCGTCAACTGGTTGTCTGACAAATCCAGATCAGTCAACTTCCTCTGGGACCTGAAGGCATCTGGATGGATGGTGTGGATCTTGTTCCCTCTCAGACTGAGCTTCTTGAGGTTTGAGAGCCCTGTCAGATTCGACTCGTTCAAATATTTAATCAGGTTGGAAGAGAAATCTAGCTCAGTGATAGTAGCAGGGTTTGTGAACCAGTTCTGGTTAACGCTGGACAAACTGTTACCATCTAAAATGAGAATTTTCAGATGTGAAAAAGAGCTGAGGGCATTCTCAGCGATTCCTGTGATACCCGAGTTTTGGCTTTCGAACTTGGTGATGGAGGAGAGGTTCACGCTTTGCAGAACCGTGGAGTTGATTTCTCCAACATTCTTTAAACCCACAAGCATGGTTGTACAGTTAGGGATGAAATCTGAGAGAAAAAGTGAAGCACAATGATACGTTTGTCTCCTTTGTTTTATAAATATGAAATACCAGCTTATATATTTGTCTACATTATGGCAAAATGAGTACACCTTTCTAGAGTTTAAAATGCATCATTAAACTGATCAGGTTTTGTTTGGAAGGAATGCCAAAAGAAAGACTTGAATATGAAAGCAAGCCAAAGTTTTAAAAGTTGGATTGAGAACATTTCAATCCAACACTGTTGCATTTTGTGAACCAGTAAGTTAAATAAAACCAAAACAGGTCATCTTAGGGAAATTATCTTCCTAATACAGCTGAAGATTTGATTTAAGATGTATAGTTTAAATACAAACTGTTGGATCAGAATCAAATTCCTACTACAGTCGTAAACATCAGTGTTTAAATGCAATAAGTTTCATAAAAGGTCATACCAGTTTCTCTAAAAACTAAATTTTAATTATTTTTCAGTAAAGCTGTTGCTGTTTAATCTGTCAACTTTATTCATTTCAAAGTTTAAAAGCTGGAGTTCTCACTTGTTAGAGCGTCAAGGCAGAACAAAACTGACTCCCCTTTTACACAGGGACGGCTGAGACGAACACTTCCCAACAACACGGCGAGCGCGACTACGCCTGTGGAAACGTAAAGCATCAATCACACGAAAACTCCGCATTTTAAATGGAAAAGCTCCTGGAGCAACAAATCTGACAACTCACCTTTCATTTTGAGTAGATGGATCGAACGCTGATCTCCGTTTGACTCTGGAAAGAAGCGTCCGCGGAGTTCGATGGTCATCACCTGAACAACCAGGACTGGTTGCCAAAGAGGATCATGTCTCGCCATGGTTACGAGAGCTGGCGTTAAAAGTCGCAGTTCCAGTTGGTTGGTAGAGTGAGCAGCGGTTTGCACCGGGGGGTCCCAGAGATGTGGTTAATTTAGAAACTTCAATGTAAACACAGGAGAACCAGTTTTCTGACAAACATTCCCGTGAAAAAGATGCAGTGGCATGACAAAGTAAAGCAAAAAGAGTGAAGCCAGTGCAGTGCCAGTAAAAGAAAAACAGAAAGAGTGATGGACAAATCAAACAGAACAGAAATGGAAAAAAAAGTGACTTTTATTTACTTGGAAATTTATTGTTTCAGTGCTTCAATTTTAAAATAAATAGATGACATGGGATCAAAGATAAAATCAAACATGGATGAAAAGTACAATAGTGTAACAAAAAAATGGTGATCAAATGCCAATACAATCTTTTAGTTAACATAAAAATATACTTTCATACATTTAAAGACCACTTTCCACCACTTAAGCACCCCTCCACACACACAGACACACACACACATCAAAATGCAGCAAATGATTCATCAAGTATTGAGTAACTTTTGGAGAGACAGCAGTAGCAACATTTCAGTGATGCCCTTAGCTACAGCCATCAGTATCAAATCTTTAGCGTTTGATTTTTCTTTATACAAACAGCAGTGTTACGGATTAGTTTGTCAAACTCTGAAACCGAACAGAAAGTAAAGTGCTTGTGCGACACTTCTGGTTGTTCGAGGCCAACAAATGGTTTATTTAACAAAAAGAAAGAAAAAAAAGAAAGGAAGAAGAAGAAGCACTTTGAAGTTTTGCAAAGACAGTGAAGAAGAGAGACGATGTGGCAGTGCTTGTCAACACCTTGGAGGAATGTTCTTTAATGTTGGTACACAACTGAGCCACAAGCCCTCCCTCTACCCCTCCCCCCAGCGTGAAGATATCAAATACTGTCAGTGGAGCAAAGCGAGAAGCACCCTTCACGACGAGAGTGTCCTCTGCTCGTGTGAATAAAGACGGGATGTAAATACTCAGAGGGGAGGAAGAGGCGGAGGGGTTACATTGCATGAAAAGAAGCTGTCGACAAGTATTTTGAGTGCACCTTTGTACAGGACAATTCAAGAGTGCTCGGTGGAGAGAAACAAAAACAAAAACAAAAACACAACTAAGCTCTAAACATCAGAGAATTTCCGTTATGATGAAAACACATAACATCTGAGTAAACTTGAACCACATCGCTTCAATAAAAACGATTTAAAAAAAAGCTAAAACGAAACAAAAACTGTTGTACCAAGGCCTGTAGTTTCCCCGTTTTTCTAAAACTCCTGAAGGGAAAAAAAAGGGATTCTTCAACAAATAAAAATGTAGTTAAATGATCAGTTTTTTCCCTTTTTTGCAACACACCTACCTGGTGCTACACGATCAGCGTCTAGTTTAAAAAGCGGCTGTATAAATGGATGATAGTACCACGATGTGTGAGAGAAGGCAAAAGGATGTCTGGAGTTTCCTCCATCCTGACAAAAAGAAGAAAAAAAAAAGTTCAGAGCAGCAGGATTCTGGAGATCGGTGGGGAGGCAGAAGTTGGCGATCCCAGCCTGATTCAACAGTCAACATGGGAACAGATTGACGGAGCGGTCCGATGATCCTAAACGGTTAAAACAAACGTCTCTCCACCTTCATGCCTACAATTATCCGAAGGAGAAGAAGGGGATTTAGTGCTGCGGCCGAGCTTTCAACCACGACAGTGCTGAACTAATAAATACTCCATGTAAAAATGGACGTTCTCTACATATTAGAGAAACAATGCCACATGCTTGCTTCAAAATAACTAAAATAAACCTGAAGCAATCACACCGATATCACAGGGAGGAGGAGATGATTCACCAGTCCCTCCACCTAGACGTCAATCCTCCCAAGCAGGTTTCCAGGCCAAGCTGGGCGGCGAGATAAGACGGTGCAGATCGGAAAGCGGTCCGCTACTTCCCCGTTTTCTTTGGCACAGCGCTTCTCTTGGCCTGCCACAGGTGGTTGTGGATGGTCAGGGCGTCCACGCTCACCGACACAGTCTTGGCAGGGATGACGGTGAACTGTTTGCGGTCCGAGCTGTACTTGTACAGCTTGTCGATCATCTTCTTGCTGATGCTCTTGGGTCCGGTGCCCGTCAGCTTGTGGATCTCTTCCGTGTCGGGGAAGTAGGAGTAGAGTGCCCGGAACTGGCAGCCGCCATCACGAAACAGGATCATCAGGTGGTTGGATTCACACTTCTCCAGCTCCTGGAATGGAAGAAAAACGTAGAGAAGAAATTCAAATCTGTGCGCAACAATTCAAAACACTGAAAGGAAGAAAAACCAAAACAAATAACACTCTTCCTAGGAGAAGCTTGGCAGACAAGTGAAGTTAAGAAGTTTAAGGATGGGTTGGCACATCTCTGAACATTTAGAAAAATGCAAACACTGACAGGCAGAGCAAGTGGACCTTTAATGAGGAAACTTTGTATAAACAGTTAAACTATGAAAATTCACTAATCTCATAAGTTGGTCTAGTTCAGGTAGAAAACTGACCTCCAGGATCTGGTTCTTCTGGGGTTCGTTGACTTTCCCCGCCAGGCAGCAATGAGAGATTGCATTGTGAATGATGGGCTTATTTGACTTGGCACTGGGCTCCTTGAAGAGTTTAGGGCCTAACAAAGCAAAAAAAGTTTATTAAATTATAACATAGCAAAACAAGACAAATGGTAATGTGTCAGAAAATTAAACATGAAGTTTTGAATTCTGAAAATGACCAACAAAAGCAAAGAAACTGAACAATTAGCTTCATTTTCAGTCAAAGAAACAAATGGCAACCTATTATTAAACCAGTGTCGACTAAAAACCAGCAGAACACACACTGTGTTCTCACTAGACCTGAAACTATTAATCGGATTAATTGGGATAAATCAATTATTGAAATAATCGTCAACTAACTGAGTAATTGGTTAATCAGAATATTCAGGCTCAAAAAAAGCCATTTGCTGAAGAAGAAAGCCCTTAGTTACTGCTCCAAGCAGTAATTGCAAAGTAACGCATTTCAATGAATTTTTTTGTTTTTTGAACAATAACAACTTTTGTTGTTAATCTGTTGCTAAGAGATGAGCGCGTTTTCTGGTAACCAAGTGCCACGAAGTAAATATCTGATTTTTACTTTTGCGAAATTTAATCAACTGTAAATTTCTTGTGTTTAAGCAGATAAGCTGTACTTCAAAACATTATACTTGTTACGTTTAATAAACAATAATATTACTTGTTTGATGTTAAGAGATGAGCGTTTTTTTTTTTCTGTTAACGAACTGTTATAAATCAGATTTTTACATTTGCATTTACATTTACATTCTTCAAAAAGAATGACTAAAAAAAAAAAAAAAAAACACTTTCACTTTTCTGAAAATTTCACCAACTGCACAATTCTTGGTAGGTAGTAAGTATTGTAAGATAAGTGGTATTTCAAAAGACCAGAAGAAATCTTATGTTTTTTGAACAATAACAATATTTGTTGTTAATCTGTTGCTAAGAGATGAGCGCATTTTCTGGTAACCAAATGCCACAAAATAAACATCTGATTTTTACTTTTGCTAAATTTACCAACTGCAAATTTCTTCTATCCAAGCAGATAAGTAGTATTTCTAAAGAGCTTTTGTTTTATAAACAATAATATTACTTGTTATTAATTTGGTGTTAAGAGATGAGCATTTTTTTTCTGGTAACGAACTGCTACAAAGTATAAATCAGATTTTTACATTTGCATTGAATGTCTGTTTTATAATATGTCCACTACCAATGACAAAAAACAAACATTTTCACCTTTCTGAAAAATTCACCCACTGCACAGTTCTTCTTCACTAGTATAAGTAGTATTTCAAAAGAGCACAGGAAATCTTTTGCTTTTTGAACAATAACAATATTTGTTGTTAATCTGTTCCTAAGAGATGAGCGTATTTTCTGGTAACCAAGTGCCACAAACTTAACCTCTGATTTTTACCGTTGCAAAACTTACCAACTGTAAATTTCTTCTATCCAAGCAGATAAGTAGTATTTCATAATAAGTAACAGAATATTACTTGTTATTAATTTGGTGTTAAGAGATGAGCATTTTTTTTCTGGTAACGAACTGCTACAAAGTATAAATCAGATTTTTACATTTGCGTTCAATGTCTGTTTTATAATATGTTCACCAAAATTACAGAAAAAAACAAACCTTTTCACCTTTCTGAAAAATTCACCAACTGCACAGTTCTTCAGTAGTACAGGTAGTATTTCAAAAGAGCAGAAGAGATGTTTTGTTTTTTGAACAATAACAATATTTGTTGTTAATCTGTTGCTAAGAGATGAGCGCGTTTTCTGGTAACCAAGTGCCACGAAATAAACATCTGATTTTTACTTTTGCACAATTGACCATGTGTAAATTGCTTGTGTCTAAACAGATAAGCTGTACTGCAAAAGATTTATACTTGTTCTGTTTTATTTGTAATAATATTACAATATAAACAATAATATTACTTGTAATTAAAGTTAAGAGATGAACGTTTTTTTTCTGGTAACAAACTGTCACGAAGTATAAATCAGATTTTTCCATTTGCTTTGAATGTCTGTTTTATAATATGTTCAAAGAGAACGACCAAAAAACATTTTCACTTTTCTGACATATTCACCAACTGCACAATTTTTATTAAGTAATAAGTAGAGTAAGATAAATAGTATTTCAAAGGAGCAGAAGAAATCTTATGTTTTTTGAACAATAACAACATTTGTTGTTAATCTGTTGCTAAGAGATGAGCGCGTTTTCTGGTAACCAAGTGCCACGAAATAAACATCTGATTTTTACTTTTGCAAAAGTAAAAATCAGAAGGGAGTGCATTAACATTAGCAAAACATTAGCAGTAGCCTTTTCCCTAAAATAAGCTTTTTAGCCATTTTGTTTATTTATTAGCCATGTTTAGCACACTGAATGGAGGAAGTCAGTTTAAGACAACATGCTAATTATACCCCACATGCCACTGGAAGCATTTAGGCTAACGTTAGCCTACACTAATTACCTTAGCTTTTAGCTAAGCTAAGCTTAATATACTGAAACTAGAAAATTCCTGAAGAAATTTAACCGGGGCCTGCCAAAGTGTGCCCGTCGGTTTGGACCCAGCGTTCTGATGCTAGAAATTAGCATCAATGCTAAAGAAAGCTGCAATCATATGAGGACAATGACAAGAATGTTGACTAACATGTACTTGCACCGTTCAGTATGATAAAGTAAGTGTATCAGCTAAAATTAGCAAAAATGCTAATGTTAGCATCATTGCTGTCACTAGCATGTGGGACATCACTAGGATGTTCTCTATAATGGACTTACTCCATTCAGTATACTAAACATGGCTAATATGTCAAATAAACAGCTAATAGCTTATTTAAGCTAAAATGCTAATGCTAATGAACTGCCTTGCTGCGCAAGGCAGTTCCCTAACCTGGGAGAAAAAGATAATGCAGAATAATATTATTGCACCGCCTGCGGCGGTGCACTAACCTCAGGGGCATGTTGAGGCTTTTATTTTGAAATTTTTGTTAAGCTTAATTTCAAAGGTCCACACTAATCCCATGTGTAATAGTCATTGGGTTAAATCAGTTATATAATGCTCAAAACACAAGTAGTTGATGTAAAAATATTCAAGGCTTTTATTTTGAAATTTTCTTTATGCTTCATTTCAAAAGCCCAAACTAATCCCATGTGTATCAGTGCTTTGGATAAAAAAGTCACATAAAGCCAAAAAGAGCAATAACATGATGTAAAAATATTCAAGGCATTTATTTTGAAATTTTCAGTATGCTTCATTTTAATATTCCAAACTAATCCCATGTGTAACGGTGACTGAGTTAAATCAGTTAAATACAGCCCATAGCAGCAAGTAGTTGTAAAGGCCAGTTCAGTCCTCCTGGTCTTCCACTATAGTTAGAACTACAGTGATGCGTATTTGTAGTCCTAACCAGCAGCCAATAGCCTCCTGAGTTCCGTTGCTATGGTAAATAATTCTCTCTGCCAACTGTCAGCTGTGAGTGAGACATGCAGGTGGAAACAATTCTCTGTTTGAGCCAGCCAGTTTGAACTAAAAAAAGCATTGGAAACAACTCCTTCCCGTTCGGGAACCGTAATACATATTCGAAAAGCGTTTGAAGCGTATGAGAGGGCTGTTTGTCGTCTCCGATAGTCCCGCAATTCATATCTCTACGTCACTCACAGTATTAACAGTGATAAGAGAAAGAAATGGTGTGCCCAGATCTGAAATTTTTGAGAAATATATGAAAATACATGGGAGAGAGCCTGAGAGAGCGACAGAAAATCCTGTCGCATGACTTTGCTCTGAAGCACCGTGACAGAAAACCGTAAGCCCTAGAGAAATTTCGAAAACATTTTACCGGAGCAGACAGGCGTATCAATGTCAGGACCGAGTTTGATACCAATCGTGCGATATTTGTGGGCGTGACGGCGATTTCAAAATTATTTTGGGCTCAAATATTCTCTTCATTTCTCACTCTAAAAAAGCGGCAGTTGGTGTCAGTTATGCTCTGCGTTTCGGCAGTTGGAAATTTGGCTCGTTTTTCGCTTTTTACGTCGCCATCGTAAGTCCAATTCCTTATAAAAATAATAGCTCCAATGCCGGGAATAAGCCGCACGTTTTGATACCACTTTTGTGGGTGGGCTCGCAGGGGTACGAGCCGCATTAACGGTAGCGGAATAAGTAACTATAATAATAAAGAGACATTCTATTGGGTGTAGAATAATAGGTGCCTGCCATGCAATGCATGGAGGCAGTACTGACTTGCTTCGCAAGTCAGTACTGCTCTCCTTATGCATTGCTATGGGCAGGCCCCAATAAAGTCCATGTTGCTCAGCATACTTGTGACTGTCCACAAGCTATCGAGTATATTGTAGCTTATTTTAGCATTATTGCAATTTTTTTTTATGTCTTTATTTGTTCTTTATTTTGTGTTTGACTGCAATTCACGGAGAAGATCGGAAACCTCTTAAATGCAGAGACGTCAAACTGAATGCAGCCACCATAGACGATGAAGGCAGAACGTATTTCTTCGCAGGTAACATCAAAAATATAGTTACATCAAACCCCAAGATGGTCTGGGAGAAGGCGGTGGAGAATCCAGGTCTTCCTCAGCTTGGACCAGCTCTATTAGATTGGTTTTATTTTCCCTGGTCCACCCATGTTTGTGCCGGTGTGTTAAAGTTTTCACTTCTTCACTTTATAATTAAATGGGTCTCTACGTTTTCTGATAGACCCTGTTGCCTGACCTGTTTTGTTGGGAAATTTCCGCCCGTTGATCTGGTGGAAACGGTTAGAGCTGAATTTTGTTCCCCAGAAAATAACAAGTCCCACAGTCTTCTCATCGCTGTTGTAACTGTGTATCAGACGGCAAAACCCATTGGAAAAAAGTAAACAATTGTTATTTTCTCTAGTTCTTCTCCGAACATGTTGCCTGCGTCTCTCGCCTGATGTCTGCTCCTCTCTGAAGTCTCTCCCGTCTGACTTCTTCTGCTGTGTCATTAATGCTAAGTTTTAGCATCAGAACGCTGGGTTCCAAGCAACAGGCACACTTTGGCAGGCCCCGTTTAAATTTCTTCAGAAATTTTCTAGTTTGCATTTAATATTGTATAAAACAACCTAAGGGATTGGATGAAAAACCAGCATTTTAAAATCAATAACAGATAGTTGCAGCCTTTTTTCTCACCAGTGTATTCAGCCATGGAAGTGATGGAGGACGCAGTGGAGCCATTGTCCCAGTCTCTCTCTGCGGCTCGGCTGTTGTTCCGACTGCCTGGAAACGACTCCACAGAGTCACAGCTGGACACAGCAACAAAAACAGAGAGTGAGAGAAATTATAGGATGTCGTAATTCATTACACAACAGATTCACAATTAACAAGATTATAATTACAAATGCAGTCGGGGTGTAATTTACCGCTGGGAGCCGGCCCCTCCGGAGTTGACGCTGTCGGCCTCGTTTGTCGCCGCAGAGGCCAGAGACAGATTGGAGCCTGACTGGGCGTTGATCAGGTTGTCTGCTGCAAAGAAGAGAAATTCAATGTTTAATGCAACTCAATTTGGGGTTTGGAAGGAAAATATATATACATATATATATATATGTCTTTAGATGTAACAAAAGTAAAGCAAAGAACTGGAAAAGATGTGAATGTGTGTGAAAGCTTTTATAAAAAAAATATGTTTTTTGACATGTCGTAATCTTATGAGACAAATATTCTATGAAAAGGTCAATTTCCTTCACCTCCTCCCTGAACTACTATTGTTGTATAAAAAAATGCAATGCTCCCTGTCAAAATCAACCAATCAGAGCCAAGAGGAGAGCCTTAGCGCTGTCAATCAACATCATGTACTTGCTGCTAAATGAGCTAATGGAGGAGAAACAACTCATCTTTACAGGAAAACCAATTATACACCATGTTTGGTGTAATAAGACTAGTACATGCTAACTAGCCTTAGCATTCACTGCAGGCTTTGCTAGCTGCAGCATAGCTAAATGGGGTAATGAAAAGGGAATGAGCAGCGCTACAGGAGATTATGATTTACAGCGCTGAGACCCACCTCTTGGCTCTGATTGGTTGGTTTTAGTTATCACTGGGAGAAGGCAGAGGAGCAAAATTTTTTCACAGATTATCTGTCTCATAACACACATTTTCAACATAGTGAGTTTCACCAAATATATCTAATAAAAGTTACACAATGCAGGTTAAATTGAAGGGAAGTTCTGATTTAATAGTCTCACGTGTGGAAGAGCACTTGGAGAAATGATCAGTGGCAGATTCCTCTCTGATAACTGCCTTGTGTTTGTGTTTCTGCTTGGGCTTGGGCGTTTTGGGCTTCACCAGGCCTTGCTCCTCAAACATCTCCTGCTGCTTCCGCCGCAGATACTCCTGCTTTATCAGCTCCCGCCGCGTCTTCTCCTCCTCTTTACGCAAGCGGTCCTCCTCTGCCTTTCGCCTTGTTCAAACCAAATACAAATTTTAGCATTTTGTGGGACGGTAAGATCCCTTGGCCATTACTGATTGGTCTACCTGGCTTCGTCTCGTTTCAGTTCGGATTCAGCTTCTAGTTGCTGTTTGCGAATACGAGCCTCCTCGGCTTTCTTCTGTTGTTTCAGCAGGAATGCTGCCCTCTTCTTCGCAAGTTCATCTTCAGCTTTCTGCTCATCCTAGGATATGGTAAAATGTTAAACATCATTTAACTACAAAACAAATAGACCAAATTTTACTGTAGAGATAAAATTAATACTTTATGACTATTTGGAGTGGTAATGCACCATTTCTCTTTTCAAGTACTCAACTAATTTTCCAATCCACCCTTAACAGAAAATACAATCCTTTACAAAGTGGTTTAAGATTAAAGCAGGGTGTGTCCATATTCAAAGGCTGCATTAGGAGACCGATTACGTCACAGCCATGTGACCAAAGTTCCTCCAAATTCATCCTTCGTTTCTGAATTTGAAGGATGGGCCTGGTATATCCTTCGCAGCTCATACTTTCCCAAGATTCATTGCAGGTCAAATAGGAGACTGTTGTTCTTTTAACAAAGCAAGAGAGAAGTACAGTTCTAAATGTACTAACCTTTCGTCGCTCTAGAGTATAAATCGCATTAGTCCAAAAATACGACATGAAGAGGGAAAAAAACAACATGTACTACCAGCCAAACGATGAAAAAAACTGAATTACAGTCCAGAAAAACAGAGCAGGTGTATTCAAATCTGCCATTAGGCATCTGGACTTTGAAAAATGTTTGTACAAAATTTTTGTAATAAGCTCCACTAATAATATAATTAAAGTGGATGAGTAGACAAGTAAAATATCACTTAGGCTTGGGACTGGGCAATAAATCCATAACAATATACAGTACAGACCAAAAGCTTGGACACACTTTCTCATTGAATGCAATGAGAAAGTGTGTCCAAACTTTTGGTCTGTACTGTATATTGTGGTAGACAAGCGACCAATGTCAATAGATAATCTATGTCAGGGGTGTCAAACTCCAGTCCTCAAGGGCCGCTGTCCTGCAACTTTTAGATGTGCCTCTGCTGCACCACACCTGAATAGAATAATTAGGTCATTAAGGCTCTGAGAACTGATCTGCACAAGGAGGAGGCAATTAAACCATTTCATTCCAGTGTTTTGTACCTGTGGCACATCTAAAAACTGCAGGACAGCGGCCCTTGAGGCCTGGAGTTTGAGACCTGTGGTCTATGTTTTAGAATAGAATATTCACTGAACGCTTCAGCTAAGCAAAGTCTCGATGAGTTTCAGCTAAGCAAAGTTGATGGCATCAACAAACTCACTCGGTCTTTGGTTGCCTAGCAACTCATTCGCTTTTTGGTTACCGAGCAACAACCTGCTAAGTAACTGGCACAGCAGCAGTTTAAGGTTTCACCACTGTGAATCATCACTGGTTAAAAATGATAAACAAGATCAAAAGATCACGTCACCTGTTTGGCAGTATTTCAGATATTTAAAAACAAAAACAATAATCTAATCGATAATTATCGATAGACAATTCTTGATATCAACTGATATGAAACTTTATATCATGATAGATGTTTCAGCCATTTTGTCCAGCCTTACTTCAAGTCATAAATATATAATCAGAAAAAAAAACAACAAACGTGACATGAGAGAAGGATTACCTTGAAGAAGAAGCCCATGACTGACTTCTGCTCTCCGTCGCCCTCCTCTGTCGCTCCGTCCTCGGCACCCTCCTCTTCCGCTGGGGCCTTCAGCTCGGACAGATCCACCTCGATCAGGTGGGTTTTGCTTCGCTGCGCCTCTTCTGACAGGACTCCCTCCTTCTCTGAGGAACTGACGTCGCCCTCTACCTGCGTGCTGGACCCAGACTCGCCAAACTGTTCCGATGCAGGCACGCATGCTAGGTCGACACGGGTTGGCAGGCGCATGTTGGCCTCGTCGTGAAGGCGGAAGGTGGCGCTTCTGACATGCCCAGATCCTGGTCGGTCCATCATCTCCGCAGCAGTGGGGTTTCGATCGCCTCTGGGGGACCTGCCCCCAGATAACTGCCGTGGGTTTGCTAACATTTCTGACCCGCCCTGGGACGGGGTGAGAGCCCTGGAGGCCGGTCGGCTCTGCTCCTTCGCTAGCTTCAGCTCGGATGGCTTGGACCTGGAGCTCCGGCCTGAGCTCAGCTTGGGCGGCTTCCTGGTGGGAGCGCTGCCCGTCCCAGAAAGGTGCTCCATAAAGTGAAAGCCTCCTGCCTTCGAGTCACCGTTTTTGTCTCCTGTGTGCGGAGGAGGTGGCGCTGCGCTGGGTGGGGATTGCACATTCTGTTTCATCAGCATCTCCTGCTGCAGCGACAGCTGCATCATCTGCTGCTGGATGCTGCCGATGGCTTCATTCAGCAGCTCGATGGAGCGGCTGCACTCGTTCAGGTCCAGTTCCTCGTCGAGATAAAAGCTCCCACCGTTCCCCTTCTTGTCCGCTTCTAAAGCACCCGTCCCCTCTACCTCTTTCTCACCCCGTAGCGTGTCGACACACATATCGTCTTTGCTTAAGGGTCCTTTCTCCCCGTTGAGATCATCTTTAGAGATGTCGGCTTTGAGTGAGCTGGGCAGCGTGTCACTCCGTCCACCTCCTTTCTTAACAATGTGCAGAAATGCTGCTTTCCCCAACTTCTGTCTCTGCCTCGCCGCCAGCACCTCCATCTTCTTCTTCTGGTGCTCGATAGCACGCCGCTTCTCCTCCAGCTGCATCCGGAGCTGAACGATTTCAGAGGCCAGCACGTTGGTGCCGCCGTCACCTGGACGACTGCACCCCCCCAAGGGGGAGGAGGGGCTCTGATCTCTCTTCAGTCTCCAAGACGACGACAGGGGTCCGCTGCTCTCCGACCCGTCCGGGGTCGTCCTCTGGGAGCTGGAGGCGCTGGAGCGCAGGTCATGGTTGCTGCCGAAGCGCTGCTGCTGCGCTTTTCGCTCGGCAAAGGAGGTCATGCGCACGCTGCCACTGGCCATGCTGCTAGCTTGGGAGTGTGTGCTGAGGCAGGGGCTGGAGCGGCCGCTGCCGCCATTAAAGTCTTTGTCTTCGTGCTCTTTGACATTCATGTCCTCCTGGAGCTTGGCTGACTCCTCTTCGTCTGCTTCACTGTAACCTTTCCTTGAGTCTTTAGTGGTCAGAGCTTCGTCCAGATCTTCCTCTTCCTCATCCAGGTCCTCCAGCTCCGCCTCCGGACATTGCACGCACTTTGGCTCGTCAGAGTCCGAGTGAAGGTAGAAACCGTCGGCTGACTCTCTGGACGAATAGTTAACACTGCTGGTTATGACCGGTCTGAACTCCGTCTGCTGTCGCTTGTCCGCCAAGCGTTCCTCTTCGCCTGGAGCGGGAAACGTCTGGTTGAGATCAGAGGGAGCTTTTCTGCGAACGGCTGCTGAAGACCCATCTCCACAGCGTAAGGAACCCCTACCTGCCGAGCGGGGCCCCTCCCCGCTCTCCTCCTCTTTGTTCAGACATACAGATTTTTCTTTAGCCGTTTTCAGAACGGCAGGCATCAGTGGTTCAAGGTAAAAGCCGTCAGCGGCAGGCGTGGAGTCGGAGGAAAGTTTGGGTATGACTGTGGCAGACGCCGCAGGCCCATCGGATTGTTTTGGGATGACAGTAGCGTTGGCGAGAGTTTCATCCCCGTCCTCCATGTTGACGTGACTCAGTAGGTTGTGGCCGTTGACTCTTCGCATGGCAGCGAGGGACAACTGGTGGACGGCAGTCTGATGTTTAGGAGTGACGTTGGTGACGTTCGACGCCAGGCTGTCCTTGCTAATGGAGCGAGCCAGACTCACGCTGTCGCCAGAGGCAATGTCAGCGTCGCTGTCAGTGGCTGAATGCAGCATGAAGGGGCTCAGTGTGGACAGGGGTCTAAAAAAAAAAGAAAAAGGAAATGTGTTTTTATGATTTAATTTCCCTTTGGATCAATTAAGTATTTTTGAATTTGAATGACGTACAGTTTATAATTTTTCCACTTTTGTGGTCAGATTAGGACAGAAAGAAAGTTGGCAGGAGGTGAAATTTGCACCATTTTTAAATTGTGTTTGACATTCAATCATTTCAAGGCCCCTGGGTTGAACTTTGGATACCAATAATTCAGGAGTTTGGTACGAATGACAGGCTTCCACACAACAGATCATGGTTGCAAATTTTACTTAGGGGTATCATAGCAATAAGTTTCCTTCCACTTTAAAGCCAAGCGCTAATTTGTGGTGATCAAATAAAATCCCAATAAAAAAGACGTTTGTGGTTGTAGTAACAAAATGTGTTCAAGTTCAAAGGCTGGGAATAATTACAGCCAATGTAAATACAACTTCGATTGAATAAAAGTGTGTCGTGTTTTTTTTTTCCATGTACCTTTGCCTTTTGTCGAGCCACGCTGCAGCAGAGCCTCTGAGTTGTTGTCCGTCCATCTGACTGAGAGAGTTCGAACGGTTTCTCAAGCCTATGGAGGGAAAAAATGAAAATGAAGTAGGACAAGAAAATGAACCAGAACCTTCATTCCCAAGAGATGTGAAGACTTATATTTACCTCCGCCGTCATCCCCTTGCTGCTTTTGTTGCCTCTGTCTAAGAGGAAGCAGTGGATGAGAGGGACTGAAGGGTGGACCGCCCTTACTAAGAGCAAGCAAAACAAACGCAGTGAGAAGTCTCTAAGAAACCCTTAGTGTAAAATACAGACAAAAAAACAATAAAAACAGTACATTTCAATATAATCCAATGCTTCTAGGGCTGAAACGGTAATAGTGATTGAAATTATTAGCAATTTAGGAACTGATTAATTGTTAACTGGAGTATACATACATAAAAAAGGTAATTTGATGAAAAGCATCATATTCAGAGTCGTAATTAAACCAAAACTGTACAAATAAGATATACATTTTGCCAGAACTTCTCAAATGACTTAGTTTAGCTTCACATAGTACAAATTCTGTAACAAAAATTTGCTCTACACTGTACTGATGTAAAATCAAGCAGAAAGGGCCGAGCTTTTCACATGTCAGAAATGTTTTAGTTGCAGATGCATCCTTTGCTAAAAAGGATCAAGCATACGGTGAAGGAATGCAATTTTATTGCATTTTATTCAATAAAATGTTTATTTTGTTGTTCAAAAAATTAACTGTATTTGTTTTATATACAGAATAATATAAGAATAAAATGAAAAATCTGCAGAATGTGTTCTGTTTAAAAAGAAATCTGATTAATCGTCAGAATAATCGTTAGTTGCAGCCCTAAATGCCTCACATTATATTTCAAGACAACACAGACAACACACAGCTGGAATGAGTTTAGACAACCATGACAAAGAATCCCATGAGAAAGAACACCAGACACCACTACATATATACCCATGTTTGAATTTACTGCAGCTGCTAAAAAAGGAGGTGAAGGGAATGTAGAGAAGACTTACAGAGGGTCAGAGCCTTCGGGGTGCAGGAAGTACCTGTTACAGACTTCGGGGTTGCTCTGGTTATCTGCCACGCCAGGACTAGTCAGAAAGCTGCGCTTGGTGGCGTTGGAGATGGGCACTGATGGGCGGGCACTCTTGGGATGAGCTATGGCTCGAGCTAAATGAAAAATAAAGGAAGAAATTACAGCAGTCTGCAACCTGCAGGGCCGCAAGTGGTTCTTTGGATCTTCCAGAATGGCTCTTAATAACTTTGGAAAAAAGTAAAGAACCAAGTAACAATGCGCTACGGGTTTTGTTTGTTGTGATGCTTACCATCTTTAAACTCTTGAAGGTCCCTGGGTTGGACGAACTCTGGCTTGACCGTCTCAAACCACCAGAACAGCTCAGCAATGAACACCATAACATTGTGCTGCAGACGGAATTAGAAGCACATCACAAATGCTTGAATGGAGAGAAGTGGTGACATTTAAAAGCAGCAGTACAAGTTGAGTACTTTGATTTCCATGAAAGAAACTAAAATATGTCAGATGTGGTTACCTTGAGAACAAGCGGTGAATAGAGCATGTCCTCCATTGTCAGATAGCAGCTTTTATTCAGATATTCACTGGCAAATTCTCTCAGCAGCTGGATGTTGTACAGGCTATCAGCGATGGAAGGGACTTCCTTCAGGCAAATATCTGATCAGACAGGCAGAGAACGGGTCACATCGGGATGCAGCTCTGTGACCGGATGACTATAAATGTCACGCTGAGAGGAGAGGAACTGTGAGCCGTGTGCGAAAAACAAAAATAGTTTAACACACATTCGTGCTACATTCACAGGGTTTGCACATTCTCCCACTGGAAAAATAAATCACTTTTCAAGCATTTTCAAGGTAAGTTTTTACATTTTTCCGGCACCACACCTTGAAGATAAAACCAAAATAAAAAAAGTTTTAATTCACATGTCATAACAATATGACATTATTGTTATCAATAAACTAAAATCTAACAAAATTTGTTTTGAAAATCTTACACACCTGATTGGTCTGAGAACAAAAATTTTACTAAATAAATCTCAATAATTAACATATAAAATATGCATATATGTGTTTATTTCAAAGAGATTAATAACTCATTAATCCATTAGGAATAATATTCATCACATTGAATAAATTGATTTGTGTTAAGGTAAATGACTTTTCTGCTCAAATCAAATGCCAAAGCATAATATAAATAATCACTTTACTTTCTGTAAGTAGTCTTTTCTCCTAAGTTAATTACATCACAGCCTGTCGCAAAAAGCAATAAATTAATTAAAACAAGCTCAATCATTTCCATTTGCATGATTTATCATTTCTCTTTTTCCTTTCTCTTTATGCCAAAAATTGGATGGGAATAGTTTTGACATTGGTCTCAACTAGCCCAATTTTGTTTAGAGACCTAATAATTCGTTTTGTTTGTTGTTTTATTTATTTTGAATATTTAAAATGTTTTTCAGTTCCAGTGTTAAATGTTCATTAGAATTTAAAGTTTATTGATCTTTGAGAATGTTACTTCTTTATTATGCCATTACTTTTGAAAATGGTTTCAAAACAACAATGCAATTGTGTATCGCAATAACTTCTTGGACAATTTATTGTCCAACAAAATTTAGCGAGACAGGCATAATTACAACTTTATTACAAAACAGTTCTGATACAATTTCAAAAACTTTCATGGCATTTATACAGAGGTTAAACACTTTCCAAACCTTGTAAACACCTCGTTGAAATTCAAGGATTTCAAGCTCCCATAAGTGTTTAATCAGAGGAAGTTTATTGTCGTTTTCAGAAACAAATTCCGTGAAGGCAACTTATAAATAGTAAGATGTTGCTCGAGATTTTGAGAGTGTAAAAGTGTGTGAACAAACTACATCTCACCCTCCAGCTTCATGATATCAGGGCAGTAGTAGTGGACCACGGTGAGCAGCGCAGCTCCATCACAAACATCCCTCATGAGGTCTTCCAGCAGCGGGAAGAAGGGCAGCTGGCGACCTGATGCGTGCTCTCGACGATACCGGACCTAACCAGCAGGGGGAGACCATTGGGGTTTCATGAGGATAAGAATGTCATCATGAAACATCCCTAAAGCAACAACACAGTTCCCCAGCTATAAATCAATTTTCCAATTAATACTGAAATGCGTTCTTCAAAGCACATTAACCTTGGAAGGTTCTCCTTCAGTTAATGCTCAAACTAATGAAGGCAGCAGGTCAAGGTTCCCCCCAGGACTTTGAAAGAGTGGGGGATTTACTTTATTACCCTTCAGCTGATCAGTTTATTGGTGTATTTCGAAAACATTACACTGCTGATTAGGCCTGTCGCAATAAGCAGTAGTCAATTAATTGCATGATGAATTAAAACGAGCTCAATTATTTCCATTTGCATGAATTATTGGGGTTTTTTTCCTACCAAAAGCTGGATGACAAAAGTGTTCAGTCTGGTACTTTGGTCTCAATTAGTCTGAAGGTATTTTTTCTTTTTTTTACAGAGATTTCAAAATAATTTTTTTTGTTTGTTTTGTTTACTTATTTTGGATATTTAAAATGTCTTCCAGTTCCAGCGTTAAATGTTAATTTGAATTGAAAGTCTATTGATCTTTGAGACTGTGTTCTTGCATTGCATTACTTGAAAATGACACAGAAACAACAATATTATCGTTTATAATATTCTGGGACAATTTGTCGTCCAGCAAAATTTGTTATCGTGACAGGCCTGCTGCTCACTGAAAACATCAAATTGTACAATAAATCAGTTCCAGTGGGGAGAACCCTGAAGACGGTTTACTGAGGAGATGGAGGTGAAGGTGTTGGAGTTGTAGCATGAACAGCAGAGTAGAGGAATCAACCTCTCTCTGGTGTTTAGAAGCAGATGGCCAGAGATGAAACCCAGTTAAACTACGCTGCATGAACCAGCTGACTGGAATGAAAACTGGGCTAATCAGTGGCCCACTTAGAGGAAGCAAGGATATTCAGCACTGAAAGTCAATCAAATTGTTGTGAGTCGGTTCAGTTCTCAATTTGTGGGATTTAAAAAAATTTAAAAACCAAGCTTAGATCATAAAACTTAATAGATTTAGGGTTTGTACACTTTTTCCACAGTAAAATTCAAGCTTTTTCAAGGACTTTCTAGTATTAGCAAATAGAAATAATGTTTGTAATTCCAACTGACTCTAAGCAAAAAACGTTTGGTCAAATTCAACCTCTGACAGTGAGAAAAGATTTTTTTTTGTCTTTTTTTATTATTATTATCTTTAAATATCTGGTTTCAACTATTAATCACGCTTTACAAATTTAGGATTTTAATCAAAAGTTACATCGCCCTTTCTTGCAAAACTGTGCAGAAAGAATATCAAGGACTTTATGCAGAAATCAAGCACTTTCCAAACCTTGAAAACACCTAATTGAAATTCAAGCAGCACCCATAAAAACCCTGTAGATTACACTGAAATTAAAAATGTAAATACCTCAGCAAAATTAATCAATAGTGATATTTTCAATAAATATTGTGGTGGCACTCTGAATTACACCTCATTTCTCATCTGCCGTTACAAAGAACCTCATCATGTCAGGAAAAACCATCTGAGTCAGGTTTAATCAATCAGGCTGAATATCTTTTGATTGTTGTAAACAAATACTGTCGTTTCACAATAGCACTGCAGACATGGTTACCGTGACAACATATTTACACACTAAACACAGCAACTTGTAAACAAACTGGATAATGAATACATTCCTGATTTCAAAGGCAGAGTTTTTCTCTGTACTGATAAGTCAAAGCTATGACACATTTATTCATATTAATTCATGTTAACAACAGTCACACCACAGTTGCCAACTTAATGACAGTCACTTTATTTAGTAACTTTTAAAACAAACAAACAAAAAGTTAAAATCGATATTGGCTAAAATCTGAATAAAACTTTTTAAAGAAAAATGAAATAAGTACACTATATCAAACCCTTAAATGCAAATAATAACCACTTTAAAGACAATACTATGAGAACACAAATACCACAAAGACTAAAGAAAAAAAGGTTTATTCTAAACACATCTCACATTCGGTACAACATAACCAAACAAGAAAAGTCTCTACCTAAACACACAAACACACACACACGATTAAAGCATTAACCAACGTCTAAGTCTGGGTCTTTTTGAGGCTTCATGAAACTAAAGGAAGTACTTAAGGTCATAAGAGAGGCTAACAACCAAACTAAAGGCTCTGAATGCAGTGCTGTAAAAATGCTTTGCAACATGATTCACACTGAGCAGATTTTGAAAGATTAGACAAAGCCAAACCAATAAAATACAAAATGCAGTTTAATGATGATTTAACTTATTAATGGAGGGGAAGATAATCCAAACCAACTAAAACACACATATGAAACTGTAGCGCAAAAATAGAATAAAAGTGAAAGTGGTGAAGGATCTGAGGAGGCCTTCCTCTACAAAAACTATTGATAGTTTTGGTAGATCATGAACTGAAAATGACAAAATAAACAAAAAGCACTGAAGGCCTTGTTTGCTTAAATTAAAGTCAGTGTTTGTGATGTAATAACTAAAAACTGAATCCACTAGAAGACCAAAAATAACAAAAAGGTCTGTTTCACATTTGAGAAAATCCCAACCAGATGGTGCCCATAAGACTTTGGGAAAAAGTGAAAGTGAAACTCTTTGTAAGGTGTGAATCCCATTACATCTGGTGTAAAACTAACTTCATTTCTGAAAAAGAACAATCAATCAAAGCTGGTTTGGGTAGATTCTTCCCTTTCCCCCCCATTTTAAAACCGCATTTTGTATTTCTTCTGTCCTAAAACGATTAATTGGATTAATTGTGATTAATGGATTATTTAAATAATCACCAACTAATTTAATAATCGGCAGATTACTAAATGGAAAATAGACTCCAAAAAGACCAATTTCTGGAAGAACGATGTATTCACAGCAGTAATT
Organism: Xiphophorus couchianus; assembly: GCF_001444195.1. NCBI lineage: Eukaryota > Metazoa > Chordata > Actinopteri > Cyprinodontiformes > Poeciliidae > Xiphophorus > Xiphophorus couchianus. The sequence continues at coordinate 6,907,248 of NC_040239.1, forward strand.
AAGACAAAACTGTACAAAAAAATATAAATTTCCATTTAAGATAAAAAAAAATCCTTTGTAAATATGTTCTACCAAGAACTCTTTAAGTGGCACATAGTTTTAGCTTCTCCCAGTTCAAATTCTGCAAAAAACTAAATCTCCCATTACGCACCTTTTGCTATCTAATTATTAGTAGGTAATGCAAAAGTTAATCAATGAATCTATAAACAATCAAAGACATAAAATGAATGTTATATTATTGCATTTTAGGCAGAAATATGTTTATTTTCCAATTTTAAAATGGAAATGAACTATTTGTTCATTTGCATCTTTTCTACAGAATATGCTAAATTGATTTATCCGATTAATCGATTAATCGTTCAAATGATTGATACAATAATCAATATTTCTGTCTCGTCTTAAAATTGGTTTTAAGATCAGAGAAACTTAGACAAGGAAAACGTACATAACAGAATAAATCTGAGGGAGAAAACATTTTTTACAGCACTACAGATAATTCTTCTCCTGACTAGAACAGCGCACTGTACCACTTCGTAGAGATCCGGCTGCTCCAGCATGCTGTGGGCCAGCTCGGGCATGGCATCAGGCTGACATACACAAAGCAGAGCCACTGTCAGAGGAAGCCGTGGGCACATTTTACTTAGTGTGAGAAAGCAGGAGAGAACGAGAGAGAGAAAGACTGGTGGGAGAATGACAAAGCAGATCAGTGAGAGGTGGTAGCCAAGGATGGGTCTGCAAAGCGAAGGAGACGTGTGGGCATGGGTTTTGCTCTTTACGCTCACTGTACAAGCAAATAACCACATCCACATGGCCTGACAATGCGTAGCAAAGGAAGCATGTTTAGAGCGCTTAAAAGGCTGGAATGCCATACACCTGTTTGGCATGTTAGCCACAATGGAAAAGAAATCTCCTTTCTCCCCCATTGGTGAGGCATTGGTGACAAACAGCACCACTGAATGAGCTTGCATGGTGGAGTGTGTGCGCACATCAACACAAAACTATGCGTGCAAAAGGGGGAGATTAAAAGGGTGTATGGGCGAGGGCTGGCATCCAACTTACAGGGACTAGCTTCCAATACCATTTGGAGGGAGACTATCCAGTTTGCAGGGACAAGAGGAGGAGGAGGGAGATATGAGGAACAGGAGCAGAGGGAATAAAAAGTCAGAGGTTACAAGCAAAAGGATCAGATCTGCTTCCAGAGTAGAGAAAAAGGAGCTGCAAAAACAGCAATACAAAGAGACATTTCCAAAGCCAACAAAGGAAGTTCCTGCTTTCTTGAATCAACCCTCAATTTTTCCCAGCTTGATCCGTAAATGAGAAGAATTTCATCTTAAAGTTAATAAAATTCTGTACAGTCACACTGAATGGTATTACCTTTTGGTGGCTGGGCGACTCCAGAGGGTGATGCTTCACTTTGTGTTCCCTTTCTGTCATCTCCCTCATTTTCATGTTCACCTGCAACAGAAACCAAAACTTGTTAATGTTTATACCCATAAAGAGAGCATATCATCAAATTTTAATTTCCCACCAGGCATTAAGTGACTTTAAATCTGTATTTATATTCAAACAGCTTTATGATTGCTCCAAAGCAATTTAAAAATACTTTATTGATCCCAAAGGGAAATTGTCATAAATTCAAAATTTTTCAGTTATTGTAAATATCAATACAAATCTATGCTGTAAAGACATCTAGGATGAAAACATTTCCTTTAGAGCATGCCTGCTCAAGTGCTTTCAAAGTTTTGTTTTTAGTGAAAATAAAAGTAGAAATAAAAAATAATAGTCTGACACATTCAGACATTCTTCCCATCAGCCTATCAAACATGAAGCAATACAAAGTTCGTTCACTTTTCCCACAGTAAAATTCAAGCACTTTTCAAACATTTTCAAGGCAAGTTTTCAAACTTTTCTAGCACCACGCTTTGGAGATAAAAACAATAGCAAACAGTTTCAAGTCACTATTTTATTTAGCATTTATTACTGTTAATATTTGTGATAGTATTCCATATTATACAGCAGAGACATGGTAAAATAAAATATAACAAAATTTTATGCCTTGAAACGTCTCTCTAACACACCCAAAACAGTTTTCAGGCATTCAGCAAATAGAAATACATTTTAATAATTCTGACCCAAAAAAATCAGACAGTGATGAAAAAAGTGTGCATGTCTTTTTTTTTAACCATCTTTAAATATCTGGTTTCAACTGTAAACATTTTCCAAATTTAGGCTTTTAAACAAGCCGTTACATTAGATTTACTACAAAACTGTGCGGTTATAAATCACGTATGAGAAAAAAAAATCAAGCACACCATTACTAAAATTCAAGCATTTTCCAATATTTCAAGTACCTGTACTAACCCTAGTAGTTTCCTCTGTCCATGCAGGAGTTTGTTTAAAGAAAAATAAAACCAGTCATTCTCTTGCTGGACTAAGTATTCTTCTAGAAAAGTCTTTGCAGGAAAGTTGTGCTCCACTGTTGAACATGACAAGATTTCAGGTTTTGTTTTTATAATCCTCAAATATTGTCAGGTTACCAAGATACAAACTACAGGCAGCAACACAGATTAGTCAAGGAAAAAAGGAATTTAAAAACATCCGCATTTGTGTTCTCAAGTATAAAAAACGTAAACTATTGGGAGTTTAGTTTGGATAAACTTAAAAATAAGAGGAAAAAAAATAAAACTCAGATGATCCTAAAAGACAACTAGATTGTTCAAACTTTTAATTACAGCTAACTAATCAAAGTTTGCGGATTTTAATCTCTGATTGTTGCATCTTTTTTAAACTTTAGGTCAGTATGTAAAACAAACTAAATGCTGAAAAAATAAACTGCAGAAGTTTATTTATGCAACAGAAGCTGAATGTTTCAGAGAGCTGACAGCTAGTAAAATAGGTCCTGTTGTGTTTCTAATATCTTAAAAGTTTGTCAGAACCTTGTTAATCCAGAAGACCATGGCGTCCTCAAGGTCAAAGGGCAGCTCCTTAGAGGCACTGAAGGTAGAAAAGCGCTTGACAGAAGCCACCACTTTCTCGATGCTGATCATCTCAACTGTGTAGGCCATCATGAGAGCATCGATCATTGAAATGTGTGCACTCTGTTAGAGAGAGAAACAAAATAATTCAATTATATTAAGATTTTTTTCCTCCAGGTCTCCAAAGACATTAACTTAGCCTAACACTGCAAGAAGAGATCAGAACAAAGGATCTGGCTGGTTTTATGTACAAGGAAACAATTCATCAGACAAGACAGGTACTTGCTAATCAAGAAAAGTGATGATGTAAAAAATAGATCATGCAAACATATATATAAAAAAGCTTTTTCATACTTGAATATAAAATGTAGAATTAACACTTCAATTTAAGTTTGCTTTTAAATTCTTAAAAGCTAATGTGATACGTTTCAATTCTCATTTGTTTTTCTGGTTTTTAAATGGAACAATGACCAACACATTTCGTGAGTATTGATGATTTTAACGATGACACTTGACAAAATGTATCATCTTATTGGTTTTCACAGCTGTTGGCAATATAAGTGTTTATGCTTTCAAGATGTAAACCACTTTGAACTGCCATGTAGCTAAAATGTTCTATGCAAATAAGCTTCATTGATTTTTTTGCACTTCTAACACTTTTTGTTTTCTCCATTCTTCATATTTGAGACCAAAAGTGATGTTTGAATCTTATTGCACTTAATAAAAGGAACTGACCACTAGCATTTTCTACTTCATACATTTCTTTTACTAGCCAAAGTAGCTAATCTAGAACGGACCATTTTTTATTTGATTACTAGTCAGAATAATCAATAGATTAATCAATTACTAAAATTACTGTTACAACAGCCTTAATTAGAGTCACACAATGTCAGGAACACGTCATTCGCACACAATTCCTGACATTTTTCTGATTTTTCCTTCAACAGAAACCACTCTGAGATTTAGCATCTCAGCAACTAAAAATATGAATTAAGTGTAGGTATCCAGGGCAGTTAAAACTATTGCTTTATCACACAAAAATATTAAAGGTTTGCAGAATATACAAGCAGAAACCTCAAAATATGAATACCCACAAAAAAACACTACTGCCATTTAGTGAATGTGATATTACGCACGCAAACTAGATCCTTTTTCTTGTAATGTTTTGGACATTAACTTGTGACAAAATATATTAATTCATGACGGTTCATCATGCTAATTGCACAGTACTCCAGAAGGCCATGTCACTCCAACCCATTACAGAACAAATCCATAAAAACACACAGCATTGTTTCTGTCAGCGCGTAATGAAACTCGCTCCCGGCGTAATCCAATTGCTGATGGAAGAGCACAGAAACTAAGCTTATTATGAGAAAATAAGAGTTATTCAGAGCTTTTCCTACAGCACAACCTACATGGAGACTAACAGAAAATGTTCTTTCAAACAGGCAAAGTTAGGGACAGATAAAAATTTAAATGTATTGCAGAAGTTCATCTGTTTTCTTTTATGCATCCAGAGTGAAGTTTCCATGATTTGTGGAGCGAAGTCATCTGCTGGGTGTTGGTCTATTGTGTTTTGTTGAGTATAATGTGAGCGCAGCTGCCCCACAGGAAATTTTTAAGCACTTTATGCTTCCTTTTGCTGACAAACTTTATGGAGACGCTGATTTAATTTTCCAGCAAGACTTGGCACCCGCTCACATCACCAAAGGCATCGACTTTAATGACCAGAGCGTCACTGAGCTTCATTATCCAGAAAACGAGTCGGACCAAAAGCCTATGGGATATATATGGAGTATATATTATATCATATTATTAAAAGGAAGACAAGAGACATCAAAGCCAACAATTCAGACCAGGGCTGAAGCAATCTGATTAATCGTGATTAATCGATTATTGAAATAATCGTCAACCAATTCAGTCATTGATTCCTGGATTGTACAGACTCAAAAAGAAAAAAGGCAAATTGCAGAACAAACAACTTATTCAGAGTAGTAATTAAGCCAAAATTGTAGAAAAATAAATTAGCATTAAAAGATGTTTGTTTTCTTATTTTAAAAGTTAAATTATTTGGTTCTTTGCATCATTTAATGTATTTCTAATTTTGAATAAAAAGGCTTAAATAAAAAACAATCTACAGAATGTAAAAAAATTTTAATCCGATAAATTGTCAAAATAACTGATGACTAAATTCAGACCATATGAGAACTGCTACTAAAGCAACTTAGGTTTCATAAACCCCTCAACTAACACAGCGTTAATGCAGTAATTCATGCCAAACGGGCGAGCAACGAGAATATTCTGTACATACGTTTTGATGTTCTTTTTAGTTTCTGTAATAAAATATTTTTATTTTATTATTGTCCAGATTAGACTGGTGAAAATGAATAAAAACCTGAAGAACATCATTTTAAAAGACAAGAATCTGTCCTCCTTTTGATTTAGGTTTTTGCTGTAGATGTTTTAATAGATCACATTTGTTGTAGTTTAAGAAATTGGAAAATTCTAAATGTTGGGTGATATCTTAGATTCCCAACAAAGGTTGATGGTAATCAAAATTCGTCCTTTGTAACTCACCCAATTGGAGTTGTAAAAATAAAATTTTTTAAAGTGTATATTTTAAAACTATATATGGATGTACAGGAAACAAACATTTAATAAATTCAATGTAGTTCGGTATAAAAACATCCAAATGTAACACCTGTATGTCAACAAGAACAACAAAATAAGAGCACAAAAAGGGGAGTAGAACTGACTACGTTCCCAGTCTTTTGTTTTCCACCGTGCTGCCTTCATTGGTGCAGGAAGCAGTCCTACTGGGAGCATGTTGCCCCGAGCACTGCGTCCATCTTGACAGACTTTGTGCACACATTCGCCTAAACCAAGCTGACCCAGGAGGGCGGCTCCCTTCAAGGCTTTAGAGGCTCCGGCTTTTGCCCCTAAACAACGTAGACGAGGCGCAGAGGAGCCGTCTGCAGGTGCAGCGGTGCCTTCATTCACACAAACACACGCTTTGAAATAGTAGGGAAACCGGTTGCCATGGAAACCTCCTGTCAAGTCAGCAAACCGGGAGGAGGGTTACAGCAGTCCATCAGAGATAAGCTCATAATTTTTCCATCTCCTAGCTAGGCTTTGTGTCTGGCTGCTAACACACAGGCTTGTGCGGATTATTGAGTTTGAAAGCCAGAATGTCGCGGTTACACGAGGTCAGTGAACGCTGCACTCACTGTGACGAGGTGCACTGAAAAGCAGCAGCCAAAAGTGGTGATGTTATGGAACATTTTGGCTCTCAGGGAGGTTTTTTTTATTATTATTTTAAAGTTGAGAGAGGAAAAGAAATAAGATAAAGACTGAGGCACTTTTCAAAGGTCTCAGTAGCCAACAAGTTTTACAGATGTTGCGGTGACCTCAGAGTTTCATCAGGTTCTGTTGTTCGTTCACAGCTCTAGTTTGTAAAACCCGACTTGCTTAGGAAACTGAATAGCACAATAAGTTACTGTTTTGTGTGAATTTCAGAAAATGGAGTAAAACTACAAAACAGTTTGGATGAGGAACTGCAATTCAAGAATGACACAAATTTCGCCGGTCCATCACAGGGGCTGGTGCAAACTTTTTATTTTTAATTGGGGTAAATCTATAGTAATATTTTACATTGTAATTTTCTTATAGTAGAAAATGTTAAGAACAACACAAAGTTAACTATGTAGAGGCTTTTACTGAAAAATCAACTTTGCTGCACATAAATCAGCTTTTATCTCAATTAACTTGGCTAAATATAGCAAGTGTTTTGAAAGAAAGTGACTCAGATCTTTTTCTTATAAGCAGAATAAATTTGTTCAATCTAACAGGCCCAAAAGAATTTGAAAACTAAATAAAATTTCCTATACAAGGGAAAATGTGCAAAAAATTTTTTAAAGTTTTGGATCTTTTCTACAAAATCAGATAACTAATTGCTTGATTTTTATTTTAATCTATTACAATTGAATTTTTTTTACATTTTTTTATTACTATCATTTTGGCCCACATGACAAAAAGTTTGAACACCCCTTCTCTAAAGAGCATTAGAAAGTAAATTAGGAATATTTCTGGCTTTAGCTAATGTAATATATTGTTTATGCAACAAAACAAAAAAATAACTGAGGGAAAATTAACGGCCTTGTTTCACAATAAACTGACAATTGTAAACAAGAACTGATAGCATAGCTAGGATTGTTTGAATATGTCCCTTTTGTTTATCTTTTTTAATCTAAAACATGAAACAGAACCAAAATGCAGTAGAAGTCTGCAGGTGTTGAAATAGCTGTTTTAGTCAAGGAATAATATTTTTGGTACAGATTGCATGTTGTTGGTAATAAAAAAAAAACAAAATATGTGCTACATTGATGTCATAAGACAGTAAAACCAGTAGAAATAATGCTGGTTTCCTTAATCAGATGCTTGATCAATCTTAGCCAGGCTTTAGTTAATAACTCTTTTGTGAAGAACTTTGTGTGGGCATGAAATCTATTGATCACGATTGCTCATAACACCAACAAACTGCACTTTGCATGAAAGAGTTGTGGACACAGTTTGCTGCTTGACTTGTTGGAACAAGCTTCAGATGATTTGGCTGTAATCTTATCTTTTCTATTCAAAGGATCTGGGATTTGACTGCCATGCCAGCTGCACAAAGACTCCCATTCAACGTTAGAGCCGTGATTAGGATTTTGCTTTGCGTGTTGCATCTCATCAGTTAACATTTCAACACCCGTAAGTTACATACATTACATAAAGTCAGTTCTTGTTTTGCAGAGTTAGTTAGGTTAGAAATTAAAAGAAACAACGTGGGATTAAAATTAGGACTGGGCAACATGGCTTAGAAATAAAATCTGATCTAAATCTGACTTTAATTAGTCTCTTTCTTTTCTTTATAAGAAATTGCAAATAACTTTACCCCATCAGGAAATGGACCTGAATTAATTTGGACAGCTTTTGTCCAAGTAAACAGAAGATATAAAACAAGATGGCAGGTCCTGGGCAAAAATCCAACTTTTCCAAAAATTTTACCCTCATAAACAGGAAATTAATAACCATTTAAATCAATCAACATTTATTGTTCTACATTTGTAGCACAAACAGCCGTTCGGCTTATGAAGCAGCTAATTTTCACATAGTGTCAGTTTGGTTTGGCCAGTTCTTTCTTCAATGAATGAGATTCTGATTTAAAAACCACCTTCAATTTGTTAAAAAAGCAAGAACAGAATAAATCCATAGGTTGGAGCAAATACTTCCACCACAGCATGTTAAGCTAAATTTTTGAGACACTTTCTTACCATTTTGATAGGAATGCAGGCCAGGTCCCCGTCTGTGACGGGCGTGTCGTCGCTCTCCATGACATAAATGCCCTTTCTGGACAGAGCCTGGATGACAGACAGGTGGGACTGAAGCGACGCGGCCTGCTCGGTCTTCAGGATAAGAGCGCACACACGGCAGTAAAGCTCGCAGGACAGAAGCAGACGGATGACGGGGGGTTTGATGTGCTCCTGGTCGTACTGGTCTGTGTAGAACGGGTCCCGCAGATCCTCTGGAATATGGTCTGCAATGGAAAGAATTTGGGCTTAGGTGACATAGGTGGCTCTTAATGAAGCTCTAAAAGAGGAATGTGAAGTCCTCCATTTTAAAACTCAACTACTCACATAGTTTCATATAATTAAGATAACAGTTTGTAAGGAACGGAGTTTGTACACTTTCCTCACAATAAAATTCATGATAAGTTTTCAAACTTTTCCAGCATAATGGAGATAAAAACAGAAAAAAAAATGAAGGAAAAAAAAAAGACAGTTTCAAATTCACTTAATTCACTATTAGATCATTTATGAGTTATTTTTAGTGATAATATTCTGCATCTACAGGACAGACAAGAAGTTTTGTAATGTCTCTCTCATACACAGTATATACACCTGACTGGTACAAGAACAAAACACTTTTAGCAAATAGAAATATTTTTTGTAATTCTAACTACCCTAAAATAAGAAAAGTTTAAACTAATTTAACTTCAGGCTGAGAAGTTAAATTAGTTTTTTGAGATGTGTCTGTCTTTCTTAGGCGTAAAAACAAAAAAAATATCTGTTTACAACTGTAACTAACGTTTTGGGTTTTTTTTTAATTTAGGCTCTTACCCAAACGTTGGATTACAAAACTGTGCAGTTTGAATATCAAGCCCTTTTCAAACTTTGAAAACACCTGCAAGCATTTTCAAAGATTTCAAGCACCTGCGTGAACCCTGAAGGAAGCAGGAAAATGTGTATTACTGGTGCCAGGCAACACAAAAGCATCTCTATCTCCAAATCATGATACCTGTAATATTTGTTCTAGGTTTGTTTATTGCGAGTAAACGGAGATCTTTGTAATTATAAGTGAGCGTGTTGCTTTAAGAGTAGATTGGGCCGCAGATCCTGCTAATCCAAGGCTGTTCAGGTGACAGCACACTTTGCCAATGCTTACTTAAAGTTGGAGCCACAAGGAGGAAAACTGTGACTAGTTCTGTTACTCCGAATATGAGGTCATTCCCAAAACCAGACGCCACTGCCTTACAAGGGCACAGAGCAAAGCAGCAGCACCAACCAGATTTATACTGGAAGGTAAGCCACATGTTTAAAAAAAAAAAAAAAAATCCTTCCAACATCCAGCATAAAATGGTGTGGCAGCAGAAATAACCCTGTTTCTGCTAAACCTGTTTAGATTTCTGCCAGAGATGTGATAACACAGCGAAAGCTGCATGTGTGTTTTGAAGGGTTCCTGGTTTTCACACTGTGAAGGCGGCGAGAAACCTTCTCATCAGCAACCTGCAGGTCAAATACTGGAGAGCAAGCAGGAAGGTTAAAAACATGCAGCAAAAGTAAAGAGAAAAAAGGGGGAAAAAATAATTATATAATTAAATCCTAAGAACTATCAGATGGTAACTTCGAGGTAAATACATCAATATTAGATTGTGAACAATTAGAGTGTTGATGGTCTGTGGCAAAAATAAGAATTTTTTGTTTCGTTACTGCAGAAAAGAAAAAAAAATCATAGAATTCAATGAATAAAATGAAATCCACAGAAAAGTGCAGCAATTAAGTTTATTGTTTGTGTACACACAGCTTTTAGCATTTGTGGACGTGACCTAAAGAGTTTGGGTTTTCAAAAACAGATGCACCAATTAGGCTTTTTCTGGATGATACAGACTTAATTTTGATCGATTTATAAATTTGATTGGAAAAGATGTGCTGTGAGTTTCTTTCAACGGGCAATACTTGTGAATCCAACAGAAAACAATGAAGGAACTGCAAGATTCTCCACATTTATCCATTAAAGGAAACGACACCAAACTGGAAGAAGCATCAACTGCATGATATTGATGCATGCATCTATAGATTAAAAAAATTAATTAAAATAAATAAATAAAAAAGAAACCCCAAAAAAGCTGAGTTCTGGAAGAAAGAAAAATCTGATTTTTTGTATTTATCCCATAATCAACACAGATAAATTCTAATCTACTACATCTCTGGTAATCCAAGTGTTTTTTAAAATTTTATATAAAACAAATGTTCACTCTAACACAGCAGCAAAACAAACCAGTGATTTTTACAGCTCACTTCTTACACCAACATCCGTCTGGAAACTACCAATCCGCTGCGCGATGCACTGCTTATAACACTCAATTACAACGTTCACACAGCACACTACACGTAAAACGGTAAATATAGCATGAGAATTACTCTCTGTACATTTTGTCCACATAATGAACAGAACACCTAAATGCAAATAAAAGAAAACTAGTCCTCGACTGCTCCAAATTTTAACTTGCTCAAGCCCTATGCAAAGAATCTCAGCAGAAAAATAGGAGTTTACTGAAAAACACAGCCATATGTGTTCAATTAGATAATAGTCATAATGATTTCTTGCATCAAAACACTATATCATAAAAAAGATTTTACTAACAAATGCCTAAAAAGGTATTTTAACGTGAAAGGTTTCAGGGTTTTAAAGCTCTTCTGACATGTTTTCCTTTCCGTCCTTCTTCTCACTGTATTGTCTTAGTAGACGCAACTTAAAAAGCTCTTAAAGGCTTTTGGTTTAATGAAGCAATTCTATAATGCACAGAAGATTTGTTGTGAGAACAAATGGTATTAAAGACCCCGCCTTTCTGCAACCCAGAGCAGGCTACAAAAACGCACCAACTGGGGCGGGGTGAAGCATCATGATGGAGCCTGGCAACAACAGCCAGGATGTTGTAGATCACACACAGCCAACCATGACCGGTGCCACACCATAATCTGCACCAGCAGAGGCAGACGGAGGGCTAACGACCTGCCTGCGAGCGCGACTGGTCCTCACTGTCAGCCAGAGTCAGCTTCCAAGGCCGGGATCAGCTGCGGCACAGCCAGAGGATTCACATCTGCCGGAAACGGCACAAGCCAAACAAATTTGGCTTGCAGCCAAATTTGGCTGCAAGCCTTGCAGCCAAACCATGCAGCATTTGCATCGTAGCAGACCCCATATGAGCCGCAGGGGAACTAGAAAACTGGACTAATTTATTAAGTTCCCATGGGAGGAAGGTAATTGCAGGTACACCTGAGAGTTGTTTTCCCTCTGGGCCTCCGAAGCACAACAGACTACGCTGTAGCGTATCATTTTTGTCTGCAGGAAGACGCTGCTATTATCCATCTATATCATTACCAAAAGCTCATGATGGCTGACAACAACAGAACCAAGTAAAGCCTTAATGAACAATGAAGGGAAAACAAAAAAAGTTTTCTATCCAAACCCTGTTTACCTCAAAAACTCAAATTCTACTGCCATTATTTTAAGTGAATGCTTCAGTGGCATTTGGAAATCTGTATAATGATCATAACAAACCACAGAGTATGAAGGAGAGCTTAATGACATACAATCTGACCAGAGATGGTGCTGATGTAACAGACATGCAAAGCTTGAATTCAGGAACTGATGCATCAGGCAGCAAACAAAGCTGCACTACTCTGTAGGGCTGAAACAATTAATCGGATTAATTGCAATTAAACGTAAATAATCCTCAACTAATTTAGGAATCAATTAATTGTTAACTGAAGAATACAGACTAAAAAAAGGCAATTTAATGAAAGAAAGCAACATACTCAGTAACTAAACCAAAACTGTACAAGTGGCAAATATTTTGCTTCCCTCAGTTCAGTTTCTTAAAAACGAAAATAAATCTCATATTGAGCATGTTTGGCTATCCAATCATTAATCAGTTAATCAAAAAAAAAAAAAAAAACAGATTAGCTCTACATTGATGTTAAGTCAAGCAGAAAAGGCTGAGCTTTTCACATGTTAGAAGTATTTTTTCTTTTTTTTGGCTGCAGATGCATCACCTGCTGCAAATGATAAAAGCGTACACTAAAGGAATGCTACATTATTGCATATTAGCCAACAAAACGTTTATATTCTTATTAAAAAAATATTCTGGTTTTTTGCATCTTAATCCATTTCTAACACTGTATTAAAAAAGCTTAAGTAGTTAAATGAAAAATCTGCAGAATGTGACAAATTTCTTTTGGCACATTTGTTTAATCATCAGAATAAATCGATTACTAACATAATTGTTCGTTTGTAGCCAGACTACTATGACAACATATATGTGCAACAATACATTCACCGTAAATAGTCAAAAATGTCAAAAAAAGAAATTTAGATCTTCAACTGCCATAAAGTTGGAGTTCTCCATGAGTCCTGGAAGGCCAGAAATTCTGTCATTTCTTGTGTTGATGCAAGAAAGTTAATATTTACGGTAAGATGACATTTGTTTTGCAGTGACAACAGGAGAAGCAGAAAGAAATGTTCCTTGGACATCTAACAAACCGGCACTGTAAGGAGAGACTTAAAAGCACTGAATGATACTTCTGTTCTTCGTTAATTTTTCACACTAGTGAATAGCTAATGACAACTGTAATTCACACCCTAACATTGTGTCATATTCAGGTAGTCAACAAAACATTTGCTCCAGTTTCCACGACACCAGAACTCCCATTTCTCTCATCACCATAACAGTCTAAAATTATATTAGTGAGTTGTGCAGTGCTTGTGTAAGCCTCAATTTTTTTGTACATAATGACTCATGAGGATAAAGCTACGCAGTTTTCTAAAAATTCTGAATAGTCTCATTAAAATGCCAAAATAAACTGTTTTAACCTACATGTTCTACTACTTGTTTCACATTTTTATATTTTAGTCAAAGACAGGTTACGAAATCCACATCAATCAAAATATAAAGTGTCTGTCAAAGAGAAGAGGAAGGGAGTAAAGGCCCAGACCCAAACAGCACCAATATGAGCCATCAATACAACAATAAAACTAATGAGGCGGGGCAGAGAGACAAACATAAATAACAAAGAAAAAATGCAACCTGAGCAAAAAACCAGGTTTGAAAGGAAAAGAAAAGCATTCAGGCTGACATCGATAATTAACAATGGGCAACACTATGGACTGGATATCCTGTATAAATCTGTCACAATAAGCAATGATTAATGGCATCATAAATTAAAATGATCTCAAAAATTTCCATTCTGACTATTAAAATTTTTTTGAATAGTTATTTTGTTTACAGAAACATCATAATTCGTTTAATTTATGGTCTCGGTTGTTTTTGTTTTTTACTTCCATATTATTTGTCGTTTTTAGTTGTGGTGGTTTATTTTGGACATTTAAAATATCTTCCAGTTCCAGAGTTAAGCGTTCTCTATAAAGTTTGTTGATATTTGAGGGACAAATTTATCTATATATTAATTAAAAATGGTCTAAAAATGACAACATTACTGTTTATCTAAATAATTACTGGGAAAATATACCAATCCAGCAAATTTGTTATTTCAAAAGGCCTATTCTTGTGAGATTAAAGCTTTTCCTGAACTACTTTTAAATTAAATCTGACACTTTCTGAATGCCAGGTGCCCTGCTCAATCAAATTATGACTTATTGTCTATTAGCTTTAAATTTCTCCTTCCCTTAAAACTGGTAATATTCTTGGATTTCCACTGAAGTGTGTTTGAGGTGGAACTAACATAATCTAACATAAAGGTCCTCTTACTAACGCAGGCAGCCTCAACAGGGAGTGTGAGTGACGGGACATGCAGATGAGTATTTTCCATCCACTGAGCACAGTGTAACAAATATAGATTAAGCATCAGTGACTGTCCCTCCGTCTGATTTAAGTTCAATCTCATTGGCCATTGGCAAAGATCTGGTGAGTCAGTGAGCGAGGTTTCAGCTGCCATTGGGGAGTTAGTGTTAGAAATACATGTGTGTTTTAGCTTTCTTTCTGGCTTTTACTTTAATTGTGTTTTTCTGCTGAAGCACCAAACAAACTGCTGACTGAATGTGTTGAGAATGTTAAGTTTCAACATCAAAATACTTGGTGTTAAGATGAGAAAAATAAATTGCAAAAAGGTTTGTCACAATAACAAATTTAGCTGGATCATAAAATATCCTAAACGTTATTGAGATAAATGATAATACTTATTGTTGTTTGGGGACCATTTTTGCAAGACAATTGATCGATCAAATTTTATTTGTGTAGCACATTTCAGCCACAAGGAAGTTCAAAGCATTGTTTCAGCTGTTTTACAATTTTCCAGAAGTTTGTTCCAGATTTGTGGTGCATAGAAACTGAATGCAAGTAATATAATGCACGTACACATTCTCAAAGACCAATAAACTTTCATTTTAAACTGTTCACATTGGAACTGGATGATCTTTTAAATATCCAAAACAAAATTAAACAAATATAATGAATACTGAAGCCTCTGTAAGCAAAATGACCCTTGAAAAAAAGAGGTTAGTTGAGACCAATGTAACAAACTGAAGAGTTTTTTCATCCAGTCTTTAGTAAAAAGAAATGGGAATGATCAAGCTTGTTTTAATTTATCACGCAATTAATCGATTTAGTGCTTACTACAGTTTTGTTTCATGCTCTCTGGTGTAAAATATGTCACTTGATAAGTCTGTAAGACTGAAAATACAGATTTCAAGCGACCAACACAGTTGCCAGTAATTCTCAAAGACAAAAATCGTGAGAGTTTGTGAAGGATTATTGGAAATTAACTTACCGATGCCATAGGCTTTGGCAAAAAGCCACCGCAGGTTTGCAGCTATTTTTGCTCTGGCAGAGTCGTACATCTCCAAAGGTACTACATCCATTGTGCCATCTGCAGCCACAGGTAACTCCACTTTTTTTCTGGTACCGTCCCCGCCGGCGCACAAGTCAACATCCATCCTTAAAAATAAATAATAATAAATATAGCATCAAAATTAAGCTGAACATGTTGAAAAAAAGAGGGGTTGGTTATTTTCCTACTGCATTATTTGGTACTTTTGCAGTTTAGGTTTATCTGTACCGGGTAACTTTGTACTTGCTACTTGAACATTTTGTACTCTTTCTGACAACTGATAATTAAAAGTTATATTCTTTCATCTGCTTACATTGTTCTTAACAGAAAGTGATTATCTTACGCTAAGATAAAACCAAGTACCAGCAGGAGGTCTAAAGGAATTATTTTTGGTTTAATTTGTCATTTTGTAAGAGTGAATTAATATCAAATGGGTGTAACAAAAAGGCATGAGAACCAAGTATTGTTTTAATTTATTTATCTTTCTAGTTCTCTGACAATGCCCAACTGCCAGGAGAAATCAACCAATACACAATTAAATGACAAAGTGTATAAATGAAATGCAGGTGAAAATTGGCAGAGGGACAAACTGAAGCAGAGCTGAGGAAGGACAGTGCAAAATGCTATTTTCTAATAGTAAAAGTGTGATTAAGTAATGAATCAATGAATCCAAATAACTTTTATTCCCTTTAAATAAAGTTTTTATTGTTTCCATACACTTTGGCACATGGCGAAACATTGATTATACAGTAAACACCTGTCTATGATGCACATGGTATTTAAGTAAGACCATTAAATCCCAAAAACAGTTCTAAATGTAGCATATATTCATGTCTACTGTGGAAGGCATCTGTGGATCAAAATACTAATCAACCCACACAATGTCTGATAACTGTATTTAATTTGAGACAATAGCTAGAATTGTGTTTTAAGTGTGGACTAAAGTAAGTCTAAAAAAATCATTCTGACAGATTTAAAAGCAAACAATTTTAGTTTAAACTAAAAGCTTGAACTATTAATTTTTTTCCATTGAAATAATTTTCTCTCAATTGTAAAATCTGTACAGATACAAAAGTTAATTACGGTACTCACATTACATACAGAGTACTATACCTCAAGTTAATATTTTTGTAAATTTTTCAGATGTTAAATACCCCAAATTCAGTTTTCTTGAAAAAACCCACCAAAAAAAGACTTTTGGACAATTGAAAAACAGTGTGGTCCTCTTTCGCATCAATGAATTCAATCTAGCCCAATTTGTGAATCTCCCCTAAACTCTTAAATATAGTCTCTTGTTTTTTTCCCTTTTTTTGCCTGTCAAGACTGCTTGTGCACTTCTTTTTAAACAATTTTTTCCTTCCAGTCAACTTTCTGTTGATATGCTCAAATACAACAATCTGAGCAGACAGTGTAGGGTGCAGTCTTTTCTGCATAGCTGAGATGCACCTGTGAATTCAGTTATTCACCATGCTTGTGTTTCTGGTTTACAACAATGAAGAGATGTCAGTTTTAATTTCTAAGCCAGTTTGATTTCCTTGTAGTTTTCTTTCTTTTTTAAATTGTGGCTTCAAATTGTTGAAACGTATAATTTAAAAGCGATATAAAGGTATACAATCTTTTAACAGGTGAACTCAAAACAAAGTGGTTACCTTTACCTGTACCTAAAAGACATTATTTCATTGCTGAAGGTAAATGTTTTCCCTAAAGAAAAACTACAAAAGGACTAAACTAATATTAGCTTACCTTGTTTTATAACCTGTAGCGTTATCCTTGCAGTACTGCTTTACCACAATGAAACTATTAACGGCCCAATAATGGCTGGCTGAAACAGCAGGGTAGCTGCTATGTAAATTACAACATAATGATAATATGTTCGTGTTACAAAGCCGTAATTTACAAGCAACAGCCATGAGCTGAAAATTAATATTGGCTGTAAACTGGGTTAGCAAAGCGGCTGACAATGCAAATGAATAGCGGCTAACTAACGCCAGCTAACTGTTAGCTTGCTAATACAACAGCCCCCCCAGCATTCACTGGAGCCATGAATGACGTTAGCTAGAGAGAACATTACCTTGAAAGGTGCTGCGTATTTCCAAGTCACCCTTTAGATACTGCAGGGTTACACAACCAATTAGCCAAAGACCTGCCTCGTTGTAACGTGGTCTGCTGTGTAGAAAATAAAACAGCCGCAGACACGCATCGTAGCCAGCTAATAATAATGCTAGCAGGGAGGGAGGCGAGTCTGTGTGGTCTCCTCCCAGCAACAGAATCCGATTCTCGGCCTGTGTGACAACCGCTCCGCGGCAGACTCACAGACGAGGCAGACGCCAGACAGAAGCAGTAAAACCGCGACGAGACTCTCTGGTTGAAATTTAAAAAATAAATAAATAAGAGCAGGTAATCTCTTGATTATGAACCTATCTCTGTATTAAACGCTTCATGGTAGAGAGGAGACACACGCATCCCGCGGTGTGTTCGCGCTCTGCCCATGAAAATCATTTTCATCCCTGCTTTTCTAAGTGAGACTGCTGCGCATGCGTGATTACCTTCCAAACTGTCAACAGTAAAACGGTGACAATAACGAACACTTTCGGTTTATATTTTCCAAAAATATGTATATTTGTAAATATATTAAAATTTGTGGGGGACAAACGTTCTGTCAACCTTTATCTTAAAATTGTGACCACTTTGGAAAAAAGAAAAAAAAAAAATCACTTTTCCAAGATGTCAGCATTGACTTTAATTAATGCTGACATCTAGTGGGGAAATGTGGTATATACACTTCAGCCGGTGAGATGATTCAGTAAACAGCACTAATCCCTGCTTATGAGTTCGAAAAACTGCATTTACTTTGTTTTATACCATAATGACATGTACATAATGACAGTATCATTTAATCCTTCAGCTGTTAGTTATGGACATTGTTTAATAAATATAAACTCTGCACTGAAAAGGATAAAACTGGGTATTAGTAAAAGACACATTTTTACTTGAAGTTTAAACCCGTGCTATGCTATATTTCTTCAGACGTAGGGATATACTTGCCATGCTCAAAACCCTTTTAAAAACCATTTTGAATTCCAGTAGCATAATTTCACACTAAAAAATAATCCAATCAATAAATATTAATATAACACTTTGCTTCTTGCTAAACTCACCTTGAGGGTTTGTTGGTAAGAAGCTCAACCTTAATTTCATCTGCAAGCACAAAGTACCACATATAGTGCCAGTAGAGTTTCGCATATTTATGTTTTTTCTACAATAGTGAGTTTTGGAGATTATCTTCTCCTCGTGTCCAGCTTCTAAATGCCATATGGACCAAAACAAACTATGTCACATTTATTACTCAATGAAACAAAAGTCAGAAATCAATTAGAGGTTTCTAGAAACCTAAATTTGTCTGTAAAAGCAAATAAATCTGGTCCTACAAACTAAATACACACACAGGCCACACTTTTCTTATTTTTACTGTAAGAAAATGTAAAAACAATGCATCTTTTTTAAACTTTGTAATTATGCGCTCCATTGCGTAGGTCTTTTAAGGGCTACATATTATTTTGAAAGGCACAGCACTTTAAGTTTGTACTTTATTATGTCTGCAACACTGATCTTTATTGTTCCCCAAAACAAAGCCGCCACATAAATCGACTCCAAACAGAATCCAACGAGCAAAGCCACAGAACAAATTAACTTTAATGTGAGAGTGATTTAGATGTCAGTAGCCTTGTGGCTGTTTGAATGAACAGACACTGAATAGATTGCATAGGTTGTTGATGTGGGTCAGTTTTGCATGACATAGCAGAGCAAAAATAGCTGGTAACCTCAAAGACGTTTTGCTTTGTTAATTTAAATTCCAGATGAATGTTTGGAAATGTTCTCTCTTTTTTTGGTTTAATGTTTTCTGTAAGAGCAGAATCTCTCAATGTACAGTTCTCAGCAGCTCTACACATCAACCCACCCTGTTCAAACACCACTTGAAATCACACCTTCACCAACAATTTTCATAATAGGAACATCTTTAAAATGACGTAAAACAACCTTTGAAGCATTTCTCTTTTCACATTTGAAGTGCAGCTTCGAGGTTTGCTAAAACTGTTAGAAATAAGACCAAGTTACGAGTTTGGCTTTGATATAAATAATGTAATAAAACACAGTTCAAACAAACACTTCCCTCCAAAACCATTTAAATATCTTCTTTTTTTGTTAAATATTGCATGTCTTGATGTTGCGCTCTGAAGAGACTTGCTAAAGCCAAACTAACATCGGTTGAGCAGGGGTTTGCCATGACAACAATCTAAGCCTCCCTGAGCAGAAAGTCACATCAGTACTACATTTTAAATAGAGAATAAAAACACTCAAAAGCTTGGCAAAAAAATAAAAAATAAAACAATCAACTCTGCCCTCCATATTGTTTTTTAGTAGAACTACAAGAGGCAAAGAGCTCCAACTTTTAACTGGAGATTTTGAGTACTCAATGCAAAGGCTAATGTTGTAAAACACTCTAACTCTTTCAGTTTAAACATCACTAATACTCATGTCAGATACATATCTTTAAGTTTTTACTATTGCACAGAAATACAGATTTTCTCCCCTCTTCACTGGGTAGAACTAGGGACAAGGCATGAAATACAGGAACATTTTGGTTTGGTTAATAGCATGAAGTGTTCATTGCTCTCTGAAGAAAACTGGAGACAAAAACTGTGTTTATAAAGACGCTTGTGTCCCAGCAGCGTGATTCAAACGCATTGTCATTCAAAGATTCAAATTAAAGGTTTAAAAGGCAAACCCCAACCCCACATTTTGATCAGGCTCAGCTTAATTTACTGTCCGACTCCAGACAATCCATGATTTGACTTCGTCTGTGCCGCAGTGAGCAGTGTTCCAAGAGGTGAACAAGTGCTAAAGAAGCGCAGATATAGTGACATTCAAGTCCACATTGACAACAAACACACAGGCCTACTGTAACATACTGTTGGAAAATCAGGACCGACACAACTTAGAGTACGAGGTCTCTCTGAAAAGGCAAAAAAAGTTTTATGTTCGCAGACGACAGAAGTTTTCCTCTTAATAAGTGAGACGTATACGACTTACAGTGATTTACGGGTGTCAAAGGAGAGGTAATGTATAACACAGTACCGGTCAGAAGTTTACATGCACTCATCACTGGCCTGAATGTCATTAATAATATTGGACTTTTAAAGATTGTCGTTCCTTTTCCACAGAGGGATGAAGAAAAAACCAACTGTGGAAAAGTTTTAATCTATTGTTTATTTTCTGTAATCTAAACAGTTTGAAACATATAAACAAATCTCAACTAACAGTAAATATTTTGTCATCATTAACAAGCTTCTGAATCATTAAAAATTAGTTTGTTTTCTGGCTTTTAAACAAAGCCAGGAAACTATAAATATTGTACTCATAGTTGAGGGATGGGTTTTTAGAAATTATCTTCATTTTAGCCAGCTAACTATATTCTTAAAACCTTTTGTAGAATGTTTGGGATCATTATCCTGTTAGGAAAACCAATTGTGTCCAAGTTGCATCCACGTGACCCACAATGTTGCCATTAAAATAAAGGAATCCACCAGGATTCCCTTATCAGGAGCAAAACAGCCACAAGAAACAGCTGAAAAACCAGTTTACGGACTACAGTAAATGAAGTTTTGCTGTGGAGTAAGAAAGAAATCCCTTCTCCAAACTCAACACATTTGTAGCTGCCTGCATATTGTCTCCTGATTTAACACTGTGAAGCAAAATAATACAAAGACTCAGCTGTTTGGCCACAAAAAAGATGTTTAAAGGAATTCAAACCAAAGAACACTAACAACTGTCAAAAACGGTGGTGGCTGAATTATGCTGTGGGACTGTCTCACTGTCTGACTAAATTACTCTAAATTCAACAACTAGATAGTTGGAACACTTTAAAACTGGTTTTGGAACAGGTAACGCAAAATTACATATTGGACGTCCTACAACCCTTTGTGAAAATGTGTGAATTAAACTTAAAAAGCTGAGCTGTGTCTTCAAACTAAACCAATTTAACCAAATGAACACAAAAAAATCAACCAGTTATGACAAGAAACGTGGTTAAAAATCCACAGACTTACACCAGAAGCTTCTTTTATAGCTGCAGGAAACATGTGGTGAATGTTTCCTGCATTCACCACAGGGAATGCATGTATTTTGATTTGGAACTTCTTTAGATGAGAGAAGATAAACAAATAATTCCAATAGTTTTTAAAATAACTGCATTTTTATGTTAAAAACCATTGAGGAAAAATTATGAAAAGCACAAGATTTTTCTGACATTCATGCCAGTGATGATTGTGTAAGCGTCTGAGCAGAACCGCATCTGAAAGCTCGTTTTCAAAGAGCTTCACGAACGCTTGACTCGAACAACAACCTGCTCTTCTGATGACGTTAGGAGTAGAAACCCAAACATCATTGGGACCAGAACTCCTCCACACATTCATTAATAATGAAATGTAACATTTTAAAGAAACAGAGAAGACTGTTATATTTAAATATTGCAAATCATACAAAAACTGTTCTTTAAAGTGTAAACATTAAATTGATGCCTGATGTCATTTCTTTACATGGAGAAATGATATAAAATAAATCATGTCTGTCATATATGTAAATTGTTCTTATTAATATGTAAAAACAACATATTAAATCTCAATTTATATTATCACTGTAATAATAATAATAATAACCTTCGTTTTGTACAGGCGTTTTACTGTATTGTTATAAATAGTGTAACATTTTAATTCAAACTTTTAACTCCTCTGACTATTTCTTTACAAGGCAAAAAAAAAAAAAAAAGAAACAAAAAAACCCCCAGTAAACTCTATTTGTGTCACATCCATACACACATTTCCTGGTATGATCATACATACACACAAGCTGCCACAATCACACGAGGGTAATCAGGAGGCTCTATGTGCGATTAAGGGTCTGGAAGATTCTGGATATTTGGAGCATGACCGGGCCGGTCTCGGGGTCGTTCATCCACTGGGTGCTGTTCAGAGGATTCTCCAGCATGTCTTCAAACGCTGCACAAAAACAAACAAGAAAAACACATCACAGGGTTATTGAACTCCCGTAGAGTTTAAAATGTCACGATGGTTTATGACAAATACTGAGATGCCACATCATGAGTTGGTGCTTAGAGGGCAACTTCCTGTACATTTCCCCAACTCTAACTGTAATCTAGAAATTCCCTTTATATTTTATATTTTGGTCACACTTAAAGAGTTCAGATAGTCACACACAATTTCACATAAGACAAAGTTCATCTAAATAACGGATTTTCATCAATGTCACACTGGAATATACCTAGCAGAGTCTTGGGATTTGTTAAACCCAACTGGACCACGGGGTTTTCCAGAATTGCTTGAAACAGAGGGCTGTTGGTATCGATGCCTTTATCTAGATCTTCTGGAGATGGTTTCCTGTCTCCCAGCAGCCACTCGCACTGCAGAATGAAAAAACACAGAAAAGAGAGCCGTCATTTCTCGCATTGATCCGGAACACATAAATATGATCAAACATCTTAACTAATTTCAATATATTACTAAATTAAAATAATTTGTGAATCTTGATCAGGTAACTTGTATATCAGAACTAACTCAACAAGAATCATCTGAGAATACTATAGTAAAAACAATAAACATAACCATAGTTCCTGGTGCGTTAGTGTGTAAGAAAAATATAAATCAATAGTTTTTTCATTTGAAAACAATTTGAATGAAACACATAAGCAAATGGGATATGTAAAAATGACATTTTATAAGATAATCCCCTGCCCTCAAATTAATGAATCTATAACATTTCCACAAACATTGAGTTTGATTACTAATTTTGAGCATTAAACAACCCAAAATGTTGACAAAACAAGGTAATAAAAATATGAATTAACTATGAATAAAATTCCATCATTTTTATGACATAAAAAAAGTAAATATTGAAATAAATCCACACACACTCATAAAATGCAAGCCATTTTGTTAATCTATTAGGGAAACATGTTATTTTTGCTATCTCAATTTGTAATCTGTGAAATAAAATTAAGTCCAACATTATTCTTACTCAAGCTAGATTTAGGTTTGAAATTATTTCTTAATTTTATCTGTTGACCGAATTCAATCTAATAGAGAATCTGTGGGGTCAGCTAAATATTAGGGTGATAGCAAAAAGGCTTTCCACCCTCATTAACAAAAATTAATTGTCAAATACCAGAGGAAACGAGCCAAAACCTGGTCAGTAAGTATAAGGGATTTTCACACTGATTATGAAGAGATGTGTACAATGTTTCATGTCGATGTCATTTCCTATCCAAAGCAAATTTAAAATTACTGTAGCTATAAAAAGGAGGATAAATAACAAGGGGTTTAATTCTACAAATTAGCTTTTTTAAATTTTTTACATCTTCATTTGAAACAGTTAACTTTAAATGTTTTGTTTTTCATTAAAAACAACTGCAAAGCTCTAGCTATAAAACTAGCAACTTATTCAAATAAAGAGAGGAATGAGAAGCTCCATGAACAGTGTGGTTATCATGTGTTGATTTTTTTGTCTTCTTTAGTTTCTCGCTAAGAGATAATCATGTAAATATGAACAAAAATAACAGTGAAGGTTTCGTCTTGTATGGGAACTTTGCATAATAACATTGTTGGCACTCCAGCGAAACAGCAGACACTGATTGTGATAACACCAAGGTTTATGTAATCACCTACCGCTGCATCTTGTTGGTTATTATTCACTCTGAGAGCATCAATCACTTCCTTTTCATCAAAGCCCATCTCCATCAATGCAATCACAGCCTGGAGAATCAAAGACTTGGTGTAATTATTGGACAAACAATTTTTAGAAACATTAACAGAGCCCTATAGAAAAGAAGAGATAAGCCACAAGCTTATATTTTTAAATCTAAATGTTACATAAAACCACTAACCCTGGAGTCTGGCCTGAACTCCCTTTTCCTGCGTATTCTCTTGAAGATCTCTGTGAGTTCGTCCTGCCGGCTGCTCTCGTCGGAGCTCGATTGCCTTGAGAGGTTGGAAAGAATGTTGGCTGAAGCGGAGGCTGAAGCTGGGGGGCCCGTTGTCGTCGCTGCCCCATCCCCTGATGCCCCGGAGGAGTCCTGTCCCGGTAGTGGTGCATCCACAGTGGGATCATCTACGTGTTCGATCAGCCACTCCATGGCCTGGGTCACTGACATGCTGCAAGAAAATAAAGGAAAAAGTAAAAAAAAAATAATAATAATAAAATGCGTGCTGAAAAATAATGCTGTTCTGAAGGCTAAATTTATTTAAAGGGACAGCATTATGAATTTTCCAGGCACATAGCACCATTTTATAGCAGAATTAAGTAGCTATATTGCCTTCAGTTGTTAGAAAAATGCTGTAATATATCAAATACGAGTTAAAAGAAATTTTACTTTGTAATTTAACGCTTTGAAATTGGGCCTCTGTCTTTTTAAAAACTCCTGATCTTTCTGAAACTCCAGGAAGTCATCACAGCGTCACTCTGCTATTAAACCTTTAACAACGTTTTTAGCAGCGCTTCACTGAGAAGTAGCTCGTATATTGAGCTCAGTTGATGCTGCTAGTCTGAAGGAGCTGAGTGGGGGAGTCAAGATCTGTAAGGCCAAAGCTCAGATCCTTGGGGTGGAGCTGCACCAGACAGGCAGAGTTAGGTCCAATAAGTCGTTTTGCACACCTGTATGGCTGCCGAGGACATTAAAGGCTTTTTCAAACATGCATGAAAGAATCAAGGCAACACTCCATGTTTATTTTTGATGAACGAATAACATTATAAAATGATGTCTAACTAAAAAAAGTTGGTTTTACATAATACTGCCCGTTTAACAAATGAATGGATAAAGACAACAATTAAACATCAGCCTTACTGGCAGAGTCTAAGCGCTTTGATGGCTCTGCTCTCAGGGAAACCCATCTCAGTGAGTTGCTGGAGGGCTGATTCATCCACACGATCCTCCTCATCTTCATCTAACATCGCTTTGATACAAAACACAAACAAATAAAGAAAGGCAGAATATCTCAGAACACAACAAATAAAGACGTTTTAAGCAACAGCACACACAGTTTAGAAAAGATGAAGAAAAACTACAGTTTATAGACATTTTTTGTTATTAAAGAAGCCGACTGGGGCCTTTGGGATGCTTTCAATCAAAGGCAGAAAAGTCAAGATAATAATTTTATTTTTCAGTGACTCTAATCCTCTTCCCTACATCAATATGGTCAATGTGTGAGCGTTTAGTTTTCTTCTATAAAGATTTCTCAAAATGTGTCCATTTTATGCAGACACATGAACTAAGATCTAAACCTGTCGCAATAAGAAAATAATTAATTAATCGCACGATAAATTAAAATGAGCTTGATCACTTCCATTCTGATCTTTAATATTTAGTGAAGAGCAATTTTGTTTACAGAGATTTTATAATCCAGTTTTACTTCCATTTTATTTTTTGTTTTATTTTGTGACGCTGTCTTTAAGCAAGCTGTATTGGTGCAGAGTTATCAAATACATTTGTAATTGAGTGTTTAAAGTAAAAGGTTTTAGTCCATTCAGCACTGTTTTTCTGTATCGGATCAGTATTAGCTGATCCTAAACCTCAGATATCTGTATCGGTATCAGAAGTGAAAAAAGTGGATCGGTGCATCCTCATCATAACTAGACTTTCCTGCTTACCATTGGCCTTTTTGAAGAGTTCAACAGCATCAGGGTTCAAGGCAAGAAGCTTCTGTGCAACTTCAATAAGAGAAACCAGGATTTTTCTAAGCTCCGTTTGAAACTGGAACAACACAAACATCAAAACACAAACATGTTCACAGACATCCATTGCTTTTAGTATAACTGCAGGGAAGCTAACTCGTCTTACATCTCTGATGTTGTGCTGGGTAACAGTGCGCTCAGTGTGCCGTGTGGACAGGCTGGCAGTAGCTTTCAGGATAGCATCTTTATCTGGAGCTTTGGTATCTTGTTTCTTCTGTTACAAACAGCAAAAAAAAAAATTTGTAACATGAAAACTTTAGGGTTATTTCTCACTGAAACATGATCAAGCTTACCTTTTCATCTGAACTAACATCTGCCATCTTGGGAGGGGTTGGCGGCGGTCTTTTCTTTATGAGCAGCAAAACATCTGCCAACATAAATGACACACAAACCCATATATTTCAAATATATTCAAACATAATAAAGGCATATTTGCTCGAATTTAAAAACATGCCACACGAGCAATGCCTACCTTTGTCTTTAAGGTTTTCATCAGCGATAGTTTTGGTGTCGGTGAGGACTCTTTCTGTAGCAGCGTGTATAAGTTTATGATGGGTAAGTGTTTTGGGGTCTTCTAGATTTCCATGAACATGCTGCAAAAAATAGAGAAAAAAATAATATATCAGACAAAAGACAAATCTGGGATTGCAGCTACTAAATATGGAGATTTAAATACAGATTTAAAATTTCATGTTTCTTCAGACTCCATTTTCCAGATCTTTTCATCTATTTCAGTGCTCAAAATGCATTTATGTGTTTATGCAAGATTTTTTTTTTTTTTTTTTACAGTGGTCAGGATTTAAATATGGAAGCTGCAAATCAGGCAAACTAGTTACAACACTGATCTTTACAAACCATGACCTTCTGATTCGGATTTTGGCCAACACTAATATGTTTTTAAAAGTAACTAGAAGTGTCCCAAAGCACCTTCAATGTTCCAGTTTTATTTTACTGAAAAACATTAAACTACACCCATGAAACTGCACATGAGGTATTGATCTCAAATATAAAAAGCTTAGAGCATTGCTGTCTAAACTACTAAACTAAATGAACAGTATTATGTATTTTCCTGGCACATAGTGCCATTTTATAGTATAAAAAAGTAAATATGGTATCTTCAGTTGTTATTAAAATTTTGTACATATCAAACATAACTTTTAAAAAATTTTACTTTGAATTTTAGCACCTCTGTCTCTTTAAGAAGCTCCTACTCTTTCCAACACTCCGCCTTCAGCATGTTATCACAACAATGCTTCTTCATTAAGCTGTTAACGACCGTCTTGGGAGAATAAAGCCTAGTAATAAAAAAATTATATTTTGTGTTGTACTTAACATATTTTATTGTAATAAAAATATGTTTGTAATAATTTAACCCTTATAAAAAAGTCTCCATCTGCATCAAACACCTGTACTGAATGGGCCAAATTTGCATCTCTCTTAAACTGCAGCTGGTGGGCCGCACAAAATCAGCTCAGGAGCCATAAATGGCCCCTTGGCCACATTTTTAGACACCCCTGAAATACAGAGAGCATCAGGAACTCATCCAGGAAGTAATAGAACACAGCACATATTAGTGCATAATTTCAAAGGATTGCTTGGATACAATATTGGTTGTGCTATTATTATATAGCAAATTCAATGTATCCAGACTCATCAAACCAATAATGTATCCTGCCATTTGAGAAAACTTTCAGTAATGCTCTCACTTAATATAGACTTTAGCAACCATTAGCGGTATGTTAAGCTTACTGAGAGAGCGAAGGGAGCATCATGATGATGTGAAAGAGAAAGGAAGAGTGAAGAAGGTGTGGGTTAATTGCAGTCAATTTCTAGGTGAAAGAACAGCTAAAACAAAAACAAATATGGTGCTCACATACATATAAACCGACTTTATTGTGCAGAATTTGTTTCTCTAATATAAATTTTGATGTTTTTCTCATTATTAGTCACAGAAATTGTGACAGGAATCTTTAATTTTAGTTTTGATGCCTTTTAAAAAAGGTCTGGGCTAGAAGATTTATGTACAAACCAACAATTGTAACGTTGCGTAATGTGCTATCCTTGAATTAAATTAAACAGAATGATGTCTTTGCAATATTAAACAAATATAATCGCAAAATCAGGTTTTCCTAATTGCCTCAGCTAAGGTCAGTGTTCATGACTCAACAAAAAAAGAAGCACTAGGCGAAATGCATCCCAGGAAAACACTGCAGACCAAAAACAGGACAAAGGTCCGTCTGACTTCCGCCAAAACGCATTTACCCTTTTAAAAAATATTAAACTTGATGTGACATAGCTGAAACTTTTTGGAAGATGTGCCTTTTATTATACGTAGCTTCTCATAAAAAAAGAAGAAAACAATAAAACATCAAGCTAAAGCCGAGCATGGTGGTGGTAGTGTGGTGATCTGTGGTTGCTTTGCTGTAATTGTTGGAACCATGACTTTTATCACGGGGACTTCAATGCATGTTAACTGTTGCGTTTATAGTGACGGCATTACGTTTATGCTGCTTCACTGTCACTTTCAACTTTCCCTTGGGAAAAAATAAAGTTGTTCAACTAAATGTAATTTAATTAAACGAACAGAAAATCCTCAAAGAAAATGTTTCGTAATAAGTTCATAAGATTATCAAAGCACACCAACTCACACCATGCAGGCTAAGCTAATCTACAATTTTCAGAGAAGAGTGAGCTGAAATTCAAACATTGAGAAGTAAAAGAATAATTTTAAAACTATTTATTCAAATTCTAATTAGTTAAGGCAAGGTTGATGTGAATACATTTTCCCTCAATTAATTAAATAATCGTTTAAAAACTGCTTTGTCGGATATTCGATGATCTGAAACATTGATTTAAGTGTGGAAAAAAGCAAAATCAGAATAAATACTTTTTTACTGCATTGTGCAGATTATTACAGTAAATAAACATTTCTTTATTTACCAGAAGTATTAATTAAAGGTGGGCAGTTATCATGTATTGTGTTAAATTTCTTATCGTGATAAAAATTTTGATTTCAGTTAATCCTGTTTAAAACTGTCCATATTGTCAGGATTGTTAGTGTTACTAGCTTCTCCACAGTAAAACAAAAGTATAAATAGATATCAATAAATTTTAAAATATTTGTGCAGATCAGAGATACAAAATTATGCTTCTTTATGTGAATATTCCAAGATAAGTATCTGTGATTACAATAAGAACCATACAATTCCCTAAAAAAGAACAAATATTTCTTATCATCACTTTTATTGCTATAAAATAGTACCACAAAATATTGTGAGAAAACAACTAGATAAAATCAACTAGATAACATTACAAATTTTAGTTTTAATTTCATTGTGTAAAACAGTAAAACTGGCAGCTTAGCTCAATCCAATGTAAGAAGAAAAAAAAACATATATAGCTACACAAATTATATTGGAACTCATATGATTCACAAAAACAAGAAAACATAGATTAAGACTAGAAATAATTGAATACTTTTGAGTAGTTTCAATAAATGAATGAATAAAGTTTGGGTATAGTAGAAATAATCAAACTTTAGCAACTACAAGACGAGAAAACTATACATAAACACTGTAGTAAAGTTAAGACAGAAGCGTTTAAGTTGACTATTATATTAATGAGGTTTCACGTTAAAAGGCCAAAAAAGGAGAGAGGGGTTGAGCTGTATAATAATAGAAAGGCTAAGAAGCAGCATGCCTCTCTGACTGGGGACACAAAAAAGGGCCACAGTGTTAGTTAGCTGAAGAGGGGTAGCCAACCTGCTAAATTATAAATAGCAGAGTCTACCCAGTTACTATAAATACAAAGCCAGTGACACTGACACTGACAGTTTAAAGAGAGGGAATGGCAGGCACATAACACCTCAGGCAGAGGAGTGACAGGACAAAAAAATGCAGAAGAAAACACAAACACCCCCCACTTTTAAAAAAAACCTACATGTTTCAAGCACCTCTCCTTCAGTTTTTCAACAGTGGTGTCTTCCGTGACCTCCTCTAGCCACTCTGTGCCGTCCATCGTGCAGATGTGTATTTTCAACACTTTGCCGGCGAATATCTTCTCCTCCTGCACGAACATAGCTGCTGCTGCTGCTGCTGCGGCGGCGGCGGCGGAGAGAACCAGCCCGGGGACGGTGGCAGGCGGACAGCCGTTGTTGCCGTGTCTGCTCTTCTCGGAGAGCTAGCGTGCTAGCGTTAGCACCCAGCCAGCCAGCCGTCGCTTGTAAATCCGACGACAACACAGGAAAGAAAGGAAGGGTGCACCGCTCAGCTCAGACCCATTTTTCGGGGTCCCGGCCCGGTTGTCGGTGTGGTGGGAACCGAGTGACGCGTTCTCCGGTCGCCAAGTTGCCGGGTTTTGCCGTTTAGCACATAAGCGGCAGGCAGCGAATATCCTATTTTTACTGTAATGTTGTGAACTGTGAACTGCAACTGTACTCGCGGCTGGGCATTCTGGGAGTTGGAGTTGGTTTCGCTTGTCCCATGTAAACGGAACAGAAAAACGGGTCAAACTAGTTTACTACACTAACATTTTAGTTGTTAAGATGTTATGTACTGCAAAATACGACGGGGGATTAGGGCCATTGTAGATAGAAAAAAAGTGAATTTTTACCCCCCAAAAATCTAGAAAAGACAACAAAATTTCTGAGCTTGCAAAAATTTTAGAAAAACTCCGAAAATATGTTTTTTTTTTTCAGGTTTTATTGGCTCTTTATTTTAGATTTTAGACAGAAAAGTGAGAGATTAGAGGGAATTTTTTTTTTTTTTTGATAAATTGTAAAGATTTTCTAGGTAAAAACTGGAAATTTCATTGTTTGAAAAGTCAAAAATGTGACAGAAAAATTCCAAAATATTTAGATTAATTTCAGACATTTTCTGGGGAAAACACTTGCGATTTTTGCGTTCTAAAAGTCAAAAATCTGCTTAAAAAACCCTCATATTTTTCAGAATATATGCGTTTTGTCTGAAACTTGTGCTGCAATGGAGAATAAGGGCCATAGAGGTGTAAATTTCCACTAAAAACTGAAAATTTTAGATTAATCTCAGTAATTTTCTAGAAAAAACATAGAAATTTTTGAGTTTCAGAGATTACATTTTTTAAAAACATTTTCTACTTTCAAAACTCAGAAATATCCAAGTTATTTTTCTCAAAAAATTCAGAAATTAATCTGAAAATTTCCTTGATTTTTCCAGCAAATTTCTGACTTTTGATGCAGATATTAGATTGTCTTGATCTATGTTTATCGTGTTTGTCTCTATAAAATAAACAAAATAAAATATTTTAAAAATCAGGCTTGTTATCTGCCATGTATTTAGAGCAAAATGAAACTTTAAAAATGTAGCAAATGGTGCTAAA
The DNA here is from genome assembly GCF_001444195.1 of Xiphophorus couchianus. NCBI lineage: Eukaryota > Metazoa > Chordata > Actinopteri > Cyprinodontiformes > Poeciliidae > Xiphophorus > Xiphophorus couchianus. The sequence goes on from NC_040239.1 coordinate 6,938,542, forward strand.
GTTAGTTCTCTTTAGGATCTTAACTTTACACAATATTTGTAAATAAAGATGGGTTGGAACAATGCTAAATATTTTGTTGATTAGCTAATTGTAGCTGGCATAAACTTCATAATAGCTTGTAGTCGTTGTGATGCATAAATAAGAACGTTACTCAATTCCACCACTAGATGGCGACAGGCTAAAAGACGTTTAAATTCTTTCTGCTGTTACTTAAAAACACAATTAATCTCAAATATTCGATAATATAGCCTTTAATGAACAAAAGAGGCGTTTTCATGAAATTAAGACACTAATGTGTCCTTTATTATAGCAGGTAACTTTTATACAGAATGAAAATAAACAGCAAAAATACATTTAATGCGAATGATAACTTTACAGAGGAAGTAAACAAAATGCTACCACAATCTAACATATTCTTTTTCCTAATAATATTTCAAAAATCAAAACAGAGTGCATCTCACATAATATTTAAGTGGATACAACTGAGAACTTAGTTGGCAGTGCTTAAAAAACATTTCTGCACATACATAAATGGTTATCTCAGTGAGGTTTTGTGTTACAGAACAGTAAATAAATATAAATTTATAAAACCTCAATGTTTATGTATTTTTTCTTCATTTTGTGAAAACAATAACCTAACAATATATTTCATTCATTTGTGTATACTTCAAATTGATTTGTGCCTTTGGGCCAGAAAAATAGAAAATATATAATCTGATCTGTTTTACATTTTAGAGAGTTTTGACCAGTGCAGGATCAATTCGATGTATGCTGAAGACTTAAGATTTCTTAAACAAAATCTTGCTTACGAGGGAAATGCAAAGCATATTTACAGAAGAAAGAACACAGCCATAGGCTCAAACTAATCGGAGGGAGAAGGAAATAAATTTTCCTGTTCCCTCTGGACAACAACAAACATCGTGGCCAACAGGCCAGTTCTCCAAAAACCACAGGACTCTCAACAACTCAGGCCTGCGTTAGTTAACCGCCAATCTCCAAGATGGCCGTACAACATGTCACCTCCCCACCACAAGAAAACACAATAATGCGAATTTTAAAGGCACAGCGTATCGCTGCGTCGTCGATTTAACGAAATGTACAAAACGTCACTACGATTTACTGGATGTTTTGGATGCCTTCACAGGAATCTCTTCACACTTTCAAACTGAAATAACACTGAAACTTAAAATGTGCTCTAGCTTAATCACAATTTTTATTATAAACAGGATTATACAAAATATAAACAGAAGAAAAAGGACAAAGGCTAAGAGTGTTTAGGGAAATAAATACCCAGTGTGTATGCTGCAGAAAACAAACTCTAAAAGAAAGAAGTGTCTCTAAAGGACTTTCTCTGTCCTGCGTGTGACCCAAAACCACGACAGGAACACTGCAAAAACACAAAATATTACCAACTATTTTTAATTTAATATATATCAGCTAACTATAACCTAACTATATATATTTAATATAAATATCTTAGTACACTTGAAATGAGACAAAACTAACTTAGAAGTAATTTTACAGCAATAAAGAGGACATTCTTTCCTTAAAATATACAGTTTTTAAAAAATTACTGTATATGATGGGTCTCAGGAAGAGTAGCTGCTTAGTTAATTCAGATCCTAAACAATAAACAATATTGAAAAAAAATTACTAGTTCCACTGACCGATTATTAGACATTTTTTCCATATTGTAAGTGAAATAATCTGCCAGTGGAACTAGTAATTTTTCAGCAATAATACAAATTATTAACTTAAAATAAGTTCCTTTTTGCTGAAAAGTTACTTATAAGTTAGTTTTGTCCTATTTCAAGTGTAATAAGATATTTGCATTAAATCTAAACCAAAAATACTTGATAAGAGTTTTTGCAGTGAAATAAACATAAATACAACCTTAATAAATAAAAAAAAACAAATAACAGTAAATGAAGCACATATGTTGCTGTTAGTAGAAAAATTTATAAAAGTCCTACATCTTGATTACAGCTTTGCTTGATTTCCTTTTTCGAGTGCTTTTTTTTTAATACAAAATAAAAAATATATACAGCAGCTCATCCTCTGGGGTGCGGAGACTCTCAGCTTCCTACTTGAACTGTTCTGATATGTGTCCGATCTGGGACTGCATGCTCGTCGGTGGGCTGGAAATGCCCTCTGACCAGTCGGACATGTTGGAGTGGGGGGACGAGCTGGACCACTGGTCGGGGGACCCGGGTGATGGGGTCAGGAACGGGTGGTCCGGCACCTGGATCTGATGGCTGGGGGTATTGTCCATCGGGCCGGAGTAGCTATGCTGGGAGGGAGGAGTTAGGAACTGGGTGCTGGGCATGATCTGGCTCTCCTGAGGGAGGATGGTGTGTATGGGCATGCTGGAGTTGGCCGCCCCCTGCTGGAGCTCAGGGGAACTGAGATCCCCGCTGATGAAGTTCTGACTGCTGGTCGGGTTAGAGTTCTGGTGCTGCTGATGCAGCTGCTGCAGGTTCTGCATCTGCTGCATCATGTGGGTCTGCGGGCCCAGTCGGCTGTTCTGCAGGCCCTGGTAGGTCATCATCTGCGACAGGCTGGAGTTGGGGTGGCCATTGTGAAGCGGCGCTGCGATCATCCCCTGGTGAAGGCCGCTTTGGCCTCCGGGGGGCGCTCTCAGAGGGTTGAACTGCCCCGCCTGGCTCATGCCGCTGTGCATCCTGGCCAGCCAGTCGCACTGACCGCCCATGGCGCCTTGTGCGGCCGAGCCGGACACCGGCAGGTGGGTGAGGCGGGGAGGCAGCGGGTCGAACTGCATCCGGGCCAGCTCCTGCTTGTTGGGCATCACCATGTGGTTCACGGCCAGGTGGGGGTCCGCCATGCCCTGCAGGTGGTTCAGAGACACGGACGGCGACTGCTGGAACGGGGAGGTCATCATTGGCGGGGACGCCACGTCAGAAACGTAACCGTGAGGAGACTCCAGCGAGTCTACGGGCGACAGGACAGCTGAGCTGTCCAGGAGAGTCCCAGACTTCCCGTCCTGAGAGTTCTTCTTCTTCACCTTCATGTCTTTGCCATCTTTGCAGCCAATCCCTTTGTGACTGGGCTTGCGGGTTTTCTTCCCCTGGCCTTGACTTTGAGGCTGCGGCTGCTTCATACCGCCCAGAAAGCCACTGGGTGAGCAGAGCGGGGAGGACAGGGCGCTGCTCAGGGAGCCGCCGTGCATGGGGGGGCTTCGTACCAGGTTGTACTCGTCCAGCAGCCTCACGATGTCATGGTGCATCCGCTCCTGTGCGATGTCCCTGGGGAGCCGGTCCATGTGGTCCGTAATTTCTCTATTCGAGAAATGTTCCAGTAAGACCTTGGCAGTTTCATAGCTTCCTTCTCTGGCAGCCAGGAACAGAGGAGTTTCCTCCTGAAGCATGAAGGAGACAACGTGTTAAATGAGACAATAGCGCTGAAAAAATAGTTTTCTATTGAGCCTTTAGCCCACTCTGCCATGACGGTCGTCAAAAAAAACCTGTGCGCTCCCTAATATTGCTTCTATTTAGTTAAGTTTGGTTTGCGTCCTTGTCTGTTTGTGCAGCTGAACGCACATTTTTAAAGTGAAGTTGTCATTTTATTGTAAAACTTTTAATGAGGAAAGATATGGCAGCGATGGATAGCAGCTGTCAATCATAATAACTGTTAGCTAGTGTGGATTTGCATGGATTTTACAACGTAAGAAGCCTAATGTTCATATACTATATAAGTAAGTATGATAATTCTTTATGGAGAAGGTAAGCGGTTAGTCATTAGTAACCATGGAAAAATTACCCCACAATTACTTAGCCTAGCATGTACAGAGAAAGCTGGTAAGCATCTAGACTTTAGGGGAAATGCAGTTTATGCAGTTTATATATCATGTGGTGTCAATTCAGGCAAAGTTGGCAACTTCATCAAAACGTCAGGAGGGAGGAGGTACGGGTCGGTTTCTAAGCTAGCTATTTCCAACTTTTGTAAATACCACCATCTATGAGCCCCAACCACGTGTGTTACGTTCACAGACAAATTAGCTCGACTCGAACAAGAAAAAACAACTTGGATAAATCTCAGTCGCTCTGTTCAATCTGTCTGTCACTTCCTACATCCCTCATGGCGCCTTGAGTGATACGGTGATGGAAAGGGTCAATAGAAAACATTAAGAGAAGGAGTTTAAATATTTTTTAACCTTGTTGTTCTGCATGTCCTTGTTGGCTCCATTCTTTAGTAGAACAATAGCAGCCTCTACATTATTTACTGCTGCAGCCCAGTGTAGAGCTGATTTACCTGAAAAGATTTTTAAAAAAAAAGAGTTATTCAACCGTTGAGAGCAAACTGACCTAAATACTCTGACTTTTCCAGATAAAATCCTTTACTCTGGTACCTCTCCAGAGCTGGACAGTATGGCTGAAAAACTTATAACAATATAAGCGTTTCATATCAGTCGATATTGATAATTATTGATTAGTTTTTTTCTATCTGAAATACTGCCAAACTGGAGAGGCAACTTTTCCAGTTATATTCACAGTTTTCACTCAACGCCGTTGTTTTTGTATTAAACAGTTATGAGGCGCAATGGTGAAATCTTAAACTGCTGCAGTGCCAGTTACTCAACAGGTTGTTGCTAGGTAACCAAAAGACAAGTGTGTTGCTAGGTAACCAAAGAATGAGTCAGTCAGTTGTTTCCACCAACATGAGATTTTGAGCAGCTAAAGTCTTTACTCTGCCTACATCTCCCAGAATGCCGTGCGGTTCTGGATCAGAGTTCAGCAAATATTCTATATAATGAATATTGAATTTTCAATCAGACTTTTATATATCGATTTTGATCATCTATCTATCACAATATATGTAGTTATTGATTTATTGATTTTTAAAATTTTTTTTTACCAAAGTCATCGATGGCATTCACATCTGCGTGACAGTTGATGAGCTCCTCCACCATGCCCTCCACTGCCAGCCTGGCAGCTAAGATCAGGGGTGTGGTGCCATCATGCATGCGGGCGTCCAGATCTGTGGCGCGGTTCCTGATCAGAATCTAAACGGACACAAAGCAGATTAAAGGTGACCTGTTATGCTTCCTTCACCAGGTTAGAATGGCTCAATGGCCTAAAAAGAGATGTTAATTACATTTTTTTTGCACAAAATCACTCTTAGATAATGAGAATTTATCTGCTCAGTACTGAGCTCCTTTCTGACTGAGCTTTCGAATTTTAGAGCCTCTTGTCATTTTTAGTACAAATAAGCTGCTGCTGGCCACACCCCCCAACTCAACATTTACACTCACACGTGAAAATAGCTGCAAACAGATATCATAGAACCATACCTCTTTGAAAAGCATTAGTAGAGCCTCCTACACAATCAACAAGAATGCAGCAAGTGGTTTCTAAATGCTAAGTCAACATCAAAACCCTTGTCTTTTCCAGCAGCCATTGTATAGCATACAGCAGTAAAACCAGCTGACCAAACATGCTGGAGCTCAGCTTGGGTTGCTAGGTGGCAGGTTGGTGCTCCAATTGGGTTGCTAGGTAACAGGCTAGGCTTTGCTGGAGTTGCTAGGCGCCGTTCCAGCTGGTTTGTGAAATTATATCTGGAGGGTTTTTGAAATGGCTCCTTTTCCAGACACCAAAACATATTATCTTACTGTCAAAAAGTGGCTGGGTAGTTTTTTTTATGATTTGGGCTGTTTTTAGAAGAACTTTACACCCAAATGGAATTTTGCATTATATATCTCCTTTAAGTAGTTTCCAACATCCTTCGTTCCTATTATAAGAGAATACAGTGCAAAAACACAAAATCTATTATATATAATGTTGTTCTATTTTCCAGTGCAAATATTTTATTACACTTAAAAGAAGAAAAAACTAAGTTAGAAGTAACTTTTCAGCAAGCTACAGCAGCTTGATTTAAGCCCATAATTCCTTAATATTGATAAAAAGGTTCTTATTCCATTGGCAGATTATTTCACTAATAACAAAAGGACGATTATGTGTTCTTGCAGTGTATAAAAATGACCGTAGTCAAACACTATTTGAATTATTTTCTCTCTTAAATTGCTGATGCAGACAAACGGCGTACCTGAAAGACTCCCTGGGCGTCGGCGGCCACGGCGGCGTGCAGCGGCGTCCGGCCCATGTTGTCCTGGATGTTGGCGTCGGCACTGGCCTCCAGCAGCCGTTTGGCAGCGTCAGAGCGGGCGTACCGAGCCGCCAGGTGAAGAGCCGTCTCGCCGGTACGGTCGGTCTGGTTGTGCAGGTTAGCGCCCTGGTAGATGAAGTCGTTGATGACGTTGGCAGAGGCGTCCTCCTCTTCCTCGCTGTTGCCCGTTTCCAATCCTCCTCCGCTGCAGGATGCGATCATCAGTGGGGTGAACCCATCTGAGGGGAGAGGAAGCAGAAAGGCATGAAAGGCTGAACCTGTATTTGCACGGTCAGCACGGCTCTGAAACGGGCCAAGTGAGTGCAAGAGAAAAACAGGAGTGCTCCACTTCAAAGCCCTGAGCAGATCAAAACAAAGCAACAAACAAATCGAATGTGGATTTGACGCTTATGCCTGTGTTGAATCATCATTGCTTTTTCTTTCAAGAACGGATTCTGATGCAGGCGCCAGCACAGGAGCCTCAGAAGGAAAGCAGAGCTTTGGGGGTTTGCTGAAGCCAGACTGCTCCAATAAAACCAAGCTTCTAACCGAGAGAGGCAGCTCAGGCAGATGACTTGGAAAGGTTTTCTCCTCTTCAAAAGAAAAGCGAGCCCAAGATCTCACAGATTTGGTCGATTCGAGTGCATCGATCCATGACGGAGGCAAAAAGTGAGCTCTCGAGTTGTTAAATGAACTACTTTGATTTTTTTTGAGGAATCCTTCAGGGATTCTGGTAGATTTCTTTTCTTTTTTTTGCATTTGATGCCCTTGTTGGTTATTATAATGTTGAATACAGTTAAAAACTGAGTCCCATTACTGGTCAAATGATTAATCTGATCAGGAATCAGTGTTTTCCCCGAGGCGCTCGGTTTCCAGCTGGCTGCTTTGAAGAAGATCCTTTACCCTGAGGACATGGCGGGGCTTCAGCAGCTCTTTCACGCACAATTACACACACACACCCACACACACACTAAGAATCTGCTCAGAAATTTCTGCTCATTTTTTACCTTATGAACCCATAAAATCAGTCAAAACTTTGACAGTTTCACAGGATTTAGAAAACATGTCATTCTTTTGTTACTAAGGGAGAGAAAATTTATACATTTAATGTCTGGATCTTACAAGATAACCAAATAAAAATATGTAATGAGGATGTTATTTAAGTAATTTTTATTCGTTTTTCCTCCCAAATCACAAATCAGACAGACTGATTATATAAATACAGTGTTGACTACCTGGCCCTCGCACGTTGACATCCATGCAGTCGTTTTCGATCTCCCCCTGAGGGGGAGTGGGAGCGATGGAGGGGATGCGCAGATCAGCGGCGTCCAGGTGCTGCTGGGTCCACTGGCGGTGGTCCGTCTGGTCATCGGCGTCCAGCACCGCCTGCTCGTCAAGCTGCAAAAAAATCACACACAGCAGGAGTTAAAATTAAAGAAAGAAGCAAAATGTTGAAGTTTTCCTACAAGCACATGATAAAATTTAATATTGTAAATTTTATTTTAGTGGATTCAACATTTCCAGATATTTCTTTGGGAAATTGTAGCATACCATAACCACCACTGCTCCCAACAAACCCAGTAACTGCTTACATCCCTGGTGGTTTCTGTGCAACTTTATTTAGCTTTTTATTGTCACTAACTGTAAATATTTTTTTAGTGCTCAAAAAGGCATGCACATTTTTTAAATGAACCAATTCAGCTTGATTTTATAACTACATGTTGAATTTTTTGCTCTTACTGTATTCATTTTTTTGTTTTTCTATATATTTTCATATTTTGTCATTTTCCCCATTGCGGGACAATTAAGGATATTTCTATTTTTTTTATTTCTGATAAAAAAATATTAAACAACTTAAGAGTTTATAAATATTTTCTTACTTTGAAGCGTTTCACATCCACGGGTTCGTCCTCTCCCCATTCGTTTGGGTTGTCGTCCATCAGAGAAATATCAGAGGTGTTTTTCAGTGGCCTGTGTGAACGCAGAAAATTCAGGATAAATCCACTTAATCTGCTGCTTTTAAGCCAAAAAACAACAAACCACTGATTAAATTCCTACCCCACCTCTCTATCAGATGAGGTTAATGATCGTCTAAATTGTCTCAGACTCACTTATGATCATTGTAAAATTCAAAATTGTCCAAATATGAACGTCCAAAACAGGACAAACTCACTTCAGTCCGACTGAGTCCTCTCCGACGGGCTCCCGTCTCTTCTTCTTGCTGGTCTCTGTGGTCTTGAAACCCTCGGGAAGCCAGAGGCGCCCGTGCTCGTGGCGCCGCTTTCGGGCTGCCACCATTCCCACTCCAAGGAAGGCCAGTATCCCGACGCTGCCCAGCACCAAATACATGGCGTAGAGTCCGTCGGACGGCTGCAGGTCAACGCCACCTGTCAGGAAACGGGGCGACATCGTCAAGAGCGAAGGTCCTGACTGTCCGGCTCTTCGTCGCTCCAAATCGCACCCAGAGCCAGGGACTGACTGACGATCCTCGCTGCTTGTAAAGCTAGCTTCTATCTATTCAGTAATAATCAGAATAGCTAACCACTTTTCATCAAAAAAAAAAAGGGGATGGGGCGTGATAAAAAAGAAAATAGGGAAGAAAAGAGCATCACCACCTCCTCTCCCCCTTTTCAACTCAGGGTACCAAGAGACAACTTTACCATTTCTTCTTTAAGAGAAAAAAAGAGGGAGGGGATTAATGAACTTCAAATTACTGCACGCGCTTTAAGCTGTAAAGACGAAGGATTTATTAGGATTTTCGAGATAACAAAGACTCCCAACTTCTAGCACACTCCCGATCAATTTTTCCTTTTCTTTTTTTTTTTCACTAACGATTTTGAAATGATAAACTCCCCCAACCTAAACCCTTAGAGATACATTAAGTCCTGGTATTACATTCAGCGAGGTGAAGGTTGCAGCAGCCCTTCGCCATGTGGGATAAGGCGTGTGTGTGTGTGTGTGTGTGTGTGTGTGTGTGTGTGTGTGTGAGTTCGCTGTCAGAGGATGTATAGGTGCACATGTCTGAGAAAGAGGAAGCCAGAGACGCCCTTATGAAGTGAGTGAAGGGGGTGTGGATGAGTTGATTTGCTGCAATTAACCATTTTGGAGCCTGAAGCCATTGGATTTGCACACAGAGGAAGAGATTGATTGATTCGACCATGAGATTCACTATTGCATTTGTTCACTACTGCATAACAAATACACAATCAAAGAGTTCTGCGGGGAGGATCCGGCCACAGGCCGCTGCCGATCCTGTTAGCATAAAGCCTGTGTTTCTAAATATATTTCTGCTTTATGCACAATTTTACTCACTTTTCATGTTTTTTCTAACTTAATACACGTCACATTAATCCCACACTGCGGAAACACAAAATCTTACCTAATATTTTTATTCTAGTTTGTAGTGAAAATATCTTAGTACACTTGAAATAAGACAATACTAACTCAGAAGTGGCTTTTCAGCAAGATACAGGAGTTTGTTTTGAGTCAATTATTTCTTAAGAAAAATGAAAAAGTTCTGGTTCCATTGGCAGATTATTTCACTGACATTAAACAAGATATTTTCCCCATATTATAAGTGAAATAATGTGGCAATGGAACTAGTATTTCTTCATCAATATTAACTAGTTAATTACTAAAATCAAACTTCTATATATTGTTGCAAAGTTAGTTTTCAAGTGTACTAAGATATTTGCACTAAAAACTAGAACAAAAGTACTAAACAGTTTGCAAATTAGTGTCTTTATTGTTCTTACAATCCAGGACATCTTTGGTGTTTTTCAAAGTGGGAACTGCAGACTACATTTTCTTTTACTAATGTAGTCTGTTTTTTAATAATTATTATAAAACATAAGAAAAAATGACGAAGATAGAAGATAGAAATAGCCTTTATTGTCCCACACAGGGGAAGTTCAGAAAAACATTATTTGCTGGTTAAATGTATCAAGTTGCTTTGCTACTCAATCTAGAAATTGAAAAGTTTCTGACCAGAAAAAGGCTGAAGGAACTGTCCAGCAGCTCTGCTGCTGCAACAAACCTTAACTGTGGAAATTAAATAAAGTTTGATGGGATTAATAGAAAAATATTGCTTGTTTTCCTCATAAAAAGATTGGATTGTTGTAGAAGATTTTCTCTAGTAATATATTCAACATCAGATGAATATAGTCATAATAAATTACCTGATAAAATTTTTCACTACAAAATGTATTGCCAATTAAAATCAGGAGATATGAGGCAACATTTATGCTAAATTAATGTAATAAATATTGGAAAAAAATTTAAATTGATCGTTTCTTTACATATTTTGTACCATTTTCTGCAAGTTTAAGGGGATTTTAAAACTAGAGTTTTTCTAAAACTCTATAATTATAATATTGTCAAAACAATCCCCTTCCACAGACCAAAAGAAGAAAGAAAATTGTAATAAAATTATTTTAAATCTAAATCTCTCTCTCTCTTTCTCTCTATATTCCTTTACTGTGTTGAAAAAATACTTGGCAAAAGGCTTTCTGATTGTTTGCTTACATTATTGGGACATTTGATAAAAACATGTAAAAGTAATTAAAATAAGCACAACCTCTACTGCAGTAGCATGAGCAATTTGATCCAGATGAGGTAGAGTTGTGTTTTTTTGTCACAGTTTTTACTGTTTCTAGTTACTTCTCTGACTGTAGAAATGCTACATTTGGTATTTCAGCCAGAGGCTATTTTCTAAGATCCGTTTCCTGCCTTAGATGAATTGTATGTACTTTAGTCTTTCCCATATTCAAAGGTGGCCTTAGGAAAACAGGCCTCTTTTTATCTCTGCTTACAATAATCCCAGATGTCATTTTGAAAAGAAATTCTTAAAATTTCACCTACTAAACAAAAATGCCTGTGATCTTGTAGCAATAGATCAGAGATTTCAGTGAATAATACTCACTGTAAACAGCTTCAATAGTAAAGGGAACATCCAGTTTGCCGCTGGACTCCAATGCTCCGAGGAACGCAGCGGCGTCATCGGAGCTCTGGAAACACTCGTTGGACTGCTGGAAGCACTGACGGTTGTCCATCTCCAAGTGGACGATTGATCTTCAGGACAAACAGAAAACAGAGAAATAAGTCTTCACAATCTGTGTGGGCCAAAGTTAACGGGCCAAATGTAATTTAACGTTGACCCATTATGATTCTTTTGAACAGATTAGGATGGGTCAGTGGGCTTTACACAACATGTTTATTACAATTTTTGAACAGAATTATTCTTAGTTAATGAGATTTTAGTCTGCTCACTTCTGCCTATTTTGAGCTCCTTTCAGTATGAGCTGTTTTAGGGCCTCTTGTCACTTTAAATCCAAATAAGCTGCTGCTGGCCACCCCCTCCCCCAACTCAACATTTACACTGGTAGATGAAATTAGCTGCAAACAGATGCACAAATATATAACCATACAACTTTGAAAAGCAATAATGGAGCCTCCTGCACAACCAACAAGAATGCGGCAACTGGTTTCTAAATGATAAGTCAACAACAAAACACTTGTTTTTTCCAGGAGCCGTTGTACAGCGGTAAAACCAGCTGACCAAACATGCTGGAGCTCAGGTTGGGTTAGTTTGATAGGTAATGGCGTAGTGCCCATCCAATATGACTTAACAATTAACAAACATTAATTTATTTCCAAAAAATGGCTTGATGCTTTTCTAGGTGCTTGTAATGTTTTTAGAAGTAGCAGACACCCAAATGGTATAAAAACATGCACAACGTGTTTTTTTTTTTATAATAGGTCCCCTTTAAAAAAATGGATTGAATGGATGAATAACAGGCTAAAATATATTAAAAGTACTTTTTCATGCTCCAAAATGTTAAAAATTGTTAGAAAAAAGCTTAACTTCTAAGTGAGATACAGTTGTTTTCTCACCCTTTGACTTGCACATGATCAAGCTCCCTCCTGGCTCTCATGCCGCTGCCTGCCACGTCATACGGACTCCTCTTCATCACACTCAGCACCTTGTCAGGAATCTCAGACAAAGAGTCCACCGAACGCTTGACGTTGTACTTCTTGAGCTCGTGTTCGTTCCCGTAGTACGGGTAGACCATCATCTCCCCCTTTGTGTCCTTCCTGAATATGACGTTGGTTCGGAGGACGCGGCTCAGCTCGCGCAGGAAGCCGAAGGAGTTGTTGAGGAGATGATTGGGGGTGATGTGGACGACCACGACCAGCTGGCCCACGGCGAGCTTCTCAGGCATGTTGTTGGCGCAGTCCAAGCCGTCCCACTCGCACTCTGCATTGTTGCAGCCCTGGTCACAGTGGCCGTCAGCGTAGTGGTCCTTACAGTACTGGTCATACAGAGGACTGGAGGACAAACATTAGCATTAGCATTAAGGATTTAATTTGGGCTGATTAATCGTGATTAATCGATTTTTGAAGTAATTGTCAACTAATTTAGTAATTGATTCATTGGTAAATGACTCTGTTGTCTGAAAATACAACTTACTCAGAGCAGTAATTAAGCCAAAACCGTTAAAAAAAAGCACATATATTTTTCATTTAAGATGAAAACAAAAAAATCTTGACAATAAATATGTTCTCCTCAAAACTTCTATTCAAATTTCTGATGAAGCAGATTTTGCTATCCAATTATTGACTGGTTAATCTAAATAAATAATCAACACATTATGCCAGTCAAGCAGAAGGGCCTGAGCTTTTTACATGTTGATGTTAGAAGTATTTTCTAGCTGTAGATGCATCCTTTGCTACAAATGATCACGCATACACTAAAGAAATGCTGTTATTGTATCTTAGGCTATAAATATTTATTCTCTTATTTTAAAAAGTAAAATTTTCATGTTTTAACACATTCCTACTGTTGTATAAAACAAGCTTAATTTTAAAAAAAATCAACACAACGTGCAAATTGTTTTTTCCGATTAATCAATTAATTGTCAGAATAATAGATTATTTGGATAAAAAGATTAATCGATAACTAAAATAGTCGTTAGCAGCAGCTGAAGTTGTAGGTTTAGCTGCTAATAGACACTAGTTTTTCCTTAAATTTCACCTTCTTGTAGAAAATTCACCGTACAATCTAAAATCATAAAATCTGTTTCATAGAGACGTTTCACAGATTTGATTTGATTTATTTATTTTTTTCATTAGTGTGGTATACTAATGAAAGTGTGGTATACCACACTAATGATGTTAAATACATTTCCTTAAAAAAAAGTTGCTTACAAAAACAAATAAATAAATAATAATAAAATAAAATCTGTGAAACATTTCTATTGGTACAGTTAGAGAAAAGTGGCTTACTTGCACTGTCCCTCCAAAGTCTGGCAGTCAAAGCCGTCGTAGAGACATCCGGCGTTGTCACACTGCGAGTCGCATTTCCCGTTGTTGAAGTATCGCCAGCACTGCAGCGCGGCTGAGCAGTTCTTCCACGGGTCGTCGAAGTTGAGCGAGCAGTCGCCGTTGTCCCAGCCGCACGTGTGGTTGTTGCAGCGCGCGTCACAGAACTTGTTGTGCTTCAGCTCCTCGCACTCTGGGATGCTGCAGGCCACCTCGTAGTCCGTCGGCGGCGGGATGGTTTGGCCGAAGCCTCCGCGGAAGCCGTAGTCCAAAATGTGGCAGCGGAAGCCGTTGAAGTTGGAGGGGCAGACGCAGCGGTAGAACGGAGCCTCGGCGGCGTATTCACACGTGCCGCCATTGTAGCAGGGGCTGGAGTTGCAGAGGCTGTCGGTGGGGTACTGACACTCAGGCCCAGTGAACGACGGCAGACACAAACACTTCGGACTGTTGTGGCCAGAGATGCAGGTGCCCCCGTTGCGACAATGGAGGCTGCCGCAGGCCTGAGAGTCATATTCACAGCTGGAGCCAGTGAAACCCTTTATTTAAGAAACACAGAAATGAATACTGAGTTAATGGTAAAAAATTTTAAATGAGAAAGAAGTAAGTTTAAAGAGAAACACAATGTCTGTAATGAATGTACTGCAGCTTTTGAAGAAAAAAAAAGTTGCAACGGAAGAATATTTTAAGCCTAATTACTATCCATCCATCCATCCATTTTCTGTTCACCCTTGTCCCTAATGGGGTCGGGAGGGTTGCTGGTGCCTATCTCCAGCTACGTTCCGGGCGAGAGGCGGGGTACACCCCGGACAGGTCGCCAGTCTGTCGCAGGGCAACACAGAGACATACAGGACAAACAACCATGCACACACACACTCACACCTAGGGAGAATTCAGAGAAACCAATTGACCTGACAGTCATGTTTTTGGACTGTGGGAGGAAGCCGGAGTACCCGGAGAGAACCCACGCATGCACAGGGAGAACATGCAAACTCCATGCAGAAAGACCCCGGCCGGGAATCGAACCCAGGACCTTCTTGCTGCAAGGCAACAGTGCTACCAACTGCGCCACTGTGCAGCCGCCTAATTACTAATTAAAAGTAAATATACAGTATAACATTTACCACAACATCAATATCTCTATAACTGCATAAACATCAGTGTTCATAATAAAGGACATTTTCACACCAGATAGTCCGGTTCAGTTGGGGACTAAAACTGTTTTTGTTACATTTTCAAAACGCATTTTCAGCTGATGCGGTTCGCTTTCACACTGCATTAAGTTAATTTCAGCTACTAAAAGTTCTACAGCTGAGAATAAAACTTCATTTTATTCCTGGTCGCTCACGTCCAGCCCAGATGTGCAGTGGTTAGGATGCGCAGGTAAACCCTGCTTTCGCGACTCGAAGGCAAGGTATATCTGTGCTTTAAAGAGTCGCATAAATAGTAACACTGTAGCAACAATTTGGGGTAAAAAACAACATTTGTTCTCGTTGTTGTAACAACTATGAAGACATTTAAAGTGTTTAAACTGAACACATATATATCGAGTCAAAGATATATCTTTAGAGATTAATGGTACATATTTGTTTACTCACTGGGGGACATTTGCAGATGAAGCCATGCGGCGTGTTACTGGCTACAGCACAGGTGCCTCCATTACGGCAAGGTTTACCCTTACAGCCATTAAACACTTGGTCACAGCGCTGTCCTGCAAAGAGATCATTCACACACACAGTCAGGCAAAAAAAGTTTTCTATTAGGTTTTATTTAGAAAAAAACGACTATCTTGTTTACTCTTTTGGTCTGTATATTCAGCCCATTAGCAAAATGAGGGCAAGATGATGAAAATCTACTAAATGGAAGTGTTTAATCTACAAAAATACAATCATTCACTGCAAAAACACAAAATCTTACTTATCTTGAGTATTTTAGTCTAGTTTCTAGTGCAAATGTCTAATTACAGTTGAAATAAGACAAAACAAACTTACAAGTAACTTTTCAGCAAGAAATATGAGCTTCTTTTAAATTAATCATTCCTTAAAATTGATGAAAAATTACTAGTTCCACTGGCAGATTATACAAGACCTTTATAAAATGCCAGCAAAACTTATACATTTTCATCAATATTAGCAAACAGCTGACTTAAGTTTTGTCTTATTTGAAGTGCACCAAGATATTTGCACTAGAAATAAACCAACTTGGTAAGATTCTGTGTTTTTGCGGTCTTTGAGCTCCAGCCACAGACATGAGTACCTGTGTATCCGGTGCGACACTCGCAGCGGTAGTTGTTGGTCAGCTGGGTGCAGCTGCGCGTGCCCCGCGGGTCGCAGGGGTTGGACAGACACTCGTTGACGTCCCCCTCGCATCGCTCGCCCACGTACCCCGCGGGGCAGATGCAGTGGTAGCCTCCCACGCCGTCCACACACCTGCCGTTGTTGAAGCACTTGGGTTCTTTGGTGACGGGGTCGGTGGACGGGTTGCAGTCGTCCACGTTGATCTCGCAGTGAACACCTAGGGGTGTGAAGGAAGAAGTAGGGAGGTTTCACTCATTCAGTGTGTGTTCTGTCATGTTTCTTGCTCTGTGCTTACTGTAAGCGTTATTAACTATTAGAAGTTAATAACATTAACTAATAGGATTAATTGTGACTAAATAATTTAGTAATCGATTAATTGTTAACTGGAGTATGCAGACTCAAATAAAAGGTCATTTGCTGAAAGAAGAACACACTAAGAGAAGTAATTCAGTCAAAATTGTACAAAATATCCATACATTTTGCATTTATAATAAAAATAGATCTTTGATTATAAACATGTTCTACACAAAACCACTAAAGTGACAAAGCTTTAGCTTTGGTATCAGGTTTAAATTCTGTGAAAAAAATCTCCTTTTGCCATCCAATTATTAATCAATTAATCCTAAACTAAACCACAGATCAGCCCTGCACTGTATTGATGATAAATCAAGCAGAAAGCTCTAAGCTTTTCACATCTTGATGTCAGTGTTTTGATGCATATGCATCCTTTGCTACAAATGAACAAATGTTCACAAAAGGAATGCTATGGGTTTTTTTTATTTTAGGCACTAAAATATTAAATTTCTCTTTTGTAAAAGGAATTTAATTATTTGTTTATTTGAATCTTTTAATATATCTCTAATATTGTACAAAAGATGAAAAATCTGCAGAAAGTGTCAATCCTTTTATCTGATTAATCATCAAAATAATCGTTAGTTGCAGCCCTATTTAAAAATCATATCTGACTATGGACTGGACACAACAAAGTAAGTTGTGTCCAGTCCTAATTTTTTTAATTTTTAATTGCCTAATTTTTAAGATCCCTCACTTACAAAAGCACAGACTGAAACATGTTTGCAAAAAGGCCGAGCTGAATCACAAACTCCCTCAGCCAGCACTAAAAACCTGTTGGCCGCCTTGGGACGCTCCCAACTTGGCTGCCAATTTGAGCTGACCTACAACACACAATCCCCTTCATGTCGGAGAGAGAAATCAATGGCAAATTTGACAAGTGGAGGAAGAGTTGGAGGCAGGCTTGAAGGAGGGAGTTTTAATGCCCTGGGTGCTGTTAAGCCCTAATTAATGAAGCGTGGAGACGGGAAGGGGGCAGAAGGGGAGGTGGGTGGAGACAGAAGGATGTGGGAGGAGTGTGTGTGTGTGTGGGGTCTGCTGACCTTGGGTTCCTCGGGGACAGGAGCATTTGTAGGTATTGATCAGGTCAATGCAGGTGCCCCCATTCTGGCACGGTTGGGAGAAACACTCATTGATCTCCTCAGAACAGTTGGGCCCCAAGTATCCTGGCATGCACTGGGGGACAGAGAGAAGAAGAAGAGAAAGGCGAGTTTGATCAATGTCTTACATGAAACAAAGATGGGTTTTGTTTACTTTGCTGTTTTCTGTTCTTCATTCATTCCTGCCAAGGCCAGCAGAGTCTCCTCTCCAGGGAAGAATAACACAACTCAGCCGTTTACTTGCTATAATTAAACTGGACGCTTTATTAGGAGGCAGCAAAAATTAGCAGTAACATCAAGACCATACACAGTTAAAACTAAGGGTGCACCAATTGCAGTTTTCTGGACTATCGCCGATTACCGATTTTTAAAAACCCTGACCCTCTGATTTTGTCTGAAATGTTCCTCAATATAGGAAGAAACTGGCAACAGTGGACTAACTATTGTAACTATAAACATGCAGACATGACCTGGTGGGTCAGTCTATCGGTCAAAACTCTTTCACTGCAGACCAGAAGAGGACAGTAGTTGATTTTTAGAACTTTGCCGAGGTAAATAAAATCAGCGGATAAGATCGGCTGCACATGTAAAAATCGACCAATCACAGATCTCCTAAAATTAAAAATCGGTGCACCCCTAGTTAAAATTGGGCATAATTTTACAAAATTATAATCTACACCTACATGTTGGGTGTTTTCACACCTGATAGTTCGGTAGACTCCGTTTGATTAGGGGCAAAAGTTCTTACATTTTCAGCTGCTGTGGTTCACTTTCACACTGCACTGGTCAAAAACCAGTTCCCCTGCTCGCCTGTGGTGGTGCTACACCAAGAACCACAGAAGGAAAAACACAAAAAACTCAGAAAAAGATGCTGAACGCAATTTAATTCTTCACAAAATGTAAACAAAAGTGGAGTAGCGTCAGATTTTAGAGGTTCCAAGATTTCTCTTTTGTCTTTTATAAAAAACCAGAAGCCACTTCTCCCTGTAGCACTAGACTCTTGTTTGTATTTACCAAGAATGCCCTGCTCTGTAGTCTGATTTCTCAGCAATCTCCAGTTCAGTTTGCATTCACATATGCATAAGCTGAGCCAAATCAGGAACAAGCAAAATACGAAGGAACATCTGAGCAGATCACCGGCTGTTCATGTTTGTTTTTAGGGTCATCACCTTGCAGGAGTATCCACCCAGAAAGTCAGTGCAAGTAGCTCCGTTCTGGCAGGGGTTCGGCGTACACTCGTCCACCTGCTCCTCGCAGTAACTCCCAGTGTATCCCACCTGACAGCGACAGTAGTGGCGGTTTCCCACATCCAGACACTGACCCGAGTTTTGACAGAGTTGGTAAACAGCAACTCCTGAGCAGAAAAGGTGAGATGGAGCTAAATTTAGCTTCCTTTCACAAGAAACTGCTGAGGTTTTATCTCCCTCTTACCTCTTTGTTTGGCTGCAACCTCACAGGAAACACTCGGGACATCACAGTACAGGCCAGTCCAGCCGGTCTCACAATCGCAGCTGTAAGTGGTTCCTCTCTGCCGGCAAGATCCTCCATTTTTACAGGGAGACGTGTCACACCAATGAACCAAGTTCTGAAACACATAAAAAAGACAAACTCAGCTGAAAGACTCTAACATTTAGCTGAAGTTTAACATTGAGCTGACTAAAAACATTCAATTTATTTCATTTTTGCACATTATACATGTTTGATGATAGTAATTCCCCCTCATCTTACCTGACAGTTGAGTCCTGTGTAACCATGTAGACAGGTGCACTTGTATGTGCCATAACTGTCTTGACATGTGCCGCCGTTCAGACAGGGTTTGGAGTCGCACTCGTTGATGTCATGCTGGCAGTAGCTGCCAGTGAAGCCGGGCGGACATAAACAGGTGAAGGTGTTGATGCCGTCTACGCAAGTTCCTCCATTAAAACAGGAGCTGAGAAGGAAAAAGAACCAGAACTGGTTGAGAAGTAGCAAAGTGAATCAATAATTTATTAATCTGAGCTGCCAGGACTGAATCTGCACTTTTGTTCTTACAGCAGTGACCTACTTTATGTTTAAGCTTTTTGACAAAGTGAGAGAAAACAACATTTCTGACTTCTACTTGCAGGGCAGCTGCAGGAAGTGCAGCTTTGTAGCAAAACAAAATTCCACCACAGGGGGCAGCAGTGGACAAGAAAACCAGGATTACACTGATGTAGAAAATGAACCTGTTGATCAGACAAATCAAAGTCAAAGCTGTGCAGTTTCAGTTTGGGGCAGCGCTCTACCTCTCTGTGCAGTCAGGTGTGTTATTTTCACAGTGGATCCCACTGAAGCCAGGCGGGCAGGTGCAGGTGTAGCTGTTCACGCAGTCGGTGCAGTTGGCTCCATTCCTGCACGGATTGCTCTCGCATTCGTTGATGTCTTCCTCGCACTTCAGTCCCCGGAACCCAGGCAGGCAGGAACACAGGAAGCTGTTGACCTCGTCCTTACAAAGGCCTCCGTTGCTGCAGGGGTCTGAGGGAGGAATCACTCGACTTAGAAAAGCGACTTTCAGGTTTAACTCTGTAAATATAACTTCAGATTAACTCACTGGGATTGCAGTCATCGATGTCGGTCTCACAGTTGCGTCCAGTAAAGCCCGGTTTGCAGCCGCAGCGGTAGCTGCCCAAAGTGTTTTGGCATGTTGCTCCGTTGCGACAAGGATTCTTCACGCATTCTTTGATGTCAACTTCACATGCTTGACCTTATAGGGGCAAAAAATAAAAATAGAAACGTAAAATGTCAGAAATAAGACTGAAAATGTCATATCTCCTGATTAGTAAACAAATAGATCTATAAGACTGCATACAAAATGCAGTGAATTAATTCTTTTTAAGCTTTCAAAATCACGGAATGTATATGACAGAGTGAAGCCAGTTTAGTGTTTTAGACCAAAAATGTTTTTTGTTTGTTTTGCAATTTCAACATCCAGAACATTAATTTTTATAGATTTCAGAAACATCAGTTCCGCCGCTGACCTCTATATCTGATATTCGTAGAGCTGGACGGCTGAAAAACCTATCATGATATATACGCTTCATATCAGTTGACCTCAATAATTATTGATTAGTTTTTGGTTTTAAATAAAATACTGTCAAACTAATATCAACCTTTCCTGTTTTATCCATAGTTGTCACTCAACAGTGGCAAAACCTTAAACTGCTGCTATGCAAGTTACTTAATGGGCTGTTGCTAAGTAACCAAAGAGAGAGTGAGTTAGTTGATGCCACCAATTTTGCTTAGCTGGCTGTGAGAGGTTAAGCAGCTAAAGTCTTTTCCTCTGCCTACATCTCCCAGAATGCTGTGCGGTTCTGAATCGGAGTTCAGTGAAATTACTGATATTTTACCAAACATATTATCTATTGATTTTGACCACATGTCTATCACAACATATATTGTTATTGATTTATTGTCAAGCGCTAGATATACATCCACCAGAACTGTTTCCCACAGAAAACATTAGGAACAATCTTTTACATCTAGAAACAAGTTTTAATCTCCTAACTTCCTAATTTTATGATTTTGTTTTAATTTGAATGCCTGTCAATACCTGTAAATAAGATTGTTCTGATCTGATTCATCTTATTTTGATAATTCAGACTTTCAAAAAGCAATGAAGAAGCACTTTCAAGGTATCCAGAACTGTGTAACTTCTCTGCCGATAACTTAAGGACACTGTTGCATGCTGGGAGCTCACCTTGCCATCCTTCAGGACAGACACAGGAAAAGCTCAGGTAGTCCTCCGACTCCTGACATTTTCCTCCATGTTTACAGGGTTTGGAGCTGCAGGGAGCCATCAAGATCTCACAGTTTTCTCCTGTAAGACATGGAAACACATCCTTCAGCGAACTACATTGGATCTTTTAAACTTCACTCCGTGATCTCATCCAGGGCTTGGAGATAACCCAAACCAAACGGTGCTATCCCAGGATTTTCTCCAGGCTCTGTCAGTATCAGAGGCCTGGGGACGCACGCCTCTATCTGTTTCCACAAACGCTCGGCTCATACGGGAAGCCAACTCCGGCTTCCGGCCATTGTGAAGCCATTTGCTTTTCTGTGAGACAGGAAGCAGGCAAACAGGAAATGTGTCAAGCACCATGTTCCCACCCCAACGCCAGCAAGAGGCCTTTTATTATTTAAAATCCTGTGGAGGGTTCCAAAAAATACACTGCAAATACAAGACAGCCGGCCCCTTAGCCTTTCCAGCATTATCTGTTTGGTCAAAAAATAAGAGAGATTACATTAAAACATTTCCCAGATCTGTTTGGGGAGAAGTGTGACCCACAGAGGAATCCAAAGTTTAGCGTCTTTGAGGTCGGAGGAAGTCTTGTGACTGAACTTTACTCGACAGTTATTTCATCACCAGCATATTTTTCCTCTTTGGCAAATAACTTAAAGTACCCAAGTGGTTGGAAACTGCCCCCCTCAGTAAGGAAATTCCAGAATAACATGGTGACAGATTGATGTATTATTAAATAACTTCAATAATAACATCATACCGGTGTACGGCAGGACACAGTTGCACTTGTACCCGGCGACGTCGTCGATGCAGGTCCCCTGGTTCAGGCAGGGGTTGGAGGCGCATTCGTTGATGTTTGTCTGGCAGTTTGGTCCTGAGGTCAGAGAAGACAATAAATCACCTCCACACTCTTTAAAGTTCAGACGAAGGTCACCGGTCTGAGTACACAAACAGATACTGACCCGTGAAACCCATCCGACAGGTGCAAACGTAACCGCTGGTCATATCCTTGCAGGTCCCTCCGTTCATACAAGGGTTGGACTCACACTCGTTGTTGTTGATGTCGCAGTTTTTGCCGCTCCAGCCAGAGTCACACAGGCATTTATAGCTAACAAGAAGACAGCGGTAAGCTCAGTTAAAGTCTGCTGAAAAACTTTGGCTAAACATGAATATTAGCACTGTTCACTGCAAAAACACAAAATCTTTTTTTTGATCTGGTTTGTAGTGCAAACATCTTAGTACACTTGAAATAAGAAAAACAAACTTACAAGTAACTTTTTAGCAAGACATAGGAGATTATTTTAAGTAAATAATTACTTAATATTGATGACAAAGTACTAGTACCATTAGCAGATAAGACATTTTCCCCATGTTATAAGTGAAACAATCTACCAAGGGAACAAGTACTTTTTCATCATTTTTAAGGAGTTATTGACTTTAAACAAGCTCCTTTATCCTAGATTAGATTTATAAGCTGTACTATTATGAAATTAATAGTACAGACCTCCTTAGGGCATTTATAAACAGTCAAAACACATGAAACTAGAAAATAAATCAAAAGATGTCTCTTTGTCTGAATCTATGTTCCTGCTCTGTCACACTGATGGCAGCATTTTGGAGAAAGGTTACTTCTAAATTACTTTTGTCTTACTTCAAGTAAACAAAGATACTTGCACAAAAAACTAAACAAAAATCCTTGGTCAAATTTTGTGATTTTGCAGCATTGATGAGCGTCCTACCCGTTAATTTTGTCCTCGCAGTGACCGTGGATGCAGGGGTTGCTGAGGCACTCGTTGACTTGGGAGAAGCAGGTGGGATCCTGGAAGCCGTCCAGACAAACGCAGGTGAAACCGTTGACTTCGTCGATGCAGGTGCCACCGTTGTGGCAGGGATTGATGGCACACTCGTCGATGTTGATGTTACACATCGTACCTGAAGTCAAAAGGAAACTGTAGTCAAAACAACACTACGTACTCACAGAAGTACCTACCTACACCTCTAAGGATTGGGATTTTATGTGAAAGAAGGACACAAAATAACATATAACTGATAAAGATTTATTTAAAATATAATAATCTGAGAGAGGGGTGGAGAGTTTGTATATATTTAGCCTCTTTTATTTTGACTTTAATGCAAATTTGTCTACAGCAGAGCTATTAAGTTATTAGAGACACAGAGAAAAGCATAATAACTCTCATTTGCAATCAGCCACAAGAAAACATTAGTAATAGTTTTCTCATCAGATGACACCAAAACAAAACTTCAAGGTATACAAAAAAGACTTTAAAGTTTATTCACATGGATGATCTGCATCCACTCTGATGAAGACTGAGCTGTTTTATAACCAAAAAATGTGCAACGAAGTCAATCTGTAAATGTGCAAAGTCAGTGGAAACATGGTATTGATTCAATGAGTAAACCTGTCGTTTTCCATTTAATATCGTTGAAAATCAGCTTTTTTAAAAATGCTGAAAACATTTCACACCAAGTGTGAAGTATGCAAACTTTTTTCTTTTCTCATAAATTTTGATATACATAAAAATAAACCCTAAAAACATTGTCCAAGAGAGAAAGAGTGGCACTTCAATTAGTTTGGAAAAACTAGTATTATGGACTTCAGGCGACATCAATGTTTTGTTAGTTAATGCATCTATTAGTTGTGATTTTTTCCATCATGTATTCTTTACTGTTATAAATATTTTCCCACTCATATTCAGTAAGTGTTTAACCCTGACAGAAAATAAACAAGATGGCCGTTTATGTGACCTTTCTGGTCACATATCTGAGAATCCACAACAGCAGCCAGTGAAGTCGCACACAGGGCCTCCACACAATGCCACTAATATGGCACTGCAATGATTGTATCAATTTTCAGAAGCATAGCAGATCCGAAGTCCGTCTTTGTCGGCCACTTGAAGCATTGACGCCATTCAGGCCGGTGCCACGCATAACATAAAAGCAGCCCATTGAGCTTTACAGCACGGAGCAGCTTCCAAGCTTTTAAAAGCTCAACTTTCAGGAATCTTTCAGGGAATCTTTTCTCCTGCACAAATCCCCGGCGACTCGGTGTGCCAGTATGTGTGTGTGCCTTTTCTTTGTGGTGGGGCGGGCAGCTAGCATGTCCTAACAGCAGCAGGTTGGGGACAGGGTGGAGCTGCAAAGCGACACCGGGCAAACCTCAGAGGAGCGTGCGCTCACTCGCTCGCCATCTGTCACCCCCACTTTCTGCCACAATCAAGCTCCTCTGCCCGTTCCTTCAACTCTCCATTCCTGTACCTTAAACCGCTGCTTTATTTACATACCTACACCTACACGTGAAAAAAGAAAACAAGAAACAGAAACTGGAACAGAAACAGAGGATTTGAGGAAATCAAATTCGACCGTAAACAGGTATGGCAAGCAAAGGTAACCGAACAATGCTGAATCTCTTCTACTGACTGCAATCAGACATAATGACATAAAACAAAAGAAATTTTAAGTCATTCATCAGCCGGCAGCCATGACAGCATAATATATACAATACTTTGTCTTTTAAGAACATGCAAACATAAATTGTTAGCATCTGTCACTGTTTGCAGCTATAGCAACACCAAAGCAATTTTCAAGGCTAGACCTGGCTGTAAATGTTTGAATAAACTTCTGTGTGTAGCTAAGACTGGCTTTAGGTCAGTAAATATAAAATATAAATATAAGTTTTTATATTTCTATAAATATAAAATATTTCTATAAATATAAAAACTTAATGCATACCAATCAAGCACAGGAAAAAAAACTGTGAACCTGGATTATTTTGACTATGATGGGGCAAAAAAGCTATCTCGCTACCTAGCGAGGGTATCCTCAACCGCATCAAGTTACAGAATGCAATGACGGCGTTTGCGTGCCACTGAAAGTTTTTCCTGACAAAAAAGTCCCATGAGAAAAAAACACTCCATTAAACAGTCCTGCCATGACAAAATTTAAGACCTGTGAATAGTTTATTTAAGACCAACTGACCTTTTTAAAAATAAATCCAAGACATTTTAAGACCATGATTTTAGACACAAACTTAAGACTTTTTAAGAATACATTTTCTGCATGTTGCCCAGACCTTAACAACCTGCAGTTGGGTCTGTGCTGTACATTTCTGCCTTTGAAGACAAACTCATGCAGGGAAACTCAGTCACAGACTGGGCTGGACATGTCAGAAGTTGATTACTCCTTTTCTTGTAATTAAAAAAAATTCAGGTGAAATTGCATCTTTTACTGCTAACTGAAATTATTCTTGCAATTGAGCAAAATTTCTTGTAGCCTGGCCCTAACAGTCCGTCGTATGAATAACATGAAAAGCCACTTTTTGAAAATACTTTTCTGTTTTCAGAAAAGAAAGCGAGGAGAAAAAAAATCTATTAAAATCCGAAATTGGAGATTTTATTTTTGAGATATCTCACCCACAGCTAACTTTTAATATATTTATTTTACTTACCAGTGTAGCCAGGTTCACAAATACACTCATAGCCATTGATTTTGTCAATGCAGGTCCCGTAGTCACAGAGATTCCCCTTGCAGTCGTCAATGTTGACTTCACAATTGACTCCTGTGGAGAACATTCACTTTTAATCATTTTCAAGCTTTGATTGATTGATTTACTTGTCCTTTCTGTTTTGTTTTTGTTTTATAGTGCAGGCCAATGCCCACCTGTGGTTCCCTTGGGGCAGCTGCAGATGTAGGCGTTCTCTCGGTCCAGGCAGGTGCCTCCGTTCCGGCACGGCTGGCTCAGACACTCGTTAATGTTGGTCTCACACAGCCTGCCGGTGAACCCGGGGTTGCAGCTACAGCTGAACGAAGCCAGGCCGTCGATGCAGGAGCCGTAGTGGCATGGGTTCGAGTAACATTCGTTGATGTCCGTCTCACAGTGCCTCCCAGTGTAACCTGAAGGAAACAAATGTTGCCTTTTGAACCAGTGAATTCAACTGGACCAACTTTAGATGTATTTCTGACATCAGCAGGTTTCAGCAAGTCAAATTTAAGACTTTTTAAGACCCCTTTTAATGCCACCTTGAATGAAATTTGACATCAAACCACTTTAAATATAGAGAATGATTGGGGGATCTTGCTGAATTACAGTCAAGCTTCTGGGGTTTGTTTGCTACTCTTGGCAGCGGATTTGTGTTTCTCACACATAGCGCCAAGCTAATACGTTTTTTGCATCTAGCCTCGTATGGGTTGACAACAGAAGTGAGCCAGTGGAGAAAACAAAGGTTCTCCGGCCATTTGGCAGTAAATTTGCACTGAAAACGGAAAAAGCTATCTAGCTAAAAAGAGTATATTAGCAGCTAGTTAGCGGTAGCCTCAACCGTGCAACTCAAACTTTTGTCTAACATAAAAAGTCCCTCAAGAACAAAAACCTACATATATAAGATTAAATAGTCATTCTACGGTGAAACTTAAGACCTGTGACTCACATACTTACATTTTTAATTTAAGATCTTTTAAGTCCTTAATTTTAGTCACACAGATTTAAGACTTTTTAAAGACGCGTGGTCACCCTGAAAAACTTTTGGTTGAAGCTTGTTTACCTTCGGTGCACTTGCAAGTGTACTTGTTGGGCCCGTCTGTGCACTTGGCGCCATTTTTGCATGGTGTACTGGCACATTCATCGATGTCTATCTGGCAAAGATTCCCAGTAAAGCCTGAAAACAAAACAAGAGGCTGTTATTGTGTTTTGAAGAAATGTGTGTATGTGTGTGCAAACATGACTAATTTGTTCAAAACCAGATCGACAAATAATCCTGGATTCATCCTAAAGAGCTCTCAACTCATTACAAAATCTGCATATTAATGAGCAACTGTGCAACACTACAACCGCTCCCTTATCCTTCGCTGTTCCTTTCAGCAAAGCTAAAAACAGGGAGAGGCAAGAGCTGGGGGACAAGTTCGGTTAAAAGTGGGGGGGGAGAGAACAGAGGGGAAGAATGGAGGGAAGAATGAAAGAAGGAAAGTTGTAAGGCCTCCTGACTAAAGTCTGAGAAACAAAGGAGGGCCTGTCTGCTCAACACAGAAACAAACTGAGCGCGTTGCCTTCTTTGTCCCCCAAAACTTTTCCATCACAATGTGAATTCTCCTGTCTTAGTCGCACCCCCTTCCTGCCACTCCCTCCACTCCCCGCCCGCCTCCGAAAAGAGCCAGCTTGACCTCTGACATCGAACTTTTCAAACTCCTCGTTCATTCAGAATCTAGCAGCAGGCTTCCTCCTTTTTTTCCTGGAGTTATTGTCGTCTCGGATATTCCCGTCTCCCCTCAGTCCCAGTCTGAGGATGTTGTCTGATGAAGAGATATTGTGCTCAGATCCCCCCACTGAACCACAAGATCACAGAAACCCACAGGTGCGATAAGATAATCCGGAGAGGAAGTATTTGTGTGGCGGATACCGAGTTGATTACTCCCTGTAGGCGCTGTTTTTTTTGGGGGGGGGGGTTAAAGCTGCAAGCAGACAGTGAACTTACATGCAGGAAGTGGAATTAAACTTTTCAAACATTAAAAACACAGAGGAATTTTGCAACATAAAATCTCAAATTTGATTGCAAATTTTTTAAAAGGTGTTTTCAATAAATCTTTAAAAAGAACTCAAGAGATTTTTGTCATCTAATTTGTAAACAGATATATTACAATAAATTTAAACTTTAGTTTCTATTTCTTCTTTTAGGTTTAAAGATGTGAAAAGTGAGAAATGAAGTAAATAAAAAAAACTAAATATATGTCTTGACAAAGTAAAAAACAAATGTTGATTAGAAAGCACTTTCCAAAGCATTTACATCAAGTGCTACCATTTGTGTTCTCTGATTATTTTTCTAAAAGCGGATAAAAAACCTAAACAACACAAGATATAAAATTTTATTTGGCCAAAGCACTAAATGATATAATTTTTTACTATTTTTTGTTTCCTGTAGTTTGTGTCTGTAAACTTAATCAAACAGTATAGTGGGTCTGGTTACCTTGCAGTGTCAAGGAAGATTTACAGCACAAATAAGAGAAAGCAAAATACTCTTCCTGTTGCAACACTGACTTGAAATTTAAGACCTGTATCACAACAGAAATGTAAATTGCATATCTTTTACTGTTGTAATGTCAAGGTTTGTTGCAGAGAATGAATGCAGCAATCAATTTACACCAAAAGCCAGCTAGCTGCTACCAGCTAGTTAGGAGAAGCAATGAAGATGCTTGTATGCGACTCAAACATCTGCCTGACAGAAAAGTCCCACAAGAAAAATAAACTGCATAGAATATGAAATTAAACTGTCCTGCCACCCCAAAAGTTAAGACATGTTAAGGCTTTAATTTTATATAAATCATTGTAAACTTTTTAAGGATGCACTGACATCCAATAATATCAGATTTTTGGGGGCTTTGATCACCAGCTGAAACTAGTTTAGGAATAATTTTGCCAATTTCAATATCTCACCAACAAATACAGTAAGTGCTTCACTGAATTCATATCAGTAGACTGAAAGCAGTAAATATGTGATAAATAAAATGGATAATATTAGTACTTCGTTAATGAAAGAGTTTTAGTTGAGACATTCCCTGCTTGTAGAATCAAATGTAAAGTTTTTTCAACAGCGCCCCCTATGTTGATCTGTCTAAAATGATAAAGGCTTCAAGAATGAAAAATCCGCTGCAGAACTTTTTTTTTCCTTTTCTTTTTTTTTTTTTACACACACAAAAGGTGGTGCAGCCGTGCACAGAAACACACAAGCACTGCAGAGGAATTTATCCCGAGACATTTCAATGGCTCTCAGCAGGGTTTCCATGGCTATTTCATGTACAGGAATGAAAAGGGGGACCTCGCCTCAGGCCTCGCAACAGGGACAAATTTACATCTCAAGCAGGGCGGTTAAAATCCCTCCCCCTTGTTGCACCCCTTCTGCTTCAGCATAACGATCTGTGCACCCCAACACACACCCCCTCTCCCCCCCCACACACACAGATAGAAAAACACTTTCACCACCAATGTTTGAGCTGCTTCCTTGCATAACCCTCACTCAGTGCCGAACAGTTTTTTTTAGGTGTTAAGCTCTTTTGTTGGCTCTTTTCTTTTAAATCAAAAGCTTTCTTGTTGGGATGTTTTTTTTTCTGTCATTCCCTTTTCATTTCTTTTTCTCCCACTAGGAGAAATCCTGCTTTTCTGTCTTTGATCCACCCAATTTTGCAATTTTCCTCTTTGAAAGAGGAAAGAAAAATCACTTCCACCTTGGCGATCCCAACGAAAGAATTGAAAGTAAAAATGCCGTCCTTTTGCTCGCTCTATTTTACCTTGAATGAACTTGCTTCATTCTATCATTTCTGAACAAACTCTACAAAAACGAGTATTTTGGTCTAGTTTCTAGTGCAAATATCTGAAATAAGACTAAGATAACTTACAAGTAACTTTTCAGAAGGAATTAGAAGCGTGTTTTAAGTCAATAATTGCTGAAAAAGTACTAGTTATTAGTAAAATGAACTGTGAGAAAAAGTCTTGTTCCACCGGCAGATTATTTTACATTTATCTAGTAGTTTAACTTAAAACAAGCTTCTATTTCTTGCTGAAAAGTTATATGTAAGTTAATTGTGTCTTATTTCAACCATACTAAGGTATTTGCATTAGAAACTAGACCAAAAATACTTAGTAGGATTTTGTGGTTTTGCAATAAAATCTTTGAATCTCAAATGGCATTTATATGAAAAAGGCTGCAAAAACACAAACTATTACAAAGTATTTTTCATCTAGTTTCTAGTGAAAATATCTTTGTACACTTAAAATAAGACAAAACTAACTCACAAGTAACTTTTCAGAAAGAATTAGGAGCTTGTTTTAAGTCAATAATTGCTTAATATTGATGAAAAAGTGTTAGTTATAAGTGGAACAAAACATCTCAACTTATAATATGGGAAAATGTCTTGTTCCATCGGCAGATTATTTCATTATAACTACTAGTTTAATTTAAAAAAGCTCCTATTTCTTGCTGAAAACTTATTTGTAAATTAGTTTTGTCTTATGGTAAGATTTTGTGAAATCTTTGCATCTCAAATGGCATTTATATGAAAAGGGCTGCGGAACAGAAACCCAAACTCCTACTAAGTATTTTTCCTCTAGTTTCTAGTGCAAATATCTTAGTACTCCTGAAATAAGACAAAACAAACTCAAATGCAACTTTTTTCAAGATATAAGAGCTAGTTTTAATAAATAATCATTCAATATTGATGAAAAAGTACTAGTTCCACATGCAGATTATTTTGTTTTATTAACTAGCACTTTTTCATCAACATTAAGGAATTATTTACTTAAAACAAGCTCAGATATCCTTTAGAAAAGTTACTTGTAGGCTAGTTTTCTCTTATTTTAAGTGTACTAAGACATTTTCTGTAGAAAACTTGGCAATATGTTGTGTTTTTGCAGTGTAACTCTTTAGGGCTCTTTAGAAGAGCCCAAACCAGCCGTACTAATCATCAGCAGAACCCAGTGAACCACAGATCTAAGTTTTTTTCTCAATCATTAGTCTTGACGAAAGGAATAAGAAACTTGTTTAAAAAAGTTCACACTTCCTCGAGCCTCTCCCTATAGATTTTTCTAACCTCTCCTCCTCAACTGCATCGCCTTGCTCGGCTGCCCGGGCCTGCGTAAGCCTGCCTCAGGGCTGGGATTAGTGCCCGTCCGGAGAGGTGTTTGTGTGTGTTTGTGTTTGAGAGCGGAAGAGAGGGAGAGGGGAAGAAACACGAAGAGAGAGAAAAACAGACGGAGAAAGAGAGAGCTCAACCTCTGTGCCCCCTGGCCTTTCGCCCTCCTTTCTCCCATCTCCTCCCCCTCTGCGGCGCTACGGCAGCCTCACCTGTGGGGCACTGGCAGACGAAAGCGTTGATCTTGTCGATGCACTTGCCGTTGTTGAGGCAGGGGCTGGTGGCGCACTCGTTCGTATCGATCTCGCAGAACTCTCCCTCGTAGCCTGGCCAATTAGCAGGAGAGGAGCGGGAGGGAGAAATACAAAGAGAGAGGCATGATGCCAAATGCAGCAATTTTCTATCTAAATAAGCATTCATTATGAAAATCCTAATAGAAATACGGAAAGAGCTAAGATTAACTTACACAAAAGCTTATAATAATAAACACATGGAGCTATTTGTGTTTCTTAATATTAAAAATGTTGCACAAAAAGCAACTGGGAACATTTTCTTGTCTTTCCTGATCTATTTATATCATATTAAACCAATTAACAAAAATGAAGATATAAAACTCTGGGAAAAATTAAGTTTATCTTATTTTACTTTTCAGAGGTATATGTTTGAGTAAAATTAACATTGTTCTTTTATTCTACGAACTACTGACAACATGTCTGACATTCCAAGCACAAATGTATTTTTTATTTTCAGAATTTTATTTTCAAAATAGCAAAAGGATGCAGAGCTTTCAGACCTCAAATAGTGCAAAGGAAACAAGTTCATATTCATTTAGAAACAACAATACTAATGTTTTAACTAGTAAGAGTTCAGAAATCAGTATTTGGTGGAATAACCAGGAGGTTTTCAATGGGGTTCAGTGCAGCGGGCTCTGGTCTCTGTATAAGTAGGTAGTAATCATTTAATGATCCTTAGGTTTACTTAATTGCTTGTCAAATTATATTGAGGTAAACTATTGCTACACAGCAATCTCTTTCCAATATTTTACTTCAAAATACAAGGAAAAAAGCAGCTAAAAATAAGAAAAAGGTTTTATTTCACTTGTAAATGGGTTCAAGTAAAACTACTTCACTTTAGTTTTACTGGTGTGTTATTTAGATTTCAGAGGTGTTATGCCTTCATTCTGGTAAAGTTTGGACTGGCAAATCAGATTTCTAATGTAGCTTCTCACCTGGCATGCAGATGCATTGGAAGTCTCCTATTATGTTACCTCAAAATATAATTATTTTTATTGACTCGTTTGATTTTGTTCTTTTTTGTCACACTTAATTGATTTTAATTGCATTTCATATTTAATGGCAAATATGAAATTGTGTTTCTTCACCATTGGCAGAATATGGACAAAGTTTTGCACACATTTGTAAAAGAAACACAGCCACAGTGTTGATTCTCCAAATTTGATACTCTTACATAGAGAAATAAAACAATAATATTTTGGATTGTGTAAAAGCAGCTACGTATTTCATGTCAAAATGAAATGTTGAAAAATAAAATTAAACATCTACAAAAACACTTAAAGCAGTATCCATGGAGGTTACTTCGGCTCAAAAAAATTTATTTTTGGCTTTCAGAGGACAAATTAGTTCTTCTATTCATCATTAATATGCATATTTCATGTGTCATTTGATACTTTTTTGTGCTTGATTAATTTGATTAATTAAAAAGTTACATTACAATCAAAATACTGTACTTCCAATCTCAGATACAAAATAAAAAACTATATTTCTTTGCATTAAAAAAAAGCAGATATCATTCTGGTAAAGTTTGGACTGGCAAATCAGATTTCTAATGTAGCTTCTCACCTGGCATGCAGATGCATTGGAAGTCTCCTATTTGGTCCAGGCAGGTGGCTTCGTTCTTACACGGGTTGGACTTGCACTCGTTGATGTCCAGCTCGCAGCGCGTTCCCATGTACCCCCGCTGGCACTTACACTCGAACGAGCCCTTGGTGTTTAAGCACTTCCCAGCGTGCTCACACGGGTTGGAACCTGTTAAAACACATCCAGGCTTTCATTTCGCTTCCTTTAGGTGATTGCTAACAAGCAGCAATTTCATGGTAAAGCCAGCGCAATGTCTTTGAGATTACATCATTTTGGTGGTTTAATGTTAGAAAAAAAAAAAAAAGCTAAAATCATTAGTGTGATTACAGGAATAATACCCTGGAGGGTGTCATTTGCTGCAATTTGGGGTACAATTACACCCATAATAACAGGAGAGCCTGAGCTTGTATGTTGTTGGTAACTCTGGTTTTGTTACTGGGAAATAAATGGCTTTGGAGTTGGTTTTTACCCAAAGAGCATTCGTCTACGTCCTTATCACAGGAAGGACCGATGAATCCCGAAGGGCAGGTACAAATATGATTTCCTGTGACGGGGTTGGTGTCGCAGTTGGAGTCCTTTTTACATGGGTTACTGATGCAGGCGTCCTTCAGCTGGCACAGCAGACCTGCAGCAGCATCAAAAAGAAGAATATTAATGATTTCCATTGCTTTCACTTTCCAAACAAACATCAATCAACCAAACTGGAGGTTCCTGTAAGAGTCACCTGATGCCAACAAAAGCAAAACACTAAGAGAGGGCAAAAAAGTCAACAACAAAATATATCTTGATAAACACATAAAATATCAAGATCAAAAGAAAATACATTCCACAGAATATTCAATAATTTAATTGAACTCCAATCCAGAACCGCACAGCATTCTGGGGGATGTAGTTAGAGGAAAGGCAACCTCAACTCAACCTCTCACAGCCAGCTAAGCAAGGTTGGTTGCATCAACTAACTCACATGCTTTTTGGTTACCTAGCAACAGCCCATTAAGTAACTTGCACAGCAGCAGTTTAAGGTTTTGCCACCGTGGAGTGAAAACTATGGATAAAACAGGAAACAACTTGTTGAGTAACTTGTGGTTACCTAGCAACAAGCTGCTGGTTAACCTGCACAGTAGTAACTTAAGTTTTACCGCTGTGCCTCATAACTACTTAAAAATAAAAAAACAACAACATGGAGTGAAAACTGTGGATAAACAGGAAAGGTCATGCTATTGCTACCAGTTTGAAGGTATATCAGAT
The DNA here is from genome assembly GCF_001444195.1 of Xiphophorus couchianus. Classification (NCBI taxonomy): domain Eukaryota; kingdom Metazoa; phylum Chordata; class Actinopteri; order Cyprinodontiformes; family Poeciliidae; genus Xiphophorus; species Xiphophorus couchianus. The sequence goes on from NC_040239.1 coordinate 6,972,242, forward strand.
ATAAAAAACAAGAAACTAATCAATAATTATTGATATTGACTGATATATCATTTTTCATCTTTATCGTCCAGCCCTATTTTAACTCATTTCAATTTGATCATCTCTAGTTTAAAGTCTAAAACATTTATACACATCAGACCAAAAATAGATGATTTTATTTTCTTAATTTCTTTGAATGAGTTGTGTATTTACATGCTGTCCTTTCAGGCTGATTGGCTACATAATAGACAGAATGAGCTAAAACAGCTTACGACAACTGGCATTCTGTAGTTTCAGTCTGGTGTTTGAAAGTTTTTTAGGGTTCGCAGAGAGAGGTCAGGGGCTTTTTCCTTTGCTTATTTGGGCCCTGAGTGACCAGTTTTTCACTGAATATACATTAGTCACTGCAACTGATCTGATCTTCATAGGTTTTGTGACCTTAAAGATCATTCCTTTTTTAACAGGAATGCAATATTTTCAAGAAAAAAACACTATGGTGTGATTTTAAAATCTTATTGTTTAAGTTGTTTACCAGCTGTTTCCTGGCCTGACCTACACAATTCCACAAAATTCTCATCTCCCTTCACAGCACAGTTCGGGCTTTCTCCCACTGACTTGGATTCCCTCAGAAAGAATTTCTAGTGGGCCAATCAGCAAACAGAAGAAGAAGTTGTGAACAAATTGTAATCTGCCTGTAGTTTTAGCAATGGCAGCAGAGGAAGTAAACAAAGCCGTTCTTGTCCATGTGGGTAACGCTTCCAAATATTAAATTAACATTAACAGCCATCTGGCACTTCTTTCTTTGCAGTTTACAGCGCAAGCAGTTTCCGGTAAGCTTCACAGCGTCAAATTGGAAAATTACATACGTCATGGGCAAAAGTTAGCGATTGGGTAAAATTAAAAACTTCAACAGAGTCCACGCCTCCAGCAAACAATCACTTCTCAATCTTCTATAACACACTTCAAACTGCACAAGAAAGCACATCCAAAATAACATGGGAGCTGGAGAGTTATCCCATAAACCAAACCAACACACCTGTGCGGCCGTGGGGACATTCGCAGTAGAAAGAAGCCACGCGGTCATGGCAGGTGGATCCCTGGTAGCACGCCGCGCTGGCACAGTCGTCAATATTCTCGCTGCAGTCGTCGCCGGTCCAGCCGTTCACGCACACGCACTGGTAGCTGCCGTATGTGTTGTGGCATGTGCCGCCGTTCAGGCAAGCGTTGGGCATGAGCTGGCACTCATCGACATCGTCCAGGCAGAGCTGGCCTGTGGGGAAACAAACAGGAGTTATTTCTTTCTTAAATGGATGGATTCTTAAGTAATTTCACTTTCCGTGTCAGGTTGCTGTACAAACCTGTAAATTCTGGTTTACACTGGCAGTTGTAGGTGTTGACTCCGTCCACACACGTGCCCCCATTCTGGCACTCGTGACCCGGACAGTCATCGATGTTATGGTTGCAGTTCTTTCCTGAAAATCCTGAACCCAGCAAGAGAAATGTTGCCCTCTTAAGCACTGCAAACCTCAAAAATGTGGTTTCTCATTCTCCTGATGTGAAACAACTGCAGTGACACTTTTGTTCAGTTAAATGTGGTCAACTGTCTTTTCCTTCCCTAGAAAGAAGGCAGCTGTGCCCTTCTGAGATCTGCGGGAAGCGTGCCACGTAATAACATCCCTTCTGCTTCACGGTTGCACCAGAAGCAACCACTGGACCTAAAAGGTGGTGTGTTGGATTACATAACCCGCAAAGTAAAACCAACACAACGCGTAACTGTCACTTGCTTACAGTTTTTTATTCCTGAAAAATTGTATTTCAGTTGAAAACATGATGAGTATTTGCATATATTACCTGAATGAAATTTGCCGAGATGTATTACGTACAATTAAATACCGTAACGTTATTGGCACAGAGGTAGAGAAGAAGCGCGGAGGCTGTTTAGCCAATCAGGACGCAGAACACAATGCACTGTGAAATTTAATCAATTTTAAACAAAAAAAAACAAAACCATGAAAATGTTTATTCATGTATCAATTTATGTAGGGATGGGTGGATGGATAAAAAGATGGATAAACCAATGGATGGATGGATGGATAAAAAGATGGATAAACCGATGGATGGATGGATAAAAAGATGGATAAACCAATGGATGGATAAACCAATGGATGGATAAACCAATGGATGGATAAACCGATGGATGGATGGATGGATGGATGGATGGATGGATGGATGGATGGATGGATGGATGGATGGATGGACGGACGGACAGATGGATGGATAAAAAGATGGATAAACCGATGGATGGATGGATGGATAAAAAGATGGATAAACCAATGGATGGATAAACCAATGGATGGATGGATGGATAAAAAGATGGATAATCCAATGGATGGATAAAAAGATGGATAAACCAATGGATGGATAAACCAATGGATGGATAAACCGATGGATGGATAAACCGATGGATGGATGGATGGATGGATGGATGGATGGATGGATGGATGGATGGATGGATGGATGGACGGACAGATGGATGGATAAAAAGATGGATAAACCAATGGATGGATGAACGGACGGACGGACAGATGGATGGATAAAAAGATGGATAAACCGATGGATGGCTGGATGGATGGATGGGTGGGTGGATGGACAGATGGATGGATAAAAAGATGGATAAACCGATGGATGGATGAACGGACGGACGGACAGATGGATGGATAAAAAGATGGATAAACCGATGGATGGCTGGATGGATGGATAGATGGACGGACGGACGAACGGATGACGATAATGTCTCTAAGATGCATCATCGTGTTAAATTGGGCTTTAAATGTTTAAAGAAGCAAACGTCTCAGATAATCCAGAAAGTTGCCTTCATGTGTTTCAAAGAACAGAAGATAATCCTGAGAAGGATTGGAGATCTGCCAGAGATTCTTCACAAGAACATCTGAACTGACTAGGAAAAAGAGAGTAAACAAGTGGTTCTTGGGTGGCGGAGGGTTGTGCAGGCCTGAGCTTTCCTTCTTTCCACCATGTGAAACGGATGTTGTTCCTTGGCCATTTCCTCACGATAAGCTCCCGATGCCTTCCTGCTCCGCTTGGTTCACACACAAAAGCAGAAACACACGAGTGTACACGCACACCGAGGACACAACATAAGCAGGAAAAAACCAAGCCTTAGATGACATCACCGCTTAACCAGCTACAAGGAGTCCTGATCATTTTAGCTCCTCAGTTGGGATAGGAAATGACTCACTTCACTGCAAAAACACAAAATCCTCCCAAGTATTTTTGGTCTAATTTCTACTGCAAATATCTTATGACACTTAAAATAAGACAACACTAATACAAGTAACTTTTCAGTTAGATATATGAGCTTGTTTTAAATCAATAACTCCTTAATCGCGACATATTTCTTGAGGTTAGTATAGGCCTATGAGCTAAACAAAACATGTTAATTTTTTGCACAAAATCTTTCTTAGATAATGAGATCTTAATCTGCTCAGGTTATTTTGTTCTCTTTTCAGGCTGAGATGTTTTAACAAGCTGCTGCTGGCCACGCACAACAACAGATGCGCAATTAAGCCACCGTACATCTTTGAAAAGCAGAAGTACAACCTCCTGCACAAATAACAAGAATTCAGCAAGTGGTTTCTGGATAGTAAGTAAACAACAACCAGCCACTGTACAGCGGTAAAACCAGCAGACCAAACATGCTGGAGCTCCGATTGGGTTGCTAGGTAATGAGCTATTGCTGGGGGTTGCTAGGTGACAGGCAGGCTGATTAGTATTTGAAAGGTTTTTGAAATGACTCATTTTCCAAACACCAAAAAAACATTAATTCATTGCCAAAAATCGTCTGGGTGGTTTTTCACCAGGCAAGTAGAAAAACGTGCGACCTGTGAATTTTGCATAATAGGTCCCCTTTAATATTAACACAGTCAGATTATTTCATTTGAAAACATTCTTCCCATGTTATAAGTAGAAAGTGGCATGGCTTGTTTTATCTAGTTTAAATAAGCCGAAAGTTACTTGTAAGTTAGTTTTGTCTTATTTCAAGTGTCCTTGGACATTTTTACTAGAAATTAGACCAAAATACTTGGTAAGATTTAGTTTTTTTGCAGTGTTCAGTCACTCCTTAATTTATATTTGAATTAGTTTCACCAATTAAGTATTTTTAATATTTGCCTGAGGTTGAACGAGATTTAATGCTGGTAGCTAGAACTGATTGATTTCAAATACAAGGTCTCTAAAGTTACCTGGCACACAGGAGCATTCGTAGCTGGTTTCTCCCTTCTGGATGCAGGTGCCTCCATTCAGGCAGGGCGACGGGTTGCAGGGCAGGTAGCGGCTCTCGCAGTGCTTCCCCGTGAACTCCGGAGGACACTGGCACCTGTAGCCACCGACCTCGTTGATGCACAGCCCGCCGTTTTTGCAGCGTGGCGGGATGGTGTCGCACTCGTTGATGTCTTGGTTGCAGGTTTGTCCGAAGAAGAACGGGGTGCATGTGCAGATGAAGGTGGAATCGACAGAAGAGCAATGGCCGTTGGCACATGGGTTGGAGGCACACGGGTCGGCTGTCGCGCAATCTTTACCTGAGGTCGCGGGAAAATTATATTCACTCTTAGCTGTGAGTGATGAGCTTGTTACAACAGACTCCTCGTCTCTTACCTGTCCATCCAGGTGGGCAGCGGCACCTAAACCTCAGCAGACCATCTGGCTCACAGGTGCCTCCGTTGCGGCACGGCGAGCTGAGGCAGGCGATATTGATGGGCGTCATACAACGGCGGTCGGAGTAGCCCACCCCGCAGGTGCAGTTGAAGTCCACCGTGTTTCCCTTGGAGACGGCCCGACACGTGCCTCCGTTCATACATGGCATGTTGTTGCACGGATCATGAAACTGGCACCTGCTCCCCACGTATCCGTCCAGGCATCTGGACATACACAGTGAGTGTGGTCAGCAACAACTATGATTTATAAGAGTTTGAAAACAGGGTGGGTTATGATTGTAGTGTTGGACTCAGGCCTAATCATGACTCAGAACTTGAAACTGAAAAGTCAGCCATGTTAAAATGTGGTAATGCTAAAGGACGTAACTTCATCAGATGTGTCTGACTTTAGATGCTCAAGATGTAATGCAAATCAGCCTGACACAAAAGGCAACAAATCAATTAATTGCATGATAAATTTAAACAAACTCAATAATTTCCATTTGCATGATTTGTCGTTTTTCTCTTTTCTCTCTCTATTTCTATCAAAAACTGGATGACAACAGTCTTCAGTCTGGAGATTTGATCTCAACTACACCTGACAATTTGTTTACTTCGTAATTAATTTTGTTTGTTTTTGTTGTTTTATTCATGCATTTTGGATATTTTAAATGTCTTCCAGTTCCAGTTTTAAATATTCTTTATAATTTAAAGTTTTTTGATCGTTAAGAATGTGTTCTCTGTTTATTATGCCATTACTCTTATATTACTTGGCAAAGGTCTCAAAACAACATTATTGTCGTTTATTGCAATAATTCTTGGGACAATAAGGATTAAGTGTTTCATATATTTTATTCTGTTAATCTTTCTTTTCTATTAAGCAACTTAAGTTACAGTTCTTATAGATTTTATTTATGTCTTAGTGAACAATGTGTGAGAAAACCACAATATTTAGTTTGTATTTATTACAGCTGACACAACAAATTGCTAAAATAAAAGGTACTTTTTTAAATTCAGCATATTAAGACAAAAATTCTTCATACAAGAAAAAATGCAAGTTTTTAAGAAAATTCCCGCCTATCAAGCAACTATTAGTCGATTGATAAGATTAGATCAGATTACATTTCTTGTCATCACACATTATTTTTTGTAAGATTAATATCGCAGTTCCGCTTTTACAAACAAACAATCAAACACAACACTACACAGTAGGCTGAACTGGCAGTTCTAACAACCCATAGGAAAACACTCATTTTTTAAACTCAATTAATGAAGTCATTTATCAATGACTTGCGTCTCTAGTTTGAATAACAAATGGACGGGAAACATCCTGTCCGGCGGCCCCAGTCCGATGAGAGGGGGAAGAAATTTAGAAAATCAACTCATTTATGAAAACAAATCACAAGTTCTGTAGGTCAGCAAATGTCTAACTTTTCTTTAAATAATTTCATCATTACATTAGCAAAAGAAAAAGACTCCACTATCTTTATAGACCCAATCAAGACTAATGCCTCAAACAAGCAAATATCCTTTGCTTTGTGAGCAATTGCGTTTATAAATCAGTGACTGGAGCAAAAAAGATTGAGCAGCACAAGAGAACCTCTGCTTTAAAAGGCACATCCGCCTCTCTGCCGTCACTCCCAGCGAACAATGTGTCGAGGCTGTAAAACTGGGAGAGGAGGGGAGCGGGACAAACTCCTGTGATGTTTCTCACAGGTTGTGTCTGAGTCATAAACGTTGCACGGATCCCAGCGAACAAATGCCTGCAGAGAGAGGAGCCTCAGATCACACAGACACATTCACAATTACAACGAGGGGAGCTGAGGGCTCGTCCCCAGAGGATGCACACGGCTCAACAAAAGGGCCACACACCTAAAGTCTGAGTGAACAGCGGCGCACACACACTGCGGGATAATATGCAGGAACTTTGCACAGTTGCATGCATCTTATTGTTATTCAGTTCAGTTCTTATAATTACATGCAAATCCATCGATATCAGCTCTGTTTTCAACCAGCCACGATCCTCTAGTCTTGACCTTGGAGGTTTTTCTGGTTTCAACAAAGCAGATCTGCCAGCAAGTCTCAATCATTACAAACACAACACAAAAAAACTGCAGTATTTCAGATCTTCTGCCAAATTTTTCTGTTTCAAAAGCTGACACAGGAAAGAATCAGCCATCTCGGCACCATCCAGCATCTCCCAGGGATGAAAAGTGCTCATTTTGACCTTTTGTCAGCACTCATTCATCCTGAGGACAAGGCTTTGCCACAGTGTCTGAGCTGTGAGCCAACATTATGGTAACTTCAAAGCGCTATACCACCACCTCGCTGCTCTTATTCCTTCCTCCGCTGAGAGGATTTGCTCCAGCATCAGACAGGCGATGAAAAAATGTCAATCTTCAGGAAGGAAGAGTGAATTTCTTATTCTGTAGTGTCATTTTGTGTTTTTATCCCGGTACACTACAAAACCTTACCAAGTATTTTTGATTTAGTTTGTAGTTCAAAGATCTCAGTACACCTGAAATAAGATAAAACTAACTTAAAAGTAACTTTTCAGCCAGATGTAGAGGCTTGTTTTAAGTAAATAATTATTTAATATTGATGAAAAAGTGATTGTCCTATTGGCAGATAAATTAACTTAGAATATGGGAAACACTTTGCAAAACAGCAGTGTAGAAGTACTCAAACATTGCACTAAAGTAAATGTACAAATGAATAGACAAAGTAAACAAATACTTGCTTTTAAAAATACTTAAAGTGATGAAAGTAACCGTACATGCTGAATTTATTTTGTAATGCAATATCACACTGCAAAAACACAAAAAGTATTTATGTTCTATTTTCTAGTGGAAATATCTTAGTTCACTTGAATTAAGACAAAACTAACTTACAAGTAACTTTAGCAAAATACAGGAGTTTGTTTTAAGTCAATCATTCTTTAATATCAAAGAAAGATTATTAGTTCCACTGGCAAATTAATTTACATAAAATATGGGAGAAATATTTTGCTGCATGTGGAACTAGTCATTTTTCATCAATATTACGGAATGACTGACTTAAAACAAGCTCCTACATCTTGCTGAAAAGTTACTCTAAGTTAGTTTCATCTTAATCCAAGTGTACTAAGATATTTGCACTAGAAACTAAACCAAAATACTTACTAAGATTTTATGTTTTTGCAGTTATTAAACTTTAAAATGAACCAGCAAATGAGATTGGAGATAGAAGTTAGCCACATGTTCATGTTTATTAATAAATACAAATGTCTATTGACGTTTTTATCTATTTCTGAAGCACCAATTTTTTTTGAACAGTGTAGTGAGTTCAGCCTCTCGCAGACACAATATCATGAAAGAAACATCCTGTCCGGCGGCCTTCCCACGACATCAAAACCCAAAGTCGCTCTGAAATACCTGACTAAACCCGGCGAGGCTGTTAGCCCTGAGGGGCTGGCAGGACGCGTCCCCAAACATTCCCAGGGCGTCCAGCACCTTTGTGTGTGTGGGGGCCGAGCTGCGGCCCCTCTGTGGGGACAGTTGTGTGTTTACACAGGGTCCCCCTCTCAGGGGATTACGCAGCCTTCGGACTGTGACAAGGAAAAGAAAACATCACATGCTAGGCTCAATGCAACATAAACAGTAGCAGCCAGCGGTGGCAAGTCATCAAGCAGAGATCGAAACGTGGGACCTTGTCTGACTGTCGTGTTATTGGTGTCAACAAGAAGATCAAAGGGGAAGCCAAATCTGAGTCAAATGCAATCAAAGAAAACAGCTATGGAGGCGAAAGGCATCTGAGAACAACAAACCAAAAACATACTGTACACAAAGTCCTGTAACTGTGATAAATTTTGCCGGACGATAAATTACACCAGAAGTTATTGCGATAAACCAGGGAGGTCAAACTCATTTTCTGAATCTGAATGTTCTGAAAGGGCCGGTTGTCCCATAATGTACTGATAAAATCCACTAAACTGTTAAAATACCAATAAATAGCTGTTAGTTTCAGCATTCAGTAAGTGTTTCTTAAAATTAAATAATAATGAACATCTTTGGTCAGTCCATCCAGGATTTCATGATTGTTTTTGTGTTTTGTTTAAATCAAAATCACATATTTTTTGGTAATTTAGAAATATTTCTAAGGAATTGTTAAAATATTTGCACTAATGTATGATGTTAAATGTGACTTCATTAATTATTGAAGCTAATCAAGCTAATCAAGTAAGGCTGAGGCAGCAGTCACTTTTTTGGCCAATTGTAAGAAAAATTAGCAGTAAAAAAAACAGGAAACATGTGGGGATCTGTTAATTTTGTGTTGATTTTTTGTGAACAACAAAAGAATTGCGCATTTGTGAAAAACTGGAGGGACTTATTGGTGTAATTTGGAGTCTTAGAGGGCCACATAAAAAGCTAAAGAGGGACAGATTTGGCCCTCGGGCCTCGAGTTTGACCCGTGTGCGATAAACGATATTATGGTTCTTTTGAGACCATTTTCAAGTAAGGTAATGGTAACGGCATGGAAACGCAAGAACAAATTCCCAAAGATCAATAATTTTATCATTATATTTTGTGGTCCTATTGTGATAACAAAAAACATTGTGGTGAAAAACATCTTTATTAGGATTTTTAGCTTTCTTAGTGCCACCAACACAAATGCTGTTGTTGAAAAACGTTCTTCAGGACAACACCTAAAGAAGTTTGATTTATAGCAAAAAATGCACAAATAAAAATTTTTTTATCATATTTTCAAACTCAGTTAGTGGATAAAATAGTAAAAACAACATATCCAATAATTATTTAACTGTAATGCAAATTTATCAAGATAGCAATAAATCAAAATTATTGTCGTCATGATAAGAATTTTTCACGATAAATGATAAACAATACGATAAACCCCCACCGCTAGTCGGGAATAATTTTACCTTAATTACAATTAAAATGTCTCCATCTGTATCAACCCCAATTTTTATCTTGAATTGCAATTTGGGGGCTGCAAAAAAAGTCAGTAAAAGGTCCACAAATGGCCCACAGGCCGCAGTTTGGACACCCTTGCTCTAATACAATCAGCAACATGTCAAATTCTTCCACATATTGAGTGTCATGAAGAACAGTAGAGGCATGTGTGCTACATATCTGAGGCGGGGGGCTTCTCTGCTTGTGGGGTGGGAGGGAGGTCGGTCCGGTTAAACCCCAGCGGTGGCGAGTGCTTGAGTCGTGAGGCGCCACACGAGCTTGCTGGAAAAAGGCCGCAGGGAGCAGGTGCGCATGTTAATGAGGAGACAGCAGCTGCTGCCCCAGCCAGCCGCCTCCCCCACGCCACTCCTCCCCCTTCGTCTCCCATATCTGCCTCCTTCCTGCATCCTACTGTCCTCTATGTGCACATCCTAATAATATCAAAAAAATAATTTTATTACACTTCTTATATCAAATAAGGAATGAATCCAAGCTGGGACCTTCAATGTAGAGTGAATATTTGAATGGCCGCCCTCTTGCGTATGTTCTTCTAAGCGAAACGAGAAACAAGAAAAGTGGGAGCATAAGTGGGTCCATTGCCAACCCCCCAATTCCCCATTCAACGCTCGCTCCAGGCCCGGCGTATTCAGCTGTTACACCTCCTCTTTCCTCTCATTTCCCTCTTCTTTCTCCTCCCAGTGTCTCAGAAAAATCTTTCTATGAAACGTCCTCTGTTCCTGAACTGGCCCGCGCTGCTGGTTTCACTTCCTCTCTTAAAGTCCGAACAGTTGCTGGCATCCAATCCTTCATCTCAGTGCACCTTCCTTCCCGCCAAAACCAGTTCGCTTCACTCCTGTCTAACCGCCTCTTTTCACTGGTGAGACATCACATTCAGATTTATAACTGATGCTAAATGCCCTCCTCAGACTTTCGTCCAAGTGACTCCGAATAGATCCTGCACTTTTCTTTAAGTGTTTGGGGCCAAGAGCAAGCGAAACCAAAGCTGAAAATCCAAAACACACACAAACAGCGGGAGAAACAAAAGAGTCTGGAAGAAAGGCAACTGGAACGGGCTTGGTAGGGCTCTCAAAAGGAGAAAGGGGAAGCTGGTTGAGAAGGAATTTTTACTCTAAAGAGTCTCCTGGCCTGATTTTTAACCTCAATAGAAGCTCGTGAGCAGCTGCACATCGTGTTTCCTGAAAAAAAAAACATTTTAGAGGCTTTGAAACTTTACAAAACAGCAGTGAAGTACTCAAACACTTTAATTCAAAGTACAAGTAAACAGACAGTAAACAAATATGTGCTTTTAAAAATAATTAAAGTATTGAAAGTAAAAGTACTTGCTTATCGTATCCCCTAACGCAGTACCACACGACAAAAACAGAAAATATGAAGTATTTTTGGTTTAGTTTCTAGTGTGAAATGGAAATAAGCTAGATGGCTAATTTCCATCTCTGGTCTAATTGGCAGGTTGATGTTAAAGCACAATAACTGAAAAAACATAAAAATGTAGCAAATATTTTGGTCTATTTTTAGTGCAAATATCTTAGTACACTTGAATTAAGAGTAAGTTAATTTTCAGAAAGTAATAGGAGCTTGTTTTAAGTGAATAACTCCTTAATATTGATAAAAAAGTACTACTTCACTGGCAGATTATTTCACTTATAATATGGGTAATAAGATAAGATTATTTAATAAGATTTATTGTTATAAGCGAAATAATCTGACAAAAGAACAAGGACTTCTTAATCAATATTAAGAAATTAAAGTTACTTATAAGTTAGTTTTGTCTTATTTCAAGTGTACTAAGATATTTGCACTAGAAAGTAGACCAAAATTACTTGGTAAGATTTTGTGTTTTTGCAGTGGATTAAGTGTGCCTTCATATGTATATTTTTCTTTAATACGTCAGTAGTGTTGGGCTATTTTAATGAACAAACCTGTAGTTAATACATGTTTTTATTGTGTTAACTCTTTGTGACAGTTTACACTGTGCATCAGAATTTCAGGGATCGTCTGCAAAGTTAAACTAAATAAGAAAGAGAAGTGATTATACTTTTGAAGGTTATTATTTAACATAAAGTAAAACCAATGTGTTAGTTTAACTGCAGTAAACAGGTCCGAGTAAAATAGCACCAGACACATAAGAAAGGAATAGGAACTGATGATTTCCTTCAGTTAAAAAATACTGTATGTTCAGCCTAATAAAGGGTCAATAGTCAACAATATTTAAATTTCCTGACAACATTACAAACTTGGACCAGAGTTTGCTTTCAAACTCATAAACAAATTTAAAAAAAACAAGCAATGTGACTAAGCCTGTCACTATAAATCAATAAATTAATCGTATAATAAAGTAAAACCAGACACTTAATTTTCATTTGGGTTATTGTTTGTTTTTCCTTTCCACTTTCCACTAAGGACTGGATGACAAAATTCTTCAGTCTGGTAACTATTAACCTGGACGTTTTGTTTCAAGAGACCAACAGTAAATAAAGTACTGACTTTATTTACTGTTCCATGTGTTTATTTATTTTGGATCTTTAAAATGTCATTCATTCCTAGTGTTAAATGTTCATTAGAAGTTAAAGTTTATTGATTTTGAGAGGCTGTAAGTAACCCCTTCATTATTATGTCATTACCATTATACTCCTTGAAAATGGTCTCATGACAACAATATTATTGTTTATCGCAATAACTTTTAGGAGAATGTATCATGCAGCTAAATTTGTTATTGTGACAGGCCTAAACTAACTTGGGGCGTAACACATTACAGAAATGTAAAATGTAGTGGAGTAAAAGTTGAAAGTACCCACAAATAAATTGACTTAAGCAAAGTACAGATGCATGAAAAAATTTACTTAAGTACTGTAATGCAGTAATTGTACTGCAAAACAGGAGAAAGTCTTGCACAAGGCCAAGAAGACAAACAGAAAGACACCGCACCCTCAGGTTGACGAAAGCTCTATGCAAACAAGCTCCAGCTGAGGCGCCAACAGTCGGTCAACTGCAGCACACGCTGCGCAAAGAATGCTAACAGTTTGCTCTTTAACCTGGCAAAAACCTGTAAAAAAAACACACTTGACTCGAAACGGCTTTCAAAGACATAAAATCAACTGCTTCCAGAAGGTCTTAAAGGTGAACAAGATACAAGATATTCAGAGACTTCTTTATTGAGTCCTTTCTGTGTTCAAAGCAAACAGAGCAAAGCAGCTGCTTCAACAAGAGAAATCTGGTGGCCTGCAGAGCCAGATAATCTCAACAGCGGCAGGTAAAGGTAAATAAAGAAGACATGAAAAGACAGGCACAAATCAGAAGCTGAGCAAATATCAGGTGTTTGGGAGGTATAATGTAACTGCAGGATAGCAGTGGAGCTATCTCCGCAGTAAGGACGATACTGTTACTATCTCCTCTGTCATCCCTGAACCCGGCTGCGGTCATTGTTCTCCTCTGCGCTCACTTCTCTTCTTCACATGCTCCCACGGTAGCCCGTGGCAACAGGTCTGTCGCCGCCACGGACGGGACACACGAGAGCGCCGGGGCGGCGGCTCGAGCCTGCAGCAGATGTTGTGGTGACATCTGACCCCGGGCCTGGCGTCACTCTTAAAGGGGTTTTCCTGACTGCCGGGCCAATCTGCCATCTGCCATCTTTCTGAGGTCACACGCAGATGGAGAGATGTAATATGTGGGCTACACATGTGCACTGTACACAAATAAAAGCCCAGAGTGAGTACACAGATTCAGGCAGCTGCATGGAGATCGCTTTGGATGCTGTTTAAGAAGCTTAGTGAATTAGGTTGTCTATTTATTCAATTATTGTGACATGTAAAGCTCTGTGGGACACAAAGTCTGCGTCTGGTTACATGTAAATATTCCCTAATTTTATTAATAACTGCTGAAATGTGACTAATACTCAGACAACACTGACAAGTTAAAGCGAAAACATTTCAAGTTAAAACAAACTTATTTATTTATTTATCTGTCTTGTAATTTAGATTTTAATTTGGATTATTACAATATTAAATTACTGAATGTACAGAATAATTTGCCCAACTAAAGGAAAAGATTTGGGCAGGAAATGTGCCAAAGAATGGGTCTGGCCAGACATCAACCAGGGAAGCCACTGTTTTACTGGAACATTTCTTAAACGTTCAACCCAACAAGATACAATTACTTTATTGTTTGTCTTTGGGTTTTCTCACACATATACCTGGTCTGTTTTCTGTAATTCTCCAGTTTTCTCATTGGTGTAATTACATCTCAACAGGTTGCCAAAACAGGCTTCACAAAGGAACGCTTTCAAAACTGCTCATTTCTGCAATCATGGTGGTCCCAAGATTTAAAGGGCTTTCACTAAAATGTCAGGCTGTTTTCACAACTCATAGTCCAAACTCGGTTCGACTGAGAACCAAAATTGTAACATTCGTAACATTTTCAGCAGGAGAGATTCACTTTTTCACTGCACTGTGTCAAGCAATCCAAACTAATTGAAAAACCTTTTCCCCTTCTTGCCTGTGGTGGCGCTGAACCAAGAACTACTGAAGGAAATGTCACAAAACAATCTAACGAAGACACAGAGCGCAACTTCCTTCATCACGAAATCTAAACAGAAATGGAGTGGCATGAGAATTCAGTGGTTGTAGGATTTCTCTTTTGTCTTTGGTAAAAGACCACAAGCTATTTCTTAATCTAGAGTTAAACTCTTGTGTTTGTTTTGGTTGTATTTACTCAAAATACCCTGCATTATAGTCTGCTTCCTGCTTTTGGTGCAGTCTATAGTTCACTTGGTGTTCACATATGAATTCATTTGGTCCATTTCAACCAAACCAAGACCAAGGTTTGAAGACAGACCAGAGTTTCCTTTCAAAGTTTCCTTTCTTGTTCCGCAGAAGAGTTTGATTGAGCATTCACACGTTCCCAAACAAACTAAACTTTCTTGGCAAACAAACAAGAGTTTGATTAAAGTGAAGTAAACAGGGTTGGTGTAATACTTCAACTACCCAGGAATATCTACAAATCCTTGAAGGACATTCTAAAAAATGCCTAAAACCCCCTATTTTCATTGTTCAAACATCAAATACACCTCAATATGCGTTAGTCCACATAGTGTATATTAACAGAAGTAGAAACTAACATCCATGGTATTCCTTATCTCCACTCTTGGGAGTTCAGTCAATCAATGCCAAGGAAAGTGAATGGCGCTCCTGGATTGGCTGTTTTGCAAATGCCAGCTAGTAGCATATCGAATAGCATTGCACCAAGGTTTCCAGTTTTCCAAGCTGCATTTCCATTTGAATATTTTAAGGTAGGCAAATTTTCAGCTTATAATTTAGTTACGTTCCACAGAAAAATTAGCGAATAAGTAAATCCTTGTATCCTGAACCGTGAATATATTAGAGGGCAATGTTTTTTGCAAAAAAACACAGACACTGGATTGGCCACAAAAGCTGCCAATAATTAGCATTGCTTTAAACCACAGCTAGCAAGCAGCAAGTGGCAGATAACCTGACTAACTTACTAATCTTAGCTTACTAGTTTTGCACAGCATAAATGTTAGCAGAGTATCTAGAAAATGATGTTCTGCGCAATTAAAAGCCACTGCTAACTTTAGTGGGGCTTATTTTTTTTACATTTTCGCTTAAGTCTAACTATAAAAATCAAGAAATAATAATTAAGGTTTTTGACATCATTACAGTTATAATAAACAACAGGTTTTTTAGCAGCAGTAGGGATGGTAGTTACTGTCATCTGTTTGGAAAACGTACTCAGGCCGTACAGCCTCATGTCAATAGTCTGGTTTTTATGTCTCACATTGGCTGTGATTTAATAACCCGGCATTTTTTTCTTTGATGTCTCAGGTGTCTTCATCTGGGAGTCAAACTGGGTTAGTGGACCATGTTTGTACCTCTGACTTCCCTTCCCTTCATCCTGTCTGTCCCCCACCACCACCCCACTACTTCTCATTTCCTGGCCGTTTGCTTCTGTGCCTCGGTTAAGTCCTCTTTAGTCTTGTCTGATCTGTTTTAAAAGCTTCGCCCAAGGGGAGAGGGGCCTCTCCTCCCTGTTTTTCTCCCCTTTTCCTGCCCTCTCTTGTGCTTTCCCAGCAGTGTGTATCATGGCCAACCAGAGTGTCAACTTTACCACCACAAGAGAAGAAAGTTAGATTTAGCTGCAATCGCACAAATTGACTCTATTGGGATAAAAATAGCTTGCTGAGCAGAACTAGTTCTGTTGGAAAATCCTTGACTGTTTTTAGGGGAACTGAATTTACCGCTGAATCCCAACTGGCCGCAGAAATTACAGGACTCTCCAGCTCTTGCCCTCTTCTTATGTTCATCACTTTTTTCCTTCCTCTGTAATCGTACAGGAGAGCTGACCTGGCCGGCCCACATCTGGCAGCCTTCATTAGTGACCCTGTGAATCTCGGCGCAACACGGGATGCAGCCCATGGGAAAGAAGCAGCTCCCCCCAGGGACCAAACACTTAGCTTGTGTGTGTGTGTGAGTAAGTGTTTTTTGAGAGTCACAGTCGCCCTAATGACTTCTGCCACACAGTTTTACGAGGCTGGGAACCACTTATAGGCCTTCCGGAAGTCTAAAGGTGACACCGAACCCTCGGGATGTTAATGTATGTGTTGAGGAGAAAAATCCCATCTTTACTTCTTGTCTATGCTAAATGACTCCATTTTTTTCCCAGTGGATATATATTAAAGTTGCAGCTAAGGATTACCATAGTAATCAAGTTTCCTATTGATTATTCTGATGATTAATCGAGTAATCAAATAAAAAAATTGGAAAGTTCTGCAGAGTTTTCATTTAACAACTTATTGTTGTTTAATGTTATTTGGCATAACATTAAAAATACATAAAAATGGCAAATAAATAATTAAATTCCGTTTTTAAATAAGAAGATAAGGGTTTTATTACCTATAATGTAACACATAGCATTCCTTTAGTGCATGCTTGACGATTTGTAGCAAATGCATCTGCAGCTAAAACATACTCCTAATATCAACATGTGAAAAGCTCTGACCTTTCAGACTCAACATCAATACTGTGTAGAGATGATCTGTTGATTAATTTTTCAAATAATTAATCAACAGATCAACAAAATGTATTTTTTTTGTGGCTTAATTACTGCTCTGAGTATGTTGCTCTTTCAACAAATGGCTTTTTTGGGGTCTGTATACTCCAGTTAAAGATTATTCAATTACTAAGTTAGTTGGCGATTTTGTCAGTAACTGATTAATCCAATTAATTGTTTCAGCCCTAATATACATCCGTTAATTTAATGGCAGATATTTACATATCTCTATGCCAGTTTACCAGTTATCCACCTCTGTTTTTGTTACTTTAACAGTGAGGAAACTTTACTCATTCGTTACAATCTGTCATTTTCAGCAGTTGCAGATTAGAGATCATGTTTTGTAGAGCTATTGTTGGTGTGAGTAAAAACTCTAATCCTAAATAACATTAAGCATTGTAATTAGGGATGCACTGATAAATTGGCCTCGATTTCCTTATTTTTCAGAGATCTGTGATTGACCAACACTTGAGAAGCCAATCTTATCCACTGAGCTCATCTGCCTCGGCAAAGGTCTGAAAATCAGCCGCTATCTTTATTTGCTCTGCCGTGAGAGAGTTTTAACTGACAGACCCAAAAGGTCATGTCTGCACGTTCATAATCAACAATAATCTCCCTATTGCTGCCAGCTCTGCAACTTTGCTATATTTAGCAACATTTCAGACAAAACAATCAGCATTGTCCAAAATCAGCATCGTCAAGAAAGGCTACTTAAAGATCAGTAATTTCAGATTGGCTAGAAAACTGCAATCGGTGCACCTCTGCCTGTAGTTTCTCAAGTTTTCTAATATGTTTTCTGACTGAAGTGTAACAGTTAAATTAAGCAAACCGCCTAATTTTAAAATATTCTTAGTCACAGTGGACTCAGTTCGATTCCAGAGCAAAATCCAAACATTTGTTACATTTTCAGCCGGTGCGGTTTACGTTCACACTGCACTGTGTCAAACAATCCAAATTAATTGAAAAACTTGTTTCCCCACTCGCCTGTGGGGGCGCTGCAGCAAGAACTACTGAAAGAAATTACACAAAAACCTGTAAAGAAGACACTGAATATGACTTCCTTCTTCAAGAAATGTAAACAAAAGTGGAGTGGCATTAGATTTTAGTGGTTGTAGGATTTGTCTGTGGTAAAAGACCACGAGTCATTTCTCCCTTTACGCTAGACACAAGCATTTGTTTTGGTTGCATTTACTCAGAATGCCCTGTACTAAAGCCCGATTCCTGCTTTTGGAGTGGTTTCTGGTCCCTTTAGCATTCATATATTAACTCGAATTCGCCAGAGTTCACTTCAACCGAACGGAGACCTGTGTATTTAGGTGGACCAGAGTTCGCTTTTTTGGTCTGCTTCAGAGTTTGATAACGCATTCACACCTCCCCAAACAAAGCAAACTTTATAAACAAACAAACTAGAGTTGAGTTAAAATGGACTAAATGGGTGGGTGTGAATGCACCCTTAAGCAATGTGCTTGTCGTTTGGATAGTTAATCTCATTTATAATCATGGAGGAGATTGTAAAACCCTGATTGATTGATCCCATCCTGTAAAATTAAAATAATTGTTTAATTTACAATTGATTTCCATAAAAGCCCATCTCATCCCTTCCTCCTAAATATTCAGAGAATGACTTGTGTCCGGTAGTGAGAGTGACTAAAAGCTAAAAAACACCTGGCAGACATCATCAATCCGTTTTGTGTGGAGCCCAATGGGCAAAAACCACAAGTAATCATGGGTATTAAGGAGCACGCTGCTGTCTGGATGAGTGGATGGCCCACATGGTTGTTACACTTCAACCCACAAGCAGGTGGTCTGGGATGAGGAAAATAATAGAAAAGAGGAAGTGCGGCTCGGAGTACCTTTGTTTCTCAAACACACACACACACACACACCCTTACGCCGACTGTCAGTAACTCCAATCAGAGTTTATATGATTTGTCTTGGCATATATGCCAAACACAAAGGCTCAAATATCCACTGCACAGAGGATCCCTACCACCAAGTCGCTTCTTTCGGCCAGAAAACTCCTCTCAACAGCCAAAGGGAACCTAACACTGGCGACGGCGACCATAAAAAAGCCTTGCACTATGTGCTTCTGCTTGTGTGATGATATGATCAGATACGCCACCTTTTCTTCCCTCAGGCCACTTCGAGGCTGCTTCCTGACTCTGAATAGGAGCGCAGAGGGGGAACCGCAGGACGTGAGGGGGAGTTAAGATAGACTCATCTGACTGGGGCAAACAGAGGTGCCATTGAAGAATGCTCAGAACTGGAGGGACAAGGGCTCACTTTCATTGAGGTAAATGAATACTGTAGTAGGGACACATACCAGTGAGGAATTAATGGCTCAGATTGTTATCGGAGGCATCACTTGCTCAAACCCCTAAAAAGTCAACAGGTTTTAGCAGTAAAATTTAAGCCCTCAGGTTTTTAAACCCTTAATGGCTGCTGCTCTTCTTGACACCTCAAATCCCACCTTATAAATCCCCCCCAAAAAAAGAGGAACAACTACGACTGCTAGACGCTCCTGCAGCAACAGGAGTTTGAACTATGTTAGTTAAGGGTTCATTTATCTAAAATTTAATAAATTATTTCTTTTTTGTTGAAATCCTAATCTTGTGTCAAATTAGTGACTTCCTCCGGAAAACTTTCCAATACTTTCCATGCATGACAACTTAAACGAAAGGCGCAAACAGATGCTTTCAACAATCAGGTCAACTGAGGTGAGTCTTACACAACTGAGAACTCCAGTGTCTGCTTAGGTCACATTTACATAAAATAGTTTGCAGAAGTCCTAACGTTGACCCGTTTTTTAGTAAGGTTTTATAATGTTTTCCTGTAGACTGGAAGCTTTTTCACGCACTAAAATTTTCACATTTTCACTTTAACTTATGAATTATCCAGCAGTAGAAAGTCTGCTAGATTCCCCTAGGGATACACCAGGGTACTGTCACAACACAAAAGGCAATTTAAGAGAGAACCAGTTTTAAATCGGAGAGTTACGTGCTTTTGCCACTAACATCTTGTTACAAGGACACAGTCTGATTGTCTCTTCTTTTTTTTTTAGCTAAATCTAAACAGTTCCAAATGTAACAGTTTTGCAAAAAAAAATAAAAAAAATAGCATTTAGTACCATGCAAATGATCCCTGAAGAGCTACTGGCTAAAAAGTTGGCAAAACAGCAGATGATCAACTTACAGGGGAGGTTTGACTTCTTCTTTAACTTCTTCCAGGTGAGGTTTTTTTTTAAAAGTCATAAGCATCTAGCAACTTCCTGCAGTTCATCACTCTTGTCATTTTGAAAAGAATAAATAAATCTCAGACTCTCACGGCCAGCTAAGCAAGGCTGGTGATATCAACTAACTCACTCACTCTTTGGTTACCTAGCAACAACTTGTTGAGTAACTTGTGGTTACCTAGCAACAGTCTGTTGAGTGGTTACAGAGCAGTTTCAGGTTTCACCATCGTGCCTCATAACTGCTTAAAAATACAGAACCTCGTAGAGTGAAGGGAGAAAATAAGCACACGAGCTAGAGAGGAAATAGCAGATAAAACTGGTAAATTAATGTCATCATTTTGGCAGTTTTTCAAATATTTAAAACAAAAAACTAATCAATAATTATCGACACATGGACTTATATGAAACATTTGTGCAGTGACACCTTTTTCAGCCATATTGTCGTACCATAGGCAGAAGGCAGTGCGCTACCAGCATTGTTCTTGTCTAAAACATAAAATGAAGTTGATTTAATGGTTGGCTTAGATCAACCATTAGCTTACACAAATTAAAGATGCCAATAGAGTTATCTACTGTAATACAGTAGAGCCCCACTGGTTCAGTATTTGCATATTTCTCTTTTTTAATGCAACGCAATTATTTGCGGGCAATTTGACTATGTTTATGTGGAGCGTATTTAAAATATTGTAAGAATATGTGGCTGGGAAAACTGAAATACATAGGTGAAATGCTACATAACATGCTATAGGCTAGCACTTGCAAAGCAGCCAATCCAGGAGTCATTCACTTGGTGCTCATTGTTTGTATCACCAAGAGCGGTTAAAACAATCACAGATTCAAAGATAAGGAAGATAAAAATGTGTTTTCACATTCAGGTGCAGGTAGTGGACATAAAATGGTGAAAAATATGACAAAATCAACATAAAAATTTAAAAAAAAACAAAAGATATTAGTGATTAAATAACTTAACATTCTTAACAAAATAAAGATATTAAAGGTGGGTTACAACTTTTTCAGTTTTGTACGAATGTACGAAATATGAAACAACCTACAAAACTTGAAGCTTTGGTTTTCAAGCACCAAATCAATCCCATCATCACCAGTTCACATCACTCTGCAATCAACACAGTGCCAAAGGAGGTATGTGATCCCTCAACAGCATCCTTCCTCGCCCTACATCGAGTTGGCCCGATACCTCTCATCTCCCTGGACAGAAAGAAGCTCTGCCCTGAACTGCTTTGATTTGGGTCATCCATTGTACTACTGGAATCTGCAAGATATTATTTCTGGTCTGGACTGCTTCAGCTCAGTTCCCGCCTTCAGAAGGCATCACTGAATGGCTGATTAATATGAAAGCAGATCTTAAGCTTGTTAGTTAATAATCTTTGAGAAAATGTAAAGGGACAAATTATCAGCAGCTAAAGTAATCAAAGTATCCAAACTTTGAAAACTGCCCAAGTTTTGACAATCCTTTTACTGATAATTCATTGCTACAATAACAACCATCACAACAAGAGTGTAACACTGAAATACACAATCACTCGCTTGGCCTTGTGTGCCCGCTCAAACCCGACCCAATGTCCATCTCCGTGTATAATTGGAGACGTCTGAGGAGTGGGACAGTGCAGGGGCACAATGATGGCTTTGTGGCCCAGTGGGAAGGTGGGATGTGTGTGTGTGTGTGTGTGTGAGCAACGAGTGAATACATGACTGGGCCAAATTAAGATGTGGCGGAGGGCCAAGATGACTGCCCACTTGTTGCTGTCCGAAGCTTTGACCCGGTCGGCACAATCATTCAGCAGGGAGTGAACCTGACTGCTGCTGCTCATACCAATGTGGGCATTTAAACAAGAAAGCAAAAGAAAGTTTGGGTTTACACTTAAACTTTAAAAAATACAAATCTAGAAACCTTTTCTCCATGTTTTTAATGGGTTGTAAAGCGTCAAGCCATCTGTCTTGGGCAATCAGAGAGAGTGAACACTGAGGGCTTTTGAGGAGGGGACAAACTCCCAAGAGAAGGGTGTGTGGGGGGTGGCAAAGGGACGGGGTTTGAGGGTCTCTCTGGGAAGCCTCTCCCAGATTAGTCACACAGAATTAATCGCAGAGCAGAACAATGGTCGCCGAGCTTCTGGCAAACCCAGCTGTCGCTCCGTGAAAGAAAAGAAAAACAAGATTTAGGGCCGGAGAAGAGTTTGGCTGGAGAGACGACAGAATGTGGCGGCAGTAACACATACCCAAACACAGTATCTCACGGTGACCCCCTGCCCTCATCAGAGTCCACCACTCATTTCACTCCACATCCTCTGACCATTTGCCACCCAGAAATAGCTCCAGCAGTGTGAGCGCACACCGCTTCATCTCCTTCACATGCAAACCTCAAAACCTCTGAGTCATTTCAGTCGCCACAATCCCACATTCCAGCTCTTCTGTGCAGGCATTCGTCATAACTTGCACAATCACAAGACAAACGTGGACATTAAACTTACTTGCACTCTCCATTGCCATCTGGAGTAGCTTCACACCTCCCCTGGTTCAAACAAGACTCTGTGGGCATGGAGCATCTCAGACCTGCAAAAGCAACATTTTAACATATGTGTACTCTGCAAAACATCCTGAGTTTATTTTTAACAAAGCAGAGTTTTGAGCTAAGGTAGCAGAAAAAGCAATGGAAGATTTGCTTCTCACACAAATATTTGAAATTGCCCCGGTAATGCTTCTTAAATTTGATGTCTACCTGCGACATCTCCTGCTACCTCAGAGTGTAGTTTGACATCAGCATGCTCTAAAACGCAGCTTGACAGAAGTTGAAAAATATGAGTAACACAACAGTGCAATCGCAACAAAACACTAACCAAACCGCAGAAGCTTACATTCACACACTGGTGAGGAAAAAAAAAGTTTTTGGTTTTTGCTGGATAAGTCTGGAACAGCTGCCTGAGCAAAAAAGGAGCGCGAAAACTTTCCCAGGAGAGGTGAGTTTAGGAAAAGACGTGCTTTTAATATTAATAAGACAACAAGTGCAACATGCCACAAAAGTGAATTTAAAAGAATCTGTGTTGGCAGCTCAGTCTAACAAATCTGTGGCGTGTGTTCAGGAAGTTGGAGAAAGATTCCCAGGTTGACACGAAAGTTTAAAAAAAAAAAAACAGGTTGAGATTGTACCGAAGTTACAACAAAACTACACTTTCTCAAATATATTTTGAGGCATTAACGAACCGAAAGCTTCCCGTCACTCACCTCGTGTTACTCCTATCAGCGACAGCAGGAAAGTTAGTTTCACTAACAAAAAAATATGCATTCCTTCTGGTTTAAAAAGATTATAAAAATCCACGTGGGTTTTTTCATAGATCCAATATTATGTCTTCCTCCTTGACAGGGAAAAAAACAAACCCTTTACGTTCACCCAAGAGTATATCCACAGAGAGTTGGGGGGGGGGGAAAGTGAAGCGGACACCCGGCATGAGACGCCGTCACTTCAAGTCCCGAGTTGGAAATGATTTGAGGGACGAAAGTCTCCATCCGCTGCTCTTCGCTCTGAAGGGGCGTTTTTCTTCCACACCGACACGCTAACAATCACATAGTTGTTCCCCAGACAGGCACAAGCTGTGCAGCTTGATGAAGAGATAGCAGGGAGTTTGTTTTTTGTGTCCCCCAGCGGTTTTCCCACGTAGTAAACGGTTAATTAGCTGACACTTGTGGAACATCAGCGCCACAGGTTTTCCTCGAGATGCTAGCTGCTGAGATGCTAGCTCAGGCTAGATGCTACATAAAAACAGTAAAAATATAAATGTCAAGTTAGGCTCTACATTTATGTTCTTGACCACTTTTATATCAGATGAAGTCAAAGTTTACTAAATTACTTTTGTAGTCTTTTAAAATAATGTAGGCTATCTGGTATTTTTTTAATTTAGGATACTGTTAAATTTAGCAAATCTTTCTTTTATCATTTAAATGTGGCTACAATATGTCACTTTTAGAAAAAATATATACTTTTTTGACACATTTGTTAAAATTATTAGAATAATATTTTTTTCCTAGTAGGAACTGCATTAATAAGTCACTCAGTCAGAAACAACCAGAGATAGGAGGAGGGTCTTAGTGCTGTCAATCACTCTTGCATAGCCAGCTAGAAATGCTAAGTCTAGTTAGCATGGCCACCGATGATGAATGAACGGTTTTAGTGGAATGGTAAGCTCTTTCGCAGCCTTTAGCACATTTAGCAGCAATGATTCAACGAGTTAAATGGCTCCTCCGTGCTCTGATTGGTTGTTTTTGTCCAAGAACGATGCAATTCTTCATATGGCAAATAGTAGATCTGCTTTCTGCAGAGAGAAGGTGGAGCGGCTTGATCTTTTCAAATCTTATCTGTCTCGTATTATACTGTCGCCACATGGTGACAATTTTAACAAAGAGACAAAAAACATATTTCTGTAAAAGTTACGTACTGCAGCATTAAGTGGGTGTTTCAAAAAGACAATCATCCAGACCAAACCGGTAACCAAATAATCTTGTGTCCACAGCGACATGAATAATATCATGGAGTGACCAGCCCAGGGCCGGCTGATCCTTTTGGGACCCTACTTATATTTTCATTTCTAGCACCCCATATCATGCTAGCTTGGTGCTCTTCGGGGCCCCCTGTTGGTGCGGAGTTTCTAAGCAGCCGCTTAACTTGCCATTGCCATGGATCAGCTTTGGTCCAGACCAACCCACAGACTTTATCTACTCCATTACAAAATGTGGAAACATACATTTTCAAACATTTGTTTGGTTTGTACAATAACTGAGTTCATAAAAAAAACAGCCTCTTTCTCCAATTTCTGTTTCAATAATTTTTCTTTGGATTAAACTGCATACAGTTGCATTCAAAATAATAACAGTGTGTTTTTTTAGAGAAAGGCTCAAAATCCTTTTAGTAGTGACTCGCAAATTTATCGGGAAATGCATTTTATTCCCACATAGAGGAATAAGAAATATGTGTCAAGTCTATTATTATTATGCTGTTGTTCTTCAGGGAGCTCTCCTAGATTTGTGCAACACTCCTGATTTTCTTTTTTAAAAATTCTATTGCGTACTTGTTTTAAATTATCCATCTCATATAATTTATTTATTCTTTTCTTGTTGTTTTTGTGAAGTTTTTTGTGATTTTTGTCAGTGAAATATACAATTTCTTTACCTTTTTAACAAGAATTGTTACAAAAATTCTTCAATCTGCATTTAATCTTCACCTTCAAGGAACTGGCAACCATAATAGGTAACAGATTTAGGTTTATTACAGCTTTTATTAGATTATTATCTAGTAAAATTAATACATTTATCAGTTAGACTTTTGTTACAAAAACATTGTAGATTATTTCCTCCATAAAAAGCACCAACATAACAAAAAGAAAGCAGTATTTACATGGATAGACGTAAATAAAACATAAATGATGACCTGATTTGAATCCAAGTGATATTCAAATAATCTTGTGTTTGCACACATTTATCTGCCCATCTCTCACCCACCCTGACAAATGCTGGGAAGAAATTGTGTCACCTGTTAGGATCTGATAAATAAATGCTGACGGTGCCTAAAACGAGTTTCACTGAGTAAGTTCAGAAAGTCAGCAGAAGCTGGAGTACATTCCCATCAGGTGGTGTATGAATACACTTTTAGGAGCCTCACAGTCATAAACAAAATAGACCGATAACAAATTTACAGCATGTGGGATTACATTCTATTGGAGTAATTATCTGATATCATCTCTGGAGCAAAGGAGGGGATTTGTATGAATCTATTAACCTATTAAACTAATCCAAATGATTTCTCCAATGAGAAGTAATTTTATAGAGAAAACTCATAGTACTATCTTAGAACAAACAATTAGAACTGCACAGAGCATCTTTGAAGCTGACCTTCCCTCCAGCCAAGAGATATACATGCCTAAAAAAATGGCAGCTCACTGCAGACCCCACACATTCTGGACACAAAAACTGTTTAGACCAGTGGTCCCCAACCCCCGGACCGCAGACCGGTACCGGTCCGTGGACCAATTGGTACCGGGCCGCGCAAGAAATGGAGAATTTTTTATTTTGAAAATCCTTTAACCGGATTCTGTCGGTTACGTCTTGTGCACCAACATTGAGCCCACAAGAGCAGCACAATGAGTTAGAAATAGCAGCAACAGCATCGGTGTCAGTCGTCTCGACTTAGTTAGTAAACACACTTTTTTTTTACTGAAACAGGGTTCATTGGGGTTTATACCTGTAATTATCAATCAATTAGGCTTATTTGTACAGAACATTTAAGCAACTAGGCATTTCAAAGTGCTTTACATTGTAAAAAAAAAAAAGTAACATTACAAAGTCATAGAAACACAGTCAACAATTGAAACATTACATTTTGCCATCGTTACACATCAGAACGTTGATTGTTTCATTTATAATGTTTCGAAAGCAACTTCAAACAGGTGGGTTTTTAGTCTAGATTTAAAGGAACTGTTTCGGCTGTTTTTCAGTTTTCTGGTGTTTGTTGCAGATTTGTTGCAGACCACATGCACCATGTCGATACAACATGGAATGTCGATGTTGTAACGACATTCCAGAAGACCTGAGAGGTCTGGAATACCGATACAACAACAGCAGATCTTTAATGCTGTTGTTGTATCGAAGCCGTTCAGTGATTTATAAACTAACAACAGTATTTTTAAGTCTATTCTCTGAGCTACAGGGAGCCAATGGGGTGATGTGCTCTGTTTTTCTGGTTTTAGTCAGAACTCCAGCAGCAGCATTCTGGATCAGCTGCAGCTGGAAGATGGATTTTTTTAGGCAGACCTGTGAAGACATTGTTACAGTAATCAATGCGACTAAAGATAAACGCATGGATGAGTTTCTCTAGATCTTGGTGGTACATTAGTCCTAAACGTTCTTGAGGTGACAGAAGGCCGACTTTGTAACTGTCTTTATGTGGTTCTGAATGTTCAGGTCAGAATCCAACACTACATATGAATTTTGTCCCTGATCTCTGGTTTTTAGTTGTAATAACTGAAGCTGTGTGTCGACTCTAGATCGTTCCTCTTTAGGGCCAAAAATAATAACTTCAGTTTTGTTTCCGTTCAGCTGGAGAAAGTTTTGTCACATCCACACATTTATCTGTTCTAAGAATCTGTTCAGTGCTTGGATGACTTCAGAGTCACCTGGTGACATTGTAATGCAGAGCTGCGTATCATAGGTAGTCATGGGAGCTAATCTAGTTAAGTCACTTTCTTTCCCAGAAAGATAACAGCAAAATGATGAGATATAAGTATGTGAACATTTCTTTAAAAAATGAGTTCTAACAGGGTTTTATTACTTTTACCTGACTGAACCACCATGGGGAGAGGCATGCAGAACCCAGTGTGTGCTAGAAGACATGAAAATAAGAGAAAGATGTTAACCGCAGACATGAAATTATATACACCCACACTGATTGAGGCACATAAGATTATTGTAATGCAGATTGTTGAGTTTGACTGTCTTTGTTACATTAAGTGTATAATCAGCTTTGGTTGGTTACTATGAGTACTTCATATGAAAAGTTTTACAAATAATATATTGACAAACCATAATATCAAAAATAAACAGATGATGTGTGATCCACACACAGTGTTCAGCACTGAGCTCGACCCAAGGTCCAACTGAGCTGTTTATCAGGGTCATTTTGTCATTTTATGAGTATTATGAAAACATTTTGCAGTGACTATCATCTTAAAGCTCAACCAGTGCCAGATCTAACTGCACTGCTGTAACACAACACTACAATACAGTCGCACATATTGCTATTTATAAGCTTCACACTTATTCTTAAACTTTTCAGGCTTCACAAAATCTGTGTTATACTGACATATCTATTGTGCTTCTGTTTACTGTGGGAAAATGGGGGAAATGTGTTTATTGCATCACATTGTTTTGTGGAGAGTAAACAGGATTTGTGTTGATTTCCTTTTCATTGTGTTAAACTGGGGGGTTGATGTTTTTCCCTCCGACTGATACAGCACAGATGGAAGGACCTGTTCCACTTTATTACCATAAAAAACAAGCATCTGCTAATTGCTGGATGAAAACACACTATAATCTGACTGATGATGCTGTGGCCTGCATCCTCATCCATATGTAATCATGTGAGAAGCTCTACGATCCAGGCCAGTCCTAAAGACATAATGGTCGTAATTTTTCTGTTTGACAATAATCAGGAGGCGAAGAGAGAACTAATCTGTTTATATGTTTTGCTACTTTATCTACGTCTTATGTATGTAGTCTCCACAAGAACGTTTGATTTATTTACTGATTTTTATAGAAGAACTCAAACTTTCAAAATACTTTCAAATTCAAGTGATAGTTCAGAATTTTAACCAGCTTTTCTGGTTAAATTATAATATTGATAACCTCAGGACAACTCAAATCTCAAAAATGTTTTGTCACTAAAACCGTCTTTGTCAATTTTCACAAAAAGGGTGCATTCATGCCAGCCCTGTTTAGTCTGCTTTGATTTCCAGGAAGTCCAGTTTGTTTGGTGAGATGTGAACGTGTAATCAAACTCTGAAGCAGACCAAAAAACTGAATGTGGTATTTTTATTAGCTGTAAGCTGAAAATCTTCCTAATTAAAAACATTAATGTATTAAAAACATGATTCTGCGTGTAACTAATCTATGTAACGAGTTTCATTTATTTATTAAAATAACTTTTTTTAATTTATTGAATATAATTCCACCCTTACAAAATCCCTTGCATGACTGTTCAGTGTTAAAAAGGTCCTTTTTAAACAAAAAATCAATTGTACAGTTCATCAGGAGGATTCATGGTTGCATTTGAACATTTAGGATCCCAGCAGCTGCTGGTGACATAATTTAAACTGGCTGCACTGACGGTACATATGAATTCACTGCTAATGCCAAGAGTGTAAAAAGTTAATACTGCTTTGCAAAATGGCCCTCTGTTTGAGAGGATTGTGGGTGGCCGTCTCCTCGCCGGCCTGCAGCGGCAGATGTGGCGCATAAAGGGACAATTCTGGGCATGTTCGCACATCCGCTCAAGTCTGTCATGCTTATTCAGTCCACACCGTGCAAAGAAACAACAACGATATTTCTTAATTTCTGCTAAAAACTGAAAAATATTTGATTTGCATGATAAATAATAGACATGGTTTATATTTTAGTTGTTCTATATCTGTTTACCTGCTGAGAAGACTGCATTATTTAGAAGGAATCCACATTTTTAATAAGTCAGGCTTTAGATTAGAGAAAAGTACAAATTACTTGTAATTTCTTTTTCTTGTAAGTGGCCTCACCAAACATCTGCAGCTTTCCCCACTAAAGCTTTCTCCAGGCTTTTACCACAGACCAATCCAGTAATTTTCCTCCTTTTAGCCTCCTTTAGCTAAAATAATAAATGTCATAAGATAAACTTGAACAGTCCAACCTTTCTGCTCCTTGTTCCTAATAAAATTCTTCTTTTTTTTTAAAGAAGTTATTATTCTTTTTTTGGTTCAGCAATAAAAATCTATATTTGGCACTTTTAAATAAATTGGTTTAATACAAGGGGCTATTTGAGTTCCTATTTGTCAGTGCTATATTATAGTTACACATAAGATGCCACTAAGAAAGGAAAACATGGAGTCCCAGAACAAAGCAGCTGGTATATTGTACTAAACTATCCATGTGGGATACAAACTACAAACCTTTATAGGTCGAAGTGGGAGTCACCATCCTGACTTACAGATTAAAATGGACAAAATGGTAGGGGCCAACAATCAGGAGTTGTGATCATTGGAAAGCAACAGCAGGACGACGTGGTGACTGATGTATGGACCAGTGAAGCTAATTAGCTTTACGCCGTTTTCAGCCAAAGGGAAGCATGGTTATTATTAAACGTTTGGTTAAAGTCAATGTAGTATGAAGCCAACTTATTGCAACGGTGAATTATCCTTCCACCAAAGCACAACCAGCTCATAGTATTTAAATTAAGTCTGAAAAAATATATATTTCTTTTAAACCCTACCAAAATATGAAAACCTGGAAATCTGAAATGTTTGGTTTAAGAAAAAAACATTTTCATGGATTTTGTATATTTCCTAGCGTACAAAGTTAAGCATATGTAATTGTGATTAATCACAGCTCTATTAAGGTGATTATATGAAACTATTTTGTATGCAACTATTTTGTTAGTTTAGTGTTGGAGTGTGCTTTATCTGCAAAAATACTTATTTTTAATATTAAAAATTAATCACTGGGCGTGCCGTGGTGGCGGAGGAGTTAGCGCGACCCACATTCAGAGGCAACGTGGCCTCGACGCGGCTGTGCGGGTTCGACTCCCGGACTCGACGACGTTTACCGCATGTCTTCCCCCTTTCCTGTCAGCCTACTTTGAAAAATTGACACTAGAGCCCACAAAAAGACCCCTTGAGGGGCGATAAAAAACAAATAGAAAAAAAAAATGAATTGCCTAGTTTCCAACTGTCATGGCTATAACACGTTTCATTGCGCGCTAAATTAAGGGTAAAAATGTATAGAATGGTCGTGAAATGGTTATGATCAGCTTTTAAACAATGATAAGCACACAAAAAACGGAGGGTGAATACTATTACAGTCCACTGGATAAAGTTAAATATAAAGTCAACCATTAGAACACAGATGTCTCATAGTCCAAAGCTCCCTGTTGCTTTATTGGGAACATTGTGATTTTGTTTATTTTCCATCAAATTACTGGAGCTATGCTTTTTAATGAGTTGGTCTCAGTTTTTAATGTTAATTACACAGTCTTGTTTACCACTTGCAGTTTTAATGGCTTGTTAAAAAGTGAATGACTGGAAAAAATGTACAACCTTCATCACTTCCCAGTCCCTGAGGGACTTTCACTTCTTAGCTCAGTTTGTTTTGTTTTTTTTCTGAGCTCAAAGCACATTTAAAAGTGATGTGTTTCGCTAGACCAACCAAAAACATTTAAGACGGTTCAGTGGTGAATCATTTTAAGGAAATGTTTTACTCTTGTTTTTAACGTTTTAATCATGACATATGCAAAAACCTAAAGGGGACTTGAGTTTATACTTTTATTTGGATTTTTACTGCTTCTAAAAACAACTTTAAAAAAACACCCAGAAGGTTTTTGGGAACAAGTTAATGTTTTTTTTGCTGCCTGGAAAATGAGACGTTTCAAAAATATCCTGATTGTTTAGTCACATTCGACAGGCATTTCTCCATTACCTAGCAACCACAGCTGAGTTCAGCCTGTCACCTAGCAACCCAAGCTAGGTGACAGCTAGCTTGTCACCTAGCAGAGCCACAGGACGTTTGGTCAGCTGGTTTTACCGCTGTATATAATATGCAATGGCTGTTGGAAGAGACGAGTATTTAGTTGTTGACTTTCAAAAATGTTGTAGGATTTTGTTTGCATGTTCAGGTTTTTACTTGCTTAAGTTTTTATGTTAAGTTCTTGTTTTCATCCACGCATGTACATACACATGTAAGGTTAAGGAAATTACGTCACAGGGAAACGGTGAACTATTTCTCTGTTGATTCCATAAAGTATTTTTACTTATTTTTGCTTGAACAAATTGGATTACTGCTTTTAAATCTGTTTCTTGGTTATTCGAGACGATCCCTCCTGAAAAAGAGTCCAGGCGAAACAGAAACCACTTGCTGTATTCTTGTTGGTTGTGCAGCAGGCTCCACTTTTGCTTTTCAAAGATGTACAGTTGTAGCATTGTGCATCCATTTGCAGCAATTTTCATGTGCAAGTGTAAACATTGAGTTGAGGGGCGTGGCCATCAGCAGATTATTGGGATTTAAAGTGACAAGACGCCCTAAAACAGCTCATTATGAAATGAGATCAAAATAGGCAGAACTTTTTAGACTAACATCCCACTAAGAATGATTTAAAACATGTAAAA
The DNA here is from genome assembly GCF_001444195.1 of Xiphophorus couchianus. NCBI lineage: Eukaryota > Metazoa > Chordata > Actinopteri > Cyprinodontiformes > Poeciliidae > Xiphophorus > Xiphophorus couchianus. Next base: position 7,004,097 of record NC_040239.1, read on the forward strand.
AATTAAGCACCTTTAAATAATGCAAGAAGAAACTATTTTTAAATAAATTTTTCAGAAGCAATGTTGTGCAAAGTGATGAAACAGGATAACTTTAGTTCAATCTGGAGAGACTCAGACAGAGATAAGAAGACAATTAGAAGAGTTTATTGACAAACAGAATTTAAAGTCTTTGGCGCTCGGGCCCCGGCTGGGGATAACGGTTATCGCAGCGTTAGCGATAGGCTTCAGATGAGCATCCCCGATGCTGTTAGGAACGTCATCCCCCAGGGCCCGGCACTGGTGGTGGAGGTTGAAGAAGGGTGCGGGCCTCAGGACCGGGCGAATGGAGGAGAAGGGGTGGTGGTGGGTTGAGCTCGGCTGGAGAGCGAAGAACACCATGAATGAAGGTCCTTATCAGCTGGGACTTGGTCGATGATTGGACGTGACGTGGCTTGGTCCGGCGTTGATAGGTCAACGATTGTGGGCAGGTCGCTTCAATTAACGGGTCCCGGTGGGGATAAAAGAGTCTTCCAGTTTGAATTTGCGCCTAGGCTTCATTTCACATTTTATCTATAAAAATCAAAGTATGTGAAACGTAGAAAGGCTGCTTGTTTCCTCTTTCCCACTAAACCAAGCTGCCATGTTCAGGGCCATACATTTAACAAAATCCACCTCACATCCAGGACAAAGAGTTCTTAAAGGAACGGTGCCCAAAGCTGAGCTGAGGGAAGGAAAATTGGCCATTGTATTGCAGTTGTATTATTTCCTTAGTGTTTCAAACGGGGATTAATGTATCCTGGTGTTGCTGTATTGTTCTTATTAACGACTGATAATGACTTTAAAGCTGAATTGTGGATTATGTTTCCCAATGTGAGGAAATGCAGGCGAGGGTCCCTGGCTCCTGTTTTCCTGCAGTTGCAAGGTTATGGGAAGCAGATAGTCTGGAAGCAAAAAGGTTTTGTTGGGAAAGTTTGGAAAATCTCAAATTGACTGGGCTGGATTTCTACAGGTCAGTCCTGACCTTCTAAAAGCCTGGAAAAAAATGCCTTAGTTACTGCTGCAGCGAGAGTTTTCCCACAGTTTTTGTATATAAATAAAGTCATCCGTCCATCCATCTATTGTCTACACCTGCTTGTCCTTGCAGGTTCCTGCCTAGCAGTCATGCTAGAGATGCTAGAGATAGGCAGGAACCTGCATGATTGCTATAAATAATCACAATTTTAATAATTGTGATTATTAAAAGAAGACCCCAGCAATACTCTCCCAGAATTTGAGTTTAAAAAGATTTTTTCTATTTAAATTCTGAGTTTTAATTTAGTTTTGCATTTACCTGGTGATTTTGTTGAAATAATAAGGAATAAATCAATTAATCGCATGATAAATAAAAACAAACTTAATCATTTTCATGTAAAATATCTTCCAGCTCCAGTGTTAAATGTTCATTAGAATTTAAAGTTTGTTGATCTTTGACAATGTTTTCTTTAATTATGACGCCATTAGCATTATAATATATGAAAATGATCTCAAAACAACAATATTATAGTTTATCAAAATAGCTTCTGGGACAATCTTTCGCCCAGCATAATTTGTTATTGTGACAATTATATTTTTATATCATATGATTTGTTTTGGGGGGAATTTAGGTTAGCTTTTGATGAGTCTGTTCAGTTCAAATATGTTTTTACTTGTTTTGGGCTTTTTGTAATTATTTTTTTTTTTTACAATTTACAGTTTTGTATGTTTAATTTGGTTAGTTAGATAACTTTCAATTATTTTTAGTGTACAGTCATACCTTAATTAATGTTTGAATTAATTTTTTTATTTCTTTTGAAAATGATTAATTCGGTTATAAGTCTTGCATTTCTGGGCGTTTTTCTCTAATATTTTGCCTGAAAATTCTGTAAAAGTTCAATTAAATTAACTAAAAGTCACTTGCTATCGCTATTCTTTCCAAATATTCCATTGAATAAGGTCGCAGTAAAACAGCGACACTGTCTGTGCCAGCTTGTTAAAAGACCGGATTAGTTTAATAATACACATTAAACTTGTAACGATAGATGGTGAATGCCATGCATTTGCCACGTTCCTGTTAGCTGCAGCTGCTTCCCAGTATTGTGGCGCCCCGGTTACCGAGCACAATGCGCGGACAGCTAGACGCAGTGGGTCAGCGGCTGCCTGGCCTCAAGTGGAGAGTCGTGGGAGGTCCAGAGACCCTGGTTCTGTTTTTGGACACATAATCACAAACAGGAAGTCACTGCAAACCAGTCACACAGCTCCACTTCCTCCCTTTGTTTACGGGTAGGGGGGTTGAATTAGAGTCTCAAAGGCAAAGTGTTTTGTTGCCCCAGCTTCACTTTACCCCCGTTGTTGAAACTCTTTGCTCCCAAAATTTTGTCAATTAAAAATCTGGGAAAGAAAAATAAAATCAGCACATTACTGAACTAGTTCTTACAATTGCACTGTCTGTCTGGGATGAACTTTCTGTCATTATTGTATCTCAGCATTCTTTTTAAAATAGTTTTAAAAATGTTGCAAAGTGCCTTAAGCCAAACCAACAATGTGTTCTTGTTTTCTGAATGTTTCTCACTTTATCTTTCCATCAGGTTCTGGTTGTTTAAATTAGTTTGTAGTTTTAAAATGACTGTACTGTAGTGTTTGCTATCAAAGCAGTTACAACTGCTAAAATGAAAGGAAATGGTTATTTTAATCCCAAAGAATTTGCTTTTGTGTTTCAACTGTTCATCTAAAAATCAATTTTGGATCACTTTGTTTTTGTGGATATGTTAGAAAACTTAACTTTCTTTTGAGAGCACACAGCCAAGGAAACTCACCCTGAAGATCAGTTTATTGGATTTCAAGCAGCCTTCTCTGGAAACTGCAAAAAATATTTAACACATACAGCAGTTTAGAGAACCACACAAAAGATTTATTTACACAAGTAAAGCATTTATATTTTGTCTAATGAGCTCAATCTACCATCTATTGTTCCCTAAATATTAGATGCTTATAGGAGATGCTTATCCCTTTCTCTGCATACCAACCTGCGTTAAAAGGGGACCTATCATGCCAAATTCACATTTTGCACATTTTTATACTTCTATTTGAGTCCTGAAAACAGTCCAAGTGCGTAAAAAGAACATCTAGTCATTTTTGGGCAATAAATGAATGTTTTTGGGTGTCTGAAAAATGAGAGGTTTCAAATACCTCCCAATCATTAAGTCATATTTGACTGGCACTGTTACCTAACAACCCAAGCTGAGTTAAGTGAAAAGAAAAGTGTTTTGTTGTCAACTTACCATTAAGAAACCACTTGCTGCATTCTTTTTGGTTGTGCAGAAAGCTCTACTTCTGCTTTTCAAAGATGTACAATTGTAAATTTGTGCCTCTGTTTGCCTCCATTTTCACCTGTGAGTGTAAACGTTTAGTTGGGGGCGTGGTCAGCAGCACATTATTTGGATTTAAAGTGACGCAGGCCCTATAACAGCTCATTCTGGAAGGAGCTCCGAATAGGCAGAACTGAACAGACTGAAACGTCATCTGAGAATGATTTTGTGCAAAAAAATTTGATGAACATATTTTTGTAGCCCATAGAGCTATCCTGACCTGTTCATGGAAGCACAATATGTCACCTTTAACTGTCTGAGCTCTGTCTGCTGTGAATTCATCTGACTGTTACATTGTGGAAAGTCTCAGCCATTATGTAAAAACCCCGTTTTGGGAGGAGCGTGTAGATTAACGGAAAAAGTAATATCAGAAGCTGTGTTTTTAGGATGAAAAGGCTTCCCAAGGGGATTAAGTGTTGCTTAAAATGTTGGTTTCCCAAACATTAGTGCGGTGAGTCAGGAAAAGAACTGCAGTGTGTGAAGGAGTTTGAGAAGTATGTGGCCTTTCCCTTATGTGGATTTTCCCAATGGAGCATAATCCCACTTTGCCTCCACTGCTTCCTCCATCATTCACACCCAGTCTCTCCAATATTCTGCTTTACCTTTGCCTCTGCCATATTGATGTAATTTACTTTCCTCTGCTTTATTCCTTCTCCTCTCTTTCCAGGACTGTTTTACTCCTACACACCCAACTTTCATGCCATGTGTCAGAAATCCAAAGGGCATTTTCCCAAGTTTGAAACAATTTTCTTTTTTTATTAATCACAGCTCTTCTCGTTAAATATAAAACACAGGCTGCAGATATAATTCATATGTAATTTTTGTGTCTGGCTAAACATTTGCTAGGAAAATTTGCCTTTTCTGAATACACCTGCAAAAATACAGTCTTGATTACTGTTGACCTCATCTTGGTTGTGAACATAAAAGTGAGTTACATCTGAGAGTTAAAAAGCCCATTCATGGATGCCAACATTTACAAGGTGAAGTCACCAAAGAGCATCATATTCTCCAACACTGAATCACTTCCTGCAGAATAGGAACCACCACCTAATTTTTACTGTTAGGTGTGTCACTTTCCCCCAGTCACAGTCCATTTCACTCCAGTCCTGGCACTTCCCACATTTCTTTTAACGACTCTGAAAGAGCCCTGCCCTCATCCTGGATGCATTTTTGAGACGTTAAACAGACAGAGGAAATGGAGCAAACAAGCAGTAAAAGTAGAACGTGAGAAACCTGCTTTTCTTGGAAGTCTGAGTAAGTCTGAGTATAGATCTTTGAACCAGGTCAGGGGGGGAATTGATCAGATTTTTGGCATTGGGAGGAGGCAGAAAGTTGGAAAGGAGACACAAGAATAGGCAACATTAAACAAATTCCTCCTGGTTTTACCACTTTGGCATCTCACAGGCAGTTTTACTCTGGGTTCGGTAAGAATGTCACAAAATGTCCTCTGCGGTCTATAAAGATAGTTTTAACCACGGAGAATGATTTGGAAAGATAGAAGCTAATCACTGAAAATCAACTTAATGAGAAAATTCTACAAAAAAGTAGATGTTTGATTCTCTCATGTTTAATTTTTAATACACAGCCAGTGAGATGTATTTGAAAAACTACATTTCAGTTTATAGTGAATTTACTCTTATTCACATAGACATACATGTTATGGACGCAAATGATCAATTAATCAGTTAATCTAAAGTTGATCAATCTTACCAAATGACTAATAATCAATTGATAAGAGGCTATTCGCTTAAAAAATAGCTTTCTTTTGTTTTAAGGGGGCAACTGTCTTTCCATAACATGAAGGGTTACATTTTTCTTAATATACTTTGTTTCAACACGACACATCATTAAATTTCAACATTATTTTGTGCTAACTGGGTTAAATACTGGCTGAAAAAAACAAAAAAATGAGGTTTTATCACAATAGTAAACTTAGATATACGTAAAATATAACAAAACAAGAATCTAGGTCGCTGAATATAAAAATAAAGAATGAAAAGAGTAAAATATGCCAGAGTAGAGATATATTCATACAGAAGTACTGTTTGTGGTTGCGCTTTAGATAATGTTAAAACTTTGCACCATGAAGTGCATTATCTCACAATCAATTAGCGTCATGTATTTTTCCCCCCCATATTTTTCAGCGTTATAGTCTCGGCTTTTCTGTCAGCGCACCTTCGCCTTCATAACGAATCAGTATTTTTTGATTGAGAAGTGGCTGATACTTGTCGAGTGTTTCTATTTCAAAACAGCACCGCATAAAGTGCATTTTTCCACCCCCAAACCGGACTCTGTTTCAGTTTACCCGTTCTGGATTATCCGCCATCTTTAATTCTGTATCAACTGTCCGGCTCCGTTTAAGGATTACCAGTGGAGCCCTCTTCTGGATGGCGGCCAAACTACAACACTAATGTAAATTGTGAACGTGTAAAATCTAATCTGATTACATGGATCTCCATTTTTATGAAAAATAAACATTCATTGTACATTTTTAATATGGCCATTTACAAAAATATTACATAACATGTTATGTACCTATGACAATTTTGTTTAACCATCAAAAACGTATCCATCATTAAACTGTCTTACAATAGCTTAAGTGTCTTTGCCAATAGTACAAAGTTAATCTTTTCACTTTTATTCTAAAAATCACAAAGAACTGGAGTATTGTGTTTATGAAGGGGATATTGTGTCATACCTATGGTTGTGATATTATCATTATGAAAAGTTTATGTGGTAGATAGTGTGCTCTCAGGTTGCTTGTATGGTACAGAAATCGCATAAGATTCAATATGTTTCGAAAACTGTGCTTTAAATGTAGTCAAAGACCATAAGGCTTGTAAAATTGCTGACAACCAGTTTAACATTGCACTCTACTATTAAAGGAAAAAAAGAGAAAAACCTCGATCAGAAAAGAAATGTCATTGTCATTTGTTGTAGAGAGATGTGTACATTTTCCTGAAGCTCACAGGTGGTTTTTATCCCAGTTCCACCTGGTTCCCTTTCTCTTTGTGTGGCATCGGGTCATGAGCTCCCACACTGTTCACAGCAACATACAAAGGTGCCCTAATCCTCACTCTTCCTTCTCATCCATGAACTGCAATTATGCGATTAGTGTTGCAAACAAACATCGCATAGACACGCAGATTACTGGGGCTTGCAGTTATATTGTTCTAACCCTGAGAAGACTTTTAGTCTCAGGATAATAAACTCTCAAAGCATCAAAGTCTCATGTAACCAGTTATTTTCCAGCAAATGTTTGTCATAAAACGTTTTGCAATGGGAAAACACAGAAAGTGCCCCTCAGCCCAGGCATTAACTATGAACTGGATAAGTGTATATCAACTTATGATCTAGATGGGGGACATTTCATCCCCATGACTGAACCTCCGATATTTACCCACAATCCCACAGGGCCACAGAGTCAACCCGGCCAAGCTGCGTCCAAGCTTTAGTGCAAATCAGTAAATATTACACTAGATGCACTATATTTCTAAATGTATTTACTTGCCTGACTGACATATTATTCTTAATCCATTGGATTTAAAATTATATTGGCATGCTCTTCTCAGCTGAACCAGCATTAACTCTTCTGGGAAGGCTTTAGATTAGATTTAGGAGTATGTTTATGGGATGTTTTTTTTTTCCACAATCATTTCCGGAGGTCAGACATTAATGTTGGACGAGAAGGCCTGGCCCAAAGTCTCTCCTTCAATTCAAATTGGTCACCTCTGGTACTACGTGCCCTCAACTTGCCCAACCTGTGACTTTTATGGCCTATTATTTTCAATTTTTTTTATAATACCACCCACAGCTAACAGTAGTTCAAAATATACTATCAACTCTTACAAAATGTCTTTTTTGCCCCATTGATGCTTGGGATGGGCTTAACACAATGTGTTCATATAACAATAATTGTGCAAAGGAACACAATTATTGTGTTTAATAATAATATGTGTGGGGTTTTGACTTAGTTTGTGTTGATAGTAATATCTGTTTTAAAAATGTAGTTATAATGGTGTTTTGCCTCTTTTTCTGTTTTAACAGCAATAATTTGGGTTATTTAGTCTATCATAAAAGAGAAAATAATACAAAAAAACTTCCATCAAGTTATTTATTCCTTTATAAATGTCAGAGTTTCAAACTAACTATTTAATTAGCAAGCTACGTATCTAGCTCTAACTAAACATTATTGGGCAGTTATTAATCAAAGCTTACTTACGTGCCAATAACCGGAAGTGGATTATCAAAATAAAAGCTGGATATGAGAATGAATAAAATGGTGAAAAAATGACTTTGAAAAATGAAACTCCAGTTGTTTATCTTATGTTAAATAACCCAGATTTGCTGTTCACTGTGTAACTTTACACATTGCATTTTTAAAAAATGTTTTGGACAATTCTTGATGTGTTCAAAGTCAGGTTTTAAAAATAGGAAATAGAAGTTTGTGTGATCATTGTATTAGTCTCGTTTTCTTTATCTTCACTCTTTTCACGACGACTGTTTATTTTTATTTAAAGATGAGAGAGGAACTCCTGCATTCATAAAAAAATCCCTTAATGATGTTTCAACCTATTATTGTGAGATCAAAAGCAAATAAGAAGTGAATTATTCCGTCCACTTTATTCATCTTTTATAATCTATAATTTGATAATAAGCACCATTAGCGTGCAGAAACAGGTCCTGCTCGTCTTTATGTAAATGACAGAATCCCCCACTGCGCTGCACGTACACACTCCTCAGGAAGTCAGTGTTTGCTTTCTGCAATTAAGGCTCTTGGCTTCTTGTTTTTGCGTTCTCATAAATACATCCACAGGATCAAAGATATGGCTGACTTTTGTTCAGAATTTCCCCTTTTACCTGCTGGAGGCTTGACAAAATTCTTTTGTAAATTACAGACCAGCTAGCTGTTAATGGTGTACATAATCCTGCTCTCAAAAAGAAAACAACTATTTGAAGCTTCCATGCATAGTTATCATGAAGGTGGAAACAAAAGTAAAAAAAAAAAGAGAAAAAGATTGTAATCAGTCTGAATTTCACCTCAAGGCTCTCATGAACAAGACCACCTCACGATGGTGGGAAATGCATTTTCCAGCAGGAGACATAAAAAAGTGGTGTTAATCCTTAAACTACTGCTGTGTGAGCATTAAGCCGAATAAAAGAGTTGTGTTTCATCTTATGACTTCTAATAGCTGTGAAATGGTGATTACTTTTCAACAAAACAATGCATCATTGTGAAGTTTTAAGCATTTTCCCAACACTGACTTTGCATGAGAGTTTGCATCACTCACCATCTGTTTTTCTTCAGGTTTAAAAGGTTCATTTGTCTCATCAGCAATAGGTCTTTAAAATTCACGGCAGCCTCCACGTTTATTGGCACCACTTCTTTTTAATTTGTACAATGTTTTTTGGCTAATAGGACCAGGCTACCAGAAGGATGGAACATCCATATTTTTCACAATTTTTAAAGATTATCCTCATCTTTAGCTCAACTCACAGCTTTTCTACAGAGTTACAACTGGAAGAATATTGACAAACACTGATTCTGTTTTAATGTACTTATAGGCACACTATGAAGAAAACCCCCCGTCTCTAATTACTGTAAAATACCAGCAGTTGTATTTATACAGAAGTTTACTGTATAATTACTTAAATGGTAACCTGCTAGTATTTTACTATAAATTAGAGACTTTTTTTTCACACAGTGCAGAGAAGAATATACGTAGTGCTCAAAAATTGTACTGAAGTAAGAGTAGCTCTACTTCAACATATTTTTATTCAAGTGAAAGTTAAAAAGTATTTGGTACTCAAGTACTGAGCAAATGATCAAAACATTCATCATTTAATACTTAAAAATTACATCATCAGATGGACTAAAATATGAAGGTATATGGAAATGTTGGTATTTTAATGACCAAAATGAAAGTAATTAATATAAAGAGCATAATTACAAAATAACAAAATCAGATTATTTCAATATAACATTTATGAAACTTTAACACGAACAGCAATACTTCATATTAATAAAATTACTGAAGTAAAAGTAAAACATATAGCGTAGTAAAAATCTCAAGTAAATGTAACAGAGTAAATGAAAGCTAAAACGAGGATAGGTTACTTCCATGTTTTCAACAGAATTTGAAAATTAAAAATTACCTTGTATTTCAAATAGCTCATGATGCAAAGGTTTATATTGCCTTTGGAAGAGAAATAGGCCCATAGCATCACTAATCTCACACCATACTCAACAGTGGGCATTGGATGCTTTTCCACATATTCATATTTTGTTTTTTTTGTTGTCAAAAAGCTAAATTTTGGTCTTATCTCACCAAAGCCGAAGTAAAGGTATACATTAATAAGCTCTGCATTTGTTTGTTTGTGATAGTAGGTTTCCTGTGATAGTTTGTTTCCTGCATGACTCCCAAACAACCAGTTGCCACAGAAATGGTTTCTAATCGTCTCTATGGAAACTTTGTGACCCTAAAATGACACTCTGCTGCAGTTCAACAATGAGGTTTAGAGATTTTTACTGAATAAAAGCTGAATAGTTGGATGAGCAGACATTTATTTCCGATGTAGCTCAGATCTGTCTGTTTGTCCAATCATTTATTCATCCATCTATCTCATACGTAGCACCAAATAGCTGATAATTATAATCTATCTCAGTATAAAGCCTATTATTCAGCCTGCAGTCCTCTTAGCTCTTGTCCCACCAGCTGCCAGCCGACGCTTTCACACACTGATTAAGGTATTTAAACCAGCAGTGACCCAGTGACATGTGGCTCAGTCTCACAACATCAGACTTCAACAGCAAACAAAAGACAATAACTTCATCACAACCAAACACAATAATTCCTCCAGTCAACAGAAACCTGAAAGGAGCTACTATGTGTAAGAAAATGGAGTAAAACACAATGTGATATTCTGTATTATCATTTATCATCACACAACTCTCCTCTGTTTCTCAAACCGGTTTTTCATATCTTGTCATAATTATCATTAATAATTACCTTCTTAAACACATTTTAAAAAGGAAAATGTGCAAAACTCATCAAAGATGCTGTTAAAGAAATACATGGCAGTACATTTAAAATTCTAAAAACAACTGACTCTTTATCATCATACTTAGCTTTTTTATCAAGAAAAATTATTCAGTTGTATGAATTCCTCATATTCACATTTATAGCAAAACAAATCAACCCAAAATTTAGCTTGTGAGTGATGCTGCTAAACTAGTAAATCAGTTTGTTTAGCAAAAGAAAAATATTTTATTAAGTTGTTTTGCTTAAGTTCATTTCTTATTTGATCAAAATCTGAGCTGACAAACTTTAGCTTAACTGTGGAAAGTTTTGTTATTCGTCAAACCATTGTACAGTTACCATAGTTACAATTCATGCATCGAACAGATGCATGAATTTGCCATAACTTTCTCCAGCTCAACAGAAAGAAAACTGAAGTTATTCCTAAAGAGGAACGATCAAGAGAGACAACCAAAATTTGGGTGTGGCGATGAACTCAGACCTGAACCTTCAGAGTCAGATAAAGACAGTTACAAAGTCAGTCTTCTATCACCTGAAAAACATTTACAGGATTAAAGGACTAATGTTCAGGAAGATCTAAAAATACTTATCCATGTGCTTATCTTTCTGCAACAGTGTCCTCACAGGTCTGCATAAAAAAATCAATCCTCCAGCTGCAGCTGATCCAGAACGCTGCTGCTGCAGTTCTGACTAAAACCAGGAAAACAGAGCACATCACCCCAGTTCTAAAGTCCTTGCACTGAGAGAATAGACTTTAAAACACTGCTGTTAGTTTCTAAATCACTGAATGGCTTAGCACCACAATACATTAAAGATCTGCTGCTGTTGTATCAACCTTCCAGACCTCTCAGGTCTTCTAGGTCTGGTCTGCTCTGCATCCCAGGAACAAGAACCGAACAAGTAGAAGCAGCATTTAGCTTCTATGCGCCACAAATCTGGAACAAACTTCCAGAAAACTGCAAAACAGTTGAAACACTGACTTCCTTTAGATCTAGACTAAAAACCCACCTGCACAGAGTTGCTTTTGATTCATAATAACACTGACTAACATGTTTGATATTTATTGATTATTTTAATGATGGCACTTGACAAAATGTCTGTTACTGGTTTTCACAACTGTTGACTATATTTGGGTTTTTTTATGTTTGGACTGCCATGTTGCTGAAATGCACAATACAAATAAACATGATTGACATCTCTCTCCAGCTTTTCATTAAATAGATGACCTCCAGTGTCTGGGAGTCTGAGTTCCCATCAACATCTGCAGAAGGTGGAAATTAGATGTCTGGCGTGAGCTGAATGGAAAGGAAATGGTCATCTATTTTCAGCCAAGGTTAGGTGTAAAATAACAATTAAAAGAAACTTTATAAGCACACATGCTGTTGAGGATATTGTGTGTTTCTACATCACAATGTTTTTGGTAGACAGATTCACCGTCCAAGTTCAGCAGAAAATGTAAGATTCCCACCTCCAGCAGCTCCAGCAGCTCTTATCTAGCCTGGCATCAGTTTCCCACACTGCGTCCGCTGAGCACAACATTCCTGCTCTGTTTGCGGTTGTTTTGCGAATGCTTACGCTGCATGATTTATTTTGCTGCCAGCATCAGGTCAGGCGTTAACGCTTCTTGCTTCCCGCCACAGGTACTCTCAGAGGTGACACCTGCCATCTTGTTTCTTCCCAGCTTGTGATCCCTGCAGCATAACGGAAAAACGCCTGAGGGTTTTCACTATTGTTTACCCACCAACCCCCATAACTTTCCACCTCTCCGTACACATGATTTGTGGGAATTTTTTTTTTCTTCTTTCTGGAATCGTTTTGGGAAAAAACCTGCATGAGAAAATAATATTGCTGTTTGTGTTCAAACAAGCTTTTTGATTTGAAAAAGGCTTGGATTTCACTTTGTTTTGATTTTAATTAGTCTAGTCACACCTTTACATTTTACGTAGCTCATGTTTGACAACTCCCTTCTGAATGGGGGTAAAAATAAAAATAAATAAATAAAGGGCGTCTATATGATCCACCTTTGGCTGCAACAGAAGACAGTTGATGACCTAATCTAGCAGATGGTATCATTTTCATGAACATTATCCTTCAAACTGCACCAACGCCGAGTGACTTTGCATAACTGAATTTAAACAGTTCAGCTGTGTAAATGTTTTGTGTCAGTTTAGCAACAGAACAAAAATATTTATTTCAGCTGAAGATGGAAAGCTCCAAAGGATTTAGTTGTCTTTCCAGCATTTTTCTTTCCTTATTAAAAAATTTACATAATCCGCAGTGTTTTTCAGTCTTGTGATGATGTTCAGGAATATTCTGCTAGCTACATAAAGTTACCAGGTTTTGCTAAACATGCTAGGTTAACCAATTGGTTTCCCTGTGATACGTTCAGTAGGTATGAGTGTAACAGAGTATTATTTAAGTATTATTATAGATGTAAAGTTTGTCAGAATTGACTTAATATTCTTAAAATTCATTTTGTTTAGTCAAAAAGTTATTCCTCCTAACATTTACGATATAAGTTAGCTATGCTGCGCTCGACGGTTGGTGGTTACCATAGTAACCAGTAACTGACAGCTCGTCCCCTTTTCCCCTTGTCATCTTCAGATGTTATTTCTTTACAAGCATTATGTTTGAACATATATTTTGGTCTTATTTATTATATTTTTCAACAATTTTAACCTTTTATAAATAATTTATGATCTTATTCGTTCATTTAATACGACGGAGTATTATAGCCACACTAAGAAAAGGAAAAAATACATAAAAATATTATTACATATGAAAGCCCGTTTCCGCAACTTTGATTAAAAAAATATCTCATTATCTCACTATAATGATTTAATAATATTATAATTTTTTTTATCAGAATAGCGGAAACGGGCTTTCATAATTACGAGAATGCAATAGTATTATGATAGTATTACAAGAATTAAGTCATAATATTACGACTTTATTCTTCTCATATTATTACAACTTCCTCCTTGTATTACTACTTTATTCGTGTGATATTATGACTTTATTCTTGTAATTTTATTTTTTTTAAATTCCCAGTATGACCCTAATGCTTCATCATAGTTTCCCAGTGATCAAGAGATAAACAAGTTTTATGTTATCCACCCTCAGTATCTGAAAAATGCCCATTTAGTGTAATGTTTGTTGCGCTCCCCTCTCACCCCAGACCGGTACAGATAACTGTGCGGACCTCTGCAGGGCAGATGACCTCCTGATGGGGGTGAACTGGTCATTTTCTCCATCGTTGTCTGCTCTACGCTGAGAATAAAGGCTCTCACTGTGCACAAACGGCCCCGGTCGAGAACAGCCAGGCGCCTGGATCTGACGCAGTCGAACCGGCGGCGGCGAGAACCACACAGGCTCCCCGCCTTTCATCGCAGCTCTGTTCGGCCCCTTCGCTAATTGCTGAAAGCTGGCCGGAGTGAGGCGAGGATGGGGTTCAGACTTTTATTGAGCAAAGGACACTGGGTCACAGCCACTGGTGCTCATTAGTGATTGAACAGTGGCCAATCTCCCAGCTCCCTCAGCTCCACACAGAGATTACTCAACATCTATCACACAGTGACTTGTTTCGACAAATGTTACTTGTCACTTTCTGTCAAGAAGATATGTAGTTTATTTTACAATTTTACAGTTTCTCCTTCCTTATGTCTTAGTACATTGTATATTTTCTTGATAGCTTCTTTCGACTTTGTGTGGACAGAAGGGAGGACTGCACTCGTTTTTCAGAAAGACAGTAGTTGCGTTTCCATTACAAATGTACGTAAAACCTTGTCAATTTTCCGCTAATGTCGAAAAAAAACTTCATAATTGCAGTGTTTCCATTAGAATAAAAAACATGAATAATTTTGTCTTTTCCAGTAGTTTTAACATCTGGCTACTGATCACATGTAATGCGAAAAAAGTGTTTGCAGTGTTGCAGTTTTGCGAAATACACTAGTTTCACACCACGCCCCTCACCCCCACAACTCAACGTTTACACTCGCACGTGAAAACGACTGCAAATACATGCACAATTATACAACTGTACACCTTTGAAAAGCAGAATCGGAGCCTCCTGCACAACCAACAAAAATGCTGCAACTGGTTTTCGATTAGTAAGTCCAAAACAAAACACTTGTCTCTTCCAGCAGCCATTGTACAGCAAATACAATGGCTGGTAGGTAATGCTAGCAAGCCCTGCTAGGTAATGGCTTGGGTTAGTAGGTAACAAGGCAGTGTCTTTTTTTTTTTTTTCCCCTCCAGGGGGTCTTTTTGTGGGCTCTAGTGTCCCTTATATGACAGTAGGCTGACAGGAAACGGGGAAGGAGAGGGGGGGAAGACATGCGGCAAATGTCGTCAGGTCTGGGAGTCGAACCCGCGATGGCCGCGTCGAGGACTCAAGGCCTCCAAATATGGGTCGCGCTAACCGCTACGCCACCACGGCACGCCCCCAGGCAGTGTCTTTTGATTGTGACTCAACAAGGAGGTGGTTTTCGAAACGGCTCGTTTTTCAGACACCAAAAAAAAACAACTTTTTACCAAAAAACAACCAGTTGTTTTCATTAAGTGCCTGGTTTGTTCAGAAGCAGATGAAACCCAGATGGAAGTACAAAACATGCAAAATGTGAATTTTGCACAATAGATCCCCTTTAATTTAAGCCTAGTTGTTGTTTTTCTTGGAATGAAAATCGCAATGTTTCTTAGTGTTTTACATTAAGACAAGTAAAACAATAGGCTTAGAGTTATGGGTGAAAGTTTGTGTATACATCAGCTTGTTACTGCTGGACCAACTCCTTGTGTGTTGGCGGCCTGACTGAGGTCATGGTTCCTGTAATGATAAGGTGAATTTCAAGCTTGATTGTGCTCAAGAGTAAAAAAAAAAAAAAAAAAAAAATCTCCGGAAAGTATAAAGTTTGTTCCCTACTTGCAGTCTGGTGCCTTTCAGGAGGAAGCCAAAGTTGATTTCACTGCAGAAATGTGAACAAAACAATTAATCAGAGAGGACAGAGCTACTGGGCATGTACAGAATGCTGCCTTTAAAAGTTTAACAGTTTATATAATAAATGAGTTTTTCTAGAAAAGGATTTATGTTTTCTGATGTTTCTAAATAATTTCTCTTTTTATAAGTGAATTAAGTGAAAGAAAAAAAACAACAAGATTATATATCTTTAAATGGTGTTGCAAGAAGGGAAATTTAGAAATAATCTTGAACATTTATTTTGGGATGATCTGACCCAGAACAAAGGAAATGCTTGAGGTAAGTTGTAAGATCAGGAGAGGACATCAAACGCAGGGAGCAAACCTATGCAAACAGGAAGTGGTTATTGTTAAAGCTCAGAATGATAAATCATCCTTAAAATGCTAAACTCCAAATTAAACTACAAGGTTCTGATAGCAAATAAGGGCAGAGTAAAGAGTAGTCTTCAATAACATACTTTATTCAAAAAATATTCCCTTGATCATGCTGAAGAGTTTCTATTTAACCTTTAAACAAAATAGCCAAACAACAATAAGCGTTGCAGTAAAATAAAGCGGTTATCTATGTTTAAAATCCTGCTACCAGGACGAACGAGGCGCCAAATCTTGTACATTTATCTTCTCCAAAACATAGCTGACAGGCTTGTTGTTAACAGTAGCTCAGCACTACAGAACAGTCAGGATATACTGTACACTGCTTAACTTTCTCCAGAGGGAGTTCTCAGTGATTTATGTCACGTCAGAAATGTCCGAGCTCAGACCCGGCTTAATCTGTCAGCATATGTCTGCCTCTGACTGAACGCCAGCCATGGCTGCCATGACAGGAATGTAAGGAACCCCATGCTACTTCTGTGTCTTCTGGTAGACTGACTCACTGGACTGAATCTCAGAGAAAGAAAGCCTGAATAAATACAAAAGACACATTTGAAATGTAAATTTGTATTTCTTAAAGCTGAAGTATGTAGCTTTTATATACAGTAGAATATGTTTGTTTTTTTTTACATATTGGTTAAAACCGTCACCATATTATGAGAAGAGGCTCTTCCACCTCCTCCCTGAGCTACTGTGGCCTTCTGAAGAAATCTGCTACTCCCGACCAAAAACAACCAGTCAGAGCCAGGAGGAGGGTCTTAGTGCTCTCAATCAAGCTCATGTATTCACTGCTAAATGTGCTAATGGTGGAAAAACAACTTACCATTACAGGAAAACCGTGTATCTGCCATTATCAATGGCCATGCTAACTAGCCTAGCATTCACGACAGGCTCTGCGAGCTACAGCTTACAGCTTAGCAGAGAGCAAGGTGGGGAGGGAGCAGTGCCACATGTAGGGTGATTGACAGCGCTAAGACCCGCCTTCTGGCTCTGATTAGTTGTTTCTAGTTAGCACTGCAGGCAGAGGAGCTAATTTTTTTCACAGATGGTCTGTCTTAAAACAACCTGTCACGGCATAGTGACAGTTTCAACAAACAAAACAGTAAACAACGTATTCTTTATAAAAGTTACATACTACAACTTTAAGAAATATAAATTCCATTTCAAAACCGTGTGCTGTGTTTTTATTCCAGTTATCTCTGCCTGAGATTCAGTCCACTGGGTCGGTCTACCAGAAGACACAGAATAAGTTTGGGGTTCCTTACATTCCTGTAAAGGCAGAGTTTTTAATTGTTTTTTTGTTGTTTTTTTTAAATAAAAGTTACATACTGCAGTTTTAATGGAAACATGACAATTTAAAAATATACAAATTTTCAATAAAGTGTTTTTGCACTTGTGTGAATTTGTTTTTCAGCTGTGCAATTAATGTTTTTTTTGTTTGTTTTTTTTTTAAAACTGGAGTCTAAACAATTTTTGGATCACAGAAGCAACTACTGGCGGAAATCACAAAGAAGATGACAGGAAATGGTAGGAGGATTATGGCGTTGCATGGTTTTTAATAACTTATGTGAACAAATTTATTCACATGGGATTTTAATTGGATTTTTTCCTTGTTTGTGTAAAATTTATAGCTCCACCTCCACAGATCATAACAATTTAAACATTTTAATCCAAAGCATCATGGTGGAAATAGTGACTGCCTTATTATCATCCATGGAAACTTGGTAAATAACAGAAGCTGAGCTGTCAGAGTTGTCATTTGCTGTGTGAACATGTTAAGGTCATCGCCCATCATAAACTGCAGTCCCTGACATCTTCCACTGTCTGCCAGGAAGAAGCATCTGATGTCATAAAGGTATCCTGTTTCCTGCCAGACTCACAACAAATTAACATCAAACGCATAAGACATATTTGACAGATGCTCCAGTTTCTCTGAGCATGTCTGAGATGCTGTCAGGGGGATAAACAGGAATTTCTCCACATGCCGGAGTGTGTTTTGTTGCGGGTAGCACTTGTCTGAGTCTGGCAGAGTTTCCTGTCCCATGCTGTCAAATTATAATCAAGTTCAAATATATTGTTGAGTATTTATTCTCAGATTTTAAGTGTCAAAGCTAATATACAGACATGTCTACATCATTAGGGAACATCATACACCAGATTTCCTCTTTAAAGAGGGAGTATTATGCAAAATCAACTTTTTAAAACTGTATATCATGACATAATGTTATTTCCTCATCAAAAACATTCAGGTTTTTAAACTATTCCTGATATAACTGAAGGTAATATAGTCAATTATGCTAGAAAATGGTATAATATACCACTTTAATTAAGCTTACGCAAGATGCTCATTAAAGGGAAACTATTTTTCAAAAATCTAAATTTTTTCATGTTTTGTATTTCCATTTAGGTCTCTTTTGCTTCTAAAAACAGAAAAAGCACACAGATGTTTTTTTTTGTTTTTTTTTTGCAATAAGTAAAAAACTTTTTTGGTGCCTGGAAATGAGCCGTTTCAAAAACCTCTGGAATGTAACGTCCCAAATAAGCAGGCACTGCCCATTACCTAGCAACCCCAGCAAAGCCAAACCCATTACCTTGCAACCCAAACTGTGCTCAAGCACATTTGGTCAGCTGGTTTTATTGCTGTATGCGCTAATGGCTGCTGGAGTGCTTTGTTGTTGACTTAACATCGAGAAACAACTTGCTGTATTATTGTTGGCTGTGCAGGAGGCTTCACTTCTGCTTCTCAAAGATGTGCAGCTGTAAGTTTGTACAAGTGTTTGCATCCATTTTTATATGCGAGTGTAAACTTGACATGGGCAGCAGCAGCTTATTTGGATTTTAAGTGACAAGTGCCCCTAAAACAACTCATTCTGAAAGAAGCTCAAAATAGACAGAACTGATCAGACTAAAATCTCATTAGCTAACAATGATTATGAGCAAAATAATCAACATTTTACACCTTTCTGAAAGAAGAAAACTATAAAAGAGTCAATATCTCACCTGTTCTCCTGAGTAATCTGAAAACACTTCCATCTTATCTTTTCTCTGCCCGATATCTTGCTGCTTTTCCATCCTTGTGTTTTGCGCTTCAATAATGATATATAAAAAAGGAAATTGTCACCGTCCACTACTTTATTGGGCAAAAGTGTGATTTCTGGAACGAATTTTTCTCTAATAGTATCGCCACAGACCACTGGAGCAATTAGCTGTGAACATAAGAAGGTGGCTTCCATGCAAGCAGCTGGCTGCTGTTTTGTGGTCACTGACTGCAGGCCGTGCATGCTGCCGACAGCTGCAGCGCATGCATGTGTGCAAGCCCACAGCCGTAACAGACGTCTTTACACACACAGGGTGCCATTGTTAGCAGCTGGCAGGGATCTAAGTGCTGTAGTACTTTAGGCACGCAATGGGAGGCGAGATAATGTGGCGTGGTAACATTGACTGTCAAAACTGTGAAAAAAAATGAAACAATGCTGCATGAATGCTCATTTTGTTTGTAGGGGATAAGTATAAATCAAGAAAACATTGTAATCCCTCTGTAACCAAGTAAGAACATAATCATGAATGACACAGTGAAAAAAAAAGTTATACAGTTTTTTTTGGAAGGATACTGATAGGTATTTTCCTTTCTAACCTTACTGTGTTTGCTGTAGTGAGAGGAAATGCTATCTGTCCTTGCTTTGCAAATTAAATCGCAGGAAAATAACACCAAAAAGACAGGAAATGCTCAAACACAACATACATTTTTAGTTTGCTAGAAGATAGCATGGGGCAAATGATGTGACAAAGGTATGTTTCTCCTTCTTTCTCAACAAAACATGCATGTTAGTGGTTTAGTTTTTTCACAAAAGGAGAGCAAAAAATTTATTGCTGCGTTTTCTTGCAGCAATACAGCAATAATTACAAAGCTTTAATTAACTTCTTAAATTAACAAGGCTAGAAAAGCATCCAGGTTTACCTTGTGTGTACCAAAGTGGTATACACAGGTTAAAAAAAAAGTTTTTGAAAGTGATGAACAAACTCTTTGGCTCATCAAGTCATCTAAAACAACACTTACACCAAATTCACATTAGTCCTGTTTAGTCCTCTTTAGTTTGTTTGCCTGGAAAGTGCGGTTCATTTGGGGAACTGTGATGTGGACCAAAACCACCTAAAAACCTAGTTCTTTGTTCAGTTGAAGTGAACTTTAGTGAGGTTCGTAGCGCAGGGCATTGTGGGTAAATACAACCAAAACAAACACGAGAGTCTAAACGGCTTCCGATTAAAAAAAAAAAAGACAAAAGAGAAACCTACAACCGTTAAAATTTGACGCTACTCCATTTTTGTTTACATTTTACGAAGACGTATCTTCGTCTGAGTTTTTTTTCGTGATATTTCCTTCAGTAGTTCTTGTTGCAGCGCCACCACAGGCTGGGCGGTGAACAGGTTTTTCACCACCCCAGCTGGAAATGTAACAAATGTTGCAATTTTGGTCGCCAATTGAACCGAGTCTTAATGGAAACACCCTTAATTTCTACCTTATTGGTGTCCAAGTATCACAAAGATTATTAACATGAAGAGTTTAATGTTCTATTATTCTAGTTTTAATGGATCCAGTAATTTTGGTCAGGTAAGGCTGAGACCTGCACATAATCTGTCATGTTTATAGTCATGTTTATAGTAGAAAGCACCCATATTTTAGGGTTAACCCTAACCCTAAAATATGGTTGAAACAGAGTGCTTAAATAATAAAATGCTTAAATAAAAAACTTTAATACATAGGCAGATGTGGAAAATCACAAAGATTCAGATGAGCTAATCAGCAGAAATGTGATGCAGCTGTGGCTAAGAGAACAGCACAAAAAGAAACTAAAGGACTTGGAATGTTGTTCCAGTGTGTTTTATCATAAATCCTGGCATTTAAAAATAAAAGAATAATAATTGGGTCTTTCAGCAGAAAATGACTCAAATCCTATAGCTGAATCACCAGAAGTCAAATATAAACATAATTTGTGTTTTTTTAAGTATTAGCTGGACAGAGCATTAGAATAAGAAGCTTCTTTTTACCATACAGTTATCTCATTAAATATGACTAACTTATATTTTGGTGTTAAAATCATTAAATTTTAAATCTAATCTCTAATACGCTTCAACTTCTCTTTTTGAATCTCACGTCCTTGTTTGTCTGTAACTCTTTCCTGAAAAAGGAGCCTTGGATAAAATTAAACTTTTCATTCCCATGGAGTCAAATACTGCTGTTTTGTCAAAGTTGGCTATTTCCCAAGAGAAAAAAGAAAACGTATTTTCATTTTCCATGACACAAACAGGGAAGGCGGTACTGGGAGGAGTGGACATAATGGGAAACTTGTGACACTTTTTCCCTTAAGTCCGGTCTTCAGTGAGATCGTTTTATGTCTCTTATCTTCTGGTTTGTCTTTTTAACCCTAAGCTGGGTTTTAAACAACAAATCCATAGATCATATAGAACTAAAATGAATCCAGATGTATAATGTAAGCTGAAATTAAAAGGTAGCACTTTAGTTTTCTAAGGTTAAATAACCAAGGCAAAGCCCTGACTTTGAAAACATTTGATAAGAGACAGATAAGACCGAGGGAAGGGCTGACCCGAGGAGAATTTTGCTGATCAGCAGCACAAATACAAGAGGCAAAGACTTAAATGTGTCACACGGAAACAAGTGAGAGTGGTGGGGACCCATTTCTGCGCAGAGACCAGTAAGAGCACTGGGGGTGTGGATGAGCATAGTTCCCATGCCCTGGAGGCCCCTGGGGTGCGGTGGTGGCAGATGTGAAGTCTAGGGGCCAACCTCCTTCTCTTCATCTCTGCTTCTCTTCCTCTCCAGCCTGAATGTCGCTCCTCCATGTCCCAGTTTGTCAGACTAAATCAAAATGGTTTCTAATCCATCACTTTATGCTCTAGAAGAGACTCATTGTTTACTTCCCAGCAGTGACACAAAGTCTTAATCTATTGTTTCTTTTTTCCAGATTGCTTTTCTCTTTTGTTGTTGTCTTTTGTAATGTTTTTTTCAATTATTTTAATTCAAAAATACTTTGCTGATACTAAAACAAAACTTAATAAGTATTAGATATTATGTAAAGCATTTTTAACAGTGCAAACTGCACATAGATGTGCTATAAAAACAATATTTGCTTTCTTTTATTCTTATCTTTGACTTTTTCATGTGGAAAAATATTGTTTATTTAATTCACATTTTGAGCGGTTTTGGTTCCATTTGGGTCTAAAGTGCTTTTGAAAACAGCCCAAGTGTTTAAATAATAGACCTAGCAGTGTTTTTGGGCAATGAATTAATGTTTTTTCTCCTGATTCTTAAGTTACATTCCGGGGGGGGGGGGGGGGGGGCGTTACCTAGCAACCTCAACCAAGCCCAGTCCTGTTACCTAGCAACCTAACCTGAATTCCAGCACATTTGGTTTTACCGGCTGCTGAAAAAGAAAAGTGTTTTGTTGTAAACTTTACCATCCAGAAATCACTTGCTGAATTCTTGTTGGTTGTACACGAGGCTGTATTTCTGCTTTTCAAAGATCTACGGTTGTTTAATTGGGCATCTGTTTGCAGCCATGTTTGTGCCAGTGTAAACATTGGGTTGAGGGGCTTATTTGGATTTAAAGAGATAAGAGGCCCTAAAACAGATCATTCTTAAAGGAGCTCACAGTTAAAACACATTTTGTACACCCAGCAGACCTATTCTAACCTGTTCAAGGAAGCAAAATGGGCAAAAAAAGTTTGAACCCATTAAAATATATTTAATTTGTCAAATGGATTTATTTTGAGGTATTTAACACTTGATCTGTTATTTATCAATCATTTTCGACATGCTTTATGATGCTTGTTACATCCCTGAACATATGAGGACAGTAAATAATAAAGTGAGCTAATATGTGTCAGAGCCAACAGCTCCAGGGTGGATAAACGGGTCTGTGTCACTGTTTGCTTCGAAACAGCTGTTTGCTCACAAGCTGCAGGCAGCTTTTGATGTCACCGGGTTTAATGGACTGAGTGTCTGAGCCACAAGAAGACTGAATTTTAACTTCTGTGTCTCCCTTTTACTGGTTTATTTCAATTTTATGGGGCAGAACATGTCAAATTTATGTAAGATTTAAATTGTTAAGACAAGAAAAAAACCCATCTTGGGTGGTATTGGCCCATCCTGTCTGTTATGGATGGTCCTCCATGTTCTCCAACTGGTTGTGATTACCATGAGCCCATCTGACACTATTTGACCAATAATTCCTCCCTAAAAATACTCTGACATGATATTTTGCACAAGTTTTTTTTATTTGTTAAATACAAGTACAAAAATGTCTACATGACATATTTGCTCTGCTAATGGAAAGTCAAACCGTAAACTTCAAAACACGGAAGGAACATTGTCTTGAGTTAAATAAGAATATTTTATTGAGTAACATTTAAAAAGTCTGACTTAACTGTTTTAACCAGATATTTACGATAAATAATCTGTCTCAGTGCCCTCATTAAAAATACATCGTTATATTACCGATAACTATTAAACTACAGCGGTATTTTTTTTTAAAATAATGCCTTATTAAGTAGAACTACTTAAATCATCTTTTGGGGAAAAATGACGTTTTGCCATTTGGGCCAAAAATGTTAAATTGAAAGCACTCAAGCGCCACGTTTATTTCTTAAGACTTACCATATTCTGAATAGGCAATATTATAATAAAGCAAAGTAGTTTTACAGTAAATGAATCAATAAATCCTTGTCCATCCAAAATATAAGCAGGGTCTTGAACAGTTGCTGTTTTAACTAACAGGTAAACATTTTTGAAAACTGTTTTGGGATTTATTGTCCTTTCATGTAATTATAAAAGCTATTTATGACGTTGCAATCTATTGCAGTAACATGATGTATTATATAAATATGAGGATGTATTTTGAACAATGAACGTTTGTAATCAGTTCTTATTTTGTTGGGGTGGCAGCTCTACTTTTCCATAAAGGAACGTAAAAGTTCTTTTTTTATTTTAAACCTAAATATAAGTCCTTATGTGGCAAACAGATAAAGAAGACTCACATCTTTGATAATTCTCGTGTCTGAGAAACTCTTGAAAAATTGCTGAGGCCTTGCGGAGAGGTGAACTGTGTTATGAACCCGAAACCTCAAGGAGTCGGATGATTAAAGAGTTTTCAGGGTAAAAGTGAAGACGGAGCTCAGGAAAGTGTGAGGCTGCGGAGACCTGAAGAGGAGATACGGCGGCGGAGAGGGAAGGGATCAGTTTTTCCAAGAGTCTGTCAGCATGAGACAGCTGTGAGGAGAGGCCTTTATCTCGCTAATGCACCGCATTACAGCAGGACTCTCGGAAAAAAGCCCTGCCTCTGTGCGGCTGGATGAAACAGATCCGGCCTGGATGCCCTCTCTCCTCTGAACAGATTAGGAGCCTGAGAGCAGTCACACATCTGCAACATTCCTCTTTGAAGTCTTGTTAAGTGGCTGTCGACACCCATCAAACATGGCAGCCGGAGCGAGGCCTCCAACGCTTCGCCGAGGGACTACCTCTCAGAGTCTGAAGGCCAGCGGGCGTCTTCCTCCGAGGCCTCTGACGGTCTGTAAATAACCATGTTTAAAGTCCCACACTGATAAGAACCAGCCGGCTCTTTGTGCCGTGTTGTCACCGGGAGTTAGAGGAAAAAGAGGTGATGGAAACGTAACAAATTAGGAAATGGCTTCCTGGATCTTTGGGAAACCACTGCAGAGCGTTTTGTAGCTTGATTGCGTCGGGAACAACAAACAGGAAATGAGCTCAGATCCTCTAAGATACGGTTACTGTAAAACGGACCATTTGAGATCAGGAGAGCTGTTGCCTACGGAGGAAGATAAGGGCCACTAGAGATTTAAAAAAAACTAAAACAGATTCTGAATCGTTCTCAGAATTGTGACTTTAATCTGAGAATTCTTACTTTTTTAAAATCAGAATTCTGATTGATTGTAAAATCAGAATTCTTACTTTTTAAAAAATTAGATCTCTGGCGTTGGAATAATGAGATTTTCAGGATTCTGAGATTATTCTCAGAATTATTTAAACAGTTACTATTAAAACAGATTATTCTCAGAATTTTGGCGTTAATCTCAAAATTCTGACATTATTCTGACTTTCCTTTTCATAATTCTGACTTTAACCTCAGAATTCTGACTTTTTTCAAAATTCTGATAAGTATCAAAATTCTGACTTTCTTTTTCCTGAAAATTCGGACTTATTTAAAATCAGAATTCTGACTAAAGAATTTATTAAAACTCTCATCATGTTGTGACAGTTTGTTATGAGACAGGTGATCTGTAAAAGATTAATCTCCTTCCTTGAGCTACTATTGCCTAATAAAGAAATTCACTGTTACCGGCAATAAAACAACCAATCAGAGTCAGGAGGAGGGTCTTAACGCTGCCACTCATTATCATGTACTCGCTGCTGAATGCTAATGGCTAAGAAACCACATACTGTTAGAAGAAAAGCGTTTATCTGCCATCATCTGTGGCCATGCTATTTTGCCTTGCAAGAGGATCTGCTGATAGGAAAAACCTGTAGCAGTAGCAGAGTGCAAGGGGGGGGGATCAAAACAGGGATGAGCAGCGTCATACAACATTGTGATTGACAGCGCTAACACACACCTAAGCACTAAGAGAAAGCAGAGGAGCTAATTTTTTCACAGATTATCAGTCTTATACCATACTGTCACAACATGGTGGCAGTTTCGACAAATATGTTAAAAAATTATATATATCCAACAACAACAACAACGATTTATGATTTTGTTGTTGGATATATATATATATATAAATATATATATATACATATATATATATCTGAAAAGAAAACAACAACAACAACAATAATAATAATAATACAGACCTTTGGGCACTTAAATAACTTAAAAACAACATTATATGTAGGAGAAAACATAAGATACAGAAACCCTTCAGCTGTGAGTTTGACAATGTTTCTGAACATTTCCTCCTCCAAGGATATATATATATATATATATACCAGTATATAAAAATTACATACTGAAGCTTTATTATCAGAATTCTGACTTTAATCTCATCTCTATCTGATTCTGAGAAAAAAACTCAGTGGCACTGATCCTCTTCCGTACATGGACATTTTTACAATCATGTGAACTGCAGAGCTCAGAGTTTTTCCCCCTTCGGCCCCTGTGGGGGAACACCACTTTCTGCAGCACCTGTTACACATTGCAGGGAGGATGTTCTCTCATCCTCCAGCCTCTGACCTCCACATCACAATACAGACAACGCTGCGCTCCTCTGGAGCACAAACACGGCATTAAATATAGACCTCAGAGCACTTGTCCCTGTGGAGCGACTATCTGACACTATTGTCTCTGGGTAAAGTCACACCAGGCTGAATGCATGAGTGCAGCTTTAGCAGGAGGTGAGTGGGTCAAACACAGGGTAGTTTGTCCCACCAGGGTGCCTTCCTCTCTGCTTCATCATCACTGCTGAAACTGTGACAGAAAAATCCTTCCAGCATCACACAGCAGTGGAGGGTTGAGTTTAGATGTCAAGGTTTGTTTCTAATCTTCAGAATTTAAAAAAATTAATAAATAATCAAAAAGAGTGAGTAATGACTCTACTGCCTCCTTCTGGCCATGCAAGGTATATCCTGACATTTCTTTTTTTTTTAGAGGCACTGATTTTCACTAAAAGTGTTGGATTATGACTGCTTGACTATTCATAAAGTTCTTAAATTCATTTATTAGCAAATGTTGATCTATAGAAATGATGTAAGTAACCATAAACTATCACTAAAACAATTATGAGACAGAGAGCCGCATGAAAACTACTTTCATTTTTCCTCAAACAGTTAGTTTTACAACTGATTTTTTTTCTGTTTTGCTTTTTGTCACACCTAAATATTTCACGTCATCCACATCTTGTAACATCTGTAAACTTGAGAAAATACAAAAGTCACATAAAGCCGTCCGAACTGAGAAGAGAATGCTTAATGAAGATCCTATGGGAATTTGTGCAGCGTTAGCTATTTTTCTGTTCTAAAATTTGTGAGATTTTTCTTTACAAGTCAAAGAAAGTTAGGAGTTATCTTCCAGCTGCTGTATTATTTTTTGGTGGGCTGGGCAGCAGGGAGGTGCATCCTGGCTATGTTAGTTTACACCCACAAGGCAGCTGTGTCAACAACAAGTCCCGCGCCAGAGACTGATAATGTTATAATGTGTTACGGAGGGAAGATCCCAGATCCCAGATCAGTTTATAATACACACAAATTCTTGAAATGAACAGTTAATGTTTACACTAATAAAGTTTCACTTTTTGGATCCTCTACTCACACAAAAATGTGTGGAGCTCTAATTAAATAACTTTAAATGGCTTTTATTTTAAATCCCCATATGGATTGTATCTGCTGGTTTTATTAAAGGGTCTGGACCCAGGTCAGAGGTCACTGAAGGTCAGTAGAGGCTCGTAAATTTCTTCCCATCACAACTGCAGACAAAAAGCTTTGCTGTGAATTTCTCAGTTTATCTGCACAAAGAAATTAAACAAGCTCCTTAAAGTCAAAGGTCTGCTGTCACTGGCTAGAGGGCAACTTTAAAGCTTATTTGTATCCAGTTACTGAAATGCATGAAAAACATATTTAATGTTAAAATTATAGTTTAAAGTTCAAAAGGAGAATTCAAAGATTAGACTGAAATTGATACGTCCTGGTGTTAATGGTTAACTTTGACTTTTAAGCCCAGTTAACAAACGTACTGGTCTTTAAAGTGTTTGTTCTCAACTAACAGGGGCTAATGTGGCAAAGGTCAGAGGTTAATCCACTGAAGCGGGCTCCCAGGACAAAAAGCATTCCCCTCAAGTAAACTAGCTCCTCTGTCAGTGTTCCTGTGTGTGTGCGCGAGTGATGCATCTTTTCCAGCGAAGATCTTGGTGGAGAACCTGGGCATCCTACACAGGTGGAGCTCATCAGCCGCATCAGAGTGCTGGGGATAAAGGAGCAGCAGAGCCTGCACTCAGTGCTGGTTGATTAACGTTTACTGGTCATCGCTCTGGCCTCCTCTTGTAGTCAGCTGCCACAAGCTTTGATCTGTCTCTTGAGCATTTACCAGAAGGTTCATAGTCCTTGTGTTTGCTGCCTCTACATTTGTCACTGGATTTTCCAAGAGGGATCAGTTCAACTGTTTTCTCCTTCTGTGGATCCCACCGCCATTCCCCCCTTCTCCACTCTGCTCCATCAAACCTCTGGCTCTCTGTGTCACCACCTTCCTCGCACTCGTCTCAGGAATCACCATCAACCATTCTCCACACAGGACCCTGGGCACCTTTCCCCCACGCTTCACCCAGAACCATCCTAAGCCCCACCGATTGCGTGACACTTACCACTTCCCAGAAAGATCAAGAAGATCTGTAAATTGTTGCTTATTCTTTTGAAAATAAAACCAATTTCTTAACTTGGACTTTGTTGATTCTGCATGTGGGTCAGAAAGTTAAAACCCAACATGTCAACCTCATTAGAGTGAAATGGAGACTTGAGACTATTGATTGTGGAAACAATAACAACTTTAAAAGGCCAGAAAAAGTTTAATTTGATCTTCATCTGGTTTAATTTGGTAACAAAATGGAAAACTTTGTTTTTTCTTCAGAAATATTTTATCTTTGTGATTTGGATTTACGTCAGGTTAGGTCTCTTGGTTAAATGAAGAATCCAAAAACAAAAATAACTTATAGTCTTATAATTATACGTATGAAGAAACGTATTTCTTCATATGCAAATGAAGAAATACGAAGAAACACTCAATTCAGATTTTTTCTGAAATCTGATTTTCTTTTGTGTAGTTCACGTTTTAATGACATTTTGTTACATTTTGAAGCCTGATTTTATTACATTACTGCACCGTAGTAAGTCAATTGGCTCTAAAAGGTCGCATCAGAGGTCACCACTTGACCCCACCAACCTCCAGTGCTTCATGGTGTGCTTGTATTGGGGAAGGGAGGGTGGCACACCACACAATAGTATCAGCTTTGCCCCATCACTACAAAATTCACTCTCCACTTCCCGGGCATGTGGAGGGATGACATCAGTGGGCTGCAGTGTTTGTTTCTCCCTGCTGGAACAAACATGAGGACGGAGAACAAACACAGAAAGGGAAACGCAAAGCGCCAGAGCTGACATTCCTCCTAAAAAGCTAATCAGCAATGGCTGAGACAAGTGAAGGAAATGGTTCTGTAACCCATAGGAACCAGAGTTAGCATTCGAGTGGGACTGTAGCAGAAACGTCTGATACCTTTTGAGCTGTCAAAAGGTACAAATAATTTCCATTAACTTGCATTCCACACTGTGCTTTAAAGGGGACCTATCACACAAAATTCACTTTTTGTACATTTATATTCTTTCAGTTGGGTCTCAACTATTTACAAAAACAGCCGAAGCACTTAAAAAACCCACCCAGCCATTTTTTGGAAATATTAATGTTTGTTGGTGTCTGGAAAATGAGCCGTTTCATAAACCTCCCAATTGTTAAGTCACAGTCGTTACCTAGCAACCCCAGCCATGCCCAACTTGTTACCTACCAACCCAAGTGGAGCTAAAAGATGTTCAGTCAGATGGTTTTACAATGGCGGCTGGAAAAATCAAGTGTTTTGTTATTGACTTACCAACCAGAAATCCCTTGCTGCATTCTTGTTGATTGTGCAGGAGGCTCTACTTCTGCTTTTCAATGACATATGGTTATTTGATGGTCCATCTGGTTGCAGCAATTTTCATGTGTCAGTGTAAACGTTGAGGTGTGGGGGGTGTGTCAAGCAGTTTATTTGAATTTAAAGTGACAGGAGGCACTAAAACATCTCATTCTGATGGGAGCAGACTGAAATCTCATTAACTAAGAATGATTTTGTGCAAAAAATGTAATGAACATATTTTGTACAGCCTACAGAGCTGTTCAAAGAATAGATCACCTTTAAGGTAATCCTAAATCATTTTAACATTTTTCAGGCATGTAGTTCTTCATTCAGTATGTTGCCCAGTTAGTGCCTGAGGCCTCCAACGTGTGTCTGCTGTCTGTTAGCTGGAGATATTATTACTACAATTAGCAAAGAGCAAATATGTTGGCACATGTTCCTCCTCAGTTTCTCTGTTTGGTAACAGTTACAGCATTAAGCTGGCCTGAGGAGAAAACTGCTGCACCTGCCTCTGCTACAGTGTAAACAGCTTTTCTGAGCAGGACTGATTTGCAGAAAAGAGATCAAGTTGTCAGGGAGCACAGAGGTCATCTGAAGAAACACCTTTCTCTTATTTGACGTAGCAGATCGCCAGGATCGCTGGAATGAGTCTCAATTACTTACTGATGCAAGTGTGAGGGACATAATGCAGGAGGTTGGGGTCTTTAGATCTGAAAGGTGTTCTATGGTCTATAGAAATTATGTTCATTACATTTTTTGTACAAAATCATTCTCAGAAAATGAGATTTTAGTCTGCTCAGTTTTGCCTATTTTGAGCTGTTTTAGGGCCTCTTGTCACTTTAAATTCAAATAAGCAGCTCCTGGCCACGCTCCCCACAACTCAACGTTTACACTTGCACATGAAAATGTCTGCAAACAGATGGACAATTATTCAACAGTACATCTTTGAAAAGCAGAAGTGGAGCCTCCTGCAAAATCAACAAGAATGCTGGACTTCTTGTTGAAAGAAGTCCAAAGGTTTTAAGGCACTAGAAGGCAGCCATCATGAGCCTTCGATTCCAGGATCGCAGCCAGGTAACGAGCAGATCAGAGCGGCGTGCGCGGGTTGCAAGGCAACACAGATAACCATCCAGTGGTTTCTGGATGGTAAGTCAACAACTGAACACTTGAATTTTCCAGCAGCCATTGTACAGGACAAACCAGCCGACAAAACGTGCTAGAGCTCCAAATGGTTGCCAGGTAATGGGGTGGGCTTTGCTGTGGTTGCTAGGTAACCACACCAATGTTACATTCTGGAGGTTGTTGAAACGGCTAATTTTCCAGACACCAAAAAACACTAACTTATTGCCAAAAAACATTTGTAATGGAAGAACAAAAATTTTGCTTAATAAATCCCCTTTAAAGCCTTTTTTACTCATCCTGATCATGGAGTGTCAAAAAATGTGATGGAAGGTGTTAATTAGATTAAATATATCAGTATTTGACAGCACTGACTGTATTTATATCTATAGTGTCTAAAAATCATGCTTTTAAAGTAGAAAATTCTCCAACAAAGTAATAAATTTGTCATTTTATAGTAGCTAGCTTTACCTTTCAGATGATCCCTCATCTAATTTGTAACTTCAAAAGTTACCTGAACTCTTTGCTGCCAGGATATTCGCATAGGTGAACGATAGGAGAGAAGAAAAGTAAAATATTTCTTAATCTGAAGATTTGCTCTTTCTGTGTAGAGTGATTTTCTTCAACTCCACAGGCCAAATCGAGGCAGGAAAAATGGAAAAACTGCCAAACAGAGAGCTGTGATTTTGAGAATCCCGCCTCAGGTTAAAAGACGGTGAACTATCGCAGACTTTGATCTGTGTTCATATCCAGGCAGAATAACGATGGCTCCTTTCACCACAGCTAATGAAGCTTCTGCAGCGCCTGAGCACGCTGCAGAGGGGGGATTTGTATCCACTCCGGCACCTTTAATGAGTTTTATTTGTTTTGTTTCATCCCCCTCCACCTCCCACTCACCTTAGCGCACCAAGTAATGATGAAGCAGAGCTAGTGCAGGATAAAAGCCAGCCTCTCCTTCATGGGGCTAATTATCCAACCCTGTGGATCAAGCATTGTCTCTCAGCTTCACCTAAAGGAAAAAGAGATTCCTCTCCCTCTCTTCCCATAATTCAGTTTCAACCCTCTTTGTTAGTGTCTGTCTGTTTGCATGTGGTTATTTTTCTTTGGCATCTTATTTGTTAACTATTCCTTGAAACTAGCAAGCAGAGCAGGCTGCCTTATTACTGCTGAGTGTTTAAATAAACGTTTTCCTCCATAATCCCAGTTGGAACAAGGAAACCATAATCCTTCATCAACATATGTGTATAACTGTGATTCTGTTCCAGTAGAAATTATATTGGAATTATGAATTTATAAGGTTAAATTATTAAAGAAGAAACAAAAGAAAGGAAGATAGGAAGACGGGGGAAGGAAGGAAGGAAGGAAGGAAGGAAGGAAGGAAGGAAGGAAGGAAGGAAAGAAGGAAGGAAGGAAGGAAGGAAGGAAGGAAGGAAGGAAGGAAGGAAGGAAGGAAGGAAGGAAGGAAGGAAGGAAGGAAGGAAGGAAGGAAGGAAGGAAGGAAGGAAGGAAGGAAGGCTTCTCCACTTCCTTCCTTCACCCAACAAGAAAGCATAAGTGGTTTAACTTATTGCCACTTATTGGGTGTTTTTTTTTAAGTGTTTTGACTTTTGTTAGAAAAACAAAAGTCAAAATGTGAATTTTGCACAATAGATCCCCTTTAAACTTGAGTAAAACTTTTATTGTGATACTTTTATGAATCTCTCTGCGGCCCAGATTAATCTTTCTGTCCCACTTCAGAGTAATTTCTCATAAGACATAATTAGACATTGCTTGGGAAGCGTGTCCTTTAACAGTAATCGGTCACAGCACCTTCTCCACAACGCGCTCCTCTATCTGTCTGTCGGACGGCAGGTCCCAGTCCATCCCATCCTCATTAAACATATGTCTGATTTTCCATTTCAGATAAGAGATAACATAGAAGTGCACACAAAAGCACTATTTTCAGGCCCTTCTGCTCAGCTAGTCTGAAAGTCTAATGAGAGCGGATCAAATAAAACTGACACCAAGGGGAGACAAAGGGAGTCGTAGCCCTGGGTGAGAGATGAGGCCAGCCAGAACAATGGGCCTGAATGCGCCATCATTGCGCCGGTTTATGGAGCACCACCAGAAAATGCAGATGATTCTGTAATGAGGGATTAAGTGGTGGATTATGGGTCTTTATTAAGATGTTTCTGATCCTCATTAGGCTGAATCTTGTATCGGGGCATCGATTCCCCGCTCGGCCGCTGGATTGGCTGCTCTCTGGAGGAAGAAGAAAAAATAAAAAGATGGAGGAGGAATGTTAGAAAGTTGCGCTTGTGAAATCCTCCTTTGAGGAATGAAAACAATGTGAGATATGAAGGGATTTATGCTATCCATTTTACAAAACTAAGAGGCTGCTTTGAAGAACTGGTAAGGATGGTTTGAGCCTGGAGATGAATCTGTGCAACCAACGTACAGATCCTGCTCTCAGAAAATGAATCAATGTCTGAACATCCTGGGTAATTTCTTGTGTACCGTTCGTAAAGTCCCACTGTAAAAAATTAACTTCGATATTTGGTTTATTTAGTCTGTCAAATAGGTTAAAAAAAAATTGGTGTTCATTTCTAAAAGTCACCTACATTTATAAATGTCAGAGTTTCAAACTAAATATAGTTCTGAACTAAATATTTAGCTTGAAAACTAAATATTCAATGTGAAAGCTAAATATTTAGCCCAGATTTAAACATCAAGGTCGAAACTAATTATTTAGTTTAGAACTAAATATTTAGTTCTAAACTAAATATTTAGTTTGAAAGGCAAACATTCAGTTTGTGAATTAAATATTTAGTTTGGAACTAAATATGGAGTTTGAAAACTCAATTGAAAGGCTAATATTTAGTTTGTGAATTAAATATGTAGTTGAACTAAATATCTAGTTTGCAAGCTAAATATTAAATTTGAAAATTAAATAGTTAGCTCAGACTTAAGCATTTAGTTTGAAACTAAATATTTAGCTAATTGTGTTTCCATTAAACAGATTTGTTTTTAAAATGTCACATTGTGCAATTGTGTGGTAAATTAAAAAGTAGCTACTTACTTGAATTGCATTTAGCTACTAGAAAATATAGAATGATTACTGCATGACATTTTACAGGGTTCATACAGGTGCTTGAAATCCTTGAAAATACTTGAATAAGGTGTTTTCAAGGTTTTCAAGGTGCTTGATTTCTGTACGAAGTCCTTGACAGCACAGATTTGTAGTAAAGTTGTAATAAACCTTTAGGAGAGCCGACTAAAAGAAAGTCAAGTGATTATTTATATTGTGTTTCAGCATTTAGTCTGAACCGATTTGATTTCCTGAACATTTATTAATCCTAATTGATCCGTGTAACTGAAGTGAAGGTGGTTTTACATTTTTTTTAAGTAAAGTTAACTAAATTGGGGATTTTTCTTTCCGTTATTGTTAAATTTGTGTTTTGTTCTCAGACCACGTTGGTCTACAGGGAGTGAGGGAGAGTTTTTAAAACATAAAATGTTGCTATATTTTACTTTACTTTGTCGCTGATAGAATACCATCACAGGACATTATTACCAGTAATAAATGATGTCATATAATAGTGAACTGAAATTGCCTTCTTTAGTTCATTTCTATTGTTTTATTTCCAGAATGTGCTGTTGGGAAAGTTTGAAAATTCCTTGGAAGTACTTAAAAACAGCTTGAATTTTACTGTGGGAAAAGTGTAGAAATCCTGTTTTATGTGAGTTTATTTCCTGTTGGATAATTGTTTTAGAGTGTTTGCACATTGATTCCAGCACTTTTCTTTTCTTGTTCACAGATAAACAATCTCAGGTGGTCCAACATTAATATTTATGCTTCCAACAGCTGAGCGGCACTAAAGCCAAATTAAAAACAGAGACAGATGGAAAACTATTATACTATTTAGTCTGTAAACTGGAAGTTTATACACAAATGCTACAGGCATAACAGTTTCATTTCCTTTTGGATTCAGATTAAAACTCTTCCAGCTCAGTGTTTGGCACCTTTATTGTACCAGGAAGGCAGCAGCAGCAAAGCTCTTTGGCTGAAACTAATCTGGCCATCAAATCTTTTTCATGTTATCGTTATTTATTTATGTTTTTGTGAATTAACTCATTGTTCATGTATGCACAATTTCTGCAAACAAATTGCAACTTTGTAAGATGTGTTTCTCTAACATATGTGGACATATGGTTAGTTAATGTACATTTTAACAAAACTGAGAAATTTAATTACTATTTATAAGTAACAACTGAAAAATGAAACAATATTCTATGTAAAATGTGATTTAAAAAATCTGGTGAGGAATAAGTTAGGACACCCCACACATAAATTCCCTCTTAAAATGGCAAAAAACAAAACAAACAAACACAAAGACATACCATAACAGGTACACATCATTAGAAAATTATTACTTTGAAAGAGTTTTTCCTGATTTAGCAACATGTGCTCTTAAATGAAAATATTCATATTTAGCACCCTGTGAATGTTATAAAAAAGATCTTGAAATAATCTGAAATCGGACACTGCATTGCACTGGAAACAGTCTGAAAGTAAAGGACATGCAAAAACCTTTGCTAAGATGCTAATATTTAACCATCTAACCAACTTCACCCTGAGAGCAGACTGCAAGATGCTAAGAGAACTTTACAGAATCTCTAAAAAATTATATATTATGAGAAACCAGCCAAAACCCAAAAGAATATTGTTTTTGTTGTTGTTTTTTTAGTAAATTAGAAGATGGATCACGGTGAGTATCATTTGTCAGATTGAAAGTATATTTTGAAATTAAGAATCTTTTTCACTTAATCCACCGACCTGTTTTTAAAAATAGTTCTTTATTGATCTTTTGTAATGTTCTGATTTTAAATGTAGTGATTTTATTATCTGTTAGCAGAAAATCATCATGAGTAAGAGAAATAAAGGTGTCTGTCTCCGTCTAATTAATTTATGCGTCTCACTTTGTGATGAGGCTACTGAAATAAATTAACTTTTCAATAATATTAAAATGTATTGAATGTGTCTGTAGTCTGACAGATTGATAAAACTATTCCTTGAGGCTGCTTGAAAATATTATTAGAAGGTCTGACTCCTGATGAGTCTGACTAATATTACAAACCAAACAATAAGTCAATAGAAATTGATTATTAAAGTGGTGTTTGACGTCTATTTGTGATTTTTATCTGAAACACCCTAATGAAGACTATTGAAACCACATGGAGTCAGAGAACACAATACATACAGAGAACAATCACATAAGTTTCAAACTGTAAAGTTATTGTTTCCTCAACAAGAAGAGGATATTTCACTGTCTTAATTAATCAAATTTAAGAGCATAAAGACTAAACGCGTGATAATGTGATGCAATGGTTTTCAAACTGTTTTCAGTATCGTTTGTTTTTAATTGCACATTGTCTGCAAACTGAATGTGCTGCTGTTAAAGCTGACAACGCCTAAATAGTGGTGGTGACTTGTGCAACTTTGCACTTTATTGCCAGTTTTTCTCAAAGTGTGACCACTATTCACAGACTCAACAATAAACAACAGAAAATATATTAAAACAAAAAGTCTGAAGACAAAGAGGTAATTACGGAGCCCTCTAGGGGACATGGGGATTTTTTTTTCTTTTGCGTTACCTCGCAAAACTTTTGCGTTCCCTCGCAATACTTTTGCGTTACCTCGCAATACTTTTGCGTTCCCTCGCAAAACTTTTGCGTTCCCTCGCAAAACCTTTTGCGTTACCTCGCAAAACTTTTGCGTTACCTCGCAATACTGTACTGGTCAGTTATGCAGCATAATTGAATACTGCCAGCCTTTCTTACGGTGGGCGCCGTACTTTATGCTTTAATATAAGGTTATGTGAGGTTTTTCCATGAATGTTAGAATCTTTTTGTGAAATATCTGAAGTTTTATATCTTTCTTTAGGATAGAAAGGCACCACAAACCTACGATATAAACAGAAACCTTCCGTAAGTAGGAAAGAAATAAAAATACATTATAATTTGGACTATTTCTGAGTTATTATCGCGGGTAATAAATCATCTGACAGTTTTGATTGTGTCTCTGTTGTGTTCGTAGTCTGAATGGTTTAAAGAGCTGCTTTCAGTGCCGCTCCATCTCAGCCTTAACAGACATAAACATGCAGTAATAAATCGATTTTCAATCAGTGTTTTGCACCAAACAGTTTTTACTGTTAACAAGTTTTTATTATTAAAAACACGACAAACTAATGATGGTAAAGGGCCGCACTGGGTTAACTCGGGGAATCTCATCTGTCCGTTTATCAATCAACTCCAAACCTTTTCTTTGTTCTGTCACAATTATCGATTTATTCCATTTTGATGATCAGGTTCCAAACTTTGCAAGGACTGACCGCCCCGCTCACCGCTTCCTAATACACACAAAGCCAGTATCCTTCCCATTCATACCTGGTGACGTCACGCCCACATCGACACACCCACCACACAAGTGTCAAAGCCGCTGCTCCTGTCATATCAATAATTACTTATTTCATTCATATGGCTCTTACAGAGCCTCAGTGAAAACTTGTTTATTATTATTAACTGTTTGGTGCAAAACACTGATTGAAAATCGATTTTTTCCTGCATGTTTATGTCTGTTAAGGCTGAGATGGAGCGGCACTGAAAGCAGCTCTTTAAACCATTCAGACTAGAACACAACAGAGACACAATCAAAACTGTCAGATGATTTATTACCCGCGATAATAACTCAGAAATAGTCCAAATTATAATGTATTTTTATTTCTTTCCTACTTACGGAAGGTTTCTGTTTATATCGTAGGTTTGTGGTGCCTTTCTATCCTAAAGAAAGATATAAAACTTCAGATATTTCACAAAAAGATACTAACATTCATGGAAAAACCTCACATAACCTTATATTAAAGCATAAAGTACGGCGCCCACCGTAAGAAAGGCTGGCAGTATTCAATTATGCTGCATAACTGACCAGTACAGTATTGCGAGGTAACGCAAAAGTTTTGCGAGGGAACGCAAAAGTTTTGCGAGGGAACGCAAAAGTATTGCGAGGTAACGCAAAAGTTTTGCGAGGGAACGCAAAAGTTTTGCGAGGGAACGCAAAAGTATTGCGAGGTAACGCAAAAGTTTTGCGAGGTAACGCAAAAGTTTTGCGAGGGAACGCAAAAGTATTGCGAGGGAACGCAAAAGTATTGCGAGGTAACGCAAAAGTTTTGCGAGGTAACGCAAAAGAATTGCGAGGTAACGCAAAAGAAAAAAAATTCCCCATGTCCCCTAGAGGGCTCCGTAGGTAATAAATCAAGTGATAAAAGAGGAATTTTCTACTTACGGTTCTTTCCTATCGCAATACTTTTGATTGGTCTCCCCCTAGTGGTCATGTAACACAGTGCAAGTTTAAAAGCGGTTTCTTGTGGACTATCTTAATTTTTGTTTTACAAATTTTGTCTCATACATAATCTATTTTGCTCTGTTTCCAACTTAACTTAAATGATTCCGGTTAAGGTAACAAATTTAACCGGAAAAGGTTCATATATGTGAAAGGAATTTGACTGAATTTGAATGTGAGTTTAAATGTATTTGCTTGAACTGTAATGTACTCTACCTGTGATTATGCTAAAGTAAACTACTAGATCCCTTATGCCCTCTTACTATTTGAAATGAAAAATTTAATGTGTTTTATTTACTTTGCTGATCAATTTTTAAATATTAAATGATTGATATTTAGATCAGATACTCAATACTTTGAGTAGTGATTTTACCAAATACTTTTTTACTCTTACGTACTTTCTTGGACGGCTACTTTTTACTTTTACTTAAATAAATACAAGTTGAGAAATTTCTACTCTTACGTGAGTGTAATTTTTGGGTACTTTAGACATTTAAATTTAATTTATATTTTGAAAGCAGGTGTGATTTTCTTTCCACTTCACTTTTTTTTTCTAATTTGTGTCACCTAAGTAGATTCTTTTTTTTAAAAAAATTTGATATTTTAAATGTCTCAAACTTTTCAAGCTTATGCTTTCATCAATAAGTTTGAAAAAAAAGGTGTTTGGAAATAAACAGTGGCTTCAACCCAGCAGGAGTTTATTTTTTGACAGCTTTATTCAGTGCAAAGAGAGTTTAGTAGTAGGAGTCGGTGATGCGCCTCATGCTCATCCACCTCATCCCGCTCCCGCCCATGTTGCTGAAGCTCCGGTACTCGCCAGGCCTCATGTACATCATCCTGCCTCTGAAATGGGGCTGCTCGTACATCAGCCAGTGGCCGTCCATCACGTTGCAGGACATGCAGTTGGACATGCGGTAGCGGTCCATGATGCTGTCGCAGTCGTCCATCATCTCGTACATCTGGCCCCCGAAGTTCTCCCTCTCGTAGATCCTCATCCTGTAGGATCCTCTGTACTGTGACGTGAGACAAAAACAGGGTTACAGCTCAGAATATTACAACAACGCTGTAAAACATTTGAGCCGCAGTTAGTTGTGTCTGCTATCTTCTAGTCTTTAAGTCAAATAAATTGAGCCAGTTTTAGATTTTGAACCTAAATGTGAGTTTGTGTAAGATAAACTTATCACAACGTTAACTATTAACGTTGTGATAACGTTAACACAACGTAAGTTGTGTTAGCTTTTTATTCATTTGGTAAAACCTCCAAAAGTTGAATAAACCACAGTTTTTAGGCACTTAAAAAACTGAGACAATAGAAAGACAGGTGTGGGAACTATTTCCCAGAATGCTTAGCGGCTTGTTTCTGTATCCTGAGGTGGAAGTCCGTTACAATGATCTGACTCTTATGTTTTATTAAGGCAAATGTGTATATTAATGCAACTGGAGAATAACATCATCTTCACACTAAATGTTTTAGGTCAGAATTCATTGTGACATTTAATAAAATTCATTATCAGAAGAGAAATTTTGTTCATGCAATTTGAAACAAGAATTGAAGTTATTCTAAAGTTTAACTTGTTATTGTGAGTGAAAATAACAGAGAAATGTGTGCTCTTTAACTAGGTGACGGCAGTTCATTGGCAGATAAATTAACTCATAAAATGGGAAAAATGTCTTGTTATAAGTGAAATAATCTGACAATGCAACAATACATTTTCATCAATAATAAGGAAATATTTACTTAAAACAAGCCTCTATATCTTACTGAAAAGTTACTTTTAAGTTAGTTTGTTTTATTTCAAGTGTACTAAGATATTCGCTCTAGAAATAATACCAAAAAATACTTAAGATTTTGTCCTTTTGCAGTGTATGAATTATTACTATTTAGAGAATAATGTCGTAAGAGAATAAAATAATAAAATTACAAGAATAAAGTCATAATATTTACAGATTAAAGTAAAACTATAATTTTATTTATCTTTTTGCTAGCATTGTCCTAATAGTTTGTGCCACCCTTTCACAGTTTGTGCCCCTGCTTGGGCCCTTTAAAAAAAAAGTCTAGTCACGCCCCTGGCTGAGTGTGGGATTGGTTACCATGGGGATCATGCGGCAGGACCGGATGCCGTCGCTCATGCCCATCATGCTCATGTAGTCGGCGTACTCGCCCCTCCTCATGAAGTACTGGTTGCCCATGTAGTTGGTGCGGTCGTAGACCATGAAGCAGCCTCTCTCCACCCGGCAGGAGTGACACCTGCTCAGGTAGGACGACATGTCTGGGCAGTCGCTCATGCACTCATAGGAACGACCCTGGAAGTTCCGGTCCTCGTAGAAGACGACCTGAGACGGGAAGACGTTGGTTAGCTCCAGGGTTGCGTAGGAATTAGCTACATTTACTCAATTACATTTAGTATTTTTACTACGCTGAACTTTTTATTTTTACTTGAGTAATCTTATTTTATAAATATTATAAGTTTGATAATTACTACATTTAATAAATGATATAAATGTGTTAATTTACCAAATTTATTTAATTGTTAAATTTTATAAATTATTTACACACACTCTTTTTTAATATGCATATCTATATGTTACAAAAATTATTTTATTATTATTAGTTTTTATTTGAGTATTAAATCAGGGACTTAATCTGGGACCTGAGTCTGAATTTCATACCACAATCAAGTAAAGGTGGTATGACATTAAAAAAGTCTGTGAATCCTTATTATGAAGTATCGCTACTTTTATATGAGTAAAATTTCTGGATTCTCTACTTCACTAAATAAAAGACAAACATGTTTTAACCGAAAATTCACCATAAACAGACACAAACACCTGCAGTGTTTTGTTGAAGTTTCATAAGATTTAAATTTTTAATTGAAAGATTTTTTTATGCCTGATTTTGTTATTTTTTGTCATTTTCCTCCTTAAAATACCAAAATTTCCATTTAACTTTATATTTAGTTTTGTTTTTAAATATAAAATGATTAATACTTTGATTAGTTACTCAATACTTGAGTGGACCTTTTACCAAATACTTTTTTACTCTTATTTGAGTTGGATGGCTACTTCTTACTTTTACTTGAAAACAATTTTTGGGTTCTTTGCCCACATCTGGGTAACTCGAGTTGTTTCTTTAAGCCAGAAATCAACATTTGTTGCAGCTCTTTTTGGGCTTCATCTACGTTTCGGCTGTTGAAATTCATTTTTAATTACTACTGTCATAATTGCATTTTATATGTAAGAATTTCTTGTTCATTGTAGATTGTAAATTTGACATAATTGATGTAATTAAGATATTTCAAATAGGCATTTGGTCTAGTCAAAAACATAATGAGAGATATCTTCATTTACTAATACTTATAGTAATAAACCAATATCAGATTTCTGGAATGTAAGTGCGGTGAAACTGATTTTATGTTAAATTGGCTTGCCATAGAATACCTAGCTAACAGCAGCGCGTTACATGGTCTTGTACTGCGGTCAACAATGCAGCGTTGCAAACGCCAGTGAAAAGATGAGCCAGCAGAGTCAAAGTGGTGCGATCTGTGCTCAGATGGAGGTTTGGATAAAACTAAATATTGCAACGATGAGTTATCTTTCCTCTGAAGCACAAGCAGTTTATAGTTAACATCTCTACATTAAATTTTGGAACAATATGTAAACCTGGAAAACAGACAAAAAAACCTGTCTTTTTAAAATAGATATATTTTGAAAACATGCATATTTGCAACTCAAGCTTATACAAAGTTGAGCGTAGTGATTAATCACGCTGTTTTTATTTAATTTTTTTATAAGTTTTCCTCAAAACACATAATTAAAGAATGCCAGACTCACCCTGCTCATCATGTTCATTCCAGGAGAGGTCATTTTGGTTGTCAGTCGGCTATGGCTGCTGCGGGAACTGCTGTTGTTCTTTCTCTTGCACTAAACTGTGCCTTACTTGGCTTAACCCTTTCCTTTTATACTTGACCCAAAGACTGCCCCTTTTTGTTCAAACTCCCTGAGCCAGCAACAATGCCATAGAAAAACACAGAATATGGAAAGAGTCGTCAACATTCCCGGGGGGCCAGCCAGCTCAGAAATCCATTCAGCGGCTGTTTCTCATGAAAAGTGTCTGCGGGTCACAGAAAGGATGGCTGGGTTAACAATCGGTGCTCTCACCTTGACGTTGTCCATTCACCGTGACCTACCTCAGCATCAACAGCGCTCTCTTTTTTGTTTCCTCCTGACATAATGAGCTTTGTGCAGTCAGTACTTTTGGCATGTTGCTAAGCGTGTGGAAAGTTATTGTGTTTCCATTAAAAGTTAAAACAATTTGAAAGAAAAGATCGAAAAGTGCTAACACAATACTAATTTTTTTTTTTATTTATTTACTTCATACTGACAAAAAGTAAAAACTAGAGAAAGTAAAAGTTAAAACAAATTATCATGCCCAATTGACATGCAATTTTACATTATCTGTTCGAAAAGAGCAGAAGATACAAGATCATCAATTTACAAACATTTAAATCTCCAAACATTAGACAAACTTCAATTATTTCCACATTATATGACACTAAAATCTCACATTCTCATCCTTAAATGTACAATTATTTATACATTTTTAATATCATCAATAACATTTTCGATGACACCCAGACCATGTTTCCCAATAAGCTCCTTTTTAAGCAGTTTTTTAAGCTGGTTTATATTTCTATCATCTAGTCCATTACACACTGATAAATGTTCTAATACATTGGTTTTTAAATTATAACTCCCTTCTTTGTCACAAAACATTCATGTTTGTTTTTTTTTTTTACTTTAAACGTAAATGTTACAAGGTCTAAGAATTTTGGTCCATTTGATTTAAAAAATAACAGGTATGTATGTTCTCAATATCCCATTTTATGTTGTATTCAAAGTTATTTATTTTTTTCGTATTACGTACAACGGTTGTAAATTTGTTTTGTATGTATTGCCCCAAACTTCCACACAATATGTCAAATGTGGTACAATGTGTGTATTATACAAAATAAATAACAATTTTTAGTAAATTCTATAATGATAGAAAAAAACTAAAATACTATGTATAGAAATTAAAGCAGCAGACTTTTTATTTAGTTTTAATCTATTTTAATCTACTCTGAATAATTAATGGAGAATTCTGTACTGTTGATAACTGATAACTAGGATCAATTGAAATATTTGTGTGATTGAATTTAAATTGAGACTACGTTTGTTGTCTCTATAAAAATAAACCAAATTGCTCATGTGTATGATTTTTTTTTTTAAATTGGTGCATCCCAGAAATAAATTAAGGATGATTCTACATTGGGTTTAAGGTAGCCATTTTTCAATATTCAAAATTATTTAAATGTTTCCATGTTTCAAGTTTGAGAGAAACATATTATGTTCTGCCGTCTCCAAAGATATTAAGGCAAAAATAACTAAATGTGATCTAAAATTAAACCACATGGATCAGAAAGTCTTAACAGAAAAAAAAGAAATGACTTGGACAAAATATGTAATACTGCTTTTAAAAAACTGATTTTATGTTTTTGGATTTTTGTCTTCCCTGGTTTGACTTGACTTTTTTTTTTTTATCAAATAAATGCAACAATAACTATAGTTACTTTTACTCAGTTACATTTACTTGAATAATTTCTGTGGGGAAAAATACTTTAGGAGTAGTTTTACTACATCTTACTGCTTACTTTTATTTAGATAATATTATTATGAAGTGAGTGAAATTTCAGGATACTTTTCCTACTGCACTAAACTTCACTGAATAAAGAAAAAACGTGTTGTGTTAAAGTGAAACGTCTTATTTGTACTCTAAGTTTATTGTTGTCTTTTTTATTTTTTTTATTTTCTTAGCCTGTTGTGACATTTTGATGCCAAAAAGATACAGCAAGGAGCAAATATTATCACCAGAGCATATTGATCTGTAAAAAGAAATATCTGTTGTGAGTTTTAGTTTCATAAGATATTTATATTGAAATAATTTGACATTGAACATGTCAATTTTGTTTTGTTTTGTCTGACTGATAACATAATTTTTAAGTACACTGCTCAAAAAAATAAAGGGAACACTTAA
This sequence comes from Xiphophorus couchianus, assembly GCF_001444195.1. Lineage (NCBI taxonomy): Eukaryota > Metazoa > Chordata > Actinopteri > Cyprinodontiformes > Poeciliidae > Xiphophorus > Xiphophorus couchianus. The sequence goes on from NC_040239.1 coordinate 7,048,092, forward strand.
ACAGGTGTTTAACACTTAAAGTGTTCCCTTTATTTTTTTGAGCAGTATATTAACTCAGACCTGATCAGTTACAAAATAGTTTTTTACTCTTAATTTAGTGATTTCGTGGATGGCAACTTTTCACTTTTACTTGAGTCAAAATATGTTGAAGTAGTGCTACTCTTACCTAAGTACAATTTGTGTGTACTCTGCCCACCTTTGACTGTAAAATATCGGTACTTCATTAAGAAAATTAAAAACGACTATGGAAGTGATTGAACAGTTGTAATATAGCTTTATGACTGAGGGGGGCGCTGTGACGCATCTCAATCCAGTTTTCTTCTGTCTTCTTGGCAACAAAATCCGTGTTGTTAAACGTTGCTAGGGAAGTCGCAGAGCTAATTTTAAAATTGCTACTCAGATGTTGACAGTTCACTGAAGGTAACACTACATTATCATGATTTCGATTTCTTTGAATAAAGGAACTCAAATAAACGGAGACTTTATGTTAATCCGGCTGAAAAAGATTTAACAGGAACGTTATTTAGCTCAGCTAGCTAGAATATATTGTTGCTATTAGTTAGCATTTAGCATTGCTAACCACAGCAGAATTGCTACCCAGGGTCCATAAAATAGTGGAAATGAAACAGCTGCTTTTGTTGTGAAACTTTCTGGTTAGAAAGTAAAACGCGTAAAAGTGGTAAAATATGTTAAAGTTAGAAATAACTTTATTTTTGGCAAAGTAAGTAAGTAACAATGTTCGCTAGCAGCAGTGATTTAACTGATTGAGTCAAACATTTGAGTTTTTAACCGCTAAATGTGACATTGTTTAGCGATGTCAGCTATAACAACAACATCTGAATTATATTCTGCGCTGGAAGGACAATAAAAAGCGATACTAAACTTAAAGGTTTGGTTTTCAAATCACAAATCAGAGTTCGCTTGTGTGGAAAAGTTACAGATGAAAAATTTATTTGTAACGGGCAAATTTGTTAGACCAAAGTAACAATATATGTTGTTAGGGATGTACAAAACGAAACAGAAGCGCTTGATTTATGTAGAAAACGTTTTTGATGGTGAAATAACAGAATACCGCAAACTTAAATGGAATCTCAAAATGCAGATAGTCCACCAAATTTAGCAATGATACATATAAAAACTTCAGGACACCAGATGTTAAGCTGGAGCTCCCTGATCTAAACCTAACTGACGTAGCAGTGGTTACATGTTCAGGTTTGAATCTTAACATCTAGGATTGCTTTGAAATTTCCCCCAGTTTACCCTAATTTCCTTCCCTCTGTCTGCTGAAAAAACGGCATTTCTGTTTAGATGCTGCCATGTGGGTCATGGTGGTAGATGTAAGTTTAATTTTCTGCTTTTAATAATATTCTGCATGTAAATATAAAGTTTAATTTCACTTTCCTGTCATCAGACTGTCTTCTTCCACGTATCTTCTGTATTTCAACAATACCTTTCCTATTCTCTGCCACCTCAGCTCCTCTAGGCAACTTATTTTACATTTTACTGAGATACTTTCTGTTTATTTGCAGGTCTTCTAATAGCAATGAACAAGCTTTGTCCAGCTCTCCACAGCTTGTTTCAGACATGAAAAAAGGATGACTGAGAATGGAGAGGACTGTACTCTCAACCGCCCCTGTGAAGCTCCTGGGAAAGGAGACTATGGTGACGTAGAAAGCAAGATCCCCAAAACTCCTTTAGTTGATGTAAAATCTACCAACAAGAACAATGATGCAGGACAGGCAGACAGGGAGATCCCTGTGTATCTGCCTCTCCCTCCATCAATACCCAAAGTCTCAAAGTTTGGCAAAAGTGTGTCTGTGGAGGATAGCATGAGGACCAGGAAACTGAGAAGCAGCCAGGAGAGTCTGAGTGACAGAGCAGAGACAGGTTCCTCCACAGACTCTCTCAAAGATGATCGAATATCTCAGAGAAATGAGCAGAACTTCAACTCCAGACCCCAGCCTGCATTCGCAGTGGGATCTCCGGTCTTCCAGGACAGGAAGAGCCGGCAGCCGCAGCACGAAGCTCAGCCGTACAGGCAGCACAGCGTCTCGGACGACCAACGGGGGAGAGCCGCCAAGGCGCGGCTGTCTCCAGTGCAGCCCACAGGGCCGCTGCCCACTTTGGACAGCAACTTTGCGTCAGCCACTTTACGGGCAGCTAATAGGATTGACAGGGATTGTTTGGATTATGGCATGCTGGTCAAAGAGAAGGGCGGTGAGTGTCTCCACAGGAACCTGAGCGACAGCCGGCTTCTGGAGAACATGGGGTCGGACAGCACCTCGGTAAACTCCATGAAGTCCATCTACAGCGTACTAAGCCCCATCAGACCCCAGGATGTTCGAAACAGGTAAGGTGGACTTAGGACGCCGTGTAAGTGCCGGGCTCACATTACCATCAGGTTGGCATTAAGGGTTTTTTGTGTAGCTTACTCTTCCTGGTATAACAGGGTCATTAGATGCTGATGACTTTTAGCAAGGTTGATATGGATGCTTAAAATCCTTCAAAATGCTTGAAATTCACATATTTTTTCAAGGTTTGGAAAGGGCTTGATATTCAGACTACACCGTTTGAACATTATTGTTTTAGCATTTAATTTGAGCAGAAACGTAATTTACCTTAAAATAATTTGTTTGGATTGTTTTAGTCTAATGAATGTTTCTTATTCCTAATGATTATTGATCTGTGTATTTTAAATAAAGTTTGGCTTATGTTTTATACGCTAAACAACATTATTGAAATTGGGGGCTTTTTTTTCATTAGTGTTTTGTTTTTGGACCAGTCAGGTGTTCAGGAGAGACACATTTCAAAACATAAGATTTTATTTTATTTTAATGTACTTTGTCCTTAGTGTAGAATGTAGAATACTGTTACAAGACATTACTAATAACAGCTATAAGTGAAGTCATATAATTGTGAATTGAAACTATCTTTTTGAAATTAATTTGCATTGTTTTATCTCCAAAGTGCAGTGCTGGAAAAGTTTGAAAACTTACCTTGAACAGGCTTGAATTTTATTGTGGAAAAGGTGTATGAATCCTGTTCTAGGGTTACAGATTAGAAATAAAGAGAATATATTGATAATGGCATAATAATGCAAGACCAATAAACTTTAATTTTGTAAATAATACTTACCATTGTAACTGGAAGATATTTTAAACATGCAAAATAAAACGTGACAAACAGACACAATAATAAAACATAAATAAGAACCACTTACAACCAAAATAAAGTAGATTATAATGTCTCTATAAACAAAATTTCCCTTCAAAAACATTAATCATTACTGAACTTGTCAATTCAGTTTATCATGCGATCAAACGCTTAATTGCGACAGGCTTAATTAATACATTAACACAAATGTCTTCTCGCATCTTTATGTTGTTTTTCAAAAACGTCAAAGAAAAAAAATTGCAAAATACCAACATTTTCCTTTTCTGTTGTGTTTCCCTGCAACTTCAGGTTTTACAAATTTATTATGTGCCAACATCTTGAGCAGGAAGAGTGGTGTTAGAGAATATACTTGTTCAGCCTCATTTTTGACAGGAATGAAGCCAAAAATGGGTCACAGACTATGATAGTTTTTCTCTTGTCAGCAACTATTAAAGACAAAGTTTTCAGCAGATTGTTTTTGGGTTTTTTTTTCCCTCGTTAGATGTCAGCTGTGATGCAGAAACTAATCCTAATTTTGTTTTCTCTCAGGAGTTTCCTGGAGGGGAGCATGCTGGGAAGCGGTGCCTTGCTCGGGGCTGAGGAACTGGACCGCCACTTCCCCGACAGACAAGTCGGTGTTTACGTCGTCACCTGGAACATGCAGGGAGAGAAGGTAGGAGGAAGCATCACACACCCTTACAGCATGTCGTTGACCTCCAGGTCATAACCAAACGTCTGACCTTTCAGTTCTTACCAACCAACCTGAACGATCTCCTCCTTCCGACGGACTCTGACTTTGCACAGGATTTATACGTCATTGGGGTTCAGGAAGGCTGCCCTGACAGGTACGTCCAGGTAGAGGGTTTTTACGATTAATGTTGAGTTAATGATCAATTTGTATGCATGTGTTTGCTTGTAGGAGGGAGTGGGAGACCTGTCTTCAGGAAACTCTGGGACCTCACTATGTTATGCTTTACACGGCGTCGCATGGCGTTCTCTATCTTACCATGTTTATCAGGAGAGACCTCATGTGGTTCTGTTCAGGTCTGTCCTCCATTGTCGCTCTGCTGCTTATCTTTACATGGTGAATCAATCATTTCAATCACTTGAAAATGAAAGTCCACCTGCTGCCTTGAAAATGCAATTAAAGTCAACAAGAAAATTGTTTTGTTTTTAACTCAGAAATTAAAATTCATGAAATTGATTTAACAACAGGAGACAAGTTGTCTAAACATTGTTTTTTTTAAGTTCATTGGTCTTGAATTGTGAGTTTTAACTAAATACTGCAATTTAAACCAAATATTTTTTTCACAGTATGCAAGAACAAAACTGCCCTCACCTAGTTAAAGAGCCACATTTCTATATTATTTTCTCTCACAATATCAAGTTAAAATAGCTGCTTATTTTGCCTTAGAATGATTATATTTGTTGTTTCAAATTGCCTGAACAAAATTTCTGATCCGATCATAAATTTTATTAAACATCACAATAAAAACATTTAGTGAACAGGACATTATCCTCAAGCTTTACAAACTGGCAGTTTAATTAAAATAAACATACAAAAACATGCCGCTAAGCACTCTGGGAAATAGTTCCCACTCCTGTCTTTTTCTTCTTTCAGTTTTTTAAGCGCTAACCTAAAAACTGTTGGTTATTCAACTCTTGTAGGTTTGACAAAATTAATAAAAAGTTAACACAACTTACTACTGTAAGTTTATCTTTCACAAACTCAAAATATAGATTCAAAATCTAAAACGCACTAAATTTATTTTACTTTGACTTTGTTTTACAGTTTTAAAGTCTTATCATGATATTTTGTAGTAATGCGATAACGATTAAAAGACGATAAGAATTATTAATTCTCTCTTTTTTAAGCCACTGCATGGCAGTGACTGCATGACAAAGTGCTTCTTTAGGACTTTGGTCACAAAGAAATGTGATTTGCATCTCTAAGCTGCACAAGTTAACGGCTTTTAGTCATATTGTCAGATAATCGCATGATAAACAAAACTGACAATTTTGATTATAATAATTAATGTTTTTTGAAGGGAAATTTTGTTTAGAGAGACATCATAAACTATTTTATTTACGATTTTGGTTGTAAGTGGTTCTTATTTATGTTTTATTATAGTGACATTTATTAATACTGTCAATAAAAAAATCATGCTAGTAATGCATACAAAGTGAAGTTATGTATTATAGCCACAAACTTTGTCTTTAGAACCAAATTTAGTTCTAAAAACAAGTTAGTTTGACAGTTTTGGGGAAGTTTAAACATGATAAAGAATACAAAAATTCGCACTCATACAAGAAACTATTAGAGTTTTTCTTTTTGCTCCTTTCAAGTTTTTGTTGAAGTCCTTAAATAAAAATTGCAACATCAATTTGCTATGATATAAGCAAGTTTCTCATTGAACCACTAACGTTGAATAATTGTTTTAATAATCTTAACTTTAACCCTTAGAATATTCAGCATACACCCAGATTTTTCATACTGATCCTCAGATTACAGTTAAAAGTCTCATATTTTTACATTTGTTCAATCCTTGTTGCCCTTGTCGCTCTCCTTTCATTTTTGAGAAAAGCGACTGCCTGCATTAAGTTGTTTTGTGTGTTTTATTCCTGGGAAAGAATTATGGTAAAACTGGATTCTGGTAGTTTGTTTATCGAATTGAAATATTCTGGTCGCCTTGTCTCAAACACCAACTAATTTGAGAGTGTACGAGTAACAAGATTTCAGGGATTTTTCATTGAACTGTAATAATTGAGAACTGTAAGAATTGAGTTTAAAAAAACAAACATAAGTTGAAACAGTTACTTAACTTGCTAAAGTCTTTAACTATGTAAGTGTTTCGGTTATTTTTCATTATTAAATTTAAATCAGAGTGGCCTTAGAAATTCTTACAGAAAAATACAGAAATTTTATGAACAATTTCAGGATATTATACATGTCTTATTTATTTTTTGTTAATTTTGGTTTTTAGTCACAAGCTTTTCTTATTGTTTTGTTAAAACAGAGGTGGAACATGCCACAGTCACGACCAGAATCATCTCTCAGATCAAGACGAAAGGAGCCGTCGGCATCACCTTTACCTTTTTTGGAACTTCCTTTCTCTTCATAACGTCCCACTTCACATGTGAGTAGGTGTGTCTGCTGATGAAGATGGTAAAGAAGGTGTACTAAGACTAAACTGTTTTGTTGTTTTTTTGTTTCCTCTTTATCTCTGGATGATTCTGTTTCTTGGTTTTTCCTTCAGCTGGAGATACCAAAGTTTACGAGAGAATACTCGATTACAACAAGATCATCGAAGCTTTAGCTCTGCCCAAAAGCCTTCCAGACACCAACCTTTATCGCTCCTCGCCAGGTAAGACGTTACAGTGTCTTTAAATGTGAACAAATTAAAACAACAGCTGTGATTATGAATGAGGTCTTTTTACAATGTAAACAAACGTCTTCCTTGAACATTTGAACATTCTTATCTTTATTGAATAAAATATATAACCAAACCTTTTCATTCACAAACAAAAGTTTGCAAATTAATATTACGCATTTCCTGCCAGAACTAAAATCTCTGACTGAACCCCTCAAACTAATTAATAATAAAAACAATGTTTCTTTCTAATTACAAAATATTTTCCCAAAACTTCAGTCTTTTTTATTTAGTCATTTATTTGGTTTTTTGATTGTATGTTTTTTTTTTCTTATTTTTCCTTGATTAATTTATTTTGTATTTTTATATTTCTTTTCCTTAAAATATGTATCTCCTCTTGCTTAAATTTATCCTTTAATATCTCGCATATCTCCCTCTTTATGCATTATATCTCGTCCTTGCTTTGGATGCGCTGTCCTTTAAATCAAAACCTTTTTTATTTCCCGTGGAATATTTTTGTTTACTTGCAGCCGATGTCACCACAAGGTTCGATCAGGTCTTCTGGTTTGGGGATTTCAACTTCCGGCTCGGTAAAGACCGGGCGGAAATAGAAGCCATCATGAAGCGAACTGTAGGGGGCGATATGAGCTCTCTGCTGGAGCACGACCAGCTGTCAAACCAAATGAAGGACGGTACGTATGAGGAAGGCTGAAGATGGCCAATATGGCTGCTTGGTGAGAAGACAGAGTATTAAAGCCATGCTAAGAAAATAAAATAATAAAATGACGAGAATAAAGTCCTAAAATTATGAGAATTACGTTATAAAATTACAATGAGAAAGTCTTCAAATTCTGTGAATAAAGTCATAAAATTTTGTGAATAAAGTCGAACTATTAAGAGTATTGTCCTAATATTAAAACTTAATTCTTCTAATATGATTCTATTCTCGAAATATCGACTTTATTCTCATATTTTCACAACTTTATTCTTGTATTAATATAACTTTATTCTCAAAGTATTTTAACTTTACTTACATAATATTATGACTTCAACCTCAAAATATCGTGACTTTAATCTCATATTATTGCAACCATATTCTCATTATTTTGACTTTATTCTTGAAATATTCTGGCATTATTCTTGTATTATTACAACTTTCATAATATGACTTTATCCTCACAATAAGACTACAATCTAAAAATATTACAACTTTATTCTCCTATTATTTCGACTTTATTCTCATGCTTTCATGAATATCATGACTTTATTCTTTCAATGACTTTTATCTCAAAATATTATAACTTTATTCATATTCATATTCTCTTCATATTCTTTCAACTTCATCCTACTAGTTTACCTCATAATTTTATTTTGTGTTTTTTTTCTCAGTATGACCCCGGTACTCTGTCGTATTTGGTTGTCTGTCTCTGTGCAGGTTCGATCTTTAAAGGTTTCCAAGAAGCACCGGTTCACTTCTTCCCAACATATAAATTCGACATCGGCTGTGACAACTACGATACCACCTCCAAGCAGAGAACGCCCTCATACACAGTAAGAAGACAGCCTGCTGTTTTCAGCGTCTCGTTGTTCTAGGTCTTTGTGTGGTTTAGCGCGCTTGTTTTCTCAGGACAGAGTCGTGTTCAGGAGCAGGCAGGCCACCGACATACGAGTGCTGAAATACAACAGCTGCTCCAGCATTAAGACCTCCGACCACCGACCCGTCATCGCCGTCTTTCAGGTCAAACTCAGGCCGGGAAGAGACAAGTGAGTCCATTAAAGACTTTTTTCTGTAGGTCACCTAGTCCCAATGTTGTTCACAGCCGCAGCAGTTTTAGAATTTAAATTATTTTTATTTAACTAACATGTTTGCGATCATTTTTTTTCAATCACGTTTAATAAAAATGTTTTCCCTTCTCAATAATGAATGGAATCATAGCAGTCATGTACTTAACATGGCTGACCAGCTTTTAGTATGTTTCCAATAGTTTTTTTTGACCATTTCTCTTTTGTGCTGAGCTCTGAATGTTTGCTGTTGGAAGGCCTTCAGGCCATCACCCTAATCTTTAACATCCTCCACAGATCTTCTATAAGGTTCAGGTTAGGAATCTGTTGGGCAGGAAAAATAGTAATGAAACATGTTTACACCTAAAGCTGTCAGGGATATGAATAACTGCAAACTGTAAATTTAAATGGGTAATATTTTAATTTGCTCAGCTGATGGGATGAATTTGGATTTGTTGATTTTTAAAGATTGCTTCTCAAGAAACAAATCTGAGAAGAGGATAAAATGGAGCTAAATTACATTACTTGGAAATTTCTGAGTTTCAAATGTTGAATTTTGAAAAGAAAATCCTTGTTTTTTCTAGAAAGTCTTTGAGATTAATCTCAAATTTTCCAAGTTTTGTCTGGCAATATTTTTTCTTTTGGAGCTCAGAAGACTTATTTTTCTAGAAAATTTCATTTTTTTTTTCTAGAAAATGCCCACCTTTTGAAACTGAAATTTCTTTGTTTTTTGTAGAAAATTTCTGAGATTAATCCCAAAACTTAAGAGATTTTCTAACAAAGTTTTGACTTTGTTCTCGGAAATTTTCGTGGTTTTTTTGTAGAAAATTTCAGAGAATCTCAAAATGTTGGAGTTTTTTTAGTTAATTTATGTATTTTGGAGCTCAGAACAAGGTTTCCCCCAGGAAACTTGCCAAGCCTGGTGGTTGAATGCTCAGCAGTCATTCATCTGGCAGCTGTTGTGTTTTTGAGTTAAAACAATGACAGGAAATTTTAAAATATCACCTGATAATTATGTGTTATTGGAAGATTAATATTTGAACACCAGCTATAGTCTAAAAAATGCAAACATTAAAAAAAAATTAATAAATAAGCAAAGCTAAGTCTGGTGGGGGCACAAGTAAAGCCTGGCGGCCCGCCAGGCTTATAATACACTGGAGGAAACCCTGCAGAAATTTTTTGACTTTTCAAACTCAGAAGTTTTTTTTTCAGAAAATTTCTGAGATTACGCTAAAAAATTTTGTGTTTTTTGGTAGAAATTTACTGGAAGTAATTTTATTCTAATAACCTGTTAATTGATCATGGTAATTTGATTTTCCGTTTACTGTATTTGCTTGTGTGTTGGTCAGCATTCCTCTGTGTGGAGGACTGTTTGACCGGAGTTTGTACTTGGAGGGCATCAAGCGGAGGATGACGGCCAGAGAGCTGAAGAGGAGGGAGGCCATATCGAGCCAAAGCAGCACCATCTGCGCCATCTCTTAAACGTTCCCATGGACTCTCTGTGCCACGCGTGGAAATGGACCAAAACGAAAACCAGTGTTGTCTTAGCTGCTGGGACGACGGAGTGCGAGGACCATAAGGTCAGACAGATACGAGGTTTGCAGACATCAGCAGTCTGGCCTTTACTTATCTAGCCTTCTTTTCTCGAAACACGCAAAGTGAGAGGATTTCTCTTCGCACACATGCTTCGACTGACTCGACATCATTCATCCTAATTTGTGTTTCACTAACATCTTTAGCCATAATGTTGCATTTTTATGATTAAAGGATCAAATGCCTTGTGATTTAAAGTGCACTGAGCCTAACTATTGTGAAAACGCAGCTGTTTGGCTTTTTTTTTTTTCTTTTTTTTTTTTGGTCATACAATTTCTACCGAGGTTAGTAAAGTTTAAAGAGCATGAAGAAGAAAAAGGAAGGTACAACTTGTTTCCATTTCAGGGAAATCTGATGTTTTTATTTATATGAAGAACTTTAACTTTTCTTCAGGGAACTCACTTCTGTAAAAACTATGTTGAAATGTTTACCATCATTTAGGCCATCCAGTCCTCATCATAAACACTAACTTTATGCCTTACCTCTCATCTAATCCCATAAATATTGTAAACTTTGAATGTACTGTATGTAGCACAGCTATGAACCTGCATTCCGAGCTTAAAAAGCATTCTATATTTTATTTAAAAAATAAAAAGTGCCTGTGGGTCTTGGTATCATGTCAACATGACCCGTCTTAATTTGCAACTTTTTATGTAAACTAATGTGTAATATCCGGTAATAAATGTATGACAAATTTAATTTTTTGCTTAATTTTATTAATGGCTGCAAAGTTTTACTGATGTTTGTATTTATTTTTCAGAGTGGAGACATTTATCTTTAAATAAGAGAATAATAAAGTAGAGAAACTTGCTAAATATGAGCCATTTTACAGTAGTGGCCTGTTTATTCAGGGCTGCATGACATTTGATCCAGGATTTTTTGGGGGTAGTTTCAATAGAGATAAGTTTAACCTTCAATGATGTGCAGATAATAAATGCTACATTATCAGTGTGAGGACACTTAGTTGGAACTGCAATAAATGCTTTAATTACAGCTACAAGTCCAAGTTTAAGTTTATTTCTTTCTGTTTATAAAAAACAGAAAGAATGGAAAAACATGTTTCAACTCTAAAATATTAGATTATTATCAGCATAACAAACTGACTCTCATTTTCCTCCAGTTTATAGATTGACCATAGATTTCTCCTTGAATTTTGCTTCATTGAGTTAAAATTCTGTGAAAAGAACCTATTTAGCACCTTTTTTACCCAATTATTTACCAAAAAACAGATTAGTAGGCAGTATTTTGCAGAGCGGTGCACTCCATCCTGAAGCCGAGCGGCGACCTGAGCGGGGCGGAGAAGCGGTTAGAGGACGGGACGCTCCAGGTGTTCGGCACCAAACACAGCATGCTGGGGGGGGTTTCTAAAATCCTGTTTAGAGTTTTACAGACAATAGAAAAAACACACAAAAACAGGCTAAAATTACTAACGTTTTTTCATATTTTATATAGGTATGATATTCTAATAAAATGATTAGTACATACATCTGTGATAGCTTTTCATGACACTTGTTTATTTAAAAATACCAGATATCGACCCAGTACCTCAGAGAGCCGTTCTGGTGCATTCTCAGAAGTGTACTGAGGAGCCATTTTCCTGCATATTTAGCCGATTTCCCAGCTTCCTGATTTGCAGCAGCTCTTTCTTCAGAAAGCCTTTCCAGGTCCTGGATGTACTCAGACAAAAAGGCCTGGAATTCGTCACACTCAGATCTAGACAGTCTGGTCACCTTTATTCCAATGTGTTCATCTCTACATATGTCCTCAAGGGCATTCAGATGTTTGTTGAATTCTTCAAATGTCATATTTCTGATCCTGTTACGGTCCTCCAACCTGTCTTTAAAAATAGGGTTCCTTTGCTCACTCATTGTTATTCCGTTCTGTCTGGACAAATACAATAAAAATTAAATGTTTTCTATTATTTTTGCGTTAGGAAACACCAGAAATCTTACGTTTTAAGTCTGTTGTTCAGAAATGAATCGTTTTCTTGGTTCTGTAAGGCTTGACACTGTAGCATTCAGGAATGCAGCTTTATGATAACACAAACCGATGTCATTGTGTCAGCAGAACAACCAGAAAACTTCAGAAATATGAGTGAAAACTATTTGTATTTTCTATTTAAAATTGTAAATCTAGGGGGAAGAACTATAAAATGCAAGTAAAAATGTGAGAAACCAGTCATTTTTATATAAAACATTTATACTAGTCATCAATGAAATATCAATTGCTTCTGAGCAAGTGATATTTTCTGAAGATCTGAGATTTAAGACAACTGTACAAATGTTTTATATATTATTTTACAATAACCATGAGGTTATTCCACTAAATATTTCTGAACTCTTTCTGAGTTTAAACATTAGTATTGTTGTTTCTAAATGACTATGAACTTTTTTCTTTGCATTATTTGAGGTATGCACAATCCTGCAGACACTCTGTGTATTTCTGCTTATTTGGGTGCAACATGACATGAAAAAACACATTTTCACAAAAACAGCTCAAATTAAGTTGTAAAGATTTAAATAAACTCATTTCTTTTATTATTACAATACATTTACAGTTCACAATTTTGAAAAGTAATATCATAATTGTCTGGGATTTCTACATTATGCTTTATAGCTGAATATTTGTTAATTAAAACCAAAAGTGTGCAGCAAGAACAGAGACAATAGATGTGAGGAGGAGGAGGAGGCCTGGAGAGATGAATAAGGGATGTGCGTCGTCATGGAGTTCAGTTAAACACAGAGCCTGCTCCAACATCTGGTGAGTCTCAGCGCTGATTCCTGAAACATAGTAGACTTATCAAAAATCAAAAAAATCTAGTTTATTTGTGCAGCATGTTTCAGCAACATGGCAGATCAAAGTGCTTTACAACGTGAGAACAAACAATAAAAAAAGCATAAATACATAAAATATGTTGGTCAATGTTTCGTTTATTACGGTTCAACTTTAAAAAGGTCGGGTCTCTACTTTGATTTAAATGAACTCAGTGTTTCAGCTGTTTTGCAGTTTGCTCCAGACTTGTGGTGCATAGAAGCTGAAAGCTGCTTCTCCATGTTTGTTTCTGGTTCTGTATCCCCAGAACAACGGGAGTGTTCAACAACGGGAGATCTTTAATGTGTTGTGGTGCTAAACCGGTCAGTGATTAATAAACTAACAGCAGTATTTTAAAGTCTATTCTCTCAATGTAGGGACTTTAGAGCTGGTGTTATGTGCTCTGTTTTCCTGGTTTTAGTCAGAACTCCAGCAGCAGCGTTCTGGATCAGCTACGGCTGGAGGATTGATTTTTTTAAGGCAGACCTGAGAAGACACTGTTGCAGTAATCAATGCGGCTAAAGATAAATGCATGGATAATTTTCTCTTGATCTTGCTGCTACATTGGTCCTCTAATCCTGTAGATGTTCTTCAGGTGACAGAAGACCGACTTTGTAACTGTCTTTATGTGGCTTTGACCACATTCACATCTAATTTAAATGAAATTGTTTTCAGAAAGGCTTAATTTCTACTTCTCACCATGTTGGGACCACTCCCGCCAGGCGTGCACATATGCAGGATCAAATTCCCCCTGAGAAGCTGTTTTAGAGTTTAAAAAAAAAAAAAACTTTGCTGAGAAGTTTTCTTTTTGGAAATGTGTGCCAGTCCTGCGATGTCTCCATTCCTACCTTCGGAGGTCTCTGTCAGAAGGTGCTTCAGCTCTTTGAGGGCTCGGGTGAGGTTCTCCAAGCGGTGCTGCAGGTGGAGGTTTTCTTCTTTCAGAGTATGGATGGTGTCCTGCAGCTCATACGCTGAGCTGCACCGTGAAAGCAGAAATATCCACCACACCACTGCAGGGACTTGTAAGATGGGCAGCATCTTTGGATCGATTGATAGCTAAACGTCCGCAGGGCGGCTGGCCAACGAGGTACTGATGTAATCCTGCTGGTTCTGTCTGCAGCTTCTTAGTGCTTCAAAGTTGTGTGGAAGTGTTGAAGTTATTCAACAACAGGGCTTTTTTTTTTCCTGTTTCTGAGTCAGAATCGATTCACTAATGGCTAAATAAATGATTCCAACCCACTTTAAATGATCAATTGTTCTGTTTTGGTTCTAAACGACAAAAATAGTGATACAGAGAGCTGAATGTATCAATGATTAAATGGGGCTACGCTGTCATTATCGTGTGAGGTTAAAGCATAATGAAGTTATAAAAGATACAGCTTAGAGATAAATAAATAAGTGAATTGACTATAATCAGAGTTGGATAGCAGCCAGTTAAATTTACTCAATTATATTTACTTGTGCAACTCTTTTGGGAAAAAAAAATACTTTTAAGAGTATTTTTGCTATACTGTATTTTTTACTTTTACTTGAGTAATTTTATTGTGAAATATCTCTACTCCTACTTCAGAAAAATTTCTGTAACTACTCAGAATGAATTTTCTTTTTACCAAAAATTCACCCGACCCAGACACACACCTGCAGTTTTTGTGTAAGTTTTATCAGTTTTACATTGAAATGAACTGATTTGGAAAAAAAATAATTATTTTGTCTGATTTTGAGACTTATATTAAATATTGTCATTTTTGTCCTTAACATACCAACATTTCCACTTAACTCTATATTTTTGCCTGTCTGAAAATGTAATTTCTAAATATTAAACGATTCTTAACTTGATCACTTACTCAGTACTTGAGTACACCTTTTTACAAAATACTTTTTTTACTCTTACTTAATTTCTTGGATGGTTACTTTTTACTTGAGTAAATATATATTGAGTGCCACTCTTAATTGTTTATACTGTTTCCACCTCTGCCTATAATACATCTTATAATAATTTTTAATCCATAGTACCTACTGCGACGGAATGTTGCTAAACATGATTTTGTTGTGTAGAAATTAAGATAAACAGTGAGCAAAGTTTTACTACTGCATTAGAAAAATTGCAAATGAAGGTTAAATCCTCCCCCGATTTGTGACTTGATGTCTCTTTTAGTGTCACGTTTTAATGCATAAAGATAACTGAACATCATGAGATGGTTTTCAAAATTTGGGCATTAAACTGTGTCTTCTTCTTCTTCTTCTTAAATTTCGCCATACATAAGCTGTTAGCAAACAGCAAAAGTGTGACTTATCGCCATCTTCTGAATTGGAATGTGAACGAAACTATTGACTAAAAAGTACTGATTTTATAAGAAACTGAAAAAACCCGCCTTACTTAAAATATTAGAATTTAAGCAAGTGTCAGAACTGTGTTTCATTAAACAGTTAAAAAAAAAGGGAGGCATGTCTGCCCCGGAAGTGGTAGAGGAAATTTCTATTTTGATCCGGGTTGATTTCCGGTCAAAGACGAGCAGGATGGCGACTCACATGTCGAGGTGCAGGACTTGGTGTCGGCTTCAGAGGTAACCGGTCCACACTTTCTCACAGTTCACACTTTATAGGTGAGGCATTTAGGCAAAGAGGTGTAAAAATCACGCGCTTCACTCTCACGTGCAGGTTTTGGCTCCTAAAGATTAGCCTGCAGTTAGCATCGAGCGTTAGCCTTCTCTTACATCAGTTTGTTTGCGTCAGAAAACAGTAGGATCAATACTTTACAGTGATTTCTAAAGCTTATAAGGATATCTATTGGTTTTATGTGATATTAGACTTTATTTATCAACAGCTGCATATTTATGTAATGTTTTGTTCCTGAGTTTGAAGCTGCCCTATGGGTTGGATGTTCTCACTAAATAAATAATTTTATTTTTTATTATCTGTAGAGAGATAGACATGTTTTGTTGTTACTAAAACAGCGAAACATCCCAGAAGTGAATGGGAGCAATTGTTAGCCCAGTGCTTTCATACGTTCCTCATTTCCAGTGTTCATTTATAGTCTGGAAAAGGATGAAATTTGAGTTTATCATCTGGAGGAATATACTATATTTTAAAGCAGCTGCAGTAAAATCTGTCGGTCAAAACAGAGAGTGGCGTTAACAAATGACAGAGGATGACAAGTAGCATTACCAAGGCTTTATAAACATGAATATGGATCGTTGTTTTTATCCCGATTCCTATTTTAGATATCAACTTCCAAACTGAATTGTTTACATGCGTTTGTACTAAATGATGCCCAGATTGACTATTCCTTCTAGATTTCTAATTTGTTTGACTAAACAATGACCAACTCTGAGTGTCTTTACGTCTGTAATACAGATTGGCTTTATATTTACAGCATTTGTAAGACTAGATTCTCTGCTGTCATTAGTGTGTTCCAGCTACTAGATGGAATAATCTTCCAGTTTATAATTTCTTAAGGCGTTTTTGCCCAAGATATTTCCACCCTAAAGCTATTTCTATTTATTAATTATTAATAATTATTCCAATTATTATATTTAAATGCTAATTTTTAAAGACACCAAACTCTCAACCTTCCACTATCTCTGACTCCTTCTACATTATTGTTGTTAAAGGTTTGGAATTGCAGCCTACAGAAAGTACAGCACAGGTGGAGGATATCCCAATGTCTCCCTCTCTTCGCCGCTGCCTGGCATCCCAAAGGCAGTGTTCGCATCCGTGGACGGTCAGGAAAAATACGAGACCAAGATCACCACTCTAGAAAACGGCCTCAAAGTTGCTTCTCAAAACAAGTTTGGTCAATTCTGCACGGTTGGAAGTAAGTTGCATTTTCTAAATCTGAATGTTAAACATAGAGACTTTTATCCTCTCTGTAGCAGTATTTCCGTTAACCAACAAAACGACGCTTATTAAAAGCTCTGAAAAGAAATTCACTGTAAAATCGATGACTACATTTCCCCCAAAACGCCGCTTAAGTAGCCGCCAGGTAAAAGGGTTTGTCGCTGCATCGCCTGAATAAAATGCCTCCTCTCTTTGCTGAATTATGAATATAATCCCATGTAACTGTTTTCATCCATTGCTGCCATGATTTTTAATGATTTATTTTGTGAACAAGCTTATTCATATCTGATTGCATTTTAATTGTGAAATTGTGTTGGGTTTTTTTGACTGAATTTAGCTGAATTCAGACAGAGATTTGGGCACATATGTATTGCACCACAAATCTGGAACAAACTTCCAGAAAACTGCAAAACAGCTGAAACACCAAGTTATTTTAAATCTAGACTAAAAAGCCATCTGTCAAGAGTTGCATTTATTGTATAAATACACCACCAAATTTGATGTATTTATGATTTAAAAAAATGTTTTTATGATTTAAAGCACTTTGAACTGCCTTGCTAATGAAATGTGCTACACAAACATACTTGATTGATTGATTAATGAAAATGAAGCTAGAGTCTATTTGATAAAGGTTTTTTTTCCCTAATATTTTTCTTTTATTTTTAGTTTTAATAAATTCTGGATCGAGACATGAAGCAAAATATCCAAGTGGAATTGGGCACTTCTTAGAAAAACTCGCCTTTTCTGTAAGTAAGCAAAAATAAAACAAAGCAGAAAAGTTAAATTGTTCTCAGGCTGCTAAATAATGTTTCTTTTAGTCCACAGCTCAGTATGGGAGTAAAGATGAAATCCTTCTCACACTGGAAAAACACGGGGGCATTTGTGACTGCCAAACATCGAGGTATCTACCCAGAGTTCTCTCTCATCATCACAAACTGGAAAGTTTTTGTGTCTCCAGAACCAGAACCAAATATGCAGAAGCTTCTATTCTCCACAAATCTGGAACAAACTCCCAGAAAATTGTAAAACAGCTGAAACTCTTGTGAATTATATGATCCTGGAGAGGTGGTACGCTCCCCAGTTTGGGTCAGTTCTGCTCATTTTTATCACTGTTCACAACTAAAACCAGCAACAGGATGTAAAAGAAAATACCAGAAAGGCAATATGGATAAAATCACTTGGACTTTCTGCTTCCATCCTTATCCATAACCCTGAATGGCTAAAAATATAATTAATTATCTTTCCAAATAATTATCTTTTCTGTCTATAGTTTGTTTAGAGTTGCTTTTTTACCACAATCAACAAAACACTAGATAACATTTTGATGTGTAAATGACGACACTTGGATAAATTTAAAAATGTTTGATTTTTGTGTTTTTATCATGTAAAGCACTTTGAACTGCCTTGTTGCTGAAATGTGCTGTACAAATAAAACTTGATTGATTGATTTGATATTATTTTCACATATTATTTTCAATCTTGTCACTCAGAGACACTACCATGTACGCCGTATCTGCAGAGGTCAAAGGTCTGGACACTGTGGTCAGTCTGCTATCTGACGCCGTTCTTCAGCCTCGCCTGCTCGGTACGTTCGTTTTTATCCACAGAGGAGAACCGTTGCTTTTAAATAAACAGTTAGGTTTTTTGTTTCTGTGCAGAAGAAGAGGTCGAGATGATCAAAATGGCCGTTCGCTTTGAGTTGGAAGATTTGAACATGAGGCCGGACCCCGAGCCGCTGCTAACGGAGATGATCCACGCTGTGAGTGACAACTCTGTGACCTTTATTGATCTGTTTCAGCTGAACGGCCACCAGGAGTTTCAACAGAACTGTGGGTTGATCAGGTTAATAATGTTTTAGTGCTTTTTGTTTAATTTGTGCTTTAAATTCTAAAAGAAGAGAATAGAAAATGTATTTTATTGTCACAGCATCAAATTAATTTAGGTAAGGGAGCATGGAAATTCACACACACACACAAAAAACCATATAAATTATGATAAAATACTGAGCAATAGGGGCAAATTTACAACCTAGGGAAAAATACTGTACAGCCATTAAAAATAACCCAGATTCAAACAAGAAATGTGCAGCTGAGTAGGATAATTTAGAGAATGTATAAAATATGCATAAAAGTATATTTGTTATCTAAACTTCCTACTATTTCATACTTCCTTTCCTCCTAATATCCTTTCTAGGCATCCATTCATCTTTCTATCCTTTTGTCTTTCCTTCCTATTCCACCATCCTTCTTTTCTTCATTACTATTCATTCTTTTTTTTTTCATTCTTTTTTCCTTGTCACCCATCTATCCACTCTAGCTAGCTTAAGCTGAAAAAGCTAGCTACTTTTGCTAGCTAAACCTGGCTAGCAACAGTGGCTAGCATAGAAGAATGGCTAGCTAACTCTTAATTTGAATTGGTGAAACCTGCAGGAACCCTGGTAAGGCTCCTGCTGTCTGTCCCATAATAAAGGGAAACTAATTTAACCTTTGTTCGTTTCCAGGCTGCGTATCGCGGGAACACCGTCGGCCTTCCTCGATTCTGTCCTGCAGAGAATGTGGACAAGATAGACAAGGCGGTTCTTCACAGCTATCTGCGTAACTACTACTGCCCGGAGCGCATGGTGCTGGCCGGCGTGGGCATCGAGCACGAGCAGCTAGTCGACTGCGCGCGAAAGCATCTGCTGGACGTGAAGCCCGTGTGGGGAGCGAGTTTAGCCACCAATGTGGATCTCTCTGTAGCGCAGTACACAGGCGGCATCGTAAAGGTAAACATCCGAATGTATAACTTAAAATTGACCTGTTTTGTAAAATGAATTTTTTTTTAGCTTTGCTTCTTGTTATGTTATCCCTTCATTTTTAAACAAACCAGGAGTGTTGCTTTGATTCTTTCATGAATGTTTGAGAAATCCTTTACTCTCCATGGAAACCGTTTAGCTGTGCAATAACGCCATTATTTGTTGTTTCTGTTGTATTAATTTTGGATATTTAAAATATCTTCCAGTTCCAGAGTCAAATGTCCATTAGAATTGAAGTTTATTGATCTTTGAAAATTTGTTCTTGCATTATTATGCCATTTCCATTATAATACTGGAAAATGGTCTCAAAACAACATTATTATTGTTTACCGCAATAACATTTGGGACAGTTTATCTTTCGGCAAAATTTTTTGTTTTAGCCGGCCTACAAGCCATTTTTTGACAATTAGTTAACGTTTTTTTGGTGACTGGAAAATGAGCCTTTTCAAAACCTTCTTGATTGTTAAGTCGCATTCGATGGGGACTGCACTGTTACCTAGCAACCGAAGCAGTTTTACAGCTGTATGCAGTGCACTGTACAATGGCTACTGGAAAAGACGGATGTTTTGTTGTTGACTTACCAACCAGAAACCACTCACTGGATTCTTGTTAAATGTGCAGGAGGATCCACTTCTGCTTTTCAAATGTGTACGGTGATATAATTACTGATCAGTTATCAGCCATTTTCACATGTGAGTGTAAATTTTGAGTTGGGGGGTCGTGGCCAGCAGCAGCTTATTTGGATTTAAAGTGACAAGAGGCTCTAAAGCAACTCATGACACTAAAATCTATTTATCTAAGAATGATTTTGTGCAAAAATGTAACGAACATTGTTCGAATATCTAATAGGTCACCAGTGATGGGATAGTTACTTTGAAAAAGTAACTTTAATCGGATTACTGATTACTCCTTGAAAAAGTAACTCACTTAGATTACTGACTACTTGATTTGGAAAGTAACTAAGTTACATTAAAAGTAACTTTTTTAGTTACTTTCAGCAGCTGCTAACAACAACGCTGTGAAAATTACATTGATCTTTGCCAATACTTAATTGTAAGCTATTTTATAATGGTAACATCAACAATGTGTCTCCACTTATAAGGTTGAACTGAAGGGGAGATTTTTTAATGGTTACAAAAAACCATTAGTAAACATTAGTAAAAAAAAACGTTAGTAATTTGTGCATGTTTTGTGCGGTCCAGTATTGTCTGGAAAACTAAGAAGGATTTTAACCACCCTGCCCCCCATATTATAATAATATAATTATAATATTATAATTATAATGGCGTTTAGTTGCACAACTTTACAGACTCGTTCATTGGTGGCCGTTTTCACGTTTATTGCGCTGTTCATATTAGTCTCGATGTTTCCAATGTTCTGCATAGCTCGACGTAATTTACAGGTAATATATTAACTTGACATTAACAAAGACACAGCGGGACGGATCATCCGGGAAATGATGGACAGGGAGAGCCTGACTAAAACTAACTGGAGGTCAGACACATTCTGGGGTTTATGTCTGCTTATTTCCAAGCCCAAATGAGCAACTTCACGTTCAAAAACGAGCCCAAAAAGCGCAACCCGCGACTCATTAAATTTGCTAGCGAAAAAAACAAAAAATCTCAAAGCCGCTTATAATAATTGGACTTGGCGACAGAAACTCAAAGTAGTTCCTGTTTTTCTACCAACAATATGCGCATCTCCCTCCATTGTTTACATTTCTGTCGTTGCTGATACTGTTGCATAAAAATGGCGACCACTCGACAAGACGCGTAGAGGAAATAAAATTAAATTCCAAAGGAAAATAGTAACGCAAAATGATTTTGATAAGTAACTGTAGTCTGACTACTGGATATGAAATAGCAACGTGTTAGATTACTCGTTACTGAAAAAAGTGGTACAGTGTAGATCACTGTAGGTCACCTTGAATCTCATGTTTTGTGGTGGATGATGATTTTCCTTTCTAATTTGTCAGATGGAGAAGGACATGTCTGACGTGAGTCTCGGTCCGACGCCGATCCCAGAACTCACCCACATCATGATCGGCTTGGAGAGCTGCTCCTTCCTGGTTGGTGTTCGCAGCACATTCCTGACTCTCAGCCTCCTGGTTCATGGAGACTAAAATAATTCCCTCCACAGGAGGAGGATTTCATCCCGTTCGCTGTGTTGAACATGATGATGGGAGGAGGCGGCTCCTTCTCAGCAGGAGGGCCTGGGAAAGGCATGTTCACTCGTTTGTACCTGAACGTTCTCAACAGGTGAGAACCTCAAACACTCAGGCTAAAATCCTCGGCTTTCTTGTTACATTTAACTTAATTGTCTTCTGCAGGCATCACTGGATGTACAACGCCACTTCCTACCATCACAGCTACGAGGACAGTGGGCTGCTCTGCATCCATGCGAGCGCAGATCCCAGACAGGTTCGTATCGCAGCTTCAGGTTAAAAAAAACAACAAAAACTCCAGTACAGGGTTCGTACGGGTGTTTGAAATCCTTGAATATGAAATAAAAAATAAGTTCATACTGCTACCCACTCCTTTGAATCTGTAAATATACTGTTGGTCTTTTGTTTTAAATGTATTTTCTTTGTGTAACTTTGTTCTTTTGTTACAGTACGTTCAATATAGTCAAACTCGAAATACTTGAAATGTAATTTCAAGGTTTGGAAATGGTTTGATTTCTGTGCTTCATATTCAAACTGCACAGTTTGGTAATAGAGTACTACAATCTAACGTTTGATTAAAAGCTTAAACTTTTATTACTTTATTAAACTGAAATTATTTATAGTTGAAACTAAATGTTTACTTATCCCTAATAAAAATACATTTTTTGCTCATTCTCTTAAGTTAAATGAGAACAAACTTTTCTTTTATTAAGTTAGTTTGAATTTTCAAAAATATTTATATTTGCTAAATGCCAGAAAATTTAGTAAATAAACATTTTATTGCCTAAAATTCAACAATAGCAATAGCTTAGTGAACACTTGATCATTTGTAGCAAAGCTGAAAAATCCTTCTACTGTCAGCAAGTTTCTGTTATCAATACTGCTGGTTTTATTTTTGTAATTAACCGATTAATAATTGATAGATGCAAATCTTTCAGTGTCACAATTTTAGGGTAACAATTTGATTCATTATTTTTTTCTCTATTCAAACGGTTTTTCAGATTCTGATTAAATTGTTACTGACAAAAAAGACAAACAGAATATTTATTTAATGTATCAATTTCCATCAGCTTACATTATTGGCTGTTCAAATTACTCAGAATATCATACAAAGAGTTAAATAGACTAAAATCAAATTTGGAGCATTTTGGATTTATTCAGAATAGCCAGAACTAGAAATTAATATTTTCTATACAATCTTTTTTTTCTCTGCACCTCTGATATTTAAATAATAAAAGGTCTTTAATAGGAGATTTTTTTTTTTAAATCTTAAATGCAAGATGTATATATTTTTGTTCAGTTTTTGCTTAATATCTTCTGAGTGTTGTTCATTTAGAAGTCGACCTTTTTACAGTCTGTCTGACAAATTAATTACTAAATTAGCTGACGGTTATTTTAGTAATCGATTAATCACGATTAATTGTTTAAACCCTCTGGTCAGTGGGGCTAAATGTTGCTGAATGTTGCTCTCCAGGTGCGGGAAATGGTGGAAATTATAACCAGAGAGTTCATCCAGATGGGCGGCAGCGCAGGAGAGGTAGGAATCCTGACAAACTGGCTTCCATTTGACCGTAAGTGAAAAACAAAGCCTTCGCTTTTCATCCAGATGGAGTTGGAGCGAGCCAAGACTCAGCTGAAGTCCATGTTGATGATGAATCTGGAGTCCCGGCCCGTTATCTTTGAAGATGTCGGGCGCCAGGTTCTGTCTACAGGAAAGAGAAAGCTGCCTCACGAGCTCTGTGACCTCATAAGTGAGTTGTTTTTTTTATTTTAGCAAATGCGCACAAATATTCCTTCCCCTGGGTTGGAGTTTATCGTATCATTCATTGTGAAAATGTCTTATAAGGATTTTGATTTTGATTATGTTAAAAAAAAAAAACATCCGCTCTTTGTTCAACAAATACAGAGAAACAATAAAAAAAAACAATAAGCGAGCTAAGAGACTAATATTTCCATTTCAGGTTGTATATAATACAGTGTGTTAGTGCGGGCCAATTTCAGAATATTGTGATGAAATCCTATGTCCATATCGCCCAGCCTTACTACTTCATAGCTGCTATTTAAATTAATTTGCAGGCAGCGTGACAGCCAGCGACATAAAGAGAGTGACCACCAAGATGCTGCGGAGTAAACCTGCAGTGGCGGCTCTGGGAGATCTGACGGAGCTACCGACGTACGAACACATCCAGGCGGCGCTGTCCAGCAAAGATGGCCGCCTGCCTCGCATCTACCGCCTCTTTCGATAAGACGCCGCCGCTGCTGCGTAACCCTGACGGGACGATTACTTTATCGTTTCCTCTCAAACAGAACTCGGCACCGCTCAGTCTGGGAGAGGACCGAACGTTTTTAAAGAAACTCTTTCTGCTGCGCTCAGCTGGGGAATCTGTATTTATTGTCCCGGAAGCCACAAATTACCAGGAGTTTGGTTTTAAAGGGACGGTTTTTCCTCCAAAAAACAAAATAATTATGTTGCTTGTTAGTTTATGGATAATTCAGAAGACCCGGTTTCTAAATTGCTACTGTAAAAATTATAATGTTCTTGCCCAAGGTGGAAATGATACGTTCTGTTAATGCTGCCTGAAATAATTAACTTCAGATATGCAGGTTTTGACTCCACAGGATTAAATACTTCCCTAGCTGAACGTCTTTAAAAGAAGCAAATGTTCTTTCTGTACACTAGATTATGGACAGCTATGACATGCATTTTATCCCAGGAAATTACAGTTGTTTGTAATAAAGATTTGGAGAATGAGGTTGTAAGATAAGATGGACTTTAGACAAAATTGGGTAGATTTTAGTTATTGTCCAGCGAACTAATTCAATAGAACCTCAGCTAAGATGTTTCTGTATTGGAGATAAGTAAAGATCTTATCTAACTTCATCTAATTACCATATTTATTAACTTCATCTCCCCATCTATGCACATTTGAAACACCAACATAAAAAAGTTTAATAGAGGTGGGTCTAAGTGTTATTACTGATGTAGCTTTAATAAAATGTTTCAGTCCAGAACATATAAACAATTTTTTTCACATTTCTCGAATGTGAAAAAAAAAGTTAATTATTGGAAAGTCTATTTTTGACAAATATCCAGAAAATTTTACAGATGCAAACTTTTCTGGCTGGATCTGTAAAAAAATATCTTCCTGATCTGTTTTCTACCAAACAGCCACAAACACCTAAGATGTTATAAATACTAATCGATTTGCATCAATTGATCCATCACGGAACTCCTATTGTACTTTTCCGTTAATCAAGAAATTAGAAAACAATGAAACACTAGTTGCTGTGGTAACCGCTAAGGAGTAGAGGCCTAGGCAAACAGGAATAAAGATAAGAATTTGAGCCTCAAACAAATAATGTGCAAAAATTGTAGCTTATACCATAAATACAGTTTTTTTTAATGATTTTGGGATCATGGAAATTCATGGAGAATTCTGCATTTTTGTTTTCCAATAATGCAGGATTGTGAGTTTGACAATACTGCCATAATAAAATACAGACGAGAAGCAATTACTTCAAATCAACTTAAGTTCCATATTTAAAGAAAATAAAAATATTGATGCACAATAATCTACGTTTCCTTTACAAATGTGCACAAAACTTTAATATTCTGATAATGCATAAAAACATAATTTTGTGGTTGACGTATTTCCAGTAAATAAGAAACGTGATTAAAAAGCACACGAGTAAGTTCAGTCATTAAAAATAAGAAGACAGAAACTTTTCAGCAATATATGAGCTTGTTTGCTCAAATATTGATTTCATAGATTTATATATATGTCCTACACACCTCTAAGAACTTATACAACTCTTATAAAACTACTGATCTAACTACAATTGACTAATCCATACATAAAAAACTACAGTGTACAGTGCAACACTACGTAAGAATCATTAAAGTCAAACTTGTATTCCCACAATTCCTCTTTTGACCTGTGCTAAGAGCCCACCTCGGTTGCTGTTCTGATTGGATCCCAA
Organism: Xiphophorus couchianus; assembly: GCF_001444195.1. NCBI lineage: Eukaryota > Metazoa > Chordata > Actinopteri > Cyprinodontiformes > Poeciliidae > Xiphophorus > Xiphophorus couchianus. The sequence goes on from NC_040239.1 coordinate 7,073,578, forward strand.
TACATGGTTCAGAGAGGCCATCAGCCTGCAGTCAGACATGATCTTTGATCTGGAGTTTTAAGCCTTCTTTCTCAGGATTCTACCTACAGAGCTACAATCAGCTCCATTCCGTCTTGGTCAATGTCTTCTTCATTGATGCCTCGAAACAACATCTGGTAAGGAGGTGGAGCTGAGGGGCTACTAGTCCCCTCTTCAATAGCGGCAGTAATGAGACGACAGTGGTACATGGCAAAATCTGCTTTTAACGACAATAGCTAAAAATGTAGCAGCAGAAACTGACATAATTCCCAAACATGTTGGTGAACCACTTATCCAGCCCTCCGTCAATCCCTGAATCCTTGTGCATAGTTTTACTCAAAGGTTTTTAGACCTTCTAATGCTTTGGTTATGGACCCATCAGGCGTGCAATTATTGGGTATAAAAGTGCAGCACATATCTGCAAACATGGATGATACTCCCCCTTCTTTGGCTAGCAATGTGTCTAAAGCCATCCAGTTTTGCACTGCCTTTAAGGAAGTGGGGGCCAGTTGGTCTTTTAGGCCTTCATCTTGTGTCAGATTGGCAAAATTCAAGACATTATAATGGACATAGCTGATTAGGTCAACGTCTTTGTTGGGAGTAACTGGGAACAGTGAAGATACCAAAGGTATGTTTGTAAACCCTACTGCAATTTTATCCGCTAATTTATATTCATCCAGAGCTCCTCTGGGAACACCTATAGCATTGATGTAGGTGGAGGAGTTAGATCAAAAATGTTAGCCGAGCATCTGCTAAACACTAGTCTTTTTTTTTTTTTTTGCATGTGAGAGAGCTTGGAAAATGTTCCTGTGCAGTAAGTTAAAGTTTTCTGCCCATAACCATGAGTGGCGAGACGAGTCATAGCACAGAGTCCCTGAACTTCATGGGAAACCCCTACATATAGTCTGTGGCCCTCGCAGTAGTAGTATAGTCCTTCATAGACATTCATTGACTCTATTATTGATGAAAATGTATGTTGATGTTTTCTATAATTTTCTTCACATCTCTGCGATAAACTGCAAACTTTTAACAATATTTTCATTCTTGCTGCTGATGTAACATTTCATCAACTATGTCTGTTGTTCATTAAAATACCCCCCCCCCCCGGCATAGATTATAAATTGGCACAATTGTACTTTAATTTCCATTTGATTATGCTGAACAGACCGCCAATTTACATTTGCAAGGACTTCATCTGGCCATAGTAGCACGCTGTCTGCAGCCATGTGAGTGAGAAAACCAGAAGCTACTGATCTGACAGCTCTGCTTATATTTTCTCTGCAACATTTTAGCGTCAAAACATCCTAAGTGTGTAATGTTAAAATCTCAACATTTGAGCTTATTCTGTTAGCGTGTATAGTGACTCCAATTGTCAGCCAGTCTGGGAATCTCGTCACTAAAAACCAAAAGTACAATATAAACATTGGCACAACTCTTGAAAAAGAAAGAAAAATAGCCATGAAAGCAGTTCTCTATCTAAGATTGTCTTTTCTGAAGCTTAAATTTAAATGATCTCACTTTTGGAAACTGCTCCACATTCCCATCATAGATGGATTGAGAGTGCTGTGACTTTTAACCTCCATTAGCCTACATTTATGTGAAAACACTCCAAGCATCAATTATTGACGGATTAACAAAGATCACTCTACTGATTTCTAATCAATAATTAGAACCTATGTAGTGTTTATTAATGCAATATTGCACTGGAGATGATTTTTATTTTGACTAAAACAAATATTAATAGGAAAAAGTTGCTTTAAACTACAAAGCTGTTGAACATTTGAGATCAGTTTTTAGGTTCGCATGATTAAAAAGAATCAAATATCTAAATCAATGCACCCCTAATCCAAAGGGTTACATTTTTATACTTTTTCATTTGTGAAGTACATTGCTATTTACAGAATCTGAGAACCAACGAATGTTTTCCGCATATACTTTTTCCCAATGTTTTCTCTAAATAATGAAATAATCTTGAGAAAACAAAGTTGATTCCTTCCTTCAAAAGCATCCACTAAACCTGAGTTTAACACACACACACCAATCATCAAGAAAATGTGTTTTCTTGAGATTATCTAGTGATCTCAAGAAAACGATTGAGAAAACGTATATGCTGAAAATGTCCACTTTCAGCTTCCGTATCTATTTTTGCTTTTACAACTTAACATTTTGCATGTTGAGCTTTGGCTTCATTTGACCAGAGCTTTAGTTGTACAGCCATGTCTTTTTAGGTTTGCAGTTGTGTCATAATTTTTCTATTTTCAGATGATGGATTGAACATTTCTCTGCTTAAAGTGCAAAGTTTGGCTCATGTTTTATAATCCAACTCTGTGCTAATCATTTTTCATAACTTTTTTCCTGAATTGTCTCCTGTGTTTCTTTCTGGTGCTGTTTGTTTGGTAATGTTTTCAGAGAAACCTCTGTGGTTTTCTCAGCAGAGGTATTTTAATAACAGAGATTAATCATATTAGTATTTACGGGTATCAGAGTTTAAAAGATTTGTATAAACAAGGTTTAGTTGCGTGTTATTTTCACCTAGTCATAACACACAAACATTTGTTGGAGTGATGTGAGAAAATGTAAAAAACATTCAAGGAAACAATTATTCAAGGCTAAAAAACCTCTTTAATGACATGCTAAACAGTGTAAATGATCTGCTGTGAGCCTTCGTAGTCAAACAAATAAAAACACCCACAAGCTCTTAGCATTGTGTCAATACAAGCAGCCACTGGCTCTGCAGGAAACCCACGGAGCAATTCACTCATGCGTTTAGCTTAGCAATCTAGAATAACATTAGTTCTGCTCTGACAATGTTTTCTTTCACCTGTCCAGACAGGATTCCCACTTTGTTCCCTGAATATATTTCTGTTAACGGTGGAGAAAAGGTTTGGAGAAATTGGAGCACAAATGTTTTAGACTGATGCTACGCGGAGTGATATGGAGGGACTCTGGCATCAACTGGTTTTGTGTTAGAATAAACAATATGCAGCAGTAGAAACAAAGATTTTTTTTTTGGAAAGAATCACAGACGATTGTAAATTTGTTTTTTTCCCCCCCATCTTTTGTACATTGATAAAATCGACTTGAAGAACCTGATATTGTGATGCACAGTACCGTCACGTATTCTGCAACATCGCCGCAATCATTCTTACTCTTCCTACCGTTTCTCATTTACTTCTTGTCGGCGGCTCCACCTAGTGGCGTGGAGTGATATAGCACGACATAACAAAACAGTTTTGTTCACTGATTTGCTGAATAATTAGAAAATCTAATGGTTTAATTTAAAAAAGAAAACATAAAGGTATTTAAACTTTTACATATTTTTTAACATTACAATCACAAACTTATTCTATTTGGCTTTTATGTAACTGACCAGCACAGATATGTGTGACATGGAGGGAAAATTATACTGTATAAATGCAGATTTGTGTTTAACCCCATCTACTCTGATATGAACAGAAACAGAAACACAAGGCATTAAAATACAAAGAGAAGTAAAACAAAACAGCCGTGGCAGGAGGAAGTCAGGGAGACTAAGGGAGGGAGACTAATTAACACAAATAGAGCTATGAAAATATCTTCAAAAGGAAAGATGAACACAGATCTAAGAGAATTAACTCCAGATCCAAGCAAGGTGGTAGGAGAAAAAAAAGTTGTTTTCTAACAGAGTGTATTAATTAAATGTTACAAACTTGAATTTAAATTGAATAATAAACACTGACAAGGTTAAGTACATATGAATTGAACATTACGTCTCCATCTCTGTTGTGTCCTGATGGACTCTCTCCCTGCTCACCACTCATTGATCCCAGATTCTCAGGAAACAGATCCATGTGAGAACAAGTCATGCATTTTGATGCTCATGTTGCCTCCATATTTCAGAAAGTTGACCTGATTGACCAAAACCAATGTGATTTTTGGATTCAGCACAAACCCCCAGACAATTTTTTTGGCTGCTGACCGCTGTTATGAGTATTTACCACATTGCAAATTTTAAACTGTAGAACTTTTTTGCAACTTCATCAGTGCAGAACCAAAAATTTGTGTCAGGTTCAAACTAAAAGGGATCAGACCCTTCGATGAAAGCGCGACCGATCAGACGGGTAGCTGTCCTCGCAGGGGCCAATAACTGATCTTCACAGTACAAAGCTGCGCAGCCTCTTTTCATGTCACTTTCATTGAGTGGAGGGCCACCGTGTGAGCTCTGTAAAGAGGCTGTGCCCATTCAAGGGACTAAAGAGGACAAAGCTGAGCTCGCCGTGGTGCCACACAGACTCACAACCAAAATAGGAACGAAGCAAAGCGACAAGGGAGGGCTCAAGAGAACAAGAGGCGGGGAGTGAATTATGTTAAATTCATCTGCTGAATACATTTACTGGAAACTGATCAAAAACTAGACCTCTGTTCAGAGACATTTCACTTATTAAAGGAGATAAAGTGACGGATATTACATATAGTTGATGCCTGAAGACATGCGCTGAGTCTCATTGGAATAATACAAACACTATGCATCAGTTTGCATGAAAATATTTAAGAAGATGCACTTTATGTGCACATCACAGACAGACACCATGGATGAAGCTGCATGTTGGTTTCCTTCTTCTTCTTCTGATGGAGCTCTGCAGTAGGATGCAGGTCTGTGTCTCCATCTGTTTGTTATCACAGATGACATCCCTGCTCTGCTCGCTCATCCTGTTTGGCTCAGCAGTCGCATCTCTTCTGGGTGAGTCCTGCAGGCTTCTCTTTCCCACTATACACCAAATAACTTTAATTACAACAATGCATTGGATTTACACCCTAACCGTATCCCAGTTTGGATTTGAGGAGTGCACAATGATGTTGTCTTGCTAATCCACAATTAACAAAGAGCAAACAAATTTAACTGAAATATCATCTTTAAAGAATTAAGATGATGTAGGAAAATTTTTTCTCAACTTGGAGAGATTGATATTGGTTCATAAATGACTTTTACCTTTTAATACGGTTTCTTTTAATTTTATGCATGTTTATGTCCAGGACAAAGCATTTAAATAATTCTTCAGCAACACAATGTATGCACTAAGATGCAAAATGCATCATAAATCCATAGGATTTATAGCAGCTTTAGTTTGCATCATAAAGTTCTTGCACCATATAATATTTATAGTAAAAACTAAATATATGTTATGTAGAAAACAATTTTTAGCCGTGAGAAAATATTTTTGCAGAAGTTTAAAATACTGCTCTGAGAAAGGATTGCTAGTCAGAAAGTATCGACTCCTTTTGGTTTGTATTTTTAACAAAATGCATCCACGGTGTCACTGTGCATGAATTTATGCTTTATTGTTACCACTGGATGTTTCTTATTGTAATGAACTGTGGTTATTGTGGTGGAGGATGGATGCGGTGGACCCAGGTATTGGTGAAAATGATGGTTTTAATGAAGAGAAACACAAAATCCAGGCAGCACAGGTGAGCAGTGAGGCTAGGAGCTCTGTCACTGGTAGCAACTGGAAACCAGCTGATAGGTTTATTTTGTCATAACCTGCAAAGAATCAGCCAGAGACATAATTTTTCTAACACCAGCACACGAATGAACCAGAGCAGGGTAGACCAGACACAAGGATCCGACAGGGAGAAGGGCACACAGGTGAGTTTAAATACACAGGGAGATAATCAGGGGGAACAAGGAACAGCTGGAGACAGTCAAGGGAAAGACTCAGTAATATAGAAACATACACAAAAAACAAATCCTTACACTTATTGAAATTTTGATGCAATTTACACCCTGCTTTGCTTTTCATATATTGATTCACCCAGTAATGTTGACTCCATCAACCTTTAGTTCTATTAATTTGCCAGGAAATTTAATTTATGAACCTTTTTATGAATTGTTTTATCTGAATTCTACCATAAACTTGAGGCATTTATTATCCATAGTCACTTCAAAAACAATATTTTTTTCTATCCTTTTCATCATCCTGATAGTTTTTACACAAACCAAATGGAAAACAGTTATAAATAAGCACATATTCTGTGAGAGATTCCAAACTTCCCCAGTGGTTGCATTTCTGAATGATAACTGGATTTAATATCTGTTAAACGTGTCTCTAATATTTCTGGTTTCCAGGTTTGGAGGATGTTTTCTTTAGTCCCCAGGACCAGACAGTGAAAGAAGGAGAGGCTGTTTTCCTGCAGTGTGTGTCTGGAGAAAGTTCGCCTGCAGCAAACGTCTCATGGCTCAAAGACGGACGGATCGTCACAAGAGGCAGACAGTTTCAGGTGAAGCAGGTCGAAACAGAACATTTTAATTGGTTTTTACATCCTAATTGGTCGCTTAGAGAGACATTAAGCAGATTTTTTTTCAGAAAAAAATATGTTTTATCTAGATCTTGTACTTCTAAGTTCTGTCTAAACTTTTAACATTTTAATTTATCTGCAGTCTGTTTAAAAACTCCTGATTAACTCTGACTGAACAGTTTGATAGCTTTAAAACCTTCTCAATCACCTACAATGATGCTAATGATGCCAATTATCGTTACTTTCCAGATTTCTAGAACTCACTCAATTAATAAAAACCAAATTCAGTCAACAAGGTCATATTCTAATTTAATCTTGAATCTATTGCTGCTGATAAACTCTCTTCTATTAAGTGAAAAAAAACATTATTTTTTGTAACTTCGTCCTTGTTCTTTTCTTTTGATGTTTTTCTTTTGCTCAGGATTTTTACGCTGATTTTTTCTTCGTATTTGTATCAGCATAAAAAGCTGAATGCATTTAGATGGATCATTGTCAGAATGTGTTTGCTTTACATGCTACTTTCTCAATCAATCTTAAATATTTGATTAGACGAATCGCTTATTTTGAAATCTGAAGTTTTTGGTAGCTTGGAAAGAGACGCAGAGAAAAATAACACATTTAGATAAAAAGTGTCATTTTACTGATAATTTAACAAAGCTTTCTGATTTCTTTCATGTTAAGGGGGAATATGGAGGAGGACAACAGAAGAAAACTTCAGGCACGCTGCACCTTTTCAATGCAACATTGCAGGATGATGGGATATATGTTTGTGTCGCACACAACTCTCTGCTGAACATCAGCAGGAGGAGTAAACCAGCTAAGCTAACTGTGGAAGGTGAGAACAAACTCTTTTAAACACAAACAGCCACTTCCTGAAAAACGCTTGCTCCACCCACAACATTTATGACTAACTCAGTCTGTGCGGTAGGTGTTCCTCTGGGTCCGAAGCTCGTCCAGGGCCCTGACAACATCACGGTTACCATGGGAACTGAGGTCTCCATGCAGTGCACAGTCCGTGGCTTCCCTGTTCCCATGGTGCACTGGTTCAAAGACGGCTGCCTCCTGTCGAGGTGCTCGGCCGCATTCAGCCTCCTGAACAATGGGCAGCTGCTCATACTGAGGTCAGACACTCCAGAGGACAGCAGAGAAACATTCAGTTTCTGCTCTCCTGACAGGCTCGTTTTAATGCTGCACAACACGTCTCAAAGCATGTGTCAAACTCGAGGCCAAATCTGGCCCGCCGTAGATTTTTATGTTGCCCTCTAGACTCCAAATTACATCAATAAGTCCCACCAGTTTCTCACAAATCTGCAAAATTCTGATAAAATCAACAGATTGCCACATTTTTTCTAATTTTACTGAAAATGTTTTTCTCAAAATTGGTCAAAAACATTGGGTTAAATGGACTGCTGCCTCAGCCTTACTTGATTATAGTCTGTGACTGTTACAGCGAGGAATAAAATCATACATTAGAGCAAATATCATAAAGATTCCTTACAAATATTTCTAAATTAGCACCACAAAATCTGTAATTTTGACTAGAAAAAAACACAAAAACAAACAAAATCCTGGAGTGACATCTATTTATTACTATTTTAACAGTTTATTGGGTTTTATCAATACAATCTGGCACAACTGGTCCTCTAAGAGTGCTCAGATTAGTGATATGGCCCAAAATGACACTGAGTTTGAGCTGGTAGAAATGTTGTCCTTTGCTTGTCTCAAATTCTACCATAGAAAACGTTTTAAAAAAAGAACCTGCAGCCCTAACTCCAGTCACTGATGTGAATCTGGTCGCTACAACCCATAGATAATCAGATAAACAGATGGTGATTCACAGGTACGTCAATAATCAAGTACCAGAAATGTGATATACATTCAATTCCTTCCTGATGTTTCACATATAATAGGAAAAAAGACTGATGGCAACATCCTTAGTGATTCTAACTCCACCAAACATACACGTACAAACTCACAAATACTCGTTTTAGTGATTTGCTTAAATGTATCATTCATTAATGAACGTTGGTTGTTTATTTTATATTTGGTGAGTTGGAACCATGTCTTGATTTATTTTTGTCAAAAAAAAGTTTTTTATGAATTTAGTTTTTGTTTGATTTGTATTTCATTTCTCATAATCACTGTAGAAAACCTTGGTGTTTTAGACCAATGTTGCCCTGAGGCAACAAACCCAGATCTGGTTCTGGGAGGCGTCAGGGTCCGATTTGATGATTGATATGTAATCAGGGACCACAAGCTCCCAAATAATGCAGGAAAATATTTTTCCCCCAAAAATAAAAAGTCATGCCATAGAGGGCTAATTTGTAAAAATTATAGAATATATAGGTTGAAATATTAATGCTCTGGATTATAATGTTGGAGAAGCAGCTGACAAAATCTACAGTTTCTTTCATCTGGTCTTAATCTTGATGAAAATTGTATTTGTATTTAAATTAAAGTCCGGCAATTTACAAACCCACAAAGCTCAACATCAGTCTTTATTTTCATAAAGTGAATGATTTTCTTTCAACATTAGTGTTTTATTTTTGAGTTTACTGCAGCTTTGCAAACAGTTCTTTGATTACATTTTTATGAGTTCTGTTTCTGAAGATCATAGCAACGTTAGTAAATCCTATTAGTACGAGTACTAAGACAAAAACGGAAGATTTTGAATCTTTGAATTTGCGTTTTTATCTGCTGAAATCAAAAGTTTCATGTGTGTTTGTATTAGAAATGTGACAAAGCAGGACGAAGGCTGGTATCACTGTGAAGCATCAATCCAGGAAGAGACTATCAAGTCACAGTCAGCTTTCCTGCTTCTAGCCGGTACTTTGAATTTTAACAAAATTATCAAAAAGCAATTACTGTCCCACATTTGAACATGCAGTCATGTGTTTTCAGACATGCATTGGAGTTTTGTGCAGCAGCCCTCAAGCCTGACTGTCAGGAGAGGAGAAAACGTGACGCTCACCTGCAGACCTCCATACAGTCGACCAGAAGCTGATGTGTCCTGGTTCAAAGGCAACCAGCTTCTCTCTCCAGCAGTAAACATGACTGTGTTACCCAGTGGAGACCTCTTCTTTCACAGGTCTCTCTTTTAAAACACATATAATTGGATAAATTACTAAAATATCTTCCACTCTAGCAAAACTTTCTGCATTTTTCATGCTTTTCCTTCAGCATCCAGGAGCATGATGGTGGCGTTTACTTCTGCAGGGCGTCGAACTCTCACCTCCAAAGATTCCTTACTTCTAGAAGAGCGACTCTGACTGTGCTGGGTGTGGGAAAAACACAAAACTACAAATGCTGCCCCAGAATGCAGGGCAAAAACACACAATCTTAAGTGTTTCTGTTCTAGTTTATAGTGCAAGTATCTTAATACACTTGAAATAAGACTAAACTAACTTACAAGTAACTTTTCAGCAAGTAATTGGGACTTAAAATGACAAGAGGCCCTAAAACAGCTCATTCTGAAAGTAAGTTGTCTTACTTCAAAGTCTACTAATATATTTGGACTAGAAACTAGACCAAAACACTTGTTAAGATTTTGTGTTTTTCCAGAGTCGCATGAAAAAAATGAGTTTGGGTTTCAGAAACTTTATTTCTTCTTTCTCTTTCTTCCTGTAGCTCCTCCTTTAGTGAAATTGTGGCCCACAGTATTGATGGTTCCTGTGGGAGCCCCAGCAGTGCTGCAGTGTGAGGTGTCCGGTCATCCTTTGCCCTCCATCAGCTGGATGAAAAGAGGCCACTCCAAGCAAACCGGAGGGAAAGTTGCACTAGGGTAGGTTGCCATGTTGGTGTGTTGAATAAAACACTTAACAAAAATTTTAAAAAGCGATACTGTTTAAAAATCTCATTCTTTTGTTTTATTCTCGCAAAGAATACAAGTGTCTTGTTTTTCCATGTTTTTAAAGGGAACCTGTTATGCAAAATTCACCTTTTGCACATTTTGTACTTCCTTTTTGGGTCTCTACTGCTTCTAGAAAACACCCACTCATTTCTTGGCAGTAAGTTAATGTTGTTTTACTATCTGAAATATGAGCCATTTCCAAAATGTCCATGGACCTTACTGTAATCTTACAACACAAGTAGAGATCCAGCACATTTGGTCAGCTGGTTTTACCGCTATATGCGCTGTACAATGGCTGCTGGAAAAGAGAAGTGTTTTTGTTATTGACTTACCATCTAGAAACCACTCTCTATATTTTTGTTGGTTATGCAGGAGGCTCTACTTCTGCTTTTCAAAGATGTACGGTTGTATGATTGCACATTTTATTTCATCCACTTTCACATGAGTGTAAATGTTGAGTTTGGGGACGTGGCCATCAGCAGGTTATTTTGATTTAAAATGACAAGAGGCCCTAAAACATCTCATGACACTAAAATCTCATTATTTAAGGATGAATCTGCACAAAAGATCTAATGAACATATATTGTATAACCCATAGATCTGTCCCAACCTGTTCAAGGAAGCATAATATTTCACCCTTAAAGTTGTCTTCTACACAGTGTTGATCTGCTTTTTCTCTAACTTTGTATCCAGTGCTTGAGTATTTGAAAAATATAATTTCTTACTTATTAATTGACTTCATTCGTACCGTGTGCCTCTCTCATCCAGACAGAGAAATGCTACTCTCTACATCCAGTCAGCCAGGATCTACGACGAGGCGGTCTACGTGTGTGAAGCCTCCAACGTTTTGGGAAGAAGCCACAGCACAGCCCTGCTGAGAGTTGCTGGTAACCCTTACTCTTACTTTGTACTGAATTTATATCTAAAGGTTCTTGGTCCAAAATAAGAAAAGTCTACATTCATGATGATGTTGTGATACAATAAGCTAAAAAACACAACCTTCTCTGGGAATGAAGCACCGTTTCCACAAATCAGTAATCAAATCATTTTCATCTTGTCTTAAAATGCATAAAATATACATTTTGTGTAGTTTTTGCTTAATTACTGCTCTTTTTTGAGTCTTTATATTCCAGGTAACAAATAATCAATTACTAAATTAGTTGATGAGTATTTGAATAATTGATTAATCATGATTAATCCGATTAATCGTTTCAGCCCTAATCATTATATATTCAGGATTTATCTTTTTTTTCCCCTCCCCTCCACGGGGTCTTTTTGTGGGCTCTAGTGTCCCTTATATTAAAGTAGGCTGACAGAAAAGGGGGAGGGAGAGGGAGGAAGACATGAGGTAAATGTCGCCGGGTCCGGGATTCAAACCCGCGACGGCCACGTCGAGGACTCAAGGCCTCCAAACGTGGGTCGCGCTGTCCCTACGCCACCACAGCACGCCCCAGGATTTATCTCTTTGATTAACTGTTCCACTACAGCTCACATTGAAAAAGAAATTATAAATTTGTCAAACATGGACAATAAATAACTAATAACTCAAAATATTCCATGTTTTGTTTGGGCAATTATACTTGCAGCAGTCGTATGTACATAATGGATCCTTTCTTTTTTTCTTCTTATTTCCAGTGAGTCCCATTATTGTGACTTTTGCAAGCAGAGTGAGCAGCACCGCCGGGTCATCAGTGGTTCTGCCCTGCAGAGCAGTTGGGGTTCAGCCCATCACATACAGCTGGACCAGAGCAGAGACTCGCTCTCCCATCAGCCGCACTGAAACCAAGCATGTTGACGGTGAGTCCTGGATGCGAAGTTTCATCTCCACACTCAGCCTAGATGCAACTACATGTCAGCTCTGCTTGATTCATAACTTATGTAGAAAATGGAGCCCTGCACATTTCCAGAGTTCAGCATTCGGATGCAGGAGAGTTCGTCTGTACTGCTGAGAACAGAGCTGGACGCCACCAGAGATGCACAGTCCTCACCGTCACAGGTGTGTTTATTCCTCTTCAGAAGCTGCTTTAAATTACAAATGTGCGCAAAGCTATGTCGTTATTCCCCTAATGTCGGAAAAAACTAACAATTTCGCAATTGCAGTGTTTCCATTAAATGAGAAATGCAATTAAAATCACGTGAATAAGTCTGTTCACTCGATAAGTCATAAAAATAGCATGCAGCGCCTCATCCTCCTACTACTTCCTGTCGTCTTTTCCGTCTTTTCAGTCAGTAGTAGCATCCTGCTGTTGGTCACATGACTCGTGATTTAAAAAAAAGTGTTTCCATTGCAGTTTTATTGAAATACACGGATTTTGATGCAGCTGAAAAACAACCTCATCCCAGCACAAAAACGTTTTATCTAAAAATGTTTTGTCAAAAAATTCCATGTTTCCATTGAGCAAATTTATTTTCATAATTACAATTCGCACAATTATCTGTGAATGAAAAGGCAGCAGTTCATACAGATTAAAATGGAATTAAAACAGAGAATGATTCAAAGCTTTACTTGAAATCTGGCGATTTAATTACTTTTTAATCTTTCTGGAGGTTTTTTCTTCTCTTGTTTGGATTTAATTATTGATTCTGTAAATATTTCTTATACTAAAACTACAAAGAGTGGAATCGTTTATTTGTAATGAACACTTAAGAATACAACACTTATGAATTATTTCTCTTTGACTTGGTTTTGAATCTCATTGGTTGCAGTTGGAGCGTTTATGGACTGTAAGAACTATTATTATTATTTTTGTGTGTGCCTGTGTGATTTAGATCAAATAAACTATCTAAATGTTTACTATTAAATGTGCAACTGAAAATCAGATTAACTCTGCAAAAACATGACAGATAAGTGACCTGAAAAAGATGGATTTCTGCATGAGTTTCTGTTTCTGATTCTCCTTGATGCTGTTTTTGCTGCTAAGCTGAAGATCGTCCTGCTTATAGAGAGAAACAGACAAAGCTGGTTCTGTCTGCTGTGAGTAAAGATGTGAAAACCTTTCCTCAGGCTTGTGTGGAAAATCATTGTGCAGATTGTTTATTTGCTTTTCATGCATCATTTCAGTTCTCAACAAAGCTTCATAAATGGCGACGTTCCCTTATTTATCATTATAACATGCAACATTTGTGGTTTTCATCCATTTGATACCTTTGTGGTTAATGATGTTTCAGGGTCAAATGAATTTGTTCTCATGAAATCCTTTGTTTTGATATTTTTAAGAGCTCTAATGTTAGCGAAGATCATCATGTTTCAGCTGAGCAGAACCTTCAACCAGCTCATCATCCCCATCTGATGGCTCAGCAAAAGTTAACAACATGTACGTATTTTCAGAAAAAGCTCTCTGTAGGTAACAATAACTACTTTTGTTTTTGCATGATTGTCAGCTTGTGTTGTTTTGTTTTCTGGGTGTGACGTTAATTTTTTTGAATGGTTACGATTCAGCGACAAAACATTCCTTCAAGATTTTAAAGACATCAACTTACATAGGTTTGTTTTCCTTTATTTTATTTTTAACTTCAATTTTTCAAATTCTTTGAACCAAAGTTGTTGCAGAGCATGTCAGACTCACTTGCCTGGTCTCGTTGTGTTTATTAAATTATTTTGACAGATTTTAGTCGTTTTGGTAAACGGAAGAAAGCAATTAGTAAAATTGTTGCAAATCAAAAACACAAAAGACTAAACCAAACTTCTTCTCCACTGTATTTGGGATTAACAATATTCTTGAAATGATTAAATTTCTCAGTTTAAAGGCTAAACAAAATAAGCCACAAAAAAGTAAATTTGGTTTCCTTTAGACTGTTTGAATAACTTTACTTTTATGACAAGGAATTAAAAGGCTGCAGCTTGATCAGCCTCCAGTGACACTAAACAATTAAATAAACGGTATGAAAAATATTTATGAGCATAAAACTGACAACCAAGATCAAACTTTAGTCTCTCTTATAGGTGAACAATGTGTGTTGATAGAAAAAACAGCAAATGCATTAAACCATACACAATGCAAAACACAAAATCTTCTGAGGTATCTTTGGTCTAAGTTTTAGTGCAACTATTATAGTCCACCTTAAGACAAAACTATCTTAAAAGTAACTTTTCAGCAAGTTAAATAAGCTTGTGTTAAGTTTGAGTGATTATTGACTATAGATGCAAAGAGTACAACTTCCACTAGCAGATTTGTTTTAACTTAAAACAGGAAAAATTAGAAAAAATGTCACAAATTATTGACTAAAAACAAACTTACATATTTTTTTGAAAAGTTACTTTTAAGTGAGTTTTGTCAAATTTCAAATGTACTAACACCAAGTGTACTAAACCAAAAGTAAAGTAAAATAAATTGTCAGTTGTGGTTGCCAATTTTACTGTATAAATCTGGTAAAATTTGGATTTATAGGATTTTACTGTACAAATACATTAAAATTCGTATTTATATGGTAAAATTCTGCCACAGCTGCTGGTATTTTATCATTGATGTTTGATGTTTTTATAGTGTACCTACATTTTCCATACACCACTCATTAAAGTTTGTAAGAATTGTTTGTAAACTTGTAAAACAAAGCTTTGAGAATCTGATATTTCTTATTGTTTTCCAACCAGTATTAAAAACAAAACTTTTTACTTTAGTAAAAACCAACATATGAACATTTCCTTCATGATTAATTATATCTCACATTTCAATAAAAGAGAAACATTAACCATTTTTCTGTACATTTCCAGGTTTCAGCTGCAGCAACACAACCACCTCTCCAGCGTTTTCAAGAAAATTCACAGTTGAGTTAAAGGCGCCGCCGTCGAGACCTGATCAGATTTTGGAGGAAGTGATCCATCCAGCCCAGCAGCTTGTTGCTACGCAGATACAGCCTCCAATATTGCCGCCTCCACCGCATCCAAACTTCCTGTCAGGAGATCTCAACCCCAAACTTCCTCTGGAAAAGGATCAACATTTAACTTCTACTAGTCCACCACTCGGTTCAACGCCGGCAGCTACCAGTCAGGGTTTCAGTCCGACATCGACGTCACCACATCAGTTTCTGCAATCTAAAGAAAATAATGAGTCTCCAGTGGATCTAAAAGACAAACTGATGTGGTCGGAAACACCAGTGCCAACACAGATTTCTGTTTCCCAGATTAAAATTAAACCCTCAGATTCAGTGAAAGTTACTTCAGAAGGGGAATTGTATAATTTAAAACCCCATTCTTTCCACCAAAGGAATATCCTCTCCAAAAATGAGACATCGTCACACATTTCTCCAAATAAACCAACTGCTTTGCACTTTTCAGCTTCTCCCCAACAAACAACTCACTGGCCTGCCACACCATTGAGTTTTCTCCCAAAGTTTCATCTTGAAAGCCCCGACATGCAACTTCCACCATCTTTAATCACCAGACCTCCGCCATTACAGTTTGATGATCGACCCACAACAGCAACCTTAAACCCTGGATCATCTCAGCAGCACCACCCAGTATCAGACCCAGTAAACACCAGTCATGTGTACTGGTTGAATCAGGCGAACTCCACACAGAAAGATCAAGCATCCAACAGCACAAAGCTGACAGACTGGAAAAAGAGGAACACCTCCCAATCCCCAATGACCAGCAACGATCCCATGTGGGTGAAATAATCAGTTTTTATTCAACCTTTTGAATATTTTCTCTACATTTAATTTTTTATTTAATGTACTCGATATTAAATAAGAATAGTTCATGTAACAACTATAAGAAATCTTGAATGAAAAGGAGCAGAAAGAAGTATCTGCCTGTTAATTCAGACATTAAAATTAACTTTTTCAACTCATATTTCAAAACACAACAAACTCTCAGCTTATTAATTTCGCTCCATCAAAATGATTTCCACATTTCTTTTAGGTAGAGAAAGAGATTTAGATCTGCATAAACCGACACCTTTAATTTAAATTTATCTTTCTATCGTCATTGTTCTCAATCTAAATTTGACAAAAATCTCACTTCTTGTCAAGTCTTATTTGCTTTCTATTTTTACAAATCTGTTTTTAATATTGCTTGGTAAAAAAAAAAAAAAAGAACACAAATTTTAAGATGATGTACTCTATCAATTATTTAACTGTATAAGTATTGGGTTTGTGTTAACAGCTCTCTTCTGCAAAAGAAGAATCAACTCCATAGAAGTAAATGGTTTTGAATGATAGTTTTCCATTTTTTTGATGCTTTTTTACTCATTTTTATGACCATTCCTTATTTTTCAGGAACACACTTCAAAATATGCTTAGCATAGCATGTAAAACAGGGATGTAGACGCAGCCAAAGAAAAATATTTGAAACACTTATTGAACGCTTAGAGAACTCTTAATTTAAAACCATTTTCAAAGATTTCCTGTAAGTATAAGCCAAAAATTCCCAGATTAGTTTAAAATGTATCAAATTATTGTAGAGGTTGCTTGTTGTGTGAGAAATCTAATTTGTATTCTCTCCCAGAGGAACACAACAGTCGCCATCATGGCTGCCTGCACTTGAGAAACATGACATCCCCATTGTGGTGGGAGTCGGCATATCCCTGGCTTTTATCTTCATAACCGTCACGTTTTATTCGGTCGTCCAGAAGAACGAACCTTTACCTCCAGGTCGAGCAGGTAGCACGTTATTTTATTTTCTGATTGTCCTAAATGGCTGAAAAATTCAGATTTTTCCACAAAACTAGCAGATCGAGATTAGTGTCCTTACTTTCACAACACATTGAAATCACTGTGTTTACATGTCAAAAGACAAGAAGCATTATTTTAAATGCCATTAGTAGAAACATATTAGCTTAAAATGTATTAGATTGTTTTAGTGATTTGCAATACATGCACAGATATAATAAAACAATAATCCTTTAAATTCTTTTTTAAATAAAAAGGTTTCAAGACAGATTTATGTCTGGAGATTAACTTTGTCATTCAAAAATTTTACTCTCACTTCCAATTCTGTATTTTGACTCAGCAACAAGATATATCTGACAGTTACATGTAAAATAAAAAGTTTGATTGTTTTTTTTTTACCTAAAAATGGCTTGCTTCACACCACATGTGCTAACAAATTAGCTGTCAATACTTTACAGTAACAGGTTGACAAGCTGAACTCTTGTCTTGATGTGAAACAAGCATTAATGTTGTAAAGGTCATGGAGAGGACAGTATTATGTAAAATATGCCCCAGAAAATGTTAATACTCTTATGAAATAAGAGAATTAACTAAATTAATTTAATTTATTTATCCTAAAACAATCTAAATGTAGGTACATTTCTGCTTCTTCATAGAAAGCTAAATGAGTTTCAAATAAAGACTGCTTACTACTTTTAAACATGCTTTTATATGAGCCAAGAAAAGCTAGCCGACATAGTCTGTTTAGCTTTAGGTTAAATAACTTTTTCCACATAAAGGTTTAACAACCTCTTAAAGCTAAATAACATCCAGGTGCTTTTAATATTAAATCTATTTCAAAATTAAACCTTTACATCTTTTCTGTTTTGTTTTACCAAAATCTTATCTAAATCAGTTTCTTAGCCTATTTAATGTAAGCTAACATAAACTAAATCTAAGCTTTTCATTTGTTTAGTTTTTCCTATCAACTAATGAAAACAGCTTTAAAAAGTTACATTGAAGACTAATAAAAAACAAAACATTCTATGTGAAACAGGAAAACCCAATTACCGAACTCACTTTAGTTAACTAAATTAACTAAACTAGCTTTTTTTGATTACTTTAAGGGAAACTTGGTAAAACATTTAATCAGCTAAATAAAGCAACTTTCAACATTTAGCTCTTGTTACTGGTAAAGTCATTTATTCATAAAAACGTGGCTGTTATTTTCCTCAATTATTATTATTTTTTTCATGTTGACAGAATTGGCTAAATTAGCTTATCGTCTAAGCAATCTTAACAAAACCCCCCTTAATTTTAATGTTAGCCACATCCTTGGCAGCTCAAAGGAATCTTGGAGTCCCAAAAAGACATGCTGACCACCAAGCTGCTGGACACACGTATGAAAACAGGTGAATATAAAACTACAAAACACAAAAACATGCAAAAGGCAGCCCTGAGGATCTTAAACAAACATAACGTAACTTAAACATCAGCTGTCTGTGTGTGCAGAGCTTTTGAGGATGATGACTCTGTCACCGTGATTGAGCAGAGCCCCAACACGTCAGATACTCGGGCCCGACCTCCAGGGCCCAGCCTGGTCATTGTGCAGATGGAGCCAACATTTGAGGAGATTCAAGATGTCTGCCACCCTGCAGCGGACCACTACTCAGTGACTGTGGAGACTCATCCTGAGCCCACTGTTGACACCAAGGTCTGAAATCACACATATAAAATTAATTTTACTAATTTTAACCTAATTTCCAAGCATTAGGTTAGGAAATTAGAGGGAACTTATTAGGCTTTCTTGAACAGGTTAGATCTACGGGCCGCACAAAACGTGTTCCTCCCAATTTTTACACAAAATCATTCTTAGATTATGAGATTTTAATCTGATCAGTTCTGCCCATTTTGAGCTCCTTTCATAATGAGCTGTTTTAGGGCGTCTTGTCACTTTAAATCAAAATAAGCTGCTGCTCGCCACGCCCCCTAACTCAATGTTTACACTTGCATGTGGAAATGGCTGCAACAGATGCGTAATTATACAACCGTATATCTTTGAAAAGCAGAAGCAGAGCCTCCTGCACAATCAACAAAAATGCAGAAAGTGGTTTGTGGATGGTAAGTCAGCAACAAAACACTTGTCTTTTCCAGCAGCCATTGTACAGCGCATACAGTGGTAAAATCAGCTGACCAAACATGCTGGAGCTCCACTTGGGTTGCTAGGTAACAGGCTGGGTGTGGCTGGGGTTGCTAGAAAGCGGCACATTGTTGCTTAACAATCAGGAGGTTTTTAAAACAGGTAATTTTCCAGACACCAATAAATATTAACTTATTGCCAAAAATCGGCTTTGTGTTTTTCTTAAACTGTTTTTAGAAGCAGTTGAGACCCAAATGGAAAACATAAACATAAACAAAAACCTAACAGGTCCCCTTCAACAAAATCATCAATACTTTTTGGGGATTTCTTTTTCTTTCTTTTTTCCACCCATTTTTAAGATATCTACAAGGATCCACTTAACTCCTTTTTCTATGGAAGAGGATTAGGGCCAATAATTAAAAAAAAGAATCCTGACTTTAAACTCTAAATCTAAATATAATTGTGTGTCTGTCAAAATGAAAATAACCAAACATTCTCAGGTGTACGTTAATTATGTTGTTATTATATAAAAATAATCACATAACTGTTTCTTTCTTGCCATAGGATTTGTAAGACTTTGCTTTTTAGCCTGTCTCAAAAGTATTTGGTAGATTTTTTTCTAATTTTAAGATCTTCTTCTGTATTTTTCAGATTGACTCGTCGCTGGAGGAAGATAAGAGATGCAGTTTGTCGCTGCCCAGCATCCAGCTGCAGTCCACTGAGGACTGGACGAGCATCTCAGGGGACAACCACAGCGCATGCCAGGACGCCTTTCCCCCTCCATCCTCTTTACCCTCTCGCTCCCCGTCCCCGCCCTCCAGACGAGAAGACACTCTACACTCCTCTCTAACGCTGCGCAGCGCGGAGCCTTGTGCTGCACCCATCCACCACAGCCTCAGCATCTCACACGGCAGCCCTCCTCTGCTCGTCTCACATCACGTCTCTCTGGGGCTCACCTCTGTTGCTGTTGACGTCCAGGTCTATCCTGCAGCTTCTGCTTCAACGGCAGTAAGCAGCAGCACTCACATCAACTCGGCTTCGAACTCAGCCTCTGTGACTGCGCCGTTGTTTAGTCCTCCGTTGTTCAACAGCCAAGAGAACGACGATCGATCGACGGGCAGGTTGCATCAGAGTAAATAGCTTCTGACAGACGTTTGACCAAGGAGGAGACGGTGAGCACTTGTATCTTATCATAAACAAACTGTAAATACTTAGCATTAGAGCTATTAATCGTATTAACCGATTAACCGATTATTCAAATAATCGCCAACCAATTTAGTAATCGATTAATTGTTAACTGGAGTATACAGGCTCTAAAAAAGGTCATTGGCTGAAAGAACAACATTGTCAGAGTCGTAATTAAACCAAAAACTGTACAAAAATTTTATACATTTTGCATTTAAGATAAAAAAAACTCCTCAAGTGACGTAGTTTTTGCTTCATCTGGTTCAAATTGTGTAAAAAAAAATCTATTAAGCACCTTTTTCTGTCCAGTAATGAATCGGTTAATCCAAAATATAAAGATATAGCTGCACTATACTGATAAGTCAAGCAGAAAGCGCTGAGCTTTTAACATGTTGATAGAAGTATTTTGTTCGCTGCAGAAGCATTGTTTGCTATAAATGATCAAGCTTTCACTAAAAGAATGTTATGTTATTGCATTGTAGGCAATAGCATATTTATTTGCATCTTTTAATGTATTTTTTATTTTGTATAAAAGATTTCTGTCATTAAATTAAAAAAATTTACAATGTGACAATTTTTTTACCAGATTAATTGATTAATCATCAGAATAGTGACAGAATAATTGATTACTAAAATAATCGTTAGTTACAGCTTTAATTATATTGTATTCAAATAGAAAGTATGTTTATTTTAATTCATGCTGAGAGATTGATTTGCTGGTTTAAAAGTTACATATTGTACATCTTTAGACATGTTTAGTCTTTTTGAGTTTATTTTGCTCTTAACCACAAAGGCCCACACACAACTGTTCTGACTTTCTGAAGTATTTTCAAGGTTTCGTTTTGGATTTTGTCTGCATTTTTGCTCATTGTCCACCCAAAAGTAAAAATTGTCAGAAGAATGTACAAAACAATAACACAAAGCACACTCTGATATATTTTAAACATAATGTCAGCATCAATCAGTACAATCCTTAGACTTATTAGATGAAAACTTGATGTTAATTTGAAAGATATTACCTTTCTTATCCTATTTTCCCTATATTCGAACGCACATGACTTTTGATTGTGTTTTTTTTGCCAGTGTTATATGTATGTATTTATATTCTCTACTCTGCTATGGTTATTGCTGAACACGGGCACAGTAGTATATTATTCATCTCAGAGATGTTGAGTGCTGTTTAGATGCTGACTGGCAATAAATCATGAGTGGTAAACAAAGAAAAAACAACATAACATTAATGAATCTGAACGATATAATGAAGAAAAATAAAAATGGAGGACGCATTATTGAATTAAAACATGTTTTTAGTATGTAAAACTTGTTTTGTTTTGGGTAAAGCAGGTTTCTTTTTTTTTTTATCTCTGCACCCTGGGGATAAAAATCTTTTCGTCTTTGAATATGTTCATTTTTTTATTTATTTATTCTTTATCGTATCTGTATATAGTTCAAGTAAAATCCTTTAAATGTTTTGTGTTTAGTAAAACAGCCAAGGAACCCTTACTTATGACATCTCATTCTTTATAACAAGGTATTTGACTGTTACGAGATATTTTTGTTTACCAAAGGAGGGTCACTGTCAATAAAACCCTGACATTTCACCCTAAGTGTTGGCTGAATGTTTCATGTTTAATTGGCGGTTCTAGCAAAGTCAGCATAACTGACGAAATCGAAGGGTATTGCGCCGTTACTTGGCAACCGCAGCCGAACCCAGCCCGTCACCTAGCAACACAAGAAGAATTCCACCACATTCGGCACGCCTGGTTTTACCGCTGGATGCGATGTGTTCTGTTGCTGACTTACCGTTCAGAAACTTCTCCTTTTCAAATATGTGACGTGAGCGTTGAGTTGGGGGCGTGGCCAGCAGCGGCATATTTGGATTTAAAGTGACAAGAGCCGTTAAAACAGCTAAAACATAACTGACTAGACTACAATCTCATTACGATTTTGTGCACAAAATGTAAGTAATGTGTTTTTATAGCCTATAGATTTATTCTAACCTGTTCATGAGGTCACCTTTAAAAAAATAATATTTTTTGTCCATTTCTGAAATTGAAGGAAGTTTGAAAACAACCTAAAAACATCTCTCTCCGATTTTAGCATATGCAAATATTTTAGTAATCATAACTGACCTAAAACAGCTTAAAGTTTAGTTTGTTTTCATATTAGGTCGTTATGTGATTTTATATTCTGTAGATCTGTCTGGTTTCAACTTTTTCATGCAGGTACAGGTTATTCTCAACAACTACATTAACTTTATAAATATAAAATCCAGTATGTAATTGGGCAAGACGTGGTGTAGACCCTGGACAGATCGACATTTCATCGCAGGGCAACACAGAGACATACAGGACAAACAGCAATGCATACACTCACACCTAAGGACAATTTAGAGAAACCAGTTAATCTAACCTAAATAAATAAATGAAGGAATACATTCTGGCCTTGTTTTCCTAATGTACTGAAGAAAGATGAGTGTTAAAAAGAGGAAAGAAATGCATAGGAGCAGAAATAATTACATCTTGAATGAAGAGTACACTAGTAAAAACACACAGTAGTGACCCAGGTGCAGCCTGCAGAGGTCAGTATAATCACATATTATGACGGTAAATTGATATGTGAACAGGTATCTGCTATTATCACAGAGTTTAGGTTGGATAAAAAGTCTGTGAGTCCGTTTGATCAAAAACTATCAGTTTTAGTTACCAATAGCAGTTATAAAAAGGTAAATTTTATACAATTTGCTACCCAAAATACCTGAAACTAACATTATTTAAAATATTGTCACAAGAAAATGATATCTAAATAACTTCTGATGTACTGAAACTACTTAATTCAATGTTTCATTCCTCTGTTGTTTGACACCAATTTCCATGTCACCCATAAGCTCTTCCCTCTGCACAGACCTCTGACATGTCTTAAATTGTTGTCACTAATTTACATATAAAATACAGAAGTAACATTATGGAACAAAACCACAGAAGTCTGTTCTCATGACTGGAGGCGCCGCTTTGCTCCCTGAATGACAGAAAGTTTGAGTAACAGATCGCTCCCTTTTACTGTCACACAAAAGGAAAAAAATGGATGAAAATAAACTTTTGGCACTAGTGGTGCAATGCTGTGACATTCTTATAATATAGTTTGCATATTTGTATGTAGTTGTAGTTTGTTAAAAAGAGGAAAGATACACTTTTAGGACATTTCAATGATTTTAGTCACAAACTTTCATCTGAATGTATAATCAATATAGACAAAAAGACTTTTCACTTTACAACAAACTAGCAGGTATTAATCCAAAATTGTACTTAAATATATACAATTTACATTTAAGATTATATGCACAGTGGCGCAGTTGGTAGCACTGTTGCCTTGCAGCAAGAAGGTCCTGGGTTCAATTCCCGGCCGGGGGTCTTTCTGCATGGAGTTTGCATGTTCTTCCTGTGCATGCGTGGGTTCTCTCCGGGTACTCCGGCTTCCTCCCACAGTCCAAAAACATGACTGTCAGGTTAATTGGTCTCTCTAAATTCTCCCTAGGTGTGAGTGTGTGTGTGTGCATGGTTGTTTGTCCTGTCTGTCTCTGTGTTGCCCTGCGACAGACTGGCGTCCTGTCCAGGGTGTACCACGCCTCTCGCCCGGAACGTAGCTGGAGATAGACACCAGCGACCCTCCCGACCCCATTAGGGACAAAGGGTGAACAGAAAATGGATGGATTATAAAAAATCTTTGTCTATAAACATATTCTGCCCAGAACAGCTCAGGTGGCATAGCTTAAGCTTCACCTTGTTCAAATTCTGTTTGAAAAAAAAAATCCAACACCTTTTGCTATCCATTTATTAATTAATAATTTTTTTTAAATAGTCAACAATAATGTCTAGTCAAGCAAAAAGGGCTGAGCTTTTAGAAGTATATTTTATCTGCAGATGCAGCCTTTAAATCAGGGATGTCAAACTAATGTTATTACATTTTAGGAGATAAAATGACAAGTTGCCAATGAGGCTATACTCCTTCCATAGAAAATACAAGCATGAGAACTTGTGAGGAATAACGACTTTAATGGACATCAGTTGAAACTTTCAACAGGCCTTTTAAAAACATGTCAGCTGCATTTTCAGGAGGTAGACCTGCTTAATAACCAGTTTTCCACTGAATTAAAATGAACAAACAAGCTGAATAAACTCCTTTAGTATCAAAATTCTATTTTTCAGTAGACGGTTGTTTATTAAAGTTCGGTGGACGGGTTCCTCGGCTTCACCTCCTCCTCGTTTCGCGGGACATGGAAGTCCACGTACGGGCACCACTTGGTGTTCAGACAGACCAGTTTCTTCAGAGTCGACGTTTTGATGATGTTGAAACCCGTCTCGCCTCCGAAGGTGCTGGGCTTCCAGTACTCTGGAGAGTTGATGGGATTCCCAAACAGGCCTTTCAGGGAGAAAGGGGCTCCCATCTCCACCATGCTCTCTCCGAATATGGAGTTGGGGCGAGTTTTCTCCATTATGAGGCCGGGATAAAACTCCAGGGCGTCAATGTCGCCATAGAGCTCCTCTAAACCTCGAGCTGTTTCTTCATCACCTGTTTGCAGAAAAATTTTAAAGTTTAAATGCATTTCCTGACATCTTGGTATACTTCAGTGCTGCGGGTAACCTTATTATATAGGGGGAATATCTGAGTAGGCATAAAAACTACCACATAATTTACATGTACACACTGCAACAATAAGCTTTTCGTTATCTTTTTTATTAGATGGTAGCAGATTAAAAAACCACAGGAAGGTGGTGATGCAAACATCAGTCAAGATGGAAAGTTTTGCTGCACCTCAAATAAATCAAAAGACGTTTGAGGGTTTTTTTAGGTTGTTGGAGAAAACACAGCTTTGAATGAGCTATAAATATATATATACACATCTTTTTAACAAAATATTACTGTAACATTTAGTAATTTGATCTAATAAATGTAAAAAATTATTATTTTTTCACTACTGAAGTTCAGAGAGTCCAGGAACGTTTGATTTGTTTAAATTAGTTTTTTTGTTGCACAATAAGAATATGGTGAGACACAAAATTCAAAAGGCAAGAGCCATTCAATAAAGCCTGATGTGTATTGATATCAATGAGGGAGGAAACTTCCAGAAGAAAATGGCCTCTTTTCTAAACCTACCAATATATTCAGAGTAAGAAAGCAAACAATTAATCAATTAATGGTTTATTAGACAAAGATTATTTCCTATCGATTAACTAATAACGTCCACATTGACCTTCTTTTAGTGTTGCAGTTTGGCCGCCATCCAGCAGAGGGCGCGAAAGCAAAGTGAGTCCGATACAGAATTCAAGATGGCGGAGTTATACAAGACTGCTGACAGAGAAACGGTCCCGAGTCCTTCGAGGGATAGAAAATGGACTTTATGCGGTTCTGTTTTAAAATATAAACACTCGACAAGCTCCTTTATTTATCACCTAAAAGGCGCTCATTCAACCGAACTGCGTGACGTAGTAAAGGTAACTTTCTCTCAAGCAAAAATTACAGATGTGATGACAGAAAAGCGGAGTGGATAAGGCTGTGGCAAGTCAAGTCTGCTGCCTCATCAACACTCTCTTCTTGGTGGATTAAGTTTTTCAAATATTTTATTCTTTTCATATTTGTATTTTTCTATTCAGCATATATATATATATATATATATATATATATATATATATATATATATATATATATATATATGTTGAAATCTAATATGAGAAAACCACAATTTTCTGTTTATTTAATACAACTGACACAATAATTGTACAATGATGTGCTTCTTTTCTTCTTTTTTTTTAAATTCAGCACATGAAAAATTTGCCTTCCATGTTTTGGAAAGACCATCGATTACCAAGAAAACTTTTTGTTTTTGAGAAAATGGCCGCTTAGATAGGAACAATCAACCTCAGATTAACTCATTAATCGATAACTTGCACAGCTAATTCAGAACAATAATACAATTTCAAATAGTGGGAACAAGGATCCAAACATCATCCAAAGTGAGCAGGAGAGTAGTTATTATCCAGAGCTCCCTGTTAAAATATGACACCTGACTCTCCATATGATTCAGATTCTCCGTAGCTTATTTCATTTAAAAGTATGGCAGTAATTAAATTCTACTGCTTTTCTACACATCTCATGTGCTATTATGCTAATCTACAGGCCTATAATCATGGAGGGCACAAACGTTGCATGCAGCAGATTTCATCAACTTTCTTCACACCTTTATGTGTATGAACTTTTGATGAGTTTACATTTAACCAACTTACCAGTTAATTCATAAAAGGAGGAGTACGGCTTCAAGTTGAACCTTTTTCGGTATTGATTGAAAGGTTGAAGACGTGCAGCTCTGGAATCTCTGATCAATATTTCTGGGACTCGGAGCACCGCTTGGTGAATGTTGCGACCGCCGCCTATCTGAAAGACACACAGTAAGTCTTTTTCAATCTTTTTTTATTATTATTTATTAAAAATAAGATAGGAAAGTATGCTCAACTGTTGCTTAATGGGCTGTAGCACCCAGTTATTATACTTGCAAAGGGAGATTACCCTGAAAGTAGATGAAACACCAGAAATTAGTTAAGGAAGTGTTTTTTAAAGAGGAACTGAACTTTGATGCTAATTTAGAAAGATAAGCAGCAGTTTTGAGAACACCTTATGTTGCAATTCATATCATGAACTTGAAAAACTCACAGCATACATGAATGAGTTTTACATTCTTAATTTTTTTTATTCAGCAAGTTTTCAAGATGAGCGACATCTAAACGATTTCTGTGCATGATACAGGATTCTTGTATTTAAAAAGAAGTTTGGCTTTTGTGGGTTGAGAAAAGTCAACCACAGACAAAAAACAGAAAACATTTCTGCACATTAATATACATCTCTTTGACGAGTCTTAATCAAGTCTTAATCGCTTTAACTCCAGAATTACTTAGAAATGTTGATAACACATATTTCATTGCTCACTATAGTAGACTACAAGCCATTACCTGACATGTTGCATGACTGTGGCAAGAGAAAGAAACCACAGTTTGAGAAATTGGAGAGAAAAGCAGCAGCTAAAGATAAACTTTGTGCAACTGTGGTTCTGCCAGTCGTTACTTCCGTTTCAATAAGCCTTAAGTTTACATTCAGAAAGAAACTTAACAGATCAACAGAGTGTATTTAAAAAAATCAACTGAACTCTTAAATCATTTGAAGATTGCTAATTCTAGTGGATACAAATCTTTTTGACAAATTATTTCTGACACAATAAAGGAGATAAAGTTACTCATCAGCATGAACCTCATTACTTTTGGGACTTGATGGCTTGTTTATACAGTTTTCATTCAGCATGGAACGATTATACAGCATACAGATTCAATGTTTACAGAAATAGAATTAGGCAAACTAGTTTAAATTTATTTAGGGTTTTCCATACAGGACAAAAGCTTTAAAAACATATGTAGAACCTGACTTACACTGGATTAACAGTTTCATCTCAAATTGAACTTAAACAGCTGTCTGGCATTATTCTGGCTGCATATTTGAACATTCATCTCAAAGTAGCTCATTTGAGTTGTTTTCATGAAAAAAAAAATTCAGTTTAATCATGAAATTAAGAAAAACAACAATTGGACTTTAAAGTGGCGTAATGTGATGTGTGCTAAGATTATTCAAACTGTGTCCAGGTTTCAGCGGTTTAGCAGTAAAATGTGGTTAAAAATGTTATATTTTCTCTATATGTCTGGTCTGAAAAGCATTGCTGGAAAACAGAAGCCTGGAAAACATCCAGGATTGGTTAAAATCTTTTAAAACCTGATAAAACCAAGCCTGAAAATTCAGCTGCAGTTACAAAAGTTTCAGTCAAAGATAAATGGTGGTGGTAGGATCATGATCGGGCATTTGGAACTAGGGGTTCTTTCAATGTGGATGAAATTATCAGGTCAAAAACTTAAAACATATTTAAATATTTTGTGCTTCACAGAGAGTCAGAGTGGACATTGAAATCAGTAAATGATAGAAAAATATGATTTTGAATGGCCTAGTTAAATTCTCCAGCTAAATCTGACAGAACAACACGTTTCCCCACAATGTGAATGATGTTGAAAAGGCAGAGTGAACAAAAATTATATTATTATTATATATTGTATTAAAAGTAAAAAAGAGGGATGTTGACGGACTCTTATCGAAGCTGAATGAATAAGTTTAAGTGTTTACATTGGAGTTTTTTCCACCTTTTTCTTTTTCCCTTCTAACATATTCTTTGTTTTTTCATTTGAAATTTGAATATTACCACACCATATGAAGAAAGAGTTTTGAAATAACTTCCCTTTATGTCTCAATAACCTTGCATTTCGACATGGCTGTCTAGACTCATACAAGAGGAAACAGTTATCAGTTAGTTTTTTAGACGAAACATGAATTATGCAATTAACTAAATTAGTTTTTTATTTGCTAGTTTGCTTGACGCATGTTTCACACAGCTGTCTTTCAGAACATATCTGCATGCATGATCATCATGATTCCCACACACAACAAAATGTAAGTTGCTATATTTTTACCTGTCCTGCAGACTGCCGAGAGAAAGCATCCACCAGCTTCTCCACGCCGTAATGCGTCAGGATGGAGGTGTTGTACAAAAACTGGGAGTACGGGATTTCTTCTCCGTCGATGAGGAAGCTGTCCGGCATGAGTGGGTGCCAGTGGTAGAGGTGGGAGAACTCCAGGGCGATGCGGTTAGTGTACTGGAAGCGCACTCCGAAGAGCAGGGAGGGGTCGTACTTCAGCTTCAGGTGGTAGCCGCTCAGGTGCTGCACGTACTCCTCTATTATAATGTTGATGATCTCACCTGGGAATTAAAGGTGACCTATTATGCTTCCTTGAATAGATTACAACAGATCTAAAGGCTACAAAAACATGTTCAGTACATTTTTTTGCACAAAATCTTAGATAATGAGATTTTAGTCAGGTCATCTTGATCTCTGTTCAGTATGAGCTGTTTTAGGGCCTCTTGTCACTTTAAATCCAAATAAGCTGCTACTGACCACGCCTCCAAACTCAACGTTTACACGCACATGTGAAAATGGCTGCAAACGGAAATGCAATTATGCAAATGTACATCTTTGAAAAGCAGAAGTGGTACCTCCTACCTAACCAATAACAATGCAGCAAGTTTCAAAGCTTCTTTTTTTTTTGCCAATGATCTGCTGTAGGTCAGTACTCTGGCAACTTTTCAAAGCAAGAAGTTGTTTTAAGCCGTGATGTAATGCATTTCAAATTCCTGATAGCTGAATTTAAGAATATTTCAGTAAAATGATCTGACCAGCAGGTGGAGTACATTCACCACCTGAAAACAACTCAATGCCCTTAGATCAACTTCCTACTTACCACACATGAACCACACAGAGTGAACCACCAAATCATTTGTTCCATGACAATTAAAATTTACTTATGTGGCTAGACAGATGTTAAAATATCATTCATATTTCGGTTCCACATTTGTGTAACTTAATGTACTGTTGCAGACCACAGTTTTTCACAAGTAGTTAAAAGTTTAAACTGGTGTTGTGGTGCATCTGGTCTATTTTTTATTTTGTAACAAGTAACGTGAGAAAATGACACAGAACAAGAAGAAAATGCCATCAATATTTGAGTATCTTAGTTATGGCTTCATACCAAAACTTTAAATAGGACAATTGTCAGATGCCCTCCCAGATGTCAGTTTCACTTAGATGCAAGGAACTGTGAAGCATTTATGGGAAGCTGCCATGTCATGAATTGACTTTAAAATTACCTTTGTGCTTTTAAACAGTTGCTATTGTTGCCATATTGTTAAATAATATGCCATCCAGCACAGTCATTGCTTCAGTTAGACTAAACAAATGAGTTCAATTTGGGAAGTAGCTAATCAAAAGCATGACTCATTCAAAAGCTCTAAAAGTCATTCAGAGTTGTTTGCTAGCTGAAATAATAAAATAGTATTTGAGTTCAGATTTTCCCATGAAAAACATACAAATCCTGTTTGTCTGTTTTTGATCGGTTTGTTGACGTGACATCAGGATTATTTTTAATCTGTTCGGTTGTTTAAAATGTAACATCTGATGGAGCATAGCTGTACATCAAAGCCAGTGGTGTCCAAACTTTTTGTCATAGCTGGTAAATTTAAACTACTGCTGGGCCACAAAATTAAGTTAAAAATGCAAAAATTTGTTTTATTGGGTCCTTTTTGTTTGTTTTGTTTTACCTGCTCATGTTTGTTGTGGATGTAAACAAATATTTACATCCAGAAACAGTGGAGAGCAAAAAGACAATTATTTTCCTTGCCATCCTTAGCCACATATAACAATTCGATTCACTAAATTAAACTTGAGGATGTAGAGATTACTAATTTAGTGCAGTTCGCCACAGTAAAGGGAAAAAAAATAATGCAGAAAAATCATTGGAGAACAAGTCAAAACCACTTTTATTCTTCTTTTTTCTAGCTTTCTGTGTCGGTTACGCCACGGACAGACCTGTTTCCATAGCAACCGACTTACAACATCTTCACATGTGTATCAGGATTCAAACATTTCCTACACATTGAACAGAACATTCAGTCCGTTACAGTTTTGTCTTTTCACACTTGAAGTTTATTTTGTGATTATTAATAAGTGATTGTCTGAACATATCGGTATTTCATTAGCTAATTGAAGCATCTGTTCTGTCAGAGTCGGTGTGTGGATCGCCTTATATTTTTTTACTCAACCGAAACACACAGAAATCCACAGCACCTGTACATGTTAAGTTTGTCAAAGTCAAGCTGGCATAGCTTAACTACTTCCCACTCCCTCATTTTTTTCTTAATTAAAACTTCTTTTTCTTGCCTTTTTAATCTAGTTGTCATAGTGTTGACAATTAGTAGCAAAGCACTGCATCCCTTTTTCCTTTGTATATTATGTGTACATTTAATATTTAGCGTGTTATGTTGACAACTTGGCAGCTAAAAGCAGTGGTGGTCATTGTTAGTGAGCGGCTTTTCTGCTGCAGCAGGGAGATTGGGCCAGGTTCTGCCACACCTGACATTACGTTGAAACATGTCTATTTTGGCAAAAAAAAAATTCCATCCTTGACTTGTGGTCAGGGGCCAAACAAAATAATTTCAAGGGCCACAAATGGTCCCCAGCCCACACTTTGGACAGCCCTCATCTAAGCAGGTTTTAAATACTTTTCTCTTTCACATCATCCAACTCATTTGCATCATATAAGCAGAATAAACCGGTTGAAAATAATAAACCAGAATAAATATTTTAAAATACACATGTCATACGCACCAATAATGATAAGTCTGGTGGTCTGGAAAAGCTGCTCGTCCTCCCAGGTCGGATGTTCGCCTTTCAGGATGTCACACACCCGGTTGTGCTCCCTCAGCCAGATGGTGGCGTACATGGTGAGGCCTGGGACGAGCCCGAACACTTCCTGTCCGACGGCGAGCCGCTGCTCAGTGGGGAAACCTTCAGGGTACACCATGTCCACTGGGACCTCAGACACCATGGGAGGGTACATCTCCCCATTGATCAGCTGTGGAGCATCAATCAGGAGTCATTTCACCAGCAATTTGTTTATCAACTTAGTTTCCAGTTAGCCCTCAAACTGTGGTGATTTCATCAGATGAAACAACATCATCAGGCAGAGAGGTTTTGAGATAAACTGGCCTCTCCTAAACCAAAATCTGAATTTACGATAATAGATTTTCAGCTACCAACGGTGAAGCTATCTTCAACCACTGCTGTCGTTATCTTGACTTATTCTAAGAAGTCGACAAGCAACAGGAAATGAGTTTCTTCGCACAGATGTCACAGCAGGGGCAGAAGAACCGACAATTGTGTAAAACTAAAGAAGTTATTACAAGGTACAACATAATTCAATATTTTTTACTCAAATATACTATACTATGAATAATTAGAATTCAAACTATTTCCTCCAACTATAAATCAGTATTTTCACCGAAGGACATTAGTAGTGTTATGTGCCTCAAAACTTTGAGTTTTTTCAGGCTTATGTCTACATTTTGTGTAATACAGTAGTATATGTATTACATTTTGTACTTATATCACCTCAGTGTTTTGTAATTAATAACTAATTGCTTTCCCTGTTTGGTTTGTAGTCTTCGTCTTAAGTTTAACATTTATATTAGTTCTCACAGGCCACAAAGAGTTTGGTTTTTAAAACACAAATGTTGGGTTTTGTTTTACTTCACCTGTTACATGCTAAATAATCTAAAAGTGAAATATTTTGAGGAAAGAAATTAAGTAGTCTGTTTGCAGAAAATGGATTTGTAAGTCATGCTGGATCTGAAATATGAAAAAGGGTCTCACACTTATTTAGATATATATATATACACTGCTCAAAAAAATAAAGGGAACACTTAAACAGGTGTTTAACACTTAAAGTGTTCCCTTTATTTTTTTGAGCAGTATATAATTTCTGAAACTCTAGGGTCAATTTTCATATTCTATTCTGAGAAACAAGAACAGGAAATGGGTCGCTATTTATTTTTGGAAAATTCTTGCTGCAACATATGAACTGTCTCTGCTGGTCAGCTGAGTTTGGCCATTCTTCAGTTGCATTTGGTTGGGCCATGCAGAAACACCCCGAGGGCCATAAATGGCCCGTGGACCACAGTTTGAACACCACTGGTTTATTTATTTATTTTATTTGTCATTTTCCAGCAAATCTCCCCATTTTCCCTATCTGCTTTCACCTTAGTTTATCATTTAGTTTGATATTTTTAATTAAACAGTTCTTTGTTTACTATTAAGAAGAAAATTACTTTTAAAAATCTAAATGTAAAAATTGCAACAAAAATGTGTTTATTGTCCAATTAAATCTTACCCAGACCTTTATTTTAAAGAGCTGAAACATAACTTTTCTAATTTTTTTCCTTTCTGACCATAGAAACCGTTTCTAAAATAACTTTACAGAAGTTGTGCAATGCAAAAAGAGGGTGGAGTTGACACCTAAAATATCAGGATATTGTTAACTTAAAGGACAAACAATTAGGGCTTTGACAGTGGTCAGAAAACAAAAATAGTGTTATTAAACAGCATTTCACACAGAATGGTAGCTTGTTTTGCCTTCTGATAAGAATATCAACTGTCAATATGTTTATTTCAACTTTAGTAATGTTAAAATAAAATATGAGCGCTGGAAAATAAAAAAATGAAACAAAAGCTAAATATGTTGAGGCCAAATTGCAAATATTACATGTTGACAGAACTCAAAAAGTTACTTTAGAATAATTTTGTCTATTAAAATAAAAGTTGATAAAGAGGAAGTGCCTTCTAAGGCTGGAAAATAAATCAATAATATCTATCGCGATGGACATGTGGACAATATATGATATGGACAATATCAATATATAATACATATGATAGAATATTCAGTAATTTACCAGAACTGCATTCTGGGGGATGTAGGCAGAGGAAAGGCTTTGGCCAGTCAACCTCTAACATTCAGCTAAGAAAGATTGGTGGCATCAACAAACCCACTTACTCTTTGGTTACCTAGCAACAACTTGCTGAATAACTTGTGGTTGCCTAGCAACACCCTGTTGAGTAACTGGCACAGCAGCAGTTTAAAGTTACACCACTCATAGCCTCGTAACTGCTTAAAAATTAAAAACAACTCTGGAGTGAAAACAGGAAAAAACAGGCCACCAGTTTGGCAGTATTTCAGAAATTTAAAACCAAAAACTGATCAATAATTATTGATATTGACTGATATGAAACACTTTCATCGTGATCCGTTTTTCAGCCATATTGTCCAGCCTTTTATCTGATCAGTGAATTTAGCTGATATTTTTTAACGTGAGGGTTATGGTTGTAAATTATTTCCATTTTATTGCAGCTGAGCCCAACATTACATGTTTGAGCACAGAAAAACAGACTAAACAGCCCGACTTTACATGTCCAACAAGATTACCTGATATTTTAGCTTTCCATCTTTATGAAGCCGAAGCTGATGCTGCCTTTCAAGTTCTTCTCCATATATGTTGCTTGCATCTACCTAGTTGAATAGAAACACATAAATCAGGTATTAAGCTCAACAGATGTTGACTACAACCAGATCTATGTTGCTTATTGCACTCGTGTCTCACCCCATGCCCCAAAGCCTTTGTGAATCCTACGGTAGCTTTGTGACTTTTCTTGAAGAACTGGTGGGTGAAGTGTTGAGCCATAAAAGCAAACATCAGATTGGTCCCCTGAGGATCTGGCCTGAATTCCCGCCTTTTAAAATATTTCTCACAAAACTCTTTGGGGTCAGGAAGATTGGGTTTACCTGTGAATTTATGCTCAGTTTTAGATTGCATTGGAGCTAAATGACTGTTAGAACCTGTAAAGGCCTCACCTTTGGTTCCCATTGGCAAAGGGCAATCTTTGGGTATGGGAGGGAGAAGGCGGGTGTAGTAAGAGAGGTTGTTGTACGACTCCCAGCTGATGTACTCGTACTTCGTGTTGTAGGTTGGCGGACTGGGAATAAGTTCATTTCTGACTGTAACAAGAAAGGGATTAGCTTGTTTGTATGAGTTTTCAGACGGTTTTCATGTTGCAACACTTCTGAAAAGATGCAACTGTCGTGCCAACTGAAAGGGTGAAAATACAAAAATAAAGAATGGCTTAATGGTGATTATACATTATTTCTCTGTATGTTATTGAGTTGAACTTTGTTTTTGTTTTGTTTTTTACATAGGAAACAAGCCGACTTAAAATATTTTGTCCAAGAGATTAAATAATAAGGAGCATTATCCAATGAAGTTTAAATCTCTTATTGTTTTACTACCATAATGTAGGCATTCAGTTTCAGGTTTTTATCAGGCTGGTGTACAAATCTTGGTAAATGTTTTTAACACCTTGGGTAGTGATTAACTCAACTGTGTACCTTCAGAGTCACATAAAGACAGTTACAAAGTCAGCCTTCTATGCCCTGAAAAAGGTTTTCAGGATTAAAGGTCCTAGTAAGATCTAGAAAAACGTATCCATGCGCTTGGATGTACAGTACTTATTACTGTAACAGCTCTGCCTAAAAATCAGACAGCTGCGGATGATCCAGAACGCTGCCGCTAGCATTCTGAGTAAAACCAGGAAGATAGAGCACATCTATCCTACACTGGCTCCCTGTAGCTCAGAGAATATACTTTAAAATACTGTTGTTAGTTTATAAACTATTTACTACTTACATTTAAGACAAACCAAAGCTTACAATCATAAAGTCCAAGTTCCAAAATCCTAAAATGCAAACTGAAGAACATAAACATAAATAGACCACAAAAATAAACCATGAATATTAAGATGACTGAGCAGATGAACCAGCAGTGACTCATCCAAAAACCTAAACCAAATGAGTAACACCTGAAACTTTGTGGACGGAATGAGCTTACAAGACAAGGGCTGAAACTACGACACTGAAAAGCAGCTTTTGATTTCCCTCACTACTCAGATCTCTGTATGGCTTAAAAAATAAACCTCCACCAAGCATTTCTGACCACAAATGAACAAAACTAGAAAAAAAAATTAGTCAATATATCAAAAATGAACTGAAGTACAGAATGTAAAAGTGTTGCTGTTTCAGTCTGGATGTGTTTTAAAGACTGAATGGTTTTGATGCCTTAATTTACCAGTAAGCACGATCCTCATGAATGTATCTCGCAGGAAAGAGTTGTTGATGATGGTCCAGAACCACTTAAAATGGGTCAGAAAGAAATGAACCGCTCCAGAACTGGGCTTCAGCATCAGATATATTCTGGTCCAGAACTCCGCTGTGCAGAAATAAAAGCAAAACATACCTTTTTGCTTTGAAAAAGCACCATTAGAGAAAAATTTAAGGTGCTATGCGGACAATAAACCATAAAAATTGTTTCATTAGAAGTTACTAAACAACAAATTACGAGTGGTGCAGTTTTTTCCATGGAAACCTGTTCGGGTGCAGTCACAGCTGTAGTTTTCTGTACCGAATCGCACACACACACCTCTGTTCTGACAAGGATAGTAGCAACAGGGATTCACTGAAAAAAATAAAAAACAGTTTATACAAATAATGAATAATTACACTAAAGCACATCTTGTTTAAGCAGCTGGATGGATATCTGGCTTGTTAACCATTTAAAGAACAAAATTGTAATTTTTAAATAACACTGTCCTAACACCATCTGTAGCAACACAACAAAAAAGAAATCTAACAAAAATGTACGACATTACATGAAACCAAAAATTTTTTGAAGATAGTTAAAGCTGCAGTATGTAACTAATAAATATTTTGTACATTTTTGTTAAAACTGTCACCATATTGACAGTTCCAAGTCAAAAACAACCAATTCAAAACCAGAGGAGGGTCTTAGCGCTGTCAATCAACCTCATGTAGTAGCTACTCAATGTATTAATGGTGGAGAAACAACTTACCGTTAGAAGAAACCCATTTATCTGCTATCATTTGTGCTAACTAGCATTAGTATTAATAACAGGATATGCTAGCTGCAGCTTAGCAGAAAGCAAGGAGCTTTGAAGCTCCAGTATGTCACTTTTATTTAAAAAATTGGGGGGGGGGGCGGTTACATATCTGTTATATTAACATTTATGTCATTACAGCATAAGACAATTTGTGAAAATTGTCTTATGTGCTCCTCTGCCTTCTCCCAGTGCTCCCAGTACTAATTACAGAAATACTGTACACCTCCAAGTCAGAAACAACCAGTTAGTCAGGAGGAGGGTCTCAGCACTGGCAATCACTCTCCTGCTCACCTCTTCCTGTTTGCTCTATGCTAAGCTACAACCAGTTCACCACAACATAGGCTACCATGAATGCTAACGCTAGTTAGCATAGCCACAGATGATGGCGGATAAGTTGTTTTCCTGTAATGGTAAGTTTGTCTTTCCACCATTAACACATTAAGCATTGTACAGGAGGATGATTGACAGCGGTAAGACCCTCCTCCTGGCTCTGATTGGTTGTTTTTGACTGTGAGTGGCTCATTTCTTCTGACCCCCACAGTAGCATCTACAAAAATGAGTTAGATTTTTTTTCACAGATCATCTCTCTGATTGGACATGGAGGTGAGGACGATTTATCTCTGCTGATTAGATAAAGCTTATGGCTGTCCAGTATGGTTGGCTGTCCATCACAGGACAAACAGCCACACACTTCCACTCATACCTGAGGTGATTCAGAGTAACCGGGAACTGTGGGAAGAACGTGATGAAGAACCCAGAGAGAACCCAAACATGCAAACTCCATGCAAATTCAGATCCAGGACTTTCCTGCTGCATGTCAGCAGTTCTACTGCGTCTTCACAATGGAGTGCTTCTTGCATCCACAGTGATTAATTTGTATAAAACAGAGATGAGGAAAATTTAACAAGGGATTACGTCTGAAGTGAAATAATATTTAATATTTAAACTGTATTTTTTTGGTGTGAAGTCAACATATTTGGAACATGTTCAGTCTAACTCTTCCTTTCTCTTCTTCTTTTCTCAGCACTTTTTCTTCACCCTAACTTCACTCATTTTCTTCATTCAGAAGTCTGAAGTTACTCTGGCATGACGTAACTTCAGACTATCTCACTGAGCGCAATGACTCAGTGAGATAGGGAAACCAAGCTCTGACACTAAAGAGCAGCATGTCAGCATGCTTTGAAACACACTCTGCATCCAGGCCTTTAACACACATACACATCAGATTACCTCTTATTGTTTCCCAACAATACATTTATGCCCAGTCACCACCAACATTTGTAAACCAATAGCTTTACCAGGAAATACCAACACTCACACACAGGTGACAATGCTTTAACTCTAAGCTGTCGCCATTTTTACAGGAACTGACTATATATACAAGGCTGTTAACGTCTATTTTTCACACCCCAACCACTTCCACATATCTTTAACACTTGCTGTATTCGGGCTTCCTGTCCTGCCTCCTTACAGAAGTTCAATGCGATAATGTGACTTCTTATTGGTGTCGCATAGAAAGGCCCCATGAACAGCAATAACAAGGTTTCTAACAGAAAGCATAAAAATAGGTAATGTTTGAGATAATATTTTAATTTGCATTCATTATATAATTACTGCACAGGCGATATTTATTTTCCTGACACTCAGTCACACAGGCTCTTTAACAGCATTTTGTCTTATGTCAAGTTTTCCAGTTCTGTGGATTGCAATGAAAATAATTTCTTATTCTTAAAAACATTTCAGGTTTTTTACTTGCAGGCTAAATGATGATGCTGTAATGATGCCAAAACTATGTTGTGAAACAAGGCAAGGCTGAGTTTTACAGATTATGTGACTGATAGCTTTAGCCACAATATTTGCACATCTCAAGCTTCTTTTTTTCCCCTCGTTTGCTTCCTTTTTAATCTCCTTAGCGTAACGTATTCAAGAGGTTCACAATGAAAAGAATATCTCGTCTTTTATTGTCTTATTTTGCAAATGACTTAAAGTTGACTCTTTGGCATTGCTTTTAAAAATAAGCTACTCATAAGTTCACTGTAGTAGCTTTCCAAGATGTTGCACATCTTTTCACATTTTCCACATTTCAACTACAGACCAGCTGTATTTTATTGGGATTATATGGAATAGACCAGCAGAAAGGATAAGCGGGAAAATACTGTTTGTATTTTTGATACTCCCAAATAAAATCTATTATTGGTATAATTTTGTGTGCAGTTTAAAGAATGCCTCAAAATGGAGCTGATGCAGACGGACATTTATATCTTCTCAAATGAAAACTGAAAACTTAGGTGCAACAAAAAGTGTTTATTTTTAATTGGCTGTGTGGTTTTATTTTATATCATATTAAGCATTGCCACATGGTAACATTTTACTCAAATACTGCAATATGCTAAGGAATATCTGCACCAACAGTTGAAATAAAGAAACATCTATCAGAAAAGCAGCCAAAAGGTTCACATCTACTCTGGAGGAGCTGCAGAGATGCACAGCTGCACACTCTGGAACTAAGGCAATTTTGAAAGACTGGCAACAATAAAACCGCTGTTGGAACAAATCTATGAAAACTAACACTGCACATCAAACTCGGCGATGGCAGTGTCATCCTGTGGGAATGCAGTAAAGGCTTGAGACTGGGGTCAGAGTTCATCTGTAGGCAGGATAACAGCCGCTAACACACAATTTCTGAACTACATATTATACAAATACAACCTTGCATGTAATTTCCTATCATGCGCTGTTGAAATCTGCGTATGTTTCAGTTCAAATATTTAGGATTAAATTTTATCCTAAGTACATTTTCCAGAATTGATTTTATTGATTATTTGACCTTGACGCTGTTGGTATTGCAGCAGGACAACAATCAGACAAACACCAGCCATCCCGCCTCTAAATGACTCAATAAAGATTATCTTGGAGTGGCCTAGTTAAAGTTCAACTTAAACTGACTGTGCTCAAAAATCTCAAATTCTCTCTGTTTTAAAGCAATTTTGCAAACAAAAGTGTGCCATAATTCCTCAAAAACATAGCTTTCAGTAAGAAATTTAATGAAAGCTATGTTTACATTTAACGTTTATCTTTTCCTGATTTTAAACTGGCTTACAACCTTTAAGTGTGACCCAAAACGGAAAAACAGAAGAAATGTGTAATTTTAAAAACTACTATACCTGCACTTGATTCAGCAGCACCTGAGGATGATTTCATCAGCAGCAGAACCACCAAGATGGAAAACAAGCTAAACCCTGCAAATATTTACAGAGAAACAATAATGATGCAACATATACAGTTCATCCAAATTGTGTAATTTGTACTTTTAGCACTCACATTTCATGGTTGCTGGAATTAAATTAAAGTTGTCTGGAGATGTTTCACAGACAGAATTGTTATGACAAACGGTTGAAGGTTTCTTTCCTCCATCCGACTGTCTGAGTCTCACTGGCTTTATGAGATACCAAAAGTGGGCGTTCACTCTGTGCCTTCCACTTCCTCTATTTAATAGATTTTAAACACAACCTAATGCACTTCAGAGTATTTTTAATTAATTTTTTTATGCTTGTATTTCAAGACAAATTGTTCTCCTGTTAAGAATTATAAGTATTTGGCATAGAGATTATTCAAATGAAACCAAAATTGCATGTAAATTAATAAACTTTTCATTTATCTATTAATTCAAACGCCCAACATCAGCTGGCAGTTGACAGAATCAAATAGCTTTGTCTCCCCCTACTGGCGAATTTGTGTAACAACCATTAGCGAAGTGACTGATTCTTTGCTGCTGCATAAAAATGATTTGCATAAACAACACCCATAATTATATTTTTATGCTTAATTTATTCATTTTATACCTAGATATTATTGTTGTTGTTTTTGTTTTTTGGGGGGGTTTTGCAGTACGTGCAGCACTGATGGAAAGAAAAATAGGAAAAGTGGAAGTTTGTATGGAAGTACATATGTGTCACCAGGATTTGAATAAAAAATGTCACTTAAATTTTAATTTTGTAAATTTTATTTCCTCTTTCAGTGTTGAAACAAAATCACAATACATTTTTAACCAAAAGAAAAATCCGGATTACATTTAAAAAAAAATTGGGATAAAGTTAATAGTATTGCTCTTATGGACGATAACCACTACAGAGATATTATTTGAGATAACGTACTTTATATTTACTGAATCGACACATCATGTTAAAAATTGAGAAATATTGCCCAGTACCAATAATGCTGATTTTTCATGCGTCACTAAATTTATAATAACATTTTGTAAGAAGGTTTATTTTTGTTTCTAAATGTTCCCCCTTTGTTAAATCATAAATGTGTCCTCTCTTTAAAAATGTGAAGTATGTAAACCTGCAGTCGTGTCTCTCCACAAGAAAAAAGTGATAACGTTGTTTTTTTTTTAGTATTTATTTGGCATTAATGATAATTCCAATATGTAATGCGTTTCAGTTTTAGCTACTTTTGTATTTTGCTTGATTTATCTTCAATAAATCACGATTATGTATCAGTTTCTGTTCTGCAATAGCTCCCAACCAAAATCCAATGTACCCTTAAAAGTAACCATGGCAACCAACAAAGAAAGCCTCGATTAACGTGGCTTGTGAGGTTAATTTGTTGTATTGTCAAACTAATAATAAAAAAATACTGTTACATTTAATTGTTTATTTTTTTTATTGATTATTCCACTTCACAGAACTAAAGTTAACATAAACAATGTTTAGAAATTTATATTTTTGGCATTATGTTCCAGTCTCACAACTTCCAATTTTCGGTCTTTTCCTTTTTAAATTAAATCAAGAGAAAAAACAAACAAAAAAACTCATGTAATGATTTAACCAAAAAGTGGAGTAAACATTAATTTTTATATCCTAAAATGAACATGAATTTAAACGCATTTTTCCAGCGTATTCATGCAGCATAAAATGGATTTAATCAAATTAATAGTGCTTGATTTGTCAAAATGGGGCAGTTTTGACTGTAAAATAGAACTTACACCACAGGTTTTCTGTCAGGATTAGGATCTGTCTTTTGTTTACCAATTTTGACAAATTATCCATGCCATAATCAGAAAGAAGCTAAATAAAGCAAATCTTTAGCGTTCGTGATGTCTTCCCAACCTGCCAAACACATTTTTGTCGTTTGTGGTCAAAATAACATACATCACATGGTGCTTCAGACTCAACATAAACCAGTTTCTTCCCCAGATAATCCTTGCTGGACTCTTTTCAATTCATTTCTTTTTCAAATCCCTTTCTATTTTTTGTCTTTCTTTTTTTTAATGTATATATGAAATCAATTTTCAGACGCCATTTTTTGGAGACGTTTAGGATTCGACTAACATCTCTGTCTTCAAAGACCCAACAGTATTTGTGTTTCACTCTCTTTCTTAGACATGATTGATGTGATAAAAAATGAGACGCATCGGGAACTAATTATCAAATCAGCGTTTCCCGCCTTACGAGCACGGCTCCTTTTGGCACCAGCCTCCTATGCCCGTTGCCATGGTGATGCTGGCGCGGGCTAGGCCTGCCGCTTCCTATGGCGTTTCTGGTAATTGAAATCAGATGCTCCCCTGAGTTGAAACCTGTGCCGGGAGTAACCTGGAAGCATTTATTTTACGGAGAAGATGTTTAGTTAAGCCACGCTGCGCTCTGTAAATGAGGCTCTGGTGATAAATACAATCGGTGAAAGCAATGGAGGATGGTTCCTTTTTCCTTCCCCCGGTTCAGGTTACAGATTAGCAGACTTCCTGTTCAGTCGGAGAGCCGTCCAGTCGGACTCACAAAGCCAGCGTCTTTACACAGGTCCGGCAGCTACAGGTGATGCTAACTCTTCTAAAGTCCACCGGTGGTTTAATCCAAACACTTAAAATCTACTCAGAACTTCACAACTAATCTAAACAATAGATTATTTAAAGTGCCATGACGAACCACCTCCAAACTCAGCAAGATGGTTACATGTCTCAGTCAATGCTTACAGCAACCATAAAATATTAGAATAATTATTAGGGCCATTTATAGATATAAAAAAAGAAGAGTACATTTCCACCAAAAAGCTCTGAAAATTTCTGGGGGAAAAAACGTTGAAACTTTTACGTTTGTAAAGTCAAAGATTTGCTAGAAAACACTGAAAAATGTGTATATTAATCTCAGAATTTTTTTTAAAAAAGTGATTTTTAAAAATTATTATTTAAAAACTCAAATGTTTTCAACTTTTGGAACTCCAGAAAATTTCAAAAGTCACAAACTTTTGACCACAGTCTTAGATATTTCAGATATTTCCAAGTTCTTTTTCCCAAGAGGTTTGATCTTGCAAGTTTTTCAAATTTTAAACTCAGAAATGTTCTAGTTTATTCTGAAAGAATTCTGAGATATTTCCCTCTCAGCTGCATTTTCTTCCCCTGCGACTCCCCAACCCGGCTCCTTCAGACTAGCCAGCAACAATTAGCAAACACATCAGCTGACAAGCTAAATCTCAGTTCGGTGCCGGTAAAGACATTGCTAACGGGTTAATAGAGGAGCGCTGCTATAATGACTACCTGATGGTGGAGTTTCAGAAAGAGCAGGAGTTTTTAAAGGGACAGAGACCCAATCTGAGGGCGTTAAATTATACTGTAAAGTAAGATTCCTTTTAATTCATTCATTTGAAATTTGATGTATATAGGATTTTTACTACTGAAGATAACATAGTTACTTGATTGCGGTACAAAGTGGCACAATGCACCCGGATAACATAACGTTTTAATTAGCCTGTGCCCTATAAGCCACTGTAACAAACAAACGTTTGCTAAACAGATTCATGTGTTTTTGTTTGGCTAAACAAATAGCATTGTTATTCAAATCTTGGTCCACTGCTTATTGTAATCTAAGACTGCAGTGCATTTATATAAAATATACATTTTAGTGTGCTC
The DNA here is from genome assembly GCF_001444195.1 of Xiphophorus couchianus. NCBI lineage: Eukaryota > Metazoa > Chordata > Actinopteri > Cyprinodontiformes > Poeciliidae > Xiphophorus > Xiphophorus couchianus. The sequence goes on from NC_040239.1 coordinate 7,117,014, forward strand.
CCCTCCAGACACGCCCCCAGTAGAAACGCTACTCTGAACCCAAACTCCGTCCTAAATGCTGACACTGGTGAATAAACTCAGCATCCGTTGCTTCTCTTTGTATCTTCTGCTGCCATTTCCTGCCCCACCTTCCACCTTTCTCCGGGTTGATTCCCAGCCCCGTTCACCTTTCCCTGACTCGACTCGACTGCCGCCCCTCACTCTGAGCCGCAGGAATCAGCAGAGCCGCAGGATATTGTAGCCGGCATCAAACTGAACACGATAGGTCCTGCTTAAATAATCCCAACTCTGAGTCTATTTGAAGTGACAGTTTAAACACTTGCACTCAAAGCTCGGCCGATCGAGGGAGGAGGTGTTGGAGGAGGCTGGGTGGGCCGTGCGTCGGCTGACCTACAGGGTTTTTCTTTGTGATTAGAAACCCGTTTAGCTCTGATTGCTGCGGGTCACTGCAGGTGAGTTGGAAGGAAGTAATTTTCCTTCTGGAGCTTGTTGCCAGATTAGGTAACAGTCTGATCTCTGACTGTGACCGGAGAACCTAAACAAATCTGGGGCTGAAGAAAGGAGTTGGGTCATTTTCAAAGACTGAAATAACTGATCACTCTGAATATTTTATTGACGTTAGAAGCCATTTCTAAAGTCAGAGAAGAGACATTGCAATGCAAAAAATTTTGTAGTTTTGAAGGTGACCTTTATGCTTCCTTGAACAGGTTAGACTAGGTCTATGGGCTATAAACATGTTCATTGCATGTTTTGCACAAAATCATTCTTAGATAATGAGATTACCATCTGCTCAGTGCTGAATATGTAGGTCTCCCTTCACTTTAAATCCAACTAAGCTGCTGCCAGCCACGCCGCCAAACTCAACGTTTACACTTGCTCATGAAAATGGCTTCAAACAGATTCACAATTACACAACCGTATCTGTAAAAAGTATTAAATTAGTAGAGCCTCCTCCAAAACACTTGTCCTTTCCAGCAGCCATTGTACTGCGTTTACGGCGGTAAAACCAGCTGAACAAATGAGCTGGAACTCCACTTTATTTGCTGGATAACGGGTGGAGTTTCACTGGTGTAACAGGCTAGGTAACAGGCTGGGCTTTTGTAATAAAGTGCAATCTAACATTTGATCAAAAGCCTGAATTTGGAAAATGTTATTTAAAGTTGAAACCAGATATCGTCATAAACCTCACAAAAAGAGAGACATTTTTTCTCACTGTCTGATGTTAAATCAGGCCAAAGTTTTCTTGTTTTAAGTTCGAATTACCAAAATTATTTATTTTTTCTAAATGCCAGAAAACTTAGCAAGAACATTTTTTAGAGATTTATTTTGCAACTCTCTTTGTATATTGTGTTTAAGCATTTAATTTGAGCATGAAGGTCTTTTACCTTAACTTGATTTGTTTGGATAAACATAAATTTTAAGTTTTAGCCTCCCGTAGAATGAAAAATACTATTAAGACATTACTAATAGTAATAAATTATATCATAACAGTGAAATTAAATGGTCTTTGTTAATTAATTTGCATTGTTTGTATCTCTAAAGTGTTGTGCTGGAAAAGTTGAAAAACTTTCCTTGAAAATGCTTTAAAAGTGTAGAAACTTTACTTTGGGAAAAGTCTACAAACCCTGACACAAATCCAAAAGTATTCATATCTTTTCCATATTTTGTCACAGAGCATCTGAGATTAGATTAGATTAGATTAGATTAGATTACACAGAGGTGAATTCTATTTATTTATTAGAAGTCATCAGGCATCTTCTGAGACAAAGGGTGGTAAAATACTTTTGCACGCCACACTTTTCAGTTTTTTATTTGTAAAAAAACTGAATTGTATACCACTTTGTGTTGATCTATTGCATTAAAGCCCTTAAATGTATTTTTGTTTGTGACAAAATATGGAAATGTTCAAATTGCAAGAGGAACTTTTTCTTTCACCTGCAAATATAGAATAAAATCATAGAACGGAAGAAATGTATTTTATCACGTTTTTATTTTTTATTTGCTTTTCAGAAGCCAAACATGCATTTTTCTGGTTCTCTCTGCTGTAATTTGACTACATGGCAGGCAGCCACATGTGTGCTGTGTTGAAGCTGATCCAACCGACTTATATGAACCAATGCCAAAACACGCTTCCTGTAAATTAGGGTTTTTTTGTGCATTTTGTACCTTTGATCTAAGAAGAAAGTTTCTATTCTGTGGAATTTAATGTTCTGTAATCTATTTTCCACTGATCACAATAAGCTGTTGTGGCATATAGCCACTGAGGAGGCTGATGTGTTGTTGTAGTTTGCAGAGAACAAAAGCATGCTCAATTCCCCAGGTGGATGCAGAGAAATAAAATAAACATTGCTGAATATTTCCTGTAGCCAGAACTGATAAAAGTGTTTGCAAAATGTCCACAAAAGTCAAAGCTCATTAATCAAACAAGATTTTGGATTTCTGTATACTCTTCAGACATCTGGATCTCTGGATTGCATTTATTTTGTTGTGCTAAAGCAAATTAGTTTGGGGAAACATTAGATCTCTCTGTGCACTTTCACCTGGTGGAGGGAAACCTTCAGCTCCCAGTTCGCCCTCCTGTGGTGGGGCGGATCAGCTGCTTCCTGTCTGCGTATAAAGACACATGCTGTAATCCGCTTGATAAATATCAAGCAGAATTCAGCAATCAGCTGAAAGCAATTTGCATGTCTGTGCTCGAGCCAGCGGCTCGTGATTTTCTCCTCTGTCATCTATCATGGACCACACGCCTGGGCCAAAACACACAATGCTCCCAAATTGCTGTCATATGGAGTGCAAGCCCAGAAAAAAAGCCCTTCATTTTTCCTTGTCTATACTTCAAATAAACTTGCATTTGTTGAATATTTTGAGAGAGATTTTTTTTTCTTTCAGTGCAACTTTTCAGAGAGAGCGATGGGGTAATGTGCCATTTCCTTTGTTTGTTGAAAGCTTGGCTGCAGGACTGTAATCTAGACGGGTTTGATCTCGGTGGATGCAGCCTGTTGAACGTTGGACGCTGCTGGATGTCGAGTCTGGAGACATCAAATTCATCTCCAACAATCAAACATTTACAGGCTCAGATCTCTTTGTTTTCGCCACATATCCCTGTTTCCTCTGTGGTTACTCCTGGAAAATCCTGAATTTTCTTCTGCGCACAGCATGTGGTTTTAAACTACCATCTTAAATGCATCATGTACTGATTGTATTTTTATTTGTAATGAATAGAAAGTTTGAAGATTTTTCAGGATTCATCTTTGAACTGTACAGGGGGACCAGCTTTTGGTTGAGTTACAAAGGAATTCAGATTTGGCTCTTTGACTTTAAATCTGACCTATTATGCTTCCTTGTTTCCATGTTAGGATTGGTCTATACAAAACATGTTCATTACATTTTAACACAAACTTCTTCTTAGATAATGAGATTTTAGTCTGGACAGTTCTGCCTATTTTGATCTCCTTTCAGGCTGAGCTGTTTTAGGGCCTTTAGTCACATTAAATCCAACTGAGCTGCTGCTGGCCACGCCCCCCAACTCAACGTTTACACTCACACGTGAAAATGGCTGCAAACAGGTGCGCAATTATATAACTGTACATCTTTGAAAAGCAGAAGTGGAGCCTCCTGTGCAACCAACAAGAATGTAGCAAGTGATTTTTGGATGGAAAGTCAAAAACAAAACACTTTTTTTTCCAGCAGCCATTGTACAGCGATGAAACCAGCTGGCCAAAAGTCTTGGGTTGCTAGGTGATGGGCTAGGCTTGGGTTGCTAGGTAACGACAAAGTGGCCCTAGAATGTGACTTAAGATTCAGGAGGTTTTTGAAACTGCTAATTTTCCAGACACCAAAAAACATTAACATTTTTCCAAGAAACAGCTGGGTGGGGTTTTTTAAAAGCTTGAGCTGTTTGTAGAAACAGTTCAGACCCAAATGGAATTACAAAAACATACTTTTGCACAATAGATTCCCTTTAACCTTTAGCAACATAAATATGTTGCTTCCTTCAGACAACATATTTGTCAGTAAAACAAACCACAAATTAGCCAGAGAATTTTGTTGAAAAGTTAATCCACATCAACATATGTTTTTAAAGGTTAAACTATCATGTTGTTAAAGGTTAAAGTTTAAACATCTAATGTTTGAATCCCTGAAAAAGACTGCAGCGGCATGTTCCTTCAGCCAACATGTCAAACAGAAAATCATCCATCCTTCTGTAACTTTGTTTGAGGCGAGCATCGACATAAACCAGAAATGAAACTCAAGTTCATTTCTTAGTGTATAAAGCAATCTGTAAATATAAGAAACGCAAAACCCAGAAAAAATTTTCTGATCTATAACATGGCAGTGATAGAAAAAAGACAAAGCATAGAAAAAAGGCTCATATTTGTTGCTTCCACCTCTGGTCTGTATTTTTCAGAGGCTTCTTTTTTTGCCACAAACTTGATTTTGATGAATGGATCACTACCAGGCTTCTGCAGAACTACTAATTAAACTAATGCAATTATTTGAATCAATAAAGCTGAATTTATCTATAGCAATGGTTCTCAAACTAATACTAAAATCTGCTGCTAGTACTAGTGTTAGAAAAAGACATGCAAAAGAAAAGCAGTGGTGGATTTTCCTTTTTGATGTCATTAAGATGGAAGATTGTTTTAATGTTTTCAAAGTATTCATTTCCAAACAAAGACGCTACAAGACAAGAAAGATGTGGTTTTCTGTAATAACCGAGCCTTTTGTGGTTTTTGATGTCCTGCAGCCGGTTTCCAAAATATTTAAAGTTTGAATCCTGGAAAAAGACTTTCACAAATTGTTAGAATAATTCTTGGTCTTGTCATCACAACAACTCTGAAACATAAAACTTTGTTTGAACTGTAGCAAATCTTTGAGTTATAAATTATCATCCAGCCAGAAAAGTCAAGTTTCATTGTTTCTAAGGACTTTCGGGTCCTCATGAAACCGGATGGATGGATGGATGGATGGATGGATAGATAGATAGATAGATAGCATTTATTGTCATTGAACAGAATTCAACGAAATTTCCATTGCAGCTCCCGTGCAAAAGGTCAAATATATACAGTATAAATAAGCAAACACACAATAATAATAATAACAATATATACAACTAAATTAACTAAAGGAACTAAAGGCACTCAACCACACCAAAGAAGTAGCAGCAGGTCCAATTATGGCAAAGTACAGATAATGTGACAGTGCAAAGTGCAGAACAATATGGCTGTGTGGGGGTGGGGGATATGTATGTGTGGGAGGGGGGGGCGGCAGGGAGTAATGGCTCTGACGGCTGTGGGGAAGAAACTGTTTCTCAGTCTATTTGTTGTAGTCCGTATATTCCTGTACCGCTTGCCTGATGGCAGCGGCACAAACAGTCTGTGGCCCGGGTGGCTGGAATCCATCGCTATGGATCCAGCTCTCTTCTTGACCCGGTCTGTGTAAATGGAGTCCAGGTCTGTGAGGGGGCATCCCACAATGCCTTGTGCTGTTCTCACCACCCGTGTCAGTTGTTTCCTCTCCAGTGCTGTGCAGCTACCATACCACACAGTCATGTTGAGGCAGAGGATGCTCTCGATCATCGCCCTGTAAAAGTTCACGAGCAGCCGTGAGGAAAGTCCAGCCCGTCTCAGTTTCCTGAGGAAGAAGAGCCTTTGTTGTGCTTTCTTCACCAGGTGGGAGGTGTTTGTGTTCCAGGAGAGGTCAGACGTGATGTGGAGGCCCAGGAACTTGATGTTGTCCACACGTTCCACCACTTCTCCATCTATGAGAAGGGGAGTGTGAGCCGACCTCCTGGACCTTCTGTAATCCACAATGACCTCCTTGGTCTTCCCTGTGTTCAGCACCAAGTTGTTGGCTGAACACCACTGAGTGAGCTGCAGAATCTCCTCTCTGTAGTGGGTCTCGTTGTTGTCTGAAATGAGACCCACTACTGTTGTGTCGTCCGCGTACTTCACGACTGTGTTGGTGGGGTGGATGGCCACGCAGTCGTGTGTAAACAGGGTGAAGAGAGCTGGGCTGAGCACACAGCCCTGCGGCGTGCCTGTGTTGAGGACCAGTGGGGACGATGTTGAGCCACTTATTCTCACCACCTGAGGCCTGTTGGTGAGGAAGTCTCTGATCCAGTGGCACAGTGAAGCGGGCAGCCCCACCTCGAGTAGCTTCAGCACCAGCTTGTCTGGGATGACGGTATTAAATGCTGAGCTGAAGTCTACAAATAGCATCCTGACGTAGGTGTTGGGATGCTGCAGATGGGTCAGGGCTGTGTGCAGAGTGATGGAGACAGCATCCTCTGTTGACCGGTTTGCTCTGTAGGCGAACTGAAGGCTGTCCAGGTTTGTGGGGATGAAGTCTCTGATGTACCTCAGAAGAATCCTCTCAAAGCACTTCATGATCACCGGGGTCAGAGCGACGGGCCGGTAATCGTTCAGGCTGGTGATGGACCTCTTCTTCGGTACAGGGATGATGGTGGAAGACTTGAGGCACTCAGGAACCATGGCGAGCTGCAGGGACAGATTGAAAATGTCCAGAAACACTCCTGCCAGCTGGTCGGCGCAGGTTTTCAGCGTCTGGCCTGACACCTTGTCCGGTCCTGGAGCTTTGTGGGTGTTGATCCTCCTCAGGGTGGACGTCACCTGATGCTTCTGTAAGACGAGGGGCTGGTGCTGCTCTTCCAGTTGGGGTAGATGTACGGCTTCTCTGCTGCCCGCCGTGTCAAAGCGGGCAAAGAAACTGTTTAAGGTGTCAGGCAGGGTGGGGTCGCGGCTGGTCAGCTGAGTGCTGTGTTTGTAGTCCGTCATGGTTCTAATGCCTCTCCACATGCTTCGGGGGTTGTTGTTGATGAAATGTTCCTCAATCTGCTGTTTGTACTGGAGCTTGGCCTGCTTAATACCTTTTTTCAGTTCCGACCGGGCCCTGCTATAAGCCAACCTGTCTCCAGACCTGTAGGCAGCATCCCGGGCTTTCAGCAGGGCCCGTACTGTGCTGTCCAGCCATGGTTTCTGGTTTGGAAACACTTTTATGGTCTTAACAGGGAGGACAGCGTCGGTGCAGAACTGAACATAGGACAGAACGGACGATGAGTATTCCTCCAAGTCTGCGCCGTCCCTGAACACACTCCAGTCTGTATGCTCAAAGCAGTCCTGAAGTGCAGAGGAGGCCTCCTCAGTCCAGACCTGAACTATTCTGGTGGTCGGCTTAGTTCTGCAGGCCAGAGGCTTGTAGACAGGAATCAGCTCCACTGAGATGTGGTCAGACATGCCCAGATGTGGAGCTGCTACAGCCTTGTAGGCTCCGGGGATATTGCAGTAGACCTGGTCCAAAATGTTATTGTCTCTGGTGGGAAAGTTTATGGATTTGTGGAATTTGGGAAACACAGCCTTCAGTTCCACGTGATTAAAGTCCCCCGCCACAATCACGGCCGCTCTTGTGCGCTATTCGGTTCCCCTGCGAAAATCTGTTCCCCCTGTGTCGGGAGCGCGCATTACAGCCGGAGAGGCGGATCTGACCATTTTCACGGCGCTTCTGATCGATTTCTCGGTAAAAACAACTCAGTTAATCATGTCAAGCTTGTAACATTTAGTTTAATCGGCAGCTATTGTTTACAAAATTGTAAAAATAATTAAATAAACGAGGTCTTTTTACGCTGTTTTGTGTTATTTTAAACGCCAAGAGAATCGGTCTTTTTCTAACTTTTGTCACTTACGCCTGACAGAAACAAAAGTCAGTCAACACTTAGTGTGTATTTATAATTTTTCATTGCTGATATAAGACGATTGCTGAAAGCATGGCATAATTATTAAGACTTCCTGAAAAGACGAAAGCGTGGACTTTCTGGTAAATCCCGTTCTAATGTAAAATATGACAGATTACTGTAGTAAGGGCATTTCTAGTATACTGCAGGCTATCACACATAACAATTTTTGAGAATTTGGCAACAGTTGCCCTTTATTCCCAAACGTTATGGGGGGAGGAGAGTAGAGAATGAATATTTCAGCTGCCTGAAATAACCTGTTCCCCTCCATAACATGGGAACAAATTAATTCACCAACAAGGCCTTAACTCTGTTTATTCCTCTTATCATCAACAATAAATCCTGTGAATTTGGTAACATTTGCTCTTTATTTGACAAAGTTATGAGGGGCCTTGGGATTTAAACTTTTTTCCATAGCTGCCTTATATCAAAGTCTTGTAAGTATAAATATCAAACAGTTTTCAAAATGTAATTTATTAACCATTAAAGAACATACATAAACAAGCACACCACAGCAAACTCAGGAACAAAGGCAAACTAAGGCAAACACGCAAAGCAGTGATATGTTTTTTCAGTTGGTGGGCTTCCCACACATGCATGATGGAACCACCTCAGACACACGTCACACTGGATCTAGGAAAGAAACCAAAAATATCAGGTTTTTTTTAGAAAAATATGTCTTTACAATTACAATATATAATCAATCATTTTAGATTCCTTTATATTCCAACTGTTGGAGGATCATATCATAGCTTGTTTACGCAAGATAAGATTAGATAAAACTTGTCCTCTTCATTTAGTTTACTAACACTAAGTCTTTGAATAATTCTAAAAACTTTCCTACCCAGTTCACATCCGTGTCACTTTCCATCTCTCCACAGAAGTGACACAAGTCTTTTAGGTCCTCTGTTAACAACAAAAGTATAAAAACACACACACACGATTATACATGTACAATCGTGACCGTATATATGTGTGTTTGTGTGTGTATAAAACTATTACACAGGATGTGCTAAGCACCAACACAGTCATTTATGAAAAAAATATAGAAGATGAAATGATTGTACTTATTAATTTGTAGACAAACAATTTCCTTAAATAAATGTTTTCAGAGTCCATGTTAATGTATTAAGTTTTGCTAAGTACAGATGTTTTAGCCAAACATACAAATAATAGTAATCATGATAACAATTGTCATAAACACTCAAAATAAGAATATTAATGTTATCCTCACCACTGTTAAGGATTAGAAATATATGGTTCCCCCCTCATAACTTTGTCAAATAAAGAGCAAATGTTACCAAATTCACAGGATTTATTGTTGATGATAAGAGGAATAAACAGAGTTAAGGCCTTGTTGGTGAATTAATTTGTTCCCATGTTATGGAGGGGAACAGGTTATTTCAGGCAGCTGAAATATTCATTCTCTACTCTCCTCCCCCCATAACGTTTGGGAATAAAGGGCAACTGTTGCCAAATTCTCAAAAATTGTTATGTGTGATACCCTGTAGTATACTAGAAATGCCCTTACTACAGTAATCTGTCATATTTTACATTAGAACGGGATTTACCAGAAAGTCCACGCTTTCGTCTTTTCAGGAAGTCTTAATAATTATGCCATGCTTTCAGCAATCGTCTTATATCAGCAATGAAAAATTATAAATACACACTAAGTGTTGACTGACTTTTGTTTCTGTCAGGCGTAAGTGACAAAAGTTAGAAAAAGACCGATTCTCTTGGCGTTTAAAATAACACAAAACAGCGTAAAAAGACCTCGTTTATTTAATTATTTTTACAATTTTGTAAACAATAGCTGCCGATTAAACTAAATGTTACAAGCTTGACATGATTAACTGAGTTGTTTTTACCGAGAAATCGATCAGAAGCGCCGTGAAAATGGTCAGATCCGCCTCTCCGGCTGTAATGCGCGCTCCCGACACAGGGGGAACAGATTTTCGCAGGGGAACCGAATAGCGCACAAGACCTCTTCTCTTACCCCTCTTTTGTTTGCGCTGCCTCCTCCGTCGCCTTGGCAGCATGGGGGGAATGATCATAGTCCCAGGTGTTCGTAGCAGCTCTGGAGGAATAAAGTCCAGCTTGGTGGGTGTGTGAAGTCCAAACTGTGTTCCTATGTCCCACAGTTCTAATCTGCTGTAAGTTGTAACGGCTTCCAGTAGTGTGTTGAGCGAAGACATCAATAAAAACAGGCTAAAAAAAATGAAAACACGGGAGCTCCGAGCCGCAGCGTTTACACGCGCCGCCATCTTGTTATCGCCATCTTGGATGGATGGATGGATGGATGGACGGACGCACAGACGGACGAATGGATGGATAGATGGATGGATGGACGGACGGACGGATGGAACTGACCTAGATATTTCAAACTGGTTTTAAAACCTGCGGATCTGGTTTCGGGTTTAACTGGGAGTTCTGGGATTGGTTCCTTCTCCTGGACTTTCAGTTCTTAGTGGAAGTCCAGGAGACTTTCACTAAGCCTGTGTAAAGCTGTTACACAAGCATTGTTACTGGACTTTGACAAAAGGTCCCCACCTCTGGACTCGGGGCTTCCCTGTTCTCAGAGCTGTGAAGACTTTGTCCGCATGTGAACCCTAACCTCCGCTCCGCTCCGACGTCATTCATTGTTTACATAACGGCGCTCGATGTAGAATGAGTCCTCTGGGACTCATTCTACAGATACACTTATTCAGTAGGTTTGTGTTTGTGTTGGCAGTTCGTTGGTCACCTATTGTTTGTCCGGTTGAAGCTGCTACTGGTGAACCATCTGCAAATTTTATCATAGCTGAGATAGCTAAAGCAGCTAGCTAGCTAGCTAAGAGCAAGAAACGGAAACTAATCTTATTTGTTTGCTTAGATGCGTTATTAGAATACAAATTTCAAATGTATCATGTTCTGTTGTGTTTTTCTTAAAGCTAAATATTCTTAAAGCTAAACAGTTTTTTTTACTGATGTTTATTAACCCCATGCAACTAAAGTGCACAAAAAATACACAAGATGGTACATAATGTTAGTAAAGAAAATAGAATTATAAAGTACTGAAGATAATATAGTTAAAGAAAGTATGCATAAAACGTTCCACTTTGGCCTGCTTCTTAACCAATGTTATTTTACAATATTGAGAGGCAGTATTCAAACTCCATGTTCAAGTTTCTGCAGCTTCAGGAGCAAAAAAAAAACCACTTCCAGTTTTATCATGACAAAATGAAAGCACATTTTGAAAAAAGAGAACAGAGACAAATACAGCTACCATTTGTTTGGTTATTTTTGCAACTTCCTGGAGTATTTTGACTTCTTGATTGTAATTGGCTCTTTTTCATCCAATACTCTGATTGGACTACAATCACTACAATTTCTGAAACTGGGTAAACTGGACAAATCACAAAAAAACTTTGTGACAAATAATAAGGTCAAGGAAGTCACCTAAATCTAAACCATAGTAAAAAACAACAACAACATTTCCTAACCATAAATGATTCATTTTATCCTTCAAAACGTGAAGTGAAGAAAGAAATATCGAGTGATTGGCTGCCAATGTGGTTTATTTACATACACTTTCAAATTCAATTAAAATCAAAGATACTTTATTGCTCCCAAAGGGAAATTAAATAAAATTCAGTTGTGAATGTAGTTTGTACTTTGTATGTGAAAGACACCTGAAATTTTACATCTTCTTAGCTCTGTTGGTACTCCATACAAAGGAAATGCAATATGGTGGAGCTTTAGCAACTGACTGAAGTTATTGTTTGTTTACATAAAGATATGCGCTCACATACGTTTCACTGAACTCTTAAATTGGTGGTACAAAGAAAATCCACAGAAATTAAGTTTTAGAGCAAAACTGTATTAAAAAATGCCTGGATTTAGATAATCTCATCTTTAAAAAATGTTGATTTTTAAGAATCATTTGAGCAAGCAACTTTTTCATTGCACTACTTTAGCAAATAACATGCTTCGTAACACTTTTGTGGGTCGAAGAGGTCCTCAAATATCACTCAATGGATCCACTTTACACCAGTGAGAAAATGGTCAAAACCAGTCAACAATAGTCCAAACTGGTGCGTTGGTAATGTCACTAAAGTGCGGTGGTAATGGAGGTGAAATAATCACGTTTCCCTGAGTCCCCCTTCATCAGGACCAGTTCACTTCTGCTGCCAGGTAATTACAGCCGAAGCACAAAGAGGCTGAGGAGCATCGCAGGAACAATTCAAGCAGAGCGAGATGATGACGTTACAAAATGCTGGTCAATAACCATTAACGTCTCGTTGGAGGAAATCTTTTTTTTTGTACGATGTAAGAAAGTCTGAAAAAAACTGGGAAATATTTCAAAAAGGCCACAACTTTATGGGTGTTTTTACAACAGCTTAAAATCTGGTATTCCTGTGATGAGAAAAAGAATTACAGTAATAAAATTCAACAATGACTGAAGAGTAGCAAAATGTAAAACAGTAAATGAAAGAGTAATGTTTTTAGTTCAGATTCAAGGGTTGCAAAAATATAATATACCAAAGAGACCCATTCATCAGCTTCCTGTTCATGTTTTTTTTAATCTTTTGGAAAAATATTCACTAATTATGGTGTATAGACAACAAATATTACAGACTAACATAAAGCAAAAAAGGGGGCTGTTAATCTACAAAATAAATAACAAGATAAGAGAACAAATAACAGCAATAATAGCAATAATAAAAAAAATAAAACAGCACCTAATCAATTGATGTCACGACAAAATCAATTAAATTGTTTAACATATGTGGATTAGGTTACACTTTTTAGTTTAGTTCTGCAAGTTTAGGTCTAAATCCAAAGTTTCTATGCTTTATCTTTTTCTTGTCTTGCAAAGTCATGTTGCACCACATCAAGCTAACAGCGAAATTTGCCACTTTTCATAAAACACGTTTCATATCACTGTTAATGTTTACATTTCTTGAGCTTGTTGCAGTCATTCAGCCTTTTGGAGCATAATTAAGCGACTTTAAATTTTATATTTCACCCTCATCTAAAGAATTATTCTATTTTCTCAAAGTCACTGAGAAATATTTATTATATATTTACTAAATAATAATAGAGATGCAGTTGGAGAAACTGTATGATGAATGAAAATTAGACCAATCAAGTTGAAAACGTAATAAATGTTGTCATAAAGATCTATTCTCTAATGATCTGAATAAATTAAAGAAACACAAACAATTACAAATCAGTACTGAGATTTTCACATGTTGATGTTAGAAGTACTTTTACTGCAGATGCATATTTATAATCAGGAATTCTTTAAAAGTAATGTCATTGTACTGCTTTTTAGGTATTAAAATGTTTATTTACTTATTCTAAAAAAGAGTTTGTTTATTTGCATCTTTTAATGTATTCCTAATAGTGTATAAAATAAGCTTGACTGGTTAAATGAAAAGTCTGCAAAATGCACCAATACTTTATCTGAATCATCGCCAAAATAATTGATAGAATAATCGATTACTGGGGTAATCAACAAGACAATCAAATCGATTAAAAGTGTATTGAGAAAACATTTAAAGAGGCAGGATTATGTTAAATTCACTCTTTTTAGCTTTACATCATGTTATAATGGTTTTCCTTCATTAAAAACACATCTGGAAATTTTATTTGATTCTTTCACAAATGTTTGAGAAATCCTTTAGTCTCCATGGCAACCATTCAGCTGTACTAAACGTCTTGGTGGACCTAGCCCCGCCTTCGAGACGCAGCTCCTCCTCAGAGCTGAAGCTTCCAAACAACCGAGCTTCTGCTTTGAGGCGCCATTCAGCTCCTTCAGACTAGCCAGCAGAAATTAGCAAACACCTGGTCAAGCTGTAGCTTTACAAGGTACTTCTCAGTAAAACGCTGGTGAAAACGTTTTTAAAGGGTTAAAAGAGGAGCCATGTTGTGATGACTTCCTGAAGGCGAAGTTTCAGAAAGAGCAGAAGACAGAGACCCAATTTCAAGGCATTAAATTACAAAGCCCAGTTTTTTATAAATCATTTGTGATATATGCAGCATTTTTATGAAGGGAGCATAGTTACTTTATTGTGCTATAAAATTTTGCTATCTACCTGGAAAATACTTAATATTGCCTCTTTAAAGAGAGCTGAACAATCAGTCCTCAGTTCGCTCCTACACCAGGGAAAGTTAATTAGCTTCTTATGTTTAGGAACAACACATGTTCAGTGTTTACCCAGTTTGTGTTACCAGTTTAGTACGTGTGTTTCCCAGTAAAAGAGGAGGCGCAGCATCACATCCTGCCTCTACTAACTGGGTGTAAACTCTGAGTCCAGGCGGGAGATCAGCTCCGATCAGGTCACAGTGCGTTGCTCCAGTCCCGCAAACTTCCTCTGCGTGGATCAGCGTTGGACTTTCTCTTCACCAACCCACGGATTTATCTGGACACTTTTTATTCCTTCTGGAGAAACTATTTCACACCCCTGAATGATGTTTTCGCCGCATTTCGGAGCTCCTCTGTCTCTGAAGTTTCTGCAGACCATCTCATCTCGTTTTGCTGCCTCCAGTGTTTACATCCCAGCCGGTAATTAAAATAATCTTGCATTCTTGTTAATTTCGAGAAGTGAAGGACAACACGGGGTCCAGATTGCCCCCCAAACGCAGATTTTTGGCACTTTATGAATGCAGCTGTAATCACTGAGGGGAGCATGAAGCACCTAAATGGGTCCATCGCGAGAAAAGAGACAATCAGGCTCCTTTATGTCTCGAGATCAGCAGCAGTTTCTGCGCATTGTTTGTTATGAATAGAGCGATCTCCAATTGAGCCTCTTCACTTTGGAGATTTTTCGATTTTCGATTTTACAGCTATTGAAATTAGGACGCGCCGCGCCTCCCCCCTTCTTCAGCTTGGTGGCGCGGCTGCCTCCCCCTGATTGACAGATGAAATTGACACTCGGGTTGCCTCTTATCAAGCGCTGCGTTTCAATCCGCCTCTAATTGCAGATATAGTGCCATCCTTTCTTTTCACCGCATGTGATTGCAACACGCAACCTTCCGTTGCGCACAAGAGGAATGATCGATCATATGTAGTGTGTGGGGTTTTTTTTATGTCTAATTGCATCGAAATTTCTTTTGTTGCCAGGGTTTAAATGCAGGAGAAACTTTAAGACGTTGTTTCGGAGCGGGTGTAGCGCTGGTTGGAGCAGAGATGCGTAATGCGCAGAGAAAACTGGGTCTCCACTCCGAATAGGAAGCGAGCAAGACCCGAAAATGGTGAGTCACAAACACAAAAAGTTATTTTAAGTCATTTTATTTACGGGAGCGTCATAAGAGACGTAGTGAAATTGCTCAAACCATTGCAAAAACGACAACTAAACGCTAAAATAATAATTGTTATTCCTTTACCTCAGTGCGTGCTAATGGAATTATAATGATGGAAATGGAGAAATTAATTTAAAATGAATTAATCATCTAAAGAAAAAAAACCTGCAAGAAGTGCTAAACTGTGAATGAATCCATATCTATAAGTAATTTCTGTTTTGTTGGTTTACTTTACTTACTGCTGAAGCAATAAATAGCTTTACGCGTTTTCTCTGCTTTATCATCAATGCATCATGTTGCTTTTAATTTTAAAAATATACATTCTGACTTTAAAACATAAGGTAGTTTAACTTCTAACAGTGTTAATGGACGGAAAACTAATTAAACAGACTGCTGTGCTTAAGTTACATTGATTTTTTTAAACTGCTTGTTATTTTATTCAAAACATTTTCTTGTAATTGTTTTCTGCAACAGACAATTATATAGAGCGGTTTATGTGAGCTTATAAATTAATATTTTTCATCTACAGTTAAACCATTTCTCTGTTATTTGAACCATATGCGCTTAAGCTAAATTTTGCCTAAAAAATTAAATAAATTAAAGTTGAACGAGCTTTTGAACAATATTCTCCGGTTCTTAATTTTGAAATTATGTTGTCTTTCTTACATTATAATCATCGCTAAATATGCATTAGATTTTCTTATATAAGGAAAAGACATTTGAAATAATGCAAATCCCAACAAAAAAACTAAATAGATTTTTGATGTTGTCTCAAATTTTTACATATTTTTACGGGGGAATTTGGCGTAATTTCTATAAAGTTTGAGTTGATAGTTTTTTGGAAATATATTCAGATTTAAAATGAAAGGAGAAACAGCCGCTGCTTTGCAAAGAAAAAAAGAAGAAAAAAACAGAGATCTGGGTTGTTGCGCACGCAGATTTTTATATGTGTATATTTAGTTTTCACTCTGTTCTCGGTGCGTCCTGCTCTTTCTAAAGTGTTTTATTTTATTTTGTGGATCAGTCTAAGCCGGAGGTGAAGAAGGAGTCCGGGGAGTCCAGCCCGCTGGAGGCGGCCTGCCTCTGCTCTCCTCCGGCGGCCAAGAACCAGTGCGCCAGCTGCGGCTTGGAGATCCAAGACCGCTACCTGCTGAAGGTGACGCATTTGAACCTTTATCCGTTATTTACCTCGATTTTGATATTATGCATTCTTTTTGTACATTTAAAGGAATCGAAACGTCATTGTTCCGCTTTGCAGGAACTTGACACGTAAACCAGTTAGTCTGAAATGTATTGAGGGAAGGCAATACCTCTGCAAACTGTTCGTTAATTAGCGCATGCGTGTTGCATTTAATTGTTGCAGGTGAACAACCTGAACTGGCATCTGGGCTGCTTGGAGTGTTCGGTCTGCAGAGCGTCGCTGCGCCAACACAGCAGCTGCTACGTCAAAAACAAAGAAATATTCTGCAAACTGGATTATTTCAGGTAGGAAAAAAAAAAAAAAACAAGCGGCTTTTGAAATGTATCTTAAACAGTTACGTGTTTTGGGTTTTTTTTGTGTATCAGTTAAATTTAAATTTATGTTATTACAGAGTTTTGTAAATTAATAATAGATAGGTACAAGCATTAATACCCCTGCAGATTTAGATCTAACATTATTTTTATTTATCATGTGTTAATTTCAACCAGAAAATAACAGAAAAGGTAATGAAATAATGTAAAAGGAAAACTATTTCAAATCTTTTTTTAAATTTTATTTAAATATGAGATCTATTTTTAAATCCCTTTGAATTCTCTTTTTTTGGAGGGGATTACAATCATTAAGCCCTTCATAAAATTGCTTATTCGCTTATTGTTAGTTTTTTCTAAGTCTTTGGGGTTGGAAGGCCTCTTTGCCATCACCCTAATTTTTATCTTCTTGTTTTCTATTAGATTCAAAATAATATTGCTAAGATATTGGTAAAATAAAAGATACTTCAAACATAAACCTTCCTGTCTTAACAGGGATTTATTTTTAAAATTATACATTTTGATCCAATTGTGCCTGTTGTTAAAATGTTAAATGAATAATATATTGATTTTACTGAAGCTAAAGAGATTTTTGGTCTGACTATTTTAGATAGAATAAATCTGTCTTAAAATCATTGTTTCATCTTAAAACACACTAAAAAATATTATTTGTTGATGTTTTTGGAACCCAGTTAATTTTTTGAAAACAACATTCCAAAATTCCTTATAAAATATGTTTTTTATAAAGTTTTATTGGCTTTAAAAATAAATAAAAATAAAAAACAAGTTACAAAATGGCCCTAAATTATGAACTTTTAGATTTAATATTTATGTTTGTCTCTGGAGTTTTGGTCTCCTTGAAGGTAAATCATTTATTTCTCTCTAGTTTAATGTCTTAATAATATTTCAGTGATTTGTTACCGAGCATAACTTGGTTCATTTTTCAGATTGTTGTCACAGATAATTAATTTTGGTGGTACAAACCCAAATTAATTGACTTATTAGAGTTTGACCTGCAGAATGAAGCAGCACATCCATCAAACTGATGTTTTAGGATCTGATCTCAACTTTCTCTTCACTGCAAAAACATCTTGCCAAGTATTTTTGTTTAATTATGGTGTAACATATCATTACACTCAAAATAAGACAAAACTAATTCATACGTAACTTTTCAGATAGATTATGGTCTTGTTTTAAGTCAATAATTCCTTAATATAGATTTTCAAAGGTATTATTTCCACTGCAGATTATTTTACATATAACATGAGAAAATGTTATAAACAAAATAATCTGCCAGTGAAACTACTGTACTTTTTTACTAATATTAAGGCATTATTTACTTAAAACAAGCTCCTATATCTTGCTGAAAAGCTGCTTATAAGTTAGTTTTGTGCTATTTTAAGAGTAATGAGATATTTGCACTAAAAACTAGAACAAAAATAGTTGGTAAGATTTTGTGTTTTTGCAGTGTATCACTTTTGTCTTAGTTTTAACTCCTTTATGCTGACTTTCTGTATTTTTTTTCTTTATGTTTCATAATGTCACAACAAACAGAAAATTTATTTTCTCTTTGTTATATAAATGTTTGCTCCACATTTTTAAAGCCTAGCGTAGCTTCCACAGGTTTGTCTCTCTCTGCATCGTTGTAGTAAATATTTTTGTTTTGCCCTGCGTTTTGCCTTCCAGGCTCCAGTTAGAAGAAGCAGCACTAAAGGGCATTTTGTCAGAAACTGTAAAGTAGAAAATCTCCAGGTTTTCAGATTTCTATTTAATTTTAGTTTTATTATCTGGTACACTGTTGTTTATATTGTTTTTAAAGATATTTTTGCAATCAGTGGGGAATATATTGTCACCTTGCTGCTGTAAAAAGTAAATTTCACATCTGTGGGATTAATTCAGGACTAAGTCGTGTCAATGTTTATGGCAGCTTCCTGCTTTTACTGCAGTTTGATAAAGGTGAGCAGCACTTGCATTTTTTTATGTTTGTAATTTATTAATTTTATTTACATTAGCAAGAAAACAAGAAGAACTTTTTTATAATTACTAGGTGGGATTTAAATTTGCAACATGTGTCCCAGTAACATAGCTACACAGTAATTACACAATTCAAATTCAAAAATACTTTATTGATCCCAAAAGGGAAATTAAATTACACTGAGTAGTTCTGTCAATCAAAAATATTGTTATGGATAAATAGTTGTCTCCCCAGGATTTTACGGTTGTTTTTGTGTTTCTTTGTAATCAAAATCACATGTTTTAAAATGTCTATTTTAGAAATGCCTTCAATTTTTAAGATATTTGTGCTAATGTATGATGTTAAATGTGAATTTGTATTCCTTGCTGTAACATTAAGTTGACATCAAGCTGAGGTAGCAGTCAATTAAGCCCTACGTTTTTGACCAATTTTGACAAAATTTTGCAGTAAATTCATCACAAATATGGTGATCTGTTGATTTTGTGTGAACTTTGTAGATTTGTGAAAAACTGGAGGGACGTATTGATGTAATCTGGAGTCTAGAGGGCCACATAAAAACCTACAGTGGGCCAAATTTGGCCCCCAAGCCTTGAGTTTGACACATGTAATGTAAAAAAATAAAATCAAGTAAATTGAACAAACTTTTACTTTACTAGCATCGATAATCAGCACAGACTTAAACCAACTGTATCTGTTGAATTAAATGGGATTACTGACCAACCACGGCACATCCTGACCTTTTGACCTCCTCCCCTGCAGTAGGTTCGGCACCAAGTGCGCCCAGTGCGGCCGGCAGGTGTTCGCCAGCGACTGGGTGCGGCGGGCGCGGGGCAGCGTCTACCACCTGGCCTGCTTTGCCTGCTTCTCCTGCAAGAGGCAGCTGTCGACCGGGGAGGAGTTCGGCCTGGTGGAGGGCCGGGTGCTCTGCCGCAGCCACTACGACATCATGCTGGAAAACCTCCGCAGGGCCGCAGAGAACGGTAACCCAGCCCCGAGCATCAACCGCAAGCTACTCTATTCAACAGCTACCACCTGTAGGGAGGCGAAATGTAAAAAAAAAAATCTAGATGTTTGCATGAGATGTGTAAATATCATTATTTTGTTGGGAAAATGTTGTAAAAATAATTTTGCTAAGTTTGTGCAGCTTTTGTGATGTTATCAGATGATAAATTAAACTTTTATTAGCCTTTAAGTGTTTAACATTTAACATGCGTAGTTTAAATTTACTTAAAGTTTGATATGATCACTATTTGGCTCTCTTATTTGTGATACATTGCAAAAACACAAAGTATTTTCAATCCCTTCCCGTTACCGAGGAAGGGAGTACATGATATCTTAGTACTCTTGAAACAAGACAACATCTTAAATAAGAAGCTTTTCAGCAGCTATGAGCTCGTTTTGAATCAATAATTCCTTAATATTGAATTTAAATAAAGTGCTAGTTATAAGTGAAATTATGAGTCAGTGGAACAATAAATTTTTCAAATACTACAAATTAAAATGTCTTATTCCAGTTTCACTTTTTATCAATATTTAGGAATTATTTTTTTAAAAAGCTCCTATAGTTGCTGAAATGTTATTTGAAAGTTAGTTTTGTCTTATTTCCAAGAATAGTAACATAAAAATACTTTGTGTTTTTGCAGCTTTATAGAGATTATATTTCAATCTTTAAGTTTATTTTAATAAATATGTCAAATGTCAAACATCTAAAGGAAAAAAAATATTTAATTTATTATCTGAGAATATAACAAAAGCTGCACAAACTTAACCAAAAGTGATTTTTAATGATGCTTGCATGTTTAAACATCCATATTTAATCTTTGTGTTAAACTCGACCTCAGGTGTTTTTTTCTTTGTGCTTTTATTTTAATACAATAATATTTTAGTTAATAGCAACAAATTCCTTCTGAAGACACTTTACAATGAAACCCATTTTGACCAAATTTAATAAAATGTTAAATTCATCACTAAAAGGATTTGTTTCTGTTATCTGTGCCTCATTTCATTGAGGATTAAGAGAGAAATAATAGTACATAAATCGAACCCAGATCCAATTTTCCTGAATTTTCTCACTTTGTCTCTAATTCTTGAAAATATTTAATATTTGCTTTAAACTGTGAATGTTTGCTACAAATTACCTTAATTATGCTCCATGTTGTTTGGAGAATGGTTACTTAAACATTTCCTTCTGCATTCACATAATCTCCACATAATCTGATGACTGGATTATAATCTGTTCGTTTCAAAGGGACAGGTCTGACTCTGGAAGGAGCGCTGCCGTCGGATCAGGACTGCCAACCCAAACCAGCCAAGAGGGCGCGGACGTCCTTCACGGCTGAGCAGCTGCAGGTTCGTCGCCGCCCTCCAGCTGTTTCAATCTGAGTTTAATCCGCAGGAGTTTGTCGTTTAATCCGAGGCCGGATCGTCGTTCTGCAGGTCATGCAGACGCAGTTTGCTCAGGACAACAACCCTGACGCTCAGACGCTGCAGAAACTGGCAGAAATGACGGGACTGAGCAGGAGAGTGATACAGGCAGGTGTTGACATTACTTCTCTAAGAATCAACCAAATAAAAGATATTGTGAGGTAATAATAATAAAAAATATTTAAAAATTAAGGATTTAAGTAAGAAAAACAGTTATTTACTATTGTAAAGTCACATTTAGTGAGGATTTAATAAAGATCTGAAAAGATCTGAATCCTTATTGAATCATCAGTGAGTCAGTAACAGGCAGAAGGGAGTAAAGTACCCAAAACATTTACTTTATTATGAAGTAGAACTATTTCATAATAAAATTACTCAAGCAATAGTAAAAGAGCATTTGGTAAAAAGTTTACTCAAGTACTGAGTAATTATCATTTAATGTTTAAAAATCATCAGATGGAACAAAACATAAAGTTTACTGGAAATTTCGGTATTTTAAGGACCAAATTGACAATAATTCACAACAAAAATAACAATAACAAATAACACCTGCAGTTTTTTAAATAAGAAACTGCAGGTGTTTGTCTGTGTCTGATGAATGTTTGGTTAAAACATGTTTGACTTCATTCAGTGGGGAGAAAATCCAGAACTTTTACTCATGTAAGAGTAGAAATACTTCATAATACAATTACTCAAGTAAAAGTAAAAAGTACAGCATAGTAAAAATACTCCTAAAAGTAATTTTTTCCCCAAAAGTTACTCAAGTAAATGTAATTGAGTAATTGTAACTAGTTAGTTACTCAGGTGAATGAGTTTTTAGGTATTTATTTTCTTTGTATTTTCACACTAAAGGGATGTTTTTATGACTTTTTAATTTGTCATATTTTTTTTATTATGCTTCCCTGAACAGGTTTCATAGATCTATGGGCTACAATAAACATGTTCATTACATATTTACCTCAAAATCATTCTTAGATAATGAGATTTTAGTCTGGTCAGTTCTGCCTGTTTTGTTTGAGATTGAGTTGTTTTAGAGACTCTTGTCACTTTAAATCCAAATAAGCTGCTCCTGGACACGCCCCCAACTCAACATTTACACTCACACCTGAAATTGGCTGCAACAGATGCATAATTTTACAACTGTACATCTTTGAAAAGCAGAAGTAGAGTCTCCTGCACAACCAACAAGAATGCAGCAAGTTGTTTCTGAGTGGTAAGTCAACAACAAAAAGTGTTTGTTTTTTTCCAGCAGCCATTGTACAGTGCATTGTAAAACCAGCTGGTTAAACATGCTGGAGTTCCTCTTGGGTTGCTAAATAACATTTTGGGCTTTGATGGGGTTGCTAGGTAACGGCACAGTGCCCCTGGAATGTGACTTAAGATTCGGGAGGTTTTTGAAATGTCTCATTTTTCAGACACTAAAAAAACATCAATAATCAGCTGGGTGGGGTTTTAAATGCTTTTGCTGTTTGTAGAAGCAGTTCAGACCCAAATGGAAGCATAAAAACTTTAAAAATGTGACTTTTGCATAATAGGTCCCCTTTGTTAGCAAGAAAGATTAATTTGCAGTTTTCTGGTATGTTCTTTAGAACATCTTAAAGTTTAGATAACAATTCTCCAAATCCATCTAAAATCTTCACAGAAGAGTAGAATAATGAGTCTTACACGTTTAACCCAGTGAGTCTTTGGGTTGGAAGAGATCGTTACGTTGATGCCGACTGTCTCCGTCTCCAGGTTTGGTTCCAGAACTGCCGCGCCCGACACAAAAAGCAGCCGCCGCTGCAGAGCAGCAGCTTCCCTCAGAGCGCGCCGCTGTCCAGGATGCCGCCGTCACTGCCAGAGGATCTCCACTACTCCTCGTTCAGCAGCCCGGACCGACCGCACCTCCTCGCTCTGCACGGATACCTGGACGGTCAGTGGCACACCTGCATTCCTGTAAAGAGGATTTTTATAATTATTAAGGAACATGTTCAGCTTTTATCATGATCTAATCCCAAATAAACTCAGTGAGGGAAATGTTAAGATTTTTTTTATTTGGCTTTTCATTAAACTGCAGTTATTGTTACAAATGAAGCCTGTAACAACCACATTTTATTTATCTTAAGTTTGTTTTTTGGTTTTTGGGGTTTTTTTACAAGAGATGCCAAAAAAGTGGATGCAATGTTTTGTCATTCCAAAAAATTAGGAGAAAACTGTTTTGGCAAGTAAGACGTGCAGATTGATTGTTGTAACTGTTGAAAATAAAAATGCAAATCATTTATTCTCAAAGCAAGAAGTCTGTCTCGGCAGTTAAGGAGCAACTTTTTTAGATTTTTATAGGGTCTTAACAAATAAAAGACAATTATATCATCTGTAATTTACTGATTTCATACACGAGGTTTGATAAAATACTGTTTGAGGAGAGAATAACAAGAATAAATAAAAATGTTTTGGTTTATTATGCTCTATTCTAGAGATCAGCAGATTAAAGCAGTTAAATCATCTTTAATTAATCAATTTCATACATTAGGTTTGGTAAAAAAAAATTAGCTTGTGGGCAGACAAACACAAATAAATAAATGTTTCTATTATTCCTGTCTTCTACTCTCTATGTTAAAGTGTTTTATTTTCATCTGATTTATAAAGACCCTCTGTTGTGAAGTGGTATTATTTTCATATTATTATAGCTTCATATGGACTCTGATTCTGCGGGTCTCTGAAGTGGGTCGAGTCGCTCTTCCTCCCTCTTCATCCCTCATCATCGTCGTCTCCAGGCTGAATTGAAACGCCGTTTTAACGTTTCTCCTTCGTTTCCAGCTCACCCCTTCTCCGTCCTCGCCGCCCCTGGACACTTGACTCATCCCTCCATCGCTCTGCCGCAGCTTCCCATCAGCCGCTGACCCGTCACCGCCCTGATGATGTCACGGACGCCTGTCGCCACGGTTACCTCCATTTTCAGCTGGCTGTCAGACTGTTGAGCTGAACTGTGGTGAAACATTCAAGCAAACATTGGGAATATTTTTTTTTCTCATTTTTTGTCTTTGTTCTAAACGAAGCACAGAAGACTACTCGTTTTTGCGTTAAATGTTTTTCACTTTCTTCCTGTTCGTATGTCAGGCGGTTTCAAACGGCAGAGCGGAGGAGCATTGTAGCAGTACGACGGAGAAACCTCAGCTTCTTTTTTCACGATCAGCACATTTTGCAGCTTTAATGTTGTTGGTTGTTGTGCTGTTGTCAGAAAAACAGGAACTCTTATTTATTCAGATCAAAACCTCTTGTTTTTGAAGCACTTTTAAAGTGTGTGTGTAAATAAACCGCATCAGATCTGTCACCAGGTTTATTTAATGAGCAAAAAGGAGACTGATTTCATGTGTGTGTGTTTTGAAGGTCATAGAAAAAAAACTGAATATAGAGTCAGATTGTACCTGCTGTGACTGTCAGTTGGACCTCAACATCCTGGTCATTAAACCAACTCAAAACGCGTCACTTACAGGAAATACGATCAATCAATTAAATCCAAATTCAGTTAAAGTGTTGCCATCGATTTGTGTTTCATTCAGGCCTTTATGAGCTCATTTAAGATTCATTACCTGCTGCTGTTATTCAGACCTTAGAGGCATTTTAATGATATTATTTGGTTTTGATGTTCCAATGTGGATCAATATTTCTTTTCATTTGTTCAAACCCTGAAAAACAGACCAGAAACTGAAACAAGAGCTAAAAAATTTGTTTCTTTATTGAGAAAACTAAATGAAAAATGAAAATGGAATCAGTTTGTAAATAATTTACGTTTCATTTATTTGATAGATTATGACATGGAAAATAAAAACCCAGCAAGGTCTTCAGATTTATGTTTTTATACTTTAGTGGTTAAAATATATGATTCTAGACATTTACACTGCAAAAGCACAAAATCATACCAAGTATTTTACCAAGTGCAAATATCTCAGTACACTTGAAATAAGTCTAAAATAACTTAAAAGTAAACTTTTAGCCAGACATAGGGTTTGTTTTAAGTAATTAATTCCTTATTATTGATGAAAAATTCTACTTTTTCATCAATAATAAGAAATTATTAAGGAATAACAATCAGAAAAGTTACCTGTAAGTTAGTTTTGACTTATTTAAACTGTACTACGACGTTTTCATTAGACAGTAGACCAAAAATAGTGTTTTTGCAGTATATATAGGCAGCATCAAAAATAATAAAATGAGTAAAATGTCAAAGTTCAAATGAGACAACAGGGGAGGCTAGAAGTTATACCCTCTTTTTCTTTTTTTATACTCAATACAAGCACCTAAACTGAAGAAATAAGAAAAATTTATTAAAAATAAACCATGTGGAAATGCAAAAATCTAGATTTTTCTGGTAAAAGAACAAATATTGTTTCTGCTGTGTGTGGCTGACAACACACAGCAGAAACAATCTGCTATGTTTATTCATAAAGGCTATGTTAGACATACATCACATGTAACTTTATGATGAAATAAGTTGATACTATTTGAACCAACCCCTTACAAAATGCTAATTCTGCTCAGGAATTTGCATTTTCTTGGAGCGACAATGTTTCTCAGGATTTCTTTGTTATTTTCCAGACAGATTCAGGCTGCAGACTGGATTATTTCTCCTCATCAAACTCTGAACTGGAAAGTAAAATGAATAAAATAATATTATAGAGGTGCAGAAAAAAAGAATTGATTCTATAAAGAATCACAAATCCTAAATATGGGAATTCCGAATCGATTCAAAACACTCAAAAATGTATTTTTACGTGTAAACTTGCCCACTGTACATATTTTAAATACTTCTTTGATAGGTTCTTATTTCAGAACATGCTAGGCAGCTACGCTAACCTAAAAATGGTGATTTTAAGTTGCAAACTTTGTGTCTAACCTTAAAGAATTGCTTTAAATTTTGTTTTTGTTTGCATTTCTTTCTCTCTAATCACATAATTTAATCTCTAGATTATTTGAATAGTTTCTGAATCTAATCGTGAGCGTAAAAGTGAAATTTTGAATCAAATTGCTAGATGCTGAAAGACTTGCATCTCTAATAATGAGTTCAAAAATGGTAAGGGTGTTTAATGTAAAATTGTTAAACATGATCAAGGAGAGAACCATGAAGAAAATGCAGCAGAAATTTCTTTAAGCTCTGAATATTCACTAAAAACCCCAAAACCGTCTCATGACCAGGTGTGTGCGAGTCTCTGGATGCCATTAGGAAATGAAACGAGCTCCTATTCTTTCTTAAATTTTGCCTTTGAATAATCTTTAAATCAGTCTCTTTCAATCAATTCAACGCAGGAGGAAACCTGAGCTGGAAAATGACTCCACTCCTCGTGAAACCCTGAAACAAAAGCCGTCTTCCTGCTGAGCTGAGATGATTATCAGGCTGACACACTTTGGGCCACCTGCCAGCACTGCACTGTAAAAAATTATACAAGTCTCCCTCCATGCATGTGCATCCCTGCGCATTTAAGCCGCCCGGGTTTGTCATCCTAACATCCCCCAACCCCTGACTGGCATTTTCAAGTGGTTGCAGATGAAACATGGCCCCCCTCCTACAATGCTAATGAATAGGCCGCTGATTGCAGGATTACAGCGTCGGCTGTCTAATGAGCAGATACGCTACAGAGCCCCTCGTCTCCACTTATTCACATTTTTCTCCTTGAAACTGATGAGCTCTTCCCCGCACAACAGTCAACAAAACCTCTGTGGAAGATTGCAGCATGAGCCATCTTCATCATCAGCCTCCTCCTCCTCCTCATGCAGGTTTATTTCAGATGCTCTGGGTATATTCTAATTATTCAGCTTTTTTGGTCTTGAATTTATTATTTAACTGCAACTGAAGATGCTTTGCAAAGTGTCTGAAGGGAAGATTAGGGTGATAATGACTCAATTTAAACGATTAAATAATAGAAGCGGGGAGATAAAATGTCAATGAAGACTGAAAGCTTTAGAAGAACAAAAGGAACAATAAGGCAGA
Organism: Xiphophorus couchianus; assembly: GCF_001444195.1. Lineage (NCBI taxonomy): Eukaryota > Metazoa > Chordata > Actinopteri > Cyprinodontiformes > Poeciliidae > Xiphophorus > Xiphophorus couchianus. The sequence goes on from NC_040239.1 coordinate 7,143,924, forward strand.
TCATGGACTGTGTGACTTTTCTTATGAGGCATAACCATAAAATCTATAATTCTGCAAAACTTTTGTGCTGTTTTTCTGAACATAAAATCCAGAATTGAAACAAAAACACATTATATGTTGTTGACTGTCATTCAAGTCTCCAATTACTTGGTTTGCTAATCACAGAAATCATCATATTTCTTGCTAGCCTGGTAAAATACTATGGGGTTCCATTTGTGTCAAAAATAAGTACAAGTCATATGTGTAGATGTTGTTGGTCTATGTCGTTGCTATGTGTCTTTGGTTGATGTCTACGGTCTTAGTGCTTTATGGATATGTAGATATTGCATGTAGGTGATGAATATGTTACGTCTCTAGCTGCGTCGTTATTACTCACTGTCACCTTGTCAGTTCATCTGCAGTAAAGCAGCGAACCCTTCACAGTTGTTTTTTGATGTAACTTCTGTGATTGGTCCATGTCGTTGGTCGGTGTTGCTGTTGCCTGTTCTCTTTGCCAGTGTTGAAGTAGGTCATGTCTGATCAAAGAGTTTATTAGATATTACAAAAATATTGGTCTTTCAGTATTAGTGTTTTCAAAATGCTTAGATTTCTACCTTGTATTTCCTTCAGGCATTAATCTACCGCTCCCTCTCGCTTCGTCCTCAAGCGCTCGGAGGTTCACTTAGGGACTGTCAACAGCAAACACTCCTGACAAACAAATGTAAATAAATGCCTTGTCTTGTGACCAACTGACACAAAAAGTGGTAGTTAGGGTTACACGAGACACGCCATCCTCTACTGAATTTTAAGCCATATTCAACATTTTAAATAATTTTAATATTAAATAATATAATGTTTTCTTCAATAGATTCCAAGTCATGTGCTCCATTGACTCAAAATCAGTGTGAAATTGTTCCACTAAAGTGTATAGATGAGGCACACTCATTCTTACTCCATTTTAACCCTTTTTCTTTATTTTTGCAATTTTTTGTCAATAATTTAGTCTAAATTTCGTAAATATACTTTTAACAATATTTTGTCCAAATTTAGTAAGTATATTTTTTAGTAATTTTTTGTCCAAATTTTAAAAAATGCTAAAAATATATATATTTACTAAATTTGGACTAAATTTTTAAACAAAATAGCTAAAAAAATATTAAAAGGGTTAAGATGGAGTAAAAATGAATGTGCTTCATCTATACACTTTAGAAGAACAATTTCACGCTGATTTTGAATCAATATGTCACATATCCCAGAAGCTATTGAAGAAAAATACTAAATTTTAACTAAAAAATGAGTTAAAAATAAAAGAAAAATGAGTTAAAATGGAGTAAAAATGAATGTGCTTCATCTAAACACTCTAGTAGAACAATTTCACTCTGATTTTGAGTCAATGGAGCCCCATAAAATGGAAACCTATACAGACGAAGCTGTGAAGCCAGGCTGGTTTTTAATAGGATTGTTCGAGGTTTCACCTTGGTTTTATCGCAGGCGGTTTATTGTTCACATCCTTGACTGTGGTGTTAAAATGCTAAATGACAACATCGAGCCGAAGGCCATTTAGGATTCAGTCAAGTGCTGAACATAAAAGAATCATTTGTTGTTGAGTTGTCATTCTGTAGATGGCGCTATGTTTGGTGACAATGAACTGGGATCGCTGCAAAGACATAAAATATCCCCAAGTATTTTTGGTCTAGTTTCTAGTACAGATATCTTTGCACAGTTGAAGTAAGACAAAATTAACTTGCAAGTAACTTTTCAGCAGGAAATATGAGCTTGTTTTAAATCAATAATTCCTCAATATCAATGAAAATTTGTCTCATTGGCAGATTATTTAACTTATAACAAAACATTGTTCCCATATTTTCATGTAAAACAATGTCTGGCAGAACAAATACAAGTTAAAAAAAAAAACTTTTACATCTCAAATAATTATCTGAAGAGAAAAAAGAAAACACTGCTGCAGCTGCCACTATTATACCAAAAGTTGCCAACATAATCAGTTCTTCACTATTTACCTTCAATCTTTATTACTTACTTTCTCTTATAATAAACTCTCATGATTAAACAATAGTAGATCAACCACTGAAAATGTAACCTGCAAAATACACATTGTTTAAATATAAATGTAAGAGGAGAGACACTAAACAGGCAATTCACATATAATAACACAGTAAATAAAGGACTTTAAGACACTTGGGTTGTTTGGCTTCTGCTTTGTGGAATATGTTCATTTTATTCTATTAAGTTTCCAAACTAAGAGTAAGAGCATCGTGATGTGATGAAATTTGTCACCCAAACTTGCATAACAGCGTATAAATCAACATTTTAGCACAAGTTTACATAAGCTAAATCTACTTTTTGGCTTTGTGTGTGTTTTCTAAGTAGATATTACCCAGACATGGTATTTAACTTTATCCTAAGGCTCTGTGCAACCAAATTCAGTATCATGTTTCCAAGCAAAGCTAAGACAAACCCGAATGAATGTATTTTCTCCTGAAATATGCACCAGTGAATGGTGTACTTTAGAAAATTTGGAGAAATAAACATAAATGATCTGTTTCATGGCTAAACAATTACTCTTACAGTAGCACTGAAAATAAAAGTTGACAAAAAGCGAAGCAAAAGCTTTCATCCAGGCTCACAGCCAACTGTGCACTATGTGAAAATAAACACTGGAGTCCGCCGCAGTTTCCCAGGATGCGTGTTTCTGAAAGGACAGCATTGGGTCTGAACCGCCACAGCACTTCTGTTTGGTTTATAAGAAGCTGTGGTAAAATCTAAATGACTCTCCTAAGCCAGGCTGGAGATACAGTACAGCTGAAAACCAAGATTCCTGGGAACTACTGAAACGTTTTGCAGAAAGACGTCCATGTTACTGTTTGGCTTTTTTTGTTAAATAAAGTCACTTTCCGAATCACCAAATTGGAATTAAACAAGAAAACTCACAAAGTTTATTTAAAACATGCAGCTGAGTTATGAGAAGTGTCCTGACTTCAGCACGTAAAGATTCAACAATATCGTCTTTCGCACTAAAAATTTGTTTTTTTGATAAATAACAGACCTGATTTACTTGTGATGATTTTAAGGATTAAATGAGAAGTTGCATGAAAAGATTAAAAATGGGTGTATATTTTTATAGTTTTAGTTGTTTTTACAAGATTTTTTGAATTACACCAAATTGCACAAGAACTTCAAGATAACATTATATCTTATTAAATGAAAAGTAATTACACTTTCAGTAGCACAGACAAAAAGTGTCGACAAAAACTAAGGGTGAAATTTCTAATTTTCTTATTTCGAAAAGAAACTATTTATGCAGCAATTTTGTTAGTTTAAGACCCGAATTATATGCATCTCTGACTCTCATTAGTTGTCTTCTCTCTTTTACTGGATCAAATATTATTATTAGTAGTATTTTTTTTTTTTTAACTTGAGTTTATTGTTCATAATAACATAGACATGTGTTTGCTATTTAAATTTTGCATCAATCAACAGTATTTCTGAGCCTCAACATGTATTTTTATGTACATTATAATAATATTTATATTCAAATAAAAGTAGAAGAAACCTTAGATTTACATGTGTTAATTTTAAATAACATTTTCGCTCAGTTTTAACTTGTATTTATTTAGTTGTTCATTTACTTATTCAGTTTTTAAGTTTCTATCCACAACAAAAACGTATTACGTTATGAAATTGTAACCATATTTTTACATATATTTATAAAGTGGATGATGTGTTTTTTCTGTTTCTATTGATCTTGAATTTTACAAGTTCGATTGTGTATTATGTTTTCCATCCACAAGAGGGCGATGTTTCTAAGATACACCGGCTAAAATGTTGCACCAACTGTTTAGCTTTCATACAGATTAATGATGATTCATCAAAGATTAAAGGATAAAATGATGAACTAATTACTTTGCTTAAGTTCCTTATAATTAACTTCAGCTGGAACATTTGATGAACTCTTCGCGTTTATTGACACTCCGGCTAAAAATGCGTACATTTGGAACATCTCAGCAATAATTCCGTTAAATATAATCAATACTACAATTGTTGACATTTACAAAAATGGAAAATAAGGCACAAATAATTAATTTGTGCCTTATTTATTGATGTTGATCAAACTGTCTCGGAAGTTTTACTTTGAAATCAATGGGATGTAAATATGGCGGAGGCCACACGGTGGCGCAGTGGTTAGCCATACTGCTTGCAGCATTACCCAATGACAGCTTGAAATCCTGCAAGTATAAGTGATAATCTCCTATTTATTGTGACATCACACAATAAAAACGAAGGTTTAAAACAAAAAGGAAGAAAAATGTAAAGTTAACTGTTTAAGAAAATCACAATCAGATAATTTCTTTGAGGTTTATTTATTTTCAATACGTCTTGCCATATTATTTGTTTCTAATTATTGCCATTAAGGTGTTTCTGTATATGTTCATTCCTTAGTATTAAGTTTAATAATTTATTTTTATGTTTGTATTTTGTTCTTTCCTCTCTTCTCCTTCATTCAGCTCCACTGTAAATGTTTTCCTGCTTGCTCTCTGCTGCAGCTGTTCCTCATTTCTCCAATTATCTGGTTGCCTTGTCATTTCCACGTCTCTCTCAGCATATAAGCTCATATTGTTCTTTTCTGCATTCTTTAACATGTTTTCCATGCATTTTTTAATTGTTGTCAAGTTTTTGTTTCCATAAAAACCCTGTTTTGTCAAAAACATGACAAAGAACTGCAGAAAAATGAGGCGTTTGTGCTGCACAGTAAGTCTAGTCACACTTTCTACAGATAAACAGGCTCTAGACTCTAGAAATATAACATTTTACATAACAGTTATGTGCTTAAATATTGTTTTATATTATTTTATCAATCCAAACTGCAGTTTTTCCTGTATTCTGGTGAAGCAGATCAAGGTAAAAAGATGCTTAATATTATTTAATTTCAAGAAGTTTTTCTCATTAACTGTTGTTCATATTTTAACTGTTTGTTTTTGGGAAGTTTGATTAATATATTCTATGCTTTTAAAGACATTCGTGATCTTGATGTGGCACAAATCGAAAATGAGTTTGTCATCCCTGATTTAGAAAACACGGCAACACCTCTGAGAAACTTTTACCAAACAAGAAGTTTCACATATTAGACTTAAAAACACACAAAAATCCCCAAAAGACACCATGATTGATCTCGGAGCGTTCTGTTTCAGGTGGAGAGCAAAAATGATCGGGTTTCAGGTGGAGAGCAAAAACTTCTGAATGATTTTTAAAGGTCTCTTTGGTCTTCATCTCTCCGTTTAACTTCTTTTAAAACACATTCCACTTTCAGCTCTGGAGGATTTTGCTCCAATCCGTCTCTCTCTGAAATATTTGGAAATATTTGAGGTGGTGAATGTGTTGACACGAACTCTCCCACCGGGTCGTAATGTGAAACTGCTGTTGTTTGTGCCCTGCTGGAGCCGAATCGTGTTTCTCTGGTTCTCCTTTTGTTCTCTGGGTATCAGGCAGAGTTTCAGTTTGAGCTCAAATCCTTCCAGGTTGATTCATTTGTAACTGTTATTAAGTAATGCATAATTAAGTGTCTGTCACATTACAGATAAAAATCTGCATCCACTCACCATTTGCATGAATGCATTAATTTAGAGGCTTTTTCACATTTATTTCAACTATTTCTTTTCCCAGGATGGAATAATTATACAGTATGCAACTTCAATCATTTTTAAAAGCAAGAAATAAACGCACAAGTTTTAATTTATGGTGATTTTTTTCTGCCTTAATCACAGAGGTTTTGTAATCTGCCAAGATTCTGACATAATTCTGGCTCTATGTTTAATACTTAACCTTTTGTCTATAAAAACAGCAGATCTCACATTATTACGACTTTATTCTCATAATATTATTATTTATTTATTCTTCTTATATTATGACTTCTTGTTAATATTTGACTTTATTCTCATACAAATTTATTTTGGCAATATTATGACTGTTTTAGCATTATGACTTTATTCTTATAATTTTTTTGTGTTATTCTTTTTAGTGTGACCATAAAACTCTGTTATACTTTTGCAACAAGATCTATATAATCATTCAGATTTACACTCTAAGTGGAAGAACATTTATTTAATTTATAAACAAATAAATGGCAGTAAGATCTTTCTGATCTTTTTACAGAAATTTGTTTTAAAAAAAAAGAATATAAAGTTCAAAACCGATTCTGTTTGGGTAAAAACTTCAGAGTGTTTGAATTGCATAGAAAATGCTTGTTCAATACAACCAATAATTGATGAATTAATGTTGTAAAAGTTGAACAAAACATTAGAAACCAGCAGATTAATGTAAAGATAAGAATTTAAATGAAATAAACTATGAGTGAAAACTTTCCACCTAAATTTTAATTCTCATTTCCAGAGTTTTCAGAGAAGCAGGTCGGATTATTTGGCTTATAAAACCCAGCAGAGTTTTTTATTTTGGCTCATTTCTTGCTGTCCTCAATCTGCTCCACCTCACTGGACTCCTCGACCACTTTGCCGTTGATCATCGTCTGCGTGACGACTTTTACGATCTTCCTGGTCCGGACCTCGGGGTCTTCTGCAACAGAAGAACAAATATCTGATACCAGCTGGACCGGCGCCGACGAGGAAATCCTCAAGCTGGACTGAAATCTAATGACTGGACAATCTGGGTCAGCGGCTCCAACAGGGAGAGATTTCATTTCTTTTCTTTTCCTTTCTTTTGTGTGGATCAAGTGAACAGAAAAAACTCCATAAAGGATCAAATGTTTTTCTTATCTTGCTGAAATTTCCGAAGGTAAAGTGAAAAAGATACAAATTAGATTTTTTTAAAATGTTTGCGAAATATAATAGTCTAAACTTACTTTTAGGAGGCGGAAGCGTTTCTTTCACCCTGTAATAAAAAGTTACAGCATTAATGAAACAAACACAAACTTAAAAAATACAACAAGGTCCACGTCATGTCATGTTTGTCACTGGTTTCTCAATGATGTTTTTATGACGTTTTATTTTAGTGTTTTGTGATGTAAAGCACTTTGAACTGCCTTGTTGCTGAAATGTGCTGTACAAATAGACTTTTTTTGTCTCTAAGATTTAAGATATGAATGTTATTCTATGAGGAGCTCCTTTTCCATTTATCTTCAGATCTGCGTTTGATAAAGGAAAAAATCATTAGTTTAATCTTGGAGGCTTTTTCACAAAAACTGTGCAAACGCAGAATATTTTCACAAAGGAAAAAAACATTCTGATCTGTTATATTCTATTATATTCTAGAGAAGCTGCATTCAACTTTTATGCACCACAAATCTGTAACAAACTTCTAGAAAACTGCAAAAATGCTGAAACACTGAGTTCCTTTAAGTCAAGGCTGGAAACCCACCTATGACTCATAATAACTAGAACATTGATCAATATATTTGACATATATTTGCTTAATGATTTGACTTTTGATAAAAAGTAATTATTGCTTGTTTCATAATTGGTTACTGTATGATGCTTTTATTGTGTAAAATATTAGTAAAGCAGTGTTGCTACTGTAAACTTGACTATTCTACTTTCATTACTTCTTAGTCAGACTAAAATATAATCATTTATAGTAACTATTTACTAGAGGAATAAGACAGTATTTAAAATTTTGCTAAATTGAGCTTAAAGTTTCTTTAAAGGTTAATTTAAAGGATTACTTCATTTAGATTATTATATTTTCAAAGAAGAGAAGCATCAAACTTTTACATAAATGAAATTAATGTTTATATTTTATGCTTGTAAAATATAAAGTGACACAAATATAATGATTTCTGTTGTAATTCTATGCAGAAAAACTAATAATTTTTTTAAGTTTTAAAACTATTCCTTCTGAGACAGAAAAATCCTAATTTAAGCGTTTACTTTTGATTAGATTTTTTTTCCCAGTTGCCCTTCCGTATTTACATTTCCTCTCCTTCCAGCAGCCGCCTGTAGGTGGCGATCTCCATCTCCAGGTTTTGCTTGATGCGCAGAAGCTGCTCGTAGTCGGTTTTGTTGCGCTGCATGTCCAAACGCAGCTGGGACAGCTCGTCCTCCAGCTGCGTCAGGGTAGCCTGGAGGCGGTCCATCTCCACGGTGTATTTGTGTCCGGTCTCTCCCAGGTTTCCCTCCAACACGCTGACCTGGTGACACAAAATGTAAAATCATTAAAATAGGCTTTGAATTTAACATTATTATTGAAGTGAAGTTGGTCAAAAATGGTTTATTTATGCTTCAATTGTTTTTCTTTTCGTCAAAAAGTTATTTTCTCTTGATTTATGTCTATATTAGGCCCATTACGCTTGACAGTCGGTGGTTACCATAGAAACCAGTAACTGACAGGTTTTGTTTTAGCATTTTTATAGATGTGAAGTTTGTCAAAGTTCTTACTTATTCTTCAAATTCATTTTGTTTAGTCAACGTTATTTCATCCTGATTTTCATAGCTGTATAAGTTGACCGTTGGTGGTTACCATAGCAACCACTAACTGTCAGCTCTTCCCCTTTTTTATTGTTTGTAAAGTGGTAGGTATTGGGATCAGCTCTATGTATTCTTTACAAGTAATACTTTTAAGATATAAGTATATTAATTCAGGGTTTTAGATGTAATTTTGCCATGTTTTGTTTAAGTTTTTAACTGTTATAATGTTGTGCTTTTTAGCTGTGTTTAATTTACGATTGTTAACTATTGTCAACTGTTCACTGGGAACCATTCCTAAGTAGTTTGTTGAGGGTTATTTATTGCATTTTATTTAATGTAAGGGCAGAAGCTGCTGGATTGATAATTACAAACTCAAATTCTTTTTCTTTTGTTTTTGTTGCAAATTAATGCAAATAAATTTCCTTAACATATATTTGTGATTTTATTTCCAGTACTAAAAATATACCTTCATTACTATTTATGTGAAATATGAGATAAGCTATGTGCAGAGCCGGTGTTCTGACTATCAGTGCTACCTCGTCAGATTTTCCTGCCGTAGCACAGACAGATAGCTAAGTGTATTGCTGGGTTTCAGATGACGTGGCACCGACGTCACCCAATGCAGATGGAGGGCCGGAAGTAAATGCAGCCCATTTATTTCTGTTGATCCAGCATCAAAATGTCTAAAGTCTGTATCCTGCATTGTTGTTCCAACTGTTAGTTGGTCAGAAAGGAGTTAATTTTAAAAAGCTTACTGAAAAAGAGGAGAAAAGTGGATCGACAATCTACAGCTAAAAACAGGAGGTGCGGAAACTAACGGCAGAGCTTGCAGCCTCACTTTCTAACAGGTAACGATCCATTGTTTAAATTGTATTTACAGATATTTTATTGGATAGTTACTTAGAAAGCCAAGCATTCATAAGGTAAGATATATTATTTTTATCCGCCAGCATGGTTGTCCTCAGAGTGCTAATGTTGTTAGCAGCTAGCTCAGTGCCAAGTCACGGACAGAAAGATCATGTTTATTTAGTGGGACTTTCATGTTAAAAAAATACAAATAAAAAGCTAAATAAATTAAATATAACCTACCCAGCCATACAATCACAGTGAGCTGTGACTATTCCCCCACATGTTTTGTGGGTAGCACAGATAAACAGAAGACCAGCCCAAGGCATATGAAAGTTAAGCGACTGCTATACCCCCCCACACCACCAAGGGTCTCCCAGGAGCACCAGGAATACCATTGAATAATACAAACTAAAAGTTATTACACCTGGAAAAAATAAAAACTATAAAAATAATAAAGAAAAAACATCATGTTGGTGGCTGCTGCCTCTGAAATGTAAGATATCAAACTTGTTCTTTACTGTAAATTTAGTGTTTATCAGCTCATCTTACTTTCCAACAGTTAAAATAATATGGCACACTTAAAAACCATTGAATCTTTATATACCGCAGATGAAGCAGGCTGCTCATGTCGCAACATGAATAGTGAGACAAAAGGTGAGGATAAAAGATTGAAACTTTTGAATCATCATAAACAAATTATCGACAATAAGCTCGCCCTTTTCACCCTTCCACTCAGTCACCCTTCTTAGCCTGACACATCTGTCAGCATGATGATGTCAACCTTCTGCCTTCATGCTGCGCAAACATTTAAGAGCTTTATGTGCCTCTCCAGCAGATGTCAATGTCCTGACATGCTGATTGATCACAGTAGTTTAGTGAATCTGCTCCACACTTTGTGTATCTATACATTAATAGCTCTTTATACACAAAGAACAAGCAGCTGTTTTCCACTGACTGTCCCGACACGTCTGCACCTCCGAAGACGAGGTGAGGATGAGGAGAAGCAGGTGGGCTAATGAGAGACGATCTTTTTTTTAAAAAAAAAAAAGTTCTTATTTAAAAAAAAAAGAAAACACTATTATTGTGATGAGTACTTCATTTTTGCAATAAGAAGTATTGCACTCCTTCATAATAAATTAGCAAATACACCTTGATCTACTTTGTGCAGAGTGACAGTGATAAAAAATGTAAATTTGTTCACTTATTACAAATAAGGTGTCAAAGAGACATGCACATTTTAACCAACACAGATCCACATTCTTCTGGACTAGAGTATTTTTTGTATAACTACACAGTATTTATGTTGAAATTTTGCCCTTACTGTATTTTTATTCTTTATTCTATTCTAAATATAGTCTATATTTGTGTGACTATTTGCTTAAAATGCATGTAACTTTGCCACTGTTGCACAAAATATTCTCCAATAATGTATATTTCTGTTCTATTCTAGTCTTTTACCTGAGTGAAGTTGCCCCCCCCACACACATTCTAGATAAAATTGTATATATTTACCTTTTAAAGAGCCTCAATGAAAACATGTTTATACATTCTTTATACATTCTTAACTCTTTGGTGCAGAAACTGGCTGAAAAATCGATCTATTAACTTTGTGTTTTTGATGTAAATTTTAGCTAAATTCCACCAACTTGATTACTTTTGTCTTTTAAGAATAAATAGGGTGAATCTGAGTCTGTTGTGAAGTCAAATCATTGTTCCTGCAACGAACAAGAAACATTACATCACAGCTGGGCGATATTGCTGAAAAACTTCTCATGATATAAGCGTTTCATATCAGTTTATCGATCATTTTTTTAATTAATTTTTTGTTTTAAATATCTGAAATACTGCCAAACTGGTGATATGACTTTTCCTCCTTAATACACAGTATTCACTCCATTACTTTTTGTTGCTTTGTAGCAAAACCTTAAATGTACTCAACAAGTTGTTGCTAGGTAACCAAATGGAATGGGTTGTTGCTAGGAAACAACCCATTTTCCAGGTAGGTTAGTTGATTCCACCAATCTTTAATATTCTATTGAATATTCTATCAGAAGTGTTATCTATTGATATTGACTACATGTATATTGTGATGTATATTTTTATTGATTTATTGTCCAGTCCTAGGTGACACATATTCACACCACCCATAAACTCTGGATTACCTGTTTGCGTAGATTGTCCAGCTCCACCTCCAGAGCTTGCAGGAAGCGCCTCCTCTCGCTGAGTTCTCCTTGGGCGCAGCGCAGCGCCTCATTGCTTTCTTTCACCTCACACTGAACAGCCTCCAACTGCGGAAAAGCATTAGTAAAATGGGTCATCGCTTACAGATTCTGCTTTCAGCAACAATCACAGCAGAAACAAGAACGATTTTCACCAACCTTCTTCAGGTACCAGGCTTCGGCGTCCTCCTTGTTCTTGCGCGCGATGCCCTCATACTGGACCCTCAGCTCAGCCATGATGGCCCCCAGGTCGGGCCCCTGAGCTGCCTCCACCTCCACGCTCACCTGCTCCGTGGCCAGTCGGGCCTTCAGGGTGCTCTTCTCCTGCAATATGTGCAGTTGGTATTAATGTTGCCTTCCAGCTACCTGGGAAGTGGGAACTTGGAGCTGGGTTTGACGTCAGACTCATGTTAAAGCTGAAGTATGTAACTTTTATAAAAAATATGGTTTTACATATTTCTTAAAACTGTCATCATGTTGGGACAGAATGTTATGAGATAGATCATCTGTGAAAAGATGAATCTCCTCCCTGAGCTACTATTGTCGCCTGAAGAAATGCACCGCTCCCAACCAAAAACAACCAATCAGAGCCAGGAAGAAAGTCTTAGCCCTGTCAATCAACCTTGTGAACGTGCTGTTAAATGTGCTAATGGTGGAGAAACAACTTCATTTGTCGGAATATGTTGGCGTTTATGCCGACATATTCGGCATGTGGTTATGCTAATTAGAATTAGCAATTACAACAGGTTCTGCTCACGGGAAACACTTTATCGTAGCAGAAAGCGGGGATCTAGAAGAACAGCGTGCACGCAAGCGTGATTGGCAGCGCTGAGACCCTCATCCTGGTGCTGATTAGTTGTTTCTAGTTAGCACTGGGAGCACTGCCCCTCTACAGCGTTCTAGTTAAAAAGTTGGAAGTTCAACTTAGCGATCCCAATAAACATTGTCTGCTGCCTCTGACAAATTATCCAAAAACAAACAGAACTTTTAATTTGTTCAGTTTAGAGTTGCAGGTGCTGCATGCAACATTGATTTAAGACGTACTTTTACATATCTGGCAATGTTTCCACTACATCTTACTACTGTTGATGTGAGGAGCGGCCATATTGAAACGCAAAGTTTTTCCAAATAAGTGTCAACTGGGGGTAGTTGGAGATGCTCCCAGTTTCCCAGATTCGACTGAGAAGTCAGAATTTCCCAGTTCTGAGTACAACTGGAAGGCAGCATAATTCTTCAGCACTGTTTTCCAACTGCACATATAGTCTTTGAATATATTTATGAATACATGGCAAAGATTTAAACAATGGAGCCTTGATTTCACACAAAGACCGATAATAACCGACCCTTGAAGCTGCAGACTCTCTCAGCTGAAGAATCGGTTACTAAAATATGTTTATCAGATTTCTTCTGCATCTTTAGAGTATGAACATCAAAATATGAGAAAAGGAAGAAGAAAAACCTGAAATACTTCAAGTTATTAGAGTTAAGTTAGTTGAACAATGATGACAAAGTGTTTATCTAAGCAATTTGCAACCAGAATGGCTGTGAAGACAAACAAATGGGTGATATACAGTACATGTATGTAGTTTGCAAAATAATTATCTGTCTTCTTTTTGTAGATTTGGAGTGTTCATGTATTAAGTTGAGCCCAAAATGATTAAAAAACTTTTTTTAATTTTTTTTTTTAAAGGACATTTTCTCTGTTTTTAATTACGCTTTGTCAATTATTTTCCATTTGTAGGTATTTTGTCCAAGAATTAGCTGGATAAAATTCACAGAAATCTGGTTGTAGTACATATGAATGTATTGTTACTGTGGTTCCTCAGTTTTGTTTTTTCTCTTTCTGCAGGTGTAGAGGCAGACTCTTAGTGTTCAGTTGTGTTCTCTTTATGCTTCTTTCCACTCCTTTCCCCTTCTTTCCCTTTTTTCCCCACCTTTCTTTTATTTCCACCTCTGTGTTCATTACTTTTGACATAAAGCTAAAGCTAAATTTCTAATAAAGTTTCATTCATATATCCAATGTGGCACCATGGCAAAAGCCATAATGCTCCGTGTGTAAAAGTAAATCTGTTGTCTAACACAGCACTTCTGAGAGCCACATTGTCAGACGGGTTAAAAAAAAAGGGTAAATCTTGTTTAAATTAGTGATTTTGATGGGTCATAGCCCTGTTCTCAATCTCCGTCCCTGCTTTACTTTGTCACCCAATAAAAAGAAGAAGAAGAGAAAAAAAAGCAGAGACCTACCCTGTGTTGGACTCCTTTAAAGGAAAATCAAAATGTTCCAAAATTAACTTCACAAGTTCAGATCCCAAAGGAAAACAATAAAGTAATGCTAGGCAGGATTCTTCCCATCAATGTGGATAATTTAAAGTGGATAATAATTGTTTCTTGATCTTTGTAGTGCACTATGTAAGCTGAAAAGCAAAGCTTAATTAAGTCTGAGGTGACATCCTGGTCACCACGCCTGTCTATCTAAACACTCTCAGTTTGATGATGAAGGGAGTGTCTGTGTTCATACTGTATAATATGATTATTATGTTTCAGACACTGATAAACCTGCTGAAGACTGAGAAAGTACACACTGTCTGTCCCAGTTTCATACCAGCTTGAGATCAGAGGTGCAAAAACATTTTGTCCAGCTCAGGTGGTCAAATGTGTCTTATTTTAATTTTATCCCAAAAATATCAGAGTCAAATTTTAACAGTAACTCAGTTTCCATTGGCCATAAAATAAAATAGCGCGTCTTGAAATTAAAGAAATAAATAAATTCACTTAACGGAAACACGGCAATTTCGAAAAGGTTAAGTTTTTTGATCAAAAGTTTTTGCGCAACATTTTGATACGACTTGTATTTAAAAAAAACTGCAATTGAAACACTTTTTTGCGTCACAAGAGTCACGTGATCAACAGCCGGATGTTATTACCGACAAAAACCACGAAGAAGAAGACGACAGGAAGTGGTAGGAAGATGAAGGTTTGTTTATGTTTTTACGAACAGTGTGCAGCTGGAACCACCAGAGCTGTCACAACATCCCACAGTTTATGAGGAAATTGTGTATTTTAACGTGTTGAATCCATAACTCTTCTGTAAAAATCACAAATTACAATTTCCCCTAAACGCCGCTTGTGTAGCCGCTGCCGTCTGATGGCTGACAGATGAGTGCTAGCGTCACCATAACTGCTTACATCTGTCGTCGCCATGTTTTTTAACGGCTTATCGCGTGAAAAAGCTGATCTACGTGTGATTTTCATTTGATTTCTTATTTAATGAAAACACCGGATCTGCGAAATACAAATATTTGTACGTTTGTAATGGAAACGCAGCTAGTGAGGCATTATTGTTTAAAATCACTGCTTGTGAACAACTTTGCTGTCTGTTTTTCTGTGGGAAAATCACTCTGCTCTGTCCAGACCGCCAATTCTTTCTCACCTCGTCGTGATTCTTCTTGAGGTAGTACATCTCCTCCTTCAGGCTGTCCAGGTCTCCTCTCAGAGTGGCGATGATCTGGTCATGGTCTGACTTTGCTCTCCGTAGAGCCTGACAGTCCCTCTCCACCGACTGGCACAGGGAGGCCTCTGCTTCCCATCTGCAGGAAAAAAGAAAGAGATAGGAAATAAATAGTTGCAGAAAAAATAAAAGTGGGTCTTTGTTGCTTCCAAAACTTCAGAGTGAAAGTAGCTGCCAGACGCTACTAATGCTTTATCCAAGAATCACAAAATTTTTTATTATTTTTGCAGAGTTTAGTGTGTTGACACAATACCAATCTGACTTTACAGAAGAATAAAAACTGTCAGGATGACCCCGGCTTATACAATTGCAAAAAACTTTTGGAATAATGCCGTTTGGACAAATGAGACCAAGAAAGAGGAGTTTGACCATATTCCTCACTCTGCTTTCGTCTTCTACTACTCTCCAATTTGCACTATTTGATGGTGTTTCAAATGTTAAGTTTTTGTTTTATATCAGTGTTTATTCTCTCCATAGAAGCTACATCTGGTCTGCTGTTTGGTTTTGGCTGTGTACTGCAAAAATGTAACATTTTGCCAAGTGTTTTTGGTCAACTTTAAAATGTATCTTAGTAAACTGGAAATAAGACAAAACTAACTTAGCAGTACCTTTTCTGCAAGATATTGGAGCTTGTTTTAAGTGAGTAATTCCTTAATATAAATGAAAAAGAACTAGTTCCACTGGCAGATTATTTCACTCACATCATGTAAAAATGTATTGTTATAAATAAAATATTCTGCCATTAGCCAACTATTTCTGTGATGGGAACTTAGAGGAATTGGACTGAAATGAACAGAAGCTAGGAAGCTGGACAATAAATCAATAACAAAATAGGTCAATAAAATGAGGCAACAAAAGAATATTCAATATAATGTTTGCTAAACTCCAATACAGAACCGAGATGTACGCGGAGGAAAGACTTTAGTCGCTCAACATTTCATGGACAGTTAATCAAAGTTGGTGGTATCAACTAACTCGTGTCCTCTTCGGTTGCCTAGCACCAGCCTTTTGAGTAACTTGTGGTTGCCTAGCAACAGCCTGTTGAGTAACTGACACAGCAGCATTTTAACATTTCACCACCATGTCTCAAAATTGCTTAAAAATAAACAACAACAGCGTGTAGTGAAAACTGAA
Source organism: Xiphophorus couchianus (assembly GCF_001444195.1). Taxonomy (NCBI): domain Eukaryota; kingdom Metazoa; phylum Chordata; class Actinopteri; order Cyprinodontiformes; family Poeciliidae; genus Xiphophorus; species Xiphophorus couchianus. The sequence goes on from NC_040239.1 coordinate 7,160,045, forward strand.
TAAAGCAGGAAGGGTTATACCATCAGTTTGGTGGTATCTTATACATTTAAAACAAAAAGCTAATCAATAATTAGTGATAATGACTGAAATGATATGCTTATATCGTGATACATTTTTCATCCTAACAGAAGCCATGTCGTAATAAGCATGAAACCAAGCAACATACCATCAGTACATCATGAAAACCCAGTGTGTGATTTTTGAGTCTACCCTCTTTACCAGCTCTGGTCTCTTTGGAGATGGATGGGATCCCTCTGACTTGCATAATCTATCTCTACCAGCTCCAACTGGTGTTTCTTGGTTGTTCAGTACCTGAGCTCCGTGAGAAGGGGGCTCTTGTTTCACAGTCTGACAGAAAGGTCATTTATTCTCATGCTTTGTTGTCTGGCACTCCCGTGTGAACACTCACAGGAAGGCAGAAGAGAAAAAATAACTACTGCATGACACTCACTTCACCCTGAAATCATCAGCTGCCAGTTTGGCGTTGTCAATCTCCAGCATGATGCGGGCATTCTCCAGCGTCCTCTTTCTCATCTGTAGAGGAAAACGTGTGATTGAGAAAGTCGCATTGCAAAAACACAAAATATTACCAAGCATTGGTGGTCTAGTTTCCAGTGCAAATATCTTAGTGCACTTGAGCATGTTGAGCAGCTAGTACATGTGATTGATTGACAGCGCTAAGACCCTCCTCTTAGCTCTGACTGGTTGTTTTTGATCAGGAGCGGAGCATTTTTTCTTACGGCAATAGAAGCTCAAGGAGGATATCAATATTTACACAGATTGTCTGTCTCATACAGTCATGACATGGTGACAGTTTTAACAAATATGTGAAAACATTTTGTATAAAAGATTCTCCAACTTTAAAACAGGCTCCTGTGCCTTGCAGGAAGGTTACTTGTAAATTAGTTTTGTACTAAAATATTTACACTAAGAATTAGACCAAAAATACTTGGCAAGATTTTGTGTTTTTGCAGCCATTTGCAAAAACATTTAGACAAAAGATTTACATTTAGACAAAAGATTTTACTGCAAAACCAAAAAAGTCTTGAAATAAGACAAAACTAACCTACAAATAACTTTTCAACATGAAATGGGAGCTTATCTTAAGTTAATAATTACTTAATATTGATGAACAAGTTTATTATAAGTGAAATCATTTCTCTGTGTAACAAGACATTTCAACTTAGTATATAATGAGAAAAATTTCTTGTTCCAAATTTTATCACTTATAACAAATACTTTGTCGTCTGTATTAAGAAATTATTTATTTAAAATAAGCTCCTATTTTTGCTGAAAAGTGACCTGTAAGTTAGGCTTATCTTATTTCAGGTCTACTAAGAAGTTTGAACTTGAAACTGAACTAAAAATACTTGGTAATATTTTATGTTTTTGCAGTGACCATGGAAAGTATTTCTGCTGAGTCACTAACCTCCTGCCCGATGGTATGTGCCTGGGCCATCATGCCCTCTATGTCGTGGCCTTTTGGCGTTCTCTCCATCATGAGGTGCTTGATCTTCACCTCCAGCTCGGCGTTGGACCGCTCCAGTGACCGTACCTTGTCCAGGTAGTTGGCCAGCCTGTCATTCAGGCCCTGCATGGTCTCCTTCTCGCTGGCCCCAAGGCCGTTCAGGGACAGGCTGGAGCTCAGCATGTTGAGGCCGTTTCCCATGGACACCGAGCGGGACAGGGACAGCGTGCTGACGGTGGACAGAGAGGAGACGGGGGGCTTGGAGCGCAGGCTGCGCCCGCTGTCTCTCACCGTGACGCTGGAGAAGGAAGGCTGATGCACTGAGAGGCTGCGCACCGACAGGGTGGAGGCCATTGTGGTTTCTGTAGAAAGTTTAGATTAGAGTTAGCTTTTCCCTTAAGGCAGGGGTGCTGAGGCAGAATGTATTGATAAAACCCTTTAACAAACTTTAAATATGAATAAATACCTGTTTGTATTTGATGAACATCATTTCACAATAATGTAATTTGGCAATACAGATAAAAACAGCTTTGATTTGATGGAGTAAATAATATTTAAACACAAAACTCTTATCTCGGGAGTTATATTCATGTAAGGGCCACAGAAAAAGTTATTATGGGCCGTATTTGGCTACTTAGGGCACATATTACGCACAATTCACATTTTGCACATTTTTATACTTCCATTTGTGTTTTTACTGCTTCTAAAAACAGCCCAAGCACTTAGAAAACTGCTCTGGCTTTTTTAAGTGCCCAAGCACTAAGGAGCTTGGGCTTCTCAGCACCGGGAGCCGGTTTTCACTGAGTGAAAAAAACTGGAGTGAAAACTCAAGTTTTCATAGGAGTTTTACCTCTTGTGAAAACTGGATAACCACCCAGACTTTTCTGGCAATAAGTTGATGTTTTTAGTGTCTGAAAAATGAGTTGTTTCAAAAACCTCCTGATTGTTAAGTCAGAGTCCTGTGCTGTAACCTAGCAACCCCAGAGAAGTTCAGCCCATTGCCTAGCAACCCCAGCCCAGCCCATTGCTTGAAACATAACTTTAACGTATTCATGTGGTCACCTTCCTACAATAATGGCCCACGCCATGTTTTGCCAAAAGTGATTTAGCAAAGATAAATAACTAAAATAAGCTTCAAAAAGTTGATTTAGGCCATTTTGGCAAAAATTGGCCATTATTTTAGCAAATTATTGCTTTACATGTCTCTCCTTTTTAAAAAAATAGAATGATAAAAAGTTATTAAACTTCCTGTGAAAACTGAATCTTATGCGTTATATTTAGGTTAGAGAGTGATAATTTCTTCAGAAAAGTTTCCAGTTTTTGTGTTAGAGCTGCTGTTTGAAGGAGAAGCAGTACTTACATGTACTTCAGAGCGTCAGTGGGTCTTTCTTTGCTCTGCTCGGCCGACTTTCTGCTTCTCGCAGGTGAAAGTGACTGCTGTTGCTGCAGCAGCTGAACACAGGTGACTGTATTTAGAGAGGAGGCGCCGCCGGGGAATCCGGCCCCTCTGCAAACAAGAAGAGGGATGCAACATGACACCGAGCAGAATACCTGAAGGCAGTCATGAGTTCAGCAAACATGACCTTTAAAGCTTAATTTAAGGAAGGAAAGATGTATGGTTACCTTTAAACACACTTTAAATATGGTTAAAACTGATATTTTGCAGGAGAATAGTCTTACTAAGCATTTTTGGTCCAGTTTCTAGTGCAACTATCTTAGTAAAATTGAAATAAGACAAAACTGACTTACAACTTTTCAGCAAGATATGAAAGTTTTAATTAAGTCAATAAAGGTTTAATAATGAAAAAGTGCCAGTTCATTTCACTTATATTTTTGAAAAAGTGATCAGTTGCCTATTTCTAATAACTAAACAGTGTTTTATGTTATAGTCTTGTTTAGTATATTAATATTATTATTAATTTAGTTTTTTATTTGTTCCTGCAGTTTGGGACAATAAAGGCTGTTTCTATTCTACTAGGTTCTATAAAAATTTGGCTCGTTAAAGGTGGAATAATCTACCAGTGGGACTAGTATGTTTTTATCAGTATTAAGGAATTATTTACTTCTTATGTCCTGCTGAAAAGGTACTTGCATTTTAGTTACATGACCAAAAAATTCTTGGTAAGATTTTGTGCTTTTATAGTGAGATAAATTAAGTAAAGCAACAGTATCCTTGTTCATTTTGGCAGCACACAAACTAGTTTTCAGGGCAATATTTGGTCTCACATCTCCAAACAATGACAAGCTCTTCCTCAGAGCCCTGTGTGGTTTGCACGCACCAGACCCAGGTGTACTGAGGAAGAATACAATGGCTGCTGGTGAGATGTGAGAAGCTGAACAGCAACTCAGATGACTGGAGGGGAGAACAATGCAAGGATGGAGTGAAAAGAAAGTAAAAACCCCTGAGAAATGTACAGAGAAATGCAGGGCGGAGGCAGACCTGGCTGAACTGGAAACCTCACAAATGTTATACAGGTCAACTATCTCCACACCTTTACAATACGTAATCTCCTTTTTGCTGTATGTACTATAAACATGTATCACTTTTAATTGCCCTGAGCATTATTCTCCAGGATATATCAGATCACTAAATGATACTGACTGTTAGATTTAACTCCACCAAGCTCCACCCAGCACAACTCTATTGTGGACGAACAGATTCTCGCTTTGTCCAGCACTCAAAAGTCCTTTTGTCCTGGTTCTGATGCAATGATGAGACATATTTGTCACTACAGAAAGAGGAAAAAGTTTTAAAAAATCACAAAAACCCAGGGTTAATTGGGGGTACACTGCAAAAAAAACTAAATCTAACCAAGTAAATTCGGGTTAGTTTCTCTCAAGTAACATCTTAGTATACTTGAAACAAGACTAAACTAATTCACAAGGAACTTTGTAGCGAGAAATAAATCTTGTTGTGAAGTAATCTGCCAGTGGAATAAGACAGTTTTCACATAAAATAAGTTGAAATATTTTGTTCCACTGGTAAATTATCTCACTTAACTAGAACTTTTTCATCCATATTAAGCAATTACTGACTTAAAACAAACTACTATTTATTGCTGAAAAGTTACTTGTACGTTAGTTTTGTCTTATTTTAAGTTTAATGAGATGCTTTGCACTAGAAACTAGATCAAAAATACTTTGTAGGATTTTGTGTTTTTGCAGTGAAATGTCTTTCTAAATATCTTAAATGGTATTTATATATAAAAAAGGCTGCATTACACTGCAAAATACAAACTATTACAACATATTATTGTCAAGTTTGTAGTGCAAATAATGTAGTACCGTTTAAATAAGACAAAACTAACATATAGGTATTTTTTCAGTAAGATATTGGAGCTTGTTGTTAGTCAATAGTCACTTAATATGGATGAAAAAGTTCTAGCTAAAGGTGAAATAATCTGCCAGTGGAACAAAACATTTCAATTTATATTATGTGAAAACTGTCTTGCGCCACAGGCAGATTATTTCATAGAAAGATGTATTTCTTGCTGCAAAGTCAAAAACAAAACTAACTTACAAATAAATTTTCAACAACATTTATGAGTTTGTTTTATGCCAATAGTTTCTAAATGTTGACGTAAAAGTGCTAGTTCTGTTGGCAGATTATTTTACTCATAGCCCTAGATAAACATCTTGCCATAAGTTAAATAATAAGAAAAAACAAACACCTCAGTGGGTTCTTCTTTTATTGAACTAATTTTATTTAAGAATAATTTATTTTTAGTTAGTCTTAAGACATGAATATGTGGGGTGAGATTCTTGTCATATTTCATTACTTTGTGTTTTGTGGATCTTCTGTGAGAAAAGTGAGGATGAAGTAAAAAGATTGGACTCACGCCTGCATTCAGTGGAGCGTCGCGTTAGTGTGAATTCATCTGCAGGTTGTCACCTCAGTGTGAAAACACATTTACTCAGAGGATCAGGTCTCAAATCAAGCACAAACCCCCGGCTTGTTAAACACAGTATTTTTCTCACCTTGATGAAAGACATGTAAAAACTAAACATAGATGAAGCCGTCCAATCAGGTCATGAGCAAAATTTTACAGCTTTACAGCATTGAGCTGGAATGTTTGGTGAAAGGAAGAAAAACGCTTCACACTCACACATGAATTGAAATTAATTAGAAAGAACTAAGTAACTGAAAACTTCTTAGATGTGAGCATATTTTGATTCATTTGTTCTCTAATATGCCTATATCTTGATTTTGTAGTAAATAGTGACATCTGGTGATATTAAATGAAATAGATTTCTCCAGGGAAAGCTGAATCAAGTCAAATCTTTGGGAATGCTTTTCAATATTGAAGTTTGATTAGTTTTTTTTAGATAGAAGATATCCTTTTTCTATATTTTCTTCTAAATCCTTAGACTTTCTGATTATTTTCAATGTTTTTGTTCTGTAATTTTAAACTGTAGGTTGCATAACAATAGATTTATTCTAAAAAGCAAAAATACTTTCAGCTGCAAAACTAAAATGATTTTACAGTTTTAGGGTACGTTTAGTACTCAAAAAGAAACATATTTAAGACTAATATTTTAGCTGAAACATGTGCAGGCTTCAGACAGTATCTGTATCTTTGTCTTATCTTTCTAATATCTTTATAAGTTTCTATTCAGTTTCTGATCAGTCAGTTTCTCATATCTGTTGCAACTTGTTCCATTAACCTAAATTATTAAGTTTTCTTCATAAAACTGATGAATTCTCATCTAACATCTTTTTTTTTTTTTTTTTTACAATATAATTTTAAAATCTTACATCACTTTATTTTTGTTCTATTGTCTAAGCAGATGTGATATACACTTTTTTGTATATATATAGCACCGAAACCATACACAGTAATTAGGGCACATACATTATTTTTACTTTAAATATTTGTTAGATTGTCCAGGAGCGCATCACCCCATCGAACCGCAATAGACGATCTTTGTCACTACTGGCACGACGACACCGTTTCCGCTCCGAATTAAAACACTGATAAACCCCCAATTAAGACATGTAGGTTTGATGCTATGTGACAAATTATTATTATAAAAGTCTATATCTGTTATCTTTAAGTAGTTATTTTTTATAAGTCTAAAATTAAGGAATAGAAAATAACTTTTCAGCTTTAGCTAACAAGTCAGCTATTGCTAGCTTAAAAACTAGCTAGCTAAATAGGCTAAACATATATTAGCATTTAACTGTTTAATTTTAAGTATTGGGCATACTTCCGTAGAGTGAAAACACAATCAAATATCTTGCTGTAAGGTGGGAGAGATTGAGTTTTTGTCCTTTTAAAATTGATTTTTTTTTTTTACATTTTAAAGGTGTGATAAAAACGCCTCAAATGAACTTTTCTCCGCTGTCCGGTTTAAAGCTCTTGACTATGTGTTTGAGGTGAGTCTTTGCCTTTAAGGTGAGTTTATGTCTTTGTGGCGAGGTTTGGCGTTTGCTTTAACTTGACAGTACCTCAAAATTAAACCTTAGTGTTTTTTTAATCTTCTTTAGGCTAGCACCACAATGAAGATCTCCATAAACTTACTGTCGCTACCAGCGCCGTATGTAACTGGTACCGGTGACCTTTACCCCCACAGTGGCAGGTTACCTGATGACACCTACAGGAAGCCATGGATCCGAGGTAAACAAAACACAAAGATACATTTAAACAGTTATCAATTTATTTATGTGGAGCAGCAAAGGCTATTGGAAATAAATTGTTATCTTAATACTGTTTTGTTTTTTTTAAGATAATTATCCTGTTGTTTATCATACTCAAAGTGTTAAGACTTTGGGCAATAATGTAGCAATAATGTGTAAACAGTTGATTTGTTTTTATATTTTTGCTTTATTTAGTTGCAGTTCATCAGGCTTTTTAAAAACGCATTAATTTATCTATTTTGTACTCTTTAGAAGCACCAAGTGCAATCTTTAAGTAACCCATTATTATCAGTTTTCTCATGTTTTCTTTTTGCTTGTTTCAAATTTTGCTCAGCTGGACGTCACGTTTTGATCTTGAACTGAAACACTAGACCAAACAAACACTTTCCTGGTACAAAATACATATTTTATTGAGTGGGACTCTCACAAAGTTATATATAAAAGGTAAATAACTGCTAAGTTGTAAGTCCATAAGTGTGAGGCAAAACGCAACAAAAATGTTGCGTTTTATTGTCCTGGCATCATCACGTAAACAGGACCTTAGATTGGAAATTTCTCCTTCAACCCATTCCTGTTAAAACTATGTTTCAGGACTTGTTTATTGCATTGAGAAATCCCTGTAAAAATGTTTAGCTACTCAGTTTTTGGTTCAACAAGAGATTTATTTTTAGATTTGTTTGGTCATAGCTGTAGAAGTCCTAAAGGAGGCACTGTTGATGCATCACAAATTTCATGATGAGTTCAAAAATTCAAGTAGAGTTTGATCTATTGCCAGTATTTACCTTTTTGTTCTACGATGTGCAAACTTTGCATGTTTTTATAATATTGTATGCCTTGGAAAAAGGTTTTCTTTGGGTTTAAAATCAGAGCATGGACTCAGAAACAAAAGAAATATTTGCTTGGTGAAAAGCCAGGTATTGAATCTCTGCTGGAAAGAAATAAATGTAAAAGCAACTTTTATAAATACTAGTAAATTTACAGAGACTTCTTTCTCCATTTGTTAATCTTTACATTTTTTAGAATAATCCTAACTGGGATTGAAAGAGAAATTACACAAATTACTGTATTTATTCAGCTACTCCTTACTTTTATCTACAGGAAAAGTGATTTCTTCCTGCAAGCTCTTTGTCAGTGGTTCAGTTCTTGATGACCTTGGACAGAAAAATCAACCTGTTAATCCATTGGAAAGGTATCAGCACTAAAATGCAACAAATTCAACTTTTTAAATGAATTTTGTAAACATCTGTGTACAAATTTCAGATTTATTGTGGAAAAGGATGTGGAGATAGTTCCCAGCTCTAATCCCGACTCCTTCGATGAGGATCAGTTTATTTTCCTCCAAAGTAAGCAGATTAATGATTCATATCAGGAAACGTTTTCTAAATGCAGACCTGACCAGACGAGTCCAGAAACTAAGAGCAAAGGTAACTAATTACACTTGTGCTTCCCTCAAATATCTTTTTAGAGGATATTTTAATGTGTTTTATTCTCCCAAACTTGCTTGCATACATAGATCTCTTCCTCTCTGAGGACTTCATTGCTCCAGATTTGGTGGCAGAGTTAAAAAGACATTTACCGTCTTTGAAAGCCAAACTGTCCAGGCTGAAGACGCTTCCTGTGTCCGACCCGCTGCTGAACTCAACAGGAATCAGCATCTCTGAGGACGCCATGTTCAGGTGCTCTTCTGATCCAGAATAATTTCTGCTGCCTCCAGAGCTTCTTGTTACCAGGATTATGTTTCATCCCAGCTGCTTCAGACGATGTGAGTCCTACCAGAAACCTGCAGATGCCAACGCCATCAGTGATGTCACATGTGGAGATTTTCAAGATCCGTTTCTTAAACTTCCTCTCTTGCAGACAGAGGTACAGGACTCTGCAAATAGTGTGTAAAAATTTTTAATGCATGGACTACTTATCGTTGTTTTATTGCATAAAATCAATGATTAATTATTATTAAGCATATTCATTAGTGTGAGATTGTTTGGTTATGTATATATATATTTTTATTATCTTCTCTGCAGTCGCTGCTGTTACCGCCTGTAGTCGACAGTTCCCGGCTTAAAACACAAAACTTCATGGCTTTTTCTGGTGTCGGTGGTTGTGTGAGCATTTCTCCAGAACCAGTAGACGAGGAATGTTCTGTCCTGGATTTACTTCGTAGAAGTGAGTAACAGATATTATCCAGGGTGCTTAAAATCCTTGAATTTCCTTGAGATGTTTTTAAAGGTTTGGAAAGTGCTTGGTATTCAAAACGCTCAGTTTGGAAATAAAGTTCAATCCAATGTTTGATTAAAAGCCTAAATGTGGGAAATGTTATTTACAGTTGAAATCAGATATTTTCATACATTACACTTTTTTTTTTCTCACAGTTTGAAATTAAATCAGACTAAACGTTTCTTGTTTTATGTTAGTTAGAATTACCAAAATTATTTCTATTTGACAAAAGCCAGAAAACGTAGGGAGAACATTTTTTTTAGAGATTTTTCTATGTAACTCTCTTTATTGTGTTTAAGCCTTTAACTTGAACAGGAAGGTCGATGTGTTTGGATTGTTTCAATGTAATTAATATGTATTATTCCTTTTTTCTCAATGACTAATCTGTGTATTTGAAATAGAGATTGTTTTTTATTTTATAAGTGAAACGTTGTTGAAATAGGGGATTTTTTTTGTGTTAAATTCGTGTTTTGTTCTCAGTGAGTGAGAACAAAAAACCGTTTGTTTACGGTGAGTGAGAGGGAGACATTTCAAAATATATAATTTTATTATATTTTTACCTTTTTAATTTGTATAGTTTTTATATCTAGAGTGATGGAAAAGTTTGAAAACTTACCTTAAAAATGCCTGAAAAATGTTTGAATTTTACTGTGTAAAAGTGTATAGGAAGTGTATTTAATTATAATTTTCTTTTTTCCTGTAGCTTCTCTTTCAAAGTCTCCAGTGGAAATTTCACAGTTTGATTTACAACAAAAACAAATAAAAGAAAAGAGACGGAGTGGAAAACTGATCGAATCAGGATGTTCAGGTAAATGCACACAAACAATCTCTGCAGTCTGGAGTCCAAGCTGTGATTTGGCCCAAAACGTTTTTTGTTTTTTTAAGGGTGTGCTGCGCCTCCAGTTGGAACAGAGCTGGACTTTATTCTGAGCCCGATTCCTAAGAAGAACCGAACCCACATCCGTCTGTCCACATCTCATCTCCAGGAAGAAAAACTTTCTCCTTTCACACCAACGTGAGAAAATATTTCAGCTTCATGTTCAAACTTTAAGTTCTCCAAAAGACGATAAAATTTCATCTACATTTCATAAAATAAAATGTAGTGTGGGGCTGCACAGTGGCGCAGTTGGTAGCACTGTTGCCTTGCAGCAAGAAGGTCCTGGGTTCGATTCCCGGCCGGGGTCTTTCTGCATGGAGTTTGCATGTTCTCCCTGTGCATGCGTGGGTTCTCTCCGGGTACTCCGGCTTCCTCCCACAGTCCAAAAACATGACTGTTAGGTTACTTGGTCTCTCTAAATTCTCCCTAGGTGTGTGTGTGTGTGCATGGTTGTTTGTCCTGTATGTCTTTGTGTTGCCCTGCGACAGACTGGCGACCTGTCCGGGGTGAACCCCGCCTCTCGCCTGCAACGTAGCTGGAGAGGCACCAGCAACCCTCCCGACCCCATTAGGGACAAAGGGGGAACAGAAAATGGATGGATGGATGAAAATAATATTCATAATAAAAACGACTCAAAACCGGAAATCTCAAACCAGCGTGAGATTAACTCAAATTTCAGTCGACTTTTTATTACAGAAACAAACACTTGACTTCTGTAACATTCTTTATGTTGATGCACTTTTTTAAAGAAAAGTAACTATAATGATTGTTTTTCAGATCTTTGCTCTCGACAAGAACCAAAAATGAGATGAAGAAAACAGTCTGGAGCTCAGAGAAGCATCTGACCCCCGTCCTTCGCTTCCTGTTGTCAGGTAAAAACCTTATCAGACGTTAGAAACCGACACTGCAAAACAGGGACGAATAACTTTACTACTACATTATTAATTAAAAAATACTACAGAAAACATAATACCAAGAAAAATCTACACAGCAAAAAGTGTTTTCATTATAGGATATACTATATCTGGATGATTTTATTTGTATTTTATAGCGCTTTGGAGAAATTTACAACTTTGCTTGCCATATTAATTTCACTGCAAAAAATTCTCTTCTTAAAATAAATGAAAAAAGATAGATGTGCAGCAATCTGCAAATGGAGCTAATACTTTAACAATATTCAAGAATTATGATTATTTTAATTAATTCACCAATTAGTCCACAAAAAAACATTACAGACTGCTAAACAAAGGTATTGATCTTTGTTTGTTTGATAGCAAAAAGTCTATCATATTGCAGTACAGAGACGTTATAACCGCCTCTGCACTGCAGGAACCTTTATTTGACTAAAATTGTTGCTGATGTTCTTTCAAATGATCAATTTAACACAGATTGTAACTCTAAACTTTCAAAACATCATCTTTAATTAAAATTCTCACACTTACTAATTAATATTTGATTAATTTAACCTGCTTAGAATCCATTTAGGCTTTTATTTTGGTTTGTTTATCTTGTTTTAGTCCAGTAATGATTTGGTTTTATTCACCTGCCGTCACAAAATATTTTATTATGTGCTGATATTTAAAACCATTGAAGTATTTTTTTTAATTATTATTATTATCTGTCAAAATTTTGGACTTTTATTGTACAATAAAAGTGAGTGAGTGCAGTAGTCTCTGTGAACCACCAGGGGTCGGTATTTTCCTGAGGAAAAGGTTTATGTACTTTATTTGTTACTTTTACTTTGTTAATCAGTAGAGTGTAGATATTTCTTAGTCTAATATTGGTTATTTAATAATAAATTATTGATTACAATAATGATTGGCTTTCATCAATCTTTCTTCGTTAGGATAAGTATTGATTAATCTTTGTTTTGATTTTAAGTAAATTATAATCCAGGGAATATACAAAAATCTCCACTTTCTTCTTTCTATATGTTAGAGATTGTTCCATCCTTCACATTTATTTATTTTTATAGATTAAATTACTGATTAATTCATCAATATCATCCATATTAAATATATCTTCTTATTCCCCAAATGACTCTTTTTCATTTTCTCACAGAGCCTGCGTTACATGAAGCAGCCTCCGGGTTTCATCCTCTGCATGAAGCGTTGGGAGTTATCAAACTAGAAAAACAAAGTTTCAGCAGTGCTGTTGACAAACTGGAACTACGTTTGGAGACAGGAAAACCAGAGATAATTCTGGGTAAAAACCTTGAGTTGATTGAAATGATGACGACTGAGGTTCCTACAAACGGACAGAACGAGAAGGAAGACTTCAACAGAATGATACCTGAACATGAGGAGGGTGAGGATCTGTATAAAGATATCTTTATGACAGTCTCTTACAGTAGTTTTGTTCTTTAAAATAAATATTTGAATTCTTTTATAACATATAAATAAGCCAATAAGCAGAAATATACATTATTTTTGCACATTTTTGTACTTCCATTTGGGTCTAAGCGACTTCTGAAAACAATCCAAACGCTTAAAAAATAAAATCACCCAGTTGTTTTTTTTGTTTTGTTTCGGGGGGGGGTTTCACAATAAGTTAAATGGCTTTTGGTGTCTAGAAAATTATCCATTTCATAAAACTTTCAAATGTAACAAATCAGCAGAGCCCAGCCATGGTTACCTAGCAACCACAGCAGAGCTCCAGCACATTTGGTCAGCTGGTTTTACCGCTTTATGCTGTATAATGGCTGCTGGAAAAGACAAGTGATTTGTTGTTGACTTATCCTCTGGAAACCATGTGCTGCATTCTTGTTGGTTGTACAGGAGGCTCTACTTTTGCTTTTCAAACATGTATGTTTGTAATATTGCATTTGTTTACAGCAGTTTTCAGCTGCAAGTGTAAACGTTAAGTTAGGGGCCGTGGCCAGCAGCAGATTATTAGGATTTAAAGGGACAAGAAGATAAAATCTTTTTCTATCTTCTTAAAAGAGATAAAGAATTTCTTCCTTTCTTTCTTTTTTCCTTTCTTTCTTTCTTTCTTTCTTCCTCTCTTTCATTCTAAATTATGATTAAATATAAACAAATATATATAAACATACAGACATATATATGCAACAAATACAGGGAAAAACCATAAACATAACCTGTTCAAGGAAGCATAATAAATCTCCTTTAATATTTGTTTTTAGTTGAATTTCTCCATGTGGATTCTCCAAACAACGCCAATCTCCTAAAAAAAAGCCCTGTTGGTTCACCCCGGTTCTCGTCCTCGAGCCCAAACAGTCGGGAACGAAGCACCACCAGCACCGGTCCAGAGAAGACACGTTCGGAACCTGCTGCCGGTTCTCCTGCGCTCGTCAACGTCAGCAGTGGCGTAGCTGATTGGTTTAGGAGCTCCGGCGGTTCTGGGTGCTCTCTGCCCTCCATATCAAACATTGGAGATAATCAGAAGAGTTTGATCTTCACGAAACATCGACCGGAGAAGAACCTGGACCCTCTGTCCGACTTCATGACGCTGAGGTCGCAGCAGCTGGCTGCAGCTGGTGCGACTACAAGCATCTCTGCAGGTACAGCCACACAGTTATCAGCTCCTTTTCTCTAAAAAACCCTGTGGTTTACAGCTTATTTAACATTTTTCTCCTCAACAGTTAATACAGCAGAGGTTTTCTTACTTTAAATAATAATAACAGTTTTAATAACAACAAAAAGGCTGAAAAGCTTCTGTAAACACTGACAATAATCTAAAATCGTAGCTGACTCTGTAAGGAGAAAGTTGTCACTAAAAATTCAGCACAGTGCCAGAAATTAGGAATGTGTTTTTGAGGAACATTTCCACATTCAACAACAATTCAAAGTCTTTAAGGTTTTTACCAAGCTCTTCTTATAATTGTAAAACACTTAAATTAGCATTTTTTTCTCTTGTGTCGCCTTGGTTAATTTAAAATAAAAAGGTTTAATTTTTTGTCAGTTATTAAATGATCATATTTGAATTAGATTGATGCATTGATGTTTTCTGAACCTTCAACAGAAAGTTTTAGTTTTTTTTTTTATTTCAAATGGAAAAATACTTTAATGATCCCAAAGGGAAACTAAATGTTATTGTAACTCATATTGATTCAAAATGTTCAGAGTTAATGATGGTTGTTGGCCGGAAAGATCTCCTATAGTGACGGTGAAAAGTTTACGTGGACACTCTTCGGTTTGGATTTTAGTACTTTAATCATTTATTTGGACCTTTCTTTTTCAGGACGATACAATTTGACAAACAGTTTCAGTAAAGATGCATCGATAAATCTGCACCAATTTCCTTAATTTTGTGAGACCGGCTGATACTCACATGTGAAGCTGATCTCATTTACTTCGACAAAGGTCTAAAACTCAACCACTGTCCTCTTTTGCTAAAACACAATTGGTGCACCCCTACAAAATACTAAATATGAAAAGAAAAGTGGTCAGATATTTTAACTATACCAGCAGCTTGTTGGTGACTACAGAAGCGCAGTTTACTAAAGGACGTCTAACTGAGTTATTATTCATATTTTACCTGTATGTGTAATTATGACCATGTGTGGATTAGAGAAAATCCACCCAATTTGTGCCATAAGTTCTTCTTTCTAAAGTTAATTGAAGAACAGAATCTCAGTTTCTTTTTATGTTAAGTTTCTCTCTGTGATCTCTTTCCATCGTGTTCATAGTACCAGAAGAAGAAGAGGTGAACCATGAGACACCAGAGCAGCAGCATCATCATCCAGAAGAGATGAAGACGACTGACAAGAAGCCAGCGTACGTGAGCCTCGCTGTGATGGGAGACGCAGTCAGAGAGCAGAACCCGGCCGCTGTGAGGGCGGGTCGGATCGACGGTCGTCCTGTCGGCGACTCGGACCTCAAACATCACAGCCGAGTCATTCAGGTTCAGCCAACAGGTGAACGTTTGGATCAAATGTTTCCTGTCAGAGAAACTGAAATATATTGGCTTTATTAACACTACTGTGCCATTAATAACTAGTGGTTATAAATAAGGCTGAAACGATTAATCTGATTAATCATGATCAATTAATCATCAACTAATTTAGTAATTGATTAATTGTCAACTGGAGTTAAGAGATTCGAAAAAGGTTGTTTGTTGAACGAACAAAATACTTTGGCAGTAATTGATCCAAAACTGTACAATAATGTATACATTTTAACAAACAAGATCTTTGTAAATATGTTCCACCTTAAAAATAATCACACGATCAGTCGGTATTGATAAATCGAGCAGTTTTTCACTTGTTGATGTTAAAAGTATTTTCTTTAGATGCAGATACATCCTTTGCTACAAATGATGAAGTGTAAACTAAATGCTGTTTTGTTGTATTTTAGACAATAAAACATATAAATTTTTTTAATGAATTATTTATCAGCATTTTTTAAAAGTATTTCTGATAAATAGAAAAGTGGCACAATGTGACAATATTTTAGCCCATTAATCGTCAGAATAATCAATTACTAAAATAATAGTTAGTATTTTTACTAACGAATCCACTGCCGCCTGTTGAACAATCGTCGTAGAAAAATGTCTGAAATGTTCCTAAAAGTCGCTGCTGCCCTGCAGAGAGTCAGCGGCGAGCTTACGGCGAGTTGCTGGCCGTCGCTGTGCCTTGTTTGAGTTCGGCCAGGCAGCTGGGGCTCCACTTCCCGTCGTGGGGAGACTTCAGCTGCTTGTCCCCAGACCAGACGCACTTCCTGCTCAAACAGCAGGATCGGGCCCTCAGCAGGACCCCAGCAGGGAGCTCCGAACTGGTCAGAGGTACGACCGCTCTTCTTTTCACTTATCTGATATTTTATTATGGAATTTAATCAGATATTCACAATTGTGTTCCTATTGCTGCAGATCAGGAGCAGCTTTTTAACCTGGCTGCTCTCGTCCATGTGTTAGTGACGTTCAAAGAGCTGCTGCTGAAGTGTGACCTGAGCATTGCTGTGGGTCAGTGTGAACTGAAATCTCCTGTCTGAAATGATTAATCGGATTTATCGTGAATAATCGATTATTGAGATAATCGTCAATTAATTTACGTCACAGCAGAGTCGTTCAGATTCAGCCAAAAGGTGAACATTCAAATTAAGAAATACTTTATTGATACCAAAGGGAAATTAAATGTTGCTGTAACTCATTAATTCAGATTCTTCAGAGTTATTGTAGATACTGATGCCTGTTGGCAGGAAAGAGTTCCTGTAGCAGTCTGTGTTACAGTGAATCTGAAGAAGCCTCTGACTGAAGATACCCTGTTTTCTGTTTTTTATTGATCATACTTTACCTTTTCTGAAGATTTAGACAAAATGTTTTCTGAGATGTAAGCTAATATTAATAAATTTATTCGTTTTCTAGACCAAGTTGTTGTAATTAGTCAATTATTGAAATAATCGTCAACTAATTTAGTAATTGATTGTTAACAGACTCAAAAAGGCCGTTTACTGAAAGAACAACACGCTCAAAGCGGTAATTATTCCAAAACTTTATAAAAAACATACACATTTTGCATTTATGGTAGAAATAAACTTTTGTCTGTAAATATGTTCTTTCCAAAACAAACAGTAAAGGAATAAATGTTATTGTATTTAAGAGGATTGGATTTTCTGCATTTTGCATGTTTAATCTAATTCTAATATTGCATAAAAAGACTTAAGTGGCTGGATAAAAAAATTGCTGAATTTTTAATTTGTTTAATTGATTAATCATCAGAATAACCGTTTACTAAAATAATCATGAGTCGCAGTCCTAGTTCTTGAATTAAGTTAATCACAGGTAAAGATGTTGGAAACCTATTAAAATGTTGTGGAAATAACATTAAACCACACACACACACACACACACACACACACACACACACACACACACACACACACACACACACAGAGGGTTAAATAATGAAATATGTTATAACAAAACCAAAACCGTACCAAGTTTTGTAATAAAGTGAAGGAAGTGAAACAATTTTATTTGTTGTCATGTGATATTTTGTGACTCTTCAGAGTACCTGACCAAAGCAGCTGAGACGTGTGAGGATCATCGCCTGAGGCAGCTGAGGATGAGGCTGCAGATCATCGTCTTCCTCAGTTACAAGAAGGAAGAACCCGACTTCAAACTGCTGGAGCTGCAGCAGCTTCTGGCTGAAATGCTGCAAATGAGAAAAGGAAGCAACTCTACAGAGAAAGTCGGATTTCACAAAAGATTTTGTTGCATATTTAAATAGTTGCTAAAGTATTTGTAACCTTCCAACTTTTGGTCAGATTGTAGTCTCAGAAATTAATGAATAGGATTCAATTTAATACATCAAAACAAAAGTAGTGCATCATATTAAAGTGTGGTTTTTATTTTTAAAACCGTGCGTTTATCAATGGCCCTGTCTACTCTGATACCAGTGGGAGGCATAATCGAGAGTCAACGTCATCATTTTAAATTTTGAGGTCATAATTTCGAGATACAGAGTGATTTTTTATTTTTTTTACTTTGAGTCATAATTTTGAGATAGAAAGTAGTCATTTCAACTTTCAAAGTCATGACTTTAAAATTCTTAATTATGAGATCTGGGCTTCCACTGGAGCGATCGTGCTTTGAAAAGCAGCATGAAGTTGAAATTGGGACTTTGACTCTTATGATTGAAACTTTTATTTTTGTAGTCACGACTTCCTGTTGGGTTTAAATTTTTTCCTAAGTTTTATATTATCTAATTGTATATTTAGTGTAATAGTAATTTTATTGTACTCTATAAATCTGTGCAGAAGAAAGGGAGGAAATAAAAGTAATTTTGATTTCCATTTCGTTGGTTTATCACAAAAATCTAAATGTTCTTTAGGGTTTGTAGCTAAAATGTGACAAAATTTAAGGGTTTTAAATACTTTTGCAAGGCACAGTAATAAATCAGTTCCTGCGTTTCTTTAGATTCTCGTCATTCTCTCTGTGGAATCTCATGAAACCAGTTCAAAGGTCGTCACCAGCTTGAGCAAAGTAACCGGTGAGCAGGTTTCAGATTTAATTAGCAGAAATTCTCATTAACTTTCATTTCCTGTTGCAATATTTACACAAAATAAATTAACCTGGAACCATTTTCAGCTGAGTTTGTTGTTTTGCTGCAGGAGCTGCAGTGAGTTCAGTTTGTCCCGATGAGGAGAAGAAGAAACTAAACGGCGCCTCTGTGGTCAGCAGGTCCTGAAAGCATTAAATTCAATCATTGTTTTCTTCCAAACTGTGAGAATAATTATTACATGCATGCTATATTAAGTTAAATTACTATTTAAACTTGATATATTGTACTACATTTATTATGAAAAGAGTTTGTCATTAATTTTTACATTCGGGCAAAACTGTAGATTTCTTCCTTCATTTACGTTTTTTATGATGCTGAAACAACAAGCAGGCTGGATGTGAATCTATCGGCTACGACAGGCAATGAATCAGTTTTATCTATCAATCAATTTAATATTTGGTCACTTTTTCCCCAACGCGCTCCTTGGATTTCCATAGTGATGTCATCAGCACAGCCGCCATTTTGTTTTGTTAATGTTTTATTTAGGTTTATTCTGTGAATATTTTGAGTATATTCTTGTAATTAAACAGAAATAAACAAAAAAAGATTAAAATCGGATATGGTTTGGGATTTTATTTTTAAACCGTATCGCCTGGCTCTTCTTTTGGTTTATTATTTTACTTTAAGATAAAAAAAAAATAAAGACAGAAAAATGCCTGGCTCCTGTAAGAAGCTTTACTTTGTTTCTGTCTTCCTGTCCTGTTTTCCCAGAGTTTGCGGCAGCGATTGTGTTTTGGTATTTGAGGAGAACATCGGACCAGATTTTCCCTGGAGCTGCTTCTCAGTTTTGGTGGAGTTTGACCATCCGGGCCCGTCCCGCTGGTCCCAGATCTGCAGCGACCGAAGCATCAGCCGCCTCTCCTTCATCACCAGCCTGTCCGACTCCGGTTTGACTCCTGTTCGCTTGTCAACCATCAACATCCCTGCTGCAAGGCTGCTGGCAGACAATGGCTAGCACATAATGTGCTAAATCTTAAACGTACCCCTGTTATATATATATGAAAATGGACACCGTGCTTTGCTACTCTATGACAACTGGATAACAAAGTCAGGAAAAAGTTTTAATGAAGAAAAAATAGCGAGGGAGAGAAGTAGTTGACTCTGACAAGCGTAACATGTAGATGTGCTGTGGAATTTGGTGCGTTTCAGTTCAGCTACAAAATTTTAAAAAGGCAACACAACTCAGACAGATCATCGTTAGAGCAGGAGTTTAAACCTTTGACCCCTCGAGTCTCTTGGAACCAAGGCTATTGCCCCAAACATGGGTCCTTCATTAGTGAAGGGGTAAATTAGCTAATCTACCACATCTGTGTTAGTTTAGCTAATGGCGTTTACAATAATTGTAAAATAAACACTGAGCCTATGAACACAAAACTAACGGACTGAATGTTCTTTTCTTTGTGTGGGAAAAGTTTAAGTGTTTTTTGGTGTTGAATCCTGGTACATTAGTGGCGTTGTTGTCAGTTGCTATGGTAACGAATAGCGAAGCTGGCACAGAAAGCGAGAAAAGATCAACGGTTTTCTGTGTTATTTTCCCAATGCACTGCACTACATTGGCAATACCTAAATCTCCAGGTTTCATTTAGCTAACAGCTGGACTTCTCTACCGCAGCAGCATGTAAAGAATAGCCTGTTTGCCCTCCAGCATTGTGCGCACATGGAACAATAACATGCAGGGGATCTAAAGGGTTGTGTGTATTTATTTTTCTCTCTAAATGTCTGTTTCTTCCCTTAAAGACACAGAGAAAATCTGTTGGCGTCTGGAGGAAAACGTCCCGTTTGTGTTGCTGGTGACTGAGGGGCTTCTGAATTATCCTCTGCTGCTGCAGACACTTGAGTCAAGGTGAGACTTTTATTACATCCATTATCATTTATCGTGATAAATTTCTTGTCATGATGAGAATTTTGATTTATCGATATCACAATAAATTCCAATTATTGTTGTTTTAAAAAAACCTAAACTGTCAGGATTGTTATTGTCATAATTTTCTCCACTGTTTGTTCATTGAGAGCATCAGGAAAATATGAGAATATGATTAAATGAAGTTACTGTATGGAGTTTATTGGGGCTGACTATAAATATAAATAGTTATCGTCACCTTTATTGTTATCATCACAATTGCACACAGCACCAACATCCGCTAGGGCTTCAAAATAAAAGCTCAGATTCTTTTCACAACAGATCCTATTTACGATTTTAATCAACACCCCTCCTTTTTTTCTAATAAGAAAATTACAAATGACAGAAAATATTTTTAAAAATGCTTTTATTTTAGTCATCCTGTCTGTGTGGTGTTTCAGGGCCATGCAATGACCATTTTTGTTTCATTACAAGAATATAGTCATAATATTGGCTAAGAAATGCAATTTTGCCAGAAAAAATATCTTAAAATGTTGACTTTAAACTTTATCTTGGAGCTTTGGGGTTCTGAGTGTCCGTCTGTGTTGCAGCTTCGGTGTAACTGTGATGGAGAGGAGCCACAGTCCGACTTTGCAGAAACTCGGAGGAATCCATAACTACACCGTGATCACTGTAGACGAAAGTACAGCTATCGTCATTCAGGTATCCGGACACATCAGACTTCTGGTGTATCCAGTCTCTATGCAGTATCTGTTCCACCTCAACATTTAAATACTAATTCGGATAAATATTTGATTGCTTGCAAAGCGTCTTCAGTCTGAACGGTTTTATTTTATTCAACTTTTATGTCACTGGTGTTAGACGTGTCATAATTCTGCAATATAAAAAGTCAGACTTGGTAAATCTGGACGTAAACAAAAATTATAATTATGAACTAATCGTGTCACTGAAGAGCAACGCGTCAGTCAGACCAACTCCAGGCTCTGACCTCACCTCCAAACAGAGTTAAATGGAAATAGAGGAAAAGTCTGTATTAAACCAACATATAAAGCTTAATGTTTTAAAGTAAGGGAATGTGGTGACTTTGGTTGTCGTGTCTGTCACTGACACAGACAGTTTTCCACCGTAAGTGACATCATTGTTGATGACTGACTCATCTAGTCTCTGCTGTTTGGTGTGTGTGTAGGAGCAGGATGAACTGGGTCAAGACCGAGCCAGTGAGAGGCTGGTGATGAGGCTGAGCGCGCTCTCTCTGCAGTACAGCTGCTGCTGGCTCATCCTGCACTGCCCTGACGGCCGGGGCGGAGGGTCAGAGTTCACTAAAACTTCATTACCCACTAACTAGTCCTTCCTTCCTATTAGCAGACTTTCTTATAACTTGGTGAACTTGATTTGATCAATAACCTTTTTGGGGGGGGGGGGGTTTGTAGATCTTCATACTTTGGCTGGTTTTTCACTTATCATTGCTTCACTTTCTGACAATTTCAGAGAAATATTTTTGCCATATAAGCCATTAAACTCAAAACTTTCAATTAATTAGGCATAAAAAGGCTCCTAAACTCGAAGGATTAACCAATATGGAGACGACCTGTTAAGGCTGGACAATAAATCAGTAACAATAGATAATAGGTTTGATAGAATATTCAATATAGAATATATAGAATATTTAACAGTCAACTAACTCGCTCGTTCTCTGGTTACCTAGCAACTCATTCTTTGGTTACCTAGCAACAGCCTTTTCAGTAACTTGTGCAGTAGCAGTTTGAGTTTCTCCTCTGACGTTTGGCAGCATTTCAGATATTTGAGACAAAAAAAACCTAATCAATAATTATCAATACCGACTGATATGAACCTCAGCCATATCATCCAGCTCTACAGCTTATTATCTAAACTTGTTTAATAATAAATTAAAATAATTTATTATTTTAATGATTTTTTTTTTATGAATCTGTGAACTGAAGCCTCTTTTGGTTAACCAGACTTACCTCTAAATAAATTAGGAGTATTTTAAAACCTACCAAGTTGTACTTTAAAGTTTATGTGTAATTGCAGGTTTTCAAGCGAAACCTTCAGCAACTTGGTGTTGGTTTATTCGTCTCTGGTTTTGTTCGGCATGAAGTCCGAGGAGCTGGATGTGAAGGTAGAAACACAAATGTTTTTAGGTTTTCTGCCCGAAGTGGCTCACTTCAATAAAAAACTAAAATATGTTAAAGTTTTAATGAACAGTCATATTTAATAAATTAGCTGCAAAAAAAGATATTTGCACTAGAAACTTGACCAAAAATCCTTGGTACGATTTGTTTTTTGCAGTGTATACATAGTTTTAATTAAGCAACATTTCTAGTTTAATAAGGTTTATTTTGGTCTGATTGGATGTAGTATTCTAATCTAAACTTTGTGTTTTTATCAGCTGTAAATGAAAAAGCATCATAATTAACTTAACCTACATTGTGGGTTTCAGTTACTGAAATAAATGAACCTTTCAGTAATATTCTACCTTATTGAATATGACTTTATGTCTTAGGGACTCATAATTATATTAATAACAAGCAAACTGTTCAGGTATAGAAAGTGTTTAATTTGTTGTATTATTGTGTTGCAGTATTATTTACTAAAATATGACTGTCACAGTTTCACCAGTTGTTTCCAGTTAGTTCTCTCAACTGGTTTTCAGGTGCTGATTGTGTCAGAAGTGTTGGAAATGGCCGAGTTTATCAATCAGATCTGCTTCAGCTCCCTGATGTCCAAATATGGAGATCCTGTGAGCTACCTGGACAGAGACTGGCTGACTGTCAGCCCCTCTCAGGTGACACTAAACTCAAGTTTTATTATATTTAATGTTTAAATGCATCTCTGCTCCTCTCCTGCAGTAGATAAGGACATAAATAAATTATTTAGGTTTGGTTTTCTCTTGAAAAATGCTTTAAATATTTCAACGATGCTTAATTGGAATTGTTTCCCACGACAAGGTATTAGAGAAATAAAAATAAATAAAATATGAGAAAAAAGTCATAAAATAGTGAGAAAAAGTTGTACAACAGTAAGTCGAAATAATACAAGAAAAGTCATAATATTATCAGAATAAAGTCAAAAAACGCAAGAATAAAGTTGTACAACAAAGTAATTTTATGAGTATAAGGCTGTAATAATACAAGAATAAAACTGGAATAATATGAGAAAAAAAATCATAATATTACCAATATACAATCATAATAATATGAGAATAAAGATGTACAAAAAAACCTCTGATTTAGATCGTAGCGGCCGATCTTCCGTAACACACCACACACCACAGGATGAACTACCTGCACCAAGCGACAATCTTAGAGAACAACCAAAGATCTAAGATTGTCGTAAGGGGAAAAATTGGGGCAAAAAATCTTGTAGTGTGAACTATTGCATCAGCTAGTCGGATGTGCCCGTCGTCTCTATTTAAATTTAATTATTACTGAAGGGCAACATAGTATACAGACTTCATAATCTGCACTCTTTTGGTTGAATGCAGTATTTATTTACATTTTAGCTTTATGTTTAGTTTTTATTCAAGTGCGTTTTTTGTTAATGGAGACTGAGAATCCATTTTATTTTTGGTTGTTTTGTTTATTTTGTTTATCAGTTCCAGTGTTAAATATTCTTTTGAAAATAAAGTGCATCTATCTTTGGCAGGAAATCACATGCATTATTACGTCATTTCCATTAAATCAGTGTAAAAAGGTCTTCAGACAATATTATCGTTTATCGCAATAATTTTTGAGACAATTAATCGCTCATCAAACTTTGTTATTGTGACAGGCCTATTTATGCTGATAATATTATTACTTTAATAATTTCCAACAAAGAAAATCTCTTAATCTGGCTGTAATACTCCGTCGTAGTTTCCTATAACGTTCACTCACCAAAAAGCTTTAAATGTTTTTGAATTTTCACATCTTAGCTTTATAAGTGTCTTTGGACACTTGAAGTCAAATGTTCAAGGATTCAAACTTGAGAGAAAAATCTGAGTTTTATTCTAATAAATCATCTAGGTTTGAATTTTCCTACTGCATGATAAAAGTTGTTCAGCAAATGGTCTGTAAGTTTAGTTAAATGTAGCTGTAAAGATGCTGCGTGTTGTTTCATTTAGGAGGAGGCGTGTCTGTC
Organism: Xiphophorus couchianus; assembly: GCF_001444195.1. NCBI lineage: Eukaryota > Metazoa > Chordata > Actinopteri > Cyprinodontiformes > Poeciliidae > Xiphophorus > Xiphophorus couchianus. The sequence goes on from NC_040239.1 coordinate 7,184,263, forward strand.
CCAGTTCCCGTGTGTCAGTCCTCTGGTCGGTCAGCTCATGCTGAGCAGAGCTCCCTCCCTGCAGTGGCTCCTGGGGGCCGACCTGTCTCAGCTCTCACTGTTACTTCCTGAAGTCCCACAGAAAGTCCTTAAGGTAACGCCGCCACTATTAAAGGGGCAGTAATATGTAAAACCGACTTTTAGGGACCTTTTCCTTACAAATTCTCCACTCAGCTCCTTCAGACTAGCCAGCAGCAATTAGCAAACAGCCAACTGCACATCAGCTGAGCTCATTATAGAAGCTACTTCTCAGAACAACACCGGTAAAAACGTTAAAGGGTTAATATAGGAAACATGTTGTGATTCAGATAGACTAAAGGTTTCTTAAAGAGTCAGAGGCACAATTTCAAGGCATTAGTTTACAAAGTCAAACTTCTTTTAAGTCATCTTTGATTTGAACAAGTGAAGGTAACATAATTACTTGACTGTGCTGTAAAATGTCGCTATGTGCCTGGAAAATAAATAATGCTGCACAAAAAAAAGATTAGTGCAGGGTTTCCCCAGTGTAATATAAGCCTGGCGGCCCGCCATGCTTTACTAGCCCCCCCCGCCAGGCCCAGCGTTGCTTGTTTTTAGGAAAAAAATGTAAAAATAATTTTTTTTTTTTAATCAAGCTGGATTGCAAGATCTGTTGTTTCACTGTCAGAGCATATTTATTCCTAAAATATAGGCTTATAGAAGACAGGTTTATACTTTATGCATTTAAAGCTGGAAAGTGGACCAATCACACGGCTGAAGCCTCAGCGCGCTGCCTCTGCTTTATTTTATCACAGGAAAAAACTTTTGAGATATCGTGTTTACATTAATCCGTGTTGGTCTGGCTCGACTCTTTTGGTGGCGGTACAGATAGGGAGTTGTACAGTGCAAGCACTTGTGCGACATGTGAAATGGATTCCTTAGAGCTGCTGAGTAACGGCCCCCTGGTTGTACTTCACATTCCACATCGCCAGACAACATAGCATCTCTTTTTAGCTGTTGGGTGGATTTGGGGCTCAAACGTTGTTGCTTAGGCTGCTCAGTGTTAAATCATAAACACTGCCTCACCGACAACAATGTTCTGGTCTTTTTTCTGCCACAGTCGGCCAGGTGTAATTCCTCAAAACACAGAGTCATTCCCAACCCGAGCATTGATGTGCCAGGAGAATGTGGAACGGAGCGATAATACCTGTCCTCCGTCATCTGCTGTGGTTCTGACCCAGCCCAGTTCTACACCTACTTGATGCACGGGCAGCAGACACTGAAGGCTGTTGACAAACATGTCTTCCCTGCAGACAGCCACTGCAGTGAAGACATGCACAGAAGAGGCTTTATTTATGTCTACGAAAAGCAAACAGATGAAGAGCATCTGGAAACCACACATATATATATATATATATATATATATATATATATATATATATATACATATATATATATATATATATGCTGCATGAGTGATTTATTTCACCTCTCTTCTTCCTGTTTTTAGCTGTTCAGTGACATCACTTCCTTGTACTTGAGCAACACAGAACCAGCAACCCCTCAGATTAACGAGACAAACCAACAACCCTTCAGAACCGCTCAGACCTTCGGCACCGAGTCCGAGTTCATGAACCTTCTGCATCCAGAGCCTAACAGCAGCTTCCTATGTGAAGCTATGAACCCAGAGGACCTGTTCCCCAACCAGAACCCAGAGTCTTCGAACTTCAAACTGGACCTGAACGATTCCTTTGGGAGTCCGGTTAAGGACTGGACTGGTCCAGATCCCTGGAAGGAGGAGGAGAGGCTTCCTGTGTGGAGAGGCAGAGCTGGAGCGGCAGGGAGAATCGTTGAACGAGTCGGTGATCTGTGGGCCCCAAGAGATTCCCCCGATATTTCTTACCTTCAGACATCAAACAGCCCGGTTCTACTGGACTCTCGGTTCAGTTCCAGTCACACCTCTTACAGTGACCTCCAGCATCCCCACAGCACTCACTTCATCTTCAGTCAGAGCCCTCCTACGCCGGCCGTCTTGGATCAAAGCTATCACAGTTTGACCAGCAGCGGTTCTTCTTCTTTTGGATCCAAGTTCTGGAGCGGTCAGGAGAGGAAGAGGACCGGAGACGCAGCCGATCTGGTTGAATCCGGTCAGAGCAGCTTACTTCCTGCGTTTCCACTACAAACAAGCAAAACTTTGTTGATATTTTGCTAATCAATTAATTTCTTAATTGCGTCGTTTCCATTAAATAAGAAACACTTAAAATAAGTTTTGCTAGAGTTGGGCAATTATATCGTTTTCCATTTATCGCGATAAATTTATTACTATAAGAGTTTTGATTTAACGCTGCTAAGATAAATTTCAATTTATTCAACTGTTGGGATTTTTAATTTTACAATTTTTTCCACAGTTTTTTCATTGAGAGAATCAATAAATGTTCAAATATGATTAGTGTTAATGCAGTTACTGTGAGCAGCTCAGTGGTACAAATCACGCTTTTTTATGTGACTGGTGTCCAAAAAAATTATATTACAATTTTTTTCAAGAGCAGCTGATTGCTGTTACACTCAGTCACAAAGAGTAAATGTAATAAATAATTCTTATTGACACTTGTATCATTATCACAATGGTTCTGTAAAATATTGTAATAAAACTTTGAGTTCATGTGATAAGACATAAAAACATGCAGCACTATCATCTTCCCACTACTTCCTGTCCTCGTCTTTGTGGTTTGCACCTTTGGTTGTTGATCATGTGACTCGTACAATTTGAGAAAAATGTTTCCACTGCAGTTTTGCAAAAAACCCACAAATTTCAATACGAAAAATATTTTAAAAAACACCAAATCAGTTTTTAAAAAATTGATGTGTCTCCATTAAGCAAGTTGATTTCAAGATGTCAATTTGTGCAGCTATATGGTCAATGGAAACACAGCTAATGTCTATTTCATGTTTTCTGTTTCTAAAAATAAATTGTTTCCTTATGAAAGTGGTTTTGTTTTGCAGTGCTGACGCCGCTGAAGAGGGGAAGGCTGAGCTATGAGAGGGTTCCCGGCAGAAAGGACGGACAGACAAGGCTTAAACTGTTTTAATCTTCTTTTAACAATAAGATTTTCTTTTTATTGTAGCTGTAAATTTTTCCAACATTACTGTTCCATATTTATGAGTTTTACCAGTTCCACTTTAAAAGTTAATAATAAAAATAAATTCAAATGTAATGAAACTGAGTAAATTCAGTAGCTGTGATGTAAAACATGTCACTCATATGTAATTCATTGTAATTGAAAGATTTTCACAGAAAAGATTTAATAAAATGAGATCAGCTCGTCTTGTTAATCTGGGAGAAATTATGAGTGGATTAAATCATATCCTTTACTTCCTCTAGTTGAGTAGTAACTAATTACATTTACTGAGATTTACTTGAGTAACGTTTTGAAAAGGAGTATTTTGTAAATGGACTGAACTGAACTTATTTAGCGTTTTTCCAGTCATTTTTGACCACTCAAAGCACTTTACAATAGAGTCACATTCACCCAGTCACACTCACACACATTTACTTAATTTGGGGATAAGTGCCTTGCCCAGAGGCACATTGATATGTGGAAGCTGGAATCGAACCTACCGATCACAAGACGACTACTCTACCATAGAGCCACAGTCTCCCCTTGTACTATGCAGTATAAAAGTATTGCTGCTCTTGAGTGAAATTTCTGGAAACTGTCTTCAGTGAACAAGTTTGTTTTAAATAAATATAAAGTTTTTGTTAAAGTTTTACATTGAAAAACATATTTATATAACATTTACTGGCATAAGGAGGTTCAATTAATAAGTAGTAAATATTAAATGTAGGATTAATTGTGATGAATCAATTACTGAAATAATCGTCAACCAATAAATATACAGATTCTAAAATAGGCCATTTTCTGAAAAAAACATATTCAGAGCACATAAAAATAAAAATATTTTCATTTAAGGTTTAAAAACAAACTTTGTAAATAAATTCTGCCAGAACTCCTTCACCTGGAAATCCTATTAAGTAGCTTTTGTTATCTAATTATTAGTTGGCTTATAATCAATAGATCGGCTCTACGTTGTATTGATGAGTGAAGCAGAAAGTGCTGAACTTTTAAAATGTTAGGAGGATTTCTTTAGCTTATTTTACAAACGATCAAGCATTCACTAAAGGAATGCTGTTACTGCATTTTGTGCAACAAAATGTTTTCTTTTGGAAGAAAAGTAATTCGTTTATTTATCAGCACTTTAAATGCATTTCTAAAATTGTATAAAAAAGGCTTATGTGGTCAAATGAAAGATCTGCAGAATTTTCCCATTTTTAATGTGATTATTAAATTGATTACTGAAACAGTGGTTAGCTGCAGCCCTAATTAAATGGTTAAAGTAAAAGTTGCAGTTGGTTGTTCATTTTTTTAGCGCGCTCAGTGGCAGAGGAAGCAGTGATTTATGGGTGGAGGGCTGGGATGGAGGGTCTTTCCCATCTCCACTGATAAAGTCTCTCATTTTAGCAGCTCCATTGGTGGGGATTCTTTTTTATATATAATTTAGTGAAGCAATCCCCTTATCGTGCTCTCTCAGCGTGTGAAGAGAGTGCTTATCTGCACGAGCCAGCAGACTGAAGCCAGTTCCCCCAGGAATGATCCCCAGACAAAGAGCCCTGGGGACTCTCGGCCTCCGGCCAGCCACCGCCGAGCCGCCATCAATAACCCGCCGCCGTCTTTTCTGCGCCTCGGCCCGGCCTTCCGAGCGGCGGCCGGACAAAGAGAGAGGAATGGCTCGTTTTATTACTTGCTCAGGAACAAAAGCAGCTGGTCGGGTGGTCAACGGAGTCTCTCTTTGAGGGCGAGGTAAACAGCGGCCTAATGGTGCAGTAATGGTTCCTGAACATATTTGAGCGCTGGAGTGAATGGGCCGGCAGAGATAATGTGGGAATTAACAGGCTGTTTAAACCCGACCGGGTCCGACTCTGGATTCAGCTGGAAAGGTCACACTGCCGTTATCTCTCATCACAGACGGCAATTAAACCGTCACCTGTGTGTTTTCAAGTTTTCGAGGAATACGACCTCCGGGTCGGATTACAGATCAGGACCAAACGAAAGTTAAAGAAACCTATAAATATGAAGGTACCACTTTAGTACTCTGCTCTGTTATAGGCAGAGGAGGGCAGAGTACCTAAAAATCATACTCTAGTATTAGTGCTTGAACATATTTTTACTCAAGAGTACAAAGGTATTTGTTAAAAGGTCTACTCAAATCCTGAGTAACTGATCAAATTGTTAATATTTAAAAGTTACGTCGTCAGATGGAACAAAACAAAATGTTAAGTGGAAATTTTGGTATTTTAAGGACCAAAATGACAATAATTTGTATAATTATCAATAAAAAATAAATAAAATCGGGCAAATTTTTCCAAATCAGTTTCTTTTAAAAAAAAAAACAACTAATAAAATCTGCCGGTGTGTGTTTTTGTCTGGTGAATTTTTGATTAAAGCATTTGTTTTTCATTCAGTGTGTAGAAAATCCAGAAATTTTACTCAAGTAAGAGAAGCAATACTTCCTAATGATTACTCAAAAGTAAAAATACAGCGTAGTAAAAATACTCCTAAAAGTACATTTTTTCCATAGTTACTCGGGTAAATGTAATGAAGTAAATGTAACTATTTACTAACTTTGATTATAGAAGGTTCGTAGACGTATCTATAAGTACTTTATAATTTACTAATAACTTTTTATTATATTAATTAAGGGTGAGAAGGAGACTATGGCTACGTTCACATTGCAGGTCTTAATGCTAAATTCCCATATTTTATTATATTATATTTTTCTTGCCGTGATCGTTCAAACTTCAAACTTCAAACTATAAGTGACTTGAACGTGATCTCCGGCGTGAAGAACCTAAAAGTACCTCGCATGCGCAGTAGAGGGCGCAATAACGTCACTCACAGAGCGCTATAAAAAGCAGAAGTGCTCAGTGTTCGGCAGGTAAACATGGATGCTAACGGTGGAGCATAGCTTACGATTTTGATGTTGTTGTCCGACCGGAGCAGCACTTTAACAACTTAATCCTCATTCTAGTCCGCCATGGTTGTTGTTTTTCTTCTTTCCGCTTGTGAGTATCAGGGCGCAGAATAGTGACGTTTGTCAAATATCAATGACGTTCAGGTCACATTTGGATCGGTACATATCGGGTATCCAAGCGGCCTGAGTCGCATTTAAGAATCCGATCTGTTTTCAGACTGTTATGACCTGTATTAATAAATTAATATGACCTTAACACAGGTCGTACTAAGGCAAAAAAAAAAAAAAAAAAAAAAAAAAGAAGCAGATTTGCTAGGCAACCAGAGTATGGAGTCACTAGGCAAACAGTCTCTGGTTACCTGTTGAGCAGCAGCAGTTTAAGGTTGTGCCACTGTGCCTCATAACTTCTGAAAAGTACAAAAAAAATTAGCGTGGATTGAAAACTTTCGATAAAGCAGTAAAGTTCACGCCAACAGTTTGGCAGCATTTCAGATATTTAAAACAAAAATCAATAATTATCGACTGATATGAAACGATTATATTGTGGTGAGTTTTTCAGCCGTATCGTTCAGCTCCACCACCATGTTGTGTTGCTCCGTCACATTTTAAAAATCCCCCTGCACACATTGAAGATTGTGGATGAAACCTGACAAAATGTGAAAAAGATTAAGCCAGTGTCGCAGGGTTGCGTTGTGCAAAATGTTACAAATGTAAATAATCAAGATGGCGTGCCTGTAAGGGGTTTTGGTCAGGGCATTGCGTCACCAAACTGAACCACCTGACTCCGAGTGCGTCTGCAGACCTGAGTGGAGGCGGACGGCGGCCTGCAGGTGCAATCTCTCGGACGTGCAGCAGTACCCATGAATGGGCGATTCAGAGCAAACGGCCCCATTGGGGCCCGTTCTCCAGGCCCTCGGCTAATCCCACCGCCTAATCGGATTATGTAAATTCCTACTCCACACACACGGTTTTCTGGAAGGCTGCGTCTTTGAAACAACACTTGAAGGGTGTAAAAAGAAACAGTGACAATTGGTTAAACTGGACTTGTTATTTTATCTGAACGGGGGTTGAAGGGAAAATAAAGAAGTGCGGAGTGGCCGCTGAGACGGGAGTCAGACTCTGGCCTCCATGTTTCCTCTAATTTATGTGTGGCCCCTTGGAATCACTCTACAAGATTACCGTAGTCATAACAAAACACATATTGTTCGACTGTCAATCTGCATGTGGTGTTTTTACCTTTTGTGAGCCAATCAGGCTGAGTTTATAGGCAGAGCAGCAGGTTTTTCTCCTGGTGGGGCGTCCACACCTAATGTCAGAGGAGCAGAAAGGAATCAGTGTCCAGAATAGTAAGAGAACGATCCGAACGTCTCAGTTTCACCTCAATAGGAGTTTATGACCTTCAGTGGGATCATTCAGGGATTAAATGACACAAACAATCACCTTAAAGGTGGCCTACTTTCAGTCATTTTAAAAGTTGAACACAAAAACCTGATAAAATCATTTTAAAACCATCTAAAGTCACGACCTCCGCAGAGCAACATCAATAATTCACATCAATTTATTCACAATAACAATAAAGGAGGTGGAGGTGGGGACTGAGCAGCGACCACAATGAAGCACCACCACGACACACGTCACACAATGGGGGCGTCCGGCTATAAAAGGTGGGATGGAGGCGCCGCGTCTCACCCCGGCTCCTCTCTCTCCCTCTCGCTCCGCCGGATCCAGTGAGGATGAGGAGGCTCTGCTGAGCGCAGCCTCGACCAAGGACTCCCAGACCTGCGGACAAAAGCCCTGCCTTCTGAGATTTCTGCACATTTCTACACAAACAGGTCAGATATTTCATATTTTTCATGTTTGCTTTGGTTATAGATGTCATTTATAAGAAATAGTGGGAGAAAATTATATTTTTCTTATTTGAAAATTCGCCTTTTTCTGCAAGAAAACCTGCTGAAAATAATTTCACTTAATATTTCTCACTAAATGATCATGAATTTAAAAAAACAACTTATTCTACAAAAACTTACACACAGATCAGGGCTGAACATTGAACAAATATGCTATTTTCAAAGATAAAAATATAAAATATGCATCTTTTTAAACTGAATTCATATTTATAGCCAAGATTGAACTTATATTTTTTCTATATTATTAGATTAATTTGATTACTTACATCAAAGTGTCTTGTAAAATGCATTTGTTCAGATCTATATACTTACATAATTTCAATTAACTTGTATATTAAACTGAACTGAAATTACATTGAACGCATTTATATAGATTTTGAGGAAATTTTACCTAAAGGTGCTTTATAGAAAAACTGGACTCATGATACAGAAATACACAATAAATTATCATCAACTATTATTTAACCAGAATTTTAAAAACTCCTTGAGATTCAAAATCTATTTTCACAAGACAGTCGTGACAGCAGAACAGATATAAGAAGTCACTAACAAATAAACACCGTCAGTCAACAACAACAAAACTGTCTTTAAAATTAAAAACCCAGGTCATAAATCAGCTATAAAGCCATGAGACACACACTGTTTCTGCAACTTTTCCTAAAATACCTTTAAAAGAATAAAATAATTCTTCAACTGAAATTTGTTCTTAATATGATTCAATGCTGCAAAATCTAATGTGTACCAACAGAAACCAAACATATAAACAGAAAACAGTCACATTCCTGTCTGATATTAAATTTAACTAAAGACATTGTAGAGCTGCAAGAACACAAAGCGAGTATTTTTAGTCCAATTTCTACAAATAACTTGAAATAAGACAAAATTAACTCACAAGTAACTTTTAAATTAATTATAGTGACTTGTTTTAAGTAACTTATTACTTAATATTGATGAAAAATGACCAGTTTTACTGTCTGATTATTTCACTTGTAACAATACATTTTCCCACGTTATAAGTGAAATAATCTACCAGTTGAACTGGAACTTTTTATCATTATTAAGGAGTTATTTATTTAAAACAAGCTCATATATCTTACTGAAAAGTTACTTGTAAGTTAGTTTTGTCTTATTTCAAGTTAGTTAAGATATTTGTGCTAGAAACTAGACCAAATAGAACTCTGGAAAAAAGTAAGAGACCACTCAAAATGATCCGTTTCTCTGATTTTACGTTTTTTAGGTGTAGGTTTGAGTAAAGTGAACATTGTTTTTTTATTCTATGAACTCCTGACATGTCTCAAAAATTTTGTTTTTATTTGCAGAAAATGAGAAATGATCAGAATAACCAAAAAGATGCAGTGCTTTAAGATCTCAAATAATGCAAAGAAAACAAGTTTATATTAATTTAGAAACAACAATGCTGATGTTTTAACTCAGGAAGAGTTCAGAAACCAATATTTGGTGGAATGACTGGGAGGTTTTCAGTGGGATTTAGTGCAGTGGGCTCTTCATTTATTCCAGATCTGTATGTTTAGTAAGATTAAAATTATTTTTACACAAAGCATAAATATTGAATCAATCCCACTATCATCTAAAGCAGATGAATAAACTGTGCTAAAAGGCTTCATTCAATCCCGATTACCTTCCAGCATCATGACCAGGAAGGTGTTCACCAACACCAGGGAGCGCTGGCGCCAGCACAACGTCAACACGGCCTTCGCAGAGCTCCGTAAGCTCATCCCCACCCATCCTCCGGAGAAGAAGCTGAGCAAGAACGAGATCCTGCGCCTGGCCATGCGCTACATCAACTTCCTGGTGCAGCTGCTGGAGAGCCAGAGCGGCCAGCCGGCCGGCCACTCCTCCACCGCCCTGCTCAGCTTCCTGAGGGGCAACATGGAGCGGCTGCACTCGCCTCCCCGAACCTGGACCGCCACCAGCGACACCGAGGCGCCATCACCAGGATCCAGGAGTGACAGCTCCGAGGCCTGGTAGACGAGAAGAACATGGAGGACTTTTCAAACTGTTTTTTTTAACGGGAGAATAAAAACTCGTTGTGTTGTGGAAGACGAGAAACGTCCCTCCTGCGACGCTGATTATTTATAAAATGTAATTTCCAGGAGCAATTTATACGTTTTCTGCATGGAAGTGTCCCACGTTCCCTTCGTGTCTCCATGTTTGCATCCCTTGTTGCTGGAACTGATTTAATTTCGCAAGAATTCCTGGTTTTCCAATGAGGAAAATGGAGGATTATGGATTTTCTTATTCTGACTTAGATTAAATGAGCAACAGATGAAGGCTCAGATACGTCTCCACACTGCAAACGAGCACTTTTAGTTTTTTTTCCTTTAAAATACCACAACTCAATCAACAACAGAGTACTAGGGCCATGCTAAGAAAATAAAAAATAAGAAAACTACAAGAATAAAGTCAAAGTAATACAGGAATAAAGTCACAATTATATGAGAATAGTTAATATTTTGAAAATAAAGTCAAAATATTGAGAATAAATTCGAAATAATATGAGAATAAAGTTGTAGTATTTCCAGAATAAAGTCACAATATGACTTTATTCTGATAATTTATGTCTTTATTCTTTGTTCGAGACTTTGTTTTTATTCTCACTATTTTGACGTTTTTCTCATATTATTTTGATTATTCTTGTACAACTTTACTCTCACAATATTATGACTTTATTCTCTGAATTTTTCTTTCATCATTTCTTAGTCCTAATATCTAATCTGACCTTTTTTCATTTATCAAGTTTCTGAGGCTTCAGAGAAACCAGATTTCCAGTTTTTCTTCCTCTTTCTCAAAACTCAGAAGCTAATTTCTGATGTTTGGATGAAACTGACAATCTGCTTTCAGTCATTGCTCACAAATATCAGATTTCAAAGGAATTTTAGCTTTTTTAAATTTATTAATTTTTTGTAAATATGCATGTGATATGATGGCCAAAGATACTGAACTGATTGTCAACTGTGAGGAGTGTGTAAATTATCAATCTTATATGTCTTTGCTAATTTATTTTTGATTTACTTGTGGACATATAGTATCTTATTTATTTTAACTATTTATTCAATAAAGGATTTGTTAATTATTTGGGTGTTTTTCTTTATGCATTTTGTGAAATATTTACACAGAAACACTGTAACTGACGGAAGTTCTGACCCAGTTTTCATTACATTCAACACTTTAAGGCTATAAATTTCCAGATATTTTTTTTTACATTTCTAAATAACATTCTAGGTATTTGAGTTCAAAGTTTTCACCTCAAACATCAACTAAAGATAAGGTTCAGTTATTTAAAAGTACCACAATTATGAAACAAAACAATAAGAAATGGCTTCTGATGTTTAGCTCTGAGTCGTTTCACTGCTCTTGTTGCAAGTCGATCTGAAATAGACACTCCTAATCTAAATGTACATTTTTATTTTTTGTAAAGCCTGGCAGTTATTATTATATAAATTAATATTAAATATTCATCCTACTTCAATAAAGTTGTAGAAAACTTATATTTTTCCTTATTAGTTTGTTTTCCATAATATCCAGAAATAAAGAAACTATGAAGGTAATTTTCCAAATTTTCAAAAAGCAAAACTACTTGAATTTCAGGATGACAGACATTTTTCAAGATGGCCGCCATTTTGACCACTTATATTGTCACACTGTGGTCACTGAAGCAAAGAAGAAAAGCTGCTGCTTTGTGTCATCAAAGCTCAGAGGTTTGTTCCTCTGCAGCCATGTGGACACAAGGCTGACCTTTGCCCTTTGTCCGCTGACCAGAGGCCTGACAGAGGAACGGCTCGATGTGCCCGCTTAACTTGTAACCCCTGAGGTCAGAGGTCGCTCCGAAGTCAAACGCTGTCCAGTTGGTCGTTGTGCGGACGGCGTTGCTGGAGGGATGATGTCATAAACGCCGAGAGCGAACGAAGGAATTCCTGGAAGAAAAACAGAAACAAAAGTTATTTAAACAGGATGATGTAAAGGTAAAAACAATAAACCTAAAAGAAGACAACACAGACGGATGGACGGACGGATGGATACTGACTGGTTGGATGGATGGATGGATATTGACTGGTTGGTTGGTTGGTTGGTTGGTTGGATGGATGGATGGATGGATGGATGGATGGATGGATGGATGGATGGATGGATGGATGGATGGATGGATGGATGGATGGATGGATATCGACTAGTTGGATGGATTTATGGATATTCACTGGTTGGATGGATGGATGTATGGTTGGATGGATGAATGGATGGATGGATGAATGGATGGATGGATATTGACTGGTTGGATGGATGGATGGATGGATGGATGGTTGGTTGGATGGATGAATGGATGGATGGATGAATATTGACTGGTTGGATGTATGGATGGATGGATGGATATTGACTGGTTGGATGTATGGATATTGACTGGTTGGTTGGATGGATGGATGGATGGATGGATGGATGGATATTGACTGGTTGGATGGATATTGACTGGTTGGTTGGTTGGTTGGATGGATATTGACTGGTTGGATGTATGGATATTGACTGGTTGGATGGATGGATATTGACTGGTTGGTTGGATGGATGGATGGATGGATATTGACTGGTTGGATGGATGGATATTGACTGGTTGGATGGATGAATATCGATTGGTTGGATGGATATTGACTGGTTGGATGGATATTTAATCCACATTACAGAAACTAAATTTCCAGGTTTTTCCAGGCTGCCTTTACAGAAAAATGAAAATTTTCCATAATGAGAATGAACAACTGCTACCACAGACATCTATGATTTTCTGATTTGTTGTCTTGTTTACGGCTGAGCTAACGGCAGCAGTCGGTTCATTTCAGCTGCCTGGCCAATATTTAGTTGCTTAACCATTGTCCGTTATCCTGCAATAGCTAGCCCCGCCCACTTCATCACAACCCTCCGGGGCTGACTACTGACCAGTTCTCTATCTAACAGGTCCGGAAAATCTCTAAGACCTGGGTATTACCCTAAACGAGATCTATAAGAGATAATCTATTCAAACTGGTGTCGAAAGCGATTCGTCTAGCTCTAACTACCTTCAATCCAGAAGTTACGACCCTTTTCAGTTAAGGAATAATCAGCTGAGTAGCCCTCACAGCTGCATAATTCCAATAACCACTCCTGTTAACGGTAGCTCGCTTTCTAAAATGTAACTTGCTCTTGGAACCGGCTAGATTAAATTTAGTGACTTGGATGTAAGTCCCCGGGTCATTATTTTACTCTCACCAAAGGAAATTATGAAGCCTCCTCTTTACTAGAACCCTGTACATTAGTTTTACCTTTATTAAAAGAACTGAAAAATGAGTAAATGACTCAATTAATTCCAATGTCCACCAACCTCATTAGAATTTTAGAGTATGAATTTATTAAGCAAGCTTAAGCAGGGATATGTGACATACAAATCAATAATCAATTGTATATAATTCAAGAGCAGTGTAATAAAATCAACATGTATAATCATACCATCCTGTCTCTTTTCCCTAACCTATGTCGCAGATTCTGAGATAGCTTTTTAGGAAGCAAGTTCAACTCATACCCAGTTGGAGGTGGATCTTTAGCAACAGGAATGTCCGAAAACCTTGGTCTGAATTTTTGTCCTTTGTGTGGAAAAATCCTCTTTAGAATAGAAGCAAAGTAGAGAGGGTTCAATTGCTTTGAAAACCCGACTCTCTATCCCTCCGGAACCTTTGTCTTTTCTCCAAGTCTGTTGCAATGTTTGGGTTGAGGCAAGACCGACGATCGAATCAGGAACCCGGGTTGGACGATTGGAACTTGTCTCCCTTTGGCGGCACGAAGCTTCAGCTTTTCCCGTAGCTCCAAGGTGTGGTCTGCTGCTGTCTCCTCGATCTGCTTCTTCGTGCCAACTCTACTTCGGTGCCGCAGACAAAGAACAGTTACTTCCTCTTTCCCGTCCTGTTTTATACTTTTTTCCTCCATATGTGTGTATGGGCAGCTCGGTTTACTATTTTTTTCTTGAACTTCTGCTTTTCCACTCCCATATGTGTGTATGGCGAGCTCCTGTGGCTTCCACAACATCTGCTGCTCATTGTGTAATCCCCGGTGTTCCCCACCCTGTTCAATGAGTCTTGCGAAAGTCCCTTGCTTCCCCAGCTTGCGACATCTTGTCAGCGAGGCCTCACTCATCATGAGACTGTATCTTTCCTGACTTCGCTATAACTCACTTTATCATCTGTTACAAACCTTTAACCATCGCATTAAAACCATAAATCATCTTGGCTTCGATATTCATTAAGTCCTTATAATTAATCACATTACAGATCAACATATTATAATTAATCACATTTTTCTCTTACTATAAGTCATCAATCATCTTCATTATAATTAATCACATTACCGATCAACATTACATTTAGAAATACAAAGTTATATATTGATTATTGATATACATATTAAACTGAAATGATTTATTTAAGTAAACCACTGGATTGCTTTATTTCTCTCAGGCCTTCATACACCTTTTCTGCGTGTACCTGGAAAGATCTCACAACTCCATGCCAGTTTACTTGACACCATCTATTGAGCCGATCCTCAGACCAAACATGGCGGCTAACTGAGCTGAAGAGTAAACACTGATCTGACTGCAGGCTCTTCAACCGGGGGAGTTAAACTCTGACTAAACGAAGCCCAGAGCAGCTGGACTCAATGACTGGAGAGAAATGACAGCTGAACCTTTGTAACACTGGAAAAACACAAAATATTACCAAGTATTTATGGTAAAATAAGTAAAAATATCTAAGTGCACTTGAAATCAGACAAAACTAAATTACAAGTAACTTCTCAGGAATATGTACTAGTTTCAAGTCAATAATTCCTTAATATTGATAAATAAAGTACTGGTTGTACTGGTAGATTATTTTAATTTAAACATGGTAAAAATGTTTGGTTATAAGTTAAATAATCTGCCAGTGGAACTAGTCATTTTTCATCAATACTAAGGAATAATTTACCTAAAACAAGCTCTTATTTATTGCTGAAAAGTTGCTTCCAAGTAAGCTTTGTCTTATTTCTAGTGAACTAAGATATTTTCACTATAAACTAGACAAAAATACTTGGTAGGATTTTGTGTTTTTGCAGTGATAAGCTTTGTGGTTTCTTTGAAAACTGGAATATGAGGTAAAAATGCTGTCATGGTAACACTTTATTTACAGATTCCTCCCAATCAGGTCGGAACATTATGGTTTTTCTGCAGAGTTAGGAAAAACCTGATGTGTAAAAAAAACCCAACATAACAAATCTGCATGCCTCTCACTCCCTCCGCATCTTCCTGATTGACTATTCCTTCGCGAGCATGCGGGTAATCGTCTGTTGAGAGCACATTTCCTTATCAGCGTCTGGCATGCTGTCTGAATCCGTTATCACAATGGAGCAGATCGGCGCAGGCAGCCCCACGCTCTCCCGGCTCCATAAAGAGAGCGTTTCTGGAGCTGGGCGCCAGCCGATAGGCCCTGAGCTCTTTATCCCCTTAAAGCCAATTCACTCTTTGCATGTTTAAATATCTTAGCTCAACCCCTGCCCTTCCTCTCCCATCGCACTCGAGCCGCCCTCTTCCTCCTCCTCCTCCCAATCTCAGCAGGTCCGGGGCTGAGCAGCGGCTGTAATCGACCTGCGACGTGGGAGCAGAAGATGCAGGTGCAAGGGCTGCGTGTCCGCTGCCAGAGGAGGGGAGTCCTCCATTGTTGGGCTGGACAGCACCCTCTCTCCTCTGGAGCACCCTGTGAAGGAAGCAGGGGGCGCACAGAGACAATCACCCACCCTAATCTGATTATGCAAATGTCTACTTCAAAAGGCAACACTCTGTAACACTCAGCAAGTGGTGCAAAGGAGGCAGAGGAAGCAGCAGGAATGTGAGCAAATGCACAGTAAATTCCTATGAAAATTTAATTTAAATAAATCAGAAATCAAGGATTTTTGCTGCTTCCATCTCAGGTTGCTGTGTCCCACCAGGGGGAGGTGTAGGAATGAGAACGGAAGACATTCGCGGTGTGAATGGATGCTGACTCGCTCAACAGGGATTGAATTCAGTATTCAAATAGCCATTGTTTTTCAAGCCACCCCTGAATCCAGCGTCAGAAGGGAATCTACAATGTTAATGAGGGGGACGAAGTGCACAGCTTTAGGGGGTTTTCACACCTGATAGATTCGGTTCGATTGGGGACCAAAGTTGGAACATTTTTTGACATTTTCAGCTGCTGCAGTTCTGTTTCACACCAAAACCTGTTCCCCTCCACGCCTGTGGAAGGAGGGGAACGTTAAGGAAACGACACAGAAACCTCAAAAAAAAAAAAGGACATGAGCGCAACTTCCTTCTTGAAAAAATGAAAACAAAAATGGAATAGTGTCAGATTTTAATGGCGGTAGGATTTAAATTTCATCTTTGGTAAAAGACAACGAGCCATTTCTCCCAGTAGAACAAGACTCTTGTGGGTTTGTTTTTGTTGTATTTACCCAGAATGCCCAGGGATATAGTCTCCAGTCTGCTTGATGTTCACATCTGCATTCGAACCAAGAATGATGGTGTTTTCACACCTGATAGTTCGGTAGGGAACCAAAAAAACGAAAATAACATGCAGCAAAATGTGGTGATTCAAAGTAATGCATTGGTGGAGCTGAATGTGAATGTACACTACATTTTTCTAATTTTAATAGTCAATTTTCTTCCACTTCATTCACATAAAATACCGACACAATACATTTGTGGTTGTAGTGCAAGAAAATGTAAACATATTATATAATTTAAAAGTGAAACTAAATCAGTAAAAGTTGGAGGAAATTTAAATACATGTTTTTGTTTTGTTTCTTTTTGTTTACATATTTTGTATTGTTGTCTGTGGGTTTGCAAAGAAAGTCCCTGGCCAGAGTCGAAACTGTTTTAAAGTTTGTGAACCCTGGTTTAGGGTATTTACAATGTTGTAGAAAGACTAAATGCCACTAGATGGCACTGTTTCTTTAACAAATGTCTCCAGCTGTGACAGAGTTGAGTTAAACAGGTTCTAGTTTCTGGTTCAATATTTTATACAGGAGGAAAATTTTAAATGTAGCTCTACAGAATGTGTTCCCTTCATTTTACCTAATTTCCATCAACAGCTACAAAGAAAATGCAATGCGACTGTCCAGAATCCACCATGACAGACCCATGAGTCCTCGGGACAAGGCCGTCTTCTGGATCGAGTTCACCATGAGAAACAAGGGAGCCAAACACCTGAGGGTCCAGGCCCACGAACTCACCTGGTACCAGTACCACAGCCTGGACATCCTAGCCTTCCTCCTTATTATAGATCTGCTCCTCATCTTCATCCTCTTCAAAACCTGCAGCTTCTGTTTCAAGAGATGCTGCAGCAGAAAACAGACAGAGCTGGCCACGACATCCCATTACTGCTCAAATAGCAATAATGGGGTGTCATTCATTTTTCCAGAATTCAGTATTAAAAAATGTAAAAGAATTACTGATGGAGTATCAGTTTATGCAGGAGAGATGATGGGAATCATTTTGGCTTTAGGATGCATTGCGGAAGTTCTTCTACTGAGAAGTATAATATGTTCTGATTCAAGTTCATCATTATATTCATTAAAAAATAATAATTCTATTAATAGACCAGACATTTTATTAGAGATTCAGTTATTAATTTATAGAATTCAGACAATGGATTTATTAGTTATTTTTACATGGATACCATCACATGTAGGAATAAAAGGAAATGAGTTGGCAGACAAATATGCAAAACAAGCTACAAAAAATAGTTATATTGATATTTTGGTACCATTCAGTAAAAAAGAAATCAAATCTATTATTAAACAAAAGGATAAGGGAAGATGCAGAAGCAGTGGGAAGAAGATAGATCTGGTAGGTGGCTTTACAGTATTCAAAGAAATGTTGGTTCAACGAGGAGAACAGGACAAAATAGAAAAGAGGAAACCATTATATCTAGATTACGTTTTGGTCATACAGGGTTAAATAGTACATTATTTAAAATGGGAAAACATCTAACAGGAAATTGTGATTTTTGTCTTCAAGAAGAGACAGTAAAACATGTTTTGTTGTCCTTTTCTAATTATTCTGTTGAGAGAAGGAATTAGTATGTCGATTAATAGAAAATAAATTACAGTTAAATATACAAGATATTTTGGAAAAAATTTCTACTTCTGAATATTTTTGTTATTTAATAAATTACCTTAAAAAACCGAAATTGATAGAAAGGATATAAGTTTTATTTATTTTATTATTATTATTCTATTTTTTTTTGGGAGGGGGGAAATATATATGTAGCATCCTGATCCACACTCCATTCCAGTAGATGGCGGTAATGCACATCAGTAAGTTGCCTGCAGACCGCCATAAAAAAGAAGAAGAAGAAGAAAAACACCAAGACTGGTTTATCTGCAGACAGCCTGGGGTGATCTTGTTATCCTACATCATTCGGTACAAAGAGGAGAAAGTCAGAGTTCATGTGGTTAATAAGTATCTGTACAGTCCACCTGTTAGAAAGACCACAGCTGGTTTATCTGCAGACACACAGCCGCCATGAAGCTGCGTCTCTCTGTCTGCGTCCTGCTGCTGCTTTGTGCTGCAGAAAACTCAAGTGGAGGGAAGATTTTGGTGTGGTACAGTGATAACAGCCACTGGATCAACATGAAGCTGGTACTGGAAACTCTGGTGGACAGAGGACACCAGGTGACGGTCCTGGTCCCGAGCACATCACTGTTCATGAACAGCAGCGAACCGTCTCGCTTCCAGTACCAACCTTTTAACGTCGACGTCTCATTTGAAGATTTAGAAAAGATTTTTGAAACTATTATTCACTTCTTCGTGTATGAGATGGATTTTATGAACCCCTTAGAAATTTACATAAAATTTTATAATTTAATGAAGAACAATAAGAACATTACTTTTAAGTTTTTGGATGGCGTTCTGAAATCAGAACCCATCATGAAGAAGCTGAAGGAGGGAAACTACGACCTGTTATTTGCTGATCCGATCTACGCCGGCAGCGACCTGACTGCGGACATTTTGGGAATTCCTCTCGTCTTTTCTTTGTGTTTTTCCTTGGCAAACAACTGGGAGAGGATGTGTGGTCAGCTGCCTTCTCCACCCTCCTTCGTCCCCGGTGCTGCTAGCAAACTCACAGACAAGATGGACTTCTCAGAGAGACTGTCGAACTTCTTCTTCTACGCTCTGCAGGACGTCATGATGGATCAAATAATGTGGAAAGAAGTTGACGAATATTACTCTGAAATCAGAGGTAATCAACTCATTAGTAATTTCAGAGTATTAAAACTAGAAATAGAAAGTTTTTTTTATAGATTTGTAAAAAATTATTTCCAATCAATTAACCAATATCCTCTCAGACATTCTTATAGTGTTGTAGTTTACCCGCCATCCTGAAGAGGGCGCCGCTGGTCATCCAGACTTGTTACAGAATTAAAGATGGCGGCACTGTCCCAGAACGGTTAAGAGAGACGGTCGAAGGACCTCGAGAAGGACCTCGCTGCAGCAAACAGAAAGGGGCGGGGACGGACCACTGGCAGTCTCATACCTTATTTGGAAATAGGACCATTGCACTCCGGAAGTGAAGGGGGCGCTATTTTCTATATTATCCGCGGTCTCCCGTTTTTATTTTATTTTTAAAATCTGTGCTATATCTTCACCTTTGGGAAGGATTTTCAGTCTCACCATGTATTTGATCTCTTTTATTTACTTCCACGCAGCTCACAGTTTTTAACAAATTCTGTACCTTTCGGTGTACTTCTAAATCTGCTCCTTCGCCACCTCTTTTCGGCCCTGCTAGTGGCTTGGGGGGTGGTAACAAAACTAATCAAATGCTATTACTAAATCAGAATACCACAAACTCTAATGGTTTAGTAAATTATTATTTACTATTCATTTCGGCATCTCTGGCACCGTTAAAGATAAATTCTTATAAAACACCATATTTTTTCGTTTTCATAATATAGGAAATAGCGCCCCCTTCACTTCCGGAGTGCAATGGTTCCATTTCCAAATAAGGTACGAGACTGACAGTGGTCCGTCCCCGCCCCTTTCTGTTTGCTGCAGCGAGGTGAACTTGCAAATAGAGGCCTGCAAATGCACTTTATGTGGTTTTGAAATATGAAGATTTAATTAACAAGCTGCTTAAGTTTTATCTTTAGTAGCGCTCAGTCAGCCGTGATGCGTGGCGGAGCAGCGGGTAGTGAAAACAGGAAGCGGGGGGAATAACGCGAAAAATTATAACTTGATGTTAAAAGACATCATGCTAATAAGCAGATGGTCGTTAGTTAATGCACTTCATGGAGCGAAGTTTTAGTATTCCTTCAAGAGTAAGACATCTTTTTGTTAATGGGGATTTTAACTATTTCAAATATTCTTTTCATATTTTATTTTTCTTTTCAGCAACCTTTAAGGTTCCTGTTTTATTATACCTTATAAATACGTATGTTTAATAATTTGAGAAAATCACAATGTTCTGTTTACTAATTTAGCAATACAGATTAAGATTTGATTATTTTTTTATTTATTTGATTAAAGTCAGCACATTTTTGAAACATTTAACCCTTTATGTTATGGAAACCGCCTTCTTGATGCAAGAGAAATCTCAAGTTTTTAAGGAAATGACTTCTTATCAATAAGGTCAATCAACTTTAGATTAACTCATTAATCGATAGCTTGCACCTCAAATAAATTTTTTTCTAAAACAACATAGAAACTTTTAAACCTTTGCTTTTTGTTGTGTCCACTATATCAGGAACACCCACCAGCGCCTGTGAGTTGATGGGAAAGGCGGATATCTGGTTGATGAGAACCTACTGGGATTTTGGTTTTCCTCGTCCACTCCTCCCCAACTTTAAATTTGTTGGAGGGATCCACTGCAAACCAGCTAAGCCTTTACCAGAGGTGGGGTTATAATCCACCAATTCAAAAGTTATCTTAAGTTTTGAAATAAATAATCACAAACAAAATACAGAATAAAAGCCAACTAACTGACCTATTGACTGAAAAATGTAGTTATTTTGCAGGAAATGGAAAAGTTTGTCCAGAGCGCCGGAGATGCTGGGATCGTTGTTTTCTCTTTAGGATCGATGGTTAAGAACCTCACCACAGAGAAAGCGAACATGATCGCCTCAGCGCTCGCTCAGCTTCCACAAAAGGTAAAGAAAAATTTTTTTTAATAAGATTATCTGTTTAAAGCATTGCAGAGTTTATTTATCCAACTTACGACTATGGACATATCAAACATCAAAATTTGTCTGACTTACACATACTTTGTTTTAAAAACAAGATACATCAAATCACGTAATACCAGAAAAAAAACCTAGTTTTGATCATTTTTAGGTGCTGTGGGGATACAGTGGACAGAAACCCCAGACTCTGGGTTCCAACACCAGAATATACAACTGGATCCCACAAAACGACCTGCTGGGTGGGTAAATAAGAGAATCTATAACATTTTAGCGTCATTGGTGCTAAAAAAACGAAACAAAAAAAAACGCTAAATGAGCAAAACACCACTGTGCAACGACAATTGTGACACTGCAAAAAACGTTTCCAAATGTTTCAATTGAAAATTGTTATTCTGATTGCTACACAAATGGATATTAGATTTGTTTGGTTTGCAAAGATTAATTATTTTGATCCAAAGAAGTAGGTCAGAAGAAATGCAAATATTTTAAATAGCAGCTAATTTGAGTTGATCCAGCATAATTTTATAAAAATTAAATATTAATGTTTGATAACATTGTTTTCAGGTCATCCTAAAACCAAAGTTTTCATCACTCATGGTGGAGCAAACGGGATCTATGAGGCCATCTACCACGGCGTTCCCATGGTGGGAATCCCCATGTTTGCTGACCAGCCAGACAACATGGTGCACATGGACGCCAAAGGAGCTGCAATTACTGTTAAACTGAACTTTATGACTATTGAGAGCCTCAGAGACGCCGTAAACATGGTCATCAACAACAAATTGTAAGTAGTTTTGTTTTATCATATACCATTTATAATTTTTAAACCAAAACTATTGTTTTGATCATCATTCTTGATGAGTAGACGAGGGAATGTTGAATGTAGATGAGTTATGGTGTAAAGCAGTTAGATGTATCATACACAGCAGAGGTCTGTGGGTCATTTGTGACTCTTGGAATAATTATGTGCAGTTCACTATTAAAACTTAGTAACAATACAAATTGGCCTTATAGGTCAGGCAGTATATGAGGATGAAAACGTTTTTGTTTTAATTTTGGTGTGAAATGTTTTCTCTAATCTGAGAATTTAAAACCTTATGTACAACATAAAATATTTGGTTTATAGTTAATAGTATCACAAACACCAAGCTTAATTTACACAAACTTGGAAACAACTATTCATTAAACATAGTGAAATATTGTAAGCAATGTCTTTTTAACTCATCCATCAACAGCTACAAAGAAAACATGATGCGACTGTCCAGAATCCACCATGACAGACCCATGAGTCCTCGGGACGAGGCCGTCTTCTGGATCGAGTTCACCGTGAGGAACAAAGGAGCCAAACACCTGAGAGTCCAGGCCCACGAACTCACCTGGTACCAGTACCACAGCCTGGACATCCTAGCCTTCCTCCTTATTATAGATCTGCTCCTCATCTTCATCCTCTTCAAAACCTGCAGCTTCTGTTTCAAGAGATGCTGCAGCAGAAAACAGACAAAGAGAAAAGCTGAATAACAGACTGAAGTGAGATCTACTGCTCAGGTGCTTTTCTAACATAAAGTATTTCCAGGTGTTCATGGATTGCAGTTTTAAAATTTACAAATATTAAACATTAAAACATCAGGATTGAGGACACATAAAAATAAGTATTCTCATTCATTCTTTTGTTTTATTGTCAGTACAGCATTTCTCAAATTCTGACCAACTCAAGTATGATACTGCCACCACCATGTTTCACTGTGATGCCAACCTAGAATGCCTCTTGAAAGCAAACAGGTTTAGATTTTAGGTGTTTCCACATCTGACAGTCCAGTAGACTTGGTTTGATTAGGAACCAAAACTGCAACATTTGTTTAATTTTCAGCTGGTGCAGTTCACTTTCACACTGCACTGTGTCAAACCAACCAAACATTTAAATAAAACCTGTTCCAGCCCTCGCCTGTGGTGGCGCTGCACCAAGAAATACTAAGGAAATGACATGATAACCTTAGAAGAAGACTGAGAGTGCCCCTTCCTTCTTCACGAAAGGTAAACAAATGTGAAATGATGTCAAACTTTAGTAATTATAGGACTTTGCTTTTATTGTTGATAAAAGACCACAAGCCATTTCTCCCTCTAGTGCATAGGTGTCAAACTCTGGCCCGCAGGCCAAATTTGGCCCGCAGTGCAATTATATTTGACCCGCGAGGCAATTTCAAATTAATATTAGAGCCAGCCCGCCGGTATTATACGGTGGCAACGCTGTGACGCCGCATTCACCGCTTATACTACAAATCCCATAATGCTCTGCTGTTTTTTTGGCGCGTCAATCAGGACAGAGGAAGACACGCATCCTCCTGTGTCAGTAGCACTTATGGTAGCGGACATGGATGTATTAGGAAGGTGGTGATCCGTCTTCTTGCGCACTCCTGCGGTTGAAAGCCCCGGTGCACCCCGCATCTCTCCCCCAAACCACACTGCGACCTCAAACTACAGCCGTCGCTGTGTTACCCCACCAAAAAGTGGCGAAAAGAAAGGCAGAAAATAGAACTTTTCTGGACAGGTGGGAGACAGAATATCTGTTTACATATGCATGTGAGCAACTTTTCTCCTCAATGAAGATCACGAAAACGTCTCACAGGAGACGTCTGACTGACGAACACCTTTGTTCGGTAATGAAGGTTTCCTCAGGTCAAACTCTGAGCCCCGACATTGATGAACTGGCATCCAAGAAAAGATGCCAGATATCTGACTTGGCCGCATCAGAGTAGATCAGTGTGTCGCAAAATGAGCAATAAATAAGTTTTCTATGCACCTTTTCTTGTTACTCCAAGGCCTGAATAGTTTATTTAATAGAATAGAATAGAATTACTTTATTCATCCCAGCAGGGAAATTATTTCGCAGTTACAGCAGCATAGAGACAAAACACACAACAACCGCCACTTAATGATTTATTCATAGTTATTTTATTTTCAAATTTATTAGCCTGTGTACAAAGCTAATTTTGACATTTACCTCAGAAAGGAGGCATTCAATTTTATTTAAATTTTATTTAATATGCCATTTATATGTTTTATTATTATTTTTAGCAACTCAATTATGCACGCCTGCATAGCAAGGCTTAAGTTATATAAGCCTTGCTTGTTCAATATTTATTGTTAAATCAAAATTTGTTTGGGTCCATATTAAAAGATTCATTTGTTCAACCTTGGCCCGCGGCTTTATTCAATTTAAAATTTTGGCCCACTGTGTATTTGAGTTTGACACCCCTGCTCTAGTGATTTGGTGTGGTTGTATCTTCCCAGAATGCCTTGCGTTGTAGTCTACTTCCTGCTTTAGGAGCAGTCTCTGGTCCACTTGTGTCCACATATGCATTGGAACTGAGCCAGAGTTCATTTCAAATGAACTACGTTCTCTTATTTGGTCCACATCAGACTTTCTTGGCAAACGAACTAGAGTTTGATTAAAGCGGATTAAACAGGTGTGAATGTTGTGACTCCAGCCATGAAGGACTGACTATAGAAGGTCGGTGAGAGAGCTTTTAATCCCTCAATTCTCTGCATTAACACAGTTTCAGTTTCAACAGGAAGAGTTTCACAGCATGAATGTGACACCAGCTTAATAAAACCTGCATCCTAAAACACACTCACCCTCTTTTTTCCCTCTAGTTGGTCATGAGAACGGCGCGAAACTGAAACTATTTTTCACTTTTGAAGTTTCAAACATTATGATTCAACTTAAGAAAAACAGCAACAAATAAAGTTTATGATATCAATAATCAGTATTTAAAGATATCATGAGAAAATCTAAAAGATTCTTACTTAATAAATAATCAAAATAATACAATCGGTACAAAGAAACCTTTGACACATAATAACCGGCATTCTGACAAAACTCTTCTTGTGCATAAAAACTGTGATAGTCGTAAAAAACATTTAAACTACATAAGTTACTGGACGCCACCTGCATGGAAACAGTCTATTACAACTAGATCTATAAGGCCCAACAAGGACATTTTTGGGCCAGTTGCTTTTCCAGTTGAAACATAAAATCTGTGGTTTTCATGTGCATTGTATTGCCATCAAAGTACTACTTAAAAAGATTCAAGTCTCAAAGAGAAACAAGGTAGACAAATAAGATTTACTCTAGCTTTCGCCACACCTTAAGATTTGGCAATCATCCAAAGCTGACGTAATGCAGAGATTCAACTTTCCTCTCACTGAACGTCAGCAAAGAACACACCTCTTTCCCTCGAATTAGAGGTGTGTCTACAGCTACCTTTGCAGCTGTTACTTTTTCTCTTACTAGCAGCTCTACAGGGCTCAGCCTGTTATCTTGCATTATTCAGTATAAAGAGCAGTGAGTTAGAGTTTGTTTAGTTAATCAGTATCTTTAAGGTGCAGCTCATAAAAACCAGGCTGTGTCTGGTTTTCTACAGTCACACAGCCACCATGGAGCTGCGTCTCTCTGTCTGCGTCCTGCTGCTGCTTTGTGCAACAAGAATCTCAAATGGAGGGAAGATCTTGGTGTGGTACACTGAGGCCAGCCACTGGATCAACATGAAGCCGGTACTGGAGACACTGGTGGACAGAGGACACCAGGTGACGGTCCTGATCCCGAGCGCGTCGATGTTCATGAACAGCAGCGAACCGTCTCGCTTCCAGTACGAACCTTTTAACGTCGACGTCACAGTAAAAGATTTAGAAAACCTTTTTGAAGATGTTATTCAATTCTCCTTGTATGAGATGGATTTCATGAGCCCCTATGAGATTTCTGTAAAATTTTTTGATTTAATGAAGAATAACATAAATGTTTCTTTAAAGTTTTTGGATGGCGTTGTGAAATCAGAAACCATCATGAAGAAGCTGAAGGAGGGAAACTACGATGTGTTATTTGCTGATCCGATCTACCCTGGCTATGACCTGACTGCCGATATTTTGGGCATTCCTCTCGTTCTTTCTTTGCGTTTCTCCATTGCTCATAATCTTGAGAGGATGTGTGGTCAGCTACCTGCTCCTCCTTCCTTTGTCCCCGCTGCTATGAGCAAACTCACAGACAAGATGGACTTCTCAGAGAGACTCTCCAATGTCCTCTTCTACACTTCGCAGGACATTTTAATAAGACAGTTCATGTGGAAATTGATTGACGAATATTACTCTGAAATCAAAGGTAAGCAATCAAAGGTCAAAGTTAGGATTCTAAGTTTCCAAAATTAACATGAAAACTTTCAAATCTTTTGCTTTTTGTTACTGTATCAGGAACACCCACCAGTGCCTGCGAGCTCGTGGGTAAGGCGGATATCTGGCTGCTGAGAACCTACTGGGATTTTGATTTTCCTCGTCCACTCCTCCCCAACTTTAAATTTGTTGGAGGGATCCACTGCAGACCAGCTAAACCTTTACCAGAGGTGGGGTTATAATCCACCAATTCAAAAGTTGCTTAAAGGCCTGAACTGAACAAATAACCAGCCAACAGAATACAGAATTTAAAACCAACTAACTGGCTCAATGACTGAAAATATTACTTTTTTTTGCAGGAACTGGAAAAGTTTGTCCAGAGCTCTGGAGATGCTGGTATTGTTGTCTTCTCTTTAGGATCGATGGTCAAGAACGTATCCACGGAAAAGGCAAACCTGATCGCCTCGGCGCTCGCTCAGCTTCCACAAAAGGTCAAGAAAATTCAGAAAAAAGATTGTGTTTAAAGCCTTGTAGAGTTTATTTAACCAACTTTCAACCATGTATGCTACCCCAAACATTAAGTTTTGTATGACTCACTCGTTCTGTGTTAAAAACATGAACAAAGCATCAAACCACACAACTGAACAACAATTTTTTGACCATTTTTAGGTGCTGTGGAGATACAGTGGCCAGAAACCCCAGACTCTGGGTTCAAACACCAGAATATACAACTGGATCCCACAAAACGATCTGCTGGGTGGGTAAATAAGAGAGTCCATCAGATTTTAGCATCATTTGTGTTAAAATAAAAACCATGCTAAATGAAATATACAGAAACACAGCACTGCATCGACAATTTTGACTCTGCTAACTTTACTCTTGTTCAAATTGTTCAACTGAGAATTTGGCCTTAGCTTTTAATGACACACAAATATATATCTGTATAGCTATGATGGATAAGACTCATTACTTTGATGCATGCATGTAGCTAACAAGAAATATAAATAAATGTAGATAAGCAGTTATTCAAAAAAAAATTTATACAAGCCTAGCAAGAACTTAGTTTGAGGCGATCCACCATAATTTTCATGAAAACTACTTATGTTTGATTATCTCGGTTTCTATCAGGTCATCCTAAAACCAGAGTTTTCATCACTCATGGTGGGACAAACGGGATCTATGAGGCCATCTACCACGGCGTTCCCATGGTGGGAATCCCCATGTTCGGTGACCAACCAGACAACATGGTGCACATAGAGGCCAAAGGAGCTGCAGTTAGTGTTAAATTTAACTTTATGACAACTGAGAGCCTCAGAGACGCCATAAACATGGTCATCAACAACAAATCGTAAGTCGTTTTCTTTCCTTATGTGAAAGTTACAAATTTTATATATATATTTTCAATGTATCAAATCAAACATGCATCAACACAAAACAGTCAAAGGACGTATATCATCAATCAGGACAAAGTTTTGAATCCTGAACTCAATTTTTAAAGGAAATTCAACCAAAAGAGTTTTATGTACTCAGTCCGTTTAGTCCAGATTTTGGGGGGATTCTGATGGAGAATGACAACTTTTCAATGACATACAGTATATGTTGTGTATAATGTTTGACACTGGATAAATCAGTAGTAGGAGAATCCAATTTAAATCATTTTCTAGAGATAGCTTTCTTATTTGCAACAAGCAACATATTCTATATTTTTTATCTGTATCATTCTAGTTAGACATACATCACCCCAGTACATTGTTTCACATTTGAAGGAAATTTTAGCTCCAAGTATATTATTAAAGTGTTCACACTGGTTGATTATAACCTGACAGCCCCAGAAGATATGAAAGTAACTGGCAGCAACATGCATATCCTCTACCTTGATTGCATTTTTGTATGGGAGTGATAAAGTATCTTTGTGCCAGACCCTGTTGTTGTCAATTGTAGTTGGCATATTTTGATCCAGCTCTCCTTTGAGATACTCATATTTCCCACCTTTTCTTTATACTTTCAGAGCTGTCATGTTTACTTTTCTTGAATCCTTGTGTAACCTGGATATGTTATAGTTGTGTAGTTTAGACTTGTTAGTGGTAGGAATAAATGTAAAAAGCCCAAATTCTTCTTTTCAAAGATTACTTTCAGGTGTCTAACCTGCAAATATCTGTAAAAGTCATTCTGAGCTAAACCATGTTTATTCTGAAGGATCTCACAACTCAAAAAAGCCCCTTGTGAATGAAAGAGTAATCGGTTAGTAATCCTTTTGGCATTGATTTTTTAAAACATAATCCTGTGTATTAGTGGCAAACTGCATGTCGTAAGCACACCATCTCAAAACAATTGAGAGGTGGTGATGCCTTTTGACTGTTTATTTCCATGAATTTAACAACGAGTCAATGATGAAGTCATCACTAAGTGTTGCAGTATTGTCATGACTGGCAAGTCTTTCATAACACTTACAGATTATTAGTTTAAATAGTATTCCTTTCCTAAATTATCCCTTTTATTTCTGTAAACTGTTTGCTGTTGATGTACTTGATGTTCCATTCATAAATGTTTCTCTGATGTTGTTAAACATTCATAAGTATTTTTCATGAAAATTATAGTGGATCAAGTCAAACTAAATGCTAGCTAGGCTTATATAATTTTTTTTCAATAACTGCTTACCTACATTTATTTACATGTGGGGCTTACCGGCATATTTATGATATTTCAGTTTGCCATCATTTACAATGGCAAAACAAAAAACAGCTCGTGAATATCCATAACCTGAACGTTAAATAGTCATGGTCATACTTTCCTGTTTTTTAAATTCTTCTTGGCCCAGACAAGTCACTGAAGCTTTAGGTACTGAAAATCTATTCATTTTCTCATAGGCCCTGTGAACTTTGCTGAAAATCTGCAGTCAATTTTTGTTGTTTATTTTGGGTCCACACTTTGAAAAGCCCAACCCAGGGCCATTTACAAGTTTAATTAAAACTCATCAATTATTTCGTCAACTGATGAGGTTGAGTGCGCAAATGCAAAAATGGCCATTGAGTAACAGTGGAAAGCAGTTAGATGCATCACAATAGGGGTCTGGTCAAGAAGTTCTCCAACTTGAGAGCTTTGAAAAAAGAATGCAAATACAAGTCTTGAAAAGAAATACCTAAGGTAAACCATAAAGTACACAGCTAAGTTATTTATTTTCCCTCATCCATCAACAGCTACAAAGAAAACGTGATGCGACTGTCCAGAATCCACCATGACAGACCCATGAGTCCTCTGGACGAGGCCGTCTTCTGGATCGAGTTCACCATGAGAAACAAAGGAGCCAAACACCTGAGGGTCCAGGCCCATGAACTCACCTGGTACCAGTACCACAGCCTGGACGTACTAGCCTTCCTCCTCATTATAGATCTGCTCCTCATCTTCATCCTCTTCAAGAGCTGCAGCTTCTGTTTTAAGAGATGCTGCAGCAGAAAACAGACAAAGAGAAAAGCTGAGTAACAGACTGAAGTGAGATCTACTGCTCAGGTGCTTTTCACACAGAATAAGAATCTATTTTGTGGTTTTAAAGTGTACACATTTAAACAATAGCAAAAAATAATCAGGACTGAAGAGAAATTAGTGTTGATTATTATTTTTTAGTAGTTTTGTATTTAGCTTCTTATTCCATTTCTCAAATTCTGAGCAACTTTCCAGGTCCTGCTGAAAAAATGACCAAACTATGACACTGCCACTACCATGCTTCAATGTGGCACCACTGTGAAAAATCTAGAATGCCTCTGACAGAAAACCGATTTATGGACTGGCTTCTTTTAAGAAAAAGCCAGTCCATAAATCGGTTTTCTTAACCGCGCTTAAAACCATGAACTATTTTCCCAATCACATTTTCACTCTGTCATACTAAATCATGTATTAAATGCTTCTTTTCTTTTCAATTTATGTATAAAATGGTATTACTATTATTAGTAAACTGAACCCATGTTTTTAGTGTGCTTTGCTTTCGTTCTGTAGTGTACAAACAAAGCTTCAGCAAAGCTGTAAAAATGACTGCATTTATTAACATTTCAGACACTTCTATTAATAATCAGATTAAAATTTTTTATGCTCATTTCCATTGCTGCTTTAGCTCAGAAAAATTAATCATATTATTCAAAGTCAGTCATAAAAATATTGCGTAAACTCTCAGTTTATTTGTGGTAATTATTTAGTTTTTTGTTTTCATGTCTACTAATGTTAGATTATTGAGAGGCGTCATGTTGGACTGAACAGCCAATCAGAGCTGGACTAGTGAGTAAAACTTGAGATCTAAAAGTTTTTGATAACTCAGGGGTAAAGCACAACCCAAACATGGAGGCCTTAGTTCTCGACGCGGCCGCCACAGGTTCCATTCGCAGCCAGATGACCTTTGCCCCTTGTCTTCCCGCTCTCTCATTACCCACTTTCCTGTCTAACCACTTTCAAATAAAAGCCACTAAAGTCAATAAAGCCTATAAAAAAAAGCTGGCTTCCTGTTAAGCGCAATGGTCTGTGGTGGAAATGTTTTATTATAGGGTAATATAGTTTGACTTTATTAGCCTGATAGTTGTTATGATGTTTTGCTTTCCCAGTGGGTAATTTGTCAGAGCAAACTCACTGAAGGGGTTTTGCTGAATGACCTTTAGTAAAGCAAAAACACATCATTTTCAGTATTGATTTTGTTCAACCTTTTACTGTCCCTAAAAATCTCTCTTATCGGCCTCCTAGTAGAGTTAGTTTTAGTTACCTGCACATGGTTAACTGTTTTGTAAACTGTCAAATCCTGCTTATGGTATAAATAAATCTGACTGAGGAATTTTCATCCAACAGTGTCACTGGATTTTTGTCCCACAACAGCTCTTAGACCCGAGTAAACCGAGACAGATGGTGTTGAGTGCTAGCATTGCAGTCTCTCTGTAGATCCCATAATAAACATAAAGTCAAGTTTTACACCATTTACATTCAACAAAGGTGCCTTTCATTTCTCGCTCTACGCAGACTTCTTCCTAACAGACACGATCTTCACCTGAAAGGGAGCAATCAAATCAATGAAGCCTGAAATTTTAAAATGGAAGTCCTCTACCAGCTCATCTACTGGGTTACAGCATAGAAACGAGGTGGAAGAGTAGATTTCATTAAAAGTTTGAGCTGTGTTGTTTTGTTATATCCCTTTTGCTAGATGAGTAAACAGAGATTGTGCTTTCAAATACAACAGAAATTATTAGACATCAATTACACAGAAACTGGAAATATTTACACCCTTCCTGATAATCAGGTCCAGAGTTTTCATCAATTCTGTGTTGCCTGTTTAACATGTTGAGTCAAACCAAAGTTTTGAAGTATATCAGACAGCTTTTTTGCCCCTCTGTCTTGGGGGTTTTCACCACAGGTGTTGAAGCCTCCCACAATTAATAACCAGTTACAGTCAACACCTGTAACAGGTACAGGTGAACTGAAGTCACTGAAGTCATTGAAAAAATTGGCACAGAGCTCACTCATGGAATTTTACCTCGATTCTCAAAGATTCAATTTTGCCTAGGACAACGCTTTTACAGTTAAGTGAGTCATTCAATATTATACCACAAAATAAGTTTTGTGGTATAATGCATACCTTTTTGGGTGAAGGTCCACTGCAAAGTATTTGTGCTTGGGGCAGCCAAAAGGTTAGCAATGGCACTGGGTGTGTCTACATAAAGACAGGAAGTTATCTTTGCAGTCGTTGCCTTTTGCCTTACTAAAAGTTTTCCAGGGGTGAACTGTTATCATGCTTTATTCTGTACAATGAGCAGAAAGTCAAAGTTCATTTAGTTAATCAGTATCTTTAAAGTAAAGCTGTTAAAAAGACCACAGCTGGTTTATCTACAGACACACAGCCACCATGGAGCTGCGTCTCTCTGTCTGCGTCCTGCTGCTACTTTGTGCTGCAGAAAACTCAAATGGAGGGAAGATCTTGGTGTGGTACACTGAGGCCAGCCACTGGATCAACATGAAGACGGTACTGGAGACACTGGTGGACAGAGGACACCAGGTGACGGTCCTGGTCCCGAGCGCATCGATGTTCATGAACAGCAGCGAACCGTCTCGCTTCCAGTACCAACCTTTTGATGTTAACGTCTCAGTAAAAGATATAGAAAAGGTTTTTGATGATCTTCTTCACTTCTCCATGTATGAGATGGATTTTATGAACCCCATTCAGATTTACATGAAATTTACAGATTTAATGAAGAACAACATGAACATTTCTTTTAAGTTTTTGGATGGTGTGGTGAAATCAGAAACCATCATAAAGAAGCTGAAGGAGGGAAACTACGATGTGTTATTTGCTGATCCGATCTACCCTGGCTATGACCTGACGGCAGAGATTCTGGGAATTCCTCTTGTTCTTTCTTTGCGTTTTTCCTTGGCTCATTACTGGGAGAGGATGTGTGGTCAGCTTCCTGCTCCACCGTCCTTCGTCCCGGCTGCTATGAGCAAACTCACAGACAAGATGGATTTCTCAGAGAGACTGTTCAACGTCCTCTTCTACGCTCTGCAGGACGTCGTAATAAACCAGTTCATATTGAAAGATGTTAACAAATATTATTCTGAAGTCAAAGGTAAGTGTCTCATTAGTATTTTTGAGTATTCAAATTTGTCAAAATTACCATGAAACTTTAAAATTTGTGATTATTTTTATGTGTCCACTATAATAGGAACACCCGTTACCCACTGTAAGATGCTGGGTAAGGCGGATATCTGGCTGCTGAGAACCTACTGGGATTTTGATTTTCCTCGTCCACTCCTCCCCAACTTTAAATTTGTTGGAGGGATCCACTGCAAACCAGCTAAACCTTTACCAAAGGTGGGGTTATAATCCACCAATTCAAATAACCAGCCAACAAAATTCTGAATTTAAAACCATCTAACTGGCTCAATGATCGAAAATATTACTATTTTTCAGGAAATGGAAAAGTTTGTCCAGAGCTCTGGAGATGCTGGGATTGTTGTCTTCTCTTTAGGATCGATGGTTAAGAACCTCACCACAGAGAAAGCGAACATGATCGCCTCAGCGCTCGCTCAGCTTCCACAAAAGGTCAACAAGATCCAGATAAATGATCATGTGTTGAAGACTTGTAGAGTTTATTTAGCCAACTTTGACCTATGTAAGTCAGGGGTTTTCAAAGTGATGGAGAGTTGATGTTCCATTCATACATGTTTCACTGATGTCATGGGGTTTACCTGCTTTAGCTATTTGTAGCACCTCATGTTGCTTCAGCTGCCTTGTCATTTAGTGTTTAGAGTGTGACCTGCTTTCTGCTGTGATCGCAGTTCATTTAGCGTCCGGTCAAAAAGTTCCCAGGGTTTGGCAGACCACATCGTCAGTGGAGCATCTTCAGATCCAACCCAAACCTAAACAATCAACTTCAAACTTCCTTTTATTTTGCTTAGCCCAGACTCTCTTTCTCCTTACTGATCACAGCTTTAGGTCCTAAAGATCTATACATTTTGTCTCTTCAAAGTATAGGCTTGATGAAGTTGGCTAAATGATTGCATTGAATTGTTCTGGTTTATTGTTTCCCCTCAAATGGCTCCCGCTGAAGAGCTCTGGCGCCCTCCAGAGGCAGGATGCCACATTTCTAAAAGCTCTGATGTAGGTTATCCCAGACATCAAGATTTGTTGTGTTGCTGGCATCAAAAGTCAGGGAAGGGAAGTCTGGGTCAGCAGCAAGTGGCACATAGACTGCAGAGCAATGAGTAGCCAGTACACACTGAGGGAGGGGAGACAGAAGCTACCATGTTGACCCGGCCAGAGATCATTTATCCTGAGATGCATTTCCAACAAATACAATCAACAGTTTCTTGAGTACTCACAAAGACAGAAAATGAAACCTGCAAATATTAAAATAGAGAAAAGAATCACGTTTGTTTTTAAAAACTGAAAAATATTGTATCAACATAATTAAAAAAGTTATTCATAAAAGAAAATGTTGTCTTAAATTAAAATAACCAAACAGACAAATGCATTTCGTCTTCTCACAATGATTAACATTTTGGCAGTTAATGTTATGGCATGCTCAGACCTAGAAATACATTATTCCTGGCAGACCTGCAAATAGTGCCCTCTACTGATAAAAAGTTGCCTGTACACAATATAAAAGAAACAAATCAGCTAAGAATACTTCTTATTAGTGACACTGTTTAAAAGAACTTTTCCTGTAGCCATTGCTCAACCCTCTACAAAAAACCTGTTTGACCATTTTTAGGTGCTGTGGAGATACAGTGGCCAGAAACCCCAGACTCTGGGTTCAAACACCAGAATATACGAATGGATCCCACAGAACGACCTGCTGGGTGAGTAAATAATAGCATCCACAACACTGTAGAATAATTTATGCAAAAATAAAAAGAAATGAGATACAGGAAAAACTACACTGCAAGTCCAGTTGTGACACTGCTAACTTAATTAATTTCCAAATGGTCCAACTGAAAACATTTTTTCATAAGATAATGAATTATTGAATATTAATTCTTTTGATGAATAGAAGTACCTCAGACAAAAATGCAAATATGTGTAGTTACTGTAATTTATTAAATCTGATTTAACTAACTTGTTTTTTGTTTGATTTGATAACAGCACAGTTTTCAAGATAATTAATAATGAATGTTTGATAACGTTGTTTTCAGGTAACCCTAAAACAAAAGTTTTCATCACTCATGGTGGAGCAAACGGGATCTATGAGGCCATCTACCACGGCGTTCCCATGGTGGGAATCCCCATGTTTGGTGACCAGCCAGACAACATGGTGCACATGGAGGCCAAAGGAGCTGCAATTAGTGTTAAATTTAACTTTATGACAACTGAGAGCCTCAGAGATGCCCTGAACATCGTCATCAACAACAAATCGTAAGTCATTTTCTTTCCTTATGTGGCAACACTCAGGTTTATGGTAACAAAACACACTTTATTTATCCTAACTGGGTAGAATGACCATGGGGTCATGATGTAAAGCACTAGCAAAATTCAACATTTTGGCCTTCCGGTTCAGGCAGTAGAGATGTGTGACTCTACTTTAGTATCAATCCAAAACCAAGTGAATAACAGGGGCACTATCACTGATAAATGTTTTTTAGGATTTAGGTTTGAATATTATCAAACTTTTGTTTTACCCATTGAATTAATTTGTTAAAAAGTTGGACATAATTTGGACAAAACTGTAACAAATGTTTTGTAGGC
Source organism: Xiphophorus couchianus (assembly GCF_001444195.1). Lineage (NCBI taxonomy): Eukaryota > Metazoa > Chordata > Actinopteri > Cyprinodontiformes > Poeciliidae > Xiphophorus > Xiphophorus couchianus. The sequence continues at coordinate 7,219,780 of NC_040239.1, forward strand.
ATCTTCTTGTCGATAAAATACTTTAATATATTGACATGATGAATATACAATAGAAGAACAATTAGTGATGATTTAATCTTAAAACAAAGTGCAAATTAAAAGAAAATTGTTTGTGAAGTAGATGTGAGAAACTAATATATAAAAATTAAATTAAATTTCAAAACGAAACACGAAATTAAAATATTGATCCTATACTGATCAATAATGACTTTGTATTGATCTTATCAATATTTTTGATCAATCAGTCCACCTCCATCAGAAAGATAATTCAAATAAACTCTTCTTATAATTTTGAGGCAAAATTTTCACTTTCTGAGACTTTTGATAATGAAGAAAATTCCTTAATGAAAAACTGAAGATGTAACATAAAGTTTGTGGGTTTTTTGGTAAATAAACCACAAAAACCAAACATCATTTACACAAATGCTAACTTGGAAGCAACCATTCATTAAACTTAGTAAAATATCCCAAGCTCTTTAATTTTTTTTCCTCATCCATCAACAGCTACAAAGAAAACGTGATGCGACTGTCCAGAATCCACCATGACAGACCCATGAGTCCTCGGGACGAGGCCGTCTTCTGGATCGAGTTCACCATGAGAAACAAAGGAGCCAAACACCTGAGGGTCCAGGCCCACGAACTCACCTGGTACCAGTACCACAGCCTGGACGTCCTAGCCTTCCTCCTTATTATAGATCTGCTCCTCATCTTCATCCTCTACAAGAGCTGCAGCTTCTGTTTCAAGAGATGCTGCAGCAGAAAACAGACAAAGAGAAAAGCTGAGTAACAGACTGAAGTGAGATCTACTGTTCAGGTGCTTTTCTAACATAATAAGAATCTATTTGGTGGTTTTAAAGTGTACACATTTAAACAATAGCAAAAAAAAATCAGGACTGAAGAGAAATTAGTGTTGATTATTATTTTTTAGTAGTTTTGTATTTAGCTTCTTATTCCATTTCTCAAATTCTGAGCAACTTTCCAGGTCCTGCTGAAAAAATTACCAAACTATGACACTGCCACTACCATGCTTCAATGTGGCACCATTGTGAAAAATCTAGAATGCCTCTTACAGAAAACCGATTTATGGACTGGCTTCTTTTAAGAAAAAGCCAGTCCATAAATCGGTTTTCTTAACCGCGCTTAAAACCATGAACTATTTTCCCAATCACATTTTCACTCTGTCATACTAAATCATGTATTAAATGCTTCTTTTCTTTTCAATTTATGTATAAAATGGTATTACTATTATTAGTAAACTGAACCCATGTTTTTAGTGTGCTTTGCTTTCGTTCCGTAGTGTACAAACAAAGCTTCAGCAAAGCTGTAAAAATGACTGCATTTATTAACATTTCAGACACTTCTATTAATAATCAGATTAAAATTTTTTATGCTCATTTCCATTGCTGCTCTAGCTCAGAAAAATTAATCACATTATTCAAAATCAGTCATAAAAATATTGCGTAAACTCTCAGTTTATTTGTGGTAATTATTTAGTTTTTTGTTTTCATGTCTACTAATGTTAGATTATTGAGAGGCGTCATGTTGGACTGAACAGCCAATCAGAGCTGGACTAGTGAGTAAAACTTGAGATCTAAAAGTTTTTGATAACTCAGGGGTAAAGCACAACCCAAACATGGAGGCCTTAGTTCTCGATGCGGCCGCCACAGGTTCCATTCGCAGCCAGATGACCTTTGCCCCTTGTCTTCCCGCTTTCTCATTACCCACTTTCCTGTCTAACCACTTTCAAATAAAAGCCATTAAAGTCAATAAAACCTATATAAAAAAAGCTGGCTTCCTGTTAAGCGCAATGGTCTGTGGTGGCATTTTTCTGTTATAGGGTAATATAGTTTGACTTTATTAGCCTGATAGTTGTTATGATGTTTTGCTTTCCCAGTGGGTAATTTGTCAGAGCAAACTCACTGAAGGGGTTTTGCTGAATGACCTTTAGTAAAGCAAAAACACATCATTTTCAGTATTGATTTTGTTCACCCTTTTACTGTCCCTAAAAATCTGTCTTATCGGCCTCCTAGTAGAGTTAGTTTTAGTTACCTGCTCATGGTTAACTGTTTTGTAAACTGTCAAATCCTGCTTATGGTATAAATAAATCTGACTGAGGAATTTTCATCCAACAGTGTCACTGGATTTTTGTCCCACAACAGCTCTTAGACCCGAGTAAACCGAGACAGATGGTGTTGAGTGCTAGCATTGCAGTCTCTCTGTAGATCCCATAATAAACATAAAGTCAAGTTTTACACCATTTACATTCAACAAAGGTGTCTTTCATTTCTCGCTCTACGCAGACTTCTTCCTAACAGACACGATCTTCACCTGAAAGGGAGCAATCAAATCAATGAAGCCTGAAATTTTAAAATGGAAGTCCTCTACCAGCTCATCTACTGGGTTACAGCATAGAAACGAGGTGGAAGAGTAGATTTCATTAAAAGTTTGAGCTGTGTTGTTTTGTTATATCCCTTTTGCTAGATGAGTAAACAGAGATTGTGCTTTCAAATACAACAGAAATTATTAGACATCAATTACACAGAAACTGGAAATATTTACACCCTTCCTGATAATCAGGTCCAGAGTTTTCATCAATTCTGTGTTGCCTGTTTAACATGTTGAGTCAAACCAAAGTTTTGAAGCATATCAGACAGCTTTTTTGCCCCTCTGTCTTGGGGGTTCTCACCATAGGTGTTGAAGCCTCCCACAATTATTAACCAGTTATAGTCAACACCTATATATAACAGGTAGGAGTTCACTGAACTCATTGAAAAATTTGGCACAGAGCTCACTCATGGAATTTTACCTCGATTCTCAAAGATTCAAGAGTCAAATTTGCCTAGGACAACGCTTTTACAATTAAGTGAGTCGTTAAATATTATACCATAAAATAAGTTTTGTGGTATAATGCATACCTTTTTGGGTGAAGGTCCACTGCAAAGCTTTTGTGCTTGAGGCAGCAATGGCGCTGGGTGTGTCTACATAAAGACAGGAAGTTATCTTTGCAGTCGTTGCCTTATGCCTTACTGAAAGTTTTCCAGGGGTGAACTGTTATCATGCTTTATTCTGTACAACGAGCAGAAAGTCAAAGTTCATTTAGTTAATCAGTATCTTTAAAGTAAAGCTGTTAAAAAGACCACAGCTGGTTTATCTACAGACACACAACCACCATGGAGCTGCGTCTCTCTGTCTGCGTCCTGCTGCTACTTTGTGCTGCAGAAAACTCAAATGGAGGGAAGATCTTGGTGTGGTACACTGAGGCCAGCCACTGGATCAACATGAAGTCGGTACTGGAGACACTGGTGGACAGAGGACACCAGGTGACGGTCCTGGTCCCGAGCGCATCGATGTTCATGAACAGCAGCGAACCGTCTCGCTTCCAGTACCAACCTTTTGATGTTGACGTCTCAGTAAAAGATATAGAAAAGGTTTTTGATGATCTTCTTCACTTCTCCATTTATGAGATGGATTTTATGAACCCCATTCAGATTTACATGACATTTATAGATTTAACAAAGAACAACATGAACATTTCTTTAAAGTTTTTGGATGGTGTGGTGAAATCAGAGACCATCATGAAGAAGCTGAAGGATGGAAACTACGATGTGTTATTTGCTGATCCGATCTACCCTGGCTATGACCTGACGGCAGAGATTCTGGGAATTCCTCTTGTTCTTTCTTTGCGTTTTTCCTTGGCTCATTACTGGGAGAGGATGTGTGGTCAGCTTCCTGCTCCACCGTCCTTCGTCCCGGCTGCTATGAGCAAACTCACAGACAAGATGGATTTCTCAGAGAGACTGTTCAACGTCCTCTTCTACGCTCTGCAGGACGTCGTAATAAACCAGTTCATGTTGAAAAATATTGACAAATATTATTCTGAAGTCAAAGGTAAGTGTCCCATTAGTATTTTTGAGTATTCAAATTTTTCAAAATTACCATAAAAGCTTTAAAATCTTTTGCTTTTTGTTATGTTATGTGTAGCAGAGCTCACTTCATTTAAGCCACCTGCCTCTGACTACCCAGAGGATCCATCACTCTGCGTTTCTGAGGTCTGAGGCCGGGGTCCAGATATTATCTTTACACCCGTCTTACTCCAGAATGTGTCTGGCCCCCCGGCACTGCAAAACCGGACATTAACTGTCCGGATCACTACAAGAAAATTTACAAAAAACAGAAATATAAAATACAGCAGACCTAATTCAAACCTCAGACTGTTCCCCTACCTAAAGGAACCTCAGACTGAAGAACTTTTGGCCTCCAAGTCACTTAAACTACCTCTTTTAAATACAAGATCTCTCTGTGCTAAAGCTCTGTTAATTAATGATTTCATCACTGAGCATAATACCGATGTTATATTTCTGACAGAAACATGGTTGAATGATAATAATGAATCGATCGTACTAATTGAATCTGCGCCTCCTAACTACAATTTCTTAAGTGAGAATAAAAAACATAAAAAAGGAGGAGGCATGGCTTCAATATTTAAGAATACCATACATTGTAGTAAAATTTCCTTCACCTCTTCACTCAAAAGAGGGTCACTTCACCTCTTTTGAGTATCTTGGTATTGAGGTTAAAGGCCACAAACGAACTTTGACACTAACTTTATACAAACCTCCAACATACGTTGAAAATGTCTTTACTGACTTGAATGAGCTTCCATCTCTTATATGTATTGATTATGATTGTTTAATAATCGTTGGTGATTTCAACATTCATGTTGACAACTCCCAAGACAGAGGGGCAAAAAAGCTCGCTAATATTTTAGAGACTTTTGGTCTAACACAACATGTCAAACAAGCAACACACACTCAAGGACACACACTGGACCTGGTTATCAGTAAGGGTGTGAATATTTCCAATGTCTCTGTAACTGATGTCGCCCTGTCGGATCACTTCGCTGTTATCTTTGAAAGTTCTTTATCTTTTAACCCACTTGGACAAACAGCAACCATTACAAAACGTTCTCTCACTGAAAACACAGCAGAAACATTTAATCAAATCTACTCTTCTTCCTCACCCTTAAGATGTAATGACACAGATAAGTTGGTAAATGATTTTCAGTCTAAAGTCTCAGATATTATTGATTCCATTGCCCCAATTAAAATGAAGGTTGTGTCTGGTAAAAAGAAATATCCATGGAGGAATGCACAAACAGTTAGATCTGCAAGACAACTCTGTTGTAGGGCAGAACAAAAATGGCGTAAAACTCAACTCCACGTTCATTATGACATCTATAAAGAAAGACTACGTAACTATCATTTAACACTAAAACATTGTTTATGACATTCTTTGCAGATGTCATAAACAAAAACATTAACAATGCTCGAGCTTTATTTGCAACAGTTGACAGAATCACAAGCCCTCCTGTGACGTTACCACCTGAATTTCAATGCATTGCCGCCTACAACCAGTTTTCCAGCTTCTTTTCAGAGAAAATTCAAAAAATAAGAGGATTAATCTGCACATCCACTATAAAGCTACTACCAATGCTGTGGCCAAACAAAACAAATACAGGAAAAATGACCCAATTTCAACTACTTAATTATAAAACCTTAGAGGAAATTATAAGTCAACAAAGCTCCAGTTCCTGTTGTCTGGATGTTTTACCCTCACATTTCTTTAAGAAAGTCCTGCCTGTTATTGCTGCTGATCTGATCCAAATAGTAAACTCATCACTCTCATCAGGCGATTTCCCCCAGGCTTTGAAAACAGCAGTAATCAAACCACTGATAAAAATGAACAATCTGGACAAATCACTACTGCAGAATTACAGGCCGATCTCCAACCTCCCATTCATCAGCAAAGTTATTGAAAAAGCTGTGTGTAAACAATTAACTAGCTTCCTAACTATAACCAACCTCTTTGACTCCTTCCAGTCTGGTTTTCTTGCTCACCACAGCACGGAGACCGCCCTCGTAAAAGTGTTCAATGACATCCATATAAATACAGACTGTGGGAGAACCACAGTGCTGGTTCTGTTGGACCTCAGTGCAGCCTTTGACACTGTTGACCATGACATATTACTGAAACGACTGGAGAGTTGGGTCGGACTCTCCGATATGGTCCAGTGCTTAACTGGTTTGAATCTTACATAAAGAACAGGGATTTCTTTGTTTCAATTGGAAACTTCTCATCAAAGAGGTCAAAGGTCACATGTGGGGTACCCCAAGGTTCAATCCTAGGACCCCTTTTATTCAATATTTATATGTTCCCACTAGCTCAGGTTATAACAGGAAATAATATTAGCTACCACAACTGTGCAGATGACACACAGCTCTACATTACAATGTCACCAGGTGACCTTTGACCCCATCCAATCACTGAACAGATGCCTAGAACAGATAAATGTGTGGATGTGCCAAAACTTTCTCCAGCTGAACAGAAATAAAACTGAAGTTATTATTTTTTGACCTAATGAGGAACGATCTAGAGCAGGGGTCTCAAACTCCAGTCCTCGAGGGCCGCTGTCCTGCAACTTTTAGATGTGCCTCTGCTGCACCACACCTGAATAGAATAATTAGGTCATTAGCAAGGCTCGGAGAACTGATCTACACAAGGAGGAGGTAATTAAGCGATTTCATTCCAGAGTTTTGTACCTGTGGCACATCTAAAAACTGTAGGTCTGCGGCCCTCGAGGACTGGAGTTTGAGACCCCTGATCTAGAGTCAATGCACAGCTTCAGTTATTACAACTAAAAACTAGCGATCAGGCCCGAAACCTAGGAGTAGTGATGGCCCCTGACCTGAACCTCCAGAGCCACATAAAGACAGTTACAAAGCCGGCCTTCTATCACCTGAAGAACATTTCCAGGATTAAAAGACTTATGTCTCAGCCAGATCTAGAGAAACTCATCCAATCGTTTATCTTCAGTCGCATTGATTATTGCAACAGCGTCTTCACAGGTCTGTCCAACAAATCAATCAAACAGCTGCAGCTGATCCAGAATGCTGCAGCTCGCGTTCTCACTAAAACCAGGAAGATAGAGCACATAACACCAGTTTTAAAGTCCCTCCACTGGCTCCCTGTAGCTCAAAGAATAGACTTTAAAATACTGTTGTTAGTTTACAAATCACTGAACGGCTTAGCACCACAATACATCAAAGATCTGCTGTTGTTGTTGTATCGACCTTCCAGACCTTTCAGGTCGTCCGGTTCTGGTCTGCTCTGCATCCCCAGAACCAGAACCAAACAAGGAGAAGCAGCATTCAGGATCTATGCACCTCAAACTTGGAACAAACTTCCAGAAAACTGTAAAACAGCTGAAACACTGACTTTCTTTAAATCTTGACTAAAAACCCACCTGTTTAGGATTGAATTTGAAATGTATCAATTTCAAATTTATTGATGGAACCTGACTTAATGTCGTGTTTTGATTGTTGATTCTATGTTGCATTGTGTTTCTGTGTTTGATATGATCTAAAGTACTTTGAAATGCCTTGCTGCTGAAATGTGCTATACAGATAAAATTTGATTTGATTTCATGTGTCCACTATAATAGGAACACCCGTTACCCACTGTAAGATGCTGGGTAAGGCGGATATCTGGCTGCTGAGAACCTACTGGGATTTTGATTTTCCTCGTCCACTCCTCCCCAACTTTAAATTTGTTGGAGGGATCCACTGCAAACCAGCTAAACCTTTACCAAAGGTGGGGTTATAATCCACCAATTCAAATAATCAGCCAACAAAATTCTGAATTTAAAACCAACTAACTGGCTTAATGATCGAAAATATTACTATTTTTCAGGAAATGGAAAAGTTTGTCCAGAGCTCTGGAGATGCTGGGATTGTTGTCTTCTCTTTAGGATCGATGGTTAAGAACCTCACCACAGAGAAAGCGAACATGATCGCCTCAGCGCTCGCTCAGCTTCCACAAAAGGTCAACAAGATCCAGATAAATGATCATGTGTTGAAGACTTGTAGAGTTTATTTAGCCAACTTTGAACTATGTAAGTCAGGGGTTTTCAAAGTGATGGAGAGTTGATGTTCCATCCATACATGTTTCACTGATGTCATGGGGTTTACCTGCTTTAGCTATTTGTAGCACCTCATGTTGCTTCAGCTGCCTTGTCATTTAGTGTTTAGAGTGTGACCTGCTTTCTGCTGTGATCGCAGTTCATTTAGCGTCCGGTCAAAAAGTTCCCAGGGTTTGGCAGACCACATCGTCAGTGGAGCATCTTCAGATCCAACCCAAACCTAAACAATCAACTTCAAACTTCCTTTTATTTTGCTTAGCCCAGACTCTCTTTCTCCTTACTGATCACAGCTTTAGGTCCTAAAGATCTATACATTTTGTCTCTTCAAAGTATAGGCTTGATGAAGTTGGCTAAATGATTGCATTGAATTGTTCTGGTTTATTGTTTCCCCTCAAATGGCTCCCGCTGAAGAGCTCTGGCGCCCTCCAGAGGCAGGATGTCACATTTCTAAAAGCTCTGATGTAGGTTATCCCAGACATCAAGATTTGTTGTGTTGCTGGCATCAAAAGTCAGGGAAGGGAAGTCTGGGTCAGCAGCAAGTGGCACATAGACTGCAGAGCAATGAGTAGCCAGTACACACTGAGGGAGGGGAGACAGAAGCTACCATGTTGACCCGGCCAGAGATCATTTATCCTGAGATGCATTTCCAACAAATACAATCAACAGTTTCTTGAGTACTCACAAAGACACAAAATGAAACCTGCAAATATTAAAATAGAGAAAAGAATCACGTTTGTTTTTAAAAACTGAAAAATATTGTATCAACATAATTAAAAAAGTTATTCATAAAAGAAAATGTTGTCTTAAATTAAAATAACCAAACAGACAAAAGCATTTCGTCTTCTCACAATGATTAACATTTTGGCAGTTAATGTAATGGCATGCTCAGACCTAGAAATACATTATTCTTGGCAGACCTGCAAATAGTGCCCTCTACTGATAAAAAGTTGCATGTACACAATATAAAAGAAACAAATCAGCTAAGAATACTTCTGATTAGTGATACTGTTTTAAAGAACTTTTCCTGTAGCCATTGCTCAACCCTTTACAAAAAACCTGTTTGACCATTTTTAGGTGCTGTGGAGATACAGTGGCCAGAAACCCCAGACTCTGGGTTCAAACACCAGAATATACGACTGGATCCCACAGAACGACCTGCTGGGTGAGTAAATAATAGCATCCACAACACTGTAGAATAATTTATGCAAAAATAAAAAGAAATGAGATACAGGAAAAACTACACTGCAAGTCCAGTTGTGACACTGCTACCTTGATTAATTTCCAAACGGTCCAACTGAAAACATTTTTTCATAAGATAATGAATTATGGAATATTAATTATTTTGATGAATAGAAGTACCTCAGACAAAAATGCAAATATGTGTAGTTACTGTACTTTATTAAATCTGATTTATACAATCCTAACTTGTTTTTTGTTTTCAAGATAATTAATTTAATTTAATTTTGATATTAGTTTTTCACATCTACTTCACAAACGATTTTCTTTTGATTTGCAGTTTGTTTTAAGATTAAATCATCACTAATTGTTTTTCTGTTGTATATTCATCATGTCAAAATTAAATTAAAGTTTTCTAGATAATTAATAATGAATGTTTGATAACGTTGTTTTCAGGTCACCCTAAAACAAAAGTTTTCATCACTCATGGTGGAGCAAACGGGATCTATGAGGCCATCTACCACGGCGTTCCCATGGTGGGAATCCCCATGTTTGCTGACCAGCCAGACAACATGGTGCACATGGAGGCCAAAGGAGCTGCAGTTAGTGTTAAATTTAATTTTATGACAACTGAGAGCCTCAGAGATGCCCTGAACATGGTCATAAACAACAAATCGTAAGTCATTTTCTTTCCTTATGTGGAAACTATCATGTTTATGGTAACAAAAGACGCTTTATTTATCCTTACTGGGTAGAATGACCATGGGGTCATGATGTAAAGCACTAGCAAAATTCAACATTTTGGCCTTCGGGTTCACACACCTCTGTGACTCCACAGAGTCAATGCAGAGTCTGCAGAGGATTCTGCAGAGTCCTAAAAAGTACCGTATTTTAACTATAAGGCGCACCTAAAAACCTTCAATTTTCTCAAAAGCCAAGAGTGCGCCTTATAATCCGGTGCGCCATATAGATGGGCCAATATTGAGCCACAACAGGTCTCGCAACTGCGGTAAGCAGCCGCCGACTTCATTTTCCCCCGTAGAAGAAGAAGCGCGTGGTGCACACTGGGTTTTGTGTAAAGACCCCAAAATGGCTCCTATTAAGAGACACACTTACGACGCAGAGTTTAAGCTCAAGGCGATCAGTCACGCAGTAGAACACGGGAACAGAGCAGCAGCGAGAGAATTTAACATGAAGGAATCAATGGTGCGGAAGTGGATATATATTGTGATCACACAAACATTTGATTTATCGTAGGAGTATCAGACTGTTTATTAAATCGAGGAAAAGTTCCCCTCCACTATATGTTATACCTTGCTGTTGTTAATAGATAAACTGTGTCATGAAAATACCACGTCACTTACTTTACCTCGGGGAAAATGATAAAACAGCTGCTTATTCATTTTGGGAATGAACAAAGTTTTCAGAACGCTGGTTTGTAATCTATTAATAAAGTTTGACTGAAATATCTGACTGTTTTGTTGACATTCCCTTTAGTGCAGCTCCATCTAATGGATGCATAACGTAACCCCAGCCTCTACTGTAGCTTCTATTCTATGCGCCTTATACTGCGGAAAATACGGCAAATGTTTTTAGGATTTAGGTTTGAAATATTATCAAACTTTTGTTTTTCCCGTTGAATTAGTTCGTTAAAAAGTAGGACAGAATTTGGACAAAATTGTAACAAATGTTTTGTAGGCATTTTTTTGTCGATAAAATACTTTAATATATTGACATGATGAATATACAACAGAAAAACAATTTGTGATGATTTAATCTTAAAACAAAGTGCAAATCAAAAGAAAATTGTTTGTGAAGTAGATGTGAAAAACTAATATATAAAAATTAAATTAAATTTCAAGAGGAAACACGAAATTAAAATATCGATCCTATACTGATCAATTCTGACTTGGTATTGGCGTGCTGTGGTGGCGCAGGGGGTTAGCACGCCCCACATTTGGAGGCCTTAGACCCGCGGATGTCGCGGGTTCGACTCCCAGTCCCGACGACCTTTGCCGCATGTCCTGCCACTGCCTGCAGATGCAATTCCCATTGTGTGTGTTAATCTGTGTAACTGCGAAATAATTTCCCTGCTGGGATGAATAAAGTAATTCTTCTTCTTATCAATATTTTTGATCAATCAGTCCACCTCCATCAGAAAGATAATTCAAATAAACACTTCTTATAATTTTGAGGCAAAATTTTCACTTTCTGAGACTTTTGATAAAGAAGAAAAATTCCTTAATGAAAAACTGAAGATGTAACATAAAGTTTGTGGCTTTTTTGGTAAATAAACCACAAAAACCAAACATCATTTACACAAAAGCTAACTTGGAAGCAACCATTCATTAAACTTAGTAAAATATCCCAAGCTCTTTAATTTTTTTTCCTCATCCATCAACAGCTACAAAGAAAACGTGATGCGACTGTCCAGAATCCACCATGACAGACCCATGAGTCCTCGGGACGAGGCCGTCTTCTGGATCGAGTTCACCATGAGAAACAAAGGAGCCAAACACCTGAGGGTCCAGGCCCACGAACTCACCTGGTACCAGTACCACAGCCTGGACGTCCTAGCCTTCCTCCTCATTATAGATCTGCTCCTCATCTTCATCCTCTACAAGAGCTGCAGCTTCTGTTTCAAGAGATGCTGCAGCAGAAAACAGACAAAGAGAAAAGCTGAGTAACAGACTGAATTGAGATCTACTGTTCAGGTGCTTTTCTAACATAATAAGAATCTATTTTGTGGTTTTAAAGTGTACACATTGTGGAGCGAGAAAATTAACAAAATCCAAACCTTGTTGAAAAGAGAACAAAACACAGCTTTATTACATCTGCAGAGATGGAGAACTCAACAGTTGCACTGTTGAGAAGAGCTCTAAACTAGACAAAGGAAGCACTTCTTTATATACTGCCTACTGCCCTTCACACACAAACAGGGTGTCTGTCAACAACATTCCCAAGAAGCTAATCAGATTAACACACACACGGAGATAAATTAAACCTTGAAACCTTCAGTTAAAAATCCAGTCTCAAGCGGAACATTCTGTGCCTAATAATAGTTCAGTCTGGTCTGTCATCCCGCGAGGTGTGATAGCTATTTGCTTATCGCCTGTTGCTAGGCTTCTGATGCATTAAGGCAAACTGAACTGTGAAGGCCAAAAGAGGAACAATAACTTTGTAAGCCTGAGAAAGAACTGATTAATCATTGTAAAATTAATACTAAATAAACTTCAAATAAAAGAAAAACACACTGTGAATATTTTATTTTCCACAATTTAAACAATAACAAAAAATTTTTTAAAAATTGTCAGGACTGAAGAGAAATTAGTGTTGATTATTATTTTTTAGTAGTTTTGTATTTAGCTTCTTATTCCATTTCTCAAATTCTGAGCAACTTTCCAGGTCCTGCTGAAAAAATTACCAAACTATGACACTGCCACTACCATGCTTCAATGTGGCACCACTGTGAAAAATCTAGAATGCCTCTGACAGAAAACCGATTTATGGACTGGCTTCTTTTAACAAAAAGCCAGTCCATAAATCGGTTTTCTTAGCCACGCTTAAAACCATGAACTATTTTCCCAATCACATTTTCACTCTGTCATACTAATTCATGTATTAAATGCTTCTTTTCTTTTCAATTTATGTATAAAATGGTATTACTATTATTAGTAAACTGAACCCATGTTTTTAGTGTGCTTTGCTTTCGTTCCGTAGTGTACAAACAAAGCTTCAGCAAAGCTGTAAAAATGACTGCATTTATTAACATTTCAGACACTTCTATTAATAATCAGATTAAAATTTTTTATGCTCATTTCCATTGCTGCTCTAGCTCAGAAAAATTAATCACATTATTCAAAATCAGTCATAAAAATATTGCGTAAACTCTCAGTTTATTTGTGGTAATTATTTAGTTTTTTGTTTTCATGTCTACTAATGTTAGATTATTGAGAGGCGTCATGTTGGACTGAACAGCCAATCAGAGCTGGACTAGTGAGTAAAACTTGAGATCTAAAAGTTTTTGATAACTCAGCGGTAAAGCACAACCCAAACATGGAGGCCTTAGTTCTCGACGCGGCCACCACAGGTTCCATTCGCAGCCAGATGACCTTTGCCCCTTGTCTTCCCGCTCTCTCATTACCCACTTTCCTGTCTAACCACTTTCAAATAAAAGCCACTAAAGTCAATAAAACCTATAAAAAAAAGCTGGCTTCCTGTTAAGCGCAATGGTCTGTGGTGGAATGTTTTTGTTATAGGGTAATATAGTTTGACTTTATTAGCCTGATAGTTGTTATGATGTTTTGCTTTCCCAGTGGGTAATTTGTCAGAGCAAACTCACTGAAGGGGTTTTGCTGAATGACCTTCAGTAAAGCAAAAATCCACACCTTCACATCATTTTCAGTATTGATTTTGTTCAACCTTTTACTGTCCCTAAAAATCTCTCTTATCGGCCTCCTAGTAGAGTTATTTTTAGTTACCTGCTCATGGTTAACTGTTTTGTAAACTGTCAAATCCTGCTTATGGTATAAATAAATCTGACTGAGGAATTTTCATCCAACAGTGTCACTGGATTTTTGTCCCACAACAGCTCTTAGACCCGAGTAAACCGAGACAGATGGTGTTGAGTGCTAGCATTGCAGTCTCTCTGTAGATCCCATAATAAACATAAAGTCAAGTTTCACACCATGTACAGTACAGACCAAAAGTTTGGACACAACTGTGTGTCCAAACTTTTGGTCTGTACTCAATAGAGACCAAAAGTTTGAACACACTTTCTCATTAAATTCAATGAGAAGATGTGTCCAAACATTTGGACTAAGGTGCCTTTCATTTCTCGCTCCACGCAGACTTCTTCCTAACAGACACGATCTTCACCTGAAAGGGAGCAATCAAATCAATGAAGACTGAAATTTTAAAATGGAAGTCCTCTACCAGCTCATCTACTGGGTTACAGCATAGAAACGAGGTGGAAGAGTAGATTTCATTAAAAGTTTGAGCTGTGTTGTTTTGTTATATCCCTTTTGCTAGATGAGTAAACAGAGATTGTGCTTTCAAATACAACAGAAATTATTAGACATCAATTACACAGAAACTGGAAATATTTACACCCTTCCTGATAATCAGGTCCAGAGTTTTCATCAATTCTGTGTTGCCTGTTTAACATGTTGAGTCAAACCAAAGTTTTGAAGTATATCAGACAGCTTTTTTGCCCCTCTGTCTTGGGGGTTTTCACCACAGGTGTTGAAGCCTCCCACAATTATTAACCAGTTATAGTCAACACCTGTAACAGGTACAGGTGAACTGAAGTCACTGAAGTCATTGAAAAATTTGGCATAGAGCTCACTCATGGAATTTTACCTCGATTCTCAAAGATTCAATTTTGCCTAGGACAACGCTTTTACAGTTAAGTGAGTCATTCAATATTATACCACAAAATAAGTTTTGTGGTATAATGCATACATTTTTGGGTGAAGGTCCACTGCAAAGCTTTTGTGCTTGAGGCAGCAATGGCGCTGGGTGTGTCTACATAAAGACAGGAAGTTATCTTTGCAGTCGTTGCCTTTTGCCTTACTAAAAGTTTTCCAGGGGTGAACTGTTATCATGCATTATTCTGTACAACAAGCAGAAAGTCAAAGTTCATTTAGTTAATCAGTATCTTTAAAGTAAAGCTGTTAAAAAGACCACAGCTGGTTTATCTACAGACACACAGCCACCATGAAGCTGCGTCTCTCTGTCTGCGTCCTGCTGCTACTTTGTGCTGCAGAAAACTCAAATGGAGGGAAGATCTTGGTGTGGTACACTGAGGCCAGCCACTGGATCAACATGAAGCCGGTACTGGAGACACTGGTGGACAGAGGACACCAGGTGACGGTCCTGGTCCCGAGCGCATCGATGTTCATGAACAGCAGCGAACCGTCTCGCTTCCAGTACCAACCTTTTGATGTTAACGTCTCAGTAAAAGATATAGAAAAGGTTTTTGATGATCTTCTTCACTTCTCCATGTATGAGATGGATTTTATGAACCCCATTCAGATTTACATGAAATTTCCAGATTTAATAAAGAACAACATGAACATTTCTTTTAAGTTTTTGGATGGTGTGGTGAAATCAGAGACCATCATGAAGAAGCTGAAGGATGGAAACTACGATGTGTTATTTGCTGATCCTATCTACCCTGGCTATGACCTGACGGCAGAGATTCTGGGAATTCCTCTTGTTCTTTCTTTGCGTTTTTCCTTGGCTCATTACTGGGAGAGGATGTGTGGTCAGCTTCCTGCTCCACCGTCCTTTGTCCCGGCTGCTATGAGCAAACTCACAGACAAGATGGATTTCTCAGAGAGACTGTGGAACGTCCTCTTCTACGCTCTGCAGGACGTCGTAATAAACCAGTTCATATTGAAAGATGTTAACAAATATTATTCTGAAGTCAAAGGTAAGTGTCTCATTAGTATTTTTGAGTATTCAAATTTGTCAAAATTACCATGAAACTTTAAAATTTGTGATTATTTTTATGTGTCCACTATAATAGGAACACCCGTTACCCACTGTAAGATGCTGGGTAAGGCGGATATCTGGCTGCTGAGAACCTACTGGGATTTTGATTTTCCTCGTCCACTCCTCCCCAACTTTAAATTTGTTGGAGGGATCCACTGCAAACCAGCTAAACCTTTACCAAGGTGGGGTTATAATCCACCAATTCAAATAATCAGCCAACAAAATTCTGAATTTAAAACCAACTAACTGGCTCAATGATAGAAAATATTACTATTTTTCAGGAAATGGAAAAGTTTGTCCAGCGCTCTGGAGATGCTGGGATTGTTGTCTTCTCTTTAGGATCGATGGTTAAGAACCTCACCACAGAGAAAGCGAACATGATCGCCTCAGCGCTCGCTCAGCTTCCACAAAAGGTCAACAAGATCCAGATAAATGATCATGTGTTGAAGACTTGTAGAGTTTATTTAGCCAACTTTGAACTATGTAAGTCAGGGGTTTTCAAAGTGATGGAGAGTTGATGTTCCATTCATATATGTTTCACTGATGTCATGGGGTTTACCTGCTTTAGCTATTCGTAGCACCTCATGACGCTTCAGCTGCCTTGTCATTTAGTGTTTAGAGTGTGACCTGCTTTCTGCTGTGATCGCAGTTCATTTAGCGTCGGTCAAAACGTTCCCAGGGTTTGGCAGACCACATCGTCAGTGGAGCATCTTCAGATCCAACCCAAACCTAAACAATCAACTTCAAACTTCCTTTTATTTTGCTTAGCCCAGACTCTCTTTCTCCTTACTGATCACAGCTTTAGGTCCTAAAGATCTATACATTTTGTCTCTTCAAAGTATAGGCTTGGTGAAGTTGGCTAAATGATTGCATTGAATTGTTCTGGTTTATTGTTTCCCCTCAAATGGCTCCCGCTGAAGAGCTCTGGCGCCCTCCAGAGGCAGGATGCCACATTTCTAAAAGCTCTGATGTAGGTTATCCCAGACATCAAGATTTGTTGTGTTGCTGGCATCAAAAGTCAGGGAAGGGAAGTCTGGGTCAGCAGCAAGTGGCACATATGCTGCAGAGCAATGAGTAGCCAGTACACACTGAGGGAGGGGAGACAGAAGCTACCATGTTGACCCGGCCAGAGATCATTTATCCTGAGATGCATTTCCAACAAATACAATCAACAGTTTCTTGAGTACTCACAAAGACAGAAAATGAAACCTGCAAATATTAAAATAGAGATAAGAATCACCTTTTTTTTTAAACTGAAAAATATTGTATCAACATAATTAAAAAAGTTATTCATAAAAGAAAATGTTGTCTTAAATTAAAATAACCAAACTGACAAACGCATTTCGTCTTCTCACAATGATTAACATTTTGGCAGTTAATGTTATGGCATGCTCAGACCTAGAAATACATTATTCCTGGCAGACCTGCAAATAGTGCCCTCTACTGATAAAAAGTTGCCTGTACACAATATAAAAGAAACAAATCAGCTAAGAATACTTCTGATTAGTGATACTGTTCTAAAGAACTTTTCCTGTAGCCATTGCTCAACCCTCTACAAAAAACCTGTTTGACCATTTTTAGGTGCTGTGGAGATACAGTGGCCAGAAACCCCAGACTCTGGGTTCAAACACCAGAATATACGACTGGATCCCACAGAACGACCTGCTGGGTGAGTAAATAATAGCATCCACAACACTGTAGAATAATTTATGCTAAAATAAAAAGAAATGAGATACAGGAAAAACTACACTGCAAGTCCAGTTGTGACACTGCTACCTTGATTAATTTCCAAATGGTCCAACTGAAAACTTTTTTTCATAAGATAATGAATTATGGAATATTAATTATTTTTGATGAATAGAAGTACCTCAGACAAAAATGCAAATATGTGTAGTTACTGTAATTTATTAAATCTGATTTATACAATCCTAACTTGTTTTTTGTTTGATTTGATACAGCACAGTTTTCAAGATAATTAATAATGAATGTTTGATAACATTGTTTTCAGGTAACCCTAAAACAAAAGTTTTCATCACTCATGGTGGAGCAAACGGGATCTATGAGGCCATCTACCACGGCGTTCCCATGGTGGGAATCCCCATGTTTGCTGACCAGCCAGACAACATGGTGCACATGGAGGCCAAAGGAGCTGCAATTAGTGTTAAATTTAACTTTATGACAACTGAGAGCCTCAGATATGCCCTGAACATCGTCATCAACAACAAATCGTAAGTCATTTTCTTTCCTTATGTGGCAACACTCAGGTTTATGGTAACAAAACACGCTTTATTTATCCTAACTGGGTAGAATGACCATGGGGTCATGATGTAAAGCACTAGCAAAATTCAACATTTTGGCCTTCCGGTTCAGGCAGTAGAGATGTGTGACTCTACTTTCGTATCAATCCAAAACCAAGTAAATAACAGGGGCACTATCACTGATAAATGTTTTTTAGGATTTAGGTTTGAAATATTATCAAACTTTTGTTTTTCCCTTCGAATTAGTTTGTTAAAAAGTTGGACATAATTTGGACAAAATTGTAACAAATGTTTTGGAGGCATCTTCTTGTCAATAAAATACTTTAATATATTTACATGATGAATATACAATAGAAAAACAATTAGTGATGATTTAATCCAAAGTGCAAATTAAAAGAAAATCGAAGTAGATGTGAAAAACTAATATATAAAAATTAAATTAAATTTCAAGAGGAAACAGGAAATTAAAATATCGATCCTATACTGATCAATACTAACTTGGCATTTATCTTATCAATATTTTTGATCAATCAGTCCACCTCCATCAGAAAGATAATTTAAATAAACACTTCTTATAATTTTGAGGCAAAATTTTCACTTTCTGAGACTTTTGATAAAGAAGAAAAATTCCTTAATGAAAAACTGAAGATGTAACATAAATTTGTGGGTTTTTTGGTAAATAAACCACAAAAACCAAACATCATTTACACAAATGCTAACTTGGAAGCAACCATTCATTAAACTTAGTAAAATATCCCAAGCTCTTTAATTTTTTTTCCTCATCCATCAACAGCTACAAAGAAAACGTGATGCGACTGTCCAGAATCCACCATGACAGACCCATGAGTCCTCTGGACGAGGCCGTCTTCTGGATCAAGTTCACCATGAGAAACAAGGGAGCCAAACACCTGAGGGTCCAGGCCCACGAACTCACCTGGTACCAGTACCACAGCCTGGACGTCCTAGCCTTCCTCCTCATTATAGATCTGCTCCTCATCTTCATCCTCTACAAGAGCTGCAGCTTCTGTTTTAAGAGATGCTGCAGCAGAAAACAAAGAAAGATAAAAACTGAATGAAAAAACAGAAGCAAGTTTTCCTGTTCTGGTGTTTTCCAAACTGAATATTAATTTATGTGTGGTGTTGTATCACTGCTCTTTCAGAGCTGAAACATTTTTAATTACAAAAAAGTGTTTATTAGCACATGTAGGACTTATTTTCCTAGTTGTGTTTAAGTATGTACATGTATTAAGTTTTTTTTGTACTATAATGTACTCTGATCTGATCATTAAAAAGTGATATTTATCAAATGTTCACAGAGCATCGCTTTTTTCAATTACATCTTTATAAAATGGGGTATTATTAAAAATAGACTTTAAACTTAACATCATGGTCTGTCATTTCCTCATCAAAAGCATACCTGGAGTTACTTGGACTCTTTTATGCATGTCTTGAATTTCCAGTGGCAGCCATTAGTCTCCTCATACAATTCGGTATTTACCCAAAGCTCCTCCTAACTGGATTTCTCACACTAACAAACGCATTAACTGAATCGCATGTACAAGTAATCGAAGTAAAATAGCTCTTTGAGCATTACTCAGTGTACACTTTAGGCATAAACTAAACATAACCCATCATTTGTACCTTAGCTAGTTAGCCGTTAGCACTGTATTTAACACAAGTGTTAGAGCCAGCTCGTCATCGGTCAACTCCTCACAGTTTTATCAATCTTTTTATAGAAGTTCTACCTGTACTGATTAATTCTGGAGACATACAACCCGTCCGTTTAGTTAAGATAGACAAGTCTGAGGTGGGATCAGCCGTTGGCAGGATTTATTCTACCGCGCGCCTGCCTGCTGTTGATTGGTGCCTCTGGACACAGTGCGCCCTCCAGTGGCGTATCTGTGTAGCAAAACTGTAAAACTGAAGCTGTACTTGCTCATACTTTTCAGACACTGGAGAAATAATCAAATGAAATAATAGTAATAAGATGATCTATTTTATTTGTTGTTGTTATAACCATCTCCTGAATACACTGGCTTTTTGTTATTGACTGAATTTAACCCTTTACCCAGACAAGAAAAAGGAGACATGGGAAATAAAACATTTAAAAAAAAAACACAGGCTTTATTATTTTTCACCTCCCTCATACTGTATGTATTTAAATGTCTTATGAGACAGAAATAATCACACTGCTTATATCACAACTTAGAGAGCAGAGACTGAGAAGTAGTATCAGGGTCTGTTAGAAAATAACTTCTTATTTCTAGGTTTATTTTTCCGTTTTGTTTCAGAATTACGACAAAATTAGACAAATGTTGAAATATGATCTCAAGAACACAAGAAAATGGGGAGATGTTACTCCTGGTCAAAAAGATGAAGGAGAGGACAAGAAGTAGTAGGAGGATAACTTTAGGTGATAGTAGTAGATTGGTAATTATAGGTAGTTTGAAGATGGGGTAGGTCCTCCTTAAGGTGCAAATACAATGATGTGCCTTCCATTAAATTAACAAGGCATTAGTTTGCATATAATAACTATATTGACATGTCAGTCAAAGTTAGCATGAAATTATATTAATTTACTCTAAGAATGCTGGGTGATAACAATTAATCCTGGTAAATTAAAGGAATCCCAATTCATTCATTTTTAATGCCAAACTGTGCATTACAGTATATTAATTAAATTCCAAACAACACCAATGTGAATCACATTTATCTGTTTGAACTTTCTCTGTTTGCTTAGGCTCAACCCAGGAAATCTATTAGAGGTACATGGACAGCTGTTCTCTTACATCATTAGGTACAAAGAGAAATAAGTTAGAGTTCATTTAGTTAATCAGTATCTTTAAGGTGCAGCTCATAAAACCCAGGCTGTGTCTGGTTTTCTACAGACACACAGCCACCATGGAGCTGCATCTCTCTGTCTGCGTCCTGCTGCTGCTTTGTGCAACAAGAAGTTCAAATGGAGGGAAGATTTTGGTGTGGTACACTGAGGCCAGCCACTGGATCAACATGAAGCCGGTACTGGAAACTCTGGTGGACAGAGGACACCAGGTGACGGTCCTGATCCCGAGCGCGTCGCTGTTCATGAACAGCAGCGAACCGTCTCGCTTCCAGTACGAACCTTTTAACACCTCTCTCTCCGTGAAGGATATGGAAAAGTTTCTTCAGGAGTTTCTTCAATTTGGCATTTACGAGATGGATTTTATGGGCTACTTTCAGATTTACATTAGATTTATAGAACTGATAAAGAACAACATGAAGTTTTCTTTCAGTATGTTGGATGGAGTTGTGAAATCAGAAACAATCATGAAGAAGCTGAAGGAGGGAAACTACGACGTGCTTTTTTCTGATCCTGTCTACGCCGGCAGTGACCTGACTGCGGACATTTTGGATATTCCTCTCGTCTACTCTTTGCGGTTTTCCTTGGCTCATAATTGGGAGAGGATGTGTGGTCAACTTCCTGCTCCACCGTCCTTTGTCCCCGCTGCTATAAGCAAACTCACAGACAAGATGGATTTCTCAGAGAGACTGTTCAACGTCCTCTTCTACGCTCTGCAGGACGTCATAGTAGACCAGTTCATGTGGAAAGAAATTGACAAATATTACTCTGAAGTCAGAGGTAAGTAAATTATAAAGAATCCCAGCAGAGAAACAAACTATATGTATTATATAATGTCAAATAAAGCTTAAAAGTCTTCAGTGTAATTAAGATTAACATGTCCATGTCTTACTCGTCCACTGCAAAACAGGAACACCCACCAATGCCTGTAAGATGATGGGTAAAGCTGATATCTGGTTGCTGAGAACCTACTGGGATTTTGATTTTCCTCGTCCACTCCTCCCCAACTTTAAATTCATTGGAGGGATCCACTGCAAACCAGCTAAACCTTTACCAAAGGTGGGGTTATAATCCACCAATTTAAACCCCATTACATCACAACAATATTCCTGATGTAAAATAGGTTCATATACCCACATAAGTCTGAGTAAGTATCAACTAAATGGTTTACGAAGTGTTTATAACTATTTTGCAGGAAATGGAAAAGTTTGTCCAGAGCTCTGGAGATGCTGGGATCGTTGTTTTCTCTTTAGGATCGATGGTTAAGAACCTCACCATAGAGAAAGCGAACATGATCGCCTCAGCGCTCGCTCAGATTCCACAAAAGGTCAAGAATTGATCATTTAAACTTCCAAGCAGCTAAATTCAGCTTTTAATGAGGATAACCCAAGTCGTTTTTCTATCTATCTGTGGCATTTGAAATGAATATGTACATGCGGTCAATTCAAATAGAAATGGATAAATACGACTCTAGTATAAAGCACATTGATACAACGGAGTGACTAGCATAGCGCTATTTAAATTCTGAATATTTATCATTTCATCAGTTTCTTATAAAAAAGAGCAAAGTTTAACTGTCTGATTTTCTCAAGTTGTTCTAAAAAATTAAGTTACAAATTATTTTAAATATTTATAGGTGCTCTGGAGATACAGCGGAGAAAAACCTCAAACTCTGGGATCCAATACAAGAACTTACGACTGGATTCCCCAGAATGACCTGCTGGGTGAGTAAACACAAGCATCATTTCTTAAACAGCTATTTAAAAAAGCATAACATAATACTTGCACAGTTAGATAACCAACATATAATGAATTGGAGTGGTTGTAGCTCTCTTCATGACATAAGATACAGGTCGAGTCTTTGAAACAGTCCTTGTCTTAAGTGCCGTCATCATCATGTCATAATATCAAGATCCTATGTTATGTAAAATAGAGCCTAAGGCAAATACACATAATGTAAAAAGAAGAGTGCCACGAATGGAGCTCAGTGGCACCCCACAAGAAAGGTGATGAAAAGACAAAACTAAAAGAAAACTTATTTCACTTCAACAAGCTCAGGGCAGAACCTTGTAATAATACAACTATTGTTTGATTATCCAGCTGAGATCAATTATTTTTTGGTGAATTGAATCAAAGATTGGAGCAAACTCGAATAGCATAGAAGAAACCACAATATCACCACAGTCTTTGATCGGTAGGATGTCAATAAAAATTAAAAGGGCTGATTTTGTGCTTTGGCGGGAGGAAAAAGCCCATTTTGAAAAACCTCAATAATATTGTTTATGTTTATAAAACCCTTTAGTTATGTAAAAAAACAGCTTTTTCTAAGGTTTAAGACAAGAATAAAAGCCTAGACATAAATCTAAAATTAGACAATAATGATCCATATCAGATTTTCTGTTTGCTCACATTTATGTCAATGCAAAAAGAAGCTGATAAAACTGTTTTATAAAGCCATGACTTACTTTTATTCAGAGCTGCCGTCTACATCATTATTACACCATGAAAAATAAACAGCACATATTTAATAACCTCGGTTTCTACCAGGTCATCCTAAAACAAAGGCTTTCATCACTCACGGTGGAACAAACGGGATCTATGAGGCCATCTACCACGGCGTTCCCATGGTGGGAATCCCCATGTTTGGTGACCAGCCAGACAACATGGTGCACATGCAGGCCAAAGGAGCTGCAATTACTGTTAAACTGAACTTTATGACTATTGAGAGCCTGAGAGACGCTGTCAACACCATCATCAATGACAAATCGTCAGTACTTCATCTTATTTTTTCCTATTTTGATGATGTTTACTATAATCAAACACTTTTCTTGCATTCCTGGAAATCAAAAATACAATATAAAAGACAAAGTTTTGAAGGCATTTAAATACACACCAATTTATACTATTGGTGCATCTACTGCAGTTTTCTGGCCAATCATCGATTAAAAAGCTTATTCTGCCGATTACGATTTTGGCCGATACAATTTTTTTTGTCTGAAATGATGCACAATGTAGTAAGAAAGTTGTTGATTATAAACATGCAGACGTAACTTGGAGGGCCAGTCTGTCAGTCAAACCTTTCTCACAAGAGAGCAAAAGAAGACAGGGGTTGATTCTTAGACAATCTGCCAAGCTAGATAAGATCGGTGGATAAGATCGGCTTCATTTGTAAAAATTGGCCGATCACTGAACTCCCAAAATTAAGGAAATCGGCACGGATAAATCGGCTGGCTGATAAATTGGTGCACCCCCAATTTCTAGGCTGCACATTTATTTATAAATATTTATGATTTATTCAAATCATAAATAAATGTTCTGATTTATTTTTTTAAATAACATTTTTATCCCTTGACAATGTGCCCCCTTCATTTTGTAAATGTTGTAATTGGTTAAAAATGGCTGCTATCGTGGCAACTTAACAACTGACAGATACTTGTACAAACTCATCCACAGATACAAAGAAAACATGATGCGACTGTCCAGAATCCACCATGACAGACCCATGAGTCCTCGGGACGAGGCCGTCTTCTGGATCGAGTTCACCATGAGGAACAAAGGAGCCAAACACCTGAGGGTCCAGGCCCATGAACTCACCTGGTACCAGTACCACAGCCTGGACGTCCTAGCCTTCCTCCTCATCATAGATCTGCTCCTCATCTTCATCCTCTTCAAGAGCTGCAGCTTCTGTTTCAAGAGATGCTGCGGCAGAAAACAACCAAAGAGAAAAGCTGAATGAAAATATTGAAGTGAGAGTTGTGTTTGTAGCACTTTTCTGTTTAAGAGCTATCTTAATTTTTTATTTAAATTACATGTGTGATCATGACTAATGTTAACATTTTCTGATATATATCCATTTGAAATATCAAATACAAACATCTTTAAAGCCAAAAAACATTTCACCTCAGCATGACCAGGCCACCATTATGCTTATCTGTGAGGAGAGTATGCTCTGTAGCTAGTTGGCGTTTTTTAAAAAACATCTTTTGTTTGTTTCAATGTGTTTAAAAGTTTTTTAATTGTACTGTAATGCACTCCAAGCTAAAACTGATCATTAAAAATTGCTACATAAATTTAACAGAGCATCAATTTTATCAAACAGGGTATATTATGCTTTACATCATATTATAATGTCATTCTCTCATGAAAAACATTCCTGCAGTGTTGCTCTGATTCAGAAAGCGGCTTCCGAATAGTAAATCAACAAGAAAACCCTTGTCTTTTCCAGCGGTCGCTGAACAGCAAACAGAGCTGTAAAACTAGCTGACCACTTGCGTTGCTAGGTGACGCACTGGGCTGACTGAGGTTGCTAGGTAACGATGCAATATCCATGGAATGTGACTTAACTATCAGGAGATTTTTGAAGAGATAGAGGTCGAATTCAAGGTGCCAGAAACAGCTATGACACAAAATCAAATTTCAGTTAAACTAAACATAAGCTAAAAACATCAAACATAATCTGTTTGAATTAAAAATATAGCTTAACACAGCCACTTGATTGTGCTATAAAATGACAATAAGTCCTGGGAAAATTCTATGAATATATCTCGGATAATCATTAAAAAAAAACAAAAAAAACATTTGCACCAGATATAAAACAAAAGCACAATGGAGATTGTATATTTTTACAACTCACTCAAGGGCAAAAGTACATCCTCATGAACTTGTGAGTAAAAATTACCTTTAAAAATGTGATAACAGTTGGAAGCCGAGAAGTGACAAGTTGTATCTGGTAACCTTTAAAAATCCCTGAGTAATCAGACAAAAAGATGGATAAAAAAAAATTAAATACTGAATAACCAGGCTCAACTATTCTCAATGTCCAAGCTAATTATTTACCGATTTGCCCTGATTTTTTTTACATCGCTGAGCAGTCCTTTTTGAACTTTTGCAGCTATAACCCTTTACCTCTTTAGTCGTTGTCCTGGAGTGAACTTGTTATCCTACATCATTCGGTACAAACAGGAGCAAGTCAGAGTTCATGTGGTTAATAAGTATCTGTACAGTCCACCTCTTAAAAAGACCACAGCTGGTATTTCTATAGACACACAGCCACCATGGAGCTGCGTCTCTCCATCTGCGTCCTGCTGCTGCTTTGTGCAACCAGAAGCTCAAATGGAGGGAAGATTTTGGTGTGGTACACTGAGGCCAGCCACTGGCTCAACATGAAGCCGGTACTGGAAACGCTGGTGGACAGAGGACACCAGGTGATGGTTCTGGTCCCGAGCACATCGCTGTTCATGAACAGCAGCGAACCGTCTCGCTTCCAGTACGAACCTTTTAACGTCAACATCTCCCTGGATGTGGTGGAAAGGTTTGTTGAGGAGTTCTTACATTTCAGCATGTATGAGATGGACTTCATGAACCCTGTTCAGATTTACATTAAATTTATAAGTTTAATGAAGCGCAACATGATGATAACTTTTAAGTTTTTGGACGGAGTGGTGAAATCGGAAACCATCATGAAGAAGCTAAGGGAGGGAAACTACGACCTGTTATTTGCAGATCCGATCTACGCCGGCAGTGACTTGACTGCGGACATTTTGGGCATTCCTCTTATCTTTTCCTTACGCTTCTCAATAGCTAATAACTGGGAGAGGCTGTGCGGTCAGCTACCTGCTCCACCTTCCTTTGTCCCTGGTTCAATGAGCAAACTAACAGACAAGATGGGCTTCTCAGGGAAACTGTGGAACGTTATCTTCTACGCTTTGCAAGACTTTGTCCTGGAACACGTTATGTGGAAAGAGGCTGACAGATATTACTCTGAAATCAGAGGTAAGTAATCTAAAATTATCACAAAAATACAAAGACATGTGGATAATATTTTGTTAAAATAGGTGTCATAACCCTTCCCTTGTCTACTACAACAGGAACGCCCACCAGTGCCTGTAAGTTGATGGGTAATGCTGATTTCTGGCTGCTGAGAACCTACTGGGATTTTGATTTTCCTCGTCCACTCCTCCCCAACTTCAAATTTGTTGGAGGGATCCACTGCAAACCAGCTAAACCTTTACCAAAGGTGGGGTTATAATCCACCAATTTAATTCAACACTCTTAAATCTTGATGTAAACAAAGCCACATCACAAACACAATTCTGACTGAAGCCAACTAACTGGTTTCCTGAAGCTGAAAATGTAACTATTTTACAGAAAATGGAAAAGTTTGTCCAGAGCTCTGGAGATGCTGGGATCGTTGTTTTCTCTTTAGGAATGATGGTAACAAACCTGACCACAGATAAAGCGAACATGATTGCCTCGGCACTCGCTCAGATTCCACAGAAGGTCAGTAGGATCTCCATATGTCTGCTGTAATCAGGATTTTACACTAAAGTCTGTACAGCCTCTCTTGCTTTTTCATCATAATCAACCACTGAGTAGCACAGACGTTTTGTCAACTTTAGATACATTTTCCCAAACTGAGAATAGCGTTGAACCCAGATATTTTAATAATAGCCTGTATAAAAAAAATATAATATAAAAGCTGTTTTTTCTCACTGACATCAAATCAGAATTAACTTTTGATATTTATTTAATCAATTAGGATTACTAAAACTATTTCTGTTTTCCAAATGCTTACATCTCTTCCCAGTGCTATTATTAGTGTCTGTGCAAATGCACCACTCCTTACCAAAAACAACCACTCAGACCCAGGATGGTCTTAGCGCTGTCGATCACCCTCATGTATGTGCTGCTCACTGTTGTAATGGCAGAGAAACAACTCACTATTCCAGAAAAACTGTTTATCCACCATCATCGATGGCCATGCTAACTAGCTTTAGCATTTGTGGCTAACTCTGCTAACAGAGAGCAATTCGGAGGGTGTGAGTGGTGCATACATGAGTGTGATTGGCAGTGCTAAAGTCCTCCGCCTGATTCTGATTGGTTCTGGCCATACTATGTATTTTCTAGTTAGCACTAGGAGAAGGTAGAGGATCTTGATTTTTTTTTTCACATATTATTTGTCTCATACTATGATTTCTTCACATAGTGACAGTTTTAACAAATCTGTGAAAAAACTTTTTTTTTTTAATAAAGGTTAAATGCCCCAGCTTTGAAATTCAGAAGAGCGAATGTAACTCCCTAATATTTGGTCAAATTATTTCAATACTGCATGGCTTTGGTAAAACCTTTCGGATATTACTTCAGACTTCTAGAAATAATTTGCTGGACATTTGGCCCATTCCTCCAGACAGAACTGCTGTAACGGAGTCAGGCTTGAATTGAGATTGGGGCTTTGTGATGGTCACTCTAAAGCACCGACTCTGCTAGCCACACTGAAATGCTCTCTGTCTGCAGGTGTTATGGAGATACAGTGGGAAAATACCAGACACTCTGGGTTCCAACACTAAACTTTATGACTGGATGCCCCAAAATGACCTGCTTGGTGAGTAAACCCAATGGCTTGAAGCAAAAGTACGGTACACCAAAAACATAATGTCTATTGGTAAATTTACAGTGAAATCACATTGTCATCCAAGAAAAAAAATAAAAATCAAGCTTATGACACTAAAGGATGAGCAAAAACATTTTAAAAAATGAGCACTAAAAAAAACTGCTATGAACAGGATGTGCAACTGGAAGTGTGACAAACAGGTCTGGACAGACTTTCTAGCACAACTGTTTAGAAAACTGCAGCAAGATGTGATTTTTATCTGGAGTGCCTTCGCGTATCAAAAAGCCTTTGCGTCTGAACTGTTATACACAAATGAACAATAAATGTGTTATAACTGGTTCCTGTAAGGTCACCCTAAAACCAGAGCTTTCATCACTCACGGCGGCGCAAACGGAGTTTTTGAGGCCATCTACCACGGCGTTCCCATGGTGGGAATCCCCACGTTCGCTGACCAGCCAGACAACATGGTGCACATGGAGGCCAAAGGAGCTGCAGTTGTTGTCGACTTGAACTTCATGACAACTGAAGCCCTCAGAGATGCAATCAACACCGTCATCAATGACAAATTGTAAGTTACTTTGTGCTATTGTTGGGCATTTATTGTACCGTTTATCGTACATTGTGATAAATTCCAATTATTCTGTCAAAACTGTTCGTACTGACAGAATCTTTAGTCTTGCCATTTTCTCCACTGTTTAATGAAGATACCAATAAATATTAATTTGTTTGAAAATATGATACAAACCACACTTCTTTTTGTAGTGGTGCATTACAAAGAGGAATGTTTTTCAAGGCCAGTGTTTGTGATTGCTATTATACCTACACATTTACCTAAAAAATAAATCTATCAGTAATTTATAGAAAATACAGAATCATAGTAAAAAACAGCACAACTGTGAAATTACACTGTACAATTTATACCAGCTGCTAATTCACTGTTATTTATGGGAGAGCCATGATTTCAAATTACAGCTTGGAGTGAAAGAAAAAGTGTCACAAAATAAGATGCACTGTAGAAACAGCTGTTTTTAAAGGACTGCGATGCAAAGATCATTATATAGATGTTTTAAAAAGTGATTGTTAATTTTTTTCCTCATCCATCCACAGCTACAAAGAAAACGTGATGCGACTGTCCAGAATCCACCATGACAGACCCATGAGTCCTCTGGACGAGGCCGTCTTCTGGATCGAGTTCACCATGAGGAACAAAGGAGCCAAACACCTGAGGGTCCAGGCCCACGAACTCACCTGGTACCAGTACCACAGCCTGGACG
Source organism: Xiphophorus couchianus (assembly GCF_001444195.1). NCBI lineage: Eukaryota > Metazoa > Chordata > Actinopteri > Cyprinodontiformes > Poeciliidae > Xiphophorus > Xiphophorus couchianus. The sequence goes on from NC_040239.1 coordinate 7,249,193, forward strand.
TCCTAGCCTTCCTCCTCATTATAGATCTGCTCCTCATCTTCATCCTCTTCAAGAGCTGCAGCTTCTGTTTCAAGAGATGCTGCAGCAGAAAACAGACAAAGAGAAAAGCTGAGTGAGACTGAAGTGAATAAATCTGATGGCTGAATAAAAGGACATTTCAGAACATAAAGTTGTATCAATATGTGTTGTATTCTTAAAATTGTCTTTAAAACATGCACAGTTGTATGGTTTTGTCTCATTTCTTTCCATGGTTTTAATTGAAATATCTCTACCAAACCTTTTATAACTATCACAAATATTCTGAGAAAACATGGCACAAAATGTCTTTAAACAAATATTAGATTAGCATATTGATGGTATGATTGGTTATCATAAAAGTGCTAAGCAACAGTTTGTTCATGGAAGTAGCTTTATTAAGCAATCACTCGTGAATTCAAATTCATGTCTGAAATAAAAACGTGACATAAAAAACATGTGTATTATGTGTGTTGAACGCAAAGTAATGAGGTTTCACATTTAGTAGAAAAATATTATGTATATTTTATATTATAAAAAAATAAAAAGAGTCAAATAAGTCTTAAGGTATACCACTGTACATATTTAATGACACATTTAATGGTATATATTTGATATATACCAAAAAGTGACTGAGTTAGTAGTGATTGAATTAACCAACCTTTCTTAGCTAGCGGTGAGAGGTTGCACAGCTAAAGCAACCTCTCACCGCTGTCTAAATCCCCCAGAATGCTGTGCGATTCTGGATCGGAGTTCAGTGAAATTCTATCAGATGTATTATCTACAGATACTGATCACGTCTATCACAATATATATTGCTGTTGATTTATTGCACAGTCCTACTAAAACCCAGACCTAAAATACTTTGTAAGATTTTGTGTTTTTGCAGTGTACCAGTTAAAGGCTCAATAAAAATCCTCCTCTACATATTTGATTCACTCACTCTAAGTTAGTTGTTATAACATTTTACCTGCAGCTGTTTTTATGGGGTGAAGCCGTTATCTTTTGTACTTCAGTACCAACAGGACAGAGTCAGAGTTCATTTAGTTAATAAATATCTTTCAGGTGAACCTGTTGAAAAGACGGGAGCTGGTATTTCTATAGACACACAGCTACCATGGAGCTGCGTCTCTCCGTCTACGTCCTGCTGCTGCTTTGTGCAACAAGAACTTCAAATGGAGGGAAGATTTTGGTGTGGTACACTGAGGCCAGCCACTGGATCAACATGAAGCCGGTACTGGAGACACTGGTGGACAGAGGACACCAGGTGACGGTCCTGATCCCGAGCGCGTCGATGTTCATGAACAGCAGCGAACCGTCTCGCTTCCAGTACGAACCTTTTAATGTTTCCGTTCCATTAGAGGATATGGAGGATCTTTTGGAGGAGTTTAATCAGTTCTCTATGTACGAGATAGATCACATGAACTACTTCCAGATTTATATCAAATATATGGATATTATGAGAACTGACCTACAGAATAGTCTCAAGATGCTAGACGGTGTGGTGAAATCAGAAACCCTGATGAAGAAGCTGAAGAAGGAAAACTACGACCTGCTCTTTGCTGATCCCCTCCTGCCTGGCAGTGACCTGACAGCAGACATGTTGGGAATCCCTCTGGTCTTTTCTTTACGTTTTTCCTTGGCTCATAACTGGGAGAGGATGTGTGGTCAGCTTCCTGCTCCTCCATCCTTCGTCCCTGGAGTTATGAGCAAACTCACGGACAAGATGGACTTCTCAGAGAGACTGTGGAACGTCCTCTTCTACGTCCTGCAGGACGTCGTGATCGACCATGTTATGTGGAATATGTTCGATGAATACTACTCAGAAGTCAAAGGTGAGCAATTCAACAAGAATCCTCAACATACATAGCTCCCACAAGTCTGAGCCGCAAGTGATCCGTGCCACTGAACCGCCATCTTGGTAGTCCTTTACGTTTGTCCTTAATTGTTTCCAAGCTAGTTGCTTGTGGCTTGTTTATTGCTGTCATAGCAACTCCATAGCAACAGTTCGTGTCCGATACCTACCAAAATGGCTGTGAGCTACAAAGTTCCCGGAGAACTATGTGTACACTTATGCGGCACATGAAGTTTGGAAATTGTTTTAGGGGAAGTTTACTACATAAAATGCTTTGTATCAGGAACACCCACCAGTGCCTGTGAGTTGATGGGTAAAGCTGATATCTGGTTGATGAGAACCTACTGGGATTTTGATTTTCCTCGTCCGTTCCTCCCCAACTTTAAATTTGTTGGAGGGATCCACTGCAAACCAGCTAAACCTTTACTAAAGGTAGGACTTTTTAAAAACAATATAAACAAATTGCATTCTGTCTCCATAGAGAACCAAACCCACTGACTCTAAAACTTTACTGATATTTCAGGACATGGAAGAATTTGTGCAGAGCTCTGGAGAGAATGGCATCGTGGTCTTCACGTTAGGATCCATGATTAAGAACGTAACTACAGAGAAGGCGAACCTAATAGCTTCAGCCCTTGCTCAGCCTCCCCAAAAGGTTGGTAATCTGTCCAATGTTTTCTCCAAATGACCTACATTTATCGTCTGATGCAACTTTTCCAAACTTGGCCCTGATCAGACGGGTGCTGAGACTCACCTACAGGTTTATTGGCTTCATAGGTAACTGTTCACTACTGGCACAAGCAGAATCTAACATTCAATTTATCTGACCTTTATAAATGTAGTAGAAAATCTCATTTTCGATACAAACTGCTTCCAACTTAAAAAATGTCTTAAATTTAATAATTTTTTAACTTTCTAAATGTTAACTATATCCTTTCTCTTGTTTAGGGTTGCTGTAGTTTGATATAAAAGGATGTCCTTAATAAATTAATTATAGCGCTGGACAATATGGCTGAAAAAAATTTCGCGATACGTGTTTCATATCAGTCAATATCAATAATTATTGATTTGTTTTTGTTTTAAATATCTGAAATACTGTTTTTTATTGTTAAGCTAATATGAGGCACAGTGGCGAAACCTTAAACTGTTGCTAAACAGATTGTTGCTAGGTAACCACTAATTACTCAGCAAGTTGTTGCTGGGCAACTAAAGAGTGAGTGAGTTAGTTGATGCTACCAACCTCACTGCAAAAACACAAAATCTTACCAAGTGTTTTTGGTCTAGTTTCTAGTGCAAATAGCGTAGTAAACTTGAAATAGGACAAAACTAACAACATATAGAAATGTGTTTTGAGTTAACAATTATTGATTTTGATATTTGATCACATGTCTATATATTGTTACTTATTTATTGCGAGCCCTACATTGTGTCGTTGACTTTACAGCAATCCCTCGTATTGAGCATGCATATAGCAACAGTGGAGAGGAAAAACTCCCTTTTAACAGGAAGAAACATGTACAAGCAGCCATTTAAATGTACCTGATTGATGAAGAAAAAAAATGTCCGAATGGTTGGGCAATGTTTTTACAAGATAAAGTAGTTTAAATACTCAATAGAGACAGAAAGGTTCATCGATTTCATAAGCAGGATTTTGATTGACAATATGAATGACAATACTCAAATTTTCCGAATCTCCCGGCTCATCAATATGCAAGGATTGAAACATAAAAAACATTTAAATTCTGTTAAGCTTTCTCAAGATTCTGTGTTGTTTCTAGGTACTGTGGCGATACAACGGTGAAAAACCAAAAACTTTAGGTTCCAACACCAGGATATTTAGCTGGATCCCTCAGAACGACCTGCTGGATGAGTGAAGTTTGTGTCATTCAGAGACAAACGCTGTGTCAGCAGAAATGTTGGGTTGACATTTGTGCGGTCAGACTGCCTGTTTTTGCTGCCAACACTGAAATGTAACAAAGGTGCTCAGCAGAAGTTACTGCAGAGTTCAAGTTATTGATTGAATAAAAATAAATAAAAGCCAACTTACTGTTTAAAAGAAAAACACGCCATTCGCCAAATCCTGTACAGTATAAACATGGGTCAACTCACCGCTTGGCTTAAGACCATTGAAATGTCTTTATATAAAACAGCTTTTATCATTATACGTCGCTGACCTTCAATGGCTTTAGTTTGAAAATTAACTCACACTCACGTGTTTCATGCTTTGGTTTCTACCAGGTCATCCTAAAACCAAAGCTTTCATCACTCATGGTGGGACAAACGGGATCTATGAGGCCATCTACCACGGCGTTCCCATGGTGGGAATCCCCATGTTCGCTGACCAGCCAGACAACATGGTGCACATGGAGGCCAAAGGAGCTGCAGTCATTCAGAACCTGAACTTCATGACAACTGAGAGTCTCAGAGATGCAATCAAGGCTGTCATTAAAGACAAATCGTACGTTTTGAATAACAGATATCAAGAAATTATCAAATCAGTTCATTTGGACGACGCAAAGGTTTCAGTTTTTGAAGAAATCGACAATACAAGTGTCTCCCAATGAATTTGCATATCACTAAGAGAACCAAGAATCGTGATCTAATTTCTGTACGCACAAAAAAAATCACAACGTTTAGCTTGGTAAGCGTAAATGTAAACGTCCACATTTTCAAAATTGTTAAAGAGAAAAGGTGCTATTGTCTCTAGGATGCACCTTTGAATTGTTGTAAAGGGTTAAAAATGGCTGCTAACATGGCAATCTCCCTATTTGATGAGTTAAAAACTGACAAGTACTTGTACAAACTCATCCACAGATACAAAGAAAATGCGATGCGACTGTCCAGAATCCACCATGACAGACCCATGAGTCCTCTGGACGAGGCCGTCTTCTGGATCGAGTTCACCATGAGGAACAAAGGAGCCAAACACCTGAGGGTCCAGGCCCACAAACTCACCTGGTACCAGTACCACAGCCTGGACGTCCTAGCCTTCCTCCTCATTATAGATCTGCTCCTCATCTTCATCCTCTTCAAGAGCTGCAGCTTCTGTTTCAAGAGATGCTGCAGCAGAAAACAGACAAAGAGAAAAGCTGAGTAACAGACTTTAGATTTTAGTTTTTGGGACCTGGTACCTGTGTTTGTTACCACTGGGACTGGCTTCATGCTGTGTTACTGTTAACAGAGATGTGGAAGCTAAGAAGTCAGAATTTTATGACGGACGTTTAAGGTCACAACAAAAAAGTCCAAAATAAAGTAACACAATTATGACAATATATTACAAGAAAAAAACGTGTACAAGCATAAAGTCATAGAATAATAAAGTTGAAACTATATGGAAATAGTTATAATATATTGAGAATAAAGTTGTACGAAAATAGTCCAAATAAAATGACAAATATTTTGAGAATAAAGTCATAGTATTATGACCAATCAATGTTATTCCATTAGGTAGGTGAGGTGAAACTTTACAGGTACACAATAAATATAAAATGATCCAAAATGGCCCAGTGCTCATTATTTAAAATAGTAAAAACAGTAAAAAAAAGTAACTGACTCAAGTACAGTATACTCATTAGGACAAAATTAAAAGAAATATAAATATAACGATGCTACATTGAATTTTGGGATCTTAAGGCGACGAAAACGAAGTCATAATATTACAAGAAAAAAGTTTTTAAAAATCTAAGAATAAAGTCACATTTCGAAAATAAATTCATATTACGATATAATTCTCGTAATTTATTAATATATTTATATATTCAGGATGCCCAAAATACTCCGTAGCAGAATTTCAATATGGCGACGCCCATTGTCTGCAATTCCTTTACTGCACATGCAACTTTAGAAGCGGTTTTCCTTTCTATAAAAAAACACGTTTAATTTTAATTTAGTATAAAAGCGCTACATATAACATTGATTTAAGACGCACTCTTGATTTTGTGTCTTGAGAAATAAATGTTTTTAATTCTCAATAAATAAAGAGAAATATTTATTTTTTTTCTTACTGTTGATGCTAGGAGCTAGCGGCCATGTTGAAATGTGAAGTCCACGGAACTAGTTGGAGCTGCTCCCAGTGGGAAATCCGACCTCTGATTGCATTCCAGTTCCAATTATGACAATATATTACAAGAAAAAAAACTTGTACAAGAATAAAGTTATAGAATAATAAAGTTGAAACAATATGAAAATAGTTATATTTTGATAATAAAGTCATAGTATTATGACCAATCAATTTTATTCCATTTAGGTAGGTGAGGTGAACCTTTACATAGATACGCAATAAATATAAAATGATCCAAAATTGCCCAGTGCTCATTATTTAAAATAGTAAAAACGGTAAAAACAGTAAAAATAACTGACTCAAGTACAGTATACTCATTAGGACAAAATTAAAAGAAATATAAATATAACAATGCTACATTGAATTTTGGGATCTTAAGGCGACGAAAAACAAGTCATTATATTACAAGAAAATTTAAAAAAAAACAACTAAGAATAAAGTCATATTTCGAAAATAAATTCATATTACGACATGATTCTCGTAATTTATTTATATAATATATCTTAAGGTTGCCCCAGGGCTGCACAGTGGCGCAGTTGGTAGCACTGTTGCCTTGCAGCAAGAAGGTCCTGGGTTCGGTTCCCGGCCGGGGTCTTTCTGCATGGAGTTTGCATGTTCTCCCTGTGCATGCGTGGGTTCTCTCCGGGTACTCCGGCTTCCTCCCACAGTCCAAAAACATGACTGTAAGGTCAATTGGTTTCTCTAAATTCTCCCTAGGTGTGAGTGTGTGTGTGCATGGTTGTTTGTCCTGTATGTCTCTGTGTTGCCCTGCGACAGACTGGCGACCTGTCCGGGGTGTACCCCGCCTCTCGCCCGGAACGTAGCTGGAGATAGGCACCAGCAACCCTCCCGACCCCATTAGGGACAAGGGTGAACAGAAAATGGATGGATGGATGGATGGAAGGTTGCCCCAAACACTCCGTAGCAGAATTTCAATATGACGACGCGCATTGTCTGCAATTCCTTTACAGCTTTAGAAGCGGTTTTCCTTTCTATAATAGGGTGACCAAACTTCCCCAATTTCCGGGAACAGTCCCCGTTTTAGATGGCCTGTCCCCGGCTGAAGCCGTCCCCGGAAAAGTCCCCCGATTTTAGAGTTTTGTAAATGAGAATAAAAAAAGTTTCCTATAGAGTGTTATTACGGTAGCCGGAGACTCCATATGACAGGGAGTAGAAAGAGCGAGTGAGCGTGTTGGGCGCAACAACAGCAGTTACGGTAGCTGCTCGCGCTACTGCTAACTAGTGATGGTGAGATGAAGCCTCATGAGGCATTGAACCACTTGAGCCAACTGGTTCGAGAAAGGGTTCATTTCTTGAGGCTTCATGTGCACACGAAACCACCTACTGGCCAGGTGTATAATCACAGCCAGCTGTATCTTAACACGTGTGATGCATTGAATTTTTGTCTATTATGGCTCTTGGGAATGACTTCACAAAAGGTGTAGGACGAAATCATTTGTCTACATAAATTATGTATACACATATGTGTATAATAAAATATTGTTTGAATGTATTCTCTGTGTGTAATTATTCCCAAAATAGTAGTGTCATGTGATATGGCATGTTGTGTAATAAAGTTTATCTGTGACTCTAGAAAAATGGCCTGGGCTTAATCAGGCAGAGGACAGTGAAAGTGCTTGTGGAACTAGGGAGGGGGTGGTGAATAGGCTAATGCTTGTGTAACCTGGATGATTTCATGCATTTTTATTAAGAAACAACAATTTCTCCACAGTTTTTGGTTTCAAACGATTTCTCTTTTTTGACACTACATGGATGAGGTGTTATTATTGTACCCCAACTCCTTGGAGCACAATAAACACCTCACCTTTACAGAAAATAAGAAACAGTGAAAAATACAGTTCCTCATAAGCAAACCTAATGCATCTGCAAATGTTCAGTTCACCTTACCTTGTTAGGCTTATCAAATCAAAATATTCCCACATAGGGGAAATCCTCCTCTTTCTCGCCGGCTCCATCCTACTCCTATCCTGTCCTCGCGCTCCTAAATCTCCTATCTATCTATCTATCTATCCTAAACTCTCCAAACACCAAACTAACTGTCTCAAACTAAATAACCACTATCCAAACTCTGCTATCCAAACTATCAAAACTCTATCCACCCTCTCAACTGACTGCAACTCGCCTACAACAACCCACATTTTGAATGGAGCCTGTGGGGTTTCTAAAGCTGTCAAACCCCGCGCCAAACTCTGAGCCACTTCCCGAAGCAGTCACGTGGTACAGCCGGGCAGCGAGGCTTCGGACGTCATCGTTTTCGGCTCCTCCCCTAAACGAAGCAAGCCTCGATACGCGCTTTACGGAAACGCCCCCTCCGTTACTCGACACACGCCTCGAAGCCTCGGCACATCACTACTGCTAACGTTACAGAGAAGAAGAGCAGCAGAGCCAACCGCCAATAAAAATCAAGAAGAGCAGCGCGCGCTGCCAGAAAGGACAACAAGCTGGAAGAGGAGAGCTCGGGTTTCGACCAGCTTCGAACGGAGCTGACCTGTGATACGGTATGTGTGAATCAAAGTGTTTTGTTTGAACTGGGCGAATCCTTGCCCAGTGAGGCCTTGCCCCGTGAACCTTGCTTTGGTTCACGGTAAAATAAAACTAAGTTTTCCTTAACAAACACAAGACGAGAGCACAATGAACAACTACAGAATTAGCCAGAATGAGAGAAATAGTAACAGGATGGTTAAAATAAACTCATTGTAAAGAAAGATGTTTTGGAATTAACTGGTTTTCAGTGGGTTGTAGTCTCAAAGCTAGATATGAGTTTGAGCATACTAAAGTTTCTCACTAAAAATGGAGTCACTCAGTGACAGGAAAACTGAATGAATAAGAGCATGAACTGAAACTGATGAGGATGGAAAAGATAGTCTCTCCTGTGCGTTTAGCTCCAAACAATTTTATTTGATTTTTTTTGCTAAATATGGCATTTTTAACATCTCATCAGCTGGTGAAAAAGGTTAATATTTATACTAAGATTTTACTAGGAAGAATCCAACTCCTCATCTCAAAATAATTAAATTCCAAACCATCCATCCATGCATTTTCTAACACCCTTGTCACTAGTGGGGTCGGGAGGTGCTGGTGCCCATCTCCAGCTCTTCCCAACGTCTTTCTGCATGGAGTTTGCATGGTCTCCCTGTACATGCGTGGGTTCTCTCCGGGTACTCCGGCTTCCTCCCACAGTCCTAAAAACATGACTGTCAGGTTAATAGGTTTCTATATTCTCCCTACGTGTGAGTGTGTGTGTGTGCATGGTTGTGTGTCCTGTCTGTCTCTGTGTTGCCCTGCGACAGACTGGCAACCTGTCCAGGGTGACCCGCTTCTCGCCCGGAATGTTAGCTGGACATAGGCACCAGCACCTCCCGACCCCACTACCGACAAGGGTGAAAGAAAATGGATGGATGGAAGTCTTAAGGTATACCACTGTACGTTATTTAATGGTATATTTCTTTAATTTCATGATATATTAAGGTTGGTTGATAGCAATAATTATTGGATTAGTTTTTGTTTTAAATATTTTACATATTGTCAAATTGGTGTGACTGTTTTAGTTTCTTCTTGATCTGCTGTACTAATTTTCTCCTTTCACTCCATGTCGATGTTTTTTTATTTTTAAACAGTTATGGAGCAAAGTGGCAATATCTTAAACTGCTGCTGCCCAAGTTGGTCAACAGGCCGTTGCTAGGTAACCACAAGTTACTTGACAAGTCGTTGCTATGTAACCAAAGGGTGAGTGAGTTAGTTGATGCCACCAACTTTTCTTAGCTAGCTGTGAGAGGTTGCGCAGCTAAAGCCTTTCCTCTGTCTAAATCCCCCAGAATGCTGTGCGATTCTGGATCGGGGTTCAGTGAAATTCTGTCAGATGTATTATCTACAGATAGTGATCACGTCTATCACAATATATATTGTAGTTGATTTATTGCACAGTCCTACTAGAACCCAGACCTATATTAGATTAGCATATTGATGGTATGATTGGTTATCATAAAAGTGCTAAGCAACAGTTTGTTCATGGAAGTAGCTTTATTAAGCAATCACTCGTGAATTCAAATTCATGTCTGAAATAAAAACGTGACATAAAAAACATGTGTATTATGTGTGTTGAACGCAAAGTAATGAGGTTTCACATTTAGTAGAAAAATATTATGTATATTTTATATTATAAAAAAATAAAAAGAGTCAAATAAGTCTTAAGGTATACCACTGTACATATTTAATGACACATTTAATGGTATATATTTGATATATACCAAAAAGTGACTGAGTTAGTAGTGATTGAATTAACCAACCTTTCTTAGCTAGCGGTGAGAGGTTGCACAGCTAAAGCAACCTCTCACCGCTGTCTAAATCCCCCAGAATGCTGTGCGATTCTGGATCGGAGTTCAGTGAAATTCTATCAGATGTATTATCTACAGATACTGATCACGTCTATCACAATATATATTGCTGTTGATTTATTGCACAGTCCTACTAAAACCCAGACCTAAAATACTTTGTAAGATTTTGTGTTTTTGCAGTGTACCAGTTAAAGGCTCAATAAAAATCCTCCTCTACATATTTGATTCACTCACTCTAAGTTAGTTGTTATAACATTTTACCTGCAGCTGTTTTTATGGGGTGAAGCCGTTATCTTTTGTACTTCAGTACCAACAGGACAGAGTCAGAGTTCATTTAGTTAATAAATATCTTTCAGGTGAACCTGTTGAAAAGACGGGAGCTGGTATTTCTATAGACACACAGCTACCATGGAGCTGCGTCTCTCCGTCTACGTCCTGCTGCTGCTTTGTGCAACAAGAACTTCAAATGGAGGGAAGATTTTGGTGTGGTACACTGAGGCCAGCCACTGGATCAACATGAAGCCGGTACTGGAGACACTGGTGGACAGAGGACACCAGGTGACGGTCCTGATCCCGAGCGCGTCGATGTTCATGAACAGCAGCGAACCGTCTCGCTTCCAGTACGAACCTTTTAATGTTTCCGTTCCATTAGAGGATATGGAGGATCTTTTGGAGGAGTTTAATCAGTTCTCTATGTACGAGATAGATCACATGAACTACTTCCAGATTTATATCAAATATATGGATATTATGAGAACTGACCTACAGAATAGTCTCAAGATGCTAGACGGTGTGGTGAAATCAGAAACCCTGATGAAGAAGCTGAAGAAGGAAAACTACGACCTGCTCTTTGCTGATCCCCTCCTGCCTGGCAGTGACCTGACAGCAGACATGTTGGGAATCCCTCTGGTCTTTTCTTTACGTTTTTCCTTGGCTCATAACTGGGAGAGGATGTGTGGTCAGCTTCCTGCTCCTCCATCCTTCGTCCCTGGAGTTATGAGCAAACTCACGGACAAGATGGACTTCTCAGAGAGACTGTGGAACGTCCTCTTCTACGTCCTGCAGGACGTCGTGATCGACCATGTTATGTGGAATATGTTCGATGAATACTACTCAGAAGTCAAAGGTGAGCAATTCAACAAGAATCCTCAACATACATAGCTCCCACAAGTCTGAGCCGCAAGTGATCCGTGCCACTGAACCGCCATCTTGGTAGTCCTTTACGTTTGTCCTTAATTGTTTCCAAGCTAGTTGCTTGTGGCTTGTTTATTGCTGTCATAGCAACTCCATAGCAACAGTTCGTGTCCGATATCTACCAAAATGGCTGTGAGCTACAAAGTTCATGGAGAACTACGTATGTGTACACTTATGCGGCACATGAAGTTTGGAAATTGTTTTAGGGGAAGTTTACTACATAAAATGCTTTGTATCAGGAACACCCACCAGTGCCTGTGAGTTGATGGGTAAAGCTGATATCTGGTTGCTGAGAACCTACTGGGATTTTGATTTTCCTCGTCCGTTCCTCCCCAACTTTAAATTTGTTGGAGGGATCCACTGCAAACCAGCTAAACCTTTACTAAAGGTAGGACTTTTTAAAAACAATATAAACGAATTGCATTCTGTCTCCATAGAGAACCAAACCCACTGACTCTAAAACTTTACTGATATTTCAGGACATGGAAGAATTTGTGCAGAGCTCTGGAGAGAATGGCATCGTGGTCTTCACGTTAGGATCCATGATTAAGAACGTAACTACAGAGAAGGCGAACCTAATAGCTTCAGCCCTTGCTCAGCTTCCCCAAAAGGTTGGTAATCTGTCCAATGTTTTCTCCAAATGACCTACATTTATTGTCTGATGCAACTTTTCCAAACTTGGCCCTGATCAGACGGGTGCTGAGACTCACCTACAGGTTTATTGGCTTCATAGGTAACTGTTCACTACTGGCACAAGCAGAATCTAACATTCAATTTATCTGACCTTTATAAATGTAGTAGAAAATCTCATTTTCGATACAAACTGCTTCCAACTTAAAAAATGTCTTAAATTTAATAATTTTTTAACTTTCTAAATGTTAACTATATCCTTTCTCTTGTTTAGGGTTGCTGTAGTTTGATATAAAAGGATGTCCTTAATAAATTAATTATAGCGCTGGACAATATGGCTGAAAAAAATTTCGCGATACGTGTTTCATATCAGTCAATATCAATAATTATTGATTTGTTTTTGTTTTAAATATCTGAAATACTGTTTTTTATTGTTAAGCTAACATGAGGCACAGTGGCGAAACCTTAAACTGCTGCTAAACAGATTGTTGCTAGGTAACCACTAATTACTCAGCAAGTTGTTGCTAGGCAACTAAAGAGTGAGTGAGTTAGTTGATGCTACCAACCTCACTGCAAAAACACAAAATCTTACCAAGTGTTTTTGGTCTAGTTTCTAGTGCAAATAGCGTAGTAAACTTGAAATAGGACAAAACTAACAACATATAGAAATGTGTTTTGAGTTAACAATTATTGATTTTGATATTTGATCACATGTCTATATATTGTTACTTATTTATTGCAAGCCCTACATTGTGTCGTTGACTTTACAGCAATCCCTCTTATTGAGCATGCATATAGCAACAGTGGAGAGGAAAAACTCCCTTTTAACAGGAAGAAACATGTACAAGCAGCCATTTAAATGTACCTGATTGATGAAGAAAAAAAATGTCCGAATGGTTGGGCAATGTTTTTACAAGATAAAGTAGTTTAAATACTCAATAGAGACAGAAAGGTTCATCGATTTCATAAGCAGGATTTTGATTGACAATATGAATGACAATACTCAAATTTTCCGAATCTCCCGGCTCATCAATATGCAAGGATTGAAACATAAAAAACATTTAAATTCTGTTAAGCTTTCTCAAGATTCTGTGTTGTTTCTAGGTACTGTGGCGATACAACGGTGAAAAACCAAAAACTTTAGGTTCCAACACCAGGATATTTAGCTGGATCCCTCAGAACGACCTGCTGGGTGAGTGAAGTTTGTGTCATTCAGAGACAAACGCTGTGTCAGCAGAAATGTTGGGTTGACATTTGTGCGGTCAGACTGCCTGTTTTTGCTGCCAACACTGAAATGTAACAAAGGTGCTCAGCAGAAGTTACTGCAGAGTTCAAGTTATTGATTGAATAAAAATAAATAAAAGCCAACTTACTGTTTAAAAGAAAAACACGCCATTCGCCAAATCCTGTACAGTATAAACATGGGTCAACTCACCGCTTGGCTTAAGACCATTGAAATGTCTTTATATAAAACAGCTTTTATCATTATACGTCGCTGACCTTCAATGGCTTTAGTTTGAAAATTAACTCACACTCACGTGTTTCATGCTTTGGTTTCTACCAGGTCATCCTAAAACCAAAGCTTTCATCACTCATGGTGGGACAAACGGGATCTATGAGGCCATCTACCACGGCGTTCCCATGGTGGGAATCCCCATGTTCGCTGACCAGCCAGACAACATGGTGCACATGGAGGCCAAAGGAGCTGCAGTCATTCAGAACCTGAACTTCATGACAACTGAGAGTCTCAGAGATGCAATCAAGGCTGTCATTAATGACAAATCGTACGTTTTGAATAACAGATTTAAAGAAATGATCAAATCAGTTAATTTCGGCGACTTGAAAGTTTCAGTTTTTGAAGAAATCGACAATACAAGTGTCTCCCAATGAATTTGCATATCACAAAGTGAACCAAGAATCATGATCTAATTTCTGTACGCACAAAAAAAAATCACAAAGTTTAGCTTTGTAAGCTTAAATGTAAAAGTCCACATTTTCAAAATTGTTAGAGAAAAGGTGCTATTGTCTCTAGGATGCACCTTTGAATTGTTGTAAAGGGTTAAAAATGGCTGCTAACATGGTAATCTCCCTATTTGATGAGTTAAAAACTGACAAGTACTTGTACAAACTCATCCACAGATACAAAGAAAATGCGATGCGACTGTCCAGAATCCACCATGACAGACCCATGAGTCCTCTGGACGAGGCCGTCTTCTGGATCGAGTTCACCATGAGGAACAAAGGAGCCAAACACCTGAGGGTCCAGGCCCACGAACTCACCTGGTACCAGTACCACAGCCTGGACGTCCTAGCCTTCCTCCTCATTATAGATCTGCTCCTCATCTTCATCCTCTTCAAGAGCTGCAGCTTCTGTTTCAAGAGATGCTGCAGCAGAAAACAGACAAAGAGAAAAGCTGAGTAACAGACTTTAGATTTTAGTTTTTGGGACCTGGTACCTGTGTTTGTTACCACTGGGACTGGCTTCATGCTGTGTTACTGTTAACAGAGATGTGGAAGCTAAGAAGTCAGAATTTTATGACGGACGTTTAAGGTCACAACAAAAAAGTCCAAAATAAAGTAACACAATTATGACAATATATTACAAGAAAAAAACGTGTACAAGCATAAAGTCATAGAATAATAAAGTTGAAACTATATGGAAATAGTTATAATATATTGAGAATAAAGTTGTACCATAATAGTCAAAATAAAATGACAAATATTTTGAGAATAAAGTCATAGTATTATGACCAATCAATGTTATTCCATTAGGTAGGTGAGGTGAAACTTTACATAGATACACAATAAATATGAATATAAAATGATCCAAAATGGCCCAGTGCTCATTATTTAAAATAGTAAAAACAGTAAAAACAACTGACTCAAGTACAGTATACTCATTAGGACAAAATTAAAAGAAATATAAATATAACGATGCTACATTGAATTTTGGGATCTCAAGGCGACGAAAACGAAGTCATAATATTGCAAGAAAAAAGTTTTTAAAAATCTAAGAATAAAGTCATATTTCGAAAATAAATTCATATTACGATATAATTCTCGTAATTTATTAATATATTTATATATTCAGGATGCCCCAAATACTCCGTAGCAGAATTTCAATATGGCGACGCCCATTGTCTGCAATTCCTTTACTGCACATGCAACTTTAGAAGCGGTTTTCCTTTCTATAAAAAAACACGTTTAATTTTAATTTAGTATAAAAGCGCTACATATAACATTGATTTAAGACGCACTCTTGCTTTTGTGTCTTGAGAAATAAACATGTTTTTTTTCTTACTGTTGATGCTAGGAGCTAGCGGCCATATCAAAATGTGAAGTCCACGGAACTAGTTGGAACTGCTCGAAGTGGGAAATCCGACCTCAGATTGCATTCCAGTTAATTTTTCAGACTGGGAAATCGTTAATTCCCAGTTCCTGTACAACTGGAACAGCATCGAGTTTGTTGGCCTTTCCTGATTTGGAATGATGTCATTATACATTGCACCTGCGCCAACTAGCTGCACCTGAAGCTAATTAGATATTATAAACTGAATTCTCATTGGCTGTTATGACTTAGGGAGGGACAACAAACAAAAAAATTTTATTTTATGCCTTTATTTGGGAACCACTTAAGAGTAGCTTCATCCTTGAGTCTCATAAATATTCATATAGCTATTATACATGGGCTTTAACTCAAATGTCCAATAGCAGAAAACATATCAAATTATAAACACAAATTAACAGCCCTACTTGTCTTCAAATAAACAATTATACATATCATGTTTCATGTATAATTAGTGGCAGTTCCTCATTTTTTCAGTTTTCCATCTTCTTTCATCTTCCACAGCATGAGCTCCATGCAGGCAGCTGCGTCTTCTGCAGTGTCGTGGCCACAAACTGGGAGAAACAGCGGCACACGGATTTAACATGTTGCAGTTTTAAAACACACTCCATTCCTTTATTAGTTTATATTCACTTAGTCTTTTACAGTGATTAAAGCAGCTGTGGTTTAACAGATTATGATTAGAAACAAAACCAGTTGGTTGTAAAGTGGCAACCCACCACTCTCCTGAATAATCCTCCTGAGGTATTCAGCGGTGAGGCTGTTGAGACTCAGCTTGTTGGGTGGACCTAGACGATGGGGGAAGACCACTGAAGTGTCTACTACTGTCCCATGAAGCAGCTACAGCACAAAAACAACAAAAACAAACATCAGAAGCTCCTGTCAGACCCTCCGTAGTTTAATTCATATTCCAACATGCACAGGTGAATAAAAAAGCCAGTAGTGACGCATCAGAAGAATGGTTGGTGTCTTTTGCACATGGATGCTACCATTAGGCGTTCATTTGCCGCTCAAAAACCCTTGATAGACAAAATAACTTGATTGAGCCTTTTTAAATAATTTCATTGTACTGAATACAACAGGGTTTCTGCTGGTTTCACCAACTCACATTTTAGGCGTTTAAGGACCTTATGGATTAAACTTAAAGCTGCAGTATGTAACTTTTACGAAAAAGGTTTTTTGGGGGTTTACACATTTGCTAAAATTGTCTTTGAAAAGAAATCAAGCTCTTCTTTCTTCTCCCAATACTTACTGCAGGAATATATTCAGACAGAAATGACCAATCAGAGCCAGTAGGAGGATCTTAGCGCTGTCAATCACTCTCATGCTCACTCCCTCCTGTTTGCTCTTTGCCAAGTTCATCAACATAGGCTGCCACGAATGCTAAGGCTAGTTAGCATGGCCATCGATGACAACAGATGAATGGTTTTCCTGTTTCTTCACCACTAGCACATTTAACAACATGTACATGAGTGATTGACAGCACCAAAACCCACCTCTCAGCTCTGATTGGTTGTTTCTGACAATAGTAGCTCACTGACGAGGTGGGAGAGATCAATCTTCATATTATAATGTTACAACACGGCAACAGTTTTAACATAGACGGAAAAAAATAATAATTTTTTGTACTGCAGCTTTAAGACCAGAATCATGACATAAATGTACAAAAAAATAAATAAAAAAAATACACATTTTATGTTTTAGTAGTTGCAAGCTTTTTAGCACAAATACACGTAAAATATGGGTTTGCAACAGAACGTGAGCCAATAGCAAAGATAAACGTCTTCCAGCCAGTTGGCAATAAATTTATACTTTCCAAAGATAAACATAAAAAAGCTGGCTAGCTAGCAAAGGTATGCTAGCAGCTATTTAGCGGTAGCCTAAATCACAGAAGACGTTTGCGTGACCGAAATGTCCAGCACGAAAACTAAACTACATAGAATATTACAAATTGCAAAGTCCTACCAGCTAAAATTTAAGACTTGAGATTCATTTAAGCCAACTTACATTTTTAAATGAATTTCAGACATTTTAAGGCCTTAATTTAAGTCTAAGACATTTTAAGGATAAAGACACCATGAATAAAATTATGGCTTATTTAAAGCTTCATGTCTCTAAAATATTAGGCATTAATTTAAATAAACAGGGATGAATGCAGCTGGAACAGCTAGTGTGAAAACAGTCAGAATTAAAATAGATTTAGAGAACAAAAAAAATAAATAAATACAGAACTGCCTGATATTTGAGCAAGAATCCCAAATTTCAGATCATTATCCTCCTTTAACAAAGAGGGGGAAAAAAACAAATGTTAGCAACAGTCACCTTCAGTAAACAAAGGTCTGTTTCCAGGCCATGTCCAACGAGAATAGTGTCAGCACTGATGAAGCTCAACAGAGTCTCTTGGACCTCCCTGAGGGAGGTGTGGTTACCTTTCACATCCTCCTCACTGATGCCTGAAAACCTACAGACAGTTTAAGAGCAGAGGGAATGAATAAAGAAAGTTGGTGCAATGGGAAAAATGAGGAAAAGCAGCCAAAAGCGCTGAATTACAAACAACCAAGACAGCAACATATCCAAGACGTTTTTGGTTCAACTTTCCAAAGATTGTTAAATTCTTCTATGTTAACTTCAGCAACAGTTGTAGGTTTTAATTTTATATGCCATAAAACTGGTCTAAACAAAAACTATAAATATTGTGCAAAGCAAGATGAATATGTAAACTAAAAAATGGAGTGAAAAAAGTGAGCGAATCTGCTTGATTTCTGTGTAACTTCTGTCCAGCTTGACTGAAATATGAGCAGTTATGTTAAAAGTTGATTTTTTTAAGCTACAGAAATATGAGGAAAAGTTACAACTTACATTCTGAATGTAATATTACTTTTCTCTAAAATAAAATTAAAGAAAAGTAATTATTTGGGATGCACAAATGTGAAAATTTGGGCCAATTTTTATACCCAACTTTAATACTCCTGTTATGACAGCATCTATCAATATTTTATGTGATCACTTGATTAATCGTCACAATACTTTATTACCAAAGTAATCATCTACAACAGCTGTGAAAAAGAAACAACAAAAAAAGAAAAACAAGTTCCTCTGCCTTCTCCCAGTGCTAACTATAAACAACCAATCAGAACCAGGAGGGTCTTAGTGCTGTCAATCATGCTTGGGTACACAAGCATGATTGCTTGGGTACTCTCCCCATTACATAGCCTGTTATGAATGCTAAGGCTAGTTAGCATGGCCACCAATGATGGCAAATAAACTGTTTTCCTGGACGGTAAGTTGTTTCTCCTCCATTAGCACATCGAGCAGCACGTGCACAAGCTTGACTGACAGCGTTAAGACGCTCCTCCTGGCTCTGATTGGTTGTTTTTGACCGGGAGTGGTGCAATTCTTCAGATGGCAGTAGTACAACTGGGAGGAGGTGGAGGAGATTTATCTTTTCACAGATTATCCGTCTGATAAACGTCATTTATTGCTATTAAGTTATGATTTGTTTTATATATATATATATATGTAAAAAAATAAAATAAGAGTTGCATACAAAAAACAAAAAGAAAGACCATAGAGCTGGTCAATAATAAAAAGGGATTGATGATTTTGATGCCAATAATTTTTCCAGATTTTATTTCATTGATCATTTTTATTTGTATTTTACATACAAATAAAAAGATATTTTTTTTATGAAAATGTATGCAATTTCTTCATCTTTTGCGAGAGGTCAATGTCATTTTCTATAAACAAATTCTGGCTGAATAAAAATTCTGCCTATAAATCTGCTAAGGGAATGATTACCTTTAACTTTAATGCTAAATTAGACCAACTGCAGACATAAACTGGGCGCTGGACTCCGTCTGTACAGACGTTACCTGGTGTTATAGTCGATGACCTCATTATCAGGTCTGACAAACGTGTCGTAGACGACCAGCAGACTGGAGCTGGTCACCGTCACTCTGGACAGCTCCAGGCCCTGAACAGTGTAACACTGAAGCCATTCGCACAAGGTTTTAATCACTTATACACACATTCTAGAAAGAGCCGAACATAAATAAATGTTTTTATAAGTTACCATTTCACAATCCAAGGAATAAACGCCAGGACAGCTGGAGTCTGAGGGGTGTCTGGGTGCTGTAGATACAAACCCATCCAGGCTGAGGTAATCATGGACATGCAGCTGGGTGAAAAAACAAGAAAAATCAAACTAATGTTAAACTTTTATTGGTCCTTTTTAATCAGTGAAATGTGTGCCCACTAAATGTGTTCTGACCTTAAATATTTGACATCCCGGCGCTCCCATGACTCCCTGACAGCAGCTGTAGAGAGTTTCCACCCCACCTGGAACTGCAGCAAGCAAAACACTGTTGATGCTTCACTCTGTTTGCACATGATCCATTTTAACTGGCTTATTCAGTCTCACTTGTAATATATTTTATATTTCCCCATTTGCAGTAGGAATGGGCGATAAATCGTTTATATTGAGCAACTAAATTTTTAGAAAATCTGGATTTTTTCCAACATTCACTTCTTGGGTTTCCGCAGTTCAGAGCAACGTCAGAACGCCCAGGGCGGCCATCTTGTGTTTTATTTGGACAGAATAAAGGGACAGGAGATGATTTAAAAAAAAAACAAAAAAAAACAAGATAATAGTTTCAAATCATAATATTAGCAGAAAAAAGTTTTAATATTACTAGAATAAAGTCAGACAAACTAGAAATTTCATGAGAACGCCAACACAAAAAATAAAATAAAAATGAGGAATTATGAACAGTTTGTGAAGTATTTTGGTATAAGTTTTAGAGATAATCTTTAATAGAAATACTAAATAATTTAGCATCAAATTATGTAGCAGGACTTTGAAACAATGGTGCAAACAGTGTAGGAAAAAAAGGTCTACATGAACTGACATCAGATCCCGACAACTAAGCTCCTTTCTCATTAAAATAACATTTTCACATAATTTAAAGATGTCTTTTTTCTGGTAAAATTGTGTCTTTTCTGCTAATATGACTATATTCTTATAATTAAACAAAACTTCTCATAGCCTTGCCTTAATACTCTCGCAGTACAAGTCACAGAAGGGATGACTGAAATAAAGGTCACCTTTTCAAATAAAAATCTGATTTTATTTTTCAGCCATCCCGGCCTGATTTGCAGTACTTCAAACTACAGCAGACCCTGAAAACAAGCCGGCTGCTGACCTCGGTTTGTAACTCCTTTCCCGTAGTGGTAGTTGCACTCCTCTGTTCTGAGATGTTTCCCCGTTTTGCCAACAGAGTAGGTGGCCCCACATCGACAGCAGATCCTTTTCAGAGCTTTTTAAAAACACAAAAAGGTAATTTAAAGAGATTTAAGCAAAAGTTTGCTCCAAATCCACGAGTTGAATGCGCCCTCTGGTGGCTCAATAAGGGAACTCCAGGTAACACAGCCGAGTTGGATCACTTTACTTACAGCCTGTGTTCACTTTCTTGTCAGTAAAAAGAACAGCAGAACCGGGTTTTTCTGGGTGCTGGACAGGATAGTTGTTTTCTATCATTTGTTCGTCAGTCAAAGTGTAACCCTTCAAGATTTCATACAACACAAAATCACCTGCTGAAAGAAGAAAACACTCAGAAGAGGTTTCAATTTTTACAAAATTCAGGAAAATAAAATATTCTCACCATTTTCCTTCATCTTCCTTTGGTTAAACGGGATGTTACCTTTTGGTCTTTGACTCTGGGTCTGTTTTTCCTCTGTGTGACAAAACGTAGATTAGAATTTAACTCAGCTAAATGTTATATTAAGTCAGCTCTGTTCTAAATATCAATAATACATTTATTTTTTTTCCTACTTTTAGCAGTAGCGCTTTGGTTCTTGAGTCTCTTGAGGGCGTTCACTGCAATGCTCAGGTATTTCAGTTTGTTCACGCTGCGATTGTACACACTCTTCTCCTCCGTCAGGGCCTGCCATCAGTAAGCACCAGGATGAATCATAATAAATACTAAGAATCATGTCAGTAAAGAGTAAAGGGGGCTGAATGTTCACCTTCTCAAAAGCTTCATTGACATCAGCTGTCGTTTTGAGAAACTCCTCGGTGAACATGTTCACGTAACGCTGGCGGACGTCATGAGGCACTTTGTCCTTCGCTGCCTCGCTTTGCTGCTTCAGTTTTCGTTTAACAGGAAGTGGCTGAAAGGAAATACTGTGAAAAGCATCGTCCCCCATTTCAAAAGTCTTCTGTTTATACTTTTAGTCCCAATTGTTCATATTAAGCACATTAAAATATCAAAGGCTATGTTCACACAGCAGATCTTGATGCCCCATTTCATTTTTTTGCAGAAATAAGTTTGTTTTTTTTCCAGGATAGTCGTTCATACTACTAATTAAATTCAACCGTAATCAGACGTCTGTGTGAACGGTTTACAACCCCAAAGTGACCAGAACGCGCAGAAGAAGAACGTTGACGTCACACAGCAGCGCAGCGTTTACAGAAGTAATAATGCAGTGAGGTGTTTATGGACCGATTTTAAAGTTTCTTCAGCAACGAGAGCCAACAAGATCATAACAAGAAGAAGGAAACTAATAAAAAGAAAGTATGATTAACAGAAAATGGCTTTTTGTGGAGCATTTATTGTAATCTCTTTGAAAACAATCCGATTTTTATCTGAATTAGTTTCATACAGAAGTAGCATAAATAAGATTTTGTTTTTCGGGTGAAAAGATGAGAATAGTGAAAAAGTTGGCCATCGGTCGCATTTGCCGCCTGTGTTAACGTAGCCAAAGAAAACCTGAATAAATACAAACAATTTTTAAATAATTATTACATGCATTAAAAATAAATTCAAACCAGCCTAACATTTTTTTTTTTTTTGCACATCAGAATCTCTAAATTGTACGAATTAAAGCCCAATGCAGAGAAAAAAAATCCTCCAAACTGCACTGCCAGTCAAACCAGTAATTAGGTTTAGGGAGAAATTACTTTTCCACAGAGAATTGGGGTGATTTAGCTGTACGTTTTTCCACATCTACTTGTTTTCTACCTTGACAGCTGCCTGAGTCGCAGCTTGAGAAGCTGTGGAAGCGCCGACTGTCGCCTGGACAGACGATCCAAAAGCCGTGCTGACCGCAGGTCGTCGCGGCGGAGCAGCGATGAGCAGAGGCGCCGTGGAGCGATATCTAGGCGGAGCGGAAATCGCAGCTGGAGCGGCCGTTTGCCTGACTGCGTTAGGGTTTGGATGGACCCGACTCACTGGAGTCAGAACCGATGAAACTGGGCTGGATGAGGAGGTGGCAGAGAGAGGGAAGCGGCCCTGAGGCAGGATCAGGTGAAGGTCGCTTTCCACTTCGATAACCGCAGTTCCCAGAGGGACGCAGTTCAGATAAGCTGAGGAGCAGAAAAACAAGCAGAGAGACTCAGGGGAAGATACAAACAAACAAACATTAAAATAGTACAACACACATTTCTTATGATGGCTTTTTAAACTCAGAAATAGTGAGATTAACCTCAGAGATTTTCTAGAAAAGATATTGAAATTTCTGAGCTTGAAAAGTTGAACATTTGCAAGGAAAAAATAAGTTTTTTAGATTAAAACAAACTTCAAAATTTCTGAGTTTCAAAAGTCCAACATTTTTACTTTTTAAACTCAGAAATTTCCACTTTTTCTGGAAATTTTTTTGAGTTTAATCTAAATTTCTTTTGCATGTCAAAGTTTTTCTTTTAAATGTTTGACATTTGGAGCTCAGAATTTTAATTTCAGAAATCTAGAAAAACGCTGAAATTTTTGAGTTTAAAGAAAAAAAAAAAAGCTCAACTGATTTAGAGCAGTAATTAAGCCAAAACAATACAAAAATAGACACATTCTGCATTTTAGCTAAAACAAATAAAAATTAAAAAAACTAATGCTCTACTCAAAACTCAAGTGGAATAGTTTTAGCTTCACCTGATTCAACTCCTGATTAAAAAAAATCTCGCATTAAGCACCTTTTCCTATCCAATTATTGACTCGTTAATTCAAAATTTAACATATAAATGCACTTTAAAACACTTCACTTTCTCCAGAAACTCACCCTTTTGACCTGGATAAGACTGAAGGTTTTTCTGGATTGGAGTTGAAGCAGCAGGAACGGTTTGCATCTCTGGTGTTTTCTGACTCACTGAGGAAAGAAGATTCTGGCCCGGTTTAGCCGGAGCAGCTGAGGCCCGGTACGGAACCTGCTGGACCTTAGAACAGATGGACGGCCGGGAGACAAACCCTGAAGCTCCAGGCTCCCGCAGAGGAACCAAAACCTGAGGCTGAGGTCTCATCTTGGCCAGTGGCTGCTAAGTGGAAAAGGTTAAACACTGTAAACTCATTTTGAGCCGCATCAAGATCATAATGTTCTAAAAGGGCCGGTTCTACCAGAATGTGTAGATAAAACCCATTAACACAACGCTAAAATATTAATAAATAGCTGTTTTTGCATTTGATAAATATTTAATTTTTTTATTCCAGTTACTTTTTGCAATCAAAATCACCAATTTTGGGAGCTAAATTATAAATATTTGCAATATTTCCACTTATTACTTTCTTTAGATGTGATGAAATAATATTTAAGCACACAACTGTTATCTTGAAAGTTCAATTATGCGTCCCTCTGGAGTCTAGAGGGTAGAGCGGGGCAATAAATCAATAATATATATTGTGACAGACACATGATCAATATCAACAGATAATATGGCCAATAGAATGTTCAATAATTTCACCGAACTTCGATCCAGAACCGCACAGTATTCTGGGAGCTGTAGGCAGAGGAAAGGCTTTAGCTGCTAAACCTCTCATAGCAAGGTTGGTAGCAACAACCAACTCACTCATTTGGTTACCTAGCAACAACTTGCTGAGTAACTTGTGGTTTCTTAGCAACGACCTGTTGAGTAACTCGCGCAGCAACAGTTTAAAGTTTCACGACCGTGCCTGTAACTGCTTAAGAATAAATAACAGCGTGAAAACTGTGAATAACACAGGAGAGGTCACAGCACCAAATTGGTAATATTTCAGATATTTAAAACAAAAAACTAATCAATAATTATGAATGAAACGCTTAAGTTGTGATGTGTTTTTCAGCCGTATTGTTCAGTCCTACTAGAGGGCCACAAAACAAGCTGTGCTGGGCCACATTTGGCCCTCGGGCCTTGAGTTTGTCACGTGACATTGAACTACGATGTTTGGAGCGTTTACCTCAGAGTTCTTGGCTTCGTGAGCCAACCTCTTCCTCCCGGTTAAAGTTTGAGTTGCATCGTTCACCTCCGGTTTTTCCACTTCGGCTCTAATCTGGAACAGAAAAAGTGAATCAGAAAATCTTCACGCTAAATTAAAAACTCGTTTCGATACACCTACAGACGCGCCGCTCTGCTCCTCGGCGTTTGACTCCATGAAGATCCGGTAGCATTCCTCCATCGGGTCGCTTTCAGAAAGCTCAGAGTAATTGTCCTCATCTTCATGATCTTCATCCTCAGGACTGGAGTCTATTATTATCACAGCTTCATCTTCCTCCTGCAGCAGCTGCTCTGTTGAGTCAGATCTGCTGTGTCGATTCACAGATGTAACTTTGTGAATCTGAATCTGGCCGCTGCCTTGTGCTGCCTCCACTTGTTTCTGGTTGGTGAAAACTTTCGTCTTTGTTTTTTCACCATTTTGTAAACAGCATAACTGGTTCAGAACCTGGAGTTTGTCCTGGTCCATTATTGAGGTTTGTTTAAGTTGAGTGGTGGGATCTGATCGTTTACAAGCAAGTGAAGTTTGAGATTTTAAATCTTTTTTCTGAACTTTATAAGTCAGCTCAATCAGAGGATTGCTTGGTTGATCTGAGGGGAAGGAAAAACCTCCAAGTTCAGTCCGTTTCTTCTTCCTTTCAGGGGACTGGAAACCAGTATTCTCACACTCTCTTTCAAACTCTTCTAAACATCCAGTTAAGTCAACTACATTCCCGTCATCATTGCTGCAATATTTTGTTTTATCAAAAGTAGAAGACACAGGATGGATCTCAGGGACTTTGCTTGCATCATCACAGGAAGCAGCATTTACCACCTTCGTTTTTACCATCTGAGGTTGAGAGTCAAGATAAACATTCACCGTCTTAATCTCCTTCGAGTCTCTTTCTGTATTTTGGAAGGATTTTCCCAAGTCAGCAGTGTGTTGAGTTTGATCCAACGTTTTGTCAGGTGACAGAGAAACATCAATAACCAGGACACCATCTTCAGTAGAGTCGTCGTCGAGGATTTCTGGGGATTGCGGTGGGTGCATCTGGGTTTGATGAGTGGATGGCTTTTCACCAAAAGACCTGGAGCTCTCCCCGTCTGGTCGGCTCTTCACTTCCTTTCCTGATGAGCTGTAAGAATGCAAAGCAGCAGAAAAGTTGGACAGCGGATCGTACTCTAAATCAGTCCTCGGCTTGGAGTTGTCGACCACATATTTCTTTGCTTGAACGTGGGATTTATGGTTTTTGCTAGAAGAAAATCCATAGGAAAGGTTTGTTTCAAACTTTGTTGAGAGTTTATTGCTGCTTTTGCCCGCCTGGTTAGTCCGATAGCTTGA
This sequence comes from Xiphophorus couchianus, assembly GCF_001444195.1. Lineage (NCBI taxonomy): Eukaryota > Metazoa > Chordata > Actinopteri > Cyprinodontiformes > Poeciliidae > Xiphophorus > Xiphophorus couchianus. Next base: position 7,275,198 of record NC_040239.1, read on the forward strand.
GAGGCGCCGCTGCTCCTGCTCCACTTCGTGCCTTACAGATTCAATCTCCTTATCGAGTCGCTCCAGCGCATGCAGGGAGTTGTCGTTAACTGTTGTAAAATTGCTGTCACACTGATCCCCTGTTAGCCACAAGAAAAAAATAGATATTACTATTTGGTGTGTGCAACACACACCAGGTATAAATAACTCCTCAGTGAAATTAACAGTAGCTGAGTTTCCATTACAAATGTTCACAAAACCTTGTCGATATTCTGCTAACAATGAAAAAACACAATTTTGCAAAGTTTCTATTACATAAGAAAACCTGTTAAAATCACATGTGAATAAGTTTGTTCACTTAAGTGTTTAAAAAACATGATACACCATCATCCTCCTACTATTTCCACTAGTGGCAACATCTGGTTGTTGATCATGTGGCTTGTGTGATGCAAAAAAGTGTTTCCATTCCAGTTTTGCGAAATATTCTGTTTTGATATGGCTGTGGAAAAATAAAACTTCATCCAAGTGCAAAACCTTTGTATAGAAAAGTATGAACTTTTTTTTAATTGGTGCGTTTCCATTAAGCAAATTTATTTTTGTAATTCCAATTTTAAGGTTAATAGAAAAGCATCAGAAAATTTTCCATAGAGATGGCCAGACAAGTAAAAAATATAAATATCAATGAATTTTTAATTTTCTACATATATGTATTTATTTATTGAGTTGTACATTCATGTCTTATTTGAAAAAGATGAGTATGTATGCCTTTCTATGACCTGAACATGATTCTCTGGGGAGGCAACATTTTTCAAAAAGGGATTGTGGCACCCCGTGTCCCCCCCCTTTGGGGTGCCACTGGAAACTGAAATGCATCTAGAAAAGCTTAAAAGATTAAAAAAATCTCCATGCATAATTCAATGCAAAAAACTTCCACCAACAAATCTTTAACTTCTGTGTTTCTGGTGTACGATTATACCAAGGAGGACTCTGTGATCCAACACAAACATGGATCAGAGAGACGTTAGGATCATTGACCCAAACTTGTGAAATATGATAAAACACAAAGTATTGTCCTGCTCATAAAGAATGAGCTTTAAAAATACTACACCCATTTTTCTTAGTAAACCCCCAACAAAATAAATGTACCCAAGTTAAAGGTTGGTTTTTTTCTACATTTTCCAGTGTGGGATCATGTTACTGCAATGAAATTAAATTCAACAATCATCTACCAATAGTTACCAGGTGTAGAAAATAACTGACAGGAACAGTTAAAATTTACTTTACTTTTAAAGTACCCGAAATCACTTTATGAGCGCTAATATTGGGCACAGCAAATCTACAACTATAAAATACTTTTTTTTCTTTTTGATAAATCTAAAATGTTTGGTTTTAACCTTAATTTGATTCATCTTGGCTTTCATAATCTCTCAATGACTTCAAAGCTTAGTAGATAACGTTTAAACCAGGTGAAAGGGTCACATCATGCGGAAGTCTTTTTCTTTCTTTTCATGTAAAATGTGCTGACGCATCAAATTTAACATTAGAAACATCAAGTTAACTCGTGTAAACTCCACTGACCTGTTAAATCCACCACGGGTGATTTATACAAGCCACCAAACGTTCCCCTCGATTCTGTGGCGTGTTTGTATAAACAATGAGGCCTCTCACAAAGCCCACGTAGCGAAAAAGGACAGTTTATGTGAATAAAAAGACCAGAGGACGGAAACATGGCGGAAAATTGTCGAAACAATTAGACAACATTAACAGCGAACCTCAGCCAGCCGGGCGTTAAGCACCGATTTATATATGCTTTGGAAACGTCGCGATAAATTATGAAATTAAATAATTATTAGAATAATTAAACAAATAATTATAGAGATGTACCACATACATATTTATAATAATTCAGCTTAGTTTCATTGACTTAAACATTGTTTGTTTGTTCCTTCAGATGATTTTACGTTCCGCAGTAATTCATCCACAACGTTAGATGGCGCTGTTGTATACTATTGAAATAGACTGTACATTCTTCATATTGTGAGTGGAAACAAGGAACAAAAAATGAAGCACTAATGTTTATCAGTTCATTTTTAACAATCATATATATATATATATATATATATATATATATATATATATATATATATATATATATATATATATATATATAAACAATGACTTATGCCCATTGCAGTTATTAAAATGGTGATATCTAAGACAAAAATGAAAGGGATCTGTAAATAAAAATCAGATAAAGTTGTATTTAACAATCTTGAACTAGCTCAAAAATATACAGAATAAATTAATTAAACTCAGTTTTAGTTATTGTGATTACACTTTTCAGCTACATTTTAAAATTGTTATTATTAGAGTCAATCCTATATTAGGGAATGAGGTTGAGGGAGGGTAGTGAAAGGATTTAAACACTATTTAAAGTGTTTTATATGACAGTCTGGTGATGAAGACGTTATCTAAACTTAGTAAGACATATGGAAGTTGACAGCGTTCATTCATTGACAGTTATTATCCAACATTATCCTTTTTTGATTTTTATTTTGCTTTGCTAATCTGTATATAGACTATCAGGTAGTCCATATTTTTTAGAGTAAATCGTTGTAATAGTTACTGATTGGTTATTAATTCATTACTTACAGCTGAAACTTGTGGAATATTTCTGCCCACTTTTTTCAAGTCAGAACAAAATGCCACTCTCAATATGGCGGCGACGTTGACGTTTGATCCGGATGCTCACGTTACCTCCCCTGTCTATGCAGCGAGCACCTTCGGGACGTCACGCCTGGTGCTGCAGAGTAAATAAACTCGCTGACATTAATCTTTCTGAGATGGATAACAGTGACGTTGAGGTGGAGGAAGATGAAAGCGAGTGGAAAACTTGTTTCGTGGATTCAGCTGCTGTTTGTCCCGCCACTTCTCCAGCTGCTGCTTCTGGTAAACTCTGAAGTCTGACTCCAGAAACCTAAGTTCACTTGGAGCTATGACGAATATTGTGTGTGATTTGTTTTGTGGTCTATTTCAGGGCCAGTCATTAAGATTCCTGGATCTGCACACAGAGTTATTCTGCATTTTGACCTGGACTGCTTTTATGCTCAGGTGGAAATGATCAGAAACCCAGCTCTAAGAGATGTCCCTTTAGGTACAAAGCCGGTGAAGAATATAAAAATCATTGTTCTCTGGGTAACAATTGAAGCCCGTTCTCTTATCATCAGGTATACAGCAGAAATACATCATAGTCACCTGTAACTATGTGGCCAGGGAGCGGGGCGTCACCAAGCTGATGTCTGTTACTGATGCTAAGGAGAAATGTCCTGAACTGGTGCTGGTTAAAGGAGAAGACCTGACACACTACAGAGAAATGTCCTACAAAGTCACAGGTAAGCTTGAGGAATATTTCACGAGGCTTTTTAAAAGAAAAAAAATGTGAGAAATAATTAAAACACCCCATTAATTAGAAGTCTGTAGACACATCTTTTAGAAGCAAAAACCATTCAGACTGTTTTTTGTTAGCTTATTTAGTTTACATTTCTATTTATGTATTATGTATTTTCTTTGACGCATTAAACATATTGTGTGATGTATTTATATATTAATATTTTTTAAAGTGTATAATGGAAAGTTTAAAAATAAATAAATAACATTAAAAAAAGGGAAAGCAAAACATTTTGAATATTTTTTGCTTATCATTACTGAGGTATTTAAAAATAAATCTGGATATTTTTTGGCAATATTACCCCCCTCTTTTTAAAATTCCTAAATTTCCACATAACTTTATATTTTGGTTCCATCTGTTGCTGTGATTTTTAAATATTAAATGATTGATGTTTTGATCAGCTACTCAGTACTTGAGTAATTCTTTACCAAATACCTTCTTACTCTTACTTGATTAGTTTCTTGGACAGTTACGTTTCACTTATTAAAATATGTTGAAGTAGTGCTAATATCACTTAAGTACAATTTTTGTGTACTCTATCCAGCTCTGGTTTGGGTTTGTCGTAAGAAAGGGGATTTTAATTTTTAAGAAACCAGAATTTAGTGGAAAAGATTTTAGCCAACTAGCAGGCAAAGGCCAGCAAATTTCTTTTGAAATTTTGTCGTCAGCAGCTGTAAAACGGAAAACTCTTTAGATTGTTGACGATTAATGAAGTTGTGTTTTCTGCAGCAAAACTCTCAAATATTTAACATTTCTTTGCTTACCTTGCCTTTCTGCTTCCTGCTCAGAGCTCCTGCTGTCTTACTGTCCGCTGGTAGAGAGGCTTGGATTTGACGAAAACTTTGTGGATGTCACAGAAATGGTTGAACAAAGATTGGCTGGGATATCGGAGACCGACAGCCTCTCATTTAAAGGAAATGTCTTCAATCATTCCAGTAAGTTAAAAACGTTCTTCTGGTTTGCAGCTGAACATCTGGCTTACTGAAACTGGCTTGTGAAAGAGCCAAGATGCTAACATCTGTGAAATATTTGCCTGGCAGTTTCAGTTTCACACCTACAGGTTCTCCTTTAGCCTGTTTTCCTTCCCCTCTGCAGGTGCTGATGCTAACGCTAGCCACCATCCAGGGCTGGCTATTGGTTCGCACATTGCAGCGGAGATGAGAGACGCGATACGCAGCAAGATCGGCTTGACTGGTTGTGCTGGCGTCGCCACAAACAAGCTGCTGGCCAAACTGGTTTCAGGCACCTTCAAACCAAACCAGCAAACGGTTTTACTGCAGGAGAACGTCGGAGATATTATGGGATGTTTGAGTGGCCTCAGAAAAGTACCAGGTGCCCATCCTAAAACATTTCAAAGCTGGATTAACTCATTCAAAGTTTTTTACAATTAAACTTTTTAAAACAAAAGCTTAACAGTAAAAAAAAAAAGTTTAACTGATCTTGTATTATAGAGAACCACATTCATAAGTATTTATATGAAGTAATTTCTCATAGGACTGGGCAGTAAATCAATAACAATTCTTATAGTGATAGACACAAAATCAATATAAATAGATAATGCCTCTGATGGAATATTCAATAATAACGCACAGCCCTCTGGTAGGTGTAGGCAGAGGAAAGGCTTTAGCCGCTCAACCTCTCACAAGAAAGGTGGCATCAACTAACTCACTCACTCTTTGGTTACCTAGCAACAGCCTGTTGAGTAACTGGCACAGCAGCAGTTTCAGGTTTCACCACTGTGCCTCACAACTGCTTAAAAATAAAAAAACAACAACATTGAGTAAAAACTGTGGACGAAACGGAAAAGGTCAGCACCAGCTTGGAAGTATTTCAGATATTTAAAGCAAAAAACGAATCAATAATTATTGATGTCAAATTCATATGAAATGTTTATATTGTCCATAACGCCCTAATTTCTCTATACTTTTGCCATCTATTTGTAGGGCCAGCTGTCCTGATGAAAGAATGAAACAAGTCATAAACTTTGTCTTTTTTTCACTCACAACCAATTTCATCTTAAGCAACTTTCAGTAAAAGGGATGCAACTTTAAAAAGCATAAATAACTGGGCCATCGGCGTACAAATGATTCTGTTTGCAGTTGCCCCATCTCATTTCGAAGTATAAGGAATAAAAGGAGGCTTAAACACATCCCTGGGGAATACCTTCAGATGTTTTAAATGGTGTTGATGTCGCATTTCTGTGTTTCTGGGATTTCTTTCAGGCGTGGGCCACCAAACGGCCAAGAGGCTTCAAGCTTTGGGGTTAGTCAGTGTGAAAGACCTGCAGCTCTACCCTCTGGGTGACCTGGCGAGGGAGTTGGGGGCTACCACCGCTCAGCGCCTGAGGAATCTGGCTCTCGGCATTGATGAATCAGCCGTCACACCCACTGGGGCCCCACAGGTAGTACTCAGCCCCAAATTTACCTCCACAAAATAAAAATTGTGGTTTACTGAGAATACTTTTTAAATTTCTTATTAATTAAATAATCCTGCAACCAAAAAACCAAGAAAAGTGCTTCTTAATTTACAGATTTACTGCTTGTTAATTTAACTCTGCAGTCAATCGACATTGTAATAAATGGGAAAATTATCATCTTTCTTTTGTGACTTTTACTTATTATTAATATATATACATATATATATATATATACATTTGTGTGTGTGTGTATATATATATATATATATATATATATATATATATATATATACACACACACACACACACACACACACACATAGACGCAGGGATATGGAAATTAAAATACTTCACACTCAAAATCTAAATACTTTTTGTCCTTTCAAACTCATTTGTTTTATCACTAAGAACTCTATACAGAAAGTGTAATGTTTGCAAACTCGAATATTGTGATTGATATTCATATTATAAGTGAATGTTGGTGTATTTACTGGCCACATTGTTGTCCTCTTTATGTTCCAGTCTCTTAGTGATGAAGACTCCTTTAAGAAAATGTGTTCAGTGAAGGAAGTCATGGCAAAGATCTGGGAGCTGCTTGGCAGTCTGGTGGAAAGGTCGGGTCATCACTAAATCCGTGTGTTTCTAGAATGAAACATAATTTTTCTTTTAAAATTGTGTTTTGCTTGTAAAAACCAGGATGCACAAAGATGGCCGTCAGCCTCAAACCTTCAGGCTCACAATACGAAGATACTCAGCGACCAACAAGTGGTTCAGTAGGGAGAGCCGCCAGGCCCCGATCCCAGGCGCCGTCGGGCAGAAGATCGTCTCTGGTAGGCTGAAGTTACAGGAAATAAAACATTAATATCGCTTTGAAGGATGCCCAAAAGGATGTAATGGTTGTCCGTTTATACATGTGCAAATTTGAACTACATGTTTTTGTTAAAGAAGTAACATTTTCAGGTTTTGTTCTAGTTTTTGATTGTAAATGATGAGTGTAAGAGCTTTCTTTGTTTCCAAAAACTTGATGCGAAAATTCCCCATGCGTCTAAATTCTTTCAGTTATTATTGCCAAATGAAACCATTTTTAGGTTCATTATATCCATTAAAGATAAAATATCTTACTTTTTCAACATGTAAAGCCAAAAAAGTGAATTTGATGCACTTTGAACTTCGTTTTATAAAATCAAATAAGGTTAGAGGCGTAAGGTTAGTTGCATAAATGGAGATATTCTATTTTTCCTTTCATTTTGGGGAAAATTCAAAATGATCAATTATCCCCAGGGAACATTGAAGACGCTGTTTCGCAGCTGGTCCCGTTGGCTGTGAAGCTCTTCCATAAGATGGTGGACAGCAGCGCGGCATTTCACCTCACACTCATCAACGTCTGCTTCAGTAATCTGCAGAGCAGAGGGCCGGCTGCGAGCGGGAAGGGCGCCATAACGTCATTCTTCACGCAGAGCGCATCACCCAGGAAATCCCAGATATCGTCCACACAAAACCAGGTAATCATGGTCTTTAATGCAACTTTATTTAGCTGTTAATATCTTTGGAGGTATGAAATGCATGACTCCACCACCTCCTTGCTGACATCACAGTTGTGTTGGGATGTAGTGGCCATCCACCACCAATCCACTACTGTGTCCATCTGGACCATCCAGGGTTGCACAGCAGTCATCAGTGAACAAGTCTGTTTGAAAATTAATCTTCATGTACGGCTGGGCCCACTGTGACCGTTTCTGCTTGTGAGCTCTGGTTAGGGGCCCAATAGTAGGTTCATGCACCGGAAGCCTCTGGAGGATCCTCCACCTTGAGGTTCCAGAGGCTCCAGCAGCTTCAAATAACTGTTTGCTGCTTTGTAAGGGCATTTTAACAGCTGCTCTCTTAATCCAATGAATTTGTCTAATAGAAACCTTCCTCATTTTGCCTTTATCTGTACAAACCATCTTTGTTCTGAATCAGCCACAAATCACTTCAGAGTACGATAACGCTTCAGTTTTCTTTAATATCTAATGTTTTCATACCTTGTCATACAGCACTACACTATCTGATGATTTTCGTCAGCAGAGAAATCCTGCCATATTGCTTGAAACCTGTGGCCTGCTTAATAATGTGGAACATCCTTCTTAAGTAGATTTCCTTTAATTGAGCTCACCAGACAAACTAATCAACCAGCTCTCTGAAATTAATTATAGTGATTCAAAGAGCCCTGACACACAATATCATCTATAAATTTAATAGCACAACAAAAAAAATTATCTTTATGACACTTAATCCAATTTGCATAATAATTTGGAACACAGTGTATAATATTTATGAAATGACATCAGCTTTCAAAAACAAAACTTATCAATAATGTTGGTATGTTTGTTTTCATGTCACTTCCTTTGTTTTTGTGGCCTCCTAAAAATTGTAAAAGTTTTTTAATCATAAGTGAATAAAAATATAGTTACATTTTTTGTAATTCCGTAACCAAAATTTTCCACTTTTTATGAATAAAAAAGAAAATTTTCTACTTTGAGCAGAAAAATAAAAGTTGTTAGCTCTGTTTTTGACCAGAGCTAACAAAATAATTATTTCTCTATTAACTATTCATGAAATTGACTCTTTTACTTTAATCAATTTTCTATAATATTCTATTCTAATTGGTCTAGTTTTGTGTATTTTGTGGAGTTTTTTCTTGCTCTGTTGTTACAGTAATTTATTAGATCATTAAAGCTTTTCTTCTTCCTGCAGAATAATTCAGCCCAGAATGCTGGCAGTCGCCTTTTGGACCATCAGATCAGTGAATGCAGCAGAAATGTTCCACCGAAAGGTCAAATGACTTGTAACTCTGAACAATCAGAGGAAAACTATGAAGCGTCCTGCAGCACAGAGGGAATAAATTCGGACAAAACCAAACCGCCACCGCACGTCGACCCGGAGGTGTTCCGGCTCCTTCCAGAAGAAATCCAGAAGGAACTTTTGTCTCCTTATTATCTGAATTCCCTGCAAAGCCACATGTCGAAACACGAGCCGCTGGGAAACGATTCATCAATGAAAGCAGACCGGTCCAGAATGAATCACCAGCAGCCGCCGGGAATAAGAGTAATTAATGAAGAAAACGTCATGGAGCAAGAGAAATTATTGCTCCCCCGGTCATCTGACTGTAACTTCCCGGGAAACGTGGACCCTGAGGTGTTTTCTGAACTTCCCCCAGACGTCCAGAAGGAGCTCATGTCTGAATGGAAGCAGCAGAACCCGTTTCTGAAGACTCCGTCATCCAGAAAAACGGGAAAAGGCTCCATCTCCAAAGGCAAAGACAGAAAGGCTGAAGGAAGGAGCAGCCAGTCAAATAATCTGCTCAAGTATTTCAAACCCGGTTAGAGAAAAACAGTTGGGTCATAGTGAGGACTTTGTTTCTCTAAAGAAAGAAAGTCCTCACTTTTAGGTTTTAGGAAAATAAAAGAAACTTCTCACTGCTCGTTAAAGTTGATTTTCAGTGTCAGTACAACAAATTAAATGTAACGTTATGGAGTCTTATGTTCAATAAATTATTTTATTTTAATAGAAAAAATTGGTTTGAAATGGAAACTATTATGCAAAATTCATGTTTTGCAATGTTTTTGTACCGGTACTTCCATTTGGGTCTCAGGTGCTTCTAGAAACAATCCACGTGCTTCAAAAAAGAAAACACCCACCTACCCAAAAAAACATCGTTTTTGGTAATAAGTTTGTTTTTTTTGATGTGTAGAAAACGAGCCGTTTCAGAACATCCCTATTGTTGAGTCACACTGCGCCGTTTCCTAGCAACCCCAGCAAAGTCCAGCCCGTTACCTAGCAACCCAGGTGGAGCTGGTTTTACAGCTGTATGCGCTGTACAATGGCTGCTGGAAAAGACATCCAGAAACAACTTGCTGTATTCTTGTTGGTTGTGCAGGAGGCTCTACTTCTGCTTTTCAATGACATACGGTTGTGTAATTGTGTGTCTATTTGCAGCCATTTTCAGGTGAGTGAAAACATTGAGTTGGGAGGCGTGGCCAGCAGCAGCTTATTTGGATTTCAAGTGACAAGAGGCTCTAAAACATCTTATTCTGAAAGCTCAAGATAGGCAGAACTGACCAGACTAAAATTAACTAAGAACGATTTTGTGTAGAAATGTAATTAACATGTTTTCTATAGACCATAAAAAGAATTTTAGGTCAGCTTTAAATTTGTTTTGTTGTTTTTGTAAAATATTAAGAGAAGCAGGATTACTCAGTCTGTAGAAGTGGGCCACATTCCTCTCTGGGATGTTTATTTTTACTAAAATCCAAGGCGGCACATTATTAGTCGAATTTTCTGACTTTTCTTCCCCTCCACCCTCCTTTCCTTCACGAGAAAAAGCCGTAAACACAGGCTGTAAGCGCGACTCCGCCTGGATCTCAGAGGCTGGAAACTCCTCCCCGGATCACATGTGAGGCGAGGAAAAAGGTTCAGGGTCTGCAATGTGCCTTTGCTTCATGACAGCTAGTAGTTTTATTTCATAAAGTGGTGAACGGCTTCTGAATGGATGTTTGTGCTTCCAGCAGATAGATTGGTAAGATTCCTGTCACATTCAATGATGCTGAAAATTTTAAGAAACTAAATCTGCTTCATTCTTTTAATAATTTGTCAGTTTCACAGAAATACTACTTACTACTGTTTGGTTGAATTTTCAATCACCTTAAACTGTTACGGCACCTACTTTAGAAATGGTTATTGACTGTTTATTATGTTTAAATGAAATCCACTCAGTTTTTGATGGCCAGGCTGCTCCCAGTCAGTGCCACATCTCATAACGATGACCTCAGTGGCATAGCTCTCTAAGTCAATGAAAGGATTCTTATTTTGCTGAGCGAATTCAGGGAAAACTCCAGAGAGGCATTTGACTGCTCATGTGGAATCCAGCCCCAGTCATGTGCTTGTCCTTCTGTGATCAGGGAGTTATTATGTGCTGTTAAGCCTCTCTGGTGGTCATGCAGAAGGAAAACAGTAGCTTTGATGGAAGAATTTAACTCGCCCTGTCAGGATTTACTGAAAATCGCTCTAATGTGTCTGAACTCCCATGAAAATCCGCAGAGAGTCGTTCACAGGTTCAACCAAGCAGCACGATGGTGGACTGGGACTATGACTATCTGATCAAGCTCCTGGCGCTCGGCGACTCGGGCGTGGGAAAGACCACCTTCCTCTACAGGTACACGAACGGCAAGTTCAACAGGAAGTTCACGACCACGGTGGGAATTGACTTCAGGGAAAAGAGAGTGGTGAGTGCTGGGGAAGATAAAACTAGCTAAAGTCCTTCCATTATATAAACAAGTTCAATATGGAACAAAAACATGCCAAGATACAGTAAATCATTTGGGTAATTCTAACTACGCTAAAACAAGAAAAGTTAGGTCTGATTTGTGTTTTTATTCAGTTTATGTAAATATCTGATTTCAACTGTATGTAATATGTGCCTAGAATTTCTACATCATATGTAAAATTGATGTTCTACATCAAAATTTCCCATGTTGCTGTCATTTTAGATGCTGTAACATATTACATCTAAAATGAAACAAGAGTTTGACCGTCAGAAAAACAGAACCTCCAGTCAGAGACTTCTCCTGCCCACAGCCATTACCATCTACAACTCTTTAATTAAATGAGTAACAATAACATTTAATTTCCCTTTGGGATCAATAAAGTATTTTCAACATTGAACATGGCTGACTAAACCACATCTCCTTGGAGTGAACCAATGTTAAACATGTTAGGGTTTGTTGTTGACTCTAAGGGACGTTGGTAATTTGGTGAAAGAAATGTAAAATTTGGTGTCACCAGCATAAGGCATATTGGAATTATATAATCTGACCAAAGTGGAGAATAAAGATAATGAATGAAAGTGGCTCAAAGTTAGAGCCTGGAGGAACGCCCCTGATGACTTTTTTACCATCCTGATTAAAACAAAGTTGTCCTGGTTTTCCAAGCAAATGACGATGGAGTTCTGGTTTGGTTCAGGTTTACACGGGGACCGGTGCTGATGGGACGAGTGAGAGGAACTTCAGAGTCCACCTCCAGCTCTGGGACACAGCGGGTCAGGAGAGGTAAGTTTGACATTGACTGTGTTAAGAAGATACTCTTTGCTAACATGGTTAAATATCCTTCACTCCAAGGTTTCGCAGCCTCACAACGGCTTTCTTCCGAGATGCAATGGGCTTCCTGTTGATGTTCGACTTGACCAATCAGCAAAGTTTTGTTAACGTCAGGAACTGGATGAGTATGTTGTGTCTTCTCGTTTCCCTCCTGTTGATTCCTAAGCCTGGTTGATTCGCAGTTTCAGGTTGATTGAAGCAGTTTCCCTGGTGTTTATGCAGGTCAGCTTCAGGCCAATGCGTACTGCGATAACCCAGATGTGGTGCTTGTGGGCACTAAGGCAGACATCAGAGACACGAGGAACGTTAACGCCAAACTGGCCAGAGAGATGGCTGACAGATACGGGTGAGTGGAAACTGATCAGTCTTTATCAGTGAGGAAGATTGGCCTTTTATCTGTTGATAGGATTTTCTTCCTATCCCACTTTTATTATATTTAGCAACTGTCGGCTAAATCAATGTTTTACCCTCCGTTTCAAAGTTTGGATGAGATATCCTTTTAAAGACATTTAAGCAAATGTATTTAAAAGGATTTTAGACAAATAAAAATATTTGTCTAGATCTCATGAAGTGTTTTGAAGATGCTGCATCTTGTACAGTTTTGTGAAATGTTCCTGTTTCCTTCAGCATCCCCTACTTCGAGACGAGTTCTGTGTCGGGAGTGAATGTGGACGCCGCTGTGCTCACCCTGCTGAACCTGGTGATGAAGAGGATGGAGCAGAACACGTATGGGGCCCCTGGCTCTGAACCCAATGGGAGCCCCACCGCCAGCCATGAGGTGGAGGAGGCCCCCATCAGGAGGTGGTGCTCCTGTTAATGTTCCCAGCAGCAGCAGCAGTAACGGCGTAAGAGAAACAGACTTTAAAAAGTGTATAGACAAAGACTTATTGGAATTTCCTATATTTCTTTTGGTTTCTCTTGTTGTGTTAAGAACAGAATAAACTACTTTTGTCAGTTTCTCCTCCTAGTTTGTTTTCAAAACAAAGAAGCAATAAAGTATATAATTATGAACTTTAAAAAATAAAAAATAAAATAAAAACAAACCCCTTCATCAGTCTTACCTGAGAGGCACAAAGTGAATTTATGCAAAGGAACTTAGTTAAGTTACAAAGCACTATTATTCTTACTGATTTCTGTGAGTAATTTTATAATAAATCCTTGAAAGTATTAATATTTCACTTGTAATAGTATTTTTTTAATCTTTATTGTTTTACATTATTTCTCATCACATAACTCTTGCAAATACATGTCTGTTTGTTAAAAGGTGCTTCCTTCAACAGGTTAGGATACGTCTAGTCAATACAAGACATGTTCATTGCAATTTTTGCACAAAATCATTCTTAGATGATGAGATTTTAGTCTGTTCAGTTCTGACTATTTTCAGCTCCTTTCAGAACGAGTTGTTTTAGTGCCTCTTGTCACTTTTAATACAAATAAACTGCACACACAGATGTGCAATTACACAGCTGTACATTTTTGAAAAGCAGAAATTTCTGGATGCTAAGTCAACCACGGAACACTTGTCTTATCCAGCAGCCATTGCACAGCGCATACAGCTGCTAACCAGCTGATCGAACATGTTGGAGCTCCTCTGGGGTTGCTAGGTAACAGGCTGGGCTTTGCTCTGATTGCTAGGTGACGGTGCGGTCCCTGTGAAATGAGGTTTATGAAACAGCTTACCAAAAAACATTAACTTATTGCCAAAAAACGAGATTGTTGTTTTTAAGTGCTTGGGCTGATTTTAGATGCAGTTGAGACCCAAATGGAAGAACATAATAGCCCTCCTTTAAAACAGGACAGTCAGGAAAATAATACCCTGTGTTTCAGTGAGATTATTTAGATTTAAAATGTTTAAATCAAATGAAACAATCAAGAAATAATACTATCCTACAGTAGCATGTTTTTAAGTGGAAGTAATCTTGGGAAGGAAGATGGATCAAGCTTGATCAGACATTTGTTCACGTTTATTTTGGAACAGTTGCTTCTTTTCGAAAGTCTGATCCAGCAAATGGCAGCAATGGAACCAGAAACAGCCTTTGTGGGGAAATTAAAGACGCAACAGTTGTTGCTTTTATTAACATAAACCTTTTTTAAACTATGTCTACCCAACAAAAAGCAGTATATCTGTTATTCAACCAACTTAATTTCTGAGTCAAACTCTTCAGCTATGAACTATCAAATAAAAATGGCAGCAAAAAAAGGGTGTACTGTTACAGTCAAACTTAAATATACCTCTTGTATTTACTTTTAATTTTACATTTATTCACCTGCACTGTGGATCAATAGTTTGTGGTTTCACCTTGTAACAAGATGTTCCTGGACTCAAATCCCAGCCTCGGATCTTTCTGCACAAAGTTTGCATATTCCTCCCATGTGTTCGTGGATTCTCTCCAGATACTCCAGCTTCTTCCTACAGTCTAGAAACATCAATATTAGGTTGACTGATCGTTCGTAATTGCCTTTAGGTATCAGTATGTGTGTTTGTATGATTGCCCATCCTGTGATAGAGCAACCATGTAAACACATGTCCAGGTTATGAGATTTCATACACATCTAAAAATACTCACTTCAGTATTACTTACTGGTGTAAGTTAATCAATATTTCATCTGCTGGTTAATTTGTGTTTAAAAACCTACCAACCTGTTTTAACAGGAGTGTTGGAATACACGAAACTTGATTAAAATCAGTTTAATTAGGCCAAAATGTAAATGTAGGTTAATTTCTTTAATGGATTTATTTTCTTATTTTGGGGAGGCTGTAAGAGTTGGGCGTTAATTTAAAAAATAAATATAATCTTACAGTGGTTGATTATACTGTACTAATGTCTATTAGAGGTGCTGCCTGACAAAATATACAGAATAATGTATTTTTTATCAAGGGGAATAATTAAAGCAGTATTACAAATTTAAATTTTGATACATACATGATGGTTATTTCCTGGATGACAGATAACTTATATATATTATTATTTATGTCTCCAGCTTAAAGGTTCTCAGAAGACCAAACACAAATATATGACTGATGAAAAACAGCAGCATTTGAATCAATATTCATAGAGATATTCAGTTTCAATTTAGTTTATTTATATAATTGACAACAAATGTTATGTAGGGTCACTTCCAGTTTATACATATAATATACAGTCATTTTGATCCATTTCACAAAGACAGATTCAGAGTCAACTGCATGGATTCCAGTTCAAACCGTCTTATTAAACATTGAACAAAAGATCAGTTTATTATTCAAATTTATAAAAAGCATTTTATCCAAGGAATCCTAGGAGATAGCATCCTGTCACTGCAGTTTCATTCCTCCAGGACAAGCATGTAGCAACAGGACAGTCGATTGGATTGAATCTTTAAATTTGCTGCAAATCTCTAAACAGTTATTTACACAAACTTTGTTATTAACTTCTAATAACTAACTTTTTTATGTCATGGAAACTCAATGTTATTTTGTAAATCTTTTTCTAAGAAGAATGTAGAAAAATGCAGAACTTAGTACTTTATTTTTTAAAGTTCTGCTGTTTCTAGATTAACACTGGGACTAAAATAAACCAAAATCAAACACTAACCATTCTGCAAGATGTTACTCAGCTTGCTAGCTTTAGTTTCCACACTGTTTTTCACAACCAGAAATATTTCCTAAACAACCAAATTTGTCTTTGAGTGACTACTGTAGCAGTCCAGCTGGTCAAAATGAGCAGCAACTGGTGGGGGATGGGCAGCAAAGTGCTACACTATAACCCTTTTGGCTGGGAAAATTCCCTCCAGCTCTTTCTCTGGCATCTCATTAAATGTATCTTAAACTTCAGGAACCTGAAGGGAATTTGTTGCTACCTTGTAACCAGTTGCTGACTGGTGTCTGATCCACAAAACCTCAAGAGACAGAAATTTTAACCTTTATGAGCAGATATTTAAAGAAAAATCAATCTAAGGAAGAGTAAAAAATAAAAAAATAAATAATAATAAAAAACAAAACAATGAACTTCATTAAATTAATTTCTTATACAGTTATAATTATTTCAGTTTACAGATCTCGGCTGTGTCTCCGATGCTGAACCAGAGTTGTATTCCAGCGTAGAGCGGCTGAGTGAAGCTGGTCTGGACTCTGTGGATAAGAGTCATGTTCTCTGAGACGTTGTAGAACGACAGAGTACCAGCTGGTTGGTCCAGGTAAACTCCAACTCTGGAGAACTCAGAACCAGGGATGGAAGTTCGGATGCTGTTGTACCAAAATTGATGATTGTTTGGGCAACAAAATAAAGACCAGGATTTGTCATTTTGTCCAAACACACTGTCTGTTTTATAGACATCCCTGTATGCGACTGCCACATAACTTCCTCGTCCTCCTTGTCCTCCCCACTGCACCTCCCAGTAACATCGCTGAGACAAACTCTGTTTACTCAGGATCTGGAACTTAACTGACAACCGCTCTGGGTGATCGGGATAGAACTGACTTTGTTTCACAAGGGTCACCTTCCTGTTCCCCTCAGACAGTAGGAGGTTCATCTGAGCTGTGTTTGGATCCAAGGTGATTTCCTGTGAATATTGTAGGAAGTCATCTCTGGTTCTTGGTTCTGACAGTGGAAAATCCACCTCAGTGACTTTCAGTGAGATGTTTGTCCATTTCTCCTTCAGGATGTCCTGCAGTTCATCTCTCAGCTTTGACAAGGCTGCTGTTACATCTTCAAAGTACCTCGGAGGACGAACATCGATGCTGGATGAGTGTTTGGTCTCACTAAAAGCAGACAGTGAGGGGTATTTCTGCAGAAACTGGATGCGATCCTCTGTATGCGAGAGCTGCTCCAGCTCAGCATCTTTCCTCTTCAGCTCAGAGATCTCCTGCTCCAGCTTCTCCTGAAGATCTCTGACTCGACTCACTTCAGAATCCTGCTGGGATCTGATCTGCTGCTTCACCTCACAGCCTTTTTTCTGAATGAGACGCATCACCTCAGAGAAGATACTGTCATTGTTCTCCACTGCTTTATTAGCACAGTCGTTAATGGTGTCCACTTCCTGCTGAAGCAGCTTCATGTTTCTCTCTCCATCTTGAATTGTCTGCTGGATTTCTCCTCTCTTCACCTCCAGATCTTTCTGCTTCTCCTTCCTCTCTGCTGCAGCCGAAACCACGTCGTGACCTTTATGTTCATCCACCATGCAGACGTAACAGATGGTCTGCTGATCGGTGCGGCAGAACATCTTCATCACCTCATCGTGACGGGAGCAGATGTTGTCATGGAGCTGCTTGGAGGGCTGCACCAGCTGGTGCTTCTTTAACTGAGCCACGTCGTAATGAGGCTGCAGGTGTTTCTCACAATAAGACACCAAACACATCAAACACGACTTTATAGCTTTTAGTTTCTTCCCAGTACAAATATCACAGGCCACATCTTCAGGTCCAGCATAACTCTGTTCAGTAAGTGAAGCTCCGAGTCCAGTCAGCTGCTCAGTTAATCCTGCCAACATGATGTTTTTCACCAGGACAGGCCTTGGTGTGAAGGTCTGCCTGCACTGAGGACAGCTGTAGACCCCTTTCTTGTTCTTTTCATCCCAGACGTTTTTGATACACTTCAGGCAGTAGCTGTGTCCGCAGGGAATCATCACCGGATCTTTCAGTATATCCAGACAAACTGAACAGGAGAAATTCTTTCGGTCCAGCTGGACTCCTTTCTGCGCCATTTTTCCTCTCAGAGACGGTTTAAGTTTCACTTTCAGAGAAATGAGACCACCCTGATCTCTGCTCTACACGTCGTGAGTTTGTGCAATGAAGGTGCGTCAGCACTGGATTCGCTGACAAACTGTCTCTGGCTGGGAGGGAAGCAGGAAATCTGTTGACAGAGTGACTCTGTTTGAGAGGAGGAGAAATCAATGCAGTTTGACAAAGAACCCTTTGAACCCTTTTTACAACAAAACTTTAGTATCTAATTGATGTTTTCCTAGTCTCTTATGTCAAATCAATCGCTTGCTGAATATATGAGTCAGTTTATTGATATTTGGATTTCTCTTTGTATTTATTTAAATGTTTTTTAAATTACTACAAGAAAAACAGACATTATATCTAAATGCTTTAATGATATATATGAGCAAAGATTAAGATTAGCAATTTGATAATTACACAGTTGTTGTTTGTACAGTATATTATACACAAAGTAACTTAACCACCATGGATAGACAATTGAGAACATACATTACTTTACTAACATAAATAAATCTTCAATTTTATACATATAATGGACATGTGTTATACATCTATGATACAAGATACTTTGTAACTGTCCTCTAATCAGATATCACGGGGACAATAACGTATAACAGCCTAACGTCTTCAACTGAGATGCTAACTGTTGCTAGCTTTTGGCCCCAAGAAATTAACTGTCGCACTAACGGTAGTTAGCATTTAGGCTAGCGGCAGTAAACATTCACTTCTAATATACAGAAATATCTCAAAATAGAATTGATGTCAACAAAACACGGTACTGAAATTATACAAATTAGAAAAACTAAATAAAAAATAACCCACCTGTGAAAACAGAAAACATATTCGTTAGCAGTGGCTGCACTGTGCTGCTGACTCATCAGTCTTATGTGCTACGTTACGCGCTTTAAATCAGCTTCTTCTGCATAAGCCTCGGAAGTCAGTCTCTCTCCCATGCACCACTACTGCCATCTTTTGGTATAAATTGGTATTGTACCAAGTACTGGTGAACATGAGCACAGCACCACATAGTTTAAGCAATCAAAGCAAAGGTAATAAAATAGAAAATTGTTGGGGTGTCTTTGAATAGTTAAATAATTCTTGGTGCCACATATGAATGTACAAATTTATTTTTTAAAAGCCCAGAGATCAGCGATAACATCCGTCCTCCAGTAATGAATCTATCCAGATAAAATAAGTTTAATTGGTTAAAAGTAGTTTCAAACAATCTGCCAGCATTTTATTGTCTTAAGTTCAAACTTGTTCATACATTTTTAGTGGAAAATTTTGCTTTGTGAATGTGGGTTTTTGTAGCATAAGAACTATTTCATATCAGATTCTGCACAGATGATGAGTGTACTGGTGAGACAGGATATAAAAGTAATCTTTCATCAAGAAATACTTTAATTTATTGGAATAATCCAGGAGCGGACATTTTTTCAGTCACATTTCAGAGATTTCAGGTCTCCTGTGCCACCTGCTGGTTCAACCAGTCACTGCAGGTTAACGTTTCTTCAAACATTAGCAGGACTCCCTTTATACAACTTTTATTTTAATTTTATTGTATTAAACTTTCAAAATGTCTTCTGTGTTTTGACGTGGTGGCATCTTGAGCCTTTTTTGTGCTCTACTCAGAGGAACTACCCATTGCATCCTGAGAAGGGTAGTAGGGTAGGAATGCATAAATCAAAGTTGATCAAAACATCAAAACAGTTGATCAAAACATCAAAACATTTATTTATCGGTTCTATCTGCCACATAGAAATCTGTCCTGACAAAAAAAGCACGGTGTAAACATGCCCAAAATATTAAATTTATTCTTCCTACAAACATTTTTTTCAGATGTTTCATTCAAACATGACAGGAGGCTGATCAATAATTGAAAAGGCTGGCTATAAGGTTACATCTAAAAAATGAGGAAAGTCTCAACAGAGTGAATATTTAAACTGACAACAGATGTTGAGTTTTTCCACCAATAAAACAGTCATGATAGCAGCTCACCGCGGCTGCGTGGTGTCCGTCTCTAGGCAACCGTGACATTCAGCGTCGGTCCGTAGCGTTCAGGGGTCCTTTAGCTCCCGCTTCGACAATGTAGCTGACCTTAATATTTTCTGTGTTTTATTTGGGCCATTATTGTTAAACTTGGTGTTGATGTGTGTATTATAGGCGTTTCTATCGGACAGTTATTTATCGGTTCAATACGGGACGCACATTTAACGGTCAAATATGGGACGACTCTGTGTTTTACGGGATGGGTGGCGATCCTGTTCAGGGGTGCTGAGAAACAGGGCTAGAATCGCCGCTGGTGACCGTTAAAGTTTCGCTTTGTGACAAGTGAAACTAGTCTGAGCTCCAACGAGTCTTTAACGGAACAACTTTTAAAAAAACTGTACTGGACCCGTTTGCTGGCTGAAAAAGCTTAAACTCCCCTCAGAGATCACGTCGCCGGACTGTTACTAGTGATGTGTCGGTCGCTAACGATCCGGCTCTAAGAGCCGGCTCTTTGAAGTGAACGATTGGAACCGGCTCCCGTTTTAGGATCCTATTTGGGAGCCGGGTTTTTTTCTACAGTATATCGCTGTCTCTCCGCCTCCCTGTTGTTGTGCTTGTGCTCTGCAAGTGCCAGAGCCGATAGTTTTTCCCCACATCGTTTTTTCTTTTTGTCCTGCGGTGCCTCGCTGTCTCTCCCCCCCTTCCCCTTCTTCGTAGCAAGCCCCCCCTTCAGGGCTTGCTACGAAGCCCTGGAGGCAGCCTGGGAGACCGACAGGACTCAATACGAAGCCCTGGAGGTCTGCCAGGAGACCAACGGGACTTGCTATGAAGTCCTGGAAGTCAGCCCGGATACAAACAAGACTCGCTACAAAGGCCTGAAGGTCAGCCCGGAGACCACCAGGACTCGCTACAAAGCCATGGAGGCCAGCACGGAGACCAACGGGACTCGCTACGAAGCCCTGGATGCAGACCGGGCGACCGACAGGACTCAATACCCCTGGAGGTCCGCCAGGAGACCAACGGGACTTGCTACGAAGCCCTGGAAGTCAGCATGGAGACCACCGATAATCAAGCATGAAGCTTGGAGCCCTCATGACACTTCTTTATTTAGAAGTACCATCTTTCAATTCAGTACCTGAGAGTGCCTGTTAAGTACATTTTCAGAAGTATATTGGAGATGCCTCTGATCACTCTTCTGAATACAGTCGGCTGATTTTGTGGCTGGTCTGAAACCACCTGTCCTATTCTGCCCCTCAGCTGTTCCAATTCAAGCTGCAGGTTATTGTTTTCCTGCTCCAAGGTGGTGTTCTCCTTCTCCAGAGAGCTCTTCACTTGCTCCTGGTTGGCATTTATCAGCTCCAAGGTCTTGTTTGTCTGCTGCAAGTACTTTATTCTCTGCTCCAGGGCGGTACTTTTTTGCTCCAGAGCGGTGTTTTTCTCTTCCAGAGCAGTCTTTTCTTCCTCCAAAGCATTCTTTTCTTCCTCCAGAGCGGTCTTTTCTTCCTCCAAAACATTCTTTCCTTCCTCCAGAGCGGTCTTTTCTTCCTCCAAAGCAGTCTTTTCATCCTCGAGGGCATTCTTTTCTTCCTCCAGAGCGGTCTTTTCTTCCTCCAGAGCATTCTTTTCTTCTTCCAGAGCAGTCTTTTCATCCTCGAGGGCAGTGTTTTTCTGCTCCAGGGCAGTGCATTTCACCTCCAGAGCAGTGATAGTTAGCATCAGGGAGTTTTTTTTCTGCTCATGTTGCCTTCTTCTTAAATTGAGGTTGTGATGCAGGTGTCTGTTATCGAGCTCATAACCAAAGTTTTGCTGTTCCAAATGCCTTATTCTTTGCTCCAGGTAGGCATTTGTCCGCAATGTACGAGATAATCTCTCCCTCTGAACGGTGTTTTCCCGGTCTAATGTGGACATTCTCTCCCTCTGAGAGGTGTTTTCCTGGTCTAATGTGGAAATTCTCTGCTCCAGGGTACTGATTTGAGTGGTGTATTTCTGCACCAAGGCAGTCTTTTCTTTTTCCAGGACCGTATTATTCTGCTTTAAGATGATTTTTTCCTGATGTAGGGTATTTTTTTCCTTCTCCAGGGCAGTGTTTTTCTGCTCCAGGATGCTTTTTTCCTCTTCCAAGATGGTGTTTTTTTGCCCCAGTGCAGTGTTTTCCTGCTTCAATGCGGTGTTATCGTCCTGTAAAGTTTTGTTTACATCAAAGAGCTTTTTTAATTCCTTGTCTTTTGCAAGTGCAGCTTTTTCTGTGTCTATAACTTTATTCTTCAGCTCCTCGTTTGCTTCGATGAGTGACTGTCTCTCAATGGACATCATGTTAACTTCTTCCAAGATGCCATTTAGCTTCTCTGTCTCTCTTGCCAAGATCTGCTGTATTTCTTCATTCCCAGAATCAGAAGATGAAGCCTTATTGCACTGACTCACTTTTGATCTTTTTTGTCTGAATAAATCCAAAATCTGCCCCATGTTTTCCTTTATTTGTTTGTGAGGAATTCCTTTTAATCTCGAAAAACTTTCCTCTTCAAACTCTTGTTGGAACACAATCCTTCTTCTTGCTCTCTCTCTCTCTCTTCTGCAATGCTTATGACTGCAGAATTCAAGTGTGCAGCTTTTTGTGACTAGCTCTTTGTGACATCACTATGGTGATGTCACAAGTTGATGTCACTATCTCAGCAGAACAACTAGAAAACTGCTGAAGTTTGGGAAGATAAGAACAACTGTGGCGAGCGTCGGTTGAGTTTACCCGGAGAGCGGGAGTTAGCTCAGACCTTTTTTGGTCGAAAGCAGCACAACAAAACTTAATACGCCATTATTAAATGGACCCGGGTCGACCTGGGTCCAGCGGTGCAGTGCAACAGGGGCTTAGTGTACGTCTCTAGGCAACCGTGACATCATCATTGGTCCGAAGTAGTGATGTGTCGGTCGCTAACGATCCGGCTCTAAGAGCCGGTTCTTTGAAGTGAACGATTGGAACCGGCTCCACAATGGGAGCCGTTTTAGGATCCTATTTGGGAGCCGGGGTTTTTTCTACAGTATATCGCTGTCTCTCCGCCTCCCTGTCGTTGTGCTTGTGCTCTGCAAGTGCCAGAGCCGATAGTTTTTCCCAGAGGTGGGGACTCGAGTCACATGACTTGGACTCGAGTCAGACTCGAGTCGTTAAAATCACGACTTGAGACTTGACTTGAAAAAATGCTCAAAGACTCGGACTTGACTTTGACTTTCATGCCATTGACTTGGGACTTGACTCGACTTGAAGCTGTTTACTTGAAAAGACTTTATATTTTTTACTCAAAGTCTTAAAATTTAAAACACATTATTTATAAAGTGGCGTCATTAATTAATGTCACTCATTCCGTATCAATATGCGCAGACCGTCACTATGGTTTTCCTCTCTCCTTATGTATGTATGTGTACGTAGCTGCAGCACAACCAATCAAATTAACAGGATTTGGACGTTTAAAAAAACGCGGCAAAGCTACAGAGCTCAGGGAACGAAATACGAAATAACCGCTCGAATATGCTTCCGCGAGTAATTTCTTTTGGCTACGTAGGTTATGAACTTTCGACTAAAAAACGAACTGCAACTTGTAAAACATGCAAGAAGAGAATATCGGATGGAGATGCCACGACGTCCAACTTTGTCCGGCATTTGAAGCTTCACAAAGATCGGTAGGTGGCACTTTTCTTTTGCTGTAAGATAGCTGACTTTAGCTAACTTCGTGTTAGCATGTGTACTCCGGGTTAAATTGGTGATTATTTACCATAAATCCGGTCCGTCAAATGCCTCCACAAATAATGTGCACCGTGTTAGCTCAGGAAGCCGGTGGATAGTGAGCGGGGCTCCGGAACAGAAAGCAGATTCTGGACCTGAACACAGGGAACAGAGTCTCTCTGTCCCATCATGATGATGAGCCGGGTCTAGTATCATCTAAGGATGGTTGGTGTATTTGAAGACATCTACGTTGGGAAATTATATTGACAATATGTTGTTTTGACAGGTCAGAGAAAAGAGGAAAAAACTGCTGTTATGGTTCTTTGTATTGTGCTGTGGAAATGTCAGCATTTTCGTCTTTTTTTATTGAATATTAAGTTTAACAGAACTGGGCAATAAAGTGGTCCAATTTAAAAATGTTTTTTATACTTTGTGTTCAGCTACACATGTTCTATCATTTGAGATAAATACATATCTTAAAACGAACAAATGGTCTTTTATTTGAATTTTATGTATAATTGCAAATAAAAAAATAAATAAAATAAAAACGACTCGAAATGACTTGAAATTAAAGGTTCCTGACTTGAGACTTGACTCGACTTTTGCCTGTCTTTACTTGAGACTTGACTCGGACTTGAGGACAAAGACTTGAGACTTACTTGAGACTTGCAACACAGTGACTTGGTCACACCTCTGGTTTTTCCCCACATCGTTTTTTTTTGTCCTGCGGTGCCTCGCTGTCTCTCCCCCCCCTTCTCCCTCTCCTTGCGCGTTTTGCTCTTCTGCCAGTGCTAGAGCAGAGAGTTTTTTTCCCTCGGTCGGTCCACTGCCCTCATGTCAAGCGTGTGCTCCACACATTTGACCAATCACATGTAACACTAAATATTATTTGATATTTGTATTGTGGCACCTTTTCTGTTATAAAGCTGCTTTGATACTTTTTCGTATTGTGGTGGGTGTTTGTATTTACATTTAACTGTTTAATTTATTTTAAGTTATTTTTGTGGAAGTGGTGCTATTTGGTGATAATTTAATTGGTTATAATAAAAGGTTTATTTATAAAGCATTGTTATGCGGCATTTTTACTCATCATAAGTGCTTAACAATGTCAATAATGAAACAAAATGTTATAAAATTAGGTTTAAGCTATTAATTAATTAATAATGTCAAATATATATATGGGGACTCCCCATATATAGAGCGATATACTGTAGAAAAAAACCCGGCTCCCAAATCGGATCCTAAAACGGCTCCTGTTGTGGAGCCGGTTCCTATCACTTCAAAGAGCTGGTTCTTAGAGCCGGATCGTTAGCGACCGACACATCACTAATGGGGAGCCGTTTGGGAGCCCGAAAGAGCCGGCTCTCCTTAGTAAGAAGAGCCATTAGAGCCGCATCTCGAAAAGGAGCCGAAAATCCCATCACTGCAACAGAGTGAATATTTAAACTGACAACAGATGTTGAGTTTTTCCACCAATAAAACAGTCATGATAGCAGCTCACCGCGGCTGCGTGGTGTCCGTCTCTAGGCAACCGTGACATTCAGCGTCGGTCCGTAGCGTTCAGGGGTCCTTTAGCTCCCGCTTCGACAATGTAGCTGACCTTAATATTTTCTGTGTTTTATTTGGGCCATTATTGTTAAACTTAGTGTTGATGTGTGTATTATAGGCGTTTCTATCGGACAGTTATGTATCGGTTCAATACGGGACGCACATTTAACGGCCAAATATGGGACGACTCTGTGTTTTACGGGATGGGTGGCGATCCTGTTCAGGGGTGCTGAGAAACAGGGCTAGAATCGCCGCTGGTGACCGTTAAAGTTTCTCTTTGTGACAAGTGAAACTAGTCTGAGCTCCAACGAGTCTAACTTTTAAAAAAACTGTACTGGACCCGTTTGCTGGCTGAAAAAGCTTAAACTCGCCTCAGAGATCACGTCGCCGGACTGTTACCTTATTTCACTCGCGCTTTCCGCTTCGCGTTCAAACAAGCAGGGCGTCACCAGCGTCATTCGACGCACTTTCCGGTCACAGAACGTTTCGCACGTAACCAACACCGCCATCTTGAAAGGGTCAATTTCTTAGAGAAACGACAAGAAATATGGTAGCTTTAGTAACTTTCCACACTTTCCGTGTAGTTTTTCGTAGTGTCGAGGTACAGACTAGTAGGTACAAGATAGTTAACTTACAAACTCACATCACAACATCTCCACAGAGGAGAATTAAAAAAAAAAAAAAAACCCCACCAAAAACAACATTAAACATGTTAACATTCATGTGAAACAAAATTGTACAAATAAAATTCTACATAAAGTCAGTAGTAGCTGCAAACCTGAATACATAGACCCGTTGTCATTGTATCAACCTTCCAGATCATTCCGTTCTTCTAGTACAACTCTACTCTTCCTCCAAACATGGAGAAACAGCATTTATCTAATCTGGAACAAACTTCCAGAAAACTGCAAAACTGTTGGAACACCAAGCTTCTTTAAATCAAGTCTGAAATCTAATATATTTAGAATTGCCTTTGATTAACAACACCTGGAAATTAGATTAATTGTTGTGTGGATTCCATTAATTTGCTTTTTTGCTACTGTGCCGTTTGTGGGGAAATACTGGCAGCTGGAAGAGGCAAAAAGTAATGTATATTTTTATGCAGTGTATGCAAAGATAAGATTAAATGAAATCACACTTGAGACATAAATATTGTTATGAGAAGTTTTCTCAATGTTTCATGACCATGCTCAAATACAAGCAATGTATTGTTTAAGTAGGTTGTTTACAGGAACTAAATAGAAGAATAAATGGTCTAAATGATAAAGATAGATGAGAGTGATATCCGATAAAGAGGTAACGTTATCCAGAACTTTTCTCATGTATGGATACTAAAACAAAGATTTTATCACAGACAATTCAAACCACTTTTTTGGGTAAAGGCTATAGAAGTGGGAGCAATTATCAGGGTAACATTAGAATGAGAGATAGTTGGGTCCTGTACTAGAACGCTTGAAAAACAAGGTCTTACATGAACCGATTTTATTGTATAACGGTCTGAAAATCAAGACCAGTTAAGCCACAACCTCCCCTAAATCTGCAGTTAGTTTTTACTGTTAGTTTGAAAAGCCAGGTTAAATACCTTCAATCCACTTGTATGTTAAATTATACCAATTGCCCACAATTAAATCTATCTCTATAATATGTCTTACTTTATTTGTCTTAATTCAGTAAGACTTTTAAGATCTTATTGTCAGGTGTAAATAGAGACGTAAGTACAGTTCTGATCATTTGTTTACCATTGCTCATCATAAACACTGTTCATTTTACAAGGGGAAAAAATTAAAATCATACATCAAACAACTTATAAACGGAGAATTATTTGTTTTCCAATTGATGGAGAGAGCTAATGTTTCGTTCATAGAAATCTTCATTACATTTTAATTGTTTTGTGATGTTGTCAAGTTTTTCTATATAACCTCTGCTAAAGAGCGCTAAATGTTTGCTTGTCTAGAAATAGTAGTCATAAATTCACATGATTTCAATTTATTGTTGCAAAAAGACACAACGATGAATTTGGCAGCAAAAGGCCAGAAAAAAACATTTTAAAATTTTTAGTGTGACCATAAATACATATAGGTTTACAAGTATTGTGCAGGTAAGAAAAAAAAATTAAATAACTGATTTAAAAATTCCAGAATAATAGAAATAATAATAAATTGTGAAATATATATAACTTAGTATTTTAAGACAGTCTTAGTGTGGAGATTGCTGATGCTTTGAAAAGTAGTCTGAATTATCTGGCAAAACTAGATTACTTTAAGACTGTATATATTTTATCTTTTAGGCAAACTGGTAACACAACTCTGAACTGAGAAAAGCGCTTTTTATTGACACGCTGGAACGTTAATGGAAGGAATTTCGCAGGCACATAATGGCTATTTATCATGGAGTATAATTAAAACATTTATGACAGTTTAAGAACCATTGTTTTTTTCTTTTTTCAAACAAACCAGATACCACAGTCCAGTACATTGTTTATGGCATGTACACAAGCAGCCAAGCTTCCTTATGCATCATGAAACGAAGATGCCGTGCAGAGAAAACACAAGTCCATGACTCTTAAAGGGGAGTTGGGACAGACTATGTGTAGTGATGCATTTCAAAATAAAAATACATTATGTGATACATGTCAGTGTCAGTTCATTTAATGCACAAAAAGCAATATACTGTTATTCTGGCTTTTACATTAACTGGCATTACAAGCCTTAAAGATTTTATTATAATGGCTAAATTTACACACATTCTATGTACCGGCATTTGACATGAATTTGTACCGTCCAAAATTCATCCCAGAACCAGGAGATATTTCAAAGATATCCGTCCAAATGAAGGACATTCATGGAGCCATACCACATCATTATTTAGCAGAAGAAAGAAAAATATTTAACATCAATATTAAAGAAAAAAAACCTTTAAATCTTACCTAGTGCTTGATTTTATGCAGCATACAAAATCAAAAATTAGTGTCAGTCCCTTTATAAATGAACCACAGAAATTATTCCTATACATCTATGATATCAAGTAAGAGTCAATATGACAAACTGCAAATGTGTTGTTTCATGTGCAGTGAGGTTTGAAGAAGTGTTTACTGACAAATTTAGTTTGTTTTTACTATTTTGAACACACAAACATGTTCCAGAAAAACTAAATGTACAACCTGATAAGAAACTTCTTTTTATATAATGTTGTTGCTAAATTCATTTATAAAACAAAAAGCTGGACAGACCCTCAGAAATGTAAAAAATGAAACATTGAGAAAGTAATTGCACCTATATCTAATTACCTAGTAACTATATCAGTGTGAAATTACATTTTCACATTGAGACAGGTTTGTTTATATCCTGTTTTCATTCATTACATAAAAGCATAATTTTTTCTCCACCAACATGATCTTCAATTAAAAAATTGTCTTATGATCTGAAACATTTAAGTGTGCCCAAAAAGAAAAACAAAACAAAAACCTATATGAGGTAAAATATTTATCCACAGTAATGTTTTTGGCTTTAAGGAGAGACAGTAACGACAGTTCATATAGCTGTTTATGTCAATGTGAAACTTAGACAAATTAATAAAACTTCTGTGACAGGGTGGCGATGAAACACTAAAACAATTTAAACCTGAATGAATTGCTCTGTGTATTGAACATCAGCCAAAGTTGAAGCCTAAAATCATGTGGTAAATGTTTACTGTTTGGGTTATTTCCCTGTTTTATGTTGGATTTGGTGGATTATTTCAGATAACATTTGAAAATAAAAAAATCTCTTGTATTTTATGTCGCAATTTTGGTCCACACCGCTTTATAGCAATAGGTTTGCTCTAGTTAGTCTCATAGAAAGATTTTGATTATGGATTATACAATAAGGAATATAAATGACTTCAAAATTCTAAATTTACCCTCAAACAATCTGCAAAAACGTTTTTATAAAACTAGCCCAAATATATGTTGGCTTTCCATGCAATGTTAGTAAATTGAATCCTCATGCGTTTAGTCAAAATGCAGCAAGTCACATAAAATTCATTCATTTCAGGTTGGAAATGTCCCAGATAGGCGTCTGTAGTGAAACAGCATTTTTGCAGTTAAAAAAAGTTTTGTATCTTCTCTATTATATTTAAATTTAATCTATGTTAAACCTCTAGATTGTTTACTTCACACAATTTTATCCAAAGCATACATATTCCCTCCCATTGCTCGCGCCATTTACATACGTGGAGAAAACTGTTGTTCCCGTCTGTTAATGACCAAAAAGCCAACAATAGTCACTGAAACAAGTTAAAACGAGCAGAACTGATAATAAATAAAAAAATTACTGAAAATTAACCAATGAGAATCCTACATTGAATTTGAATTGTGGTTTAACAAAGTCTTAAAAATAAATAAATAAAAATAATAATAATGAAACAGGCCTGAAATGATGATATTTATAACTTAATATTTTGCTCATTTCACATTAGTTTTTGTGTTTTTTTCAGCTGATTCTGTTAAATCACATTTCAGAAGCAATGTTTGATTTTTACTGGTTAATGTCCAATATTGTTTTATTCATACTTCTGTCAATTTTAAGTTATTTCAGTGAACAATGTGAGTTTTTCAGTCATCAACGAATGGATGACAAACATTTTGTCACATTCAGCAGTTTTGAATGTGAATCGCTTGATTGTCAAGCAGTGATTAAAAATTTAAAATGCAGTTAAGATTTAAAATATAATTAAAGCATTTAACTAAAAATTTAGCTCAGATGTTAGCTGAAAATAAGAGGGAAATACAAAAACTGGCTCTTTCAGGTTAAAAGTTCTTAATCTTCAAACATTTGAAGAAACCATTTTGTAACTTATTTGAGTTCAATAATTATCAATCAATATATTTTTGAAAATCCAGGCTAATTATAAAAGTAAAACATGAATGTTAACCGACTAAAACTAGTATGAAGACTGTCTTTGTTGTATATTGTTATAGCAATTAAATTTGAGTAACATATTCCGTGAAATACTGAATGAAAACAATCATCCACTTTGCGTTCACTTATTTTCTACTAACATTTTTTTTTCTGTAACTGTACAACTGAACTCATGTCTCATGTCAGTTTATCAAACAGCATATTTAATTTTGGAAAGTGAATGCTCTGTGACTTTAAATGCTTCCCGTTTTGGTGGAATATCTTTAGTCTAAGTATAAAACGTAGGCTGACACCTATATCTGCAATAAATGGTAATAGATATTGTCTGTTTATGAGTTTATGGCTTATTGTTGGAATGTTAGTTGTAAGAAAAAATAAGTGAAGCATTGCAACATAATTTAAGGTTGATAGTGGCACTATCTATAGAAATTAAATGACAAACATGAAGATATTTATAGTGACAATCTTGTAAACAATACCATCTTAGAGAGCAGTGCAGATTGTCTGATAAATCATGGGGATAAAATCCTGAAAAGAAGAACTGTACCACTCTTGAGGCATAAAATCTGATTAGAAAAAACACTGATCTAACTCAATCCCTGAGATTAGGCAGTGATTTCAGTGTAAATAATCAGCACACTGTTTTAAAGGTGAATCATTTGCATTAATCAGAACTGGAAGATTTGACTTTACAGCTGGAAGGGATGTTTATTCTTGTCAAATGGTCACGCTATAGTAAGGAGTCATGCAAAAGACAATCATAGAAGCATGACAGTTCTACTTAGCACGACAACATATTGAACATTTGTGTGATCTACACACCCAGAAAGATGATCATTATCAAGATAAAATAAACTGAGTGTGTCTACAGATTAAAAATCAATTGCCATCTATCATGCTTATGTGTCACACAACAAATGTTGGGAATGAGTTGCTATCTATGGGTCGTGGTTTCCAGAGTGATGTGTGAGACGATCTGGCACTCGTACGTCTATGCGCAGTGTGTTAGGCTGAGTTTGATCACGCCTTCCCTGTGCAGCTTGTACAGCAGCTTGAATTCGCTGGGCAGCTGATGCGTCTCCTGCCACTTCGTGGTAAACTTGGTCCCTTTCTTGTCATAGTAATGGTACGGCAAGTCCTTGCCTGTGTTGGGGTCCCATCCGAACGGCCAGAAGCCGTAGAGGTGGATTTCATCGCACATGGCGGAGGCCAGCGTGTACATGAGGATCCCCGTGCTCAGACGCTTGGGAGAGAGGTTCTTAGTTTTCCAGTATCTGTGGGAGAAATGAGGCGTTAAGTAAGGAATCAATCAAACAGGTGTGATTTCTCTAAATTGTAGATAAGTAATTCTCTTTCTCTTTCTGTCGCTCTTTCACAGCGTGTCATTCATAGATTGGAGTCCTGACACATGCAAAAACAGGAAGGTATGGTGAAGGTAAAAAATGCTTCATCCACTGTTTGGCTTTTTTTGGGTTCAGCAAGGATGCTGGAAGTTAAACATTTATATACTTCTAAACTTGTTCAGATGTGCTTATTTGTTCAGTAATAAGGTGTGAGTCGACTCAGACCTGAACCTTCACAGACACATAAAGACATTTACAAAGTCGGCCTTTTATCACCTGAAGAACATTTCCACAATTAGAGGACTAATGTCTCAGCAAGATCTAGAGAAACTCCTTCATGCATTTATCTTTAGTCACATTGATTACTGCAACAGTGTCTTCTCGGGTCTGCCTAAAAAATCCTCCAGCTGCAGCTGATCCAGAACGCTGCTGCTAGAGTTCTGTCTAAAACCAGGAAGATAGAGCACATAACACCAGCTCTAAAGTCCCTACACTGAGAATAGACTTTAAAATACTAATGTTAGTTTATAAATCACTGAACTGCTTAGCACCACAATATGCAACAGTACACAAACCCACCTGTTCAGAGTTGCTTTTGAAACATAATTATTGAAAAATTCATCAACAATCTGATATGTATCGATGGCAAAATGTAATGTTTCAATTGTTGACTGTGTTTCTATGACTTAGTATTTTTGTGTTTTTATGATATAAAGCACTTTGAACTGCCTTGTTGCTGAAATGTGCTAAACAAATTAACTAAAACTATAAAAGAGACAGTTAAGTTGCAAGGTCAAATTTATTTTAAGTCATGTTTGATGTAAACAGCATTTTACTGAAGGTAACACTGTTACTTGATTGTGCTATAAAATGATACTATGTGCCTGGAAAATACATAACACCGCCTCTTTAACAGCACATGTGTTTGAAAATACATGGAAATAAGAGGAAATCAAATGTTAATATTGACAAATGTTATTCCTTTATATGGTTCAGTATCCATCTTACTTGTTGACATCATGCATGATGTTTCCTGGCCAGGCCAGTTCGATCTTCAGCTGACCCTTGTGCTCCACAAAGAAGTCCACCAGGGTTCGGGTTACAGTGGCGGAGGTGTGAAGGAAGAAGGCGGGGATCCAGAGGATGGCTCCCTCCAGCTTCTTCAGGTTCAGGAAGAAGTTATTCCTGTCCTGAATGGTCAGCAGGTTGTTGTAGTACCTCTCCAGGATGCTGGGGTTAAACGTGGTCAGATTGGTCTTCTTGCCTACGTCTTTGAAGTAGATCTCAGTGGGAGCAAAATTGCAGCGGAAGACAAAGTCGGCTTGGTCGATCTCGGGGCCGCAGTGGCTCCCAGTCAGGATGCCGCTGTTTCCCACCACGGCACACGTACTGTAGTGCTTGTTGCGGATGGGGGAAGCGTCAGGGAGTAAAGACTTGAAGTTGTTGCTGATGGAGAAGACGTACTTGTGGCTGGAGTAGTCAAAGTGCATCAGCTGGCCCACGCGCACACTGTCCTTCGTGAGGGAGAAGTTGTGGGGAATGTCAATGTAGTTGAAGATTTCTTTCCTGAAAAACAGAAAAGACTTCAGCACCAAACCACCAGCAGGTTTAATCCTCTATTCAAACATTCAGAGGTACAGATTTAATTTCTGCTTCTTTTAGTATTTTTCCTGCATTTGTAACTGGGTTGTATGCCTGTTTTAGCCTAATTACACAAAATGTCTTTTTTTTGTTATTCGGATTGTTCTTTTATGTGACTGTAAACACCTTAGAAAACTGCTTCATTGCTATAACTGTGTGACTTTAAGATTGGGAGCCCATCCTCTTTATTTCCTCTTCTGCGGTATTGTTTTAGTTAAATTGTTTGCACCCCTTGATATATATAAAAATATCAACCAAAGATATATATTTTAAAAGTGGTGGTTAAACTCTTGCCTTTGCTTGTAAAATGCTGTCCTGTTGAACTTCCATTTGAATGGTTTTCCTTGGAGCTCCTCATTCAAGGCGTTTGTCAGTGGGATGAAGGAAGGGTCCAGGAAATTCATGGCAAACTGAGACCTGAAAACAACAAAAAGAAATGCAGTTTGCTTTTAAAGCTTCTTGTTTCTATTCCTCTGTAGTGGTATTACGGTGGTTTCATGCTGATAACGCCGGAGCCTTGCAGCAATAGGAGGCTGGGGTCTTTCTGGATGGAGTTTACATGTTCTCTCTGTGCATGAGTGGGTTCCCTCTGGGTACTCTGGCTTCCCCCCAAAGTCCAAAAACATTAATTTGTCTCTCCAAATTGCTCTTAGTTATGAGCTAATTCTAAGTGCTAAGTATTTTCTATGGACTCAGATATTAAAGCAACGCTATTCTTTGCCAAATTCATTGCTCTGCCTTTATGGAATCACATTAAAGAATATCTATCTGTCTGTCCGTCCGTCTATCCGTCTGTCCATCTATCTATCTGAAGCCGTTTCTCTGCATCCAGACACGTAGCAACACAGATGGAAGACAGAAAAGTAAACAGTGCATGCCACACTTTCCAGATTTTTATTTGTAACACAGTAACAAAGTGATCTTCCACTCTACATTCCTGTTCTACTTTGTGTTGGTTTGTCACATATTATCTCAGTAACTTAAAGATTGCAAAGTGACTAAATGAACTGCAGGTCACCCTGAACCAAACACTTTGACGTTAGACAAATCTACTGAGATTCTGGACGGGTTGAGGGAAGAAGATCTTTGAGCTGCAACATTAGTCTGAACCGCCTCCCAATCTGACTTTAGACATTAGGCTTAGGTTAGACTGTTTTAATGTTATTGATGCCATTTCAAGTAAAACGGAGAGATACCGACTGATTCTTGACTGAGTTATTATGAATATGCACAAAGGTTGGTGTAAATGGATAAAAAGCAGCCAGTGTCCAAATACTTCACAGACCAACAGAGCATCAGGGAACCAGAGCTCAGTGTGGATCAGTCTTGTGGTTTTATTGTAGGACAGAGTGGGTGGGCGTATTTAGCCTCGAGTAGTTTTCAGCGCACAGAAAATCTACAGCGTTGCCGATACACAGGCCAGTGAGAAAAATGACTAATCCTGAATGAAACAGGTAATTTACTAAAACAGAAAGCTTTCTGTGTAGTCAAAGTAAAACAACAATCAGCAACAGAAAGAATCAATAAATTAAGGAATTAAAAAAAGATACTAAGAATTGTATCAAGAATAGTTCATTCCACCCAACAAACATTGATAGATACCAAAAAAAGCATAAAATATTTAAATAAAAGGATCTAAATTTTATTTCTAGGAAAAATGACTAAGAGAAAACAATTGGTCATTCAAATTTTCCAGACTTTCTTTTTGCAAAGGTTGAATGCAAAATGCTTCCCTAATGTCTAATGATCTTTTTCTAAAAACTGCCTTAAATTATTAGGAATAGTTTTGTTCCTGGGACACAAAACGAGCAGAAATTTGTAAAACTACTCAACATAAATGGAAATTCCTAAATTGGGGCATAAATTGGTGCCCAATTATTAGTAAATTAAAATGTTCTTTCTGTTTCCTTTACTTAATTGGGTAAAACCTCACTGAGACCCAGATCTCGTTTTCAAAAGGGACCCGGCCAGAAATTTTAATCACTTAACAACCTGGTTACACAAAAGTAAAAAAAATAAAACATATGAACAAGTTTGAAACAAATTACAAAACAGTTTAAAAGCAATGACACTGGCAGACAGAATCATGTTGCATGTTTTTAAGAACTGCTTGTAAATATTTCAATGAAATAAGATCCTACATCTTTAGTTCAGATTGGAGCTAAAGTGTGGATTAGTTACCCCATTGTTCAAAGAAACACAGAAACTGATTATGATAACCTGCATATTTTTACAGTGAATATACAGCTGATTTCCTAAATTGGGACTGTTTTTAACAAGGTACAGGCACAAACATCAGCACTCTGGAGAGCTCACCGTTCAGCTAAAGTCCAGTATGAGAAATGGAGATGCGGGGACCCACAAACAGGCCACACTCCTCTGTTTACATTCACACCAGCCCTGGTCTGCATTTCATTAACTGCCCTCAATCTGCAGCCGAAAATCCGTACTCACCTAAAGCCTGCATGAAACATAATCCGCGGACCTCCGGAGTAATATCTCCCGGAGCCGAAGAGGCTGTCTTTCCTCAGAGACACGTAGCTGATGAGCGACAGGATGAGCACCACGACGCTCAGGATAAACAAGCCCAGGGCCTTGGCGATGCGAACCATCTTGGGAGCCTTGTCATTCCCGATAGGAAGCCGCAGCTTTTATGTTGCCGTGGTCGGGGCTGGAGCTGGCGAAACGTGGCGCATCGACGGGTACAGTCGCGTAGAAGACGGATGATGCATGGTGCAGACGCCGCGGCTCGGTGCGCTCTCGGTCCTCCTCAGGCTGCCGGTGATCAAATCATGAGACTGAGCGGAGATGCGCGTCAACATCCAGTCAGCTGCACGACCAGCCCAGTCCTCACAGTACCGGCAGCTTCCCCACCACCAGCAGCACCTCCTCCTCCACCCGCTCACACTGATGCAGGCTTCTCTGCAGCACAAAGGCGAGCTTGTCTACTAATGGGCTGAGAGGGGCAGAAATAGATAAGGGAAGCTTTTAAAATAGGAAACATCCTGGAAGCAAAGCTAAACATCCACGGATGCCGCTGGCTTTTGATTTATAGCGGAAACATGCAGTTAAAACCAGAAAGCACGACTGTTCTGACATAAACCACACTAAACATTTACAGTTTCAGATAAATTAGAAGCATGAAATAATTTTTTTTAATATATCAAAATAATTCGATTTCTTTAAACTCTTATTTATTCATAGATTATTTCCACGCGCACTCTTGTTATTTATTACATACATATATTTTTATGAATAAATATTTATTTATCTATTATAAATAAATATTATAATAAATAATATAATAAATATTATAATAATAAACAAAGTATTTATTATTATAAAAATTATACTTATTTATAATAATAAATACATAAATTCATATAATTGATATATTATTTTAAATAAATAAATATTTATTTAGTTATTAAGTAAATTATTTATTTATTTAATCTATTTATTAAAATAAATAACTTACTTATTTATTTAATATATTTAGTTATATTTAATTTGCTTACAATATCACACATATATTTTATATTGCTTATAGTTATATTTACCAATATTTAACGCTTTGGATGGAGAAGCTGTAAGTATATAAGCAATTTCCCCTTGGAGATTAAGACAGTCTATTCTATTCTATTCTATTTTTGATATTTATATATGAATTAGGAGGTTGCAATGTAGTTTATATGAATATGTAGGCAGAAAAACGTATTGTGATTTTTAAATTCTACTGTATGGAAATGTCTGGATTTGCGACTTAGCTATAGGCGACTATTAACAGAGCAACAATGAGCGTCTCCATTAACCAACGGCCATTACCGTTGGCTTGCTTCATGTGAATAAGTAAATAATTTATTTGCTCAAATAAAAAAAATATTAATAACTTTTGAACGAATACATTACTCCACCTTACTTAGCTCACTTCTCCTAGAAAATAAAAAAAAAAGATTCGCATCACTGCTCTGTAAATCCCAGCATCACCGGTAACGGATAAGCTACAAACGTACTCAAACTAACAAATAAATTACATTTCACCATTAGGCACTCAGGGATAAAAACGACTTTCCCCACATTAGCATGGACTTCTAACACATTTATACGTCCTATATATTGCTATTAATGAGTTGATCATTTATATTTACCTGTTAACAGACAGACATGAGCATCAACGAGCGTTTCCGTTACAAGAACCGTTACAGCGCTGAATTTCCGTTGGCTTGCTGAGTCAGTGCCTGTTCGATCCGCCCTCTGGTGGCGAACTGCTGCAACTACAGGCTGCCTGATGGAAAATTACCATAATAAAGCTGCAGTATGTGACTTTCTTAAATATATATACATGTATATTTTTTGCAATTTGTTGAAACTGTGAGACACATAATCTGTGATACAAATTTAGCTCCTCCGCCTTCTACCAGCGCTAATTAAAAACAACCAATCAGAGGCAGGAGGTGGGTCTTAGAGCTGTCAATCATTCTCCTTGTGGGGCTTCTCATCCCTCTTTTTTCTTCCTGCATTTGATCTCTGCTACCTAGCAGCTGTTGTGAGTGCTTAGGCTAGTTAGCATGGCTACCGATGACGGCGGATGAATGGTTTTCCTGTAAGTTGTTTCTCATTCATTAGTACATTAATTAGCGAGTACATGAGGATGATTGACAGCGCTAAGACCTTCCTCCTCCCTCTGATTGGTTGTGTTTGGTCGGGAGCAGTACTTTTCTTCAGATGGCAATAATATCAGAGAGAGGAAATAGATCTTTTCACAGATAATCTGTTTCATGCACAGTTGGGTTGTAACTAGTTACATTTACTCAATTACATTTGCTTGAGTATCTCTTTTGGAGAAAAAAAAAATTACTTTTAGGAGAATTTTTACTATGCTGTACTTTTTTCTTTTACTTGAGTAATTTTATTATGAAGTATCTCTACTCTTACTTGAGTAAAATCTCTGGGTTTTCTACCCACTGACTGAAAAAAACAACTTGTTTGAACCAAACATTCACCAGACACACACCTGCAGTTTTTGTTAAAGTTTTAAAAGTTTTATATTGAAAGAAGCTGATTTTTAAACTTTTTTTTTTTTTGCTTGATTTTGTTGTTTTGTTACTTATGTCATTTCGGTTCTTAAAATACCAAAATTCACACTTAACTTTATGTTTTGGTCCTTCTGATGATGTAATTTTAAGATATTAAATAATTGATCATTTGATCAGTAATTCAGTACTTGAATAGACTTTTTACTAAATACTTTTCTAACTTTTTACTTTTACTTGAGTAAAACTATGTTGAAGTAGTGCTATTCTTACTTGAGTACAATTTTTGGATACTCTGCTCTGGTTTCAAGACATGATGACAGTTTTAACAAATATATAACATATTTTTAATTGAAGTTACATGCTACAGCTTTCAGACAGAACAGTTTTGAATTTAAATAAAATAAATGGGTGTAATTATGACCAACATCTAATCTGTCACATAATCTAATCCACTTTTCTACGGTTCTGTAAATAAAAGCAACTGATGTCACACAAGTAGTTAAAAATATATGTTTTTATTTATAAGGGTTATTTGTATCCTTTTTCTTTATTTCACATAAAATATAAATACAGTAACTAGTATGTGACATCACAAAACAACTTTTTATAATCTCTTTCACATGTTATTTACATTTTTTTTTAACATTTTGTTTTAAAAGTGAGCTTATCTTGGTTAGCATGAACAACAAGCATATTCACAATTGAAAGCATCATGCATTTACAGGTTAGTCATATTAACATTACAATGACACATGAGAATAATGTAAGCAAACATATGTGTGTTTATACAGAACACTGCATGTCATTAAATGGTACACAGTATAAAAACCAGCTAGTGAGGATGTTGGCTGGTATTCAACACTGAATGTGCAACGTTACAGGCATCCTCGGGTCCTTTGTGCATCGCTATTTCTCCTTAAATTTGTCACAGCTGGGCAAAAACACTAAGAGAAACAACTCGGAAGAAGACTTTAAAGTTCTGTTATTATCAAGCTGCCAAGTGTATTACAATTTTCTAGACTATTTTTAAGATATGTCATATTTATCATGAAACAGACAGCAAGCTGATGTAACACAGGCACTTTATCATGAACAATCTGACATCTTGCAAACACACACACAGTGATTTAATCCCCAGGCACTCTGTAACTCTATCCCTATTTTCTACGTGCTCAAGCTGAAAAGTAGGGCTAACATGCATGCTAACAGTGGCAGCTTGTGATATGAACGATATGGGCGGTTGCCCAGGACGGCACCAGAAAGGGATGGGCACCCAAGAACTAGAAAATAAAATATGTCAGTTGTCTCCTGAACATGTTTGCTTCTACTTGTATGCAGGAGACCACATTACCTGCTTTCTGTTGAAAACAAATAATATGAATCAGATAATTGCATTTTAATTGCAGAAAAAGGAGAGGCTTGGCCGGGAGTGAGCTACTCCAGCCGCTATCAGGGTGTCAAACTCATTTTTATTTTGGCTTGGATCATGAATGTCCTCAAAGAGTAGGTTAAGGCAGAATAAAAAACTGTTAAAATTTCTTAAATTTAACTATTTTTAGCATCTTTTCACACAATTTGGTCCTATACGAATGAAAAATTATTTGATTTGGCAAATAAAATATTACTTAAGAACACAACTGTTATTTAAAGTTCACAATTATGTATGTGGCCGTCTAGAGTTTAGAGGGCCTCATAAACAGGTACAGTGGGCCGTATTTGGCCCGCAGGCCTTGAGTTTGACACCTGTGCTCTACACTCACAAACTGAAGTAATTTCTTTGTTGGGATAATTTTATTGCCATTTAAATATCTGGATATTTTCTGATGTAGTTTGGGTTTATTTGCCTGCAGCACACATAGCTGTCTTGACTTTGGGCCTGTTGTTGCAAAAACAAAAATAAAATAAAATCTTTTTTGTTTTGTTCTAATATTACAGTAGTAGCTGCAAGCTTAGATACATTGAGGGCAGGGTCCAGCAGCAGTGACACAGATTCACCTTTAAGATCCAAAACATGCACATTAACACACGTGTCTGCTTTGGAATCATATAAAACTGGTAGACATTGCAGATTTCTGCTGTAGCTTCACATCGGTCAGCTGTTTGGTCAGTGGTGGAACAAGGAGGGGAAGAAGGCGCCTTCGCCATCGCTTCCTAAAGAGCCGCACGGACTGTTCTCCACGCTGCTCAGGTCCTCACAGGAGTCCTCGCTGCGAGACACACAAAAATATTAACACTTACAACCAATTTCAATATTTCAGATTTCTTTCTGAAAACATTTAAGTGTTAGAGACAGAAACTAAAAAAAACCAGGGAACTTAGTCTAACCCAAAGATCTGCAATCTTTACAGTACAAAGAGCCATTTTCACCCTCAGTTAGGGCTGGACAATAAATAAATAACAATATATATTTGGATAAATATATTAGGTCAGTAGATAGTAAGTCTCATAGAATGTCAATCATTTCACTGAACTCCGATCCAGATCCTTATTTTCAAAAAATTCAGATGTTCTTGTTTTAAATGATAGAATAAGAAAACATTCTGTAAACTCAATTGTTTTTGCCAAATTTCTCTTTCCCATAACGATCCATTTAGATAAATGTTTCACTTTTCCAGCTTTCTGGACTGCGTAAAAAATCCCGGTTCTACATCAGATTCTGCTTTTCCTTTTAACTCTGCATATGTACAAGTGCTGAAAACAAATTTAGACCTGTTCATATATTCTGTAAGCAATATTTTCTTTGAACCAAACACAAAGACACAGACAGAATAACATCCTGAGCTCTCTTATGGGTGAAAGACGTACATTACTGATAGCTAGAAATAACAACACAGAAGCTGTTTAGTCCGTGAAGGCTGACCTTGTGGATAATGTCACATTTGTGAAGATTATTTTATGTTTTTTGTAGCCAGTAGCGTCGCTCTGCCCCTTCCTGTTGCTGCCAGTCAACTACCAAGAAAGAAAATCTGTTTGGGAATATTTCGGGTTGGGAAATGCCACCACAGTCATGGTGGGGAAACTAAAGGAGAGGCGCTCACTAATCTTGATTAAAATCACTGTTTTAAAACTGCAGCTGGAAAGATAAGAGTAGCGTAACTAAAGCTGACTGCAGGCTGTTCCTTAGCAGATAGCTTGACTAATTAACCATATAATATCTGATTTTTAGACTTTATAAATGGCAAAAGGGTGTAATGTTCTGCATTGCACTAGGTCATAATTCCATTTTATTGAGTTTCTGAATTCAAACTGAAAAAAGTTAATAACTGTCAATAATTATATCTTAACTGTATTAGTATCTTAGAATATTTTAACAGCAGTAGGAGTAATTGTTGGTTCACTGTTTAAATGTGACCTATTATGCGTCCTTAAACAGGTTAGGATAGGTGAATGAACTATACAAACTTTTTTATTTCAATTTCTGCTCAAAATCATTCTTAGGTAATGAGATTTTACTCTGCTCAGTTCTGCCTGTATTGAGCTACATTGTTTCTACTGTTGCTAGGTGATGGGCGGAGCTCGGCTTGGGTTGCTAGGTAACGGTGCAGTGTCTATTGAATGTGACTTCACAAACATGAAGTTTTCTAGACACCAAAAAACATGAACTTATAGCCAAAAATCGACCGGTTATTTTGTGTTAGGTCTTGGGCTGTTTTTTGAAGCAGGAGAAACCCAAATGAAAGTATAAACATGTGCAACATGAATGTTATATAATAGGTTCCCTTTAAGAAAAGTGATTATATTATACATTGTAACACCTTTTATGATTTCCATGTTTATGTTTTTATTGGATGATGTGGTAAATGTATTCAATGTTATCAAACTGTGAGAATCTCGTACAGTCAAGGCCAAAGTTTGGGCTTCAGACTGAAATATCACCAAACCATCATATCTAACCAAATATGTTGTCAGTTTGTCAATAATATGCATTTAATTGACTTATATTAAAAGAGGATTAGAATAAACTATCAACCTCTCGCTCTCATCCCAGCTCATCTCAGGAATAGTCGGCAGACCGGGAACGCTGAAGTAACAGGTCTGCAGACTCTGTGCCGTTCTCCGGGAAACAATCCAAACAAGCTTCTTGTTGTCTGGTTTGTTGCATTCACTCGAGCGATATTCCATCATGCATTTGGTCACGAGTTCCTTCCAGTGTAGCAGCTCGTTGTCACCGATCTGAAGAAATGATAAACAGGAAGCAACTGAGAGGCTGCTGGTAAAAAAAAAATATCATGCTGTCATCAAGAAATCAAAGGATTCTGTATTTTAAGGTAAGGCAATTTTATTCATATAGCACATTGTCAGCAACAAGGCAATTCAAAGTGCTTATTTATTATTCTTATGGTTGCTGAAAGCAACTCCGTCATCATAAATGGTATAACTTTAACATGTTTTAGCAGCAGTTACCATGTAACTTTTATAAAAAATATATTTTTTTACATATTTGTTGAAATTGTCACCATATGTATGTACCGTATGAGACAGAAAATCTGTGAAGAATTAAACTCAAAACAACCA
Organism: Xiphophorus couchianus; assembly: GCF_001444195.1. Classification (NCBI taxonomy): domain Eukaryota; kingdom Metazoa; phylum Chordata; class Actinopteri; order Cyprinodontiformes; family Poeciliidae; genus Xiphophorus; species Xiphophorus couchianus. The sequence goes on from NC_040239.1 coordinate 7,317,552, forward strand.
ATCAGAGCCAGGAGACGTGTTGTAGCACTGTCAATCACAATCTGTGTGGCGCTGCTCATCCTCCTTCCATAAGTCCTCCTTGCTAGCATAGCCTGTTGTGAATGCTAGAGTAGTTAGCATAGCCACTGATGACAGAGGATAAACGGTTTTTCTGTAAGGGTAAGTTGTTTCTCTGCCGTTGGCACGCTGAGTAGCGACTACATGAGTTGTTTGACAGCGCTAAGACACTCCTCCTGGTTCTGATCGGTTGTTTTTGGTCAGGTGTGTTGCATTTCTTCAAACAGCAATAGTAGTTCAGAGTGAAGATGGATGAAATCAATCTTTTCTCAGATTATCTGTCTCATAACAAACTGTCACAAAATGGTGACAGTTTTAACAAAGATGTAAAAAACATATTTCTTATAAACACAGGGTTTCCCCCAGTGTATTATAAGCCTGGCAGGCCACCAGGCTTTACTTGTGCTTCCACCAGGCTAAACATTGATTATTTTTAAGCAATAAGTCTTTTTAAAATGTTTGCATTTTTAAGGCCTTATAGTTGGTGTTCAGATATTAATTTTCTAATATTCCAATAACACATAATTATCAAGTGATATTTTCAAATTTCCCGTCAACTTTAAACATTTTTTAACTCACAAACACAACGAGCCGGTGGATGAATGACTGGCCTGGTGCCCAACCACCAGGCTTAGCAAGATTTCTGGGGGAAACCTTGTAAACAGTACATGCCGCACCTTTAAATTCTTGACTCAAAAAGTGAAACACAAACGCCTTCAGTGTGAAGAGAGACTAAATACCTTTAGATGCTTTTGGAATTGCTGGATGCTCATCAACAACGTGGCTGACTGGAGGTCTTCAAACTCCTGAGCGATGAGGGACAGCGCCAGCACTGATGGCTGTAAAACAAACCAAACAAACAAAAAAAAATATTTCAGAGATTCAAAGCAAAAATTGGTATTCTGGCAAATTGCCACCTGAGAGCAATCCTTACTTTTGCTTTAGAGAAAACAAGCCGGCATAAGCAGGCTTTTAGCTGCGCTTCCAGCCTCCCAATGCTTGGGATCTCCTCCCTTAAAATATAAAGGGAACCCCACTGTGATCCGCTGGTTACAGACCTCATGAAGAAGAATCTGTTTAACCGGCTTCATGGAAACTGGAGCCATCACAGAAAAAAAAACAATAAGCAGGAAGAGAAGAGCCGTTACCTTTCAGCAAACAGAGAGCCGACGGCGGAGTGGTACAGGTGCAGGAAGGTCAGGGCCGTCACCACGTCGGGATCCACGCTGAGTTTCTCTGAGATGATTTTCTCCATGCGTTTGAGGTCGGACACGGTGAATCTGCTTTGGCTGATGCGGATGAGTTCATGGCTGGGTGAGACGTTGCTCTCCTCCTCGACCATTTTGGCAGCAATGTGCAGACAGCACACCCCGATGCAGGGCACGTGTTTGGGCTGCACCTGTCCAACAGCAGAGATGCATCTGGATCAGCGCCTCGTTAATGGACGTCCAATGGTCTGTGCTTCATTTAATCATGATTAACTTAAAGAGGGATGATCAACTTTTTCCTCTTTCGATACTAATACGACACAGAAAAGCAGTTCTGGATTTACTTTAAATATTTCTTTTTTAACACAGACATAAATGTACTGAACTAAAAATGTATTTTATAACTCTACACCAGCATACAGCACTTAAATATACCAATAGCTTGGCCAGAAATGTAAAAACCTCACAAATTTAATTTGTTCAGTCATAGGAGTATGGAGGCCAATTTAAAATAAATAATAAAGAAACCGAAACTGACAGAAACAATAGATTGACAACCTTGTTCAGACATGCAAAATATAAACTGCAACAAACTTTCTTTCAAATGGTTCAGAAAGTCCAATTAGGAATTCTAAATATAGTGTAAAATAAATAATACACCATGATGCTGCTCAGAGAGAAATTGGTATTTTGGCCATTAAAAGCCTGATCAGTGCACAATATCATGCTTTCCTAATATTGTACAGCCCTGATGTCAACAACTCCATCTGATCTTTGCTTTAACATGTCAGTAGAGCACTACATGTCCAAAGGTCTTTGGAACAACTGACTAATGTCAGAGGAACACAGAGTTCATATCAGTTCATAGAATGAATGTAAGATTTGCATCATTAAGTTCTTTGGAAATGTACTTCAAAAAAGAGAAATTTATGGAAAATCTGAAGATTTACAACTTGCTACTAAGATCTAAAGTGGAAAGTGGATATGAAGATTTTGAATTTAAAAACATAAGTGTTAAACTTGAAATTCTTACCTTCATGATGGTGAGAAATCTATCGAGCAAATTGACAGCTTGCACAAAGGTTTGAGTCCTGTAGCCAAAGAAACTGGTCAGGCTCCACAACTCTTCCACTTTGCTGTCTCTGCATTTTGCAGACACTCTGCTGTGAATCTAATAAGAAGGATTGTTATCCATTTGGAGGAAATATGTGGTAACAGCATTTATCATGTCTTCACTAATTAAGTGTGAAAATCCTAAAAAGTAGGTCACCTCCGGGGACGTAGACTCCATCAGGTTGAGGCCTGCTTCCCTGGGGAGAAAGTTGTACTCCTTTGCACAGCATGACTTCAGCTCATTCAAGAGCAGGTTGTCAATGCCCTGAAGGTCTCTCATGCTGCAGAAGAGCATATTTAAAAATCCAATTAACATTAAAGTCCAAGAAGACCCCTAGAGCAGGGATTCCTCAAAGGGCCGAGGAGAACAGCGTATTTAAAAGTTGTCTCCCAAACCACACCTACTGGGTGTCAGATGTCTGAACTGAAAGTTCTTAGAACAGAAAAACAAAATGTCCTGATTGTTACGCTGTTGTAAACAAAACAATAGGATTGATGTGTTAAAGAATGCAGAAATAATAAAATAGTTCCATAAAAGTTAATGTAGTTCAGTGTCTATGCGAAAGTAGGTCAGAGAAATTCCTACAAAGGGAAACACTGTACGACAAATGCAGGAAATAGTAAATGATGTGCTAATTGTCAATTGTAGATGATATCTTTAGGTAAGTAGCAATCATTTAGTTAAAAATAAAAACAGAAATGAAATAAACTCGTCAGCGTTAGCCTTTGTAGCATACAGCTAGCTTGAATACATATAAAAACCCTAATTTTACCTCGTCCAGAAGCGCCGACATGCAAGATAGCAGCTCTGCCACCGAACTGTAACCTTCACCTTCTCATTGTTCCATTTTGATCCCTGCGATCATTTAAAAATTTTATAAAATCTTCAGGATGCTCGACCCGAGTCCAAGAGCGACACCCTAAATAAACAAGTTAGCGCTAATCTGCTCTTGGACTACGTTAACCGTCATGCAACCCTGGAACTGATACGTCATGACGCCTGGATTTGTTGCTATGACGCGCGGTTTCAAAGTGTCGGTGGCGCTAATGTCAACACCTTCCAGTTTCCTGTCTCAGAAAGCGAACTATTTTTTCTTGTTTAGTTCCCATTAATATTATAGAAACCATACGTCGGATTTGACTTTGTTTGAGACAGTTTCCGTAAATGTGCTACGACATATTTAAGAGGTAATTTTGAGCGTGTGCTAACAGTTAGCCATTTTAGCTTCCGACGCTGTTTCCATGGAGATGAATCTTAACGACTTGTTGGCTGTTCTTTTAGCCTTATTTTTTTTCTGTTATTATTTTTTTATTTGTTTAACTATTAATGTCTAATTCTAAACCTCCTGGGCCTCGGAAGCCTCATGTTGATACTGATTCGTACGTTTTAACTTTTGGCGATTCTCCTGGGGCTAATGAAGAGGCAGAAAGAGGTAAGCTAACTAAAGTTTCATTTTTAATTATTTATTTTTGCCTTTGCGTTTACAGTGTGATTTTGTTGTTAATTTGTTCCTTACTTCACAGTAACCCAAAACACTTCCCTTAGCCTGAGATTTAATCGGACTCTGGATGAACTGAGGTAATGCTGCTGAAAACTTGAGTTATTTACGTTTGAATATTACTTTGCCTTTTTGTCAAATCAAATCTGTTTGTAGCTTCGATGTAAACTAAATAGTGTACAAGTCTGTTCTCTCTGGGATTCACAAAACATGAAAAGTATGAAAAACACTAAACAGACAAATAATAGATCAAATGGATCAAAATATAAAAGCTAGAAAAGCTCTGGTTAGATATGTCGAAATCTCTGTTTTACTGAGATTTTTTTGCTGCCTAAAATTAATCTGAACTAATCAAGGGAAAATTGTCTATCCTGAATTTTTGTCAGTTGTTGTCTGTATTTCCAACCTTTTATTTCTATGATCCAACCTCAGATAAGTGGAAAACATCATATAGATGAATAAAAATTTTAAATGGATATTACAAATGTTTTGGTTGAGTTGCCACACAGCCAAGATAAAACAACAGATTGTTTAATACTCAAAATCTTTACTGTCTGGTGTGATTTTAATGACTTGAATGTGTATTTTTTTATAAAAATTTGTGGAAAGTGACTATTTTTTCCAAAGAATAAATGTCTGCAGAAACATCTTTTAAACTGCAGATTATAGGTGACACATGTGTAAATTTTCTGAGCAGCGAAGAACTCAACAGGCATATGGAAATACAAGACATACACGAGGAGATTCAAAATGCATCCAGCGAAGCTTTGAGGAGGTTTGGATCACCTTACAGACACAGATCGCCCGAACGAAGCTGCCACAAAAGTAGGTTTTAATGCCCTTTTTTTTTTTCTGCTTCAAAATGATTTACTGTACAGTAGGCCTGAAACGATTAATCCGATTAAATGTAAAGAATCGATTATTGAAATAATTATCAACTGATTTAGTAATAGATTAATTGTTAACTGGAGTATACAAACTCGAAAAAGGCCATTTGCTGAAAGAACACGACAGTACAAAAAATATATACATTTCGCAATTAATATAAAAAAAAAATTAAATCAGTACTACCCAGGCACAGTTTTAGCTTCACCTGGTTCAAATTCTATAAAAAAAACACATCTCCTGTTAAGCACCTTTTGCTGTCCAGTTATTAATCGGTTAATCAAAAAGCAATCAACAGATTAGTCCTGTTTTGATGCTAAGTCGAGCAGAAATGGCTGAGCTTTTCATGTTGTTGTTAGAAGTATTTATTTTTGTCTGCAGATGCATCCTTTTTCTACAAATGATTGTGCGTACACTAAATGAATGCTGTGTTATTGTGTTTATTTTCCTATTTGAATATTTAATTGAACTGTTTATTTGCATTTTTGTGAATTTCTAGTATTGTATAAAATATACTTTTTGTTTTTAAAAACCTGTTTGAAATAAATAAGCCAAATAAAATCTGCACAATTGCCATTTTTAAAATCTGATTAATCCATCAAAACATTCAATGGATTAATTGATAACTAAAATAATAGCTGCTCTGTGTGGCTTTACTACACAATAAGATAGATAGAAGTATGTGGTTGTAACATGATGAAATGTGATGAAGTTCACATGTAAGGAAACGTAGCAGAAGAATTCTGTTCGTTTAGCTCTAATTAAAAAGTGAATTGTATTATGTGTTGTCATCCAGCATTCATTGCACATTTTTGTCAAAGACTTTTGGAATTACAATGCTTGCAAAGAAGAACAGATAAATGCTCAGTCTGTTTAATGTGTTTCTTTTCTGCTCTCTGCAATGATTACAACGCTGCTGCCCACAATATGTTTTAAACAACATTTTCACTGGTGGCAGATGACTCAGCTGAAGAATCCACTGGTTTTTCAGCCCACATTGAGGCGCTGACTCAGGCTATTGTCGACTGTATGGATACTTTAAAACAGGACGAGGTGCAGCGAGACCGAGGCTCAAGTGAAATGGATGCTTTGGGAAATGCAGCAGAACAGCTGTCTCATTTACAACTTAATAAGGTTTATATTTTCATTCCAGTCATTGATTCCCTGTGCTATTATATTGATGGATCTCAATTTGGTATTTTACCTTCTCAAATAAAGGCACACAGTGAGGAAGAGGAGACATTTAGTCCCCAAAGAGCCATCATGCACCTGAAGTCTAAACTGCATGAAGCTCAGATGGAGAACGACTCCCTGACTGACCTTAGGTGAACATATATTTAATTCATTCCTGTACAGAAGGTGCTATAACTTACTTTGACCCACAGATCTTCTTACTGTTAGGTTGAAGGACTCAAGGAAACAGGTCAGTCAGATGGCGAAGATGCTGCACTTGTTGGAAGAGCTTCAGAAAGTCAAAACGTCGAAGGTCTGGAAGCTTCCGGAGACGGAAGAAGAGGCGTTTGCTCTTCAAAGAGAAGTAGAATCACTGGCAAAGTGCGTAAGGAGGGTTTACCACATACTTTATGAAAAGCAGTTTGGGGACAACTCAGCCAGCAATAAGACTGTGAAGCATCAAGAACCACAATCTGGATATGAAAATGTCCACAAGGACTCAGATAAACAACGCTGGACATATTTTAGAGTAAGTAGTAAAAGTCAGCTAAGGATTTAATTCAGTACCGTTAAGCTCTTGATGTGCATGATGTTTCTTTTCTTCCACACCAGTCAAAAGACCAACAGAGGAACAGCGAATATGAAGGATTAAATAACCAAGAAAGGTAAACGATCTGCTGCAATGTCCTTTTAAATAGCTTATTAACTTTATAAATGTTTCATTTAAATTACTTATTACTATATAGTGCTTATTACTTTAGACCATACTTTTAATTGCGAAACTCCTGTTAGTTTACTTAGTATCCCAGAACAAGAATCAAACATGGAGAACCGACATTTAGCTTCATGCATATCTAGAACTGAACCCAGAATAACTGGAACCAACATCTAGTTTTAACTTAACCAACATTTAGTTTTATACCTCACTAATCCAGAACAAACTTAAGTTGTAGAGAAACCCCTATTACTTTAGAAATGATGAACTACATATTATTCTTATCAAACATGTGGAACCAATATTTAGTTTTGTACTTTATTGTCTTTCTTTTGGTTTTGTTTTTTTGGTTGTATTTCCTTCTAATTCATGTAAAGCACTTTAAACTGCTTTGCTTCTGAAAATGTGCTAAATAATGTGAAATGTTCCAGCTGCATTACACATCAAGATGCATACCTTCTTGTTAAAATAGGAAATAAAACCGACATTCTATCACAGTTAACCACAAACAAGAAGATAATACAAACAATTAGTAGATAACTGGAAAGGATGAATTTACATCTGCATCAACAGCATACTTGGCTTGTTGCTAACTACTGCTGTTAAAACCTGCTAAACTGAAACGAATAATGTTTTGTTTCAGTTGTAAAACTACCTCTGCATTTTGTTGCCTCAGGGTGGAAGACCTTATTGCAAGTCTTGACCAGGAGATGGCGATGTTCACTGACAAATCCAAACACTGCGGAGTGAATTTATGCAACAAGTTGAGGCTGCTAAAGTAAATATATAAATGTTGAATCTCTTACTGAAAATGTTGAATGTGTGTCTCATGCTGAGTTAATCAGGATATTCTAGACCAATATTTCACCTGGTCACTGAAGCAGTCTGTCTGTGTAGGAACCTGGCTGAAAGTCAGACCTCACTGCAGCTCTGTCAGATCAATGAACTGGAGTCAACCGTTTCCAGCTACAGAGACAAGGTAAAGAGTCAAATCATGTTATTATCTACAATGACAGCGCTAATTACATTGTTTTATACAGTTAAAGTTTGATTAACCTGACAGAAAGCAACCCAGCATCACAGTTAACATGTGAAAATGCTCCCTATGCAGAAATGAGTCTCTTTGTCTCAGGTTTGTGATTTCTGCTTGTGTCATTGTAGGTTAGTTACCTGGAGAAGAAGATACTGGAGACCGAGACTGAACTGTTTGCCACCCATAAAGAGAGAGACCAATCGCTGCAGCAGGTCAAAGAGCTGCAGTCACAGCTTCAGCTACTTAAAGTACGAGAATAAACCCTACTTACGTCGCCTCAGTCCTCTCATGCTGTGTTATTAAAAATCTACATTCAGACTGATGTTTCAGTAGATTAAGGAAAAGCAGTCTGAGTGACTAAAGCAGCAGATTATTACATGATGTAACACTTTCCTAAGCGTTCCTAAACAGTTAAAAATTATTTCCTGCTCATTGTTGTAGACGTCCAAACATGTCAGAGGTGTTATAAGGGCAGAAAGATTCATACATTTGCATCGGTAAATTTGAATTATCTCTTCTTCCGAGTCAGTAGTTTATTTTAATCTCCATCATTCATGTTGGACCACTTTATAAATATCTTCCATTAATTCATATTTATGTTTTACACAGTATTTAAAACTTGTTGGTGCCGATGACGTTATATTCTCTCTAGAGATGATACTCTTGGCGTTGTCTTTTTGTGTTTAATTGCGTCTTGTTCCTTGACAAAAGAGTGGAACGAGCTATACCTGCTACTTACTGCTGCTTTATTACTTTTTCTCTAACATAGAAAGTACTCCCAGACCTGACCTCTGTTTTTCTGTATTAGTTCAATAGAATAAATAAATAATGTTCGCACTGCCTGTGCTTCCATTTACCATATAATTGCTCAAACTTTAATTATGAAAATAAATTAGCGTAATGGAAACACCCCAATTTTGAAAAAACTCACGTTTTTCAATAAGTAAAAGTAGGATGAGATGGTTTTCCAGCTGTATGGAAGTTGGTGTGTTTCGTAAACCTGCAATGGAAACACTTTTTTCAGATCACACCAATCATGTGGTCAACAACCAGATGTTACTGCTGGGGGAAAAGACAAAGAAGACGACAGGAAGTAGTAGGAGGAGGATGGTGCGCCATGTTTTTGAATGCCCAAATTGTCTTTTTTCAACATTAGAGGAATATTGACAAAGTTTTGCGTATATTTGTCAAGGAAACGCAGCCGAGCCAGGTTCTACTAGACGTTTCTGCTTTTTAGAGATGGAGTTTTCCTTTCTGCTGTCACCACATGTACATATTAAATACAACCTATTGCTGGACAGTGACTCTAAATAATTGGGTGGGTTATTTCCCTTAGATAGAAAACGTTTGTGCAGTTAGCACAATAAACTAAAATTGACTGTTTTTTTCTCTTTCTGCAGGTGTAGAGGCAGACGTCTAAGATGTTGATTGCGTTCTCTCTAACCTTCTATCTTTCCCCTGCTTATGTCTCCCTTTAAACCTTTCTCCATCTTTTGAAATAAACCCAAAATAATTTCTAATAAAGTTCTATATACATCAAGCAGAGCATCATGGCAAAAGCTGTAATGCTTAAAATGCCGATAATTAGATGTGCCTCTGAGAAGAACGTCTTCACTGTTTGTGTGAAAATGCCAGAGCCTTAAAAGCTTCTGTGATAATTTAGAGATGTTGTTTACTTTGCTAAAAGTGGACACAAAGTGAATCCAGTTGATAGATTTAAATAATTAAGTACTGCAAATTTAGTCGCATTACAATATATCCACTTATTTCTGTGCCACTTCATTCATCAGCTGTTTCCTTCTTGCACATCTATTTTTAGACTCCCAGAAAATGTTTCATTCCCTTTCTTTAGTTGTCCTCTTCTCCTCCTCCTGTGTGAGTCAGTCTTTTTCTTGTTTTCCATTGATGTGGCTTTTTTCCTTTGAATATCTGCGTGTGGAGTCGCTGAGAAGTCAAATAAAACTATAAAGTACCAAATACAAACTAATGAAATGTGATGCTGTTAAATATAAATAGCTGTATTTCTGTCAAAATATTATGACAAGTAGAAGTAGATTTTCAATCATTTCCCATTTTCGCCTCAAAAATATTCCTCAGATGGCACCAAATCCACTAATGAATGTTATTTTCTTCTGCTGGGCTGGTGAGAAAAATGCCACTTGATTTTTAAGAAGTTTGTATAAATCAGCTGTAAGGTAGTGGGGAGCATTTATCGAGATAAATGTTTTATAAGTAGAATTTTGATTTATTGTTGTCTTGAAGAATTTCATTTAACGATGTTAGAAAAAAAAACTGACAGTACTATTTAAAATTTTACTTTACTATTTTCTCCACTGTTTGTTCCATGAGAGCATCGATTAAAATCAGTAAATTTTAAAATATAACTGAGTGGAGTTACTGTGTGCAGTTTGGTGGCATCCATTTCAAATGGGAATGTTTTTCAATAGCAGTATTTGTATTTGTGAGGCTATGAATGCTGCACCATTCAGAAACAACCATATAATTAGCCAAAGAAGAAGTAATAAATTATTTTTTTAATCCTAATTTTTTATTGTTATCTCAATAGAACCACAAAATATTACCATATCATCCTTACTAAACAGATTTTGATCATTTTGGCCATAAACTAGATGTGTTATCTACACTGCTTTTATGGAAGAAAGCCATAAGAAGTCCCATTTATGTTGCTACAATCCATGTACAAGAAACAGCTAAAATATGGAAGAAATTTCTCTGGTAAGATGAGACCTAAACTTAATTTTTTTGACCTATTTGCAAAAATATTATAAGTTATTGTGAAAATTCTCCTTATTCAATCTGAGTTTGTGATTATTTTGTTACAAAGAATGAGCAAAATGCCACACACTAAATCAGCCAAAGCTTTCCAGTTGTAATAGTGATTCTACAAGGAATTTATTCATGAAGGCTGAATATAAATGCATGCCACACTTTTCAGATTGCTAATTTTCATAAACATATAAAGTTATGTAATTCTGTCCTTCCATTAAAAAATTTTGCTTTAATTTTTGTTGGTCTGACATGAAGATTCATTGCAGTCTGTCACTATAAATTAACAAAATATGAAAAGTTCAAGGCATAAGATTCACTGCAGCTCTTATATAAGATAGGCCTGTTGCAATAAGCAATAAATTAATTAATTGCAAGATCAATTAAAATTAGCCCAAGCATTTTCATTTGCATGATTTATCGTTTTTCTTTTTTCTCTCTTTCTAATAAAAAGTGGAAGTAAAAAGTCTTCATTTTGTTTACTGACTTCATAATTCATTTTATGTCTTGTTTTGTTTATGTATTTTGTATATTTAAAACGTCTTTCAGTAGAAATGTTTTTAAAAGTTTTAAAAGATTTTAAAGTTTAGTGATCTTTGAGAATGTGTTCTTGCATTATCATTATTTTACTTGAAAATGGTTTCAAAACAACAATATTATTGTTTATGGCGATAACTTCTAAGACAATTTAACGCCCAGCAAAATGTGTTATTATGCCAGGTCTAGAATAAGTTTTAAACAAGCTTAAATGTGTAAAAACCTGTTTTATTTTCCCATTTAAATGTCATTATGCCTCTGTTTTGTCATCTTTCACTCAGTCTATTTGTGAGAATCAGCAGCTTGAATTCAGGGAAGATATGAAGGCTCTGAGAGGACAGCTGGATTCGACCAGGAAGCAGCTTTTCAGAGCCGGAGAGGAGAAATCCTGCCTGCAGATGCTTTCAGAGCAAAGGTCACAGGAGGTAAGGAAACTTCAGGAACTTCTGCAGGAAAAAGACAAAGAATGTTAGATAAAGGAACAACAAAACCAGCAGGTTCCCAGACTAAATTATGATTAGCAGGTCATCTATTGTTCCTTATATTAATTAATTGATTCCTTACCTGCCATTCTGTCCAAGTTTACTCTCAGCTACTTGTAACTGTTCAGTTCCAGGCTCTGCAGGCTGAATTAGCCCGACAAAAGTCTGAGTTGGTGCGTTTGGAATGTGAGAAGCATCAGCTGCTGAACTCCCTGACCGACCAGAACCAGCACCTTCATCAGGAAACTCTGGACAAACAGCAAGCTGTGAAGCAGCTGGAGCTGCAGCGCACGCAGCTTTTCAATCTCAACAGTAGGTAGAGTTTATATCATCACAGAAGGACTGCTGCTGTTGATTCTGTATCATTTCTGTTGTTTTCACTAAATATTAAGGTAAAACTTTATTAATTTGAGGTAAAATTGACACAAAAGTATTTTCCTCTCGCAGATTTCTTCTGATATAGCTTTTTTAAAATCACATTTTTTAAAAATGCTTGACAAAGGCTTAAGATTATACAATGTTTTTAAGTTTACTCTGGACTCTTTTAGAGATTAACACATTTCAATGTGCATACGTTTTTATTTTATTTACCAATTTTTATTTAATTCATATTTAAAATACTAAATAATTTCTTCCTTAACTGTATTACTTATGGCTTAAGTTATATTTGTATTTGCTCATATTTAACACTTATCAACAAATAAGCAATTTCTCATCAATGCTTTGATCAATAAAGAATATTCTGATTCTGATTTTAAGTGTTTCCGATCATCAGAGTAAAAACAAAATGCTGTTTTGAAATTTTTGTTCTTTTCATTGGAGGAAAAAATAAACAAAAAAAGGAGCTGTTTTCCTGCAAATGTATCTTCAACTGATTGCTCGTTATTTGAAGGGCCATTTTGTTCACAGCGACATCAGAATCTATTTTATTTCTGGTGTCTGTTGTTTTTTATTTATTGCTTTTGATAGTTGTGTTTTATTTTGGATATTTAAAATATCTTCCAGTTCTAGTGTAAAGTGCTTTTTACAAAATTAAAGAGTGAGTGAACTTACATTATTATGGTACTATCAATATATTACCTGAAAATGATCTCAAGTCATTTATTGTGACAGGACTAGTTATAGTTGCAGCTTGTATTATATCTCACACAGCTTTTTCTAGAAAGATCGGCTCTTGTATCAGATCAGATCATCTTTCTGTCCAGCTGTGTAAACCAAATGCACAACTGTCTTTGGTATGTTTACAAAGTCAACCAAGCCCTTCCATTGTTGCATTTGTTTGGTTATATGCAATCACTCACTCTTTAGACGTTTCACGTGTTTTTATGGGCGCAATTTCAGAGCAGCTGGAGAACCTGCAGCGGCTCCACAGCTGTAAGAACGAGGAGCACGAAGGCATGGTGCTGCACCTACAGAGCCAGCTCGACAGCACCCACGATGAGCTCCACAAGATCCGACGCAGCTTGAGGACCCTGAAAGCAGCCGACAGCCATGGTTTGTGTTACACCTTCATTTGAAACTAAAGGAAAAGACGTGGCACAATAAGCAAAAGTCTCAATCAATCACATGATAAAAGAATTAGATAATTTTCATTGGCATGATTGTTTTTTTGTTTTTTTTTCTGTCTCTTTATCTGCCAAAAGCTGGATGTAAAAACTCTTCAGTCTGGTGCTTTGGTCTCAACTAGCTCCTTTTTAATTTTGACTTCTGTATTCATTTTACATGTTGTTTCAGGTGTTTTATTTATTTTGTACATTTAAAATGTTTTCCAGAAGGTTATCTTCTATCTTTAATGGCATAACAATGAAATTTTTTGCATTATTATGCCATCCCCTCTGTATTACTTGGAAATGGTCTCAAAACAACAATAATATCGTTTATCGCAATAACTTCTGGGACAATTTACATCCAGCAGTATTTGTTATCGTGACAGGTCTGCATTTGATGCTTCCTCATGAAATAAAGAGCAGAGATAAATAGGGCAGAGACGATTAATCGGATTAATTGGGATGAATCGATTATTGAAATGATTGTCAACTAATTTAGTAATTGATTAATTGTTAACTGGAATACACAGACACCAAAAAGGCCATTTGTTGAAAGAACAACACAGTCAGAGCAGTAATTAAGCTACAACTATAAACATATAAATTTTGCATTAAGATGAATTAAAAACAAAAATTTGTAAATTTATTCTACCCAGAACACAGTTGGCATAGTTTTAGCTTCACCCAGATCAAATTCTGTGAAAAAATCATCTACTAATAAACTTTTGCAATCCAATTATTAATTGGTTTATTGAAAAAATATAGTTGTACAGATCAGCCTGTATTGATGTTAAGTAAAGCAGAAATATCATTTTGATGTACAAATGATCAAGCGTGACCAAAGGAAGACTACGTTGCTTCATTTTAGGCAACAAATTTTTTATTTTGTTGTTTATTTGCATTTTTATGTGTTTGTAATATTGTATAAAGAAGCTTTAGGTGAAAAATCTGCAGAATGTGGCAATTATTTTATCAGATTAAACGATTAATCGTTGGAATAATCAATAGATTAATCAATAATTGAAATAATCATTGGTTTCAGCCCAGATTTTTCTTTTAGTAAATTCTGGAGTCCTGGTCATTAGGACTAATGAGTGTGCGGCTCTCCCAGGCCTGCAGGTGGCTTTGGACATGCAGAAGGAGATCACCGCCAAGAGAGAGAAGGTCGACGCCATGCAGAGCAGAATCCAGCATTTGGAGGAGAAAGTGGAGGAACTGCAACAGGTTAAAACTTTTCAACACTTTTCATACACTGGCAGACCAGGTGCTGCAGTTTCTCACCTGTAGAGAAACACCTGCAGAGTTCCTGACTGAAGACATCTTAGAAATAAGAATAATAACAGAAAATGTTTTATTATAAAACATATAATCATGCTGGCCCGTTAATTTATAATCATTTGATACAAAGAAAAAACATCTGGAAAAACCTGTATAGTCCGTCAATTTACCCATTCATGTAACCATGTAACCATCCATCCATCCGTTTACTCATCCATCCATCCATCCATCCATCCATCCATCCATCCATCCATCCATCCATCCATCCATCCATCCATCCATCCATCCATCCATTTACTCATCCATCCATGTATCCATCCATCCATCCATCCATCCATTTACTCATCCATCCATCCATCCGTTTACTCATCCATCCATCCATGTATCCATCCATCCATCCGTTTACTCATCCATCCATCCATCCATCCATCCATCCATCCATCCATTCATCCATCCATCCATCCATCCATCTATCTTTCTACAATCCGATTTTTTTCGGATTCCATACTTAAAACCTTTGCAGGTAAATTTGTACTAAATTCATATTGAACTTTTGTATCAATATTTTAAAATGAGCTGATAATTCTTGATATTTGAGTCTAGAAATATTATAAGGAAGTGGACACTCTGTTTTAGGTAACATTTGCTCTATTGCTGATTTTTATTTTATTTTTTCTGTTTTCAGGAAAAGCGTCGCCTGAACCTGGAGGCACACCATCAGCTTCAGGACCTCACCTTCGTCAGGGAGGAAAAGAGGCAGCTTGGCAGTGAAATGAAGGCCCTTCGCTCCAAAGACCATCAGCTGCGGGAGCGGATCGTTGAGCTGGAGGGAATCCTTCACAAGGTGAAACATAAAACTAAACCTGACCCAAGAAAAACATTTACTCTGAGATCTTCTTCCTTTCCTTTAGTGTCGTTCTCGGTCTCAACATCTTTTTTCTTCTATGTTCCTAAAGATGTGTGAAAGTTTGGCGAACTGTCAGGATTTCCTCCAACTGAGAGAGCAGGAACATTTTCGCTTGAAACTCCAACATGCTCTGAACTTGAAGGTAAATTCACCCTCAACCAGTACGCCAGAGGTTTTTTTGTTTTTTTTTAAAGAATGAATCTTCTCAGTTTATTTATTATCTTCAGTTATTACTGAAACTAGTCATCAGGCCCAAAATCTGGGTGCAGTGACCTGAACCTTCAGAGCCATTTAAAGACGGTTACAAAGTCGGCCTTCTGTCACCTGAAGAACATTTCCAGGATTAGAGGACAAATCTCCCCGTAAGATCTAGAGAAACTCATTCATGCATTTATCTTTATCAGTCGCATTGATTACTGCAACAGTGTCCTCACAGGTCTGCCTAAAAAGTCTATCCTCCAGCTGCAGCTGATCCAGAGTGCTGCTGCTGGAGTTCTGACTAAACCCAGGACAACAGAGCACATAACACCAGTTTTAAAGTCCCTACACTGAGAGAATAGACTTTAAAATACTGCTGTTAGTTTGTAAATAACTGAACAGCTTAACACCACAACACATTAAAGATCTGCTGTTGTTGTATCACCCTTCCAGACCTCTCAGGTCTTCTGGTTCTGGTCTGCTCTGCAGAACAAAGAACCGGAACCAAACATGGAGAAGCAGCATTCTGCTTGTATGCCTCACAAATCTGGAACAAACTTTCAGAAAACTGCAAAACAACTGAAACACTGAGTTTTTTAAATCAGAAACTCCATGTACTGTAGTGTTTCGTCTAATTCATAGTAACGGGAGCATTGATCAACATGTTTGATGTACAGTTGATTGATGAGGATATTTGACATCATACAGGTAATTGGTCCTGTATGATGGTTTTATGATGAAAGGACTCTGAATTGCCTTTTTACTGAAATGTGCTAAACAAATAAACTTGATCTGTTAATAAAACAGTTGGTGGAGGGCAGACTCCCAGAAAACCCAATCAGCTTTTAAACTGAGCCAATCTCACCACAACTTGGTTGTAGAAAACTGAAATCTGAGCAAGTATCAGAGTGAGAATGTTTCTAAAAACTTTCCATCATCATTTCATGCTCATTTTATTGCTTTTAATGTTGAAGATTTTTTTGCATGTCTTCATTCAAAACCTCTTTTGTACTTGTAGGAACTCCAGGGTGGGAGTCTGTGCACATGTTTGGCTCCATCTGATCTGAACTGCAGGACCCGGTCTACACAGACTGCCCCGCCCTCCCCCCGGCTCTCCTTCAACACCCAGATCAAGGTACGGGTCAGAACCCCCCCACATCATTTTGCCTTTTGTCTGTCCCTGTGGTCCCAGCGCGTCGAGCGCACGGATTAATCGTTTTTATCTGGCAGCAAAGGCCCCAGCTCAGCACATCTGCTTCGTCTTTAAATCAGAAACACTCCAAACACACATTCCTGCTCTATGAGGGGAAATCAGATGGTAACTTCAACACAACTTTATCTTAAAGCAAACAAATTTTTCATTTCGAGCCACGTCAAGGTCATGAATGTTCTCAAAGGGCCGGTTGTACCAGAATGTGTTGAATATTAATAAATAGATCTGTCTGAGTTCATTATGTGCCTCTTAGAATCAAATAATATTGAGCATCTTTTCACATCGTTTGTTTTGGGGATATTTTTCATTCAAAATCTGTGATTTTTGTGGAGCTATTGTGGAAATATTTGCAAGATATTTGCTTAGGACTGGATAATAAATCAATAACAATATATACCGCGATATACACGGGATAAATGGTAGATCATACGTATGATAGAATATTCAATATTTATTATATAGAATATTCACTGAACTCCGATGCTGAATTGCTAAGCACTCTGGGAGATGTAGGCAGAAGAAAGGCTTAAGCTGCTCAACCTTTCACTGCAAGCTAAAAAGGGTTGGTGGAATCAACTAACTCACTTTCTCTTTGGTTACCTAGCAACAGCTTACTGAGTTGCTTGTGGTTACCTAGCAACAACCTTTTGAGTAACTGGCGTGGCAGCAGTTTAAGTTGTCACCACCGTACCTCATATATGCTTAAAATGAAAAACAACAGCGTTGAGTGGAAACTGAATAAAACAGAAAAGGTCCCACTACCAGTTTGGCAGTATTTTAAATATTTAAAACAAAAAAACTAATCAATAATTATCAATGTCGACTGATAGAAAACACTTATATCGTGATATGTTTTCCAGCCATATCGTCCTGTGTTTAGTGAGTTTTAGTTCCTCTCCACATCAATCACAGATGATAACTTGACATGAAGTAAAATTGAGGCAGCAGTGGAGTAGAAGTAAGAAATACTGCCACCCACAGTTGGGAGTTAGCATTACTTAAACCGATGTTTTTTTTAACACTTTTTGATGAAAATTTGCAATAGACTCACAATTATGCATTAGTGCAAAAAAGTGTCTGTTGATTTTGCGTCAGCAAAACATTGGAGGGATTGATGTTATTTAGCAGTATACAGATAAAAACTGATTTAATTGATAAAATAATATTCAAGCACACAACTGTTATCTTCCAGATTCAATTAACGTAGCTAACTGGAGTCCAGACGCTGTGGCGGGCCGGATTTGGCCCCCGACCCTTGAGTTTGACACAAGTGTAGGCCTGTCATGATAATAAAGTTTCCTGGAGAATAAATTGTCCAAGTAATTATTGCGAATTGGCAATAAACAATAATATTGTTTGTAATATTGATAATGTTATAATAATGCCAGTTTGCCATAGTTACCAAAAATTAACTAACTTTAATTTAGTAAAGAACAGTTATTTTCTGGAAGATAACTAAAACACAGCCAAAAACAATAAGTAAAACCTGATCAAATTACATTTTTCAAGACTTATAAGTCCTATCAGTTTGTTATTACTGTAACTTTATTTACGCCTTCCTTTTCTCTGGATGTTGAATGCAGGACAGTTCTCAGTGCGGGCGTAGAGCTCTCATCAAAGAGATGCAAGCAGACAACAGACCATACAGCGCTAAGGGCACCGCCAGCAGGAGGATGTCTGCGCCGGAGAGACCGCACGCTGCCGCCGCTTCGTACGTCTGTCTCCGTTCTCACACTCTGCCAAGATTAGCTTCTTCTGTATCGCAGCCCAAGTCACATTTAAACACCATGTGATGCTGCTGATTGTGCAAGAAGTTAGTGGAATGCAGGAGGAGCTGGTGTGGATCCATATGACTGAGTTCACTCACTGGTTTCATATTCTACTGATAATATATTGGCTTTGCTATTCTGGAAAATATTTGCTTGATTTTTTTTTATCATGAGGTTTCTGCTTTCAGCTGAAGTAAACAAACATTCCTGCAGTACGCAGTAAATCTACAGTCATATTCAATAAATTAGAATATTATTAAAAAGTCCAAAAGTGCATCAACTGAAGCCACAATAAGTCCAACCTAAGTCTGTGATCCTATCTACAGATTTATACACAGAAAACCTCCTAACCAATGGTTCACTTTCTTCTGTCACCTTACGCAGTGCTGAGGACGAGGAAGGACTGAAAGTCTGCGCCAGTGTGAGGAGAAAAACGTTTGACAGGTAGGCAGCCTGTCCAACCCTTCCTGGAGTCATCTCTGTTTGTCTTTCCCGCTGTGTTCAGTACAACTGGTTGTGTTTTTAAAGATTCTCCCAGCATTTCCTCTCTTACAGCGTTAAACAAAGTGTTTCAGTCTGAGCAAAGTGACGTAACCTGAGTGTGTTTGTGCTAACGCCGCATACAGTAAGCAACGTTTTCTGGAGGCAGCAGAGCTGGACGGGCAAACAGTCAACAACAGAGACGGTAAGCTGTAAATCTGCCTCTTGTCTTGTGTTTTCAATTTACTCCACTTCTTTGGAAGTGTTTTTATTTTTGTTATGTGACTGCACCCTCCGTAATGGCCTCTCCTTGTAAAGATGCAGAAAATATTTTAATATAAATTCATTGCAGCAGCATGAACTCATACTTTAATTTAAGCACTGAATTACAAATAAACTTAAATTCAGTATGTTTATGTCTGTGTTAAAAAAAATAAGTTAACTCAGCATTGTATTTCTGTATAGGATTGGTATCAACCGATACGAAACATCAGATATCAGTATCGGTATTGGAAGTGAAAAAGGTTAATCAGTGCATCCCTGGTTCCTGAAGCAAACTACAAAACGTTTACATTTACTATGCTAATACAGAAATATCTTCGTTGTATATAGACAATGCTGATGTTAAGGTAGAATAAATAAAGCAAAAAACAAAAGTTAAGTAAGTATATTCATAAATTGGTAAAATAAAATAATGTGTACCTTTTTATCTATGCAAATTTCTTAACAAAAAGTGTCAAAAATACATTCAAACATGTATAAAAAGGGTCTATTACAGCAAAAATAAATATATAAAATATAACGCAGGGATCTGCTTATTCTCTCTACAGTATTTTATCTTGTGGACATAATATTTTGCTAGGATTATAATTAGATTAACTATATATATTTATTCCAAATAAAAGGTGGATTGTTAAAGATGAGCAATATTTGCAAATTTGATAAAACAATGTTCTTTCTATTTTATTTTGCAAATCTGACCAAAACATTACAGTATGAAAACACTCCACAAATAAATGTTCAATTCTTTCGCCCTCACATTGACGAAAAGATAACAAATGTTATCTTTAACTGGATAATGTCTTAAATAAAAACTGTTTGATCCTATTAGTAAGTATATATTTATGAGGCAATAAAATATTGTCCTCTGCAGTTTTTTTGCTTAAATAACTCTATCTATGTTTACAGCAGAGAAAGTTTCTAAGCTCTGATGAAGCCTCTCTGTGTCACATCATGTTTGTTCCCCACGGAAACATTAAGACATTAAATGCTAATAATCGTTCCTAGACACTCATTTCAATTGGAAAAAGGTGAAGAGTAAATAGTTTTTAAAAGCGCCAATAATAATTGTGATCCCAGTAATTTCTATGTGTGACTGGAATAATTTTTTCTAAAACTGACGGAGAAACGTTTTTGTGAGATTAATTTTTTTATCCATCTTCAGCTCTATAAAATGTAAGAACCCACTGCACTGAAAACCTCCTGGTTATTCCTCCAAATATTGATGTCTGCACTCTTCCTGAGTTAAAACGTTAGTATTGCTGTTTCTAAATTAATATGAACTTGTTTTCTTTGCATTGTTTGAGGTCTGAAATCACTTCATCTTTTTCCTTATTTTGACCATTTTTTGTTTTCTCCAAATAAATACAAAATTTTTGCTTGGAATTTCAGAGACATTTTGTAAGTAGTTCACAGAATAAAAGAACAATGTTCATTTAACTCAAACATTTTCCTATAAAGAGTGAAATCAGAGAAACTGATCATTTTGCAGTGGTCTCTTATTTTTGCTGTATCTCCTTAATGCATGTTTTGACTTTTCCAGGCCTTTTAACTTCGAGCCCAGTGATTTCAGCGAAGTACAACACGTTCCCACTCTCATCGAACCGCAGGTCACCTGTCCACACCCTCCTGACCTCTGACCCCAACAGCTATCACTAAACACAAAGAATGTGCGGCTGACTCCTTGTGTCAGTAAGATGATTAAATTTTTAATGGGAAATTTATGAACCGTTACAGACTGTGTTTGTGTGTGACTCAGACATAACAGAGCTTAATCCAGGGAGTCTGACATGTGACGTAATGAACAACACACACGTTTTTACAGATTTAGTCATTTGTTAGGTTTTTATTCCAGTATGTTGAACGGAGATTCACTTTCTGAACTTTCAGAAGCTGCTTTAGATGCAACCCAAAACCAAAATATTTAAAGCTGATCAGTAACAGATGACAGGCAGAAAAAACGAAGGCTTACAACAGGGGTGTCAAACTCCAGCCTTGGAGGGCTGCTGCCCTGCAACTTTTAGATGTGCCTCTGCTGCACCACACCTGAATAGATAATTAGGTCATTAAGGCTCTGAGAATTGATCTACACAAAGAGGAGGAAATTCAGCCATTTCATTCCAGTGTTTTGTACCTGTGGCACATCTAAAAACTGCAGGACAGCACATAAAGGACTGGAGTTTGACACAATTTGACTGTGGATTACAATCATTCCTGTTAATTCTGTTATTTGATCAATGAAGATTTCCTTCCTTCCTTCCTTCCTTCCTTCCTTCCTTCCTTGTTGATTTTTGTGTTTTTTCTGATGTAAAGCACTTTGAACTGCCTTGTTGCTGAAATGTGCAACACAAATAAAATCCGATTGATTGATTGATTCTGCAGTTTTTCTTTTTTCTGCTTTTTTCTTACATTTCTGTAAATTTTCTTAAAATGCTTCTGCAGTTTTCACTAAAAATATCCATCTTAAAACATTCAAACTGGATTTTTGCGTAAAGTGCTAGTTTTGTTTGGCCTAAACCTAGCCCTCCTCTTACAGGAATCCGTTCCTCATATAAATGTGGAAACTGGGTGAAAACAGTCCAGATGGGAACTGTCAGAAGATCTTGTGTTTATTATCTGTGTTTGTTCTGGTGTAGCAGAAACATTCAGATTTTCTAATTTTGTCTCAAAGTGCGTCTTACAGGAAAGAGACTATTTCCTGAAACGTCTCACTGCTCATGTAAGTGTTTGTTATATTTAACTCTTTCTTTTATTCACCTTGTATTTATTTGTATTGTTAAACTGTTTCTTGGGCTTGGATTTGTTATTTAAAGTGGCCAGGAAATAATTATGAACCATTTGTTTAATCTTTCAATAGTTCTACACAGCTGTTCAGTTTTTGAATAAAAGTTTAATAAAAAACTTTTACTAAAAGTTTAACACTATAAATATAGTTAAACTTTCTCTGTTTGTTATGTACCACAAATGTTGGTATGTTTTTATAGTATAGTTGGAATTGTTTTTATTGAGGACCAAGAAAGAATATTTATGTGTCAGAATGGCCTAGTCAAAGGCCACGCCTGAATCCTGAAACTGCTTTTTATGTATGCTGATGAAGCTTGAGCTGTAATGCAAAGAACATAAAAAAACAAAAACAAAAAACAAATGTGCTCCACAGTTTTTAGGTTTTAATGGACAAAAAGAAAAACTTTGCACACTGCAAAAACACAAAATCTTGCCACGTAATTTTGTGTAAATATCTCAGAAAACTTGAAATAAAACTAAACTAATTTACAAGTTGCTTTTCAGCAAAATACATGAACTTGTTTTTAGTCATTACTTCCTTAATACTAGTTTCACTTTTGTATTATTTCACTTGTAACATGGAAAAAAATATTTTTATAAGTGAAATGACCTGCCAGTATTACTAGTACTTCTTCACCAATATTAATGAATGATTGACTTAAAACAAGCTAATTTTTCTTGCTTTTACTTACTTGTAAGTTAGTTTTGTCAAACGTAGGAAGATATTCGCACTAGAAACTAAACCAAAATATTTGGTAAGATTTTGTGTTTTTGCAGTGCATTTTCCAAAACGTTCATTACTTTATGTTTCTCTAGAAACAACAAAATCAACTGAAGCCTGTTGTAATGTGACAAAATGTGAAAAACGGGTATATGGATCCTTTAGGAAGGCTCTGAATGAAGTGATCTGGGAGGATATTTGTAATTATTGATTATTGGGGAACTCTGCCCACTTCACCACCGCTTGGCTCCCTCTAGTTTTCTTCATCCTCTTCTTCACAGGAAGTGATGACTGCACTCAGTTTGATCCAGAACAGACACATAACTAAAGAAGAGAGATACGGTGATGTAAATTTCTGTCTGTGCAGTAAAAGCACGCTCTGCTTCATTCAGGCATTTATCTGTACTCTCTCATCTTATCTGGGTTCTCATTCTGGCTCAGCTCAGTTCTGAACTCCTGTTGGTGTCTCTGGTTCTGCTCGAGTCTTTCCTTTTACAGATCCCACCGTTGCTCTGTTGATTTACTACTTCATCTGCTTTAAGATTATCTTCAAAGTCTGGTTTTAGGGGCTGGTGTAAAACAACCGGTGTGTTTGGTCTGCTGAAAACCTGGTTTGAAGTCTTTGGGTCTTGGACTATTTAAAGTGATTAAAACATATCATAACATGCTGGTTCTAAGGTCACCTGCAGAAACCTCAACTCCTATCCAGTAGCCTTTTTAAATCAAGGGTCTGCAACCTTTATTATCAAACAAAGAGACATTTTTGCTTGTTTAAAGCCACAAATATTACTGCAAAAACACAAAATCTTACCAGGTATTTTTGGTTTCTAGTACAAATATCTGAGTACACTTGAAATAAGACAAAACTAACTTACAAGAAACTTTTCAGGACGAAATAGGAGCTTGTTCAAATCAATAATTCCTGAATATTGATGAAAATGTGCTTATGCCACTGACTTGTAATTTGGAAAAAATGTTTTCATTGAAGTGAGTTTCTTGCTGAAAAGTTACTTTTAAGATAGTTTTGTCTTATTTCAACTGTACTAAGATATTTTCACTAGAAACCAGATTAAAATTACTTGGTAAGATTTTGTGTTTTTGCAGTGTAGGAAAAAGGACACATATCTACTAGAAATTTTGTGGTCATTTTTAAAGAACCAATTTTTTTCCCCATAATTTCAGGTTTTAAATTAGTGAAAAATTTAAATGTGAAGCTGTAAATAATAATAAAAAGATATATACATTTTCTTTTGTGGGATGTTGATATTTGTGGAAATAATTTTAAAATAAATTCCACATAGTTTCAAAGTTTCATGTTCTTCCATTTTGTTTTATATTCCTTCTAAAAACAGTCCTAACACGTTTTTGGTAATAATTTAATGTTTTTTGGTGCCTGGAAAATGAATTGTTTCACAAATCTCCTGAATGTTAAGTTACACTCTCCAGGCAGAGAACCAGCACATTTGGGCAACTGGTTCTGTATGCGCTGTACAATGGCTGCTGGAAAACACAAGTGTCTTGTTGTTGACTTACCATTCAGAAACCGCATGTTGCATTATTTTTGGTTGTGCAGGAAGCTCTACTTCTGCTTTTCAAAGACATGCTGCTTTTTTAAAGATTTCCTGGTTGTTTCACTCAGCAGACCCAGGAGGACAGAGACTTTCAGTCTGTGGTGCCAAGGCAGGGGAACCGTCTTCCTCTAAAAGCAGTCTCTCTTTAAAAAGCAGTTAAAAACTTTCTGTTTGAATGTCTGTTTTCATTGTGTATCGTTTCTTCTTTTTTTAAAAAATAATTTATTAGCAAAATGGCTCATTTTCATCATTTATCCTAAGACCAGTCAGCACAAAAATAAACCTGTTTTTAAAAAAACATTAAAAAAAAACATTTGCATAAGAAATAACTAACCAACAGACAGAAACAGTGTAAAGGTCATTGTTGAGAAGATTTTGTAACTGAGTTATCTGCACTGTTGCAAGAGGTTCTAACTTTTTCACTCACATCTGTTGGTGTTCAATCTTCTGAGCAGAAGCCCGAGCTGTCATCCCGCAGAATAAAAATAAAGCAGCTCAGGGAGCATTTTAAATAGAAACATGTCTGCAGTGACACACTGCAACATGTTTGTCCAGCACCAAACTCTTCTGCCTCCTGTGGATTCAAAGTATTTATCACCTTCTCTCATAATAGTTAGTGTGAGCGACCAGACAGAGCAGCTAAGAGGCGTTAAAATAACACTTTGTAAACACTTTACTGGAGTAGAAAACCTCAGTTTGGGGAACTTGTACTAGTGTGCAGTTTTTATGTCAAATTTAAGTCGAGTCAAGTTTATTTCTGCTGAGTATTTTAGCAAAAAGGCAGTTCAGTGTTTTAAAATAAAAACATATAAGAAGTAAGAAATAAACATTACATTTTGTCAAATAATCATCAAATATATTGATAAATTTTCCAATTATCAATCAAAGGCAGCGCTAAAGATCTTTGATGTAAAGCAAGTCAGTGTTTTGTCTGTTTTCCAGTTTTCTGGAAGTTTGTTCCAGATTAGAGGAGAATAAAAACCAAATTCTGCTTCTTCATGGTTTTTATATTTCACAAAGGAATCATTGTGGAAAAAAAATCCAGATTTACAAGAAGTCAATGTCTTCTGAAGTCTGTTTTGTTTTTAAGTGAAAGCTGTTTTGAGTTGAAACTGTTTCAGTTGTTTTAATTGTCGGATTTTTTAGGGAATCGAAACACTTTTTCAACGAGAAGTGGTTCAAAGTTCCTCCATAGTGGTGAAAATGTTGCTGGAAGTTGTTGCTGTCAAGAATGAGACTACAAATTATGTTCATGGGTCAATTATTAATCAGAAAAGCCCGGGTTGGTTTGGACAGTGCTTTTTTTTAATCACTGACATTAATGATCTCTGAAATATTTAATGGTGACTAAAAAACAAAAACTGGAAACATCTGGTTGAGGAAAACCTTTTTATATAAACACACCTGTAGTAATATTTTAATAAATGTCCCTTACAGTGTTGCACCTTGATAACAACGAGCCAGAATTACACAAAAATCCTGTTAAATGCTACATATTATTATATTCATACATTGGATTAATTTAAACTGCATGTTCTCTTATCTTTCCTGTTTTGAATACAGGCTTGGAGAAATAGGCTTCAGAAAAAGTTCAGATAAATTTATGATCAGTCCTCAAAAGTATCAAATAAGAAATAATTTCACAAATTATTAGGTCCTGAAGCACTGAACAGATTCAGCTATTTACTGCAATCAGTCTGATAAAAAAAAATGTTTTATTGTAACAGTAAAATCAGTGAGGATGCAGAAGAGTAGCAATGTGTAGATTTAGTTAATACATAAGAAAAACATCCCAGAAATCACCGATAGTAAATGCTGCCTTTGCAGATCTACTTGTAGCAGAAACTGTTCTCTATTCACTCCTCCCAGTTGTCGACTGTTTTAAAAATAAATAGAGCCGTGTTCAGTCTGCGTTCCTAACAGTTTTATCTGCAAATCAGGCTCTTACATTTGCATCAATGAAACTAAAGTCCAGGAAACGATCAGCATGAATGTCGCCAGTGAAGGTAAACATGAAGTGAGGCTACTTTTTCTTAAATGAGG
This sequence comes from Xiphophorus couchianus, assembly GCF_001444195.1. Classification (NCBI taxonomy): domain Eukaryota; kingdom Metazoa; phylum Chordata; class Actinopteri; order Cyprinodontiformes; family Poeciliidae; genus Xiphophorus; species Xiphophorus couchianus. Next base: position 7,343,831 of record NC_040239.1, read on the forward strand.
AACCAGAAATGGTTTGTTTTTTTTTCATTTTAATGGTGCAGCATTGCATTGAAATATTTACATTAAATTAATGTTTGAAGCTTTATGTTGTTGTATTTTCATACCAAATACTTCACAACTTTTTTAGAGACACTTAAAATTAAAAAAAACTTTCTTAAATATTTTGTAGTTACTTTTCCTTTTATGTTATTTAAACACTAGAGGGCGCTCCTTTGCTGGATAATTGCATGTTGCAGCATTTCTAATAAGTAGAGGAATTATGTTGACATCCTAATTAAACTGTCTCTTTCCTCATTTCTGGGTTTTAACTATGCACATACTCAAACCTGAATAAACAATATTCTGCAATGTAAGTTTCCTTTAATTACTTACAGACTGAATCACATAATCTGGATCCATCTGAAATTGTAATCAAGAATCTTCCTGTTGCAAAGCAGATTGGCTAACAATTACACTGTCATACAGTCAGAAATATTTAAGAATATAAAAGTTATGTGTGTTTTAAAGTTTCAAGAAGTTGCTACTGAGTTTTCCTGACATATTTGTAAACTTTTTACATCAATTTTGAAAATATCAATTGGCGGATAAACTTATATTTTAAAATGGGGAAAAGGTCTTATTTTAAGTGAAGTAGTCTGCCAGTGGAACAAGTACAGTTTCATCAATAATAAGGAGTTATTTACTTAAAACAAGCTTCTATATCTTACTGAAAAGTTACTTTTAAGTTAGTTATTTCTTATTTTGAGTGTACCAAGATATTTGCTCTAGAAACTAGACCAAAAATACTTGGTAACATTTTGTGTTTTTGTAATGATAGTTAATTTCTATTGTTTGTATCTCCAAAGTTTGGTGCTGGAAAAGTTTGAAAATTTACCTTGAAAATGCTTGAAAACTGCTTGAACTTTATTCTGGGAAAAGTATACAAACCCTGTTTAAGCCTTTGAAGCATAAAGAGAAATATTAGTTCACATTACAGGTATTTATTTTCATGTTTCATCCTGCTTGACTCGTATTTTACCAGGATGGACGTTTACTTTGCTCCTCGTTAAGTGTACATGTAATTCGGATAGATTCTGGATGAAGTCAGACGAACTGCAGCTCCGTAGAGGTTGTTGTTGACTGGATGTAATCACATGGCGTTCCCTTCAGGGGACATGAATTAGTTAATTAGCCTCAGTTCAGGTCCCTGGACTCTCCTGCTGCTCAAACACCAGGGGAAGCTCTGCTGGGACAGAGAGACTACTGTTTCCTCTTCTTCACCCCTATTTATAGCTACAAGTTAACGCAGTAAAGCATGTCAGTGAAGTCAGTGGACTGCTTCATTTGATGCTTAAACTGTCTGCCAACAACACGGCCGACTTGAACGCAGCCAGAAAATATTGATCGTTCAAAATATATTTTTCCCTTCAGTCTGTGAGATTCGGTTGTTAATGGATCAGTTAAATGATGTTAGCATTTTAAGTAAGCAGATGTTTTTGAAGCTCTATTAAGGATCATTAGTTTGTTTGTATTTTTAAAAAAGGTCACGAAGTTTTACAAAATGTCTTATGAGTGGCGCGTAGCAACGTTCATAATCTAATGAACTCAAAGTATGTTGAACAGACTGCTGGGGACTTTCAAAAGGATTCATGCTGCTCGAAACTTTTCACATTTCTTCACGTTACAACTACCAACATAAAGTAGTACAAAACTGTGAAATGGAATAATTTTTATTTTTTTTTATCAATATCTGCTTTTAAAACTCCCTGCAGTTTCAAAAGCAGATATTTTGGGTGTGTGTCTGTCTAATTTGCAGATCTAGACATCCCTGAAAGCAAAGCCCCAAAAACTTTGGGCATTTCTGTCAAATTAAAAACAGGATTTATTATGCAAAATTCCCATTTTGCCTGTTTTTGTGCTTCTATTCGGGTTTCTACTGCTACTAAAAACAAACACCCAAACATGTTTTTGCAATGAGTAAATATTTTTCTGGTGTCTGGAAAATGTCACATTTCAAATACCTTAGGAATTTAACATCACAAATTAGCAGACACTGCCCCTCACCTAGCAACCGCAGCAAAGACAAGCCTGTTACCTAGCAACCTGATCGGAGCGCCGCGTGCCACCTAGTAACCCAAACTGAGTTTCAGTACATTTGGTCAACTGATTTTGCTGATGTACTATGGCTGCTGGAAAAGACAACTGGTTCAGCAACAGCAAGAACCAGTTGCTGCATTCTTGCTGGTTGTGCATGAGGCTCTACTTCTGCTTTTCAGAGATGTACGGTTGTATATATGCACATCTGTTTGGAGCCATTTTCACGTGCGACTGTTAATGTTGAGTTGGAGAGTGTGAACAGCAGCAACTTATTTTGATTTAAAATGACAAGACGCACTAAAACGACTCATTCTGAATGGAGATCAAAATAGGCAGAACTGACCAGATTAAAATCTCATCGTCCAGGAATGATTTTGTGCAAAATATGTAATGAACATGTTTTGTATAGACCATAGGTTTATCCTAACCTGTTCTAGGAAGGTTAACAGATCACCTTTAATGTAAGTCATCTTCCCTTAAAGTTGACTTTATTAATGATGTTGTGTTTTTACGGTGATTGTCCTGCAGGAAACTGAACCTCAGGCTCAAACCTTTTCCCGCCTCTAAAATGTTTTCTTCAGAATCTTCTGCATATTTATTTTATCTGTCATCTTTTCAACAATTCGGTTAGCGCTTGGTCTTGCCGTTTAAATACAATAAAAGAAGCCTTTTCAGGATTATTCTGTTATTCCAGCTTTCGCCCTGAAGAGTCTTCTGAAGGAGTGATCTGCATTTAGACCTTTATATTCGTCATTGTCTTTTGTGAGACAAAGTTATGATTTCTGATAAGAAAACATTGCATACCTTTCTCCATGCCACACCTTCCCTTCCTTGTGAGAAGGATTTCCTTCTCAAGCATCCTGGCTTACAAATATTGAAACACGACACGCATGTCATTGATCATTGTCTGTAAACTGGTTTCTAAGTGGCTGCGCCGACATGGCCTGACTTTAACAAGTTCAGCCCCCTTGGAAAAAAGCTCAATCTGGGAGTAAACATTAGGATGTGGACGATCATATCTACTCTATAGCTGGCATGCAAACTTTGGGACATTGCGTTGGTTGAAGGGTTCTTAATGTGATCGGCACTTAGATAAAATGTTGACACATTTTTGACAACTTCCCTGTTTCTATAAACAAAACAAAAAATAAAGCAGAAATAAAAGGTCCAGTTTAATTTGATCTGATTTTGTGTCATTCAAAGATTTTTTAGAAGAAATAAGAAATCGCTTTTGATTGTTTGCTTATTTACTTTCAGACACATGGAATGGAATAAAAATAAACAAGCGAAAAACAACAAAACCACATTAATTTTCCTCTAGAGACTTTCCATCAGCAGCACAAGGACAATTGGAGGAACCTGTCGAGTTACACAGGAAATGTTTTTGTTTACAGTAAAATCAGAGACTTTGGTACCAAGAGGACTTTCCACCTAAAAGGATTTTATTGCCACTTATAACAATGATTAGGATGTTGAGCAATCATAGAAAACAATACGCCGAGAAGGATGTGCAGCTCTGCCGATGCACTTGTCATAACGAAGCCAATACAAATATGACCTTGTCTGTACTTCAGGATTTCTGCTTTAGATGCTTTGTTGAAATTAAAATAACAGAATATCATCATTCTCAGTCAAGCGTCTCACTGTTTTCCTGTGTTAAATGGGGTGCTTTGAAGGGGTTGCTCTGCGGTGGGCTTTCTTCTTGGTGTATAAAAATAGATACTTGCTGGTTTTTGATTTAAGTCTCATCTCAAATGTACAGGAACAAACAACATAATATCAAATAAATATGAAGTAGAATTGGAAAAACTGCCTGTTAAAATGCCTAAATAGCTTCTAAAACCATCTTTAGCAGAAATAACTTGACTCAATTCTCTCACATCTTTATTGCACTGCAAGAAATACAACATTATACCAAGTATTTTTGATCTATAGTGCAAATATCTTTGTATGCATTAAATAAGTCAAAATTAACTCATAAGTAACTTTTCAGCAATAAATAGGAGCTTGTTTCAGGTCAGTAATTTCTTAATGTTGATGAAAAAGTTTCATTGTTTCACTTAAAAATGGGAAAATGTAATAAGTGAAAAAATCTGCCAATAGAGCAATGGTATTTAAAAAAAAAAAAAAAACAATATTAAGGGATTGTTTATTAAAAACAAGCTCCTCTGCTGTTTTTGAAAAGTTACTTGTCGGTTAATTTTTCCTTATTTCAAGCGTACTAAGATATTTGCTCTAGAAACTAGACCAAAAATACTTGGTAAGATTTTGTGGTTTTGCAGTGTAGGACATATTTACAGACAAAGGAGGAGTTTTTGTATCTTAAATTCAAAATGTATATATTTCTGTACAGTTTTAACTTAATTACTGTTCCCAGTATGTTGTTTTTTTTAGCAAATGGTCTTTTATTTAGTTTGTACTCCAGTTATTTACTTGACAGTAATTTCAATAATTGATTCTTCATAATTATTCCAATTAACGTTTCAATTCTACTTATGTGCAAAATCAGACATTCTTTTACAATATGCTCCACTTATGTGGGATCACATTTTATCATTGGTTTTAGTTTAGTTGTAGAGTTTCTCTGTTATTCTTGTTCACAGGTTTCTCCACCTTTGTCCTTCTGACCAAATTCATGTTGTTTGGAGAACCCTGAATGAAATTCAGTCCAGTCATTTCCCAAAACAAATATAAGTGATGCATACACTATCTTTTAACTAACCTTTTTTGTGCAGATCTTGGAAGAAAACCCCTAATAAAGATCCTCTTGAGATGGATTTATCAAATTATACGTAATCCACAGAGCATACATTGTTGCGCAGCTCTGCTCTGAACTTGAGGTCAGCAAGGCTAAGTAGGGTCAACCCACACCCAACATTAAAATAAAAAATAGCTGTTTTAGCATGTTTTCTGAAAATGTCGCAGAGGTCATTGAGATTATTTTGGTGCCCTTTTTTAACCGGGTGTGACAGCGGTGGCTCCTTGACTTCTTAAATTAACACTTTGATGCTCCTGTAGGGAACAATGACTCTGTTTCCACATAGGGAACACTTTGCCTCAATGGTGGGAAACAGACCACACCTAGCCAGACAAAGGAATGCTGTGGCTGATCAATCACTTAACTGCTGTTGGTGTAAATAAACTTTAAAGTTGTAGTACTTTTCTCTGGAATAAGTATGGATGACATTCTTTTGGCAGGCTCACTCTTTAATTGTTGTTTAATTACTGTGCGTTTCGAATGCCACGCGTTTGTCAAATGTAGGGTTTGACTGAAAGACATATCATGATATAAGTGTTTCATATCAGTCAATATTGATAATTATTGATTTTTTAAATGTCTTAAATACTGCCAAACTGGTGTTGTGACATTTTCTGCATTACTCTGTGCATTTCCTACTTCAAGCATTAGTAGAGCCTCCTGCACAACCAACAAGAATACAGTAAATGGTCTCTGGGAGGTAAATCAACAACGACTTAGAATTTAGAGTTGCTTAAGAAACTTTATAAATGAAACATTGATAAACATTCTGATATATAATAACGCCACCAGACAAAATGTTATGCTTCAGTTGTTGACTGTGTCTCCTTTGGCTGTATTTTTATAAAGCACTTTGAACTGCCCTGTTGCTGAAATGTGCTGTGCAAATAAACTTGATTGATTGATTAATTGAATGAAACACTTGTCTTTTCCAACAGCCATTGTACTGCTGCTGACCAAATGTTCTGGAGTTCTGTTGGGATTGCTAGAGAATGGGCAGAATTCCACTGGGGTTGCTAGGTAACGGGCGGAATTCCACTGGGGTTGCTAGGTAACAGCTCAATGCCTTTCAACTTAACAATCAGTAGGTTTTTTTTGAAACAGTTCCTTTTCCAGACACCAAAAAACATTAAAAAATAAAACAAAATAAGTTAATAAGTAAATTTTTCAAGAGCTTAGGATGTTTTTAGAAGCACTCAAAATATAAAAACGTTCAAAATGTGAATTTTGCACAATGGGCCCCATTTAAAAGTGAAAAGGTTTCGCCTTTATCTCAGGCTCACCTTTGGAGTTATGGTATTGCTTTACATCTCTTTTGTCTGCTCCAGTACACAAAGTTTCAGTCACTGAGTTTCTGTCTCTGGAGAACAAAGAATGGGCTAACATTGAAATAAATTTAGTTTAGTGTCCTCTTACTGCTCTCTGTTAATGGCTTCCCCCTCCTCACCAGTCTCCATGCCTATATATCAGGGCTGTGCCTTCACAAAGAGGGCGTCTGGGTCGGGAGTGCTGTGACTCAACGCTTGGTACCAGGCTGCGCCGGGGAGCGAGCCTGACACCGGCCTGCGTGCCGAACATCACGGCACAAAGAGTTAAGGCTGTTTCTTCAGAGCAGATGTAAGGAGAGAGCTGGAGAGGAGGAGAGATGAAGTCATGTGTTTGGTTTTTACATTTCTCTAACTCGTACATTTAGGACTGTTGCTGTCTTGTAGGAAGTAGCTCTCCTCCTGACTTAAGAAATTACCTCACTTAGATCGATCACCACGTGATTTATGAGAAACAGGATTACCAGACGGTTAAGTCCTCAACTAAAAAGAAATGTTACTAAAACAGTTTTTGATCTGAATTAATGCTGCTACACTGTTGGCTGTTTTATTTCTATTTTGTAAATTGCTATATCTGTGTGTCTGTAATTATGTGATATGATGTTGGATATTTGAATGTTTTTTATGTTCTGCAGAACAGAAATTATGCTGAGTAAGCCCCAATTTATTTTTAATATATTTTTTAAAGTAAATACATATTTTTATTTGGTGACAAAGTTTTAGTTCCACTAGCAGATTATTTCAAAATGTCTTGTTACAAATGAAATAATCTGCAGTGGAACCAGAACTTCTTTATCTATATTAATTAATTATTGACTGAAAACAGGCTAGTATGTCTTCTGAAATGTTACTTGAAAGTTATTTTTGTCTTCAAATGTACAAAATGTTTGTGCCAGAAACTAGATAAAAATACCTGGTAAGATTTTATGTTTTTCAGTGAACAAGATTCCTTCTAAAGCCTTTTTCTTTATCTCCTTGCAACCTGATCCATTGTTTTCACTATTTACTGTGTGAGTGTGTGTGTGGGGGGTGGGGGGTGTGCGTGTGTGTGCGTGTGTGTGTGTGTGTGTGTGTGTGTGTGTGTGTGTGTGTGTGTGTGTGTGTGTGTGTGCGTGTGCGTGTGCGTGTGTGTGTGTGTGTGTGCGTGTGCGTGTGTGTGTGTGTGTGTGAGTGTGTGTGGTGCCATTGTCTGAAAAATATCTCAAACATGTGGGCAGCATGCGGACATCCTCTGAGACCCCTGGTGGGTGGGTAGAGATGATGAAATTTACGTCACCCAGGCTTTGCCATCAAGTGACCAGTAGAACAGACTGGGTGTAGGGACACCATCCTCTGGTTGGGCGTTCAGGGTAGAACCAAGGCTACGTTCACACAGCAGGTGAATGCAATCCAAATCTGAACTTTTCCAGCCAATTCCCGATCTTTTCACACCAAAAAAATCCAATTTGTGCCACTTCCATATGTGGAGTTAATTCAGATACACCTGATAGTTTTCAAAATGACTGCAGTCTGAATGTCGCATTTTATCCAACTTTTATGTCATTGATGTGACATGCATCAAAATTCTGCACCAGAAGAAGATAGGCGATGGAAATGTGGACATATACAACAGCTTACAATTATAATATAAATTTATGAAAGAAGTCTGTCAGTGAAGTGCATCACATCACAATCCCACCACCCTTGGCTCTAACTACACATCCAGACTGCTCTGCAGAAAATGCAGTAAATGCGCCACAAAAGGTAATTTTCTATCAGTTGTGCTTTCTTTTTATTTGCTTCATTGTGTGTTGGTATGATCTTGTGACGATCCTGCTGGCTCCCATTGCTGAATAAACTTTAAAAGCAATTTTATTTTATCTGTTTTATAGTTTATTAGACAAGAACAGACACAAGAAACATGGATCAAGACAAGCTAATGCCTGCAGCACAGTGTAAATAACCACAGCTAATTCAAAACAACCTTTAACAGTCCATAAACGACAGCGTCCATTACTACTTCCGTAAAGAATGCGCTGCTTTGTGACGTCAACGTTCTTCTTCTTCTGCGCTTTGCGGTCGTAAACCTTTCACACAGAAGTCTGATCACGGTCGGGTTTAATTAGTGGCGTGATCAATTATGCAGAGAAAATCGGATTTTAGTGGAAAATCGTAATTAAGAATCAAGATCTGCAGCGTGAACTTGGCCTAAGCTGGTTAGGGTGCCGTACCAGGTGCCACTTTTGGGGCTTTTTTCCTGGGTGATCTTGAATTCAGTAGATCCTCAGTGTCGACACTACCAGGGATTTCTGGCTTTCATTCCTTCACCTGACCTTAGAAAGATGGGAGAAAACGGGTGGATAGGTTGATGAAATATTCTGTTCAGACATGCCTTTTTATTTTTACACATTGCGACATTTAAAATTTCCTCCCATTTCTTATCATCGCTGCTGATGCTGTCACATGTTTACTGGAGTTGACTAACCTGTGGTAAAGTAAGTCACTGAACATGAACTGCAGAAGCTCACACCTCCCTACATGACGACTACATGCTGACTCTGCAGTTAAGATCTGTGAGATATGATTGTTGTAAGACACAGATCTGAAAGAAACTGTTTATTTCTGGTTCCTGAGAGCAAAGTGGCCTTTGTAAGTCTCAAAAATAAAAGGTTTGACATTAGCAGAGCTCTTCCAAGTTCTGGTCATCCTGCCACACAATTTGAGAGAAAAGGCCCATAAAGAGGGAGCTGACAAAGACCTGGAGTTTGGAGGTGGGACTGTTTCAGAAAAACTGCAGGCCTTCAAAGATCTGAGTTTTATACTCTAATCGCTCTGACTTCAGCTGGTGACTTGATTTTATTTTTTTTGTTCCCCAGCAATTGGAAGTGCATTGGTCAACCAATTACTGCAGAGAAAAACAAACACCCGACATTTTTAAACTAATAAAACTGAATCTATGACCAAATTTATAAGGCTGCTGGCTACGGTGCATCCTGAGACCCAAACTCCTCCTACAAGAAAAAGCACCAGTAATTGATATTCACAATCACAATAGCAAGGTATAAATATTAAAGGTGACCTTTAATTGAGGAGGTTCGGATAGTGTACAGGTGATGCCAAACATGTTCATCCTACTGTGGATGGGTAATGGCGCAGTCCCTGTTGAATGTGACGTTACACTCAGCTCATTTTCCAAACACCAAAAGACAATAACTTATTGCCAAAAACAGCTGGGTGTTTTTTAAGGATTTTGAGGTTTTTAAAAGCAGTAGAGATACAAATGGAAGTAAAAAAAAAAATTGCGAAATGTGAATTTTGCGCAATAAGTCCTCTGTAAACCGCTCTCCAAACCTTTTAACCCAACCTTGATTACACTGACTTTACATTACAACACCAACCAAGCAGCACAGTTTTTAAAGCTGCCCAAATGTAACAAAGTAAGCAAAGCATACAAGTTACTCATCTAACTGCATGCATCACTCCATGACAGTTTCTATTACTGTATAAGCTTGTACAAAGTCACATACTGTAAGTATGCATTTAAATCAGTCATGTCCAAACTTTTTGCACCGTGGACCAAAATATGGGCCAAGATATCATTATTAGTTTATTCCTAGCAACATAAATGAGAAAGTCTTTGAAAAGCCTTCACTGGATTTGACCCATTTTAATTACTGGTGTGACTAAGTTAAATGAAGTTTATGGGGACGGAGACTTTTTGTGTTTTTGTTTGTAGAGGTTTTCAATGACAAACTTTATTTCGTAAATAGAAAGTTTGAGGTACAACAGGTGCTGTTCTTTTACTAACCATGTTTTTCTGCTTTCATTTCAATATCATACTATGTAGGGCCACAAATCACCAACGACCTTTTACTCAAAAACAGACTTAGACCATTTCTAAACTGCATCCAGGGGCCACACAAAACTTCTCCTAGGGCCACAACTGGCCCCCAGGCCACACATTGGAGACCTCTTATATAAATGTTTTGCTTTTATCATAAATTTATACATGTGTGTTACTAAAACCTGAAACATGTCAAACATCTGGCACCAAACAGCCTTGCCATGCTCATTTTACAGGCAGCTGCTTTGCTTCAAGCATTCCTGTATGTCTTTGTTGATACATGAAGGCATAGCCTCCGACAGTTTTGTGAACTTGGGCGTGGGCCGTAATATTTGAACAGTTGTGGACAAATGAATACACTGCAACATAATTTAATAGGAAGGACACGTCAGTCCGAAAGGCTTGAATCAATGTTTGCCTTCCAGGCGCGTTATGTGATCTTCCCCCAGGTAAAAGATGCTTGTTCCTACAGAACTCAAAGTGAATCCGCCCATCAAATACCAAACAGGATTTTCTGCTGTTCTGCAGTTCTTCCTTTGCCACGTGAGAATGACCCGAGGTTTATGACGTGAACTTATTGTAATTACCCAGCGTGTGAGACTAGTGGCCTTAAATTCTTCGCGGATAAGGAATCTGAAGCCAGCCGACTCTGAGAAGTTGACTGGAGGATGTATGAACGATTCATTCATTTTGTGTCCCAAACCTCATGAATAGGGGTCTCTGTCCTGATAAATGTACTTGCTCTTGAGACACGGTTTTTTTGTTTTTTTTTTTTGCTCTGGAAACTGCAATACAAAAGCATTATTTTGCAGGGGAGGAGGCCGAGGAGAAGGAGCGGAGCCGGAACACAATGAATGATTTGTGGAGGCAAACAGCTTTAAGGGTTTTTCATTCCCAAATAAAAGCTTCATTTTGAGAAGCGTGTAAATACTTGTCTTAGTTGCACTATCAGATTGGTCCAGTACGTGTAGGTATTTTGCATAATCTGTTCTTGCAGGAGGATTTCAAACATTTTCTTCATCTGCAAAAAAAATAAAAGAAAGACATCAGTGTTGCTCTGCTGACCAAACATAAAAAGAGACGATTACAAAGGTTGAACTGTTTTACCCCTCTTCACCCTCCCAACTCCCTTCTATTTTTTGGCAGGAACAATGTTGCTGCATTACTTGACTGTTATCCTTCCCCCCCAATGATTTTCTTTAGCATTTTTTACCCCTCTTGTTTGAACAGATGCCGCCCTCCTGCTACAGCCCCCATCCTCTGGGACCGCCATAAGGCCTAGCACAATGAGGTAACACTCAATTACATTGATAGTAAGAGTCCAGCCCAGTCACTTCCTTCCAGCAAGCAACATCAAATGATGTGATGTCTATCACTTCCTCAGGCAAACCTGTGGTCTTTTGTCCAACTTTATTTATGAATGGATTATGAAAGAGGAGCTGCATGACCGTGTTCACCTTTCAGTCAGTCCAAAGAGCTTTTTATAGCTGGACTCATTGACCAACAGTAGCTGGATTTAAATTATGAATGCACGTAAATCTTGTTTGATATTTTGCTAATGTTGAAAAAACATAATTTCGCAATTGCTGTGTTTCCGTTAAATAAGAAATTAATTCAGAATGACACGTGATAAGTCAATAAAAATCATAGCAGCGACGGATGTAAGCATCTACATCATGATTCATGGCGTCTTATTGACGGAGCGTCAAACCTCTTATACTTGGGATTGTTTCTTATAAACTGTAGTCGGTGATTTTCCAGAAGACCAATGGATTCAACACTTTGAAATGAAACAACTTTTGATGAATTGTGCAATGCTGTGAGCTCCACATTGTCTGTAAAAACTACTTTCCACTTCCTGTCATATTTTTTGTTGTTTCCACATCTGGTTGTTGATCACGTGACCTAGTATGATGTGAAAAAAGTGTTTCATTGCAGTTTTGCAAAACACATCTATTTTGATACAGCCAAAACCTCACCCTAGAGCAACAACGTTTAGCGAAAAGAGTGAGTTTTTTTCTCTCTTTTAATTTGTGTGTTTTTATTAAGCAAATTTATTTACGGTTTGGTTAATGGAAACACAGCTACTGAAGTACAGTAAATGAACGATCAGCAGTGAGATATGAGAGCTTTCACTAGGGGTATAATAGGGTGCATTCACGCCTGCTCTGTTTAGTCCACTTTAAACAAACTCCAGTTTGTTCGCCTAGAAAATCCGATTTGTTGTTTGCTCGGCTTGACCAAAAAGTCTAACTCTGCTCCGTCTAAAATCCTAGATCTAAGTTCTGTTGAAGTGAACTTTGATGCGGTTCAAATTCGTAGTTGAACAACTAGTTGACTAGGCCAAAAGCAGGAAGCCAACTATAGCTATGTATGGGTAAATACAACCAAAACAAATACGTGTCTAGCGCTAGTAGAAAAAATGGGTTGTAGTCTTTTACCTAAGACAAAATTGAAATCCTGCAACTGCTAAAATCTGATGCTAGTCCATTTTTGTTTAGATTTCATGAAGAAAGAAGTTGTTCTGTGTCTTCATCAGAGGTTTTCATGTTGTGTTTTTCACTAGTCTTCAATGCAGCGCCACCACAGGTGAGGATGGGTGACAGGTTTTTCAATTAGCTTGGATCATTTGACAAAATGCAACGTCAAATCAAGCCGCACCAGATAAAAATATAACAATGTTGTAATTTTGTTTCCCAATTGAACCAAATCTTCCACACCGAGATGTGAAAACCGTCTTAGATTCGCTGCAGAAGGAAAAATCCAGCCCGAGTGGTGATTATGCGACTACTCACTGCGGGATGGTAGTCAGATTTACTCAGCCTTCTTGTCTCGTTTGGGATCTGCTGTGGGATCTTATCAGTTTGAATTCTGGATAGAAGTCTGCTCGTAAGATAAGCAGCTGGTGTTTGCCTGTAAACATTGACTGTGGTAGTCCCTGCAGCTTCCAGTGTCTTGTTTCAGCCATTTGCCAGCTAAATGCTTGGAGTGCCGCAGAATCCTAGAGCAAATTTCCCCTTTGACCTTTTCTGACTCTGAAACATTGATGCATTTCAGATGGGTTTTGCTGGAACAGCCGTGGGCTTGTCTTTGAAACAAAAACAAAAAAATAATCTGCAGCAGCTTAGAAGATTAAGACTTTTCAAAGAAGTTTTAGATTTTATTAGATTTTATGGATGTTTTGCATTCGTTATTGTAGAAAACAAAACATCATACACTTGCATCTATAGTTCTCACTATATAATATGTTTCAGGCTAAAATCAATAGTCACTGAACCAGCAGGAAAATACTGCAAAGCACCATGTTTGCTGTGCAAACGATTTTTTTTAGTACAGCACAGAAACTGTGAGTTTCTGTCTTCGTGTCACATTGTTTTGATGATACATTTTGAAACAGGAAGTAGATTTACTCTCAAGGGACGAACGTTGGCAAAGCAGAGTGAATCACCCATAGAAATATGCAGGAGTTGTTTTATTTATGCAAAACAAATGTGGTCACATTTTTGCATACGTCATATAACAAACAACCCTTAACTTGTCTTTGTGGTAGTAAACTGAAACCTTCAGGTTTTGTTATTTATCAGCCAGGGTTTGGTCCATTTTGATTCAAGGGGACCTGGAAATAAAAAGAAAACATTTTTCAGTGAAAAACAAATCCCATCATCACCAAAATTATTATAATTTATTCTTTAAATAGTTAGTAAAATAAAAATACATTATTAAAAAATAAGATTTTATTGAGCTCATTTGAGGTATTAGATTGTAAAACTGGCTTCTCAGATGTTTAAATTTTTCAAATTGTGGTCAAGGTAAAACTGAGTGAGACCAACAGCTTATCTCAAGGCTATGGTTTTTATGATTTGTTGTTGTCAATGTCTGAAGGCCTTACTCTTCTAATGAATATGCGGCTGTTTGACCTCCTGAGATGTAGTTTGATTTGCAATGACTTAGGCCTAAATTAGTTGTATCACAAATAATGCCCAAAGAAACTGTGAGTTTTGTTTTAAATCTACATTTTAAATTGATCCATATTGTTGTCTTATGCTCACTTTTTGCCTTGCCCCACAAATAGTTTGATAGGTTTTTATCTTTTTTTTATACATATATACTTGCTGTAACTATAATTGCCCGTTAGGGACTTCAATAAATCTGAATCTGTTAATGATGCATTTGTGAGTGGGATTTAATTTTCATTATTTCATTAAATGTTTATTTCCACACCTTTAAAATCTCAAAACTAAACAAGTCTAGCTCCTTATCTCAAGGTTACAGTTGTGGATTTGTTATTTACTTTATCCGATGGCCTTGCGAGTATAATGTGCTTTGACGGGCCTTGTCAGATTAGCTGCACTTTGATTCACAATAGGGTTAAAATGTAGGTGTGTATGCACAAAACAGTAATTTTTTCTTAGATGAGAAAAACATTTTACTTCAAAATTTGATTTGTAACATCTCCAAATTTGATATTAATTAATCCAAAAGTCTTAGCGACTCAAAAGAAAATATTATGAGATATTTGTTGTAAAGTAACAGTGTTATCAGTACTCAAGTACTTAATGTCACACCTTTCAAATACCCGGTCAAGGTAAAGGATGAATTAATTGATGGCCTTATCTCAAGGTTTGTCATTATCTGATGGCCTTAGACTACTTATGAGTACAATGTAGGTCATAAATTGTCCACATTTTATTGTTCTCCTCTGAAGCACCATGTGTGGTTCCGTAAAGCCTCTAAACATCCGTATTTTTATTTTTTTTTCCCCCCTCCGCTCTGAGGGAGGAGAGCCTCTCGTGTTTTTGGTTCCCCCTTTATAGCAGCTCCGCCCTGAAATCAGTCGATTGCGTTTCACATCACTCTCACCACCGGCCGACCAATCAGAGCGCAGAGTGGGTGGTCCTCGAATGGTGGTCCGTGAGGGCGCCAGCCAATCAGAGGCCCGACACAGAGCTCGCCTGAACGACCGTTGGTTGTTTGAATCCAACATTATGTAGCACGCGGTGCCTATTTAAGGAGGCGACGTGATGAGGCGAGATAGCGGTTTCTGTATAAAAGCTAACGGACCGCGCTTCCGGATCATTTCCTACCAGCGAGCAGAGTAAACCGTTATGAATAGTTTGATAGCATCCGAGCTCGGAAAATAATAATAATGATAATAGTGAAAATATAAGAGCTCTCAGGTTGGCTATGTGAGTCAGGAGTCCATGTGATAGCCCACGCTGCCTCTACTGAATTCATTCATAATCCCGGGAAGAATACCGGGATCAGCAGATCGTCACAGCACAAAATTCACAATTATTAACATTTGCATGAACTGGAATATGAGGTGAAATATGTTTTAGAGCGTCTGCTGTTGACTTGTTACATTAACATTCTTATGAACCGTATTTCTACAACTGATTCCCTTTTATTTAAACACACACACACACACACACACACACACCGCCCATGCAGACGCCCCAAACGAGTCATCTCGTTATAGAAATGCAGAAGTAGAAGCTACATGAGTTGGCTTCGCTGCCCAGAGGAAACCAAACGTCAGCGCGTTCGCCATATTGTAAGTGGCAAGTTGGGTTTTGATAAGAATTCAAGAGTAATTGTCTGAATAAAAGAAACCTGAAACTTACAATAAATTAATTGTGATATTGTTATTATTATTTATTTTTTACCTCTAAAAATATACCAACACAATCTATTTGTTATTCAATTTTAGCAACATTAATCAACATGAAACAAAGTATTTTTTTTTTCTTCTTGTGATTATTACATCAGTAAACTGAGGATGTTAAGTTTAGTTTTAGTTATTATATTTTTGTGTTGATGTTTCTCAATATTTTGTTTTGATTTTCTCTAAAATTATAATACTTTGCACCTGATTTATTTAGAAAAAAAATGCACACAAATTAGTTTTGTTTTTCTATTGTTTCTGATTATCATGTTAAGAAGTCATATAAGTATTTTTCAGACTTCTGTAAACTTATCCAAATTCTGACAAACGTTTTAACAAAACAATAATAGAAAATACGATGCAGTCAATCCAATTGTACCACTTTACCGAGCCTATGGTTGGTACATTTTTACATTTTGAGAGGGCCTATGCCCCTCTCAAAATGTCCGCCCCCTCACGTCCGGACCGGACCCTCGCGTAGCGTCTAGTATTCTACGTCCGTGCTGTCGTCTCATTGGCTTCCTATTGCGTAGAGGAAGGGGAGGAGGTGGGCTGCCGTTTTTCTACCTCTAGATGAGCAGAGAGCCGCTGTTTCATTTCACCTCTGTCTCCGAGCAGCTTGGTCCTCCTCTTCCTCTCCAGAGGTTTAAATTGTGTTAGTTTTTTTTTTTTTTTTTAGAAAAGAAGTGCCAACAATTTAAAAATCCTCAGCCTCACCGGGAGGACCGCACGCCACCGGTGAAGAGTGAAGTTTAAACCCGCAGCTGCTGCTCTGGAGACGGCGGACCCGACCCTTTCACGGTCCTACATCTCCTCAACCTGTGCTTCTTCAAATATATAAATTTACATACATATTTTTGGAAGTTTTCGTCGACTTCAGTGAAGTTCCCCCCCTCCCACACACCGGCATAATGACTCGGAGATCCTGTGCGATTTACGCCACCGGCATCGTCTGCGCTCACCTCCTGATCGTGGGGATCGCCCTGGTCGTCGCTCAGGTCTTCCAAACGATGATAAACAGCCGGCTAAAAAAGGTGAGCAGTCACCGTGAACATGTCGTTTTGGTTTTCCCCATGTGTGTCTCTCTTTAAATGTGCTTTAAATGTTGCGGTCTGCAGTGACAGATCATTGCTGCATTCAGTGTGTCACGGATGAACAAGCAGCCTCATCCAGGGTCTGATTATCCAATGGATTTGGCTGATTAGTGATGGTTTTGTTGGTGATTGTTTGTCTCCATCGTAGCGGGAATGGAAAAAAAATAATAATTTTGGAGTCAAAAAGCTCCACAGCTGTTAAACGAATGGTTTCTGTTTTTAAATTGTGGCTGGAATCCCCTACAACTCCCCATGCTGAAGGGGAATAATGGAGGATATTTAACATTTGATGCCAACATTTGATTCAGTCAAGCTTGTCTCTGCTTTTTATTGACTGGAACTTGATGTGTAAGTTGTATGATATTCCTCTGAGGGCATTTGTGAGCCTGTGAAACATTTCTGAGGATGAGTGGCACAAAAAGTGGGAATTCACTATATTTGATGCATAGGGGCGCCTCGCTTGAGGGGGCGCCAAAATGGGGGAAAATAATTTCTAGTATTTCTGTATTTAACAGCTGTTTATCCATTGAAATGCTTATAATGTACTAGGCTGCGTCCCTGGTGAGGATGAAGTCTTCATTCTAATTCAGTTCAGTGATTACAGGAGGCAGTAGTAGAAGTCTTGGTAAATAAGGGGGAGAAGGTGTGCAGCTTCGGGGGAAGGGAGATTGAGTGAGTAGGCAGCCAAATCTGGAGTACCAACTCTCTCGCTCTTTCTTTCTCTTTGCAGTGGGTATTTACCCAGACGCAGTCCAAATCTGCAATCTTTAAATCAAAGTCTTCACAGGGAAAAAAACAGTGTGAAATTAGAAAATGGCATCCTCTGCTTTTGTGTAGGACATGTTTTTCTACGTCTAAAAGTGCAGAACGTCTTGCTTTTTCCTTTTTGCTGCTGTATAAGTAAGAGCTGAATGATTCTGATGGATTTGTAGCCTGTTGGGTGGGGTTAGTGGCAGCTGCAGACCCTTTAAAATACCTCACACTCCTCTGTTCAGCATGCATCAAAAGTTAAAGTTCCTGCTGCTACTTCAGAAACTTGGATGCTGCGCCTCAGACACATCAGGGTTAAATTTAGGTCCAAATCAGGGCAGCAGCATCTCAGTGGGACCCAAATTAAGAGAAAAGTTTTATCAACAGGGGATCTAACTCTGATGCAGCTGATGGTTACAAGAAATGACAGCGTAGCTAATCCTCTTTCGGCAAATAAATCAGACTTGCCCCAGACATGTTGAACGAACTCCAAAAACCCATCTAATCTGAGGCCGAATGTGGTTTTACGTAAAAGTAAAGCAGCACAGGAGGGGCGGTGGCAGGAATTTGTCACCTTTCTCATCCCTGAGGGCATCATTTTTACCACAAAGACGTCACCTAATTCCTTGTTGTTTATCCTGCTTAAATGAATGTTCAGCTCAAGTGACAAAGCTAAAAAGAGGAGAAAAAAAAGAACCGCCCATTCATGCCACTCCTTTTCACTGAGGTGTTAAGAAGCCTTGAAGAGCAAGGTCATGCAGCTAAAGCCTTTTTCAACTTTCAACCTAATTAAACTGTTTCTCCTTCAGTCCACTGGAAACACAGCTACATGTTCTTGTTTGTGACAGAGGAAGGATTTTCCCTGATAAATCGCCATTCTTTTACCTTTGCCCGAAGCCCTTTGAAAGACCTTTATCCAAGGTTGACAAACACAAGGATTCATGCAGGCTGGAGTCACACGTTCAGGCTGCCTGCAGGGAAGCAGCCAGTCGACAGCCAGGCCTTTTCTAAAGCAGATGCTTTTTACTTTTGTAGAAAAAGGAACAAAATGTAGTAATTTGTTCTTTCTCAGCTGATGGTCACATCTTTTTCTTCTAACGTTATCTGGTTTCATTTCAGCTTTTTAATTAAGAAGCAGACTCATCAAGACTCCAGAGAGTCCGGCTCTTTAAATACCTCTAGTTCCCTTTAAAGTGCTGATTCTAAACTAAAAATCGCTTGTTCAAACATTTGAAAACGTCCTAAACCAAGACGTAGTTCAGTATTTTTCTGCTTTTTTTTAAATCTGAGTTTAGGTCGAGATGCACCGATCGATCATTGGAGATTTTATTTTTATTTTTTTGACACAATGGAAGAGATTGAATAGTAGCAAAGTAGCAAAAAATTAAGGAATTGTTAGATTATCAAACATAATAGCATTAAAAGAATGAAAACGTTGGGAGTATTTATTTTATTACAGCGTGTTGCCAATCAGAGCTGATCAATGGAAAATTGGCCAAACAGTCTCTGATTATTGGTGCATCTTTAATTCGAGGAGTTTTGTTAGAATAAAAATATATTTTTATGTTTCTGCTATCAAAACTTTTATGTTTTTATTTACATTTATTTTTTTGTTTGTTTCCATAAACAAGCCAGTGAAGAACTTTGCAACAAAGGCGGAAATCAAAAAAAAAAAATCTATTAGAGCACTTTAAATGGTGGAAGTTGTTGCCCAACAGGAAGCTTTACACACACCTTATGCTATATTTCTTCAACTGTATTCGGCTGTGAAAGACCACAGAAAACAATACGTGCGGCTTCTGTGAAGTGCGCCTCTCGGAGGGAACGAAGCGGAAGTGGAGCACTTCTCTCCTCACAGATGCTGATTTACTTTTCCAGTCAGCAGATACCTTGAGCGAACATGCTGCTAAACAGCTGAGTGCTCAAATTAAACATTACTGTATCGCCCGGTTCTTTCTCACTTTTTCCACCCGATTAAAACATAAACATGTTTGAAATCGCCTGGAGGCATGTACGCCTTAACTTTGTGGGGGCGTTTTATGACTTTCCGCACGTAGTTTTGAATGGCTGATGTTCCAAATACGGTCATGCCTATGCAAATCTGGATTTTGCCCAGGCTTGCTGAAGTTGGACTATTGTTCAGATTCACTGTCAGCTTTTGCTCGTCTTTCCTTTTTGGTTTTTGAGGTTCTTCGCCTGGCATTGAAGAGGGTGAAAAGCTTTGACAACGCCCTGCGACAACGATGAAACCAAACCCTTACAGCATCATTTCCAAAGCAGTATTTGTTTGGTATTGTGATGTTTCTTAGTTTGAATGTGTGCGTTTTTTTTTTTTTCTTGACAGGAAATTACTTTGACAGAGAAGAGTCAGATGTTTGAGTCATGGAAGAACCCACCCCCACCTGTTTACATGGAGTATTACTTCTTCAATGTTACCAATCCTGAGGAGTTTTTGGCAGGAGGGAAGGCGTCTGTCAAACAGATCGGCCCTTACACTTACAGGTACGTTTCACAGCCAGTGACAGAGATTTATACAAATCTTTTTGTTTTTTTTCTTTCTCTCTCACAAAGCATAATCCTCACCCAGAGGAAATGTCAGAAAAAGAAAGTGACACCAATTTTTCAAATAATCACTTCATTACAAACTTATTCAGACAGTACTTTGCAGGAGTGAAAATAATAAGAATGTAAAACTAATTTGCTTCATCTAGTTTGACTGAAATTGGGCTGTTTTGCTAAAAAGGTTAAAAATTTATCAAATCTGTTAGTGGCATTTCCTAATCTACTTGCATTTGTAATTTCAGTAGAACGTGATTGTAAAAAATTATCAATTCAGGGCTGCTAAACACGAATTGACTCCACATTTTATTTATTTGTTAAAAAAAGATGTTTTTTCTCCTCCTTAAATTGTTTTGTTAGTCTGTCACACAGAATCTCAATAAAAACATCAAAATGTGAAGAAGTATAAAGGATAAAAGTACTTTTACAATGGATTAATAAAGGGCTGCAACTAACAATATTATTCTGATGATTAATTAATTGGATAAAAAATTGTCACATTCTGCAGATTTTTTTATTTAACCACGTTACCTTTTTTAATACAACATTAGAAATGTCTGAAAACAAATAATCCAGTTCATTTTTTAAAATAAGAAAATAAACATTTCTGTCTAAAACGCAATCATATTGACAAAGGTGTTTTATATCTTAAATTAATAATGTATGAATATTTTGTACTGTTTAGGCTTAATATGATGTTTTTTCAGTAAATGGCCTTTTGTGTGTTTTTTATACTTAACGATTAATTGATTACTAAATTAGTTGATGATTATCTTAAGAACTGGTTCATCATAATGAATCAGATTAGTTGTTCCAGGCCTAGTTAATAACTTGTTTAATTCACGATTAAGAAGATATGAAGACGTTTCTCCCGGCTAGCACCGATCGCTGCTAAGCTGGACGTGACTCCGTGCCAAAGTGGTTGTATTGTCTACAATGATTAACGGGTGTCCCTGTCCACACTAGGGAATACCGGCCAAGGGAAAATGTAACTTTCTTGGAAAACAGCACAAAGGTTTATGCCCTGAACCCCAAATCCTTTGTCTTTGTTCCTGAGAAGTCGGCTGGTGACCCCGAGGTCGACATTATCAGGACAGTCAACATCCCATATGTGGTGAGACAAAGTGTCTGCTTTATTGTCCTTGACTGACATTTGTTTTCCGCCAACTCGCTTCATGTCACCATCATGTTTGTTTTATTGTGACATTATTTTATGTTTTAAACATATAAACTATAAATGTACATTAGGCCAAGTCAAGCAAATAATAGGTACAAAATATTGCAAACAGGAGGTGCTTCTCTTTCCATGTGTTAATGTGAAGTTTTTCTGTCATTCTCTGTCTTTTCAAGGCGGTGATGAACGAGATGAACTCCTACAGCTTCTATGTGCGGCCCATGGTGTCCATGTATGTAGGCTCCCTGGGCGTTGAAATTTTCATGACCCGCACCGTCCATGAGATTCTGTGGGGCTTCAAGGACCCTCTCCTTTCAAAGATCCACAGACTTAAGCGAGAAGTGGATGAATACTTTGGTCTGATGTGGAAGGTGAGATTTTTTCTTGCTTTGTTTTTGTAAATATATCCCTTGCCAGTTGCTCAGTTACCGAAAAGACAAAAAAGGGGGAAGTTGGTGGTAATGTCATTTGAAAAGGCGTCTCCTGATGCTGATGGGAGAGTTTGTACTTCCTATCAACAGAGCAGCGTCTGCAGTTTGTCCCAAGCGGTAACGTAATCATTTACAGTGACGTGCGGTCAGGGGAGGCAGGTGAGGCACTGCCTCACCTGCCATCATGGAAAGAAAGAAAATATATAATCATAAAGTAATTTAAATTGTTATATTCATCCGGTGGTTTGCACTAAAAAATATTTATTTTTCATGTAGCTTCACCAATTTCGATTTTTATTTGTTCAAAATCGCTGAATTTTCTTATTTTCCCATTCAAATGCTTGGAAGCGATGCCGGTGAGGCAGCAGCGAGCTCTGCCTCACCTTGGATTGCGCAACCCCTGGCTCTGCGCTGGCTGCTAAGCGGAGAGAGCATGTTGCTGTACGGCGTCAATAAAATGGTTTAAACAAATTTAATATGTGAACTTATTTCCAATAATTTAGCTTATGTATATAATGTACAGTGCTTTTTGTCACCAACTGTGTTTGTGTAACGTGTTTCGTGTAATGAGCGATTATAAACGGCAGAGAACAGGTTCGAGGTGAGGCAGGCAGTTCTCTTGCCTCATGGCAGGGGGCGCTCAAGATCCCAGACGTTCGTCTTGTTCACTCCTCAACTGCCGAGTAAGTGACAGCGAGCTAGGCTAAACGATTCGGGAAGCAAGTCAAGTGCAGCGATAGATTATAATAGAGATAGTGATTTTTTTCCTCTCGCTTATCCCGACTTTCGACATGAATGACTACATTACAACACTAAAAAAGTTTTCTCAAGTGGACTTTCAATCGAAGCAGGTAAGACAGTAATAACATTTATTTTGTTTTGTTTTTTAAGGAAATGTGTGTTTTGTGAGCTACAGTTTGTATGTGTAAGGATGCAGAAGTGAAACATAACCTGTAAACTGCTGTCAATCTATGCATCTATTTGCAAATCTGATTCTGATGACGTCAGTGCCTCACCAGCTATGAACCTCACTGCACGTCACTAATCAAGCACATGACTCTGAAGGGTAACGCAGATGGAGCTTCGCTAATTGATCGGGAAATGAACGGAAATGACCGTGTTCGGTTTTCTGTTGTGTTTCAGTTCGAACAGGAAAATTAACATTGTAGACACAATAAAATTATTAGAATTTATAGAAGTAAACATTAGGGCTGCTCTTGTAAAAGCATGTGTTGTTCCTGCACTAAAAGACCTGTCAGTGGAAATACAAAGGAGTATGTTTTTGTTTTCTTCCCCCTCCTTACAGAGTTGTTTGTCACGGGTCATAAGTGCCATTTCTGACAGATGCACGTCCACTGCTTCCTGCTCTGTCGTTCCACACCACAACATGTTTGAACACTGTTTCCTCCTGATTCTCCACAGAAAAACGGCACTCATGAAGGAGAGTTTGTGTTTCACACCGGAGAGCAGAACTACTTGGATTACGGAAAGATCGACACCTGGAATGGCCTGAGGTAAACTTTCATGTTGAGCCAGGATTTTTGGTCTGAATGATATGAAACTCCTCTGTCAGCACGTTCCTAAAACGTCCCGTCCTTCCTGATATCCATGTTTGCTTTGTTTCAAAACGCACAGAGGCGAAGACCTTTGCTCTTTGGTTTTTAGGCTAAAAAGGATTGCAAAATTTGAATGTTTGGAGACCCAAATGTGGGTGAAAGTGTAGTTTTAACTCAGTCAGTATGAACAAGCAAAATCCAGTTGACTCTATTTATCTGATTTTATCCATGTCTTGTAAGATTACGTTTGAATTTTTTTAATGTGGTTATAATTAGACAATCAGGAAAGAATGGGAATAAATTCTAAGAGATTTATGTTATTAATAGGCTTCTTTGCAGTTTGGAAGTATATTAATTTATTGTAGGTATTTCAGGATGAAGTTAATCATTAATTGTTTCTTCGTATCTTTAAGGTGTAGTTCAGAACATTTACCGTAAGTTTGGTTCTGTCGGAGTAGTTAATATTTTACGTTTAGTATGTCTTATACTCTAATATAGGGCGATTATTTGTGCGTTTTATTCTGGAAAATAAGATAGAAGAAGGTGCGCCACCAATGAGAAACCTGAGTGAAACGTGTACCTAGAACGGGTTCTATGAAACATTCCTAGTCAAAGTGGCTGTTTGGTATCAAAGTTAATCAGTATAGCAAGTAAAAAATATATTGGCAGTTTAAAGTTTCCTTGTTTCATTTCCCTCCCCTGCAGGAAAATGACATGGTGGTCCTCCAATCAGAGCAACATGATCAACGGCACGGACGGCGCCGTCTTCCACCCGCTCATCGACAGGAACGAGCTGCTGTACATCTTCGCCGCTGACCTCTGCCGGTATGCACGTTTGTTTGCTAATTTGTTTACAGTCAAAGCGCGGCGGCAGAGGGGAGACAGAAGGTTTCCGCTGAAGTTTATGGTGTGGAAGGAAATACCAGTGGAGTAATTTACTTACTGATAAGTACATGTGCTGTTACAACTAATGATAAGACTGGCAAAGTATAAACACCAGGAAAGAGATATCAGGTTTTATTATTCAGTAAGCAATCATTCTGTAGAGTGTAGATCTAATTTTAGCAGGGCTGGGCAATAAATTTATTTTAGCGCTTAGATAAATGGTTTTTTTTTAAGTTTATTTTTGGAAAATCTCATTTTGTTTCCCCACAGGGATGGCCCAGGGTGGCCATCTTGGTAAAAAGCCTGTTTTACAGCTATTATTTATTTAGACTGTAATTCAAATCAACTTTATGACGGAATATTAGGGACAGGATATCATTTGTTTTAAATTACAAGAATAAAGTCCTAATATTACCAGAATAAAGTAGTAATTTTATGAGAACTCGTACACAAAAATAATAAAAAAATAAAATGACTTAAAATATTGAGCAGCTTGTGAAGTTATACTTTGGTAAAAGTTTTATAAATAATACTTGATAGAAACGGTTAATTTTCTAGCACATCAGCACCAAGTTATCATCAGTAGTAGGACTTTGAAACGTTTATTCAAACAACTGAGTCTGTTTCAAATAAATGAACCGGTAAAATTACCAGATGTAATTTAACATCTGGTAAAATTTTGCCTTTTTCCCGCAAAGTTGACTATATTCTATATTCTTATCGTCGTACAACTCACAGAGGGCATGATTGAAATAAAAGCCACTGTTTGAAAATATTTTCTGTAAAAAATAAAAAAAAAGTAAAATAAAAATTCAGATGTGGTATGAAAAAATTGGAGAGTTTGTTTTTGAAGGGGATGTATTGTGCAAAATTCACATTTGGTAAGTTTTTTTGTACTTCCATTTGGGTTCCTACTGCTTCTAAAAACAACCTGATTACTTAAAACAACCTCCCAGCTGTTTTCTGGCAAAATTAATGTTTTTTGTGTCCGGAAAATTTGTATCGAAAACTTTCTGAATGTAACATCTCAAATCTGGCCCTCACCTAGCAACCCCAATGAATTCAAGCCCGTTACCTAGCAACCCCAGCAGAGCTCCGCCCGTAACCTAGCAACCAAAGCAAAGTTCCAGACCACTTGGGGATAAAGCAGCTCAGTTGTTCTTACAACGCCGCTGTCGCTGTCGTTCCTCAGGTCCATTCATCTGGCGTATGTGGAGGACGTGGAGGTGAAGGGAATCCAGGCGTACCGCTTCGCCCCCCCCAACGACGTCCTCATGAACCCCAAGGAAAACCCCACCAACGCCGGCTTCTGCGTGCCGGCGGGAGAGTGCCTGGGCACCGGGGTGCTGAAAGTCAGCGTTTGTCGAGAAGGTATGACCCGACCCCAACCGGTTACTTCACACTGTGACCCAGTTATCGTCACTACCCTTTAATCACAACCAACCCCATGACACAGTTTCCTACTCTGCTCCCTTCCAAAATGTCCATTCTTTCGGTCGGCGACCTTTTCCTCCGCCTGGTCGCCGACATTCCCGGTGTTTGAACTCATCAGATTTGACTCAACAATGGTTCAATGATTAACTCTGCTGACTGTGCAGGAAGGTTTTATGGCACTGATTAAGTGCAGTAGGATTGCTGTAATAAAGACAATCTCTGCTGTGATCCTTTAACCTTGTTGATCATGCCTGTAGCTTATTTTTACATTTTTATTCTTATATACAGGGCTTAAACGATTAATCACAATGAATCGATTATTGAAATAATCGTCCACTAATTTAGTAATGAATTAACTGGAGTATACAGACTCAAAAAAGACAATTTATTTTAGGAAATAACATAATCAGAGCAGATTTGAAGCCAGAACTGTACAAAAAAATTGACATTTTGCATTGTAGACGAAACTCAAAACTTCTCAAGTGTACGGTAATAAAGGTTCAGACAAAAGGGAGAAAATGTTGGTGACTGGTAACTTTATAGATGTGTCTTTTGCGGAGGCCTGGTAGTGAACCATTCATTTCATTTAGGTGTGTTGAAGCAGTAAAGTTGTAGGAAAATGACCTGTAAAATATTATAGTGGGTTTGTTCCTTTACAGTGAGCTGGGAGATCAGTTGGTAGAAGTGACGACAAAGCAGAGTGGGAGGAGTTTTTTTTTCCTTAAATGGGGGGGAAGCAGGATAAGATTTACCAAAATGTAAAAAAGTAAGGTAGGGTAGAAATTAAGGCACTATAAAACTTTTATTCTGGTGTAACATATGTTTTAAATTCCCATTTAAACCTTAGAAAGGTTGTTACTAACACAAACAGAGAAAACAGGTAATTGATAATATTGTTGGTATGTTTCATTCATATTTTCAGAAGCTGCAGAAAGTGCAGTTTTGTGGGCAAATCAAGCATTTTAGATTGCAAACAGCAGCATGAGCCTCACTGGGAACTTGAATCACATTCTGCTGATTCATTTTAATATTTTTCTCAACGCCCAGTAACAAATTTTTTATGAGTCTTTTGGTTGAAGCGTGTGTCTAAAACAAATGGCAACAACACTTAAACGCTTGTTTTCAATTTGTTTTATAGACTTTCTGTACTTAAACTGAAGAATCTTTTTGAACTACTTTGTATAGGTAATAAAACCTTCAAGTGAATTAAAATAAGGCTAACCACATTTCCATGAACAAATCAGCTTAATTTCTTTATGCAAAATCCTGAGAATTTGTTGGTTTCCTGCGTTTGTGTCTCGTGTTTCTCTCTCGTGCTAAATGTTAATGCATTACCTGCAGCTGTTGCTCGTTGCACGCAATGGCTCTTTCTTCCTAAGGTTGAATGGATTTTACTGTAAAGTAGGAAAATTTAAGTAGTCGGTATAAAAGCCTGTAATAAAATCCTCCTTATTTAAATGAGCTTTTATGAACACTCCATCTTCAGCTATCAGCGTTTGTTTATGACGTGAAAAATCTCACGTGCCTCTCGTTCTGACCTTTATTGTTTGTTTTGCAAACGTCGCCAACAAACGGCAACCTGTCTCATTTCTTTCCAGGTGCTCCCATCGTCGTTTCCTTCCCTCACTTCTACCAGGCCGACCCGGCGTACATCAACGCCGTCGGCGGGATGAACCCCAACAAGGAGGAACACGAGACGTACCTGGACTTACAGCCGGTACGGCAAACAGTTAAAACCTCCACTGATAATAATATCTGAATCAGGATCACTACTTTTATTATGATTTTGAGTAATCATCTTTTTATTTTGACTTGATCAACATGTAATGTAATGAAAGCACAACTACAAACATATGTAAAATTGTTTGCATTTACATACATTCATCTTGAATTTTTAGTTTTTTAAGATTGAAGTGATTTTTTTTTTCTTGTTTTTTTATTCAGCAATTAACTCTTAGGGTTTCCATAGTTCAGAGTGATGTCAGCATAGCCAAGGCGGCCATCTTGTTAGACAAGCATATTTTACAGCTTCTATTTATTTTTATTTTGAATACAAGTAAACTCTGCGATAAAATATAAGGGTCAGGCTACTATATCTTTTTTAATAACAAGACAAAGTCAGTTTACCAGAATAAAATTATAATATGAAGACAATGAAGTAGTAATTTTATTAAAACTCCAACAAATACAATTTTTATCCAAGCTTTTTTCCTCATTTAAACAACTTTACTTCTGGTAAAATTGCGTCTTTATTCTGCTAATGTCGTGACTATTTTCTTGTAATTAAACAGAAGTTCTCCTGGGCAAGGCCTAATACTCTGACGATTGAAACAAAAGCCACTTTTTAAAAATATTTTCTGTCATCTGTAATTTCACTTTTATAAAAGAAATCAAGAAGAGCATCAATTGGTATGAAAAAAAGATTTTATTTTTAAGCCCTCCGTTCATCATAGCCAGGAGTGTGCTGCAAACATAAACCAACAAGACTAACAAAGCAGTCCCATATCATGAAGCTGCCACCACCATCCTAGACAGTTTATGCCTCTGATCCGCTCAGACATTTTGCCATATTTCCAATCCTCAAATCATACCGTTTGAATTAATCATTAGCATAATGTTGATGTTTTTTGGTGGCAGTTTCCTTCCTTTCTGTAGAAATGATCAGAAAGTAAAGAGATGTGCTTGTCGGCTCTCTTGCAGACTACTGGTGTTCCCATCCGCGCCTGTAAGAGAGCTCAGCTCAACATCATCCTGAAAAGAGTCCCGGGCTTCCCGTAAGTCTCGCTGTTGAACTCTGACCTACTTTGCTGTTGCAACACTCTGTCAACATTCAGGCAGCATGTTGATCCAGATGTTCCTCCTAACCTTCGTCTCTCTGTGTTTTCAGTAAAACGAAGTTCATCAACGAGACAATTTTCCCCATCATGTTTGTCAACGAGGTGAGACTCTCAGAAACGAACCACAGACGTTCTGGTAACGTCGCCTGAACCACAAATCAACCTTCTCTCTCTCCAAATGTAGACGGCAACCATCGATGATGACTCTGCGTCTCAGATGAGGACGCTGCTCCTCATCCTCACTCTCGTCTCCAACTTCCCGCTGATCATCGTGGGGTTGGGGATCATCCTGCTGCTGGTGCTTGTTGTGTTATTCTGCAGGAACCGTCAGAAGAAGGTAAGAAACGGAAACTTTGTTCTGCATTTCACTGCTATTTAGCTTTCTGCTTACATTAACTCAGTGCAAAATTACCATGGCATATTAGGGCCACTGTAGATTAAAAAATGCTTGTTTTTTGTTTTTTTAAATCGGAGATGTTGAGATTGAGTTTAGAAATTTTCTAGCAAAACTTAGGAAATTTCTGAGTTTGAAAAGTTAAAAATTTTCAACTTTTGGAAGTTTTTTTTACTTTTATTTACATTTAATCTCCAAATTTCTTTGGAGATTTTGGACATTTGAAACTCAGACATTTAGAGTTTTGTCTCACAAAGTTTAAACTTTTCAAACTCAGAAATTGTTTTTTTTTTCTAGAAAAGTTTCAGTTTATTTTCAAAATTTTTTGAGTTTATTTTCAAATTGTTTTGAAAATAATTTTTTGGCAGAAGTCTGTTCCTTTTTATCTACAATGGCCCTAATACAGCCTCCACCTGATAAGTACATGTAACTTTGTATTTTTGCATATTTCTGCACCAACTGCGCTGAGCAGCTGCAAGTTCTGCACACGTTCACTAACTCACCGCATGATTTGGAGGCAGTAAAGCCAGCTTGAGCAGTTTTCAGCATTCTGGATCTAATGGAGGTCACTGCAAAAACACAAAATTTTACTAAGTATTTTTGGTTCAAATATGAACCTTGCCTTCATCAGACCAGGTGCAAATATCTTTTGCTTGTGTCAGATCTCAATGAACTGAGACCTGACAAAATAGATCATCAGTTCAAGTCTGATGATCTTTTCCGTCAGACTTGCACAGTAACATCAGATGGAAATCATTTCTTTTTGTCGCAGGATCAGTCCGGAATGTGCTCACACTCTTCCAGGAGTAAAACATCACACAATGCAAACCCACCAAATCTTTCCAAATGTTTTTGTCTAATTTCTAGTGCAAATACCTTAGTACACTTGAAATAAGACAGAATTGACTTACAAGTAACTTTTCAGCAAGATATCAGAGCTTGTTTAATAGAAATAAATCATTGATATTAATGAAAAAAGTACTAGTCCCTGTGACAGATTATTTAACTTGTTACATTTTTACCAGATTTAATGGCCTACTCGAGTCTTTAGCAATAGCGGTTTTGTTGACATTAGAGCATAAAATATTTTTAATAAATAAATGTAACTTCATGTTTTTTTAAATACTTTTTAAGTTGATAAAAGTATTCTTAATTATTTGTAAGGATTAACTCTCATGTCCTGTGTGAGATTTTGTTGCATTGTCTCATTTTCCAGTTCAGACATTTCCCCATATTATAAGTTAAAGTAATTAAGTATTTTAAGCAATTATTGACTTAAAACAAGCTACTCATAAGTTAGTTTTGGGTTTTTTTCAGGTGTACTAAGATATTTCTCTAGAAACCAAAATGCTTAGTAAAGTTTTGTGTTTTTGCAGTGCTTCTTGGTGCTTTTTTATTCTTAAAGTTTTCTAGCAGTGAATGCACTTTTTGACAAATTCAGGAAGAAAAACATCTCAGTTCCCTTTGAGTCTGTATAGCTGTAGGTTAACAACCCAGA
Organism: Xiphophorus couchianus; assembly: GCF_001444195.1. Taxonomy (NCBI): domain Eukaryota; kingdom Metazoa; phylum Chordata; class Actinopteri; order Cyprinodontiformes; family Poeciliidae; genus Xiphophorus; species Xiphophorus couchianus. Next base: position 7,374,090 of record NC_040239.1, read on the forward strand.
GTAACCTCAGGATTGATGCCCCCCTGTTATCTCCAGCACTGACTGATACGTGGTTTTGAACTGTAGCCTCCACAGAGTCTGAGATCACTTTAATTCAGATAAGAAAAGAAGAATTTGGAAGTGCTGCTTTCGTCTCTTTTATGTGCTTCTTGGATGCTTTGGGTTTCCTGGCTGCTTTAGGTCATCTACTGAGCTTCCTGCTCTCAGAAAAATGGACCCAGTGTGATAAAAACAGAGGACTATTAAAATATCATCGGGCAGAATATGGATAAAAATATTATAAAGATCTTTTACACAGGGAACCCAGTACACTGTAAAAAAAATAGTATTGCTAATAAAAAAGTATTTTTGGTCTGGTTTCAAGTGCAAATATCTTAGTTTTGTCTTATTTCAGGTGTACTAACTTACAAGTAACTTTTTACAAGTTATACAAGCTTGTTTTAAGTAAAACAATCCTGAATATTAATTGAAAAAATACTTGCTCCACTGGCAGATTATTTCACTCATAATATAGGAAAAATGTCTTATAAGTGAAATAATCTGCCAGTAGAACAAGTACTTTTTCATCAATATTAAGGAATTAATATTGATATAATATCATGGAACGTGCTGAAAATGTGCTTCTAAGTCTTATTTCAAGTGTACCAAGATATTAACTAACTAAAGACCAAAAATACTTGGTAAGATTTTGTGTTTTTGCAGTGTACTGACCACTGGATTTCAACCATGCAGTGTCTTCATGAGGGTTGTTGTCTGCAGCGGCATCCACTGCTGTCCTGTTTTACCTGCAGTAACTTAGTTTATTGTTGTGTCATCACAAGGTTTAAAGCAAAGGGCTGAGAAATAAAAGGATGAATCACCACAAAAGAAAAACAACAAATCCTTCTTTTTTTCAGATTTATTTCATAATCTGGTGTTTAGTGACGTGATTGGCTGGGAGGTTGTGCAAGTTGGTAAAGTCACAAGTCGCCACATGTCTCATCTTGTAATAAAATGTTTTTGAAAGGAAAATGAAGAAAAACAGGATTTAAAAATATTTTTATTAATCTGCTCATATGTTAATAGAAGCCCTTCACACTAAAGTATTATAAGAAAAATATTGGAGAAAAAGGGAAAAAAGATTTTCTCTCTTTTATGTTATAATTTAATTATCAGAGATTTGCTGTCATCTCGCATTAAACTGTAAAATAACGTTTATTATAAAATGTGCGACTTAAAAAAGGCAAAAGCTAGTATTTACCTGGCTTGTTTGAGGAATATCTACCATGACACACAACGACCCTGATGAACACCAAGCCCGGCTTGAGCTGCAGTTTAAGATGAAGATAATTTATTTTCACAGAAGAAGTTTTGGTCATTTTCACCAAGTAAGACCTCATAAAATTGAAAGAACGTCGACTGATTCATCCGCCTTTCCTAGCTTAGCTTCAACGCTAGAAACAACCAGGTTAAAGTTAAAACAAAATATTTATCAGCTGAGTTTCTTTACCAGGATGGATTTGTTTTTTCTTATCTTGCTGCATGCGCTGCTATGCTAAGCAGCTCGGTTTATTCCCTAAATCCACGATTTTTGGGGTATTTTCTCTTAAGAAATGCTTAATTGCAATGTTTTATTAACCATGTTCTGATTTAAGTTTTCTGTTTAACCCCCGTTATTTTTGTCCTTTCTGTTTTTAGAATGAAGTTAAACGAATAGATTTTACCGAGGCTTTTCATTCTTTCACTGTAAGTCTTCAGTTTCCCTTTGTTTTTATTCTCATTTTTTAACATTTGTGTGGCTTTTCTGAAAGGGATGCACTGATAAGAATTATGTGGCTGTTTTTTGGTTTGATTGTTTTGGAAAAGCTCTGTCCTGCTGATGCCGATTTTACCCAAATCCTAAAATATAATATAAGATAGGGGGACTTTAAATAATTAAAAGAACTTAATTACTCAGAATATTTTCCCAGCTTTCCAAAGATGTGCATTTATTGATAAACTAATTATTTGTCATAAATACAGTAAATACATTAAAACAGCTTTAGCATCATATATTAGCGATTAGCATGGCTAGCATTACTAAAAGTATTGAGGTTTTCAAAGACCTGCCAACATTTCCAAACCCATCATATACCATGACTGGCTGAAGTTGAACACTTTAGCGCAAGGGTGGGCAATCCTGGTCCTCCAGGGCCGGTGTCCTGCAACTCTTGTACAACCCCTGGCAAAAAGTATGGACTCACCAGTCCTGGATGAGCACTCATGCAGACATTTCATGCTGTAAAACAAACCCAGATCAAAAACATGATACAATATTAAGGTCGTTCCAAAGTGCAACTTGTTGGCCTTCAGGAACACTCAAAGAAATGAAGAGAAACTATTGTGGGAGTCAGTGAATGATACTGTTATTGACCAAGCACAGGGAAATAAATATGGAATCACTCAAGTCTGAGGAAAAAAGTGTGGAATCACTCAAATTGGAGGTAGAAAAAAAAGGACACACCCAGTCTATTTCCGTTCCCTAAATGGACACCTGCCCCAGATTAGATGTGCCCGTTAGTGTGCAGTTCAAAACACCTGCAGTCATGACACCTTGGAGGGCTGCTGGACGAAGTGGAGTGGTGAGAACCATGGCTCCAACAAGAGAAATGTCCCTTGAAACAAAAGAGAGGATTGTGAAACTCCTTGAGGAAGGTAACCCTTCACGCATGGTTGCTAAAGATGTGGGCTGTTCACAGTCAGCTGTATCCAAGATATGGACCAAATACAAACAGCATGGAATGGTTGTTAAAGCCAAGCGTACTGGTAGACCAAGAAAGACATCAAAGCGTCAAGACAAACAACTTAAGGCCATTTGTCTTGAAAACCGAAAAAGTACAACTAAACAGATGAAGCATAAATGGGAGGAAGTTGGAGTCAATGTATGTGACCGAACCGTAAGAAATCGCCTAAAGGAGATGGGATTTCAATACAGGAAAGCTAAACGAAAACCAGCATTGACACCTAAACATAAAAGAACGAGACTCCAATGGGCTAAGGAGAGGCAATCATGGACTGTGGATGACTGGATGAAAGTTGTCTTCAGTGATGAGTCAAGAATCTGCATTGGACAAGGTGATGATGCTGGAACCTTTGTTTGGTGCCGTTCCAGTGAGATTTATGAAGAGGCCTGCCTGAAGAAAACAACCAAATTTCCACAGTCCTTGATGATATGGGGCTGCATGTCAGGCAAAGGCACTGGGGAGATGACTGTGGTTAATTCTTCTATCAATGCACAAGTTTACATTGACATTTTGGACAGTTTTCTCATCCCTTCAATTGAACAGATGTTTGGTGATGATGAAATAATTTTCCAAGATGACAATGCATCGTGCCATCGGGCAAAAACAGTGAAGGCATTCCTTGAAGAAAGACACATTCAGTCGATGTCATGGCCTGCAAATAGTCCAGATCTCAACCCAATTGAAAACCTGTGGTGGAGATTGAAAAAAATGGTCCACAAGAAGGGTCCAACCAGCAAAGCTGATCTGGCAACTGCTATCAAAGAGAGTTGGCACCAAATTGATGCAGAATACTGTTTGTCACTCATCAAGTCCATGCCTCACAGACTGAAAGCTGTTATAAAAGCCAAAGGTGGTGCAACTAAATACTAGTGATGTATTTTGAATGGTCTTTTGTTTATGCGTTTTTCATAATTCCATACTTTTTTCCTCAGAATTGAGTGATTCCATATTTATTTCCCTGTGTTTGGTCAATTAAAGTATCATTCACTGACTTCCACAATGTTTTCTCTTCATTTCTTTGAGTGTTCCTGAAGGCCAACAAGTTGCACTTTGGAACGACCTTAATATTGTATCATGTTTTTGATCTGGGTTTGTTTTACAGCATGAAATGTCTGAATGAGTGCTCATCCAAGACTGGTGAGTCCATACTTTTTGCCAGGGGTTGTATGTCTCCCTGGTACAACACACTTGAATCCAATAGCTGAATCACCTCCTAAATGCAGTCAAGATCTCCAGAGTCCTGCTAATGACCTCATTATTTGACTCAGGTGTGTTGAAGTAGAGACACATCTAAAAGTTGCCTCCCTCGAGGCCTGGAGTTGCCCACCCCTGCTAACGGATAAAATAAAGCAACTTTTCTGTTTCTCTGCTAAGCCTTCCTGTTGTCTGCTGAAAGTCTTGCTCTCTCTCGTTTTCTCACAGCCTGAATAAACCAGCGACATGTCTTAACATGTAAAAAATATGGCTTCCTTTTAAATGGCTGTCATCACTCGCACTGAAAACGGCTAACTCTCAATCTTTTCCCTCAGTGACCGCAAACACACCTGGTAGTGCTCAGGCATAGTGCCTTCACTGACTGGAAGGATATTGGATTTTTTTAGTTCACCAATCAGCTAAAGCTTAAAGGAGGCCTGTTACACTAAATTCACTTTTTGCACGTTTGTATACTTCCATTCGGGTCTCTACTGCTTCTAAAAACAGCCAAAGTGCTTTAAAAAAAAAGCACCTTTTCAAAAACTTTCTGAATGTAATGTCACAAATCAGCAGGCACTGCCTGTTACCTAGCAACCCCACCGAAGACCCGCCGTAACCTATCAACCCAAGCTGAGCTCCAGCACTTTTGGTCAGCTGCTTTTACCGCAGTATTTGCTGTACAATGGCTGGTGGAAAAAAACAAAGTGTTGTGTTGTTGACTTACCATCCTTGCTGCATTCTTGTTGGTTCAAATATGAACCTTGCCTTCATCAGACCAGCTGTAAATATCTTTTGCTTGTGTCAGATCTCAATGAACTGAGACCTGACAACATAGACACTTCTGCTTTTCAAAGATTTGCGGTTGTATAATTGTGCATCTGTTTGCAAATATTTCTGTTTGCGTGTGTGTAAATGTAGAGCGGGGGACGCGGCCAGCAGCTTATTTGGATTTAAAGTAACAAGTCGCCCTAAAACAGCTCGTTATGAAAGGAGCTCAAAATAGGCTAAACTGACCTGACTAAAATCTCATTATTTATTATGACTTTGTACAAATAATGTGATGAACATGTTTTGTATAGACCATAGATCTATTTCTAACCTGTTCAAGGAAGCATAATCGGTCATCTTTAACTGATTCCAGTTGTCAGCCATTCTTTCAGTGCATCCCTGATTGCAGATTTTCATTTCTAATTGTGTTTTATTTTCATTTATCAAAGCATTTGTTTGTTTCTCATCTTCATTGTAATTTTTCCTGTTTTATTTGATTTTTTTTTTAACTTTACCGTAAAACATTTCAGGTCAAAGCATTTGATTCCATTTTGATGTTGATGTTTAAAATAGGGCTGGACATTTAGGCAACAATATTTATTATTTTGCACTGACATTACTCTTCCTGCTCAGACGGCGAAAGACGACACCGCGTACACACAAGTCAGCGACAAGCCGGACGACTCGTCAGAAAAGCCAGCCAACCAGCCGATGAAGAACGGCTCCTACATCGCCATGTCGCCAGTGGAGGCCCAGAAGTGTTGATTGAGGATTCCTCTCCCCAAGCGTGGAGATCCAGAGGGCTGTGGGTTGTTTCATTAGCGTGGGTGGGGGAGGACACAGTGCGACACAAACCCTGGAGATCGTTTAGCCTACAAAGACATTGATCCTCTTCCTGAGCACTCTTCTGACCGTCTATCCTCCTGCCTGCAGGACTGCAACACAACGCAACCCCTCCCTTGCCGTGCGTAAACACCTCCGTCCTGGCAGACCCTGAACACAGAGGGACTTTTCAAACTGGGAATGGTTGGATTCCACCAGGAATACAATAAAATTGCTTTTTCCATAATTCTACTAAGGGAAAATTAAAAACTTAGCGTAGTCATCCCTGTTGCACACGGATGCATGATCCTCTGGGCAGACGCCGCTGGTGAAACTCAGTGTTTCGCTTTAACTCGAACAACAGCGGGTGTCATTGCAATCGTTTTCTGTCAGTGCTGTGAGAGGAGAAAACTTTGAGCCTTCAGATTAAAAATCCCTTACAAACCTGAAAAACCTCCTGGGATCAGACGAGTTAGCGGATTTGCAAGCAAACATAAACTTAATATATTTTGTAAGGAAAGCATAAAAAAACAACAACTGAGCCTTTTTTTCCAAGACGAGTTTGTGCATCTCCAGGTTATTCACATTGCACTTCCAGTATGAGTCAGTGAATCTGTGTGTGCACCTTTATTTTTAAATGGACTACTGGTTTTTCCTAATGCAGGCACAGTTTAATATAAAACCTGAAATACTCGTGACTTTTGACCCTTTTCTTTTCTCCCATGTTTTCTTTCCTTGAAACACTATTTAGAGTGAAAATCCCTGGTTTGAGGTGTCTTCGCTTTAAAATTCATAAAAATATTCACAAATTATAAAAAAAAAAAGGAATAAAACACCAACTTAACTTACAAGGGAGACTTGAACCTGTTTCTGCCTTATCGGGTTCAGCGTATTCAGATAAGCTGGAAACACTTCTACTGTACATATTTAAAGGGGAACTAACTGAGATACCTCTGACCAAATCCAGCTGGCAGTCGCAGGCTTGCCGAGAGACACTAATTTCACTCTGGTGTCGATGTTATTACTGCTACTTATTAGAGATGAAAAGCACAATTTGGATTGCGGGAATCTTCTTCTTTTCTTCTTCTTTTGTTTTTGTATTTGCAGCTGATTTGTCAGAGACACTGTCAGGTGCCGTGTGTGTTCAGACCACGGCGTGCCGCTCGCCGCTGTGCACTCACTCAGTTTGCCAAGGAGCTGCAGGCGTTCAGGCAAACTCAGCACACAGCACTTGAATCACTGTGTGTCTTACGTCTTCTCTGTGTGTCCGCCACATTTGTCAAGACTCCCTCCGGCGGTCTCTGGTAGGGAGTGGATTTAAGGCCATAAAACTGTCAACCTGAAAAAAAAAGTCCTGTACTTTGCCTGGAAATGTTTTATTTGTTGTTATTTGTCCTTATTGTTTCAATTCCAGTGGTCCATTTGTGTTCAGCACATTTCAAAGGTTTGTCTCTGTGTTATCTGCTTTCAGACACCTGTTGGGGTGTCTTCTTTTTGATATTTTTTTGTATTTGTTACTGCTGCTAAAATTGCCATGACCTATGGACTTGTATTTGTATTCACCACCTCGTGCTCTCATTGGGTTTCTGGAGGCTTTTTCTTCTGTTGCCAACTTGAGCACAAAGCCCAAAGCTTGCTGCCATCTATTAAACTTAGTGATTAGTTATCACTGTTTCCAAATCTATCATACTGAAATCACTCATGTATTTAAACAAAGAGGATCTGAGCATATCATATGTATCATCTTGGGAGCTAGTCTGTTTAAACGTCTTTAAAGGGGTTGAGCCACGCTTGCATCATCTATTATATTTCCAATTAAAAATTCAGATTAGTTCTGAATTATTTTTTTTTTCAGAAGGTGCACCAAAAATCCTCCCCAAAAAGACAGTTTCTTAAGTTTATTTGTGCTGAGCGAACAGTTTTATGAGTATATATTTAACCTCTGAGCCAAAAACCAATGTTTTCAAGTTAGATCCATTCGCTCCATACATGCAGCCAACTACCACTTTTTGCAAACTCACAGTTCATAGTCGTTCACCTTGCTTAATATCCCTGAAAAACCTTAATCCAGGGAGCCGAGTCATCCTGTTCAAACACGCCGACCCGATCCGCACTCCACTCCGCTGACCCATGAGTTTGGCTCGACCAAAGATAACCCCAATCGATCCACTCTGGGCGCTGTGTTTGCTCTCTGTGATAACTGCTGTGCCACTAAACCGCCACCGCCTAACTTTGACAAGGAGGGGAAAAAAAAAGAAAGAATTGTGCCACCACTTATGTGAAGTATTTGCAACAGTGTTGTCTGAACGCACGTGTGAGTGTGTGCCTTTTTACACTAAGGCGACGGATTTAAAAAGAAAAAATAATGGGTATTGCTTTCTTTTTCTAAAGAAAAACGAACTTGGTGCAGAACATAAGTAATCAGTGCTCTTTGAGAAGCAAAAATCTCAGTGTTATGTAGGACAAAGCAATACAGAGTTGTGTGAGGGAAAAAATAAAACAAATTGTGAATGTTTCTTTTTGTTTCTTTAAAGGGGCCAAGTAATATTTAAGTTTTTGAGTTTCTGTTAGTTGTATTACCTTTCTTCTGTCTGTAGCATTATTTAGCCCTTTCTTTTGTCCACCTATTTCACTGTCTATCATTTCAATTTTTTTTATTTGTACTGAAAATGTAAAAAACATAAGTGTAAAAGATGGACCAGTTAGTGACGCAGTGCTGTGTTTGAGTGGTTAACATTTCCGTCAAGCTGGAGTGGTCCACTGGAAGGCTGATTATCTTGACCAAGTGTAACATTTAGATGAATGAAGCCTCCTTTGCTGATTTAGTGCCATCCTTCTGTTACTCTGATTTACCTTTTGATTTGTAACAACCACCTCTCCCAGTTTTGATATTCTAACAGACATTTCCTTTGACTTGTACTAACTTGTTTTGCTGCTGATGATGACAATCCCCCACCTTTTTGTCATTTTAGGTGCAAAATGATTTCAAAGTAATATTCATTTTTAGTTTTGATAATTTACACTGCACAAATGTTTATACAGTGCTTTTGTAAACATTTCTAGTGTATTTGCAAAAAAATAAAAGTTGCAAGTAAGTGCAAAGTTTAATGGTTTCTGTTGTCTTTGGTATTCTTCCGGTAAAATGTCAACTTGGCCAATCAAAAGAAGCTCTGAACGATGACGTCGATTTTCTGCGCTGTTTTAGAATTTGTAGTCTGCTTGTAGTTTTAGCAATGGCGGCGGAGAAAGTGAAAATGCCTTTCTGACTTTTTCACTTGTTTGGCTGAGTGACAGAAACCAGGAGATGAAATGAAACGTTTGTTAAAGATTGATAACATAAACATTTTATTCTGACCGTGTTGGCTATGCTTATGCTCTACGCCTATGCCCTGCTCGGCACTTCTCTGTTCGCAGTTCAGGACGGTTGTACAGGCAATTTCCGGTAAGCTTTATGCCGTCGAACTGGCGCATGACATACGTCACGGACAAACGTTAGCAACTGGGTCAAATTAAAAGTTGGCTAACATAAAATAGCTCGTGAGGTAAAAGTGCAAAAAGCTCACTTTTCGGACATTTTTGTATATTTGTAAATATAAATACGTGTAAATACCCAGTTTCATGGTTTTAATATTGAGTTGAAGTACCTTTAGGCAAGGTTTGTAGCCTCAAGTTTTTTTTGCGGTATGTACTACTAGCATAAATGTTTTCCGTAAATCTCAAACTCATTTAGGCTGGATGGCAACCATTATTTGGTCTCTCTACAGATTTTAAATATAAATAGGGCAACAGAAAAAGGGGAAGTGCTGTTAGTTAGTTGTTGTTATGCCACCAACTGCCAAGAGCAGCATAACGTAACGTAAATGTTAAATAAACAAATGTCGAGAAAAAAATTAATTTTTGGCTAAACAAAATTAATTTGGAGAATAAATAAACCAACTTCGACAAACTTCACATCTACAATATTAACAAAACCCTGTTACATACATACATATATTATTTTTATCTCTGCCCACCTAAAATGTTTGCTGGCCTGGTTTGTTATGAAAATTTTCAAGGGGTAATGGTGACTAAATATACTCAGGTTAAAAAAGTGCCTTGACTTAGCATGACTGTACACTGGTTTAAAAACCTTGTGTAAATAACCCCAAGTTCTGCTCCTTATTTGTTGTCTTCCTTTTTAGCGCTTGTTGCCTTTATTTTGTTAGTTGACTTCCGGTTTTTGGATCTAATGCTTTTATTTTAATGAGAGAACTTCCGCTGTTTATGTTGTGTAGCGGCAGCTTGGCAACAGAAGGATCGGAAGTTAAGTGGCGACAGTTATAAAAATGTATCTTGTTATTAGTGCCCCCCTTGTTAGAGGCACAAGGTACGTTTATTTTGTAACTAGGATATTTCTAATTTTGATCAATTGGAATTGTGATTTTTGCTTTATTGTAATTAAATACGGTATAGTTTTTGAATCGGTTGATGTTAGTAGTGAACGTTGCTTTCAGTTTTAAAACGTTACGGTTGTAAGAGTGTTTTGTATCTTCCACTGTCTCTTTGTGTTTGTACTTCTGCTCTTACGGTGAAACTTATGGTTTATTTCAATAAACCTGGCTGCTAATCAGTAAAGCCAAAATCCTTCATTTTGGTTGGCTCTGCTACAACTTGTGTGGAGTTGTTTAATCTCCATTACACAACAAATGATAGAGCAAGACTCTTGCACAACTGCTCTGTGAATTCAGGGATACTCCCTTCAGAAATAAGACATTGGGAAATAAATAAAAGCGTGACTCAGTTTTTGCGTCACTGTTTTGACTATGAAACCCACAGATGAAAGGCTTTGGACTTTTGGGGAACAGACAGACCAGGTCACACGTTGCTGTGGTTGATGTAAAAACTATTCCAGAGATAAATGATCCACGAGGACGTGATAAGTACACAGCAGCAGCCTTGTCTTTATTTTTCTTCCTGTTAGCCTCCAGGATGTTCTCTCAGTACCATCTCTCATGAGGACTCGCATGTTTTACTTTGGCCTCAAGGTGATCAGCCCAGGGACTGTAAACCTCAGCTTGTCCTTCAGTCATGTTTTAAGACTTGCTTGAACTTTCATTTTGGAAAATGTGAGTTTTTTTTTTTTTTTTTTTTAAATTAAAACCATATACTTACTATTGAGGGGGGAAACTTGTTCTTTTCTCACTGAAATCAAATTACTCTTTCTTTTGGTCAGTTAAAATTACTTAAATTATTTCTATTTGCTAAATATCACACTATTGAGAGAAAGAATATTTCAGATATATTTGTTACTGTTTTCATAATCAGAAGTTTAAGCACATAATGATTACTGTCTCTTTAAACAATGAGGTAAAACCCAGATGAGGTCATGACTTCCGAGACTTCTGATAGGTTAATTGACACATTTGTGTTAATTGGAGTCAAACCTGAAACAAACTGCTTTCTTTCTTTTGTAGGTATTTTTGTTTACCAAAAGAGCAGGTATGGTGACTGAAAAACCTGTTAAAAAAAGTAGATATTTTGATGACGCAAAAATGTAGTTTGGAAAGAACGTAATAAATTATGGAAAATGGTGGGATAATGAAATAAAAGGAGACATTTGTATAGGATTCCAAATACAAGAATTAGATTAATAAATTGGAGGGAGAAGATTGTTATAAATAGAATAAGAACTGGTTATAGTTTATTGAATGGCACTCATTTTCAAATGGGGAAGCATCTTATTGGTTTATGTAATTGGTGTAATACTGCATAAACAAACGAACGTGTTTTTATTAGAGGCAGGAAATATGTGAGTGAAAGAAGATTATTGAGAGTGGAAATAGGTTGTAATAGGGAACTGAAGTTTGAAAATGTGGTTAGTCACAAAATACTGGACTCATCAAGAGAATTTGAGGAAAGGAAATTATTAGTAATAAAGTCAAAGAGATGACAGTAGTGCAGCATTGATGGATGCAAGCTGATGTTAAAAACTACAGAAGAATAAGACACTGCTTTTGTGTTTAACATGATGTCGAAATAAACTGCCAAGATATCAGGAAGAGTACTGTAGCTGAACAAGTCCGGTTGCGAACAATTTTGAAATAATTGAAGGTGTTGCATTCATCTGTTCAAACAATTATAGACATGATGGGAATGCCCAACTATCACACCGCTCAGGAACGTTTTGTCCAAAATGTGGAAATTAATTCCAAGACAAAAGCCAAAGACCTTATGAATCTGATGAGACTGTCACAGTGAAATGTGTCCAATATGACTGAAAGGCCACTCTGTGAGGAAGAAACCATTAATCCAAAAGAAACATAAAAAGCCATAATGCAGTTTGAAAATGTACACAGTGACAAAGACCTTCATTTTTGGAGACATGTCTGAAACTAAAGTGGGACTGTTTGACCATAATGACCATTTGGAGGAAAAACGGGAACGCTTGTAAGCCTACATTCACTCTGCAGGGCTTAATGCTCACTTCCAATTTATTTTTGTCTGGTCGTTCACATGTGTGGCTTGTATGTGATCTCCTGATGTGAACAGCAAACGACCTCAAGGTGTCCCGCATAGTCAATAGAAGACGCAATTACGTCACACGTAGCGAGTGTGCTCAGTGTTTGCGGAAGTAAAGACTGATGGTGAGGATTTAGCATATTTTATGGTTTCAAAGTTGTTATCCAATCGAAGTCAGCATATTAACAACTTAATCCTCATTACGACCCGCCATGGTTGTTGTTTTTCTTCCCGCTTGCGCGTATCAGAGAGCAGAATAGTGACGTTTGTCGAGTACCAACGATGTTCCGGTCGGATGACTGCGGCCTGGCCGTTCAGACTGAGGTCACATTTGAAAATTCGGATACGTATCGGATTTAAAACCACATTTCCAAGTGGGTTGCATTTGTAAAAAAAACTAAAAAAACAAACAGATTCAGTCACTTCAGTCTGAATGTAGCCAAAGCCTGGGAACACCATCCCAACTGGGAAGTATGGAGGTGGCAGCATCATGTTTTGGGGCTGATATGATGCATGAGAAACTGGTGCACTTCATAAAATAGATGCCAACATGGGGAAAAAAACATTATATGGAAACATTGAAGGAAATCTAAAAATATCAGTCGTGAAATAAAAGCTTTGATGCAAATTGGTCTTCTAAACAGACAATGTCATTCAGAATAACCAAAATTATCAGACAATGAGAGAAAAAAAATGGTTCTCAGCTAAAAAATTATGAAATTTTTTAAAATTTTTGAGTAAAGGAATTTGGCACCATTTTTTAAAATATATTTTGAGTTGTTGAATATGTCAGGTAAATTAAAATGAAAATGCTCCGAAAAGTGTTGACATTGAGTCAGTACTAACACCAAAACCAAACGTTGTTGTCATCTATCCGTTTGTACAGTCTGATCCATTCTCTATGTGTGACAAAACATTCGCTGCATATTCGCTCTGAGACTCGTCTTTATTTTCCTCTAACTAAACACAGCTCACTCTGTGTTGGAGACACGGCGTCCTGACTGGCTGATTGGACACTTACTGGTTCTTATCAGCTCTGTCATCAGGAAAAACAACAAATTGCTTTTAAAAAAACCAAGCAGTCCAGCGTATGACTATTTAAAGCTAAACAAGAAATACTTTAAGTGGCTTTAAATAATTTCCCTGCTGGGATGAATAAAGTAATTCTATTCTATTCTATTCTATTTAAGTGGCCACTTTTCAGTGACTGCTGCTTCCTCACTATAAACAAATGACATTGAGGTCACCTGAACCATGGAGGACAGCTGAAGGAACATTATATATTATATTATATAACATTATACACCAGCCTTAGTTTAGAGCAAATTCACACCACTTGAACTTTTCCTCATTTTGTCATGACCACAAACTTCAGTGTGTTTTAATGTGACTTTATGTGATTCCAACCCATAAATATACTTCAATCTGAAACGCTCCAGTATACGGCTGAAACAGTTAATCGATTATTGAAATAATAAGCAAACAATTTAGTGGAGTTAACAATTAATCATATTTGGACTCAAAAACGATTAAAAGATATTTAAAAATTTATTTAAACTTATTTTTAAATGATTGAATAATAAAAGATGCTTAATAGTTAGATTTTTTTAACATAATTTGAACCAGGTGAAGCTAAAACTTTGCAACTTGAAATGTTCTGGGTAAAACATATTTACAGGAAAAGTTTTTTCATCTTAAATGCAAAATGTGTATTTTTTTTGTACAGTTTGGTTTAATTACTACTCTGAATACATTATTCTCTCAGGAAATGTCTTTTTTTAGGCTGTATACTCCTGTTAGCGATTAATTGATTACTAAATTTGACAAATAGTTCAATAATCGATTCATCACAGTCCTAGGGACAGCCCTGTGGTTGGATATACGTCAGTCTAATTCTAGATGCTTTCATCTTTGATTTTTAAAGACCTTGTTTTAAAGCTGAGTTGAGCATGACTACAACCTCATTTAATTAAGCAGAAGTTATAATTTTTTGCTAGACAATCAATCAAATCACAAAGTAAGGTGAGTAACAGCGACAAGAAGACACACCAAAGAAATGGCAAACCAGGAAAATGCCCTTTAGATTGTTTGCAGAACAGCTCTAAAATGCAATAAAATTAGATTTAATGCAATGATGATGAAGATATTAAATGCAGCCAACACATACAGAAAAACACTCAAATAGAGAGGCAATGTCAGGGTGAGCTAAAGGTGGCACAGCGACCATCAATTATCTAGTAAAAGGTTCACATTAGAGGCTGAATTACAGGATTTAATTTCCAGAAACTATGCAGGGATGAATTTTTGCTAAATTTAAATTAAAAATCAGTTTCTCCTGTTCCAACAGGTTTCTGCTAAGTTCTTTCCTGATCTCCTTTAATTTATGTAACAGTAGACTTGAGGAGGAGACGGTTAAAAAACCCACAATAAGTTCTCATACGCTCCATTTGACGCTCAATGTTTCATTCATCTGGACAAAGCGGATCAAACTGTAAGGACCACCTGCAGACAATACACTGTAAAACAGACTCTGAGTCCCAAAACCAACACAAAGTGAGTTTCTGTGTTAGAGGACGAAGCAGCCAGTCTTGATTTTACCATACCTCAAATGTTTTATGCTGTATTTTTAATGTTTAATACTGAATCTCACCTGTTTATTGTTAAGCCAGTATCAGTCAACCAAATTACTCTGTTCTGGTTAGAATTAGGGCTGAAACGATTAATCGGATTAATCATTATGAACCAATTAATCCGATTAATCGTGATGAAATGATTAATGAAATAATTATCAACTAATTTAGAAAACGAATAATACGAATAAGAATACGAATAATAACTGGAGCATAGACTCATAAAAATGAGATTTTGCTGAAAGAACAACATATTCAGAGAAGTAATTAAGCCAAAACGGTGAAAATATATAAACCTTTTGCATTTAAGATAAAAAAAAACTTTGTAAAAATGTTCAACCCAGAACTCCTCATGTGGCAATCCAATTATTGAATGGCTAATCCATAATATAATCAACAGATCAGCCTGTATTGATGGTCTGAAAGGTCTGAGCTTTTCACATGTTGATGTTAGAAGTATTTTTTAGCTGCAGATTCATCCTTTGCTACAAAAGATCAAGCGTACGATAAAAGAATGCTGTTATTGCACTTTAGGCAAACAAATGTTTATTTTTCAGCAATTTTGTGTAAAAAAGAAATTGAATTATTTGTCTATAAGCATTTTTATGTATTTCTAATGTTTTCTATATTAAAAAAAGTTTAAGTGGTTAAATGGAAACTATGCAGAATGTGCTGATTAATTGATTAATCGTCAAAATAATCTACCACTAAAATAATAAATAGTTGTGTAGCCGCTTGGAATATGCCATAGAAATTTGACAGATTTTTATCAATTTTTTATTAAATAACTTTTTAATATTCAATTATAGGATTGTTTTACACGAATGGCACAGTTACCGGCTTTTATTAACTTTTTAAAAATAAAATTAAACTACATAATATTCTTATAAGTGCATAAAGTGTGCAACCTTTTGTCAATAATGAAAGAATAGAAAAAAAGTACATAATTAAATAAATAATAATCACGCTTTTATTTGTGTGGCAGCAGTAAAACACCAGAGCCCTCATGACAATGAATAAAAACCTCTAAAAAGAAAAATGTTTTCTTTGTTATTCTTGTGAAAATAAGTGAGTAGGATGTATTTAGTGTCCATTTTTATTAACTAAACCGAACTTTATACTTTAATATTAATGATTATGCAAAACTTTCTTCAACTTAGGTCATAAACTTTGATTTATTTAAAGAAGATCGTATCAGATTGATGCTGTTTGAACGGGTGAAGACCAGCCTGATATTTGCCCCACTGTCACAACTTCCAGTGGATGACCTACATTTGAGTGACGAAACGTGAAAAGTGCTGATTCCCTCTGATTTGGGTTTTTATGTCATGACCTGCTGATGACCTGCTCCTCTCTCATCCTGCCCATGTTAGATAGCCAGAGCTGTAAGCATGACGGCGTCACTCAGGCGTTAACGTAAAGTCCCCAAATGTCAAAGTATTCCTCTGACGAGTGTTTGTTCAGTGACAGAACGAACTCTGCTCTTCTTCTTCGTGGGTTTGTGTAACAGACTCCCAGTTTGTTCTGGAGGCCCGCTGGATTTGATGCCAGGTCTCCATGGTTACGCAATTCAGAGGTGAAACTTCAACATTAATTTATACGTTTTATTCTGCTGTCAGCGTCTAAAAGTAGAAAAAAACTCCCACAATAAAAATGGAGAGGTTTTAAATGCACG
Organism: Xiphophorus couchianus; assembly: GCF_001444195.1. NCBI lineage: Eukaryota > Metazoa > Chordata > Actinopteri > Cyprinodontiformes > Poeciliidae > Xiphophorus > Xiphophorus couchianus. Next base: position 7,390,439 of record NC_040239.1, read on the forward strand.
ACTGAACCAACCTGTCTTTGCCACAAAACGTTTCATTCCATCAGAGTCGAAAAATTTAAAAGCTTAAAAACAAATGTGATGGCTTTTATTATGAAAAACCTCAAATATTTAATTTTTTAATGTCTGTTTTCTTTTAAACACCATGAGAATTTCCAAATGTCCAAATTTCAGCACCGCGAAGATTGAGAAGTGAACGTATTGCGCCCTCTACTGGTGACTCTAAAATAATGCTTCACTGTTTGCTCAGAACAAATGAAACAAACTAATATGAAATTATTGAACCAAGAACAAAATACAATATTTTAAATACCAGCAGTCATATTCATTTATGTAAATAAACATTTAAAGGTTAAAAATGCTTTTTAATAAAATAATTAACATTAAAATAACTTCATATTAACTGGCTGGTTTGGCATTAATGACTAACTTTATGATATTTATTCATCCTGGTTAGTATGTAATGTTCTTAAAATTTAATAATAAAAAATCTACAGAATGTAACTGAATAGATCTTTATTGCTGTGTATCTTTATTTTACCATTGTCAATTTTGAGATATTTGTGAACAATAAGAAATTACTATTAAGTGATAAATTTGATTGAGTTTTAATCAGGTTTTCAACGTGTTTACGTAATCAGCTGGTGTTGATTATTCTAAACAAATTAAAACTCAGTTGTTATTAATGTATGAAAAAAGAAATGCTTGTAATCTGCTGGGTTTGGCCAATCAGCATAATTAATTTACTGAATTCATCTGCTCTGTATTAAACCTTAGATCAAATTGAAGTAAGTAAGTTTCTGGATTGATTTGATTATATGTTTCCAGATATATTTGTCTTACATAGCGCCTTAAGATGAGTTTGGCTGTGAATTGGCATTATGTAAATAAATTGAAGATGATATAATTGTATAGTATATATTTTGCATTCTGGTATATTTGGGATATTTCTATACATTTACTGTCTATTTAAGCTTTAAAGTATTTATAATAAATATCTGTAGTAGATGTTTATCTGTTTACAAATATCTAGAGTATACTTTTTGTGTATATGTTTACTTGTTGATGAATTTGATCATTAATTTGGAGTCTTTCTGAAGACCCCATGCTAAAGAAGGGTAATAAATAAATAAATTCAGTTTTTCTTGCTTTATCATAATATGACAATAAATAACTTTTCTATCTGTGTAAACTTTACTAGCTTACACAGATAGAAAACGTTATAAGTGCTAACAAATAGCTTATATTCACCACCTTCACTGCATTCTGTGTGGGTGGATTCAGACTGGAAACTAAACAGTAACAGTTTCAAACATTCGATCATGGATGGACAAGTTTTGTCAAGTTTCTATTTTCTTGTGACCATTTGCTGACTTATGAACAAACATCTGCCTGACCGATATGACATGATCTCTTGTCTTTCCCATTTTTAATCAAAATGACAGCATCTTGTCACATTTATACCACCGCAGTATTGAACGCAATTGATGACTGATTAAAAGTTCACCAGCTCTGATCTTTTTTTTTTACTTCCATTTCGGGTCTCAACTGCTTCTAAAAGCAGCACTTTAAAAAATACCCAATAAGTTAATGCTTTCTGGTGTCTGGAAAATGAGCCATTTCAAAAACTTCTCGATTGTTAAGTCACATTCCACAGTTACCTAGCAACCACAGGCAAGCCAAACCCCGTTACCTAGCAACCCAAGTGGAGCTCCATCATGGTTTGATTTTGCTGTTGATTTACCATCCAGAGACCGCTTGTTGAATTCTTGTTGGTTGTGCAGGAGGCTCTACTTCTGCTTTTCAAAGACATACAGTTGTACATCTGTGCATCTGTTTGCGGCCGTTTTCAAATGTGAGTGTAAACATTGAGTCGAAGGGTGTGGCCAGTAGCAGATTATTTGGATTTAAAGTGACAAAGACGCTCTAAAACAAATGAAAGGAGCTCAAAATAGGCAGAGCTGACAAAACTAAAATTTAATTATCTAAGAATGATTTTGTGTAGAAATATAATGAGGAAGTTTTGTAGGGGCCATAAACCTTTCCTAATCTGTTCAAGGAACCATAATTGGTCACCTTTAAAAAAAAAAAATCTAAATGTACTCAAATGAAAGTTTGATTTTTCAGTGTAGGATTATAGTTGTGCAATAAAACATACATTTATTTCAAAGCTATTTACAAAAATATGTACAAGAGTTGCCAGTAATGTGCACAGTTTGCATTTTCTAGTTGTTTAAAAAACGTTTTCTCTTTGTAGGAAATGCAAGAATCCACGTACTCATTGTCTAACACTTATTTTTTTAATTACAGTGCAGTTGTCACATTATTCCAGTTTTGTAGCTATTAAAAAATGTTTCCTGTGTTGTTTTCGTCTCTCTTGTTCCTCGTGCTGAGATGAACCTTCACCGTCAAACACGTGATCTCAGAGCTCCACCTAATCCCCCGTGATCCCCGACGCAGCTGCCTCTCTGCGCCATCCTGCGTCGCCGCGTGCGTCATCAAAGCAGCTTGTGTCGTGAGCGGCTGCACATCTGTTTTGAGTCTGCTGGGTCACACGTTGGGGTCGCCCTCCAGCTTGGTGAGGTCCGACGTCGTGGCCATGAACATGCTGCGTCCCCGCTCCAGGCGGCTCTTCTTGTCCGTGAGCCGGAAAGCCTCCATGAACTCGTCGATGTCGATGCTGCCGTCGTGGTTGCTGTCGATGGTCTCGGCCAGGTTGCAGATGTCTTCGTCCGTGATCGCCATCTTCAGGTAGACGCTGAGCAGCTTCCACGTCTGCCGGAAGTCCTCCATGCTGATGAAGCCTGAGGAAGAGAAAGACCTGCTGTCAAATTACAATCACCATAGATAGAAAAACAAAAGAAAAAACAAGGAAATTTCCACCAAAAAAGATAGAAAAGTTCAGAATAATCTCAGAAATTTACTTGAAAAAACAAGGAAATTTCTGAACTCCAAAAGCCAAAAATCTGCAAGAAAAACATCAGAAATTTTTAAACTTAAAACTTTTGGAGCTCAGATATTTCTTTGTTTTTTCCTGAAAATGTGCAAGAAAAAATAATCACAGAAAGTTTTAGATTGATTTCTGAAATTATCTAGAAAAAAACTTCTCAGATTAAAATTTCTGATTTTTTTCTTGTAAATGTTCAATTTTTGGAGCTCAGAATTAATTTTTTTCTGAAAAGTTGCAATAAAGAAGACATTCTTAGATTAACCTCAGAAAAAACAAAGACATTTCTGAATTCCAAAAGTAAAAAAAAAAATTGATAGAAAAAAAACTTGGAAGATTGAAAAGTCAAAAAGACTCAGAAAATCTCTGAGATGAATCTCAAAATTGCTGATTTTTTTTCTTACAAATTTTTGACTCTTGGAACTCAGAAAATTCTGTCTTTTTTACTTTTCAATTTTCAAGAAAAAAACAGATTTTTTTAGATTAATCTCAGAAATTTGAAAATTAAAATGTCTGAGTTTGAAAAGTAAAAAAAAAATAGCACAGTGTGGATGATTTGCAGTTTTACAAAATTTCTTGAAATTTTTGAGTTTTTTTGGCAGAAATGTATTTATTTTTTTCTGTCTACAGTAGCCCTAATTTGCTGTGGATGCTGGAGGAAGAGGATGCTGGAAAGGTGGTGTGAAACTCTGTGACGGTTCAGAAGTGGGAAAGGGAGCAGTAGGTCAGTGGGTTAATCCCTACCAGGACTCAGGAAGCCGTGACCTCTTTGACACGCTCGTTGTGGATTAACGGAGGCTCAGGAGACTCTATTTAAACCAGAAACTTTTTACACCAAATTCCCAAGTTCAAAGTCCCTAACTTTTCTTTTTCTCCCCAAGCAAACAAGCAAAAATTACCTGCACAACAACAAATTTAAATGAACATTATTATAACAGTTCTGCGACCGTGTATTGGGGTTGTTGTAGTTAGAAAAATACTTGGAAATGTCTGAGTTTGAAAAGTCCTAAAAGTTTGACTTTTTCAACTGAGCGGAAGACCATTCATTTCAAAATTTCTGTTTTTCTCGCAAATTTCCTTGTTTTTTCTAGAAAATTTCTGAGATTAATCTTTGTTTCTTGGTGGAAATTGACTAATTTTGTCTTTTTTTATCTACAATGTCCCTAATATGCTGTTGTACATTTAGACGGAGGAGAATTAGGGAGGCTAAAAGAAAGATAAAACAGAATTCTGAATTTAATCTCAGAATCAGAATTGTTCAAATTGTTCATGTAAATCTAGTCTTAAAACTCAAATCTACCAAACCAGTCTACCAGTCCTGACACTAACCATCCAACAAACCAAAAGTGCATTAAAAACAGCGTTATTTTGTCTCGATATGCTGAATACATAATTAAACTGTGCAGTTCTTGTACCTGAGTTGTCTGTGTCTACGATCCTGAAGATGGTCTCCAAAGTGGAGCGATGGCGGTACAAAGTTTCCAGCAGGCTCTGGTCGATGTGCTGGTAGAGAAAAACAGAAAACAGAACCGTTTCTGGTCGACTGGTTTCTAATTGTTCTAAATTTACAGCCTCTTATTTCTTCCAGATTTTCCTCTTAATGATGTTTCTAAAACTTTTCCTAAAGCGTTTCCTTATCCTTACACAAAAACATGCAAATCCACTGTTTATTAAATCTGCTGTCATGAAATATTATGATTTGGTTTGTTGCAAAATAATGCAAATAATGTTTAGAGTAAAATTAAGTTAAGGTGCAAAGATTTTTTACATTAAATTAATCTAAAAATGGTTTGTTCGTTTGTGACATGTTTTGGAAGTTTACAAAATATCAAGCTAAAACAAAAAGAGATAAAAATTATGGAATAATAATTCACTTTTTAGAATGTTTTGGCCCTTAACACCACAGATATAAAAACTTATTAACATGTAAGGTGTCTTGAGTCTTTCTCTGTTTATTTTCTTTTATAGACAATCTGAATCGTTTCATGCATTTGACAACAAACAAATGACTTGCTTAGCAAAACAGGGGGAGAGTTTTTAGAGATATTGTATAATTTTTCTAATTCCTGACAGTATTAATCATATTTATAACCACATCAATTTCAGCTATTGGGGCTTTTTAAAGTTTCCTCATAATGCTGATAAAGAAAACTTATCCATACGTTTATAAAATTTAGGTTAAATATCTTCGTTGATCTGTGACTGGCTGGTCCCAGTTGCGTTTCTGCGTCCTTACGTCTGTGTTGGGCCCTTTGATGGCGAGTTCGTTGAACCAGTCGTAGTAGTCGATCATGCCGTCGCTCGACTTGCAGGTGACCAGCTGACAGCGCAGCATCCGCCACGGCAGATTCAGGTGCATAACGCTCTCCACCGCTGAGGCCCAGTCAATCAGGGACACCAAACCTGGTGGAGGTCAAAGTTCTCATCAAAGGAATACTTCAGCTCCTCACTAAAGCAGGGCTGCAGCATCTGCGTCTTGTTGTTAAGGCTTCTGCGTGTATGGTGATGAAGCGTCAAGGAATCTGATTAAAGGGACTGAAATTAAGTGAAGTAACAATCCAGAATCAAATGTGCTGCACTGCAAAAACACAAAATGTTACCAAGTATTTTGGTCTAGTTTATAGTGCAAATATGTTAGAACAATTGAAATAGGATGCAATACAGGTAACTTGTTAATTACAAGTTACCTGTAATTAACTTACAGGTAACTTGATGAAAAACTTTTACTTCCACTGACAGATTATTTCACTTATAACAAGATATCTTTCACATAGGTAAGATAATCTGCCAATGGAACTAGTTCTTTTTTTCCCAATATTAAAGGGGACCTATTATGCAAAATTCACATTTTAAAGTAACAAGAGGCTCTAAATCACCTCATTCTGGGAGGAGCTCGAAATACACCATAAACTATATAGACTAATAAACTTACTAGACGAAAATCTCATTACCTACAAATGACTTTGTTAAAAAAATGTAGTGAACATATCATTTGTATCCCATAGACCGATCCTAACCTGTTCAAGGAAGCATAATAGGTCAACTTTAAGAAATTATTGACTTAAAAAAGCTCCTATATCTTGTTGAAAAGGTACTTGTTTTCTCTCATTTCAAATGTACTAAGATATTTGCACTAGAAACTTGGTAAGACTTTGTGTTTTTGCAGTGCATTATATTTACTCCTCTACATTTTCAGGACTGTTCCTTCGACAGAAAGGAATCACTTATCTTCCATCTAAAGTTTCTATGAAACTGATGGAAGATATTAAAAACAGGCGTTGTTTATCCTGAATGGGTATCGTAGTGCTAGACAATGGATACAAAAGATTTGCGCTCAAATTTTCCTCAAACAAAGCACTGAACTTTGAGATTGTCACCAGATCCGATGGAGGCTGAACGTGTGAAAACCGACACCACACACCTGCGTTCTTTGTGTCAACCTTTTTGAAGGCACAGAGGAGGTCTGACTTGTGCGCAAACAGCTGCTCCCGCAGGACTTTCAGGGCCGAGCGTTCGGTTCGCCCGACGCTGCAAACGACACGGAAGGAAACAGATTAAATCGGATTAAAACTATTTAAGATGCTTTACAATGTGTTTCTCAGCCACCAGTTCACCCCACCTGTTTTGTTTCATTTCAGATATTTAAAGCAAAAAACGACATCAACTGATATGAAACACTTATGTCATGTTTTTCAGTTCAATGGCATTTTTATTGACTTTATTGACTTTATTTCTTCAATGCAAAAACATGAAATCTTTTTGTCTAGTTTTTAGTATAAAATATCTTAGTACACTTGAAATAAGACAACTTAACTTATAAGTAACTTTTTATCAAGATATTCAAGCTTTTTTAGAGTCAATAATATTGCTTAATGTTGATGAAAAAGTTATTTTCAGATTATTTCACTTATGACATGATGTCCCTGCCATGTTATAAGTGAAATAATCTGGCAAAAGAATCTGAACTTTTTCATCAATATTAAGGAATTTTATTGACTCTAAACAAGCTTCTATCCATCCATCCATCCATTTTCTGTTCACCCTTGTCCCTAATGGGGTCGGGAGGGTTGCTGGTGCCCATCTCCAGCTACGTTCCGGGCGAGAGGTAGGGTCACCCTGGACAGGTCGCCAGTCTGTCGCAGGGCAACACAGAGACATACAGGACAAACAACCATGCACACACACACTCACACCTAGGGAGAATTTAGAGAAACCAATTGACCTGACAGTCATGTTTTTGGACTATGGGAGGAAGCCGGAGTACCCGGAGAGAACCCACGCATGCACAGGGAGAACATGCAAACTCCATGCAGAAAGACCCCGGCCGGGAATCGAACCCAGGACCTTCTTGCTGCAAGGCAACAGTGCTACCAACTGCGCCACTGTGCAGCCCACAATTTTCTGAAATTAGAAAAATCAAATCTCTACATTTCGTCTTCCACATGTAATTTGTTCTGCACATGTTTGACTCCAGGTATTTTTCCTACCTTTGCCTGGCGGTGAGTTCTCTGGTCATGCTACTGGCCTGGTACTGGATCACATAAGGCACGAGGTCTGGACCCAACTTCACGTAGGCCCCCCGGTTGCTTCCCACGTCGTAATAATTTGAGGCAGAGAACAGAGTGAGGACCTGGGTGAAGACGGTAACAGAAGGCGCTCATTAGGCGACACTGCCGGTGTTTAAAGGAAGGATTCGTGGGGTCGACAGATGAACTAACTGTCGACCCAATCTCACCTTCCGGTTGTGGCAGAACTCGTAGCCCTCCTGTTTACACTCGTGTGAGCGGATGATGAGCTGCATGTTGTGTCTGTTCAGGAAGTCCTCAGTGACGTCCGGACCCCAGTAGCAGCCTCCGCCCCTCACCTCGTTGGGTATGCAGCCATCCTGGTTCATCGGGTCGCTCCACAGCAGGTCCAGAATCTGCAGACACACAAAAAGAGATTTTACAACTAAAAATAAACTTTCACAATAGGTGAGTTACTCAGTTATTCAACATTTAGAGGTATTCAATTCCAAAATTCTAATTTCTATTTGCTATGGTTTACACCACAGGTGACCAAACCTTTTGCCCTGGGGGCCAAAATCGGCAAATATAAACTACTGACAGGCCACAAAATTCATTAAATTAAAAATGTCCAGTGGCATTTTACATCATAACTGTAAAAATATAGTAGGAAAACATTCATTTCCATTTTTGGGGGGTCATCGTTTGTTTTCTGTTTTGTTGGCCAAATTTTTTACCTGATCAGGAACCAAACAATATCCTTTCAAGTGCCACAAATGGCCCCCCAGCCACACTTTGGACACACTGCAAAAGCTAAAAAAATGTTTTTTTAAAAACTGCCCACAATTTAATTGCTAATTATTTCATATACTGTTAAATATAAAGAGAAATATAATTAATAAAATAATTATTGGATGTATTTTCAAGTTTATAAAGCTAAAATTTATTATATGAAATTGAGAAATTGTTTGTGCAGGACTGAGTATTTTTAGTATTTATAATCCACAAGATTTCCTGACTTGTTCTTTTACTCGTCCCATCAAGCACCAGTTATCTACCACTGGTAGGACTGTGTGTGACATTGTGGCCATTAGTGTAACCCGGAAGGGACAAACCTTGCAGGTTGAGTTTTTCCTTTTCTTATAATAAAAAAATAAATTTCATCCTTAAAATTCCCAATATTTTGAACTTGTGACCGACAAATTAAAAGCAAAAGAGACATTTGTCTCTCAGTATTGCTGATATTAAGTTAAACAAAGATCTAAGGAAATCAAAAAATGTCTTGTATTTTAAGTCTCTGGTCGCTGTTTTTATCTGTTGAACAAATGCTGGAAATAATTTTGTGATGTAATTTGATTAAATTAGTGTCTTATGGCCCACAGTGTGGGTCCAAAAACCTCTAAATTGTTGAGTCACAATCGAAGACTCTGAGAAAGCTACCTAGCAACCCCAGCCCAGCCCATAACCTAGCAACCCAAGCAGACCCACAACACCTTTTATAGCTGTATGTACAATGGCTGCTGGAAAAGACAAGTGTTTTGTTGTTGAGTTACCATTCAGAAACCACTGCTGCATTCTTGTTGGTTGTACAGGAGGCTCTACTAATGCTTTTCAAAGATGTATCATTGTATAACTGTGCATCAGTATGCAGCAATTTTTATGTGTGAGTATAAATGTTAAGTTGGGGGCGTGACCAGCAGCAGCTTATTTGGATTTAAAGTGACGAGAGACTTTAAAACAGCTCATTATAAAAGGAGTTAAAAATAGGCAGAACTCACTAAAATCTCATTATATAAAAATCATTTTGTCCAAAAAATGTTTTGTATAGCCCATAAACCTATCCTAACTTGTTCAAGGAAGCATAATAGGTCACATTTAATTCCCAGACACATTCTAGGTGCAGAAACTTTACATGGTTAAACCTTCATTTTAGAGGTTTACTGCATTATTCATTCACAAGTATTGTAAGAATAAAAGGAGACAGTCATTAACTAAACCAAGTATAATAAATATAGAAGTTTCTCTCCGTATTTTTACAGTCTATTGTTTACGTTACGGTGCAGCAGCTGTTCATTGAGCCGAGCTGCTCCGAAGCCGCTGAGACAGTCAGCCTGAAAAGCAGATTGAAGTCACGGCAGGGAGATTATCGAGGATTACAGCAGTCGAAGCCTTGGCTTGTCTGGTTGTGATTGGAAGAAGGCTGGAGCACAAAGGTCATGACCCCTGACCACCATGTCTTTGTACGCTTGACACCGTTACGATGTAAACATCTCAGGTGGAGCTGTGACCGATAAACAAATCTGCGTCTGGAAAATGACCAACTCCAATCTTTCACTTTTTTGTCTGTGAATCTCCAGAGATTTTTAAAATTTAGATCCAAGCGCGACATTTTGGAAACTGATGCGTTGTAATGCATAAATATCAAACATCAACCTGAAGAAATACTCCTTTTGGTTCTTTGTGGTTGAAAGCTGAACTGTTCCCTCTTGGTTGGGGCTCAAACTTTGCCTCACATGGAGCATTCTTTAGTTTGTAAGCAATAATAGAACAGATTACAGTTGCAAATAACGATGATATAAGTTATCACTTAATCAATCAATTATTCAGATGATTAATCGATTAATCAAATAACAAAAATGGAACATCCTGCAAATTGGAAATGCATTAAAATATACAAATAAATAATTCAGTTTCTTTTTTAAGTAAGAAAAGAAACATTTTCGAAATGCAACATCATAGCCTGATCATTTGTAGCGAAGGATGCATTTGTTGCCAAAAACAAATAACTAACATCAACATGTGAAAAGCTCAACCCTTTCTGCTTTACTTGCCATCTATAGAGTAGGGCTGATCTGATGATTATGTTTTAGATTCACTGATTCTAAAATAAGAGTTGTTTTTTTTTTGTTACCTAATTTGAACCATGTGAAGGTAAGATAGAAAAAAAAGGATTTTTTTATTATCTTAATTGCAAAGTGAATATATTTTTTGCATAGTTTTGGCCTAATTGCTGCTCTGAGTGTGCTGTTCTTGCAGAAATTGGTCTTTTTTGAGTCTGTATTTTCCAGTTAACAATTAACTGATGAAAAAATTAGCTAATGATTATTTCAAAATCGATTAATCACGATTAATCACGATTAATCCAATAATCGTTTCAGCCCTGGTAAAACAATTAATTGGTGCAGTTTAGTTTGAAGTACATTTATGGGTCAGAATCATAGAGTCAGTAAAACACACTGAAGTTGTAAAGAGACAAAATGGGGTGAAATTTATGAATTTGCTGTAAGGTCGATGTAAATATAATCCTAACATTCCTTCAGTTGTCCTCCATGCTTCATGTGACCTCAATGTCATCTGCTTATGCAGAGTGAGGAAGCATCACTATTAATCACAATTATTTCAATTAATTGATTACTGAATTAGTTGATGGTTATTTCAATAATCAATTAACAACGATTAATCGTGATTAATTGTTTCAGCCCTGCAGTCTGTATTTGTGTTTATGTATTTAGAAATCTCTGGTCAACTTATTCACTGGGAATTTATCCTGCCAGAACTTTTGAGAAAACATGAGGATAGTAAGAAACCAGTGGGGTTGACATTTTGGAGGTATTGATGTGCTGTCTGTGCTGAAACCGAATAAATTATTATTATTTTTAGATGTTTTTAGTTTCTGAGAAGATTCTCAGCTCTCTTACCTGCCTCCACTCGTCCTTGATGTTGTCGCTGTTCACAGAGTCGGTGGACGCAGACAGAATGTCCTGCTGTGACCTGTGGAGCGCCGCTGCCAGGATGACCTCTCTCCTCTTGCTGTGCTCCAGCTCGTTCTCCATGTTGGCCTTGATCCGGGTCGAGAAGTCCTGCAGCGAGCGGTTGTGGAAGCACTCCCGCGGTCCGAGCGGCTTGGGATACGTGAGGGACGGCCGGCGCTGGTAGATCTTACTGGTGCTCCAGAGGTCGTCGTCCATGTCGATGTCGATGGACATGCCCGCCGAGCTGTGGTTCCTCCTCTTCGGAGGCCGCAGCGCTGAAACATACTGGGTCAGCAACAGAGCAGAGAGTGAATGTAAAGACTGTGGATAAATCTAAGTTGAGCAAAATGTGAATGTTTCTCACATTGTATCGGTTCACTTTGGTCAGAACGCTGAGATCCGTAGAGTCGGAGATACCGCCGTGGAGGACTAGCACCTTCTGATCGATGATGGTTGCTAATGGCAACCAGCTGAAAATCTTCTGCAGCAGCTTCAAGATCCGCTTTCCGTGAATCTGAGGTGAAACATGAACAGAATGTAATGCAGTTTGGTTCAGATTAAATTTAGATCAGGGCTGACACAATTAATTGGTTTAATTGTGATTAATCACGATTAATTACTTAAATAATTGTCAACTAATTTAGTAATTGATTAATCGTTAACTCCAGTATTCAGACTAAAGAAATAAGACATTTACTGAAAAAACCCTCAGAGTATTAATTAAGCCAAAATGGTACAACAATTATAAACATTTTGCATTTAAGATCAAAACACATTTGTAAACATGTTTTAGCCAAAAATCCTCAAGTGGCTAATTTAGCTTCACCTGGTTCAAATCTACTAAATCAAAACTGTGGTATTGTATTTTTAGGCAATAAAATACTTAGTTTCTTAATTAAAATAGGAACTGAATTATTTGTTTATTTGCATTTTTTATGTATTTATAATATTGCATAAAAAGGTTTAAGTGGTTGAATGAAAAATCTGTAAAATGTACCTTGTATTTAGTCAGCACCTCCTTGGTGAATCCATACCTGGAAACACAACAAAGGAAGTCAGACACAAACAGGAGGCTTCATTCACTCAGATTTACACCATTAATCCCCAACATTTGCATGTATATTTTTCCACCTGAGGTTGATGATGTGGTCCTCATGGTTGCCTCTGTTCAAGTAGACGTCACACGGATAAACAAGCATGAACGAAAACAGGATGAGGAGAATCTCAATGGAGTCTTTTCCTCGGTCGACGAAGTCTCCATTAAACACGTAGGGCTTCTCTAAGGACGGCGTGCCATTCTGGGATGTAAACAGGCAAATAACGTAAGATTACACGGATAATCTGCAGCATGCATGCAAACAATGAAACTGGCAACAGTACACAGAGAAGAACACGGGATTAAAAAAAAAAAAAAAGCAATAATTTGTCTCGTGTTGTCAGGATACGAATTATTCAAGAGAGGCTGCGGGTAGCAAAAGGTGGTTTGTTTCTTGAACGCACTTTCCTCTTGATTGTTTGAAAAATATCTGTTGTTTTTTTCTAGCAAAAACATAGACAACGTAATAGCTAAATATTTCTTACAACTTAGATGTAAGCAATAGTTAACTTAATCCGATCTTATGAGATCAAAAAGTTCTCAAAAATTATTTTAAAAAGCCTCAAACTGGACATTTGACGAACAAAAAATATCTTCACCACCCCCCGGTGTGTTCGTAATCTCTTAAAGTTATCAGAGTGATCACAACATTTTCAAATAAAAAATTAATTACAGATTCTGGCTCCAAACTAACTTAAGGAAAATATCAAAGAGAAGTTTGGAAAAACCTTTACAACCCTAACCATAACGTAAGAATGGCCCAGTCAAAGTCCAGACAGAAATCCAGGTGAGAATCTATGACGTAAGAAATGTAACCTCTCCTGACTGTCTTGTGCTATTTTGCAAACAAGAATCTGCGAATATTTCATTGTTATATATGATATTTTCTCCAGATATTCAATACTAGCTATTTTTATTTGCAAAATATTTTAAAAACAAGGTTTTATTTTCTTTCCATTTCATATCTATGAGCTGCAATCGGCTGACCTGCTCAACAAAAACCCCATTAAACATACAGATGTCTCAGTTGTATCGAGAACAAAAAGGTAGAAAAGATAGTTTGAGCACTTGAAATAAGACAAAACTAACTTTTCAGCAAAATACGGAGGCTGTTTTAAGTCAATAATTCCTTGATATTGATTAAAAGTACTAGTTCCACTGGCAAACTGTTTCACTTTTAACATGGGAAAAATGTGTTGTTATATGTCAAACAATCTGCAAGTTGAACTAGAACTTTTTAATCAATATCAAATAATTATTTACTTTAAAAAAAAGCTTCTATATTTTGCTGAAATCTGCTTTGTCTTACTTATAGTGTACTAAGATATTTGCACAAGAAACTAAACCAAAAATATGTATTAGTTTGTGAAAAGACTACCATTTATATTAAATGTACCAATTTCAATATAAATGCATTAAATATCAGCAGAAAAAAAACAACATTTATAACATATCTAACCTTGTAAAAAATCAGCAGCAGATCCTCCAGCTGTCCATGCAAATCACCTGCATGGACAAAAATGAATCAGTTCATACAAAAGGAACTGTTCTTATGTTCATTTATTGAACAGTATTCTCATGCTTAAAGGGTCAAAACATGAGTCTAATTTACCAAACGTTGTTTACCAGAGATTTGTTGAATCTTACCGCAGATAGTGATTTCCTTGCTGTGGCAGGTGGAGATGCGGTTGATGTTTGGCAGCATGCGGAGCAGCTTCCACGTCTCCAGCAGCAGCTCCAGCACGTAGCGAGAGTGCAGCTGCTGCTGGGAGAGAGAGGAGTGAGAAAAGATGGCCGCAGACACAGATGCATAAACACACGGGAAAATAATGCCACCATGAATATTCGTTCCAAATATTAAATTCATTCATTAAATTCATTTATTTAATGCAATTTATGTGGAATTTTACACAAAAACTGACAACACACATGTGACAATGTGTAGTATAAATAATTAACAGCACATGTGTTCAAACTGAAGGCCGCCACAGCTGTGAAACTTTAAGTTGTTTTTATTTTTATACAGCCAGATTATACAAATCAGTCCCTCTAATTTTTTGCGGAAATTCACTCACAAAAAATTAGCATTATTTGTGCAAATTCACCTGCACGTTTTCATACTAATGCATGAGTTTATTGCAAATTTTCCTCAAAAATAATCAAAGACTGATACTAGCTCCACTTGCAGGTGGCAGTATTTCTTACTTCTACTCTACTGCTGCCTCGGCTTTACTTGATGTCCGCGATCGATGTGGAGAGTCATAAAAAGTCATATTTACTGTCACACATAAGTGGGAACATTTTCTTTCAAATATTTCTAAGTTAGCAGCACAAAATCAGTAATTTTGACTGCAAAAAAAGTAAAACAACTATCAAGAAATCCTGTGAGAAGATGTTAAATATCATTTAATTGTACAAATAACTTATTAAATCAAGACACTGGATTAAATATTTTAACAGTTTGTTAATGGCGTTTATCAAAACATTCTGGCCCTTTTAGGACGTTTACAATCTTGACGTTGCCCAAAATACCCCTGGACTATATGGCTGAAAAACATATCACAATATTAGCATTTCAGATCAGTCAATACTGATAATTATTGATTAATGTTTTTGTTTTAAATATCTGAAATATTTCCAAACTGCTGGCATGACCGTTTCTGTTTTATCTGTAGTTTTCACTCCAAATTGTTGTTTTTATTTTTAAGCAGTTACAAGGCACTGTGGTAAAACCATAAACTGCTTCTGTGGCAGTTACTCAACAGGGTGTTGCTAGGTAACCACAAGTGACTCAGCAAGTTGTTGCTAGGTAACCAAGAGTGAGTTGATTCCACTAACTTTGCTTAGCTAGAGCTATGAGAGGTTGAGTGGCTAAAGCCTTTCGTACATCGCCCAAAATATTTTATCAGATATTTAAAGATATATATGTAGTAATAGATTAAAACTTTAGAAAAAGGACATAAACTTGTTCCCCATAATTTATTTTTGCAGATAAGAACACGTGAGGTGTTTGTGTTCCTACTTTCTTGCTCCTGAAGGCCTCTAGCAGGCCGACTGCCTGCTCCACCGTCAGCGGGAAGGTGAGGTGCGGCCCGGAGTAAACCTCCGGCACTTCGATGTTCTTATAGCAGAAGTACCGCTCCCACTCTGAGTCCCAACAGACATCATTCTCCCTGAAGATGTGCGAGATCAAATTTCCTGGAAGAACGACAAAGTTCAAGCTCAGTTTGATTGAAGAAACAAGAGTTTAACATATATTTTGATTTACACAAAGCTTACGTTCTGTGCTGGATGGTGTGAAGTTGTCCATGAGGTAGCCGAGGAAGTTATAAAGCTGTGAAATGAAGAAGAAAGTAAAATGAAGACTGAGGTGTTGCTTCTTTTTCTTTGTTTTTCAGACATTTGAACAATTTGAACATTTCCAGTGGTTTTCACCTTGATCTGGGCTTGTTCTCCGGAGTATTCGATGGACTGGAAGATGTGCCAGGTGTATCTCCGTCTCATCTCTGTGCGAGCAACATATTGCCGGTACCATCGTTGAATCAGGACAGCAGCTCTTATAGCTGAAACATAGGGAGCAGCTGATCAACTATGAGATATATTTATTTTAAAAAATAACTTAATTAAAGAGACAGAGGCACCAGCTGCACAGTGGCGCAGTTGGTAGCACTGTTGCCTTGCAGCAAGAAGGTCCTGGGTTCGATTCCCGGCCGGGGTCTTTCTGCATGGGGTTTGCATGTTCTCCCTGTGCATGTGTGGGTTCTCTCCGGGTACTCCGGCTTCCTCCCACAGTCCAAAAACATGACTGTTAAGTTAATTGGTCTATCTAAATTCTCCCTAGGTGTGAGTGTGTGTGTGAATGGTTGTTTGTCCTGTATGTCTTTGTGTTGCCCTGCAACAGACTGGCGACCTGTCCAGGGTGAACCCCGCCTCCCACCTGGAACGTAGCTGGAGATAGGCACCAGCAACCCTCCCGACCCCATTAGGGACAAAGGGTGAACAGAAAATGGATGGATGGAACTTAATTAAAGCAGAAAATCTTTATTTATTCATACTAAAAATCTGCAGATTGTGTGCGTCTGCTGAGCTTATCATACAAATTACTTCTCTGTCCAACACTCCTAAGAACGGTTATAAAGGGCATAATGAAGAAGCATTGTTGAGATGATGTTATGAAGGCAGAGTGTTGGAAAGAGCAGGAGCTTCTTAAAGAGACAGAGGCCCAATTTCAAGCTGTCAAATTGTAAAGTCAAAAATTTTTCAACCTATGTTTGGTATATATAGCATTTACAACAGGCTATTAGGGCCACGCTAAGAAAAAAAAAATTAATTATGAGAATAAAATAGTAAAATTACAATTATAAAGTTACAATATTACAATAATAAAGACATATGAGACTAAAGTCGAAATAATACGAGAATCCAGTCAAACTATTACAACTTTATTCTCATAATATTATGACTTTATTCTCGTAATTGTATTTTTTTCTTAGTATGACCCTAATACTCCATCGTATTTTTAGAACTGAGTTTAACATAGTTACTTGATTGAGCAACAAAATTATAACCCATTTAGGGTGGCTACACCTAGTCGAGCCCATTACTCAACCAACTCATCTTTAGAGGCTATCTAGTTATTGTGTTGGACAAAAACAATCACCATCATCTGGTTCTCAAACTTATTTATGGAGTGGGAGCCATGAACAGGTTTGTAGACGAGGATGAAGAGGGAACAAAAACAGGGGACTAAGCACACAGCCCTGAGGCATGCCATTACTCTAGATCACAGGTCTCAAACTCCAGGCCTCAAGGGCCGCTGTCCTGCAGTTTTTAGATGTGCCACAAGTACAAAACACTGGAATGAAATTGCTTAATTACCTCCTCCTTGTGTAGATCAGTTCTCCGAGCCTTGCTAATGACCTAATTATTCTATTCAGGTGTGGTGCAGCAGAGGCACATCTAAAAGTTGCAGGACAGCGGCCCTTGAGGACTGGAGTTCGACACCCCTGCTCTAGATGGTAGCTGAGCAGGTGGAGTTGCCTGTCGTCCCAAACTAACTACAGCAACAGGGCTATGGTTAGTTAGTTTTGTTAGTTTTCTACAAATATCAGGATGGAGTTTATCCCAAAAAGCAGAACAAGCTCAGAACAGAAGTAACTTACTGGTGACGGCTGAATGCAGCAGAGCAGAAACAGAGAGACACATAATTCATGGATACAAATAAAGTTTAGATATATGGAAGAAAATATGGATCTTCTTGTGTTAAATTAAATAACTGGGGACTGATGATGATGATGGTTGTACCTTTCCTGGAATGTTTGTTGAACTGGCTGGACTTTGAGACGCCACATCCCATGACTGTTCCTGTTCAAACCCCAGAGAAACATGATAGTTAGTGAAAAAGGCATCGCACATATCAATCTATAAGAAGACAAATTTTTAGCTTTTATTTATTTACTTATTTATTTCAAACACGATGTTAAAAACAAAAAAAAAAAAAAACGGTAACCAGTAGGACAAGAGAAAACATGTGCATACTTAACAGTAACAAAATAATTAGCTTACCACCACTTTTCTGTTTGGAAGACGTTAATACTTATTTAATTCTATCCCTTCTCTCAGTCTAATGAAACATATCACTTACAGACTCAGTACTTGTCAGGAATTTGTAATTAAAAACATGCTGCCTGTTCACTGCGCTAGAGAACCAACAAATAAGTTATATTACACAAAAACATAATTATTACAAACTGACTCTCATAACAAGACAAGAAAATGTACTGACCCATAACAACAATGACAACTGTAAATAACAAACGGACATACAGCATCAGAATAATTACCAACTCCTTGCCAACATATGAATATGTAACTGCTGATTCATTTCAGGATAATTTACAAGAGAGATTACAGCCTTTTCCCATTATTTTAAAACAGTTCTGCCTCTGTCCAAGTCTCAGATAATAGCTGAGTATTTCGGTAGCAGAGGAGCTAAATCTGGAGGCCATTCATGCTTTAATCCTGTTAACTGCTGGTTTGCTCCTTCCCTCTGTGATTGGCCTCAATCCTGCCTCACAGGTCTGTTTTTGTCTCAATTCTAAGAAGCCTTACATAAAACAAACTAAAGAAACACAAAAACAGGAAATCTCTGCCCAGATGGGGCATTTTAAAATGTCTGACTTTTATTTGAGTTCAATGAATGAAATAATAATAAATGATTTTTGATTAGCTAGGTGGCTAGATACTTTATTGACCCACTTATTAAGAAGATAAATAAACAAATAAGACATCACTAAAAGGAGGCATAAGCAGCTAGCTTCCCTTCTTCCTGCCGGAAGCCTGGTGGCAACAAGCAGGGTTTTATTTTTACATTGGAATGATTTGGTTAAATCTACTACAATAAAAAGCAGAATTTTGTTAAAATCTTTATCCTTTGTGAACAAAAACAAAATAAATACAGTATTGAAAACCTTAAAGATGATGCAAATATCAAAACGTAGAGTAAGACAGTCTTTTTTTCAAATCTGTTGATATTGATAATTATTGATTAATTTTTTGTTTTAAATATCTGAAATATTTCCAAACTTGTGGTTTATATACAGCTTCCAGTCCACTCTGTTTTTTGTTTTTAAGTAAAGTTTAAAGTAAGTTATGAGGCACAGTAGTGAAACTTTAAACTGTTGCTGTGCCAGTTACTCAGCAGGTTGTTGCTAGGTAACCACAAGTTACTCAGAAAGGTGTTGCTAAGTAACCAAAGAGTGAGTTAGTTTATGTTTATGTTTTGTCTTTTTGACCAACCAATTTGACTGATTAAAATCAGATTTTTACTTACGTGACAGCCTTGCTTATCCGGTAGCAGCTGGCCTCGTTGTTTGGCTGTCTGCCTGCTGTTCCAGTATGAATTTAAGCAGCCATTTACTCAGTTGCATTATCCACAAGTCCGCCCGGATCAGGTCATTCACCGCTGTGAGCGAGTCCGATTAGAACATCAACACCGAGGCCCCATGAAGGATGCGACTCTGAATGTCCAGCTCTTCCTCTCTGCGGCTGACGCTCGTTTAGTCCTGACTCCCTGACCAAGATCTCATAATCAAAGCACCAGGCCACAAGTGGATTACCTGAGCTAATGACTTGATGCGACTAGAGGAATCTCCATGGTGGCAAGAAGGAAGGCAGCCACTGGTTTTGAGAGGATTTTTGACAGCAGGAGACTAACTGGGTGTTTACATGTTATCTCAGGAAAATTTAACCAAGCACACACAATGAAGTCTCACTAAAACGATTTTTTACATTGTCCTGATGAGATCTTGATAAACTTATGAAGAAAGCAAGTAAATTTTTCACTAAAGTTCAGTCTGAAGGCTGTATGAAAAGTATAGGGCAAATGTATGATTTTCAAGGTGTCCAACCATTGTGAATTGTAACTTTTTTGGGGGAAAAATTACTTTTTGGAGTATTTTGGAGTAAATTCACCAGAAACAGACACATGGTTTTATTAATGTCTAATAAACTTTACATTGAAATAAATTACGGATTTATTTCCTTTTGCCTGCTCTTGTTATTTTGTAATTATGTTATTTATTTGAATTATTTACATTTTCGTCCATAAAATATCCTAGATTTCCACATAACTTCATATTTTGGTCCATCTGATGTTTTGATCAGTTTCTTAGTACTTGAAGCCTTATTACCACATGCTTTTTACTCTTACTTGAGTAATATTTGGGGGTGTGGCTACTTTTCACTTTTACTTGAGTAAAAATATGTTGAAGTATTTCTCCTAAGTTTTGGGTACACTACCCCCCTCTGCCCATATTCTAAATTAGCACAAAAGTTTTGTCTTTGGGTATTTTGGAAATTAGCTTCTTTAACAAAACAAGCACGTGCAAATTTGCCAACACAGCTAAATTAACCACAAAGTCAACAATTAGCTTACATTTTCCCCTGTTCCTTTCCAGTTTTTAATATTTTCCATTTTTTTTATAATTATCCTTTAAGTATGGACAAATATATATATAGTTTTTATTTTATCTTTTCGGTAATTTCTAGTTTTCATCTACTTCTGTGTGTTAATAAACCAAAACCAACCTCAGGAACCTTGTTTTATAAACACACGCGAACGTTTGTGCTCTTGAACAGCCCTCTAAACGCCGTAGAGACAAAGACGGACGTAGCACCGGGCATAGGTAAGCTAATGCTACCGTGGCTAACGTCCACTCTGCGTTTTAAAGCTGCAGCTAGCTGGTTGCTAGTTGCAGATGTTTGGATACGTTTCTGAAACTGTTTGAGTCGCTAAAAGTTATTCAGGAACAAAAATACTTCTGAAAAAGAGGAGATTCAAAACTACTGACTGTGTCGAAGATTCGCTTTGGTTAGATAATGTTAGACCCACAGAGGTCATTTAAGGTTCAGTTGTCACAAGCTAATACTCGTCCTCCTTTTGACAGCATATGCAGAAAACATCAGCTGAACATTGATCTAGTATGAAATGGCAGCTGTTTTTTTCCCCACAGTTTTAAGGTTTTGTGATCACGAATCCTCATAAACGTCTTTAAAATTTTGTGGGATTACTTCACTCTTTTGAAAGACTTTCTTTGACTTAAGAGTGTAATTATTAAAATACAAAATATCTCTAGACTCACAGAAAACAAGGCCTGTTTAAAATTTTACCATTCATGTTCCAAAAAATGTATTGTGAAATGAAGTAATTAAAGAGTGATTATTAGTAATCAAAGTGATTAGTAAGCCTGTCATGATAAATTTTGCTGGATGAGAAATTGTCCTTGTAATTATAGCGATAAATGACAATATTGTCGTTTTGAGACAGTTTTCATGGCATAATAATTCAAGTTTGCACTGTAAATCACCAATAAACTTTCATTTTGGAAAGAATACTAAACACTGGAATGGAAAGATATTTTAAAGATCCAAAATAAAACCAAAACCAATAAATAAAACAAAAATAAAAACCACTTACATCTGAAACCATCAATTAAATGGGTCATGTTATATCTGTAAGCAAAATTGATCAAGCTCATTTTAATTTTATTTATTGATTAATTGCAACTAACCAGATTTCTCCTGGAAAATACTGATTTAAATTTTTAAGGTCTGTCCTCCAGATTACATTTTTGGCTCATATTACAGTTTTGGGTTTGTTTTTCTATTTTAAAACAAAAGTAAAATTGTGCTATAGGATCTTTAGTTGAGGTAATACGTTTGAAACCAATAGAAAAGGAAAAAATTAGAAGCTTTTCAGCATTTAAATCTTAAGTCATGTTAGCTTAAGCTGCATGAAAGTGCTTCCTGTGTGTTGATATTTATTTAGTAGGATAAATGGACTTCTGGTATTTCAGTCGCATCTGATCAAATCCGATCTATATTGATCTTATTCAACACCTACAGATAAATTACTTCCTAGATGTGGAGGCATGTGTTCTGTTTGCATTCTGCACCAAAATCTTTTAAGAAAAGTAAATTAATTCCTCTTCATCTCAAAGGGTTAAAAATAGGATTTTATTTTGGTGATTTGTGGCTTTAAAGACTTAAATCAACAGGTTGCCTCTGGATGAACTTTAACCTCCTGTAATGAGGCTGAAGTCCAACCTGTGGCCATTTGTCCAAAGTTTGTCATTCATTTTCCATCTACACTCAACTATACCTACTAAATAAAACAGTAAAAATAAAACATGGCTCATATTTATATAAATTCCCCATAACTTTGGTGCTTGAACATGGAGCTGACGTTGTGTAGAAAAAAGTATTGGTCTTTTACGCTTTGGTAAACTAAACATCATAATGTTTCATGTTTTCTATTTTAGCTGCAGAGACATTTCTGTTTTTGGAGATTTCGGGGGGAAACCAAAATGTTTAATTGGACAAGGCGAGGAAAGCTGCACAGTGTGTCTCTGTTTGAACCGATCCGGGTCAAATTAATTATCTATGTGGTATCAGAAGATGCTGATCACATGCTGAATGTAGACGATAATCAGTGGCTGTTCAACGAGTCTAAAACGACGTTCCTCAAGTTTTATTCTGCGGAACTTAAAACGTCAGAGTGATCCTTGAAGTTGAGGCGATCCAATCTTCGACAGGTTCTGACTTATGAACATTGAAAGTAATTTTTATTTACACTGCAAGTTAAAATAATTATCAATGTGTTGCTTTTGATAATTCCTGCTAATCATGTATATTTATGAGTAAAATTGAGCCACATTTCCTTGAATCATAGTCATTTTTATTTATTTTTTTAATCATAAAAATTGCCATTTTCTTTCCAAATAATTACTTTTTAAAGTTTCTCAAAGCTATGCACTAGTTATAAAGACAATGATAAAACAATAATTAGATACAGAATCTATTCTATTTTAAAATTACAGACAAAAATAAGGAAAAATAATCTTTTTGGCTGAATTTCATGAGACACATCTTGGTTTCTAGTTATTTACACATTTTAAATATTTATAACTCCAGATTAATTTTGTTTAATTTAATTATTCATGAGCAACAAATGTTGGGGATTTATTTTATTTCACACTCAAACTGTTTGCTAAATGTTTTGAAACATAAACAAAAACATAATTTTTTCTTCTGAGCCACTTTTTCCATAATTTAAGTGATTTTATTAATCAAACAAGAGCAAATTATTAATATAGATTGTATATAAAAAAATTTTTAGTTGCCATCTTAACCCTGTATTTCTTATATTGTGCTATTCAGAGTAGACTGTGAACTCTGTCATATGATGAGACCGTATTTTATGTGGGAGAGGATGTCTTTATCTCTGTGCAGTAATCCTTTTTTTACACTTCTGCTTGTGTAACAAGGAGGAAACCTCAGCTCAGCGGCTCGCAGCCATCGAAGTGATTCATCGGATCAGTTTTAACTCCTGACTGGGTTGGAAGATGAAGATCGCTTTGCTGGGAGCCACTGGGCAGACTGGACAGTTTCTGGTCAAACAGGCGCTGGAGCAGGGCCATACGGTCACCGCCGTCGTCAGGAACCCGGCGAAGCTCACAGTGCACCATGACAACCTCAAGGTAAAACTTAACCCAGGTTCAAAGTTCAGGTGCGTTTATGGAGCCACATATTCAGCATGTTGTTTCTTTAAGAACCGAAGCCGTGCAATAATAGTAAACTGTAACACAATATATAGTTTTGTGATGGATGCAAGTTTTTAATTTTAATTTAACTTAAAAGCTAAAGATAATCCTTGTTTTGTCTGGTGTAACTTTAAAGGGGACCTGTTATGCCAAATTTTCACATTTTTATACTTTCATTTGGGTCTCAACAGCTTCGAAAAACAACCCAGGCTCTAAAATAAAAACACCCAGCTGTTTTTTTGGCAGTAAGTTAAAGTCTTTTGGTGTCTGGAAAATGAGCCGTTTTCAAAAACCTCCAGAATGTAATGTGACAAATCAGCAGGCACTGCCCGTTACCTAGCAACCCCAATGGAGCCCAGTTTGATACCTAGCAACCCCAATGGAGCACAGTCTGTTACCTGGTTTTACTGCTGAATGTCTTATACAATGGCTGCTGGAAAAAACTAAGTGTTTTTCTGTTGACTTACGATCCAGAAACCACTTGCTGCATTCTTGTTGATTGTGCAGTAGGCTCTACTTGTGCTTTTCAAAGATATGGTTGTATAATTGAGCATCTGTTTGCAGCCATTTTCACGTGTGAGTGTAAACATCGAGTTGGTGGGCGTGGCCAGCAGCAGCTTGTTTGAATTTAATGTGACACAAGGCTCTAAGTCAGCTTATTCTGAAAGTAGCTAAAAAAAGAAACTACAATCTCATTATCAAAAAATAATTTAGTGCAAAAATATAATAAACATGTTTTGTATCGCCCATAGATCAATGGAAGCTAAATGAAGGCCACATTTAACTGGAGTCCTGCCAGTTTGTGTAGGTTTGTAGCCCAGTCCTGTTTCATGGATGTTTTATCATTATAAATTATATATGAAATATTTTACAATATTTTGCGAATTGTAAATTGGCAGTGAGGTTTTCTGTTTCCAGATCAGGATCGGTTTTATTTCTCTCCTTGTGAGAAATGAGGCTTGAAGTCAGAGCAGGAATCATGAAAGATGTCAATAACTATTTTGGCTGCACATTATGAAAAATTTAGCCGGTCGGCCCAATTGATACAAGAGAACACTGAGGCTTTTAAGAAAATGGCCGCTTATCAATTAATTATTAAGTATTAAATACAAACCTGAAGATAAGAACAAAGTACTGTTGACTGGTTCTTTTTATGTTTTCTCTGGTTTATCTTTGTGAAACATGCGTTTCCCTTGATCAAAATGGCTTCATGTCGATCAAAATGGCTTCATGTTGATCAAAATGGCTTCATGTTGATCAAAATGGCTTCATGCCGACCTGCTGTCTGTCTGTCTCCAGGTTGTGTCGGCTGATATTTTCTCAGCAGACAGCCTGAAGCCTCATTTCAAAGACCAGGATGTCGTCATGTCCTGCCTCGGCTTTCCGGCTTCCTTCTTCTCCGGCGTGACGGGCTACACCACGTCGATGGCGGCCGTGGTCGGCGCCATGAGAGAAGCCCGGATCAACAGGGTCATCACCATGACCTCTTGGTACACAGACCGTAAGTGGGCTGCACAGGTCAGCGTGTCAAACTCATTGATGTGGCAGAACGTGTTGATAAAAACCATTAACAAATATTGGAATACCTGAACTGATAACCTGCTTATCCAAAGTCTCTAAAGCAGTTGCCATGGAAACCTCCAACGACAGACTTATTATCCCCATAATTACTGAGTAATGTCTCTTGTAGATGAGAGATTTACCTGGTAGTGCTACTGTTGGTATTTTTGTATGTCTGCTTTGTGTGAGATTGTGTCATATTTTTTTATGTTGGTTAGCTAACTCTGGAGCCCAGTCTCCGTTCCTGATCCGGTTCCTTCTCCTGCCGATGATCCGCAGCGTCCTCAGCAACATGTACGAGATGGAGCGCTTCCTGCAGAAAACCGAGGACATCAACTGGACTGTAGTTCGGCCGCCCGGCCTGAAGAACCTGGCAGCCTCAGGTGAGAGTAGAAAAAAGTAAGAAGTAGAAAAAACAAAACAAAATCAACGGGTAAAGTGAAGGTTGTTGTTGCAGCTCAGGAGTTTCTGACGCACGAGGGATACTTTGTGCCTGACAGCAGCGGTCAGGTGGGAAGAGGAGACGTGGCTCGCTTCATGCTGTCCCTGCTGAACAGCAACGCCTGGGTCAAGAAGGGCGTCGCCTTCACCACCAAATGAAGTCACCGGCTGTCTCTAGCCACGCAGACGTTTTCTGGTTACTTTGGTGTCCGTGCTGCACTGCAAAAACAAAATCTTCCCAAGTATTTGGTCTAGTTTCTACTGCAAATTTGTTAGTTCACTTGAAATAAAAACCAACTCATAAGTTGGGTTGTTTAGAGTCAATAACTCCTTAATATTGATGAAAAAGTTCTAGTTTTTCTTCTATAAGTTAAGGAGATATTGACTTAAAACAAGTTCATGTAGCTCGCTGAGAAGTTACTGGTAATTTATTTCAAGTGTACTAAGATATTTTCACTAGAAACTAAGATAAAATTACTTGGTAAAATGTTGTTTTACATTAACCAAAGCTTTAATGGGAGCAGCAGCAGCATACCAGATAGGGGCGTCGTCACTGTGCCTGCTCTTATTGCTAAAAATAAACATTATATATTGTAAGTGTTCCAGGTAAAATGCGTCATAAAGGTCCAGTTTTCTCTACACTCTTAAATTTATCCGTCTAAATGACTAACAGAAGAATTACCGGCTGGATTTAATTCACTGGGATTTAAAATATTTCTGATAAGGTTTATAGGTGGTTGTGAACATTTAATCACTACTTCTTTTATGGTACTAAAGGGCAAAAATGATTGATTGGATAATTTTTCCAGACATATGAATATTTAGTAAGACTGTAAACATGTTTCCCTAATAAAACTATCCGCTTTACTGTGAGGTTTGAGTTAAAGTTGCATTTAGAAAAGTTTAGAAAATCTGCAGTCTTTTTGGATGAACTATGTTCAAAAAATATTCTTACAGTGGATAAAACTTTACAATTATTGCCTTGATGAAAGCCTTCATTTGCTCTAACATGTTTTTATACTCTTAAAATCTTTTCTGTGAAATTAACATTTGTTATGAGAACATGAAGCAGCTCCATTATTGGGGTGTAGTTCATACATTCGTCCGCATGACTGTGGTATTGAACCAACCATCCATCCATCCATCCATCCATCCATTTTCTAACACCCTTGTCCCTAGGGTGGGGTCACCCTGGACAGGTCATCAGTCTGTCGCAGGGCAACACAGAGACAGACAGGACAAACAATTTAGAGAGACCAATTAACCTGACAGTCATGTTTTTGGACTGCGGGAGGAAGCCGGAGAACCCGGAGAGAACCCACGCATGCACAGAGAGAACATGCAAACTCCGTGCAGAAAGACCCCGGGCCGGGAATCGAACCCAGGACCTTCTTGCTGCAAGGCGACAGTGCTGCAAACTGCTACTAACTTTATTCAGTGTTTCTCTTCTTTTTTACTATCACCACATTAAAAATATAAGCCTGGTTTTATAACAACACAATCAGAGAACTGTGAATTATTTGCATGCTAAACAGTGATATTTTGTTTTGTTTTTAAAAAAAACATAATTACTGAATAAGTTTTGGCATGAAAGTCCAGAAATATGGGGATCCAGAAGTGCCACAATCCACGAAACAAAAAAAATTGAGCAGCCTTAATTTAATTAGGAAAACATTTGATTTTCCTAGTGTAGTTTTTGAAATATATATTACCTTGCCATGACAAATATGTATACTTAGGAAAAAAGTAAATGTCACAAAAAATTATTTTATGTTTAGTTGCCGCAACATTATTTTTCATCCTTATGAATCAGTCAGAAGGTAAAGGTCACATAATGAGCTGCAGTAACAACGCAGAAAAAGTGTGAAATAGTAAAATACTGAAATTATACATGGTTTTAATAAATGTGAATTTTAAATAATTAATTTCAATTTATCTATTTAAATGCAATATTACATTGTGATTTGTTTGGCTCTTCATATTCTTGCACCAAGTTGCAAACTGAAATAAAATATATAACAAAAAAATTTGTTGTTGCTAGGTCTGTTTGATTTGCTCCAAATCACTCTTTTTTATTGACAATTTACAGAAAATATATCACAGAATAAATATATATTTTCAGTAGGAGTGAAACTATACACACTCATGTTCGATTTACAATTTGCAGATGGGGTGATTGGATGAATACAGACCGTTAAGTTCATTTTTTTAAACAATATATTCACATTATAAAACATGTTGACCTTCTGTTTGCCCACATGGAGAATTTTACACGATGCTGAAACAGGAGGTCAGATTTTAAACAGCTGCTGTAAGACGAGAATAAAAACCTTTAAAAGTCAAAGTGGATCAGTGCTTAGAAAACATTCATTAAACACGATAAAAATGTAAAAAGCTTACATTCCTAGAAGCTAGGTGACGGCAGCCTCAGTTGCATGTATTAAGGTGCGGCGAGGCCCGGCTCCGCTTTGAGGCAGCTAACGTCGAACAGCATAAATATGATTCAACAGACAGAGATTTACAGAGGCGTAGGAAACAGAGGTCTGCTCTGAGTCTTTTACTTCTCCAGGAACCACGGCTGGACAGTTCAGCGCGAGTACAATTTGTTAATTTTGTCCTGGTACATTTTCGCCACAATGGGCCGCCTCAGTTTCATGGTGGGTCCTGCACAGAAAGAAGAGAAAAGAAAAGAACGGTTGACTGAACAACAGCGACTCAGTTTCTGTTTGGAGCGTAACTTCTGGAGTTCAGAAACAAACCATAAAATCCTCAGAGATGAAATCTGACCTGCAGTTAATCCGTTAATCGCATGATAAATTAAAATGAGCTCCATCATTTCCATTCTGATGATTAATATTGTTTTGTTTACACAGACCTCATAATACGTTTTTTAATGGATTTGGGTGTGTTATTTTTATTTATTTATTGATTTTTATACATCTAAAATGTCTTCCAGTTCCAGTTTAAGCTGGAACTGGTCTTTGAAAAAGCAAACTTGCACTATTCTAACATTATCAATATATTACGTGAAAATTGTCTCAGAACGAGAATATTATTGTTTATCTTAGTAATTTCTGAAACAATTTGTCGTCCAGTAAAATGTATTATTGATTTTAACTGCGATAATTAAAAATTGAATATTTTCTCAAAAACAAAAGAGAATAAAAAAACAAAAGTATTTTCTGACCCAGTTCTCCTCCGTTGACAGAGAAATCTTTCTCCAGTAGGATCCACTTCTGGATCTTCTGAGCGTTGGACGTGGATCTTTTGTTGAATTGGTTGATGCCTTCCTGAATGACTTTGTAGAGCGCCGGCTCCTTATTGGCTATGACCTCTGACACCTTGGTGGTCCTGACGTTGAGCTTCCGACAGAAGTCCAGCACCTCGGGGCTCAGGGTGTCTGTGGGGTTGCCCTCGTTGTCCACTACGCACTGCGGATGCAACAACATCGGTCACACCTGTTCACTGATGCGGCGGTTGGAGGTTAGCAGAGGCGAGGAGTTTGTTACTTTGAGCGTGAGCAGCATGCAGAGGAACTTCTGCTTGTCTCCGATCAGCATGGCGTTGCTGATGATGGGAAGCTCGAGCTTCACGGCGTCCTCGATGGGGACGGGGGGGATGTTCTCGCCGCCGGCGGTGATGATGATCTCTGCAGAAAAAAAAAGACATTCTGCTTAAAATTCTGTATAAATTCCTTTCCGTAAATTATCCTTAAAACAAATAAAGATGGAAGAAATGTCCAAATGTCTGAAGAAATATTTCCCAAAAATGTTGTGGCAACCGAGATTTAAATTTTAGAGAATAAAAAATTAAGAGAAAAAAAACAGAATTAATTATTCTGGTTTAGCAAAAGAGTAACAAAGAAAGTGTTATAGAAATGCAAAATCATGGTTTCAGCAGTTGTGCTTTCTTTCTTCTTTTTTTTTTAACAAATCCAAACATCACATTTTTACTACTAGAGCTCTAGATTCAGTTAAAGATGCAGATTTATGTTTTTCAGAGAACATTTCATGAGCAATAAAGGCAAAGCAAAGATGTTTACATAAAATAAAAACATACAACAAAAAAATATTTCACAGAGACAAAAAAGAGAAACTAAATACGGAGCTAAAAGAGGAAAAGAAAGGTGTCAATAAAATGCTGCATCTAATGTAATGGAAATAACATCACAATAAAAGATAAATAAATAAATACATGGAAACTAAAATTTACATTTCATTCAAACAGATATATATAAAAAATAATATTTACAAAAATATATAAGCATAGTAAATACAGTTCTAAAAAAATAAAGACCAAACATAAAGTGGAATAAATGTTCAAAATAATTTAGGATAAAAGTAAACTGTCTTATTTACTGCCAGCTGAAACCAGGGAATAGAAAAGATCTCTGCTGAGTTCTCAGGTAATAATCCAGGTTATTCACTTATTTAAATGGAAGTAACTTTAACCTAAGTAGTAATAAATGTCTCCTATTGTTATAATTGTTTGTGTTTTTGCGTCTCAGTCCTGATCTGTTTGTGCTAAGAGGCTGAACCGGATTAAGATCTAAATGTGAATGAAAGATTGTATCAGATAACAGCAGCTTTTTAAGTTCGATGTGTAAAATGACCTTTTTGTACCGAAAGTACTTTTTAAATGAAGGTTTGTGTTGTGTGGTCACTTAAAAAGATTGAATGGATTCAATGGATCTACAGATGATTGTGAACGTACAACAATAAACTTTACTGATGTAAAACCTTCTAGTAAAAGATCTTTGGAAGTGTTTTATATAAAGATCAGAAAAAAATCAACTTTTACAATCACTGCTCTAGGCCAAAACTGTGTTAAAGTTTTCAGTTTTGTTCCCAGGTTAAGAATGTTACCTTTTATTCTGCCTGTGATGTAGAGGAAGTTGTCCTCGTCGTGTTTGCCCACGTCTCCAGAGTGCAGCCAGCCTTGCTCGTCCAGCGCCTCGGTCGTTTTATCGGGCATGTTCAGGTAGCCCATGAAGACGTGGCGGCCCCAGAAACAGACCTCTCCGTTCCCGTCCGCGTCGGGGTTCTCCAGCTTCGTTTTGCAGCCCGGCATCACCTTCCCAACGCTGCAGAGGGAAACCACAAAGATGAGCTCAGTGCTTTCAGTGTCCTGGTTTGTAAGCCGTCATGTTGATGGTTTGGTTTTCTTTAAATTCTCCTCAGCAGAAACAGACAGAGACTACAACTTGGACAAGAAAATCCAGAAATTAATCTGACTGGCATTCATTTGGATTCTATTTTCTTATACCGAACACAATCTTATTTACATTTTATTTATTCTTTTTCACTTACAGGAAGAATCGGCGTTGTTGCAACATGGAACAGACAACTTTAAGCTATAGGCAGAAAACAGATGTGTGTGGCTCCAATTCTTGTTTTTATTTTTAAAGAAACTGATCAAATGCATCTTTAGAGAAGCCAAACTGATACAACACATTTAACATTGTAAATGTATGCAAAACACTAAATGTTTCACTCAAAGCAATAAGTCCCATAATGCATTGCTGCTGACCTTCCAATGCGATACTCGTGGATGGAGACGGTGTGCGGGCCGGAGCTCTCGCTCATGCCGTACAGCTCCTTCACCGGGATGCTGAGGCTCATGAAGTAGTCCAGAGTATCTTTGGTGATGGGAGCGGCTCCAGTGCAGGTCAGCTTGCAGCGGTCCAAACCCAGCTCACTACGAACCTTCTTAAACACCAGATTGTTGGCCAGCATGAAGCCCCACGGCACCTCGTTCTCCCTGCAGCCAAGCAGACGCAGAGTGTTCCAATGAGCCGCCGTGTTCAGATCTACTCATGTTTGATAACATCGGTAACTTTATAAATATGTGACTTTTCTATGAACTAAATCATTTTTAGCTCAGACCTCCTGCCTCATGTAGAACATCTCATGGTTAAAAACTCATGATAAAACACATCATAACAATCCTTGCACATAACACAGTTTTAAAGTCCCTACACTGGCTCCCTGTAGCTCAAAGAATAGACTTTAAAATACTGTTGTTAGTTTATAAATCACTGAACGGCTTAGCACCACAATACATTAAAGATCTGCTGTTGTTGTATCAACCTTCCAGACCTTTCAGGTCGTCCGGTTCTGGCCTGCTCTGCATCCCCAGAACCAGAACCAAACGAGGAGAATCAGCTTTCAGCATCTATGCACCACAAATTTGGAACAAACTTCCAGAAAACTGTAAAACAGCTGAAACACTGACTTTCTTTAAATCTTGACTAAAACCCCACCTGCTTAGGATTGTATTTGAAATGTAATCAATTTCAAATTTATTGATGGAACTTTACTTAATGTCGTGTTTTGATTGTTGATTCTATATTGCATTGTGTTTCTGTGTTTGATATGATGTAAAGCACTTTGAAATGCCTTGCTGCTGAAATGTGCTAGACAAATAAAATTTGATTGATATCTGTCTGATGACATCACAAAGGGAACAAAGCAACAGACATGAGTGATTTCCAATGTATAAATATGTATTTTTCCTCTTTATTTGCGTTTTTAATCAGATTCCTGCTCTAAAAGTTGTTTAGTTTATTTCTGATTGGCTGTAGCAACACCTTGATCTGTTCTTTCAAACACAGCAGGAAAATCTTGGCAACAAAAAGACACTCAAAGGTTGTTTAGAAGAAGATCACAATACTCTCAATTGAACTTTCACTTTTTTTCTCTTTTCCATATAATAACAAATTAAAGCTTAATCTGAAAACTGCACAGGCGTGATAGTAAAATTAGTTTGATAATCTGAAACACTTAAGAGTTTAAAAATCAAAAACAGAAGAAATCTGTGAAGGGTAAATAGTTTTTCCAAGGACTCTGTGATTGTTAGTTCAGAGACAAACACAGCATATGTTGCTATCTTTACATAAAAACTGTGTTTCTCCTCAAACTGTGCTTGAAGCCGACTCACCCGTTCATGGCGCTGTAGCTGTACTGCAGGCCGATGGCCTTGGCCCAGTCCGCCACCCTCTTCCTCAGCGCGGAGCCCTTGGCGCCAACAGCTTTCATGCTCTCCTGGATCTTCTCCCAAACCCGAGGAACGCCCAGGAAGCCGGTCGGATGCACCTCTTTCAGCGTGTTCACCAAAGATCCCTGAAAACAGGAACAACGGTAGACAATATTAACACCCGGAACCAGCGTTGGTGCTAACAAACCGATGCTAGCTCAACCTTCAGGGCGTCCGGCTCTGCAAAATGGGCGGTGGCTACGAGACTCATGGAGCACCAAATGTCCATCATCTGAGCTGCGATGTGGCTGAGCGGCAGGTAACTGACCAGCACTTCCTCGCAGCAGTGTGGGTTTATTATCTTGGACACGGTGCGGGCCGTCCACGTGATCTGACCGGGGAAAAGACGAGGCAGCCTTGAAGTTTGATCAAAAAAACAGGTGAAAACTGAGCAGGAAAAGGAAACTACAGTCTGTCTTACTGGTGGCGTTCAATTGATGCAACCTTTAAATTCATCACATCTATCCCACTTATGTCCTGTACAGAAGTTATAAATATCAAATATGTTTGATCAAAGAACCCTCGGTATTCTTCTGCTTGATTCTTAAATAATCTGTAGTTGAATATTTCACTCTTCTTCCTTCATCCATTGCAGGGTAAACCTGAACATTAAAACTTTAGGTTGAGCTTAACTTGTTTTTGGTTCTAACATCAGTTCAGGTTTTGTCTGGACTGAACTGTTGAAAAAAATAAAACACTGTTTAAAAATGTCTGTCCTGCTGATTTCAGGTTTGATCTGAAAAAAAAAATAAAATAGAGAATCAGAGTCCAGGCAACGAATGGAACAAAGAAAGAGCGAGTCGTTAGCGTCTGTCATCCCCATCAGCAGCTGTAGCGAATCAAAACAAACAGACTGATTCCAGTTTCCTGTAAACTGATTGGTGCGTCTGTGCTGTCAAGCATGGCGCTGTGGGAGTGATGATGAGGGCTTGTTCTGACAACACAACACATGGCACCTGGGATCTGCGACATGTAACTGACTGATCCCATGAAGCTTGTAGTTGCTAATAAAACTACTAACCCACCAGTGTCTTCAAGATTATTGTCAAATAAAACAAATTTTCTTTCTTCACTAAACTGATCAAATGAATTCTCTGAATAAATCAGACCTGAACCAAACTTTTTCGTCTTTTGCGGTGCTGCTGAAGAGTGGACTCACATTGTCGTGGCTCAGCATGACGCCTTTGGGGTTTCCGGTGGTGCCGGAGGTGTAGATGAGGCTGCAGCACTCGTTGGGCCGCAGACTCTCGATCACAGCGTTCAGCTTCTTGTTGGGAATGTTCTCTCCAAGCTTCATAAACTGGTCCCACTGCAGGAAGAAAAAGGTTTAAATAAAACTGGGACAAACAAAAGCTACAGCTGTGTTGTTGTTTATTATGATCAGTCACCCTGAAAGGCAATAATTCTAAAATAAAAAGATGATGTTGTCATAGAAAATATGTTACCAGACGTCCTAAAGACCATGTGATGTTTCTAATTGATCAATGAGTTTGATTGTTGACATACTGTGTAGAGGAACTCTGCTTTCTGCTCCAGTTCACCTTCATACTGGACAATAGCTTTCAGATGAGGTAACTGACTTTTGACCTGCAGGAAGAGACAAACATCAGGTTAAGTAGTTACTCATAAGTCTGCCAGAGCTCTGAAAATAGCACACTGAGGGTTTAGATGCTGCGCTGAACCGTCTGACCTTCAGGATCTTTTCGAGCTGGTACTGGTTCTCCACTACCAGGACGTTTGCCTCGCAGTTAGAGGCTACGTAGTGACAGGCTTCCGCAGAGTTGGTCGTGTAAATACCGGCAGCCAGACCCCTGTGGCATAAAAACTCAATGAAACCAAACAATGACCACTGTTAATCATTTCCTGCTTGTAAATAATCTACTGTTTGTGGCTAATTTATTAAGTTTCCCCAAACAGAGATTTGTGAGTTAAGCTACTCTGTTAAATTTTAACCTTTTATGTACATTTCCTAAAGTTTGGGTTCAGTTGAAGAAAGCATAATATCTTCCTTAAAGGCTTATTTATGTATTTAAAATTTATTTTCCCCTTTATGAAAATGAAGAGGATTAATTTATGAATAAATTTATAAATAAATGCATTTATTTGTTTATTTTTGACAAATAAATAAACTTGGAGATCAAAAGTATGTCAGCGGAATAAAAGGTAAACCCGAAGAGATGCGAGTTATCTGAGTACCTGTCAGGTAACAAGGAGGAAATCGTGCAGCTCTTTCTACTCCAGACAGAAACTAATTTTAGAAACAAGAGGTATTCAGAAAATCGAACTTTTAGCAAGAAGCTATTTGATGACGTTTGAAGTTGGCTGCAATCCATCATCAGCAGGTGAATGTGTGCATTCACATGAAATCACATGATTTCATACAAGGAGTATTTCAGTGTCTTAATAAATCACTATGTTAGTCTGATGTCACTTCATTTCATAATATAATGTTAAAGTACTTGAGTTCTAAAACACGACACCAAATCACAAAGGATTGTGTATTTTTCAAGAAACATTAATGCCTAAAGTAATAAGAAACTAACAAACTGTTAATTTATAAACAGAGGTAAACTGGTTTTTATGGCTGTAACATCCATACATTTACTGTTTACTTAACTTACAGTTTTTTGTGCGCTGTTTTACGTTTTCTAGAGGGCAGAGGAAACACCAAAGTTCCTATGAACTCATTATATTTCAGATTCTTGGCAAACGGGTCAAACCAGTTCGAGGAAAGACGGAAACAGACGGAGTGAAGTGAGAAAGCCTTAAAAACCTGGACAATAAGACTTTGCCGGGACTGTTGTCGAGGCGCTTATGTGTGATCTCACCCTGCTAAGATGCAGCCGATGTCCGAGATGAACCACTCAGGAGAGTTGAATCCCAGAATGCCGACTCCATGGAAACGCTCCAACCCGAGCTGTGAAGAGAAAGAACAATCCGCCGTAATAACGCCGTGCCGGCGCCGTGCCTTTTTGACCTACATCGGGTTTTCAGGGCAGTGAAACACGAGACATGACCGAAGCTGCGGATTTCACACGCCCAAGTTTTGGTTTTCAGTGGGACATTTTCACCACAGATCAGACACTAATTTCTAGATTACACTTAAACTTGCTCAAATTCTCATGAAAATCTAAAACATTGTTTTTATAACTAGTGGATATAATACATAATACACAGGCAGAAATAACAGATCATCTTGAAGCGACTTCTTCATATTTTGCATCATTTAAACTGTGAATATTCACTTTGGAGTAATAATGTTTAGATGGGTGGCGTACAAAGCTGCGTATTAAACTTTCCTCTTTTAGAATAATGCTGGAAACAACTGAAGACAGATGTATCACTCAATAGGTTTTAGACATTGATTAAGTCTCTTAATTGGAATACATTTTTGGAAACGACATGTTGATTTTTACCTTAAACGTAGAATAATATAGACTAAGTCTATGGGCTATTGGGTTCCGAATGTGTCAAAAATATTTGGACATCTTCGTATGTGCAGGCATCATGTAAAATGTTCATTTGGGTAAATCTCTGTGGCTGCCAACAGTCCTGCAGTGAAGAAAACTGATTTGGCTGGTAAATTTCCACATAGGCGATAAATGGACAAAACAATTAATATCCTCAGTTCTACAAGTCAGAAACAGACATCACATGAGGAAACAGTCCAACACTACGATTTAACAGCTCATCAGGAAAACATAAAATTACCGAAAGTGTAACAGTATTTTTTTTCAGACAACATTGCAGTTAAGAGTACATACAGTCCCCTTGAAAAGTAATTAAACCTTGTGCAAGTTAAAACATTTTTTTACAAATGATATTCTGAAAAACGGGTGTGTTTTTTATATTTTTTATCACCTTCCTTACTCTAATGCCATAAATAAAATCCAGTGCAACCAATTCTCTTCAAACTATTTATTTGTAAACGGAGCTCATCTGTCAGGAATTTAAGGAGCTGCAGAAATTAACAGCTGCTGTTAGTCATGGACTCCACAGATTTAGTCTTTATAGAGGAATCTATTGCTGAAAGAAAGTCATAAAAAAGTTTCCCTTTTCCCATTCCCATGGTCAAACATAGTGGTGGGAGTATCACACAGTGGAGATGCTTCATTCTAGAGGAAGGTGGCGACTTGTAATACTGTAGTTGATGAGAGGAATTATGAAAATAAATGCAGGCCTATCCCAGAAAAATTTTTGAAACATAGAGGCTGAAACATAGTTGAGATAATGACTGCTGATAAGCATCCAGTGACAAAATGGCATGGTTTAGAACAGTAGAATGGCTCAGTCAAAGTCCAGATTTAGATCTAATCTGAAGATCTGTTTTAAGATTTGGTATCTGATGTTCACATTCTCTGTCCAATCTGATTGAAGCTCACTTATCAGGCGATATCTTGGTTTATTGGTCAAACCAAACCTCAGAAACTAGTTTGATTCTTCCATCTCATTGAAGGGCCATTCTGAATTAATCTAAATTTATTTTTTTCAGTTGAGACATATTTATAAGTATGAAATAATTCCATGTCATGTCATCTTGACTATTGTTACAAGGGACTGGTTACAAAGTATACCATACAAATTTTAATAACTGACATCCAATTATTATGTAGTTGCTGTTACTCACATAAAATAACAACTAAATGCATAAAAGTCTGTTTGCAACGTGGCAAAATCTGAAAAATGTCAGATTTTATGAATAGGAGTAAATACTTTTGGCACAATTGGAACTCCATAGCTATGCATTGTGGAGGAATAAAAGGCTTTGCTGTGTATTGTGAACTGAAAACAGATAAAACTGTTATTAATTTAGCAGTAAAATCAGAAAACACTTTCCGAAGCACAGACTCTTAGAAAGCACCAACCTTGAGGAAGCTCTTGGCCGCTGTACGACATTGTTCGTAGTACTGCCTCCAGGTCAGAGTCATCGTCTGGCCATTTTTCTTGAAAACCAAAGCCGGATGATCCCCGTAGCTCTCCACCGCCTCCAGGAACAACTGGTGAATGGTGATGGGAATCTCCGAGCCCGGACCCGAGCCCTCCATCCTCAGCCTGACCGGCTGGTTTCTCTCCGAGGTAAACAGCATCTCAGTGGGGGCCAACATGGTCACCAATTCCGCTGACATCAAGGTAACCGACTTTTTCCGCTCTGCATTGGGACAACAGATGCAGAAGCTTTTACCTGCCATTTGAAAACAAGACGAGGAGGCGAGCTCGAGGTTCAGGAGAAGACTAAGGTGAGTGAGAGGAGAGAAAACATCCCAGCAGGAGAGTCACGCCTACTGTGTCAGCGTCGCGTTAGCCGGCATAAGAGAGGAAGTAGGTTGTTATCTGATCCTGAGCAGGTGGCTGAGGAATGTACTGACACACTCACCTACCAGGTTTGGTTTGAGGACACAACATCGATCTGCTGCACCCTCTTCTGATGAGTACAGAAGATTGAGACTCAATCTGTTATTTCTCATTGGATTTAGTTTCACTACCTTCAGTTTTTAAATAAAATCAGAGAAAAGATCTGTTTTGAGAAGTTTGACTGCTGAGCATGATACCACTCCTAGATGTGTTTAAAAATTATACTTTGCCTTACAGCATTTTTATAATACTTCAGTTCTTGTTTATATACAGTGTGTTAATTTTACTGTTTTAACTGGAAATTCATGCCTGTAATGAAACTAAAACTTATATTATACAGCTCCATAAAATGACTAAAATCTATCCAATCTAAGGGAAACTACCTTAACTACCTTTCTTGAAACTGTGTCTATGTTGATTCCAAGTGATCAAAATTGTCACAAACAACCTTTGAATGTATCAAACAGGAAGATCTTTAAGACATTCCTCTCTGCTTTGTAATAAAATGAGATATTTAAAGAAGACAGAATGCTGTGGAAAATCCCTGACAGGGTGAATTTATCTGTTTATTCACTTTAATCAAACCAGAACTCATTTTCATATTTGTCTCTAACTTTATACGATTTTTAAGACTGCTTAACCTTTAATTTTTCAATATTTTTATTTGACAAATAAAGCCCTAAAAAGGAAAACCCATGAAAATGAAAATTAACTGTTTAAAAGTAATGTATTCATGATTTCAATCCCATCACAATGTTTGCATTAATCATTTAAGAAATTGATTTTTAACTAAGATTCTTTCAGTGTTTTGATTTTTAGGTATTTATTTACATTTTGGGGGATATACAGTGTATTTCAGATGCTGCAATAGCCATGAATGCCATGTTATTCAGAACATACATGTGGATCATGTGAAGTCACATGTGAAGTCACATCAACAAGTTTCTGCCATGATGCCTGTAGGATATTTGACCACTCTTCTCAGATCATTCTAACTGTTTGGTTTCCTGGCACAGACCCAAACCTTACGCATAATCCGCTAAGTTTCAGTATATGAAGTAACTGTCAAGCATGGTGGTGGCAGCATCAAGCTGTTGGGCCTGTTGAATGGGATAGTGAAGGTGATGGATTAGTTTAAAGTTTTGTGGCTTCACTTCAAGTCAACAGATGGATGTTTCAGATATCCCAAACCCACAACATGACTACTTTTGGCTTAATATGAGCTGTGGTTTGTAAAATACCAAAATAAATCTATAATCTGTCCTTAAAATCCCAGCAAAAAAGCATCCAGTGTAGCTGAGCTCTACCAATAATGTCAGTAGCTTTTGACTATGGGTGGATTAGAGAAAAGCTGATGTCTGCCTAATTCCTAATTTTCTACTTCAAGTTGTATGTTGTACAACTTAAAGTTTTCACCTATAAAAAAGAACAAGTCAAATGCGTCACTAGCAGACCAAAATAAAAGTGACATTTGTTACCATGATGAGTGCATGTGAACGCCTGACTGGAACTGAGCTGTCTTTTCTCTAAACGTGACACTCGGAGTTCGATCGGTACCTTTAGGAGACGTTTTGTCGTCCTGATCGAAGGTTCTTGGAGGTTTGGCAGGAGGAAAGGTGCTCGTCTTTAATGCTGCAGGTGGAACATCAGTTTTTCCCTCTAGCATGACAACTACTGCAAGACTCTCCTCGACACTCTTCTAGTAGCTAAAAGACAAAGTGTAAAATAAAATCAGCATTAAAACCCTTCAGATGCTTTTCGTCGAGGACTCTCCAGCCAGATAAGGAGATTGATTATGAAACAGAGCCGCTGCGCTCCTTTATAACACTCTGACATCCACTGAAGTCATTGCAACAGGTCAGCGCCCGTAGTTGCTGGAAAGCAAACGTAGCAGAAACACACGTGTTGAAACTCTGAATAATGTGCCAGGATGGGTTGCTTCATCTTCTTGCACTAATCACACTGTCAGTCTGCGACTGTGAGCAACTTTGACCCAAATTTAAAGAAAGTGAATTTCACAAACTAATCGATGTCAGTACACCGGTGTATTGGGGCCATTAGAGACAGGAAAAAAAGAGGAGTAAATTTACGGCAAAAAAACTGATCTCAGAAATCTTCTAGAAATTTTTAGAAAAAAACTTGGAAATTTCTCAGTTTGAACATTTTCCACTTTGGATCTCAGAAATTTTCTTGTTTTTCCTAGAACATTTCTGAGATTGATCTCAAACTTTCAGAGGTTTTTTACAGGAATTTACTCCTCCTTTTTGTCTCTAATGGCCCTAATTTGCCACCATATTTCAGAGCATAACTTAAAATGAAAGAAACTAAACTGTACATTTAAAAGTAAAGAAACTAAATCTCTCTGCGTAACAGTACAATCAATGCTAAGGAGTAACAGGAACTTATTTTGCAAGCAAAACTTGACAAAGTCAGTGTCAAAGTAACAGATATCTTTCCTCAATATTGTAATAAAACCAGATTAAGATCTGTTGACTCAGCAAACCCTCACCCGGACTCTGTTTTTAAGATTGCCTATGTCAAGGATTTCTTTTTGGGGTCAAAGATCATAGGAATTACTAAAGTGAAGTTTTGCAACAACATCTTTGCTCCAAATTGTGCAAGTTTATTTGGTAGGGCCTTTAGTATTCATGCCCTCAGGGGTTTTCAGACTTTGTCACATCACAACCACAAAATTTAGTATATTTTGTTTTAATTTGATGTGACAGACCAGCACAAAGTAGTCAAAGTGTGAAGTGGAAGGAAAGGGATTCATGGATTGTTTTTGTTATGGAAAAAGTTCCGTTTGTAGTTTGCCATAAGCTAGAGGACTTAGCAAACGTGTGGAAGATTGAGGGACCATGTATGTTGTCATTAATACACATTTATAAAATGTGTATTAACTCCCCTCAAGGGAGTGATGGCATCATTTTGTGTAGAAGAAACTCCCATGAAAGAACGTTAAGACAGGGAAACCATTAGTCAGGTTATCCAGGTGAGATTAAAATAAATCTTTTTGGCCTACATTCAAACCATCATGTGAGGAGGAAAAATAACAGCAGACCAGCCTGAATAAACCGTCAGCATCGTCACGGCGTGTGGTGACAGCGTCATGCTGGGGGTCCCTTTCTTCAACAAGGAAATGAAAGCTGAAGCTAAAGAAGGAGCAATCGTAGATGAAAACGTGGTGGAAGCTGCAGCGGAGTTGAGATTGGAGCGGTGGTTCACCTATCAACATGGCAACGACCCAAAACATACAACCAGAACTACAACAGAGTGGCTGACTAAGAGTATTCATGGGTTACAATGGTCCAGTTAAAGTCCAGTTCACAACCAGTCATGTACAGACACTTAACAAAAGAAGAAGATTTCCTCACCAAATGTAAGTTCAACATTAGAGATTGCTGCAAAGTTAGCTCGATGCTATAAATCTGCTGCCATCACCTGCTGGTTCAGGAGTGATTGCTGCAAATTCAGTCATTCAACAAAACAATCAGCTGCATTTCATTAGCTAGAAAACATTTTACCAACTATCATAATAAACTAAAATCACCTGCATTGTTTTATATCTAGGATCAAATTAGAAAGAATGTAATATTAACATTATTAGATTGAGTGAACTGTGTGTTTGTCTTGTAAGAGTGCATTGAGATGCCCATTGTTGTAAATCTACATAAATAAACCAAAACTCAACTGAAACCTAAAGCAAACTATATAATCTTCTAACCACCTCAAATATATACTCCCCTTTGTGTGTGTTGTGATATATACATTTCTAATAAACACATTAAATGTTGGGGAATGGTGCAAATGTTCAAGAAGCATGAACATTTTTGCTACGCACTGTAGTTGTCCTGTCAAGTGGAAAAGCAGTCTTTTAAAGGAGTTTTCTATAAACACTATACCCAAGAAACACAAAGAAAATACGACAATTCACAGCTGTACATATTATGGATAAACTAACTGAAGTAAAAGCTGGTATTTTTTGAACATTCAAAACTATTTCTTCCCTTATAAATACACAAGAAAACAGAAAATTGACCGAAAAGTTTGCAGGTGACATCTTACCTTCAATGCTCTCACAGCTGAGTGGCATCAATCTCTCGGAGGCACTCAAGTGTAGGACTGACCTACATCAACCTTTGCCCTACACAGGTAGTCTACTGTTCCTCGCTGGGCAAGAAAGCACAGTTTGGGCAACTTCAACAAGGCGATCAAAGTAGACTCTCCTGCCTCATTTAAGAGCTGAAGAAACTCGCATAATCCGACTAGAAACTGCTCACCAAGGCCAGAATGATCAGTTAAAGATCCACGGACAAAAGCGGATGAAAGGTTGTGGTCTTGACAAGGTGAAGACAACCTAATACCTGCAACACGCACCAGCCTGCAGCTACAGAAACCTGTTGTGTTTGCAATAATTACAGAGGCCGAGAACTGCTGGCTTTGCTCGGCAGGGACAAACATTGAGCAGGAGGGATATT
Organism: Xiphophorus couchianus; assembly: GCF_001444195.1. Lineage (NCBI taxonomy): Eukaryota > Metazoa > Chordata > Actinopteri > Cyprinodontiformes > Poeciliidae > Xiphophorus > Xiphophorus couchianus. Next base: position 7,432,704 of record NC_040239.1, read on the forward strand.
TATGAATACCATAAGCCAAAAACAAAGTGGGTGTGGGGTGTTGTTAAGATACTTATCTGCTGAAATTGGTTTATGAAGACAGTTCTAATCAGAAATACACAATGAAGCATGCTAAAGAGGAAAAGATAACTCTATACAACTTCTGTCACAAGGAGAATAGATAAGACTTTGGCTCATAAGAGCTATTCAAAAGTTGAAATTTGCAATTATGCCTTTGTTTACTAGATGAACACATTTAAGAGGCAGATGTTTGAAATGTTATAAAAGCAAGGAAAAACGCTGGACATTTCAGAAACAGGTAGTAGTGGGTTGTTTTTTTTTAATTGGAAGCATTTAAAATTTACATTAAAATACTGCCAATACGTCCTCTTTTTCCTCAGTCCTGTGTTTGACTGAGGAACACAAGTCTGACACAGTCTGTGTTCCTCAGACTGTGACTGCAGGGGACTTTAGCTGGTGCTGAGCACTGTTTTATCGTTAAATATAGGGGAAAGTTTAACCGTCTTTCTGTGGTGACACATAGTTACTCCAAACACTGAGATCACACCACCCGGTCACACCATGGCCGTCCTGACCCAGAGTCCCTTCTGCTTGTAACTAGTGAATGATTAGTGAGGGGCTTGATCTGTGCCAAAAACCCAAACAGGAAGTCTGAAACTAAAGAAAAACATTTGAAGTGTGATCCAGCTCATGGATGTTATATTATTGTTTACAATCAAGTATGATAAGGGGAAATTCCAGCCATTCCAGAAGATGTCCGTGGATTTATTACTGCGCTGACAATGCTGTGGTTTATGAATAACTATTTTTAAAAAAAAGGTCTGCTTGCTATACTGAAGAATTAGCATGCTCTGATATTTTGAGAAGTTAACCACTCTGGAAAATTCTGCCTTCCTAACCCTGAGATAAACTCAGGGTTATCTGGTCAAAGTCCTATTGTGCAATTTGTTCGGGTCTTCATATTTCTATTTTTAATCTCCTTTGAGTATTTCTAGCTTGGCACATTGCCATTCAGCTGACTGCTCACTTGGTTGTGATTGACTTCTTTGAAGCCTCTTTACGGTTGTTATCTGTGTAATCCCAAGGCATCTCCAAACTGTCCTGATAACCTGCAGTTTTGCCTTTCCTCACCTTTCTTCAACTCCAAATCAAATGACACTAAAAATAAATAAAAAGTAATTGGGCAGGAAAACTTATTCTAAGATGCCTATATCAAGGTGCCAGTGTCTTTTACAATATTTAGAAAACTATATCAGTTATTAAAAACAGTTATTAAACCATGAAGTTGCTAAGAAGATACACAGACCAACCATGCTTTAAGCTGCCACTTAATGGCGCTCTCCCTAATGGTAACAGGCAATGTATTCCAGCACCTAAATCGTTTAATTGATAAAATATTCTGCAAAGCAAAGATTTTCTAAACTGAACCTCACAGTCCAACCTGGAGGTCGACCTAATCCTATTTATGCCATTTTGCTTTAAAGAAAAATACTCTAGGGATCATTATAGACTTATATTAGTAATGGAATTACTAATAAGTAGCAGAAAAATAATTAATTGTAGTACCTAATAATAATTTTGTCTAATTTATTATTTTTTCTGCCCATATGAACGTTACATTAAAAGTGCATACTTAAGCATTTTTTAGCAGTAAAGTTTCTGAAAATTAAAACAACCCTTGAGCTCTATAAAGGTTAAAAATGAAAGCAATGTTTTACCACTGAAATAAAGTAGTAATGCAGACCAAATAGCTTTTGGCCAACAGCTAATAAACTCAAGAAGAAGAAGAAAAATGGCGCCAGGTTCTCAAACACAAAGAATTCAAGTATATGCTCAACAACCTGATCAAACTTTCTATTATCCAATGTGGGAAATGGATAATAGAAATGTAAAAAGTACACTCAATTATAAAACGTTACACAGTGCGCACATCTCTCCAAAGTTTTGCTAAATCTCGCAGGGGATCTAATCGATTAGCATGATGTCCCAAATCGCTACTGGATCTGGAAAAAAACCAAATAATTATAATGCATTGATGAATCGTTATATTTATCCGACCCTTAATGCTAAACTCAAAACGTTTTTGTAACTGAAATACAACAGAAGGGAAAATATATTACTAGCTAACACGCTCATCTAATGCCGTACTGAAAACGTTTTTGTAACTGAAGTATAACAGAAATGAGCTAACACGCTCATTTTAATGCTACCCTCAAATAACCAGCTCTACATTTTATCAACCAGAAAAACAACAACACCTGTCTGTGTGTCTTCTAAACACACTTACAAATATGAAGGTTTTCCAGGGTACAATGATTATAAATTACCTTCAGAGTGGTAAGAGCCGTTTACTTTCTCCTAACTGCCCAAATTCTTGTTGTCAAGGTTACCGGAGAAAAGCACAGTAAAGATAGTTTGCTTCCAAGAGCGCTCACTCCGTCATGTTTCCTCGAATACAATATAAGAAAGGTCGTAAATTTCAAAGCATTTTTTTTTAGCCATTCTCAGTCATTGAATTTGCAAACTATGAACTTATTTTCCAACTTTTTAATGTAACTTATTTTCACTATAAATTAAATAATAGTATTTAACCGAATGGCAACACACTCCCACCTTGATTTCCCACTTTATATCACTACAAAATTCTCAAAATCCTTTGGCAGAAATGCACTACTTCTTTTTTCTACAATGGCCCTAAGATGCCGTAACAGATTTTGCACGCTTCATGTATAAAAAGAAAGACATATGGTTTTCAGTTTGTTTTGGGCTTTATTGAATAAATTTATTTTCAGTAATAAGAACAGGGTCACTTTGTTTAAAAAATTTTTTGCTATATTTAATCATGTTTAAGAAAGAATAAAAAAAATTATTTGGGTGCAGAAATGTAGGCTTTGCAATAAAAGTCTCTGAATAAACTTTGTTTTACCTTTTGTTAAAACTTGGTTGTAAAAACAAAAACTTTGTGTCGTACTTTACATTTTCCTGTGTAATAAAATTATGTTGGTAACAATTTTTATCCTGATTACAAATTAAAAGAATCCATCTGCATTTATGGGACAAATTTGCATCATTGCAGTTGGGGGCCACAAAATCAGTCCAAAGGCTACAAATGGCCCCCGGGAAGCACTTTGGATACCCCAGACTTAATGGGTGGATGTGTTCACTGATTGTTCCCGTTTCACTTCTGTTTACTGGTGGTGGTTCTGATTGAGTGCTGGTTATTTGCACTCAAACATTTGTGTACTATCTTGTAGATCTACTTCACTGTCATTTTTCTTTTTTCCAGGAAGGTGCACTGCATTGTGTTGAGAGTTTGGGAAGAGAAACTGAATGTTGTTGAATATATATATGTTCCCTTTAGGGCTCCCTCTTTGGTTCTCTGCTTCAGCTGGAGCTACTGCTTTTTGGCACTGAAGGACATGTAGATGAACATCAAAATCAGCTTTCTGTTCCATCATTTCGGCTTCTTTTTCTGCGGGAATAGCAAATACGCTCATTTTATTGCAACACTCAAACATTATGTACACCACTCTCCATTTTTTAGACACGTCTGTCTTCCAAACATATAAATACTTATAAAGACGAAAGTTTTCCAAGGTACAAGGCGTATATAAATTACTTTCAGAGTGGCGAAGAGCCGTTTACTTTTTCCTAACTACCTACATTCTTGTTGACAAGGTTACCACAGAAAAATACATCAAAGATAGTTTGCTCTTAAGAGCGCTCACTCAATCATATTTCTACAAATACAATATGACAAAGATCGTTTGTAATACACTGATCAAATGTCAAACCCCAACGCTGTTTAACCATTCTTAGCAGAATGTAGTCATACAATCAGATGTGTCAAAAGTACTCACATTCTCTACTTAAGTAGAGATACAGATACTTGTATGAAAATATATTACAGTAAAAGTAAAAGTGCATGTTTTACTCAAGTAAAAGTAAAAAAGTACACGTTTTAAAATGCACTTAAGTACAAAAAATAAACAAGTAATTGTCTCCTTCAATAATGCAAAATTACATTTTATAAGTTTAAAATAGTTTAAAAGTTCTGGTCAAAATAAGCTTTTTTTTGATAACATGGACTGTGTTGGTATAAAATTTAAATATACTGATACAATCTAGTTTTTCTTCAAACCAAATCTCAATCAGGATAATCTAGATTGCACAGTTCTATGAATAAATGTAATTAGTTACTACCAAACTCTAATCCCTAATTTAATTTTATGGATAAAAAAACTATATTTGGGATATTGTTTTATATAAAATTCCACTGTTTCTCTAAATTATTCCAAATTTGCATTAGAGATAAACTGGCTTGTTCTTAGAAAAATATACATTTTCAAAACTGAAAAAAAAAAAGATTCAGTCCCAAGTTATAAAATGTAAATATAACATTTCATTGTTTCGTTGCTATTTTAAAACTATATTAGGGATAAACTACAAATAATATATATAGTGTTGTTAACATTAGCAATATTTGTTGAGATTTGGACTGTTTTTTTGCAGTTCAAATATCATGTTATGGTGTTTGGACGGGAAAATGTCAAATCTGGCAACCCTCCCGTGAGGCGCATGCGCCATGCTGGATAGAAATATGGCGCAGCTTAGACGCGAGTAGTGATGGTTTTTTTTTTTTTTTTTTACATTCTCTAAAATGCCAGAATTTCCACAGTTTATTTTTTTTTTTGTCTGTATTTCTACTCTGTACTTAAATCACTTTTTTTAACCAATATTTTATTTACTCTTGAATAATTTTTGGACAATAACTTTTTACTCGCACTTGGGTAAAATATATTTAATATACTTATATATAAACTCATACATGCTTCAAACTGGCAATCTGCACAAATTCTGACTGGTTTGGCGCTTCACTGAGATTGTCCATCCTCTACCACTGAATTATCGTTTTTAGTTAAAACAGTAACGTCACTGACATGCAATAGTAATTTTCTCTATTAGAGTTAAAGAACTTAGTCAAAATAAAATACAATTAGTCTTTATTTAAAGCCATGTTAACCAACTTGCTGATAGATCAACATATTTACATTTCAAATGTTCATTTTTTGTCACAAGACTAACTTCTGTACAGACAGATGTCATCTCATGTTAACTTAAGTTCTTTAATCATTCTGGACACATTTAAATAAAATAGAGCTGGATTTATAAACTGATGGCGTTCCTTTTCAATACGCTCATTGCTTAATTACACTGTTGTGAGACAAACAGTATAATTGCCTCTATATAAAATGTCAACAGCTCTGACTTTCATCAAGTTGTGTTTTTCCCTCCAACAACCTGATTTTCAAGGAGCTCTTAGCTAAAAGAAGGGATACTTCCGCATGTTGTGTAGTCAAAGCACAACATGAAAGAACTTAAGAAAGCCTGACAAACCACTGGTTTAATTAATCAGATAGAGAAAAATCCAGTTTCTTGAAAGGATGACTCCAGATGTTTTGACCGTTCAGTGCGAGTCTTTTATCCCGGCGGCCATTCCATCTGTCTTCCTCCCAGGACATGGATGTGAAGGTGGTAGACCGACTGAGATCCGTGCTTTCCATCATTGATCACTGCAAATTCAATGCAGGTAATTAAACAGCAATTACTAATGAATTTTATTTTCAAGAAGCGTTTTTAATCAGCTGGATGAAAGTACCTACCCACTCTGTAGCCTTCGCTAAGAGATTCCTGCTTCGCCACATTTTTAGCAACAACCAACAAATGCCCCAAGAGCTGAATGTTGGAGAGAATATAAGCAAGACTTAATATTTTTAGACAAGAAAAAAGTAAGTAATTCACTCCATCTGCTCAGGTTTAGGTTTAACTTCTACAATTTAAGATAAAATTGCAGCCTGAACCAATTTAAAGTTCCTACCGAAATACAAATTTGTCAACGCGGAAATATCGACACCTACTGGTCAAAGTTATTTTTACACAAAACTCAAACTGCATTATCTGTTGTGAGATTAAGTTTCATAAGGTTTATATTCAAACGATATTTGAAGTACCAAAATTTACAGAAAACGTTTTTGTCCGACTGATATAATTTTTAGTAATGAGTAAATTTCAGCTACTGAGTTCCGGGGTGGAAATTAGCATCCGCCACTGGCCAAATGCGGGTAAAAGTATGAAGTGGCGTGTAAATTGGAGCAGCGCATCCGCCACTGTGGCGGGTTGACAATTTGAACAGAAAAAAAAAAAAAAAAAGCTCCATTCAGTTTGAACTTCTGTCCAGGGGAGGACTGACCACCTGGGATACAGACTAATGCACATACTGTATATGTGGCGGCTCCAGGCTGTCATAATTTAACAAAAACGTACATGAAATATAATTTTTATCGACCGCGACAGCCCATTGGTTGATTGTATTGACGGACATTGGGCTGATCCAATGAAATCCCTCAGTCCTCCTTGACCCGCCCCTCCCCGTGCAAGATTATAAAAAGGGCCATTTCTGTTAACCGGAGTCCGAGCAGATACGGATATTCTCTAGTTATTTTCTAACTTTTCACATTTTTCTTAAAGACTTTTCTGTTTGCTTTTTTAATACTTTAACATTTATAATGTAGAAAAATAAATCTATTAAAAAGAGATAAGTGCCACTGTAGGAGGCAACAACTGACTAATTTAAAGATAATGATCTTACAAAAAACATGCATTTGCTAACTTAATTTCTTGTTATTTTGGGACTAAGTCACAGAATTGCAGCAGTTGGTGTCACAATGGATGCAAGATTTCTGTGAAGAGCTTCATACCTCAGCATCATCATCTTTAGCATAGCTTATTCGAGGAATGGGGACCCGTGGAATAACCAGGAAGTGAACAGGGGCCTGTGGACTGATATCCCTGAATGCCAAACACTGAAAACAGGACAAAAAATTAAAACGTTTTCATTCCCTGTGGACTAGGTGAATGTTTGCAACACTGGTCCTGCAAGTTTTCAGTTTGTCTCTGCTAATTGATGACTAATGAACGGGCTTCTGCTGAACTGAAATCATTTGATTCATATGACAATGTTTTAGAGCCAAAAAGGAGTCAATTTCCACCAAAAAAACCTCAAAAATTTTGAGATTAATCTAAAATATTTTCAAGAACAACAAAATTTCTGAGTGCCAAAAGTAAAACAATTGCAACAAACAACTCAGAGATTTTTTTTTTAGAAAAATCTTGTACATTTGTGAGTTTCTAAGTAAAAAAAAAAGACTTTTGAAACTCATACGTTTTCTCTAGAATGTTTCTGATACCAATCTCAAAATTTCTAAAAAATAAAAATTCTAGCAAAGTTTTTACTTTTTCTAACTCAGAAATGTCCCTGTTTTATTCCAGAAAACTTCTGAGTTTAATCTAAATTTTTTGTATCTACAATGGCCCTAATACCAGAATTTGGAAACATTTAACTAGTAGGTCATGTGAGTTAGTAAAACTTAACATCTTCCTGGTTCTTCACCTTGTCATCTTCATAGATAATATCTGCAGGGATGCTTTTATCAATCACTTTGGAGAAGATGGTTGGACCTGGAGAGCCGTATCTTTTGCTGGCCTCCTCTGCCAGCTTCACCTCATCACTTTTAGCGCAGAGTGATCTCTGAAATGCACAGACAAAAAAAAAACAACCCCAAACATATTAATAAAAGAAAATAAAGCGATCATTCAGGCAGGGTAGATTTGTGGATGAAGCAAACCTCTTGGTGGTGGGACACTGAAGCTTCCCCACAGCCACCAACATTGCTACCAGGGTGTGTGTTGTGAAAATGCTCAGCAACAGTAAACGAAATGAAAATGTTTATGATAATAAGCAAACGGGTTGGTTTTATAGCGGCTACCTCGGCTCGATAAACACGCTGGAGAGGGTTGAACAGACACGCTCTGGTCCCGACCAACTGCGTCCGAAAAATACTTCGAAAATACATGTCTATTATAGTTTACTGTTGATAATGTTTCAGGTTTTATCTACGTTTTGACACCAAAATGCTTCACAAACTCAGGAACTCCAAACAAAACACGCCAAGCTAATGCTGCCTTCATGTACATCTCGTAAAAATTAAACTAATCTGAGTGCCAGAAGCCAGTTTTCTAAAACAAATATTTTTAAAAAGTCAGCTTTTTAATTTTCTAAAAATAAATTCTGTCCCCGTTTTTCAAATTATTATTTACGAAAGTAATAGTAAACACATGAACACATCTAAGAATTTCAGGTCACCGGCCCCTTGAGTACTGGAGTTTGACACCTTGCAACAAAAATATCCGACGGTTTGTGAGTGGCTCTAAAGGCGACATCAATGACGTATTTAAGGGGTCGCTTCAAGAGCAGCAGTGTTTAAAGCGCTGATTAATACACCTTGCTCATAAAAGAAATTCACCTTTTAAACGTTTTACCCTTTCCAGAACTTTTATAAATCAATCATAATAATAAAAAAAATGCTTTTTTGACAAAATAAATAAATAAAATGTTTAAAAAAAATCCTTTAATTATGTGTTCACACCACATACTTACAAAGTTTCAAAGAACAAACAGAGCAAAACAAAAATAAAACAAACAAACAAATCCCCAAAATGAATCCAAAATCTAGTGGGGTGTATTGTACATACAACATAAAAATTCTGAACAAAACATTGACGTACAAATTGTTTCAAAGAAGAGGTAAACTTAAAAGCATTTTTGACTTAAAAATGGCATTAAAATTGTAACTCATTCTTGCACTTCATAAAGTAATTATTTTTTTTAAAGAAGCAACATTTGTGTAGTTAATGTTTGGATAATATCGGAATATTATTTACATCGTAGTCAATATTATGATCATTAATAAAAAATAATTATTAATTATTAACAAGTTTAACCTCTTGGATGGCTATATCTGTTAAAAGTACCCAGATAAACTGGTGAAGATCCGGCCAAATTACAAATTATCCAGATCCTCAGTTACTTTCTCACATTATAAACATTTATCCACATCCACTTGAAAACTTTATCTCAGAAAGTCACTAGTTGGATACATTTTTATCATTTTAAATTATAAGTTGAAGTTGGTACCACCACCTCTCCGTAACAGCTGGTGGCGCTATTGCACTGGTTTGTTGTTATTTAAACCTGAATAAAATCCACGAGGAAGAACTCAAAGAAGCAACATGGCGGCCCGCATAAGGCTGCCCTTGCTGCTCCCGAGAAGTTTTCCTCCACTTAGATCCCTGAAATATGTCCACACCGAAGCAGCTGCGAAGGAGCCTCAGTATCCGCCCATAGTCGCCTCTCTGACGGCTAAAAGCAAATCCGCCCGGCTGCGGCAGAACGAGGAGCGCATTAAAATGATCTCCTCCTCTCCTGTGGAGGAGAAGCTGTCCCTCATCACTCACATCCAGCGGATGAAATTTGTCGTCTACCCTCAGACATTCTCACGAAACCCGGACAGCTGGTACCAGCACTTCACCAAAACCGCGTACATCCCGGGCCTTCCGGAGAAGTTCAACCCGGGTACGGAGGGCTCCCAGTCGGCCGCGGATCAACCGGCTGCCCCTGAGATCGACGATGCTGCGTTCAATGAAATCCGAGATCTGGTCACCCGTGTGATTTTACACGAGCACTGGCACAAGATGAGGAAGCGCAAACCTTTTCTGTACAAACACCAGGAGCAGGTGGTCGGTCCCTTCCTGAAGACCCTGGTTTCTGATCTCACCCACAGCCTGGCCAAATACAACCCGCTGCTGCGGCTCTCCAGTCTGGGTACGGATGATGACGTTCACAATAAATCACCAACAAAGGTTTATTTATGGATTGCTACATTTAGACTGTATTTTTTACTGAATGGTCATTTGTGAAGAGAGTAAAGGTGTGTGATAATGCATATTTTGGTATCGAGCCGATACTATGTAAATACAGGAACCGGAGTTTTGTACATTTTATGCTCAATTACTGCTCAATTTTTCCAGTTACTTTTCTAACTGGATTGATTTGAATTGATTTAGGATCAAATTGGATTCTGTTACTGAATGTTAATTGGATCTGTTTCGACTGCATTTGTCATGAGTTGTCGTTAAAAAGTTTTTTTTCAGCACAGTTTTGTCCTGTAAAATTAATAGTGAATCTCAAAATGTAAGTCTCTAAAGCCAGTTTAATACCGACACCTCTCTGTCACCCACATAAACCAGTGTTCCTCTTTCAGTGATGGTTTTTGTTTCTGATGTTTGTTTTCTTCTTCTTCTTCAGATCTCAGTCCACAGGTGAACTTTTATTGGAGGAGGGGAAAAAGAATAATCCCGAGAGGCCACCGCAGAGGCCGACAGGAGCCAATCAGGTTTCAGATCGATGACCATCCCCACAGCCAGATCAGAATACCTCAGCAGCTACCGCAGGTTAAAAAACCCCCCATCTCTTTACAGTAGGAATAGAAAAATACAGATATCAATACATGTATTCTGTTAACTTTATTTTATTTTCCTGTCATGTGTTTCATCAGTTTGCTCCACTGGAAGCGTCTTACACAGCTGAGGTCCCAGAAATCCACCTTGCCCCCAACGTCATGCCTCTGTTCAGAAGGCAATATGACAACAACATCTTCACAGGTAAAACTCCTAAAACTAAAAGAAATAGTCAAACCTCATATCTCATATTTAGAGGCACAATAAAGGGGAATCAAATCAAGAACAAAATAAAAAAACGTTTCTATCCAAGAACCAGAAGAAATAACTTCTTAGTATTTTCGTTCACACAAGATCAAAATACTCCAAGTACTTTGTGGAAGAAGTAAGTAAAAGGTAGCCAAAGTTTAAGCTTTAATATTAAAGTATAAGTTCTAGTCTTAGTATTAGTGCATACTCCATGAGAGTATTCTTAAATAAATCAAGTACAGTTTATAAAAAGTAAACTTCAAGGATACTGCCTGTTTTAAGTATAAAATAAATACTCAAAGTAAACCTGAAAAAACTATTCTTTGCTTTTTGTATTATTATGAACTTAGAGTTAACACAATGTTTTTCATAACTCTGCTTTCCTCTGTTTTTCCAGGAGCGAAGCTGCCAGACCCAGCCTGCTACGGTCACACTCAGTTCCATCTGGTACCGGACCGGTACCACAGAGACCGGCTGGCTCGGCAGCAGCATTCGGACCAGGTAGAGCCCTTCCTCCGAGCCAATGCCGCCGCCAGCCTGTTTGCCTGGACCGGCGCTCAGGCCATGTACCAAGGTCAGAAAACCAGCATTTTACTGCTTTTCATTCTGTGATGCTGGTTTCTCTGATACTGAAGAAAAAGGTTCAAGTATTGAGAAGCTGCATATCATCACAAAATGTGTTTTGAAAACAAAATAATTTGGATTGAGCAAAAGTCACTTATTTAACTTTTTTAATTGGTTGTAAATATGACCGTTGGAGTTGCAGCTTCATCCAGTCTGGAATCTGATTCCTTTTTTTCCAGGTCGGATAAATTTGGAAAAAGAAAATATGACAATAGAAGAGTATTTATATTTCCAGATTTTATTTACTATTCCACTAACAAAATGTTGAGTTTCTCCCTTTTTGGTATTTTCTTTTTTTCAGTTTCTATTTTATTCCTTTCGTGTCATTGTTTTTCTTTCTTTCTTCCTTCCTTCTATAATTTTCCTTCTTTCCTTTTAATTTTGTTTTTCCTCCCTTATTTCCTCTCATCATTTTTACCCTTCTTTTTCTACTTCTTCCATGTCTTCCCAAACTTATAATGTCTTCTGTTAAGTTCACAGCGATTTTTAGTGTTTTCATATTTTAAAACGAACACATAAAACTGAGAAATCTTGATAGTCTGATCTGGAATCATGGAGTTAGAGGAGAAAAGAGTGATGGGTTGTTCCTTCTTCCCGCCAACCCTCTGCAGGTTTCTGGGACTACCAGGACGTCTCCAGACCCTTCGTGTCGCAGGCCGTCATCACAGACGGACATTTCTTCTCCTTCTTCTGCTACCAGCTCAACACTCTGGCTCTGTCCGTGGAAACGGACGCCAACAACCCCAGGAAGAACCTGCTGTGGGGCACAGAGAGCCTGCGTCTCTACGAGGGCGTGCAGGACGGCGCGGTGGTGGGGCTGGACGACGGCGTCCTCAGGCTTCTGGTTCAGTTCCTCATGAACCGGCCTCACAGCTGAACGGGACACAAACATGCAGGAAGCTGCTTTTTTGTCACTACAGCTGAAAAATTTGGTTTACGGTTGTTTAATCAGCCAAACTATAAACAGACTGAATGCAGATTCAGGCTTAAGATGGAGATTCTGAACAATCAGAAGCTTCTCTCAATAATACAGTTGTTTCATTTATTCTTGTTACTTTGGCATGTGAAGCTGATAACTATGACTGCGTGTCTCAGCTATTGGTGATGGGAGAGAAAAAGGAATACATTTCCACCAATAAACTCAGAACTTCTAATATTAATCTGAGAAATCTTTTAGAAAATACAAGATTTCTGAGCTTCAAAAATTGAAAATTTGCAAGATTTTTTTTTTTTTGAAATATTTGAACTCCAAAGTTTGAGAGAAAAAAACCCCTCAGAAATATTGAGATTATTTTCACAAAAAAAGAAAAAAACTTGAGCATTCCTGAGTACAAAATGTTGACTTTTGAAACTCTGAAAGATTTTCGACTTTATGGGTTTCAAAGATTTTCAGTTTTTTTAACCTAAAAAAATACACAAAATGTATGTAAACATTTTAGGTTTTTTTCCCTCAAATTTTCAACTTTTGGAGCTAAAAAATGTCCAAGTTTTTTTTTTTTTTAGAATATTTCTGAGATTAATCTCAGAATGTCTTTTTTTTGGCAGAAATTTAAATAATTTTTTAATCTACAACTGCCCTAATATGCCATTGTACAAAGCTGCTGTAAGGAGGGGCCACCAAATGCTCCCATTTCAGCTTGTAGAGAAAATGTAACTTACTGCAAAACAGTCAATAAAACATCTGCTACCCTTTGATTGCAGCAGGTTTTTGTTTGTTTGGTTTTGACTGGGAGCGGCGCATTTATTCAGATGGAAATGGTAGCACTGGGAGGAGCCAAATCTTTTCACAAATTATCTGTCTCATATTAAACAGTAGCAATTTTAACAAATATGTAAAAAACTTATTTTTTTTAATAAAAGTTGCATACTGCATCTTAAATGAGCTGCTAGTATTAATTCATAGTCATATTTGAATTAAGGAATTACAACATTTAACTTTTCCTAAAATATTTTTGAATTGAATTAAACCAGCAAAGCATTGATTCAAAGGAAAATGACTCAGATGAACTTTAATTTGTGTAGCTTTAATATTGCTTGCATATACAGTGAAGGCTGAATATGTTAATGTGACAATGATGTACAAGTATTTCAATGTGGACGTTACTCCCAAAGCTCCTATATTCAAGGTGGCAGAAATAAAGTCATTGCTGGCAAGGAGAGCACTAGCTGCGTTTCCATTGAGCGAATTGGAATTACAAAATGGCAATTCAGAAAAAAAAAACATTTCCATTAAAGGTTTTTGCATCACTTGAGTCGCGATCAACAACAACCCGATGATATCACTGGCAGAAAAGAGGAAGAAGACGACAGGAAGTAGAAGACAGATGATGGCGCAGCATGTTTTATTAAATGGTATATCGCAGGAACAAATTTATTCACCCCTCATTTTAATTGCATTTCTTATTTAATGGAAACACCGGAATTACAAAATTGAGTTTTCAGCATTACCAAAATATGGACAATGTTTTTGCCCACAATAGTCATAGAATGGCAGCTAGTTCTTTGCTTTTCCACAGTAGGTTCCATTAGCCACAGAATTGTGCAAACTAAAATTACAAAAATAAATTCGCTCAATGAAACGTTTTTAAGTTAGGATGAGGTAGATTTTCCGCCCTATTGAAATGGATATATTGCGCTAAACTGAAACACTTTCTTCGCATCATACCGGTCGCGTGATCAACAGCCGCGAAAACCTCAAAGAAGATGGCAGGAAGTAGTATTAGGATGGTTGCTTTGTTTTTTTGGACGATGTGCAGTTGACTCCACCTCGGCTCTCACATCATCACAGTTCATAAAAAGTGGTGTGTCATTTGAAATTGTTGAATCCATAGCTCTTCTGGAAAATCAAAGTCTACAATTTCCCAAAACGCCACATATGTAATCGCTCCAACGCCTGAACGTTTCCTCTAATAGACGATTATTTTTAATGACTTATCGCGTGAACAAGCCTATTCACGTGTGATTTTAATTTCAATTTCAAAATTTTCTTCAACATTAGCAGAATATCGACAAATATTAGCGTACATTTTCCATGGAAACGCAGCTAGTCAGTTGCTTTTTGAGAGAGTTAAGGCACTGCTCACAAACCACAACTCATTACATCACAGCTGCAAATGTAGGGTGGGGGTTTTCAAGCTCAAAAGAGAACAGCGGCTTCCGTTTGAGGTTGCCTTCACACCGGAAACATGTGAAGGCAACCTCAGTTTGAAACACAGAGCCGGAGGGAGAGAAAGGCTAAATGTTTTACTCCTTCAGCCGTTGCTGACAACAGGAAACATGTTGGTCAGTGAACGTCAAAACAGAAAGCTTTCGTGTGTATTAGTTGATTAGATGATGGTCATTGCACTTAGCTGGTGTTAAGGATTAAGACATTTACAAAAAAATAGCTGTTTATATGTTGCTATATAAGCTCTTCACATTCAAAAATAAAATAACAATTTAATAGATGCTTGAATTTGCTTCTTTTAGGTTTTGCGCTGTCTTACTGAGGTACTTTCCTCAGCTTCCTCATCTTCACCCTGTGGCCTGAGGCAAAAATAATTATCATCATTTTAAAAAAAGCATAATACACGAAACATAAAAATACGTGATGACTATTTTTAAAGTACTCACTGTGTGTTCTTTGGGTCTGCATTCGGACCATTAGCTGTGAATAGGGCAGGAAATTATTCACAGTAGTAGATTCATTTTATTGGTAGTTAAATATATCCATAAAATAAATAAATATTTTAGTAAAAGGGCAAATTTCTTAAGAAACTACATTTGCAGATAAGAGTAAAGGCATGAACATCCAGTCTTTAATCTGAGCACTGCAAAAACACAAACTATTCCAAGTTATTTTAAATTCAGTTCCAATGTGCAAATATCTTAGTACTTAAAATAAGACAAAATGAACAACTTTTCAGCAAGATATAGCAGCTTCTTTTAAGTCAGTCATTCCTTAATATGGATGAACAATTACTAGTTTTATTGGCAGATTATTTCACTTATGACAAGACATTTTCCCATGTTATAAGTGAAATAATCTGTAGCGAAACTAGTAATTCTTCAATAATAAGGAATTATTTATGGAAAACAAACTCCTATTTCTTGCTGAAAAATTAATTCTAAGTTAGTTTTGTCTTATTTCAAGTGTACTAAGATATTTGAACTAGAAACCAAAATACTTGGTAAGATTTTGTTTTTGCAGTGAGTACAGTGCAGGAAAAATCACAATCTTTGCAAACCATTTCTGTGTTAATTTGGCCACAATATCTGGATTTTTATTTGTTTTAAAGAGCCAATTAAAGATTTATCTCAAATCTTCTGGTTTGATAAATGAGTCCATATTGCAATGTATGCTAACAAGAGTCAAAGGGCATTTTGAAGTAAAATCATTCCCACAGCATCACAGATCCTTCTCCATACTTACCAGTAAACATAAGTTGCTCTTCCAAACTAACCAAAGCACACAGTTTCATAGCTAAAGTCAAAAAAGAGAGAAAAAACATGCATTAGTACCTTCTGCTTCCTTTTTCTTGGAATGACTCCTCTCATAGATGAGAATCGCAGTAACCAAGATGACAACTTCAACCAGGATGCTTAAGAAAGGCTTCAATGGCTCCCAGATGGTAATCACCTACAGGAGAAAATCACAAGAGGTTCATGTCTTTAAACCCTCAGCTAAACTAAAAATATCTGAAAACGTTTTTTCAAAGATGCTTTAGATAAGACGCCATCGTAAAACTAAACTGGAGAACAAAATGTGAAACCCAACGCTTATTCTGGACAAATTAAACATGGAGCTAATTTCCACCTTTTACTAACATTGGATATCAAATAACTTCTTTTTTAGCAAAATATGAATAGTTTCCCTTTAAAGTTTAAAACCTTTTTCAACAAGTGAGCTGAGTGTTTGTTTGGCTGACCTTCAGGTGCATTTTGCTGGTGCTGGTGCTGATGTTGTACACGGCGGCGCAGTGATACACGCCGGAGTCGGCTTCGCTCACATCCTTCACCTTCAGCTTCGCGCTGCGCCCGTTGACGGTGATGTCGTAGCGTTGAGCTTCGAATAGCTGCTCCTGCAGGACAACAGAATCCTACAATTATTAATAATTAAAAAGATTTAAGATTTAACTAGCAAAAACATCTGAAATATTATACAAAACGTTTTCATGCTTGTTGTATGCTTAATGCCTACACACTGCATAAACCTAAGGCTTGCGGGCCAAATCTAGCCCACCACAGGTATTTATGTGGCCCTCTAGACTCTAGAGCTGGGTTATCCAAACCATATGGGCCAAAATTGTAGATTCAGAAATACTAAAAAAAACCAAAAAACAACCTAAAATCAAGCAAATAAAGTAGCTGGGTATTTATTGTAGATGTTTACTACCTTGTATTAGGGCCATTGTAGACTGAAGAAAAGGACTAAACTTCCACCAAAACTCAGAAATGTTGATAATTCTTTTGAAACTTTCTAGAACAAAATATTTTGACATTTGATTTTCCAACATTTCCAAATATTTTGTAGAAATTTTCTGATTTTAATCTAAAAAGTTAGATTTTTTTTCTATCAAACGTCATTGTTTTCTCTAGAAAATTTCTGACTTTACTCTCATCTCAGAAATGTACTACTTACTACTACTTTAATTTTGCTTGCTGTATTTAAAAAAATACATCTAGTTTTCAGTTTCTTTTTGGCTCCATTGAATAAATTTACTTTGATTAATAAGAACAGTGTTTTCTTTCCAAACACTTGCTATATTTAACCAAGCTTAATAAAGAATAAAAGCTGATTCTGCTGCACCAAAGTTCTTTTTTCAGTGAAAGTGTCTGGATGAACTTGGTTTTACCTTTTGTTAAAAAATGGTTACAAAAAGACAAATACTTTGTGTTATTCTTTACATTTTCCTGTGTAAGAAAATGATGTTGGTAACAAAAGTCTCCATCTGCATCTAGGGGGCAAATTTGTATCATTTTTTAATTGCAGTTGAGGACCGAACAAAGTCAGGCCATGGGCCGTAAGTGGCCCCCGGGCCACACTTTGGACACCCCTGCTCTAGAAAGACATGAGTAGGACTTTAAGACAACATTTGTGTGCTTAAATATTATCAGTCAAATCAATGATGTTAAATATTATTTATTGATTACGAATCGAGGGATGGAATCACAATCTTTTTTTTTAATCCCCCAAATCTGGTGAATGAAGTTTATTTTGTACTGATTTAACTTTAATAAGCACTCATGAAATGCTATAATATTTTAGCAGTTTGCTAATTGGTAGTTTTATCAATAAATTCTGCCACAATCGGCCCCTTGAAGAAAACATCATGATGCTGGTATAAATATTACATGTTTAAAAATCTGAATAAAAAAACAGTATTTTTCTCTATAAATACTTTTACAAGAATCATCTAAACACTAAGTTTTTGGGAAAAGCAAGACTACCATTTAATAAAACCACTAAAGGTGACTTTTACAGTCTATCTGTTAAAAGTTTAACTTTATCCAACTACAGATAAAACGCGACTGTAAAGAAAGTCATGTAACGTCAAAGATAACCACTGATCTGTAAGTCCTCACTCGCCTTATCGGTGCCATTGTTCTTAAACCAGTTCCAGGTTCTTGGTACTGGTTTATTATCCTCCATCTTGCATGTCAGAACCACAAAGTCGCCCACATAGGAGACGATGGGCTTCTCTCTTCTCTCACCGATCTGCGGCACTGAAAGACAGAGCCGACACGTTACTGTCAATCTGCAGCAGGTTTCTGGAAAAAATGTATTTTTAAATTACAAAACAAGATGGTAATGCAGATGTGATCTGTACCTGCCAGAATAAAATCTAGTTCTGCTTCATTTTCAAACACACAGGTGTAATTTCCAAGGTGTTCCTCACTCACAATGTTGAACCTGAAAAACAGAGAGAAAAGATGTTAACATTTTGTTTTTATTACAGTTTTTTCTACTAAAATGTGACCCGTCTGCAGCTCTGCTAACCCAGAGGCAGGTTTTGGATTCAAAGACGTTTTTTCTAAACCTTAAAGGTGAGATAACAGCACAGAAACAACAGAACCAACATTGGATTCCACATAATAAGGTTCAAATGACAACACTGAAAAAATAAATATTAAAATATTCAGACAGTGTTGAATTATTCAGAACAGGTCTGATGATTTTTATAACATTTCAGATTATAAACCAAACCTTCAGTCGCTCCATGTAAACATATTCAAAAAAGTTCAATTTGCAAGTGAAAATGCCACCTTGCTAATCCACCTCGTCTGCTTTTGCTGCTTCACATTAAATCAACATTTATTATGTTCTGACAGCAAAAGGTTGTTTAAATAATATACTATCATGTTACTGTAATATAATATTTATTTGTAAGAATTTGAAAAGGTTTTGTTATAACATGGTAACTGTGAATATTACAACAGTGTCAAATTATTTTATTCAAACATGAAAGATATATTGTTAGAAGTTTTAAGTTTTCACATTTTAACTATCTATTTTTTGCTTGTGTTGCAGCTCTACACGTTCATATAAACTAGTAATGACAGACAAAAAAAACAAGCAGTTAGCTGATTATTTCTTTTAAAAAAAAACAGAGCATTGCAAATTAAATACAAGAAGCATTTTATGGGGAAAAATTGATGGGTATAATTTAAATTGATTTATATTGTTATTATTTTTTAGGTTTAAAATAATAA
This sequence comes from Xiphophorus couchianus, assembly GCF_001444195.1. Taxonomy (NCBI): domain Eukaryota; kingdom Metazoa; phylum Chordata; class Actinopteri; order Cyprinodontiformes; family Poeciliidae; genus Xiphophorus; species Xiphophorus couchianus. The sequence goes on from NC_040239.1 coordinate 7,451,625, forward strand.
AAACAATCCAGACACTGTTACTGTTGTAGATCTAAGCAGAAAGGGGGTCAGTTTTTATATCTCTATGCTGGTAAATTTTAGTTGTTATTGTATTCAATAATATAACATTTAAAATGTTTTGTAAAGATCCATTTTCCTAAAACCAATAAATGTTTTTTTTTTTATTCCAGTTTGGGTTAATTTTGAGCATGTGTGAATCACTTACACTCGTTTGAGTGTGTACTGCTGGTTCTCTGGGTCCACTGGGACTCGGCTGTCCTGAATTTCCACTCCGCCTTTTCTCCAGTAGCCAGTGATGTTGGGCTGTTTGTTCTGGTTACCAGTCCAGATGCACTCCAGCGACAGATTGACAGGATTCAGCAGCTCAACATTCTCAATTTTATTGTCGCCTGAGTAAAAGCAAACATGACATTGACATTTGTGAATAAAATATAAGAATTTCCTCATTAAATCTTTAGATAAATGTAAATATTTTGACCTGTGAGGTGGACGCTCTTGGTGTTCGTTGGAAGAGAGCTGACCGGAGCCAATTGCGTCGGTGTTGGACCCACAGTTTCTGTCAGCAGAATATATCATTATTTGCTAGTTAATCTACCCTTCGGATTATTTTAACAGTGTGTAATCCACTGTAGTATTTCTAGATTTAAAAGCCTGTATTACCAGTTCGCCGTATTTTTGTTCGACAAGACCTCCCCTCTCTCAACATGAACACACTTGGTGCAAAGCAGAGAGGCGGACAACGTATGCATATGGAGTATGGAAAGCCATGTGTGCCATAAATCGCCACTTTTGCCACATATCTGGCTAAAAAGCTGCACAAAATGTTGGGTTAATACTTAGATGATTCAGATGTAACTTTGCAAGCCAAAGTTGTGCTATCACAGTATTTCTCTCGGTAGCCTTTTTAAAAAGCCGTAGCAGTTTACTCTTGTCATTATCTCATTAACTTTAGTTCTTAACAGCTGACCGAGACCTGCTGAGTTGTTTTTTTGTTCTGTTTTTCAGAGCGTTGTGTGAATATGCTGGGCTGTAAATGTGTTCCACCTGCAAAACTCCATCTGTGTCTTTTTACACATGGATTTTTAATTCTGACTTCATTTTTGCTTACTACATAAACAATTGGTAACAGCCAGGTTGGGTTTATTATTTTCTGATAGAACTGGAAAAGCATATCCTTTAATTTTCCCATGACTGGAGATCCAGTTTTGGAAATGCCACCCTAAAGATCCAAACATGGTGCTGCTGGAAGCAGAGGTTCAGATTACAAGTAAAATACAGTTTTCAACACCACTGCAGAGAGCTTCAGGTGGGTGTACCGTTTTGGTTATTGGATCTCTTCCCAGTAGACCAACAGTTTGAGCAAAACTGAGAGTGAGGCCTCAGAATAGAGGGACACATATTTTAACTGATTATTAGCAAAACTCAGCTGGAAGCTTTACTTTAGGGTAAAAAAATAAAAATTACAACTCTCTAACTGCTTACTAAAAAGAGAGTATACACTGTTTGGTTTTCCTCAGGCACCTGTGGTGAACATATTACTTTTCTCTGGAAATATTAGGATTAGGCGTCCAGGTGAGGTGTTCTAGGCACGTCCCACCGGGAGGAGGTCCAGGGGAAGACCCAGGACATGCTGGAGGAACTATTTCTCCCGGCTGGCCTGGGAACGCCTCAGGATTCCCCCGGAGGAGCTGGAACAAGTGGCTGGGGAGAAGGAAGTCTGGGGCCTCCCTTCTGAAGCTGCTACCCCCGCGACCCGACTCCGGATAAGCGGAAGAAAATGGATGGATGGATGGAAATATTAGAAAATTAAAAATTGTTCATTTTGACAAACCTTTTGTTAGCTTGGAAACTATTGATGTGAGCTTATATATAACAGATTTATTCTGTTTCTGCAGGTTTGTCTAATTTAAAGTGTTTCAGATCCTCAAATAAAGTTTAATGTGAAAGCTTAGCTCCGCCCCAATTTTTACTAATGTGGGTGGAGCCAAAATACACTGAGGGGCGTGGCCAAGTCTAAAGCTGACTGGAGGGGTGAAGCACGGCTAATAGGGTTAACAGTTTTAGGCTAAATATTGTAGAATATTTAGCCTAAAACGGTGAGATTTTACACAAAATCTCACCGATAATCTCAGAAAACTAAAGTCAGAATTTTGAGATTAAACCTACAATTCTGATAAAAACATTAGAGCAAAATCCTCTCTAATTAACTCTCTAATTAAAGGATTAGTTAAAATTCTAAGATTAAAGTCAGAATTTAAACCTTCAATTTTCAAATTAAAATTTAAAATTAAATTAAGATTAAAGTAAGAATTTAATCTTAATTTTCAAATTAAAGGCTTTGAAAATTAAGATTAAAGTCAAAATTTAATCCTTAAATCTCCAATTAAAAGATTAAAGTCAGATTTCTGAGATTAAAGTAAGAATTGAATCAAAATGTTCTAATTAAAGGATTAAAGTCAGAATCTAATCCTTTAATATCCTAATTAAAGGATTAAAGTCAGAATCTAATCCTTTGATATCCTAATTAAAGGAATAAAGTCAGAATTCTTTCTTTCTTTCCAGTGGTCCTAATCCTCTTCCGTAGTAAGTTTTAAATGATTTTATTTTTAGTTTCTTAGTGTTTTAAAGGGACGTTGTCTATTTATCTTTAAGTAAAGAAAAACAGTTTATTTTGGTTAAATTAATAATTTTAGCGACCCATTGAAGTATTTCTCCACTCTTAGAAGACAAGAACACTTTCCCTGGACATTTAAAAAAATCACATTAATCCAAAAACTTCAAACTTAACGACATGTGGCGTAATCATACGACAATCTTGCTACATTTTCCTGTCAAGGTTACAGGAACACTCAGCGCCAACCTGAAGGAAGAACATCAGAGTCTGATCAGAAATCAAACCAGCAGGTGATTTACCTGAGCTGGTGAGTCTGCAGGTGGCCAGCGTCAGGAGGATGTTGATGGGAAGCTGCTTCATGGCTGATGTTCCTCTGTCCTCTGTGGGAGAAGGTCTGTGTCCCCGCCGCTGCACCGCCCCTCCTCCACCGGCTCCTCCGTGACGCAGCAGTGAGATCACTCTGCATCCTGTGTGTGGCAGAAGAAGATGACTCCACCCGTTATTGAGTCAGACAGCCTTCAGGTCCTCATGCTGCACTGCAGGGTGTTTTTGTCCTGCAGGGAAACTCGTGGAAAGGCAATTCTGTCTCAAATGCATCATTGGAAAAGTCGATAAAGCCGCTACATTCTGCTGGAGAGCTTCTTTCTGTTATCTGAGAGGATCAGGCAGGAGAGTAACATGAGCAGGCGGCCTCCCTTTGTGAGCCGCACAAGGACAGGGAACTGTTCTGTTATGAAACCAACTAAATAAATGATGCACTGTGGCTTTATACAGGAAATGAGCATTTTTAACAGTAAAAAATATAGTTTTTACTGTTTAGTCCACTAAAAAAACAAATACCGAGTAATATTCACTGTTTTTTTATTATTTCTAATTTCTATGGGATTATCTTTATGTTCTTTTTCTTTTATTGTTTGTCAGTGCTTTTTTTTACCCTTACCTGTCTTTGGAAACTAAACAAAAATCTTGCAAAGTATTTTTGGTTTAATTTCTAGTGCAAATATCTTAGTACACTGAAAATAAGGAAACTAACTTTTCATTAAAGTACAGAAGCTTGTTTAAAGTAAATAATTCCTTAATATTGATGATGTAATACTGGTTACACTGGCTGATTATTTCAATTATGACATGGAAATAATGTCTTGCTATAGGTGAAATAATCGGCCAATGGAAGCAGTAATTTTTCATAAATATTCAGGAATTATTAACTTAAATCAAGCTCATATTATTATTTTTATTATCTTATTAGTTAGTTTTGTCTTATTTCAAGTTTACAAAGATATTTGAACTAGAAACTAAACCAAAAATACTTGGTAACATGTTGTGTTACTTTATGGAAATGATTTTGTTCCTCTGGTCTGTAACACAGCTGGAAACTTTCTCAGTCATGACAGGCAGTATTTTTGACTCCAAGGTTAAAACTTTTCAAAATCCAGATCTTTATGGCTTTCATAGGGAAAATGTTCAAGTCCAAACAGGTTTAAATGAAAAATGAATGCAAGATTTGTCCCGACTCCGGCTGTAATCCACACCTTGTGAATCTGTCAAACTCTTGGATTGGTTTTGTTTCACAATCCTCTCAAAGGTGCAGATTCCTTCCACTAAACTTTCCATTACTGCGCTTGGATACAGCCAGTTTCTTTTCCAGTGATCATTTGGGGTTTATCATCCATGTGGCGACAGAGTCTGCTGGATGATTTGGTCCTGTAAGCTAAAGTATGCAATAAAAAAAATAAAATAAATCTTAATTGCATTTTTTTTATTGGTCTTATGTAATTATTCAAGGTTTCAGGGAAATAAATTTGGTTTCACTTTCTGAATTAAAAACTTACTAAAAATATTTTGGGTTAATTAATTGAGAAAAACTGGAATATATTTTGTTCTTTCTATACAGAGTGACGATCAAATCCACAGCAAACACAAACTACATTCAACAATGACAATTTACAAAAATACATTTTTAAAATAAAACCTTTACGCACAAAGTTTTATGTAATTTTTTTGTGTGTTACCTCACAGAGGTTTTGCGTTCCCATGTAATAATGTATTCAGTATTCAGTTCATGCAGCATCATGGAAGGTTTTCTAAGGCTTTTCCAGGTATCATTTCATTTTTGAGTTATCTAAAGTTTTACCTATTTTTCTTTTGGATAAATGCACCACAAATGTATGTGCAAAAAGCCACAAAACATGAAAGATAATACATAAACAACCGTGGACAACCAATTAATAGATTAATTTTCAACCAATTTTCAGCTCCAACAAGTTAAGAATGTAGAAACACATTTTTATTTAAAGTTTAATGTACAGGTTTAACTGACATATGATTGTTTAGAAAATCACGACAGTGTGTTAGGGCCATTGTGCATACATAAAAAAGTTGATACATTTCCTACAAAAAAACCTTCTAGAAAAAAACTTAGAAATTTCTAACTTTCAAAAGTTTAAACTTTGCTGTAAAAAAGCTCAGAAATTTTGAGATTAATCTCAATTTTATAGAAAAAAACTTTGGAAAAGATTTGGAGAAATTTCTAAAAGTAAAACATTTCCAACTTTTAAAACTCAGAAATTTCCAAGTTTTATCTAGAAAACATGAGTTTTTCTAGGAATTTTCTGACATTTCAAACTCAGACATTTGAAAGATTGTTTCCTAGATAATTTATCAAATCAATCTCAAAGTTTTCTGAGTTTTTTCTAGCAAATCTTCAACATTTGAAACTCAAAAATTTACAATTTTTTTCAAGAAAATTTCTCAGATTAGACTCAAAATATTTTTGCCAAAATGTACCTTTTATTCTTTGTACAGTGGCCCTACAATATAATTTATCGCAAGGGAACACAATTCCTTTGTCGGGTAAAAAAAACCAAACTCCCCCATGTCCCCTGTAGGGGGCGCTGTAAAATCTAAATACAGCCTACTAATGCTCAGAAATTCAAGGGTAAAGAAGGTAATTTAACAGCAGCAGAACAGAAATCCGTCCTTTGAGCGAGCTGGAGGCTCCGCGTCACTGAGGCTGAAGGTGCAGGCTGCTGATGAACACGGCCTGCAGCTCGTTGATGTCCTCCGTCGCCTCGATGGGGATGCTCAGCTTCCCCGGGGAGCTCAGGAGTCCGTCGGACTCGTAGGTCCGGTCAAAGTCGCACTGACTGAGCTGGTCGTAGCAGGAGAAGCCGCAGCCGCCCGCTGCGCCCTGAGCGTGCTCGCTGATGTGCAGGTAGGGGTGCTGCGGGGACAGGCGGCTGTAGTCCTGGTGCGACCCGTGGTGCAGGTGGTGCTGGTGCTCTGGGCCCGGGCTGTGGCAGGGGCTCTGGGACGGGCTGTGAGGCATCATGCAGGTCTGCAGGCAGCTGTTCCGCCGCACGGCCCGGTGCAGGTCCAGCCGGGCGATCAGCGGCTTCCCGATGTTCACGCTTTTGGTCCAGAATATGGGATGGTCATCGTCCATGGCTGCAAACGTTCCCTGAAGGCAAACGGTGAAAACCAGCTCCTCCTGTTGAGGGAAGGGTTAGCAGAGAGAAAAAATGTTTGGAAAGCAAAATCAAAAGTTTGAATAAAAAGCTTAAATAGACATTCAGGCCTGGAAGGAGTGCAATAACTTTGGTGTTCTGTTGTTTTTAAACTGTTGTGCATGTAGTCTACATTTTTAGCTGCTCATATGTAGTTGTATACACTGCAAAAACACAAAACCATACAAAATAATTATCTAGTTAGAAATAAGACAAAACTAACTAAAAAGTAACTTTCCAAGCTTATTTTAAGTAAATAAATTTTTAATATTGATGATAAAGTGCTTGTTCCATTGACAAATTATTTCATTTGTAACAAGACAATTTTCCCATGTTAAAAGTCATGTAAAGACAAAGAAAACTTCATATTTAGAGCATTTGAGGAATTTCTACAACTGAAAAGGCAGAATTTTGCTAAAATTGTCGCTTGTGATTAGAAAAAGTATTTGAATCCTTAAACATTTCTTTTGTTTTTTCAGATAAAATTAGCAAGATAAAAATGTTTGGGAGGACATTTAAGGTGCTTATTGTGTTTTTACCCTGAGTTTCTGCAGAGAGCTGAGTCTGGTGTAGAGGCAGTGCTGCGGCAGGCTGCTGGACAGCAGGTAGATCCCCGTCTCCTCGGGAGTCTCTCTGTTCATTTCCTTTGGATCAACATCAAGGTCCTGCAGTAAAAACAGCAGGATTTCACCTTCCAACTCAAAATATTACAAAACATCTGTAAGGTTGTCAAGAAGAGCACATTGCAGCGTGCAGACCAGAGAGAAGTCGGTGACGTGAGCCTGGCAGAAGGACATGTCCTCGGGCTTCTTCACAATGTGGGTGTAAATGACGAGAACGTTGGAAAACTCTGCAGCAAAGCCCAGCTTGATCTGAGCGCCGCAGTCAAAGTTCAGGCTCATGCTTTCAGGAAGCTCTGAAACAACAAACAAACGTTTCAAGTTTATTTTGTGTACTGTTATTATTCAGGGCTGAAGCGATTAATCGTGATTAATCAATTAGTAAAATAATCGTCAACTAATTTAGTAATCGTTTAAACGTTTACTGGATTATACAGACTCAAAAAAGTAAGTTAATTTGCTGAATTTATTAAGCTAAAATGTACAAGGAAGATTTTTATTTTGCATTTAAGATAAAAAAAAACTTTAAACTTCACCTGGTTCAAATTCTGTTAAAAAAAAAATCAATTTATCATCTATTACCATCCAATTATTAATTGGTTAATCCAAAATTAATCAACAAACCAGCCTCACCAACCTATATTCACAGATCAGCTGAGACTGAATAAACCAGAGGAATCCCAGTATATTAACATTATTTTTTTTTAACAAGACTGATTACATCAAGGCATAATTTTGAACCACAATGTTTAACTTAAGGCTTCCCTGACGATGGATAAGAAATTATTAGACACTTTTAAAATACTTACCGTGAGCTTTTGCCCACTGTCTGCTGTGAGCGTGAACGAGGTCTTCACTGTCGCCGGGCAGAATGGGGTCGGTCAGTGCCCTCCTCTCTGATAGGCTGCTACGGATTTCCAGAGCCTGCTTTCCCTTTGTGGCGTCAAACTGACCCATGTCTGGCCAGAAAAACATCCCAGGAACAAAAAGTGACTCAAACGAGAATAGTAAAGTTTTTGTGAGCATTTAAAGCAGACCTAATAAGCAAATTTCACATTTATCACATTTCCATATCTCCGTTTGGGTCTCAACTGCTTCTAAAAGCAGCCAAAGTGTTTTAAAAAAATCACCCAGCAGTCTGGCAATAAATTAATGTTTTTTAGTGTTTGGAAAATGAGCCGTTTCAAAAATCTCCTAATTTTTAAGTCACATTTGGCACTGTGCTGTTACCTAGCAACACCAGCAAAGGCCAGCCCGTTACCTAGCTCCCAAGCAGAGCTCCAGCATGTTTGATCAGCTGGTTTTACTGCTGTAAGCTCTGTACATGGGCTGTTTTTAAAGACAAGTGTTTTGTCTTGTTGGTTGTGCAGAAGGCTCTACTAATTCTTGTCAAAGACGTACAGTTGTATAATTGTGGATCTGTTTGTGGATTGTGGCCAGCAGCAGTTTATTAGTATTTAAAGTGACAAGACGCCCTAAAACAGCTCATTCTAAGAATGATTTTGTGAAAAAAACATAAACATGTTTTGAACAGGCTTATTTTAACCTGTTCACGAAGCATGATACGTCACATTTAAAGCTTAAATGACGCCATGGTAACGCTTCATAATATGTTCACCAACAGTACCCTCATGTCACTTTAAAACCAACCACCCAAGCTAACAAATCCTGCTCTTGTATCTATTATGTTATAAAAACCCAATTTAGTGATAGCCTACATTCCCCAACACTTGACTTTTGTGTTTTGCACAGCTTCTTTTCCTTTTCTCACCTTCTGCCACTCTGTCAAGCACCACCGTGATCTTCTCGTCATCCAGCAGCCGTTTCTTTAAAAACTTAACGAACACGCCGTTGGTGAAACCCGTGGAGCTCAGCTCAAAGGCCTCAGCGTCCTGGCACCTGCATTACCACTCAAAGAATAAATTATTTAATTTCTGAGAGAACAAAAAAAAAAAAAATTAACTGAAATCACAACATCTGCTGGAGACTTACGTCGCATATCCAAAGACAATGTTGGCCGTGACTCTCAGGACGATGTTCGGAGTGCTTTCATCATGAATATTCCTAAAAATAACGATTATATTTATAAAGAAAATAAAATCCAAATTGTATGGAACAAATGAACATTATCAGATGTGTAGACTGAAAACATAATACTTTTTAAAACAGCGACTGTACATAAAGCTGAACCTAGTTCAGTACATGTTGTTTTGGAAGAAAAAAAAAAATCACATTTTATACTTTTTTGTACTTCCATTTGGATTTCTATTGCTTCTAAAAACAGGCTAAGCGCTAGAAACAAAAAAAACACCCAGCCATTTTCTGGCAATAAGTTCATGTTTTTGGTAAGCCGTTTCAAAAACCTTCAGTATGTAAATTTACATTCCGGGGCATCGGACCATTGCCTAGCAACCAAAGCCAACCCCTTACCTACAAACAAAAGCGGAGCTCCAGCTCATTTGGTCAGCTGGTTTTACCACTGTATGCGCTGTACAATGGCTACTGGAAAAGACAAGTGCTTTGTTGTTGACCTACCATCCAGAAACCTCTTGCTGGATTCTTGTTGGTTGTGCAGAAGACTCTACTAATGCTTTTCAAAGATGTACGGTTGCATAAATGCGCATCTGCTTTCTGCCATTTTCACGTGCAAATGTAAACTATGAGTTGAAGGACGTGGCCAGTGGCAGCTTATTTGTATTTTAAGTGACAAGACGCCCTAAAACAACTCATTCTGAAAGGAGCTTGAAACAGGCCGAGATGACATTGTCTCAGAATGATTTTGTGCAAATGTGTAATGAACAGGTTCCGTATAGCCCATAGATCTATCCTAACCTGTTCAAGGAAGCTTAGTAGAAGTAGAGGTGATGGCCTCACCTTTTTCTGCACATGTCCAGCAGAAAAACATTGAGGCCCGTTTCCTTCTCCTGCATCAGCTTCAGAATGCTTTGCACACACAGGCAGTTGGCGGAGTGGTACGGGTTTGGTGCATCCACCGGCACCATGAAGCTGTTTCCGTAGTTCTCATATCCGTGTCCAGCGTAGTACAGCAGACCTGAGGATGGAGCAGTGTGTGTAAGTCAGCACTCCCGAGAAGAGAATCTTCTCACTGCAGCCAAGAAATAATGTTAATAGTGAAATGCAGTTTCCCATTTGCATTAAGTAATAATTTCAAACACCTCTGTATCAGTTATTTGATTCTTCTCAAAAAAGAATTACACTTAGTGTTTACATTTGATGTGCTTTGAGAAAACCCTGCCCCAATGTCCAGAATAGAAACGTGAATCAAATCCAGAACACTGGAAATCTGGGTATAGAGATCGACTCAGACCCGAACCTTCAGAGTAACATGAAGACAGTTACAAAGTGGGTCTGAAGAACATTTCCAGGCTTAAAGAAATAATCTCTCAGCAAGATCTAGAGAAACTCATCTATGCCTTTATCTTTAATGGCACCGATTACTGCAACAGTGTCTTCACAGGACAGCTGCAGCTGATCCAGAACGCCGCTGCATGGAGAAGCAGAATTCAGTTTCTAGGCTCCACCGATCTGGAACAAACTTCCAGAAAACTGCACAGATGATGAAACTCTGAGTTTCTTGAACTCAAGGCCAGAGTTGCCTTTGGCTTTTGACTAAATGTAATGTTTCTTGCTTGTTTTATAATACATGGTTCTCATGTCACGAAACACTTCAGGGAACTTTGTAGCTGACAGACATCTTGGTAGGTATCCGTGACTAACTGTGATGACAGTTCCTATGGAGTTGCTATGGCAACAATTAAGCTGCAAGCTTAGAACCAGCTCTCACTTTGTTCCTATCTAATTTATAAACAACATAAGGACAATACAACTATTACTCTATTTCAATGTTTGAGTACTTGACTTTCTTTTTGTTGGTCTTGAAGTCGCGGTCCGTCTATGTGAATCCCTACCAAGATGGTTCAGTGGTGTGGACATAGGCGTAGGAACCAGGGAGGACGTGGCCCCCCCAATATTGGAGACAGTCACATTCGTCCCACCCAACAATTTCACCACAGTTGCAAAGAATTTTGAAATCTTCCACTTGCGTGCTTTTATTTTGAAGGCAAACCACAGCGCTCCTAACTCTTACCCCTCCCTCCTCTGATGAGGTCTTCATTTAGTTTATTGAAATTTGTTTTAATTTTTAAATAAACTAAACTATTTTATTATGAGAAGAGCTGGTCAGGGAAGACATAGGTGAGCCAGGTGGAGTTTCAGGGTGTGAAGATATAAAAATTATATTAATTACAATAGAACCAAAAAGGAGAACAGGTGAGGACTGATGTCAGGTTGATTTCTTTCAACGTTTCAATATTTTTTTCATTAAAACCGCACTACAAAGGTAATGGTTAGGAGACATGAAAAGAAAAGCGCTTGAGGAGAGGTTTAAAAATAGATGAGTGAAAATTTTTGCTATCAGAAACGGGCTACACAGTAAATAGAGTGGAGATGTAAAATAATGTATACATCTGAAAATTTAAATAAAGTTTAAATTCTCATTTTGTATGATAAAAACATACTTTTTTATATTTAGTTAATTCACAGTCTGATCCTGTACATCACTGTAGTGCCTGTTGTAAATACATGAATCCATGCAGGGACATCAGGCTGCAGAGAGTCAGAGGGAGGCAGAGACAGAAACACATATCAGTAGATATTTTAGTTAAATGTTTGTGGCTGAAAATGACAGTAGAAAAAAAAAACATTTAGACATTTTCCCTCAGTGTTTTTCATGGCTCATGTTTGGTAAGTTGCTGAATGCAGGGCTGGAAAGTGAGACTGGGTTATCAGTGAGGCGCTAAGGTGTCTGTTAGATGTGAAAAGCATAATTTTTATTTATTTTGTAGATCAAACTGTTGCACTGATGTAGAGAGTTGTTCAAGAAGAACAAAACTTGATTTTTAGATTTTATTTTTGTTGGTTAAACTGCTGTATCGAGTTTAAAACTGCTGAGTCCTATTTTATGAGCTGTTTTTTACTTCGGTATTAGAAAGAGGCAGAACCTGTTCAATTGCCAGCCAACTTATATCAATGCATTTTGACCAATAATCAAATGTCTTTTGACCAATAAAATATATCAGAATCTGGTAGCTTGTGTGTGCTACCACCGTATTTAGCTTTCTAGTTGTGAGGCAAATGATAAAGTGAGTGTTCAGTCCTGGAATGATGATCATTATGCTTTTTTCTCTTGCTCTCGGTGAAGGCGGACGCTTTTTTTCTCTGCTCCCTCCCTGCCCATGCCTGCCCTGCTTGCTCTGTTTTTTGTCTTTTTCTATATTTGTGGAGCCTTTCTTTGGTCAACCGGTCTCTCAATGCAATTGATCAACTTTTCTCAACGAGAAGACTGGGCGCAGGAGAGCCCTCTTGTCCTGCAGGGACACACCCGGCGGGAAACACCCTGGATTTATTCATGATAACAGGATTTCTGCTGTTTGGAGCTTGCGAATACCTGGCTTATCGACAAATTTGTGACAGACTTGGCCAAAATAGCGAACACTCAGGCTGTTGGTGTAGACAGAGACACAAATTGGATGTGAGTGTTGCTGAAACTCGCAGCCCAGCTGAGGACTCTTAAACTCACTAACGGGATGGAAACGATCTTGGAGAAGTTGCTAGTTTCGGCTCAGTGGAACGACCAAACTAATTTGGATGATTGGGAACTGAGACATATCGGAGAGACTTTAGGGAAGATTGAAATTTATAATCTAAACAACATAAGACATTCTGTATCTGAATTGGCTCTCCCTGTGTTGGCTTGGAAGGGCTGCATATTTCCAATCTCCTTGAAGATAAGTAAACATAACGCTCCTTCCCACTTCACCCCCTCCTGTTATCCATGCAGCTGTGGAGCTGAGAACTCCTAAGGACATTCCTCGATAACATCTTTATGGGACTTCAGCCGGGAGGCTGAGCAACGTGGTTTCATGGCCCTGTGATGTTACCGCCTTCACTCATGTCTTTGTTTTGCCCTTTGTTTTGTCTGAATGTTGCCATTTGCCCTAATGTGTCCTTTCCTCTTTTTTATTTTATTTTGTTATAAACTGTGGAGTACTCCCTATTTAACCCAGAAAATGATTATTTTAGTTTATTAGTAATATTAGAAATTGTGGAGTACGCACTATTTAGATCAATATTATACAGCCCAGAAATGGAATCAGAATTAGAATTAAAATAACTACAAACTTAAAATCCAGAAATACTTAACATGAACAGTCACTACTTAGTTACTTTTATACTAGTGCTTTTTTAGAAACTGTGACTACTTACTTTTAACCCAGAAAAGGATTTAGAACAAACTTATAATTTAGCTCATTTTTTAGAAACTGTGGAGGATTCTCTATCTAGACCAATACAACGCCATCATTATTTAGAAACTGTGGAGTACTCACTTTTAACCCAGAAAAGGAACTAGATGAATCACTCTTTAGTTTATTTTAATAGAAACTGTAGAGTACTCACTATTTAGATGCAGAGACCAGAAGCCCAGAGGACACTTTTGGATCAACATTGTTAGACTATTTTTTAGACTCCTGTTCTCCCAACCCAGAAATGGAATTAGACCAGAGGATACTTAGTAACCCTGAACAGGAGCAACTAGCTTACATACTTTAGATCAACATTAGATTCTTTTTCTTCTTTTGCTTTGTTATTTTGTTTGTATTTCCTTTTAATTCCCGTAAAGCACTTTGTATTGCCTTGTTGCTGAAAATGTGCTATATAAATAAAACTACTTTTACCTTTACGTGGATGCATAACTTTAATCTGCTTATTGGATTGTAAACAGTAACGTGTTCGAATACTTGTTACTGAAACAAGGGGCCAGATTAGAGTAACGCGTTACTGACGTGTTGATGGCACAATTGTTTATGACATTTCTGCTCAAGCTATTTACTGATCGGTCAGGTTTCCGATATGCCCCCCCAATGACAGACTCGTTCCTACGCCCTTGGGCTTGGATCACTTCTGTTTTTTTTGAGAACTCTGTACTAGTTACTGTATTATGGTGTTATGGTGTAGAGTTCTTTGAATTGCCTTGTTGTTGAAAGGTGCTTTAGAAAGAAACTGGACTTGACTTGAACGCACCGTAAACCCCCTTATGCAGCAGCAGTAGGAACTCGTCCACGGCGTTCCTCATCTCCGACTCGGTGAGGTCCAGCAGTGAAACCACTTTGAAGTTCAGCTGCCGCAGGAGGTTGGTGAGGTCATACACGTCCACCATGGGGGCCTTGAGCTGCGGGTGGTTCTGGTACGACAGGTTACCGATCAGCAGGGCCACTTTGTCAGTCGCTGACGTGAAAGATGGAAGGAGATAAAAACAATATGGACTTAATCTGTTACATCAGGCGTTCATATTGAACTCAGCAACCATCCCAGGCAACAGGAAGTGGTTTGTCCCCATGTTTTCTTTTTTTCAGCAGATATGTTTTTGCATATTAAAACATTGCTTGAATTTGTTTCTCTGTGCGTTACATGGTATCCAGCTCAGCACAGAATGTTTTGTGAATATAACAGATCTCTAAAGGAACAGCCATGTTTACTAGGAGCAGTTCTGTCGTTCTGTGTGATTTGAAAAAAAAAATCTCCAATAAGAATATTTGCTTAAAAATAAATACAGGCTGCTACAGAGGTGGATAACAAATAGGGAAAAAACAGTTAATACACAAATATCTTCAAAGAAAACTGCAGTTTTCACATTTATTACTCCAAATATTTATTACAAAGACAATTCTTATGTTTTCCTTTACTGCTTCATCAAAACATCCCTCTTCGTAGTTGGACTCAAGCCTAATTTAACTTAAAGAGGCTAATTAACAAAACGTGCATGTCAGGACAGACCTGACCCCACTACTGTGGTGTATTTACTTAAACATTGTTAGTTTGTGTCAATCCAGTCCAGACTAAAGTTAAAAAAATAAATCAGTGTTTTTGTCTTGCTATTTTTTTACTTCTAAACTTTTCTATAAAAAATTCAAACTCAGGACATATGTGGATGGGTTTTTCCTCTTTTCTTACTTGTTCAAACAAGAACGCACATGTTCAGATTGGAGTGACTGAATGCTGATAAGGTCAGCCTCTCTGGAATAAGTACAGCTTTCTTATACTAGAATAAACCCTTTCAGCCTCTTTCATAAAATAGGGTTGATTACTTTGACAATAAATCAATAACAATATATAACGTCACAGGCATATATTTTATCAATAGATAATTGGTCCGATAGCATAATCAGTATTGAATATATAGAATATTAATTAAACTCCGATCCAGATCCGCAAAGTTAAGACAGGTTGGTGGCATCAACTAATTCACTCACTCTTTGGTTACCTAGCAACAACCTGCTGAGTAACTGGTGCAGAAGCAGTTTAAGGTTTTGCCACCGTGCTTCATAACGCGCTTAGAAATACATAAATAAATAAAATAAAAAACAAGTGTGGAGTGAAAACTGTGGCTAAAGGAGAGATCACAACACAAGTTTGGTAGTATTTCAAATATTTAAAACAAAAAACTAATCAATAGTTGTCAATCCCTAATTTTATAAAACACATCATGATATGTTTTTTCAGCTATAAAACTATTAAAAGTTAAATCAGAGAGCAAAAACGTCTTAGTCAACAAGAAGGAGAATCAACCACATAATTTTCACTTCTATACTTTACCTAAACTCAAGTTGTTAATGGTTTGTAAATAAGGCATGTGCTGCATATAAAAGACAAGCTCCTGCAGAATGTGTCTTAAAATTGTACTAATTTTCTACTCAGAAAATAAGAACCACATCTTGTTTTTGATTACAGGTGAAAAAGATGATATATTTAACATCTTTGCCCAAAAGTATTTACACATCCCAGGGTGAAACATGTGGATTCTTGAGTAGCTGGACTTGTTTTTGGAAGAAAAATCATGAGATTTGTTTAAAAATTAAAAACAGAACAACCAGCTTTAAATTTAGTTATTTCAATGAGATGCAGTGTGTTTGTTACTGATATTACAGACATTTTAAAATAACATAAATTAATTTGAATATGTGAAAATTTGAAGAATGATGGAAATAATTTTCATTTGGATTTATCCCTTCTTTATCAGAACAGGTCAAATAAATGGAGTGATTACACAACTGAAACTGTCTGACATGCGACACTTTGAGGGGTCTGCCACTTTTAAAATGAATTCTGAAGAAAAAGTGATAAGAATCAAAAATGTATTAAAAAAAATACAGAGAGGGGAAGGAAGTAGATCATCCTGTGATGAACACCAGTGACATTTGTACTTGTTGTTATTCTGCACATCAGTCACTTCTGAGACATGAACCTTTTCTTTCCTGCTGATAATTTTCGTATTAAATGTCAGTTTAGATTGTTTTTCCTTCTTTTTAAATTAGCAGGATAACTCTGGGTGTCTGCTACAATGTGGCTGACGATATACATAAACACATATACATATTCCTTCAGAATTCACCATGAAATTGATGTTTTCTCAGTAAAACTGTACATCAACCAAGCATAAAAGCAAACATTTGCTTACATTTTCTGAGACTTTAATGAACCCTAGACACTCACCGTAAAGTTGCTCAGGCAAACTATTTAGGAAAAGTTCACAGGAATCTACATTTTCAGCAAAACAGAGAAAAGAAAATTAAAGCAGCTGCAATATAATGGAAAAAAATCTGGCCAGAGTTTTAATCATCCTACCTCCTCCGATGGCGTAAATATCATCTAAAGAAGAAAAAAAAACATTACAATCACATAAATGATATTTTTTGTTTTTACACACAGGATCAGGCTGAAAATTATAAACAAGGAAATAAATGACAAGTTAGGGATGATCTTAGGAACTTTCATGCAACAGAGTTAAGTTAGCAGAATTACTTTTAAAAAGACAATTAGTAGTATTTAATTACAACTTTCAACAAATTCCATGAAAAACTAAATTTAGCATTTTAATATTTTTATTTCTGCTTTCAATAATTATTCATGGAGAAATATTTTTGTTGCCAGTATCTGAACTGAGTTCTGCACCACAATTCTTGTTTTCCCAATTAGCACATTTTCTTTTTTAACTCCACAGAAAGTAAAACATTAATTTGTCCTTAAGCTAAAGTTGCACTAAAAGCAACTTCCAAATATTATGTTTTCTTGTTTTGTTTTGTTTTATTTAACATCATCTTTGTGCACTTAGCTTTGAAATAAATAATCTAAAATATTAAAATACATAAACTTTGTGTTATATTTTTGGGTTTGGAGGAATTTCTTGTAAAGTAGAGATGTTTAGTTAAATAAAAGTGACAAATTGTGATCCATTGTTGAGTTGTAAAATGGGTCAAGTCTCTCTTTGTTCAGCCTTAAACATGAACCTTGAAAACTAATCTTTTCTAAGGCGGCAATAAAAAGTAACTTCAGTTGGAAACAATCCTTATAAAAAAAAGCCACATGAATGTGATTCAAAATATTAAAAGATGCTTATTTGTAACAATTGGCATAACTTTTTTTCACTTTCAAGTAGATTTTAAAACATTTCAGTACAAAACATGAACCTTTTGGGGTTTTATCACCTGCATGTTCCACAAACAATAAAAAAGTAACACTGTGTTGAGCTATTTTATTACTTTTGAGTTAAAAGGCAACCTTAGTTCAGTTCAATGTGTTCTATCGTTGTAGTCTTTTCATGGGATTTGTTGATTACCATCTTACAGTGTTAAACGAAAACTGCAGCCTATATTTAAATCACAATTCATGCAAATCACATCTTAAAATGAAACCTTGTCAGAACGGTTAGTATCCACCAGACCACCATGCAGATTACGACCCAGATGCAGCCAGAGTAAGGCTGTAGTTAGTGTGCCTGTTTTTGTACACCATGCACCGCTTTCGACTCTACCTTCAGAGCACTCCATTGCCCCTGAAATCTGGACAGATATCCTCGGTGCTTTCAGTCGAGAACAGAAGCAAACAAACGCTCAGACATCGTGAGTTAAGAGCTGCTGCTAAAAGCACCAAAAAAGCGTAACATACCTATCACAACATCAACTTCATTGGTCCACATTCTTTCCGTGCTGCTGCTGATCTCGCAGCGATACCTGCCATGATGATCCTGCATTAACTGGGGAATCTGAAACGCAGGAAACTTTCATTTGTGAGAGTAGTTGTGAAAAAGCAGGAAAGGAGTTAAAAAGAGGGTATTATGTGTTTTTCAGGCACATAATACTATTTTATTACACAATCAAGTAACTATGTTATCTTCAGTTAGGGGTGGACGATGTGGACTTAAAGTTTTATCATGATATTTTATAGTACTGTAGTGATAATGATAATAGTGACTATTTACTATGACCTTTTCAGGTAACTGAATGACACAGCAATCATAGCCCCACCAAAAAAAACTGATGTAATAAGCTTCCTTCGGACACCATTCACATAAAGAAATGTATCATTAAACTGCTAAGAGTATCTGTGATTAATCATGTTGTAAAATTTATTGATACTCTCAATGAAAAAACCGTGGAAAAATTTGTAAAATTAACAATCCCAACAGTGTTGGGGGGGTTTAAACATAGCTAATTGAAATTTATTGTGACAAATCAAACTTCTCCCCATGGTAAGAAATTTATCAAGATAAATGATAAACGGTATGGTATGTTTATATATATTTAAAAATTCCTGTTCTTTTTGAAACTTTGCCTTCAAGAAGTCATCGCTCAATAGCGTTCTTCTATTAACCCTTCAACAATGTTTTTACCAGCTTTGTACTGAAAAGTAGCTCAGGTAATGAGCTCAGCAGATTAGCAGTTCCACCAGGTATTTGCTAATTGCTGCTGGCTAGTCTGAAGGAGCTGAATGGGGTAGTTTGGAGGGAGGGTAATCCTGTGAGGTGGAAGCCCAGAAGCTTGGAAACTGCAACTCCCAGGAGGAGCTGCCCCTCAAAGGCGGCGCTGGGTCCATCCAGATGTTTTGTACAGCTGAATGGTTGCCATGGAGATTATAGGATTTCTCAAACATGCATGAAAGAATCAAAGCAACACTCCAGGTATGTTTTTGATGAGAGAATTATATATATTATAACCTGATGTAAAGCTCAAAAAGCTGATTTTACATAACCTTGCCCCTTAAATTAAAAATAAAACATCACCATGAGTTTTCTCTTTGTGGCTTTTGGGATCGGCACTCCGTTCCTGTGCCACTGGTATCGAGGGATCGGCCGGCCCACAGCACCACACTCCAGCTGCAGGGTTTCCCCAACATGCAGTCGCTGGGACTGAGGATGGATTGCCAATTTCAGCCGTCCGTCTATGGACTGATAACTCTGTCCTGGGGCTGTTGGAGGAAAACACAACATTTCCTGCATGTAAATACAACAACTGACTTAAAGACTACATTGTTCAGCTGTTATTATATGGAAAGAAAAACAACAGGAACTGATGAAAACTTTCCCAAACCAAGTACTTTTGTTCTAGCTTTGAGTCCAAAGATCTTAATACATTTGATATAAAACAAAACCAACTTACAAGTAACTTCTCAGCAAGAAATATGATCTTGTTATAAGTCTATAATTCCTTGATATTGAAGAAAAAACACCAGTTTCACTGGGAGTTTATTTCCCTTATAATGTGTGGAAAATGTCTTGTTATAACTGCAATAATCTGCCAATGGAACAAGTAATTGTTTTTATTGACCTAAAACAAGCTCGTATATCTTGCTGAAAAGTTAGTTGCAATTTAGTTTTGTCTTATTTGAAGTAAACTAAGTTATTTGCACTAGAAACTAGACATAAATACTTGGTAAAATGTTGTTTTTGCAGAGAAAGTCTCACCATAAGACATGGTGACATTTAGGACATCCACCTGAGCCCACTGGCTGAATTCACAAGCATCGCCACAGTTGACCCTACAGATGTAAAAGCCGGCATCTTTCAGCTGGACAGGACTTATCAGAAGCTCTGGAGAGAAGCTGTTTGGTACCTGAGGTAATGAAAATGAAAATTATGTTGGTGGAGCCATGTTCCACTCTTTACTTCATTTTTTATCTCTATAAATAAGTCAAAGATGAAAGCAGAATGGAAAAGCTGTGACTCAAAATGTCAAGTATAGCCCTGATGTTTCCACAGAATTTACTGTAACAGTGAACATCACAGCCTCTAAAGAACTGAACTCTTAGAATTGGTAATCAGCAGGTGTGACCAGCTCTAATAGATGCAGGAGTTTTGGCCGTTTGCTGGTTCGACCGGACCAAAGTTGCAACATTTGTTTTATTTTCAGCTGGTGCAGTTCGCTTTCCCACTGTGTCAAAAGAATCAACTTACTTCTTCATAAAATGTAAACAACATGGAGTTGAGTCAGATTTTAGTAGTTGTAGGATTTCTGTTTGGTCGTCTGTAAAAGATAAAATGCCATCTTTTCCTCTAGCGTTAGACTCACATGTTTGTTTTAGTTGTATTTACCCAGAATGCCCTGCACTGCAGTCCATTTCCAGCTTTTGGAGAGGTCTCTGCATTCACATATGCATTCGAACTGCACCAGAGTTCACTTGAACCAAAGTGTGCTCAAAGCTTTTAGGTGGACCAGAGATTGATTTTTTGGTCCACATCAGAGTTCGGCTAAGCATTCACACCTCCCCAAACAAAATGGACTTTCTAGACAAACTAAATTAAGCTTGATTAAAGCAGACTAAACAGGGCTGGTGTGAATGCAACCTGATTGTTGCTGATCATCAGGGTTAGGGAACCATTTAGTTGCTAATATTACCAATAATGGAAGTTTCAACAAATTTACCCTACGGTCAGAATGTGCAATGCTTAAAAAAAATAGACAAAAATAAAAATAAGAGCTTCAATCTGGGACTTTTTGGGTCTCAGTTAGCATAGCAAATGCTGAGGTTCATAAAAGAGCATCTAGGAATAGACTGAAGAAGGAAGTCTTGTTTGGGAAGCTTGTCAGAAAAAATAAAAAAATCCATCTTGGCAGCAAGATTAAAGTTTGCAAAGTTGCATCTGAATGGACCACATGTCTTCTGGAATAATGTTTATTTCAGGTGAAAAGGTTTTTCTTAAATTCAAACACATCACTGCAAACATCTAATTCAAACTGTTAAGCATGGTGGAAGAAGAGTGATAATTTGGAGCCACAAGATGTGGGTTTCTTGCAGTCATTAATCAACCACAACATCATCTGCATTAAAAAGTCTTCAACATTTTAGCAAAAAACCAGCCCAAATTTGGTTATCAGTGTTGAAAATGATTGCTGAACACAATAGCAAATGTAAGGCATGTTGGCTGGAAAGACAATAATCAAAAGGTTGCAATGGACCAATCAAAGTCCAGACCTCAATCTGATTTAAAGGTCGTGGTAAGACTTTCAGTGAGATATGCAGAAACTTTAATTAACTGAAGCGATGCTGCAAAGAGGTAAAGACGAGTGGGCCAGTGTTCCTTCACAATGATGTGAAAGTGTTTGTTCTGGATTTCTTTTTTGTTTGAGTTTTGTTTTTACACAGAGATTTGGATTTCTTTGTAATTAGATGTAATGATTATAAACAGAAGTCCTTATTGCAATAAGTTTAATCAAAATTAAATGAATTTCTATCATCTACCAGATGATTGATTCCTGATTTTTTTTATATCTAGTGGGAAAGCTTTTAATTTAATGAAAATTCTGTGTTTCATAAAGTAAATGTAAACAAAAAGAGATCAGCCAGAATGTTTGTCCTGCAGTGAATCCTTTGTTTTAACTTCTATCTGAGCTATTTTAGTTAGCATTTTAGCACAAGCAGGCAGATTAACCTGAAACAAGTTCATAAAGTTTCAGAAAAAATGCAAACAGGCAATGAAAAGGGTTTTGTTTGCTGCTTAAATCAAGTGGCATTGATGAAGAGATCAAGCCCAAGCCTGTTTGTTATTTCACTTTAGAGTTTAACTCAATGTGAATTTCCTTTCACAATGTTTTTGTGGATATATACATCTGGTGCACATATATGAATCTTATTGCCAAAATAGTAAAACAGTTTGATTTAGACGGCGATAATGCAAAGTTATGATAAAAATAGGTAAGCCCAACAAACTGTAAGAATTTGCATTTGAATTTAAGTGGAAATCTAGTTTAGAAATCCTTAAAAAGCAGCACAATGTGGGACAGAAACAATGTGCTCTCATTCTTTAAATAAAGTTCACTAAACGTCATTAAAAGTGACAAACAACTCTACTTATATTAGGAATACATTATTTCAGGACAATAAGTAATTGAGATGCCATTGCTGAAGATTACAATATTTTATATAATTTATGATTAACCTACATATTTGTAACTCTATTTGTTTCTAATTTCAGAATGTCTCCACCACACAGCATAAGGTTTGGTATCTTAACCACTAAAAATATATATCAACTGTAAGTCTGAAACAAATAATTGTGATTAATCAATTATTGCAATAATCTTCAACTAATTTAGTAACTGATTAATCATTGATTGGAGTAAACTGACTCTAAAAAAGGACACTTGCTAAAAAAAACCCCCAGCATAATCAGAGCAGTGACTAAACCAAAACTGTACAGAATATACATACATTTAAGATGCAGACACCTTTAAATATGTTTTACCCAGAGTTTCTCAAGTGGCCGTTTTAGCTTCACCCGGTTCAAATTCACTAAGCGAAACCTATATTAATGCATTTTAAGCAATAAAATGTTTATTTTATTATTTAAAAATTAATTTAATTATTTGTTTATTTGCCTCTTTTTATGTGTTTCTAACACTGCATAAAAAAGCCAAAAAGGTTAATGAAAAATCTGCAAAATGTGACAATATTTTTGTCCGATTAATCCACTAATCATCAAGATACTCAATAGAATAAATCGGTTACTAAAATAATTGTTAGTTGCAAACTAAGGAATCCTACCAAACTACAGTGATTTTACATATTGTGCAGCTCTAACTTAGACCAGATTTATAGTAGTGATTGACGCCCAAGACAAATAAAACTGACAGCAATACTTAATTTCCGCATATATGAAATAAGCATATTTGCTTAGCTAGAGAACAAAGAGCGTTAGCAAACAGTGGCATCCAAGTGATCCTTTCAGTTCCTCTAACAGCTGATTCTATCAGGAAACAGGGACTTTGAAGAGATCCTTCCCACCGTTGCACAGTTATGCAAAAACAGGGTCTGTATCGGCCAGTCCACCTATAGCACTGTTTATATATTTATTTACAACCGCAGGTGACATCACCAGACTGTAAGAGTGCATAAAAGACTTTACATTTTGATGATGCGTCTTTTTTATTTGTAGAAAAGTTTCTTTATCTGCCTTTTTCCTCCGAAAACAGCTTTTCCTTTACAAATGTGCGCAAAGCTTTGTTGATATTTAGCTAATGTCTAAACAAAAAACACACACACACAATTTCCCAAATGTGGTGTTTTCATTAAATAAGAAATGCAATTGGCAGCGATGGATGTAAACAATTATAAGATATATTCATATTTCAGCAACAGTGCTAATATGTATACATATATAAAATTTCAGCCGATTACAGTTTATTTTCTTAAAAAGTAATTAAATTATTTGCTTAATTGCATCTTTTAATGAATTTCTAATATTGTATAAAAATGTTTAAAAAGTTAAATGAAAACTGCAGAATGTGCCAAACTTTTTTTATCCAATTGTCAGAGAATAATCAATGAGTAAAATAATTGTTAATTGCAGACCTAAATGGCCAAATAACCTAAATAACAGACCTCATCATTCAATAATTTAGCAACACACTTTTTAATTAAAATTGATTATTTTGTTGATGTATGGCTTTTGATTAACCAAACCCTGCAGTTCAATTTTAACTGAGACCCAACATTAATTTTGACACAGATACAATAAAGTAAAGAGTCCAGATGGAAACTCCTCATCTTTCTTTAACCTATATCTATTACCTAACAGTCATTGGAGTGGTTGTTTGCCTCCATGTTTGTTTCAACTCACCTCTTCTCTGGATTTGAACCACTGGTACTGGACAGGAGATTTCCCCACTGCATGGCAGCTGAGACGCAGATTGTGGCCACAAATTAGAGCTACGGACTGCGGCTGAATGAGGATCTGTAATGCTATGGAACCAAACAAAATGAAAAACATAAAAAGTTTATTGGAAATTACGTTTAGTCAACACTACATGGATTGTGTTCACTGCTATATATCTCTTAAAGAAAACTTCTCGTTTCCTCTTTAAAAAACCCAAACTGACTGAGCTCTTCTTCTAATCACGCGTGTGCAGAGTAGTACTCTCCACAGCCTGTGTGTTGCCACATGAGTCATAAATTCCTCTTTAAGCTAAATAAGGACAACAAAGAGCTCTGGAATACTTCACAACAAACAGTAATAAAAGGTTAGCGTCCGTTTCTCAGCACCTGGTGGTTTCAGGCACTGCAGGGCGTCCGAGTTGCCCAGAGTTTGGAGGTAGTCCATGAGGTGACCAGTAGTGCAGCCTCGCTCTCCCATGAGCCTCAGCAGCGTCAGGCTAGGGCTGCCTTCCACCTCCAGCACCCTGAGGGAACACATCTCCATGTCGTCTGAACTACAGGACGAAAGAAAAGGGCAAACTCTGATTAATAATCCAGATTAATCTTTATTATTCAAATAATCGTTACATAATTTAGTAATCGATTAATCACTAACTGGAGGATAAAGACTGAAAAAACAGTATTCAGAGCAGTAATTCAGCCAAAACTGTACAAAACATATATACATTTTGCATTTAAGATAAAAAAAACAACTTTTGTCTGTAAATATCTTCTACACAGAACTCCAGAAGTGGCCCAGTTTTATCTTCATTTTAATTTTGATTATCGGCTTTATCGTTTCTTCCAGTCTTTTTCTCTTTCTGTTGATGAAACTGAATGAAAAAAGGCTCAACTTCGGTGCTCTCCACTGACCTCTGTCTTCCTCATTTCCTTAGTGTAATCTCCAGCGCACACAACACGATCTTAGAGTTGTCGGCCGATTGTCGACCCATTTTCAAAACCTGAGAGACCACACATGAGCCGACAGAAATCCTAGGAATAACGGTGCGATCGGTTCGTTCCTGCCGTGTGGTGTCCAACAATGGGCACAAAGTAATCGCTACAAGTCCACTGAACTAATTTTAAAACCAGGCATTAATCAATGCTTTACTACAATCTACATGCAATGCATGTGGCTAGTGTCAGTCCTGACCAAATGAAAATCTTTATAACCTATTTATGTCACGTTAACAAAGAACAGCTGAAAAGTTACCAGGTTTATCAACTGCGGTAGCAATTTCGCTCCAACTCCTCGTCTTGTCATTTCTATATTCTTTGCATGAAATATGCATAGATTTGCATATTTCATGTTGTTTCCACATATCATCTCCAATGTCCGCTGGACTTCCGGTTGCAGCGTGTCAGCTGTTTGGGATTCCCCTCCGTAATTTCCCCTCAGAAAGCACGGAGGAGAATCCGCGCTTTCTGATTGGCTACCTGTCACATTCAACAGGCTGCGTTAATGCTCCCAGTCGGGGAAAACCCCTGATTTGGATCAGATCTACCATAACACATTACACACTACAAGATGATCGGTTACAAAATCGCAAGGAACAATTTTAGAACGGCCAACATTCTAAGATTGTCGTAAGAGGAAAACTGGGGTAAAAAATCAAGTAGTGTGAACTATTGCATCAGGTAGTCGATGTGCCCGTCTTCTCTATTTAAATCTAATTATTACTGAAGGGCAATATAATATACAGACTTCATAATCTGCAGTCTTTTGGTTGAATGCAGTATTTATTTACATTTTAGCTTTATGTTTAGTTTTTATTCAAGTGCGTTTTTTGTTAATGGAGACTGAGAATCCATTTTATTTTTGTTTTTGGTTTTATTTTGTTTATCAGTTCCAGTGTTAAGTGGTCTTTTGAAAATAAAGTGCATCTATCTTTGGCAGGAAATCGCATGCGTTATTACGTCATTTCCATTAAATCAGTGTACAAAGGTCTTCAAACAATATTATCGTTTATCGCAATAATTTTTGAGACAATTAATTACTCAGCAAAATTTGTTATCATGACAGGCCTAGTTACAAGTATTTTTAGCTGCAGATGCATCCTTTGCTTCATATGATTAAGCGTACAGCGAAAGAATGCTGTTAACACATTTTAAGCAATAAACCCTTTATTTTTCCTGTTTAAAAAGGAATTGAATTGTTTGCTTATTAATATTTTAATACATTTCTAATATTGTGTCAAATAAGTTTAAGTTGTTAAATGAAAACCATGCAGATTGTGACAATTTTTTATCCAATTAATCGTCAGAATAATCCTTAATCAATCAAAATGCAAAAAATACAACTCAGTATTTGATAACTTATCACAAACATTATTTTACAGTGGCTCACAAAAGCGTAGATGCCCCTGATAAAATGTCAGGTTTTTGTGATCCAAAAAAATTAAACCATGACAGACTTCAGCAATCCCACATCTTGTTTTGAGAATATTTGCAAAATTTCTCTAACTATATTTTCACACATCGTTAGAGAACCTGAGACTGGTAGACTTGGTTTGATTGGGGAAGTTGTGAAGCGGAACGGTGGGGGGCACTCTGAATGTAGTCGGCCCAGGGCACCAAACAAGATAGGACCGCCCCTGGCCCCAAAATACTTGAACTCTTCCACCTGGGCTAGGACCTGTTTCAGACCAGAAGACACTAATCTTTTCCAGCTTGGATTTGGAGGTGCTTAATTTCAAACTTTGATTTTGTTTTTGTAAAACTACTTTTAGCTGATTTTAATGTATGCCTGGACTCGCTGTGACATCCCTCTTTATCTTCAAGCAAAACTGATTTATTTTGAGCTTCTCATAATCTCATCCTCAGTTACATCTTAAGTAATGCCAGGGAATGATGCAGTTTACTCTAGGCATGCTTAGTGCAAGTATTTATGTCTGATCATGGTATGTTAATGGCAAAACACATTTCAAGCTTTTAATGCATATTCAGTTTTCACAATAAAGATGAATTATATCTATACACAAACTGTAACTTTATTGTTTTTAACTGCACATAAAAGCACAAACAGTTAAAAGTAATTTTCAGCATACCTGACTTTAAACCGCCTGTCACTGCTCACGATCTCTCCAAGTTTTCGCCATCCTTTATTGCTCGATTTATCCAACACCTCACAGAGTTTCTTCACAATCGACTCCTTTAACGAGTTGATTTTCGTAGATCTCTCCAGAGAGTCCGACATGTTGGCTCCGGCTAACTACCGGCTTCTCCACACTGGTTTTAAACTTCACAAAAAGTCACATCGAGGCAGAAAGGTTGAAAAAAAAAACCTGATTTAACTTCCTTCCTGAAAGACACAGTGTAAGTGATACAGGCACACCTACCGCACCATGTTGGGTTTCCCCGTTTCAGAGGCTGTGGCTTGTTGTTACTGCCAAAGATCGTTTCTTTGTTGAGATGGAGCAGCGTGCGGGAACAAAATGTCACAATATTAGCAAGTATAAGTGTTAGCTGTTTGTTGTGAACACACGTCATATATAGATATATAGATGTAAATTGCAAAAGAAAACGCATTCATGTAATTTGCGCTAACTCTGTTGGTCAAAAGAATTTGAAAACATAGCTTTGTTAAGGTTTTGCTAGCTGGCTAGCTAAGAACGTTAGCTAGCCAACGGACACTTGCCAAAACTCAGCACCGACATTTGTGTGTATTCATAGATTAATTAATCTAAAGGTGCTCAGATGATGCGCTGTAAATCACACACAGATCAAACTCAAGACTGCCAAAAACGCTTCAGGATTATTTTCTTTAAAAACAGAAGATGGTGAGTCATCTTGCTGTCGGTGCGCTCTTTGGCTGTGACCATTCAGTAGGAGGTGAAAGTAGCCTTTTTCTTCTTCTACTACTTCATATTTCTACGGAAGAGGATTAGGGCCACCGGAAAAAAAAGAGTTCTGACTTTAAAGTCGGAAGAGGATTAGGGCCACCAAAAATAATTTAAAAAAAGAGTTCTAACTTTAAAGTCAGAATTCTGACCTTAAAGTCAGAACTCTCTTTTGTTTTCCAGTAGCCCTAATCCTCTTCTGTATATTTCTCTCTAAACAACAAAACACATTTTACAGAACAGAGGCACCAAGAAGAAAGTATGGAGGTCCAAATTAAGATAAAGATACGAATTAATAAATTGTGTAGATATTTAATTAAAATTGTATGCACACACATTTCAAATGTTCTTTATATCATTTATTTTAACAAAATAAACTATGACCTGTGTAAATCATAAGTAAATTTATAGATTTCAAGGTATTTCAATTATCATGCATACAAATTATATTTAACAGTGTATTTATTTATTCTATAGAATCAAATCTTACTTGAACATATGAAAATGTTGTTAAAAATGTTTAAACTGCAGCATTAACTGAGTTTAATGACTTGAGTATAGATCTATTAAGATATTCGTTCTACAACTAGTACATTAATTTTTTCATTATGTAAAGTGCTCAGGAAGTTTAGTCCAGCAGGGGGCCCAAATCATCTGTTTTGCCTCTGCTCAGTTAGATCGGCTATCTGCAACCAAAGAGCTTTATTTTTAACCTCAGTCCAGCACAATTAAACTCTCTTGACCATTTGAAAAAAGACAATTTTAATAAATATTTGTCTTGATCTGTTTTAGTTCTATTCTTAGATTTCTAAACATCTATCCCTTTAAGATAGATTTTCTTTTGATGGATTCTAATATTTGTGCAAAATTATGTAAATAAACATAATTTTAAACCTAAAGACAGGAAAAATGTGTCTAAAAAATATTACTGGTGCTTTTAGTGCCATTCTTTGGAAATTCAATGCAATTATTCTACAAGAAAACTATTAAAACTTGCATTTGTAAATGTATCCATATTTTACAATATGAGTTCTTTATCATTGGTACCCAAAGTTATAAAGATTCAATGAGCTACTTGTAGCTCTAGAACTGAAGGTTGCTGACACCTGTGTGAGATATGCAAACTTTTTAAAATTTTTTTGCTTTTCTTTTTAAGTGTAATATGCAATCTCTGCTGCGTAAATGTATACAGACCCATTTAATTAATTGGAATATTACTGAAAAGCCCAGTTTTCAGGACATTTGCCACTAAGTGAAACATATCGAATTAATTACACAGATGGGGGTTTGTTTGTTGCCTTTGTTTCTGTTATGATTTACCACTTATAGGTAGTGAAAACATGGCATTTAAATTTTTAATAATAGATCAGACGATTAAAAAAAAAAACTTACTACAGAGAAGTGGGCTTACTGAAACAAACTGGTGTTTATTTTCAAAAGATACTTTTAATGTATTATGTAATGTATTTATTATCTTTCTTATGTAGCTTTGATTATACATCCTTAATTTTCTGCATAGCTTCATAAAGTGGGTTGGAAAGAGTTGGGAATGTCTTTCCCTGCTGGAACTGATATTAGATGCTCATTAGCTAATGTTGCTAACTAGCTAACTGAACTTCAACAGCTACATTGCTAAAGCTATAACAGATCTGTATACATACTATACACATACAGTGTATGTCAGATACAGACACATTGCATATTGATCTGTTTAGCTAACGTAAGACTGTGTAGCAGACAGGCTTCAAGGTGTAGAAGTTGTATCAGTTCTGCCATTATGCTGTACTTAGCTAACGGGAAGCTAAGTGTGTTTGTGAGATGGCCACGCACGTGACCACGATGAATGGGCATCAGCCAATGAAAAGCGGCCCCTCTGGTAAGGTCCATTAACTTTTCAATATTTGAATAATGAAATAATTTGGTTCTGAAACAACTACTTAGTTCTTGCAGGCATTTTTATTTGCATAGCACATTTTCAGCAAAAAAAGGTTTTATACAATTTGAATGAATTTAAAATAACTAGCAAAAAACTTTGCATTGCAATAACAAGCGGAAACAATGACGGGTTAATAAATAGACTACACTTTATGATGTTACAGTTAATAATTAGATACTGCTCTAAACAAATGGGTTTTCTGTCTTGATTTAAAAGAATTCAGTGTTTTGCAGTTTTCTGGTAGTTGTTGCTTGTTGGTTTTGGGGATGCAGAGCAGACCAGAACCAGAAGACCTGAGTGGTCTGTCAAGGCTGATATGAAAGCAGCAGATATTTAATGTATTTTGGTGCTAAGCCATTAAGTAACAACAGTATTTTAAAGTCTATTCTCTGAGCTTCGAGGGGAGCCAGTGAAAGGACTTTAGAACTGGGGCGATGAGGTCTATCTTCCTGGTTTTAGTGACACAAGCAGCAGCGTTCTGGATCATTTTTTTATGAAGACATGCAAATGGATGAGTTTCTCTAGATTTTGCTGGGACAGGATTGTTCCACAACCTGGAACAATCCTGCAATGTTCTTCAGATGACAAAAACCTGACTTTGTGACTGTCTTTATGTGGCTCTGAAGGTTCAGATGAGCCCATCACTACCCAGATTTCAGGCCTGATCATTAGTTTCTAGCTGTAATAACTGAGGCTGTGTGTTGAGTCTATTGTTTCTTAAATGTGTTTATGTCAAAAATGGATGAAGTGCATAAAGTAATTTACAAAATATAACAAAATTAATATGTTGAAATCCACCAGATACCTCCTTTCTTATCTATAGCACTCATTTTCTTATTTATCTAAGAAATGTGTGTAGACAGGTTTTGTCCAAACATATTATGGTTGCATTCAAATAACACAGTAAGTGCACATTGCATTAAACACATATAGGGTTTCACTTAAAGGAGGATGTTTGTATTAAGTTGGAAACAGTAAAACACTCAATACTTACTGTATCTCTGTGTGTGTGGGCGTGTGCGAGGGTGTGTGCGTTGGCGTGTGTGTGCGTGCTGCTCACAGTTGTCTTTGAATCCCCGCTGGCTATAATTGTGCCCCAACATGCATGTGAGTGGAAAACTACAGAGTCGGCTGGGTTCAGTCGGCTCAGGTTAAATTTTGATTGCTTTACACGCTCCCCTGCTGACTGACAATCTCTTAGCTGCTTTGTCTTTCACTCAGAAGACTTGTGGTGAAATTGGCAAGATCACATTTCATAAAAACACACATTAAAAAGAAAAATACTTCATGTCTGCACAAAAGACTGTAGGCTATTTCCGACTGTAACAATAATTGGAGAACATAATGCAAAGTCATTGTGATTTTGCATTTCATCTATTGAAATTTGTCATTTCAATAAAGAGGAAGTATAACTAAAACACTGCAAAATGCCATGTAAAGCGATGAGTTTGAACAAACATCGGTCATTTTAAAGGTAAAAGAATCCTTTTCCTATATTTTTTAATAAAAGTTTAAGTCTACAAAAATAAGAATTTCCACCATTCACTGCAAAAATTTACCAAATATTTTTGATCTGGTTTCTAGTGCAAACATTTTAGTTCACTTGAATTAAGATAAAACTAATTTACAAATACCTTTTCAACAAGACAGCAGCTTGTATGAAGTAGATAATTCCTTAATGTTGATGAAAAAGTACTGGTTCCAGTGGCAGATTATTTCAAAGAAGACACTATTCCCATGTTCTTGCTTCTATGTCTTACTGAAAAGTTAGTTTTGTCCTATTTTCAGAGTTCTCAGATATTTACACAATAAACTACCAAAGACCAAAAATATTAGGGAAGGTTTTATGTTTTTGCAGTGCAGTTGAGCATTTCAAACAACAATTTAACTTAAGATGAAGAAACATTTAATATTCAAACACTTAAAAAATGTCACTGTGTCCATTTATTTTTTTATTCAGTGGGATTTGGATCCATGCTCCGCTGCACGTAAGACCTTTGTGTTGATGACTCGTTTTCTTCTTGTTTATTGCTGGAAAGTTTATTTAGTTTACTAACAAAGTGGCTGCACTTCAAAATGCTGACTGAAGTCTTGTGTGTATCCAAACAGTATAAAAAAGCACAGTTTTTACTCATAACCTGGTCAGTAAAGGTTGTGATTTGAGGAAACACACCAATGTCCAGATGACCTCCTGAATAGCCGGATGCTTCTCTGACAAAAACACACAAAAATTTAAAAAATAATTTTCCACTGAAACTGAAATCAGTTCATAGTGATGGTAAAAATCTTGAACGCTCTCTTAGAATATAAATAATTCAGGCTTTACCAGGTTAAAGAAATCTACCCCTTGATTGTTCCCAGCTGTGTCTCGTTTCCCTGATTACCCTCTGTGTAATTAATCCCACCTGTGTTCCTTGTTGGGTTCTTGTTTAATCTGTCTCGTCTTGTCCACCATCTAGTCTGTCTATTGTCATGCCAGTTGCTACCAGCATGAGAACTGTGGCTATCTCTCACCTGTGCTGCCTGGATTAATTACCAGTTGCTACCAGAGTCAGAGTTGTTGCTGTTACTCGTCTGTGCTGCCAGGATTGTTTGCCTTATTCGTCATTAAAATCATCATTCTTTCACTCCAACCTGGGTCCTCAGCCTCTGTTCTCGCCACCATGGATTTGCCCCTGCTCCGTTTTCTGCAGGCCCCGCCCTGACCTTTTTTGTTTTATTTATGGACTGAGTTTTTTCTGTTTTTTTCCCTAGACTCAAGAAAATAACTTTTTTTTAAAAAATATGAATAAAGTTATACCTTTTAGCACAGAAGCAACTAGGACTCAACCATAAACGGTTTTTGCTAAGGAACAAGATTGTGACAAAGAAATCCTCGCTTATTTGTTTAAACAGTCAAAAGTTTCCATTTAAACCAAGAAAAACCAAAACATCCACTGAATGGTAACTTACATAACCAAAGCAACAATACTTTGAAAGTCTGCTCCAGTTTTACTTTATTATTATGATAAAGGTTATGATGACCTTTTTTGCTTTACAGCTTTGAATTATAGAGGCTATAAATAGGAAAGTGTGATAATGATTAACTGTGACTCTAACCATGTCAGACCTGGCATTAAGCCCTCTCGACCTCAGCTGGATGTGTGACTCATTTAGATTTGAGAGAGCAGCAAATCTGAGTTAAAATGAACAAAGTTTTATTATCCTGTGAAGACAGCGGGATGGAAAAGTACAGGAATGATTAGGGTTCAAACCTGAGGAAAATGAGAAGGAACTGGTATGTGTGACTGCTGTAAAAACCCATGTGCAGCCATGCATGGATCAAATTTCACACCTTTACTGTCACATTCAAATTCAATGTCCATGCATGAGAAAAATTTATATTTTGTTCCACAGATCTAAACTTTAGAAGGAACAAATCTGAAAATGAATTCTTTCTATAAAAACTAAAGATAAAGAGCTTTTGTTAGCTTTCGAAACTGTGTTTTTTCAAAACACGCCTCCTGCAGCTGCGAATCTTCTCACAGATTTTATTTGGCCTGAGCATTTGCCAGCAGAATCCTCCTGAAGAAAACAAAGCTGCACACAGAGAAGAAAGCAAAATATAGCTTCAAATATGTATGCATAACATCATGCCACCTTTTTCTGTTTTTGCCCTTTACAGAACCCAAAACAGAAAATGTTGTTGTCATAAGCAGGCTGGTGCACACAGTCTGTGGCGCTCATGAAAACTGCAGGTAAACATCTGAGTCTCTGCAAACGTGAAGTATTCAGAGTGAACAAAGGCAAACGGTAACACTTTATTTGAAGGGTTTTACATAAGACTGACATAAACATGACATAACACTGGCCATGAACATGAAGGAGTCTTCATGAATGTCTATGACTGTTGTCATGAAGTGTCATTCGGTGAATGATGACACTTTTAATGCAAGGTTGACACTTTTAATGGACCTTTTATGCAAATTTTAATAAAACTTTGCTTTAAAGGGGTCACTATTGACCGAATAACGGAAAGTTTACACTTTTAATGGACTTTAATGCAACTTTGCATTAAAAGGGTCATTATTTACCAAATGACACTTCATGACAACAGTCACAGACATTCATGAAGACTCCTTCATGCTCATGACCGGTGTTATGTCATGTTTATGTCATAACATAACACCTTGAAATAAAGTGTTACCAGACAAACTTATAAAACAATTTTAATATGAGTTACCACTTTTAAAGGTACATTTCCCTTAAAGATCTTTTACAAAAACCATACAATGGAAACGCAGTTTGACATTTTTTAATACATTTGTTTAGTGGAATCTCAACAATTAAAAAAAAAAAAAAAACATCTTGTTTTTGCTAAAAGGTTTTGCCACTAGGTGAGGTGATTTGTTTTATTTTTTTGCTGCATCAAAATTCAAAATTGGTTTATTTCACAAAACTGCAATAAAAACACTTTTTTTTTGCGTCTTAGAAGTCACACAAACAACAAGTGGATGTTGCCACTGGCACAAACCACGAAGAAGAAAATGACAGGAAGTAGTTTGGAGGATGAAGGAGCGGCGTGTTTTTTAATGACTTTTCGCACAAACAAACTTATTCCTGTGTGATTTTAGTTGCATTTCTTATTTAATGGCAACACCACGATTGTGAAATAGTTTTTTTTTTACATTAGCAAAATATCTACAATTGGTAATGGAAAATCAGCTAATGACATACATTAAAATTTGTAAATTAAATATGGTCCCTAGGCACAAAAACAAGCTGTCACTCCTATTGGCACTTCTGATAAAGATGTATAAAAATCCTCAAAATAAATGTAGAATTTCCTGGAGAAGCATAATCTCACACTGAAACAATAAAAAAAAATTTATGTGTTTATTTTTTCAGTGCAAAAACATTTCTCCTCTTTTTAAAATCAGAAACCTCACACTTTTTGGCACCCCATACATCCCGTCAAAGTAAACACGACTTTTAAATAAATATAATACGACTTTTAAATAAATATAATTATTATTCTTTTTTAAAAAAAACAAAGATGATTATAGTTTGTATAAAACGATTTAGTTTGCTACCCTCAACTTTGATTGTTTCTGTGGAGATTAAATTTGATGAACGCTGAGGTCAGTTTTTAGATCACCTCCGACTGTTTGGCTCCTCTGAAGCGAAACACGGGAACAAAAAGGTGCCAGACAGCAATAATTGGCACCTGCTGGATTCTGAAAAAGATTATAATGGCTGAAATAAGCATTCCCTGCAAATTAAAAGCTAACAAATAAATAGAAAATACACTCTCCACAGGAGCATTTCATGAAAGTTTTCAAAAGAGGCCTGGTGAAAGTAACTAATGACTTTGAATAGTTGGTTTAGTTAGTTATTAAGGGTCTTGTCACAACTGTTTACATCTGTATTATTTTACTTTATTAATTCAATTAAAAAGGTGAAACACAAATATTAGTACTTATTTTTACAATATTTGAAATTACTAACACTGCCTGATACAAGGGAACATTTTGTTATTGAATAGAATAATTTACCCTTATTTTTGTCACAGCTATCTTCAGTCATCACATCGTAATCAAATCTTCACCAAAATCATTGTAAAATGTGTGCATGGAGTGCAGAGACAGTAAATACAAAATATTAAACATATTATTGGCAAGCAGAGTTGCAGTGGATGACATTTGAAACGTGAAATTCTGTCAAATATTACATTAAATTACTTGTTTTGAAGAAGGTCCAAAATCAACAGGAATATCTGCAGCCCTGAGAGGACTGTGGAGAAAAGTAAAATCAAAAGTTTGAGGGAGATTGGATTGCAATTTGAGAGCCTTCACACTCATATTCAGGTACTTCCTGCCATGTTTCACTTGCTAAAACACTGACTTAGGGGAAACTGAGTGATTTTAATGAATAATAATAATAATAATAAAGGAGGAAACATCAGCAGGAAAATGGAATAATCCTGCAGGAAATTACAGACAGAAAGGCTTTGATGCTGAGGAGGGTGATTGCTACCAAGAAGCAGGTGGTTGATTATAAAATGGGAGCAGCTGTGAGAGAAGGCCAGTCGACTCAGAGAAAATGAAAAATAAACATAAATCAGAAGGGACTCAAAGGATCTAGATCCAAAGAGGAAAAACCTAACAAATAATTACAGAGAAAATAAGCTACGAATATACAAGAAACAGAAAACAAGAATAACTTACATAAAGCGATGAACCGATATAGCAAGACCTTTCGAACATTAATGAATCCCATAAGCTGAATAGAATATGGCATGACCTAAACAGATATAAACAAACAACAAAGAAATTATTAAAATACAAACGCAAAAGAAAGTCAAACATCTTACCTGGACTAAGAAAACTGACGCTGAGTTTTCTTCACATGTGAGCAAAACTTTGTTGATATTCCGCTGACATTGAAAAAACACAATTTAGCAATTGCAGTGAGGGGGGTTGGTGACTAAAAGGACGTTTAATAATAGTGATATACAGGTGGGTTTGGACACATTGGGACATTAGTGAAAGTGGATCTTTCTCTTAGTTCAACAAATAAAGTTACTTAAATCTATTTCTCTGAAGGGGACCTAAAGCACCTTTTCACATTTTAAATGTCCATTTGGGTCTCAGTTCTTTCTAAAAACAACCCAGGCGCTTCAGAAACCAGCCAGAGACATTTTTTGGCAATAAGTTAAAATTAACTTAAGTTAATATTTTTGGTGTCTGGATAAAAAGCAGTTTCAAAATCCTCCTGAATGTTGAGTCAAACTGCACAATTACCTAGCAACCTGAGCCCAGCTCATCACCTAGCAACCCAACCTGACACCCGGCATGTTTGGTCAGCTGGTTCTCCCGCTGTACAATGGCTGCTGGAAAAAAACAAGTGTTTTGCTGTTGACTTACCATTCAGAAATCACTTGCTAAATTCTTGCTGCTTGTGCAGGAGGCTCCACTTCTGTTTTTCAAAGACGTATGGTTGTATAATTGCGCATGTGTTTGCAGCGTTGAGTTGGGGGCATGGTCTGGCAGCAGCTTATTTAGATTTAAAGTGACAAGATGCCCTAAAGCAGCTCATTGTAAAATGAACTCAAAGTAGGCAGAACAGATTAAAATCTCATTATCTAAGAATGGTTTCATGCAACAAAAAGGAAGCATAAAAGGTCACCTTTAAAATAAGTTTATCAAGTGTTACAGTTTGTATTTGTTAGTATATCCCTCACGCTTATGCTGTTTAGTTACATCAAATAAATGGGGGTTAGCATTTAGCAGAGCATTTACAGGGACAGAGTGACATTAATGGCATTCAGTGCAAACTAGACATAATTCACACGCTTGTACTGTCAACACATGTGTAACTGAAGGTCACACGAATCACACAGACGGTTTTTTATCAGTTCATGCATAGCCGTGTTTGTTTATTTAACTGGATGAAAAATATTAGCAACACAGAGTGTAAAAATTAAGTATTTAGTCTGAATATTTACTGTCAATTTCACGTGAAACCCTAACGACCCGAAGCTCATGGTTTGTGTTTATATAACAATAATAATCCTGGTCACAATCCACATGCAATTACAGCAGGAGAACAATTTTCTAATACTTTCATAATCCACTTTACTGTTCCTTCGCGGTTAGTTTCTTTTATAGCCTTTCTGATATTTCAAGATTGAAATCCCAGTTATGGTTAATGAAATAAATCCATCTGAATGACTTAGCATCAGAGTGTTAGACAGATAACAAAGCAATAAAGACAGCATCTGTCAGCTCATATTTAATTTTGATTCCACCATTTGAAGACCAGCAGGGTGTCATTTGTCTCTCCTGCTTTATTGCTTTTGAGAAAAAGTAGACCGATGGATGACTTTGTCTTCATCTTCGTCTTTGTGATTTCAGCCTCTGCTGAGCTTAACGCATTAACAAGAGCTGCTGCACGTCAATATTTAACTGGGATTGTATTGCACATTAATTTGAAGAGGAAGTAAAAATGATGCATAACTAAGAAAATTGTGGTTTGTTGTCAACCCCAGTGCTCTGATACTCCTAAATACAATCCAGTGCAAACAGATTAACTCTTTAAAAGTCAAGAGTTAATTTACACCTGTGTGTAAATTATTCTCAACATGAAAACATTTTAGCATAAAGTGAGTTCAATAAAAACATTATAGTCACCAGTTATGAAAACAAGCAATAAACATTACATTTTGTCAAATGCTATCATCAGAATTATCTATACACATCAAATATGTTGATCAATGTTTCATTTATTACTAATCAAGGGAAACTCTAAACAAGTGGATGAAAATGTGCAAGAAATTTTTTTAGATTAAACTCTAAAAATTACAAATTTCTCAGTTTCAAACGTCAAAACTGAGACATTTCTTTTGTCTAGAAGGTTTCTGAGATCAATCTCAAAATTTCTGAGTTTTTTACTTTTGAAACCCAGAAATTTTCTTCTTCTTTTTTATGTAAGATTTCTGAGATTACTTTTTAAAATTTGTGAGTTTTTGGTGAAAGTTTATTCCTTTTTTCTATTTACTCTGTTGTAAAATTCTGAATGTTCATATAAAATGTGGAAATTCTTGGCAGTAATTTGTGACCAGAGTTCACTAAAACCTTCAGCCAGCAATCATTTGAAGCCTAATTATTATAAAAACCTGCTGGAAGTGGTTTTTAAAGTGATTTTCAGAAATGTTTCCCGCTGTGCTGCTGCATCACTCATGACTTTCTCTAAAACTGGTTGAAAGAACAATGAGCTCAAGCTCAGCAATTATTTCCGCCATGCATGTTCTTCTAATAATCACCATCATTCTGGTCAGCTTCACAGGAAAGAGGCGAGAAAAAAAAAAGAAGCTGTTCAGGTTTGCGAAGTAGCACGAATTCAGACTGCCACTTTTCTGGGAAGTCGCTCCACAGTTTCAGGAAATGCAGGCAAACTTACTGTGCGTGTTTTTCCAGAGGCAAATATGCACAGAAACTAATCAGGAGTAAAATAACCTGAATCCTGTCAAGTAAAAGTTTAGAAGATGATCATTGTTACTGTTTGATTCAGTTTTGCGACTGTATTCATCAGGGGTCAAGGGTTATCAGAGTCCAACCTGCAAGGCTTAATCTTTTGTAAAAGTAACAGAACTCAAATGTTTAGTAATCTGTGTAGAAATCTGTTTTTACCTCATGTCATGTCATCATCCTAAATACACACAAAGCAAAGTTTCCATTGCTTTTCTGTAATTTTTTGTGTTTTCTGACGTTCTGGAGTGAAAAGCTACACTTTACTCCCCGGCTTTTTTTTTTTTTTTTACTAATTAAAACTAAAACAAAATACCATTGGAGCACAGAAGTTGGTAGTAACTAGTAACTTCTACTCTACTTTCAGATCTAGCTTTACCACATACATTTTTATTTTTAAGTTCTAATATTATAAAGTATTACTCTTCCCACAGTGAGTAACTTAATTAAAGAAGAACAGATATGTTTTAACCACAAATGCACCAGATATAAACACCAACTGTTTAACTAATAATTAATTAATTTATAATTAAAATTGCATTGTACTGTAAACTTACAGTTTATGTTGCAGTGAGACTTCTTGTTTTTGCACAGGCTTTGCTTTAATGTTATTTTTTTATTTTCTGAGTTTTTTTGTGCCATTTGGAAATCAAGTGAATAAAATAAACACTACATATTGCCACAGAAAATACTTTTCTTTTTTTGTTTTAGTCTTTAGAATACCAGAATTTGTGCATAACGTTACTTTTAAATCATCAGTTACTAAGTATTTAAGTAAACGTTTTATTAAATACTTGTTTTTCTTCTTGGATTTTACTTTACATTTTGCTTTTACTTGAGTAATAATATACTGAAATAGTGCAACTCTTACTTGAATATAATTTTGGGTACTTTAACTACCTTTGTTGGAGAGCATCTTTAATAAAATAGACCAGAGAAAATGGGAACAAAAAAAAGGTCTTACTAACAAGTTTCATATTTAATTTTTGCTGTGTTATGTGTTGACACATCACTGGCTTATTCATTAAGTTTGGGAGGTTTTTTTGTGTCAGTGATTAATAAGTCACTGACTCTGGTCAGTGGCTTCAGAGGCAAAAGAAATTCCTTAAAAAACAGAAAATTGTTTTTAAAAGGCTTTTAAAAAATCTGGCTTCTTAGAAACACTTGGAATATAATTTCATGTTAATATCAGAGTAAAAGTCGAAATATAAAAAAACTAATGAAATCCCTCCTGACCTTTCATAAATTTTACCAATCCAAATCAAGACATGTAAGAAGCTATTGAATTTTACTCTTGAATTTCAAATTAATTCAAATTAAAAAGGAGCAGAACATCTATTTTTTCTACTTCAAAGCATAGACATTGCTTTTTAGTGATGTTTCTTAATTGAAGATCATCTTGTGTATGTTTGCAGACATGGATGGACATATGACAGAGTGGAGCAGAAATGAGGGTTTCCACAGATGCATGGTGGTGTTCTCCTTGCTCACATGAATCATGGGAAATTCAAAATATGCTGCATTAAAAACAATATTCTGCTGCACATGGAGACACTTTATGCTGTTCTTATTCATTTATATTTTATAATAATTATACTTTTAGTATATTTAAATATAATTAATATTTTGTAATAATAATATAAAACAATAATACAAATAATAATAAATAAAATTAAAGGTAAATGTAATTTTATTTATTTAGCACATTTTCAGCAAAAAGGCAATACAAAGAGGTTTACATGAATGAAAAGGAAATACAAACAAAATAACAAACCAAAGGAAAGAGCAAAAGAAGAAAGAATGCAATGTTAAATTACATTTAATGAATAAAAATAAAACTAATAATAAGTTTGTCATTAGAAAATGCATGATATAAATTGATCTAAATGAGATTAAATAGAATTTTGTGACAAAATGTCAGATTATATCATATCCATAATTTACCATATTATTACTTGTTGTTTTTGACCCATAATCACTATATTTATCATTTTGATATTAGCACTTGACAAAATGTCATGTTTGCTACTATTGGTGACTGTATGATGATGTTTCTATTACTTTTTAATTTTGTGTTTTTATGATGTAAAACTCTTTGAACTGTCTTCTTGCTGAAATGTGCTATACAAATAAACTGTATTATTATTATTATTATTATTATTATTATTATTATTATTATTATTATTGTCAAAAGTTTTTGTCTGGAGGTGGAAGTATTTAAAATATTCAGCAGATTTTAAAGGAAGATAAAAAACGTGTTAACTGTCAGTTACATCGGAGTCAAACTGATTAACTCGTTTAAAATTTTAAGGTTTCCTGTCTGGTAACATTGCAACAGTCACGCAGGTAAAACGCACCTTTCTTCTGCGGTCGCGATGCGTTCAAAGCCGTCCGCCTTTTCTCGGCGGACTGAAACAGGTAGGCTATCATATCTGAGTGATTGCTTGAGATTGTGTTATTTTCATATATAATATTTATTTAACATCTAACATAAATTAAGTGACAGCATCAAAAGTGAAAGCGCGTGTTTGGAGCTCTTTGGAAAACTTGGCGAAGTGACGAATCTCGCCGTGTTTGCCATCTCCGCCGGCTCTCAGGTGGGCAGGTCGTGCGCCGGCAGCTCCTCCCTTTCCCGGTGATTCACCTCTCCGGCTCCTCATAAGCGGTCATACCTGAGTCGTGTGGCTCAGAGGGGGTTGCCAGGTGAGAGCAGGTCTTCCGCTGCGATGTAACATCTGAGGAAGAGCTTGATAAAGATCGTCCACAGTCCTGCGAGGCGGTGAGTCCCTCCTCTGAAATGTTTAAATGCAACAGAGAAACTGCTTTTTAAATGTTTATGATGATCAAGCGCATTTTTAATAGTTATATAATCAGCTGTTTATCAATAATTTGGGATGTTTTTCTGTAAAAGGGGCGTGCGCGTGAGTGTGGACGCGTGCGCAGGCTTAAGCAACACGATGTAATCCAACACCATGTAGTGACATGCATCACACGCGTTACTATAACTGAGTGTCCTGTAATCATGAATTTAGTTAGATTAAATTCTGATTTTAAAATAATGATTCTGCCATCACATTGATGTTTAACAAAGATTATTTAAAGGAAGTAATGTGTGTTATTATGGATATTGTAAGCATATTTTCTAACCAAGAAGCAGAATAAAATAATCATATGTGAAAGGCTGCTGTGTTGGAGTGAGGTTAATAAATAGAGCAGCATGGAAACACCGTTTCCTTGGTGACCATTTCTCCAACAATATTTTTAGTATGTGCTTTTCAACGTCAAATATAATGGTTATAATTTACTCTGGCTGTTCAGATCCTCACTAAATAACTTTATTATCTTTTTTTTTTCAATGAGACTAAATTGTTTCAGGGTTAAGGCTAAAACAATTTAAGCAGTGACAGTTTAACAGTTGGTTTTATTTTTTACATGCAGTTTGTTTCGTCTGCTCCCAGAGTTGGAAAGAAGGAAATCAAGCTTCATGCAGGGCCTGCCTAACGCACCAGGAAGCAATCCTGTTGAAACTTGCCAGAGCAGGTGTAGTTACACAAAACTGAGTTTGTTGTCGCTGTGTATGAAAGAAAGAAAGAAAAAACAAAGAACAAATGTTCAGAAAGCTACAGACACACACATCATTGCATATACACTTTATATTTCTCCTGAGGAAGACAAATTACGCCTTTCAAAGTTGTCAGCCTGTGAAAAAGCTACTTTGAGGTCTTTAGTGTTCCCTTTGCGTCAGTGAATTTCCTGTAAGTGTAGAAACATGTGGAGCAAGCAGCAGAGCAGTCACTCTGACATGAATTTGCAGCTTGAATGTCAGCACTTCAGAGCCCACATTGACTGAGTATGTCTGTATCTGGACCTGCAACATGTAAATAAACATGAACTCCTTGGAATAGGGAAGTACATAATGTTATCTCAAGTGAATCTGTGTTTGTCAGACATGCTAATCAAGAAACTACACAGTGTAGCAATTATCCCGATAGCACAACGTGATGATTCAATTTAACTTAAAATTGCAACACAGCGGTTTTTGCATTCAGTCCAGCCAAACAAAATCTAAAGCAAAGTGGCTCTTTGAAACAAAATAATCTGTTTTTATATATTTATTTTGATTTTTAAATAAGAAAACAAGAAATTTAATTTCATACATTTCTTTCTACAAGTGTTATGCATGTCTGGGAAAATGTAAAAATTATATTTACATTTTAAAACATGGCTAATGTCTTGAGAAAGTTATTGGTAGCCACAGTGGAATGAAGGCTTGTCGTCACAATAACACATTTTGCTGGATAATAAATTGCCCCAGTAATTATTCCCATAAACAACATTATTATTGTTTTGAGACCATTTTCAAGTAATATATCAATAATGCCATAGTACCGTAATTCAAGTGCACCCCTTCAAAGCCTAATAGACTTTGAATATCCAACAACCAAAAACAATAAATAAAAAGGAAATAAAAACTATACACAATCAAAACCTTAAATAAATTGGATTATGAAGTCTTTGTAAACACAATTGCACTTTAAAAATGATAAAACATCAGAAATGATCAAGGTCATTTTAATTTATCTTGCGATTAATTGATTAATTGCTGGGTTAGTGGAGCAGCTAAAGTCATTTAATTGTCTTTTTATTGTCTGTTGATCAGAAAAGACAGATTGAGATCTAACAGGATGGCCAATAATTTTCTAACAGAATCTAGTTATTTTCTACAGAGGCCCCCAGAGGCAAAAAATTTTATTTTTGCATTACCTCAAATACATCCTGGTTTATTTTGTGTGCACTCGTAATTTTAACAAATGTCTATATATGTACACCTTTAAAACGTGTTTCTCCATTCTTCACTCTTTGGTACAGAAACTGGTTGAAAATTGATCTACTTGCGTGTTCATGTTTGTTTGTGTAAGGTGGAGATGGGACTGCTCATGAAAATGCTCCTTTATTAACCATTCAGACTGAAAGACAAAACTGTCAGATGACTTTATTACCCCGTGAAAATAACTAAAAAATAATAATCCAAATAGGTTGGATGTATTTTTCTCTCTTTCTCATGGAAAGTTTCTGTTTATATCTTAGAAGGAATGGAAAGAGAAAGAATGATTGACCTGTTTTACTGTAAATTTTGCACATATGTTTGTGGTGCATTTGTATCCTAAAGTAAAATATATAAAATTTCAAATATTACACTAACGAGATATTAAGGTTCATGGAAAAAGCTTAGATTGTAGCAGAAAGACTTCCAGTATTCAAGATGTTGCATTAACTGACTAATACAACATTGTGAGAGAACAAAAACAATTTGCGATGTAACGCAAAAGAAAAAAAAATTAAATTCAAAAATACTTTATTGATCCCAAAGGGAAATTAAATGCCATTGAAACTCATTCATTCTTCAGAGTTATTGTAGATGTTGATGGCTGTTGGCAGGAAGTAGCAGTCTGTATTACAGCGAATTTGAAGAAGCCTCTGACTGAAGACACTCTGTTTTCGCCATTTCCCCTGGGGGGCGACATAAATTTCCGTAGGAAAGTCTGATCTGGAATTGAAATTGAACAGAACCATCAGATAAATGAAAGAGTGACAATGTTTTCAATGAAGGCATGATAAAACGGATTTTAGAAAGTTTATTGACCCCAAAGAATCAAAAAAATCACAAAAAGTATCGTAAACAAAGTTATATTTACTCAATTACATTTACTTGAGTAACTTTTAGAAGTATTTTTTACTATGCTGTATGCTGGAATTTTATTATAAAGTGTCGTTTCTCTTACTTGAGTAAAATTTCTGGATTTTCTATCACCAGACACAGACACACAGCTGCAGTTTTCGTTAAAGTTGAACGAAACTCATTTTGAAAAATTTTGTTTGCCTGATTTTGTAATTTGTTGTTATTTATATGAATTATTGTCATTTTGGTTCTTAAAATACCAAAATTTCCACTTAACTTCACATTTTGCCCGGTCTTATGTATTTTTTAAATATTAAATTATGTATAATTTTATCAGTTTATCAGT
Source organism: Xiphophorus couchianus (assembly GCF_001444195.1). NCBI lineage: Eukaryota > Metazoa > Chordata > Actinopteri > Cyprinodontiformes > Poeciliidae > Xiphophorus > Xiphophorus couchianus. The sequence continues at coordinate 7,496,217 of NC_040239.1, forward strand.
TCTTGAGTAGACCTTTTACCAAATACTTTTTTACTCTTACTTGAGTAATCTCTTAGATGGCTACTTTTTACTTTTATTTGAGTAAAAATATATTGAAGTAGTGCTACTTTTACTTGAGTATAATTTCTGTGTACTCTGTCCACCTCTGATTGTAAAATACACCGTAACCCTCTTTCAGCCAGCTGACAGAACAGTGTGCAGCAGCACTTCCCTGCGTTCATCTCTCTAGTACTTTCACTCACATCTTATTTAAAGCACAACAGGATATATGACTGAACATTTTCGTAGTTTCGTCTTCAGTTAGCGGTCAATGCCTCTACCTTCACTTTTTTTCAAGCTTCCTGTAATCCCGTCACATCCCAACTCTTCAGTTTGAATATCATGTTTCATTATTGTGTGGATTAAATGTGATGTTTTCCCTGCATGTCTCTGTGTGTCAGGTGTAAACAAGACGCCCAGCTGAGCCCCGTGTTTACGGTACCTCATTGAGGACATGCTGCTGGTTTCTCTTGGCTGTGTCGGTGTGTGACGCCAGGATGAGGACGCACCTCGGTTTGGTTATGCTCTGTGTGATGTCAGCGGCCGGAGTTTGCAGCAGTAAGTTAACATTTGATATTCATTTTGTCAGAAGGTTGTGTTGAAAGTGGTTGTTTTATTTTTATTTTTGAACTGAAGGCAGAATCTAAATACAAGCAGTTATATTTCTTGCACATCTGTCCTCTCTGTGAACTGAGGTTCAGTTTTTCCATCAAAGCAAGTGGCTTGTTTTACTCTGTATTCACAGCTTTTAAGTGACTGAAGGATATTTAATCTGTTTTAATTTTGCAATTCAAAGCTTAAACACTCAAGTTTCTTTCCATGAAACCATAGATCACAAAAGAGCAGAAAGATAAGAAGGTTGTGTGTGACGTGTGCTCTGACTCAAAGTTTTTTCAAATCTGCTTCATAGAGAAATGAAAAAGATGGATTGAATAGCCTCCACTTGAAGCTGGTGTTTTCATTTTTATGGAGATTATTTCAGGGCTACCTTGACATTTATCTCTGTGTGACTTTCGCACTTCCTCTCTCCCACTCAGGACAATGGCGCTGTGTTGCGACATAGTGTCATATTTTACCAATCATTGCTCTTCTCCCTTATCTTTACATCTCTCTGTAGCTCACAAACCTCTTTAGAGCTTGTCTCCTTTAGACTTTAAAACAAACACTCTAGCAAAGCTGCTTGTTGCTGCAAAATTATCAGTTTCTCTGATTTTTCGGACTATAAGCTGCTACTGTTTTCCCACGCTTTGAACCATGCAGCTTGTAGCCCGGTTCGGCTTTTCTGTGGGTTTTTCTCCAACCGTCAGGGCGCTCTTTAGCAGAAAGTGAATCATTGGAAGTCAAAATTGGAAATAAAAAAAAAGAAAGTGCTGATTTTCATTTAGAACAAGCACATGCTAGCAGCAGGCACCACGGAGAAATGTTTTCAAACTCATACCCCCTCATCAAGGAAACAACACGAAGAAGTTCATATGATGCAGCTTTTAAGTTAAAGGCTATCAATCTGGCAGTACAAGTCGATAAATTAGACATATACCTTTTCAAATGTACTTATCTTGTATTTATTAGGATTTACATTTTCATTGAAGAAGATGATTCTGCATGCTTCTCTATATCGTAAAATTCTTCTTCTGGGGTGGCCAGCATTTTTCAATAGGGGGCTATGGCCCCCACTAACCCTCCCTTTGGGGTCACCACTGACAGAGAAGCAATCTAAGACTTCCTAGTTTTGTACCTGACCTTACAATAAGGCCCAACAAATCATATATTCTTACATCATGGATTGCCAAACAAAACAAATGAGGCTTTTTCAGCATCTGTTTCTACAATCTGAGTGTTATAAATCTAGCGCTCTGTGGTTCCAGTCACTGATCTGAGGTGCTGTTTTTGCTACAATCCTGGGTGTTGGGCATGTATTTAATGACTTTTACATAAAATATTTTCCTACTTGTTAAAACTGTGTTGGATTTTACAGAATTTATGGACTTCTGTGAAGACAGATCCATCAGAGAAACATCAAAATAGAACTACTTTGAAATCAAAGACTGTAGCAACCCAGACTAAAAGGACGTGAAAATGTTACAACTCCATAGAGTTAAAGATCAGCTAATTAAAATAAATCACTCAGCGGTAAAGTGGACAGGTCCTTTTCTAGTTAGCAGTTAAAAATCACTACTGACAGTTTTGGTTTTGGATTACTTTTCTCATTTTTTGTCAATTTGAAAAAAAATGTTTTGTAAATGAATTACTTTGTTGAAGAGTTTGGGCTATTTTTCAGTACAAATCAGTTCTGTTTGCAATGCAGCAATACTCCTCTAGAATTATTCAGATTTTTCATACATTATTTTATTTCATTTTAATTCAGATAGTTTATAAGTTTTGTGGTATAATAAAGTTTTTGCTATTATTTTTATTTTATAACAGGTTGCTTTATTCTGTACTTTGTATTTTTTACTGTATACTTATAACATTTGAGGGTTTTTTTTCATTTTTTAATTTATTTTGTATAGCAGGGTATCGGACAAAAACAAACAAACAAAATTGCAAGAATAAAGTGGTAATATTACAACTTTATTCTCATTATTTTAACTACTCTTGTACAACTTTTTAAAATTTTATTATGTCTTGTATTTTTATTTTTTATTTTTTATTTTCTTCCTGATATTATAAAATAATATTAACAATAAAAACTAACTAACCTCAAATTCAGGGCCAGGCTATGGAAATAAAAAAGTAAAATAATAATAATAATAATAATAATAATAATAATAATAATAATAATAAGAGGATAAAGTCATAAAATTATGACTTTATTTTTGTAATACTATGACTTTTTAATTTATTTTAAAAAGTCTAATACTGTCATTTTTTAAATTATGTTTTAAATTTGTTTTATTTTTATATTTGGCTTTTTATTACATTCATCTTACTGTATGAGTTTGACCTCTGACAAATTAATCTGAAAATGACTTCATGCTGTCACCTTCAATTTGTGTACTGTTTAAAGAAACTGATAGATTTTACATAATAAAAGCATATTTTTGTTTATTATATGTTGAAGAAAGTACGTCTTCAGAACTAGGTGACACTTTTAAAATGTACTGAAAGCTCTGGATACAAACTAACTTTGACTGAAGATTACAAATCATACATAATTACATGAGGTAAACAACAACAAGCATTATACTCATAATGCAGGGGCCCAGAGTGGGAATTAACATTCATGATTTGTTTGCCACTCTTGTTGCCCAGGTACATCTGCGCCAGAGAGTCCCAGACAATTTGACTGCAGGTCCCGAGAGAAGGAGACATTTTCCTGCTGGTGGGAGCCAGGCTCTGACGGAGGGCTGCCGACTGAATATCGCCTCTTCTACGAGATAGAAAAGTCAGTATATTCTACATATTTTGACCTTTTTGTCTTGAATCAGCAGGTCACAGTTCAGACAGACGATGGGAAAAAGGGGAGTGGCATACGGCACAGTTTCTCAGTTGGGGTTTATACGCTGTATATTTTGTTTGTTTTAGCCACAAGGCCACCAGATGGCCCTTAGAGTTCCCGATAAGTTTATCAGCTACAATGATGGGAGTAAGACACATTTTTAGTTGCTCCATAAATGAGCGGAACTACCAAAACTATCAAGTCCTTCTGTGGGTAAAAAGTGAGCACATATTTTATTGGTGAATGAGTTCACATCCTCATTTAAAACCCTGAACTCACCTGTGAGAGCTTCAGCTGCTCTGACCTCACATTAATATTAGTAATTGTAGCTTAAAGGGGAGCTATTATGCAAAATTCACATTTTGCATGTGTTCGTACTTGCATTTGGGTCTCCATGTGCTTAAAAAAACACCCAGCCAGTTTTGGGCAATAAATTAATGGTTTTTGGTGTCTGGAAAATGACCATCTCAAAAATCTCTAGAATTCCCAAATCAGCAGGCTCTGCCCCTCACCTAGCAACCCAAGTGGAGCCCAGCCTGTTACCGAGCAACCCCAGCAAAGCCCAGCCCTTCACCTAGCAACAAAGTTTGGCCAGCTGGTTTTGTTGTTGATTTACCATACAGAAACCACTTGTTGCATTGTTGATGGTTGTGCAGGAGGCTCTACTTCGTCTTTTCAAAGACGGTTGTATAATGGCGCGTCTGTTTGCAGCCATTTTTATGAAATGTATATGTTGCATTGTAAGGCCTGGCCAGCAGCAGCTTATTTGGATAATTTTTTTTACAATTAGTTTTTATGATAGCATCCACACTTCCTTTTCAACAGGAGTCTTTTCTTACTTTCGCCACATGCTTGCTCAGAATGATGGGTTGCTGCAAAAATCAATGACTTGGTATAGTCCACTGGGCGTACTAAGTTTTTTTTCTAGTTTCTCATTCAAATATCTTAGTACATTTGAAATACCAACTAAGTTACAAGTAACTTTTCAGCAAGATGTAGGATCTTGTTTAAAGTAAATAATTCCTTATTGTATATTTAAAAAACAGTAGCTCCTCTGACAGTTTATTAATTTAGTTATAAATTAATAACCATTTATTAAAAATTGGGGCCAACATGTCACACATGTGCATCACTGTTTGTTTCACCATGCTTTATAAATAATCTTGGTATCTTATAACAAAATATTGAACATCCTTTAAAGAAAATCTATCTTTTTTAACTGGTTGGAGACACAAACTTTAATATTTTAGAATGGTGTGTGTAAAAGATGTGTGTTCAGCTGTGCTGATTTCACTGATTAGATGCTTATGAATGAATTTTTGGTTACAGTGAAGGGGTTGATAGCCGAACGTTCTCTTCTTTAAGTTTCTGCAGCAGAGTTTTGCTTCCACTTTCTGCCCAGTAAAGGTCTGGTTTTCCGTTTTTACAGTTTCAGAGGAGTCCGTGAGTGTCCAGACTACGTCTCTGCAGGAGAAAACTCATGTTTCTTTGATAAGAGGCACACTTCCTTCTGGGCTGAGTACATCATGATGGTGGTGGCAACAAATGCCCTGGGGAACGCCTCGGCACAGTTCCAGATACCGGATGTGATGAATTATGGTAAGTCGAGGCCACAAGGCTGCAACCTGTGGCTCTTATTAACTTTGGCAAAAACATACAAATTTAGCCATTTCTAAAAATTTAACAGTAATAATAAACAAATGCAGATTGGCAGATTTTTTAAAACTGGTAGAGTCAGGAATATTTTTTTTAGTTAGTAATTTTTTTATCTTTGGGATGCAAATACTTAAAAAAAAAAAATTATATAAAATGTAAAAGTTAGTGTTCATTTCCTTTTTATGAAACAGTTTGATATAAAAAAAATAAAAGTAGTTTTTCTTTAATTTAAAAATAAAACGATCGTTTAACACATATTTTAAAAATTGCTATCTTGTTTTAAAGGGTCATGTAGTTTTTGGGGCTCTAAACAACTTTGTTTAGCTATACCAAAGGCAGACTACTGACCTCTGACCCCTGACCTACACAGGAAAAAGGAAACTGTAAATATTCAATGAATGACAGAAATGGACATAAATTCATTCAGCATGAATCTGATACAGGTTTTGAGCTCTTAAAGTGTATTTTAACAGTTTTTTTCTAAATGTAATATGAATCTACTGTATTTAGGTAGCACATTTAACTAAATGATTCATTGCATCTGATCTCAATAACACAATTAAGTGTAACATAAAAACATAAACGTACATACATTTTACAAACTCTTAAAATTGTAACTGAAGGCTTCATTGACTCCTTCATTGAAAACATTCATTTAAAATTAATTTAAGCAAGCAAGGCAGATTAACATTATAATATTTACAACTGCTGCAAATAGGGCTGTAAAATTTCCGTAACAAATAAAACATGCACTAAGTAATCATATCACCAAGGACAAATACAAAGACACGACTGAATAAACATACAGTCAACTGAAATTAAGAGGGGCAATGGGCTAGCAGTCTGAATAACAACATCTATCCACAGATATTTCTATAATATGAGCTTTAATTTCCACTTTGGACTTAAAGAAAATCTGGTTTTAGAGCTTTATTGTTTATTCAGGTCCAGCAGACTGAAACAATAAAAAATCGTATTGCAGGGTAAGTTTTTGAAACCATTATGACAATCAAGTTCACAAAGCGAGTGTTGCACGTAGAAGATCATTGTGCAACAGTTTACAGATATGGTGGTGACAGACGAAAGAGATTTTTGTTTCAACAAATTAATTTTGTGATAAGTGTGTAATAAGTTAAGGGAGGAACATGGAGTTCTAAATGGAGCATTTGTTACAATAAAGAGAGGACGTTCATGCTGTTCTGTGAATGATGTAAACATTATCTAAAATTAGATTATAGAAAGTTAAACACTATCCAATTTACCGTACTTAAGAGTAAAATGTAAATCAGATGGTTTACCGTGGTTATTTATTATCTGAGTTCTCAATAACCTTGACAGTTTTTCTTAGGGTTGGACAATATGCCTGAAAGATGCATGTCGACAATTATTTATTGATCAGCTTTTTTTGTTTTAAAGATCTTAAATACTGCCTAACTGGTTGTGTGATTGTATTATGCATAGTTTGCTGTTCAAACATTAATTAATCTATAAATGATCAAGTGTACACTCAAGGAATGATATGTTGTGAATTTTAGGGAATAAAATATTTATTTTCACATTTAAAAAAGGAATTGAACTACTCGTTAATTAGAGTATTTTAATGTGTTGCATAAATTGTATTAAAAAGGCTGAATTGGTTGAATGAAATGTCTGCAGAATGTGGCATTTTATTATCTGATTAATCAATTAATCATTCAGATAATGAATTACTTGATTAATTGTTAGTTGTAGCCCTACATCTTACTAAAATAATCTGCATTCTGTTGTTAAAATAGAATATATAACTAATCTATATATTTTTGAAAGAAAATAGTTTAAAATGGCAATACAAGGTGAAATGTAGTGAAGTAATAGTTTGATTCCTAAAACTATTATTATTTCTTGGCTTACTATTGAAAGTTTATGACTAGCAACATTAAATCCTTATTATTGTTCTCATGTTGTGATATCTTTGTCTATAAAAGGTAAATTCATAAAGTCCTTTTTAAGAATATCCCTGGAATATTATGAATCTAAAAAGTAAAATGTCAGTTCAGGATACAAACACTGCTGACCTTCACTATGAGTTTATGCAGAAAGAAATCAACACAGTTGAGAATTATCTTCATATAGCGAGCTAATGATTGGCTCGGTTTTATTGGCTGCCCTGCCGTCTTGAGCGCAGGGAGGAATGGAAAAGTACTGCGAGACGAGCGAACAGCAACAAACAAAACTAAAACAGAATGAGGTAGAACAGGTTCAAGCCCTCTACATGTTGTGTACAATCACAGATCAGATTTCACCACCGTTGTTTGGTTATAAAAGTGGCTGCGCATGTCAATTCCGTCTCGTTAAAGCTAATAGTTACGTTATTTAGGTAGATTTTATTTTTTTATTTTCTGTACTGAATCCATGTGCAAAGAAATCACCCGATTAGTGAAAAGTGGGTAATTTTTTCTTGCATATAGTCCCACACCTTCACCCGCTTGTCTTCTCCACTTGCCAAAACAAGAAGGAGAAACATGTATTAATAACATGAAAGAAAGCTATAGGAAAGCAATTTAATGTCAGACCTTCACAGAACAGCTGGATTTATGCTAAGAGATTTTTTAGACAAATAATAGCATCATGAAGACCAAGCAGAGATCTGTTTCTTAAGTGGGAGAATTTGTTTTACATATTTTTAAGTGCAGTTTTACACTGCAAAATAAAAAAATCTTACCAAGTAGTTTTGGTCTAGTTTTACTGAAAATATTTCAGTAACAACAAATGACACAAAACTAACTTGCAAATAATTTTTCAGCAAGTTATAGTGGCTTGTTTTAAAGCTGCAGTGTGTAACTTTCATTAAAAAAAACATATTTGTTAAAACTGTCATGTTGTGACGGTTCGGTATGAGACAGATAATCTGTGAAAAGATAAAGCTGGTCCACTTCCTCCCGGAGCTACAACTGCTGACCAAAAACAACAATCAGAACCAGGAGGAGGGTTTTAGCGCTGTCAATTTGTCTCATGTTCTTGCTGCTAAATATAATGCCAAAGAAACAACTTGCCATTGCGGAAAAATAATTAATTTGCAGTCATCTGTGGCTATGCTAACTAGCCTGAGCTTTCATGCTATGCTAGCTGCAGCTAGCATCGGTTGTTTCTAGTTAGCACTGGAAGAAAACAGAGAGCTCGATTTAATTTTTTTATTTATTTTTTTGTCTCGTACCAAACTGTCACCACATCAACAAATATGTAAACAAATATATTTTTTAATAAAAGTTACATAGCTTTGAGTCAATAATTTCTTAATATTGATGAAAAACTATTTGTTCCAGATTATTGGCAGATTATTTCACTTATAATATGGGGGAAAGGTCTTGTTGAAATAATCTGCTGGTAAAACTAGTAGTTTTTCATCATTCATCATTCAGAATTATTGACTCTAGAAACTAGACCAAAATAGGATTTTGTGTTTTTGCAGTGTATGCTAATATTTGTTCTTCCTCCTATTAGTTCCACTTTCTTGTATTTCTCTGATTGTGAGTAACTAAAGCTCAGATTTGGTCAATATTTGATGTGTTAGACTTTGTCATAACTCAGATCTAAGACACTGACTAAACTTATCCCATTAAGTTTAATATTAGATTTTCTTTTCTAATGGGCAGAGAGGCAGTAAACTTAATGCAGTTATTGACTTTGTTCCTTTTTTTCTTTGGCCGGCAGTGAAGCCCGACCCTCCTGTAAATGTCACAGTGGTGGTGAACAGCAGCGCTCCCAGTCCATTTCTTGAAATAAGATGGAAAAGCCCTCCAAACGTGGACGTCAGAACCGGCTGGGTCACCCCAAAATATGAGCTGAGGGTTAAACAAAACGACAGCAAGGAGTGGAAGGTGAGTGTTTTATGTGAGAGACTGCAAACCGGGCCGTTTAAAGCTGAGAGGCTACTGTACATTTCTTAGTTTCCCAAAGAATTGGCCGTCAAGGTGAAGGTCTACCATCTGTCTCACAATCATTTACAGACTAATTGGTCTCTGGGTTGAACTAAAATCACCCCAGCAGGTTATAACCAAATATTGTTGAACTTTTATCTTCCTTACGTCAGTCTTGTTGCCTCCAGCTTCAGAAGTTTATACTTTTTTATTACTTTATTTTGCAAATTGACTGAAAAAGGCACATATTTGATTGGATTCCATTTAAAGTCAGCTTATTCTGAAATAGATCAGTATGCTGTGATTTAGTCCATATTTGTCAGGTTTTAAAATTATCTATTTAAATATATATATATATGTGTGTTTAAAAGGGACCTATTATACAAAATGTTTGTTTTTCTGCTTCCATTTGGGTCTCAACTCCTTCTAAAAACAACGCAAGTGCTTATAAAACTTCACCCAGCTCTTTGTAGCAATAAGTTAATGTTTTATGTTGTCTGAAAATTGAGCCGCTTTAAAGACCTTGAGATTGTTAAATCGCATTTGACAGGCATTCCGCCGTTACCTAGTAACCCCAGTCAAGCCCTACCCCGTTACCTAGCAACCCAAGCAGAGCTCCAGCATGTTTGGTCAGGTTGTTAAACCTCTGTATGGAAAAGACAAGTAAAAAAGTAAGGAAGAGAATGAGTAAGGAATGAAAGAAAGAGAAAGGAAAAGTAAGGAATGATAGAAAAACTAAGGAAAAAAAGAAAAAGAAAGTAAAGAATGAAAGAAAGAAATTAAAAGAGAGTGAGGGATAAAAGAAAGAAAACAAAAGGGAGTAAGGAATAATTTCCTTCATAGTGTCTTAAACAGTCAGTTAAAATTAACTCCCATTTAACACTGCGTTCAATGTGTGACCTTTAAACAACCTGTGGTATATTTTTCTTTCTGTGTTTTGTCCAGACAGTAGATATAGGTGCACAAACCTTTTTTAATTTTCACAACGTCGAGCATGGGCTCCTCTACATGGTTCAGGTTCGCTGCAATCTAGACTACGGAAAATGGAGTGAGTGGAGCAACACTATATTTGCTAAAATTCCTAAACGTAAGTATTAAAAACGCATTTCCTCCTTCTCAGACTGTAAACCCACTGGGGTAACTGGAAGTAAAATATTTGCTTTCTTTTATTTTTTCTCTATTTAGATCATCAGCTTGAGAAATACTTTTGGATTTTTGTTTTTGTTTTCTCCTTGATTCCTTTGTTGACAGCTATGTACATCCTAGTGCTGAAGAGGAAAGTGTAAGTATCAAATAAGGTTTTGGGTTTTATATATCAGGACATGCTGTAGCAAAACATTATCTAAAAAATGTTTGCTACCTACGGAAGAGGATTAGGGCCACCGAAAAAAAAAAAAAATTATATAAAAATAAATAAATAAATAAATCATTATTATTATTTATCAAATAAAGATGAAGATCGAATAGGAAAGCCAGCGCCAACTATTGACCCTTTGCAACTACGTCACTTAATCAATCAGGCGCCGTGATGGAAACCGGAAGTTAGGGACGGGAATATTGAACAGAGCAGCTGAAATTGTTTTCCAAAGTCGTTTTCGCCAGTTTATTCATGGCGTGTCCTTGTTCAAGTCGAGCTAATTTGTCTGTGAATGTCACTCACCTGGTTGGTGCTAATAGATGGTGATATTTACAGAAGTTTGAACTAGCTAGCTTAGAAACCGACCCATTCCATACTAAATAGAAGCTGTGTTAGGTTACAGATATAGATTAGCATTGGTTGTTTTTACCTCTGTCGTGACGGAGTTCTGGAGAGCCTGACGTCACGTCAACATTATTAACCTGATATAATAAAAGTGTAGTTTTCTTCACATTGTTTCAGTTCAGCTTTCTGAATATTCCCACAGTTTATCAATCAAGATTGAGTTCTGGGATTTGACTGGACCATTTGCAACACATAGCCAATTTGTTTGTTGTCTTGTTGATGAAAGTTTGTATATCTGACAAAACTTTGATATACAGAAGAGATAAAGACTGCAAGGTGCCAAAGTCGGAGTTTCAAATCAGAGTTTTGTTGATTCTTTCATTCGTTTCTTTCTTTGTTCTGTCTTTCTTCTTTTACTCTATTTCATTTTTCTTTTAGTTAATTTTTGTTTTTTCTTCTTTCCTCTTTTTTCTCCCTCCTTCTGTTCATTCCTCCCTCTCTCTTTTTCTGTCATTCCTTTGTTTCTTTCTTTCTTTACTCTGTTCTTTTCTGTTTTGTTTCTCTTTCTTTCTTTACTCTTTTTTGTTCTTTTCTTTCTCTATTCTTTCTGCCTTCCTTCTTTCCTCCCTCACTTTCTTTTCATATCTTTCTTTCATTACTCTGTTGTTTTTCTATTCTTTCTTGCTTTCTTTCATTTCTTACTCTCCTCTCTTCCTTCCTTACTTCTTTTACTATTCTCCCTCTTTTTTTACTCTCTCTATTTATTTATCTCTTTATTGAGGAAATCACAGTTACTTATAGTTAGCAACAAAATTTGAGACCATTTGTTTTTAAAACACAGTTTTTCCATTTGGGTTCATCTTTATTAAATAAATAATAACTGTATTAAACTCTTATTGTGCTTTCAAATGTAATTTTGTTGAATATTGTTTTTGTTGTAACTCAGTGTGAAGCAGTGTCTCCTCCCTCCTGTTCCTGGTCCGAAGATAAAAGGAGTCGATGTTCATCTTCTCAAGGTAACAATGCGCTTTGTTTTTGTTGTTTGCTTAAAAAATATAAACATAAACAAATGAAAAACTGCTTCTGCCTTTTTAATAACGTCCTACTTCAACGTTTCCAGAGTGGTCAATCAGAAGACGTGGTAAACGCTCTGACTGGGAACCAGAACTTTCCTCCCATGGCGGCCTGGACGGAGCAGGTGGAGGACTTCCTGCTGGTGTCAGACAGCGACGAGTGGCTGCTGACTGATACCTTCGCATCTGAAGAAAAGAAAGATATCTTCATCATTCCTGCCAGTTTACACTTAGGATTAGAAATCCAATGCGGGGACTCGACTGTCGATCTGAACACCTGGGAAAAAACCGATGACAGCAAAGAGGAAACAAAGAGCAACTTTTTAAACACGGAGCCAATAAATCTTCCAATTGAGAAACAGGAATGTCTGAGTGGGGAGGAAGTGTCCATCCAGCCAAACACCAGCTATGTGGACATCCAGCAGCGACCGACCCTGACTGACTACAGCAGGGTGAAAGAGGTGAACGGCGACACCATCCTCATCCTCAATGAAGAAGAAATTCCTCACGGTTCGGACGCTGTGAAGGTGAAAAGGGAGGTGAGCGTGCCAGATGACTACAGCAGGGTCAAAGAGGTGAACAGCGACGTGGTTTTCCTGGAGAAAGGCGACTCCGCTGACGGATGCTGTAAGAAAAAAGGAGACCACTACACTGACTGGACCAATCAGAAACCGATAATGCCTCATGACAGCGAGCTCAGCAAAGGGTTTTGCTCGAAAATGATCGCAAACGGATACGTAGATTCTGTTCCCTCCTTTTCTGTTAAGTAAACTTTTGATTGTAATGAGGCGTAGGACACTGATGATGCCATGTGCTATTATTTCTGCTATCAGCAACAAACGAGACATTATTGAATTGGATGGGATGCAGCGGCTGCTATCCAGAGAGGAATTTATTTATCTATTGTAATCAGAGAGGAAAAAATAATTGTTTTGGCCACCGTTCGCCATTTAAAGTTTCAGCAGCTCTGCGCTGTTGAAAGGATTTAAAAACTGAGAAGTTTTGTGGATCTGGTAGAGTGACATTTATCAGTGGGATATTATCACTGAGTTCAGACTCTTACTGTAACCCAAAGAGGAGCGTTTGGTCAAAATGACCCACCTAACAACTAAAAACCCTCCGCTGGTCCTGAAAGTAGCTTTTTGGAACTTGATGTTTAATACAGCAGCAACTAAAATGTTCAAATCAAAGCGGAGAGACTCAAAAGGAGTTTTAAATGGACTCCTTACCTCTCTTCAAGCACTTACAGAAATGTCATTCTGCAAGGACTCCTGTCAATCTGAATGTTTGATTTATATTTGCATTAAATAAGAAGATAAATCTTTAGCACCTCAGCAAAAAAGAGTTGCAATTGTTGAACTTATTAAATATTGTCCGTTGTTTCTGTCTGCGTGCAGTAAGTCCTAGCAGGTCTGGTTTATCTGAGAAGTGTGCACCTGATAAACCTGTCTGCTTAGTTCTTGTTTTCGGTCTCGTTACACTCTACATCAGAGTATCAACAGCACTAACTTGTTTATTGTGGTGACAAAATGTGAGAAGCTAACACGCTCAGCTCTTCTTCCCACTGGATGAGAGTTTAATTTCAGTCGAATCACAAATAAAAACAGCTTATTCTCACACTTCTGCTGTCTGATTCAGAAAAGAGTTTAATTTTTGCTATTAATTTAAAGTGAATTTGACCTAAATAAGTTCTGGTTTGTCACTTATTGTCTGACTCCTGTAAAATATTTTAGATTAAAAAGAAGAATAGCAATCAATCGGTCCTTGATCAGGTGTGTGGAGGTCAACAGGTCCATGAATGCCAGATATGTTCTTATCAGCGATACTCTGCAGCTTAGGCGTGTACTAAGCCAAGTCAAGTTTATTTATACAGCACAATTCAGCGACAAGGCACTTCAAAGTGCCATAAAAATACCATAAACGAGCAATAAACATTACATTTTGTCAAATACTATCATCAAAAAAACCGCACATCAAATATATTGATCAATGTTCCAGTTATTATTAAACAAAAGCAACTCTAAATAGGATTTTGATTTAAAGGAACTCAGTGTTTCAGCTGTTTAGCAGTTTTCTGGAACTTTATTCCAGATGTGCGGTGGATATAAGCTGAATGTTGCTTCTCCATGTTCGGTTCTGGTTCTGGTTCTGGTCAGACAATATTGTTCCTATTTTAGGTCGGTTATAATAATCGATACCGAATATCAGACAAGCGTCTCAGTCGTGGACTGTGAGCTGTGATTCCATTACAAATGTGTGCAAAACCTTCTCGATATTCTGCTAACGTAAAAATTCAAAAATTCTCAATTGCTGTGTTTCCGTTAAATAACAAAACGCAATTAATATCGCGCCTGAATAAGTTTGTTCTTGCGATAAGTTAAGAGAGAATCATACGGCGGCACTGACCCGTTTCCACACTGAAATGGAATCACGCATGCGCAAAGCTGCCGGCGAATCCGCTGTGGACTACAGCAAATATAGTTTTTCATGTTGCCCAATGTTTGTATTTTTGTTTTAACTCAAGCTGTTGCACCAAAAATTGCATTTTATTTACACAACCATAATGTTCTGTTAAATTATAAATAAGGTAGAGAAAATAAAAAAATAAGGAACATTGTGAATCTGTTTCTTCTCATTTTTTTTACATGGATCGGGACTCGGTCTCGGCCGGACTTGGTTGGACAAAAAAAGACCTGATTAGTAAATCTTTAATTTAATACACAGTTGTTAAGGCATGGTCATATTATGTCCTGACTTAAACACAGAGAAGTGAAGACATTAGAGTGCTGTACAAACATGTTGATGGAATGTTAAGTGGAAGGAAAAAGTGTAAAAAGAAGTAAAAGGAGCAGAATCAGTAAGATTTTATAAGAACTCAAGCCACACTCATTGCTTTCTTGGTTCCTTCTGTGGAAAAGTTTAATTTCATTTCACTTGATTCAATCACCATGATGTTTTGTTCTCGACTGGCCAGCAAACTCTGTAGAGATTAAAATTGACAAGAAGAAACAGACATTTTCTTATTCAGCTCCATTAGAGACTGTAAAAAGGCAATCTTCTTCTCAAGAAAAAAATAATTCATTGCCAGCGGAAGAAATGATAAACTAATACAGTATACTGTTACACATCGAAAAAAAAATTATTTTTAATGTGTGAAATTACTAAAAAAATAATAAAACACTGAGAAAAAAATAATATTTGTGGCAATTTGGGCACAACTCAATTTAAAAATAACATGTTAGCTACAAACTGGCCAAAGATTCACATCACAGTCCAAACTCAACACTCGGGTAGCAAAACAGACATAAACAGCAGCTTTTTGTAATGTTAACCGTACTTTGTTAAGTCCTGCAGAAAAAAAAGAATTTTCTATAAATACTGTGCATGTAAACAAGTCTCTCAATTCACCTGGAACTGACTCGACAGTGAGCAGTGGGTTCGTAAAGCAAATCCCCGAAACAGATTTCAACTAAATAAAAAGCTGTTGCTTTACTTTTTCTGAAGTCTGATGCTTTATCAATGAAGGAAATGAAATAATTAACCGATAAAACTCGTCTTCTATCAACCTCATAACCAGGTAATTTTATGTGAAACTCCAAAGCAATTATTTTCCCCTCTCAGTTCAAAATGGCGTCAGAGCAGCCCGGTGTTCTGTTACGTAGCACATGCTCGCTATCATATTGCATTAAACCACAGGGATGGGAGTTATGGCTTAATCAAATATATTGTTTTTTATATCACATCCGATTCCTTTTGTCGCTTTCTTTTTTAAAAAGGAAATTACAAATTACTATTCTCAAAAAGTAGCTTTAATTTTAGTAATCCCGTCTGTGTGCTGTGTGATTCGTATTGGTGCCAGCCTACGAGGATTTTTGTTTAATTACGAGAATATAGTCATATTAGTAGCAGAATAAAGATGCGATTTTACCAGAAGAACTTAATAAAATTATGAGAAAATTTGTTTTGACAAAGAAGCTTTTACGACCTGTTCAGACCACTAGTTTTCTCGAGTTCCCATAAAATTACGAGTTAATTTCCCTAATATTACAACTTTATTCTAGTAATATTATGACTGTATTCTTGTAGTATTATGCCTTACACTAATAAAAAATTTAAAAAATCTTAGTTTGACCTTAATATGCCAATTCAAAGTCTAAATAAATAGAAGTTGTAAAGAAATAGAAGTTGGGTGTGCTAACGTCACTCTGAACTATGGAATCACATTGGTGAATTTTGTTTTTCCAAAAATTAAACCTTTGAAAACCAAAAACTCCATTAATCAATGAAATAGATTTATCAGTCAGCCCTTACAGTACTTTAAAGACAGATGATAGTAAAATATCAGACGAACAAAAAGACTGGAAAGAAAAGAATTCAAATGATGAGCTGCATAAAGGAGGAGTACTGAACTCCTGTTGAGATTTTCACAAAGTAGTTCAGGAGAAAAACATCAGGTTGGTAAACAAGATGATTGTAAACTGAGCAGTGCTTTTTAATGATTTAACATGTTCCTGATGTGCAGTTTGCTCTGCTTTTCTCTGACTCAGTCCTCACTGGAACTCATTTTAAACAGTAATTACCTTTATTCTGCATATGCAAGTTTGCCATATTTTCTATGTGCGACATAAGAAGACGATCAGCTGGCAATGTTGTTTAAACTTTAATTTTAACAAAAAATACCTCTCTTAATTTGAAAACACAGAAATATGAAATTTTACAGAACGTAGTCGGAACATCACCCTAAGTAAGACTTAAAATAGATTTGTGAACATATAAAAATATCTAACATTTTGGAAAAATATACAATATTTACAAGACTAATAAAGTCTTGTAAATAATTATATCTTTAATTTAAGTAGTATAATCTTACGCTGAAAGGAATAATTAAAAATCCAACCTACACGTCAGTTATTGGGGAAAATATCCAACATTGAAAAATGTTAGTTTTTAGTTAAATCATCTCAACAACTCTAACAGAAATAAATGCAACTGAAACACTTTTTTTATTTTAAAATGATGTCAGAGGTTTGTAACTTTCATTTAGAAATCACTTCCTGTTTACCTGAGGTACAAATGACATGAAGCAGAGGTGCATATCTTATGCCAACTTGTCAAAATAGGAAACATAAGCGAACATATGTGATCCAGAAATTTGCTACCTGCCTACAGTAGCTAATGTGCAGTCAGAGCAATAATTAAAAACAACTGAAACTGTGATGAACAATAGTCCTGAATGCATCTCAAAGAGTGACCACAGGTAAGATCTGGAGTAATTGTCGCCCTTTTCTAATCAAAACAACCATCAACAAAACTATTCTTTATGCCAAAGAGTTGTTTGGAATGAGAAGTGGGACAAACAATCCAGTTGGAAAGAACGATAAATAGAAAAGCAACTCATGCCCATTGTTAGGTATGGTAGAGAACTGGTGATGCTGTGGGCCTCTTTCTCTTCTTAATGCCCTGCAACTTGGAATCATAAACCCTCTGACAAAGCAGGGGATTTTAATGAAAAATAAGGAGGCCTCAAACATTAAACTGAAAAGATGATCATCAATAAGCAAAAGTGTCAATTTTTAAACTGCACTGAAAAAAACCAGTCGATCCAACTTAAAAAAGAAAGTAAATATATTAAGTTGTCATGTTGAATGTAAATAAAGTAAGTTTGACAAACTTAATTCAATTACATGTAACAAATGAACTTTCCTTTTTTTTATTTTTTAGTTGGAGCTCCGTTCTGTGGTGAATTTAACCCCAAAGTTTCCTGCTGCTGCTTCTAAGTTCTGATTTAAATTTCAAAACTGTGTGAGAACATGTGCTTACGTTACGGAGTAGTTCTATCAAAACATCAAGTGTTCACAGTCTAAAGCTGTGACAAATCAACACACGGAGAAAAAACCTTCTGCGGAAAATGAGCCTAAAACTCAAAATCTGTTTCTTCTTTCCTTCCAGTATGAAGCGTTTCGAAAATATGTCCTATTTAAGTATTTTACAATCTTCTTTTCAAAATATTATTACATTTTTAAATCTGCTGGTCTTCATCACATCTTGTTTTATCCTATGTCCTTCCTTCCAATAAAACTGTTTTAGTCACTTATAAATAATTCTTTATGTTTTTAACTAATTGAGACTTTACCGACCTTTAAAAAGCAGCTACGTTTATATTTCATACATGAATGAAAAAGCTGCAGAATGCCCTAAAACTGCGTATTAATGTTTTATAAAGTGCTTCTAGCGTATTTACTATGTTTTGTCATTTCTAATTAAAGTGGTACTCATTTCAATCCTTAAAATGTTTCCAAAGATTGAATATAGCTATAAAGTCAAAAATAATGGCTCCAAAATATAGTGTTATATGATCAATACTAGAAAAGAAACATCCTACATATTCAGCAGGAAGGGTCACAGTCAACATGGTTCAGAGTTTATATTTTGAGGCTTCCTATCTGGTTCTTTTCCTGAAAGAATTCAAAGAATTCATAATTTACAGGAAATAAAATTAAATGAGAGAAAAAAAATCAAACCAAAAGTGTTTTTTGTGGGTGTGGCAACCCAAATAAATTTTTTTTGCTTTGTTTTGTAGCTGGAGAAAGATTTGTTGCAGTCAACTCTTGTCTTCTTCTGCGTTTTCTGTACATTCGCTGTCCAGGAGCTGCTCCATGTGGCTCAGGAAAGCGTGGCTGCTTTCTTCCTCCAGAATTTGCTCCCAGAATTTCACTGAGAAGCAAGAGAGGAAAAATGATCAGCACAGGTACATTTCTCTACTGGTCTTAAAACAATAGTATTACAGTATTGAGTAATTGGCTTATTACTGGAATCAATCAAAAAACGTCTGATTATTTTCAGGTTTATTATTATTATTATTTTATTTTATATATTATTTATTATTTTCTAAACAAGCAAAACCAGAGTAAGATTAGCACTACTTCAACATATTTTTACTCAAGTAAAAGTAAAAAGTAGCTTTCCAATAAGTTACTCATGAGTAAAAAAAAAGTATTTGGTAAAAAGGCTACTCAAGTACTAAAATTTAATTTAATATTTTAAAATGATGATGACAAAATATGAAGATATGTGCAAATTCTAGCATTTTAAAGGCTAAATTAAACAAAATACTACAAATAAATAATACACTCAAGCAAAAGAAACTTTTTCAAACTTTTTTCAATATTAAAAAACTTTACATTAATACTTACAATAAGTAATGTATAGGATAATGTACTCCTAGTGGTGATATGTATTAATAATCTCCAACAGGCTCAGCAGATAGAAAAAAACAGAACAACAAAGCTGGTGTATGAACAAGAGGTCTCACTCTAACAAACTGTAAGTGTGAGTCTATGTTTCAAATATTTTCTGTTTGAAATGTTTCTTCTTTCTTCATTGAAGTTGCTTGTGCCGGATACAGAATCCAGAAATTTTACTCAAGTTAGAGTAGCGATTGTTCATAGTAATATTACTAAAGTAAAAGTAAAATGTACAACGCAGTAAAACTACTCCAAAAAGTACATATTTTCCAAAACGTTACTCAAGTAAACGTAGCTAGTTACACCTCTGGTTTTATCTTATTGATCAGTTAATGAAAAAGATGGCTTCCCTCTCATTGTTGCGCTGTAAATAAAACGCTGTGACTTACAGTAATGTGGTTTCTCGGACCATTTGCTGTCGGGTCCGGGCTCAGACTCTTCAGCCAGACTGTTAATCTGCAGTGGCTCCGTGTTTCCCTGCTGGTCTGTACCGGACTGGTCGCTACGCTCCAGGCTCAACAGCATCACCTCGTAGGCTCTCCGGGCCTCAGCTGACAACTCAATCATCTTGTGATAGAAATCCTGTAAGTATCAAAGCGAATTTTCACATTTTAAAATGTTAGTTACCCTTTACAGCTACTAGATGTTCAGCATCTTATTGTAAAAATCTTTCAGATGTGGATATAAGCATAAAATTTTTTTCAATTAGTCGGTTATTTTTTAAAATGGCTGCCATTTTTGACACTTTTAAATCAATTATTGCCATGAAATGAGACATGGATTAACTTTATGTCACATTATATGTTTTTAACTATATGGTCATCCTTCTTATACAACTTTAAAGTAGTAACATGTAGTAAAATGAGATGCTGGTTAGGGTTAACTTCCGCTAATATTTTTAATGTGTTTAGCAGTTCAGCATTAGCAGAACTTATTTTTAATGTGTTTACTGGTTTAGCAGTAGCTAAGCTAGGATTCTTGTTTAGCAGGCTATTGGTTAGTGAATCTAAATTTGTGGTTAGATGTGGTTATAACTACTGCCGATTTAAGTGCAAACATGCAGCTCTAGAAAAATTAAGAGTCCATTGAAAACCTCCTGGTTGTTCCACCAAATATTGATTTCTGATCTTTCTGGTTTTTGTGGTGGCCATCTTGAAAAATCAAAACATTAACAGTACATATGATTTCTATTCATCCAGTCATCTACGATTTGACACCAAAGCTATTCATCTGTGATAAAAATCAGTCTTCCTTGACAACTATCTTGGCGGCCATCTTGACTTTTTCCATTTGCTTTTTTTTCATGAGAGCAAGCCCCTGGGAACTTCTGCACCAAGTTAGGAGGTTCTAGTATCCGCATGTGAAAGATTTTGCTGCCCTACATCTGAGAATGATAACCCTGACCTGCGCTCCATCGTAGTTGAAGATGCCCACAAGGCTGACTGGCACAGCCTTGTTGACACAGTGGCCCAGTGCTTTCCTGGAAAGTGCAAACACGAACGGTACGCCCTGTTCGCGACACATGTTGATGATCGTGTGCAGAACCTCGTCCAGGCCACCTGTGGAGGGAATATTTTCCATCAACATGCAGCTTTTCTCCGTCCAGTTTCAGCAGCTGCACGCCTATCTAGACCTCAACGCCACCGATGTTGTAATTGTACACATTTATGACGCAGAGTGTTTTATTTCCATCCAAGATGAAAAACAAAGTTTTTCTTGGTCTCGTTTCAGGATCTAAATGCTTTTCCTCATCAGAGTGAAAATGTCACAAAATACTTTCAAGTTTCTGTTTTTGGTGTCCTACCACATTAATAGGCATTATTTTAGTTATTCTTCAAAATGGAAAATACAGGAGAACATGCTATTAAAAAATGGTGGAGTATTAGGCCCATACTAATAAAAAATACACACACAAAGAAAATCACAAGAATAAAGTCATAGTGTTGCGAGGATAAAGTTGAAATAATTACAAGAATACAGTTGTAATAATATGAGAATAAAGTCATAATATTTCAAGTATAAATTCATAGTATGATGAGAATAAAGTCATAATATTACGAGAATAAAATTTTCACATTATGACTTCACTCTCGTATTATTTCGACTTTATTCTCGAATAACTTTACTGTTATGTTATGACTCTATTTTTGTAAAGAAATTTAAAATTTTGTTATTGTGGTTCTTATTCTCCATCATAATTAAATATAGATGATCATTCATAAAATCTGTAAAAAAAAATAAAAAAATTAACAACCTAAACAAATACAGTTAGAGTAATAATTAAAAAGCTTTAAAGAATTGAAATTGTGGCCATTATCTTGGAAGAGAATCCATATTTATCTGTCCAGTTTGCACATTAAGAGGTAAAAATACTCCTACACTCACTGCAGCAGTCATAACAACCGTTAGATCTATCTAACACTGTTTGGAAAATCTTTTTTTCCTACTGTCACTAATGTAAACATTTGGAGTTTGCTAAAGGTTTCTGTGACTTTCCCTGGAACGATGAGACTCATACTCAACCCATGACAACAAACATCCCATGTGGGTTTGGCATAAAATAAAAAAATTATATAAGCAAAAGGTGCTTGTTGCATGGTGAAAGATCTGTGATGCTGTAGGCTTGTTTTTTTCTTTAAAATGCCCTGGGAACTGTGTTAGAGTTCATGACCTGATAAACCAGAGAATATTAGGCTACGTTCACACAGCGGGTAAAATCCCCATCTGATAGAAAAATAAAAAAATCCAATCTTTGCCACTTCAATATGAAGTCTAATTATTACAAGTACCCTGTCACAATAAAATTATTATTATTGCAATAAATGCTAATGTTGTTTTGATATGATTTTAAAGTAATATAATGATAATGGCATAATAATTCAGGTTTTCTCTCTCCTCAAAGACCAATAAACTCTTATTTTGTAAACACAAACTGAAAGATATTTTAATTATCCAAAATAAAATGCAACAACCAAAAACAATAAATAGAATGGAACCAAAAACCACACACATACGAAAACATAAATAAAATTGATTATGATCTCCCTGTAAGCACATTAATAATCAGAATGGGAATTGTTGAGCTCATTTTAATTTATCATGAGATTAATGTTATTATATAACAACAATTAATTTATTTGTTTTTTTGTTTATTTATTTTGGATATTTAGAATGTCTTCCAGTTCCAGTGCTAAATGTTTGTTAGAATTTAAAGTTTACGGATCTGTGAGAAAGTGTTTTGTCTCAACGCAACAATATTATCGTTTCTCGCTATAACGTCTGGAACAATTTATTGTCCAGCTAAATTTGTCATCGTGAGACGATTAATAATTCCCCAGACTTTTCTTAAATAATCTACAGCCGGTGCTTTTGAATACCTTTGGACTGGATGCGTTCGCAGTTTGGCGAGATGATGACACATTTGACCTTCTTTAGTTTGAGGTGTTTCAGAACCTCTCGAAGGCCCATCACGATCCGCCGCTTCATGCGGGCCTTCATGGGATCCTTCTGGTACAGCCGGTCCTGGAACCGGACCAGCTCCTTCAGCAGCGATGTCACACACTCATCCAGGTCTTTCCTCAGCATCTGGCTGCAGTAGCTGCCATGCAAACAACAGCAAATCATTACACAGAAGTCTCTGGATATTAGCAAAGTGTGGATTGATGCTTAAATATCGATACTTCCAATACCAGACCTTGAATTACTCCACTTTTTTATTGTGCTTCAAAATCGATTCTCTCAAGTCTAAGTATCAATACTTTCAATACTTCAGTCACTTGAGATAAAGGATCTTAACAAGAGCTCGTTAAAAAGTAACTAAATCATTGAGATCTTTCCTAAATAAGAATCTTTTCAAAGGCAGGAGACGTTCTGCGCAAAAACAAAACAGACTGAAGGGAAAACAGTAAATATGGTTTTCCTTAACAAAAACATGAATGGGAAAGTTTCAAAGATGGATGCCTTTGCTTTAGGTTCATTAACATGTTTTCAAAGTAATGTGATTTTGAAATGTCAATTAGGATGCAAGCTTTCATTTTAGAGTAGTTCCTAATAACTAAACAAGGATTTATTTCAGTAGGGTTATTACTTTACTCATGTTTTTATTTTGCAACACCATTTTAACATGCTTTGTATGATTGTCTGCTGTTGTTAAAATAGCCTGGCAATAATAAAAAAGGCCGTCACCCTAATATACTTCAGACTTCAAACTAAATCAATTAAAGTGATGTCTTGCATTCTTATACAGCAAAGAATTGAATTACTCCACTTTTTTTTAAAATTTACCAGACACATTATGTGTTTTTGAGCAAAGTATTGGCATTGGACATCAAACATCACTAGTCGATACGAAGGGAACAACGTTGTGGCCTTACTCTCTAAACTTCCTGCTGTGAATTTTGGGAACGTTGTTCTGTTGGGGCTCAGATGAGGGGACTTCCTGTTGCACATCATCGTTTTTGTCATTGTCCTCATCGGCTTCATCCATGTTGGAGTTTGTGCCGTTTAAATTCAGCTGTTCGTCGAATCCTTGTGTAAGGCTCTGAATGTCTTCTGAAAGAGACAAACAGAATAAATTGAGTCATTCTGAAATCTTTCTATAGTGAGAACATGTTGGCTCTGACCTGTGTCATTTGAGTCATGCTGCTCTTCTGCAGCATCATTAGTGAATTCAGAGCCATTATCAGGCAGCAGTCCTCTCTCCTCTAGCAGACGTCTCTGTTTTTTCTCTTCTCTTTCTTTCAAAATGACCTGAATATGTAACAGAATAAAAGCTTAAAGGAAAAAATTGCGTCATATTTTAGTACTAAAAAGCTAAAAATGCTCATGAAACAAATCATAAACAGCCTTTTCTTAGTTTTGCTTTTTTGGACTCCTTAAGTGGCATACTTTTAGCTTTTAACCCCAACAGATTAGCACACAATGTACTGATATTAAGTCAAGCAGAAAGGTGTGAGTTTTTCACATGTTGATGTTAGAAGTATTTTTAGCTACAGATGCATCCTTTGGTACAAATGATCAAGCGTTCACTCAAGAAATTATATGTTATTGGATTTTAGGTAGTAGATTTATTTAAAAAATGAATTGAATTAATTGTTTATTTGTATATTTTAAAGTATTTCTGCAGATATGCCAATATTTTTTATCCATTTAATAGACAGAATAATCAAAGACTAAAATAATTGTTAGCTGCAGCTCTAAAATCTTCACTTTATGAGCTCAAACTCAGACTTTTCTACCAACACTTTGGCCAAACGTCTTGCACTAATGGCCGAGTTTGTCGTCCCACATGTATCATCATCACTCTTTATCAACCTCCAGCTGCATTCTCGACTGCTTGCTCTTTCTTTTCACATTTAATCATTTAAATAAATATAACAGTCAGGATCTTCTAAACAGTGCTGAAAACAAGAAGTTGTAAAAATGATATATATGAGCTTCAATATAACAATGCAACTACTATAATGATCAACAGTGAGTGTATGGCAGACTGTGTCCACTTGCCTTCTTCAGAGGAGTGGGTTTCTTGGCTTTAGGCACTTCTCTTTGCTTTCCTTTCTTAACTAAAGGGCTGGTCGAGTCCAACGGATTGTGTGCGATTTTATCCTGCTGCCATGGCGGCTTCTTCAGAGCTGACGATTGCTTCTGGACGACAGGCAGTCCTCCACCAACTACAGTAAAGCAGACATCGATTAATTATGTTCGTAAACGCGGTTTTTAAAGAAATAAAAACCTATTAGCTGACCAGAGAGAATGATCGGCTTGCTGTCCTGCTTTGATTTTTGAGTTTGTTGCTTCTTTTCCAGGACGGCCAGCATGTTTCCGATGTCCAGCTGGACCGGGGCTTTGCTCTTTTTCCCCGACACTTTCTCTGCTTTCTACAAATCAGGTGGTGAAGGTCAGAGCTACGTCACTGAGACAAAACCAGACTGCTCTGACAGTGTCAGTTTTAACAAATGATTAACACAAACCTGTCCTTTTTTAGTAATTTCAGGCAGTTGAGTTTTTCCTACTGGTGATTTTTCCTTGTTCAAGTCGGCAGACTGGTACTGTCCTCCTTCTCTTTGGTTTTCCTTGACATCAAACCACAACATAAGACTTTTATTTATGATATTTTATCTTATGTTGATGCATTTAAACCACTGATGATATCTACCTCTTTGCATAGCTTTGTTTTACTGTTTAACCCAGTTAAACCCAGCACCAAGTCAGGGAATTCTTCTTCATCCTAGGAAAAAATGTTAAATTCTGTTAAATGTCCAAATTTTTATTCACCCAGAAGAAGCAAAAATCTAATTTTACCTCAAATTTTGGAGGCTCATGATGAATTAGTGGACTCCCTGACTCGGCTTCTGCATCCTCAGCGTTGCTTTTGGATTTCTTTTTCCTCTTTCGCTTTTTCTTTCCTGGGCCTCCCTCTTCTTGTGGGGTAGAAAGGCATTTTGTCTGGTAATATAAACAAAATGAACTTTAGAAAAAAAAAATTGTAAAAAAAGAGATGCATTTTTTCAAAAACAAACAAATAAACCAAAACAAAAAACAGGCTAATAGTTCAGGAAATAAGCCCAAAAAGAACAGAGCTAGTTGTTGGTAAATGCAAACACATGAAAAATATATGCAAACATGTATGCAAACTTCCATTTTACAAGGTGCAAGTAATTCTCTTTAAACCAGTTTAACTGCCTGTTTTTTTTCAGCTTTCTTAGATTCATGGTTCTGTAGATATCAGGAATGCACAGATCTACTTTTATCACTCCCAATATACCAACAGAATAAAGGTTTAGTATCCGTCAATACCGATCCAAAACAGAAAAACAGTCCTGAATAGACCTGAAACTGTTCCTTTTTTAATGAAGCACAGACATAAATGTACTGAATAACAAGTACATTTGATAACTCTGCACCAGTACAGCACATTTAAATACACCAATAGCTTCACGAGTTTGGTCAAACATGTAGAAATAAACTGCAACAAACTTTCTCTAAATGGTTCTGAAAGTGCAATTAGTAATTCTAAATATAATATAAAATAAATAAAGCATGACGTTGTGCAGACCGCAGAGTACAGAATTACACTGAATAGATCTGCATTTATGGATTGGGTACATTGTCACCAATACCCGATCTAGATTTTTATTTCAACATCAGTATCGATACAGATATTAACACTCTTTACTTTATGCCAAATATTTGCAGCGTTTCTCAATATTAGAGGGGATAATCTTTTTTAAATTGTTGCCCAAATGTAAATTATTGAGCTCATTATAATTAATTATGCAGGTAATAAATTTATTGCTTATTGCAACAGGCTTAGAGTCAAAATGAAGCTTAATCTCGGCCATGGCATTATGCTGAGGGCCTGTTTCGCTGCCGGTCCGTTGCAGAAAGTGGATGAAAGAATGAGGAAAGATAATTACCTCAAAAATCTTTATTTCACCTCATATCAACGACTTTATAGATGAATAAAGTTACTAAGTTTTCAAAAACAATCCAAACTGGTGAGCAGTGTCCTCCCAGTCGCTTTTTTATGCTCAGAACCATCAGAGAGTTTTGTTGATGATCCAGCCCAGAAAACCGAGGCAAGGTTCTAACCTGATCAACTCGACTCTCGGTGAGTCCATTTAAATTTCTTCCTTACGCCTCAAAAGAGAAGAATAAAAACTGAAACCCTTTTTATTAAGAATTAAACCAGAAAAAACAAACTGCACCTGTGTGTCGCTGCGGCGGATTGTCTCGTCTGTAACAACAGGTTTCTTTGGGGGCTGAGAGGCAATATTTGCCCAGGATGTTATTACCGGCTGAGCTGCTAGGAAAGAAAGAAAAACAAGTGATTCACAAGTTAGAAAAGACTGTCGCTGTGGTTCAGGAGATGATTTCAGCCTTTACCTGGCAGGTTAATAGGGGTCTTATTCTGCAAGGGCTCAAGTTCTGCTGTAGAGCCATTTCTTCCAGCCTGCCAATAATAATACAAAACAGCTCAGTGTTCATATTTCTACATGATCTAATCTGATTTTTCTTTTAAATACAGAAACTAACCTTCTGGGAAGTCGTCTGAGTTTGTGGGTTTGTGCATTGAGGGCTTGGACCCCAGCAGTCTTTCTGTGCTCCAGCATGAGAAGTTGATTTCTGCAAAATGCCAGCTAACTCTGGAAAATCAGCCATCTTCACTTCAAACGGGACAAAATCTGCCAGTGCTGGTGTTGATTTCCTTCCAGAGGCCGGGGCTGACCTGACATGTCTAAAACCTGCTGACGCCCCAAAAGGACAGACAATAAATGAACGGCTAAATAAAGCTTTATAATTATTCATCTGCATCAATAACACAGATAAGATATATGTTAAATAACTAAATGTGCAAATCATTAATTAAAAATCTGAATTCATGTTATATTAACATCATACATAAATACTGAAGTATTTAAATATTTCATAGACTTATGTTGCCGCACATGGAGAATTTTATTCCATCTCTAAGCCTTGAGCATCATTCGATCGGGTCAAGACAAAAAACTATTGGTCTGTAGTTAAACTGCAGGTTAATTATTATTATTATTATTCAAGTTTATTTAACTGAGGACAGTAAACAATGTTACATGATAAAAACAAAGTGACCATTGTTTTAAACAAAGGTTTTCTAGACAGTCTAATTTGTAAACCCAGTTCCTTAGTTGGATCTTTCGCTGAAAAATAGAAAAGCTAGAATTAAAGATTCCCGTCACACACACACACAATAATCATCATTAGGGTCTTTTTGGTGAATCAGCCTGAAAGTCTTAATTATTTCATGATGGACTGTGGCAATGGAAATGTTAACTTGATAAATACTGAAGTAATTTAACTAAATTAATGAAAATTTGAGTTAATAATTGAATTATTTGTATTCTTCTTCTGGCTGTTCCCTCTTCGTGGGTCATCACAGCAAGTCATCCTCTTCCATCTAATTAATTGCATTTGTTCAATTTCAAATTCAAAGATAAGTTATTGTAGATGGTGATGGAAAGATCTCCTGTAGCAGTCTGTATTTAAGCATACTTGAAGAAGCCTCTGATTGAAGACACTCTTAATTATTGACTAATTTAACTATATACCAATAAATGTTTATTCAAACAATGCACAGTTTTATATGGGTTATTATATGTATAAATAGCTTTTGAAGGCATAATTTTGTTATTTCTGAAAATCTACATGCGAGTCACTCGATGGATGATGTTTACCTTTTTGTCGTGCATCCGCTGAGTTTTTGCCCACATTTCTGCCCTGAGAATCATTGCTGCTTTTTGATGTCTGCAAACACACCAACAAAATGATTGAAATCTATTACATAAATTAAGTCACAGTAACTTAGTGTGACTTTAATAAGTGTAATAAAAAGAAAACCTTTGAATGTGGATCCCAGAGGAGCTTGTTTTTGTCACTGGTTTCCCTCACAGGGCGTCTGCTGCTGTAGCCATGACTTCTTGAAACATCTCCCCTTTTTCCTGCTTGTTTTTGGCTCAGATCTGTCCAGTTCCTTAATAAACACAGACACAGAGAAAAGATACGATCAGGGGTCGAGTTGCTGATTACTTGGGCTTAGCCATGATCTCCATACCTGGCTGAAGTTTGGTTGGACACATAAGGATTTGGTAAGACCACAGGAACTGAAGCTGTGTGAGGATCAGAAGCATCTCTGCTTCTTTTCTTCGGATGTTTTTCAAAATCCTGGGGAGAACAATTACTAGGTGTCGGTTTGCTCTCCTGGAAAAAGTAAAGTGATGTCAACAAAAACCTTTGGTAAACATGTAACTTATAATTACTTAAATAAACATGATAAGGAACACTTCAATTATATGTTCTGGTTTGACATGTCGAAGCTTTAAGAAGTGTTAAAAATACAACATTTGTGCTTCAGACAAAATTACGTCTTCGGGAAACAAAATATTATCTTTCACTTCATCAGTTGCCCCCCATTTAGGCACTTTTTAGAAAGAACTGTAACTGTAGCAGGACATATTCGCATGCGTTAGCTTCAGTGCTAGCTAAATAGGCAGTTATAATCCAATTTGGTGTTCTTTACCTTCTCCATCTTCAGGCGTTTTTAAGATTTAGTCACATATTCGTATTTTCGCATGTGGTTCCAAGTGTTGTCAAAGTCCATCCCACGATTATGCCATGAGTTTGTTAATCATGAACAACCTGTTTGATAGCTTAGCATGAAAAACAGAGGCTAGCTGTGTGATGCGTCAGTTGCGGTCGAGCCGACTCAATCCGCTAGATGTTCTAATTGAACGATCTCAATTCATTTGAGCTTAAATTGTATATCAACATTCACAGATACAACTTAGATTTCAAAACTGGAATCAAATTTAAAGGCTAGTGGTACAGCTTTATGAATAGATATTTTGGAGCTGAAGGGGTCGGTTCTTGTTGGCGAGTTGAGCCAAATAATGCGGTTCTCATATCAGGGTCGGAAGTCCCATCAACTGAGTGAAGGCGATGTTCACAGAGGAACAAACGGAGAAACAGCGACATCTTGTGGGATTAGAGAGCAAATTAAATAATTCAGTCAAAAGTTAGGTTGACGTCCTGAAAGTAACGAATGGTGTTTCTGACAAATAGCAAATCTGGCGTACACTGATAATATACAAAATTTACTAAGTGAGTTTTCTTAGCTTATTAATAAGAAAATTCGCCTTAAATTCAGTCGTTATAGTTGCTTTAGGAAGAACTTTGTCAATAAAAAGTCTTTTTTAGGCATACCTTGAATATGGTGGTGTCATTTAATATACTTAGAATTCTTCCTTTTTATTTAAAATGTAACTCAAAAATGTCGAAATCAATTGTTGAAAACAGAAGTGAAGTAAAACAAACAATCATATTTACTATCTACTTAATGCTGGTTATCAATAAAGAAATTAATTTGATGAAATTATTACTGTAAAGTTTTATTGACACCTTTAGGATATTATTCCATTATGACCAGTTGATGATGTGTTTCTTTTTCAAACATTCATAAAATAAACCATTAACACATTCAATGACCATAAAAATACATTTCTGACTTATAAAATACTGCATCTATAAGATAAAATACTCTTATGAGAAGACATCCAAACTCTACTAACAATGTAATTTCTAATTATCAAAGCATGTGTTCAATAAAAAGGAGATATCTTAATGTGCAAATATACAGAGTTATTTTCTAACACAACATTCTGTACCTACTTCTTTATTTTGGCATACGTTTGGACTTTTTGTTTTATATGTTTATCTTTGGCACAATGCACCAAAAGTAATCCTCACATCACTACTGAGTAAAAATAAAATGGAAACAGTGCTCGTTCTCCCAAAAAAATGTAAACATTATAACATTCATATAAGGCAGCAAGAGAGGGATCTTGATCTCTGCAGGTCACTCCTCCTTTGACCTCTGGGCTTTGCTCAGGAGAAAAAGTGGAATCACAAATGAGGCTGACGTTATGAGAAAGCAGGTCTGTGCTCCCGCAATCCAATAAACTGAAATAAAATACAGAAAAAAAATTAATAAACATAAGATGTAAATACACAAACAGCAAAAATAGAGGCGTCTCAAAGTAATTCCAGATTTGTTGGAGACAGATATAATTTATATGAAGCTAAATTCAAGCGCTAAAAAGCTGAAAGGGCCATTATTTTTCTATTCTTTAGCTTCCTTACCAGAGGATGACACCACCGGCCCAAACGCTCTTGCCAGCGCACCCAAACTACGCAGGATCCCCATCACAGTACCTTTCTGATTAGCTGAACCTAATCAAACATCCGACAGGGAACAATCAGCAACTTTGATCTCAAAATCATAATATTTAAAAAAAAATAAAAGGAGACTCACCGTGGTCAGCGACCAGGGTAGAGAGGCACGGAACTACAATTGCTGCAGCTGTAACAATCAAAATATGAACACGAATGTGTAAATAAATAAATCATTAAATTAAATGAAGATAGAAATATTCAGAAAACAATTTCCATTTGCTTTGAGGGAAGCTTTATCTCCAGGGATCAATTCTTGGACCTGCTCTTTTTAACTCAAAATTTATCTTTGAGTTAAATTTTGTTTAATTTTTTAAAGTATGGCAACTGCTGTGTGGATGACACACAAGTTCATACACATCCATATAAAACCCGATAGCAGGATTTTTTTTATATATATATATTCTTTTTTGACTGTTTAAATAAAATGTTAATAAAAATGCAGAAAAGAACCAACTAAGTATCTGAAAGACCCTCAAAGTGCCCAGAAAAACCTGCTGATCTTTAATGACATAATCCTTGGCTTCTTGGAAATGTCCATCTTTAAATGCCTATCAATAAAAATGATACAACAAAGTTCTTTAAGAGGAAATGTTTACTTAATGTTTTATTTATTTTTATCAAGAAACCTTTTGAAATCCTATCAAATTTACCAGTAAACAGTTAATCTGAATATAACATTGAAATTATTTAGTGTAAATAAAATCAATTACACTCACAATCTCACTGCAGTGTTTTCTGGGTTCAACTAATCTGGTTTTTATTTTTAACCCTTTATGTCATGGTTACATATCAATAATTTACACGAAAAAAAGAATAACCACTTCAATCTTCTTCTGACTTCTGGTAAAGAATCGACAGCGCCCTCTATAGTCAGATGTGGTAACTACACCTTTTAATGCCGCTATTCTTAATTTGTTTTAAGAAAATCATGTTAGAAAATTTCTTGTTCGATTAACTTTTCTTAAGATGTGCATACAAGGTTTACAGGCAGCCACTAATCATCTCCTATTAATTATATTAACAATAAAAATGAAAAGTTGCCATGATTTGAGTTGATTCTAAAATTGCATCACTGCCCTCATTATATTTATTAAAAATATAATCAGATGAAAAGCAAACATGACTCACCAAAAGAGTATAATGCCAAGCCAATATAAAGCATTGCAATATTCCACGATAATCCAATGAGAATGAATGCTGGGATCAGCATCATTATTGCCTGGAAAGATTAAGATTTATTTCAGTATTATATTTTTCTGCCTGTTCAGTATGATACTCATCATGCAGATAGATTATATCGTTACCATGTAAACAGCACGTATGTGTTGCCCAGGTTTGATTCTTCGAGCGTATCCCCCCTGGATTAAAGCCATGATGACACCAATGAAGAAGAACATCTTTCCCTGCTGCATGCTGTTTACAGAAAACAATAAAAGCATTTATGTTTCTCCTTAGAGTTTCTGCCGGTTTCACCAACTCAAATTTAAAACTTTATAAAATCATTATGAATGGAATTTAAGACCTATATCTCAAAATAAATGTGCACTTCATCCAGCCAACTTGCGATAAATTTCCAAATGCGAAAAAGCTAACTAGCTAGCAAGGCTATGTTAGCATTGAAAATGTCTGCGTGTGGCTCAAGATTTTGCTTGACAAAAAAGCCCCGCCAAAAAATAAAAAATACATAGAATACACGTGATTATACGGAAGAGGATTAAGGTCACTAAAAATATTTCTAATTTGGTCAAAATCGAAATAAATTACCAAACATTCTTAAGTTAGGTGAATGTAAATTATGTTGTTAGCATTTAAACATAATCATGTAACTATGCTTTTCTTGTAGGATTTGTAAACCTGCACGTTATCCACACTGAAAGCCTGTCCCAAATGTATTAGGCAGATTTGAGTTTTAAGACTACATTTGCCTTATGTATTTAGTTTAAACAATTCTGATTCTGAGGAAAAAAAGAGAGAACGCTGAGATTAAAGTGAGAACTTTCTTTTCTTCTCCTATCAGCCCTAATCCCCTTCCATCCGATTCAATAGTTCAGACAAGACAAAATTCAAGACTTCTAAAGCCAACTTTCTTTTTAAAAAATGAATTCAAGACATTTTAAATCCTTAATTTTAGATACACAAATTTTTAAGGATGTACGGACACGCTGCTGCTAATATACAATTTTATCTCTGGGTTTATACCTTGTAAACTGGAAGCGCTGGTGAGTCAGAAAACTCAGGTTGAACTCTAGACCAGAGAACAGGAAGAGGTAGCAGAAATAAACCAAACCCAACACTTGGAGCTTCTGCATTCCTGTAAGAAACACCCCCCCACTTCCAGTCAGCAGGCCATACTCCATTTATGGTCTAGTTAAAGGGTACAATAATGTAGAACCAGCACTCACTTTCTTTAGAAGGTGGTTCCTTCGTCTTGGTGACAGCAGTGAAATGGAACAAGGAGACTGGACTGAGAAGGTCCAGCAAGTCTCCACCATGAGAAGGTGAACCCTGGAATGACAATAGCTTTACATTTCTGAAAAAAACATTAAATACATTGGAAATACAGTAAAAGATGCAAATGAACCTAATTTTCACTTTTTAAATAAGAATATCTACATATATGTTTTGCTTAAAAATCCAAAAACTACTGTATGTATGATTTGTAGCCGAGGATGCATCTGCAGCTAAATAAATATTTCTAACATCAACATGAGCAAAGCTCATCTCTTGACTTAGAATTAACAGTGTAAAACTAATCTGGTGATTATTTTTCGGATTAACTGATTAATAATTGGATAGCAAAAGGTGCTTACATTGCGAAAAAACAAGTATTTTTGGGCTAGTTTGTAGTGCAAATATGTTTTTAGTACACTTGAAATAAGACTAAAACTCATTTACAAGTAACTTTTAAGCAAGATATGAGAGCTTGTTTTAAGTTAATAATTCCTTAATATTATTTCACCATTACAAGACATTTTACTCATGTGATAAGTGAAATAATCTGCCAATGGAACTAGTACTTTCTCATCAAAACTAAGGGATTACTGATTTAAAACAAGCTCATATATCTTGCTGAAAAGTTACTTGTAAGTTAGTTATGACTTATTTAAAGTTTACTAAGATATTTTCGCTAGCAACTAGACCAAAAATACTTGGTAAAACTTTGTGTATTTGCAGTGTAATAGAACCAGGTGAAGTTAAATCTACGTGACTATGCAATCTTGGTAGAAAAATCTATAGATGAAGGGTTTTTTAATATTACCGTAAATAAAAAAAAAATTGTTTTTTGTTCTGATTACTGCTCTGAGTATGTTGTTCTTTCAAAAACTGGCCTTTCTTGAATCCAGTTAACAAATCTATAACTAAATTAGCAGATGATTATGTCAATAATTGATTAATTGCATTCACTGTTTCAGCTGTACTCAATGTGTTGTGAACTGAAGTGAAGGTTGGAAGTGTAGGTTCCTCTTTACTACAGCAGAGCCTCCACTTCATTGCTCCATACAGTACATAGCCACAGTTTCAAAACACTGTCTCACTACAAGCTAATCAGACTCTGCTACATCGTTGTTCAGTCCTGCCTCAACGTAAATCCGACTCCACATGGAGCTGCAACACATTGATGTGTCATAATCTAGTTTTAGTAACATCACATAATCTTAAAAAAGCTTTTCCATGAAAAAGGAAATTACCCTTTGCCCTAAATCCTCTACATTCATGGTTTGTAACCTGCGGCTCCAGAGCCACAAATGGCTCTTTACATCTTTCACAATGGCTCTCAACGACTTTACTGAAAACCGTGAAGCTGAATGAACTGAAGTTTTTAAATATAAATATAAAAACAAATGCTGGTTTTAGCAGTTTTGAATCATGTTCATGGAATAACTGCATTGAATTACTACATTAGAATGACACTGAAAGGTGTCAGTAATATTGTTTATACCTTTTTTGTCTTCATTAGGTTGGTGGCTGTCTATAGTGACTGCAGTAGTTAAATATTTTATAACAAAATATTTAACTTGCAAACTAAATATTGAACTATGACATTTTAAACGAATAATATTTAGCTTTTATATTATGACAAATATTTTAATTTATTCCAGTGATATCATATCAACTTATGTATGACTTTTTTCATAAAAGCCTAAATAAGTTTCTGCTCTTTAACTGTGTAATTTAACAATCAGCACCCCATAAAAGAAAATGGATACATTTTTGTATATTTTTTGGTAATATTTTTATGTTTTCCTAACTTTAAAACCTGAATAAAATTGTGGTTCTTTAACAAAATCAATTCAAATAATAATACACAAATACGTTGTCATTTAAAATTACAAACTTCTCATAGTAGATATTTATCAAAAATTATAAGCTGAGTCATAGCATTTGCAGCTCTAAAGTTTTTTTTGTAGCTCAACTGTAGGCAAAATAACTCTTTAGATTGTAAATATTGTGGATCCAGCAGATCTACAGATACAGAGGTTGGTGAAATCTGAGCCACTTAGCCTGAACAGAACAAAGGTCTTCTGGGACATTTAAAGGCATCAAGTGTCCATCCGATGATGCGTCAGCGCTGGAACACAGTGTAGACTCGCTGCTGTTTTGGGTTCAGCGTAGAACACTGAAATAATTTCTTGACTCCCTGCAGAAACTTTCTGAAACAGTATCATCACCGTGACAACCCAAGAAGTTACTGCTGTGGGCAACAAATGGAAACCGAAAAGGTTTTCCAAAAGGACTTGAATAGGAGGAAGCTGGACGAGTTTTTCTTGTTTCAACTCCAACCTGAAAAGGTTCTACACTGAGGTCAGGAGTTTCTGACCCACATGTGTGTGTTGAGGGTCATTTCTAACCCAAATGGTTGAAGTTTAAACTTGTTTTTAAGTCTATTTGGCTCTTCTATCATAACAATTATAAAAACAACAAACAATAATACCCCCATCTTTAATCTATTGTTAGTCCTTTTGCTTACTTGGTGATAATGGTAAAACCAAAAAAAGGGCATATTTTCCAATTAAATTTAACATTTGACTACCGTCCTCTGAAATAGTGCATTTTTCCACTGTATTTTGATTCTGTTTACACTATTATAGACCAATACAGCTACTTAAAGTCCCCATAGAACCACTGAATTAACCATTGAGAGGTTAAAGGAGTTCCAGACTAAAGTCTCATTATCTAAGAATGATTTTGTGAAAAAAAATTTAATGACCATATTCTGTACATCCCATAAACAAATTCTAATTATTCAAAGGAAGCATAATAGACCACCTTTAAGAAACATCACATTTATTTATATTTTAAACTCACCTTAATAACCCTAGGAAGCGTTTCTGGTAACATCATCCAAATGAAGAAAATATCAACAACACTGAAGGTCAAGGCGAGCAGCGCTGGAGTTTCGTAGAAGACATTTCCTGTTGTTTTGGAGCTAACAGCAAAGTAAGCACCCATGAGAGGTCCAACAGTGAAGCCCAAGGAAAAGGCAACACCAATCATTGCCTGGTCAAAAAATAAAAATAAATAAATAAAAATCACTTAAATGTATTTCAATAAAAAATATAGACTTGCAACTGCATGAATGAGAAAACTGTTGGCTTGTGAAATATACAAATGTTAATAAGAATTTGTTGAACACCGCAGAAGTCTAAGCTCAGCAATAAAGTTATCTTAGTAAACTAAAACTAACAAAATAACAAAAATGAGAAAACATTTTTGTTCACTGAAATAAATTAAAACAGTAATTAATGGGGGAAAAGACTATAACTAACTGCAACTCTACTGTGGGTTTATAAAACTAACTAAAACATACTGAAATTCTAAATGTAATATCCTTTGTTTTTGTGTTTATGAATCTATTTATTAACCTTTCAAACTGATGTGAAATAGATTTTTTCCCAGATTTTTATCATGTCTGTTGTCAGCAAATTATGGTACTTCATACAAATGGCGACAGTAAAAGTTGACATAATTTACAAGAGACAATAATTGAATGCATTTTTTGAAAATGATATCTTCTGTTGCGTATTCATTACCCAATCAATGTATCGCAATAGAATACTCTGACCTTTTAGAATACAACTAACTGATAAAAACTAAACAATATTTAACTAATATTAACTAATAAAAACTAGAAAATACAAGTTAAAAACTAATTAAAACAAACAAAAGGTTACAGCAAAGTAAAACTAAACTATGACGAAAAACCTCAAACTTTGACCCTGCTCACCATTCCTCTGTTCCGTGCTTTTGGACACGGCAGGTCCGCCATGATGGCAGTGCAGAGGCTGACGTTTCCCTTACAAATGCCCCCAATTACCCGAAACAACAGGAACATGGAGAAGCTCCGGGAAACCGCCCAGACCGCGTAGGAGGCCGCCAGCCCTACCTGACAAACAAAGCACCCAATTAGCCCCAAACTGGTGGAATATGACTCATTGGATTTTATCATGGAGAACAAGAAACATTTAAGGTGTCATAATGTCCTTCTTACTGTGGTGAGAATGAGGAGAGGTCGTCTGCCATGACGGTCAGATAGAGCGCCCGTTACAGGCGAGGACAGGAACTGTAGCAAAGAAAACAGCGACCCAATCAGACCTGAAAGACAAGAGAAGAAGTATTAAACTTGAAATAATTCCTCTTTTTCTTCGTCATCATTCAGCTCAAAAGTCTGAGTTTGAATTTGGATGAATCTCAGGTTTATGGAATGAAGGGATTGGAATAACTTACCTCCAAATAGAACAGAGTTGTATTTCTTTTCCATAGGAATCCCAACAGCCTCCCTAAACCAGTCCACCACACTCTGCAGAGACTGATACGTGACATCCTGGCCCAGAAAAAAAAACACAAAAACATCACAGAGAGGCCACTTCAGGGTGACTCAGCACACAGGCCTCCCACACTAATCAAATTATGTGCTGGTTATGGCTTTTCTGGAACAAATTCTTCACATAAAACACCTTCTGTTCACAGCAGGACAGAAGTCTGAACATGTCCAAATTCCTGCACTTTTAAACTGAAGCCAAGTGATTTTATTCTGCCTTCTCTAAACCGTTTTGGAAGATCCTACTGACCCCTGCTTGAGCATAATGATCCAAAATGGAAGGCAGCAGCGGCAGAATCAGCGTGAATCCAAGCAGATCCAGCAGCAGGATGATAAACACGATGCTGATGACCTTCGACGAGAAGGAGCCTCCATCTCCAGCTGCCTCATTCATAGCTGACGTTCCTGATTAGATTATTTCCTCTATTCCTATGAAAGAGTATAAAGTAAATGTTGACATATCAGCAGACCCAAACGTCTTGCAGCTCTAATTGGAGAAAACAGAGGGTCAAAAAGGTTACGATTCCAGGGAGAATACAAATCATGCCGCACTTTATAATTTTTGTTAAAAATAAAAAATAGATAACCGTATATTTTTTTCTACTTAGTAAAAAAACAAACAATAAAAGAAAACATGTTGAAGTTTGTGGTTGGAAAACGACAAAATGTGACAGTCTTTTGACTATGAATACTTTTGCAAAGCAATGTACATTTGATATTTATTTAAAATGAAAATTGAAAGATAAATGACAGTAAAAAAAAAAGCTGGACAAAAGAAAAAACTATCACTTTGAGAATTGATAAAGTAAAGACATCAAAGTAGTTGTAGGATTATAAAATAATAGTATTAAAATACTATTTCTTAATCTATTATCTGGTTAGAGACTAAATTAACTTTTTTTGTAAAGCTTATATGGATGCTACTAAGAAGCATTTATAATAGTAATGTAATTTAAAAGCTATAGTATAAATATGTAAGGAAATACTTGCAAATGTAAAAATGGCGATGCGTTTAAGAGCCATTAGAAATGTTAAGAGAATTATGTCTGTAAATAATCACACTCAGTATTCGCAGTCTTCCAGTAAGTTATCAGGAAAGACACAAGAAAGTGTGATCAAGGAAGAAGGAAACAATTCCTGTACATGTTGTAAACCAGCCTTTCTGAACTCCTCATTCCAACAATCAAACTCCAAATCAAACTAACATACATTTTCACGACTTTACGTGTTCGCAGAATCAAGAACCGATCGACACGTATCAGCATCTCCCCTTTCGAGCAACAGGAACACAAAAGGAACTTTACCTACAGTATTTCCGTCAGCTGGGTAAACCGCAGTAACTGGTCCCGCTCAGAGGAGTCGATAAGGTTTACCTTCTCCACCTCATCGGTCCTCCGCTGTGGATCCATACCAGGAACTGCCGTCCTTTCATTTGGATGACAAGAATGTGGCGTAATCAGCGCAGCCACCCGAAACCGCTGCCTTCAAGGCACCCTCGTAAGCTCGTAATTTCGAGTTTCAACACGAACGCCGTAGCCCAATCGTGCTATGCACGTAAATATTTAAAAAAATATTTTTTTTAAAGCTGTGTATTTTCAACCATTTGGACACCTAAAATTTTAGGTTAGCATTTGGACACAATTTTATATTGGTTTCAAATATTAACATAAACAGTTTTGAATAATGTTACACATCGAATTTGTTGGAATAAAATGACCGTCAAAGACATGACTTATTTTATTGTTGCACAAAGACACAACAATGAAATTGGCAACGAAATATCGTCGGAAAATACTAAATTATATGTATTTAGCAATATATTATTTGTATATTTGTGTATTTATAGGCACACATTTGCTTTTTTTTCTATGGCCAAGCGTCGTTTCCAATTTCAGTTGTATCTGTCCAACGATAATTTTGACACTTAGAGGGTTATGCTAATATAGTTGTGCAGTAGTTGCTTTTAGTTATTTCTCTGAATTATTTTCATTTTTATCTATAAAATGCCAAAATGTAAACGTAACTTTATATTTTTATTCATCTGATGATCTAATTTTTAAATATTAAACGATTTATGTTTTAATCTGTTACTCAAGTAGCCTCTTTACCAAATACTTTTTTACTCTTAATTTCTTCTATGGCTACTTTTTATTTTTATTTGAGTAAAAATATGTTGTAGTCGTGCTACTTTTACTTCAGTACAGTTTTTGTGTACTCTTCCCACCTCTGACTAGTAAACAAGTTACCATATTTGGACAATTGTTTATAGGTTTGTCAATTTACGACTCAAAATGTTAAAATTAAAACATGAAATGCCATTGTGTGTAATGAACCTATACAACAGTTTTACTTCTTAAGTTAATCTCAAGCAAGAATTGCAGTCTTCACTTTCATTTTATTAGTTGAAAGTACAATGCAAGTGGGAGAAATTAATTTAATAACTATTGAAATGCAAACAAAATGCTTAAATCTAAAGGTTTATTGAAATAAAAATAGAACCAAATAGTTAATCTTAATAAAATTCAAAAAAGCAAAAGTGTCTTAAGGAAGCAGAGGCACAACCTAAAATCTAGAATAAAGTCAAAGTTTTGAATTCAAGCAAGGTTCACAGTGTTAGTGTCTGCATATTTTACAGCAACAGCATCGGGGTAATAACTTTCCTGGAACTGCAGTTAAAATATAAATGAATAGTAACATTTTTAAACAATAGAAAATCATTTTGACTTTAACCTTTCAAGACAGGTCACATACAATACTGTCATCCTCCTATTCTAAAGTTCTATTTGCTTACTGTTGAGGTATAAAACAGCAATTGTATTAAAAAATATATTTAATTAGAAAAGGATTAAAAATCTAAAAAAAAAGGGGCTGCATATTCGTAACAGTGGGAACAGTTCGAGAACAAAGAGAACAGTGAAATACTTGTATCAGAGAACACAATGGGAAACTTTATACTCCATGACGTAAGATGTGGCGATTCAGTTCAGAGACGTTCATGAGGTTTCGTCCACATAGTTCACAAGTAAACAGCTTCTTGTCATGCAGAAGCTCAGAAGCTCCATCCATGGGGGCGAATGCATCTAAAAAGCAAGAGGTTAATCATCATTAAATAAGTTATCTTTTGAATTTTAACATCATCTCATGATTTTAAAATGTCCAGAGAATTACTGCTATAAGAATAAATAAAAAATTAAAATTAGGAGATTAAAATTGTACTAATAGGAGAATAATCATAATATTTCTGAAGTAAAGCCATAATATTAAGAAAATAAAGTCGAACGAGAATGAAGCTATCATATTTAGAGTAAAGTCAATATTGCGAGAATAAAGTCGTATGAGAACAAAGTCAGAATTACAGGAATAAAGTCAGATTACAACAATAAAGTTGAAATAATAAGAGAATAAAGTCATGATATTACAAGAATAAGGCTATAATATTGAGAGAATAAACAATACCAGAATAAAATAATAACATGACATGAATATGAGAAACACCATATTCATGTCATGTTATTCAAGTGGACAGATATGAAAGTAACCAATTTACTTTTAATATTTCAAAAGAATTTCCATTAATCCTGTAAGACTATCTATTATTATTGTTCTAATAATAGATACAAATTTCCTAAGAAGAAAATTTTAATATTTTCTATATTTATCCACGAATGACAGTTCTGTGTATTAAATGACCAGGTGGTGTCAATTTGTATGTGTATGTGCAGATAAGATTCTGATCATTAGAAACCTTTGTGGTTGTAGTTGGATAGGCAGGAAACCAACATAAAAAAATACAAATACACTGAGTACTAAGGACCCATTAGGGCAGGGGTCTCAAACTCCAGTCCTCGAGGGCCACAGTCCTGCAACTTTTAGATGTGCCTCAGCTGCAGCACACCTGAACAGAATAATTAGGTCATTAAGGCTCTGGAAAACTGATCTACACAAGGAGGAGGTAATTAACCCATTTCATTCCAGTGTTTTGTACCTGTGGCACATCTAAAAACTGCAGGACTGTGGCCCTCGAGGCCTGGAGCTTGAGACCCCTGCATTAGGGCCATATTTACCTTCCCACCAGGGCTGGACAATACATCAATAACAGATTGACACGTGATCAATATCAACAGATAACACGCCTGATAGAATATTCAATCATTTCACTGAACTCCGAGCCAGATCGCACAGCATTCTGGGGGGTGTACAAAACATAAGAAAAACAATCCTACCATCATGAAGATGTGGAGAAACCTGAACCTTGCACTCGTTTTTCTTGTTAACTTCAACTTCTCTGTCCGTCTTCTCCATTTGCTCATCCTCCTTTTTCTCCTCGCATTGTTCGAGATGGGGGGGCTCTTCCTTCGCACACTCCTTAAGTTCTGCTTTTTCTCTGTTCGGTTCAGATTTATCCTTAATGATTTTTGGACTCTGGCTTTGCTCCCGTTTAAAGTTCGCCAACACGCTGCCCAAACTCCCCCTGTGGCTCAGTTTGAGTCGAGTACGACTGGGGGAAAGCGTCAGCAAATGCGGCTCAAACCTGAAACCCTCTCGAAGCTTTGACGCGTTTCCCTGTGCAGAATTCATTTTTGTTGTGGCTGGATTTACGATAATGTCTTGAATTTTGAGGTTCTGGGACAAAGATGTGCTGCAAACTTTATCGTTTAACTCGTTGTCTGCTCCATGCCCCTCTGTCGTTTGTTCCATTTTAACGGTTCTCTCCTGACCTGCCCTTTTGTGCAGGCTCCCGTCTTCGTCCAGCTGCAGGACGTGACGCACGATGTCGTTTTCTACCATCGCCTCAATGCTCTGGGATTTACAGTGATTCTCCGTAAAATGCAGCCCATCGGCCTTTGCATCGGTTATTTTACCAGATGTCAAACTCCTCTGTGCAACTTTTTCATCCTGTCTGTCAGTCCATGTGGTTTGGTTCTTCCTGCAATTGTCGTATTTAATATCTGCATCACTGCAATCCTCAGCCTTTGGTTCAGTATTTTCTTCATGCTGCTCTTTTGCAGGTTGATGGAAGGCTACATTCTGGTCTTGTGCTTGTGTGTCCTGCTCGTGTCTTTGCAGGACGGAAGTGTTTTGCTGAATAATGTCAGAACCAGAACTGTTGGCGGATGTTTTTCCATTTTTCTCCCGCTCCTCAGGTTCATGTTCTTCCTTCATTGGAAGCATCATGTTCTCTGTGGAGTGGTAATCTGGAATGCTGTCAGTTTGTGGAACATCGTCACGGTCAGGGGTAAATTCCTCGGCTTCCAGCTCGTCACTGTTGGAGCCGTGATTAACGTTGGTTTCGGGTCGGGAACCCGTCCTTGCTTCCAGCTGATCCAGGCTCACCTGACCCACGAGCTCATGGTTTCTCAAAACCTGCAGAAAATATTTAAATATTAATCCAGAAGACTTCATGAGTATGCAGATATGATGGATGGATGATCAGATGGATGAATGGACAAACTGATGGATGGATGATCAAATGGACAGATAAATGATGGACTGACGGAAGGATGATCAGGTGAATGGGCAGGCAAACTGATGGATGGATGGATGATCAGATGGACAGATAAATGATGGATGGATGATCGGATGGAAGGGCAAACTGGTGGATGGATGGATAGCAAAACAGATAGATAGATGATGGATGGATGATCAGATGGACAGATAAATGATGGATTGATGGAAGGATGATCAGGTGAATGGGCAGGCAAACTGATGGATGGATGGATAGGAAAACAGATAGATAGATG
Source organism: Xiphophorus couchianus (assembly GCF_001444195.1). Lineage (NCBI taxonomy): Eukaryota > Metazoa > Chordata > Actinopteri > Cyprinodontiformes > Poeciliidae > Xiphophorus > Xiphophorus couchianus. Next base: position 7,539,593 of record NC_040239.1, read on the forward strand.
ATGGATGGATTTTTCTGGACTTTTATTTTCACAATTTGTTTCCAGTATTGATGGAAATAGCTGCATATCTAAAACGAATCCTTAAATGTTTCAGAAATAACAAAATGTGATTTAAAGAAACAATTACTGATCTCTGAAAGTATTTTTATAGAATATTTATTTTAATTATCCATCAGCTGGAGAGTTCTCAAGCACTGGGTTTATCATTTTAAGGTTTGAGGTTAAAACCAGTTCCATTCCAACCAAAAGCTACAATAAAAACTAAAATTTGTCCAACACAAACTTTTCCTTTCACAGCGGACAGCTGGTTGAGCAAATAGACTTCAAGGAATGTCAGTGATGCAGAGAAGACGCCTCCTCACCTGATGCTTATCACTCAGGTGTGCCTCCAGGTCTGCGAGTCGAGAGCAGTCAAAGTAGCAGAGTCGACACTTGTAAGGTTTGACGTCGTCGTGCCTCATCATGTGCAAGCGCAGGTTTTCAGCACTACCGCTGCTGAAAGTGCATTTGTGACAGCGGAAGACGATGTCTTGTAGGTAACGGGAAAGTTTTGGGCGGCGAACTTCTATGGGCATGATACGCTCCTCTGAAATGAAACAAACAAACAAAAAAAAAACCCCAATGCAGGGTTGAAAATAAAACGCACATCAGAGGGCAGGAATCTCGTAGAGAACTTGGCGCACCTCGATGCAAGACGATGTGGTCGATCATGTTGTTCTTGTTCTTGGTCTGGTAGAGGCAGAACGGGCAGCGAAGGTCCTTCAGATAAGTCGGCTTGGACTGGCAGGTGGAGTGGCCCGTCTCTACGTGCATCTCCATGTTTTTCCTTTTTAACAAGTAAAAAGTGTGAACAATTAATCAGATAACTGTAACGGATTAATCATTAACTTGAGTATACAAACTCAAAAAAAGACTATTTGCTTAAAGAACACACTGAGAGCAGTAAGACAGCCAAAACTGGACTAAAAACTTTTAATTTTTTGCATTTAAAAGAAAGAATCCCTTTGTTAGTAAATATTTTTCAATTGGCGTAGTTTTAGCTTCACATTCTGTAAAAGGAATTTCCTACTAAGGATCCTTTGCTATCCAGCCATTAATTAAATAAAAATGAGTATGCCTGTCACAATAATCAATAAATCAATTTATCATATGATAACTTAAAACAAGCTCAATAATTTCCATTGGCATGATTTATTGCTTTCTCTTTTTCTCTCTTTCTACCAAAAACTGGATGATAAAGTCTTCAGTTGGTGTTTTGGTTTCAATAACCATTTTTTAAAGGACAATTTTGTTTACAGAGACTTCATAATTTATTTTATTTGTTGTTTCTGTTGTTTTCTTGCATTCTTTTGTCATTCCCATTATATTAGTTGAAAACGGTCTCAAAACAACATTATCATTTGTCGCAATAACCTCTGGGACAATGTATCCTCCAGCCAAATTTGTTATTGTGACAGGCCTAAAAATGACAATAACTGTTGACGTATCAGCAGAGCAAAGTCGTATAAAACAAAGAACAGTTTTCACTAACTGAGACTCTTGTCCTACCGTTCACGGCATAGAGCCGTTGAAAAGAATCAAATTTCTCCTAAACGACACACCCCAGCAGGTAGAACCTGGCTTTCTCTGATCATATAAGTAATCTTGGAGTTGTTTTCTTTCCATGGTATCTTCAGCTTTTCTTTTAAGCCACTTATCCATTATTATTTTTAACCAAAGTCATCGGTAAGCTAGCTGTAGCGTCGCACTTTGAGCTGACCTCACGGCAAATTAACGGTCGTTTACATGCAGTAACCCGCGGACCACTACATAGAGGGCGTCCATGGACCACAGTTTGAAAAAGACTGATCTAAATGTTACTTAATACATGCCATATTTGGCTGCAGCTTACCTTAAACCCGTGTAAAACTCGCAGTCTTTGCACCTTAGGATTTTCTTCCCGTGCCGGTTAGCATAGTGCCGCCGGATGCTCGACAGGTGCTCTGTGTTGAAGTTGCACATCTCACACTGAAGGTTTCCCTCAGACAAACTGAGTTCATGCAAATTCATGTTAGTTTTGTCCACATTTTGTGCCATCAGGCTGTAGTGGGTCAACTGTCGCTGAACATTTGGAGGCTCGGAGTACGACTCTGTGGATTCTGTTAAAAAGTCCAACTGTGTTACCACTTCAGCAATTAAAAAAAAAGAAAAGAAAAAGAGTAATTCTGACGGATTCTATAAATTAAATCAGGTTTAAGGTGAATAACTTGCCTTCTACATCCTCTGGTTCTTCATCGAGTTCAGGCAAGTTGTTCAGAACCTCCTTGTCTGAACGTGGAGAAATCTCCTCGTCCTTAATTCTCGTTTCAGTGATTTCCTCCTCAATGATGTCTGTGAATTTGGAAACAGGAAAAACCAGATATTAAACTTAAGCAGCACTATTTACTACATTATAAGTACAAGTTAAGCTGCAGTTAAAACCAGATATTTACTTGCACTAAATCAAAAGAAACATTTTATTCCTCACTGTCTGAAGTTAAATCAGACCAAATTTTTCTCGTTTTAGCTTGGTTAGAATTACCAAAATTATTCCTATTTGCTAAATGCCAGAAAACCTGGCAAGAACACTTTTTAGAATTTCTTTTGTAATCTTTCTTTCTTTTGTCTCAAATCTCCGCCTGGATATTTTTGCTTATTTTAATTGTACAAAGCTCTTTAAATGTCATGTGAGTAAATAATTTTGCCCATTTCTGGAACCTTCAATATCTAGCAGTTACTTACAATTAAAAGAGTGTTTCATCAGATTAAAATAAAGAAAAAAACGTTTTCTGCAATGGCGGGAGAGAAATTACCGTACTAAACCAATATTAACTGGAACGCACAATGTCTTCCCTTTCAGAAACCGTTGGAAATGTTCAGATACCACAAAGTGTCGTGGAGTTACAGTACCGCAAAGTTGGCTTGTAAAAATGTGTCGTTGCTGACAAATTCGACTGAACTGATATTTTGGCTAACGTTACTTGTACATTTTGTCTTATTTCAAGTGTATTCAGATATTTGCACTAGAAACCAGACCATAAATACTTGGTAAGAATTTATGTTTTTATAGTGTAACTTATGTCTAAAAGTATTTCTCTTCTCCTGTGTGTGAAATACTGCTGGAAAAAACTACTAATTTAGTTGCAGTTAAATACCTTGTTTAATAAAAAACAAATCCAATCAAAGTGGAAATATTGGGTAGATTCTGACCTTGATGGTTTTTCAGAAAATGACTTTGCCAAAGTGCCATGAAATTTGTCCGGTAAGCACAGCAGCCGCAGCGGTAAGGCTTCAGAGTCTCAGGTTTATGGAGGAGGTACTTTTTGATGCTGGTGGGAGAATGAAAACACACACTTATTAAAAAAATGAATCACAGTTAATGCTTAGAAACACTATGATTAGAAAGAAAATCAGCCTGACCTGCTGATTGCGATTTTTTTGCTGAAAAGTCATTAAAAATAGCAACAAAGTTGCTAAAGTTGGCAACAGTGGAGTGACTATTGTTAACTCTACAAGTCTGTCAATCAGTCCTCTCAGAGAAGAGCAAAAGAGAGCAGTGGCTCATTTTTAGAGCTCACTTTGTAGAGTTATGCAAGATTAGTTTGACCAGTAAATATCGCCAACCATCCAAAATTAAGGAAATCAGTCCAATTTATCAGTGCACCCCTCAAAAAATGTCTTTTATAAATTCATATGCTAAGCACGATGTTATTTTCTCACTACAGTTTAAAGCACAGATGTCAAACTCCAGTCCTCAAGAGCCGGTGTCCTGCAGTTTTTAGATGTGCCACTGGTACAAAACACTGGAATGAAATGGCTTAATTACCTCCTTGTGTAGATCAGTTCTCCAGAGCCTTGCTAATGACCTAATTATTCTATTCAGGTGTGGTGCAGCAGAAGCTCATCTAAAAGTTGCAGGACAGCGGCCCTTGAGGACTGGAGTTTGACACCCCTGGTTTAAAGAATTAAAACAGGTCTTACTGCACAAAAATTAATATTTTTAGTATAGAATTTTATTTGAAAATAAACATGAAGTGTGTGTTATTCAAGAAGAACTGCTGATTGCTGGAGAACATATGGTTATAAGAATTTTCACATGTTTCAGGTTTGTCCAGAGGTTCTGAATTACTGGAAAGAGGTCATTCCTGTTAAGAAATGGAAAGACTTGACCGTGGTTAGTTATAGGATGGAAAAAAATAATATTTTATGTAAATCTGCAGATTTGTTCAACACTGGGAGAAGTGGGACAAATATGCCAGAAAACATAAATCCAATTTTATTTGAAGTAAATGAGGAGCTAGCTAAAATATAAAAATGTTACTTCACTGCAAAAACACAAAATCTTACCAAGTAATTTTGGTCTAGTTTCTAGTGCAAATACATTAACATTTGAAATAAGATAAATTAAGTTAAGACTAACTTATCAAGATATAGAGGCTTGTTTTAAGTAAATTGCTTATTATTGATGAAAAAGTACCAATTCTATTAGCAAATAAATTAACTTATGAGAAAATGTCTTCCTGGAAGTGAAATACTCTGCAAATAGAACAAGAACATTTTTATCAATATTAAGGATATACTTACAACAAGCTTATATATCTTACTGAGAAATTACTTGTAAGTTAGTTTTGTCTTATTTCAAGTGTACTAAGATATTTGTTTTAAAAACTGAACAAAAGGGCGTGCAGTGGTGGCGAAGTGGTTAGCGCGACCCCTATTTGGAGGCTTTGAGTCCTCGACGTGGCTGTCGAGACATTTGCCGCATGTTCGACTCCCGGTCCCGACGACATTTGCCGCATGTCTTCCCCCCTCTCCTTCCCCGTTTCCTGTCAGTCTACTCTCATATAAGGGATACTAGAGCCCACAAAAAGACCCCCTGGAGGGGTAAAAAAAACTGAACAAAAAATACTTGGTAAGATTTTGTGTTTTTGCAGTGTTAAACATGGCTACATGTTAATGTTCCCTTTCTGTTTTCTGATTTTCACAAAAAAATATGTAAATGTTAAAAAGGAGAAAAACATGGGATGAAACATTTGTTAATCTTTTTCAGATTTATTTTGAGCTCAACAGCGTTGATTGTGTTTTTGTTTCCACCATGGGAAAAAAACCTATGAAAATCCTAAACATTAAATAACAGTTTTCCTTACTTGTTTTTGAACTCCGTGTTGGTCAGATTGTCCAGTTTCTTAATGGCTCCCAGGGCTGCGTGACTCCGCTCATGTGACCGCAGACCTTTGAGCGACATGAATGTCCGCTGGCACCGTTTGCAGGTGTGTCCGGCCTCTTGTGCTTCAGCCTCTGGATCGACATCTGGGACTTTCGATGACGATGGTGGAGGACTGGAAGGAAGGGTCACGACCTTTACCGGTGCACCCGTCCAGTGGCTGAGCTCCGCGATAGTTTCAACTGTGGGGACTTTATCTTTTGTTTGAGACACCTGAGAATTAAAATCGCAGAAATTAAACTTGCAACTGCAGTTGGAAGATGTGGTAAAAGATGAAGAGCAGAGCAAAAGCAAAAAAGTAATTTTGGACTAGTTTCTACTGGAAATGTCTTAGTACTCTTGAAATTAGACAAAACTAACTTACAAGTGACTTTCAGTAATATATAAGAGTTTGTTTTACCTCAATGTTTTTCTAAAAAAACTTATTCAACTGGCAGATTATTTCACTTGTAAACAAGACATTTTCCCATGTTATACGTGAAATAATCTGCCAAAGCAACTAGAATGTTTTCACAATTATTAGGGAATTCTTTTATTTTAAATAAGCTACTGTGTTTAGCGGAAAAGTGACTTGTGAGTTAGTTTTGTCTCAATTTAAGTGTAGTAAGATATTTGAATCAGAATTCCTTTTAATGTCGTTAAGCACAAATAAAGCACAGCAAAATTTTAACAGCAACTCTTGAACAGAACTTTGATGTTCAGAATAAATAAATAGATAGATAAATAAATAAACAAACAAATAAATACATAAATAAAATAAGGTTATAGGTGGGTTTGCGGTATGTACTTCTACAACAGCTCTTGGGTCGAAACAGTTTTTTAGGGAGGCGTTTCAGGGTCTTTACTAGAAACTAGACCAAAAATACTCTGTAAGATTTTGTGTTTTTGCAGTGAGTTGAAGAGTAACTCACCTTAGGAGACGGGGGATCTGCTGTTCCACTGGCAAAGGAAAGTTTTTTTTGCGAGGCCTCAACCTTCATCTGGTCTCTGTGGCGATCCATGTGTCTGGTGAGATATCTAATTCCATGCAGATTCTTTCTGCAGAAGTTGCACTTGTAGAGCCCAGTGCTTTTCTGTCTCACTCCAAATGATACCACCGTGAAGTCAGATTTGCTCCTCAGGTGATGAAAATTGTTATAATGTTCAATCAGCAACTGGGACGAGGCAAACACCGAGTTGGGGCATTTCTTGCAAATGAGATTTAGCTGTTTTTTTAACTCAATATATCTAAAGGGGAAGTTGTTCTTACGTTTGTTATACCTTTCCAACTTCTTATAAGTACTAAGTGCATCCAGTTTGTGGAAATATTTGTAATGACACTGGAGATTTTTTCGTGTTAAAGCTGAGTAAGTACACAACTCGCACTTGTAAGTTGAGTCTTTTTTCAGCACTATCTTTAAGGGGGCTGCTTTTCCATCTTCCCTCTGAAGTTGTACAGATGTTTCTTCTGCTTCATCTTCATTGTCATCTTGTTTCTCTGCTTCAGAGAGAAGTTCAGAAACGGCTGCCTTCCCATGTTCAGTTCTACAGTGGTTTATTAGTTTCTTGATTGACGGATGAATTTCTGGACAGCTTTTGCACATGTACCCTCTTTTATAGGAGCCTTTGCCTTTTGAGCACCTCACAATGTTGGAGAGGAGTATTTCACCTGTTTCCAGTTCATCTGCTCTCACAGTAAAGCTTGGATGCTTCATCTGGCAGTGGGTGAGAGTCCCATGGTAACTGGTATTCACATATGGACAAGTGGGACATTTATAGATCAGCCGTTTTTCCGAGTTATTTTGCTGTTGCTGAGATGACGATTCTTTCTTCTTCTGAAATGGCTTGTAAAGTGGAATGTAGTATTTCTGAAAGGCACCTTTTCCATGAGTCCTGACATAATGCTTTGCAAGTCGTCTTTTAAAAGGATAAGTCTGTGAGCACAACATGCATTTATGTATGCCGTCCTTTGGAGCAGCATTGTTGTGCTGCTTAAGCACGTGACTGTTCAGTCCAAGGTTTGTGCTGCAAACATAAGGACACTGTGGACACTTTATCTTGATGTAGACCTTCTTGGTGTGAAGCAAAGTCTTGGAGACAGACTTAAGCGTTCTACTGGGCTTAGCTAGATTGATTCTAAGGCTCAGCTTTGGTGTAGAAGAAGGTGGTTTGGGCACGCCACTCGTGGTCTCATTGTGGTCCTGTTCGCGGTGCCTTTTCAGTTTATTCAGAGTTGCACAAATTTGTGGGCAGGTTTTACACATGTAGCCACTAAATTTTGAAACTTCATCAGAACTGTTTCCTTTCGTGACGTCATCACAATTCGACAAACGTGCCGTGTCCAGATAAAGGCTGTCTGCCCTGGAGGTGGAGACAGGATGTCTCATCTGGCAATGAGTGAGGACTCCCTGATGACTGGTGTTGAAATAGTTGCAATATGGACACTTATAGACATGCAAGTGCCCTTCAATTTGTTCGGGTTGTTTTTTCACATTTCTGCCGTTGAGGTGTTTTATTCCAGTGTGAACACTCAGACCGTGCTTGCTGTGAAACGTCGCCGGGCATGAAGGGCACTTGATCACATCGGAAGACGAAGTTTCTTCATCTGTGTCTTCAAGAGGCACTTGGAAAGATTCAAACAATCCTGGCATTTCGTTGAGGTCATCCAACTCGCTCTTTTCTCTTTTCCCTTTGTCACTTGGGGAATCTTTTACCAGCAAAGGATGAAACTTGTTGCAGTGGCGTGTAAGATAGCGCTTTGCGTTACTTTTGAAAGTACATAATGTGCAATGGTAAAGCTGATCTTGGTCTTTTTGTGAACTTTGAGATGTCTGGCCTATAGAGACTGATTTTAGTTCAGTTTTCTCGTCTTTTGAATGTAATTCTTTGATACCGACAAATAACCGTGCCTTCACAATCGCAAGGCTCATCTGCTTACAGCCCGGATGTCGGTCCTGGTAGTGTTTATGAACCACCTCTGCTTTTTTGTGACTGAAAACGCACCACTCGCAGTGATAGCCTGATTCTAGCGCTCCTCTACGGAAACAAAGTCTTAGAACGGCTGCAACTGAGAGTTTTGAAAAGTGAATTTTCCTCATATGTGACATCAAAAGGAACACATACTGAGTAGTAAATGTGCAGTATTTGCATGGAAGCTTTCTATGTGTTTCGGTGTTTATTACTGAGTTGGAAAAGGTTTTGGAAGACATGTTTGTCGCTTCTTTTTTGCCCTCTGGTTTCTCTTGGTTTGCAGCTGACTTCAGAGGAGATTTCTGGAGCTGTTCGAGAACCTTTGACGTGTACTGACGAATATCAGTTTTATTAAAAGGTTTGCAGTGTATTCTGGAGAAATGGTGTGCTACTTCAGCCAACGATCTGTGTTTATAGTTACAATTGTGGCAGAAGAACATGTCCTTGTCCTCTTCTTTTATTATCGGAAGAGGTAATTTTGAAGAATCCGATCCGTTCTTTTCAATCTTCTCACGGACCAAAGCTGAATATTTCAGAATACTCTTCCGACTGGAATGTTTGTAATGGTGGACTTTGGTTTGATGAGCAATGATTCCCTGTGTTGATGGATTTCCAAGATTGCACAGATGGCAGAAGTATAATTGGTCTACATGCACACTGACTTCAGTTTTTCTAATCTGGGTTTTACATTCGTTGCTGTTTTTCATGTGACTACTAGTTTTAAAAGTGATTGGATTCTTATTTTCAATCACCTCAGCGCTATACTGTATGATGTCTTCCTTTGATAACAGCTTATGGGCAGCATGTTTTGCATTATGATGGCCAATAACGCTTCTGATTTGGGGACTTGCATAGCTGCAAAACTGACAGTAGTGCATGTCCAGCGGTGAACTACATAAATATTTGTCAGATTTAGACTTGGTTGTTTCCGTGTTAGGTTTAGAAAGTGACATTTTGGTTGTGCTTTCTTTTTTTGAAGACTTCACACATTTAGGTGTGGAAATCTCTGGCGTTTTCAGAGTAGCTTTTGATGGAAGCTCTGATTGGGACAATTTACTATCAGTTTGCAAAGACGGTGCAGGTTTGAGTTTTACTTTCTGTGAAGACGCCGTTTCATCCGTTGTTTTTCTTATATGTTTGGAGGGGGAGCTCTCTTTTTTGGCATAATCTGCTAGAGATTTAACACTTTCAATTCTCAAATGCTCTGGAGAACCTTTGGAAACTTCGGGTGTTGTATCCTTCTCTTTTATTTGTACTGTGGATTTTTCTTTCTGTAAACTTTTTTTCTCAGGCGTCATTTCACGAGCTAATTGTTTGATTTCATCTAATGTAACTAATTTTTCTGGGTGTTTTTTCTGGTAGTGAACCTGCATAGCGACAGCTGACTTGTGCTCAAACTGACACTTAACGCATTTATACAGCGTTGCATCTGGCCCTGTGGAGGTTGGCGGGTGGCGTGAAAGTGTAATTTCCACCTCTTTATGTGGTGTGCTGGTTCTCTTGGGGGAAAGTTCCACTGACTTTTCTGGGCTGGCTGTTTTTTCACACATTTTCTGACATTCCTTCACTAAATATTGACAGAACAACAAAGAATTGTCCACTTCCCAAGTCCGATGATTCTGCTTGTAATGGTGTTTTAGGTCCTTCACCTCACTGCAGGTGAATGTACATGTGAAACATTTAAACTCCAGTTTGAGTTCATTCAGCTTCATCTTGAACACATCTGGAGCCTCTGGGTGTTTTTCTGTGTAGTGCCACTTCAGGTCAACAGTGCTTAGAAACTCAACCGGGCACTCAAGGCAGCGAAAGGTCGCGCTCTGATCAGACGACTGCTGAATGTAGCCAGCGTTGCATCGGACATACGGGTGATCGCTGGCATAATGAGAGGACACAAGCCTGGAGCTCACATTGCTGTAGTCACAGTGCTTACAGAAATAAACTTTGGGGCGCGGCGGGTCTCTGTTAACAAGCTTGGCCTTCCTTTCTTCTTCTTCGTCACTGACTTCAAATGAAAACTCTGCACTGCCTGAAGGTTTGCTGGTTTTATTTTCAGTTGCTCCTTCTTCTAGTTTGGGTTTTTTACTTGCTGGAGCTTTTAAGCTTTCATTACTGGTGTTCCTGCCAACCTCGCTAATTACCGTATTTGTTTGTTCGGCCTGAGAAACGGATTCTCCTCGCTTAGAATGATAAAGATGGTCAGCATGTTTAAAAACATCTGACGGTCGAAAAGATACATCAATCTGAGGGGTTTCCTCTAAACTAAAAGTTTTTTTTGTATCACAAGATAGCTTGAGCTTTACATTTGATCCAGAAGTTGCTGTGAAATACTTTGTGATGGTTTGCGATGATGGCCTCTTGTATATTCTGAGATCCTTAGATGAGGATGCCGCTTCCGCTTCATCGTGTTGGTTTGATGTTGTGACAGGTGTCGTAATAACTTCAATCAATTTGGGGCTTTCAGTTTGCCCACACTGTGTCTCATGCTTCGTTAAAACGTCTTGACTGCATGTCTTAAAATCACAGTTCCTGCACGCAAAACTCTTTCCTGCACTTCTGCTCTTCTCTGTGTTGACCTTTTTACTCTCAGCATATTTTAAGCCGGCGTCTCTCAGACACACATCTATGTCCAAGCAATGTACCTTGTTGAGATGTTCGAAGAGGTACACCTTAGATTTGAAAATTAGGGTGCATTTAGAGCAATAGAAAAACTTTGCCAGGCTTTCTTGCGGAACTGTCTCCTCCATGTGTCCAAAGGTGGAAAACTGCACTGGATCTAAAAATTACAAGGAAGGAAATATAAGGGGAGCTGCACAGCTTTAATTAAAACAAATTTACAAAAGAAAGAATGTGGATTGTCATTACAATACATACCACTTTGCATTTCATTCAGTTGCTTCCCGTTAAAAACCCACTACGGCACACCTGAAGGATTAACAAGTAAAATTGTTTCCATTAATGAGAATGCAGTTAATGCTCCATGTAGATTAATTTGTATTTTGTTGAAAACTGCACAAGTTAAAGGTAAAAAACGACGCCACTTTTTCCCTTTTGTGTTTTAGAAAATTAGCTAATAAGCCCACCTCTGTATTTAACTTTTCTGTCCTGTACGTCCTGCAGACACGAGACATAAACTACTAGAACCCTAACAAAACCTCCCCAGAAACATTTAGCGGTACAGATATAGACGTGTAGTGACTCGCGGTGCAAATATATTATACTCACACGTGAAGATAACCACGAAAAAAGGCCTACAAGTCAATGTTTGGAGGCGCTGCAGCAGAAAAACACAAATAGACACGTTTCCGCCATTTTTCCCGCGAGTAAATCTGGCCTTCCTCCCTCCTCCTGCTCGGATTCTTTCTCTTCTTCTTCCTCTCGGTTGATCGAGAGTCGAACTGGTCGATTCTCATTACCGCCACCTTGAGGACTGAGTGAACTCCGAAAATATTCAAAATAAACAGTCTGACATTTAGATAGATAGATAGATAGATAGATAGATAGATAGATAGATAGATAGATAGATAGATAGATAGATAGATAGATAGATAGATAGATAGATAGATAGATAGATAGATAGATAGATAGCATTTATTGTCATTGAACAGAATTCAACGAAATTTCCATTGCAGCTCCCGTGCAAAAGGTCAAATATATACAGTATAAATAAGCAAACACACAATAATAATAATAACAATATATACAACTAAATTAACTAAAGGCACTCAACCACACCAAAGAAGTAGCAGCAGGTCCAATTATGGCAAAGTACAGATAATGTGACAGTGCAAAGTGCAGAACAATATGGCTGTGTGGGGGTGGGGGATATGTATGTGTGACTGCGAGGTTATGATATGTGTGGGAGGGGGGGGGGGGGGGGCGGCAGGGAGTAATGGCTCTGACGGCTGTGGGGAAGAAACTGTTTCTCAGTCTATTTGTTGTAGTCCGTATATTCCTGTACCGCTTGCCTGATGGCAGCGGCACAAACAGTCTGTGGCCCGGGTGGCTGGAATCCATGGCTATGGATCCAGCTCTCTTCTTGACCCGGTCTGTGTAAATGGAGTCCAGTAAAATGTATTCCTCAGTTGTATCACAAGAAAAATTGTAATAACTTTATAATTTGTAATGCTGATACAAAAGTTTTGCAAAGCATATTATTTTTGTTTTTCTTGGAAAAAATACAAATTCGGGCAGAAGACTGGCAATTAATCTAATTATTATATTTGCCAAATTTTATACTCGCAAGTGTAATTTTTTTATTCTCTTCACCTTATTTATTTATTTACTTATGCAGTTTGTGTTAAAGACATCAAATTTGTATCCACTACTGCAAAGAGTACAATTACAAAAAGCTGTATACACAGATTAATATTGTAAATCATTGTATATTTTTAATTTATCATAATGTCTGTTTTTGTTTGGTTGTTTTTGCTCCATTGTATATTATTATACTTTACTGCTATATTGTTTTTCATTATTTTTGTGAACATAGATGTTTTCTCAATATAATAAATAAATAAATAAATAAATAAATAAATAAATCGGTATATGCTCACACGTTCAGTTGAAATTTTCTTTATTACACTTAAGGGTGCTAGGTGCATTTTGCAAGTTTCCACACAAATAGGCAGATAGAGGCAGACAGAGAGACATAAGTCTGATTTAAAGAAAAATGTGTACATAAGTAAAACGTATTATAGAATAAAGTCTTAGTTTGATATAAAGGAAATAGGGTGTTATGAGAGTAACATGCTGTAAGACGGTGTGGTCAGAAAAACATATAAATTCTATAAACAGGCAACCTTCTTTGTACTTCACTTGCGCAAAAACATTCAACATAAAATTTTAATTATTACCCTCATTTCTGGTTTTACTTTTTGGTTAGATCTCCTAGCCAACTTTCAGGGACAAAATAAGCAGCTTTACCTGGAGTTGAAAGCGGTACGTAATTCGTTCCGCTTCTTGTTGTGGTCGTTTCCTACGGACAATAATACTGAACGTACCGCAACAGTAGAAGCGCTGAACAGCGCTAGGTCGCTTATTTTCTTTGGGATTTTTTTTTATTGCGGTTTTAAATTTTAAAATGTGCAGCTGACCGAAGAGACACGTCATGTTCCCTAACAGGCTGAGCAGCCGGTTAACTCTGACGGCCCTGAGATGGACCGCTGTGAGTCCGACCTGTCCCCCGTCCTGTCTCTCCACCCTGTCCAACTGCTTCCTGCAAAACCAAACAGCGAGGAGTAAAGACGGCTTCCTTTCAGAGTCTGCTGTGTTGAGACGAGTTTTGTGCAGCCAGTGTCGGTTTAAGTTGAGACCCAGAGAAACGCAGCGCAGGTCGTTCAGTCTCTCTGGTGCTAATGTGGTGAACTCAGCTCCTGCTCATGTCCAGCCTTACCTGAGACTGATGAGGCTGGACAAACCCATCGGTAACTGCATTCATTCCCTCTGAAAGACACGCCTTACTGTTAATCAGAGAGAAGTAGAGCATGGGGTGCCGTTTGTAAAGTTACACAGTAAAAAAATAACACTAATAATTTGCTTTATGTAACTTGTCAAAGTCATATTTTCGCCATGTTATTCACACTTTTATAAATGCCAGAAGTATTAAGTTAATCAGCAAGATAAATGTTAAGTTTGGAAAATAAATGGTATTTATTATTTATTTTGGGAACTAAATATTTAGTTGCCAACTAAATACTGAAAACTATTTGGTTAATAAATAATTTGAAAGTTAAGTATTTAGTTTGTAAATTAAACGTTTAGCTTGTGAATTACATATTGAGTTTGGTACTCAGGAAAATATGACTTTAACACCCACTTTTTTCACAATGACAGGTTATATTAAGCAAATTATTGCTGTTTTTTCTTTTACAATGTAACTTTACAAATGTCATCTTTATTAGAGTATCCCAAAATTGTATTTAAGAACAGAACTAACTACATTTACTCAGTTATATTTTCTTGAGTAACTTTTTGGAATGAAAATACTTTTAGGAGTAGTTTTACTACACTCTACTTTTTACTGTTATTTGAGTTATATTTTTATAAAGTACCTCTGGTGTAATATTTCTGGATACTCTACCCACTGTGAGTAACAGTGAAGAAAAAACAAAAAATGCATGAGATACAGAAACATCTACAGTTTAAACTAATATAAGACTTATTCTATGTTTTTCTAATATTATTCTCTACTTTCTGAGTCTGCTGCGACGTTTGGCACCCTGTTCTAATATAAAATATATTTACATTACTGACTTTAAGTATTAGTTCCATAGTTTCTTATGATTTGGGAAAATGCTGCCTGAATATGTTATTTGGAATTGATTATTTTGTTCTAGTCTATAAAATACCAGAATTTGGACCTAACTTTACATTTTTGTCTGCCTGATGACATTATTTTGAAATATTCAATCAGATGTTCTGATCAGTTACTCAGTACTTTTAACCAGATACTTTTTTACTCTTACTAGAGTAAAAGTAGATTAAAGTACTTGAGTATAATATTTGGGTACTTTGTCCACCTCAGCTTAGGAGTAGCAGTACTGCAGCATATTTTTATTCACGTAAAAAAGTAAAAAATACTCAAGACTAAAAAAAGTATGTTGGGAAAAGGCCTGCTCAAGATCATAATGTCTGATCTAAGCATTTAGAATTATTTAAAATTATATCATCAGACAGACAAAAAATATCAACCTATATGCAAATTATTGTATTTTAAAGATTTCAATGAAAAAAATAAAACAAACAAATGAATAAGTGTGGTAGGAAATACCAAAGTCAGGCAGAAGAAACACGTTTCCAATACATATTTTTTTCAATACAAACCTTAAGAAACTAATACTTGCGATCTGTAAGTACATGCTGGATGAAGGTAAAGTAGTCAGAATGACTTGCAGCTTACAAACACTTGATTTGATTGACGTTCAGAGGGATGAAA
Source organism: Xiphophorus couchianus (assembly GCF_001444195.1). Taxonomy (NCBI): domain Eukaryota; kingdom Metazoa; phylum Chordata; class Actinopteri; order Cyprinodontiformes; family Poeciliidae; genus Xiphophorus; species Xiphophorus couchianus. Next base: position 7,554,718 of record NC_040239.1, read on the forward strand.
TATCTTTGATGATGTTTAAGTATATTTCAGATGGATTCTTTGTCAATCAAGGGGAATGCATTGTGAAAATTGTGTGATTAAATAGAAAACTAAGAATAGTTGGCATAAAATCAGAAGGAAAAGTCACTAACACAGAAAAATATCTGCTAAAGAAACTAGAAAAATTATGAATCAATTGACGAATATTGGAAAACCCCACAAGTAGAACAAGTTTTCACAGAAGAGTTGATTTTTAATTAGAAATATGATTGGAAAGATTGAAGAGCCCTGAAATTATAAAGAAAGTCTTTGTTGTTTAGTCTCTCATTGCTTTCAGAAAAAGATTCAGTTCATGCATTAATGCATTGCTAAGGCTTTGCTCAAACAACTTCAGTCAGATCACAGTTAATCCTCCCGCTGGGCACAGTTTCCTCTTGGCTGAATTTCTATTTTTAGTCTTCTTTTTTTCATGCTTAGCAGATAATCCTCTTTTAAATTCAGCAGCGTCTCGTTTTTAGGAACATGGCTGCTCTACCTTCCTTGTACGTGGAGCATCGCCTTGGCAGCGGAGCCTGGATGCCTCCCGGATGTCGGGATGCTTGCCCTGTTTGGTACCGGCGCCCTGCTGATGAGGGGGGCAGGCTGCACCATCAACGACATGTGGGATAAAGACTTTGACAAACAAGTAAAACAAACTAACATATTTATTATTATTATTTTATTGTATCCTTTATTTAACCAGGTAAAACCCCTATTAAGATCTAGATCTCTTTAAAACATTACAAAACCTTTGAGCATATAGTTTTATTGCAAAGTGTTTCTGCAGCCATCAGATTTTCTTTTTTTTCTAATTTATTATCAAATAGTGCATACAAAACAAATATTATAGACTAACAAGCAGAGGTATTAATCAATAAATTAACTACTAGGCAATTAGGTAAGACAACAAATAACAACAAAAATAAAGTAAACAAAAAAAAAAGGAGATACACATTAAGATGGACAAAACAGAACATAACCAAGTGGTGTCAAAACAAAAAAAATGAATTATTTTTCATATATGTGGGTTAGGATACTTTGTTTTTAAATCTTGACATATTTTCTGATTTGCTTAATTATTATTTTCCTTCTCTCTAATATTCCTTATTTTGATTCACACTGGTATTTAATTAATTAAATATATATATATTTGTGATTCTATTAGAAGGTTCTCCAATTTCTCCTGTCTTCTCGGATCTTTTTTTTTTCTGCAGTGGGATTGAAATGGCAGTTAGAATTATGAAATATATTTTATTGAAATATTCAAACTGAATTTTATCTGTTGCTGATTGTTTCTCCATTGATATCTGTTATGTGAAAGGTTCTTGCCATTGTGACCTTTTTCCTGTTTTTCCAGGTAATACTGCAAAGTTTTGCAAGAAAGCAATACTTTGCTTTCTTGGCGACAGTCATCATATTTTTATCAGTCTGAGGTGAAGTGGTGACGTTTCTGTGCAGGTGGCCAGGACAGCCTGCAGACCGATCGCATCGGGGGAGATTTCACGGATGCAGGCGCTGGTTTTCCTCGGAGGGCAGCTCTCCCTCGCTCTCTGTGTTCTTCTGTGTCTCAACTACTACAGGTAACCAAGTGTAGCTTATTAAGTTTGTTTGCAAACATTGCGAACAAGAGAATGAAATCTTTTAAGCTTTTTATAGAAATCCGACTTGCAGTTCTGACCAAAGGTTTACAGATACTAGTCATGGCTTTTAATTGGTAAATAGACTAAATTTATGGAGGTTTTCCAGTCATGCTGACCAATCATGTTCATACAGATTGATATTAAACTCCGCCTTCAGTCCCTGTGGTCCTCGCGTACGACTCCCAGAGGTTCTCAAAGTCCCGCTGTTTACCCTTGCGATATACGTTAGTTTTTCCAGTCCAAGCGAACTTGCAATTTCTTTCTTCCAGAGTCCCAGGGAAGGGTGTCCATGCTCCTCCAGCATAATGCAATTGATCTCTTGGCTTGAAGAAATCCATATTGTATCTATTTAGTACTCTTCTCTGATTGTTTAAATTCCATTGGGTTTATTCCTAGTACACAGAGTTTAATGTCTAAAGGGACTTTCACCTTGAACAAATCAGATAGACACTTGATAACATCCTTCCAAAATTTCTGGATTTTAAGACAATTCCACAGACAATGAAGCGTTTGTTTTTCAAATAAGCATTTTGTGCAAGTGTCTGGAATATTACTGGACATATAATATTGGCTCGTTTAATAAGATCTTGCAGGAAGTGCTTCTTTATTAGGTTTGAGTCGTAGTTGATATTGAATTCACTTAATTGAGAATTGGGAGAGTTGGTTGGCAGCCTGAAAAGCCACTGCAAGCAAGTTCTGGTACGAAATGTTCCATTTGTCTAAAAACAAAGAGAGAAAAAGGGGGTTCAGGTCAGCGTGTCCCTGACCAGGCCAGGTGTGGGAACTGGGGAGTCAGAAGATTCACAATTCTAGACAAAATCAAAGCAAACAAGGAAAAAACTGCTTTGAAAACCCAGACTTTGTATTTCTCAAGGTTGCTAAAAGCTCCACTTACTCAGAGAAGATTGATAAGAGTTTTCTCTTCTAAAGGACTTTTCTGTAATATTACAGTATAAACTTATATTCCACGTTGTTAGAAAATCATTTCTTTTTAAAGGTTTATGATTGTGTGTTCGTTCTCTCTTGGCAGCATAGCTCTTGGTGCCTCTTCTCTCTCTCTTGTAATCACTTACCCACTGATGAAGAGGATCACTTACTGGCCACAGCTCGTATTGGGTGAGTGTTTTAGGAAAGTTAGATTTTCCATTGCCTCTCCACATCAGTGAAGCTAAAGTCTTGCTCATGTCGCCTCTCTGCAGGGCTCACTTTTAACTGGGGCGCTCTGCTTGGCTGGGCCGCCGTGAAGGGCTCCTGTGATTGGTCCGTATGCCTTCCCCTGTATTTCTCTGGAGTGATGTGGACGTTGGTATATGACACAATCTATGCTCATCAGGTGACTAGACATAAATTTTGAATCATAAAGAGGTGTTTTCCTTCTAGACTAGTCATTATTGGAGTCAGTGTTAGTTACTGACTCCAATAATTCACCTTAAAGGGAATTTATCATGAAAAATTCATATTTTACACATTTTTACACTTCCATTTGGGTCTCTTCTTCTTCTAAGAAAATATGAAGTGCTTAAAAACAACATCCAGATGTTTTTTTGGCAATAAGTTAATGTATTTTGGTGTCTCAAAAATTAGCTATTTCAAAAACCTCACTGTTGTTGAGTCACTGCTTTTACCTAGAAAGCCCAGCCCAGCCTAGCCCGTCACCTAGCAACCCAATTCCAGGACGTCTGGTCAGCTGGTTTAACCGCTGTATGTGCTGTACAGCTGCTGAAAAAGTGTTTTGTTGTTGACTTACCATTTAGAAACCACTTCCTTCATTCGTTTGGTTGTACAGCAATCTCCTCTTCTGCTTTTCAAAGATGTGTGGTTGTATAATAACGCATCTGGTTGCACCCATTTTCACTTGTGAGTGTAAATGTTGAGTTGGGGGGGCATGGCCAGCAGATTATTTATTTATTAAAGTGACTTTTTATCTAAGAATAATTTTGTTCTTATATATACTATATATAAAATGGCTGGGAAGTTTCATTGCTGTAGACAATTCAAACCTTTGGGGCGCCAGCGACACCTGGTGGCCAGCGGAAGTCATAAATAACAACCTCTCAAGAATACAACTTTTTTTTCATTTATACTAATTAATGATCAAGTAACTTTTATATATAATATATTAAAAATGAATTTGGATCTATACACTCGTTGCCTCAAGCAGAGGAGTTCAAGAATCTGTGTCCTGTTGTCAACGGATGGCGTTATGCTGCGTTCCAGTTGTACTTGGAAGTGGGACATTACGACTTCCTATTCTAAAAAAATCAACTGTCGTGTTGTGTGTTCCACTTGCAAACCAGGTGCAACTCCGACTACCACCGGTTATGAATCGTAAGGCGAACTTCGCGTTTGACCGTATTTCACACGTTTAAATCATACAACTGACGGAGTGCTTTATTTTTTATCACATATATGAAATGATTGAGTTCTGATGTCCTGGTGATGTTTATTACGCAGGATAAAGAGGACGATGTTAAAGTGGGAGTAAAATCCACAGCGCTGATGTTCCAGGAGCGAACCAAACTTTGGCTGGGCGGCTTCACGGCGGCCATGTTGTCTGGGCTGGTCGAGGCCGGAGCCAATGCTGAGCAAACGCTTCCTTACTATGCCGCACTGAGCGCTGTGGCCGTTCACCTCGCACGCCAGGTGAGGAACATGACAACGCTCACTACTTGTAGATGCTTTTTAAATCTGGATCTTCTTGTAATACATTTACTATTTTTTCTCTTAGATTTACACAGTGGACATCAACAAAGCAGAAGATTGCTGGAAACAGTTTAGTTCAAACAGAAACCTGGGACTTCTGTTGTTTTTAGGAATAGTTGCTGGTAATTTGCTGAAAGAATCTAAAGAGATATGACTGTAAAATAATGGAAACCGTTGGATTACACTTAATGTACTTTAAATACTGAAATGTATTTAGGGATTTATTTTATGATCAAAAATGTTGTGCAATTATTTTTATACTGTACCATCAAGGATGCGAAATGACAAATTGCTTGGACATATTACTTTCGTTTTTGGCTCAAGACAAAATATGTGGGCTAACAGATCACTTTGTGCTTTCATGTTTTTTATGTTGTAAATTTAGCAAAAATAAAGTTAATCTGAATGTTGTAAGATAAATAAACATCCAAACAATTGTGATTTAAGTATTTAAAACTAGATTTTTCCAAACAAATTAAGTTGAAACCAAAAATGTAAATACACTGACTAAAACATTTTTTCCTCACTGTCAGAAGTTAAAGCAGACCAAATAAATTTTTGTTTTAGGTCAGTTGGAAAATTATCTCTATTTGCTACATATATCACAATAATGACAGAGTATGTGAAAGATTTATTCATGACAGTCTTTAAAATGAGAAGTTTAAATACAGAGTGATTATTAAACAATGAAGGAAAGTCATTTCCTGGCTTTGGAAACTTCTGATTAACATTTGAGTTAATTGGAGTCACACCTTAAACACATTGCTTTCTTTTTTGACGAGAAGGTCAAAAATAAGTCTTGGGGAACAATTTCCAGATGTTTTTATCTGTTTAAACAATTATATTCAAGTATAGACGTAATGGAAATATCCAATCATACTGAAATACTTTTGGTGATTCTAACTGACCCAAACCTAGAAAGGTTTAGTCCAATTTAACTTCAGGGAGTGAAGGAAAAAATGTTGTTTTTTCCTATTTTTTTTGAAAATGTATGTAAACTTCTTTTTTCAATTGTAGTTTGATTATAATTCATCTTTATCTGATTCTGCAACAAAAAATGTAAACGTAAATGCAAATGTTAAAGATGGTATTGTTGACGTTGGTTAATGCTCTAAATTTTTAAAATTGTCTTCAGATGTTACATGGAGGTTGTAATTTCATCCTCCTTTTTCCTCCAAGCATGGCCATCGTGTGCAGATCAGGTGTGAACTACAAGATAAGAGGGAGTGTCACAAAGACTTAAAGCCTCAGTAAAATAAATAAAATGCGCAATAATTAAAATCTACTCATATTTCATAACAGAGCTACTTAACCTCATGGGCGAGAATGTCATATCAATTTAATTTTTCTTTAAAGATTTCAAGTCATTGTAATGTTGAAATACCCAATACCCATTGAAGTTGTTTTAAAGGCTAAAATTAATATCCTTTTTATGCTAAACCTGCTTAATTTATAACCATTTCAAAAACAACGGCCCAAAGTGCTGAATATTAAAACTCAAACGCAAGAGGAAGACATAGAATGTCCGATACTGATTAATGTTTGGGAATGATCAACTAGTTCCATTAGGGGACAAATATTTAAAACATTACTCAGCTCAGAAAGAGAATGGTTCAGCATGTTCCTCAAGTGAAAACATGTTTTGCCTCTGACCCAATTTCATCAGACCTGATTCACGTTAAGCAATTATAAGTCAATAACAGCCAACGGAAAATTATCACATTCATCTTAAACATCTTAAGCGACCATTTCTGTTTTTACACCACTGGGTGCAATTCTCAACAATGGTAGTTAAAACCTTGCGTTTGTTTGTTGGTTAGTATTTTAAAAAATACAGATCCCATTCACATTTATGTCTACATTTTGTTTTTAATTGCTTCCCTGCACCTCGAACACACCTTTTGTTCTTGGAAGTTTGCCGAGTTCCTCAAAGCCCAGAACAGTCAAACCAGGTCAGACCTGGAGGAGCTTCTGCACTTTCCAAACAAATTCTCAGCTGAAATAAGATGATTAAAATAGAAGACACAAACAAATACTGAGGAAAATATTCATGTCAGGAAAATCTTAGTAGACTTTTAGTTTGCTTATTTAAGCCCAGAGTTGTGTTGAAACTAGTTACACTATTACATTTATTTTAGTGACTTAAAAAAAATTGTTTTATAATTATTTTTATTATGCTGTACTTTTTTACTTTTTCTTTTTTGAGTCATTTTATTATGAAGTATCTCTACTCTTACTTGAATAAAATTTCTGGATTTTTTTTTTACCCACTCATTGAAAAACAAGCATGTTTTCATCCAAATTTCACCAGACACATATCCACACGTACAGTTTTTGTTAAAGTTTTTTATTGAAAGAAACTGATTTGGAAAAAGATTATTTCTCACTTTTTGCACTGGGACAGGCAGGAGGAATTAGGCTGGTATGAGCGGTTATGGTGACGACTGACTGACTCACCTGTTAAGTGTAGTAAAAGGTACAGGGACAAGTTTAATACACAAATATCTTTGTAAATCGTTTTCCTCACTGATTAAATGCTGGTGAAATTGAGTCTGCAGCTAAGCTAGCTAAGCAAAAGGTTGAAGCTAAACTAGAAGGTTAATAATCACTAGTCTAATCAACTCTTGTAGAAAAACTACACCACAAATCGACACTTTTTTCTTTTGTCTTTCTTCCTAGCTGAGATAAATAAGGAAGGAAACTAAAAGAAAGACAAAGTTTCTAACCCAGTTTTCCTGCAGGAGTTGCTTAGACTAGTGATTACTAACCTTTTAGCTTAGCTAAATCCATTTAGCTTATAATATTACTAGTTTAATCAACGATCTTGTAGAAAAACGTGGTTAGAAACTGACACCTTTCTGTTTTATTTACTTTTCTTTTTTAAAAACTCGTCTTTAATATTTTTTATTGGCAGCATAATTATAACCACTGTCGTTTTTGTCTTACTGCTAAACACGGTGACCGTCAAGTTCGCTAAAGCAGGAACAAACCATTTCATACAGACACGATACATGGTCTGGAAGTAGTAACATTTAACTTTTATTGCCGAAAACAATTTAAAACAACACTATTATCCATTTTTTATTGACAGGGGCAATTAGGAATTGCCCTAATTTCCTGCCCCTTGATTATGAGGTGATGAAAATCTGTCAGTTGACGCTATAAAATTCCTTTTGCGCACATTTATTAGCATCACTGATCGCACTAAAGTCCAGGAGAACTTTAGACCAAAATCAGGTTCAAAGGTCACTTTAACGACACATTCTTCTTCTTCTTTTCCTTTTTTATGGCGGTTGGCAAACAACTTTTAGATGTGCATTACCGCCATCTACTGGAATGGAGTGTGGATCGGGACGCTAACTATATACACCCCCCTCAAAACAAAACAAAACAATAAAATAAAAAAATAAAAAATAAAAATAATAATAATAATAAAATAACAACACTTAAATCTTTTCTATCAATTTTGTTTTCTTAAGATAATTAATTAAATAACTTATATCTTTAGAATTAGAAATTTTTCCCAAAATATCTTGTAAATAACGACACATTTCCTCTTTCTTCTTCTTTTGGTCATTGGGGGTTGGCACGTGAGAAAGTTTAGCAGCTGTTTTGCTGGGGCTCGTCACTGCGTCACGCAGCAACTCCGCGCTGATTGGTCCGCTCTTGTGCAACTGTGCAATAGTATAAAGTGTGCCGTTTCTCCCCGCACAGTGGAGGGAACCTCTTCTGAGAGGAAAGGAGGAGAATAATAGAGCTTCACTGGGGGGTTTTTTTTCGGCACATTGAGTCGGAGATGCAGAGCTGCGCCAAGTCCTGGAGGGTCTTTGTGGCCAAGTCGGTGAATCCGAGCGCACCGTGCAGGCATCTGAGCGACAGGAGCCGCGTGGTTTGGAAACTTCAGAGCAGGATCCCGCTCCAGCGCAGCTCAGCGTCCCTAACAACGGCAGCAGCGGCAGCGGCAGCAGGAGCCCGGTGTCTGAGGACGTATGCAGCCGCCTCCTCCAGGCAGATCGAGCGGATTTTACCCCGGCACGATGACTTTGCAGAGAGGCACATCGGTCCAGGTGAGAGGGAGAAGAGAGAAATGCTGGATGCTTTGGGACTCGAGGTAAGATGATCAATTCGATCATATTTATTGGGCTTTTATATTAATCGCATTAAGTTACACTCTTTATTTATTGCGCGCCTTTAATTTATTGAAATGCTTTTGTTCGCAGTCAGTCGCCCAGTTGATCGAAAACACAGTTCCATCCTCCATCCGTGTTCAGCGCAGTTTGAAGATGGATGATCCAATCTGTAAGTTTTGGTTTATTTCACCACGTTTCCCCTTTTGGATTTTGAATCTTTCAACATTTTCGAGTTTCTTACAGACAGAAAATGGTAGTTTTCTTTGTCTCAGTCAGCAGTAGTTACTGTGCACGGCTCAGTCTCCCCTCATCCAATGAAGCCAAGTGAGTGGCTGAAATGTAGGTTGCACCTCTATTGTGTGTTAAGTCTTCCTTTGAACATATTAGGAGTTGTTTTTGCGAAACTCGGCGAGCAGCACCAATCTCCTGATGGGAAGCCGATGCTCATAGGATGGCAACTGGAGTGTAAAGTTTAGCCCTGAGCTCCGGTCCCAAGTCCAGTTTAATCTGGTTGCAGCGTTCACATTACATCACAGCCGAGGGGGTTCCTAATAAGGTGACTTCAGTGTGATCTGCTTCACAGACTGACCTCGATGTTTTCTCTCCTCTTCTGCTCCGTGTTTCAGGATGCAGCTTATTTCCAAAAGTTTGTTTTGTAAGGAAGTGAAACATTATGAGAAGCCCAACATTTCGTCCATTATCTTTTTAAAATGATGAGGAAATTAATGAAAGCTTGTTTTTATACACAAATGTAGCTAAATCGTCTGCCATTGAGTTCTGATCAAAACAACTTTAATGTCATAAAATAATACATAGATTTGGAAAATAAGGTTAAAAACTATCCATGACAAATAAAATACTTAAATTAACGTGCGCAGGCACATGAAGCAGAAAAAACACTGAGTTAATTTTCCAATTCATATATTGATCCCAAAGGAAGTTAAATGTTGTAACTCTTATTAGAGAAGCCAAGAGCTGTCAAATATGCTGGTGGCAGCATCATGCTGTGGGAGTTTTTTATTATGATTCTGCTTAAAAACCATGAAAAATGATTATAGTTATTGAGAATGTTTTTTGTCATATTTATCATTTTGATGTGTAGCGATTAAGCAAAAAAAAAAAAGAAGCACCATCACTATTTAATGTAGTTCTAGTTTTTAATTGCTTATTGCGCTGAATATTATTCTTTATTGCTGTTCTCTTTTTCACAGACAGTCTGGTTTTTGGATGGAAATATTTCTATAAGTCTTAATTTATCTTCCTTGTAAGCAGAGATAAAGTGTAGCAGTGTTCTTTTAGCCAGCTGACCAGAAACAGGTGGGGGAGGGGTGACGTTTACAGCCTAGAACATTTTCTCTGGCATGTTGTTTAAAAGTACTTTCAGTTTTAGGAACAATATAATAAAAAATGTTACTGTTTCAGGAAAAATTGTTTTTCTTTTATGCAATTTTTATTGATTTATTTATTTTTATAAATTAATCTGACTCATTTGTGTCTGTACACAAAGACAGAGCTATAGTTTGGGTTGGAAAAATGCAGAAAAACATTTTCAATTAAAGATTTACTAGGTGTGAATTAATTGGTCACAAATTATTAAATCTCAAACTTCAGTAACGGCCACCTCCAAGTAATCTCTGTTATATTTGAGTACGTTTAAAGACATTGCTAAAACAGCATTTTATTTGGATTTTTTTATTTTTGTTTTAGTGACCCGGTCAGCCTGCTCTGGCCAATCCTGACTCTGTCAGGTTTCATAACGCAGCAAACCAAGCTGAAGGAGAAAACTGGAGGCTGTCCTGGTTTTTCTGCTTGTTCAGCTTTGAAGAGCTTTGCTTTGCAAATCCAGCTACGGATTCTCTGTGCAACAATAGCCCTCCTGGACGCTCCTGAATCAGGCTTTTTATTATGCCCTGCAAAACTCTGGAAGCATGGGAAAGCAGTTTGACAAAATGAGCATCCACTTATTAAAAAAAATACAAATGTCTCATTCTAATTTGGATGTAAATCTGCAGAGTTTAATGTGAACTTCCTTTTTTTTTCTTAAATAAAAGCTGTAAATATCCAGTTGTCCACCACAGAGGAGTAGTTTCTTGCGTTTCTTTTCTGAAAAGCAGGAGTAGTCGGGGCTTTTGGTGCAGCCGGGTGGTATTGTCCATTTCCTTGCAGTTGCTAGGCAGCTGGGAAGGCCAGAGGAATCCGAGGCAGGTCGTTCACTCGCAGAAACTTCCCGACGACGTCTCAGAAAAAAGGAAAACACTGGGAAAGACGCCACAGGTGTCATCTGCTAGTGGATGATTGATTTCTGCAGGTAGATAGATAGATGTGGATAAATTGAACACCAGCAGATGGTTCCCGGTTATTTTAGAAGCAAGAGATTTTTCAGGATCCCTCAGTCAGATTAGGTGATATGGACTTAAAGTTTTACTGCAATTTGTTGCTACTTTTAAACAAATAATGCTTGAGGTTCATTTTAACAGTGAGTTAAATTTGGAATCAAAAGGAAAAATGGTTTTCTCATGCTTAATAATAAATGTGAATAGTACAGAGTATGTCTGTAGAGATGGGTTCTTGAACAAACAGTTGACTCATTTCATGGATTTTATATTGATTTTAGGTCTGTGCTTTAACTAGGCCTTTCCTTTTACGTTTTGCATTGGTTTGGAGGCCAAAAATATTCAGCTATGGATTCCTCTGATTAAAGCGTGTTATTCCACATGTTGGCCAAAACCTTTTGGTCACATTTTAGATTATACCGAAATTGTATAATCTTGGTGTGCTGTTTTCAGAGTTGGGTAGTAACTAAGTAAGAGTAGAATACTTCATAATAAAATTATAAGTAAAAGTAAAAAGTACAGCGTAGCAAAAATACTTGTAAATGTAACTTGTTACTACCCAACTCTGGTTTTTAGGGTAATGAGTAATAAAATGTAGTATTGTAAATTCAGTGCTCCTGTATAAAATGAACAGATGTATATTTCTTTATAGAAAACTATGCCCCCATTTGCTGTGCTGTGTAACATGTGTGTGATATTTGGCAGAAGATGTGCAACAACAATTTTTGTTTTATTTATTTTTTTTAGGTGAAAATGAGGTTCTGGAGGCTTTGCAGAAGATTGCGTCAAAGAACAAAGTTTGGAGGTCCTACATCGGTATGGGTTACTACAACTGCTCGGTGCCGCCACCCATCCAGCGTAATCTTCTGGAGAATGCTGGCTGGTGAGTGTCCTCAGACGACCAGAGAAACTTTAAGGAAGGTCCTGTGAGGAGGTTGTCTTGTGATCACAAATAATTAATTAGTTTGAGTTTGGGTTATTGCCTGAAGTTTAATTGTTGTGCATAACGTGCCTTCAATCTGAGGTCTTGTGATTTGCCTCAGGTAAAAGTAGGTGATGTACTTCTGTGCAGCTTTCTGCTTGACAAGATTCTCATTCGGCCAAATCCTAGGCAGCCATGTTTTATCCAAACTCCCTGGCCATGAGGAGACACACAATGCATTCCTCTGGCCGTCCCGCTCCCTTGATTATCAGCAACTTTGGCCTATTGTCCTTGTGTCCAAACTCGTTCACTTGATTCACAGCCAGTCTTTGTCCTCAGGGTGACTCAGTACACGCCTTACCAGCCGGAGGTCTCTCAGGGTCGCCTGGAGTCCCTTCTCAATTATCAGACGATGATTTGTGACATCACAGGCATGCCTGTCGCCAATGCTTCCCTGCTGGATGAGGGGACGGCAGCTGCAGAGGCCATGCAGCTCTGCAACAGGTAGACAAACTCTAGCCTGTAGGAGTATTATACTCAGAATACAAAGTTTTATGAGTTGCGTAGAATATTAATAAATAAAGATGTAGCTTTGGTTATGGATGCTTCAGCTGGTTGGTTTTGTTTCCCACAGACAGAACAAAAGAAGAACGTTCTACATTGACCCACGCTGCCATCCTCAGACCATTGCAGTGGTGCAGACCAGAGCCAAGTATGTCCTATAAACCTTTATTTACTTGTTTAAAAACAGCTAAGTACAAGCAAATAGAAAAGAAACTTTAATTATACAATCACAATTGATGATGATTTTTATGTTATAAAGTTCTTTGAACTGCTTTGTTGCTTAAATGTGGTACACAAATAAAACTAAACGTGACTGATGTAGCTCATCAGGAGTCTTAAACATTAAATCTTCCTCAAGGGTGTTCAAAATTAGGCCCGGGGGCCATTTGTGGCCCTTGGATGAATTTTGTTGGACTGCAATTCAAGAATGGCACAAAAGTGGCCTTCCAAAATTATTTGTGTTTTTTTTTAATATAATGGCAGGTTTATATCTTCTCAAACTGAAAATGTAAAGTACAACACAGAATTTTTCTTTAGTTACTTTTTTTGCTTTTAATTTTATCTCATAAAAACATCTAGCTAGTTTTTTACTGAAAATGTACACCCATCCATTACATTTGGCTAAAAACAGCAAAGTTTGTAGAAGAAAATTCTTATTTTTGTTACTGGAAATGATCTAAAAACATTTTATAGAGTTGAACCCAAACACTACATGTTTTATTTACTGTTGTGCAAGTAAAAGAGGGAGAATTCATAATAATATTTATTGGTTTTTATTTGAGGGGGGAGAAAACGTTGGCCATTGAATGCTTTCAACTTGGGGATTTTGGCCCTTTGTGCAAAAAGTTTGGACACCAATAATCTACCTCAAGCTTTCTCTGTTTGCAGCTATATTGGAGTGAAAACTGTTCTGAAGCTGCCTCATGAGATGGACTTTAGTGGGAAGGATGTAAGTGGTGTGCTCTTCCAGTATCCAGACACTGACGGCAGAGTGGAGGACTTCACTGCCCTCGTAGACAGAGCTCACAAGGGAGGGGTAAGAGTGCTTTAACCACATAAAACACCACAAGTTTATCATGTGAAAGGAGTCTGGTGAACGATTGCAAAGAGAAACCATTGGTTTGTTTCTTGTCAGTGTAAACGTGTCTAAATTGGCTGGTTTTAAAAAGAAAAGTGAATTTTTATGCCGATGACACACATGTATACTTTAAGAGTATTTATGTTGTGACTACTAGCTGTGTTTGGGTCACCGATATGCAGTTTGGAGTTCAACTGAAATATCTTTAATATCTTGATTAGTTTGGAAAGAGAATATAGTATAAATTGTGTTTCCAGACCATATTCTGTATTCTATTTTACTAAGATTTCTGTCTGTTCATCCATAATTTGATGGGATGCTTGTGGCACACTGGGAAGAAACGTTGTCTTATAATCTGAAAATTGCTTATCCCAACTTTCTCACCTTTTACAAGTGGATGTTCCCTTGGGCAAGGCACTCAACACCTGGTTACCTACTGTTCTGAATGTATATATGTTTTGAGTGCGACTATAGTGTAAAAATCCTTTTGAAGCCATTTATCATTTAAATTCATAGTGAGGTTTTGTTTGAAATGGACCAAAGAAGCAGTGGGGAATTTCTCAAATTAAATCTGTGAAAGTTTTGACTTCCAGATTGAAAAAAAATTCCACTGGAACCCTCTTGGTTCATCTCCTACAGCCAAGAGTTGTTTTATTTTGCTCAACAATGGCTCTGTGTGAACCCATGTGGTGTTTATTTTTTATTTTTTCCTCAGGCCATGGCTTGCTGTGCCACTGACCTGCTTGCCCTCTGCGTTCTCCGCCCCCCTGGAGAGTTCGGAGTGGACATTGCATTGGGTAGCTCCCAGAGGTTTGGGGTCCCACTCTGCTACGGCGGCCCACACGCCGCCTTCTTTGCCGTTAAAGACAACCTGGTCCGGATGATGCCTGGCAGAATGGTTGGAGTCACCAGGTGAGAATCAACTTTCATTTTTAAATCAGCATTTAAAAAATGTCTGGTTTTATTTTAGCATTAAAAAAATATATATATATATATTAATTTCAGGGATGCAGCAGGGAAGGAAGTGTATCGTCTTGCATTGCAGACCAGAGAGCAACACATCCGCAGAGACAAGGCGACTAGCAACATTTGCACTGCTCAAGTATGACCATGCTCACTTTTGCTTAAAGTTTTTTAACCCAAATGTTAACATTTTTGTATTTTGCTTGCAAATAATCTCTTTATTTCTTGAAGGCTCTGCTTGCAAACATGGCAGCCATGTATGCCCTCTATCATGGCTCTCAAGGACTTAAACACATTGCTGAGAGGACACACAATGCTGCTCTGATCCTTGCTGAAGGTAATTTCTCACTGCAGTGGTTTAGTTGGTTTAGTTATTCTGTGAAAATTGATTAGATACTATTAGAAAACATTAATTTTTTTGTTTATTTTAGTGAGTTTGTGACCATTTTGCTGTGAATCCAAGTTTCTGTGTTTCAGCATAAAGATTTTCTAAGTTCCTATTGAGTTTTTGTTGGAGGCTAAACCATTATGTCGATGATATGTTGGTATTAAATTCTTTTCAAAGATTCAGTCGATGCAGCTATGAAGTGATAATGCAGTTTTGTAATAAAGGATAAAAGTATAATCTGTTTAGTCAGTGAGATCTGTTTATTTCATAATGAAACTGGAGTTTATGTGATTAAAAAAAGCCAGACCTTTGTTTTAAAAACAGACTTTGAGGCAGTATTTTTGGCTCATATTACATTTTATTTGCATTCTTATGATTGTTGATGTCCTGGTTTAACTTTTTGCCACATTGGAATCAACAAGTTGTTCACAATGAAACATCTCAAATTCAGGCTATGTGATCACTTCTCACCTGTTTGGGCTTTTCGATCAATTTTATTTCTTCAAAAATACAGGAGTTTAAATCCTAAGCTAACTCACAATCTGTCCAAACTAATGATTCTCAAACTTAAAATAACTATAGTTTTAGGAAATACTGAATTTTCCAAATATTGCCATGCTTTCAAAGATTTTAAAACCGTCTTGCCATTGGAGTTGGACTGTCTCAATTTTCCCTCAATCAATCAATCTATCCGTCATTACCTGTTTGTCCAGGGTTATGGGAAAGTTGGTGGCCATTTTAACTGTCATTGGATAAAGGAAATATTTTTATCCTTTGGCACTGCTTGATTGACTAAAAGATGTGATCTAATTCTGTGATCCACTTTTACTCAGAAGTTAAAATAAACAACTTTATATGGATGGAAGAAATTAATAGTCAGAATTCAAAGTGGGAATAATTTGAGATTTGCCACCAATCGTATATATCTGACTGGCATATTAAACAAAGAAAAATTGATTATTTGCTCTTCTGTAGCTTTTTATCTAATTAACATGTGGTACTGAACAACCATGTGAAAGTCTGAAACATGGAGAAACACTGCTGGTACTATGTATTGAACACAAGGATTTGTAAATTCTACTGGTTTTGAACTTCAAGCGCCTGAAAAATGATTTTTCCTGGTTCACCCTCATCGACATCTGTTCTTACTGATAGCTATTGATGTTTTTTTTTTCTTGTTTTGTCTTGCGTTGCTTCTGATAAAACGAAGGTCAATGTCCTTGTGTAATGCATCCTTTGGCTGCTTGTGCTCATTCACTCAATAGCAGAGTTAAGTTGTTAATTTTTTAACTCAGTGGAGTCTCTGTAGAAGATGGCCTTTGCTTTCCCTTGAAAGTCATGCATGTGAATGTTTACAATGCCAGATGGCATTTGGTGCTTTGATTTAAAGATGACCTATGTGCTTTCTTGAACAAGTTAGGATAGGTCCATCCATCTATACAAGACATGTTCATCACATTTTTTGGACAAAATCATTCTTGGATAATAAGATCTAATCTGCTCAGTTCTGCCTGTTCTGAACTCGTTTCATAATGGGATGTCTTAGGGCCTCTCGTCACTTTAAATCCAAATAAGCTGCTGCTGGCTATGCCCCCAAACTTAATGTTTACACTCGCACAAATGGCCCTATACAACTCTACATCTTTGAAAAGCAGAAGTAGAGCCTCCCGCACAACCAACAAGAATGCAGCAAGTGGTTTCTGAATGGAAAATCAACAACAAAACACAGCCATTGTACAGCCCACACAACGGTAAAACCAGCTGACCAAATGTCCTGGAGCTCAGCTTGGGTTGCTAGGTAATGGGTTTTGTTACAGTTGCTAGGTGGGGGACAGTGAATAATGATTTGTGATATTACATTCAAAAGGTTTTTGAAACCGGGCATTTTTCAGACACAAAAAAGTGTTTATGCATGTATTTTTCACATTCTGAGCAAACACCTGCAACCTGACCACAGAAAATTATTAAAATTGCTTTTTAAACACATAAAGAATCTTAAGAAAGTGAAAGAAAAAAAAACAAACACCGGACAACCTGTAAATTTTGTCCACTGCCAGGATTAACCACATGTGAAGTGAGTGAGACGACATCTAGTTTTACTACATCTACAGCGGATACAAGGAAAAGTAAGTTAAAGATATACACAACACCCAGTTTTAACACTTGGCAGCTAAAAATAAAAAGCTAAATGAATGCAAAACCTGCCTGGTAAAAAACAGCAACATTATTGCAACGCTGTCTCAGCCACACAAGCAACTTTTTAAAATTAAGGCGCAAACTTTGCTCTTTCCATCAGTATCAGAATCACCGCGCTACGTGCAAAACTCACTGAACCAGCATCTGATAAAAACAAAAAAATAAGGCTCATTTCATCAAAAGCATAAATTCAGTTTTACCTTTGATGTTTTATAATATTGATCTGAGGTTTTAAACATTCAGCATTTCTCTTGGCACTGGAGGGAGCGGCCTTGGCCTTGGTCTTGGAAGAACCGGTCTTGATTATTTCTACTAACCTCTAACAAAAGACACCATTTTTTCCTCCATTCTATGTAACATAGAAAGAAAATGGTCACAAATGTCCTGTACAATGTGTGCTGCATATATAAAAGGTACAAATTATCAAAAAGTTAATTCCCACAACTTTCTTTTAAAGTTCAGCCATATTGAATCTGAACTTGGGGTTGGTTTACAGCTGGACAATATGGCTGAAAAATGTATCATGACAGAAGCATTTTGTAGCGGTCAAATTGTTTAGTTTTTTGTTTTGAAATATCTGAAATACTACCAAACTGGTAATGTGGTCTTTCCTGTTTTATCCACAATTTTCACTCCGTGCCGTTGTCGACTTTTGAGCAGTTATGAGGCACAGTGGCAAGTCACCCAGCAGTTTGTTGCTAGGTAACAGAGTGAGTGAGTTGCTAGGTAACCAAAAAGTGAGTGAGTCAGTTGATTCCATCAGCTTTGCTTAGCTAGCTGTGAGAGGTTGAGCAGCTAAAGTCTTTCCTCTACATCTCCCAGAATGCTGTGCGGTTATTAATCGGAGTTCAGTGAATATTCTATATATTGAATATTCTATCGAATGTATTATTGATAAATATATAAATATTGTTCTTCATTTATTGTCTGGCCCAAGTAAGGTTCTGATTTTCCAATTTAGAATTACAACTTATGGCGGTATTTGTTTTTTTACATGTTGGAACTCAATCAAAACGCAGCCATTTTGATAGATTTTTCCCCTTTAAGTTCTACTGAGTAGGGTGCATCTATATGAGCTTTAAACTAAGCTTTCCTTCTCTTTGCTTTGCTTCAGGTCTGAAGAGAGCGGGCCATCGGCTGCACAGCGACATGTTTTTTGATACCCTGAAGGTAAACTGTAGCGTGGCTGCCAAAGACATCCTGGAGAGAGCCATGCAGAGGCAGATAAATCTGCGCGTCTACTCCGAAGGAGTGGTGAGTGCCCGCATGTTTTTTTTTTTTTTGTTGTGGTTTTATTTTTTGTCTGAAAGCACAGAGGTGATGATGTTTGGCAGGAAAAATTGTTGTTTAGTCACCGAGGGGGAACGAAGCTGAATACCAAAAACGTTAGAAGTCAGAAAGGTTTCAACTTGCTCCTAGGATTTGATGTTGCAACGAATGGAGGAATTAAAGTTGACATGAGATTATCATGATTGTAAAAGGCAGTTTAGTCTGAGGGTGGGCCGTAATAATACTACTGGAATGTACAAAAAAGTGGATAATTTGCCTCCTTTAATCAGTAAAAATAGCAAATGTTAAATGAAGGCAGCAACAAAGAACCTATACATTTATAAATGTTGCTCATCTGAATATGCAAATACATGAAAACCAAACATGTTGGCTTGCAAGGATAGATGGTGGTAAACCATAAAAACAGCAAACATCTCGTCTTCATAAAGTGGTGGTGAGTTTTTATGAGATGTGCAAAGAGAGTTAGACTATAGAATTATAGTCCGTACTATAATTTTACAGCTTTAGAATTTTTACGAGACAGTGTAAAATAATGTTCCTACTTTAAAGTGTGTAAAGTTTGTGTTTTATTTGTATTTTGATTTAATTTCTCGCCTCTCTGACAGCTGGGTGTCTCTTTGGATGAAACGGTGACTGAAAGGGACTTGGATGACTTGCTCTGGGTCTTTGGTTGTGAATCTTCAGCTGTACGTTAAACTTATAGTTTTATTTATTTTTCCTTCATTCTATAGTGATATGTGTTTGTAATCCAATCTTTTACAAAATGCAGTTAAAGTTGAACACATCATGTGATTTTTAAATTTTTTTTATATATATATATAATTTGCAGGAATTGATTGCTGAAAAGATGGGCGAGAGAGTGAAGGGAATCATGGGAAGTCCTTTTAAAAGGACAAGCAAGTTCCTCACTCACCAAGTCTTCAACAGGTTGGACATAAATTTGCTTTTTGCTTCCAGAAATATTCACACCCCCTGAACCTTTTCACATTATGTCCTTTTGCAAACACAAACTTTAATGTTTTTTGTTGGAATTTTATGTGACAGAACAACACACAAGTGGAAGGAGGATGATACATACAGTGAAAAAACACAATGTTAAATATTTTTGTCTAGAATCTACTGAAACTATCTTGGTACACTTCAAAAAAGACTAAGATAACTCACAAGTAACTTTTCAGCAAGAAGTAGGAGTTTGTTTTAAGTCAATAATTCTTTAATATTTATGGAATAGGTACCAGTTCCACTGGCCGATTAGTTCACTTATAACATGGGGAAAATGTCGTGTCATAAGTGGAAAAAATCTCGCCTCACCTCTCTGACAACAGCTGGGTGTCTCTTTGGATGAAACAGTGACTGATCTAGTATAACAGTGACTGAGATGTCGTACACAAGGCACTGTAAAATAACTTCCTTTGGATGAAACGGTTACTGTTTCATCAATGTGAATTAATTATTGACTTAAAACAAACTCCTATTTCTTGCTAAAACGTTACTTGTAAGTAATTTTTTTGTATTTCAAGTGTACTAAGATATTTGCACTACAAACCAGACCAAAAATATTTGATAAGATTTTGTGTTTTTGTAGTGTGGTTTTTAAGTTTTTCACCAAAAAAAATAAATAAAAAAGTGGCGTTCATGTATAGTTATGATTTTTGATGATTTATGATTTTCCTGAAATAACCTGAGTTCATCTATAATATTATCTTTATATAAATCCAGCTATGTGCTGCATAAAATACTAATAACATAAACTGAAGTTTGTGGTTATAAAATGACAAAATGAAAAGTTTAAGGCATGCAAGTACCTTTGCAAAATGTGAATACTGGTTCTTTGGTTCTTTTACTTTTCCAACATTTTCATCTTTTCTTCAATCACCTCTGATGTTAAAGCAATTTAAATAAAAGTTTTACTTGCAATGTTATGGAAACATTTCTGGAGTTTATGTTTTCAAAGGAAGAAGTGAGCCGAAGCTAAATCCCTGTGAGGTAGATTTAGTACGGTGCTCTTAGTTGGGGATTTCTGCTACTCTGTTGTTGTAACGAAATGGCTGATCAAACGCTGTTCCTGCATGTCTCCCCTGGTTTCTAAAACTCAACCATATAATCTTTATTGGAGCCATAAAGTCCAAGTCCGTTTATTTTTCTACATAGTCACTGAGATACGAGGAAAAGCGCTTCGTCATCCATCTCCATGAAGACTGTCCGGTTTAATGCAGCTGAATTTTGACTGTTTGTAACCTATATATATATATATACATATATATATTTGTGTTGTTTTTTTTGTGTTATTTATTCAGTTATCACTCTGAGACAAACATAGTTCGATACATGAAGAGGCTGGAAAACAAAGACATTTCCTTGGTGCACAGCATGATACCACTTGTAAGTCTTAAAACTTATTGATGCTTGGATATAAATACATAAATATATTTTCTAATGGTGGATTAAAGGTTTTTTGTCTTTAGGGCTCCTGCACTATGAAGCTCAACAGTTCGTCTGAACTCATGGTGAGTTTGCTTTATCCCAGTGGCATAATTTTACATGGAAAATGTAGAAAAATACAGCTTTTAATTTGAGTATATTAATTCTGGGAGGGGAAAAAAACCTTATATTAGTAAATTTGTAACAATAAATGCAATTTAAGCATTTTAATAATTTATTTATCTTTAATGTCCAAATTATTTGCCAATTTTTAATTATTTTCTGTTTTCATTGCGATAAAAAACAAGGTGACATAGAGGTCAGTTTCTTTTAAACTATTGCATGTTTTTAAACTTCCATTTGGGTTTCGACTACCTCTAAAAACATCACAAACTTTTAGAAATAACCAACTTGCTGTTTTTGTCAATCTGTTTTTTGGTGTCTGGAAAATGAGCCATTTCGAAAACCTAGCTAGTTACCTAGCAACCCAAACAGAGCTCCAGTACTCCAGCACTGCTGAATGTGCTGCACAATGGCTGCTGGAAAAGACAAGTGTTTTATTGTTCACTTATCATCCAGAAATCACTTGCTGCATCCTTGTTGGTTTTGCAGGAGGCTCTACTTCTGCTTTTCAATTCAATTCAAAATACTTCATTGATCCCAAAGAGAAATTAAATATTGTAAATCATTAATTCTTCAGAGTTATTGTAGATGGTGATGTTTGTTGGCAGGAAAGATTTGTTGTAGTGAATCCATTTTCCCAAGACATGTGGAGGATAGTCAGGGTTGTCCATTGTTTTATTGGTTTCATAAAGAATCCTTCTTTGCATCGTTATCTCCAGATGTGCGGTTGTATAACTGTTCATCTGTTTCCAGCCATTTTCAGGTGTGATTGTAAACGTTAAGTTGGGGGCGTGGCCAGCAGCAACTTATTTGGATTTAAAGTGACAAGACGCCCTAAAACAGCTCAATCTGAAAGGAGCTCAAAATAAGCAGAACTGAGCAGCTAAAAGCTAACTATCTACGAATGATTTTGTGCAAAAACTGTAATGTTTTGTGTAGGCCATTCATCTACCCTAACCTGTTCATGGAAGCTTAATAGGTCACCTTTTTTCAGGCTTTTTACACATTTCTACCAGAGGTGCTAATGGGCATCTAGTGTTACAACTGGACTCTCTAGTTAATTAGACAATGAAGTCCGTTTCCTGATTTCATTCCCTAGTTTTAGTTGATTTGGGTTGTGTTTGTTTTTTTTTTTGTCTTACTGTGTTTTCCTCCCTCAGCCAATCACCTGGAGGGAGTTTGCCAACATCCACCCCTTCGTGCCTCTGGACCAGGCTGAGGGCTACCAGAAACTTTTCCGGCAGCTGGAGAAGGATCTCTGTGAGCTGACGGGTTACGATAAGATCTCCTTCCAGCCGAACAGGTGACGCCTGTTCAGCTTTTTGTCGCTTGTAAACGTGGGTTATTTAGACAAAAGCTATGTTTTAATTTGGAAGGAATCTAAGAAATTATCAGAGCTTTATTGTAAGCTCTTCAGAGTTAGGACCTTTTAATGCAATGTTTAGTGCAACCTTGCATTAAAATTGTCACTATTTACATGAAAGCAATTGTAAATATTCACAAAAGCTCCTTCATGTTTATGACAGTTGTCATGTCAGTCTTATGCACACCTCTTCAAATAAAGTGTTACCACAGACTATTTACCAGACCTGTGGCAGAGGCCGGTTATTTAACACCACATCCTCAAATCTTTTGTTTTGTTGACAAAAACCATTTTCTGCACAAATGTGGCATCATTTAAATTGAAACAAACAGGCTTTTCTGACAGGATAAAATCTATTTCTGAAATATTGTTGTTGCCACAAAGAAGTAATCAACCAAACACAAACTTTCTTACATTTTTTGTTAACTTTGTGTTGGTATTTATCCTGACTCCATAGTCATTTGGGGCAAATGCATTTGGTCTGATCAGATTATGTAGTTTAAATAATTGATTTGGATGTTCTTGGGATATTTTGAGTCGCGTCTTGAATAATTTACATTGCAGGCAGAGCTCTTACTGCCCAGTTTACAGATGTGGTAGACTGATTTTAATGTTTTATTGCTGATTTTTAGTCTAAAGTAATCTTACTTATAGCTGGTTTCAGCCACTATTCTTCATTCAAACAGGAGGAAATACATGCTTCATACATTTTCATGTTTCTCTTGATAAAGTGCACAGTCACCTGTTATCAGCAGTGTTGGCTAAGAGGGTTTATCATGGAGCTAGCTGTTCATCTGATCTGTCCTCTTGCTCTTTTGCTACTACAGGCTGCTCTTTGGACTTTGACAGAATAAAGTATAATGTGAGATGCATGACCGTCGTGTGTTTGCCTTGTTTTCCAGCGGCGCTCAGGGGGAGTACGCCGGCCTGGCCGCCATAAAGGCTTACCTGAACTCAAAGGGAGAAGACTCCAGGAGTGTAAGTGTGATCGTGGAAAGAAAATCTCATCAAACCAGACAAAACTCAGTGGGATTATCTGGAGAATAATGGGATTAAATACTTATTAAGCCTTTCAATTAAGTCTCAGATTATATATTAAGGATCTTTTCAGGCTTTTCTAACTTTCAAACATTCAGAAAACTCTTCATAACAACTGCATATAGTAGTTCAGCAGAGCCAGGATAGACATCTCTGCACAGATAATGATTCCTGGCTGCAGCTTGGTGACGGATTGAATGCACAAAGATGAATGTGAAGTGGTTGTCTTATCAAAACTTCATCATTGTATTTTACTCCCCAAAATAATGCAAATAAAGAGACTAACATTGGTTAAAGTAAAGCAGAAATAACTAATCAACTGTTGCACGATTGAAAATTAAAGCAGGTTTTATGATTGTGAATATCCGATGTGCAAATATCATTTTTTGTTCCTCTGATTGTGCTGATTCACTGACCTCTGCTGACTAAGGGCTATTAAAGGACATTTTTTACAAGATCCTGAATGTCAGATTTACTGTTGACCTCTGCAGCAGGTCATTTTGACATCACAAATAAACATGTTTTAGGTATGACTGACCGCCTTCAGAATCCCAACATGCTGATTGGTTGTAATCGGCACAGGACGCTGATAAAACGACCTCAGATTAAATAACGGCTGACTGCGGGATTGTTTTCAATTCCTTCCTCATAAGTACATCTTAGATAG
Source organism: Xiphophorus couchianus (assembly GCF_001444195.1). NCBI lineage: Eukaryota > Metazoa > Chordata > Actinopteri > Cyprinodontiformes > Poeciliidae > Xiphophorus > Xiphophorus couchianus. Next base: position 7,578,555 of record NC_040239.1, read on the forward strand.
CGAAATGATCCCTGCTAACAGTCAAGGTCCAATCTGACAACAGTGCAAACAAAGGGGCTGACAGCGATGTGATCCAACCACAGGCCATCCACCTTCAAGACTCCATATTTGGATGTTCTAAGACTCCACCAGCCGGCCGTCTGTTAACTTTGGCCAACCCGCAGGTCTAAGCGCCCCGCCGGTCTTTGTGACCAAGTTGCAAAACGCCAGAAGTGTCGTCCTAATAAGGGATGAAATCAATTAGCCGCCAACAAGCAGGTTACTTATTAGTACCAAGGCTGACAGCTGTGCAGCGGAAAACTAGCTGCAGAGTTTCACCTCAGGAGAACTGCAGGACGAAAAGCCAATTGTGTTTTTTTTTTTTTTTTTTTTTTTGTAAAAATTAAAATGTGAAGTTTTAGATTTTGTTCTGCAGCCCATATTTAAAGCCTTTCAACTGATAAAAAATACAACAGATGGTTCCCACAAAACTGGACTATGACGGCATATTAGGGCCATGATGGGTAGAAAAAAAAGGAGTAAATTTCCACCAAAAAATGTCTAGGAAAAACGTTGAAATTCCTAAGCTCCAAAAGTTGAAAATTTCTGCCATAAAACTCCGAAATTTTTATAATATCAGAAATTCTTTTGAAAAAACATGTACATTTCTGGACTTCAAAAATTGAAAAAGGCAGAAATTTTGAGATTAATCTCTGAAATTTTCTAGAAAAACTAGAAAAAACTTTCCAACGTCAGTTAGTCAGTCAGTTGTGAAATGTAGAAATATAAAAAAAACAACTTGGAAATTTCTAAGTCTAATCAGAAAATGTCCAACATTTGAAACACACAAATGTCCAAGATTTTTTGTAGAAAATTTCTGAGATGAATCTCAAAACTTGTGAATTTTTTTTAGTAAATTTTTGAAACATGAAACTCGTATATTTCCAAGTTTTTTTTCTGAGATTAATTTGAATTTTTGAGTTTTTTTGGCAGAAAACAAAAAAGGTAGGAGTAAATTTCTAACTAAAATAGCCCTAATACGTTGTTGTAAAAAAAGGGGGGGTTGGGGGAGCATTAATAAGTAAATTGACCAACTGAAAGTTGGATTATGTTCCTAATGAATGTTCTTGGTGTTTTGCTCTTCAGGTCTGCCTCATTCCAAAGTCCGCTCATGGCACCAACCCAGCGAGCGCTCAGATGGCGGGCATGAAGGTTCAGGTGGTCGAGGTCGATAAAGACGGCAACATCGACCTGGCGCACCTCAAGGCCCTGGTGAGTGTTGACAACAGATGGATAGAAAGAGCTTTGGAAAGAGTTTACAGCAATATGCAATGACTTTCTTGCAAACAAAAACCTTGAACTTTTTAATGTTGGTCAGATTACAAATAGGCGATATGGCTTAGATTATTTTTCTTGCTTACTTTGTGTTGGTCTAAAAACAAGTTTTCATTGTAATGAAGCGAAGCTTGAATAAATTGAATACCTTATTGGTGAAACGTTGAGTGAAAAGACTCTACAGATTGATATATTGGCTGGTTTGATGATCAGAGAGTAAGTGTGATTTGTACAGATTTTAATGTAATTATATTTATTTGTCTTTGGTTGGTTTATTCTCTCCCAGGTGGACAAACACAAGGCCAGCCTGGCGGCCATGATGATCACATATCCGTCCACATTTGGAGTGTTTGAGGAAAATATCAGAGACGTTTGTGATCTCATCCATGAAAATGGCGGACAGGTGTATCTGGACGGCGCCAACATGAACGCTCAGGTGAGTAGACTGATTTTCTGTTGTGGAGACAAAACTTAGATTCTTATGGCTGCAGGGAACTGCGTGCTTTTAGGATTAAGGTTGATAAAAGTGAGCTATCGCTATTAATCTAATATTTTAGATATTTTGGGGAAAGGTTCTCCACTTAAATGATGAGTTTGGGGATTTGCAGGTGCTGTTCCTGCAGGATCGCTGTTCAGGGCTCTGACGAAATTGAGAAGTTATTGATGGGAGCATGGAGCTGAATCAAATCCAGTTACATTTTAATACATTTTTTTGTTTCAAACTTACTTCTTGTTTGGACCCATCATCAGTTTATATGCTAAAAAAATAATTTATTTGCTGCTGTACTGCATAAACACAAAATCTTACCAATTATTTTGATCTACTTTCCAGTGCAAATATTGTAGTACATCTGAATTAAGAGAAAACTAATTGAGAAGTGTCGTTTTTAGTGAGATACAGGAGCCTGTTTTAGGTCAATAATTCCTTAATATTGATGAAAAATTACTACTTCTATTGTCATTTCACGTTTAACAGGAGAAAATGCCTTATTAATGATATAACCTGCCAATCGAAATAGTTATTTTTAATCAATACTTATTGAATTATTGACCTAAAACAAGCTCCTAAATCTTGCTAAAAAGTTACTTGTAATTTAGTTTTCTCTTAATTCAAGTGTACTAGAAGCTAGACAAAAGAAAAACTTGATAAGATGCTTTTTTGCACTTTAAAACTGCATTTAAAGTACACTGTGTTCCAAATTATTATGCAAGTGAGATTTTCTTAAATGGTCAATGCAAATGATGGTCAGTATAATTTTCAAGTCATGAAGCCTCTGGAGGATCCTCCACCTCGAGGTTCCAGAGGCTCCAGCAGCTTCAAATAACTGTTTGCTGCTTTGTAAGGGCATTTTAACAGCTGCTCTCTTAATACGATGAATTTGTCTAATAGAAACCTTCCTCATTTTGCCTTTATCTGTACAAACCATCTTTGTTCTGAATCAGCCACAAATCTCTTCACAGTACGATAACGCTTCAGTTTGTATTAAATATCTAATGTTTTCATATCTTGTCATACAGCACTACACTATCTGATGATTTTCGTCAGCAGAAAGATTCTTTCTCTTTCCCATATTGCTTGAAACCTGTGGCCTGCTTAATAATGTGGAACATCCTTCTTAAGTAGATTTCCTTTAATTGAGCTCACCAGACAAACTAATCAACTCAGCTCTCTGAAATTAGAGTGATTCAAAGAGCCCTGACACACAATATCATCTATAAATTTAATAGCACAACGAAAACTTTTATCTTTATGACACTTAAATCCAATTTGCATAATAATTTGGAATATTTACTCATTTAAATATGAAACTTTAGTCTGCTTTGTATAATTTATGTATTTGTCTTACCCTGGGACATTTTTATGTCGCTCTTTAAAATGGGAACCACCAGAGAACCAGAGAACATATTATCATATTATTACATATTATAAAGCTACAACATGGCCTAATGGTTAGGATGAGAGTTTTTGTCTTAGTTTGTCCTAACTTTGGGCTTCAGGTGGGTTTGTGTCGCCCCGGAGATTACGGCTCTGACGTTTCTCACCTGAACCTGCATAAAACCTTCTGCATCCCTCATGGCGGCGGAGGACCGGGCATGGGGCCCATCGGAGTGTGAGTCCCATCAGAACCTTTCATTGGTGTTTAAACACCTTACGTCAGTAAGCCGAGGATTTCTCTGCTTTATTCTTCACATCAGGACTGCAACTAGCAATTATTTTAGTAATCGATTAATGTACTATTTTGACGGTTAATCAGATTACAAAATTGACACATTCTGCCAATTTTTCATTGAGCTACTGAAGTTTATTTTATACAATGTTAGAAATGCATAAGAAAATGCAAAACAAATAATTTAATTCCTTCTTTTTAAGTGAGAAAATGAACATTTTATTGCTGTCATTTATTTAGTGTACGCTTGATCATTTGTAGCAAAGGATGCATCTGCAGCTAAAAAAAATACGTCTAGCATCAACGTGTGATGATTTTTATTATGGTATTTATTTTTATCTCATAAAAACATGTAGCGAATTTTTACTCAAAACATTTGGCTAAAAACAGCAAAGTTCATAGAAGAAAATTCTTATTTTTTATTACTGGGGATAGATTAAAAACATTTTATAGACTTAAATAATGGAAGCCCAAAATGTTAAGTGACTGTAAATGTTAAGGTAGATGTAAAACATACCATGTTTTATTTACAGGTAAAAGAGAAAATTCACAATAATATTTGAGGGTTTTTAATTGGGGGTGGAGGGAATAGGAAATGTTGGCCCCTGAATGTGAAACTTTGAGATTTTGGCCCTTCGTGTAAAAATTTTAGATGCAGGTTAAACAATGTCTGTTTTACTGTGATTTAATGTCTTATTTTAAATGGTTTCCCCGTCAGGAAGGCACACCTCGCCCCCTTCCTCCCCAGCCACCCGGTGGTCGCCATGCAGTCGGTCAACAGCAGCAGCTCTCTGGGGACCATCAGCGCCGCGCCGTGGGGCTCCAGCGCCATTCTTCCAATCTCATGGGCTTACATCAAGGTCGGCACCGATTGGCCTAAACATTCAGGAAACTGGAGTCCAGAACTTTAGTCCTCAAGGGCCGGTATCCTGTAACTTTTAGATGATCCAAAACGCCTGAATCAAATGACTGAGTCAAGTTCAACAAAGTTCTGCTAATAACTTTATTATTTGCTTTGTCAGCTTAAATGAAGCAGAGACATCTAACGGATACAGGATAACCGTCATCAAGAGCTGGAGTTTGAGTTTTTAACTTCAATATAGAAAAAAAATTAAAAATGTCAAAATTAAGGTGGACATTAGATACTTTTAATTTAAATATCAAGCTACAATTTGACAGTGTTGCATTAGGGGCACACAATATGGCTGAGAAGAGTTTCACGTCAGTTGATGTAGATAACTGTTAAGTATTTTGTTTTAGATATCTGAAATGCTGCCAAACTGGTAATGTGAGCTTTTCTGTTTTATCCATAGTTTTCATGCCAGTCTGTTGTTTTATTTGTAGTACTTAAATCATCCAGTAGAGGGAGTCTATGATTCAATTAGTTGTTTTCAACCTTATTTTAGATTTAATTGTGTCAGATTTGAGTCTGTCTGAAATGATAAAATATTTTTTTTTTATTTGTTTAAGGTGGAAAAGTTAAACTCTTTGCCTGTTGTGTTTGTCCTGCTCAGATGATGGGGTCAAAGGGTTTGACTCATGCTACAGAAGTTGCCATCCTCAATGCCAACTACATGGCTAAGAGGGTGGAAGGTCACTATAAAATCCTCTTTAGAGGCAGGAAAGGTAAAGCATGTCCACAAAAAACATAAATGACCTTGGGACACATGAGGTCTTAATGGTACAGCCGTTTTTGTTTTGTTCTGGGCAGGTTTTGTCGCTCACGAGTTTATTCTGGATGTGAGGCCGTTCAAGAAGACCGCAAATATCGAGGCTGTCGATTTGGCCAAGAGGCTGCAGGACTACGGTAAGATCAACTGGACATCGTTTTCCCATCTGTTACAAAAGCTATAGCGCATGTGCAGAAGGATAAGTTGCTGTTTTTGTGCAGGTTTTCATGCACCGACCATGTCATGGCCGGTCGCTGGGACGCTCATGATCGAACCCACTGAGTCGGAGGACAAGGCTGAGATGGACCGGTTCTGTGACGCGCTGCTCGCCATCCGACAGGAGATCGCAGACATCGAAGAGGGAAGGATGGACTCTCGTATCAACCCACTCAAGGTGAGCCAGTTTGATTTAATTGTGGAAGAAAAGATGCATTACAGTGGGAGAAATGCAAAGACTAAACATGTTAACAGGGTTCGTACGGCTGCTTAAAAATCCTTGAAAATGCTTGAAATCCAATGAGGTCTTTTCAAGGTTTGGAGAGTGCTTGATTTCTGGGTAAAGTCCTTGAAAGTGCTTGACATTAAAACTGCACAGTTTTGTAGCAAAGTTCAATTCGATGCTTGATTAATAGCCTAAATTTGAAAAACATTACTTACAGTTAAAACCAGATATTTTCATACACCTGGTGAAAATATGTATTTTTTTTCCTCAGTAAAGTTAAATCAGACTAAACTTCTCTAATTTAGAGAATTAACAAAATTATTTCTATTTGGTAAATCCCAGAAAACTTGGAATTTTTTAGACATTTTTTAAAAATAATTTTCTTTGTATATTTTAAGTGTTTAATTTTAACGGGAAGGTCATTTACCTTAACATGATTTGTTTAGATTGCTTGTAACGAATATCTATTATTTCTAATGCCTCAAAGACTTATTGATCTGTTTAAGACTTTGCAAAACATAAAATTATTTTATTTTAGTCTATCTTCTCCCTGCTGTAGAATGTGGAATACTATCAGAAGACATTATTAAATAGGGTAATAAGTTATATCATGTTGTAGTAAATTAAAACTTTTATCTTTAAAGTGTGGTGCTGCTGGAAAAGTTTGAAAACTTTAAAAATGCTTGAAAAGTTCTTGAATTTTACTGTGGGAGAAATGAACCAACGCTGTGTTTAGTTCAGACTTCATTCCTTTTCTTGCTGTTTTTATTTTTTTTAATTTTATTTTTAATTTTTTGCTGTTGTCTGTGCAGATGGCTCCTCACTCTCTGGCATGCATCTCCTCATCAAACTGGGACCGACCGTACTCCAGGGAGTACGCCGCCTTCCCACTGGTGAGTGTTGTCATCAACCTGGGGATTAAAATGAAAACCTATCCTTCAATCTTGGTCTCTGTTAATCTAACCTAAAACAACATGAACTCATCCGCTTAATATTTTTTCTTTAAGTATTTGAAACCAATTTCAACAAAATGTAACTCACTTTGTCTCCATCTAGTGGTGAAACATAGGAAATGTCAAGAGTTTTGATTTTAATAAGACTCCATAATTAAAAAACATGACAGCATTTTCAGTTTCAAAATAAGCTTTTATTTTAATTTTTAATTAATAAAGCTAGTTTTTTATGTTACCCTTAAGATTTTATTCTTATCTTATGTAGAGCTATAATATATGACAGCGTTTTAGGGCTATTGTAGATAGAAAAATAAAGGAGTACATTTCTGCCAAAAAACTCTTCAGTTTTTTAAATGTATAAATGTTGCTAGAAAACATTCATAAATTTTGAGATCTCAGAAATGTTCTAGAAAAAAACTAAAATTTCTGAGTTTAAAAAAATCAAAAACTTTCCAAACAGAAATTTCCTTTCTTTTTCTTGAAAATATTTGAAATTAAAAGTATTGAACTTCTGAACTGCGTCACATTTAAGACATGTATATAGAAAGCGATTCAAAATTATTTTTGTTTTTTTTATTATTATGTGGAAACAGTTTTAGTTCTACAATGCAGATGTGCTTCAAGCCACCGTGGTTTTATCAGTACAAATGGTGCAGTAGTAAATTGAACCGTTTACTTTTGATAGTGGCTGTCCTAGGATTTTGAACCATTGACTTCTTATGTGTATTTCCCGTGTTTGGTCACTAGATGGGGCTGTAGGCTAAACTATTTGAGCCAAGAGGCGACAGGTTGCAGGCAGGCAGGTGTTGAACCCGGAAGGACATGCAAGTTTTTGACCGCTGTAGCCGAGTTCGTTTAAATCCTGTTGCCGTGCACTTTAGAGTTTTTGGGTTTTATTCACGAATTGTCTTATTGGAGTTTAATAAACTGATGAACCTGCAACCCAAGAAGAAATTTGGGACTGACTTTTACACGCCTAAACGTCATCCGCGTCATTACAACGTCATTACAAAGCAGCTACAGATCAACACTTTTCCAAGCCGTGGGAACCCCTTTGGAAACAGTTGGGGGAGGGAAATTTTCTTCTCCCCCTCTCTTAGTTTTATTTACCATTCAGTAATTATTATGTTTAATTTGGCATAAATTCTTCCTCATACCTTTTGATTTTTAGTTGGCAATGGAAAATTTGGTCAAAAATGATGATACATTACCAGATACAATTTTCCTCCACAGTTAAGAAAATATGTAATATTTTTATATTATTCTCATCAAATACTATTAGATCTCTGCAAATCGTTACTTCGGTTTTTTTCTATTTAGAAACTTTTCTATTTCTAGCTCAAGGAGCAAATCGATTTGATAAATTTAACTAGCAGCTAATCAGAAAGATGAGCATAGCAAAGAATGTTATCCTGAATTTCTCCTCTGTGGGACAACAAAGGCTATTTCTGTCTCCATTGTCAAGAAGTGAATTTAATTTATAATTATTCAAAACAGATTATATTTATAAAACAAATTTAAATTTGTAATTAAAAATTTATTGGGGGTCTGTTTTCGATTCTTTTTGTTTCTCTCCCCATTTCCCTCAGCATTTCCGCTGAATAATTGAAAATGTAGATTAAACTTGGAGCCGTTCATGTAGTCTGATTTTTATGCTTTTCTTTTTTTTTTTCTTCTCAACAGCCCTTCATAAGACCCGAGACCAAATTCTGGCCAACCATTTCCAGGATTGACGACATCTACGGCGATCAGAACCTTGTGTGCACCTGCCCACCGATGGAGGTCTACGAGTCTCCGTACGAAGAGAAGCGGGCCTCTTCGTAGACGCAGTCCACAGCGCCGTCTCCACGTCCAGCCGTAGAGGACGATACTAAAAACTCAAGACTTCCAGCTACCGTGAACTGATGATGTGACACCTAATGATTGAAAGACCGGATGTGTTGCTGTTTTAAGGAAGTGTTGCGTTTTAGCAGATTGGGGTTAATTCCTTCTAACCAAACATGAACCGGTTCAGATCTAGAACGGATCAGAGATCTGTTGTAGACTTAAAGGTGGACGTTGGGCTAAGGCGCTGTAGGTCTGCACCAGCATTGGGTCAGGCTCGTTCCAACTTGGACTTTTCAAACGGACCAAAGGGTGCAGCTTTTTGCTTTCTAATCTCTGAAAACAGCTACGCTCACCCCAGAAAATACCCCGTCTCATGACAAACCTTTGATATCTTTTGATCTCCAACATTTACAAAAATGCTCCTCCTTTGCCTGTTTGTTTTTTTGTTTTTTTTTTCTATGAAATGGAAATTTTCCCTTCAGATTCCTAAGAGCTTTTGGAGATTTAGACTTTGTAGGTTTTTGTTAATATGCATCTGTGTTTGTGAGCTGTTCTTAAATGTGTTGTCATGTCAACCTTGTAGAAGAATCATTTTCTAATCTAAATAGTTTTCTATGTTGTATTAAACATTTTTGTCGTAAAGTGTTTACGTGTTTTGAAATAAGGTGATGACCTAACCTTGCAACAGAGTGATCTCCTGTATTCAGAGTTTGCATGCTTTTCCTACAGTAAAATTCAAGAATTTTCAAGGCAAGTTTTCATAGTTTTCCAGGACCACACATTAGACACAAAAACAATATGGTTTCAATTCACTATTAAGTAATTTATTACTGATTAATAATGTCTTGTGATGGTATTCTACAGCAGGGAAAAGACAAACTGAATATAAACACTTTTTGATTTGACACTAGACATCTCGCTGTTCCTAAAGACAAACCAAAATTAAATGAGAAATGGGAATTAGTTTCCCAACCCAGGTAAAGACTTAAGTTTATCAAAATCAGCAAAAAAAAAAGTTTAAAATTTCAGAATATCTAGCTGCAGTATAAGCTGTTACAATGTTGTGACAGTTTAGTATGAGGCAGATAATCTGTGAAAAGCTTAATCTCTTCCACCTCAAACTGAGCTACTGTTGCTGTAAATGGACCACTCTGACCAAAAACAACCAATCAGAACCAGGAGGAGGGTCTTAGCGCTGTCAATCAATCTCACATACTGCTCAATGTGCTAATAGAGAAACAACTTATTACAGGAAAACAGTTTATCTGCTGTCATTGATGGCTATGCTAACTAACCTTAGCATTCACAACAGGCTATGCTAGCTACAGCGTAACAGAGACTGAGGAGGGATGTGGGGGTGAGGTTGAGCAGTGCCACATGAGGTTGTGATTGACAGCGCTAAGACACACCTCCTGGCTCTGATTGCTTCTAAGTTAGCGCTGGGAGAAAGCAGAGGAGCTCAAATCTGTCTCATACCATACTGACAGTTTCAACAAATATGGAAGTTACACACTGCGGCTTTAAACTACTCCACCTTTAGATTTCAGGTGGAAGCAAATAATTTATTAGATGATACATTTTTCATTGCTGAAACTACTATTTTAGCTTCAACACAAGCACTTGAAGCATGTGACCGGCCGCACACTGAGCTAATCGCATGACTCCTGTCTGAACATCCCAGCAGCTCGTAGAGCACAAACCGCTCTGAGCACGTCCGCATCCTGGTGCCGGTTTCATTCTGGTGAGCGCCCCCCCCAGAGGTGGCGCCTCAGCTGGCTGTTTGGGACCGGCTCTGCGCTCCGGGACAGCAGCAGGAGGCTAAAGGACGCACGCTTCTATAAACACTGCAGAAATATTAAACCTTTTAATATATCTGGATTTAATTAGAGGTAGAACACCAAGTCATGTAACCTATTAACTCAAAATCAATGATTCCAAGTCAATAAATCAATTATTAACTCGAAATCACTGGTTTGGAGATAATAGGTCATATGACTTCGAAGCTATTAAAGAAAACGCCTTAATTTTGACTTTAAAAATGTCTAAATAATATAAAAAGGGTTAAAATCGTAAAAACATTAGTAGAACAATTTCACTCTGATTTTGAGTGAATAAGTGACATGACCCAAAAGCTATTGAGCAAAAATAATACATTTTGACATTGCTAAAAAAATATAAAAAGATCTAAAATGGAATCAAACTAAGTGTGCCCCAAAATAATTTCACAGATTTTGAGCTAATAGAGCACATGACTTTGACGTTATTGAAGAAATAAACTATTTTTTAAATCTAAAATTGCCAAAAAAATTTAAAGGGCTCAAATAAAAAAAGTTTGCTGCATCTATTCACTCTAGTAGAACAATTTCACATTAATTTTCAGTTTAAGTTTGTTGTCTTATCAACAAACGTATTCATATGTGATTTAATTGCGTTTCTTATGTAGTGGAAACGCCACACTTGCGAAACTCCATTTTATTTTCGACATTACCGGAATATGAACAAAGAGTTTCGCACATTTATAATGGAAACACAGCGACAATCTCCATGATTTCTGGGTCATTAACAGGAAAAAACGGGAAGAATCAGATTGTAATGTTTGGGATTAACAAAGGTTTTCTAAATGTATAAGAAATTAAAATTTGTTCTGAATAAAAGAACATTTTAAATGGTTTCTGAATTGTATCTGAATTAATTTCAGATCCATTTAAGTGCAGAAAGTCCACTAAATGCATAATTTGCATCTTGCTTTAGGTTTTACAGTGTCATCGGGAACCAGTGGGTTTAAAATATCATTTCCTGATCATTTTCTTCTTGGTTTAGATCTTTTCGTTGGATTTATTGGCATCATAATCTGTCAAACTTTTCTTTTGAAAATGAGATTTTACAGTCAACCCATTCTCCTTTACGATTAACAACTTGCAGATATTCACCGCTCCTCTACAGCTGCAGCCTTTTAGCGTTTTGGTGCCATTTAGAAACAATTACTTAATTTGTTTAAAAAAGTAGAGTCAACCCCAGAGCCTCAACAACTTTCAACTTGACAGCAGAGTAACAATCCGGGGTTTGTTTCTGGGACAGACGAACCCATGACTTGGAAAAAGATGAACAAACTGTTTCCTGAATATTCTGGTTATAAAAAGACTAAACAAGATGCAGAAGGGGAAATGTGGGATTCTCTTAGAATTTGATAAAGCAAAGTAACACTAATAATAATAAAAAACTATTATGACTGAGAGGGAAAACTGACAATGAGTCAGAGGACAAAAATAAACCAAAACACCTTTTCACAGTTAATGTTTATGAGTTCATCTTAGGTCTGGCGACAAATTGATTGTAACTGAATTATTTGTTTTTGAAGATTTAATTTTTTCTTTTTTTTTCAGCAAAGCACTTCGTTGGTTTCCAGAGTGACGTAAACCCACCCAAATATTACCGGCTTCTGTTTTACAGCTTTTATTTATTTCAACTTTGAATTAAATTCTGTAATTTGCATTTTTTTAAGGAACAGAAAGTGGGAGAAAAATAAATTAAAATCAGAAATCAGATTTGGTATAAAATGTTTATTTATTTTTTTAAATAAAAAGACAATTGCCGAGCATTAGTTCATCCCTGTAAGAATAACAAAAACGATTTGGAAAGCTGCTGCTCAGTAAATGACTGACTGTCCTCAGTTTATTTAAGATCAGATACAAAAAAAACATATAAAATGTACTGCATATTTATTTGAGGAAAAGAAAACAGCACATTCCAGCATAAACGTGTATAAAACATGTTGGTGGTAGCGTCGTTGCTTAGGTTAATTTAGCAGCATAACGTGGTGATGAATTTCATCCCTAAACGTTTCCTACATTGTCCTCCAACGGCAATAATGGAAAAAAGAAGAAAAGCTTTAAAACAACCAAATCAAAGTTTTGACTGTAATCGAGCTGGAAGAGGAGATTAAATGTGTTATAAACATTTGTTTGAGCAAAATAAAACCTAAATTAAAACTCCTCCAAGCTGATGTGAATCTTCACTGGGAAGATTTAGATTTTTCCCACTCAGATACGTTTTAAAAACTGCCGTGTTTTGTGTTTAATCCTTTGGTCTACTTTCAGGTAAATCATATGAAGTGTGTGGTTTTTCTTTTTTTTTTTGCAGGTGTATAGAAAATTAATCTCACAAACTATCCAAACACAAACACTCCAACATTTGTTTAACTCGTCCTGCGTCCGCTCAGTCTTCACACACTGGGCTTAAGTTAAGATTCTTGTGCAATGATGAGTCCTTCGATTTTCCCCGTTTCGCCGTCGCCCTGGTAGTGGATCGTCTGATGGCCGGCGGCCTCCACAGATTTCCTCCTCTGGATGAGGCGGTCGACCACGACGACAAACACGGCTGATGTAACAAGGCAGAAGCCTGAGAGGGAGAAGGCGGCGCTGAAGTTGTTCGCTTTGTCCACCAACCAGCCTGCAGAGGAAGACAAACGGTGACAACTGTCAACTATTCGGACGATTAATTGATTCATCAGATAAAAAAATTTGGCACATTCTGCAGATTTTTATTTAACCACTTAAGCCTTAACGTAAAAAATTTTAAATAAACAAGTCAGTGCCTTTTTAAAATAAGAAAATAAACATTTTGTTGCCTAAAATGCGATAACAGCATTCCTTTAATCTATGCTTGATCATTTGTAGATGAATTGACTATTTTTTGGATTAACTGATTAATAATTGGATAGGAAAATGTTGCTTTTACAGAAGTTAAACTAGGTGAAGGTAAAACTATTCTGGTTCTGTGGAGATCATATTCAAAATTTATGTTTTTTTCATCTTAAATGCAAAATGTAGATATTTATTGTTCAGTTTTGGCTCCGATTGTGTTGTTCTTTCAGCAAATGGCTTTTTTTGAATTTGAATTCTTCAAATGATTAATCGATTAATGAATTAGCTGACGATTATTTCAATAACTGATTATTCACAATTAATTGTTTTAGCATTGGTGAAAATGCGACAAATTCAGAGTAAACACTTTAAAAGCTCCTTCAGTTCATACATAACACTTGTATTTGCCTACATTTTATATTATTGCCACAAACGTATTTCATAAAGCAGACCAACATAAAGCAGCACATAATTGTAAAGTAGAAAAAGGTTGTATGTTTCTTCTAGTTTATGAGAAATACAAGTCGAAAAAATTGTGGCATTTATATGTTTTATATGAGTTTGTAGAAATAACTTTTGCAAAGATTGCTGCTGAAAGTATCAGGGATTTGTCTCTACCAACATTTCACATCTAGAGACTGAAATTATTACTCATTTTTCTTTGCAGAAGAGTCCAAGATCAATCAAATTGGGTAGAGAGATATTGAGATTTGACCTGCTTTAAACTAGAAAAGTGCGTATTTTAACTTCCAAGTCACAATTAATTGCTTTTCTGTGTTGCTTTGTCAAGTAAAATCCTAACAAACTCATCGAGTTTTGGGGTTATAACTTGATAAAAATGTGGAAAACTTTAAGGTGAGTGAATATTTTACAAAGCACTAGAAGGATTGCTGATAAATTAGCATAAGTCAGCATCAAGGGTATTAGCTCCTCCTGTAGATGGCGCTCTAGTGCCAAAGGAGCCAGTGTGCAATGCAAAGAAAATCCTGCTATGATAACATCAGCAGCTGAACAGAAATCAACAAAAGTGTATAGTTCCCCTCAAAATGCAATCTTCATGCTCCTCACTAATTAACACATTATTTTGCTTGCAAATGTAAACAAAAATCTCCACAAATCCACATCTGGAAAAATGCAATGAATGGGAATTTACACTCAATTTTTATCTGTAGTTCTTTTGAAGGTGTAGTAATGAAAAAAGTATTTTCTCTTTCATTTAGCAGCTGCAGCTTTTAGTCAAATTCAAAAACTCTGAACAAAATATTAAAATCCATGTAGCACATCCAGCCTCGGCCAGGATGCATCAGTCTGAAGAAATGTAAAGAATAAACTATTTACTCGCAGAGGAATTCACTGAGAAAACATGCAGGTGATTTAAACTTGAGATCATCTGATGTTTCTTTGATGCGAGGCCAGTTTCAGTTCATAATCCTCACAGGATTATCGCAGATGAGTTTTTATTTCTGACACCAATGGAAACCATGAGACCAGAAATGTGCAGATAACCAGTCAGAAATGTAATTCTTAGCAACATCTCCACCAGTTTTATTTTTACTTCTGTACATTTTAGTAAAAATGATGGGACTTTGACTCCCTACTGCAATATTTTGTTGTTTTTGCACCAGTTTACTCTCCTGAGATGCTTTTCAAAGCCTTAAATATTTTATTCTGATCTCATTTAAATGCTGTTTTCTACCAGACAAAACTTATTAAATATTTAAAATAGGAATAAGTAATAAAATATAATCACTTCTTGCTTAGATTTCATGGAAACACTTTTAATGAAATTTTACAGTTGTTAAAATCATTTCTCATTTAATTATTTATCAATTTTGTATTTAGGATAAAAAATAACCTGATTCAAATTCTGTAAAAAAAACCCAAAAACTCATGTTAAGCACTTTTTGCTATCCAATTATTAATTATTAATAAATTATTACATTAAATGAAGAGTTTTACATCCAGCTTTTGGTAGAAAGGGAGAGAAAAAGAATAAATCAAATGTAAATCACTGAGGTCATTTTAATTTATTTTGCAATTAATTGATTTATTGGTTATTACGGCAGACCCAGTCAGAATAATCAATGACTAAAATAATCGTTAGCTGCAGCCCTGATTAAAACATCGATGCCAGTTTTATTAAAACACCTGCTGGTGACAGTATCGACGTCTCAAATCTTGTTGCTTTGGCTCCAGTGAACACAAAATGTTATAAAAACACTTACCTCCAGCAGGCGGCCCGAGAAAGCCTCCAATGCTCCTGAACAGCATGAAGAGCCCCAGTCCGCTGTCAAAGCCCTCCAAACTCACAATGTCCACGATGGAGGTGACGTGAATGGCAACCATGCAGCCAAACAGGAAGCCGTAGATCGAGGCGAACACCAGAACGGACCAGTAGTTGTGACTGATGGGCAGCAGGAGCAGCACGACCCCCAGCAGCATCGTAACGATGGTGAGCAGCTGCAGGTTCCTCAGAAGCCTCATGTTAGCCAGCCAGCCACAAAACAGCCTGCCGGCCAGGTCGGCGATGGCCATGACAGACAGGATGAACGCTGGCCAGTACTTATCGATCCCCAAGCTATTGGCAAAAGGAACCAGGAAGAGGGTCGGGGTGAAAAACCCGGCGGCTGCAAAGATCGCAAACAAGATGTAGAGAAGAAGTTCGGGTTTTTTCAGCAGACCGCACTGGAAGACTGCCTTCTTCTTTGGTGGTAGCGCAGCAGCACTGTCCTCTGCGCTCTCTTTGAGGTTCATGTGTGAAGCTCGAGTTGCCTCCAGGGGCCTCATGAGCGCGCCGCAAACACACAGGTTGAACTGAAGGCCTCCGATGATGAGCAACGCGCCCTGCCAGCTGTACATCTCGATGAGCCACTTGAATAGCGGGCTGAAAACGATGGCAAAGACACACTCCCCTGAGCTGGCGATGGCGTAGGCAATGGGGCGCCATCTTGAAAAGTAGTGATTCACCATGCTGATAGCAGAAACCCATGAGAATGAGATACCTGTTCCTGGAAGCAGCAGAAGAAAAATGTTTGCTGGAAGACCTGCAAGAATTCATCATGTCTTCAGATGATACTGGCGTCTTCTGTACTGGAGGAAACATCTGAGAGATAAACTGAGAAATCACTACAGAAATTAAATGATTGAAACAACACATTTTTATTACATTTAGATAAAACTAAATTCATGATATTTGGAAAGCGAAATAACCAAGAAAATAATGTAATCAACATAACTATCGACTGTTGATTTAAAACAAAGTCAATGAAATCTAATTTCTGGATGACATATTGGATGATAAATTTAGTTGGAAACCACAGATCTGAAAGTAAATTCAAAACTAACCAAAAGAGTTGTCATTTTGACTTCAATTTGACTGAAAATCTTTAACAATGGCTGTAAATAGACTGATTTCAAAAGCTTTTGCAACGTAAAGTCAAGACGTGTCATTCTGACAGACTCTTAAAGAAACATGGTGCAACTTGGTTATTGCACCTTTTCATTTCATCAAACAGATTTCTTTTAAATCTATGAGATGTACAGAATAAAACCCACATGAATTGCAGAGAAGGATTTAAAATGATTTACCTTGCTCTCACTTTTTACATTGCAGAAAGCCGGTGTTCATCAGAGGTGTGAATACTTCTGAGAGCAACTGAACGTATGTAAGCTGGCTAAAAAGTTATTAATGCTTTAAAAACTCAAGATGCTTTTGGCTATTTGACTATTGAAGCACCCAGAGTTCAGTACATTGGAGTACAAATAAAATGTAGTCTTCTTGAATAATAATAATTAAAAAAATATCTTGTCATCTCTCCTGTTCCTCTGAAAAAACTTGACTAACTTCAGAAAACATAAAAACACACCGTAGCAACAATAATACAAAGAAGTCTTTGTTGTGAAATCAAAAGACAATGATCATAAAATCTAATTAAAGGGTGGGTCATGAAATCTGGAACCATTTGTAAAGATGGGTAAAAAGTGCTAAAATAGATCTGTCTTGTGATATAATGGGGAAAATGTAAGCTTTAAATTAACTTAAAGCTTTATAAATAATAGTTCTTAAGTGGCACAATAATTGGTATCGATAACAATCCTATTAAAATTAATGCAGCTGAAGCATTTGCTTCTTCTTCATAGTTTCTAGAAACTTGTAATTAGTAATATGCAATATCTAGTTTATCTTGGGTATAAATATGGTTTACAAAGAATTGTGATGAAAATGGTATAAAAAAATATAAACCGTTCTCTTGGAGAACTCTGGCAAAAACTGACATCTTGGGGTAATCAAATCTTCATAATGACTTTACTTGAAACTGTGTTTTGACCAGACAAGAGTCAAGTTAAACTAAAACTCAAAGATTGGCGTGAAACAAAAAGGATGAATATGTGGAAAAGCACCTAATGTACGGTGGGAGATCTGTGATGCTGTGGGCCTGCTTCTCTTACAAATGTTCTGTAATTCTTGTTAGTGGATGAAACCAAAGATTGTTTGAAACTCTACATAAAAACGGTGTCAGAAAACTGAAAACAGGATCTTTCAGAAAGATAATGGTCAGAAACATAAGGCCGAGTGAGAGATATAGTAATTTTGTCAGTAATTTTACCACTTTATTTGTGCTTATATCTGAAAAGCCTTATATTACCTTAAATAATATTATTTCTTTGTCTGCTGCTTACAACTGCAGTGTCACATCGAAATATTTTCATTTCATAAGTCTGACTAAACTCATAAGAGACTAAATACACAAAGATCAAAACAAAGCAGGGAGTGTTGAACCAGGCAGTCAGTGACTTCTTGAAGCAACATTGCATGACAGTTAAAAAGAAAAAACTGTTCTTACATACCTTTAGTTCTGCTTTTCATTTACTAAACCAATGAAGCAATGGGAAAAATCTTCCAAAATCAAATGAGTGAAGATTTTAATGATGTAATTTATCTGGAAAAGTTCACAAGGCAATAAAATACAGTCAGGAAGTCTTGCCTACCTTGTAGGACACCCAAAGTGAGGTAGAGCCAAGGCAGATTGATGTCCAGAGAGGCCAGCGACATCCCCAAAGTACACAAAACTCCTCCAACTACGATGACCACTCTCTGAGAAAACCTTAACGTCAGTGCACTGGCTGCTGGAGCTAGTTAAAAAAAACAGCAACAACAAAAGAAACTAAAAATACACACTGGTTTTAAAATAAATTGCACTGTCAACAGAAAGCCACACTCTTACCTCCTATATGAAACATAGCAATAGTTGTGGAAGAAACCCACGAGGTAGTGCTGGTCAGGACTCCAAAGTGACTCTGGATATCCAGGAAGAAGAGGCCGATGTTTTTGAGGACAGCTCCGGTAAGGCCCATAGCAAAAAAGGCTGAAGCGACCACCACCCAGCCGTACCCGCCGTCTGGAGGTCCGACTCTCTTGGACTTCATCTCCAAGTACTCGGCAGGCTGCTCTCCCGGCTGCCGATCGGAGGCTGTTATGTAATGTTCCCCATGTGGGAAGTACTCATGAAAATGAGTCTGCAATGTGCACAGATGTACAGAAGTTGTAATAATACAGCAAAAAACGTTGCCTTAAAATGCCATTATAACATAAAAATGGTTTTTCACTGTATAAAAATAAAGGACCTTCAGAAACGCATAAAGACAATTACAAAGTCAGCCTTTTATCACCGGAAGAAACTTTCCAGAATTAAAGGACTAATTTCCTAGCAAGATCTTAAGCAATACCTGAAACCTACAAAACACTAAAAGTATATGGACGAAACCCTCAAGATCACACTTTTGACCTACAACGCCGAGTATCTTTACAAATATGTAAAATAAAACGTGTTCCACTGATTAAAAGCTGCATATGCTCACAAAGCAGAGGGTCTTATGCTGCCAAAAATATACAAAGGTTACGGCAAAACGGATAAAATCTCACCCACGACTTTTGACAAAACTAGGAAATCTGGGACGAGATAATTTAACATTTTAACATCGGAGTTGTCGCATTTTTAAATAAAACAAACTCCCCTCTTCAAGGCAAACAGCAAAACTACTAAACATTTCACAAAATCCAAACGAAACATGGAGAGTTACTGAAAACAAAGGTTAAATTGTCGACTCACGTCTTTCCACGATGCTTTTTGTCCCCGACATTTGTTATCCCCTCAAACTCACTCTCAGCAGCAGTGCTTTTATTTTACCGAAGTCAAATTCAGAGCCCTGTAAATTGCTGTGCGCCTCTATTTGGACGTCTACGGTAAGCTCATCTAACCCCCCTCGAATAAAACGTTTAAAATTACTCGAGTACTAGATCTTCGTATCTCATGGACAAACGCTAAAGCATACAAACTAATTTTACAACTAAAAACCAACACCTTATAAGGATTTTTTTTCATCCGGATAGAAATGCCAGCGAATGGCTACGACCTTTGATGAAGCTAAAACTAATACGTATCGAACGTCACATCCGATTTTCAAAACAAAACTGAATTTTGTTTTAGTTGAATTTATTTACCTGGCGTTAAATTAATATATGTTACAGCACACGAACCAAAGAACTGATTTAAAAACAGATAAACAATAGGACAACATAAATTTGTCTAAAATACGTCTAAAGCTAATCGAATTGAACGTCACATCCGGTTGGTATTTCATAATAAAACGCCACAATAATTATCTTTGCTTGCGTTTGTTGGTTCGTCAGTCCTGGTACAGAAATGTTAAATAATTTTAAGTAATGAAAACTCTAATAATACTAAAACCTTGAGTTTTAGCGTATCTAGCTTTTAAATCAAGGTAACAATGTAATAATAAAAAAATCAAAAGCATCACATGTTCCGCTAATTTCCCAGTGGACCATGTGATATCAACAATACATTAAATTTGTTCAACGGAAGTTTTGAGGAAAATGAAGGAAATGCATGTAAAGAAATTTCTTCGCAGATATATTCTTTATTTTCACGCCACCTCTCACAGTGAAAACAATGACAGATTTTTTAAATCACCTTTGTAAGCACATACTTTAACAATGGCAGTTGCTGTCATCTCAAATATAGTGTTAACATTATTTAAATTTATAAAATTATAAAATTTTTCTGGACATATGTACACAATTTACTGCTATAATACAGTTAAGCACACACATTTAACAAAAAAAAGAAGCTATCAGTCCACTTCTTCTCAGGTGACAGAAAAGGGGATGGCAAGAGCTAGCCCAGCTAACTGTATGGACCTCTCATGCAAATGCACGCACGCACGCACACACACACACACGCACACACACACGAACAGAGAACTTGTTCACCACAAGCGTCTGTAGCTTTAGTTCTGGCAACAGTCTCGTCACAGTCTATAGGTGCTTCAAGTCTTCTTTTAAACTTTGACCAAATACAGTTACACATTTTCAGCAACATCCGCTTCAAAGGTTTGGCCATCCAAACGTTTCCAGGCCACTCAGCTACTCCACATTACACAAATGCCTTGCTGGAAGGCACCTCGGCAGTAGTTCTCGAGCAGATCCTTGTTCCAAGACACGGCGTTCCACTTTTCTTTGCTTTGGTCTTCATCCTTCTGCCACAATCAGAGCAACGGTGTTTCAAGTGTCGTGGTTCAACGTGAGGACGGCACTTGACTTTTAAAACTCCTCACTGTCCCTGATCAGGTCGATGCGCAGAGCCAGCTCATTAAAAGACGGACGTAAGGTTGGGTCGTTATCCCAACACTCCTCCATGATCTGGTAGATCTGGAAAGAAAAGGAAGAATGTCAGCAGAGAGTAAAGGAAATCAATCATTAGAGGTTTACGACACAGAAACATTTACATCAGAGGAGTCAAAATCCTTGACATGGGTCAAAAATTATAGAGTCAAATGTATTTGTGGACAAGAAAAATATTAAATCTTTCAATTATATGTTTATTGTAGTAAAGTGATGTTACTGATAATGGATCCAAAAGGTAAAAAGGATTTTGCTGCATTGAAAAGAAAAATCTAGTTTTTGAATTCTTTTGAACTCGATTGAACAAATTTATTTTCAGTTATAGGAACAGGATTTGGGTCACTTTCTTTCAAAACGCTTTAATAAGTTAAACAAATACTGTAAAAGTCTCTGGATCTACGTAGTTCTACTTATTAATTTTATTTTTTATTTGATAGGAACAGATGCAAGAAACAAAGACCAAGATCATCTAATGTCTGCATCACAGTGTGAATAGCCATAGCTAACTCACAACACTCAAAACTAGAAGGACCTTTAACAGTTTAAGTGAAAAGGTCAACAGAAAATACAATTATAAATAGTATTAATTACATGCAGTTTTATATTGTGAAAGCTTAGCTATAAAAAGACCATTACTTTGTGTTGTACTTAACTTTTTCCATTGTAAGAAAATTATGTCGATAATAATTTTACACTGATTAAAATTAAAAACCATGAACCACTTGTGATAGATCAAATTTGAATTATTCTTGAACTGCAGTTGGGAGCCGCACAAAATCAGTCTAGGGGCCACAAGTGGCCCACGCGCCGTACTTTGGACATCCCTGATTCACGTTGACATGTTGGTTTGTGTAGCGTGACAAAGCGCAACTCTCAGAGGAAGTCTGACGAATACTTCAGCTGAGCCAGCAACCGATTATCTCACAAACCAAGATGGCTACTATATCTGAAATTGATTTTTAAGAAATCTAGTGGCAGTTGCTGTTTTATAAAGCAGTCTAACAGTTGGTAGAACTTAATAAAAGCCATTCAGTGATGTAGTAACAATAATCTGTCACAAACAGAGCTTAGAGATAAACACAAAGGTGCATACCTCTGAAGGACAACCCAGGGGCTGAGGCAGCCTGCTGCCTGATTTGAGGAGCTCAATGAGGTGATAGACGATCAGCTGCCCCTGCTTATCGTTACCCATCATTGACATAAATACCTAAATGGAGGAAATAAGTGGAAAAAGATGGTGAGTTTGAGGGCAAGTAGGAATTTTTCAGACTATAACCACAAACTTTAGTCCTTTATCTCATAGACAAACACAAAGTAGGATATAAAAATAAAAGCAAAACAGTTTTTTAAACATTTTTTACAATTATAATCTGGAAGTTATCATATATTCGCATGCATCCCTCATGAGGAAATACTTTCTAGAATCTCCATTCACTGAAATCCCTTATGAAGAAATACCCACATATTTAGACAAAAAAATATTAGCTTTTCTTTGCAAAATAAGCGAAGCCTTGCCACAGACCTCAATGAGTTTAGGTCTGGACTTTTACTCTGCCTTTCTAACACATAAATAATCTTTGTTTTAAACCATTCTAATGTAGCTCTGGTGTAATCTGGTTTCCCCTTCTCTATAAGTAAACCTCCACCCCAGTCTCAAGTCTTACATAGCCTCTAACAGGTTTTTCTCTAGGGATTGCCTTGTATTTAGCTCCATTCATTTCCCTATCAACTCTGACCAGCTTCCCAACTAAAAGAAAGAGGAAAAAAAAGAGATGCAGTAATTAATATTTATAAAGAAAATGTGAGTGAGAAAGATTAGTGAATAGTTCACTTTAGTTATTCAGGCCTGAGTTCCCTTGGGAGATGGTTTTGGGGAACTGAGCCACATGCACATTAAGACATGAAGGATGACGTGCCTCGGCAGTCAGATTATTGGAAAGAAGAGCATGTCTGGAGAGGGTTTACGTTTAATGGCGCTGTCATCCTACATGAATCAAACTGAAGCTTACTCTCTGAATGTACACAGTGTTCTCAGAAGTACAGAAAGCCTTTACATCGAGCGTTCAAGCGAACATCATGAGTTCAGTCTGCTCAGGTGAAAACAGGGTGAAAGACTCCGCTCTCAGGCAGGCGAACCATCTTTTAGTCATGACTCGCATGTCAGGGCTCGTTTTTGGCCACTTTACAAAAAAACAAAACAATGTACTCTGACGCCAAATACAGACACTGTGTATACTGTAATTGTGTCTCCTTAATGTGTTTGCTCAGTAGAGGTCCTACATGTCTTTTCAAGTCTAAAGGTTCTCCAAAATCCTCTCAATTTCACTTGGGTGGAGGCATTTTATATAAATATAAATTAGCACTTAATTTCACATCGTCTTAAATGGTGCAAAAGACAGTTTTAGTTTCTTAAAAGTTCAGATTCTTAATTATTCAGATTGATAGGTATGAATTTGTAACCCGCCTGCAAACACTGGTTCTGATCAGGTCATTCTGACTGTGGCATAGTAGCGTAATTGCACAGGTGTGGCCTATGACCAGATGACATATTTCCACCTTCAGTGGCGAGACGCTATGCAGGAGAAGCAAAACGGGTCTGCTGATTTCTCAAGCTGTAACGCAGGGAGACCAATAGCATGTGTTGCTCGGCTTGTAGCTTAAGCTTTACTACAACAATTCTGGGCGCCAAGACGACACAGAACGAACTCACTACTGCGACTGTTTGTTGTTTGTGATCAGGACAAAAAGTAGTAAGTTTTTTTTAAGGAACATTTTAAAACTGCACGTTAGTTTATTCTGTTCTGGATAAAACATCTAAATCTTGATGCTCATGCAGGTTGGTGATGAGTATAAAAATTGGCCACTGTCAGAAACCCACAAATCAGATCTTTTTTGCAACCAGTGAATGCACCACACTAAGAGCTACCGGTTGGGGCCTGACATTTCAAAAAGCACACCCACATGCTGAGGTCATTCCACTTTCCTAGAAGATGTAGCTGGCTTTTACAAGCTTCAGCAACTCAGCAGAACACAGCCATCAATCCTGAATATCACCTCTTGTTCTCTCATGCCCATACTAGTTGTGTTTCATACATTTCCAATCCGTGAAACACTGAGCCACCAACTTGGAGGTTAAGCTTTTAATAGGAGGTTAAACTTTAAGAAAGAAAGGAAATGCTTCCAGTGAAGCACATTTTGTCCTCTTTGTTTCACTTCTGTCTACAAAGATACAATGAAAGGCTAAGGCACTGATCTCAATCTCTCTTTCTGAGCCACTGGTTTTAGATAACAGGTCATTCATAAATATTTTAAAACGTTATTTCAGAAATAGTAGACAGGAGTCTCATGGGCCTAGTAAAGCTGAAGTAAATCATATTGGATTAGAAAGATGCATTTGCAAAAGCAGAAACGAATACAGTTTTAAATACATGGATTTAAAAAGTGTAAAAGTTTTTAAAGACTATTAAATTAATCATATTTCGAGGATGCATTAAGACATTAGCTGTAAAATATATTCTCTGTTATAAATCAGAGTAAATTGGACATTTAATAAAAAAACTGAAAAGTGTAAATGTTTATAAACCTCCAATTTCCAAGGTTTCTACTTTTAAGTGCCATTCGAACTTAGTTTCTGGAGGTTTTTTTAATAAAAATAAAATGGGTGCAGAAAAAATCCCATATTTTCTGGACTATAAGGCCCACTTAAAGCCTTTAATATCAAAAAAATTACAGTACGCCTTATAATGCGAGCGCTTTATATTTTGTTCTGGAGTAAAACAGCACCATCTAGTGTATTAATATGGATTAATTCTGGTTGTGCTTACTGACCTCGAAAAGATTTTGTGTGGTACCCAGTCAAAATGTTTTATTTACATTATATTACAGCTACTGGAGGAATACATACTGTGCTTTGACTGACTGACTTATCTGACTGTTGCGCTTTATATATGAAACAATATAAAAAAATAGATCATTCATTAACAGTGTGCCTCATAATCATGTGCGCCCTATAGTGCAGAAAATACTGTAAGCAAATTAAAACAGAAAAAGAGAGCAGTGGAAAAAGCAGTCAGCTGGAAATCTATCCTGGAGTCACCAGTGGTAGCTTTGTGTTTGGCTTACTTTAACAAGTTGCTAGCACTGACATCAACTGGATTAGGAAGCAAAATGAAATTCACACATACAGATGAATTCAGCTACTTACTGCAGGAGGGCTGCAGTTCTTGTAACTGTGTGTGAAGAGCTCATACAACACCACTCCAAAGCTCCAGACGTCTGAAGCCACAGAGAACTTGCTCTCAGTCAGTGACTCAGGGGAATACCTGCAAAACACACGTACACAGGCGGGCTTTACACACACTGCGTATTGGAGATGGTAAAATATGTCAAAATCGAAGCTTCAACACCAAAGAAAAAAATCTGAACAAATACCAAAGTGAGTGTGGGTTGTTAACTTGTAGACAATTTCAGTGCCATGTAGAGTTGAAACTAGAGGTTTACATATAATACAGTGGTTCCCAAAGATTTTTCTGGGCCCCCCTATGGATTACAATAAAATCTCCGCCAAAAAAGAAAAAAGAAAAATCAACTGGGCACACACATCCTTCAACCAGACATAAACCTAGACACAAACCTATACACATATTTTGTTTTCAAACTCCACTGAAGTTTATTTCACACTTCAGGTTGCAACAAAACACACTACAAACCATCTTTACAGTTAAACACTTTACAGTTAAACTGTCAACACGCAGACATGACCTGTCTGCGTGTGGTCCGTCAGTCAAACTTTTCTCACGGAGAAGAGGACAGTGGTTGATTTTTAGACCTCTGCTGAGGTAGATAAGATCGGTGGATAAGATCGGCTTCACATATAAAAATTGGCCGATCACCAATCTCCCAAAATCAGTGATCAGCACCGATAAATCGGCTGGCCAGCCAATAAATCGGTGCACCCCTAATTCCAAAGTGGTTTCAGAACAACAATGATGTCAATATTTTGATCTGATTTACCTTCAGACAGTGATGGGAAAAAATGTGCATGTAAACTTCTGGATTCAACATGGGATGTCTAGTTTACTCATTTAGTCAAATTAAGTGTATTTGTGAAGTATGTAACATAAAAAAAAATTTCATACCAGAAAATGGGACTCTCTCCTGGCTCTTGGACCATATAGTACTCTTTGTCCTGAGGCAGAACTTTGGTGAGGCCGAAGTCTCCAATTTTCACTCTTAGCTCACTCTCAACTAGGATGTTCCGTGTCGCCAGGTCTCTGTGGATGTACCGTTTACTCGACAGGTACTCCATTCCCTGTTGACAAACACATAAAGACAAATAAGAAGTCCAGTTGTTGGTTAGAGGCCCAGAAAAAGTTGCTAAAACTTCAGGTCACGCTGCAGCACCTTGCAGATCTGAGAGGCATAGTGGACCAGCTTTTTATGATCGATCCGCTCCATGTTTTTTATGAGATAATCACGAAGACTTCCAAAGGGAAGATACTCCATGATGAGGCGAAGATTACGTCGACCTGAATGAACCCAAGGAAAACAATTACATGTAAATAAGACACAACATAAGATAATAACTTTAATGATGCGCAGTGAAATATAAACATTTTATTAATCAATTATTCTATTAAATAGTCTGACAATTAATCAGATAAAAAATAGGCACATTCTGCAGATTTTCATCTAACCATTTAAGACGTTTTTCACAATATTAGAAATACATTAAAGATGAAAAAAACCTTTTTAAATAAGAAACTAAAAATTAAATTGCCTAAAATGCAACAACATAGCATTCCATTAGTGTGCGTTTGATTATTTGTAGCAAAAGATGCAACTGCAGCTGACAAAATACTGTCTACTAGTTTGTTGGTTATTTTTGATTAATAAATAGATACCGTAATAGGAGATAATAATATTATTATTATTATTATTATTTTTACAGAATTTGAAACAGGTGAAGGTAAAAATGCCACTTAGCTCTGAGTAGAATATATTTACAGGCAAAAGTTTTTCATCTTAAGATGCAACATTCATTTATTTGCACAGTTTTGGCTTATTTACTCTTCTGATTGTGTTGTTCTTTCAGCAAATCGCCTTCTCCTCTGTCTGTACTCCAGTTAAATCAATCGATAATAAAATTAGTTTACAATTATTTCAATAATCAATTCATCACGATTAATTCGATACAAGATGATAATAGACGACATAAAATAATGACATGATTGATTCTCAGTTAACTGAAGCAAGTTCATTTTAAGCCTCTTTGTAGCCTCTTGTGGATCAGAACTAAGTGCAAGACTGGAGCCTCCAATCATAAGAGAAACTATATTTAATAAACAGCTGCAGCATGCATTTAAGAACTAAAGAAATAGTTAATATGACCGGAAAACTGAAAAATAGCAGCTAGTTGACACACCATACTACCATAAAACTTTGAAATAGTCCTATAAATTGTCAAATTCAGCTGTTCCAGTCACTTCCTTGGCAATAAATGAATAAAGTCAAGCACTAAGACATCCAGACTGCTTTGAAAATCATTTTTGAAAGAATGTGTTGCTCTCACTGATGGGGCTGAAAAACTTATCACGATACAAACATTTCATATCAGTCAATATCGATAACTATTAATTTGTTTTGTGTTTTAAATATCTGAAATACAGCCAATCTGTTAGTGTGACCTTTCCTGTTCCACAGTTTTATTTTTAAGTAGTTATGAGGCAAAGAGGCAAAAACTTTACACTGCCGCTGCGAAAGTTACTCAACAAGTTGTTGCTAGGAAACCACACGTTCCTCAACGTGTTGCTAGGTAACCAAAGAGCAAGTGAGTTGGTTTGTGCCACCAAACTTACTTAGCTGGCTATGAGAGATTGAGCAGCTAAAGCCTTTCCTCTGCCTACATCTCCCAGAATGCTTTATGTTTTTGGATCAGAGTTCAGTAAAATTATGGAAGATTCTATCAGATTTATTATCTATGGATATTGATCATGTGTCTATTGTGATATACATTGCTATTTATTGTCCAGACCTACTCAGTGAATTAAATCCTCTGACAGGATGCTACCTGTTCAGTAAGTACATTTGTGAAATTTCTTTGCTACTACACATTACATAGTCAGCTTGTAGTAATACTGCATCTCAGTCACAGTATTATACACAATACAACCTTCTGGACTGTCTTTTCCCAGACAGCAAAGTCCACATCATACCATACCATATCTATTCATTCCCTAAGTAGATATATTTCAGTCATAACGCATGAGATTTAGAATAAATACTAAAAATAAATGTCAGAAGTACCTGCGCTGTAACAGACACCCTTATACTTGACGATGTTCTCATGCTGGAGAGATTTCAGAATCTCAATCTCCCTCTCAAAGTCTCGCATGTGCTCCGCTGTGCTGTGCTGGAGTTTCTTCACAGCAACGACCTCTCCGGTGTTGTCCTGGAGTGGGTCATAGCGGCACATCTCCACACTGCCAAAGTTTCCCTTAAGCACAAAATGACTCCAGGTGAGACACTGCTGTTTGATTTGAGACTCTAAAAAATGTACAGCACATCAGTTTTGTTCTAAATGAAGTCTTTATAAATCTGTAATAATGTAATGTCTGGTGAAGACCGACAGTCTACACTGCAAAAACACCAAATATTACATTGTATTTTTAGCCTAGTTTCTAACCCCCCCCCAAAAAAAAAACCAAAAGAAAAACTTGCAGAATTTTTCACTAATAGAAAAACAATTTTTTACCTTGTTATGAATGAAAAAATATACCAGTGGAATTAGTACTTTTTATTAATATTAAGGAATTTATTTTATTTGATCTTGCTGAAACGTTACTTTTAAGTTAGTTTTGTCTTATTCCTAGTGTACGAAAATATTTGCACTAGAATCAGAATTTCTTTTTTGTCATTGTGCATAAAACGCAACGAAATTTAAAAAATAGCAACGCTCGAAAGAAAGTGAAATAATTGAATAAAATACAAAATATAGTAGAAATACACTAGAAACAACTGGGTTATTAAGAGTAAATAAACTAGAAACCAGACCAAAAATACTTGGAGATTTTACAGTGTGAAGATACTTTGCATGGGTGCAACAGACGAAAGCATCGCCATCAATTAATACCTTGCCAAGTAACTGTAAAAATATGAGATGTCGTTCTTGAAACAGAGCTGGCTCCTGATTCTCAAAGCCGCCAGCTGTGCCACCAGCACCTGTTGTTCGGTTTGGCAGGATGTCATCCATGATCAACTCGTAGTCTAAGAACAGGAAAAGATACATTTAGTTTATGTGTGGGTTTGGGAAGTCCATGGCAAAAAACAAACAAACAAACAAAAAAAAGAGACAACTTAAAATGGAAAATTAACTAACCTATTTTAAGGTTTTCATTTTTTGACAAGGACCCACTTGAAAACATAGCATGAGTTTATGGGGTAGAAGTTCATACATTCTTTTTTTATTCTATTCTATTTGTTGGGGGGGGGAAGGCCTACAACAATATGTCTCTTGAATTCCTTGTTTATGTCTGCTATTGGATATTGCTATCATGTTTGAAATAAGTAAAGTGTGCAGTTAAGATGCTGATAAACATCTTTGCAATAACAGCATCCTCTGAAGAAGTTTAAATTTAGCTAGAAGAAGTTTTATTTATGTAGCACTTCTTCAGCAACAAGGCGGTTCAAAGTGCTTTACATGAATTAGAAGGAAAAACCAAAACAACAACAGATAAAACAAGCACAGCAAAAGAAAAACTACATTTTAAAATGTTCCAGTTGTTCTAGGTTGCTAAGTAGAGAGCATTTTCAAAGTTTGTTCTCGATTTGTGAAGTATAAAGCTAATTGTTGGTTCTCGATGTTTGATTCTTGTTCTGGATTGCTACTCCACCATTTATAAACTAACATTACTTTATAAATGGTGCTCTGATATTAGTAGCCACAATTTTTATAGAAGCTGAGCCAATTCCAGTACTGATTCCTTATCTATCTAATCTAATAATTATGTCTTCTTCAGAGTTCGGTAGTTGCCAAAGAGGGCAAGGGGGGGGGGAGCACATCAACTCTTTTACTGCCACAGGGAAAAAGGTGACTAATACTTCTTCCTTTAGTCTGTTCCTAATTTTATTTTCCCAGAATAAGTGAACCAAGACTTTCCCCATAAGTTCTCAGGAAATCATTACACATACTGATGACTGTTTAGTTGGATGCGTTCGAGGACTTCTGGAATCTACATAGGCGTCTGATTTTTAATCTGAAACGCCAGAGGAAGAATTTGTCTGCAGGGTCAGGAGGGTTAAACCGACCCGGTGTGAAGAGGCTGTGAAGGTCGCGGATCACCGCCCGGAATGTGGGCCTGAACGTCGGCTCGTAGTCCATGCAACTGGTGATCAGGTTAGCGATTTCTGTCCACTTTGGTGCCGGAAGCTGCTGGCGATCGTTGTAGAACAGGACTTTCTGTAGTGAATAAAGGAGGATTAATGCAAACTCATTCTGAAGAACAAAAACAATAACCTTCTTGAGTCGGTGTGAGAGAACCGGGCATTCGCCTCAGAAAAACCCAATGAGCACTCTTATATAATATAACAACCGCCTCATGCATCAACAGGATGGACAATTATTCAAATTGCGCTGGGTTTATCCAATTACTTTAAACAACAAGTGTCTCCCATTATTAATGAGGTGCACAAGGTTTCACTATGACACTTCTCTTTTGAGATGTCACACGAGCTTCCTGCATATTTTACCATTTGAAAAGATATTTTTTCCAAACTTAAGGTTTTTTCCTGTAGTTTTTAGAACACGTGTCAAACTCAAAGCCCGTGGGCCAAATACAGCCCGCCAAAGCTTTTTATGTGGCCCTCTGTATTCTAAACTGAACACTGTTTGGTTAAATATTATGTTGTCAATCAAATCAATGCAGTTTTTATCTACTTAATGGCAAAATACATCAATCAGTTCCTTCAGTTTCTTGAGAATTATTGTGGAAATTCACACATAATCAAAAAAATCCCTGCACTTTTTGGAGCTAATTGCGAGTTTATTGCAGATTCTTCTCAAAAACTTGTCTAAAACTTTGTTACATGTACTACACAGCTGACTCAGCTTTAATTGATGTCAGATAGTCCACAAGCTATATAGTCAGTAATAAAATGTTACATTTACTGTCATAAATAAGCGCAAATATCTCCAAATTAGTACCACAAACACTTTGATATTTATTGCAAAAAATCACAGAAAGAATCACAAAATACTGGGACTGGAAAGATATTCAATAATGTCATTTAATTTTAAGAATTCATTGACATTTTTGATAAAACCTGTATTTAAAAGGCTTTATCAATACATTCTGGCACAACCGGCCCTTTAAGAGCATTCATGATCTTGATTTGGCCCAAAACGAAAACAAGTTTGACACCATTGGTTTAGAACATCATGCAGATCTGAAAACACAATCTGTACCACAGTCAGGTCTTATTAGCTGCATGTTAAATGATGATGATTAGATGACATAAAATGAAGGTGGCTTCTGATTTCAGAGTATGCGACCCACTAAGATAAACTTTATAAAAACATTTTACTGGGAGTTCCCAGTGCAAATCACTGCACTTGAAATTATACACATGTATGAAGCAATATACAAATTGTACATATACAACCAGTTATACTGCGTTCCATGAGGCTGTGTTTGCCCACAGTCAAAAAAAAAACAACCCAAAACAACAACAACAACAAAAACTAAACGAGTTTAGGATACAGACGAAAATCTCCTCCAGCATAGAAGTCGCAATTTTCAACATTTGTTGTTTGAAATAAATGTTTCAATTGGGGACCATTTTTCTATGAAGACGTAACTTTTCATCTGTAGTTTTGCTGTAATTTGTTTCCCTCACACTGTTCTTCCACTGATAGACTGTGGGGAGCTGCAGCTTCACTCAGGAGACCAGGATCATTCTCTTTGCAAGAGCAAGTTGAATCTTAACAGATAAAACTTACTGTGAACTTTATTCTGAAAAATGCCTGGTTTTATTAAAGGTGGCTCTAAGAGGAGTATAATGCTCAAACCCGCAGTAATTTCATTTTGCAACAAGTTGACAGCTTTGGACAATCCCAAAATATATGGGTGAAATCTCCAATCAAGCATTTGTCTGAGGTGCAACCAAATCTAGATGTAAGAGAAGGAATACTAAAGAACCTCACTTTGATTTTTAATACCGGACTGTTTTGATATTTTATGTCCCTCCTGAAACATCTTCTCCCGATCCTCCTCTCTGATTATTATTACATTCATTTCTAACTCCTATTTCCCCTTCGTATCTTTTGTCTGCTATGGCACCAAAGACCAACTCTAATTCAACATCTAAATACTTCAAATCAGGTCTGTATAACAGCTGTGACTGTGATTATGGGTGAATATTGCACTGAATTGATCAGTTACCGTAAATCTACCTCATGTCCAACTCTCTGTGGTTGGTACACTACTTTGTGCATCAGGTGCGAGAATGTACAGGAAGTGATGCTGCATCAATTTTACAAAGACTTCATATTCGTGGTCATAAAGTCAGCCCTACCTTTGTGTTGTCCAGCATTGCCAGTGGTTTCTCTCCGCCGCTGCAGATTTCCCAAAGCGTGGTGCCGAAGCTCCACTTGTCTGCAGCCAGACTCAGAGTCATCGGCTCGTTTATGTATTCCGGTGGCACCCAGGGGATCCTTTCAATCAGGACTGATTACAAACAAAAACAAGTGAGGAATTGATTGCTTCATTCCCCCATGTCACATATTGACATTAGTAAACAAAATTTTATAGTATCCAGTTTGATTTAATGCCTTCACTGATTACATTTAGACTAGAAATGTCAATATATCAGCTGAAAAAGTTAAAGTTTGTAGGAAAACAGCTTCTCTGTGCTATTTGTTAATTTGTCAACACAAAAATGTCCAACTGATGCTTGTCAATGTGTTAACAAGCTCCCCCTGCTGGTAGAAATGGTTATGACAGTGAAGTGGAGGTTGGAGAGGAACTCACTTTCTTTAGGCAGGACAGTGATGCCGATGCCGGGGTCGCTAAGCTTGATGAACGGGGGATTCCCAGCCCTCCGATCCTCCTCCCTGATCAGCAGAACATTTTTGGCACAAACATTCCCATGGACAAGATGCTTTTCCTCCTGCAGGTACAAAACAAGAAATTTGTGCAAATTTAACTTTAAAAAACACATTTCAGCTCATATTATCCTTAATCTCTTCTTTACAAATTCATAAAAGTCTTTACAAGAAATTACAGCAAAACAAACACAAAGTCTGATTTAAAATGGATTTTTACCAGGAAGTTCATGGCCCAGGCCAGCTGTTTTGCCACTTCGAGCTTCCACTGAATGTTTATAGAGTTCTTGTTTTTCTTCAGGTAGGTGTCCAGCGAACCCAACTTCACATATTCCTGCACCATGATGTCTGAAAGGGGACAAAAAGGATTTTTCTTTTTATAATTTATTTTTTAAAAATGACAAGCTTTTTCTTTCCAAAATATAAAGCTTTGAATAAAAAGAAAACCACAAAACAGATTATTTTTGTTGTAAAATAATCAAAGAAAGGGCAATAACTTGGGCAGTGAAAAACACTTTTCACTTTTTTAATCAACAAGTGAAACGGCTATGATACATATTTGATCAAGTGGTAGAGGATTTCTAAAATTTAAAGGTTAAGAGAATTTTGTCTTTTTTAAAATTTTTTTTTACCTGAACCAACATTTCATTTTCCATGTTGTAAATGTTCCATCAAGGAGCCTATATCTTCTAATGTTTTTAAAACTGGATATTAACATTTTTAATGATCAACTATTAATCTATCAAAATTAGCAGAAGTGGAAGAGACTGAACAGATAATAGTATATTTAGTAGGAAATTAATCTTTATTTCAAAGAGACTCTGCTGAAAGACACTGTAATCCTATGAAGAGAGAGTAAAGAATTGTCATTTATATGTTGTGATCACTGCAAAAACATAAAATCTTACCAAGTATTTTTGGTCTAGTTTCAAGACATGATTCACGTGTTATAAATAAATTTATCTGCCAATAGAACAAGTTCTTTTTCATCACTATTAAGAATTTATTTACTTGAAACAAGTCTCTAAATCTTGCTTTTAAGTTAGTTTGTCTTATTTCAAGTTTACTGAGATATTTGCACTAGAAATTAGACCAAATATACTTGGTAAGATTTTGTGTTAATGAAGTTATACTCAAAATTTGCAAATTTTATCAGTTGCTTATGGTTAGAAACATACAATTGTAGGCATAAAGAGCAATTTCTTTTGGTTGTAAGCTAAATTTACAAAAGGATTTAACCATCACTATTTATTTATTTCAGATATTTGACCTCAACTAAAAGTTTGTTTTGGACATTTGAACATCAGGTGTGAGAATCCTTGTGAAATATCACAGTACTGCCTCAGTCGACGAATAATCCATATTAGTGGTATTTTTAATCAGATTTAACAGTATTAGAAAGTTAGCATTTACAGAATGCATGAAACATACCAGCAGTACGAAATATGGCAGAAAATGTCTGAATCTGACTTACTCTCTTCTCCACAGACACAAACTCCATAGTTGAGGATCAGGTGTTTATGGGATAACTGGCTCATCATGCTGGCTGCTTCAAAGAAAGACTAGAAAACCAGAAGGAGAGAAAAAAATATGCAAAATTAGAACTCAGAAAAATTAAAACCAAACCAGAAATCTTATCTGGTTGAGTTTTCTCAGTTGTATTCACTACACTATTTAATACTTCACCTTACAACTATCTAAATCCTTCACATGTTTCTATTTAAATGCATATGTTTGTTTTTAGAAACATTACTATATTAAAAAAAACTGTTTTGGTATTTATTTTAATCTCTTTTTAGAAGACATACTCCACTTTTCACATCATCAACATTAGTAATCTTTAAAAGAGCTATAATGCACTAATTATATACTTTTCTGCAAAAAAATACAACGTTTGCACAAAGGGAATAATGAAACATATGTTTCTTTCAGCTAAATAAATTATATAAACTGGTGTTAAAATGTTTCTAGTTTGGCACATCTAAAATGTTCATGTATGATTTTAGACCCAAATGAACGTTCTTGAAGTTCTTGAATCCCCTTAAGGGGCTGACAGGATTACCAGGATTTCTTACAGGGTCTCATTTAACTTCCAAAACCTTCCACAGCATGTGGAGAAACCTAATGCTATGTATTGGTTCTGTTAATGTGCATCATAATAATCACACAAATGAAAGCTGTAGTGAAAATTACAAAAACTCCAACAGTCCAATAAAACACATTAGTAAATTAAAACCAGGTGTGAGTCAGAAGTTCAGAGAAAGTAAAAAAACAAAAAACAAACAAAGGAAAGAATAATTCCAAAACTTGGAAAGAAAAGTGTAGTTAAATATTTTAATAAAAAATGTTTTTCATTAAGAAAAACATTTTAGTGAAAAGTAATAGAATGTTAAAAACAGGGTTCCTGCTACTTTTTACATGTAAAAAAAAAAATCTCACTTTTCTACCAAAGGAAGGAAAGAAGGACACAATGTGAAAAATCAGGGTATGAGAGCAAAGAAGTAAGGGAAGGGAAAGAGATGGAAGGGAAGAAGTAGGTATGGAAAGACAAAAATAAAAAGACAGAGACATGAGAGAGAAAGAAAATAAAGAAGGGATCATGGAGGGATTGACTGAAGGCAGGAGGTGAAAATAATGGAAAGAATAGAAGGACGTGACAGGAAAAATAAAGAGGTATGGGAGGATAAAAGTACAGAGGCAAGAAAGGAAAAACACAAAAGTAAGAAAAAATAATATGAGGGGAAAAAGAAAAGGAATATAACATGAAAGGACAAAAACAAAAAAACAGATGGACATAGAATGGTCTTTAACCCTTAGGGACATAATGGAAGAGGAGAAAAAGATAAAAGGAAGATTAAGGAAATGTGGAAAGAGAAAAGACAGGATACTAAAGGAAAGGTAAAAATTAATCGAGGATGGAAGAAAGCATAGAGGAGGAAGGAAAAACAAAAAAACTCTACCCTTTTAGTCTGAGATCCCCAATTTAGAAAATGTGGAGAATGGAGAATAAAGTCTGAAAATACAAATATTCTTCAATGCTGCTTTGCCTATCCATACCTAAAGATATTGAAATCAAATCATAAAGTTCTGTGAAAGAAGCATACAAAAAGAGATGCTTGACTGAGAAGGTCTGCACCATGACAGCAAAATAATGTTTGGATTGTCTGTGACTTGAATAAAAAGCAAGCAGGAGTGGGCCTAATTTGTAAAATAATTTAAAAAGACATTTTTGTTATGTTGGTCATTTAGTTATAACACAGAAAATGTCTGTAAAACTACAAACCTCGGCGTAATTTCTGTGGGCCTGGTCCAGAACTTTCATCACAACTTCAGTTTCGTGCATTTGCCCATAGTCGCCAAGCTCCTTACGAACTCCTTTAAAGATCTTTGTAAATGTGCCAAGACCAAGACTCTCCACCTGACAAAAATCACAAATAAAAAAAAACTGAATAAAGTGACTTCTGTAGCTGGAATTAGTGACCAAACACAAATTCCAGGTTTTAAGAGAGTTTATGTAATCAAAGAGACAATTGGGGAATTACAGACACCACAGAAGTTAGAAATGCACAGTAAGCTTACAAACTCCAAGTCTTCTTTCCTGATCTTGTGAAACACCATCTGACTGACGTTGTGTCGTTGTAGCGACGGAGACAGAGGCACTTCTGAACCTTTGTTGCTCCTGCAGATGAGGAGGCAGGACTTTTCTGTTTGGAGAAAAGAATAAAAAACGGGGGAAACTTTTTTTTTTTAAATTGAGTTTTTTTTTCTAGTCTTGGTTTTAGAGTTGGTGTTATGAGTCAGCAATCTGAGAAACAACAGACTATTTCTTCATCCCTTTCACCACTTCTGGTAAAATTTCGAAAGAAAAAAGGGAGTAAGGCACTTTTAAAAGTTTCTGGTTATTGGTAATTTTCCCTTGAACTGTGTCTCTGTGCGGTTCACAACAACATGCAAGCTGGAGAATTCAACAAGAATATATCCTGGATATCCTGTGCGTCACTTTATTCTGCCTAAACAGAAAAACTGTTCAGGAGTGATCTGAAGAGTACATGAAACTAAAAAATAATAGCTAAAAAAATTTTTTTCCCCCCTTGTTGATGGAAATTAGCTCAGTAATTGCCTGCTGGTGTAGATAGTGATTGCATAAATACAGATGCCACCAGCAGGGGGCGACATCAGTTTGTTTAAGGTTGCCTTGGTTAGATAATTTAAACACAGTGTTTCTTTCTGCAGTCGTCTCACTATTTCCACAGGCTTCATAAAAGTGAAGCATAGACTGCAGCTCACGCATAGAAAAGGTCTGACTATATAGTTTGACTGCAACTAACGATTATTTTTAGTTCTGATGATTAGTTATCTATAAGGGTGACACATTATGCAGATTTTATTGAAACCTTTTTATGCAAAATTAGAAAAACATAAAAAAAAGCATATTAATAATTTAATTCCTTTTTTAACATAAGAAATAAACATTTTATTGTCTACAATGCAATAGCATAACATTCCTTTAGTGAATGCCTGATCATTTGTAGCAGCTCTAGCTAAAGAAATATTAAAAGCTCAAGTCATTTCTGCTTGATTTAACATCAATACAGTGTAGGGCTGATCTACTGACTGATAAATAATTAGATGGTAAAATAATTTGAACCAAGTGAATCTAAAACTATGTCACTTGAGGAGTGCTGGGAAGTAGACATTTACAAAAGTAAATGTTTCTTTTTCCTTATCTTAAACACAAAATGTGTACATATATATTTTTTGTACAGCTTTGGCTTAATTACTTTTCTGAATATGTTGTTCTTTCAGCAAATGGTATTTTTTTGAGTCTACTACAGTTAACGATTAAGTGATTACTAAATTAGATGACAATTATTTCAATAATCGATCCATCTTGATTAATTATTTCAGCGCTCCTTGAGATCATTTTCAAATACTAGAATGATAATTGCATAATAATGCAACCAGTATTTAGTTACCTGATAAATACACCTGAAGTCTTTAAACTGCTTGTGATACACGACTGAATCCATAACTTTCAACAATCACAATCCCCTTAGTTCTTACTGACAATCAGCAAAATCAAACTTAAGTTTTTAGGCTTTTTGAATATTATTTAGAAAAGTACTCAGAAGAGAACACCATAATCAAATTTAAAATAAAAAGGAAAAAACCCTAATAATATTGGTTTGCACTGGACAACAGAAAAGATACAGCACAGACAGAGATTGTGCTGCAAGATGAACTTTGTGCACAGATCCCTGTTTATCTTATGACATTAGAAGAGCATTTCATATCTGTTGTAACCATTCTCTGGAAAACAAAAATAAACCCCAAAAACATTCATACTGTATTAAGTGACATAACTAAAATATTTACCTTAAAATATTTTTTTATTTGCAA
The DNA here is from genome assembly GCF_001444195.1 of Xiphophorus couchianus. NCBI lineage: Eukaryota > Metazoa > Chordata > Actinopteri > Cyprinodontiformes > Poeciliidae > Xiphophorus > Xiphophorus couchianus. The sequence continues at coordinate 7,616,774 of NC_040239.1, forward strand.
ATCTGATAATCAATAAAGCAGTAATAGCAAAAACAGGTTCTTACATGTAGGTGTTTTGTCTCAGATGCTAACCTCATCATCCTACTTGAATTATCCTTTTATGTTTATGCGCAAGTTATGCAAAATAAAAAGAATGAATGAAACATCTGGTTGAAAACACATAACCTAAGAACACAGAAAAGCATATTTCTTTGTGCTTCCTCTGTATGAATTGCACACATTCTGTTCAAAAATCCCCAAAGTAGAGGCGTGTAATTAGATTGCGAAGGATTAGAATGTGTTAATCTGCCAAAGCAGATTATACGTAGGATTATCAATAGAGAACATTGTATGCAATGCTGTTGCTTAGGTAGATCAGTTTCATTTTTCTCATTTTCCTCCAGCTACATAAACTAGTGTTACTGGCTTTAAATATTAACATGACAGCACTACAGTATTAGTATAATTAGTCTTAGTTTAAAAATAAAAGTAACTTTACTGGATTGTGCATTAAAACACAGGTATTGTTTTATTTGGCCGTTAAACACAGAATCTCACAGAGAGGCAGAATGACAAAGTATTTCAACAACTAAGTATTAAATATATGTTGGACTTTAAAACTCAACAGGCTGAAGCAATCGGAGGAACATCTGTTTCATAATATTAATATGGCTAGCTTTTACAACCAGAGACTTAAACATAAAGAAAGCTCAGTGAGCTTCAATTGGAATATTTTAAAGCTAATTAACAGTTGTCAGTTTCCTCTCTGCTTGTTTAAACACAACAACCTGGATGCTTCACATTGTTATTTCATACAAATAGTATTCTGTAATGGTTTTTAATTAAAAATACTGACATGGAAAGTGATAAAAGCTGGTTAAAAATGACATTTACCAGAAATGCTCTATTACAAGTTTTTTTTGTTTTACTAAGAGCTACTGTATATTTGTATGGAAATCCTGCAATGATATTTTCACCATATAGGCCAAATTTTCGTCAAAGTTTCCTTCAAATAAATGCACTGGGCTTACCTTTGGACTGAGGAGGACAGCACTTGCTGAACTGGAACACGATGCCGTCCGAGCGAACCGTTTCTTTTTGGTAGCAGCTGAGCAACTCCTGCAGTGAGCTGAAGTTCCTCTTGGTTCCACTGAGGTTAAACTCGCCAGCAGCGGACCTGGTGATCTGACAGTGCTTGTAATCCACCGTATCAAACAACTGGCAGACACAAAGCACACGGATTTACTGCAGGAACACAACACTAAGCATCATTTTAAGGTTCACGTCAGTTTAACAAGGAGAAAAAACATGAAGTTCATAAAAATGCTTGTTTTATGTTTTTTGATGTTAAAAATCTAAAGCCGTTATTGGGATTCATGCAGGGATTAAAGCGTCCACAATTTGTTTAAAGTCTAAAATAAAAAGTCTTTTGCTCTAGACTTCTAAATGTTTTTCACTTATTGAAGAGAAATTATGATATGAATCCTATTGTTGTTGCCCGGCTCTTTAATGCATTGCATAACAAGTGGTTGTTCTGGCATCACTAACAACATAATTCCCACATACTGAGAGCAAAACAAGCAGAGGGACAAGACGTACAAGGGTAACATGACTAAATACACATCAAGGGGAAAACAGCTCTAAAACAAACCTCAGGAACATTTCCATTCTATAATTTTTAGTCATCACCGATGTAGAAAGTGAAAAACTCACCTCTACTGGGAAAGTTAGAAAATACTTATTGAAGTCTTTTGGGCTGCATCTCAAAATGTACAACCCTCGCTTGTCTCCACACTTCTGAAGCCGGCTGACAGCAAATTCCATTCTGCAAAAAAATCATCAATAATTAAAAGCAAGCTGTTGTTACTAACAGAAAATACAACCAGTGATTTGATTTTGTTTGATTTAGTTTTGAAAACAAGCAGTGAATGAGAATTTTTGCTTCTTTTCTTCCAGATAAATATTATGTAAATCACAGAAATGTTTGACTTACGAAATGGGGCCGTAGCAATGACAAGATATGGCCTCAACAAGCCTGGGAGGGGCCACCTCCTTACAAAGGTAGTGATGTGCATCTGTGGTCAGTCGATAGTAGCCGTCAACAAGGGATGCGAATGACATGGCTTCAAACAGACTCGGAAACTCCAGCTCCTAAAAACAACAAAGAAAAACCCTCCAGTCAACATCAAGCTAACCTCAGATTTCTCTGCTGGAGACAGAAACAAGTTTATTTTGAGAAGTTACCAGGTTCTTCCCATCCTGCTTATTTATGGTGACCAACCGGCTCTCTGTGGCGCCTTCTTTGCAGGCCTGTTTGATGCTGATGTCAGTGACATCATGGAAGTCGCACAATGTCTGCAACTCCTAAAGAAACAATATATAAAAAAACCTAACTATTGTAGAAAATATAATTTTTTTAAAACTTTACACATTTTTCATTGTAATTTATCTACTTGGGATACACCAATCCACGTTTTCCCTTCCGATTAGGTTTTGAATCAGCCGATTTGATACAGAAAAACAGAACTGAATTGACTTAAAACGGCTCTTTTTTTGAAACAGATAGTTTTAAAGAATTACAAATGTATTTGGTAACTCTTAAATACACAAAATGCTTCAAAAGCTTAGTCGAAAATGTAAAAACAACTTTAATTTGTTCAGTCAGTGCAATTAGAGTATACAACCAATATAAAAACATTGAAACTGACAAAAACAAACAAACTTTCTTTCAAATGGTTCAGAAAGTGCAATTAGGAATTGTAAATATAGTGTAATATAAATAATAAAGCATGACGTCACTCAGAGTACAAAGTATAGGACTGTACTGAATAGATCTGTCCTTAGGAATCAGCCACATTGTCACCAATACCTGAGCTAGAATTGTTTTCAATATCAGATATTAATATTGGACTGGTGCATCTCTAGCACCTACCAGGTTTATTTCAGCTTCAAAGCTGGTGATGATTTTTATATTGTAAAGTTTTATATTTTAAAGCAAAATTATTCATTACCCATAAACTTTTCCAGATCTTGTCATGTTACAAACTGTCAATGTATTTTGTTTGCATTTTATGTGACGCAAATACTTTGTAGAACCACATCATCCAGCAACTACAGATGCAAATCTTTTCAGGTATGTCATCGTTTTGGGTTTACTTCATGAACCATGACATAAAAATACACTGGATATAATTTGATGTTTGTGGTTGTAACATGACAAAATGTAAACAAGTTGAAGTGTGAGCTGTTTGTATGCTTATGACCAAGTCAGTTCAGGTTCCTGGTGTCAGTTCATTCTAGATTAGAGGAAGATACCTAAAGGTGGTACAAACCTCATCAGAATCTTTAAATTTCTCTCGACACCACTGTATTCCCGTGTCCGCTGCCACCAGGATGATGAGCTGTCCGCTAGCTGGTTCTCTGACCTGAAAGGTCTCCGTGTAGAAGGCTTTCTCCAGCGACTCGATGCTGATGAGGTACTTTAGCTTCAGGTCGCGCACCGTGGTTCGACACTGACTGAACTGCTGGATGAAGCGCTTGAAGCGGAAGCGGATCCTCTTACGAGTTAAAAAACTACAATCCTGGATCTGATTTCTCATATCCTTTGGTAGGAAGGACTTGTAACTAGAAAAGATGCAACATATTTGAATCAATATTTGTCTTAAATTAATTTCTAAATGTAACCAAACAAAAATGTACATTGAGTAGAGAAGGTGAGCTACTATTAGAAAATAAAACATCAAGAGTTTTGTTTTTTTAGTACCTTGTATTGTGATAGATGTCCAGAGGGGACATCTGTCTCTCCTTAGCTGTCCTGGTCATGTCAAGCACAGCCATACCAAGGCACTCCTCCTGTGACTCATGGGAGTCGGAAATCATCACCACGCCGTTCACAAAATCATTCCTCCACTGCACACAGTAACGAGAGAGAAACACGGCTAAATACTTCCTCTACTTAATGCACGTTAGAGTGAATGGGCCTGTTAAAAGACTTAATTTGGACATTTTCATTAGCAAACTACCTAAACTCCTTAATGAATTTGGGGGACATTTAGTCAGTCGTTTAGTTTCGTAAAAAAAAAAAAGCTTAGCAATATTTTTGTTTAAAGTTGTCCCAACCCAACCTGATTAATGTTGGTTGGTGAGAAGTTGGTATCTGGTGTGGGCGTCACAGTTCAATTTTGAAATTTCATATATTATGGAAAGGTATTTCTAGGATTGCACATAGAAATATGAATAATTGCAATAAAGCAAATGAAAATAAATCAGTAGGCTAATTGGAAAATGCTGACAAGAGGATGGAGGTTTGTCTTTAATTTTATTTAATTTTTTAAAAAGGATGAATAAATAAAAACTTAAAAATATAGAATCTAAAAAAAGTTACATTATTTGTCACTTACTTCAGAAAATGAAACATATTTTATAGAATCATCACACAGAGTGAAATATTCCAATACTATATTATCTTGTATTTTTAATGATCACAGCTTACAGATAATGAAAACTCAAAATTCAATGTCTCAGAAAATTTGAATATTGAAAAAAAAAAAAAAAAGTTAAACATTAGAAACTCATGGTGATGCAACCCAGTCAGCCAATTAAATCAACGGTTTTCTGAATCTCTCAGTCTGGGTTAGGAAACAGTCATGGTAAGGACTGCTGACTGGACAAATGTCCAAACGACAGTCATGAATACATGTTAAAAAGAGGAAAAGGTACAACAGCAACGATAATAACCACAGACTTTAGAGAGAGTTCAGTCAACTTCATGCCTCATTCTGCTGACAACGGAGAAGCTGATTTCATTTTCCAGCATGTCTTAGCAAATGTCCACACTGCCAAAAAAAGAGCCCAAAAGTGACCTGGGTGTTACTGGCTTGGCCTGAACCCCAAAGAGAACCCACAGGGGTAAAGTCAGGAGGGAGAAGAGAAACACTAGACCCAACAATGCCGATAATCTGAAGGCTGCTATCATAACAGCCAGGTCATTACATCTTAGCAGAACCACAGATGTATCACCTCCATGCTCCATGCAGTAATTCTGCATCAATGTGATGGATTAGGCTCAGAAAAAGAGCGCAGAGCCTGAAATTTATATTAAAACATATTTCTATAAATTAATCCTTTGTGACATTCTAATTCTCTGAAATGTTCAAGTTTGGGATCTAACTGTTGTAAGCGACAAGAAACAAAAGCTTGAAATATTTCACTATGTGTGATGATTCTATATACGAGTCTCACTTTCTGAAATGAGTGACAACAAATCCTGAAACTTTTCATGATATACTATATACTTGAACTTTAATTTCCACGTTACCAATTACTAGGGGTGCACTGATTGCCAATCTTTAAAAAGCCTGATCTGCCAATTTCGATTCTGTCCAATACCAATTTTTTTTTGTTTGAAATGTCGATAAATATAGCAAGAAAGTCACTGAATTAGCAACAGGAGGGTTGACTATTGTTAAATGCAAATGTGCACCTGGTGGGTCGGTTTATCAGTCAAAACTCTCTCACAGCAGAGCATCAGACGATAGTAGCTGATTTTTAGGCCTCTGCTGAGGTGAATAAAATAGGTGGATACAATCGGCTTCATACACAAGTACCAGTCGATCACCAATATCCCAAAATTAGGAAAACTGGCGCCAATAAATCAGTTGGCTGGCCGATAAATCGGTGCACCCCTACCAATTACTGAACTTCAGTTACCACAAGATCTTTGTTATTTTATAGCTAAAAAAAAAAAAATCAAGGAATGTGGATTTTTACATTTAGAGAAGACAGGTGGCCTGAACCTGTACAGGTGCAACTGAAAATCCAAAACTGTGTGCTACAGAAAGGAAAACACTATGGTAGCAATAATCTTCTTAGATTTTATTCCCCAATACTTATTCATACCCAAAGAAAATATAATAAACTCTATATCTTGGAATAAAACCACAGCTGCATTAGAGGTTTGTCACATTTCACTTCCATGTGAGCTGATACTCTTATTACTGTCACTGTTGACTGAAGCTATGTTAAGCCTAATGAATTCAGATAAATAAAAATATCTAATCGGTCCTACCACCATGTTATTTTCTTACTCAACCTCTTATTTATTCATATAAATTTATAACAGGTCCTGAATAAACTGCCTTTAAGACCTTTTTGACCTCTGCAGAGAATAAAAAACAGTCTGAAGGAGGTATATGGTGACGTGCTTGCAGTCACTGGAACAAACTTTGTTTTCGTTTTCCCCCTGCAGGCCCACATGACGCTGTAGGATGGCTGCTAACCACGACTAACCAATGAATGAGCTTCCTATCAGTCTATGTGACGTAACATTTGCAACTCTTGTTTTGGCTTTAATGGGCCAATGTGAACACTAAACAGACCAGAACTAAAAGCTAATGGATTTGTCATCTGTCTCGATTTTCACACCTGCATTGCTCTTAATTTCAGACTTTGAGGATGTAAACTAATAACGCACAGATAATAACTAACTGATTAAGACATACAGTATATGCACATAATGTGCAATAGTGGTTTTTTGTGTTTAAAAAAAGCTGGTTTTTAATTTATTTTAAAAAGTTCTTTTTGCAACTGATGTCTTAAGTTCAAACTTCAGCATGAAAGCTTAACCACAATTATGTTGTAGTCTATTTATAAATCATCTATTGCGTCAACCCAATTAGATTGTAATTTGTTCTTATAACATTCCAATTTAAGTTAATTCAATCAGGATCCTGGTATGTAACAATGACTTTTAAAAAAAGCTTAGGAAAGGAAAAACATTTGAAACCACATTTATTTGCTCTATAGGCGCAAACACACAATGTGTCAAAATAAACACCCTAACCCTGAAGTGCTCATCTTCTAACATGTTGGCTTTCCAGACTTAAATCCACATAATCCATAATCCAGTTCAGAAAGTCAACGTTAGTATCCTTTATAACCTCTGTACTTTTTTTTATTGAAATGTGGACATTTCTTGTTTTGTTTTACACATTATAGTTGTGTTAGACCCAGAGAGATGAGGAGAAACCAACATAGATAAACAAGAATCAAACAAATTTCATTTCCTGTTCAGAAACTCTAAGATAGATTTTCTATCTTAAAACACAACTCCACAAACTCCATAAGTCCAAGTATCGGTCAGCTTGGGTTACTGATGACTTGACCCAAACTACACCAATCTAGGATTGTATTTACCCAGAATTCCCTGCGTTCCAGTCCGCTTTTGGAACACTCTCTGCTTTGCTTGCATCCAACATACGCATTCAAACCGCACCACAGTTCACATTATTCAAGCCGAGATCTAGGTTTGTAGGCGGATCAGAGTCTGATGGAATATTCTGATCTCCCAAAACAAACCAGACTTTCTAGATAAACAAACTAGAGTTTGATTGATGCGAACTAAACAGGGATGGGGTGAATGCACCCTAAATCAGATGTAAAAGGAGTCAACACTTCCTCTCTGTGTTTTAGTGGACTGTAAGTTAGCTTTCCCACTGTAAGCAAAATGCACCCACATTTTCCAGACCCACATTTTCAGGCAGACCAGTGTTTTCTTGTTCAGGATTTCACCTGCCCCCTACTGAACCAAAGCGGACCAAACAAATAGTTCATCTCAGTTCATCTGCAGTGTTGATGCTTTGACAAAAACTACAAATGACTTTAGGCAAAGAGCCTCACTGTTAATATTTTGACAGATATGCCAAATATAAGCAGTCCCTCTGCTGCAAAGTACACAGTTAAAAAAGATGCCCTTATGAACAGCAGGCATCAAAATAACTTTAGTATGAGCTACAGCCAGAGATTAGAGGACAACAGAGGGCTGCACAGTGGCGCAGTTGGTAGCACTGTTGCCTTGCAGCAAGAAGGTCCTGGGTTCGATTCCCGGCCGGGGTCTTTCTGCATGGAGTTTGCATGTTCTCCCTGTGCATGCGTGGGTTCTCTCCGGGTACTCCGGCTTCCTCCCACAGTCCAAAAACATGACTGTCAGGTCAATTGGTTTCTCTAAATTCTCCCTAGGTGTGAGTGTGTGTGTGCATGGTTGTTTGTCCTGTATGTCTCTGTGTTGCCCTGCGACAGACTGGCGACCTGTCCGGGGTGTACCCCGCCTCTCGCCTGGAACGTAGCTGGAGATAGGCACCAGCAACCCTCCCGACCCCATTAGGGACAAGGGTGAACAGAAAATGGATGGATGGATGGATGGATTAAAAATAAAGGCTCACATTTACCTGAGAGAAGAGATAGGTCATTACATAATCATCAAGGACGGGACTTTCTGACCCTTTTTTGACCCCATATCGATATGCCCGCGATGCACCACTACTGTACCAGCCAGGGAAGTAGTACCTGAGGTGAGCAAGAAAAAAAAAATTTCACAATGATTTTCAGTAAATATGAAAATAATTATCATAAGGACAATCTAAAATGAACTAAAGTGTGCTACCGTATTCTGAAAAACAGATCTTCAGAGGCCGAGTCATCAAGCCGAAAGACGTGATTGGGAGAAAACCACAAGTTGTCTCTCTCTCGATAAAGGCTAAAAAGGTTGTAGTACAGGGGTGATATACCTACAGTGTAAAAAAAACAAAACAGAAACCAAAATAATTAAATGTAAGCTTCATGATGTAACATTAAATAATCAGACTTCAATGTCTGTAGTAGCGCAATCTTTAATGAGGCAATTAACAGGAATATGCCTCAAGACCTGCAGAAGAAAACTGTTTTAAGTACCAATACAGGTGAAAAAAAGGTCAGTAAAGATTATCTAAATGTCAGATGTGTTTTGGTTTACCCTTAAACACATGGCAGGCAGGTAAATCTAGTCTCTGTCCCCCAACTGCCTCACAGTACAGAAGTAGCGGCACATTTATACTATCTGATCACGCGTCCACAAAAAAAGATAAAAACTTAGCCTATTTAGCTTATATTTAAATTAAAAACAAAATCTGAGCAAAAAAAATGAATTCCATGTAGTGAAAGTTATATAAAGATTTTCATAAATGGAGTGCTTTATGCGGGCCTACACAGTTTGGAGTACTCACAGCACGCCTTGGCTGCATCTATACACAACTCCTCAGCCACGTAGTCCCCGGGTGGGTAGCTGAGAGTGCCGCTGTCGGCTGCTCCCTGGCTGCTGTGGTAGAAATGAAGCCTCAGAACAGGAGAAGCTGGTCGTGTGTCTGAAGATTCACGATGGGCGGTCCCGTTCTGGTGCACCGTGGGCCGTGAGTCCGTCACAGTGTCCATAGCTGGCGGGGAAGCCATCAGCAACATCCACCTAAACAGTGATAGCAAATAAAATGGGTTGGGGCTGATAGTTTCCACTTGGCCTACATCTAAATTTAATATCATGACGAGGGTGCATGGTATAAAATGTTGCACAGCTGGAAAATGTTGCATAAAGCACAGAGGAGACATTGTCTAAAAAAGGGTTATAAAATCTGTAAATCTAATTCCATGAGTGACAGTTATGAAACGCAGTCATGAGTTTCTTTTCTAAGTGGACCGTGGAGATTTTTATCCAACCATTTCATCATTTTGTGAAATTCAGAATATATATCTTATTTTAAGAAATTAAACATATAATAATTAATTCTCGTTTGTAATTAACCTCTGTAAGAAAAATAATCCTCCCACTGCAGAGATTAAAACTGGAGATTGGCATGCACTTACTGACTAACATCTGACCTTGACTCAAATCTGCTGGGTGATTAAATGGTACTTCTAATAATATAAAACTGAGATAAAAAATTAATCACTGTTTTGATGTTTTCCATCAACAGCCAAAGTCTTTATAACTCAGTACCCGCCCGGATTTGAACTTTTCTTCAGGAAGAATCACTATTTTATCCTAACCCCATTTTTCAATACTTTAAATATTGTACCCTCCCCCACTTCCTCCAGGAGTTATTGTTCCTATATGCAGTTCATAAAGAAACATTCTTCTTACTGTAAATATGAGTCACAAGGCACAAAACAAGGAGGATAGATAGATAGATAGATAGATAGATAGATAGATAGATAGATAGATAGATAGATAGGAATTGAGATAATCTTGAGTTCTGTTTCACATTTTGATCCTCATCAACCAAAATACTGTTATAGAAAAATCTTACGTTTCTTTTTAAACAAGAGTGCAGAAAATCTAAAAAAAGAAAACGAGTCCATTAAAAGTAAAAAGCATGTCTGAATTACGTGCACATCACCAGTCTTAAGACTCGCTGTGTGTAACTGCATTTTCCAAAAAAGCACAAAAATATGGTAACTAATGCATCATTATTGAACCTAGTAAACTCAGTTTTTCTACTAGAGGTTAACTAAAAGGACAAGGTATATAATATTACATATGTCCTTGAATGTGAATGAAAAATCTTATAAAACAAACAAGCAAAAACTCTAGGAAGGACAGCTAGTTTGAATAAATCTGATGTCATTTCTGACTGAATGGTTTAATTCTAATGTTATTTCTACTATAGGTTACTTTTAAAATAAGTACTATTCAAAATATACACAAAAACGATTTTTGAACCAGTATTTTCATTCCGTGTTTTGGTTAGTAAAAGTTCAGGGTCACAGTTCTGATATGTGTGACATCCAAATAGGAAATATTTTCCCATAACAACAGCTCCAATGATATCATGCAGCTTACATAAAATTTCTCTGCATTGTTCTATATTTCAATCAAAACATAAAGACAAGACATTCATTAACACTTTTTTTACAGTAACTGATAGAATTGCACATTAATATTTCTTCTCCATCCTAAACCTTTGCTAGAAGCCAAGCATTTTATCTCTAAAATACTTCAAAGCAGCAGGCTATAGACCTGTTCAACACTTCAGTATTTTCTAAAGGCTATCTGTTGATATGTCAGACTTTAAGATGCAATACAATAACAAAATTAAACACAGCAGAGCATTAATTCAGTAAAAACTTGCTTTAAAACGTATGAAGGCCGTGATCTTTGCAGTTAACTGTTGCTTCAACTGACTCCCAACTTGGCGCTTGCAGCCCCATTCAACCACCGATAAATGTTACTGGAGAACTTTACATTAATTAAATATTCTAATTAACTGCAGCTGACTCGTAAGGTTCAGCGTTACACACCTTCAAGAATAAACACCCCCCAAAAGGGCTGCCAAGGCAATATTAATGAGTTAGTGTACACTTACCCTGGTGGTGGATAGCTAGTAGCTGTCTGCTAACTTCCACGGCCAGCGCCGAAGCCTGGACCAGAGATCTCCACAAGCAGCGCCGAGATACCGCTGCTTTCTGCTGTCGCTCACTGAATAAAATCGCCGATTTATTTACGGTATGAATCCTTGCGGAGATATTAACGATTCCATGTTTCGCACGGCTTGCCAGCTGACTATAGCTGGCTGAAGCTACCTCTGGTCAGCCTAGCTTTAGCCATCTCACTCCTACAGGGGAACTTCGTTTATCTCGTCAATCTTCTCATGTAAGCTAACGCTAACTAACATTGTGCGTGTTTATAAATTGTCCCGGTCGCACGAATTTGTTTGCCGACAAACATCTTCTCAAGCTCGTACATATGACTACATAACTAAAATATTTCAGACTAGGCAGCTCGAACTATGACACTTTGCTAGCTACTTTGTCAGTGCCTGCTCCAGCTATCCCGAGCTCCAACTGAGTCAACAAAGCTGCCTCTCCCACCATACTGAATGATGCGTTTACAGGCGGTGGGAATTCTAAAGCACTCCGCTCGGATGACTCCAAACATCAAAGTATCAGCGAATTACCCGTTAGCACAAACAGATGGATTAACTTCACTGGAGAAAAGGAAAAAGGTGAAAATATAATCAGCTCTGATCTAATAAATGACACCAAAAACATATAAAAAATTTAATTCAGATTTTTATAAGCGGATTTCCTCGGTTTGAAACCACAAATACAAATAAAACAGAAAAATGGGCGTATAAAGAAATTTGTTATTCTGCAAAATAATGGAAGAAAATTTTGACTTTTATTATGCTTTTCTCAAAAAATATGGACAAATTTATACCAAAAGTGTAAAAGGTAATTCCTCCTGTTATGATTTTACCAATTAAAGGCATGATAACATATTCAACAGTTCTACAAAAGAACCATCTTTGATTACAAATGGCTGACATTTTAGACAAAACATGTTAGTAATAAATTCATATGAAACTCTCAACATGCTTTCCATCAACCGTGGGAATTAATGCATTAATTTGTTTAGAAATAGATTCAGTTCCCCTTTGTATAAAAGATAAAATACATCCATATTGAAACGATGCATGTTAACCCTCATAATGACTTTTTCCAATTGAAATGAAATGCCAATTCCTGCATGTTTTGTAATTCACATATCGAGACAACAGAACATCTTGTTTTCATTGCAATGTTATGCATGTTTTTAAGAAGGACTTTTATCATTTGATCTTACATAAGAAATCTGTTTCACTTTTGAGTTTTGATTTGATTTGCTAGGGGATAAAGAATGAAACTAATAACTAGTAAAATTTTGCCGTTTTTTTTAAAGACAAACCTCCATTTTCAACATATTCTAAGATAAAAAATAATTTTATTTAAGACAGAGGAAAATAGTTTCAATTGTACCAATATATAAATAATTTGCTTAAAGAATAAAAAGTTCAGATGTAATAATTAAATTTTTTTCCCCACACCATTGTTTATTTTGTATTTTAAGAGATTGTTATGTAATTACTTTTCTGCTCAGTTGTCCTATTAAATTGCACTTTTTAGGACACTTTTTGTTGTAAATTGTGTTTTGTAATATTGTTTTGAATCTTAAAAGTTTAAAAAAAGTTTAAATCAGTCTTGGGAGATTTTCACTCTACTGCATTGTCAATCATCAGCTGACATTTATGTACAGCAAGGCTCCATTGATTAATGATCACACTGGTTTTGTGATCATTTTAGAATCTGGTCAATGTTTTCTGACAGGGAGACTGAAACACACTAAAATTCAGACTGTCATAAAATCCAGAAACTTTGGAAAACGGTGTCAAATGTGAAATATTTTGGGGGTTATGATTCCATATTTTTTTGCTTTAAATGATCTGAAGAAAGATTTTCTATATCAAAATAATTTTTACAACTGCTTCAAAACAGGCATGCAGTATGACCAGCTGTTCTGTCAAATCACTGAATTTTCAAGGTTTCCCTCAGTTTGTTCATAGATTATTTGATTATTTTATCATCTAATTATTAGGTCAGTAAATTGTGACAAGATCAGAATGAAAAGATCTGAACCACTGATCATTATTTTTGTTAAGAGACTCATAAGTCAAACATGGAATGTTTCTAAAATGTAATTTGTGGTTATATTGACCAGCGGTAACATGCGGCTAAAATAATTTCTGTTTAATACTTAATTAGAACTTCAATGCAGCACTAAAAGCTTTGAAAACTATATGGAGAGAATTTTACACAGAATTTTAATTTATGAATATATAAAACACTCAGTCATTTGATATTATCACGGATCTGTGATGTGGTGTTTGCAACCCTATGAAATGTTAATAATGTGAACTGCTATCCTGTCAGCACACAGGGTTTAGTTGACACTAGAGATGCTAATAAGTCTTGCACAGATGAGCTTGTATATTTAAAAAAGTGCTTTTTATAGAATGAATGCATTCAAACTTAGATACAAAATAAGTGTGAGATGCTATTGTGATAAAACATAAAATTATTTTTGATATAATCTGTACATGGTCAAGAGTGAAATGATTCTGGTGCTCATTTTATTTTCCTCATGAAACAAAATAAGTTTTTGTTGCTAAATCGACAAAACTACTAGGAAGGAAACAGTCTCAGAGAAAAAGGTTACCATTGAAACGCAAACCACCAACCAAACCAACACCCACCCACCAAAACTGGAGTGGGCACATATTGCACAAATTACCACAAAGCAGTAACACAGTGGAGAAAAACAGACCCATCCTGAAAGCAGATTTTCCCTTCAGACCTAAAAGAGCTTGGTCATAAATATTGACTTTGTGGAGATTGTAACAAAGAATTATATTGTGCTATCAAAGATAGTCTTGGGTTAGAACTAATGAGTTCTTCTGACCACAATGTGAACTTATAAACAATTGTTTTCATTCTGATGCCCGGAGCTAATGTCTATGGTTTTATCTGGCAGGACTAAATCAAATGGTGTTTTTTGTTGTGGTTACACAGTTTGTGTTTTGAGATTACTTTTCATGTTAGCCAAGTTGAAACCGAGCCAAGACTTAACTAAAAAAAATGGAAACTTGAGAAAAGAAACTGTTTCATGATGAGAATTTTAACAGCGTAAGTTGAGTCCTACAAAAGAGAAGTTGAGGTTTATGGATCCCAAACATAAAAAGCAAAGGTCAAAAACTGTAAAAAGTTTGATTTTAGTGGCTAAATAGGATAAAATAAGTAAAAAAAAATAACTAAATAGCAGTAAAGCTAACTTGTGACATTTCTTTGATTTTAACAAAACCTGGTGATTTATTTGTGCTTAGCATACTCTACTCTATCCTTTGTGGAAAAAAGAGACAATGTAGCAGAATGTAGAAAAAACTGGTCAAAAACAAAACAACTACTACCTCAAAAAAGGCAGAGTTGTGTGAATCATGAGGTTAGATTGCCAGAAACAACCCTCAGTTTCCTCAAACAAAACATATAAACATAGTGGTGAAAAAAATACATATAAATTTGCTCCTATGCAGTTCTGCTATTTTTTTTCTTTTGGTCACACTTACGGTAAATGTTTTAGGACATTCATTTAAGAAAAAAACAAAACAAAACGACAATCCGAGGACATACAAAATAGATGCTTGCACCCTAGCATTGATAACTGACATAAAGTGCTTGCAGGAACTGGCAATAACTGTTTCACATTTCTGTGGAAGAGTTTCACCCACATCTTTGAAGAGCTGTTTTGTAATTCTGCTACATTGCAGGATCCCACTGCAGCTTCTCAGTTACACTTATGTCTGAACTTTAACTAGGTTGCTACAAAACCTTCATTTTGTTTAATTTTGTTTGGAGTTATGGAGGTGAACTTAGTGATGCGCTCTAAGTCCTTGTCCTGCTGCTTAACCCACACTGTAAAACATTTGAAAGTGATTTATCTTGAAAATGAAAGTCCACCAGCTGCCTTGAAAATGCAATTTAAGTCAACAAGAAAATTATTTTGGTTCTAACTCAGAAATTAAAGTTCATGAAATTGATTTAACAGCAAGAGACAACTTGTCTAATCATTGTTTTTTAAGTTTATTAATCTTGAATTGTGAGTTTTAACTTAATGCTTTAATTTAAACCAAATAATTATTTCACAATATTCAAGAAAAAAACTGCCTTCACCTAGTTAAAGAGCCTAATTTCTCTATTATCTTACTCACAATATCAAGTTGAAGTATTTATTTCATTTCAGAGTAATTTAAGTTTTTGTTTCAAATTGCCTGAACAAAATTTCTGATCTGATAATGAATTTTATTAAACATCACAATGAATTCTGCTCAAAAACATTTCATCTGAACAGGACATTATCCTCAAGATGCATGAAAATAAACATTTGCCTTAATGAAACTCAGGAGTCAGTTCAATGTAACGCTCTTCCATTTCAGGAGACAAAAACAAGCCGCTAAGACCTCTGGGAAATAGCTCCCACTCTCTCTTTTTTTTAAAAATGCCAACCTAAACATTTTAGTTTATTCAACTCTTGGTGGTTTGACAAAATTAATAAAAAGTTAACACAATTTGCTACTGGAAGTTTATCTTTCACAAACTCATATTTAGGTTCAAAATCTAAAACTCGTTCAATTTATTTGACTTAAAGAGTAGAAGATAGTCGACAACTAAATGCAGCTCAAATGTTTTACATTGCAGGTGTGATTGGCCATGAAATTAGTCTGTAAAATGATGAGATGAAATATGACACCCACCTTCCAACAGGTGCTACATTTGTCCAGAATGTTTCCCCATAAAATGTATGGATTATCAAGCTGCGTCAGCAACTGTAAGATGATTTTTGGTCAAGTTGAAATTTGCTTGAAAAAAAAACTTTATCTGCCTGCTTGTTTGTTTGCAAAAGTTCTTAACATGTGACTCAATGATTGCTTTTGCAAAGTCAATGTGAAACTATGAAAACAATTTTCAACAAGAAGTGAAAATTGGTTTGCAGAGTTCACATTGAACCAAAACTTTGTAGCATTAATGCTAAAGTAAACACAGCAATTAGATGTCAGGTTGGACAGAAAGACAGTCAAATTCACACATCTGCTGCCAAGCAAGCTTGCTTTTATTTGAGCAAAAGCCCATTGGCAAGCACCTGACACAGACACATAAAACCTCCCACACACTGGGATGAATTGGATGGACCTGGGGCATTCAGGTGACAGACACACACACTCCTATTGGGACGGCAGAGTCTGTTATCCCCACGGTGGATCTAAAACATCACCACAGCCGGCTTGCCCATGGCAGACAGAGGTGGCCGAGGGAAAAAAAAAGACACAGGGAAGGGAGAGAGAGTGGAAACGAAAGCACAAGACAAACAGAGGAAGAGGAACTGAGAAAAAGACAAGGCGACAAAACAAGGGTGGGGTGGTGGAAAAAAGGGAAGTTGGGAAGAGAAAATCAAGAGAAAAG
The DNA here is from genome assembly GCF_001444195.1 of Xiphophorus couchianus. Lineage (NCBI taxonomy): Eukaryota > Metazoa > Chordata > Actinopteri > Cyprinodontiformes > Poeciliidae > Xiphophorus > Xiphophorus couchianus. The sequence continues at coordinate 7,633,385 of NC_040239.1, forward strand.
TACTAAAAAATACAAATCTCTTTTATAGCAACACCATGATTTACAATAAATATATTTTGACCTTACTGTTTCTGCATCCCCACTTGAACCTTATTAAAAAAAATCAGACAATAGAATAGAAATAGCTTTTATTGTCCCACAGAAAGGAAATTCAGGAAACAGCGTATTGTCTTTTTTTCCTTGCAGTTTTATTAAAAAATTTAAGCATTTAACATTTAATCTACTTGCAGCTCATAAGTAGCTTTACATATATAATTCTGAAAGTAAAGAAGTAAATAGTTATCTATAAATGCGAAATAAATGCTAATCCCATGACTGGATTTTTTAAAATTCCACGCCCAAAGAAAGTTCTGTGTTTATTGCTGTTCTTTGCCTTTGGGTCCCTAATGATTGTCAACAAACAGTAAACGCCTTGAATATTTCGCTGACATGCCATTCCACTGTTTATCACATGTGAAAGGACCAGCTTTGGATGTCTTTGTTTTGCTTAAGCACAAATACCGCAGACGCCAAAACCTAGACGTCAGGTCTGTTGGAAAGTTTTACCTGTCAAGACTCGCATGAATGTCATAGGTCAGGTAAGGCATGTTCTTGCTTAACAGTTTACATTTCCACTGTCTTACTGTGTAACCTCTCTCATAGCAAACACTTCCCCACACACCAGCAGGAAATCCCCAAGATAGATCAATGCTGACAAAATCCTAAAAGTCTGCAGGATGATGGTCATAATTTTGAAATGGAAGAAAAACATATACAGCTCTGGAAAAAATGAAGAGCCCACTTTACTGAACCCCATTGAAAACCTCCTTGTTATTCCACCAAATGTTGATTTCTGAACTCTTCCTGAGTTAAAACATTATTATTGTTGTTTCTAAATGAATATAAACGTGTTTTCTTTGCATTATTTGAGGTCTGAAAGCACTGCATCTTTTTCATTATTTTGACCATTTCTCATTTTCTGCAAATAAATACAAAATATTTGCTTGGAATGTCACAGACATGCTGTCAGTAGTTCATAGAATAAAAGAACAATGTTCATTTTACTCAAACATAAACCTATAAAAAGTAAAATCAAAGAAACAGATCATTTTAAGTGGTCTCTTATTTTTTCCAGAGCTGTATATATTCCTACATATGTATATCAGAAAAATGCAGCTTTCTCCACATCAAACAACATTTCCCTTAAAGTACATGTCTTGATGTTTGATTCTACCAGTTCTTTTTACTTCCAGATAATGATGTTTGCCTAAAATGCTTCGCAGAATGGCCCAAGCTCAGTTAGATTGCATGGTAGCTGTCTGTGAACATCAACATCCAAGCTTTAACTGGGTAATCCTACCTCATGAAACAGATTAAATCTAAACCTTTCTATTGTAAATCTATTACTTACAATCCATTTTCTGATTCCATTATGCATGTCAGGAGGTAAACTAACTCGCATTTTGCAACTGACCAAACACTTTTTCCACTTGTTCTGTGGATCAAGAACTACAGAACTACTAGTCTTGGATACATCTTTGATCTTCAACATTCCTTGACTGGCATGTTAGTTTAGTTTAGATATGATTTGATTAATTAATTAATTAATTTATTTATTTCAAATAGACAAGAAAACAGGCAATCAGTAGAACAGAGAAAATATGTGCACACATAACCAAGAGCTAAATAATTTGTTTACCACTATTTTTCAGTTTGAAAAGATGTAGGAAGAAGCAAACACTTATTTAATCCCACCTCTTATCTCAATTTAATGAAATATATTACTTACAGACTCAGTAATAATAAAAAATATGTAAATAAAAACATGTTCTGTAATATTCAGGTGCCTTTTTAATATATTGTGCTAAAGAGCCAATAAATAAATTATCTTGCATAGACAAAATGGTTACAAACTCAAAACAAGACAAGAAAATCTATGGATAATAATAATAGTAATAAAGACAATTGTAAATGTTTGTAAATGTTGGTACAAGATTCAAAACTTTTTTAAAACTTACTTTATAGCCTCAATCTGCTTAAACTTCTCCACACAAACATGTCTGCTGTGACTGAAGGGGAAACTTAACTAGGTGTTCTCTAAAAGCATTCAGGCCACACTTTTCAGATTTCTGTCTCTAAAAATGTTAAACCATGCATTATTTTGGTTCCACTTTGCAATTATGCTCTTTGTTACTCTATGACATAAAAATACAAATATAATACATTACATTTTAGGTTGCTTGGGTGATACCTTTGTATTTATTGCTTCAATTGTGTCTTAAGCATCATAAATACTTTAAACATTATGAATTTTAAATACATAAGTGCAGATATCTTTTTATTTCAAGACATTTTAAATAGTATATCCAAAAACTACATACTGTGTATTATAGTTGAAGAGCCGAATGGTTTAAAATTAGGCTGAAAACTAATTTTTGCAGGACTTGCCACTAGATGGAGATAACTGTACACATGTTGTGCAGAGGATGAGAGTGAAGTAGGATGGAGAAAAGGAGGGAGCACATGATGAAGAAAATACAAATAAAAAAAAAAAACAGAAGTTGAAAATGGTTGAGCAATGGAAAGCTAGAAAAAAAGAAGTAAAAAATCAGTCTGTCTTTGTCCCTGGTGGTTTAAACAGAGCCTCCAAGGCCCTGTAACCCACCACCTGCGCCTCTTTCTCCCAGCCAAACACAAACACACAAATGTATATATATAAATATATTTATATATATATATAGACACTCAGAGGAATGCATGTGCTTAAAATAACTTGTTGGAGTTGTTGGAGACTTGAGAGCAGCGTCAAGCTTTTGTGTCAGTCAAAAGCTTCTTTCAGCTAAAAACGATTCCATCAAAGCTGACAAACAGAAAACTCATGTTCCCTCTCTGCACTCTATCAGTTGGTTTCTAATAATATATAATTCCTTCTCATCTTGTGTCTGTTTGTTGTTTCTTTTTGTTAAAGTACAGAACTGTGGCTATATGTTTTGTCAATACCTTGTCATTTTATTTTCTCTGCTTTTTATCACAGTGTTTTTATAAGAATTGTATTTTTCTTTACGGAGCAAAACGTGAAGAAAAAAAAATCACCCTTTTCAGAGCGCAAACCAATTCCTGAGATGTCTAATTTTACCAATAGGTGAACACCTGCTGTCTTCCATTTGAAAATTGTTGTTCAAGACAATCATTTCTACCCCAGAAAATTTCACATAAACTGCTCTCCCTCTGTTTTCAGTTTTACCTTTACAAGAAAAGAACAACAGGGTTTCAACTTCTTCCAAAAATAAAAACAGGATTTTCTTTCTCTATAAAAGCAAACTAGCAATTAAGCTTCCGTATTCTCTATAAAAGTGCAACTGCAAAGTTTTGTGCTAAAGTTTCCATCTTGAAAATGCATGCATTGATAAGTCTCGTGACTGTTTAGTAATTATTATAGTATCAGATTAAATGCATAAAGAGTTGCTGGTGTTGCTGGTTTTATGTCTGTGCACAGAGTGGCCCCCCCTTAGGATCTGGAGGGAAGCAGTGATGTGTTGCAGAATGGAGTGATTACAGCTGATGTCAGCAGATTAGCACTCACTCACAGTTTATGTTCGGTGTTTTTGAGTGCTGAAGGTTCTAGGGACCTGGCAGCTCAAGGCAAGCTGTAACTACGCCAACTTTCTGTCTGATGAGGTGCAAAACATATGGACAAAGGGTGTTACTCACTTAGCGCGGTGCCTTCAGGGTCCTCCAAATCTCTACCAGAGGCTCTCACACATCTCTGGCCGGAGTAATGCCAGCTTGTTTCCCCACAACACCAGCCAAACTGGTACTCTCCTCTTGGCACCTCCATATGCACACACTATGGTCATCCATAGTGATGCCAGGGCTGGCCCAAGCCTTTTCGGGGCCCTAAACAGATTTTAAATTGGGGTCCCCCTATATCAGCTTGCCTAGGCTACTGCATGTGTGCATTAGGGTTATTTGTAATTAGCTTACATCATATAGATTTTAACCTAATAGGAGTACTAAACAAGCACAGATGCTCTAATTAGTTTGCATTTTGAAATGCAGAGTAGTATTTAAGTGTGGCAATTTAATTTGAACTACTTCAAAGTAACATCTCCAGACTAACACTGAATTTATCGTAAACAAGTTAGCAAGTTTAATGTGCTTTATTTTTTAAATTTGTGCAAAAAGTGCAATCTATCACTACAAAATAAAATCAAATGATGCTCTGGGGGCCCCTGGTTGTGATGGGACAGGATCTGAGTATTACACTACTGAGATTAACAGATGTATTTGTCATCTCATTTATCATTTATCTTGAAAAATTTCTTATAAGAATTTTGATTCATTGTTGTAATAACAAATGTCAGTTATTAATAGCAGTATGATCAAAAATCCTATTTTTGCTATTTTCTCCACTGTAAATTCGAAAATATGATTAAAGGCAGAATTGCTATTATTTCAGCTCAGTATAAGCTTAGTATAAGACATTTTTTATCTGTATTCCAACAGCAAACACACCTAAATGTTTTGACACTGTACACGAGACGGCCTCTGATAAAGTTTCCACCTAAGAGAATAATATCAGTGTCAACAGAAGTGTTTATTGACACAAAAACAACAATTATTTTACTGAAATCATGATAAATCAGTGTGTTACTCTCAAAATATCTTCATGCACAGATTTTTTTTCTTTCATGCATCGTCTGCATGTATACCACTCTCATTTACCCAGATAGCTTTCCATCTATGTACTTGTTTAAATCTTATCCAAAATGCTACACAGTTTTTTGGGCTTTAATCTGAAACCTAAAAACACATTTTCTGTTTTATCTTGCAAACACACAAGTTAATTTGGTTTTAATATCCTTGTTTCAAAGTTTAAAATTCAAACAAGTCCTCATGAAGACATTTTGTACTGCCACACACACACACACGCCCACCCCCGCATACACCCCCCCACACACGCCCACGCCAACACACGCCCACACGCCCACACACGCCCACGCCAACACACACACACACACACACACACACACACACACACACACACACACACACACACACACACACACACACACACACGCGCGCACCCCAACACACACACACGTAGATGAAAATGATACCTGTGTGCTTTAAATGGCTCAGTTGGGCCGAGCTGGAAGGCGCAATTATGTGTAGCCGCCTTCTTGACCTTCTATCTGCCGGCCAATCAAATTGCCTGATGATTATCATATGAGCGATAAGCTCCTTGAAGTAGCCTGCTTCCATATAAATTTGTCTTTTTTTTGCTTTGGTGTGTTTGTCTTGTTCACTTCTGTTTTGCTTCACTTAATTTCTTTCACCTCCTTTTTCTTCATAGACTTTCCATCGTCTTGCTTTTCATCTCTTCTTCTCTGCCTCTTTCCTTCCTCTCTAGAAAAGGTCTCGCAAATATCGATTGATGCCTCTTGAATTTTACTTGGAAATGCCGTACCTAGGCTTATTTAATCAACTGCAGAGCTCTGCATAACTTTGTAGGTTTTGAAATGTTCTATTACTTATATAAAAGTACACATGCGCTATAGCAACACATTGCAAAAGCTCTCACATCCACAAACAGCTGTGTCTTTGATTGAGAATATATATGATTTGATGCTTCCTCCACCGTTTGTCATTATGGAGAAGGTTTGTTCAGGTTGAAGCCTGTTTGTTCACTAATGTTCCTCAATGAACCTCGAAGGCCTTCAGAGAATGTGTAACTGAGATTAAATCACACATTCATGGAGTTTTAAAAATAATTATGTAACTTTTGATGCTGGATTTTATTTAGAAACATGAATTTGTGTAAAACACAATATAGACATTTTTTGAAATAAGACAAAATATAAACAAGCAAAAGACGTCTTTATTTTTGTTCTGAACATTGGGAAAAGTTAGACAAATATTGCCCTTTTAAATCAATAGATTAAAAATTGATTGCACATTTGGTATGACTAGCAGTGTATTTGCTACAAACTTAACTAAATCCAGAATATCAGTATAAGCTGGTTTCCAAATTACCAGGATGTATGCGTATTTTTGTTTTCCATATATGTGTTTAATGAGGGAACCTCCTACCAAATTTTATTTACATAAAAGTCGAATAGAAAGTGCAGTGGTTGTAGGTTAAATGCTGTATTATACATGCTCAATCTAAACCTCTATTGATGAAAAAGCCTTTTGTATTTAAAACATGAACATCTACAATTGATCCATAAGCATATATATTTTAAACAGGCTCATCAAAGTCTTGTAAAAAGATAGAAAATATCTGTTGACCACACAGCAAAGAACTTTTTTTAGCCTTCACATTTTGCATGGCATGTTGAATTGGAGACACCTCAGTGTGGAAGATCCTGTTTAAAACGCTTCATTAGCTTTCAGTGAACCAACATGGAAAATAGTTTGAGAGAGCTGGCATGGAACCGTCTGTTAGAAAGATACAACTTTTGGCAGGAAAATGAAACATGTGCCACATCTGTGCTTGTGCATGTCGGTGGAAAGTTTTATCTAGTCAAATTATGTAGACATACTTCCCACTTTGGGGGATATTTTGGTTCATGCTAGATTGATTATTCAGTATGTAACTTTGCAGATAATTCCTTGCAATGCAGGAGGAAAAAGAGGTTTAATGGATAACATGATTTCTCCAGATTGTCATAAGTTTCACTCTGAGTTTGTTTTGGAAAATGGATAACTTCTTCAAAATTTCAACTTGCAGGTTTTTATCCTTTAGAGCCCAGATTCATCTGCTCCAGTGTGACACCTAGTGGTGGTTTTTGTTTAATTTGGATTCTCATAATAGTCCGTTGTTGAATTTTTTCTGCTGCTTTATTAGGGGGGAGTTATGTTATATAAACACATTAAAAAGCCTCTGCCATATCAAAAAATAAGGGTAAAATGTAGCACAAGAACTAGAGTAAGTGAACAGAAATGTGCATAAAGTTGGACATGTCTTGGTTAGAGGAGCTAAAGCAGAGGTGTGCAGCAGTCCAGTGTCCATCTTCAACCTCTAATCCAGATTCAGATAGTTTAGTTTTCTCTTCAGCCTGTCACCAAGGTCTGCAGGAGCCTGCTAATGACCAGTTCATTTAAATCTGGTGTGTTCAGGCATACAGGACACCAGCCATTGAGGACCACAATTGCCTATCGCTGAACTAAATAAGTAAACAACCACAGAGAAGAAGAAAATAACAAAACAAGAATGAGAGTGAGAAAGGCAGTAAAAATGGTGAATAATCTGTGATACAGTAGGGGGAATGGTAGCTGGTCCCTACCATGTGACAGACTGAATGAAGAATTGAAAAGGTCTAAATTAGGCGCATCATTTCTCACATGCAATTTGACTAAATCAATCTGCATGCGTGTAAGGCAGCCTTGTCAATCTTTTATTCATAAGGCTGATGGAGGAAGAAAACAGAGGGACATGCTGGCTGGCTATTCTTGCCCATACGCCTGTCATTTACATGTTCACACCTAAACCACCCACCCCCATGAAGTCTGTGTCTCATTTGTTCTTTCTGCTCACACATTTTTGGAGTCACTTTGCTCATACAAATGTGTGTGTGGCGTTCGTGTTTGCATACCCATGTGCGTGTATGCATGTCTGGCTCAGAAAGTTAATTCTTTCTGCCAGAAGAAGTCCTGCAGCAAGAGTTTGAAAGTGTCCTCTGCTTCTTTCATATGTGACATGGAGCCAAAGTGGGCATGTAGCCACTGTCTATAGTCCCACACTGTCCAATCACAGTTACAGCTCTGCCAGAAACTGGTTGAGAGTGGTAAGAAATAAAACCCTCCATATTGCCAAAAATAAGTGTAAGATGCTGAAAATAGCCCATTTTTAATGTCTGTCAGACATGCTGTAAATAACCAGAACTAGATTTGACCTTTTTGAAGTGTTAAGATTTGTTGTTGATCGTTTTGACATTGTGACCGGAACAAAGAGGGATTTTCTGGTGACCCTTTCCTTTCAACAGGTGTTACTGTTTGTTTTAGCGAATAAATTCCTACATTTTCCTTTGAACAATTGTCATTTTTAATGAGCCAACATCTCCTGTTGTGCGATTGCCATCGTTATGTTGTTGGACCATCGGCTATTTTTCATGGCAGATTTTGGCTGCAGAAAACATTGACAAATGTTGTTGATAATGAAGTGAAATTTGGAGGTCTTAAAAGATTTCATTTTGGGCGTGTAAACTCAAATCCCAGATTTTGGTTGCCCCAAAAAATAAAAAATTAAAATTAAATTAGCAAAACAAACTAATGAGATAAAGAGAATGCCAGTTTAAGTTTGTGGGAGGCTAAAGATGTTAAATAAACACCAAGTCTACATTTTCTTTTTTTTACCAGGTAAAGGTTGTGATGCAAAAGCATCAAACTAGATAGAGTGTTACAGCAACTCAGTAAATTTATTCTGGTAACCTAATGAGTTTAGTCTGACAATATTATGACTACAGTCTGATATTATTTCATAATATTTATTCATGCAGTATTTATTAGCTTTTTTATAATATTTATTTTATTATCTTAATGTTTCAGCTTTATTCTAGTATGACATTATTCTCATAAAACTACAACTTTATTCTATGAATATTTCAATTTTATTATCATACAACTTTATCCTTGAAAATGTATGACTTTATTCTCATAATTTATTTATTTTTGTTAGCTTAGGCCTAATATTACATTGTATAAAGGATTACGATGCATGCATACATTTAAAGAAAAAATGTATGCATCCCACATTTTTGGAGTTACATTGAGACCAAAATGTGTCAGATTCAAAATTTTGGTCAAAATCTTAATGTAAAGGATGCGGTGAGTGTTGGGATCCTTCCTCTTCTCTGAATTGTCCTCAGATATGAGAGTGATGAATGCAAGGTTGTTTTTATTATGTATGTCTCTGTGTTGCCATGTAATTGACTGGCAACCTGTGCAGGATTCACCCTCACTCACCCAGTGACTGCTGGAGATAGACACTACCCGCCCTGTGCACCATGCATTAATTAAGTGAATGTTGTAACTAAAGAGAACTGCGACACTTTTCTCTAAAAGAGACAAATACAACAATTACTACAACTCTGATGACATTCAGGACAATGAGCAGCCATTTACATCAGTCCTTCTTTATCTCCATTTTCGTCCTTGTCAGCTTAAAATAAAAACATGAAGCAAGTTTTCTTTCCCAGTTCTTCCATGTTCTCTTACTTTCGTCCTCCCACACTCTCAGCATGTTTTCTGTGAGTATTTTGGTTGCTTCTTTTTGTTCTCCATTTCCCCTCCTCACATTCATTTCTATGATACTGCCAGTATTTAGGGCCCTGGTTAACGAGCTATTTCAGCCCCCATTTTCTCTGCTCTGCAGTCACACTGTCAATACTTGCACATGGCTGTCACTCATGCACACACATTAAGACTGCTGTTCTCTCTCTTCTTCCCACTTCTTTGTCCGCTCTCTCTCACTCACCTCCTCATCGTCGACGTTCCCCTTCCTCCTCTCATCCCAACTCTCATCTTCATGCCTCTCGCTTCCACTTTCTCCTGTTTCCTTTCTGTCCTACCCCCTTCTCACTCATTCATTCGCCTGCGTTGCACCATCTGCATAAGCTCAAAGAGCGAGACATCTCCAGTCTTTTCATGCGACCGTCTATGGGGGACTGTGGGGAAAAATGTTTATCTTTTCATAGAAATGCTGCTTGCAGGATCTGCTTATTAATGATAATTAGCTTTAAATCTGCCTTGATGATGCATTTCAATATGCCTCTCACACTGAGATCTGAACCCCCAGGACCTGACTGACGATTTAATTTGGGTGAATATGAAGGCTGGATTGCCTGCCAGATTTATTTGTGATGTAACTGTCAACAGCATACTGAGAGTCTGAAAAACTGTGAAATTGTGAAACCAAAAAAATAAAAAATAAAAAGTCACCATGCTGCCTGACATTTACCCTGATGTTTTTTTCTTCTTTCACAGTTCTTGATCTGACCAAGGAAACAATCTAACGTCCTACTTGTTTGACATGTAATGTTACCTTGATGCTACAATATTGCAGACTTAATAACATTATTTTGTTTCCTTTTTTATTTCTTTTTTAGTACCTTGCAAAAGAATGAACAAATTTGTTACTGTCCAAACTTTTTGTGTTCTAGACCAACACGAAGTAGAAACTTATTAATGAGGGAAGCGGATAGTTTATTTGCAAACTATCTTGTACTGCAGTCACAGCTGTAATTTTTACAGAGTATACAGAAAAAAAACCAGGTAATCCAACTTTTTGAAATTAAATTTTTTTTTGTTAATTTGTAACATTAAGTTTATTGAAGTCAGCAGATTGATTTGATTAATTAATTATGTAAAACAAATCTAAATAAATTTTGACGAATTTAATTCGATTACATGTCACAAATTATTTCATTTTTTAAGTTGGAGCTCTATTCTCTTTTTTCAGTGTATCTGCCATCTCCAGAGACTCTAATTTTCTTCCATTCTTCTTCACAAAATAGATCAAGCTCAGTCAGAAAACATGACATACATCTTTGAACACCAATTTTTAAGTTTTATCAGAGATTTAAAATTCAGAATAGGTCTGAACTTTGACACTGTAAAAATATTTTTTAAATAATATCAGCTTGGTTTTGGAGACAAGGGGAATTAATGTGGGGTAAATCCTGCTGATTCATGCACTGACTGCTATTGTTCATCTTGTTTGAGAAAGTTTAAATGTGTGCATGATCCGGTGTGACAGCATGACCAATCTTCATTATTTGCATCATTTCTGCATTTTAAAAATCATGGTTTCTCTTGTAAATGTTGCTCTATGTATAATAAATGTGACAGACTATCAGCTTTAATTCCCACCACACTGAAAACACATCAAAACAAATTTGTATTCTTGTAATATATTAAAAGCTACACATAAATACAGATGATTGATTTAAATTATTGTTTTAACATTTTGTGATTGGTCTCTGCATCACCGTATATGCAAAAAGCTTTTAAAATGGTTATTTAATCAGTAAATCTGACAGTAACTTTGGTTATTTAGCAGCAGCATAAATATTTGCTGTCTAGAGGATTCAGACAGACTTTTAATTGCTTAAAACTTCTCATGAATGGTAATGTAAGGAGAACTGTGCCAGCTAATAAGTCTTCTGCTCCCATCCTCTCCCCGTCTCTCCATCCCTCCTTTGCTCAGCAGCTCTTTCTCTCCGTTAGCATCGCGTAGCTAATCATCATGAGTGTAGATGGGTATCCAAATGCAATCACAGGCAATTATGCTACTTGCTGTGCCTGTGTGTTTGTGTGTGTGTGTGTGTTTGTGTGGAGTGCATTTGTGTGTGCATTTTAGCCCATTAAGACGTGCTGCACTGATTAACCGCCAGTTCTTGTGCTGCCCAACTGCAAGACACAAAGACAACAAACAAGATGCGCCAAGCTGAGATGCACACGATGCGCTCTGCAGCCATATCCACTCAGGATACGTGTCACAGCCGTGGACAGCAGCACCACAAACAGCTAATTCAGTTGGATTAAATGGTTGATAGAGTGGAAGCACACGTTTTAGAACAACATTCCTAATTTCTACAACATTTTTAAGTGTCCTTGTTACTTTGTTACTTTATTAAGGCTGTTTTCAACGGTTTGTTTTACCGTTATTGATTTTGATTGGAACTTCAGTCACTGCTGTCAGATATTTCATCCATATGGCCTCATTTTGCTAACTTTGGTCCTTATGCCATGCTGCAGTTGTCTCACACACCCTCACCATCTGCTGCACTCTTTTAGTGTTATTTATATGTTAGCGTGATTCTGAACATGAGGCAACGGGACAAATTCTGATTAGACGCTGGTTTACTTGGTGGGATATTTAGTACTATCTAACAGGCAATAACATTTGCAGAAAATGACCATAATGAATCAATGCGTATCTGCAGGAGGTAGCTCATGATTACAAAAAAGGAATGCTGTTTCTGGATTTGACATCGCAGTTAAAAAATAGATTTAGTAAATTAAATTTAATGTCCAAAAGTCTTCTGGAGTCCCAACCTTCATAAAATCCCCCCCCCCACACAGGATCGGATAGTGAGTAAGCACACACTCTTAACCTGTAACACTCTTAATGTTACATGTACAAGTTTGGCATTCCAGTCTTGCTATACCAGATATACCAGCGGTTTTGCCTGCTGTTTTGAGTAGTTTTCCATTAGTTCTTTATTCTTGAGTTTTAATCAGTCCCTGTGGTTAGGCTGTCAAAATCATCTTATATGTTGTTGAACACAACACTTTTTTTGTCTTTAACTATGTTATGAATAAAAAATCCTCAATATTACCAAGAGGGTTCTCAATTTCTTGATTATATTGAATTTTAAATATTTATGCAGCCTTTTTAAATGTCAGTAATTACCAAGATGTGTCAGTCTTTGTATGTTGGGTGTTACTTGTTTAGGTATTTGGATTATTTAAGTGATTCAGTCTGGTGTTGCTTGTCACAGTGCAGCCAGTTACAGTTTTGCATTTGGATTGTGTGTTCTCTGATGGATTTGTGGGAACAGACGCATGCTGTTCGAAGGTATTTAAGGCAATTAAAAAGTATGTGGAAAGGCTATCAGCTGACTCAGATGCTTAAGATGCCTAAGGAATCTTCAAGTGTTGACTAGCTAATAATCGAAGCTATTGTTATTTTCTAGACTTACATATGAAGAAAATCTGGAGGACAGATAAGCATATCCTTAATTTTTAAAGTAAGAAAAACTATTTATTTCTCCAAAATAACTCACAGTGTTCTGTAAAATAGGGGACCTATTCTGTAACATTTCTGCATTTTACAGAATAGGGGACCTATTCTGTAAAATTCCTTTTTGACATGTTTTTATACTTTGATTTGGGTCTTCACTGCTTTTAAACAACTCAAGCGCTTAATAAAACCTGCTCAACCGTTGTTTGGCAATAATTTGGTTTGGTCTCTGGAAAATGAATCGATTCAAAAACCTCCCAATTGTTGAGCCACACTGTGCCATTACTTAGCAACCCCAGCCCTTTACCTAGCATCCAAGTGGTGATCCAGCACATTTGGTCAACTGGTTTTATCGCTGTATGCTCTGGCAAATAACTGCTGGAAAACACAAGTGTTTTGTTGTTGACTTACCATCCAGAAACCACTTTCTGCATTCTTGTTAATTGTGCAGGAGGCTTTTCAAAAATGTATGGTTGCATACTTGTGCAGCTGTTTGCAGCCGTTTTTACCTACAAGTGCAAAAGTTGGTTTGGGGGGAGGGGAGACGAGGCCAGCAGCAGCTTATCTGGATTTAAAGTGACAAGGCGCCCTAAAACGGCTCGTTATGAAAGGAGCTCAAAATAGGAGGAACTGATTAAAAACTCATTATCTAAGAAAGTGCTAGTAATCTACTTATCTGCATTTCGATGTAGGAATGTATTTTGTGCTTGGTATGAGTAGAAATATAATTCACAATATAAATTTAACACATTTGTCATCTATCTGGCTGTGCAACAAACTTTTATTCATCGTCCAGCGTTCAAAACATCCCAGACATGCAATAGAAAGTTTTGCATAACAACCAATAACTGCAAAGTAGATTCTTCAGAAATACTTATTTTGAAGTTAATCAAAGTCGCATGTCAGTCTACTTAAAGCCATCACAGAACATTTGTAATAACATTTTTAGATTCCCTGCAGGAAATGTTGAAGTTGCTGCTTTCATTTCCTCTTGGTGAACATCTTGAGTAGCAATGAAGCTCTGCATTCCTAAAGCGGTACACATGTAGAACATTGTGGTAATGAGGGTTAGCAAGCTCACTGAGCAGCTGTTGAGCGTTATTAGTATTTAATCTTGGAGAGGAGAGTGCTGAGAATATTCGCACTTTGATCAGAGCAAGCGGCCCATCTTCTCCTGTCCTCTCATTTCATTTCCTCCTCTCTTCATTTATCAGTCTCCTCCTCTTCTTCCTCCTCTTTTCTTTGCCTCTCCCACATACGAGCGCTCCCAAAGGAGCCGGAGCTGTTGGTGTCTTAATGGGTAAATTCCTTTCTTTCCCTGGTCTCTCTCTATCTCTGTTTACTTTGTCTTCTCTAAGGGATGATAACTGCTTTATTACATAATCAGAATAATAACTTTATACCAAAGGCTAAGTGTGTAACAGAAATTATTGGTGCCTGTGGGAAGCTTACCTAAAAAAATTATTTTGATTGGAATTCAAAAAGATTTTGAGAAACTACCTACATAGAAAAGGCTAAAGTGTTGTGTAAGTTTGAGGGATAATATTGGTGCCTGTCAGTGAAAATATGGACAGCTGTCCAAAATAAATAAATAAATAAAAAAGCACTGAAAGCCATAGTTTGTGTCATGTTTGTTAATTTTGTATTCTGGGCCTGAGTGTGTGTGTGTTTGTGTGTGTGTGTGTGTGTGTGTGGTTGATAAGTCTTGCTGATGGTGATCGGTCCTCATGATGCCAAACCGGCTGTCAGTCAGCCAGCAAACAGAAAACGAATCTTTAACAAGCTTTATTTCTAACCAGCTGTCAAATCTGAACAGCTGAACAAGTTTGTTCACATAAGTGGGATAACATTTACATTTGTGAACCTTTAAAGGAATATTTAAAATGACTAAAAGTGGGGTCCTTTGATAGTTACCAGTAGTTAGTATCTTACTTTTGGGAAGATAAAGATATTATTGTAATTTTCTAAACTTGTTGCAACTATTTTTGCTATTTTAGGCATTATGTTTTATTTTTATTTTATTTTCCTGGATTCGTAGACTTTTTTGAGTTTCTCATAAGTTCAACTGGATTGATGCAAAAGACTTAAAATTAATTTATAACATTTTTTCATGTCTTCCAAACTAAATATGGGTCTCGTTAGCATTTTTATGCACTTTTGTTTATTTTTCTTACACTACTATTTTATTGTAATTTCTATTTTTTATCTTTTCAATCCACAAAGTTCAAAATTGATTAAAATAAAATTTTATTAACAGAACAAACTTGTATAGGAGGGAAACAAACAATTTTTTTTAATAGTGATATTTTAACAATCATATGTTACCTTTTAAGGGGTTACAAATTTCTGAATATTTATTTAAGATAAGGACAGAAATCAATATCTGGGTAAGTTGAAAAACTTGTTGATATGTAATATTTTAAGGCAATCTTTGAAGGGTGGTTTTTGTGTCTAAAGAACATATGTGGAGTAAAAAAATTTCAAAATATGCATTCCCTGTTCAGAAATTATTTAAAAAATGCACACAGGGGAAAATATTTCAAACAGCAATCGATCCAAGAGTTTTATCTGAATTTTCTACTGAAATCTTCTTGCACACTTCTTTTCCCCACCAAATTTCATTGAAATTCAACAGACACAGGTCACACACCTGCCTTGGCTCTTAATTTTAGTGAGGGGAAAATATAGGTGACAAATGACAAAGAAAAAAAACTACTTTGGGTTCAGAGGAGGAAGTCAGTAACCACTGAGTCAGAGTGAAGCCAGGGCTTTGTGTAAGGTGGCGACGACTTGAGAATAAAAGAATACATAAGAAAAAAGAGCTGGCTGACTGGTCCCCTTTAATTAAAAGATGATAAGTGGCTGTGCTGCTGTTGCTCCAATTTGTTTGTTACACAGTCTTTGAATAATTAATGTGCAAATACTGTTGCGGGGTTCTTTTAAAAATCCTGATAGTGATTATTTTAAATTGCTTGGCATTCATTCATCATGTCCAATGAATAGTTTTTAGAGAATAAAAGAAGCTCAAGCATGGATTACACAAGTTCTTTAAAAAGAGAATGCAGTCATGTGAAAAATATAGCATACCCTGTGAAGGCATGTGTGTGTATGTGTGTGTTTTACATATTTATAAATGTGAATATTTAATGTTAATTAGCATTGCTGAAAAAACATATTCAGTGAAGATGGGTAAAATTGCAGAAACATTCAAAATGTTAGGTTCACATGATTTGACAGGATTTTAATGTGAAAAGTGGAAGCTTCCTTCAGAATGAAACAGAACAAGTTTAATGTTGACGGTGGGAAGCATTTGGTCTGTAACAAAAAGATTAGCTTGCTGGAGAGAGTAGACAAAGATCAGCACAACATTGTTCTTTTAACAAATGAGTCTAATATCAACTTATTTGCAAACCAGAACACAAAAACACATGAAAATCAAAATATTTACATCTTATAATTCTTCCCACTATGTGTTTGAGAGAATCTGAATTTATTAACATAAAAGACACAGAGTTACTGTTGTAGTGTTACGTTTCATCCAGAGATTTTTATTGAAAAGTGTAATTTGCACAGTTGCACAGTGGGGCAGTAATTATGTATCTGATGATTGCATTTCAACAAGTAAACATTTCAAAGGTCACAAGATACAGTTCACTTTAACTTTAGGCAGACTATCTTTATAGGTTTGCACTTGGATATCATGATGCTATTTGCTCTCTAACAAAACCTCAAAGGCCGTCTCAAAACTGTTGGATTTATTTTGACACTAAACTACCCAACAGTCAACTCTTTCTGCTATTCAGATGATTTCTCAGGAGGATTTGTGTGCCAATTGGTTGTATTTAGGTCCATCAGAGTAAGTGGAGATGAAGAGCAATGCATATACACATATATACAATATATACAGCTCTGGAAAAAATGAAGAGCCCACTGCACCGAACCCCATTGAAACCCTCATGGTTATGCCACTAAATACTGATCTCTGAATCTTCCTGAGTTAAAACATTAGTATTGTTGTGTCTCAATGAATATAAACTTGTTTTCTTTGCATTATTTGAGGTCTGAAAGCACTGCATATTTTTTTGTTATTTTGACCATTTCTCATTTTCTGCAAATAAATTAATAATTTTGCACGACCAAAAACAATGTGTCAATGTCCCAATTTCTGTTTTACATTTTACATTTACATGGAAGAGATCAGAACCAAAATAGTGTCTGTAGTGTAGTGGCACTAAGTAAGAACTTTTTAAGAAGTTTTATTGATTTTATTCTATTGCACAAAGAAATGGATTTAACATATTTCCATTTAATATTCATCATTAAATAGTTTTTTCCCCAATTTTATTTACAAATGAAAAAAATCCATTCTTTTCCATACATGTCATGGTTTTGCACTGCTTTGTGTTGTAGATCACATAAAAACCTTCATTTGCACAACAGCAGAGACTCCACAATAACAATGTAGAGACACGTACTAAACTATGTTTATGAAAAAAACTTTTTTGGATGATATTGCGTTGTGTGTGTTTTTCTTTTCTACACAAGCCTTTTCATTCTTCTGTTGCCTTACTCTCTTTACTATATGACAGCTAAGAAGCCAGTTGTGACAGTGTTAAACTTTAATTGCCATGGGAGGTGAACCATTGATTTTATTCCTCTCAACTTTGACTCCTGTGATGTGTGCCACTGCACGGGGGATCAAGAGGCGTCACCAGCACCGGGGATCAAGCCGAGACAGGCAAAGCAGGTAAAAAAGGAATCAGTCAAACAATAGACAGAGATGTAAGAGGACCAAGGAACAGTCTGAAAAACAGGTAATAAGAGACAGCAAAAAAAGAGTTGATGAAAGCAAAGTGGTTGGTTAAGCCATGCTTTGTGTTTGCTTTTCTTTTGCCTGTTGATCAAGGCTTTCTCTTTGCTGCTTTGGAACAGCAAAGCAAATGAAAATGAAAGGAAAATGTAAAATCACTGAAACCATGATTACTGACTGATTGACACGTTCTGTTGATGTTATAACTATGCTAATCACCAGAACTCAGTGCTGCATGAAAACAGACATTCATCCACCGCACAAACAGTCACAACCAGCAGGTGGCGTTAAACTACATCATGGTCCAATTATCATGACTGAGTTTATGTTTCATTGCATCTAATGTAAAAATAACACAATAACTACACATTAGAAGAAAAAATATTATACTGCATGTAACACAGTGGTGGTAGTGTGATGGCACCAAAACCTGGACTACTTGTCATTTTTGACTACTTGTGAATTATGCTCTTTAAGTCCACCATCGGTTTGTGACTTTTAGATTAAACAATTTTGTACAAAGATCCAAACACTTTAGTAAAAACTATGAAAATAAAAAAGATTAACAAACACAAGGTTTTGAACTCAAAGTTCAGACATAAATCTGGCATGATTTTAAACAGGGTTTTTAATGCTGAAACCCTTATAATATGCCTAAATAAAACAGTTTTGCCACAAGTGGGTCAAAATTTCTCCACAGCTATGTAAAGTAATAACATAGCTGTAACTTGATGGCAGTTGTAATGTTGATGGATGTTGAAGTTTGATCCAAAACAATTAAGTATGACACACAAAAAAAGGCAAATTTGCAAGGGGTTCTTTCACAGCACTGTACAATACAAATCACATAACGATAAAAAGTAACCTAAAAATATATGACATTTATGTTAGATAGCAGAATAAAATGACTAAATACAGTACAGCAAGGGAACATATAATGGGACACACAAGTAATAAAATCCAAATCAAAGTAGAAACATGAACAGATTAAATCTCACTCTAGGCCATTAAAAATAAATTAAGAGAGGTCTTGAGCAGAGGGAGGCCTGAGGCTGAACTAAATGAACATAAAAGCAGGTCTTTTAGGTTGTTTTCAAATGATCTTGCTATTGGTATAGAGGCAACAAAAAGTGACTGAAGAGTTGTTGATGACCCTGAGGCAGATTGTAGAATTAACAAATCAGTAAAGATTTGTGAAACTATAGTCCACTCAGGGCATTAAAAAGCTGTTTAATTTAAAATCAATTCTGTATTTCACCGGGAGCCAATACAGACTGAACAGGAGGGGTGTGATGTTGTGTGTTTGCTCTGACTAAAAGCTCAGCTGCTTCACATTTTCCTCATGTGAAGGATAGAAAGGCTGGAGTGGTTCAGTAACATGTAATACAGTAAATTAGTGATCCTGGAAAATGATAAAAGGAAGGATATCTGTTTTTCAGGTCCTGATAGGGATACAAGTAGCATTAATAATGGTTTTTATTTGACTTTCATTGAGTTGCTAAAAGCCACCATTTACAATACTGAAGGTTTGTTTGTTAAAAAATCCATTTACCACATTTTTATATGCCTTAGCTTAGAAATACATGAATAAAATAATTCTTCTTTGCTAAAAACTATGTAAAGGACGAGACAAACTCTTGTTTAACTTTTATCTACTCAATGTTAGTCTCTTAGATAATAAACATTTCTAGAATTTTTCAGACTTAAATAAGGGTCAAAATGTTCCTAAAATATGAGGCATATTGTATTTTACAATAAGTACAACAGTGCTTGTTTACCAACCACATTTCTTGCTAAAGATGCATAAAAAATTCTAAAAACAGTATTTACATATTCTCATACTAATAAAATTATTTAAAACATATTTGAGCACATTTAGTCAGTGTGGAAATTTGTAAGAAATAAATGTTCATATTTAATGTTTATATATTTTTTACAAGTCTGGCTCATGTAGCTTAAATTTTATTCTTTAAATTTTACCAACATAGAAGTATTACATTGGATTCCTGGTTTTGCAGCCACCAGTAAATAGATAAAATCACTGAATATTTAAGACCCTATCTAAAAACTCATATAGCTGTCTACTTAATAGGTCCATCATCAATAATCCCTCCATATGCACTAATATGCACATTGGAAACTGTGTTAGCACTGCTGTAGAAGCTAATATTTAGTTTTGGTTTATCTTCTTAGGGGTACAGCCAATCAGTACAAGTGGCGCTTTTGGATTGGTTGTTTTTCAGACTTAGAGCTCATTATCAAGGATAATAGACCTTACCACAGGGGCCACTTTTCATTGGCTGATGCCCATTCTACGTGGTCACGTGCGTGGCCGTCTCACAGACACACGCTTCCCATTAGCTAAGTACAGCATAATGGCAGAACTGATACAACTTCTACACCTTGAAGCCTGTCTGCTACACAGTCTTACGTTAGCTAAACAGATCAATGTGCAATGTGTCTGTATCTGACATACACTAAAGATTTTATTTTAGCAGAAAAGGCTTTGGACTAAACTGTTACTCATGTTAGCCACTCTAGCAACAAGTACAGTGTATCAGGCCTCGGCACACGCAAACATTTGCCAGCAAACCACAGGAATCACCCACTGATTTCAAAAGTAACCTACAAAACGATGAATGTGCTGGTTTGTTGCATTTGGAAGGTTTTTGAAATGACAAATTTTCCAAGCACCAAAAAACATAAAAAAAAAACATTTTTCGCAGAAAAAGTGTTTTTTTAAAATTTTTTTATTTTTATGTTTGGGCTGTTTTAAGAAGCAGTAGAGACACAAATTCAAGTACAAAAACAGGCTAAATATAATTTTTAACTGAAGTGTAGCAAGCCAAACAACAGGTAAAGCACCACCAGGCAGATAAATGGGCCCTTCAATCTTGTCTTCATGATGTCTTTTCTTGTGTTATCTCTCTACCCATGTCCTGTCAAGTGTGTCCTGCCTGTTGTCCTCTCCACCTCACATCAGTAAATGCTCAACTTTTCTAAGGTCTTTTAACCCCATTCAGCCAGCGATTATTGGTACATAAGCTCACACACTCTCTCACACACCCTGAGGTTGTACTGTTACTCACCAGTGCATGCAAAATTTTACCTGAGGCAGCTGAAGCTCCCTGCTAACAATAGCTGGAGGACATTATAAACAAAGCTGAGCACTTTCCTCGCCTTTCTGACTCTGTTTTCTCCAGGCGGCTCTGCTGTCCTCTCTTCTGTTTCTCTGTCTGTCTTCTAAGCTTTTTCCTCTTTCATCCTTCAGATCCTTGCCTGTCTCTTCTCTTTCTCCCCTGGCTCTCCTGTTACATTTGGTCCCATCTGTTGGGAGAATACAAAATAATGTTGAAGCTGCATACTGTAACGGCATAAGGACTGAGGCAAAAACAATCTGTGGGGTTTTAACTGGATCCAGGTGTAACGCCTGGGTACTTCACCTTCAGGTTTTATGTAATACCTACAATAAAAAAAAAAAAAAAAAATAAACAAACAATAACTAAGGGGTTTGTTCAAGCTTGTGCACAACAACTGTGAAGAACACTGAGGGGCATTAGAGTGTGACATTACGTGAGCAAATATAGCAGCTCGGTGTGAGTTTTTATGTTTCTTCCTTCTCTGAATCCTCTCTGTCCAACTTTTATGTGATGAGATGCGTGTAAGTTTTGAAAAGAAGGCGACAAGCAGTTGTTTACAACCTTGAGTTCCTCTGGAAGTCAGAGCACATCCACAGTCACCACCACCAATCACCCAACTCCTCCCTTGTGTCTGGCAACACTGCAGGATATCCATGCATTATGGCCTCGTTTTCACCTCAGCCTTAATAATCAAGCATACCTAAAATTTTTCACAAAATAAATTGGATTTTTTTTTTAAAATCTAGAGCTTGAGAGCTGTGCACAAAATCAAAGTTAAAGCAAAAGTAGTCTGAAGTTTCTGGATGCAATGTAACTCAAATATGTTACATATCTTTAGGCGACAAGAAAAACTGACTGAGTGTCAAATATGCAGGGCAGGAAGACATATCAGTTAAATAATGAATGGATTGAAGTGATATGGATTTGTTAAGCAATCAAATTAAATCTTTGTGACCTTACAAAAACCGATGAAACAAAACTAAACTAAAAAGTAAAACATTGAGAGAAATGTTAGTAAAACTTTATTGCCTGAATGTCTATTGTCATCTGCTGTCCATCGTTTTGCTGGGGACATTTTCTGGCCAATGCCAGCACAAAAAGCCCCGCTAAGGAAGAGTGTGAAACTGTCCTCCAGCTAATGAGCATTTACCCTCATTATTAGTTCAGTTTCCCAAAGATACCAAAGCTTGGATAAAAAAAACTAAGGCTTTATGAGAGATTTAGCTCTTACATAGTATCAGGGGTTAAGAGGTGCTAAGTTCATGTACAAAAGAGCAAAAACTTCAGAAACTGGAAGAGAAGGAGAGTGAGGTTTTTTAAACCTTTGTCACCATCCTCTTCACTGTACATGCCAGCAACCTGTGACAAACAAACCATGTTTGTCACACATTTTGAATTTTCTTTGCTCTTACTGTACCTATCATCAGGTTAAAGCTAACTCTTAGTGTTGTCTCTCTTATTTTAAAACGATGTTCTCTTGTCTTTCCAACCTGATAGGACTCAGCCTCTGTTTCATTTAATGTATAGTTATGGAAAAATGCTATAGTTTTCTTGGAGTTCAAAGTTCAACCTGTCGGCTGTTTGCAGCCACTGGGATGATTTATGACTGCAATTGAGGAATGGCACAAACTTTCAACGATAAATTAAAATCATCGAACAGAGCGTGGAAAAGGTTAGGTGCATGTTTTTTATGATTTAATTTTATTTTGATAGTAAACATGAACCCAGACACCCAATGACTTTTACTCATACATTATTATTATTATCGTTATTATTATTATTATTATTATACTCTGTAAAATACATCTAGAGACAGCAAAGGCAGCTTGACCTTGACATTTTCCAAACACAAGACATAAAAACATTTTGTCATTTGCCAAAAATACCCTTTTTACTTTTTTGATCATAGTCTATGATCCACAAAAATTATTTTTGTTTTACTAAGATATTTTATGTTACGTGTATTAAAGAATTGGTAAAATAATAAATTTAAAAAACTGTTTGTTGATCCTCTTGTCAGGAATGGAACCCTGACAATTCCTGTGTCAAGGATTAATAGCAATGATGCAGTGAAGCAGAATTGCACAAATGTGTTTCTACTTATCAAGCTGCATTTTCTTTAAAATATTTTACAAAAAATCTGCAAATAATCTGGAGTTATGTTCAATAGAAAAAACCTGCAAATACTGAACTGCAACTAGTTGGGGGTCCACAGTATGTATTGTAAAAAATATTAAATTTCATGTATTTTTATTGAAATTGCCACTAGTGCCACCAACTGTGGGACTACCACTAAATAAATGTCCTCAATTTAAAGGCTAGATTTTTCTAAAGTCTTCTGTGTGAAATTGTGCTACTATACTAAATTATTCTAAAGATTTCATTTTAGTGGTTTTAACACATCTTTACCAGGTGCGCTATGTTGATTCCATTCTGTTACTGTAAGTAACTTGTCTCAAACATTCATTTTTTTATCTTACTTTTTAAGGAATAGTGATAAAGTTGAGCTTTACCTTCTCATTTTAGTTTTCAACATCTTTCTTTTTAATGTCTCCCTCCAGGTGGGGATAAAAAGCCCATGGCTGCCGTATAAGGAGGTAAAAATACACCACTGTATCTTCTTATACTGTATATCTGTCAGGAAGCGGTGTGGTGAAGCAGATGCAGCGGACCCAGGAATGATGAATATGATGATTTAATGATGAAAACCAGTCAAAACAACGAACAGCAGGCACACGGAAACACTGACGACAGCTAGACTAGACATTGACGAGGACCCGACGAGGAACAAGGAACACAGGTGGAGTTAAATACACGGGAGGGTAATCACAGAGACGAGACACACCTGGGAACAATCAAGGGGAGGACAGGACAACGAAGAAACTTAAGGACACAGAAAACTCTAAATAAACACAGAAAAACACAGATCCTGACAATATCTCCTTTAAAATTGTATCCAAGGACAAAGGTGAGAGCCTGGTAATTCTCTTGGAAACTCACCACAGAGTCTTCGTGTTAACTGCACAGCATCGCCTTGCCAAGATGTGATGCGGCTTGTCAGGATTCCCTCTGTGGGCCTTTGTGAAAAGGTGATGATGGAGGGTGGAATCCTAACATGCAAGTCTCCTGGAGGAAATGCATCCTCTGCTGAAACATCATGGTCAGCTGTGTGGTGTTGAATGGACCCTCTGTGAAAATCTGGTTCCATGAAGGATTAAATTGTGAAGCAATATTGTACACCGTGTGGGCAAATAGAGAAGAGATAAAAGCAATTATTCTGTAGTCTAAAATGAATCGATCAAGTTTTAAATACCAATTTCTTGATAACTGGGATAATATAAGCTGCAGATTGTAACTTTTATAATTTTTTATTTTTTACAATATTTATTGAAACTGTCACTATTTCATTATGGTATGAGACTGTCTGTGAAAGAGTCGAGGTCTTCTGCCTTCTCCCAGTGCAAGCTAAAAACAACCAATAGGAGCCAGGAGGAGAGTCTAAGAGTGTGTGGAGCTGCTCCCCCACTTAGCTCCTCCAAACTAGCCAGCAGCAATTAGTAAACATCTGGTGGAACTGTCCATCAGCTGAGCTCATCATACGAGCTACAAACAGTGAAATGCTGGTAAAAATGCTGCTAAAGGGCTAATACAGGAGCGTTTTTAAAGATAGAGAGGCCCAATGTCAAAGCGTTACATTACAAAATCAACTTTCTTTTATGTCAGATTTGATACATCATTTTCTCTAACAAGTGAAGTTAACATAGTTACCTGATTGTGTTATAAAAAGGAAGCATCAAGATTAAAATTCTTAATTCAAGTCAGTTTAACTGGTGCAGAAATTCTGTTTTTGCAGTACAGAATGTTGCATAATATCAGTTTTTACCTATTTATGGAAATTTGTCATATTGATCAAATCATGGCACATTTTTCCATGTGTTTCTGGAGTTCTTTAAATGTCTTTAGGACACATAAAACAGAAATGTGTGGCTTTTCTTTGAGCAACTGTTCCGTAAAAGTCAGATCAGAGATTTAACTAATGCATCTTCACTGCTTATCTAAGGTTGGAAAGTACTGAGTTGTGCCATACTTACAGTGAGATGATGGATTTGACAGTAATCTGTGGTATGTTCAGAGCTTTGAGTGCTTTACAACACAACACTGCGTTAAGCTTCTCCACAACTTTGACCCTGACCTCTTGGTAACTGGTTGCACTAGATTTAATTTTCTTTTACTTAACTATATGACACAAAGCTATGTTGGTCTAAAAGAATAAAATCCCAACAAAATACACTGAAGACAGTGAGAAAATGTAATTTTTCTGTGTATGAATTCTTTTTACGTTACTGTAAAGTGGGACCCAGTTTTTCTAAAGCAGTGTTGCTCTACCCTGCTCCTCAGGGACCATTCTCCTGCATATTTTAGGTGTGTGTCTGTTCCAGCACATCTGATTCAAATTATAGTATTACCTTCTGCATGCCATCAAGAGTTGCAGAAGGCTGTTAATCACCCATTCATTCAGGCCTTCGTGGCAAAAGGAAAACTCCTATAACATGCAGAGCAATGGTCTCTGAGGACCAGGATTGAGAAAAATTATTCTAAAGCAACGCTTGCATTTTGAGAAAAATGAGAATGGATTCTAAAAAAAGTGCACAAAATGAAAACAACTGGAAATAGACATTGGATTTTCCTGGTGATGAGGTGGTTATTGTGTGATTTTTCTGGGTTTAACGAGTGTTTTTGTCATCTCAAGATAAAATCCACAGCAGAAAAAAAGTAAAGATAAAGATCGAAGCATCCCTCAGTTTGTTATTTACTTGCTGAATGTTTATTCTCATTCGTGCTGGGAATTAGAAATGGACTTATTCCTTCACAGATGTCAGACATTTAATAAAATCCCCCGTTCCTAAGGCAACAGAGGGTTTTTATAATGCACATTGTGGTGGAAAAGCTCCAGAAAGCAGGAAAAGAGTAAAGAAAAAGTTGAGCAACAAGAGAAAGGAGGCGCAGACAGCAGAGATGGGTACTTCTTTTCACACACGCTGACATCTGATTTCCCCCTTCATTTGAGCTGTGATGGAGGAACGGACAGCTTGTGTTATGTGGCTCCCAAAAAGCCCCATTACAATTAAACACAATATGTGTGCAAGTGTGCTCTACTCAGCAGGTACAGCTGGTGATTTCAGCGGGGAAATCAAAACGGTGCTGAGCAGGACCTGATTTGAGAGCAATGACCCAGAGACACACACACACTCACATGCCCCCCCAACCCCCACACACACACACTTGATTGTAATAGCCTTCCAAGACATATTGGACAGTTACCAGCTCCTATTACGATCGGGCTGCTATTGTACCCCAACACCTTTCCATGACAGTAAGTCCTAATAGAAGCACAGAAATAAAAGCCTTGTGTGTGTTTATCTGTGTGTAAGAGCTGCGCTGTAATCAGTGGGATGCAGTGTGTCGGGTTTGAACACGTGGAATGAAGTTACACCTTTATGTTTTCTCTCAAGTTTCTCAGTGAAGAATATAAAACCAACTGGATCAGGTATCAGGTTTCTAAATATGTGAATATGAACCTTTCTTGTTTTTACTATTTTTGGCTTTTTGTACCTTTCTGGTCTTTTGGGTATAATAAATAAATAAAATTAATAAATAAAACAAATTTTCAGTTTTCATCTGTAGAAATCTAATAAAGCATATTATATCTCCACATAGAAACATATAAATTTGCAGAATTACATAAAATCAACTTTGAGCTTTATATCATAGTCAACTAAATACATGACAATTTTAGCCAGGCATGGATAAGTAACCCAGTCATCAGAGTTGGGTAGTAGCTACATACTTGAGTAACTTTTTGGAAACAATGTACTTTTAGGAGTACAAGGTGGGCCATAAGTTTCCATACATAGAAAAAATAAACATTTTATATTGGGCAACCGTTTTTATTTCTGTGGGACTCTGTAATCTCTGCAAGTCGTGGACCACTTCGAGGTTGATCTGCAACATTTCCAGTTTTCTGAAACTTGAAAATAAGTTTTGCCACAGTGTCGTGTGTGATGCTCGTTCCATGTTTTCTGTTAAAGTTTCGTGCAACCAGGCGACTGATTCCCGATCCAGCCATCAGTATAATTTCAATTCTTTGCTCTTTTGTCAAACGCATCTTCTTGGGTATCTGAAATATAAAAGAAATATACATTTTACATGTTTCTATGTATGGAAACCTATGGCCCACCCTGTGTTTTTACTATGCTGTAATTTTTACTTTTACTTGAGTAATTTTATGTTGAAGCATTGCTACTCTTGCTTCAAATTTCAAATTTCAGTAGATATTCTACCCACTGAATGAAAAAACAAATATATTTTAACCAAATATTCACCAGACGCAGAGACACACCTGTTGTTTTTGTGAAATTTGATCATTGTTACATTGAAAGAAACTGATTTGGAAAGATTTTCTTTTGCCTTATTTTGTTATTTTTTGTTACTTATATGAATTATTGTCATTTTGGTCCTTAAACTGCAAAAATTTACATATTTTATATGTAAATTTTTAATTTTATATTTTGGTCCATTTGATGATGTAATTCATAAATATTAAATGATTGATAATTTACTCTGTTACTCAGTACTTGAGTAGACCTTTTAAAAAATACTTTTTTAGTCTTACTTGAGTAATTTCTTGGACAGCTACTTTTTTACTTTTATTTGAGCAAAAATAGTTTGAAGTAGTTCTACTTTTACTTGTTTACCATTTTTTTCTGCCCACCTCGGCCAATCATAACAATTACAAACAGCTTCTTATTCAACCTTTCTCCTTAGTTCAGAGGTGAAACTTAACTAACCCCATTTCCTTCTGTTTCCTCAGTATTCTTCAAACTTCATGGCCAAATGCTCTCAGTTTTGGAGAAATGTTCTGTTTTCACACATGCTGACGTATGGCACCGATGTTTCATATGTTCTTTCCTTACTGATTTTACATAGAGCCATGGTGTACGTATATGGTGTGTTATATAGTCAGAGTTTGCTAACATTTCATCAGATTGCTGCACTGTGACAACAGTACTATGCATATTCTGAAAAACTACAGCGCATAAATTTCCCCCTAAATTTTAAAATCTTTACATCTGCTCAGTAGGTGACCTCACAAACATTAACTACTAATTGCTTTTCGACATTTTCAACATTCTCTGCATAGTGGGTGAGAAACTAAAGAGCGTTTTATTTCACATTGTTTACATTTCTTTTTAATTATTTTTTTTAGCACAACACTGAAGTTTAAAGGCAACGGCCTTTGGATAAATTAAGCTATATTTAATAGTTCAGCATGTAAATAAAATAAAATAAAAAAACACCAGCCCTTCAGAGACAAGGTGAAATGTGGCTGTTTCTGGAAATGACCCGAAACAGAAGATTATTAGATGGTTTGTAAAACAATACAGGGCCATCCCACACACAGCTTCACATCTTTAAGTGCACGCACACCCCTACACGTTGTATGTCTTTCTATCTCTACAAGGACTTTGCATTGACTTTTATTTATTTTTCATTTATTTATTTGACTCTTAACCTAAACTTATTCCAAAAACAACAGTTCTTCTTATGCAGTCGGTCCCCACAATGTAGTATTTGTTAGGCAAACGGTCCTTACAAAGCATAAAATACAAGGCCACACACACTCACACAATTGTTCAATTACCTCAGACTTTATTGATTTTCATTCACACTGGTGTGCGCACACACTCTTTGTCTGAGTGTGTGTGTGATAGTACAGAATGCTATAGTGAATAGATAGAGGTAATTGAATGTTAGGGAGACTCGGAGAGTGAGTGTGTGTGTGTTGGAGAACCTTTAAAGTGAAGAGATGGAGGTAATCTGTATAAGTGCTTCTACGCTCTAAAACCTTTAAAAGCCCTGTCTGTCCAAGATTTACCTAAGAGTGTGTGTGTGGGTGTGTGGGCGTGTATGTATTTGTGTGTCTCAATGACTCAGTTTAACTTCAGGTTCATCTTAAAATCTATTTTCAACAGCCATTAAAGCAACCGGAATAGAGAGAGAAAAACTTTTACACCAATTACTGTAAATAGGAGTAAAGTTGCCTGTCTTTCCATGTCAATGGCTTTGAAACATTAATATCATATTGTTACACTACAGAAGTTCATGTTGAATAAAGAATAAAGCAAAAAAACAAAAACAAAAGTTTATTGTGTTCCAGGAGATTTTATAGCAGGATTCAGTAACTAAATTACCCTGAGTTGTAAAAGTGCTGAATATGTCAAAGAATTTGATGCTTTTAAATTTGCCCCTGTCTCTTTAAGAAGCTCCTTCTCTTTCCAACAATCTGCACATAAAGATGTTTCTCCATAATGATGTTTGCAAGTCTTTTTAGGAGCGTTAGACTCAGAAGAAGTTCATACAATGAGGTCGGCAGACTCACAGTTTCATCAGGTGTTTGCTAATTGCTGCTGTTGCTAGTCTGGAGGAGCTGAGTGATGGAAGAGAAGGAGATTTTTGCAAGCAAGCTTTAAAGCTTTTATGCACCCCTGAATGGTTGGAACGGGAGACCATAACATTATAACATAATGTAAATCTAAAAAAGAATTTATTTAGTGTTTGTTTTGGTTTTATGTTCTACGAAACTTTATTTGAAATTTAGATTTATCCTCATAGGGTCATTCAACTGAATGAATTTTCAACATATTTTGGAAACTCTTGATTTAAAAACGAAACCTTTACTTTATGAATACACTCCACCATCTTTGACCAACACCTTAAATGCTTAAATAAGTCAGGGAAAATGTATTCATTCTTGGTGTTTAGTAAGGCAATGTAATTTTAAAAGAAGTAGCAGAATAGGAAGGTTTCCTTGAACAGAAAAAGAAAAAAGAAAAAGTTTGTCTGAACTTAGAAATTCTGCCAAAAATGTATGTTGTTTAAAGTGACTGCAGACGTCAAAGTGTATTAGTTTTAAAATACAATTTGTCTTTTTACTCCAAGCAAATAAATAGAATAAATACCTTAATGCTTTACCTATAGACTCTCCCTGCTAATTGTTTGGTGTCGTGAAAACTACTCAGAGAATCTCAGTAATTTCAGAAGTCATGTTTTAGTTTTAGTCATGAACTCATTTAAGCTATTCGGATAAATCAAGCAGCTAAAAAAACATTTAAAATGTTCCATTATTTGTAACCAAAATATTTAAACCTTATTTTAAAATATTTCAATACGAACCTACGTACATCAGATGAACGTGTTGTTCTAACAGTGATTTATTATCTGCCTCCTGCTGTTCAGTGCATGTTTGCGTTTAGGTTCAAAGCTGCTTAAAATGCATCGTGTGTTGTGTCTGAAACAGGTCATGGAGCGTCAACAATGGAGAGAGATGAGTTCCACATCAACGGTTCAGCACTTCACTCCCTCTGTCTGTCTTTTGTTCCTGCTCCCTAAAAACCTGCTCACTTCTATCATTTTTCATCTCTGACTGCTTTTTAAATGTTTTAGCTATTTTATTTTCTATGTCCACCCAACCTTTCTCTCTTCTCTTTATGGTTTTCTGTCATCGTCTTCTGTCATTTCTCTCCGTGATTTTACTTTTCCCTTTCTATACTTTCCCTTTTCATTTTCTGCCATGGTAGATCTAGAGCAGACAGATGCTGAAATGTTCAGCTCCTTCTAGGTCTGATTCTGGCCTGTTTGGGGTTTTTAGTCTCTAAAGACTAAAAGGACACAGAAACAAAATATTTCAGTAAGGACTCGACAATATGACTGAAAACGTATCACAATATAAACATTTCACATCAGTTGATATCAGTAATTATTGTTTAGTTTTTTTTTTTAAATGTCTGAAATACTGCGTGAACTTTCCTCTTTTATCGAGTTGTTGTTTATTTTCAAGCAGGCACGTTGGAGAAAACTCAAATTGCTACTGCGCAAGTGACTCAACATGTTGTTGCTAGGCAACTATACAGTGAGTGAGTTAGTTGAGGCCACCAAACTTTCTGTGAGAGGTTGAGGAGCTAAAGCCTTTCCTCTGCCTACATCCCTCAGAATGCTGTGCGGTTAATATTCTATTTGACGTATTATCTATTGATATTGATGACGTGTTTATAGCGGTATATATTTTTATTGATTTATTGTCCAGCCCTAAATTTATTAAGAGTCAACATTAGAGTCTGACATTAGAGTGAAAAGTCTACAAAGTGTATTATTCTGCTAACATTTAACTCAGGAGCATATTGAGACAAAGTGCATCAGATTAAATTAAGTAAAATTCAATCTGAGTGACCACAGTGTAAATTTTGATTGGATTTAATGCTATCTGAAACTCATGTATTTAAATTTTTAAATGGTTGGAAAGCCACTCATTGGTCACTTAGTGATCAGGAAGCCTGATTAAATACCTGAACCTCCTCAGCTGTAATCTGGATGTTGACGGTTCTCATCTTATCTCCATGGTTGCAGGAAACTGATTTCAACTGATTTCAGCTGTCTCTATCCTGGATCTGAAGATTTCTGTCATAATCCAAATCTCATTACCATGTTGAAGTGGTGGAACCGAGTTGAAGTAGTAAAGCAGCCACTTTTTAAACTGTAAAGACTTTAAAGGAGTTGCACCTTTTTAAGACGTCTGGTGGTATATAAAAACATACATTCTCATCTCTACCCCAGACCAGAATGCCTTCAAACATCTTAGACTGTGGTAGTGAGTAAAAACTCTCAAAACAGCAAAAGTCCTAACCACTACTACTACTATTGCGTTACCAACTTAGTTTATGTTGCCAACCCACTGAATGTTGTCACCTTAGCAAATTTGTCTTTATTTTAACATATCAGACCTCTCTTAATGTAACTTTCCTCCAAACTAGCAACATTTTCTGATGTATTACTTGATATTAAATGCTCTGATGTGAAAGCATGTATCAATATACCAATCTCCATTAAAAAGCCATTTTAGTCCCACTCTGCTGCAGTCAGAGAAGGGGACTTTCACCCCTCTGTGCCAAGACCGTAAACAAATTATGCATCTGGATGGTCAATTTGTACTCTTGATTAAGACGGTAATAAAAAATGTTTGAAAGTTAGCGCTTGTAGTAAATGATAAGATGATAATTATTGACAAGCCACTATGTTTAAGCCAATAACATATTAAGAAATAAGTTAATACATTTTGACTTGTTATCACGTCTTGTGATTTTATGATGTCTGAATGGAATAAATTGCAATAAGTAGTGGAAAAATATCTATCAATCACATCAAATCAATCAATCAATCATCAAACACAGAAACACAATGCAACATAGAATTAACAATCAAAACACGACATTAAGTCAGGTTCCATCAATAAATTTGTAATTGATTACGTTTCAAATACAATCCTAAACAATGACCTATACATATAAATGTGGTCATTACACATATGACCATATATACGTGGTCATTACAGCAACCTTAAAAAGCTGCTTCTTTATCATCATTATTTCTCCCCCAGTTCATCTCTCACTCACTACACTTTTCTGTTGTATGTGAACTGACCAATGCTTCCCTTTACTTTCTTTTTTTTTCTTAATTCTGCACGCTGACTGACTCTGGTATTTGTTAATTTATTTCCCGTTCCACGCCTCTGCCACCGCATCCAGCTCTCTTCCACAGTATTTGTGTATTTGGTCGTTCTGCTCTGCTGCTCTCTCTCTATCTGCTAATCTCTGGTTTAAATATGAAGAATGGGGTGTACACAGAACCACACACACACACACCCCTGCACACGCCCACCCCTACAAGTCAGCATGCTGTGCAAACACACAAATGGAAGAGTAAGACCTCAGTAAAAAACATGAGGTGCACACACACACCAACAGTGTCATACCTACAAAGGGCTCCTGCTGTCTCCCAGGTGAGTCCCACAGTTCTGTGTTTTGCCCACTTGAGGGAAGTAGAGGGCTTCGGCTTGGCGATATTTCGATCCATAATTCCCACAAATGCGCGCGTACGCACATATAATGGCACCCAAACTGGAGTAATCTTAGAAGATGCAAGAATTACTTGTTTATAATTTGCTACTGCAGTGGCATTTCAAACCCGTCATACAGAAAACGTACATGAAAGACCTTGGCATTGTTTGGGTATAAAATTTAATCCCCGAGTCAAAATATGATGTAGAGTAAAAGGATGTGAATTTTTTATTTAGTTCAACATTATCCCTTTTCAACCTCGAGTGGGTCCGTAGAGGCCTCCCATAACCAAAACAGGTCAACTTTTTAAAAGATCATTTCACGGCAGTGTGGTTTGGTTTCCCACAGCATGCAGCAGTGGGGGGGAGCAGCAAGAAGGGTGGGCTACATGCAGGAAATGGTAAATGTTGGTCTCAACCTTGTGACTCTCAAAGTATACTTTTTTTCACACACCCACAAACACACACAGCCTTTTAAATCTTGATCAAGACAGAGAGCTCCATTCCTTCCCCACGGCTTGATCCTACAGCAAACACAGCAGAAACCGGAGTGCTTGATTTACTTTAATCTCGCCTGTAATGTGTCTTGCGTCTGTTCCAGTCTGCTGAAGTAAATCAAATGCCCCCGAACTAGCTCAAATATTTGAAGTCGAAGTAACATTTTCAACACAGACAAAGAGATTGCAGCTTTTGGAGAGGAGAGGGCAAAGAAAGTCTCCATCCACTCAACCATAAATCTGTTTTTGAAGCACCGCTAGTCAGTTATGAGATGCCTCTAAAGACACAGGAGGAGTTCAGGAAGCATGGAATTAAATATAGAAATTTAACATAATTTTCTCTTTGGTCTCTGAATCTGCCCGTTTATGCTCTTTGCCCCGGTCCCACGGCGGTCCACGCTTTGGCATCCCAGAATAACCTCACATTAGTGCATTATATTTTATTATTCATCACGCCTGTAATCTTTTACCATCCAATCAGAAAGCACATCACAGCCATTCCTGTTTTAATAACTGCCTAGCTTGGACAATAAAGCAAAGCATTGCAACGCTGCATACAGAATCAGTGTAAATTCCAGCTGGCCACCCGGGAGCTGCTGCATGGCAGAAATGAGAAATTGTAATGAAGCAACAGCAATAGACAGATACAACATATGATTCTGCCAAGTTTTATTTATTACAAGCTTATCCAAGAATAAGTTATATTGGATATATCCTACAGGGTATATGTATCATCCCCATGAATTCCTTAAGGCAAAATTTATAAGACATTTGCAAACTTTTAATATTTTTTTCTCTCTTCGCTAAAATAAATGTATGTTTTTAGGGTAGATGCATTACAGTGATAGAAAAACAGTTCCACTTTCTTTCCATCAAATTTCTATTTCCTCTGCTTACCCATTAGATTGTGATAAATGTGTTGTTGTCAGTCAAAGTAATGATTTCCTCTTCATCATGGCTGGACTCAGTTGATAATCACTTGATCTGCAATACACTGGAAAATACTAAAGACGTATTTCTGAAAAAGTGCAAGAGACATTTTTTTAATACAACCATTTCTAAACAAATTAAAGCAATTTTTGTTTTGCAGTTTGCAACTGATGCTGATTTTTTGTAATATAAGACTAAGTCCTTTGGTCCGAGTGGACTTTATTTTTTATGTTTGGTGCAGTTTGCATTCAAATTCTGCTTTTTAGCAAGCGACCTATAATTTCTAAACTAAGCTATGCAGATGATGATCATTGCTCTCATCTGACAGAGGACGGAAAAAACCACACTTTGCAAGTCCTGCTTGATGTACATGTATTTCTGTTGTGCATATTTGTGCTGTTTGTACATAAGCAATACCATTTTGAATGTCAAGAGCAGCTCAGACAACGCCAGTATTGCGATGTGATATGAATTTTGGAACCATATCAGAAAAATTTACCTGCAAGACGAGATGCTCTGGGTGACACACAATGTCGATGCAGCAGCATCGCTAAGCAGAGCAGATCAGGAGTGGTTTCAGCACATGCAGCGTTTTTACCACAATCGCCAGCAACGGCGGCTCGTGAAGTCCAATCAGACGTTTCCTAGTTGGTCTGGATCGAGGCTGGTCTGGATTCACACCAGAAGTGAACCATACCAGAGTTTTTTGAAAACAAACTGAGACCAGCGGACAAAGTGGGGCTTTGTCTGATTATTTGGAAGAGATCTGGTCGATCCAAACTTCTTCTATTTATGACTGATGAAAGCCACAAAGCTCATTGTGGAAAAATCTCTGGTGCTTCAAAGCAGCAGAGATTTGTGACAATCCTGTCTCAGAGATCTACAGGTGATGCCTTGATTTCATGTGACCTGTGGGACCTCACGCAGACAGGTGTGTGCCTTTCCAAATTAATTCTAATCAGCTGATTTTACCAGAAGGTAAACTCCATTTTAAGCTGCAGAAGCATCTCAATTCTGATCTTCATCAAAACGTTTTAGGCAAAAGCTGTGAATATTTATGAAAATGTGATTTTATTTGGTTTTCTATTTTTAATAAAGTTGCAAAACACTAAAAATAAATCCACCTTGTCATAATGATTTAGTTATGCATAGAATTTTGAGGAAGGGGATTAATTTAATACAAGGTGGAATAAATGTAGATCAAGTGAAGCGTTGTGAATACTATGTTTATAATGTGTGAGCTGTGGTGCTCTTGTGTTATGTCATGTTAAAAAATGCATGGCAGCTTCGGTTCTCTGATGACTATCAGTGTGTATGCTAGAGTGTTAAATGCAAATATATTATTTTCTTTTGTCTTCCTACATTATTGAAATGAAAAAAATAGGTGACGATGGTATAAAAATCTATTTTGTGTGAAATTTTTACGACTAAAATTTTAAAGATAATTGTTACGCAGTTGAATTGGTTTATTTCATCCCTTTCAGTGGTATATGTGTGTGTGCACTAAAGGCGCCTAGCACTGGAGTGCTAATGGACGAAGGTGTTATTAACACAACACCACATGGTCTGATAGTGCTATCCACACTGCTAACAGCAATAATCCGTGTGTGCGTGGGCGTGCAGGCCTGTGTGTGTGTGTGTGTGTGTTATAGCATTTCTTACTTTGTAAGGCCCGTTTTTCAACAAATACTGCGTTGTGAGAACTTATGTGGAGGCTTGAGCCACATAAGAAGGAGCTCTTGGGTTGGGTTTAGGATAAAGATGTGAGTATAAGTTTAGGTTTCGCCATGTACTGGTAATGGTTAGTTTGAGGTTAATGGTCAGGGTAAGTCTATACAAATGAATGAAAAATGAATGGAAATCAATGAAAAGTCCTTGTGAAGATAGAAAGATGTAATATGTGTCTGTTTGTGTGTGTGAGAGAGAGTGTGTCACAGTGTGTGTGTTACTCAAGCTGTTAGCCACCCTGCAGACATTTCTGTATAAAAACACACTCCTCTGACAAAAGTCCTTGACCTGAAACACTTCATTTTCGCCCAAACATGGTAAGATAAAATTCCACTTCTAATCCACTGTCTCCTCTCTGCTGAATTCGTCTAAATGTTTTGTTTAATTCGAACTCTACTTTTTTAATTTACAGGATGAGACTGAGGGCAAAGGATTTTTGGTCAGTAAATTAATTTATTTAAATTTAAAGAGTAATTTCCATGTGTGTTTGAGTTTCCTTCGACTAGTTTTTAGGTCACCTCAACTTGTACTGTGTTTCTGTGCTCGCAGTGGAGGCCTAATGTGGGTGGCTTTTCTAATTACTGAGATTTTATGAGTTCAGTTGACTGGAACAGTGCTATTTGACTGAAGTAATAACATCGAGTTGGCCTAAAAGACCAATTTTAATTTGTTTTTCTACCCCCTAAGGCAACCTAAAAAATGTTGAACAAGCCAACACATCACATAGGTTTACACAAATCATAGCAACACATCGCCGGCTGAATAACACCTCTGTGAAACATTACAGACCTGAATACAGACAGACACGGAGGACTTGAATGTGTCAAATAATAGAAGCTTTAATACAGAAGCACCAAAGGAACTGATTAGAGGATATAACAGGAAATACCACACAAATAAAGGTAGGGGAAAACAGACAAAAACAAACGCAAAGGTGAAGGTAGAGAAAACACCCCAGAGGAAGCAACATTCTTATAAAGCATAAAACACACCCAATGGATATACTTTTGCAAAAAAACAAAATGGAGAAATAATCAACAAAATTTGAAATTGGTACGGAGTTTAACTAACTGTAAAATATACTAAAACATATTTTTAAACAGACAAAAGCAAAATAATGAGTTCTGTCTTGTAAATCTACTTCTACAAGCTACTGAATCATGATGTGAACTTTGCTTTTCCATTTTGACTTTGCTTTGGTAAATAAATACGGACAATGTGTGTTTTTAACATATTCACCTGCAGTAATCTAGATAATTTTTATCATGTTCTGACATTTAAAACTGTACGATTAAAAAATGTTGCACCTTATTTTACAGATACTGAAAGGATGAGATAAAACCAACATGGCTTAGACCTACAGAAAACATTGTTTTAGTAGCCTGGCAATGAAAAATGACATAAGTAGCTCTTTAAAAAATGGTCATAAATAAAATCTGAAGCGTGATTGTAAAACATGAATCTTGGACGAAGGCAAAACATGTTTTTTACTCAGTGATGGCAAAATTTTGGTCTACATCCAAGAAATATTTCACTTCTGGCTGCAATTAGTTGGATCACACTGATGATTAATTGGCAACAGAAATGTTAAAAAAGTTACCTCTTCACCCCAGATTGCGTCACTAAAGTCTCCGAACTCATTAAAGCAGTGGAAAGTTTTTGCACTGAGGCAGAAAACTCATGTGGAGAAAACATAAAACAGTCGGGTAAACACAACTTTGAATCTCTCTCACTGCACAACTAACTGCTAGTTCCCCTCTGTCATTGTAACTGCTTCCTAATTCATCCATTTTTTCCTCTCTTCCCACCAATGTAGCAATGTGCAACTTACAAGTGATTAGTTCATTTACAACTAATCTCTTCTGCGAATAGGGTCATTAGGAGGATTGTGAGGGATGTCATGTTTCCCCGGCGCCACTGGATGCCAGGATGGGGTGAATTGCTGCTTGAGTTTGGACATTAAGTTACTTTTGATGACTAGAAGTGCTGAAAAGGCAATGATTCGTTTGTTTCTCATTTATTGGTGCAAGAGCTGATCCCATCATTAAGCCAATGGGTGATGGGAATAAAATGCTACACCCTCACAACTGAAAATGACTATTTTTAGCAATTAATATTTTTGGAAGGTCAAATAAAATATTTCTTAGAGAATATATTTATTTTTTTGCTAGTCACCAGTCATGAGGCTAATGTCCCACATCATGGCAACCGGGATCCAATCAGAGAGCACCATCACTCAGTCACTGAGCTGTAACGCTTTGCTGGCAGGTAGCAAAAGGATGTGTTGATCACAAACACATAAAACTAATATCCACATGTGTAATCTCACTATCAGTGATTCAGCATTTGAGATCCCAGCTGATGAAATATTGAAAAAATAAAAACAATTTTTTCTCTCATTCCAAATTGTGACACGTTACATCCCAGATGTATAAATTTAACAGAAAAAAACAAATGACTAAAGTTTTTCCTCCAACTTTAACTCCAACTTCAGCAAGTTTATTTCAGACTTGTGTTCTTTAAGTAAAACAAAATTAATCAGTAATCATTACTAAGAATGACATTTAAATTACATATCTATTACAGCAATTATAAATCCCTGGAATGGGATAGGAAAATGTTTACATTGATTTATAAGTTGGGGAATTCATTGCAGTTCAATAACAAATTGGAGAAAAAATAAGCTAAATTGATATAAATAATATCAGAAAAATAAAGTAATTGAACTAAAAGTTTAATCTTTACTTGATTAAATTTGTGTAGATGTGTTGTTTTGATCAGAAGACAAATAGTTAATCTAAAAATTATTGAAGACAGTTTTAGGTGTAAAGTAATCTATTAATTCTACCGACATATTTCTCATGACTGTAAATTATATGAATGTTTTGTCCCAACTTATATCTGGTAGAGAAACTGTAGAGATTAGGATGATAGTGAAGATGACTTCCAACCTTAAAGATCCTGAGCTTACCATATCATCAAAGAGAGAAGCTCCTACTTTGAGTTTCAACCTGTCTGGTCTCCCTGTGCATGAATGGGTTGTTTTTGGGTACTCCCACTATCAAAGATCATGCATATTTGCATGTATGGCCTCGTGTTTATGTGAGTATATGTATAGTTGTTTGTCCTCTATGTCTGTGTTGCCCAATAATGAATTGGTGATTTTCCAACCCTGAAAGGATTAAGAGGGTATCTACTAGATGATTCTGTTAAAGGTGCAATATATAACTTTCATTAAAAGTATGATAAAATATGATTTTTTTTAACATATTTGTTAAATTTGTCATGTGAAACTATATGAGACAGATAATCTGTGAAAAGATCAATCTCCTCTACCCCCTCCCTGAGCTGCTATTGCCGTCTGAAGAAATGCACAGCTCTCGACCAAAAACAACCAGTCAGAGCCAGGAGGAGGGTCTTAGCGCTCTCAATCATCCTCATGTGCTTGCTACTAAATTTGCTAATGGCGGAGAAACAACTGTTACAAAACAGCATTTTCAAATATGCTGTAATGTACTGTAGTGCTGTAGAGATGCATGAATGGCATCTTCTCTGGAAAACTGTTTATCCACCATCATCGGTCTCCATGCTAGCTAGCCTGAGCATTCATGACAGGCTGTGCTAGATACAGCTTAGAACACACTAAAAGGGGGAAAAGAAGGAAGGATGAGCTGCCATGGTGATTGACAGCAATAAGACCCTCCTTCTGGCTCTGACTGGTTGGATCTAATTAGGACTGGGAGCACTGGGAAAATACAGAAAACCTCCATCTTTTCACAGATTATCTGTCTCATACCACACTGCCACAATACAGTGACATTGTTAACAAACGTAAAAAAATATTTTTTATAAAAGTTGAATCCAGCAGAAACTTGTAGAGCATTTCTATTTTTTATAGCATTCAAAGCATGTGGCCACATTTAAACACAGATATGCATTTCAGTAGTCAATTTGTGACTAATTGCATTGCTCAAAGGAACATCAACATGCAGCAAGGGAAGACGCTAAAAATCAACCAACAACTTTATAGGAAAACGACTCTTTCTATTGAGACATGGTCTTACAGGGACTGACGTATACGATCAACCTATAAACAACCTATGAACAAGCAACAGCAAAGACTGCATGGAGCTGATATTTTGCATATTTAAGATTCATGCTGTAAACAAAGAGAAAGCAAGATGAGCTAAGACGAAATCAAAATGCACGAGGGTTTCAGTCTCCCCATCAGTGAAGCTAAGCTGCGGTTGCTGCCATCGAATCCTTCAGAAGGGAGACAGTGTGTGTTGTCTGCCTGCACGTCAGTCGGGGTGAATGCCACACACAGTTTGATGATGCGTTTATAAAGATGTGTGTTTGTGTCCATATCCGAGATGGGAGGCTTGTTACCATTCAGAAGTGCATTGTAATGTCAACACAAAGCAGCGGAAGAAGTCACGACAGCGAGTTAATGTCTGCTGTTGTGACATATCCTCAATACCATTTACGTGAGGACGGTGAGTCCTCACACATATCCACACTAACAAGTTTAGTCTGCATTACTTTTCAGGAGAAAACTAAAATTGACAAGGTAAATATTATCGTCACCCAGTTTAAAATTAGAAAAGAAGTGACAGCATGAATGGCATCTTCTCTGTAATCAATACAGGGGCTTAAAGTAGAAAATGTTTTCCTCCACACTCGGAAGAGAAAGTTTTGGTGTTTAGAATATCCTCCATGTAAGGTGTCTCAGACATGCACTATTGAAAATATCCTAAAATGCCTCTATAAAAGTTTAGTACTTAAAATGTTTCACATTTTATCACATTACAACTATAAACTTTAATATATTTTACTGGAATGTTATGTGATAAGTTGTAAAGTGGAAGGAAGATGCTGTGTAATTTTCTTTTTTACTCAAAAAAATCTTATGCTTTTACTCTGATACCCCTAAATATAATCCAGTGACAGGAATTACACTAAAAGATGTCATATTTAATAAACTGAGTAATCCTGTTCATAGGTTCAATCTCAGTATAATTACAACTATTCTGTGAAAGTCTATCTTGTGATCAGAACCAGAACATTTAGCTTCTATGCGCCACAAATCTGGAACAAACTTCCAGAAAATTGCAAAACAGCCAAAACAGCCTGAGTTCCTTTAGCCAAGGCCATATAATAACAATAAAAAGCCTTTACGTGAAACTTAATATTTTTATGGAGCAAATTTGGATTTTAAATTACCCATTGTTCACAAAATAAGCAGCTTTTCTATCTCGTCTTAATGGTTTAAATGCCTGCAGGCTGAGGAGAGACGACTTCCTAAGATCTTCCTTTCAACTTTGAAGCTTAGATGTTTTTTTCCCATACACTCCCTGAATGTTGACTCTGTTAGTTAATATTAAAGATAACATGTATTTGTACCATATGTACGCTGATGTGTGTGGGAAGTTACTTAATTAGAAAAGTGATCACCATCTGACTCGGCACCCTGTTCCATAACACTACGAGTTGAAAAAGAAAAATTGATAACTAGAATTTTAATGTAAGCTTTTCTGATGTTGTTTGTTACACTTTCTGTCAAATGAACAGCACACATATCCTTTTACTTTCTTTTGTTCTTATGCAATCTCATTTTTAATTTTGTACACTGGCTAACGGTGAGACCTTGAATTTATTTAGTTGCACACTTTTAATGACAATTTCCTCAGTTTTACTGGAATGCTAATGTCTCTAAACTGCGTATTGAAGTTGTAAGACATTCCCTACTGTGCTTTGTAATTACACTCCGGTGACCCAACAGCAGCAGTGCCTCCGAGTGCTTCATTTAAACTATGACTTATAAACAACTATTTCATTGGTATTGCAGCAGAACAAATGAGAACTGGCATCAAGGGAACGAGGATGTTGAGAAATTCTGTGCATAGGAAGACCATTGCACAAGCTATTTAGAAATGATTCAGGCCCTTTGTGTAGGTTTAGCGATCGAGGGCAGCAAATTAGAGATAATATGTGCTGCACATCAGAGCAGACTCACTAAAGCTGGATTTATTGTCCACTAAAGTTGGATAGAATGAACATTACACTTGTTTTGAGCAGCTGTGGTGAAGGTTTCAATGTTGTTGTCAGACGGATAGCAAACTGAGTAGAGTTTTCTAACTAGAAGTCCGGACAAAAAAAAAAAAACCATCAAGAAATTGGCTGGTGATTGGAATTGGACCAATTTTTACTTGGCAATTGATAGACCCCAAACATAAGCTAACGGGTCGAGCATCACTCTTGGATGTGGAAGTTCTTTCCGATGGAGGAAGTTTGCTACTTTCAGTACCAGAAAAAAAAAGAGTTTAAAAGGGAATGAAGCACAAAATGTGAACAAATCTTCTAGGGAAAAATTGCTGTCTATGGATGTAGGAATCCTGTTTATTCAGGTTGTTGCTTTTAACAAGTAGGTAACACTTTAGTATTTTAAAGGAAAATGAACATATTATATAACTGAACATTCTCTTGAATGTTTACATGCATTCTCTAAAGCAATGCAGTGATCACAGGAACAAGATTTCCAATTACATGAAGCTTTTCTTTATTTTGTCAGTGTTCCCCCTCTATTGAGTCTCAGTTTTTCTGATGACGTACATTTCTTGGCCTACAAAGAAAGAATGACCCACTGACGTTCAAACTCCAAGGAGAAAAAATCAGAAAGTGGAGATTTTTGAAATGCTAAAACTGTTTTTGACAGTTTTTTCAAGCTTATAGTTAAGATAACAGCTTAGTATTTGCCAAAAGTAAGATCTGTGGTATTTTTTTAAAGAGGGGACTTGATCTGACATTTTAACTTGTGCAGCATCTTTTACATGCATATTGTGTAAAGAACCCTTCCCTCTTAAAGTATGACTCCTCCTTTAACACAGAGTATCTGTCCATTTAATGAATTGCTCACATTGGTGAGCGTGCATGTTAACTAGAAATTGCTTGTGCTTTTGCAATTATTGCTTTGTGGAAAGCAGAGTAGCTAATGCTGAGTGTAAAAAGGATAGCTGAATAAAAGTGATGAGACCTTTTGTATAAAATCTGCTACCAAAAGTACAACAGACGTGCCGTCTCATTCGGTCCTCACTGCATTTAGATTGCCTGATTTACACATGAAATGAAGAGGTATCTTATTACTGTGTAAGTA
This sequence comes from Xiphophorus couchianus, assembly GCF_001444195.1. Lineage (NCBI taxonomy): Eukaryota > Metazoa > Chordata > Actinopteri > Cyprinodontiformes > Poeciliidae > Xiphophorus > Xiphophorus couchianus. The sequence goes on from NC_040239.1 coordinate 7,676,323, forward strand.
ATGTGTATGTTGGACTGATAAATGACTTTATATCGAAACGTGTTGAGCCATTAGATACTGATTGTTGTGTATTGCCTGTAATATAAGTGGTTTAACTCTGACACCGTGCTGAGTTTTGCGTTCTGTTTTTATTGTTAAATTATTTGATTCTTTAAGTATTTTGCCAAAGGACATTTTAGACATGAAAAAAAACTTTTTTCTTGCTTCCATGTACATAAAACTTTAAACTACAACTCAATACTTACAGCTCCAGTCATAAGCTCATAAAGTCATCATTTTATGTTACTTTATTGCTTTTTATTATTTATTTTAACCAGTTTCCAGTGCGCAATCAGCCTAACAACTTAAATGAAATCTATAAAGAACAATTAGGAGCACAGGTATGTATTTACTGTAAATTTCTCAAATTAAAGTCATTTTACACATAAGGATTGAAGAAAATACATACACCCACACTAAAATCGGTTAGTCACAAGTGGTTATATCGTAATTTACTGTCTTTCCCAGTATAAGCCAGTCATTTTTATTACTTCCTTCCTGGATCTCTTTGTTTGCCATTGCCTATTCTCCATTCCCTGTTTTCCTCCATGTTGAATTTCCTGTATTTTGTGTGGGTTTTACATAGAGAAACAAAATGTCATTTGTAGAAGAGTTTAATTGGGTAATAAGCTTTTTTTCAGATGAAACAAAATGCTTAGCTATTTGTCACCAGAGACAAATGTGTTTAAATGAAAAAAGGCAATGCTCACAAACCTACAAACACTGTATGAGCTGTTAGGTAAAGTGGTGATAGCGTCGTGTTGACGGTCTGTTTCACTGCTCTCTGTACTGCAGCACCACTCAAAGTGGCTGGCATAATAAACGAGAACAATTGGGTTGAAACACACAACAAAATTGGCTTTGGAATGGATAAAGCAGGATAACATTAAGCTCGTTTAATGGGGTTCCTAAAGCCCCCGACCATAACAAACCTGTTTAGATGAAGAATGCCAGCTCAGTGATCAGGTGTCCAGCCAGAACTGTGCTATAATCTCCCCGATAGGTGCAACTGGATAAGTAATATCTAACTAGAGTACGGTCATGATGTGGTTCTAAAGTCGATCTCAAATTCAGGAGTGGCAGAAGTGGAGAGTTGATGAATGTTTTATAAAAATGATGAAAAAAATCTTATAAAAATCACAGGGAACCAGAGCAGAACAAATAACAAAAACAGAGAAGTGATGGGATTTAACAGGAAGGACCAGCAAGGAGTGTTAGCAGGAGAAGGATTTAAATACTGTGAGGGTCGATGCTGGAATAAAAACCCTGGACGGATGGAACGGGCTGCAAAACATGACAAGATAAATAAAGCAGTTAATAAAAAAGACGAAAAAAAGGTCAAATATAGGAATTTAGTTTAGGAAGAAAAGAAAAATACTCTGACCCACACTCCAGGATAGTAAATGGCAATATTACATCTGAACATTGGATGTCACCCACCATTAAACCCAAGAAGAAGAAGCTACCAGGTTGCAGGTGAGAGGGGAGAGAGAACGTGGCACAGGGAGGAAGGGAGAGTGTACAAGGGATGAGGAAAAGAATCTAACACACAAGAATAACTAGACCTAAGAAGCATAATTAAACTGGAGTAACAAGGAATATCTAGAAACAAAAAATAAACATAACTAGGAACAGTAAGAAAGACTGAACTAATGTAAAACAGAAACAAGACTGATCTAATCAACAAAATCTAAGGAACGCAGAATGATTAATCCAGAAAGAAATAAACAAAACACCTAAACAAACCAAGATCCTAACAAGGAGATAACTAAGAGACATTAATTGTAATAACAAACAACTCAAAATAATCCAATTCATTTTTAAGTGAGACTCAAAAACAGTCTCACTTGTTTGGGGTTTCTTGTTTTTTTTTTGTTTGTTTTTATTCCATTTTCAGTGTCTGTTTCAATGTAAGCTGTGACTGGTGCTCCAACAGTTTCCAGCATCTAAATAATCCCATTTGAACAGAACATTTTACTGCAAATGAAAGCAACCCAATCAGAAACCATCAATAAATTCCACTTTCTGTTACTGGTTTCAGTCAGTGAACTCCTTCAGTGCCCCCTTGCTGTCCCATCAAGCAGGGAGTCCAACTCACACACTTCTCCGAAGCTGATGTCCTCTTAACAGTAATTGGTGGCATGTGTAAGTAAATGTTCCCATTTTAAGGCCCACTTTAATGAGCAAAAGGAAAGGGTTCATCTTAAGAGGAGTGCTGGGTGAACCAGAGAAGCCAGTAATTGAACCAGTGACCTTTATAAGCATTTACTTCAGGGGTTTGTTCTCCTCAAGCGTGGTCACTCAGGACTGGGAGCAGTCCTCCGAAAAAAATCAATAAGGGGTTCAGCCAGTGGGTCAGTTAATGTGGGTCTCTTTTAAATGCATCTTTGGGTTTTAAATATCTACTGAGGGGGAAACGGGATGAAACTGATTCTTCATGATCAGAAGACCAATTTTCTCTCTTTTTTTTAACCAAAATAAGACTTTACTGCAGAAGGTCCGGGGTTACAGAAGGTTCCGGGTTTCAGAGGCACTAGAAAGTGGATGCATGAGTATTTGTTTGACTACTTTGGCATTTTGCAGATTTAAAGTTTTGCTCTCTATTTTTGTGTTAAGAAAAAACCCAGATAGATACAGTATGTGTCTCTTGCATGCTAAAGCAATCTATTGCACTCTTTTGGAAAAGAACAGATAGTCCGAGTCACATTTTGGATTAGATGAATATTAGCAACTTTTCCCCTGGAAAGAATAACCTACGTGCAGAAAGGGAAGCAAGAAAAATTTGAGGAGGTTTCATTTTATTCATTTGTTAAAGATGCAAAACTCGTAGCTGAAAAAATTAAATATAGGATTTGTGTGACCCTGGCAAATAAGATTAAAGAAATGTGATATATTTCTATTGTGCCTGTCTGAGAGCCTTTGTGTGTTTTTTTCTTGGTTCTTCTTAAGGTATGCTGTTTGAATTGTTCGGTCATTTGTTTTTGACCTAAATGTTTGAATTATGTTTATTTATATGCAAATGCATCATTGTAACTTATACAAACTTGGACTATATAAATGCGCATCGTCTTTTTTACTGCTATTAAGCGTATAAGAAATGTATGAAAGGTATCTATGAAAATTCAAATGAAAAATAATGTTAAAAAAAGAAAAAAAAACCATGCTGCCTGTGTTTCCTGTATGCACCGGCATTATTTTGTCATATCTGCTTTGTCAAGGGATGACTTAAAGTAGTCTGCATTTTATTTTTACTTCTCTAAAATTTTAATGTATTTAATGATCAGAAACATTCCCATTTTTTCACAGCGCTGTATGCAATACTGTAATACCTAACCTAATGTATTCTGATGTACAGTAGGACTGTGTAAAAAATGTAGAAACTATAATTCATTTCAGCATGCTGAAGCTCCTTCTTGAAGGAGCGTCACGTGTCTCTAGGTGGAGGTAGAATCCAGTAAATGGGACTGAGGCTAAGTGTCTGCGTCACTTACCGAATAATCTAACTCAAGATAACAAAGGGCTGTTAGGAAATATAAATTACAAAGATGTTTCTTTTTGTTAAACCAATTAAAGACAAAAAAAGAGTCTAAATTATATGTTTATGTAAAATTGTAAAGATTTTGAGGATAGATCATGCAAAACAAAGTTTAAAGATTTATGAAACCTGGATAAGCTTAGATGAATTAATCATGGCTGCATTAAAAAAAAAATTAAACAAATCACAAATATATAACAAAATGACTTGTGATGGAATGCTTTTACTATCAATCAGCAAAATATAAGTAAATGTAAACTGACACTTCCTTTTTGCCCAATAATAACCTTATTTGTATTATAGAGCTTTAAACACACTGAAACTGAGGACAGCCAGCTGTGTTTCAATTACAATTTATGCCCTTTAGAGCTTCATTGCTGAGGGTCTGGAAAGGTAAACAGAGATAATGTAACCTACAAGCAGCCCAGTCAGCTGTAACAGTAAACACTGGAGATCTCCATTAAGGATGAACAACAAAATAATAATAATAAAAAATACAGCAATGGAAATCAAGCGTGAAATGCAAATCAAAACTTGGCTTGAATAAAGTGAATTATATGCATCAGTGGGTAATACAAATAAAATAGAAAACTATTAACCTGCAGACTGTATATATTACAACCTGGCTGTGTGATCCACCCTTCTGTCCTCTCTGTGCGTCTCTGCATGTGCTCTCTGTGTGTGCATTAATCCCACAGCATGGAAGTATTAAATAAAATTAGCTTATTTTGCTTTTGTAGTTACATACAGGAAGCAACAGCTCCTGTAAATGTTTGTTGTTCCAACAAAGAAGAAATATTGGCAACGCATTAATGAAAGCTCTGATCATGCTCACGGTTGCCAATGGTTCTCTTCATGTCCTCGGTGTTTCGCTGCAGGTCACCGTCCACTAGTGAGGTATAAATCAATGTAATTTAGGTGCAGCACACACACATTCCCAGCTCTCACAGTTTTCCTCTCAGTGTGTCCATATTAGCAGTCGAGAACACCCGCAGCTTATGTTATGAGACCAGCTCGTACTACTCCACATGCCTCTCAGTGGAGGAAGCCTCTTAGGTCCTCTTACCTTCGGAGAGACTGATTCGCACTCATGGCTGGCCTCTTCATGGCACTTAAAAAGACGAGGGGAGGGGAGACTGAAAAGCCTCCTAGTAGGTGCAGAAAACCAACACAGGAGCAGATAATCACTTATCTAATGATAAATTAGGGCCATAGCTTAAAGACAGACTTTTTACAGACAAGCTGAAGACTTTCAGGAAGTTTTGTTGTTTATTGTTTAGGGTCCTGTTAGGGATGAATAATTTGATGTTTTTCTCCGTCTCTTTTAGCTGCTTGCATGGTCGCATACATGCACAGGCATGCACTTACGTAAGGGTAAAGAAATTACAGCACAGGGAAATGCCCTCTATAGAAGTAGCTTATGGAGCAGACAAAAGAAGTTGAAATCTACTATGTGTCCCATAAGGAAGCATCGTGATGGACCAGCGCTGTAATAGTAAACTATTGCTTTATTGTTCCAAAACAATGTTATCACTTATTTTGCCTTAATAAATTGGACTGATGACTTCAACTCGCTGACTCTTCTTGAACCTCTTACATTACAAACCAAAGCTTGAGAAGGGAAAATCTTCAACAGTCCCCATTATCTGGCCTTGACACCCAGCTACTCTCCATAAAAATCATACCACAGAAATCAGTTAAATTCAAGGCAAATCCAAACATCTCTTTGGCTAAATTTAAATTGACATTAAGTTAAAAAGAGATAATCTCAATTATGCCTTTTTTAAAAAGCCAGACCAGGGAGTGCCTCTGTCAGAATAACATGCAATGAATACATTTTCTAATTAAACTGCCTTTCAAAGTGAAGATAAAGCATCAAATATGAGCTTTGTGTTGAAAAGTAAAAAAAAAGGGACGTGAAAGTAAAGATAATGAAGCAGATGCCCAGTGCTTAGCACTACACCAAGGTTTCTTCTCTGTTGTTCTGAAAAGAATTGCCTGACCTGATTCATTGAACACCAAAAAATAAATAATGTTCAGAATGAGCCTTTAGTGGGACTTATTTAATTATGTATTTTTTCTACAACTGTGCAAATCCAGATATTTCATGGAGAACATATTTTTAGACAGCTCTTTGCTTTATTAACAGTCCATCTCTGCCTCAGCAGAAGAGAGAAATGATTTTTCAACGACAGGTCCACGATGTCACACACAGCTGTTGCTTTTCAGAGTGGAACATTACAGTGTTTACTTGGAAGTGCTTGAGAAATACATTTACGAGGAAAATTATTTGTTTTGACACAGATTGATAAATTATAGGAGTGGTGGAGAATGGGATGTATGTAAAAGCTGCAGGACTGTAGCTCACTGGAGTTACAGACTCCTGAAATAGTGGGTAGTGATGTCTTGAGCATTTTCAGGTAATGTAATGAAGATCTGGCTAATAGAGTAAACTGTCTTATTAATGGAAATATGTAAAAAGCAGTTTAACCATCATGTTCGTAATTTTTTTTTATCAATATGATGGTGACACTTTACTGACATGATTTCTTGAGAAATGAACTTTCCATTTTGAGCAACATGCTTTAAGTGTTGCAGTTTGTACTAATTGAGAAATACACAGACAGATGAGCAAATACTAATAGTGATGTGAGAAATGAGCCAAAGTGAAAAAGACAAACTGAAATGGAAGAAAAAGGACAATCTCACCTAATTACAGTTATTGTCAACAACTCTTTTATGAAAAGTGTCATGCTATTGCTTACATAGGACAAAAATGACAAAAAATGCAACGGTTTCCAACTCACAACAATGATAAAGTATTGTTTTTTAATTGTTTTATCAGATTTTGAACTGCATGCATCCCATCAAGGGTTAGATAAATTACATCAAGTTATTTGTTGTAATCTAAAATCAATCTTGATTACGGATCATTGGTCAAACAATCTTATTTTTGCAGTTTAATAAAACAAAAAAAAATCACAACAATTTTTTCCACTGTCACTGTGAATAAAGAGGGCAACTTTACCTGCAAGCAATAACCAAGATTTACATAAAAGAGTAACTTTCATTGATCGTCATGAGTTTGACAGCGTTTTTTTCCAAGTAAAGCGAGATTTAAAGTTCTTATATGACTGTCGACATACATTCTCTGCATCTACTTGATTTTCTTTAACATCTTCTGATATCCAGTTTCTCTCTGCTGCATAACGCTCTCCATCTGTTCCTCTCTGCCACTCTCCATCTCCTACAGTATGGCATCTCAGCCGCGTCTGCTTGGTTTGTCGTCTCTGAAAATATCAATGCCATCTGCTGGAGGTACCATCGCAGAGTGATTCATGGTACTGTAACAAAAGAGCATTGAGCCTTGGCATGAGCGGACCCTGCAGGAGTTAAAGGCTCTGATCCTGACATTGTTTTCTTGCTGTGATTTCTGGTCATTACTGCCACAAACGGATACTGCATGAAGATCAATCCATTGTTCACATCACTACATATCTGTCTGAAACCCATATAATAAACAAATTAGGATACGTATTTTGGAAGCATATATTTGACATACTTTTTATATATCAGTACGGTCAGAGAGGGGAGTTTAAAGCTGCAGCTTCCTTGTGTGTTTTTCCTTCACCACCAGAAAACAAATAGGGCGGCAAAATTACCCTCTATGCAATCTAATCATTTTAAGGTTTAAATGTTGAGTCTTCAGTTTATATCCTAATGAACCGATGCTGAAGTTTACATTGAAGGGAGATGCATACGTCTAAATGACCTACATAGGTTCGGTGCAAATGGACACTCAGTAGAAAATTAGTGTGTCATGAGGAAAAAATGCTCTCTTTCCCTGTAAAATGCCCAAAGTTTGGCCCTAAAAAATAAGTTTAATTTTCTTCATGCAACCCCCAACAGGAAGGAGAAGATAAGATAAACTGTGTTAAATTGACGTTCAATACTTTAAAAATTGGCTTAATCCAATCAAGGTTCTCAAAGATGTGATCTCTACTTAGGAAGATTTTTTTTTAATTGTGATGTTGCAGAAATGGCAGCGAATCTGTTGATGTTTTGTTTGATGCGTATGTAGCCTCTCAATAAGTGCAAGGGGCTACAAAATATATTGGCAAATGAAGTGGTTTTAATGTGCTCATCTACTTTTATGTGAACTAGTCAATCTGGCCTCCAGAGTCAACTGCGTCCCCCTGCTCCATCTGTGTTGATCACTTTGCCATTGTGTCCTTGCTGGTGGTGGACAGAGAGCCCAGTGGCACCAGCTGAATGGCAGCCTTGTAGCTGTGGCAAGAAATCCAACTTACAGCTGCAGTATTTAACTTTACTACAGTATGACAGTGTGGTATGAGACAAGTAATTGTGAAAAAAAATCAAGCTCCTCCACCTGCTTCCAGAGCTACTATTGCATCTGAAGAAATGCACAGCTTCCGACCAAAAACAACCAATCAGAACCCGGAGGTGGGCCTTAGCGCTGCCAATCAAACTCATGTACTCGGTACTAAATGTGCTAATGGAGAAACAACTTACCGTTAGAGGAAAATCGTTTGTCTGCCGACATTGGTGGCTATGCTAACTAGCCCTAGCACTCACAACACGCTATACTGGATGCACTATAAAGAACAAAAAGAGCAGGGGAGGATGAGCAGCAGCACAACAGATAGTGATTGACTGCGCTAAGACCTTCCTCCTGGCTCTGATTGTTTTTTTTCGTACTGGGAGCACTGGGAGAAGGCAGAGGACCTCAATTATTTCCCACACATTATCTGTCTCATACTATACTGTCACAACATAGTGGTAGTTCCAACAAATATGCAAAAATAATAATTTCTTTATAAAAATTACAGACTTCAACAATACTAAAGCACACCTTCAAATGCTACATATTGCTTCAGGTAATTGGATCAATTAAAACAATCAAGCGATCAATTGTGAAATAACTGTTTTTATATTTGTTTTTGGCAAAGTTTAATTTCAAGCATGTTAAAAAAATGACAGTCTACCTTATTTTGAGCTGTGAAGTGGCTTATAAAACCTTTAATCTTTTCTCTGTATGCTTGTTAAACCAGTGTGACATTTTTTTTCTTAATTCAAAAACTAAATGGTTCAATAATAAATTATGTGTTCACATTTTTGAAGTCAAGCAAATTAACAAGTAATTTCTTGGTTAATTCTTTCTCTTGTGTTCTAGTTTTGGGCTGTGTGAGAACTTAACGCGGCTGTCATGTCAGGGAGACGTGATAAATATTTCCCTGTGGAATACAGTCACTGCTGCTATTCAATTAACCATCAGTTAAATAATCTTACATGTCCGCATGTCCCATTCATTCTTAACATTTTAATTAACGTGTATATCAAATAGCTCAGAAGTTTGCTGTTTCATATTCCATTGTGACAGGAGCAAGCAGACATCGCCGCTGTAAGAAGCGGACGGTAAAAATGTGCTGAACTGCACATCAGATAGATGCAGGTTTTTCTGCAGCTCCTTCAAGTTTGAATGAATTAACTTTTTTTTTTTAATTGGGCTGCATTTTGTCAGGCTTTCGTTCCATGCTGATTCTGTAGCGTTGCTCTGACACGTCGACGGGCCTGACGTACTTCAGAAAAGCTGGTTTATCAGCCAGCTCAATTAAATGCAAATTTTAACAAAACGTTTTAATTAGTGCCGTTTTTTTTTTTTTTTTTTTTTACCTTGGAGCCTTTTGTCAAAGTCATCAGAGAGATTGGGAGAGATAGAGGAGCTTATGATTTTCTCCTGCCCTTCGCTTCCTCTTCCTCCTCGTCTCGCCTGTGTTTCGATGAGTCATCATCATGTGACTGTGCCAGATTCTCATCAGTTCTCTGCACCTGCTGCTAGTTTCCACACTGTCAGTCTGACAAACACTAAACATAATCAACCTTGAAAGGTAGACATTGCTTTGTATCATCCAAAATAACAGCAACGGTGCACGCTCCTGTGGGGCATTTATGGTGACAACATGTAGCCTCACATAATTAATACGGTGTTTGGATAAGATTTAACAAGTCCCCAAATCCTTTCAGATTTATTCACCACTGCACGAGGAAGTTCGTCTATTTATACAGTGATGCATATAATGTTTCAGTTATATTTTTTCAAAAATAGAGTGCATGTATGGCATAAAGCTTATTGGAACGTGTGTATTATACATAACCTGCGTTGAACTGGTAACTGGTGACAATATTAGTTAAAATGAGTTGAAATTAAATTATGATCTGAAAAACTGAGACATTGAGGTCCAACACACAAGTTTGAATTGAAACACTGGACACAATTGAGAGACCACTGCCAAATTATCAGTTTCTCTGATTTTACTATATGTTTGAGTAAAATGAACTTTTTTTCCCTCTATAAATTACTGACACAATGTCTCTGAAATTCCAAACAAATATTTAGTAATTATTTGCAAAAATGAGAAATGGTCAAAATAACGAAAAAGACACAGTGCTTTCAGACCTCAAATAATGCAAAGAAAACAAGTTCATTTAGAAACAACAATACTAATGTTTTAACTCAGTGTTCAGAAAACAGTATTTGGAAGATTAACCAGGAGCAGTGGGGTCCGCTTCAAGCTGGAAAAATCTAACTGGAAAGCTGCTCTAAGAATTTGAAAAGAAAAAAAAAACAGTTTGACATTTGTAACCAATCCAGACTTTAAAACACTATAAAAAATACATTAAGGATTAAGGAAATCTTGGAGGTACAGCCAATAGGCACTATGAAAACTGAATGGTGCCCCTGGATTGGCTGCTTTGCAAAAAACAGCCAATAGTGTGTTTGATATATACATCATAATTATGACTACTGAAGGTAACATAGCTACTTGATTGTGCTGTAAAATGCAACTGTCTGCAAAATACACAATATCCCCCATTTATGCAAAAATACCAGACTTTAATCATAGTAAAGAAAGCAAATATTTATTTTTATTCCTGAAGCATGTTTACAGCAGTAAATGTAATATTTTAATATATGTTTGAATTCTAACAAGGACATTTTATCTTCAGGACACAAGTTTTCTTTGTCACTTCTGTTCCTGTTCTCTCTTTTGAAAATCATATTTGATTATAAAGTGATGGACACCAATAATTGGACCCAAAACAACAACAAACTGCTCACATCTGCTGGCCTGGAGTGATTAGTGTGTTTACCTTGTTATGTATTTAAATAACTCTGTTTGGTGCATAAACTGCAGAGACTGATGATATTAATTTAGGGCATATTGGTGAACAATTTTCAGATTCAGCATAACATGTTATCTACTAGGGTAAAAAAGTTATTTTTCTCGCTGCAGCTGGAACAAGGTTGAACAAAGTGCACTTTTATTCCAGATCTAACTTCTAGTTTAAAATGAAACGCAGAATAGATGCTGAAAGTGAAATATGTATGCCTAAGAAACATCTCCCAACTATATTTACTTAATTTCCTTTTTTATTTTTGATCAACATTGTAAATTGGGAGAAAAAGCTGAGGAAAGACATGCAGCATTTTAAATATTTTTTAAAAATTGCAGGCAGAGGAATAATCAAGTTGGTGAGTTCAAAGTGAACTGCATCCAAACTATGTATTTTTACCAAAACCCCAGCAGTTATAACAAGATATATATATAAAAAAATACAATTTCTAATTTTGTGATGATGATGAGCAGGTCTTATCGTACCAAGCTGTGAGTTAATTTTAATTTAACAACCAGCACAAAGAGAAGCCTCCTACAAACGACCACCAGCTTTAATTCGGACCAAGAGTGGAGATGTAATTGGAAAGCTTAATTGAGAAGATGGCATCTTGTTAATTGAATTAACAGGCAAAAGAAAGAAGGGAGCTGTGAAGTTGGGACAATGACATTGACGGATGGAGTGGAGACAGGAAGCATAAGGCGAAACACACTGACAGATAAACAGCAAAGAAACAGAGAGAGGCAAACATGAGTATCCAAAAGGTGAAGAGAGGAGAAAAGAGGTGGACGAGAGCACTTCAAAGAGAAAGCAACTTTTCTGAGAGCAGGGGTAAGACATAAAGAAATGTGAAGTTCAGGACAAAGGAGGTGGAATCTTCAGGGAAGAGGCAACTACTGTTATAAAACATAGCTGTTAAAACTAAATGAGTCTTATACAGACATATACCTATTGTATAAACACTGTATATACGATCAGTTTAAAGCCTTCTTTAGTTTCTTTACTACACCAAGCAGAGCATGATTAAAGGGTGAATAAAAAGGTTTTGTTCCCCTATTAACAGAGAAAATGTAGCAGTTCTTTCCAAACAAAACCTGACATGGGCTTAGAAAAGAGAGATCAATTTCTACTTATAGTAGTTCAGTTTGGACTATCGGTTGCTCTGCAGGCACCAAACGTCAAAGACTTAGAAAAGTGTTTCAAAAAAAAAAAAACAAAACAAAAAAACCCCCACTCAATCAAAATGTTCAAAAATGTCTTCAAAACTAAGGAAGAGGATTAAGGCCACTGAAAAAACGATTCTCTTTTTCAGTGGCCCTATTCCTCTTCCGTACAAAACAGAGTCTAAGTGAGAAAGTCCCAAAGTTTCAGTAGAAAACATGTTGATAAACAAAAAGAAAAATGACTTCATTTGAGAGGATTTATCATTCTAGTAACATTTTTTGCACTTTTTAACACAATAACAAAGCTTCAATTATCAGTAAGGACTACTTTCATTATTTAATGGGTGGGAATGAAGAACCTGAAGTGAAGTTCTCAAGATCTCAAGTTCAAGCTGCCGACTAGCAAACACATTCAAACTCTTGAGTGTTATTGCCACTGAAAACACTTAACACTTTAAAGTGTCTTGAAAGGTTTGCACAGGGTAATGCAGACTGAAAACCAATTTGAGGGGACATAGCACATGAACGATGACATGTGCTTAAATAAAAACAAGTGTTTTTATTTGCTTGTAGATGGGAACATTTCATGCACCTGTAAGTGCCACTTTGCCCGTTTTTAATTTCAAAAACTAATTTAAAGCTAAACAAAATGTATTCTTAACAAGAAAAAAACTAAAACTGTTACTTTTTTCCTTTCTGCTTTACCGGTTTCTCACCGTGCAAGCAAATAAGTTGTAAATCCTCAACATGGCAGTGGTTTAAATTTGTTTCTCTGAAGTCAGGCGCCTGACAGAAAGCAAACTGGACTTTCCTTCTTGGTTCAATTACCTTGTCCTGTTGAGTTTACTTAAGGATTTAGGATTACGATGACCTGGATGACTGAGAACACTCAAGACTCAGAAAAAGACAAGCTTTCTGATTTAGTTTTTCTGAGACTGTGTGCTGTTCTGCAGATGAAAAGCGACAAGTCTCTTGACATTGCATTGAAGGCAAATTCTGCTGCTGTCTTATATTACAAAAAGCCCTCAAGGGACGATAAACAATGTGGTTATTTTTTTAGACAGTGAATGGAAAGGAGAGAAAAAAGAATAATTAGTAGAGTCAATTTGATTTGCCATGCTTGATCTGAGTGTTTCCATCTTAGTCATGATCCTACCATTGAGGTTAGTTGCTCTGGTTCCCATCTGAGCTGCACTTAATCTGTGTGTAATTAGTAAACAGTTTAAATGATTGATCAATCATTTATACTCTGTCTGATTCTGATGGACTGCTTAGTTATTTTCAATAGGGTTGCACAAACGCTTTATAAAATACTCTCCTTTGTTTCTGTGTCCATTTTGATCTTTATATTTTTTAGCTTTAATCTTACTCTTCACCTCCACCTCCTCTTTTCTCTTCAGTTTCTCATCATACTCGCTCCTCTTACATCCACCGCTGAAGTTTGAGAGTTTTTGTGCAGTGCAGGCCTGTAAGTGTGTGACAGCTGGATGGATTGGTCTGTATTTAGAGAAGCAGAATATCAATAAACTGAGGAGGAAATCGCTCTCATGCTTTTTCTGTCACCCTCTTCCTCAAACACTGACTAGCACAAACAGTCGCTGCTTTCCGGAGGCACTGGCAGCTGGAGGAAGGGTCATTCAGTAACACGTTGCGTTCTGCGTGAAATGCCACAGGTTGCTGAACAAGGGATTGAAAAATTGGTTGCTCCTGTGAGCAGGCGAGGATTGATTGGCCAAACACCTCTTTTATCTTGTTCGCTCCTCTCGGTCTCTTGTGCTATCTGGAGTTTTCATTCTAACCCTTTAACCTGCCTGTCAGAGTTGTGGTAATAAAGTGCAGAAAAGCTCTCACCGTTGTTTGGTATTTAATGAACAAAACAAGTTTTATTGCATAAATAGAATCTACTGATAAACTGAGGTGAACTGATGCAAAAGCTCTGCAAGGAAGTAATAGATTATTTTTTTGGACGATTAATCAGATGGAAAAAAAACCTGCCACGTTCAGCAGATTTTTTATTTAAACACTAGAAATATATTAAAATATGATAAAAAAACCCAAATAGCTAAATTCCTTATTAAATGTGAAAATAAACAATTTATTGCCTAAAATGCAATAACACAGCGTTCCTGTAGTACACACTTAATAATTGGATAACAAAAGGTGCTTAATAGAGGAGATTTTGTTTCTTTATAGGGTTTTTGTTTTTATCCTAACTGCAAATGTATAACTTGCTTGTACAGTTTTGGATTAATTACTGGCATTTTTTGAGTGTACATTCACCAGTTGACGAGTCATTGATTACTAAATTAGTTGATGATTATTTCAATAAACAATTAGTCACAATTAATCATTTCAGCCCTACAACAAAGTGCATAAAGGATGGATTTTACTGAACATAACACTGAGGGGTGAATTCAAAACTATTGAAACTGTCTGAACTTTTCTATGTTTTGTCACATGAAGACCAAAAAAATTGAATAATGTCTATTAGCTTCACATGATAGTCCAAGAGAAAGTAGCACATAATTGTGAAATAGATGGCAAATTATTAAGATCTTCTCTTCTTTTCCAAAATTCAAAAAGTTAAGTGTGAATTTGTATTCAGCCTCTTTAACTCTGATATTCCTAATTATAATGCAACCAGCTACTTAGTAAATACCTGTGTCTAATTTAATACACACCTGATTCACTGAGGAATAAATTAAAAGTATTTGCATTTTGTGCTTGTGGATTAACTGGGTTGTAATTGGAGATTTAAAATGCAAAAGACATAAACATGATCAGGAGACAAAGAGAAATAAAGCAGATAGATTATTGTAAAGTTCATTTAATCTCAAACAGGATGTTTATTAGATAAAAATTTTAGACCACAGCCTTAAATGTCTTTATATGAATTTAAATCTGACTTTTTGTGTCGTTCATCAGGCAAACCCTTTCTGTTTTTGAAAGCGGCAGGACTGTTGAGCTGTACATGCATCTCTGCAGAGATTGGAAGCAGTCATTTTAAATTTCTTATAGGTTTTAGGCACCAAAATATGTAACTTGCGCTCAGTTTGAGGATCAGAAGGGCTGTCCAAAAATGCCACATCTTGACCCAAATTGATGATGCTGAGTGCATCCCCAGAACCAGGAGAATGATTAGTATTTACTGTTTTATATTCTTCGCCTGAACTCTTCGTCTCTCTTTCCCCCCGGTCTTTTCTGATAAAATTTGACTCTTTCTGCATGTTTTTTTTAGTCCTGTGCTTTCTTTGTCTACTTTTCTCTCCGTGCTCTTTATCCAGTTTAGTGCCCCTTATTTAGATCATTTCATATCCCATTTTTCCTTCTTCATCTGTGTCTCTGTCTCCTCTCCTCCCTCCAGTCTCCTTTTTCCTCTTCCCCCACTCTTGACAGCAATAGAGGCTGTCCAATAAAACAGGCATAAAAACGCAATTCCTGCCTGGGCTCAATTTCCTCCCCTCACACACTTACACACTCTCACATACAATCAGCGGAAACATAAATCAGACATAAAAAGCCAATCCCTGTCTGGAGTCAATTTCCATAAGGATACAAGAGAGGATGCACCCAGGAAGTGATGAAATTGGATGTATGTGATGTGTGATGTGAAATGCGTGTGCGTGTGCGTGTGTGTTTTTGTTTACTTGAATTGCAAAATAAGTGACTGTGGATTATTTTCCAGGTGAATAATTTCCTTATGATTGTGTGTGTGTTTATCTGCTCCCAGGTGGTGTCGACACAGTGTGAATGCTGGTGGCTAATGATCCCTGTTTACATCACACATCACACCATGGGCCTCGTCACATTATCCCCACGGGACAATTGCACAAAAATACACACACACATACACACACCCCAACTATGTCCCACCCACCCACCTACTCACACTCATACCGAGTGTCTCATTCACACATACACCCCTGCAAAGGTTTTAATTCACAGTCATCTATCTTAAGTAATCAGGCGTAGACACACACTCAGTCTTTGTTCACGCATTCCCCAAGTTTTAGATTCCTAAACACAAACTCAAATATGTGCCTAGGCAGCGAAACTGTCGAACACAGAGCCGCGCACACGTACAAACGCAAATACGCACACGTTGAGGTTACCTCTCCTAATGAGGCAGGCGTCTTCGCGGAGCTGTCACAAACCACACGGTTTGATCAGTTTATAACTCCAGAGTTAGGACTGCACTTTTTGTGTGTGTGTGCGGCTCACACACAAAATATTCCTGTAGCAGCGTATTTGAATAAGCATGTGGAAAATCATCCCTTTTTCCAATCATATAGCTGTGAGTCTTGATTAGGTGTAGCGTTGATTAATATATGTCTAAATGGGATATGAATGCAGCAAAGATATACCTAATGTATTCAGTAAAGTACAGTATACGTTTTGTGACTTTCCACAGACAAAAATAGGAGAATTTATTACTCGCAATACAACAGCTAAGTAGAATACTCTGAAAATAACTTCACTTAATAGATGTATTTTTGAGCAGTTTCATTATATGCACGTTTAACATGGTTCACTAAATAAAATAGGCAAACATTTTAAAACCAGCCTGTTTGTGACAAAAATGTAAACATTTCCACTAAGTTTATGACATTTGACTTCACTAGCATAGATCAGATCATGAAACTGCATTTTTTTTCAAATAAATTCAGAATGTTGTAGGTGAAGAAAATTAAATCATCTCAGGACCTTTGCAGCTGCAGACTTTGAAGATGCAGCCTTAGAGGGAGGTTCAGTTTTAAGACATTAATATCCTGAACCAGAAAGGGCCAGGTAGGTATGAGTGATGAAGAGAGTAAGGATCAGCAATGCAGGAGGAAGAGATGAAGGTAGAATTAGGTAGAGATGAGGGATGAAGGAGGTAGGGTTGAGATTTGAAGGTAGAAATGATGGAAAAAGAGTTATGGTTGAGGAGTGGATGGGGGTATTGTTAAGCGAGGAAGGAGTTACTGTTGAGGGATAAAGGAGGCAGGAATGAAGAAAGAGTTACGGTTGATTGATGAAGGAGTTACTGGTGATGGATTAAAGGCAAATATAACAAATGATGGAAAGAAACAGGTACAGATTGAGGAAAGATATGGGCAGGGCCGGATTTAGTGAGATAAGGGCTAGAGCCAGATTTGGTGTCCTTTCCAAAGAAAAATAAATAAAAAACAAGCATTTTACTCATGACAGTATGTAAATAGGTAGGCAGGTTATCAGTAGGTTTAAAACGTCCCGTATGAAACGGTCCATGTTGCGATCCCAAAAAGATGTGCTATAAGATCAGAATTTTCAAATATTTGAGTTTGGTATGCATTACTCTGCATACAATATTACAATATGTCTGCATAGAATATGTAACAATATTAAAACCACACACTTCATAAAACATGCATTCACTACAAAAACATTCAAAGTCTTTGGGGCCCCAACAATCCTGAACACCAGTTTATCTAAAGATTAATAAAAAGAAATGTAGTTCTGTCATTTTTCCTTAAGTGACATTAATACTTGAATTATGTTGGTTACACTGACATTATCTATGGAAAATAACAGAAACCAAATTGAGTAAAAAAGGCAACACCTCCATGTAAAAATGAAAACAGAGTCTGCGACAGGCTTGTAGTAATTAGGGAGCTGGGAGTCAGGAAACTATCCTTGCAAGTTCTGGCAGTAGTTGAGAAAATCTTTATTTTTACGTGGCAGGAATAGACAAGAAATCACCATTACTGAAAAAAGTAATTAGAAATATTGGCCACAAAATTGACAGCAGTCTTCATCGCCTTTTTAAATGGTTCAAAATTTAAAAACACAAGAGGCAGAATAATGAATTCCTCAGGTGATCACACAGGTGAACAAAGAGTTTGATTTACAAAACAGCTAGATTAGTTGTAAACTGTGTTACCTCAATGATATTGAAAGGGAATGGGAGAATGAATGTAATCAATGTATCCTTTTGGAGGATTTTTTAATAAAAAAAATTATATCAGTTACTTAAATGACAACAACAAAAATTGTAGAAATTAATTCTTCAGATGATCACACAGGACTTTGATTTAAAAAGCTGTTATATTAGTCGTAAACTTTATTCTCTCTAGAACAAAAAAAAGGAAAAAATCAACTTATTTTTTTTGACAGTTTTAAATAGAAATATTATTTCAGTCTTACCAAAATAATCTCAAGAAGTAATTACAAACCTATGTCATTACACATCTGATCAATCATGCTTTCTGTGGTTATAAATTTTAAATCTGAGCATGTATGTACGAACTGCCCCCCTGTGGTAGTTGCTGCGAGATTTGCACCAGAACATGAAGTTAATGCACTCAGCATGTAAAGTGCAGACACATAGAAACAAACATGTTTCTGTCTCGCCTTCTCTTCTACAAACACACCGATTCACACACACGACATGTCAGAGAGGACAGTGTGACCTAAGCGCAACACACCACTTTCCTGTAATAACTAGTGCAACATATAATCCTATTTCCATTAGGTGTTTGTGCCAGAAGGGTGTATGTGCAGTTTCTCTTTGGATTAGAGTGTTGTGTGTATGTGTGCAGTGAATATAATCACGTGTGTCAAGGTGTGTATGAAGTGTGGGAGTGGGTGTCCGTGTAAATGTGGACGCTTCGCTTCAGGGTAAGTTGGCAGTAGAAATACGGTGTTTTTAGGTGTGTGTGTGAGTGTGTGTGAAAGTGAATGTGTCCATTCCTTAATTCTCTCCTGTGCTGTGGAATGCTGAATCAGCTCAGCCCTGATAGATCTGCTCTGCCCTGGCCGGCGCTTCAATTGGCCAATAACACCACCAACACAGACACACTTGCATGCTGAGTCACAAGTACAGACACATTTTTCCAAAGATAATCACACAAAAACTGCAACCTACTCTCAGAAAACACTTAAACACATACTTATCTCTCCAATTATAACTATTAACACATTAATTAAGACTCTTTAATAGCCAGGGATTATCTTTCCTGCATTGTTTTGGTCCAAAATCAAATTTCAGAATACCATACATATTTTTTGATAATAAAAGTGTGATAGTAAAAACTAAGAACAATATTTTGTCCTAAAAATGTAAATGTTTAAATTACTCATGAAATTCTCTTAAATCTTCTATTACTTAAAGTGAAGTTGTCTTTTCATGTAGAGTTATATGGATTACTTATAGGCCGTCAGTGTCTTACCCACAGCGTACTAAATGTAAAAAAATGAATGATTCATTGTATAGAAGTTGAACATGATGTTATTAAGAGCAGATACAACTAAATAGCAAATTTCAAAGTTCTTAAATTGGTTAAATCAAATATATATATATATTTTTAAAAATTCTAAACTGGTCAACATCTATATTGCTGATGAGTGTAACAATAACAAAATAATAGACAATACTGAGTTCACTCAAAGGTGACAAGATTTCAACAATGCATTTACAATAACTAAGAATTCAAATTACAAACTGTATTTTAGTTAATTTATAATTACTATAATAAAATCTAGTCCAGATTGGACCTATTCATATATTGCCATTTTTTTTTTATCTACCTCTAAGATGGTCCTTGAAAAAGAACTGTAAATACAAAGATTTAAGTTCTTACAAACAGAATAAGTGTAATAAATATAAAATTGTGTGTTAGAGACATTTAATTCAGTGTAGAATAGTCCAGTTCTGCCATGATTGTAAAATGTTTGGGTTGCATTTCTGTGTATTTTATTTTTTTTTTTTAAAGGTTTTGTTGGCTCTAGTGGCCTTTATTTGAAAGTAGTTTGACAGGAAACAGGGTAATCAGAGAGGGGGAAGACATGCGGCAAACGTCGCCAGGCCGGGAATCGAACCTACAACCACCCCTACAAGGACTAAGGCCTCAACGTGGGTCATGCTTTGCCCCTGCGCCACCACAGCACCCCTGCATTTCTGTGTATTTTAATCATTTGTCCTGCAAGTGATTTAGTTTTCCTTCGTGAAGTCATGCGACTGCCAGGCTCTTGTCTGCACTTTGATGCACCACTCATCTCAAAGCTCATGAGAAGTTAAAGTATTTAAAATTCCTAACTAAAGATGATCACATACAATTTAGACAAAAAAAAAACTTTCATGGTAGCAAATTTTTTTTTTACTGACTCAATGCTTCCTTATATTTTTAAAATAGCATCCAAAATGCTGCCATGACGGAAAAACAGATTAAAAGTGGTAAAGATTTCTGTTTGCCAGTGATTTTGCTGTTGTTTCAGACATAGACGCAGTAAGAAGTAATGCTTCGCTCCACCATCAAACCCAAAGATCCCAATACAAACTCAAATTTTATTCACCAGTCAGGCTGATAACATTTTATGAGACAAACTTCACTTCAACGATAAATATGAAGTGTTTCTGTCTTGTAGGAATGAGATGTTGCTAACACCTTTAACTTCTAACTGCGTTCACTTTGGCAGCTAAAATACTGCTGAGTCAGCCAAGCAGTCCAATAGTTTCAAACTCTTCCTCTTTCCAGTGAAAGATGTAATCACCTTTGCTGTCTATTGATAGTTTTCTATACCCATCTTTCACAAATCCAATGGAAATTAGAACCTGGCCTTCAAGAAAACTCAGAAATGTGAAGAGGTAAACTTGAGAAAATGTACATATTTTCTAATTAAAATAATGTTTTCACACTGCAATATAAATTTGGAGACTAATTTCTTTTAAATGTCAGAGATTGATTCTGTTCAGTAGGTGTAAGTTTGAATCCTTCAAAAAGATTTTCTTTCTTATTCTTCAAGCTGCGACTGACTTGAATAAAGAGACGGATTCCTTTCCAGAATGGACAGATAAATTGCAGTTTCTAATAAATACAATTTTATGCCGCTCTTTGCTCCTGACCTCGCAGGGCCTCCATTCTTTCATTCAGTTCACCATTTCATTTTTTTCACATCATGAGAGCAATGTTGGCGAGGTCCAGTCATCCGATTATCCAATCAGTGCACTCACTGTTGGGTATATCAGTCACTATGCACCTCTTAACCTCACTCAATCACCTTCACAGTCAATTTACCACACATGCCTCTCATATCCTTTTGCCTTCCTTCATTTTTCCCAAGTCACATCTCATATAACCTCTTCATTCTCCCCCACAGGATCAAGTACAATGCCTGGCCTTTGGAGCTGGACAGCTAACTGATTCATTTCATTTCACGTTAGTTCATTTTATTCTAAACTTAAAAAAGGCATGCTTAATGGTTTTGTTGTTTGTTGGGGATAAAAAGCTAAAAAAAAAGCTACTCCAGCTTTTTTTCCCACACTGTTGTCATTTTGGTAAATGTAAATCACGTGCCTGTTGTACCATGACTACAGGTGTAACTAAACTCTTTCTTGCATTTTCATTTTTGAGGTATTCTAACAATTTCAACTTTAGTAAACCTCCAAAAACTCACCAAGGAAAAACAGACACCAAACATGGACTGCTAAGTTTGGCCCTGCTATGTATTTACATCTGTATTTGGCTTTCTGCAAAGCACATGTGTGTTTGTGTGCTGCTTGGGGTGTGTGTGTGTGTGTGTGTATGGGTGCCCTTACATCAACATCGATGCTTATGAAGCACTATGTATGTGCCTATTATGCTGTACTATGAATGTGTGTGTGTGAGTGTGTGTGTCTCCAACCTTAATTTGATGTCTAAATAACTGGTTTCTGCCCCGAGGGGTTTCCCTGCAATACATCATCACAACAACAATGGAAGCGCCGTTGTCATCTTCCTTGGGGAACAGGCGTTATCCAGCTCATGCACAGCCTTGTGGGAAATCTGGACCTGCGAACAATGTGGAGACACTAAATGGTGTGTGCACGCCTACATAGACAGTCATTTTAATCTCAAACAATGTGCACTCAGTCAGAACTCAACCTCCCCGTTTTTAAGTTTCTCTTACATTTTACCTTAGTGTGTTTTTGCTCCTATTTCTCTTTTTTTTTTGTTTGTTTTAACTTTGCAACACTTTAATTTTTATAAATTGAGATGTTTGAAATTTGATTAAACAGCTGATGTAGCCATTCATAAAAAGAGTAAAAGAGAAATTTTCATAAAGGATTTATAAAACACTTATTCAAAAGGCCCGACCAAACCAAATGAATGGCTAATGACTTCCACTGTTTTTATGGTGATTGCGTGTAAGACTTTGTTAAAGATCAATATTTTCTGAGTCAAAACAGTAATGATTCTTACAAAGTCAATGTTCCAATAATGTCCCTTACAATAACATGTTTCACATTTCTAGTCTGAGCTCACAGTGAAAAAGAAATTTCATGGAAATCTGCAGTTAACCCAAAATGAAGCAATGTAGAAAGTCACTGAAACATTAATCAATGAATTTTATGACATTTAAAACAAAGTTCTGAACTCATTAAGCTGGAGGAAATCTTTTTCTGGAAGATTTGTCTAAGTAAAGTTAACTGGGACGCCACTGACATACAGGAACAGAATTATCAACAACTCATATAACAGCTGCATTAGATAACTTTAAATATATATATATATATATATATATATATTATTCACTTATTTTTTCAAATTGTCACTATGACCTGCCAGTATGTGAGACACATGATGTGTAAAAAAACAAGAAAAAAGAAAAATGAAGATTCTTTGGCTCTCCCCTGTGGCCCTACTGCCATCTGCAGAAATACATCACTTCCAGTCAGTAACAACAAATCAGAACCAGGAGGAGGGTCCTAGTGCTGTCAGTCAAGCTTGTGTATGCAACACAATCTCACTCCCGACTCGTCATATCAATATATGACGAGTCGGGACGAGTTCTGACCATGAGTCACATATTGACGCGAAGGGTACTCCCTTCGCTTCAATATGTGACGATTTGGGAAGGTTCCTTCAGCGTCACATGTTGACGATTTCCCTCAGCGTCACATGTTGACGCGTCAGGAAAACACTTTGCGTCAACAATTCACGAGAAGGGCGCTCCCTAAGCGTCAAAAAACGACGATCTGGTTAGGGTTAGGGGAGAAGTTACGGTTAGGCTTACGCGTCACCCCTCGCATCAATAATTGACGCGAAGGGGATACCCGACGCGTCAACATGTGACGCTGAGGGACCTGCACAAGCATCAATATATGACGAGTAGGGAGTGAGAATGGGTTGGCGTGTGTGCCTACTCACAACCTTTCCACTCACAGTGCATACAACCTCAAAATCACGGATGTGCTGCAGCTGCTCACACTGAAGAAAGACCCTAAAGTTACAGTAAAACTATTTATCTGCCATCCACAGCAGACTCTGCGTAGCAGTAAGATTTGAATAGCATGCACACAAGCCTGATTGGCTCCAATTGGTTGTTTCTGACGGTTAGCAGTGTATTTCTGCAGATGGCAGTAGAACCACAGAGGGAAGACAGAGAAGCTGGCTCATATTACACTATCAGGACATGGAAACAGTTTTAATAAATATGCTAACATATTTTTAAAAAAGTTTCCTACTGCAGCTTTAAAATGGAGTAAACATGCTAGTGTTAGCCTAAAACTTAAACTAACTGCTCCACATCAGCCTGATCAGCAACAATAAGATGCTCATTTATTGTGGTCTGCCTGCTTTTGTTGAGTCAAACTCTTCCTGTCAGCCTAGGAGCTACTGTAATTCATTGTTCACAGAGAGCAGGGCAGCACACCAGTTGTTTTTAATAAAGTAGGTTAAAATCTTCTGGTCCAATTAAAATTGCCACAGTGCTAAACTCCAAAATAAAAGCACAATTTTTCATTTTAAACATTCCCAACATCACTGCTTTTATGAGATGGAACTTTCAGACCTATTTTGCTGTTATAGTGTTCCATGTTTCAAATACGAGAAGAGGAAGATAGATGAATACACATCTATGAAATACATAACTTCTTTTTAAAGAACAATCCAAACACTTTAAACTTTAGGTTAATATGCTTGGCACACAAGACAAAAAATGTCCCCAGGAAGCAAAACTTGTCACAGTCTGAGGTCAGACTCTCAGTCTTAATTACCAAGGTGAAGAAATTTTGTTCTTTTTTCCCCTCTCTTTTGTTTATCTCTGTTGTTAATCTCTCAGGCAATCATCTAGATTTACTTTCCAAAACAAATCTCCTTGTTGCCTTGCAATCAATTAGCTCACAAGGAAATCAATTAAGCTCATTGCCAAACAAGCTATTAATAGTAAACTCACAAACAATTGGGAACTATACATCATGAAGGCAGCAGCAGATGCTTCAATGTAGCATAGTTTTGAAACATAATGAAGAGATATGAGTGAAAAGCGCACAGCTCAGTCTATTGTTAGGCGTAAGGAGCTTTTTGTGTGTGTTTTACACCATAATATTCAGGCTGCGCCAGCTGTTTATCGACAAGTTCTCTGAGGGCTTTAAATGAATGTTTGGTCTGCAAAGACATTAATCTGTGATAACATCATTGTATTTTTATTACTGGTACTTATGTTGATTGAACAGTGGCACTGAACTAATGATTTTACTGCCGGGTGGTAAAAGTCGTATTCTTAAACTGCAATTGTGGGTTAGAAATTTTACATCATACAGTTGAAATGCATTGTGGTCCTGAAGTGTAAGGTCAAATTAAAAGTTTTTAAAATTTATGAAATGGTGAAATAGTTTAAAAAAAATCATGTCAAATAGATCTGAAACAACTGTTTGGCAACAAAGAAAAAGGATGAAGTGCAGAATTCCTCTCACCCAACCAACAACTATTGCTTGAAACAACTTTTGCTCCATGATAATGAAACAACTGCAATCTTGGCTCAAGGAAAGAAAAAAAAAACCCAAGATTGACAGAAATGAATACAATATAATTTATGCCACACCAAAGAAAAATGATCCTAGTGGAGTCATCAGTCAGACCAACAAACTGGCTGTAGACTTTGTTTTTGAACACAAAGTTTTACAGGAAAGAAATTTTTCATGTCCTTTGCTGATACAACAATTAACTGAAGGAGTAACTAAGTAATGTATGGGTTTTCTGGTTGAAAGTAAACAGCAGACAAAATCAGTAGTTTTTATAATAGCTAATTACAAAATTACATAATCAAATTACATGTTGCAACAAAACAAACCTCACCTTGATAGATCTTGAGGAGCATGACAGATGAAGTCCTTGAAAAAACATTTAGTCAATGTATAGTTAAATGCTCATCAGTCAGCTCTGTTTGATTATGTGTAGAAAAATAAAAATTTTTTTTTTACCCCTCCAGGGGGTCTTTTGTCCCTTATATGACAGTAGGCTGACAGGAAAGGGGGAAGACATGCGGCAAATATCGTCGGATCCGGGAGACGAACCCGCGACGGCCGCGTTCGGAACTCAAGGACTCCAAACATGGGTTGTGCTAACCCCTACAGCACCACGGCACACCCAGAAAAATATAACTTTGAAGGGTATCCAATTTATTTCTGCTGCGTTTTATTCAATCACTGCATGGTCACTTATAGAACATATCAGGTGACATTTTGTTTGTATAAATGTTTGTTACAATGGCATTCAATTAAAAACATGCAGTTAACATATTTAGTTAATGTAAGCATTCAATAAGTTTTACGAAGGTTAAGTTTTTTGACTGAAGAAAAGATTTGCATTTCATTTATGTAGCTTTGTTTATTGTTTAATCAATTGTTTATCCATCTATGTTATCGGGCTATCAGAAAGAAAAAACTAAAAGTAAAACTTAGCTATGGCGGGAATTAGAACTAATGAGACAAATAATAGTGGTTGTTATGAGTTTCCTATGCAGATTTACTCGGATTAACCCTTAGGAAAAGATAAAGAGCTCAGCTTTTGCTGCTCCTCTGCACTGAACGGCTAGTTTTGTGTTATTTTAATAACCGCTTCCAGATGGATTCCTGGCTGTTTTGTGCACAATGCTCTAGGGGGAGGTCTCGGGCACACCCATTAACGGAAGATTATATTTTACTACAGGATTAGGAAAGCTTTAGAGTCCCCATGAGTTCCTAGTAAAGGTAGTTGTGGAGATGGATGTGTAGAAATCAGCAGCAAAAAGTGAAGATAAAGGTCAAATTAACATAAGGGGAAGGGTTAACTTCTCTATTGTTAGGTTACGATATTAAATGTATCATCATAAAATAATTAGCAGTATAAAAAGTCTCAAAATGAAGCTGTCTGAAAACACATTATCCTCATCAAAAAACGTTCAACGCTGCATTTCTTTTCTTTCTATTGCAGTAGCAGTATTTATGTGGTGTGTTGTGTGAGTGAGAGAAGAAGAGGGAGCTGCTGGCAAAGACAAAGTAACAAACAAGAGGAAAAAAGGGTAAAGACACAAAAATGGAGGTGACAGTGGTGTAAATATGTCAGTGTGGATGAGCCAGGTAGTGGGGGAGCTGACCTTGGTCATAGTTTAAGACCTGTCTCTTATCCAGCCAGTGAGCAGCGCTGTGTGCCATTTGTCTGCACACAGTGAAATAGTAGTCCTCTACCTTTTTTCAGCCAGCCTCGCTTTCCTTTTTGTCTCTTTGTGCCTTTTTTAATTAAATTAATTATTCTAGTTTTATCTCTTTTAAGTTTATTTCCACAGTCTTCAATTTAAATCCCTGTAAATCCTTTGGCAGAAGGGTTGCGTCATTAGTCTTGACCAGAGAAAACTCTATATTATTTTTGTATGTCACTGAAGTCAAAATGGGGGCAAATGGGGCAAACTTTACAGGTGCGACATGTGCATTGGTAAAAACAGAGTAATGCAGGAAAATTAAAAGAGTCATTTCAAGTTTATAAGGCCCAGTCCACATGGATACAATTTTAGGTGTGGCAGCAATTTTTTTTTGTCGTTTAGGCATCCTGGGAGACCAGAAATGGTCATTTTTGAAACCAGATTCCAGAGTGGATCAATTTCAGGATGCAGGTTTCATGTTTCTGCATGGCCATGTGAGTCATGTCTTTTAAAATGATGTTGTACCTACATCTCTCACTTTATTCTGCATGTGTGTCATTTTCACAAATAAAAAACATGTTTTTTGCATCATTCTGGCGCAGTGTTACAGCGCCACCGATAGCACCTGCACACCAACAGCGCTGCAACCTGTCGTGTGGACTCACCTTTTTAAAAATCGTTTTCAAACATATATCTTGCTCTTCTCCGTGTGCACACGGCCTAAGATTTTAGGTGTTTTTTGAGTCCAGTGCAATATTTGAATCCCTCTGGGTAACCTAAGCAGTATAGTTCATATCTGTACCACTTACTCTAGCTTTACATTTTCTTGGTCTTATGGGACCTTAATCCCAATGACACTGTATCCTTGGAGGCTTTGGATTATCAGGTCTGGATTGAGCACTTATCCCATGGCCAGTACATGTGGGAAATACTTCATCTTTCTAAGGTATTAATACATAGGTGTAATTCTTATAGATCTTGCAACAGATGCATGTCTGTTCCTTTATAGTTTATATTTTTACCATTCAGGCCCTATGAGGGTAAATTACTGAATGTAGATCCATAGCTTCTTGTATTTTTTTCTCTTTTAAGTCACAGTTCAGGCTACCAACCCTTTCCTGCCCTGGTACTGTTTTTGTTTTTTATGTTTAGAACGCTTGTGGATTTTTGCTTTATGGGAGGAACAGAGGAAGGGGCAGAGAGATTAAGGCATGACATTCAACAAAGGGCCAGCCTGAGAATGTACAAGCTTTTAGAGAAATAATAACTGTTGTGATGAAACTAAGCTTTTGTAGTACAGTAGAATGTATATATTTCTACCTAAAGGTATTATTGAGAAAATAAACTTACAGCTGAGGTCATCAATCACAAGAGCTTGCCTACACAACCTCTGCACTGACAGCAAAATTTCCATGGGCATGAATTGTGAAAGCTCTTCCTGTATGGTATCAGTTATGACTCTTAAAGCCGCTGTTGCTAATTGCTTTTGCTCGGGGCCGCAGTGATTGTTGAAATGGTGGAGGAGTTTAATGTTCTGTTGCTTCTCTGGTTTCCTGCAAACATGGTTTCATAATCCTTTGAGTTCCTAAAATTCAGTTCAGTGCCAAACAATGTGCATGATCTGCATAAGGCGGTTTATGCTTATAACTGTTTTGCTCAACTATCTGCAGTGTTTGCTGGAATTAGACTGCTGTTTTCTTAAGAAATTAGGATTAAAAAAACACTCCTGCTTTTGTAATATGTCCTACTAATTGTAGCAAATCTTGTTAACACGGTGGAAAATGGTTAAGGGACAAATCTGATCCAAGTGGAAGCTTTGACTTGATGTAGGACTTTTCTCAATTCTCAGTCAGGGGATGTAAGAATAGATTTTGGGTCATTGTCATGTTGCACGGTCTACTTCTGCTTCAACTTTAACTTGTTTTACAGATGGTTTCACATTTCCTCAAGCACCTGCTGATACACTGAAAATGATGATGGATTCTATTCAGGCGAGCTGGCCTGATTCTGCAGCAGCAAAGCATCCACAACCATCACACTTCCAGATGTTTCACAGCATGCATAAGGCTCTTTTTCGGGAATGCTGCATTTCTTTCATGCCAGCCATGTCTTTTTTGTTCTCTTCAAATTTCAGACTTGAATAAGTCTAAAATTTTAGACTTCTACAAAGGAAAGAGGAGAGAAACCCTGCTCTTTATCTGTGTTCTCTCTGGATAAACATAGAGTGGATTTCTATTTTTCACATAAGGCAGAGCTTTGTTCATTGCAAAAACAAACAAAAAAACATCCATAAAAAGTTTTTATAGAGGCATGTCTCCACAAAGTGCATGGTAGAGACATACACTTTTATATCAACAAAGCATACTGTTGGTCCCTTTAAGGGGCAGTTTTATGTGCTTTCCCGGCACATGGTGCCATTTTATAGCACAATCAAATAACTATGTTACCATCAGCTGTTATATGATGTTGAAAAATTTGACTTTGTAATATATATACCTTCAAAATGAGCCTGTCACTTTAAAAAACTCCTGCATTTTGCATAATACAGCCCCCTTCATGACATTTTGAGACTGAGGTGACTTCCTCTCAGATGAAAAGCATATTAGCTGATTTAAATGTATTTTTACACAAAAAGATTGAAGAGTAAAATTAAACTGAGAGAATGTGCTGTCATTTTTTTAAAGTTTTATTTTTCTCTTTTTCTTTTCACTAGAAACAAGTTTTTATTGTGACAAAAAAGTGTGAAAAACCCTAACATAAACAGCAATCTCTTCATATCACTATATATTGCTGTACAGCTTATTGTGCTGCTTATTATGATAGATAGAACAGACTGTTGTGCTTTGCATATGTATTGATTGTGTTAACTTTCATTGCGGTTCTGAAGTTTGTATAATGTTGTAAATGTCAGGGCTGTTTTTCATTTGACATTTTTTTCGTTACCCTTCCTGCTGTGCTGCATGGCAATAAAATGAACATAAAATACAGTAAAGATGAAGAGGGATTGAATCTCTTTCCAAATCTGTCACCAAGGTTGCATTGTGTGTACATGTCTGTCCATTTATGTTTGAGAGTTTGTAGATGTTTGTGTT
The DNA here is from genome assembly GCF_001444195.1 of Xiphophorus couchianus. NCBI lineage: Eukaryota > Metazoa > Chordata > Actinopteri > Cyprinodontiformes > Poeciliidae > Xiphophorus > Xiphophorus couchianus. The sequence goes on from NC_040239.1 coordinate 7,705,746, forward strand.
TTTGGAGCAGGCGTGCACATATGGGTATTTGTGTTCATATCTATGTATCTGCAATGCTTCCTGTGACAGAGGAGCCAGGATTAATGTTTCGCTGTCACGACGCCCCACATGATGAAGTACTCAAATTTCTGGAGGATGGAAACAAGCAAATCAGAAGAAGTGAGAGGAAAAGACACATGGAAATGAGCGAGACAACAACGAGAAGAGAATTAATGTCATGGAAAAAAAATCTTTGTAAATAAACCTCATTGTCAGCTTTTTCTGCTAGTTATTATTCCTCTTTTTTAAATCAAAATTAAAAATGATCTTACTTTTATTTCTTCTTCACTCTCTTGTTAAAATCTTTGCTCTTCTACATTTTTAAAAGTCTTTCTGTCTCAGTGGTCCTTTATTGGTTCCATTTATTGGTATGTTTTCAGTCTTTTTAATGAATTGAAGTCAGCGATGTGGCTCGGTACTGCCCCCTATCAGCTTGGCATGGTACTTTCAGCCACATCCTATGCATTTTCACTGCATATTTATGGCCGATCAGAAAGACTAAATAAGTCACACATTCATTAAATATTTTATACAGATTGTGGAATATCAGCATGTGTAATCGCAATATAAAGACAGATAGCAATAGGTGTTCACCAAGTACCTACATTAGTTAGTTACTGTTTATTCCTTTATGACCACAGATTTTTTTAAAAGTAGGTAATCAATATAGTAATCAGATCCCAACCCAACAGAGCCCCTTATTGCAGTTAGAAGAGGAGATGCACACCATGGATGATTGTCCAAATTAATGTGTATTGGAGTTAAAAAGATAAAGAAATTATTTTAGAACCAATTTCTGTTTTTCTTCTCCAAATACAAGCTGGAACAACAGATCATAACGCTCTGTTTGACTAGTAATCGCTCCTAATGAGGCAGTAATGATAGTGGGAGTAAATTATTGACTTCAGTATTTACACAAACAACACTGACCTCATAAAGTGCTATGCATAATCACCATCAAAATTATTGAACTTAACCCTGCCAAGTCAAGGTAGAGTGCTTTGCTAAACACATATTGTAACCTGAAAAGTGCAGAAGTGGCAGAGAGTTTAATCGCTACTCTGAGGTGTGACAGGTTGTCTAAAGGTCCAGCTCACTGCAGGGTAATGAGAGGAAAAGTGTGACTGTGAGTTCATGCCTGAGTAAGCGAGGATGTGAGAGAGAGAGAGGGAGAGAATTTCATCCTTACAGGAAGCAGATCATCGGTGCAGCTGGTAAACCTCTGGGTTGCCGACGGAAACGCCAATCAGACCGGATGAAGCCATCCTACTTCCTGATGCGAGTCCAGATTAAACCTGTAGGAGTGACCTCTGCTGTCATTGACACACACAGCTACAACAGGCTCATGGAAACACACACACTTATTCTCAGTGTCACACACACACTGGGATGCTAATTAAACTCAGCATAAAAGTGACAGACATGCACAGACTGTTGTGTTTCTGTTACCCCAGAAGGGCATTAAACTTTCTTACACTTTCATTTCCTGTAAATCTCCTCTAGCTTTATAACTGGGACTATAACTCACCTAATTCTGACTGTAACCTAAAAAAATAACATTATCTAATGAATCCAAAACCTGATGATTTATGTTATGGGGACTGACTTGGTGTCCCCAAAGAGAAAGCAAATTCCCTCAGTGTGACTATGTAAACAGATTTATGTCCTCACAGCAGAAGTAATGCAAAAACACACACACAATCCGCACATGCAAACACACTAAGGTGTTAATTAAACAATGTGACAGGTGATGTCATTCCCCTGTGCCAACTCTGACAGAATAACCATCCTGTTGCCCACTGTGACAACCAGCTGCCACCTCTCCTATGTCTCTCTCACACACACAAAGGAACACACTTCACCACCATTTCATTAACATGAGAGAATCCATCTTGCTGGGCTGCAAGCCACGCATTTGTGTCCAGGGACTCCAGGAAAAATAAGTACAAGATTCCCAAGGTTGACCGTGGAGAAATTCAGATCAGATGTTTTGTGCAGTACAGATTTTGTAAAGGTTACTTACAGTGTGCGCTTAAATTTATACAACTTTGCCATCTTGTGAACACTGGCAGCACCTGACTCACCTCAAAGGGTCTCAAAATATGGATGTAAGTCTTTAAATATCCAAGCATACTGAGCCACAAAAAAAAAAATCAACATTCAAGCAGCGTGCCATGAGTAGAGGCGTAACAATACATACAATTTAGGATGTATGGACACGGGGCGGTTGTATATATTTTCAAGGCACACAGTGCTATTTTAAATCACAATCAAGAACCTGTTACCTTCAATTATAAAAATGTTGAATATATCAAACATAACTTGTAATAAATTTGACTTTCAATTTCATGAATTGAAATTGGGCCTCTGTCTGTTTGAGACAGTCCTTCAGAAATGTACAAACTGCCTGAACTCAACAATTGTCTGTCTGAAATCAAATTATGGCCTTATAACAATTACAAGGATTCAAGGATTTTTTTTTGTCATACCACCTTTGCTTGTTTGTGGTACAAAATTCAGACTCAGGTCAAAGATTAAGTAATTTATATGATATATACAGTAGATATGCATATTTAAAAAAGTGTGTGTGTAAATAATTTCTGAGATGAAGCTGAATTAGGTGCAGCTTGAGTTCAGTGAAAACTGGTCTCACAAATTTGAGTGCCATTATTGACAGTTCCTTGTCTTTGGACAATCATTGTGAAAATTCCTCTTCTGAACTGTTTTTATCATTTAAGGAACATCTCTGAGTTGAGGCCATTCGTGTCACAGACAAAGCTAGACATGGCTATTCATGCTTTTATAGGTTGAGACTCCACAGACTCTTAAGAAACAACTAAAGATGTTTTTATTCACACTGGCTTTTGCTTGATTTAAAGTTTTTTTTGTTTGTTTTTTAATTGTTTTGCCTTTGTGAAGCATTTTGTGATCTATATGTCTATGAAAAGTGCAATAAAAATAAAATTGTACTTATTTATTTTTTAAGAAGCTCCTGCTCTTCTTTCACCGTCAGTATGTGAACATAATGTTCATCCATTATGCCGTTTACAACCGTACTTAAGAAGACTGGACTGAGACGTAGTTGGCATGGAAGTGCCTTGTTTGCCATGAAAATATTATGTGTTAAGTTCAGCACCAATGTGCAGCCTTTACTTTATCTATCGTCATAAGTTGGTGTACGATGAACTATATCATAGCTGGAGAGTGATTCTTCTCTGAACTTTTCATGGCTGTTTTCCCACTGTGACTGACAAGAACCAGATTTTTCATCAACCTCTCGCTGCAGAAGGCGTCACTTATGTTGCTGGTAAAAGACAGGCTCAAATGGTTTTGCTGCTTGCCAGAATTTCTTTGAAAGCACCTGCCATTTCTCAGTCACTTTCCAACAACAACTTTCCAGATGGTTCTATGCAATGAACCATCTGGCATGTTAGGTTTACATCCATGTGAGGGCCCAGTCTGCTTAAAACAATCCATTGCCTTCGATTTGGGTGGTGTGCTACTTTCTATGATGGTGGTTTCAGTCAGTTATGCATCAACCTAAAATCTAAAGTTTATGTTTACTTTTTATATCTCTGATAACTGTTTCAGGGCAATTGTTCTATGTCTGATGCTTTTCGGAGCATGTTCCCCACTTTGTGATTAATTTCTCAATTGCTATGGGCTTAATATGTGACAATAGTAGTTATTTGGATTGTGGGGCTAAAAAATTCTTTCTTCTTTTTTTGTTGTCTAAGTGGGTGTGTTTTTATACATTGGAGAATTGATGCACTCATGGATTTGTGCCTCCCATGTTAATAAAGCCCACAGATATAGCTGTCAGCTTGCAGTGTTTATACAGGCTCAGGGCCAAATGCTCAGATATCCTCCCTGACTTGCTGTCTCAATCTATCTACATCTTTCCATCTGTCTCCCGCTTCCCTCATCATCGCTTCCTGTCCACATCTGCTTTCTTGTCTTCACTGCCAAGATGCATGCATGTCTTGTCATCTGTTGAAGTGTCGTCTTTTGACACAGCCATGTCCGTGGGCATTAAATGTTTTATAAGGGGTGTTTTGGGTTTCTACAAAGTGATCATAAAGGATAAGGGATAGTCACGCAAAAAAAAAAGGATCTTTAATTATTCTGTCCATAACTCAAATTTTTCAGTTTTACTAGTCAATAGCAACAATTTTCAACTATTTTTGGTTTTTATTCCACTGCATGTCCAATATTGACATGGACATGCCGATATTGGCATCCAAATATCCATCCAAATTCAATTCCATCCAGATTTATTTTAAAACTTTGGTTTGCGTTTATTTTTATTTTGAAAAATATAAGCAAAATACTTATACAAGTTCTGAGCTTGTAGCATGTCACAAGCCTTTTCTCTAATATCTCAGCAAGATCTCCAATTCTGTAGCATGGCATGTTGTTGAAAATGTTTAAATCTGTAGCAGGAACTGAAAGGATTCCTATGCTCTGGTAAAGAAACCTGAACAGCCAAAATCCATTTAATTTTTTATGCAGACATGCAGCTCAATGGGATAAGTGAGTCTCAGCAACAGTTGACTGAGTTACATGAGTGTTTCAGCCAGAGAGGCACTGTGAGAGAGAAGTCAAAGACTATATTATGGGAAATTGCTCTTTCGAAAATGAATATAATTATCCCCATTGGTCTCAAGAATTTTGTTTCAGCAAAACTTATGACCTATATTGTTTTATTAACTTTTTATCTTTTGTTGTCACTTCAAATCCAAATAAGCATCTGGCCACGCGCCCCCAATTCAACATTTACACTCACATGAGAAAGTGGCTACAATTATACAACCATACATATTTGAAAAGCAGAAGTTGAGCCTTCTGCACAACCAACAAGAATGCAGCAAGTGGTTTCTGGATGATAAGTCAACAAAAGAATACTTGTCTTTTCCAGCAGCCAATACATGTCGCGTACTGTGATGGTAAAATCTGCTGGACAAATGAGCTGGAGCTCCGTTTGGGTTGCTAGGTGATGAGCAGAGCTCCAGTGGGGTTGCTCGGTAACAGGCTGGGATTCTCTACGGTTGCTAGGTGAGGGGCAGTGCCAGCTGATTTGTAACATTACATTTGGAAGGTTTTTGAAACAAACCAGAAACCAGAAAGCATTAACTTATCAAAACACAACTGGGAGTTTTTATTAAAAACACTTTGCTTTTAGAAACAGAAGAGACCCAAATAAAAGTACAAAAATGTGCAAAATGTGAATTTTGCTTAATAAGTACACCCTTTAATGTTATTTTAGCAAGCACTTATACAGATCATTTGAATTTAACCCTATTTTGGGAGTAAACAACATTGTTCCAAATAATTTGCCACCTGGCGTCTTCTGTGTATTTGCATTTGAGTCAATTTGGCTATTTACCACAGATATATTTGTTCATAAATCAAAAGTCTTGCTATAAGGTGACACAACCTTGCACTTGTTGATGGAGGGAATGTGAGACAAAGTGGTTTGTAGGGTTCCTTCGTCTACTTTAAAGCCTCCACTGACTCAGTCTTTCATCATTTGACTATGAGAATGACAACCTTTGCCATCTCAGTATATCTTCATCTGCTATATGTCTATCTTCACTTCTTATTTTGTGACAAACTCTATTGAGGCTTCACAATTCCCTCGTATTTCTGCCTATTTCCATTTTCTCTGGTCCTGTCTCTGTGGATTCGTCTTTGTCTTTTTGATTGTTTCTTTTTTTTATCTCAACACCCTTCTTCTTTGGCTCTCATATTATACAGTTGTTGTCTCTTGATTCTACCACCACATCTTTTTTTTTTCCTATCACCCGGTCCTCATCTTTACTGCCTGTCTTTTGCTGGCTGTCTCTCTCAGTTTTTCAATTTCACCTCCTCCCTTTTTCACTCACTGTGTAAATCCCCTCTTATCCACTCCCAGTAGCAACTCACCACATCCGGCTTTCTTGTTCTGTCACTATGGATATTTGTTCTAGATTAACCTGTCAGGCTCCCTTCCACCTCCCTTCCACTCATATTTCACTTTTTTTCCCCTTTTTGTCTTTCAATCTGCCTTTCTTCCTTTCTTCACCGCTTTTTTCTTTGCATGTTTTGGTATGTCGCCTCCACCCTCCAGAGAGCCGCAACATCAGTTTAAGAGGGCATCAGAGCATCTTGTCCAATAAAATATAAATGTCTGTCTCTCTTTTTCTCATCTTGCCCTTCACCTCTCTCCCATTTGCAGAGAAAAAGAAAAAAAACCCCTGATGATCCACCAACTGCAAGCCAATTCCCAGGGATGACATGCATGTTTGTGCCGTACCAATTGCAGTTTGCTTTTCATCTGTGGGATAGATTGATCTCTTGACCCACTCCGTCTCTTTCTCCTTTCATTATTTTCCCCTTATTCAACAGCTTTCCTCCTCTATTTGTCACAAGCCTGTCCATTGATTTTCACAAAAAGTTAAAAAACTAACTATTTTGTTTATTCTGACATTTTCTCATGTTTTTTTATCAAGTTTTAACCTCATTCAGTTCATGTGTTCTACATGCTGCCTTCATATCTCCTAAGCCTAAAATTGTTCCACATCTGTTCCATTAAATTTTAGAATTTTTTTCTGAAAAACATGGAATTTCAATATGTGTACTCATATATTTCAGAAATTGCACATTAAAATAGTAATTTAGGCCTAACAGCCACTTGTACTACAGCAGTGAGTAAAATTATAGAGCATGTTTGGAGGTCAACTAGGCAATTTCTCATGTTGGTTATCAGAATAAATTAGTCTGCAAGTTTTTTTCCCCTAAATTTAGCACAATTTATCTGAGTGCATTCTCGACATTTTAAATTGTGAAATGCCTTTATTGTAATTTAGAATTTATTAAATCTCTTCTTGAAACTGTTATAAAAATCTTGTGTGGTTGATATTTTGAGGCAACGTATATGTTTGCATTCGTAATGTGGTCTTCGGTCTATATGTGTGCATCTGACTGCATGGCCCTGAGGAATTTGTGCATTTGTGGGTTTTCTTTACATGCATTTGTGTGTCAGCGTGGTTGTGTTTGTTAGCGTCATTATGTGTGCTTCTACAGTAAGATGTCTTTGTGTGTTTGCTTCACTGGGTAATTAAAGCAGAGTGTGCCAAGCCAGCGACAATGTAATACCACTCTAATCATCTTCAGCTATCCCATCTGTGTGCCCAACATGAATCTCTTTTTCAAACAAACACACAGACACTTGGAGCCAATGCTCAGATTTTTTTTTTTGGACTGGCACAATACACAGCGGGACAAAGAGAAATGATGTCATTCAGTTAAAGGAAAAGGGAAAAAAATATTTCATATAGACATAAAATAACATTTTCCTTATTTAGCATGAAAAACATTGGCCTGTTACATTACTGTCCATATGTAAGAGCTTAGTTTTACATATTCTCTCTTTAAAAAAAATCGACTTTTAAAACAAACCGCTGTTAAAACTGTACATAATTTCAATAATTTTGTGATTGTCCATGGAAAACAGCAGCCCAGATACTCTGATTAATGTAGAGGTAAAAAATGTGATAATAAAGGTTTCTACACCCCTGCACTGATAATACATCAGGTGCATAATTAGACCATCATTACTCAGCATTTTGAAGGAAAAATGCCAATTACAATTGTGATAAATTAAATTGAAAATAATTTAGAAATTTAAAATTTCAAAAACTTAAGAGTTCAATGACGGTTATAGAAGTTTATTTAACAAACTTTTCAGATAAGCTGCCCAATAAGGATGTGACCTTCTCTATATGTGTTTTAGAGGAAAGTGGTGGACAGCAAAGCAAACTAGAACCAAATGTTTGTTTGCACCAGAGTGAAAAATGTGAAGCACAGAGTTGTAAACACACAATATACTGGTGGGGTGCTCAATAACTCCTGGTCAGATCCGAGACGAAGCTGTCAATCTAAACTAGCAAAAAAAATATTTTAGTTACTGCATGCAGTGATCTTTGTCTTATTTTTTGAATGTATAGACATAACTTATAAATATGTGTTTATTTGTTGAAGTATTTTGTTATGTATTTTCAGTTTTGTCTTCGTTTTTGTAAGCATAATGGAGCCAAAAGAGAAAGGGAAATTATTAGTTGTTTGACATTAAAGTTTAAAAAGTGTTTTGCTAAAGTTATTTTTTCATGACAATTTTACTAAAAATAAACATTTATTAAAAGCAAGAAACCAGAGAGAGAAATGTTTAGAAAATGATCTTAAATTATGTGACCTTACTTCTCGCTCTCGGCCCTACAATCTTCTTTTACCATCCTTCTGCTACCATTTCTCAACTCTGCCTCTTAGAAATTGGATTGAAATATTTCTGTCCGCCCACAACTCACTGCTGTGTCCAACAGGCTGAACACGACACTGACAGCCCGTTGGACACAGACTGTCAATATTATGTTGATTTTTAGACACAATTTAAAACCCTGGTGGATACTTTGATTGGTGGTCCCCAGCGTTGTGCACATTTACCCTCTAAAGGAACTAATTCAAAGTTCAGATCATATTGATGAAGGATGTTCAGCCTCCAACTAAAAATTACAGATTGCCTGTCATGATTAAATTCAGTATTCATGTTTATCCAACTTGTGTACATAATGCAGTCTTCATGATGTAAAGTTTAAGGAACACAACATGATGACTATTGTCACATCTAGGAAAAAAGGGCTTAAAATGAAGATGACGTTAAAGGTTTGGTATACTTGCTCCAAATGGAAAACAACCCTAAACATATAGCTAAAGTGATTATAAAGTATTTTAAAGACAACTAAGTAAAGGTTTTGGCATGGTCGTCACAAAACCTTGATCTCCATCCAGTTGATAATTTGTGAACAGATCTGAAAATGAGGATCTGAAAATGAACAGATCTGAACTTGACTGAGTTATACTGGTTTTGTCCGGAGGGATGGGCCAGAACTCAAAAAAAAAATTATTGTGACAAGCTTGTGGAAAAAAAAAACATAACATGTGACCTATGTCATATGGTTTAAAGACAGTGCTACCAAACAATGAGGAAATAAGTATACATTTCTAATGGTGAAAAAGGTAATAAATAAATCTCACATATATCCTTTCTTTCATTATTGTGGTATTTAGCAAACAGAAATAATTTTAGTAATTCTACCTGATCTAAAACAAAACAAGTTTGGTCTCATTTAACTTCAGACAGTGAGACAAAAAAATGTGTATGTTTTTTTCTATTCTGTGTTTGCAAACTTCTGGTTTCAGCTGTAATCTAACTCATCACTCCTACCGTCTACATGTTAAGGCAAAATGATCTGCAACAAGATTTTGGCCTGTTTTGAGTTCACTGCATAAAATGCATAAAATTATGACAACCCAGCACCATTCACCTGTTGTGTCCAGGCTCCTGGTCTCCTGATCAGCTGCCGACATCAGAGCTCATTTAAAAATCTAATTCACAATCTCATGGACAATGACTTACATTGACCCTGAAGACTCAGCTACACTCACACCCACTAACCTCTTCCCTCTGTGTCACACGCAGACACGCATTCTGTGCTCAGACGGTGCGCTCCCGTGTGATTTTTACACTGAAAGGTTAATTTGAATGAAACGAGCCCAAGGCTGCGACTGAGAATCTGGGGTTAGTGAGACTGGGAGACCGAAAACGGCGAAGAAAGAATGAGATATGAGTGTTAATGCAGTTCAAAAGAGGCACCCACTTTAACGAAGACAGCAAGAGAGACACCAAGAGATGGAAAAGAAGGAGAGAGAGCGACTCAGGCTCTCTGAAGTGATATTTAATTAGCCCTGGATGACTAGCTTATTCGGTAGAAAAAGGCCACTCTCTCTGCTCACTTCTCTCCTGTCAAGTACCCTGTTAGCAAAACGTCCTCGAAGGCAGATGGAGAGGGTGGAGGCAAGAAGAAAAAGCAACAGATGGAGACAGAAAACGAAAGAAATTGACAAAATGATGGAAATAGATATAAAAAGTAAGATAATGCTGTGAAATTAAAAGGGAAATAGAACCAAAAGAACATATTGTACAGTTGTTTCATTAATTATTTCATAGTCTACACAAAGTTTTCCATCATATAAAACAGCAAATATTTTTTTTGATTTTGTTTAAAATAGATTTAAGACAGAAAGATTCTGGACTTTTTACCAAGAGATCAGTCCACAACAGTTTAGGGTTGAAGTGCAAGCGACGCTAAAGTTACAATATGCTTAGGCACGCCTCTGCAATGTAAACAGAAATGGCAGTCATGCACTGAGGCACTCATCCTTAGGGATGAGCCTTTTCAGTGCCCCGTTCTAAACCAGAAACTTGTGTCAGAGCTGAGCATGCATAGAGGCTTGCTATTCCTATTGTAAATAGATTCAGTGAATTTACTTTTATAACCCTGAAATGAAAAAACAAACAAAAAAAATTCAACGCTTTGTATCAGATTTTCTTATTTATGGTCTGCAGCCTATAAATATATACTGTACATTCACACACAGGACAGAAAAGACGCAGGAGTGGAGACAATGTTGTGACAAATGGTGGAACATTTTGTTTACTGCCAGAAATTCAGGAAGTTAGATAATTTGTAGTTTTGTTTTTTTATGCAACAGCAAATAAAAAGTTTTAAGGTGGAATGTACAAAACAAATAGCAATACAATCTATTTTTAGATTGCAGATTTGTTTTAAAATTTTACAAAATCAAATAGTGATACTTGACAAACTTATAAAAGTAACATTCTATCACTCTAGACTCTATCTTTTTAATACATTTATCTTTGAACATACAAGCCCCGATATCCTGTCACTATGCTGCTATTCTATTCTATTTTTAAATAAATCAGAAAACACAATTTCCATCAAGTTGTAAGTCCTGCAAATGTCTGGTCTAAAATGACTCACAAGTAAATTGCAATTGTTCTAGGTTGCTCTAGATTGTATTTTACATTGTTTTCCTTTCACCACTACATCTGAAAATGTGGTTTTCAGACGTAGTTTCATATGTAGTTTACACCTGGTAAAAGCAGCGGTAGTTTTCGGAGCTCTATTACAGCTTTGAAGCTTCCTTGCTTGAAACTATCCATGCTGGAAGTCCATGTCCCCATTTTCTCTTTAATTTACTGCCTTGATTGGCCAGCTGTGTAGAGGTGATTACACTGTTGGTAGTGCAATGCATTTTAAATATTTCATGGATTGAAATACAACATAAAGCCCAGTATGAGCGATAAAACAAGACGTTTTAATGTTCTTCCAACAGTGAAATGCAGGTTTATGGCTTTGAAATGTCTAAACAAAAACTGTAAACAATGTGAAACCTTTTCCACACTTAGAAAGAGAAAAGAAAACTTCTCCTATTCTCTATTTGATTTACTCCATTGGATTTAGGTCTGGCTTTGACTAGACCATTGGCTGTGAGTTCAGTTACAAACTTTAATCTTTTGCAGCACAGTGGTGTCAGTCCTAAAGTTCTGTCCTGCACATTATAGATCCTCCACTATTCAACACAGCACAATCAAATGAATGGTTAATTACCTGGACAGCACAGACTGTGATGACATGAGAAGATAATCGGCTGTGTTACAGTCAGGACACATTTTCAGGGTTCTGTTTGTTGAAAAAAAACAAAAAACCTCTTGAGGTCTTCCAACAGCTGCATTCATATTGTTATTAATTTACTCACAAATTATCTCTATTTGCTAATTTGGTGACTTAATATAGGAATTTGTTTTATGTAGAGGCATTAGAGTAGAAGGGGCTGAACACAAATGCACAATGTCTTCACTGCAAAGTTGATTTTGCAATTTTGCCTTTTACAGCAGTCGCTTTAAATCTGACAAATTATTTTAGATGATTTATTTTCACTTGCAAGTCCATTCTATCTGTAGTGACAGTTGTAGCAACGTCTTGCACAGTTTTCTATCCATGCTTCTGTCAGTGTATTTGCCAAATTTGCTGCAACCTGCTACAAACATTTGAAGCTTTAAATCTCTCTGAATTGTTGAATATGGAGCCGACAAAGAACACATCTAGAAGAAAACACATCAAGAAGATTTCAAGTGAGCTTTACATTCTGCCTCAAAGGAAGCAAGCAATTCCAGTTTCAAATGCCTTTCGATCAAGTAGCCCTTTCTAGTTTCCTTCTTGTTCCTCTATAGGACTATCACACTACAAATGTTTGCAAGCATCTTCTGAGGTTTTGGAAAGGTGTCACTTCAAATACACATCCACATCCATTTGGCATCTTGGTGAATGAGCTGTACTAAAGCTGAAAAACATGACTATTTGTTCTCAGACTGAAAATCTAAATTGTCAAGTGATCTCTGTAAGTCTCATAAAATGTACTTTGGTAAGATTTTCATGGTAACAAAACTGAATATATAATGACACAATAAAATCAATCTTAAAAGTGACCCATTATGCTTCCTTGAACAAGTTTGGATAGGCCTTCTGCCCACAACTCCCAACTAAACATTTATACTTGCTTGCGAAAATGACTGCAAACAATTATACAACCGTACATCTTTGAAAAGCATTAGTGGAGTCTCCTGCACGACCACCAAGAGTGCAGCAAGAGATTTTTGAATGGTAAATCAACAACAAACCATGTGTTTTCCAGCACACACTGTGTGCTAACGGTGGGTTAGCGCAACCCATATTTGGAGGCCTTCAGTCCTCGACGCGGCCGTTGCGGGTTCTACTCCCGGACCCGACGATATTTGCCGCATGTCTTCCCCCCTCTCCTCCCCCATTTCCTGTCAGCCTACTGTCATATAAGGGACACTAGAGCCCACAAAAAAAAAAAAAGTTTAACACTTGTGCTTACATTTTCAGTTTGGAAGCAGGACTTCATGTCTTTCTTCTCAAGACCAGTAATGCTTGTACTCAAAACTTCTGCTCTCTTTCAAATATTCACTCTGCTTTCTCAAACCTTTCACCTCACGCTCAATAACTTGTCTCTAATCTGATCAAATCTCTGATTGTGAACCTCTCTCCTTGCATGCGGATTTTTTTCTGTTTGCACTCGAAACAAAAATCTACTGTCGCCTAGCAACCTCTCAGCCAATAGAATAAAAGTGTTATACAGGGTGCGTTTGTTTCCTTCTGGTGGGTGTGCCTGTGTGGCTACAGCACCAGCAGTGCGCCACTGATTGATCGCTATCAGCTTACTGATCTTAGGCCAGAGTTTGTTCACCCAACCAAAGAAAATGGTTCCACAGAACCAACCGTGTTACTAAGTTGCATTGCAACTGTCCCATATTTGGACTGCCCCCCAAGAAAATTGAGGAACAGTGAAAGTCCAGCAAGATGACAAAGAACAGCAGAAAAAGCTTTTAAGCTTTAGCTTGTTATGAGTCTGTGCATCAGTAATGATGAGATTCATGAATAATTTATTGAATTGCTTACAAATCAATGAAGCCTAATGAACAAGAAGCACACTTGGGTTCAGGTTCTTACTCATATAGGAAAGGCTGAGTGTTAATTTTGCTGGTCTAACTCAGAGGACCCATGGCAGTCTGGGAGGCGAGACCTCCAAATTGGCTTTTAGGACCAAGAGTGATGAGAAAGTCAGGAGAGAGCTCTGTATATCCTGTGGGTGGTGAATGTAAGAAATGACTGTGGACAGAAAAGAAGAAAAAAATAGTGGGAATAAAGACACAAACAAAGAAAAATGAGAGAGAAATAGAGCTGAAGTGTTTCCTTGGGGGTGAGAGCTGTCTTTTAGCTTGATGTTTAAAGATTGTAAATCCACTCTCGATGGATATGTGTTATTTCCTCTGTGGATTTGCATCTACAGCCATCTGCAGTTTGCAAGGCGGATGGGGAGGAAGAGGGCGTGGTTGTGAAGCTGATAGAAACAGAAACTCGGGACTCAAATATGCACAATTTGGATGGAAGGACGGTTTTTAAGTAACTGTTTACAGGGGACATCTGCAATGCTTTGATTTGCATAAGGTAACAGCTTGCTGTAATTGCTGACACAAATTAGAGACGAGAGCATGCACTTCTCTAATTCCAGCACAGCAAAAATGTCAGACGCATCCTACACATGAATTTAATGAATAAAAATGACATGCTACAATAATAATACAGCATGTCTGCAAAGAGGAATGCCACTGTAACCCAAGGTGCCAGATGATTCATTTCATTTTAAATGGCTAGCATGCTAAAATATTAGCTCCTTAATGATCATCAGACATTGTAGAACAAAGTACAAAGCTTTTTGCAGTATGCATTATTGTAAAAGTATGTTTACCAAAGTCTATGTCACTCTGTAATCATCAAACATGCCAGGCTAAACCAGGTTTTCTTCTTTCTTGGATGATCATCTAAGAATTTAGGACAAAATAAAACCTAAAAATTCAAAGAGACTAACATTATAACAAACAGTAGATGAAACTGTTTTTTTTCAGCATTTAGTTCTAGTTTGTCCATGAAGGACAAGAACTACACTGAAAAAAGAGAATGGAGTTCCAGCTTTAAAAATTTAGATAATTTGTTACATGTGATCAAATTAAATTCTTCTAGATTAATTTTGTTTGTTTAACATGACAACTTAATACATCATCACCTTCCTAAAATATTTTCCGCACTATAGGGCGCACTGGCGCAATGAATGGTCTATTTTCAATCTTTTTTTCCATAAATAAAGCACACCGGATTATAAGGCACACTAAGCGAAACATGCACATGCATGCATCTTTTAATATAAACATAATAAATAATAATGTATTAATATTTAATCATAATAAATAAGTTAATGTTTCTTTGTGTCTTGAAAATTAGCCATTTTGCTAGTTAAGTCACATTGGACGGGTACTGCGCTGTCACCTAGCAAGCAAAGAAGAATCCCAGCACGTCACCCAGCAACTTCAGAGAAGCTCAAGCACGTTTGGTCAGCTGAAAAACCAGCACAGCTGTGTGCTAACCCACCAGATCAGCAGAAAGTGTGTCTGCTGGGTAATTTCCAAACAACCTGATAAATTTGAAAAAGCTCATGAATGCATCATGTGAGGGCAGAACGACGAGTTACAGCTGATTAGGTGGATCGATTCAGCTGAAGGTCAAACGCCAAACGTTTACCATAATAACATAGGAGCTGTGCAGAGAAGACAAGACAGAAAACTCACATTTATCTTGTCAAAGTGTAGACATTAGTATCTACTAATGTTGCATTCTCTCCTGAAGATATAAAAAGTTTCAGTTTAGACCACAAAAATAACTAATATAGGATGGTCTGTCTGACGTGCTGCTAACTGTTAACTCTGACGACTTATTCACTTTTCAACAAACAATATAACATCTGTCTGCTGCAGGTAAGAAAACTATTTCTGAAATTAACATTATAAAGCTTCTAGAACTCCAAACTGGTCATTTATGGAAGTATTAAAATAGATAGATGGTTTTAAATCCTTGCATTTTCTACTTTATGCTGTTTACGTTTTCCAATTTTGCTAAACAGATACCATGTTCTGATAGAGCAAATACATGTGTCAACCCTTCTTGCCTCCATGTTTATCTCTTAATTGGATTCAAGGACTAATACATCAATCCCATTTACATGTAGTGCCGCTCTTATGCATCTAATCATTTCAAAAATATCACAGTTGGTGTGACACACAAATTGTTGAAACAGATATTGTCTTAACATATATCTTAATAAGCGATGCTGATGTGTTATTGGATGCATAATGTCAAAATATGTCATTTATTATTGAGATTAATTTTTATGCAATCAAATGTAACAAAATGCTTTCTCAGGAGTCTAAACAAGCAACAAACATACAACATAAATCTTATAAAAGTGTTGTTTCTAGTCTACAAAATCTATCTGGTTTATATATTCAAATTGTTAACATATTCAGATAAATAAAAGTGTTTCTAAAACTTTAAATAAGACAAAATTAGAAAATGGTCTAAAATTATTAAACATGGACGCAGAAAAATTACTCTTTTTCCGTTGCTGGTTCATAACGGCAGTCTTAAAAGTGGGAGAGAAGGGCGTGCCGTGGTGGCGTAAGGGACAGCGCGACCCATGTTTGGAGGCTTGTGTCCTCGACACGGCCGTTGCGGGTTCGACTTCAGGACCCGACGATATTTGATGCATGTCTTCCCCCCTTTCCTGTCAGCCTACTTTCATATAAGGGACCCTAGAGCCCATAAAAGACCCCTGGAGGGGTTAAAAAAAGTGGGAGAGAAAACATCAATTGAAAAACAAAAGTTAAGCGGTACCTTTTTAAAGGAGAAAAATGTGAAACGCTTCAAGATGTGGTGATTTGTTAAGGCTAATCTGTAATATTTTTTATTTTGATCCACAAGTCTTTATAAATAAAATGTATTTTACTTATTTTGTTAATTTGCTACAGCTGATTTTTTTTTTATCTGTAAAAGTTGAGCTAACTGGTTTGGGAACCAGATAACTCCTAAGTATTCTCTGATAACACCTAGGAGTTATCAGAGAAGGTTTAGGGTTTTCTAATCAAATGATTGACAATTTGAAAGGTAAGTGGTAGAAAAGAATACTTAAAAGAATTTCACTCAATATCCCCAAATTGTCCAAATCAGCGTATTTTATCAGTCATCAATCTGAGTTGAATTAGTTATTAGAGATTCTACCAATTCATTTGGTAACTTGGTAAAGAGAAGACAATGTAGAAGGAAACAAAAAGGAAACGTATGTAAATGCGAGACAGATAGACAACAACAATCCATGCTTTGCCTGAATATAGTCAGCAGTCAAGTAATTATATTTGAGCAGCCAACTGATTTTTTTAGATGTCTTAGTGTGTGAGAATGCTCACTCTGTGTGCTACTCGACTCATCTCTGGAGAAATGAATATTAACGACCCCATTAGCAGACGCAGATGCCAGGCGGTGCTTTGGTTGGAGTAACTTGGGGTGAGAAAGCAAGTGACATAATATAAAATATTGTCTGTGTGAGATCAAATTTTATCTTTTGTTCTGTCTGCGGGAGCCGCTGCCGAGGTCACAACGCTGAGGTGGAGCTTCGCATAAAGTATATCACTATCAGCTGGTGATAATTTCAGAGCCAGAGTGTCAATCCACACGAGACAGCTTAATTGGATGTTAAGTTCTTCAAAGTGACACCATCAGTGGGTGCTTTCAGGTTTATTACGCTCACATGCTGTTATGAACTTTTGACGATGTCTAACTTACTGAATTGCTGCTCAACTTCAGTTGTCTACTTTTTTTGTTTAAGAGAACAATTACAGAATTTGAGCGTAAAAGTGAATACAGAATTTGAATAACAAAAAAAAAAGTCAATTTTTTTTTCAAACTAAACAACCTCTAAATGATTACAAATCCTTTCTCAGAGTTCCCAAAACACCAGTTTGTAAAAGTGGATATAAAACAGGTTCTGCATGTTATATTAATTTAAGGATAAATTATAATTGTTTAAGAAGATGATAGAATAGCTAGGAAGTTTTGTGAGAAAGTAGATTAGAATAATTTGCACTGAAATTGTTGATTATAAAAAAAATGTTTGGACATTTGCTTTTTGTTGGACCACAACCTGCACAGAAAACTCGATGCTGGGAAAAAGTCTCCAAAACCACCACTGATGTTGAGAGGGAGAAATTTGCAGGTAATTCCCACTGATTTACCATTCAATGGAGGTGTGGATTTCTTGAACCCACTTTTCACAGAGTCTGGCACATTAACATCGTATGAAACTCCATTTTACAGCATTTACTGTGATCAAGCTATGACTCATCTATAACCAAAACCGTCCTGAGCAGAAAAAAGTTTCATCTAGTATTCTTTCTCATCATGCTAATAATCAACTTTGTCTGTTTAGCATTTGCATTTCGCAATATTTATTTTTTTATAACATTCTTCTCATTTGATTTCGTTTTATTACAGATAAGATCAATGTAACACCAACGCCAAGGAGACTATCCACAGACAACAGAAATGAATTCACTCTGTTGGATTTTCAGGAAACACTATTGCCAAGAGATGTTAGTTACACAGTCAAGACGTCATCAGATCATTCGGATTTACACAAAAACATACAAAGAAGAGAGAGAATTGTGCAAGACACTGCAACAAAGTGCACACAACTATTTCAAGACCTATCACTGCAACTTAAAATGGACTAAGCCTGAGATAATGTTCTTTAATCCTCAGATGACAAAAGTAAGAAACCCATATATTCAAAGTGAACACTGCAAATAGTTTTCTAGAACAAAATATTTATCTAGATTTTAGTTCAACAAAGAGAGAAAAACAGAAAAAAGACACTGCAGTGGCTACATTATACAAAATGCAAAAAGTTTTATTTTTTGTGTGTATTCTGACAAACAGAAAGTATTAACTTTTTAATTACACTTTTGCATGTATTTATTTCAAGAACGTATACAGTAATGTTGAGGCTGCTTTAATCAATATCTTTAAAGTGACACAAATAACTATGTACACGGCCGGTGTCACTCACCTGCCATAAACACATAATTACCTTTTGAACGCACTCCCCCTCAGATGCTTCACATCAGAAGTCTCACATGTTTCAACTCATTGTTTGGGTTGATAGGCCGACATTGACATACTTTCCAATTTAATGATTTAATGATGTCATCAGGCACAACGAACAGTTTCACCTAATGAATAAACTTTTCACATGTGATAAATTAAGTCTGAGAAATGAATACAAATATGTCAATGTGCACATTAATATCCAATCTTTTCGAAATATACACCAAAATACAGCTCTGGAGAATATGAAGAGCCCATTGCACTGACCCTCATTGAAACCTCCTGGTTATTCCACTAAATATATTTATCCTGAGTTAATATGTTAATATTGTTGTTTCTATATAAATATAAACTTGTTTTCTTTGCATTATTTGAGGTCTGAAAGCACTGCTTATTTTTCGTTATTTTGACCATTTTTCATTTTCTGCAAATAAATACTATATTTTTGCTTTGAACTTTAGAGACATCTACTCAGTAGTTCAGAGAATAAAAGAACAATGTTCATTTTACTCAAACACATACTTATGATAAGTAAAATCAGAGAAACTAATCATTTTAAGTTGTCTCTTAATTTTTTCCAGAGCTGTATACTTCATTCAAACAAACAAACGATATACAAACTACACTTTTACTCAATAGTTTTACATGATCTACATTAGTATTGTGACTGTTTAGCACTTATTTCAGTCACAAATCATTCTGGATGCTGAAATTTCTACTCTTAGCTCACTTTGACAGCAGTAGATATTTTATCCCACAATAATGATTTTACACTACATTATTTAAAAACAGGAAACTGGATACATTTTTGACCCTGTCACCAGTAAATTAACACATTAAACAAACCAAACAATAAATCAGTGCTGAATAGTTCTTATTTTTGACCTGATTCACTATTTTAGTGTTAAAATGTTCTAAAGTGAAGCACCTCCTGCAAGATCTACAGTCTCCCAAAGATTGAAGGTTAAGTGCTGCACCATTTCTGCCTACCTGCAGAGCAGAGAATACTTCTGAATGCATGGTAAAAGGTGATCCTCTTTTTTTAAGGTTTTAAATTCCTGGGACTCTTGTTCAGATTAGCAACAAACTTTCAGTTCAAAGGTTTTACAAGATCCATACAGCATTGTGAGGCTCAAAGCTCCATGAACATCCAAACGGCACGACCTCCATCAGAGCAGTTTGGCAGCTCACAGACGGTGATACTGAACAGGGCACGCTGCTCTCAACTTTGCCTGAACTCTCCAACTGTGGGCTGTTCATACATTCCCTGAGCCAGAATCCATGTTGCGAATGCCATCCGCAGCCTGCTGAGCCAAAAGACGTGACCTTGGACTGATCTCTGGAGTTTTTTCAGCCCTCCGCCCTGGCTAGGTCACAAACTGAAGTCATCTTTGCTTGCGTACGTGTGTACGGCAAGCTAGAACAGATGAAATGACTGTGACTGTACCAAACTATTCATAAATTGAGTGTTTGTATCTGCATTGAAAACATTAAAGTGTGAATGACATAATATTTAGTGAACGGAAATATTTTCTAAAGGAAGAGAAGAAGCAAGACTTCTTAAGATTCCTAAATTAATTCTAAATTTTAAATTCCAACATGCCCATTGAAAAGTTTGCTACATTTTTTATTTTTAAAATGCATGAACTTTTTGTGAAATTGGGATATTAATCCAAACTCAATCTTGAAAAGATATTATTAAAACATTCATTATTACTTTTACATACAAATCTTAAAAAGTACTTTTGAAATAAAAATTTTAATGCTAAACCAATTTTGTGCAAATTAGCATAAGATAATAAGTTTCCTGGTGCACTCCCAGTACCATTGGATACTTTCATCTGATGTGTACTGGTGGAGGGGTGCGGCTTTAGCTCAGGCAGGAGATGGTGCAGTGGATAAGGGGAAAGTACCAGGTGAGGGTGATTGGAACAAGTTGAGATGTGTTTCTGATAAGCCTCCCTGTCCTTAATCACAGCAGTGTGCTGAGGTTCGGAGGGAGCAAACTATGCATTACATTGTTGCAGTGTAATGTGACTGGGCCCCTGAGTTACCAGTTTAAATACAAGAATATGGTACAGTTGCTTTAGGGACTGACCATATGATGACAGCAACCTTCTGCTTCTTTTCCCAGTAAGTAACCCAGTAAGTATTATTATTTTTAAATCTATACAATATTCAGAAGTTTAACTGGGACAACTCGCATAAAAAATAAAATAAATCGATCAATAAAACAAGAAACCCTTAAACAGAGTAAAACAAAACCATTAGAATCAAGTCTCGGCGGACTGGGAGAAACTCTAACTAATGGGTGGATCCAAGAGTAGACATGAAGATGGAACTGAGTGCTTAGGTGGATTTTTAATTTACAATTTGAAAAACTAATCCCCAGAGCAGTCAGGGCTGCAGTGGCAGAGTGGCTGGCAGATGGGTGAGCATGTGATTGCAATGAGTCAAGACAGGATTCCTGGGAGAGAGCAGAGAAAACTCGGGCTAAAGCGGAGCGCTTCGGTTTGTGCAAACAAAGGTTTAAAACTAGATTGGAGCCAAGTGTTGCTGTTTACCAACTGGTCTTAAACAGAAATCTGGCAATAAGTCAAGTTAAAACCATTAAAGACTTTCTGGCAGCTTGATGATTTCAAGCATTGCAGGTGTGAAAGCCTCATAAGTCGAGTAAAACCAAAAAACGTTTGCAGCAAGTCAAAATGTTATTTAAATATCTGAATGTTGAGGACAGATTTTTTATTTTTATTTTACATTATTTTAATCAGTTGTGGGAGTGGAAAAAAAACTGTAATGAATTACACCTAAAGAATATCCTTATGACTGGCTGAAAATATTTCATGGATTGATAAACATGAGGTGTAAAAATGTTTTACAGTTAAAACCTTAGTGTCATTTTATCTCATGGAAAGTTTTTTTTTCATAGTTGACTCAAAGAAACTTATTCTATGGCCAGTGTCAACAATATGAACGTTTTATAACATAATCAAATAAAATCTGTGTTGTTGCCCAAAAAGGGCAGCAGACCATCTTAACATAGACATCAATCAGCCTCCAAGTGATGCTACATGATCCTTGTTTTAGATTTCTGAGCATTTCTGACAATACAAATGACATATTTGTAAAAAAAAAAAAAAAAAAGATACAAACAAATAACAAATTCATCAACATGTGTGTCATTTTTCTTCTCTGTTACAAAGAAGGCAGCAGAAGAAGAACAGTGGGGCTTTCATTCTGGTTCTCTGGACCATGTTTTAATTGGAGTATACCTAAAAGTGTCTTAATGTTTGGTTATCTAGTGTCGTGTTTTGCAAACCTAAAGAAGGTTTATCACTAAGTCATTAAAGGCTTTTTATAGGGAGTACTTCAGCAGTACCGACTGCTGGTTTACCTTCAAGATAAGGTAAAGTAATTTTATTTATATAGCACATTTTCAGGGAGTGTGTCTGTAACTATGACATGCTTTCAGATTAGCCTGTGTCTCTCACAGCCTGTTCTCCCAAATAAAGTCTCTGATAAAGGTGGAATAATCAAGAGTGAGTCCTTGAGAGTTCAGCCATAAGATTCCACAAATGTCTTCGGGAGAGGTGAGGAGATGGGAAGGAGCCGTTTGTTTACATAAACTAAATCGGATCCATATCCGATTGTTTTCAAAGAGTTTTCAGTCTGAACAGCCACGTCGCATTTTATTCAGCTTGTATGCCTTGGATTTAATGCATGCATTATAAATATGCCAGGAAAAGCCAGAAGCTGTAAATCAGGATGTAAACAATGGCTTAAAATTATGATTATGAACTTATGAAACAAGCATTGTATCAACTTCACACCACCTCTGGTCCAACTACACATCCAAACAGACACTTCTCTATAGAAAATGTTTTAATGCTCTACAAAAGGTCATTACTATTAGTTGTTCTATTGTTTTATTAGCATTTTTACATGCAGTGATGGCTGCATGTAGGATTTCTCCCCATTTCAGGTTGCTGCTGAGCTCTGGCAGGTTAAGCAGGCCCAGCTGGCTTCACTCTTGATTAGCAGAGTATAAGGCTAGCTGGGAAACTGGTTTTAAGGGCCTCTTGGCCAATTGGGCAGCATGTGTGCTGCAGTTTTGTGGTGCTGTGATAGAGGATTTGTTGTTTGTTAGAAACCCTGAATTTCTTGTTACTCTTTCTTTTCTTTTAGGTTCTCATTTTTGCCTTTGAGATTTCTTCAGATCACTCTTAACGAATAAAACTTTAACTTTACCCACCTGGTTTTGTCTCTTCATTTTTCCCTGGTTTATCTATTGTTACAATCCCCCTCCAATACCCCCAGATTGCCTTGGGTATGTAACAAGCATCCTTTGTGTTTTGACATTGTTTCAAAATCAATCCATCCCAGTCTGATGCCATGGTTCAAAATCAGAAGGCCATCTCTGGTGAGCAATCACATACTCAAGTATCAGTATAATTATGCTGAGATAAAACAGACAAACTCAAAGTGTCCATATTTGGGTCTAAATCTTTGCATCAGTTACCCAATCTGAGCATCTTGGAAAATCAGGCAGCTGATTTAACTAACAACTAACACCTGCACAATTTCTTATTCTGCATCTTAAAGCCTGTGCATTGGAGGAGTTGAGATATTGGGAGTTGTTTTTCTTGGAACCATGTAGTTGCTTTGAATAATTTAAACAAAATAAACTCAAAATCATTGAAAGCAATTTGCTAGACGCTAGTTCTAACTGTCCACTTGGTACACCTTCCTATTTCGTCAGTTAATCAAACTGGCCACAAAAAAGAAACGCAAGCATTCATATAAACACTCGTACTGCAGGAGAGTTTAAGACAGAAGTGGGCAGTTCTGGTCTTCCAGTGCCATGACTGTAAATCTTTGACACAGCACTGACTGGACAATGGATCGTCTCAGCTGAGTTAGAGGCAGCACACAGAGAGAAGGTCTTCAGAGGAATGTGGGCAGGCAGGAGCAGCAGATGTGGAGCTTTGTACTGAAGATTTACCAGAGAGTTTCATAGCTTCCTGAACTGTCTGGAAGAAATTAGCAAGCAAAGTAGTGGCTTGTTGCTTCTCATTGGTTGTGTGAACACTGTGGCATTTAATCGCAGCATGTGGGTGTGGCTATACAAATTTTTTTTAAAATGTTCTTGTTCATTTAACATCTAGCACTAAAAAGCAGGCAGAACTCAGGTCTGGTTAGCTTTGCTGTGGCGTGAAAGATTTAAAGAGGCAGTATTATGCATGATGGTTCTCCTTTGGCAACGATTCAGTGTTACCTAAAACGTTTGCTCTCACCAAGCGCCGCCTTTCACAAAGCTCCTTCACAAACCTGCAGTTTTCAAGCTTCACAGTTTTCACATTACAGAAGAGCCTTCCCTCAAAACTCCCACACTCCGCTCCTTCAGACTAGCAGCAGCAGCAATTCACAAAAACCTGGTGGAACTTCATTTCTGCTGAGTCCAGCGCTCCTTAGAACGTTGTAAATGGCTCGATGGAGAGCGTTTCCAATTACCTTAAAATTGTAAAATTGGAATTAAAATAAAATGGCTTCTTATTTACTAAAGTTTTTCAACAAAAGGTTTTTGTGCTACGATGCGGTGGTTCATTTGGCGGTATCCTAAGTTTTGCATTTCGCAAAACTGAATTTTTAAATACTTTTTTCGCATTACATGAGTCATGTGATCAACAACTGGATGTTAGTAGTAGAACAAACTTATTCACATGTGATTTTAACTGCTTTTGTTATTCAATGAAAACATCACAATTGCAAATATGTGTTTGTTTGACATTAGTGGAATATTGACTAAATTTTGCGCCCATTTCTAATGGAAACGCAGGTATAGTGACACCATTGTGAACTCAGAGTTCTGCATCGTTATAGTGATATGAACATACAGTGTTACCTCTTTAGCCATTTTCCGTACCTGCTTATTCTTGCAGGGTTGTAGGGGCGCTAGTAGAGCCTCTCCAGCACTCATTGGGCGAGAGGCGGGGTATACCCTGGAACAGTCGCCAGTTCACCAAAGAACAACACAGCCATGCGCCCACTGCAAGAAGATTTAGAAAGACTGGTTAACCTAACATGCATATCTTTAAACTGTGGGAATAAGTCAAAGTAGCTGGAAAGAACAAAGATCCAAACTTCTTTCTGAAAGCCAATTGTGTTAATTACTGTGCCACTGTGCATGAAAAGTTTTATTTCAACTCAAAACTTTTTTTGGAAGAGAAAGCAGTAGAATCTTATCTTTCAGTCTTTCATTGGTTTGTTTGAGAAAAACTAAAACCTGCCTATCCAAAGAGGAGAACCAACTAACTGTTTTAATTGTCTAGTATGATTTTAACCATATTAGGTTTGGGTTATTTTGGCTCAACTAATATCAAACAGTACGTCCTTCAGTCAAACAATTTTGTGTTTTTATTTGAAGTAGGAGTTGACTGTGTAATTGGATTGTGATGGAGTCCAACAGGAACATGAAAGCTCAGTTGTTTTTGGAAAGAAGCTGTAATTACCTGCGGGCTTCTCTCTTACTTGATTAGAGAGGAAAACTAATCCTGGAGAGCTGATACTGGAGCACATGCCGGTGAAGATTCAAAGAGAACGAACATATCCACACTCATTTCAGTTCATGCACACACACATTCACACGCAACACGAATAAAAGAAGCATGCACAGACACAGTCACACAGGTGTGCACACAATAAAATACACATTATCACACCAACACAAAAGCCCAGAGGCCTACAGCTTAATTGAACATTCCCACCGATCTACCAACAGTTTTTTTCCCTCTTTTCTTAATCAGTAGAGGGTTGGAGGTGGCAAAAAAAGAGACAGGAAAACCAAAAGAAGTAAAATGCTGGGAAAGGAAAGTAGAGGAGAAAGAACAAAGTGAAAGGAAGCTCGGCTGAAGATCCAGAGAGAACAAAAAACAGAAGGATGAAAAAATGGAGGTGTTGGGTGGGTAATTTAATCTTCTGGAGGCTGGGAGGAAAATGAAATTCTACATACACAATTTTATTCAAAGGTAAATTGGAGTCGAGGACTAGTGTATGAAAACTTCATCAGAAACGCAGCTTCCATGAAATTTAGAAAACAATTACCTGATGCTTAAAAAGTTGGCATCAGCCTTAGGAAAGGGCCGGTTTCACTGCTTCATGGTATTTACACAAACTGCAAAACATTATTGAATTAGGTTTCTGTGAAATGAAAGGATTATTGCTGCTAGTACTAAAAGAGTAAACATATGCCATCACTCTTAAAACAATGTTATCTGTAAAACTTATTTAGTGTTATTCTGAGTCTGATACAAAGCAAAATCAGAGCAAATAATCTATGATCTGTTTCTACTCGCCTTCTGTGGAGAATATTGCTCTTCTCAGTTTTACCTAAATAAGAGGCTAGCTGTAGCAAATATGTGCAAAACTGTTGATTTTGAACTAATGTAAAAAAACAAAACAATGTTGTTTCCATTTACTAAGACACGTAATTAAAATCACACTTGAATAAGTTTGTAAATGTGACGATCCCTTAAAAAAACACTTGCGGACTCATCCTCCTAACCCTTGGTGTCGTCTTCTTCGTTGTTTCTACCAGTAGTAAGACCCGGTTGTGGTTCACACAACTCGTGAGAAGTTGCAGTTTTGTGATCTTAGCTGCAATCTCTTTAAAATGACCTGAAATCATATGAACATTATGAAAGAAGAAGTTTATGGTTTTACTACTATAGCTTTTCAAGATCTTGTCATGCCTTGATGCCAGAGGATGACCTATGCTTAATCAATTAATGAATCCAATCATTATCTTCTGCTGATCAGGTCATAGATGTAGCAGGTCCAGCAGAAAAACTCAGACACCCCTCTTGCTTGTGATATCCTCATTTTACCCTAGGTAGGATGTTGTTTACTCATAAACACCTAACAGAACCTCAATCTAAAAGTAATTTTTGATCCCTTTAAAGGGATATTTCCACTGCAGTGATGGTAAAAAAAAAAAAAAAAAAAAAGAGACAGCTACAGTGTTGGAGCATCTTAACGTTGAACTGCTCATCTGTGCTGTAACATTCAAAAGATATATTTGTTAGTAAACAATAAGCAACAAAACACTTCAGAACTAAAAAGTAAGTAAATTGATGTAATCACTTTTTTCTCTTCGGGAATTGATGATGTTGTGCCAAAAAGATAAAACTAGTTATGTTTTTTTTTTTTAAAAAAAAAACAAACAAAAAACCTTTACGCATTTTTGTCACTGACTTTTGGTGGAAACTGTTTTGCAGTTTTGTGTATCTTGTGACGCTGACACCAAGCGAAGCATCGTTGTGTGTGCGCAAGTGAAAGAGAATTGAAGTATTCACATGCAGTGTCGCTCTGACAGGTGAAGCTTTTTGCCTCCTTTTTTCCCTCTTCCTCTGCTATAATTGCAAGCATATTTATTCCAACTTTGCGTCTGGCTTATGTGCAGCTGTGTCTAGATAGCAAGAGGCAGTTTTAGACACTTATTCTCTATTCCACAAATTGAGAAACGTACTTATCAATGCAAATGAAATGAGTTCTGTGGCATGAGGAGGAAAGCGAGTTTCTGGAAGAATAGCAGGAACTGAGGGAGAGTAAAAATCCACAGTAAAACCGAAAGCTTGTTCAAGCATCTGGGGAAGTAAAAGGGAAACAGAAATCTTACGCAGTTCCAATTTTTGTCACTTAATTTAGTTTCAGTTGTGTACCACACAATGCAGCTCTGTATGACAGGGAGAGTGTGAAGGTAATCCACTTAGTAACGAGACAGCCTCACTTCGGCTCCGCTCTGCTCACAGACTGGCTCTTTGTTCCGATTGGCTGTGTGCTGACCAGGCTAAAAGCTTCTGAAGTGAAGGTGAAGAGCAATTAAATTCACTGTCATACACACACACACACGCATAAACGCAGATACACACCCAAAACATCCACATAATTGTGCCCAGGCTATGCCATGGGACAATAATTTATTACACTTACACTCACACATTTCCACACTTTCCATCTTTCTGTCATTGCTTTACTTTACTTTCAGTGACTGTAAATCCAGTCAGTTCTTTACATTAATTTCTCTAAAATTTCACACTTTGAAAAAAAGTGAAACATCCATGTGATTTATTTAAACTGCCTATAGACAAAGAGTTTATCTTGAAGTTAACTTTTTACCTGACCCATATTTAATTAAGTTGCATTACTATGTAATGTGATCATGCATACGTATTTTTGCACAAATAATGTGTGAACTGTCATGTGAAACTAGAACGAAAACTGTTGTGAGGTGCAATAAAGCAATAATAACCCAGTTGGATAACGTTGCACACCCTATAAACTAAAACTTTATTGAAGAATTTTTTAATTCCATCTCAAAATGTTCTGCTTTTTTAGTACACCACAGCTTGATTTGCAGTCAGATGTTGTGAATTTTGTTTATTTAAATGTGTTAAAAATGTGGCATCAAGGATTTTCACAGTAAATTGCAGTAAAACAAATTCTAACCGTTAATCATCCCAGTAAAATGCTGACACACAGATGTAATAATCTCCTTTTTCCCTCCTGATTTAGCATCCAGACAGAAATACAGCAGCATCATAAGATACCTGTGCTGTAGCTTTTTGACACATCCTTCGAATTTTGTGCAGTGTTATTGTGAACGAACAAAAACAAACTCATTTGCAGCTGATGTGTTGTTTTTTTGTGCGTTTGGTTTGGAAACATTGCCTGCAGAAAGAGCTCCATTTTGAGAGTTTAGTCCTAAATCTCTGGCACTCAGACTTTTATGGCTGGGTCTCTTTGCTCACTGAAGCTCCAAAATGGCTTTTACTTTTGTCAAGAGACCACTAACAAACTAAAATTCCTGCCTTAAAGGCTCTACCAAGAATCTAGGCTGTAGCTTACACCAATTTGTTCTTCTGTTCCTGAGATGACATGTTGGGAAATGGCTTGGTGCTACTTCATAGTGCAGATGGATGTTATATTTAATTTATCATTTTACTGAATTTGATTTTTATGATTAGCAAATCGGTTATTTACTTCTACTAAAAAGTGATATTTGCCTTCAACGTTTTTAAACTAACCTATAAGTGTAAGAGAATATTTAGGCAACAATATCAAACAATTCCTCTGAAACATGTTTTACTTCTGAAACTTATTGTCTTAACAGTTTGTAACATCATTCTAACACACAAATGTCTTATGGGAGCAAGAAAGCATAAATTATGTAAAACCCTAAACACTTAATTGTCACTTCTGATGAATCGTTTATCATTTTCAAAACTGTGCAGTTTCATGTTTTGATATTTTCAGTTTGTTGAGTCTGGAATTAAAAAACACACCACATGTTCCATTGTAACATTTGCATTGTTTAGATATAAGATATAATCTTATGGATTTTTCTTTTTTATTTAAAGGCCATTATTTGATGTATCTAAGACTTGAATTTAATCTTTCCATATTAAGCTCTTTTTAACAAATGTTCATTTGCAGTCCATAGATTCTGAGTTATTAAAGGTCACAGGCCAATTCTACATTGGGTTAATACGTTTAGGTTGACACCACAGTCAATTCCATGCTAATAAACATTGATTTTATAAACACTGATCTATGTTATGCTGCACCTTGCACTGCTTGATAGTCATTCCAGGCCTAAAATATACCTTAATACTGTGGTAATAAATGTTTAATCCTCAGTTAAATGACCATGAATGTATTTGCATTGTTAGAGTAAGAATATGGAATAAGGATTATATCAGATGAAACTCGCTGGTTTCTATACCCATCTAGGAAAATTATAGAAAAATCTTTTTTTTCTGAGGATGAATGTGGTTTAACATTACTAAATCTAGTTAATCGTCATTTACACATGGAATTTGAGAGTTCTTGTTTAAGGGACCTTCTTTGAAAGCAGTGATGGTTTTAGAAATAGTAGAATTATGAAATAATTACATTCTGGAGTAATTACCACGCCTAACAAAATCGCTGGCACACCCCATGCCACAGTTTAACCCCTTACTGCTTTAATTTGTTTGCAATAATATACAAATTACTGTTTGTATTTTTGCTGTCAGAAAAATTAATAACAAATTTAACACGTTTGTTAATTTGAACACTTAGCACATGAAACCCAGACTAAAATGTGAGCATGAGGTGTTCTCAGATGCTAATGTAACTAATGTTTACTAATGTAAAAACTAATCTCTTGTTTGATTAGTTAGTTCTGTTTACAATAAACACAAGAATATTGCAAGTACGGTTGTTGTTGTTTCAGGGGTTAAAGATCAAAATCACAGCAGAACCAGCTCCATCAGATAAAAAATAACATTAAACAACAAAACTTTCATATAAAAATATTTCTCACTTTAACTTATCCTCTGTGTCTAGTGAAGTTTTGTGTTAAAATATAATTGTTATTCATTAAGCAAAATTACTCATGGTAAATTTAATTCAAGTAATAGCAGCAACACTTCATATTAATATTACACAAATAAATATAAAAAATATGTTGTAAAAATCAAACATTTTCTCAAATAAATGCGGAAATGTAATAAGTTACTCTGCAGGCAGCATGTGAGTACCATGCAGCGCAAAGTGAGTGCAAATGTTATAAAGTGTCATATTTGGAAAGGCATCTCAGTCTGTTTGTTATCGTGTTAAATATTTAGGTGAAAGAATTTTAGACATGATAAGATAAAAGGCAGCAATATATGTTGACTGAATGACAACAGAAGGTAAGTTATTGACATTTTTCATCTCTTTAGACAGATTTAGATATTCATATGGAAACAGAAGAGGTTCAAGTTTGTGGGTATTCTTCATTGATATTATGATATTGTTCAATCATTTATGTTATTGTGAACAGACTGTTTAAATTGCTAGAAAGCATAAAGTTTTATGTCTGTATTCTTCCAATTCATTCTCACATCCGTTGCTTGAAAATAGTTCAGAGAAATGAATGAGTCTGCTTTTATTTGATGTGAGGGGTTTTATGTTTCAATATGCAACCCATTCCTTTTTCTTATGTTGCTTTTTTAAAGTAGGTTTTTGTTATTCTCATTTTCTTTTTCTTTTTTTTTTATTGCTGACAAGAAAACTGACTTCAGATAAACAATAAAGTTTACACCACAAAGGATAATGGAATGGCAGAACGCTGTCAGGTTACTTGAAAATCTATTAGGAAGAAACTTTAGAGATGGTAAATGCTTGTAAGGGCTTTCTGTTACAAATGCTCTTTCTGTTACAGATAAAAATGCTCTAATAAATTAGAAAGCTAAAAAGTACATGTTGAAATTATAGATGGAGAACTACAAAAAACTATTCTCCAGGGGCAGTATCAGAAATAAAACTGGAGCTGATCTCACCATATCACAGGTTCACGGTGCTATGCACCATCTGGCATTCACTCTTGCACAAACACTCATACCATGCTGTCAAAATACACTCAAAAACCTATTTTTTCCCTTTATACCATGTCCATGTTTCTCTTGCAGACACACACACAACAAACACACCTTTATTCCTCCCACAGTAGGGGACATTTATTCTGATTATGTTGGGCCCCGGAGATCGAAGATTGTAGTAATCAGAAAACTGGCCGGGCATCTATCACTGCAGCAACCAATCAAACAGCCTGTTTCACCGGCAGCGAATGGGAAAAATTACACAGAAATGATTCCCACCAGTACATATGTGTGTGTAATTTAGGACTTCTATCCTTGTAAGGACCAATTTTAGACGCATTAAATGTGATTAAAATGAAGTGCTTATCGGTATTCACTCTAACACACATGACAGCCCTGAGACATGTCTGCCTGAATGAAGGTTATACTAAAGTAATTAATGTGCTTTGGGGTATAGAGGTTAGAGAATAAATCTTGGTCAGAGTTTAGTCCTCACAAAGATTACTTACAGTGAGTGTGTTTCTGTCTGTCTGTCTGTCTGTCTGGGGAGTGTGAGGCTATTTGTTTTAGCTGATGACAAAGGCAGCATTGTATTTGGAGAGACAGAAGGGGGAATTAGGAGAAAGTGTATAAAAAAGGGTTGAGTAGCAGCATTGCTCAAAACAAAGATTTTCACACAAACATACACAGCAAAGCTAAAGATTTTACCAACACTAAAACACAGAAAGTTTTTTTCTAATGTTCATTGATACACACTTGCATATATTAGAAACATCCAGTTGACTATGGTTAAATATCATAGGCATGCACATTAATTCATATACTGTCACCTTCTAATAATGGCCCAAGTCATTTTTTGCCAAAGGTGATATTTTTGACTAAAACATCTTTTGGAAAGACGTTTTAGTCAAATATAAATGTTTATTTTTAGTAAATAAATACGTATTTATTTATCACATTATACGTCTTTTCCTGGGGCAACATGCTTTCCTTTTCTACCACAACTACAAAAAAATAATATGATCAAGACTAAATGTTATTCAGTCATGACACAGAGGAGGGAAACACTTTCAACAGGAACAAGGCTGAGGCATTTCCACTCGAATGGATGAAGGCTAATTAGGTGTAGTGGGTTTGTGCAGTGAACTGTGGGTCCAGATCTGCAGTAATACATTCTTATTCACAGTGAGAGCAACAAACAGCATATCAGTAAAGAGACCAACAGGACTGATGAGAACTTTATGGATTTTAGAATGGTCCACTGGCACATTGATGCAAAACCCTGCTGGAGTTTGTCAGGCTCTGCACATAAAGACCAGGAAACAATTGACTGAGAAGACTCGAAGGATCATCACTGGCCGAAGCATTGGTGCGCATGCTGTAAAACATTGGCAGAGTTGAACAATGCTTGAAGCAGATATTACAGTTCCTATCTAACATGATATGTCAGAAAAACATCTACTTTCCCTGCCTGCAAAGAATGTATTTGAAAATGTAGAATCAGACCTTTTTGCTGAATTGGACCCTTGATCAATGTTACTCTATGCATAGTCACAACAGATGAAAACAAGTTTCTCTGCCTCTGTAAAAGAAAGAGGAAATTAGCTGACTTGATGGATGCTTCTGCTTGCAGGCTGTTTACTTTTCGATTTAAAATCTGAAGAAAAGTCCACCTTGGTTGGAACATTTCTCTCATTAAAAAAAGTGCAATATGTCAAACTGTTTGAAGAGAGGTACTATCCGTACTCTTCTATAGACTGACAATTTTTCTTAATCTGATTTTTTTTAAGATAGCAAGGGAAAGCAGACGCCCATGTTTTCTCTGGACTACATAGAGTGCCAAGAATAACTGCTTTTATAATCCAGCTCCTTGGGGTAGGATGGCCTGCATATTTTAGAGTGTCAGTGGTTTTTACACCTCTCCAACCTCCCCAGGTTTTGGCACATTAGAACTACAAACTTCAATGTTTTCTATTAGGAGTCTGTGTGATAAAGGCAACACAAAGCAGATAAACTGATGTGGAAGGAAATTGAATCTTACAAATAAGGAAATTGTTTTCAAATTTCTCCTAATTGGTCATAAGAGTTTGTCTTGTGGTCTCTTAAAGGTTTTAGAGTTTTGTACGAGAACGAGCAACATCACAAAAGACTGAAAAACACAGAAGACACTTCAGGGATAAATAAAGAAGTCATTTAGAGCAGAATATGACAACTGCAAACCTATCAAAACATCCAGCTAAACTGATTACTAGAGTCAGTGGCACCCCAAGATACAAGTCATGCATTCGACAATTAAAAGTTTGGCACAAGTCATAGGGTTTCTCCCACTTCACAATTTGCATTACTTTGTGTTGGTCAGTCCTAAAATTTCAATAAAGTATTCATACTGTGGTAGGGGTTTGAATGCTTTTGAAAGACACTGTAGCTGTTCCTCTGCAGTAACGCACTGATTCAAATGAAATTCCTTCAACAGCGTGTCATTGGTTTTTGCAAAGGATTTGTAATAAAAAAATCAATATAAGCCAAGTGTGTTCAGGAGGAAAAAAATATTCCAAACCTGCAGAAACATGTACCAAATGAACCATGACTGGAAAACGCTAACATGAATAGTGAAGAAGGTTATTAGGAGAGGCCTCTGCAATAATATGAAGAGAAAAGGTCGTAATTTAGTTCCATTGGAGCTAAATTTACCAGTCATCCCTCAATGCAAAATACTGAGTTCAATTCAACCCACATATGACAAAGCTATAAGATGTATGATTTCTTGCATAAGTTGCCTTTGCAACCTGCATAAAGACTGCTGTCTGCAGCAAGTAAGCACACAAAACCACCCTGATACGTGCTCTGAAGATGGATGTCATTATAAGTTAAAAGCAGTGAAGAGGCAGCAAGCGAGGGACTCAGAAGGGGGTCCGTAGGTGTGACTGGATTTTGTTTGGGACTGAATGGGTGAAGCTGTATGAGAGTGCATACCTAATTTATTGTGAGTGTGCTTATCGGTGCCTTTCAGTCACTGTTATTTTGTGAGTGCATGCGTACGACGTGCATGCGTAATCATTCTCCCCATCTGTTCCCTCTTCCAGCTTTAGATCTCAGTTATGTTTTCCCGCTGTGATCCTGCTGTTGTTAGCTGTGCATCTGAGCAACAGTGGGACTCTTCTGCACTTCCTACTTGCAAACCTTATCCCTTCCTGTCTCCTCAGGTCGACAAAGCCTCATTAATCTGCTCCCCAGCCCTCACATCCCCAGTACACGCTGCTTGATGCAAAATTCACATACAATCCAGCAAGTGCTTCTAGCATCTGGTCTTCGTGTACAGTGCCAGTGATTTCCTGTCCTGCATATGTGCTTGTCTGTTTGTGTTTTAGCAAAAGGTAAATCAAAATCAAAGCTATCATCACAGCTGGAGGCATCCTCGGCATTCTTTTTTCCTTCCTGATGATGAACAGTTGGGGAGTAAACAGCGGAGAAAAAGCCAACCTGCCAGTTTAAGTCATCAAAAGCATAAAAAAAACAACGAAAACATCGTGCACAGAAATGCCACTTCAATAAAGCAAATAAGAAAATCACAAAGGTGAGAGAAAAAAGTATTGAAAACTTCAATCTTCAGTTTGAATTCAAATTTCTCTGGATGTTGGGAATATTATAAGAAATCCACATAACAATATTAAAAGAAACAAGTGTGTTTTGCACAAGGAACTGAGTTAAACATACTTACTGTAATCTAACAGGTTAGGGACCACAGTCTCCTGCTAGTAGCTAAAATCCATAAATACTTGAGACAACTTCTAAAAAGGCCTATAACTTCTTGTTTTTAATCACACACACACACCAAATATACCTTAATATGCATAAATATGTACAGTGGAAACCATTTTGTCACTACTTCAGAAACTAACACACACACTTATTTCTGCTCTTGGGGATCCAGCCAATTAGGGCCAAGGCAAATAAATGTCACTCTTTGATTGGTCGCCTTGCAAGACACTTACCAATAGCTTACAAATAAACATTTCAGCTTCCCAAGCTTTACTTTTTAAAAATAATATTTTAGAAATGCTATCCAAAAAAATCCAAGAAGTGGCAGGTTTTCTGCAAATAAGTTGGCGTTACATTCATCCATCCATCCATTTTCTGAACACCCTGGTCCCTAGTGGGGTCAGGAGGGGTGCTGGTGCCTATCTCCAGCGAATGTTTCGGGCGAGAGGCGGGGTACACCCTGGACAGGTCGCCAGTCTGTCGCAGGGAATTACATTCCACAAATAAAATAAAATAAAATAAAATAAAATAAAATAAAACAAAAATTGGTGAAAGTGAATCCAAAAAAAGCTGAATGTGTGAATACTGGTGGTGTACTTTGCTTAGTCTAACAGCTTTAAGTCTGGATGAAGGAATTAGCCATGCATCTTGCTCAGGTGTGATTTTGACCAGTTATTCCACCTAAAGTGTCTTCAGGTTTTGATGGCTCTGGAAGACTCTTCTGTGTTTTCTCGTTTCTTTCCAATGTTTTTGATCCCAGCAGCTTTATTTTCCTTTTCTGAAACCAGTTGAGAATTTGTATTGCTTAAAAACCCACCCTCGTTTAACCTTGCGATTCTTTTGAATAATGTCTTAGTGAATTTTGTCATTTGTCCTCTTCTAATTAAATGGAGTTTGCAAGCAACATTCGCAGAAAGACAACACTACACCTTTATGTTTTCACCTCAAGATTTCACTTTTGGTATGCTGTTTTTGGAGTGGTGGGCAGTGCTGTTTTCCCTCTAAACATGGTGCTTAAAAGACATAAGTAAACTTTGGTTTCAATTGACCAAGCTGTTTCCTTCAAGTATTTTATTGGTGTGTTCAAATATTCTGTAGCAAAATTAAAATTACATTCAGCATGTTTATTTCAGCTGGGTTAAGTACTTGTTTTCTCCGGTGTACGTTTAGTGGAGTAAATTTTATAAAGAGGTTAAAATCCAGGGTTTAAGGAAGTGGCTTGTGATGAAGTGAAAAATGGCCAACTGTACACAGCAACATAATAATTACAGGAAGAGTACCGAATCAATCAGGAATAATTTTGCAGCAAGTGCTTTTATCACAAGCACTTCCCTAAAGATTCAAAATCAAAGACATGATTGTAAAAATAACAAGCAGGTAGAATCATTAGGTGGTGGTTAGTTTATAATTACACACTCCCACTTCTGTCATAAACTGTCCCTTATTATCAAACTATCAAACACTGAACGGCTCTAAACGGTCACTGCTTATTCATTACAGGCTACTCCAAAACCCTTCTGTCTTGTGACACCTCAAAGTGAATCCTTGTTAAAAAATTGAAAGAAACAGAAGGCAATTCGAGCACCTTTTAATAATTCTTTATTGTAGTTTGAGACACTAGTCCTGTTTTTAATATTGAACCTGCTCATGTCTTCTAATTACTCACATAAAAAAAATCAAATGTTTATTCACTTTTTGTTAATATAAGAATGATCAGAATAACAATTTCTTTGTAGACCCTTTGTACAGTGTGACTCAAGCCAGATGCAATTCAGTCTTTCTTTGGTGTAAAGACAACATTTAAATTTTTGAAATTGTAGAGTCTTCCAGGTTCAAAGTTACAAAAAGTGTTAAAGAAGATTTATGAATTTCTCTCTGAGTAAATTATCTTTTACTCAGAGAAAACTAAAGCGAAATTTTAAAATCACTAAACATACTCAAAGCATTACTTCTGTGGTCAAAACATATCTACATAATAAATAACAATTGTGCAGGCAGTTACATTCTAAAACCTGCTCAGTGAAAAACCCATTTCAGTTTTTTTACAAACCCGGTATTGTTAGGTTTTTAACCTAAAAAATAAACAATGTCTTTAATATTAGATCTGCATGGATTAATAAAAAATTAATCCATCCAAATTAATAAAAAAAATAGTTATTATTAGTTTGTTTCTACATTGAAATTAACACATACAAAAAGGAAAAACTTTTTATTAAATGACATACATGTCTAGACATATCTAGACATGTATGTCATTTAAGCTAGTATTTAATGTCATTTAATTGCTAGTAGTTTAGTGGATTAAATAAATGTTGGTCTTGTATTTGAAAAGAACACATTTCCCTGTCTATTCAAATGTTTCGAATATTGTGTTCTTGAAGTGAGTACTTCCTTTCAACAGGAGATTGGGAATCTACTTGCCATTTCTGCCAAGCTGAAGCTTAATTTTTCCTCTTCTCCCCTATTTTCCCATAAATGCCTCTCTGACTTGTTTTCTTTCTACTGCCAGGCTTTTAGTAGTGTTCATAAAATTGGCCCAGATTGCTCCTTGTATTTCCACCAGCTAGAGAGAGCTAGGCTATTGGCATTTGTGTATATTAGCTAGCAGGCTACAGTATAAATCTGTATTGATGATATGGCAACCCCTATGGGACAAGGTATATGAGAGCCAATCCTGGAAACTATTGACTGGTGTGGAATTGCTTTGGTAATATTGTTTGGGAAGACAGATGACTGCGAGGGAAACAAAAAAACGAGGGAGGGAAAAATAACTTAGTAGCCTAGGTGTGATTTTTCTGCTTCTTCTATTGTAGTTTACCGCTGAAAAAAAGTACAAAAAAAGCCTGAAGAGATGAAAAATAACAAAGGCAAAAAAAATGAGAGAAACAAATCAATAAAAGGAACAGAGTTGTAAACGTCTGAAGGCAAGAAGAAAATGATAGAACACAATGTAAAAAAGACGTAGGACGATTTAACATTCCCAGTGAGAAGGAGGGCAATAGATGCAAAACTTTTTAATCAGGAATTTTGCAAAATTACTTCAAACTAATATCTGAATATAGCAGCTACCATTAGATTATGTTTGTTTGTATGTATATTTTTAATTTGTCTTAAAAACCCAGCAGAATTTCTCTTCTTGTTTAGTGGGAGACTGAAAAATATGGCAATAATTATTATTATTAATTATGATTTTCATTCTTTTAAAATGTGTTGGAGTTAGAGAACACTACTCTAACTCCAACACAGTGTAATTTTCTCGATATTTTGGAGAAAACCATGTAAAAGGTACACAGAGCGAGTGATTGAATGCTTAGCTTTAATTTTAAATACACCAGTGATGTGAAGTGAAACATGGACAATAACATATTAAAAGGTTTAGGAAGGATCTTATGTGTTCCAGCATACATCCAGATCAACAGAGGAAGAGGAAATTAAAGTTTAGGAATACCAAACTTTAAGTGTTGAGTCTGGAAGAAAATCTGACAAAAAATCTGTCGGGTCACATCCAAAGGCTTGTTGACACGTTATCATCTCAATCTGACTTACTTGAAATGTTTAAAAACTTTGATAAATATTACCAAATCAAAATGATGAATGCTTATAGAAAGAGTGTGTACTGAGATTGAGTTTAAAGACACCTCAACAAAGTGCTTTACTCAGGTTGTATACAATTAACCAAAAGGGTTTATGTACTATTTTTATTTCCTTCTAACATATTTATTTTCTTTTCAGCTAACTTGTACATAGTAGATGTACAATTTAGCTGTGGAAAATGTTTAAATTATTAATTATAGTCTAATTTTTCTCAGAACAAATATAAAATTTCATTCAGGTTTGTACATTTCTAAGAACCACTTAACTTAATGACCATTAGAAGCATTATTGTAACACTTACACTGCAGTCTAAAATATTTTTTTACTTAGCTGTGGTGAAATAAATCTGTTTTAGTAAGTCTGGCTGCACTTACCAGTTACCTGACTATTTCTTTTGTGTGACACTGCTCAGATATGCCAATCACTCTCCAACTTGGCGTCTCATCTCCTAGTTTGTTCCAGCATCAGACTCTCAGCATGCCTTCTTTATTTCATGATCTTCTCTGTGCCCCTCTCTTGCTTTCCTGCTTTTGATGTCTCCTTTTTAATTTATTCGGCTGATCTACATGCAGGTAAAGTTCACGCAGAGAACAGGATTTTCCACTAAACAGTCCCTTGAATTACTGCTGAAAGCAAGTAAAAGTATAAAAACTAATACGGTGTTCAGGATCCTCTAGCAAAATTGCTACGTAGGTTTAGGAACATCAAAGCAAATGTGAAGATCTGGTCGTTTTCACTAACCTGTAAATAGCAGATGATTATTGATAAGTAACTTCAAGCCTTGAGAGATAATTTTAAAATTTTTAAGGACAATGTCACTTGATCTTGTAATTTGTGTTTGTGAGAGTGATTTAGGTAATGTTATTAGAGGCTATTCTAGATTAGTTTCATAACTAGAAACTAATCTATAAAAATTTAAATCAGAGAAACTGATCATTAAACTTTTTCCAGAGTTGTATAAATACATAGGTAAGATTGATAAAGTTAAAGATGTGGATAAAGCCTTAAAATAACATTTTATGCCAGTTGTATCAACTCATATTGACAAAATAAAAAGATTTCTAAGCATCAATTTGAGTACTGAGAACGGTCCAGCAGAACAAAATAACAGATGTGTGATCAGGGATTAAGGTAATCATATGCTTCAAGCAGAAGGAGGAGCAGATCGATAAAAGTCTGGATAAAGCCAATGAACTGAACACATTCTTCAATAGGTGCAGTTCAGGAACAAGCTCAGTCTCCTCCTCCTGTGCCATCAGCCAAACAGACCTCCCATCCTCTCTCAACCTGCACATCTCTGTCACATCTCAAACGTTTTATCTTCCACCCCAGCCATGGATCTGGTTACTGCTCTATCACTGTCCCTAACCACATCAAGAATGAAGGTGAGGCCTTCATCTCACACTTTGTCTGTTTCTAAAAGTCAGGTGGATATGAAGAGTCTGAACCAGATCAGGGCTGCCGGTCCAGATGGCGCCGGCCCCAGAGTCCTGCAGGCCTGCGATGTGCAGCTCTTCAACCTTAGCCTGACCGGGTAGAAGGTTCCAGAGTTGCAGAAGACATCCTGCTTTGTTCCAGCACCACAGACAGCTCATCCATCAGTCCTTAATGACTATTGACCCGCTGCCCTAACATCACACACAGAGGTGGAAATTTAAATTTTCTTCTTACCAGCCACTCAGAAATTTTACAAGGCACATTTTTTGTAAAAAACATGTTTGCATAATATTGATCTTGATTTTAAAAGACATGCAGAGGCAGGTTTTTCAAATTTATCACTTTATTTTTAATAACTATACTATACATGTGTTCTTTATGTCCTCAGTAAACGAGTTTTTTGCCAAATAAATAGAGGCATGTTATTCAAATAAAAAGAAAAGTTTCTATAATTATGAGCTAGTAGTTTTGCTCATAATATGTTTTCTTTGTGAGTCCAACTATTCATCTGAAGCCAAAACAGGCTGACTTGTTCTCTTGCTTCATAATGTTGCCAATCGTAATGTCAGCGTTATTGTGTTCCTGGAATGTTTCTTAACCAACCAAAGTAAATGCTTTCAGATATTGTCCCAATAGAATAAACTCCACACATGTA
This sequence comes from Xiphophorus couchianus, assembly GCF_001444195.1. Taxonomy (NCBI): domain Eukaryota; kingdom Metazoa; phylum Chordata; class Actinopteri; order Cyprinodontiformes; family Poeciliidae; genus Xiphophorus; species Xiphophorus couchianus. Next base: position 7,746,104 of record NC_040239.1, read on the forward strand.
TATTTGTGAACGCTGTTAAGAAAAGACTTTTTTACTATTATGGTTTCCAAACAATCACTTGGGATATAGATAATTTCTAATGGTTGTTATGGAGACGCAATGCCAGTGAGTTTTGAATATTTTTTTCATAACCCACGTTAACATGACATCCTCATCCATCCCCGTTTGCCTAAATATTCTGATCAACTTTTTAAAACAGCAAAGTACAAGTAAAAAGAAGAAACATGAAAAGCCACATGTTGTACTTGTGATATTTTACATACTGGTTTTGATAATGTGTTTTATAGACGTTAGTTCTCGTTTTATTTTGGAATATGTCTTCAACCGTGCTCTTTGGTCGTTCTACTTCCTTTATTTCCTGTTTCTTTGTCATCATTTGGTTGGCATCTTAAATTTATTCTTTTGTTTTATTGTGTTTGATTTTTAGTTTTTGCTCATTTCTGTTTTTGGTGCGTTAGTTCCTGTAGATCCCTCTGTTCATTTTGTTTATTAATTTTTCCTCTGCCTCTTGTCCATTTTGCTCTCCTCACAACTTTCATGAATTATATTGTACCAATCATCTCTCCTCCTCAGTATTTACATCATTTTCTATCATTCTTTGCTGGATTCTTCTGCTGTTTACTGTTGTTTTTGGTTCCTCCTCCAGTCATCTCCCTCTTTTAGTTATTTTATTTCAGCAATAAATAACATATGTTAAAATACTGGCTGCTTCTCCTCTGCTTTTGAGTCCCCCCAAAAAGAAAACAGGAGCTTTTATGCATTTTATACTGATAACGATGTCACTAAACAGCCATCATTCTAGTGATTTAATAAAAACATACAAACAAAAATCATCCTAAGATTGTATTTTTGCCCCCATGAAATTACTAATTTTAAAGATTGAATTATTAAAGTGTATTTGGTGTCTTGCATATGTAAAACACATTCACAACTCTGCTTTTAGACAGGTACACACAGAAGTACAGAGCAACTGAAGGACTTTTAGGGGGCATCATGACAGTTCTTTTGATAAATGAATCCATCCTTTCAATTCACAATGGCTCTGACTTGTAATTCCAAACATTTCGGAGGGCATTTTACCTCCAGTTTCCATTTCAGGAATGCAAAGTGGACAAGATTTAAAGACCGAGTCCACACAAAGCATTATTAACATGAAAAAGGGGAACCTTTCCAACAGCTTGAAATAGGGAGAGTTGGGACTTATGTCCAATTATCTCCAGCAGCAAAAAATCCAGTACCAAAGAAGAATCAGGATTGGCAACACAGAGACTCAAAGGACTCTGGCATGCATGCATACATTCCTACCTAAGCTCAGTCTTTTTGGATTTAGGAGGAAGTGTCTAAAACATTTCTTTCTTATCAAAGAACAACAATAAAACAAGTGTCTGATGGTGTGCTGATTTGCAACCAGCCTCCCCCCAGTTTCTCTCCTTCTCCAGTATGATCCTGGACTGTTGGAGGAAAACACAGCAGACAGAGAGAGAACCCATGCATGCAAAATAAAAATATACAAACTCCAACAGAAACCTGTGAAAAAATTGTAACGTATAATTTTTAACAAATAAAAATATGGTAAATGTGGCATGCATCATTGAGCAATTTCTGATTACCCTAATCCAGTGTAACTAATTGCTTCGCTAATCACATAATCAGCTCATGCAGGCTGTTGTGTCCAGTAGAAAAATATTCCTGTAAATTACCCTCAAAGTGCTATGTGCAGAAATGAACATAGTATGGTTTTTCTAACCATGGTTGATGAAACCATGGTTAGAAAAACTAACAACTTGACACTAAGGTGGAGGTTCATCTTCCAACAGGAATTACAAAACCATTACTACAATAAAAAGGTTTAGATTTATTGTTCTCATGATGTGGTAAAAGTACCAGTGATGATACTTGTGTTGCCATCAATGGTATTCAGAATATTGACAGCTGATAAACTGTACAGTTGAGCAAAAACAGCACAACCAGCATAGCCACTAGCATAGGAACAAATGTTAGTGGCTACCTTGTTACCTCTGAAGTTGAAACAGGGATCTGTGAATAATATAAAACCCAACTTAACATTTTTCCAGTTTCTGGTAAGAAAACCAGCGGGTTAAGCTATCTGAAGTGCTCAGTGAGAAGCTAACTATTGGCTATCAGCTAAGTATTGCCTCAAGATGTTAAGCTCCACTTATAAAAAAGGTCAAGCAAAATGAAAACTTTTGCAAGTACTTGTCATCTATTTAAAGTTACAAAGTGTAGCTGTTTTTCTGCATGGTACAGACAGAGTATATAATTATGGCTTTATTTGGACCTCGGCATACTTCATTCTTTAAATTGTCAAAATATTGCTGAAGGTTTTGTATGTGTATCCACTTGATGACATAGCCAACATGAAGCAGCAGAAGAAAAACGAGGACTTCTCCACATGGTGGCATCTGTACCAGGCAGGTTAGACGCCCTGTGGGAGAAATCTGCAGTGGCTGCAAATGTAAGGTCAAGAGTTCACTAAAAAAGCAGCTATTGCAACAGTTTCTCCAATGTGACACAAGCTGTCTACCCAATAATGTTCTGAGACTCGCTCACCGACAGTAAGTCTCTAATGATGGGCAGAAGCTGTTTGCCCTGATGTCACACTCACATCGCCTGTCCCATAAACACACACAACTTTTTGTTTAGTGCGTGGCCCTCATACACACCAAAAAACACCCCTACTGTCACTGCTGTTCTCCAACCCTTTATATAAACACACACCTACACACACTCGGGATGTCTCAGTTGCTGCCATTGCAACCCTCTAGGGACCCTTGCAGGGCAGCACAATGTAAATTGTACTCCCTGCCATTGTCTCTGTTTGCCCATTTTTCTTCCAGCTTGTAGAAGACACACAAACACACCCCGGTGCACAAACCCACTTCTCCACCAGTGCTGCAGAAAAGCCAGCAGTATTGTTGTTATTGTTGTACTTGTTAGAGATTGCACTGTCAGCAGAAAATACTGCTGGTTTCTACATGGCGTGTGTATAAAACACAAGCTGGGGGAAGAGCGGTGAAAGAGCATGTTTGTGTCAATGTGAGTGTGGGTGTGTGTGTGTTCACTGGCCTTGCTCTGTCTCTGTGCTGTCATGTGGATTCATAACCCAATCCAGCAAGGAAGTTTTTTTTGGAGGGGGAGGCTCACTGAAAAATACCCTGTTACTCTGCCACAAAACATTTTAACAGGGCAGCATTTGTAATATTAACAGACGTCCATGACTGTCAACAGTCATCATACTTAGAACCAAAACAACCTAAAAAAAATGCTGTTATTTATCATAAAATTTGAAACAAAAAAGCCTTTTAAGTCACACCCACCAAAACAGGAAGACCCAACCATATATGGTAGACACAGAACAGATCAATGACTTGACAAAAATGATCTACTACATAAGTTCAAGTAAATTCAAGATAATTTTTTTTAAATCCGACAACACGTTTTAATAAACCTAGACATGTAAATATATGAGATTATAATCAAGTGGCTATTGTTCAGTCTCATTGCCAGGTTGACGTGAATATATACAAGAATAAAAACCACAAAATCACACTACAGAATAAGAAATACATAAAACAACCTTATACTCCATACATATTTGCACATAATCAATGCATATGAATCAAACGTTCCTGGTTTTCTTAATTTTTATAAATCACTAAACAACTGATCATTTCCACCACCCGCATTAAATCAGTAACTGGTCTCCCTATCTGACCCTCCTGCCTGTTTAAACATGATAATTTTTTTGATCTGTGACAGTTTATTCCTCCCGTCTGAACCAAATGAGCAAATGTATTTGACTCCATATCAGTATTTTAACTTCCTTTCTGTCCACCACATGGTTATTAGCTTGAAGTGGCATCACAAAGCAAAACATGTTGACGTGAGTGGCACAACAAATGGTCTCTTTGGGGAAAAAAAAGTTTTAACAGCTACCTTAATGTAGTGTAGCTAAATCCTCCTGAGAAAATATTAAGACTTGTACAATCACTGCATCTTTTCTAAATGTACAGTAGATTATTCTGGTGACACAGTTGTGGATGAATGCCAGTGCAGAACAAAGTAAAAATGCTGGTCAGAACGGGAGTAGAAAATATTAAACCTCTCTGATTGCTGTCAGGACTTTAGTGTTTACAAAACTACTTTTATCACAGCAGCCATTTTAAAGTACAGTCAATTGAATACAAACTCAGAAAGCTATTAAATCCCTCTTTAGGGTGCTGGTTAGTTAGGTCTCCAAGGTATTACTCTCACATTATATCTCTCCTTACTCCCACCTCACCACTGGATAAATCAAATATAAATGTTTACTTTAGATACTCAAAGTGCCATCAGAGACTTTACTACTGCTATGTAAAAAAGCCAAAGCTCAACATTGAAAATATAAAATTACACACTTTTGGCAACTTCTGTCTTCTCTACTGCCTTGTGCTTACATTTTTCTTTCATTCTTTGTGATATACAAAACTGAACAAAAGCAAAATGTAAACATTTTTTATATGATGATACATGCCTTTTAAATGTAAATAAGCAGACAGAGGAAGTTGTACTTATTAGCCACACATCTTTAGTTTTCTAAGTGTTATTAGTGTCAAAAGTGTAAAAGTCACCAAGAGATGTGGAGGTTAGAAATTAAAAATTTCCAACATGAGGGCAACAAACAAAGCAAAAACAGAGGCAAACCCTTTGTAATCTGCCATTAATTTGGGTTGAGCCAAACCACAAGGGATTCTGGGAAATCGATGCAAGCTGATTGCTAGTTCTACAGGGCTGCAAAAAAACAGAAACCAACCTGGACTTTTTTCTCATCATGTAGCTGTTTTTCTCGGTCTCTCCCCTTCTGTCACACACACTCCTGCTTGGGTCAGTTTATTGGGAAAATATTAGACAACTGGAACTGGAGCTCACCAAGTGGATAGCAATGTTCCATTTGTTTTCCCATTTGATTGCAATGTGTCTGTGTGAAACAAGAAAGAAAGTGCAGCCTTGATACCCAAGCTTTTTAAACTGCAGAACTACAATTTTTTTTATTGGACGTGATACACATGACAATTTTACCTTCACTTCTTTTCCACCAAAAACTGGCAAAAAAAAAAAAATTATGTCTATTGTTGCCTGGAGGAGAAGTGACGAGGAGTGACCACGAATGCTTACAGGCAAACTGGTTATCAGCTTATAAATTTGATCCAGATACGTCCAAAATATTAAGTAGGACAAGTTTCATAAGTTCAAAAAACATTCTAAGTGACACTGGAAAAATATACCTAGAATTAAAGTTTTACCATTGCCGGACTGCCACCAAATAGTCCAGTAAAGAGACACAGGATTATTTATGATACATGAAAGAACATGACATATCAGAGGATGTCAAAGAAACTGCTGGAGAAGTCTTCTCAGCTTTTCATGAAATATGCTGTTTATACAAATACACAATTATGTCCATAATAAGATAATATCTTAATATAAAATTATGAACTTCTTCAAGTATGAAAAACAGAAAGAGAATTTCACTAGTATTATTCCTCTGGTTACCAAGGAAAAATCATCTGTTTCAAGCAAAGGTTGCACCAATAGTACATTGCAGTGTTCTTGTAAAAAAAACATCAGCAAATCTTTTTATACATGTTAGGCATGTCTACTCAGAGAAAATGCCCTTGCACCAAACATTATCCAATAATTTGAATTGTCCAAAATGTGAGAAAAGTTTAAGAAGGAGAAAAACTTTTGTGAGCAAATGTATTGTTTCTTGTTGTTATCTTATGTTTTCATCATGTAAAGTGTCTTGAATTGCCTTGCTGCTGAAATGTGCAAAACGTGCTGCTCAGGACTGTTTTTGGACTTTCAGGGAAAACTCACTTCCCTCATTATCCTCAACAATGCTGTGGATCACTTCCAGTTCTTAAAACTCATCTTTCAGGAACTTAAACTGTCGTCACTCAGACACTGTTCTGAAGAAGGCATAGAAGAAACTCATGAAGTACAGCTTGGCTTCTAGAGCTACTAGTCATCTCTAATATTGCTATTATACATTCTGTCCTGTGTACATTCATCACTGTGTGGCTTGGCTCATCCACAAACAGGATAGCAACAGACTGCAAAGAACAAGTAGGTCTGCAGAGAGGATCATCAGAGCTGACCTTCCCTTCATCCAGGACTCGTACAGGTCGAGAATCAGAAATGGGTCACCAGTATCTCTGCAGAGCCGACACATCCTGCACACATTCTGTTTAGACTGTCACTGTATATTCAGGTCGGTTCTATGTACTATTTGCAAAAAACAGCTGTGAGAGACAGTTTCTCTTCTGTCTTCTTTCACAGCAGAGTAGCTGCTGTGAAATAAAACATGTATTTTGCATAATTTCAACCTGTCTATTTTAAAAAGCTAAATATTAGGTGTGCATATGCATACATGTATTGTAAAGATTACTCTTTTTAGTTTTTATTTCTCTTGTAAAGTTATTATACTTTTTTATAATGACTGTACATTATGACCATGTGAAAATTAAATCAAATTTATTGTTTGTGCACACAAATTTATTGTGTGACAAAGTTGGACAATACAGTTGATTCTGATTTGAATAGCAACATTTAAATTTATATTCAGTGTTAAGTGTTAAGTCTGAGCATCTGTCTGCCAGGATTTTTTTAGGGTCTAGTGGCTTTTATTGAACAGTTAATAGACAGAAAACAAAGAGGAAAGAGAAGGGGAGGACATGTAGCAAATGGTCCAAGACGGAGAATGAAACCCTGGACAACCACATGGTGGACTATAACCTCAACCAACAGAGCAGAAAATTTTATGCTATGCAGAATTAAACTCATATCTTCCTTTTCTGCTGTGCTTATCTTTAGTTGTATTTATTACTGCAAAAGTGTCTTCACGGGTCTGCCCAAAAATATTCAGACAGCTGCAGCTGATCCAGAAAGCTGCGGCTCACATTCTGACTAAAACAAGGAAGCTAGAGCACATTACGCCAGTTCTACAGTCCCTACACGGACTGCTTGTAACTCAGAGAATTGACTTTAATATACTATTTCAAAATATAAATGACGGAACGGCTCAACATACATTAAAGTTCTGCTGTTGTTCTACATGGTTCAAAAACAGCACAACAGCAGATCCAGACTTCCCCAGAACCAGAACCAAGCAAGGAGAAGCATTCACCTTCTAAGCTTCACAAATCTGGAACAAACTTTCAGAAAATTGTAAAACCGCTGAAACTCTTAGTGCCTTTAAATCTAGAACTGGGGTGGGCAACTCCAGGCCTCGAGGGCCGGTCTCCTGCAACATTTAGATGTATCTCTATTTCAACACACCTGAGTCAAATAATGAGGTCATTAGCAGGACTCTGGAGAACTTGACTGCACTTAGGAGGCGATTCAGCTATTGGATTCAAGTGTGTTGGACCAGGGAGACATCTAAGAGTTGCAGGACACCGGCCATCGAGGGCCAGGATTGCCCACCCCTGATCTACACTAAAAACTCACTTGTTTAACAGTGCCTTTGATTAGTAGATGGAACATTGATCAACATATTTGATGTTTATTGATGATTTTGATGACATTTGACAAAATGTTAATGTTTATTGCTTGTTTCTTAATTGTTTATTGTATATTTTTATGGCGAAAAGCACTTTGAACTGCCTTAGTGCTAAAATGTGCCACATTCTCATATTATACTCTAAAATATATAATTACATTCAGTCCACAGTCACACAAAATCTGCATTCAAAAAGTATTTGGTTTTTTTTTCTAGCTACTATAACACAGAAATTACAAAAAAATGAGTTGCGAAATTTTACTTTATTATCACACCATCCAGGACAATTTTTTTAGACTTGCATGATGAACAGAGCCGCAGAGCATGTAAAATGATACTTTAAATCAAAAATTGTTGTGGGCTATTAGTTTAACTCAAGTAGTTATCAAATCACATCACGGAACTTCCTGACGCTCCACAGAGACGTAAAGCTGATTTGTTTCTTCCCCCTACTTATTCCTTCTGGGGCTTGAAGCAGAAGTTCAGCCAGCGTGCAGCAAAAAACTGGAAATTTCATTGCTTCATTTTTAAAGTAGCTGCAATAACTGAGCAGCAGGGACCGGTCTTATGATGGAAGACGAATATCACAGTGAGTTTTTCACAGTTCTCATCAGGATATGCCTCACATGGGGTTAGCTGAGGCAGCTGGAAAAATTAGACCCAAACACATCCATCATATTTACATATATTCATAGATAGTTTTTGGTGTGCATGTCTCATCCAGTCAACCACAACACCCGTCCCCATCTCTCTCTCTCTCTCCTGCTCTCTCTCTCTTCCTCCTTCCTTTCCCCATTTCCTACTATCTTACCTAAACACACACGCACACACACACACGCACTGTCCTCTCCCTTGGTATCATTAATTCTGGGCAGTAGGTATAGATGGCTACCAAGCATAATATAAGCAGATGAGATTGAGAGAGGGCCAGTTTTCTCTAACAAAGAGTCAAAAGGACAAAGCTTGGCCATTGTGAGTCAGGACCATAATGAAAGCATTAAGATAACTCTTCAATATTTATGAAAGTGTGCTGCTCTAAGGCCATAAACACACACACACACACACACACACACTCCCACACACACACACACACACGCCCACACCCGCACACACACATAGGGTCTGTTTGGCCATTCATTATATGAATTGATTTAGCTGAGTTTTCCCTGGTGGTCTCTCAGGGATAGAAAGTTTCATCCTTTCATCCGGACCTCCATGTGTGGGTATGTCCCCTTTTCCACTAAAGATTTGGTGCAATTTTGAAAAAGGAAAATTAAAGAGATACTTAGGTCTGCGCTGCCACACTAATTCATCTGTCCATGCTGAAGGAGGAGTGCACTTATTGTGTAAGCATAATGTGTCTGTGTGTATGATTGGAGACAAAGTGTTTTGTTCTCGTCAGGATTCATGCACATTTAGAAGGCAAATGTCAAAAAGAATGATAAAAAAGGAAAGTGTTTTGTAATGGCTTTTTGAAGCTGCTTGTTGGTAATTAAACTTTACATCTATTTTATGTGCTGCTTGTAATGAAACTTTACAAAAGAAGCGTTTCCTCTTATAAAAGCTCCTAAATGTATTTGTTTTTGTTTGGTGATGTTTTTAAAACTATTATTGAAATCCAGCCTGTTTACTTAAAACAAAAATGTATTATATCTACTGTTATGTCCCATTGCAAAGTTTTTAAAGGGGATCAATTAAGCAAAAGTAACATTTCGCATGTTTTTATACTGTCATATGGGTCTGAACTGCTTCTAAAAACAGCCCAAGCACTTAAAAATAACCACCCTGTCATTTTTTGTGTCTGGGAAATTAGCAGTTTCAAAAACCTCCTGATTGTTAAGTCACAACACGGAATCACCCAGCAACCCAAGTCGAACTCAGCATGTTTGATCAGCTGCATACAACCATTCTTAGTTGCGTTGACCTGAGAGATACTTCCTATAATGAGCTTGGTAGATGTGCAATTCCACCAGATGTTTGCTGCTGCTAGTCTAGAGGAGCTGAGGAGGAGAGGCACAGAGTAGGGGTGCTGTGTGGGGAGAAAGCTTGGCTGGAAACTGCAGCTCCAGAGAGGAGCTTGGGGTAAATATGAGGAATCTTTTAGGCACCATGGATGGCTGCCATGGCAGAGCCAAGGATTCCCTAAGCATACATGAAATAATCAAAGCAACACTCAAGGTATGTTTTTGATGAGGGAATAACATAACATGATATAAAGCTCAAAAAGTCAATTTTACTTAATATGCCTTCTTTTATGTTGAGTTTCAAAATTTCATTTCAAAATGAGGCTGTTTTTAACAGCAATCTGATTATCTGCCATTTTTTGGAAGCATTGGTAACTAATCATTCAACCTCTGTCAGCTGGTTTTCCTTCTGTACACTTTTTTTGTTTTTTTTGCTACAGCACAATAGATGCTTTAATCACTTTGGCAATGAAATAAATATATCTCGCCAAAAGATTACATAACATGAAGAGAGCTAAATAGAAGCCAAAAAGAAAAACACTCATTAAAATTACATGATGCTGATTTTTTAATAATGTTCTCTAACAGATCTGAGGCCTTCACAGAAATGTTATTGATATTAAATAAGAGAGAGGAGATCTCTGTTTAAGAATTAAGTTGCAGTAGATAATATAGGGACATTGGATGTGTAGCAAAATCTACAAGTATTGCTATTGCTATATCCAGTATGTAAACAGAACTAAATTTAATATAAAAACTTAAAAATGAGAAAGTTGGTTTGTTACATTCAACAGGAAGTATCATGGATTCTAATTCAATGATCCCATTCAAGTTTCCACGAAGACATACATATTTACTACATGGTTCAAAAACTTCTTACAACTTCTGACTTTTCCTGTGCTCACTCATTCAGGCTATTCATTTATCCCCAGATCCATATGTGCCCTGACGTTTCCATTTAATCACTCATCCTGAAGCGTCTCCATCCTTAAGAATCTCCACCCTGCTCTCCTGCTCATTAAGTCCTCCTTCTTTCCATCAATCCATCCATCTCTGCACCTCACTCATCTCCGCTCCTCCCCTCTAAGTGCCAATCATTAAGCTGTCAGTCAGAGAGCTTGCATGTTGACAGAGTCTCAGCAATCAATTTACGATTTATGGTGAATATACTTAAATGCTCAGGTTTCCTACCAATTTATTTTTCCCTTAGTCATTTTAACCTAACTAGATTTCATTTCTTCCCCTACTTCTCATCTCTGACCACCGTCTCCTTCTGTTCCCTGCTGTGACTTTACTCCTTTCATTTCTTTTTACACTGCAAAACTGTAATGTTTCTTTCCCCTCTCTCCTTCAAACATGCTGGGTGTCAGTCCTATAGTTCTCTCATCCGTTCAGGTATTTTTATTATTTGTTACAGCCATATCTGTTAAAGTACTATCTGACTCCATTCCCGTTTCACAAAGCCACTTTCAATTTACGCCCCTATTCATGTCAAGGCTGCGACGATGGATGGTTGAAGGTGGTTGTGGGAGGCGCTGCGTGTTTCAGATAACCCATCAAAGATCAGATTTACAAGTGTCCCTTGGACTATCCCTCCTCTGTGTAACCTTTTAAAATCTCCAAGGTTTTCCATTTAGAGCCTATTTAGTAACTGTACATCCTCTCAGTTAGAAAAGGTAAGGAATACACAAGCACGATTAAGATATATTTTGTATGTAGCTGTTACAGGGAGTGAGCACTTGATTTTTGGACAAGAAAAAAAAGCCTCACATAAGTGTTTTAAACAAGGGAGAATCAAGAAAGCTAAATTAGAGCAGAATAAAAAAAGGTAAATGTACAGGCCATGAAAGAGGATTGGACAGTTTTCAAAAAGGCTCGATACAGAAAGCCAGAGGGTCGAATAGCCATCAGTCAAGTAGCTGATCAATGAATTGATTTGTAAATCAGGCACTATACAGTATGTCAAGGATGAGGCTCCATTAGAGAGGAGCTATGTCGTCATTACACACTAGAACCCGAAAGCTTCGGCTAAAAACGTATTCATTTTCACAAAGGCTATGCAGAAGAGGTCAATAACACAAGAAGGGGAACACTTTTTTTTAGCTTTCTTTTTCCTGCTACGTCAGATTTTTGTTGCTAAAACTTTGGACAAATGCTCAGATTTCCACTGGAAATACTTTGGATATATAATTAAAACCCTATGTTTAATCACATCGATTATGCAAAATCATATTGAATACATAACATGCACAATAAGTTGCAAATGATGTCATCTCTCCAACATAATTTTGCACATGTGAATGAGTAATGCCAGGAGGTAAAATTATCAATTTCGCTGAGTGTCTCCTCACTGCATTAGATGATCAGGAGGTTTTAGAGTATCTCCCCCTTATCTGTAGGTTGTTTTGTACTAAGATGTGGTAAACCTACATGCTGAACAAGCCTCCAGTTTATTGTGGTCCAAGTGCAGCAGAACAAAGGATAAAGATTTCTTCACGCATTTGTTAGCATCCAAGGCTTATTTAGAATTACAAATTACCCAATGAGGCATATTGTCAAATATTGCTGAAACAACTAGTTGATAACTGACAACTAACTCACTTGCTCTTTGGTTCCCTAGCAACAACCAATTGCAGGTTCTGCCACCGTGCCTCAAAACTGCTTAATAATAAACAACAACGGTATGAAAACTGTGGATAAAATAGGAAAAGTCACACCACCAGTTTGGTAGTATTTCAGATGTTTTTAAACAGAACAAATCAATAATTATCGATATTGACTGATATGAAATGCTTATACTCTGATGTGTTTTTCAGCGATATTGCTCAGTCTTACTTTTATATAAGTTTAAACAAGGCTTAGTCAATGGTAGCTGGGGTACAGCTCAACAAAACCTCTTCCTACTAACTGCCCCACTGGAGGAATGATTTCAGGAGCCTTTAATAGGGAGCAGATGAGGCTCATCAACGTCTCATTGGCTTGCAACTCTCTACTGGTCCAATGGGGTGGCTGCTCTCCTGCAGCCTCCAGGCAGCCAATCAGGAAGGTGTGCCCTCACCGCTATAAAATAATGTCATAATGTACAAAGTTTTGTGTTGCCTAAGCTAATAGGAACTTGCTGCAACAGCTTTGGCAAGGCAGCTGATGTAGCCCACTGTATGATATGCAGGCATACTGCTGAAGAGACATCTGTAGTTCCTACAGACAAGTCTATGTTTCCTAAGGGACTGCTTAACTCAACACCAGCCCAGTGATAATGTGCCATTTTCCTTTATCCATTAAAAGCTGTTTGGCATGATTTATAACCCTGTAACCTGCTTGGGAAGAAGCACAGCAATGTTAATGTCCTCCTGAAGCTCCTCAGGAGGGATAGCCTTGTCTGTTTATGCTGCTTTTTAATACGCCCTGCTAAAATGCTAATGTTGCTACATCTATTTTATTGTATTTAGACATTGACATTTCTATACCATCCCTGGTAGTGCAGTTACAACAACATAGTATTGATAAAAAATGCATGACTTCATTGTAGCTTTTAATCAGGAATACTACAAAGTCTATAATGTACTTCTTCACTGTCCTATAGAAACTTACAAAATATATATATATTTTTCTAATAGCACTTTAATTCAGTTTCCACTGCAGTAAGATAGGTTAACAGCAACAAAAATGTTAAATTTTCTTTTTAAGAAAGCAAATAAAAACACTCAATATTGTGTATCCTTCTTATGAGCTGGATGTATCGCTACACTTTTATTAATAATGCAATCATTACATACCTGGAAACAAATTATAGTTTTGGCAATGAGCTTTGCCTGTTTTCTTCAGGTCTTATGGAAGGTACTAATAATACACCAACTTATTTCTGACTTTATCATTTGTCAGAAATAAATTAACCATCTAATTAGCATTTAAATAGCTATTGTTGATAATTTTGGTTGTTAAATGTCACTGCATCAAATAAACTGGGCATTTCAAGTATTTTTCTTGCATTTTGAAGTTGGAAAGTATCTGGGAAAGGGTATTTTATAAACAGAATCATGACTAATCGTGTTCACTCTTCTATTGGGATTGACCACTCTGCCATTCTAGCTAAACAAAACGCTTTCAGCCTGTGCTGTGGTTATATGACAATCTTGAAACACAAGAAATTCTAAAGAAATTAATTTTTCAGTTTCTAAAATTGCAATTTTTTTCTATTGATGATTTTGTAATGTAACGCTGTAATAAGAAAATTATTTAAATAATTTTATTTAAATTATTATTTAATTACCCTTATTACAGCCAAGTTTTCTTATTATAAATTAGCTTATTTTCTTTCAAAAACATATTTTTCTTTTTAAGCTCTGTTCAGCATTAATATAAATCAGAATAAACCACAAATATATTTTTAATCAAATACAGTCTATTATGCTCTCTATTATTCTTCAGCCTGGTTTTGACACATTTTCTCAATTTATTTCTTAAAATGTGTGTGGTTCATTGAGTTTCAGTTTTGAGTTTTTATATCTTTATATTTTTCAGAATGAACTAAAAAGTGTTTTATTCAAAACTGGTTTCAGGGCAATAAATGGTGCTATAAGATTATTACATGAAGCACAAAATGTTTTGTACTCTTAGTTGATATGAGTTTGTCTTCGAAATGAACAAAAACACTGTTTGATTTACAACCCTCCGTTTTCAGATTACTTGATTTTTTTTTTTTTTTTTTTGCATCTCAGTCCACTTGCTTGCTGTAAACTAATGTTTTTGTTCCTTTTTTCTGAGTGTTTTCTTGTTCTCTGCATTTGGCCATCTGTCATTAGTATGGACTTCAGAGGAGTTGGGGGGGGAAAACCATGAAGTGGAGGCATCTAATTGGTCCACAGAGTATAAGGGCCTGTTCAAGGGAACGCTCCTTAGATGAGTACTGATTACAGGAAACAGCAGGTGCTTGTGTTGGCAGGATCCTAGCATTAAAACAGAAGTTCAAGCCCTCTCAGTGGGCCTTGAGTGGGTTTTTTATTTGTCACATTATTTAGTATTATTTTGTGGCATTCTTCCTGGACATGGCAGATACAGGCTATACTATGAAAATTTATTAAAAACTTATTTTGGTGACAAACCTGATTTTTTTTGCAACTCAATCCTGCCATCTGTTAGGACTGAAACTGCAAGTCTGGAAAAGGAATGGACAATTCTAGGTCAGTGTGTCCTGCATGTTTTGATGTTTCTGCTTGGACACACATGATTTAGATGACTGGCTCATTTGCAAGCTCCTGTAGCATTCATGAGGGGTCTTTCTCTAGTCAATACGTTTCTCTGTCACTCTAAGAGAACTCCATTTTTGGACAAATGCATTAGGACTAGCTCAAGCAAAAATACAGAAATGTGTATTTGCAAAAGAAATGTACACAAATCATCATTAAAAAGTGATTATCAGCAACAACAAAAATGTGTTTTGCCTGTGGATGGGTCAACTTAAACACACCAACCAGGACAAAAAAAAACCCTGAAAAGTTTTGATCAGCTTTATTTATTATTACAATTTACTTTTGCTGATTGTTCAGCATCACATTTTTATCTGAACTGTGATTTGGCACAAAGGATTGGCATGATGCTAAACAACATGAGGGTTAAGTGAAGTGAAGCCAACAGTACTGCAGTGACAATAATTTAAAATATGTATGCTACTAAAATAAACATCAGTCTTATAACAATACAGATGTCACGGCTATAGATATGAGTTTAAATTACCCCCAAAACAAACAGTGCTGTGTCACCAAGGCAGCCACTGTCCTTCATCTACAATTCATTACATGTTATTTGTGATTTCCTCTGATAGTAACACAATACACCACAAAGACCAATAAATTCTCTCCTGTAACTCCTCCGTTCCTCTGCCTTTCGCTTGAATGAACTTGCAAAAAATAAAAAATAAATAAAAAGATACTGAGACATTGTTCTACTGATAATTGAACATTGCGTGACTGTAAATTACGTCTTGGTCTGATGGATAGTCTCACAGGGATAAGAGGGAGAACTAGGGGAGGGATTACTTGGCTGTTTGTTTGAGAGATAATTTACCAAAGCATTCAATCTATATAATCGTATTATCTCTGCAAGTGCATAAAGCAAAGGTCCACAGGGAGGGAAATGGATCAAGCCTTTAATCGTACTATTTGGTTCAATCTGTGATACGACAATAACCCAGTGATTATAGGAAATAGTCTGAAATGAAGGAGGTGCAGCAGGTTTCTTTGTGAGGATATGGAAATGAGGTCTTGTTTTCTTAAAATTATTATCCATAAAGAAAAAAGCCTTAGAAAAGAAATAAGTAGTAATATTTTTAGAAATATCAATGCATTGTAAATGTTAGTATAGTAACCACTTGTTAAAATTTAGGTACAAGTCTAAAACAACAACAATGTTTCTTACATTTCGTGTGGTTATAAGCTTTAAAAAAAATATTCCCATTAGGAAACAGTGGCTGTGAATGCCTTGTTGATATCAAAAAAGACTATGCAGTCTAGCTTAAGAAGGTAGAAAGACAAGAGTATCTCAAATACAATTCATTACAAGCCAGGTGTGTAAAATACCTGTTCAGCTAGCAGCAGAAGCCAACACTATGCGCCAGTCTTGACTTCCAAACACATGAAACTAAAGCTATAATTTGCTTCCAAAATATAACAATATGGAATTACAATCATTTTTGTTTTAGATGCAGCATTCTGACAGTATGGTCAAATTCTTGACCATTCTGCATTAGCGATGTATGAAAAGTGTCTTCTAATACGAACAGTCTGCAACCACATGACAAGTCGACGTTTCAGCTGCAGAAAAGTCGTCTGCAGCTGACCTTCCTCCTGGCTCTGATTGGTTGTTTCTGAGGGGCATTTCTGCAGTGAGAATATTGGGAGGAGCTCAATCTTTTCACAGATTATCTGTCTCATGTTATACTGTCACAACATGGCGACAGCTTCAACAAATATAAAACACATATATTTTGGTATAAGTTAAATACTGCAGCTTTAAAGCATGTGAGAACAACCCAAATTAATTTGGTCTGAAAAGAAAATATTGCCATCTAATTTATAGTTGTGTGATGCAAAACAATATAATACAGCAGACATGATAAAAAAAATACACTCATCTACATCCTACTTGTACAGATGTTAGAAAAGTTTTTAATAAACTGTAAAGCCCAACAGATATACGTAACCTGAATGTTTTTATTCCTTACAGTTACTGTTGAGCAATGCCTGAGCCAAATTGTTGAAATCTCAAATGTCCTTGCTAAATGATGGAAAAATTTTCATTCTTTCTCCAATTTCTCACTCCATTGCCCTTCTCTTACTTCTTTCCTTTTTTCTTTTCCCTGTTGGATTCTCACACCTCACTCTCCACAAGTTCTGCGCAATCTGTCAGTCATGTGTGGCCTTTGTCAAGTTTTCTACTAAGACCTGGATAATCCTGCCATCACTTAGGCTGTTAACTCCCTCATTACAGAGTATATTAGCCATTGCAGCCCTCTAATCCTGCGTTCTTTCACTTTTGCCCATTAGGGATCCTGCTGGATTACTGTAACAATCACACCTCTTTTTTGTGATGGTATGTAGGGATTAGTATTAAAATAAATAATGTGCATGTCACAGTGAGAGCAGAGCTGTCATTCAAAGATAAGAAAAGACTCTTGAAAAATAGAAGTTGGATTCCCAAAAACAAATCAATAGAGGCTTTACACCAGTAATGCTGGAGTCCTACTGTTTAGCAGAGGATTAAAAAACAGCAGAGGATCACTATCCAAATAACCGAGCAAATACAAACAAATACAACTCTACTCTTCCTGAAACGCATACACATACAGCAACAAGAGGTTATTAATATTAGCCCGGTTTTACTTATTGAACCGATACTGATACCTTAAAAACTAATACCAGTGTTGACGCTGAAATATTGTGCGTTCCTAGTAATTGTGTCAAATATTTATTTTCAGAGATTTTAATGTCATTTTCCTACTTGTTGACCTGAAAAAGCCCATCTGAAATTTGCTACTTAACTATTCTTTCTAATCACGTGGAGAAGGCACACTTTAAAATGTTAAGATCAAAAGTCTTCTTTAAGTAAAGCAAGTACGATTTCAGGACTGGGCCAAGTGTCCTCTTTTTTTTTTTTTTTTTTGCTAATCAAAATATGGTCACCCTAGTGTATTTGTTTCTTAAATGATCCAGAATCAATTAATACAGCCAAAACCGCAGGAGTCCAAGTCAAGCTCCAAGTCTTTGAAGTACAAGTTAAGATGTGTAAATATTGTGATATTTATACATTTTTACAATTAGAATCTCATTCTGACCCAAGCATAGTTCTGAACTTGTTTCTCCATTACTACAACTTATTTTAATATCACAAAAACTAAATATTAATCCCTAAAACATTAAACTATAAGTCAATCAACATGTCAGTCATGTATAATTAAATGACATCACACCACTTTGCTCAACAGCTTTTTGCCTTCAAGCAGCTTTATTTGAACAGGGTAACCAAAAGAAAAGAGAGGGAGAAAAATGATAAACCAGCATATGTTTTACTATTTCACAGATGGGAGAGTTTTGTTATTACATGCGTTTGCCTCCTCCACTCTTGTCTTCCCATTTTTCCCTTCTTATACATATCATGTACAGTATGTTGCACGGTTTTCACTCATCATTTTCCCTTTCCAGCCACCTGTTCTCTCTCTCACCTCTCTGGGTTTTTCTTCTCCCTGCTTTGTTTGAGTCATTCTGTAGCGTTGCTGCTTTCATCCTGCTGTAATCACAATGAACATGATGAGTTTGTTAACAAGTTGTTTTAATTCTGCTGCGCCAGGAGCTTGATCTCTGTCTCACCTCTGCATAATGTGTTAAACTGATTTTACATAAGAAAATAACACCTCTCTGATATTTGTTAGCAAATTTCAGGCTTCAGCACTTTTCACACATTGAACAGGAGCACACATATCTTAGTCTAATTTCCATATTTTCACACAACACTCTTTGTTCAATAACACATTAGATCGTGATTATCCACAATAATTCAGTCAGAGTCAGCAAGCTGCAGACTTCAAAATCACGTCTGTTATTTGTCTTAGCAAGGAAAAAAATCTACTGGGCACAATTTTAGTACATTTGGTGTTAAATTTATAAATAAAATGTATTAATTTTCAACATAATTTTTTTGTCACCTTGAACCTTAGCTTTAGGCAAAAAGCAGGTGATTTTGATCTTTGGTTTAAAAACTTCTGTTCACAAAAATCCTTTTATTTCTCAATCTTTGGAGATTTTAGAGATATCACCTTTCTCATCTTTTATTTCAAAAACTGATAAATGTCTTTTGAATGTAAAATGTTAACTTGAGGAGAGCAACTCAGAAGGGATGGAAGATAAAAGCAATCATGTTAGAAAACGAATGAAAAGATTTATGAATGTTTTTTCAATATTCTTGCTGTTTATTTTCTGCAGAACTTTTTTTAAAAGAAGCAACAAAATGTATCTCATTAATGTTTTACATATATGCATATTCAAAAGACAGAGAACAGATGATTAATGTAATGGACCTATGATTTGCATTCTTGTAACAGGAACAAGCAGAAGTATTTGCTCTGGAGTAAATAATGAACACTAGGATGTAAATTGACAGCTAAAAAACAGTTAAAACAGTGATATAAGATTGTCGTTCTGTTAATTTTCTCAAGTAAAATATTCCTGTGTGGGCATTGTTACCAAGCTATCATGCTTATACTTGGATTTAGTATGCTTATTTTTATTTTCAACTAACTTATTTAATGTGTCTATCTATGTTTTTATTAGTCACATGGCAGATTTTAAGATTTAGTTAAATAATGAAACTAAAGAAAATGTCATGTCTATGTCAGTTCCATATTATTCATGAGGTTACTTTGTTGTCCATGTTAAAATAATGTGAAGTTTCCCTGCAACGCATAAATGATGTGGATACAAATTCAAAGAAGTCTGAGATGGGCGAAAAATAGCATTTAACAACTGCCAAAGCACAAACAGACAAGCCCATCTAGGGACAAGTGCTGCGAATTAGCAGTTGCTATTGCACTATGAGGCAAACATGGGACTGCTGTTTTGTTCAGTTTGTCTATGTCGTTATGTGTCTGTCCCTACGAAATAAACTTAAATAAAAAATAATAAAATAAAATAAAAATTATACCAGTTAGCTTAATGGTGAAATTAATTTATTTACTATATGTATATAGTAAAAGACCTGACAATTAACAGCATGAAGCCTAAAAATAAATCTAAAAACATTTGAAAACATTACAATCCAGCTATCACAAGCAGAAATATCAAAAGAAACTACATGATTAGAGACTGTAACACTGTCATAAATCACAATAAAGTCAACATTTGCTAATAAACAAGTGCTTCTTGCAGCTCTGCAGTGCTTCACCTCAACATCGTCCTCAGTCAATTTACAGCCAAGACTGAGAAGATAAAATACATTTTTAAATGTAGCATTTCTCTCACTCACTTTTAATTAGATAAATTATAGTGGAAAACTTTCCACAGCATTGTTGTTTTCAGGTGTCGGCTGCACGCTGCTCAGATTTTTCTGTAGCTGGTGTTATTCATTCGTATGTTGCTTCTTAAACTCGTTAAATATGTGTGTTAAGTCAACATAGAACAAACACCTAAACTGAAGGAAAAAAGGAGAAAGTTTATCGTCACGCCTTGAACTCGAGCGCTGCTGAGTTCAGGTTTAGTTCCAGGTGTTATTGACGCTTTTGGTGTCTGAATGTTGAGTTGTTGTTTCACTCTGAGCCTTCTCCACTGTTCCCTCATGCATAATAACAGACATAATATTGTTAGCTGAAAACTCAGCACTTCTCTATTTACGACTAAAAAACTACTTGACCTTTCGTTCACCCTAATGTTATATTTACCTAATTTTACTAGCTGTTGCAGTCACCGTAAGGTGATCCTAATTTCTCAGACACAGTGACAGAAAGCAGATAAAATCTGATCTGAAGTCAAGCTATTTTTGCATGCAAATCATGAGGAGTGTAGCCATGACAGCCAAGTTTCCTGTTTCATTCATCCCAGCAGGAAATGAATGGACCTGGAACGATTTGCTGATTGTGTTGGTGTCAGAGTAGATTAACTGTAGCTCTAGCAGTATGCCATTACAAAGTGGCACTTTACCTCTGTAGCTGTGTTTGTGCTGAGTTGGATACGACTGCAGAAGCTCCACTTGTTGCTTTTCTGCTAAAATACAGCTGCACTTTGACTTGGCCAATGTAATGCACAAATGACTCTAATGGTTTCTGCTCAGAACCTAGAATGTTTCGGACACAATAACCTCCGCTAAAACCCTGCTGCCCTTCTAATGCTTCCATCAACCATTCCTTTCTTTTCGGTGGGTAAAAGCAAGATGCAACATCTATTTGTAAGGTAAAAGTGGAAGGCAAGTTCTCCACAAAGCATTTACTGAAAGCTTTAATACACACCCATACAAAAAACACTGAATAAAACACTGTCACTGCATTAAAAGTTTCTTAATTTAACATCAGGAAGCCCCTTCCGGCTCAGAAACTTCTCAAGTTGTCAAAAGGTTAAGAGTGGATGGATAAAATAGCAGACAACAAAACACAACTCAGACCAATGCACACCCTACAACTTCATACACAAATATTCATAACAGAAGCAACAAAAATTACACTATCCCACACAAGCATTAAACACAACAAGAGCCTTTTTTCTCATGATTAGCACCAAAAAACACATACTAGTGGCTGCCGAAAGGAAAATTGGTTCGGAAAAGGCAGTAATGAAGGAAAATGGAAGTAAGAGAGAAATAAAGGAGGAGGTGAAAGATAAAAAAGATGGGTAAGGGGAGTAAGAGGAGGAGAGTGGGTGTTATGGCTTCTTAACTCTCCGGAGTGTATGAAATAAAGAATCACTTGTGTTCCTAATGACTGTGATGTGTGACAGTATTTAAAGCCATTAGAGGGGATATGAGCCAAAGGATACGCACTACCCACACACTCTGCTACTGCAGAAGAAATGGACAAAATCAAGAGGTGGGGGAGATAAGGATGGTGGCGAATAGGGGAATTGGGGAAGTATGACAAATAAAGCAGGGAGGGAATACCATGAAGAATGCGAAAGGGAAATGAGAAAAAGAGGAGAAAGAGGAGAGAGAGAAAAATAGAGAGAGAGAAAGTGGGAAAAGTGGAGGAGAGAGTAGGATAAAGAGTTGGATCGTGAGCCAGAGTGTGAGAGGATGCGATGAAGGGAGGTCTGGTGTCTACAGGCTCTCTGGTGTCTTCTATCTTTGATCTAAATGTACTTTGGCATTTCTCCTCTCCTCTCCTCAGATGCAATTAGAATTCTCGCTAGCCAAGCAGACGCAGATGAAATGGCTGCTTAATGACTTCCTCGGCAACTCGCCCCAGCAACGCAAACCTTCCATCTGGAACCTCCTGTTTCTCTCCCTCCCTCTCTCATCTTTTCCTTTTTTGCCTAATCCACCCATATTTTCCATTTTGATTCAGAGATAGTTTCTAGTCTGTTTTTTTTATTATTATTGTTTGTTCACTTTGCTCTTCACTGTCATGTGTTAGTTTAAAACAAATTTTTATGTTTGCTTTTTGCTGTTTTGCAGAAGTTTGGCATTCCTTCTATGCCAGCTTTTACTCATTGAATATTAGTTGTCTTCATGCCTTTCACAAGGCTTGTGCATATTTTAAGAACTGTATCTTGCATATTTTTGCGATCTTACAATAAACAAATATGATTTGAGCAAACTATTTGACTTAAAACATATTAAGCCAGTTTATGTGAAGTGCTTATGATTAGTCAGTACATTAGTTGAATCTCACAATAAACTGTGGGAGACTAATAAAATAAGTTTATACATTTTCAGACAATTTTTTTCCAGTTTAAAGCCATTTAAGATTTAAACAAAGTCATTAATTCAAAATGTTTGAGTTATTCGTGCTAGAAACGTTGTCACTGTAGAACAGCTGTTTACATTGTCGTTAGTTTTGCATACAAAATCATCCATGTAGCTTTGGGTCATTACTTGCATCTGATCAGCTGGATTCCAGCCAACATTAGGACTTCCACCTTTCAAAAGTGTCCCCTCTATATAGTTTTGTTTAAGATTTTTATATCTTTTTGCCCAGAAACTAGGTTTTAAATCAGTTATTTTTACTCTTTTATTGTTTTGGGACTAGACTGGCAGAACTTTGAGTCGGACCTTATCTGAAGGATGTGTTGAATTACCCACTACATTTGTATTAATACACTCTATTCAGAATCACATCAAGAAACAAATGTAGAAAGATATGAAGGTATGGAAAAAAATAAAAGCATGTATTATATTGATGTTAGAAGTGTACAAGCCCTGACACTTCTAAACATTATTCATTATCCACCATTGTTAAGATGAAAAGAATCATGTTAAAGATTGCTTGTTTAGGCTTCAGCAAAACAGTTTTTCCCATTTTTCATCTTCCACTGTGATTTGTTTTTGTCTCAGCTATTTTGATGCTCAACTCATCTTTTCATTACTCAACAGGAGGGAGGGCTAATTTCTTAATTGGGCTGAGTAATGCATATTTAATGAATTTGGCAGTGGAGTTGCATAGAGCATGCACATTACTGAACATGCATGACTATGAGTGCGCCAGGATTCTCTGCAAAGACACAAAAGCATTCTTCCTTTGTGTCACAACTTTAGTCCAACATTCAGTAACTCACAAGGCACTAACTTAAAAAGTGATTCTGTAAAATACAGATTTATCTTTCACGTGGAAAGCACAGTTTAACCCAGATCATGAGAGCTAGGATTCAATGATATTTATGTCATGTTCAATTAAAAAGATAGTAACAGGCTGCAGAGAAAGCAATCGATGGAAACTCAGCACTATGTGTTGGACAGGGCTGCACACTTTGAAATATGAAATGTGATTGTTCTACTTTAAGAAAACTAGCTTAGATTAATTCATTTTTTACAGATGTTAAAACAAAATTTCCTATTTCCCTTTTGTGTTTTCAGCAGCAAATACAACTCTCAAAAACATAAATGATACTTCTCTCCAAGAAATGTTTAAGCTATCTGCATTAGACATCATAACTAATGATTTTGTTTGAGAACTGAAGTTGGTGGTAAAAACTACATTTTTAATTTAAATTCTTATGACATGTTTTAGTTTTTTAATTATTAGTTTAAAAATAAAAATATGCTCCTGATTTGCTGTGATGTATAATTTACAGGCTTAATGGAATACAGATTTTGTAACAAAATTAGGTGAACTTAGCATTTGAGCTTAGTTGAATATTTTAGCTAAGCTTAAACAGTCTATCCCATTATCTCATGCAGTTTTTTATGATTATGCATGATGGCTGCCTTCTCCTTGTCATGTCGAACTGTTCTTAAGGAAATGCCTGTTATAGACTTTTGCCACTTTATTTGAATGCCAAAGTTATAACATGACCATCTTACAGTGCCTTTCAAAATTTGTTCTGTAGATAAATTTTTTAAAAGCAGTTTCTTTCCCTTCACAAATGTTTTTTTTTCTACTTAAGCATTTTGTTAAATTCCAAAATTTCCACAGATAAGTGTGTAGGCGTAGACATGAACAAGTTGAATGTTGCAATAAATCTGAATAAGGAACACAAGATACATGACTAAGTGAGGTTTCTCTACTAAGCTTCATGCAGCATGCAAACCAGTGAAAATGAAACACCTTCTTTGTGACAAAGCAAGACTGAGCAACACAGCATGCATATTCCAGGACTGCCCACTTATTGTCACAGACATACACATGGAAATATAGCAATTGAAAACAGTTTTTCTTGATAGCTTTTCTGTGGTTGTCAACTCAGAAAAACACAGAAACGCTTTCTTTCAGAGCAATGTTTGTACTTACTTTTCTTTTGTTATGATAATGGTTATTGCAAAACCAGCCACTTGTTAAAATTTTATATTTTTAAAATTCAAAAATGCTTTTCCATGATTAATCATTTCTGAAACCTTTTACATACTGTAATTTGACATTACAGCAAACCATTTAGGATGAAAATAATAAATCAAAGCTGCATCAACTCAGCTGCATAAGTGTGATTGTTGAAGTTTTTTTTATTTCAATTACGTTTACGCACATTTATGCGACAAGGGTGTTACACCACCTGTTTTTATGCTTCAACATATGCCACACTGTCCATATTTGTTTGTTTCAATTTAACTTTACAGGAAATGTCGCATTAAAGGTGGAAAAAGATCTCAGTTTCAAAAACTGAGGACAAAGCAGTATACTAAATATTTACGCAACAAAACAACAATTGCGAAAAACAGCCAGGCTCTAATTCAACTACCTTTGGAATCTGATTAAATAAAGTTTATTTAATTCAGAAGTTTATTTAGATTCTGACTCTTTATTTCTAGTCGGATTACTTTTCGTATCTTAGTTTGAAGCAGCTGTGATTAATTACGAGAATCATTGCCAGATCCAAACAGCTTGATTAGTTCAGTTAAATTGATTCTATCAATTACAGCTTTGATTGACTGTGACACATAAACTGAAGAGTGATATATTATCTATGTCAAGAGTAGTCACAGTCTCTGTTTCTCAAGATTTGCAGTTTTTTTTCCCTCTGATAAAAAACTGCACTGTCCGATAACTCAAGATATTGGGTTGGGAAGACATGATGGAAGAGGAGGAATAAAGCAGAACACAGTTCAGGCATTTGCAGAAAGTCAGGAAAAAAAGTCTGAATCCTCTTTACAGTGACCTGCATACGTCTACCAACCTCATTCCTTACAACAAATGTGACCTTTGAAACATTTGTCTCTTATAGATAAAGTGGCAGGAGAAAGGAGAAATTCAAAGTTAGTGACAGCAGATAAATTTCCATTCAGCAGTTTTATATGATTTTATAACCTTAGCAGAAATGTCAAACATTTCTAGGCAATTTTGCGGAAAGTTTCAAGGTTGTTTCAAGAACTGAGTGGAATAGAGCAAGCTCAGATGTTCTCACAATGGCCTTAGATTAAAAACTGTTTAAACTGGAAAAAAAGGAACTTAATTTACTTAAAAATTAATAAACGGACCCTTATGAATTAAAGAATGGAACTAATGAATCTTTGCAAATACTTGAAATTCATCATTGTATTACAGTAAAGTAAGATATAACACATCAATCTCACATCCTTCTCAACTGGTACACTGCAGAATCTAAATATACTTTCTAAAAAGCAACATATATTTGGCAATAATACAGTTCATGGCCGCGATGGACTGGTGACCTGTCCAGGCTGACCCCGCTTCTTGCCATTGACCACTGGAGATAGGCACCAGCACCCCTGCTGACCCCACTAGGAATAAGACAGAGTGTTTCATGTGCTTTCTGTGCAGCTTCCACCAAACACTAACATCGACCGTGTGACAAATTTTCTGCCAAATTTGCACACTCATTGGTCAGGAGGTGTAGAAAGCTGCTTTGACTCCTGAATATATTTGTTTGATCCTGCAATTGTAGATCAGAACAGCTTTCTCATTTCCAACTACTAAACTGAAAACTCCTTCTTACACTGTGTCTGACTTGCATCCAGACTAAAATATTCAGACAGTAACTCTGCTACCTCGTTATTTTTACACATAGGAAAAGATGGAAATCAGTGTGTGTTTGTGTGTGTTCCCACGTTTTTGCTCAAGAAAATGACCCTGACATGCAGAGAGCTCGCTGGTAAGTGTGATGGATGGATGTTGTTTCTCACACATAGTGACACATGTTTTTGTCACCCTCACACGCAAATACAGTCTTAGTTTAAAACCTTCTCTGTCACCACATATCAACTCAGACAGAAACCCAAATTCTCCTATTTATTCAGACTCCATTCTCTGACTCTGAGCCAACAACTTTGAGCTATTTTAAGATTATTTTTTTTGCTGAAACTCAGACCTTTATTTAGTTTGTATAGTTTTCTCCTGTCCCTTGATAGTGTTTAGTAAAGTCAAAACACAATCAAGGGATCCGTTGATTTCAAAGGATCAACGCTAAGTTCCCAACCTTAGTGATTTGATTAGTCTTATGATTTGATTCCAGTTTACAAATGCTTTCTTTTGGTGTTTGTTCCAGAAACTGTGGTTTCCAGGTCTGCTGGATGCAAATGACAGCTCCCTGTTTACAGTCTACCAAAATGTATTGTAATAACTATCCTACACATGAACAAATCTGTGGTTTATAATACATGTGTTGTAGATACATGAGCACATTTTATATTACCAAAGTTTCACAGTTTTTACATAGAAAACTGATTAATATTTACATGCATGCACTTGAGCATATAGCAGTCTCACACCTTTTATGCATTAGTATTTACCAAGAAAGGAAGCACTCACAAAAGCACTATTATATATTATACAATACTTTGAGTGTCCATGATGAAAGCCTGGAATCAGAGGCAGGCATATAAAGCAAAAGCAGAAACATGAGGGAACAAATGGAGAAAGACAGAGAAGATATTTGAATAACAGAAGTGTTTTTCATTTGCACTTTATATTCGGAGAAGTATATAGCTAACCGCTATACATTGCATAAGTCTTACTAGTTTGTCAGAATTGTTTAAGGTTTATATAAAAATGCAAATTCAATTCCACATGGTCATGATGGTTTTGTTTTTCTTTCAATTAATGCTGATTTGTGGTTACTTGGGTCAAATAAGATGAACTACGATTATGTCAGGAAACGCTACTAGTAGGTGGTGAGGTAGACGCGTAGGACCCAGGTATGAGGAGTAAATGATGGTTTAATGATGATTTGTACAAAAAATCCAAGCAGCACGGGTGAGTAGAGGCAAGGAGCTCAGACACTGGTAGCAACTGGTAACACAGTTAGAGACAATGACATGAGACACAACAGGACCAGGATCCGACGAAACAAGAGACAGAAGTGGATTTAAATACACAGGGAAGGTAATCAAGGAAAACGAGGGACAGCTGGGGAAAACCAAGGGGCAGACGGGACAACACAGAGACTCAGTTAACTGAAAAGTTAATCCAAATCCTCACAGATTAATTTGAGCGACCAGGCGGTATGAGATTGGCCAGAATTACTTCAAAGACCTCCTCCTTCCCGCCAACAGGTCTTCCACTGAAGAAGCAGAGCCTGGGGACAGTGTGTCTGACTCTCCAGTCAGTGGTTAGAGAGCCGAGTTCCTGGAGGCTCTGAATGTTGTGGGGTTGTGTTGGTTGACACAACTCTGCAATATTGCATGGACATCAGTCTGCAAGTCCAGATTCTATGGATTGGAAGACCAGGCTGGCGTGTCCATGGGAGTTCGCTCAACCAGCCTACACACATGTGTTTTGTGGGCTTGGAGAAGACAAGTCCACACAACAAACATGCTCCTAGCCTGTTAGGTTCCTGTACAAGCGGTGTCAGAGACTGCATTGCTCAAAGTAAGTTTCTGCTCGTATTCAGTGAGAGTTGGACACTCAACTTTTGGATTGCAATATGTTCCCATTGACCCAGTCACCCCAACTGTGAATCTTCATTGTTGCATTAGTGTAAGAAAAGAGGACAGCTTAAAGTTAACTCCATCCATGTGAAGAGTGAGGGGATTGCAGTGTCCATTTATACCATACAAAATTGAAGGATATCAAATCATTTTGTTGAATTTTTACAGCTTAAAAAGCTATTCTACCAAAGTAGAAAACTTCTGACTTTGAAGATATTAAAAAAAAAATCTCTGACAATTTCATTAGGGTTGAAGATTATCTAAATCATTTTGGTAATTCTAGCCAACTTAAAACAGAAAAAGTTACATTTGATTTAATGCTGTGTTCTGTTTTTGCACATTTCATAAACATCTGATATTAGCTGTATAACAAGGAAGTGTTAAGAACCATGACTGGCTGCATCATCCCTGAATGTTAATGATCCTGATTTATTTAGATATGTTTTGCATTGTCTCCTATCTTGAAATAGGAGAGAAATACTATCTTGCTTATAAATGCAAGCATTACCTTTAGTATTCTTGGTGCCCGTGGTAACTGAATTCCTATACAATAGTGCTGCATAAACAGCGCTACAAGTTTCATTCTCCTCCCAGGTTTGTTTAGATGTGCTACTGATAGCTGATATTGCAACATTTGAAAGAAAATATTTGCAATCTCATAAAGGCTTTTTTATATTTACTTCAGAGATTTATGCATGAGGGAGGATGGAATTGGCTAATATCAAAGAAGAAAAAGCACTTTGAATAAAAGAATCTACCACAGTTGGAGTGAGGGTTGGAAATAAGAATCTCATTTTGTTGTTTCTTTTTACATTTTCCTGTCTTTAAACCTGAAATTGATCCAAATTGTTCTAGCACTGTCATCTGCAGACACATACAGACCTATGTGGGTGAAAATACAGTAGTTCAGTGCATTTAAAGTGCATCAACTGACTTGACCTGAATTTAAAGTATTGAAACTTAAGTATATATTCAGATGTATGCAGTCATGCTTATGCATGCAATAGGCCATGGGAGTAGTTCCCAAATCATTCTAATTGCAAATATCTTAATAACATTCTCCTTTCCAATTTCTCTCTCTCTTTCTCTATTTCTCTGTTTCTTTTTTCTTCTCTTGTGCTTCCTCTTTCTCGCCTCTCCTTCCCGTATGTTAACAGCCTGATTAGGGATTTGTTGGCCTCTCGGCAGTTTGAACCAATCAAGGGCTGGTTTAAGTGAGAGCGTTCACACCTGTCCTGACAGGAATGATAACGACCATGACCAATCTCCGCCAATCTGCCCCGTTTCCACTGTTATGAGCCGTTTTTGGAATGCTCATGTAGTGCGCGGGGAGACGTGTTGCATTCAAATGTCTCTGTCAAATGAGAAGAAAATAGATCCGACTTTGTGCCAGAGCTACAATCAGGTTACTGGCTTAACATTACGCCTTTGGAGAGCTTTAATTATGTATGTCACCTTGTCTTTCTTCATCTTTTATCTATCTAAATAAAGTGGGATAATATCCAAATCTTTGTTAGTGTAAAAATTTACACCTTATACATTGTTTACCCAGTATTTTCTCAGAAAATTGAGTAAGGGTTGATAAAGTTACACTGAGAATGATCTAAAACATGTGAAGAAAAGGCTACAGAAAAAGATACAGACACGAAAATACCAAGGCTGTCTCCTTACCCACATACCTTACCTTTCATCAGAGCTGTAAGCGTAGGCGATGGTGGCGTTTGTTGCTTTCTAGTCATCAGATACCTCTGACTCGTTCTTATTTATACATGCGCCACTTTATTTATTCATTATTGTGCTCATATTTTATTCATCCCTTGTTTCATTTTATTTTTATTTACCACTTTCTGCTGAAACTATCATCAACTGAATGTCAGCACTTGATCAAGTAGTGATGGGTATAGAGTGAGGGGAACAAAAGAGAACAAAAGTAGAAATTGTAGAAAGAGAAAGTGAGATTTACACAGTATGGGCATGTGGAGAAGTAAGAACATATAAAGTTGAAAAACTGCTCCAAACCTCATGATTAAAAGTTATATAAAAAAGAGAATGCACCTTTTAAACTAGTGACAAATCAATATGTTTTCCATAACTCTGATTATGTTCTTACATTGGGGAATAACACCTGCATGTAGAACGTGAGGCAAATGCCAAATCTCTATCACAGACAAACAACGTCATCATTTGAATTCCCCAAAGAGAGATAGACAAGTTTTCATTTTCTGACACAAAATATACTGCCTCAAAACACATCCCAACATAAATAATAATAATATCATTAACACACACACACTTAGAAAATAGAACAGACACAAAAACGGAGCAGACTTAGCATCATTCAGGAGATATCTTTGCTGACATGGCAGCCACTGGCAATTGTAAATTCCTTCTTATACACCTTTGTAATGAAATGCTTCTGATAATTCACCAAAAAAAGTCTATTAAAGGGGACCTACTATGCAAAGTTCACACTTTGCATATTTCTGTACTTCCATTTGGGTCTTTTTTACTTCTAAAAATATTCAGAGCGTAAAAAAAAAAACCGTCAGCCAGTTTTTGGAAAGATGTTAATGTTTTTTGGTGTCTGGTATCTTGAATGTAAGGTCACAAATCAGGAGTAATTGCCCCTCACCTAGCAAGCCCAGCAGAACTCCAGGATGTTTAGTCAACTGGTTTTACTGCTGAACGGGCTGTACAATGGCTGCTTGAAATGACAAGTATTTTGTTGTTGATTTACCATCCAGAAACCACTTGTTGCATTCTTGTTATTTGTGCAGGAGGCTCTATTTCTGATTTTCAAAGATACACAGTTTTATAATTGCACATTTGTTTGCAGCCATTTTCAAGTGCGAGTGTAAATTTTGAGTTGGGAGGCATGGACAGCAGCAGCTTATTTGGACTTAAACTGATAATAGGCCCTAAAACAGATCATTCTAAAAGAGATCAACATAGGCAGAACTGACTAGACAAAAATCTCATTATTTGTTTTGTATATGCAATAGGCCTGTTCAAGTAAGCATAATAAGTCACCTTTAACATATAAAAACAACAAAGTCTAACCTGAATCATGATGCATCTCCAGCTTCAGTCCAAAGGACTGAATATACAGTAAGTGCAGCTTTGCTATAGAAGTATGGATGGCATTTTTGTGATATTAAATCACAAAAATATAAATTTAGTAACATAAATGACTTACCGTTCTGCAGGTGATTCCTCACAAGTTGATATCTTCATCTCCAGTTTCCAGTGAATAATGAACCCCTCCTGCAAATAATACAACTTCAGGTAAACATACATACTCCTTTCAACAAACATCATAGATTTAAAGTCTATTGAGCTCCAAGTCTCTGAAGAAGATCTTCTGGGAAGAAATCTGTCAGAGTATCAAACTAGTAGCCCTTCATATTACTCAACCCAGCTGCAAAAAGGTTTGGTTCCTTTTAAAAGTGCAGTGTAAAGGTGTTAAGTCTTCATGCTGTTCCCGGCCACATCAAGTCTGGGCTGTCCTGCTGTGAAAGCAGCCGTAGTCAAACCTTCAAATGAAGAAGTGAATGCATCGCTACAGGTGTCTGTCCAGGTCGCTGGCCCTGCCCCGTCAATATTTTCATTCTGCACTCAGCTTTGCAGCCTGCAATAATAGAGCCTGAAACAGCTTCTGTTCTAGTTTTCTCTAATTTCTTTACTTTTCCCAAACACATTTGCTTTTAAATGTGCATCTGTCATGCTTTATATCTGGCCTTTACATTTACACTTGCTGCCTGCAAAGCTTCTTTTCCATCTTTCTTGTAAATTGGAAAACCTTTGCAAGGTAGTGTGGGTGAATATCTAGAAATCAAGATGGGGGATGCTTGCAGATTCATATCAAAGACTAGATGCTGAAATTAAATCAAATTGGGCTTCAACAAAGTAGTTTAAGCATGTGGAGTCTTGCAAAAATGTTATTGTGTTTTAGATTTTTTTTAAAAATGAATTACTTTTGCTAACAGTCATTTATTTTTAGTTTAAATTTTATAAGATTTTTGTTAAATTAAATTCAGTAAATGTTGTAATATAATGTACTTTTTTAAATGTTTCCTTGTGTCACAAAATCATGACATTTAAAAAAAAAAGGTGAACAGATATTGGGAATACACTGCAGACCTCCCTTATGCGGTTGAATACTGTTTTAATTTTGATTTGTTCAGACTTTTGAAAAGTCAGTTTATTCACCACAACACATTTTTATGAGTTAATATTATGCTCTAGAAAACAACAGCAACAAAAAAACAACAACAAAGACTTTAATGACAGGTATAAAAAGTAGCACATATGGTAATTCAGGGAATCAGAACAGAAACAAACTTATTTAGCACTTTTCTAGTTGTACTCAAAGTGCTTTTACACACCTGGCTACACTCTGATATGCAGATTGGTAGACAGCTTGGGGTTTAATGCCCTTGCCCAAGGGTACACTGGCATGAGGCAGCGGATGAAGCTGGAACTAAAACAACCACTTTCTGATTGTAAGACAACCACTCAGTCAATTGAGCAAAAGCTGCCCAAAACAACAACACAAACATTTCTACATACCAAACATTGACAGTAAATGACATTTCTCAACTAAACATTGTAGTTATGCTTCATATTTGTTTCTTAGGAAAGTTGGTACACATCCACCATTCTGATTGCTTTTGCTTCATTATACAGTAAATTACAAGCTTCTGTATTTTCAAGCCGTTTTGCATGCACCCAATCACTCAATGAAACAACTAATGGCTTTGCCGATAAAACATGAGCATTGATTTGGAAACGTACTCACGAGCATGCACGCACCCACCCAAACACACAGTTGGATCAATTTAGCATGAGCTAATTGGCTGTCATGACCTCTTCATCGAGCTGAAACCATGAAAGCCTTGATCTTGAAAAAGGGCCTGAGGGGTACACTGGGATATACAAGCAGATCAACAGTCACACACAGAAAAACACAAAGTTACTCACACACACACGGCCACACAGGGACTCAGAGGCGATGAAAAGTGGAAATAGTACTCCAGGAAGATCAAATACAAACTCACTAATCTACCTTGTTGAACATCAGAGCTGTTCCTGATGCGTATATATACTCTAAGTGTCTCACACTTTGAATAGGCTGCTCTGTTTTGTAGCTCAAGGAGATGAATGATTTTGCAAAAACTCCTTATCTTCACAAAAAAAAGATTGAAATACTCGCAGCAGCTTCTTGGCCTAAAGGTTTTTTGAAAGCTTGCTATGGTAAGGTATACGCTCACAATTAAAGAAAAATAAATGCAACAAAAAAAAAAGCCATGACAACTAACCTTAAGAAATAAAGGGATTATGCACTTATGAAAACAAATCTATCGATCAAAATTAGCACCTTATTGCCGCCTTTAGTAATTTTATATGTGCTTATATACTTTGAAGAACATATAACTAAAATTAAAAAAATAATTAAAAAATGTGTTCTTTATTTATTTTGTTGCACTCTTGTAACAGCTTTCCTCAATTGTAAAGCAAAGTCTAATGAGCTGTGATATGTGCTTCAATTTCCTGCATTAAAGCACAAGTTTAAAATGTGCAAAGTTATACAACAGTTTGTTTTATGTTAGAAAAGGTTAAAGACACCAAAATAATGAGAATTGATTCTTCACTTCACCTGAAGAAACATCGGTGTCCAGCTGCCTGTGCAGTCATGGAGTAAGCCACACCATGTCACAGAGCTGGGGAGTTTGTTTTTCTTGTCATGTCGAATTTGTCAAAATGCCTCGATACATTTGTTGTGATGCATAAATAAACTGGGCAGAATTGAATTGGTATGCAATTTAGCAGTGAAATATTACACTGCTCCTCCTGATGTCAGATTAAGAGTACAGGTTGGTAGCCTCAGACATAGAAATATTGTTAACATTTGGAAATTAGATTCAGTCTGAACGCTTGTGTCCTCAGCTTGTACCCTAATCCATTTATTTTATTTTCTGCTGTCGTCCGAGCAACAGTTAAAACGCTGAACAGTGAAAAAGATAAATTAATTAACGAATTTAAAAAAATCCCAGCACCTTTCTTACATTCTATCAAACTTTTCTAACACTTTACAATCCTCTCAGCGGTTTCTCATCCAAATTCAGTTGAGCTTGTCTTTCCCTTCCCCTCTCTCTTCCACTCCTCTCCCATTCCTTTCATTTTACTTCATGTGCCTTTCTTCACCTATTATGTTTTTCTCTTCTCCCTCACCCTCCCTGGTTCATTTCCCCACTACATCTCACGCTTTCGTCCTACCTCCATTCCACTCCCCACCTCTTCGCCTCCTCCTGTCCCTCCCTCTATCTCTCTCGGTGGCAACATGAAAGGCTACCTGTGTGCTGATAGCCAGGGGAAAAGGAGGGCAGAGAGTTAATTAACTTGCTATCTATGACTGACTGTTAATAGGAATTGGAACTACTAATAAGAATACACCGTTGTGAGACATGTTAGCCGAAATATAGATTTAGAAAGCATACACAAGAAAAGGGAATGTATAGGTAAGTGTGTGTAGGTGGAAAATAGTGCACTGTGCTCAGGTGTTGTGTGTTGATGTGCACATAAACAACTAGAGAAGTGTGATTGTGTGCACTCAAACATACACTCATAGAGAAAGGTGGCAGGTGTAATTTCACGCATTAGGAGGACTCAAGAAAAAAAAAAGCACGCCCCAGCTAAACCCTTCAACCCTCTCCACGCGCACACACTTCGTCTACCATCCCCCTGGCTGCCTCTTCTCTCGCCACCCGAACCCTTTGAAGATAACTTTTTCTTATTAGCCTAACAATGGCGACACGGAATGCAACTTTAATTCAAGCTTGGCAAACGAGACGGGGAGGAACGGGACACTGCGCCTCTCGCTTGTTCCTCCTGCGGGGGGAGAAAAAGCATGCGAGGAGGAGGAAGGAAAGAACAGTAAAGAAAAAAATAGGGAAAACGTTCAAATAGAAATCGCAAGGTAAAGGGGTTTTTTTTGTTGTTTTTTTTAGTGTGGAAATGGTCCTGAGCACCTTTTCTTTTTTTCACTCCCCTGTTTTTTTCCTCCAACTCTGAGATTGGCAAAGTGCTGACACGATCTCTTGTGAAAAAGCAGATACTTTTGACACACACTTAACAAAAACGCACCTCTCTGCTGATGTGATTCATCTGGTTAAGTGCCACCCACAGCAGTAACACAACTTCTACGCGTCTCATGGATTTTTTTTTTTAACCCTGCTCTACTGCTTTTTTTTTTTTTTGTAAAATCCTTTGCCTCTGTCTTCTATCCAGTGTTGCTCTCCCGTTGCGGTAGGTAGGCATGCAGGCAGGGTTGACAGGTCCTTTCACAGACAAGGAGGAGATGCTTGGCCTTTGAAGTGAAATTGGGGCCCGTGGAACTGTCTGGAGCATGATTAGCATGCAGCTTGGAGTGGTGAAAAAAAACAGACAGCAAGCAGGTTAAATGCAGGGTAAAAGAAGATGTTGAGGAAGAGAGATGGCTGGAGAAGAAAATGAAACTATATAGAAAGAAAAAGGATCATACCAGATGAAATATCAAAAAGGACTTTTCAGAAAGTGGAATTTCTTAAAGAAATTAATTCTAAAAGCGTTATTTATGTATCCCAAATTTTAACCTCTATCTTTGCCCCAAAATAACACAGTTAGAGACATAAAAATCTAAATAGTTTAAGGCTCATGTCTGCTTTTTTTAAAATTACTTTACGTTCCTGGCTTTACATTCGCTTGCAAAACCATTAATGTTCACCACAAAGGTCACGGCTTGAGGACACCAAAAGAAGTTCAGCAATTCCACAGAGGTAAAAAAAAAAAAAAGGTCCATTGTTTCATGGCCAGTGTGTGTTTTAAAAAAAATAGCACTGAAATTGTAATGACCATAAACAAATTAACTGGTGACAGGGAGTTGAATGATAGGAATATTGCCAGTTTTGCCAATGTTTTGGTTGATAGAACTACTTTTTTCATGTAATGTTTTATCATTTTAAACTACAGTATATAGCCTATATATTTTATGTTTTTTGTGGACAAACCTATTTTAGGTTCCTATTTTTTTTTTTCTAAGTTTAATCTAATAGTAGGTTTCATAGTCTTTTCAAGTGTTTCACAAATTTAAAAGTACTTTGGTTATATAACATAATGATCTCTTATTTAGATAAATCAGCTGAGCTTTCTTCTGCCTCTCAGACCACCCATTCCCCCCACCATTCCCACACAGCTCCTCCAGACTAGCGGCAGCAGCAATTAGCAAACACCTGATGGAAACGCAAGTCTGCCGAGCTTGTTCATTGTGCTATATAATGGCACTATGTGCCTGGAAAATTCATAAGACCACCCCATTGAAGAAATCTATCAAAAAACGTTTAGCATGTTTTAAGTAGTTGACGAAACTCTAAGTAAAATTAAATATAGCTAAGATGCTACATATAAGCTTAATTTAGGGTTTCTTGACGTTTGGTGTCAACATAGTGTTTCTTATCTGTAATTATTTATATAAATTATGTAAATTATAATGTATATGTATTATATAAATTATATGTCATAATTTATATAATACATATATTTATATATGTATTTATGTAGTTAACTAAAAAAGACATAAAGAAGAGCGACTATATAAAGTATAAATTTAGCTTTTTTAAATTATTTGTCAATTGGTGCAAGCTGACAAACATAAAGGTTCTTTTTCTTGAAATAACTTTGAATGTAGCATTAGAAAAAATAAACACAGTTTTGCAGAAGTTTTCTATTACTTCTGTTGGTGGGTGATCAGTTGACTGACCAAATAAATCAGCGGTTATTGTTAAAGATATGATGAGATTATATATTATCCACATAAACAGTAAATAATGTAGCCAAGAGCAATATCCACACCAGCAAATTCAAGAAGAGTAATAAGATTGAAGCAACAGTAACACATGACCTTTAGATTTTGTTTTGGCCTTTTTCTTGGAAGATCAGAAAAGAGCATTGAATGCATTTTTAAACAAGTTTAAGCTAAAGTATTTGAATAGAGTTATTATGATGTTGATCACTTTAAAACAACGTGGTGGTAGCATTAGGTTATAGTTGTGTTTTTAAATAATAAAAATGTAAGATGTCTGTATAAATTAAAAGTAATCACGATGTAACAGCTAGAAGAGGAGGACAGAGAGAGGGTGAGCTGAAAAGCAAAGACATGCAATGCAATGGAAGAAAAGACCACTGGTGACAGTGTGATACATTTCCATTTAGATGGGAGGGCAAAGTCTTTCTTCTGCGGAGAGGGACATCGTTTCGATGTGAATGGCTCAGTACTGTCATCTCAGAAACACTATGCTTGTATTTTGCATCTTCATGAGTTTGAATCCTAACTTCCAAAGAGTACATCAGAAAAAAAAACTTTCCCAGAGCACTGGACTCAACCTCCCGGGCACACTTCAAAAAGAGGATGTAATGTAATCTTATTCTGAGAGACAGAGATGTGAAATTGAAATGATTATTTCATCTTTTGTGTTTAGAATGAGTGTGTGCGTGTGATTGTCTTGAGCTGCCTTAAGGCTTTGAGGTTACCCAGCAATTTCCTCATTTCTGAAAATCTCGTTATTAGCTTTCTTTGTAATTTTAGTCTTGAAGAAAACTGAAAAAGTAATTGTATTTTGTTTAAAGTTTCAAGTCTTAGCTCATTCAAACAAAGATGATACAGTGGCTCACCTTACACTGTGCCTTACAAAAATAATCAAGACACAAACTCACACAAAGCTCTATGTTAGAGCTATTGAATTTGAAGCAATAACTCAGTTTTATTTTAGCTTTAAAGTAAAACACATCTGAATGAAATTTAGAATCTATAGGGAATTAAGCTCAGCTTACAAGGATGGTAATAGATGCACAGTGTGTTGCGTGCGTGTGTGTGTGTGTCACTCTCTTTCCTCCATCAGCAGTCCAGGGATCCTCAGGGTGACTAAGGTTTCTCTCAGCAGCAACGTCATCACCTTATTGATACACAAATCAATATTCTCGCATATTAAGATTTAGTCACCCGAAGCAGAAATTTAGTTTAAGCTTTATCTTAAAGATTCAAA
The DNA here is from genome assembly GCF_001444195.1 of Xiphophorus couchianus. Taxonomy (NCBI): domain Eukaryota; kingdom Metazoa; phylum Chordata; class Actinopteri; order Cyprinodontiformes; family Poeciliidae; genus Xiphophorus; species Xiphophorus couchianus. The sequence goes on from NC_040239.1 coordinate 7,784,212, forward strand.
ATGTTTTCTATTAAAAGTAAGTTCAAACAGGTCGTGGCCTTCTCATTATCCATACTGCTATTTACTAAAACTACAAGGCCTCATTTTTTGGGGTCATTAATATTAAACATTTCGATACATCCGTTTTTTTAAAGACAGTCAATAGATTTACTTTAGCTGTCTCTTTTTTGTTACATGATGCATCATTGGCAATCCAAGGACATCTTTTCACCAAAGCTTTCATAAGACACAAAAAATAAAACATATATTTATTTTAGCTTTGAAAACCAAATACTGAGAATAATTTTCTATAATGTACTTATTATATATTGTACAATAATGTTATGTAACTTAAGTGGATACATCCCTAATATCAGGACTTCACTCAGTTTTGCCATATTTTGGGTCTAATATTTCAAGTCAACTTGACCCAAACATGAACCAGAGCCAAAAACCAGTAGAAATACATCAACCATACGCAAATAAATTCAATTACATTGAGACATTTCAGCACTTATGTGACTTATCTTTGTAGTGTATTGAAATTCTTAAAGAGCCATTAGAGTCGACATAATTAAACTAACACTATAGTCAAATAGGATTAGTGAAGTGGGAAACTGACTTAAATTGTCTTTAAGAATTGTCTTTTCAAGCAGCAGTAACTGAGATTACAAGCCTCGATCACTACTTTTTCATGGGTCAGAAGACAAAAAGTTTGGGCATTGCTGTGGCAGATATAAGACAAACCAGACAGAAACCAAGATTGGAAGGGAAAAAAAGGAAACATTACAAATCAACCTGCTACATCAGCATGGCCGCCAGATCTATGAATTTATCAGCGCACAGAACATTCACGCTCCTGATATTTCAGAACCATGGTCAGGGCCATACATTCTAACTTGCACAAATGTCAGAGAGATAAATGATGACTGAATTGGTCAGGCAGATGAGACTAACATATTCAGTTATAAATCCTTTGGCCTCATCTTATCCTGTACAAAATTAGGGTGGAGAGGGTGAGAAAAGGCTGAACAAGGTAAACTAAGCATTTATTTTACTCAGATATTGGCATTCTCTCAGAATGTTTGTTTGTGTCATTGGGTCATTGTGTGATAATGATTGTAAAACTGTGCACAGTCTTCATCAGCAAGACAATATAGCATTTTATTCACAAATTATATTGTGTTTTAGACAGTCAATGTAATAAAACATTGTGATTTTGCTTAATTAATTTTTACAGTTAAGTTTGATCTGCCATGTTTCAAGGTGGCTCTGCCATTACCTGCTACTTGTCTTTATACCTAAAAGTCTATTATGTATTCAATTCAATCTTCCACTTTACTTTTAGAGACAAAATGACAAGGTGATGTCTTTGATAGTGGCTGACAATCTGTCTTCTAATTGTTCCTTTGTAAAAACGCAATGCTCAAATTCTCTACCCTTGAATTAAACATCAGCCGTCTTTGTCTCCTGTATGTCTTTCCCAAACTACTGCCAGAAAAGTAATTACTGTTTCAAGACATTCAAGAAAAGAGAAAGGAATGTGGAGAGAGATTAATGCATCAAATGATAAAAATCTCCATACAGTAAAGGACTCATTTGCTGTCATTAATCAGTTAAGTGTGCAGCAGGGGGGCTAAATCTCTTTTGCATAATGATGAAATAATTTCTTCTATTCATGTTGGGAAGCACTAGGAAACTGAGATGGAAAACATAAAGGACACTTGAATAAAAAAAAGTAGTTGAAGACTTGTCCGATGAAGGGAAAGCTGAACCATGGAAGGATGCTAATTATTAAGACATTAAAGAACCAACAAATAACTCAGATTTAACACCTGTATTCGAAAAGATCATGTCCATTTTCCCACCTATGGAAAGAAAAAAAAACCCACAAACAACATCTTAGCGGCTATATCTGAAGGCTGGTGTCAGCTACACAGCTAGAACTGTAATGTTATCACTAAATATTAATGTTACGCCCCAAATGTAATTGTAAGTATCCGTTCATTGTCTAAAACTGTTTTTCCTGCCAGGTTGTGAGGTGCTGGTACCCGTTTCCTGTGGTCCTTTGGCATGATGAGGGGTACAGCCTGGACAGGTCACCCACTCATACCTTAAGCCGATTGAGAAACACTGATTAGCCTAAAAAGCCAGAGTATCCAGAGAGCACCCATTCATATGCACAGAGAACATAGAAATCCATTCAGAAAGAGTTCAGGTTGGGATTTTAACCCAGAACCTTCTTTCTGAGATATTTTTGTGGCTTTCCACAGCTCCGCTGTGCAGCTTCCTTAAAGGCAGTCACGTAAAAAGAATTAATAAATACTATTTTCCAGTGAGGGTCCAATTACTGAGAAAAAAATTCAGGTAAAAAGTTCACAGTTTTTAATTACTTTCTTTATAGATATAAAGAAATTGATAAGGAAACAAATTGAGTTTTACTTGCCTTTAGCCAAAAAGCAACTAGAACTTCCAACGTCACCACCAAAAGAGGCCCAATTATTACTTTGGTGAATTATAACAAGTCTACAATTCTTTTTTTATTATCCATCAGAAGGTTGCAAATTTTGATAGTATGCATCTGTTATGAAGAACAAAATTATTAGCAGACAAAAATACATTAATAGAATAGAATAGAATAGAATTCAACTTTATTGTCATTGCACTGTCACAAGTACAAGCAACAAGATGCAGTTTGCATCTATCCAGAAGTGCTCTACGAGATATAAATATTTATTTGCAGATGTACAAGACTATGTATGTATGGACTATGAGGGGTTATAGCAAAGAGATATAGATATTGTGTATAAATATAAATATAAATATGGGAGCTATATGCACAGATTATACAGAATATACAAGAATGTTAGGAAATGGATTATATATGTATATAATATAATACAAGATAAATAATGGCAGATAAAATTTACAGATTGTATGTGTGCGTGAAGAAAATCTCTTGCTGTCTGCCTCATTCAGGCTGTGTTACTGTAGGATTTATCATATCAGCAGTTTCAGATGCAGTAAATTACTTTGTCTTGGTACATAATCTTACATAACATACTGTAATTTTAAGTAACTGGTTTGGAGCTTAGTCTTTTTCTTTTCTTTATCTGTTTCTGTAAGCAAGACATGTCTACAAGACATGATTAAATACTGCTTAAGGACTTCATCATTAACCAGGCTAAGCTTAACTTGCAATTTTAGTAGATGCATAGCATGCCTAAAATGTGAAAAGAGATTGTTCTGTGAATTGATTTTCATCGCACGCCAACAGAAAAATCTTTACAACTTAATTTGCCTGGGCTATGACAGATAACCAGAGAAGAGAACATAAATGTCTGAAAAGTAAATATGATATTAGGTTTTGAAAATATCAAGATAATGTAGTAACACCCTTTTGTGATGGTAACAATTCAATGTATTTCCCTCCCTGATTCCATTTTTAACAGAAAATGTGTTGCTTAAAGTACTCATGTCCCTAACCTCTGTACTCTTAGCTATTTAACATAGAAAGCAAAAGATCAATGTCAAATTAAACTAGGTGTTTACTTAAGTTCTCAATTCTTAACAGTGGAGTTGACAAGAAAGATAATTAGAGGCTATTTCTTCAGGTCATCTTCATAGTTTCTCAAAGCATTAAAATTTATATTCCTGTGTTTTATTCCATATTTTGATTGGTGAGAGACCACTTGTTTCCATACTAGTCCAGAAATTGTGAACCAAATTCATGTAAAGTATCACAGGTCATAGGAATAAGGTTAATAATAAAATAAGAAAATATCAAAGGATTTTATCTAATTCCAGCTAAGATAACGTCTATCTTAAAATCTTTATTATGTTATATTTCAGACATTTAAAATGTAATATTACATTTCTTTGGGTTCAAGTTTTGATGTGGAAGAAGATGGAAAATGGAGATGACATTTTTGCACCGAGTAGTTTTTAAACATTGAAGAAAAGCTTAGCCGAGATCAGATAAACAATAGATGATATCTGAGGCAATGAGACGATGACTGAAAAGCAGCAAAAAGAGACTGTCTAGTGGGTGGGACGGTTGTGATGAAGGGACTGTTTTGAAAGCCCCTCCTTTTGTCGTCCTTTGGGGGAATGCATCCCCTTAACGGCTGACTGACGGGGATGAAATCAGGAGCAGGAAGGAGAGATAGCATGAGAAGGATTCAAACGCTGCCTCTTTACCACTCTTTCCAGACCCCAAGGTATTCTTATCACACCTATCCAAACTCGCTGCTGCAATCTCCTAAACTTCTTTATCTCTTAACCTGATCTGCCATACCACTTTATGTAAACATTCCCTCATTAAAAAAGGTGTATGATTAAATAATACATTTCAGTCGGGTACAGTTCATATTTTTGCAACGCAGAAAAATATTCCTTGCAATTTTCCTTACAGATTTCTTTTGATGTTTTTTATTGCCTCTCAATCATATTGAAGAATTTCTGATGAGGTTTTTTTTGTCTAGTGCAGCAGCTTGGATGCTAATATGTTGTTAGCTGTTGCACCACTTTAGAAAAAAACTGAAATTCAACAGCTAAAATCCAATAATCGTTCTTTCTTGCACACATGCAAGCTAGTGGTACCACTGTATGCTAAAGCTAGCTGCTACAGGACGCTACACTCAAAGCACACTCACTTTTGCGCAAAGGTAAACTGCTCAGCGGGAAAAGGTACCAAGCTGATATGGTTGAGATGGCAAAACCAACCACATCAGGCAGACTGCCACTTTGTGTCACACCAACAGGAGTGAAACAGGGCTTGGTGCCCAACTAACTGTTAATGGAAAATGAAGGAATACTTCACAAGAAACTTATCCAATCGCTATTCTCAACTATTGAAATCTCAACCATCCACGGACAATGTGTGCAAAGTCCACGAGGTTTGCAGAATACATACAGTATGCAAGAGTATATTTGGGCCACATTCGGACACTGTTTGAAAAGGATTAAGAGCTGAATGGTGGCACTGTGAAGATGTGGTAATAAATAGCTGGTTCTTAATAGAAGTTATCAGTTTCAAACTCAAGTGTTGCTTACAAAGTTGTGGGATGATCCATTTATTATGTTTTGCCTTGAAGAAGCCATTTTGTATTATAATTGTGGCATGTGTACTTAGTGGTTTTTACAGTAAGTGTTATGCTGTATAATTTTATTTATTTAGGATCTTTCTCAGACAGCCATCACAAAGTTTTTCACAATGAAGAAAATACAGAACCTTTAGAAAATACATTATAACAACATACAATTTGTCTTAGCAGCCCAAGGACCAGTTGAAAAAATGCTTGTTTCAAAAAGCTATACTGGAAATCCCTATTTTCTTATAAACATAAAGACTTTGCTTCTCTTTAAACACACACCTTCCTTACTTTCAGGTTATATTGCTCTGGTCTTCAAAGCTCAGGAGAAGTTGACTTTTATTAGTCCAATCTTTGTAGAACTGTGTACTGAAGTCAACGTCAGTTTGCATTAGGGATAAGGTTAATGTTTTAACAACAAACAGACACACCTCAGACATCTCCAAGTGCCTATAGGACAGGCTTTGATGATGAATAGAGCCGAGATTGATTTTGGCATGGCCACAGAGTGTCCTTTGGGTATTTTGACATTGAAAAGATCTGCAAGGGTCCTGACACCTTTGATTCCTCTAGATCCAGCATTGGCTCTGAATCCAGGTGCAATCAGAGCTACTTTAAGAAAGTGACTGATTGCTGGGGAGAGGGAGTGAGGGAACGCATGGGAAAGGGGAAAGCAAAGAGACTGTGAGGCACAGGAATGAAACAATGAAGAAGGTATCCATAAATGTTGAAGAGTTTCTGAAAGTAAAGGATAATATGATGAAAAAAAGTTTTTTTCACCGACTGTTTTTCATCCACGCATTAAAAAATATAGCAATTATTTGTGAATTGAATTCATTTTACAGCCCAGCATTATTCAGCATTATTCTGTTGTATCCGATACTGATGACTTTGGCCCTAAGCCTCAACAACTCTTAAAGCCTTTAATCTATTATTGGCTCTTATGCCACCTTAAATTGGCCTGCATTAAACCAGGAGGTTTGAGTCAGGTCCCAGCCACACTAATCTTGAGCTTTTTTTTCTAAAAGAAAATGATCTCTGTTTATATGGTCTTCAGGATTTTTATATATATATATAAAAAACAACAACAATGTAATTCTATTGCTGCACCAGCAGGTGGTGATAATTTTGACAAACTACTTAAAAATGTAATATATTCTAGCAAAACAATTGTAGCTCACATTTTCTTTTCAATGGTTAACTGAGGTTACAGTTGTGGTTTAATGGAAATACATTCAGGAAAAAGCATGAGAGATGCAGGATAACCAATAAATACTGCTCCATGATTTGTGTTTTTTTCTTCTACCATACAACGTACTGTGTGTGCAAAGTTCTTTCAACTTCTCTTCTTCAACTAAAGACAAAAAACACTGTGCTGTGTTTCTATTTCACTACAGCATTTTAGTCAAGAAGTATGGCTCTTGCCTTTAAATCTTTAAAACTTTTTTCAGTTTTCATTGCCGTGCTTCGCAATAGTTCCAACAAACTTGGAGTACTTGACCTCAGGATCTTTAGAAGCACTCCAATTCCCAGAGGCTTTAGGCATCAAGAGTAATGATCCAATGGGAGCGTCCTTTCTGAAAATAAAAAAGCACTCAATGAGGTACCTTGAGTCGTTCTGGTCTAAGTGTCTGGAAAATACCATTTAGTATATTGTATTACTCCCATTAATGGCATATAGACCTTAGAAGTCTTATTGCCCATTGACTGCATCTATTCCCAGTGGGCTATATGTCTGTCCATTGACTGCCATTTAGTGTCAGCGGGAACATAAGTTGTTATCTGAATGACGTTTGAACACTCAGCAGCTCATTTCGGTGGTCAGGGGTTGCATATCTGTAAAATGGATGCCGTCTTCCCTTCTACCGCTCTCTAAGTGTATCCACCTTGTTCTCATTTACTGCAGGTTAAAGTCTCATTTTAGTTAGAGATTCCTCACGGTTTTATTCAACCGACAAATATTTGGGATAATGTAAATTTTGTAAAGGGCCTGGGCTACGCTTATTTATTACACATGACTTTGAAACATTCTGTACAGTATAAAGGTTTTTTTGTGTTTGTGTCTTTTTACCATTTCATCTACTTTCTATTTCTTTTCTTTTTGCAAGTTAAGGTCAGTTCCAGTATTTCTATAAGGTAGTGCTATGGAAAGGCTACTACTTGCTCTCTTACAAATAACTTCTGTTTGTGCTTTGTTATCCTTTAAACTCCAACAATGTGATTTCTTGATTCTACAGATCAGGCAGCAATAATCTATGGGTAAACTTGATCTCAGTTTTCCTCAAAATGTGGTTAATCGCAGTTAGCACATGATTTAACATGGGTGTAATAACTTTTTGTCTTGGGTATTTTTCTCTTATAAATGAATTCTTCTTTTGAAAACAATTTTCCTATTTATTCAAGCTGCCTTTGTTTTATTTCAACATTTATTTGACAGTGTGCAACATTTTAGTGTGACAAAAGAAAAGCTAAAATAGAAAATCTTTAGAAATCTGTAAAGAGAAAAATATTTATTCACACCAGTATATGCCAGTTCATATAATATGTTGAACTTTTATATAGCTGTCCTTGGAAAAGTCATTTTATAAATCTGAAAGATATGAAAACTTATGTTAGACCAACTATTTGAATAAGGTACTGTATGTTTTTATATGGTTATAGTCAAACAAAACAATATTTTTATTGAGTAGTATTAAAAGCCTTTTCTAACACTGTCTATTCTTTAATGTGTATGAAGATTTTCTCTGTTTTTTATTTTCCACTCCTATTTCATCCTATAAAATACTAATATTATAAAAAAAAATATTCCCTTTATTTTCTTCAGTACAGTAGGCTATTCAAGTAACCATTTATATGACAGAACAAAGATTTGGAAAATAAAAGAAGCTCTGTAGATAAAATAAATGTTTGTTATTAGATAAGAGAAAAACATATTTGTAAATGTTTTTGTTAAACTCACAGAAAGAACAGGATAAAATTAGGAAGTGGAGATAAGATTTTACAAAAATAGGCCAAGGGAGACTATTGTAAATCTTTTTGCTTCACTCTTTATTCGCCACATTGCTCCATTTCTTTTAAATAGTACTGGATTATCTCTTATACACACTTTCCCAATACGTGACTTCCTTGTTTCCATGTTTCCTCTTATTTCTTTCTAACAACAAACATTTTTGTTTGTACTGCCTCTATTGTCTCTCAATTAACTTCTAATTACAAAGCAAGGAAATGTGTATAAGTGCCCAAGTATAACACTGGTTACACTTTAAAAGATGCTGTTTAAAATGCAAAACACTAGGTAAATAAGCAAATTCAAGCAATCAAGTATTAAATAAAACTTGATTAGGTTTCAGCATATAGAACAGGTCTTAACTCCCAAAAAGCAGTCCGAAAAATAAACCTGAATTTACGTTTTAAAAGATACTCTGGTCAGGTTTAATATTCTTTATGTAAAACACTATCATAATTGCAATAATTTCCATGTTTTTAAAAAACGTCTAAAAATAAAGCAGGCGCTAATTACAAAAACATATAGCAAAAAGAATTTGCCAGGTGTAATTTTCTAACATTTCAATGCCATGAGATGCTGTTGAGAAACATTCATCCAATACAATAAATTAGTTTAAACTATTTCCAATTTTAACAGTTTGATTTGCCACCTGGCTATCTTGGTAGCTTCAACAGTTCAGTTCCATATGAGCCCCTAGGACAGAGGAACCACACGGATAGATCAAATAAACCAGAAAAGCTTCAGTAATATTCAGCAAAGCACTTTGCTGAAGTGCTTTGCTGAATATTAAATCAGACGTTTGTTCAGCTAAGACTTGCTTTTTTTCTATTATAATAAGTTTCTCTTATATGTAAGGGAAATCACAATATGCAGAGTAAAAGCTCATACTCCTGACACATTTAGGTTTTAGGTAATCTCAGCATGTTTCTTCTTACTGAAAGTAACAATGTTTTGGAGTGACCCAGCCTGATGTGAAAAACGTAAAGCTTACCATCACCAAGGATAAATCTTGAAAATACCAGTGGCAAACAGAATGTTTTGATTATCCTAATACTTTCAAGCAAGTTGTAAATTAATTAATTTCTGAAAAAAATTAAGTTGTATAATGTTTCCATAACTTTTTAAATTAATAATTATCTATAATAAGTAATACATATAATAAGTAAATGAACATTGTTGAAACACATTCTAATCCAGTGGTTCCCAAAGTGTGGGGCGCGCCCTCTGGGTGGTGGGGGGGTGCGGGAAGCGGTATGGATGAAAAAAACAAAAAAACAGTTACACAAAAGTGTTTCACTGTAAAGATGGTTCGTAGTGTGTTTTGTTGCAACCTGAAGTGTGAAATAAACTTCAGTGGAGTTTGAACAAAATATGTGTATAGTTTTATGTCTGGTTGAACGATGTGTGTGCCCAGTTGATTCTTTTTTGTTTTTCTTTTTTGGGGGGGATTTTATTGTAATCCATAGGGGGGCCCAGAAAATCTTTGGGAACCACTGTTCTAATCAATGATGGAAATATTGTGCATTTGAAAAAACACAGAACTTCGCACAGAGCTAACACATTTAGAGCACAAGTCAGTTTATGTATCAGTTTAAGGTTTAGTCCTCACTTCATGAGAAGTGTGCTACTTATATTAAAATGTGGACTTTACCCTTCATGCACTGCCCAATATTAATCTGTAAGTGTTTCTAACCTGATGCTTATGAACAAATATCAGACTGTTACAGGGTGCAGATAAAATGCACTGAAAAGATTGCATTATGTGAGGCAGCAAGTGTGAGCTTATCTAAACAAAGCAAGAATAATCCCCATTTCAATCAGCATTACAGACCATTCTGACCTGCACAGGTCTAGATGGATCCCTGCACACCATTACATTACAGTTATGTGCTCAGAGTGCAGCAACATTGAGGAGCAGCTATAGTTTCTACTGGTTCTGTTCTTACTGACATTGTAAGGAATAAAATGTACCCAAATGAGCAGCTACTTATCTAATCCGACTCCCTGGAAGGCACCAGTGGTGCGTAAGCCATGGACTGTTTCAGATAAGACCTTGAGTATAATAATCCAAGCTTTATTAAATATCAAGTCCCTACAGCTGCCAAATTCCTCTTAATTATTTTATGAACCTTGAAATATAATACAGAATCTAAATGAAAAGTTAAATAGTTACTACTGTTCCATATGAAATCAATTATCAGATACAGTAGGAGTTAATATTTTAATAAATGTGTCCTTCTTGAGCTTTGGTAGCTTCTCTATAAATGTAGTCTGTCTAACATTTAAAACATATCCTCTGAACAAACTAGTATATTCAAATTTCTTAGTACTCATAATATGAAAATTAGCATTTTTTATGATCTGTAGTGTTGGTGTAGCAGATTTTGAAGTGCTAGTCAAGAGATTGTTGCAATATTCAAGCCTTGTTCTTTGACAGGAAATCTTTAACTTATGTTGTAATTTTTGCTCGATAGTCGGTATATTCAGTAATATGGGCTTTGTGACTTGAAAAACTTAGATAATTGTTAAATATTAAACCAAAGTTTCAAGTCTGAGGATTTTTTAACTACTTTGAGATGAAAGATTTTCTTTCTCGGTTTAATGTTTCCAGGTTGAAGTATTATTAAAAAAGTGCATCTGTATCTGACATTTTATAAAACTTTCCCCCTGGTCGTGCTTATGAACACAATATAAAAGTAAGTTCTATTTTATTTTATTAGGATCAAAAAAGAAAAGGTACTAAAATTATTTCTGCATAACCTTTTCTTGATACTTAAAGGTTATCTGTGCTAAACGTGACACATGGTGATATCTTGGTGAAACAACAATAATGGGATCACAGAGCTTTGAACCCTGAAGGACCTTGGATGCATGCTTCATCTGCTTAACCAAACATTCAGAATACATCAAGTATGCAATTTAAATATCCTCCTGAGACCCAGCCCATTCATTTGTGTCCTTTATAGTGGACATTTTGTTCACCTGTATTTTCTTTTACTATTTTGAGTTACCCTATCAAGCCCTGCAGTACTCTTTAGAGGACATCCTGGGCTTTCCAGTGATGTGTCATGTGATAGGTTTGCATGCTGGGAACTCACTTTTTCTTTTCAATCAAAATGGCTGGCATACCAACAACCACATTTTATGGAAAGAGGAAAGGTAAGCAAATTATTCTTTATCTATTGCTATTTTTACCATGATAATTATATATAGTCTTGTTTATTAACATGTCAATAATAATATTTTTATCTCAGAAAACAGTTTAATTATTTCTGTTTTGAAATATCAGTCCTTTTATGAATGTCAATTGTAGTGGACACCAGGACCATTTTAATATATCTAATGAGTCAACATTGTTGTAGGAGAAAGAAGTGAAGCAGAGAGGATTTTATACCGAATAGTAGAGGGAGATTCAGATTTGGAGCTGTCAGATGAGGATGAGGATGAGTATCAGCCTGGGACAGGAGAAGATGGTGAAGAAGAAGTAGGTGAAGAAGGAGAGGAAGAAGATGCAGGAGTATCTGATGAGGAGACAGACTCAGAGCCAGAAAGGGAGCAGGAAAGTCGTCGTGCTTTGTGGGCCAGGACTACCTTGTATGTTTTATTTAGTTCTAGGCTAATGTATCCAATTCTATTATCATATTAGATTATTGCTGTATTAGTATTTAGTATTTTAGTACTTATTTGTGTTTTTTTTCCATCCATCATAATAGATTCACACCTGTGCTACCTGGGCGTCCTGTCTGTCAAAATGACCCTAAAATCCGAGAACACTGGAGTCCAATCCAATACTTTTCGCAGTACATCGACGACAAAATCTTTGAAGATTTGGCAGCTTTTACAAATCAAAGACAGCTGCAAACTACAGGAGTGTCATTAAATACTACTGCTCAAGAAATCAAGATTTTCTTTGGCATATCAGTACACATGGCCTGCCTTGGCTATCCCAGAGTTAAAATGTTTTGGGCTAAAAAAACTAAAGTGCCAGTTATTAGCAGGAAAATGACAAGGGATAGGTTCTACAAGCTGAGAAGCTCACTCAAGATTGTTGATGATCTGGATGTAACAGAAGAGACAAAGGAGTCAGACATTCTTTGGAGAGTCAGACCATTGGTTGACCGTGTGAGGCAAGGTTGTCTCAGACTTCCAAGGTATAACAAGGTCTGCATTGATGAGCAAATCATCCCTTTCACAGGCCGCTGTCCAGTCAGGCAATATGTCCCAGGCAAGCCAAACCCTACTGGCCTAAAAGTCTTTGTCCTTGCCTCTCCAAATGGTCTGGTGCTGGATTTTGAGGTGTATCAAGGGAAGAATACGTTCAGGGGCCAAAGGTTGGGAGTTGGAGCTGCAGCAGTCTTGCGATTGGTTGAATCTCTTCCCACAGGAACCTGTGTATTCTTTGATCGATACTTCACAACAATCAATCTCATGGATGCTTTGCTTGCAAAGGGTCTTCCAGCAACTGGAACAATAATGAGGAACCGAGTACCAAAGCCATGCCAGCTACCAGAAGATAAGCAGTTGCGAAAAGAAGGGAGAGGAGCATCAGTGACGGTGGTCCGGAGGAGGCCTGAGCTGGCAATCACTAAATGGTTTGACAATAAACCAGTGTTGATGGCTTCCACTGTGTATGGGAAAGATCCAGAAGATATCTGTAGCAGATGGTCCAACAAAGAAAAGGCTCATGTCCAGGTGCGACGACCAGCAGTGATCAGAGAATACAATGACAACATGGGTGGCGTAGACCTGTGTGACCGAATGCTGAGCTTTTATCGCATGTCAACCAGGACCAAGAAATGGACATCACGTGTGATCGCTCATTTCTTTGATGTTGCCATTACAAACGCTTGGATCCAATACAAGTCTGACAGTAAAGCGATTAATCGATCATCTAAGAACACCCAACAGTATCTGGACTTCAAATTGCACCTGGCTGAAGAGCTGTTGGATAGTCCTTCAATTGATGACAGCAGTGAAGACAGTGAAGAAGAGTATCAGCCACCAACCAAAACAAGGATCCCTCAACCAGAGCCCTCTGTACGCAGACTAGGGGCCAGGCACATGCCAGAGATGGTGGATATCAAGCATGCAGAAAGATGCAGGAATAAGGGCTGCAATGGCAAGACATACATGAGGTGTACCAAATGCAAGATGTTTCTCTGCATCACCAAAAGGAAAACGTGCTTCCAGGATTATCACCGCTAAAATATCCAAAAGAAGAACTGTAGAACTGCTTACGTCCAATGTTAAACTAAATACACAGGCAACTATTGTCCGTGCAAGCAATAAGCAACAGAAAACAACCAAGAGTGATAAAGAATTTAGTTTTTTGATCAAATTAAATTTATTCTTTTGTTAATATCACTCTAAATCCATAATCTGCTCATTTTCTAAATTCAGTTGTATTTTCACACTAAAATCATCCTGTTGTCCATTACAGTGGACATGCTGTGAAATTAAAAATAAAAATATGTTTAAAAAAATTTTAATTGTAAGGTGTTTTTTTAGGCCCAACTAGATAGGAAATCACACAAAAAAAGAAATTGGAACACACTTTTTTTCTTCGGTTCCCAGGAGGAAATATGACATACTAGATAATGTAATTATCCATATCTATTTACATTTGAATTTGTGCATACATGCATAAATTCATATAGTTAAATATCATCTACTTGTTCATATTTGCATTCAGATGCACACAGAAAAACTGACATAAGTGCAGAAAACTGGCATTCGATCGAGTGCACACTACAACCTACCTAGAGCTCCACTTCAGTCAGAGTGCAATTTAACAAAAATTGTTATCTTTTCAGTTAATCCGACACGTATGGTTCGCTGCTGGTGGTTCTCAATTTTAGTTACACAGACAGGACCTGAAAACGTGTCTTTCTGAAAATGGTTTGAAAGATGCTGGAAGGAAAGAAAAATAAAAAGTCCCCAATTTATGCCTAAAGACTGAAATCTGGGAAAGTTTTTTGGGCCTTACAACTGATCCAAATTCTTCCAGCAGTAATGCTGAAAGTCAGGTTTGAAGATATCGTTTGAGAAACCTTAACCACCTTTCATCGAAATTTAGGCCATGTTCACAATGCAGCCTGAAGTGACTGAAATCCGATTTTTATTTATTTATTTGCCCTTATGCAAATTGTGTGTGATCTTCTCATGACAGTCTGAACAACACAGATCAAATTTTTACAAATGAAACCCTGGCCACTTGGATATGAGGTCCTAAATCCGATACGTATCCGATCTGTTCATCACTGATAATAGACAAACATCACTATTGTCTATCCTAATGCACAGGGACATAAACAACAACCATGGTGGACAATAATGAGAATTAAGTTGTTAATGTGCTGGCTTCAGTTGGACAATTATGAATGTGCTTATAGACCTTTGTCATGCTCTCAAATATTGTGGAAATCTCTTTATTCACTCTGTCACATTTGCCAGTTCAGTGGTGACATTTTTTCTGCACAGTTCTCTGGAGTTTTCACGACAGGATTTTGATCAAGCCAAAATCTGGACTTTGACTGGACAACGACAACATCTTGATGTTTTTATTTATTTATTTTTTCTGGAAACAATAAAGTGTTATGGCAGATAGCAACACATTGGGTTATAGAGTATAGATTGAGGTGTAATCTTATTAAAATAAAGTAAAATGTGCAAAATAGCTGCAAAGCCAATCCAAAATTAGTTTAAATGAAATCAACAAGCTTGTTCAGCTCTCATGATTATACTGAACTGAAAAGTATAACAATGATATACTGTAAGTCTACAATACATTGTAAAAAGAAAGATGTATCATATCTGAATGGTCTTACATTATAGACAAAGATAAGAACTTGACTAAAACTAACAATTAATTTCATAGTGACCATTAGTACATTAAAAATCCCTCCTGTTGAAGACAGACTACTTCATCCCATAAGTACCACTATTAGGTTTTGCTTAATGTAGTCAGCAGCTAACACTTCCTTTTACCATTTCGGCAAAATGCCAGTTTAATTTCCATCTTCAAACTGTCCTCTCCCTCTCTCTTGTTCCAATAAACTTCAACATGTTTTGCAGATAGAATGACTTATCTTGTTGCAGATTCAGTGCCCAGGGTCAATTTCCCTCCAAATGAGAGCATTATCTGCAACAAGCTGTCCCCTGATCTAAGCCTGCGCTCCTGCCGGCTTCATTTGTTCCAGGCAGACGAACTGAAGACTAAAAAGTCCCCGTGTGCTTTGTTGTCGCTGCCTGATTGTTCTGTCAGACTCAGTGTTTCTGTGTTTGGTCGGAGGCATGATAAAGAACAACCAGCGGACTGTAGCAAATGTCTTTGCTCACGCTTATGAGAGAAGATTACATGAAGTGGGAAGCCTGACCAAGGAAGAAGCAGAAGTCAAAACAGTGATAAGAAAAAAAATACAAAATCAGTTGAATTAAAAAAATATAAAAAATCGCTAAAAATGAGAGAACTGAATGTTGTTGTTTTTTTTGCAACATTTCTTTTTGCTGGTACCTGTTTGAAGAAAGGAATTTATTTCTGTTGCTTCCAGCAGTTTTGAACTGTTAAAGGGTGGGGTGATAATTCAGCAACTATCCCTTCAACTGCATCCATTTTTTCCTTGGTCACTTCCATTTACTCTTATGTGTGTAAGATTAGGCAAATTGTCCCCCGTTTGTTTTTGTATTATAAATCAAAACTGATTGTCAAAGGTTAGTAGACACATGATATAAGTTACATCAAAGTATAGTGTTGGTTTTGAAACAAGGGCATTTTCTCTACCTTTTAATTTAAAAAAATAAATACATTTGTAAAGGTCAACTACAAAGTGTCAGAAAATCATAAATGTATGCAATAACATTATTTACACCACATAAGAAAGTTTTGGGATACTTTTGGTTATTGTGACTCAATAAGAATACAAATTTGAAAATAGAGTTTTGATTTAAAGTTTCAGCCACGTTAAAAACTTTTAAAGATTCCTACCTCCCTTACCATTCTCTTCACTGTATCTGATGACAACATAAAAGTATGATTCAGTCTTTTTTTTTTGTCTCATATACAGTTGTTTTAAATGCTTTTATCATCACTACTAACTGATTCTAGATACAGGCAAGCTATTCTCTTGTCCATATCTGGGTTATTGGAGGGCATGTTCTTTTATCACTTTTTAGAGTTGAGGGAGATATTGATCTCTGGGAATTGTTAAATTTAGTTTCATTTATCTCTACTCATTTAAATTTAGAAACTGTTCTAACTCTCGAGCACCCTGAACACAGCAGCTGAAGTATTCACTTAAGCTGCTGTGAAGGCTTAAGTATCAAATGAGTCATATGTTGCACATGGAAGACATATACAGGCCATTTTGAAAACAAGCTAACTCTGTAGCTTTTAAAGGTGAAAAAAGTATTAAATTCTCATATTTGCAGAATGATACAATAGAAAAAAGATGTTAGAGAAAGCTGAGATCAGAAAATGAATGAGTTTCAATTGAATATTTACTAAAATAGCTGGAGGTTCACAGTGACAGTCCATTACTCTTTAGAATTTGTTATATTGGTATTGGATTATAGATCTTGTCACCTCAGTCAACTCAGTTAATTAGTTCAAACAGGCATCACGGTATGCTACCTGCATAAAGAGAGGCAAAGCAAATATTAACCCTGATCATTCCCCATTTTTCTGTGCACACACTTTAGCACACATGGCTGGAATCCACTTTTAGTCAAATGTGCTTGAAATAAAACATTCAAAATTTTTGACCCCTGACTTTTATATTTGCACATGGATTACAATATAATGAGCTAATATAAATTAGGTAAGGTAGCATAGCAGAATGAACCTAAAGCTTTTCAGAGAAACATTAAGCAAGCTGCACAAAATACTAATTTTATATGGAAAACTGTTTTCATGACTTGGGTATTTGATCAATGTTGTAAGATTTTGTCACCGTATTTCAGTGACCTCAATTAAAATGACCTCAATTAAAATGTTTCTTTAGAACACAGTTCAAATTAAAAGGTGTACATGAATCCCCGTGTTGTTAAAGACAACACAAGAATTTGGAGGAGATTACACAACAAAACTTCCACTCAACCCTCCATTTCCCCCAAAGGGTCAAAGAGGCCAGAAAAGTTAACAAGAAGAACAAAAGGAAAGAGGACGGTGAAAAATGGACAAGTTTCCTTTAGAAATAAAGCAAAAGCATTGGGAAGAAGAACCATTTTAATATGTACTCTAAATCTCAAGGCGAAAGTAGGAGGAGGTTGAGAAAAAGAGAAGACAAGGATTTGGGGAAAATGTAATGAAAAGATGAGGCAGCAGAAAACATAATGCGGAGAGGGAGACTGGATAGATTGGGTGAAAAACGGGGAGAAGCAGAAAACAGGAGAAAGGGAGTAACAGAAAAGAGTGAAAAGGGCTAGTGAAGGACTGGTAATATACAGCAAAATGAGACAAGCCCTTTGGAAAAAGAGGTGAGGATAAAGGCAAAACAACCAGTCAATTACCAAGTAAGGATATACAAGATCAGATAAGTGTGGAACCTATTAAGGAAACAAATGTACATTTAAATATGAGCATCAGACAAGCAAGTAGACAATTTAAAGAAGGAAAACAGTTAGAATTGGATGTATACCAGCACCATTCAAACGAGTTAAGAGGAGAGGCTGGTGGTGCTTGTGAAAGATGGTAAGAAAAAGAGAGGGGGGAGTAAGGTATATTGCAGGACTAAGTGGCCACAGTGCAGTCTGCCAAATATAAAATCAATAGACACTATCTCAGTCCGACCTCCTACTGCTGAATCCATCAAAAAAATTTAACGATTCTTCAGTAAAAGATGCAGCATGGCAACACCGGAGAACTTGACTGTGTGTGCAGATTTCTTTGCATGCAGTGTATGTTGTGTGTGTATGCATAGCTCCGGGAAGTCCACCTAACAGAAAAAATGCATGTAAATGTCAAAACAAAGAAAGGATCTTTCCTCTGTGATGATGAGGCTGTTGGGCTCAGTGTCAACATGTTAGAGCAGTGTCGCTACATCTCTGAATGAATATCCAGGACATCGTTAGAGTGTGTGTGTTGGCGTGTGCTGACACAAGTTTTATGCCAGAAGTAATTTCCAGGTACATAAGCTAAAATGTTGTTGCCATTTTATGGACTTGCAATTGTGTTGATGTTGTCAAGGTCTCGTAGTTCAACTGACACAATCACACACATACTTTTGCTGAGAACTAACTCAAAGCAAGACTTTAATGAATACTTGGCCATTTTGTTTATGTACAGTAAACATGCAGACAAAAAGAAAGTTTAGAGGGACAAAAAAGAGACAAAATAATTAAAGGGAAGAACAGATGACGAAGGACAATGTGGAAGGAGGAATTGATGGGACGAAGAGGAAATGTAGTTGGGTGGGGTGAGTGGGACAGATGGATAGAGGGGCAGGGTAAGTGAGGGGAAAAGAAAGTGATAGAGAGACACAGAGGAGTGTAAATTTGCATAGGGGTGAAATTGAAGTAGCTTTGAAAGGCAATTCAGCTAAATCAATTTAAAGTCCTCTATTGAAGGACTAGGGGGATATCTAAATAACTCAGCCAGGGGTTCACACACATCCACAAACTCACGCCTACACACAACATCAAAATAGATCAACCAGACCATCTGCTTTACATATAGATTCCACTTTCACATGGGACTGGTAAGTTTTGGGTAAAGTACTTGTAAATATTAAATATCTAAATGCAGAATTTTCCAAGTCAAAAACTTCCATGGACTGTTTCAGCTGACCTGAAAGTTTTACAAAGATACCTATGCACAAAAAAATGAATAATGCAAAAGTTTTACCACTGAAATTTGAAAGAATCGTAAGAAGAAAAATCATCAACTAAAAATAATATTTCTCCTTATTACAGTTCTTACTTCTAATATTCAATGATACAAAGTCTGTGACATTCATTTGGTTTATACACAGCTCTAGGGAAATTACAATTTTGCATCACCATCTTACTCACTGTAGCAGAAGAGACCTCCAGCTGTACTACCAATTTCTTCAAAAAACAGCACATATATCACACATAGGCTACAAAATTTAGAAAAGAACAATGGAAATATTTAAGCAACAAGTCAATACTCAAGCTACTCTATGCAAGACTGCAGGGTTTCCCCTGGTGTATTATAAGCCTGGCGACTCCAGATACATTGGCAGAGAAAATTGGCTTTAGCTACAACAACTTGCATCGCAAGATCAGAAAGAAAAGCAAGTGCATATTCTGTCGTTCAAATATTTGTTTTTTAAAATATAATTTCCTGCACAAAGTAATTTAGGCATGTTCTATAACCCTTTTCAGGTTTAATTGAAGGGTGTAATCAACAACCTTACATCGGCCTTAGGGCTAAGACTGAGCTCTGTGCTCACTTGCTACTAATATGTCAACATGATAACATACTATGGAAAACAAATATGCCACGCAACTCTAAAAAATACATCTCTAGAAGATATACCTAACCCAATACAACAGCCTGCTCTGGTTGCAGCACTTTCTTTGAACCATATGAAAGGTGTATGTAACTGGTTATTGTTGATTAATTTCCCTTTTTCAAGTTTTGATCATGGAAGTAACAGGTGCAGGAGGAGAAAGTAGATATTTATCTCCAGCAACACTCCCAGGCTCAACTTCTGTGGAATTCCCAATAACAAAGGAATACAAAGAACCTCAAGCGAGCTTGGAATCAGCTTCTATTTGCTTAATCATTGACTATATCAAATTAGACATCAACATATATTAGCCCAAACTGCTGACACATTGTAAATGTAACCAACATTCAAGTGTGCAATGCATCCAATACACAGATATGACCAGAAACAGTATGTCTGACCCATAATGAACAAATTTCAATCCATCAGTCATGTGACTACAGACTAAATGTAGCACAGCGCAGAGGGACATGAGCATTGCCTCTCTATATACAGTCTATAAAAAGGCAAAGACAACTTTAAAAAAAACAAAAAAACATTGAAAATCCAACATGGGGGTGCTGTGGTGGCGCAGGGGTTAAGCACAGCCCACTTATGAAGACCTTAGTCCTCGATGTGGCTGTCGCAGGTTTGATTCCTGGCCTGTTGACCTTTGCCACATGTCTTCCCCCTTCTCTCATTACCCACTTTCCTGTCAATTCACTATCAAATAAAGGCCACTCGAGACAATAAAACCTTTAAAGAAAATACTGACATGGGCAAAATCACGTCCGTCATTGTCATAAATTTTTGTGTTGGTTAATTTTTGGTTTATTCCCAAGGCCTATTGGGGAGTGAGTTGCTATGATTCAAATGATTATACGTAGTTGAGAACACAATAAAACTCATAAAAGGTGGATTGAAAAAAATTGGTTGGAAAAATAATCTCAGTACCGGTACTTAAGATAAAATCCCTGATCCATTTCTTACTATTTTGAGTTCTCATTTAAAAACTAGATACAAAGAACAGTGTCCCCAATGGTGACATCCTCAAATGGCACATTTACATTAGCTTTTGCTTGAATATTTGATTGATTTGGTATATAAATGAAGGCACAACAAAATAAAGATTCTGAATTGTAAAATAAAAGTGTTTTTTATCAGACTTATGAGCCAGTTTTAAAACAAGGCACTTATTATTTGCACAAGCATTCCTTTTCAGATCCAATATTCCTCATTGGCTGATGAGTTGTAAAAATTAATGACATCAAAACTACTACAGTTCTCATTTAGCGATCCTTACATCACAAGCATGAATACACATTTTCACATTCATTTTAATACTACTGGCATAATTTGATTGTCAGTCAGTGCCCCTGGGAAAATAAATCATCCAATTAACACTGAGCTAACGGGCGGGATTTTAATTAGAGCTGTCTACATTCCCTCTCTTGCTCTTCGTGTTATTTCCACAGCTATTCATCTTTTTTCCAAACACTTGTTTTGTCGTGCTGATTGCCATTCCGTGGGGGCTTTTTTGCGCCTTCCCAAAACAGGGACAGACACAAAACATACAGCTGCCTTGGTGTGTTCAGTTCTAAACACGCACGCATGCACCCCCCTTTCCCCACACACACACACACACACACACACACATGCGCCTATACAAACAAAAAGCCATGCCAGCACTCATCAAATTGATGTTTCCTGAGATTAATGTTGAAGAATGAGAGGCTTGGGGATGGGGATTTGGGATGATAATGGGCAGAGGTTGGAAGAGTAAGATGCATGTGAATATATTGTATTACACTCTCTGTTGGTTGTTTTAGGACAAATTTCTGTGAGATTTAAATGCTAAAGAAAGCTTTAGCATTTAAACTTCAAACTTCTGGTACAAATGATGGCTTATTCTACTAACATTTATGAGCTACACTCAAATGAAAAGCGATATTTAGAAATCAATCAATGACTACACATGCTTTTAAGCTATCCCTTAAACATTAGTTGCTTAAATGTGCTGTATTGAAGATTTTGCAAATAAAGTATTTTGAATTTTAGGAATATACACCAACAGGGAAAGATTGTGGAACAAGACAGCATTTCTAGCAAATACTGTGTTTGTTTTCACTTTGCAATGGCTACTCATTGGACCTTAATAAGTAGTCAAAGGCAAATTCTCAGTAAGTGAATTTGAGAGTGTAGTGGGCTGTATTCAGGATTTTTCTTCTGTTTTAATTTGGTTCTCATAATCTGACTGGTGTGGTTAATAATGCAGGTTTAAGATCTAAAACTAGACAGATGCTAAACAAGTCATTTAGCTTGCAAGTGTATAAATTCTAATATCCCCGAGATTTGTAATTAACACACAATTAATCCATAATACAAAACAGCAGATATCCTGCAACATTCTGCAGCTGTTTTCTTCCAGCTCATTAATACAATGTTTTTGGTTTGTGTTTTATCAAAGTGTATCCTGTACACCCCAAGGGAAGCTTAAATTTCTGTGATCTTTAGAAATGCCCAAGAACTTTGAAATCAGTTTCAATATTGGGACACCACAAGGAGATGGTGGTCTGTTTTGAGGAAGACAATGGACATAATTGTGGCCAGTAGATGTGGCAAGGCAATGCCAAACATTACATAAATCCTTAATTGGGAAAAGATGTTGACGTATCAGAGTATTTATTCAGCCACATGCAATTCTTATAATGGGACTGCTTAGAAGATGAACATGAAGCGTGTGCTGAAAAATTATTTCCCTGAAAGGGGAGCTTTTTGAATCATCAAAAGAGCATCGCATTACATGAGATGTCTAACTGGCACAGCCAAAAAAATCCCTTGTAGAAGATGTCGCAAAGTATGGATTTTAACTGGCCCTTCATGCTCAAAAGCTCTCCAATGTGACTAAATTTAGAAAAAAAATATATAGAAGAGTGAGCCAAAATTCCTCCACAGCTTATTTCCTCAAAATAAACAGAGGGAAATGCATCTTGTATTTATTTAGGTCATCATTGTTTCATATAAAAAAAAATGTAAATAAAAACAACCTACATTGTTCTCCACTAATATCATGATTTTGTAAAAAATAATCCTAACATATAAAATGTATCTTTACAGGAATTCCTGTGCAATATTTAACATACTTTTATTGCTGACTTGGATTTTTTATGCTTATTGGAAAACAAATGACTGTGTGTAATAATTTTATAACATTAGAGACCCACAGCAGCAGAGTTTAAAGATTTACAAATTCCTTTCTGTCACATTAATCCCTGTGTTTCTGGCTCTAGAAGTAAACCCAAATAAAGAGCGTAATTTAGATCATTTTCAACTGAGACTCAATCAGCATGATTGGAGGGAACTTCAGTTTCATCAGCTGAGTCAGCATTAAATGCCATGGACCAAAAAAGGCAGCTAATGCTCATCGTATAATTTGCTATATAATTTTAACTTAATAATGATCTGCAAAATCAACTTCTTCATCAATGGTTAATGCAGCAGTTACTGCCGCGTAATGCCAAACATAACGCATTCCCACTAGCACTTTTTTATGAGTTTGACATGCAGTGTTCGACAACACTCTTTATAACATGTTGTGTATTCTTTTCTTTCAATTGGATTTACATGCTTCAAATCAGTGCAGCATTCTGATGTTGCATCTCACAGCTCCCTTAGAAATCTGCTGTGACAAGTGTCAAAATAGACTCTTAGATCCTGCTGATCAGAGCAGCGTGGGAACGTACAAATTTTAGACACAAACATCAAAGTTCCCAAAGGTTGTTGCTGTAGTGCATGATGAAGAGGAAAGAACTTAACATACTGCTGAAGTTATCGAAAAGATAATAATGTCCAGGTTGATTTGAAATAAATGTTTTAAAAATATGCCTCATATTGTTATGCGTCTGACTTTTCAATCTCATGGTCAAATTCCATTCAAATCAGCAGGAGTTGACCAATTCAAGTAAAAGCTTTGAACTAGAAAAAAAAAAACATCGCATTTCAATTACAAAATAACTGATGATAAAATATTTATTATATTTGGTTCAATATTAAAATTTGAATTATAAATTGATTACATATTGGGTTCGAAGACATATTGAACTTACTTCACTTCATAAATAAAGCAGCGTGTTTGCACAAAAGAATTTGGTAAAATCATTTTATATTAATCATTGGTTAACTACATTGCATTTCTGAATATTGAGATCAAATTAAAATTAAAATACACAATTTGATTGCTTTCCCAGAGATAGTGAAATTCCAGCCTCTCAAGTGTCTACATTTATGGGAATTTTAATTGGCTCATTCAAAACTATGTGAATCAGTCACTTCTCCTGTCCTGGGACACTTATATCGGATGTGTTTAATTTGGAAAAAAAAAAAAAATATATATATATATATATACTGTATATTCCATCACCATAACGTAGTTTTACCGGTAACCTTTCCCATACAGGAGAGTAAGATTTTGCTGGACACTGAATGTTAATACAAAGGATGATGTAAAACCGACTGCGATTTGTGGACCTCTCATGCAACCATTTGTGCAAATATTGAAATTTTTTTATAATATAGGACTATTTAAACTAATCTAGGTTCTAAATTTCACTAACAAGATTTCAGACTTAAGGAAACAAAATATTTAATCTATGGCTCAAACACTGAGATATGCATACATATAGACTGATCAAAATACCAATCTTCGAAAAGTCAGATAAACATCTTACTACTGAGCAAAAACAGCTCCATGGTAGTGTGTATCCCATCAATGCCTGTGTGGGTGTGTGTACATGTTTGATCAGGATTGTGTTTCTTGCCCTCGTAGCCTCTGTGTTAAAGGAGAGATGTACTACCAGCTTTTAAATTAGTTATGCATCACTGCAGGTATTCACAAACACCTCAAGATGAGAGGCACACACATTAAGTTGATGCAGAGACACTAGCATGCCACAACTACACACCCTATTGAATAATAACAGAGAAAGGCATAAGAAAGCATGGCCAAAAAGTCATGCCCTCGATGGTTACAGATGTAGGGAAACCTTCTAAAGATAGTGGAAAGGGACAACTGGGGAGCAGCAAAACAAAGGTTATGACATAAAAAACAAAAAAATAAATCCAGATAAGGAGTAGAGGGAGCCAACAAGAAAATGTTTTGATCCAAGAAGAAACACCAGAAAACTCAGACCAGGCCAAGAGACTGGTCAAGTTTTATTTGATTGTAAAATAGTCATGGGTTCATCTCAAGACCTTTAATATTCAGAAATTATGCCTGGCTGATGCTGTTGCTCTCCTTGTTAAAGATGTATTTTGGGTATCCAGATTTATTTTGTGATTTATATTTTCTTAAAGTACTAATTCAAAAATTATTTAATCTCACATAGCAACAACTTTCACATTGCTGCAGTGTCTGTTTTTCTGTTGGTTTTTTTATGTCCTTGCGTGAGTTTCTGTCGGTCAGCCTCCATAGGCTTTTGTTGCTACAACATATCACATGGCCAAGAAAGCTACTAAAATGTTCTGATATCACCTAAAATGTGCCCAAATATATAGCTAGTTTCAAATGATATCTGACTTGAAGCACTGCCAGCCTTAAAAACATTTTTTTTTTGCTTTCATTCCAGTCTTGCTTTTGCAAACAATGTTTACTTAGAGAGCAATGTACTGAAGTGCTATGCTAAAGATACTATTTTTATTCTGTACAGTGGTATTCATGGGGATAAGGAACCACAAGCTCCCAAAAATACTAAAATCTGCAAAAACTTGGGACCTCCCTCTAAAATGTAACCAAAAATTCTAATAGTTCGAACACCAACATACTATAATAATATGCATTAATACTAGAAGTGTAACTTGATTAAAATGTTCAATTTGTGTTGGGGAATGAAAAGGAGAAAAGTAACATGAATCTAAAAAAAGCTCTAATCCAAATAAAAAGAAATCCAAAACACAAAGAGACTAACTGAGCAGACACAATGGATAAACTAAGACAGCAAGACAAAAAAAGAGAGATCAAAATATAGACATAGGTGGATCTAAAAGTTCAAACACCAATGGATCATAACACAAAATTCTTACAAGGAAACGTGGAGCTCTGTACTCATTGCCACTATTCTACAAACAGCTATAAAACAAACTGAAGAGGTTTACCACTCACCAAAAAATAAAGAAATGACTTGTAAAATAGTCATGAGTTTATTTCTCTGGTACCCATCAAACCATTACTTTTTCTGTCTGGGTCCATCAACCCTCTATGTCTGTGTGGGTGGCATAGAAGGTTGTCTAATCTTAAATCAATAGACCATTCATTATGAAGTTCACCAATTTAGCAAAAAATTGGGTATTCTTTGTTGCATCTACAAAAATCCCCATCTATCACAAATCAAAGGACTCAACGGCTGGATTGTTACGCATGAGAGAGATCCACTCCTGAAACATAAACTGTAGTAACCTTGACTGTCTGTGGCTGCACCTATTAATTCACAGTATCCTTGTTTGGACTTATAAAGGCTATAAACTATTAGGGAGCAGTGATTTAAGGAAGAATTTTCAGAATAATGGCAAAAGCTGAGCCAGAATGTCAAGACAAATAAAGTAACTAGAAAATATAGAGACTACGCCGAAGGGTAGTCTGCTCTTTGACCACAGGCAGATTGAGAAAAAAGATAGTTGGATGCAGGTGCTGGATTTTATGAGGGCCGTTTGAATGAATTACATGGAGGGTCATCCATATATTCCAACTTCACTTTCTGAGTACTCAGCTCATGTTCTCTTTCTTCTCATCTACTATTCCTCCTTCTTTTCTCTTGCCAATTTGCTTCTCCAAAATGTTCCTAGTAACCTGTGTTTTTTTCTGTCACTCCTTGTTGCTTACATTGAAGCTTTGTTTTAACAAAGAGTCTAGTAATATCTGTGCACCTATTCATACTACTGCCTTATATTTCTGTGGTAAATTTTCCTAGTGCAGAGAACAGAAAGATGAGATATACATAGTTTGCAGCAGTAGCGTAAGTCTCCATATCACCATGCAGCCATCTTTAATTCAGTATGCTTTCTGTAGGCAGAAGTAATAAGAGAAATATTTGCTACTGTGGTTTGTCTTTTTTTTTTTCAATAAGAGATCAGCAATGATTACAAAGGAAATGATTCAAAATTCTATTTAATACTTTAGAATCCAACGCTGGTTCCTTCATTGTAAATAGTTTTAATGTGCTTTAGAAATCTTTAGATTTTTGCCTGAATTTTATTATTTGAGCCATGTTTATATAAAAGTTCTAGGACTTAATATGTCCATCTTCTGCTTACATGAGATGGAAATAACAGCTCTAGGAGAAAATCCATAATTTCATTTTCCCTTGTGACAATCTGCAGGTCATTCTGGGGGATCCATGCTCGTCCAATGCCAGAAGTGATATAGTATATTGCCAGAAATATCCGTTTACTGCCATTAAACACATATGAACTTAAGTAACGTCCTATTCTTAATCCAGAGGAATTTATAATCCACCCTAAGGACCTGAAAACAACTTCAGGTCCTTGGTGAAGGTTTCCCACAAGGTTTACTAATGTGTTTAAGAAAATTTGCAATAATTCTTCCAAAAGTGCATTTGTGAGGTCAGACACGGAAGTTGTCCAAGATGTCCTGGCTCACAGTCTCATTTATCCAAAAGTTGTTCCGTCAGGTGGAGGCAAGTCAAATCCACACCAAACTTGCTCACCCATGTCTTTTTTGGATCTTACTCTGTGCACTGGTGTGCTGTAATGTTGAAATATCCAAATATATACTATAGTCCACTCTGCATAAAAATGTGCACAACACAGTGCAATCAGGTTCTCGAGTACTGTTCTTCATATAATTATCAAACCGGTTTGATAATTGACAGTGTGTTTGTACGTGCTGTATCACTCCAAAAAACACATTGCTATTGCTCAAGAGTGGTGCATAACTTGCACCATGGGACTGCATCAGCTGTTCAGCTTCGGATGAAGTAGGCCGGGGCCTTTAGATGCAGTTGATTGGCCATGAAAACTCATTTTCATCAATACGGTTCTTGAGCTAATCTGAAGGTTGGAGCTCTGTAGCTACCGACTATGCAGAAAGTTCTCATCCTGCACACTATGCACCTCAGATCTGTCACACCCACTCAAAACTTTTATGTGGCCTACAGACTTTTCACTATATAAAAAATTCAAAACTGATACCAAGAAAAAATACTTGATATTGGACACCATTTTTGATATCATGATAAAATTATTAACAGGCATAAGGTTCTTTTTTAGCCAAGTGCAAAACATATGATTAGCTACAATATGACAATAACAATAATAAAGAAAATAGTTTTTTATGGTTATTTATTTAACATTTAGAATTTATCAGAAAATGACCCAGAAATAGACAATACAAATTAAACTAATCTAAAATGTTGTTTTTTGTAAGTCCATTATAAATATACTAATAGTACGCATAAAAGGAAAAAACAAGAAATCAAACAAAAGACCCTCTTAAAAGTCTATAGCAGTTGTCAGTGTTGTTCTTGTATTAGTTTTTTTTGGAGGGGGGGGTTTAAAGGTGTTTTCACATCATAGTCTCCTTCATGATGCAGCTGAGGCTGCTCAGACCACAGCTTGTGTCCAGATGGTCAACCGCTCAGTTCCCTTTGGTGTTGTTATCTTGAGTCATAGCCATGGTCAGGCTCATTCTGCCACTTCTGTGAGATAGCAGTGCCCCTAGTCCTTCCATCAAATGGCCAAAAAGCTCAGATCTAACTGCAAGTTCTTTCTGACACCATAACACATAACTTTGTTTCTAAATATTTATTAAACCCTGTTCCCTTTCCTGGAAGATTTATTTCAGTGTCAGTAGACACTGAAATAAATAAGTAGAAACACATTACGGAAGTGTTTTCAGGCACAACTGGGTGTACTTAGTGAAATAAAACAAGTAAATATTGGTCTTCAGGTGGAACATGCAGAAGGAGTTTAAAGCAAATTTCTAGCATATATACTTATTAGCTAAAAATACAATTTATGTTCAGTTTCATCTTAGCTACTCAGAGGAGTTGGGAGGATGTATTCTAATTAATTCCCTCTGCTTCAGTTTACATTTTTGCTGCGAGTTTAAGGGTGCATCCACACCAGCACTGCTTAGTCCCTTTTAATTAAACTCTACTCCGGTTCGTTTGGGAAGGTGTGAATGCACAATCGAACTCTGATGTGGACCAAAACGCAGGACATTTATTTAATACACACAAGGATTCAAATATAAGTAAGTTAGGTGATTTTTTTACGTGTGTGTTTGTACAGTATGTATTTAAGTGTTTCATCCAAGTTTCATATTATTTCTAAGATGATCTAAGGCTGCTGCTAAAGGCTTTTGTGAAATATATCTTGTGGATGAATGCTAAGAAAGATAAAGTGCAGAGACAGTGTGACAGGAGATTATAAATGAGGAAAGTATTCATCTTTTCAAATCATGTATTGGGTTGTTGTCGCTGAATCCTTTGGAGTCATAATTATGATTAAGTGTGGGCTGATTCACATTCAGTGTTGAGCTTTTTTTCAGTAGTTTAAGCTATGGAAAAGGGTTGCTACACATTCTTCATGTCTGTACTCTAACATTTCCAGACCTAAATTGGCTGAGTTATTAGACTATTATTGTGCACAACAAATTAGATCAAAAAGGAATTAATAACAAAGCTAGTATTTCTAATCAAATTAACAAGATGGGAAGCCACCTATATTTAACAAATTATTATTATATATAACACAAATTAACATCAAAACAGCTCTCAGTCTTAATAAATTCAAAGCTCATGTGTGCTCATTTCACTAGAAACTTTCTACAGTAGTTTCTAATATAATACTGGTATAAACCACAACCCTTATGGCTGGCTGGATTGATATGTGGATAGTTGGCTTATGAACTATCTACACACCAGGGAGAACATCAACATGGATAGATAGAAATACAAATATTCCTTCTACTGCTTTTTCTTTTTTATGCTTAGCTAGACATGGAAAATACTTATTCTTTTCAAACTTTTAGAGCATTACAATAGAAAGACAGAGCCATCTGATTTCAAAAGGATAACAAAAACCTAAGATGTTAAACAGCACCTCAAAAGGACTCTACTTTGAACTTTAGTAACATACAGAATATACAACACTCAACGGCATCACTTTTGCTTACACAAGCGGCATCTTTTTCTAACAGGTTGGACTGATTAAACCCACATGTGCATTAAAATTATGTCAGCATGTGAACAACACAGGAATTTCTCCTCTCTATTCATCAGGAAAACTAACCACCAAGTAGAGCCCTGGTGTTTTCTTTGACGCTTCTTTTGTATTTGCTCTTATTGCTGACTAAGTCTTATACTAAGACTGAAGGAGAAAGCGAATAAAGGCATGGTAAAATACATATACAAACAAACAGTAATCATGCTTTAATGTGTGTTCTCCATTTATCAATGAAACACTTGTGAAGAACTTTGAAAACAAGTGAGAAGTTTACATAACTTGGAACAGCTTATCAAACAATAGGAGACATTTAAAAAAAAAAAAAACTTGACTTCAAAGTACCTGCTCATTTTTTAACAGTAACAATAGCTCAGTTATATACCACACACCTTTATATGCCCTTACTCCCTCAGAAAATTAATTTATTCAAACAAGCTGGTGTGTGTTGAATAAATCCTTTTATATAATTAAAAAAATGTCAGAAGAACAGTCAAGGAAACAAAAAGAAAGAAAGAAGTTCAAAGAGCTGAAAAACATGACCTTATCACAGGCCATCAAAGAGTGTGCACACATTTTATTTGTGATGAGGCAAACACACAAGTAGATGCTATTATGTCCTGCTTTCATGTAAGGATAGTGCAATAAAAGTAAACATTTGAAGCAGCAAAATTGTAAATAAAGGTGTTTTAAGATAGGTACAAAGAAGAGCAGCAAATGAAAGAATTCAACTGAAACAGATCCCCAGAAGAGTATGCAGAAAAAGTGGAAGTTGTGTATGAAGTGTACAGGTGTTTGTGGAGGCCCTTCTAAAGTACACATTAATATTGATTCCAAAAGCCAAGTGAGATAAGAAAACATTAACAAATGCAGGACAGTCATAAAAAGATCTTAAACCAGTAGAAAAATTTGTCAAGAGATTTGAATTTAAACATTTTTTATACTTTAGATTTAAAAAGTATTACTGTTTTCACATTTATATGGATAAATATTATATCTGAAGAGGAGCAAACACTTTACTGGAAACAGTAATTCAGAATGGTGTCACTAAATTCGTACAAATAAATAAGGTTGACAATAATAGCAATATTATTCTCTTTTAAGTCAAGGTACCATCAATGTTAACGTTATACTTCCGGTAATTAACTCTTATTTTGAAATTCCAAACGGGACACACCCTGTACCGAATTATTGTCAAATATTGGAATTAAATGCAAAATAAACTACTCACGCAGCTTTGCAGGTTAGCTGTTCCACTCTTTAAACATCTCCCGAACTATGCAGCGAACACATAGGTATAATTCAACCGGAATATGCTGAATTTAGCCAAACAGTGGAGCCGGTTAGCCAGGTGGCTAATCAACAGGCATGCCCGAAGCAGACGCCATCAGCAAGTAGGCCTAAGGTAAACAAACATAAAAATATCATCACTGATGGTACTTAAGTACAATTTTCATGCATCTGTACTTTATTTAAGTAGATTTAATTTTGGACACTTTCGTCTTTTACTTCACTACGTTTCTATAAAGCGTTGCGTTAGTCGTTATATCCAAGTCGCATTGCGCTTTTTTATTTGTTCGTTAAAATGTGAAGTTCAGTGATTTAACGTGGCGCTGTAAAATCCGGACAATAATGTGACTTACTAATTACCTGTGTCTGTTGTCACCCGTCGCCTCTCCCTTTCATTCACCCTAGAAAAGGGCAGTGGTTTCCTCCGAGTGGCAGGTGTCTGTGTAATCGCCAGTAATAGCATCCCGCTACATAAATCCTAAAATATGGCGACATGTACACTCAGTAGCATTTCGCTTTCACAAACTGTGGGGACTACGTCCAACTTTTATCGTCACTTGGTAAGAAAGCTTAAAGAAAGATTAGCTATGTGGACGTGATGTTAGCAAAGCTATCTGTACAAGGACAAATTGCATATGCTATGAACAAAAAGTTGTCACTCACTGCACTGAATCATTGTGTGGAGGTGCTGACTGACGTGTCATGAATATGGGACAACGCTGTGACCAAAGTCTGCAATATAGTGATGTGACATTCACGAATGATCCGATTCTTCTGAACGGCTCTTTATTATAGATCTGGAGCCTCGCTGAGAGCCGTTGTTTATTCTTGTAGTGCTCTGTACACTGCAGTAGCTATTATTATTCTATTTAATTAAATATTTATTTAATCAATGAATAAATAAAACATAAGAGCACACAGAGCATGCTCATTGCTCTTTGATTGTTTTGGTCACCAGTCATGGTGGCAGATGTGACAGCGGGACAGAGGGTGAAAACAGTCATGGTGTGCTCCTTGTGCTTGGTTACTACTTGCTTGTTGCTCTTTGGACATTGTTCGTAATTGAGTGTTTACCATTTGTGCATTGCCTTAATTGCTAAAACATGCTTTATCTGCAGCATTGTTCGTTAAATGGCACATTACTGATGTATTAAAATTAAACATGATTGGTACACTTAATGATATTGTATTAGCCATTAGGTGGTACATTCAGTAAGTACTTTTACTTTTAATACTCAAGTATTTTTAATAGCCAGTACTTTCTTACTTTTACTGAAGAAAAATGTTAATGTGGTACTTTTACTTTTACTGGAGTACATTTTTGTCTGTTTACTTATGCTTTTACTTAAGAACATTGTTTGAGTACTTTCTCCACCACTGATGTCATTCACAACTACGGAGACATGTATTAAACAACCAGGTTAACACACAATTACATCACAGGTGATGTAACTTAAATACTCGTTAGTTTGTTTTTTTCGCACACAAGAACTACAGTAGATTGAAAGAGCTCTGCACTCCTGCATTAGAGCTTCACCCTGCTGCTTCCCTCTAACATGTGCCAATCAATCCCAGA
The DNA here is from genome assembly GCF_001444195.1 of Xiphophorus couchianus. Taxonomy (NCBI): domain Eukaryota; kingdom Metazoa; phylum Chordata; class Actinopteri; order Cyprinodontiformes; family Poeciliidae; genus Xiphophorus; species Xiphophorus couchianus. The sequence continues at coordinate 7,816,843 of NC_040239.1, forward strand.
AAGTCAAAACTCACATAAACACCAATTAATAATTATTAAAATGTACCAAACCATAACTGAAAACTATAAATCAATGAGTTTTGAACCTTTTCTAAAGTAAGTTAAAAGAACAACTGTAGTTGTACAAGCAAAAGATCTTTTTCAATAATTCATTTTCAAGTTCCAATGTTTTTTTTTCTTCATAATCTCAATTGTTTATGATCAAACAATTACACCACATCATTAAGTTTTATGCAGTTGTCTTTTTATTACTTTTTAGTTTTGTAAATGCACTGGCAATTGATTTAGAAATGTGAATCCCAATGTTATTTCCTATTTTATTTTGCTTGAGCTATGTTTTTACAGCCATATAGTGTTCATCTTGTAATCTTGTGAATCAGTAATGTGGCTCTTCCCACAAGAGTTTGACAAAGCTTAGTAACAATTACCTAATTTCAAGGACTGACTCCAAGTATGCTTGTAACCATTCCTGGCATGGTTACAGAAGCTTTACATATCAGAGATTAGCAAATAGTTTTTTGCTTCCTCAACTATGACTGAAAAAGAACATTACAATACCAGAGCAAAGGTAATTACCAAGTTTTAGATTGACTTCAGCAGACTGAGGTACAGCATGTACTGTCCTTTCAAACACGGGTAACAGGTTTGACTTTAAAATATCAGTTACTTTCCCATTTCTGGGTGACATTATGAAATGAATACTTGTTTATATTTCAATGGAGTTCAATCAGCAAAATGCTGCTGTTGCGCATAATGTATGAATATAATTCTGCCATGTAACAGTATTAAGTTGTAAAACAATTAAAGCTTAATGACCAAAAATCATCACAGATATTAAAGCATTTTTAATATAACATTTTGTTACTATACCTGTTATCTCCTGTTTGGTGTTAATTTAAAGCACTATTTCACATTCTGCAGTAAAAATAGAGATTTTTTTAAGGTTTCTGTCGATACGTAATAAAAATAACTCCTTTTTGGTGCTAGAACCCATCAACCATATAAAATGGTTAAACCTGGACTGAGTCATTTTGATCATTGAGACTTTTATTGTGTTTGTGAAAACATAAAGGGGGGCTCGCCAAGGTAACTATGCATTCAAGAACCGCCCTTGTAAGTAAAGGGTAAATGCTAATATTGGAGAGAGGTAAGGTGAGTTCTTCTAATGTTTTATAACCCTCTGGGATGCTATATTCTGAGGATGTGATGTTTATGTCCCACTGATATTCCATTACATTTCAGAGCTGTAATCCCCCACCAAAAATAACTTTAAGGACCACAGAATAAACACAACATTCAAGAGATATTCATGTTCTAATATTAATTGATCTGGAGTTCTCCTTTTTCTGTTTCTGAAAGGCTCTACATAAAAATAAAACTTAGGTAAAGATAATTGGTGCATTTATTTATGAATAAGTATTAGAAGTGCCAGTAGATTTTTTTATACTTCTGCACATACTGAAAGGACTGATGGGATTGTAGCACTGCTTTTCTCTCTGGTTTCCATCTTTCACATCTTTTCTATGCTGTTTTTTCCTCATTAACAGTTTTACCTATTTGCCTCAGTCTTGTTATTTTTTTCTGAAGCTCACTTTTTAGCTGCAAAGTTTTTGACCTGTGGTTTGTTTTCCATTGAATGAACTTTCCTATAATTGCATTTCATATTCCTTGTCACCATCTTATTTTTCCATTTTGCTTATATTGATTACATCAACGCCACTGAAGGATGAGTGGATGCATAAAGATTTTAGTTGCATAAATTGAAACATGAAGACTAATTAATTTATATTATTTAAAATGTTAACATTTTCATAAATTCCATGCAACTTGTTACAGCTTCTTAATGTCAGACAGTAGGCCAAAAATATATATTTTTTCCATTTTAGTTTTTCACTTGACATTTAGATCTCCAGAAACTAAACATTGAATTTTGTGTACGTGAGTAAAATGGCAGTGATTATTACTCTTGCAGTGCACATCATGTGCATGTCCTGCTAGGAGAAGTTTATATGACTTCTCCACATTTGCATGGGTATTCTCAGGATAATCCTAGGAATACCTACATTTTGTAAATCTAAAAAGACTGCTGCATTTGACTGTGTTAGATTTGTTCCCAAAAGTAAAATTGTATTAATGTCTAAGACCTATGTTCACTTAATGTTTTTATTTTCAGTTCTGCACTTCTGGTTTCTCTGAATCAGACTTCATATTTGGCTCCAAGTGAAGAAACTAGATAAGATGTATGGCCACCCTCCACATAAAATGCATCCCATTTTATTTACACTTGAAAAAGTTGTATTAATTTAGTTTTGGTCTGAGTATGCAAGTTATCAAAACTGGCTTGTTTTTTCTTTTTTTGTGTGTGTTTGCTTGCTTTGTTTTCAGTGAAAGCCATTCCACCGTCCTTGCAGTCTGCTGGAAAATCACTACTTTCATTTAAAGGTAAACTTTTTATAAAATGTTTTTTACTGAAAACAAGAATGTGCAAAATATTGATCTGAGTGAGAAGAAAGTGTTGCATAAGAAGAATTATTTCTTCTTTTCAGTTAGTGGAATACTATATTGTTACACAAACAGTTAAATCTTTACTAATTACATTTTAAGTAAAGCAGACTAAAAATTTAATTTGAATATAAATTTGAATAGTTTTAGGTCTAGATTTTGACTTGACCATTGTAACAAATTACAATATATATACTTTATTTAGTGGTGTTCAAATTTGGTCTTTCAGTTCCAGTGAATGTTTGAGATGCTGTCTATATTCGGCACAATAAAATAAATGCGTCATTAGTAGGCCTCTGCAGAGGTATTTCAGTGCATTGAATCAGCTGTGTTGGAGAACACTTGCACTTTTAGGTGCCCGTTTATTGTAAAAAAAAAAAAAAAAAAAAAAGACCAACATTTTGTAGCAATAGTAGTATTTATGTTTCTTGGGGAGTAATATACATTAATATTAACATTTTGGAATGGCTCAGCCAGAACACTAACTTTAATTAGTCAGAGAATGAATAAAGGTAGCTAAGGATTTGTGTGACGGCAAGGAGGAATCCCAACCCAAAATCCCTGGTTACATCACAAAAGATGAAGGGTTAAAAAATACCTGTGGAGGTAAAGACAGATGCACAGAAAGGCACATTTTGCAGTACATAGCACTCTGTACAGAAAACACCTCTGTCCTACATGTTTTAGAGGTTTCCCTGCTTTAATGTGGCTGATTCAACAGATTGCAGTTCAGCAAACGCCTGTTAATCAGTCATCAATTGAAATCAGCTGGACTGAAGCAAGGAAATACCTAAAACATGCAGGGCAGTATGTGCCTTGAGGACCAGGGTTGGGAAACACTGACTTACCTCAATCTTGTGTATTATTTGGAAATATTGTCACCTTCCAGTCATTATGGTAATCTGCAAAAAAAGTAACTAACTTGAAATATTGAACTAAAACAGCCAGCATGTGTTGCCCAAACTAAAGAGGCATTACGCCAAGAATCATTCGTTTCTGCAGGAACGACATATAACACAAAAAGAGGAGAGTAATGCATCTTTAGAAATATGCACATTCATACACACCCATCAAGGCAGAAATTCTCCCATGAGACCCACACACATACAACTATATTAAAATTATGTTCTGGCATGGTGCACTCCGCTCCATCTTGCTGATGGTTTCATTTTTATCTCTCTTTCTGTGATTTATAGGGCCAACGGTCTGCTATTAGTTAGCTTAAAAAATGGCAGTGCTCTGAGCAATACCAGATTTCATTGGACCAGACATTTCCCCCCACCTTCCCACTTCCTGTAGCTTGAAAAAACTGAACACAGATACAGATATTTGTGAGCCCTGGAAAGGCATTTTGCCTGCTATTTTCTCACATGAGGAGAAGAAATATACATGGTATTTACAAATATAGATTAGAATATGGTAGCAAAAATTGCAATCATGATATAACAGCCAGATTTTATGCTGTTTTTTGTTTTGTTTTGTTTTACCATGTTTTCATATGGTCATTTAACCCTGTGCAATGTCTTTGCTCTGGAAGGTTAGTACAACAGAAATGGATACACAAACTAAACAAAACCACATAATTATCAGTTAAAAGATAGACAGGGTTAAAGTGTACATTGAAGTTATTCGGTAATTGTATTCATAAAATAGTAATTTTTTTCAGTCCTTTTCTGCTTTTTATTAGATATTAAAGTTGATTGTCCAACCTTGACCACAGTGTTGCTGATTAAGGCTAAAAATCTGCAGAGAGCTCTAGGGTCAATTTTCAGTGGTAAATTTTTAATTTACCACTGAAAATTGAAAGGTGGATGACGGAAGATTAAAACAGTTGGTGGAGAATCCAGGTCACTGTATCTAAATCAGCTTTTTTCTTTTATGATCATGTAGCCAGAAAACCCGCTTCACAGATCATTTTGTTATTCACATCACACAAGTCACTCCGGTGAGCTCATGGGCTGACAGTGCTTTTAGAACATGCGGCTGGGATTGTAAACTCAAAAGATTGTGGCCATCAACTCAGCAGCACTGACATGGGAACATCCAAAAAAGAAGTGTCAGCCATTTCCTCTATACTAAATAATATCTCACAGAACTCTGTGTCGTCTTACTCACAATGGTTTTCCAAGTACATTCAGGGTTTCCAAACCAAATACAATTATGACTCTGTAACACCCCCCAAGGTGGCTCATAGGCGTAACAGGGTTGAGTCTACTTCAACCCTGCATTTCAAATCAGCTTCAAAGATTAACAATGTTTTCAGACTAGATTAAAATTATGAGCTACAAGGGGGCTTTAGGTACAAGGAATAACATGTAAGCAGTCTCAAACTGTCACATAAACACTATGAGCCTAAATAACCACAACCAAAAATGAACAAACTTGAATGAAAGACATATTTCTGTTTGCAGATGCTCCCGATAGAATTTGACTTAACTTATTTTGCAAAACATGTGCAAAAATTTCAGCTTCTAGATGTTCAAAGTTGATAACGACATAGCCCAAAATACTTTTTTATACAGAAAGTTGTAAACTAATAACATTTTTCCTTCCGTTTCAACTATGAGGTGCTTTTTGATGATGTATAAAATAAGGCTATAACAAAGGGCTCCTAAAGTGACAAGACCTTTACAACATCATAATTCAAGGTGCTTGCAAAACACGTTACATGAGAGGACATGTGCACAGTGAGGAAATTTTGCCCTTTCTATGACTTTCAACTGTCAAGACAAAAACCCTTATTTCATGTTTTTATAACTGTTCAGACATTTTTGTGTTAATTTGATTTATTACCTTTACTTTTATTATGTCAATGTGGATAGGTAAAAGTTGATTTGTTTTTTAGGTGTTCATTTTTTTTAACCATTCACAAATTGATTTGTGACAAGAATAAACTAATCCATACAAAAATAAGAGACATTTTATGTTGGAACTGTGTGAAGAAGCCTCATCCTTATTTCTGTAGATGTTTGTAAGCCTAAAATGCAGATGACTTCTCAAGGTTTTGAAAGATCATACACAACGTCAGCACAAAGGATGCATGAATGATTTTGCATGCATTCATGAAGAAATGAAGCCACCAAGAGAAAATCTGTGTATGCGTGTTGCTATGTAAGCACGCCCTTGGTGCCCTGTCCCCAATCAATCTCAGCAGGAAGTGATAGGGTTAGCTCCGCCCTCTGCTAGGGCTAAACAAATTAATATTAATCAAGCATTGATTAAGGCCTTAACATTGACCAGCCATTACTCACATCACCATTCTTTTTTTCAGTAAACCTTTTCTGTTTATATCTCGATCCTGTCTCTCTTCTCTCTTTTAAACTTTTACTGTTAATGTATCATGCTTTTTTCTTTAAGAGGAAGGTGTTTCTTTAATGCTTATTTTCAAGTTTACTGAAAATAAGCCACTAATAGTGGTTTGTAGGTTAAACAAACCACTATAATAATAATAGCATTGAGATCACCTGGCTAATGTTGAGAGATTTCACTCTTTACAGCAAGAATTAGTGAGTGCCTTGCGGTGGGTAGTTTAAAGGTCTTGGTAATAAACTTGCTCATTGTTCTTTCATGGTTTCCCTTTTCTATCTTTTGATAATTTGTCCTATTAAACCACTTATCTGTATTTCATACTCTCCCCTTTCTACCTCATGTTCCCATCATACTGCTGGGATTTCTCATCTTTCTTCTTCCCATTTTATTTACTCTATAGGTATCCAACCATCCCTGATATTATTTATCTATCCATTCTTCATCACATTCCCCTGAAGATTTGACGGAGGAGTTCTGACAAAGAGCTAGTTTGAACAATCAAAAGGGGATAATAAAATGGAAAAAAAGAGTGAGAAAAAAAGATTAAGGCATACTGAAGCAGAGAGAAATGAAGAGAGAGACGAAGAACTGGATGTGGGGAGGTCAATAAAACACAATAAGCCATTGTTCTGACATAGCATTAGTCACCTGGGCAGGGAACAGCTTGAACAGGGAGTTTGGGAGTGAAATGGAACGAAGACAAGGATTAAGAAAGATAGGTCGAAGAAAAGGACACAGCCTGGGCAGAAGGGAAAATTGTTAAAGACCATCTGCCTTCAGATAGAAACACTTTTTTGTTGTTTTCCAGGTGTATTGCCTAGCTTAAAATGGCTAGGCAGTACAATTCACTGCAATTCACCGGTTTGACTAGTCTGTACTATTTATAGGAGGAGACCTCAGGAGCAGACCTAGTACCGCTAGAGAGACTTTATTTACCTCCGGGTCTGGGAACACCTAGGGATCTTCCTACTAGCTGCATTTCTATTGAGTATAGAATTGTGCAATTTGACATTTTAAAAATAAAATTTCTTAATGGAAACACAAATTAAGAAAACAGTCATTTTTTGATCAAAAATGTTGGAGCGATGAGGGAGGTTTTTTTTAATCAATATTGGTTATATTTCACAAAACTGCAATGGAAACACTTTTTTTTTTTGCATCAAACGAGTCATATGATCAACAACCGGATGTAACCAAGAAGAAAAAGTCCACAGGAAGTGGTAGAAGGATGATGGCATGTTTTTTAATGACCTATCATTCATTCATGTGACTTTAATTGCGTTTCTTATTTAATGGAAACTTTGTTTTTTTAACTTTAGCAGAATATTGACAAAGTTCCATTTGTAATTGAAATGCAGCGAGAGTGAGCAGAAGTCTGGTTAAGTAGAAAGCTGTTTGGGTGTCCAACGTTGATCTGATGTACCTGGGACCAGATCTCAATAAAACAGAAGACACTGAATGAAAAGGTATTTATTTTGCTCAGTCAAATTGGTGAAAAATGTTGAAGAAGCAGATTTCTTTTTTTTCTTTCTTTTTTTAACTCCGAAGTGGCAAAATGTTGCTTGTTTGTTGCCAGTTGTCATCCATTTACTCTTATGGTACTGTCTGAATGTTCAAACTTTAACCCAAGTGCTTTATTGCTAATATCTAGACTCCTGTTAAAAAAAAAAACTTCAAAAATTAAATAGGTTATCTGAAAGGCCAAGTAGACCAATTTCCTACAGGAAATTCTTTCCTTTAGGGTTCACCAAAACAAGAATGCTTCAAATCATCTCTACCCTGTTAAACCAAAAATCATAACCTCTACCTCCCTGTTTATTTTGGAATGGACAGGAAATGTGGGAGATTTAAAACGGCATACCTAAATCGGAGGCAGTTGCATTGGGTTTTATTGCATTTGGTCATGCGGGGCCTAGATGACCAAGAAAAGAGCACAAAGGAAATTCATGCACATATTTTGAAATGCCTGTCACACACATGCTAAGTTTCAGTAATAGATATTATCCTTGGTTTATTTCATCCAAGCACAGCTTTGAAGCTAAGCTAAATGAACCTCCACACATACACACAAAACACTCTTTAAACACTATATACATCTGAATGATTTTCTACTCTCTGATGTGGCCCTTCTACACTTTAATTAGCACAGAGCAGTGGTGATAGAGCTATAAACATATTTTATGCCTTATTCAATAGAAACCTACAAACTGAAAAATCAAATCTAAGACATGGGGAGTGAGCTTAGCCTCACAAAAAATCTGAAGTAAATCAGTTTCAGTGGTTGCTTCCTGAGAACTACTTTGGTTGTTGGCCAAAAACGCCAATCAGATGAATAAACTCAAACAATCTGGAATAACAAACCACTTATACCACAACCAAGGGCATAGGAACAAGTCTGTTATTGGGGGGGACGCATATTGGAAATCTAACAGATCAGTAAACAGCTTGAGCAGAAATGTCAATTGGGCCAACAACACGTTAGTAACGTGTTACTCTAATCTGGCCCCTTGTTTCAGTAACAAGTATTCTAACACGTTACTGTTTACAATCCAATAATCAGATTAAAGTTATGCATCTACATGACTGTCATTCCAGAACTGAACATTCACTTTATCATTTGCCTCGCAACTAGCAAGCTAAATACTCTGGTAGCACACACAAGCTACCAGATTCTGATATATTTTATTGGTCAAAAGACATTTGGTCAATGGTCAAAATGCATTGATACAAGTTGACTAGCCTAGTTTTTCTAGTGTGGAAGATGTTGTACCACACCTTAACACCGCACCTACCACGTTTGGCATTGGTAGAGAAGATTTTTTTGTGAGTGCAACACACAAATGTGATTTCCTTACCAATTTGGCACTATCTAGGGGTAAATAAAAATACTTTATCACCAATGACCACTATTAAAACAAAGTAAAAAAAAAAAGAAATTCTTTTTTCTGTCTATGTAACTTTTTGAAAATGTATCATTTAGTGCCTAAACAAACAAATCATATTTAATTTTATTAATTAGATGAAATATTACTAATTGAATGTCATGAAAACTTCCTAAACTGCTGTCAGGAAAAGGAATACAGGACAAACTGAATCAGCCCACAAAGAGAATCAAGACAGGCCAAGTACACGCATCACTTGTCTGTGTCGAGGCAACACGCTGGGAAACTTTGGGCTTCCTGGGAGGTTCTGGCTTGCTTTGAATATAATAAAAGACCTACAGTATCAAGGAACAGAGCAGAGAAGAAACCTGAAGAGAGAATAAAAAAGAAAGATAATCATCTCGAAAAACATCAAGTGCAGCAAAGAAAAGTAATTTTCACCAAGAATGCTCATGTGGGGAACATACACACTAACACACATATTTGTAAAAGCTTAGAGCTGATGCTTGGATACGATTTGCTTTGCCTATATGTGGAACCATCAGGGATACACAAGTTCCAACTTGCAAAAAAAAAAATTTGGACACAGGAAGACACATACTTAGCAAAGTTTCAACTCACAAAAAAAGAGAATCACTAATTCAAAAACAGACACCAGCAGCACAGAATGCTCAGAAAGGCAAAGTCAGCTTCCCAGGAGAAATTACCTACTTTCTGACACACACAGATGTATGCATCATTTAAAATAAAAAGGAAGATGGCAAAAAGGTAAGCTCACGATAGCGGAAGCGACAAAAAAAAAGACTAGCGAAAAAATTTTTTTTGGAAGAGAATGGTTCTTAAGAACATGTATCAAAGAATGTTTGACATACAAACTTTTTGACAAATTTAGGCCCTCTCAATATATACACCACACAGTTAAGGAAAACAATTCTTAACAGTTTCACACTTTCTCTTGTCTTTCTCTTGGCGTTCTCTGACAACTCATGAAGTTTTCTCTTAGTGGTTGTCCTGCATATTAGTGATACTATTTCTTAGTCAGATCACATATGACCTGACTAGAAATGGTGACAAGTGGGAGGAGTTTCTTCCAAACCATGAGGGCAAATCATTTGTCAATCAGTGGAGGTGTGACTTTAGATCAGCGACAAATTACCAAAGTGATCCATGTTTGTAATGCCATTAGGTGTTGATAAATATGCAACAGAGAAAATTATAAACTAATGGAGCCTGCCGAATGGTTAATGGACAGCATGTATTTTGTGATATTCAGCCAATTCGCTTATTTATTTTAGTCTGTGTTGTGTTATCTAGCCCTCTCAGTCTTGTTACAGTTCAGTTTACATGTGTATTTCTCCATGTCCATGATCAGTTACTCCTCTGGTGTTTTGCAAAGGTTTTTATGAGGCTAGAGCTGAACTCTTGTCCCTAAAATACCTTGCCAAAAGTGATGTTTGCTTGGTGTTGGATTGTATAACATATGACAGACTTTAAAGGAAGGATTAAAGGAGAAATGTACCAAGACATTATCGATGAGAATCCAGCAGTGTAAACAACTATGATCTAATCAAATAAATAAGTGAAGAATATGCCTCTAATGAATGTTACTTAGTTTGTATTGGACAATCTATTAAAATCGTTTTGATCTTACTCTGTCAACCTGAGATTATGAGATAAAAAGTTGTACTAAGACTTGAATCTTAGAACAGGAGTCCAACACAAGTCTCAAGACTTTAAGGCACAAATCTAGGTCAGGTCTTTTTTGTGTGTGACTTAAGTTTGACCTGAGACTTAAGAGTCTCAAACCTGAATCTCCATCTTTGGTTTATATCAAACAAAAACAACTGTAAATGTTAACCTTTAGTTCCACATTTATTCAATGGCATGAGCTGAGTAAATTCCTGGCAGACAATCTTAAAATTACATTTAGCACATCAAAACGGAGATTTACTGTTTTGTTTTTTTCATGCAGTGTAATCTGTTTCTATAGTTGGCTAGCTGATCTTTTCTTCTAAATTTTAAACCTCCTGGGGCACTGTAATGACCAGTTTTTTTCTCTTATGCTACATATCCATAAATGTGTTTCAAAGTATCTTTTTTTAACGCTTCACTTTTTCCTGACCTCTCTTAACCACCAGTTGTTTGCTAGGTTTTGAATTGCAAAGCACAAGTGAAGTGTTTTGTAGGTTAGCATTATATCACTTGTGTGAAGCCAATGCTACAGGTTTGCTCATTCAGCTTATAATTGAGAATGCATCAACTCTAATACACATTGTAAAGGAAAATGATTATTTAAGTGCTAAAATACTTACAACATGTGTAAAGGTATAGCTAACACTTTTATTGGAACAGTTTTCTGTTGAGCATGGGAGAGCTAACAATAGCAGACATTTAAACAAGCAGGGCTTTTTCCTCCCCCGCTGAAGACAGAGTAATAAATTTACATTCCGATAGGGGGCAAGAGACTTCTTGGCGCCTCTCCTCGTGCCAGACAGAGATGAGCACGAAGTGGCCAATACTGAGATAAGAACCAGACCTCTGAGCTGTATAGAGGAGTGTCCGGGGTTTCTTTGGGGCCGAAAACAGGTCTCTGATTGGTTGAACAACGGAACGCCTTCTTTGCATATATTAAAATACGGAAACTCCTCTTTGATATAAGATTACTACACGGAGCACGCGGAGAGAGTTTTTTCCATTTTTTCCTCTCCACGTTGGGCGCCGTTGTCTGTCTATGTGTTCTGTGTTCGTTTGTCTTCCCCTGGTGTGTCTTTATTTTATTTTTATGAGTTAATGCATATCTCTGTATCTCTGCAGCTTTGTTGATGAATTAAACTCTGTGATCTGTGACGTCAACACGCTGTGTTAGTTTCGTTTTAGCAGGACGCCGCCACTCGCCAAGGACTCGGGAGAAAAAAGAGGAAAGAGCCAAAACTTTTTGTCCAAAGCTAGCATTAAATGATCTTCTTCCTCAATAACATCATATAATATGATCCAAAAATCTAAATTGTGATGTGTAAAATAGATATAAAACAAATCAAATATTCTACATTGTAGATTTGTCACTGCAAAACCACAGTAAGTATATCACACATATAAAATTAATCAATAAAAAACTATGCTGGATTGCTCCTCTAAATTTTGTCAAAAAAAATCTAGACCTTTTCATAATTATGCAGAACCAAATCAAGGTTATGGTTTTCTGAAAGGCATTAGTTCATTTGCTGCAAATTGTGTTGGTACTTATGCATGTATTTACTTGTAGAACTAGCTAGCATCTAATGTGGTCAGATGTAAAACAGATGCAAGTCATACATACCTTTTAACTTTAAACCCATAAAGATGTTCCACAGTATTTCACAGTATTGAGGTTCTTGGTGTAGAAAAACTTTAAGAGGAGCATAAAAGAATCTAAAAAAGGAAAACACCCCAAGCCAACATACTTTTTAAAAAACAAATAAACTGGCACAATTATCAGTAATGTTCAATGTGTCATTTGCCATCTCAGACAGTCAAAAGACAGAGCGATTTAAAGTGCTTACTTGCAACGAGATGTCAGGCTTTGGTTGGAGCAGCACCTGTAACCTCAATAGACTTTCTAATCTTAAGATTAGTGGTTTGCAAATTATTTCTAACATTAGGTCAGTATCATTCAAACATTATCTCAGCTGCATTGTCCATCCACTTAGTTTGTTTATAAATGTAATGAAAGTCTCCGTTCAGCGTAATGCAGCAAGGTTTAGAAAATCTTGAAGAAAATATTCCTTTTTGTCCATTTATACATTGCAAACTGATTTAGCCACAAAAATACTGCAGTAGTCAATAAACTATAAGCATCTGCACGTTTTTAAGGAAAACTACTGTGGTGGATGTGGCGCATACAAATGTATTGATTTATACAAAATCAATACTACATATAGCCCATTTTGCATCAGCTATAGCAGGGAGTCTCTTGGGATACAGTATGTCTCCATAAGCTTGTCAAATTTATCCTCCGGGATTTATGCCCATTGCTTAAGGCAAAACTGCCCTCACTCACTTCAAGACCCTCTTCAGGATCTTCGGGTATACAGTAGCATTTAAGGTATGTAACAGTTTTAAACCCTGTTCAAAAACAGTCTCTGAACATTTATACTACTCTGCTGGATTTAATTGCTTGTTTCTTTAGTAGTATTTTCAATGATGAAATCATTTGTCGTTACTCCAATCAACTGTTCTTTCCATGCTGAAAGTGCAGCACCATGATGCCTCATGTTTGTTAAGATGTTAATTTATTCTTTTATGACCAAAAAGGTCAGTATGTTGGCCATGTGAGAATAGGAACTTCTTCTTCATATAGGGAGTCCTTAGAGGCTTCTACTTTAATTTTTTTTGGCCCATTTCCATAAATAGGAAATACAGAAGATCTTTGTAGAAGTGCTTCTGGATGGTCTGTAAAACCAACTACTAACTTTATGAAGCTAAACAGAAACATGTCAAACATGTTGAATATATTCTCAATGCATTGCTTGAATGTCAGTAATCTCTGACTCAATCACAGAAACAATGCATAAATATATGATTGAATGAATAATTTCCATAGGATTCTGTCTATCTAGGTCAGTTTACATCATGGTGTGATGTGTGTTCACATTTGTTTATCTGTAAGCTTATGTATGGGATATCTGAACACAGTAATGCTAATACAGATATACAGAAGTATATTAAACAGAAGACAGCACAGTCAATAACAGGAATGTAAGAGCCAGACTTTTTTATAGATAAAATGCAAACTTATTTTTGTCTCCTTGTTTCAAGGTACACCACAGGACCTGGAGTTATTAATAAAAAACTGTTTCAAATGTGCTCCTCATTGCTGTGTTGTAAAGCTTAAAACTCAAATACTTAGTGGAAGTGTATTTCTCTACCTCAGAGGGGTTTTTCATCCCTTCGGAAATCTACACTTCTCTAACATACTCTCTTAGACACACACATACACCCACATAGGGTCTTGGCATGCATAGCAGCAGCTATTTTTCTTGTTAATGTAGCATGTCGAATTTGCAGGGCGGTGGCGTGCAAATGAAAGGTTGCACGTCTCACTCGCTTGGCAATATGTATTTGATAAGAGCTGTAAATCAAGTAGTGTAGCCGAGCAGAGCCTGCAGGGACAGACAAAACATGTGTTAATGGAGAGAAGCTCTAAATTTCTGTGAATTACTATTTTGGTGCGAAGAATTAAGAGATAAGCTGACCAAAACAGAGGGTCACAAACGCATGAACATTCAAAATGAGGCTGACTATGAATCTGTAAACACAGGTAAACAAGGCAAAAACTTTTTTTAAAAGTCTGCTATCCTAATTTCCTAAATCCCACTGCCAATTACAAAGAAGCTTTAACCTCTTCCAGTAAAAAAAAAAAAAAAAATTATATATATATATATATATACACACATAAAAATACCGGTAGTACATGGGAATCATAATTTATCAACAAATCAAATAGTAGATAAAACAAAACAAATTTTTGTTTGAATTTGCTAACAATAAATAATAGGTCCCTTTTATACATGTGTAGGAAATAGTAACAGGTCTTGTGTGAGGAAGGGAGAGTGGGTGTCATTTCACTAGACAAAATGAGACTGTATCTGAAGTGCACTAATGGTGTGTGTGACTTCACAGTAAAATGAAAGAAGTGTTTACCTGTATGGTTGGCTTCATTTTTGGTGTGTACGGGTACTCTACAGGCACAGAAGGAGCATGTAGAAGGCGTATTGTTGAAGGTGTATTTACCCAAATGGGCAAAAGCACTAGGAGTCTATTTTGACAAGGTGAAGGTAATACTATCATTACTGTGCTCTGCCCAAAATAACTCTGTAATATCACAAAACCACTGGCAACCACTAGAGAGTAGAGATAAGATTTTACCAAGCACATTTACATGTTAGCCCTATGATTGACCCAAATGTTCAAGTTTAATCTTAATGAATCTTGCATCATGAATCAAAAACCGATAAGAACATTGGTCCTTGTATGGACAGGTAACAATACACACTCTTAAAAATATGTCTGAACATCATCACAGTGGTAGAGGAAAATAGACTAATATTTGGAGAAACAGCCTGAGAGGGTCTATGTGACCCTTATTTCTCATGAAGGGTAATAAGGCATCCAGATCAGGGCCGTTGCTCTTGTTTACCCCCCGTGATTGTTCTCAGTGGAGGGTAAAATAGTGCAGCACAGAGTTTTTAAAACATACTTTCAGCACTCTCAAAATACTGTTTTTAACCAAGATTCTGCTGTTTGAATGTTGCATTTTTGATTTGCCTGATGTATCAAGGCTGTTTTTTGACTTTGCAGAACTAATCACTTATATAGAATGCATAGAGCATAAATATAACCCAAACAAACAAAAAAAAATTACACATTGTACCAACTTATCAAATTACTTATATTCATAAAAAAAAACATAATTTATTTTGAAGCAAAGATGTATTTGTAAATATGACACTTGGTGCACATTTGTAAAAACAAATAATTTAAACCACAGCAAACTCAAAGTGTCTGAGTGTGTATTTACAAGGCAAAGATAAAGCTAGAGATGGAGAACAGTTCTTGTTATGTAGTAAATATAGCTGTTAGGGTGTGTGTGTGTGTTGGGGGTAATGGTTTTATTATCAAGTCAAGTCAGTTGTGTTGTGCTGTCTTGCTGAGTCCTGGTCAAAGCCAATTCCAGAAAATTGCTCTTTAAATCGCTTGTTGCTACATAGTGCTTAAGAAAAATGAAGGTTTTTCTGATTTAGTAGTGATGTAAAGATATGAATTCACTCTTCTTATAGATTTAGCTTATCAGAGTCTTGTGTTTCTACAATCATTGCTGATTTTCTTCACAAGGAGGTACATTTTCTGGGAGCTGTTTGGGTCCATTTAAGATACAAGGGTCAGACTGGGGGCAGCTGTTTGTTTCTTAGAGGACAGAAAGTCTTAAGCATTAACAGAACAGGATCACTGACTACAATTGTAGTATGTAATTATTTTTTAAGTTAATGTACCAGAAAGTTAAATATATATGTTGTTATATGTTGAGTTGCTCTCTTGTGTTGATAGAAGTGATTTATAAATACATTTTGTCTCTTAATTGCATTTTTATTAGCTTTACCTAAATGCATTCTTGAATTGATGTAAGGTATAAGGAATTGAGAGATTGACAGTTTTTGTCACTATAGATGGTTTTCTTCAGAACAGTATATTTAAATAGGAATCAGAGTTTACAGGAGTGGAACTAGATACCTCTTTATCTGCAGTGAAACCCCCATAATTCCCATAACCTTTGTTTATTCAGACAGATTCAGGGCTAAGTGTCCAAGAGTCAGCCAATAGGATTTCCCTTTGGAGCCAAAAATCTGGAATCTGGAATCTAAATTCCAGAAGTCAAGCTACCACTAATAACATTCAGTCCAGACTATATCGACATCTGTCTCATTTAGGTTGTCAGCTGTTTTGCTCAGTGTTAACTGAGCATGCTTTTTCCATCCTCAGATTCACAAGCACTGGTGGCTGAGACACTGATTCCTGTCCATATCGATCACATCTTCCCCACAGGCCCTACTAAATGCATAACATCTTCACTCAACACACTTTGAAAAATGGTGGGAAATATGCCATGTAATTTGGGATTTAATGTAAACTTTATCACAGATCTCTCATTTTATACATATTTGTTAAAATCCTGTGAGATACAAAGCGTTATCTTAATTAACTTTAAATGTAAGTGCTTGTTTAAATAAGGACAACTGCTTTGGCTTCCCAGGGGGGCAGCTCATAGATACAGTACTATGTAATATGGAGTCCAACAAAGTAGTTATGCCTGTAACATCAGGTTTTCTGTGAAGTACTGTCTTAAAAACATTATTCAATCAAAAATTCAAAAAATATGTTGAACTTTAAATTCTTACAATGCTAATGTAAGAAAACTTCACTACCATTAGACTTAAGAGCTGTAAGACTCAGATTTTCTTTTTTTGTTGTTGCTGGTGGGCTTTTAATTTCTTACCCATGACAGACCCACAACTTGTTGTAGGAACTATATCAAATTTGTTTTGTAGGAGGCCCTGCTTGGGTTTCCCTATAATAACAAGGGAAAAGTTAATCCTGGTTAACTCTCCCCTCCAGTTTTCACTTGTCTAGTGCACAAAACTTTTTATATTTTAAGTGATGGTGTTCAGACATATATTTGCAAGAAAAGGTAACTCAGGTTTCAGTAAAGGATTCAAGTTGCACTTAAGATACAAAATATGTTTAAACTTGACTGAGACTCATTGTGTTCTTGGATTTAATCTGTGACTATCTGTTTGTAATGTAATCAGGAACGAAACAAGCCAATGTGCAAGGTACGAACCTCAGCCCTGATAAGTGATGTGATTCATGTGCATATTCTCTTGAGAATGATGTTCACAGATCTTAAATGAGCCGTTAATGATTTACACTATAAGGTTAATCTTAGTTGCCCTGCGACAGACTGGCGACCTGTCCAGGGCGTACCCCGCCTCCCGCCTGGAACGTAGCTGGAGATGGGCACCGGCACCCCTCCCGACCCCATTAGGGACAAGGGTGAACAGACAATGGATGGATGGATGGATGGGTTAATCTTAGCTGTAGTTTTTTATAATGATGGCCACACTCATGTATTATCCAGTAATCTCTGGACATTGGATGGCATAACAAAATAAATCAACTTACCTCTGAACTCTTTTTTTTTTTCACGTTGTTAAGCCAGCTATGTTTTTTTGGGAGGGTTAAAATTAACTTCTCAAAGCACAGAAAACAATCCTATGAAAAATAATACATTTCTCCCTTTATTTTGTTATTATATGAGTTCTAGCTCACTGGAGAGATTTAAAAGTATGTTTTCAACAGATTACGACCCTTTTAGAAATTTGTGATTTCTACATAGTAGTTATGATTATGAATAAGACTGTATTTTGTTTTACGTTTATTCACCTACAATCTGCAACAATCAGGTATTGTTTGACTTCATAGAGAGAATAAATAACCAAGCAATCTTCTGTAAGACCTTTATGGTTAATCTTCACTCTCAGACGTTTAATTGTGGTCTGCCTACTTTCAAACAAGGAGGTAGACCCTTTGGTTAAAGAGCGTCTCTGTTGTAGAACATCATCAAATTTTCTTTTACTAGTTCAGCCAGGTACTGATATGGCTGGTCTTGGTTATTTTCTATTCATAAGGACATCACCTTACTCTGCTCTCTTTTTTTTCCCATTTGTTCTCCATAATTGTGTTTTTCTTTTCCGATTGCATGCTGGTATTTTTGGTGATTTTGTTCCATGTTCCTTCACTGTCTGGAGTTTAAAAATGTCTCTTGCTGTTTAATGGGAGTTCTCCTCGCTGCAGTCACCAACTGCCCTAGATGTGTGCTTAGCATGGGTGAATTAATCAAAACAATTATTGATTACACTCTATACTCTTTCTTAGATAAAGCACCCCGAATAACAGTTTATTATTACACAAAACTGATTTCTGACTGTACTTGGGCTCAAACGCTTTAATTAATTAAAGACTGTTAAATAAGAAATCAAAAAGCTTCCAGTTTTCAGTTGTGTCTTTATTGGTTGCTATAAACCATGTTTAAATGAGGACAATTATCATAAATAAAAAATAAGAAGGAAAACCTTCTACTGGCGCATTTTCCATATGCGTACTTAATTGCTGCCCACTGGTTTTGCTACTTGCAAGTACAAAGCAAAAAAATCTAAAAGTATTCAGCTGCTTTTTTCCTTTGCTCTGACATCAGATGGAAACCCTTTACATATCTGTCTTTAAAAACATACTAAGATGTGAAATGATTCAAGTCTCAATAAGCCTGCTTATTTTAATGACCAATTAAAGCTAAATTTACTTTAAAAAGTAAAACAAAAAAAGAAATTAAAAAGAACATAGAACCCAGCAAATATTTTTTGGTAGGACAGTGCACCATCATAAATTAATACCATCAATGAACATGCCAGCACTAATGGGTACCTGGACTTAGAGACTTTATTCAATATTTAAAAAAGCCTTAACTTATGGTAATTTGAAACAGTATTGTAAGGGTAAGAAAACTTATAGATAAGACAATATGTTAGGATACTAAGGTATTATAAGGCATTTATTGATCTGAATATACAGTTAATTATCACTGTAATTAACTGCATATTCCAATAAGGTTTTTTTTAAAAACCTATTGGTTTTAAGAAATCCCCCTGACCAGTTTTGGTAACTTTTGACAGCTGTACTGTATTTGAATATTTCAAAATCCCTTTTTCATACAGCTTAGCAGTAGTAAATCTCCTTTCACAAAAGAGTAAAAGAACAATTAAAATCAAAAGACAATGGAGTTAACAGAGTCTTGGAGAGGTTTGCGAGCATAAGAAAACTATAGTAATGAGCCTGTGATGTGATGGCATATCTTGGTCCTGGTGCTTATGAAGATGATTGGTAGCTTATCAACTCTGGGAGTTTATCAATTAACAATGATCAACAATTGATTCTTTGATTAGAGCTCCCAATTAATCAAACAAGATCTTCTTTACAGATGGTACTGTGCTCCAAAATTATAGTTTCTGTTTTGTTTTCAACAGCTTCTGGCTAATCTGTTGTCTGTCCACCATTTTGGAAGCCTTTTCATTTTCAAAGTCCCATTAGCGGTCACTGCTGATTTTCCACCTAGTACAGAGATGAGACCTCTGTAATTACAGTGTCATCTGTAGCTTTTGTAATGGATGTGACATCTGTACAAACAAGGCTGTTTTCACAAAGTGCAGAAGGCTATGAATCTGTCCAGTTTAAAGGTGGGTCAGTACAATGCTGAAGTTTGATGTGCATGAAGAGGTCTTGGTGAGGGTTGATGTTTTGATTCAGTACGAAGACTGGTAACAGCCATCATGTTGTTTAATCTACAGAGCATTTTGTGTGTATTAAGCTGTGAAATAACATGACTGAGTGAGTGACCACTGCCAATTAGGCGCTATACTTCTAAGCAGCGTGTTATGGCGTCAGCAATAACCTCATGGTACATTAAAGAGCACCTCATAGATCTATCCTAAAATACATCTACAAATATAATTAAATAGTCACATTCCCCAGTCTTCTTCCTAAAACAACAACTTTTGGTTTTATTGAAGAATCAGATCAAATCCCCCTTTGCCATTGGTCGCATTTTAAAATGCTATAAAGTAGCAGTCTTGATAAATAGCTAGTCAAGCATATTGTTTCATTGTGAGAATATCGTGACAGAACATTTGAATTTGTATTTTTAATACCTAGGTCAATCTCCCCGTCCAGCATCCTTGATAGCAGCACCCTAGAGCTCAGGTTTAAATTATACCGTAAACTTCACATGTTATTTGTTATTCTGCCCTGCTCATTTACAATTTAGAAGAGACAAACAATTAAACACATGTATGGAAATACCAAAGGAGCAACAAAATACATTTAAAAATGGATAAAGGCAGTAATAGTTACCAATGCTGCAAAGTGCCACCACTGATTTGTCCTTAGCTTTTACAGATCAACTGTGTTGGTATTTTTTGATAATTTGATTTTATTACACTGTGACATTTCAAAAGTCAAGAAATCACTGAGGTTTTGGTCAGAGTAATTGGACAAAGCCGATATACAAAAAAATAATCATTCAAAAATGATCAAGTCTGTTATACATGTGGTGCTAAATAAAACCACTGTGACTTGATACTACAAAATGTGCACTTCAATTGAAAGTTATTTCAATATAGAAAACCTAGTGTACAATTTGACTTGAATGCAATATGGTACAAAACATCCTTGATATAAAGTAATTAGTTTTAGTGGGAATCAGCTCTGGAGTTTGTTTATTTGTAACTTTTTTTGGTGCTTTGGTTTCTTTTCACACAGAAAACTGCAAGCGAACTAAAACTTGTCACTACAAACAATTAAAGAATAAATAAACTGCTCAATGGTCCGGGTCGTCATTTAGCATGATTGTTGTGTTCACACCTACACAAACGAACCACACTAAAGGGGAAATGGACAAAAGACACCAGGTAGGAAAACTTTCAAGTTTTGTGTGGAAGTGAAGGTGATGAAGAAATACAGTAGGTCTGGAAGGGAAACTTGGCTAATTTGAGTTTTAAAAGCTGTGTACCGACATGACATTCTCTCATTATCAGAGGCAAAGTTAGGTTTGTTTTCATACATAATTATCCGTTTTTCAGCATGAATCATAATTTCAAACCAGAACTTTACCATCTTACAGTTGCTCATAAAAAAAGCTGATTCAGTGCTGATATAATATTTCTGAGGCAGATGGGGAACAAATTAATCTGATGTATTTGTAAAAAAAAAAAAAAAAGGTCAATACAACATTATTTTACACATAACATTGTCGATGAAAAACATTGAGAATCCTGGACCTACATATTATTTGCGCACTGAATAGCGTATGATTATGTATTTCACCTGGTAAAGACACTGTATTACTAATCAGACTAATGAGACCAACACACACTCACTTTTCAGCCTCAGACAACCTAAGGAGCATTTAGACATTAAAACACATGAATACAAATCACTTTTAGATGGAGAAAGTGATGCCAGTTTCAGCCTAAATACATTTGAAAACACAAATCTGGGTATTATGTTTATTGAAGAGGTTAAAGGATGAGAACAATGAAAAAGAGAGCAAGAAAAAGTTGTTGTGCAAGTACAAAAGAGTGTAGAAGTGTCATGATTGCCTTCACACTGGAATGGTCACGGAGGTCCCACAGACTGTTCAGCAGTCTTCATCTAATATGAAGGAGACCTAAGCAAATTATCAACCTTTATTCCCCCCTGACTTTTCAAGCTACTTACATTTTATCTGCATTTTTGCAATTTAAATGCCCCAAACAACCTCAAAATATGATCTAAAAAAATCCCATGAATTCAAAACAACTTTAGAGCTCAAAACAGAAGGAGGCTGGAAAGTGTTATTACTCTCACATAATGTTTTTAGTCAAAAAGGTCTTTCCTTCTGAAAAAATGGAACTATTAGCAACCATCAACTTGTGGGACTTCTCATTTTTTATTACAGCAAACTTGTATTTATTTTGGCATTTTTTTAGATACAGTAATGTGTCCAGAAGATAGTGATCAGTCAAAAATATTTATTGCTTTGGTAGAGGCTTCCCAGCCCATTTAAGTTATTTTTTTGATTAAGTTTAGTTTTTTCACAGTTGTTGCTGTTTTAAAATCCAATAGTTTAGGCTGTGATTTCAGTGACTAAGGTTTAAGTATAATATTTATTCCCTATGAAATTAATAAAATGGAGACCCTCGGTGCCCACTGATGAACATCGCAACATTTGGTTTGGTTTTCTTCATGAATTGGACTCCTCAGACTCATTATTCTTAAGAGACATTAACTATAACATTTGATGGATTGCCTCCATTTTTACATCTCATTATAGGAGAAAACTGATTTCTATCCTGTACATTCATTAATTCAATACTTCAAACAAAGACAGGTACAACTTTAGGAAAGAACCAGTAGGATCACTTTCACATTGTGGTGAAACTGTAGGTAGTATTCTGTACTGTCATTTGCACCATAAAATGTACAAAATGTCACCATGGTGTTGGCTAGTGACCTCCAATCTTATTCACAAGCACTTTGAAGCATGTTTATTTATTTACAACATACAGTGTACTCTGAAACAATAACACGTTTATAAATAAATATTGCAATCTGAACAATCTTACAGTTCTCCTTTTTGTAGTCGAATTCTTCACGACTGGTCACCTGAGCTTAACGAAGGTGAGGCAACCTCTGCCTGCTCCGTCTTCCAATCTCTGCCACTTATTCTTTTATATGTGCTATCATTCACCAGCAGACTATCCATTACTCGCTGTCTTTGTCCTTGGAATTCCTTTTCTTCCTCACCCTCCAGATGTCAATTTTAAATAAATAGAAACAGTGTCTAAAACAAAAGAATAATATATTCTCAAAATCTGAATAGACTTTTAAAATTAAAAGCTACAATTTAAAATATTTCTTGACTTTAAAAAAAAATAAAGAAAACATAATAAAAACATATTTATCAAAAAGTAGAAACAGAAGACGAAATATTTTTATGGTAACATGGAAAGTATGTTCCCTATATATCAAGTCATTTCTATTAGTTAGTCATTCCTTTTCAGTCATACTGTAATGTCATTTAGTACTTCCTGGTAACTCCGTGTAATACACAAACCTCTTCCAGCCAGGCTAGATGTCTTCATTCAGAGTTCTCATTACGTTTTTAGCCAGGTTTTGCAAAGTCCAAGCCATTTTCATTTTACTTCACCCTCCTTTTGGTTTGCAGAATGTATCTGACTGTGTTCCACAGTTTGTTCTAGTTCTGCTAAATCACAGACGAGGAGAGAGGCAAGGGGATATCACCATTGTTTCTGATGGGGAGAGAGCAGTCATTGGCTGCAGGGTTCACGAAATGAGGCCCCATTAAAAATGGCCAGTGTCCTTTCTTATTTTTAATTGTGCAAGAATAAAAACGTATGTCTTGGATCCAAGGATGAAACAGTCTCTCGTGACTTGTCCTTTTCAATCTCTCAGAGTTGTTGTTTGTAGAAAGAATGTGATTTCCTGAAAAAAGGTCTGATTTATCTGGACTGCTGACTAAAAAATTTGTTAATTTTCTGTTAAATACTTGAAATATATTTATATATATATTTTTAACTCGCATTATACTCATAAGTAATAACAAAATGAAATCGGGGAAATGATAAGTCAACATCTGTTGTTTTGTGATATCAGTGGTTGGTTAACCATTCAGGAGTCCTGGCAGGTAAATTGCTTATATTTTTAAATAGAATATTTACTCAACAGCCTTAGCCAACAATGGCAATAAATAAGTAAAAAAAAACAAAACAAAAAAAAAACTCAAAGACTTGTGACGTCATTACAAGATCAAAGTTTGTCAACATCTTTGTTCAAATGTATAGTGGCTTACAAAAGTTTGTCCATTAACATACCCTGAATCGATAATGTATGAATACAGTTGTTTACTGGTTTTCTGAAAGTAAACACTCATAACCAATAGTGACCATTGCTGATTTTTACACTATGATTTTCACAATAAGTAACACAAAACGAACTCTGAATGTTACTTATTGTTTGCTACTGTTACTTTTAGTGTGAGCTAGTGATGACTTTCTACTCTGCTTTGCTTTAGGGGAGCCAAAGGTTAGGAACCCTTAAGCTGTGTGTCCAAAACCTTTAGGTTATCACTATTTTTCATTTTACTGCTCTCACATTTTTCGCTTCACTTGACCCTTTATTAATCCACTGCAAAGGCATCACAGGTGAATTGTACTCTTTGTCCATCTTTTCTCCAGCCCACATCCTCTGCCTCTCTATTGCTCAGTTTCTCTCCCGGTCAGTCACAGATTGTCTTGCAGCCTCTCCATGTAGGTTCTGATTTCAGACTGACCCAGGTCCATATCCTGGCACACCCACTTAATGTCATCCTCATTACCATTGGTCACAAGAACTGAGGAGTTGACATACTGGCCACCACTACCCGAATTATCGCTGGGCAAAACGGTGGCAAAGGATGTAAATTTGACTCGTTTGCGCTTGGCAGCAGCAACTGCAGCTGCAGCCGCAGCTCTGGGGGAATTATTCAGATGCTCTGTTTGCCCAGTGGCATCTTTCCCACCAGTAGTGATTGCAGAAAGGCACTGATGGGGTTCTGGGATAGACCTAGGCAAGGTCTGTCCATGGGCCATTGCCCGCAGTCCACCTGTGCTGCCACTGCCACCACTTATTGTGCCCATGCCAGAACCTACACCCATTACCAAAGTGTTCCCAGCACCATTCAGTAGGTACTTGCTCTCCTCATATCCTCCTTCGTTTCTGTCAATGATGGTAGTGCATTCATCAGGTAGGCCCTGGCATTGGTCAGCATGGTCAGCTAAGAGGTCAGCCTCAGTGCCAAGCCACACCCAGTCATGGGCATGGTTCATGTTACCGCCTGCTTCCAGTACAGGAACCTGCTTGTGTCGGTACCTAAAGAAAAAAAGAGATGATAATTTGGCTTCAGTGAAGGGTAAATTAAGAAACAAGAAATTAATCCTATTTCTTCTGATTGTCAGAAATTTAGCTTGATTTTTTTGTATGTGGTAAGATTTTGTACTTTCAGTTTTTCAACAGATTTGTGTCAAAATTTTGAAACTCTGACTAATATCAACCTAAAATCTTGAGTGGTAAGATATAAGTAAGAGTATACCCATAGCTATCAAGATTAAGATATTGTGGTCTTAAAAGATTTATCTCTTTAAAGGGAGCTCTGTATTGCTCTCTGCATGCAAGTTGAATTTGTCTGGTAAACTCTTTTAAATTGATAGAGCCGGGGCATGCTGTGGTGGTGCAGGGGGTTAGCACACCCCACGTTTGGAGGCCTTAGTCCTCGACGCGGACATCGCGGGTTCGACTCTCGGTCCCGACGACCTTTGCCCCATGTCTTCCCTCCTTCCTGTCTGCCTACTGTCGAAAAAATACGAGCCACTAGCGTCGCAAAAAACTCTTCGGAGAAAAAAAGAAAAAAAATTGATAGAGCTTGACTACTTTTAGTATTTTTGTATTTCTGTTTGAGTCTCCTATTTTGAAGTATGAAAGAAAGTATTAAGATATTTAAATTGCCCTGTTATGTCAACACATAATTCAATTCATATCTAATATTCTTTTTAAAGGAAAATTAAATGACAAAATAAATCAAAGAAGTCATCACAACTGTTAAATTGTTTGTATTGGAGCACTCTTTTTTCAAGTCTTAAATAATCAGAGGGGATATTTGAGTTGTTAACATTTCAACTTTTCTGAAAAGTTGAAATGCTTTAAATTATAAATTTAGTTATAACCTTTACAGTTTATTACCTGAATGCAAAGCTGACACAGTTGATGAGGAAGACCAATATGGCCAGACAGAATACTCCCAGAAGAGCATACATCCCAATCTCCAGGTCTGACAGGCCTCTTGTGGTCTGGGTCAGCTCACCATTCCCAGTTCCTGGAACTTCCACTTGTACTGGATTCTTACTATAGTCCCCGCCTTGACCTGACCCTCCCCGACCGCTGTTGCCACCACCAGCGGCTCTTCCACCTGAAGCACGGTGGGTAACTGTGCTTTTAGTTGTTGTGCTAACCTGACAAATGGAAATTAAAACATTACAATGTTTCAGTTTTAGTTGCAAAAGTCAATAAATTTGTTAAAAATTATCTAATGTAAAGGAGAGGACTGTTATCCCAGTATAAAGCTTATTCTTTATTTAAAGCAGAAATTTTGAACTGTAACACTTCTGTAGGTGAGTTTTGACAGCATTAGGTAAACAGATAATCTGTGAAAAGATTGATTATCTCCACCTCCTCCCTGAGCTGCTATTCTGAAGTAAAGCACCGTTCCCAACCAAAAACAACCAGAGCCAGGAGGAGGTTCTCAGCGCTGTCAATCAATAGTGTGTACATGCTCCTCAATGTGCTGTTGGCATAGAAACAACTTATTGTTATATGAAAACCATTTATATATCATTGGTGGCTATGCTAACTAGCCTGAGCATTCACAACAGCCTCTGCTGGCTACAGCCTCGCTAGCAGAGGTGAGTACAAGAGGTGGGATAAGCAGCGCCACACAGCTTGTGATTGACAGCAAGAAAACCCTCGTCCTGGCTCTGATTGTTTGTTTCTAGTTAGCATGAGGAGAAGGCAGATTTTTTTCACAGATTATGTCTCATACCATCCTGTCACATCATAGTAACAGCTTCAACAAATATGTAAAACAATGTGCTTCATTAAAGTTACATACTGATGCTTTAATAGATAAAGACAGTAATTTCAGGAAAACATCCAAAATAATCTTCCCACCTTCCTCATAGCTCCTTCTTCTCGGTCCACAGCCACACTCTCGGAATTCCATTCCCCTCCATTATTTGTCCGTTGCTCACTGGTGCTGTTTTCTAACCCTCCACCATCCTCAGCTCCACCTCTCTCGTCGCTGTTTGCTCCAAACTTAACGACCACATTACCCACTCCAGATGCCAGCACACTCTTCCTCTTGGACTTCTGGCAAGTTTCAGAAATGACCATTTCCACACGAAACAGTGGACCCTGTCCATCTCCCTCAGCCACTATAATTGGCCAGTGCTGCTCCTATTTGACAATCCAATAGCAGGAAAATTAATAGACATGTTCTTGTTATGTTTGGATGAAGTGCCATAAAGGTTGTTTTAGATTTTTAAAAAGAAAGTGTTTTAACCTGATTGGTTACAGAGATGACATTCTCATCCAGTGAGACAGCTGAGAGAAGGAAGTCCTTGGGATCATAGATATCAAGAGGTGTCACTGAGCCATCACTGTAATGAATCCATGCACTAACCACAGCTTCCTGAATGTGAAAACCAAAACAGGATACATTAAGTTTCAGGGTATGCACAGACCAAATAAAGCAAAAATGTTTTCAAGGCATTATAGCCTCTGGCAGAAGGATAATGCACCAATAACTTTGGAGGATGTGAACCATAAATGGCAGTTGCAGTTGCTTTGGGGTTTGCTTGTAATTAATTGTGATTTTGGTGACCTAATAGTGCTGTCATCAATATAACTGAAATAAATAATACATTTTTACTCTTTGGACCAGATACAGAGAGACATATCTACTCTTCCACTGACTAACATTAAAGCAGCTGTATCCCATTTGACTCTGGGTCAAATCCCCGTCTCACCAATACTTGTCTTCACTAAATCATGCCAGCATGTTGCCATCTCAACCCCACCTGCTTCAGTTTCTGATATAGGGACAGAAACCATTTTAAACCCATGGAGATACCTGCTGAATGTAGTATTTTTGATAAACCTGGTAAAGTGATTTGGCCAGTAACCCTAGCTATAATTTTATGGCCAAAGTATTACAGATCACAAATAAAATTGGGAAAAATTACGGTAGCAGCATTCATCACTACTTAAAAAAAGACTGTGTATTCTCAGGTAAACACAAATAAAATATTTTAATTAAGTTTTCTTCAGTCATCTGACAGTCAGTATATGTGAATGCATAAATGTATTTGCAGAAGTAATTATTACCTGTTTAGGTGTGTGAAGCAGATCTGTAGCTGTAGTTGTTAGCTGTATTGCTTGGTAATTTCCAGGACTCGCTGTCATACTGAGAGACAAGGATGCAACCAGCTGGACTCCCAGGTCTGTTATTGTTACCTGCAGGAACAAATATAATTTATTAAACGATCTATAAAGGCTAGCAAAAAATCTTGGGCTTCCACATGTTCGCAATAAATACAATTAATAGACATGTTCTTGTTATGTTTGGATAACAAGAACATGTCTATTCTTTTACAAACAATTGAGTTTTTAAAAAACACGCAGTCATCTATTGGAAAATGATTAACAGAGAAGAATACAAGGGTGGGAGGAGGGGGGGAGGGAGTGGAGCCTTTCTTCCACCCTGCCGGGGGCAGGGTGTTCCTTCATCCTTTATGACGAAGGAACAGTGACATTATGTGCAACTTCAACTAAAACTAGAGTGATTTCAGTTATGTAGTTGATATATATAACACATATTTTATCTTCACTTTTTCAGTGTTATTTTTCATGTCCACATTAAACCTGTGAGTTTATAAAAATTACACTTTGAATCGGCTTTGTTCCTTTATTACTTGACCTTGTCATTTCTGAAAATTAAAACTGCTTGATTGACAGATCTGTATAAAAACATAATGTTTCTGTTCTATGTTTCTACAGTATGTCATCATGGGGAATACCAGCACTTATTTTATTCAACTTAAATCACTTCTAAAAAGAAAAATGTAATAATGATCCAGCAACATAGTAACAAAAAACATGACAGCAGCTAAACTAATTTACATGTTACTCTACCTTGTCATCCAGAACTGTCACAGTCTTCTCTGCCAGTATAGAATCAGACAAAGGGGACAAGACCTGCAACGAATCATAAAATGAACATAAATTTTACTGTAAAGTGTGAAAACATGAATCTAAAACTACCTTTACATTTTTTAAGGATTTTCTTTGGGCTCTGGTGGCCTTTATTGAGCAGTAAATCTGCACCAACTAGAGAAGGAGAGAGAAGGAGAAGGGGGAAGACTTGCAGCAAATGGTCCAACACCAAGAATGTAACCCAGAATAGCTATGCTTTAAGTTAGTTTCAAATATAAAATACTAAGGATCACTTTGAATCCTTGGTGGATATTTTTACAGTGGGCAGATTTAAATATTGAACCTGGAACAAACAAGGAAGAATAGATAGGAAAGAATAAAGGACACCAATCCTAATTTTCATTTTCCTACTTATTCAGACTTTGAAAATACTGTAATCAAATACCATTCTTTTTCAGACTGTGTAGGGAAGCAGGCTGAAATAACTTCTTCCACTTATGCTGTCAGAATTGGCAAGATGCTTTATAGTCTGTTATTACTAACCATGTCCAAAACAAGCACGTAAACAGACATGAATAAACAGGATCCTTTCATAACTGATTAGATTATCTGTGTAAAGACTGGAATGTGTTACATTTAAATTTAGTTGACATTCGAATCTCACAGTTGCTTTCAATTTATATTACAAAAAAAAACTTATAGTGAGAAAAATGTGCACACAGTACCTGACACAAACACACATCAGCTGTGCTCTCGCAGGTTAGCATTCAACTAAGTCAACAGGGCCAAAAGCAAAACAAGCAAAAGAAAAAGTGGGTGGATGAAAAGAGAATAAAAACAAGCAGTGAGCAAGAGAGGGTAATATATAGAGCAGGTGTCAGAGCAAGAAAGACAATGACAAATAGCGGTGGACAGAATATGAGAGAGGGCAAAGGCAAGGAGCATGAAATATTGGGATACAAGAAGAGAGGGAAAGCAGAAGACGGACAGTGACAGAGATTAGGAGCCTCGTGCTGGAGTGTACTCCTCCGCCTGAGGACAGGCAGATCTGATTGGTGTACAAAGAAAATCTCTCACTGAACGTTTCGATGTGTCAAATTCAATCCTACCCTCGGTGAGGTAAAGAAAAAAAATTAATGATTGACATGTATGGGATTGCACCGCAAGACTGAGAATGAGCCTGTGAGAGGAAGAAACTGGGGGAGGGGACTAAGGAAAGAGAGATGGGCAATAGAGGAAGAATTGGGGCTCAGGGAGTCTTAGCTGGGGAGGTAAAATTGAAATGTCAAACTATCAAATGGTGGCTGTCGACACCGGCATGTAGAAAGAGAGAGTGCTGGGTAAATTCTCTCTCCTGGCTCCAAAACCGCACACAGCTGCCTATAAATGTGCATCTGTACGTATGTGTTTGCGTCCCAAGTTGGCTTGATTGAAACATACGCTCAGCTGTTTCCAGAAAGTCCCCTGTGTTTCTTTTAAACTCAGCGCCAACCTATTTAACAAACACACCACTTGTTTAAGAGCTTCCATGCATGTGAATGAACTTAAAAACATCGATGTTTTAAAAAATATGTTTTTACATACAGTGCCTTGCAGAAGTGTTCTTGACCTCATATTTTGCTATGATACATTGCAAACTGATGCATTTTTATTTTGATTTTACTGACCAACACAAAGTCATTCATATTTATAAAACTGAAGGAAATCTGGAGGAGCTGCAAAGATTCACAGCTCCTTTGAGATAACTGATAAACAGGACTAAATATATTAGCTCGACAAACCTGGCTTCTACAGATGAAGGGTAAGAATAAAGCTATTATTGAATGAAAACAAAAAAAATGTCCTTTATTATTTTTGCATGCATGTTGTTTGAAAAAATGCTTGTTTTTCAAATAACAAGCATTTGAAAAAAGGGGGTATTGTCAGTTATGACCAAAAGCTGAACTTAAGACTTAAATGAACCTACAACAAAAGTTTTGCAAAGAAGAATAGTGTAAATGTCTGTCTCAAGACGTGTCAATATCTAGTAGAGATATTCCCAAAAAGACTTCCAGCTGTAAACACAACAATAGATTTTTCCACAAAGGTAATAATTCAAATGGGCTGAATCTAAAAGGATGAGACCTTTTTCACATTTGTGTTTATATATTTTTGGAAACAATGTATCATTTTCTTTCCATGTTATAATTATGGATTACTTTGTGTTGGTGTATTACATAAAATCTCAATTCATCATAGTTTGTGGTTGTGAAAAATTTCAAAGGTTATGAACGGTCTTGTAGGCAATACTCTGACTGGATGGACTATCAAACAGCCTACTGGACTGTATTATATGTGGTTTTGCGGTGACGTAAAGCCTATAAAGGCCAGACTGTTCAAATGCAGCCGATGCACAAATGTTTTCAATGTCTGCAAATGTAGACCTACAAAATATCACACCAAGATGTCAAGGCTAAATCCACAATAGTTAATTGGGGCTAATTGTGGAGTAAGCAAGCAAAGAGGCTTGCTGTTAGATATGAAATAGAGAGAAAGGGGAGTGTGTTTACTGCATAAGAGTGCTTTGCACTGCAAGGTGAAGGGCTAAATTACAACGTGCTTGACAAAATCAGAAATGTTCAGCTGACTGTTCCTGGAATTTGTGATGAATTCCCTGATTTTGGAATATATTTCAAAACCATTGTCCACCAAGCAGTTCCAATAAGCAGTGACTAAAGCAGAAAGTTCACGTTCAGGAAATGTATATTGGAAGACATTGTATTTTGCAGAGAAAATAAAATGCTACTCACTTGTATAGTAGTAATGCCTAGGTCACGTCCCATTAAAATATGCCCATCTACAAGCCTAGCAATGCGTGGCTCTTCAACCTGTTTTATAGAAACAGAAAGCCCAGATGTAACTTTCATTCTCATCTGTGTGCTAGGCCCTCTTTTTCACTGTAACATTATGTACAGCTAAACCTATTTCATATCATTGTAATAATTTAATTTGACACATATGCTTCTTCTGATCAGAAGTAGTATAATATTTTGCTGTAGCCCAGGTAGAGCCCTAACTATTAGGGTGATGGGAAGAAATCCTTATATTTACTTAGGGGTATGAATATGAATAAATTAATGATTTATTAATAAATAAATCAATAATTTATTTTTCTATATATTATTGTAGAATATATTGTAGATTATATTCTACGTTAATTAACTATTAATGATCATTTTCCACACTTACCTTCAATTGTTCCAAGACCAAAGGAGTGATATCAGCTTGCCAGTCAGTACCCAACATGTAAACCATCTCCCCTCTAGGGTCAGATGGTTCAGCAACAAAATGAGTGAGAACTCGCACCAAAGCATACTGGTACTGGAAAGTGGAGAAGGAGAGTAAGGTTTAGTGGACATGGGTTGAGGTCATTCACCCAAACCCCCTCCAACTCATTGATGACCTAATCAATAAAGTTGCAAGTTGATGCACAAGAAAACTGTACTATTTTAAAGCATATGTATTACATAAATTCTGAATCAGAAGCAGATTTTTTGGTGTCATCTACAAGCATTATTGTAAAAAAACCCCCAAAAAAACCCCCAATCCCATTTACCTCCTCCACTGCACAAGTAAATTCATGACATTTTCCTAATATTTAAATATAAATAAACAAAAAAAACCCACCACATTAAATTAAATTAAAAACTGCTAATTGCATATTATATTCTACAAAACTCTATTAAACAAAAACAAACAAAAAAACACATAAAAACTGCCTGTAAGAGCATGACTCAAAGAAATTCAATCAAATGGTACCTGTAGGGTGCAGCCTTTACCCTTTCTGTCATCATCTTCATCATCCTCGCTGTCCCTGGTGGGTCTGTGAGAACAGAAGAAGATAAATGAGATTGAAAATTGAAAGAGGATGAGATAATCTGGTAATTAAAAGCCCTTCCAATACTCTAAATGTAGCTCCAGCTAATCCATACCAAACACTCTCCTTATAATAAGACTTTCAGTCAACAGAAAGCTAATTTAATTTCTAATTATTAATTACATTTACACATACTGCCTGAACAGTATATTTCTTGGTATTGCTGATCTTTGTGTGTTCAATGTAACCCAAAATAAGAGATTGTCTTTACTGTGTTCTTTAGTTGGAAACATCTTAGGTTTTTGGTCAGACACTTGTCTGCCAATAACATATTTAAAGAAAATTTTGACAATGCACATTTATTAAATGTAGTAAAAGATAAGGTCAAATTTTTTCTTGTGCACAACCACACCAATTATTGCTAGTGAAACAGGATTAGTTGAACAATAAATAACTGTAGTTCTGAATATTTATGTTTGTTCATTCAACAAACAGAAAAAAAGTAAACTAGTGTACACCTGATGCATTTATTAAACCAGCCAGAAATACCTTTTTTCTGGAACCAGAATCCAACTGAGCACTCTTGTGCTCTTGCAGACAGGGTTAATGGGTCATACAGTTTCCAGATGCTCAGTTTTGTTCTGTTTTTGTTTGGTTTTCAACCTGAAAAGCACATAACCTCCAATAATATGTTTGAAGGGACCCATAACAATTTGTAGTGGGGAAGAAGTGCAGTATGAGTAGCAAATCCTCAACTAAGAGTTTTTAGAATATTCTATTAAGTGTTGGAAAATTTGTAGTCTTTTCTCCAGATTCTCTTATAGAGTTTCAACTCCCAAATAGGGACAACATCTTCCTTCTCTGCCTCCCTCTGTGAAATATCCAGCCAGCACTCAGAACTGCATCTGAGTCTCATAACTGTCCTTGTTCCAGTGTTGCTCTGGTAATATTACACAAATTCTTATTCCATTTCCCAGAGTCCCAGTCGCACATGTGCTTGCAAGAATGTCCCTAATAGTTCTTGTGTTTTACTCAGAGAGAGTGTGGTTAGGGATATGGGGTGTGTGTGCGCGTGTGTGAAACAGCCTGAGCACATTGGTTGGTGGCCACCTGAGCAAAAATTGGCAAATTGAAAAATAGGCCCAGCCGAGTAGAGTGGAAAGATGGTGATATGGGAATAACACAAAGCACATCAGTGATGGAGTTCATAGATACATATGTGTATATACAAATGCGTAAAATATATACTGTGCAGGTAGAGATGGACAATAGGAAAGGAAATTTGACCCAGCAATAACTGTAGATTTTTATCCTAAGAGGTTCAAGTGATGAGAAGATCACACACACACTGAAAACTATAAAATACATAAACGATAAAAGCTGGAAATTGGTATGTAAAATGTGATGATGGTGTAACAATCCTCTAGACTTTACTGTTTCAGTAATTTCTGATCTAGTAGAGTAATGCATGATGCTGATCAAAACATTTTTTATCTGGCATATAAAACTATTATATTTATGTGTATTGTTATGCTTTTATAGTTAAACCAGATGTTTACATTCTCTGTGTAAAATGACACAGTCTTCTGTTCCATGTCGGTTCTCAAGCGCCAGTGTCCTGCATGTTTCAGAAGTTTCTCTGATTCAGCACACCTGAGTCAAATGATTTGGTAGTTGACATGTTCCTGGAGAATTTTATGACATGCTGGGGAGCTAATTGAGCTATTTAAATCAGCTGTATTGGAGCAGGAACACACCTAAAACATGCAGGACAGCAGCCTTCGAGGACTGACTTTGGATATCCATGGTTTACACTGCAAAACAGATAATTAAAAAATAACGAATACTTAGCCTAGCCTTTTTGACCTACATTTCCAGTCAGGGAATGGTTTAGAATAATGGAGAAAAAGATGGTTGAAGTGAAAGCTAACACATGACACTTCACGGTATGTGAAAAGGTTAAAGTTTATGGGTAGTTTCCCCATCTTGAGGTGAGGCCTGGGTGCTGAAGATAAGGATGCATTGTCTTCCGGTTTTTGCAGAGCTGAAGAGACCTCCGTTCAATGTTTGTGTAAATGTGTGTGAAGAAGCATAAATAGTGAGAATGTTTGAGTTATTAGCCTTATGACTTACGCATCGTACCTCATTGTCTTCTCCTTGATGATAAAGCCTTGAAATGAACATTTGCGAGTATGCCTCTGACTTGATTCTGCCTTGAATTTTTCTTTAATGGTAATTTTCCTTACAGAACTGTTCAATTATCTGCAATCTTTTTCTGTCTTTATTAATTAACAAACGTTTAAGTCTAATGAGAGCAAAAATATGACAAAAGCATTTTCAAACTACCAATTCTCAGTGCTGGTGTTACCTGTTCAGAAAAATATTTATAAAACCTTTTTTTATCCATGATAAAATGAATGACAAACCGAGGAAGCAGAATGCCATCTGACAGAGCAATTGCTTTTGCAGCCTGAATGTGAGGATTTTGTGTGAAATGCATTGCATTTTGAGGAACTAACAGATCCAAATGCTTTCATCCTCCACAGTGGGATCCTCACCCCCCACATCACTCACTCCCTGAGGTCAGACAGGTAAATTACCTCTTGTTGGTGGTGATCGGCACCCTCCAGCCTTTGACCTGGCTCAGCTCAGTATCTGACACATCTATCTGCAGGGGTAGCTTGGGAACCCAGACAGTGAGCAGCAGCTGAGCAGACAGGTGGAGGTAGGTGAAGTTTACTGCCAGGGACTGTCTACCCCGCATTTCTTTGCCGTTCACCAGAACCTGGTCGCAGTTTAAGGAAACCTGAAAAAGAGGAAGCGGAGAAAAGAAGATGAGAAATGAGTTTCCCTGATGTGTGAAGCAGCATGGGTGAAGGAGCTTCCATTTTACACTGAGATCGGTGATTTTCATTCAGCTGTAGCAATAGTAGACATTTATTTTGCTCACAACCCAGAAAAACCTTCCCTTACAATTTGCCTTTGTTCTAAAGGCAAATTCAAAATTTATCACACATTGCTTCCTCTTTTTATTCATCATTCCCAAAACTGACCATTACTATATAATAAAGCAGCATTTTGAGTTAAATTTCACATAATTTTTAACTCAGTGTTACAAATCAGCTGTTTTCCATAACTGACACAAGTATCATTTATATACATATTTTTTAAGTAGAACTGTGGTTTTGTTGTTGGGATTAACCTAGAAAAGTCTTTTTTGGGGGTGTAAATATAAACCAGTGCTCTTTCTGTACAGTGCAACGTTTCTGTGCTGGTGTCCTTACACAAACGTTTGATCTCTAAAGAGGTTAGCATTTTGTTCATCAAAGCCAAATCATTTCTGCTCTATAGGCTCGTACCTCTGAATATTTTTCAATTTAACTTTGCCTCTGTGTGCTCACGCTCGGCCAACATAAAAGGAAACGTGGCCGACTTATCTCCTTCCTGCTCCGTCTTTTCAGTTTCTCCTTTTCTTCTCCTATTTTTAACCTTATTTCTATCTATTCTAACATCCACAATTTTCCTATCCTGATCCTCTCTTTTACTTTTGTCTTCGCTGTGCCCTCCCCCATCTTTTCACAGTCTCCCTCTTCATCTTCCTTCCTTTCTAAAACCTGATTTACCGCTTGTTAACATCAAAGAGATGTTTGACTGTTGGTGCCCCAAACCATTTCTTCAAATCACTTTTTTTTATTTTCTAGGTATAAATGAGTGTAAAAAAAAAACTAGGCTACTGTAGTAGGGTTTGGTTTCCAATGAAGGTTTAGGGCAACAGAAGTCATGGGAGAGGACCTGCTTTAACTGGTGGTCAGGTGTGTAATTTAGTTCATAGGTTTGGTGAATTTGTTCAGTGACATTAGTCTCAGGTTAACCAGAAAAGTTTGAGGAAATATCTCCACAGCTTTTTGTAGGAGAGGCAAAAGGTGTCTCTCCAAAACCACTAAACATACCTTACAGTATACTAAAGGGTTGATGATGATATAAGGGCACTTTATTTTTACACATTTCCAGATTTGTCTGTTTTTTATGTTTTATTTTCAAAATCTAAAACAAAAACTTACTTGCTCAAGGAACCACAGAATTTCTAGCTCAATATTTGCAGTAATTTACTTGACTTTTATGCCTTTTCGAATGCAGCAACTACTTGCAAAAACTGCTGAGCATCCAAAAAAATAAAAGCCAGTCTTTGTTTTGATCATAAATTACTGAAAACCCAAAGGTGACAGAGAACCTGCAACTGCTGCCAGACATTTAATACTGCACATACTTTAAGTTAGCTTATTTAAAAGCCTGCTTTGTGCAAGTAAAAAGATGAAGAAATTATGCTAATTCTGTGAAACATCTAGGTTTGTCATGTCAATAGAGTCTGTGATGAGCCCCTGTTTTGTACAGTCTGTTATTGGAAAAATGGATGCAAATGTACATTAATCTACATTGTCAGTACAGAGTAGTGTTGGGCAGATCACTGTGAAAATGTAACTAGCCTCAATTGCAAGTTATTCTATTTAAAATGTAAAGCAACATAGCAATCACAAATAATTTATAAAAGTAATGTGATGAATAACATTTGGTTAAGAATTATGTAATTCTATAAAATTTGACTAAAAAAAAATCAACCCTCATGACTGATTGTTAATTATGTTTACATTTTTAAACCTGTCAGTGTTAAAAGTGATATTCAACAGTGTCAAACAACTCCTTCTGAAATCATTTCAACACATTCAAAAGATACGGTAACACTTTATTTGACAGGTTGTGAATAAGACCTGTTCATGACACTGTCATAAACATGACATAACACCTGTCATGAACTGAGTTAGTCTTCATGAATATTTATGACTGTCGTCATAAAGTGTCATTTGGTAAATCATGACACTTTTAATACAAAGTTGACATTATTCAAAATGTCTTTGTTATGACAACTTGACATTAACCAAGAAATCATGATCTGACATAAATTTGTTATAAAAGTATTACTGATTAAACTTTAAAAATTATGTAGCTTTATGTTATTAAAGCTAAAGTTGACATTAAAAAAGACAGGGTAAGTCAACTTTGCTGACATCTTTTGTGTTTGTCATAATCTTTGGGACTTGGTTTTGTATTTTGCTTTATTTTTAGGATTTGTCAGTCTGCTTTGTTTGTTTTGCTTTTCCCATGCCTTCAGACTGTCTTGGGATAAAAGTTCAGTTCACCAAACAGTCTATGGAGTTCCCCCATGTGGTCTTATCAATCAGAAGGTAATCTGTGTGAGTAAATCTTCATTAGTGCCATCCGAGCTTCTGCATAGCATAGAATGAGATAAAGTAAAATTATCAGGTAATTTCACTGATATCTAAATAGAGCTTGTGTATATTGTGGAGCTGTGGTCCGTGTGTTAGAGGAAGTATGGTGTCTCTGAGCTGCACCACGACTAAAAGAAACCTAACTTAGATAGAGATCATATTATGTTGTTCTGCAGTTTCAGATATGTGTACACAGCACTGGAGATATCAACTGATACCCTTTTAAAATAAATATTAATGCTTTGCTGTTTGTGTGTGTTTTCTCGGCAGAGTTATAGAACAAAAAGCCAAAATGTGCTCTGAGGCAATGCCAGATTCATGAAGTTGAAACATTCACAGTAACAGAAAAAATGTATGCATTTATATTCCCATACACATTAATGTCACACAGGAACGACTGGGGACAACGCTGCATGAGTGACAGTTTTAAAAATATGCTTTGAACCTTTTCTTGCTTTTAATTATTGAAATATTTTTGCGTCCATAATCCATAATCTTTTTTACAAATCAGGCAATGCCAGAAGAACACTTTAAAATATTTCAAATTTTCTGTAATTTTCCATTTCATCATTGTATCTGTTTAAAGCACATTTCCTCTGAGATTAATGCTCCTGTAAATGGTTTCTGTTTACTGAACTATTAGCACTTTTTCTACTGTAGGAAACAGCTAAGGAAAAACTGTTGTTGGTGACACCTTATAAGAAATTTTGCATATTGATTGACAATAAAATACAGATTGTCAATGTGCTGCACTTTATGACAGGCCTGTAAATTATTTTAATCAAATCTCACTTAAAAAATACTCCTACAGTTTCAATGCAACTTCTTTGCACTGCTGATGCAATCCATTCCATAATGCTTCTTCAATTCCAGAATGCAATTAAACTGGATAATAACCTCATAACTGCCTAGAGTTAACTTTGTTCTGTATTGAATTATTTTTCTGAGACTGCTTATTTTAGCTCTGAAAGCTAAAACAATTGGTGATCCGTTTTATTTTATTTTAGGTTCAACAAAAGACAGGGTCGGTTTACTCCTCTGTGATTTATACATAAATTGTCCCAAACTCACTCAGACTTTGCGAGATATATTTGGATAGTTTCCCTCAAACTACTCCATGACTGTGGATGATTATCCAAACTTAAAGATTGTGCAAACGTGAGTGGTGTTTGAAGACTAAGTGCTGAATCTCTGGCAAAATGGGGTCGAAAACGTATTATACAGCAGAACTACTGAGAATTTTGCCACTGTTGATTCTGAGAATTACTTATTTAAATTTTTCCCACTGGATAAAAGAAGTCAAAATAAAGGTTAGATTTTTTCTAAAATTTTCAGTTGGAGTAGGCCTATGTGTTATTGCAATAAAAGATGAATGTAATTTTAGGCTTTTTACACATGTTCACCAACGGAAACAACAAATTTGTGTACACAAATCTAAATGCAACACACAGCGTGTAATGTCTTTACAACCCACAAGCTGAGCTGCAGTTTTTAGGACACTGAAGAATGGATTTAAACTCGGAAAGAACAAGACAGAAAGGAGAGCAAAGGGAAAAGCAAAGCAAAAAAATAAATTAACAGAAGGAGAGAATGGCAAAGAATAGAAATGAAAAAAACAACTCAGAGAAAAAGTTGCAGAGAATGAGCAAAAAGTGTAGATCTCAGCAGTCAGGACTTGTTGAAAGAACAGGTCTGGAAAAACAGTCTTCACCCTCATCAAATACCACAAACAACTGAACAACAACAGAACAAACAATTGCTGAAAAGTTATTCAACATATCTGCAGTTCAAGAGATTGGAGAAAACCTAAATGTAAAAGTTTCTTAGCAGTTACACCTAGAAATGTTCAGTGTTTTTTTTCTTAAACCAATGAAAAACAAACAGATGTGTGATCAATAAGATGTTACATAAGAGTAAAAAGTATTAAAGTGTTTTTACTGTTTGTCTAAAAATGCTATTTTGTCCCCCTCTTTGTGGACTGAAAGTGTTGGAATTGCTTCAACTATAACAAAAGTTGGTCTTTAGAAGAAAAAAAACTGTAAACTATTCTCTTTTTGTAGAACTGCAAGGAAAAATGAAACATAGCAGGCCCATGTCTGTGTAAATCTTTCTATACTTGTTATTCAAGCTGTCTGTGAATGGATTTACTGTATGTACATGCTTAGATTTTAAATAGTGTGTCATGAGTTAAGTTACAAGATTATGTAGGCAGAAAGCTTGTTGTTGGTGTTGAGGTTAATTGATGGTCATGTCTCAATTTTTAATGCCAGAAGCAACGTGAAGGTTTCCCTGAACCATCTGTCACTGTTTGATAGGCGTAATGCATGACTTTGACAGACAGCATTACTTTTTTACCTAACAGAACTCTGACATTAATATTAAACATAATTTGCCTTGCAATTAACATTTTAAAATAAGTATCATTGGTAATTAACTACAGGCTAACAAGGTCAGTAGATTACCACACACTTTTATAAGAAAAAAAAAGCTGTTGCTAAAGTAATAGCAGTATAACGATTGTCCCACTAGTGGTTAATGTTTGTTTCAAAAATGACCTGATGGGAAAGACTATTGTGTGCAAGTTGTCCAAAAGGTAGCTTGCCTGCTACAAGCAAAGATGTCTCAAATGCTAATGTCTGTGTCCACAGATCATATTTCAAAAGAAGTTTTTTTTTCAAAAAAGTTACTTGAATGATCAGGGATTCCTAAAGCACTTGAAAGCTGAATGAGTATAACAGTGTTTTGCACCAATCTGGTGGTTGAATAACCTAAACAACATATGAAAAACAAGTATCTGTTATTGAGGTCATACGTCTATTTATTCAATAATTTGGCAGCTGAATTGAAAATGTTGCTATTTTGTCAATTTCCATTTTGTTTTTTTATAAAATGTGTTTAATTGCGACTAATTACAGACACTGCAGTTAAGTCGATTAAAAAAAAAAAAAAAAAAGAGTTCCACCACTTGATATCATGTAAAGAAACTACATTGGATTTCGTTTCAATCTATTAAATCTATGTTCTCCAGCCTAAAGGGAAAAAAATATCAGTGGACCCCTAATGCAATGTCCCCGAGCTCGACTTTTATTCATTCAATGAATTTGTGCAGCAGTCTGAGCAACAAAGAAGTTAAGTTAAAGATCGCAAGAAAACAATCTATAAAATATTTATATATTTTGGATTTTCTCATTCGTTTTAGTACATTTAGCACCTAATACCCAAACCACAGAATGTGTTAACTGTGCCCATCCTTCACTTAACTTTTCTTCCCATCCTTAAAATCTACCCAGAAGTCCCAAAACTCAGCCACCCACTCAAACCCATTGCCAACAACCTCCTTAGGCCAAGTCATTTATTTACATCTGTATTCATTTCCCTTTAAGCAAAGTGATCTGTCTGAATTTACAGTTACTTCTCTCTTCCTTCTGTCAATCTCTGTGTGAAATTTTCTCAGTTAGTCTGCATCAGATATACATTTTCTCAGTGTAAAGCCGTTCATCCATCTCCCCCACTCTCATGTTCCATTTCGCAAACTTTTCTTTGTATCCCCCTTCTTCATCCTCCACCTCTCCTCTCCACTTCTTTCCCCACTCATATCAGTGCCTTAAGCAATCCAATCCATCTAACTTTAGGAATGCTATCATCCAATTGGAGCCCACACAGAGGAAAGAGGAAGGCTCTGGGGGACAGACAAACCAACTATCTGATGGAATTGAGCCCCACGTGTCTGTCGTTTCAGAAACCCACATAGGCCAATCGCCTCTTCACATAGTTTCATATGGCTGTAATTTAGGCACGTTTTATTTTCCTACCCACACATTCACACAGGCACTCTCAAGCACTGGAGTACCGTCATTAGCAGGCTATAGCCACATATATTATTCTGTGGCAGCTTAGATAATAGCAAGTTGATGGAGAGAGCGGATGGCAGGTGCCGGGACACGCAAACGCTCACAAGTTAGTGTCTTATCTCTGGGCCTGTCATTTTGAATTTGTAAAAGTGTGGAGTCAAACATTCTCTAATGGCCATTTACACTCTGCTTTTCTTCAGCATGAAAGTCTGTAATTAAGAGATGGAGAGTGACAGTTGGAAAGTGAGCTAAATGGTGAAACAGGAGTGTTACTGGAGGATATGTGAAAAATAGAAGACATAAAAAATGCCACAAAGTAACTAACATTAACTTAGAAACTGCTGCCATTTAAGACATATATATTTGACATGGAAAGTATGATTGGTTTTAGGTTTAATTAAGTAACTATTTACATTGTTCTACTTCAGAATACTGACTTGTTATGGCCTGTGTTTACTGTAAGTTTCAAAGTAAGTTATCCAAAAAACAGAACAAAGTTAAATTATGGTATACCTTCTTTTTACTTAGAAACATTTCTAACGTTGACTCTCCTGTCTGTTGGAGAGGTCTTAAGGGTTTAAAAGAAAAGTAACGAATGGACTCGGGTGGAAGTTTTTTTTTTAAGTTCCTTGGCCCTATGCAAATTAGTACAGTTATTAGCATAGGGATATAAGTCAAAGCTGCCCCCAATATGTCTGTTTGTTGGGTCCTATTGTGGCCTAGGTGTGTGTGTGACTGTCTGTGTGTGAGTTTGGCTTATATTATTATAAGAGATGCTTAAGTATTTGGATTTATTTTTTGATTTTTTGCACAAAGTTTCCCAAAGTTAAATGAATGTATGTCTAATTATCCTCTCCAGCATTTCTGTCCTTACAATTAGATATTTGAAATAATTAGATCGATTTCTATTTTGTAAGATAAAGGACCAAATATGGTTTCAACAGATTTTTAGTGTTTCCAAAAAAAACTTTAAGCTATGTCTGCCAAACTGGCAGATGTGGGAGTGTCTCAGACAGGATATTTTTGAAACGCATCAGACACTGTACTTACAAAAAGTCAAAGCTAATACAGACAGGGAACAATTATTGTGTTATTATTGAAATATAAATTTTGTTATCCAAGTTAACTGTTAGTAATACCTTTATAAACATTATATGGTTGTTTGTCTTTGTTTGTGAATCGTATATGTTGCAAAGAACAAGTGCACCAAAAAATTCTGCATTCTGGCATAAACAATAGTTGTTTATTTATTAGTTGCTCTTTTTAAACCGCTCAAGTAATATTCACCTAAAATAGCCACTAACTAATTTTTTGGGGATTAAACCTAAGCTGACTCAAACCCACAACCATAATTTGGTTGCTTTTCTCTATTTATAGATTGTAAATTCAAGATAAATTAACAGCTGATGTCTTTAAAGCAAAAGCTCTCCTGGATTGAGTCTAAAATTAGTAGTTGAACTATTTCAAGATTGAGTTGATGGTGGAAATTAAACAGAGCATGAACCTGAATATACCAGTAATGAGTCATCATAGCAGAATGCTATAGCTGTAGAAGAAACTACCAAAAAGAAAGAAAAATAGTCAGTGTTGTACTAATATTTTACACGGATGAAAACCAAAATGACATTGCTCTGTAGGATGTCTTGGCTCCGTGTCAAATATGTTCTTATGAGTTCAGCTATCCAAACTGGGATGAGAAAAGAGTCACCTCTTCTTAAGTCAAGGGCACCAATCTGAGGTGGTTCAGATCCCTGATTAGAGAGCCTCTTGGCTGCTTCTCATTCAAGGATTTGCAGGCGTGTCCTGCAGAGGGGAGTCTGAGGTGAAACACAGGACTCAGTGGAGGGATTAAATATCTGATAAATATCCTAGAGAAGTGGAACATACTTAAGGTTTTGTTCATTATAACTACTTCAATATATGTATGTGTGTATGTATGCATATTAATTCATGTATGAATACTTGCTTGCAATATTAAAAAGTGTAACATGATTTCTGGAAAAAAACCCCCAGAAAATTAGTCACATTAAATAGTTTTTTGCTTTTACTTATCTTATTTTAGTATGTTAGATACAAAAAGTGAAAGTGAATCTATAATATATTTTTTATATTTTGTACTTATCAATTGAAATTTAAGAAGCTGTTAAATATCAGTTCAAGTGACATTAATGTGTCAGAATAAAAACAAATAAATTCTACTAACTTTCATTAAAGTACCTCAACATACTTTCCCCATAGTAATACCAGCACAACTGCTTTAAAGGTAACTTCATTCTGAGAGTAATAATATGCTCAGTACATCCAAGGACATGGAATTAGTGTGAACCTGTAAGTGGGTTCTGTCCAGCCTATTTGTTCAACACAGCGCTAATCAGGCTTTTGATTACCTGCTTGTACCATGTCAGCGTCTGCCCTCTCAATTTTACACTACATGGTTTCATAACATTTAGTTAGGGATGCTTAAGTGGATGTAAACATTTGGGGCGTAGCATGAGAAAGAGTAGATGCCTGACCTCTGTAAAGGCAGTTACACTGCTTGCCCTTTCCCGTGATAATAAACCCTGCAGCAGGTGCCAAACACTGGCTGCTAACAAGAATATAGTAGGGAAGGCAGAAATACTGCAGCTGATTAAGGCAGTGCACTTCTTTTCCCCCCATTGCTTATTTTCTCTGTTTTCTAAGTCAAATTTCTAGGCTGAACATGAAGAAAAATAATACAAATATTAGCAAAAGACAGAATAGGTACAGAATGAATCGATTACAGAATAATGTAGTATTGAACTGTGAGATCTGACTAAATGTCCTGGCTCTCCCGTGTACTGTAGAGCTTTTGAGGACACATCTGATGAAGTC
The DNA here is from genome assembly GCF_001444195.1 of Xiphophorus couchianus. Classification (NCBI taxonomy): domain Eukaryota; kingdom Metazoa; phylum Chordata; class Actinopteri; order Cyprinodontiformes; family Poeciliidae; genus Xiphophorus; species Xiphophorus couchianus. Next base: position 7,861,328 of record NC_040239.1, read on the forward strand.
CCGGTGGTAGACCCAACAGATATTATAGATGCAAACCAGAAACAGGGTCCACAGCTTCCCTAGCAAGAGCTGCTGGGAGGGAGGATGGGGCTCTGCATTGCTTTATACTCTGAAACCTTAAATTGGACTGGACAAAGGGTCAATAATTTAAATCTTAACATTGTGAACAGCAAAATGTCAAATTAAAACGTTATTTTTTTCATTTATATATGAAGAATGGGAGAATTGTGCTTATTTGAAAATGCTCAACATTGTCCCAACTTAGAAGTAGAAAACATATTTAAGTATGAAACATAAATCAATCAATCAGCAATTCAAATATTTTCAAGCAAATGATTAACTTTAAAATGCAATTTTGTGACAGAAGAGCCTTCCGAGTGACACTCATACCAAATCTGTTGATGTCCGCAAAGGACATTAAATCTATCTGCTCTCTCAAACAATCTTCTTCCATGTTTTCCATCATGAATCTTAAGCTGCAACTTTTTTTCTCTGTCTGTGCTAAATGAAGGAGAATGTTTTGTGACATTTGCAGGTGGTGTTATTTTATACAGTGTAACTCTCTTTCCATCTACTATGTGTAGCAGTAGCTTATCATGACTTCTTCTGCCAAACCAAATGTTGAGAACAAACTTTAAGCAGATTTAGAGGTTGAGTGACCCTGACAGACATCGTCAAAAGATTTACAGCTTTACTGCTACATTGTAACCAAACGTAAACACAGTAAGACCTACACTTTCACTGTCTGGATTTCTGGTGTCAAAGCTGTTTTGGGAAATGGGTGTGCTGACATTTGTACATATTAGGGTAACACTGCTGGTCAGAATCAGAGTTTAAATGTGTTTTGAATCAACCATGTGAATGCACCCTGGCTTTCACAGACACCTTTTAAATACTTGTGTAGGATGCTGGTCTATTAAGTCTCCAAGCCACTGAACTTAGACAACATTTCTCTTGAACTGAAATTAACATTGAACTTTGAGTTTTATTCAACATTCATTAAAAGGTTCTCTAATAAGTTCCTTGAGATGTAACCAGTTGTAAGGTAAAAACCATGAACAATGGCTGTTGTGTGCATTTAGGCTGATAAAACATGATTAGGTACAACACAGGATACTACTGTATTGAAATTATCAATAGGAGGATGTTGACTTTGTTGGATTTCAACATGGTAATTAGCGGTTAATTAGCTATTGGTTGAGGCCAGTATGTTTCATGAAGGTAAGCAGAAAAGGGCGACATGGATGCTTCAAAACACAGAAAACATAAATTCTGCCTAACCTACACAACACATGGGCAAAGATACACTTAAAACATGAACATGTCCATTCCATGTATCTTTTGTCTCTCCCATTTTACTTTATGTTTTTTATATTTATTAATCCTTTATTAGTTTTCTCCTTTTTTTATATCTAAGTTAAATGTTATGTTTTTGTAGTTTCAGTGATTAAACCTTTTGAACTTACTGACTATGAAATTAAAACAAGCAAGCTATTACTATCCAAAACTATAAATAAATAAATGAATAATTTTCTAATTGACCTAAAAGATACTGTAGCTTAGCGTCATGGTTCAGTACTGCACTTGATTTTTCTGAATTGGCATTACATGAATAATCTGAATTGAACTGAATCCTATTTGGTAATAGCTGTCTCGGATAATGTAATGAAGATACTGTAGCATAGCTGATGAATACACATAATGCAAAATAAAAACAAAAGCTTCTTGTCACCTGAGCAGAAATGCAGCATTAAAGTGTGAAGCATGCGTTAAAAGGACGTTTGTGTGATACTTCAGGATTTTCCTTGTGTGAAATTGCCACGTTTTACTCTCTGGTAGTTTTTGTCACTATGGGCAAGTGTTGAACAGTTTATGGGGATCCACTGTGGGGCATTCACAGCTTTGCTGATTTAACAACAAAACCTCTTTCTACATCATAAGAAGTGAATTGCTGGAGAGTTAAAAAATAGCTTCAGACACCTTCAAGGTCGCAGCTCACACAGATAAATGTTGTGTGTTGCCAATGGTCTGTTTAAATGTTGTGTGCGTCAAATTGCAGGCTATATCCTAAGCCTGTTACAGCTAAATGGAAAATGTGTGAGTTTAGAGAGTGTTGTATAGTGTAGGGGTGTGCATGTGTGTGAGTGTGCATCTGTGTATGTCCTCTGTCTTTAATCTATTTTAGTTTTCATTTCCTTTCCAGGCCTTTCAAATGATCCAGGGCACCAAGACAGAACCCCAACCTTCTCAATATTTTCACTTAATTTTTGTAAGTTATTTTCTTGCTTCCTTTTTTTCCCTCTAATTATTTAACTCACTGCAGTAGACTTCAATAAATGTGGCATGACAATGCTTGTAAATCCTAAAATACTTCAAAGAGAATGGTTACTGCATACAACTCCATAGTCCAAGCAAAATTAGCACTGCACGTTTCAGGAGAACATTGAAAAATTAATAACCAGCTCTGAATGGTAATCTGTCTCCTCTTTTCATTGTGGAAAAATGTGAGAATTTAATGTGAGGAAAGTTTAAGATTAACTGAGGGCTGGTTATTTTTGGAAATTTTAAAATTCTGCCTAATAGTTTCAACATTTAGTTACACAAGACAAAGCTATGTTACATAACTATTTGATTAAAAAAATCTGAAATCAGACTCATAACTGTACATTTTAATTCAATGAATTTAAAATGCATCCACTAGATATTTATTTTGAATGTCACAAAAAATACTTCCAGATTTGCAAGTTCTTATAGAAAATGTATAAAGTGATATATTAGTTGCAAAAAGATAATTGTGTATTCATGGGCCTCATACTTCCATATGTCAATGCTTCGATAAGCTACATTAGATTTACTTTTTAAATCTCTTTATATTTTTTCATTAGGATTGCACGTTTCAGTCTTAATGAAACAAAATCCGTAATTTATTTTCCTAAGTCAAATCAGAAAAAGAGGAAGAAAAGGGGAAAAAAGGACAAGACATAAAGAAAAGACATATACTCACTGTAAAGAATGGACAATCAGAACAAAACATGGCTCAACAGTGGTACCGCTGGATTGCCTACATTCTGGATTAGCTTTAGCCTAGCCACCAGCTCATGAACACCTACGATGTCGGCTATATCTTGACATAAACATTAGTTGTGAATCTAGTATATTAAATGATTTTGATGGTTGAAATAATAGTTCTATTGTGATTTTTAACTGATAAATTTGATGACGTTAACATTCATGATTAATCTCAAAAACTTTGTGGTTGATTCATGGTTGTTTGCTTAGAATTTTTTTTTTTTCAATTTAGGTAAAATTATTTATGTAAATTTAAATGATACAGGTTAGCAATATTTACTTGTTTTTTCTTCTTCTTGTTTAATGGTTTTTACCATTAAACAACTTCTGGATCAACTATAAGAGAAATGTCCTGACACTGATGAATAAATGAAGGATAATGATATCAAAACTGCTTGGTCCATCAATTTTCAAGTGGGAAAACTGCACAAATTAAAGAAGAACTACACAGTTTCTAAGAACAATGGGTTTGCCAGGAATAGAAGCTGCAGCAACATGAGGAGATAAAAAAGAAGCAATTATTTGATGGATATTTTAATTTTTAAATGTCCTTCTGGTTATATACAATGTCTTACAATCGAAGCAATGTCAGTAAAAAGAAATAACTTTAAGCCCAAACGGGGATAGTGAGTCCATGTCAATAAGGTCTACTTATCATTTTTGTTTATTCTTCAGCAAAACTTGATACGCCACCTCTGCTGACTTAGACACAAAGGATTACTGTAAATGCACATACATTAGTTCAAAAATGGGGAAACAGCTTTATCAGCACAGATGTAAATTATTTTATTTTGCTTAACTCTATATTTTAATGCAGCATGTCATATTAAAAAGGACATACACTTGCAAACTCAGCTGCCACTTTTCTTTTATAATGTGAGTGGACACCTAATATATACATCGGCACAAACCCCAAAAGACATAGTTGTCACTTGTGAGGGTACAGCAGTACCTAAAGACATAAAGATGATACTGAGCAGAATTTTCTTTGATGAGAGTTTTTTTAACGGAACAAACGGAGAAATGGACATACCAAAGTTTTTACACTGGCCTCTCAAACGTTCAGTCTGTACAGTGTGGCTATATCAGCAAAAATATGCACATGAAAAATAATATTTTGAAATAGTGTTTGTAAAAACATCAACCATTTCATCCCTTTTGTAAGATTAAAGCTTTGTAAAAGCAGAAAAAGGATGTGTGTCTGTTAGAGCAGATCTGTTTAACAGCAATGCCAATAGATATGTTTAAAAAATATATAAAAAATTCCATTTTCAGGAAAATTGTGCTACTTTCTTTTAACCTGGACTTATTTGCTATACAAATAAGTTCAGATAGAAGATAGTTCAAAATGGTGTACATAATAAAAACATATTGCAATAAACAAGCAAAAAAAAGCATTAAATTACAGTGGCAAAATAAAGTTTTGAAAAATTGGAGTCTAGTCTAAAAGTAATCTATTTTCCCCTTATTTATCAAAGGTCACGTCAAGCAAGTATGTTTTTAGCCTTGGTTTAAAGGAATGCAGTGTTTTGGATATTATGCAGTTTTCAGAAGTTTGTTCCAGATTAGTGGAGCATAAAAACTGAATGCTGCTTCTTTGGTTCTGGTTCTGGGGATGCAGAGCAGACCAGAACCAGAAAACCTGAGAGGTTCTGGAAGATTGATACAATCACAACAGGTCTTTAATATATTTTGGTGCTAATTAGCCACTCAGTGATTTATAAACTATCAGAAGTATTTTAAAGTCAATTCTCTGAACTACAGGCAGCCAATGTAAGAAAATTATTAGATAATTTTACACGTGTACAATTACGCTCCTAGCAGACCTATCCTAAATGTGAAGCTACTTGCTGTATAATTCCTGCTCTTATTCACATCCTTCACAAGCACACTACCTAAACACACACTCACTGAATACACACGGACACAAAGATCGCCCAGCAGGCACACCCATGGGGCTTGATCGGTAACCGGTCATACCCCATGGGTGTGCAGAGACCCCTTTAATGATGTCATTACTAATTCAATTTGACTAGGAAGAAGAAAATGGGAATAGAGAAATGTGCATGTGTGTATCTACATGCACTTGTGCATACGGTGTGTGGGGATGTGCGTGTATATATGTCAGAGAGTAGCTTCATGTTTAGGACAAGACATAAGCAAATTAGGAATTGATGCATCAGCTGTTTAATAAAGCAGCTCTAGAGTTTGACACGAACATGACTATAGTCAGATACGGCCTTTGTCTTTAGAAAGGGTGAGGTTTTAATTAAAGGAAACCCATTTCTCAAGAAATTAAAGGATATTAAATATTTGTTTTAAAAGATAATCAAAACATGTTAAACCATTTCATTTTATATTTTAACTCTGTAGTAGATGCTGCCTTTGTGATTCAGTTTCAGTGTAAATTGCAAAATGTAGATAGCATTGCGATCACCAACCTACAGTTCAGATGCCTGTGACATACAATTTCTTATCATGTAGTTTTGATGGGTGGAGTGTGGGACTGAATTTAGAGCAACTGTTCCTACATGCAGTAAAAAGTACCGTTAACGAAAGTGCTACATCAGAGTTTGAAGAAACAAAGCAGACATCAATCAATTTGATGCTTGTTCCTGAAGGTTATACACATTTTCCTGTCAACAAAGGTGGAAGAGCATATCAGTGTTAAAACTCAAGGAAGGACAGTTTTTAGAGAGGTGAGACGATACACTGTCGCTGTGCCTGAATACAAAAGAGACAGAGAAGAAGTCGTTTGAAATAGGCAGGTCAAGGAAAACGGAAAAATGTCTAAAATCTGTCATTTTTTCTACAGCTACATTTGTTGACTGTGTAATTTCAAGAAATCAAACTGCATTAACGTTTAATGGCAGAATTTTATGGCCATAACGGTGTGCATGAACCACGGTTTGGTACAAACCCAGGTTATAAGGTCACGGTTCTGTAAGAGTGCAACACAACAGATAAAGGGACAAAGGTATTTTCTTCTTTTCTCTCTCTTTTTAGGGAAACAAAATCCTCCCAAAACTAAAGCCATTTTAATAATTGTATCTAATTTGAATCAAATATTGCCCTGCAAACAAGACAAGTTCTTCATGTCATAAAAAAATATCAATAAAAGTAACAAGCAACATTTGAGTTAATTTTACCTTAACTTGCCATAAAAGGTAAAGTAAAGCAAAAATTAATAATTTGATAGGAAAACTCTAAGTGGTGCATGATTGGGCTACTGGTGAATCTGTGTCTACAGGAATAACTAAATAATTGGTATATTATACTGAGTTAATTGGTAGTTACAAGATATTACAGAACTCAAAATTAAAAGACATAATGGCTTGCCATAATTCCACCACGGGCATCCTACTGCAATTACTATGTTATTTGAAGCTTAAACATTTTGTGCAATGCTGATTAAAAACAAACAGGTGGATGTTTAAACTGGCAAGAACTGCTTCTCAAAATCTCTTTGTAAAGTTATATAGCTTCAGTAAGTAAATTGTGTACAAAATTATTTTTTTTACATATTCCAAAATTATTTAATTAAAACACACTTATTTGTTTTGCTGAAAAGCTACTCTTAAGTTAGCTTTGTCTTATTTTAAGTGTACTGTACAAAGATATTTGCACTAGAAACTAGACATAACTACTTGGTAAGATTTTACGTTTTTGAAGTTAAGAATAGGATATTAGCAGAATAAGGTCTAATTCTGTCCTGTCTGCTAAGCCACAAACTCTGTGTGATGTATTTCCTCGTCTGGCCATTCTCTCTCTATAAATGTCAAATTGCAGTCTATTTTTTCTTTGACTCTTCTGCAAACAGTGACAATAGTAAACCTCATTCTAAGAATGGCGCCAAGCACACAGCAGTCATTCTTAAAATCTTATTATATGACAGACTTTGTGAATGAACAATAAAAAGTGGTTGAACTTCAGTCGAAGTAAAAAAAAAAAAAAAAGGAAAACAGTTACAACTCAAGCACCTAGCTGTTTAGCATCTTTCCACATTCAATTTCATGACACGCAGTCCTAAAAGGGAAGGCATTCATATATACTGATGTGTGGCTGTCCATCTAAATTCACTTGTCCTTTTTTATTTCCCCTGGTTCTCAGATCCATCTTCTCGTCCCCCTTCTCCTCTCCTCATTGATCAATTTGTCATCTTCTCACCACCTCATCCTATTTTCCCTCCGTTCACCTCTCCGGCTTTGCGTGAGGTCAGGATAATGGTACTAATTTGCGTGTATGCGTGTGCTCGTCCCCTATCTGTCCCCTACTGGCAGTGACACTGCTGACCTGCGCATACTGCTGTGTCAACAGCAGCAGCTCATACTCAGATCACAGATGACAAAAACCTCAAGGGGCTTTAACAAGATAGTTTACACTTACAGAGAATGTGACAAGAAGGAAGTTAATATCCATGCTGTACTTTGCTGTTGCTTATGTTGCTGTCAGGGATGAATGCGTTAAACTGAGAAAGAAGACGTGGATGTGGGGAATCAGCACCAGTTTATTGCAGCGCAGTGACAGGTTTAGCCAGTCATTTTCATACGTTCATTATCTGGGAGGGAAGCTGTGCTACTCCCTGCACCAACATTTATCTACTGTGAGTAATTACACAAAAGGTTAGCTGATGGAGGTGATTTGAAACCAAATGAAAATCTCATCTCCTTCAGATTATTGATTACAATTTGTTAATTCCAAAAGCAGAGAAAGTTTTTTTTTTTTTTTTCGTAGGAGGTATTTTCTTTAACTGAGGAAAAGAATAAAGTGTGTAGAGCAAAAACTAAACATGTGAAGTTGGTTGTAATAGTTAAAAAGAATAGATTCCTATTACAATCATTACTTATTTCCTAGTTTGTTTGTTTTTTTTGCTTTTTTCATCACAGCAGCCAAAAATCATGAAGAGATTCATGTAGTTCTACGAAGGTGCAGATTTTCCGTTAGTGTGGTTAATCTTCAGTATTATGCCTCAGTGTTTAAAAGTTAAAAGACTAATGTAGTGTGTCCCATTTCAGCTGCTACCAGCAGTTCGACTGGATTTTAAGATTAGTTACATCCAGAGGCGTCGTTCTCTCAAAACATTTGCAGAATTCATTTGGACATGCTGGCTTTTATGACATCAAATAAAACAAGATGGATGCAGTTAAAGGTCTCATTTATTTTGGTCAGTATGTTGTTTTATTTGTCGAAGTAAAACGATAAAATTACAGCCCTGCTCTTATGTTTTTTTTTCATGAGCATGTTATAGCCTACACTTTTTTTTAATGCATCAACTCACGTGGTTTTGACCGCACTTATACTGTATGTCACGATTTGCATTAAATTGTGACAAACTGAGTTTCATTTATCCCATACCCTCATCTTCCTTTCCTGTCCAGATCCAATCAGGTACCATCTGTCTCTTCTTTTTTATTATTTTTTTCTTTTCAGTTTTCCACATAAAAAGATGCATCATCTTGTGCCATGAAACAATTTGAAATCTGATGATTGAGCTTTATCCTTAATCTTGTATAAATAAATTAGAGAATGTATCTTACTTTTTATTTTCCATTCATCTTTGTGATAATATTTAGTCTTAACCACTTAGTGTCAAAAGACCCAAGTGGTACAGTAAGCATTTTGTCTTTAAGGTGTTTCCCCAGAATTTTCACTTTTGCATACATTTTTTGAATATATGGTTTAGTTTTGGACTGACTTCATTTTTAGGTACATTTTTAAAAAAAAGTTTTAGCTCATTGTACTGAAATCTTTTGGAAAATTGTTGTTTTTTTTTAATTGTGCTCTAAAACACCAAAACACTTTTTCATGTGCTGGAAATCTGTAGTGATTGTAGTTTTGATACATTTTTAAAAACTGCACAAAAACAGATTAGCAGATGCCAATTTGTGTATATTATAGAAAAATAATCAACCTTTCAAGTTTTTCTTAAAAAAATAATCAAGAAAAAATATTTTGTATGTTAAAACTGTCTATGGGGTTAAAAGGTGTCTGAGAATTCTCAAATATTTATTTTATGTTAAAAAAGTCACTCTGGAAAGTCTTTTTTTTTTATGTCCAATGGACTCAAGTAAAATTGAGCACAAATAATCACTTTTGCAGTTTTAACTCAAATATTTCTTACTTTTTATTTTCTTTTGCACTGAAACTGGCCATTAAAAGGTTAAAATGAATATGTGTTGTGCATAGTAAGGACTGAATTTAATTATGGCAGTCTTGTTAGCCATTTTTGAAAAACCCTGTATATTGATCCATAATATTACTATAGTATTCTTTTAAATGACTTTTTGTATTTACTATAGTTAGATTAGGCGACTATGTTTAAAGATGGATGAAACAGAATCTGAAAATACAAAACTTTGAGTCAACTTGTGTTTTTTAGCAAATACATTATGTTGCTATACTGTTGCTTTTAATGCACAAATATTCAGAACAGACACTCCAAACACATACTGTAACACCACCTCTGGATATGTTGGAAATTGTTGATTAAAGTCCTGTTATTGATGGGCAACAAATATGAAATAAGATTTGCCTCATTCTATTGATTTACAAAATACTCTTTACTTGTATTAACTCCAAGGTAGATGTCTGGGAATATTATGCCCAATAAATGCAAACCTGCTGTCAGCACCTGTCTTGCTTTGCTTCGCATGAAAACAAGAAACCGCTGACGACGTGCACACTAAGAAGTTAGAGTCCAGGAATTCTCAGTAAGCTAAAAAGCCTCTCTGCTCAAGCAAAGAAGCAGGTAAAGTTGAAGCAAATACAGAAATGTGACGGTGTGTAAGAGATCATGGACCCTATAGGAACATGCAGTTACAGGATTTCAGATAGAACTGCGGAGAACAATTTAGAAACTTTCAGAACAATTTCATGAGCCACATCTTTATTATATCTTTTGGTCTAATCCAAAATATTTCAAAATAAAAGATAAAAAGGTGAAAGGTTATAAGTTGGCATCCTCAATGGGCTGTTGATGTTTTTTCTCTTTTGTGACTACAGCCAAAGAGCATCATATATGTCTGTGTGGGTCTACTTGTGCATGTTTTTCTGGGAAATAGAAGAGATGTCAGCTAAGATAGGAAAATCTTTTCACAAAAGTTTTATTCTTGCAGACAGTATGTATTCCAGCACAACCTCATGTTGATGATCTGCATGTTTAGCTCTTTCAAGGAACTGGCTTAGTTTTCCACAACTTGAGTCACCTCATTGTGTCAGTGTAGCTGTTGGTATTTCGTTCTTCCTCTCTTTAATCTGACTTTTTGAGCCGGATCCCAGCACAGTGAGACGGTTTAAATGCACAAATCATATTATTTATCTCAGTATCTCTAAAAGCAGATACCCTAATTTCACCAAATTAATTTGTTTTAAATAAAATGCTTTACAGAGGAAGCTGTGTGTGTTAATACTTCCTAATCCCAATCAACTGATTGGCACCAGCAGAGCTGAAAAATAGAAATCAGACACAATTTGGGGAGACTGCAGCTTTATACCTTTTATGATGAGTCATAATTTCATGTGTGACAATTTCCACTGTGAATAATTCCAGGCAAAGTGTAACTTCATCTCTTCAACCCAACATGTAACAGTTACAAAGTGGGATTTTCAAATAAAAGTCAAGACCGTGGACTTACAAGGCAGCTGAGTACTTTCTCCTCTCCTCTTCATGCTTTGTATATCCAACACTAAGATGAGCATAGGAAGTGCACTGCTGAATATTTTGTAGGGAACCTAAATATAGTGTTTCTGTCATTAAAATGTTACCGCCAACTTTTCAGTTTTATCTTTTGCAAAAGGAGATTTTCAGTCTTAACTGAGTCAGTTGAAATTTGACAGATTTAAGTCGTGACTTTACAGACTAACTTTTCTCTAAATAGTTAAATAAAATATTTTAAAGATAAGCAAGTTTCTTCCTAGTTTACTGTAATTTTAGAAAATATTGAAAATTGCCACAATCTCTGCAGACACTTCCAACATAAATCACTGGGCCTGAAGTTGATTTTTTCAGTGAAATAAATGTCATTTTCCAGACAATGTGATTTTTTATAATTTGCCAGGTATCTCTTACATTACTCAAAATTGATAAAACTGTCAAAAAGAAGCAAAAGTAGTCACTGGTAATTATTAAGACACAACTGACAGAATCAGAAAGACTCCCTCTGGTGATTTTAGGGGTTTTGGTGGCTCTTCTGTCAAAACAAAAGCAACAGTAATCCCTTCTGCTGCAAAAATAAATAAGATTACACGTGTACAAATTTGTGCTGTAATTTTATCTTTAACAATGAGTAGTTTTTTAATATACAGGTATGAAATATAGAGCAGAATAAACACTAACTAAACTTATTAGTAGTTTTCGCATCCAATTTGCACAGTCCACTGCTTTTACTTTCTTTCTGTTCATCATCCACTAGCATAACCAACTGGTTATTAGTCAGCTTTTCTGTTAAGGGAGACATTGTCTTCTTAAGAAATACGTCACCTGATTCTCTGTCCTTTGACTGAACCATCCCAGAGAGTGTTTGTAGTGTTTATTTCTGATGATGGGAAGTAAACAAAGGTGCTCCTTAAAAGGCACTAGGTTCAAACCCAAATCCTGCATTCGAAATTAGCCGCTATTTGGTTAATCGGTGGGTCATCTTTTAGATCTCTGGAAGAGGTTGTGCTAGACTTTCTAAGTGTCTGTTATTTTGACAGATGGCATAAAAAATAATCTTTTTTTTACCCACCAGTTTTTAAATGATCATGACAATCAATAGAAATTTGAGTGAATACTTATTACTTTGTTTAATAAGTATTCAATAAACTGAACAGAAAATTCACATTGTACCGCCACACATCAAGTTGATATAATTTTTTCTCCACAATGACAAAAACCACTGAGGGTAACTACATATAAACTTTGAAATTAAAAAAACTGCACTTAATTTATGAGCTTTTCATCTGTGGTGGCCTTGATGTATATGATTTTGCAACTTCCTCCTGGGTTGCATAGACTTGAATTGCACACCTGCTTGTGCTAAATCAAATTTCTCAGGGTTTGATGTTGATCTGGAGGATGAATATGCACCCTGCTACACTGGAAACTGGAATTGCAAGCACCACTTCAAGCCAAAGTGTTGCAGCAAGACTTTCTGAATGAGGGAAACTCCTTATCTCACTTCGATCCAGCAGTGGTTCAACTTCACCAAACTCGAGACCATCTCAAAGATGACAGATGAGAATGTTTTTAAATCATTTAGTTAAAGGGTAAAGCTGAGGTAATTCTTTTCCTCAGCTTCCTTGCTGACAGTCATGTACAAAAGGAGCAGATATGACAATTCACACCCACCCATTCACGAGGAACTCTCTTCAAATCAAAAACAATCTCAAACGTGGTACAATAGGACCCTGTAGTGCAAAAAGGCCTTGAGTTTTTATTAAAAAAATAGTCTTTAAATAATTTAACAATCACAGATTTTTCCAAAAGAGAAAATCTGTTGTCACACGGTAAATGGTAATGAATTTACTCTGAATAAAGCTTTTAAACGTCACGCCAGAAAAACGTCAAAGTGACAGAACATTTGATACTTGGACAAAAACAATAAAACTATTTTTAAAATTAAAAACAACTTCAGCTTAAATGCTCTGACTATACCTTTAGGCTTGTTACAATTTTTTTTGTTTCAAAGTTTCTACAGGATAAATGACTGAATGTAATGACAGAATCATATATCACACTATTGACACATCTTATTGATGAATTTAATCCAGTTGTGTTAATATCAGGCGGTATTTAATTGTACTGTTTTTTCTTTACCAGGTGTGATCTTGAAGACAAACAAAAACAACCACTTACTGACATATCACATCCAAACAATCCACTTACAAACAGAAAGCAGATATTACATTCTCAGCGAATGACTTCCTTCCATTTTCACCAAGCTGTTATTGATTGTTCCTTAAATGCTAGTACTACTGTCGGCTTGTACCAGGAAATTGGCATCATATTGAAACTGTCACAGCAAGGGTGTGTTTCATTTTAGGCCCAGAGGGCATACGGAGTGATGCACAGGAGGAATCAATTTTCAGCTGCAGGTATTGACTGGTTTCTGTGAAAGTGTTAAAGGTATTTCTGCCTCATCAATTAGTAAAGTAGATTGTAGTTAGTCTGCTTGGCAGAGTGGCTTAGATATAAAGCTTTTTTCTTACATCAGGGATACTTCCGAGAGATGGAGACAATGTTTTTCAACAATTTTTTTGTTAGAGTTGTTAAGACAAAAGTCTGGATCAATGAAATTGTAAAATTATAAATACATTTAGCTGGTTCAGTACCAGCTAAATGTCTAGTACCAGTAAAAAGTACCAGTATTTTCAAGTCACTTTTTCTAAGTCAATTCAAGTCTAAAGTCTTTTGTTCCAAATCAAAGTAAAATATATGTCATGCAAAAGGTTCTTAACGGAAACGAGCAACTATTTAGTCAATTATGAGGCAATTTTCTTTTTGTTCAGAAAATTCTGTTTAACACATAGAGAGAGTGGTATTGTTTTTACTTCTACAAGCAGAGACCAAACCATTGTATTACCTATTACACAATTTTAAGCTGACATTTAAAACTCAAAAACCAAAACATTTGACAGTTGACTGGTACACTCCTCCACCAAACTTTCTAGGCTTGACTGCCAATCTGCTACATGTTGTTTTGTGTATAAAACAGAAAGTTGGCATTTTAGAAAGTCATGGGATGGAAACTGAAGGGGTGCTGCTGATTACTCTTAATAAGGCGATGCTTTTATAAGAGTACATTTGGCATGCTATGAGAATAGAGTAGCAGGTATGTTAGACAGCAGATTGCAGGCTAGCTAACCCAGACAATAGCTACGCTAGCTAACCAGCTAATATTAGCTTTTTATCGTTGCCTTACAAAGTGTGTAGTAAAATATTTTGAGTAATATGCATTCTTACTTTAAAAATAGTTTTTTTACTCGGACGGAGTTTATTATATTTTTTACTATAGTCTTTCACAACTGTGAACATCTGTTCTTTTAAGTTGACCTTGACTTTAAATTCATCGCTACTAGTGCCTGAAGTCAAACTGCATTTGTGATTTTCCTAAATTTCTAGCTGAAAAAAATATTTATAGATAACAGTCACTGGTCCTGCATTTTTTAAAATTTTTTTGCTTTTTTTAAATCACAGAGTTTTGATGGTCTTAAGAAAGAGTTTCTTGAATATTTATAATATTTCTTTAATATTAAACTGTTGAGGTGTGAAAAGTGTATTAATTTGACTTCCCATACACATCCCTCCTGAAAATGTCCTGTGGACAATGTAGTTTATTTTTACCAAAGGTTACAGCGAGTGACACTGACATTGTGTACCGGCAGGTTAATGAGAAGTGAAGAAGCAAAAGAAAAGAAGGCATGGGTATAATTTAGAAGTGCCAGTGAGGACTGACCTTCTTCTAGTAGGGCCAGTAAAGCACTATACCTGAACAATGTTTTGTGTGAGCCCACTTATTCTTGAAAATAACAACAAAACAACATAAACAACAAAAAGACTGTTACCCATAACATTTGCGCTTCAAAATAATGTTGACTAAAAACAAGCTGAATATTTTTGTTCATGTGTTGTTAAATGTAAAAAGGAAGTCAGATTATGGAAAGTCAACATCGCTTCTCATTCAATTTGTGCCTCAATATGCAGGGTTCACAGAGGACGTAGCTGTGAAGTAAGAATATTACAGATCTATGAATAAACTGAGAACACGTACCTTAACCACATCCACATCTGTGGAGGCGCAGGTGATCGGCTCGTCCACCTCCCTCACCTGCCCATCTGTTTCCACTGTAACCACTTTAATGGGCACTGCTACACGTCTACCTGTAAGAATGGCTGTGTTCACCACCTCTGTGTCCTACAGGAGAAAAGATGAACACAATTTTAACATACTATTTAATCCAGAGTCATTTCTACCTCATCTTACATCATTTACAGAATTTTTGTTTATTGTAGCTGTAAATTACTGATACCAAATAATATTCCCAAAACAATTTTGTCAAACTATAGTTTTGACAAACGTGAAGCCTAATTATATGTTTAACTTTCCTTTGTGGCAAACTGCATGACACATTTCCAAAAACTGCAATCTATTTCCAGTTAAAATTCAGCATCAAGTGGGTGGGCAGCAAGGCATGATTGATGAGGATGACAAATCCAGAAGAGGAGACATGAATGAACAAGTGACATGGAGCAGGGGAGAGGTTTAAAGGAAGAGAAAATCTGAGGGAGGGGGCAGAGAAATGATTATAAACCTCACAATTATTGTAATCAGCATGATTACATTTGATTAGATCCTTACAACAAAAATAGCACAAACAAACGGGCGCATACATGCAACTCAGAACACCGTGTGCCAGTGTCGATCTTGATTATTTGGCATTGCATCTCCAAGGGGGCCTTCATCCCCGCCAACACAAACGCCAGTCTGATTACAGGGTATTTTGCTTGTCCTGTTTCTCTGGATAGTATACATAAATCAATGTGTGTGCGTGTGCGTTTGCAAGTGTGCATCACATTTTACATCAGAGGAATGAGAAACATAAAATGACAGAGAAAGGTGCTATTCAGAATGGGAAATTATAAAGAGTTACAAAAATACCACATTGATTGCAAGAGCAAAAAAAGGAAATTAATTGGTTCATTGTTAACAATTTGAACAGGAAGATGTGCTGACTCATCAGAATCAATGCCTCCCTGTTATTGTTGGTGTCACAATAAAACATCATGAAGTCCAGAGTCTCATCTTTTCTTTCTTAATATCTCCCGTGTCACTTAGAACGGGGTTAGGCCTCAGTGAAGTCAGCATGATGCTGTCAGTCCCTGTTTTTGCATCTGGTGGAGCTGAGTGTCTGTCCAAATATCTGTGTTCAGAATCACTAGGATGTAGTCAATATTTGTTTCATTCAGTCTTAATTTCGGGAAAAACTTTACACATAGGAGACAGTCAAAACAAATCCCAAGAACCAACAGAAGAAAAAGAAAAGTCTGGCATTTGGAGTAGTTTCAGTTATAAAGTGAGGAGCATTCTACTAGATTAGATGGACAGCTTTAATTCCATTTGATAAAGAAGGTTTTGACTACAAATTTGAAATTAATTAAATGTCCTAAGTTTATTTCAAAAAGAATTGTTTAAATGATCATGTGCAACAGTTTGCTTTGCAGGAACTACAGTAGATGATTCACCAGAGACTTTTGCTTCTACATTTATCAGCTGCTGTATTCAGCTCTCTCTGCTAGTACATAGTGGCATTATCCTCTGAGAGTTTGGTCCATATTGCCATAAAAGTATCATACATCTAGGAGACAAATGTCCTGCTCCACTACATTGCAAATCTGATTGGAACTTGTTGACATGATCCATGGAAGTAGCCATCAGAAGGGAACACTGTGGTCATAAAGGGATGAACATGATAAATGATCTGATTTTCTGTAGCGCTTTTTGTGTCACAGTGACCACTCAAAGTGCTTTACATTAGAGCTACATTTATCTAGTCAATCTCACCAACGTGCACATATTTTTATACTAATACACAGATCAGTAGACAACTTGGGGTTAAGAGCCTTGCTCAGGGGCACATCGACATGTAACGGGAGGAAGCTGGAATCGACCCACAACTTTCCGACTCACTCACTACTCTACCTACTGAGCAGCGGTCATCCCATGATCAACTGCAAAATGTTATGTGTAGAAAAACTGTTCTTCACATTCTGCCAATGACATGCAGTTTTAGTAGGAGCAAAGACACAAAGACACCATTTCAGGGCACAGCAAAAAAAGTCTAGAAAAAATAAAAACATGACAAAGTCAGCAGTGAATACACACTCTCCCTTGACACACACGCAAAAGTTTAAGCACATGTGACCAGTAACAACCTGTCTAATGCCCGATCCTTCTCTGCCACACACACAGCTCTGTGACCTTTTCATAATGAGATCTCTCGCTCGTTCTCACTCAGACATACACACACACTTTCTTTATCAGTAATTCTTAGTTTTCTCTCCGCTTCATACACTCTGCTCAGTCTTGCTTGAAATCAAAATTAAAGTGCTGTCCAAACATGGGTACACTTCTATTGGTTGCTGTTGAGAAAGAGGTGAGAAGGAGGAGCGGAAGAAAGGACAGAGAGGCTTTAATGGGTGTATAAAGATTAAAGATGGAGCAGAGCTGAGGAGGACAAAAGAACCAGAAAATATAGACACAGGGAAGAAATAATTACATCATTTCGAAGATTTTTTTCCAATTAAGTTGAAATGAGTAGAGGAGATAACTATTTAAACAGACATGTACGCATTTATTTTTATGTATTTAATTGTTTCTATTTTTAAGCATGTACATGTTAAAACACCAGCAAAAAGAGATTAGCGTGCATTTTCAAATTTTCTTGCTTTACTTTTTACTGTCAATGAAAGAGAAATTTATCTCCTTTTAGAGCATTGGTTGTCTCAGTTGGATATTTTAAACTTTTCTGAACAGTTTAAAGAAATACCTAAGAGTAGAAGTTTTCTCACTTATTGTAGTGATTTCCATATCAATCTTAGACTTGGACTTAGACTTAGACTGACTTTATTGTCATTTTGCATGCACAGGGTGAATACAGAACGAAATTTCGTTGCATATGGCTCAGGACAATGTTTTTGAGCTTTCAATGTTGTGAGGTTACTCCAGAATAAAATAAAATACAGTATAAAATATGGATATAAATATAAATATAGAATATAAAGTGCAGTAATGACAGTAAAATATAAGTTATTTAGCTCTGTACATGTGCAAGGTATAAAGTGGAGACCAGATTTTAAGTACAGTCCAGTTAAGAGTTCAGCAGTCTGATGGCAAGTGGGAAAAAGCTGTTTCGGAACCTGGTGGTCCTGCACCGGATGCTGCGGAACCTCTTTCCAGAGGGCAGCAGGGAGAACAGTCCATGGCGGGGGTGTGAGGGGTCACTGATGATGTTTCGGCTTCGGGACACGCAGCGCTGGGATGAAATGTCCTGAATGGAGGGAAGGGGGGCCCCGATGATCCTTTCTGCTGTCCGCACCACTCTCTTCACGTTCTTCCAGTCGGAGGCGCTGCAGCTTCCACACAGAGAGGCAGCTGGTCAGAATGCTCTCTATGGTGCTTCTGTAGAACGTCTTGAGGATGGGCGGGGGCAGGTGTGCTCTTCTCATCCTCCGCAGGAAATACAAACGTTTCTGTGCCCTCTTGGCCAGAGACGTGGTGTTCACAGTCCAGGTGAGGTCGTTAGTGATGTGCACCCCCAGGAATTTGGTGCTGCTGACCACCTCCACAGCCGAGCTGTTGATGAGCAGTGGAGCGTGGCTGGGCCGGTTCTTCCTGAAGTCGACGATCATCTCCTTCGTCTTGTCAACGTTCAGGATCAGGCTGTTGTCTCTGCACCAGTCCACCAGCTGCTCCACCTCCTCTCTGTAGTCCAGGTCGTTGTCGTCTCTGATGAGGCCCACCACCGTTGTGTCGTCCGCGAACTTCACGATGTGGTTGGTGGCGAACCTGGGGACGCAGTCGTGTGTCATCAGAGTGAACAGCAGAGGGCTCAGGACGCAGCCCTGAGGGGAGCCTGTGCTGAGGGTGATGACATCGGAGGTGTGTTGTCCGATCCGGACTGACTGAGGTCTGTCGGTGAGGAAGTCTAGCAGCCAGTTGCACAGGGGGGTGCTGAAGCCCAGGTGTTCCAGTTTTCCTGCCAGATGCTGTGGGATGATTGTGTTGAACGCTGAGCTGAAGTCCAGGAACAACATCCGCACATGAGTGTTCTTCTCCTCCAGGTGAGCCAGGCTCAGGTGTAGGGCAGAGGAGATAGCGTCCTCAGTGGAGCGGTTTCGGCGGTAGGCAAACTGGAACGGGTCGAATGTGGAGGGGAGTCTGGAGACGATGTGTTCTTTTACCAGCCTTTCAAAGCACTTCATCATGATGGGAGTCAGTGCCACAGGCCGGTAATCGTTGAAAGAGGTGACTTGAGGTTTCTTCGGCACCGGAATGATGGAGGCAGTTTTGAGACAGGCTGGCACTGTGGCTTGGTCCAGTGAGGTGTTAAAAATGTCTGTTAGGACACCAGCCAGCTGACCTGCGCATTCCCTGAACACCCGCCCAGGTATGTTGTCGGGGCCTGGGGCCTTCCGTGGGTTGACTCTTTTCAGGGTCTTCAACACATCGGCTGTGTCCAGGCAGAGTGCCTCCTCTTCCTGGTGGGGAACAGTTTTCTTTGCCGGAGTACTGTTCAGTGCCTCGAACCTCCCAAAGAAGTTATTGAGTCCATTTAGAAAGTCGGCATCAACTTCACCCACTGGGGGGGAGGATGGATTGTAATCTGTGATCGCCTTTATGCCTTGCCACATACTTCTGGTGTTGCTGGTGTCGTGGAAGAACTCCTGTATTTTTCGACTGTGGGTTCGCTTTGCTAACCTGATAGCACGGTTCAAGTTGGCTCTCGCTGTCCTCAGTGCCTCCTTGTCGCCAGACTGTCGCCAGATCTGCTCTGAAAGGAATATTTTCTTGTAGAAATTTTCTAAAAGTAATACGCCTGTGTATCACATAATATTTTTCCCTTGGGGAAACACTTTAACCAATTGAAAAACATTAAAATCTAAATTTAAAAATGCTAAAGTTACATTTACTTTTTTTTAGGATTTGTTATACACAGTTTAATAACTGTGAGACAGAAACTCTTGTCGAACAAAACAAAACTTTTCATATTTTGGAAATACAGGTGTGTCTGGAAGCAATCTGACCTCTCTGGTGACCTGTGTACCCTGCCTCTCACCAAGTAATTGCTGAAGATGGACACCAGCTCTCCTGCCACCCTGCAATAGTAAACAGGTGAAGACAGTGGATGGATGGGATTTTAAACACCACTGAAAAAGAAAATCAAAATTTCAAGTATAATTTATGTATTTTGTTTGTGTCATGAAACAAAATGTTAAGCAAAATGTGACATTAGCAGCATCATGCTAGTCCATAGAAATTTTGATTATGAATTTTACACTGAAATATTTGCAAGGGACTTAAGTGTGATGCAAACCCCTAAGCTTGGATAATAAAGGTTTTTAAAAAGTGAAGAAAAAACAAATAATAAAAATAATATTCTATATCCTCAACAGAAAGGTAAACATATAATCAAACAGTACTCTTATTTTATTCATATATTTGAATTTATTTATAAATCAATATTATTTTATTATAAACATAATTTCTGACTAATTAAAGTGTATTTTATTGGAATGGTATTTTTGTACAAAAAGTAAAATAACTTCTTTGCAACTTTATCTTGAAATTGAAAATTTAATTTACTGAGCAAATATGCAGACGTGCTCAACCAAGAGTCTGAGTTTTTGACCAAATGTAAATAGAAGACAGAACTGAAATTAACATTTGACTTTACTTAGTAATTATGAAAATTACAGCATGTAGATTTGCTGTTGCGCACTCACTCTGGCTAATGGTGACAGCCAGACATTAACCTATGACAGCTGCCTCGTTTGAATTTCCCCCAATCTTTCAGCATGGGGTTGAAAAAAACCCCATGCTTATGGGACATTTATTATTATAAGACATTTTAAGTTCCTTATTAACCCCAAATGATCATTGACCTCATAGAACACACACACACGCGCCCCCCCCCCCACATATATATATATATATATATATATATGTAGGGGTGGGCGTGTGTGTGAGTGTGTGTGGTATATTCTGTATAAAGCAATGCATTTTTGCTTGAGTTTATGTTTTTTCTGCACACCTGTGCGTTTGGGTGCAACATGCAGGAGATTTTGCAAAACGGAGGATACCAGAAAGGGAAGCACACAAATGTTTGTGTGGGGGTGGTTGTGTGTGTGTTCATTTAAAATGAATTGACAAAAATGTGTGTAATACAGGAAAAGTCTAGAAAACGTTGTTCTGCCCTGTGATGTTTACTCATGCATGTTTCTGCTGTATAAGGTGTGTGTGCAACTCGAAGTGAAGCAACTAGAGCGAGACCACTATGTGTGTGCACGCACGCACACACATAAAAGGGTTGACACTGTGAAAAAAATGTAGCCTTTTGCTTTTCTGCAAAATTAGATTTCATGTTAGTACAGGAGCATGTAAGCACTTTTCTTTCTTTTCCTTTTTATTTTTCCATTAGGCTATCAGCAAATTTCTCCCTTCTCTTTCTCTTTTGAACACTTGCACAGACACACACATTCAGAGATTTTTTTTTCCAGTCAAAATGGCAGTAGTGACATCAGCTCTGTGGTTTTGTTTCTTGTAAAGGCACAGAGACATTAGGACGCTTCCTCTCTCTCTCTCTTTTTCTCTCTCGCCCTCGATCTCTCACATACACGCACACACTCAGGGATGTGTATCTGCCTTATCTACTTTTCTGTTCATTCCTTAAACTGTCAGGTTTCTCATTTGGAGGAAATTGCTTGGAACATATACAACTCAGAATCTTCCTTTGTTCACACTGTGACCTTTTCACTACAGTCTAATAAGCCAAGCAATGGGACCCTGGCCACACAAAGTCTACTGCTACCTCTGCTGCTGTATAACGCAAGTAAAATAAAGTGATTTGAGAAGAAAGGAAAACAAGACCAATTATTCCCCAACAGAGAAGCAAAGACTGTTTTTCAGAGAATTTGGAATACCTGTCATCTAGAAGGGAACAGCTTTTGCAACATAAATTTATGGAAGCCATAGTCCTAAGTATAATGCATTTAGAATATGCACTGCTTCTTTCATGTTACAATAAAGCAGTTTATTGTATTTTATTTTATTGTATTTTAGAATGCAACAGACTAATACAAGGTTGTGCATAACTCTTAGGTGAAAGTGAAAGATTGTTTTCAAAAACATTTTATGGATAAACATCTGAAATGTTTGCATTTGTTTTCAGCTCACCTAAACATAAGGCAGTGTCTCTTATAAAACACGATCCTACGTTTTGAATGATTAGTCCATCTGAACCAGGGGTCTCAAACTCCAGTCCTCGAGGGCCGCAGTCCTGCAACTTTTAGATGTGCCTCTGCTGCACCACACCTGAATAGAATAATTAGGTAATTAGCAAGGCTCGGAGAACTGATCTACTCAAGGAGGAGGTAATTAAGCCATTTCATTCCAGTGTTTTGTACCTGTGGCACATCTAAAAACTGTAGGTCTGCGGCCCTCAAGGCCTGGAGTTTGAGACCCCTGATCTAAACCCAATTGCAAAATATGACATTTAACATAGACTGGTAACATTAATAGGAGAAGCAGTAGAGCGTGGTTACTCATGGTCCAATGGTGACTCTAGAAGAGTTGCAGATATTCAAGGCTCAGGTGGGAAAATTATCTTCATAGAACAACTATTTATCATGCACTCCAGAAATCTGACCTGTATGGAAAAGTAAGGAAAAAAAGCCATTGGCAAATTAAAACATTAGGAAGTCCTGTTTGTGGTTTGCCACAGGTCATGTAGGGAAATATTAAATATCAAGTTGTAGCTCTAATCAGTTTGCCATCAATATAAAAAACTGGATGTGGAGAAAAAAAAAATAACACTAAATATCCCTAGAATGCAACATCTCCATGGTAACACATGGTGGCGGGAGTATCATGCCCGCCACCATGTGGCCACCAATGATACATTGGAAGATGGATGGAGCTAAATTTGGGGTAAATCTCACAGAAAACCTGGAGCAGTGGTTTACTTTTAAGCAGGGTAGCAGCTCTAAAATCAGTGACAAAAAATATAAAGGTTTTAGACCAGAGCATAATCCCGCATTAGAATGGCCCAATCAAAGCACAGACAGATATCTGACCATTAATCTGAGGGAAAACCGATGTCTATACATACTAGAAATGTATTCTGGCTGAACCTAAGATGTTTTGTAAACAAAAGTGAGGCAACATTTAATAGGCAAAGCATAAAACCACAGTAAACAACAAAGTATGTGGCTGTATAAGAAAATCTGAAGACGTACCGATTTGTCACTGCATATGACAGACTATGGAGCCCTAAATGCAGCAACACAGTAATGCATACAATGTTGATGTGTTTCCCCACAGTAAGAGAACTCTGCTTCAAGTTAAAAACATCATTTTATTAGCCTTTGTAATACAAGTACTATACATACCTTGTAAAAACTAGAACCACAAACGGCTGTAAAAATGCACTAAACTCTCTACATCTATTGACAGACATAGCAATTAAGTAATTAGGCAAACTGCTAATGGAGAAATTGACTCTTTTACCACTTTTAGCAGGAAATTAACAAATTGCCTGCAGGAAGAGAAGAGTGGTTTGATCCAGACACAACCTTTGATTCATTATGTAGTAATTGTTTAGAAAACATTTCTCTTTAGTGAATGCTTGCCTTATTGAATGGCAGCAATCATCTTCATTTAGTGTGGAAGTTTAACTTATTCCAGTTTAAAAATATGTTAGAGAGCACCACACTCGTCATATATTATGGTTTCTTATGCTTAAGGATTCTTTCTCCACAGTTCTACTCACCAATTTGATTCCAAATAAAAGCTAACACCACTAAAACACCTTTTAATCTAAAAAATAATTATTTAAAAAACATATCTTTAATCATGTAGTTTTATAAATTAAGAAATGAATCTACATCTTGAACCGAAAGATCACAGCAGAATACTTGTGACTTGAACTGATATTGTAATGACAGGCCTGTGAAACAAGTCAGTTTTGTTCACTAAAATAAGTAGTCATCAATATCCATTTAATCCCCCCTATCCATTACTTCAAATACAGTAAAAATCACGTGTCTATTGCCAGAGGTTGCTTCAGATGGTTTGGCTAGAAATGTGGGGAGAAAAAAAAAAGGTTATTAAGTATGAAAAAGAAGACGTGCAGAAAAATAGAATCTAAATGAATAGAAATGTATTTCTTTCCTAATTATTAACAAGAAAAAAGTTTTATATTGTGAACTTTTGAAAATGTCTCTCAAGTTCTCTCTACATCTTTTACTTTCTTTGAAAGCAACCATTTGCTTCTTTTTAGAGTTCTGCCATTTTATCCCATAAACCATGGCACAGGAACCCCCTGAGCAACCTAAGCAAAAATTAGTCAAACGCTTCTCCTACTGTCTACCTTTCTCTTTCAGCACTACATTTCAATTATTACATTCCTGAAAACTGTTTGCTTGTAGATTATCTACTGCATATGTCCTGATTTCCAGTGCCTATTTGCATTTCTTTTATTTAAATCCCCATATAGTTGCTGCAAACTGCATTATTTAAGATCTACTGGCACTCCAGAGCTTGCTTATTTCACCTCAGATGAGGCCGCTGAATTTGCATTTATTGTGTTTGCATTGCCAACACACCTCAAGGCGATCAGCAGCACCAAACCATAAAAGGAATCATAAAATGAGACAGATTGCAGCAAGGCGAAGAGAATGAAAGAAAGATGTGAACAAGAAGTATAATAGGGTTTGATATTGAAAAGGAAGTGAAAGCTGACAGGATAAGTAAAGAGAAAGATATTAAAAAAAAGCCAAGTGCAAATATTTAAGACAAGATTGAAAGAGGTTAAATGAGAGAAAGAGAAAAGGTAAAATAAAGGTTGGGGAGTGACAGAAACAGATGATGGTGCTGACACCTGGGCGTGCTGCCTAGACTAGAAAGATGTTTTGTGTGCGTGTGTATGTGTGTGTATGATTTGTCAGGGATAAATGGCTATTATCACTATGACAATGTTAATTACAGCCAGACTATTAGGCTCTAGGAGTGCTGCCTCATTTATTTGGTTGTAGAGTTGTGTGTAGATATGTGCATTTCTCAATGTATGTCTATGCAGATTGTCTTTTGTTGAGTGTTCCTGCAAGTGGGGGTGTGTTTTTGTGTGAAAACGAAAAAAATCTCATCTATGTTAGACAGAATGATTACTCAAAATAAAGTGGCGGTGAAATGTTGAAATATTTATTGTGATTTATGTGACTTCCGACTTATTGTGTAAACTGAGTAGGAGACATTTCGGCTTTTCCACTTGAGTTATTTTTGGACCACGCTTTCAAAGTCAGAAATTATTAGTAAACATGAAGAGGAAATATTATCCCAACTCATCTTAAAAACATTTTTAAAATCAGGAACGCAAATAAAATAGAATAATAAGTAGGGTTCCCTATATGGGATCAGATTTTAGTTTAATAATGATGTGGCTTTATTTTGGAACCATAACAAAGCAGAAAAACCACATGAACTTCTTTGGATATTCTTTAAAAGATTCTAATACAGTGCATCTAAATGTAACTGAATTGTGTTTATTGAATGTTTCACCTACTAGTAAAACTATTTAGACAGAGTCCAGTACCTCACTTTCTTATTGCACTTTTCTCCGAGTCCATTTCTGGTGACTCAAGTGTATTCTTAGCCTCTTCACCTCTGCGACCAATTTCAAGCCGTCTCTTCCTGCTCCACCTGCCTGTCGGACATGACACTAATTGGAGCTCCTAATGAAGTACTAACAAGTCTGTGGGGTATCTGAGAGTCAATTGCTCCATTCCTGGGTCAATCAGGACACACCTAACCTTTGTCATTCCTTTGCGAATACAAACAGGGCAAGCAAAGGTTGCATCCGCACAAGTAACACTCAAACAGCCTTCACACCCACAAAGTGCTATCAGGCCTAATGTTTTTCTTGGAGACAGCTGAGATTAGCATGTGTCAATACACAAGTAATTACAGGCAATTTGCAGGAGTGTGTTAAGACTTTTATGCAACATAGTCAAGGAAGATGCAGGTCAAACAACGTTACTATCACACACTTCTCTTTGTTTGTTTAACCATATAGGATCCTATTCAGGAGAGGAGCTTTTGTCTTTTAAAATGTCTGGGTGGTAATAAAAGGGTTAAAAAAGAAAATGCAGTTCAGGAAAGGTTATACGTTTGATGAACTGTAAATACAGCGCCTTGCAAAAGTATTCATTGCCCTGGAAATTTTTAATATTTTATGATGATTCAACCACAAATGTAATATTTTATGTGACAGGCACAAAAATAATTGCAAAGTAAAAGGAAAATATTCACAGTTTTCAAATCTGCCATCAGAAGTCACCTACTCTTTAGGCAGATTCCTTAATCTTTCTGTAAAATTACAGTTCTGTAAAGACCTCAGGGGTTTGGCAGGGAACATTCAGGAAAAGAAATGCCAAAAGAACAACAAAGAATGCTACATAAAGGTCAGGCATAACCTTTTGGAAAAGTTTAAAGCAGAGTTTTTGTTAAGAACCAATTCGCCAAGCTCTGAAAACTTATAAATGAGTCATTTTTAATTTGTTTACAACAGAAGGAATATGGCAAACGTTCACTTGTTATGGCAATACTTTACAGTTCTAACACATAAAAATCTTGTAGTGTGACATACTGTAGATCTGTATTCAGATCATTTTGGTCAATAATTTATGAAGCCAACTTTTCTGCAATCACAGCTCCAAATGTTTTGGTGTATGTAAATACCAGCATTACACAGCTACGTATTGAAATGCTTGGCTATTCATTGCAAAAATGCTTGACATCAGTCAGATTTAATGGAAAACATGTGTTGGTAGTTATTTTTTTGTTCAAGCGTATTTACAATTATTTTTAACTCTGGACTCAAAAAGAGTCACTCACATACTTTCATCTTAACCATTCCATTTTAGTTCTGGCTTACCAAAGCATGATACTGCCACCACCAGTGGGCTTGGTTTTTCATCTGACCTTTCAGACATTTGATGGCACTTCTTATATTATTGGTTGCAAACTGAAAGCAAGACCTGTTGCTTTCTTCATGCCACTCTTCTATAAATAAAGGATGCTGGCTGTTGATTAATCTCCAACAAACCTTTCAGTATTCACAGAATTACACATATGTAGACTATATTTATTTTGTAGCATTGCATTGTATTTAGGGGTATGAGGAGAAGTCGGAATACAAATTATTGCCACAGTTTTCAGTTTTTTAATTCAAATATCATTTATCCTCTCTTTACACTACACAACCATCCATTACGTATCACATCAAATGGGGTGCAAATAGTTTAAGATGGTACATTACCACATTTACAGAGAGCATGCTTTTAAAGAAATTTCAATCCATTTTAAAGAGGAAATGTCTGGACTCCCTACCATGAGTTGTCTCACTCACAAATATCTGAAATATAACTTGGGCGTGCCGTGGTGGCGGAGGGGTTAGCGGGCCCCCCATTCTGGCAAACGTGGCCTCGACGCGGCCATCGCGGGTTCGACTCCCGGACCAGACGACGTTTACCGCATGTCTTCCCCCTCTCCGTCCCCCTTTCCCGTCAGCCTACTTTGAAAAAGGGACACTAAAGCCCACAAAAAGACCCCTTGCAGGGCAAAAAAAAAGAAATATAACTTAACACGGCTGACATTTTGCTTTCCTTTTCATAAATTAACAAGATGAGAAAGCAAAAAGAGATGGAAGAGAAGGTTGAGACAGAAATAGATGGAGAAAGATGAAAGTGGGAAGTGAAGAGTGAAACAGAGAAAGAAAAGTGAGAGAAGCAACAAAGGCAGAAATTAAATGAGGGTTAAGTACTACAAAATGAGAGTAATTTTGAATAATCAAACTGAGAGAGGGAAGAATAAAAAGATAGAGAAAAAGAGAGGAGGGATGGAGACAGTTGGTAGATATGAAAGCTAACAGGCCATCCAACCATGCACACACACATGGCGTGCATTAATTTTAGTAACTGGGTTTATGCCAGACCCAGACATTTTACCTAACTCTATACTTAAAAATCAATACACACCTTAGTCCTGAACCTAAGGTACCTCTTATGGGAACAAAGCTTTGGACCCCCTAAGGAACATTGGGTCCTCAAAATGCAAGTATCTGATGAAAAAATTGGTCGCACAAGGTTAGAAATGCTAAAACACACAAACTTGTGTAATATCCTTGGGAGAATTGTACTTTCAATTTCCAGAGACCTAATTTAATTAGAACTGCCCTGTTCTTGTCTCCTCTACCACCGTTTACATTTGTCTCTGTCTCTTTTTTCTCTTCCTCTTTGCTTCTGTTCACTTGAAGGACTGACACGCATCCACTGGATCTCTCTTTGTTTCCCATCGTTGCCTCTTTCAATTTAGAAAAGCTTGTTTAATATAATACAGTAAATATTAAAATGATTACAAACCCTAGTTTATTTCTTCACTGTCACAGTTTTTTCATGGCCTAGACTATAATTAGATGGAAAAACACTGATAGCATTTTGTACAACAGTCGTGAAAAGAGTTCTGCATCTCACTTGGAAAGCATAACAGGTCAGAGAAGTTGCTGGATGGTGCAGTGCAAAAGACTTATTCATTCATTTATGCATACATTTCAATTTGATCCCAGTTATAAAATGGTGCAGTTAAGCTGTCAAGGGAAACTCATCAGACTGTATTGAGTGAATCCTTCTTTGTGAACAAGCACATGGAGTCAATGGATAACTGATTGCATCAAGCTTATTTACTCAACTTAATTTTGTATCGTTTATATAAAAAATGTTTTATAATGTTAACATTTTATTGTGACAAAAAAGTAAGAACAGAATTCAAGGGGAAAATACTTTTTCACATTATTGTCATTGATGTAAAATTTTTAAAAAATGACAGGCACAGACAAAACCACAAAAACATTGATTTTGTTTCCACCAGCTTGAATAAAAAGTACTAATATGATTGCATGTGTTTTGCTGTTTGATCAGGCTGTTCATTTGCCTCCTGTGGTCTCTCTTAAATAGTCTTGTTGTATTCCTTTTCTCCCCTTTAAAATCTTGCTTTCTGCTTCTGAAAAATGGTAATTTTAGTTTGTTCTCTGTGATAAATCTTAGTTTTCCATCTCTTCTCTCTTTTCCCCAGGCCCTCATTTTGTTTTGTCACTGCTTCCCTTTCTTGTAAAATGTCATTATTTTAATTTAGTAATGTTATTTATTTATTTTGGTATCTGAATAATTAAAGTTGAAAAATAGGAGGTCTAAAAATGTCTAGCGATAATCCAGAGTTAGGAGTCGGGTAATTTGCTCTTCTCTTCTTTTAGACTGCACCACACCTCTATCTGCTCTGATACTGCTGCTTTAGTGGTCCATGAAGAACCAGTTGTCAGACTGAGCATTTCCCAAATGTCATTATGTAACTAAGTATGAAGGAGTTTGTTTTAGATTTGGTTCAGGAGAGAAAAATCAAATCAGTCAATCATGGTAAAATTGGGAGCTTTGACTATCCTTCTGTTTCTCATTTTCTTTGAAGGTTTTTCTCTGCAGCCCTGGAGAAATCTTAGACTTCCTACATTACTTTATCTTAAAGCAGATAATTCAGACTTTTTCACACTTCCTCAACAAGGAAGTTTTAAACAAATAATAATTGTAGCTTCTGAATCTTTGAATTTGAATAACCCTTGGTTTGGTGCAGTATGTTTGGCTACTGGTGAGTTTTATGCTGAAAACTAGATTAAATATGGTGGCATAGTAGATGTGTAAACAAGTACTTACATTACCCTTTTGATTTTTTTTAAGTGTTCAAAAGGTTAGTAGAAAATTGAAACAATGAAAACAAACATTTTTAAATGAATCATCTCAAATCTAAACAGGAAATAAATTCTGTAGAATTCCATCTTACTTGTAATCTTGTGATTTGACAGTTTATTTAGTTTGGGGAATTAAGTTTTTTTTTTTTTTTAAATAAATAGTTGTTGAACAAATTTGTTTCAAAGTCTTGTTTTAAAGCTATCTTGCAATGTCAACATTGAGTTAAGTCAACGTACCATCATGCAAACTTCTGTAAATGGAAACAGAAAAAAATTTGCCTTTTGCAATAAAGACATTAAGTTACAATTAACATGCTGGAGGTAAGCAAGCAGGGGAATCCTGGTAAATGTTTATGAATAATGATAGCACTTTTTGAATATATGATATGTTAGAACTGTAAAAGATAAACACAGAAAGATGCTTAGAGTGTAGAAAAAGCTTGAGATGTGAGAAAAAGAAATAAAGGAATAGATGAAAGAAGGTGTAAACTTTACGCCTCTTAATTAGTTGGGTATGTGTATCAGCATGGTTTCATTAACAGATATTTGATTTTTCAGTTTCTTTTTCTGCACTTACTAACCTTTTTCTACACAACCAATCAGAAGACGGAAATTAAGAAGCCACTTAGCAAAACTGCTCTGCTAAAAGATATGAAAATGCACTCAAACACAGGCATCTTTAAGACACAAAGATAAACAAGTGTCCTAATTAAGAATTAATTACATAGTAAAGCCTCAGAGAGAGGTGAAACTCTTTGGAGAAATGAAGGAGGATGAAGATAGAGGATGAAGATGAGACAAGGGCAAACGGAGTAGCAACAGGACGGGTGGGAATTTAAAAAAAGAGGAGTGGGCGTGAGGTTAGGGAATACGCAGGCAGAAGGGAAGAGAGAAAAGTCCTTAAAGCTGAAAAAAAAAACAACTAATGAGAAACTGGAAGAATACTGAAATGCTGGAGTTCCACAAAGCCATACAATTACTATCAGGCACAAGCAAGACAATAAAAAGATTTAACAGATATTGTTAGTTTTTATGTTCTTCTAGCATGAGCAACAAAATAACAAATCTGTATGAATTAGTGTATGTATAATTAATAGTTATAACAAATTTGTGGAACAAAGAAACAAGAAGGGACCATTAGGGTTGTCATAGTGAAAATGTGTAACGATTACCTTTTATTTTTTGAATCAAGTCAGTTGTTCCAGAAATAATCAATTCAACAATGTTATAAAAAAACAAATATTAGTAATGACACCAGGAGGGAGTATAAAGCAAACTGTTGGACTAAAGACAACATAGAAAATACATTTTAGATCCTAATATTCCCACTGGCTAAGATACAAGTTTGTCTCTTATGGTTTCTTTCATTTCCATTAGTTATACAAGACATATGAGCTCAGTGTAAATGAGCCTAAATCAACAGAAAAACGTCCACTTAAAGAAATAAAAGAAAACATCTAAGCACATTTTGAGTGAACATTTACTGTGGTGTTGTCCTCGGTGATAAAAGCTTCCGATGCTCAAACATTAATTTTTGTTCTTCTCTACCCTGTTTTCATACATTATGGCCGGCAAGATTGAGTGTGATTTGCAATGACAAACAACAAATGTCGAATGTACAGCACAATTAATTATTGCCATTTTAAGAATGATAAATTTATGTGGGATTCTAACAGGAAAATGTAACACAAATATTAATTATTATTATAAATTAAACTTAATTGAACAGAAAAGTCTCTTTTTTACTTTCAAAAAGGATGGAGTGAGTCAAAACATGAAAACAAACATATATTTGACCCCAAGCATGTCAGATGCTACCAAGGCAAGCTTGAAATCCACATTAAACACTTCCAATTTTTGGTGTATTTTAGTGTAGGTAGAAAATTATGCAGTGTTTAGGAAAAGTCTAAAATGAACAAATGCATAAATGTGATGTGGTCAAATCTTGAAAGTGTTGACGTTGTGACAAGACTTTGTTGCTATTCTATGATTAAAAGTGTTTTTTGGGAGAACTGATGCTGTTTGTGTCAATGTGTGTATCTAACAATTTGTGTACCTCCTCCTATTACATGTCAGAATGAAACAGTATTGTTTTTCCACACAGATTTCTATTCAATTTGAATGATCTTTTTTTACTCTGGAAAGTTTAAACTATTTATCTATCTGAGATAAATAAAATACTACAAAACGAGTCCCTTGGTTTCAGTGAGTTTATTTATGTCATCTACAGGAGTTTATTTTTGTTTATAAAATCTAATATTTTTTCATCTTTTGCCATGTAGTTGCTTCACTCACTGACTGTGGCACCCAATTCTTGAAAAAATTATATAATACAAGTAACACCGCTCTGAATAGACTGCAGTATCTTAATATTTTGATGGTGAGTTTAGAAGGAGATTGCAACTAAAATTGCTTCAGGATTCATTTTGAGAGCAGAAATCATTAGCTAATCTTAACCAAGTTGAGATTAGCAATCAGTTTATTATATCCAGTCTGTTAATGTCTGTGTTTCTTTCTCTCTTTGGCTCCACTCTCACCTCCCCGTTCAGCTCTCCCTAACAACTCTCCCTCCTAACCCCTCATCTTGAGATGAAACCAATTTTTTAGGCCCCACAGGAGACAAATTACTCCTAATAATCCCTCGTTTCTTGGAGAGGGATTCTTTCGTCCCAGCTCAGCCGAGAGACCAGAGCCTTAATGGATATATGGAATTAGGGGGAAAATGTTGGAGATGGATCAGTGATGACAGACAGTATTCTGATTTTCATTTTTGCTTCCAAAAAAATAAATAAATAAATACAGAGAGCCATTCTGTACCTACACATCAGCCCTGTTGATGAGCTGACTCTTGACATGCGAGCTGGTAGTTGATGGCTAATGTAGATTTTGAATCATATAAACAGTTGAAGCAGAAATAATGTTTCAAAGCCAGCATACAAAGCCCCTGATGCAA
Source organism: Xiphophorus couchianus (assembly GCF_001444195.1). Lineage (NCBI taxonomy): Eukaryota > Metazoa > Chordata > Actinopteri > Cyprinodontiformes > Poeciliidae > Xiphophorus > Xiphophorus couchianus. Next base: position 7,893,897 of record NC_040239.1, read on the forward strand.
TTATGTGTGACGCACAGCTTTCAGGTACTTTAAACAGCTGTGAGCAAGATTTCATATTTTACTGTAGTTGTATTTCAGATGCTTCCCAAATTGTGATCCTCTGATGTGAAATTGGCTAAACTGAAATATGTAAAACTGCTTGAAAGCTTCCACATCTAACTCACTTTGAAGTTACACCTCTAGCTCTTAATTCTATTCCTTTACTCTTCCTTCTCTCAAAGACCTGGGAAAAAATTAAGCTTTCATCTTGGCGACCTATCACAATGACCCCTCTCAGTGACAGACACCTTAAACAACCAACCAATAATCAACACCTGGTCAGGCAGTTCTAGTAAACAAATCAGGAAGCCCAAATGGCTTGTAATAACAGCCATTTTGATGCTTTTACCAAAGGGGAAAGGCAAAAAATAGATGAAGGGAGAGAAAGTAAAATTGCATGTGTAGATATGTGTATACAAAGATAAGTGAGGCTGTTCTTGCGTTCTTGCTGAAGATGAAACAGTCTTTCAGTATAGTAAGTCTGAAGAAAGTCTGTATGGAAGTCAGTTTTCATCAGTATTGTCTTAAACCTCTCTTTGCATGATTGGTATTTTGTCTTCTAGTGAATGCATCAAATTACTCATCTAGAAGAAATTGGGTGAATTGGTATGTCGGAAACATCAGAAAAAAAGTTGCCTTTCAAGTTTTTCTTTGGTCAGTATTATATAATAGCTTTAAATTAGGTGCTACCAGTTCTACTTTTATCTTGTGAGAGCCAGGCCCTCTGAGTCAAGACTTTCTATCAAAACCTTTCACTTCAATTACAGCTGCAAATAATTCAGGGTATATCTCTACATTTCAGCTCTCTGTATATGCTAGGAAAGGAATCCAAATTGCATGATGCTGCCTACACCGGGGGTGCCCAAAGTCGGTCCTCGACGGCCGGCATCCTGCATGTTTTAGTTCTTTCCCTGGTTTAACTCACCTGGATCCAATGATGGCTCATTAGAAGGCCTAAGAATAACACTGACATGCTAAAGAGGTTGTTGGTACCACCAGGGAGAGAACTAAACCGTGCAGGATGCCGGCCCTCGAGGACCGACTTTGGGCACTCCTGGCCTACACCATAATTCTGAGGGTACTCTTGCACCACAAATGTTGGTTAAAAAGCAACATTTTGGTCCATTTCACCAGCAGACCTTATGTCCCATATTTGTTATGCTCATTTACATGGCTTGTTGCAATCTTTAAAAGTGACTTGTAGGATGTTTCTTTCAATGTGGTGTCTATATGCCACTCCGTAGACATCTGATTTATGAGGTGTATAACTAACAGTTGCCCTACTAAGGTGACCTGTCCTACCTAAACCATCTCAAGAGTTACCATGAACCTGTTTTCCGATTAATGCTTTTCTTATCTGACCTCTAAATTTGCAAGGAAAGCCTGTTATTAGGTCTGAAATACTGAAAACCAACATTAATTCTATCTTTAGTTTAATGAAAGAAATATGGTATAAGCACCTTTGGGTTAGATACCATTGTGAGCTGCATTAGGATTCATATTATACTATGTTTATAGGGGATCAATTCTCCACAAAAAGTTAAAAGCTTGGGATACCATTTTAGAACCTGACCATGCTTTTATTTTCCCTGTTGTGACGGATATTTTTTTTCCCCACAAATGTTCTGTAACAAAACCTTTAAGGCATTCAGAAAGCATATATCCAGAGTTTAACTTCTTAATCTCAGAGGGTTTTAGAAGTAATTTCCACCTGAAAAATACATACCAGACTAAATCAAGAATAGCTCCCCAGTTATCAGATCAAACTGAAAACTTGTGGTGTCTGTGTAAAGGAAAAATATCAAAGAATGTTTTTCTAATGTCAGCACTATCGTAGTTGTAATCCTGCCTGGTGTAGTTGTCATGTCAGGGTTAAATTATGGACTCTTCACTAATTTAGTGACTTCTGATGGGAATTATTTGGACTGGATTTTATACAACAGATGGAAGGAGTAGATTTAGTACAAATGTATAATGCCCCTTTCATATATTTGGAATATTTAACTTCATCTTCAGAACTCTGCAACAATTTGTTATTTCCCATTTCCTAATGTGTGCTTGTGGTTTTAACATGACTTATGTCAATATTTTATGTTAGATCTCCTGATCATCAACAGGAAGTTGTATCTGAGACTGAAATATCCATTACCATTTTTTATGTGTTGTTCTGTAGTATTATTATCAGTCAGTACCTTGCCTGAAGCAGAAAGATGTCTCAACATAGGAGAACAGTGAGAAAAGTTAAAAAACTAAAAAAAATAAATATAAGAACTTCAGCTGGGTGCTAGTCAAACATGTAGCTAACCTTTTCCATTAGAGTCATTTTAATTCAAGTCTGTAATTATATAGGTGATAAGTAACAGTCTATGCCAAACTTGTTGCAAAATGAAACCAAAAACGTTAAGCTGCTTTGCGAAGCTAGTTGTGTTAAAAAGCACACAAAATCGGTCATAGCAATATTTTATTGCAAGATGTGACTTAGCAGCTTGTTGCTAACTGAAATAAAGTGTAGAAACATTCATCCAATAATGTGAAGTTGAAGTAGGATGTATGATAGTGTTTGTTTGCTGTTTCAGAAAAGGAAAGGACCTTTCAGTCTATGTTTGTAATGAATCCTAGTGGTTTAACCGTTAACAATCCAATGATACAAATTTAGCTATCCACAGAAAGCTGTCATTGATTGTTACATACAAGTATATATTCTATCTTTGCATTTGGAGCTTTGGCATGATTTCACATTAAATTGTATTTCTGTTTTGAGTTTTATTTGTAATTCCATCATTATATTGATGAAAAAATATTACATGTAAATCCTGTAGTGTTGCAGTTTGGAATAATGGTTTCCTATAGTTGCTAAAAAGAGGAGGCTTAATGAATTCCCTTAAGCAAAATTGGGTTTTGTCACTGAGACTTTGCTGTTAGAAGGAGGGCTATCAGGTCAGATTAGTTTGACCTTAGTAGTAATGGAAGTAGGTGCACTTTGAAACAGCATCCCTGATTGGATTTTTGGCCAGTGGTCTCTAGTTTTTGATTTGAGTTTGTGAATTTGTGATGTAAATGAGTTAGCTTTACACATTAGGAAATGTTACAAATGTTTCAAACAATAACATGTTTTGTAATGTTTATTTTGGTGCTCAACTTAGATTTCTTTTTATAAGTGTGTTTATGGGTGCAGAAAATCACACAGATGAAATAAAATTTTACTAAATATGGTATGTTTTCATTAAGTTTTCACCTTCTAGGCTTCTAATTGTACACAATATCCCACAAGAAAACAAAAAAACAGCTTTCTAGTTAAGATTTGCACACAAAGCATAGGAATATTTCCCTGAAATTCTTACACATGGAGTAAGGCTCTGGATTGATTTATTTAGAATGACAAGTGTAAAACGGCAGACAATTTTGACTGAAAATGGGACTCTGTCTGCTATCAAAGTGCATTATTATGTGCTTTTATGGCTCTACCTTTTATTATTAAAACTTTGGTCGGCTGAAAAAACTTGTGTGTGAGAATCTAGAAGGTTTGAATCCAGCATAGGATAAACAAAGTGAACTTTAATCTTAGGCTAACCTGAATGAATGGGAAGGACTGGGGTGTCACCACAAAGGTTAGGAGGAGGAGCAAAGAGGAGATGAAAAATGGAATCCATTCAGGCATGAGAAATATGTGCAGCTGTAATCGCAGATCTGTATCTGCTCTCATCTGGGAGCAAATCTCTTACCTCTGCCAGTGGCACAATGCCCTGGATGTCGGAATTGCTAATGTAGAGGTGGGAAACTTGTTCTGTTTGCTTCAAAGCCGTCTGTGCGTTAGCGGAGTATTCCACAGTCCAGCGCAAAGTCTGGGTTGGCTTCAGATTAATCACGTTGTCAACCTCAAAGTCCAGCTGCATTACTTCATACGAGTGACTGTCCAATCTATAAAGACAGAGAGAGGATATCAGTTATTCGACATGTTTATTGAAGACTCATAGTGACTTTGCCCGGGAGAATGGTTTGCATTCTGACTGCTAATGTGCAGCATGTAGAGTTGTGGCCAAGCTTGGATGCTTTATAAACTGCTAATGCAATACATTCGTTCATGGATTGTATTCTTTTCCAGATATTTGAAAATAACGGTTTTGTATTCCAACACAGAAGGAATTTGCTGGGAACCAAAGAATTGTTTAAAGTGTATCCACAACTTCTTTAGGACCGCTGTTATATTCTATGTCTTTGACGGTTCTTTCACACCAGATTAAGACAACCTTTGGTCTCCAAGACCTCCACAACTTGTTCAAAACCTTCTTCAGTCTGAAAGTAAACATGATGGGGCTACTTCTTATAAATGGGTTTATCCTGGCCATCGTAAAAAATTGCTACCACAAGGGGTATCAAACCTGCCAAGGATTGTATAGATCTGACAACAGCCATGCAATAATCAGTGGAAATACAGCTATATATCTGTTAGAGTTATACTGATCTCCATCATCAATTTTTGACTTGCTAAGAAGTAATGACTATCAATATTTCATTGTTGGATCAATAGCAAGAGAAGATTTAAATGAGAGGAGAGGTTTCTGTACAGTGCTGCACATCACTGCCACCCTGGGAAGTAATTATATAGTTCTGCAACACAATGTGAGAACATCCTGGCAGGTGCAGTCAGAAGTATTGATGCAAATTAAATCTAAAATGAGATGTTAGGATTTAAAAAAAATAACTTTAATAAACCCCCACAACAATCCTATGAAAGTTTTGTGTCAGGGATGTCTCAACATGCAAGTTTGAGTAATTGGTGAACATACTGGATGGTTTTTGATGTCACTATAAGCTTGTCTTTTGTTTGCATTGAAGAATCATCTGTTCACCATGCTAAGTTTGTGATGTATGAGGTTGAAAAAGAGTCAGTGAGTTGAATTCATGAATTTCATTTATTATACCAAAATACTGCTGGTCCATTCTGACATGCTACCTTCAAGAGCTAACATTCAAAATGGCATCCCACAAAAGATTCCCATTCCCTTTGTCTCTCTGAGCTACGCCCCAAAGAGGGCGTTACCTAGTGTGTCATCCTTTACCCGAGCTCTCATTTGAATTTCCTAACATGATTTCCTTTAGGTTAGCTTAGCAACTAGCTAAAAGAGATAGAAGAAAAACACAGAATTATTTATTCTCAACAGCATTTAAGTGGCTCTGTGTTTTTAGTATTAAAAGCAGAATCTGCCACTGCCAGTCTGTGAGTGGTTCACTGTCTCTGCTGCTGCTGATTGGACTGATGTTCCAGCCCTGTAAACCAGTCAGCTCTGCCGTCTGCTCACCTGGCTGATCATCTGCAGCTGCTTAAATATCGAAACACACTTACATTCTAGGAGACTGTGATTCTATTTGAGCAGCTTACCCTTGTGTCTTTTGTTTTCGGGGCTTAAATGTATGTATGTTTTGGAGACTGCGCTTGATTAGTCACCAATTTAATTTGTCTTGGACCAACACATTGTGTAATGGCCCAGCTACTTCAATTGTGTACTTGGAGGCAGGTCAGGTCTGGTTCTTTTCTCTGTTAGCTCTGCCACTTCAACTATTTAGATTACATTGATTATCGCCAGTAATCTCAGAGGTGCTACCTCACATGTATTTATGTTTGGTAGGTTAATGTCTTTTTTGTTTTATTCTGAATGAGGAAAGATTTGGGTAGTTTTAAGTGCCTCAAGTTAGCAGAGTTTTATTTAAATAATTTATTGATTTAGAAACATCCATGGGGCCACAGCTCCTCCTTTAGTTTGATGTCGCCTGACAAGACTCTGGTTTTACTTTTCCTTGTTCAATATTATCTTAAAACACTCATTAAACCTGTTAGGTCTGGTTAACCATACCATCTATTTTCTTATAGTACCCTCGTGATGTCTTTCTGAGCTTGATTGTAACACGTAATATGGTCTCAGTTACTATTTAGTGAACAAAATTATTTCCTAAAATGAAGTTAATTTTGTTGAGAGATTCTAGTTTCTTTTTTAGAACTCATTACGTAGCAAAAGGTTTGAGATGTCAAGAACATTATTAGATCTTGGGTTCAAAGAGGGAGAAATCCAGACACAAAGGTTGGATTTTTGTCTGGGTTTCATTACCCTAACCTATTACAACTGAAGAGAAATGTCTTTGTAAAATGAGCTTATTCTTAGACTCCAAAGCATTTTTACACAGCTAACGCATAATCTGAAATGTAACTGTAGAAGACTAAGCTGAGATTAAGTCTTTAAAATTTAAGTTAGCAATGAATTGATTCACACGAGTAAAGTTGATGTTTACATTTCTGAAGAAAAAAAAAATCAAACTGTGCACGTGTAAGAATCCCCAACCCTAATTCTTAATACTCCCACTGTTTCCTGAAACTGAAAAGTTACATTCAAGAAATTAGTAGTTTGTTATGGGAATAACTGGGCACTTCCTAGAAGTTACCGTGTACTTTTCAAAACCAATCAGGTACTTTGGTGTGAATTAAAAGGTTACATTATGGAACCTAGCAACTCTTTAGACTGTAGATTTTTGTTGTCTGGTTTGTCTTTCTGCTCACCAGATATCTTAATTTCTTCAATCTTTTGTGTAAAGTATAATAAAAATATGTATTTGATTAATTAGTACTATGTAGATACTCAAGCTTTCTATGCTCCTTCTGCAAATCTGTTGACAGATTCAGAAGGAATTTATGAATGACTGAAAGGACTGAAGTGCTCATTACAAGATCACTGAGCAGAATAAAATTGTGTGTCAATGGCACTTTCAGCATGAATTCTACTAACTGCTTTCTGAAATGTAACAATTAGGTGCAGAAAAAAAGGTATGCAGTTCACACTAAGTGCAACACAAGAGATATAAAGACAAAGGTTTTCAAAGGTTCAGGTTTTATGATTGTAAGAAGAGACATAATTCAGATACATTTCAGAAAAACAGAAATTATTGTTTTGTCAATTCCCTCAAGGAATCTTCTGTTACATTCTCACACAATCACCCCCACACACATACTCCAGAGACAGTGAATTCTGGATAAAAGGTAAAGGTTTTAGTGTTTAACCTGTTCCAAGACATATGCATTATGTATATATTAAGGTCATGGCAAAAGAAGTCACAGAGGGTTTGCAGTAAATGGTGTCTGTGTGAGAATCAAGGCATTTGTCTGAAGAGATGGGTGGATGATAAGTGAAAGAAGTAGATCGAGGAGAAAAAACTGATGGAGCGTCAGTTTGCCTTGACCTCTTTTACTTCACCGTCATGCTTGATTCTCAATCATTTGTCTTCACCTAACCTCATGTCCAGTCTTCCATCATATCCTACCATCACATATTGCTGTTGTTTACAAGTTGGAGAGACAAATGCTACATTTTGGAATATATGCTTTCTTTTTCCTGTTCAATTACCTTCAAGAAAGAAAGAAAGAAAAAGAGAACTCCATCTATCCAATGTTGTTTAGTAGATTGGAATAATGTTTGTGTTAAAATGGCCATACTATAAAATAATTGATCTAAATCATTTAGACAAAACTTGATGGTGAAGTCAGCAAAATAAATGGCCAAGAAAACTTTCTTTTTGTAAATTTGGTAAACATCTTTTCACTCAAACTTATTACTTTTTAGTTTATCTGACATTTTTGTTGCACATCTGTTCATCTTTATTTATTTATTGGTGTCCCTTGAACTCATTTTCCTTTCTTTTCTTTGTTTGTTTCCTAATTGCAAAGGACACATTAGCACCAGCCCAGTTTAAAATTTTCATAGGACAAAAACTCAAAACCTGGATAAGCCTTGACATATACACACTGAGACACAATGCTCTGTCACTCTCACTCTCACTCTCTGTTTCTGTCTTTCTCACTCTCATAGATACATGCACACAGGCGATACACAAGCAACACACTTCTCCCGTTTCTCCGCCTTGTGCACAAGTCGATAGCACACATGTGCTCAGACCTATCCAAAAAATTGTTGAGTGTGTTTCGGGCAGTGTAATCACTGGAGCAGAAAAAGAAATGTGTCTGCAGTGACAGGTTCATTCAGGTGTTAGCTCCGTCACAAGCACTAGGATCTGAAACAATATTACACTGTCCTCTAGTGCATACACATACGAAGACATTCCCACACATAAACACACACAAGCGGTACTCTCCAGAACTCAGAACTGACCAAATAAAAAACATTGTAGAAGTCCAAGAAGCTTTTCACAACTTTTCAGCTTGTTTTTCTTCAGACAAAGCTAATCCTAATGGCTAGTAAACACTAGTCTTTGTGTAATTATTCTATAAAATTTATTTCACTTAGTGAATTGAGTTACTGAAATTATACTAAATGAACTTTTAAATAGCATTCTAATTTACTGATTACAATTGTATCCTTACATCTTTTAGTAGATAAACATCTTACCCGACTTGGTTAAGCAAAGTAGTTAAAGAGGCACACTCTGAATTGTTTGGCTTTAATACATGGAACCAGAAAAATGTGTTTTTAAATAAAAAATTACTAAATTTGAACAGCTGACATAGAATAGTGATTTAAGTTGTAGAAAAAATGCCAAATAAGTTATTTAAATTTTTTTTGCAAATGTTTGCAAAAGTGGCAGGAAAATTGCTGTTATTTCAGTTGCCCTCTAATATCTGTGCACTTTAAGGTGGGATGGAAAATGACCGGTGAATTTTAGCAAATTACAGAAGAGACAAAAAATTCAACAAAATTACAACATAAAACACTAAAGAAACTCAACATTTTTAAAGTAGCCAAGCATCTTGAAAATAAACTTTTTCTGCCATGAGAAAAGCTTTTCTAGCCCCTTTTAAAATGGAAACAAAGTAGCATCTATGAATAATGATGTGCTGCCTGGAACCACAGACCGTGATTCTCTGTTGCTGTAAACTGTATTTTGTGCATCAGGGCGTCACTCTTTGGGATATTACTATTGACTTCTACTAGTAGCCCTTTTGCTTTCAATATTTGACATATTTCCCAATTTCTGACTAGGAAGGGAAGAAAAAGTGCTTTCAGCAACAATTCAAATCACAACTAAAAAGAATAACTTGTGAAACTACTTATATGTATGTACTTTGTGCCCTTGGCCAACAAAAACAAATGTTTTTGAACATAGATGTCTTATTTGACTCACTATAACAATTTATTTCAGCTTAATATGATGCTTAGATATCTACAGGAATTGCTGATTCCAAATGTAGTTTCATAACAGCATAAAACTGGAATAAGCAAAATAAATCAGAAAAAATGCTACAATAATTTATTGCATCTATTGTTAAATTAATTTCAAAGACGTAATGAGAGTCAAGCATTTCTACAATGCAAATTCAAAAAGTTTGAATACAGTTTAAAAAAATGTCCCTGTCTATTTGTCACTTGATAGCTGACCATAAAATAAGGAGGACAGGCAGATCTCTATCTTTTTGATATTAAATTGCTCCAGGAACTGCTTGGGGAAGCTGGGATGGCTTAGCCTATAAACCCAGATAAACGGAGACACTTCTGGCAGCAGCGAGTGATTTCTGAGATGTGACGGTTGGACTCACTTTGGTGTCTAACTTGTTTGGTACTTATGGGACTCTTGAAGCTGATTAGAAGAAATTATTGACCCTCTTCACCCCTATTTTCTGTTTAGCCATCAATTAAACAACTTAGTACCCAGTCTGGACCAGTGCAGATAAAATTATGAATGCAGTCACAGAAAGATCACCTCTTGTTCTGAAAGGTGGGTTGAGATATTTTGCAGTTTTTAAATATTTCAGGAAATGTATAGTAGTGTGTGCGGGTGTGTCTTTAAATGTATTTGTCATATGTGGCATGCGAGTAAGAAAGGACTTGGCTCAAATACCCACGGGGGGAAGCACAAGGACACACACAGATCCTGCAACACCTCCAGTGGACTAAGCGCCAAGGACCCGTCCATCTTTCTGTCACAACTGTAACTATAATACACACCAACCTGCACTGGATCAAAACACAGCAGTTTGTATCAAACTGCTTCATTTCACCGTGAGTTAGAGCTGGCTCATGTGTTTATTCTTAGAAATAGAAATATTAGGGATATTTATTAAGAGACTGAAGTAGAAAGTAAAAGTTTCCAGAATAAGTTTTGGTGGTATCTGCCACTTGGTGTGATTTAGTGGTGTGGCCACTTTATTAAAGGTTAACACTTAAGGTTAAGTCCAAAACTGCTCATACTCGTTGCAGATTTAGATTTACTAACACATTTCTTGTAGCTGGAAGTAATTTTATGCTTTGAATAGAACCAGCCTGTATCCTGACTGGAATCTCTTTCACTTTTTAAATGTTCTAATAAAATATAAAACGGTTTATGTGTAAATGGCAAAATTTGTACCCAATTTAAATTTTGGAAATTGTTTTTAGACCACCTTTTATTCACCTTTAAGTGGGCAAATTAAAAAAAAAATATTTTTTTTTTGTAAATGATATATTTTGAGAAACCAAAGGGGCATTGAAATAATATTTTCACAGCTTTAACAGAAGCATCAATAAAGTGATACCCACTTCATTGCTGTGACAGGTACCACTTCATAAAGACAATGCAAAACTTCAATAGTTACAGAAAAGTAATCAATTTATCTAAAGTGTTTTCCTTAAGGAGGCTCCACTTATGGCTTTTCTGTAATTAAAACCCGACTGCTGACCCCTCGCTGGTTTCTCTCCCTGAAGACAGGCAGGTGGTGAGGTAAAAAAAAAACAACAAAAAAAACATCTCCCACAAAGAGGCAAAAGCCACATATACAATCCATAAACATACTCGGAGTCCCTCACACCATGTAGTGAGTGCTCGGAGGACAGGGGTGTCTTATCAAAGAGTACCATAGGAAAGTGGTGGTCTCAGGGGAAATTCAAAGGACAATGGAGAACAAACATACACACACACACACATGAGCCAAAAGATATTCACTGCTGGCAAGAAAAAGAGAAAACATCCCCTGGGAGAAAACTAGGTGTAGCAAAAGGGGGGGATGGAAATGGGAGAAGAACAAGAAAACAACACAGAGGAACAATTCTCCACACTTTGCTCAGAGGAAGTTGTCACTTACAGCATTTCCCCCTCAGCATCTTCACAGCCGGTGGCTCACTGCATGTTTGTGTGTATGCTTCTGTGTATTTGTCAGAGAAAAATAAACTCCTGAGATTCTTAAGACAGACAGATAACTTTTGTGTGTTCTGGACTCAGAGCTGCAACACATTAACACAGAAGCTCCCTGGATTTGGCACCTCACTGACCCCAAAGCCAAGTGTGTAAATATGCACACCATGTTTTGAGGTTTTGTGATTTTCTTCTCTCCCATCACACACATGAGAAGGTAAGCACTTATCAAAAAAAACTCAGGTTATCAAAGACAAATTCTGAGCATTTTTTGCTACTACAATAAGATTATCAGCTTCTAGTTATATAAAATGAATCATTGTGAGCAATATAAAACCCAAGGAACTATTAAGTTATGTAATTCATGAACAGATTATCCTTAATTCTTTTAATTAGTTTGAATAAACTCTTGTATCTTTCAAGACTTAAACAGATGCTCTACTATACTTTCATTGTTTGAAAAACAAAAGACAGCAAAATCAGATGTTATAATTGCAAAGTATGAGTAGTTGTTTAAAGATAGAGTGGATTTTTCTTGTTTAATAGGACTCAGCTGAGTTAACAATACTCATGATGTTTCAGCCGAAGTTATAACAATGACTTTACATAAACAAACACAAAAAATGTGACTGAACAGAAGACTTTATTCACTTTATTCACTACAAACCCAAGGAGATAAAAAAAACCCATCAAATATCCACAGTTAAGTACCAACAATCACTGAAATGGCAATAATAAGTGCACTTCTTTTTGAAATTATCTATAGTGTCAGTTTCATTTTTCGATGCACACTTTAAGACTAACAAAAAGGCCTGTGTGTGTGTAGGCGTGTGTAATAGAAGGAGGGGGAGTGTTTCTGCTGTCAAGAATACAGTGAGGTTGTCACCAAGAGGACAGAGGAGACTCTGGGGAAATGAGCTTGCAGAAACAAAGGACAAACACGGAATAACCCTCACATACGAACCAACGCAAACTGGCTCACTTATGTTGAGCTGTGGATTACTACAAGTTTAGTGCTAGGAAAAAAATAATTAATAACACAACGTGGGTATACTGCACTTCTTAAATATTCATTAGAATATGTGCATGACATACCAGCATATGCTCTCAAGGTGAAAACTGATAGATGGCTGTAGGATAGATCAATAGTACAGAACCAGTGAAGAAAGACACACAAAGTGTTCTTGTTAGTGATTTAGTCTTTCTACTTCCTTTTGTTTGTGGATTTAAAAGTACTTAAGCACTATTTCACTTAAAAGACTCAAATTAATGCTGAATTAGGTTTGGAATTGTCTAGTTTTAAAATAAAAACAGATCTTCTTTAAAGCTGTAAGATGCTATTTTTCTTAAAAATAAATAAATTGCATTTTACACATTTGTTTAAACTCTCACCATCTCATGACAGTGTGGTATGAGACAGATAATCTGTGAAAAGATCGATCTCCTCCACTTCCTCCCTGTGCTGCTGTCTGTAGAAATGCACCAGTCCTGGTCAAAAACCACTAATCAGACCCAGGAGGCGGGTCTCATGCCATATTGTATGACATGACACTTTTAACAAATATGTAAAAGCATATATATTTTTAAAATAGTAAATTGTAACTTTAATACAACCACCAGGAGACTAGAACATGTTACTCTAAAATATGCAACCCAGTCTCAAACACACATTTTCTGAGCATTATAAATGAAGGAACCACATGTTCTAGTTTATTCAGGACTTTGCTGCATTGTAGCCTCTTCCTCAAGGTCTTTTAAGGCGTCATGTGGGGCCATGATGATTTAATAAAGGCAATCACTCAAGTAGAATACCATCCTCAGATTGTTCTTGTAGCCCAAATCCACCCTGGCACATGTACGCAACCGGTTTCTCTGTAGAATGCATGAAATGCTGACAGGACATGTGAAAAAAAGGAAGCATCAAGTATAAGCCAATTATTATTTTATCTGTGATGTTTGATTTTTTTTTTTTTTTGAATGTCCTAATTTGAAGAAAGTAGTTAATTAGATTGAATCATTCTATATTTTTGCTGTAAGCAACATTTCTGCATATTTTTCGTCTTGCAAAGTTCCCTGCCTTTTGAGGAATTGTTTTGTTTTTGGTGTTGCCACCGATGCTACTTATTTTCTTGTATGACTGCACATAGGTATTTCTCTGATATGCACAGAACCCCTGTCAAGTGCCTGCAAACACAAACATAGGGCCATGTCATCTCTTTTTCTTGTTCAGTCTTCAATGCTCATAGCTACCCCCTACCCAGACAGCAAAATATTTCCCCCTTTCATGTCTAACATACACAGGTGGCAAATGCACACCTTTGCCACACATACTGCTTACTTTTATCATTCACCCATTAAAGTACTGCCTCGTACTCTAGTTGTCTTTCCTCATTTTAACACAAGCTACATGTTCTCTCTTTTCATCACATACACATAAGGGGACAAACACAAACCCCCTCATGTCCCTACACCAACAAAAAAACATGCAAATGCTTTTAAGAGAGGCCCCAAAAAAGTCTACTACAGTGTGGGTCTGCACCTCTGCAGGAAGATGGGTGGATAGAGTAACAGCTTCCTTGGCATTGCGTTTTGCTGCTTTTAGCTTGTCTGAGTAGTTTGGAGGATAATTTCTATATCTAGTATTAAGGATGAGTGTCATGGAATGATGAGGAAAAAAAACAAAAAACATTTAAGAGTGGTAAATTGAGCCAGAAAAAAGGGGTTCAGAAAGGTGCATTGACATATTTGTAGTTACTTAAATCTTAATGCCTAACATGGAAGTACTTTGTTACAAGAAGCCTTATGTGACCTTGGTCTGAAAGCAGTTGAAACCTGCTTCAAATGTTTTACATTTACCTGATAACATGATTATTTAATCTCTTTTATGACCCAAGTAGTAAATCTATATTGCATAAAAATGTTTAGTATAAAATAAATTAGACTTTGAGCTTTTCTCTTAAAATAAATATTATAAATCCAATTTTGTTTAAATTTTAAACAAGCAGTTTTACATAGCTTGAACTTTTTGCTTGAATTTGTTCAGTAAAATTGAGAACTGAAGGTAATCATTTATACCATAAAACACAATTATGCTACATTAATAAAACTAAATATTTTTATGCTTTTGAGTAAAACAATTTTTCACTTGTTGATTTTCTCTTAAATTTACTAATACATCATAAAGGAGAGATCATGTTTCTCCTGTTTCAGCAACTGGTTGCCTGATAAATCATCAATAGAATTTCAGATTCCTTTGCAAAGATAAAACTGTAAATAATAAACCTTCATCTTATGTCAGAGATCTGACTGTTCAGGTTACTAGTGATCATAATAGAGAAATGGGAGGCAGGCTTCTCTTCTGTGGGACCAGCTCTCAGTTTTAGTCCGTGAGGCAGAAACCCTGTCTACTTTAAGATTAGGTTTAAAATTTTCTTTTTGATAAAATCTATAATTATACTTGCTTAGTTTATTCTGAGCTATCTATGAGCTGCTATAGGCTTAGGCTACTGGAGGACATCCTCACCTTTCTGCACTTTGCTGCTTTTTCCCACTACTCTACAATTTTGTATATTTTGCTGTTGTATGACCTTTCAACTTTATATTTGCTCTTTGTTTTTTTCTTTTCATATAAGTTACATCTTTGTAATCTGCCATTCAGTTGTGGCAGATCACACTAAGCCAGATTTTGTTGGAGAGAAGTTTTCCTTTCTCCTGTCACTACATGCAATATTTAGTCAATGTCACAATGCAATTAACTGTGTACCGTTTCTATATGCTCATCCAGGAGAAGTGAATGCTACAAATCATTGACTCGATGTGATCTGCTGGGGTTAAGTCTGCATGTATGATTGGTTTGAGATTAATTGAATCTGAATGGAAATGTTTGGTTTTTTAAATAATTGATTTCACTGGATAATTGTCACCAAATATTTACTACAAAATTCTGCCATTTTAATGAAAGACATATTTATTTTAATGGTTTTTATGAAGTGGTTTTTGTTGAGAGAAACTTAACTGGCACTATTGTGTAAAAATGTTTGACAATATTTATTCTTTTAAGCACACATAAAAAGCTTCAGTAAAGGAAAATAGATAGATCTTCAAGTATAGTAGGAGGCAATATGAGAAGAAAAGGCATCAGAAAACAAGTTTTGTAGATAAAAGAGGAGAGATGGAACAAAACCACCAAAGAGAAATAAAATATAAAACTGAATCAGCGCTCATTAATTCCAATGCAGAAATTTGACTTTGATATTCTTTTCCTTAACAATAATTGCTGCTTCATGATTTAGAAATTGTTCAAGAACTCTAAAGTTTAAATACACAGCTTTCTGTGCACCACTGACAATACAAAATGACTGTATGTCAATGAATTTCTTGACTTGTCTTTCAGATAACGTATGGTACTGGAAGATTCAGGTTTAATGGAGCAATTGATCAAAGTACTCTACCTTGTGATGACATTCAAACAACCCAAAGTCCTACAGCCTTATTTTAGCTCAGATGAATATTGAAAATAGTGTAGAAAAATATTTTTGTTGGAATTTCAGTAATAGAAAAAAAATGTAAATGTCTTCAGTTGTGCAGAAGAATGAAAAGGGAAGTGGAAACATAGAGTTGAATAAAATTCTAGGTATTTATTAGACTTCTAAACCATTTTGCTCTTTTCCTGCACTATAATTTGTCAAAACTTTGCTTTCCGACTAATAACCTTTCATTTTGAGATGATAATTCTGGTGTTCTTTCAAAACCGTCTACTCGCTTTGTAAGAGCTGAACTTGGTATACCATAACAGCTTAAAAGCAAGAAAACCTTTAAAAGAACAAGGAAAGGCGTTGAGACTTTTTCTTCAATTTAAGTTTTGTGTAAACATTCATGCTATGATTCTCAAAGTAGAAGGAACAAAACATAGGCATCAGTCTAAAATTTGATCCTCAGTAAAAATGTAGACTGAGGATCAAACTAATTTTCAAACAAACTCAAAACGTTTGTGTCATTGCTGCTAGTCAGTGTGCTTACTGATGTCCAAATAGGATGTAACACGGCCGTGAGATTTTGGTCGAAGAGACATAAGTCACATGGCTGTACAGCATGTTTGCTCTGATATACACTTTATTGGATCTTGTTGCACTTAAATTCCCTTTTGCCAGTCTCAACCACTCAGACACACACAGTGACATGTTATCGATCTGTAGGGGCTGTGGAAAAAAATCCTGGAAAAAAGGAGATTGACAGTTACAAGCAACACATACATGTTGTAAACTCTGACACTTGCACAAGTACAGTCAAACGTCTAATATTTAATACCACCACTTTATCAACATCCTAAATTTTATAGGTCATCCAGCAGACTGAAACAGGGTTTTTTGATCAAAATACAAAGTCAACGCAATATTGCAGCTAATTATTTTTCTAAATACACAAAAATTTGCCAAAATTTAAGTTGTTGAGAACAGATGGATGGATGGGCGGACAGATTCTTATGCCATCACATCAAAAATGGTTACCATAGTAATTACTGAGAACATGTTTTTAAAAAATTATATATTTAAATTTAAAGCATCATAAATGGTAAACAAAGTCAAATTCCTTGTTTGTGCAAATAAATGAGGTGAATAAAATCATTTTGATTCAATTAGTCTAACTGAATGACTGCAGTTCAGGAAATGAATTAGTCATCCATCAATTCAAAAGCTAGTTATTCAATTCCACTTTGTTTCTATAAATGTCAAGTTCAAATGCCTAGCCCAATGATGCCCACACATTTTTTTCTTTCCCCCCCCCAACTCTTTTGAAAAAAAAGAAGAAAAGATAAACAGGTAAGCAGAAAAGCAACAAGAAAAAAAATGGATGAAAATACATCTATAAAAACTTTTTTTTGGTTTATATAACAGAACAGCTTTTCCATTTTTGTAAAATGGAAAAGACATGCCAGCATAAATGAAATTCATTGAAATAAGCCTTTTACCTCATAAAATGTACTCATAAATAAACTAAAATTAGCCAATAGCATACTAATTTCATCTGAAAATTCAGCAAAAGTAAAAAATAAAGGGATTGTCTAAAAATTGTCTAAATTAATTCACCATGCTCTGCACAGGAAGCACTAGTCTTTTCTGCACAATGAGCAGCTGGTCATGAGAGATTCTCCCCTTCAGGCACAAATGCAGATACTCTTACTCCCACATACTCTTACAAGAACTAATTTTCTGCTTCTCCTGTTGGATAATATATTACGATGGACATGTCTCTATTGCACAGGTACATGCAAGTGCAAGTCTTGTAGATTCATGAGAGTTTATGCAACAAAGCATTGTATGTTTCCATGGGAAACTTCTGCTTTTAATACAGTCAATGTTTCTACATTTTCTTGATTTCTCGTTGATTGTGTAAACTCTTTGTCTCCTTGGTGAACTCGTTTTCATCATGAGTTCTTCATTCTTTTAGCTTCTGAATGGAAAACGACTCCATCTCCGGCATTATGCCATGTGATAGATTTCTGCGCGCCCACACATACTCACATTTGCACATACGCACCCTGACAGACACTCCAAAAGAGAAAAAAAGAGAAGAATGAATTATTAATCTTGCCGTCTAATTATGGCGTGGGGCCCAGAGAGAGATATGATCTTGGGGAAATCACATCTAACAGTCATTTATCACAACAAATAGAGTGAAAAACACAGAGAAGAGGAAAAGAAAAAGGAATGGAGACAAGAGAGAAGAAGAGAGGCCAAAAGAGGAGCAGCAGTAAAGACTAACTCACTCTGCTATCAGATAGTGCTATTAAAATATGCTAAGGAGATGCAGGGATAGAGAGTCAAGAGGAAGGGTAAAAGGGGAGTCTAAAGTAGCAAATTAAGAGGTGCTCAAGGGAAACTGGGGCCCCACAAGAGCCTCTAAATACAACTGAAATTGGGTTTACAGGGCAACACATTTTGAAAATAAAGTTTGAATATGTGAAGATAAAACAAAACTATGCCTACTCAAAAGAGAACAATGAATGAACCAAAGAAATTGTACAATATCAATTGCTTTTCTCATTATATCTCTTTGAAGGTAATAACTAGCAGTGTTAATTTCGAAACAACTATTTGATGCAAATTACAAAAGATGCATCTCGAGTCCACTTCACGTAAGCTTAAACTGAAGTGTTTAAAATAGGTTATTACATCACTGAAGCCATGATAAAGACAAAAACACATCATATAAGATCTATTAACTGCTGTTAACATTATTCAACTTACCATACGTGTACGTAACATAAAAATGCTGTTTACAAGGATAAAATGTAACTCATTTTGTTAAGACCATAATCCACATGTGTCAAACTCAAGGCCCGCGGGCCACATGTGGCCCGCTACGTCATTTTATGTGGCCCTCTCCCCACCACCACCACCGTTTTACATCCCCATTGATCGACTTAAAATAGGTTTTGAGCACGAATTGACTACAAACTACATCTCCCATAATGCCTTCCGATTCTTACCAGCCAACATTATTGCTTCTCGCCACTAGAGTGCAGCAGTGTCACCTCAAGCTGATTATTAATTTTCCCAGCGAATAAAACTGAAACATCGACAAGCTAACAAGCTAAAGAGCGAAGTTCCGTGATGTTTCAATCGAGGACTTTTACCGTCTCCTGCCCCTGATTTGATGCCACAGCTTCGACTCCATGCAGCTCGTGTTTTTTGTCCATGTTTGGAAGCATCTATCTGTGCGAACAGATGTTTTCAATAATGAATTTAAACAAGACCAAGACCAGATCGCGCATTACTGACGAAAACCTACACGCGTTTTGCGGATTGCCACAGAATAGAACTAAAACCGGACATGGACGAACTGACCAGGGAAAAACGGTGCCAGACATCCGGCCAGAAAACATTGGTAAGCACAAACAAACTAAATTTAAATAGAATGAATGTAAAACCAAAACTCAGTATACTGGAATATGCATATAGTTGATTGATTTTGCTTGTGTTTTGTTTTGTGTTTATTACAGTGAGGATGTGTGTGAGTTGGTGACGGGGTGAAGAGGATCAGCTTTGTGTTCAAGGACAGGCAACGTCACCTCATTGTTTTGTTCTTATGTGAAATACATGTTCGTTGTGTAATAAATAACGAAAAAGTTTTGTGAATGAAGTTGAGAGTTAATATCAAAACTTGTTTTTATTCTTTGTCTGCTTATCTTTAAAGCAGACAAAGATTAATTTTCCCGGCAAATAAAACTGAAACATCGACAAGCTAACAAGCTAAAGAGCGAAGTTTAGCTGAGCAGTTTAAAAATACTGAGCATATTTTTAAACTGCTCAGTTTAAAAATACTGTAATTTTTAAACTGAGCAGTAATTTTACATCCATGCAAACTCAAATGTAATATTTAAAACTTGAATACATAAAATCAGTTATTTAACAATATGAGGTGTTTAATTTATTTTTAACATTGTATTTTCATACATTTATGCTAGGGTTGCCCAAGTCTAGTTTTCCAGACCCATCACTCTTCAACTTTAGAATCATTCCTTCTCTAACACACCTGGATCATTGACTCATTCATAGGCCTCTACAGAACTGAGTTGCTGCTAATGAGGGAAGTCAACTTTTTGTCTGGGGTATGTTTTAGCAGGGACGCATCTAAAAGTTGCAGTCTGGAGGACTGCACTTGGGCATTCCTGATTTATACCGTCAATGTGGCCCATTGAGGGTGGCCAATATGCTGAAGTGGCCCTTGGTGAAATTGAGTTCGACACTCCTGCCATAATCAATCTCCTGCTCATTTGTCATCTCATACACATATTCCGATTTTACTATGATGTTCACTCACTTCAAAAGTAGGAGCACACCTAACTGTCTAAGGTTTAAACTAAGTAAAGCTACTTCAAAAGTACTGTACAATGTTCTAACCAGGCGCACCTGCGTAATATTTGTCATTTTAGAGAAGAAAATAATGAGTGTATTCTCCTTAAATTCTCACCTAAATTTTTTACATAAATCTTTAGGTCTTTTCTTCATCTTTATTCATATACAGCTGTTAACTGAATTGTTCAGTATTATTAAACGTACTACTATACATCTTTATGTCCAAATATGTAAAAAGAATTGTACAGTTTTTGGAAAGGCGAGGGTGAATGTCATTTTCATTTATGGCTTTAAGTGTTTGGACCATTTAGACAGAATCACAGTGATGGTCATTGTCCACAAATGGAAAAGAAATATTGGAACATTGATTAACCATCCCCAGGAGCAGTATTTGATTTGGTTAGAATGATTCTGGGCAAAAAAGGCATTTATAGTAGAGTTCCAAAACCAAAACCATTATAGGCCAAAAGAAAATCCCCACAAAGATATCTCTCACGTTAATGAAAGAACATCTTAATATGAAAAGACTTAAGGGAAAATATTTTGTGGACCAACTAGACAAAAGTGTAACCACAATTGAGTAAATCAACAAAGCAATAAGTCAAAAGAAACCAGAAAATCCAATTATATATGCCTTCAAAAATACAGTTTTTAGAGAGGCATCGTGAAATTACTTAAAAACTTAAATCTGAGAGATTAGCTGTGGCTGTTACAATGTGAAAATCAGGGCCTGATTATTTGAATATCATTTCTCCTGAATAAATCACCATTTAAAATCTGTTTTTTATAACTATTTAGTTTATTTTTGTCTGACATGATCTGATCTGAATTTTGGTGTGACCAGTGTAAATAAGATGGGATATCTGAAAACTTTGATGCTGTGAACTTAGGAAGAGAAACACTATGTAAAAACTGTTTTCTGTATTTCTGGTACTAGGTCACATTATTTCCTCATGTTCTGCTTAGTCAAAAGATTTCATCCATACAAATGTTTCTGTGCAACCTTGTGTGACCCATTACACAGACTAAGCATTCATCCGTTGCTGATAAATCAAAGGTAATGCTGATGATCCTCCTAAAGCCCTGATGCTGTACTTGTGGGAGGTGACGTGCTTTTTGGCCTCTCATTTGTAATCTGACCAGTTGTTTACTCGCTCTGCAGGGTTCTTTGCTTTTAACTGACACAGCTGAGAGCTTCTTTTACTTTCCTCCATCAGCGATTCTTTTTCTGCTTGTGTTTACAAACCCTTTCTCTCATGTGTCAGTATTTGACTTTCTTGCTGTTCCTGTCATTATCTTTGATCAATATATCATATTTCAGCTACTAGTTGTATATTTGTGATGGACTGGTGACCTGTCCAGGGTGTACCCCGTTTCTCACCCAATGGCTGCTGGACGTAGACACCAGGCCCCCTGAGACTCTGGAAGGACAGTCAGTAATCTGTGGATCATTGGACCAGATCTTTAACCTCCTGGAGTTGCTAAAAGAGTCACAGGAGTTTTGGCTGTCCAGTTCAGATGTCTTTTGTGGAGTAGGAAACGATTTGTCACTTTGTCCCTGTGAAACATTTTGTCTGGGTGCTAGGGGAGGATGGTGCTAGGGGTTGGCAAATCAGAAGCTGTGTTTGCCATATTAAAGTTGGTCTTATTTCCCGTTACTGTGTTGTCTTTTGCAGGGCCACCCTTTGTCTTCCAGTGCAGTATGTGGTGTTACAGGACAGAATTTCAAGGCATTTAATGGAGAGAGGAACTGGTTTGGGAGCCTCAGGATCCCATGAAGTAATACACAGTCACATGTGAACCAAGACGAGAATCAGCTCTTCCAAATTAAAGGCCATGATTTTCAACATGGACAGCCGGAATTATTTTGTACAGATTGGGGGTCAGTCTTTGGCTCAGGTTGAGCACATTAATATCTTGTTCACATGTACATGAAGAATGGCTAAGCCTCTCCTGCAGTAATGCTGGCATTACTCTGGTCTATGGTAGAAAGAGGAGAGCTAAAAAGACATTCCAACCTTCACCTATGATTATTACATACGGATTATGACTAAATTAAGGCTGCAACTAAGGGTTACTTTAGTTATAAATTAGTCTATTGATTATTCTGATGATTAATCTGATAACAAAAAAAAATAAAAATTGGCACACTTTAGCCTTTTTTACACAATACTGGAAATACATTAAAAATGCAAATAAATAATATATTTGATAGAGATGCCTACTGGGAGCTACTGTCAAGAGAAGTGGAGTTTTGATGACTACACCGAGCCCTCTGTGACAACTGAGGATGAAGAATCTGCATCTTCACATCCCAGACGAACCTCTTCTCTTTCTAGTGGATGAGGACGGCGAACTGCAGGAGGGTGATGGACTCCCAGCATGTGAAAGGTCTGACCTCGTGGAGGGGGTGTCAAGAAAATCCGAGCTCATCCCACTTCCCCATGCTGGAGATTTTAGTTTAACAGTAATAATAAATAAAGTTATCTTTAAAATGAATCACTCAAGTGATATCAAGGCCCAACAGTAGACTTAAGTGTCAATAAAGTTAGTTTAACAGTAATAATAAATAAAGTTATCTTTAAAATGAATCACTCAAGCGATATCAAGGCCCAACAGTAGACTTAAGTGTCAATAAAATAAATCTAGTTGTGTGTGTTGTTTTTGTCTCATGCAAACTTTGCTTTAATTCTACTTTTTTCTATCTAATCATAAGAAATCATAGTCAGTCAGAGAGATTCATTAAACAGGAAAAGCAGGTTTCCTGGAAAAAGAGGAAGTTTCCAGCCTGCAGATTTATAAAAATAGCTGAGACTATTTCTTAGTTTAAAGCATGAAAGTTTTAAAGAATGAAATCTAAACATTATTAGTAATTGGATAAGATTCAAAGTAAAATACTTATATTAATATTGGTTTAATTGTAATAATACTTACACTTACATTTGTGAGAACACTTACAAGAAAAACAAGTAACTGTAACTTTAGTAGTAAATAATTAGAATCATGTATTATTCTTGGTTTCTTTTCAGAAAAACATCTGTAATAACTCACATTAAGATTATAATAAATATAATTAATAAGTTATAGTTATAAAATTATAAATGAATGCTAAATCAGAGAAGCTAAAGAAAATAAATGTGATATAAATGTGATTTTGACATTGAACTTGAAATGGTGTAAAAGGTTATAAAACTGCAATTAAACATCACTGATATGTTGGAGGTAGATGGTAGGTGAAAGGTGACAGGAAGGGAAAAAGGGGAACTAACAGGAGAGCAGAGATGATCAGCACCTTATATGGAAACAGGAGGTTGAGCAGCCCTGAGACATTGGCACAGACATCATGACATGATGTCTCTTAAGACAGTGACGGATATGAGATCATCTGTCTAAGCAGACAGATGAACCCCATCTACCTCCAACATACCAGTGAGGTGGAAGAGTTTTTAGGTTGCTGGTAGCCCATATTTAAAACCTCATCCTTGGGACTCGCCCGAGTCACTAAAACCTACCTGGTTCAATAACAAATGCAAGTTGCACAATAGAGAACGAGCGACCGTTAACAGGTGTGCTCTGTGAAACTAGTTGGCTGTAGGCTGCTCAGTCTGGCTAATTCACAGGGGGAAGAAGGGTGGGACACCTGGATGTAGGCCGTCAGATAACCAGGCGAATCGTTTCTCGAAACCAGCTTAAACAGAGTTTACTTCGGTTCTGGACAGGGTAAATCCCAGCAGATTTAGGAAACTCAACGGGCCCGTTAGACGGAGAGCTGGTAGCACATCTCCCCTCTCAGAAGAGGAAGTACGAGAGTGAGAGAGTAGAGACAGAAAGGAGGGGGGGGGTGTTGCGCAACAACACTACCCTTTGGAGGTTCTCAAAGCATGTCCTACTGGGAGGAGACTGAGAACATGTTAAAGCGACTACAGTTACCTTTTGGCCCAAGAATGCCTTGGGATCTCCCAGAAAGAGCTGAAGAGTGTCACTAGGGAGAAGGATCTAAGGTTTCCCTGCTGGACCTGTTATCCCTTTGACCCGATGACATAGGATATGTGGAGGAACAAAGGATGGATAGATTAATGGATCTGGTGCTTTTCAAGCATATATGGTGACTGGAAAATATTTGCAAGAATATATTACTGTTATACCAAGGTTAAAATTAAATGAAGAAAAGTTTGTCATTTATTTTTTTTCTACATGGTTTATTATATTGCAACACAAACATTTGTTCATTATAGACTCTGAGAACCTATTACATTTTCCACAATATTATTGCTATTTTTCAGTGTAATCATAATACCAGTATATGACATTTGTTTCTCCTGGATAATTTAAATCACATACATTTCATCTCCTTAGGATACCTTCACAAAGTGACATTGAAAGAGACAGAATATGTTAGATTTTACCTGGTGGAAATTACAGATAACATGCATTTATCTATATTTAGTCTGTTGTCAGCTACAGATGTTTTTGTCTGGCACAGAACTAAGTGAAGTTAAATCATCTTGTATAAAATCAGAGCCTAAAGGTAACACTAGATGCATCTGTTTGTCACACTGTGCAGAGCTTATCAAATGTGAGTCCACAACAAGTTGCAAATGAGGATGAATTGCAAAATCAGCTTCATAGAATCTTCAGTGAGTGTTTAAAAATGTACGATAAACCAATAAAACCCTCTCAAGACCTTTTCATCACACGGCCCCTCCACAGTCCAATAATCCACCTCTTTTGGGACTGTGCCATGCGTAAATTTAGCTACTAATAAAATACACAAGGGGTATCTGGGCTATGCCGTGACGAGCTGTAGTGGGCAGAGCCGAGAGAGTGACTGAATCAGGCCAGGTATCAAATCCAGCCTGTCAGCCATGCAAACCGAGGACCCACTCAGGCCTTAAGAAATAAAAAAATAAAACACCACCTCCCAGAAGGCCAAGCTCGTTGCATTTTTACTTCCTGTCTCTGACAGCTTAGAGGGAGATGTGTGTGATTGTATGTTAAAGGAAGCAGGTAGATGGACAGAAAGAAGACATTACACTTTTGTTGGAGTCATTATTTACAATATACCACTAAAAGTGGCCAAAGTAAAAATAGTAAAAGTAAAAATAGTAACATTTCTGAATGTATATAAATAGATGAATGGAGAAATTCAGATGTAAATCATAACTGCATGTCAAGGTGTATGTAGTATGTATAACATACAAGTGATGCATGAAAGATGACTGTGGGATCTCTTGTTTTATTTATTGTTTTATGTGTGTTATAAGGTCTGGCATCCCTTAATAAAACTGACAAAGTTGAAATGCAAAGCAAAACTACAGTACAAAAAGCAAAACTACCCCAATAACATCAAAATGTGGGGTCCAGCACTGTGGTGTCACAAACTGAAGTAACTTTGACCAAACATTAAGTGTATTTATGTGTGTTTGAAGGACGAAAGAGGGAGAAAAATAGACAGCAACACATGAGTTGAAAAAAATGACACTGATTACGTTTGGTTGTTTCTTTTGATTTTGCCAAAATGCCAAATGAGGAGGCAATTGGTTTGAGGTTTTGCCTAAAAAAAAAGCATAAAAAAAAAACCAAACACCCACAGATCTGTCTCCATTTAACTCAAATTTAAATCTAGTTTTATGTCAAATTGTGTGAAATGACCACCTCTGCTTAACACATTTCATTATTTTTCAAAGGTTTTCTTTAAAGCATCCATTTACAAAATTTAACTAATTTTGGTATTTTGAACTGACCAAAGTTTAATTTGATTTTATTTCAGTTAAAAAAATGGCCATGGATTTTATTACAGTGCATGTGTGTATTGGATTTTACCTGCATGAGCCTATTCTTGAGCTAGCAGGAGTTGGTTGTTTTACTGCTTAGGGAAATGCATGAAGATACATTTAAATGACTTAACTGCCAGAAAGCTCTCTATACACAAATACATACTACAGGCACACACTGTTCTCTTTGCTCTTGGAGTAAATTGGCAAGTAAATGCTAGGACACTTTGCACATGTTGACACCTCTGGCATTAAAACACTTACTGTCGATTACAGTGGCGGACATCCAGGTCACTTAATGGAGGTGAAAGTAAGACAAAGAGACAGAAAGTGTCAGGGGGAGGTTTGGACTTTTGATTCCTTCAGCAAAAAAGAGAAAAAAAGTCAGACTCACGCTTTTAATGCCTTTTCCATCTCTAACAAAGACACACACAGCAGGAACCTATTATAAGTGGTAGATGTTGATTTCAATGTCTTGTCAATTAGGATTTTCACACCTACAGCTTAACTGATTCCAAGGTGTAATTTCTTAAGTTGTTTAGGGAACTATGAAATGATGCTATTAAAATCATTTCCTGAAAACCTGAATCTCAAAAGGAAAACAGCTGCTTTTCTATCACTCATTGTCCCTCTGGTTGTTTGCAGTCAAGCATGAAAGAAATAGTGTTATTGTCATAGGGAAAAAAAAAAAAAAAAGCAATGGTCTAAAACACAAAATGCACAATTGCATTTTTACCAGTTGCAAACCTTTGCTTCTTATCCTTATTTGGGATCAGTAAATATCCCTGTGCAGTTGTTATTGCTTCTGTTAATGTGTAACTTGTTATGGAAAAATGTGAAACTGCACAATAATATTCTTAATCACAGATTCCTGTTGGCTTAACATTTCTAAAGTGTTTTTAGAAGCAGTTTTGTGTTTCAAAGTTTTTGCATAAACTTTCTCTGTGGTTGTTTAATAAACATCAACTATTAGGTTATCACCAATTGTCTGCCTTATAATAAGGCAGACAATTGCACAACCTTGCATTTTCCCATGGTAATGGTGGGTTTTAACAATTTAAATATTAATTCACTCTTAACTACTTTCACGAAAGGCTTTTCTCACAGCCATCATGAAGGTTGGGGACAAAACCAAATACATGGTATATGGACAGAAGCTGCCCTCTGAAAGCAGCTTGTATGATCCTTGGCTAGACGGCCATGATGCCTGTAACAGAAACAACTGGAGGAACCAATGTGTACAACAAAGCTAAGTGAAGGCCTCCAAACTATTTTTGTTGCACCACAACACAAATATATTTGAGCTCGAACAAAAGAAATGAAGATAAACTCCTTAAAATCTCAAAGCTTGATTACTTTGGACAAAGTTAAAGTCAAGTCCAAAATTATTTGAAACCTTAACAAATTTGGATTGAATTTTTCCTTTTTTTTTTACAAAAGCAGTGCATTAACTGTTCCGCAAGTGTCGAAATCATATTCACAGTACACTGACAATGGTTGCCGGTAGTAAGGTCAGGCCATCAAGGCTTAGCTGTCGCTGAGGATACCTGAAACAGATGACAGGTACCAAGTCTGTCTATTCTGAGATTTATGGGCTTTGCGGCTGCACAGGAAACAGGAAGAAGCATTAAGTTATTTAGACATATCAAGACAAATACATTTTACAAGCCACTTCAATCAAATGGTTGAATTACTTCTTCACCATGCCATCAAGTTTGGCAAAGGCCTGGTAACAAGCCGGTCATTTTATTTGGGTGTATTGGAACTGAAAGCTGCAGGACAGTAACTCTCATGGACTGGAGTTGGAGACACCTGAGCTTTGAGAGTCTAAAAGGAGAAATGGATGTCTAGGATTTCCCTTCTGGTCCAGTTACAGCTGCAAACTGATCTCATGTAAGCTGAAACTAATTGATGGATTATTTGATGGCTCCCTCAAAAGTCTTTATAAATGGCAAAAAAAATTGGTCTCTATGTTGTTATGGGTAGCACCTGTTAGGATATCTCCAGCGTAGTCACAAACGGTGCAGATAACATCAGAGCATTAAATTCAGAGGTGTAAAAGAAGCACTGAAGCAAGGCGGTATTTGGTGATGGAAAGCATAAAAGGGAAGGTAAGAAAAGATGGAGGAAAAAGTAAAGAATGGGAAAGCTCAAGACAGTGATTGAATGTTATTGTGGTTGCAGGGAAGAAAGAGAAAGCAGTGAGGCGTTTCCTTATCCAATAGTAGATACGTGTGTGAGTGAAAGACAAAGAGAATCATAAGAAGGAAAGACAGAGATAAATCTTCCTAATACTTTTCTCTCACCTTTGGAAAAAAAGGTTTTAAATTTTTGCACATGTAAACAGAACAATTACTGTGTGACAGTGTGTCACACAGCTAAAGGCCTAAGATTTGAAAAATAACAGATACTTCTATGCAGAGAGCTCTTGTGATGTAACGCTGAACATCATTTCACTTTGCAACACACAAGTCTTCTCATATTATTGCATAATGTTTCTAATCCTTACAATCTAATTACGCTAAAGTCTGTGTTAAGCAAACTCCCCCCCCACAAGAACAAAAAGGTAAATATTTCACAACATTCCAAGTTTGGGATGTAAAAGCCACCACATGTGGGTGTACTCCATAACAATGCATTCAGATGCTGTAAGACAAAAAGCAAAAGTAACAAATCACAGACATACAAAGCCAGACAGAAAATCAAAAGTCGGTGTGCAACAGAAAGCCAGGGATAGCGTGGAATACAGAGTGGAAGAAAGACAAAAATGAATGGGCTATCTCCATAAAGTAGCCATGCTTCTCAAGGTGGGAGCTGGACAGCTAAATGTCAGCGGCCAGAGAATGGATGGGTCTGATTGAATTTATAGGAGCTGCTTCCTAAGATCAATGCAACACACACAAGCACACCAACAAACACAGGAAAAGGGAGAGCGAACAAGAGACAGAGAAAGTGAAGGGATGTTGGAAATAGATTTATTGTCTATCAATACCTCAATTCTTCCTGACTTTTGAAGAATTCCTGTTCCAGTCCTGTTTTTTTTAATCTAACTTGTACAGATAAGACCCCAATTTACTCATATCTGAGAAAGGTTTAGACTCCCAACAATCTGTTAATTTTACTTACATGTTTCTTCTGACTGGAAATAAGATTATTGCTTTATGTGGCCTAATTTAAATCTGATAGAAAACCTGTGGATGGAGTACAATATTAGAGAGAAGTGAGAATACTTTTTTGACATGTAATAATTTATTTAATTTAGACATTTTTTAACAGTTATCCTCATTTTACATTATATTTTCAGAGATGCAAATCTCATGTCCTGTCAAACTTAGTTCAATATAAGTATTTTTTAAACCTAAATATTTAATTATTATGAATAATTTGGGATCAACTATATTTAATAATTGCTAAATAATAAGAATAAACAGTTTCCAATTATGGTAACATGTTAGAAATAAACAAAACAGAGTAAATGTTTTTCAAGTTATGTACATTTGATATTGCATTTGATAAAATGTACAACTGTTTTAAGATGAGAAAACTGAATACAAATGTAAATCTGAGGCTTGTCTCCACTTTCAACAATTTGTAAGATTCGTTAACACACACATCACTGCACACACAGTACTGTAGAAAGTGTGGTTGCATTACAACTGAACATTTGAGAATCATTATTCAGTTAGAAAGGAATGAAGAAACAAATCTGGCGCACACACGCATGCACTCAAGCTTCTGCTTAGCCTAATGGGTGAGTCTAGCAGTATTAGACAACTGATGAAAAATTATAGCAGGCAAGAAGTCAGAGAGGGATGAGTGAAAGAGAGGAGAGCACAGAGCAAGTGACAAGAGCAAAAGGGTAAAAAGGGAAGAAAATTACAACCAGGAACAGAGAGCTCGTTGCAAATATATGCAAGAAAGAAGATGACAGGAAGATGTGAGCAAGTCAAGATGAGTGAGAGCAGGGGGAATGTAGTGGCTATTGGAGCCTGAGAGAAACAATGCAGTGATAAAGAAAGATTATCAAACAGGCAGCATAAAAGAGACTGAGAAATTATAGGATGCAAATTAATTACAAAAAGAAAACAGAAGCACAAAACATTTAGATAAGATCAGATGTAAGATGTAAGACACAGTCATGCTTTAATTGGTAAAGCAAAAAACAATCTCTAATGTACAGCAGGTACATCTACATGTGTATCCTCAACAGTCAATTCATTTTGATTCAATTTTTAGTTTACCTTTGAATTCTCAGAGTATGCCTTTCTTAAAAAAATCCCAAACTCCTTCTTGCACACTTTCAACATTGTCACTAATAAGTGAGCACGGCAGTTGTATCCAAATCCATACATGAGATTTTAAGACAATTATAAAATATCAAATGACTCAGCAATTGTTTGTGCAGTTACCAAAACTAGCAAGCTCTGATCAAAGGAATGTGAAACTTGGTAGGATATTTAGGAAAAAAAATTACAAAAATGGGCATTAAAAGACAAATTTACAACATGTGAACAAAAGATTTGCAAACAAGAGGCATGTGTAAATATCAGCAGAAATATTTTTCAAAATCAGGGAAAGTATGCAAATATCAGCAGAGATGTAAATACTTACGTTTGTTGGGATCGATGATAGTTATACTGTAGAGTCTAAAGGCTGGTGGGAGGAAGAATCACTAATTACTCTCCTTTTTGCACTTAGGTTGCAGCAGTCTATCACAGAAGATATGTGTTTGTTTATGTGAAAGACATGCAGACTAGTCCATAGGATTGATTTGATCATCTATCAAGACTCATACCATCAGATGTGAGACATTTTAATCATATATGTGATGGATTCAAAGTATTTTTGCAATCTTGACTTTATTTCACATGATTATCTATGTTCCCAAAAAGCACATTATCAACCACTTACCTCCTTTTAGCACTGCATTGGTTATCAATAAGTTTAGACAGAATGGAACCAAATGCCCTAGTTGTGCCCTTTCTGTTACTGTAGCCTCCATGCTAATGTCCCTGGCCATTTGAGTTTTCAATGTGCTAATTAGAGCAGAAGAATTGCTTAGCTTTAGGGAGTGAAGTTTGGCTCTACTTTTGCCCTCTGTCAGCTTGTTCAAATCACAATCAAGTCTCTAGAAGAAATATGTTAATTTGACACCAAAGTGCTGTGAAGTCACATAAAGTCATATTGAGAGTTCATATAATTCAGCTAAATTTTCTCTGCAGAAAACTGAAATAGTATTGTTTGTCAAATATTTCAGATAGTATCAACACTGATAAATTCCAGTCCTAATGTAACAAAGCTTCTTGCTTACTAATTATAACCACAGGATAGTGAAACTGGAGAGCTGTACTACAGGATATTACATGAACCACGGCGGTTCTAATTCTGCATCCATTCAGACACATGACTGATCTGAATAATTGGAGCCAGTGATGCTTTATTGTCTTGCTCAAGAAAATTCTGAAATGTGGATATAGAACATGTTATTTGCAAAGACATGCAAAGTTCACAAACTATTAGCAAAGTTTCTGTTGTTCAGCTTTACTCTTGCTCTTCCCGTTGTTGTCTTTACATCAGATAATCATATTCTAACTCTGTTTTGTCGGCATGATAAATTGACAGCTTTAAGTGTGAGCATTTTGATGTTTCATTGATTTTTCTTAGCTCAACTTGCCTTCCCAGAATTTGATTAGCAGCATGAAAAGCAGCATGAAGAGCTTTTAACCAGTAAGGTAGCTTGCTTGGTCATAAAAGCTTCACAAAATTACAGAAATGAGAAAATACAGAAAATCTTTTGATTCATTTGATTTACACAAAAAGCATGAATAAATTTGCGTCATGTTGAGATACTGGAAAATTTCCTGAGCAAGAATCAAGAATGATGGGTCTTTCTTTAGCTGATTAGCACCAATTGTAAAGCTTGAGTCATTTTGATCAGGTAATTTCTTTAAAAATTATGGACAGATGCTTTAATCATCTTACAATAATGATCAAGGTTGCCAAGTCTACTTAAAATAAGTTTTATCTACTATTTAATATGTAATGTCTTCTTATTTCTTTGTATATGAACACAGATGCATGCGTAATTATCTAAATGTAATGTGTTATCCAAATGTCTCTAAATAAGTAATCAATTGTAAATAAAAGTGCAATTTTTAACATTTTATTTTTAATTTTTAGCACCAACAAAGGACAACAATCTGCTGAAGTGTTGTTAAGAGCATGTCCATTTCTTATGACCATTGTTTCAGCTTTTTTCGTTGGTTACAGCCATCAGGATAGAAAAAAACCAAATCATTAATCTGCAAATTATAATTTTTTGTATTCGTCAGTGTTGTCTGAAGCCCAATGATCTACACAATCTGTTTTTAGTTTTGCTAAACAACCTGTTATTTGAAACATGTATACAAATTAGTTGATAAAACTAATAATTTTAGTCAAAATTTCCATGGTACAAATCTAAAGAAAAAGTTACACATTAGTCTCATGAATGACATTTAAAAAAAGTGATTCTATACACATTACACATATGAGTGCTTCCTCTTTGATTTCTCAGATAGTGCAACCACTAAGCTTTGACTGACAGCTACAAATGTCGAGCCAGGCCTTAAAGTCATGAGTGCAGAGCCAAGAAAGATCCTTGCAAGATTAAATCCAGTTAAGATAAGTAAGTAGCTGCTGCTGATCATTATCACAGTCACTTTTCAGTAATACTGGAAGAAGCGAGATTGAAGAATGATTAACCCTCCTATTATGTTGCGGGTCAAATTCACCCATTTTAAAGTTGAAACATTTTTTAAAAATGGTTAGAAGTATTTATTTTGCATGAAACTTTTTCTATTTGTCTTAATAGGTGCACTCTACATATAAATTGAAAATTTATTCATTTTGCACATTTGCAAAACTTTGTTTTTTACTAAATTTCAAGGAAATTATTGTTTCTTTGTGTCTAGGTTTTTTTCAGAGGACATAAGAAATGTAAATTCCATTTTTTATGTCCAAATGAGTACCATAAATGAGTAGGTTGTCGTCATTGATCCTTAGTTTCTGATAAATAAAAAAACATCATTGGACAAATATTGATTGAAATTGTTAGTATTGGAGTTAATAATCAGATACAAAAATGTCTTGGAGGAATTGGTTTCTAACACTTTTGCATGATTAAACACTCCCTGGGTCAATCAACATTATTGCTGTACCCTAGACATGAACATAACAGGAGGGTTAAATAGTTTGCCAAACAAAAGCCGTATGTGCTTAGTTAATTCAAAGAACGTCAACACTGTCACCACAATCAGAGCTTAACGTTGAGAAGCTTTTAGAAGTGAATCAACTTTGTGAAAAATCAGCGTCCAATTTTTTTTCTTTCATTTTGCTATATACTGTACTTAGCTGTTTTTTGGTAATTGCTTTATGTTTGTTGTTTGCCTTGTGGGAACCACCAAGTGCTGGCTTCACACAAACTGCTTTATTTACCCAAACATCAGAAAAGCTGTGGCCTGGCTGCAGAAACCATTTTCAGATAATCTAAAATTGCAGCAGTTGGATGACACCAAGGTGCACCTTTGTTTCTGTCTGATTTTAATGCAGCCCGGTGCTTCTTTGCACCTCAGTGTCTGACAGTTTTTCATTGGTTCCGACATTGAGCATAACCAGTAAAACCCCTATATCAGCAGGAGTAGAGAGGAAGGAAGACAGCAGGACATAGAGGGAAGACAAAAAACTGCTACAGTGAATTAGCAAAAAAAACAGAAAAAAGAAAAGCATATGCTTCTTAGCACCTCATTGGCCAAAATAAAAATAAGATGACATACCTGATTGGTAATTAGTCTCGAGAGCATTAGTGCCTAAGTGTGTAAGAGAGAGTGCGATAAAGTTAGTGGGTCTGTGGGCATGTTTTTGCATTAAAGTGAATGCCCCCCTTTGTAATAGAAAGGGGGGCATGAGTCTTTGCATAAGCCAAGCTAATGGCTATCCTGGCACACATAATCAGGATCGTTAATTACAGAGAGAGCAAAGCAATATTGACCGGGAGGAAAGAAGAGAGGTTTCCACCGATGCTAAAATGAAGTGGCAATAATTGAGCAAAAGAGGTTCAGAAGTCAATGGTGTAAGAGGGCGAGGGTATAAAAGGGTGAAATGAGACAGGGCTGTCATTTCATTTAGAAGGTGAACATTGCATCTATAATGTGTTGTTTTTTTTTCTCTGGCAGTAAGCACTTCTGTACCCCCTAACAAAATTTTAAATTTAATTATGCAGAGGATAGGCACAAGAGATTGAAAAGGTCGTGAGAAAATGAGTGGAAAATGGTAACACAAAGGGATGGAAATGGATTTGATTTTAACTAACTTACAGCATATAATTAGACAGAATTCAATGAAAGCTCTAGACGTTTCCTGTTTTATAGAAAATCTAAGACCAACTTTTTCTTCAATTAAAAAACCCCCCAAAAAACAAAACAAATCAGGCCCATTTGGTGAATTGTGACAGGCCAGAACATGTGCTTGTGCTGATTTTAGAGGTATACATCTAACCATCCATCCTGGTCAAGGTTTAATGGTCTTGGGTTAGAGTTAGGGTACATTAGGGACATATCTCCAGGCAATCTGTGTTGTTTCAAAGATAAACGTTTTTTTATTTTATTTTTTATACCAGAAATGTATTACATTCACCACATACACGATAACATTTTTCAGATACCAAAGCAATTAAAAAAATTATCATTTGTCAGGGGGTTACTTACAATATGCTAAAGTAAGGCAATATTAGAAACATATGCAACATGTGATAAAGTTGTGAGGTGATGATATAACAATATATGAATGGTTAGTGCCTGTGTGCTTCTGGTTCACAGAACCCAGATGTGAGTAGGTGTTCCAGCTGCTGGTGGAAAAGAAATATTTGATATTTTAATTTCATCAATGTGCTTTCTTACCTTCTATAACATTTTTATGCTCCATTAAACGACCATTTTTACTACTATATATAGTCTGAGTCCATGGTACTTGAATAACTAATGGATTGTGGGAACAGCCATTCTTAGTATTATGCTCAATTAAAATAAATTTGCTGTAATTTTTGCAACTCTATACTAATCACTGCCATTTTTTAGTTCTGTCTTAATATCTCTTAGTTATTACAGTTATTGAAAAGTTTATCTAGGATTGAATGTTTTTTTTATTTAATAAAAAAGGGCTTTGACACCTAACTCAACAACTTGCAATGACAATAATGATGTCCTCTTACCATATGCAGTTTCTTGCACTGAAAAGCTGGGCTGAGTAAAAACTAGGGCATATGCACACATCCCCCCACAGATAAATAAAACTGATGATTCACATGCATAACAATCAATTTGTTTTTCTTTCCATGACACAAAAAGTTTGTGTAAAATCTTTAATATTGACTTGAATCAATAGCTAAATCCTCAGAAGCATTTCCCTTTTGTACGTATATGAATGTGGGGGGGAAAAAGTTTGTGTGTGTGTGTTGTATGAAGTTTATGTGTGAGAAGCAAGGTAATTAGGTAATCAACAGCTGTGCCAGACAGACAGGAAGCAGCTTGTTAAGAAACCGAAATGGAGATGGAAACAGATAATGAGAGAAAAGGGGAGGTAGGGTGGGCTGTGTATAAACAGAAAGGTGCAGCAGAAACTGTGGACTCAAAGGATCAGAGCAGGAAAATGAGAAAAGGTTCAAAACTGAGAGAACGATAGAAGACGGGAGTCACTCAGTAAACACCATCAGATGGAGAACAGCTGCTGTTGTCAGCAATGAAACATCTAAATTCTTCATTGACAAAAGGAACCAATGTTAGGGTTGACAGGAAGTTTTTCATGATCACATCAAGAAGCAAAGCTAACCTAAACGTAAAACATATTTTTTTTTTTTCTCTGATTTGGAACAGATGATTTAATGTGATCTGCAAACTGACACCGTTTTCTTGAAGCTATACAGAAAACATATTTGAATCTTTCTTGACAAGCATATTATGTCTTTCCATTATCAATTATCTTGCTCTCTGTTTAAACAGCTGTGACAATAATCTGCCATCAGTCCTGTTGATGTTCAGAGATTATCTCAGGAATTCACTCTGTGTTTTTCAGGACCTTAAGATGATACCCAACCCATTTTGGGAACATTATTTTTATCATGTACAAAAAATGACATAAGAAGCATCTCCCAATTTGTATTCACCCAATCCATGAAGTTAAATATAATTTTTATTTTTTGGGAAAAAAACCCAAAACATTTCCTAACTTTATCTGTTATTACATTTTCTATTTACCTTAAGAAGTTTTCCAAATCCTAACCCGGGCAGAGATTTTTATTTTGCAGTATTTCCTGCTGTTTTCACCGTCACAAATGACTCCATGACAAAGGAAAAAACAAGAGCGCTGGTGCAAAACAAGAGAAAAATATTTGTGCACAGAAACGCAGAATACAACAAGGGGATCAGATGATATTTAACTAAAAGAGAAAGTCTTAGTGATACAATCACGTGGTTCTATGCTGGTTCTCTGGATGTCAAAAACCAAACCGGTCTTCACAATTTTTCTGGTACTTTTGTGACAAGGATCTGATAATGTCCTCAAATATACTGTAAACTGAATGAAGTTTAAGTCTCCAGTTTGGTGGCATATTCAAAAATGAACATTCTTCACATTATCTCAACAAAGAATCCTGGCATTTGCCTGCAATGTCCATTTCACTTTGAATACATTTGCTGTTCTGGTTGAGACCATCTGGTTTTGGAAATTGTTTTGGATCTACAAGTAACTGCAGTTTTACAGATCACAAGAGGTATAAAATATAGGACATGGAACCAGGAAGAATGCATAAGTGTGCATATTCTTAAACTTAATGAATAAAGTAGTGGATGTATATATAAAGTCTGAAATGCACCTTCCCAGTTTTTTCATGTATTTATTTTTAAGAAATTAAGTAAATATTTTGCATGACATTGTGTATTGTTTAGGTCTATGAAGCATTTAATGACAAAGACTACATTTGCAATCTTGGCCAGTACACTTATTACTAAGATTTTAAATCTGGAGGGTATTTCTTAATTAATAAAAATATAATGCTTAATACATATGAATGATGAATGTCAGTGTTTCACAAGAAAAGCCTATCATATAGCTAGAGTTCAATGGACAAAAAACAGTTCCAGAAAACTGTCTTTTTGAATCTAACTGTCCAAAGTAGAAAAGGCTCTTTGGAAAATGCACAAACAAACATTGATATGTTATTGGGCAGCAGTTGAAGAAGGTTTAACAAAAACAAAACAAAAAAGAACAACAAAAAAACTGGGTCATCAAAGCCTTGGAAGAACAAGCAAGTAACCGGAAACATGAGATGTCAACATAAAACCCATGGGACAGATGCCATAAACCAGTTTGATTGACACATCTTCTCCTGGCAGCATTATTTAAATGGGTTTTAAGATGCAACCTTGAAGCTGGTTCTATCTCATTTTCACTCCCAGCAGCTCCAAAAGAAAGCCAGGATCCACCATCTCTTAACCTTTGTGGTTCATTCGCTACGCCTCCTTTTCTCTCTCAGTCTGAATGTTAAGACAACACATGTTCACAGGAGCCTCAAAGCAAAGAGTACTCTCTCATCAACCAGCTCATTTCTTCGCCAATCCTCATTTTCTCCTCCCTCTGTCTTTCTTAGCCTTTCCTTCCTTCCTAGCCAGCAAAGGACAACCCAGGAACACATACACAGCTGATCATCTTTCCTTTCATTCTTTTTACACTCTTCTGTTGCGCTCGCTCAGCCTCCCTTTTCCATAGCTGACGAGGAAGGATTTCTCCAGAGCCCAGACAAAAATTGATGGAAAATTGATTTTGTCACTTTTGTTTCAGCTCATTGTTGAGCTCTCTTTTTTTTTTCATTTTACTTGCATTACTTTGTACTACAACCAATTTTCCCCCCAAACATTCCAGCAAGGGGGCACTGTTTAGTACCGACAGACAGAATAATTAAAAATTCCATATATTTTGACCCTACAATTTGTGAAATATTTAATCATTACTGCAAAGACATGTTTCACATACCTGATTTAACATTATCAATGCAATATTTACCATCTAGTTCCAGAAAGACAAAAGTTAAAACCCAAAGAGAGAGATGTGAACCAGGATTTGAACTCAGTGTTCATGCCGTGCCGCTCTTACTTTTAAGGCTCATTCACCTAGAGCTAAACTATAAGCCTTGAAGGAAAGACCTAGACACATTAAAGAGTGCTGATTTAAGGTTTGTCATTTTTAATAATAGTGTTAAAATCATGCATCTTCATTTGTTGAGGCATGAAAAGTAAATAAGTTATTCAAGTTTATGTTAAAATGTCAAAAATCAAAGTGGCTCAAGGTCACAAACATACAGCTTTTCCCGTTTCCTTTGCTTGACAGTTGTAAGCAAATTTTAGAAAAGGAATTTGCTCTTTAGTGGTTTTTCAGATCACTCACCTAATCTAAAAATCAGATTTTTCATTTAAAATAAAGTTTGAGATTCTTGCTTCTCTTTTTTCTCTGTAACTATTTGACCAGGCCAAGAACAAGAACACGAAACTCCTTATACAACTTTTTTACACCCTTTCCGAACACTACTCTCTCTTCCCCGCCCATCGCAGCGATCTTCTGTCCTACATTCAAGCAACGTAGAACAACTTTTCATCTTCTGTCTTTCCTCTTCCTCTTTCAGCAGATCCTTTTAGTCTCCTCCTGGGAGACTGAGGCTCTTGGTCCCCTTAGTCTGTTTGTGTCATTCATTCAGTTGTGTATGCTCAAGAGCTCTCAAGTCAAGGACACAAGCTGAGGTTTTTCATTTTTTTTATTTAGATGATGAAAAGAACAGCAGCAGTGGGACCCTGGAGTTACTGTCACCTAAGGAGAGGGAGAGGTGAAAGCAGTAGGGCAAGAAGACTGAACAGGACTGAAAAAAGAAGAGAAAAGTTGAGAGAGAGCTGGTGGAGAGTGAAAAATAACGGGCGGAATTTTATGAGACGCAACCAGGGGAAAGAAAAGACTTGAGGGGCTAACTAATGGAAGGAATGGGAGTAGGAACGCAAACAAAGAAAAAATCTGAAGAACTGAAAAGAAATAAAGGGACTGGGACACCTCCAACGTTTGACACTTCATCTTCAACACACAAACACGGTCCCGCTACACAAGGGACTGGGAGTTAGTGTTAGCATCGGCACTGCCGTTCGCTCTATGACACTGAACATCTCTTAGGACAGAAATTTGAACATGCTGGGTCCACGTAGGTCGCCTTAATTAGCCACACATCCTGCTACGCAGGCTCCCGAGGGGGTTTATCAGGGGCATTGAGGGTGAGGAGCCGAAAAAAGGGGGAGACAGAAAGGAGGGGGAGTAGGAGTAGGACTGAGTAGTAGAGCAAGGGGAATAAGCCAATAGGATTGAAGGTTATTTAAAGCTTGGCCTACAAAAACATTCAGAAAAATAGAATATGTGTGTGTTTGTATGGCCAGATTAGTACATCTAAAAAGAATCATTCTTTTCATGCTGATTTGCATAGCAGGCAAGCTGATCCCAGTTTTCCATATACTTAGAGAATCTATGTCAGAATGCATGTGTCGATGCAGATTATTCTGGCCTGATGACTGAATGCATTGAGGTGGTAAGGGTCATTTTACTGAGTGACAGAATGATGCTAGGAACTGCTGTACACTTAAGCCCCATCTATATCTGCATGGTCTAATTAGCCAGCCCAGGTCATTATACAATGATGCTCAAGAAATAGCAAAATGCTAACTGAAAATCACAAAGGTAGTCAAGTGTTTGAGCTGAACAAGAAACTGCATACCACATGAATTCAATTTCATGCCACGATAAATAAGATAAACTTACATTGTCTAATGAACTCAGGTGTAGTTTGCAAAGATTAATTTTACAAATGTACAAAAAATGCTAATAGACATAAATTAGTTAAACAGTCCTTTAAGTTGTTAGTGTATAAATATTTATGTTTGAATAGTATGCAGCATCTAGTGGTCATTAAAACAACTGCATCTCAGGTGTGACAATGAGCTTTTCTAACCTGATTTGAGTTCTAATTTATGCCATTGTATATATATTATTAACATGATGGGGTATTGCAGAAGAATATCTTCAAATATAAGCGTCCAAGTCTGGGACTTTTGGAGATTTGAGCCAATCAAGATGTACAGACTTAAACCTGAACATTCAGATTCAGAACTTTAACCTAAATTTTCTTTTGTTAAAGTATCTTCAATTAAACTTGTGTTATCAAGATTGATAGCTATATAATGGTCATAAACTATATTCTTAAGCCTACATTCAAGTTCCAGTACTTTTAACTATTAACACTTAATGCTTTTATCGAGAGCCACATTGTTAAATGGGATATGTTTTTGTTTAAACTGTAAACATTCCTTGTGTCAAC
Organism: Xiphophorus couchianus; assembly: GCF_001444195.1. Lineage (NCBI taxonomy): Eukaryota > Metazoa > Chordata > Actinopteri > Cyprinodontiformes > Poeciliidae > Xiphophorus > Xiphophorus couchianus. Next base: position 7,934,108 of record NC_040239.1, read on the forward strand.
GGCTTCCAACACGCCATTGACATTTTTAAATTCTCGTGGGAGGTATAGGTTAAAAACTCAAGAATAAAAAGCAGAGCGTTTTGTGTTCCACTTTACTTCCCCTTGCCTGCTTGTTCCTCATTGAACTCCTGAAAAGTTTCAAAGTTTTCTTATTATTACTGGAACAATACAGAAACACACGTCTTGTATTTTAACGGAACAAAATGATGTTGTGCAGCAAAATGCTATGACAGTCTTAAAAAAAACAGCCTTTGATGTGCTTAATTTTTTAAAAATAAGATTATGATTATTTCTTTTATCACAGCAAATGTTTTACTGTATACATTTTATAATTAACATGTGCAACATTTTTAGTAAAATCAGCCAAAATATAATTTGGTATTAATTTCTTTAAATATCAAGTTTTAACTGGCATGACAACTTTAAATCTCTTTTTTTTCCACCCATCATCCTTCTTCTGCCATGCGCTCTCTCCCTTCCTCATGATTTATTCTGCCTTGTTTGCCTCAATTTTCCTTGCCCACATCCAATTTTACAAATATCTCCTCTCAGTTGCATTCTTTCAAATCCTTTATTAATTAGTTTTGACTTATGTAATGTCCTTGTATTCTGAAGGAAGAAAAACGGCGAGTGACTGAGGGTCACTGCACGTAGCACAAACCCTGTAAATTCTAGACACTAATAGGTACCATAGAATTGCTCAAAAATCCGTGAGGGACGGCGGAGTCCCTGCTCGAAATTCCATGAAAGAGGTGTAGGAGCCTCGTGCCAGAAGCCCATTAAAATGCATCTACATCGTTTTAAACTGTGTGATTGTGAGAGTGAGTGGGAATAAAAATAGCAACAGGTATTTTGTTCCATATAACACAGTAGGAGTGTAACAGGTAAATATTTTATGGATGCAAACTCGACTAAAAACCCACCTATTTAAGATTGTATTTGAAACATAATCAATTACAAATTTATTGATGGAACTTGACTTAATGTTGTGTTTTGATTGTTGATTCTATGTTGCATTCTGTTTCTGTGTTTGATATGATGTAAAGCACTTTGAAATGCCTTGCTGCTGAAATATGCTATACAAATAAAATTTGATTGATTGATTGATTGATAAATATAAACTCAACTAAAAAAAAAAACACATCATAAATCTGTCCTTTGAAACCTCTTATTTCGGAACAAACTGCAATAACCCGTCAAACATGGTACCTTGCTGCCAAACTTTAGCAAACTAACCATAAATAAAAAACCTGAAATAGAAATTAAGTTCTAAAAAATCCACAGAAGTCAATCTTTGAGCAATCTATAAGGACACAGAGGCCAGAGGCGATAGAAAAATTGCACATCAGGGAAAAGAAAATTGCAAATACAAAAAAGAAGGGGGAAAAAGCCATCAGTAATGCTTCGATGCACCACAAAGCAAGCAAAAACACATGTTGTTTGAGCATATTTGTGTGTGTGTGTGCACTCTTTGCCCTCTATTTTGTATTCTGCAATCAAGAGAAGAGAGGAAAAAGGAAGGGAGAGAGGGTGATAAAGACAGACTATTACCTCTGGGGCGGTCATTTTCTCTGCTCCCGTGTTAAAGGAACCCCCACAGACTCTGTGTGTGTACATGCTTGTGTGTGTTCATGGCTTTCAGGAACAAATTTAAACTCAGTGGTGGGGTTGTTCAAGAATAGAACACATGATTCTGCTGTAAAATACTGGAAGTCAACAGTTTTGAAGGGCAAAATTGTAGCAAAATGTAATTGCTAAATAGTTGCTATTGTGGATTTTTCTCTTTGGTTTTTATTTCCAGAAGACAAATGGAAAGACACGGTACAAAGACACGGTATCATACAGACTGGGAAATTTAAGTTTCTCTCAAGACATGAGATTGAAAAGGAAAAAAATTACCGCTAAGAAGTTTGCTTTCCAATATGATCCACTCCAGTCACAATTTGGGATAGAAAGCATAATTATAAGTCCAGTTGTATGCATTATGAAGAAGTGTTGCCCTATAAAGATGTGCAAGTGAAACATGCTAAACTCCCTAAATCTGAAATAATGAAGTCCAGATGCATAAAACAGTATAATACTCAATGCACATATGCTTTGAACATTCCTATTAAGATGAACTTGGAAGAGGGATGTGAACAACTTTTTTGATATGTCTGTATTTGAATATGGAAATGTAGATGTAAATATGACTCGATATAACTCAAAATTGCTATGTTCAATCAGAAATCATAAGCCCAGTGTTTGCATTGACCTGGATTCTTTGTAGTAATGCTGGTTGCTAGTGCATACACAAGGTCAATCCTGTAAACACACTGGATCCAGCTGATTTTCTTAATTCAGTTAACTCATGATAGCAACCAAACGTTTCAGGTCAAAGACAAAATTTACCTGAAAACAGGGTCAGACATTGCTTCAGAAAGCTGTTTATATAAGTTGTAACTAAAAAGTGAGCTATTGATTGGGTTACATGGACACATACTACACTTAAGAGAATAGAAACAAAAAATGCTTACAACCATTTCCCCCTCCAGAGTCAAGCTGTAATTTGCAGAGTATGTTTCCAGGAATGCTTATTTTTTTCCTGACAACCTCTATCACTTTATGTCTTATATTCTTCTCATTCAGTTGTTGGCAGACATCCGCCTCTTGATCCCTCTTCAACAGCCGTTTTTTGCGGTTTTAATTCCAATGTGTGCCAAGTAGGACTGCAGACTTGCCCTCTCTTTGTTGTCTAAGTGTAGCTGCGGATTCAGACTGCTGGCATTCAAACAAAAGCTCACTGTTGAGTTATTTTGTCTTTACAAATGAGAGAAAGCATCACACCTAACCTCGTGCCCTGCTTCTGTTCCTCGCCTGTGTGGATTTCAGTCGGTTAAGAAAACGTAATCATCCAGCCACGTGTCTGTCTGTATACGAGGCTCTAGATATATGATTGCTGTTGTGAAATGGTCTGCATGTATGTATGCGTCAAAACTAAAGTATCACATAACATAATAAGCACAGTAAAATGTCTGTTGGACTCATGATAATTTTAATCAATACACATATATGTATATTAATATTACTAGGATACATGTCTAACAGGATATTGTGGCAGTAGGTCTTGTGGGATTTTCAGAGGATGGATGCTACAAAGGGCACAATGAAGCTTCAGTCAACATGACTTTCTCTAAATAAATGTGTATTAAAAAGCCCTGAAAAATTGTGGATTATTTATGTAGCAACTTTTTCTGTTCTTAGTGAAAGACAAGGCGAGTATTGAATAGATGTCTGGTTAAAACGTAAGTTAGCACTTAGGGAGGGATGATCTACACAGATTTATTTTTAGACTCTGTGATCCTTTTCATCTTTTTGCAAAAAACAACACCAAAAAAACACTTTTTCAGGATTGCTCAGTTACATAACAAATCTGATACATATCAAACTGAGTTTATCTTTTTATAGATTGACTCAATATTTCCATTACTCAGAAAAACTGTGCATTTACTTATTTTGATTGTAAATGATCAGGCTCCATTTACTGCCCACAGTATTACAGTCACTACATTGTCCACTCTTATTTATGGTGGTCACACTGAGACTGCCGAGAATCTGAGGATGAGAAATAAAAGCTGCACCACAGAGACGAGAAGGTGGAGTCCAAAAAGCAATCAGCACCACACAACTAGTTTTAATAGAACTCATATTAAAATATGCCACAAGATAAACATCAAGTGAGGAAAAAGATTAAAACACACTGAATAGACATGGTTGTAAAATTTGAATAACAAAATGAAACAAACAGGTTTTACCCTGAAAGCAATTGCTGCCTACTGGTTACATCAAAGCATGCAGAGTCCTCCAGGTATTTGATACTGCTTAACGTGGGCCACATGGGATTTTTTATTTGACAAATAAAACAGAAAACTACTAATTTGTGGAGAAAATAATTACTGTATCAATTTATGTAATAGTGACTGTTTTGTTTTGAACTGAAGTAGAGGCTATGGACAAATAAAAAGTTTGTCTCAAAGGTTTTGAAAGACTAATTTAGGGTAGAAAATAAAAGTAAGCGTTAAGGTTAAACACTAAGCTTCCTGTAGACAAAGGGCTGCTTTTATCTCTGTGTCAGCTCTAAATTAGGGTTCTGTCCTTCAAGACTCAGATTAAAGTTTTCACTAGTGAAGAAAATAAATGAATGGATTAAAAAAAAACATGCTTAAAAGTGAATGAAAGCACCTATGTCAGAAATTTGGCTTCATTAACACACAAAAACAAGAAAGCACAAACAAGGAACAAAGAAAAATGGTGGGTGAGAGAAAAGGCAGCTAAATTCTGATTATTATGTTAATTGACTTAATTTGACCTCTAAACATTTAACAGCTTGCAGCAGAACTTCTACATTTATTACCTTAATGAGCAAAAGGAGACACTCATGAACTGTAAACTTGAATTTGTTTCTATTTAGTCTGTGCTAGCTAAACTAAGGGCCTGATCAAACTGCTTGGTATATTTTAACAAATTTATTTTTATTTTTAATAAAAGAAACTAATGTTTGCTGGAAGATTGTACCTTAAAATTGTAACTGGGTGTCTTTTACAATTAGTCAATGTTTTTTTTTAGCGTACATTGCAAGCTTAATAAAAACAGAGTCATCACAATGCAGGCCAGATGAGGGGAAAACAAAACAAAGATAAAAATGGCCCCGTTGTGTGTGTGTTTTTTTGGGTTTTTTTTGCACAGAAAGCAAAAGTGGAATGTGTTCATTTAGGCTTTGGAACTTGCAACACTGTTGGTAAAGAAAGTTAAATGCAACAGTCTTCAGCTATTAACTACCAGCAGCCAGCTCATTTTACATGCAACAGTGCTTTTACCGATTTCCTAGAAATTACTGCATATCTTATGAGTTTGCCTACAAAACAAATCCATTTTAATTTTCATATAATGTCAGATATTGCATAGGATAGTCTGGGAATTGCTTCCTGAAATAATTTGTTTATTTAATTCAACTGAGTGAGTCGTCTAATATGTTCAAAGATGATTCAGCTGCTGCAGGAAATACTGTATAATCATTAAATGGAACTTTTTCCCTGAGGCTGCCTCTGGAAGCAAATAGCTCTTGATGATGAAAAACTTCAAGCCCCCATACATACACACACACGCACACACACACACACACACACACACACACACACACCCACGCACAGAGGCACACAGGCAGATAAATAGCAATCCATGTGTGGAGTGTGGACAGTGCATTACCCCAGTTTTAACATTGAACAGAGACCATTAACAGTGTTAATCTATAGATCTTATCATTATCATGAAATAGAGCTTTGCTCCCATTCTAAGAGCACAATCATAAACCATGGCATATTTTCCCTATTTAACCCGCCATTCAAAATTAAGGTCACCCTAAGCATGCTCTACTTTTTGCCAATATTAACAAAACAAAGCAGGAAAAAAAACATGACATATTTTACAAATTAGACATTACTCCAGAGAAAAAGAAAAATGACTATTGACATCAATAACTCAGAAAGGTCCCCAAGGATTACACTATAATAATGAAGAAAAAAGAGAGATTGGAAAACACAAAGACTGATGGGACAAAAAGACAGCAAACTCTATGAAACTATGGTATTGTAAAGTAAAATTGATTAGACATACATTTTAATATATGTTTTTCTTTATTTGCAAATGCTAATGGGAAAGGAGGCTTTATTAGGTGGGGTGTTAACAGCATAGCACAATAGTATAATTATTTATAGTGTAAATGCAGAGCCGGTTCTAGTCATTTTGGATGCTGTATGACAGATCATGGTGTTGGAACCCACACACTGCTAAAATGGTCATTGTAGTACATCTTAAAGGTGTAATTACGCAGACGAGCTGCTTGAGCCTTAATTGTGTTGTTACAAACATTCACTAGTGATATTTGTGTATATCTGTTTAAACTACAGTATATTTACCATAAAAATATATTTTACTTAAATTTTTAACGTAATAAGAGAAGGTTGTAATTTTTAACGGTAGCTACCGTTTGCTTTCCAAAATGGATCAACGTACTTTTGAGAAAGTAAAACGTGAGACAAACCTTAGCAGAGTAAATTAGAATACATTTGGAAGTTGTATGGTGCACATTAATATCTGTTTCTATTGAGGTTTTAACCTTTTTATTGACACAAATATACTTTTAGAGGCTTCATGTGTAGTCCTACATGTCCTCATTGCATCCACTCAGGACAGAACTGATGAGTTCAGAAATTTATTTAGTTGAGAGTATGGATTTAGAAATTAAATGAAGTTACAACATAACTATAGAGTTATACAGACATTACCCTAACCGCAACAGTGTTTTTAGGCATATCTACTTTTACATAGCCTAAGAAAGACACACTTCATAAAAACAAAAGCAGATCTGCAACATGAACTACATCCAGTAAGCACAAATAACCTGACAAAGACGGAGATGTTCCTAAACACAACACCTCTATCCTCCACCAAGAATAAAACCATGATCCAAAAATATAATTTGTTGACTATTTTCTGTAGGATATTTACTTCAAAAGAGAAAATAATATAATTTAATATTTCATTCAAAGCTTTGTTTTCCTATTCTTTTAACACTGAGAATGTGTCAAACAGAAAAGCTTCATCTGGGGGATTTTCAGTCTTTTAAAAACAGTGATAGTACCCACATAATATTTCAGACTTATTTCTTTGTCAATCGAATACTCAAATATTCACTGAGTACTATTTACATACTGAGGAATATTCTGCTGTAGAGTGATACCCAAGTCTACAGCAGGGGTGTAAAACTGAGTTTGACACATTATTAAACATTAAATGTGCTTTTGGAACATTATTAAACATCTACATCAGACAGTATGGGTTTTGATTTGAAATAGGTATACTGTCTATACATGATGTTCAAGATGTGCTTGTAATAAATCTCACACTAAATCTTTACTAAAACAGCTGGTGAATTCATGTGCTGCACAAGGTGCCCTTTTTTCCCTACTTGAGCAGCTGCCTCTCAAGATGTCTCTGCATGCCACTGATCCACAGGGTGAATTCATGTAAAGCTGTTAATATCACTTGCAGGAGGAAAACCTAAAAGCACAACAGCTCCGTCAGAAGCCACAAATCATATACCAGCCTTAGCCTGTGAAACAAAAACAAAACCTGCTTGCTAACATGTAGCTCAACTGTAACTTTAAGGAACATGCTAGAAAGGTTAGCATTCACTCAGACAAAATGCTTAAATACATTTAAACATTTCTTAATGTATCAGTTGTCAGTTTTGAAAAAATATATCAATCTGTTTTTATTTACAATAAAAAATGTCATGTTGAAAATGTATTCTCTTCCCAAAAAATCATTGAAGAAAGTCACTGAAGGCGTCACACCAGTCAAATCCTTACAAAACCGAACACCTTTTTGCATCTTTCCATTGGCATTTTGACAATTTCTATTTGAGAAGTTCAAAAGATTAGTGTGAGAGCACCAGGGCCTTGTACAATATACAAATAATGAATAATAAAATAAAATATTATTTTATTCTCAAATACCATTGCAGATAAATGTCCCAAGGGACTACATGCCTACAATCATAACAATTCCATACACAGCAAGCTTATACTCCTGTTCTAATTGTTGGACCATTAATCACAAATTTTGTGCTTTAAAGAACAAAACAATTGTTGCATGAGCTCATATTAAATCTGGGAATAACAAAACGTACACCAATTTAGCTCACACTATTAATTGTGATGCATACTAATCAATAGTACCCTTTTCATTTATTATGAGGCTCACTCACAATATATTATCTCAATGAAAAACATCTAATTAGAGATTAATCCAGATAAGCTCAACAAACACTCCCACACATTCACTGATCTAAAGGCTGTGATTCTCCCAGTCATGCATGAGACGCTGCTTGCATATTCTGCACAATTCTTTACTGAGGTTAAAAATGGTCTAGAGTTGAAAATGTTTGCTTCATTTCCTCTTGCAGACTTTATTTTTTTGATGTGTGACAGTTAATTCTTTGAAAGTGGTGCCCCATCATGCATGTACACTGTGAATGTTTATATAAAACCCATGCTTATAGGCACAGGGTAGTATAAAAAACTGAATGTATTTAGATTTGCTGAATTCAAACCTGACTTCTTAGGTGATACTTTGTGTTGCTTTGAAGAAGGCAATTTGCACCTCGTCTCTGGACTTAAATGAATACAACTTCATGTTTTTTGACATGTTTTATAGATTTTTGAAAATGCAAACATTACAGTTCCAGACTCTTTATTTTTTGAAGATGTTTTTATACAAGATTGTTTTGGTGTGAATAGTTTTTTTTTCTGATCTTGTCAAGTTAATGTTTCCCTCTGCTTTCATCCTGGTTATAATCTGGATTCACTGACATGTGCAGGATTTTTCATTTGTTCTAAATAAAAATATCTTATTTATACATACCTGTGTCATAACCTGGACTGCATTTAAATCCATAGACCACCATTGCACAATATACTGATCGGATATAGCATTATTTGTATATTGTTGATGTATGTTGATCCCTACTTTTTTGCAAAAACAGCTTTCACTTATTGAGATACTGACTCTAAAACACTTCTGAAGGTCTTATTGTACCTAGCACCAAGATCTTAGCAGTATCCTGTAGAGTTGTTTGTCAAGCACATCCTAAAGATTGTGATCAGGGCAACTCACTGGATTCAAACTCATTGTTGTACTCCTCAAATCATTCTTGACCTATTTTTGCCCTGTGGGGGAGCGCATTGTCCTTCTGAAAGAGGCCACAGCCACCAGGGATTACTGCTTCTATTTATGGATGTACATCATCTGTGACAGTGCTTGGGTAGGTGGTACATCTCACCTTACTATTCACATGAATGACAGGGCATGGTGCATGCCTGAGTTCCCCAGAAAATTATTGCACATGCACCCTGCGATCCACGTGGTGCAGAAATAAAACATTTTTCATCAGAACAGATCACCTTCTGTTGTTCTGTTAACCAGTTCCAAATCTATAGCCAAAGGAATGTACTATAGTACATTCCTTTGGCTATAGATGTACTATAGTACATTCCTTTGGACAGGAGTCAGGATACCATGACAGCCTGAGCTAACTAGCTGCATACACAACACACTTGGATTCACTGTGTAGTCAGACTTTTCAATCAGAACCAGCAATAACTTTTTCAGCAATATGAGCTACAGCAGTTATTTTCCTGGATCAAACCACATTGACCAACCTTGCACTCCTTACCTTCAAGACTTCAATTCATGACACCAGTAATTTATTTGTCACATGCTTAGTTATACAACTTACAGTGAAAGGCTTTCCTTAAACAATCCTACTTCCTTTCCAAAATGACTCATTTATTTATGCTTGATCTTTTTTCTTTTTTGCATCTAGCATTAACTTGAACTCAAAATCTTCACTGGCTGCCTATATATCATGACGAGATAATCAGTGTTACCTCACCTATCAGTGCTCATAATGTTTTTATCTGATTAATATACAGGCCTGCTTAAAGTTGCTCTGTTTTTTTCCCCACCTCTGCCTCTTTTAGATCACTCGTTGCTGCTGGTGCTGTCCATCACTGAAGGACAGACATGGCTAACGGCTAGCTAAATACTGGTAATTGAGCTGGAGTCTAGCAACGACCGCTTCATGGAGAGGAAAGTCATTATCCCCATTGGTTTAAACAAATGAATAAAAGAAACCGACGAAACAGAAAAGATGGCAATGAAACAGACATGAAGGACATGTCTGTTTCATTGCATTGATAGGACAAATGCACTGAAAGAAAAGAAAAATGATGACCAGGATGAAGAAAGAAACAAACTCTTATAACACCACATAACAACTAGATACAAAAATAGGATAATTTCATATTGTAAAGACTGTTTGTTTTATTATTCAATATTAGTAGGAAAAGCACTAAAAATATTGAAGAAAAAGTACATTTATTTTAATATAACTTTTCTGACGTACAACTAAAACTACCAGCAAAAACTTCAGGTGAAGTAAATTAGAAGCTACTAAAATAAAATGTGCCATAAGTTTACTCTGTTTAAGAGAGACAATGTTTATTTTCCTGCGTAATGTGTAAAAATGTGCGAAATGCGTGAAGTTCAAATGTGTGGAAATTAATCAAGTATCAACTATTGTCATGTTTTGAAGTATGTCTGCCACTTTTGATGCACTTCTAATTTGAACTGAGCTCATAGTGTTCATCTCTATTAGGAGGAGTCAACTGCTGGTACATATAAATTATATTTTTCTATTCTTTGGTTAGGGGTCAACTAGAGAAGATTGAATAATAATTCAATCTTCCAGCTTCCAGTTAATTATTTGACTAATTATTAGATTACTTTATTGTTAAATTACTAAAAAAGCAGGTGAGGTAACAACATCAAGTCAAGCATTCAGCAAACAGAAGTGAATGAATCATCAAGCACACTGACAGAGCTGTGACTGCCCAGCATAACTTAGCCTGAATTTAAGAACACTATAATTTTAAAGGTACAAAAAGTGTGATTTACATAAAGCATTATGTTAAAACATAAAACAGATACACAACTTTAACAGGAGGCTCTAAACCAATTGAGCACCATCTACACCATCAAAACATTTAATTTACCCAAGTTAGTTCAGAACAAGATGCTCTCCTTGCTATCTCAAACTGTTTCACAGCTTGTAATTTATTTAAAATTTGCATTTGGTAGTTTCAAAAACACTTTGAAGCTTCAACAAAACCATTTATTTCTCAACCAGGTACAAACTTTGAAGCATCAATTGGTTGTAGTATTTAGAATTTTTGCATCTTTTTTTCATATTGTTAAAGTGTAACTGAGTGCAATGGCTCAATTATATAAATATGAGAAAATGCCAGTTGCAATGGTTAAAATAAAGATCACTCATAACTCCTTTGAAACTCAAACCCAGGCTCCGTTTTGTCATTGACTCTAAAGTGCTGTTTGATTTTGCACCCTGCGCACTTTATCATTCCCTCTTTTCTTCAGTTTCAAACAATGTTTATTTAAATAAACCGACCCTATAAAACAACTGAGACATGATATTATTTTGTGCTGGCCCGTATGATTCTCATGGCCTCCAAGTGGAATATTCAAATGCCCTTTTCATGTATTCTCTGCACCCACAAATGCTTTTCGAAGCAATAGACACAGGAGGAGCTGCTTGACAAGAAGCTGTTGGGAAAAAAGAATCGTTACGTGAGCTTCAGTTCTACCTCTCAGCTGTGGAGGAGGCCTTTCTTTGACAATCCACTGCCAACGAACTGCTTCCCGGTGCCATTTCCTGTTTGATCTCCCACGCGACGAGGTTGCTGGGTTTCACAGCGAGGAAGTTGATGCCTGGCTGGAACCTCACCCTACAGAGAGAAAGACAAGGAAAAGAAACAGAACAGGAGAAGAAATGGAAAGCAAGGTTAATCTAAAGTTCACATAAACACATTATAAACAAAGGAACCGCGGTATTACTGTAACAGTTTAAAGCGGGGATTGGTTAAAAATTCAATCTGCTTTGCTTGGAGTTTCCTCGCCCTGCTTTTCGCTCTGATTTTCTTTGATCTCCAATATGTGCCAGACTTTCTTGGTATAAGACGTCTTTTAAAATTGATTCTCACAACATGAATCTGCCTCCCACGGAGCTCTTTGGTGGGAAAAGAAAAAGGTGTGACAGGAAAAAGGCAATGGAGTGACAGGAGATGCCTTATGAAAGTAAATATTTATTTTTTTACCAGAATAATGCCTGAACAGAATGAACAGAATACACTGAACTAGAGATTAGCTTATCTCTACTTATTAGGGTTAATACGTTTTTTTTTGTTTGTTTTTGGTGTGTAGCTACTCTTATCAAATATTATCAGGACTTTTTAAAAGTTAATCTACATTTACATTGTTTTATTCATCCCTTTTCATATCTTTAATTATTACCCCTCTTCTTACTTTATTTCCCATCCTTCTTTTTCTCAATTACATCATCTCCCTCTTTTTAATCTCATTTTCTTCCAAACTCATTCTCCTTATTTACCACTTTCTTTTGAAACCCCCTTGTTAAGCAGGTTTACTTTAATCTCCATGATTGTCTTCTCAAACCTTTTCTTTTCTGTATCCTGCCCTCCTTCTGTTCCAGTTGTCCTCCTTCCACATGATTCCCTTGCTAATCTCACTACTTTATTTTCCTTACCAGGTCTCTTCTTTCATCTATTCTTTTCTTCGACTTCTTCTTCTCCTCCTTCTCTTCAAGTGTCTCTTCAGTCTTTCATCCTTTCCTCTGTGACTTACTTCTTTTCCTTACCCATATGTTTCCCTTAAGTCCTGCATTTGCCCTGCCTGGACCCTTCAGTCTTGGAGTATCTTGTTGTTCATATCTCAATTTGCTTTCTTTCTTTCATTCAATCATTATTTCTTTCTAATCTGTCCTGGCGTGTTTTGCTCTATTTGCCACATTGACAAGACCCTCCCTCAGTTTACTAACACAATTTCCAACTATGCTCTTTCGGGAGACAGAGATGTCTCCCGAAAGACACAGACACAGACTCTCTGTTTTTCTCATTAGCAGAAATACAAAACAATATCATTGCTAACATAATGAAGAATAAAGTTTTTTTTTTTTCAAATGGGCAAAACACATAACAGAAAAAGTTCAGAATTTAGTTTTAAAATTTTCCACGTTTGGATTTGTATGGAAAATGCAAAACAAATGCAGTAATGTTCACACTGTGCACAATGTTCATAGTTATGGTAACCATACTTTTTTAAAATGCCAAATCACACCTTGATGGGATTATGGTTGTGAAAAAGTTTCATGTTTATTTAAGGACAATTTTAAATTCAGGTTGAACTGCCCTGATCTAGATCTAAAATATCAAAATAAGCAGTAAATTAGCTACTCTTTAGACCGGTTTCAAAATACTACCACCAATAATTGCATGATTTTAGGAAAGCAATTGTTATTGCTAATGACTTTATGTGTGGTCATTAAAAAGTCTATTACCATTCCAACTTAAAAAACTTGGTTCTGGGTAATATCTGCAGCTTTGGCAAGAAAAAACTTAATTCTTCTCTTAAATTTACCACTTTTACCAGACCTTCACCTTCTGAAATACTACTTGTTTAATGTTATGCTGCATGAAACAAGTAATATCACAGGTTAATTGTACGTGTAATCCAGGCTTTTCTGGATGAAGCAATCCTACAAACATTCACTAACAGAATTGTAAAAGAATTGATTAAGTCCGTAGAGGAGTCCATTCTTTTTTTTTTTTTTTGTCAAATCAGAGTAAACGCAGAAATAGAGCTGGTCCAAGTTTGTCCAAATGGCACAAAAGCTGTGAAATAGTCTATCATATGATTCACCAATGGGAAGTTGATTTTAATATTGTGTTTTAACGCGGTTTATAAGATCCAAATGCTACTGAAGATGGTTTTAAAATTAGTAGTTTTACTTCAAAATGTTATAAAAACTCAAATTGTTATAAAAAAGATTAAGTCTGGAAAGATATGGAGTTTATAATAAAAAAAATGTGTAGAAACCCTGAAAGAACATAATGTTATTCATCTTGCCATCTATTAAAAGGAACAGATGTTGTACATGTGTCATAAAAGGTTTCTAGGCGTGTACTTTTGAGTGTGTGTGTAAGCTGATTACAATCAGAATGCTTTTTTGACATACTAGAACGATGTGCGAAGGAATACAAAGTTCTATGGATTTATCTTGAAATAAGATGAAAAGTTAGATGGCTCAAAAATATATTTGTTTTTTTTTTAAGACTTATGCTTTGGTAAAAACTGATTAAAAAAGAAGAGGAGGAACAAAAAAAACATTTTTGTTTTTTTTCATTGTAGCAGCACAGTTGAAAACCGCAAAAGAGTCATTTAAGTATGCAAGAGCTTTTTTATAGTTTAACAGCTCGAGAATTTCCACAAACCTCTTTGGGATTGTTCCAAGACGTACATCTCTGTCTCCTGAATTCTCTCTCATTTTACCTCCCCAGTCTTTAATATGCATCCCTCTCTCTTTTCAGTTCTCTGTCTTTTGTTCATGTTTCTGTCCTCCCTATCCAATATAGAGTTTGAGAAAAATTTACATCAAAGTATAACATCAGTACAATGTGAATAAAAATGTGTATGCAAAGCAATTTTCTTTAAATGGAAGACGCACTGAAAGCAATATAAATCATATACATAATTTATATGTATATAAAACAAAATACAGTAGAAAATCCAGTCATTGAAACAGGTACAGGAAAAATAAGTGCTGTAGTAGTTAAAAACGTAACAGAAACTAACTGAATATAGTCATTCAGAATGTGTCCCATTTTGATCAACCTACTAAACCACATCGTGTTATTTAACCCCCATCTCCAAATCCATTAAACAGAACAAAAAAAGAGCAAGACTGGCAGTTCAAACTGCATTCTGACAGAAAACATTGCAAAATGTCTATAAAGTCTTAAAATTAATTCAGATTCCACCAGAACAGAATCATAATTTGCATAATCCAAATAATTACATTGCCATTTTCATATTCTGATCTCTGAACTCTATTGAAGAAATATCTCAGATATTAGGTGTACAACAGGAGAAAATCCAGTCAGAGTTTGCAGATAACAATGCAGCGTTATCCCTTTTTAACAGTTAAATGGATTAAACACTTTTTAAAATGAGTAGAATATGTGAAACTAGAAAGTAGCACAGATACATTTGTAAATTTAGGTGAAAAAGTGAAAAGCATAAAGAGTAACACGACTGTCCTGCAGTCTTTGAGCCAGGTTTGAACAGTACAGTATATCCTTTAGTGTGTGTCATTCAGCAGACCAAATGATGGACAGGACTGAATCCCTAAGCTGCCTCTGTCAGATCTGTGTACAGCAAGAGAGCCTGACAAGTGTCTGAGTGTTTTTTACTCGATCAGTTTTTTGGTAATACAGGAAGACAAGTTAACTTCTCCCTGTTCTCTCTTTCTCTCCCTCTCACTGTGCCTTGTTCACCTCTCTCTGTATTTATCAGCCTCTGTTGCATTTTTCCTGACAGCAATGCTCCTCTGTCTGGGAACTGTATGATAGATTCCTAACACACTGTGGCAAATTAACAGCTCCTAGCAGCTCATATTTACAGGCATCAGTGGTTTCATTCTCAGTCACAAAATCAACATAAGAAGGAAAACATTTTTTTTGCAACAGAGAACATTAAGAAGGCTCACATTCTGCTCTGATCAGATAGTCAGTTTTTTCTGTGCTGGTCAATGAGTAGCAACTCAGACAACAAAACAATTGTCTTTATTTCAGAGCTGTACCTTGTTATGGACACTTCAATGTTAGTTTTACATTTGAAAAAATAGGATTTGAAAGAAGATAAGTCACCATATCTGTTTCCACTTTTTATTGTTTCTTTTTTGTTGTTCTTATAGAGTCATGCTAATTCTACAATGCAGTTAATACTTATGGAGTTTGTAATAAATATTCTTTTTTCTTTTCTTGAATCAAGCCACTTCTGATCTGGAGACAATGGAAAAAATAAAAAAAAATAAAAAATAACAACAACAACTGGACTGTGCCTTAGTGGTCCAAAGTCCATTTTTCAGATCAAATTGTTTGGTAAAAATCTTTCCAACTCAGTAACATGAGAAGAAAATGGGCCTACAGAGACAAGTTGAATGTGGATGTTGAGATCAGTATTTAAACTGACAGGAAACCAAATAATTTGAGCAAGGACAGGAAAAAAAAAGGTTAGGCTAAAATAGAAAGTTGTTCATATCAAATTATTCCTCCCAATTCTGTCCTTGAAATGCACTTCAAATACAAATTCTAGTCTAATAAAATAGTCCAGAAAAAAATTACAATTATAGGAACTAAAGAAAGAGCTTAAGTATTCACCCACACACATATTTGTTCTTTGGAAACACACAATCAGGAATCCGAAGATGATTTGAACTTATAAATCACATACATGAGCATGAATAAATAAATTCAGTGATAATTCAGTTTCTATCAGGTAGTATGACCTGAAACTTGTGTTTTGTCTGCCGCTTTGCCTTGTCTGTCTCCCAGACTTTGAACCCTTTAGAATAAACAGCTGACATCTTGTTTTTGTGCCAGTTACTTTTTTAATAGACAACCTTCAGCACTAGACTGATAATCAGAGGTTCATGGTAAATACTCCTCTTACTTTATCCATATGCTCTATATTATAAGAATCCCTTGACTTCACAATAAAGTAAAATAAAATAAAAAATCCTACTGCGTGGCAAACTCAAATACTCGAGTAAATCTCTCATCAAACCATAAATCCTTATTGCCTTAAAACTCTGTTTAAAGCCTTTGGGCTTAAAGAGGCTAAAAACTGACAGAGACTCTGCAAGAAAAACTGAAAAGGCTTAGTAAGAAAATCAAGTCATTTGAATCATTTCACTAGTTGGTAAACACATTTACAGGTAAAACAGCATGGTTAAAGCTCTGTACGTTAATTTTTCTAACCACTAAACGCAAGATTGAAACCAATAATGTTATGTACTAAATTCATTTTGTGGGGATATTTCTACATTCTAGTTTTAATGTGGATTTAACATGACGTAAACATACTAATGCACTATCCACAATAATGTAAAAACTATCAGCGAAATTAATTGTTCTACATTATTATATATGTCTATCTCTATAAATTAATATGCCAACAACAGAATAATTTAGATAACAGATGTATACTATACTTCTTTAGAAGTAAAATTTCTATTTTCAGTTTATCTCGGTCTGAATTTTCTTTTTCATATTCCTTTCCTCTATTCTTTAATTTGCCTTGGTCCAAATCTTTCTGTTTACACATTATGACTGATTATTAATTGGTCCAAACTCCAAGTTCAGCACAGACTAACACTTTATTAGCACTTTATGAATAACAATTCTTTTTTTCATATGGCCTTCTCTGCAAATGACTAAGACATTGGATTCATAACAAGTAAGAGCGGAAAAAGAAAATTATAAATGATCAAACCACTTATAATGTTGAGTTATTTAAAAATTAACCTTCGCTGCTAAAAGGGTTTAAAACAGATTTACCATTATTCAGCCCTCATTCTAGTTGGGTTTATCTGTTCAACCATTCAATGACATGAACAGGTAAATCATACTATAACGATTTAAAGCATAACAAAAATATAAAATGAAAAAAATGTTCCATTCATGAAGTTTTGTAATCTTTACACACAACTTATTTTGCCTTAGTTCTCTTTTCTTGTTTCTGTCACAGCTAGTGACATAAACCAGTAAAGATGTTCTACCATTTCTTACCTGAAGGATTAACGTCAATATTGTCTATATAGCTTCAATATTTGCATAATGTTCTACATTTCTCACTTTAACTGAACACAAACATTTTTTTCTGAAAATACATAAGTACATTGTAATATGTTCATACAGCTTTCTCAATAGTTTAGCAACATTGAAGTCTCTCTTTTCAGTGACAAACTACAGAACAAACATTTTCAGAAATTTCTGCTGGCTCAGAAAATACTATATATAATTTAAGGTGATGAAATGTGATAAAAGCTCAGAGGTGGCAACATCTAAATATAACTGAATGAAAACAAGAAATATGATTCTGCATAAAAAATGTTCATTATTTCACTTATTAAAAAGATGTCAAGAATGCCCAATAATTAGATTACCACAATTGATGACAATTCCTAACTTAAAGTGATGGCTGAGGCTAGAGTAACAGACAAGACAAGACAAAAGCAGACTGATCAAATTAAACAAAACAGCAGCTTAGTCCTCAGCACACCCAGCAGAAGCTACCTTCACTCAACACGAGTGGCATTTAAATGAGTCAACTGTCAAATCATTAAATCTTGTTTTCAGCTTTTCCTGGTTTTTGAAAGACAGAAGGAAAACAATCTGTTGTTGTGATCAGGACAGTGTAAGTCTCGGGGTTACTTTTTCATGTGACAAGCTGTCAAGACAATACAAAAGCTGGAAAAAGTGTTTTTTATGTTATGTTTAACAAATCTTTTGAAAAATTATGCAGGTAAATCAAGCATAATTTTGCATTTCTGAATATTGTTACATAAAATTTGTTAAATCAAATTGGGTTTGCATTTAAAACACTAGTAAAGACTTAAAATTCATTTGTGTTAAAATATTTTCTCCTAGTTTACGCATACAGACCAAAAAGAAACAGATTTTTGTATCTAGCACATCACAAGGTAATTTAGGCGTCATTGTCCTTGTATTACATGCCATTCAAATGTTATAACATTTTGTTTTACTTTGATTTGGACTCCTTCCTTTTTCCTTTGCCTTTTAAACTTTATCGTTTCCTTTTTTCAATTCACTTTCTGCTTGAGTTTGAAATTATTTCTGCCTATTTCCAAACATTCGTCTTCAAATAAATATATCAGAGAAAAAAAAGACTAAACTTAAATTGTACTTCTTGATTAGGTTTGAAAAAGAATAACAAATGTTATTAGTTACCTTGCATCTTTTTTGAGAAGTTTGAAAAGAAAAAAACAATAAAAAAGCTGATCTGTTGTTGAAGACCATTTCCCTGAAAATCTAAAAGGTCAACAAAATAGGAAAAAAAAAAAAAATGGAAGAGACTTAACACACAGCATCACTGGAAAGTCTTTAATTGTATGGTTTCTTTTTTTTTTTGAAAACACAACTTAAAAGAGAAGGTTAATTTTTTTTAAATGAGGTTACATAGAGTACTTGTGATCTTTGCATAGTGAAAACAAAACATTATTAGTTTGGATAATTAGGGAGAGGTTCTCATTTGAGTCTCAAGCTCCATTACAGAAACCCTTTTAAGGGCAAATTTCTGCCTTATAAATAATTTAAAGTTTAAAAATGTTACATGAGAAGTCCAGTTAATATTTCTCCGATATATTTTCCCACTTAAACTGTGTTCTCTTTGTATCTTTGAGCACTTTTGACCCAGTGTTTCTGTGTTTTTCCTGTGTCTGATTTTTGTCCTCTCAACCCTTCAGCTAGTCACAGCTCATGGTCACTCATACTGACCCTGTTTCTGCTGGAGCTCTCCGTCTGTCAAAGCATTGTCTTTCATTTTTACTGTCACCACTTTTCTGCTCAGATCAAATTCGGTGAAAAATTATCTGCAGAAGCCTAGTCGGTTGCATTGAGTCAACCATATGAGAAAATGCCTTTTGTTGCAATTTAGTATAGTTGGGATCAAATTGAACCATATCTGTATCCAAATATGATCAAAACTGAATTAGTTTTGAATGAGTTAGGACCAAATTGGCTTCTAAATGATTGTACATAAATTGGTACTCATTGTCTTGTAAAGCGCCTTTGTTTGTCGACTTTTGTTTTAAAATTAAGATGAATGTTTACAAAAAAACACAAACAATTCAAGATCAGACTCTCTCAATGCATCTCTTCTTTAAAAACTTTAACCCTTGGAAACACCAAACTAAACTCTATTGGGACACGAGAGAAGGTTTGCAAATTGTTGCATATTAATCACAATCTTTAATCTTCACTGGATAAAGGTCAATCCATAAAGACAGCCTTTACATTGTTAATCTCAACAAACAGAATGTTGTTGCTCTCACATAGTTAGCACCTATTGGCTTTCACAGGAACCTGGTAATTAATCTGATATATAGCAGCAGTGCAGCATCTGGAAGACAGAGATACAAGCTAATTGTTAAAATGCCAAATGAAAAAGAAAGATTGAAACATCTTATGTAATGTCTTCTTTACTTCTTAGAAGATCTGTGGCTGCTTTTAATAGAGTGTCAAAGTATGACTTACAATGCAGTTGTTAAATGCTAAAATGTAGTAAATACATTTTATATGCCTCAGGTACTGAATTACATCTTCAAAAACAAAACTAGGATTTGTTTTATCTAATTGTATACTGTAAGAAAATTTACCATTTCCTCACTTTATAGCCCACACTACAGATTTTTCTCTAATCCCTATTGTGATTACCATGTTTTATATTTTGCAGGAAGAAGGACTGGTGTACTTCACAAAACAGATGAAATCACGAGTGTGGAAAACTCCCTGCTGGAGCCAGCGTCGTGACGTCAGAGACATTATTGGGGATGTACCACGCGCCTGCGCGTATTCATGACTCTTGACTTTCAGTGTGCTTCGCTAGCAGACACATGCAGTTCTGTTCCAGCACCTCACTAAAATGTTGAATTCTTTGTGTGTACGTGTGCGTTGATGACAATGTAAGTACATAATTCATTTCATCCGCTCGTGTTTCTTACACGCTGTTTAGTTCGGCAACCGTGTAACCTTGGTTACCGCGAGCTCCAACGTATTTTGATGAGGAAATGCCTATTTCTTAAACGCCTGGCTAAACGCTCATTTCTTGGTTTAACGTTACAAGAATAGTTCAGTTTGAGAGTTGCCTGGCAGTACTCTGAATTGTAGTGTTATTTCTACTGTTCTGAAGACGTTCAGGACGGTAAACTAGCTTCCAAATGTAGCATCGAGCGCTTATGGAGCCGGTATGTTCGAGTGGATAAACATTTTCTCGATCTTGCGGCGGGAGGAACTGCTTCTACCATTTGTGGTCTTTATGCGCCACCCTGTGGTCATTAAGTGTACTGCATCTATATGCTTTGTATTAACACTCTGAGTGCCTAGTTCTCACCTATATTATCCTGTTATTACTTGTTACTTGCAGTAATTCTCTTCCTTGTTACATTAATGTTACTGAAGTGTTACTGAATTACAATTATATATATTGTTAATGTAACTGGATGTATATTTGATTCTACCTGAAATCGAATATTCTGCATACGTTAGAATTTGTATATGCATACGTGGAATTTAGATGTACAATATTCTAATTACTCTTTCTGTATATGTTTATCTTGCAGAGACCACACACACACACACACACACATACACATATGTTTATCAATAAATCCCATAACATCACCTAAAGTCGCAGCTGTTCTCTGACCGGAGCACATAGTCAGTGAGGGGGCGACTAGCCATCAATGTACACGTCCGTCACAAGTGGTCCTTCGAGCCGGATTAGCTCCGCCCACTGCGCTATGGCGACCTTCCAAGGTGAATACAGAGGGGACAACATCCAAGCCCGTCCTCAGAGAGTGAGACAGGTCCCACGGCATCTTGGGGACTACGAACTCGGTTTCCCAGCCAAACAGCTGCCTCCCTTTGATCAACACCCCCATCAGTCTACCGAGAGTCAACCGGCTAGCCAGCTAGCGCCTGCCGAATTCATCACACCTGTTCCAACTCCGCAGAGTGCAAGCAAAGAGGAGCAATGGCATTGCATGGAAGCACGCCACAATGACCTAACCAAACAACTGCAGGAGTTGCAGCTCGCAATGGACAATGTTAAACGACTGTCCTACCCACAAAGTGCTCCAGTGTATCAGCCACCCTATCCTCCACAGTTCACTAGAGTGCCAAGGCTAACCCTGGACAGTCCTGCTAGCAGCCATTGGTCAACACCAGTACACAGCCCCACTCGCTACACTACTGTAGTTGACGAAGAACCCCCACGGCAGCCAATGTCACAGCGCAGCTCCCCATCACGACAGCCCAGTCTTCAACTGCAGACCGG
The DNA here is from genome assembly GCF_001444195.1 of Xiphophorus couchianus. Classification (NCBI taxonomy): domain Eukaryota; kingdom Metazoa; phylum Chordata; class Actinopteri; order Cyprinodontiformes; family Poeciliidae; genus Xiphophorus; species Xiphophorus couchianus. Next base: position 7,955,720 of record NC_040239.1, read on the forward strand.
GGAGCCAGGTACACAAGACCAAGCCATGCTTAGCCAGCCAGTCCACCAGGCCTTGGGACAAGTGCCGGTTGATGACGGATGGATTTCCAACCCCATCTCTGCACCCCATACTCCAAATAGACAGAATGGACAACCGCTACGGTCTGTGCCACAGCCCATTATGCCTCAGGCTCCTTTCATATATCAGTCCTACCCTCAGTACCCTGCCTATGCACCTGCAGTTCAACACTACTCCCATTACCCATCACTCCTGCCAGCTACACAAATAACTACAATGCCAACGCAAACGCCTAACAGGCAAACCGTCCTACCATCGGAACCTACAGCTCCTGGTATCCTGGAAATGGCCATTGCCTCTTCCTACGGCATTCCAAAGCCCAAGCTTATCCCATTCAGCTCTGGCAAGGAGAGTGACTTCATAATGATGAAGAAGGGACTGGACAGTGTGCTGGGTCCACACAAGCACCTAACCGAGGACTACAAGTACCAAGTACTCCTCGACCTCCTCAAACTACCAAACGCCTATCAGGTGGCAAAGAGGTATGTCAACGACCAAATGCCATACACCAGTACTATGCACGCCCTTGAACAGCGTTATGGTCAGCCGCGCCAGCTTGTCCAAGGAGAGCTGAAGGCTATCCTGAACTCTCCCCCTATCAAGCCAGGTGACGCACAGGCCTTTGAGGACTTCTCATACGCTGTCAGCACTTTAGTGGGCCTGCTAAGCACTATCGATGGTTCCTCTCGAGCTGAACTGAGATGCGGCTCTCATGTGGATACGCTGCTGAGCAAGCTGCCCGCCACCTACAGAGACCGCTTCGCAGAGTATTGCATAGCTAAAGGGATCATCCGCAGTGGCAGTGACTGGACATACACACTCCCTGATTTTGCCGATTGGTTGGAACGCAAGGCACAAGCTATTCAGGTGGCAAGACGTGCTACTGAAACCTCCACACCTGCAGTCACTCAGTCCGAGCGCAGGCACAAGACCGCCAAGACCCAACCACCTAAGTCTGCTACTATCAGTGACGTGCGGTGAGGTTCATAGCTGGTGAGGCACTGACGTCATCAGAATCAGATTTGCAAATAGATGCATAGATTGACAGCAGTTTACAGGTTATGTTTCACTTCTGCATCCTTACATATACAAACTGTAGCTCACAAAACACACATTTCCTTAAAAAACAAAACAAAATAAATGTTATTACTGTCTTACCTGCTTCGATTGAAAGTCCACTTGAGAAAACTTTTTTAGTGTTGTAATGTAGTCATTCATGTCGAAAGTCGGGATAAGCGAGAGGAAAAAAATCACTATCTCTATTATAATCTATCGCTGCACTTGACTTGCTTCCCGAATCGTTTAGCCTAGCTCGCTGTCACTTACTCGGCAGTTGAGGAGTGAACAAGACGAACGTCTGGGATCTTGAGCGCCCCCTGCCATGAGGCAAGAGAACTGCCTGCCTCACCTCGAACCTGTTCTCTGCCGTTTATAATCGCTCATTACACGAAACACGTTACACAAACACAGTTGGTGACAAAAAGCACTGTACATTATATACATAAGCTAAATTATTGGAAATAAGTTCACATATTAAATTTGTTTAAACCATTTTATTGACGCCGTACAGCAACAGGCTCTCTCCGCTTAGCAGCCAGCGCAGAGCCAGGGGTTGCGCAATCCAAGGTGAGGCAGAGCTTGCTGCTGCCTCACCGGCATCGCTTCCAAGCATTTGAATGGGAAAATAAGAAAATTCAGCGATTTTGAACAAATAAAAATCGAAATTGGTGAAGCTACATGAAAAATAAATATTTTTTAGTACAAACCACCGGATGAATATAACAATTTAAATTACTTTATGATTATATATTTTCTTTCTTTCCATGATGGCTGGTGAGGCACTGCCTCACCTGCCTCCCCTGACCGCACGTCACTGGCTACTATCTATGTGACTAACCAGCCTGAGAACTCAGAGCCACCACAAGGTTCTGCTACCTTCCCAGCCAGTTCTAATCCCGGCCAAGCACCCAAGAAGCGAGAGCGCTTTAAGCCCTATTGCCCTTACTGCTCCAACCAAGAACACTACCTCAGTGCCTGTACAGAGTTCGCCAAGCTCAGCACAACTGAGAAAGGTAATTGGATCAAAGAGAAGAGTAAATGCTGGCGATGTGGGCGTGGACACAAGCCGGAGAGCTGCACCTTGAAGAAGCCACGCTCCACCTGCAATGAGCAACACCTTCTTGTCCTGCACGAAGTGGCCACCAAAGCCTGCCAGAGCCTTTTCACAGTTGCTACATCTTCCAGCATGGTGTACGTCAGCCAGTCCAGTCACTCTAGCCGAGTCATGGTGAAGGTCGTCCCTATCCAGCTGCACAGTGGAGGCAAGACGCTGGACACTTACGCCGTACTGGATGACGGCTCTGAAAGAACCATTCTCCTCCCTGCCGCTGCCAAGTACCTTGGCCTGCAGAGGGAGAATGAAGTTCTGTCGCTTCGCACTATCAGACAAGATGTAGTGAAGCTTAATGGAGCGTCGGTGTCATTCGAGGTATGCAATTCTAACAGCACTCGAAAGAAATACGCCATCAGTCATGCCTTTACCGCAGATGAGCTCAGTCTTGCAGAACAGTCCTGCCCTGCAGAGATACTCAAGAGGAGGTTTGATTATCTCCGTGGAGTTCCGGTGCGAGGCTTCAACTTAGTACAGCCTTTACTCCTCATCGGCTCCGATCACCCACACCTGATCACTCCTGTATGTCCGGTACTGAGAGGACCTCAAGGCAGTCCAGTCGCTGTGTGCACTCTGTTGGGATGGGCCATACAGGGACCGACCAACTTCCTGCAGGCCCCCTCCACAGAGACGTCATGTCTCCAAGCAGCGTTCCAGTCTCCTAATCAAGACCTACATCGGCATGTTGAGATGCTCTGGCAAGTCGACACCCTGCCGTTTCGTTCTGAGAAGGAAGCAACACGCTCCAAGCAAGATCAGCTGGCTGTCAACACACTGGAACAACGAACTGTCCGTGTCACCGTAGATGGTATAGCTCGCTACGCTACACCTCTACTTCGCAAGTCATCAGCCCCCAAGTTACATGCGCTTTCATTGGCAGTGATGCCCTTGCTACGAGCCACAGAGCGACGCTTATCCGGCAACCCAGATCTGGCCAAGGTATACAACGAGGAGATCCACAGGTTGGAGAGAGCTGGATACGTCGTCAAAATCAGCAGCGATGAAGCAAGCCAGTCAGAGGAGTCCTGGTACATTCCGCACCACATTGTTCACCACAACGGGAAGGCCAGAGTCGTGTTCAACTGTTCGTTCAAGTACCAGCAGACTGCCCTCAATGACATCCTACTTCCTGGACCTAACCTCGGAGCCTCACTCCTCAGCGTGCTCCTCCGGTTCAGAGAGTACCCGGTAGCCATCAGCGGAGACATCCGTGGGATGTTTCACCAGATCCGGTTACTTCCAGAAGATCAACCACTCCTTCGTTTCCTGTGGCGTGACATGGAGAAGGAGCGTAACCCAGACATCTACGAATGGCATGTTCTACCCTTCGGGACTACCTGTAGTCCGTGCTGTGCCATATATGCACTGCAACAGCATGTCAAGACCAACAGTGCCAGCAACGAAGAGGTCCTGAACTCAGTCAACAACGCCTTCTACGTAGATAACTGTCTTCAGTCTGTCTGCACTCCAAAACAGGCTAGACAGCTGATAGACAAGATGAGAGCTCTGCTTGCTGCTGGTGGATTCGACATGAGGCAGTGGGCAAGCAACCGACCAGAGGTAATCGCCCACCTTTCGTCAGAGGCAAGGTCTGAAGGCTGCGAGCTGTGGCTAACTGCAGAGAGAGCGGATCCTCAGGAGTCAACCCTAGGTCTACGGTGGCACTGTCCCTCAGACACGCTTGGCTACAAGTACCGTCAACCAGTTACCTCTGAGCCCACACTGAGGAACGTGTACAGAGTCCTAGCATCCCAGTATGACCCACTAGGGTATATTTTTCCGTATTCCACTCGTGCTAAGGTCCTGATCCAAGCCCTCTGGAGACACGATCAACAGTGGGATGAGCCCATCACCGGGGAACTCCTCTCGGTGTGGCAAAATTGGGAGATTGAACTTTCTCACCTTCAGCACGTCAGCATGCTACGCTGCTACATGCCTGTCAACGTGAGCGCTAAACCTTCTAATGTCTCCCTACATGTCTTCTGTGACACCTCTGAGAAGGCATACGGATCCGTTGCATACCTCCGTATGGAAGATGCAGAAGGACACTCACATGTGTCATTCGTTATGGCACGATCCAGGGTTGCACCACGGAAGCAGCTATCCATGCCTCGCCTGGAGCTCAGCGCTGCGTTGACCGGAGCACAGCTCGCCAAACTGCTGCACTCTGAGCTCACTCTAACTATGAGTTACACCGTCATGTGGTCAGACTCCACCACGGTGCTCAGTTGGATCCGGTCTGACTCAGCACAATACAAGGTGTTTGTTGGAACTCGCATAGCGGAAATCCAAGAGCACACCGATGCCAGTGACTGGAGGTACGTTCCCTCCGACCAGAACCCAGCTGATGACATCACTCGGGGGAAGTCACTACATCAGCTCGCTCAGCCCACCCGCTGGAACAATGGTCCTGCCTTCCTGTATGAACACCCCAGCCAATGGCCAGAGAACTTGGTGGTGAAAGCAGAAGATACAGTAGAGCTCAGGAAGTACATGTTCTGTGGCCAGGTTACAGTCCCTGACACCTATCCCGATCCACTGCAGTACGTGACCTGGTCTGACCTAGTGGACGCTACTTACCAGTCTCAACACGGGGCGGCTGTGGGCCCCATGCCTGCTTCAGCTCGCATAGAGACAGAAGTAGCTCTCCTGAAGTGGGTGCAAGCAGATAGCTTCCCTGAGGAACTCAGTGCTCTGCAACACGACCGTCCAATCCGACCTAGTAGTCGCCTCAGATCTCTCTCACCAGAGTACGACCAGACACTTGGCCTTATTAGAGTGGGAGGTCGCCTCCGCAAAGCTGATGATTTACCCGAAGACTCAATCCACCCGGTCGTCCTGTCACCAGAGCATCCCATCACTCAGCTCCTGGTGAAGGACTACGATGACCGTCTTCTACACGCTGGTCCAGAGCGAGTCTTCGCGGAGATTAGGAGGTCATACTGGGTCCTCAGAGGCCGCCAAGCTATCAAGAAACACCAACGACACTGTGTTGAGTGTCGTAGATGGCGAAGTAAGCCTACGATCCCCAAGATGGCTGATCTGCCTGCTGCGCGTCTTCGTATTAACAAGCCGCCATTTTGGTCCACCGGAGTGGACTGCTTCGGCCCATACACTACCAAGTTGGGACGACGGCACGAGAAACGTTGGGGCATCATGTTCAAATGTCTCACATCCCGCTGTATCCATCTCGATCTGATGCCAAGTATGGACACGGACTCCTTTCTTCTTGCCCTCCGCCGTTTCATAGCACGCAGGGGCAAGCCCTATGAGATACTCTGCGACAGGGGTACCAATTTCCGTGGCGGTGAGAGAGAACTCCAGCAATCTTTTGCTGCACTTGAGCCATCGCTCAAGGAACAGCTGGCCAAACAGTGCATCATATTCAGATTCAACCCCCCTCTCGCTCCACACTTTGGGGGAGTGTGGGAGAGGGAGATTAAATCGGCCAAGGCCTCCCTCCAGACAGTCCTGAAGGACCAAGTTCTGCCAGAGGAAGCTCTAATGACTGTACTCATTGAAGTTGAGGGAATCCTCAATTCTAAGCCCTTAGGCTACGCATCTTCAGACTTGGCCGATCCTGACCCGATTACCCCCAATCTCCTCCTCATGGGGCGGCGAGATGCTTCACTTCCTCAGGCAGTCTACGGGTCCAGCGACCTACTAGGACGACGCCGATGGCGACATAGTCAGGTACTTGCCGACCTCTTCTGGAGTCACTTCATCCGTAATTACTTACCTGGTCTACAGCCACGCCAGAAGTGGAGAACTACTACCCCAGACCTGGCAGTGGGCACTGTCGTCATGGTGCTCGACTCACAGCTCCCAAGGGTGCTATGGCCCGTTGGGCGCATCACCCGCATCATCCACAGCGACGACGGCAAGGTGCGAGTTGCAAAGGTAGACATCAAGGGTAACCTCTACACCCGTCCAGTCGCCAAGCTGGTCGAACTTCCAGAGATGCCTGACAACTGAGAACCCAGCTGTGCTAATCCAGCAGAGACTTTCCTGGTCTACGTATTCATTCCACGAATCCGGGGGCGGCTGTGGAAAACTCCCTGCTGGAGCCAGCGTCGTGACGTCAGAGACATTATTGGGGATGTACCACGCGCCTGCGCGTATTCATGACTCTTGACTTTCAGTGTGCTTCGCTAGCAGACACATGCAGTTCTGTTCCAGCACCTCACTAAAATGTTGAATTCTTTGTGTGTACGTGTGCGTTGATGACAATGTAAGTACATAATTCATTTCATCCGCTCGTGTTTCTTACACGCTGTTTAGTTCGGCAACCGTGTAACCTTGGTTACCGCGAGCTCCAACGTATTTTGATGAGGAAATGCCTATTTCTTAAACGCCTGGCTAAACGCTCATTTCTTGGTTTAACGTTACAAGAATAGTTCAGTTTGAGAGTTGCCTGGCAGTACTCTGAATTGTAGTGTTATTTCTACTGTTCTGAAGACGTTCAGGACGGTAAACTAGCTTCCAAATGTAGCATCGAGCGCTTATGGAGCCGGTATGTTCGAGTGGATAAACATTTTCTCGATCTTGCGGCGGGAAGAACTGCTTCTACCATTTGTGGTCTTTATGCACCACCCTGTGGTCATTAAGTGTACTGCATCTATATGCTCTGTATTAACACTCTGAGTGCCTAGTTCTCACCTATATTATCCTGTTATTACTTGTTACTTGCAGTAATTCTCTTCCTTGTTACATTAATGTTACTGAAGTGTTACTGAATTACAATTATATATATTGTTAATGTAACTGGATGTATATTTGATTCTACCTGAAATCGAATATTCTGCATACGTTAGAATTTGTATATGCATACGTGGAATTTAGATGTACAATATTCTAATTACTCTTTCTGTATATGTTTATCTTGCAGAGACCACACACACACACACACACATACACATATGTTTATCAATAAATCCCATAACATCACCTAAAGTCGCAGCTGTTCTCTGACCGGAGCACATAGTCAGTGAGGGGGCGACTAGCCATCAATGTACAAGTCCGTCACAACAAGGAAAGAATATTATGAGGAAACGTTAAAGCAAAGTCTTAAGACATCAGCTAAAACATTATGACTAAAATTATTTATGAAGTGGAGTAAAGCACGGATAAAAAATATTTCACCACAAAGTTAGTTCCATAGAAATTTTCTTAGGCAAACCAAAAAAACGTGTGTGTGTGTATTTTGGCTCCCAACCTGCAAGGAATCAACCAAGAACATAAGTTACTTTTCTGCAGAAGAGGGAAGAGAAGACAGACACGGAGAACCGCAGTCAAACACTGTCTGGGATCAACTTCGCCGGCTCTCATTCCTCAACTACCTTTTATTGAAACAGAGTATGACATAATCACATGAACATTGTAGCTCTAAACAGGTGCAACTTGGCCTAGTTGATTACACAGCATTTAAATACAAGCTCTTTTCTTTAAGTCTGAGCGTGACTATTGACGTGGCATTGTTTCCTGTGTCTCTGCGGATATTATCTCAGCGAGTCACAAGCTTCTGGTCACCACTGTTCCCATTTCCTGGAACAGTTAATAATGTACCGTGAAAGAAAAGGAGCCTCGTAAAAAACACGAAAGTATAATAATATGAAAACATAACCTTTCAGATAAACTCATTTTCCCAAACAGTGAGAGGCTTGTGGAGGGATAGTCAGAACGTTTGACTAAGTCATGGTTTTATGGCCAAAAAAGAAATGTATGTAAACTTCTAAATTAAAAAAGAAATATTTTGAAAATCTCTTGTTCTGACATTTTGGAAACATGTGTAGGTTTGTACAATCCTAACTGACCTAAAACAAAAAGAAAAAACATATTAAAGTGAAAAACAGATTACTTGTCCTTTAATTATGTGGCTGTAAATATCAAGCTTCCAACTGGATATATTCAGGGTCACATCCCCTGTTTTTTTAATTAAGTACCTATGCATCACTGTGAAAATCTTTTTGCCTGCTGTTCAAGACGTATTTATTCTACAGTTTGATTCTGCCCCATGAATTCTCAACCTCCCAAACGTAACCACAGAAACTTCCTTTTTATGCCTCCCTCCCACATCTGTCCTGTAAAGCAATAAAGACTTCTAATTACGCAGGTTAGATCGTAAGAATAGCAAAATCAAGTGTGCTAAATGTTATGAAAGAACCATTATAAATACAGTTCCAATGCAAATGTTACAATTCTCCCTGATTAGGTTACAACTGCATGCAGCCTGAGGGTGCTGCCATGGAAATGAAAATCAGCAGGGACTGATTAGCAAATTGACATAAAGCTGCAAACTGGGTTTGTAAGCATAGCTGGATGTATTTCATAAATTATTCCAACTGATGTACATTCTAAATCACATTTTATTCCTACAAGAGCACAGTGGGAACACTTATTCACTTTTAAATGCCTTGCAGCTGACGCACAGGTCTCTGTGATGGCATCATTAAAAGAGGACAAGCTTTGTACTGACCACTTATTTGTAGAAACTACAATTTCTCCTGATGGATGGCAGTAAATGCAGCGGCATTTCACCATGCATGTAATTCTGCATGAGAACTGAAAATGCTACCTTTGCACAAATTTTATTCAGGACACTGATACTTTAATTTCGAGGTCTTGATGTTTGAGTACTGGATGCCTTCCCCCCACCAAAAAAATAATAAATAAATAAAATAAAATGATGCTCTCACATGGAACCTGGTCACCCGTTCCTACTTCCCACCACACACGGGATTAGAACAACATATTTCTCAGTAAAGAAATACAGATAATATTGGTAGGTTGCTGGCTGTTGTTGTAGCTTCAGGCTTGTCCTTTGGGCTGCTGTCATAGATTAGCAACATGGCAAGTTGAGCTACTGATCACGTTTAGCAGGTAGAAGGAGGAGGGTGAGAACAGCCTTCCAGAATTTCCTTTGATTTGACCAAAAAAGGCCTCATCTCCTCGCTATGTGCCTCATTTTAAAGTGTAGCATATTTTAGGCCAAAGTGTAAGATTTTGACACCAGCTTAGCAGTTATTGAAATGTTTTTTGTTTTCTTTTTTGTGGTGGTTTTATGTTTTGGAACTTCAGAATACAGTCATTTTAATTAATTGATTTTGCCAACAAAAGGCATGTGCTGTCTGGGAGAAGTGATGGCATCTACACCATGCTCCTAACCTCTGTCCTTTATGACTGCCTATCTAATGGGTTGAGAACAATTGTTGTCCTCATACATATAATGAGACTAAATAATACAACTGTAAACTGTTACTGGTTTACAGTAAGAACCTTATTAACTTTGAAATCTGTTTTCTAAATACTCAAATATCAGTTTTCTTGTCACTTCTTCATATACAACTGTTCAATTATGATATATAGCTGAATTTGCTTAAAATACATTTAAATGCTTTACACTTATTTTTCCCACTATATACAAGTTAAAGCATGTTAAGTTAACATTAATGTTAACATTTATAAATATATTCTGAAAGAAGCGCTGAAAAGAAATTTTAAAATAATTTACTTGAGAGTTGAGACTGATTTTGATACTTTCAATGTGAACGGCAGCTCACAAAGCGTGTTAGTATTTCAACCTGGTCAACCCACCGATAATAAAGAAAATCTGTATAGATGTTATTCCCTGATCCTAAAAGAGAAAAGTAGATGAAATCTCAACAGGTTGGCAATAATTCCCCAAACCACTGAGGCCCTAACCTGCCACTGTACAGACAAAAAGCAGAGAAACTGCCTCAACCATGACATCCACTGTTTGGATTTGAAGTATTTTCTCTTAGAAGGAAATTATACTCAGTAGAAACACAATATCAAACCTACACTCAGACAGGATTGAGGGATATCAATTGAGCACAAGCTGTTTTCCTTGAATTGTGTTTTCGGTAGAGCCAAAACTCCCATTGTTATTAACAATTGTTTTCAAAACTACAACTTCTATTATATGTTGTTAGATGTGTACTTTTGTTCTATTTGATATTCAACAAAAAGTTTCCTGTCTTTCCATAATGTAGCGGAAACATGTCATTAAAACCCGACAGGAGACTACATGAAGCAAGTGCTATGGGAAAAGAAATTCAGATTTACATTAATTAATATATTTATTTAAAAAATTGCTTACATTTATAGAACTTCTAGTATTTCCTGGTAAACTAATGTGACAGAAGCATTTATGTTTTCATTAGTGTGTCAAAGAACCTCTAATTAGTAAATCAGAATTTACACTTTACAGGAGTGATAATTATGACATGGCAGTTTCTCTTGAAAATGGAAAAGTTGAGAGAAAATTCAGTTCAAGAAAAGTAGACGTACTATTTTCATAAGACAGAAAATGGCAAGAAAATGGACTGACTGGTAATTAAATAAAACGTTTAAAACTAGTACAGTAACAAGCCAGGCTGGATCAGTAGCCATGCTTGCAGTATTCACAATCCCAATATTTTATTGAAACTTTATATGAACACAAAGAAGTGGAAAATTGTGAAGGGAAAGTTGAAATCTTCTTTTTTAAACAATGTAAGAAGAAAATCTTTGTTGAAAGAAAATAATTATAGCTCCAGATCACACTTTGCCATGAGAAATTTAAGGAACACAGCAAACCTTTGGAAGAAAATGCTTAGTCAGATAATACTCAAACTGTATTTTCTGGGTTACATGATAAACCTTATGTGTGGCCGTACTAAGCCAAGAACACACAATCTATTGGGCAAAACATGGTAGCAGACTATCTGGTTTAACAAGGAAAGAATACTCATTCTTCCCTTTACAAGGAACATTGAAGCTTTAGAGCTGATGGGAAATTGGAAAGAAAAAAATTATTTTCAGAGTATCTGGTACTGATCAACTTCACCACAAACAAAACATAACTTCTTATCCACATTCACATTTAAGCAAACGGTTCTGTGTATCTTCACATCCAGTCAGACTAGCTCTGGTGCATTTTCACAATACCCTGGCAAATATTGCACACAAATGCACAGGCTCAACAAAATAAGTCACAGGTCACAGAGGACTGTAGTAATAGCAACTGAGGTAGCAGTTGGCAGAAAAAACAAACATAAGGACATCAACAAAACCAGCAAACAACAAGTTCTATCCAGAAACATAACTGGGAGCAAGGACTGGATAATGGAAGGGCACCTGGAGCTTGAAGTGTGTTTCTGGAAGTGACTGAAACAGCAGTACGTGTCATATCAGCCTGTCGTCCAGAGAGGGGTGCTGTCAGGGAGACTCACACACCTACTCTTTCTAACACAGATCAACAGAAAGAGAAGGATTGGGTGAAGGCGCTCATTGGAGGACTGATTTCAGCTGGTCTGGGAGATGTCAGGACACTTTCACAGAGAAGAGAAAAGGCTTAACAAGGGGAGGCTAAGAGGTAAGTAGGAAGACATTTTGTGCTGAAGACTGAAAATACTTACAGAGCATAAAATCAGGGAAATATTCAAGCTAGAAGCTATATACTGTATGTAATATTATATATTACTAATATACAGATAAATTATAGTTTTTGAAATTTTTTGTGTGTCTCAATTTTTATTCATAGATATGCAGGTTGTTTCATTGAAACTTCAAATAATTTGTTGCCTATAAACTCATCATTAAGATGCATACATTTTGATACCCTTTCATTGAATTCAATAAAAATCTGATTAAGGTTATGGTCATACAGGTACCCTAGACTAAGGTTTGAAAACGTATTTTAGTGATTTGATGTGAAAACACATTGTATATCTTCACTGCATTCCTAAAAATTGATGTGAAGTGTTTGTTTCAGTTATTTTTTACACCCAAAACAAGTAGGATAAGCTACAAAAGTTAATTGCTGATGTTTCATTGAGTGCTGTGTCCAACAATATTAATGGAAAGTTGGATGGAAAAAGGCACGACTCAGAAGTGTGCACAAGCAACAGATATAGCAGCAGCCTTAAGAAAACTATGATTGTGACTCTCAAAAATGTAGGTACAAAAGAAAACATTTTCACCTACATGTTAAATCATTTTAATTCTTATTTTCTGGTAAACTGAATTTGAAATTTTCAGTAGCAGATATCAATAATCTAAGTTAAATGCATCTACATAAAATGTGTTCCACTTTTTGATTTGAATACATTTTATGAATTTTTGATTTTTTCAACCCAATGAAATACACATTCATGTTTTGATGCATAAAGTGATTCATTCATTTTTTTCTACATTCAAATCTACAGAAGCTGCTGGTGTCCTTCTACAAGTGCTCCATAGAGAGCACAGACCTACTGTATCTGCGTATGGTTTAACAGCAGCACTACGGCTCAAAGGAAAGCTCTCCATAGGGTTGTGAATACAGCCCAAAAAATCATTGGCTGCCCTCTCCCCTCACTGGAGGACCTGCACAGCGACCGCTGTCTAAGAAAAGCACAACACATCACAAAGGACACTTCTCACCCCGGACATTCTCTGTTCACACTGCTGCCTTCAGGCAGAAGATACAGAGCAACCAGAACAAGAACCAACCGTCTCAGAGACAGTTTTTACCCGATAGCAATAACAAAACTAAATGCAATCAAAAACAACCATTAATCATCATAAATGATGTATGTGAGAATGTGGCTGTTCTTATTTACTACTTTTTTTGTTTTGTTTTTTTTCCCAGTTATTTGTTATTTCTTACATTGTGTGTGAATTGTGAGACAGTTATTTTTTTTGTTTTTAAGCATATGCACTGACTGATGGCGCTTTTTAAATTTTGTTGTTCTTGTGGCAATGACAATAAAGATTTATCTATCTACTGTTCCTACCACAGAAACAAACTATTTGTTCTCTTTTTTGTGTTAAATTTCTTAGAATAAAAATATAAATTATTAATGTACTGAATCAGAATGTTAATCTGCAGAAAATCAGAAATCAATACAAGCCAGCTAATGTTCGATTGGTACATATGTATTTATCAATTTATATTTTGCATATCTTTCCAACAAGGTAATTAAATGAATTACCAAAAGACATTCAAACATGAACTGGCCTAACAGACACATCCTCCAGTAAACCCCGGCAAATATTAAAAACATCACAAAGACAAAAAAGTAAAACAATAACATGTTAAGACGGGAAATAAAAACAACGGGACAATGCAGTAGAAAAAAAAATTAATTGCAAGAACATAGTGAATGTGGAAAAAAGAAAGAAATGCGCAGGAACAAAACAAGAAGCCTGTGTGATAACAAGAAGAGAATGAAATGACATCAATTAGGAGAGAAAAGGAAATGACAAAAAAGCTACATTGACCTTTAGGAGCTGAGGAGAAATTAATAAACAAATATGGTTTGCACCACGCCTGCAAATGTGCTGCATGGCCTCAGCTAGGCTCCATGCATATGTACGTCTCTACCTTAGCTTCTGTTTTTGACAGGTGTCTGTGCCATTCTGTCTTTCTTTTTTCCAGGTGTTGTGGTGCGATAAGAGCTCCACCCCTACACCTCTTCTCATTCCTCAACCCCAATCCCCTCCATCCTGGCCTGACTGAATCTGCCAAGGCCTCACAGACAAAAAGCTTGTTTCCGCTTCGACAGTCAACTCTTTGGAGCTCATTCAACAAAAACATCCAGTGACTGTTAGAGCAACATTAACTGAAGTTATTAGCAGTGCTGAATCATTTACGCTGCTATATGGACTAAACATCAAAATGACAAATAGCCATGGTGAAGGCCTAATAGAGAGAGGGAACTGAGGTGCTTGTTCATGCTCTTGATGACTCCTAGGAGGGAAAACTCAGGAAGGAAAAAGTGAGCCATAGTTTACCTCATGCAATAAAAGGTAAACTACTAAAACTGATCTGAATCTATTCCAGATGCAGTAAAAACATGCCGAGTCTTGGTCTGATCACTTTCTGAGTATAGGCCATGTATAGCTCAACTTTGTAGTCAGTCTTTATGTTTTGGTGTCCACACTAATAATTTAACCATCAAGACCATTCATTAACACACCTGCAACTGGACATTGTGAACACTGCTTTACACAACACAAAACAAAAACGAGCAGAGCAACAGGAACATTGATCCAATAACCTCACACTGTTGAGCTCTACATCCATTTTCACCTTGAGTTAGGGACAAGTTACCAAAATATTTGTCTTTTTGGTCATTTTAATAAACCTATGTTTGTTCCAAAGCTCTCCAAACTTATACTTCACCCCTGAAACATCAAACTGCTTTTGGTCTGAGGCAACAAATAGTGCAATTTTGACAATGCCAGGGGATCTCTAAAAAACTCACCAAGTGTCCTTTTGACATTGCGTTATTGGATGCCAACAGCAAAAGCCCCATATTCTATTTTGGACAGAAAAAGTAAGAAGTTCTTCATTACAGCTTAAGGGAATGAGATAGAAAGGCAACACTTCTTTGTAACAAAGGAGAAAAAATGTTTCCTTATTCACACAAACACAAGTTGGGACTTGACATATCATTCCTTACCTAAAAGGCTGGTTTATTCCACCTTTGTCTTCCACTTTCAGAATCAGATCAGAAAAGCTCCTGTACCTACAACAGATAACTTTTAAACATCCCAGATGGTTAAGTTTATGTTATCTGTTCAAACATAAGCAACATGCTGCTATCCTTAATTATGGCACTGCCGCTCTGGTAGAGAGTTATATGTAACATCTTACAACAGTTTATTGTTTCTTTGATCGGAGATCCCAACTAAAGGTGATCAAAAACCTACCATAAGATTTACCGTCTCCACTGTTTTTCTTTACAGGAAGTCTAGTCTCTGTTTTGTTTCTAAATGACAGCTGTCTCAATTACTGCCTATTGATTTTGCACAAATTAGGAAAATAAGAGAACAGAAATGCTATCATTAATTATGCTGTTTTCTGATTTAGTAAAAAATTCCCATGGCTCACACAGATTTTTCCCCATACTTCCAAAAATGGGACAGAATATTTTTTTTATATGGGTATTGAGCTTGAAATTTTCTAATCACATCAACACTAGTTTGTGTTGTATTTGTCGCACACTTTATAATTTATTCTTTTTCAACTGCTCTGTCTGCCATGTTTTACATTTTGCATAACAGTGACTTAATAGTCCGAAGATTATCAACAAAGGATGATTGCTTCCTCATTTAGAGCAAATTGTCCTTGGTGATAAACTTACTTCATAAAAAATTCAGATATATGGAGTGTAATGTTTGTCATATTATTTATTTCCATCTATGGCATGGCAACATAAATTGGAATTGCAATGCTGTAATAAAACTTGTACTAAATGCTAACTTTTGTGACTTATTTCACATCTCAGGCCACGGTCCGCTGTCACTTTTTGAGTATGTAAAAAAACTGCCTTAGTGGTTCAGACTAACGCTGTCTAAGTCTACAAAAGTAGGAGGACTAATGCTGTACACATCCACACGCAGGTGGGACCATTAAAAAAAAGGAAATGAAATAAATAGTGTGGAAAATGCTAGTTCCTCAATTTTGCGCTCAGCAATTTCTTGAGTAAATAAGTTTAGGGGAGATGTATTACAGATTTAAAACACCAATAAAGCAAAACAAATAAATAGTGGAAAAAAAACAATGTCAGCATTTTACACCAAACCCGTCAGAGACCAGTTTTTTTTTTTTCCACAGTGTTCTTTCTGTCAGCTGCTTCCCTGTGAGTGTTGTCTCTTGGCTTGCGTTTCTCTGTCTGGGGATGAATTTTTATTCCATCTACTGCTCCCAATTAAACTATACAAACTGTTTGCTGGTCAAGGTGATATGTATGCACATGTACACATACCTTGTGTCTGTTCTCTGCTTTTTTCCCCCCAAAATAGTTCAGTTTAAAATGGTGTAAGTATGGTGACAGATCTAGCTTTCCTAATATTTAACTGTCTGAAACTTTCTACAGTGTTTCATTACATTCTTGAGACTCCTTATTACTCAACCTGCTCCTCACAATATCACCCTTGAATAGAAATGTTTCTTCACTTCTTATGCTTTCTGGTCTATTCATCCAAACCTGCTTTGCATTCTTGGTCCACACCAATATTAGTACAACTCAAAAAACTAGACTATTGTGTGAAAGTGTAATATTTCTTGTAAGTTATCTCAGAAAGTGAAACAAATAATCTAAGTATTTGTTGTATTTTTGATGATTGTGGCTCACAGAAAATTAAAATCCAAAATGCAGTGCCTCAGAAAATTGGTATACTGTGAAAAAGGCCATTAATGGAAACTTAAGGCACCATACCCTAATCATTTAATTTACTCAAAACACCTGCAAAGGTTTTCTGAGCCTTTAAACAGTCACTCATTCTGGGTCAGTAGGCTACACAGTCATGGGTCAACCAAAAGAGCCTCGACTGATTATCCACAAACTACCACAACCTTGTCTTTTATGAGGTTTGATCACAATTTTAGTAAGAAGACTTCAGTCATCACTAAAACTCCCTCGACATCCCGTTCTTTTGCCATGATTGGCAAATCCGGATTTATCCTTTTTCTCTACTCCCCTGCTTTCTACGAGGAGTTTAGATTTCTGGGGAATAAAATCTAGCAGTAAAATCTAGAATAAACTCTAGCAGAAAGTAGCAGCACAAAAGTATAGAGACCAGCAAAAGCAAAAATATTACTAACAAGCAAACTGAAAGCTAAATATTCATAAGAGAAATATAATGAAGCATTGAAAATATTAACTCAAATAACAGACACAGTTTCAAGTAATATAGTAAGCAGTCATTTGAAGGGCAGAAACATAAAAAGTAATGTGAAATTTTCTTAATTTGGTTTTTAAAGACATTTACATTATTCTAACCTGTCTTGTTTTTAACATAATTTAACACCAAAGTTTATAAAACCTCAGTCAAATGTAATGTTTTGAATGTGAATGAAGCTCAGATTGATTAGGTGGTGAACTATAAGTAGAGCAAAGCCTATAAATTTAATTTTCATAGTAATTGAGAATGTTTTGGTCCACTGTGGAAGGTAGTATATAACTATAAGAATAAATTAACCTAAAGTTTTATCTCTTGTGAGTTGTACTTGAAATCAATGTTTTTAAAGATTAAAGTACCGGTATGCAAAAATGAGAGCATTGCCTCAACATCTAACAACCAGGACCTTATTTTTTTTCCTGCTGGGGTTGGCTTCTGTTACATCTCTATGCTTCCATGTGAGACAGTGAATACTCCATTTTGGCCGACTTATACAAGTTAGCTGTATGCATCGTCCAGCCCTGGTCCCATATTGGTCAAGGTCTGGATGAGAGGTTAAGCCCAGAAAAGTTCTGGACATATGAAGTTGTGAAGAGGACATAGGCAAATCGCTGCTCTTTAAAAAAGAATAAAAGTTGTAAACCGAAATTATGTTTTGTTTTGTATTGGGCAATAAGTCTAAGTAATCTCTATGTTTCATATCATAACCTTCATGTCAGACTGATTTGTTAAGAGCAGTATTAAAACCTTACCATTTATCATCATCTTAAAAGGAAGGGGATTTTGTATGCTTAGCATTGCTTAGCAACCCGTTTGCCATGTCTTAGCAACAAGCAAACCTATTGGTTGCTGTGAATATAAACACCGGCTGTGGATCGTATTTCTGGGAGGGATAGGTTGCGAAGCTTTGGAAAGCGTATGTGCTGAAGATTAAATAAACGTCAAGCTATTTGAAGCAGCTCTCTCTCTCACGTTGTCATTCACCTGCTCCATAAAGAAGAATACTACAAAGTTGAGGTTGTGATGTGGCGATGACAGCCAGTAGACTAAGGGCAAAAAAACACAAAGATCACCTCAGAGCAATGCATTACGCATATAATTTCTTGCCGACAACACACAGTGGACAGGTGGAAGGGGAAGTAGCATATCCAGACTCCAGCCCAAAAAAATTTCTTAGGTATGTGTAATGATTCAAATTAGAAACTGGTAAACCGACAATATGCCTCTGATCTGTGTTGTCCATTACTCATTTTCTTTGCAATGCTTTACATAATAAGAGGTCTCAAACTTTAGTCCTTGGAGGCTAAACTCATTCAACGTTTAGATGTGCATCTTCTTCAACAAGCCCTAATCAAATTATCAGGACAATATTTTAAACCAGACCGTATGCAAAGGAGATAAATTGACTACTTCAGGTACATTGGACCTGGGGCACAGCTACATGTTGCAGGCTGCAGAGCCCTGAGGACTGGAAATTTGACACCCCTGCTCTAAATCTACCCTCAACATCTTCATAGAGCCCAGGATTAAGGCTTGATTTTTGACAGCTCATATGTGACATTCCTTTCTGGCTCGATTGATGACTTTTGAACAAACACAGCTTAACGAGAGGCTCAAAATATAAAATACAGTCTTAAACAGTTTGACATATATTCTAAACCAGTTTATCAATAGTAATGTATGTGAATTGATGACATTTAGGTTTTAAGTGTTTGAGTTTGCAAAATCCACTATCTTCAATGTCATCAGGAAGAGAAACTTATCGAGAACTGAGAATTAAAAAGGGCTAAAGAAATATACATATGTATCTATAGTTGCTGAAAAATTACTAAAGAATTACTTTTTTAAAGCATTCCTTCAATGGCTTCTTAGCCATTGAAGGAAGATAAAATGCAAATATGATTAATGATACTCTAATTTAGTCAGATCCAATAGCAATCGTGCCTTCTTTTGAGATGTGATTGGAAACTTTAGACCAGAAAGTGGACTTTTGAGTCATGAATATTTTTTTTATTTTTTTTTTATATCAGAATTGAAAAACATGACACCCTGCCAATTAACAAGGTTGCACACAATGACAGACCGCAGAATGCTTTCAAATTACTCTGCAAGTCTGCATATTGTTTTTTGTTTTATCGTTTCCAATTTTACCGCTTTGGCTGTCTGACACTGCTGTAGAAAGAGAATGAGTATTGGTTGTAAATTTATCAGCTGGCCAGAAACACAGCAATGAATAAAAGCTTGTGTTATTCTGTCTTTGCTATGCAGTCTCTGTAAATAGGCAGCCTCATGCCATACAAGATTGTTGTGTCAAATTAAAATGAGACACCAAGTCAGCAATCTATTTACAAGTTTTCTCCTGCCCTCCAAGAGAGTTTTCCATATAGAGGACAAGCATCTGTTGATTAATTCCAACTTCTATTTATCCTATTGCCGAGTCACTGGCAACAAGTTGTTCCTGAGTCTAAACAAAAAGTATTTCCTTTCTTCACCTTATATTGTAACTTTCAGTACTTTCTCTTCTACCCAGCCTCCTGATTTCTATCTTGCCTGCCTCAACTTTTTGCTTTTAATTCCAATCAACGCCTACTCTTTCCTGTTATCCTTCACACTTTTCCTTTCCCCATGCTTCAAACTTCTTTTCAAACCACACACCCTCTATTCCTGCTTGCTTTGCTATACCTCTTTCCATTTAGTCTCCTAACCATTAGACTCTATGTTTGAAGCTCTTATGCAACTCTACATTGAACTCTCTAGGTGTTTCCTGCTTTAATCCCCCAATGTCTGTCGCAGAATCAGTGTAATCCTTTTGTGTCTCCTTGCTGTTTGATTAGTCAGAAATTGACACAGAAATACAGCCCATGTCTCTATTGCAAGTTTCAAATGATTCTTTGGTAAAGACAAAAAGTAAAACACTAGATGTAGAAAGGTGAAAAGGGCAGATATTTTCTGTAGATCACTGGAAATCTGAAAAACAGACCAATTGACTATTGTTGGCAATTGTCACAACACTAAGTAAATCCAATTTCATTGTTCTTAAGTGACTACCTCTTCAGAAAAACATGTGCAAGACATCTTTTATCTTTTCTCTGCTGAGAAAATTATATAATTTCATCTAGTAGTGATGTGTTAAAATTTTGATTGCAGGGTTAGAATAAAAGCAGGAAGCTGATTACCCAACAGAGCTAAAAGGTAATATTAGATTTAATTTAGAGGGCAAAGGGTTGTTGCTTTTGAAATTAAATATATAAATTTATATGAATTTATATTATATTACATAAGAATGGATGAATATGTCTGTGTCAATATGCTCAGATTGACTCAATATACATTCAAATACTTTACACAAGCATGTCTCAATATGTTGCTCACTATAAAGTTTATATGTAAAGCACATTTCAGCAAAAAAGCAAATCAAACTTCTTTACATGACAAAACACGAGAAACAATAACGTTTATGTATCCACATTTTTAACTCCTACAGAGTAAATGTGTGACTGTTGGTACATTGGCGTTCATTTTTCATTTTATTTCTTGCTTGTTAAGGCATCGTCATGCTGCTTTCTTCAATCATTTTATGTTTTTTCTACAACCTTGCTGCTTAAACATAGAAGAAAAGAGCTAGCTGGTAAATACAGAATGCTTATGTAGAAAAAGTGTGCATAAATTCTTGGAGTGTTGTGTTTTTTAAAATTTTTTTTTGCTTCCCCATTCTTCATTTATTTGCATATATACCTACACAGTGTCTGTAGACATGTTTCCTCCTCTGATGCCACCCACTGCTGATCATATTATGACAGTTTCTGGGAACCAACACCAAGACAGCACATGGCATTGCACCCCGCAATGCATTTCTTAAAGCAATGCTATCTTGGCAGAATGGAGCTGTGTTTCAGCTAAAACTTTCCAGTACAAAATTTGAAAAGGGGAACCTGGTGGGAAAAAGTGTGAATATTTACACTTTCTGCACATTAGTTACACATAAACTGTGGTTAAAGTGAAAATCCAGATTGACACTCTAACAAGAAGAATATTGTCCATATGCATTTACTCATGCTGAAAATGATGATACGCCTCTCAGCTTTACAAAGAGTCTACTGAGGTGTTTGAGGAAAGTAAGTTTGTTCCTGGGAAACTAAGCTCTGTGACCTGATTTCATAAGCGGTAGAAAGCAGAATGAAACTATAGAATTTAATTATGTGTTAACAGATTTCTTTTTAATATAAAAACTGGACTGCGTGTCACACAAGTACCGAGACTGAACTGACCCGGGAATAGAGTGAATCCCTAAAAGCTGAAACTGAATGATTGAAAAATTGTCTGGTAATTGTATGATAATGAGTACTTTGCCATTATTTTAGAGGAGAGATGCTGTCAAGATATTTAACTTCTACAAGACATTTTTCCTTTGTTACTTGCTTCTCGTTTTTAGTTCAGTCTTCCCCATTTTCTGTA
The DNA here is from genome assembly GCF_001444195.1 of Xiphophorus couchianus. Taxonomy (NCBI): domain Eukaryota; kingdom Metazoa; phylum Chordata; class Actinopteri; order Cyprinodontiformes; family Poeciliidae; genus Xiphophorus; species Xiphophorus couchianus. The sequence goes on from NC_040239.1 coordinate 7,977,076, forward strand.
TCATGATAATCTTTTGTGTCTTCTTCCTTACTAAATGTCCCCAGGATTACTCATTATACAGGCCATTCTCTGTGATTTCAGCCATTTCTACTGTTTTCTCTAGTCTCCTCTAGAACAGTTTGGTTCATCCCTCCCTCCTTCTTTCTCTCCATCCCTCCCACATGCCACCTCCATGCTGGAGGACTCATTATGCAGACCGACTCTCCCTCTGTCTCTCTTATCATCCTCTACTGGAGTACTCATTACTGTTTCCCTGTCCCCCATTTTTCCGTTTCTCATACTCATTTTTGTCCTTTATATCTTAATCTTTTTGCAGTAACACACACTCATACATGCCAAGAGGTACATATGCACAATGTTTCTTTTTTAATAAAAACTAACAACAAAATTGAGCTTTTTGTAATTCAACTTGTGCTGTAAGGTGATTTTGTGAAGGTACAGTGTTTTTTAATGGCAGCAAGATAGAATAGGATAAAATAGTTCAGTGTTCATTTTCTGTTACAGGGACACTCTAATAGGAAGGAGCAGGAATTGGACAATTTACAACCTAATAGGATTACCTGGTGACTGGCAGATGTTCTTGTTTTCCTATGTCAGTGTTTACACAAAAGTGAAGTAGTTCACATGAGCAATGGCATTTTTTTACTTTAGGTTTTTGAGAGAGGAGGTCTCACAAAAAATAATAAAGTAATCTTTGTCTGAAGAATCAAGAATTTGTGACGGACAAAAACCTAAATCATATTAAGAAGAGAATGACTGATGATTAAAGTACAAAGTGGTTATTTGTAGGATGGTAGAAGACCTTTGACTAAATCCACTGGGGAAGGCATGATAAGAATTTTTTTTATCCCAGTTTGAGTTCCAGTCTGATCCATCAATAAAAGACTTGTATGTCTGAATTGGTGCTGTAAAATGGCACAACTCAAACTTCAGTGACATTCTGTATGCTGAGCTATTCGTTTTTCTGCACACAGATAATTTGTAAATAAACATCATGCTACAGCCTTCAATAAACTGATGTTTTATTTATGTTGATAAGAATTTTACAATACAGAGTTTGGTGAAGAGGAGGTCACTTGGCACACAGAGAGGAAATGAATGCCAAGGATGAATAACCAAGCTTTGTTAGATCAACAAGAATACTTCTAATCTATAATACAGCCTTGAAAGCTGTACCTAAACATGCCCTTTGATTTTTTAAAATTCTCTGCCTAAATTGTGGCTGACAAACAGTCACCATCATCAGGTGTCAGAAGTAGAGTTTACAAACAGACTCTTAAATACTGATTGGGACTCAGCTATTTTTATTGAACAGCTGCTTTGCACCAACATATATAGTTTTCAATGCACCCTCTTTTAATGAAAAAAGACATAAAAAGTATTAAAAAGAAAAAGAAAATCTTGAGAAAATGTCAGTGCTGCTATCAAGCAAAGCTAAATTACCTACAATGGGAAAACAGTAGATCTCTTCTGATTTAAGTTAAGGCAATGCAGGTAATGGTAGTTCTAGTTGGGGCGTGCTGTGGTGGCGCAGGGGGTTAGCAACGCCCCACATTTGGAGGCCTTAGACCTGCGGACGTCGCGGGTTCGACTCCCGGTCCCGGCGACCTTTGCCACATGTCCTCCTTCAAAAATGGCCTGCAGACGCAGCTCCCGTCGTGTGTGTGTTATTCTGTGTATAAAAAATTCTTGTTGTAACTGCGAAATAATTTCTCTGCTGGGATGAATAAAGTAATTCTTCTTCTAATTGTTTTTTGGTTATTTAAGGAGTAAAGGGCTAAGTAATGTCTCATGGCAAGAAGCGTTCCCATGGGACTGCAGAAACAAACATTTTAAATGTGTGTGTGTGTATTTGGTAATGCATAAGTGCATGAATGGAAGTGTGTGTGAGTAATGTATCCTTCCAGATCGTGTTGCGTGGACTTAGATAAAGATGGTTCTTCCATTCGGCTGTTAGGCAAGTAATCACAAGATGACTACTTAAATTAATTAGTTGACTGTACAGCACACATAATAAATACTAATGAGGAGAAACAGCAGGAGCAAGAGAGCCTCTTTGAGAAACAACAGAATTTAGGGGAAATTGTTGTAGAGTTCAGATGATCTTTTCTTTCACCTATCGTCTCTTACCTATCTTTTTATTGTCCAAACACCCTTTGTGCTGATTTTGCTTCTTCCCATTCTATTTTTTTTCGACCTACAAGGGACTCTAACATAACAGTGTTCATACAGATGAAGTCTGTTGTTTACCTCCAAAATGAATAGATTTTAGAACAGGAGCAAAAGACTCCAAACCAAATATCACATTGTAAAATTAAAACTGAACTGTAAAGAAAAGATGACCACAGGCCATCAGGACGTTTTTGTTATTTCCATCCCAGACTGGTCAACTAACAAATGTTAGTTACAGTTTCAGTGTAACTTTAGGATATGTATGATTGATTTTATATAAAAATATAGTGATATTTGTACCGTCTGTTATTTTAACAGTTATTTCTCTTTTTTTAAAATGTGGCACAAGTTCCTGTATTGTTCAAGATTTATTTGTCTTAAAGTAGTTTCAGCATGCAACACGTTAGGCACAAAAGAATGTAAATAATAATGGAGAGAAATGTACAACAAAGATAAGGATGAAAAAATTAGAGAGGGAGAGAGAGGACAGAAAAAATGGTGAAGTGGGGTTTTACTATGAATAATAGCCCATTCATCAGTTCTAATTTGCTCGGCTAATGTTCTCACTGAGCCTAATGGGGAGATTAACTGGCAAATTAGCACTGATAAACGAGCAAACATGAAGAACGGTGGTCAATCATGGGGGTAGCCATGTATTTGTACTACACCATGTTAACAGGAAGCATCTGTTTTGAATGCAATTTTAGTTCTAGTTCAAGATCTAACTGCCCCCTGGAAAAAAACAAACAAACAAAAAAAACTTCAGGAGGACAACATAAAAAGCTCAAACCAGACATTTGAACAGGAGAAGACGTTGAAACTGTCAGACATGAAATAATGTTAGTCATAACCTTAAACTATGTTTTATTAAACATCTTTAATTCAACCAAAATACATAGTTCACATATTTTTGAATATAGAAAAAATAATATTTTCAAAGTAATAGTGGAAATCACTTTTATCTAAAGTGTAAAAACAGATTAACCAAAACGAGCCCCGAGAGAGAGAGATTACTTTCAATATTACCATAAACCTTTAGGTGGCATTTATAGAGAGACGTCACTAATAATTTTGAATGGAATGAATATTCTCAGCAGTTAACCCAGTGTAAGCCTGTCCATGGGTTATATTTTCATATTTTCTGCATTTTCACCATCAGATTATTGGATTTTTAAAAATTAAGAACCAAATTCTGTTAGCTTTCTTCTCAAATACATTTAAGTTTAGTTATTGTTTTTAGCAATTTAGGTTTTTTATGCAATCTGTTTAAAAACTAATAAAATCCATAATAAAAACCTGAACCTATAAGAGAATATTTATCATTACAAATTGTAAATGTGAAAAAGAAAAGCTTTGGTGGTTGATGCATGTATTTGTGGAATTCTCTTTCAGGCTTTGTGTCTTTTTAAATTTTTACTCACTTGTTATTCTGTTTATTCTGACCTTGGAAGAGTTTTATTTGTTTTTCAGAGATTTTGTTCTACTGTTAAAGTCTGTTAAGAACCTAATTGCAATCATAGATTTCTCATTTATCACAAATGTGAGTGAATGCAAAAAAAAGCATTTGTAAATTGCAACTAAAACTTATTATAATTACACCTTTGTTTGGAAATTATATATTTTGATAAATTATAAAATGTTGTTGCTGTGACAGAAATATCCATTGTAGTTCTATGGTCAAAACTTTTTTTGTTAAATAAAATATATATTTCCACAAATTCCATCAGCTTTTACTAATATTTAAAATCGTAATCTTAATGTTTTATTTCACTGTTTTGCCACATTCTGGGGTTGTTAATTGGCACATTTTTGTCTCAATTAAAAAGTGCTAGTTGGTCCTTCCTGCTTAACAACTGTAAATTAATTGTTTACTCCAGAGTTACTCCTGCTTTAATACCGTTCTGTATCTTGATGGCAAGATACGGCCAGTAGGAGTTGTGATCCTTTCAGACTACTTTGGATAAACAGGATAAAACTGGCCTGCAGCGTAAATATGCACTGCAAATAACTGTAGGAGAGATTAAGGGTTCTGGGTAATGTTGATTTCATGTGATAACGGTAGCATTATGAAAACACACCTTATGGTTTGAAGTGTCATACAGTTCCCTGAGAAATAAATGTATTGTCAACCTTAAAGGGACTTTGAGAGTTTTTTTTTGTTTAGTATTTTAATTAATAGATTCAATAATACAGTTCCTGTTTAATGCTGTTAGGTAAAGCTCTTGCTCAGAGTTATTTCACACCAAGTTCAACAGTCACCTAAACTCAGCTTTCCAAGATCACAACATGACAAGCAGCCACTGGATTATAAGGGTCAGTGAAACAGTTCTCTGTGACAGATCACCCCTGTGAGCTTACAAAGGTCACACGGCTCAAACAAAACACAAAATGACTGCTACTGGCGTTGAACTGGAGGAGCTTCTTGAAGGATTAGGTTAAAATTTGCTTTAGACACATCAAACTGTGTCTAATATGTAGGTGTCAAACATGCTCTGAATTAAGAATGGACAAGGCATCTTCAGCTGTTAGGAAGTTTAGAGCCAATTTCTTACACACCATTGAACAGGTTTGATGGGAAATCTTGAACACAAATTGTTGGAACTTTATGCAGCCATCCATTGAATTATTCCTTGATCTGCTGACTGATATAACAGCTTCTTCTTTGAAAACCCATTTGAGGAACAGTTGTCACTAAAACTGAGACTATACATTTCAGCAAGTTGATTTTGTCGAAACTGTGCTTTGCGAAGAAAAAGAGAAAAAAAAACAGGCCATTACTGTCACAGAAAGTAAGCCATGTGAAGGGGGAAAAAAAATTTGTCGTTTTGATGGTAGCTCGCTGGTTCAGTGGGTAAATGTGACAGCCATTCAGCAGCTGATTTGCAATTGAAAAGGGGAGAAGGGAAAAGTCATACTTCACTGAGATCAAATAAGATTATAAAAAAATAGCAAAAACTTGTCACTATTTTCAAATGTACGTTTTGGACTTTGAAGATTCAGTTATTTAAGGGCAAGGCACTTAAGAATAAAAAGTAAAGTACATATGCATACCAGTAACTACTATCGGTATAAAAAATATGAAAATAAGTTAATAAAAAGGCAATTATCAATGCAATTAGGTTTTTCTTGTTTTTCATGTCTAATCTATTATCTATGAAGTATGAAGTCGTAAAGTACCAAAGACCTAAATAAATCAAAACTAGTTAATCAGAAGTAATTATAAAGCATTTCCTAAAGGTATCTGCTGAAACTCAATACTCCACTCAGAAATTTAGTGAACACCGTCATCTGCACCTTTTTTGAACTCCATCTTTTTTTTCTTCCTGTTAGTAAATCCGCAGACTTTCATTGGATCCTTTAGCTTTGAAAGTCAGAGAGTAAAGCTGTGCTTATATTATGTGCCAGGTCTGCTTTTCCAAAAGCAACCATCAAGTATGAGGTCTTTGATTCACTTTAGACATTTGAACCAAAAATTTCGACTTTGTAGAAACCTTAAAAAACCCCACAGAGAATTTAGGCTATTGGATTTTGATCAGGCGGTTAAAATGAAAAATTTACAGCCTATTTCACCTACATACAATCACAATTCCGTTTTGAAATTAAATGATTTCTTTTTTTTAAGATGCACACAAACAAAAACAAAATAATTGTATGATGTTTTAAACATTTCTTGTAAAACTTATTTTTTATTAAAACTTTTTGTTTTTAACCACAATAATTAAGTATTGTGGTTCTGATCTCCATTTGTTTGGACAGTGTTAATTGAAAAAGCTAAAAACAAGATTTAACAGTGTATTTGTTTCACTCAAATCATGTTCCATTAAAAATGCAATTGAATGCAATTGTGTTTATCAGATTATCTAGAGCTACATAAATTAGACAAAGGGAGTGATTTTCACATGTTCAAAGTCTAATAAAAATCATTATATTCATGCAACAATTACAGCTCATTTTATTTGTTTGTTTCACCATCAACATTATGTTATAATGTAGGGTATCCATCCATCCATTGTCTGTTCACCCTTGTCCCTAACGGGGTCGGGAGGGTTGCTGGTGCCCATCTCCAGCTACGTTCCAGGCGGGAGGCGGGGTACACCCTGGACAGGTCGCCAGTCTGTCGCAGGGCAACACAAAGACATACAGGACAAACAACCATTCACACACACACACACACACCTAGGGAGAATTTAGATAGACCAATTAACCTAACAGTCATGTTTTTGGACTGTGGGAGGAAGCCGGAGTACCCGGAGAGAACCCACGCATGCACAGGGAGAACATGCAAACTCCATGCAGAAAGACCCCGGCCGGGAATCGAACCCAGGACCTTCTTGCTGCAAGGCAACAGTGCTACCAACTGCGCCACTGTGCAGCCGTCATAATGTAGGGTATTTTAAGATATTTTTAAATTTTACACCACTGCCATCACTGATGACAATGAAAGAATATAAATACTTGCCTGTTTACCTAAATCTCCACTTTGGAGTGTTTCAGCTGCTGGATTTGTGGTCAGTAAACTTATATTAGATGTAAACAGAAAACAGCCAATTGTCCTAAATTATTTGCCGGTGAGAAGTACTTGTTAAAAACTGCTTTTAATTTTACAGCAGCTTCTCAGGTTTTCTTTTATTAAACCATTTGGTGTTGTGTCGACACTTTGTGCTTTGTTAATTAGTTTCAAGTTGATCTTTTATAAGTGTGGAGCAGAGAGTGCTTTGTGGGCAGGATGGAGGGGTACAATAAGCAAATCATTTATTGCCCAGTGGCAGGGAAAACAGAAATTGGTGCTCAGGTGGCTTTAACTGTCAGGCCTAAACAGGAGCCATTATGACTGCTGATCAGCACAGTGTTTAAGAGCATTCCAGTTGGAGTCATTTTCAATCATGCATTTCTTTAAATAAAGTCATAAATGCAGTAATGAAGAAGCAAAAGCCCAAACAGGACAACAAACAAGACCAATGATGAGAACTCAGTCTCAAAGTGATGAGTTATTTGCCATACTCATTATTTGCTACACTATGCACTGCCTTGTTTGGTCATTTGTGTCATCGTCTGTTTTCTTCTTCGTGCCTTTTACTGAGTGCATGTAAGCTATACTGTACTGCACTGCACCTACAACTACCAATGGTATTGCTTTGCTTGGATATGTATCTACAAGGCAGAAGATGGTCATTAGATTTACAAAAGGCTCCGTCTTCTTATTTAATCTTCAGCAGTGGTCTTAGTCCTTTTACTTCAATAAGGCAGATGTTTGCCTTTATAAAAGGCATGTAAACATGTCTTCCAGGTTCTTGGTTTGTTGTTTTTTTGTTTGGTTTTTACATTGGGCACTGTTTCAGCTGGTTATAACCGGTTAAATGAAGCGATAGCTATAGGGAATACTGGTAATATTCACATGGCTCTGTGATTTCCATCAGAAGTGTAATCCTGGCGAGTTGACTTCAACCCCCCCATGTCCATGTCAGGGCCTTTAAGCTGAGCATAAGCCATAAGGACATGTTTTGTAAATTGAACACAGGATTTGAATGGAGCTTATGAGCACATTAGATAAACAAGCCATTGCCAAGGTATGAACTTATGCAAGCGTGATAGGAATTACTAGCTCCCCTTCATACCAAAATAAATCGAGTTTGAGACAGCTAAAACTGCAAAAGTATAAAAAACTGAAAGGGGGAAATCACAATCACTCGTCTTATTTTTCAAGTTTATGCACACATTTCCCCAATGTCAAATATTTGATGGGGGGTTTTTTTTAGAAGAAAAAGGTGCAAAGACAAACAAAAATTGCAAGTTTATCAACTACTCAAAATAATGTTTACATTTTCTCAGTGAAGAATGGGCAGCATCTAGTAAAGTTGTAACTTGTACAATAAGTATATCTTTGGCCTATTTCAAGAGTGTTCTAGTATGCCAAGACAATATATTTTCACGAGTCAGGGAAATAAAAAAAAGCTTTAGTAAAAAATTTAATAAACAGCGACTTTCAGATAAGGATTCCTTTCCATTAGCAAATATCAGTTGTTTCGCTCCCCAATTTAAATGAAAATCAATCTCCTCCCAGGCTCATGTTTTTAAACTCCTCAGTTAAATGCTCGGACCAAGAGAAATTCAACATTAAGTTTGAAAGAGGAGCATCACCAAGCAACTGGTACATGTTCAGCTCAGAGGAATGCAGGTGCTGTCTGTAGGAGCCCAGTTTCTAAATGGGGCTCTTCTATCCAGCAACAGTGAGTGGTGAGAACAATGAGCACAGCAAAAAAAAACAAAACAAAACGGTCAGCAATTTACATATCAACACCCCCTAAATTGGTAATAGCAGACCCAGACGCAAAGAGCGATAAACGAACACAAAAGAAAGATGAAAAGGGGCCGAGGAGTGCCGGAAGTTGACAAAAGAAAAAAGATGAGGAATTTTGTATCTGGAGACAGTTAAATGAGGGTGTGACATGAGACTCGAAACTGTGGTGCATGTGGTAAGAGGATCACTGTCAGTATCAGCAGCTGAGGTTCAAAGCAAACAAAAAACTTAAAATTCATTTTCAAACACACTCTGCAAGTTGGTAATTGCAATTTCTGAGATAATGTCAATTATTTGGCAGAACAGACTGCCAAAATAGTACCTCTGTCTTTTCCGACTCCATTCTCTCTTCTTTGTCCTCATTTCATTTTCTCCTCCTCTGTGTTTACCCCTGTCTATTTTCCTCACCCTCACACAAATGCGACACCCCAAAATGCACAAACACTGACGCTATCTCGAGGCTGATGGCTGTCACCTTTGTGTACTCAGCCTCTTTCAGGAGCCAGCAATGCAAACACCCTCATGAATATTCAGGGCCGATTTGAGATTGAAAGAACGAGACGGAGGTAGTAGGAGATGGGAGGGGGAAAAAAAGAAGGGGTGACAGGGAAACTGAAGGGATACAGTGGAGAGAAAGTAAAGGAGGACTGCTGCAGGCGGAACAGATAGAACAGGGTGGATTACGAGAATAAACAGAAACCCAGTGACAGTTTGGGTTAAACAGACAAGAGAGAGCAGTGTTTGTTTATGCTGCTTGTTCCTGATCAATTCACCATGGTCTGCTTAAAACAGTGTGACTTTCCCAATTTGAAAGAGAGTGGCGAAGAATGAGAAAGTAACAACAACCAATAAGATCATAGCTGCGATGTTAGGGATGAGATATTTTGTGCTTAACAGTTAAAGCAAAAAATCATGATATTCATTCATTTTGCATTGAATCACTTTGACAGCATTAGCAGTTACAAATGGAGGAATAAATTAATCACACTGGACCCAACATTCTGTTTTTCTTCACATTTCAGCTATTTTACTTACTAGTTCTCATATTTGGACATTCAAATACATAATTAGGAGAATTAATGCTTAATATATCGCAAGTTGCCTGCTTGTTGATAGAAACTGTAATCTAATTTACCAGGCAATATATTTAAACTCTTAACCCTTGTGTTGTCTTGCGGGTCAAAAGTGACCCATTACCATGTTTACCTTTAGAAAAAATACCCTAAACTATCTTTTACCGACTTGAAATTTTATGACTTTTCCTAAATTGACCCCTAAATTCAGAATGTCTTCTGAATACAAATACAATTTTAGAGTGACTTAAGTACATTTTGGACTTTGTGTAATGTAAAGAGATCACCATCCATACAAAAAAAAACATGGATAAATAGAGAATATGTACTGTATGTCTAAGAATCGTTTAACTTCGTAATGTTTGAAATGTGAAAGCGATCAAAACTGAAAAAATATGTATAACCCTATTTTGTTTGTAAAAAGTTCAAAACTTTTAAATGATGCTTTCCGGAGCATTTTTTGCAAGCAGAAATGGTAACAGATTGCAGGTCAAAGTGATTAGTATCTGCTTCATTAAGGGGGTCTAACTGTGCTGTCATGTAGTCGGCTAATTATCAAGATTATGTGTGTCTAAATGTCATGACAAGTTGAAAATGTATTTATCACATGGAAGGCTTGGCCTTATGCTGTTCTTATGTCATACACCACTAAATTTACTCAAATGGTCAAATGTTTTTGGTCCAAGTTAAATGAAATCATTTTATCTTTAGTGGAATAAACTTCTTGAATACCAGTTTAAACCAACAAACCAGTAAATGTTACTAAATTGTGATTGACAGAGTTAACTTTAATTATTGCATGACAAAAAAGTAGCCTCAGAAAAGCATGTATATACATAAACCCAGTCCGTAGCTCTGCTGTCTGTCTAATTTCAAATGCTCATTCAGTTGGAAGAATGTAGACTAAGTTGCTTTAATATTTCTTACATTTCTAAATGTTGGCTGTTGATGAACATATGAGAATTGGGTGAAAGTAGATGGACAGCTTCATAACCATTTTTTTTTCCATTCAACACTTTGTTGCACATAAAATGTTCAAGCATTTTACTCATTTTTTGGATAAATATTTGTGCTTTTCTGTCATATAAGGCTCAATCTAGCTGCTATAAGCCTCAATCTTTAAAACTCTATGTATCTACATGCAAATAAATTGGTTTTCACTGCAAAAATTTATCCACATCACACACAAAAATAACTGTACTTAAATAGAATACATTTATCACTCGGTTCTCTTTTTTTTAAGTATGTTTCTTTTCTTCCATCTATCACATTCCTGAAAAGTAATCTTTGATGTCCATTGAAACAGGATTCAGGCTCTTTAGAAGCAGCACTCTAAATAATCACCTTATCCATTAAACTGGTCTCATAACAGTATATACTGGTGCCTATATTGGTCTTTGAATCCCTGTGTGTTCTTGCTACTCATATTCTCATACATGTAACATTTGTTGCTTTATCATTTGTCCATAATGTAGAAAAAATGATGGCTGCCACATTCAAACAGGTTTTCAGCAATGCTTTTTTTTTTATAACATAGTAAAAACTATGGCATGATTGATATTTTTAGAACTTGTTACAGCTCTAAAAATATTAAACTGGATGTCTTTTTAAACTCCTTTCTGTGATCACGTTGGTGAGACATTTAGTAATTTGTTTTACTATTTGGCATCAGTTAAGTCTTTACTTTGTATTTTTTTGTCCCATTTTGTCTAACGAACAGAAGCTACCTAATTATGAACATCTTGATAGAAGGTGTTGATCTCCTTGGGCCACAGCCTCCTTCATTGAAGAGATTCACATCACCTGCTATGCTTAAACCCATTAAGCATTCAAGTTTATCTAGCTTGGGGTTAGAAAATGTGCCTAAAATGATAAGGTTAAAATACCCAGTTGTCTTATAATTGTGTGCAGTCTATTGGCATGCAACATGCAGAGACTATATCTAAAGAGATTGTAGGATCAATTAAAATTGGGGTAATTGTCAATTGCATTGTTAAAAACTGTACGGAAAGTGTGGAACTACCTTAGAGGAAGAAATGTGGTCATAGTGATCCTAATGATTGTGATTGAAAACCACTTAAGCATTTTGGTGGAAGTCAGGACTGTTTAATAGTTAAAGTAAGAGCATAAACAAGTCAAGAGATTGGGACAGCACAGATGTGTAGTCATAAGAAAACCACTGATCAGTGATACTAACCAGAGAAGTACTTCAATTTTCAAGGGAGCATAAAAACTGACTTTGGAGCAATGGAAGCAGGTCATGAGGTCTGTTAAGTCCAGATTTTCCCTCTCTCAAAATGATGAGTGATGGGTACATCAGGGTAAGAAGAGGGGTGGTGAAATGATGTACCCATCATGTCTAATCATCATGTTTTGATCCAGGGTTGCTGCAGTGAGTCAGATCGTGGTACAGCCACATTATGTGGTCAAAGACTGAGCACAGGACACAGCCTGAATATACTGAATGAACAGATTATTCCAGTAATGTCTTTTTCTTCCTTGATGAAGATGACAATACCAGGATTTATTGGACTGAAATTGGGTAAAAGTGGTACAGTGGTACAAATGGGCATCATTTTTGAACATCGATTAGAGGCTTTGGAGTCCAAACCTCAATCCCACAAAGAATCCTTGGGATGTGCTGGAGAAGGCTTTGGACAGCGGTTTAACTTGATCATCTTGGTGAAAAATGAATGGTACTCTTGATAGAATAAATCTTAACATTGCAGAAACTTATCAAATTAATGCAAGAGTGAATGGTGCCATCAACAAAGTTACTGTGGTCCCCCCAAAAAATACCAGAGCGTGAGTTTTTTGGGCAGACGGTGTAAATGCCTCTCTTATAAGTAGCACAGAACTGATACCCTATGCAATAGATAAAATATGAGCTACTCATCTGTCTGTTACTTTAAGCAGTAAGAGCAAAACAGTGTGACATGTTTTGTTCTGTTTCCCTTCCCTATCAATCTTTTCCATTCATATATTGAGTTGTTAAAATATTGTTCCTCATTTTTGCTTTTTCTACCTTTGTGTTTAACCTCTGTCTGTCTTCTTGGCTCAATCCTCTCTTCGTGTCCCTCCTCAGCAGTTTATCATAATCACATCACCTCAGTGTAATAGAGCACACTTAAGGCTTATTATGTCTCACACACATAAATACACGCATGCACAAAACTATCGCACACAAATGAGATCCACTTAAGCCTTATTACATGTCTAACTGTGCCTCTGACACAGAAGATTATCCGTCAGGTTGCATGCACAGGCAGGGGGCAAGAATTGCAGGTAAGAAACGCACATGTACAGACAAAGCTTAACTCACAATAAAAAATGGTAAATATTTAGAATGTGTGAAAATGAGCCTTTGCACTTTTATTTAAATGCACAAAAATGGAAACAGGTATAGAAGAGAATTTATCCATTTACAAATATATTTCCCACCCGAGATAAACATATTTTGGTATGAAATGTACAGACTGACCCCAGAACAAAAGCCAGAGACCTTGTGAAGATGCTAGCTGAAGCTGGTAAGATGAGAAGTGTTGTTATTCACAGTGAGAAAGTGTCCTGTATCTCCCTTCAGCAAGGAAGAAACTTTTACTTCTAAAGAAATATAAAAAGCCAGATTGCAGTTTGAAAATCCACACAGGCACAAATATCTTCATTTCTGGGGACATGTCATGGGGTCTGATGAAAGAAAAACTAAAGTAAAAAAAGATATATATATATATATATATGTTCTAGCTATATTTTCTGTCATTTAGCAAATGGAAACTGGTAATTCAAATTGACCAAAGAACAGAAGAGATCTGATTTCTGGTTTCAGACATATAAATATAGAAATCATATAGGAAGTATACAATAAAGATGAGGAATTTATAAGGCAATGAAGGAGGTGACCTTTTAATTTCTATATGCATGCGTCCATTTAAGTAAGTGCAGAATATACTGTATGTTCGTGTGCAAATGTTTCATGCTTGCATACAGGACTTTTATATATAGCAAAGATGCTTGTGCAATGTTGATGTGTGTGTGCATGGCAAGAAAATGTGTACAAAGATAAAGTAATTTATTTTCCCTCTCTTTGTCTGTGGGTGTATTTGTGTATGTCAGCAACTAGTAAAACATTGTGCACCAAAGTGTAGTCACACTCTCTTTTCCTTCACTATCCTCAAATGAACCTGAAGTTGTTGAACAAAAAGAAATGCAGATTTATCCCCATTTGTCATTGGGAAATTTTATATCATTCATTCAAATATAATGTACTATTAAATGGCTTAATCACATTAATAAAGATGCTTCCTTTATCTTGGATAATGCCCCTAGTCTATTGAAACTTCTCATTGTTTTAATTGTTCTCAAATTTCCAATCAAAACAATGATAACAGACAACAATGCGTAACCAAATTCTTACTTAATTAGATAAATGTCACTTTCACTCAGTGATTTTCATTATGGTAACCTGCTTTCTCTGCTCCCTTAATCACATTTTCACCTGGCAGAGATGATATGCTAGAACAATGGAGACAAAACTGTTGAATGAAAGGTTGTTGGCTCCATATAGTTAGCCTTAGGTCACTAAAATAAACTTACCAAATATACCATAGAGGTGCAGCATTTGTAAGCCATTTAAAGAAGAAATATGTTGTCTAACTTCCTTGGTTCTTTTAAGTGAACATGGATGGGGGCAGAAACATTGTCACGAAGTTCATTTCATGTAAACCTTACACAGTGTGTCTCAAAAGTATTCACACCCTAAATGAACTTTTCAGCATCTTGTTATCTCACAAACAAACTTCAGTGTATTTTATTGACCCCCACAACATAGTGCATTACGGTAAAATTAATAAAAATGGACATACTCTTTTTATTAAATAAAATCCAGTTCAACTAATGCCTTCAGGAGAGTTGTGTGCTCCACAAATCTATTCTTTACGGATAAGTGGCAAAAGGAAAGCATTTTGTACAGGAAAGCCATAAGAAGTCATGTTTGCAGATTCCACAAGTCATGTAGGAGACACAGTAAACATGAAAAAATGATTCTGAAAATTATTATAGCTTGAACAAATAGTGTAATTTGGTGCCAAAGCCTGTATAATCATCAATAAATGGCCCTAACTGATCATGGTAGTCTTCGTTTAAATTGTATAACAATAACCCACTCAACTCCAGCGAGTGGGGAAGACTATATATTCAGGTGCAACATCAAGAGGTGTAAAAAACGTAAAACACTCGATCAATACTCTGATTCACAACTTTGTCTACTGCCAGTCTCAGGCCTCTTATCCATATTAGCACATTCAGTTAATGCTTAGTGAACACTTTACTGGGTCCAGCCTGTTTTTGATTTCTTTGAGTGTGTGTAATCAGTACCCTATTGATTCATGTTAGGTTTGTCACAGTTGTTGAGGTGTGACTTCACTTAAGTTAATGAAAATCCACTTTCAGCCTTCCACTTTGAAATGAAGTTCCTGCACTTCTGTGGTGTTTGGTATTGTTAAATTATATAAAAATAGGTTAAGGAAACAAGACAACATGTGGTCATATGTCAGAAGTTTTCTTAAGATTTCCCAAGTTTAAGTATGGCCAAAATGAGCAAGAAAACCTTTGGACAGAAGTAAAAATTGTGTTGATCTACAGAACAGTGAAAATCCACTGCAAATTTCCTAAAATAACATCACATCCATATATATTATTAACACAAATGTACATTCTTTTTTATAATGTAAGGCTCTTAACAAAAGGTGGTTTTCTAAATGTAAAAATAAACTGGTATTAGTACCATCAACCAATACAACAGCATGTTTTTCAACTAGCAGTAAAATAGGTGAAATGTGTTAAATTCTAATATAAGATATTTTAGTTTTAATTGTTAGCAATGAGAGGAATACATTTTGCTTTCCTGGTTAACATCTGTATTTACCAAAACATAATCAGTGGAAAAAAACCTCAATGTTTTGATTTACTGTTCATACCATTTCAAATTCCATTGAGCCACACAGACGACATGGGAGAAAAATATGTAGCTTTTCACGCAAAAACTTACAATATTGTCTAACTGAATTGTTCCAGGCTGAGCACCTTGCTGGCAACTGTATCTGTATAAGTTCAGTCAATTGACCATTTAAATGTTAGTTAACCTATGATTTTAAAGTCTTTAAAAAATGTGTAGCTAAACTTAAATAACAATGTGAGCAACTGCGGTACAATTAATTTGAGGAGGGACTGTGGGTGTACACCCCCTCCACCCAAAATGTGCAATGGCTCCCCTTAGCAAACTGGTAGAGAAAGTAAAAGTATAAATGCATGCAAATTATAGAAATAGAATAAGAGCTATTTGATGTTACTGCTTTAAATTTTGTTACTATAACTAACTGCATGAAAAGTATTGTTATCTCTACTGTATGATGGATCCAGGCACTCAGCTATTTGCTGGGTGGAATGATGCATTTGCACATCTGTCACTTGACAGCCTAAAATCCCTGAAGTTATTGAAATGAGGCAGAATAGATAGAATAAGAAATGCATGCTTACTCTAGATCAGTGGTTGTGAACTTATTGTCTCAGAGAACAAAAGAGCTGTCTAAAGGGATAAGGCAAACACAGATATTCGGCCTCTGTCAAAACCTCATGTACTGTGGGAGTACCTGAGACCCATTAAGGGTACTGTCCTCCGGTTTCTGTAACCCAGATTTTCTAATTTTATACTCATTCTTTTCTTTCTTTGTCTCTTCAGTTTTCTTTCAGTCCCAGTTGCACTTTTCCTGCTCTGTATTTGATTTCTGTCTCTCCGTTTCTGTTGGATCTGCCATAAATACTTGCAAAGTTACTATTTGTGTTGCTGACTTCTGGAAAAACTTGAGCAAACAAAGGTGACAGCCATCAACTTTGGGAGGTGGTAGCATTGAGAAATTAAACATGGCACATATGCAGGAGATGAGTAGGTTGATATAGCGAAGCCACAAACAAACAGAAACAAATAGCCAAAAATAGCCAAAAATTCTAACCAATTTAAGCAAAAATGTTCTACAAAAGATTTATGGTCTTACCTCAATGTGAAGTGTTCCAGGTTTGAATCTGTCTTCATGTATATGCCAAATGCCACTGTTTTGCCAAGTCGAAGCGGACTTGGTGGTACAAGTACCTCCAGGTTCTCATCTAATTGCAGTCTTTCTCCCTTAGCAGAAACTGGGCCAATGCTCATCTCCACAGTACCAGCTTTCATCATGTCCTGAAGGCCTCCATCGTCCAAAGTACCCCACTGTCCTCCAAGACCAATCCCCAGGCCTCCAAGAGGCCCGACATTTGAACTCTGAGCTTTCCATGGCTCATTTACAATGGATGGACATTCTTGACCAGCCCCTTCCACTGGGATGATTGAGTAGTACACATCCACTGATGGTAGAGATACTTCGAGGGGTCTTTTTCTCCCTTGTGATGGTGTAAACCAAGCTGGTGGAATCTCCAGACGGACCACACAGATGCCAGATTGCCCCGTGAGACGGCAGCCTGCTGAAGGCGCTGGTTCATTGATGTCACGTACGGCCAAGGCGCGGACACATGGCAGAATGGATCTAGGAAGTGGGTCAGGCTCATCCCAGCGGCGTCCAATCAGATAAAATAGTACCTATAGAGAAAACAAATGCATGTAACATTAAAGTAAGTAGATTAAGATAGTAAAGGTAAATACATCAATACCAGAATCCAAAAACCAAACACCTAAAAAATTCAGTAGATACTGACTCTCGTCAGTCGTAGTCCACTTTTCTTAATTATAACTGGAATTAAATTTTTCACCATGTTGTATTTGTTTGTTTTGTTGGTTTTCCTTCAGAAGCATAAAAAGCATCTGCTGCAGGACTGATATTTCTTTACAGAATGGATATAGGCTTTTATTAAATCAAGTATGTTTACATTCAATTCGGAATCAAAATTGAAGGAGCAATTTTGTCGATGAGTGTCAAGTTTCTATGGAAATTATTTTAAAATCAGTGAACTGCAGAATTAATTATCAAGGTAACTCCTTAAGATACCCCTGAATGAAGTAGTGTGGTAAAAACAAACCACTGGTTCTACGCTTTGTTTTGCACAGAGGCTCTGGACCCCCAGCTGTTGAGAAATGAATGTTTGCTGGAGGGGTGGACTCTGTTAAAGTTTTAAATTTCACCCAATCACTAGTTGATTGGGTGAATCAATTACCCAATCAGCTATATAATTGATTGGGTAATACGGTAAACAGCTATGACATATGCAATGAGCAAGTTCGATGTTGAGCAGAACAAGGTGGCAGTGTTAATTCAATATTTGGAAGCGTGGCCAACACAGACTGAATGGCTTCATTCACTTTCTCTACTGCCATTGCCAACCTACAATCGTAGGCAGACTAAAATTGTTCACGTTTTTTCTGTTTACCGATTGGCCAGTTTGAGATTCAACCGGAGGTAAGGGATTTAGTAAAAATCCCTCACTTATTCTTACCATAAAAGTTTATTTTTTTTAAGCAAAGGAATCCTAGATAATATATGCAATACATAAAATTTGCAAATATGACTTATAGAGAGAGCTCAGAAAATTATGTTCTCTATTAATGTACAATTTGTTCTGATATTTTTAAGAAAACAACTTTTTTTCCCCCTCATAAATATGAAATGTGAAAAGTCCCCCCAAAAAAGAAGTGATAAAACAAATTGGGATGTACCTGAATCCATGTTCTTGTTGACCCCACTTTATGGACCACCACTTGACCTTTGATCCTCCAGTTCATCGTCACCTGACTGACTGAGGTCAGCAAATGTGGCTGAGGACCTCGAAGAAGCTCGGTTGGGATCATTTGCTCGATGCTCAGATTTCCATAGCTGCAACTGACACTGGGCTGGGACTGTGGAGCAATGCCTGGCTCCAGCTGGTGAAGAAAGAATGGCTCAGTCCGTGATGACAGGCTTCCATTTCGCATGACCTCCTGATTAGCTTCCCGCAGAAAGAAGGCAGAGTCAGTGCCGCTTAGCTGGCATTGGACTGGGAGATAGGTCGGGAGGGAAGAGGAGAAACGAGGCTGGGAAAAGTCCGGTCCTGCGCCTGGTCCACCCCCTGCTGCTCCTAACGAGCTGTCAGACACTGGAGAGAAAAATTGACAAAGGACAAAAGTTAAAAAAAACAGAAGAGAGGAACCGCATAAAAAGGTCAAACAATAGTTTGACCATTATTATACTTAAAGGTGTTGGTGAAACCTGGCTTTGTGTGTTCTTTGTTCACCAGAGCAGAAAATAATTTATTCACATAAAATTGACGTTGCATAAATCCATCTTTAATGACCATTGCAATGAATTTTTATTCACACTCTGATTATTCACACTCTGATATAAACACATGCGCACGTATATCAGCTTCTTTCACACAAACATCTCTACTCACTGACACACACAAAGGCCATAATGTATGGAGCGACTAACACTTGTTGCATCACAGAGACATTTTGATAGAAACATAAGCCCACAGTTGAGTCCATGAGGTATTGCCTAAACATCACAGCTTGCATTAAGGCATCACTATTTTTAACACCAATTCTATGAGCAATGGCCCCACATATGTAAAAATGGCATATTGCTTGTTTGTAGTTTTTTTTCATTATACTGAAATCAGATTTTTGTACATTTCAATGTGTATTCTTTGTCTTTTTTCCATTTTAATCATGTTGAAAAAAGGAAATAAATGCAAATTTTAGGAAATGTTTCCATCAAAGCACATTCACTAGTATTGCAAAATTAATAAGTAATACAAAAAGGGACTGTTTTGATTTGAGTGCAAAAAAGAATTGTAGTTTTGTCTGTTTTTCTTTGTATTATTGACAGCTTAGCAAACACCAGGCTGAGTCTGTCTGTTTAGCACAGCCATGGCAGCTTTGCTCGACAAAAGGAGAATCGGATACTCCTCCTGTAGTATGAAATTGAGGTGCCCTCAAGCTAGTTCAGGCAACTCCAGCTGTGCCACAGTTTCAGATGTGATCTTCACAGATGTGGTTTATCAATTTTTGTGGCCTATTTAATCTGTATGTTCCCTTTGTCATTTAATCCTGCTACTACTTCTCTCTGCCTGCTGTCTGCTACTTTTCTACCCCTTCATCACTCCAGGATTCGTCTCCTATTTCAATCGCAATGCTAGAAGACATTTTCAGGGGGCAGAGATTTGCATCAGACCCTCAGACGTTGAGAAGTATAAACATGTAGTTGTGAGGTTGGCACCTGGTTGCCAAACCCAAATTTATAGAATGCTCTTTATATTATTAAAGTGATGCATTTTTAAACATGGCATTAAGGCATGGAAGTGTCTGGGTAAAACAATAATGTCGACTGGTCTGCATATTTATAGATAAAAAATGTACAAAACAAGTAAATCCTTTAGCTCTACAGAGTTACTCAATGCTACAAAAGAGAATATGTAGGTGTGAAAAACTGAGTAAAAGGTGCAACGAGCTTTATTACTGTTCTCTAAAATGCTAAAAGCAAACCATTTCATAAATGGTTTATGGGCAACTATTATAATAATACAACGGCAAAGAATAGGTTACATGATTGTGCTGCAGTCCTGTAATTTATCTACACCTGTGTCTGTCAGCTGTCACAGCTCCAAACCACTTCATACAGCTACATCAAACACAGGTGATTAAACACAGAAGAAAAAATTAGGTTGAGTAAATGTAGGAAGTTGTATTAAAATGAATGGGTGTGCGCCTGGCATTTATAATACTTCAATGTACTGTAAAAAGAGATTTAAATGTTTTCAACACTTATTTGACATTGTAAATCTATTATCTTCTTAGACAATGAACAGAAAAATAAGTTTCTACTCCAATTGTAGTGAAACAGAAAAAATGCACATGCAGAATGAGAAGTTTGTGAGGGAAATTGCATGACTGTATTTTTATGTGTCCTTGGGAAGCAGAGTGTGAAAATATAATGAGGGTGGGACAGAGTAGCGCTGTCTGGGGCAATTCATACTGAGGCGACTTCACAAAAAACAAGAGCAGCGGAATAAACCGCTACCTCTGTAAAAATGAGTAAGCAGGTTCTTTGGTTATGGTGCCTGGGCACGTAGGGATAAGTTTAAAGTTGAGGAGACAAGCAGAAGGAACATCAGACAGCAAGCAAGTAACAGAATAGGGGAAAGACGACAGACCCAGAGGAAGTAGGAAACAAGTACAGGGTGAGAGAGGAAAAGATGGTAAAATGTCTGTGAAAATTTGCACAAAAGATGTCAATTTGGATAACTGGTGGTGGTTTTGGCATTTCTATGTTACACGAGGTGGCTGCACATGACTCACCAAAAATTACACTCCAGTCCAGTCCGCAGTCTTAGTAAATGGATTTGAAGCACTGCATGAATAAAATGTTTGACTGAACGCTAAGATGACTGGTAAGAAGAAAAAAAAATTGAGTACAGCCTATTGAGCTGAAAAATTAAAAGTTTCAGTTAAACACAGTTACTAAAGTGTTCTTGTAATGTGAGAAAACATAAAAAGAAAATCTAAAAGCATAATTTTTCAAGTTTTAAAATTATACATATTAGTCGTTTTACAAAACAACACAAAATACAGAGATAACCCCAATAATATCTGTAGTCCTGTCAGACTAAGCTTTTAAATAATAATTTAAAATAATTCTTAATTTTACCAATAGCTTTTCTCTGACTAGAAGTGTGGAATGGCCTGGCCAGAGTCCCCACTCAAATCTTGTGCACTTGGTATTGGACCATTTTTTCCTGATCTTTCCATTGTGTAGCATTGACAAATCAATCATAGCAGCTTCTATCTGCTTATCAATAAAAGTTTTGGCAGGAAAGGGATACAGTGGTTTCAAGTTTTTCCTTCAAGGATTGTTCCTCTCTTCCAGCTTCCAAATATTACACATTCACTGAGCACTTCATCCCTTCGGGCCATCTTCCCAATATCTTCTTGTTCTTTTTCTGTGGTCTGAATTTCCTCATTTGGGCACCTAATTGTCCCAGCAGGATGTTTGATTGCTAGCGAGGCAGGCTGTTGATTGCCTGGACCTTGTTCTTCCCATTGAGCTGATTTCTCACAACATGTCTTAGTCATTGCCGGTATTTGGCTTTTGCTGTATGATCCGTTCATGGTTGCCATTTGCCTGTGGTATTCCAAGTTACTTATAGCTTTCCTAAACATCCGTTACTTTCTCATCTGGGAGTGAAATTCCAACCATGTCAAGTAACTTCCCTCTCTTAGAGAGGCCCTATGATGTGCCTTTAACCCTGTTCAGGTAGTGGAGGACACCTCCTCCTGTCTCCGCACATGCGTGAAGGTGTTGCAGAACAAGAGGGATCTTCTAGTGACAGACGGTTGCATCTTAGGTGCAAAAAGGAGCATTGTCATAGATCCTTCATCCCAGCAGCTGTTAGTCTTTGAAACCAGCACTTTTACTAACAAGTTGAAGCTTCAGCAGCAGTAAAAGCTGCTGTTACTTGCACAGTTCTTCCATTTCTTGAAAATAATCTGCTTTTATGCACAAATATATATGCATATTGTGAAAAATCTTAAGTTATCCCATTCATTCTTTAAATCATAACTGTACAGATGTTTTCTTATGCTGGAAATTTGGTCTTACTGTATAGTCTACTGTTATTTTTGTTTTTGTATTTTCACCCTTGTGTCAGTCTGCACTTCCACTTGCCTGTCACTTTGCTGCTGGTACTCCTGAAATCCCCACCGAGTGACAAAGGATATTTCTTTTTTTTTTCGTGTTCTTTTTTATATGAAAGAGATTTTTATAAAATATACATTTCATGTTATCATGGGATATGACTTCATTTTATTCTTTGGAAACATAGCAGCTGAATGCTTCCAAAACTTTGGAGACTAGTTTTGCATCTTTTTGAAGTCATTGTTATACAGACACATACCTGCTGCTACTTTTGGTTGAGAACATTATCCCTAGAGGCTGAAACATTTTTATGAGAGGCTTAAAATAATCACAGGCTATGGATCATATGGTCACAACACATCAGCACATTAGGTTTTGCAAGCTCTGTGTTTTCCTCCCTCATTCATTTTCCATCATTATGGGTGTCCTTGAGGTGTCTGCATGGATGTTTCTGTATCCACAGGAATCCTGTGAAGCATATGTCAGAGTCCTGTACAGGGACCTTGAGCACCTGACACATACATGCAGAGCTTTTTCATGCAGGCACAACTTGACCCTTGGATAGAGTCTGAAACACAATTATATACTAAACAGTGTTTTTATTTATTAATGTTTATTCATTTTCAGCCATTTGTGTCTGAAAAAAAATCAAAGGAATTTTTACTATGATTATGGATTGCAATATTATCAATCTTTCACAAATGCAAGAGAAAGCATTAATTCATAAAAATAAGTGTTACTTTTTAACTGTATTTATTAATAATCTACATAGAAGGAAACTGAAATATTCCCAGTCACTACAGCCATTGGCTCAATAGGGGGCGCTGTGTTACAAGTCAGAGTTGGCACTCTATCATCCTTACAATGGTATGTCTTTGGCTACAATTAAAACTGGCAAAGTCCAGTTTCTCTGGCATCATTACTTTGGCAACCACAAAACACAACAGGAGTCCATACCCGCTGTGCCCTGCTGCACACACAGACCCACTGACTGTGTGTGTCCAAGTGGATTTCTGAGCAATCCAGTCCTCCTGAACATGCATGCATAAAAATGCGTCTGCTAGCCATTTAAAAGTCTGAAAGCACGCATATGTGTTCTTTTGGAAGGTTGCTCACAATCAAGAAAGTTTACTGAACATAAACCTGAAACTGTGAGAGAGAGAGTGACGGCGTGTGCGTGCGTGTGTGTGTGTGAGGGCGAAATTGGACAGGAATAAAGCCAGATGTACAGAGATTTGACAAGGCCCATCTGTGATCCTTCTTTCTCCCCCAAAAATGCCCATCCTGCTCTATTTCCAAGTGCAGACACGCTCACACACGGCCAGTAATCAAAACACACTGAAGCGTGCAGGACAGGAAGAGAAAGAAAGAAAGACAGCAAGAGCAAAGCCAGATGGGTCTTAGTCAGGAGGAAAGATACCAAGATGTGATAACAGCATCAGTTTTGTTTGATATTGTGTTGGTAAAATATTAGATCATATTAATGTCATTAATATGACATTTTATTAAAGTGATACACACATATGCACACATTGAGGGTTGCTTTTTCTTATGTTCTTGATATGTCTGATTCAAGTGTGTAAAATCAGTATTCTGTAAAGAGGAACATAATGAAATGTCTCTGGAACGATACATTACAAGCTCACACACAAACTAATTCGGTAAGGTGGAAATGTCTCAGGTTACAGATATATTAAAACCAGTGAGCTAGCATTCAGACAGACTAATATATTCATATCAGCTCTAAAATGCCAGACTTGAACAAAGATGTGAATGACATTAACTTGTTTGATGATTTTGTGCTCATGAATTATGAATGTTTTGAAACTTAAGTTTCATTTTCAGTTGCTTATTTTTCTAACCCTAAATATCCTATAAAATGGACTGTTTAGTTATATAGTCCAATTTGTCTACATATAATACATTGTTAATATAGATTTTCTTTCCAGTCATTGGTTTGTCCTTTAGTTTATTGATTTTTTTTTGTTTTTTTACAGCAAATTGCAAAAAGTATAAAAAAATAACCCCCAAAAACTTCCTATCTTCATCAGTTACTTTCAAGTCACTTTGTCAAATCTCTTTTTATAGTTTAGTATGCCAACCCTAAAAAAATGTTTCTGTCATTCTTTTGTTCTTTCCCCTGTAAATTCTCTTTATGGAGCAAATACTGTATATCCTAAGCATGTGAAACAGGGCAACAAACAAACAAAAAAACACAAGTGTTGATTTACACCTAAAATGTTCAGATTTGAAAAGTATTTGACAAGGAAACTTCAAAACAGCAGTTTGATTTTGCGTGCGGTGACAGTCTAGAAAGTAAATCCATCACAGATGAAGTTTTGGTGAAGTATGAACACTATTGATTTCAAAGATGGCAGTCTATCTGAGAAAAGGGGAGAGTTGTATAGAGAAATGGTAAGACAGAGATGTTTTTTTTGAGTCACGGAACAAAGAAAGAGAAAAAAAAGACATAAGGAAAAGAAGAAAAACTAGTGGGAAGAGATAAGATGAAAGAGGGATGAGGTTTCTATTTCTGAGCAGTGCATTCATCATGAGAGTTTATTTTGGTGGGCTCTCATTCTTCCATTGTCTGGCTTGCTATAATTCTGCCCAGGCTTTTCTTTCAGGTGCTAATTGTATTTTTTTTCAGCATTAAAGATGACACCTAATATTTCAAATATGCACTCTTTGTTCCACACCCACTGAGTTAGGCTTTAGTTCCCCCAGAGTAATATCAAAAACACATGTAATGAAAAAGGTGACTTTGATGTCAAAATGTGCTCTCAGACTGAACAGCGTGAGCCACAAATGAATCTAAAATACTTGTATGTTTGAAATTTAATAAAAAGATATACCAGAATTTAAAATATTTCAGATTTGGTGGACATAACATGACAGATAAACTATTGCCTGGAGGTGCAAAATAAAATGAAGAAACAAGAGACTGCACACTCCTCTACTTAAAGTGAAAGAAAGTTTAAGAGTCTTGAAATTCTTATGAGCAAACCTGCACTTGTTGATTTTGTGATGAAAACATAATTTAAATGAAAAAAAAAATGAACAGTGAATTAAAATATAAAGTCTTAACATATTGTTTTAAATTCCACACATTTTATCCCTTGTTGCATAAAAATGAAAGTTGTGGGGGGGTTTTTTTGTATTTTTTCTTTCACTTGTGATTTTTAAGCAAACTCTTAATAAAGATAAGTACAGCAGTTGTGGAAGAGTTGTAATAAAGGTACGACACAGTGCTATTATCAGACTCATGGTTACCATTCTGTAATCCATATGACAAAGCTGTGGGTCTTCTGCCAGATATTATGATTAATGTGTTTAATGTATACTTCAGCAGTACAGGAAAGGTAAAAAAACCAAACTGGTGGAGACTACCATCGGCTCTTGAGCCATTCAACAGCTGGTTAATGTGGAGATGCTGACTAAGAAGTTTCAATGAGTTCTTGGGACAATTCCTCCACTGCTTCCCTTCCAAGTACTATTAGATGTTCTACCTCTGAAAGAAAACACTGTTTCCTCTGTATCCTCCAGACAGGAGAAACAGGACTAATTGATTATTTTGAGCGTCACATGAAATATTTTACATATTTGTCAGACAGAATGCACAGAACTATGTGTGCAAAAAGGCAATTAATCTCTCAGTACATGGAGAACTTAAGCATCTTTGTATTTATTTACATGTTAGCTGGTTTAAAAATCAACCACCACTTCATTGGAATGATCATTTTTTTGTATCACTGAGTAAATCAGAGCTCATCTGTTTGAGAATATCTCAGGTTTTCAAACTTAAATTAGATTTCTGAATAATGGTCTTCTGAAAAAAGGTTTTCTTACAGTGATTGATTTTGTTTTCGTTTTTTGTCAAAGAGTTACCTATTGGATTTTGCCTACCCTATGTTTCAAAATTTCCAATACTGCCACACACATTTACACCGGGTTTTGATTTATGTCCTTGTCACTGGGTCAAAGAATTCACATCTCCCAAGCTATGCTCTGACCAACACTTTGCTCCTCTGTTTCTAACCCCCATCACAGCTTTTCCAACATGCTGGGTTGGATCCAGTATCTCCCTTTTCGTATTATATCAAAAAGAGTTTTTTCTTATATTTTTCTTTACACCTTTATATATGGCTTCACAGTACTCAGCTTGTCTTTAAACCTTCCCAGTTATTTCCCTTTGGTCTGTAGAATGATATTTTTTCAAAAGGAGTGCCTAACGAACAGAAAAAATGCCATGCCACTACTACCGATATTTTCTTGATATAAAACAAATCATTGGTCTACGTCAACCGACTCCGTTTGTGAATCTCTTTATAAGCATATGGAGGAAATTGCTTTTACTAATTGTAAAAGAAGACAATTAGTCCTGTCTTCTTTTACAGGCATTTCTAGGCATCTAGAAAATTTCATATTTAAAAGTTTACCTTTGTCATTTCCTGAACGGTCGAAGCAGATTCACAGAAGTTCAAAAATAAAACATTTTGTTGAAATAAAGAAGATGAATTTAATGTTTTTCTTTTCTTTCCACGGATAATGCAACCATTTTATTTATCAGTTGAGGATGTTATGTTCCAAGTAATTTCATAAAACAGTCGTTTTTCAGTGTCGTGACTTCTTTTGAATCTGTATTCATTTTTGTATATTAATAGTGATGAATATGACTTAAGTGGAAGAAAAGCTAAAGTTGTTTGTGTCATGCAAATATATTCAAATCTTGTTCGCGCTACCCCTTTTATGCATACAAGAAATCACCCTCACAGATCGCTCTTGTGACATGAACAAAGTCACTGTTGGATAAAAAACACCCAAACTAATAGGGACCCATTTACAGTTTGCAGCAAGTCATGTAGGGGACACAAAAACATGTAGAACAGAGGTCAGACAACACCAAACCAAAACGTTTTGACTCAATTATAGTCTTGTTTCAGCAACAGCAATATCTATAAAATAATAAACACGGTAAGATTAAACATTCTGTATATAATCAATGTATAATTAGATATAAATTCAGACATTTACGAGGTTAACATGACAAAATCTGTGAGTATTTAAACCTCTGGAAGGTTCTGTGACATTTCTGACGAGTAAAATTAATATGAAACATCCAGTAAGGAAATAATATGATGTTGGAATGAGCACTTTGAAAATAGCTTGAATTCTGTAGCTGTGATTAATGAAACTCCAGACATGAGGTCTTTTTGTGTGCAACTGGTACAATCAGAGCAGAGAAGTGTGAAGAGCAATTTCAAATCCTACAACTGTGGGAGAAGCTGGAACAAATAAAGGAAAGGGCTCTCAGAGAGGAAGTCGAGCAGCACATGCAGAAACAGGAGAAGGGTGCAGGATGTGCAGAACTCTTGGTGGCTTACAGACATTCTCTGACTCCAGTGAGCTGGATGCTGAATGCTTTGAATCATTTTGGGCATTTTCCAACTCAAAAGGTTTTCTAGACTTCCAAATTTTTGAATCTAAAAAACAAAACAAAAACACAAACCTTTGACCAACAGTTCTTCTAAACGCTAGGACTAATTGTAAACCTTATATGAAAATAAAAGGATAATTCTCAAAGCATGAAGAACATTATCTTGATGACGTGACCGGCACTACTTTGAAAGGATTTAGCACGTCAAACTCTATAGATTGTCACCAATCATAGTTGTTAATGATAATAGAGATCTGAAGAAACATCTTTCAACTAGCACTCCTTAAGTGTGAATTTGGTCCAGTGATAAATCCACTGGTCCTTGCTATCATTCAATTCTATCCTTCAGTGATCCACAGCTAGTCGACCAACTTATAAAAGCTGCTTATAGAGCTGAAAGATTTCCCGCATCAACTGACTTAGGAGGAGAAACAAAGCAATGCGCTTTGTAGCATACAGGACAAAAGATTATCTGCAAAGGAAGAATTTATCCTGAAATATTGATGATCTCCAGAAGTTAAGTTTAAATGGGAGGAAGAGTTAAAACAGAGACAAACATTGAAAAGTAAAGGGAAGAGAAAGGGCAGGAAAATAAAAGATGGAAAAAGTAAGACTGAACATGACAGGGACAGACAAGGACTGAGGAAGGGCTTAAGGACAAAGAACTAGAAGAGTGGGTAGGAAAGGGAATATGAGTACTGAGAGCAAGTAAGGCAGAAGGACAAGACAAGACTTAATGGAGATAAATGTTGAGAGGAGCTGTGCAAAAAGAAATGGATAAAGGTGGATAGGACAGTGAAGGAGTGGAAGAAAAATAGGACAAAATCTGAACCAAAAAGTGAAGGAGCCCGCAGAAGAGAACATCCGCTGAAGGTATTATTTTATTAGCTCAAATTGACAGTGATAAAAAGATAATTGTGTCGTCAACCTAGCATGCCTGACCAAAAAGGTTAACATTGGGTTTTAAATCAGTCATTAGACATCTGCTCTTCAAAGAAAAAAGGGGTTAGCGCGAACAAGAACAAGTCTAGCTCCAACACAACTGACTAAAAAAAAAAAACAATGAATGAGACACTTTTAGATTTTTATTTCTAGAATTGTCTACCTTATAATAAACAATTTTTAAACTAATGGCCTTGTGTCATTGTTTCTTCCATTTCACAATTATGTACTGCTTTGTTTTGGTTTATTACGTACAAAATGGGGGAAAGTTAAGTCTCAATTAAAACGACTAATTTCCAGAACCTGATTATAAGCAGACGTTGCAAAAAATCATTACACCTTTGGTCACATTTGTCAAGATCCAGATGTCCATGTTGTGCAGACTTTCAATTTATTACATTATTATAATATTTTATTATAATTATTAATCTTAGCAAATTTGTAGATTTTAAAATGAACTTTTTAGTTTATAAGCTAACAAGCTAAAAGCAACTGTAAATGTGAATAACTACAAAATAGTAAACAGATTTTAAAACAGTTCAATCTTATCAAGACATTTGTCAAAAAGAGTGGAAATGAAGCAAATTTCAGTTCACTTCTTCCTGAGCTGTGGATGTTAAGTGTATACGTAAATTCCTTCTTGATGTGATGCATATGGAGTGAAATGTGCTCAGAAACTTCATTTGCACCAGCACTCTCACAGGTTACTTTTAAAATAAATATCTCTGTAATGCTACGTTGTGTTGTAGTGTAGCACATTCTCCATCGACAGCATCTAATTGCAGACTATTGATTTCCACTTGAACAAAATGCCACCACTCCTTCGTGCTGCTGTAATAGGACTTTATTTAAAAGGTTAAGGATCATTTAAATGTTACGTTAACATGGCTACCGGCCTGCAAGAACAAAACCAATTTTCTTCCGTCTCCACAGGAGACGCCTTGTATTTTTTCCTGTTGTCAAACATGGAGAAATTGTGAGCTAGGTTTAAGACTGGATGGAAATGGAATTCAATATTTCTTATTTTCTTTGTAAGATACAACATTTCAATTCATGTGCTTGTGTTAAAGAAAAATATGTATTATCAATCTTTGTTTCCATTTAAAGAATATGGTAAGAAAATTATTCCTTTTAATTTTAATCACAATTTTATTTTATTACTAATTTGTCAATAGGAATTTTTTAAGACGGTTTACAAATATACCACTTACTGACTAAACACAGTCAAACATTGCCCTTTATGTCCTATATTGCCCTTTATGTCCTTTGGTTCCTTCGTTTTTAAAAGGTAAGATAGCTTGACGGAAGCTTGATAGACATTATACCTCATCATTTGAAAAAATGACTTCTTAGCACAGCATGCCCCTGTAATCCTTCATTAATCTGTTTACAGCTCTAATCTGATTAGTCCAATCTGATTAATGTTCAACAGTTAATTACAGAAATCTAGTGCAAGTAATCTGATTCTCCGATCAGAGAAGGATTATTACACTTTTGACAGTCTCCTCCCTCCTTGCCTTCCCCCCCGGTTTCCTGAGTCTTTATCAGTATCAGGCTTTTTCACATTTCTCCTCAGTTTAACTTGCATCTTTTAGCTCTGTTGCCCTGGGACTCTTTATCTGGCTTTCTTTTCCTTGTCAACATACCTCTCTCTCATCCCTTTCCATCATCTGGCTTTCATTCCTGTTTATCCTTCATTTCATGTCTCTTATCCATTGATTTCTACAGCAGAAATACAAATTAAACTTAAGGCCTGACGAGACAAGATATTTTTTATCACTCCTTCCATAACGCATCAGCCACTTTAATCTAAAAAATTACTTTTAAACATTTTTGGGAAAACATGAGGAATGGTAATTATCACTTTGCTCAACTTGGCAAAGTTAAACAAAGTGATAATGGTTGTGAAGTTAATCTAATTTCTTTATTTATCTTCTATTATGGTGAAAGCTGCATCCCTCAAACTTATACAAAACAGCATTGATGATCTACTCTCCAATAATTAGGGACTAAAATACCCCAAAATGTTTTTAATATGAGCTTTTATACTTCTTTAATCCAACATCTGTACCAGTGTGTTCATTATTCATGGAGATAAGCAAACATTTCTCCACCTGTTGCATTTCAAAATTAAACTTTTGTTTAATTTTAAAATGCTTTTAAAGGCAAGTTTAAAAGTAGGATTAATCTGATTTTCTTTTTCTTTTTATATATTTCACTCCTGGAACAGTTATTAAAAATTATACGTAACATCACTTCTGAGCAAATTTCTTAGTCAGGGTTTAAAATAATGTCTGGTTAACTCAACAATAATGGTAACATAATGGCAATTTCTACCTACAGACCATATACGTACACTTCCCCAGGTATTACATACACACAGAGACATCAACTAAGTTTTGATTTATTTTCCTTTTTAACTTTCATTTGATAGAGAACAAATGACATTAATTAAAACGTTATTGTCTCAGAGTTAGCTAAAGACTATTTTTCATCATTTTTTTTTTTACATGCAATCAAAAACTAGAATTCTTCCAACAGGGGAGATTATTAAGTTTTGGGTTTGTAAACATGACTTCATGTAAAACTTTGCAGGCTAGATGAGAAATCATTTATTTCCTTCAGACTTGAGTCTACACTTGGACTAGCATCTCAAACACTTGAGGTTCGACTTAAACTTGAGGAAAATTACTTGTGATCATTTTGGCACACTCTTAAGAAAAGTTCAAGACTTAGGCTATTCTATGTTACACACTCACACAACTACAACAAAGATACATCTAAAAAAAAAAAGCCTGTTTCTCACAGAAGACTCAAATAAAGGACACTTACAGCTATGCTGATGTCACAACGACATAGTGACCCATAGTCCATAAACCATCAACTTGCACCTGATTCCAACAATGTGATTTTAAAATATTGGACACCTCTTCTCCTTCCATCCCTGTCATTTCATGTATTTTCAATTAAATCTGCAGAGAGACACTGTAATATTGAACATTTTTGACCATATATCACAACTGACAGTCATAGCTGTCTTGTGTCCTTCACCTTGAATTTCCCAGTCACTTTCTGAAAGAACTTTCAAAGACCTGAATTTAACACCAGTATGAAATAAAAATGAATAAAAACCATCAAAACCAAAGAGACAAGGTCATCCATTTAGGGATAAATGGATGATAAATAGGGATAAGATACTCATTTTATAATGAACATGATTATGAATATAGCTGTGAGACTATATTTTGGATAAAATTCAGCTATATAGAGTTTCAAGATCACTGTTTTAAGGTTTTTCAAACAACTCTGATCACAAATTTTCACTGGATAAGACCATCCATCCATCCATTTTCTTACACCCTGGTCCCTAGTGGGGCCGAGAGGTGCTGGTGCCTATCTCCAGCTAACGTTCCGGGTGAGAGGCAGGGTCACAGGACAACACAGACATGACAAACAACCATGCTCACACACTCACACTCTCACCTAGGGAGAACTTAGAGAGACCAATGTTTTTGGACTGTGGGAAGAAGCCGGAGTACCCGGAGAGAACCCACGCATGCACAGGGAGAACATGTAAACTCCGTGCAGAAAGACCCCGGGCCGGGAATTGACCCAGGACCTTCTTGCTGCAGGGCAACAGTGCCGCCATCTGCGCTACTGTGCAGCCCCTGGATAAGATCATCTACATAATATTTTAGTCTTTCTTTGTTTGAAAGAGAAAAGGCAAGAAAAGGCATAAAGATTGCATCAAATTTAAACTACAGCTCCAGTTTTTTCGTTTGCAGTTCTGACATTTTTCATTTCTTCTACAAAAATTGTTGGTCAATCTTTTTACACAGCCTGAGACCGACAGACAAACACTATGCATTTTTAATTCTGGCAGGAAAAATAACTATTTTTGCTGATGATTTGTTAGATAAACCATCTACAGTATATTTTACTTTTTAACTGCCCTACTTCTTCTTTGTTCTCTGAATTTAGCTGTTGTTTCCTTCGTTCCCTTTTTTCCTTTAGTCAACAAGCCTTTACAAAAAGTTAAATTGAGCTAAAAGTAAACATTGTGTGAGATTGTGGAAACATACAGCTATGCATGTTGTTTCATGGCAGTTTCTTTTAAAGTTATCATTCTATTCTGTTAGCTTAGAAGTTGGTAAGGTTTTGAAATAAGTTCTTAAGGTATAAGAATTTAAAGGGCAATTATTATGTAAAATCAACTTTGAGCTTTACGTTCTAATGTTAATTCCTTATAAAAAAACATACCTGAAGTGTTGCTTTGATTATTACATGTATTCTTGAGAAACCCTTAAATTTCCTGTGGCAGCTATTTAGCCTAAACAAATATTGTCACTTTCCTTTGTAATGTTTCTGTTCCACATACTTGTCATTTTGTTTATTGCTGTTTAAAAATTCTTAATACTTCTTTGCTCCCTCTGCCATTCCTGTGGTTCAAACAAAAAACAACTTATTGAATATCTTATTTTGTGGTCATGTTAACAATTCTCTCCTGAATCCAAAGAGAGAAACCACCGAGATGCTTCAGATACAGCACTGAAGACCCCAAAGCCTCAGGTTCAGTATAACCTCCCCGGATAGAAAGAGGAGGAGAAGGCTGAAAATCCTTCCTGTCTAGGGAGGTAAGGAGCTGGCTGAACTCAGAGGAGAAACTTAGTTCAGAGAACGGAAACTGCCTTACCCAAACATAACAATTTTCTCAGACAAAAGTCAAGTGATTAGAGAAATTGCTCCACCAATCCAAACTCACTATTTATTTCAAACAGGTTTACAAAATATATAAGAGAACAAGCAATCAGTGGTACAGAGAAAAACATGTGCATACATAACTAAGAGCAAAATTATTTATTTACCACTACTTCTAGTTTTATAATTCATGAGACTCACACTTTAATATAGAAATAAACATACATGTAGCCATTATTATCATTACAATGTACTATGATGGAAAAGGCAGATAAGCATCCATTTTTGATTAAAAATAATATTCCTTTTTTCCTACCAACTGATGCATTCTCATTGTACTTTGTTACATGCTTCTGAAGTAACAATTGTGTTTCATTTATTTCCTTTCAATTATTATTACATCTCCATGCATAAGAGGCTTTGAAGTAATGATGCAAAACAGAAAAATCATGTGGGAATGAAATATTAGAAAACATTACTTCATTTCTGAAATGAATGGCACACTTCTTAATAATACAAGTTGCGATGCTTGCTCCACTTTGTGATGCTAAACAACCATTGAGGTTGAGAGCGAACACCCACCAGATGTTGGGAAGTGGCTGTAAATAAGTCTGCCTAGCAACTTTGGCCGGCAGCCAGACATAATTTAAAGTCGGTGTATGTGTGGAGATGAAAGAGTGTAAGTGGCTGGTTAACAACTGGGCTTGGCCAGCCATTGCAGCCTGAGGGCAAAAACATGAGTTCGCTTCTGGAGAAGTGACAGATGTAAAATAAGATAGATGGAGACGGAAGTGATAGAGGAACGAGGGAAAATGGCAGCAAGGTAAAATGATGAATAATGTTTGTCACTGAGCCACATTTCCTGCCTTTTTACAAAGCAAAAAGGGGAGCCTCTGTAGCATAAAGAAAGAAATAAATTATAGGGAAAACAAAAGTTCTGCTTGAACTGGTGAGAGAAGTAAGGTGTGTATAGAACAGACTACTTTTAAAAACACCCACACTTTTTCCATTGGGGCTCGGTATCAAACGGATCTTTTTCTGAAGGTTAAATACAAGAAACTGACTACCAAGACCGGAGAAAGTAGCAGCAGAAGAGACCAAAGAAAAAAAAAGAAAAACATCTTGCCTGTGTTTTCCCCATAAATGTTTGTCTCCATCTTCCACTTTTGTTTATAACTTATAGAAGCAAAATCCGACATGACAGAACAATAAAATACCATTAGAACGAAAAGAACAGAATATAGACATATGATTCATAGTTAATACAACTGATATAAGTCACACTGATCACTGTCTCTGTGGATAACAGTTGCTAATCAAATCACAGAGATTTGCCAAGATTTGAAAGCATATTTTCAGGTTACCCTTAAAAGAAGAGAAATGTGTTAGTTCATTTTTTAAACAAAATAACCGGAATTTATCAAAAAAAACTCAAAGAAAAATGCCTTATATGCAGTTTGAGGTCATTTTGATGGATGGAAATTGGTTTCAGTGAACTAATTCAATGAAAATCACTAGTACCTGTTGTTGCCTCCGAGACATTTGAAGGGTTTAAATTATTCATAAACATAAATGCACAAACATTCATAATATAGTCAAATTTATCCACAAACTCAAGACGACATCGACTGGAATACAAATGATGACCTCCCGTCTGCAGAGGATAAAAAAAGAAATAAATGCAGTCTTTGCTGTCACTTAATGACAGCCCAGAACTAGTTCTACGAAACCATCAGGCTGTTAGGATTTTAAACTTCTGTACTCATTTGAATTAATTGGTTGTCATTAATTCAATGACATTAATGACATTGAAAACTCCAGAGGTCTTGAGTTTTCAGGAGAGAAAGACATGAGATCCAATCTAAACTAATAATAGCTTAAGAAACTTACAAATGGTTTAAATCTTGAAAGCACTATGAAAGGTAGATAAATGCTGGGTCATACATTTTTTTTCGGTTTCCATTTCTTGTTGCTTATCTGTCTATCTTGGCCATTAACATTGTTGAAGCTTAATTTGAAAATTTTAATATATGGCATATACATATTTATTAATTTAACAGCATCACTGTTGTCAAATTGTTTAACTAAGTGACTCAAATTTTTAAACTAATCATGACTAACAATGTTATATATCTAAACTCTACAGAGTCCATCCATAGAAACTGAGGATGTGTGTGTGCGCTCTCACACACACGCCCCCATGCATGCCCACACACACTTCTGTCTGCGACAGCTCTCAGTAACACTTTTGGCTTGCTCTGAGTTTGTGCTGTCCTTTTCATCACACACCACTTCAGCCTTTCAAAACTCATTAAAAAGTCAAGTATTAGCAGCGCATTGCAGTGTTTAATGTGACAAAAGTGCTACCTTGTCGTCTGGAAATTATAATATCTGATCTGAATATTGTCAAGATTGTAGGAATTAGGTAGCTGCTAAAGTGCAGGAAGGTGAAATGTAAGAAAATACTTCATCAGTAGACTATGCAGCACCGTACAAAAACTTTTGTCAGTATTCTATAGGTCTTCCTGAGGACTGGATTTTTTTTCCATGAATGAAAACATCACATTTCCAGAGGTCTTGAGTTTTACTTTAAGAGATCTCCAGAAATAGCTATTTTTTTTCCAATTACATTTTTTGTCCAAGAAAAAAGCACTACCTGTGCTATACATTTTTCATAGGACATGAGGGCATAAACATTTTGTTCTAAGATCCCAATTTGGCCTTCACAATCAAATTTTGCTTCGTTTGTTATTTTTTAACTGGTTTTCTGAAGGTAGAAAACCTTCAGAAAAATAGAATATTCCTCTATTAAGCATTCTCATCTTGAGTCATGTTATGCTCAGCTGTTTTGGCTGAGTATCACTCAAGTTGTACTTGCTATTTTAGGAAGGTAAAACCTGTGATTGTGTAAGTAAAATCATTGTTCAGAAAATTAAATGGTTCCCAATTTTCAGCATTATTCCGACTAAGGTTTTGTTTTCCTTTTGCTCTACATCTGCAGTTTATAACCAGGATTTTCTAATTTTCTTTGGCACAAGGCACTGAGGCTGTTGCATCAGGTGTTGTAGTTTTCCAATCCTGTTATTTCTCATGTACAGTAACCATTACAGACTTTAAGAGAGGTAATATAGTTTCAGGTAATATCACGGTGCCTTTTCCACCCCTCCCTTTCTGTTTTGGCACAGTGTTACAGTCATTAAACTTCATTACAGGGACAGGGTTTGCTCACACAGAGGTGTGTGTATGGATGTGTGCGTGTTGCGAGGGACCAGAGTGAAAGATGGGGTGCCACCTGCAACTTCACTGTGGTCAGCACACACACACACACATTCGCATTAATGTATTTAAAAGGAGCATAAAACCAGCCTAGAGACACAAAAAGCTTTGCAGAATGTCTCCAACATTACACCACTACTGAGATGTGTGCTTACTGAGCTACATCCATTTTCCTTAACCTCAATATGGTTTAAACCTTTAAACATTTTCTGCAGAACAGCATTTTAATTCTTTTTTCCCCCCATGACATCGCCAAGCCATATTCATTGGTGAGCTTCATTAATGGATGCACTACAACCATGTAGTAAATCTTGAGCAGTAACTATTTATAAAGGTATTGGTAGATTATAAAAGAGCTAACTGTGCAATTAAATGACAAATCTGTCAAATTATGAGTTAATTATTGAAAATAAGACGACTCAAGGTGATTCATGTAAAACCTGCTAGTGAATATGAACAAATTAGAAAATTGTCCAGTTACACACAGACGGTTCTTTATTTCCATTGGTGATTTTTCACTTGCAACATTTAACATGAAGATATTACAAGAGCATTTCAATATTACTATTGTCAAAAGGCATTTTTAATCTAACAAGCCAGCCCCATTGGAACACAGATTACAGCTGCATATTATATCGTATTATAACTTAATGACACAGGCAAGAACACAACTCTCTGGTGCCGACTGCTCTTCGCTTAATTTTTTTGTGTCTCAATGACCTTGCTCCAGCCTAAGTCTCAGAAATGTTTCACCCATATTCTTCTTCAAGGTCTCTAAGGTGAGCTGACCAGCTGCTCCTGGATGTTTCAAACACAAGACTGAAGATCAGAGGCTGCCTCCAAGTTCTGGAACGGATTGTACCTACATATTAGACAGCCTCCTTCACCGTCTTCTTTTAAATACTTTTAAAAAGATCATGATTTTTATTCCTCTGGCATTCAACACGTCCTTTGTTTATTCTTTTACACAAGTTACTGTGTTGTTTTCCGCCCAGTTCTTATTTTTTCTTTGACTGTACTTAATATGTTTTTTTACATATCTTTGAAAAATTTTAGGTAAGTTTACATGCACACGTAAAATGAGACAGACTGAAAAAACCCCCAAAACATTCAAGCTTCTTTGCCTCTTCTCTGTGGTAGGAGAGAGCAAGTGCGAGGGTGTGAGCAGTGGATACACCAGATTGATTAACAGTGTTAAGATACTCCTGACATTAAACCTTTGATAAAACATGGATAGGGCACTGTAAATGTGTGAGTCTTAAAAATTTAACTTTATGCTTAATATCTTTCTGAATTTACTGCATCATTGACTCACAATTGAAAAAAAGACAGCTATACACACACCTTTACAACAACACATCCACACTCAGAGCACACTTTTTGTCACACTTTGCTCTTTCTAAGTTCTCGACTTTTTCAGTATGTGACAGAAGAAGAAAGCCCTCTCACTTGTCACCAAAGTGTCTCACCTGCAGGTGTGATGTCACATACAAGCAACAGCTGTATAGCTATTAAGTGCTAATTCAGTGCACCACAGTGTGCGACAACCTGGCTGTTTATGTGTGCCTATCTAAATGTTTTCCTGTGTGTGGGCATGTAGGGGTGTGTGTGTGTGTGTGTGTGTCTCAACACTTCTTTTACCTAAATTGCCAGATGGTGCACTATAACTGCTCAAAGCCAGACTTTGTAGAAGTTGCAAAAACCTGAAATATCTTGCTTTGTATACATACTTATGTACCAATATGTCTAATTTTGTTTTGAATCAAGCTTCGTTCTTTGAATACTATGACGAGCATCAATAGAACCATTTCATTTTGAGTCACCCAAGGTTATAGGTCTACATTAAAAACAACAATATCCACATTTTCTTTACCAAACTTAAATACCAATTTAAGTTGTTTTTTTAAATAATTTAGCTACATTAATTGTTACATCTATTGGTTAATTTTGTTAACATGTTAAAAGTGTTTATTAAAAATTGGAATATGATATAAAAAAGCACTAATATAGAAATGGTGATCAGATTGATAGAGAAAGGAATTGGCATGTGCCTAAAGTCGTGTTTCTTCTAACTGGCTGTGTGACAACAACAGGCACTGGCAGTAAAGAGAAAGTATAAGTGATGGATGATTAGCATAAAACTCAGGAAACCAGCCATCTCCACCTTTATTGCTTCTCTCATCCTTCATTTCAATCCAACAGAGCCAGTTTGCAACTAGAAATAAACAAACATTAATAACTCAAAGACTCTTCACACCTGCTTTTAATAATGCCACACTCTTATTATTCCCAATATATTTATTCTTGAACACAATCATCTGGATGTCTGAAGTTGGCACTTCCAACTTTCTATTTCCAAGAGAGCAGGATGAACTACTAAAGTATCTAAAATGTACAAAGGGAAACATATCAAAAA
Source organism: Xiphophorus couchianus (assembly GCF_001444195.1). Taxonomy (NCBI): domain Eukaryota; kingdom Metazoa; phylum Chordata; class Actinopteri; order Cyprinodontiformes; family Poeciliidae; genus Xiphophorus; species Xiphophorus couchianus. Next base: position 8,016,041 of record NC_040239.1, read on the forward strand.
ATTTAAATCTTTGCATCATAAAGATAAAAAAATGCTTAATTTGTTATGATTACAATTTAATTATAGTACTAACTTTTCCTTTGAAAGAATTATACAGGGCAATGTAAACATTTTGGTACAACCACACAGCGTGTTGTAAAAGTACACATGCAATACACAGAATTTCGTATTTTGTAAAACCACAATGACAAACAATACTAAGATTCATAGAGAGCACATAATCCTTGCCATCTACATGAGATTGGAGAATATTTAGTCTTTTTGAGGCTTCAGTCGTGTCTACTGTGACATCATGCATCAGTTTTTATAACAACATGTATGACAACCAATACCTTTCACACACACAACAAGAAAATCTTCTCTGCAGCATGACACTACCAACACTATGCTTCACAGCTAGAACGGGTGTTCATGTAGAGTTTTCTATGCGAGCCAATAAGAAATAAATGATGGTGATAGTTTACTTTCAACAATAGCTTTCCTCATACCACAATGCATACAGGACAGATTTATAGAGACCACAAATTATAATTCTTTCACATGGGTTATGGGTCTCTATTGACATCGTCACATCACTAAATATGCAAGACTTTGTGTTGGTGTGTAAATATAAATGAAATCTCAGTAAAATTCATTAAAGTTTATTGTTGCACCTCAATAAAATTTGAAGAATTTCAAGCAAATATTTAATAATGCAAATGTCGAAATTTTTTTCTTTCAACTTTTGTTGCATATTTTTAAGCACAATCAAATTGTTTTGTGATCAAACTTTTCCAATAAGGGCTCACCTTTAAGCAGCTCATATTTCTAGGAAACTAAACTCTGAAGCCAACAATGGCTTACATTAAATGTGCAAGAGCAGTTTTGCTTATCTGTGAGTTGGTGTACTTCCTTTTGTTTAATTTCAGGATGAACCAGAAGGCAGTAACGCTACACTAGCCATTTTGTTCTCTCTAATTAAAGTGGGTATAAGTGTGACTTTAAAAGTGCTGGATACATGATCTGTAATCACTAATAATCTAATCCAAAGCCACAGCTCAGTGTCAGTTACGTTGACCTCATTAAATAAGAGCTACGCTTTAAACAACCCACTAAGATCATATCGCCTGAAAGGTAATAAGAGAAGCTCTTCCCTAGTGGTTATCAATAGTCATTTAAACAGAAATGTCACAACTGTGAAATATTATAAGATTTAATCCTAGAGATTTTTGGTAAACAAAAATTGTAGAGAACTCAATGTGCATGGAATCCCCGGTAGGTTCACTGCTGATCATGTCTTAGCTGGATTTGTTTAGATTTCATCACAATATGACCCCAAAGGATAGAATTGTGTTTACATAGATACTATTTCAGTTATATTACTATTTCTACAGACAGTATGCAGCCACAATGATAGTAAAGCAAGAATCCATCTTATTTACCTTGCACATGTACACCTTAATATGCAAACCATTGATGCTAACATATTTCTGCAAACATCAAGTTGATGTATTTCATCAACTTGATGTTTGTATTGGAACAAATAATAATAATTAAAATAAAAATCAGTACACCAATGTAAATTTGTTAAATTTCAATCTCACATAATTTGATAAAAACAATGAACATTTTTTACAAGTACATTGATTTGGGTGTGATTTTGAGTATCTACAGTATTGAAACAGTTCAAAAGTTGGAGTTACTTCAGAAGGTTGAACACAAATACCTTCAGCTTAAGGCGTTCTTTTTTTTAAACCAGTGGTGCTCGTAGTGGCAAGGGGAACAGGACTGTCAAATAGTCAACTAAATGTTTTTTTTCTAATTTGCATTTTTATGCAACATTTTATATATGTACCAACTATCATACCTTGCTTCTTCGTTTTTTGTGATGGCGAAGTTACAGAAAAGTTACAGTAGCTTCAACTAGCTTCATATGGTTGCTAGCAACAGCAGCAATTTATCTAATTAGATAAGTAGTACTTGTGCACCTTAATATCCAAACTACGTACTTGTATATCTAACTAAAGTCCAAATGCACAGTACTTTAGTGTTTTAGCGCCAGATGATGAAATGGAAAAAGGAATTTAGCAAGTTAGCTGCCAGTTACCCTCTTCCTTTGCCAAAAGTGGACCAACATAGTAAAGACAACACACCCGCCTGTTATAAAAATAGATGCCATTTCCAAATATGCTAGATAGTACTGAGAAACATACATAGTCATTTTAACTCTGACCACAAAATGGAGCTCATGCTGATTTGCTGATGTCTGTTTGCTTACCACATGATCAATAGATTCTGTACTGAAAATGAAATTTAACTTTATTTTGATAAAGTCCGCCAGAAACAGTCTTTACAGACACCTAGGAAAACACTGAATACCATCTAGCAAATAGACATCATACATATTACAGGTAGATGATTGTTCAGTAATGACTTGGCTCATGCTTTATGCTCATCAGTAATAATTACTGGCAAATATTCCTTTTATCTATTTGTTTCTCCCTTGCTAGCTTTTATATTCTTTTTCTCATTTTAAACAGCCATCCCAGCTTGATCTTTTTTAGTGTTCTTCCTCCCACTGACTGTCACCCATCTATCTCTTTGTTTCTCTATCTTAGCTCCTGTCACACCCCCTGCCTTTGCTCTCCCCCATCCGCCGTCTCTTCCTCACCTAATCCTACCCTATCTCACAACAGCAAGCTGGTAATCCTACATTTCCTTTCATGATCGCATACTCACTTGCGTACTAAAGGACACAGACACACACATGCGCAGGTGACAGAGTATGCATTTGCTTTAACAAAGAAGTACAAGTGCTCCAATATATTTGTCTGATCAGAAACTAAGATTGCTTTTTTCAGTCAGGTAGTACTTTACAGAGAGTGCTTTATATTACAGGAAGTTCAGTGTCTTTATATACAAAAACCAAAATGATTTAACACTAGAATAGATTGAGCGTAACAAATACCTGAAAGCTTTCTATGGCACAACAGAACTTTATCTCAATGAAATATGTTATCCCACAAACAATGTGGCCACTAGATCATTTCTGAGTTCATACTACACTACATTTGTATGCAAATACAGATACCAAATACACATTCGGGTTACTATATTATAGTATAAAACATGACAAATGCAACATAGCAGTAAAAGAGAAATGCCATCACAATATTTGTAAATTTTTAATTCTCTTTCTTTCTCTCTGAGAAAAAGGTGCAAAAATGTTTTATTCTCCAAAATATACGACACCAGACTTCTTTGGTTTTGAAGTTGCCTTCTCTCTGTGAAACCAGACAAAATGATTCATTTTAGGCTTAAAAAATATGAAAGTTCTGTAACATATAATGTTTCCAGTAGCAAAGGATAGTCCGCAGTTCAGTTTTTTCACAAGTTTCTGAGAAAGCCAACACACTCCAGTGACTCACGTCACATTTTTATTTTATGCCATACATGTCAGAAAGTAGCACCCAGAAGGTTATTATTTTCTAAATTGGTCCAAAAGCATGTCAATCATTTTGATTTGCTTCAAGCATTTAGCATGTGGAAGTGAGGGAATCTGTCTGTTAATACAGCTTGTTTGCATAATTTAGCATAAAAACAATATTTAGTCATAGGTGAAACATTTGAATATTACTTTCATAAAATCTACAGTAGTGAGGGATGTATTGAGTCTTATAAGTGCAACTTCAAACAAAAAAATTGCAATGTTAGAGCATTATTTAGATATCTTCCTAACCAATTGGAATATCAGGTGGATATAGACATTTTGATGTGGGTATACATATTTCAATGAGTGATTTTGACATTTTAAGAGAAAAAGTCAGTGACATAGCTTTGTTTTCATCTCCAAAAGTTAAGAAATACAATATATTTTTACTCAACTTTTAAATGTTTATATGCAAATTTAAGATAAAATATCTGCAAATGTGACTGCAGTCCTTTAGTATTTTGAGGGTATTGTGAACATACTTTTAGTGGAAGACTGAGTTGCAGTGTCACAGTAATGAGCAGGCTTACTGTCAATAACTAATGTAACATTTGGCTTAAAGCAGTGTATTGCAAATAAGCAGCTTTCAGTCAGTCACTACACAACAAACACAAAGTTAAGTCCAATGGCTTTAAACTAGGCAGAAATCCCATTACTATTCATTTATCCATTTCCATCCCTCCTATGGCAATGTAAGCCATGGTTTTGAACTATGGGGGGGAAAAACCATTATCATCTATCCATGTCCCTTTCCATTTTCATGTCAGCCTCATTTCATTTTTTTTTTACTTCTTTCCCTGACATTCCCATGGCTTGGAACCAAACTGAAATCCCATTTATTCATACATCCATCTCTTCTTTTTCCCATTCATGTTCCACATATCTGCATTGCCTCATCTGATGGCTGGAAGCCAACTTATCTATTTATCTTCATGTCCATCCATCTTCTCATTCCTCTGTTCTTCTTTCATAGATCCCAGATCAGTGAAAAAATGACTTTAAGAGGGTTATTTAGGGGACTTAACATGTCCAATCTGGAAATATTTTGTAAGGTTGTGCAGTGCTTTTGAATAGTCCCCTTATTTTTGTTTTTTGCATTAGTTCAAGAAAGCTTGCTCTCTTACCCTATAGCCTATACTTGATATCCAATTTATTATAGCGCTGCCAACTAAAACAAAATGTATTTTGTTGGTTGCAAACCCGTTGATTGATTAATTACTTCCAATTAAGAAAAAGCAGATAATCTTTTTTAAACTGATGCAAGTCTTTAGATGTTTAAATAAAAAAAAATTAACTTTTTATAGAATACTGTTATCTTCAGCTGAGACAGAACGTGTTTCCTCAACTGCTGACTTATTGATTTTATTTAATGTTTAACGTGTTTTTCTGTGCATCTATCTGCATTTCAGCTTAGGTGTTGTATTTTTGACTGCAAAATATTTTAAATGGAGAGTATGTAAAAAAAAGCATGTGCTATCTCTTAATTTGAGGAGAGTGAACATTTATCTGCAGCCTCCTCCACACTTACTAGCACTCCTGGTGTAGATGAGGAAAACATCATGAAACAGAAAAGTCTAACACCAAAAATCTGAGAAAAATACAACTTAGAGTACATTTATACAGTGAGTAGAAGAGACAGTCTTTGACTTTCTTTGATTGATTTTGTTTTGGATCATTATCCTCTTGAAAGATCTAGTTATGAACCGCTGGCAGTTTCTATATTAAAAAATAAAAATTAATATTTTTATTTTAAATATCCTGTTTTTTCAGAGTTTGTTGTATGTGCAGCAATGGTTCCAGAATCTTTGGAAGAGAAACAGGCACAAACTCTTTTGGACATTTTGTAATCCCAAGCTGCTACTCTTTGCTATAGTTATCCAACAGTGACCTTTGAAGACTTTTTCTCCTCTTACCATCCTGCCTGTTGTGTGGTGGAAGGAAAGATAAATGTGGATTCTTATGCAGCTTAGAGGCCATTAAAAGTTTGTAATAGAAATCGACCACTGTGTTGAATCAAATGTATACCCAGTGAAATAAGTAATCACAGGTTAAAGTTACAAGATAAACTTACCAAAAACAAAGAAATAATTGGGGATTGGATTTTTTTCACTACACGTAAATGTTAGGTGCAGAGTTTGTCCCAAAGTCCAATTTGTGCACAGCGTGCGTTAGATTTTGTAATTTCTACTAGACCCTGGTCTGGAAGTATTCTCTGCAGATATCTTTGTGTGACTGAGCTGATGTAAGCAACAATGGCCTAAACTCTCTCACCTTCAATTAACTAACTTTTGCCAAAAAGTTGAAAAGTAGTGCTGTGATATGGTTATAATTTTGGTGAATTAAAGTTAAAGTTTTACTAGGAATTAAAGGAATTCAAGTTTTACTAGTAAACCGTTTTTGATTTGTTTCGTTTAAAGGAATTCGATTTATACAAAACTACAACATCAAGGCATTGCATTGAAAAAAGTTGATTACATTTATGCTCATGTTAGTTGTCTGATTTCAGTGGAGGGTTTTTTCGTACCTACCAAGCAAACACTTTCTGTTTTAAGTCAGAAATGAATCCACATTTTCCAAAAACTTTGGGTGTTTTTCAGTTAATGAACTGAAAAAGCTCCAGAGGCAGCACTGGGACCCAATGTGCAACTCTACATTTTAATTTTATATTATGATGGTTAATGGCTCTTAAGAGAAACATTCCAGTTTGTCTCTTGCAACTTTTTGAAACAAGATAAGATGTTTTTTCCTGTAGTGACTAAAACCATGACAATCATGCATTGCTTCTTTTACCCATGTCAGCTAAAGAATTGTTTTACAGTGTTAAAATGCCACAATAGCATTGTAACGCTTCTCTTCTTTATAAATGTTAACACAAGACTGTGTGTGATCTCTTCTTCCAAGGCATTGTTTAAACAATTCACATGCTTTTTGACTTTTTTAACCCAAAGGCAGCATACACGGCATCTGCTCTCATTCAACAGTTTGTACATTTGTTTGCTTCTGCAAGCATGCGTAGCTCCAGATATGCATGTGTGTGTCATCCATTGAAGTGCTCACAAGTGTGTGTACAACTCAAAATGAGATGTGCACGAGTCCCTAAAGTGTGCTTGGCAGCATTGTGTTACATAACCCTTAATTATAACTGGAGAGGAAATGTGACAGCTTGTGACCTAATCCTTAATACATGAATTACATTTATACAATTCATATGTGATTGTGAACGCATATGCGCGCGTGTGGGGGTGTGTGTGTGTAGCAGGGTGTGTAATCTTAACATACCAATTAAAAAAAAATTGACAGTGATGCAAACACATGCCTCAATTTGGAAGTGTGACGGCTTGATAATGTTACAAGGGGACTTTTGAGTGCGGGTGAATTTGTGTGTGTTTATTTGCAAGTCAGTGATAAAGTAAGATTCTTGGAAATTTGCACAAATGTGTGTGTCCCATTATTTTTGTGCTGATTGACAGATCTATTACTGTGGAAGAGTAAGCTATTAGAGGCCTTGAAAAAGCACGTACACACACACACACATGCACCCCATCAAGCAAATGTGATTAAAGCTGAGGAACATCCTTTATGTGCCTGGGTTTATCTGGAATATGTGTGGTGCGACTAACAGAATATGAAAAGCTGACACTTGGCTTTTAAGGCACTTGCTAATGTGGCCTTTGAAGGTTTTTCATTTCTGAGCGCGTACACTTGAATAGCACCTTTTCGTTTCAACGTGCCCAGTGCAAACACTTATCACCATATTCACACATTCACCTACACGTTTGTGCGTTAAGAAGTCCATATAATAAAATATTATATCATGGCGACCTTTTCCACACAGGTATCATCCTATAATGGTTTTTAAATTATCCCTATCATCACGTAGCGCTTCTTCACCTTTAGAGTCAAACAGAGCAGGTGACCTGGTGTTATGCTATTGGAATTTGAGCTTTCAGACATAGAGCCAGCACTCCGAAGTTAGAAGCTTGAGAACAACTCCAGTGCCCTGCTATGCAGATTTCCTCATTCATACAGAAGGGGGTTAAGCTTCAGCTATGATAATCTGCACAGTTTCACAAAAACTGTGCAGCATGATAGAGGAGCAGTCTTGCAATGGAGAGGTTGTGTGGAAGGGGCATATGTTTACTTATACTAATGTCCAGCTAGATCTATTTGTAACTGTCTGAACCCTCAGAAATCACAGCATACAAACGCTAAAGGCTTACTCTCTGTTTTCCCTTGTTTTACTGGATATTGCCTCATTTTCCTTTATTCCCCAACTCTACACCTCTCCATTTTTCTCTATATTTCCATTAATCCTTCCACCCACTATAGCCCATTAACCCCAGGTTCACAGAACGTCAAAATGTGCACCTTAATGTTTTCCTCAACTACTGCTGCTTTTCTTTGGGATAGATGGGTGAAAACATAAGACGACAGAATGATGCAAAGCCAAAACATACCATAAGAGTTATGAGAACTTGGTCTTGAGGAGGAAAGCAAAACGTGCGAAACGGAATGAAAGAAAAAGGAAAAAAGTGTTACGGTTGTGATTTCCCAGCACTCTCTTATTGGACAGAAGGCTTGCTGTCTCCCTTTTGGAGAGCAAAAAATAAGCTGATTAACACAGCAACCAGGGGCACAATGGACAGTGGCCCATTTTCTGTAGGAAAAACAACTATCACATTTTAAGTAGAAGGAGGAGATGTTTGACACATTTGAAAAGAGGGAAGTAATTCATTACCTGATTTAGGGAAATAATTTTTTTGGTCCCTGCTATTAATCTTAACTGATATACATAGACTCTGATGTTTGTTCCTGAAGCACACAGCCTTAAGACATCATTTATTCCTGTTTGCACTAAGCTGCTATTCTGCTGTATCTCACCCCCTCTGCATTATCGAATAATTGGAAGTGAAGAGAATCAAGAGCCTGTAGTCAGTTACACCGATTAAATGTAAGACTTGCCTCCAGCTTATTGCCAGTCATGTCAGTCATAACTAGGACTGCGTCTTCCCACTGAAAGCCCCATCAGACAGAAATAATGTAGACAAAAGCCTTTCAAATTTCCACAGGGTTTGTATGTAAAATAACAAAAAATATAAAAAAATAATAATTTGATAAGAGGTACAACACTAACTTTGAAAACTATTGTGAAATTCTTATCTATGGAATAACCATGGAGCAAAAAACATTTGAATGGCTGTTTCAACAGTACCAATTTACATAAGCGTATTGCTGTCACAAGAAAATAAGTTTCTGAACACCATAATGTTATAACGTGTTAATTGTATTGTACAAACGCAAAAATATTATTGTACAAACGTGATAATTATATTGCATAAATGTGATAATTTCTTCCAGATGATGGCAGTAATGTGATAGGAAGAAGTTGGAATAACAGGTCACTTTGTAATACATATGAAGAGAAATGAATGGTTAAAAATATGGACAGCACTTGTTGCAATTTCTATGGAATCTATGTCATAGGCATCTAAATGCCACATGAAATTAGGTCTAAGACTTATGCATCAGCTGTCTCCTTTGCCTTTGTTCCACAACATAGAAGTCAACAAAGCTAAGCAGACAGAGAACACTTTCACCTCATTGTGCATTTTTATTGGGAATATTTAAAACAAGCATAGATCCTGGGGTTCTGCATATCTGCATATCTTTGGGCAAACTCAATGAGAAAATGTTGCTAATGTGCTAACTGTGGTGTAATCTGACAAGAAGTTGATCCCTTTTTGCAAGATATGGAAATGATCCATTTGACACATCAAGCCTCAAGCCACATTTTACTTGGGGGAAGATAAACTGCGACTCATAATGTTTTTGTTTTTTTTAATAGCATCATTCTTAAAGGATATTCTTTTTACTTTTGCAGTTATTTTTCTAACATTTTAGAGACAAACTTTTGTCCCTCAACTTCTAAGTTTCACCGTAATGGAATGCCTCCAGCCAAATATCAAAGACTATGTGTTGGCCATTTCCACTTAATTTTGGTAAGTTGCTCTCAGTTTTTTCTTATTTTAAAAATTCAGTTTTAAAGTAATGTCTGGATTTAATATCTGGATTTAATGGATTTAATCTCTATTCCTTCCCCCCCTGTCTCCAATGAAGTTTTTCTTGAAAAGTGTATTTGTTCAGAGTGACCTCCCTTTTCAGCTCAATGTTGCTGCTTCCCTTTGTCCGTCAGTCTCTCACACCGCCTTACTGAGTTTTTGTCATGGTGCCTTCAAATAGTGTGAAAAAATTTTAAGCAGCATTTCAGACAGGTGGCAACTGAAAGAGTAATGCGTTTCCAAGGAGTAATTTTATGCAAACACTTGTGTGTGTTGTGTATCTTTTAATAAATTAAATCAGAAAATATGTTTAAACTTTGAAAGAACTGTACTTTATTACTACTTTACAACTCATACCAATGCTCAGAATATGTGCAACACAATCTTGTTTTATGATGCACATGCTACACCAGAGGTATTTTACTTTTCATACTGCTGATAAAGACATTATTCCTAAAATTAATTCCTACATTTTCTGGATTTGAACTTAATTAACTAGAAAATAGGGCAATAACCTCCAGTTTAACATCACATTTTAATTCTCGTAGAAGTCAGGACCTGGATGTGGCAATTACAAGCTTATATAATCTTCAATTTCAAAAACCCAAGTTCAGTGAAACAGAATAGAACTGATTATACAAGAAAATAATGTTTGCATTCTATGTATTCAAATAGTAAAGAAACATTTTGACTTCTTGAGATTGCAAAGTACTACTGATTTAATGAGTTATATACAGTAAAAAGTAAGAAACATCAGGGAGCATTCTGTTGAGATTATTCCATCTTAAAGTTAAGAAATTCCCACTTTGAAGAACAGATGAAATGCATTAATATTTCAATTAATCTCAACTCTAGATTTAACTTATTCTTGTTCTCCATGTAAATTTTAGAACATTCATCTTTGAGCCATTATGTTCTTGCTTTGTGTAGCTAAAATCAATTGTTCCTCTCGATTCCAAAACTCTTGTATTGTAACAAGTGGAAATTGTGCAATGTTCCAGAGCACAACCTTCTTTGTAGAGTATATTGACAATAAACACACCACTTATGTGTCATTTGATTTAACCTAAGTGAAATATTTGTGTATGTTTTTGTCAGCATGATCATTGCTTGTATGACTTAGAACTAAATTCAGTAGAGTGCTTGTTGAAAAGGAAGCAGTTCTACGTTATTCTTTTCCAAATATACATCAGGCTTTTTAAGGTGGTCAATTTGAAAAAAAGAGCTTTGTCAACGGTTTCATACGTTTTACGCTAGGCATAGCAAGTTAAAAGTAAGACATTTGATATTTTGTTTATTTCCTTTATGTAACATGGAAAATAAGAGGAGAAATATGTCTCTTTGGGGAATCTGCAAATAAAATTTAAATGGTAAACAAGTGAAAATTATAACAGCTAAAAGTCACTAGTAGTACTAGTAAGTTGTAGTATTCAGAGGGCAATGTGTAAAGCAGGGAAAATATAGTCCCATCAGCAATATCTGATGAAAAAGCTATGAAAAAAGGGTGTGTGTAACTTTAAAAGAAATCATTAGACAAAATGACTAAACTTAAAACGTCTTTTGAGAAGTTCATTCAGCATCCAACAGATAAAGTCAATAGAAGACTTGATGAGTGGTGTCTGTGAGAGGAGTGTAAAAGAGATGAAAGCTTCAGACAAGGACAGTGAGGAAGAGCAGAGGATGAGAGGTTAAGTGACATTATCATAGCTGTGTAAAGTGGAGGAGAACGAGATGAACAGAAGGATGAGAGCAGGGTGAGAGCGGAAGAGGCAAAAGAGGGAAGAGAGTCTGAGTGGAACAGAGACAGAGTAAGGCATGGTGAGAGGTGGAGAGAAGGTCACGAGGTTTGTGGTTGCAGAATGCTCCCTCTCATCGCCTGCTTTAATGAAAGAGTTTGGCCACTTAGTGTTCCAGGAGAGGAGATGACCAGGACAGGATGATGAAAATTATGAACCATGGAGCTTCAATATGTATGATATTCCAGCATTTCAGACTAACATGGGGGACAACTGGGCTTTAGAGAGCAGCACAATTCATATTTATCACACCATGTATTTATTAACTTGCTGAAACTAGCACAATCCACGTTTTGCAGACGACATTTCCTCAGGATATGACCAGCAGCTGTTCATTATGTTAAAAAATGGGGCTACTGTGCCTAAAATAGAAGCTGATGTTCAATGCATTGGTATTCCATAGAATTAGAATGACGTCCTTCCCACAGCTTCTCTCTTGTAGACAAGCTTCTCTCTTGCTTTGCTACTTGTCCTGTCAGTTATGTAAAACATCATTATGTGTTATACTCTTACTGTAAATCATGAATTAAAAAAAATACATCCTTGAAGTTTAATTTCAAAGCTGTTGTTCAGTTTGAATATATATCTAAACTGTGGTTTAAGCATGTCATAAACAATGACATAAACACTAACTTAATCTTCTGGTTTACAATAGCAACATATGCCACTTGCATCTTTTCTCTATTCTACATTATGAGAGTCTTTCAAAGGCTGCATTTGATGTTTTATCTTTATGTGTCCTTTGAAAGCTGCTTATGCCTTGAATATTCATTCCATTTTGCAACTTCACAGATATTACCCCTGTCCTCCACGTGACATTAAAGAGGCATGCTGACCACGTTTTCTACAATATCGGCCACTGATTTTAGGAAATGAATTATCAAAGTTATTACACTTGCCAAAAGTACGCAAACAAGCGACCAAAACACCAAAAGAATAGCGAACACTTCAATACTAACTTGAAAGCTGAAATTCTTTTTTTCCCTTGTGGTTCAAGTGACTTTGGTCACTTCTTCAAAAGAGCTGTAGTTGTGCATTGCCTGTAGCATTGCTTTATAAGTTCAAAGTTACCTCAGTATTATGGTATTATAGTACAGTAAAATTGTGTGATATATTGGGAGATTATTTTTTACTTCAAGAACTGTTGAGGACAACAGATCTGTTAATTGAGAAAGCTTTGATGTTTTATATGGGAGCTATGTTTTCATGATTTCCAAGTTCACATCACTGCATTGGAAAATGGATAGAGGAATTGATGTCTTCTTCACTTTGAGCAGAGCTTTGGCAAAAGAGTAAAGTGAGTACAGGGTGCAGTGGAAGAGATTCACAAATAGAGAAAAAAACATTTAAGTGGTATTCCTGAAACAGTTCATTTCCTCCCAACAAAAAAACTGAGTACCAAGTTTTTTTCCCCCCCTCACTCTGTAATAGTGCCACCCTCTGCATGAGCTCAAGTTGCTATGGCAATACTGACAAAAACTGTTCATTATACTGACATACAAAGGCACCAAGGGGAGCATCTTCTAGCATAAACACACTGCTGAAGTATAACTTGTGTATAACAAAGGCGGAATACACAGGTGCTCCACAGTAATGTGCAGAAGTTATCAGCCACAAACTTATGAATCTAGTTATTATGGGTCTTCATACATTTCAGAGCATCATTGAAAACATTTAAGCTAAAATCAGGAATATTAAAAGCACACAGTATACTTCATATCTCATATGAGATGCTGTAAAGCAGTGTTTTGCAACTCTGGTTGTTAGGGCACACTGACCTGCATCTGTTACAGCTGTGGCCTTGTTGCTTGCCACCAACTATCAATGTTTGAGTAGATTTCCCAATTGTTTGAGAATGTAACTCAAAATTTTCTGCCCCACACATGCTTACCTGAGGCAATATAAAAGAAAAAGTATGAACTTTGCATAAAGCAAGCACGTTAAAAAATCCAGAGAAGTAGTAAAAATACACGTTGAGGTGTGAAATATTTTAACGTTACGTAGAAATTGATATTTCAGGCCCACATGGTTGTGGGCCTTAAATATAAACAGCTATGACAACATAAATTCATGCATAAATATGTGTCATTTCACAAGGATGAACCCCTTGTGTCAAGTGAAAAGTGCATCTTGGAAAGTTTTCCAACAAGACAGAAGGAGACGGAAACAGTGGGAAGCAAGATAAGAGCCACTTGGTAGTACAATCCTAACTTGACTCCGTTTGAAAATCTAAACCTGCGGCTAGGAAAATCTCAAAGCTATTTTCCTTCCCTGTGTGTATCTGTTTGTGTATCTGTAAGTCAGCCCTCATGTTAAAGGATGCATTGATTAGGCGTGGTAAAATAAAAGTCCATTTCTGGATAGCTGTCGATCGAAGTTGTGGATATTTATTCTTCCTGAAAAAGGAAGAAAACTAAGATTTCTTTCAGCCAGAGGGATGCCAGAATTCAGAAAAAGATGTGCTGGTACGCAAATATTTTAACATAACTCAAAGATGCAAAGACATGCATAGAAAACACAAAGATGCAAAGACATGCATAAAAAACACTCTGTTTTGTACTGACAAAACACAGAGACATACACTGGAATGCAAACACAAACAGCTACTTAAAACAAGTGGACTCGGAGCGATCACCAAAGTGGAACCATACACATCTCAATAATCAAGGTAATTTAGACACACACAACAAACAGAAAACACAACCACAGTAAGTGCAGAAAGCAAAGGAACAACGATACACACATCCATATACACACAGCAGGTTTTGACAGGATGGCGCCCACACAGCCAAAACACAGACATGCAGATAGGCAAGCTGCAAAGAAAGAGACGGAGGTGGTGGAACGAGAGGAGGCACAAATAAAGAAAAGAGAAGAAAACAGAAAAATGGAACAAAGAAAGCAGAAGAGTGAGAATGAAGGGGGCAATGACAGAGAGGATATAAAAGAAAAAACAAGAGAATGAGACAATAAAAAGAGTAGGGATGTGTTAGATGAGCAATGAAATGATGAAAGGGATTTCCTCTGAAACATGTAGCAACCGTGAGTCAAACACTCTGTCCAATTATAGCGCTTCCTCAACAAATCAAACAACGCATCAATCCAGAACATAAATAAAAACAGAGATTGCTAGTGTTCCTGCACATTATTTCAACTTTAACTGCCTGTCTACATACAAGACTGTGATTGCATAAGCAACGATGCACAACTTCCATCTTATCACACATAAATCACAAAAATATGTAAATGTCCATGTGTCCACAGCCTGACATAGCAAACGAACAACACAGTTTTAGCCAGTGTCTCACAATTATCTTTATAAATAGTGAAGATTATGATCTGAAAAATAGCACCATGTTACGAGCACTTAGAGCCCGCCAATGAAAGAACCAAAATAAATAAATTTAATGACACCAGTCTCTCAGCATTGCAACTAAACTGTCTCATTCCTTACAGCAATATCCTTAAATCTACGTCCCAACTGTTCAGATGAGTGTTTTACTGCACTCCAGACACACCTTAGAATCACCTCATTGGAGCCATATTTGAGCTTCCTGAGGAAAGGAAATATGTTTGGTTGAAATTACAGCTCCATTTTTTAGCTCAGTAAATATGCTTGCTGGAAGAAAGATGATTGCGTGAGAAGAAACAATAACAGACTCACTTTCCAAATTAGAAACCACAACAAAAGTGCAGCAAAGGATTTTCAACGTTGAATTTGTTTCTATTAAACACCAGACAGGTTACGGAGACAAGTTGGCTATTTTATTCAAATCCAAAACAAGCACAACACATTGGCCACCAAGGACCAAAACTGGATGTTTTCTACTCTTTTTTTGAAAAACTCTGCATCTACATCAGAAACAGTGTGGCTGTGGCCTGAAACAAAAAGATGCATCACAACATGGTGGGCAGGGAGCCAAAATATACCTCAACAGCCCTCTGATAAAAAACTAGCACATTGTCATTATCAAGATGAACTTGTCAAGGGTTTCCAAAAATATGAAGAAAGTATGTTTTACTTTCAAATCATTTTTTTGTTGATGTTTCTTATTTTGTGTTTATACAGGTAATTATCAAGACACAAGGTGTCATTTTCAGAGTGACCCATTTTAAGTAGATTTATTAGACATGTTAAAAGATACTATTGTCGGTACCATTCATGCAGTCAATTGACTAAAAAATAAAACTGAAGATAAAAGATGGTAGCAATAAAACTTTAAGACAAGAATTATTGGTTTAGGTATTTTTAAACATGAAAAACAAGTGAATTCGTCATTTATACGGTTCTATGAGGGGCCGTTTAGGACAAAATTTACGTTTTGTCTCTCACACACTACCAAAAGGTCTCGCATACTCCAAAAAAATAGCCACGCACACTCCAAAAAATTACGTTTTGTCTCTCACACACTACCAAAAGGTCTCGCATACTCCAAAAAAATAGCCACGCACACTCCAAAAAATTACGTTTTGTCTCTCACACACTACCAAAAAGTCTCGCATACTCCAAAAAAATAGCCACGCACACTCCAAAAAATTACGTTTTGTCTCTCACACACTACCAAAAAGTCTCGCATACTCCAAAAAAGTAGCCACGCACACTCCAAAAAATTACGTTTTGTCTCTCACACACTACCAAAAACTGTCGCATACTCAAAAAATTAGCCACGCACACTCAAAAATTACTCACGCACATTCAAAAAATACTCAAATTGCGTATACACACACTACTAAAATGTCACACACACATTCACAAACGTTAACTTTCTCGCTCACATACACTACTACCAGCTCGCTCACATACACTACTACCAGCTCGCGCACATACACTACTACCAGCTCGCGCACATACACACAAACGTTAACTTTCTCGCTCACATACACTACTACCAGCTCGCGCACATACACACAAACGTTAACTTTCTCGCTCACATACACTACTACCAGCTCGCACACACACAGACGTTTATCTCTCACATACACAAGACTAAAGTTGAACACACACACAGTACTAAGACTCGTTTTATGTATGTGTGAGAGCGAGACTCTTTTTGAATGTGTGAGAGTTGTCACGGAAGAGGCGGGGCATAATTTTTGGATCAAACTGCGCATGCGTAGATCCTAAACTATAAGTTTCGATTGTTGACTCACTGTATGTTCTATTACTTAGTATATTTGTGCTTTTAAATATATATAGAACGTTTAACTTTCTTGTAGATTAAATGTGCTATAGAAATAAATGAATCTGATTGATTGATTAAAAATAGCAAAATTGCTGTAGTACAATCTGTCCACTGGGTGCCAGTATTACAGGAATTATTAACCGGCGCCAACTAGTGCCGAAGAAGAAAGAGTTTGCTATACCGAACATGGCTAACTCTAATTCGAAACGAGAGAGAATTGGTCAGGCAGCTGCCATTTTAAACAATTAGAGTAAATAAATAGCAATTTTGCTATTTTTAATCAATCAATCAGATTCATTTATTTCTATAGCACATTTAATCTACAAGAAAGTTAAACGTTCTATATATATTTAAAAGCACAAATATACTAAGTAATAGAACATACAGTGAGTCAACAATCGAAACTTATAGTTTAGGATCTACGCATGCGCAGTTTGATCCAAAAATTATGCCCCGCCTCTTCCGTGACAACTCTCACACATTCAAAAAGAGTCTCGCTCTCACACATTCATAAAGAGTCTCGCTCTCACACATACATAAAACGAGTCTTAGTACTGTGTGTGTGTTCAACTTTAGTCTTGTGTATGTGAGAGATAAACGTCTGTGTGTGTGCGAGCTGTTAGCAGTGTATGTGCGCGAGCTGTTAGCAGTGTATGTGCGCGAGCTGGTAGCAGTGTATGTGCGCGAGCTGGTAGCAGTGTATGTGCGCGAGCTGGTAGTAGTGTATGTGCGCGAGCTGGTAGTAGTGTATGTGCGCGAGCTGGTAGTAGTGTATGTGCGCGAGCTGGTAGTAGTGTATGTGAGCGAGCTGGTAGTAGTGTATGTGCGTGAGCTGGTAGTAGTGTATGTGAGCGAGAAAGTTAACGTTTGTGAATGTGTGTGTGACATTTTAGTAGTGTGTGTATACGCAATTTGAGTATTTTTTGAATGTGCGTGAGTAATTTTTGAGTGTGCGTGGCTATTTTTTTTGAGTATGCGAGAGTTTTTGGTAGTGTGTGAGAGACAAAACGTAATTTTTTTGAGTATGCGAGAGTTTTTGGTAGTGTGTGAGAGACAAAACGTAATTTTTTTGAGTATGCGAGAGTTTTTGGTAGTGTGTGAGAGACAAAACGTAATTTTTTTGAGTATGCGAGAGTTTTTGGTAGTGTGTGAGAGACAAAACGTAATTTTTTTGAGTATGCGAGAGTTTTTGGTAGTGTGTGAGAGACAAAACGTAATTTTTTGGAGTATGCGAGAGTTTTTGGTAGTGTGTGAGAGACAAAACGTAATTTTTTGGAGTATGCGAGAGTTTTTGGTAGTGTGTGAGAGACAAAACGTAATTTTTTGGAGTGTGCGTGGCTACTTTTTTGGAGTATGCGAGACTTTTTGGTAGTGTGTGAGAGACAAAACGTAATTTTTTGGAGTGTGCGTGGCTACTTTTTTGGAGTATGCGAGACTTTTTGGTAGTGTGTGAGAGACAAAACGTAATTTTTTGGAGTGTGCGTGGCTATTTTTTTGGAGTATGCGAGACTTTTTGGTAGTGTGTGAGAGACAAAACGTAATTTTTTGGAGTGTGCGTGGCTATTTTTTTGGAGTATGCGAGACTTTTTGGTAGTGTGTGAGAGACAAAACGTAATTTTTTGGAGTGTGCGTGGCTATTTTTTTGGAGTATGCGAGACCTTTTGGTAGTGTGTGAGAGACAAAACATAAATTTTGTCCTAAACGGCCCCTCATACGGTTCCACTTCCCTTCAGTCATGTTCTTTTTATATATTTTTTAAATTCTATATTTTCAATAAAATACAATCAGAACTGTGCGCAGACATGTGTACACACGCCTTCTGGATTATTCTGAAAAAGAGAGCAAACATTTAATATCCCAATAAATCCATGTAACTAGGTGACAAGCTGTTTAGCTACTAATTATGAACCAATCACTAAATAAGATTACAGGACTGAACTTAAAGATTCTCCACGTCATCGCTAACAAATGTGAATACACAAATGTTTTTCTTTGACAAGAAGCAACCATGACACGTTAAAATAGTTGGAAGAACCATGTTTTTAAATTTTTTACTAAGAACTCTGCATGGTGCATTCCCCTGGTATTCCTCTTTTTAAATAAGTCTGGGCTCTGACATTTTCTCCATGACTCATTTAGACATATTTGCCCCATCTGAACTTCCAAAGACCCCCCCTGTGGAAACACTAGCTTTTAAAGTGTATTGCTGTATTGAGGCTCACAAGATGTTTTATGAAAATACATAATAATCCACTATAATTTCAACAGTGGTTGAACAATGAACTCAGCATCTGCTCCTGTGAGTTAACTGAGCTTGTTTATCCATGGTAGTATCCTTAATTGTCTGTTTTTTTCTTATTAAAAGAGACAAGTCTTGCACTGAGAACATCTTTTTAAAAAGACCCTCTGCGCTGCAGCCAAAACTGGCTCTGAGCCTCCCAGTTTTTCCTCCCACTTCCTTCTACCTTCATGCACACACACCATGAGGTCCAGGCACTCCTCCCAGAGCTGATGTAATGCACGGTTAGTAAGAAGGTACACTGGGATGAAGGAGGTAGAGCTCAGAAATTGGAAATTGCATTTGAAATGGCTAAAGTTGAGCTCAGCAAATGTGTGTGTATGCAAAGTGTGTGTGCAAGCTTTTGTGCAAGGATTCCCCAGACTCCTCTATGAACGGGATAAAGCTCTTGCTTTTTACTCTTTAGCATCTTGTTTATTTAAAAGCTCTGAATATCTATGCACTTCCTTTTTGCCAGCTTTGATTGCATATAAATCACTTTTTAGTTGGCACAAAATGGCATTTATTTTTCATATTCTGGAAATTATACCTTCATTTAATCTTTAAGATTAACACTTGTGTTTCTATGTTGTAGTTTGCAGCAGGAGTTCTCCACATCTATTATCCATGGATCCCTATTTAGTGCAGAAAAGATTTTCTTACATTAAAAAAAAAATCCTTGCATATTTCAGGGTACATGTTTCTCAATGTTTCGCATGACTTCTGACAGCCAAGAAGAAGCAGAATAATTTTTCTTAGTATAATCTCTGATGGATCAAACCAAAGTAGAGCAAGAGCTGAGTAGTCACGGAGGAAAAGCTATGATTGAGTTGTAAATAATAATCATAAAAACTTCAGCAGTGTTGGTTATTGTGGGTGACATGCGCTTGTATAATTTAGGAGCATACATTGCATAAAGTTTGAATACCTGACTTTATGATTGTCTTCTTTAGAACAAAAACAGAAAAATAATTCAATGTTTGACTTTCTGTTTAAAGACATGTTTTCCCTCGCCCCTCCATCCCACCGTTCCTCCTTCTGTCAAAACGAGCTGAGTCCTGTCTGAGTTATGTGTGATGTTGCTCTGCTTCACCAGCTGAGACATCCATCCAAACAGGCAGACTGACAACCCCAAACATACAGAGACATGGAGGAATACACAAAGAAAAACTAGATCACTGCGTAAACACACCAAGGCAAACGCACAATAAATGCACATGGAAATATTTCATGATTTATGTATAGTGAAGATTACAGTGCATATGAATCATACTTTACTTATAACTCATGTGCATTTCAAACAAGTTTATTAAACACCTTGTCAAATTATCAAGGGTTAAATTTTTTCATATGTTATAACTCAGTTTAAAATGTACAGTTAATTTGCACTCTGTGACACAAAGTATCACACCAGAATGTGTGCAAACATTTTTAAACATGAAGAAATGGCGATACTATTAAACAAGCACTTGCACCGATAAATAAGGCATCTATTTAGAAGTTTATAAGCCAAACGAGAACTGGTTGTTTGTTGAAACAGAGCTGCCCTGCTGAGTTAATTTTGTGCCACAGAACTGAGAGCATTTAATGAGCTAGAATTGCCAGACCACAGTCTGTAGGTGGTTTGTTGGCTTAGAAACAAATTGTACATCAGTGAAAATAATAAGTGGATCACTGAAACCCTACAGACCGAAGGTTTGTATGTGCCAACACTGCTCAGTGGGTGTATGGATGGATACAGCAGTGCTACAGGTCTCAAATGCACTGGCATACTTGACGTAGCCCCAATAAGAATTTGGCTTCATTATCTGATTTTGCATCAACATCATCAATAACATACACAGCTCTCAGTAGATTGGGACATTATGCAGAATGCCTTGTAAAAGTTTTATGCTCAAATCATCTTTCAGTCAACTCTGACCAGATTATGTCACTACTGAAAGAAATAATACCATAGCATGATGCCACCACCACCATGTTCTATGGTGGGGACGGTTTAATTTTTTAGGATGATGCATCTTTCTTTCCAACCACACATTAAAGTAGACTCTGGTGGACTCTATTTACTAAATACTTGAGTTCTGACATCAGCCAATTAGACTGGATATAATTTTTGAGGTCAGAGAAAAGAAGGAGAATAAAAATGTGCACCACATTTTTCATTAAAAAAAAAAAAACGTTTTTGAAAAAACATGCTTCCACTTCAGTTTTTTATTGTTGGTTTATCACAAAAATCTCTGACATACATCAATCTTTATGGCTGTAGCATGTTAATATGTCAAAAATATCAACAAGTTTGAACACTTTTGCAGAATACTGTTTGAACAAATCTAGTGTATACAAACATTTTGCACGAATTCTTCAGCATTAAAAACTCCACATATTGCTCCTACGTAATAGATGAGGTTTGAAGGTCACATCTGTAACTCCATTCAAACTCCAAGAAGATCCACACTGAAAAAGTGTAATAAGCATACTTACACAGTCATCACTGTGTGTTGGGGAATGTTAGCTTTTCACACTAACACCCTTCATCCCACCCCACCTTCCATGTCTCTGTCAGTGTCCCCTATGGGATGGCACTAACAGCTAAAACTCTGAAGCAGAGATGAAGTTTAGACAGCTTGGGACATTCGGGTTGAGGATGATTGGATAGAAAGGGGGAACAGAGGTGGCATTTTAGCTTTTCTTTTTTTCTGGTGAATGCTAAAACGTGCCATAACTAGAGTGCTCTTCCTCATCACTGTCAGTTTAGTGCTTTATTAAAACTGCAAAACTTCTTTTTGCCCGGTTCTTGTGAAACGTGGTCATTTTAGCAATGTGTCATTCCAATTTAAACTCATTGCCAGAAGATTTATATAACTAGAAACCAGAGAATGCCTATAATCTCAGGGTTTCTTAACAATATGCTGAGTCACAGGAGGGAAAGAGGGAACGTCTGAGTTTGAGTCAAGGTTTACCCTTTGACACATGTTGAAGCTTTCTGGGTTAAAATATTGAACGCTACATTGCATACCAGTCTGAGACTTGAGTAGAAAGTATAGTCTTATTTGTGATTGAAGATTTGATTGATAGTTTCACTTTCTATGCTTATTTCTCCCAATTTGTTTAAGTTTTTGTATGGTAATCTAGAACACTGAAGTAGAATAAAAAGGAACTATCTTGACAAAGGTAAGCAGTAACTAAAGACTAGAACTCTGAAATCTTAGCATACAGAGCACAAATGTACAATATTGACACAGAGTGGTTCACACTTTGATACTGCAGATCTGTCAGAGATATCTAAAGGGCCAGATGATCATCACCCACTGTTTCTCTTTGTTGTAAAAGATGACGACATGAAAACATATTTAGATTCCCTTAAAGATTTTCCTTTTTAATAACTATATGCAGAGAACCTAGAGAGCTAACCTTCAATCAACTCTTAAGCATTTGCTCCTTCTCAGAAGATGTGTAACCAATGCTACATTTAAGAATATGTGACTGAAATGATTGAATGCAGAGCTAAATACTAAAAGCAGAATTGCTTTTCTTATTGCTAAAAATAAAAGCACTACATTGTTAGAGGATTTTGAAAGTACTACTTTATCTAGAAGACAAATATGTTGGTGAAGTATTTCCTGCTCTTTTTGTTTGATTCAGGGATGGCTCAAATGGTGAATTTGACCTTGAGGAGTAGTGTTGTCTTTTACATCTTTTCTCAGCAACACAGAGATGACACTCATGACAGGCAAAAAGGAATAACAGCAGCACCAACCAGAGCGAAAGAGAGAAACAATAAATTTGTTTTTCCACCTTTACGGGGCTTTGTCACGACAAAGCTGTGACACAGTGTGCGCGAGTATTCCTATTCTCCACGTGAAAACTAGAACATGTCTTGTTTTGTCATGCATGCCGCTCCTAAGTGATTGTGTTACATGGGTGATTGTATCCATCACAGTGTGTGCTCTACCTTTAGGCGACAGATCGGTCAGTGTATGTATGTGTGGGAGTGTGACAGGAGAAAGTGTGTTTGAAATATGGTAAGAATATCTGGGAGTATGTCTGTGTGTGGCTACTCTGGTGTCCCAAGGGCTAGGGGTACCAGATGCACTAAGCTTCATCATCAGAGCTAAAAATATACGTGTGCACACATGCATGCAAGCACTCCGGCACACACACTCCTATATGAACACAACCACACAATGCTGAAACACAGGAGACATTAACAACATGCCTCACTGATTAGCATTCCCCTCTTCTTGATTTCTTCCTAGTTCCACCTTTTTAAACTGTTTTATAACTCTTGCTTCTGTCCTGCATTTTTCTTTTCACCTATCTGATTCCGTCTCTCACCAACTGCCTGTCTTCCGTCCTTTATCTTTGTTTCTTGAGGAGATAAGTTGCTTGGTGTTTGCATTCACATATCTATCCCTCTCAAGACTTCATTCCCTTTGCAGCTCTCTTTGCAATCTCTTTCTGGCATCACTTTGAGTTTATCAGTGGGCCTATTCTGCAGTTTCTCTACTTCCTGTTTATCTAAAGTACCACGACTGGTCACAATCTTAGAATGTTTGGATTATTTCATTGTTGTTTATTTATGCTTGATAGATCATGTCATATTCGATTCATTCACTCTGCTCATTATTGCTGCAAATATAGTGTTTTAGTTGATCCCTTTGTATTTCACTTCATAGTTTATACCTGTGTTCTGTTCCTTGTACATTAAAATGTATTTATCTTTCATTATTGACAGGCCTTTTCTGTTTGGCCTTGTAGATCCTTTGAGTCTTAATTTACGGTAGCTCCCTTGTTCATTAGTCTCTTTCCCCCAGTTTCCTTCAGCTCAGCTACAGCTGTTCCACATTGCCTCCGATTAGTTAATCTGGGGGCTGCACAGTAGCTCAGTTGGTAGCACTGTTGCCTTGCAGCAAGAAGGTCCTGGGTTCGAATGCATGGAGTTTGCATGTTTTCCCTGTGCATGCATAAGTTTTCTCCAAGCACTCTGGCTTCCTCCCACAGTCCAGAAACATAGCTGTCAGGTTAATTGGTCTCTCTAAATTCTCCCAAGGTGTGTGTGCATGGCTGTTTGTGTGTAAAGGACAGAAGAAATATGGTAATTTCTTCCCATTTCAGTCACAGGTGGTAATTTTGACTACAGGGGATTTTGAACTGGTCAATTTCATTATAAGATTTTTTTTAAAAAAAACTATAATAAAATCTAAGGCCGGGAAATCTGACAACTATTTGCTAAGTAGCCTCTCTAGCATGGCTATTCCCCACAAAGGCAAGTTGCAAATTCATTAGGTATATGGCAAATATGTCTTATGAATTTGGGATCAAATTAGGCTGGCAGCATACAACTGAAGACACTGTTTTCCTATGAAAATATCATGAAGAGCATATTCATAGCTGTCCATAATTTATTTGATTTTATGTAAAATCCTTCCTTGCACCATAATCTCCAGAAGTTCCACAGTTGTTATGATAAGTACCAAACCAGTACAGAACCTACAAGGTGGACTAGTGAAGTCTGAATACAGATGAATAAAATGCAAATGCACAAAAAAATACTAGTTCTTGTAGAATAAATGTAAGACATTTCCATTTTACATGTTTTTTGATGGCTGCGACAGACTGGTGACCTGTCCAGGGTGTACCCCGCCTTTCGCCCAAAACGCTCGCTGGAGATAGGCACCAGCACCTCTCCTGACCCCATGGGGTTAGGGTTAGTGCACTACGGACAAGGGTGTTAGAAAATGGATGGATGGATGGATGTCTTTTGCTGGCTAAGAGTTCATTTGCCTACTTGACATAACATTAAGATTTTCTTTCACAGCATTTACTGCTTTAATCATTTTAAGAAATTCTGTTATATTTCAGTCGAATTTCAGTCATGACTGGCTTAACTCTGGGAAAAATGTGTTGTGTATGTGAGTGTGCCCAAATAACAGCAACAAATTCGTTTTAAGGTTGCTCGAAATATGATCAATAGGAAAAACTTCACATAAAAGATATGACTGAATTAGAATCTAAACTTATCCACATGCTTAAAGTTCACTTTGCCTCCTGAGGATGTGTCTTTGTCGGGGTGTGTGTGTGTTGGAATAGAAAGTGTGTTTTGATGCTCTGTTTCACTTCAGTATGCTCAAGGACCACATATTACATCTTGGGATTTCATATATGTGTGGCTATAGGAATCTGTTCACACTTGAGAAATGTTCCAAGCTCATTGTTAATAAAAAAGAAAAAAAAATACTGTACCCATTTCTCAGGACAGAAAACATGGAAAGTAAAAAGTAATACATTTACACAGGCATGCATTTGTTTTTTTCCCTTAGAAATACAAGTTTTATCTCTGAGTTGCAGAAATTTGGCTAAAGAAACACATAATCCTCATTAAATGGCCCTGCCTGTAACCACCATCTCTTCAACACAGTGCCTCTTCATTATGCAGCTTTGCAGAAGAATGAAGTTAAAAGTAAAAGCTTCCAAAATAGCAGCTCAGATGTCACCAATTCATATAAAAAGAAAGTAGCAAAAGCAAGCTGAAGAGATCAGTACTTAATGAACATGCTGTTCAACGATTTATTTACTTATGAGCATCCACCCAATCAGATGATGATGAGGTAACAGATCCAGGAGGGAAACCACTGGGGTTACCTTCCAGTGGGATATTCCCATAAAATTTCCAGAAGGAAATTATAAAGCCTCCATTGCAGTCATTGAAAGGCACCTGATCCGTTTGTGCTGGCAGGAAAAACTGAAGTCTTTATGATCTTCACAAACGTAAAGATTTTTTCAGTTTTCCCAAATAATTTTTCTTTAAAATTACTAAAAAAAAACAGAGGAGGATGGTCAAATCATTTTGATATTTAACTATGAAGTAGCCATGACGACATACAAATTAGGTAACCAGTTGTAAGAATTAATTTCAGAGAGCCAAACAATTTTAAATGAGAACTTAAATTTTCTTGGAGAATAAAAAAAGTCTCCAATCAAGACATTTAAATGCCTCATTCAGTTTTAGTCGTAATTATTAAAAACATTCCTTTGGGCCCGAAAGTATTCCAACTTCTTTTAGACATATGTCATCTAATATGTAAAAGACAGCTGGTCATACAATAATAATGTCAAAATTTTAAATATCCTTATATTTTGCAAGTATAATGTTATTTATGACAAGTATTCAATGTCAGTTTTAAATTTATTTATTCAATTTGACAAATAATCTTTGCCGTGAAACAAATGCTGAATATGTAGAAGAACATGTTAAATCCTATGTTAAGTATGATGAAGGATTTGTAATGGTTGTAAAATAAGGATTTTGAAGGCCTGTTTCTCTCCTAATAGGCATATAAACCTGTTTACAGTGCATAGCCTCACAAACTACCAAGATACAAGGATCAAGAACACATGGCTAGATCAGCAGAGAATTGGTTAACTAGACATAAAATCAATCTTCCATTGTCATTTTAGTCCCTATATCTAAAGAAAATCTGTTGTGAGCTGAAAAAAATGGAACATAATAGAACTCTTCCTCTCAAAGCCCAGAAGTATGAAATGTTTTAAAACACTATAGAAAAAGAAAGTCATTTTTTTTTTTTTATTTGGGATTATGTCCCCACAGACAAAAAATACTCAACTTTAAGAATGGATTTTTCTAAATCTCTTAATGTGAGGCCATGCTGCTGCACTAGAAGATCCATTTATTTTTAAGGCTATTCCTACATCTTTACCAGAGGTGCCGATGAACTTGGTCGGCACTGTAGATTAGTATGAAGGGTCTGCAAGAGCACAGATTTAATTTCAAGTTGTACCAAATAAAAAAATGTGATGGTAGCATTTTCCTTAGCTTGATACCAGTGCCCACTTAAGACTGCATATCTACTGTAACACATGGCAGGTTGGATTCTTATGACTGGCTGTGTGAGTCAGGACTGACAGCTTGGGGAGCATGTTAAGTCAGAAACCAGTAGCCTGTCAGGCACAGTCTCTTTGCGACTGGAACAATGTGACTGGGCATGTGAATAGGCTCGATGTCTCATAGTATGCAAAATGTTTCTGTCTGTTTCAGCATGAGCGAGTGTATGGTACAAAGCAGCTGTGCGCGTATGTGTGTGAGTAAATCTGTCTCCCGGTTCTCCCCACAGGCTGCAGAGGATGAAAAAGATTTAATACCTCTGCCAAGGTGATGCCCTACAGTGCTGCCTCTTTGAGACACACACACACACACACGCAAACACCAACACAAACCAACTTAGAGGTTTAGCTTTCTTCCTCCGGTGGCAATATACAACAGCCTACTGGCATGTCCAGCAGTTCTGTTGGAATAAAGCAAACACCATAGATATATTCTAATGTGCAATATCCATTTCCCTTACTGGCTTGACTAATAACTGGCTCAAATCCCTACCACACACTGGGAAAGTAAGACCTTTTGACTGACATTTTAGGTCAAACTGGTCAGCACACACATTTCTCTCCCTGCTCAACCTCGGGGCTTTCTGTCTTAAACTGAAAACACATTTTCTGTTTCTTTTTTAGCTTCTTTTTTTCTACTGTACTCTGTTTCTTGATTATTTGCTCAAATGTTTCTTTACTTTTTCTTACCACATTAGCCTTTCATACTACACCGCTCTGTGTGATCCTCCATTCTGATGTAAACACTTTTTGGCCACCAAAAGAGCTCATTATTTTCACAGATAATCTGTGCCACAGATTCACAGTTCGATTTAGATCTGAACTTTAACTGAGCCATTTTAACACATAAATATCCTTTGATCAATACTATTTGACTCTACCTCTGGCTGTGTGTTTACCATCCTTGTCCTGCTAGGAGTTGAACCTTTGCCCCAGTCTTTAGTCATTTACAAGCTCCAAGGTTTGTTCCAGAATTGCCCCATATTTAGCTTCAATATTTTCATGAAATATGACCAACTTCACTGTCCTGCTAAAGGAAAGCATGCATAATGATGGCACCAGTGATCCTCCAGTATGACCACTTTTTCAGTAATGCGTAATGTAACTAATATTACTATTTCTAAATCATTTTTACTACTTTTATCATTATCTTTTGTAAAAAAGATGACTTATCTTTTTGCATTGTGGTGAGTGGTGCCATATATGAGACAAATCATGATTTCAGCATGGGGATAACTTGAATAAAATACATACCAAGTAACCAGCAACACGAAGGTAAACAACAATGAAGCAGAGAGTTGTTCTTTTTCTCACCGGAATACCGACACTCTTTTGAGTTTGTACTAGCTGTTAAAGATGACAATATTTACTGCATATCCACACCACAGTTTTGAAGTTTTCATTCTTAAAAAGATTTTTAAATTCAAGCTTGGTTGTTCTACGTCCAAATTATGAAGCACATTGTCACATAAATACCTGTTAAGATACGCTGAAGCCTAAGATTCCAACTAGCTGTTGTTGTAGCTGCTTCAGTGATATTTATATGTTATGAGCTCAATGTAGTACAAACAGCTACACCTCCCCTCCCTGCTACATTGCCATTTAGTGGAGTCTTAAGGAAGCTTTAAATAGGCTGTTTCTTGGATAGAAATTAAATCATGCAATTAAAATTATTAGACTGAAAGGAGGAACAATTTCCCCTGTCTTATTGCTTAATCCATCAGCTGTCACGGTTGCGATGAAAACTGTTATTAATGAGGCAAATTATCCAGAATTACAAGTACAATGGTTCTATCAAGACACTGCAACTAATTTTCAGCACATAATGTTTCATGGTAGCTGTGCACGATAAACTACCATTCCTTTTTCTTTGCAGAGTGAAAGTTTCTTTTATAATCAGGAAACTGATAACGCTGTGTAAAACATTGACTGCACATTTCATTACCTTGCTATATGAAGCAACCGCACAAACACAATTGTGAGTTTATACTACAACTTTGGAAAAACAAGAAGTGATGAAGATAGCAGCATTGTTGCCAAAAGCAGGCTGTCGTCATTGAGACTGACCTGTGGCTCTCTTCCCACTGTGCCAACTTTAAAGTAACTCCTCCTTAAACCTCTCTGTCGTCAGCATCCTCCCATGCCAAAGGATGAGTAACTCTCCTGCAAGGGAACCCTTTAATCTTGACCCATGCTGACCCTCAGACACAAAGCGACTCTGTGCAACAGTTAGCTCATGGATGTGCTCATGTGTCCGTGCAAGGGATGCACTTTTTTGTTTTTTTAGGGAGAACACGAAAGTGACTGTGTCAATTCTGTTCACATTGCTGTAAAGATGCTCCCACCAGTGTATTAACATTCGGATCAGAGTATGCACACATGCATAAAACATGATGAAAATACATGGATAAACACAAAAAGGCAGACAAGTCTATGAACGAGCACCAAATACATAGACCACAAGCAGGCATGAATGCATAAACATGCAAACAAAGCAAGGTCTGTAACACCGCGGTGGAAGAGGAATAAAGGAACAAATCACTGAAATGGAAGGTGGCAGGACAAAAGAGGAAAAGAAAGAGATGGAAACAGTCTTTTCCTTCTTTGGGCTGCCAGACTGCCAGCACAGATTAACACACTTTCCTTCCTTGTGCATCCTATTATTTCCCCTTTCTTCATTTTTCATTTCTTTCTGTTTCTTGATCTTTATTCCAACCCCCACAAGTCATCCACCATGTTCTACATCTTTCAGTCTTAGCTGATTTCTTTCTAATTTTCACTTTCTCTCCTTCTTCTAACATATTTCTTTTCTGCTTCTCTTTATTCTTGACCATATTTTTTCTAAGTTAAATTTTTCTCTTGACTTTTTTATACTGATGCGATTTTATCAGTATGCAGTAACAGATCGCCATCTATTCTTTCAATCACTACATCCTTTTTCTTGATTTTCTTTGTATTCTGTCATTTTCTCCTGGTTTTAATTGTAAAGTTTTTTCTTTGTCAAACTCAGTCTCATTCCGTCTTTTTATCCAACTTTTTGACCAATTCTTTATTCCCTTCTCTTATTGACAGTTCCTGTGCATGGACAGGAAAAGAAACCTCCAGAAATATTATCAATAAATTCTCATTTACATACATATAGTGTGCTTACATAACTCTGTTACCTCATACACCAGTGGGTTGTTTGATAGCAGCTACGAAACCTGCCAAATCACCTAACATATTTGTGTGTGTGCGTGCGTGTGGGGGTGCGTGTGTGCGTGTGTGTGTCAGTGCCTCAGTGTGTACAAGGTGAATGATATATTAGGCTGACACCGGCCTGCCATCTTTTAACCACAATTAGAAAGCTTTTCTGACAGACTGTCAGACTCAAGGCAACAGTAGCAAACACACACATGTACAAGCAGCGTTCACATGTCTACAGGCTCGCAGAAGAATGACGCATGAGCAGACGCTCTTTCCAAACCATCACACACTTATGTTGGCATGGGCACCCACACACACACGCACACCCACAGGAAGGCAGACACAGTGATGCATGGCCATCATTACCCACACCCTTCTCTTGACAGCTGCTCCCTCTGCAGAGCTCACTGGAATTGTACACCCCTACACGTTTACACACACAAAAAAATCTCACTGCCCATCAGACAGTACAAGAGCAACACGTTAATCACCGGAGAAGTCAAGAGTAGACTCACTTCTGTGGTGAAGCTTTGTATGAAAGCATCCAAAATACGCTCAGAAAACCAGCCCTACTTACCTGAGGAAAATGCTTTTTTTTTGCTTTTATCTTGCCTATTTTTATATAGTGACTTATAATGGATAGTTTATTGGATTTCATCCAAATTTTATTAAAACATTTTTGGGTAGTACAGTATGAACACAATTCACATTGCCAAACTGAAAGGGTGGGATATTATTGGTGGAATTATCTTTCTGCCCATTTAAAAATAATATTTTAGAAGGTTTTATTATTCTTCATCTAGATTTAAAGTATAAAATTGCAGAAAGCCATGTGCATGGTTTTGGAGCTTACTTTGAAACAGAAGTTGAAAGAGATCAACTTGTTCTGTTTTGGGGGATAGTTCAGATATCTCAGTTGCTTGTAGTCATTTTAGTTCATTTTTCTTCCTTTTGTGAATTGCATGACTTGGCTAAGAAACAAGGTATTTCATTCCTAAACTGAGGGTAAAGGGTTTATCAAATGGAGGAGATGAGCTGCTTTCTTGTCTACCATATCTCAAGCACTTGGCTTCATAAAAAAATACGTCACAATAATGGCATAAATAATCTCAAAATTTGAGAACTATGATGTTCTTAAGTGTAAAATCAATAAATGTTCATATCAACAACTAACTAATCCAACAGTGGGTGTGGTGTGAAGATGTTCAAACTTGAGATTGGAGTTGTTTTCAGATTGCCGAAATCCACTTTGGTTTAGTGCTCTAACTGGCTGTTAGCCTAATTTTAAAAACAAACCTTTGAATTTTCCAAACTGAAAAACTCTAAAGACTTTCACATGCTGGTAAGAGCATGTGTGCCAAAACTATCAGCACTAAAGGTAATTTCAGTAAAACCTAAGCTGTGCCTTTAAAGAAATCAACATAATGAAACTCTTGTGTCACCCAACATTTATTATATTAAAGTACATTATTCCTGCTGACACCAGTCTTTTTTTGTGCACAAAAACAGAATTCTGCAACAAAAAAGAAAGAAAAACCTTCTCTGGTTATATATCAGCCATTAAGTGCTCTTTTATTTTTTCACATTAACTTAGAGAAAGCGAAAAAGTGAGCTTGAGTACAAAGTGATACTGCCAAACTGGAACAACCACAGAAGATTTTCTGCCAAGTAAACGACAGAATGGTAGAAAGAAAAAGTACTTGTCCTCACTTTCACCTCGGCTAATATCAACCAGACTATTCTTGAATGCATCTCTTGATTTTTTCCCCCCTTCTCTCCCTCACCTAATCTCATTCTCCCTTCCTTTATCCTCTTCTTTATCTCTTACTGTCTAAGTCGTTCCCTCCTGCACTCCCAGGAAATGGTATGAGTCACAAAGGCTCTATAAAAGCACCTAAATAGTCATAGTTTTAAAGTCTGCAATGTAAAGCCTAAATATTTTTTTTTAATTGCTGGACTCCACTGATGAGATAACTTGGAATCATCTGCATGTAGGACTTTTACATTTTTTATGACAACTTCATTTTTAGGAAGGAAGTGTGACTGTTTGATCTCAGCTTTGTAAGAGGGCAGGGAAGAGAAATAAACATTCAAGAATGATCTTCAGTAGTTCCAGTGAGAAAATCCAAGACCAAGAAAATCTCTGCAGCATGATCTCCCCTAAATTCGACTTTATCTTCTAAAAAATGCTTTTCACTTCTCAGATCACTGCATCTACCTTTTGACTAAATTTGAGGCTCAGCACCTATGTTTTTAAATTTCCTGTATTTTCTTTTACATACAGTTTGCTGCATGCTTAGTGCTAACAGGAGTTACTTGCTGATGAGAGGCTTTAAGCAAGCTGCTTAGTTTGCATGTGGTAAGAGCTAGCCATAACTATTCCACAGGAAAACACCATGGAAAGGGTTTCTATCTTTTTTAAAAAACCATGAACACTAGACCAAAGATGTGCATCTTGCTTTGAAAGCTGTTGTGTATATTATTTTTGTTTGAAACATGATTATTTTAATTGCTCTGCTTGGCGTATTATCCAACGTCTTTCTGACAGAAAGCTTTTCCACAAAACACCAGCCATGACTTAGAGGTCCTATTGACCTTTGCTTTTCTCTGAAGTGACCAAGGAAGCGTTGAGTCATCACACCACTGTTACACCTCTGAGTCACCAAGTGAGGCATTCAAAGACCCATACTGGCTAACCCCCTTACAGGGTTAGCCAGTTTTATAGCTTGAGAGAGTGATGTAGCAATGACAGACTAAATGTGACCAGGGGAACCGTTTGTTACAAGCAAGATTTATGCCATTAAAGCACAATGAATGACTTGTGTGGACATTTCCAGAGACAGATCAAAGAACATCAACCTGTGGCAGTTTCTTTAGCAGTGGTGACTTTTGTTATATGTCCTTAACATGTTTGCCACTTTAGAATAAGAAATTTATGTTGTATATCAATCTCAGGTTCATTCCACAACTCCTATAGCTCCACAATGTGGGCTAGACTTTTGAAGTGCGCAGGTTCACTTGATTTGTAATTTATAAACAGGAAGAGGTAGCTTACAGATGGAATTGGGTTTGCATCTTTATAATGAAAAATCATATTTAAAAAAGAGGGTAGATATAACACAAACCATAAAGGATTCATTCTGGTTCTGTGAAGGTATCAGGAACAGTTCCCTTACTTGTGGTAAAAAAAAAAATGTTATGTTGCCATTAGCTGGTTGAAAATATAAATAAATCATTGGAGAAATGGAAAGAAGCAAGTCAAAAGCAACTGCCTGGTTTAAGAACTCAAGCTGAAAATGTTCGTATTAGTTCATACCACTATGTTGACAGACATTAAAACGACTATTTCACAATATACTTAAAACATTTGACACTATTCTATCCAGCCAAACAACATCCGTGATTCAATGAAAAATTGTTTTAGCTCGCCGACTGGATCAGTTTTCCAGATCAGCTGCAACTTTTAATAAGGTTCTAGCTCTGCAAAAAAGGCAGCTGTAGAAAAGCTCCGACGATGTTAAATCTGATAGCTTTTGAAAAGTTTTACAGTGGTTAAAATGATCATAACCATTAGCTTCATCAATGCAATGTTACTGCCTATTGGAAGACTATGGAAAAATAACATTCCTAGTAATATAGCATCATTTCCAAATGATATTAACATTTTCAATTGAAGTGTATGGGCAGTTTTATTTGTATTTATTAAAAGAAAAAAGAAAATGTACATTTTAACGTTAATATATTTTATTATTTCTTGATTTTGCCAACTTTACAGCAAAACATTAATTTCCACTGCAATTCTGTTTGATAACTGAAACAGTTTAGAGTGTTCTGTCGTTCTCCATGGTGCTGAATCTGGGGCTACAGAGGATACAGCAGCTCTTCATGGTCATTTACACTTTACACACCCAAAGAAAAACCTTCTGCTTTTAAACTTTTATAAAAATTTATTTCTACACATTTGTTAAAACTGTTACTATGTTCTGTAACAGTTAATGTAACAAATAATCTGTGGAAAAAACAAACATCATGATCCTCTGGTCCTACTGTCATCTACACAAATACACCGCTATCTCACAAACAACTAATCGGAGCCAGGAGGACGGTCCTAGCGCAGTTATTCACTCTCTCATATGCACTGATCACCACCTTCGTCTGTATAGTTGTTTAAGCTCAAGATTGCCTGTATGTTGCAGAGGGGCTAACGGTGGAGAAACAACTTAAAGCTACAGGAAAACCATTAAATTCCAGAGTTTTCAGCAAGTTCTGCTGTGAGGAAATAGTTGTGGAGTGAGCGCTGAGCAAGGAGAGGGATCTGTAAGGTTTGCTTATTCAAATGTTCAGGCGAGTTCATGGTTTTCTCAGAACTCTCTACCCTACTGCAACTTTAAGGAAGGATTCATGACCACTGTTTTCTGTTTGTGAAGTCCAGATATAGTCAGCTGATCTAT
This sequence comes from Xiphophorus couchianus, assembly GCF_001444195.1. Taxonomy (NCBI): domain Eukaryota; kingdom Metazoa; phylum Chordata; class Actinopteri; order Cyprinodontiformes; family Poeciliidae; genus Xiphophorus; species Xiphophorus couchianus. The sequence goes on from NC_040239.1 coordinate 8,050,365, forward strand.
CACTTTTGTTTAATAAGTTTAATAGTTTAATATTCTGTTTGGGCCTCCCAATCCTCCACGTGTTGGCAACAAGTGTAGGAAATTTCAGTCTTTACATCTGTTGTTTTTCTTTTTTCACTCTTGTTTTCTCTTCTTATTCCCTGTATCCTAAATCCACTCAATCTTATTTTCACTTTCCATTCACATATACATTTTCTACTATTTTGTTCTTGTCTTTTTTCCCCACCTCTTCCCCCCCCCCCCCCCCCCGTCTTCTCCCAGCTCGATGGCTGAAAATGGTTGCTTATTTCAAAACTGATGCTTGCTTGGGACTTGAAAAATTGCCGGTGACTGCTGTTGCCACTTTTTGGCACACCTTTAAATATTTTTAAACTTTTATTCTTAAACCTCACAACAATATTGAACATTTCTTTCTAAAGTATAATTCTTCTGCTCTGCAGTGAGCAAATGCGTCAAACACCAATGTTGTCATCCTCATGCCTTCTCAAAGCCCAATCAAACTGTTGCAATCGAAGTGCAATATGCTCACTTCGAAACTTTTTCTTCCAAGCGCCCGTTCTGCACGACATATACTCCTCTTATGCACTAATATTTTCCTTTTTTTGGTTGTTTCACCGAGGCCTCTAGTACAGGAAAAAAAAAAAAAGAATTGCACAGTAATGTGTGAGTTATATGATTTTTGTCAGAGTATGTGCCGAAATGATACCTGTGATAACTAATTATTGGTGAATATTTGTCTTCTGTATGTGGATAAAGTAAACATTTCTAAGGGCCTTAGAAACCAAATATTCACAGGGATGCATATATATGACGTAAATTAACAGTTATGTACTGCATGATCAAGCCACTGCAAAAAGCAAAGACAAAAAAATGCTTTAATCAAGGCTGAAATAGTTATGACATGTATGTCCATGTTGAGCTTGGGTGTACCTTCTAAAAGAATATATTCAATTTATGATCTGTCCACAATAATTATAAGTTTAGCTTAGAGATATGTTGAAAAGGTAATCTCACTTTCATTCTTGATTTGCCAACAAACATCAAAATTTTTCTATTCCCTACACTGAGAAAAGTGTAATGCCCAATATTCCCCAAATCCCTAAAGAAAACTTGTATCATTTTTGAGAAATTATTTGATTTGATAATTTTAGGGGCAAGATAAAAAGTTTAAACATTAAATTCATAAGCAAGCGCAATTCCCTGAATATCAAAAGTTTAATATAAAGAGCAAATAATCTTCTGGTTGAGCTGCTCTTCGGAAAGCGTACTGGGTACTACCCAGGTGTGAACATGTGTAATTGTGTTTAAGTGAAGTGCAGCATTGCTCAAATGCTTATTCAACCATTACAACATGAATTAAGAATGAGAACATGAGTGTAACTGAGTCATTAATGAGCTCGTTAACCAGCGTTTAACTTGCTCATGCTTGTTGAAAAATGCAATCATTTTACATCTGAGGTCCATCAGCCCAGCTTGTGGGGAACCCACATTTCACACAACTGTCTTTTTTTCCTCACTAAATCTCATCTTGAAGTAAACATAAAACACCCATCAAGCTGATGGAACACAAAAGACAACAGCAGCCACACAAAGTCTCACTTTATCTCTCCCCCGGCTCGCTGTCTCACACACAAACACACACAGTGAGGTACAAAAGAAAAGAAAAAAAATCACAGAGCTGATAGTGATGGATGAGGAGAGCAGCTATGTGGGTGTGGCTGACATGAAACTAAAGACAGAAAAGCAAGAGGGAAAGCAAGAAAACAAGTGCAAAAGTTATGGGGATGAACTGGATTTGAAAATATTAAGAAAGACAGGCAGAGATAAATAGCAATAACCAGACAAAAAAAGAATAAGTAACAGCAATAAGATTAAATGACAACATAAGAAATATATATTGCTTCTGCTATTTGTTTCTTAAGTACAGTCTGAAGGCAATTTTCATAACTATAGCTGAGCAACAGAGCTACTGGAACCATTATGTTGTTTAGTGTCTGCTGCATACATTGCATTATATTTGGGGCTTGGAACCACCTATCCCACTTGTCAACAATCCACTGAAAAAAGAGCCAATCATTTTTATTAGGTATGTGCATACTTAAAGGTTGATAGTGGTTTGGGGGTTATGGGGGATTGTCCAGTAACTGGTGTGTTGCCAGTTCAAAAACCCAGAAATTGCACAGCAGCTTCATTATAACAGTAGCTTACACAGTGAGTATGAATGGGTGAATGACTGATGGTGGTGTAAAGTGGCTTGGAGTCCTCTGACCTGATAAAGAGCTATACAAGTGCAGGACATTTACTATTTACCAAATTAATTTTACCTAACAAGTAATCACTTGGTTCAAAATAGTTAAAGATGTCAATAAAGCAAACAGTTACAATGTCAAACAAAAATAATAACCAGATTTGCATCACTAAGTAGAACCAGAACAATTAATAAAAATAAATCTGTAGCTTTAAACATAATTATTACTTCTGTTCATTATGTTTTTAGTTTAATGGCAATATTTTAGTAATTTGCCTTTCAATTTTTAAAATGAATTTATGACAATATTTTCACTTAAAACCACTGAGCGGACAATCAAAGTGACAACATTTCTCAGATTAGAAAATGTTTTCATGTGGTTTTTATTTTAAGTAATTATTTATACATCAATGAACTACATGTTTACCACAGCATTCTGCAATTGACTCATTTTCATTTCTTTTTATGTGCCAAATTAACAACAGCTTGTATTTCTATATTTTGACTTCCCTTCAACCACAGTTTTTGTACTGTTTGCTTGAAGTGATATTCAGGGCCAAACCATATGCAGTAGAGACAATCTAAGTAATGAGACAGTCTGAATGTTTGGAACAATGCTTAGACGCACTAAATTTAGACCAGGGAAGCTCTAATGGTCAAAAGATGGAACAAAAATGTAGAAGGCAGACTTTTAGCAGCTTCCACTCCCTGCTTTGTTTTATGGTGCTGAAGAAATTTCAAGTTTTCTGAATTATAACGCTGGCACAAGCACTTGCCACTGAAAATTTACAAGCATAAAAACTTTTAAAAATCCAGGTAGGAGGGTGCTGCAGTGGTGCTGGGTGAAAGCACAATCCATTATGGAGAAGTTAGTCACAGGTTTGAGTCCCGGCCTGATGATCTATGCTGCATGTCTTCTTCCCCTTTCATTTCTTACGTTCCTGTCTAACCACTCTCAAATAAAGGCCACCTGAGCCAAAAATCCTTTAAAAAAAATCCAGGGTTAGAGTTTATTAAGCTTCCACCCTACTCCAAATAGATGGCATTTTTCAAATTTGATTAGTAAACAGATCTTTTTACCATGAACTCACAGCTGAGCTGGACACTTTGCTGTTACTTATCTTTTTGGACATCCTGATTCCTGGGCTAGACAGGTAAAATCATCAAACTTCTTAGTGCTCTTGTGCAAAGTCTCTTCCTTTTTCATTTACTGCATTTACATCTTCCAACTGGGAAGAGCCACACTACTACTGTTTGCCAAAGACTTGAATTAATATGAAAAAGTTGTAATAAAATGCATGTGATTAAAGCAGCAATATATAACTTCTATTTCTAAAAAAGAATGCAACCTATTCTGAAAGGACATTAAATAGTTAAACTATTTACGCCTGCAAACTCAGTGATGAGAAGGTCGGGAGTTACCCAATGCCCTTTGGGTGCAGTTTGTCCCAAACGTTTTACAAACCAAGCCTTGAGAATGTCTGTATGAGATTAATTCAAATTTACCCACAAACACACACATGCAGTCTGTGATTCAGACTTTAATTACCTCTCATAGGAACATCAGATGGCAAACAGCTTTTAAACAGCCAGCTGGGAGAAAAGACAGATCCAAGAAGGGATGGTGGAATATTAACAAGAAAGAGATAACAAAAGCAACACAGAAAGTAGGAAAAGAGTATAGAGAAGGGAAGGCAATGGGCAGGGATAAAGAAAAAATAAGTGGGCAAACTGAGGCAGAAGAAAAATTATTCAGTATGTAGGGCAAGAGACAGAGGAGAGAAGGTACAGATGGAGGGATCCTCCTTTCCTCCAGCAAAGCCCACCAAATGAACAGATGCCCAACAGAGAAAAGGGGAGAAAGATGTATTGTGAAGCAAACAGAAGAGGCAATGAACTATTAGTGTGTTGGTGAGGCTGAGTGGGAGAAGGCGAGATATTTATAAAATGCGTTTCAATTACAACAACTCATGGCTGAGAGCAGACCTATCACAACAAGCAAATGCGTTTCCTTCTTGGCTATAACACTTAAAAGTAACAGGAAGCGTTTCTGGTGTGAAAGAGGATATTATAGGAGGAGTGAGATCAGAGCATAGAACCACGGGCTATGTCTGGTTTCCCACTGACAAACACTTTCAAGATAATCCTTTACTGGTTCATCTATATGTATGCCAGATTTACAGTCATTAAACGTGTGGAAGGGTGAGCAAGAAGACCTTTTCCAAAGCGAATGGCTGTAGTTCAAACGCACCTGCTTCGCTGGGATCTCTTTGACTGAATCCCCATCAGCATAACTGACCTCTGGGAAAGAGGAAAAAGAAATATTGTCCTTGTAAAGATTAGCAAAGTGTAACAATGTTGTAATTAGAAACATTTTCTGTATTTTAAACAGCAAAGGAAGCCAGATGGTGAGGCACTTAACCATAGCAGGTGCATTCGAAGACAATCAACACTTGAATAGTTCGGGTTGATAAAACAAGCTGGCTCTGCCTTTTATTAGCATTACTTCATTCCTTATTAAACAGCATTCTCCTGAGGTATTAATCTAGATTTATATTTGGGAATTATGTACTTTTCTCCTTAAAGAGATGTATACACTGGTATTAAGAAAGGGATTTGTTGTATTTCTTCCTAGATGTTGTAAAAACCAAATGTTCCTCTATATACGAGTCACAACCTATACTTAATAGATGAATACCATAAATAAATGTACTTATTTTTTGATCATTGCCAGACTAGTTACTGTCATGAGATCATATCAGCTAAGAGCACTTCGGGTTTAATCTAGGCAAATTAATTTTGTGATCAAAGGAAATTTGTGTTTCAATTTTTAACTGTTTTTTGATAGTGCCCATTTAATTCCAGGTAAAAAGGATATAAATTTACAGATTTCCATAACTGCATGCAGGCATAATAGTAAAAATGTGTCCCCTGAAATCATTTGAGTGGCACAGGATGTTTTAAATTTCCAGCAGCAGCTCGCTGTCTTGATTTTGATTCGCTGTTTTCAATCATTAAGTGAGCTGCTGCAAGAGACGGGAGTCGCTAAGTGGTTGTGTGTCTGCAGTGCAGTTGAGTGAAGTTAAAACAATAGGCATAGAAAGTCTATTCTTAAAGAGACTCTTGGATGGTGAATTTTTCATTTTACTTTTTTTTTTATTGGGACATACCTACAGGTATATTCTAAATGGAAAGCAGGATTACCAAAACAAGTAATTATTACACACAAAATCATCCAGAAAATACAATTTAGAATCAAGTAGTCAATTCCTTAAATCAGGTGAAGTTCATTATATTAAAATATTCACTAGGAATTTTCCATAGAAAACACAAATGCAATTTTATTCATGCAATATTTATAGACTTTTAAAAGCAAAGTCTACTCCTTTAGGTTCTAGCCTTTTAGATATCTTATAAGTGTTTATGGTTGTACTTAATGTAACAAGAACTTATTTTTTAATTTTAGCTACACATTTCTTTAATAATTTTTTACCTGGTAGAATCTGTTGAGATTAGATTTAAATAATTTTACCACCTGGCAAAGAATAGATGATTTACATATTAAAATCCTAAAATTGATATTCTGGACCTTATGACAATGAAAACCAAATGCCGTTTGTTTTTGTTTGAAACCGTCACAAAAGCATCTCAACAAATTGGTATTCTGTTATTGACATACAATTATAAGGTGATAATATTTTTCATCATTTTAAAGATGTAGGGGAACGTGGAGATGCTACTAAAGCAAATATACATTTTATAAAGGGTAAAACAGACAAAAATATTGTGCTTACATTGTGTATTTCAGGATGCTTCATTGTTTTAATCAGATGATTATGAAATCAATCCATTTATTGGTCAATTTACTTACGTTTTCTACCCCATAACTTGCTTAAATAGGCTCCAGTGTTCAAACTGGCCTTAGGCGAATGTATCTTTATTTTCTCCAGGACAACAATACCAAAAGGGCTGAATAAAAGAAGACAGGCAGGAGGAATTGTTTGAAAAGGGTACACAAAGAAAAAGTGAGATGGTGTTGTTGCAACAGAGTAGAAATTGTAGACGGATGGAGAGGGGAGAGGTAGAACAGTAGAGTGATAGAGAGGTAGAGGTGGGAGTCCTTATCAGAAAAAAGCAGGCGCCTTTATCTCTTTGCCCTCCAGATGCACATACCTACCCACCCACCCACACACACAAAAACACCCACACATGCAGGGATGGTAGACCACTGATGGCCCACTCAGACACACAACACACCCAAAGAACATCTGCGAAGGTAGGAGCAGACACTTCCCTGCCAAAACACATATCATCAACAAACGCAATTGTGACTCCCTCCACTGTGCTTATGTGTCACCGTTACCTCCCCTTCCTGGGCAATAAACGCACACACTCCAACAGGTGAGGGACAGGCGCCATTTCTGCCCAGACAGCCGCGCCCGCCTCCCCTCCAGCTGCCACATAGATGAATGCCATTAGCATCCAATAAAATGTCAGTGGGGCATGCCCAAGTAACTCATCACGCACGTACACATGCATACACACGGAGGGAGACACACATTGTCAGAAATGTCAGAGGCCCATGCCCAGTAATGTATCTGATGGAGAGAGAAGGCAAATGTCAGCTGTTCTTCAAAATGGCAGCCAGCAGATGTGTGGCCAATGAGACAATGACTCTAAGACTGATACTGGCAGACACACTGACAGCAAATCAGTTTGAGTTGGCCTGATGCATATGTAGCATTATGCCGTTACATCAATAAATTGCATCCATGATAAAACATCACTAAGATTCTCTTTCAGTGAGCACCGGCTATTTTATGTGAAAAAGTTTGATAAAAAAGACTGACTTACAGTATTTTTCTTAATATCTGTATCTTAAAAATAAGACCAATGAAGATGTTGAGAGATTTAGATGAGGCTCTCTTAGGTTAGACCACACAGACAATCCACAACATGATAGAAGTAATAAATTCCCTTGACGTAAATTATATGTACTCGGTGGAAGTGATAGAAAAGATTCATTCTTAAGCGACATTCAGACGCTGGGTAAATCTGATTTGATTCACAAATCCAATCTCTAAGACAGACTGTCCACACTGTTATTTTCAAATGATCAAATCATATTTGTGTGTTCATGCATCACCAACCTATCTGGATTGGTTGCTGTGGTAACTTCATAGGACACTGGCGAATGGTCTTCCAGGTTTTTTTCTAGCTTTCCTTTCTCAGAAGTCACACTGCTTTAGTCTTTTTAATGCTGTTCTTCCTGTATGAGATTCTACAGTGTTGCATTTTTCTTTTGTTTGGTTTTAGGTTTGATAATCATTCTGCCCATTTTTTCAGGTAACTTAGTCACTGAAACCACATCACTTCAAACCCCTCACTTGGTTTGAAACTGAAAGTGAGTAGCAAAACACTATCAAAAACGGACATTTTCCCAAGAAACCAAATGTTTAGACATACACTATATGACTTCTGGCATGGTTACTAGCACATAGTGTTCAGGATTATTAAATGGTTTATGGTGACTGTCAGAGGTATTTAGTATAATTATTAAACTTTTTCACATGTTTTCATGTTGCAAATAGAAATCTAAAAAAAAAAAAGCAACCATTTGTACTGCAAGCCTCCCTACAGTCTTCATATCAGTAGGCTAACATTTGTGTTTTCAGCCTGATGTGCACGGTTTATATTTTTAATCACTTTTCTTCAACAATTGCCTTCTTATCACCTTTTCTTAAAGGCCAGATTTGTAAAATTACACAGCTAAATATTTTTCTTTCAAAATATTATTCCCCCTGAGCTGTGGATCTCTGCAGGCCTCAAAGGTTAACAGATTCTCTGATTAATGCTATGTTTGACCAGCCTGTTTAGATGGGTGGCCACATCTCAGTAGATGTGCAGTTGTATAATACTGAACAGTACTCTGCAAGACCTTCAAAGTTTGGGATATTGTTTTATGTCGTAGCTCTGCTTTAACATTCTCTGTCGCTACCTCCTGCCTGCTGTGTTCTCTGGTCTCCATGATTCTTTTATTTTTCACTAATGTTCTCCAACAGACCTCTGAAGACCGATTTTAAAGTGAAACTAGATTATTCCATCACCAGTGTTTCTCAATCCTTCTCCTCAGAGACTACTGCTCTGCATGTTTAAGGTGTTTTCCTTCTGTCACACACCTGGCCTGAATAAATGGGTGATTAACAGGCTTCTGCAGCACTTGATGGCGTGCAAGAGCTAATGCTGTCATTTGAATCAGATATGCTGGACTAAAGACGTCTGAAATATGCAGGGGAGTGGTCCCTAGGGACCAGGATTAAGAAACCGTGCATTATACAATCGCACAGGATTTTATTTATGGTCACAAAAAATTGCATTCCACATATTCTGATTTTTTAAAATAATAAATGAAAAGAAAAACTAGGCGCCCTTCTTTCTACTTCACCAAATGTGACAAAATGTAAATTGGTGGACTGAAATGCCATATGTACTTCTTAATGGATATAAATATCTCGACTGTGACTTTGGATATTTTACATGTAGACTGGAACATTTTCAGATTTCAATCGCTACTTTATTACTCCCCAGTCTTCAAACTTGCATGCAGAGATGACAAATTCAGACTGTTTTCGTTATCAAAAAGCACAACAGAGAGAGACGGTGTTTCATTGTTCTTCCTGACACAGCTAAAAGTACAACAGTAACTCAGCTGGTATAAGCTAAAAATTGGAAGTCTGACAACAGCTTTGTTTGTCATCAGTCATCACTGAAAACCACATTTACACACAATTTGAAAATAATTTATATTGTTGATGAGGCTGGAATTCTAAGGAAGCTCTTCATTATAAATGAACTCATGAAAACTCCACAGCCATCTGTCAACAGAGGGGAAAACTTTTCTCCCATTCATCAGCCGGACGAATGGATGGATAGAGGGATGAAAGTTGTGTGATGCCCAGCCAAGCGTTTTTTCATCCGCCCTCAAACCCCCTACGCAGAAATCTCAGCAGCAGCCACTGGCAGCGTTTGCCCAAGGTCACCGGGACAAAGTCAGGGGTAGAGGAGAAACAGAGACAGCCAGTTTGTGTGAATGTGTGTGAGAACGTCTGACTGGAGAAAGAGCATAGTTGTATTTGCAGCAGGTGATGTGTTCATTCCACAATTTTTCCGTTTGAGAATAAAAAGTTTAAGAAAAGGCACAAAGGTGTGTGGGTGTGTGTGTGCAAGGCACGGGGGATTTGTAATAACTTCTACAGCTCCTGTAGCTCGCAGTGTGTGTGTGCATTTATTTGTTCGGGAGTGTGGACTAAAGATGGCTGCTGACTGTGCCACAACTCAGCAGGCTGAGCAACATGACGATAACTAATCGCTTCTGAACCACTGCACTAATGAAGCAAATGCACACAAAAACCGACACTCAACAACTTGCAATTGTGGACTTGTACACACAGCTATCGTGCAACCATGGCCCTTAAAAAAAGATCTTTATTCTTCTACCTATGAGAATAGTCTGAGGGGCTTTGCAAAACACCAGCCAACACTCCAATTGTTAGTGCAGAAACACAAACACTGTCAGGTGATTCAAACTCAGGAAACTTTACCTCACACAAGCAGATGGCAGCTCTCACAAAACATTACATACAGTATCGATATCTGCAGCAGTCAGGGTGTGGGCTGGCAGCAGCAGGTGATCCATCAGAAACCCCACCGTCAAGCAGAGGTCAAACCCATCAACCCCAGAGCTCAGCTGCCAGCCCAATACACACTTTACCCTAAAAAAAACAAACTTGCACACGTCACAACACCGCGTAGGTCATGCGAGCACAGGACAGGATAACAACCGCACTGTTAGTTTCAGTCTAACCTAGTGAATGACCACACTAACAATTTGTGTGGACTCTCTTACCAATTGTTCAACTGAACAACTTCAATTATTTATCTTGAATGGTCCAAATGCAGCCATCTAAAACAGAACCTGTTTTGTTCTCAAACAAACCCGAGCAAGGTTTTGTTGCAAACTGCAGCAAATTAAGTGCAATGCATCACAATCAGCTGAAGAGACATCATCCAGGAGATAATCATATGCTGGCAGTAAGAACATTTTGTTTTTGTTTTTTATAACCTCCAAAAACTATATATAAAGCAGAATGTTTTATTTCAAATACATTTACTGGTTTAAAATAACTTTTGATGAACTCTGTTCCCACATAATCTCAATAATTAACAAAATGTAAAAGTTAGACAAAGTTATAACATCAACATAACATTTTTATTGAGGGTTTTTTGTAGGCCTACTGTTGAGAATAATTCTGTATTTTCCTTCTATCTCTGTTAGCTAGTTGCTAAACTAAACCTAAAGGAAATGGCATGTTAGGAAATGCAAATGAGAGCTATGGGTAGAGGAAATGACATGCTAAGGAAGGGAACGCCCTTTTTGAGGCGTAGCTTTGATAGTGTCCAACAAAGGAGATCACAAACTCTTCTGGGTTGCCATTTTGTCTGTTAGCTCTTAAAGGTAGCATGTCAGAATGGATCAGCTGTATTTTGGTATTAATAAATGGAATTCATGAATTCAACTCACTGACTCTTCTTTAACCTCATACATCAAGAACTCAGCATGGAAAATGGATAATTCTCTACAGTACGTGTATAACTAAGGGCTTTAAGGTGGCGTTAAATACCTACTGTATATTTCATACCTTATGCCAATCTTCATTTGTGGATGTTTGTTGTACAGACACTAAAATAAAAGGCATTTGAATGAAAATAAGTCTATGGGTTGATCAAATTAATAGTTTATATTGGCAGATCCTAAAAGAATCATTATTCTTTCCTACATGTATTTATTGCAGCTTTGATCGTTTCATCTAAATATCTTCTGGTTTAATCTCAATCATTACTCCCAAATCATTCAGCACTGAAAACTGACCTTGCTTAACTTCTTGCTGTTGAACACAACTGATCATTACTTTTTGTCCTCCTTCTTTCTCTCTTGTTTCTGTGCATCTCTAATTCCTCTTTTCCTCTTCAGTGCCTTTGGGTAAACATTTGTCAGTGTTACGCTAGTGTCTCAGGTAAAAATATGCAGATTAACTTTAACTCCTTTGCATAACGAGCTCTTATTTGCCAGTCTAATTACGGCAGTATACCGAGGCCATCCCAGAGCTGCCCTCAGGTTTCATTAGTGGGGTTCGTTAAGAGGTTTGTTAACGGGCAGCTAATCGCTTCCTCCCTCTTCAGCAAACAGGGGAGCCTGAAAGTCCTGAAAAGGCTCCCACTGCAGCAATGTTGGTTTAAAGAAGACACATAAATGCAGAGAGAGAGGCACACACATAGGTTTTGTAGGAAAATACATCTCACACACAAACAAGGAGATGAAACTTCCTACCAAACACAATCGCATAACACACACACAGATGCTTTCAGAAGGTCACCAAGGCCTTGGCCATTGAAGACTGCAGGGCTGCAGTACCACACACAGTGTCTATTCATTGCTGCAAGCTGAAAAATTATTGGAGGAAATCCAGAAAAAAAGGAATTCAAGTTTATAAAATAAGCTTGATTTTAGTCAAATACGCCATCGCTTTATATTTAGCAGCAATACTAAGAGCAAAGCTGTGTTGAGTAACTTTTGTAATGCAGGATCTTTTGGGCCAACAATGTTATCTCAGCTGCTTTAGGTTTTTTTTCCACACATAATAGTTTGGTAGACTTACATGTCTACCTTAACAGTAGACACATCATCTACAATGTGTCTAGAACACATTTTCTGTTGGTGAGGAAATGTGTCAAGTGAAACAAACCCTTTGAGCAACACATTTACCCCCTCGCCTGTGGGGGCGCTGCACCATGAACCACTGAAAGAAATCAAGACACTGAGTGCAACTTCCTTTTTCACAAAACGTAAACCAAAATCTAGTCTCAGTTTTTAGCATTTGTAGGATTTTTCTTCTGTCTTTGACAAAAGACCACAAGCTATTTCTCCCGTCAGTTAGACATGTACATTTGTTTTGGTTGTATTTACCCAGAGTGCCTTGCTCTGTAATCCACTTCCTGCTTTTGGACCAGTCTTCAGTCTGCTTAGCATTCACATATGCATCTAAACCGCACCAGAGTTCACATCAACCGACCAGAGATCAGAGTTTGCTTTTTGGCTCGCATCATTGATTACACATTCACACCTCCCCAAACGAACCAGACTATCTAGGCAAACAAATTAGAGTTCGATTAAGGAAGACTAAACAGGGTCGGTGTGAATGCACACTTCAACATTCATGTAAAGATTTAGCTTTCTGTGCCAGTTTTCAGTTCCATCAATCAATCTATCAGTTTAACCTTTCACCTATCCTGCATTACCAACCCAAAGTAATGTTCCTACAAAATTCAGTGCATAGCTGTTTTTCTTGTAAACTGACAGTTTTATTACAGAATAAACTCTAATAGAAATGTCATCATTATGATGCACAAGAAAATATGCAATATAAAAATTTATATGTGATGTTACCCTTCTTCTCAGTCATTTTCATGTTTTTGAACTACATCAAAAAGCATGATGTACAACTGTCATATTTTGCCTCTTCCATGAAACACAGACTGGCTTATAAGTCATAAAATACAGATATTCTCCTATTGTTTTATTTAATAATAAAAATGGAAGAAAAATTTAGCTGTTCTTAATTGCAAACGGTAAAAAACAGAGAAAATTAAACGATTCTACTAAGTAAAATTTAAACAAAGGTCAGTGTGATTTAAGCAGGTCTTTAAATCAATTGCTCTGTTGAATCTTGCCACTACAACCTCTCTTTCCCTATCTCTAGCTGACCTCTTAGCAGGCCTCAGGGACCGATGCCCAAAATCCTTACACTGTCTCTCTTTGACGGGCAGAGTGCAGCCGAGCTGAGCATGTTAAACATTATGTAGATGAGATCCTGATGCCACTTGGAGGTTTGTAAACAGTCAAAATCTCAGCTGTAATGCCAGGCTACAGCCTGAGAGCAACCCAGAATGAAATGCGAAATCTCTTGTTGGTGCCCCAGCTTTTTTCCCCTCTCCAAATACTAGTCTCCTCCCAAGCCTTTGTTTGCCAGATCTGTTTACCTTGTTCTTTTTCCTCCTTTGTGTTCTTTCCTTCTGAAATTTGTAATTTATTTTTCTGTTTCGCTCTTCCTCTCATCTCTGTCCAATTTTCCCTCCTACTCTGCCTCTGCTACCTGAAGTCTCATTTCCCACAGCTCCTTTTTTTCCTTCTCCCACCTCCATCTGTGTAACTCCTATTCTATATTCCTTTGTCCCGTTTTACTCCACAGTGCACAGATCATGGCCCAGGCCTGGCCTTTTAACATTTCCCCATGCTTCTCTTTTCATTCTCTCTACTTTGCACTCCCTCACTCTGCAGTTCATTTAGTGTTTGCAGCACTTCTGAGTCAAGCAGTCCCTGAACCCAGACAAGAATAATAAGCTAATTAAAAGCACCTGGCTATGCGAAGAAAAAAAAGTTACATCTAAAACATCTGTTGAATCATAGTGGTTGCAACAGCTGTTAAGGCACTCAGTTGGTTAATAGTATTTGAAAATAAACACAAAATGCAGAACAAATTATGTAAACGATAGCTTGATGGACCTTCTATGACAACATATATTAAATCAAATATTAAGTTCTAATACCAAAAAATGCTTAGTAGAAGATATAGACTATATTTGGTCGCTTCTGAAAAAATATATGTTAGAATGTTCTGAAAGTATCAGAAACTAAAAGATGCTCTTTCAGTTGTGTCCAAAGGTCCAAACACTGAGAAAACAAAAAATCTGTTTTTTTCTTCATACCATGCATTTTAGCAATGGTATGAAGATCAATGATAACTATACTATAGGTGTCTGTAAAAACTGAAAAATACATCAAGGCTTTGCAAAGTATAAAGGGTTTCTTATTAGGACTAAATTTGTGTAGTTTTGTTGCCATGAAGCCAAAGTGTAAAGGTTTTGATCCCAAAGTCACTTTTACTTTTTGACACGGTGTTCTGTTGGAAGCCAAAAATCACTGTTAATGCCATGAGCTCAGCACTTCTTGGTCAAATTTCAGTACTTAAGGGCCTGTTCTGTTCCTTGGTCTAGAACACATAGGCACTCCCAGTAAGTTTAATTTAACACATTAGTGGGAAAAGGCTAAATATCAAGCAAAAAAACCTAACAGGGTTGCTTGCTATTCTCCTATTTCTGCAGTTTTGTTTAGAATAATGCTAAATACTACAACACATGGATTAAAGGAATGTCAGAACCATATTTAGCAAAAAACGAAGGGAATGTAAAAATCCACAATGTTACTAAATAAAGTCCCCAAACTAATCAACAGCCTCCCTGTTCAACCCAGTAGAAGAAGTAGAAAAAACATTAAACTTTTTTCATAATATGCCAATATTTTACCTACAGGTGTCACACACAGCTCTGGTTTTTGGAAATATTTGATCCCACACCTTAGTAACTGCCAGTTATGCTGCACATAATCGTCCATATTCTCTGCATGCTAAATGATTTCAAGTAGTCTTGCACTCAAACAAATAATACAGCTTTGGAACAAAAGTTAAAACATAGGCTGGCTAACTGATGTCTGTGTGATTGTAAAGTGCATGTCATGCTCCACCAACTCAATGCTCTTTGGCTTCTTGTTTTTTTTTTTTTTTCTCCCCTCTGTCTGCATGTGGTTTCAGGTTTGAAATCAATTTGGCTTAGATGAAAGTTTTCAATTTCATTAGCTTGATCAAATCGAGCCCTGTTAACAGGCGGCGGTAATAGAAAATCATTTAGGCCGAGCAGCTCGCACACTCTCAAAGGGCTGGTTAAGAGGTGCTTAGAGAAGGAGAGATAGAAAGAGAAGGAAGAAAGACACAAAAAGAAAATACATGGGAAAAATCATCTGTGAGGGACATACGAAAATGATGCAGAACAAATGTAGAAAAGGTGTAGGAAATGAATGAGGCTTTGAAATGAGAAAATGTCGAGAAAACAGCAGAAAAGATGAAATGATAAAGTGAAAAAGTCAAGAAGGTTAGGATGAGTGTTAGAAAAGAAAAGGGGAAAAATGGGTTTGTGAAAACTTGGTTACATGAATCACATTATGTTCATGTCAGCCAAAGAACAAGCAGAGGAAGATGGTAATGCAGGCAACATCATTGCCTCCCAAGTTCCCATCTCAAAAGTTCAGGTTTTTTCTGTAGCTGTTATTCATATGTGCCGTGTTTGTGGCTTCCCTTCCAAAGTGAAAAATCATTCACGTTAGGTTGATCACTGACAGTAAACAAAGTTTGTGTTGATGACACAAACGTGTCTAGGTTTGCACAGACAGGAATTATTACCGTGCCAAAAATGTCTCACCTTTTGACGAGACTTTCCCAACTCTGAATGAGAAACTGGGTTTAGAAAAAGAACTGCATGAAAAATAAGCAAATTACTAGTAGAGCACAACAATGTCAAGAAAACATTTAATTGGGATACTACTGCTAAAAATTGTAAATACAATATCAGTTTTGATTAACTATGTAACTGCCACTAGAAACTATGTGGAAAGGTGTGGGTAGAATGGATTTTAAATGAATCCAACTTAAAACTCCAGACTGCAGAAAGACAGAAAAATCACAATTCAGAATTTACAATCTGCTACATAGAGATAAAATTCATAATAGTGGCATAATAGCTGATTAAACGACTTTTACCTCAGAAGAAGTTTGTAATAATGTGCAGATCTTTAATAATTTAAACCTACAAGATTTGTTGGGAAAGAGAAAAAATATACTGTATATCATATGCTCCACAGCAGCACCATCTCTATGCCTTTCAAGCTGAAAATTTGTGAGTGACCAACAATCAGGGCAGTTATCGCTGCTTTAATTTTTATCTTAGAACATCAAGGTGTAATGTCTGTTGAAATGCTAAAAGTCTGTGCTTCCTTTAAAGATTTCCACTGAGGTTGCTGCATTTGATCAGCGTCTTTAATTGGAAACTCTGTAAAAACACTGATAATTAGCACGGATGGCTGGGTTTATGTTATTTTCAAATACACATATAGAACTGCTCCTCATGTAATCTTAAAGATAACAGATGAAATGAACTACAAAGCTGGATGAACTGGAAGATGACTGAAATAAGGTGCTAGCGACATAATAATCATAGCAATAACTTAGTCTGCAGACAAAATCAAAACCATTATTGTTAGATTATGGTGTACTGCACAAGTGGAACTACTTCACTGACTTGTTATTTATAAACATGGTTTTTAATAATGTTAGTTATAAAATGCACAATGACAGCTAAAAAAAGTAACAAGCAAAAAGTAACATTTTTAAAATGCATCTAAACAAACAAGAAATGGGGAAGATTAATTTATTAACCGTATAATTTTGAATAAATCAAATCTTGTAAAATTCAATAAGAAAAATGAAACCCCAATGGTAATCTATTGTTGCTTTCCTCTGAGGCACTGAGTCATAATGATAATGATCAGCCTGCCTCCCTTTTTCTCTCACAAACGCACACACACTCACTGCGAGTGTGCAGCTAATCAACTAAGTGAAACTAATGCAGGGGGAAATGTGTTGCTGATTAGCTCAACCTTAAACTCCAAGACATGGCTTTCAGATCCACACTGGCATTCACACACATACACACTAGTGCGTTCGCGCACCGGCATGTGCACAGAAAATTAGTCTGGCTATTCATGCTAATCTGAGGGAAAATGACTTGCTCATTAGCAAGACCCTTAAACCTCTCGACAGCGCTTTAAAAGCCACGTCGTCTCATGGTCAAAGAGTATACCCAGATATGTAGCTCATACTGGCACACACACAGGCTTGAGCAGAGGAATCTTTGAACTATTCACAACTACTCAGTATCATAAAATGACTTTCAGAAACTCAAATTCTATAAATAGCACAACATAAAAATGAGACTGGACTAAGCTAATAAGGACAAAAAGTGCAGGGCTGAATATGTGTGGAGCAGAGATCAAGCACAAATGCATCAATTGGCCAGAGTTTCTTCTTAAAGTTCTGCTAAACTAAGATCTGGTCCTGATCCTAACTCATTACTAATATTATATATAGACTTTGTCAGTTTTAAATGTGCAAATGACCGCTTTGGTGTCCGCTTTTAAAAATGTGCAGGATAATACAGTAACTGTGCTCTCCAACACTAACCCATTTGGATAATCTGGATTTTTGCAGCCAAAAACAAAATCAAAAGCAGTCAAAAACTTACTAAACAATTGATACTCCTTAAACTATCACGACTACCACTAATTTTGGTTTATTTGATTGAGACTTCAGCTCTTAATTGAGAAGTGGGAATGTAGAAAAATAGTTTATAAATCTTTTCAGTAGATAAAGATCTAAAATGTCACCTGTGTATCTGTATTGAGTGCACTCGAAACGTATGGCTTTTATGACTGAAGAAAATCATTGTAGAAAGAATAAAACAAGAATTCATCTACTGGTGTAGAACGAATTCTACACCAGTAGATGGTGTAGAATTCATTTCAAAATCATTTGAAATATAGTGCTCTTGTCTTAGAAAACCAAATGTGATCTTTTTAGCCCTGCATGGTGGATAACCAGCAATCCATATCACCCAGAAAATATTGTTAAACATGACAGGGGAAGACCGATGATTTGGGAATGTTTTATTCTTTAACTCACATGAAAACTAAGTGGGAAGATGGTTGGTACAAAACAAAGCAGAAAACCTGCTGAGATTATATTTGGAATGAAGCAACCAAAGTCACATTGGAATAAAACTAAAAAACAAACAATATTCTGGTCCAGTCAAAGTAAAGATCTAGCTCACAGGTGACAAATTCCAGTCCCCAAGAGCTGCTGTCATGCAGTTTTTAGATGTGCCACAGGTACAAAACACTGGAAGGAAATGGCTTAATTACCTCCTTGTGTAGATCAGTTCTCCAGAGCTTTGCTAATGACCTAATTATTCTGTTCATGGTGCAGCAGAGGAACATCTAAAAGTTGCAGGACACCGGCCCTTGAGGACTGGAGTTTGACACCCCTGATCTAGATGAAACTATAGCAGACACTCTCCATATAGTCTGAGCTTGAGACATTTTAAAATAATCATTCTTTTAATATTTTCATTTGTTAATTTTGAAAGCTACGCAACATTTTCCCTCAACTTTACAATTATGATCCACTCTGTGTTGGTCTATTATATGAAACCCCAATTTTTCAGGGGGTCAAATCACCACCACTTGACAAATTAGAGCGTGAAGTTGATGATCTTTCAGGAGCCGAAACTCTGTGAAAGATCCACCTCCTCTTTTTCCACTTTACTCACAACTCCATATTTCTATAAATTAAACTTTGAAACACCTCTTATGAGTCAGCTATTTCATGAGATATTACACTGAAACCATAATGACCAGATTTAAATGTAAGAGGTCAAGTCTGGATAAAATGCTTTGACTCCTGAGCAAGGCTAAAGCCCAATGCTTTTCTCAGTTCTGAGAAAAGCATTGGGCATATTTTATCATTTCAGATCGCTTGCAGAGAAGAGCATAATGCAATGTAGTAGAAAAAACATAAGAGATGTTCAAACCTCTGCTTTGTTGTTATAGTGAGGCTGGCCAATCGCTCAACTAATTAAAATGAGGCAAAGTAGTGGCCATCTGTTGCTCCACTTATACATATCTTTTTGTATAAGATATGTAAAAGCAGCAAAGTTTATTGCTGCTTTGTATATTTTTGATCATCCCCCTTGGACTTTTTAATATTTGACCCAATGTGCAATGATTACAATGGAGGAGTCTTTTATTGATGAAGGCATTTGTTGCAACTGCTCTATTCCAGTTACAGAAGCAGCTGATTGTGTCCCCCAAAGCCAAACTACTCCCTGGGATAAGATTCGAAATCCCTGCTGAGTTGGACAACAGGCTACACAGATGTAGGGCAGGACCAAAATGGAGAGTTTCAAAATGGAAGTTTAAAACCATTTCTTCCCTTGATTGTTATGGAAAATTTAAGATCCCTGGCACATACAAAGAGGATGAGAATGTAGGGCTAACAAGGACTCAGTGGGAATATTGCAAATGCAGCATTATGTATTTCACAAAGACATGGCTGCAGGAAGATATGGCTGAATCCAAAGCCTCTCTTCTCCGGCTTTACGCAGCCCCACGGAGGAAGCGGCCAAACCAGCACATACATACTGCCTGTTTTAGCTTCTGACTTCTCAGCTTTGCTGCTATAAGCAGTGGCAGATGATTTGATTCTTGTAGGAAAGAATATACGTGTGTTATTATTTCTAGTACCCCTTTTCATTTTAGTTGTAGTAGGGGTTCTTATGTATTTTTATTATGGCGTAGAGTGGTTATTTATTTTTTTTTACAATACAGCAATATAATCACAGTTTTGGGAATTGAGACAAATTTAAATGAGGAAGCACTGAAAACTTATCTCCAATAAGCAATAAAGTCAAAATGTTTCCTTTTTTAACATTTTAGAAAAATAGTGGCCTTTATTAAGCTGTATATTGTCAGGAAATAAGGTGAAAAGCAGGGGTGAGGGAGAACATGCAACAAATGGTACCAGACCAAGAATCGAACCCAAGAAAATGTGGAGTACACCCTCTGCACATGGTGCACATGCTCCACCAACTGACCCGCCAATGCTGCCAAAAGGTTTTGTATGAAAAAAAGAGAGAAAGATTTATTATTTTGACCAAGTATAATCACAGCAAATCCTTAAAGAATACAGAACAGAAGGCTGTTAAACTAATAAGGTCCGAGTATGCACAAGTGCTTTTTATGCATGAATATGCCTTTTAAATATTGTTTCTATAGTTATGCAACAATTCATGTCTTTGGCATATGCAGATTTAAAATTTGGTTCAGCCAACCAAGAAGTTTGTTTGATAGGAAATGAGACAGGCATCAAACTCTTATAATTGCTAACCAGCTTTTTTACCATAGTGGTATTGATCAAGATTGGAAAGCCTCCTTGCCATTACCCTAATCTTGACATCTTTATGAAAACAAAGTCTTCACGATTAAGCATGTTCTTGCGGATAAGTTTGTATTTTTACAACAAATAGTATTTTGTCGATGAGATTCACTGATGGAAGGAGGAGAGAGTCTGTTCTCTCTCTCTGAAAGATAAAATCTTCCTTTCTATCACAGTCTACAGTCTCTTCACTCCTGTCACTTCCTGCTCCTCTGAGTGATAAAAGAAAGAACTGATTTGTTGCTTGCAATCTTAATATATGTATGTTTTCCCCCGTTTTTAATTTTTCTATTCCTTGAGGCATACATTGGGGCTGTGATAGACTGCAGAGCTGTTCACAAGATACCACACCTCTACCCCAGTGAAGAGCGAAGATAAAAACCATACCAAACTCCTCATACAACACCAAGAATAAGGAAATGTAGAAATTTTATTTTACTTTGCATTATAGATGCATCTCATACCTTGAAATTAGGGTCCGTCTCTTTAAGAACCTTGTACACTTTCCAATACTCCCTCCGTTCAGCATGTCGTTACCAAGTTTCTCTATGCCATCCATTGATGCCGTTTACCACCGTTCTTCAGAGCATTGTAGCTTGCATATAAGCCCAGCAGACATGCAGTTCCACTGAGAAAGATTTTAGGATTCCTAAACATAAATAAACGAATCAAAGCAACATTTTGGGTATGTATATGAATGATACAAAGCTAAAAAATTCTGATTCCAAGACAACTGATCAAAGAATTCTCAGGAACTTCATGTGGTTAGATATTTTGCATTAGCCTCATAACCACAATTACTTAAAGAAGACTATAAGTGGTGTAATTAGTTCAAACCTAGAATCGTCAAATCATCTCCATTACAGTAAAAAACAATTTACATGTGGTCAATATCAAATGTCTCATGAGAGATACCTTTTCATTGGGTACAAAAATACCAAAACCGTTCGAGTGTAAAAGGACAAAATTACCATTGGGAGAGATTCTCGAATTATATCCACATGCTTCATAACTCACTATTCAGGCAATAAAAAGGTTCAGAAATGAAAAATATTCTAGTATAAGCTTATATTTAACATCTACAAAATGTCCATACGTAGACTGGAAATCCTCACTGCTTGTTTTTCAGAGGAGAGAACCCCCTCCTGTCTTTGGATCTGTTTCAGTAAGCTGTGTGTGTGTGCGTGCGTGTGTGCGGTTGCATGCATGAGGTATACAAGTGTGGATGAATGACTCAGTCAGTGATTGAAACCAACAATGAGACACAATAAAAGTGGTAAAAAGAGCAACTTATAGAAAGGCCACGGTAAAAGATTGCCATTGTGTGCCCATTTGTGTGAGTATCACTGATTTAACATCAGTAATTATTAATGCCCCGCAACGCATGAGTAATGTTGCAGTGAGCTGACATTCTCCTACAGGTTAATAGTGTAGTGTGAAACACACTCAAGCAGACACATACACAACATAAATGGAGCTTTTTTCCACCTTGACTCATACAATACAAACTCTGCTGTATGGTATTTCCAGATACGCAAAAGGAAAGAAAGCAGTTCTTTTAAGATGTAAATACGTTTAAACAGAACATTTGCACAGAAGGTAAAGAAAAGCAACTTCAACAAGGGCAAAGCACTGAAATGAACTGCTAAACACAAGGGTAGTCTTTTTAAAATTATCTAAGCACTAACACACATGCTAATGAAACTAGAGACCGAGACTGATGAGATCTCCTGCTAAAAGTATTTTAAATGTCCCCAAACAGCCAAGTAAAAATATGTATTTTCCTTTGACTTTTCTTAAGAGGAATGCCCTGGGCCCAAACAAGTATCGCTTCAGTATTTAAGAGTTTGAGAAACACAGTAGGGAATGTTTCACTGTTGAAAACTATATCAACTCAACCCTCCCTTGTGGACAATTTGTAAATAAAACTGCAGGCCATATCATTTATTCTTACAAAATGAATAGTTAATATTCAACAGCATATTAGAAGAGGCATTACTGATCTACGGCCTAATCAGTGCCAGATTATGACTATGTAAAGAGTTACTGACAGATATTATTAACATAGCTGGGAGGACACAAAGAAAAGAAAGCAATTCCATGTAAACAGCAGAAAATAATTAATAACCCTTGAAGCAAACACCACAATTTAAAGGATTCAATCGAAGCCTCGCTTTGTAACACAGAAGGCTTAAACTTCTTTTGGTCAAATTTGACCTGTGGAGATTCGACGTGGATAAATATCCATGGAATACATTTTTTGCCAACTCTCTGTAAAATACATTAAAAGTCAGTAGAAAAAGTGGAACAATTACTCTCAATATATTTTTTCATAGAGGGAAAACATAATATTAAAAATATTTTTAGATTTATTCTCTGGCAGCTCTGTAACTGTTTATTTGTTTAATATTTATTTTCTACTTTTTTAGTTGGATTTGAGTTTCTAGCAACTTCCAATTAGGAATCTGTGACTTTCCTTGGGGTACGGAGTATGACATGATGCTGGCGTGTTTGTTTTAGTCACTGGCTGCTAAGCTGGACACGACCCATATTTATCTTGCCACCAAAGCACAGAAAGAAAGATGGAAAGGAGAAAAAGGCCAAAAGCTCACTGATGCAGAACTACAGCAAAAAGTGGCATCCTGGGGGTCACCAACAACAGTAAACTTGAAATATAACCATTTATTTGGAGAAAAACAAACAAAAAAAATGTGAAACCATCACAAACGTAAACATGAAATTATGCAAAACTTTACTGGGACTTCAACTAATGCAATGTTCTTTAGTCAGATAAAAGTAAGATTGAGCTTTTCTGCAATAAATATTCCAGGTGACTGGTGTGAAGCAAAGGTTAAATATGGTGGAATGCCATTAAGTGAGATGGAGGATCTGTAATTTTGTGTGCCAGTGTTTCTTCCAAAGGCATTAGGAAACTTGTAAGACTGAATTTGTGAGCTCTTTGAAATACCGGGTTAATCTAAATGAAAACCTGAAGGGCTTCACTTCTACAGTAAAAAGGGTCATCTTAGGATCTTCTTTAGGTTAATTATCAAAAGCATAAAACTAGACCAATGTAGAAAGAGTTCAAATAAATTGTTAAATTCGGTCAGTAAAGATATTACTCTCCCATTTATTTTAATTCTTTACACATTTTTTAAATATATTTTTTGGACTTTATTAAGTAGTAGCCGGCAGACAGGAAATAGGGAGGAGAGAAAAGGGGAACACATGCAGAAAATAGTCAAAGATTGGGTATTGAACCCAGGACAGCTGTGTCAGTGGCTACTTTCTCTGCCACCCAGTGAGTCACACATCTTTCCCATTGCCAGTGCAAATAAATATGGCCAACACTGAAATTTCCGGTGAGGTTAAAAGGCACTGATGCAAATTTTGATGCTATACCCAATCTGGTACAGTAATCACAACAGCTGGTGAACACATTATACAACCAATATAATGGTGGCCTACAGTCACATTCATGCTAAATCATAAACCCCATTGCCGTCCTATTTCATACCATTACATATCTGCTTAGTGGTGAATTTACTTAAAGTTATGAGAAATGGCATTTACAAAATAAGCGGCTTTGTTTGGTATTTGTTCCTGAAGTGGTTGGAGGAGACTTCTCCAACTTTTTGATTGAAAAAAGGATGTATGGATGGAGCTACCATTCTGCAAACAGGTTATTTCCTGCTCTGTTCCTACTGAGATCATACAACTCTTTTTGACCATACTTTAATTATTCATCTTCTCAATTCTTAAAGGGGAGGAGGAAATATGTGAAATCGATCCATTTTGAGGTTTATATCATTTTACGATGTTACTCCTTCATCAAAAACATACCTGGATTGTTGATTTGATTCTTTTATGCATGTTTGAAAAATACGACACTCTGCCATGGCAACAAACTGGGGTGACAAACTCTTGTTCCCACACTGCACTGTCTATTTCCTCAAAATTCCAACTTGGGGCTTCAGTCTCTAGCCGAGCGCCTTACAGAGCAACTTTTTCGTGCTCCTTCCAAACTAAACTCCTGGTGGATCTGTGAGTCTGCTGAGCTTCAATAAAAAATATTTTTCAGTCCAACACTTCTAAAGATGGTTAACAGCATAATAAGGTAGTGTTTTTGTGATGACATGCTGAAAAGGAAATGTTGAAAATAGTAGGAGCTTCAATTTCCAGGTGTCAAATTGCAAAGTCAAAATTGTTGAAGCTGTTTGATATGCACAGCATTTTTATAACTACTCAAGTTGGTATAGTTACTTGATTCTGCTATAAAATGCCACTATGGGAAATACATAATATAGGTCCTTTAACACCAAACTGTTCGCTTCACAACAGGCGCATCATAGAAGCTTAGCTTTTGAACAAAACTCACAATGACATCCTGGAGAAGACATAGATGATGAAACAACAGAATGATGTAAATAGAATGAAACAGTCATATTGAAATAGGGATGCCACTTAAGTTTGTGAGAGTGACAAATACCATCAGTTTGGGAGACACTGTAAAGCGCAATAAATTTTGTTGCAATGATGTGATGTTTATTACAAAATTTGACAAATTAGTACGACAGCCCTACAAATCACTTAAATGTGAGCACATCTCCACATTAAAAAGGGACGCTGTGAAAGAGAAAAAGGAAAGCAGGGAAATGTGGCTTATTTTTCTTTTTATAAACATTACATGATTATGTACTTGCAAACTCTAACCAAAAACACATTTGAGTAATGAATATGGATTTTCACTGCATGATTTTACAAAAAAAAAAAAAAAATTCTACTTTTGCACATTTGAGGCGATGTCAGAATCTATCTTGCGTTAGTATTGCCCCAGATCAAAGCTTCTGAAGATCTGAGGAGCATTTTAGTTGCTAACAGGTTAAACTTTGTGCTTGAGCCAAACTTTCATTCTAATGACCACCTTTAAAACTTCAACTTTCAATATGCTTAAAATTTTCTATGCATCCGATTGATTTATCTGCAAATCTCATAAAATATGTTTGGCGTATTGCATCACAGTGATTTGTGGCAATAAAAAAAATGTAAAAATCGCTTTTAGCAGTTATTTAATATGCATTTAAACAAGTATTGAACTCAATACTTTGAAAATTAGAGTGATACATGTTTTTCGTCATCTCTCAAAATAAAGGACTCTTTTTGCCTCAATCAACTCAATGTTTGATATCTGGATTAAAGAAAAAATAACTAAAGGTTATAATAAAACATTAACTCTTGCACTGACCTGCAACTTGAAAAATATGTAGCAAATTTAACATTTTCAGCACAAAGGACTTATCTAAATTTAACCTAAAGGAAGACAAGTAGGCACATGCCAGTTTCAGATTCTCACAACATTTTATATAAACATTTCACATTGTAATGTGTTTATCCAAAAATGAACAGCAAAAATGGAAAACATAACTATCCTTCATGTAAGCCAGCTGGCTGACAGTGCACAGCAACAGGTGAGGGAGGGGAAACCACAGCATTATTCTAAGCCCCTTACAGTTTGTGAACACTCTAGAATATTTTCTGGCATCTCATAGAAAGGACTTTGAGTCGTGGAAACAATTGGATGCAACATTTTGACAGTTTAAAATCAGAACTTTTATAAACCTTGAAACCACTAATCGATACATGCGCGATTAAAAATCAGGCCTTGCTAGACAGTTTGATCAACCCCAAGAAACTTTCAGGCATCGTTTTATATCTCAGTCTAGATCTCTGTTGATGTTTAAACTTTTAGTCACTAACAAGTACTCTGAACTAACAAGTACTCTGCCTTGCGCCTTCTGTGATGTCAAAATTGAAGCTTTTCTGGAAGATTCTATCACGATTCAATAAAGATTTACAACAATGCAAACGGTTATTCTGCATGTAACAAATTATACTTAAAGTGAATTTGACTGCTTTCAGAGAGAAGTCTGACTGGAAGCTTTAACAGTGTTTGGTATTCATTATACCAGTGAAGCTGCAGTGAACCAGTGTCCAATAAAAGCTGTTTAACCAGAGCCAAGATGTAAGGGAACTTTCCATGAGCATGTGGGTGAGAAAGAGACACCAAAGCAGAACAAGAAAAGAGCAATGCAACCGGCCTACTTGCCACCAAGGGAGCGTCTAAACAGCAGTCAGAAAGCTGTATTCACAGTGATACAAAAAGGTACAGACAGTCCCTGCACGCAGAAAGAACACTTAAGTATTTCATCATACGCGGAGAACACAAGAGAGCAGAAAGGTCACCGGGGGAGAGGAGAAGCAGAGAAAATGTTTGGACGATTTCAGCGTTTGGTTACTCAGATGTGTTTCTGCCGGCCACAGCTGTTTTCAGGCGCGACGTTCACTGGCTGTCAGAGTGCACGGAGACCACTGCGCTCCGGAGCGCACAACGCAGCCTCTGTTAACTGCTCAGTGGGCCGTGACTGATCCGAGCTGATTAAAGCCACGCACACCAACACTCGCACAAAGGAAGAAGAAGAAGAAGAAAAAAAAAAACACTCGCGGGATTATGATACTGATGCCGAAGGACTGTCATTTGGACTGAAAACGGAGGCGTGCGAACCCACTCAGAGAGCTTTAAATCAGCCAGCGCGCTTTACACTTTATTATCTATTTATTGCGCTTATTACAGCGGGTGGTGGTGCAAGCCGACTGGTATTTAAAACATCCCAGGATACTTATTTTTGGTCCCGCTTCTTTGATCAAAGAGATTTCTTTTCGTCCCTGAGCTCAATGAAGGAAGAAACATTAAACTGTTGATCCGATTTAAATGAAAGGAAAAGGTGTATTAAATTTACAAAGCCAAATTATCCCGACTTGGGTTCACTTTTATGTCTAATTCTTCTCATCTTCCACATCCAATCACCTAGAAGAAAGGTGAAAAGGACCGCAGACCTCCGCTTTAAAGGGCTCACTACCATTTAAAATACACCCTGCAATAACTTGCGTCAAAATGTACTTTTCATTCTTATGAACTGGGAAAAAATGGGTGGATTTGGGCAACAGTATAGGTTCCTCGTTCAGCTGGCACAGGAGCGTGTCAGCCCCGGAGTTGGCGCGTCTCAGATGGCACCAGTTAGAAGGCATCTGTCATTTGATGCTTCGGCAGTCAATTACTCATTATTGTCTCACACGAGGAAATACATGTGTTGCGTGAATTGAGTTCTTTTTATTATTATTATTATTTCATTCTATAATTTATTCGATAAAGACTTTAACGTCTTGTCTTTATATTTTTGCTAAGATGAAAATGTTCTTTAAACATGTTTTCTGTAACAGAACAAATGGATTACGTTACGTGCTGAAAACTTCCTTTTTGTCAGGGCAGACTCTCCACACCAGAAAAAAATGCAGCACAAACTTAACAATTGTGACTTTTTCTCCCCTCGAGTGGGGATAAAACGTAATTAAAGCCAAAATTCGTCACAAGAACAAAGTAGTTTCAAAAAGAATAAAGAGTTTGAACGTATTTCCAGTAACAAGTCTTACCTTTCCACAGGACGAGAATTAAAACGGTCTTCCAAAGGCAACATCCCACCCGCGCGCCTGTCCCTCTCCCGACCGTCTCCATACCTTCCTGACGGATGAAGGCCAGTGGGAATGTTCGCAGAATGGACAAACGGGGAGTCTCGTATATTCTTCTTTTCTCAGCTCGTACTATTTCTGTCTTGTTCCAACTTTCGGATCGCTGTCGCGTCGGTGCCATAAACGCTCTCATCCTGACCGCACTGCGCTCTCCACTTCTGATTGACCGAACAAACGGCACGCTGCTGAGGTTTGGGAGAAAAACTATAAATCCTTTTGTAGTTGGAAATAACAAGAAATTCCCGAATGGCATTTCCTGTGCATACTGTTCGCTCGTTTAATCATCTCTTGCAAAGGAAAAAAGCAAAACAAAACAAAAAAATCAAAGAACAAAAATTCGAGTGACTCAAAGCAGTTTTTTCCAAACGCTGGGCTTTTCAACCGGCGCGCTTTTATGCTTCGTGTATCCAAACGGGACGGTTAAAGCTTGGGTAAGCTGTCACTGACTTCATCGCACTTTTTCCTGCAAAGTTTAAAGCCAACCCGAACCAGATATTTATTTCTAAAAAGTCCACGTCCGAGACGATTTTGAAACTACAAGTGAAGGCAAAACTCTGACACTTGAAATCGAATGTCTTCAAGAAAATCCAAACAGTGCTCCGTCCTCTCTCCTTGTTTTCTCTCTTCCTCCTGTCTATCCATTGACCGCTTCACTCCGCTTGCTGTGCGAGTGACGCGTCTCTGGGCTCAACTTGAGAGAATGTGCGCACACTATCAGCGAGATGGAGCGAGGTGAGGAGAGGACGGGAGAAGAGAGGAGCTCTGTCGCTTTCAGCAGCCGCTTGAGAAGGAGGAGGCTGAGGGGTTGGTGGGGTTCTAGCGACGGCTGTGGGGCTGGGGAGGCTGCGGGAGGAGGGTGGGGTTTGGGACGTGACTGGCACTTAGAGAACCAATCAAGTGTAAAGGATATTAGTAGGATTTTTTGTATCATTTCTTTGCCTTCTTGAGGTTATTTACTTATCTTTATCTGTATG
Organism: Xiphophorus couchianus; assembly: GCF_001444195.1. Taxonomy (NCBI): domain Eukaryota; kingdom Metazoa; phylum Chordata; class Actinopteri; order Cyprinodontiformes; family Poeciliidae; genus Xiphophorus; species Xiphophorus couchianus. Next base: position 8,079,164 of record NC_040239.1, read on the forward strand.
GAATTACCACACCCAGATGTAATAGACAAAATACATTGTCTACAATTTAAAGAAAAACTGAACTAAAACAACAAAAAAGTAACTCGCTATAAAAAGTGTGTGAAAATGAAACTGATTTTTTTATGATGAGAAATGAAAAACTTAATTATTAAAGCTTATAGGAAACTGGACGTGCCTATGTTGGAGCTACTTTTAGATAAGCGTGAGCGCGCGTCCACGTCTTGTTTATCCTCTCACAGCTTAGTTCTGCATTATTCATCCAAAGACACACGCTACACCTGTTCTCTCTGTAATCGATAGACACCAACTTCGCCACCAGCCCGCACGTGCTCATGCGCGCGCAACCTCCAGGGCACCTCGCGCACGAAACTCATTCACTTTCTATTGATGCAAGCTGTGGCCACGTGCGCGCGAGTGGATGAGCGAGCGAAGCAAGAGGACTGAGGGTGATGGTGGAGGGGGAAGAGGGTATGGAAAGTTGAACAAGTCAGAAGAGAGAGAACATTAAAGTCTTCTTTAAGTCTGAGACGATATTTTATAAACCGGCGAGCCTGCTTCCCTTTGTCAGCTAAATGTGTAAGTGCTAAATAGATGACATTGTGACTTATTGAATTGCAAATCAGTCGGCGGAGGGATGGGAGGATTTCCGGAGACGGAGATACGTGTGAGCCTCGGTGCCTCTCCGTGTGTCTGACTCCACCACTCCATCAGAGAGACTAAGGAGGAACGACAGCACCACCTAGTGGCAGCTTTAAAGCAGATTGAACAAGCAGGGGTCAATTTACTAAAATGATCTTTTTGTGTGTGCAGGTCAGGTGCATCTCAAAGTTGTCTTTTTTTTATTATTTCATAGATCAAAGTCCAAAAGTGAAGTTACTTCTAGGCAACAAAGACAACTATATTGCTTCATGGAAACACTAAAAATGATCTTAAAAAAATAAGACTACTGAAATGTATGTTGACATACTGTACAGAATATGCAGTCAATACTGGGCTTGGGATTCATTTACATGAATTACTGCATCAGTGCTGACTGACATGGAGGTGATCAGCCTGAGGACTGCTGAGGTGTTGAGGAAGCTCAGACTCCTTTAGCTGTGGCCTCCAGGGACTGGTGTCTCATTTGCTCATTTACACTTCTTAGATTCTCTTTGGGGCTTGGTCATGCCAGTTTGCCAGGCGACCAGAGTCATGCTAGAGTTACTAAATCAAGTGCTGATACTTTCAGCTGTGCGGTTTGGTGGCAAATCCCTGCTGGAAAATGAAGACTGTCATGATCCCATGGACTTCATGTTTGGGCTTGTCTGAGGGTTTCCAACTTTAATTTGAAAACACTTTTTTTTTTAAACTTAATTGCAGTGTTGTACAGTCATTTTTTCCTCCTCAGCCCCGATTAGACACATCTGACATCTCTGGTACAGGAATATCTTAACACAAAGAATGGAACTTGTCCTTCAGTTGCACTTTCCAATAATTTGTTGAATTTACCACTTCAAACACCCAGCTTGTTTTGATAAGAGCTGTTGTACTTTACCATTTTTGTGAAGGTTGCTTCACTAAAATGAAGCAACCTTCATTGCTTCAACCATCAAAACCATCTGATTGGTTTTGAAAGATCTTAAGAGTTTTATTAAATGCATAGCACTGCTCTATAGTTAATTTTGCTTTGCTTCATTGTTACAGTCAATATTGTCACATCACCTGCAAATTTAAAAATCCTGACTGATGGTGGATGACTAAATCCTTTGTGCAAAAGGAGTATAAGAGACCACACAACTGGTGGTCCCCAGTGCTTGAGGACACTAGCTTTATATCATCAATTATCAGATATATGTGATTGTCATTATGTAGGCTTCTGGCTCATTGCTTCTAATCAACCTTTGATGTTCCCAAAATTATTCTTCTCTCTCTTCTTTCTGCTCTTTTCACTCTGATTCCATCAGGCAGGCATCACGCTTCGTTTCATTGCTCCCTCACTTGTCCCCAAACACATTTTTCTCTCCTCCCACTCACAAGCCAACTACTTCTCTGCAAGTAGGGAACCAGCATCCATCCAACTACATAAGTGCATTTTACTCTAATATATTATTTCATTTCCACTCTATGACTTTCCTTTCAACAAGCTAGACATTTGCCACGACTTAAGCGTGAAAGATCTATTTTTAACTGATCTATTCCTCTTGGACTGCAGTGGAGAGAAAGCATTAGTTCAGCAAGCATGCAGTGAAGACTAATGTTTGTACAAATAACATGTCTGTATACCAAGATACCAAGGCTATGTAGGGGATATTAGAGATTGTATGCAAAGAACTGTTCAAAATTAAACATATTTATTGTAAAATTAGAACATTCCCATTTGCAAAAGCATTCTTATCCTTTGAAAGTTTTACATTTTGTCAGTTTGCAAACAGAAACAGTGTATTATATGGGAATTTTGTTTTCATATGGTATTCATACTTAAAGTTAGGTTATAGAACAATAACCCAATCTTTGTGTATCTAACATAACACTACACAGGTCACTAATGAAGCTTTTGGGCCTACTAGAAATATGCTGCATGGCAGCATGTTGCTGTGGAGAGGACAGCAGGTCAGAGTACTGGTAAGATGGATGGAGCTAAAAGCAAGGCAATTCTGGAAAACCTCAGAGAGGCTGAAGAAATACTTTCCTGCAGGATTACAACACAGAAGCAGAGCAATAACTGAACAGAAATACCTGTAACTCAAGTGAAAGGTATTGATTCTTGGGGTTGAAAACAAAGGCATGCCACACTTTTCAGATTTATTTATAAAATTTAGAAAACCACGTAAAGCCAAGACATCTCAAAAGACTTTCAGTCATGCTGCCACTTAAACAAGGTCCTACACTATATTGCATCAGGAAGCTTAAATACAACAAATTGTTATCTCCTTTCACCGCACAAATATGCTTCAATGTGGGTTTGGAAATAAAATTCCAACAAAATACTCAAAGAGTTTTTCCGAGAAAATATGCAAAGCCAAGGGAGTTAGTTTAGACACCTTCAAAAGCCACTCACTGTACACAGAGATAAAGCCTGCTCATTAAAAAAAAAGGATAGTATGTATTTTCCAAGCACATAGTGCCATTTTATAGCATAATCAACTATATTACCTTCAGCTGTTATATAAATGTGGTATATATCAAACATGTCCCTTTATGGACAATTTGATGCCTTGAAGTTGGCCTCTGAAGAGCGCCTACTCTTTCTGACTCTCAGTCTTCAGGACTTCATCACAACACACAGTACTGGACTGTAGCTCCAAGGGTGAACGCCACAGGAAGTTTAAGGATTTCTCAAAAATGCATGACATAATTATAGGAACACTCCAGGCATATTTTTGATAAGAGAACAACATCATAACATAATATAAAGCTCAAATAAGTCCAATTTAGATAATACTCCCCCTTTAACATATTAACCACCATACTTTCCCAATACTCTTTACTATAGGCATAAATTAACTGAGTAGGTTCATTGTGGTTTCCTTTTTCTTGTTAAAAAAATATTACTTGTCACTATTAGAGGCCTAGAAGCAGCAAATGTTCATTATATCAAAGCAGGAAGACATTCATCATAAAGATTGGATTGTCAGTTTGGGGTGTAAGTCCTCAGACAACTCTTAATAGATGTTATTCTGTAAATGAAGAAAAATGTGCCCTCAAAAAAACAATCTTCAGTGTCATACTTTAGCTGTTTAGCCTGTTCTATTTTTGAACTTCAATCACAATAAATCCCATGCAGCTAAACTCAAGCCACAATGTAGAAGTCCTGGTTTTCGTTAAAATCTTGCCAGATTTTGCATCGTGTCTACATTCCTAAGACAAAGCATTGTACTCATTTTTACAAGTAGAAACATCACTTTGGAAATAGTGATGTTTCATTATTTTCAATATGAAACAATGTCCAGAGGCACCTTTGGACATAATTTTTCTTTGGTCACTGTTCCTGTGGCACATCCCAGTTATTTGGGCTTAGTGGAAATCTTTTGGCAAGCATGAAAATTAAACTTGTTTAAATGGGCACCAACGGGGAAATTACTGTGGTCTTTAAAACTTCTTTTTCCAACAGTTCTTTCCACACTCAAAATAATTTATTGGAAACAAAAAAAAATATATCCTTATCCTTATGTGTGTAAACCCAAAACATAAATCAGTTTTAGGCTGACAGATGGTGTATATCAGTGCTGGCATATTCTACATGGCAGTCAACATAAGGCACAACTGCGGTGCAGAAATGTGTGAAAATATGTTTTGATGCCACTTCACAAATCATACATAAAACTATAGGTTTCCTTCTTTAATATACATTTTTCCGCTCCTCTTTAATATCTTGACTAAAATGCTTTTCTTTTACTCCAAACCTTCAACAATTAAGATTTAGGAAACCTTAATGACATGTGGTTCATGACTGGTGAGCTACAGACTCCAGAATAAAATGTAGAAATCCAGCATTGAAATTATATTTTAAATTTGATAACTAATTTAAGTTTCTAACAATATAACAGCAAGAAAGATAAAAGAACAGTTAACATTCTATTTTTTAAAGTTGTTTTTTTTGAATGTCTTCTTTGGCTGACCTCTCTTTTCTGATTAAAATTGAAAATTGTGTATGATCTTACCTTTATTTTCTATGATGTCTATGCACCTATCCTTCTCCATGAATATCTGTCATTCTGAAAATAAAATAGCATGGTTACAAGGCTAGAAAAAAATACTCTGTGAATGAAGCCTACTGTAGGGTTTCCAGGCTGGTGCCTATCTCCAGGTGTTATTGGCACAAGTCCAACATGTGTTCCCCTTAATGAGATCTTTTACAGAAATGGTTCATAAATCCTCCCCTCTGATGTCTTCCAGTTAACTGAGAAAAGATCAGGAGGAATATCCAGTCGTTATTTTTGGGGATTCAATGGCAAGAAGATAAATCCAGTCTCTCTTGTGGGTTCTAGTGGGAGTGCATCAAGGTCTCTGTAGACATGCTCAGAAAATCTCCAATGAGAGGCATACAGATGGAGCTCTTGCAAGAAATCCAAGCCCCTCACCTTACTCTTTGTTTTTTATGTGGAGATTTTGACTGACCTGTTCAGCCCATATCTAGGATAAATATTTGCCACTTGTATCCAGGATTTTGTTCTTTTGATCATGATGGACATCTTGTGACCAAAGATCAGGATGGGAACTAAACTGAACCAATTAATTTAGAGTTTGGGTCAGTTCTTACTTCAGTGTGACAGACCAGAGCAGTGTTTGCATTAGAAAAGCTGCCAGTCTGACTCTTTCTTGATCACGAAGACAATGTTCTTAAGGAACCAGCCCCGTTTAAATATTAAAAATGATAACTGTATAGAATTGTTTTTTCTTAGAAAGAATGTTATCCACAAAGCTAACAGTTCTCATCTTGGTTCTCCTAGGTGTTAATGTTAAATTAAAATCATTTTGTTCATAGGTTAGTTCGCTGGACGCTTCCTGGAGTACATAAAAACTCCATCCTTTTATTCAAGAGCTGAAAAAGACACACTTTGAAGTAGTAAAGACTTTGATAGCGCTCCTCTCTCTCAGGTCAAATGGCTCTTGTAGAAATTCTGTCTACAGCTTGTTTGGACAATAGATTCCACTCACCAGGTGGGAAAAGATGAGTGCAGCTGAAGAACCTTCCCATTTACTTCCCATTCCCTCCCACTCTCTCTTCCCAGTATTCTTCTCTTTTTGCTCTCTTCAGTCAGAGTACCATTGACATCTATTTGTCCACTGGAGCAAACTGAATACTTTAGAATTCAATTAAAACTGGTGGATAGAACTGTTCAGGCTTAAAGTGTGCATCCATGTGAGTGTCCACATGTGTCTGCGTTCGTGTGAGTGGATGTCTGGTGTGGGAATGGTTCTGCTCAACAAGTGTGGAAGGATGACTGTTGGGAAGGTTTTGCTTGTTGTTTCTATTATAAATCCTACAGAATACAAACACTGACAACTACAGAAAGTTTTGTTACTATGAATTTGTCTTTGGAAAAGACCTCCAGACTGTAGTCTGATTTTGGTCTCATGCTTAGGCATTGGAAGACCTCCTTCACTCTCAATAAGTAGCTATATGTGTATTTAGGTTTTTTGTAAAAGAAATAACTGGCATGAAATGCTGCTCATGCTCAATTTTAAATTAGATTCCAACACAAACAACCTTAATTAATTGAAAAACATCAAAGTCCCATTGACACAAAACATGAGCAACGAATTCTAAATCACTTGTAACTGAAATTATAGCACTGTTTTAAATACTGGTTATTTCCATACATCTACTCTCATGAATCAAGGTGTCCTCCAAGGCAACACTTTGATAGAGTGAGGTTTTTCAACCACTCAGCACACTTTTAAGATTAGCTTGGGTATTTTATACCAGAGTGACCAAAACAACCACACTCTTCAACTTGAATCAAATGATGGTTGAGAAATGGGGTATCATTCCAAGGCAGTGTGTGTCCAAGCACCATAAAGAGGAGGTGCCAGGCTGTTCTGAGTGTGTATGTTTCTCCCATAGACAACTGTGCCCCCTTTTATAAAATGAGTTGTTAAACTGTCAACTTGTCTCGTTTCATGAAACTTTCAATACTCAATTTTCTGATTTGTTATCCGAGGTAGAAGCGAGAGCTTTATTTACATTAATAAGTCAGACCTACCAATGTTCAACTGAGAGGATTAGTTGTTTTTAATATTTTCACTTATGTTGTGTGACAAACAATTTCATAATTCCTTCAAACTGTTTCTGAGCTTTAAATGTTCCATATAATTAGGTCTGTACAAATCTGCAAAAAGGTATGCAATAGTCAATAAAACCGCCACAGAATGAATGATGCAAGGATTGATTAATTATATTTCTGGAAAGCTGGTCTTGTCACAACAGAATAACACTTCTAATGCAGCAAACCACGACTAAATCAGATACAAACTCCTGCTCATTAGCCTTGACCAACTAAAGTCTTTGACATTTGGAAACAATTTGTCAGTTGTGAAAAAGGACAATAAATGTAATTACTCAATACTCCAATATATCAATATTCTGCAAAATTACAACAGGTTTCCTTTATAATTTGTTTTAAAGCCAGCATCAAGTCATTTACTACAGAAGAGGATTAGGGCCACCGAAAAAAACCCAAAAAGAATTCTGAGATTAAAGTCAGAACTCTGAGATTAAAGTCAGAACTCTGAGATTAAAGTCAGAACTCTGAGATTAAAGTCCGACTTTAATCTCAGAATTCTTTTTTTTTTCGGTGGCCCTAATCCTCTTCCATACATTTACCGTATGGTATTTTGTGTCACTTTGTATAAAAGGGGATGTATTATGCAATGGCTGCTGGGGGAAAAAAAAGTGTTTAGTTGATGGCTTACCATCCAGAAACCACTTGCTGCAATCTTATAGGTTTTGCTAGAGGCTCTACATCTGCTTTTCAGAGATGGACCGGTGTATAATTGTTACATAATAAATGCATCTGTCTGCAGACATTTTCACCTGGGAGTGTAAATGCCGAGTTGGGGGGTGCAGCCAGCAGCTGCTTATTTGGATTTAAAGTGAGAAGAGAGGCCCCAAAACAGCTCATTCTGAAAAGAGCTAAAATAGGTCAAACTGAGCAGACCAAATTTTATTATCCAAGAATGATTTGGTGTAAAAAAGTAATGGACATGTTTTGTATAGCCCATAGAACTATCCTAACCTGTTCAAGGACACATAATAGATCACCTTTAAATTTCCTTAATTTGCTTTGTGGCTAGGTCAATAGGTTTTACATGTTTAATATCTGCAATAATTTGATCTTTTTGTTGTCTATATTGTTTAGTTTATCTTTGTATGCCAAAGATAAACTAAATACTTGTAACTAAATACCTGTAATTGTATTTGCAAGGGGAGTCTAAAGACTAATACACACTGGTTGACCTGTCAGAGCATGAGCTACTAAACCCATTTGAGATCATAGAGGGGGGTGAAGGGTTAACAGGTGAAATCCCAATATCCCCTTTCCTTGCAACACTCTCCAGCTCATTCTGAGCAATCCCAAGGCATTCCCAGGACAGAGGGAACATATAATCCCTTCAGCAAGCTCTGGGTCAGCCTCCTAATTGGGAAACCTCCCAAAGGAGGCATTTGGATCAAATGCTTGAACAGCTCATCTGATTTCTTTAATGTGAAGAGGCAGTGGCGCTACATCTAGCTCCAAGGCAGAAGAACCAAGTCACCTATACTGAGGAAGCTCATTTCAGTTGATTTGATTTACATGAGTTGTTGATGGGCCTCTAAATCAAGAGCCCTACTTTGTCTTTGTCTTTCAGTGATAAACCAGAGCAGTGTCCGCATTAACGTCAGACGTGTCCCAGTCTGTCCGTCTACCTCAGCTACTTCTGTCAGTACAATAACACAAAATAGTTGATTAAACACCTAATAATTCTTCCACAGCCCATATTTCAAAGTTAATTAATAACCATAAACATATGATAGCAAACTGAACAGTTCAGTTTTTGGGATTTTTTTTTCCCCAACTACAACTATATTAAAATAGCCTGCATGATCTCAGACTTGTACTTATTCAGTAAAAAAAATAAAATTGTAATCAGGATAATTGTTGGTAGAATGAACACAATGTTTTACTCAACCTGAAGAAGACAGGGCTTGGGTGGCATGATTCCTCCAAGGTTTATGGATTCTTCAGGTAATGCTTAATTTCATTTTGCCACATTATCCTTAATGTGTCAAAATGAACCATGAACTACTGGAGTGTAGACAGATGAGAAGCCAATGTAGATTAGGATGACTTTATACGCCAGTAATGCAGACAAATCAAAGCCAGGGAAGATTGTGGTACACATTTGCAATAGTATCTCAGTAAAAGTTGTGAAGGCCGCACCTTCTTACAAGTTTCAAGGAATAAGAGATAACACCCAAAAAAAGTGTAAAATTTTTTTGCCTGAATAAAAACAACAATTTCTCTGATTATATGAAGGTGACATTGTTGCATTCACAGTGGGCTTTGCAACAAGATAGCAATTCAAGCAGAAAATGGTTCGTATTCTTTGAGGACTTTCATAATTATGCAGTGTGTATTTTTGAGAAAATTTGCAATCAGGATACTTTAAGCACTAATCTTGTTTTTTGTGAACTCTTATCTCAGTGAAGTCTGTAGCATACTACCAAAAAAAAAAAACAACTTGAAATTTAAAACACAAATCACACATTTATGAAGTTAAAATGCTTATTTGAAATTTGTGCAAAAATGCCATCTGACCAGAATACAACATAAGTTTATAACCTCATGATTTTCTTTCTCTGAAGTCAGTTTTAATAAAGATGTTGAAGATGAGAAAGGCTTTCGACTTTTGCTAGCGACTGGTGAATGAGGACGTTTTCCCCCTCCATTACACTCATAACACTGCTGAGGTCAGAGACCCATTATTTTCAATGGCTTGGGCCATGTAAATCCACTACATGCGGTGATGAATACTCGCACAGTCGATAGATGGAAGGCATCCATCTACACACAGATGGTAAAGTTGAACAGTGTGTGAGGGAATTCCCTGCCTTACAACCTTGTAGCAACAGGAGCATCTTAGACTGCACTACAGTTCTGCAGTTTGTTTTTAAACAGAAAGGCACTAGAAGAAACTGTTGTTTTTTGGTAGGTGAGGTCTTATTTCCATTTTTCCCCTGAAAGAGCAAATATGACTTTCTGGCTTTTCCATCCATTCCTACCAAAAACAAATCCCAAAGCAACCACTTTTACAATCCTTCAGGTTAGATGTTTCAGTTTCTTCAAATTACAATTATTTCTAACGTTTACCATTCAAACATCTAAACTTACTTCTATCTCAAGACATTATTGGAAGACATGGGCCATTTATAACTTTAAAATGTTTTCTGGATTTGTCTTATAACTAGTAAGACAAGTTTTCAAATTTGAAAACAAGTTGTTTTCAAATGAAACAACTTGTGCTGTTTGAAGCCCAGTTAGTTCAAAAATTCAGGTAGAAGCAGCAATAAAATTTTTAATGGGTTAAAAGATGTTGAGCAACTGCCAAATCTCCCAGTTTTTTATATGTTTTACCTTAAGGAAACAAATCTTACTTTTGTTTATTAAATTCTACTTTATCCCAGTTAGGTTTTGTTCCCACAGTCAAACTATTTTTTTAAAACCAGAAAGACTTTTTCTCCATTTGCTCAACGTGGCAAGAACAGACAAACTCTATGCACTTTCACACTACTCATCCAATATGTGGTGATGGCCAGAAATGAATATCAAATATGCACCAAGATATCTGGTCTCTCTGTTTTCGCTTTCTATTCACTTGCAGAAAAGACTTTTCAGTGGCGCTGGACCTGCAACAATGCTCACACAATCACAAGAGCTGATATGCAGCTGTGATTAACTAAATGAATCAGAGCTTTAACAGCAATTGTTTGTCTTCAAGTGTTTTGTGAAAGAAGCTCATTCCATTTCTTTTCTAGTTCTGAGGAAAAAAAGAAATATATAACTCTACACTTGCCAATCACATATGTGAGGATTAATTTTCCTCTTCAGCTTTTTCAGCTAAGTTGACCTCTTCAGTTTATAACAACCACTTTGTATTTTAACAGAAAACCATCATTTATTTATTTTTTTGCATCTTTCAGTTTGGTTTTGAGGAAATTTTCCACCTTTTCCCTAAAACCAAATTTAAGATTAGATGCAGGAGTTCATTTGGTTTTGTGTCACACCATGTACAGTTCTCACTCATTCACATGCTTCATTTGTTTTTAGCAAATCAATTAACAGAAGGGGGTTTATTTTATATACATGTATAGATATTTTGGAGACGAGATTGTCCTAAAATATCTTCCATCAGTTTCAGTCAATTTCTACAAAGTTTTCTGCGTTTACTTTTCTTTAATGTTAAGGGAAGCACCTCAACAACACATTATGTCACAAAAACTTATCGAAATCTGGATTAAATTTTTAACACTAATCTTTGTCTAATGTGTGTACACAACCTGCCAGAGGTTTGATGCGAGAGTTGCTGCCATGATGACAACTTTCACTTCTTGTGCCTCCTGTACAGCTTGTCAGTATTTACGTGAACAGAGATCAATTATAAAGAAACCTCGACCCCCTTCCTGCTTCTACTCCGCTGCTCCAGATGCAATTTACTTACCCCCGTAAATCAATGGAGACAAGTGGGGCTAATTTAGACCATTTTATGTCAAGTTGGCCTTGACCCCTCCCCATCATACTCACAAAGCTACACACTCGCATACCACTTAATGACTAGCCGCAGTAGAGTTTATTACGCAGAACTGAGGGACACCCTTTAGTCTCACTGGCAAGACGTGTACAGAAACACACACACACGCCTTCATTGACAAACACTCTGCTTGCCTATTTGTGCACGCTTAAATGCACGCACAAACCATGACGTAGGCCATAACTCGTAGACCCACTGCCTGAGATTTCCATATTGCTTCTGTCAGAGACAATTTTGTTTACAGGGCCCTTTGGATGAAGTAACTGCACAGGGGACTATCAATTACGAAGAGAAGAGAGTGCAGCGCAGGAAAAAGAGGAGAGTGAGCAAAAAGGGCAAGAAGAAGATAGAGAAGGTAAAAGTTCAAGAAAAACTGGAGAGTAAAAGAAGTAGTAAGACATAGGTGAGACAGGAAAAGTTGAAAACTGGAAGGAAGAAAAAGATTGGTGACAGAATAAAGGGAGAATATATTGAGTCTATTACTTGTAAGTGGGCAAAACTGAGTAGTTATCCATGACCTGAAGAAGGAATGAAAAGAAAAAAATAGACAAAACATTTTCTTTTACAAGGTCAGGCAAGTTTACTTATACAGTACATTTCAGCAACAAAGCAATTTAAGGTACTTCACATGATGAAATTTATCAAAAACAACAAACAAGACATTTTCTCAAATGTCGAACTCAAGTTATACAATATTGGAATAAAAAAAATTCTCTTGCTTGAAATGTTCGCTGGAGATAGGCACCAGCACCCCTTCAATAGACCCCACTAGGGACAAGGGTGTAAAATAAATGGATGGATGGAATAAATACTAAAATCAATCTAGTCATGAATCAAAGGCAAATTTAATATGACTTTCTATCCCTTTCTATTTAAAGGAACTCAAGAAGTTGTATTTTTGCAGCTTTTTGGAAGTTTGTTCCAGATTAGGAGCAACAAAAAAATAGTATATGCTGAAGTTTGTGGTTGTAGTGGGAGAACACAGTTCAAGCTCACAAGTTCAAGGTATATGAAAAACTTTATAATACAATGCAGTTCAAGAAATGAGGTATTTGTCAGAAATATTCCCTTCACTGGGTTTTTGTTAGCAAAGCCCTAAATTCACCAACAACTTAGAAAGCATGTGCTTATGCTGGGCACTTAAAAAGAGCTCCAATATAAGGAAACCTGAATAAGAATGCTGTACAAGTATGTAGGAATAATAGAATTTCTCATAAAGGCCTGATGAATTGATCTGTCACAGCGAGCCACAACACCAACCTTTTAAAACGGACGTCTTGAGCCGCCAGGTCACCCGTCCGATTTAAATGCCATAGCAGTTCACTCTACATGCATCGGGCTTTCCTTCCACATTTTCTGTTATAGTTTCACACCAGACCTTGACAGCACCATAGAGAGGCAAAGCAACATGAGACTGGAGCACAGCTTTTGTCCACTTCAGTGAACAATACTTTAAGATTCATAATGAGAAGAATTTCATTTTCGTGCTTGAAGTATTTGGAAATGCTCACAGATGACGCTTTCTGCAAATGTTGATGGTCACCACTGGGGTTTATTGGACTTTAATCTGTGTGTGGCATTGTTTACTGTGTTTCTGCAGGCCTGTGCATTTGCATTTGTGAATGTGTCTGTTTGCATGAGTGGATATGTACCCATGGCAACCAGGAAGCTCCAAACAATAGATGTTTTATCAATCTAGGATGCATATTACTTTGGACTTGCTAAATGGAAAGAAAAAAAAGCTAGGATTGTGTTTTAATAAAGTTGGATGTTGATAATCAGTAGCCACTCTCTTGATTACAAGATTGATTTTAATATTTTATTTATGGTGTTTAATGGTTTTTAATGGTGTCGCAAAATCTTGTCTGTAGGACCTTTTGTATCTTAATGTTTAATAAAGACGACTGGTTGAACAACCTGATGCTCCTCAATGAGCCAAGATTTTAAGGTGAACGAGGAGGTGATTGAGCATTCACAGTAATTGGTCTAACATTGAGAAATAAAGTGCATGCAGTTTAGAAACTTTCTAGGCGTTTTCAAAAGCACATTTTCATTCAGTTTTATTTGACTAAGAGCTTCTTGTCATCTGGTTTACAAATATATTTTGTTGGATTTCATGGAAGATTTTTTACATATTCAGCTGCCAAGTTGTTCATTTTTACTAATTTCATTTTTCTCCTGTGAATCTGTTTTGTTATGCTCTGGGTTGCTTCTATTCATTGCTAAAAAATACATGAAAAATGACTTGCTAGAAAGCATGCCACATTATGTCTATTCCATCATAAATTAATATGATTTTGTTTATGTTTAGTGGAATACAGTGATCGGTGAGGGGTAATTATTCGAAGAAAGTCACCCAACAATGTCACATAATTACAAAACATTTGCAAAATGGCGAACAGAGACAATGGTGTTGAGAAATACATCACATATTTCAACAAATCACAGGTGCACACATTTCTCTGGGATAACTTTCAGTCATCTGAACAGGTAAACACACTCTCAGTGTCCTGAGCTGGATAGCGATTCAAACAAACATCCAATTTGCTGGGCAGATTACCCAGGGGGGCTTCAATGTTTGCCACCTGAGGGGGGTTGGGTGTGAGGTGACTCATCGGGAAGATGCTAATCAGTTTTTACACATACACACACACAGCCAGTAAATATTAATTCTCGACAGAAGCGCACCGCAACTGGCAACTTAATTACACTCATTTCACTCTGATCGTCTCCCGCAGGAGCGCAGAAAGAAACACACAAACACACGCACACACACACAATCAGCTAAGACAATTTGGCCCCAACACTTTGAATTAAGGATATTGTCATATTGGATCATTTCCCCAGTGAGGGAAACTGTGTGTTTGAATGTGATTGTGTGTTTGGATCTGTTGTCTTGTTTGTGATGAACAACAAAGGACAGAATCAATCTCTGCAGCAACACAGCTTTATACCAAGATATATATATTTTTTGCTTTCCTTTGGCATTGATTAATTTCACATTTTAAGTATTTAATTTAGACTTACTTTCACAATGATGTACATTGTTTCCCTGCCGACAATAGTCTGGAAACAGACGAGTCACATTACCACAATTACAGAATGATTATGTTGTACACAGCTGAAAAGTCCTGTAAATATGATATTACTACCTGAGCAAACAACCTTCTTACCATAAATTACAGGTAATAAAGTAAGCAAAAGTAGAATATTTGTAAGGAAATAGGTTTCCTGGGCTTGTAATACTTAGATTTCCAGTTATTTATGTCCCTTGTTAGCAGTAAAACTCCCAGTAAATCCCAAAATATTTTTTTACAAGAGACTGTAAAGACACAGAGCAGGTGAAAATAGTACACTTGGTAGCAAACAGCTGTGCATTTACACATTAAGCAGTGATACAGCCCAATTTTCATTCCGTTATTTACCTTTACTAATCAGTAAGGAAAATATGCAATTCTTCAGCACCCAAATGCTCCTCAATAGCTGTGTTTCCACTACAAATGTGCACAAAACTGTCAATATTTCCATAATGCAATTGTGGTGTTTCTATTAAATAAGAAACAATTAAAATTTTTCACTTATTTGTTCACACAATAAGTCAAAAAATATTCTGCACCACACACAATGAGCACCACTTCATCTTTGCATCAAATTATAAGTTACATTGGAGCAGGTTAGCACACAACCACTCCATATACAGTAGTCCATCATTGCCATCAATCCTAGTAAAAACGTACAAAAAGCCTACAAAAATGTTTTGCATAGCCATGCACTGGGGAAAAAATTAAAATAAAAAAACCCCACCAATATTAAAAATATTTGCATTGTTAATGTCTCCAACAAAATAAATGCAAGAAACATTTTGCAACTTGTAAAATACTTCTACACTCATGGTAGCCCCATTTCTCTTAACTTCAAAATGGGGAAGACAAGAAAACATACTGACAGGAGTCTATCGATCGTTTTATATCAGGAGGTGGCCAAGAGAGAAATGGATGCACAGCTAAACTTGCATATTTATAGTAAAACAAAACATTTGAAATTAACTGGAACAGCAACAAACAAGCTTGGATAAGAACCCAAGTTCCTACCACAATTAGAGGTAATTGAGGTGGGAACAAAACAGAGAGTTGTGTAAAAGTCACAAGGTCTCTATGAAATATTTTTTAGGCTTTTGTACAAATGTTTATATTGATCGCAATAATTATGAAGCATGCTGTAAGTATATGATGCAACAACTTGTGTGTAAAAATTCCCAGTACAGTGTTCTTCTAAAATGGCTCATGGCATTGATCACTCAGACTTACTGTTTATAACCTTGTAACAGAAAACCTTGCAACTGTACTCAACGTTACAACACAAGTCACTCTGATGTAGAGAAATGTTTGGACAATACAGTGTCTGCATAAGTTACTTAAAGAGTCAAAGTATTTTTTTTTTTCCATAACTGCCATTAAAAAAAAAAAGTGTCTTCTAATTGTGTAAACCACAGAGCAAATTAGCACTGAGCTTTGTCTTGTCCACAGTAGGAAAACTTTGAAAATTATAACAGCAATTTTCTCTTAAGGGTGAGAAACTTGAAGGTGATAGCATTGAAATGTCCAGACACTTTCTAGGCCTGCCCTACCACTCTGCATCTATTATCTGAGCGTAATTGGACAGGAGTAGCTTCATGGATGCTATTCCTTGGACACTTGGCTAGGTCTCGACCAAAACAGCACTGCATCATGCAAACACTGGGGAGCTGATGGCACATAAGAGTAGTCCAATGGGCTAAGAAGATGGTAGTTTTGACTAAACCAAGGCACAGGACGCTCCAAATGAGCAAAGGAAAATGCTCAAATGCAGTAAGAGAAAGAGTAGAACTTGTGTTTACAATTCACATTGAAAAACAGAAATGCTGACAAAATTTTTTGAAACATCTTAATGCTTTTTAGTCCAGTTTGTTTCTTGCTTATACACCCGTTTGGTTTCTATCAGTTTTGTAAACACGGAAATTGGATGATGTTGCTAAAGTTATTCACATGCCTGCAATCATATACAGAAACTTTAGTTTTGTTCCTCATTCTTAATCTTTAAGCGATTTATATGGGGGTCGGTCGTCCCCCGGCAACCCCAGAGCTTCAACTCTTAGGTTTTTCATGAAGTTTAGGAGCATATGAGATTTCTGCCTGGTCATTTAATTAAGTTCCCCATACACTGCTCACAAACTAATCTGTAAATAATAACTAAAAAGAAAAAACTCTTGCAGTGTCTCATATTCAACTACAAATTGTGAGCATACTGACAAAAAAAATAAAAATAAAATCACACAGTTGATCAAGCTGTTGATCCTGGCTCTGTGTCCAAGATAAATTTGTCAGATCGTAAAAGAAAAAGTAGAAAATGGGAAAAAAAGAACTTGAAAACACAGATGGAGTTAGAAAGTGAGCAAACAAAAACAAAATAGAGGGACAAGGAGACAGTGAAATGACAGTAGAGGAAGACAGACAGATGGAACGAAAGTGAACAAATAAAAGAGTTAGCGATGGATGGCTGCTGTGATAGCAGAAAAAGTAAGCAGGACAAGGATTGTTTAGAGCTGGCTGTTTGGACAGATGGTTGCCTGTGTGCTAATTACAGACTGAGTGCTTGACACTGTGAACACAATAAAAGTGGAAACTAGCTTTATTTGTTCAGCTTCACCCACACGTAGGCATGCACACAGGAAAAAAAGAAAAAAAAAAGAGACTATTAGATACACATTAAACAGCTTGCTGATGTAGTAGAGGTGGAAAACCAGACACAAATACACATCAGGCATAGAGACCAACACAGAGTGTAATCTGAAGTCCTGAAAATTCAGGGTGAGCAGCCCACCTACACTTGGCCCTAGAGCTGCCTTTTAATCTCAGTTTTCAGTCCTTTTAAGAAGAACCCCAACACCTGACCTCCGCTTTAAATAATGTAGCTGTTAAGGTTTGGATGTGTTGAGATCAGAAAACTAGCAGCATTACATTGTAAAGCTCCCCTTGCTTGAGGAACTCTACATTCATTGTTAAGAGGTGATTTTATTTCTATTAAAGTATTTGAAACTTCTGTCCAACAAAAAAAATGTTTTCCCTCACAGAAAAAGAATTATTTAAAGTTATTTCTAGTCTTAATGCCTTAAAAAAAACGTCATAAACCTTGAACCTCTTTCACATGTTGCATTTTAATCCTCAAACGTATTTTACTGGAATTTCTTGTGACAGAATAACACAAATTGATGGAAGGAGGAGAATCTGTCTGAATTTTCTCTGAAGCAAAACATCCCCACAGGATGATGCTGAAACCATCATGCTTTACAGTGACAAGGAGTTCATTATAATGTACAGCCTAAATAACTAATTGTCTGCAGTTATTAAACTCTTTCCATTTTTGAATGATAGATCAAACAGCTCTCAAGAACTGTCACCACAGCTTTATTAATGACCTTTCTGCTGGTCTTCATGGTGCCGTCTGTTTACTACTGTCAGCCAAATTTATACAGAGATTCAAATTACACAGGTGGATCCCCTTTACTGAATTGGAGAGTTCAGAAGATTATTTGTTGCTCTGTATTTTATTAAGAGGCATCAGTTATGGTGGCTGAATATAAATGCCACAGATTGTTTTGTTGTAAATATAGCTTAAGATTTCACTGCCACTTCAATATTGCATTACTTGCGTCTACTTATGAATTATAGTTTATTATTGCAATGTGACAAAATATGAAAAAGTTCAAGGAGTATGATAACTTTAAGTAAACTGTGTTGCATCCTTTATCAATGTTTGTAGTTAGGTTAGAAATTATTACTGCTTGGTGGCATGTAGATGGATTTGAACAGGGAGAAAAAAAATCCCACCATCCTCTAGAGGTGATGATGCATTTATTGCTTCACATAGGGGCCTACTGGATCTACACCCCCCAACATGGTGCAACTGTTTAGCAATATTGAAGATCTGTATTTTTATGTTTTCTGTAATTTTGTGCATCAGGGTTTTTAGGGCATTTTGTTTTATTGTTCAAGAGGGATTGATCGTTCAAAATGTGTATTTGTTCTTGTCCAAGTTGTCTTAAATTCTGAAAGGAGTTTGCATTTAATCAATAATTGTTGCTGCTTTAAAAAATATTGCTTGAGATTATTTCAGACAATAGATGTAGTGTGACTGTTTTTTTTTTATATATGACCAATACATTTTAAATTATTGTAACATTTATACAGAAATGTTTAAAGTGTTCTGCTCCACAAACTGGTTGCGTCTGAACACACACTGAGTTATAGTAATGCCGAAATATTTAAATGACAAAACCCTTCTAAAAAGGGTTTTAAAGTTTTTAAAGTCTTTTAAAGCTTTTCTTTTCAGTTGAGACGCCGACTGCTGCTGTATGGACAGGACAGGTTCTGATTAATAGGGTTTATATGAAACAGTTGTGTGTAATTCATCAAGCTGAAGTTATTCAGATTTTCAAGAACATTTCAATTCGAAGTTTTTACTTTGTATTACTCTCCTTTCATCAGGCTCCTTATGTAAGTGCCGTTTTGTTTTTGAGGAGGTAGCTGAAGAGTTTTATTTCACTGTGCAGTGAACTAGGTACTGTGATATGGTTAAAAATTTTAAATAAGGACTTCATACAGAAAAGGTCCTTTATATTTCTTGGAATTACATCACGGTAAGGAACCCCTCGTACAGAACAGCATTATAGAAACATTTAGTGATTTACGCAACCTGCCTTCAAGGGAACTGTAAGATACTAGAGCTTTTGTTATTTTCCTCAAATTATTTTTTTCAGTTTTAATGATTAATGTATTTAAAGACAGTATGAACACCATTTTCCGACACTACTCTTTCAGCTTTGATGGGTTTTTCGGGGTTTTTTTTGCCATGTTCAGAGAATTATTAATGGGTTCTGAGTTGTTCCCACATTCAATTTCTTCATTTTCAGTGAGTCCTTGGTGGATTTATTCATGTGTTCGCTGTCATTGTCATGTTGCTGTGTCCAGTTTTACTTCAGTCTGAAAAGTAGTTTTTACAGACAGACTCCCATTTTTCTCCAGAATCCCCTGATGCACAGTAAAATTTATGGCAGATTCTGTGATACCAAGTTAGCCAAGTCCTGCTGGAGCAAGGTATCCCTAAACCATGGGAAACCAAGCATACTAAGCAGTTGGTATATGAATTTTGATTTTTATCAATGTTATTTATAGTACAAAAGAAAAAAAACATATCTTAGCAGTTAAACACAGTTCTGTTGAGTTTTCCCTAAAATAGAACTCCATTGAAAATTTCTGAACTTTACCAATTGTTTAAATAGCTGAAACTATGCATTGTATAATGCCTCTGCATTGTAATAACTGTTGGGCTTCAGAAATAGAGTGAAAGTGAAATTGTACAAGCATTGCTGTTGGTCTTGTGTGACATCAATGCTGCCCCTGCCATTAATATAAAATAACATACTAAACCTGGAAAAGGAAAATCGGTCATAGGGAGTTTGTTCAGTTTTATATTTTATATGCATAAACAGAACAGCGGTGTGTCTGTTAGACAACATGCAACTATTAAATCAAGAGATTTATTTAACAATGCAAAGACAACAGATTGAACCTTAAACATAATTCATTCCTGAAAGACATCACTTGTTCTTCCTGCAGTCATAAAACATTAATGTTAAGCTATTAGCCAATGAAACATTTCAAAACCTCTAATTTTAATCTTGAGTGAGTCCAATCATGGTGAAACTCTTTCAAAAAATAGGAATGACAACTTACAAAAGAATAATAAGGTTTTGGATCCTACAGAAGAATAAAGGTGCTATTTTCTACAGTGCGGAAAACATTAATATCAATAAATTAACTTTTCTTAGACCTTGACCGGAGAACCGGAGATGAATTTTGCTTTGGTAACCCTCCTCAGTCCTTCCTCCTCCCCTAGGTTTAAAGGGTCATGTGTAAGCACGTGATACTTTGCTGCCTCTTCCCCTCACTCAGTCACCTCCAAGTAGCCTCATTATCGGGAAACATAACGAGCAGGGACTTGACAAGTTTAACGAGGGCCTACTGGTGTCTGCTGTTACCGTGGCATCTGGTCACAACTCAGGCAGTTGGAAAAAAAACGAGGTTCAATCTACCAGATGTTCCCTTAATTTCAGATTTTATTTTGCTTTTGTCCATTTCATCAAAGAGACCTCTTGCACTGGAGGCAATTTTGATTGGAATTTAAAAGTTCTTTTGAAAAAGTGTTTCATTTTTATAGGATAAATATCCAACATATTTTACACGTCATCATGCAGCTACAAACTAGTATCTGAAATCCCCAGCCCCAAAAGTACAATTTAGATACATGCAGTTTGCATAAATAGGCAAAAAAGGCTTTTTCCATATGAATCCCTATAACTAATTTATGTCAAAGAGGGACGTTTTTCTAAATTTCCAGTACAATATTACATCTTAATGCAAGGAAAATGTGCTGCTCTTTAGCATTCCTTGAAATCAAAACACACTTGGGCAAATCGACATGTAAAAAAGTGTGAATGTTGGGAAAGGGGGACAGAATTAGCTAATTGAATGAGCTCTACTAGTTAAGGATGACTTAAAATTACTGATTTGCTTGTGTACTGTCCTTTAATCTAATCCATATGGTTGAGGCAGAAAGATTTGGTGCCTTATTAAAGTGGTAAAGAATTTCTAACCACTCATTAAATTGTCGTCTTCTGCACTTTCAGTTTTGGAGATAAACGTAACCTGCAGTATAAGCTCAAGTAAATTACTTTTTGCAATATTTTAAAAAAAAGATGCGTTGAAACAAAATCATGGTTGTTTAACAAAAATAGGAAAAAACAAAGAACAAGAGACAAAGAACAGCCTGACTGCCAGTAAAACAGAGCGTTGGCACATGTTGGTCGTTCTTGGTCTGATGAAGCGATGTCTTATTGCAGATGGTAAGAGATTAAAAAGTCCATGAGAGGGATTTCTTGTGATACTGAGAGCTTAATTTTTGCATTTCTCCTTATAATTGGAGAGAAACAAAGAGGTTTTCTTTGATAAGTTGTAAAACAAAAATGAAAATGTACTTTTGAAATTTGTTGAAAGTATTAGAAAGATTTTCATCACAGCAGTTCACCATGTAAGCTAATTCTGGTCTACAGTATTTTTACATAATCAAATCAAGGTTGCTTCACCTCTTGACTTAATTTCCTGCTGTTTGACACATTTACAAATGCATAAAGAAGAGAAGGCTAAACATACAACCTTGAGGGGCTCCTGTGGTCAGTTTGACAGTGCTATGTCTTACTGCAGACCAGTGGCTGTTCTTAATACTTTCCAAATTAGGAAAAACAATCTAAGAGGTGCCATGAGGCCAAAAATAAAAGTTTGGAAAATTTGTTTGAAAACTTGTTACTTGAATTTAAACTGAGTTGCCACACTCCTGCATTTCTGTCAGCACAACAATGTGCCATAAAAGACAAAGTTTGTATAAAAACATACTAGAATATAAATGGAGATTGTGCTGCGAGTTTGAAATGCGTGAGAGAAACTCTGGCTGTGTACAAATTTAGGGATCGGAACTGTCAAATAACCATAAATAAGTAAGTGTACTGTATCACATGACAAGCAAAATGAAATTGACAAAATACTTCATGAAAGAAAGGCAACAAGCTGTGGAGAATGTTTAGCAGAGTAAAATCCGGAAGGATCTGTGAAGCACAGACATTTCCAGCCTCATTTCACCCAGTTTTATCCTGTTTTCAGAAATTTCAGCATCTGTTGCCCTGGCACCAGCCCTGGTGGCTGTTACAAAACCAACCTGTGAGTTGGCTGATGATGCTGAAGTTTGGATCAGATTCTCAGCTTGTGATCCAGTACAGCTTCTGCTGCAAAATCATTTAAGCTGGTCAGTCCTCAACTTATTATTCTACACTGAACAGGGACTCATAAGTTAAGATTTATGAAAAAGAAATTAACTGAAGTCAAAATTTTAAAGGGCTTCCTTTCATCAGAGGACTACATTGGATAGAGGAGTGTGTAAAATGAACAACTGGAGTTGCCAAATTATTCTACAGGTACTGCAGATGATTTAGCTTTTAGCTTCTTTTCTTGAATGGGCTCAATTGGAAAAGTACTGTATATGTTTGTTGGGATAGAACTATGCAAGGCGCATGCCACCTGAAAATCTGAGAGGAAAATCCAAAGACAGTTCATGAACTTTGAGTACAACCAGATAGATTAAAAACACAAATCAAAAATCTGTCAAATGCAGATAAAATGTTACACTGGCTTGAATTGTTCGCAAAATATAATAAAATTGACAACATGTATGTATTTTTCACAAGCATTGTGCAATTGTTGTCTCCTTTCTTGCAGTCGCTGCCCTAAAACTGACCACAAGCTCAGACCATATATTTATTTAAACATATTTTTAAAAATATGTTCTTGAATGACTGCAAAACCCTGAATACCTTTTTTATTTTACTTTTGAATACATTCTTATTCTTTAATACTGCATTTTAACATTTCACAAATACTGAACACTTCTCAACTTTCGTTTTTAGTCCCATATTCGTTTATTTTTACCATAAAGGTAAAGAAACAAGTTAAAAAAAAATAATTATTTATTGTCAAAACATTTGCTGGAGTAAAACAAACTCTCCGCTGCTCCAACTGGTATGTAGACCCAGCAAGTTTGCTCTGACAAGGCCTCTAGTCAGGCTTAGATTGAGCTGCTAATCCTTCGGTAAGAGTTGGTAAACCACTACAGCTGATGTAGGCAAGCTGTCAGCTGAAGCCAACTGGATGGTCTTTTCAAGACGCACATGAATGGTCTCTCACACACATCCAAATATTGATAATGTAGAATGACAAACAAACTGTGGTTTGTCTCCCATTTAAATTCTTCAGAGATGCATCCATATGCAGACAGTTGCATGATTGGTGTTCAGACATAGAAGAAAAAGCTAAGACAAAAAAATGTGGAAACAGTATATGAAGGCAGAATTGGTGCTTTTGAGTGCCTTTTGGCATTTTAGGTAATACACACTTGGGAATAAAAAAAATTAAAAAATTAAAAATCATAAATTCATTAGAATTTCTTCATTTGATCAGAAACAACAGAAATGGATGAGGTAAAAGTGTGGGAATTTAGGACTTATAGGTCTACCAGTTAATTTATACATATATTCTAAACACATACACACCCTGACATACACACACGCTTGCTAAGACTTGGACTCAGACCAGGAGTGCAACAGCTTGCAATGAATATTCAGTGAACATTAATGTGTGTAAGGGGGAAACATTTGTATAGAAGTGTGTTTGCTGCCTTGTGTAAGCCTACTCCACAGGAAACACACACTCCTGGGACAGGACATTTTGTCTAGAGTGGGTTTGTGGGTGTGTACTCCTTGTGAAGTACCTCAGGGACATGCAAGGTACTTGTGTTTCAGAGTATAGCAGGAAATCAGCACAGTAAAAGAAAAACAACTAAAGGTTAATCTTAACAGAAAACAGCACAACCCATTGGCTTGAGGTGGCCTTCATTTTTAAGTCATGCTATCGTATTCCTTACTCTGAAACCCTTAAAAAGTCAGTGCAGACAATTGCTCTTACAAGTCTCCTTAATTAGTAAAGCAGAATCCAGTTGTGCAATTTAATTGCAGTAAATAAAACTGTAATGATAAAGAAATGACTATAACAATTGTAGACAAACCCCAAAGACCTCCAGGTGTACTTTAACTGCAATAAAATTGACCTCTATAATATTTTTGACTCAAGATGGCAAAATTCAAAAGCAAACTGCTCTTTGCAGATTTGTATTGAGAAAATTTGAAATGTCAAAAGTGTAATCAATTTCCTTCTTCACAATGATTCTCTACTTTGTTTGGGACCATCACATAAATCCCATGAAAAATGGAAATAAATGGTAAGATTCTTTGTGAAAGGTAGCATTTAACAGATAATTAGAGACATCAAGTAAAAGATTTCCAACTTTATTTTCCTAGATAATCTTTCCCCCTCTCAACAAAACTTAACTCACAATCATTTATGTAACTTTTTCAAACACACAGTTCCACAAACAACACGGAAATGAATTAGATATACAAATCGGCTTCATGGGTGCATGGGGCTGGATGCACGAACATCAATCTTTGTTAGGAGACTTCAGGAAGCATTTGCCACTCTAATTAGATGCATGTAGTTTCAGAGCTTGTTTGTTGCAGAAAACAATTTAGTTGATTAATGAGCTGATGAGATGTGATTGGATAAATTGACAGCAGGATCATTTCATCATCTAGTTCTTCCAGTCTCTTAGTTCAGTCTGTTAGTCAGAGCCAGGATTCAGTAAATTAATCAATAAGTAGATAGTTGGCAGAATTTTATCAAACAATTTATACAGGTTATATCATATGATACACCACTTTATCTAGAAAGTTTTACCACAGGTTTTGACAAATCATAATCTTAGGCTTCTATTCCAGGAGCAAAAATATTAGGATCATGACCAAATTGAAGTAGAAGTGAAGTTACATTGTTAAGGGGAAATCTAAGGAAAAACAGCACAGCTGAAGCTGGCAGGGACAAAAGCCTAATTAGAGAATGCAGAACTGCACCAATCATCTTGTTGTAATGGAGTCAGAGTTTGTCCTGAGTGGCAAGACTGGACCCAAAAGCAGACAGCAAGTAGGTACAGAAGCTCCATTTGAATAAATGTGTTTAAATATTTAAATGTATAAGGGGACCTACCTTAAAACTCTCTCAGGGTCTCATCCATTCACCAGGTCATCATTTTGAAGAATAGATTATGTGATCTGTTGATAAAATACAACTGTAGTGAATTTTGTTTAATTTTTTATATTAAAGTAACAGTGGATACTTTATTGGATTGTGTTACTTTTAAACCTAAGTAACATAATCCAATAATCCAATTTTCTTTTTTCAGTAAGAAAGAAAATATTTGATTAAATCCCAAGCAAAAAATATAAGCTTACTTTGCAACATAATCTCTGAAGTGATATTGACTCCAAAGTCCAGTAGACATGTACATCAAAGCAAAAAAGACACAGAAGCAACAAACTTCCCAGAAAACAAAAGGAGAGATGGTCATAGCAGAAAAAACTGGTGATGACAATTAGCAAACACAAACCAGGTGTGACAGAACAAAAGAAGAACCAAAAGGAAGTGAAGTGAGGTTAGGGCTTTTCAAAATAAGACAGGAAGTTTTTTTAACCAGAACACAAAATATGAAATAAATAAATAAATAAAATTCATAGAAATGGATAAAAAGTAATGATGACATGATACGCCAGACTGTGGGATTAAAGACAAAATGAGTATTCAACATCATGAGTATTCAACAATGAGGCAGTTTACAGGAGTCTGTAGATTCAGTTGTTTACTTCCTGATGTGATGGATATGTCTGTAGATGTTTTTTCTGTTCCTGCTCCTGTACACAGGGAACAAAAGACAAATGATTCTTTAATACTGCTTCAGAACACTCCTATGTAGTGTTAGTTATTATAAACTGAAGTGGCAATGGTTATTGTCACAACATGAGATGACATCACATAGTTACAGCTACAATGCCATCAGCCGCCTGGCTTCTCAAATGAGGGCAGGAGGAAAACTTAGTAAATCACTTGGTTGTCCATCAAACTGCAACAACTGCTGCTGAACAGCCACTGGAGCAGTTGTGTTTAGAAGCATCAGGGATTTGCAACAATCCACAACACCATATGATGGATTGGCAATTAAAATTTTTTTATTGTGGAAAAACAAAAAATCATGCCAGACCTAAAATCACTGCCAGGGCTTTGTGGAAGGCAAAGAAAACATTGAGAAGCTGTCTTGTTTTCTGTTGCCACATGAATATATTTTGAACACTAAGCTATTTTCTACAGAGCTCTATGTTTTATCAATGAGTCATTTCTATAAAAAGCGGCAAAGAAACGAGTTTGAAGTTGACAAAAATAAGGTAAATCACTCTGCAGTGGTAGCTGAAAGGTAATGATATCAAAACCAAGAGTAATTTAAAATAAGCAAACCATCATTTCATATCAAATAAAAGAGCTCTTTATAGCTACAAGAATTAGACCTGGGAAAAAATTTTGGAGAAAAGTTTAGTTTAATTACATTAATTTGTTTTCTGTGGGCTCTGAAGTTCACTTTATTGTCAGTTTTAGTGCTTGAAAGGTAGCATTACATTTTTTTATGATAACAGCTACACATTTGTGTCTTCTTATTTGTCATATTTTTTCTCATCTAGAATATACAATCTATGACCCCGAGCAAAGGAGGACAGACATAACGCTCTTTCCCTCAGGCATAGAAACACTGGAGTTGAACATTAAAATCCTGTGAAAACCTTAAACCTTCTGTAAAGGCTCTTGTTAGCGCCCCTCTGCCATTCTCTTTTTTTTGTCCATCTATATCCAACCTAGTCCCCTTGGCTATTTTTGGGCCAATTAGGCCCGTTTCTATGCCCAGTTTTTGGAAAGATGTGTGGAGTGAATGGCCTTGAGTGAAATCCCAGCCAGGGGAGGGTGAGGATAAATTCACAGCAGGTCATTGAAGATATAAACTCAAGATGTGTGAGGTAGATGGCTTAAGTGAGGTAACTAGTAACAAAACAAAAATGTCTTTTTCCCCTTTGGCTTTCTCTAAGTAAACTTTAGCTGTTTTGTAATAATTGGATGTCTTGAAAAGTTTATGAGTATACACAGAAGCAAGAAAACAGCTGATCATAGATTTGACAGTAATCAGTTGTAATTCCTAAATCCAATTTTGTTTCTTTTTTTTATGCATAAAATATATATAAAAAATTTACATTAGGACTTTATGGATATGGAACATTTCTGTTTTACAAAGACTTAAATAATTCTCTTTTTGCAGTAGCATTATCTTAGTTGATAAATATATTTATAGGACTTACTGAGATAGGAAAAGCCTTTCTTAACCCACTTTAATCTCTCATATAGAGTTTGAGATTGATCCACAATTCAAGGTGAGGCTCTTCCCACAGCAATGCCTTAAATAAATACATCTATCATACTCAAACCTCTAATCATCCTATAGTTTCCCTGCCTATTGCAAAAAGTCTCAAAGCATTAAATGTACCGGATCATGTTTTTGTGTTAGTGAGATCAATAAAACACCAAGAGGAGAAAAAGGCTGTTCTGAAGCCAAAAACCTATAGGAAAAACCAAAGTGCACACGTATGATATAATAAATATACGGAATACACCAGTGGTCCAGGAAATTTGATTTTAGTCTCCCACTGCGCTAACTGTATGGACAGAAATGCACAAACCAGATGTGAGCAAGATGTGGCACATTTAAACAAAACTCCAAAGTTAAGGTTAACAAAAGTCTTGGCACATGATAAAAAAAATTAAATGGCACTTAAACTGGGAATTTGTAGCTATATCCCATATCCAAAACAAATGTTGATGGGATTGAATGATTTTTGAAGGCCATGTATTGTTTTTCTCTCATATCACGCTCATACACACACGTGTCTATCACAGAAATCCCCCTAACATACCTTAACATTTATAACTGTAATGCCACAAAATGTGAATATTCATCTTCTTTATAGATCATATGACACATTGTGCACATTTTGTTGGCAGCTTCAGCATTTTTACACTCAAACCAATGGTCAAATATGGATAGAAAACATGTAGATCAACTTGTAAAGCAGCAGCTCCAGAAATAATGTGACTGGGGACAAAGAAGGAGAGGATAAACCAGGATGTCATTGACCAAGAATTGTCTCCAACTATGCAATTTAAACTTGCAGCCAGCTGTACCTTAAGACGTAGATGTGCCCTTTAGACAGGAATGAGTAAGCTTTTAACTGACAAAGACCAGAAAGCATAATTCTTGATATTCTTCGACAGTTTCAACTGCTTCTCATGTCACAAAGCAACATTATTCTGCAAACAGATGACAACACAACTAGTAACAGACCTGTGGTGGGTATTCACCCTGAAAAAAGATCTGAGCAGTCACAAATTAAAAAGGGCAGATAAGAGCAGACACATACCTGTCGCCATGCTGAATGACTACACTGTCTGGTGGGTTTGTGTTTGTCCAGGTGGGTGAATATAAAGTCTAGGTGTGTTTGTGTTTAGTCTCTGGGTCAATATCAATGTCAATCCTTATCCCTGTGTAATCCAGTTCTCCTGATAACGTTTTTTTCTTCTTTGTGTGTGCGTGTATGAATGTGAAAATGTGAACAACACACACTTTATCCTCATGTAATCCTCTGACCCTGATCAACAGAAATAGAAAGGGAAACTACAAGTGAGCCTGTGTGCACAAAACGTTTATTTTCACCTGTTGTATCTCTCTGTGAATGTGTTTCTGCAGTCAAGGACACAGATCAATCCAGATAAAAGACCTGACCGTGGGAAAAATCACTATGATACAATTAATGAACAGAAATCACAGACTTACTGGATCATTCGTAAGTAGTGGAAGCCGTCTTGATTGGCTTAGTTTTTTTTTTCTCTCAGAAACCTAGGTAAGAAGAATCTCTCTCTTTGGGTTTAATCTTTTTTGTTTATTTTCGTAAGTGGGATATTGAGCTCAGCAGAGCAGATTAAACTTTAATTCTCTTTCTTGCTTCATTTACTCCACTCTAATATGCTTTAAAATACAGCTCAATATCTTCTGCATTCACAGCAGAATAATCAAAAGTTCCCACTTTAAACTTTCCATACTATCTTGTTCTGTCTTCTCTCTCTCTCTCTCTTTCTTTCTTTTTAACAATTCTTTTATTATTTAAATAGTTTACAGTCATTTTTGCATGGAGCACTTTCACTTTATCATGTTAGACTCACCACTTTAAAACTCTTCCCAACATACCCAGCATCAAATCTGATCATATCTGGGTTTCTTCTGTGACATATTTAAGTTTTTAACTCAGCTTTGAGCTTTTTTCATTGTGATTTGATCCACTTTGTCATGACCTCCTTAAATGAAAATGTGAGTAAAGAAAGTAACATATTATATGTTTAAGGATTTCTTGCGTCTTTTTATTAGGCACACCTTTCAAATAAAAGGTAGAACTGACCATTTCAAATCAAAGATTTTAGTCCATATTGATAAGATAGCTTCATATTGTCTCTGATTTGTCTCCTCTGCCTTCATGATGATCATCTCTGTCAACATGCCATCTGAAAGATAATCTATTTGATTGAGATCTGACTGTGGGGCCATTAGAGTACTGTGAGCTCAATGTCAAATTCAAGAAGTTGGAGATGATTTGAGCTTTGGGATATTGCATCGTCCTACTGGAAATAGCCAGAAGACGAACTGATTAAAGGGAGGATGTGGCTTTTAAAAGATGCTTAATTTGTACCAAGAGCTCCAAACTGTGCCAAGATAATATTCTCGACAACATTATGACACCAACATCATCCTGACATGTTGATAAAAGCCAGCATTATCCATATGTTCATGTTGCTTATGCCAGACTCTGAGCCTCCCAGTGACAACCAAGACTCATTAGAACAAGCAAAGTTTTTTTATTATTATTATTTGTCATTGTCCAATTTCACAGATCCTGTGTGAATTACAGCATCAGTTTCATGTCCTTAGCTGGGATGAAGGGCACCCAGTGTCCTCAATGTTTCACATGTTTTGTGTACGTAGATGTTACTTTTGACCACCTAATAGTTTCTCACTGGATATTTTCTCCTTTTCAAATCATTTTCTGTAAACCCAAGAGATGTTTGTTCATCACAATCCCAGCAGATTAGTAGTTTGTGAAATATTCATACTGCCCATCTGGCACCATGTCTTGTTGAAAGTCACTTAAATCCTTCGTCTTCCATGTTCTAATGTTCAATTTAAAACCCAGTCATGTCTGGATGCCAAATGCATTTAGTTACTGCCATCTGATTGGCTGATTTGTTTATGTTAACATAACAGGCATTTAAACAGGTGGATCTAACTAAGTGGCCTGTGAGTGTTTAATTTCTTTAGTGTGTCCCTTATTGTACATTACAAATAAAAAAATGACTGTCATTAAATTTCAAGACACATTTGTAAAAGTTGAAAAGCTGTATTTAATGTTTTCTTTTTACATTTAGTTTCATTTTAGTTGTTTACAAGGAACTGATGTCAACAGAACTCAGTTTTTCCGCCTTTCTGTAGCAGTTAGCTCAGAAAGCCATTTCAGTGGTGAGTTTCTGCAACACTGCCTTCTGTCCTTCCCCACCCTGCCAGTTTTTTTCCCATCTCATGTTCCTCTCAATCATCGATCCATCCGTGTTTCCATCTGTCTGCGTCAAACGCATCCAGCTGTATCTGTCTCACAATCAAACAGTAAATCTCTGAAGCCAGTGATCCGTTTCTGACAAAACTCAAACTGCACCATATTTCTGTACTGAAATTTCAGGTGTACAAACTCAAAGCAGCTGTTGAGATACAAAGCTTTGCTTGATCATCTGAACCACACGGATTAAAAACTTCTTTGCAAAGTACAGTTAAAAGGTGCTTCTTGTGATGGTTGATGTTTTTGGTATCTGTTAGCCATTTTATGCATTAATAACTCTCTGATCTTTTATAGTATGTGTGTCTAAAAGCAGATTTAACCCTGCTATTTGCATTTTCTTCCTAAATATTTGTTTTATGGTTAGGGAACATTTCTTTGCAGGATTGTGCTAAAAATTTGGGGTAAGTACCTCCTTCAGTAACATTCATACAGATGAATTCTATGAAATATGACAGAATTTGACCCCACTGATCCAACCAAATTAGGTCTGAACAACCTCCTGCTGGTAGGTATTATTACACCCAGATAGCACAGAATGATTGAAACAACATTGAATCAATGTCAGCCAGAAACATTGAATCAACGTTGAACGCTGACATTGAAACAACATTGAAAGTGGTCGGTGACTTGTATGTTGAATCAAAGTTAGGGTTTCAACCATAACTGACATTATATCAATGTTGATTCAACCATCATCTGTATGTCAACTTGTATGCATATTTGTGTTGATAGTACATTGAATCAGTTATGAATCAATGTTGATTCTACATTATATCAATGTTGAGTCAACCATCATCTGACTGTGGTTCTGCACACATATGTCGGTTGATTCTACGTTTAATCAATGTTGATTCAACACTCATCTGAACGTGGATCTGCATCTGGAATTGTCTTGATTCTACATTGAATCAATGTTGCTTCGACAGTCATCTGACTGTGGTTCTGCACACATATGTCGGTTGATTCTACGTTTAATCAATGTTGATTCAACAGTCATTCGACTGTGGTTCTGCACACATATTTCGGTTGATTCTACATTGAATAGGTTAGGAATCAACGTTGATTCAACCTTCATCTGAACGTGGTTCTGCACGCACATTTGTGTTGATTCTGCATTCAATCAATGTTTATTCAACCATCATAACCATCATCCTGAAATAAACCACATAAAAATACCATGGCAGTGCTTAAATATTTTATTTAATTTCAGTCTTCTGGCCGTCCCTTTGGTTGCCTTTCAATGCCTCCCTCCCGGTCTGGTGCATAGCGAAACCATTTCTTTACTGTTTCGCTGTAATTTTGATCAGTTAGGCCTGGTTCGAATTGACGAGCAGCAACTGAAAGACACAAAAGAACATCATTACGATAGAGGGTATCTCACATAAAATTTCTTATTATCCCCTACCCTCACTTTGTTTAGATTCTGATTCACCAACAGTCTCATTTCCTACAATTAAAATTCAAAGCCCTTTTCCAGTAGAGGAAGCTCACCTAATATGCACTCTTGCAGGATTGTGTCCTTGAATGGCTTTTTACTCTGGGAATGCCTATGTTTCTTCCCAGCCCAGTTGAACTGACTTGCCAGGGCATTTCTCATACAAGTTGTCAACATTCTTCTTATCATGTTGGCTGAATTGGTGCCTCCTACTAGAGCCAGTCGAGCAATCTACATCAGAGACAAGTACATGAAGGCATAGCATTACACAGCAGCATTATATCATGTAAATTAAAAACACAGCAGAGACATAACCTTGTTTTGATACTGTATTTATGCTTATGCACTGATATTCCACTCCATAGTGTTCATTCATGGTCATGGATATTAGCGTTATTAACCATCCTGGTCCCAATTTGGGTTAGGTCAAAATTTAAATCATCTATGTGAATAATTGCAAAATGTTTCATAAATAGCACATCTACAAGCTCTGTGACATGTTCAGAACTTGTAGATTACAATTTGTGTTCAAGTAGCTAAAGAGCTAACATTTTGCCCTTAGAAAAAGACTCACACTGACATAATCTACATTGATGCTGATCAGTCTTTCAAATGAATTACCATCTTTTGACA
The DNA here is from genome assembly GCF_001444195.1 of Xiphophorus couchianus. Taxonomy (NCBI): domain Eukaryota; kingdom Metazoa; phylum Chordata; class Actinopteri; order Cyprinodontiformes; family Poeciliidae; genus Xiphophorus; species Xiphophorus couchianus. The sequence goes on from NC_040239.1 coordinate 8,111,782, forward strand.
CACTGTCTCTTCAATCAGTAATGACTCTGCTTTACTGAAATCTTCTTCACTTTCAATTGGCAGCTGGAAGGGGGAGTACAAGGTTTGCTGGTCCTTGTGTGCTACCTGGTGTAATGTTACTCTGAGCCAAATTGTTCTTAATGAATTGGACATCTCTGGATAGATCCTTCACAATCACAAGAGCTTCAGCAAGCATCGATGTCATCTTATGGATAGCGAGGTCTTCAGGAGAACATTAAGAATCTTTAAGTGCAACATCAAAATAACCTGAAAATGACACATTACAAATACATTATGTCCAATAGACTTGCCTCTCAAAAGCTGCCCATTATTGCTGGCCCTTTGTGTGGTTGCATCTGCAAAACACAAATATTCATGCACAGAAGTTTAAAGGTTAGGTGCCAAAATGACACCGACTTTCTTTAGGTGTGAAATGTTTCCTACAGATCTTTTATAGATAAGGACATTTCTGCATCTAATCAGGAGAGAACTCTGATGAGTGGAATACACAAGATCACAATGGCAAAAAGAAAATACTGTCAGGGCTTTGTGTTATGTTTGCCTTTAAAAAATAATGCATAAGTGTCAAAGCATTTAAAGAGTTGGTGTCATTGCTCACACAGATGTGAGCAATGACCACAGTTCAAATATAGACACAACCTCACACATTCAGATCACAAAATGTCTACAAATGTTGGATGACTGTCTTGATACCTTCGAAACCTTGATTAGGCGCTGAATCCAATACATCATTCAGGTCGGAGTTTGCTTTTAAGTGAATAAGAAATGCAAAAACTTAGCTAAAGTGAATTCATTAGTCAACACAGATCACTGTATATGTATGTAGTAAAGTGGGTTACTCTGTGATATATCCAATGGCAGCCTATTTTGTGCACATTGTGAGAGACCAGGGCGATGGTTATACTGCCTTGAGCTGCATCCAGACAACCCTGTAGATATAGTTACATTTCGCAATAGTTTACAAGTGTAAACACAAGATACATAATCTAAATGTTTGATCAAACTAACTAATTAGCCAGAATCACTAAGATACCCATCACTATTACTGAAAGAGTACAGTATCATACCAATACTTGTACTTTGTCGCTGTGGATTCTGCAACTTGTGGTACTGGACACAGTGGGCTGTAGCAAAACCTGGCATCTCAGCTTGAACACAAAGTAGGAAATACACAAAGCAGTGAGGTTATTACTGTAACCTTCCATATGAGAAAATGTGAGACTTACATTCAGCTGACTGCTCTATATTTAAAGCATTGCTTTGACATCACAGTCTTATGAGACTGCTTGACGACTCACCATTAAGAACTTCATCAGCTAGTGATTGTTGGTAGTTGCTAGCAACAAGATCTACTAAGTAAAATAGGAAATAATTAAGAGCTAAAACTATACACAATTAGTTTTAGCTCAGTGCTAAAACTATACACAATTTCAGCAAGAAACACAATTTCAATCAAATTAAAATGTCCTTTTATTGGTACATTGTTATATGTAATTTCTTTTTTGACTGTGTAGAAGTGAGCATAGTGTCAATATAAAGGAAACAATACCTGGACATCCAACATCAGGTGGTTTGGCAAAATGCTTTCTTTTTGCACTGCTACTCTGATGGTCTTCAGAATCAGAATGCATAAACTGCTGATTTGGCCTACAAAACATTATGATAATACACTATATGAATATTACAACTGTAGTTAAGATACTACACTTATTAGTCAAGGCTACCGTCTGAATACATGGACACTCTGGCCACTTTGAGCCATCCTTTTAGCAGTGGTTGTTATTTTCTAGTTGCAACGCCCTAGGGAAAGTTATCACTGTGATAAAGTTAGTAATGTACCTGGATATTCTTTTTTGGCGGATAGCTCCTTCATCATGAGATTCAATTTCAGATGTTGGACACATTGTGGTGTTATATTTTGTCTCTCGTTTTTTCGCCTCATCAAGGGTCTCTGTAAAGAGCAGAGGGTAAATGCCAATTTGCATGTCTGCAGTCCAGTGCAGAACTACCCTAACAGCTCCTTCCCAACTCCCAAAAAACAGAACAATCACACCTGTGTGAAGCGCTACTATCATACATCATCTCATTCTGGCCAATCACTATTTGCCTCCTCACATTTGTCTTCTCTGATTTTACATACACAAAACATCTCAGCTGGACCTCTGAGGTACCAGCGCTTTATTATAATTATATATATTGTTTACTTGGTTTAATGTAGCCTCCTAAACAAACTTTTGCATCTGTAATGTCATGTCCCAATAGATAAACATACTTGAAAAGAAGAAAATATTGAGCTTATTTATCTATAACATGACAGCACGACTGTGTAGAACAGCTGTGCATGTGTTGCACCAGTTACTCACCACACGTAATGAGGACTCGTACATCCGTATAGGTGATCCATTTGTCGTCTGGTTGCATTCCGTCTCGAAGGGCTTTCTTGAGTGTTATGTGTTTTGGGGGCCATAACAGCGTCTGTTCCTCAGCTTTAAACCAGCTCTCTAGAACTACTGCTGTCCCACCATTTGGGAACTGTACAACTGACCACAGTGCCTCTCTACTCATCTTCGAAGGGCTAGGGATGAAATGAGAACTACTCATGATATCTCCTTACAGGTCATCCCCATTTCACTCTTCAAAGCCAAAGTGCACTACAGACATTGTAGTTTTTGGCCAGTCAAACATGTTATTTGCACAGGTAAGAATTAGATAAATGTTATTTTTAGGTAATTTATGCCATGATATACATCTCAGTTACAGATACTGTACTTTGGCAGGGCAGCATGACTATGCTAAATGAAGTAGTGGTATTACAATGGCACCATCCATGTCTGGACAGAGAAGGCATTTGCGCTTGATAGAGGCCAGTCCAACTACCCCTATATTTTCTTTCAAGCCACTGACTTTGTATGTGCCAATGTATGATGATTCACAGGGATACATGTAATATGGCTGTTTGTGTCCGTACATTCTGACGATTATATATGTATCCTCTTCTGATTTAATAATATTCTCTATTAATGCAAATCCATCTCCAACTTCAACACAATTGTCTCCTTTCTTTGTGGACAAAGTAAACCGATGAGTGGAGACCTTCCTGTACTGTTGTGAAGAAATAAACTGTGTGGGGACTGGACCATCAATGTGGATGTTAAGCAACTTTGGATAATCTCTAGAACATGTGGGTCCAACATGTGAGGTTTCAGACAACCTTTTAACTACCTGTTGTAGTGTCTGATGTGGCTTGCGTAGAAGATGCTTAATTTGACCAAGACAATTCTCAAAAGGAAATCCTGATATATTATCTAGATTGCCGAACCTCCTGTATTCTTCAGCCAAATGAGTAAGCTGGTGTATATTGTACACAATTTCATCTTTTTCATATAATTCTCCAAAGTGTTCAACAAAAGCAACCATCAACTTTTGTGCAAAGGCTAACATTTCCTCAGATATACTAGGGGACAGCAACATGTACATTCCAACGGAAAACAACATAAAATTGTCATACAGCTCACTGGGGAGTGAATCCTTCAAAACAACAGGACCCCAATATAACATGAAGGATCGGAACTCAGTAGCTTTCCACCGATCTATCTCCGACAGTCCCCTTGGTTTACGGTTAAACTCAGAAGGCGTGTAGAAACGTAGCTTTAGGAGTTTATCTGAAATGCCTGCTGCAGTTTGGGAAGGAAACTTTGTTGCTAAATGTTTCCCCTTTAACCATATATGAAGCATTTTCCTTGTAACTCCGAGACAACAGACATGCATGTAATCTGGTGGAAACATAGAAACCATCTTAACTAAACCAGATAAAGGGCTCTTTCCAATGTGATGTTCCTCATCAACCATGTCAGAGAAACTGGAGTCTGTCCTAAGTTTATGCTTTGTTTCAGGAAATGTCATTTTATTCATCCATACACCCTCCTGAAAGCATTTGTCACAACCTGAATAGCCATTGAATCCTTTGACCTGCTTAATATAAGCTCTTGCCGGCGCATCACAAATAAAGGCAGAAATTTCTACATTAAATTGCTTACCATTATAAATAGTGCCATTACACAATACATTCTGAAGATCTTTGACAAACTGAGCCAGGTACTCAAAAACACTCACTGGCTTGCTTAGACCACAAAAAATGCCTACAACAAATTTGTGTAGTCACATGTCAGACATCCAAGTATGGGCCAAAACTGAAGTTTGGAACTTTTAAATAAAGGTAAGCCATCTATATTAAACTGGATATTAATAGTAGTCATAGTTGATGGTACACACAAACATGCCAACCGTGAAAGCACCCCTTTGACTATTCCAAAATGATAATAATCTCCCCCTTGAATTGTAGTGATGGGCACATTTCTGGGTGTTCCAAGCAATGTTCTCCCATCTTTTGGTAGGGTAGGGTGAAACATTGTCAAAATAGACAGCAAAGATGACAGTGCAACCAGAGAGATTGAATAGGATGTTGCCCAATACTTTAAACTTGTCCTGAGCAAATCATTATTGTCATCACTGTCAAGCTCATCCCCCACTATACTTTCAAAATGTGCTTCTGACTCACCTGGCAAGTCAGTATTTTCATTCACAGCACTGATAGTTAGTCGTCTGTTTAGTGGCAAGTCTGAAATATCTTGAAAAGGTAGTACATCCAACCTGCACTGACAAGAGGCTGCAACATGATATTTCTCCTGTTTCTTCCTTGGATTAGCATTAACTATTAACTTATACTGGGTGAGGATTTGCTGCTCTGTCTCTTTCAATAATTTGTTAACTCTACGTCTTTTAGCCCGAGAAGAAGCCGACATCTTAAAGAGTGTGGTGGTGCTTTACTCTAATGTAGACAAACTGCACCCGTTTACCTACAATTGTCTTCTTTCTTTAAAGCTGTTATATTTAAATATAGCTGGAAAAATAAAAAAAGGAGATGAAGAGATTCAGAATAAAATGCTGCATTTTAATATGCAAGATGAAACAAGCCGAAACATATTTGTACAATTAGATCCATATCAAGAAAGGCAATTATTATAATGCGAAAGTTACTGTTCATTTTAAAATACCAGCATAAGCAAATGCCTCACTATAGCAGGACCAAGCATCCTGAGACCTTACAAAGTGTACAACCCAACTTTAGTGTTATCAAAATCTGATTTAAAGTTAGTTTTTCAACATAATTATGCCATCACTGCTTATTTCCCTACCAAGCTGCAACTTAAGCGCAACACAATGCAGTTGGTTTATAATAAATAGGTTAAGATCAAGGTAGATTGGCCACACTTACCACAAAAGTGCTGGGGGTTGAATAATTAAATTCAGAAACAGGTTGCACCAATCCTGCTGCAAAGGGGCTATGTGGTTGGGACATACCAGTCATGAAATGGGGGAGGTGGACCACCTAACTCCTTTTAGTGACTTCTATGTGTTTTTGTGTCAACATATCACACATACATAGTCAGTCATAACATTTACAGACAAGTAAGAAGATGTACAGGACAGAATTACAACCCAATGTTACCAACACATACTACTTAAATTATAATGTGAGTAACCCTCACAAAAAATAAAAGTAGTTTCACCCGGAGTCAAAGGAGGAGAGGAGGAGAGTAGAAAGGGGGAGGGAGGTTGAGGGGTAGACAAGCCAGGTGAGAGGTGAAGGGTGGAGGGAGAGGGGTTGGGGGTTAGAATGTGAGAGTGAAGTGGAGGGGTGTAATAAACACCCCTCCACTTTTAGAACATTTAGATTACTAGTTCTTCCCCAAATCTTGTCCTCAATCAAACTGACCTGCGTGTTTTCAGTTCAGCAAAACCCTGTTAATCAGATGTCAATTAATATCATGTGTGCTGAATTAGGGAAATGCCTAAAACTTGTAGTGCCTGGAGGACCAGTGCTGAAACACACTGGACTCGACGTTGGCGGCATTTCATTTATTTGATGTTAACCACAAACCATCATTGATTTAATGACACAGTTTCAACATTAGTTAATTGGCTAGAATTGAATGGTTGTTTTATAGTTGATCCACCATCAATTGTCGACCTCAAACATACATGAAACCTTTGTGATAATAATTCAACATTGAATTAACATCGTGTGCTATCTGGGTAGTTCTTTCCCAAACCTTGTCCTCAATCAAACTGACCTGCGTGTTTTCAGTTCAGCAAAACCCTGTTAATTAGATGTCAATTAAAATCATGTGTGCTGAATTAGGGAAATGCCTAAAACTTGCAGGGCAGTGTGCCTGGTGCCGGTGCTGAAAAACACTGGATTCAATTTTGGCATTTCAATCAATGGATGTTAATTGGCTAGAATTGAATGGTTGTTTTATAGTTGATCCACCATCAGTTGTCGACCTCAACCAAACATGCAACCTTTGTGATGGTAATTCAACATTGAATTAACATATATTCCAACAAGCCAACAGCGAAGCAGCTGTGTGGTTGGGCTATCCCACTCATGTAAACGGTGGGGGTGGACCGCTCCACTCCTTTTAGTAAGTTGTAGATGTTTTTGTGTCAATATATCACACACACACAGTCAGTGAGAATTGTTATGAACAAGTAAGAAAATGTACAGAAAGGAATCAGCACCCACTATCCTCTACAGTGCTTAATTTAAATGTGATAACCCCCGCTCAGTAATAAAATGCTCTGACCCAGAGCTCTGATGAGGAGGAGAGGAGGGGAAGGGGTGTGGCAAAACAGCTGACATTGATTCAATATTGATCAGATGTTGATCAGACATCGGCATTTCAGTCATTAGATTTCAACCACAAAACAACATTGATTCAATGACACGGTTTCAACACTGGTTACTTGGCTAGAGGTGGATGGTTGTTTGATGGTTGATCCACCGTCATTTGTCGTCTTCAACCAAAAATCAACCATTGATCAGACTTCGGCATTTCAGTGATCAGATTTCAACCACAAAACAACGTTGATTCAATGTCACAGTTTCAACGGTTTGATTGGATGGTTGTTTGATGGTTGATCCACCGTCATTTGTCGACTTCAACCAAAAATCAACGATTCTAACTATTTTTCAACGTTGATTTAACATCATGTGCTATCTGGGCAGTCATTTAATCACACAGTCTTGTGTTAGATTATGAGTAGATTGTGGGAAACAGGAGGGAAGTGAATCCAAATGGGCAAAATGCAGAATCTTCTACCTGAAAAGGGCATGAATTAATCAAAATACAGGAAATAGCAAAAAAAAAAAAAAACGAGCAGCTTCCTTGATATAACACAACAAGCTAAAAAAAATAGCCAACTCTAATTGAATTTTTTAAAATAGTTTAAAGATACTGGACTTACTAAGATGTTAAGTTTGAGAATCATGTTTTTTAGAGACTGTATGAATCATATATAAAATAACAAATGCTTCCACCTTAAATGATCTCTTTAAAGTTTTGAGATAATTTTTGAGCTTTTCTTGAACCTAACTCCATTGGTAACTTTTAAACTGATGCCACTTCCGTGAGCGAGGAGGAAATTACACATTGTGGCTGACATGTTCATACAATTGTTCAAGCAATTGCTTTTTCCAAACAGACACATTTTACTTTCACTGAGCTAATCCCAGCATGTGATGAAACTGCACGACAGCTTCTCCAGCACCTTTCAGCTGATGCATCTCCTGGCTTTCGTCTGCGAAAGACCAAATGCCTCAAGCGATTTAATTGGAAACATTAGAAAGTCAATAATGTCTCCTGGAGCTGAACCAGAGAATTTGTGCAAAGACACATATTTTACTCAAGTAATAAAAATCATGCTTCAGTAGTGTAGAGAAGAGAATTGGTTGTGTGGACAAAGAAAGAAGCCACCTACATTTGAGCAATCCCGCAGAAAGAAACAGCAGAGCAAAGAGAGCGAGACTGATTGACGGGTAGAATTGGAGGACTATAAAAATGTTCATGGCATTCAGCCTGGGTGGCTTACATGTGTGACTTCAGAAAAAAGCTTTATCTCTGTCAGTTTCAATTCTCTCTCTTTGCCTTCTGTTTGGTTTGACTTCTAGTTTCTAAGCTCCTTGCCTTACCTGTCTCTAGCTGATTATTAGGAGTCCTTTCTTCCTCTATTGCACCTAATTTTCTTTTCTATGCCCCTTCGAAGTTTTCTGTTGCCCTCTGTTTTCCCTTTGTGGCAGTTTGATAAAGGAAGACAACCATGGAGGTGTTTGCATGTATTTGTTTATTTTTAGCTATTAAAACTCCTTCTGTTTCAGGCTGGAAATAGTGACACCCAACGTCCTGAGAACACTTTCATTAAGAAGAAAATTGTATTTTGCGTTTATGTGGGGCATCAACGTTGTCTTCCACATGACATAAAAACTACAACAATGCCTTTATGAAGGCCCGAAGAACAATTTTTTAATTTTTTTAAAAGTTAGATGTTAACGTTCATATGAAAAATCTACATGCTTTTGTCACAATCACTAATACTACCCACTTCTGTTTTCATGCAGAAAAGCAGGCATAAATATTTGGGGTCTTGCAAAGACCATAACTTAAACTCTGTGAAAATTTGTCTCGCTAAAACTGCAAACTTTAATGTACGTTAGTTGAATTTTAAGAAATAGATAAACACAAGTAGCAGATCATTTTTAAGGATATATACTTTATACATTTCTGAGTTTTTGGTGGTGGCAGCATCATGCTGTATGGATGCAATTTTTCAGTAGCCTTCTAGCATGACAAGTCCCTGAACATACAGTCCAGTCAGAGCTACAGCGAAATTATTCTCATTAAAAGATAGGTGCATGTTAGGCTGACAAAGTCTAAATCTGTTCCTAAATCTAATTGTCTTTGGTGAGGCTTTAAGCATTACTACTGGCAGTAAATCTTATTTCAGTCTCAGCTTGAGCCATTTTGCAGCTCGTTTATACCTCTGGATACTCAGACATTTAAATAATACATTTTTGCAACGCTGACTTCCCGAATCATTTTATGCAATTAAAGGCAAAACAGTGTGTAGAGGAAACAACTGCCCATTTTGCCCAAGCCACGTCTTTGCAAAGTGGATTTTTTTGAAATCCTCCAAGATATTGCTCTGCAATCGATTTCAGGGTCAAGGGTTGAATGAAAAAGAGAGGAGAGAAGAGGAGGCAAAAAACAGGGTTTTAAGAAAGGCCTCAGGAGCAAACACAAAGGCTGCAGAGAAGAGACAAAAGGTAATGATGCTGGGAACTGGGGAGCGAGGAGTAAAGGCACTGGATGCAGACAGTCTAGTACATAACCAACACAAGCAAAACGTTATGTGGATCATTAAAACAGGCGTGTCATTAATCTGAGTGGTTTCAGTTTATTTTTGAAATTAGTACCATCTAAACTGAATGATCAGTCAAGTACAAAATTAAGCCATTATTGTATTTTTCTGCTTTTTTATGCCCTCTGGTTTAACCAATGAATATGACTGAGAGAAAAACAGCTTAAACGGTTCTTATCACTGATGGTTATTTGTGAATTTGGCAAACACTTTAGCTTGTCACCAGTCGTTTTCACAAAGCACTCAACTCTGAAATCCAGACCCCCCGTCATTCTCTCTTTCTGCAAAATGATAGCAACCAAGACTTCCAAATCCTTTCTATTTTTGTCTTTTTCTTTCCAAATCAGATTGACTGACAGGTCTGAGCGTTCACACTTCCCTATAAAGGTTACAGGGATCTTCAAAACTGCCTAGTTTACTTTTTAAAGAGCCATCGATCAAAATGAGTGGCTTCCACGAGAAAGGACTCAACACTCACGCAGAGAAAACTTTTCCTGGATCAATCCACCTGTCTTTTATCTTCATCCCAAAGTTTCATCATGAACTGCAAACTTGAACAACACCAATCAGCCTGTATCAGTGTGAAGAGCACGGATTTGCTGATGTGTTAAAGGGATACTCCATTTACCATAAACTGGAACCAAACTGAAAATATTGATGCAAACAGTTAAGAAAGTCTTGGTTAAAACTTCAAAACTAGCATTAATTAGCAAATACACAGGGAAGGAACTCCTAAGTCAAACTAGACCTCTACATATTCCCCAATTACAGAAAAATGTGTGTTTGGGATTTAGCTTAAGGTGCAAAAACAAGAAGAAAGTTCTGCATGCCTTGGACCTTTTCTTCCTTTTTTGTCCTTGACATCATAGTAAGACGTCAAGTTTAGAGCTCCTTCAAAGTCAGCATAGAAACCAAATCTTCAAATTTCTGACAGATATTTCTGTTGTGATGTCTAAGATGGTTTAATGTCTGTTTTTACTTATTCTCTTGTTGTAGAGCACTTTGATCAATCCCTCCCTTTTTAGTATCCTTTATAAATACATATGATTTGATTAGGCTAAAACAAATTATCCAAATACTAATCCAGTTTATTTTCATTTAACCCAGAAAACTGTAGCCAATCAGTTAACTAAACATGAGCTTACAATGGAATAGAAGTATAATATATACAGTATATAGATTATATATAATATAAAAAACAATAATTTTAATCTTTTTGCTTTCAGTTTTATAAGTCCTGTCTTAAACACCAATGCATGTAGTAACATGGGAACCTCCAACCTCTGATCCTTTTGTTCATAAAAGAACCAATATTTATTTATTTAAACAGAACAAAATAACATCACGCATACTGTCAATGAAACATTGGTATGGGGATACGGTTTCATTTTACAGGACTCCTGTGAAAAATTTAATTAATTTGAAAATATGTTAGTGATGAACAGCAGAAAATCACAAAATATTTGCATTCAAGCCACCTACCACAGAGTACTGTGACAATCAGAAAACAAGTGAATGCTATAAAATGCTCCCTGTATGTGAAATGTCAAAAATTCACATTTAAGTCAGGCACATTTCCAGTGACTGCCAGTTTTTTCTACTTTATACTAACCAATAATGCAGCAAACAAGCAAACCTGTTTCAGTTCATTCATCGGATCTCCAACCCATACCAAAAAAAAGGCTTTGAATAAATACATTTTCCTAGTGTAAAAAAATTAAACATCTATTAAAGAGAAACAACATTTAAAAAGCTATGACACATGTGATGTTGTAGATAATCACTAACAAAAACATTTACATGTACAGAAAAGCAGATCAATTTTGATCAAAACCATAGTGTCTTAAAAACGTAGTCGTACCCATTAAAGTTTCACATTTGGTCACAATCTGACCACATCTTGATTCGGATGTGCTAAATCAAGAGAACGTACCTTGTCATTCTGAAGTTTAAGAGAATACAGATGGTTTAAGTTATAGGACGATCCCCAAACCCACATGGCGGACAGTAAACAGGATGGAGCTAAAAACCAAACAATTCTGGAAGGAAATCTTAGGGGCAGCAAAATAGTGGCCTAGTCAAAGCACCAAACCTACATCCATTTGAGAAGATGACAAGATTTCCATCAATTTTGACCAAACTTCTGCTATTTTGTACATAACTGGTAATAAAGGTGCTAAACTGGTAGAAACGCACAACAAAAGGAGAACTTCCATATCAACATTGTAAAACAGGACAGTATTCAAGTAGGAAGAAACACTGAACCAACCGAGGTTAGCTATTAAAAATAAAATTAAAACAGATTTCAATGTAACCATATAAAGAGATGTGAAAAACAGGCAGTGCTGTGAGTGCATCCAGGATTCCTAATTATCTTTAGTAAACTTTGACATTTCATGCAAGATCCAAACAGAATCCCAACCTTTGGTTATGTTTAGACGGTTATATTTGAACGCATAATTATAAACACAAGTTCATCTTCCAAAAAATATACATTAGTCGTCTCATTAATATGCATATATATGCACAGACATACATCAATAAAGCAATGCACACCATACAACAATGATCTGCTGGCATGAAATGAAGCTTTATGAGTATTTTTCTGCACACCTTCCCAGATTGTATTCCTAAAGCTTCTCTGAAGCAGCATCAGGGGTAGAGATGAGAACTGCAGAGAGATGAGATTCTTTAAAGGATGATGAAAATCAAACTGTGAACGCAAACACTTAATGCTGCGCTTAAAGTTTCCATAGCAAGCTTTACAGGATAAGCCGACTCACAAGCACTGCTGTGCACATCACATTACACCCAGAGTTTAATTTTGTTAACATTTATTTAAACAGCTTGACACACTATGAGCAGCAGCATAAAGACAGTATTTAAAGCTTGCCTATCAACCAGTGTACCTCATGGTGTAAAGTCTCCCTGCATTGTACCATCAGCTTATTACGCAATGATGTAATTCCCTATTATTTTAAAAACACTTGTTCCCATTTCTGCTAACCATAAATCCCAGAGTACCTCCATTTTCCACCATCCCTCCCTCTACCCAAGACAGTTTTATTAAAATTGATGTTTGTAGAGTCTCTCCTCAGTCATGTATGCTTATTAGTTTTGCAGCTCAGGAATGTTCTTGTAGAGGTCCAGTGAGTCAGGGTTGGAGAACGCTCCTCTCTGTGCAACCTCCCGACCAGCAATGATCTGCTTCACAGCAACCTCCACCTTCTTCCCGCTGATGGTGTACTGCCAAGAGGGGAAACAAAGGCTGTCATTCCAGCTGCAGCTGACTCCTGCTGTCTTTAAGACGATCTGATAGTTTTATACATATCTGACTGATATTCAAGATCTCTTACGGGAATGTCTTTTGTCTCCAGGAGCAAGGCGGGGATGTGTCGGGCAGACAAAGCTTTTCTGATGGCTCCTTTAATCTTTGTCACCAGCTCCGGATAGAAGGGCTTTCCAGGAGCCATCTTTAAGAACAAAATAACTCTTTCCTCTCCATCTGCATTGTACTGGGGCACACAAAGACTGTCTGACACTTCCTCGAAAGCCTCCACTGCAAGAAAGGAAAGCCAAGAAGAAGACAGAAAAACAAAAATGAGAAGAGCATATGCGAGACAGGAGGTGGGAAGAATTTCATTTTTAGACAATTGTTTTCATTTGCTCCTAAGAACTAAAAGAGCATCTAAGCTAAATTATTATCATAACAATGATTTTGCCCTCCTTTTTGCCTCCGTCCTTAAAACTCACCGATGTTGTAGATCTCTGAGCTCCCAAAGCGAACTCCGTTGGGATTCAGTGTGCCATCGCTGCAGTACAATCACAGGTTTACTATGTGTACTATACATATACTACTACCAGAAAGAACAAAAAGTGAAATATGCAAAGCTAAAAGAAAATTTTTTCCACTAGCTTTTTTCATATATAATTCAAAATAGTGCATTTTTCTAGTTATTTCCATAGCAGTAATGTCTCATAAAAAGTTAGAAATGGATAATTGCAGTGTTGATTATTGTTGTCAGGGAAAAGCAATTTATGATAAAAAATTTATTTATTGAGATAACGAAAAACTGTAATTGTTTTTTATAAAACATTGTAGTTTGAAATTTTTTCCTCACTGTTGGTTCCATGTGAGCACCAATAAACATCAATGAATTTAAAAATAGTATTGAATGTGACTACAGTGACATTACACCAAATATGTCCTTCAATATGAATTAGAAATGTTGCCTTGTATTTGCTGTGAATTGGTTCTATTTAAATAACTTCAGTTGAATACAAACTGTAGTCGGAAAAGCATCAAAACCTGACTTTTTTTCTCTGTAATAACTGATATAATACAAATAAAAACCTCTTCAGCTGCATTGCTTAAAAAAGAAATTAAGTAAAACTACAATGATAAAAAAAAATACTTGGTTTCAATATTTACTATAACTGATCTTCTGTGAGCAAAATGGTGAAACAGCTGACCTTCTCCCAAGCATGACGATGCCTCCTGTCTTTGGGTTGATTTTGCAATAATCTCCATGGGCCCACACACCTAATGCACAGCAACAATCAAAACCATTACTTTTACTATTACTTACTCTAAATTGTACATAAAAACTGATTATCTGACGTGGGTTTTCTTATTTGAATGTTTACTGTGCGTTTACCAGGAAATGTAGAAAAGTAAGCTTTGTGGTATTTGCTCCCATTCTCATCATTCCAGAAGTGAGTGGGTTGGCAGGGGATTGGCTTCAGGCAGACAAGTTCACCGCTCTCACCCCAAACTGGCTTACCTGGTTATAACCAACACACGCAAAATCACATTTTTCATCAATAACATTTTATAGCTTATACTGCAGCAAACACTAAAGATAAATTTAACTGAGCAGTAATTAATAGTTGTGCACAGCAGCAGAATATGTCCAATACACCGCCTAGAACACTGTGTGATTCTACACAGCCCTAACCGCTCTGCAGGAGAGGGTTAAAGCCTTAAACACTGAGTGAAATAATCCCAGGCTGAACGGCTTCAAATGATCCCTCAGTCCACTTTCCTTTGAGGTGGCAGAAACAGCCTGCAGAAGGGAGCTGGGGAATGATGGGCTAAAATCAATGAAAAAATATAAAGGACTTTCAAAACTCCCAACAAACTACTACAAGAAAGAAAAAAACTTGTTTTTGATACATTGCTATTAGAAATACTGATTCCCAGTTATTTGTAATGGCATTTCTTCAGGGAAAGTTGATTTCACACTGCCTTATCTTTTATTAGTTGACATATACTTTCATAACTTATTAATCTATAATGAACATAAGGTTCTCCTCAAATTACATCTTCTTAAAAATTTAGTTTGTTGTTGGGCTTCAAAAGCAAATTAGAAGTTCAAGGGCATCTCATGGGCAATAAATGTGCTTACTATTAATTTTTATCAATATTGCAGCTTTCCTACAATTTAACAGCTGCTAAACTTAGACTGAAGACTAAAAGAAAGGCATTAATTTACTGGGAGATTCTCCCACACAAAACACGTTCACATCGTCTTACCCTCAGGACTCCAGGCTTCCACAGCCATGCCGAGGTTTCTTGACTGGATCTCGCCCCGGTACACTGGAACCGTTGGGTTTTGGCCCATGAAACACGAAACTATATCAGTCCCACCTGGGGAGAAATATAAAGACAAACAGCTGTTAATGAAAATTGCCACAACTTGTGTTTATTTTGTATTGGTAGATTCATTTCACTACTCGTCTTCTCAGTTTACACAGAATATTCTTCATATATGTTTTCAGACTGAACACAACTGTTTTATTGAGGCTCGGATTTAGGAAAGTCAAACTCTTGACCTTTCTTTATTGAAAGTTTTATGTTTTCTTAGCCATTATAATACCAACCTATCAGAGTTATTTCAAATCCAGCTCAAAGAGGCATGGAAGTGTATAAGTTGCTAATGGTCTGGAAATACTGAGTAAAAATTGCATAGTTTCACATGTTTGAAGTTTTTACAATGCAATTTCTATCCAATATGTGTACTGTGATCAAATTGCTTTGACTTAAAACAAAAGCAGAGGTTATTTCTAATCTCACAACACGGATTAGTAAACTATTAAAAGTGTTAGTGATAACATCATTAATTGGTATTTAGATTTAAATCATTAAATCATACATTTTCTATGTTTAGCTGGTGCTTCCAAGTGTATTCCACAGTAAATTATACCTTCTGCTCATCAAAGAGAAACAGAAGTCTAACAAGCTGATGGTAGCTGGTTAATTAGCTAAGCTTCCTGTAAACCCACCATAAGCTGCTTTATGGATATGCTGCTTGTAGCTTACAGGCTGCTTTAAAACAGGTTTACCTTTAGTTGCTATGTTATGATGATGGTGTTTTTGGAAATATTTTTTTTTTAATAATTTATGCAAGCAAGAAAAAAAAGCTTTCGTTCAGCCAGCTGACCGGCAATGTGTAGCAAGAGTGACCCGCTTGTGTCACTATATGCCTCAAGCAGGAATGAGAAAAAAAAAAATCTTTCTCTGACATCTCCTCCCAGTAGCTTTGACTACAATTTTTTAGCACTTTTGAAACTAACTTTTTTTTTAGATCTTGGTGTAACTTGACACCAGTGACCGTCCCACAAACATCAAGTTAAATTAGTAATTTCATTTTTGAACTTTTGCTCCTGTTTGCAGCTCTGTTTCACACAAGCTACTGTACCTGAAACGCTCAGTGCTGCAGCTTACAGCAGCATCCCTGTGCCTCCAGAGCCCACTGGGCCGTGGACATTACTTCAATTTGTCGTAGCATCTGTCTGGAACTGCTACCGCAAACTGGCGGTGTTAGCGCACTGCTCCACCTCCGCTGACCTATTTAGGAGTTCTCCTTTCCAACACCTTCCTAAGACTGTCATGATGACACACACACTCACATACATACACGTTCCTATTTATCTCTTTCTACCCTCCAATCATCAACTATTCCTGACACACTCTATTCATCTCCCCTCCCATTGTTCGCTCTCTACCTCCCTGCGTCGCTCCTCTCTGTATCACAGGCTACATCCATCCATCTTGTACCCTCGCTCCCTGCCCTTCTACTGCTCCTCCCTCTCTTTCTCTTTCTCTTCCTTTTCTATCTGTTCTTTACACTCAGTCTCTGTGTCTGTCTGCCAGGTTCTTTATTGAGCTTTAATTGGCTCCCTGGAGAAAGAGGAAACATTGTCTTCTGATTACACACAAACACACTTAAAGTGGGAAGATAGACAATTATCTTATTGTTACTCTCATCTGCATAGGTGGGCACAAACATGCAAGCAAATACACAGAGAAGTATATTTAAAAGCAAAAGTCGCTGTGGCTTTCTTGGGATGCTTTCTGTGCCATTCCTTGTGCAAAGACCGTGCGTATAAACAAGAAGCTAGCTTGTCACATTGATCTTATGCTCCAAGCAGCACTCTTCAGTTGGTGTTTTTTCCACTATGAATGTGTGTGTATGTGGAGGTGTAAAGGCTTTGAACATCCTCTGGGACATTTCAGGGCCAGACAAAGCCGCCAACTGCCACAAACTAACGCATCAACCACCATATTTAATCTTCGGCTGCATTCATGGTTTTTTTTAAGTAGATTGTACAAAGAAAGCATATTGTGAAAGTCACAGATTCAAACAACTTGCAGAAGCACGTAGTCCCCAAAGGAGATGGAGTAAGAGGGGAGCATAGAGGCGACATATGGACAGTCAGACGGAGGTACATTAGAATCCAGGGAATCCAGCAGTGACAGTGTTAAAACCACCTGGTGAGGAGAAAGCCACGTTCATGCTGGCAGGGACACACACAAACACACCCAAACACCCTAAAAAACACAGCATCTTTGAGGAAATGGTTCATAATGCAAATAAAATCTCCATAACCTTTAAACAACTGCGTGGAAAGTTTGTATATATATTCTGGAGTTGACATACAGTGGCACAGGGTGAAATCTACACAGCAGCCCTTCACATATGCCACCAGGCAGTGGTCACAGTGGCACATATGCTGTGATAAGTCCCATCACACATGCGCACACACACACACACCAACGGAGTTGATGACCTCGGGGGTCAAGGTTAGGGCGGTTGGCAGCCAAGAGGGCTGCAGCCTGCTGATGCCCTTGGCGACAAGGGGACCAGCTTTTCCAACTAACAAACACACATTAACACAGAGAACAAAATCTCACTCTAAAATGATGAATCCATGATATTAATTGCCAGCATAACAATGTAGGTTGTGAAAAAATATTAAAACACTTTGATAAGAGCGGAAGTTTAGTCAAACAGGTCATTTTTCTAAGATAGCTTTAGGTCAAAAGACTGAACAGGCAGTTCAATTTCAGTTTAACCCTCTGTGTATAAAATGATTATGCATAATCAGACCTTTTTCATAAAACATAATTCATAACACCTTGCAAGTACTTTTTCAAGAAGGTTATCACATTTTACTGTTACAATGTCAAACAACAATATACATGTTTTGGTTCTCATGTGGTAGATCAACAAAAAGTCTTAAATAATAGTTAAGTGGAAAGAAAGTGACTGTTTTTAAATAAAAAATCCTTAAAATTTTGTGTGGATTCAACCTTTTCTTACCATATTAACTATAAATATGTACAATTGAAACTGTCAAACTGTCTTTAGAAGCTGCTTAATTAGTAACATAAGGCCCATCATGAACACCAGTAGTTCACAAACGCATACTCTTACATTATTTACAGTGAAAATTAAGCATGAAGTAAATAAAAAAAACCTTGTAAAAACATGCTCCTTTCTCAATAATTACAAAATAAATATCATGGTCTATTTGTAAATTACTTAGAGTTAGATTTCAAGCAAGACTGTATCAAAAAACGTTCAACATCTCTTAGAGCAATTTTCAAATAATCAGGACAAAATGGAAAGAGCATGGCACTACTTGCAAACATACCATGACATGGTTGTCCATCTAAAATGACAGCAATAGGAGCATTATTTGCAGAAAAACAGCCAAAAAGCCCAATGCAACTTTAGAGAAGCTGATCTGCTCCTCAGGTTATAAGGCATCTAGTATTTGTGCATTTCACAAATCTGGTCTTCATGCAAGAGTGGTGAGATTGCTGGAAAGCTATAATAAATCTTATTTGCAGTTTGGCACAAGCCATGTCAGAGACACCAACGAGGTGCTCTGGTTACACGAGAACAAATTTGAACTTTTTGGCTTAAAGGCAAAACAGCATGTGCTGCAGAGACACCCTGAACACACCACGCTGTGAGGATGCTTTTCTTTAAACAGGGCAGCATATTGAAAATGGTCGGATAAATACGAAGGCACACCAACAATTTTTTTTTCTCAAATCTAGAAAAATATCCTTTACCTCTTACATTTCATCTACAGTTTATGTTTATTTCTTTTATTGAAACAGTTGAAGAAACCAAACCACAAAGTTTGCAAACCCAGCTTTAAAAAAGTGCTATTTTACCTGTGCCACTGAGAAGTCCAAATGTCTCAGGATTTTCCTCAAAAACAGTTAATAAATTACATAATAATTTAGCAAAATGGCTGCACAGTGGAGCAGTTAGTAGCACTGTTGTCTTGCAGCAAGAAGGTCCTGGGTTCGATTCCAGGCCGGGGTCTTTCTGCATGGAGTTTGCATGTTCTCTCTGCCAATCCTCAACATGATGTTGGTTTAGCAAGCTTGTGTAATGCATACTATATAACAAATGTGAATGTGAACAGTATGTAAAAAAAGTTGTGAAAAATAACTCCAGTCATTCTTGTTGTGTACAGTTCTGCTCTTTGCCTTTCAACATTTCCGTTTAATGATTGGCACTCAGGTCGACGCCCATGTCCACTCTCTCGTCTTGCATGTCAACGGGAGCTTGTGTGTTCGTCCGGGTGCATGTGAATATGTGCGTACATAAGTGTGGGTGTATATGCTGATGTGCGTTCGATGTCAGTCACCCAGCCTCTGCTAAATGTTAAACGTTTCAGGACTAACTGAAATAGACAGATAGCATTCTATTGACCTGTCAAAATCACAAAGGAGGCTGAGAGAAGCTGTGTGTGAGTTTTTTGGTGCATGACTGTGCTGTGACGAAGACGCAGCTATATATATATTATCTTGCTGAAATTTTCTTTGTTTGCGCCAGCCCTTTGTGTTAGTGTCACATATGCTTTGTTGCTAATTTTGCATCACAAAAGAATGCTGAGCAGTGCTACAAACCAGTTTTTAGTTTTGAAACTGAGTTTATAACTTGAGATCAATCAGCTTCTTAAAGAAGCGAAATCTACGCCACCTTTAATCTGACCATCCTTCCTATTTAACAGTTCTTTAGAAGAATTCCACATTTTATTCTGACTACTTGCTTTGCTGCAGCTTTACAACTCACTTGAAAGAAAGTGGTGAATAAGCCGTATCCAACATATCAGCTTAATAAATTCTGATCCTGGAGGTTTCGCAAAAGCCCAAATTACTGAACATTAGAAATCTCTCAAGTGGAAGGTTTGAAATTAGGGGATGTTTTAACTCAACTTTTCTAAATTTTTCATTTCTGCCTAATGTTGGTTCTCGTCCAATGCCTCTGCAACACTTATTGAGACTCCTCACCAAAAGTCTAGCTCCTTATTTTCTGCTCGACAAGGCAGAAAAGGGGGTGAACCGGGTCTTTTGTGAGATTTTCACCTGCAATATACCTAAATCTTTGAATATTTGGCTGCAGTTATTAGAACTTGATAACCATTTCTTCTGTAGATCCTCAGAAGTTAATTTCTAATTTTCTTTCAGAGGCTTACAAATTATAGCCTATTACTCTTGTCAAATTGTATTTCAGTGCATGTTTGTCATATAAATGGCTGTTAAGAGATTCCAAACCAGAAGAATTCATGAATCTTTTTGTTCTCTTCAAGTTCAGCTTTTACTCATTACAGAAAGATACCCACATCTTTATATGGTAACATACAGCTTGAATATTTTTAAACTGTATTTCAGCTATTTCACAGGTTTCAGTATCAGTGCCATCTGTGCCTTTTTGTTTATCTCTACAGATCCTGATACTCTGACCATAAAGAAAAATTTAACTGAACATGAAAGAATCTGACCCCATATGAAGACAGAAAGAGAAGTAGAGAGATGAGAAAAAGTAAAGAGGAGATGATTGAAAGACCAAAGCTTGCTTTCTTTTTTGTGGAAAACTCAAATCTTCATATGTCTAACGTTAACATAGTTTGTTTACCTGAGATGGAGCCCAGCAGCACGGTGCTCTTGATGCAGCGATAGACGTAGTCGTAGCTCTGAGGTTTGAGTGGCGATCCAGTGGACAGTATGGTATGAAGAGACTGAAGGTCATGCGATTCCGCTGAGCGAGAGGAAGGTTACGTAAAAAAAAAAAAAGCAAGAAAACATTTTAATAACTGCTTCCGAAATAGTTGCTCTTTTAATTTTCAAACAGAATGAACACATTAGTACATTGTTTCCAAAATGTATGAGATTTGTCAGGTAATTTTACAGCATGTTAAGTAATGTGCAAAAGTTACATCACCTCATTTCTTCTCTTTCCAAAGACCCAAACTTTTGGTAACCTTTTAAAGTGGTGTTAATCAATAGATGTCCATACTTTCTGTAGGTCTTCTAAAACTTTCTGAATAACCCTTCTCAAGTTTTGTACCTGAATTGTACAGTATATTCTTTGCTGCTGATACACAGATTTTATAGATGGTATTCTGCATATCTTGGTTGTGACTAATGTTGTCCTTCTACCATGTTATCTATGTTAAAAAGTGGTAAAACAGCCTCTTTAAACAATAATTTGTCTGTAATTTCTGCAATTAGCCGCCCTGAAGTTTAAATCTCAGCATCAGTCACACAACAATCTTCATCAGTTGGTCACTAAAAGATCACAAGTAGGTATTCAACCTTATACGGTAATTGATGGTGATGCTGTAAATGGGAGGTTATCAACTGCACATGATCACAGCAGGTGCAGTAAAATGTGTTTAGGTATGTAGTACCGGTAATCGTAATTTCCAAATTAACCTGGTTACAGCTTTGTAAAATTTCTTCTTTTTCACCCGTTACATTAAACCCCACCTACAGACTAATTTGCGTTTTTGCAAACAAACAAACAAACAAAGGAAATTGAAATACTATTGTTGTGATGACAAAACAATTCCCAACTTCTGCTAACAATTTTCTGAAATAATTCCATGCTTTGTCTTGTGATCACTGCTGTAATTCACTTATCACAGTAGCAGCTGGATCAAAAAAGCAGATACAGTTGCAGGCGGCAATAATTTCAACCAAATTAGGAATCGGCACACAAAAAAGTGGGCAAGCACCTGCGAACAGCTGTGGCTCCTGGCACCCCAACATGTTGTGTTATTGCAGTTAGCCACCCTGCTGTGACAGAGCATACAAGCCCCTATTTACTGAAACACACATGCACACACACTTTAGGTGTCATCCCCAGGATCTATGCACATGCTCTATGTTACCCACAGATGCCCAAACCACATGCCAATAACACCCTGTGAACCGAGAGGCTTCCAGCAACCGACCCTCACCCCACAAGTGTACACACACACATACACACGCCTAGACACAGTGGGAACTCCTGCAACCCCCCACCATGCCTCCAGGTGTCCAGTCCAAATGTCAGCTCAGGAAAAAGGGCTCCTCCACTGGGGCAGTCAGTGAAGACGCTTCCTAAATCGAGCCCAGTCAAGTCATGCTTGCACGCTACAAACACACACATACCCAATCTTAAACTCACACAGCTAGAAACATCTCCCTTTGCTTCCGTCTCTTACTAATAAGAATCCAAACACACACACTTGCATACACACCCCACACACATAAACAATGCCAGCTGGATCAAGTGGCTTGGGAAGGAGAAGGCAAAAAAAAAAAAAGAAAGATTATGTCTTTCGGGACTTTAACACTTAAGTGCAAGACCAGTTCTGTAGCTCATGCTACGTTAACTGGTTTCATTCGAAAAGATCTGAAGCTCCCTGTGTTTTGTCTCAGTTTTCTTCATTAGTCTGAAGTGAGGGTAGACAGTTTATCTACACATCACATATCTACACGTTTCATGGATCAAAGAAAAACAAAGAAAAGTCTAATTAATAAACACTATTTATAACAACAGTTGCTATTTTTGAATACTTAGAATCGTGACTAGAAAAAAAAAAAGAGCCACAAAGATCGGTCAAATTCTGAACTCTGAACAGCATTTAAATGAAAGGAGTTGAACTTCCCTGTTTTATTGAGGATTTATAAATATCAACTGCTCATATTAAAATCCCTGCTAATGTTCAGACAAATATTTTGAAATTGTGTTTTCCCGTTCAGTTAAAAATCTGTGAATGCAGCCCAAGTTTCGACGCTGCACCATTAAAACAAAATTCAATTCAATGAGTTTGAA
This sequence comes from Xiphophorus couchianus, assembly GCF_001444195.1. Taxonomy (NCBI): domain Eukaryota; kingdom Metazoa; phylum Chordata; class Actinopteri; order Cyprinodontiformes; family Poeciliidae; genus Xiphophorus; species Xiphophorus couchianus. The sequence continues at coordinate 8,134,473 of NC_040239.1, forward strand.
TAACCTTCTAACATTGTTATTTCCTCATATATTTCACAAATATCAAACTCCAGTGAAATTCTGTTGAGGTTTCATATATGAAGATCACCACAATATAGGGTGTAATTGTAATCTGGAAGGATAATAATACCGAGCTTTCTAACTTTTGACAAACAAAAATCTGGAAAATTTGTCACAGTTTTTGTAGAATCACTTCTCTCTGCCATTACTGTTTTTCTTTAGGTCAACATTAGGAAGAATGGATTGAAAGAATCTCCGAACAGTAATAATTATTACTAGATATTGTATATTGGATTTAGGTCAAGACACTGGGCCATTCTAATCAACACTTATTCGTACAACATTCACAGACAAATCTGTTTTTGCATTTTTCTGTGTAACATAAATCCAAATTATTCCTGGAAATTCACCTACTTGCAGATTCAGGATGGATATTAAGACAATGTCCAGTGTTTATTTTTCCAGAACACATAAAACTTTCCATGGCTTAAGTACTGAAACTGTACTCTGATCTGACCACAGTGCTGTTTTTCCCATGTTTGACAGATGCCCTACACCCATTAGGTGACTTCTGAAAACAATTTGTTGCGATGGATTTTATTTAAAGGTGTCATACAGGGTTGCATACAAATGCACAACACATTAGTCACATTAAATTATAAGAAAATATACTGGAGTGAGTGGATTTAATGACTAAGAAAATGTGTAAAAGTTCAAGGGAATTCCCATTTTTCCTAGCTACTCTTGGTAACTACTGCATTGGAACCGTTTTAGTCGACAAAAATAAACATAAATAAAATGTCCATTTTTCTCATAGTCATTTCATATTTCATTCTCTAAGAGTACATAAGTGGGTTTTTCTTAGAAGCTATATCTATGTTTGTGTTTTCCCCGCAAAGTTAATGCATGTGTGTGTGCTGTGGATGGGTTACTCACAAGGTTTGAGGTTCTTCTCCTGCACCAAAGACAGCCACTTAGCTCCGGTGCCAAAGATGGTGATGCTAGAAATGAGAAAAGTGGACACAGACATGAATTGTTTGGGAAAAAAAGACAGAAAAATGAATAATTCCTCAATAGGTCATTGTAAAACACAGAAGATTAGTTTTCTGGGAAAAGAATAGATTCGCATCAGAGGTTTCAAGAATCTTCGTAACCATTTATAGCCTCCTACATACATGTATTGTACTCTAAATTGTGAAGCACACATTGCTGGATAAATGAAGAACATTCCAGATGTTTTTCTGGAACCTTCTGCAAGAAAAAAAATGTACACACTCTCCTTTTTTGGACCATGCAATAACATGCCCAAAAAATTTAACACTCTCATATTATTATCTATTAACACCATTGAACACTTAAAAAAAACATTAGTAAAAGAAATGAAATTTATTTAAGAATTTGCACAAATTTTGGTTACAAATTTTATAATGGTAAAGAAATAGATAAATTAACCATTTTTAAAATAAAAGGAGCCAATGCCAGACCGCTGGAGTGACTGTGACATTGCTGCTTAGCCAGAACCGTGGTCCATTTATTGGTTCACTGAATCTGAGCTGAATGTAAATAAAAGCCTAAAAGGAGCAGAAGTTACTGAGCAGCCTTTGCCCTTAATCCCATCTGCTCCAATGGAGCTGCTCAGTTGCCTGTTGTACTTGGAAGCTCCCAGTGGAGAAGAATGAGTCACTGTGTAAATGTAAAGCAAGGTGATGCAGAAACACAACCCGTGTGCTCAGTTAAGCCTTGATAAAAAATGAGGAAAAGGGTGACTGGGAATTGACTTTCACCTGAGCAAACACAAAAAGACTTACAGAGTATTGGCCAGACAAGGAGGACAAAATGTCTCAATTTTAGATGCTCTGCTAGGAAAAGTATCGACAAAATGTTTGCACTTAACAATTGTGAAATTGAATGATTTCAGAAGTTTCCTTCTCGGTGAATGGAAGTCACCCTGGCAGCTGACAACAGTTGCACAACATGTGGAAGGCATGAGGAGGCGAAACGTCACTTTTCATTACAGGCGGTTTTAATTTTGGAACCAAACAAAAGGGCCTTTAAATGTCCCTGTGAATGGGAATATCTGCATTCTTGTCCGTTCAAGTTATTTTTGAAGTCTTAATCAATCAACTTGCCTCTTATCATTGTAATAGACAATTCTTCCAATGAAAAATAAACCCAAATTCTATCTGTATGTGGAAGACACAATCCTTTGGCGCTTTATTGATCAAATGGGCAAGAATCAGTTTGTGATGAAAGCTGTTATTTGTTCCATTTGTGGTTAATAGATGTGGCTGATGGGGTGAATGACCGGGGTGGGGGTGAGATGGGGTGAAGTGGTAAAGGTCCCAAGAAGACGCGTGTTGGATGGAATGAAGCCAGTGATGCGTCCACGTGTCTGATGCATTTACTCCTTGGTCATGTTGATTCTGATTAACTTCTCTATTGGCTACAGCCACAGGATGCCATTCTGAGCAATAAGGCAGAAAATCTGGAGTAAAGTTCTTAAAAACTGAGAATTTGGAGACATTTTGCCAATTTGTATAACACCGTATACATGAAAGTTTGTAAATTTGCATAGTATTAACCCTTTTGATTTTTGTTTTCTTCTTTCAAGATAACAATAAGGTGTATAGTTAGGTTTCTGTTTGCTGTATGTGATTATCTGAATCAATTCCACTTCATTACAATTTTAATACATCTGAGTTAAATAAAACATAATGTACTTTCTGGTCTGAAGTTATACATATTCAAAAGGAGAAAGGCCGACAATTACCATAATTCACTGATGTTTTGGGGTGGAGGGATTTTAAAACTTATTGAGAATGTATGTTGTGAGTGAATAAACTTGAATTTACTGAGTATTAATTATACATACTGGCCAAAATTTAACCATACACCCCAAATATACACATACATATTTTCAGATTAAACTTCATGAAATTAATCCAATTAATAAGGCATGATCCCTTTAGGACAGTTAGTACCTGATCTCCACATTTAGTTACAGCCATCTGATTCCACAGATGACGCTCCTCACCCAAATCTGTTTGTCATCTGCACACAAAGTCCATCTCTCTTTTATCCATCATCCCTGACCCCCTATCTGCATCTGGATTTGTTCGTTGCTTGCTGCCATGGAAACAGCCCCGCCGCTCTGATTGGAGGCAGGTGGCCAGGTGCGGCTGCTAATTGGGTGTTTAAGATGGAGGGAGGAGGAGAAGCTGTGAGTCTTTGCCTCTGAGGGTTGTGTGACAGCATGACCCGACGTGTGTATTTCAAGAGGGACGTGTAACTGGAAGCTGTTAAATCAATAAGAGATGCTCAAAAGCAATCAGACACAAAAACACCTCAGAGCAATTATTGCATTATACGTCCCCGCTCCATGTCGTGATGCAGCAGCCGAAGCTCCACTTTTCATTGCGTCTATTCTAGACTACCTTTCTATTTGTTCTCTGGCAAGTAAGTCACTGGGGCATAAACAAGAGCCTTTGCTCTCTTTACAGGTGTCCCGGACAAAAAGGAACCAGGCAAAACTGCTGCTTGGAGGAATACAGTTTTAAGATTAGCAAATATTTAAGCTGTTCTGAAAGCTAGAAAAGTGGATCTTTTCATAATTTTAACACATGCTAATACTAACACGAATTTTAACCTAGTGGCAAATAGGCCAATTAGAGCCTTGCAATTATAGAGTCCTATTTTTAAGAAATTAGACATTTCGTTTAGATATTGCACACATTTATTTTTTCATTTTTCTTCCCAGTGTGGGTATACTGAACTCTATGACACAATAACTTAAACTTTACTAGTTCTTTGTCCTAAAGAAGAGCAATTGACATTTTACACTGTCAATAACTGAACAATGAATAAACTGTAGTTTCAGTCTTGTTAAAAAATAATCTACTGCCACATCAGGATTTGACACAAATGGACAAGAGATTGAAGAGACAAGAAGATCCTCTGAGAACACAGAAGCTTCAGGAGGCACATTCACACATGGAACCTGTCAGAAATTAAATGCTGTAACCTTTTCTTTGCTACACACAGGAATACATTCAATTCTGTTTCCACTTTGGTCCGGCGGGATAGTTTCACTAAAATCTTTCCTATGTACACCTTGCTCATGGGAAGTTGTCAGTGCATTCAGATGTTCTATGCTTCACACTGTATCAAGAGATTGCACTCTCTGTCAGAGCATGGAGTGCCCTTCAAAATTACTGGCATCCCTGGAAGAGGTGTGTAAAACACCCTTAAAAATACTTTTTCATTGTAGTATTCCTAAAAATGTAAAAGACAGAAAGTATGCCATCCAAGTAATGTAATTTTTTTTATCTTGTGGATGGCAAGGAAATCTCCAAAGCTCACTGTTAGAAAATTGCAGCACAGAGTGGTACTGAGGTCAACTAGCACAAATGGAAACATGTAAATATATTAATTAATGGGACCTTATGAGGAGCTGTATGCTTTAGTTTGATGAGACAAAAGTTGCAACAGATACTCCATAACAAATTATGAAATGTTTAACGTGGCTTTTGGTTGTTTCATAATGTCTCCTGGGATTTTAACTGAAACTAAGAGGTTTTTCTGACAAGTACTCCAGGTGAGTTGAAGAGACAGAGGCTCATGATGCCGTGATCCTGCATGGCATTGTAACCACTTTGAAGTGTCTCAAACATTTAAAATAAAAACATGATGAACTCATCTTGTAAAGAAATTATGGATTGTCACTGGGTCTTTCAGCAGGATAATGATCAACACAGAAATCACCATAAAAATCTTTTATGGCTGCAAATAACTGTAGTTTTGACAGTGGCACAGGTGGAAAAAATAATAACTTAATTTGTTTTCTTAATTTAAAAAGTAAAATTACTTCAACCATAAGTTTGTACAAAAATTCTATGAGAAAAAACTGGAGATTACCAGGAATTTATTTGTAGATGATAGAACTTGAACTTTATGGCGTTCCTTGGTTAGGCTCTTTAGAGCTTCATTTCATGTAGTGATCAAAAATACCACCAATGCCAACCTTTCACTATGACTATTCTTTAACATTCTAACACAATACTGCATGAATCATTATCAATTTTTAGTCCGAAAAATATTTTAAAAGTAGCATTAAAAGTCAATAGCTCAAAAAATTGAGGCACGGGAGCAATTAAATTATTAGCATCACACAAATGACTAACAAAATCCAAGGTGAGAGGCAAAGCCTAACAGTAGGTTTTACATTTTCCAGGTCTTTGACAGTTTCAGCTCCAATTAAAAAGTCCGACATCAGTTCAGAAGGAAAAACTGTAAAATTTATGGCAGTCTTCCCAGAGGGTTTTATTTTCCCCCCACTGCCTTCAGGTTCTAAAGAATATGTCTAAGGTAGCAATATCAGCACCTAATTGGATCAGGTTTCTCACAATTTAAGGTATTATCCATCTTTCTGTCATACGAGTTGTTTTTTATTAAGCACTTCTGTATGGGCACTTTTGCTTAGTATATTCCAATCTGTTCATTCAAGTTTCCCCATTAAAAAAATTAAATGACATCATATTATAAATGCTCAACTCACTAAGAACATTTAAACAGACATCAGTAACTTTGGAATCTACTAATAGTTCCTGTCAAAGATTTTTGCAGGAGCAGTCTTTCTTTGCAGTTTTGAAACTTCCAGGGTGTCAAAATGTCCTTTCTATTATTCCCTTCCTTGCTGAAGGCAATGTGTCATCTGTAAAGATGTTTCACACAGGTATCACTGCGTTTAAGTCTCACTTTTGCTGACTGTGGTACTTTTTTGTAACATCTGCCTGACAGAGTGTGGACAGCAATGCACAGTCACAGTCATGGACTAAAATGACAAAATTCATTTTGTCATTTTAGTCATTTTGCTGCAAATATATACTTCAGACATATTTGCTTAAGGACAAACCAAGTGCGGAAAGGAGTAAGTGCTGACAAGGCTTCCCGTGGACTTAATAATATTGGTTTGTTTTTATCAATTATTACTATCTCTAAAAAACTTTGTTCTTAAATATTGAATCTTTGGTGTTTCATTAGTCAAAGGAGCTGTTTTTTTGTTGTAGAATGAATTGAAAACAACAATTAGGCTATATTATTGGTTTTTAAAATGCACAAAAAAATCTATTCATAATCCTTTTGTCACATTCCAACCAAATCTCATTGTATTTTATCGAGATTTTAAATGATAGACACAAACAAAGTGGTGCACAATTGTAAAGTGGAAGGAAAAAATAACACCCCCTCTTTGATACCCGAGAATCCCTAAACTGAATACTTTCAGCTGTAACTAAATTACTAAAGTGAGTCCACCTGCACGTAATTCAACCTTATTATAAATACCGTTTGTCTATTATGACCTGCTACTTGTTGGAAAATACAAGTGAATGGTAAATTAACCCTCACATTACCTTTAACACAACATTCTCATATGGTGATGGGTGGGATTGGAAAATCTAAGTTTGCTTTTGATGAAAATTGCAATGTTGATACTACTTATGATTTTCAGATTATTTTCTTTCTTATCAATATCACAATTTCCTACTCCACTCTCTGATATTTAGTATCCAAGCTACTCAAAAGCAACATTAGGTGTCGGCACAAATAGCATACGGAATCTGTCAAACAGGTCATATTTATTACCAAAATGCACCACAGTTGAAATATATGACCTACCAAATATTGAATCCAAGCTCTCATTTGCAACTGGGACATTGTACACAAGACCAAAAACATACAACCAGAGCAAAACAGAAGGACTTATCCGAAAGTATATTCATGTTATAGAATGAGCCAGTCAAAGTCTAGACCTAAATTAAACTGAGAATCTGTAAAAAAAAAAAATTTTTTAAAAGATGATGGTTATGAATGCTAACAATCCAATCAGAATAAGCTTGAGACATTTAGAATTAAACAAGAATTGTCATGTTACTTTGTAATTATGTACTGATTTGTGTTGGAGTTTGACATAAAACTGTAATAAAATACAATGAAGTTTATGGTAATAATGTGATAAAATGATAAAAAGTTATAGGGGTATGAACAATTCTGTGAGGCGCTATATTTAGGCAGTTAGATCACTGTGTCCCTCAGCAGCTTGAAGGAACAGATACAACATAATCAGACTGACAATTTCACTAAATAAAAAAAAACAAGAAGTTATCTTAAAAACTGCTCAGGGGCTTCATTTCACGAAGACAATTAAAAACACGGCTGCTAAAAGTATTTTGGCAGCAATCATCCAACTCCTTTACGACTTACATAAACCTTTCTAAAGTTTTAATTGGAAATGCTTAGAATGTACTCTGACAAAGCACACAATCTTAAAAACCCATAGTGAAGGAAAACATATGTTCATACTATTTGTCGTATACAAATTAAACCCATCACAGCACATTTCATCCAGCTCACACATCTAAACACTTTAATAATTTTGCTCTTACAGATTGATGAATAGGATTTATAAAGTAGTGTTTATGGTATTGAAAGTGGGAATGGGAACAGCAAAAGGACATTTAGCAAAGACAAGATCTGTTGTAAATATTGTATGTGTTTTATTAAGGAAGGTGGTGTGTGAGAATATTTCTTTAGGAATGGAAAAAAGACTTAGACTTAGACTGACTTTATTGTCATTTTGCATGCACAGGGTGTATACAGAACGAAATTTCGTTGCATACGGCTCAGGACAGTGTTTTGAGGTTCCAATGTTGTGAGGTTACTCCAGAATAAAATAAAATAGCACTCCGAGATCACGTAAACACTCCAGAGTAGTCGTATTTATGAGTCCAAAATCACTTGATGATCGTAATTCCAGCAGACGCTGGCGATCATATACTAACTTACTGAGTGGATGCAAAGTTTGTAGCGTTTTAGGCGACGTATTTTGCTCAAATACTCGCAAGTTGTCGAGAGCCCACGCAGCCGCAGCCATTTTGGGCGCCGCCATCTTTATTATTAAAAAAAGGGGGGTTGTAAAGAAACTAGAGTTATTACAAATGTTTTTATACTGATCAGCAGAAGATTTGGCAACCAAACCTGCAGCCACATCTATTTTAAAAGTGGACCAAATCCATAATACATAAAGTTGAGCTCACTTAACTGAAGCATAGACATGATTTGGTTATTATGGTGTAACCTGGATGTTTTAAACTGCTAAACATCAAACTGTGGTTCCAACAGCTTAAGGACTCTTTAATGACAGAGTAGAAAGAGCGGAGATGACTGGGGTTATCTGCAGCTGTATGAAGCATGAAGTAATGCAGCACTGCTCTCCCACACCTGTTGCTGTGCAGTGATGCTCAGCTGTCTGAATAAAGATCTCCACATTTAACCAGAGACAAATTTTACTATTTTTCAGTGGTGAAAAGCATGAACAGTCATGAACAGTTGCAGTGTGAAAGCAGAGTGAGCGGCACCCAGCACTGCTATAAAGGTATCACTGCTTTAAAAGTAGAGTTGAAAAAATGTGATTTGCATTTTCTGTTAAGCAACAGACTGCAGGCTAGTTTTCTGAGAAGATTTACTAACTAAAAGGCTAATATTTGCTTGTTATTGTAACACTCTGGAAGACTAGAGTAGCAAAAGAAGAAAAGATTCTGCACAGAATAAAAAGTACTACTAAATTCGGTTGTTTTGTCTATGTTTTTGATGTTGTCTGTATTTCAAAAACACACTAATGATGCCTAAACTGTCCTGTTCTTTACATTTAATTTTCAATACCCTCTTTCCTCCTATGTTCTTTTCCAATAAATGCTGAGTCAGTAAATGGAAAACAAAAGCTTACTAAGTAAATTTGATCTGCCATCTAAAAACCCATTAAACCCTGAAATCTTTATTCATGACCATCCTTCTGCATGCATGTGTGTACAAGTTCTCAATTAGATAAGCAGTTCATTGATTCTGTGGGGGTTTTTTTATTTTTTTTAAAAAAAAGCTCTCTCTATTTGTATATCTACATTTTCCTGCATCTCATTAATCAATATACAGACATACTAATGTTTCAGACACTCTTTTATTAATCTTCACTTTCAACTTTTAGACATGACAGTGTTTTTAAAATGAAGAAAACAAGTTAATCACATTTAGGTGTTTATACCATCAAGCAAAGTCAGTATTACATTGATTGTATTGAATTTTTTCTTAAACTGCAGTAAAATTTTAATTTTCAATTTGTTTGAAGACTCCAAGATTCTAACTGAAAAATAAAATCTAGCTTAAATGAACAATAATAGATTGTTATAGGACTATTTGATCAACTTAAGAACATATATATATATTTTAATTATATAGAGTTGAAATTTAGGTATTAAGGAGTTTTATTTGTCTCAGCGCTTCAACACACATCTGTCTTTCTTTAATGCCATGGTCTCTTCTCTTTCCCATTTTGAAGAGTGGCTAAGGAAGAGAAATGGATCTGTGTGTGTTGAAATAAGTATATTACAAGGAAAAAGGAAGTACATGACATAAGATTAATTGACACTCCAACTTTAAAATATAAAGACTAAGTTAAATTTTAAACTATTTCATTTTTATTTATTTTTATAGGAATGTCAATTTCTATGTACTGATAATTTTGACACAGTGGGGTTTATTCCCCCCATCTGAAATAATGCACATAAATTAGAAGTTGTATTTTTTTAACTATTTATATTTGTAAGAATGTACGGTGACATTATTTTAAACCTGTTCATGTAATGTATGTTTACCAGGGACAGTAATAACTGTGGAGGATTGTTCTGTAGCAGGAATGAAAAACAACTATTGTTTTCCTCATTTGAAATCCATTTGCTTAATATTTTCACCAATAACATTCCCAAACCTCGCAGGGGACCGAAAACATTCAAATTACAATTTCAAAAGGAAACTTTATTTCTTTTCAATGTCAAACTCCTCTGTGTCCCTAAATGAAAAGGTAGCACATTTGGAAAAAATCTGTAATAAAAAAAAACTCTTATCACTCCTAGGATGATTTCCTTCCCATAAACAACACAACATTCCTGCCACCTTGTTTTTCCTGAAGTCACTCTATCCATTTTGTATGTTTTTGTGCATGTGTGCGTTGCTAACTCACCCCAGCTTGTCCGTCAGGTTCCACAGCACATTGGCTGTTGGCATTAGCGGTGAACCATCGTACAAAACCACTGAGGCCCCCACTGCCAGAGCAGACACCAGCCAGTTCCACATCATCCAGCCGGTCTAAGAAAACACACATAGACACAGATCCATCCACACTGATACGTTATCTGAAATAAACACTCCTTTTGTCATCAACATGGATAAATGGACGACTCCCGCAGACAGTGATTCGCATGATTGCGTTTCTCATTTGGCAGCATGCTGCGGTGCAGCTTTGGCGGCGCTCTCCGTTGGTACTAATAATGCGAATATTGATTCCACTTTGTGAAAAAGCATCTGCAGGGCTAAAACAGCGGCTTTAACAATACCAAGTAGTGGCGACACTTTTGGTCAGACAGTTGATCTCTCTGTTGAAAGTAGGATAATCGTCAACCTCAAGCAGAAATCAAAGTTTTGCGGTGATTTGGGACTAGTAGACAAAATTAATTCTTCACAGCAAAAGCATGGAGACTCAATAATAGAGTTAATTGCTTCTAAAACTCAATAAAACAGAAGTTTATCATATGAAAACCTGTTTTTTGAAAGGGGAGGAAGAAAAGTTTACATATTTTAAACTTGTACATTTTATGGGCTGTGGGCCACACATTGAGATGTGAAACCAAACAATTCTCCACAAAAATCCAAATGTTATGCTTTTAATTTAAAGAAAACTTTGTTGTTTTTTTAAAGTTAACATCTTTTGTTTTCTGATTTTGTTGAGAGGTGCTAGATTGATCCAAGTTGCAGAGTTTTAACAAGACATGGACTGATGCATTTCCATACAGAAGATAAAGTGGAGTGATCAGTTTGTGGAAAACATAGGCAGCTTTGTTCTCAGGAATTACAACTTGAATTTGACTGACCCAAATAAAACATAACAATCATAAAATCTAAAGTTTGACATTTTTTCATCAACATATTAAATCAGTGGTGTCCAGGTTTGCTTATTTGGCTGGTAATCTCAAGTCCAAATGCCACATACAACAAATATACAAAAGAGTTTTAATAGTTTCAGAAGAACTTGTGAAATGTGACTGCTGTATTATTAGCGCTTCCACATCTGCCTACTTCTCCTCATCTTCCTCTGCTTCTTTTCAAAGTCCCACTCTAATATTGGAAGCAAAAACCTCCACTTACATCCCATGCATTGTTGGGACAGATTTGTCAGACTTCTCTGGCATGATTCTGCTGCAGAAATAAATCATAAAGTCTTGCATCTGGCGTCATATGGCATGACATAATAGAATCAAGATTTTATATCAAGACTGCTCAGGATGATTTTTATCACAAAGTGTGTGACAGGCCTAAAGTCTAACTCGATTTTTTTATTTATTTTTTTGAAAAGAATTTAATGATTTCCTGAAGATGTATTCTCAGTTCCCCTGTCTGCTGAACACTACAGGGAAGTTCCTTCTGTTGAAAAGGAGGAAGAGATGACTGGCTACACATTTACTTTCTCAACATTCATACCAATTTGTGTGCATCCTGTTTTCATTCTGGGTTCTTTCACATTGTCTGTGTGCTCATTACTTTAGATGATAGAATTTAAAGCCGAACCATTGATGCAATGGTACTTATGAGCAAATTATTAAGGTGATAAAGTTATGCTGTTTTGTTTTTTACATAGTGGCTGAAATTTAAACGTTCATATTGGAGGAAGTGAAAATATAGTTTTAGCACTAGATTAGGCCATATCAAATTATTTTTCTAGTTGGACATTGTCGGTCAAAATGAGAGATAAGTTCTTCAGGTGGGTGGTTGGTGGTTCTCTAAAGAAATTTGTAATAACTCAGTTTGTTGTATCTGAAGCATAAAGAAAGGGAAAGAAATGTGTGACACCACAAGATCAATACGTGAAGCTTTGCTCAACAACTAAATTTGATCAAAAAATGACAACGAGGCTCCAATTAGCAACAATCCCGAAAAAGGAGATTCTAGCTGTTGTTAGGCTTCATGTGCACATCAATTATGAATTGATATGCAATTCAGAATTGAATTGCACATCAATTGAATGTGCAAAAGAATTGAAAAAGAAAAGTGTGGAAATGATTGTCTGGGCTAGCAGCATGAATCCTCCTCACAGATCTGCTGCAGTGAAAGTGGAGTGAAATGTGTCTAGATGTTATCATAAGATGTCACAAACTTTTATAGCCTTCAGAAACAAAAATATTTTTATAGCGCAGAAAATAAATGTCTTCAAGTTGGCTCTAAAATGTTGGGGGATTTTAAGTGTATTAATTTCGACACAACTTACAGTAGTGTAGTAGATGATGACATCACTGGAGGTCATGTTGCCATGGAGAATGTGTTCTTTCAAGTGCTGGATGAGAGTGCCCTGAGGAGACAAGGAAATGAGTTAGTTTGCTAAAGAACATCATGTTTTCTTTGATCATAAGCTACCATTACCAATTTATCTATAAGACACTTTTAAAACAACAAGGTCAGCTTTACTGTAGGAAAAGAGAAAAAGATGCAGAAACAAAGATCAGAAATTTTATGGCTTTACAAACAGAACAGAAGATTAAAACAAAGAACAAATAAAGTTGGATCAAATAACAGAGCTCCATTTTTGTTAAACACAAGAGACTTTAATCTACATACTGAATATACAAAACCCTATAATATTATTGGGACCCCCTGCAAAGATGTGTACAGCTTTAGTACATAAATGAGATTTAAAGGCTTTTTAACCTCCTTTATCATCATTCTGCAAAGTTGTGGCAAAAAAAAAAAAAAAACAAGTTGGGGTTGGGGCTGCAAAGCAGCATAGTTGGTAGCAATGTAGCCTTGCAGCAAAGGCTCCTGGGTTTGAATCTTGGCTGGGGTCTTTCTGAATGGAGTTTTCAAATTCTCCGTATGCATGCTTGGGTTCTCTCTGGGTACTCCGGCTTCTCCCCATAGTCCATCCCCATAGCTTCACTGTTAAGAACATTTTTCTCTCTAATTAGTGTGCCTGTATAACTAATGTATTGCAGGCTTTTCACACATCTTTACCAGGCGTGTCAGTACTTATTATGGGTGCTGCTTTTTCTGACAGTTTTTAATTAAATCTGTTAAAAACCATTTTAAAAAATAAAGATTTCTAGTAAAATTTGTAAATAATATTGTTCCTGTGTATCCCATTTGTCCAAATAGCCTCAGCCTACAGTCTAGGCTTTGTTTAACAAACCAAACTATTTTGTGGAAAGGTTCGGGTCTCCGACTCTTCACAGCTGGTTAGGTCATTATTGCTGGAGGAGAGTATAAACTGTTGTGAGCAGTTCTATGCTTCACACTTTTTTAACAGGTGCTTCACCTACATGTGTGTGTGCGATTTTGCACACACACTTTGGCGAGGCTCAGCTGCCATTCCCGCCGTTTGGTCTGTGCCATTTTGCCACTGACAGGATGTTAACAGAGCCGTAACAAAGCAGAAAGCAGAACAGTACCACGGCTAATTGGCTAAGGCAGTGAGGACTGCTATTGTCACAATACGAAATGTTTCCGGCAGCGCATTACGGTCCAATTATCGTCCGGATGCAAAGAGGGAGGAAGCACAAAAGGAAGAGATGGGAGATGGGGACAAAGGGAGAAAAAAATGCTAGGGGAGAGAGAAGGGAAAATGTGTGGATAGGGAGGGAGAAAAATATCTAAAAAGTGAAGAGGTTTAGATAAAAAAAAAAACAATGGCAAAGTTGAAAAGACTGAAACAAGAAAAAATATTTTTTTAAATGCCTGAGCAGGAGTGTTTTAATTAAATATGAACAGTGTTATTTTCATGTAATAGTGTCCTTTTAAAATCTCATTTATCTGCCTCTTACAGGGAAAATTGTCATTCAACGGTCCTGGAACAAAGAACAATTGCTGCGCTCATGGAGTTCTGCTGCCATCTTGTGGCGATAGAAAATATGATAGAAAATTATTTTGTTTTAATCACAGTTGCTCTGTCGAAACAAAATGTAATCAGTCAGCAAAGCACAAAAATTTGGAGAGCTTAACTTCCATCAGTTGCTTAGAAAAAACTGTGTAGAGAGAAGCAAAAACCTTTTTGGATCATAAAAGTACTGAAGTAAACACTAATTAACTAAATAAAATATTCTTTAGCATCCAAAAACACAACCCTAATGTGTTAATTGTGTGTTGTGTGAAGTCAGTGTAGATACATCGACTTTAAAAAGACTGAATGAAAGTAAAAATTTGCAGTGCTGTGAACAAATATGTGCCCATTTTGGGATTTCTTACACTTTGTGTACAACATGTTTCACCCATCTAGCCGTTATCTAAACTTGCAGCAGAGATTGCTGCCAATCTCCAGCAATCACTGGACAAGAGGCAGGTACACCCTTGACAGGTCTGTAGTCCATCACAAGACAGAGATGTTTCACTCAAAATTAACTATTAAATCAGAAAAAAAACCTGACAATACATCTTTGTCATTACATTTTTGTTTATTGGGCTGAGAAAAAGTCACTCGAAGAGTCCAAATCAACCTGGCCATATGTTCAAAAAGTAATCATCTTCTCGCCTAATAATCTAATAAGTACCTGGGTGTTGACCTGAACAACAAACTGGACTGGAGTCACAACGCTCATGCACTTTACACTAAAAGTCAGAGCAGACTCCCGGTGTCTATTGGAATGCAGAAGGTACTCCTAAAGACCGTTTTTTGACACTGTGGAGGCATCGGCAGTCTTCTACAGTGTAGTCTGTGAAGACAGTAGCTTAACTACAGCTGAGAGGATTAGATAAGCTCATCAGGAAGGCCAGCTTTGTGCTAGGATGCCTCCTGGATCCTGCACCAGTGGAGGGAGTCAGAGCAACTGAAATAACATCAATGATGTAGGAGAAAGTCTCACTGCTATGGATGAAGCTTTTTGCTGAACTGGAGACCTCCTTCAGAAACAGACTCCTGCAACCCAGCAGAAGGAAGACTTTTCAACCATCACTGCTCTCAAGAAACTCAAACTCAGTACATGTTTACATTCCTGCTGTTATTTGTTTAAAATGTCTTAATTGTCTGTTGCTCCTTCCTATATGTTTGAAATCAGTCTACATAGCTGCACATTTTCAAGAGACCTGAAACAAACTTCACTCCCCGTCAGGGAATCGAACCCCGGTCTCCCGCGTGACAGGCGGGGATACTCACCACTATACTAACGAGGAGAACACTTGTTAAATAAACAAATACAAAAAAAATCATTAGTATTTTAAACTGAAATTCAGACATCACAGGTTTCCAGGAGAGACTCTAAAAGCACAACAGTTTTTCAGCAAACAAGGCAAATAAAAACAGCCTGAGGCATTGACCAATCAATCAATGCATGATGAATAGTTGTTTTTTGTTACATTCAGAGATGATTGATTCTTACCCCAGCTGAGTGGACCATACATTTAGGAGCTCCTGTAGTTCCAGAAGAGTACATGATAAACATAGGATGGTTAAAAGGAAGCTGTTCAAACTCCAGCTGAGGGAAATGGTCGCTGTCGCCACAACAGGATGCCAAAAAGTCATCGAGGAATTCACTGTACATATAAGAAAACAAAGGACGAAAGAAAAATTACCACCTTATAACATACACACAAAAATATTACAAGCATCCTTCTTTTAAAAGAACAAACCAATTTAAAACTTCCAGAAAACTTTTTTTACACACACCTGTTGGGAATTTTGGAGAGGTCAGTCTCTTCCTTGGACAAAACGTAGGGAATTACAACCACTTTATTCAGGTCAGGTAAACCTGAGATGGCAAGAAAGAGGAACGGATTTTGATGCTTTTGTGTTCTCTACAAATACAAATATTTGTCTAAAAAGCAAAAAAGCTAATGGATTTCCAAGAGGGAAGCATTTGTTGTTGTCATAAGACCTTCAATGGATAGAAAATAATTGCTTTATAATGAGCTATGTTAAATTCTGACCATTGATAAATCTCAGTTAAAGAAATGTATTCAAATCTGTTGGCTTTAACATGATTCTAAGTTTGTTTTACTCAAGAAAAAAAAAAGCTGAAATACTGGATTACTTGGAAACATACCTTTCACAACGTTTCTCAGCTTTTCCATGTGGTCGTGTGTTTTGCCATTGTACACCACAGCAGCAACTGAGAAGATCAATTTGGGCTGAATTTGAGAAAATCTGTCAAGGACACCCTAGAAGGAAAAAAGTAAAGAATTAAAACCAGTGAGTAAGGACAAATATTTGACTAAAATAACTTTTGATTCTGTGGAAATATTCATGAAGGAAAAAAATATGCAGGAAATAAAACTTAACATGTTTAGCCTAAGTTTTAAAACAATACTGTCAGTAAGCAACATGGTAAACAGAATCACATATCGGTGCATGAAAGCAGTAATTTTCATCAGGATTGTAAAATGTAATTATCAGTCCAGCCTGAAGGGGCGTCAACAGCTCAGACACTATAAGCAGACTTAAAAAACCTTAATATAGCACATTAAAATATTTTTGAACTCTACAGCCATAGTTTAGAAACCAGGATAATGTTATGAGTTTTATAAACCTATCAGCAATATAAATTTAATATAAATAAATCCATCTAATCCTCACATTAACTCCAAAATCGACCGATGTGGAGCTCCAAATGGCGCCGATGCTGGCTGCTGCTAGCATGGCTTCCACTGCATGTATGCCATTGGGCAGGTATCCTGATGAAAGAGAAGATGGGGGGGAAAAGGAGAGCAAATTATGAAAAGTAAAACAATCATAAGAGCACTCCTTGCATCTGACATATTTTAGCAGTCAAAAACTTTCAACCAATGGATAAATTCACTTTCTGAAAACTAATGGGTGTGT
Organism: Xiphophorus couchianus; assembly: GCF_001444195.1. Classification (NCBI taxonomy): domain Eukaryota; kingdom Metazoa; phylum Chordata; class Actinopteri; order Cyprinodontiformes; family Poeciliidae; genus Xiphophorus; species Xiphophorus couchianus. The sequence continues at coordinate 8,151,373 of NC_040239.1, forward strand.
TTTAAACCAAAAGATAATCACAAACAATTGAGTTTTAATGTAGACTTATCTCATTTACCTTCCACCTTACTGTGGTATTGACAAGATACCACAGGAGACAGTAAAAGTGTACGCCAAATCTTGAAGTTGCACACTACCAACTTCAAGATTTTTTTATTTATTTTGAATATGATGCATTCCTTGTTCCACACATGAACAAGGAATGCAAAAGAAACACACAGTATTTTTGTACAATAATTTTAGCATGCTTGAAAAGCAGTAGGAAGAAGTAAGAAACTTATGAACTCCTACCCCATAAAGATTATTAGAAAAACTCAAGATTATAGAACATTGGAGAAATTATGGAGAACATACCTCAATTAATAAATACATAACTCATTTATTTATGTATTGAAAATAGAGACAAGGAGATGATAATATGTGACTTGAGGGATGAGTAAGAAAGTATGAGAGGTGTCATTCTTTATTTTTTAATGATGAAGTCTGTATCATGACTTCTTAATTAGTGCTTAAAGAGTTTTAGTTAGTTTTAGTTTAGTGTATTTCAAACATAATCGGAAAATAGAACAAAATGAAAAAATCCTGACCAGGGGCAATATTTCTATTTTTCCTCCATTAACACAAACAATAAGACATCAGCTGTCTAATGGAAAACAAAGAGCAGTAATGAAAAATTCTTGTTGTGAACAAAGTTTATTTTCCATCTCAGCACAGCTTTATCATGTCTCTGCAAGATTCTCAATCACATTATATATGCAAGTAACACTGAAGCATTCAGGCAAATGTGTTGCACACACATTTGATCTGAAGTTTTATTTCACCGGAAGAGAGTCTAAACTTTATTATGTCATAAAAAGAATTAGACTACCCATGCTCAACATGGAAGCTCTTGAGCTACCTTTAAACAGAGGGCTGTCTCACTGATAACGTATATCTAATCCGACTGACTAAACCTATAACACAGCCAGTAGTTCCAATCTGAATGGTCAAAGGCAAACAGAAACTGCACTGTAACGTCTGATGAATCATGACTTATCAGCCACGTCTGCTTGCTGCGCAGACTCCTGCTGTAAGCAGGAAGCTCACTGAGGCAGGATGACACGTTGGGCTGACAGATCCCCGCCCTGTTGCACTGGCTCCAATGGCTCATCTCATAAATTACCGTCTTACTGTTGAGCAGGAAAAATTGCATCATGAATCCTGATCTGACTACAACAACATGCCTTTGTGGCTATCGTGATGAATCACTGTCTTGCTATGCTGTAAAAACAATGTTCATACGTTGATGGGAAACCCTGGTTTAATTATTTACACATGCAAAATTTTCTAAAATCTAACATCTTCTAACTAGTGTTATAGTAATACTTGTATTAATAGATGTATTTTTTTTGTAACAAAACTATGAAAAATATTATAATTTAGGGATACATTCAGATCCCAACAGCACAGAAAAACTTCAGCAGCATTTGACTTTACCTCTTATACACTTGAGTCCATGCACATCTTTCTTATTGGCACATAAGTACACTTTTGGCAAGTCTTTGTTTTAATTTTGACAATAAAAAACAAAATAAAATTACATACTTTTTAGCCCTTAAAATCTGTTTAGATCTAACCTAAACAAAGACAAATTAAAACAGATTTCAGCCTCTTATCTATCATTCTTTTGCTCTGTGATTGAAAGTTACTTATGTCTCACAATCAACTGAAAAGTCCCAAACAGCATGGGGTTGAAATTGAACCACCAATACAAAACCCATGGTTCACCTCAGGAGATTGACACATATTAGTAAGCACTGTGACTTGTAACATTCCTGTCACACTATTATGTATCAGTCTTTTGTTTAAATGGAATTTGAAGACAAAACATCTTTCCTGCATTGCGTCTTACGCATTTGACGCTGTCGCTACACAATTTTATCACCAGGAATACCAGTATGACACAGACTTTTAGAAATGTTGAAAATGTCCATACAATTTGTATAATTTGTTGTTCAAGTCAAAGTTAGGGTTTTAATAAAGTTGTCGCAAGCTCATCGCTTGAGGAAACACAATTTTACATAATAAGTCTGCTAATATTGCTTGATTTGACATTTTTTTCACATTTTCATTGATAGAAAAACACTGAGGTTTAATAGTATTTCAATAACACAATCAAAAGGATTTGTACTATAAATTCCAAAGGAAAAAAAATGGTTGTGTGTCGATATAAGTTTTTCAACACTGTGTAGAGTTTTGTTAGGCATGAGAAGGAATGAAAAATGTCTATGAGTGTGTGCGTGCGTTTGGCCAGCTTCTGTTACAAAGCAAAGCTGATTTCATCAGCTAAGTGCTTATATATCTTCTAGACTGCCGACATTGACAAGACATTAAAGATGCAATCTGGGGACAAGGACATCTCTGTGTCCAACACACATGCACCAAAGTGAGAGATGCAGATGGAGGAAAAGGAAAGTGTAACTTAGAGTCTTTTCATCTCCCTTTCTTTGTTGCTACAGTCCCACCACCCTTCCCATTTGTATAATAAAAACCAACATTCATACACACAGCTGACCAAGTCACATGATAACAACAGCTTCATAGGTTTTTAACATTTCAGAAGGTACATGTCAAATAGCTAACTTTAGTCAGAAGGTATTATTAAATATTTAGTTCAGATCTATCTGTAGTATAACCAACCATCCACAGGTTCAACGGTGGTTGGTTTTGACCAATTGATCAACAATTGGTCAAAACTGTTGACCAATGACTGTTGTACCGTTTTATATTAAAGCTTGCAAAGCTGTTTTCCAGAGTCTGCTCATTATTTTGTTGACAAAATTAATCTGGCTTTTACTAACAAAATCATTTTCACACTTTGCAAAGATATTTTCAAGGAAAGAGAGTCTGTTTTGGCTGCAGTTTCCTGTCTGCCTGTGTGACGTCACCTCCACTGCACAATGTGCCCTAACAACTGTCCAAGTGGTAGATTACTGAGCAGAGAGCAGCTGAAACACTTCGACACACTTTAGAATACAAGTAATAAATTTTACTAGGCTGTGCAAAACACTACGTTTATGAAGCATAACAACTTCTAATCTACACTTTGTCCACACAATTAACTGCTTTGAAATATATTACAACCAAGCTACCAACGAGTCACACCAACATGAAAAGTAAACATTCTAGTGTTAGCTTTGCACGTAATACCAACTGCTTTGCATAAAAATATTGCCAGGAAAAACAAGATACAAGATTTTAGACTGCAGCTGTATTTATCAAGTTATACCTTCAGAAAGAAAACTGTAGAGTCCTGTTAGAATAAAATATCTATCCCTGTCCAAAAAAAGGATGCTGCAGTGTTCAGAAGGAGTTAAATGGGACGCAATAACAACACTAATGTGCACTGAATATTGCTGATGAAATTTCTGTTAATTCTACTTTAATTTTAAAGTAGAATTGAATGCTTTAAAACATACAATTTAGCAACAAAAACCTGTTGCACATTACTCAGATTGGTAAGAGAGACTAAATATCCCAAATGGTTTTTTTCTTGATTGCTGGAAAGTCATTATATCACTTAGAAATTGACTCCTTTACATATCTTAAAAGTTAAGATTTGAGAAAAATAATTTACCTGAAAACTTTCTTTATGGCACAACTTAAACAGAGCAATCCTCCAATGCCAACATATGAAAGATATCAGTTGTATGACATGTCTACTGTTGGTGCAGATTAGTTAAAAGTTCAATTCTTTCTCAAGTTAAAATTGAACTGAACTCATTTTAAATCTATTAACAACTTTTTATTAAGGGAATAGATATTAGAAAAAAACTCAGTTGGCTAGAGAACCACATGTAAGTAATCAGGCTGAAAATCAACTTAATGTAGAATTTTGTACCATATTGAAAGCCGAACATTTAAATTATTCCACACTAGGGAAAGCTGACACAGATAATATGGACTAAAACATAGTGGGTGGTTTGTGTTGTTTTGCAAGCCACTGTCTCCAAGGCATGTTTAAATTTAATGGCAACATAAATTTTGATTTCATCATAATTTCATCATTGCACCTCACTAAACTTTGCATTTAGTGGAAAATGCTTCCCAAACAAATAAAATCTGCAGCTACAGAGTTGATATTCCATGTGTGAAATATATATTAGACACATTAATAGAGCAATGCTGTTTCTATTAGTACTAATAAGTCCTAAAATGCAGAAATGGGTCTATGTCCCAACTTTTTGCAAATTAAAATAATGATTTTCAGTTTAATACTGGAGCATATTTAAGTGTTAAGTTTCCTGTCATAAATGTGTGCTTCTGTATGAATGTAGTTTAACAGGATGTGCTGAAGTAAAATACGCAGCCTCAGCCATCCCTCCTTGCACAAATATGAACTTTGAATAAATAGTGGCATTCATAGAAAGCTGCAGCCAGTGCCAAAAAAAAATCCACCCTCATTACAGGTACATAAACACATATTGAACATTTCAGAAAAAAAATCCCTAACTCTTTCTGCAATGTGCAACAAAGGAATAAGAAGAGAATGTCAGCAGAGAGGTAAAAACTTATATGACCCAGAAAGTGCAAGTCACATACAATGCCCAACAATCCATATCACTTGAACAACTACAAAGTTCAATGATTGTGATTTTATATGATAAATCAATCTGTGTAATGGTGACAATTGGCAAAATGTAATGTTTTAATTGTTGATTTTTGTGTTTTTATGAAGTAAAGCACTTTTGCACTGCCTTGTGTGGAATATATATATTATACATTAGACATTTGCTGAAATGTCCTATAAAAATAAACTTGATTGGTTAGGCTTGATAAAGTAGAGATTAAAGTGCAGGAAGTAAAATTATTCATGTGTTCAAATTTAATTAGAAAAATTAAAATGTCAATATGCATTTGTATTTAACCCTTTCACCGTAAATACTGTCTTTCGCTGCAAGTCTTTGCACATCGGGGCACTGAAAATCTGCTGATTTTTTTTTTTTTACAAAATAGCTCTATCACATTGGATGCAGAAGATCTGCAAACATCAGTTTGATCATGTGTTATCTGGTTGATGTGCAAAGTTGTTGTATTTTCTTGTATGTTCTTGTTTTCTTTCCAGCTAAAAGACAGATGGTTACACGGACACTCACCTACAACCCTGTCTCCAGTCTGAATGCCCATCTTCCTCATAGCTGCAGCTAAGACTGCCACATCACGCCTCAGCTCCCCAAATGTTACCTTTACGATCTCCTCTTTCCCTTCCCCTGTTACACAGACACAGAAACAGAATTAATACATGAACAAAGAGACAGAAAAGTGCATACATTACAAATACCTTCAATACAACTGACCAATCTGATTGGATTAATTTAGGTTTTAAAAGTTGTTGTGAATAAGGGATTGCTAAATATTGTTACCCTGAAAGACATCTAAATGTCAAGACAGACACGATAGATAACACCAGGAAAATATCAAATAAAACTGCAGGTGAATGATTATCTGGTAAGAACATCACAGCAGACAAGAAAACAGACCCTATCTCTCTATGTAATACCTTACTGACATTTACAGAGGCTCTACAGCATCCTGACCAATGGGTATTTCTACAATTACATTACAGCTCCTCAGGAAGGCTGGGCATGTACAAAACACTCTCCAGAGAACACACACACACAAATAAAGAGAGACCTATCCATTAGTAAGTAACATTGAGAAGCAGGGAAAGGAGCAGCAGTTAATCTAATAACAAAATGACGTCAGAAGCACACCACCATACCAACTCAAGTGTTCCAGTGCACCCTCAACTCACTTCTTTCAAATCCAGCCTTCTTTCTTTGTCATGTAACATGATGCAGTGTTATTCAGCTCTGCTTTATACATCTACCTACTTGCAGCATAGAGAGCCACTTTGTCCTGGTTGGCATGCTTAAGCAGGTTCTCGGCGAAGTTGAGTCGGGCTCCTTTAAACCACTCTGGAACATCTGAGATCCGCTTGGATACGTCCACCACCTGGTACGACCGGCACAAAAAAACACAGGGGAAGAAAGAGTCAAAAACCGAATCATTTCAGTCTGTTCTGTCAAGTTTCTCTGACTCAGTAAACTCCCAAGTCAATATTCCAATTTTGCATATTAGCAAATTAGCTTCCTTTTCCAAAAAAAGGAAGCTAATTTAAACAAGCTGGACATTGTTTGGAAAATGTCCAAACAATGAACCATGCGGGTGGGGAACAGCCCCACCCACAGCGCATCACTGCTCCAAAATGACTCATTTACTGTCGTACCGTCCGGTCTTCCAGGATGAATATCAGAATGACTATATCGGGTAGAAAATGTGGTCATTTAGTGCAGGGTGACATAAAATCCATGTGTACAAAACAGGTGTGTCAATCCTGTGTTAGTTTATTGCCTTAAAGTCGTGTCAGCATCCTGAAACTACAGATTATCAAGATAACTAAGTGCAATAGAGGGTAATAACGGGCATGACTACTCTCACAATTCAGATCTGCATCAGACGTATGATGACTTAATTTTAATGTAGTTTAATATCTTATTATATGAAATACGGTAAGAGGAAAGTCTGCAAAGTCTGAAAATTGATTGCAGCTGTAATTTTCAAGAACCAAGCAGAATCTGAGATAATTTGACTTTTGCTTTATATTCAACTACTTTTCGGTTGTGCTTACCTCTTCATAGGGTTTGGAGCTGACAATGCCACAGAAGCGCCACACCTCTGCCCAGAACTCTGGATACGAGGCCACAGACCACTGGTAAAGGTCATTGTAGTTTGCTAGAAGACACACAATTTGAACATATGATTCTTCGTGGAAACATACCACTCATCTGAACACAGTTACACATCAAATACCATTTCCTGAAACAGTCCTCAATGAAGTCAATGCTTGCAGGTCATGGGAGAAGTACAACTAAAAAAGTGGCAAAATTTTAAGAAAGTATTTATACTACTGACGAAACTATAACGAAGACGACCAACTCTCCTTTTTGTGATACTTTTCTTTACCACTACACAATGTCCCCATCCCTTTTTCATGAACCTTAGCATCTCAGCTGCAAACAGTAAGGAAATGGATAACATATTACATCACCTGAGCAACATTTTCTACCAGTCGTTATGGCATAAAATTTTTCATGAAAAAAAAGCTTTCTCACAAAAACAAACAGGACTGCAACACTCGTGCAAGCCACAGTACTGACTGGAAAACTATTGAGCACGAAAAAGACGTTAATCACCATGGAGAACCAACATGCGCTAAGCCTACTCTTCAATTTAAGAGTCTTGTCCTTTTGTAGTGTAGATTAGATTAAAAGAAGGTTTTAATTTGCTAATTGCCTTTAACCAGTCAAAAAACTGGATTTATTTATGATTTCTAAATAAAGTTAACATATGCTCTTCAAAATAATTGAGCTCAATTTCTATCACCTGAAAAAGGTCTTAATACATATTTATACTTAATACATACAGTATATGTTGGATTAGGATTTGCGCAAATTTCAATTTCTAATTGGCTTAGGCCAACAATCCAAGGAGTTGGTAATTTTGATTTTCAAAATAAGAGTTTATAAATACAGTTGAAAATTAAAGCCTCCCTCTTTCATTGGGCAGTTTATTGTAAAAAATAAAATAAAATAAAAAATAAAATAAAATGTCCAGTAACTCATTGAAAATGTTAGTGGTTGTGGACTGCCTTTGGTACAACTCTTGAGTCTAAAAGAAATACAGATTTTTGTGACAATTATTAGTAATGTAAATACAAACGAATTAACTGTCACTTAGAGCTGATACCCACAACTAGAAAATAAATTATTCAAGACAAGTACATCAATATTTACTTGAAACAAACACCTTAGAGGGAAGTAGAGTGGAAAACTTTAGAACTCCCTCTACAAACTGAGGAGGATGAACAAGAACAGGAACAAGTGCCTACTTACGTTCTGTTCCCTTTATCTCTGAAGCAGGAACTTTGATCTGGGTATGATATCAGACCCAATGTAGACATATTCCAGTTCCAAGTTTGAAAACCGTGAGAGAGGGATTTGATCATTTATGTCCTCAGTGACCAAGCTAACTAGGGCCATGTTTTTCTCTGCATTTTGTTCTTTCAAAGACTGTAGTAACACGTTAACTAAAACAAATAGTTTTTGTTTGTCTAAGACTTAATAAGATGTAAATGTGAAGCATTTCAATGGTTTTTAACTAGCTGCACACTGGTTGAGTTGCTAGCACTGTGCTTTGCACTAAGAAGGTTCAAAGTCTTTCTGCTTCGAGTTTACATTTTCTACATGAGAATGAATGGGTTCTCTCCGGGTACTCTGGCTGCCTCACATCGTCAAAAATATGACCTTCAGGTGGAGTTGCAACTTTGAAGAAATTATGTAGCACCAATTTAGATTACTTTGGTTTGGGAACCAAATTGTGTAGAGACATGCAATGCAACTCATCCGCTTTGTACAAAACAAAGCTTCATGTTATGAAAAGCTATCAAACATCACATTAATTTTATAAACTACAAAGCGTTTAATAGATTCTTTTTGTTTAATGTTTATCAAGTATTAAGATCTCTTTCAGCATCTCTCTTCGATAACAGCTTTCCATCCATTGTCTTCATCTCGTTTTTCTGCATTCCACAGAGCAGTGTCAGTTTTCACATAAACTATTGAAGCAGGCCACTGTCTTTCCTGTGGCTTCTTCAGCCTCGACAATCAGGCCAAGCTACTGTTATAAGCTGCTAGCTACAACTAAAAAGGGGCGCGGCGAAGAGATTGGAAGCCCTGCTTAGCAACAGTCCTCTGATGCTGATTCTTCCAACCCATCTAGATTTGGCAACGTTGCACAGTCACGTAGGTCTAGATGTTGGATGAAACAATGCTAACAAGTAGACAGCGCCACTAACTATTTCTATTTTCTGCAACTCAGTCTGCAGCTTCGTAGGCTCAATGAAATCCGACTTAGACGGTCTCCAACACACCTGCTCTGACCCTGGACCATTCGTCCTCCCTCCTCCCCACTCACCCAGATTAAGTCCGTAGTTCAAGTTGACCTGTATCCTAAACTTGTCCATCTGCGTGTTCCTCTTGGATTCCGGGTACCAGAGCACCTTGCTCTCCGTATCCATAATTTCCTCGCCCTTTCCTTCCGTGTCTTTGGACATCTTTGTTGAGTCCCTCTTTACTGGAGTCAAAACACCACGTAGTCCCGAGCTCCTCACAAACAGCTGACAGTTCCAGGAAGGGCGGTGAGGTATTTAATGGGCTCACCAGCTAGCTGCTTCGTTTGAATGGCTCCAGACTGCGGGAGTCAGCTAGATAACGTACAGTCAAAGGCAAAGCGTGAGGGGATGTCAATGTAGCTTCGAGACCACGCCCCCATCGTCATGACGTAGCCTGGCGTGCTGGGTGTTCAAGATCGAAAGTGTCTGAAACTGTTGCGTGTGATTTCAGAAGGATCTTCAGAAATCCTTAAAGCGACTGCGTGGACAGAAAAGGTGAATGATGAAATATAACAGTTGCTATGCAGAAGGTTCGAATTTGGCCAAATAAAATGATCTCTCGTCCACTCAAATTACTGCAAGACCGATTAATGGAGGAAACTTCAACAAAATAAAAAAATATATACATCTTAAACTAGAATTTTGTGACACTTCAATTTAGTTTAATTCAATTTAGTAGTTTTCCCTGCACTGTGCTTTTTAATTTTATTTGAGTAATATTATTTGATGTGATGCTAGTCATTCTTGCCTAAAAACCTCTCACTACTTTATCCACTTCAATGTACTTCACTGAATGACAAACAAGCATGTTTTAATCGAAAAACATGGTTTCTGGTTTGTGAACAAGTTTCAGTGTTCTACTGTTGTTTTATTTTTATTTATTTTATTTACTGAGTCTGTTATGCTATTTGGAAATCAAATAAATATGAAGAAAAAGTACTGAAAGTTTATTGTTCTAATGTAAAATCATATTTAGTAAATTAGAATATACAATATCTGTTTTAAGTATTGGTTTCAAAGGTTGAATGTTGTAGAAAAGATTTGGACGTTTCATCTGCCAGTATTTGTTATTTTATAAGAATGTGATTAATGTTTTTAATAGTGTTATTATAAAAGTACCAAAACGTCCACATAGTTTTATATATTCACAAATTAGAACAAATTACACATGCCAGCCAAGTACTCAAAGTTGCCTTTGTACCAAAGACTTGTTTACGGTGTCAGCTGTAGAGATCTTGAATGTCACCCGCACGTGAACGCGCAGAGGTGATGATGTTGGTGAGCGCGCGGGAAACTTCCCCGGATCATTGATTGGTCCTTAGCAAACTGGTCCCACATCAGCCGACAGATCGCTCTATGCGCGGAGGCGTAACTCTAGCGTTGAACTGCTGTCTTTGCTCAAAGAAAAGCTGAAAGACGTGTTTGAACTGCAGCTTGTCAGTCAGAGACCTGGGACGAGGGATGAGCTTAGGGGTGTGACCAATCAGAAAGCGGAATAAATACCCTCCTCAATGCCTGTTGTTCATTTTATTCCTTTAATCAGGTTTTTTAAGAGTTACATAAGGGATGTTTTATCCAAACGTTGCTTCACTCGTAAATAAAGTCTCTTTCACCTGGTAGTTTTGCTTGATAGTTTCATTGGAAATCCTAAACAACTGATGGCTTTGTCTGTATAGCACACGTGCCTCGACATGTGCATTCTAACTAGTGAAAAGAAATGACTGAAATATTGTAAGAATTTGAATTTTTCTGACAGATGAACATGCTTTGATCTAAACCAAACTTCTGGTCACATGTTTCCACTGTCAATTCTTTTACAATGTCTTTTACAATGTCCAATACGTTTTGTTTTAGGGATTGCTTTGCTTCATCCAGCTTGCCTAAGAAAACCATCCTGATAGCATTATTTTGCAACCATATGTCCCTGAACTCTGACCAGCTTAAGTGCTGCTGATGAGCATTTCCACATCATAACGTTTCACCACCATCTTCCGATATGTTCATGATGATGCGTGGTATTGTTTTCTGTCACACATAACATTTTGTAGGTCAAAAATGTAAATTTTCTTTTCATCTGACCAGAGCAACTTCTTCCACCTTGTTCCCTTCAAACCTTTTGAAAAGTTCTTAAATGGATGATGCTTTCTATTACCGATGGTTTTCTTCTTGCCACTCTTTTATCAAGGCCATGCATGTGTGACTAATTATCAACAAATTCTTCTAATCAAACTGTGGATCTCTGCATTCTTCTGTGTTTTAGGGTGTCATACACTTATTGAGGAAAACAAGGTTTATAGGGTCCATTGAGTCAACAACATAACCAAATGCATTGTGAGGAGCTTGTCTTACTCTTTTAACTCTTTTGGGATGTTTTTGTCATTCTTTGTTGTTGTTGTCAGCCCAAATGCAGAGATGAGGACAGCAGCAGTATTGTAGAAAAAAAAACAGATTTAATGAACCGAATTTTCTGGAGACAAAAAGAGAGAGAGATAAGAGAAGATCTATAATTTATTCTGGGAACTTTGATTACTGCATTCTAGAGAGAATGAGCAGATGAGAAACAATAGTCAAAGACTGAGACACTGAGGTAAAATTAGCAACACAAACAAAATGAAATATAATATGCTATAATGAAAGCAAAGCCATGAAACTAAACTAAAAGTCCAACAGATAAAAACAATGGCTTAATTATCTCAATATTTTGTTCATGGCATTTTCACGCTGTGGGGATGTTTAGCAGGGACAGAAAAACATTTCGGTTGATGGGAAGATGGATGAAAAGATAACTGCACAGGATTGTTATCTTATAAACAAGTTTGCCAAAAAGGTAACTTTCCTCCTTATTTCTGCTGACTGTACATGGATATGGGCATTGCAATTATGTTTCTATTTCTCTCTAAGTGCAATTTGAATATGATTCTAGGTTATAGCCTCTGACTGGCTCGACCGGAGGGAACACATATAAATAACCAGAATAACTTGTTGACTGAGCCTCATACCGCTCCTGCCTCACAATGACAAACCCTTTCCAACTCGTTGAAAAAAAGAACACAATATGCAAAAAGAAAATGAATTATTGAAATGCTAAATACAAACGTTTCATATGGGGATGCTGACCATATAGGACTTCTTATTTATCATCGGAAAAATTTATTTAATGCTCTCAAGTCTTGAAACAAATCTTGCTCTGATGTCACTGAATGTGTTGCAGTTTATCACATGGATTTGTATGTTAAATAAAAATATCTACGTTTAAGTAGATATTACATGTCAGTTGTACAACACTGTTCACAATTTAAGATATGTCCTTATTGAATAAAGTAAATATTATAACTAAAGAGTTCTTCACAGACATACGTTGCTGTGAGGAAAACTGCATTTACTAAAGCAACAATGTAAATAAACTAATTCAGATTTACAACAACCCATTGCATGTGTTGACCTAACTAAACCTTGCTGCCTTTGATGTACTTCAGCTTTCGGCTCTTGGTGTACTCCACCTTTATGTACTCCATAAATAGTAGACAACAATACACCACAGTTGTCTAGGTAATGCTCTACCATACCAGTAACACAGGTCATCAAGATCTTTGTCATCAAGCCCATATTCCTGCTTTACAAACCTTTTGACACATACTCAACAGAAGAGTTATCATTACTTTTTCAATGTTGCCCCCTCAAGGAAACCACAGCTTTGACTTTAGCACATACTGAAATGGGAGGGTGAGGTTGTACCGTATCCATCCTGTAGATGGCAGCATTGTACATTAGATTGTGTGGTACGCAGTCCGATACTTTGAAATCCAAATGCATCCTAAATATATTTAAAAGGCAACAGAAAACCAGTCACCAAGCAGAACATAACATAACACAGAACTAATTCGAAATGGCAAAATGTGTCAAATGAAACTTTCTCAAAGCGTGTTTTGATTACTTCACACAGAGTTTTCGAAAGTGTGGCAAAGTCGTTGGATTAACAATGGATTTTAAGTTTGGTTCAATCGGTTGCTCATTGTGGTTTTATTATAATCTTTAACTGAAATGTACATTATCTCTTACTGATAATAGACTGCAGCACTAAGAAATATCAAGACAACATCTAAAAACTGTTCCCTGGTAAGATAAAGTAAAAGCATACTGATAAATATTTCTTGAGGGATAAAAATACTAGCAATACATATCTGTGATACAGATATATAACCGACTAAACACTTAAATACGTGTTTCTTATGGAGAACATACCTCAATTAATAAATACATAACTCATTTATTTATGTATTGAATTGTGCGGGTCTCCAAATCACATCTGACTGTCTGATTATGATTTTTTTTCCCCCATTGTGTTCTGAAAATAGTTTGATCACATTTACGATTTGTAATTTTTTTTTTTGGTTTATTTATTGTCTATTAAGATTTTAATTTAAACGAAGCACCTGATCCCACTCTGGCACAGGTCCTCGTCAGGTTTTTAAGTCACATGATCGAATCGTGTTTGACGTCATCTTCACTCTTCACGGAAGCAGTCGGCGCCGATATGATGGCTGCTTCGTCAGTTTAGCAGCAGAAAGAGGATGTCTGCTTTAGATGAAGGACTTGTATCCCCTGGGTATAATACCTTTCACTAACTGAATAGGCCGCTGGAGAGTGTTATTGTTGAGCCAGCAGGAATTTCGGACGCTCATTTCTTGTTCAAGGGGCGGCCTGAAGACGGACGCCGGATAAAAAAAAAATGTCCCTGTTTCAGTCGGCACTGGATTTCTTAGCCGGGCCCGGCTCGTCCGGAGGAGCCAGCCGGGACCAGAATGACTTCGTCGGACAAGTCGTTGAGCTCGGTGACATGAAGCTGAGGATAAAACGGGTGATTGCTGAAGGTGAGAACTTGCTCCAGAGCCACGGACCTGACTGTCACGGCTTGCAATCAGGCATGCTAGGTAGCTGAAGCTAGCTAACGAGCTAACAACGTCAGTTGAGTTGGTTAGCAAATGAAGCGCCGCGACTCACCTAGCAAACACCAGCAGATTATTTGGTTTCGATCAACTTTGCATTAATTGTTGAAATGTGGATATCGAAGGAAAACACATGTTAGTTTGATTTGTTCGTTTTCGTATCTTGAATGTCGCTGGATAACTTCGAGTCATGAACCTTGACATCTATTTACATGTTTTGGCAACACACTTTAAGTGTAGATGTGGCAGCAATAAAGCAACACAGATAACACTAGGTTTAGCACACTTCCTGATTATTAGATTTCAAAAATAACTAAAGCAATTTCCGATATTTGCTGGATTGTCTCGCCTAACCTTAAATGCAGACAGCGACTGTTGGGTTGCATTTGAAACGGGGGTTAAACGCCAAAAAAAGTCACGCAAAATTGAAGACTTTTATTTATCTCCAGGTGTTGTTTTCCGTTTCCCTTAGCACAGATCTGTTTTATCCCCGTTTTAATATGCAGACTTAAGATGGGAGACATGTTGAAGCGTGGAGATTAGTGTGCTTTGATGTAAACAAATGTTTTCTGTAGTCTATAAGGGGGCCTTGCAGTTTCGAAAAGGGCCATTTTATGAGCATATAATTTTTAAAAAATTTTTTCTGACCTTTTAAGATTGATAACAACCTGATATTAAATGCCAATGAGACATGCTTTTTGAACCGCAGTTTGTAAGGTGAGTCTTGCAAACTGTTGTTTATAAGCAGTTTTATATCAATAAAATTAAATGCTGGCTCACATTTAGTTTCTGGAGTTGTCTTCCTTGTTGGTAATATTTCCAAACAGTCGTATTTGTTATTTTTTGTAAGTGAGGTGAAAGTATTGCAGCCTTTTTTAAGCCAGCTAAACAAGAGTATGCAAAACTAGACTGCAGCACTTTCTCTGCCATCTCCTTCATAGAAATGAAGCTACAATGCAAAACATGCTGCGGTTTTGAATCCATGCATTTTTAAAAGCTTTGGAATGCTTGGATTCCACTAACTTTCCTATCACTTTCCTGAATGCAGTTGTTGACGTAAAGTGTAAATAGAGCTAAATAAATTGCTTAAATGCATTGGAATGTGCACCTTCCAGTGTGACGCACCTTATTTAGCAATAAATGACTGATTTACTTTGTTTTAACAAATATGTAGTTTTGATTTTTCTTTTTACACAACTTTTTGTATCCTCATCTGTAATGTAAGAAGTTAATAGTCTGTTAATCCCTCTCATGGTTTCTCAAGATGAATTAGTCCCCGTTGAATTATAGTAGAATAAAACAAATTTTATTGATGAATGTTTTTGTATGCTTTTATTGCTCTTTAAAATTATTCATAGAAAAAAACTAAACAGAATCAAGTTATTTCACATGTTATGACAACATAGACACAAAATGCTAGGATCAGTCAATGCATCTGACATTTACATGACAACAATGTTGTACTAATGTTACCAGACAGTCCAGTGCATTAACTGAGCCGGTCCTGGACGGCCCATCACAGGTTAAACAGGTTGAAGCCCAGATCGTTTTACATTAAAACTCCCCCTCCCCTTTCAGACTTGTGTCCTGCTATCTGAAAGGTTTCTTTGTTGCTCTGCACTAAGATCTTTGGATGCTTATACAATAAATGGCTCCAACCAGATGATTTTTTTTTTATTTTCACCTATACATTTATTTATTTACAAATCTACAAAAGATTTAATTAAATTAATTTCAAAAGATCAGTGAACAGAGAAGTCTTGCAGCTTAAATTGGAAAAAAGAAAAAATAGATTTTCCAAATTTCTGCCTTCTGTTGTTTAGGCCTGCGTTCCCACTGTGATGTAGCTACTTTCATTCCTGCTACTAACAAATTGAAAAAAAAAAATGGATGTTGCTCTTTATACCAACTATCAACTACATTTGAACACATTTTTAGTCCTGAGCTCAGAAATCAAACGAGCTTGTTCTGTCCTGCTCATGTGAAAGAAGTCTGTGCGACTATCGGGTTACTGGGTTGAATCCCAAACAAGGTCACTGAATCAGGACTGGGATAATGAATTCGTCTTACACACACCTGAGCAGCAGTCATCCTTGGGTAAATAAATCGTTAAAGATTAGAGACGGGCAGCTGTTCCTTTAGTTTTTTTGCTGAGGAACTCAAGGCGGGTTGTTGATTTACTCATCGCTATGGTGACCATACGCTTCACTCGTTTGGATCGTTGAGATTTTTTTTTTGTCTTCCAGCAGTACAGACTTTTACGTTTGGAATATGAATTTAGCAGTTATTAAATTAAACAATTATAATTAGGATGTTTATTAAATTAAATAATTTAAAAATAAATTTAACGAAAAGAATAATAGTAGTAATTTCAGTTAGAAGTCAGGCCTATGATTTATTTTTAATATTTAGTTTTTTCAGTGTAAACTATTGATTTTTTTCAAATCCTATCTGCCTTCCAGCAAGCACTAAAATGAATTCAAACACACATTTTTTTTCTGTTTGCTGAACTCTAAATGTCCCACAGTCTTATTCTATGCAACCCATAATGGCATCCTGTCCTGCTGTATCCATTGGTGGCAGACAGATTATAGTAAAACATGATTTGAATACAGCCTCCAGCTTAGAGCTAAAAACTCCCTCTATGAAACTGAGTTCATTTATTTTTAGCAGGCCTTATCGTAGGCACTTGAGGTTTAAGATTAAGCTGGTGCCAGAAAGTTTGCTGTGTTTGTTTTTCAGCAATTTGCTTCATTTCAAACTAGTCTGGTGCAGCAGCTCATCATTCTACAGATAAGACTGTGGTTGTACCGTTCTAGACTAGACTAGTGTTTGTGGAGGATCAGTCGAGCAGATCGTCAGCTGAAGTTCTGAGTACTTTTTCTGATCATGAATTGCAAGGAACTGAACTCAGTCCACTGTGGAATCAACTATGTAGGAATGCTGTGCTGGATGAGTTTTCTTTGGTCCGTCACCATTTTAACTCTGGGAATAACCTAGTCAGAGCAAGTTAAACTTAAACGCATGGAGCTTATTTTTGGACATTATTATGTTTGATTGCATCAAGTATTATAGTTACAATACACGAAACATTCCAGATGCAAGTTATTTGTCTATGAATGCTACAGTAGAATCTAAATATGCTATTATCTGTTTATAGTTTTGCTTAATACTTTATTTTTTCTTTTAGGTGGATTTGCTTTTGTGTATGAAGCCCAGGACATGAGCGGTGGAAAGGACTATGCTCTGAAGGTAAGACGAGTTATCTTCAGGACTGAATATTTCAAACTGATTTGTTTTTAAATATCGCTAACATTAACATAGAAATAACTGTTTGAAATGAGTGATTCTGTAAGGCTCTCACCGGCTGATAGCAGCCGTTTTTATGATCTTCAGTTTATATCTGGAGATGATGATCAGCTCCTTAGAAAAAGAACTCACTTTTTAGCCTTTATTTTCCTTTCTGTTTTGAACCTTTTCCACTTTTAAATCCCTTTCGATGTTTAAAAAGCTTCACCTGCTTTTTGAGATGTTAAAGAGAGTTCAGTGGTTTAAACTTCTTTTTCATATTATATTCTGTTAAATCTGCGCTGTAGACATTCTTATTCCTCTTTTAAGAGAACGTTGAAACTTTCTTTTGAAGTGTTCTTATGGGAAAAAATATCAAGTTCAAAGTTTTAGCCCACTGATTGAGCATTTTGCAACACACTTTTAATACTAATGTCAATACATGTGGTAAAGTCTACAGTGAGAGATTTTGTGGTCGATTTGAAATCAGTGATTCTGTAAATCTCTCAGTGGTTGATCCTGGCAGCTCAAATAATCTTCAGCTGTTTACATCTGGAGATGTGATGACGTTACAGTGTGTGTGAGAGGATTACGATACACAGCACTGAAGTTAAACAGGTTTTTACTGTTATTCCAAACGAAGACAAAATTATGGCATAATTGATTTGTTAAGCTTTTACAGTGACATCCAGCACTCCTACTCTGGTTAGGATTACTAATAAACAGCAATTTATTTGTGTTTTCTCTCTAGATGTAGCAAACCATGCCTTAGATGTTGGGATTTCAAAAAGATAGTAATATATGATGATAAAA
Organism: Xiphophorus couchianus; assembly: GCF_001444195.1. NCBI lineage: Eukaryota > Metazoa > Chordata > Actinopteri > Cyprinodontiformes > Poeciliidae > Xiphophorus > Xiphophorus couchianus. The sequence goes on from NC_040239.1 coordinate 8,169,412, forward strand.
CAAAACTTTTTGTCTGCACTTTCTGAAAAGTATCTCTACAAATGATTTTTTTGCATGTTTTTGTTTCAGAGGCTGCTGTCCAATGAGGAGGAAAAGAACAAGGAAATTATACAGGAAGTCTGCTTCATGGTATGATTGACCATACTCCATTTCTTTTAAGATTACATTGGAAATTTCTGCCTCAGTAGAGAGCAGATGTTGTCATGTGAAACAGCCAAGTTAAAATCAAACCCACATGTTTGAGGTTTGTGGAACAAGCTGGTTGTACAGAAATATCTGCTTATTTTATAGGCAAAGCCAGGTGTTACATTTACAATTCAAGAGTCAATACACAGTATTAATAGTAGTTGGTGGTAAGTCTAAAGGTGATTTATTTATTTTTTTCATGAGTGAGAAAAACTCCTAAAGCAATGTGCAATTTAAAATATGCAATTCTATTATTATTTGCATATTTAAAGTAAAAGGCTATTCCATCATATTTTGTTCCAGTTGGATACAAATCCATTGACCAAAATTTCCATTATTATTAAGCAACAGCTTACTAGTGAAAGTAAAACCTGTCATTACAGTCCTTAAGGCACACTGCTCTGCATGTTTTAGATGTTTCCCTGCTTTGACACACCTGATGTCAGCCGATGGCTGATTGACAGACTGTCACTGCACTGCGATCATCTCAGTCTGGTGTGTTAAAACAGGGAAACATCTGAAACATGCAGAGTAGTACGCCTTGTGGACCAGGGTTAGAAAACGATATAATTATATATGTATATAATTATATGTTTGATATGCAGTTGGAACCTAATAATTACCATAGAAAGATACTTTCTTTTACCTCTCTGGCATTAAATTAGTCTAAGTCTTTTCTATTTATTTATTTTTACTGAATGCTAGCATAATGAAACTCAGACCCCAGGAGCTTATTGGTTAACCTTTGAGCCAAATGGAGGCACAGCTGTGGATATATTTTAAGGCATCAGCTCACATACAAACTTCCTCATGTGACTTTCTGTAAAATTAATAATAAAAAAAGAGCCAAGATATCAGAAAGAGAACCTCTCTGAGAACCTCTCCAAATCTGAATCATCTTTCGGTCTGACTTCCAGCTGCCTGAATGTGCCATGTTCATCTGTTAAAACAACTACAAGTATAAACAGCATGGGAAAGTCCAGCCATCATGCCATTCACAAGACAAGCTCTGTGCCCCAGAGATGAGTGTGTTTTGTGGTGAAATGTGTGTATCAATTCCAAAACAAAAGGAAACCCTTTGTGAAGCTGCTGGCTGTAGACGAGTATCATTCTCCACAGTGAAACAAATAAAGACTAGTTTTTAAATGTTCTCAGGGACAGAGACCCTAGTCTTCAGAGTCATGTCCTGTGGTGTGATGAAATCAGAACTATGTGGCCACACTGACTTCTGTTGCATTTGGAGAAATAAAAGAGCGAAGCTTGCATTCTTCAGAGCTCTATCCCAACTGGGTAGTATAGGGGGGGTAGCACAGCAATTTGTGGGGGTGTTTCTTTGAAGCAACATCTTACGACATCAGCCAGGAAGTAAAATTTTCATCCTGCCAAAGTAGGTGAGAATGGTTGTGTAATAGAGATAATAAAGCCCTCATTTCAGTTCCATAGATATTTTTTGTCAGAAATACAAAGGTATTTGTGAGAAATGTGGCCTACAGACCTGACTCAGTTACACAAATTCTGTCAGAAAAATGGACTAAAATTTTGACAAACTATTGGGATAATCTTATTGATATCCAAAATGTTTGACCCAAATTATACAGATTTTTTTTAAAAGTCTACCAAAGATTAAGAAACAATTTACAAAGTTCTGAATGTGAAGACTATTAAAATTTAAAACTCTCACTGACATTAACCAAAACAGTATTTCTGGTGATACTGACTGACTTAAAACAAGGGACGTTTAGACCGATTTTAATGCCAAGCCTGGAAGAAATAAAATGTCTCTTTATACAGTGTGCTTAAAGATTTAGTTTTAACAGTTTAAATAATCAAATCTGAGAGCAGGCCTGACTTCACAGCTCTGTTTATTCTCTGATCTTTCACCCTCTGGCTTCTTCTAGAAAAAATTATCAGGTCATCCAAACATGGTTCAGTTCTGCTCAGCTGCATCAATCAGTAAGGAGGAGTCGGACACTGGGCAGGCAGAGTTTCTGATCCTCACCGAGTTGTGTAAAGGTAAATACCGACTCCCACTTCTGCACACAGGCATTTTCGTAAGTGTTGGTACATCTTCCTCTGTCTGCCTCGTCATGTCGGGCTCTGGGGTTACTCATTCATCCAACATAGTTTTGTTAATTCGGGTGACGTTGCACTTTTTCAGGAACTCAGAAGGAACTGGTGATGAAAGTCTACTTTTTTTGTGGCTTTTTCATTTCCTGTTCTGCTTCCTTTACTTCCGTTACAAATGCCCTAGTTTTCATTCAGCAGTTTTTTACAACTTTATTAGCCTGCACCTTCCTCTTTAAACAAAGAGTATGCATTAATATTCAGTTGTCTTTTTTCATACATTTTTCATAATGAACAAAGCAGAGATTTGCATCCAATATGATTTGGTTAGAAATGTACAAAAGAAGTCAAAATGAACTAAATTTGGTTTGAGTATTGTGTAACTATTCAGATTTCTTTATTCATTGGCTTATTTAAATCTTTCAAAACAGGTCAACTTCTTGATCAGCTGAAAATCAGAATGTCCAGCTGCAATACCTGCATAAAGTCAAATTCTTGTTTACTAAATCTTATCCTTTGCAAAATAATAAAAAAAAACTATAGCATATTTGAAATATGCAAAATTATTTTCTGTACTGTATCAAATACAGTGACTATATTGTAAGCTATTTTCAGTCAGACTAATCTGCAGACTTACTGTAACTGTAAGTATGTTCAAAAAATAAATAAATATATATATATATATATATATATATACGTATATAAGCACATCAATGAAACACCTTGATTCCACATAGCTCAGATTTTAGTCAAATGCAAAACCCTGTGATAGATTCCTCCCCATTTTTGTCATGATGGGTTTTAATCGTCTGACCCACATGCAAGAACACCCACAGAACAAGGGAAATCAGTAAAATTATATTTATTGCAGAGAATGACAGTCAGAAAAAAAGGGGAAAAAACTGGTCCGGAGAGGATACGATGCTTCTGGTTGGAGCTAAGGGTGAGAGAGTATGGTGAGTTCGCTGACTGGAGGAAATGGTAAAGTGCTGAAAAAAAAACCCTTAACGTTCTTACTTCAGCTGAGATGATACGGACCGGGGGGGAAGGTCTGAAGGATCCTGGGCGGATTACTTGAGGTCGAGTGTTGCTGCTTCGCTTATGGTGGTGGGGCAGCTCTGGAGGGCGGACGAGATCTGGGCGGGTTTCGTTTATGGCCGGAGAGAGGGAGGCAGCGAGCGTGGAGATCCGATCACCAAGGTGGGATTCAGGGACTTGGGCATCCGGTGGGCAATAATCCACCGGCGTCACAAGGAGAGGTTCTGCGCTGGATTTCCACTAAGGGGTTCACAGCTTCTGTAGTGAGAGTTCCTATGGAGGCACAAAAAAAAACCAAGAATCACTAGAAATTCACAAAGTTCGATCACTGGAGAACTTCAGGTGGCCTGTAATACCAAAACTGGCAAACACTCTGGCACTGGTGTGTAGGCTGCCTCCTCCTCTTATGCTCCTCCAAATGAGATCATGCAGTGCAGGTGATGAATATCAGCTGGTCCACGCCCTCCAGGAATGACTGCCAGGCGCCCCCTGAAGGATGGACAGGGAAACAGCAACCCCAACCACAGACAGGAAACACCCAGGAACCCAACAATTTTCTATTCATTATGTAAAATAAATATTGAACGTATTTCCTTCTTTTAAACTGCATACATTTTGAGAAAGGCCTAACCCAAGCTCTGATTTGAACATTCGTCTGAACCGTTAGTGTTAATAAACGGCTTGGTTTAAAATTGGAAATCATTATTTATATAAATATGTTTGCTCTGGCTCAGGTCAACTGGTGGACTTCATAAAGCGCGTTGAGCAGCGAGCTCCCATGTCATGTGACACTGTGCTGAAAATCTTCTACCAGGCGTGTCGAGCCGTGCAGCACATGCACAAACAGAAACCTCCGGTCATCCACAGAGACCTTAAGGTTGGTCGGCTCTGATGGCTGAAGGAAGAATGCTTCTTTAAACGGGCGTAGAATGATGAGCCTGTTACTGTGCGGTGGAGCTGAATGAGATGGCCTCTGATGTGTTGCAGATTGAGAACCTCTTGATTAGTAACCAGGGCACCATCAAGCTGTGTGACTTTGGCAGCGCCACCACAGTGTCACATTATCCCGACTACAGCTGGTCTGCACAGAAGAGGTCCATGGTGGAGGATGAGGTACACACACACTTCTCTAAATAAAAAAGAAACACTGATCCGTTGGATACAAGCAGGAGTTACTGATGTTCTGTTCGTCCTCATTTCCACAACCTGTTCCTGTTGTCGAAGGTTCTGCTCACATAATGTGACAAAACTGCCCACTGCACATCCAAATTCTTCAAAGTTTTGTTTCATAGGAATCATTTTATGTTTACCAAGTATTGTGCTGCTATCAGGTTGAATCTCATTACTCATTGAACTAGTTTAAATTCTTAAAAACAAGACTATATACATGTGCTTTACATTTTTGCTCTTGTAAGTTTTTTTTAATAACACGAAGCAACATAATGAGCAAAATCTCATTTTTACTGGGTGCACTAATGCAGACTGTTTTTTTATTTTTTTATTTTGGCCTCTTTGAAGGAGCATTAATTGATAATGCATAATATTTTTATTATTTAACATGCATTTGTTAATCATATTTAGCAGCCATGTACAATCCTATTTTTCTTCCCCAGAGAAACACACAAAAAACAAGACGATTTATGCAGAACTAGATTTTAATAACTTAATGTACCAAAGTGACAGTTTTAATACATGTTTCCTATGTATGTAAAAAACAAAAAAAGCTTGAATTAGGTGAAGCCTCCATTTATCTGATTCCAATGTATCTAGTGTCACACTGAAACTCTAGTAATGACATCTTGGTGTTAAATAGGAACCAGAAATGTTTGATTGAATTCACCAGAGGAAGCACAGATTGGTTACATTAAGGCTATTAATACCATAACCACACAGAAACATGCACAGAGACAAGAAATTGTAAATCTAATATTGTCTGCTAATCTTTCCAAACCATTGGTGGTAAATATATGCTAGAGCAAACAGCTTGTATGATGGAGTTGTAGATGAGAAATGCCTAATTTTATCCTTTTCAAAAGTAAACAATAAGAAAATCTTGGTGAATTGGATTAAAAAAAAGTAGTTTTTACTAATTTATTGGAAAATATCTAAAAACAACGTGGCTGGTTTATATATGTGGTTGTATCTTAAATAATTTTACTTTTTTCCCTCTGCAGATTACAAGAAACACCACTCCAGCATACAGAACACCAGAGATGATCGACCTGTACTCTAACTTTCCCATCAACGAGAAACAGGACATCTGGGTCAGGACTTGGAAACTCCTTACTTTTTCTTTTTTTTGCTTCACTTTTTATTTGAAAGTAAATTGAATTCTGGATTTCCAGTTTGACCATCTGTTCTCCCATGCAGGCTCTTGGGTGCATCCTCTATCTGTTGTGTTTTAAGCAGCATCCTTTTGAAGACGGAGCCAAACTGCAGATAGTCAATGGAAAATACTCCATCCCACAGAATGACGCCAAATACACTGTGTTTCATGACCTTATACGTATGTACTGCTACTTGTTTGGTATTCTTAGTCTGTGTAATATTTATAGAGTAGAAATGTTTTTTTCCCTTCTTTTTTTAGTATATTTTTTCCTGCTCCATCTTTATACTCTTTTAATCCGTTTTCTTTTTAGGTTCCATGTTGAAGGTGAACCCTGATGAGAGGCTATCCATTACAGAGTTGGTCAACCAGCTGCAGGAGATTGCAGCCGCTCGTAATGTCAACCCCAAGTCTCCAGTTACAGAAGTGAGTGTTAAAGTAGAAAGTAGATATCAATTGGTGTATTTTTGATAAATTGTCTTGATTGGCGGTAACACTTTATTTGGCGGGTTGTGAATAAGACTGTCATGACACTGTCATAAACATGACATAACACCTGTCGTGAACACGAGTAAGTCTTCATGAACATTTATGACTCTTGTCATAAAGTGTCATTTGGTAAATCATGACACTTTTAATACAAAGTTGACATTATTCAAAATATCTTTCTTATGACAACTTGACATTAACCAAGAAATCATGATCTGACATAAATTTGTTATAAAAGTATTACTGATTAAACTTTAGCTTTAATAACATAAAGCTACATCATTTTTGAAGTTTACTCAGGAATGCTTTTATAACAAATCAGATCATGATTTATTGGTTAATGTCAAGTTGTCATAACAAAGACATTTTGAATAATGTCAACTTTGTACTAAAAGTGTCATGATTTACCGAATGACACTTTATGACAACAGTCATATATATTCATGAAGACTTACTCATGTTCATGACAGGTGTTATGTCATGTTTATGACGGTGTCATGACAGTCTTATTCACAACTCGTCAAATAAAGTGTTACCTGATTGGCTAAGACTGCTCGTCTATCTGTAAGCCTGAAAGAGTCACCCGGCCCTTTCCGCTGTGTGCCTCTCAAATTGCTGATGCGGTTCCTTTTACTAAGTCTCTCATGCAACACACGCACTTTGTGGAGGCACAAAGGAGTCAGTTTTCTCTTTTTCTGGCTTCTTTCTTACTTGCGCCCGCAGTTTCAAACAGGCTGACACTTGGAGGTTTTCATGAACTGAATTTGAAACAGAAACATAGAATGATTGTAGTTTGTTTAGTGGCATTGTTGTTGTCAAGACAGAAAACATTTGATACTGGGAGCACAGTCAGTTTAAAATTTCAGTTTAATCTTATGATTTTCAATTCAAATCCTTGTACTTACTGTGAAAGCTGATTTCAGTTTGAAATCTGCAGGTCTTACTGGGACTCATTCCTCCAACTTTTTGATCTGCAGTAATTCCCTCATTAGTGTTCAGTATTTTCCACTAAATCTTTGCTACAAAATAAATGACTAGTTTGGTTTTGGCCAGCAGCAAAGTAATTCTCCAAAGGTTCACCTGAATCTTCCTTTATGCATAAACCTGAATCCAGACCAGACTGAGTGTGTTTATGGGAGGTGAGGGGGGTGTCGGTGGATTTGGCGATCGCTGATCTGATTAGGGCTAAGAAACGGTTTCCCTGCTGGACATAAGGAGATTACGATCCTCCTCCACTCTCCGCTGCAGTTCAGTGGAGACATATGGAGCGGCAGACTGAGCCGTAGCAGAGGGGAGACAATTAAGGAATAGAGGAGAGATGGAAACGCAGCGCTGTCGACTCACAGTGAAGAAAGGAGTGAATTCAAACTGCTTGCATTTTTAATTTGCTCAATATCGTTTTGTAGATACTTTTCAGAGCTCCTCATTTTTCATGATATCTTCAACTTTTCCTTCTCATTAAGCAGTTTTGGTTGCCAGTTTTGCAGTGTTTTTTACATCTTCATCATTCCTACAACAATGTTGAGTACGTATTACTGTTGGCGTCCAGTTTATGATGGCTATGAATGTCTGCAGCTGCTGGAGCAGAACGGAGGATTCGGAAACAACGGAGCGCAGCCACCCATGCAGATCCAAAGTGTCCATAACAATGCAGGTAAGTCTGATTAGTAATGTTGGGATCTCTGAAGATTACAGGTTTTTATGTTTTCACAGACTAGCAGAATATCCCTAATAAAAAAAGTAAAAAAGTGTTGCATGCAAACAAAGTGACAGATTACATGTCACTTTGCAAAGAGGGAGATGTTTAGGAAGCATGGCTACTAAGGCTTTAAGTGATGGTTTCTAGCTTTGTGTCCCAGTATTCCTGGTAATCTACTGAATGTGTTGACGTTTCAGTGCGTATTCCATGAACTGTGAAAGCTGGCAGCTTTAGCTCAACTTTTTTAAAGGAAATGAACAAAAACACAGGCGAGAAAACAAAATGGATCAATTCAAAGCAATGTTGCAACCTAAGTCAAGATATTAAAATGCAGAACTTGGCATAGCCAGTTTAGTTTTATTTTTCTACATTGAAGCTGGTTGATGCATGCTGCTGGTCAGCTCCTTTCAGCTGGCTGAAAGGAGGCAGCTGTACAATGGGATTAGGAGGAACTCAGTCATTTTCAATATTTCCTGTTGCTAAAATAAAGTCATGGTGCAAAAACTGACAACCATTGCTTTTACTTAAAATTACATTTGCTAAGCCAAGAGTAGCAATTCTGTTAAGCATCTGACAGCAGTTCAGCTACTCTAGCAGATATACTGACTAAATGTGTAGTTATTACCACATCTGTAATAATCTTTTTTATTGTTTTCTAGATTGTAGGAATATTTGTTGCTAGACCATATTTTATGTTTTCTGTAAACAAGGCAATGATGTAAAATTGATATTTTTACTGAAGGTTTCTCATTCAGAGACACTCCGACTGACCCAGGCCTATGTGGAACAGTAATGGCTTTTCCCCTTTTTAGTGTAATTGCATGTATTTTAAGTCTATACTTATCTTGAATGCTAATATATATATTTGCCATTAAGGCAGTTCTCAAATTTGAAAATCTTTCTGATGTTTGCATTTGAAGTGATATAATTAAAACATAAGTAAGGACAAAATCCCTGTGTCAAAAATTATTTTCCCATTTCTCTACAGGAGGTACATTTGCCAAAACTACTGTAATGAGCTTATCTTTTTCAGCAAACACACACCCTTACACACACATGCAACCTCCTTGATACCTAATAAGAGGATTTCTGTGCCGCCCATCAACCATCTGTTGAAAAGCAGAGTGTGTTTGTTCTTTCCTTTGACGATTAGCTCCATCTGCATCTTACTGAAAAAAACATCAAGAACCTGAATTATCACAGTATAAAACCAACAAATTTATCCAAGCTATTTTCTGCCTCTCTTTTATTGGACTACTCGGTGCTGTTAAAGGGACATGTGTGGCGTTGCCTGTTACTCTACAAAAGCACATTCACTTCTCTTCTTTCCCATGATGCCCAGGTGTGTATGATCCTGATCAAGCAGGAAGTGGCTTCCTGGACATCTTGAGGGGAGGAACAGAGCGCTTCCTGACCAACATTAAAGACACATCATCTAAGGTCATCCAATCAGTAGCCAGGTGAGGGGCTCCAGCTTTTTTGCTATGAGTGTCTTTATATTTTCTATTTGATTATTTATCATGAAAAGCTTTTTACATGTGAACTTTCTTACTTGGCATAACATGCACTATCTGGGATTATATCAATAAAACTATAAATAAAACTATTTTCTCGAGGGGAAAGGGAATTCCAGGCTTTATTCTACAACCCATTGTTTAAAAATGGTATCTGTCTATCAGCATCATTTCATCCATCCTTCTATGTACCCACCCACCCAGATATGTTTTGTATGTACTTGTTGTATACTCTATATATACACAGTTAAAACTAGATATTTGCCTACACTGTATATCTTTTTCTCTTTCTTTCTGACAATAAATAAGCTCAAACATTTCCAGATTTAGGTCAGTTTGTCCATCATTAACAATGATCATCATGGCCAAACGATCCATTTTAGTTTCATCGGACCACCAGACTCATCGCAGCAGAATTAAGGCATTTGTCTTGTACATTTTCATACAATATCCAACTCTGGATTTTTATTTTGCCATTATCCATTTCCTAAACACTCTTATCCCTGAAGGGCTGAGAGGGAGGCTGGTGCCTATCTCCAGCGGTTATCATTTGTTTATTTTGCATTTAACGTAATGACTTTTTCCTTCCTGAGTGGCTTTCCACGTAAGGAAGGAACATTTAGTCCCTCAGCTGTCCAAATTTTTGTTTTCATATTTACGATTGACAGGAGTTATTAGCATTACCTTGGCAGTGGTTGTACATATTACAGCCTCTGCCAAAAAAAAAAAGCAAATGGCTAAATTTCACACTTGTTGCACAGCTTTGATCCTTCTATCAGTTATTTTTCCTCATCTGTTTGATCCATTCGTGTGATTGTTTTTGTTTATTTTTATTTTATGTTTCTTTTTTCTGTCCCAATTCCTCATGGTTCCACTTTGTGTACATCTCCTAGCAGCCCGAGGTAAATATGGCTCGGTGAAGTTTGTCTTCTCATGCGTTGCCATTTGTGTCACGTAGCATGTGTTTGATCTAGAGGATAAAACCTTTTACTAAAGCTTCTGCTGTTCTGTGTTCATCATCACAGCTTCATGATCCTAACATCGCACACTCAATAAGTCAGCTGAGTGTTGCTGACAGATGGGTATTAATTTGGGACGAAATGATTGGAAAATAAAAATATATTTCAGCCATCTGCATTCTGTGTGATAAGATGTTGTTGCTCAATTAATTTAATTTTCCATGCTGTGCTGTAACTTAAAGGGTGTTTACCTTATGGTATTTTTAAAACCTAAAGTTTTCTCATAGTTGCATCAATACTCGCCATAGTTTTTTGTAAATGAGGGAGCTTTGTTTTATAAGAAGATATTAAAACAGCATTTAAAATATTTTCTTCCTGCCTTTCCGCTGTGAGCTGATATGACACCCCACTGTGTAAGAGTTGCTGTAAACCAGATTTTACTATTATTCTAAGATTGACAAACTGTTAACATTTTATTATAGGATTTAATGTGGCTAGTTTTATTAAAACAGAATTTATGTCTGTACAATTTTAGATAATGCAAGCCCTTACCGTAACTGAGGTAACAACAGTAACCAAAAGGATACTGTTTCCAAATCCAGCTTTTTCCAGAAGTTAAAAGCTCAAAATAATAAACCATGGCAGCCTTATTGTACTCTGTTCAAACTTCCTGAACAAGTTTATTTTAAAGCTTCACTGATGCTGAAAAATAACTCTCTTTGAGCCTCTTCCTTGCAGTGAAAACTTGTTTGTTGCCTCCATGACCTTGTAATTCTTAGGTGTGGTGTGTTCACTGTTTGGAAAAAGATTTTAATTTTGAGTTTCCAAATGGTCAGTGACCAGCCAGAGCCAGTCGAGATGAAAGTGATCTAATATTGATCATCAATTGACTTCACAATGCCGTTCCTGCCGTGTCATCAGTTTTTCAGGCTTGTGAACAAACCAGAGTTTATTATTAAGGATAACTGATTGCTAACATGGCGATTAGTTTTTACAATACAATGCCAATGCTACATTGTTGTCCATCTCTACAGCAGGTGAAGGACTGAAAAGGAAAATAAAGAAGTCTTTTAGAGTTGGCATTCAGAAGGAATTAAGAAAGTGAGGACAAGTTTTCAATAAAAGAGAGAAAGTCAGGATATAACCAGGCATCTGACTGACTTCAAAAGAAAGTGAAAATATAGTGAAACTAGCAATGAGTAAGAGGACCATCTATTATTAATAGTTTATCAAATGTAATAAAAAATTTAATTACATTCCATTTTCACTAACCTCCCAGTTTTGTTCTGTTGAAAAACCTTTAAAGGTGATTTAATGCAGAATGTCCATACATCTTTCATTGGAACGGTTGGCCACAAATGAATGCTTAAAATTTTGAATGAGCAAATATTAAACTGTAATAATGAGCTTTTTTTCACTCCACTGCTTACAGAGTAACGTTTTCACCATTCACGTGTCTTTAACCAGCATCCCGCTGTGCGTAATAATGCCATCCCATAATATTTACTTTAGTTGGAGTTGATGGCTTTGATACTTTTGCTTTCCGAACCATGATGCATTGCTTTTAATATGTTGCAGTGTGTTTGTAGATGCTGTAAGAGTGTCTTAAAGCCTGGTGTGTAGTATAACAAAAACACTTATTCTGTTTGTGGTATTGAGTGTTTTGGCAAATGTTTGTGGTGCCTAGAAAATTCAGTTTATAATGAAGGAGGAATGTACCAATCAAACCGCTTTAATATGTTAGAAGCCATTAGAAACCAGAGTGATAGATGAATGTTACAAAAGAATTGTCTCTATTTCTTGATTTTTATTTGTTAGCCTTTAGTTTACCTACTAAATGACTGTGCTTTTACCAGGCATTAGTCAAGCAACATTTTCTTTAATTGTTTGAAGTATTTTCTAACATGGATTTGTCCCTCCATATGCTCTGCCTCTTTTTTAAGTCTGCTTTTTGTTTTTCAGCTATGCCAAAGGAGACCTGGATATTTCTTACATCACCTCCAGAATAGCAGGTAGATCAAGTTTCCTCCGTAAAATATTTTTTTCAAGTTCTTTTGTTGTTCTTTTGAAAGTGATTCTGTTGTTTAAGTAGATGTGATTAAGTTGAAGTGAACACACATTGTAGTGTCTCATGTTAAGACAAGTCAAATTTATTTTTGGGGTTACTGATCAGTTTGTTTGTGTGTGTAGTGATGTCTTTTCCAGCAGAAGGGGTGGAGTCTGCGATAAAGAACAATATCGAAGACGTTCGTCTGTTCCTGGATTCACGTCACGCCGGCCACTACGCTGTGTACAACCTCTCTAGACGATCCTACAGGCCTTCACGGTTCCACAACAGGGTAAGAACAGTGTGTTTGTGAATATGATCCTGCATAATTGGTGCAGGGAAATGAGACGCAGCTGATTTCTTCAGCCAGTTGAACTGCATCTAAAAACTTCAGTCTCTTCATTGTCTCTCTTTGTCCCTTGTGTCCAGGTTTCAGAGTGTAACTGGCAGGTTCGCCGGGCTCCCAACCTTCGCAGTCTCTACAACGTCTGCAAGAACATGCATGTGTGGCTCAAACAGGACCAGAGGAACATCTGTATAGTGCACTGTATGGTTAGTAAGCCAGTCCTCCATTCATGCTCAAAAATGGAGGAGATCATTTTATGTAGGTTAATAAATGAAACTATAATTTATAAGATTATGTACACATTGATTATTTGTGTTTGTGCATAACTGCATCCTAAAAATTTGCTACTCATACAATTATTGGTTAATTATAAAAGTTATTTATTCGTCAACATCAACCCCAACTGTGTTTGAGACGAAACATGCCAAGTGTGTGATTGATCTGCATTACTAGTAAGGCTGCTGTCAGCTGCTGTTCTTTTAATTGTTTTGATCGTTTGTTTTTTTCTAGGATGGCCGAGCAGCATCAGCAGTGGCAGTTTGCTCTTTCCTGTGTTTCTGTCGCCTCTTCACTACAGCTGAGGCTGCTGTCTACATGTTCTCTATGAAACGCTGCCCGCCTGGAATATCTCCCTCACACAAAAGGTACGAAACCCAGTGTGCAGAAAATGTTGCGTTGGTTTCCTCTCAAATTGTGAAATTTCTCTAGATTGATTTTTATATACCAACATTTTTTTTTATCTGTTTCACAAAATGATGGGAGTGCTCTTGAATGTTGCTTTTTGGTTTTAGGTACATAGAGTATATGTGCGACATGATGGCAGAGGAGCCCATAATCCCTCACAGCAAGCCTGTAGTTATTCACTCTATCGTCATGACACCGGTGCCGTTGTTCAACAAGCAGCGCAACGGGTGCAGGCCATTCTGCGAAGTCTACGTCGGAGACGAGAGGGTCCTCACCACTTCACAGGAGTACGACAGGATGAAGTATGATTGACCTGTAGTGTTTTTTGCTGTTTAACCGATATAAAGCGGCATAGCTTTTTTATTCAGTTATTGTCTCTTTTTTTTTTTCTCCCCCAAGGGATTTTAAGATGGAAGATGGCAGAGCAGAGATTCCCCTCAATGTTACAGTTCAAGGAGATGTACTTGTGGTGATCTATCATGCTAGATCTACACTGGGTGGCCGTCTCCAGGCAAAGGTACAGGCATATACGAGTGTTACCAGGATTTTGACTTCCATTTTATCAATACTTTATCTAATTATCTAATTAAAAAAAACTGTTCTGCCCAAAAGACTGCCTTTCTGATGTCAAAAATCTTTTCCAGATGGCATCAATGAAAATGTTTCAGATCCAGTTTCACACAGGCTTTATCCCAAGAAACGCAACTACTGTCAAGTTTGCTAAGTATGTAAAAATATCTGCTAATTAATATCAATACAAACTGGAATATTGTTACTCAAATGAAAATGACTTTTTACTATTTGCAGGAGAGCTAAAACTCAAGTTTGTTAGTCTTTTTTTTTCTATAACATTTTCCTCCACGTGTTCTTTTTTTGTCAGGTATGATTTGGACGCCTGTGACATCCAGGAGAAATACCCAGACTTGTTCCAGGTTAATCTTGATATTGAAGTGGAACCCAGAGACAGACCCAGCAACAAGTCCCCTCCATGGGACAGCTTCCAGACCAAGGGCCTCAACCCCAAAATACTCTTCTCGTCTCGTGATGAGCAGCAGGAAATCCTCAGCAAGTTTGGTAGGTTCTGGATTTGATTTACTTATCGTACCTTCTGTAGACAGAAGGTACGATAAGTAAAGTATAAGTATAAGCTTCTGTGCCAGAAGCCCATTAAAATGGTGTCCACATCGTTTTAAACTGTGTGATTGTGAGCGTGAGTGGGAATAAAAATAGCAATAGGTATTTTGTTCCATATAACACAGTATGAGGGTAGCCGGTAAACCTTTTATGGATGCAAACTCGACTAAAAACCCACCGGTTTAGGATTGTATTTGAAACGTAATCAATTACAAATTTATTGATGGAACCTGACTTAATGTCGTGTTTTGATTGTTGATTCTTTGTTGCATTGTGTTTCTGTGTTTGATATGATGTAAAGCACTTTGAAAAGCCTTGCTGCTGAAATATGCTATACAAATAAAATTTGATTGATTGATTGTAGAGCCTTGAAAAATAAGATACCTTTGACAATAGTTTGTCCCTTACAACCTCAGACTTTATTGTGATGGAGCAACACAAAAGAGCATATGATTCAGAAATGGGTGGAAAATAATAGGATGAAAATGTTTGGTTGGATTTATATTCAGTTCCCTAGCCCAAAAGAAAATGCAGCATAATGTAAGAGCCTAGCATGGTCTGGTGTGAATGTCTGTGTAAATATAACTGGAAACATTCCCACTTGTTTTGAGTTAATAAACTGATCAGCTTGACATTTAACTTTTCTTGCAGTATAATACTATTGGATTTTGAGTTCTCGTTTTTTATAAGAAATAATCATCAAAAAGTACAATAAATTAAGCCTTGAAATAATTATCTCAGTGTAGTGAATCTAAGTTAATCAGACTTTCACCGTCTGAAATGTCAAAAAATATTGAACTTTTCCATGATAATTCTTTTAGATGTAACTGTTTTTTTATAGTTGTTTTTATCTGTAAAGTGAAAACCTCTCCTCAGTGTGTTTAAATAGTGTCACTTTTTGCTTGTTCTTCATGCATATTATGACCTATTAGTATGTACTTAGCAGGACAATAAAATTTATTTTTTATAGGATTTTCAACCATTTTTGTTACAGTAAAAGTACAGATGAAACTCTCGTATCACAATGTGTTTCACTGTGAAATGAAACACAGAATTATCCACGCAAGCCTTCCATTAGAACCAGTTTCATTTCTATTAACTGGATGTGTGACCACCACAGGTAAGCCTGAGCTTCCCCGTCAGCCTGGTTCCTCTGCGTTTTATGAGTCGGAGTCGCCTCCACCGGCTCAGACCCCAGATGGCGCCAACGTCACCGAATCGGAAGCTTCGGTCAGCAATGACGCCAACTCTAGCAACTTCTTCCAGACACTAGATTGGGAAGGTAAATTTACTCTTTTATAATTCGCTGAAGTTGAAATGTTAATATTTTGAATCAGTTTTTTTCTTTTTTCAAAGAGGGAAAAGCCTCTGATTTTTGTTTCTTGTCTTAGCTTTGAACCATTTCAAACACTGTATTACCAAACCTTTTCCATAAATTAAAAGCATTTTGATACTTAAAACTTTTAAAATTTGCTCTCATTTCTTCCTTGTGCACTCAGACATTCAGAGCCCTCATGATGCCACAGACAGCATAGGAGGAGGATCCATGAACGACCAGGAGGATCTGAGTGATCAGTCAGAGGGGGAGTCTTACTCCGCTCCCAGTGGGGAAGCTTTATCCCGTGACCTCAGTGAACAACTGTTCGATGCGGATTTCCAGGTGGAGAACTTACTTTGCTAAAATAACACTTAAGGCTTCGTTTTAATGTGCTCTGACAGTGCTGTTAAAAGTCCAATGATTTAATTTCTAACTTCTCACCAGACCCCCCCTCCAGCACCCGAGGACTCTGCTCGAAGCGACACCGCTGATCTCCTGGGATTGAACTCTGACCCCGAACAGCCTGCCTCATCTGCTGTTTCCTCTGGTGCTTCTAACCAGGGCGAACTGAAAGCTGCCTCCAGCAACAGCGATCTCCTCAATGACTTGTTTGCACCCCCTGCTGGTCAGACAGGAGCAGTGCAGGAAGATCTGTTCTTTAGCGAGCCAACCAGTGGAGCCACACCTGACTCAAAACGTGAGGAGTGGGACTTTGTAATGCTGGATGCATTATTCCAAAACTTTCTCTTTAACTTTAATGTGATTTTCATCTGATCATGAATGTTTTGCAGCCATGGGCGACCTGTTTGATCCATTCGGGATGGGGTCCGGCTCTGGCGTTGGTTCCAGCGTGGGCTCTTCTCGCCAAGCCTCCGGGCCTGACCTGTTTGGAGACTTGTTGGGCTCTGACAGTTCAGCGACCAGCGGATTCAGCTCTGCTCACAGTACCACCACCCCTGCATCTAACACCAGCCTCTTCAACCTCAGTGAGTTCATTATTAGCAGAGTGTTCATACCACTTTAACTTTTTCACCTTTTGTCATGTTACAGCCTCAAACGTCAGCATTTTAGTGAGTTTTTCATTGATGGGTCAAGACTAAAGTAGTGCATAACTACGAAGAACTGGGAAATAAAGCGTGTTTTGTTAAATTTCTGCTTCTGGTCGTCATGTCAACCAATTCTCCTACCAGAGCTGTGGATCTCTGCAGCTCTCTCAAAGTCATGGGCCTGCCTCTGTTTAATAAACTCCTTTCCACAGTGTGGATCTTTTTATTTTTGTTTTATCAAACAGTTTTTGTGAAAAAGTTAAGCCGTGTTTTTTCTTTTGATTTTGTAATTCGATGCCCTACTATCAGTCGGTGATATAAAACCCCCATGCAATTTGTGTTCAAGACATCTCAATACTTGTTCAAAGTGGGGGTGGATTAGAAATGTATTCTCATTTTGTGCTACTATTGCAAAAGCAATGTAAATGATTGTAAAAAAAAAACCTACTTGTTCATCATTAGGTAATATTATGACTGTGACTGCATGGCACATTCATAGCGCCACAAACTCAAATAGGCTTCTTCAGGACACCATTTAACTGCACATAGTAACTAAAAATAAATATATTCCCAAATATACAGAAAGTTTTGATGCTCTCGTCAAACAAAAAAATGTATAAAGTAGTACAAATAATATATCAGTCAGTTTTTTGAACATTAAAATTGATCAAGTCAACAAAATCAAAGAAACCTCCTGCTATATCTTGGTACGGTAGTAATTAGGGACACCTGGTCTTCACAGATAAGCTAGCGAAAGACGGCCCTAAGATGACGTCATCAGCCAGCCAACCAGACCTGCTGGGTGGGTGGGACAGCTGGGCGGCTAAGACCACACCTGACATCACCACCAGCACAAACAAACCCAGTTATACCAACACAGGTGGGTAGAGGAATATTTCTTACCAAAGGGTATGATGCTTGTGTTGTTTGTTTGATGGCATATCAGGTTTGTTAATGGCTTTACCAAATGTGAGTCTGACTCATATTCTAACTGTAATTGCAGCTTCTGGTGTGTCATCCATGTCGAAGGCCAAGTCTCAGACCTTTGATCCTTTTGCAGACCTTGGGTCCCTGGGATCCAATTTACCAGGTGAGTTTTTGTCTTTTACAGTGTTGCATGTTGATTTAACAAGCAGTGACCCCAACATGTGGAAAAACATCAACTTGAATCTCTTAACTTCCCAAAGTAAGTGTGATATTTATTCTTTTTCTTGCAGGCTCTTCAAGTAGTAACTTTTCAGGGGCTTCATTCAGCACAAAGACGCCGTCTTCCTCCACCCCTTCCTCTGCGAAGCCTCAAGCCCAAGCCTGGCAGTCAGGAAGACCGGCCACAGCGCAGACCAAACCGTGGATGTCTGGACCTGGATCAACATCTAAAGCATCTTCAGCATCTCAGCCTGCAAGCACACAGCCCTCTAAACCCAACTACAACCTCAACTTCTCTAGTGTCATTGGTGGGAGGGAAGAAAGAGGGGTCCGCGGGCCTGGATTTGGTAAGAGAAGCCTGGGGAAAGGATTTGAGGTTTTTCTGCTGCAGAAATGCTTCTCATTGATAAGTTTCAGATTTAACCCTTAACCGGTGTTGTTGTTTTACCGTAGGCCCCAAACCAAAGGTGAAAGAGGATGATTTTGAGGAGCTTCTGTCCACTCAGGGTTTTGCTTCCAAGCCTGATAGAAAGGGACCAAGGACCATTGCTGAAATGAGGAAGCAAGAGATTGCGAAAGACATGGATCCTCTGAAGTTACAGGTAACAAGATGAATATAATACATGTGCAACTCAAAAACACTGTATGTGTTCTTACGCTTATTATGTCTCAAAACTATTTATATTCCCTGAATTTGTTCACAAATTTTTAAGATTACAGCCAATCCCTAAATATGTGTAAAGGGACTGCATTATGTAAAATTGTCTTTTTTGAGGTTTATATTTGTTTGTTCTCTAGCAAACCTCAGAATTATTGACATTTTCATTTATTTTCCACTTTCCAGATTTTGGAATGGATTGAAGGGAAGGAGCGAAACATTAGAGCGCTGCTTTCAACTCTGCATACAGTGTTGTGGGAGGGGGAAACGCGCTGGAAGCCTGTGGGCATGGCGGACCTCGTGACCCCTGACCAGGTCAAGAAATTCTACAGGAAGGCAGTGTTGGTCGTCCATCCAGATAAGGTACAGCTTCAAAATCCTGCACATGTTGTAATCTGGCGCTCAGATCTTCAGTCATTAATGCTGCCTCTGTCCACGCAGGCCACCGGTCAGCCGTATGAACAGTACGCCAAGATGATCTTCATGGAACTGAATGACGCCTGGTCAGAGTTTGAAAACCAGGGATCCAAAGCTCTTTTCTGAAACACCGGCCTGGACCACTACTAAACCAGACCAGACGTGCACTGGGCTGGATTTGGCCCAACCAAACGAGGGTTTGACTGGGCCAGATTGGACAGGGCTGAGCCCACATTGGGCCATAAAGGGTGCCGAGCCTCTGAGAGGTGTCCTCTCTTCCCCTTCTTCCTTCTTTACTTTCTTGTGTATCTACAGCTACAAGAAAAGACCTTCTTGCCTCACTGTAATGAAAATACTTCTAATTCTTGTTCTTACACAGAGGGTTTAATAAACATTGAGATGGTTTTTAAACGCACTGCCTACCTGTGTGACTGCCTGAGTGGTGCTGCAAACATTGGGAGGAGGGAATAACGGACAATTGGGCCAAAAACTAAAGATATCGTTTAATTTTAGGAATCGACACTGAGAAAATTCTGACCTATTTTGGTAATTGGTGGTACTAAATTTCCTTTGTGCTTTGCACGTTTGCAGCCAGTCTTGTAGTTTACTGGCAAATAAAAGGGATTATGGCTGTAAATTGTTAAGCATGGCAGCCGACTTGAAAGTTTGCAAAATACCATGATGTTGAGACTTGCTTCTTCAAAAAATGGGAACATTTCCAAACAGAAATTGAAAGAGATAACCGGAAAAGACTTTATGAATTCCTTTGCTGCTCTGTTATGGGTCACAACTTGAATTTTCTCGAGCCAGTAAGTCAAGAGAATTTACCTGCTGAACACTACTTGTGCTGCTTTATACCTGTTATTGCTGCAGCAGAGCAAAGTTAAAAATGATGATGATAATAAAAAAAGTGCAGCCCTCAAACTTGTTTTGGAGTTCCTGCATTAATCCAGTCAGGCAGTCTGCTTGGTTTTTTTTGAAGTGCTCTTTGACTTCCACCTTTTCAGTGTACACTGTGTAGCAAACTGCATGCTATCCTCCATCAAACCTCTAAGCAACAGCAGGTGGATGTCTTCGATTCCTAACCCGGGATGTCTGAATGAGCAGTTTTCTTCATTGAAGTGCTTTTTTTTTTTTCCTTGTAGCAGCGACAGAAAAGATGCTACCAGCGTGATTGTACCTGGTGACAGACCTCTCAGTCCATGAGTTTAAGCTCCTCTGTAATCATCATCCATTTTTGTCACTTACGCTCCACCCATCTTTAACACAGTTTACAGAAAACTAAAGTTCAGAAAATTGAAGGATTGAAAAGAAAATGTGATGGTCTATTCTGGTTTTATAGGGCGGGGTGATTGTTTTCTCACTCTTTGTATGACACTGTTGGTTAAAATATCCTCTTTGTAAATATAAGAATATTATCATCCATCAAGTGGCTTTGTAAAGATTCCAGCTGGGGGTTTATCTTGATAAGCCTCAGGCTGGACTGTGTGAATGTTTTTGTGTGTGCTGACAAATAATGCAGCTTTACAGGGCATCATGCTCTTTTGCTGATTATCACTTTTTTTTTTTTTCCTTTAAAAAAAATTTCTGAAATCTTTCCAACTATTTTTCCATTCACATTTTACCTCATGGACCAATCAAATCTCCTCTTTTTCTTATTTATTGTAGTGTTTTATGAATGCTTTTGGGGAAGATGTATGCATTATACATAATAATGGCACAAGTGGAAAATTCAAATGAATGGAAAGTTTTGAACTCAAATGGGACAGTTGTTTGGTCACAGTATGCCGCTGTTTTCATTCCAAAGCATCACATGTTAATATGAATGTGCTTTTATACATGTATATCCTGTCTCTTATTTCTCTAGATCTGTAACTATACTTTTGGGTATTCAGTCCGTTTATGTCACAAATGCATTTTCTCCTTTAAATTCAGAGGTGAAAGTGTTGCTTCTGTTTTCTTTCTAATGTTTTGTAAAAAGAAAATGGAGAA
The DNA here is from genome assembly GCF_001444195.1 of Xiphophorus couchianus. Lineage (NCBI taxonomy): Eukaryota > Metazoa > Chordata > Actinopteri > Cyprinodontiformes > Poeciliidae > Xiphophorus > Xiphophorus couchianus. The sequence continues at coordinate 8,190,475 of NC_040239.1, forward strand.
AAAAAGTCCCCAAACAAAGGGCCTGCAAACTTAAATAAAAATATAACTGATGCTTGAAATTCAGTTTTTTTGTTGTTGTTTTGACACTCTGACAACATAAAGCTGAAAAGTGGCAACAATAAAACAACTCACTGGCAGTGTTTACCAAATTACATCATGCTAATATGAATGTAAATGTATAAAGAGGAAATAAAAAAAATCTTTTGATCTGGGACATTTATGCATTGTCTTTCTTTTACTAAAAATATGCCTTCAAATTCACTCTGTAAACATGTATCTCCAGTTGCACAGGTAATGATATATCAGTGCAATTATCTTTTCTTAAGATAAGTAAAGAGTTTTTTTGGTGGGGAGAAGGTTTGGGGACAGTTGTCACCAAATATCAGTATCTTATCTGTTGTTAACACTTGTCTGGGTGACCTCTTGTTGGACAGAAAACATACAAATCAGCACATTAACGTTTCAAATGAGAGTAGAATACACAAAGTTTCATACCATGTTTGTAGGCAGAGACGTGCTTCTTAAATGGTTGGTTGAGGTAAAGCTAGCAAGCCAACATCAAATCACTGAGTTATAACTTTTATTTCACAGGTCAAGACAGCCCAACAATAACTCATAATGTACCAATTTTAACACAATTGTGTATGCATTACTCTGTGTATACAAAATGAATTATAAAATTCATTTTGATATTCAATGTTCTGTTCAATATCAAAGCTTGCTCTTTACAATGTAGCTTTGTAAATCATTAACAGTGGCACTTTGTCAAGACAGTGAACAATGGTAAACAGAAAAGGAAATGAATTTGTGAATTTTTGAAGTATGGTTCTATTAAAAGATATGAGCAGGAAATTAATTGCCCAAGGAAGACGATTCTTTTGCCATCTTTGTTTAGTGTAAACCCAAATTAGTTGCTCTCCCAGCTAAAGCTAACAGCTAGTTCAATAGTGGCCTACACCAAGGTGAAGTTCTGCTTTAAATCATTGACTTGGTTCACATTTGGCAGTTGTTTACACAAAGCCTGCTGTAAACAACTGCAAAAAATGAGGTGGGAAGTGATACTTCACCAAATTCTTGGTAAAGCATGTGCAGTCATGAAACATGACTATAGTAATGTTTTAAGTTGAGAACAAATCTTAAAACAATACTGTTTTTTTCACACATTGTCTGTCTCATTCTATACTGTTGTGACAGTATAGAATGAGACAAATATGTATAAAATATGTTTTTAATACAGTTACCCCAGTTTTAATTTTATTGGAAGGTTTATGTTTTGAAAAGAGAGTGGTAAGCTAAACAGGTGACATTCAAAAAACAGCAAAAAACAACACATCTCTGTCCAATAAACAAACTACAGACCCAATTATCAATGCTACAAGTCTACTGATATGCATAAAGTCTATGCACTGTGGAGAAAGATATTCTGGGAGACAGAAGATGCAAAAATATTTCTGCTGCTGATTGTCATGCCTTCAGCACCTTCTCCTGAACTACTATAGTCAAACTCATTTATACGTGATTTTGTTGCATAGCAAAGTATTTAAAAGAACCAAAGATGCTTTTTTTCATAGGTCTCAGCTGCTGTCGTGAGAGAAGCCGTTTCTGCATGTTCACATCTGGTTTGATGTTTCAGCAGAGTACAGGACAGGAAAAGGCACTTCAAAGTGTGGATGCCCACTTCGATTTCCTGCCTGTTCTGCCTTAAGCCTTAAAAAATGAAAAGGTCTGGTTGACTCCCTGGAAAGCTTTGAGTCCTCCAACAGGAATCTGAAAGAGACAAAAGTTACAGGAGCATCATCATTAGTGAATAACTACAAATAAAGACAGAAAGGTGTTTTAAAAGATTTATTTCATACTTTTAGAGTCTTACACATAGAACAAGGTCCTCTGAGCGGTGTGCCTTGGCTTTAACCCTCAATGGAGACCTCAGGAACAATGTTTCCATTCTGTGTTATTTCCACTGAAAGCTCCTGCACCCATAGAGAATAAATTAATTTTGGTGAGCATGCTGTAAAACACAAATACAGAAAAAGACATAAAGCCTTTTCCTCACTGTCTGAAGTTAAATCAGATTTTGTATTAGATCAGTTAGAATTACCGGTAACACTTTATTTGACAGGGTGTGGATAAGGCTAACATGACACTGTCATAAACATGAAGGGGTCTTTATGAATGTCTATGAATGTTGTCATCAAGTGTCATTTGGTAAATAATGACACTTTTAATGCAAAGTTGCTCTAAAACTTGCCTTGAAAGTAAATTAAAAGGCCAACTTTGCAGTGAAGTGTAATTATTTAGAAAATAATGCAAAGTCGGCACTTTTAATGGACTTTCAAAGCAGCTTTTAGAGCAACTTTCCATTAAAAGTGTCATCATTTACTGAATAACACTTCATGACAACTGATGAAGGTGGCACTTTCAAGAATCTGGAAACTGTTAGCAAGGATGAACCAGAATTATGCACAAATTTACTTACCACTCCACCAAGCTGCACAGCCTCAACAGGAAGCTGCCCCTGACATGGAACATCACAGCCTCCGGATTTCGCTTCTTCTGACAACACATCCAGACACTTTTGGTTGGCAGCAACAATCTGGAAAAGAAAGGAAACATGAAGTCCATGGACAAAGTGAGAACTTGACCATTTACACTTATTCTTCAAATTTACCTCTTTAAAAATGTGTTCTGTTTTTGTTCCACTTAAATGTTTCCAATCAGCAAACACATTTTAATTTTCTAAAAAGAGAGTAAATACAAGAAACCTTTCTTAAATGATGATTTAATTTTTTAAACTCCAATAATCCATTTTTACCGGTTCCTGCATTGATGTGGAGGAACTATTGACCACCCTTCTTTGCAAAATTGTTTCAGTTAATTCACATTTTATAGTTTTAAGCCACGGTGTCTCATGAGATTTAAGTCCACTGCAAAATTGTCTTGTTTTTTGGGGTGCACTTTCTGCTGCTTCTCCTGTCTCATTGTGCTGATGCAATTTCACGCTAACTTGTTTAAGTGGCTTGTGTAATGAGACTTGCATGTTTTTTTGATTGGGGCATAATGTGTTGCTTTCTGAGTTTTTTTTTTTTTTTTACCCTTCTTCATGTTTAAAGTCTGGTTCTGTTTTTGTAATTTCTCAATTCTACTAATTTGACATTAATCAAGCCAGCGTGTGGCTCATAAATGTAAGTAGTCATAGATAAAAAATTTAACAAGACGTGTAATTAGATTTTTATGCAGGGCCACATTAATTAGATTTGCTGTTTCTTAATAAATAAAATTCTCTTTTTTAAAAATTCTTATTTGCAGCTCATCTAACAAAATAAAATTGGTAGATGATATGAAACATTTAAGTGTGGAAAAAAAACAACAAATATTTGTTTTCTTCTGGCATTATGGAACAAATTATTAAGTGTATTGCTGCAGTAGGAGTAAATGAAACATTAGCATATTTTCATATATATATAAATGTTGCAGTGTCCACCTCTCTTGCAGGAGCAGCAGACTCTGTTTCAGGATGTGCAGGAGTAGCTTCCGTTTGGGTGATAAAAGTGTCCCCTGTTCCCTCAGCTTCCTGAATGTCAAAAAAGAAGAAAATGCATTTAAAAAAAGGAGAAAGAACAGGTCACAAAATGTCCAGCTGATAAGTTAACCTTGACATAAAAGTAGGGATCTACTGAGCAAGAAGCCCATTGTATTTGTCTTTTTTTAACTTTTAGATGAGTTTTAGACTCTTTTTGCTTTGCTTTTGTTTGTTACAATTTTTATCTAACTATGAAAAACAATAAGAAGCTCCCCAGATATTAGACCACGAATAGCTGAAATAGTAAGTAATAGTAAAATAAACAAGGCTGTAAATGTTCTACTGCAGTTTTCCGAACATATTGTTATAAGCATACCACCCAGGAACTACTATTCCAAAATCTTTCCAGTTATTCATGACCAACAAGCATAAAGTAAAGAGGATTTTGTGCAAATCCCACCTGCTGCACAACAGCAGATGTTGAAACATCCTTCGCTGTTGACACAGATTCAGTAACAGCTAATTGTTGGAGCAGCAGGTCGGCAGTTCCCTGAGTGACAGAAGGAAAACAGGAGAAAGGATTGTTTCCTATCTTCAATACTATACAGCAATCAAAAACCAGTTGATTGTAATTTCATTGATTACCAAATACAATAGAACAGAATGAAATGGTATTTCCATGATATAACACTTTTTAGTTGAAAAATAATTTCAAAAACAAGCACAAATAAACAAAAACATGTTATAAGTGTGGTAATAGTGCATTTCATTATTTTAACAGTTTGAGGCAGTCTGTATGTAGCAGTCTGATTCTTCAGGTTTTGTTGCTTTGGATGTGATGGTATGAATACAGTTTTGTGCTAATATTGTAAACTTCAATTGTCCAAGCTCACAACCTTTAAGGGGATCCGGTCGCCAAGGTGATGGAGATGTTAGTTCAGATATTGACTGATTGTAGTCTTTAAAAGTTGGGAGGTCAGTAACCAAGCTCAGTGATGCCATAAAATTAGCAGCTCAGACATAAAAACAATATAATTACTATCAAATTAACATTTCTTGACATGTGTTGTTAATAAACTGGTTATACCTGTGTTTGTTCAACAACAGGAGGGTCAGCTTCATCCAGAGGAGCTTCAGTGATTGTATGTAGTACCTGATGAGATAAAAGGCTGACATGTTACAATTTAACAAAGCAACTGCATTTAGTAAAGTGTAATTATTAATAGCTACATAATGTTGTTGTTGTTTCTTAAAGTGGAGTAAATAATAAGGTTCTTACTGCTGGGATTTCCACAGGTGGGCCAAGAGCATCCTGATGTAGTCAGACAAAACACAGATAAGTCTATTGTTGACTTTGAGGAAGTAGTTACGCTGACATAAAGAAACACTACACAATGAATTAATTATATAAGATTTACATAAAATTATTAACCTCTATGGCTGCAACAGACTGGACACTGAGTGCAGCTGAGTCTTCCAGTTTTTCCTCCCCATCCTCAGGTGGCTCTGTAGGCTCCAGTGTTTCTATGACAACTTCCACCTCTGATCCAGTATCAGATTCTGTTTTTTCTGCAGCATGTTCTACGTCAGCAGGACTTTGGTCACTGGTAAGATCTTCTACCACTGGTTCTTCAGCTTGTTCCTTAACCGACTCTAATATGGTTACTTCTTCAGTGATGGACACTTCTAGTTCCTCCTTGGTCTCAGTGTCTTCTTCTGCCAGGGTCACATCTTTCTCAGAGTCTGCCTCGCAGACATCCTGGGTCTGCAAAGTTACGACACAAAACATGCAACATTAATCTAGAGAACAAAAAGGGTCCCAAGGAATACTGACTTTTTGTTATAGAGATAATTGGATTATACTGCACTACCAGAACTTCTGGGGTCATAAAAAACGTACCTGACCCATCTCTGTCTGTGTGTCTTCATTGTCTTCTGTCTAGATAAAATACAAAATACACTTTTAGTTAAAATACACTTTTATAATAAGATGGCTACATATATGAATAAATCCATCAACAGATTCACAGATGAACAAACACACAATTTAAAACAATGGAGTATGTGCTCAGGAAGATCCAACTAAACAGACTCGCATTAAAAACTTTATGAATTTACACCACCTTCACAGCTATTTTATAGTAATAGAGACTTTTTAGTAGCACTTCTAACACTTATCTAGTTGTTCATGCTGATTTATTGGTAACCTTGTAAAAGAAAAGTGCCAGATTACTGAATTAAGATCATACTACAGCAACATCTTGTCTTGTTTTTCAACCATTTTGTTGTAGACTTACTGCTGTGTTGTTCAATTTTATTTATGCTTTACCTTTGTTATTCTATTTCTGTTTCTGTCATGCTTGCTGTATATTAGATTAGTCTTTCCTTAGCTGTTTATTTACTTATGTTTAGATCTCAATGTGATTTTTCATCCTTTTGCATTTAGTTTATTCTTTAATTGCCAGACGTATGTTTAGCTCTTTCCAGGATATTATTACTCCTCCTCTCTCCCTCAACTTACCTCTCTTGTCTCCACCCTCAGCTGCACCCTCTTACTAATCAGTCATCTGTCACTTGTTAGTAATCAAACTCTTCAGTATTGAATCTTCCCTCTCTCTTTCACTTCTTAATGGATTCTTTTGTTTGGTCTCCTGCTCACACTCCTTGTCCTCTAATTTGATCCTGTAGTGTCTGATCACTGTGGGACTCTTTGTAAATGTATATTAATATGAAAAGAACTTTACCTTCCATCTCCTTTTGTGCATAAACTACAATATCACTACAACTTTAGCTTCTACTCATATAACCTCACATTTGACTCTAGTACACACTTTGCAAAGCAGAGGACTTCATAATCATCTTAGTGACTGCAAGGTGTCCATGTTCTGTGGATCGTAACCAAGCAGATATCTATTCCAGCATTATGCTCTACAGTTGGCATGTGCTCTCCCAGAGGTCTTGTTGCTTATATACTTGCAGCTTAGTTTGTTGCCAGATTCTTTTTAGAGAAAAGTTTTTCCCCATAATAACAATTCCAAACAAGATATACTTTCTCAGTCTTTTTCTGAATATATTGCCCTGAAACTCAAAATGTAGCATGCTGCACATGCAACACTAACCCAGTTAGAGTATTGGATTTGATTTTGGAATTCCTTTGAGAAATTAAAGGTGAATTTGCTTGGAGGGCGAAAAAAAAGCCTGTCTATCAAGTTGATTGGCAGAAACAATTGTTTCCCTACGATTACTGTTGACTTCTTTCCGCCTTGGCATTGAGTTAAAACACACCTGTTTGCTCCACAGCAGTGAACTGCCAAAACTCCTACTCTTGAAAAGATCCTTACACGTACTGAAGATAAATTTAAAAATTGTTTCTTTAGGCAGCACCCGGTTGAAACCTTCACTCTGAAGTCCTGTGGAAGCAGCAAAGAGTCTTTTGCATGACTTTAGCTGTTACAAGGGTTGTCTGATTTGAGATTTGCTTTACAATGTCTACTTAAAACAAAAAGAAATGCATCAGGCCAAACAATAAAATGTAAAATGTAGAACACAGTATTTTAAACCATTAAGAATTTGTGGCTCTTTAGGAGGAGCTGACTTATAAAAGGCCTCAGGTTGGCGTCAGTTTAAAGGTGTCAAAACCTGCTTCACTCAGGCGCTCACCTGCCTAATCTGCCTTTGGCTTAAAACAAGAAGACATATGGTTGATTCAAGTTACAGTCAGGGGCAAAGCAAAGTGTTGTATGTAAAAATGAAAGTTTAAATTAGATTTACTTCAGCTTCTACAGCAACCACGACTGGAGCCTCATCTGGGGTTGTAACCTGTGAAGAAGAAGAGGTTAAAAATGTTATTCTTACGTCAACAAAACAAAAAAACACCTAAAGATAAAGAGTGCTTCTTAACAAGCATGTCAAGCTGTTCATCAAAACTGCCTCATTCTCTGCAGCTTACCTCTTGCCTAAAAATTGAAAGGTCAAGCTTTAGGAGGGACACATACTGGACTTTTAAAAATTTACCCACAGCAAAACGAGCTTCTAAGCAACATTTTGTCAGCCTGGAGGCATTTAACAGAAAATAAATATCCCAGTGAGAGCCTGATCAGGTTTTCTGTGGCCATACCAGGAAATGCGTGCCAGAAGTAGCTTGTAAACTTGGGCTCACAGTTCTGCAGTAATGCAAACAGCCAGTGAACTTTTTCTTTAGGTGCTTTGTGTGTGATCAGCGCAACAGTTTGGAAAAAGGGGAGGAACGTCCTACGACCTACATGAAAATCTCGCAACCAACTGGATTGTTGGAAGCAGTTACTCCCTCTCTTCACTCCTTGGTATTTTTCTAGTCAGATCTTTAGAACTGTCTTTGCCATCAACTCAGTTCTTCCATTTCAATAATCTTACAGCATATGTTATCCTCATTCATCATTCTGCATGATCATATGACGACCTAGATATGCTGTAATGTACAATTTTTAAGATTTTTAAAAGTGTGAAATGCAGAAATCCAAAACATTTCTGGCACAACTTACTGAGAGGATTGGTCTATTAATAAAGTTATTTTTCTGCACTTCAAGTGTTGCTGCTCTCTTCACCTTAGGGATATGTTAAGTGCACCCCAGGGTTTGCCAAGCTAAATCTGTAAATTACCTTTAATTAGGTCTCAGATTTTAACATTTGTTCATTAATTGCTTCCTCCATCACACCACTTCTTTTATTTGAAGACTACTACTTTTATTTAGGTTTTATTTTCGCTCTTTGTTAAAACACAAATGTCACCGACTCCCAAGAAACTACAATAAACAAGTTTGCTAATAAAAGTTATTGTAAAGAGTGCTTGAAAGCGCTAATGGAAAGGAACCAAGAGTGGAAAAGAAGTAGAGTCACGAGTCAGAGCTAATAAAAAACAAAACAAAAAGATAAACCTACATTTAAATACCTCAAAAATATTAAGCAAGTTAATATTGCTTTATAAACTATATTATTGACTAACCAAGTTCTAAAATTGTATCAATAATGATCTTAAGAGGGAATTAGAAATCCTTAGATTTAACTTTTTTTACTTGCAGAAACCCATCTGACCTCCAAAGAACAGAAATAAACAAAATGTTCTTAAATTCTCTGCATTTTTACAAGAATATGAGACATTTTTAATATCAGGATAGTTGATAAATTCTATTCCAAACAGAGTCTGGAGAATGTAACCCACTGAGGTACCTGGTATTTTTTTTTAGAGAGTACTAACAAAACATTGCCAGATGAGAAGAGAAGCCAGCCAGGCCTTTCAATTTCCTAATAGCCGTCGCCTAAATGATCACTGGGGCGGCATCCACTGTGCAGCCAAGTGTGTTGAGCCATACTGGCAATCACAGAGAGATGCTCATGAATATTGAAAACCTTCATACTCTGATGATAAATAATTTAGCATTACCTTGTGCCAGTTCTTTTTCTAAATGTAGGACAAGTTTACTGTATGAAATATCCTCCAAGTTGTCATGTATAAAGACCAGCTTTCATCAAATCATTTAAATCTGCAAGTAAAGTCCTTCTCCAGAAAAAAGGACCTAGAAAGCAAAATGAACTTACAGTTAAGATAAAGAGAACTCCAGCTAAAATGTTAATCCAAGATATAGGTAATATGATGAACAGAGAGCAAAAGGGAAGGAATAAAGTGATAAGGTGATCTTTAAGTCAGTTTTAGAGATCCTGCTAAACATGCACTCTATGCAAAGCTATAGCTGAATCCCTCCAGCTACTATAACTAGAGGAACACTATGTTCTGATCTACAGTAGATACACACACAGCCTCTGTGAAATTTGTCCCGAACTGAAACTGTCAGGAGTAGCTTTAGACAAAGTTTGAAAAGAGAGGGAAGAATTATTTTAACTTTAAGACGGATGTAAAGATGACGTTGCCGAATATGGGAGTGAAGGATGCAGGCAAATAGAGAGTAGCAGTGAGAGACTAAACTAGGGAGGAGTGGCGAACAGAAGTATGGTAGGAAAAAGAGGTACAAAATGTTCAGCACAAGCTCCATCTTTAGCTGCTTCAGGCAGCAGCGAACAGAAACACCCGACTCAGCAGCTGTGTCTAATCAAGAAGAGGCGTATGCTCACCTGAAACTCAGCGGCTTCTAGATAGAATCAGTTTTGTCTCACCAATTTATGTCTGTGCTGATTCTGCATTAAGCTTGTTCTCTGAGTAAACTTTGGCAAAGTGCCTTATGGGGATATTTTTGTCCAAAAATGTAATGTCCGAAATATAGGTCAAATTGGAATTACCCTCTGGAATTAATAAAGTTTTTGTAAATGCAGTTTGAAAATCTCAGAAACTGTGAAAACTTCTGGAATTGGAAAGATGAATTGTGGCTTATCTGTTGAAAATAATTTGTGTCTGTAGAAATTATTTGAATTTGTGATTCATCTTTGTTCTGTTTGTCAAGACACAAAGTTGCATCTGTTTTTGAAGCATCTGCCTTCTGCATGTTAATAATGAGTTTGAGATGTTTAAATAATCTTAAACTGATCAGACATGAACCAATCAAACTGGTCAATTAGAAGACTGATTGTTTTGTTGTATTAAAAGAAGTAAGGGTTCTACTATAGTTCTGCTATAGGTTTACCTATACTTATACTATTACAGGTGGCATTTTCAACAAGCTTGCAAAGTTTTTCCATTCCAAAAATAAACTATGTCAAACATACCATTACTGGCCACGTCATCAGGAACGCCATCTTGTTGACACAAATAGCAAATCAACCAATCACAACAGTAACTACATCCTACGACTACTACTTCCTGAAGCCTAAATTTAACATCGGAACGGGGAAAGGAAAGGGATTTAACTAATCTCTTGGGTTTACAGAAAATGGTTCAGTAAATAAAATCTAATCTGCAAGCAGCAGTTCTGTTGACATCAGAGGTTAGAAGATGTGCATGCTGCTTCGATACAGCAAAGCAGAAAAGAAATGATAGCTCAAACAAAGTTACAGCCATGGTGAGGTGAATATCAGCTTTGAACACAAAGAATGTTATGATTTAAAATTAAATAACAGAAAAAAGATTGGCAGTAACAAAGAAGAAGGATGTGTTTAAAATGTTTAAACTCTGCAAAACCCCTTTTTACAAGATGACAGAGGAAACACAAAAGTTTACTGTATCTAGTATCAGTAATTTATATTTTTTTATTGAAAACCTGCAGGTATGATTTAGCCGATAAATCCAGAACACGCTTCCTGCAACTGGGTAAAAATAAAACTCCATCACACCCTTCTTGTCTATATGTCAAAAAGCAAAATATGCATCTGCCTCTCATTCACTCATGAACAATTTTCATTTTAAAGTCACTGATTCTGCCTATTAAGCGGTGAAAACACTGTTCACTGCTGCAAGCTGCAAACCTCTCCTTTATTTTCCGCCTGTTTCCTAAATGGAACATGTTCTCCCTGCTTCACAGCCTTCATCATCTGCCTCCCTCCTCCACTGACCCTGCTGCTGCACATTTGCCCTCTCATATTCTATAAACTCCAAAATTTATAAAAACAATCCTTAAAGCATGCATGTGATAAAGCTTGTGTGCAATAAATGTCACAAAAGACCCAAAAGATACATGCTAAATCTAATGTAACTTCAAAGTCCATCAGTTTCTCTTCGGTATTTTGTTGTTTACCATCCATCTTCTTTTCTGCCCTCACATTTCAAGGTGACAGGCATATCGTATAGGCATTAATCTTATCAATGTGTTAATCTTATTGGTTTGGTTGGAGTTCAGTATCTTAACAAGAAACAAAAATAATGATAAAAGAGCAGCTAAAGTACAGAGAAAAACTTTCAAAGACTTTCAGAAAGTCTTGAGACCTGTTAATCAAGACAGTTTTGAGAGAAAAACAAGTCAAGCTTCTTTGCAAGCAAAATGCAATAAGTGCCAAAGCAAAACAGAACAAAAAGAAAGTAAATTGACAGAAAGCTGACCTGACTATAATGCACCAGGAACATAATAACTATCTGTCTATGTGTTAACACAAACTAGCTGACATTCAGTCAAAAATAACAAACAAAGGTCATTACAGAGGAAGGATGGCAAAAGTATGTGAATGCACATCTGTCCCGACTGGTTCCTAAATTTGGCTACTATTACGTCTTGATGCCAACCATCAGGCACACAACACTCAAAAACTATTTCTTATCAAACTGTCAGGTGCTGCTAATGGTTTCTAATGCATCTCCATGCTCTGTAAGATGCTCCAGTAACTGCAAGTAGAACACCCTTAGAGGGTCTCCTCTAGACGTAAAAGTTTCTTGCAAATCGAATCACTTTAATAAATGGAACTGCTGTACATTTGTGCCAAGTTATGTGCAAATCGGACCATTCCTTCAGAACTTGTAGATGAAAAAATAAATGATTTAATTACCTCGGAGACAGGCTCTGTTTCAGAAACAGGAACCTCAGCCTCTTTCGCCAGATCAGCTTCAACCGTAGAGGGTTCTGCTGGAGGAATACTTTCAACTGCTGCTTCTTTGGCGACACGTGCTGGACCTTCAACTTCATCCCCCACTCTGGATTCCAGCTCCACAGTAGCCTGCTCCAACAGCACACCATCATCTGCTGCAACTACCTCAACCACGAAGGCCTCTGCTGCTTCTTCTTTCACAACAGGCTGTGGTTCAAATTTTGGAGATTCCACTGCAGGGGCAGAAATGGGAATGACCTGTGGGGGCTTTTCTCGAGTGGGTGGTGAAATCTTAGCTGCTTTTTTGGGAGTTGCTGTAGGGGGCGCACTAATGGCAATCCCTGAGTTGGATTTGATTGGTGGATTGGCTGCATACTGCTGCTCAAGTGCTCTCCTCTGGGCTTGCTGCAACAAGGAAAAACAGAAAAAAATAAAATCACACATCAATGTTAACCACTAATGACTCAATACCGAACAAGCATGCTTAAGATGAGTTTTGATCTTTATCGGAACAGATATATTCATTTTTATGCATTTGATAATGATGTAGCTATATAACTATCCTTATATACTTGACTAACTATTAAACTATTTCACATTTTGTCATGTTACAACCACAAAATCCAATCAATTCATTGGGATTGTAGGTGATGAACTAATACGAAGAACATGAAAACTGTGATAAAGAAACAAAATCATAGTTTTCAAAATTCTGACAACTCTAAATAAAATCCACTGCAACTAATTGTCTCCAGATATTTAGTAAATGTAGTCTGCCTGTGTGTAATTTACAGTAGTCTCAGAATAAATCAGAGAACATTACTGATCAAAAAGAGCCATGCATGCCAAGGAACAGATAGGCCAGGAATGAAAATGTGTACAAGTTTAAAACAGTCGGTCATAAAACAATTTCCAAACAATTATTTGATGCCTTTATCAATAATTTGTGTGAAAATAGAAAGAGTGTAACTGCAAATATACCAAGACATGGCTGTCCACCTAAAATGACCGGCAAGCAATAATAAAGCATTTATTAAAATAGCATTCAAGAGGTTCACAGTAAATACTGAGGACCTGCAACCTGTCAACAGCACAACTATGAATCTGTCACGCATAATCCCAATAAAACCCAGTAAAGTTTACAGTTGTAATGTAATGATATGGAAAACATCACTGTTTTTGCAAGGTGTTTCTAATGACAGATAGACATAAGGCCTGATACAATACCTCATGGGATTTTAACTGGTTTTTACTTTTAAATGCCCTTAAAAAGCTTGATGTTATTGGCAAACTGTAGCTCATCCTAGCGCCTACAGGAATACCAGACATGCCATACTTGCCAGGTTCAACATATTTTTCAGCTTTGGACAAAACCCCCTCGAGCTTTAGTGGAGATTTTAGGAGGGCAGACCACTGGAGGGAGGGGGCAACTGGGACTGGACCCAACAAGGCTAGTTAGATAATGGGAGCTAATTAGTTGAATCAGAACAGTCCTGACAGGTCTGGTGAAGCGGGAAAAGAAACCGTACGAGTCAGCAGCACTGATGGGTGCCCCGCGGGCCAGACAGTGGGTCTAATCACTTCATAATCAGGTTAGAATCACTCCCCAAAAATGCTTTTGTTAGGCCAACAGCCAGCTTTGCATTGCTAGACCTGTGGTGCAAGCCAAAAGTGCCTGGGTGTGTGTGGGGGTGTACTGTATATATCCTGTCCGTCCAAACACCATCAAAACAAGGCCTCTGTTGCTGATGTCCATACAAAGCTTGATATTTAGCAGCCCACACTTCACTGGGCACAGGAGAAAGACAATTTATAAAGAACCAAATTTAGAGAACAGAAATAGACACACATCAGTCAGGGTTCTGATTTCTCTAAGGCGACTAGTGATAACACAAAACTGAAGTGACTTAAGGAGACCATTTTATCTAACTGTCAATAGTGGACTCTGAAAACCAATGAGATTATGCACATTCCAACCTGGCAAAACCTTTGCAGGCCATTCCTACAGTCAACACATCATCAAAACCAGCCCTGTGGTGCTGAGAGGAGCAGACTCCAGCTAAAGATGGCAGATTTGGGCAACAACAGAGCTTATCTGGGTTGTCTCACCTGCTGGAAAGCCTGGTAAAACATCTGTGGTTTATTCTTTTACTTAACAGAGAGAATACACATTGATAACAATTAAAAACATGACTTAGAGTTAGCTAACGGTTATTCTTTGTCTGTTGTCCATAGACAGGTTTCACAGGTTCTAACTGATGATTGGCACGGTCAATTCATGAAAAAAAAGAGAAAAAAAGAGATTGTTTTCCAAATCATTAAATGAACCAAAGTAAATAACTGTAAACCAAACATCAACAAACAGCATGTACATTTTTGGGGTTTATTAACAGTCAGTTATGGCTACTTTGAAGCATACATAAGAATAATCTTATAATTTCTTCACTTTTCGATGGAATCCAAATTACCTCTATGAAGAAAACTGCAACACATTTGTTTCTTACCTAAGGGTAATAGATCCCAAGAAAAAAAGGGTAATATCTTATTGTCCCCCCCAAAAAAACAGATTAGTGCATCTCTAGTACAAAATCCAAAAATCTAATTCTGACATTTAAAAGGCTTCTAAATCAAGTGTGAAACATTGTAATTAGTTAAAGAAATGTCTTTATAATTACATTACAGACAGGATAAACTGCATAAAGAAGTGAAAAATGTTATGATACCAAAAGACCAGTTGGTACAAACAAAACTGGTTTTAATAGTTTCTTTAATTAATGATGCAAAATTGTTTAATTTGCTATTAGCAGCAGAGTGGATTCCAGTCCACTGCTGCTTTTACAAAAAATTATGTATTCAAAAACTTTTCCTTTGGGTAATAACAGTCTCTTCTCTCATTTCTTTAGATTATAAAAAGTTATTTTGTTGGTTACAAAATTGGCAAATATTTTTCATAACAATGAACAATAGTGAATGTAAAAGAAAACGCTAAATGTTTGCATATAAAAAGATTTTCATGGTTTCAAAGTAAACCTTTGCCCTTGACGAAAATGGAGCTTCTGTGTTACTTTCTCGCTCACACAGATCTCCACTCTGCCACACCCACTCATTTCCTTTGAGCGTTCTGTGTTCAAAAATAGTTCTACCCCAGGCACAAGAGAAATAGAAAAGGAGATGGAACCGTATAAATTAGTGAGTTACTTATATTAAGACAACAATATGAGTTCTGTGTTGGGTTGTTGCAGATTTTTCTGCAATTTATTTTTTCTCACGTGTTTTAGAAAGTGCTGTCTAGTTGTAAAATAAAACAAAATATATAATAATTGAATTATGTTAATCACTCTCCTGACTTTGAAAATGTCAAGAAGTAATCTATCCATCTTAAACAAAATGGTTGAATATGGCTATATTAGATTTTGAAAAATAAAATCCACTTAGGTTAAGTGTGGTTATCTTTTGGTTCAGTGAAATTTAAGCATATACATTTTAGTTTTTTCCACCTCTACCTTCTTTCTGCAGTTTTATGCTAAACCCGAGCCTCAAAATAAGCCGTCAAACAGTCAGCATTGTTTGTGTTTTCATTTGCTTATAATAAAAAATTTCACGAGACAACAAAAAGAAACGCACAGTGTCACTACTCTTGCAGAGTAGATCTGTTTTGCTAACAATAAAAAGTGCGCCTGTCACCACTCACCACCCTCCTCATGCGACGCTTGTTCTTCTTCCTCTTGCTTGGCATTTTGGGCGCGCTGCTGGAAAAACTCAAAAAGACTGAAAGGAGTGAAACGGGCAGCAAGGCAGAGAGAGCAATGTGGATGTCTATAAAGCCTCCTATTTCCCCCCTTTTACCTTTGCGCCGAACCTATAGGCGGACTGGGATGGAAGATGGGAGGAGGGCGTGTAGAGGCAGAGAGCGACAGCAAAAAGACGCGCGCATGCGCTCCGCTGCTGTGTCACATGGCTGGATGAGCGCTGGACGACCTATCTAGATTTTGGACGGTAAGTTACGTTATGTAAGAGCTCCATCAAAGCACAGAGAGAACGACAGAGAGGTCTACTGGCTTGGGACGCTTTTTGGCTCACGTTTTAGGTCTTCTGGTGCATTGATGTTTTGTCAGCCACGCTCAGTCAGAATCATGAGAAGACATTAACTAAACACAGTCCTCCAGAGAAATTAGAATGTGCAACTACAAACAGAGTTTTGAATGGATTGAAATCATAAAGCAAAAGAATAGAAGGCATTGTTTGATGCTGGGAACACAAAGAGAGAAAACTCGCCCGCTGGACTCCAGAAGCTGTGAGGACCCATTGTCTGAAACTTCTTGGGCAGCAGGGAATGTATGCTTATTACATGAAATGAATGCGGTGTTGTGTTGGCCACATTTATTGGCTTTTACTTAAAAGCCCTAAAATAAACATATTTTGTATTGCACTTATAATCTTTCTCTAAGAAAAATTCAAAATCTGACTTTTAATCAAAGTATAGGGTATACAGGGTGTTCAGTTATTAGAACAATCCCTAATAAAATGTATGTAATACAAGCTTATTTTATTTACACCTTTTTTTTTTAAATGGATGACTGCTGCTTCACCAAGCTTTTCTCATCTGGATAAAGACCCAGTTTTCTACCAGTACACTGAAAATTGGTCATCAGCAGGATAAAAGTTTGATTATGGCCAAAGCAACACAGATCTATACTGCCAGAGCCAAAAATCTATCAAGGTTTGATAGCTAGAATTTCCACTCTGACTTTATGCAACTGCAATAGAAGACTATTTTATCTGAAAGTTTTTTTTTTACACATCTTTACCGAGAGCATAGATAAACAATAAATTTGTGGATTCTTTATTTCCCAGGTGTTGTTGGACATAGTCATTTGACATTTATACCGTGTGGCAGTTTTGCCTGTGGGCTGGAAACTTAATTTTCTCCTTCAATGTCATTGAATGCTTATCAGTTATGTGCAGTGATTCCAACCTGAAGCTCCAGTTCAGGATGAACATTATGATCACTGGCTAATTGAAGAATAAAGACATTTTTGCCCTGTCTATTTTCTATATTAGCTTTCTCTATTACAACTACAAAGATTATAATGAAGTTGGTCCTATTATTCTGGCTTATATTTTAAGTTTTGCTTTATGTTGTATACATGTAAAATGTTATCTATGCAATTTCAGTCAATGTTTTGAAACATGCACCAAGCTTTTGTGGATTTCCTCTTTCTTATTGATTCAGAAATGTTTATCTGGCCTTTACAGATTCACATAGATTCATTTCTTATGGCTTATGTTTTGTGATGCAGTTACATGTTTTCGTGTCATTTAAAGTATGCAAATGTAACCGGTCTGCAGTTCACCTCAAAATGCTGACGTGGATTGTTTTCTTTGTTAGGACGTGATCAATCATCGTTGTTGGCTGTATTTTACTCAGCAGATGACATGTCAACTTTGACAAGTAATCTGAAGTTTTTCCTTTTTTTAAAGTATTCAAAGTTTACTAAGCTTTCTGCATATTCCAACAAGGCTTAGTTTAGTCCTGTACCTCAGTCGTGTGCGCACACATCGACATGAAGCATAGAGAAAAGAAATCAGTTCAGCAGGTTTGTCAGGTTACATGGCCAAAGGGTTAAATGCTATAAAATCAAACAGCTAAAACAGAAGAGAAGCACAACAAAAGGCTTTAACAACCTTTAAATAAGGTGGTATGGCAATAAAAGTTTGATGTACTTCTAAAGCTTAACTGTTTATGATCATTTGTGATGGCAATTTACAAAAGTGAGTGAGTGCTTTAGTTCAAAAATTTGCATGAATCTTGTCTTGTTCATTAGTAGATAGATCATAGAATATACTGTATGTACTGGCAGGGCCAATGCTGAGTGATTTATCTTTTTATTTATGCATAAGTCTAGTGAAATGATGTGACTGCTGTCACAGGAAATCCTTTCTGCCACATGCCATCTCACTGTACAATAAAAGCTAAATCATTGTTCTGCACTAATCAGTCCAATTTTGCACAACTGCACTGTGGCACACTTGCTGTACATATATTTACATATACATACTGTTTCTGCATTTTTTGAATCTTTGCAAGGATTGCTCTAAGTTGCTTTTATATTAACAGCATTTTATATTTTATTTTTATTTTTTTTTATTTTATCTACAACTACTACTCAGTGGTAGTTGTTATTGTGTCTTGTCTCTATGCTGTAACTGCGAAGTAATTTCCCTGCTGGGATGAATAAAGTACTTCTATTCTATTCTATTCTATTCTATTCTATATCAGAAACCTTTCAGCATTTAGAGGACATTTAAAATAAAACAAACAGTTTCTTCAAATAACTGGATGGCTCTGGCAGACGGTGGGCACCCAACCTGCCTGACTACTTGTGATAGAATGTGCACTGAAGCTGTCATAAGGTTAAAAGTCATTATTTTAAATAGAAGAAATGTTGTCTGCCAAGTAACACCCATCCATGGTGACCTCCTCTGTCACATCAATCAGACACACATCCTGGGACAAAGCCACCATTATAAACTGGGATGTTTAAACATCCTTCCATAACCAATCAAACTCCTGGGACCTTTTCACGTTTTGTCATGTTACAACCTCAGATTTCACTGTATTTCATTGACATTTTACATCATGGAGTTGCATGTGCATACTTTTAAATAATATTATAAATGAATATTTTTTTATTTGGGAGCAGTAAAAACACAGTTTAGCACTCAGTAGCAATGTATCACTTAGTTATGCTTTTCTGTGTTATTTGTTCCTTTACTTGTAGCTTGTATAGTGTTGCTCTTGGAAATATTAAATTAAATATGGTGCAAAAATACTGTCTCTTGTAAAGAGCCAACTATTACTCAATATTTTATCATCAAGAAGGAAGTTTAATAGCAGCAAGATAATATGAATCCAGTCCACTCCCACAGCTCATTATTTTAATGTTTACACTTATTTTTTTTATTAGTGACACAGTAGCCGTCCACACACAGTGTTGCATGCATGTGTAAAGAGTCGCAGCTCTTTGGTGATACGAGCCAGACAAATATCACAGAGAAGTGAAAGACTTGCTGAGCACGTCATCTTCTGGAGTAAAACCAGGTATTAATATCACTAACCTGAATAAAGTTTGCTGCGCCACCAGTTGTCAAAGTGCAGATTAACACACTTAAACAAAATACTCCCTGAATATTTTCAGAAACTCTCTTGACCTCTTGTACTCACCGTAAGTGCACACACCGTACACAGACAAAAGTCAAATCCCATTCATTCCTTTTTATATTGTCCTGTCTTCTGTTTGTCGACTCGGCCTGAGGCTTATTTCTGCCTCTAAATCTGTTCCAGGATCCAGCATGTGAAGTTCAGACCATCTGAGTGAGAATATGTTAGGAACTCAGCAAGACTTCTCCACCTTAAAGAAGAAATTCATTTCAAACTTTGTTTTTGACATATGTTCCTAAAATGTAAATTTTACACCATTAAATAATTTTGAATGTTAACAGTTTGATTGTTTTCAGATTTTGTGACTTTAAAACCCACAAACTTGGGAAAATGTATTTGTTATGTATAGAGTGAAGGTAAAACCATGCAAGATGTTCTGAATGTTTTACAAATAAAATCTGAAGTTTGTCTTTCTTCCACGTGTTTGCAGTGCCTCCTAGAGGGTACATGGCAAACTCCATGTAACGTCTTATAGATTTCTTTCAACAAGTCAAAGATCTTGTTATCTTTGCTCCTAGACCAAATTTGGAGTAGCCCAGCTATTCTCCCACCTGAGCTGTGGATCCCTGCAAATCCTCCAGAGTTTCCATGAGCCTCTTTATTTTTTCTCTGACTAAGGCTCTCCTGGTCTGTCAGTTTATGTAATTGAAAAATCTCTTTCTGAGATATTTAAGGCATTGTGGTACTATTTAATTTTTTATTTAACTAATTTTATCTTCACAGCCGTCCCTGAACTTTCTGCTGTGTTCTTTGGTCTTCATGATTCTGTTTGTTCACTAATATTTTGTACGAACCTCTGAGGGGGTCAATACACACGCACACCTGAAATGTAAAACATTTTTTAACTTATGCCTCCTCTATCTATCTCATAAAGTCGTATTCAAATAAAGTTTATGTTTGGAATGTGACAAAATGTTTAAAATTTTAAGGTGTATGAATACATTTGAACTTTCAAATTGTAATTTTTCTTTTTTGTTACCATACATATGAAACCAGTCTGTTACCCAACCTTAGAGCAAGCCACCCCAAATAGTGTTAAAAGGTTTAATTGGTTAAATCAATACATGGTGATTTACTCTAAAATGGGGTTATAAATAAAACTAACAAATTAAGAGTGTAAGGAGAAACCAAGAAAGAGAGAAATGGAACTGAAAGGAGAATAATTAAGAATGAAGTGGGAGATACATTTTGTAAGTAAAAATATGCTCTGTAACTTAAGGTCCCACAAAAAAATTATGATGATGTCTCCATGTTAACGGTTGTCTTGTGTTCTTAGATCCAAGAACAGCTATTAAAAAAAAAAACAATCTTGAAGAAGGCAAACTTTACAGGGTAAGGATCTTGTTTCCACTCCAGGAACCTTGTAGTTCTCAGGCTCCTCTCCTGTGGAGACATTTTTAAATTTTTAAAACCAGCCTTAAAACGTTCCTTTCTAATAAAGCTCATGGTTAAAAACAGAGGAATGTTTGCCTGGTAGTTGGTGGGGGAGTAGACGGAGGTAGAGTGTAAGGCCTGATTTGGTGGGAGAGAATGCAATGCTCTGCTTCTCTCATGCCTCATTGTGAGGGGTTAGGTTATCCTGAGCTGTTTCTGTAGACATGCTGCTGGGCTTAGGCTGCTAGAGAATAAAATTATTACTTTTCCTCACTCTTCTGCTTTCGCTTTCCACTACTCTCAAATTTGCAATATTTGCTGTTAATTCAGCCGTTAACTTTATATTTTCTGTAAGTTTTTTATTTCACTCCATAGTAGCTTCATCTACTGTGGTGTTTTGTTTGGCATAAGCAGAGATAATGCTGCCAAAAACTAAACGCTCTTCCTCTCCTGCTGTTCACTTTTTTACTTTTCATTACAGTACTGCTACATCAGTTATTCTACTAGATTTTTATACATATTTCCCAGGGATCCCAACAAATGTGGAGGGTGCTGTAGATAAAATTCTGCTCTTTAGCTCATCTGATGTACTAATGTACTATGCAGATTATTGTATATGGTTCATTTGAGTGGTTTATTTGAACTCTCAAACCTTATTATTCAAGCAGATTACAAAATCAAAATATATAATGCAATTTACAAGTCAGATGATCTAAGTTTAACGCCATTTTCAACCAAGTTGCTGCAAAAACCTCCATATCACCTTTCTGAATCACATTTTTCTCCTGATAACCTCTGACACATTCCAGCAATAAACGGTTAATAGTACGGAACCAAATGTCCATACAAGGCAGGGTTTGGGCCGATCATGTGTTCCTGCTAGGATCATGTTCCCTGTGCAGAGAGTGACTCACAGCAGCCATATAAACAATTTAAATGCAAAAGCTATATTTATCCTTATCATACAGAGCACGCACACCTATCAAGAGATAAGATTGTCATATAGTGACAGATTTCAAATGAGGATTGTTGAGAAAGGCAGGTGTAAATGGTATGAAATAGAGAACTGCCTGAAAGGTGTTTTTAGAAAGCTGATGATTTTAACAAAGAGAGAATTTTAAACATTTATTTTTGCTGTTAATGATGTGATTCAATAAAAAAATGGCTAGTATGTGCATGTACTGCCATCTGGTGTCCAGTTTGAACCAAACAACCTCAACCTCCACATTTTGTGTATGTAGAAATCTTGATATGTGGAAAGAGAAGTTCAGTTACACTAATTTTTTTTTTTTACTCTTTTTTGCTCAAACATTTTAGGCGCTGGCAGCCCTGTGAACTTCCTTTTGAAGAGAACTGGCCATATTATAGCGATTTCTTTAATATCACAAGTGTATTTAAAAGTGCCTAGACACACTATGCAGCAGTCCAAAACGCTTTCTTCATGTTAGAGCTTAAAAAAATAAAATACTGACCTTTTTTTGTAATCGGAATAGAAATGAAGAAGTTCTTTCAAATTTGATTCACACAATATGTTCTGGATTAAGTGGAGCTCCAGGTAACATTACTCACCTTCGAAAAGATAGGCAATTTTTCTGAGTAAAACAAAAGCTGCACATACAAAACATATCAACATGTAAATACATGTACAAATAATAATTGTACAAAAGCGAAATAAAGAGGTGTATGTATTTACAATACTGTATTTTTAAATGCTGGTGAGGAGTTTACATATCAACATCATGATTTATTCACATAGAAAAAAGACATCGGAAATACTGAAGGATTTGCAACTCTTATCTTATGGAAATATTTTTTATAGTAGACAAAAATCTGTCCTCTGTGCATCAGAGGATTTGAGTAGACCAGCTACAATAAATATTACTTATATTTTTATCCCATGGTAAACTTCTTGCCATATTTTAAATTTTGCTATACAATTCTTAAAGCAATATGTAAAAAACTTAAACAGAAACAGCTTGTTTTACTGAAAGAATTTTTCACATTTTCTTAAGCTTAAACTACAAACTTTAACATTATATTGGGGTTGTACATGACAGACCAGGATAAAGTTGTTCATAAGTAAGAATTATAAAGAACAACAATTCCTTTAATTTTTTTTTTACAAGTAGCAATGGCATGCACCGCCCCTTTTGGAGACAAAAATTCTCTTAATTTGTAGTTAAATTTTATAAGTGTAGGATTTTATCACAGTATAGAGGCAGAATGGCCCAATCCAAGTCCACAACCTAAATCCAACAGAAAATATGTGGAGAAACTTGGAAATTGATATTTTCAATCAGTCAGATTGGACCATCTCCATCTAGTTTGTCTGAGATTCACAGAGTATCCAAAGGCATATGGGCAAAAATGTCTTCAGATATGCCAAGCTGGAAATCGGAAAGACCAGCAGCTGTAATATTAGCAAAAGATGGTTCTGCAAAGAGTCATCTCAGCTTGACTGAATAGAAATACACACCACCCATTTTAAAATCTAATTTGTCACATACTTCAAAAACCATTTCAAACCCATTTCCACGTCGCTTAATCCATTCATCTATTGGATAGACGTTGAAGATTTTTCTGCAAGGCACTGTGTCTCCTTTTGAAGCTGCACTTTCATCATCCGCCAGGATAAAATTAAATCAGTACCAAAAAATGTAGCTTAAATTATCTGTGCACATATTTGTGAATTGAACCAGAAGGATGAACATTTCACTCATGAAAACCAAATGACATAATTTTCAGTTTATCACTGTGTTTTTGCTACATACAAGCAAATTGAAAAAATATTTTTGTTCAAAATCTATCATTAAAACGTCACAATGGCAACAAGAAGTGTGTCAGTTTGGGAAAACGGGCTTTTGATTGCAGGAAGAAACACTCTAACCCATAATGTTAGGCACAAACTAAAACAAAGTCTTGAAAAGATTATGAACTCCAACAATACTTATAATGTTTAGTTTTCCTATAAAGCGTTGGGCTGTTACTTTATTAAATAAATTTAAAATAATAAGGTAAACTGAAAGCAGAATGAGCAAATGTCTCATAATGACACAAAAATAAAATAGAAAAACAAAAATGCAAACATTATAAACTGTAGGAAGGCAATACACAATTGTCCATGATCATCAGGGTGAAGCTTCTGCTTTATTCAGTCCATGCAGAGGCGGTCCTAGCCTGTTTGGCACCCTGGGCAAACCACTGTACCAGCGCACCCCCCCATCCCCCACATTGGGGTTATTGACCGGCGGGGTTGGCGGGTGGTTGGCAGTGAGGATCTATTGACATTTAGATCCTCTGGTTGAGAGCAGGGTGGGAGGGAGAAGAAACGGGATTACTCGGGAGTGGCGGGGCTGGCGGAGGCAGGGGACACCCAAGCTGCTCCCCCACAAGATGATGCCCTGGGCTGTTGCCAATATCGCCCATATCCACAGTTGTATGAGTAGGTGGTTGTGTGATTAAAAAGTCTGGAATGTTTTGTTCTGTGTAAGGAGGTGGGATATCATCTGGTTTAATTCCCAACTGAAACATAAAAAAATAAAGAAAACCAAAGAATTACAAATTAAATCTGGAAATGAATCAAACAAAGTTGGCATTTGCAGTTAAAACATGTCATTAACTAATGGATTGTTAGAATCACCTCATTATAAGATGGCGGGGGCTCATAGCGCAGGGTGGTACTGTATCTTGGTGGAGTGAGCTCGCCGCTCTCATCACTGTCCCGCCGTGAGTGATTTCGAGGGAAGGGGATGAAGTATATGGAGCGCATCTGGCTCCTCTGCTCGCTGTGAAGTTGTGCTTCCCTCTCTATCTGCTCCTCTCTCAAACGGGCGCATGATCTGCAGAAGCTGGTGCAGAACAGGATGGAAAGGCCAAAGCCCAGGAAGCCCAGGAAGATCCTTAAGAGAAAGGTGAAGAAACGAGCAAAAGAAACAGAAGATTATGACCGGGGAATTATTTTGATAACAGCTATCAAACTCTCTTCCCTCCCTCCCCCCATGTTTGTATTCAAACCCAGGCTACTTGTGTGTTTTCTGCTGAACAGGTTTCCTCCTCCCCTGCACTGGAGAAGAAGCTACAGAATTCTGAAGATATTACTTACAATGGTTCATATGGATGCCTTCACAAGGAATAGTGAAGTACTGTCAAAGGGAAACACACACACTGCACACTGTCCCAAATGAGTATAAGTCCAATATGTGTCTGTGTCTCCAAGAGAACAGCAACTGGTTTTCTATTTACCACTCAGGCCCAGAAACATCTGGATATTTTAATATGTAGGAGACAAATCAAATAAAACTGGGAGAAAAAGGCTCCTAAGTGTTTTGTAGATATTTAGTATAGTTCATACTTGCAATCAACTGATGATGACATTCTTTGCAAGGCAGTGATATAATTTTGGGGGTCTCAGTCATTCATTTGAGCCTTTTTCTACAATAGTTTGATAAAGTAAATCCTAAAAAACTAAATAATTGGGTGTGAAATATTGAATTAATGACAATGGGCTGAAACTGCTGCTTGGGATGTTGGTGTCAGATCATGATGTGATTTTTATTGTTATTATTATTATTATTATTATTATTATTGTTATTTTTAGCCAGGGAGGATAAGAGTTGGCAAACCTAAACAATTATTAGTAATTTAATGTATTTATTTCTGCCTGTGGGAATAGTTTTGATGCTGTGTGGAGTAAATAAAATTCCTACACAGGGGAGGAGGAATATAATATATTTTTTGATATTCATTGCAGTTTTTTGCTACACAACATTTCAGCTCTTAAAGAAAAGAGTGGTTCAAATAAATCTATAAGAGCCTATGATTATTCTGACATTTATACACATAATGCCAGTTTTTTGTACAAACAACCCAAAGTAGAGATGAATGGAGATGATTCTTACTCTAGATAAGGAAAGGAGTTTATCATTCTGTGGGTGGGAGGATCTCACAGGATGGATCAGAATGGAAATGGAGCCACGAACAACAGAATGAACCTAAAGAGCAAACATGATTTAAGAAATTTTATTGCAAATGACATGATAAAGTGATTTCATAACAATGACAACCAGCTACAGATTTCTAGAAGATTTTCATCTTCCGCCAAGATCAATAAAAACACACTTTGTACTCACGAACCCATAAATGTTTTGTCCCAGATGCAAGAGGGTTTTATTGCCCATCAATACTGAACAAAAAGATATGGCTGTCGTACGGAGACTAATTTCTTCCCAGAAACAACCTGCCCTGTGGTGACCGCAAACTGTTAACAGTTATTTAAAGTGGCGGAACTGGTTGGTATTACGTAAAAATACAGTGATGATAAAAGTTTATCATCACTGTATTCCCACATGTTTCATGTCTGCACTGAGAAAACTGACATAATAACTTGAAAGGAGTTCAGGCAGTGTCAAGGAAACTGAATCAAAACTATCGTACAACAATTTACATTTGGCAGAACCTCTGCTTGGATGATACTCTGATACAAAATAAACAATCTTTGAAGACTGAAATAATTTCAACCAACTTTTGAGGCAAAGTTGAAAAGTCTACATTGTTTTTTTTGCTTGTTTTTTAAATTATTGCATATAGTTATTTGTACTCATTCCCCTCACACAATCAGTGAATCGAGTGAGTGGTTTAATCTCAGTATAAATATGGTTGTTCTGTCTCAGAGTTTTTTTTAACAGAACAATAGGAGAAAAAAACATTATCATCATTAGTTTGTAGAACTACATCCCAAAATATTAAAAATATCACAGGGAACTAAAAAGGCTATTCACCAATTACTATTTATTATTA
The DNA here is from genome assembly GCF_001444195.1 of Xiphophorus couchianus. Classification (NCBI taxonomy): domain Eukaryota; kingdom Metazoa; phylum Chordata; class Actinopteri; order Cyprinodontiformes; family Poeciliidae; genus Xiphophorus; species Xiphophorus couchianus. The sequence continues at coordinate 8,216,826 of NC_040239.1, forward strand.
TTATTATTATTATTATTATTATTATTATTATTATTATTATTATTATTATTATTTTCGTTCCACTTCACTATGCACCACCTTGAGTAAGCCTGTGACATAAAATCTCATTCATTTGTAGGAAGTGAGATGTGACAGCTGAGAAAAAGCTAATGAAGACCTTTATGAGGTACTGCTATCTTCGCTAAGCAATAAATCCTGATTTTAGTTGTCATTAAAATGTATAACATAAAGGTATTTTCTAGTCAATAAAAATGCCTTGTTTTCAAATTAGATTTTATCAGCTCTGTAGGTTAGCTTTGTGATTATGACAGATTTTGACTAAACTTAAGTTTTTTTGACAACTTCAAAAAAGTGGCAGAGAAAAAAAAACACAAAGAAACTTCTTAGTTTGTGGCCGACACCAATATCACTGGTTTCAACAAGTTATTACATTTTGAGAAAAACTCAATTTTAACAAGCTGAGAAAAGTGGATGTACAAAACAGAAAAGAAAATCACATAAAGGAAAGGAGAGGTCAAAACTAACAGCACCGGATCATTGAGCACATAGAAACCGCAGCAAAGTCATTAAATACTCACTAAACAAACAGACTTCTACGATACGGTCCATTTGACAACAATTCAGATTAAATGCGATCAAATTCTTGTTTTGAAAGACGTTTCGAGTCTAAAAAAAGTGGCAAAAAAAGGTGAGGTTCAGGATCTTACCTTTACGTGATGTGTCTTTCCCAGGTGTGGAGCTGAAAGAACAAATTCACTGGAGCGGAGTGCAGTTTTTATTGTGGGTGTGCTGACCAGGGGTTAGAGTGCGTGCGTGCGGGTGTGTGTGTGTATGTTCTGTGTGTGCTCATGCATGAGAGCAAGGGCAAAGCCCACAATGTTTATCTGCCACTAAAATGCATTCAGAAATCACTCTCCTTAGCTGGTCGACCACCAAAAGCCTCACCAAAGGCCTAAATATAGGTTATTATGTAAAACATGCACACATTTTGTGTGATCTGTGTGAGATTGACGTTGTGTTTTATTACTCTGTAACAAATGGTTCCTCGTGAAAATTTATGGCACTGTTATGAGATTTGAAGGAGCAGCCGTGCTTTTCCAGACAAACTGATAGCTAAAGTAGTTTAGAAAGAGTTCAGGATAACAGTTAGCTTCCCGCCACGCAGTTTGAGTCCTCAGTGCCAACATTTCATGTTCCCTCTGTGTTCACAAAAGGTCATTATTTGACCTGCAAAGACAAAGTTGTTTCATTCTGTATCTCTCACAGCAAACAACTACCTTTTGAAAACGGACAAAGTTTGAGTTATTTATGGAAATCACACGGATGCTAAACTCAGTTAAAATAAGCCTGATGTACAAAGCTATAAAGAGAGTCTGAAATTTAGACTTTCTTTAAATGACAGTAACCTGAGTAAATTAAAGTTTAATAATAAAAAAACAAAAATAAATACATTATCTATTTATTATTGCAAAGTAAGAATCCAAATCCAGATTCATCTGAAGTAATTATCCTCCTACCTAAAGTGGCACTGCCACTAAGTCTTTGCAGTAGCAGACAATGAGAGTTTTACATTGCTGTGGTGAAATTTTGCCCCTCTCACTTTTGCACACTTGTTTTCATATAACCACAACGGAATATTTTTAAAATATAAATAACCTATTTAAGGTCATACCACATATTTAAGTGTGGACCTTGACCAATAATTCCCAAAATATTTATGCATCTCTGAGCCAACCAGAGCTGGACCTTATGGTTTTCAGAACTTTTTGCAAGTGAGAATAATTCATGGTTCCATCAGAGGGCAAGTCATGCAGTCGTTCAGGTCCTGCAGCAACAAAGCAATATGAAAAAAAAAGTTTCATTTCATCAGGTTATATTTGTCTGACATTACAATTACTTTGATTATCTGGAACGTATGGGGCAAATAATTTCTCAGAGCACTATGTTACACCACTGCTAAAAGGTTGCAAAAGACAAAAACATCCTTGAGAGGGCATCTTTGTTAAGAATGCAAATGAAAATTCATTCTTTCTTTTTTTTTTTTTTTTTTACATAGAAGTACATTGTTTTGCATGAGCCAAGCACACCCAGCAGTGATAGGAATGACGTTATCTTTTCCCCCGTGTCTGTTTGTTCTTCTCTGAGCTGCAGAGGACATTAAATCATTATGATCAGAGCAGCAGTCCGAAAGAAAAGCAAATCAAAACAGCAGTGAAGAGCGCAAATGTGCACAAGTGACTGGCATAAAACAAGAAAGCTGTAATGAATAAATTTTGACCTCACAGACCAGTAAACTGTCTCACAGTGAGGGAAAAACTCCTGCTTGCCGCTTAGAGAAGTGCAAGGATACAAAGGTTGCATCCATGTAGCTGTCTGGAAGAGAACATACAAAGTTTAAGTAATTACTAATAATAAAAGAGCTCTTTGCTCTTTGACTGCAGGTTAATCATGGTTCATGGCTTTCAATTAGATAAAATAGTTCAGAAAAGGCTGAGCCATCTCCATAGTTACAGTGACTTACATTCAATATACGGTACTTTTTACTGTGGTTTTATGTGGAAAACTAATTGAGGACATGCCTGAGTAGTGGAAGGAAAAAGATGCATAACTCTCAATTTTTTTATAGAGAAATTTAAGATATTAGGTTGTAAAACAATATACCTTACTATCTGAAAATTTAAAGATTGTGCCACAGCTGCAAACCTACTAAGATATGACTATCAACCAAAGTAGACAGGCCAAGTGTTGAGAGGCTGGCTTGTCAAGGACGTGCCACAGATTTAAGGCTCCTGGTTGCTCTGGGGTGAGAGACCCACAGTTCACATGGAAGAACATATAGGAAGAAAATCATTCTTTTTTCATAAACCTGGCTTGAAGAAATTGTTGAAAGAAGTTCAAAAGAATTTCCTTTAGCAGTGAAGGACAATAGGAAGATGGATGATGCTACATTCATGGAGAAACAGAGGCAAAAAGGGACTTGATGCTCAGATAGAGGCTCATCTTTCATCAGGAAGTTCAAGTATACAATATGGCAATACAACAGTTTACATCAAACCATATTTGTGTTTGATTGGCATAGTCAAAGTCCAGACTTAAATTATAATGAATATATGTAAACTAAATTGAAATGAATAGAGGAGGACAGGGCAAAGGACAACCAAAGATGAAACACTTTATTTTTTCCAAATTTCTTTCAATAAACATTTTCGCCACCTGACAAAACAAAATAACATTATGAAGCCAAAGTGACGTGAACTTCACAATCTTTCCCGTAAATGAGAGCATGTCTACAACACATTTGACAACTACTGCCAAGAGGATCTTCACCTATTCCCACTTTTAAAAAAAAAACAAAAAAACAAACTCATCAACTGTCATTTATTTTCCCCATTCTGTTTACCGATACACAATTTAAAAAAACCATCATTTTAGTCTCTCCTAAATAATCATATACAATCTTCATCCTTTTCACTTCTCTTTTGTGTTGGGCTGCTAGTGAAAAACTATCTGGTAGTAAAATACCTTACAATAAAGGATTTGTTGAACAGTGCATTTCTTAGAACACATTATTTGCAACATGTTGTCAGAGTTGCATCTTCAGTAATGCATCTTCAATCCAAATTTATTTTACAAAAGCACAACTTTACAGCAGTTAAAAACAAATCCCACCAACGACCTGACATAAGCTCACACTTACACACCAAAACACACACTCAAAATCAATTCAGGCAACGCAGAGAAGAAATATTCAGGCACAGTTTTTACAGTACCTTTAATTGTTAAGTTATAAACTGTTTTTTCTTAAGTATGGTGAATGTTTTAAGAAACATTTTTCTTCCTCAAAGTAAATGACTTTATATTTGGTGGGTCTGGAATTAATATACAACTTGTGCATTTTTAGATGTGCTGTAGAGAAGCTTAAAACAAAGTTATTGTATGATTTGAGAAAGAAGGAAAACTATCTTAGTATATTTGATTAAACTAATCACATTTTCAAAAATAAAGAATTTTGTCAGCGTTTTAGTGCAAAATGTTTACAGACATGAAATTGATTTCATGTCAGTAACGACATGAAAACATGTCGTGCTCCAATTACAACCGGTTGTGCACTAACCGGTTTGTGCACAACTTTCCAGTGGAAAAGCGCCTTTTGTCTACTCCTTAATCTGGGCTACTTTTTACAAATCCAGATAAAGGAAGAGCTCCAGTCAGGACCTGATGGTGGAGGTTTGAAGAACCAACTGAGCTCCCTAAAATATTTAATAAATTCTTTTTATCTGGTTTCACCTCTGGAAAGAGAAACCACAATCTGCTTGAACAGTGGAGTAAAACAAACAAATAAACAAAAACTGCTCCCCTAGCTCTATAAGTCTTCATGAGGTGGTCTGTGTTGGTGCTTGTTCAGCCAGGCCTCTAGCAGAGGAAAGTTGGCGTCTGTCCAGCGGATGTTATCCTCAATGGTCTCGTAGGTCTGCTGGATGCACCTCATTTTTGACCCAGTTTCCTCTGTCAGCGAGTCAAAGAAGCTCCATATCTAAGGGAAAGGAACAGGTGAAAGACTTACAGGACATTTCTAAAAATACAAACTTTCCTCTCATTAGTTAAAAAAAAAAGTAAAAAACCTTGACATAAAAAAGTAAATAAATATGTTTCTTAAAAATCAACTGAAATAAATATTTACCTCCTGGAGCATCTCCCTGGTAGAGTATTGGTTGGTCACACCAAGCACCATGTATGATACAGAATTAGAGCCAAGGTCAAACCTGTTTCAAAAAGGCAATTATATTCAGTCATTATCAACATTTAGAAGCTCTGTTTAAATTAACCAGGTGTAAAAAATGTTAATAAAAATGCAGTAAAATTCCAATTTTTTTTTAATACCAACATGACTGTTTAGATAAAAGGCACAATATACAACAAGAATGAAACAAATTCAAAAAAATTCAGTCACAAATTCAGTCTCATGATCGAGGCAACTACTTATTTCTGTTTTTTTAATTTATTTTAAATTACGAGTAGTGAAGAGTAAAGTGCTCTGACTTCTTGATCATTGTGTGCCAGTTGGCGCGGAGAAAGTCCCAGGCCAGTTTGTAACCATGAGGATTCCTTCCAACAGAGACGACCACATCTGGGAGGTCCTGGGTCTTCATCACCTCTCCTATCAAACTCTGCTCCATCATCCTTGAGATGGAAAACAAGGAAAAGATTTTGAAGAAGAGTAGAATAAATTCTTCTTTTGCTTTAACAAATATTAACTGCTGCTCACCACTTGAGCTTGTCCTTCAGATAGGTGACGGTCATCGCAGACTTTATGCGGCTCTTGACAGACATCTGCAGAGAAGTGCGGTATTTCTCAAAGAGGAAGTCCCACCCCTCTGGTGCTCGTGCTCCAATCACAAACACAGCCATAGTGATGTCAACAGGGAGGCTGCGAGAAGAGGGATGGATTTTACTATTTAAAACATTGTTTGGTAGTGTACAGTCTTTATCTTCAAATGCTTAAAAATGCCTGACCTCATGGTGCCATCTGAATCCTTCCACTGGTTAAAGAGCTTGGTGGCTTTGGCTACACATGGAGGATGATTCCTGACGCAAGCGAACAGCAGCAGGTAACTCCTCAGCACTCGCTCAGACACCGAACCGGAGTCACTCCATTCTTGACGATCAATCAGATCCCGGAAAAGATCCACAATGTAACCCTGAGGCACAACAAACGGAGTGTGAAATGCCAATGTGCCATACAGTCTGCTAGGCTATGCTCACATCGGATTAAGACTGACCGATAATCTCCAGGATCACTGTAAATATGGAAAACCTAATATTTGTGTGACAGATTTGCTACTCAGCCAACTGGATTTTCTGCTGCTTTTTTCTACTCCTTTCTAGCCCATCCAAACGATGGATGGCCAAGCACATCGATAATTGCCTGTGTTGGTTAAGATATCAATACAAGTACCTCAACTGCTCTGGGATGTTTTCCTCAAATCTGCATAAATTCCCAATATAAATTTGTGGTTTTTGCACCTCAACCATCAGTTTCAGACTTGCTTTAGGGCAGGGGTGTCAAACTCAAGTCCTCAAGGGTCACTGTCCTGCAGTTTTTAGATGTACCACAGGTGCAAAACACTGGAATGAAATGGCTTAATTACCTCCTTCTTGTGTAGATTAGTTCTCCAGAGCCTTGCTAATGACCTAATTATTCTATTCAGGTGTGGTGCAGCAGAGGCACATCTAAAAGTTGCAGGCCAGCGGCCCTCGAGGACTGGAGTTTGAGATCCCTGATCTAAAAGTTTCAGGACAGTGGCCCTCCAGGACTGGAGTTGACACCTGTGCTTTAGGGGAACACACCATCAGTATACTCACCACTCTATCAGATGCAGTTGAAAGCATTTTCTCATTGTGCTTTTTTAATGCTTCGCACAGCTGAGAATGCTATACTGTGCAATAACTTTACTATGGCCACAGCACTCAGTGTTCTCATCTTTACAGGTGCATTCAGGAAGAACTGTGCTTATGAATCCAAAATCTGCATGTTTTTTGAAGTCTAATTTTTTTGTACTATATTCATAATATGTTTATTTTTAACTAGCTTGTCTACAGCAATAGTTTAATTATTTTACAAACCCTATGTGATTTTCCTTGCATTTTTTTCTTCTCTTTATTTATTGTGAATATGATGCCAGAGCTTCTTTTTGACATAATGATGAATACATTTCACATTTTATAAGCAGCCAGAAACACTCAAAATCCCTCTGTCTCCCAGTGACAGGAATGTATGCACAGTTTGGAGTTGTGTGTACATTTCCCTTGCTTGGAATTTTACTTAACAGGGTGTGATGCATATACCAATCTCTATGTATAAGGTCCCTATTGTTTAATTCTGAGTTGTTTCTTCAGCTACTGGGTCGTTTTGTTGTAGATAGATTGGTGAACCCCCGCACTCAAGGCATCCGAATGCCAAAGGTTACAAAAAATTAGGTTACTTGGAGTGAGGTCAGTGGTGTCAGAGACATGGCAGGAGGCCAGCGTGGCCGCTCCTTTAAGTTCTCTGGTGATCAATCAGTGCATTTGCAGTGGGCCACACGTCATGGATAAGAAACCACTGCTGCTGCTATCAGACTCCTTTACACTGAGGAACTCATTCAACCTTAGGGTGTGCACTGCATTCTTGGTACACCTTAGAAGACCAGATGGTTTTTGAGAGGACTAGCTGATTTTTAGTGTCGTGGTGTGGTCTTAGTCTGGTGCAAAGGGGTCCTTTAACTGTAACTCAACATTTTATGTACTTGTTTTTTATTCAAGCTGACACAAAAATATGTTTGGTTCCAGGCATATTATAAAAGTCATCTTACTTTCATCTGATTTTCCAGAACTGTCATGTCTCTCTTCTCCATCAGTTTGTAAAGAGGCACAAGCTCTCCGAAGCCCTGGGTCACAGCCATGATCTGAGTCTCTTTGGAAAGATACAGAGACAGATCCAGGGCCGTATCCAGCCTCACCTTCCCGACACTGAAACACGCACAGGAGAACGAGGTTTATACATTCCCACTGAACTGATATACAAGTCTACAATAGTTTTGTTCTATTTCACCAATAAGATTATGTTTCAGATAAATGTTATTTATCTTAAGTGTATGCATTATTAAAATATAACCAATTTTTGCTTTGCATTACTAAACCCAAATATTCCAACACCACACTAAATTGTTCCAGAGTGAGACAGACCTGACCAGCTGGAAGACGTTCTGGATGAGGCTGGCCCGGTCGTTCCCAGAGAGAGCCGTGTGGTTGTACTGCAGCAGTTTGATGATGGAGTTCCAACCTTCACCAGCATAGTGGACCATGTAATAGCCACTCATGTTGACATTAAACTTCACCCAGTCCACTTCCTCCGGCAGGTAGAGCACATCTATGTACATGGCAAGGAGCACAACCACAGTTTAACTGATGTGAAGTTTTTGCACATGGATGATGAGTATAAATTTAAACCTCACCAGTCTTTGTCTTGAGAAGGAAACGATGAACTGTGTTGGAAGCACTGGTCATGTACGTTAGTGGAATCTGCCACAGGAATCTGACACATAACGCAAATGAAAACAAGAACCATTAAATAAAGAACCAGAACTCTGAGGATTTAATACAATATAATAGTGTTAAACCATCATTTAAAGAAGGAATGTCAGCAAACTCTAATAATGTATATTTATGTGTTTCATGTCTATTACCCTTCAGTGAGCGAGGGATCATCTGTCCTCAGGAAGCGCTCCTGACTGAGTCTGACCTCCCGACCTTTGACCTCTACTGTGACCAGTGGGAAGCCCTCCTGCAGTGTCCAGGTGTCCATGATAGTCTTGACATCAAGCTCATCATCAGAGTACCACTTCTAAACATGGACGACCACATATCACATTTAGATGCCTGATGAATTACTTCAATTCTTTAATATAACTCACAACATACTTCTTATATCTAAATTCAAATCAGTACTTAAAATATTTATAATAACTGGAATTATGAGAAATAAGGCTTGATGAGAGAACCAAGTATATCTATCTAATATGAATGTTATTATGAAAAACTGGGTGTTTTCTCAACACGGTTACCCAACAGAGTAAATGTTTTTGAAATTTTCAGAATGAGAATAAACATCTGCAATTAAATATTAACCAATTTGAGGCATTCTGAACATCTTTAGCAGGAAAACCAGGAATGGTGGATTTATTCTGTTGCTCTGTAGAACCAAGCAGCAAAACTCACAGAGGATCCAGGCTGGAGTTTGCGTTTAGAGCAGAATTCTGTGTGTTTCAGTCGACCTTCATCCAGAGCATCTGAGCTGCAGATCTGGTGGACATTTAACAGAGAATAAAAACACATATCAGAAAAGACAACATCAAAATAACAGCAAGAATAAAAAAAGAAATTAAAAAGACATTTCTCAGACTGCATGAAGAACGACAACTAATGCTAAAGTGTTCAACTCATCCACCGGTTGACGCCAAATTTTAATGTGGTATTTATATAGTAACAAAGTTTACTTAGAGATTAATTAAAGACGACAAACGCAGTAAGGATCCGATTTTAACTCACATCAGTCAGGCTCTCCCACAGGTGGCTGTTCACAGTGTTCTGGTAGCTGTAGCGCTTCAGGTATCGGATGATACCGATCTCAAAAACTTCAGGGCTCAGGAAGTCCCGCAGCATGTTCAGGATACATGCCCCCTGAAAACATACAAGCACAAACACAGTTAGCAAGAAAATAAGCCATTCAATGAGGATAATGTCAAGTTAAGTTATTTCACGTGTCCTTAAATTAGAGATGTATCAACTGAAGTTATGTGACATATTTCTGATCTCTGGTTTTTGCAATGATTTGACCATAAAGCACATATTTGGATTGCTTTTTAGTATTTAGAAGACAACATAATGTCATTGATACTTTTAAAAACAAAGACAAATTTTTACAAAGCTGAAATTTAAACTGGCTGTAGCGTCTTATATTTGGGTTTAACATGGTTAGCTAGCATTACAAAAACAGTGAGTAGATTCTAGTAAATGTGGATCCTTTCCTGGACTCTGAGATTCCCATAATACCATCAGCCTTTTCCAAGACAAACATAACAGACAAGGGTGGAAATCTCAAAAAGACAAAACAAAGTAACTCTGCAATACTACTTTCAACCTGCTTATTCTGAAAGTTTTTTTTTTCTTGCAGCCTTTATTTTCCTCAGACATGTCTTGACACATTGTTGAAAATACAGCTTCCATTTAAAAGAGTCCTCTTACCTCATTAAAGTATTCACTTATCAGGTAAAATTTTAGTCAGTTAAGTCAGCAGACTTAAAACAATTTTTAAAAAAATCAGCTGATCTGTCCAGATCTTCATTAATAACGTTCTAGCACCTTGCATAATCACAACCCACAATATCTAATGCTTAAATCTTTCAGAATACACCACTGACCTTGTCATAAGACACATCATCAAACATCTCCTGGATCTGTGTGGGGTTTTCCACTGGTGTGGAAACTGGATGAGACGAGCTCAGAGAGTCTACCTCCATTGCCTCAAAACACTTGCCCAAGAAGAAGTCATCCTAAGATAAAGATAGCATGGAGAAATTTAGTTTGAATTAAACTTGAAGATCAGAAACAGAAGAAGGTAAAAGATACAATAAGTTTTCTAAGTTGGGATCTCACCACATGAAGCTCTGGGTAGGTAATGTCGAGGGAAATGAACTCCATGAACTTAGCAAAACCTTCATTTAGCCACAAGTCATTCCACCACTCCATTGTCACCAGGTTTCCAAACCACTGGATAAATCAGTGAAAGGGTCAAAACTGATTTAATTCACCCGTAACCTCTTGAGGAGCAATAAAGACTCAAAGTTAACACATACCTGATGAGCGAGCTCATGGGCAATGACTTTGGTGATGCCCAGTTTGTCAGAGGCAGAGGACCTGTCAGGATCAAAGAGAAGGCCAGTCTCTCTGTAGGTGGTCAGACCCCAGTTCTCCATTGCGCCAGACTGGAAGTCCGGGATAGCAGCCAGGTCTGCAGGGAACCACATAAAGCAGGAATCAAATGTGGAACATTCCCCTGCTGACAAATTGATGCTTAATTCTATCTAAATTAGTTTTAACATTTATAATGATTCCTGGCAGCATTGATATATTCTAAAGATGGATTCATCCTAGAATCAGCTGGCATGCACCAGAGACCAAATAACAATGTACAATGTGTTTTCACTAACCCTGTTTGGGAAGTGGATATGGGATATCAAAGTAATCATCATAGAAGTCTAACAACTTCACTGCAGCATCCAAAGCAAAGGCCGTCTGATCGATCTTCTCTGGTACAGCATAGACAGAGATCTAAAGGCAATCAAAGTAAAATAAATTATTACAAAACTGTTTGAGTGCAATAAAATATGAAACAACTTGGCCAGCACCATGAATGAAGTCTCACCTTAACTCCATGCTTAGTTGTTTTGCTCACAGACAGGAAGTCAGAGACGATGTAAGCCACCAGGTAAGTGCTCATCTTTACGGTTGTGTCGAAGTGATCCTCAAGCAAACCGCCTGGCAACTCCACTGTTTTAACCTGCGAATAGAAAAAATCTCTGCTTTTATTTTACAGTTGGTCATGTTACAGACACAAAATGTCATGCATTTTCTTTGTAGCCTTTCTAACTTAGTAATACATTTTTAATAAGCAAAAATCAGGAAAGTGTGACATGCATTAGTATTTGGCTGCCTTGAGTCAATACTTATACACATCTAAACAACTCAATTATATCTCTGGCTGTATGTTATGATTTGTCGTCCTACTGATAGCTGGACCTCCATCTCTAATGTCAAAACTCAGGGTAGACGGTTACTTAACTCCATCAATTTTCTAGGTAACTGAAAAACGTCACTGTTCCTGCTGAAGCATGCCTACAGTATGATTTTGTCACATGTCACAGTGGGGAAGGTGTGTTCAGTGTGAAGTGCAGTGATAGTTTACCACTACATGTTGCATTGTGCATGTAGTCAAAATTAATAAATAAATATATTTTGGTCTTGTCTTTCATTTTGTTTCTTGCCCATGTTGCTTATGGAAAACAGAAAATTAGACTTCTTAAAGATGTTTTTTTTTTTTAAACAATAATTTTCTTGTCCCTCCTTCTCTGATATGTTCATACTCACCTTGGGCATGTTGGAAATGGCAATGTGGCGTGGCTCACGGATGATCCGTATGGTGAAGTTGGCTTTGAAGGCAGGCTCATCAAAACAGGGGAAGGCTCCACGAGCGAAGGTCGCCTCAAACTGCGTAGATGCTATGGCCCTGAGAGATACACGGGTAAAATATACACAACCTTTTTATTTTCAATTTCAGAGTTTTATTCAAAGATTGGCAAGAGCCAACTGGAAGTGTCAGTAATGGTTGAAGATCATATTTTGTGACCTTACCGGACCTCCCCGCTGCTCGTACGGTAGCTGCCTTTGTAGAAACCATGGAAGCTGTCAGATAAGTTTGCAGCAAACTCCAGCTGGACCTCATACTTTCTGCCCTTGGTCAGAACTGATTCAGACAGCAAAGCAAGCTGATGGAATCGAGGGTACTCCAGCACCCGTAGAGGCCGGACACCCTCAGGTGCCAAGAGAACCACATTGGATATGTGCATTTGCTTGGCATGGAGGATAACAATGCTGGTGTCTTCTTTCACATCCAGACTGATGCGAACCACCCCGGTGAAGTCCAGGGAGGTGAGGTTTGGGTGTATGGTTAAGTCATAGTGCAAGGGGCTGATGGTTACGGGAAGCCTCATGCGGTCCCAAGGGAAGGGTTCACCGTTGGTGGCTACAGGAAGCTCTTTGGCTTGATCTTGATTTGGGATTTGAGCTCCAGATGAGGGATGAATAGAAACAAAGAGCACCAGCAGGAGGGGAAACATGGTGGCAAGGACAACAGGAAATCCTTTCACCTAGAATATTATTAAAAAGAGCAAACATGCAGAATTTAGTTTAAATTCATAATGATTTCGCAAAGTAAATTATCACAGTTGAGCAGTTTAATCAAATAACTGCAACACAAGCACATTCACGGACAATAGCAGGGAAGACATGAGCACAACAGTTTCGATTTTACCAAAACCTTCATTCATTTGTAGACGCCAAACAACTAGAAGAATATATATTTCACATAAAGGAAGAACCTGTATGATCTTACAGCTCCAATATTGATCATTATTAAATTTAAAAATGTAACATTCTTCCACCTTACCATTTCGCCTTCTCCTCGCAGTTTGTCAAGAGTGAAAGTGAAACAAAAGCTGGAGGAGGAATTGTATGCAGAGCAGGAAACGGCGGAGAGCTGCCAGCAGTTAGTTCCGTGTCACAAACTGAGAAGCATCCTCGGTTTTTAAAATGCAATGCTTTCCCACCTCTGTAATTCAAACCAACACAGCCCAGAAACTGCGGGGCATGACAACAACCCGCCTAGTTTTATCCCATTAAAACCTTCACAGTAAATAAATGTGGGCTAAAACTTACTGAATCATTGCATTAAAGTCCCTAAAGATACCAACGGAAACACGAGCATAATTTTCACCGGGACACTCTGGGAAAGGACCAGGAAGTCCAACGTATTTACGACTAAACTAATTCAGACCAGCAGAGGGAGACATTGCTTAATTTTAAAAGGAGTCAAGAGACGCAAATTCCTCTTGCCAGAAAAAATCTACAGATAAGTGAAAACTAAAAAGTATCTTATAACTTATAACCATTTAAATAAGCAAACCTAAATATGACTAAATACACTTGATATTCAGTGGAATGAGGAAACTTGTATTAATTCATTATATAATTTAGAAGGACTCCAAATTAGTCAGTCTCTTAAATAAGACAATGCACCAAACTGAGTATTTTTCTAGTAGGAGAAAACAAGTCCATTACTTATTCCTACAGGAGACATTTTAGGAGACATGGCAGGCTGTACAATGTTCTAAAGCTTGCAGACCATAGAGTTGATAATAAAATAATAAAAGAAATATCATGAAATAATATTTTATCATCTCAGAATAATTAATACATTATAAACTAAATAAAAACAAAAATCAACTTTTGCGAGTGGATATAAATGAAGTATTATGTTTACAGCGTGTTACTAGAATATTAGTAACACACTATGAGGAATGCATGAAAAAATAAATAAAATCCCTAAATACTCTAAAAATACCCTTTTAAAATAAAACTTTAGACTATTGTTTAGAAAATACTTCATTGCAACCTGTCCTGGGTCACCAATGAAATGTGATTTTCTTAAGTCCAGCAGGTGGCAGTAAATTTACATGTGAGGTGATTTGCCAACCGTCAACAACGAACGAAGAAGAAGTCAACCGCCGGATATTCCGAGGATCAATATGAAATAAATAATACATTTAGGAGGTTTTTGACTTTAACTTTCAATAATTGCTGGGATTATTACACAGGGACTAAATGGGTGCATATTATTGCGCCATATGTAATCAGACAACATTCTGCGGGAAGAAGAAACACATCTTTGGAAAAAATCACCAAAGCAGACTCAGAGTCGTTCTACTTAAATTTACTGAAAAGGTGAGGAGCTTAAATTAGCACAGTTTGTGCAAAAATGTTGTTTACAATGTGTCGTGTGTTTTTCTATCCTTTTGCATTACCGAATACTACAATAATAATGCTCTGACATGCCAGACCAGTTGCTAATGATGTTAGCTGCTAACCGTGTTATTGTTTATTATATTTTCGCCTTTTCTCACCTACTTCTGCGACAAGTTTAAGCTATTATTTAACAGTCGTCCCCAAATGTGACATGACATTCAACACAATAAACTATATAATTGTAATGGAGCTACATTCACTCCTATCTTTAAGACTGGGGTCATTTCAATAATCCATATTAATTTGGATGATTATAGTTTACAGCTATTGCAGAACCCCAGATCTGTGAACAAATAAGTGCTCGATATATAATACTCTGTGTTTAAACTATGAGTTTCACTCTTTATTTGAAAAGTATCATGTTTTTCCATACCAGTAGCATTTATTCAGATATTAACAGTGTAATAATGGCATGTGATTTATTTGTGTTGTCAATAGGTAACAGATACTCTTCATAATGAGAGAATTAGTTGCTATATAATGGACTGTATCTAGATTTTAAGTTCCCAATTGGCCTAAATTCCTAATATTATTTTGGACTTAAGTTTACAACTTAAAAATCATTATATTTTCATAATAATGTGAAAATAATAATGTGTTGACACTATTTTTGCTGCATTACATTTCCAATCAAATCGAATATGTTGAGTTTTAAAAAATAAAACTTTCAAAGTCATCAAAATATGATTTTTTCTTTTTCATAATTCAACCATTACAAAGGTAACTTTGAATACCTATTTACCGTTTTGTGTTTTGATTTAAGTCGTCAGTGAAAAAGGCATTATGGCTTTAATCAGTGCTCTGTACCAATTAAACACTTTTAAAATTCTTCATTTTTCAATAAATGGATTAGCTTGTTGTTTTTTAACAGTAATCTTAATTTCCTTCTGTTCCATGACTGTCCCATGATGGCTGTCAGGTCAAAGAAGCTCGACGAACCCTTAAAAGACCCCAAGTGGAAAAGTTTGATTGCACTCAGCACAAGCAGAAGTTCTGGTGCTACTGCTGTGGTCTTGAAGTTGAACGGGACGTCACAGATGACAACATGACAGTGATGTATGGAGGCTTATTGGAGCACATGGCCACGTACGTCTTTTATGGTTAACTTTTGTATTTAAGTTCATTTGTTCTTTTCCTCTGTCTTTTCTACAGATTTTGTCTTTTGTAAAGGAGCAAATAGATTTTTAGTCTGCCCAAATATTTAAAAATGTTTAGCATTTTGAAGTTTATATTGGAGAAAATGAACATTTAAAATACATGTAGAGGACTTAACGAACTTCTTTCAAATGTAGAAATCAGGATATATGTAATTTTAAACTGTAACTAGATCTGGGGATGACAAATCGTTAAGTCGAAACACTGGGTATTAAAAATCTCAAATACTTTTCATTCCAGACGAGAACACAGAAACAGTACTTATAAGTTTTGGTGGGACAACAAGGCTGACCCCAAGCTTAGAGATAGAGTCTTAATCGCAGAGGAAGAAACTGAAAGGTAAGACAACAAGTTTGTATGAAAGAAATATGGATTTAAAATCAGGTAAAATCAATTACATTGTTTGGTTCTTTCTAGGTTTAAGGCTGAAGTGGCAAAAGTTTTGGAGTCCTTTGTGGAAAAGGAAGACGAGTATATTAAGCAGGTAATGAAAAAAACATTTTGAGTTGTACTTTTGTTATCTTTCTTGAGATTAAACCAAGAAACATCAGCTGTGTTCTTACATAATTTCATTTGCACACTTTCTTTTTAAATTGATCTTTCTTGAATTAACTTATGCGCTAAAGTTATTTCAGTCTGCACTATGTTGATAGGCAATGAGGCGTGACAGTGTGCAGTGAATGCTAACGAACAGTACTGTTTTTCTGCTTATCTTTCCATGAGTGCAGCAAGCTGATGTTATCCGGGCCCAGGAAAAGCACCGCCAGGAGGTCTTCCAGTGTCTTTTAGAGGTTTGTTTTCCAAAGATGCAGTGGCAGTATCCATCACTGTGGCCTTGGCTGGTATTTTTCTATGTAAAAAGGAAAATCCCTTTATTTTCCAGCTGAATGTTTAGTCATCACAAGAGGTAAACAACATTCGCCGAGAGATTATTTATGAGATTGGGTTGCACAGATTTAACTAGCTAGGATTTTAACTTATGCAAGTTGTAATAAACTAAAAGCTATTTGGAAATTCAAGTCGAGACATGTAATGATATTGCAGAGTAATTTACCAACTGATTGACATGATATGGAAAGAAATGTTGAGTGGAACTTGCAGGACAGAAAAAAAAGATTAAAAAGCAAAATCGGTTATGAATTTTAACAGTTTCAAGGCAAAATGTAGTAAAGAAATTTAAATAAATGGGTCTAGTCTTTTATTTAATAACTAAACTATATACTTTAATCCATCTGAACAAATACATGAAATAATTGTAAAGTTTGTTTAAATATTTAAAGCAGCTTCAAAAATATCACTCATCATTTCTCATCAATCTTTGCACAAATATTTTCAATAACTACTAAACTTTCTTCACCGTACCTTCTACCACTTTTCCTATCACCACACATGCAAAAAGCCATGTTTTAATTATTTTTTCCTCTTTTTTTCTAATTCAAACTTTTCACCTTGTTTCATATTTTATGTTTGGGTTGTATTTTATTTTTGATTTAGATTTTTTCACCCTTTGTCAGTTAACTATACACTGTAGACATAAAGAAGGTATTAGTCGATGGTTTATTCAAATATATATGGCCCAAAATTGTTTAATGATAAGAGAAAACTGAAGTTAAGCATTATTAGATGTAAGATATCCTCTGTGAACCCATGTTGGCTTTTCCTGAATCAATATCAGCCCAATGAAGAGCGGGAGTTATCCAATGGACCCAGCAGCACCGATCCATTGGTGGAGGTTTCTGTCAGGTAACGCTGTGTTGACATAAAACAATAAAGCATTTTATGTTGTCATTGATTTCACTGTGAGTGATGTTTCTGTTTGGTACTCATCGTCTTGTCTGGGAACCAGTTCTCAGTTTCAGTCTCAAGTGTCGGAGCAGCAGGTTGGGAGCAGGTTTGACCCGATTATTGAGGCGCCCTGGACACTTGCAGGACGAAACCTGACTTTTATTGGTTATCAGGTAAACTCGCAGCTTTTTTATGAATCTTTGAATGCTTATATGTTTGTATTATTTTTTTCACTAATTTGGTGCAATGCAATAGTTAATCTTTTTTTCTCTTTTGCAGGATTCATCAAGCAGTGGAAATGTGCATACGGGTAACTTCTTGTTAATTCTTTTGCTTACTTTCACAGTGAGATTATTTGTTTAATTATTTGTTTTAATCACAATTGTAGCACTAAGCAATGCTGTAACACATATTTCTAATTTTCACTTCTGAGATCCGTTTCCACACAATGTAGTCAAGCACAATTTTGGAAGGATGGACATATTGACCTTATGTTTGACCACAATTTAATCTATTTTTTTTTCCATTTTTCCTCAAAATTCTATCCTGGTGTATGACGGCTGTAGCTTGGCTGAAATTGGGATATCAACAGAAAAATTTCCCCAAACAAAGCAGGAGAACTACAGCAACATGACAGAAAATATTTGGTGTTGAAATGTCTCAACATGAACGAAATTCTGCAACAGAGCTGTGTATCTACAAATTCCTGTAAACCTCATTAATCTGAAGCAATGTTGTAAAGAAAATGACTCAACATTCCTGCACAGAGGCTGATACAAAAATGGCAGCTTTAAATTGGGCGGGTGCACAAGCTTTTGAATCATTGATTTTCATTTTTTGACAGTGAGAAAAACTTTATTTTTGTCTTGACTGTATGTTCTGACTTATCTATTTTTAATTTAATGTTTTGCTCTTCACACATGGTGTGTTGTTTCTCTAATAGGTTTGAGTGTAGCTCAACAGCTCAGCATTGCATTGTGTGTGTTGCAGGAGCCGTTCCACCTTGGCTCCAAGAAGATCCACTAGAGGGGCCGTCCGGAGCAGCGGCACAGGCTGAGATCGGCCCGTCACTCCAGGAGTTCCTCAAGCAAAGTATCTTAGCACATGCATTGTTTGCTGTACAAAGACCAACTAGTTATTCATTCAGATTTATGAGTAACTTTTGTTCTCTAAACAGTTTAACTGCATACTCCAGACACATCAAAGTACTGTGTAACAAAAGGTTCATTATCTGTCTTTTTTCCAGAGGAGCAAGAAAAACTAAGGAAACTTCCTCCGAATAGAGTGGGAGCCAACTTTGATCACAGCTCTCATACAGACGCCAACTGGCTTCCCTCTTTTGGTAGAGTGTGGAACAGTGGCCGGCGCTGGCAGTCCAGGTAAGAGCCACAATGGGAAAAGAATTGCCACTTCTGAAGAACATTGGAGATATTTTTAGGGAAAATAAGAAACCATTTGGCAAAGCTGTATTAGTTATAAGTAAGAACATTTAGTTCCTTCAATTTGGAGGTCCAGACAATTGTCACAACGGACAATTGAAAGCAATACAGTTATATTCATAATAATAGCAGTGTGTTTAAAAAGGTGAGTAAACCTCAAAATTCTTCAAATAAATTGTGTTTTAATGAACACAAATGCATTTGGGATACTGCACATTCTATTTCAAATCAAAAAAGTGGAAAAAGTAATTGAATATTACAATATTTTACAGAAAGTCATGTTAAAAAATAGCAGTTTTGACATCTTTCTTTACAAACTCAAAAATAAACTAAGAAATGCTGGAAGATTCATCTTGCTTTAGAATCATAAACTAATATTTAGTTGCATAACCATGGTTTCTGATAACTGCGTCACATCTGTGGTACATGGAGTCAGCCATGTTTTTACAAGTGGATACTGTGTAGCTGGTGAATCCTTTGCTGTCATCAGTGGTCATATGGCCGTTCATAAATAAGCACAGACTGTTGTGTTTTGCAATATGCTTATATGGTGAGTGTGTTACAGCATTGCTTAGTGCTACAATTGTGATTAAAACAAATAATTATTTATTTTCTTTAATTCCTGTTCCTTTGGTATATAATAATCAATTGTCATTTTACATGAAGCTGTAGTTCTAATGATTCAATTGTTAGTTTTCATGCTCAAGCGTTGAAGACGTCATATTTCTAATTTACATTCCACCCATGAGGTTTGATGTTAGTGTGATTTAATACAAGCTGCTTCTAAGCTCTGTGAGATGGATACATATGCAACATGTTTTTAAATAGATAATGAGGAACACTGCATTAAGTTTTTCTTCAACAGCTTAATGTTTTACTCAGAATCTGCTGGTCTTACGTAAATCAGCTGACAAGATGCTGAAAACCTGATTCTTACAGTCTAAGGAAGAGTTCAAGTTTACATTGTCTAATCCAGTCTCACCTTAACATCTTAAAGTCTACACTGTTAGGAATTTATTATTTTTTGTCCCCAACAGACACCAATTCAGACAAGAGGAGGGGCAGAAGAATAAACAGAAGAGGAAGCGGGAACATGCCACCAGCGGATCAAAAACAAAACCAGCCAAACAGCCGCCCAGTTCTGATATTTAAAACTTGATTCCATGCATTAGTACTAAGGTTTGGAATTATGTTTTTATGTGTTAAATTGGTTTTTATGCAGAATTTTTGTGAAGCTTTCTTGCAGTGTAGAAACCAATAAAACACTCCACCATTAATGAGGACATGTGCCCTCTTGTGCTGTATAGTTACAATTTACATAATGAAAAGCCTGAGGAAGGTTAATTTTGTTAGTATTGAAATTGCATTTGAAAATTCATTTTATGTTAACAGAAGTTGTGCCTCATGCTTTGCCCTACAGTTGACAGAAAACATTGTTTTAAGGTATTTTTATTCCAGTGAACAGCAGGGGGCATGAACAATCCAAATGAGACTGCATGTTAAAAAGTTAACAAGATATCAGTCCTGTTTTTATTATGAATGGAGCTTTACCTTTTTTAGCATATGTTTTCTATTTGGCCAGGCTGTAACCCTATAAATGATGAGCTTTCACCCCCGTTTTCAGATCATGTTATGGAAAGAATTACGAGAAAAGTGGAGCAAAGGCAAATGGGTCACTTGTAGATGAATGACTGCTTTTGAATATGCAGTGTGTGGTGTTCCACTTCCCTATGCTAAAAAAATACAGCAAGCAGCCTTTTAAAGTCACCATAACCTGTCAAGAAGGAAGTTGTTTTTGTGTCACATTTTCAGTAAAGTAAAAACACATTTCGAAATGTAAAAAAGACAAATGAAAAGAAATCATATTGGGGTTTCTTAGGATATTTGTAAGCATAGGGTTTATATATATAGTCTGATTTTCTGTTTAGAAATAAAAGTAATTTTTTCACAGTGACATTTCAAATGTGGTTCCACTTCAAGTTAGAGTATTCTACTGGGTACGGTAATTTGGAGCAGGAGGGCTCTGTTCAGTATTTTGTTTCTTGAACTGCGCTCTTCTGGTCAGAGATCTCAGAAGTTATTTATGTTTTCAGACTTTGTCTTTTCATAACTTCTCTTTGAGCTTCTCTTGACCTTCTCATATTCCTTTGTTACGTTGCTGCTGCTTTGTAGTGCTACGTCTCTCACGACTGCCCTCTTTTCTACTTTGTCCACAACCACAATGTCCAATGGGCGAGCCATTACCTGTTAGTGTAGATTTGGACTTCAGGGATCTGACCTTTATCCTTCGATGCTAGTCTCTAGACGGTATATCACACTTCGACTGCATTTGACACAGGTACACCTGTTCAGTTCTGTTACCAAGAATAGCAACTCAATACATTTAAGCATGCAAATGTGATAAAGATGACTTACTGAATTTACAACCAACCATCATTAAATTTTATTACCATAGAAACAGCTGACTTTGAATATGTAATGGCTGTTAGTGTTAGATGGGCTGGTCTAAGTATTTCAGAAACTGCAGATTTCCTGAGATTGCACCATCCTACCTTGTATCACCAACTCATACTGGCAGGAGTGTGGTAATAGCCACTGCCAGTGGAGAAATATTTTCTTGACACACTTTGAAGCCTTTTAATATCAATCAAGTATAGTCTAAACATCACAGTCAACCAAGGTTTGTTGTAAACCATACCAGAACCCTTTATAAACACAGTACCTATCTTTAATTGGTACCTCCAGCCAGCTAATCTGACATGTTAAAGTGCTAAAATCTTGAACTAATTTGTTAAGAACAGTGAGTTCACCATAATCCAGTGGCCTACACAGTGACCAGACCGGAAAAGCTCAGATGATTCTGCGGTCTTTGGGTGTTTCAGAGATGAGTATAAATACATATGTGTACCTGGAAAACAGTCTGGACTGGAGATGCAACAGTAAAGCTGTCTACAATAAGGAACAGAGCATAGTTTAATTCTTCTAAAAGCTTAAGAATTTCAGTATTTGTAGTAAAATACATCTCATGAGTGTCTTCAGAGGCTGCTTTAGACTCACTGTGTTACAGACACAGTTCCTTCCTGCCCACAGCTGTCAGCATCTACAATTGTTTGAAGAAAGTCGTATGAGGAGTTACAACATTTAAATTTCCTCTGGGCATAATAAAGTATTTTATTATAGAGCACCTTTACGGTTTGGCGAATGTGCAAGTGAAAAATGTGCGAGGAATATTTGGGACACCTTGCTGAATCTATGTTACTAATAGTTAAGGCAGTTATGAAAGCAAAATGGAGTCTAACATGATACCAGCAATATATACCTCAGTGATTCTTGAGAAGAGGGACAAAACAGGTCCTATGGATAAAGCACAAAATTTGAATAAAATATACACAAAATATAATTCTTTCAAATATCTGACTAAACTAACCTGGGCCAGGTGAGCACAACAATGTATGTTTTCCTGGTGTTTGCTGAATATTTTTTATTTTAAACATTGTAGTAGGAAGATGGTGTCTTTAAAATCCTTTATACTGAAGCAGAACTCAATATATTATAATAGTTTAAAACAATTAAAGGAATACTAAGATAATATATTATGACAATTAAGTATAAGTATTCAAATAAATAATTCTAAAAGTATCAATAAATTGAAATTAAACATAATTTTTATATATTTTCCAACTCAATTGAAATTTGTCCCAAGTTTTTGTCAACACCATCAGACATAAAAAGAATGCAAAAAGATCAGGCATTATTGGGAGCATCAAAACTTCTGAGGACCCCATGAGCTCTTCCTTTCTCTTCCTTTGCTAAGAGGGCTAAGCAGCTCTGGTAAGCTTATTTTATTCTTTAGTTTTTTCTTCTGTTTTATTCCTAAGTTGCTCGTCACAACCATGATGTGTCAACACCATAACTGACAATTTACAAAACTTTGATGACATTTTGTGAAATAAATGCTTAATTTTAGTGTACTGTAAAGATTTCATGGACCTGATGAGCTACAATATGGCCTCCTTCAGAATAACCATATAAACTGAGGTAGTTTGGCATTTTGTCAATTTCGTCAGACGTCAACTCCATCAGAGTTTTTAACTGACAGTGTGACTCTTTCAGTGATAGTGTTGACAAATCTCACTTACATGTGCAGTTAATTCATTTTAATGTATTTTACATAAATGGCATTACTTCACATGTATCCAGTATTTCATTTTACTCACTAGTTTGTCACCACCTTCAGTTCTGTGTCAACTCCATCATGCACTGTCAACTCTGTCAGGTGGACTTTATGTTGTTTTTTGTTTTAAATAATATTTCTTTTGTTTCTTGAGAAGCAAGAAACTGAAAACTGAGTAAAAATATCACTAATAGGGTCATTAAAAAATAATTTTATATTTATTTTTGTCAGATGGTGTTGACAAAGTTCTGGGTCAGATCCATTAAAAATGTAGTTTTCAAAAAAATGTTGCACCTGCACCTTAGCATCTTTACATTTCCAAAACATTATTTGTCATATTTGTATACATAAGCTTGAGGAATAATAATAATTTTAAAAAATTGGGAAAATTTAAACCCATTTTGTCCCACTTCTCTAGCATCACTGACCTAATAAAGTGGTCACGTCTGGTTGAGCTGCTTGGCAGCTGTAACTAGGCATTTGACACCAGGTTGTTTGTAAATAATGGTAATAAAAAACTAGGAATTAAAACAATGAGCTTGTCAAGAGTTTAATGAGACAGGTGAATGAATGGATTTAGATCAGAAAACGTAGAGACTTCTATTTCAAGTCGTGCTTGCAGACCTTTCTCTTTTATCTTTTCCTTCACATGGCAGAAGAAAATAAAGCCCCAGTGTGCTAACATGGGCGTGGAATCACTTCTGCTGCAAGGCACTATAGGGATACATGTAGCTGATCTATTCTTAGCTCTGTGAAAACATGGCTCTCCCTAATTCAGTGCAAATGGGAGGAAAAGAAGGGGATTACCACTCAGTTTGATACAGTGAACGGTCACTGTCATTGTGGCTGTAAGATATTTGTACGTTTAGGCCACGTATCGTTGCCGATTAACTGTCTCGTCCTTCCTTATATGCAGTAGGTAAATGTTAAATATCAAAGGATTTAGTGTGTATCGAGGGTTCAGCATAAAAGCCCTCCTGGCTTTAAAGACTGGGAGGGGAGAAACGCACGTGTAGTGGGTGGAGGTTTAACTAATCGACAAGCCAATCAAAGAGCAGTATTTTTGAATAAATCTGCATGCTTTAAAAAATTGGTAGTGGCTGTATGTTGATTGGGTCAAAGGACCATAAGCAGCCAATCGGATAAATGGCAAAAGCCCAGCTGGCCGGCAAGTCCCGCCTTCCGCGTAGTTGTCAGCGAACCCCGGAAGTGTACCTTAAAGAGACAGGAGAAATTTCAGGCTAAGGTTACAACAAGGAAAACAGCTGCGAATACCCACACAAAACAAGAAGACACAGATATAGAGGAATGGACGTAGCTTCGTAAAGCAGCAAGCGACTTGTGTGAGAGGACGAGACTGAATGTATTCGAGTATTTTGAGCCGTCACCTCCGCTGCTGAGACGGCTAACTTCTGGCTTCGATTTTCAAGTGGCAACGTTGACGCTGCAGCCAGCAGGGCAGAGATAACAAAAAGGCCAAACTCCGAGACGACAGGAATGCGTCAGTCTTGACTGTCTGGGCTGTGTTTCGTTTCCTGCGTCCACCTTTATTTGGGAGGTTTGTAACCCCAGAATCATCATCATGTTCTTTTTTTTTTTTTGGTAGCCATTTATAACTGCATTATATGAAGCTTTTAGAGTGTCTGTTGGGAAATAAGACAAAAGCTTTTTGTTTTCAACTTGTAATATAGCTCGTTCCGGCTGAAATTCTTCCCCTGTTTATCATCCAGGTTGTCACAGACATCATTCTTAAGAATCAGGTGAAAGAATGACTGGCATCCAGCCAGAGACAGCTGATAACCTAAGAGTAGTTTGCAGGATTAAGAAAGGGGGCGTTCCCCTGCTTTGTCTGTTTTCTCTGCACTTTTTTTATTCGTCTGCATGCACCCTTTGCTGCTATTGATAAAGAAGTGTTAGTCAAAATGTCATTATCTTTCTCTTGGGTGGTGCATTTGTCATGGGAACGCTTGTGTTGATGCATATGCTTTATTTTAATCTTTATACACTCTTGGGTTGTGCATCTGGAGACTAAGCAAATAGGGAAATATCAACAAGCCATGCAAAACAACTGTAAGACAATGCCTCAAGCTAAGCAAGGGAGTTGATGATGATGATGAAGAAGATGATGATGAATGTAAAGTGTGCAGGTCACTAGCACAGCAGTAGGTGTATTCTTCCCTTTGATTGCACTTGGGAGCTTTGTTGCATCATGCACTGCACAGGCTGCACAGGCATTGTTTCTAAAAAAAATCTATCATTTGCTAGGATTTTATTGCATTATTGGAGATCTTATCTCCAATGCACTGCCTCCATTTATATTGATAAGAATGGGTGGATTGCACTTACTTGCACATTATGCACACGTGCTTGCAGACTCACACTGCCTCACCTTTATTGCACACGTGCATGTGGGAATCCTGCAGCTGCCTCACATTCATGCAACCGTAGAGCTATTCATATTTCACACATTCATGCAACCGTAGAGCTATTCATATTTCACACGCATATTAACATAGTGCACACATCCACATTGCAGCAGCAAAGTCCACGCTTTGCACGAAGAGCCCACCCCCACCTCATTCTCCCTCTCTCTGTCTGGGAGAAAGCAGTGGGCTTTGTCCTCAGCTGAGCGTGACGTCATGCAGATATTTGCTGTAACCAACCCTGAAGGCATTGTACATGTTGTTCAGGAGGCCTGGGCCTGGGCTTGTCCTGTGCAAAAACACACACCCAGGAAAGAAACCATAATTGATTCTTGGACGATGCTGCAGGTGAAGATGGTGGAATTTAAAAAATGCAGTCATTTTAAAGTGGTAGAAAGGACAGCAAAATCAGTCACTGTACAAGTGATTGTGGAACTCTGTTGGATGAAAAGAAAGCAAAAACTGCTGTGTTTGTGTACTTTAATGTTCAGCCTGAAGGAGCTGAATTGTATGCTTTTGTACAAACAAATCAGTAAAGAACACTGGGTTTTGTAACCCATTCATGGGTGTTCTTTCCATACTGTTCATGAGGGACCTACTGTGTGCCTTTTCATCTTCATATATGGAACCACCAGTGTCTAGTTAGGCTGTTTAGAGGATTAATGTAATATGATTAGCATAAAACTTACTTGAGGTAGTAGCAATAAAAGCTGAGATTTTTCCTTGATTCTACCTAAACACAACAACAGCCTGCCAATGCATTATGTACCTTGCCTGCAGCTCAGTTACAGTTTCCAGTTTTATTCATGGGCAGGTCAACTGATAATCTGAGACACTTAAGGCACACCATTCATCTTGTCATTTGTGTGTTCACTCTGCCTTTCAGCAAACAGAGTTCATCTCATGCGTAATTGTGTTCTGATCGCATGGTTGCGGTTCATGGCTGTAGCATTCTTTTTCCTAACTGGTGGTGCTTTGTGAAGTGGTGGATACTAAACGCTTTGAGCTGATGAGTGCTTGTCGTCAGCCCTCCAATGAATGTCTACAGGATTTTATGTCAGAGATTACAGATGATTATGTAGGTTGGATCCAATACTCGGCACGGCTCTGGGGTTATATTGATATCTAATGCTGTATGTGTGGCTGTATCTGAATGCTGCTATTATAGAATCAAAATTACTTTTTGTCAGATTTGACTAATAAAAAAGATTATTTTAAAGGTACAAGAAATGGAACAAGAATAAATATGGTTGTTTAAGTATTAACATTACTTTTTTCTGAACTTTCAGCTCACTGAAAATGCACACTATAGTTTAGTTTCCTTAACTCAACTTATCTTTTTTAACATTTTAAATAAACTGGTACATGTGAAGCTTTAATTATTTTAAACCGTGTGTATGGTTAGCTTAATTTTTTTTATCTGGCTTATTATTAAATCTCTGGCAGCTTATTTAAAAAGCAGAATATGTCCTGAAAACCAACAGTTTTCCTAAATCTGTAACTCAATTCTCTGTAGTGTTCATTGAATTTTTTTTATACAAGTAGCTGGACATACTCTGAAGATGTTTAAATTAAAGAAGTGTCACTGGTGTTTCCCTGTGTTTTTAAACCCACCTATTGAAGGAATATTCATAGTCAGACATTCATACATGTAATGTTATTTATCAACCATTTTCTTTACCAAATATGTTAAGTATTTCAGATGTTTTAGTTTCAGATTTCCAAGGCAGCTCAGACATTAAATCCTCCTAATTTGCCCTTATCATGTTAAATTAAGCCATTTTGGCATGTTTTTTTTTTTTCTTCTTTTAAGCTCTTTGTCTCAGCTCAGTCTCCAGTGGCTAGATGCCTTTTTTATTAACTGGACTTAAATCTCAACTGACATTAAGAGGAGATGGCAAGATGACTGCATCACTTGCTGAATTAATCAGCATGGTCTGACATTACAGCCTGAGAAACAAAGGTCTACGATATCCAGCTACCCATGGCTGTCTTCTTAGACTAGCAGAACTTGGGCATGTTGTTCTGAAAAGTTGAAAAGCATTTTCTAAAACATGCAAAGAGGTTCATGGTATGCAATTTTACAGAAAAAAATCCCATATTAGATTATATTCAGTTTTTATATTCTCATAATGACTTCTGTGATCATTTTTTACCTTCTAAAGAAAGAAACACCTTGACTGCATTCGGGCTGTCTGGATCTCTTGCTTTGCAATGCCAAAGTCTCGTTTAAGAACAGTAGGTGGGATGTTGCTTGTGGCCCAAAAAACACATTTTATGTCTGTTTTCAAGCTGTAGCATCAAGACTCTCGAATGTTGGTACTGTTGTTGTATATAAGAAACAGTTAAATACTTTACTTTTTAAGCAGACAGTTAGTTTGACATTGGTTTTATTGATTTTGTTGTTAGTTTGCCTTTTATATTTTGTGTTTCAAATGCATTGTATTCACCATAAAATTCCATATCTGTTGTATGGAAATACAGTTTATTCTTGAAGATTTGATTTACTTGATCAAATCTTACAAATGTTATGCCATGTTAAGTTAATAGCCTTTCATTTTTTGCCCACTTATTAAGTGTTTTTAATAAGCCACTTATTAAAACAGAATGATGGTATCTTGTTACAAAAATGTTAAAGGTCAATCTAATTGTGAGATAATCGTGTTCTACCAAAACCTCTGTCTGGTTGTTATTCAGAGCTTTTAATCAAAAGTGACGAGCACTGTAACTGCAGTTGCTTAGAAAATATAACTAGAAAGTGGTTATTTACTTTCCTGGATAATTATTAATCATAAAATATTAAGATTCACAATTTTAGCAGAATTAGGTGGTAGTGATAATTATAATTTGAAATCTACTGCAGTTTTCAGTTTTCGGTCAATTATAATAATGTTTTCAGGTCTGCAGTTTATTATGATGGTATAGGAAGATCTGTGGTTCACTGTTTAGTGTGGAAGCATTTTGTGAAGGTTTTCTCACACTACTCCTAACTGCCCATTTGCATGTTTGAGTCACCACTTAGAAGATCCTGTGGTCAGTTGTTTTGGTAATCTTTTCTCTTTTTGTTTGAGATAACTCATTACTGCACAGTCTGTGTACACTCTTCATTGCAAGATAAACTCATAAGTTCCAGTGTTTCAAGTTATTTCCTTTTGTTTGTGTCTCTGAAGTAAAATTACCCTTAGTCAATCTTTTGTCATTGTATTTTACATTATGCTCAGTTTTAGTGGATATAAACTCATAGGTTGGGTTTTTTTTAAGTGCTATTGAAGAACACATGTGGTGCGTTACTTTCTGTAGAGCCTTTTATATTTTTAAATAGCTTCTCTATATGTGCCAGAATTAATGAGTAGTTATTGGAAGGTACAAATCTCTGTATTATGTAGGTCAGCAGAGAGCTCATCATACTAAGACTTGTTCACTCAGCCTCTTTCCTGTCACCGTTTTGCTCTCTATACATGTTGACCTTTTTCTTTTATGCTGTCACATGCTCCATTTTTCAGTATTGTATATTTCTGATTCTCACTGTGGCAAACATTAGCTTAATAAAAAAGCTTGACTCTTTGCATAAATAGCTTGTTACTCCATGTGTTTTGAATCAAAAACACATTTGTGACCTTAAAGTAAGAGATCTGAAACTGTGTGTACAATTGTTTCCAGTGTAACTGCAGTTCAACTGCAACTCTCTGTGGAGACTTTGCTGCCAGATCAAACACTGATATTTTTAACCAAAACACACAGTAAGAACTGGAAGAAGCACTTATGGTGGCTGATATAGTGTTCCATTTCTGTACCTCTGATTCTGCAATTTGCATCTGAGCATGATGTCTGGTCCAACTAAGCTATGATTCAAGGACAAAACCTAATTGGATTTGCAAATTAACATGGCTAGGTTAACTACTGTTAGGAATACAAGCTATTAAAAATAGCAAAGATAGAATACAAGCTATTAAAAAAAATTTCTTTGAATTTTTGTATTAAGAACTTTTGCAGCAACATGTTCACGAAATGAGATTGTACAGGGAACCACCCACCTATTCGCGGTTCAGTAATTGAAGATTCACCTACTTGTGGATTTTTCTGTGGGACATAACTCCATATTTCATAGAACATATTACTAAGCCCTGTGGATACCGTGGGTCCACTTAATAGCAATGTGTGTGTGAAAGATTTAATAAAAATTTGTTGCAACTGCAAATAAACTAAACTTTTATTTTCTGATACCATCACCAAGGTGTACATGCAAGTTAGTTGTGGTTGATCACACATTATGTGAGATACTGCTCATTTTCCAGCTCAAAATTCTTACTTTTATGACCTTTTCAGTTAATTTTTCCAACTTGAAAAATTTCTTATTAAAGATGAAATGCTTAACCCATCAAGCTGTACTGATGGATAAGAACTTTCTCTTTTGAATTCCTCGTTTACGTTTTTAAAATGTCTTCTAGTATGACGGTACTTGGAAGTATTGTTATTTGAGCCTATACCAGTTTGAGAACTGGCATAGGCTTTAAGCTTTGGCATAGGATACACTGATCTCCCTGATTCACTTTAACTGACTACTGACAGTTAAAGTGAATAAGATTGATTATCTGTTCTTTGTAGCAACTGTGGTTGTGTTGGATATATTCGGTGGCAACTGGAAAAACACTCAATTTGATATAGATGAGGAAAAAAATGTGCGAGCCAAATTGTGATTGCTGGATGATTTTACATCTACCTTTCACAATGCACAAATGCTGTATTTTTTATATGAGGCTCAACAGCCTGAGATTAGTCAAGGTGGCAATACTGATAGTAATGAAGTAGTCAGATTCAACCTTTGATGAATTTATGTCTTTTGAGTATGCTTATGGAAGCATGGGAAGTCCTGAAAGATCTTCAGGGTATTCCTCTCTCTTCATTTGCATGCTAATTACTGCACTACATCAATGTGTGTGCATTGTAAAGGCTGTTGTGTGTATGTGACTTGTTTCCCCACTGTGTGTCATCAGAGACAGGAAACTGCATTGTTGTTCTGCTGTTGTTTAAGATGTGATGTAAGATGCAGGAGATATGTAGACAACTATTTAGGGGTAAAGAAGAAAGTGGCAGGGAATGTGTGGAAATTGTGAGGGAATTATAGGCATCACAGGTGCAGACAGATGTGAGTCAAACAAATTTGGCTCAATTTTGGTTTTCACAATCTTATCTTGTTGTCTCTACAGTATATGTGGCTATTTTAGTGTACAAGACTCATGACGTTACATCGTTTACCACCAAAGTGAACGATAACATTGAGTAATAGCTCAATACCAGCTTCACATTTAAAACTGTTGGCTTCTTGCGAGGCTTCCTGTATTAAAGTCTTTAGCTCTTTATTCACAGTAGCTCCATATCCATTTTGAGTTTGGTATTTGTCACCTTTATGATTCACTCTGACATTGTACTCACTATGGCTTTTTATGATGCATTTCTTTGAAACCTTATCCTGTTAAATATACAGACATTCATATGACTACAGCTGCTATTTGACCTACTCGCTCACACCCTAAAAGATAAACTTAGGAACAACTGGCACTTGCACTGCTAATTAGCAAAGTAAGTCTGTTTTTCCAACAGACATAAATGACTCAACAAGAAAAAGGTACACATCTGAAAGTTAAACACCTGAAAGTATGTAATCACTAACAAGCTGTAAGTAACATAATATGCCTCTGGGGGGGTTATTTCATGTACTGAAGACGTATGTTCACAAATTAGTTTATCCAACGATAAGTTATTGAGACTCTAATAACTTATCGTTGTCTCACTTTCCAGGTTCAAATTAAGCAAAAAATCCTGCCCTGTTTTCCTGGATGTAGTGCAAAGTAGGTGTGGGTTCAATATGGATTGGTTTTGGTGAAGATTAGAAATTACTGTTTGGGTTAGGCCAGGGGTGCCCAAAGTCGGTCCTCGAGGGTCGGCATCCTGCATGTTTTGGTTCTCTCCCTGGTTTAACACACCTGGATCAAATGATGGCTCATTAGAAGGCCTAAGAAGAACATTGACAAGCTGAAAAGGTTGTTGGTGCCACCAGGGAGAGAACTAAAATGTACAGAATGCCGGCCCTCGAGGACCGACTTTGGGCACCCCTGGGTTAGGCAGTTGACAGTGAATGGACATCTCCTTCAGTGACCTAATGGGATTGCTGAGCAACCTTCTCATTGTAAGTTAAACTGACCTCAGGATTAACCCCCGTCAGACCTTTAGTTGACCTCTATTTTTAAATACCGAGACCAAAATGGATCAGTGGAGTCTACAGACATGCATATATTATTTAATTATAATGAAATATTAGAAAAACTACAATACACAGTGTCATTGTAAAATCCCATATTTAATTCACTCTTCTGCATCTGTCAGTACAATGCTTGGGACACTTTCAATGTGACTCATCATTGTTTTCTGCTCCTAGTACATTTGGGTGTAGAAAACTAATCTGGAGAAAAGTGAACTCATCTAGTTGGAGAAACATGTAATTGTCATGCAGTTCGAATCCATTAATCTATGCAATTGCCCAGCTTCACTGTAGACTCAACCGTCCTTTGCAACATTTCACTCTATAGCCCTCCCAGAAATGTAGTTGTTAATAAGCTTTAACTCTTCTTGTGATATTTCTGATTATCCACTTTAGTTGGTAATCCTCTCTACTGTCCACTTTTGTTGGTAACCATCAGTTGGATTGCTTGGTGAAACGGTGACTATGTGTTGGCAAGACATTGGGCAAGTACTTAAGACTTAATTTTTTCCCCCTTCTCTATCTAAATATCTATTTGGAACATAAGCAAAAGCAATGTGGCACAATCATACAATGCAAGAGTTCCCCTAGCATGAAATTAAAGAGCACTAGAGATAGGTGAAAAGAGAAGCAGCTGAATGTAAAGTGAAGGATTGAGGACTGAGAGGGAAAAGAGATGAGGTGGAGGGAGAGAGAGAGAGAGAGCTTTATTTCCTGTCCTCCATGAATAGGCAGCATATTTTTCTGGAACATTCCTCTGAGCTGGCCGGGCCTGTCACCAAGAATCGGGCTGCCACACTTTTTCCCCATCTCCACATTTCCTCTAACTGCAATTTTTGTGTTACTGGAAATTGTACACAAGTCACTTCTTGATTATTTTTCTTCTACACTGTTTGGTTCCTTTAATTGTTTTAAAGAGCTCTTCTCAGAGAAGAAAGTGGGGGGGAAAAAAAGTCTTGCAGTTAATATTAAATGTAGACTGTGAAAGTCACGTAACTCTTGTGGTAAATAGTTACGAGTCATAAATTAGATTTAAGTAAAATAAGATCAAGTGGATTGCATAAAACTTTTTAAATGTTAGTTAGGGACTTTATTTATAGCAGCACATTGCATGACACTACAGGATATACAGAAGACAAGTTTACAAAATTTCCAAAATCAAACTGTCTTGTGATATGAATTAATTCATATCACTGTGAATTAATTGATTGCTGTGTGAAAATTGTCACACAAGTGGAAGCAGTGTTATCAGGTTTATCTGTGTTAATTTCGGCTAATTTTTACACAAAATGTCTAATTTGGGCAAATTAAACTGTTTATTTTGCATCCAGAGGAGTGCTGAAATCCAACAGAGGTCAAGAGTACATTAAACAAGATTAGGTGAGTCTTTGCATATTTATCACTTGTACCTTCAACCTGTTCTTACCTTCACCAGATCCAGGCAGTCATCACTAGATATTATTAATATATGTATTCAGTTTAGGCTTATATAACTCAATGAGTAATGGGGGTAACCTTAATGTGTTTGCAATGTCAATCAGAATTTGGAAACACTCATCATGGTTATATGTTTGTCATTATTATTATTTGTTCATGTTTATTCATTTCATGTGTTAGTTTAATTTAAATGTAACATTTATAATATGCTACTTTAATCAGCATATTAAAGCAAATTAGCATAGTAAAGCTAGCAAATCTAAGCTTAATTAGATCTCTGACTGCAGGGTGGTAGCAAAATGCTTGCAGTCTTGGTATGTGTGGAATATGCATGAACCAACACTTATGGGATACTTGTCATTCCTTGGCTGCATTAAAACTTAATTCATGACAACAGTTGAGGGGTTCGGCATAGTCCACAAATTTTTGTTTGGATTGATATCTAGACTGTGGGAAGCCAGTACAGCAACTTTTCTGTACTGGCTTCATACAGATATTTTGTAATTTGGCTATGAAATACATCCGTGGTTATGAAACCATATATATTATTTTCTTTAGGATTATTTTCTTGTTGTAGCCCAAAATGAATTTGACAGTGGAAAGAAAATAATTAAATACAATCCTGATCTATGATGGTTTTTGGGTTGTTCAATTCTCTGTGAGGCAGATTTTTGGCTCTTCTTCTAGACCAGGAGTGTTGAAATACAGACTTTAAGCCTTTGTGTCCTGCAACTTTTAGATGTCTCTGATCCAATACACCAGAATCCAATGGCTAGAGTATGAAGACGAGTCATCGGACCTTCAATACAGATGCGTTTATGTGCTGAAGCCACGCATCCAAAAGTTGCAGGACATTGGCCCTCGAGAGCTGGATTGGAAGACCCTTGTTTGAGACCAAACAGGGGTCTCAAACAGACATCTGTTTTTATGCATGTGTTTAAGGGGATCTTCAAACTTACAGTTGTTTCTAAAGACTTTCTAAACTTATACAAGTCTAAAATCGCCTCCTTAGATTTTTACTGATTACCTCAGACCTCTACAAATGTTGTTAAAAGAGATTACAATGGGTGGGTAACAGCATGCAGGAACTTGCTATCCGACAACAGTAAAATTTGATTATGGTATGATGGTGGTTTATAGAGCTTGTTCTGTTCTTAACACAGCTGCCTCACAATGGTAAATTGAGTATCTATGACTTCAAGACCTAGAAAAAAAATTGGTTGTTTCTTTAAAGATATGAAATGGATATTTATTAACACATGAGATCAATGGATGTTAATAGCTTACAATCTCTTGACATATTGGAAAAATCAAAGCATCCAAGCACATTTAATCAAACAATTTATTTCACTTTTTTTTAAAGATAAGTCATGAAAATTGTTTTGACACTGAAAGACCAAATAGTTTGTGTCAAATTTATACTTTAGTGCACAGCACTATGTAGAGCTTAATCCACACAGGAGTACACACTCATCTTCAGATATGCTCATATGGGCGTTCACCCCCTCCACCCTCATACACATATGAACATTATTATAATGTCATTCCACTCGTCTCTCTCATCACCTCACTCTCTTCTTTTTGTTCTTTCCTTCCTCCTAACATGGAGCGTGACCTTTTCACCTTTCAGTCAAAACTGTGACTAACTGATTTTCTCAGAGTTATCGCATGGGTTAAATTTCTGTTCCCATTTGTTTTTAAGGATGTTACTGGAGAAGAAGATAACATTTCTTAAACACTGATGGTGTCACTTGGAAGTTTGAAATATGCAAGACATGGCAAAAAAAATATTTCATTACTAAAACTATTACAAAACTTCACTCTCCTTCAGCAGGATTGTTCAAGACTCAAAACACAACACCTAAACACATTCTCATGTTTCAGACAGCATTACAGGAATGTGAGCGTTTGATAGAATGTGAGTCTGTACTTTCAGCCTGTCTTTCTCTTCTGGTGGACTGGCTGTGCCCTCGTACAGGGGGAGGGTCTCCACAGAGAAAACCCACCCTTTTCCCCCAGATATAGAAACAACTTCGATTCTAAAGTCAACAGAAGATTGAAGGTGTTTGTTTACATTTGTGCATACTGCAGCGTGGGATTTTCCAGATCTGGTTTGGAACAAAAAAAATTAATTTTATTATGAAACTTTTCTATGTGAAGATTCATACAGATATTTCTGTATCTGTTTGAAAACAGAAACCTTGTCTCAACTCAACCTTTGGTCGTCGGTTTATCTTGCCGTCTCTTAAAGTTCCTCCTCCACCTTCTGTCTCCTCCCTTTCCTCTCTTTCATATCCCCAGATCTCTATATTTGGAGGTTCATAGTTAAACACGTGTCTTGTTTTTTTGTTTTTTTTAAACCGCTTGTCTGCGCACATATATGTTTGCACACACTTAAAAAAAGCATGCTCAGTGGATCAAGCTGCAGCAAGAGGGGCCTGCATTCTTCCTCTATGAAAGAGTGCATTTAGTCTGTGAGCATTTACTGTTACATATTAAATAACTCTATTCCAGTAACTTTATAGAATGGGCACATTCAATCTGTTTAATAAAATTGCAAACTAGATTGCCAGTAGTTAGACATGCAACTTTCCTTCCTGCCATCTTGACATTTACAGTAGTTAATTTGACTTTTTTTAACTAACTGTTGGCACTTTGCAGCATTATTGTTGATCATATTTCATTGTGTCTGTTTTCTGGTGGGTTTGTTGATGGTCTTTTGTGTAGATTTCTGTATATCTGATATTCTGTCATGTTCGTGTGTATTATATTTTCTTATCTAGGATACCATGTAAAAGACAACCATTCATTGATGATGATTCCCTTTTTTTCCCTACTGTTTTCTTTATGTAGTATCCCTGAGATTCTAACAAGCTGATGTTAGCTGTTTAATTTATCAGGCTATTTGTCCCTTTAGTGACATATCTTTATTTCTGAAAGCTTGTTCACTATAGTTTTAAAACAGCAATGTGTTAATAAGAATAATAGTTTCCACAGCATGACTTGCTGCTTTTTTTCATAAGCATAAATATTTCCAAGCACTTTTCTCTTGGTTGTTTCCCTGTAAACAAGAGAAGTGTACCAGGCCTCTATGAGGCAGATACCAGCAGTGCACAGCAACCTGTGTAAGCAGTTCAATGCTACTGTTCTCTATGCTGCATATCGACTCAGAAAACTGGTCATTTTGACACTTTTTCAGAAAATGTTTGTTATTTGAAAATGGGACTTTTCGAAAGCTTGTTATACCTTGACTGTTAATTGTCTCTTGCTTTATTTGGAGGTTTGAAAATTTCTCACGATGGAGTATGAAACCTTTGCACAAAAAGTATTAAGTGTTTGATAACAATTTTAATGCCGTATGTGTATATAAACAATCTTGGCAATTTGTTTTCCATAAAACAAGTACATATAATTTTTTGATGCTTTTATGCAGAGTCATTTAATTATGTCTCTGTGACCTAAGAGATTCTGGCAAGATGTTAGACCCAACATTTATTTAGACGGTAGTAGGGGTAGTGCAGGAAATTGCCAAGAGAGTTCAAGTTAGTGGGATTTTTATTATTGTTTTAAATCTAAAAAGTTTAATATGTAGCAGTTGTCTTTTGTCTAACATCTTATATATCATTATAACATCTTTTTTTTTTTTTTACTTGTTCCTGCTCTCTGTGTACCAGAAATAACATGACAACTAAGCAGCAACAGGCAGGAATATATTTTCCATCTGGGTAGAAGCAGATGCAGTGTGTCACAGTTGGAAGCTGACCAGGAGGCAGATGTAAATCAGCAGTCATAGCAGGATGGTGACAGTTACTAACTGAAACATGAAGAAACACAGAGCTGCCTTTAGACTTGTCTTGTGTGTCCCAACCAACAGACCTACATTAATGAGCAAACCACAGCTTCCTTATAAAGATAAAGCAGCACACTGCAGGGAGGTGTGTTTGTGTCTGCAACAAGCATGCAGAACTTAAGAAGTGTGGTAAATACGCAAGCCTAATATTCTTTGACGTATAGTTTCGCCTCCTGTTTTTGAGCGAGGGGTGAGAGAGGGCTCTCCAATGTGTGATGCATTTTTTTCGTGCAGGGCATATTTTACCTCCACTCCTCTCTGTGACATTCATTGCATAATCAAAGTGCTGTTCCTTATTAGCTCACAGATGCTAGAATTAGTCACACACGTGCACAGCTGATTGCTGCTTCTGGTGCTCTGCTGATAAACTTTTTTTGTGTGTGCTCCACTCCCTATCTATCCTCTGACTGCTGTTATTCTGCTTTTCCTGCTTGAAGCCCTCGCGCTGCACAGCCTGCAGCTTGTGTATGAGAAAGACTCCACAGAAAGGGGGAGGGTGAATTGCATAGATGTGTGGATCTTTAATCCCCCTTATTATTATAAGTTGTTCTTTTGAAAGTTACATTCAGCTAAATATGTATTGCTTTGTGGGAAAGGATAAAAAGTAATCACAGAAGTAAAAATATGTTTAAAGTTTATTAACTTTGAACGCATGGTTTCAGAAAAGTGGTTTTTAATTTTGCAGAACAGGCTCAGTAGGAGCAGGTGGGCGGGCTTCTGGCTCCCTGCACTTCCTCTCCCCTGTCACTCTTTTCCTCTCAACCAATCAGAACTTTGCTCATTACAGCTGACCCCCCTCTTAGCTCACCAATCGGCTTGCAGCATCCAATCCCCCCTCCTTTATTTCCTCTGTATGCCTTCACTGCTGAGTGAGCAAAGCATGCCTCACTCTATCAGCTGACAGGAAAGCAACAGAAAAGAAACACAGAGAGAGAGAGGACAGTGAGAAAGTATTGAAAAGAATGACAGAGGAGTAGGAAACGCCGTGAGAAAATACAGGAAAAAGAATGAGAGACGAGCAGAAACTGCTTCAGATACTTTACAGGAGTACAAAAACAGGAGAAAGAAGGAAAAAAGTGGGGGTGGCTTAAAACAGAAAAGGAGAAGGAGGGCACAGGCAAATGGGGGCTGGGAGTTGTTGATAGGTTTTTGATTTGTGCATATGTGTGTGTGTGAAATGAGGGTGGAGAGAGGTAGACAGGAAGAAAACAGAAAGAAAACAGCATTATTGCAAGCTGTTGAACAAAACAAGGAGAGGAAGGCAGAACTCTCTCTCACACTACAAACTGTTCAGGACGGAGGAAACAAGAAGAGACCAGTGAGTCAAGAGAGGGAGGGAGAAGGCAGCCTGAGCAAGCAGAGGAGAACAGTGTCACCTACTCTGACCTAAAATAAAGGGAGGAAGGAGACTAACCTCATCTTTGTGACAGGGTGAGTGTGACAACTTCTCCTGCTCTCATGTCAAGTGCTCTACTGTTGCTCCTGTTGATCTCTGTCATATTATCAGCTGAGCTGAGATGACTCAACGTCTCCTAAAATGGCCACATGAAAGGCAGACAGACTGAGGGAAGGGAGAGCAGGAGGGACAGAGGGGGGACCCTGAGTCAAACAGCATTTTCAGCAAAAATGTCACTTCGCCTGCCCAGTTCAGAATGTCATGACACCACAGCCGAGCTGCTGTGTTTACTGCAATTCTGTGACTTATCTGCCCTGTTCATCTTACATCCAACCCGGTCACTTTCGTCTTGTCTTTGCTACTTCCTGTCATATGTTTGTGTTAAACACAGATACATTCAGTTGTCTTTCAAACCATTCATTTTTAGACAGGGGTTCATGTACTCAACTCGGTCAGCTGATTTTTTTGCAGGCAGAAACTTTCTTTTTATGTTTAGGAATGTTCTCAAGCAAGTTCTCAAGTGTGTGTGTGTGTATTTATATGTTTTTTTTTTTTTATCAGCCTCCAGGCACAGAACAGACCTGGGAGTAGTCCAGGCGCTGATCTGTAAAAGGTTGATGAGACAATCTGTTATGGAATAAACTCAAAACGCAAGCAGTGCAAAGTGTCTGTGAGAAGCCAGAGATGAAACTTTATTTTCCCAACAGACTCATTCAAGATAACAGCCTAGGCCACAGACTTATAAATACATAATTTATACAATTTATAAATGATTTTTTTCCTCTTTATGACACAGTTTTTGACAAATGCATTAAATAATGATGGACTTGAACCAAGGACTGAACATTACTCTCTGCTGCAATGAGAAAAGCTAGTTGTGGTCTGAAAGCTAGTGAGTCAGAGCTGGCGGAACGACTCCATAGTTGGGTACATAAAGAATATTTTGCCTGTGTTTTGACATTCTGTGCTACTTTTAGATTTTCTACCATCTAGATAGCTATGCCTATTTATTGGTGCTATCTTTCCAAACTGCAAGAACAGCTTGTGAGGCTTGTGATCGATGCAGTTATGTCTCTACAGCCTGGTAGTTGCCAAGGTGATGAATGTCATTGACTTTGCTGGCGGCCCTTCTTGGTGTTAGCGCTATATTCAAAGCAACTGTTTCTGTATCACCGTGGCTTTGCAATTTGCAAAAAAAGCAACTAAACACAATGTGTCATGAGAATTGAGCCTCCTTCTCCAGTGCCATTTATTTGTAGGTTCCCCCACGCTCTCCTTTTCATTATGCATGTTTTAACTAATGCAACTTTTAATCTCTAAAATATGTTATTATTCAAAGAAGAAGTCAAGAGAGACTGATTGCAACTCTGGAGGAGATGCATTTCCTTAGCTGGAATAAGGAAGCTGATGGGAGTTAATGAGAATATGTTTACAGCTTAATACAGGTTAACTTGTTAGAGGCTTTAATAGACTTGAGACTGGGGCTGGGCTTCACCTTCCAGCAGGATAATGAGCCTGAACATATTGCTAGAGCTGCAATGAAATAGATTGAGAAATGGTGAAACTTTCAACCCCGAGAAGTGCAAAGTTTTTGGAGACATATCCTAGAGTACTTGCAGTCGCAAATGCAATGAAAGAAGATTCTAGAAAATAGAATATATATGCATGCCTTATTTTAAGCTTTTTTATGTTAACAGCCCTGTGTCATTTTCCCCACATTTATTTATTTGTGTTGGCCTATCACATTCATTTCTTATAAACTACACTCCAAGTTGTGGCTGTAAAGTGACCAAATTAGAAAAAAAATCTAATGGGTACAAATACATTTGCAAGGCATTGAACTTTAGCAACATATTTCTTTTCAATCTTGTTGGAACCTCTTTCGGTTAAACAAGATTTCTAAAGAAAGTCCATAAAATGTTGGGGGGTTTTTAAACTCAAATGTTTCTGGGAGCTACAATGGATGAATGGAAGTTAAGACTTTAAAAGATATGGCTCCATCATTCACGGCTTTGAAATGTAAGCTAAACAAAGAGAAAAGCAACCTTCAGTCAGTGAGCTGTCCAATCTAAATCCGTAATCCTGCAAGTGCAGCAGCTGTGTTTCTTTCAAATAGAGCATCTTTAAAGTGGGGCACAGTGAATGTTAAATAGAAGGTGGTATAGAAGAATCTTTATCAACACGTGTTTTTCCTATGCTGCCGAAAGACAGAAAGTGATGGTGCTTTGAATGCCTGGCTTTGTCCGTGTGTGTGTGCTTAGGTATGTGGCGTTTGTGTGTTGTGATTAATATATACACAGGCCAAATGTCAGGCTATTTTTTCGACAAGGCGCTAGCTTTTAACTCTGTCTCTGACACCTTCCTAGGTTTTACTGGGAGGTGGTTTCTAGGTCAGCCCCATCAATATATGATGTGTTTCTGTGTGTTGTCAGAGTGCCTTCCAAAAGTATTTATACCCCATTTAAGTTTTCCACATATTACAAGCTTCCGTGTATTTTATTACAATTTTGAACTCCCACAAATCAGCTTTGCTTATGCTGAGATTACGTCACACATTGGCTAACTGCATATGATTAGTTGACTTCTCAAGGCAATTGGATTGAACTTTACTTAGGGGTGTCAGAGGAGTTTGAATAAGAATGCATGCCATACTCTTAGAAGATCTTATATTTAATAAA
Organism: Xiphophorus couchianus; assembly: GCF_001444195.1. Lineage (NCBI taxonomy): Eukaryota > Metazoa > Chordata > Actinopteri > Cyprinodontiformes > Poeciliidae > Xiphophorus > Xiphophorus couchianus. The sequence continues at coordinate 8,257,600 of NC_040239.1, forward strand.
AAAGCAAAACAAATATGCACTTAAAATACCATTAATATACAGTGATATTTGCGGTTTTAATGTGACAAAATGTGAAAAAGTTCAAGATCTGTTTATATTTCAGTCTTGTTCAAGTTTTCAAAGCTTATCACTGATACATATTTCTAAGTGTGCATCTGTGAAACAGATGGTTTTACTGAGTATTCAGACACTGTAGTTGCTACTCAAACTACTGATCGCCTTAAGTGTGGTTTGATTTAATGGTTAACTAGAGGCATAGCACTGATCGGATAAGATTGTTCTGCTACATTTGGCAAGTAAGTCTGACACCCCCTTCTTCGTGATGATGAACTGAAACACCTCTCTGCCCTCCTGATCAGTCAACAGACACAGGACATCTGACCTTTGACCTCATGACCACTGTCTCCCTTGGCCGCAACACATAATAGTGCTTATGTGTTGACAATTTTATCCACTCCTGTGAACAAACCCCACCACTGCAATTGTATGACTTTATTAATAATGTTCTCAGAGAATATGTTAAGATATTAATGATGAACAATGACTCAATGGTGAAAGATGTAGTGCAATATTAGACCTTATGGCTGTGGAGGTTTAAATCCAAAATTCTGTATTAAAGGCCTTCAGGTGATTTCAGAAGAAACAAAACTTAACTTATCTCCAGCATCGTATTCTATTGCTAATAAGCTATCATTATTATGAAGATGTCACTGATTCTTCAAAATAAAACCGCTTCTTGTTAAATTCAATAAAAAGAAAAAAAATCAGCCTTTTCATTTTTGTGCTACATTACTCTTCCCCCATGATGATTCAATTTGGAATATGTTTACCATTTAGACTTGACAACAAAGGTTTAAATTTCTCAAAATATTACACTCATATTCAGGATGAAAAATAGCCTCCATGCTACACAAACAGCACTTTATAGGGAATGACTGATGGATGAGCAAAGAAGCATGTTTTAAATTCATCATCTAAGCAGGTATAGTTTTAGAGGTAGACTAGATGGCATGCGTCTTGAGAGAGAACATTGATCACAGTCATTAAAGGCCTAACTAGTGGCCTTGTAAATTCTAGTGTTTTCTTTGATAAACAAACTTGTGAACACCTTCACATGAAATAGATCCACTGGAGGCATATTATGTTACTTACCTGCTTTTCATTGACTACACACTTTCAGGTCTTTAACTTTGTATCTCCTTTTGTTGAGTCATTTTTGTCTGTTGCAAAAACTTGCTTACTTTGCTAACTGTCAGTGGAAGGCTCAGTTGTTTTGAGTTTATCTTGTAGTATGTGAGCTAACATGTCGTGTAGCAGCTGTAGCGATGAACACCATAGGTTGGCCCTGATGTTGGAGAGGGAGCTCCTCATGGTCCTGGTCTATTTATACATTTCTCAAGGTCTTTAGCCAGGGTGAAGTTTCACTGCATGTCCATCATCTTGTGTCCTCTCATTCTGTTTTGAATGGGAGTTGCTATTAGGTTCTTGTCCCATTTTTCTTTATCAACAATCTCAAAGAGGAAATAAAAAAAAATTCTAACTAAAGAAACAATACTCTTAAGTGTTTTTAATAATTGCATTTTTTTTGCATACTTATGTTACCTTGTTTATGTTTAGTATTAGTATTTGCTGGGGATTCTGGAGCACAACTGCAGTCAAATAGGAGATAGCTGCAAATACAAGACCCTCTCTAACAGCCAATTTTAATAGGATTATACCAAATACCTATTAATATGCATTTATAGACTCAGTGGAAAACATCTTGGCACTTCTGCAGAAGCTAACATCCACAGAAAAAGGGGATCCACCATTTAATTTATACCCCATATTGTACGCATGAACTTTGTATATTTATTTCTCTCATCTTGGTAGGATGAGTGGTGAGATGAATTTTGGAGATCAATATTTATAAAATTGCTTTAAGTTCCTGCATAATTAAATTTGTGACTTATTGTCTGAAGGCTTTGTATTATAATTTATTTTGTATTGATTGTGTTTCTGATCCATATTTCAGCCAGATGACTCTTAAGAAACTTGACATATTGTGCTCTTTAATCAAACCAAATTAAGCAAAGCTGATCTCCAGTAGAAAGAAAGCCTCTTGCTCATTAGATGTACAGAACCACATTTACTTACAGTAGACAATTTGTATATTAAATAAACTACTTTAGATTGTGAGTGGTCCAAGCAGGAACAAAATGTACAAGGTATGGACAAATTGATAAATGGTCAGCATAAACTATTCCATGGAGGAAAGAACAGGAACAGAATGAACAAAGTGCAAAAGTATGAAACGGCAAAAGGGACCAAAGGAAAAGTACCCAGAGAAAACAATGCAATCTGCTGGCAGGTTGTCATTTTGTTCATTTTCCCCACGGTCTTTGAGTGCAGAGGATAAATCATTCTCAGCTAGAGGCAAGGACACATTGATGTAAATTTTTTTCCCAACTGCCTTGTGTGCTATTTGATCCTGGACTATAAAAAACTTAATATAGGAGCTCCAATGTCTTTAATTAGAATGTATTTTCCAACGTGAACCATAAAGTTTTTTTTTCATATGACAATGAGCTGAACAGCTGATCTGACATGTGCTTAGGACTTACAATTTAAGTTAAGATATAAGTTTTGTATTATTCATAAATTACAGTTTTCAGATGATTAATAACTTATATTGTTTCCAACTGTTTGAAAATGCCTGTTGACTTATCAGGTAGTTCCTTAAATGAGTGACTGAAACTTGAGATTGTAGATCAAATATATAAGATCACTCCTAGAGAACTAAACACTCCCTCTGGCAGTTTTTTAATATGCAAACTATTACTAATTTCAAAGGTTCGATAATAATTATATAATGTTTGTATTTGGACAAAATTCTTTTGGAGGACAAAGTAGTTTGGCATTATATCTGTATGCCAGATTATACAATGTTAAAATGCAAATATTAAAGCATAGTCACAATGTTCAGTGATGCAGCTGTAGATTTCCTGCACACACCCAGCAACCTGAAGTATTTCTTGGGGTGAAGCCAGAGTGTTTCCTCTCCACTGTTGGCAGCTAGATCGAGCCATAGAAGGGCTGGGCAGCTTCTACCAGCCGTATGCCTCTTCAAACTATGGCCAGAAATTTAGCAGCATCTAGAACTTAATATGTGAACAGTAACTATAAATACTAGTAGCAGTTATACTTCCTCCCTTTTGTAATGCACTGACTCATGTTAACTTTTGTTGTCCGTTTACTCTGCAACGACATGAACCAGAGATACCTGTCTGACCTTTAATGGGTCTAGTTGGGAACTGCTCCACCTGAGTATATCAGATGTCATTACTAACAATATTTTAAATGTGAATACTCTACTTTTATCAGAAGTTTCTGCTAAAGTCCTAAACATTTTGCATCCATTTTGACCCGTCATATGAAACAGTGATGATATTGCTTTGTAGTAGAGTTACAATATTTAGCTGTAAGCATAAACATGTCTTTTAGGTTTTTCGGAAATGTTTTAATCGGTAGCCTTAGTAGCTGTTAAGAGTCTTATACTCATACTTTGGAGTAGTTGTAGTTGTCACATTTATGAAAAAGGCATTTATGTGCAGTCTAAGATGGCTGTGTGGGACTGCAAAGAAACCATATGTTGGGTAGCTAATTATGGGTGACGGAGACTTTCCTCCTAACTATGTGATTCTTTGTGTGCAACAGTTGGAGAACATAAATACCTTATGGTAAGCCATTGTGTACACGTTGATATAACATTACGAGGGCTGAGAGTAAAACTAAATAATACTGATTATCTCTTCATCATGACACCTGTTAGTTTATGTGCTATACTAGGCAGCAAGTAAAAATCTTGTCCTCAAACGTGATGTTTGTCTGTGACACAGCACCTCCAAACCTGCATCTCTTGTGGGGTGTTCCTGGTTTGCGGTGGTCAGATTGCTAGTCTGAGAGAAAGGTACCAGAATACATACAAAGTGCATTGTAATTTGTTGTGTTTCCAACCTATGTAGTCATAGTCTGGGTAGCCTGTCCACTGCCAAAAGCGGCAGTGGACAATGGGTAATAGAGCATCAGAACTAGACTATGGAGCAATGGAAGGACATAATTTGTCTGCCATGGGAGCACATACACAAGGATGCACAATGGAAAGAAGGCAAGATACTGGAGGATTGTGTCACTTTTGGTAATGTTCTGCTGTGAAACATTGCGACCTCCTATCTACGTGATGTTATTTTGACACAAAATACCTTCCCTAGCACTACTGGGGACAATATACACCTTTTAATGGAAACCAAAGATAGTTGTGGTGTCTTTCAGCAGAATAGTGAGTTTGCCAAAACAGGGTCTCAGTTGTGAGCCTCCCCTTGATATTCTCAAGATCTTAGTCCATTTAAGGATCTAGGGTTGAACTGGACTAACACGTTTTATCCAAGGAGACCACACCACACAATTTACAAGACTTACAGGATTTGTTGCTAGCTGATTGGTGCTAGATCCCATAGCATGAAACCCATGCTTTAACAGGTCTGGGCTGTTTGACAGAAAAGGGGGAACTAATACAGTATCAAGCAGTCAGTCATAATGTTCTGCATGATTGGTATAAGCAGTGTTTTGTATGGAAAAACAGATATTTACAATGTCTCACTTTTTCTTTATTTTCTTTCTTAGTTCTTCCTGGAGAAGATGAGTGAACTGTATGAACTTTAGAGTTTTGTCTAAGGAAGACGTGCAAAAAACCCAGATGTCTTCTGACTTGATTTACTGAAACACTATTTGTCAGCAAGATAATTTGAATACCAACTGCAGGTTACCCAGAGTGCATCTAGTCTGATCATTTCTTATAAGAACAACAACTTAGACATGTGGATGAATTATGATTCAATCTTTTAAGAATTTATGCATTTAAATGGTAGTTTTTCTTTCACTGATGTCTAGAAATTGGATCTCTGAGTTTTGTCATCGTTTTTAAAATTACAAAAAGCAAAATTATTATTTGTAAAGGGGAGAAAACAGACCAACAATAACTGAAAGTGAGCGGGCATCTGCTTGTTTTTTATCTGTAAAAGCCTGTTGAAATTTTTCTTTTTGAGTGTTCACCTCTTAGGGAGACCACCAAAATGCTATGTGCATTTATTTATGTACTTATATTCTAAAGAAGCTTTTTCATCCCCCCCCCCAAACATGATGCATACCAGCATCAAACTCCTCAAACAGTCTGTAGCTCTGCTTCTCTTTCTCCCTCTTTGTGGCCAAGTACAAAGGAGTCGTTATCCTTGGGCTACGTGTCGCCATGGTAATGGCTCATTGCAACCCTCCCCGTCTCCCTCCTTTCACCCAACATTCCCAAATTCAGGTCCAAGTAGGATGGGACACAACCCACTTCTTTTGGTTTAGCACCGTGTGGTGCCAAGTTAACTCCATGAAGTGACTCCTTCATGTGTGATTATCAGCTCAAAGAGTTTGGGGCCTTTGTGTTTAAAATGGGGGATTTTTTCATGGAGAGGATAGAAATGAAAACAGTTCTGCATAAGTTGTTTTTTTAGGATGTTTATATTGTGTTTTAATGGATTTATTTAGGAGGGGTTTATTGCTTCCAGACACAATCCATCCTTTTACCTAGAGAAAGGCTACATTTTCAGGGAGTTTTTTTTGTCGATTTTTTTGTTATTCCTAATGGTTGTGATGTATACTTTCTTCTTCAGGGACACTGGGTGGAATGACCCAGCCATGATGCCACAGCCGTGTCCCACCTCACACCCAGGTAACCAAGGACGGTTCACCTGGCTGTCAGCCAATCACAGAGGGAGTGGCAGCAGAATTACTGCCAGCTTGGATTCAGAGACCTTTCCTCTTGAGAGCCCTCTGCCATACTGACACTGCGACACTTGGTGGTAATTTCTCAGCATCTGAATTTGATGACTCAAATTTTGTGCAGATAATTTAGAAATTGTATGCGTTTTTTATCTTTGCTTTTACCAATGCAGTTATTTTTTTCTTACTATATGTGACATTTATTGGTAGTAGTTGACATACCTTCTGCTTTTTGTAGGTGTGAGTGCTTGTGCCATTCACCTTTGATCCTGTTTTCTGATTATCTGCTCTGTGATGTTGGCATAAATTCATGCCAGCTTCCAGAAACATGGATGAATTCCATGAATCGCTCATTTAGACACATCTTTCTGATGTTGTGCCAGAGACGACCCATCCACCCAGTTGCACAAAGGTGAGGTGTTAATCTTCGCATTGTTCTCAAAATCTTTTAGATATACATTGAAGGAAATAATAATAATAATAATGCTTAGTATTTTTGTTTTATTGGTTTAATCTGTGTGCTTGCCTTGTGTAGTTTTTGTTTCTTGTTGTAATTGTTCAGATCACACAATAACATGGTAAAGACAGGAGATACCAAACTAGGTCAATGGTTGGAAACTTGTCTATTTAGGTCATTTACACAGCTAAACTCACACTCAGTGTAATCTCAAGCAAGTTTACAGGACAACCAGGTCCAATTCCTATCTTATGATATGGAGTCAAAATTTATCCAAATTCAAGTCAGTCTGGTTCATTCCAGTTTAATCACATAGACAGATGAAGACTCAGTTTTGTCTTAATCCAGTTCAATCCAAGTTATCATATAATGTTTTCTTTTACATCTCTGAACTCTGATTTAATTTTAAAGACCTTACTGATTCAATTTAGGCAACATTGAGTTTTCTTGCCTTAGAAGTAGATTCCACACCAAAGAGTCGTCTTAGTGATAAATACCGGCATGTAACATAATGTGTTTGTTGATTGTTTAAAAAAACAGCTTTTTAAATTTTCCACAGCTATGGTATATCAAACTATAGAATGGGCAGATTAAAGTTAGCAGCCAATTTGGTTCTCATCTATATGGGACTCGCATTTATGTTTTGTCCCACTTTCACTGTTTGCTAGTATTGCTTTCATAAACTACATACTAATGCAACATTTTGTTCCTCTCAGGTTGTGTGTGGCTCATCGTCTTGTTTCACACACTTTGATGTCCTCCTAGTCATACTTAAAGGCCGTCACCTTTCCTGTGGGACATCTGGGTCTGCCTCCTCGTATTTGTGAGGATCTATTTGATCTTGTTGTTGAAAGTCAAGACTTGCAGCAGCAGTACCATGCGGCACATTCACGTGGAGTTGGCCCAGAAAAAGGCTCAACTAGAGCTTCCAGCACAGGAGGGGGACCTGCCTCCAACTGCATCCCCAATGGTGGGACTAGATCCTGGCGTTAGAGCCGAGGGTCCCAGGCGCTTTGACCAAGAAGAGTTGCGACTCCAAAAGGTTTACCAGCTCTCTATTTTCTCTCAGATGGGAGGATTTTCAGCCTCCACTGGATCACATACTGATGCCCAACAAAGACCATGTCGAGCGGGTTATAAAAGAGTGTTAGAAGAGCCTCAGCTGACTCATAAGCGCTCCTACCTGGAGGACACATCAGACAATGAGGTGATTGAGGGTGGTGTGTTATGTGGGTCCACCCCAGCTCAAGCTAATGGGAATGGCTCTATAACTGGGCCTGGCGGGCCTGTTTCTCCATTCTCTTGCATGCATTTGGAGCATAGAGACTCTGAAGGTGGACTGTCACCTAGGTCACCACCGCTCTCCCCAAGCCAAACTCCCTCCCGGCGACCGGCTCAGCACAATCATGATAGACCCATCCCTGACGCATTTGCGCCACTATCCCCGAAGTCGCCCCCAATGTGCGACCCACATGGGCATATCTGTGACCAGGGACACTCCAACGGAAGCTTAGCAAGGACAGAAACGGCTAATGGCAACCGCACATCAACCCATTTGTTAGGTAGCCCTGGACATGATGGTTGTAGTAATGGCTCATCTGGAGGACAGCTTAGCCCCCTCTTATATGAACTATCCACATATGAAACTCCTAATCCTGCCAGCCCCACAAGCCCTCCTGGCCCTTTCTCCCCTCCACACCACACAGAGATGCAGGAACCAGGGGAAGCTACTGAATGGGACATTGGCCTTGAATCCTCTCCACCTGAGAGAAGTGCCACCCAACAGGCCACGTCGTCAAATGGCCTGGCTTCCTGGGAGAAAACTCCAAGCAGTAACGGTCACCGTTTATTCTCTGGAGGCCACTGGCCAGCCAAAAAGAGACTGCTTTCCCCAAGTGACACAGCAGACTCGTGCTCTGAAGATGAAGGGCCCTCTACATCTAAAAGAAGCAGACTGTCTTTGCTAACTTCAGGAGTAACTTCATGTCGTAGCACTGATGCTAAAGCTGCTCCCTACTGGAACCACCTGCTGCCCTCTACACGAGACCATCCTAAGGTTAGCACTCACATACACACTATCTCCACATTTTATGTTTCTATTCAACTAATACAAGAATGAACAGAGGAAAGGACATTTTTATAATGACTCTTTACCCCAGCTCTTTTCTGTTTATAACTGTGATTTTTGGTTGGCTTCTGATGTAACTAACCACACCTGAAGTCCAGTTTTCAATTTTTTTGTTTGTATTATACCCTATTTGGCACTTTCAACAACTAATGGAGGGATTATGGTGAAGTATTTAAAGACAAAGTCTTTAGAAAACAATTTATGCAATTAAATCATAGAAGAAATATGAAGAATTTTATGATCATTTGATTTCTCATTTAATTAGCACACTTGGCTAACAAGAGAAATAATGTTCTGTGGTTAGGGTCAACAGTGGTTTGTTTAGAAGAAATTACAACAACTTGGTATGAATTGTGTGTAGACCCCATTAACTCAGGGAAAACTAATGGAGCATCAATGAAAACAAAACAGAAACTATGAGAACAACTAAAACTTTTAAAGCATGAAGTAACACTGGCTTATTATCACTGCATGCTGGAACAGAGCAGAGCAGCTCCAGAATGAAACCCATTGAGGGAAGGGCTATTGTTCCCAAACATTAGTGTGGGGTGTCCCTCATGCTGATGCATGAGCATACACACACACCCACACGTATAGGTGCATTTTGCTTAAAATCTTTCTGGAAGTGAACTCGACATTTTTTTTAACTCAGGAAGGCTAGAAAGAGCTAATGCAGTCAGTTCTGATGGGGAGAGTGCTAACAGGGTTCTCTGGTCAATTTTTAGCAACTGTAGAGCATATGAGGAAGGAAAGAAAAGGGGAGGACTATATATATAACTAAAACAAATTTAAAAGGGAGGAAAATACATGCTACATAGTGTTGTAAAGCACAATAAATTAAGAACAGTGATGGAAAAATTTAAAAAGCTGATGTTTCCCTAAATAAAAGGTATATACAGGATAATTAAATAATGCCTAATGTACATTTAGTTGTATGTGAAGATGAGCCAAAAAGCTAACAAAGGCTTTAAAGGTGGATAAATTAGGAGGAACTTGACTATGAGTGAAAAATTAGCTGGAGGTTGCGTGAGTTTTGCTGGTGATGAGTCATCTGACCAATGGGTGGCCCTTACTGTGAACGCAGGCCTGGAAATGGAAAAAGTTATTGCGTCTAATAGTCAGAGCTCAGTAAGTAAAAAAAGAAAAAAAACCCAAACTGAAACACACAACCGCACATATCTACCAAAGGATAACAGGAAGAGTTTGTTTATTGGTACTGATTGGAGCATCTGATACGATTTAGAATTTCATTTTAATTACAGAGCATGCTAGTGAAGTAACAAATTAAGATATTAGATTAAAAGTGGTTTTTTGGTTTGTTTGTTTTCTCCAGACTGCCGTAGGCTGCACCAGATCAGGGAGACGACTAAAGACTGGGTTGCGCTTAAAAAGGTGAGTCATCTATCATTTCTGTAGACCTCTAATTACAACATTTATCAACAAGAAAGTACACAGGGTACAGAAACAAGATGAGGCTATTAAACTTAATATTTTGCTAGGGATGCAAAATAATAGTTTCTATGTCATAGTGGAAGTAAATGTATGATTTTGTGATGGTTCTCAGATTTTAGTCAAATCAACACAGGGGACAGGTGTGGGTGTTTAAAGTATGCTTTCTCTTTTTCTAAATTAAAGGGTTTGTTGTCTGGACTTTAGTTTGCAGACACACTCGCAACAGTGTGACATATTGGTTAAGGCAAGATTATTGTGATCTCAGTCACTAACCACTGGTGTTTTTGGGTGTGTTTGTGGCCATATCCAGCCGGCAGCTGCGCAGCGGCAGGCAGACCGACACCGGCCGGGCCACACGTTGGTCCTCATCTTCCATCAGTAGATCGCTGCTGGGCAACTTTGAGGTACTCAAGTTTAAAACTTATTTTTAACAATTTTAATTTTTTTTACCAGTAAAATTACTCACTTAAAGAGTTTAATGACTAAAACAATTTTCTCCTTTTGCTTGTGTGGCAGGAGTCCATATTGAAGGGCAGATTCTCCCCATCTGGGCAGATTGAAGGATTCACAGCAGAGATTGGAGCCAGCGGCTCCTACTGCCCGCAGCATGTCACGCTGCCTGTGCAGGTTACGTACTATGACATCTCAGAGCACAGTGCTCCCTCACCCTTCCTGGTCAGTCTGTGTTCATTTGTGGTTGTTTACCTTTTCAAACTGTATCCTCTCTAAAACCAGAGATTTGAACAGCTACCTAAACCACTGTAGGGTGGTATTGTGGTTGCTGAGTTGGGTTTTTGTACTGGGATAAATATATTTTGTTTATGCTTTCATATGCCTATTTTTAGCTAAGAATTAGAGATGCACCAATCAGAATTTCATGACTTATCTCCGATCTCGGGTTTTTTGTTAAACCTTTTCCTGCTGGCGCCAATTGTGGTGGATTTTGATTTCTCTATAAAAAAAAATATTAAATATAAAACCAAGATAAAATAATTATGTAGTACACATTATAACATCTTTTAAACGCCTTGCATTAGTGATTAGCATGGTTAGAAATTTGGGGTGTATTATTTATTTAATAGAATGGCCCTTAAATGAGGAAATTAAATGTAACCTTACGAACTCTGGTTATTCTGATATGATTATGGATATCTGAAGCCACTAAAATAAAAAAGGAGTTTTTAATTATCGGTTGTTGTTGTTTTTTTGTATTTTTGAGTTGTAAATATTTGCTGCTCTCCATCAGGGTGTGATATCACTCGAGCCTCTTGGAAAGAAAGGATACAGCATACCCAAAGCAGGGACCATTCAAGTGGTGAGTTTATCCTCAAAGAAAATAAAGTAGGCTCATTCTGCATAGCTTCTGCATTTATCTTCTAAACATTTTTATGTGCATCTCCTCAGACCTTATTTAATCCCAATAAAACTGTGGTGAAGATGTTCCTGGTGACGTACAACTTTGGAGACATGCCAGTCAATCACATGACCTTCCTGCGACACCGTATCTTCCTGGTGCCAGTGGAGGAAGGCACAGAGGGGAAAGATGAGGTGTCTCCAGGTGGCGGAGCGCTCGACAGGAAGAGAATTCTTTGCTACTTGATACATCTCAGGCATGATTGAACTTCTCTTTGTTTTGTTACTATTACACCTTCATATTCTGCTCACTGACCTACAACTTATTCTAGAGATGCATTGTACAATCAAATGTTAAAAAGGAATATTGGCAGGCTTTTGCAGTGCTTTTTAAAAAATATATTTGACTTACCTGCTTTTGTTCTTTCTTTTTTAGATTCCAGAGCTCCAAATCTGGAAAAATTTACTTGCACAATGATATCCGGCTGCTATTTTCCCGTAAATCCATCGAAGTGGATACAGGGATCCCGTATGAGCTGAAATCTTTCACCGAGGTGCCAAGAAACCCCAAATACTCTCCCCGTATGTGACCCCTGTCCTGACTTTTTGAGGCTTCCCTGATTTAAAAACAAAGTCCCTTCGTTGTTTCCTTAAAAATGACTGACTGCAAGAATGATGGATACAAAACTTGATGAGATCTGGATAAAATGCTCCGCAGGCACACTGACACACAGTGTTGCTCTTTGGAAAAATCACCCATTTTTTATTTCCTGCAGTATTCCTTCACTGTAGATTGAGAGACAGTTTGAAAATGTCACCCAAATCAACATGGCAGTTCTCCACGTAGTCTGGTCACTTGAAAATATTTAAAATATTGGAGTTCAGCATAGGGACTGATGAGCAAGCAAAAAAACAAAAGCAGGATTTTTTTCAATGCCTTTGTCTGTTGAACGACAGAAATGCACAGATTCTGACACACACACCAAAACAGACTGATGCATATCACAGACTAAACACTTTTGGTGGCAACTCTCTGAGTTAAGTGTTAACATGCATGCCTTGTGACTTAAAAACCTGAATTTTTCTTTAGTGCCGTTTCACTCTGTCCTTCACTCTGCCTGCAACGTCGGCTGCATCATTGGACCAACAATCGTAGCTCTGCAACTTTAGATTGGAATAAAATAAAAAAGCCCTCAATGATTAACACATCTGTATCTGTTTGATTTGACGCACTTTTACACCTCTTTGATGAGGTCAGATGGGAGAGAGACAAACACTATTAAAGGCATGAGCTGTAATAGAAATGACTCACTTTGATCGAGGTTTAAATTGATTTTTTTTAAAAACATTAGCTTAATTTGTTCAAACTCAGGATTTCTTTTGAAAAAAAAAAAAAATAACAACAACTCTTTGCTGTTTAACCTGTCAAGGTACAGACCACTGTGTACTCGCCGTCATTAAAAATATGGATTCCATTTCTCATATGTAGCCAGACTGAGGGACATTGTGTTGTTTTCTTTTACTTTCTAGATTGTGTTGAGAACATCTGGATGTTAGCGCAAATAATGAGGGGAAGTGGTCTTGGGATGTTTTGATAAGTGGATATTTTCATCAGAACTCAGTGAATGAAAAAACAAACAGAAAACATAAATCGTAACTTGTGGGCAAAGATGTTGTGTCTTTATATTTCAAATAGGAAAAGGAAATCAAACCAAATTAAAAGGTGCTCTCATTCATTTTTGACCACAAAAGAAGAAATAAGTACTAGTATTTCAATTTAGAATGCTGTATTTTTAAACTAATCAAATTGTCTTTCAGTTTTTCATTACTGATTTCTGAAGAAAAATCTGTTATATAAACATTCTCAAACTGAAAAAAAAAAAAAAAGACAAGCTGTAGTATTTATAATTTATGTTTTCAAATATGTCTTAACGAGCAATATGCTGCACAAAGTAGAGCGTGTTTTACAGCCTGGAGAAGCTTTTTGTTGGAGGGGTAAAAGATGACAAAGAATTGAGAGAGCGGGAGAGGGGAGGGAGGTTGAGAATGAAAAGGGGGGTATGTAACATGGAGGGGAAAGTCTATGTATATTTAAAATAATAAACTCTGAGACTGGTGTGTAAAACCCATATTTCTGTTTATGTGTTTTTCTTTTTCTGCATGATTGAGAGTCATTGTCAAAATTTGATTCTGGCGATCCTACATTAACAGTGTGAAGTAATTTAGAGATTTATTTTTATAAATGCATCCAGTCATTTACATTTTACTCCCAAATATACATTTAACTTTTGCAGGTTTTATGATTAAGCTTGGAAATGTATGAAATTTGATTTCACAATTTTACAACTTAATTGTTTGGTCAGTTTTAAATGTTTGCACAGATAGATTTTTTATTTTTTTTACCTTGATCTCCATAAATTAACATAAAATATGTGAATTTTAATCCCAAAATGTAAAAATATTCAACAGAAACTGCTCATGTATTAGCTTGAGCCCTTTTAAAATGTTATTTCAGTGTTTTATTTGATATCACCATTTTGCTTAAGTAGAGTATTACTGGTGCAAACCCCAGAGTATCAGATTCTCCGTACAGTCCATATATAAGCAATCATATAAATCAACAGACATAATGTCCAGTAGAATACAGGAGATTTCTTGGCAGCATTTACAACTCTGAAAGGAGCTACAGTTGCTTTCCCTCCCCATTGGCTAAAAAGGATCCATGGACTATACAAATTATTTAATCAGAGTTGCTGAGGGAAAGGATCATGGTGGTTTGTGTATTGGCCCAATACAGAGATATATCTCCCACTAAAAGTCATCCTTTACTGAAATACTCTCAACCAGGATGAAAGAACAGGCTCAGTTCCTGAACCTGTGAGAAAGGGTTTCTATCTTTGGCAAATGAGATAATGATTTGTAACCTTCTAAAAATGACATGATGTTGGACATGTGGCTTTCCTTCTGACACCATAGCTCTATTTTTAATCATAACAGTTCAGATTAATGAAATGTGGCTCTTAAGGATTTACATAACACCAGGTATTATTGATTATAAAATAGTCCACAGAATATGGCTTTTTATATGCAGTATAGGTGTTTTCATCTCTGCAGTGGAATGAATTTAAACTAAAAAGTTTATTTCCAAATGGAAACACAGCTGTTTGCAAACCAGTGTTTCTACTGCAGCTCAGATGATTCACTTGAGTTTGTTCAGCAGAGTAAACTTTGACCAGGATAGAAGAGGCCACTGTTTTACCTTACTTTCTCTTGTTACTCTATTACATAGTCTTAAAGCATTTTCTGCCCCCTGGTGGGATGTAGTAGTATTACAGCTTCTCATGTTGGCCTAGTTTTTTTCAGCTGGCCAAAGCAAATCCCATTAATACAAATATTTAGTGAGATGCATTCTTTTCATGAATGCACTATTCCAGCACTATTATACCTATATTCCATTATCATTCACAAGTTGAGATATCCAAATGTGAAACAGACATGTAGAAGATCCAAAAAGTTTGAATTCCAACTGGAAATGTCAGTCATTCTTAGTAAGTCTGATTTCAGAATCCAACATGGCCTCTTGGTAGATCTCAGCCAGAACATTGGTGCCTTTCCATTAATAAAACATTAAGAATTGCAACTATCAACACAAGCTGATTCAAAAGCAGAAGAAAACTTTACCTCCTTGAAAAATCAAATGCAACAAATGTGGGAAGTTTAATTGAATTTTTATTAAAAACAAAGAAATTCTTTAATTTGTTTTATGAATATGTTATGTTTATGTTTCACGTCCCTTTAATGATTTGATTAATTTCAGGGAGGCTGACAGCCTTCCTTTGTCTAAAACACAACAGCTGATTAAGGCACAACATGCTGACAGAGGATAGTCTTGAAATACACACCATTGAAAAAAAGAGCATTTAAAAGGGAAAAACGACATGTTCATTTGCATAACTTTGAATAGTTACATCACATGTGTCTCTACATGACCCTTCTACACTAATTTTAAAATTTCTGAATGTAGTATTATTCATAAATAGATAGTCACAGAGCATTGCAGTTTATAGAACTTCTCTATATAGAAGTTATATATAGAGTTCTCTATATAAATTCTATATAGAGAAGTTTGCCTATATAACTTCTTTCAACATGTTGGCAGCCCCATCGATGGCTTGGGCCACTACTGACAGGTGGTAGTGCACCTTTTTCCAGTCGCTGGCCAAATGTGATGAATTGGCTTGAGCAAAGGCATCTGCGATTCCTGGGAAGGTTGGTTTGCCAGAGCTGCTTGAAGCCCAGATTACATGCCTGTGGAATATTGAAACAAGGAGTACAAAATCCCAAAGAAGTGGAACGTTAATGAAACCTCGCATCTCCTGAAAATAATGTTTGATGAAAAATGAGAAGTAAAAAGGTATCAGTACCACCCTTCTGAACCACCTTTGCTACCTATCATTATGCAGCATTTATGAAACATATGAAACAACTTGTTAGAGAAACAGATGTTTAATTTGCATCACCCAAATGCTAGTTTAATGCAAGGCACTATGCAAATGAAGCATATTTGCCTTACCTGAATCCATATTCATTTGGGAAGGCCAGAGGATTCAAGAAGGCTCGGTCCATCAACATGAGCTGATCATTGATCTTTCTGACCTTTAGCGGGCTGAAAAAAAAGAGAGAGATGGACAGCGATGCAGACTAAAATGGTTTTGGCATCATACTGACATATCTGCATGAGCATGCCCCTACGTTTCATTTGCCAGGTCTGAGCTCTGGATGACTTTGTCCAGCTGTTCTGCTTCTTTGCGGAAGTTGGCCACAGCTTTACTAAGAGGTTCTGAAATGAAGCACAAATCACTTCAGTGATTTGCAGAAGAGCTTTCTGGCTTTATTATGAACTGAATGCCTAATTTAGGACGTGATCCATAGTTCCTACGCAGCACAAAATGAATAATCTGGTATTGATGCCATTGTGGAAATTTGACAGATGAGGAGAAAACTAAATATTCCTGCAGGTTATTTCCCTGTTTACTGTATTACTTACTTACCCATTGAGATACTTTTAGCTATGAGATCTTTTTGGTATAAGTTCACTGCTGTGTTCAGGTAATCCTCCAGACTCTCAGCATAGTCCTTGCAGTTAAAAGGCAACAACAGACTGTCAGCCAATCGGATGAGGATGTTTCCTGCAGTCCTGCCAACAGCTTGGTGAGCGACAAATCCTACAAGAGGAGCAGGTTTGGGATTTGAAAAAAAGAGGAAATGTAATAGCTTTTCTTATTTATTGAACCTGACAGTAGAATTAATGGAAAGAACTATTTCACCATCATAAAAAAAAGTATAAACGCAATAATTTTGCATTAAAGTGAAAGACATTGCAAGACTCACCAGGATCAATGAACCTTGATGCATAGTCGAAAGTGTCGCATGCTGTGTGGTAGGCAGGGTAAATCCGAGCATTTGTTTTACTCTATATAAGGAAGAATAAATGCTGAAATATGCAGGTGACAGACAAATATAAGGTTGTAATATTTTCTAAATATTACATTTTACTGGAATCAAAAACTCATCCCTGCCATTTACCATTTCAGATTTATTATTGCTGCCATTATGTTTTCTCTTTAAGTTCTTACTTACCAAATAGTGTTGCTTGTCATAGGATTTTTTTTTGTACATGTATTTTTGTGTTTTATGTAAATGTCATGAACAATTATTCTTATCACTAGTCCATGTAGGTTTAGAGGCGTTTTAAGTTCACAAACATATCTCTACTGACTGGTATAAACATTAACCTTAAGAATGACAAGAATTTCATAGAGACTCTGTGTTGGGAGATTAAAATTAGGGTGATGGCAAAGAGGCCTTTCAACCCCAAAGACCAGGAGCTTTTCACCAAAGGTAAATCCTCCAAACACCAGTGGAAATATGTAAGATGTCAGCAATTATAAGAGAATTTTATTGCTATAGTTCCAATTGAGATTTTTCCATTGATTATTGTGATGAGTATAAGCAGTTTTCAATATGCCATTGTTTACGTAATGTAATTAAAAGCAGTAAAATATTTATTTACTCCTTTCATATTGTTTTGTATTGTGACAGATAAATTTCCATTTTCCAAATCAGAAAGCAATCAGTTACACATATGGTACTTATGAACATACTTTTTTCATTACATGTTGTTTTCACATTTTTGTTTTAAATTGGTAATTTATTGAAATTTGGATTCTTCTTGAAATTTTGTTCTAACATTTATCCATCTGTCTGCTGCCCCTCTGCATTCAGCAGAGGCATTTCTCACTGAAAAACTCAAATAAATAAATAAATACAAAGATCCTCATTCCCCTTGAAATCATATATAAAGAAAATGTATTTTCTTACCCTGTCATATGTGTAAGACATATCTATGGAAGTAATTCCCAGGTAATGGACAAAGGCAGCATAATCACTCCCTGCTCCAGTCAAATATCCCACCCTGTGGAAAGAAGAAGCACAAATCAGCTTTCACTTAATACATGTATGATTAAATGTTATTTGAATTTTGGAAAATAACTTCTGACTTTGCCTCTTCCATTTGCAAACAGATTTTTGTGAGACCGATTGTGTTTTCACCCCACTGGAACTTATGGAGGGTTTAGAAAAAAAGTGGATACAGTTATATGTTTTAATACAATTCAAGTCTGTACCTTGGAATGATTCCATGGGTCGGGCTGGTTCTGTTAGTGTAACGAATCCAGTTGTCATACACAGATGTGGAATCAAATCCAGGAGCATTGACCTGAAGAGAAGATATACTTCAAAATCAAACATTCTTAAATATGAGTGCAAATTAGTTTTATCCAAATCTGAGTACTTTTAATAAACACCTGAAAAGATATGATTTGAAAAGCTAACCTGTTTCGCAGCTCTGAAGATGACACTTTGCATTGATGGCATTGCTGACGCACTTAGTGTGGCATTTGCTGCAGAAACAAATCTACATGAATGAACAAGACTGGTATTTCACTGAAACTCCAATTCACAGCAAGATTCCTATAAGAACTAAAAAAACAAAACAAAACATGGTACACGTTTAAATTTATCTATGCAAACAGAACAACTAAGTTAAATTCTGCCAATCCCCCGAAAGAGGAAATTTTTAAAATCCTTCAGGTGTTGGTGCACTAAATGAGAATGTTGTATGTGAGTGTGTAATGATAAAAGACTATGGGCAAGAAATTATAATTTTGTTTTGTTATAATATTTTGAAACAGTTTAATCTAAAAAGTACAACTTCTTACCAAAAACAGAAATGTCCACATTTATGTAACCAACAGTACGCTCACTGAGTTTGGTGAAGTATTCCTGCACAAAAAAATAGATAAGATTTCTCTTTATCTCATTGAACAAATTTTGCAATTAGTAATGCAAAATTATATTCCTTACTTTAAAATATACCACAAGACAAAACTTATTTGTCTCATTCAAGTACTTTTTGTTACTCCATTGAGAAAGTCAAGACCATATTTTTTCTTGCTTTACTTATTTTTGGGACAGACTTTACCTCTGTGTACTCAGCAGACCCAATAAGACCAAACTCTTCAGCGCCCCAACTGCCAAAGATAATGGACCTCCTTGGTCTCCATTTCCCTGTCACAAAGAGGCTCAGAAATTATAGTTATCAATCAAAATCGTTAGACGGCCATTTCTCTTCTCTGCTAAATAATTCTTCTCACCCTGTTTGACCATTCTTCCCAGCACTCTGGTAATTTCCAGCATGACTGCCGTTCCGCTGCTTGGGTCGATGGCACCATGTACCCAGCTGTCCCTGTGATTCCCATAGATCACATACCTGTCTGTGGACGTACGCGTAAAATGGTTACAAAAAAAATATGCAATGAAAACATCAGACAGATTTGTGTTAAGTTGCTAGTCTCACCTGGCTCAACACTTCCTCTGATAACTCCCATCACATTGGAGGAGTTTACAATCTTTTCTTCATTATAGATGTCCAGTTTTACATCACTATACCATAGACACAGATTAATGTTAACAGTTTACTCATCTTAAAATAGCTACTTCCAACAGGATTGTGCCTCGACTCGAAGCTCAAATCATTAACGGGTTTCTTGAGTGTAAATTAAGGTTTCACAGCACTTTAAGCTTGATTGGTAGACTGGGAGAATTTTTTCATTGAATTTAAGTGTATGTGCTGTTCACATTCAGTCCAATTATCCAAGAGACACTTTAGTTGCAAGTGGAACCAGTGATAAACTCTTCTTTCCACTCCAATCATTTCCCAACAGCTTAATCTGTTTTGTCTGCTTCACACTTTGGTTGCAATCTCCTTATCTTAATGCGGTTACTTATGGGAGTGAGTAAGCATCACATTATTAAACTGCAATAATACTCAATATTATGTGTTATGCACAAGATAAATTAATTTCTAATTTATTTGATCAAAAAATAATTATAATAATTTTTGTTTTTGTAGTGAGTTGCTAATCATTTCAGTGTCTTGTGAAATGCTGACAACCTGTTGTTGAAGGGAGATGTAGGTTTAAACCCTGGACCACCTAAGTTGTAGATACAGTCGAGTCCTCCCTGCCAGTCCTTTGGAGCTGCCTCTCCTGCCAATGCACTGAAACAATCAAAATAATATAAAAAAAAATGTTACTATGACTCTATTTGAGCCCTAACTATTCCACAAGCGAATTTCCACAGACCAAATTAGTGTCCTTGCATCCTGAAATCCAATCGGTTGTGTTGGAATGGGAGGGATCCCAGTAATATCTTCAGGTGGGATTCTGTAGGTGTCCTCTGGAGATTAAAAAAATAAATAAATTCATTATTGAGAGCGCAAATGAGAGTTACAGATTTTTATGTTGTGGCAGAGAGTTTGACGCGATGGCAAAACCAAATCTTCCTTTTAACGAAGCCACTTAAAATAAATAAATAAATAATAATAAATAGTTTTACCTTTGGCAGCCAAATACGGTGTGAGTAAATCACCAAAGTCTCTGCTATAGGCACCTCTTTCCACACCAGTGGGTGGCAGATACCAGGAGTGTGGGTACGTCTCATTGGTGTCGGACATGAGGCCATCATTCATGTCAAGAGGGTCTGTGTACACCAGCAACCCAACAACACCATAGGCTGCTGCATTGATAGCCTGCATCAAACACACCACAACATCTGGTGAGCAACTGAATTTTGTTCAAATTACCTGCATACTTAAATGCAGGTAATTAAAGTATGTATTTACTTAATGCATACTTAAGTTAAGTATGCATTAATTTAAGATTGGCAAAAAGTACATACACGCCTGGAACATTTACCAACTTTTGTCACATAACAACAAACCTCAACATAATTTATTGGGTGGCCTTAATTAGAGAAACAGTGAAGAATGGTAACTTTGGAGGGGCTGCAAAGATCCACAGTTCCAAATGAAAAATCCTTCCTTGGGACAACATTAACTAGTCACGCAGTCAGAAAATCTGCCTTCTATTGAAGAAAACAAGAGGGCCATTTTTGAAAGAAAACAATATGAAGTCCAATTTTAACTCTGCAGTATTCAGAAGAAGGTGCTCTAGCCAGGTAAGACTGAAACTAAACTTTGATCTGCAAGAAATGTTAGATTTGGTGAACAACTAACTGCACATCATTCTGAACACTAAAAAAAATAAGTTCTGACATGTTTTTATGTTACCCTACATTGTGTATTACAGATTATCAGATATTTTTAGATAGCTAGTAATGCACCAAAAACAATGGAAACAAGAACATATGTAACGCAAAACTGACATTACCCTGAACACATCATTTCCACGGTGAAACATGGCAGTAGCAGTATCATGTCGTGGGGATACGTTTTTTTCACCATGCTTCATGGAAGGTTTATCTATTGCATGGATAAACTGAGGATTAAGTCAGTTTCTTCAGCACCTTTCCATGTGTTTTGTTAATGGACTGATGATGGGAACTTAAGGGGGGTTGAAACTTGCCAAGCAAATTTCTACTAACTTTTATAGGGACATTATTTCTCTGTAATGTGAAAAAAACTAAACAAAACAAAAACAATAAATGAATTCCACTAACAAGTAAAACTGACCTTTCGTCCTCTCCCTTCTCCACCATATCTGGTGATTGCGATGGTTCCTCTTAGGTCAATGGTCCCGTTCAGATGTTGAAAGTCACTTGGTTTTCCCTGATTGGCGAAAACCAGTTTCCCCTAAAGACATAAAAAAATTAATCAGCCAAATGTGCCGGTCAGTCATACAAGTTGGACCCAAATAGTTTTGCAGAAATGCTCTAATTACTGAGTCATTACAGATAATCTCTTGGCTCAATCTCCCTATCTTTATAATGAGTTGTAACTAGAGATTTCAAAAATCTTTTTGGCCTTGAAGATGCTTATCTGCTGCAATATGTACGTTTGTGGTTCCAATAAAACAACAATTGTAACACAGTATGACGAGCAAACTGTAAATAATTAAGCAACATCTACCTTTTTTTTCTCTTTGCTCTCCTCACATTATGCGGAGTCATTAGTTTATGTCCACATGAACTAAACACATAACACAATAATTATGTGTTTTGATTTAATCCATCTTGGTACATAACCTACTATGTCCATTTGCAGATTTATGTCTGGGAATATGGAATTTACGCATTTTATAATTAAACAATCACATCAGTGAATGTGCTTTAGAGAATCTTCTGCCTAAATAGTCCAAAACACAAAGGCATAAAAAAACATACCATTACTAAATTGAGGGGGAAAAGAGCTTTTAGGCATTAATCTTTTTTAATAATTTTTATTAAAAGGACAATCTACATAACCAGCATTTAGCAGTGATCTTATGATTCAGTGACAGATGCTGCTTTTATCCATAGTCCTTATCTAGTTTATGATAAGAGCAATGGTAAAAGAAGTTAAAGGATGAACTTGAAACCTTATAAACTAACAAAAGAAATCAGATGTTGAGCATATAAAGACATGCTCTGTTCTGATAATATTCTTAAAAAGATATACCGATATGAAGTCAGAAAATGTTAGACGTCTTCACGCTTTTGACAGGTCAGATTTTAATCTGTTTCCAGTCAAAGTTATAAACATCATGTAAGTTTCACTATTTTGGTAAGTTACTTTTACAGTGATTATTTTACTATAAATGTGAATATGTGGCTACCTATTAAATTTTTGCATGGTTATTATGTCCAGAGTAGTCTTAATCAGCATTGATTACATGGAATTGTTTCTTTTTTACTTGCAGGGTGCATTCTTAATTCTTTTGGTGATGAAAATAATAAATAAATACTTTTAATTTGTAGTAAATATTAGACATTGCATTAATCTTCAGGTCTTTTTACCTTTGCGTGTCCTGCCGGAGAGTATGCAGCAAACGGCTGAACCACCTGAGGATCATTCTGATCAGCAGTGTAGTTCACTTCCCTTTCTCTCACAGTAAATAGCACAGAATCCAAGGAGTTTACTGAAATAAACACATTACAATCATCTGTATTGTGAAACACATGGCAAAGTACCAAATAAAACCTAAATCACAAGCCAGACAAGAGAAATGTTCACAGAGGATGGACACTGTGTCACTGTTTCACTCACCAACAGTGACTTTGTTGGGGTTTGTGGGATTGGGAAATGAAAGGTAAATCTCATATTCCTGTCTCCAGGCTTCATCCAGACCAGTTTCTGGATCTTGCCATCTTTTTAGCACATACTTCACCGTCTCCTCATCCCCAGGTGATGTGGCCATATGAGGCACTTTTGTCAATTCCCTGCATAGAAACATGTGGATAAGGAAAGGCTGAGTTGATCAAATTTGTCTTAAAAAGCTAGGCACATGTGATAATATCTTGACTGACCCCAAACGTATCAAACTTTTTTTTTCAATTTGGACTGCAGTGCTTCTTTCAGCTTTAATGTTTAATTGTTTGCTGTGTAATGCCTTTTGTAATGGCATATAAAAGAAATGACACCAAAAAGTAATTTAGAGAATTAAAGAATCATATTACCTAAGGTTCTCCTGAAGTTGAAACGTCTCCACCTCAGACAAGAACTGCTGGATGAGGGCCTCGTCCACGTCCTTCGCCACATCATTCACCCAGGATGGTGCAGAATTCTTTTGGATACCAAAGTGACCGATTAGGATACCAATAGTCAATACGACAGCCCCACACAGAGTCCCAATCAGTGCCTCCTTTAACATCTTCCACAGTTTAAGTCCTCTTTGGATCTACTAGAAAAGTTCCCAAAGTGATGTTTTTTTTGGCTCTGAGCGCAGCTGATAAATCCAGTTTTGTCACCTTTTATGTCTCTGTACAACATGCATGTTGCTGCTAGAGCCACCTTTCATAAGGCGCAATCATTGTAAAGTTTACTCATTAATGTTTGCCAATTGGATGGACTTTATCCCTTCTCTTGTGATTGGATGATTGCACGGGAGGGCAACATCCTTTTCATCCGTGTTCCAATTGACCTTTTATGTGTAATCATTTGATTCCTATTCTATTTGGTTTATTCCTCTTACATCAGTTTCCTGCAAAAATCATCTCTTGATAACATTCAAAAAGGAAAAGACCAAAAATAAATGTTGCTAAAATTTTCCAAAAATGAAAGAATTAAATGAGTTTCTTCTTTTTAACATGAGTAATCATTTTATTGGATAAGTTGATAAGACCGCTAAATAAACCAGTGAAACAGTTGTGGATATTATGATGATACTTGCTTATTTTCATCCAAAAAAATTAAAAACAGAAAAATTGCATATAGAAGAGCTCTTCTATATGCAAGAAGAGCTCCACATCCAAAAATCGCCGTCAGCACCAAAACCAGAATGATTTTGAGAATATAAAAAAACATTATTTTAACCAGTACCTATAGTACAGTTTACCTTGTAGCACCAGAGAGAATGTCAAACATCCATCTTTCTGGTAAACCCCTGGAATGATGTCCACCCATCAATTCACATCTGTTGAATTAATATCTATAGATTGATTTCAATAGATATCTGTCTTGAAGTTGCAATCATAGTTCAGTTTATATCAGCTATCTTATTTTTATGACTCAACTTTTAGCATAGCTTAGACTTTGGAATTACACATGAATTTAGTCACTTCGAGTTAAATGCGGGCAGAAAAAAAAGCTAATATAGCTTGATGTTTTTGAGAAAAATGACTGAAAAAATAGTTCATAAATCGTGGTGAAGAGAATCCGATAAACATGTGGAACTGTACTGCTGCCAAAGCCGGACACTTTAAAGTGTGACACACGACGGAAGTAAACAACAACAACAACAAAAAAACATTCTCGTTAACGGATCACATGAAAATATGGTGCATCTTTAATTAAACAACAACAATGTCTTCAGTTGAGTGTTTGAGGCAGTTCGTTAACGAGCGGTTGACGGCCGCGGCTCAGGAGATCTTCAGCGTGTTTGAGAAAACTATCTCCGACTACGAAGAAGAGATCAACCGTCAGCGCAGGCTGCTCACCATCGCCTGGAAACCTGAAGTTAAGTTGCACAAAACAGGTTTGTATTGAAATGCAACAGCGCATGGTTAAGGCAAATGAACGATTGTAACGTATAAATTGCGATTAATTCGCAGAGATTTCATTTCGGGGCTCATGTCGGTATGTAGTACTAATTTGCCATTTAGTCTTCAGCTGTAGTCCTTATGTAGAATTAGGGAATGTGTAGTCTACTAACGCATGTTAGAAATCTTTGTAAAACAAAGATTGATCAACAAGCCTTGAGGAAGTAACAATGCTGGTGGCAGAAAACTTAATTTTATTACATTGCACCAAAGAAGGGGAACCATTCTTTGAGGAAGAAATGTGGTCAGGGAAAAACATCCTAGATGATGGTGTTTGACAAAGATTGGTGGAATCAAATTTCAAATTTGGTGGAAAATGAATGCACTGAATAAAAATGAATAGAATAGAAATAAATATCGTGATATATCAGAAGCTTAGAGATGTTCAGCAAATACATGCTAAGCTAAAGACATTACTGAAATATATTAGTGTGTGATAGTTTTTGGTGTTTTTTTTTTTTTTTACATAAGGTCAGATAAAATGTAAAAACTGATGAGCTGTCAGTTCAATCTAACTGAGATATTTTTCAAAGAAGTATCAGCAGAAATCTAATTTCCAGACTTCTAACTCAGCAAAGTATTGATTCAGGGAGAATGAACAAATAACTGCTAGACTAAAACATGAAAAGAAAATTGTTCCTGTAAATAAACGTAGCTGAAGTCACAAAGCAATAGGCTGCACTAGATTTTTATTTAGGAGTATCAGCATAAAAATGTATGCTGTATAATTTAGATTTCTATTCTTCAACTTTTTGATAGTTCTGTGTCTTTTTTTATTATTTAAAATATGTGTTACTTTTTGTAATTTTTTGATTGATTAATAGATTATCAAATTAGTGTTTTGGGGATAAGCATATCCTTAATTTTTTTTCCCTATCATCTGTTTTGTATTCGTTTTCTATCCAGAGCTCCCACAAGATTTCATTAACGTGGAGGACATTCCAACGGAGCTGCAGCTCAAGACAGGACAGAACAGGAAGTCTATTTTGGAAAAAGAAGATAGAGAGCAGATTTCAGAGAGCCATGAAGAAATCCTCACCAGTCCTGAGGAAGGAGAAGTTGAGCTGAAAGAGGAAGTTGAAACTCTTTTTCCAAGTATTACCTGTGATGAGGGTTACAATGTTGTCTTGTCAAATCCTGCGGATGAGGAGTCCACAGACACGGTGTCTGTTAAAGGTGTAACAGAAGGCAATACTGATGATCTGCTTGTCTCTAGATATTCTCAAGATGTAAGCAAAGGCCAGAATGAAGGAAATCATAGCGGTTCTGTAATAACCAGACGCATGGAGACAAGACTGCAGAGGAGACATCACAGAATCAGTGAACATAATCCCATCACGTTCAAGACTCCTATTTACACTCACAAGGGGAAAATATGCGAGTTTGTGTGTGAATACTGTGGAAAAGCGTTTCCGTATAGATCCAGGCTGATGCGGCACCAGATCATCCACACGGGCGTGAAGCCGTATTGTTGCCACACCTGTGGTAAACGATTCAACCAGACATCGATCCTGAAAGTCCACCAGCGGATTCACACGGGCGAGAGGCCGTTCTCCTGTGACATATGCGAGAAGCGCTTCAACCAGAAGTCCATACTGAATGTTCATAAGAAAATCCACTCAATCGAGAGGCCGTATTCCTGCGATTTCTGCGGCCGAAGGTTCAAGCAGAAATCAAAACTGGAATCTCATGTCATATGGCACTCAGGTAAGATTTCTTGTTCTAAAGTTTAAATGGAGACTGTAAAGTCACGTGGGATTCTTGTTTTAAATTTTTCATATTTTAAACACTTAAAAATAGTTATGGATCACCCTGCTACCTGGATCATACCCAAGATTTTTGTCTTATAAAATGCTTCCTTAGAAACATGAACTTGAGCAACTTGGATCGACTGCTCCTTTTTTTTTTTTTTGCAAGTCATTCATAAAATTATTGTCTCTATCAGTGGACTGTAATAGATTGATTTAAATTGTTTTTGACTATAACTAATTGATAAATTGTGATCTGATGCACCATTTTTGGCTTCAATTTGAACCATTTTAAGAGTTAAGCTCAAGGATTCAGAAATGAACATCAATAAAAGAAACTATTTGTAGAGCACTTTTTGTAGAAATGTGTGTAGCAAAGTTATTTGTACGAATTAAAAGTAAACATGCATAAAAATCACAGCAATTATACAACAATTATAAGAGAATTATAAGAAATAAAATTACTAAAGATATCAAACTATTATAGAGGATAATGAGCTGAAGAACTAAGACATAAGACAGTGAAATCCTAAAACTTTAAACAGAGTGCAAAGAAATATAGGAATGAATGAAAATATCCTTGGTACATTTAAAATAATGGTACAGATACAGTATAGTCAAATATATAAAGTTTGTTACCATTTTTAAATCCAACTTATATTTTAATTATCTTCATTGTTTTTGCTTTTTCTTTCAGACATACCACAGCCGGTTTTCTTTAAGGAGGAAAACTTTCTCTCCGACCAGCAGCTCTTTAACCATGACCGTCACTCTGCATTGGAGTTGGGGTTTCCAAAAGTCAAAGAGGAACAGGAAGACGTCTGCTTGGCCCAGAAGGAGCAGCTTGTGTTGAAGCAGGAGACAGACATGTTATTGATCACTGTTCCTCATGATGAAGGTCACGATCACGGTGTGGCCCAAACACTCAACAGGAACTCGGCAGAGGAAGAGTCGATCGAGATCATATCAGATGACAAAGGTGGGAAACAACTGGAGAAGACGCATCCCAGAATCTGTAACGTCTACAATCCTATCCTGTCCAAAACTTCATGCAACTCTTTTGTCGATAGAAAGTGTGAATATAAATGCAATACGTGTGGAAAAGTGTTTCAGTTTAAGTCCAGACTGATAAGACACTTCCGAATCCACACGGGCGTGAGGCCGTACTGCTGTCACATCTGCGGCAAGAGGTTCAACCAGAAATCCATCCTGCAGGTCCATCAGCGGATCCACACGGGCGAGAGGCCTTTTTCCTGTGACATCTGCGGGAAACGCTTCAACCAGAAATCCATACTGAACGTTCACAAGAGGATCCACACGGGTGAGAGGCCGTATTCCTGCCAAGTGTGCGGTAAGAGGTTCAACCAGAAGTCAATACTGGACGGCCACGTCAGGACGCACACGGGCGAGAGGCCGTATTCCTGCAAGACATGCGGCAAAAGCTTCAAAAGTCAGTCCAGCCTGCTGGTTCACATGAAGATGCACGCGGACAAGAAGACCTACTCCTGTGAAATGTGGGAGAGACTTCAGTCTTAAACACACACAGGTCAGCAGGTACAGCTTTAACAAACCTGGTGGAAGCATTTTGATATCAAGAAAATAGTAAAAAAAAAAAATATCTATATAGATATATATACTGTATATCTATAGATAGATAGATAGATAGATAGATAGATAGATAGATAGATAACTTTGCATGTAGTAGAAATCTTCCATGTTTGTAGTAGAGCAGATGTTCGTTGTGAGCATGCATGTTCAGGGCCTTTGCTGTTTTCTCTCTGATTTTTATTTATATTTTTGCTTGATAATCTGTGTAGGCCTGAATCTTAAGTTCTTAAATATTGCAAAAAATGTTATGCTACCACATTATCATTGCTTGAAGTTTTCAGTCTGCTGCAAAGAAAGAATTGCTACTTCTGCGAAGTAAATACGTAACTGCTACCCTGATGATATGAAATACTGATTCTTAGTTCTAACTTAACTAACGTGTTGTATGCTTAAGACAAAAATAGACTGAGATGTGGCTGCCGTGGTTATTATTATCATAGGTAAGTGCACTTATTGTCTTGTTATTTGTGTGTGCATTTTATTGTGTTTAAGCTATATTTATACAGCATATATGCATATTATTCTTGTATGAAATAAGTATATTAAGGGAAGACGTGGTACAACTTAACATGTCTGATTTGGGGCTGATGTCTAACCTTAAACCGGCTCTTCATGTCTTTGACCTCTTAGCACCTTTTTGGAACTAATTGAACTGTAGTGAAACATTCTTATCTCTCGTTTTAGGTAAGGAGATCAACTCAAACAGACTGTTTGACTCACATCTGTTCGACCTTGTGTCAAACAGACAGTTTGAAATTCCCAAAACAATTTTAGATCACATATAGAGCTTGAACATAAATGTTAAACTTTAGCAGTAGAGTTTAACAAATTCCATGTAGTTCTTTTAAGTTAGTCACACAGAAATAGCATTTTCTTAATATTACACCTAAACACATTGTTGGTATCTGCATGGGGCCTAGTTGAAAGAGGTGGTCACAGTAACTAATAATTGGGCCACAAACTATTTAGTTAAAAAATAATTATTTCTGAATGTCATATTCTTTCTCTCTCCACTTTGTAAATGTACTCCAGGTAATGATTAGACTTTCCTAAAATTTTCTTTGACATTTTTCCATTGCAGCAGAAGCTAAGTATTTTCTTTTTTAAGACTTTGCACATCTCTACCAAAAGTGGAATTAATTACTGTTTAGGATAATCAGCTGTGATTCGTAACTATGTATTGGAATCCATCAAAGGTTTTTGAAAGTGCTACTAACAAAACAGAAATAACACCACTGAAACTTTTATTTTTGAGAGCCAGATAACACTGCCACTTTGCCCTCACACTGCATTAAAATTAGATTGGGGAAACTGCCAAAAGCACAGGTGTGGGGCTGCAGAGTAGGGCAAAGGCGTGAAATAGAATTTGGGATTAGTTTTATTCTACTGCATTTTACTTTCATCGTCACCAGTCGAACTATAAGAGCTGGCCTTTCTGCATATCTGTCTACAAATGGAGATGTGTCCTGTAACAATAAGATAAAAAATGTATCCAACGCTTTCCACATTTGATTTTTTTTCCAATAGAAGTGAACTCAGACCAAGTGCTTGTCTAACAAAAGAGTAGTATACAGTATTTAGTGTAAATATCTTTCAAGATTTCTCTGCTTGTACGAATGGATGTTTTCCTTGATCTATGTTATAATTCATTTGAAACTTTTTTTGAGCCTCTTGTTTCAAATCCTTTTTTATTTAGAAGGCACAAAATACGCAAACCGACATTATGTCTTGTTTGTGATAAGATTTTGTAGTAAAAACATGCATAAAATCATGACAATACGATGTTTTTGAGGACCTTTTTTATTGTTTTATAAGCAGAACACTTTTGTTTGTGACATTTTATTCATGAGAGAAAGTGGAATTGCTAATGTGGCATTCCTCAATTAATGCAGCTTACATGAACAGTATGTCATGCAGCTTTGTATGTCTCCTATAAAGGTGCATGGACCTTGTGTCAAACAGCCGTGTGTTTGTTGAACCAATGAAGGAGGTGGGACTTTTGTAATGTGCCAAAATAAAGAGAATGTAGGACGTTTGAGGAACAAGGAAGATATTTATAGTTCAAAGGTTTCAAGGTCGAATAAAGCAAACTTACTGTGATTATCTGTGTCTAGAAAAATTGAGATTATAATTTTATGTCTGTTCAAATTTCTTTTCATATAAACTTCATGTTTTTTTCAAATGTGGAAGTCTTGATGAGTTATCTGTTTTTAAAATATGTACTTTTAGTATTTGCTTACACCAACAAATGTTTATTTTAATCATTTTCTTTGCAGCTTCGGGTGCAGTTCTGCATTTGAGTGTTATTTGTGATGCATTTCTCATTCAGATCATAATTTCTAAAATGATGGCTTACTATCATTAGATGTTACTATAAACCAAGTGGACTAAAGTGTTAAAAGAGTATACCCTGGCTAGTGCCTGAATAAAACCTGAGGATGATTTGATTTTTTTCTTTTCTTTTATATCATGTACCTTCTAACTTATAATTATTAAATTTACTGATTTACTCTCAACCTTGTATTATTTCACTTAGGTACAATGTCCATCAACAATTGGCTAAAATTTGTTGCTACAGCAGTTTTACACTGATAAATTTGTTGTACAGCATTTTGGTGCAGCTCATGTTGTTTTTAAGGTTCTTTATGAATAAATTGACATTACTGCACATTACTCTGAATGCATCTTCTGGACAATGACAGATAGTGGTGGCACTACCCTGCTTTGAGACTGCAGTTTTTCAGCTACAGGAAGCTGCCAGGAATCTAAATACAGAGCGATCTGAGAAGAAACCCTGTTAACCCTGACCTAGTTAGATTTTCAAGACTGATCAAATTCAGACTTACTGCATCTTACTGTGTTTCTACAACATGGTCAGACTCCCGGGAGCTGAATAAAACATGAGGCATATACAGTAGCTCACTGTTCAGTAGAGGTGCTGTTAGTATCCTGAAACATTTAGAGCTTAGCCTTGCCAGAAACAATTAAATTTCAAGTAATTTAATTTAAAGATAATATAGGCTGGGTTTTAAACAAATATGAATTAAACAAATACACATCAAATTTATCTGCATTTTTGTCAGTGTTGGCATCATTGGCTCAGAGAGTGTATATCATCCTCAAAAACCTTTTTTAAAAAGGGAAACACACATTAGATCCAAGTTCTAGTTTGTCAAATAACTTGACTCTATAATAATAATGTTTTCTATATAAACCTCTATTGTGACCTCATGGTTCCCTGAGTCAAGTTTAACATATGACATATAGGCAAATTCTTCCAACCACTGGCTACTAAAATATTTTTTCACCACACAGTGAGCAGGGAGGAAAGGGAAGTGGAAAAATCCAACTCTTATTGTGAAAGAACCACAGCAAAGAGCTACAGCTTGGGGTAGCCAGGTCTCCACACCAATCATTAGACACAATTTACTTTCCAACTTATTGTTTGGGGGTGATGCCAAAACATGCCTTTCCCATTCTACCTAAAACTGTGAAATATGAAGGTTGAATTGAAGCAAAAAGAAAAACAATTTCCCAGCAGTGCAATTAGTCCTTTTGTGTGATAGTGAACATCACTCTGACTGCCTTCTCACTGACTGAATAGAATAGATTTTTTAGGGAACTTAAATTAGACATTGAGAGATGAATTTGGTTCAATTCATAGCTGATCTTCAGAGAGGGTGCACAAAAATAAAAATATTTACAGCATAGTGTAGGAAGATATTGACCCAATGTAACTAAAGTTTGATAAAAGGAATGAACTAAGACTTTTATTATTAAGTGTGTTACATTATGATTATCAGGTAAAAGAGTTAGGGCACAAAACATTCAAAGGAATACAATTATTGATTTTACATAAAGGACCCCATTAGTAAGCTAAAATTATGTTTTTATATATATTGTTTTATTAAAGTTTATGGTAATAACTGAAAAAAAAATCAGTTATTCCCAAGGCAATAAAGAAAAAAAAAATAATATATATATATATATATATATATATATATATATATATATATAACTGAAGAGCTACTTGCGTCATTAAAATTGTTAATCAGTTAGTGCTGAGAGACACTTCAACGATTACATAGATATCAATTAAGCTGCCCCTTTAAAATAAAATAATCGTTTTCGGAGTAAAATTACAGTTAAAAAACAAACTTTTTCGGGGTGAACAAGAAAAATGCAGGCAACCATTGTATTATAACTTCCATTCCTTAACGGCAGGTGGCGCTCCGAGCTCAAACATGTTTTATTTCTGTATCACCTAAAGTCCAACGCGGAAGTAAACAGTACACTCCAACCAAGTTGGATCAACCGTTCGGGTTGCTGATTATTTTCTTATGTGAAGTGCATCCATGTCCGTTTCGACCATGTATCCAGTTCAAAGTATGCGCAAGTTTGTCTGCGATCGCCTGACTGCGGCAGCTCAGGAGATCCTGGGAGCGTTTGAGAAGAGAGTAGAAGATTATGAAGCGGAGCTCGCTCGGCAGCGCAGGATGTTGGACATGGCGTTTTCCCCAGAGTTAAAGTTACAGAGGGCAGGTTAGTCGCCGGTTTCTTAACTAACGAGAGGAACTACACTGTAAGGAATTTAGTGGACATTAACGTGATGAGTACTCGGTCTGTTTTCTTCCTCAGTTAAATTTTTTTTGTGTGCTCGTTAACACCGGTTGCTCGTTAGACCCGTTTGACAGGTCTGACACGTCATGTGGATTGGTAAAAGTTTTAAGAGAATATTCTAGCTAATTATAAATATATGTAGTGTGGTGCCTCCTGATAAAGTAAATACATTTCGACATTAACATTAAACGACGCAATAACTAATTGCATATTAAATGCGGAAGTCAAGTGATGGGCGATGAATCGTCCTGCAATAATAATGTTGCAGAGAATTTCCTGGGCACTATATATCCCCAAACTCTGTTTTTTAATTAAACTGGAATGTTAATATTTTGTAGATGTAGCGAACAAATAATCAATATTTATTTTTATTGTATTATTTTATCAATGACAATTAAATTTACCTTAGGGAATTTGTCGTGCGATGCGAACAATATTTAAAGATCTGTTCGAGTCGAAGGAGGCCTAAATCAGCATGGATTAGTGGTGTTTGCATAGATTTTTTAATGGTATTTTATTTTATTTTTTTTAGTTACTTTCGCATGTATACTGCCTTTCATCAGTACTCTTATCCCTTGAAAGGACTTAGTACAAAGTAATAACTGTGAGACAAAAGCAATGTGGTTCTCAGTTGTGTTTTTAATTTTTTACTTTGTGAGAATCCCATCAACATTTGTAGCATCAAGCAATATTTTTAAGTGTTTATTGTGGCATAAATACACTTTTGTCCCTCTCCCTGCACTGTATATGATAATTTCCCAGAAACATCTGGGTTTTAAATGTTAATTAAAATCTGAAAAGTACAGCATGCATATGGATTCACCTCCTCTAAGTCGATACTTTGTACAACCACCTTTTTTTTTTTTTTTTTACCACAGTTAGAGATGCATATAGTTTTGGATATTTCTCTTGTGTCATTTTTGTCCATTGTTCTTTTTTAGATATCTTTAACTCAGTTAGATTGGATGGAAAAAGCAAGTCCATTAGATTTTAGTTGGGACTTTGACTGAGCCATTCAAACTCACTAATAGTTATAAACATCTCTGGTTATATGTTGAATGCTTACGTTTCCAGGATGGTGAATGTACACCCTAATCTAAAGTTTAGCCTCTTAGAAGTTTTCTTTCAGGATGAGAAAGTATTTTAGCCAGTTTCCCTGTACCTGCTACAGAAATGAATATGAAAATACTTTATTTTTTCTCATTTCACATGGACAATGAATCTTTTTAGACATATAGCGTAACTTTTTTCTATGTAAATTGATCTTTAAAACAATACAATTATTAAAATAATAGCTCCCATAGTAGAAATATTTTAGTAGTGATATTTTTTCAACATGTTTTCTTTATTTTAGATTTTTGTGTATTTATCTTTTCTTGATATATGGTAACACATCATACTTTGCAATTTTATAGGTTAATTTTCAGTAATGAAAAACAACTTTGGGATTTAGACAGCAGTAAGTCAATATTACAATAAGCAATAATAATTCATTCTGAGCTTCACCCGTGACATTCTTCTTTCTTCACTGATTTCCAGTTGGTAAAATATAAACAACATAAAGGAACTATTAAGACAGATAAGGTCATAGCCTCTTTAAAAAAGCTGTATATTTATATAAAATAGTAGATACTTTAATTTTAGAGCTGGAAACATCATGCAGCCATTAGAATATTCATTTTACAAAGTGCTAGTTTGGTGTCCTATAGTTTTGGTTAGCTACGAGTACTACGGTACTAAGCATTAAGAGCTCAACGAAACAAAACATTTTCCAACACCATTTTGTAAAAGGTTTTATGAAGTTTTATCTGGCCAACTGATTTTCATTCTTTGCTTGAAGGGAATTAATGTTGTTTGAATTAGCCTTCAGTATTTTACTGTATATGTTTCAAAGTATTAAACATTTATAGTTTTTCATAATTTTTATGTGTGATTTTATTTTATTTTTTTAGAGATGAAGGCTCTCCTACATCAGCAGCAGCACGGCAATAATTACGACGTGTCCAGATTTTTACCAGATACTGTGCAGATTAAAGATGAGCATGAGGAAATAAGCATCTGCCAAGAAAGATCACAGCCTTTGCAGCATCATGAACGGCAGCAGCCTTTGCAGCATCACGAACGGCAGCAGCCTTTGCAGCATCAAGAAAGACAGCTGCCTTTGCAGCATCATGAACGGCAGCAGCCTTTGCAGCATCAAGAAAGACAGCTGCCTTTGCAGCATCATGAACGGCAGCAGCCTTTGCAGCAACAAGAACAGCCGCAGCCTTTACAGCATCAAGTAAGGCAGCAGCCTTTGCAGCATCACGAACGGCCGCAGCCTTTGCAGCATCAAGAACGGCAACAGCCTTTGCAGCAACAAGAACAGCCGCAGCCGCAGCCTTTACAGCAACAAGAACAGCCGCCTTTACAGCATCAAGTAAGGCAGCTGCCTTTGCAGCATCAAGAACGGCCGCAGCCTTTGCAGCATCAAGAACGGCCGCTGCCTTTGCAGCATCAAGAACGACCGCAGCCTTTGCAGCATCAAGAACGGCCGCAAGCTTTGCAGCAACAAGAACGGCCGCAGCCTTTGCAGCAACAAGAATGGCTGCAGCCTTTGCAGCAACAAGAACGGCCGCAGGCTTTGCAGCAACAAGAACGGCCACAGCCTTTGCAGCAACAAGAACGGCCGCTGCCTTTGCAGCAACAAGAACGGCCGCTGCCTTTGCAGCAACAAGAACGGCCGCTGCCTTTGCAGCAACAAGAACGACCGCTGCCTTTGCAGCAACAAGAACGGCCGCAGCCTTTGCAGCAACAAGAACGGCCGCAACCTTTGCAGCAACAAGAACGGCCACAGCTTTCACAACCGCAAGAACGACCGCAGCTTTCACAACTGCAAGAAGTCCCGGTCTCCACACTGACTCCAGCTTCTTGTCTGAATACCACCAGTGGTCAGTCACAGCCATTAGGTCCTGAAAAAGAGAATGGAGTAAATACAAATCTTGCGTCTAAGAGCTTAAACAGAGTCATAGAGTCTGGATGGAAGGAGGGGACACCGTCAGTGAGTGAGCATCATCTTTCTCAAACTTCAGGGGGAGCCGAAATCCAACATGACAATAGAGGGGCATCACCAACTGAACCTGCAGCGCCAACTTCAGCTGAGAGGAGCCCAGTATTAGCTACAAACTCGGAGGAAGCATTTGATGATGCATTTTTAGATGCAAATTATGAAGACATCTTGAATGAAATTGATGACAACACCTTTGCACTCTCCAGTATGAGTCCTGAACAGTCATTAAATATGAGCTTTGATGATTTAAATGAAACGTCAACCAGCATTACAGAACAGACACAGTTGGGGAAAGATCATGTTGGAAGCTCAGTGTTGATAGGCAGCACTGATCTAACACAAAACTGTAATACTGAGTTCACAACACTAGCTTCAAGCAATGGGGCCACACCAACAAGGATGTGTACAGGTTACAATAACAGCTCAGCACCTGGAAGAAACTGTGAACTAGAAGCAAGTAAGATTCAAGATAAAAATCTAATTTTAACTAGAAGCGTTGAGCCAACTCAACCTGAGGTGAATCAAGGTTGGAGGCCAGAATCTTCCATCCTGATTGTGCTAACACCAGTTGATGAATATCAAAATGAGACACGAGCCACAACTGCGATGGCAGAAGATCAAGGCAAGAGAGCCTTTAGTACTAGCAACCAAGATAAGAGCACAACATTAACCAAATCTGCTGAGCTGACACCAAGCGAGAAAATTCAAGAAGGAGGAGTAACAGCAATGGAAAATGTTGATCAAACATCACAGAATGAAAACCGTGATATGAGTGCATCGTCAGCCAAAAGTACAGAGCAACCATCAAGCCAGGGTGGTATCAAAGAGTCTGTGACATCGACTGATAGAACAGAACACACCTCAAAGAAAAATCATAAACAAGAGAGGACGCCTTTGCATGGAAGTACACATCCGCCATCAAAAACAAAGTCAAAAGTTGGGAGAACACCGACTTCAACAAGATCACTCAAGAAACCCAGACAAGAAAGCGCAAGATCAACTACAGATAAAACTCTCAGTGAAAAGACTGCCGCCAATCAATACACAGATTATAATATAAAACCTCAAGAGGAAGAAGAAACTTCCAACCTCATTTCAAATTCTGCACAAAATGATGAACATGGCGGCAACAAAGCATCTTCTACTGGATATATTGAGATGACACAGAGTGACCACGGTCAGAAAACAGAAATAGCGCCAAGTAAAACATCAAGTGGTAGGAAAAAAGCAGCCCCACATTCTAAGTCCAAAGATAAATCAAGAAATCAAAACAACGAAGTAACTAATGTTGGAAAATTTCACAATGAAGATGCACAAAGCATGGAAGCAACATCTCCCGAGAGGCTAAGAGATGGTCAGGGTTCTGAGTCGCCGCAAAAAAGGATGCATAAAGACGAAGGTTCCATATCAACTAGAAGCAAAGAAGTCAAAAAGTATGACACACGCAGCAAAGAAAGCACAACATCAAATCAAGATCCCGACCCACCTCTGTCCAATACCGATGACAGTGAATCAAGTGAAGGAGAGGAGAAGGTGGAAAACCCCTACAAGTGCGACAGATGTGGCAAAGTAATGTCCAACTTCAAGAACTACAAATTCCACATGAAGACTCACACAGTCGCAAAGACCTACAAGTGTGACACTTGTGGGAAAATGTTTAGAGAGAGCTGGGACCTGAACAAGCATTTGGTCATCCACTCCGCTGAGAAGCCTTACAAATGTGACGTCTGCGGAAACGGTTTCAACCGCCGCTACAACCTGGACCTGCACCTCCGGGTACACACTGGGGAAAAGCCGTACATTTGCAAAACGTGCGGAAAGACATTCAGCTCGTGCGTCAATATGAAGAAGCACATGAGGATTCACACGGGCGAAAAGCCCTACACGTGCAAAGAGTGTGGCAAAGAGTTTGCGGACTCTTCCGCCTTCAAAAACCACCTGCGGGTGCACACGGGGGAGAAGCCTTTCAAGTGTTCCTACTGCAAGAAGAAGTTCGCCACCAGGACGACTTTGAAGAGACATATCAGGACGCACACGGGCGAGAAGCCGTACAAGTGCACGGTTTGTGGTCGGAACTTCGGCCACAGAACCGACCTGAAGGGTCACATGAGGATGCACACAGGCGAGAAGCCTTATAAATGTACTACTTGTGGAGAGGACTTCTCCACCTGGTCAAAACTTAACAAACACAAGCGGATCCACTCAGGTGAAGCACAAGACTCCACTGAATAACATGTTAAATTTATTGTAAGGTATTTAAATAGCAAGTGAGGAAACTTGAGACAAGTCACTAGATGTCAAGCGACTATAGCTTAGTTTTGAATTAAATTTATTCAACAGTTCAGGTATAACATAAGTTTTCTGCGCACTCTTGAAAAACAGTCTAAACCTTGTTTCCATCTTCCTCCTTTCCCTATTTTTATCTTTTCTTGTTCCTCTATTGTTTGTTTTTCATTTCCTTCTTATCTTTCTTCCTTAATTCCTTTATTCTATCTATGTCCTTCATCCATCCATCCATCCATTCATCCATCCATCCATTTTCTGTTCACCCTTGTCCCTAATGGGGTCGGGAGGGTTGCCTATCTCCAGCTTCGTTCCGGGCGAGAGGCGGGGTACACCCTGGACAGGTCGCCAGTCTGTCACAGGGCAACACAGAGACATACAGGACAAACAACCATGCACACACACTCACACCTAGTGAGAATTTAGAGAGACCAATTCACCTGACAGTCATGTTTTTGGACTGTGGGAGGAAGCCACTGTGTAGTTAGACTGTGTCTTTTATTGTTACTCAATGTTAGTAACAATAACATTGAGTAACAATGTTACTCAATGTGATACACTATCACTATCCCACAGTGATAGTGTATCACTGTGGGATAGTGAGAAATGTCATTTCAATTCCCTTGTATGTCTGGACATGTAAGAGGAATTGACAATAAAGCTGATTGATTGATTGATTGATTGAGCCGGAGAACCCGGAGAGAACCCACGCATGCACAGGGAGAACATGCAAACTCCATGCAGAAAGACCCCGGCCGGGAATCGAACCCAGGACCTGGGTTCGATTCACAATTTTGCCTTGCAGCCTTCTTGCTGCAAGGCAACAGTGCTACCAACTGCGCCACTGTGCAGCCCTATGTCCTTCATTCTATCCTTAATTTATTTGCTTCCTTCATTGTTTGAACCTTCCTTTCATGTATTGTTACTTTCCTTTGTGTGCCTCTTACCTTTCTCCCTTCCTTTCCTCCTATCTTCCTCTCTTGTTCTACTCCTTATGTTCTTCCTTTCTTACTATTTCCTATTTTTCCAGGTTTCGTATTTAAACATTTAAAGCCTGCTGCCTGCCTGTAGAAAAATCTGCTGTTTGTTCACAATGAACTTTTAGAATTTTAAATTTTGAAATTAACATAAGATATTGAGAATTCTGAGAATTTAAGTTTAGAAATTTTTACATTTTTTACATGGAAAATGTTAAGAAATCCTGTAAAAATTGCAAACATCATCAGCTATGTTTTTTCTGAAAAATGTCACAGAATTCTTTGCCGCTGAAAATGCTTTTAGCTGAAAATGACAATAAAATGGAAGAAAAAAAGATTGTAATAGGTTATTATCTCAGGTGCTGGCGTAATAATGGTTGTATTTAAAAAAAAAAAAGATGTTTCCTTTAATTTTTGCCAGCTTGCTAAGGACTTAAGAACTATTATGCCAAGGCATGGAGCATTATAATATTCTGACAGTAAAATAACATATAATGATTAAACTCTGGTACCTAGCATGAAGTCTGTTGCTTGACTGATTATCACCTTATTAATAGCGGAAATTTCCACACCATGAATATGTTTCTCATGACTTGGAAGTTTGGATATATTTCCAAATATCTATATTTGTCTTTCATGTAACCGATGGGAAGTTAGCATCAGCCCTTAGCCCGCTAACGCGTTCATGAAGTTGCAGAGTTGCATTACTCCATGCTCCATACAGCCTCTGGCACACTCTCTGATATGACAGAACATGTTAATGATGTTTTTTTTCTTTTTTTTAACATCTTAATTCTTTAAACGTCGGTATACTTTGATGGAAGCGAACAGACCCATGCCTTAGGCTGACTGTGTCTGGCTTTCCTCGGCACTACTGGTGAGAACATGACATCAGTCTTTTTTCTTTTTGTTTTGTTTTTAAAAAAAACATTCATAACGGTTCAGGGTTTCATTCTGTCCCTGCTAACATTGTGCACTTTGTTGTTAATATTCAACCAGGAATTTGAGGATGTGTTTGTTTTGTTATCCCAAAGGATTTTAATTTTGTGTGCTGCCTTTACTTGATTTGCTGTTTTTCTTTGCTGGTTTATGCATGCTGTTTTCTTCTTTATTAGCAGTTAAGATACAGTTTAATCACTGGCTGGTGACATGTTGCTATCTCAAAACCAATTCATTTTCAATTATGTGACCATATTTAGCATTGAATTTTTTTTGTTTAATTTTCTTGTGTGTGATTTACCAAAGATCTCAGCTCTCTCTTTATCATTTATTGTTGTGTGGAAAAGAATGTTTGAATAAACAACTGGAAACTAAGACACTTAATACAAGAGAAATAGGATTGAAAATTGTAGCAGTCAGTTTTATTTTGTGTGGTTTTGAATTCCTGTGTGATATGTGAGAATACACAGAAATTATTGTCTTAGAAAAATGTCTATTTTCAGATGTTGCTTTATTCAAATTAGAATATTAAAATATTTTTGATAATCTATCTTCTAGTTATTTTTTTGTAAGCAAACAGTTCTTTAATCCTGCCCTGTACGGTCCAGTATGGCTTTATGTGAAAGCAACCTAAGTTCTCATGATATGTTAAATTAATACCACTATATATCTAGTAACATGATCAAAGTTTTAACAACCTGCCCTTTGTGGTTAGCTCTTTCTGTAGCAGCATTATTCATTTCTTTAAATAGCCAAAATAGATCAAATGTTTCATGCATAATGAAACATTTGCATAATGAAACAGACCCATGTCTTAGGCTGACTGTGCCTGGCTTTAATGGTAAGATCTGAGTTTGCAAATGGTACTTCAACAGTCAAGTGTTAACATGTTGGTACAATCGGTAACATATCCTTTTTTGTACTGAGTCTGAACAACCTTTCTCATGTGGTCATTTTTTTTCACACCTTTTGTAGAGTGAAAAAAACAAATTAGTCAGTGTTCTTTTTTTAATGTGTTGCTGAAGTTTGAGGAAGTTGATGAGAGAAAAGCTAAACTGGCTGACTGTCATCACAGATAACATGACATGGTTTAAGACCCTAAATTAAAAAAAAACAAAAAACATATCAACTTACTCTCACCTTATCAAGTTTATCCTTCTAACAAAATTGTGTGCTTGCAGAATAATGTAAGCATTCAATTAAATCCAATTGAAGATAAAGATATTTATCTTTAAATGAGTTCTAATATAATAAGTCAAATTAATTAAATATTTGATCAAATGATAAAGTGCAATAAAGCACAGATCTGGAAACAGATCTGTTCATTAAATGTACTGTTCTCTGCAAAATTATTTTAAAGCAGGAACTAACTGTAAAGCAGGATGCATCAGTCATGGACCCCTTCTGCCCTCGTGTGGTTCAATATTAATTTGCACCCTTTCTTTTGTGTACAATTTTAAAACATTGTAAATTTGTTAGCAAGAGCAAACTTGATTTTGACAGTGAACAACTTCTGAGAATCTGATTAAACCAATAAGCCGAGGCAAGTTGAAACCTCTAAAAAAGTTAAATACGAGTTGCTGGGGTGTTCTATTCAGTTAAACAATACTCTATTAATCCACAAGCAAAATTAAATGTTGCTATGATGTATTTCACCTAAGCTTCTCTAAACATTTGATAGCTGTGGGCAGGAAGGATCTCCTGTAGCACTCAGTATTACAGCATATTTCAAGATGCCTCTGATTGAAACTGCTCTTGTATGGCATTCTTAAGAGAATACTCAGGATTGTCAATAATGAACTCAATTTTATAAAGAATCCTTTGCACAATCATCACCAGATGCTCCAGAACAGGATCAACCTTCGTTATCAACTTGTTGAATCTTCCTAAGTGACTTCCTGTGATGCAGCCTTAAGATCTTGCGACAAACACTGAAGGATTGAAGCTAAGTACGTCCTCATATTCCAGTCTGCTCTGCCCCTTCATCACCATTGCATCTCCAGTTCAGTTTTTTATCCAGGTAAACACTCATGTATTTACACTCCTTGTTTTCTCTTGTGGTGAAACTAGTACTGGACAAATTGCTGCTTCTCTTCAAACCTACAATCTCATGATTTGTTCACATCCATGAAAACCGGTTTTCCTTGTCCATATCTGATAGAATTGACAACTGCAGAGCCACCAAGTATTTCAGTAGATGACAGAACTCTGTCTTGTTCTTGATGTTTGATATGTAGAGAGTAAACATGAATGTTAAGAGTGCGGTTCCCTGTGATGCGATGTGGTAAAAAATATCTTTTTTGATACTTGTGGTCAAACTTTTCCATTAAGTGCATGTATGAGTGAAACATATTGTGGCATTTGAAAAAAAGATTCTGAGTACATGTTGCAAAACATTATATTTGTGTTATGGCTGTTGAGAACACTTCCAAGTCAGTTTAGAGATTGTAATTGGATCTTTGTCACAAAGTGTTTCACTGTACAGTATTTAGGGTACTGTGTATACAAAGTGATACAAACTGATAACAGGGGGTAGCTCAGACTGCTCAGCTATCTGTGTGTGAGACCACCCACCTTCCTCTCTCTTTATATTTATCAGGCTATACTGCAGTGCCTCCAGAGCAGCAGTGGATTCTTTGTCAGATTGTACTACAAGCAGCTCACAGGTGGGTTCATGAATCACCAGCATTGTGTTTGTGCAGCTGGCTGCAGACTTTCACTCTGAGTACAACCATCATATCAATTGTCAACAGGCAAATATTTGGAATCACCTTGAATGCCCATAACCCTGTGGATTAAAGATGAGGCTGATGGAGGAGATGTGTAAGTGGCTTAGAGACCACTGAAGATCTTGTGTGAGAATAAAAAAAAAGACCCAGCGCCTTGCAAAATTCTTCGTACCTCTTGTTCTTTTGTTCTTGTTCAGATTTTTTTGACGAAAACCAGAAGGAGTACAAGGCAAAAAATTGTATTGTAATTTAGAAGACAAATCAAACATGTTTATTATTTTTTCAATAATACAAAGAGAGAACTGTGGCAAGCATTTGTATTCAGTCACCCTAAATCAACATTTTGTTGAACCACTTTTCTCTGCAGTCTTAGCTGACCTTGTGCATATATGTCCAGCATGTGTTAAAAGCTATTATCTAGCTAGGCTCAAACTACATAAATTTTCCCATTATCTCCGAACCAATTTCCTGTCTCCGCTGAAGAAACGCTGCCCCCCAACATGATGCTGCCACCACCAGATTTCACAGAGAGGTTGATTTTTTCAGAAAGATAAGGGGTCATGCTAACTAAATATTTTCCATATTTGACTTCAGATGAATCTGAAGATCATTTGTCATTTTGACAGATTACACACAATTGACCACTTGGTGCAGACATGCAGACATTTTCAGTATGCACGTAGTACAATGTGGAGGTAACTAAATCAATCAAAATCCCATACATTTCCATCAGAGCACCATCTCTGACCTTCCTATTGTACTCAATCCGTCTCGCTTTTCGGAAACTGCCAGCATGTCGAAGAGTTGTGGAAACTTTTGAGTGCATCTGTGACCTCTAGAGGTCACAGATCGGTGCAGCTGAACCACTGGTGCAGAAGGAGCGTATCCCGCGGGATTTCCTCCCACTGAAGTGAGTGTTTGCAGGATCAGAAAACCTCTCATTCAGACAATCTTGTCTAAACTTTGGCTGAAATGGTGCTTGTAATTCCAGTATCCAATGTGGCAGCAGAGCACTGATTCAGCCTCCAGATCAGCAACAAAACCCCCAGATATCAGTCACCTGTATGAGCTAAAAGTTCAAAATTTGTTGAAAATAGCCTCTGCAGCAAGCCAACATTTGATTATGCACAAGTGAATGCACAATTGATGTCCATGTGGACCAGGAAGAAGTTGTGAGCAGGTGAACAGCTTATAATTTAAGTGGTGTCATTTAATATCATTCTTTATATTTAGTTACATGGGGCCATAGTCAGTGGTTTTTGTCACTGCTGAGAAAGTATACATTCATCTGCTTGCTGTGAGAATGTAGATTCTCTGTTCAGCTTGTTCAGACTGAATATTAACTGAGCTGAATGAAAATTAAATGCAGTTGAATATGTCATTCTTGTCGTGAAAAGAAAATTACAGGTAAAAGTAGATAGTGGCTGGATTTTGTTTGGACAGCCGCTTCTAACTGAATGATCCTTCTACTTCATGAAGCAACTATTCCAGTTCATGGTGAATCTTGCAAACGATGACAACATCTTCCAATTTGTGGCAAGGTTTTCCTGAAAAATTATACCCTAAAGCAGGAATCCTTTGTAACATTCAAAGAAAACGACCAATTGATGTTCAGGATAAGGCAATAGATCCTGAGGAAGAGTTCTGGAACTCTTTCATTTCTCACATCATTCTTTGTTGTTTCTATATAAATGTTGCATATGTAAGCCGTTGCCCACACAGTCTTTTTACAACAGGATTCTCAGTAAAGATCTTTTTTGTTCTTTAACACCATGGAAATTGGATTATATTATGGTGAGCATTGCAAGCTGAGCTGCTCCCTCATTCTGATGCTAGCAGCAGCTTTCCCCCTCTCCCTTTTTTTTTTAACAATACACCACACACACATCCTGTCCCTAAAAAACACACACACTTATTGTGGGATTGGAAGTTCATATAAAAGAGAGCACTTTAATAGAAATTTCCCCTCATATATGTATATAATATACTTTCCCACAAGTTTATTTATCCAAACTGGAAAAATAAAAAGATAAAAAGCAATATATTTAACTAAATTACATAAAAAGCTTAAGTGGATTTGTGATGTAACCCCAAGCTCAAAAGCTTGGTCTGTGAAACCCATCATGGTTTTCACAAGCTTTTCCCAATGATTAGCATTGGCTGGAACATTGGCATGTTCTCCAAATCAAAACCACATTCCTTC
Organism: Xiphophorus couchianus; assembly: GCF_001444195.1. Taxonomy (NCBI): domain Eukaryota; kingdom Metazoa; phylum Chordata; class Actinopteri; order Cyprinodontiformes; family Poeciliidae; genus Xiphophorus; species Xiphophorus couchianus. Next base: position 8,302,547 of record NC_040239.1, read on the forward strand.
TGGCTCGACGCTCTTGTGCTCTCTCATGGAGTGTCTCTGTTACCAACCCAGCCATTTATAAACGTTTACGCCACCACAGTGGCTTAATCAAAGGCTTTCAAAAGAGGAACAAATTAACAGAAAGGTATTGAGCTTTTCTTAGGGACCTAATTTTGAAAACCACAGTATTCATGAAGCAGTGGTGTACAGTTTTGTTTTTATAGCTGTATAAACTATGAAGTTACCTTGTAATTTCATGGCTACGAACGTACCAATTTTGGTACACCAGTTTTGTTTGGACTTTGTTTGTTTGCATTTTTGTCAGTGAAATTATCCATGTTTTCTAAAACTGAGCTTTCATTTTCACAGATGTGGGATATTTTTTTTGTAAATGTTACAGATGTGTGGCAGGTGCATCATGTCCGCCGACGTTGGGAACTCATGCGCCTCAAACCTTTGGTCAGAATTTGTTGGCTGCAGCTGAAGTTAATGCTGCACTGTACCAATGCATCTGGTACAGTATAGTTGCAAGTTGTGATGTTTTTAATGGGACATTTTATTGTTTTTTTCTCTTTCTGATAGATTTTTATTTCTGTCAAAATGTTGGACAGTATATAACAGAAATGTTTTAGTATTTACCTATTCTCAGTGTTTATAATAATGAAACACATACAGACAAACAGATTAACCAAATAACTAACTGACTGAGTAAAACAAAGAGCAAAAAGGAAAAAACCTGTTACCACTGCTGTTTAAATATTAACACAATTTTGCAGCATCTCATCAAAAGTTATTAATCTGACATCAACAGTCAAAAACGTAATAAATTAAATGAATGACTAAAAAGAATAACTCATTATTATTATTATTGTTGTTGTTGAGAGTAAAAATGTCTCAATTGTGTGAAATGTGAAACTCCTGATCAAATTCTATTAATCTGAGTCAGGTGGATGATTCCAACACAGAGGTTGTTCTAAGGATCTCAAACAGAACTGTTTTTTGATTTGATGTCTAAAACAAAAACTGGTTTTGTTTTGTATGAAATTGACTGACAGAAAGCTCCTGAATTGCTCACCTAAAGAACAAACCTAAAGCATGTTGATTGAATATTTGAGTACCCAATGCTGAAAAGCCAGTGCCAGAAAGCAAGCCGACTAAAATAACTCTAATTCTGATGAGGAGCTGACAAATATCCAGACAGAACTATTGTTTGTTAGTGGCTACAAAAAGAATGTGCAACTTGCTATGGGACATTTGACCAGATTTTACTGTATGCATAAATTTGATTCCAGCAAATACTCTTTTGACCCCTATGAAGACTAGCAAAATACCACAACAAAATTAAACTTGTGCACTTCAGTCTTACCTTTAAAATGGAATTCAGGTTCTAATTAAAACACCAAACAAAAAAAGAAACCCTTTAGACAGCTCTTTTAACAGTGTTAATATTATATTTGTCTTAAATTCTTAAGTGTACTATTCATGCCCAATACAGAACTAACTTTTAAAATCTATATTACTGTCACATTTTCTGCAAGTGACGACTACAGAGAGCTGAGTTTACCAGCAGGGGGCACCAGTACACTAGTTGATTAGGATGTTTCAGAGGCAGTTCCTGAAAACAAAATCTAACAATATCTGTAGATAGACAGATTAAGTTCAGATGTTTTGTTTAAATTAGATAAATAACTGGAAAACAAACAAAACATTTCTATGTGCAATGTTTCTGCAAATGCTATAATTAAATACAACATTTCTAGTTTGATCCAAAAAGGTGTTACACTAGGCATTTCTTCGAGTCATTCCTGCCTCTCTGGTTTATATTTTCTCTGTTAGATTGTGTCAAAGCAGCTGTGGAGAAGAAAAGGTGAGTTAAAGAGCTCGTAAATATCTCTGAGCTCGCTAAAGTGTTGCCTTGCTGACCAAGTGACTCAACATCAAAGACCATCCCTGTCTTCAAATGAGCTTGTTGCCATCACTTTACACAAGATTAGTTTGGCCAGCTGTTTTAAGTGAGGGTATTTGAATGTGTGTGTGTGTGTGTATGTGGTTCAGAGAGGTCTAGTTGGTTTATTTTTAGATTAATTAGTGGGCCACCAACCAGGAGAAATGACTCTTGGTTGAAGTTTTATGTGTGAGTGTTTGGGGGGTTGAAAAACAAATGAAGTCCATGTCACTTTATGCTTCTGCTTCCTGATTTGATCTTCCTATAAAAAGCATAGGATTAATTCATGCTACATTTGGCAATTGGTTATTCTGAAGTAGCGTTTTTTTGTAGAATAGTTTTTGATTCCCAAGGTGTTTTGTAATATTTTCCACTTAAAAGCAAGCAACATAATTCATCAAACAAAAATGTAATTTTATTTGGTGTTAAAAGTAACAGAGGAAAGCTGTGGTTTGATTTTTCCATTTCTCTCACAGAAATAGGGCATGGGAATTTGCAGGAAATAAAATGAGGTGCCAGGTATAAGGCTAGAAATAGATGGCGCCTTGTTTACCGCTCCGTTCCTGGCTGTATACTGCTGCATCCCATGTGTCTTAGAAGTTGGAGTTCAGATCTGGGAATGATGTCACTCATGAGTTGGGCTTGATCTCATAGCAAGTCAGAAAAACTGTAGAATATGCTTATTACTCTTGTGCTAAAACTTAGTTGTAACACAAGTCAATAACAATACTTTTCTGTCACACAGGTAGAGGTTACCATCACCTGTCCCACTTCTCTAATGAGGTACAAATGATCAGAAGTGCTGAGAAATGATTCACTCCTGAAACTTTTAATACATTTTTCTGAGCAGAAGCCATGTTGGTTGCTGAATTCCAGCTCTAAATGTGCATGCTCTTTGTTCTCAGAACTCAGAATTTCTTCTATTCCAGAAGGGAATATAAGAACACCTTTCCCACTAACCTCCCACCTGAAGGTGGGATACAGTCTGACAGAGTGAGAACATAATGACATTTTCAGGCAGCTATTCATTAGCTTTTTGATATTCAACTAATCAAATCAATTAGACAAATTCTACTATGCAAACACTAAAATAAGTAGTTTTCCAATTGAATTGCCAATAGTTGAAATCTAAACAAATGGCACTAGTTTCATGATGAGGCCTTTTAGATAAAATTAGATGAAAATGATATATTGACAAAGATGTTCGATATCACATACAAGTCTTATTGAGTTCTGAAACATATTTTTTTAAGTCTAGTATATTTTTATGAGTATTTCTTTGGAAAATGTAATGATACTTTTTGAAGATTGTGAAAATCTGAAAAGGATAAAATGAGAAAAATAAAATATTGATAATAAGACATCTCCAACTGATTACATTTTCAGTAGTGTCTGGGCAAAAATCTTATTTATAAAGCTCAAATAATTCTTTGTCCCCAGATGACTTATGCAGAAAGCCTGTACTTTAAAAGTAATGACAAGAATCCAGTCATGTATGAGTAAATGGTAACACGATATACCAAGGTTTTGAGAACTCTTGGAAGGTTGAAAAGCACTATATAAGTCTGATGTCATTTTATTAAAAAACTTAAAGGTTTTTAGGTTAAAGACCCTTAAATGAAATGCCAGACATAATACTACAATCATCAAAGTAAACTCTGCGTTAAGCATTGACTAACACAGTCAGTGATGGTTCTCGCATTAATGGTGTCCTGGGTGAGCCCCTCCTGCTGCTCTCTTCAACCAGTTAAAATAGGAACATTCAATTCTGGGTCCAGATATAGTGTATTGCTGTCCTGCACAAATCACACAACCACTTTCTATTTTCACCAAGCTGTTGCTCCACACGAAGGATGTAAAATCTTTAGTGTGTGTGCATGAAGAAAACCAATAAAAAACTTGTACAGGGCACAATGCTGGCCTGGAGAGCAAAAAATGCCACTTAAAGTAACACTTCCCTTCCCCTACCTGTTGCTGTATACTAGTGGTCAGCAGGCTGAAAGAAGATTTTTACACTCTACCCTTGCTTACAAAAAGAATAAATTTTGGTGTTAGTGTTTATCTTTACTTACAAAAAACAAAAAAGCAGACATTGCGTGGAAACTAAAGAATTAGGTATTGTTTTGAAACTGAAGTTGCCAAGAGAAAACACTAATTGGTAAAACTAATTAACTTATTAACTCGAACTGAATGGAAAAATAGTGTAATAACCCTAACCACGAGCTACTACTTGATTTAGCATAATTTTAATTTAACGAAATAATAATTTTCTCATTTAATGAAAGGATTTAAATAATGTTATGGCCATTATTGTATTACAAGGTTTGGTTTTTACTTTAGGTTAAAGTACTGTGAAACTCTCTCCATGCAAAGTAATTGTTGTTGTGAAAGTAGTTAAGGCTCATAATGTGCTCTGCAACCTGCCTGTGTGTTTGTTTCCCATCCTGTGAGGAATCTGTCTAACAGACAAATAAAACTAATGTTTAGCATAAGTCTTTTACCCTCCAACCCTTTTTTCCACTCTCTCTGCGTCCTCTTCCCCCCTCTTCCCATCTCATGTGTTGGTTGTCTTTCCGTGTCAGAGACTAAGCAAACACAGGCGTGTGTGAGCGGCCTTGTAACTTCCCGTTCCTGAGAGTGGGGAGCTCTGGGACGCGCGCAGCTGTCCCTTCATTTGTCGGCCATGTTCAGCATTCTCCAGATATCTTTAAGAGGGCTCTTGGGCTTTTTCTGTGTTCTGGTTTGACCTTTTGCCTTTCCAAAACCCTTCATGGAAGTTACACAACAGAAATGCATATAAGATGCATGTGGTTTAAAATCTTTATTTTTTCCAAGTTAGTTGTCATTTTGTTGTTGGAAAGCAGGAGACCTGCAGGTTAGCCCTGCATGAAGAGAGAAAGTTAAGGAACTTGTTCAGGCCAGTCTCATTGCTAAAACAGATATCACCATGACGCCAGCATGTGTTTTCTTCAGCTGGGAAAAAAAAGATCCTTAGACTCCCCTGTCCTCCTCCTCTCCTGCTAGGAGTTCCCTTGACCTCCCGATTCCACTCCTTCACCTACCAGGCATTAATCATCAGACATGCACACATCTCTTTCCACTCCTTCGTCTCCCTTTCATGGTTTCCTGCTCTCACTTTATCGTTCACTACCTCATCAAGCTGAAATCAGGGACTATCTGCTTTCTCTTTCTCTGCCTTCAATCTCATCCGTTTCTGAATGCATCTGGAAAACATGATCCATGGAAGCAACAGAAGAGTAATGGGAGAAATGTGTAGGCGATTGTGTGTGCCTGTTGCGCGGGGGCAGCCTCACACATCTGCTCATGTGCACATGCGACTGGATGACAAAGGCAACTGTATGTCATTGTCAAAGTAATCCCTCCTGAGAATGTTTTCCTTTCGGCTTTTGGTTCTGTATCCGCTGTTCTCCGGCACTCACTAAAACCACTGACGCTTCAGATGCTCAGTTATCAAACGACTGCTGAAATCTGTAAGTGCATCAATCCATCAAAAATATTAAGAACAAATGTCTTCTTTCAATAGCTGGCAGACACGCCTGACTGTTTCAGATATAGATCAGTAATGGTCACATATTTGATCCCCAGACTTTACATTAATCTTTGTGTCTTTGTGACACATTCATAGACAGGGCTCTTTTTTTGCAGCAGTGTTGACTTAATGGCAAATTTTTGCTTGATTATGATTGCCTATTTTTACTTGAGTGTGTTCTGTTGCGGTTCCAACATCAGTCATGAAGGACTTGTTGTTGTGAGACTTAATGATTTATTTGAAAGAATTGGTGTTTAGGGAAGACAATTATCATCCTTTGTCCTCTTCAAAACTAGTTTTAATGTCTTTGGAATCCTTGTCCTGTTTAAGAATCAACTATTAGCTGAAGACATGAAATTCAGTTTCTTATAAAAAGTAAATATTGAATATGACCAATAATTGATTTCTAAGATGTCGATGTGTTGCATGCTTAATCCACTAAATAATTGGTCTGGGCTACTTTTGCATGGATTACATCAGTGTGGCACAGCTTGGAGACAATGAGCCTTTCATCTTCCTTTTGAATATGCCATATATGTTTTCTATGGGACTTAGGTCAGGTGAGTTTAATGGTCAGTTAAGGACAGTGATAACATGGTCATTAAAGTAGGTACTGGTACTTTTGATAATTGTGCAGGTGTTAACTCCTGCTGGAAACTAAAATGATGATCTGTCTAAAGCCCAACTGCAGAGGGAAGCAGGAAGTGCTCTGAAATGACCAGGTAGTTGGCTCTGGAGACTTCACAGTGGTCCTCAAGAACTGTGAAGAACTAATGTGCTTCTTCACTCTTTCGCCAAAGTCTTCTCCATGATGCTATAGACCGTAATGTAGGAAGAACAAATATTTTATTGATCTTATTTAATACTCTACCATTTAATCCAAACCCACAACACTATAGGATATTAAGTTTGGATTATTACTAAACTGGTGTGAGTAAACCACTAGCCTGCTAAATTGTTCTTCTCTTGTGATACCAAATCAGACTTTGACATGCTGCTACAAGTCCCCCACAGTCATGATGTGACCAGTAAATCTTCAGTCCTCACACTCAGAAGATGGTTTACCAATATTTCATCAGAACACAGTTGATTTTTGTTTGAGACTACTGACAGATAGGATGTGAGCTGGTGAAGTGATTCAAGAAATATCTTCTTAGTGAGCTTCGTAAACCTCCCCCAGGCATGCCTGGTAATGAATAGTAGGTTTGTGGCTCAGACTGCACAAATGCCAAGTTCTGGATGTGAAGAGCCTGCCAGTGATCATCAAGTGTACAGTTTAGCTAAACTGACAGTGATATAAATAACCCACTAAACAAATTTGCTTAGAGACCAATGTGTCCATCTTGAAAAAAACAAATAAGCTAAGTTTGCAGTGTAAACAGATGAATGTTGTATTGGTTTCTCTCGGAGGCAGTCTGTGTGGTTTTGTACTTTCAGCACACCTACAAAGCAATGCAAACCATCGACCACATCTCCTTCATCTTTGGCCTCGTTTGCCTGAGGTTTTCTTTTCTGAAGCACTTCTGCTAGCACCTTGCAAGCCACAAAACACACCGACTCAGTAAGTGACAAATTAAGGGGTTTTGGCAGTCTCCAGGTGGGAGGACATGTTCACACGGGCAGATCCCAGAGAAAGACAGGCATGTCCCAGACAACCAATGAGTGAAGAGAATGAAGGAAGAGCTACTGGAAGAATGAAGAGGTGGAGGCCTGATAGAGGAAATTGTTATGTACAATATTTATGCTGATATGCTGTAACTTTTTGATCATTAACCTTGACCTTTTTTGTGACCCCTCACCATGCACCAACTTCAAAAAACATGAGCTATTAATAAACCTGTTTACAAATATTTATTTTAAAGAAAGTTATGCACTTATAACTGTCTGCTGTATGAAGCTGTTTAAACTGTCCATGTCAATGTGAATAGGTGACGATATGGAATGTAAATGTTGACAGTTAAATTAACCAAAGTATGGAAACCTGAACCTGGGGGACAAAAGGGGTGAGGTGAAGATGAAACCGATTCCCACCAGCTGCACAACACCCAGGCATTAACAATCTGGCTCAGGTGTTCTCAATCTGTTTACCTACTTCACTCCAGGAAATAGACTCTTTCCTGCAACAGCCCAAACAATTAATTAGCCAGAAAGAGGTCAGAGTGATAAAATAAATTATACAAAAACATGTTAAAGGAGTTCATGTTTTTCATTTATCAGTTTAGGTTCTATTTTGATTGTACTTCCCGTTTAACCTCAAAAATATGACTGCCGTTGACACTGTGTTGCAATTAGTTCCTATATTCACTGTAAATCCTGCTCCCTTGTATTGTTTTGCAGCTTTGTTCATTTATGTTCTGTTTAGTTATTGCTGTTAAATGGCAAATGGCCTGCAGTTGTATAGGGCTTCATCAAGTGCAAGGACTCCAAAGAGCTTTATGCTACATTTAGTCATACACACATTCAGGCACTGTTGGTGGTGAGCTACACTGCAGCCACAGCTGCCCTGGGGCAGACTGAAAGAAGCAGAGCTGCCATAGCCACCAAGCCCTCTGACCACCACCTGCAGGCAAGGTGAGTGAAGTGTCACACAATGACTGAGACTGATGGTGCAGAGGTTTGAGCTGGAAACACACCGGACCGGAAACTGAGTGGAGGAATGACAAAGCACCCATGAACTAAATTTTTGTTGTTTTTTACTCGGTTCCCTCCGTAAATGCTCCTCCACAGCTGTTCCCTATCCAGTTAATTAGTCCCACCTGTTTCCACTCCAGCAATCATGCCCCCTCAAAGTTCTTTCCAAACAGCTGTTGCAATATCATTTTCTCTCCACAGGACTTGCTGGATTGGTCCTTACTGAGTCACCAACCTCAACTCCACTTGTGCCTTCAGCACTTTCGTAAGTTTATTCCATACTCGTTTCATGAAAACTCAACTTCATCAACTATCACTCCTCCTAGTTGCACTTGGTTCTTATTCAACATCAAAACATAACGCAGGGGGGGACTACCATATTGTTTTTTCTCTTTTTACAACAAATCTTCCCCTAAACTATGAGGTAGCCAGACCCATCAAGACATGATGGATTAGGAAAAGAGGTCAGCTGAATGAATCCCCATAATTTCAATAACTCAACTAAAGAAACCAACTCAAAATGTGATCGAGTTAAACTTTTACTTTAGCTCTGATTTCTTCTCCACTAACTTCTTCAATGAATCCTTCTACATCTCTCCTCATAAAACTGTTAAACTGAAAACAAACTAATAGGATCCAAAGAGGCTCAAAAATCATAAAAACAACTCTCAAATCTTTTGATTGTATGTCTGTCACTTCCCTGTTTTAATCCTGCATGAAAACACTGAAAGGGTTTTGTACTTGGAAGCTTTACCAAATTTCTTCACTTTTTATTCAAGTGTCTGCAAATGCCTTCATAAAGATAACTCCTGCATTTTAGACTTCTCTTGCATCATATTCTTAATATTTGTAGCCAATTTGGAAACTCATCACTTGAAGTGCTCTGTGTGCATCAGCTTTTGTTGTGGAGCTTCTGAAAAAGCCTAAAAGAATAAGGGGACCATCTTTCAAGACATCCTGTTCTGTTTGCCAGTCATTATGTGACTACAGACACATTTTAAACAGTCATCAATACATAAATCAAAACTGTAAATTCAGCAGATGAGCTCAAAACCGGTCAAATAACTTGCCGTCTTTTCATATTTTTGTTCAAATGCCATTTGGACAGAATTTGGGAACCAGTTTCATACATTGTGTTCCTTCCTTAGATTTTTCATTTGTAGGCATTTTAATTCATAAAGTATTCTATATTTGACCAGAACTAGCTACAAACTCTTAACAATTAAATCTTCTGTTTCTGAAAAATTAGCAAAAGGCATGTTTCCTTTCCTGTTCCAGCTCATACAGTATAGAAAAGTATCAAAAACTCATGGCATATATGTAGTACTACATACATGTAGTAAAAACACAAAGAGGATGGCAAAACATATGAATGTATGACCTTGTATTTTGTGAGGAACTCACCCAGTATGTTGGGTCAGTTTCTTATAAAAATGGGATGTTTTTCTTCAGCCAAACTTTGAGTCACAACAAACCAAACAACTGCAAGCTCAAAATGTATCTGCCCAAAGATTTTCTATAGCTCAATAAGAATCAACCATATTTCTATTTGGGAAGAGTTTGTTGGACATAAAAATCACATCAGCATCCCAAGGAAACAAACTGTGGTTTATCTTTACTCTTTACTGGGATGATGGGGGGGAAAAAATGCTAACAAGGTTTTCTTTGTCTAAGAACAAACCTCCTTTGTGTGTCCCATCTCTAAGGTCTGTGTTTCCACAGTCGTCTTCTCTCAACTCTTTAAATCAAACAATATTCCCAAATTACAATGACATGTGCAGGATAGGGTTTCTCCTCTTCGAGACGTTTCTGTCAGTGTGTCTTAAAAGTTTTCTCTTGGCCGGGAAATCTGAGCTCTGCTTCGCATTCAATTCAAAAGTATTGTGAGGACAATGCCTTTCACTAATTTGTTGACTTCAGGACTTTTTGTGCTGCATCTGAAGCCAAATGAACAGTTGGATTTGATTCTTAAAAGTTGCACATCATATCCAGTGTTTCTTCAATGTAACCTGTCTGCACTATGAACAAGATTTAACGATACAACTAGTAGGCCAAATGACTTGTATTTAGAGAGTGTATTAATCACAGCTAAATGCAATCACAATTCAAACTACTGTTAGTTAAAAGTTCAATTACATCTATACTTGAACATAGCTTATTCTGCTTCTATGCAAGTAACTCCTACTGCAATTTTCTCTTGAGACAGTAGAGATCGCTAAGGAAAATTTCCCTCTTTGTCTACCAGCAGAAGAAGAATCTAGAACCAAAAATGTTAAACATAATTTGATCTTACAGGAATTACTTTTTGGTTGTTTTGATGCTGATGTGATATTTTAGTTGCAATATTCATTGTGTGATTATGTGGCATTGTAGTAAGGAATATGTATGCAAACAGTTTTGTGTTTGGTGGGGGAGGATAAGATTCAGAGAGAGTTAGATGGAGTGATTCTAAACGAGAAGCTGTTCAAGCTATTGATGTTAATTCAATATTTGGAAGCGTGACCAACATGGACTGAATGGCTCCATTCACCTTCTCCACTCTCATTGCTAAAACTACAGGCGGACTACAATTCTAAAACAATGCAGAAAATTAACACCATCATTCACAACTTCTCATTTTGTTCACTGATTGGCCCAGTAAAAAGTCCACCAGTGACAATCAAAACCAAGGGGAGAAAGCCCAGATTGTGGTGGAAGCGAGAATTGTTTTCAAGCAGGAAGGTCATGGCCATGCTAGGGTTAAATGAACTTGACAAGATTTTAGCTAAGTTACCAAAAAACATTAGCAGTAGTTGTTAAGGAAAAAAATTAATAGAAAACTCAATTAGATTTAGCACCTTGGATTCAACTTGGTCTGCATTTTTTTTATTTTGTCATTTTATGACAACCCAAAACCATTGTGTTATTTATCATCATTAGAGGACTTCAGAAGTAGGAAGACAGCCACACTCACCACACATACGTTCAACAGCTGCACGCGCTTAACAGTTTCTTTTTGAAGAGGTGTCGCTAAGAAAACTTCATGAGATGACGGAGATTTATGAGTTATCCTGCTCGTTTTTTCTTTTTTTCAGTTTCCTTTGTTCACACTGCTGGTGACATGCTGACAGGAAAAGGAGAATCCTTGAGCTTGTCAAAGCTATAGCACAGGTTGCTTCATACACCATTGATGCGGCGTGATCATTGTCTATCATGGGAAACTGCAAAGTTGGTTCATGAAGATGTAACATTAAAGATCAAATCCAAGAAAGGTTTTTATTACATGACACATAATACAAGTTTGACATTTAGGGCTTTAGTGCTGGTTTATACTTTTACATAAAAATGATAAAACATGCTAGACTTTTAACATGTTTCCTCCTAAAAGCAACCAGAACATGTGTATAAATACTCATATCTTTGTTTTTCTTTCACGTGTTTTTATAATCTAATCATTTGCTCTAACAGGAAGGAGAGCCACTTTGAAACAACTATAGTCAAAGCATAATCAATTTGCTTCCACCTAGATTAGTCAGGGATACTTCAATCTGTTCTCCAATCAGCAATTAGCATGGCATGGAATAAAACTTCCTTCTTAACTTCCAATCTGCTTTTTGTCCAACTTATCAGTCTGGCCCGCTCACCATTTGTGGAGGTTCATTCAAGTTCCTGTGATTACCTTTGGCGTCATCTGAGCCGCTATCTTGTCTTCTCTGTAGTGAAGCCAAAAATGTGCAGGCACTGAAGGAGCACTAATGGGCCAGATCGTGAATGGCCCAGATGTCTGAGGACAAAATTGGTGTAAGCTGACAGTTTATTCAGGCATTCAACAATTACAGCCTCCAACTGAAATAAAAGGTAACATTTGGAAACTGCATCTAGATCTTGACAACATATCCCCTGGAGATATCCCCTCCAATCCTTCCCATATGAAATCTAGCCTGACTTTGGGCAGAAACTGTTCCAATAGAGGATATGGGTAAAAGCAACTTTAATAACCAAGTTTTATGGATTTTTACATTGGCAGTGTGTGCACACATTGGTTGTTTGTCTTGTGTGGGAAATTAGCACTTACTATGATCTTACTTAATCTTCTGGGTTCACATTAAACTTGAACCAACTAGTGTGTATTCCATATAAGTGCAGTAAGTTTGAAAAGTGTGGTCACTGAGGAATAATTTTAGTGAAAACTAAGGTGGGGCTGTGGATTAACTTTACCAATATGGAGCAGAAACTATGACAATCCTATTTCTGTTGATCATCTTCTGATTAAAAAAAGCCTACTTTATTATGTTTTCATGCTACTAGGAGTCGGTTGCAGACAGAGCCTTAAAATTCATCAAACATCTCTTTGTGATAAATATTTCTACCTCCAATTGAAGCACAGCCACAATGCCTGCTTTAGGGACAGTACCTGTGAATACTGCATTCAGGTATTGGCTTTTATTTTTGTACCTTTCAGCTAGTTTAAAACACTAGGTGAGACATGCTTCTTTAAGGTGATATGATGAAATCCACGTTGGAAGGTTAGGTTCACAAATCATTTTAAGGCTTTAAAGAAAACTGCTTTGTTTTATAGCTTGGAATAATATGAATCTAAAATACGATAATAAAACTGCAGTTCACATCAACATTATGTCTTAATTTCCTGAGAAACAAAAAGAAAACTATTTTGGCAGGCATCTTTTCCCTTTGTGTTTTTCTGCAAAAACAAGTCACAGATCAATGAGATGTATAATTCCTTTCTTGCTGCCTCAACACTGGGTTTGTCTTTCTAGTTTTGCATATGGCTACAAATATGCACACACATGCTGTGAATATATATACAGGCTACAAAAACATGTGGCTTAGGGCCCTAGAGCTACAAAACATAAAGCTAAGCACAAAGCTTACACACCCCTCATTACTTTGGTCAACTGGCAAGTGATAAAAGATTCTACACATTAATTTCAACTGTGTTCAACTCATAGAAAACAAAACAAAGAACGGGCAAATTAATGCCAGATGTTTTTGGTGTGCAATACAGAATTAGCTCCCAAACATCTGCAGCAAATAAGCCAGGGAAAACAATAATGGTGCACGTAACTCAGCCATAGATGGGATGATCAAAGCTTTGCTTTCTTTCTACAACATACTATAATGAATTGAAATCTGAATACAGCATAAACTTTTTAAGAGTAAAATAATGGCAAGTTATTATTAGAACTGCTGTCTTTCAAGATGAAATATAATCATATTCTTGCATGTTTTCTGAGCAGTTATAGAATCTGAAAACTCTCTTATAGGTATAATGTCCACAAAGCGTGAGATAGAAAATATTTCTATTTTGTAGAAATATTCACCTGTATGTAACATGTGTTAGGCAATAGTCTGTCTTTTCATGCATCAGCAGAAAGCAAAAGCCCTTATCATGAGCCAAAAACACTCTTAGAACCCAATGTATGTGTCTAAATAATTACAATCATTGACAATTTAATTCCCAGTACATGCTGATCCACTGCGAGAAGAGATTTTCACGGATGAGGAGCGCAACTGCGTTAGATAATCTCCATCCCAAAGTGATCCCTCTATCTGCACCGAGAGCTCCTCAAATCCTGGTGAACGGGACTCGGCGTGAGATGAGTCCAAAGATAGAATGACAGATTTATCGCACCCCAGATGTGCCTGATTTACAACCATTGTTTAATCTCCAGATTCCAACCACATGAAGGTCTTCTATTCGGGGCCATAATTTATAGGACACAGAGAAGGCTGGCTTAATGTTTTCTCTCGCTGCAGAGGATGAGCCAGTACTGTGACTTACGCTGATAAACAGATGCTTGGATTAGCATTGATGTCACAAACACATGTGGGGAAAGGTTATCTCTTAAACAGTTCTCGTCAGATCTTAATGGCTATAAACCCCAAAAAACCTCTTTTGCAACAATTTCTTGCTCCGTATTCAAATGTGTTCTTTGTGCAAAAGTAATGTTAAAATGTGCCTTAAACAGCCCAGATTCTTTCAAACTGATGCTTCTTGACCAGTTTACAGAAGATATTTATAAGTTTTTATTTATATTTCATATCCTACCTCAAATTTGTTGCCTTTGACTTGCTGGGGTATACTATGCACTATTGACTTAAAACGTATAATTGGACAAATTGTGTCAGACATAGAAAAAAAAAACTATCTAGCTAATTATTTGCTATTTACAAGTCAGGCTTTCTAAAAAACGACCTGATGGAAGAGCTTAAAGATACAGAGTGAATTATTATTTTTTTTTTTACTTCGAGCCTTGACAAATGACCTTCTTCTTAGTGATTGGCAAGGTCGACTGAATTTAACTGCAATGACTGAATAAGAGTAGTTGAACTGAATTTGAGTCGGGGTGCGTGCGTGTGTGTGTATATACAGGTAAAAGCCAGTAAATTAGAATATTTTGAAAAACTTGATTTATTTCAGTAATTGCATTCAAAAGGTGTAACTTGTACATCATATTTATTCATTGCACACAGACTGATGCATTCAAATGTTTATTTCATTTAATTTTGATGATTTGAAGTGGCAACAAATGAAAATCCAAAATTCCGTGTGTCACAAAATTAGAATATTGTGTAAGGGTTAAATTTTGAAGACACCTGGTGCCACAAACTAATCAGCTGATTAACTCAAAACACCTGCAAAGGGCTTTAAATGGTCTCTCAGTCCAGTTCTGAAGCCTACACAAACATGGGGAAGACTTCAGATTTGACAGCTGTCCAAAAGGCGACCATCGACACATTGCACAAGGAGGGAAAGACACAAAAGGTTATTGCTGAAGAGGCTGGCTGTTCTTAGAGCTCTGTGTCCAAACACATTAATAGAGAGGCAAAGGGAAGGAAAAACTGTGGTCAGAAAAAGTGTACAAGCGATAGGGATCACCGCGCCCTAGTCAAGATTGTGAAAAAAAAAACATTCAAAAATGTGGGGGAGATTCACAAGGAGTGGACAGCTGCTGGAGTCAGTGCTTCAAGATCCATCACCAAGAGACGCTTGAAAGACATGGGTTTCAACTGCCGCATACCTTGTGTCAAGCCACTGTTGACCAAGAAACAGCGCGAAGAGCGTCTCACCTGGGTCATGTTTTCTGACGAAAGCAAATTTTGCATTTCCTTTGGAAATCGAGGTCCCAGAGTCTGGAGGAAGACAGGAGAGGCACAGGCTCCACGTTGCCTGAAGTCTAGTGTAAAGTTTCCACCATCAGTGATGGTTTGGGGTGCCATGTCATCTGCTGGTGTCGGTCCACTCTGTTTCCTGAGATCCAGGGTCAACGCAGCCGTCTACCAGCAAGTTTTAGAGCACTTCATGCTTCCTGCTGCTGACCTGCTCTATGGAGATGGAGATTTCAGGTTCCAACAGGACTTGGCGCCTGCACACAGTGCAAAATCTACCCGTGCCTGGTTTACGGACCATGGTATTTCTGTTCTAAATTGGCCAGCCAACTCCCCTGACCTTAGCCCCATAGAAAATCTGTGGGGTATTGTGAAAAGGAAGATGCAGAATGCCAGACCCAAAAACGCAGAAGAGTTGAAGGCCACTATCAGAGCAACCTGGGCTCTCATAACACCTGAGCAGTGCCAGAAACTCATCGACTCCATGCCACGCCGCATTAATGCAGTAATTGAGGCAAAAGGAGCTCCAACCAAGTATTGAGTATTGTACATGCTCATATTTTTCATTTTCATACTTTTCAGTTGGCCAACATTTCTAAAAAATCCCTTTTTTGTATTAGCCTTAAGTAATATTCTAATTTTGTGACACACGGAATTTTGGATTTTCATTTGTTGCCACTTCAAATCATCAAAATTAAATGAAATAAACATTTGAATGCATCAGTCTGTGTGCAATGAATAAATATGATGTACAAGTTACACCTTTTGAATGCAATTACTGAAATAAATCAAGTTTTTCAAAATATTCTAATTTACTGGCTTTTACCTGTACAGTATATACTGTATATATCGCATTGCATAGATTTCAATATTTGGTTTGGGAGATCGTTGGTATTGTAAAGTGCATTAATGAGATATTTGCTGTGAATTGGTGCTATATAAATTGGTGTGAAATGGTGTTAGAATGAGAGACTGTGTGACGTAGTCATGCAAAAGTATTAATTTCCTTGGCGCTACACTCTGTGCCCAGAACTTTGAGATCAAATCGGTTGCTGTTAAATGTCCCTCTGACGTGACTTAAGAACAAATGAGTTTGTGCTTTCTTTGTTGTTGCTCCCATTTTCTGGAATAACTTGCCCTTCCAGACTGGATCTGCCCACAGGCTGGATCATTTTAAATCACTTCTTAAAGCTTGTTTTTTTTTTTTTTTCTTTGTCATTGAGGTCTGATACTGTAACTTTCTTTTCGTCATTTTATTCTCCTGTGATTTTATAGTTTCTATGTGTCTTTTTACAACCCGTTGGTGCAGTTTCAACCTGTTTTTAAAAGTGCTATATAAGTAAAGTTGACATTGACATCTTCACATTTTGTCAAGAACAACTTTTAGTGGATGCTAATTGGATTTTGTGTAGTACAGTGACACAAAATGATGCATCATTCTTGCTGAAATGAAAGTTTATAGGTGTTTTTGGGGTCATCTGATAAACTGTCTGCGGCCTCTAAACTGTGTACGAGTCCCATGTGCTTCATGTATCAGACAACAAAGAAGCATTCCTACAACTTTTTATCATTTTTATAAAGTCATAGGAAAAAGTCCTGCTCCTTTGAAGTAAATTTTAAAAACATAAGAAATTGCACTATGGACAACAATTGCAATTTTTGATAGGGCTCAATGCCCGGGGAATTACAGTCTTGGGGCGAGCCATGAGAAATCAATGAGTAAATGTATACAGTACATTTATATTTTAAGCTACCCAGGAAATGTGGAATAGTTGACCAATTTTTTTTGTGGAAACAAAGACAAAGTATTCTTAAGACTTTTAATTATTTTTTTTTTTTTCAAACTAGGGCTCCCTTGAATCGAGACCATCTATGTTACCATTTATTTATGGGCTACCATTTAAGCAAAAACCACTACTGGTGGACAGTATGCTTTTGCTTTGACTTCATCTTCAGAGGTCATTTGTATTGCTTAAAAAAATCCCCAAAGCTTTCAGAATGATTTAAGAGAGGCAGGACTGTTGGAGAAGTAATTACTGTATACGTCTTAAAATGTCTTCCATGTTCACATTCCCACCCTTCAGCGTCATAGGCAAGTTCTCATTACCAGATCAGCTGAGCTGGGAGACGCAGGCTTCTGGTTTTTCCTGCGAGCCGGAGTTCCTGTGTTGTGGTGGGAGGGTCGGCAAGAGGCGACACGAGCAAATGCTGCTGTTTATTTCTATTCTGTCATGTGTGCGAATCTGATTACAGGTCGCTAAGTCAATATTTAGCTTCTGTCGACGGCATCATCGTCAGCCGGTTTATTTTTTCTGGGCCCCACCACATCTGCTGCCAATGTCATGAGCAGTAGCCGAAGCACTGCACTACCAGGAAGGAAAGCAAACAATGAGTCTGCAGTCCTGATCGAGTGAGTCAGGCAATACTGTGGCTCTTCAGAAGTCATGACTCGGACCTAAATTTCAGAGTTATTTGTGGACAGTGGTTCTTGGCTTGGTTTGTGGGATGTCTCAATGGATTTGATGAGGGGGTCAGAAGTTCATGGTAAAATTCTCTTGTCTCTGATTGACCTTCATATTTGTGAGGAACAAAAAACCTCAAGGAGTTAAAAAAAGCCAAAGCATGCTTTTTGAGGATTTAGCAAGTTCTTGAAGTTCAATTGTTTGTATTAGTAGAAACATCCCATCAGCATGGTTCCAGCTGCAGGAGCTGCAGGGACAATATTTGCATTTCATGCATTTTTCATTTCATTCCCCTTGTCTGGGAAACTTTCATGGAGGTTGCCACTTTATTAGATGCCAAAAGGAACACAGCATCAAGGCTTCTTTTCATCTGGCCCACAGGCAAGAAGGATTTGATATTTAATAAAAATGGCGAGCAGCAAATTTCTTCCACTCATGACTTCATTACCTCGGGTTATTCCAGTGAGCAGGACCACACACAGTCAGGAGATCAGAAACACCTCCTCTGCTTGCTTGCCTGACCTACTATTTGAATTTGAAAGTTTGCAGAATGGTTGCCTTTCGGTGCCAAAATGAGCAAGTCAGGACTTCATTAGGTTTGGAACATTCTCTCTTCTTGGTGTTTGTTGGGCTGTGTTGGAAATCTCTGTTTGGGTGGACCTGCTTTTGCTTTAGAACTCTTCTTGGCTCTATGAGGTGTAATATGTGCATTTGCACATATTGTAACTTCAAACCACTCATCTGGTTTCACAGCTTTAAGTGGAGTTGCACCGCTTATTTACTGCATTAGAGACAAAACGTCTTGGTGCAGCTTCGGAGACCTGCCATATGTAACCTTTCCACCAGCTTCTTTTATGTAGACAACATGCATGCATTATGCATACAGTTCAAAAAGAACAGTCCCCCCAACAACCACCAGCGCCCCCTTAGCCCTAAATTCACTTTCGTCTACTAAACATCTGGAATTCATTGAGAGGAGGAGGTTGCAGGGAAATGAACTCCGACAAGAGTCTGTAGCTTTAGGTTCAGCCCCCTGCTTTAAGTCCCCTAAGATGTTGAAGATAAACCCACTGAACTGTCTCATAAAGACTCGTATAGGCCTGTCTCAACCTGATAATAAAGGATTACCAAAACATAATCAGTTATCAAGGTTCTTGCATTGTCACAGAACTGTAATGTTGTGGAATTCTGTAATAAAATCAAAATCTTTTCTTGTTATTGAAACTTTAAACAAAATAAGTATGCAGCTCTTAAAGATGCAGATTCATTTTTTCTGCATCAAGTCTTCAATTAACATACAATCTCAAAGAAAATGGTTAATTGATGACTTGTTACCATGACTCAGTTCTTTACATAATCAGCCCCTATTAAAAATAATAATAGTGAAGCTCGAAGACTTCAACGCTGAGTCAGTCCTGTTACTCACGGCGACCACAAACAAACAGCTGGAAAGCTAGCTTAGGTACACGATTGCAGATGTTACTGATCACTTTTCTGTTAGGACAAAGCAAAACTCCTTTGAAAATTTTTGTTTATGGTTGAATAAACAAACAAACAAACTTGAACTTGCAATATATTTTGCATTTAGCTCTTTGGGAGCAGGGGAAGGAAAATCATAACTCAAGAAGAGGAATGTTTGGCTTCATCAGGTGCGCTTTCACAAAGAGCTCTTTTTACAGCTCTTCAAATGAAAGACTTAGCTGTCTGGGATCTGAATGACCTTACACATATGTCACAAGTTTGTGTTTCCCATTACTTCTCCTCCCATTTCTCTCACTTTTTGCACATGTTCATTACTTTTTCATAAGAATTCTGAAAGTGTTAAACTCGGCAGAAATTTTGTGATTTTGATCCAAGTCTTCCAGGTTTTGTGCTTCATAAAAGTAGGACAAATATGTCCCCTTTTTTGAATCTTGATTGCTTTCTTGCCTTTATGTTGATACAGAAATCAGAACATAGCCTAAGCTTGGAAATTCTTGTTAAAGAAAATATGCATGTAAGAACGAATGCCTGAAGCAAATTGTTTCCTGGTAATACATGAGTACGGGCTGCATGGTGGCCTCTTTATGAACAAAATTACATCTGCTTTTTGTTGGCTTCAGACATTAATTATATCCTTCTGGCATTGTCTGCTCGACTCTTTGGTGTAAATGATAGAGACAAAACATTGCAACCAATAGTCACTGTTACCTTTATGTTCTCTTTGTGTCAAAGTCTGTTTTCTTCTCTGTTATTGTTTGTGAAGAATGTTATCTCACCACTGAAACTTGCCCTCATCTAATGTTCTCCATATCTGGATGAAGACATCTGGATGAGAAAATGAGTTCAATGGTAAAATCTTTAAGAACATTTTGAAACAAAAGAAGTTATAGAATACATTTCCAGTGACTAAAAGTTAACAGTTCTTCATTGTGCCTTATTAAGGCTTTCCTTGACCTGACAAATTCAAACTAAGCAAACCAGCTAATTCTGGTGGAATTAAAGCAAAACATTTGAAAAATTGCCAAATGTTGCAAACTCAGTTTCGTCATGCAAAAAAGAACTTACTGTGCATTAATATACAATATTTCCTTTAAAACATAATGTTATCTGTTTTACAAAGTAATTATATGTAGTCATTTAGTTACATTTACACTATGGATTGTCTTGTCTTTGTGGGGGCCAGCTTTTAAAATTCTCTATCACATATCCAAAGGTAATATAAAATACATAAAACCAGAGTGCTGTTTTATCAGTCCACAGTAAAACCGTTTGCCAAGATAAACTAGTTATTATGCCAACCACATAAGAACTAACACCATCTTAGTTCTTCTGTGCTCAAAAGGTGAAAAAAATGATTCAGAAAATAGAATTTTTAAAATGCCTTTATGCAGGAAGTAACAGGTCATTAAAAATGTTGGCAGAAACTTGGATCAGGTATATTTTTTACAAATGAAATGTCCTTGTTTACATTCATCATTTTGAGAATAAAGAACAATGGACTTTAAAAGTCACCAATGTTACTAAAAAAGTTATTTAAGTTTTTTCTTTTTTGCCTTCCAAAAGTTAAAGCTAAAAATTTGTATTTAATAACTCATTTGCATATAATAATTCAAATACATTTCATAAATGAGTTCACAGTAAGGAGAGAAAATTGAAAAAAGCTTGACGTAATATTTTCTGTCCGTAAAGGGAACTGATTTCAAGGTTGGCACTATATTTCAGAGAAAGCTCTACAGGAAGCAAATGGTGCAACATTGTCTTACTTTTTTAAATGCAAGGTATGTCTTGTCAGCAAAACAATGTTTGCAGAGCACAGATGAAATCCTTGGGGCCATGGCATTCATACTTCAGTATTCATGATCCTGAAGTACAAATGCCATGCCAAAAATTCCTTCACATCCTTCCACCCTTTCATGTACCCAAAGCCTCCCTCTAGACATTTCCTGTTTCAATACCCCATCTGCAGCTCAAAACGTCCCAAAATGACAGAAACAACTTCTCCAGGCTGAATAAAAACATCAATGGTTTTCAGTTCCATTCCAGCCAGGTTCTAACTTGTAAACATTTTTTAGTCTTCAGTTCTGTTTCAGAAAAATAGCAGATGTAGTTGGAAGTTACGAAGCATTTGAGAAGTCACTGGTGTTCAGTAGCTCAGAGGACGGAAATCTTTGGATTATCATCTGAACCCTCAAACAAAGCTGATAGCTGTGTAAGCAAGCTGGTCTTTTTCACACTTGTTCTGTGTATTTGCTTTACTTTCTGGCCATGACACTGAAAATAAATAACTGCAGGACTATAGATGCTCTGCTGAAGATTTGTGATTTGCATGACCATGGTCTTTTGGCCCCAACACAAATAGTAAACAAGGAACAATTTTAGTCTGGTCGGCAGCCAAGGCAAATGGCTATACTGTGATAACAGGCTTATTTCCTGTAGTTAAGACTTTTGTTTAACATTGGATTCAACTATCAGTCCACAACCGGCAAGATAGGGTGGCCTAGTTTCAGATCTTTTAACCTCTGCCACAGTCCTGCGTCCAGATGTGGGTTCCCTTAAGCAAATTATTTGCAGTTCATAGTACACACAGGTTCCCTACTAAGTGCTTCCAGCTTAGATTTGGCAGCACACAGAGGAGACATTCCAATGAAGCAACATCATATTTTCCCTTCTGCATAGCGTAGCAACTAATTATTTTGTGTGTGGAAAGAAAAAAGACATGGACAGAGTACAATAATAGGTTTTGATTGCTCATTATTTTTGGATTTGAATAAAAATAAACCCCCAGTGATGTGTTCATTTTGGAATATAAATAGTACCAAGTTTAAAAATGTGTGCTGCAAGTGAGAAAGTTGAGTGTGTGAGTTTACCTTGCACTATGAATCAAACACTCACCTAATCTCAACAGTTGTCAAAGCGATCGGACCAAAAATTTAATAAGATGTTTCCATAATAATCTTCTCCATATCTTCTCATATTTTCCCTAAAATTACTGCAACTAAATAAAAAAAATGCTTCTTATAAAAGCTGGCAAAATATGTTGTTTTTCATGAATCCACTTTGACATTTGTCTTTCACTTTTTTGTGTTAATGTGAAACTGTGAGATGATGCCTTACAAAAGTATTAGCACCCCTAGAACTTTTCACATTTTGTCAAGCTACAGCCACAAAATTAAATGTATTGTTTTAGTATTTTATGTGAAACACATGATATTTAATAACAGGGGATTTTTTAGAAATTCTACTTGTTTGTTAATATTAGAAAATTTGGAATCCAGACTTTCAGTATCTGTAAATGACTAAAACATCCCTGGAGACACTTTTCCTGGTATTTCCATGACCAATCACATAACCTACTTTATTTATTTAGAAATATCTAGCTTGCCAAACCTCTTATTGCATTGGAAAAATAACACCACCCAGAATCTAGGTCCTTCTAAACAACAAGACCTCTTTCCACAAACTGTTACGGTCACTGACCTCTAGGGGCTCTCTTCATGAGAAAGCTCTCTCCTTCTGTTTCAGTTCTACCTGGCTGCCACAGGTGCAATGTGTTGGAGCTCGTCAGTCACCCCATAAAGAGCTTCATACCAGAGATGTCGGATCCCTTTTTCTCTGGGCTTTGATCTGATGTGATCTTGTCTGTCTGGTGACTGTTTGTGGGGACTTAAATGATTTTGCTGCGAGCATATTGTGAAGAATCGAGTGTCTAACTTAAGTAGTGTTTCTATTCACAGTGGAAGCCAGTAGGTGTTCTCTGCCAATTTGTTTAACTGTTTTGTGGTTGTCCAGGGAGTTCAGGTTTTCTACTTTTTTTTCAGTTCTCCTCTAGAAAGTTTTTTTTTTTTAATTTTATTATTAAAAAGGGGGTGTTTTGTGTGTTGTTTTGTCCTTGGAGACCCTGAAGCTTAAAGCTTCCCTGTGTTTGCTGCCTCCTGTGATTGAGGTTTTACCTGAACTGTAAAATAAACTATCTTTTGCTACTGACACCAACTGTTTAGATTACCGATTGTTTTTATGTTACACTCGGTGCCAGAATTTACAACTTAGTGGTCTTGAAGGGGGGGAGCTGTAACACAAACCACGACAGAAACATTTTTAGCAATGATGGCATTTTAGTTTTCTCAGCGATGTTAAATATTCTAAAAGTGTTCTGAAAATAATCATTTGATGAGTTGCAGATTTTACTCTACTACTCGCGTTCCAACATCCCTCTTCATCTTTAAACTTTTAAATTTGGCATGACATAAAATAGAGACATTAATGCTGTGTTTCCAAAGCAGAATCTGTGGTCTCCTCTCTGTAATTGCACCACTGATGATTACTTCCTGTGGGAACTCCATGAAGGATGTTTGGTCCTATTGCTTCAGATGACCCCAAGCCAGAAAACACTCAGCTCATGATATGTGCTTTAGATTCAAACCATTTCCCACTGGATACTTGCAGGAAAGCACTCCAAACTTGAACAAACCATAACTCCTAAGATTTTTCACTTGCTGCAGGAAGACTCCCGGTGCAGTCAATCATCCGACTCTAGCGAGTTGCCCTCCTTTGCTCTGAGAACCCAGAGGAGCCCTGAAGCTCTAAGAAACATTTTTATAGTCAGGTGGTATTTACATTTGAAATTGTTCAGAGTGCAGCTTGTCTCTAAGGCAGCCAGGAGTGAACACTGTTTAATCTCCAGACACCAGATAAATCACAAGCAGTCTGGGCAACAACACTGAGTATTTTATACCTGGATAAAAATTACATCTATCACATAGCTGGCTCATGACTGGGTGATAAAAGCTTCTTTATCCTCCTGTAAAAAAACAAGTCCCTGGTCCATAATTACTGACCAGCAAGAGACACCACAATTTTCCACACAAATATGCCAAGTTTCTCTCTATCCTTGTTTTAAATCTGGGTTGGGGGCATCCTTTCCTCAGTTTGAATATCAGTTTGCCATGGCAGTCTTTTTTTAATGGAAATTGTGGCGTTTTGCTCAGGGCAACACAATTCAGATTAATTGTGTTGCACAATGAAGAATCTGTTGTGCCTTGCTTATTTGCTGGCCCTCTCAGTGGGGTGTGAACTTCATTATGTGTTGTGTACATTGTAAGAACAGAGAGATTATATCACTGTACACTGAGGGCAGCTGATGAGGCTGAAGTTAATGTCTGATTTAGAGCTTATGATTTGTTGCTAAACTAGAGGGCGATTTAGTTCTTTTTATTTTCTTAAAAGAATAAAGTTTCCTGGAGTGCATCCAACCATCTTTATTTCAAAATAAGAGAAATTTAACCACTAAGAAACTTTAGATTCTGACGAGCCTGAGAAACACCAATGTTGAATAAAACTGGGCTGAATTATCCCTAACTAAATCTGTCGATCTGCCCATCAGTCTGGGAGCTATACACTACATACAGTCTGAGTTAAATTTGTTTATGGATTTTTGTCTGATCTACTACTGTACAAACCTTTAGATTTTAATAGAACTCAATAATTCTTTAGGTGGTTTAATAAAGCAGCAAAAATTGCCCTCTGATTCAAAACGTTCTGTTGCTGAAATATGATTTGGGCAAGAGACACCCAATGTAGATATTCAAAGCACTCTTCCTCAGTGGAAAGAAAACACCATCATCCCACCATCCATGTCGAAGTTGAAGACAAATTGACAAACATTTATTCCTTTTTAATCAAAGAACAGCAAGAGTTATTCCAGGCTTTGGAATTGAAAGCAGTGATAATATATAACAGTTTTGATAAACACAGCAGACCACCCCCTAAGTATTCAGTGGAACTGGGAGAACAAAGCATAACTTAGCATTCCAGCAGTGTGTCCGGTTGATGAACACAGCTTTATTTAGAGAGTCACAGGTGAATTTAATGATAAGGATTCTAAATCCAGCGTGTTGTTTGAGTTACCACAGAGATAAGTCGTCTTCGGGGAGTTTCAGAGGTTCAGCTGTCTGTGCTCTGTTATCTAAATGTGGTAATGTGGCCTCGTTTTTCCTTTTGAGTTCAAGTTATGTTTTCTATATTTGTTGCTTAGGATTGTTGTTATGTTTTGAAGTGTTTATTGTTGTGTTGCATGTTTTTGAGGTCACGTGCCACGCGCACCCGGAGACGCCCACTGCATCAGCACAGGTGTTCCGCATTCTGATTAAGCAGCGTGCAGACTGGGACTGGGATAAAATCATCGATGGTGAGACATCTACAGGGAAGAGGCAGACGGACTTGGGCTGTTTTTTTGTGGAGGACGGCACGAGCAGGCTCAGGAACTAGCGACGAGAGGACGGGTTGCCAGGAAGCGCCATCCGTCGGGTTACTGTTGGAGGCCGCGGGTTACTCGACTGGTCGCCGTTAAGAAGCGTGTGGCCGGCTGGAGGAGCCGTCGGGACCAGGGTGCGGCTGAGGTTCATCAGAGGCTGGAGCTAAGCATCTATTTTATAGACTCGTTTTGACTTGTTTGACAAGGACTGCCTGCGCCTCCTCTTTCTTTTGATTTCCTGTTTTTAAAATAAATTATTGGAACTTTTATTGGTTGTTGGAACTCTGTTCACAATCCCTGCTAGTTTATATTGGGTACTCCACTCGGGTGCCACATAAAGACATTGTACTTCTGAAGTGTTAGTAAATTCTTTTCCTCATTCCTTTTGGCACAACCAGCAAGAAATGAGATTGCCTCTATTGAAAATGTTTCTTCAGTTTTTAACAACTTTTCATAGATATGTTCCTGTACTTAAGACTCACATACCTGCTAACACACTTAATATATACTGTAGTAATGTATTTAATCAAACACATCTATTTAGAACAATTTTTATGAAAATAAAGATCAAATTTGCAATAAAAATGAAGTTAGAATTATGTCTTAAAGGTTAATGAATAACCAAGATGGGCCAGTTCTCATCACTTGTGACTTATGCACTTAATTTCTAATAAAATAAAATATTTTATCCTCAAATTTATGTCTGGTACAGTTGATGGAACTGCTGTCATCTTATTAAAGCTATGTCATCACAAAAATGAATCAGAAATGTAACATTTAGAAAATAGGAATGACTGTTTATGAACAAGCCGTTCAAATAAATGAATTATTTGAGTGAATGAGATGAAGCCAATCATTTCATTACCTGATTTGTTCATTTCTCAGTTCAGAAGAGGTCAGCACCAGCATGCCGGTCAGGTAAACTTCCACATTCTGTGACTCATAATATGGATCATAAAGATTAATCCAGTGAGACGCATGGTGCCACTCCAATACAGCAGCTGTATTGTCAATCAGGATGTGAGTCTTTCACGCTGTTTTTATTTTTCTTGGCAGCATGAATATTACCTGTGTTTTCATACCTTGACATTTTCTTTTAAGTGTTAATTTTCCTGTGCTGGATTTGTTGCTGCCTCTTGGCCAGGACTGCTGTGAAAAATAGGTTGGTAAAATAAACATTTTAACAAATAAGATAAAAATGATCACTATCAGTCTTGTCTTCAAGATGTCATACTACGTATTTTCCAGGCACATAATGTAATTTTTAAACACAATCAAGTAACTGTTGCCTTCAGTTGGTATAAAAATGCTGTATACATCAAACTTAACTTTAAAGAAATTTGACTTCGTAATTTAATGCCTTGAATTTGGGCCTCTGTCTCTTTAAGAAGCTCCTGCTCTGACATGTTGCCTTCAGCACATCACAAAGACAGTGCTCCTCCATTGTGCCTTTTACAACTGTTTTTAGGGGTGTTGGACTAACAAGCCATTTGCATGATAAGCTCAGCAGACCTGTTTCACCAGGTGTTTGCTAATTGCTGATGCCACGAGTGTGGAGGAGCTGAGTGGGTGGGGCTTGGTGTGAGGCAAAGATTAGGCTGGAGACTGCAGCTCCAGAGTGGTGCTTTGGGTAAATTGGCGGTGTATTGTATGAGCAGGAGTTAAGGTAGCCCCGCATGGATGTCACTCTAGATTTAAGGATTTCTTAAACATGCTCGATTGAGTCAAAATACCCTTTGTGTTTGATGAGGGAATAGTATTATAAAGCTATAATGAAGTCTCAATTTCTATAAGGATGGTAAATCCTCTGTAAAAGGAGTTGTAACTAGTTAACCTTACTCCAATATGGCTTGATATTTCTGTCAAGAATATTTATCTCCCACCCAAATTATTATAAGTTTTTCTGTATATCTTTATTTATTTTAGGGTGGGATTGTGTGATGGGGTGTTCAGTATAGTGTGTTAAACAGAAGTTAGAAGCTTCATTTGAGACGGGTACTGCTGAAAAGCAGAACTATTTAGCTGCTCAGAGTTCACAGCATTCCGACGAAATGCTTTATTGTCAGTTTGTGGAGCAAATGTCACATTTGTTTTAGACTGTCAGATAGTGATGGTGTCCTTTAGAGCAAAGTCTGTTTTGCAACACAATGAAAGTTAAGACACTTAGAATTCATAAGTACTTCACACAACCCACCCTAAAATGAACATCCTCTAGATCTGTCTACTAAAAAAAAATACCTTCTCACATTTTGCTTGATTGCATTGAACCATGGGAAACATTTGTTGTTCTTTATTCCTTTAACTCCAATCAGCTGGGTCTCCTAAAATGTTAGAAAAACTTGCATGAATTATTAATGTAGATCATCTGCAAGTGTCGTTCTTGACTTAATTTGTCTCTCTGATATCAAAATTATGCTGAAGAACCTCAGACCACCTGGGTCCTGGCTTTCACTTTCAGGTGGTATTCTTGAGTTTCAGCTAAAGTTGAAGTGATTATTGTGTCTCTAAACAACCCTGTCCGCACACTAGCATGTCAAATAAAGATTCGAAGAGGGTGATAATAGCCAGCATTGGAGCAATGCAGCAGATCCTGCAGCCACAGCCGCCTGACTGCCTGCCTGCTGCTTGATGTTTAACAAGCCAGTCATTTAAACGGCGCTAATAAAACATCTCCTGCTGGGGGGAAAGGCTCTTCATAAACCCTCACTTCACCTTATCGGGTGTTTGTGTCGCTGCATTCATCCCGTCTTCTCTACTTTCTCTGTAATTATCAATCAGATCCTATGCAACTGTCATAGTTTTTACTATAATTAGAGTGACAAAAATCAAACATCCATCACCTTATATAGCTGCTGTATCTCATGTCCAGACAGGAGAAACATAAATATGCTGTTTACCAAGCAGAGCTTCTGGACAGCAAGGTGAAGAACACAAATTTAGCTTCAGACTTTTTTTTTCCATCTTTGATGAAACATTGCAAACAACTAAGCATTGATTGTAGTTTACAATCACTGATGGTTGAATCACAGTTGAAACAACTGTTGTTTCAACAATTGTTGAAACATACACCAGATAAAAAGACATCTTTTTAAAAATAAGCTTTTTTCTCTTCTGCACAAAATCATTCTAAAACTCAAAGGTATAATGCTGCTCCAACTTTAGAGGTTAACATTTAGACTTGGGAGTGGAGTTACACACATCAATCAATCAAATTTAATTTGTACAGCACCTTTCAGCAACAAGGCATTTCAAGGTGCTTTACATCTTGAAAGCACAAAAATACAAAGTCATAGAATGGATATATAGTTAGATGAATATATACTCTAATATCATTGTCAGATATGAAACAATACAATTTGAAGCCCAGCATTTAGTGCTAACACTCTAGTCATGAAAATATAAGGAAAGAAAATTGCATCCTATAAAATCCATAAAACAATATCACTTTGAATAATACAAACTGAAACTCCACATCTCCATTTCCAACAATTGTAGCCTTAATTCGTTATGTAGATCAAGTTTAATTATTTCCTTGGGATATGAGCGATTTCTCAAGCGGTTTGTCAGTGCTCCAATTGCCCTGTGAATGTTCATAAAGTTGTAAAACTTTGCTGTCTTGTTTAGATTTTGTTTTTTTTATTTTTTTCCGAATATGTCCCATAAGACGAACATGAGAAAACTCAATGCAATCAAACAGATTTGGCAAAAGACTGATAACATTCTGATGAGTTCCTGAGGCCCAGGACTCTTGGGGTTGATCCACCCCCCCCAAGAGACAGCAAGTCTGGGTCACATCCAGAGCAAACGCAGCTCAGCTCCTCACATGGTTCAGGAGATGAATGTACTTCATCATGTTACTCCATAATAATATGGAACAAATGGGGTCAATTCTCATTTATAGCAACATGTTCTTTATAGAACAGGTTTTTGATGTATTTAAACTTTAAATGAAGCATAATGAAAACTAATTGTTAATTGTTCACTAAGAACAATTAGTTTGTTCTTAGTGAACAAACTAATTCTAACATTTAAATATTCCCACCCTATAAAGTTATTAAAAAGTTAAGAAACTCTTTCTACTAATTGGCAGATGTGATAAAAAAAAAAAAAAAAGTCTTACTTGTTATCAGTTTAATGCTCTTTTTGGAGAGACACTGGAAGTGGTATGAACTAAGCTGCATAAAGGTTCCATATTTTTCCATAATTGTTGTTGTGATTAAAGCAAGACCTTGGAACATTGCTGGCTGAAAGCCCCCAGGGCAGAAGTGGTGGGGGCTGGGCGGTACGAGGAGGAGATATTCCTGATGCTAGGTTTCCTGCAATCAGATACCAAGTGGCCTTGGTTATTGTAAAATAGAATGTTTCAAGATAAAGCTGAATATCATCAAACAAGCTCCACATTCAAGAATGTTTCATGAGCTTCTCTGTTCTAAGGTTCCTTTTTAATTTTAAAGTCGTTTGAAAGGACAAGGTTGTCATATGGATACAGTATTAACTTTCAAACAATAAACACAATTTTTTCCACCAAAATATCTAATATAAATTATTTTCTTTTTCTGTTAAATATACGTGGCTACTTTAAAAAGGTTATTGTGTCACAGTTTGGTCCAAAGCCCCAGTTTGTTTTTGAACCCCTACCATCACAGGACCAGGCTGCAGCTGCATCCTTTTCCAGCTATCTATCACTCTATCACTCAATCACTCTCTCTTGCACACTGACCCCCCTCTTCCTCATTCCAACCATCTGTCCCTAGCAGAAGTTAAGGTATTCTGTTTCCGCCTTCAGAGTACAGCTAGATCAATGACTTCAATAACAAATGCAACTTTTTTTCTGGAGAAAAAGCATATTTGCACTGATTCTTGTTCAGATCCCCTTTGGCCAATCATCATAACTCTATAATCTGAGTGACTTCCCACTGGTGGATATGATTCATGGAGTTATATATAATCATGTTTCTATAAAGAAAACTAAGACAGTTATAGAAAATAAAAATGTCACTGGTTTTCAAAACAGGTCCTCTTTGACAAACCATATCAGAATTTGGTCATGAATCTTTTTAGGTTTTAATCATTTTTGAGTTATATATACAGTATATATAACATCCTTCCTCTTTAACAGTCTCTGTGGCCTCTATTTATTCGGTTTTCCACCCTGTTGAGTTGGTGTTTCTTATTCGGATGGTCCTCACGTTTTTAATAACAAGCACCACTTCTTCAAATGCTAGTTTTCACAACGCTGGAGTCATTTTTAAAACATTGTGTTTTGGTTTGTATCATAGAAAAAAACTAAATAAAACATTCTTATACACTGTCACTAAATCATTGTGGAAGGATGCAGTTTAATGACGCTTTAAATAATTTTCACTCACAAGTTGAAACTTTCATGGCAGTGGTTAAAAATATAAAAAATATTTACATAAGTCACAGAAGGCCATAAATCAAAATGGGAGTCAGTCAAATGATTCTCACAATCCTTGACCCCAAAATCCAAAATCCATCATGGCTGCTTTGTAAGCTAAAATTGTATGATGTTGATGTAAAAAAATGGTTATTTACTTACTGCATCAGCATTTGAAAATACAAAATGCAGACGGAATCATTACTATTAGTTTATAATACTACTAGTGTTTCACCTGGTCACTGAACATTTTATTTAATCAAGTTCCAACGACACATGTAAATTAATGAAGCATAAGTATTAAATTTATTGGTATTTATGAAACAAATACTAACATTTCTTCTTGATTTATGATTTATTCTTTAGACAGATTTTTCACAGGTTAGGAGAGAGTGCTTTAAGAGTATTAAATTTCATCTATTTTAATATTGCTACATCAGAGACATTTTCCCCAAGCTGAGAATAATTTCTGGAGTCGTGTTGTCTGGGTCAGAGCAACTTTGCTCTCAGTGACACGTTTCTTTATGTCCTGCAACACGGATGCTAAAGTACGTTTTCCTTCAGTCTTAAATGCCAAAGATATATAGATGCACCCCTTAAGATAACATCCCTCCATTTTTTAAAATTTCTGGTTACAGAAACTCCAGTGTCAGGCAGTGAAAGCAGTATACCTGGAAGTGGATGTCTTAGTTTATCTAAAGGATCACGTAAATCTGCCCTGATTAATAAGTTAATGTGAAATCTAACCTCTGGTGCATGCCAGCAACCTGCACTGCATCAATCTTTCTGTCTCTCTAATGGATGCAGGCAGCAGGGAACTCATGGAGGCAGTTCCATACGGGTGTGCAGCTGTCTGTAGACTGAATTTGCAGCTTGAAAGAGACCTGTGGAGCTGGAGGAGCGGCTACAACAAGCTTTTTCACTGTTCAAAGAATAATACCTCCTTTAAGGTCCTCGAAACAATGAAAGCTGGAGCTTCTGCACAGATGCTTTTATTTCAGTCCTTGAAGTTTCTCAAAGGTGATGAAATGTTTGCAGGTTTTGTCACTACCTTCCTGTGTCCAGTCGTTTGAAAGCAGTGTCAGATTTCCTACTGCAAAGCCAACTTTTTATAACATAGAACTATTGCTGGGGAGAACTGTCCAAATTTTGTCGGTTTTCTTTGCTATAATAAACTCTCTGTTAATATGACCATTTAACTGTCCTTTGAGGAAAAGCTAAATCCGCCTATTTCTTGAAAAGCCACAAGATTAAAGTGCTTGCTAAGTTTGGAGGACTATTTTTCAATCTGCCAGAAAGCCACTTAAGCTTAAGGGTAGATTTGAGCCACAGAGAATTCACAAACGACTCCAGCCTCTGCTGTTTCATGTCGACTTTAAAAAGAGCAAGAACTTTTGTCTGTGGAAATATGACACAACCTTTAAATTCTGGTGCCTTTTGTCAGTAATGTCCATACACAGTTTAGTGCTGGAATACTGGAGGTGTTCTCACAAAGCAGCAACTATATGTAACGGTGCCAAAGTGTCTGCATGTTGCTATATGGGTGTGTGCGCTTTGTTTTCCTTGTAATTTACCAACCATCTGAAGTAAATGGCGTTCTCATAGCGGCTCAGATTGTAATCTTAGCGCAGCAAATCTGCTGAGGGCATTGCTGTAAATTGTCCATGTTTTAAGGGCAGACTCTGAGATTGCAGATATGTTTTACTTGTCAGAGCACAATATTATTTTAATCATTGCCCCTCATCATAATCAGGCGTAATTTCCATTTTTTGTGGAAGAGTATTTTCTCTGTTTGTCTTATGTATGAAAGTTGAATTTGGCAAAATCTGCATAGCAAGGCTCTAGGGACATATCAATGATGTTGCACATTTGATTGCAATGAGACAAACATGGTGCCAATGCACACTTGAAACAACAACAACAACACAAAAACAAATCCCTGTAATTTCATCAAATGCTTTTTTTTCCTTTTATTTCTTCTTAGGTCTTGGACTACTATCTCTCATTTAATATTTATGAACCTTGTTGAACAAAGACCGCTCATGAGGTTCCTCAAAGTGTTTATCTTGAGTCAGTTTATTCAAAATATCAATAACTTTCCCTAGCTCCAACTATGAAGTATTAAAACATCTCTAACTGTACATATGCCTGTTTGTCAAATTGATTTCTGTTTTAGCACATGTACTACAGTAGTTGCTTACTGTAAGGAAGTCCATAATATAAATTAGTGGATGGTTTAATATTTTGTCCAACTTCATTCTTCCCTATGGTGCCCAAAGTGCAAGGTTAGAGATCAACACTTAACTAGATTGAATAAGCCTCAGGATCACAAGCAAGAAAATGAGCTGTCATGCAGACTTATCTGTAAATTTAAACATCCATATGAAGTTTATTAAATCAATCTACTAGTATTTGAATACTACCTTATTCAAATACTGAAAATGTCACCATATTCATTAAACAGAACAGCAGGAAACTAGTAATGCTTTCATTTTCAGTTGGTTGTTATAATGTATCTGTGTCTTTATCACTACCTATAACAACAACAAACATCCAGCTGGAGCTCATCCAAAATGCTGCTGCTAGACTCCTGACCAACACCAGAAAAATGACCTTCATTTTACCAGGCATAGACTGGCTCTCAGTTTAAGAATAGATCCGCTTATTGTTATATGATAACCTGAACAGTCTTAAGCCCACATACAGCTGCTGGACAGGTATGATCCAAATAGAAGCCTGAGGTCATCAGAGATGTGTTTACTCACTGTTTCCAGGACCAGAGCTCTATGGAAGTATCTCTGGAAAACCTGAGATATGAGGAAATTGATGGCTCCTTTTTCTGTAAGGATGGAAAACTTTGCAGTTTATTACAACTTTCCTACAGAGGTAAAATGCTTAATCAGTTACCCTTTCGTTATGTCTTAGTTATTTCTATTAAATTTGCATTTTAAAGTTTTTTTTGTTTGTTTTTACGTGATGATTAATGTAATGCCAATTTTTACTATAATCCAATGTTTGACTTTAATTTTAACTTTCTTTTTTCCTTTCTTTTTCTGTAAACCCCAAATAATTTTCTGGTGTGTAAATGGTGCTAAACAGAGGTTTGTTAAATAATTCATAATTTGGGACGAAATCCAAGAAACGATCTATTTTTTTTATGCCCACATTTTCTTTTTTGGTTGCTGGGAAGTTGGTGCCCCTCTTCAGCAGTCATTAGCTGAGAGGCGAGGTAAACCCTGGACAGCTTGCCAGTTTTTCGCAGGGCATCACAGATACACACAGGACAAACAACCATTTTTTAAAAACACACACTCATACCTGACGGTAACTTGCAGTATTCAGATTTGTCAACAGTCATGTTTTTGGAGTTTGAGATGAAGCTCGCAGTCCTCTCACAGAAGACAGATGGAGAAAACACACATACAAGTGGAGATCGTGCAAACTATGCAGAAAGACCTTAAAAACGTAAACGTTTTTTTTTTTGTTTTTGTAATAGTTGAGCCTTGTGTTGTTTCCTCATAGTATTTCTCCCTAAAAAGGCCCCTGAACTAATTTGATTCAAAACGGAGGGAAAGCCAAGCACTAAAGCTCCCTGTTTGTGGGAAACGTTTACCGTCTTAATGTGGCACAGTTGGTTTACATTTGCTTATTATTAAGTAACTGAAATGCTTTGCCATTAAAACAGTTTTTTGATTTTGTAGACATATATTTTTGATGATTCTGCCTCCTTTTATTGGGTCTAAAATTAAATGATTGGAAAATATGGAACAACTCAATCCCTCACATTTTATGTCGATGTATGGAAAAATGCTATAAAAGTAATTTTACTGTGCCCATGGTTTAGGTTGAAATTTTTCCTCACAGTTACGATGACAGCGTCGCATTTATCTTCGAAAATTTTCACATTGACTGAACTGTGTACCGTGCCTATCTACACATCAAAAACAGGCCCCATTGGAATCAATGCCAGAAGTTCCTTTGCAAATGACTCCCAGATGGTTTCAACCAGAACAACTCCTTGCTCTCGTCTGAATTTATACAACACTGCTGCGTCTTTGTGGACTACACAGTAGTTTGGCCACATGCTTGTTTAAATGTTTCTGCCTGAGAGTTAGCACTTCTAGCAAAGCCATATTTCACTAAATTATGTTCTTTTATGCTCAATAGATTAATCGGTAACTGCTTGGGTTTCTCCATTAAATCTATTGGATGGAGCTCAGTCCATTTCTATCAATGTTGCTTCCTGCTCATAGGATGAAACAATATCGTTTTAGCAAATGCATTTGTAACTTTTCCATTTGTATTTGTGAATCAAGCCCTGGTTTATATTTGCTGCTGATGCAACTTTTTCCAACTTTCTCAAAAACTTATAATTGACTTCGCTGCACAAACTTTCTCAAGCTCATGTTTTAAACATCAGTGCTTGTCGCCTGTCTGCTTTTGTCATTGATACTGAGCGTGGCCTGCTGCGCTCTGCCCAGAATGGCAAGAGGGCTTGAGTTTCCCTCCAGCGCATCCCCAGCCCATTACCCAGAGGGCTGTGCAGCTCATTCCATGGCCTTAACAAGACCTTGGAGGGTTGTTGGTGGTTTGTGCATGGCTGGTAGATTGAAAGTTAAAAGTTACTAACACAAAGTTACATTGAGAAGCTGACACAACAATTGTATAATGACCCTTTCAAACCATGCAACATTTTTGGTCAGCAGATACTGATGGTTCAGGCAGCAGCTATCTCTTTCTTTTTTCATCTTTTATTATTGTTTACACTACTTTTCCTTTGAATGAAAGAAATATGAAAAGTAATCTCTTACAAGGGATTATCAATTTTTATGTCTCATACTTAATATATATTTTTCAACTAAAATTAAATCATAATAGAATAGTATAATAGAAACTAGATTTCATGAATCTCTGGGGATTTCAAGTTTTATTTATGTCAAAGTATTGGACTGTATCAGTCAAATCTTTTGTTTGATAAGTTAACTAGTTATAAACCCAAGACATATGTTGAGATGAACTTTCTACCCTTTCAAAAAAAGAAATGCAAAACACACCATTATGCCCTAAAATATGCATAAAGTAGACAAAAGGTTATATCAAACTGCACTAAAAGTCAGTTTATACTATATATAGATATATGCATCTACACAGGGTGGACACGAGTGTCCCATGGATGGTAAAATTAGGCCATCATATTGAGTGCTGACATAAAAGCTGAGAGCAGAGCAGCACTGCAGGAATTTTGGAAATGACATGGCCTATATGTCATGAGGTCCAGCTGCTCCTGTCAGGTACAGGGAGATAGTGAGCAGCGGAAATGGAAGATGTGTAAATCAGGCCTTGCTTGTCGCCAAATTCTGTCCAGGCACTTGAGAGAATTTTGATGGGGAAATCAGACCATGCAGAAAGACTCATATGGACTTTGCAGTCTTTCCTCAGCAAAGTTTGTTCTTTGCATGCCCATTGAAGAAAGAATTTCAGACAGAGTGGTTAACATCATAAGTTATTATTTATGTGTTCATTAAGGGTGCAACAGAACATAAAACTCAGCATTTTGTACATACAATAGGTTTGATGTGCATAGTTTTTACTTTAGCGAGAAACAAAGAAACCTTATAGAAAGGACTAATAAAAGTGCACAGGTTGAATATGAATTGGATTAGTCTTACCATTAGTGAAGAGGGAACAGCAGAAGCTTTGGAAGAATCATGTCAATATTAGATTGTACTTGATCACATAAAGATCATAAAGATGGGGATCACTGGATTTTCTGCAGTGAACCCCATGTTCTAACTTTTCCTTTTTTCTGATCTAATTTAAACATGTAGAGAAGATCTTAAGCTTAAAGTATAGTCTGTGTGTCTTTTGTCCAGTGTGACAAGATTTTCCAAAGTCTGGGAAAAGCTTAAACAATTCGATCCGAGTGTGTCTGAGACAGTTCATTTATCAACTCAACTCCAGAGCCAGAACTGTCATTCTGCCCCGCAGAGCAACAAAAAATAGTTACATTTTCCCATGTGAAGACATTTTAAAGTTCAGTCTGAATCACCAAGATTATACTGATTGTAGTGTTATCAGCGTCTGCATACTTTAATAAAACAAAACAATAATGAATGCCACATGCCTGATTTGTCAAAACATGTTTAATGTTGAAGGAGTTTCAGATGTTACATTACAACACCCCTGGAAAGCACATTTGATGCCAGTTAAAGATAATATCAAATATTGCTTTAGTTTTTTTCTTGTTTTTTTTTTTTTTTTTCTTGGCTTACACTACACTTACAGAACTTAAAAGCATTTTTGGCCTGATGTGACCAGCCTTAAACTTACATTTATATGAAAGAGTAGAAGAGAATTAGAAGCAGAAGTACAACAAGCTGTGTTGGAAACTTTAATTCACTTCTTCTTATAGCTTGGGTTGTCAGACTCAAAGGTTAAAGTCTGATTTCCAAATAAACTTGCTGTAATTTCCAGTTAAAGTGAAATGAATTTGGACCGAATTTGATTCTACATAGCTGCACATTTGGGGCTTTTTTTTTAAAGTGCCTTGAAATTACATTTATTGTATTTTGGCACTACATAAATAAATTGAACTGAATATTATATCATTATTTATTTTATTGGAAGCTCTTGAGGAATCTTAACCAAAGGACCTCCTCACGTTCTTTCCAAATGAATCAATCAACTTGCATTAGATGTTTTTACACAGCATTTCTTACAGTCCCTTGTATGACCTGCTGTTGTAGAATCACTGGAACATAAAAAGCCCACTTCATTATCAGTGTGCTCTAACTTTGAAGCTTCATGCTTATCATTAATGCTCTTGAATGTTCTCAGGAATGTATCTGGAGGATAAGGATAAAAGAAATCAGCCGGCGGGGGGAGAAAGAGGTCCTCAAGTTGACATTATTCAGCCATGTGAGAGGGAGACTTTCAGATACTTCAATGTTGACTGATAAAGGAGAACACCACCGCCCGATTTATCTTCATTCACAGCAGACAGATTGCAGCAGCGAGTGTGTCTGGACAGGAAAGGCCAAAAGAAGGAGTAGATTGTTCAGCTGCAAATGAATCCAATGTCTTCTGTGTGCAGGACGGATGAGGGAGTGTTCCCTGTGTGTTAAAGCGCTCTATATGCCAGACTGCCAGACTCCATGTATAGAGATAGATAGGCTCAGCAATGACCATCATTATGTCAAATGTCCCCTTTTGCTTCACTGTTCCTTGTGATGATGGATATAGTATTCAACTCAGAAGGGTGCCATGATCTCTGAGCTAAGGCATGCTGCGTCTTTGGGGATTTTGGATTTCTTCCACCAGCCAAAAACATTCATTTGACATTTTTGTTAAGAAGACACTTTGTTATATTTAAGTGTGTGCATAAATGTAATTTTTTTTTTCCTGTTGGTTCACGTCGGACTGGAGATCTATACTTTGCCTCGTCTGTTATAGAAATGGATATATGGAATGTAGAGTTCCATACAGTACGGCATTTCTTTTTTTTTTAGATTTTGGTTTTCTTCCTCGTGACGCACTAAACCTATACTGACCTTGGCATGCTAAATACTTACCCTGGTTGACATGAGGGGAGTTGGATCTGTTTTCTAATTAATTCAGCTAATAATCCGAACATTTAATTTTCAACACAAGTTCATCAGATAACAATTAAGTGAGGAAAATAATGAAGGCATTTTAAGGGAGTGAATGACTCCCCTAAAACATGTGTGCCATTTCTTCAGTTTGGACCCACATCAAACATGTTTTCAGATGAGCAGATGTATTAAGGAAACCGTTGCAATAATTTCATAAATGCAATAAGAAACTCCAAGTAGCCTGGAAAGAAAATGCAATGTAAATTCTCAAATGGATATGTACTTTTTTTTTTTTTCATTCTTCTGAATTTTCAGAGAGAGAGAGTAAAATCACAATATAGGACAAAAAGATTTCCAGTTTTATACAGGGAAGGTGAATATTCAACAAGCATCCAAAGGTCATAAAAGACATTTTGGGCAAGCCAGAGCACATCCACAATAACATTCCTACCAGCTGAAACAACGACCATGGGCTAATGGTGTGAGGTAACACAAAATGGAGAAGAAGGTCATAAACCTTTGGCCACTCACCAGGACACACCTGACCTTTTAAATGTGTAGAGGCAGGATAAAACTGTGGGTGCACACCTGGATGAGAGATGTGAGTGTCTCGTTTCAAGCCAAAAGTTACATTTAGCTGATAAGAAATTACTTATGATACAGATTGTCACTGAAACCTGACGTTTTATTAAAGCCGCACTTTGTCAACTTTTTATTTTTTGTTGTTTTTACCATCTAGTCTTTCAATGCCTCCAGTTTATATAATTAAGTGGTAAGTTGTCGGTTAAGAAATGATAGTTAATAATGAATGAAACTGTGCCAGCAACATTTTGAAAATCTGATATCCTCATTGAACAACAACATCAACATTTTATTGAGTGATGAGAGATTATTATTTTTGTGTCACATCAGATTCAATGGCAGAGGCAGCTCCAATGTATCAACACAAAGAGAAAAGTGGAGGCAATGCGGCAGCCATTTTTTAAATATCACCTTTCAAACTGAGATGGTTGCAAACGTGTCCAATGTCACGATGTGTTAATGCACTGAATTTGAAGATGAACCTGGTGTGAAGCCACTATGGTAAGGCACACACCTCCACCCCCACACTTTGACTCACACTTTGACTGGTTTGTTAGGGTAAAACATACAAAACAACACAAACAGCTTTATCAGCAATGATATGTGCAAGGTCCTTGTGAGAAGGAAGATCAGGAAAACATCCAGTAAAGAAACAATGGGGTGTCGATAAATCTTTTATAAAATTCAAACTCATCCTCATTGTTTCACAAAGTAACAGAGAGACTAGGTTTCACAGTCTGAGTACTGTTTGGATGATTTATGACTGTGGTCTCAAGAAAAACTGTAAAATAGCTGCACAATTCTCAGGAGACTGGGTGAAGTTGTGTAAAAGCAGACTCTTCCAAAATTTGCCTTTGTTAAAAACAATTGCTTGTTTAAGCCCATTGCACATAGTTGGAATGTATGTTACATCATGGGAGTTGTCTTGCACATTATTCCCACCAAGCAGTAAACCAGCCCCTGACTGAATGATGGCATACCATAGGAAAGGCTTTTAAATAAATTTTAAATGGTTAAGATTGCCTGTGCCATTTGTGTAAAGGACTGTTATTTCCACTTCAGAAACAGCTAAGTTGTTTTCTTCCATGTTGCCGATTTTCATAATTTCCTGTTAAACTAGATGGCCATGTTTGCCATAGATATTTAACACATGTGCTCTGCAAATTTTACAGTTATGACACTTCTTCTCTATGGTGCTCAACCTCAACTGATAATTTTCTGATCTCGGCATGCCAAATGCTCGAAGAGGCTAACACGGGACGGAAGCCAAATCAATTTTCTGATTAATTTAATTACTAATCATCTAACTACTTGGGGGCACTAGTGTTGAACTTTATGAAATGATCAGTAGATCATTATTTTTTACAAAATATAATTAAATAAATTAGCTAGTGATTTCACAGCAAAAATCTGTTATGATCAGAAATTCTTTGAAGCACAGCCTTAGATGTATGATTGTTTGAAAATGTTAATACAAAAAGGATATTTTTGTGTATCTCTTTAATTGTTACATTAGCTCTACCTTAGATTTCAATAGGTATTAAAACTAATTTATCGAATTAGTCAAACCTAAACAATATTATTCTACTCTGAACAGAGATGTATTAAAACACAGTTTGGGACTTGTGAATTTATTTTATTTGTTAAGACAATAAAAGAGATTGAAAAATGAATGAAAACCATAATGTATGGTCTAGTCAAACCTTCCTTGAGAATTCAACACAGTTTGTCATTTGTGGAATCTCTACACTGTGGAAACAAAACAAAACAATATTGGGTTACCTAAAAATGCTGCTGAGATCAAATTTCCTCTTGCTGTCAATATAATGAGCCGTCTCCTCTCTTGAGCTGGATGTATTGTCACAACCCCTATTGTGTCACTTGTTTCTTTCCTGCTGCCATGAGGAACCCACAGCAAACATGCAGCTCAAGCTTGTCCTGGGCTCGTGTTTCTCCAAGCTCTCCCATGTTTGGAATCGCTCAGGGTGCTGAGTAAAGAAGCTGTTGACTGCTTTATGTTTATCAGTTGCTTCTGTGATTTAAGTCAAATGCAACGTCATATAATGCAGTAACAGGCTAGGAGCTTTACCAAGCACAGAATAAATAGAAACCATAAGAAAAACAACAAAAAGCATCTAATGGCTCTGTACTGGCTTGTATTTTTGCATGCGTGTAAACTCCGTTGCAGACTACAGGCATTTACATGCCAGCTCTAATTTCCATTCTGGACTTTGCTAAGGCCCTTTTACTTTAATGCACCACCAGAGCCCTGGGCCACACGTTTACACGAAACCATAAACTGTGTCAGTGGAAATGTAACCTCAGTGTGAACTAAGTGCAGGACAGAAGCCTGATGGATTACCTGGAGCTGACCTGGGGTGTTAGTTGTGATGAATCTGTCCAAAGCCATCTGGGGCCCCACCAGAGTTATTGCTTAGCTGTTATCAGTCGAAAGCTGACACTGACGGGGTATGTTGTGACAAAACATCAGCACTGAGGTGTTTCTTGTTTAACATTAGGATTCCTACTCAGGAGGGAAAAAGTGAAATTTATGAGTAAGACTTTAATGTTCAGTAATAGTCAATAAACACCAGGTTCATCATGATGAACTGGTGTTGAATCCTCTATCACAGATGTCTTCTTGCACAACAATTACTTCCAACTAAGGTGATTATGACATACATTTTAGTGGATAAGATTAAACACTGCTTTCCAGGAACATTACATGTGTTGCAAAGAATTTTTCTAGATAATAAAGTAGATGAACATGTCAACTTTGGAACAGAAAAGAAAATGTGTTCAGGCTTCTGGTTCAGCTAAGAATGGACATTTTTTGTTTTAACAACTAGAGTAAATCATAGCTCAGTGTGGTTTAACTATTGTACTTTTTTGGGAGTAACTGACAGATAAGTATTCTGTCTGTTACCCCTACACTATGCTGCCCATTCAAGAACTGAAACTGAATCAATGCTTTTCTTATTTTAGATTTCTTCCTTCCTCAGCTGTCAGAGCTGCATCACGTAGTTCAATACACTGCCGATGATAAAGCTCCATCATTTCAGATGTATTGACAAATATACCCCAAAAATAGTAAAACTCAAGAAAGTGATCCAGAGTTTATAAACTATAATATAGAAGCTAGAGCTTATATATTAATGGCTTCTATATTGTCCATTTCTAGATGCAAAAAAGCACCCACAGATTGTGTACCGTTCAGACCAGGAGCGGAGCCACTATATTGCTAGTAAACTGCTCTACTACTGCAGCTGCAAATGTAAATAGGATCAAAATTAAAATATTAAAAGTCTCCAAATGTACCACAAAACTAAAGTACTTAAATTTGATGGAATGGCCTGTTTTTGATCCTCAGCATATGCTCTCTGGACTGGTCACATCGGTGTTATCCCAATAATCCCCTTTTTGCAGTCAAGAGTTCACAGAGGATTGAGGTATTTCTGATACTATGTGAGGCATATGTTTTTTATTTGGTCACTAGGCAGTCACGCTGCCTTATCAGCATTGCAGAACCAGCTGGGAATGTGTTCCTGCACAACTTCATTGGGACACCAGCAAAAAATTATCAGAGTATTCAGACTGAAAGATAGTAGAAATCCATATGCTTCATATGTTTACCTTAATTCGGTTAAGAAACTTTTCAGTCATTCTCTAGCTCAAAGAGTATTTGTCTTCTATCCTTTCAATTTCCTTCAGGCATAGGCCAGGAAAAGATTCTCATAGTGTCACAATCTTGAGGAAAAATACTACAGTTTCACTGTATTTTCACTAAATT
Source organism: Xiphophorus couchianus (assembly GCF_001444195.1). NCBI lineage: Eukaryota > Metazoa > Chordata > Actinopteri > Cyprinodontiformes > Poeciliidae > Xiphophorus > Xiphophorus couchianus. Next base: position 8,345,318 of record NC_040239.1, read on the forward strand.
TTAAAACAAGAATAGATAACATAAAATGTTTCCTTTTTTTAACCAACAAAGCAACAACTGAAACAAAAAACATATAGCTTGTTGTAGTTGTAAAAGTGATATATGTAGAGTTTACAAATCCTTTCTCATCTAGTCTGTCACAATATCATACAATGATACTGCTTAGCACAAAATAATTCTATCTTGAACCAATTTTTTGTCCATGAGGCAAACACATTGACTGCCTTTAATTAGTTTGAAGTGGACTTAAAACTTTTCTTTCTGTTAAATCTTTGACTTCGACTTGCAGTGCTGTAGGCTTGGACTACTAAAGGACATACTAGTCACTTACTACTTTGTCTTGCAAGTTTAAAAACTTGCTTTCTGCACGTTGCTTTCTGTACGTTCTTATGTTCTCCATTTGTTTTCCCCTTCTTAGAAATTACGCCTGGCCAAGCATTTTTGTTACGTGTAACAGTCTCTTGGAAGGACTTCATGCTTATTTCTAGGGATTCCCTTGACCCTGCCTTCCTGTGTTTGACCCAGCCTAGACAGAGCAAATGAAAGAGCTATTAACTAGCTACAGTATATGTACTCTGTTTTTCATCCCCCACATTTAGTGACTTGATGGGATCGACTCTCTCCTGTCACTAGATGCTTGTTCTGGTTGCTTGATGCAACCTGTAGCGTCCTTGGTACTATAATCTGTGTGAGCATTTATTGCAGTAATAATCTATCCAACAGGCTGAATATTTCAGCAAAATCCAAAGAAGATAAGAGAAATGTTTTACAGGTGTTTGTACTGTTGAGTTTTAATAATAAAGTGAGCTATGAAGCATTACATTATGTTATTCTCAAAGTCATATTTTTAATGCAGCCTTAGTGCTCTTTGAATTTCACAGTAATCTTTTATGAATAATTGTTCATATGGTGGGAATCTGGTGCCAGTAGGATTGTGGTGAGTTCATTTCCTCCATGTGCAGAATAAGAGGAGGAAAAGTTGGAAAGAGTATGTGTTGAGGGAATGCATTGGGGGCAGTGGTCTTGCAGGAGTTAAGTATGACAAGCAATTAATCAGCCTGAGCAGCCTACCAGTATCACTTGACTGCAGAAAGCGGGAATAGAGGCCCGTCTGTGCTGAACAGCTGCAGAAGGAAGTCGGCCCTTTGCCTTTCTTAGACATGTGCACCGAGAGCGGAGCGAAGCAAAATTAAGCAGTGAGAGTGAAAGGAGAGAGAGCAAGAGTAAGTGAGTGAGGCAACTTACAGATGGGCTGGAGGAGGGGAAGAGGAAGAGAGAAAAAAATGAAGGTTTTAACAGCCTGCCCACATCTGTTTATTTAGAAAAGAAACCATTGTGTCATTCAGTTATTCTAACAGCCTACGCCAGGGCCAATGTTAGTCCCACAATGACGGCTTTTTAAATACACAGTTTACACTCCTATGAAGTGGCCTCATAACTGCATTGGGCCTCAGGAACGTGCCAAATGGGGAACATACTATGGTTTCATATTCCCTGCCTCACTTTTTGACATCTCTATAGTGGACTGCAGTGCCAGAGGGAGAAGCAGTGGGGAACTTTTTTTTTTTCACTGGTATTGGGTCTGCGCTCTGAAATTCTTCTCCATCTGAAACTGCAGTGTACACAAGTCAATCCAAGACTGACTGCAAGAGATTTTTCTTTGAATATGTTGAGAAATTAGGCACAGTCGGGCTCAATGCATAGACACGTGTTATGTGCTGTACATATGTGCCACCTTGACATAAGTGCTACTCATGTTTCACACGTATCTAATAACTGCATTATAAAATATCTTTCCAGGTTATGCAGATGTTTTGTGTACACTGATAAAGATTTGGTTTCCTCCAGATAAAGTACATCACTCCAGTTCTAAAGTCCTTACAGTGGCTCTCTGTAGCTCAGAGAATATACTTTAAAATACTTTTGTTAGTTTATAAATCACTGAATGGCTTAGCACCACAATACATTTAAGATCTTCTGCTATTGTACCAACATTCCAGAACCTCCAGGTCTTCTGGTTCTGGTCTTCTCTGCAGAATCAGAACCACACATGGAGAAGCAGCTTTCAGCTTTTATGCACCACAAATCTGGAACAAAATTACAGAAAAATAACTTCTAAACAGCTGAAACTTTAAGTCGAGACTAAGAACCCACCTGGTTAGAATTGCTTTTAAACCATAGTAAATGAAACATTGACAAACTCATTTGATGTTAATCAGTGACTTTGATGATGGCCCTCATGAAAATGTAATGTTTGCTACTAGTTTTCTCAGTTGTTGACTGGTGTTTTTTATGACTATGGATTTTTGTGTTTTTATGATGGAAATAACTTTGAAGTCCTTTGTTGCTGAAATGTGCTATGCAGATAAACTTGATTGATTATGGTTGCAGTGCATTCCCTTTAGTTTTTAGATTTTCAAAGTTTTAAGGTTTTGGTCTTTTCTATATCAGTGTAAAGATCGTGATTAAGTTTCCTCAATTCTACTTTCATCTTATTCTAGTTGTCCCAAAAAATTACATTTATTTGCCTTTTTAAATTTTGTATTTTTATTTTATCTTATGTAAATAAAATTTGTGCTACATTTGTAAAGTGCTTTATAAATAACATATTGATTTACTGATTTGTGCTAAGTTTTGTAATAAAAAGTGGCTTTTTAAGATTTTAAACTTTATTCCAAAGAACTTTTTGTTCATAAAGTCATTCCTCTACAGTACAGTGGTGTGAAATGAGCATTTGCGCCCTTCCTGATGTCTTTTTTTGTTTTGCATGTTTTTCATACAAAAATGCAGTTTTTAAATAAAAATGTTAATTGTTATAAACCTACATGGTCCTGTGTGAACCATTAATTGCCTTCTTTGCTAAAACATAATCCAACTGTGGTTTATCACACCTGCTTTCCCTTTCTCTAGCGGCTAGCCACACTGAGATCTGATTACTGCCACACCTGTTTTTAATCAAGACATCCCTTAAATAGGACCTTCCTGACAAAGTGAAGTACATCAAAAACTTCACATCATGCAGAGATCCAAAGAAATTCAGGAGCAAATGAGAAATAAACAAATTGAGAGCTAGCAGTCTGGAAAGGGTTACAGAGTCAGAGACTACAGTACATGCACACTCATTATGAGGAAATGTTGCAAAGTCAACAACACAAAGTCTCAAGACTTTGAGACTTCATGATTACCAAATGTTTATATAGATCATTTTTTCCACACATTTTCTTTTACATCTTAAAAAGTACCATTTCCTCAAATTTTATTATGACATAACAAAGCTTGTGGTTGAGTAGGTTTTGTGTGCAACATACTTTTGTCATGTGTATCCATCATTCCTACAAGGCAGCTAAACAGCAGACAGGAACTTTTTAGCGCTTGTGGTTTTTATACATTTGCTTTGTTGTTTCTTTACACTGTGACATTATTTTTTACTGCACTGTGTTGGAAGATTAGGGTCATGTGTCTATGTTGGAGGTTAGATCTTTTACTGGTAGGTCCATATGTGCTGGTGTTTGTCTGCAGTGATATGAAAGGCGTTTGAGCCTGTATAAACAGCCACGTATACAGGCTCTGAGCAGCATATGTTGCAACAGCTGCGAGTGTGATATGCTGTCTGTGGAGGCTGTGTGGAAACTAACCCAGGTCTTTTCGGGTGAATACTCTTAAGCATACTTCAGCGCAATTATGGAAGTAATGTAATAAATTAGCTTGAAGACTGAGCTCCACCTTCTTCAAGTCTTTTTCTTCAACCATCCATTTTGCACCTCCACACCAGGAGTTGAGACATCACAACAGTTTCTATGAGTAAGGAGAGGGCAAAGGGGCACATCACAAGCTGTTAAAACTGAAGGCTTTTCAAGGAAATACTTGAAAAGAAAGCTGCATGAAATATTTTTGCAAATGAACTCAGAAATGGAGGTATTTTTATTATGTTTACTGGCACTAGAACCACTGTAGATAAAGTGTTATGATTTACAGTATTACATCTGTTTATCATTGTGTGTTTTAGACAAAAACAGCTTTAAATAGTTTATTTCTCTGCTAAGAAATACTTTGTCAAAACAGGAACAACAATCACAAGACTTCCAGTGGTGATAGAATATGTTCAAGTACAATCAAAAAGGGTGGGCGTGGCCACAGCTGTCTGTGTACTATCATAATTAATCAATTCCAATTTTATTGAAAAAAAATATTTATTTCAGTAACTCAGTTCACACTTTATATAGATGCATTTTACACAGACTAATATTTTAAAACTTTTATTTCTAATAATTCTGATGATTTTCTGCTTTCAGTTAACAAAAATACAACATTTAAGATCACAATATGACAGAATTTTGTTTTTCGATGCAGAAAAGGGGAATTTAATAAAACATATTATCTGCTGTAGTATCTGCTTAAATATTGTTATTAAGGTACTTTTAGTCTGGCATTAAGCCTCATTAGAAAGTATGTTTGAATTTATTATATATGACCATACATGGTTAACATGAGGAATTCATCCTTATCATGGTTTGGTTTACTTGCATTCCAAAGTAAACATTGCTGTGGTCAAAAATGAATAGGCTTGTGTAGAATAGGAGATTACTGGGTCTGATATTTTCCCTAAAACCATTCGCTAAATCTTCTGAGTGACTGGGCGTAATTTTCCTGAAGTGTTGATTAAAACGTTGTTCCTACCATCTGTGTTCAGGACTGCCTTCGCCTGACTCAGACCTCCATTTATAGCTTTGACATGAGGTCAGTTTCTAAAGATTTCCATGTAGATTGGTGATGCTGGGAGAGAGAATACCGCTGGGATTTAAAAAAATATATTTTTACATCAAAATAAATATGCAATATTTATTTGTCAAGTTGAAAATCTAAACAAAGTATATATTTTTTACACAAACCCTTTTATTTTAAAAATGTATTTTGGTAAATCCTGTCTGAATTTCAGGCAGTGAACTGTGATAAGAGGGTCAGGTGGATCTTTGCCTATTTGACATGATGGATGACTCTAATCTCACTGATTAAAGGATCGCCCACTCCTATCCATAACACTTCATTTCACATTTTACCCTGTCTGGTGGAAGCAGGATCTATCTACTTCTTATAGTTTCAGGTAAACCGGAAAAGCTACTTTGAATTGAACCTTAACCAATATTAATGAAGTTAATTTCCTCCAAAAAACTAACATATATGTATCTGGGTTTATTAAAAGAGAGCATGTGTTGTTGATCTTCAAGTCTGCAGGGAAAATCCCAGCTCAGCAGTGTTCAACAAACAGTTCATGGCTTTTGCAACTTATTACAAATAGGCTACGTATTTACAGATTTCTGCCATTTGCTGCCAAGTATTAAGGTTTTAATCACTTGTGCGTCACTCTGGAGTTCCAAACCGAACAAATCAAGACAAATCCCCCGGAAGAGGACAGATGAAATGGAGGCAAATTAATAGGGCAGACATCAGGAAGGAAATGAATTCTTAATCTTGTTTGGTTGTGTTCCAAATAACTTATCACTGGCCATTATCATGTGTCTGAAATCCCAAAGAGGAAGCAATTTGAATGGATAATTCCTGCCAACTCATTTCCTGTGTTCCGATATTTCCTTTTTCAGACAGAACTGCATGGGCTCATTTCAACTTCTCTGTTCTGCTGGGATTCGGTTTACTCGACAACTGAAAAAATCTTCACATTTGAAGGATACAGAAAGTTCTTGTCATTTTTAAAATAGCAACATGAATTGTTTTTTCATTAAATACATGTACAATGTGTCAAACTATATCTGCTATTTCTTTCTCCGTCTTCAAATTCAATTCATTTGATTTATATAGTTTCATTTCATAAGCATTTGCTAAAAAAAAAGTTAATTCAATCTAATAATAGTCAAGTTCAGATTGGTTAAAGTTTTCTACCAAAAGAAACTCATCATAGTGCATCAAGTCATCAACCTAAATCACTCCTCCTGGACAAGCTTGTAGCAACAGTGAACAATCTTTTGGATTGTGTTGTTGACTTTGCAACATTTCCTCATAATGAGTCTGCATGTAGCAAAAGCATGATAGAAAACTCCCCTTCAACAGGTAGAAACCTCCAGCAGAACCCGGCTCAGCGTGATCGACCATTTGCCATGAGTGACTGGGAGTTTGAAAACAGAGCATACAGACTAAAAAACAGAAACAAAATCACTGATTCAGGGATATTTGGTATGTCAAAGAAAAGTAAATGTTAACTGAAGTATGAGTTTCTTCAGTGGCTTCATATACAAAATAAATGTAGCTGAGCAGAAAAGCTTTGAGCCAGTTTTCAAATCCACAAAGAAATAAAATAAAAATAATGTTGGTGTTTCCTGTGTTTAGAAAAATACTGACAGTTCCAGGCTTGATGAAACAGCAGAGCAACCGCGTGGTCAGGAAACTGCCGAGTGGTCAACAGTCACTCAAAATAGTGACGAGAGCCAGACAGAATGTTTCATAAAAACATTAGACTGCATTATCTTCACCTGATAGTTCAAAATGGGTCTGACTGTGTGTTTGCAGAATACCCAGTATTGGACTGAAGCTGGAAACATTTTATTTCTGCTGATTTTTTTTTAACTCATCTGCAATGATATTTATTATTCATTATATAGAACTGTCTGTTTTTAGCTACTATATATTTTTTTAATGTCTACACAGAATACATTTGTCTTGATGAATGGGGAAAAACAACAATCTGAATATAATTAGTACATTGCCAAACAATGTCAGTATCCATACCACTGATTCACAAATAAGTCTCTATTATTTCTGTTATCTTTCATTTTACTTAATTATCACTGGCAGCTGAGCTGCATTATACACATTAATTAGACTTAGTCAATCTAATTTGAATGTTTTGAGAATCAGCAAAGCTTGTTTTTAATTTTATTTTGTTTATGTCTTAATTGGACTGTTGCGGGAAGAATTCTGGTTTTATTGATCCCCCAGTGTAAAAGCATTCAGCTTTCTGTGCAACACATCTGGTTTGCACACACAGCTGCTCAGATGAAAGAGTTAGATGATTTAATCTCGCTCTCGTTTCCTTCTGAAAATCCGCAGGATGAAAAACTTTTCTTTACTTTTCTTCTCTTACAGCTGATGCAAGATTAGTTTGTTCTTTTAAAATTTTTAAAGCCATTAATGACTAATTAAAAAAAAAAGAATTATATGTTTTACCATAAACTTATAGTAAAACCATTTGGAGAAAAAGACAAGGTGTTTGCAAGTCCTTTGTCAGTATTCGAAGTGTTTCCAATCTATGTGCTGCAGGGAAAAGTGAGGATGAACTCCTGAGGTATTGAGTTTCCTGTATCCATCATTTTGGACGAGTTGGGAGCTTGGAATTGTGCCAACAGCGTCTGTGTTAGCCAGCCGTAACTGACATTGAGTGCATTGTTTGCAGTGGGAAGCTCACGGCTATGGCCTTAAGGTACATTCCTGAGATCAGAATTCTGTTTGAAATACAAACAGCCTTTGTGCCCCCGTTGCTCTCATCCCTTGACTCCCCCATCCACATCAAGCCTCGAGAGCTAAGCGGTCTCCTCTAGCTCATGTGTCAACATGTGGGCTATCATTTTACTCACACCCACATATGAGCGCGCATGCACGCACACACACCCCAACATGCACACACGCCCTTGTGTCATTTTGATGAGGAGGTCCAAGTAGATATCTGAGTTCTTGTGGAAGAAAAACTGCAAAGCCCTAATTTTTAAACACAAACACTGTCTCCTCTTTAACTGGCCCTTTTTGATGCCCAGAGAAAACATACAAGTTAAAGTATGTTATGTACAGAAGTGACCAAAAGTCACTGTACATAACCAGGCATAAATGTTCAAGCCTGGAAAAGAAGGGGTTTGTTTTGGCATTTAAAATTTAGCTGCATGAGTTTAGGTTTCTGTCCATGTTGCTGATCTTTGTTCAGAGTTAGCTAATATTTGAAAAGTTCAAACACAATTTATTATTCAGCAGACATACTTGGAAAACTTGAATATAAATTGATAGATTAAACAGTAATTTGGAATAGTTCAAATAACTATTCATATTTTTGCTATCTCTTTACTTAAGGATCATTGGTCAGAGTGAAATACTTGAATAGAGGATTTGTGGAAGTCTATCAAGTTGTATACATAAGAGAAAAAAATAGCTCAATAATGAACACACTAATCAGCGAATTGTAATAAGTGTTTTATTTGGTATTGTGTTTAAGAACAAGAAAACCAAGTGAAAGAATGTTTGATGGTTTTATTATTAGTTCGTTTTATTCTTAGGTTTTATTTGATCTTATATGGTTTTCTAACAAAAGCAAACAAAAAAAATATTGGAAAACCAGCTATCCTCATCACCGTGAAATTTTATTTTTACTCTGTTACATGACATCACTGAAATTTACAGAGCCCCCTAGGGGACATGGGAATTTTTTGCGTTCCCTTGCAATACTGTACTGGTCAGTTATGCAGCATAATTGAATACTGTAAGCCTCTCTTACGGTGGGCGCCATACTTTATGCTTTAATATAAGGTTATGTGAGGTTTTTCCATGAATGTTAGTATCTTTTTGTGAAATATCTGAAGTTTTATATCTTTCTTTAGGATAGAAAGGCACCACAAACCTACGATATAAACAGAAACTTTCCGTAACTCGGAAAGAAATAAAAATACATCCTAAATTTATTATAAAGATAAAAAGTCCAATATTTCTTCTGACAATGCAAATGAAAAATTATGCAGTAATCTAAAGATATAAAGAAGGGATGATTGCTGTATCAATAAATTGCAGCTGAAACAATCATCTCTGAATCAGCTTGCAACATCTGACAGCCAATTTTCTGGTGGAATAACTAGCATAACGTAAATTGTAATGACAGATTATACGGGATGATGTTTGGTGACTGCCCCATAATATCTCAATTAATTTTCCCTCAACTTCTTCCCTCAACTGCTCAACTGAGGAGGAGTTAATGGGATTTTGATGATTAAATTAGTGAGAATTCTGAACAGTTCATATGTGCAATTATGAAATTCTGGGCTTCAATCTGTTATTCTATAGCATGTCATCCGAGTGATTATCTGTATTCTTCAGGGGATAGTATAATGTGAAAATGTTTCCGCAAGAGATTATCAGAGTTTTAGCAAATTCCACATTTGTGTTGGTAAGATAGATAATGATTCAGCCTTGAAGTCCTATGCCACATCATATTTATCTTAGAAAACCAAAAATTGATGCATCATTTATCAGAACATCAAGAAATCCTTAACATAAAAATCACAAATTTAAAAATGAATATTCCATTTATTTTAAAGATTAAGTCCTACTGAGGATTTATTTACATGTATAAAATCAATCATTCCAGTGAACAAATGCTCATTTCTTGATTAAATATAATTGAGTCCTAAAGTGATGGTAATTTGGTGAAGTAGCAGAGATCTTTACCTCAACAGAGACACTTCGTGCGCCGGATAACCATTTGACTAAACATGGATAATATGTCAGAGTTATGTAGGGTTCACTCTGAAATTATTTAGATCAAGCAAAATCCATGTTTCATAATAAAATGAACAAACCTAAATTCAGCTGAAAAACTGTCATGACTTGGAGTTGCTAGCCACAGATGATTTCTGTCTAATCTGACATTGCTTGAGCTACTTTGCAAAGAAAAATGGACAAATATTTTTGTTTCCTGGAAGTGCAAAGCAGGTAGAGATGCTGTATCTGTATTAGTCAAATATGCTGAAACCATGCAACAATGACCTTCCACTTAAAACCTATGAACTAAACTGGGTTGATCTATAACATAAAATCCAAATTAAAATTTACTAAAATATGTAGTTATCACATAACAAAATGTGAAAAGGGTTCAAGTATATGAATAATTTCTCACAGTATAATCAAGAAGGTATTCTTACATCTGTAGTTACATTTATTATTGTTTCATGTAAAATATTAAGATGATTTTTGTTTTTCTGATATAAAAACGGTAACTGCTGCTTGTTACACCCACTGATCGCCAAAGCGCAAATAAAACTGGAAACCTGTTGAGTATTATGGGAAAACTGGGATAATAAAGATAACTTAAAAAATAAGCCTACTTTCTATTCCAACTAATCTCATCTTATTATGACTTCAGGGTTCTCAGTTTTATTACAGTTAGTCCACCGAGCACATAAAAGCATTCGCAATAATGTCTCCACATAATTAGGAGCAATGTTCCCACCACTCAATCTACACTCAGGCGCATTCATCCTCTCCTCATGGAGTGTTTTCTCAAGACTCGACCTCCTCCCACCATAAACTCCCGCCCATTATTACGTACAAACCCTCAACAAGTTGCCAACCAATGAGGCGCACTTCACAAATGTATGGCGAGGGGGGCTGAGAAAGCCAAAGACAAATGCTCAAAGGGGTAGGGAGTGTAGGACCACTTTGAGACCCACAAGAGTTGTTGTTTCACCCCTCGTACTGTTTGTTTCCAGTCCCTCTAACAAGCAGCGCTTAATGATCCAACGCACTCGGGGCTTGTCCGGCTTCTCTGTCCGGTTCCTGGAGATCCGCACAACGGAGACCCGCTGCAGTGGAGGCAGTTGTTCCTCTTCGATGTAATGAGAACTGTCCCACTCTTTTGGGGGAACTTTTCTCTCTCTCTCTCTCTCTCTCGGTGCGTCTGAGTTTCTGATTAAGTATTTAATTTTTAAAGTTTTTTACGCCCAATCATGTACGGATAGCGGACGGTTCGCGCAGGAATCCGGCTCAAGTGGATCAGCGCTGACGGGTTTCTGGAGACGGGATTACACGGCACGGTGGCAACTCGTTGAACGCCCACACACGGGCCCGATAACGCACCATCTGGCCCGGAGTAAATAACACTTCTCCAGATTGGACAATATCAATGGATGGACTTATGACACTGCTTTGAGTCTGGCCGAGTCAAGCAGCCATAATGGCAAACTCCAATCTTTCAATGCATGGTCTCTGCAGAGCTGTTTGGCCTCTTGGCTGCGTGCTTCTGATGTTTGGCTACTTCTCTGTGGCTTCCCCACACCACGGTCGGCAGCTGATCTGCTGGCAAGCCATCCTAAATTGTAAAAACGAGCCCGGTTGCAACTACGCATATGACCACTACGTGCAGGCCTGCGAACCTGTGCTGAGCGGGGCTAAGAAGAGGTGTCCCAGCCACTGCATCTCCTCGTTAGTTCAGCTCAACTTGACCAAAAGCGGCCCGGCTCTGGAGGACTGCAGCTGCGGCGAAGACTTGAGATGCGCACGCACAAAGCGGGCCATCGAGCCGTGCCTGCCGAGGACTACCAGCACGGGCTGTACAGAAGCCCGGCTGCAGTGCGGGAGAGACGCGCAGTGCAGCTCCGCCATGCAGGACTACTTGCACCACTGCGGGAAACTTTTTAACGGCGCGATCTGCACGAACGCCTGCCGGAATGTGATCGCGAACATGCGTAAAATCCCCAAGGGTCAGAAGCTAGAGACGTGCATGTGCGACGGGTCGGAGAGGACCATCTGTGAGTTCGTTAAGAGCAGCATGAAGATGCTGTGCGTCGACAATCCAGACCCAGACAGGGAATACGGCAGCGGACAATGGGTCGACCTGGAGGACGATGATGACAACCCGGACGGCACAGTGGAACCGTGGAGCAGAGCCTCTCTCCCGGCTGCGGGCCGCTGGGGTCTGACCCTGTTGGCTTCTATTTTGGGTCTATCGCCCCTTCTTTAATCTAAGGGTTTTCAATTGTTCCGATAAACAGGCAATCAAAACTTTTGTCATCCATTGACCTGCTATAGTAAAAGCCTGACAAACTGAACAGAGTTTTCTTCGTCATCATAACGGCAAAATCCTCTGCAAAAAAGGATTAGAAAGATCTGACACCACTGCAGATGCTTTGCTTATGAGATAAGCTAAACAGAATCGCCTACTTTTTCCGGTCACAGACTCTCATTGTCATCCCGTCTTAATCAGCTGTGCACTGCCAATCTTTCTCCTTAGCTGTAAAGTATGAACTATTTTTGTATATGACAAGGCAGTTGCCATTTGGCACCACTGATACCTGATTTACAAATATTTAATGTAACTTGTAAATAAGATCAGGAGTAAAAGTGAAACAGTAATTTATTACATGCCTCCAAATAGCCAGCATGTGTATAGAGACTGAGAATTTCAGCTTTAAAGGGAATTTATTTTGACTGAAAATGGTGTAAATGCACTGTAAATATGTGTATAGCTAATATAGATTTTCTTTGCTATTTGTTCAGAAAATCTTCTATGTTTTAGGCTATGAGATGATTTATTCATAATGCAAAGTCTAGATTAAAAGCAAATGTCTAAATCCACTGTATCATTGCCTTAATGATATCCTTTCCCCCAAAGGCATAAAGGAAACTTGAAGATAAAATTTGTGACTGTGAGTTGTTTGTCTATTTGTGCCACATTGCTTTATTTGACAGTGTTAAACTAGATGATTCATGAAGTTTTGTAAAGTTTTGACTCAGCCGCAGATATTTCTAAATTGATGCTCTGGATGCAATAAACAAACAAACAAAAAATATAATTAGGTTTAATAAACAAGACTGAACATTTTAGATGGGATGTATTGCAAGCACTTAAGAGGCTTTTTTTGTTTTTAATGTGCACTTCTGATCACTACGTTGCAATAGCAACCATTTTTATGCCTACTGAATGACAGTAATGTAAATCAGTGTGGAATGTTTTTTTTGCTCATAAAACTTTATATGATGGCTAAAGATAAAAGAGGTCACTTTTTGTCAGTAATCGTGGCTTTTGTTGAAAGCTGTAGCATTGCTCAGCTAATATGCTCCATTTTAATCAAATAAAATACAATAATTTGACAAAACTAATGAAAAGCTTTGTTAGAGATCCTTGTGTTGTTTCTTAACATTTTTAAAGACTTTTCGGCTTTTTTAAAATGTTGCCGACATTATTCCCAACCCCTGTTTCTGTAACTACAGTGGTACACACTCGTTTAAGTTTCCCCCTGCTGACTGATAGCCTAATGACCTGCAATGTCTTGATTTAGCTGCCTTTTGTCAAAAACAACTGTCGTCATAAATCAACAACTCCCCCTCTACAGTCACCAACCACTCAGCTCTTCCCTGAAAGTCAATGACAGCTAAAAACTTTGCCTCTATTTCCTTTACTTACATAAATTTCTGCAAATAATTATCTTTCACTGGGAAATTTATGTAACATTTGAATTTGATTTCTGAGTATTTGCAAATAAATAACAGGAGAAAAATGGGGGATGTTGCAGAATCATCTCTTTCGGTCGGTACTTTACATCCATGATGTGCTGCAAAATGTTTTATTAGCACTGGGGACAAGGGCCCTCCAGCTGAATGGATGGAGGAGAAGTCGAGTGGCATCTTTGTCATGGAAATGTTAAGCACATAATAGTTGGGTAGCACAATGGGGAGGCACTTCATTCTTTCAGGCCGGCTTGACACCTCTGGAGAGCCGAGCGGTGGGGAAGCATGTGGGAACGATCTGCTCGGGCCCTCGCTGGAAGAAAAGAAGTGGAGAAAAATGTGTGACAGGCTTGGGAAGGGAACATTTTCCTACCTGTGTTTCCCTAATGTGATTCACACTCCAAAAACTAGAAATATCCAGCAAATGTGTTCTAAAAAAAATTATAGAAAAAATTTATTTTCTCGACATAATTTTGTTTTATAAATAGATTGCAAGCTACTAAAACTCCGTGCCTGTTTAGTTGTTGACTGCAGATGCAGCAACTTCTAAATGAAATACCTTGTCAGTTTCCTGCAGCGTCGGTAATGCGATCCACCGTGCCTGAAGCTTTCCAGGGAGGAGAATAGCTCAGCAGCCCAGCTTGTCCTCCCCTCCTCCTCCTTCTCTACCCCCTTCTTGTCTTTCTTTTTGCTTCTTGCATTTGTTCAGGCAGTTTCAGCACTTAGGAAAGGCACAGCGTGTGTTGATTAGGCTGCAATAATGCACAATGTGTGAATAGAAGAATGAAGTGCCAAAAATCTCACAAAACTTGCTTGCTTGTCCTAAAATTGAATTGGTGTAAATTCTGGGTTGTAGTTTGTCTCATAGTTTTGTGCTCTCACAAAAAAAAAAAAACAGCATTTGAAGTTTAAAAATCAAGAATGAACTTTAAACACTGTAAATGACAACATGGCCTCTCTTACTCCTCGAGCGCAGAGGGGATTGCGTGTGCTCGCACGTGTGTGCATGTGTGGTAGTTTTGGGTTCGATTTACAAACTGTGGCTGTTTGTGTTCCAGCTCTTTGAGCATGTGTAAGGTATCTCTGCCATCAACTGTGCTTCACTGAGCTCAGTTCACTCCCAAGCTCTGTCTCCTTGGCCTCCCGAACAAAACGGCCCACACTTCACCCCATGCAGATCACTTCACCCCTTCACCCTGAGCTTATCATAGCACAATGTTTACAAAGGTGCTGTGCTCCAAACCAACTGGGAATGCTTCAGATCTGCCATCCTTCCTAAGCAGATCAAAAGATCTGTATTTATTTTTTCTGCCTTTCTAAGCAAATAACCACTTATCACTTCTTCCCTGGTTGAGTATTGTAACATAACACATTCAATTACGTTTCTATATCTCTCTATGCAATTACATGTAACATATTACAAAAAAAAGTCAACTACATGCCTTCCACTTTGATCCAAGGTATAAAACCCAGATTTATCGACTGGATTTCAGATTGAAAGGCCTGATTCATAACTCCACTGCTTTAAAGTCCGGTGGTGCCCTGCTTTACACCACACTTTACATTGGACTTGGTGATGTGTGTGAAGATGGTTGGTCTTAAAGTAAACTGAAGACTGCATAGAGTTTGGAGTTCTGTAGCTATAGTGAATCTGTAAAATGTTGGTGACCTCTGTTTACTATTCACCTCCGCTGACCCGGCTTTGATTTTGCATGTCTTTACATGTTGTAAAGCCATGTCCGGACATCCTGTCACTGTGCCACGCTGGGATTCACAAACCTACTGAGTTTCTTAAAGTGTTGCCTCAAACTAAACAGATCTCTGAATACAATATCAGCAGAATTATCCATGACCCTACAATGTTGGGTCGTGGACATGGAAGATAAGTTAATTTCTTATCTTCCGCAGATAAGAAATGAACAACTTATAATGTTTTAAAAGACCCATACTTCAGAAATCCTGAACTGCCCCTCTAAGGACTCTTTTGCCTAAATGTTACATCGATAAACTGTAGGCCTAAAGCTTGCCTTTTCAAATCTTACTGTGAACTTTAATGCTAATGTACGCTGACGATATTTCTCACAGGCGTTTGTTTTGGCCTTGTGCAGCAGAAAGTGATGGAGAAGTGGCTGGACAGTTGAAATGGCCGAGATATAGGAGGAGGCACTGAGATGGAAAGTTCACTGAAAGGATTAGGAATTAATCCCCCTTAAGTTATCACAGGGTACTCGATGGAATGGGCTCTGCCACGACTACCCTCTGTGCCCCTGCTCTAACATGTTGATGTTTATATTCAGATTAAAAATCAGTCTTCTGCTATTAGCAGTTTTATTTTCTCTGTAGTTTAAATTTTGTTTTTTTATGAAGTACAGTATATAACACCCCCAAATTATGCTTTTTTTGTCAGATTGTGTCTTGTAATATTCACTAATTATTTAATACAGAAGACTCCAACGCCAATACAAAACAAAAATGATTCATTTTGGATCTTTTTCCTTAGCTGTGCTTGCCTATATCAGCGGGTCTTTTAAGAAACCCTTGCTGTTTCTCTCCCTACTATTTCAGCTGCCACTTTGATTCCATCATGCAAGACCTCTGTTGAGTTCACAACCCTTTGAAATGAGAAAAAAGGCCTGTAATCCAGTTACTCAAGCTACAGCACGACTCGTAAGGTCCTGAGAGAAAACCTTCAGCACTAATCCTACTGTCATGAACAGAAAGCTCTGCTACCTGACTGTTTGTGGCAGCCATTTGATATATTCACTGTTTTAAATGTTGCTGCTGACTGTCTGATAAAGGGAGGATCACAAAGTGTTGCATACTGGTTCTATTACTCGTGTAGGATTGGAAAAAAATCAAAAAGACAATGTAAAAAAAAGTATGGGAAGCTAAATGAAGAAGAAAAGAACATTTCTATGTTGCTGAGAGAATTTAAGTTGTTTTTTATGAATTTTTATTTGTTTAATATCATTATCAATAAAAAATACCAACAACAATTGAAGTCAATTTAATAAGAAAAGACTTTTGTTGCTGGTGGACAGATTTACCTGGACTCTTTGTCTAGAAGAAAACAAACCCAAATCTAAAACCTTGAAGCATATTGGGGTATGAAAATATCTCAGAAATGCAGAAGCAACGTCTGTATGCCAGCTTCTCTGATTTGATTTGATGAATAAAACACCATCAAATGTTGATGGACTTTAAATGTTAAAACATTTGAATTAAGAACAAATGTTTGTGTTTTCTCTCTTTAAGAAATAATTAAAATTACGTGGAAGAAATATAACCAGAAGGAACAACAAAAAATGCCCAACATGCTGTTTAAAATTTTACCTTTAACAAGACATTTTGTAAGCAGCATCTTAAAAGGTGAAATGGAATAATGAACAAATATCTGTCTTGATGTCAATAATATAACAAACAAAACCAGACAATATATAGCCCAAAATAACTTCTTTATACTTGGTTAACTCTGTTTATGTTTCCAGGAATCTTGTACCTTTCCCCAGCAGTCAATGAGCAGTTGGATTAGGATGAGCTTTAAACAGGTCACCAGTCCATCCCAGTTAACATCAACAATAACTTGAAAATGACCAAAATTAGGTGTTTGCAGCCCATCTGTGAAGAAATGCCTCCATTTTACTTCATGCATTGGCTACTATGGTCTCACTGAGCAGCATATTGAATCTGACATACATGTAACATAGTATTCGCAGTCCCTATATTTTAATATCTTGCTGACAAATGTTTTGAAACACTATTCAACGTTGCTGTAGTTAATTGGAACCTGCACCTGGTAACAGTGCTATTGTCATTTTTGTTTTTCCCTTCCTGGGGTCCTGGTTTAGATTGTTAAAGATCTAGCTGCATATCAGAGGTGGGAGTGACAGCAGACTAGAAGACACATTTTCTCTCCATGATAATTCATCTTACATTTAACTATCTCTTGCTAAAGTAAATAAGCAAACTAAGCTGCACATAGAGTCTCCTATATTCTTGCCAATTTTGTGCCCAGCTGTTAAAAATGGTTAAAGAATTTGGTCAGGGTTAGAAAAAAAAATACAAATATTAAGCATATTTATGTTGTGTATGTTTCAAGGTTAAAGTGACATGAAACTTAGACACACTGTTTCCTGTCTTGCAATGTATCTTGGGATGTTGAAGAATGCATTATGTGGGTCAGAATGTGAGGAGAAGAAATGCATTTTGTGGAACATCAAGTTCCTACATGTTTCTGAAGAATGTGTATCACTTTTGATGTTCTACTGTTTTGTATGTTTGGTATACTATGTTATTCAGTTGCTGCTTGCTGCACTCACCATTTTACATTTATAGCTTTATTTTAATTTTCGATTTTTATTAATGCTTGTGGAAATTTATCTTGTTTCCAAATCATAAATATTTATTAAGGGAAATAACGATCTAAACGATCTACCACAGTAGATGGTAATGTGGTGCCAGTACCATCTACTGGCACCACATTTCTACATGTGGTGCCAGTAAACATGGCCCAGCACTTGTTTAAAATAAACAAAAACATCAAACTCACTTCCACAAGAAGCATGGTAAAGGTTGTATTTATATACACTTTCACATATTTCTCATATTGTGGTACCAAATGGGTTTTTGTGCCACCCTTGGTGGTAACAAATACCATCAGGCAGTTATGATGGGCTTTCATGAGCCTTTTAATATTTGTTCCATTATTCTTGGCAGAATAATGTTTAGTAAACTTAATTTAGCTGTGTTGGAGTGCTTTGTCCTTTTTTGAACCATTCATATGTGCCACGCAGTATCAAAGTACACGTAAACCCAAGGTCACAAACTGATGTCCGAGCATGGTTGTTTATCATTCAGAGCAAATTGTGTCGATTCTAGAGCCACACCAAAGCCCCAGACAGTCACACCACCACCACTGTGTTTGACTGTTGGTATATCTTGTCTTGGGGATTGGTGTTTGGGAGATTTTGGCGAGTCCTCTATGTTGTGTTTAGCCTTAGGCCACTGCGGCAAAGACTCTTTCTTATCATTGACAAGGATCCTAACAGAGGCAAGTGAAGGCTGCAGTGATATTATTATCAATTCTGAATTATTTAGTGACATCTTGAATGATTTGTTGAAACACTCTTGATATTATATTGGTAGAACAACCCTGATCGGACAGGTTCACTGCTAATCCATGTTTTCTCCATTGGCTCCAATTGTAGTTCACTGGAGTAAAGCTTTCCAGATTGAATTTATTTCTCATGTTGTCTGTAACCTAATAAATTTAGGAATGGCGCATTGGTCTTTAAGATCTTGTAGTCTACTTCATGTTGTTATACAGGTTCTTTTAAAGTAGTTTCTTGATTTTATAGGTCAAGCAGTGATCAATTTGGGCCTGGCCAGTAAAATGGAGGCAAAAAAGTGTTTGGTAAAACTTAAGTCATCATTTAATAATGGCCACTATGTACTTGACAGCTTATTCCTCTTTACATATCTAAAATAATCATAAAAAACTTTTTTTTTTTTATTCAGTGAAGTTGTTTTTTCCTGATATTAAAGTAGTTTGATGTTAAGCAAACACAAGAAATATGCAAGAGGGCAAATACTTTCACAGTCTGTAAACTGGTAATGCTGGTGAATATTCAGATCTTGCTCTACGAACAGTAGTTCAAGCATTGAAGCGTCTTCTTGAAAGTGCATTTCTGACACCTTAAGAGGGTCAGAAGGTTTTGACTTTTTGAAGTAAATTACATAAAGGCCGAACTCAACCTGTGGGATACAAAATGTATTCTGTTTGCTTTTAGCTTTAGTGGCTCTTGCATCTCCTTCAGCTTGTGACGGCCCTTAGGTCCGGCTGCCTCGCAGGCTTTTGTAGGGGGAGGTCCTCAGCGTGTTCACACATCGCTGGAAGAGCTGGAGTGTTTGTCTTTCACTGTGACCACAACACAAACAACTTCCCCCACAAATAAACAAAACATGAGGCAGGGGCCACAAGTGCAGCAGGATGCTGTCCAAGAAGCACAGAGACAAAAAGTTCGGGCCGCCCTCTGATTTAAAAGCGGGGCTTTTTTTATACGTGTAGACTTGATGCATATGCACATGCACTGATTTGCAACAGGAAGTGTGTTTCTTTGTGGAGGAATGCAGGTCGGTTTCATACCAAGATAACTAATCAGAATTTTTCTCCCATGATTACCCATACCTCTGAAGCCTTTTCTATATACGTGCACCTTTGTGGGGGCCTCAACTATTTAAGGAAGAGGAGTATACAGGCAAAGGGAAGGGGGGATGGGCAGAGAAAACACAAAACTTGCTGACAAGGGGCATAACTTAATTTCCACGGTAGGGGGACAGCTGTGCAGAGTAATCTGCCATGGCAGCCCATTCAAACTTCAATGGTTCACTTGACCCACCAAGGAAAACTCAAACTGCATCCAGCCCCCTCCGATGAGGAGGCGGTGACCGGGCCACCATTTATAGGATTGTCTTAAAGAAACATACCCATCTCTCTTGTTATTGATAACACCCCCCTCCTCACAAACACACCCACACACTCGTGCAGCCAAGTCAGTGGGATTCTTAGCTAACTGGACATCTCAAAAGGTCACATGAATTTTTAAGGAGCTCATGTTCTAGTCTTTTGGAGAAAATAATTTCAATTTTCACAACAATATGATGTGAAGCAACAAATTGCACTGACAAATATGCAGTGATGTTTGGATTACGGTAAATGTACATTGAAGTACAAGTAGTGTACAAAAAAAATACATTGGAAAAATATCAATTAAAACTGTCTTATTTGCATCAATCTTAGCTTTAATGGGAAAGCTTGAAAGTACATTTCTGTACTTCTGTATTTTCTGTACTTTTCACTCTACAACCTAATTAACAAATAACTCCTAATTATTTTTGTGCAAACATTAAAATTAAAGCAACACTAATTATTTAAAAAGAAAAAAGTTCTCTCCCTGAAAATGAATAATGAGGCCAAAGCATGGGAATTGTGAGGACTTAATAGTTTAGCTGTGGAAGTCAATAGGGGCTGGGGGTCTCACTCCATTAAACTGACCCCCAGGGCCATGTATTCATCCCTCACGCATTCATTTCCTCTTTTATGTTCTCTTGTCCTTTCAGCGGAGAGCAGGCAGTAGTAGAGCTTCACACAGAACTGGCCTGGTACAGACTGTAGGTCATAAATATGTTGGTTAGCTCGAGACGCTTTGTTAACCTGAGTACAAACAGAAGGCAGGATCATAACACTGGTTACTGGTTGTGTCTCTAAATGTTCTGTTACTTTAAGTCTTTATTTAAGTGTTCATTATCCTTCAGCTTTTTAGGATTTGGTCACCTTTCAACTTCAAACTTCACCATATTTTATCAGCTATCTCCACAGCATGATGCTGCCACTAACAAATGTCATCTTAGAGATATTGTGTTCAGGATGTTGTCCAATGTTAATTTTCCTTCACATTTTGCTTGTGGGCCACAAAGATCAGGTTGGGTTTCATTCAACCAGAACTACTCCAAAGTTACATGGCTGCTTCTCTCATTATTGCTCCCTTTACCCAACCTGTTAGCTTAGGGGGATAGCTTTAGTCTTGGTAAGTCTTAAAAATGGATTGAACATTGCTTTAAACTTCTCCACAACTTTCACTCTATTTCTTGGTCTTTATAATGTTGTTTGCTTATAAATGTTCTGCAAGACCATTTTTACACCTATAGTTTGTTTACTTTGGTCTGAATCAGCTTAGTTTGTGTACTTCTCACACAGAGAAAAACCCAAGCGAACCAAAATCTGTTACCACAATCCACATGGGAACATTCATTCTCTTTATTGGTCTGAAGTATGTTCAACAAATGTAAATACAAGAAGCGGATTTTGAGCTAGTAGGAAACATGGAGAAATTAGTCACATCATTAGTTTATTTCTTTGTACTATTTCATGAAAAATTATGAGAAGTATTCTGAATAACTTTGAAAAGATATCTTTAAAGTTTTATGAAAAAGATGCACTGCCATTGTTTATCAGTTTGTTTATTATATCTAGAGTTTTCTGAGAGCACATGGTGTCAGTACGGTTGTTTTGGTGTACACCCTAGTGTAGTTGCAGTATTCACATCTTCACAAATGAACTGCACTAAGGGGAGAACTGAACTGTGTTTTTCTAAACTAAACACCTTAAGGGTATCAATTTATAATCATATTTAGAATAAAATCAATAATTTACTTACTAGGTGACTTCTGAAAACAATTGGGCACACTGGATTTTATTAAATAGCATTGGTTAACTAGCATTAAATATATATGTATGCCACACTTTTCAGAATTTGTTTTGATAAACTTTGAAAACCAGGTTTGAAAACCAGTATCAATGTTGAAGGGGCAAATACACTTTGCAAGGCACTGCAAGATGCTTCATTTTTATTGCGATAATTCTAAAACCATTGAAGCCATTGTGTTTTGGGAGTTATGCATTTATTTGGACAGCATATAAAACAAAACCTGATCAAAACCTGCTTAAATAATACACATCTTTGTATAAGGTGTTGGTCCAGTTCAGTTTATATACATATGCTGTTCAGTAACTGTAGGGTTTTTGTGTACTCACCAGATTAGTAAATGATCCATATAGGCTCAATATGACCTTCTAAACACTGCTTTTCAGATCTCTTTTTGTGCTGAGCTTCCAGCAGAGGCATTTGTAAACATCTTCAAGTGAAATCCCCAGAGCAAACACATGCAAAAGCCTTCGACATGCCGCTCTTCACTCCTCTGCCGAAAGGGGTTCAGGGCAGAGGACATCTGCGTTTGAAGTCCAATAAGTGGCTGTAAAAGAAGTGCTGAGTGGAGTTTGGAACAGGAAGCAATCACTTGATTTCAAAAGCAGCAGATAAACAAACAAAAAAGGGGTGTTTTTTTTAGGCGTTTCCTTTTTTTTTTCTTGTTGCTAATGCTTCATAATAAGATGCTAATTTATTTTATTTCTCCAGTAATTGCTAAGCACAAAAAACAGGCAGAAAGAAGCCACCATTGTCTTTAAATATCTTCCCCACACCAACTCTGTATGTCTCTGTGTTACATATGTTAATCCATACATCTCTAAATGTGATGAATTTCTAATAAACTGAGCTGACATGACTTGAACCCACAATGAATAATCCAGTTTAGGCACAAATAGCCGCACACACAATTGTGTAGTTTAGCAAAGCAACTGGTGATTCAGGGTCAGGAATAAAGCTCTCTTTGTGCTTCGCTTTATAATGGAGCAGGAGGGCTTTCAGACGCATCTGCATTGTTTTAGGGAGCAAGATTGAATCTATGAACAAGAGAACAGAAAATGCAGAACAAAGACGTTCCACTTCTTCTGCAGTTCCTCATTCTTGTGATTCTGAAAACTATCAAACTTGACTCATCTTTGGGGTTCATATCTGAAAAAATATATACAAAAATGCAGTAGGTGCCCCACTTTTCCAGCACTGGTTTGTTATAAACAATGTGGTGATACATAGTGAGAGAATTGGACATGACTAAACTGAACTATGCAAAAAAGATAGTATAACTGATCGAGATCATAATCTAGAAGTAAAAGTCAGGTTTATTTATTTTTTGCACCATCCTGTTTACTCTTCTTTCAGCCCACAGATAAAAATCCAGTTTATGAGCCTGTTAATGAAGACACAAAGTTGAACGAGTCCTTTCTTGAACCGCTTATATGTCACATTAAGGACAGTGTAGAAACAGCTCGGGAGGGCGGGCCATAAAACTGGGAGTTCGTAATGTCTGGAGCTAGAAACAGGATTTGTGTGCTTGCATGTATGCATAGGGGGGAGGGGACGATCAGAAGTGAAAGTGAACAGGCTGCAGTTCTGGCAAGGTGGTGGGAGGGTTGTTTTTGTCAGCAAAAGTAACACAGAGCAAAAAGACATGCACATACCAAGGAAATTATGCTGATAGTGCCTTTGTACACAACTCCACAAGTGCTTGGAACAATAAGCAAGAGAAAAAGACTCTAGCATACATAGATTTTCCAAGATTGGAAAAACAAGTTCCTATATCTTCCTGAAAAGATATTTGCAAGCTAGTTTTGTTTTATTTCAACTTTACTAAAATATTTGCTCTAGAAACCAGAGAAAAATACTTGGTCAAATTTTGTTTTTGCAGTGTTCGTGAGCTCAGCCACTAGGTGTTGTTTTCAGATTTATAAATCTGTAAAGGTGTGTGCTATTTTGGTGCCCATCTCTATTTTAAGAGCATAGCCACTGCGTTAACTGATTATGTTTTATGCGTTAACTGCACAAAACATTACAGGTCTAAAAAGGCATCAATGAGTTTTAATCTGATAATGTAGATCAAAATTTTACTTACCTAAAATTCTGCAGAAACACTATCAAGTCATCCAGGATTAGCTTTTCTTTATTAACAAATATTCTGTGAGGACATTTTCGCACCTCTAGTTTGTTTAGTTTGGTCCAAAGCAGTTGATTAGTTTGCTAATGTGTAACTTTTTTGGGGGATGTTTTGTTGCTTTTCACACAGAGAAAACACAAAGTCACCACAATTACATGTGAGAACGTTCAGCCTGTTTATTGGTCTGAAGCAGCAGCATCAAAAGTAAATACGGGAAGCAGATGCTGTGATCTGAGCCAGTAAACGAGGAGATTTTAATCATACATTAGTTTGTTTCCATGAAAAGGATTATTAGAAGATGTCTCTAAAGTTGGTTTGGGCTTTATGCTTTACAAGAAAGATTCTAATGAAACCATGTACCATTTCCCTTCCACTAATCAATTATTCCCAACATTTTTTTGATTTATTAGGTAAAATCCCCCTGAGAAAATAATCAGTATCCATAAAATGAACCTTGGCTTTGATTTTATAAAATGTACAGAAGGGAATCAGATATAACACTGTAGTTATTTTAGTTACTGCATTCAGAACTCTTTTAGTGCTGGTTCTTATGGTCACTATGCACAAATCCTGTACTTTTATCTGTACTTCTAACAGCTAGTATCAGGAGAGCCTGATACTAAAACCCATTACACAACACAGTGGAGAATTTATGAATGTCTGTTTGACTTGGAGTCGTGTGAATATTTAGCAAAACAGTCAAACATGAGAGTCCAGAACTGGATTTGCAGAGAGAAAGATGTAAATATTTGGATTAGAGACCAACTTGTGGCTTCAACTCTGAGCTGACATCATCCACACTGTGAAGCTATTTTTCTCCACACTTTGACAGAGACACTCGGTCTTAAGACAGTTTCTGTAGTTGTAGTAGCATAAGATCTTACTCAATGTGTCTTTGGATTTATGAGCCAGACAATCACTTCCAGATTTTCAAAACAAAATGTTGGAAATAAAGTTTGTATATTTGGATGGATGGATGAAAATGATGCTGCGTGGTTTGGGAATAAATTACTCCCCTCCCTTTAAATTATTAGCTGCGAATTGCATCAGAAACACAAGTTTACAAGTTTGTTGTATTCGTGTCACATTTTCTGTGCTTTTCTTTACTCGTTTGTTTTTCACCTCTTTGCTGGCCACCAAACTGAATAAATTAACTGTTCTTTGTCTGATTATACAAGTTTTTCTTCTGCTTCTGAGGTGAAACCAAAAGGGCTAAAAATGTCTGTGCTTGTTGAAGTGGCTTTGCATAAAGCAGCAAATTATCACGGATCTAAGAACTGATTAATTTCTCTGCAGCCGTTTCATTTTACATCTGTCTCTGACTGGCATATCAGCTTCCAGTGGGTCCTTGGCCTTTGTATGGAGCAAAGGAAACAACAGCTGTTGCTTTCACAGGATTTTCTAACCCCAGGTCCTTGGAAAGAAATTAAATCTCTCTCTTTTCTCAGTTTTTTTTTCTCATTTGAAAAAAAAAGAAGTGAAAAGTACTCTTAACAGGAAGAAGGACGTCAACTGACACCAGTTACAAATGTTTTGCTCCATTTGTGACACCTGTAGTCTTTAATTCATTTTATCCCTCTGATGTACGGAAACACTGCATGCACTATCATCTCTCTCTTCACCAGAGAAGATCTTGGAAAGGGGATGAAAACAGACAGAAACTGACATATTCTGCTCCTTCTTTCACCTGTCTCATTATTAGCAGTGATGAAGGACACGCTCAGAATTCCCCCCAATTATTGTGTCTGAGAGCCGCCTCTTGCCCTGCGTCCACCTGTTGACAGAGCTGCTAAATGAGACCCGGGCAGGAATGTTAATCATACAATCTGACATGTTGCTGGAGATTTGGCCTTCAGCCTCCTGCCAGGCCTCTCGGACAGGTGGCTTTTGATGGTGGAGCAGATATAATAAGAGGAATTTGGAAAATTGTGAAAACTTAGAATTTTTTTTTATTGTTTTTGGACGTAGCAATTATATATTACCAAATGTAAGGTTTGGAAGAAATCTTTTAGACAATGTTTCTTGGTTTTGAAAATTGAGGAAAAAATCCTGAATTAGTGTAGCATAAGCGATGTAAATTTGAGCCATCTAAATACTGCGGTGTTTAAGTTGCTATTCTGGTTATAGTGTCAAAACAATCAGTGAAAGTGATCCATTTTCTGTCTCCACAAAGAGATTAATGATTTGCATACATTTCCATCTGAATATTCTAGTTCCTGTTTGATTGGTGGATGATTAAAGGCAGACCAAATTTCATAAAACTGTGAAATTGCCCTGTCATTTAACGGCTGCAAAAGCTTAAATCTGCTTACAACTTCAGTGTTGTTAGGCAACTGTTGTTGCACAATACAAGTTTGTTTAGCATCTTGTCTGTGACTTTCCCAACCCCTTTTTCGATGAGTATTCTATTAGTTAAACCTGTCAGTCTAATAGATCAACAACCCAATAACAACTTCCTGTTTTACTCCAAAATGAGTCTCAGGGGTGTAGAGATAGAACAGGTGCCCCATGTAAGGAGGATCTTTGACACGGCCTTCCAGGGTTGGATTCCTGGCCTCTAGACCTTTGCTGCATTTCTCTGTGCCTTATCTGAGTAAAACACCACTATGTTCACAAAGATTTAGTTTGTAAGGTTATTATAAACTATAAAGATCTGAATACACCCCGACAACCTCAGATGCCTTCTAGAGAAAAGACAGAGTTATTTTGCAACAATGATAAGTTGTATATTTGGAGGAGTCAAGGAGAGGCTAGTGGTGTACTAGACACAGTGGTTGGAATTACATGTGCAGTATGTTTCAACCTTTCAACTTCATTTAATTCCTGAAGATGTTACAACATCTACATGTTAACTTTAAATCAACTCCTCTAACCCCACATGGACACTATTAGATGTTCAAACAAGCTAATGAATGATGTTGATCTAAACTCTGATGAAAATGTATGAACTATGCTTGAAATCCCTGAAAACAGATTTGCTTTAATTAGCTTTGCTACTTGTGATGGTAAATATCACAAGTTTTCTGTGAATTGTGTTTTCTGTGTAAAAGTTAAAATGTTTTCTTGAAATAGACTTGATGAGCCTTTTCTTTGAAGATTAGTTTAAAAATGTGTGAAGAATTTATGATTCTTTCCTTCTCCGTGATATGAGATCCAATAGATTTTGAAGAACTATCCCTTTTTGTGACAATTATTGCAGCATTATACCTAGAAAGCTGCTGGCAGAGACTGGCATTGTATGATGAAGTGAGACGGGCAAATTTATCTCATAATTCAAGCAGCCGCAGGGCACAAAGGATCATCAAGCCAAAACACAAACTAATTGCAGAGCATTTTCATACAGGTTCAGCAGATGATCTGTTTGATGTGTCTGTGTGCAACATGTACATGATTTGTCATCATTTTAGGGGGAAACCACAATGTTTTATCTTGTCATAAAAAACCAAGCCGAGCATGCTTGGTAGTGGTTAACCAGGATAAGGGAAAGATACTGTTCTGGAAATTCTTTCATAAAAGGGTAGAGAAAACAATTATAAGAAATTATAAAGATTGATCTTTGTCTTTAAATGTTTTATTCAAAGGCAGAAGCATTCAAAGGCCCTGACTCTAAGTCAGAGAAGCAGAGCCTAGAAATGTAGTAGTAGATCCTTTATACGCTTCACAGTTAACCACAAACAACTGGGAAGAAACTCAGCCCGTCAATAACAGAAAAAACAACTTGATGCATAGAAACACATTAACTGACACATACTTGAACTCTTCTTGCTCTCTGTGTTATCTGACCTTTCAAATGCACAGGTCTGCTTCTTGGACTATGTGCTAAAATTCTGCTTGAATGCATAAACTTTCAAAAGAAATAAAACAGAAATGTCTATAAAATAAGGACGCACACTTATGTATCTATCCTGCCATTTCAATACTCATGAGTTGAGCTCAGACTAAACATTAACAACCTGAAATTACTGCTAGTGCCATGTAGAGTTCAGCAAGGTGCACAATAAAAACAATAAAAAAGTAAAACAGAAAAAATATTAGAGAGACATATTTGACTATGTCAAAACAATGAAAAATGTGCAAACTATGATTGTTGCAGCAACCAACTATTTACTATAAGAAAAAACAGCTGTGTGACGACATTCTTAAGAAGGACTGCATTACGGTGACAGCCTGAAATAGTTCATTTCCCTTCTACCTTAGGAAGAACCAGGTTCATATATCTTGGAAGCCTCGACTGGATCCAGCCGATTTAGCACCAGATGATGCAAAACCTGAGCTAATGAGAGCAATAACTCTCTGTAATTCATTGTGTCTTCTGTTTGATGGAACAGAGGGTAACCTACAGTATTTCTCCCTTACACTGTAAGTGTGTAAACTGGCCTGCTGGCTGCCGTTCTGCTGGGTTCTTCTGTCGTTGTCCGTTATACGCTGGAGTCACACTGCGTTTGCTGAGAGATGAGGTGTGCAGTCTCCTCAGCAAAATGCATATGAATGTTGATTTTTCTCTGAAGCTGCTCTTTGTTGGAAGGAGCAGCAGGGATGGTTTTTGCTGGCCTATGTTACACTAAGTTTGTCATGTTGGAGCTTCTGTCTTTAGTACCACTAGTAGCAAAATGCTTATACAAACTTAGAAAACAATGCTAACAGTGTCCAAACCAGAAATTCTTGAAACTTCACAATACTTCTAAAATAACTCTGATGAGCAAATAGGATTTCTTTGTTGATTTAATCTGCCCAAATTTAAATGAGGCAACATCCATGAGTTTAGACAAAAGTCTGCTCATATTTGTATATATTTCTTTAATTACAGACACTTTTGAACAATCTCATTACAATTCATATTTTCAATAAACTGTTTGTAGTTTTACAAAATGCACTTTGAGCTACTTTTGGATCTATGAAAGAAACCCAATACATACACACAAACTTACTCATTTGAGGGTTTTAAGAGAATCCTCAAAAAAACTCAAGACTGAATTTTTGCAATTAATATAACTTTGGTCAACTCATTGTCAGCCACTAAACTAGAAGCAACAAATTGCTCCCATCTCTTTGCATTTTTATGGTTATTTCAACAACTTATGTCATTTGAGTATTCAGTTTTAACTTTTGGTGGATACAAACAAGATGAGTCACTATAATTAGTGCACATGCTAATCAAATTGTTTTGGGATGAACTAAATCCATCATCAGCTGACATGTCAGTACTGCCATTCTAAACATTAAAAACAATAGTTTTCATGGCTTTAATTTAAATACACTTTGTGTTGCAAACCATTAAGAGCTTCCAGTTTTTATTTCTCCAACACTTAACTACAGTCTTATGAGCATTAAAATTTTAATTTTTTAACTGTTTTTACTTTTACCTTTATTTCCAAATATTATGTTTTGACTTTTTTTTTTTTTACCACCAATTCAAACTCAAAGGATTTTAAATTATATTTTAAACTCGAAAGAAATGTTCCAAGTAGAAGTTTCATAACTTCAAGTTACTGAAATTAAAACCTAGACAATATGAAACCTCATCCTCCTCTTTGTCTCAAGCCAAAAGTCGTATAACAAAAGCGACTGGTTGGTTTTTTGAGCTGGAACATCCCCCCTGACACCCAGCCTGCCCTGCCTCTTAAGCACCAGAAGAGCTTCCAGGATCTAATGCTCTTAAACAAACAAAACCTCAATAGGAGAAGAGCAAAGGCCACACAGCTACATTTAACTTTCTAATGTTCTGCTTGTATAATCTCAGCCCATTGGATGAAACCTTTTGTCACGATGTTTGTCTTTTCAGCTATGTCGAGAATATTTTAGATGTTTGCTTAGCAGCCATTCAGACACGAGCCATTATTTGTGATGTTTATTTTAGTGAAGCCTTGTCTCACGTTTTAAGCAAGTACATGCAGTGCAATGTGGATTTAGCTCATCTAAATTCCTTCACTCAGCGGTCTCTATTATCTAATAAGCAGCTTTTGTGTGCTTTTTGACACTCACAGTTTATGAACAAAGGAAACCATGTTAATGATACTCAGCTGAATTAACTTTGATCAAATAAAGTGACCGCAACATGAAACCCACCCTTTCACATCCAAACCATTCTAAGCTAAAAAAAAATCATCATAATCTTTATCTCCTTATAAACTTTGAATATACATCAATGAGAGATTTCAGCCCTCAAGATTTTTGTGCATTTTTTAAGCATTATTGCTCGAAAAATAAAAGATTAAGAAATGATGTAAAATTCTCATGAGGAAAAACAAGAATTATTAAACCATCAACACAAAAGTCTGTGTTACAGAAAACCTCCAAATAATTTGCTGAAAAGTTATTTCTAAGTTTTCTCTTATTTCAAGTCTACTGAGACATTTGCACTAGGAACTAGACCAAAAATACTTGGTAAGATTTTGTAGCGTATGCAAGTTGGACGTCAGTGGGCACCGAAGAGGCTGGAAGCCATGGCTTAATAATTACCAACACTGTAATCTGGATATAATTTACTGGTATAACAAAATTCATCAATTTCAGCAATTAACTTCATAACATCAGACAAAATAAAAAATATCACTTTATGGAGTAGAAATTGACACAATTCAGAGCCTTACATAAATACAAATCAAATCAAATTTTATTTGTATATCGCCTTTCAGCAGCAAGGCATTCCAAAGTGCAGAAGATAATAACAGTTTTAATAAATATGATCATACATATTAAATATAATCATGTAAGGTATAAAATGACCAAACCTACAAAGATATAAAATGGCTAAGGGGCAAAATGACCATCACTCACTTTGAGTGGTCGTCAGAAAAATAAATCACCATGTTCCAATCCCAGTCATTCTAGTTTAACACATGATATACTTTTTCTCTCACATATAAGCTCTATAACTCTGAACTTCAAAACTTTGCAACAGAATGAGTTATATGACATTGTGTTGCACAATAAATGTGTTGCAACAGTCCGTCCTATAATCACAATCATCCCCAGTGTAAATAAAAATCTGTTGCGAAAGTAATGTTATGACAAAGTTTTCACTTGAACTGCTGGAAAATATTTGTGGTAATAATTGTGTAAGATATTTGCTCTTATTATTTGACCTACTGGATATTGATTGTGGACTCATGGGGTCATCCAAGGCAAACAAAATTATTTACTACAACTGTTGCTGGAGAATTTACCACCTTAGTTTTCTTCCCCTCTCCATGCACCTTTGAGGGGAGCTACTCCAAAAGTGATGCAGAAAAACAGTTAAATACAGTAGGTTATGCTAACAATGATTGGTCTGCTGTCTATTGGAAGTAAGACAAAGCATTTTCCATTATTCCCTTGTAAAGCTGCAGTATGTAACTTTTATAAAAAAAAAAAAAGAAATGTACATATTTGTTGGAACTGTCACTATTTTGTGACAGTAAGGCATGAAACAAATCTGTGAAAAAAAATTGCACCTCTGCTTTCTCCCAGTACTCCTAGTGCTAACTAGAAACAACTAGTCAGCGTCAGGAGGAGGGTCTTAGCGCAGTAAATTACAATCTTGTGTGGCGCTGCTCATCCCTCTTTTGCCTTGCCCCAAGCTTCCTGAGGCTCTGTGGCTTCTTCCTGATAGCAGAGCTTGTCGTAAATGCTCAAGCTAGTTAGTACTGTAGTATTAAGTTGCTTCCACACCATTAACACATTCAGTAGTGAGTATATGAGATTGATTGACAGCACGATGGCTCTGATTGGTTATTTTTGGTTGGGAATGGTGCATTTCTTCAAATAGAAATAGTAGCCCAGGGACGAAGTAGAGGAGATTGATCTTTTCACACATTATTGGTCTCATATTATACTGTCAGGACATCAAGTCAAATCAAATTTTATTTGTATAGCACCTTTCAGCAGCAAGGCATTCCAAAGTGCAGAACATAGTAACAGTTTTAATAAATAGGTGAAACACACACACACACACACATATATATATATATATATATATATATATATATATATATATATATATATATATATATATATATATATATAAAATAAAAGTTATGTATAGTAAAGTGCGTAGTAACTAGCACCTGAATTCATGCCAAATAATTTTGATGAAGTATCATTTAACATTTTTTTAGCAAACTCAAATAAAATGCAACACATGAAAGTCATTTAGTTTTGCCAACCTAACCAAGATAGCATGTGCCCTCCAGTCTGCTGACTGTGCTCAAATGTTCATGGTAGGAAATTGAAAACTTACTCATACAAGTTGAAGAGGTGGAAACTAAAACAATTTAGTCTGGCATTTGGAAAGCCTTCATTCAAAGCCTGAAGGGGTTAGTTTTTTTTGTATTAACTTGCATTTTTGCTCAAAGAACTGCTCATAAACTTTGGCTGGCACGCAGTCCCAAAGGCAAAACATGTTTCAAATAGAGAACGACGTCCCTGTCTGTCTTTACAGTTTTGACTAGATTTTGATTTGTTATCATGCTGGTTAAGATCATGCTATGCACATAATTCATGGCTTAGGTATTGAACTTTATTAAAGCTGAATAATGTATAGCATATTTCTAAAGCTATACAACTCTTCCTTTGATCATTTCAGCTCAAGTTCAGACACTTTTCTGAGTAAGACTTTGCAAATGCTGGATATCCAGGTTCCCGCTCTGATGTCCATACATCAGTTTTCAAATAAAAGATTTTCAGAAGTCATCAACTGTAATTTGAAATGCGAGTCATCATGTGTCTAATTTAATTTCAGTGTAATTACAGATATTCTCTGAAGATCTAAAATTGTTGCGTAGTGACCAAAAAGCTGGAAAAGAAGCACAACAGTCATAGTTTGTAAATCACTATTTTATTATTTGTACATATATTAGAGTACTCTTCAATTCACTAACTTTTTTACTTCTAAATGTTTTTTTATACTACAATGCATATAGTAGATATTATCAAGCTGCTCCTCCTCAATTAAAATGTTGAACCAGTTCTTGTGAAACCCAACTTCTGTCCAAATAACTATAGACCCATTTATAAAGTATTGTATTCCCAAACTTTAAAAAGCAGTATGGCTACCCAACTCATTTATTTCTGGGACAACAAAAAACTTTAGATAAATACTAATTTGGATTTTGTAAAATGCATTAATCAGAAAAATCGTTGCTGAAAAGGTCCAAAGACATCATGATGGCTGCAGAAAATGGGAAATTTAGTCTTATTAGACTTTGAAGAACCCTGGCTATTTCCTTCCTGTGCTACTCTGCTCGATTCAAACCTACCTCGCAATCTGTTCTTTCTCTCTTTGACTTGAATTTTCTCTGATATATTTTGTACCCAGCCAGTCAGCGAACAGTAGGAGATGTTGTGAGCAATGACATACATTTTTTGTGCTGTTTTAGATTTGTAGTTTAGCAATGGCGGCGGAGGAAGTGAAGGAAACCGTTCAACTCATGTTGGCCACACTTTCAAATATTGAATTAATATCAACAACCGCTTCATTCATCTCGGCTCTTCTCTCGTTGCGGTGAAGAATGGTAAGCAATGTTTCTGGATAGCCAAGAGCCCAGACCAGCTGTATGAAGTAAAGTGTAGTACAACAGACTGGTTTTTACCAGGCTAACCTTTCAGCAGTGTTTAAAAAACTCCATCAAACCATCTTCACTAACAGACTTCATCTGGTTTGGATCTCTATGACTGTTTTAAAGTGGCTTAGACATTTTTTCCCCTGCCCCTCTGCCTCATATGGCAAGTACCTAAGAACAATTGTTGGCTAATAAGAGCCACATATGTTTATTTTTTCTTTCTGGATGTGATTAGTAGATTTTAAAACCTGTGGCAGGAGAAAATGGTTTTGGATGCATGATGGGGAGGGAGTGAGTGTCTCTTTTGTTCCAGCAAGTGCGACAAGTTGGACAAATGAAAATGGGTCAATTTATATCTATCTGGATGCTAATTAGTATCTCTAAATAATTATTTTTTCTAGTAATAATTATATTAAAAATATCCATTATCTTGACAATTTTTGTGTTTATGAGATCTTCCTTTTGACTAATTAAAGGAAAACATTTACTATTGATTTCTTTTTTCTAATGATACTTTTTTTTTTACAAGCATTCAAGGTATGTTGTTTTCCTAAAAGTGAGGATGGGTTTTGAACCAAACACCTTCTTGATGCGAGGCCACAGTGCTAAGCACTTCGCCACAGTGCAACCAACAACATGGGCTTATGGAATAATTTACCTTATCATCTTAGCATGCTGTTTGGGTATTTTTAACTAGAACTAAACTACAACTGTTTGTTCAAACTTGAACTGAAACTTTGCTTTGTGAACAACTAACTGAGGTAGAAAGGAATGTTGTCAGATATCGATACAAATGCATGTCTTGAAAAGCAGCTGCACCCTGAGGCCTCAGCAGACCCTCCCAACTGCTCTAATTGTACATTAATTAAAATAGTTCAGTTGCTCGAAGAAAAGAATATTGCAGTGATAGTTCAGTGTAGCACCAGAGGACAAGGGCTGTGCTCTGGGATATCATAGGGAAGGATTTTATCTATAGCTCTATTCATGAAGAAATATTTCTCTCCATTTGTCAGAGGGCTGTTTCCTCTGTGAGCTTGGCCAGAAGATAAGAGAGATGACTAAGGGCAGGAGACAAGCTAATGGGGGAAGAGCTTTCCCATGGCCAACCAAACCACTAGCAGCTGGCCATCTGCGAAAACACTACAAAGTAAGAAGAAAAAAATTTTCCAACATGTTTAAACCATCACCAGACTAAGTTTCACATTTCTAACTTTTTTAATGTTTTGGTTTATAAGGTAATAACTTTGTGGCACTTTTTGTCACAGTTTCTGTCATGGTTTCAGTTAAAATTGCAGGTTTACACCACATTTCATGACAGGTTTAGAATCACAGAATGGAAAGACCTTATTTGGAAGTTCACCATAATAACTCCTTATTAATAGTATGACATAAAATAACAAATCTTTAGCCTACAAATATCACCGAAATAAATAAATAATTAGGAAGCAGTTGCAGATTTAAATTAATTTAAAATAAAACATGACATAACAGTAATTTTTAAAAAATATTTACTTCTTTAAAATACACAGTATTTTAATTATTTGTCAATAAAATCAACAGTGGCAAAAAGTTATTTACTTAAAAGATGCAAACTGAAATTTGCATGCCAATACATCATGCACCTCTTAAAGAAAACAGAGGTTGAGTGTGAACCAAAAATTAGGTGTCTATATTTCATATCTACATATTAGCATATGACCATATGCTGTGTTCACTTATGAAAATCTTTTTCGCACCCATGTACTTAAACCATGGTTTATTTAATAAATTATAGGCTTTTCTGCCGCCATAGTTTGGTAGACAGAATAGGATTCAACTAGGGTTGTCAAATTCAGACTAAACTAGAGCGTTTAAATAAAACTTTCCCATCCTTGACTGTGGTGGCACTGAAAATGGCAAAAATTACTCAGTTCTTCATGTCAAGGAAATTTGATATTTTCTTCTTCAGTGTAAATCCCAGATCTTCAATTTTCCTGCTAATTACCTTAAAATCATAACTGTTTTTGAGTGCTTACAAAACAGCTGTATTTCACATTTTCATCTGACCATATTTCTGCCAGCTTGTACCTCTTTCCATGTCCAACTGACAGACATTTCTTAATTTGTTTTGATTACGTTTACCCACGATCCCCTCCATGGTAGCCTGTTTTCTGCATTTGGTTTGATCAAAGCACACCAAAATTATTTTTTTTAATGGCAGACCAGTAGTTCAACATTTCATACTGACCGTGCATCAATTCAGGCACATCTACAGACACTCTAGGTGGAATGTCATCAATTAGAAATACAGAAATTTAAATTGATTTTCTATACTCCATTCATGATAAACTGTAAGGAATGAATCTAATAAATAACAGAATGCAGAATGCAGGCGTTCTGGTCAGGGGTTATTATTTCTCCCTTTCACAAATTGGTGAAGGGGTGAAATGAAAAGTGACTAAAATGCTTTTGTAGATTAAACTTTTGATTGGTTAATATGTATTTCCTTGTTCCATTTCATGTCAAAGTGCTGCAAGTGACACTCTACCACATAAAATCAGCTGTACAAGAAAAGCTCTGCACTGATTACAAGCCAGTAAAAAATTTGTAATGACCTTATTTCTCCCCAAATTCCACCATAGTTATACATCAAAGCCCTGTAATATTTGAAAAGGCAATTAGAATTTAAATACTGATTAGAGAGAGAGTGAGAATGGAAAAAAAAATCTTGTAAGTAATCACACACACGCAGACTCACACACATACATAAACAGAGTTTTCATGGCCCTATCCAAAGCCACCGCCGGAAAGCTTGTGGTCTGCGAGAGAAAAAATGTCCATAAACACGAGTGTGGGTTTGCCTTGGCTTGAACGTGTAACTGTCTCCGTCTTCGCTCGGTGTGTAAATCCTTTCTGCCTGGTGCTCTGTGAATCTGTGCATAGCCTTAAGCAGCATTTCTGAGCCAGCACGCTTTTTCCCTTCCCCAACAACGTTGAAGTGCACAATTGTTTCAGTGTTCCCCGTTTCTGCCAAAGGCTTCCAGCCAATATAGGAATGGAATATAGAGTCATACGCCAGACAGAGTGAGGGCCATGGCTGTTTCCTCTGGCGCTGAACCGTGCATAAGGATTGATCATCAAGGCGCTGAGAATATTTCTCCGCTGCATCATGTTTCATGTGAGCTCACCGCTACAGACCTGTCCTTCTGCTTTTGCTTAAATCTGCTCTCACCTCTGCTCTTTCACCTCTTCCCTGAGAGTTGCCGTTTACTTCCTGCTTCGCTACATTTGAATGATTCTGATTCAAATATGAGTTCTAAGTGGAAATGAAGCTGTGGTTCATCAGTGGTTTATCTTTTCTGTGACCACTGTTAATTTTGTGGGAAAATCAAACCACAGTAAAGTCAATTTATGAAAAAATAAATATTAGGACAGGCAAGACACTGAAAGTCTTTCATCCAGAGAAACCAGAGAAAAACCTAAATTCCCAGGTTGATGGGGGTTGTGGCTACACCACCAGAAGAAGGATGATGACCTGTCTGTGTTTAAACTCATACTGTGTTAAATGTAATGTGCTGTATTTTATTGTTACTAAAGATGTTTTATGCAGTTTTTCTGTTTCATTTTAATCAAGTATGAGTAGGAAAATCAGTTCAACACTTGAGCAAAAATAAAGTTTTTTTCAGGGAAAAATAAAGTTTTTAAGCACCAGGCCTGGTTTGACATTGGAGTTAGTATTGCAGAACAAAAGTTTTATTTTCTCACCACAGAGCTACATCATTAAGTCATTTGTTAGAAAGCTGATCCTACTCACAGCTTGTGAGAAAATGTGATTCTTCCAGTTCTTTTGTAGTTCCTTTTTGTTGTTTTATTATATTAACATCTGACCTGCTTTAAATAAGTTAAACCCACAACTAACAACAAGATTATGATTAAATGGGATAAACAGTTATCCATGACTGAATTGCAGTTTAGAAGAATCAGACAATGGGCTGCTCCTTGCAAGTGGGAGATGTCAGACTTATGGTTCCCCAAGATGGAACCATTCCACCAAAGATTAGTGGGTGGAAGTTATTTTGTTTCTCAAGTTTAATGCAGAAATTCACATGATGTGTAGCTGAAAATTTCACAACACGCCCTACAATAGGTCACAAAGTTAAGTACTCTTAGAAGAAGCATAAAGAAACTATAACGATGAGATTGGAATGTTGTTACAAAGCAACAACATTGCCTTAAAATTTCTCTGAAATCCCTCAAAATGTTTCTTTGTATTTACTGTAAGGTAAGTGGAGCTGCTCATCTTGTAAAAAGTATTCAGACCCAAATTTTTACATATTTTGTCAGTTTAAATGTTTTACTTGTATCTTATTTTTATTGGGATCTTATGACAAAGCCATAAAGTAGCTTTGTGCGTTTGCAACGTATTCTGAAGTGAAAGGAAATTGATACAAGGTGTCAGTGGGGTTTTTCTCCAGAGATGGAATTTTTCTGACTATTCTTTCTTGCAAAACCACTCAAGCTCAAGCAAATTGTATTGAGAGCATCTCAGAGCATCAGCTTTCAATTCTTGGGATAGACTCCTATTTGGATTTTACTGGGCTACTCTAATAAAATATTGTTTGAGCTCATCCCTTTAGTTTGTCAAGAAAATCCCAGATCATCCCACCTCCCCATGCTGGAGATTTAAGTTTAACAGCAATAATAAATAAAGTTATCTTTAAAATTAATCACACAAGTGACATCTAGGCCCAATAGCAGAGTTAAACTTCAATAAAATAAATCTGGTGGTGTGTGTTGTTTTTGTCTCCTGCAAACTTTGCTTTAATTCTACTTATTTTTTCTATCTAATCATAAGAAATCAGAGTCAGACAGAGAGAGTCATGAAACAGGAAGAGCAGGTTTCCTGAAAAAAGAGGAAATAAGTTTCCAGCCTGCAGATTTATAAAAATAGTTGGGACTGTTCCTTATTTCAAAGCATACAAGTTTTA
Organism: Xiphophorus couchianus; assembly: GCF_001444195.1. Classification (NCBI taxonomy): domain Eukaryota; kingdom Metazoa; phylum Chordata; class Actinopteri; order Cyprinodontiformes; family Poeciliidae; genus Xiphophorus; species Xiphophorus couchianus. Next base: position 8,383,425 of record NC_040239.1, read on the forward strand.
AAGAATGAAGTCTAAACATTTTGAGTAATTGGATAAGATTCAAAGTAAAATACTTTTATTAATATTGGTTTACTTGTAATAATACTTACACTTGCACTTACATGTGTTAATCATGTTACATTAGCCATGGTTCTATCTTTAGGGTCATTGTCCTGCTGGGAAAAGACCATGCCCTCAATTCTTTTGCAACTTAAACAAGTTTTTACTGGCACAACACAGCATGGTTCTGCCTCCACTATGTTTTATCGTGGTGATTTGCAGTTTTGGTTTACAGCCACACACAGTATTTTACATTTCTGTAAAAAAGTCCTTTCATTGTGGAAAACTCCAAGTATGTTTTCCTTTGGCAATAGATTTTCTCTCCTGAGCTGTGGATCTCTGAAGCTCCTGTAAGGGCCTGGTTGCTTTTCTCATTATTGGGAGACATAACTCATCAGCATTATGTTCTCCATCTTATTGCATGAAAAGTAATATTCAGGATACAATACTACTCTGATTAATTAGTCTATTTTGCAATCACACTCCAGCCTTTGGATTTGAAAGACAGTGAAACAAACCACTAACTCTGTCTTCTGAGTTACAGCTAGCAATTTGTACTGTTTTGTAATTTGCTCTCTAATGTTGACAAGAGCAGTATTTATCTATAAAGACTACTTCCTAGATTTAAAATGTGTCAATACGACCCAATGTACAGTATGTTCTTTCCAAAAGAATGGCTCATTCAGTGACATCATGTAAGTTCCTGTGTTGGTGTATCATTTACTACTGTCAGCTCTTATAATTCAGAGGAGGTAAACTGCCTGATATCACAAGTGACGACCTGTTGATATGTTATTGCCGCAAAGCAGTTGCTAGGAGCCTTTTAGTCAGCAATTAATTTCAGACTCAGGCCAAGGGTGGGTGTGACGGTCCAAATGACTCTCAGGGTTTGACAACCCAAGAAAGCCAAGAAAGTGTGTGAGAGAGAAAATCCAAGAGTAATTCTGGGATAGCATGAGAGATTCCTTCAGCTGACTTTATTTTTATGGATGGTAAACCACAGTATACAAACAAAAAAAAAACTGAAAGAAAAAAAAGCACATAAATTGTTCATGGAGTGCCGTTTTTAAAAGCCCAAACTCTAGAAGCTAGCTCTGTTGCAAGCCTCTAACATGACAAACATGCAGCATACGAATCCTTTCAGCAAACCTCTGAAGATTTGGAAATTATGCAACAAAGGTTTGTCACTCAGAAACCTAGTTTGACCTTTAACTGGACCCACACAAATATGCTTCATTACACAATTTACTAGATACTTTTCTCACAATGAAGCAGCAATGTAATTTTTTTAATGTTCAAATACACAAACATTACATTGTAACATTTGTTTGAACAGTATTCAATCCAACTTTTTGACTTTGATATGATCAATCAGAAAATGTTTTTGAGCAACAGAAGGGATCAATCAACTACAAAAACTTTAAAGATGTGTGCTGAGATCCAAAGTTTTCTGACACACCTTCACCAACATTGTAGGTGCATGAAGTGAGACAAAGAACTGGTGAGGTGGAGGCTCCAACGACATCACTAGTACTGAGAAACTTGGATGCTGGTCATTTTGCCCAGTTCTTCTGCGGTTGTGGTCATCCAGCAGTCCACTTTATGGGGCATGTAATAACTTGTTGCCATGGGACGCTTCACTCTGACCAGGTCTGAAGCTGTACCCAGTGGGAGGGACATTTTGTACCCACTTAGAAAACCAATTATTAAAAGGAATTTTTCATACTCTGCTTATAACTTCTGAAATCAAATGTGGTTACATGACTCCAATAAATAATATCTGCCAGCAGGGTATTGCTCAATTTTAATTAGGTCTTTCAATTTACATTTGTATTACTAGTCGTATTTCATAATATTCTACTGATCCATGTGAGGATGAGGCGACAACGAATAAAAACAGTGTTATATAGTGTTCAGACAGAAAGCAATATCCCCTTAAATTATGTGCAGCACTTAAACATGACTTATTACTTTAACTATTATTGGTATTATTGGTATTCTCCTCTCACTTCTAACATCAACAATATATTGTGGTCCACAAAACCTGACCTCAGTAGATTTTCTTTCCTTTTTTTTGGCAAATCCAGGGTTAGTTATGTATCAAAATCTTGGTATCATCAGTTTCCAAAATATTTAGACCAGCCAATCAAATCGTCAGTAATGGATTCCAGTTACGTCAGAATTTGCAGCTTTGTTTGATATCATATTCGAGGTAACAGCATATCATTAACATAAAAATCAAGATTTTAACATGTCGATACCTAAGTTGACATTATTTGTAGTAATTTTAGATGCCCTCTTACAAGTGTGATTTGTAAAATAAACATGTTTCCTCCACAGCTTACTACTGTTGATGCAAAGAATGGCCATATTCAAATGCAAAGTTGGCCTTACTACACCCAATTACATCCAACTAACATCAGTTAGTTGGATGTAATTGGGTGTAATAGTTCCGAGAAACTCGGAAGGTTTCTCTCACTTTCCGAGTGGGAAGTCCAACTCTGGGGGCATTCCAGTTGATTTTTCTAAATGGAAAGTCAGAATTTCTGAGTTACGACTGCATTTGGAAAGCATCTTTAAATCTCATGTCTTTCCCATTCTGGTCTTCAGTTTAAACATCTGTAAGTTGTTTTCACCGTAAATATTAAATGTTTTGAGTTGGTGTAATATCATGGGCTGATTTGCTATTTGTTTTGGTGCCTATGGTATAATTGCCAAATAATTGAGGAACTACTCCATAATGCACTAAATTCACTAAATCCATGTTTTTTTTTCAAACGTAAACTCTCTTTTACTGCTCTCAATAGCATTTAAATATTGTATTTAATATTTAATGCAAATCTAGTTTTGTACCAAATGGTTTATTTAAATTTGAAGCAATGTTGAACTAATATGACAAGATACTCTCCAAACATCAGTGCAAAACTGCCTCAATACTCTTCTCAAAAAAGAAAGCAATATAATAACCTGAAACATAGAAGCCAATACAGATTTTCTCTGTGCAAACACTGTGTGTTGTTGTGCCTGTTCCGGTTTTGCTGCAGTCATTTGCTTGGCTGTAACTTTAATTGAGACCAACAACATCTGGATTCACTAAGGAGCTGTTGGCAGTTTGCTTATAATTGGCCATGACCTCTTATTTTGAAAGGTCATTGGCCAGAAAAGGTTGGATAGTTTAGAAACAGGAAAATTAGCTTCCTGTTATTCAATGATAATGACCACATTAAGTGCAAAATGAACTGAAGGTCATTAGGAAGAATATGATATCCAAACAGCTATTTTTGGATTTGCTCAAAAACAAAAACAGCTCTAATAAATCAAAACCCAAACAGCTATTACGGGCTCAAAGAACACATTCATAGCTTTGCTGGTTTGACCAATGACCTTTGTGAGAATTTGCATGTTTATAGTCAAATAATTGCCAACTTAATTTATGTTTTCACAATTGGTTTGACATTTTTATGAGGACCAAGTGGACAAAGAAGCTTAAACACAGTTTGAAATTGCACTTTTTAAAAATAATACATGAATCAACTTGCTTACTCCATAGTGGCAAAGCCAAACCTAATTCTCCAACATGCCTTTCTCACACCTTGCAGAGTCCTTTCATCATTATCAGATGCCAGCTTTTGTTCTTGCATCGAACAAAACCCCAAAACTCGACTGTAATCTTTGAAGCTTTATGCTCCCTGCAGCGATTGGAAAATGTCTCACAGAGGCGACAGCTCATTGCTGGTCCCGTATGGAGACAGAAAGGGCCCAGGGCTCGGCACTAACTAATTCCATATGGTACAGGTCTGGACATCCAACTGACTTCTAAGAGTGCTGCATATGGGTTCAACATAAACCTAACATCTCATCTGAGCAGGGGCCACAGGCTAAAAAACCCTCCCATGCTCTAAAGAGAAGCATCTGTACCCCATTGCTCTCAGTAACCATCTCACCCTTTGTCAAAGCTTCTACAAAATTATTTTCCAAACTTTTTTATTTTATATTGTTCAAAAGATCAAGATAAACCAGATAGATCTAAAATGTAACTGAATAAGCCAAAAGATTTTTTTTTTTAAATCTACAAAAAAAGAATAAAAAATTTATTGTGAAATTCTAAGCGACTTGGGTCTTTTTCTGAGAGGAACTTTGGTTGAGAACTTCTCACTGATGATGCTGAAAAGAAATCCTGGCACTCAGAGTGGAATGGTGAATGAGCAGAGTAAGAAAGAGTACAACAGGTAACAAGGACCAACTGCTGGGAGACAGATGGCTGAGCTGCACAATAAGAGGCCCTCAAGCTGACGGGAAGTTGTCTTTGTGTGTGGCTGGGTGTAAGACCTTCTTTTATTCACTGTATATCAGTTTGTCCAATGAGCTGTCAAAGAATGCAGAGTGAATGACTGTTTCACAGAGCCGCTACTGACATTTCTTCAGGGTTTACTCGCGTCCTGATTCCCTAATGAGCAATGTAAACGTGGCTACTCACACGAGAAAATAATTACATGGGATTTCACACTGTAACAACATAATGCAGAAAAATAATGAGAAAATATATCTTTGGTAAGCTGTAGACATAAAACAAGACAGATTATAATTGATAGACAAATCTTTATATATATATATATATATATATATATGCCTGTGGTCATCGGGGCCCTCGGGGCAGTCACCCCCAAACTGGACCAATGGCTACAACAGATCCCAGGAACAACATCAGACATCTCAGTCTAGAAATGTGCAGTCCTTGGCACAGCCAAGATACTGCGCAGGACCCTCAAGCTCCCAGGCCTCTGGTAGAGGACCCGAGCTCAGAGGATAAGAACCACCCGTGGTGGGTGAGAAGGGAATTTTTTTTTTTCTAATGTTCTTAAAATTGATACAAAGCAAAGACTGATTCAGTTCCAACTTCCCATAGCTTAAAACTAAACTAATTCAAATAGCAGTTTTGAGGACAGAAATGCCTGTTTTCAAATTCAGAGGAGAAGGTACTGACTGGTTCAAGATAATAAAAAGACAACAGTACTTCAAGTACAAAGCGTTTAAAGGCCAATATATGTGGTATACCATTGCTGCATGTTGAATCTTGAATCCCCTGGGCTCACCAGCTAAAGGCCACAGTGAGTACTACGCCTGTGAGCTAAGATCTGAAAAATGAGGCTGCAATTTGCCAACATTGGACAACAACAGACAGAAACTGGTCACAGACCGTGTTTGCAATTTCCATGGACAGGATCTCAGGCTGTCATTGTGGAGAACAAGGTATGCATGTGATTGTAGGATCAAGAAGAAAATTGGTAGACAGATTGGGGCCACATCCATTTACGTTCCAACCCTCATGTGTGAGGAGATACTGATCATGACTCAAAGAACACATTTCTTGATGCAGGTCGGTAAAGAGCAAGAGGACGTAATTGAGGGATACTCTCTAAAGAGAGGAAGGTCATGTGTTTTATAAAACTGCTGAATGTCAAGTAAAGGCTGCTATAGACAAAGTCTTACTTTAAGAAACTTTTCTATGAAAATTAATACCCAGATGATAATTATCATTCACCAGTAGTCGTTATTTGTGTCTGTTTGGGATATATTAAAGTTCTCTCCTGATGCATCTCTATCAAGAACAGGTGGAGATTAGAAAATAACATATTTGCTACTTATAAGATCGGCCACAGCCTTACTGGTTAAGTGTTTGCAAACACTATGGCCTCTCCTAGAGAATAATTTTGGAACTATAGAAGCAAAAGTGGCAGCCAAATGACTCCTCTGGGCATTTCTACTGTTGCAGTATGTTTTTTTTTCCTCTGTGCAAAATGTTACCTCAATTCCTTTTCTGACACAAACGTTTTATGCTGCATCCATAAATCTCAAGAAAAAAATAATTTAATCAAAACCTGTTTTGATATGTTTTAGACCTGTTTGATCAAAACCCACCAATAATCTTCAGCTCCTTAGAATCTGCAGCTGCTCACAAATGCCATTTGTTTCATAAAAAATTACTATCGGGTAGTAAAATGACAAGACATGCTTTCCCCCCTTTTTCCCAGGAGAATACACATACCAGTCAAGCATCCCAGCATAGCATGGCTGAATCAGTGAGGAGCTCAGATTGCAGGGCTCAAGCCACTGTAATTGATAGTCAAACCACCATACCCTCCTTTGGGAGAAAATCTTCTGCTCATAGTCAAACTAAATCCAGTTTGGTTTACTGCCAAAGAATTATTCACTGCTTCAGCTATCTGGGCCTGTGTAAAGTCATATAGAGTGCACACCCACACACGCATGCACACACACTGGAGAGTTATCAGCAGCAGGCTCAGCTATTTTTTGGGAGGGAAGTTATTGGCTGCGGTGGCTCTCCACACTAAATAGCGAGGCTAACCAGTGTTTGCTTTGTGGAAATCCCTTTAACATTTGCAGAGTGAGACAGGACAGATGCCTCACACAAGTCAGCTACTCCAGTCTCGTTCACTTCTTACAAAGTAGGTACTTTCAGTGAAACATGTTTTTGCTGGTGTGACACAACAATCAACCCACATGAAAAATAAAAACAGCTAAGGGAATTAACAAAGGATAGAAGCAGCATTTGGCTGCTGTATGACAGCTACATATTGCTGTTTTAGGATTCAAATACATGTACAAGTGAAATAAAACTTCAAAATGAATTATGAAACAAGTAGCATGCCATTTTCATTTGAATCTCCTGCTTGGTTGAGCTCAATACGAAAAATCCCAGACAAAACCCTGAAGGGAATGGCCAAGCTAGAGGGTTCAGTAAATCAAATAAAATTCCATGCAATGTCTGTTTTGATGAAGTAAAGATATCATGATGTGCTATTTTATCAGAAGAAGCTGCATTGCTTCAAGTTCTGCAAACTTCATAACCTTACCTTAAAAAACAACTTAGTATTTGAACAGTATATCTACAGTATATGTATACAGTATATTTCTTAGTATATCTTTGCTGTAAAGGAAATGGAAAAAAACAAACATGTTTTAATTTCAAAGCATCTTGTGTGATAAAAATATGAAACACACACAAAAAAACTGGAGACAAAAGTTCAAAAATTCAGAGACTGTTTTTCTCTAAACCCCATGATCTAAGGAGGATCAGATTCACTCCTATCAGGATCTGACCCAGCAATCACCAGGCCTAAAAGTGAAAGCTCTGCTAGAGTTGAGGCCCACACCTCCAAATCATCTGGTTTCTATTCTCTCTGCTCCATCCAATGAAATATGACCTGCTTTAGAAGAGGATTGAATTATGGCCCCATCAATAAATACCATATTTCTACCTTTGAAGTTTCATATGTGACGCAAAGTGTGAGATGTCATGTGTTGAAGTTATTGCCCAATTCTTTAGTGCTAATCCAGTATGCCTGATGTTCCTGACGTTTGAGGACTGTGGTGGCTTCATTTGCTCTGACAGCAGCCAGACTGACATAGTTTGTTTTTAACTGATGAAAAAAAAAACTATTTTCAATGCAACTTCTGTAGCATTTCCAGTGGAGGGTTACCAACACAGGAAGAGGGAAAGGTGGGTGTGCTTCAGGATAGAAAAGGACTTTGAATTTTTTGTGACAATGGTGGATAATTTAAGCAGCTGGTGCAACAGTGCGCTCCTGAGTCATTTGGAGGTGCCCATAAAACCTATATGTAATCTTCCTGCCTTGCTCCCTTTAATTATCCCTCTCACGGAACAAGTCACTTTTGTTAAAGGAATACATTGCCTGAGGTCTATCTGATTCAACAAGCAACATAGACAAAAAATAACTTATGTTTGTGGCAGCACTTGAGTTCATATATAATTAATACATAACATTTTGGGTTAGAGTAAACCCAAAATGCAGCTATGATTCTGCTGCTGACACTTTGTAATGTTTCAAGATAAAAGTGGAATTCTATGAAAAAGGTGTGTCTCATATATGGTGTAAAACTAACACTGCATTTTATTAAAAAGAAGATCATGACTACAGTCAAGCATGGGATATGGAATTGCTTTAGTACCTGGGCAATTTGATGTAATTGATGGACCCATGTCAGAAAATACCAAGAGAGAAAATCCTATCAGTTTGTGACTTTAAGCTCAAATGCTCTTGGGATACACACAAGGACACTGAGTCAAAGCACATTAGTAAGTCCATATCAGGCTGACTCCAAAAAAACTAATGATTTGGAATGGCCAAGTCAAAGTCCAGGCCCAGATCTACTTAAACAATCTGTGGTGTGACGTTAAACAGGCTGTTCATGCTAAAACCCTCCAATGTGGCTGAATAATTGGACTCTTTGTAGAACAATCAATTCTACAAAGAGTGGGTCAAATTCTTCCACAGCAATGCTAAAGACTCAGTCATATTTACTTTAAATACCTGCTGGCAGTTGTCACTAAGGGTTACACAACTAATTAGGTTTAGAGGGCAATTACTTGTTCTTATGGTTAATTGGCTTATCTCATATTAAAATATACTTGAATGTCTTGAAAACTGACAAAAAAATTAGTAAGTAGGCAGATTTTTGTTTCCACAGTAGCAGCGATATAACATGTAAGTTGATTTCCAGGAAGTCAAAGTTTTGAAATAGGCAGTGAATGTATTTTCCTATGAGTACAAAAAAAATAAAAAATACTGCTTTAAAGTTTCAAAGAAAAGTGGATTTTGTTTATTTAAAGCAAAACCCAATAAAAGCAACATAAAAACCTAAAAGCGTCTTTCTCAGCCCCTTTGATGGCCATTAAACGTGTCAGTGGAGACAAATGACCTGGGAATGAAGATCTCAAGTGAAGAGGCCGTCCTCTCTGACGGGTCAGTGAGACGAGGGGCTATCCCTGTGCAACAGCTGCTGGGTAAAATGAGTAACAGCGCTCTTCTCATCCTGATGGAATGAAAAATGACCAGATCTGCCAAAAGAAGTCGAGTAAACAGAGGAAGAAGTGTGGTAATGAATGTGCTGTCAGGTCATGATAAATTGAAGCGAAATTATTACATCTGCAACTGTTGCATCAAATAAAATCCAAGAGAGGAGGGTGAGATGAATCGATGTAAGCTGTGGGATTTAAAAAGTAAAAATCTCTGTAGATGTCTCTGACAAGTTTTCTTTAAAACACACTCCATTACAAATGTTTTTGTTCTTGTCTTATGTTAAAGTGAACTTTGTTACATCATATCTGAAGATGGCTTCTGTCAGAGCTGGATTTGTTCATCTGGCAATATTGTCATTGTGTCGTTTCTGTGGTGTGAAGGAGGAGGTGTGAAGATGTTGATGATATTCATTACAAGCTGGTGCATCGGCCCATCAAAGCTCTCTTTAGTGGAGTAGCTTAAGGCAGGGGCAGGTTAAGGCTTTCCAAAGAAATGCCTCTGGATGACTCCTTTTATCTTTTTTCTTTTCCCACTTCTTTCTTCTTCTGTTGCATTGATCATCAACTCTACACACTTTTTGTAGAAGCAACATTGAATATGTCACTGCAATAAATGCGTATTGATGTTAAAAGAAGAAATGTGAATAACCCAACGGTTAAATTCTCCAACATGGAGAAAGGCGCCACGTTCAGTCAGATGGATGGGATTTTTCCAGCTGAGTGATTGAGAGCCTTCAGGCTCTTCCCTGTCCAGCGCAGGTTGTGACCCTGCAGGACAGAGCAGCTGGTGCAGAATGATCTGTCTGTTGAGAGAAACTGCTGAGCCATCAATGTTGCCCATGATCACAAGAAGCAGCTTGAAGACCTTTGACATGATCAGATCAATCTGCCTCGAGGGCCATCCCTGACAATATCTGCACGTCTTTATCTAGAAAGGCCACAAAAGTAGCAGCGTTTCCTCACTAAATTGAGAATCTTGTTTGCGGGCAGACGGGAACCAGTTGGAAAAGTCAGATGTTGTTAATGTTGCTTCACTCATTTGATTTGGTCAGGTTTTAGTTAAATTGCCATATTTTAGAGTGATTTTTTTTCAGTTACTTTTGTTGTGCTTTCCTGAATCTCAATGCTACTGACCTCGTCAGCTTCATATCTGATGGAAAATAAGGATTCCGTTTTTTGTTGAAGCTGCTGTGATATTATAAAGAGATAGAAAATGAAACCTCCTTTTCACATAAGTCTAACCAGCAACTGCAATAGAAATGTCTGTTTTTGAGGGGACACACTCATGTTAAAATATGAATATTAAGCTTCCACGAGCAAGACCCTGACAATCATGGAAACATGATTGCATTTTACAGTTTTTGAAAGCTTACTATAGTAATGCCTGTTTTCTCATGCAAACTTGTTACACATAAAAAAGTAAATATTTTTGTCAAAATGGGATGTTTGCCCCTTTATTTTCCTTAGTTCACCCACCTTCAAGATTCATACTGCATTATATTTAACTGCGAGTTGAAAATTTGCAAATGGTTTCCCTGGTCAATTTTTTAGGAAAATGTAATCTGCTTAATGAAGTTTGTAAGACCTCAAATTTTTATTACGTAGTGTAGTGTTTTATCAAACCCCTGACATGCTGCTTTTTATACCACACTGACAAGGTTTAGTTCTGATTATGTATAAGGTTAATATTTGTTTTTGCTTAGTAAAAAAGACACCTGACAAAACTTTGTGCAGCACCTACCACTTATGGCTAACTAAATGACGTTTTGTATTTTTAACATGATAAACCTCTCATTCCATCACTGTTTCATTTTATTCCCCAAACATTTTAGACATTTACTTACCAGTTAAATGTGAGATTACTAACTTTTTCTGCATTGTAACAGAATAAAGAAACTATTTTTCTTCAGAGAAACATTCATTATTAGAAAGTATCCTCAAAACCAGGTCACCCTCTGTATGGTGTTAATGTGTTGGAATATATATTTTCTCATTAAAGAAAATATTATGTCATGATGATTAGAAGTTTGTATAGGTTTACAGCAAATTGCCTCACTCTAAGTGTGAAAGTAAGTCTGAAAGCATAAATAGTTAAAATAAGATTCTAATCTAAGGTAAGAATATAATATTTTTTATAATGACCTACAATTTTAATAATGACACTACTTTAAACTATTGTTGTTCAGTTTTGTCATACTCAGCTAAACACAACATAAAATACCAAGTTAACAATATTTAAGATGTAAACAATGAAACTATCATTTTTGTAGAAGCAAACATAAAATGATAAGCCCATACTTGTATTAAACTTTAAAATACAGGACTGGAGATGGAATCAAAACCAGGACAAAAGCAAGAGACTCATTCTTTACATTCCTTGGCTCAGTTCTTTCCAGCTTCAGGGCCCAAGACGCATAAAGCAGGTTTTGACTTGTGTAATGATGAAACAACACACACACATGCACACACCCACACACAAACAGCCATACTTACAAAGATGTGTCATTTTATTGATCGATAATAAAGATTCAGGTTATATCACAATTTATTGGATGTAAACAATGTTGGAAATGTTTATCAGTATTTAACAGCACTGAAAGAGATAAAAACTAATGTAAGAACAATCAATTTATTGATGCATTAAAGCACAAGGAAGCAAACGTGAACAGGTAAAATAAAATAAACAAAACAAATGAAATGTATTAATTATTTTTGCAAGAAGCACTTCCCTTCTTCTATGGCTCCATTCCTCCACAAATCCATTTTCATACATCTCTCTGTCCACCCTCAGAGTTCTGCTCTGTACTTTTCTGATGAAGTATTGAAGACAGATTTGTCTCTGTCTAACAGCTGAAAGGTGAAGTTCACTGACTTGAAACTTTTTGATTTTTTTTTCTTCAACCATTCAGACATATGCAAAGATTTTTTTTTCAACTTTTTTTCTTATACTGTAAAGGAGAGATGCAACCCAAACATTTAGAGGTAATATCCTTAACATGTGATCAGCAATTTACCTGAAAGAAATTTGCGAAGAAAACCTACAAATAGTAAACAAATAGTTAGTTGCTGCCTGGCCAGCATGACAGTGTAAATAAAGCTGTGGAATAAAAGTTTTTGTACATTAAACTGGGCATTTAAAACAAAGACGATTCATGTGCTGAAGCAGCAGGAGTTTTAGAGGATACAATACGGGAATAAAGCTAAGAAATCAAACCTATAAATACCTCAACATGACTTGACAAGTGAGACATGAGGGCAGGAGTGTTCGTTTTTGCCAAAGGATATAGAAAACATGCATTCCTGACTGGTAATCAAATTTGATCTCTTTTACTTCCTCTTTGTTCTTCTTGCAATAGACAAAGTGTCATGGAAAGGCATTTATGTGCCTTCATTTTGTTAGTTACTGCTACAAACTTCAATGTATAGTGTTATATTAAAAATTCCTGTGAAAGACTTGAGGTAGTGTATAATCACGAATGCATATATTTCAAAATGTTTTACAAATACTAACCTGAAATGTATATACTTATTCTCATCTCTAGCTTAGGTGGGAAAATATGTTGCCAGGACAGCTATTAGTTTTTTATCCTATAAATCTGGCCTTTATGAAAGAAGGGCAAAAAGAGAAAAGAAATTACAAGTTCCACTTGCAGTTTGTCATTAGCCACATAGAAGCTCACAAGTGTGAATGTATTCTGGTCAGATGTAACCAAAATCTAACATTTTTGTCCCACAAAGTACAACGTGTGACAGAAAACTACAACTTGCACTGAACACACCACCATGGAAGTGGCAGCATCATACAGTGGCAATGTTTCTTTAGGAGGGAAAAGCTTGAAGCTGTAACTGCAGTGAAAAGTGGTTTCTCATGTTATTCACTTTGAATGTTTTTCTTTTGGAAACCAGGTATGCACAGCAATAAAAATCCCTATAAAAACAGGGAAAACTGTGGTAGTAACTTAAATGTTCAAAGTAGACTTGTATTGTGTTTCTAACAGCATATCTGTCACGTCAAAGAAATCACCTGTTCTGCATTTTGTGACTTCCTCAGTATAATTTGGCATTTTGTGGCAGTATATGCTTCCCCCGTGACTTCCTTATTCTTTCTTTTGATTATTTTTAGGGTAATCTATTCAAAACGTTCAACTCAATGGGACTTGAATAAATAGAAATCGGAGGCTCTCTTATGTTAAACATCTTACTGCAATTAGAATTTATTTAAGGATTACGAGCAATCCTTTCACTCTTGAATACATCAGACAGAATTCCTTTGACTCTGCCGAGGTTTTCCCTCCATTGTAATTATCCCGTGTTGAACAACCTCTGCCGGCGCTGCTCTCCTTTCTACTTAAATCCTGTGTAATACCTAAGAGCTTTAATTAAATCATAAAGCAACCAGAACTACAAATTAAGAGTTTTTTTAATGATGGTTTCAAAGCTTTTAAAAGAGGGAAAGAATCCATGCCATATTGTTTGACTGATGGTACATTTCAATGTTAGGTCATATATTGTATTTTTATTGTAGAGATGTTGAGCCCTACAGCAAAATGCCAGCCTGTGGTGGCATCTTAATACGTGTCAGACCGTTGTAACAGGTATTAGGAGATTACAAATTTCAGGTTTCTGATATTTCCAATATCAGCTGGTGAAGACTGTACTGTAGCCTTTTAAGGTTTTAATTTAGTTTTTAGTTTAGTTTTCTTTTGCTGCTCCCTTTGAACTGCAATGATTTACCTCCAAACATTAATGGCCCACTAATTTTAAATGGCTTGAATTTAATTAATCCCTCAACGACCACTTAAACTTTAAAGAAACAATCTTTCTCAAAGCTAGTCTCTTTCATTACGGATGATTCAAAACTGCTGTTGTATTGCTTTTTTTTTATGTTTATTTAAATCGACTTGTAACTAAATTAGACTTTTATAGTAAAAGCACAAGACCATAAAGGTTGTCCATGTTATTCTTGATTTAAAACAGTAATTATCCAGCATGGTTTGTGAAGGTTTTACTGCTTTTATACTGTGAAATTATTTTCTGTGTTGAAAATTACTTTATAGTGCAAATCAACTCCAAGCAAGCAGTGTTTTAGAAAAACAAAGAAGAATGTTTAATATTTTATTTTGTCAATTATCTATCTATTGCTAAGTGGACTACAGAAGCCTCTCCTTAACTCATTGACTGGATAAAATATCTTAACTTGGTTGTTGATTGGTTGATCCCTGACTGGGGTGGCCCAGGTGAAAAAGTGAGTGCAACATTAAGAATTAAGTTCAGAGTTGTGAAAGCTTTCATCAAAGAAAAACTTCAAATCCAAACCGTTAATCCCAGGACTCATTATCCAGTGGACTGTGGTTGCAATAATTGTTTGCTTAACATCATCCACTGCGCTAACTTGCTTAATTTTGAGTAAAGATATGTAAACGCTTTATAAATGTTTAAACTGTCAAAAAAAGCATAATTTATGCCAAATCAAAATGATGGTCCTCCAGATATCCCAAACCAAGTCACATAGTGGCCAGCTTCGTTGGCTTTATAAGGGTGATCCTGGCATACCGGTCCGTCCTAAGACCTCAACTAACTTTCCTCCCAGCTAGAGGGGCAAAGGCAGAGGAACCACAGAGCAAAAACACACAGTTCCAATGAAATAAACAGAACGGCACACCCTGTGCCGTTCTGTTCCTTAAGTTCTTTCCCAATTTGTAGGATGTCTAAACAACTTCCAAAACTTTGAGTTCTTTTGATTTTCCTCTTCTAAACATGTTTACCATTCTTCAAAATCCCTATTAGACCAACAAGCTGTTAAGAATTAAACAGACACCTGACTGAAGTTGGATTTTGTTTTCCTATGGAAGATTAGGTTCCGATTTAACAATGAATATAACTTTCACCCAATAAACACTGTGAAGTTTGCCAGTTCCTTTTGTATGGTTGCTATTTATGTTTTTTATTAGTTATTTAGACTTGGCTTATTTGTTTTATATAACAATACATAAATGCTGATTTCTAATTCTGAATGGTATTTATTATTCTTTTTAGTAGTTTGTTAGCTATTTCAACTAAGAATGCCATGAAAATTAAAATAAATACCCTCGTCTTTATACAGTCTAGAACTCTTTGGAAAGGTGTAATGTGTGCTTTAATTAAATAAAATGTATTGATTTCATATTCACAGAGTTGCGGACATGAACTTTATTTAAACTAGACTAATGACTGTTACAATAAAGTGAGACAATAGAAATGTCTCAGTTTATTGTGTTGTCTCAGTGTTGTTGGTACTGCTGACTACTCTGTTCTTTTAAATTGTGCTTTTAATTTCACAGAGAGCAGTGAGCAACTGGAGCAAGAGTGGACATTTTGAAAATCCAGCTTCACTCTCTGATGTGCACAGAGGAATTTTAAGCCTTAGATCCGTGACAAATGCAATTATCCATCTCCTCATATCCGTGTTTCCAGTTGAAAGTTCAGATCAGATTTTGGACTTTTGTTTGCTGCTGCAAAATAAGGATTTCATTTATTAACCTCTCTTTGGATCTCTGTGTTCATCTAGCTCACCTCTGTCAGGCTCATGATGCTATGTCTCTTCATGTTTTCATGATGTTTTTTTTTTTGATTTCCCTCTGATTATTTTGCCCTTGTGACCAAGTGTTGAATTAAATGCCTAATTTAACATGGATTTTTTTGTTGGCCCCTCTTTGTTGGAAAGCTCTTTCTAATTGTTCAGCAGGGGCCGTGGTGTTTGTGCAGGCCAGGGGCCACTCAGTCTGCTTCTATTATACCACGGTGACAGCGTGTTCTTGGGCAAGGCATCAGAGCTGACAGGTCCCTCTGTCACACTTCTCTGCAGGCAGGGCAAAGCCAGCCCATGGCACAGCTAGGGGTCCTCAAGACCAGAGGGTGCATTGCTCATCTTGGAGGATGCCTACAGAGGTTGTTTAGCAACCACCTTTGTTGTTCATTTGTGTTTGGCTGCTATGTGATGCAGCCGTGGACATGGGGTTACAGCACAACTAACCAAACAACACGAAAGCAGATTCTGTTGCTTAAAGAAAGAAGAGGAGTTATCAGGAGAGCTAATAAATCACTCAGACCTGAACTCCTCAGGAGAGGACCCACTTTGATGTCTGTACATAACTTCAAGTTTTTGGGGTTTTTTTGTTTTATTTTTACAAGCAACTGTAGAGTTGATGTCACACAAAGTGAAGTACCTGTAGGTGTTGATTTGGTGGGATGTGGGGAGCAAAGTGCACTGGGAATGGTAGGGTCAGGAATGGACTTACTGGGTAGGGCTTGGAACCTGTTGATGACTGCTGGCTGTTCTAGCTAAACAGCTAGCAAAAAATAAAAAAATAGTTAAAATGTTTTTTATTTATTTTACTTTTGGATAAGCAGTTGGATTTGGTATATTTAAATGATGAGAAAGTAATAAAAGGTATAGGGTCTGCCCTTGTGATTTTAGAGATTTAAAAACTTACACATTTAGCTTCCAGATATTCTTCATAAAAAGAATCAAACTCACATTTAATATTGCGTGTCCCATGTAAAACAATACATCACATTCAGGTTAAAACAAAGTTATTTGCAAAAATTAAGCTTCTACTTGCATGCCTCTGATGACATTGCAGAAGGCACCTTATCAAGGAGCTTTTGTTCATACTAAATTGTAATTCTCCACCCCGTCCAAAGAAAGCCTCCCCAAAAAACACATTTATCTGGAGGGGGGTTTTTTTTGTCAAATTTCTACTTCTTAGGAGCTTACTTGTGTACGGCTGCTGCAAAACGTTTGAGGCAGATGCAAGAACACTTTATGGATTTTTGGAGAATCTGGCAACAATGGAACAGATGAAAGTGATTGTGAACCAAGTGAGACTGGAATTGCTAGTCTGGTCAGCACATTACTTTACAATGATTTTCAAGTCCCAATAGTCCTTCCTGGAGAAACATAACCTTCTACTTCCAGTGAGAATTATGTCTGGGGAGACAAATAAATGTTAAGATTATTCTACTGAATCCTACCAGCAGTGGAGTCTACTGCCTCAAACCTTTAGAAGCCACAGTCCTGCATTCTTAGATGCTTCCCTGCATCTACACACCTGATTTAAATTAATAGGTGATTAAAAGACATCAGCAGCACTTGGTGGCACACTAAGGTAATGCAATTACTTGAATAAGCTGTGCTGCAGCAGAGATGCATCTAAAACATGAAGGATATTAGACCTTGAGGACCTGGACTGAAAACCACTTGCTTATGCAATCAACATTCTTTCAAGCACCGTCCAGGGGGAACAAATAAAAAAAAAACACACTATCACTGCCTCACTGTACTAGCAAATAACTATTTCAGTGCGTGCAAACAGAATATACAGTAACATTTGCAAATTTGCATGGAAATCAATCAGTTGGAAAATATAGAAATAGAAATGAACCAATATTTGTGCTTCTGCATCACCAGCTGCAACAGCATCTGTAAAGATGCAAAGGTCATCAGAGTCACAGTGTGGCTTAAACAGCTGAACCCCTAACAAATCACATGGAGCTTGAATGCTTTAAAATCTATGTTGAAATTTATTTAAAAGATATTTTTGCACAATTCAACTGTCTCTTGTGGGAAAATTCAAAACAAGAAAGGAAATAAAATAAATGAATAAACAAGACTTTCCTGAATTAAATTAGATGCCAGATTTTACTGAGTTCAAGGTGCTAAATCTACAGGATACAGAATCCTAAAAAAGCACAGTGTTGGCAGCAGCTGACTGATGTAGCTTCCACTTTCTTTCATCTCCCCTTTAATCTTTTGTTTGCACAGCTCTCCATCTTGTCAGTGGAGTTTGTTTAGGTTTTATGCCCGTCAGGACAGCTGTATTTCTCTTTCTCAAGGTATCATCCACATCTGAAAAGTTCATCGGTGATAGATTTGCTTACAGAACATTTCCTTAGACACAATCTCAGGCTTTGTCTGGAAAATCATTAGGCCTGCCAGCGCGTTTCATCCAAAACAGGAGCAGGAAAACATTCTTGCACTACCCAAACTCTGTAGATTCACTTTTCAGCAGGAGATTATCTAAAGGTGCTCAGGATCAGGTGGGGTGACTGCAGCAGAAAAGGACTTCTAATCCTCCAATTTACCAGTTCTTATGATCATTATATACTATTTGTGGTATGTAACAAATACTGAGAATAAGTTAATGTATTATCTTGTAAAATTTAAGTGAGAAGATTTCCACTTGAAATGTGAATACCGGAGACAGACTCTTTTAAACACATTTCGTACTGACATATAACTTTTTTCATTTGAGTAGAACTGAAGTGGCTCAAGTTGACTCAATGGTAAGAGTAGATATCTTGCAAACCAAAAGTTGAGGATTTGATTCCAGCTTCCACATGTCAGTGTGTCCAAAGGCAAGGAACATAACCTAAAGTGGCCTACTGATATGCAGATTATTATGTGAATGTGTTTGTTAGTATTTTTGGGTGCATGTGACTGTTGTATACTTACAAATGCTTTGAGTTGTTGGTATGATTAGAAAAGAGCTACATAAATTCAGTCCATTTACCAATATTTGCAATAAAGTCAATTCCCAAAGCAAATTTAGGAGCATTTCTCGTTTCATACAAATACAATCTAAACCTCAACAATAAAACAAAAGTCTTTAAAAGCTTAAAGCATTTTTTGGTTAACAGAGCACTGCTAATTAGGCAACCAATATTAGCTTTATGTTACTCCATTCTGCTTCATAGCGATTTACCTTATTGTATTGGTATGTCATATGGAATTATTATGACATATATCAAAGTTTGTGATTATAATGTGAAAATGTGAAACAGCTTAAAGGGTGTACAGCTGGGTTAATGGTTTTCCTGTTCAGCTTTTGTCACTTTTGTAATAACAAAACATGATTGATCGACTATGTTGCCATTGGATGAGGTTTATTGCTTTGACAAGAATGCTGCTGACTGAATCAAATCTCATGAGAGTTTTATAAACAATCACATATTTCCAAAACAGTCCAACCTCTGTTTGCATGTATCACCACTGGAAAACCTGTCTAAAGATCCACATCATGATACTTGGCAAAAAAGTTGGTGGGAAGACCTAAAATCCACTTGTTTCATGTCAATGTGCTGGCCCAATTTATAAATCTATAATAATGGCAAAGAAGAATCAGCAAATATTAAAAGAAAGAACACTGATGAGGCTTAAGCAGGTAAGAATTAATGTTACCTGCTTCTTTGCTTCTTCTCTGGTCTGACCCACTCAACAGAAAGACAGTTGTTTTTCTCTGACCTCAGAGGTGACTCACGCTGCAACGTTCTGCCAGCAGACAGAATCTGACAGTTTAATATTTATGCTGTCAACTCCAGAGACTAACCTCACTTATTAAGGGGGGTGATTCCGTACAGATGTGGACGAAGGGACAAAGAGGGCTTTTGTTTGGCTCTGTAAATGCAGCCACCTTCTCCCATGATGACATTAAGAAATAGAGCCACAGTCAGTGTGAATCATGGTGTGATGTCAGTTTTGGATGGGACAACGCGTCAAACACCATTAAATCCCATGTTGATCTTAATTTGTTTTTGAATTTGAGTTTTAGCTCTTTTGCTTAATATCTAGTTTGGCCTTGAAAAGTTTGACGTTTTGCCCAATTTTCCTTGTGATTGTTTTTCACCCAATAGGTAATTCACAGTGTTCTGCTCAAACACACACGTCCTCCCATCCATGTCATTACTGTCATTATCACTCTGTCAATTTTTTGTAATCATATAAAGCCACTTCTGCATAACAAAAGTAGTACCAAAGAGCATTAATTAAAAAAAATTCTTGGAAAGATTGAGATTTTGAGTTATTTATCCTATTACTCTAAAATTGTAAATCTACATTAGCTTTATCTTTCAAAAACATAACAACTAACATCATTTGTTTTCTTTATACTCTGTCAGCCCACCTGGATATTCCGCAAAAGTGAAGACAGGCACCATTAAAAAAAAACAGCTTTTATCGTCTGGAGCAAACACAGCCCATACCCATTTTGTGGCACACTTTAGTTTAATGACAGATGACCTCAAGCCATTTCTGGGCCATAAAGGACACCTTGTAGCAGTTTAAGTGCATCAGGACCAAAGAGAGAGAAGCTGACATGTTTGTCAGTAATGGATGAATCATACATGACATTTTTCCATTGAGGAGTATCATTTGTCATTATTTTCCTTTCTCATGGATTCATTGTGGCAAAATTGTAGAAAAAATAAATTAAGTAGAAAACCTTTGCTGCATTATCAATGATTTAGACTATTGTTGTTGAGTCAGTTGATTCTTTGTTAAATTGTCCAAAACTAAAACCTGTTTTGTTGTTGTTGTTGATGATTATGTGCAGAGCCTAGAAAAGAAACAGATGCACAACCATATAGAAGACACAGCAAACATGTGGAAGACAGTCAGATGAGACAACCATTACATGCAAAAAGCACAAAAACAAAAAATCATCTCTAATCTACAGTAAAATACTGTATTTTATACAGATACTGTATATAAAATACAGAATTTTACAGTATGAATAAGGATTGTACCATATTTAACCGTATTAATGCAGTAAAGACAGTATTTATACAGTGAAATTCTGGCAACCACAGCTGATGGTTTTTTACTGTAAATTAGAGATTTTTTTTATATATATATATATATATATATATATATATATATATATATATATATATATATATATATATATATAATGTGGTATCTATAGATGCAAACTAACACTGCACATCAATCTGAGCACATCATCTTCAACCCTAAACATTAAGCCAGAGATACAATGGCATTAAATCTTAAATGCTTTCCCAAAAATTTGAAATGCCCCCTAAAACACCACATAGCCCTAAACACACCATCTCTACAGTACGACATAGTGGTAGCAGCATCATGCTGTAGGAATGTTTTTCCCATCATGACAGAAAAGATAGTTACAATTGGTGGGTAAATATCAAAAAGTTGATGCAAGACCTGAAAATATTGTATTCTGTAGATGTGCGAAGCTTGTGGAGACATACCCAGACTAATTGCAGCTGTAACTGCAGCAAAGCAAGTTTTTTCAAAATATCAACTCTGAGGGGATGATTACAAATGCACATAAGAAGTCTGAAATCTGCATATTTTTTTCCTTCTATTGCAGAATTATGCACTAATTTATGTTGGTCCATGACATAAAATATGAATAAAATAGAAGCTGTTGATTGTAACATGTCAAAATGTGAAAATCTTCAAAGGGTTCCTATACCTTTGCAGTGCAAACCATTCCAATTGTGAAGGTTTAAGTTGTAAAATCTTGAAGAACTACTTTCTGATCTAATAAAACATGGAAAACTCCACTCCAGATGAGCACATTTCTTTAAAATAATTACACTTCTGGGATATTTGTGGCATATTGTAACATTCACAGGGTTTCTGGGTCTGCATTCATTTTGCAAGGCTTAACTTTATGGTCCCTTCACCAAAGATGATGTTTTGTTGTTCATTGAAGGCCCTCCCTCTGCTTTATGCTGTGCTTGTTTTTCATCTCCCACTGCACAAAAAAGAGGCCTTGCAAACAGCTTCTCTTAGCAGCACCTCTAAATCTGAGTGAGCTTAAGCACTCTTCTTTTCATACAAGAAAAATATAGACAGAAAAGGAAAAATTCAGGGTATAATGGTGAAAGCGTTGCCTTTTTCCTTCACTGTGAAAAGCAGGAGAAGAAAATGTACCGAGATCTTAAAATAAAAGAAGTAAAAAGTGCAGGCTCTGTTCAATGATTGCCCCTGAAATGTTTATAGGTTTTTCCAAAAGGGGCGAATGAGAGTGAAACATTCGACAATGGGCCCGAAAAATCTCCAGCAGCTTGGAACCTTTATGAAAGTGCCAAATATGAATCACTGCAATGCGAATGCCAGACGGGCCTTTCCTGTGTTGCTTAGAGAGCCCCTTGGACTGGAGCAGCCTGGGCGGCCACAGGGGGGTTAAGTGCTTCTCTACTGTACCGCACGGCAGATATGACTTGATGCTCCTGCTCCATCCCCACAGCATGGGTGGTCCTTCGCTAGATTTTATACTGCCACCTATTAGTACCAAAAGCCAGTGATTTATGCAGCTGTCAGCTTCAACTTCATCAGCTCCGTCAACCACTGGTGAATTGTGGGTATGCTGGCAAAAGTGACCCTTTTTGCACCTCCTACTTTGGGGCTAAAGTAAACCACCCCTGAGAGAACAGGAGGGAAAAAAAGCTGTTAAAAAGAAAAGTAGAATTTAGATAAATAACAACCTTGCAGAGCACTGGGGCCTCTTCTGTGGAGAACTTCCAGCCTAAACATCTGGATGGCTGCATATAAGAAAGAGACTGTGCTTAGTGTTGAGCAAGGTGTGAAAGCTGGAATTTATTGCTGAAACTGCTAAATACTTTATGAATCACTGTGCAGAAAAAAAAAATGCTTTCTGATAAGATAGCCTTATGTAAAAGAGTTAACTTCAAAATGTGTGCAAATACTTTAATGCTCCTGCTGAAAATCAAGTCAATGCAGTGATAAGGGATTTATCATCCCCTGGTGCAGTACAAACTAATGTAAAACGCGGACTGCAGTACTTATACCCTGCTTGATGAAGAAAAAGGTGTTGCTCCCCGTGGGCAGAGCAGGTAATGGGTTTTTTGCTTAGTTGTAATGAGGTTGTGAGATTGATGCACAACTGCGGCTGTGAGCCAACTTCAACAAACATAGGAATGAAAAGAGGTGGGTTGTGCATGTGGGTGATTTACAGTATTCAGTCACATAAGGATTGTATTAGCTGCTACTGTGATGATTAGCTGATGGTGAAGGTGCCTTTTGAAGAAAGACTTCAGATTTGTCAAAAAGACTGTGTCGGGAGTTGATTGTTTTTACTCCAGCGGCAGGTCAAGAATGTCAGACATGATTAAAAAGCTGGTAAAATAACATTAGTTACAACAGACTTGCAGGAAATGTTCTGTTTGATAGATTTATAGCAATCCAAATTGGTTTAATTGTGAGGTTCTCTGAATGCTGCTACTACTGCCACTGGATTTTGTTTTTTGACAAAGTTGTGCAAAACTGAAGGGGAAAACGAGGATCTTCTTAGTTTACCAACAGTATAAACTGTGGAGGTTTTTAAATTTTGTCACATTCCAACCACAGACTTGAATTTTTTGATTCAGATTTCAGATGATCAACCAATACAAGATAGTATATAGGTTTCAATTACAGGAGAAATTGTCCAACATCCCAAAATTTAGATATGCAGTCTAAAAAGATTGGTATTCACTTGTGAAATCTACAATTTGATGATTTGATTATATGTTTCTACCATATAAACTTTGTGCACATCTGGAGACCAACACTTTGGTAATTTTTCTATATGTCAAACTAAGATTTGATGGAGAGGCATTTTTAAAGGTTTGTTACCAATTCTCAATTGAATTCAGATCTGGACTTTGACTG
This sequence comes from Xiphophorus couchianus, assembly GCF_001444195.1. Lineage (NCBI taxonomy): Eukaryota > Metazoa > Chordata > Actinopteri > Cyprinodontiformes > Poeciliidae > Xiphophorus > Xiphophorus couchianus. The sequence continues at coordinate 8,406,782 of NC_040239.1, forward strand.
GGTCATTTCAACACTTGATGATACTTTGACCTAAAAATCTCATTGTAGCTCTGCCTGTTTGTAAGTTTAGAGTCGATATCCAGCAGGAACGTTAACTGCCTCAAGTCCTTCGTAGCTTTTAACAGTTTAGCTCTATACATCTTTTCAAAAATTCTGAACTAGCCAAACTTCGTCCATATATTTGCCTTTTCCCCTATGTTACCTATTTTGAACACTAACTACTATTACCTTGGAAGAAACTTTGTGCTCTGTCAGTGATCATTTTTTAAAAATAGAACAGCTCTTAATCACCAATATTACAGTAAAATCCTCAGCAACCACAGCAACTGTTAGCTCATGATTATGTGCCATAGTGGTTGCTATAAGGCAAAAGAAAAAAAAAGATTGGAAAATGAAATAGAAAATTAGAAAACTTATAATCTTTTCCTGAAAGCAGTTTTAAAATGACACATTTCTAACTTGCTGTAGCATCTAGCTGTGCTGCAGTTCTAACATTAGCTTGTATGGAACCAGAAACAATAATGGGGGATCTTTTGATTTGTACATCAGCTTATGAAAAATTACAACATTATTTGGAACTGTTTCATCTGAAGGGTCTACAGGATGCTCTTATGCAAAGCCAGTGTATTGTACATTTCATATTCTGTAACTCCAAATAGGGTCATAAAGGCTCTCAGTGAATGTCCTTGTGCAGTCCTGGGTTTTGTGATCCACTAAAATGGAGAGCTTGAGACTGTTGGTCAGGTGCAAGCAACTCAGGTTCAAGGATGCAAAGTGGTATGTCAGGGCTTTAAGTTAAGAGGTTATATTTTCTTGAGTCACTACCGGGGCTCTACAGCCCACCCCACTTAATCTGTTATCGCTGACATGTCTCTGTGTTTAAGGTTAAATCTGGATTTTTGTCTGTAAAACATGCAGAACCATTTAAACCTTCAGCTACAGATTTTTTCTAACAATTATACAGCTGTGTGTCAGGAAAAAAAACGTTTAAACTTCCTACAGTGATATAGTCAGACCATTTTGAAACTTTTTTTAAAATCTCAAACTGATATCTAGATTGTTTTAACACATAAAACCGTAGAAGCAATTCAAATATTAAAAATGCAACTGCGAGTGAAGTGTTGGATAACTCCTAAAAAACATCTGCCAGATGAGCAACTGCTAGAAGTCTGACACTTTCTGAAATATTTATTTGAATCTTCACTCTTAAAGTCTCCTGCTGTAGAAGTAGTGCTGTAGACCTGTGACATGCAGCTGCTTCATGTTTGCATATCCTTCAGACTCTACATCACAGACTTCTACGCTGAATTGTTGCTGTTGGCTGCACGCAGGGTGTGACTGGTGGTGAAGGCCTCTCCGTGGTGTAAAGTGGTTTGCTTAATTTATGCTGGGTCAGAAACAGGGGTCATATTTTTGAGATGAGAAAAAATAGTCCACTTGGGTCACACGCTAGCGTTCCAGCTGCCAGAAAGTGTGATCAAACAGTTCCTAATTAGAACCATATAATTTGGTGACATTATGATATTGAAGCTGGCAGCGTTGGTTTTCCCAAGCAAAACTAACTTCATGAGCGGCTGACCATAATTTGGGGTTTTGTTGCATTTATGGACAGGGGTTATGGTGCAGGAGGAGGGTGTGTAAGTGTGTCCTAGGATGATAGGCGTTCTTTTTTTTTTCCACAGTCAGAGGTGTGTTGGATCTAAGGACGGTTGGTAACAAGTTAAGTATGCATTTGTTTGGCCCAGAAGCAACACTGCTCCAGGATGAAAAGGCAGCGTGTAGGTAGCAGCCTACACCCTGTGTCACGGAGGGAAGGCTTTTTGGCTTTCAGCTGTCACTCTGGAGGAAAAAAACCAGCAAAGGAGAAGAAAAAAAAAAACCCTTCACATAGATCATACAGGCTGAGGATATGACTGCTGTGGCTGCTGACAGTTGTCATGGAGATGACAGAAAACAAATACAATGACAAAGGCTAACATCTTGTAAAAGCAGAGATAGGAAAAGAAGTGGTGATGTGGTTTATGAGAGCAGTCTTGCGTTTAAGGAAAGGGCGTTCATTTATATTCTTGTTCAGAAATTAGATTTCTTATTTCTTGCCAATATATGTCAGCAGTAGGACAGTTTAAGAGGCTCAAAACAGATGGCAAATGAAATTAGACTGCTGGCTCTATAAATAACAAACAAAATTAAACAATAGAAGATTAATTTAAGAGTCACTTTATATAAAAGCCATAAACCTTGTCTAAAAAGTCACTTTTACAACATTATTTCAATTTCCTTAACAAAACCTCTTTTCATACAATCACATATAATATTCTTGCAAAGATATTCAAACTGTTTGAACATTTTCATATTTTATTTCACTAAAGTCCCAAATTTCTGTGTTTTATTGTGATTTTAGGTGATAGACAGCATACAGTCAAATTCAGTAAATTAGAATATATATCTGTATGAGTCTCATTTGTCAGATTTTGAAAATAATCTTTCAGCAAGTATAGACATACTTTTCACTATGCAAACATTTATGTTTTTAAACATACTTCTTTTTATTAGTCTAACATCATATTCTAATTTTAAATTTCATTTCATGCTTTCATGACCTATAATAGAAAAAGAATCATATTTAACAGAAGTGAAGTCTCTCTAACATCCATCTGTGTGTAATGTGTTTCACTAACTGAAATAAATGACTGAAACAAATTGACAAATTTAATAACACCCTAATCTATTAGATGAGTCTGTAGTGCAAACTGTGAAATGCAAGAAATCTGAAAAGTGTGGCATTCATATGTATTCAAGCCCATGTTATTCCAAAATCCCTAAATAAAATTAGAGACCAGGAATGCTAATAACTATTTCAAACTACATAGGTCACATAAAAATAAAAAATAAGAAAAAAACATCCAGGAGATGAGGTTATTCATACGGGAAGGCCTTTTTGTTACAGAATGTCATGAGCTGAGGCATGATTTTAAAAAAAAATTAAAAAAAACCTAGGCATAGTTGACCAAGGATTGCCACAAATCTAAATTTTTTAGACACTTAGGGACATAATTGGGAATAATACTTAAACCTTGCAGGATTTCTACTCCTTACATCAAGAAATTCAGAGGGATATTACATTCTAATATTTTTTGTGGCTGGGAAACAGCTTGCAACTTTAAAAAATACACAAAACAGCAATGATTAAAAAGAAGTGAAACAAGTCAATTGCTTCCTTCAAACACATGTTGCATTGGAGCAGAGAAGTTTGCTCAGCTCAGTGAAGCATTGTGACCCTATGTGGTCGGATCAGTCAGTCAGGCGTGCAGGAGAAATCCAACGGAACAAGAGAGAGCTGGGATTCACGGAGAGACGCTGGGCTCCACAGAACAGCCGAGTCCCCAGAGAGTTCTAGCTGTCTCGCTCCGGCTGTTGACACTCCCCTACTCCACTGACTTTTTCATTAACCCCTTATCAAAATGTTTTTCTCTCCCACACTCCACTGACAAGAACACAATTCCCTCTATCCCCACACAGAGGATCCTGTTTCAGCTGTTCCCCCTTGTGGCCGCATTTGGTAAACCACACAGTTACTTTCTGACAGATGTTTAAATCTTGTTCAATCTGTTTTCCATTTCTACTTTTAACACTGTAAAATTAATAATAAAAAAGCATTTTTTATTATTATTAAGAATAAGTAAGACGAATATGTAAAAAATAAGGACAAATATTGATAGTTGTTTTCTAAAAATCTATACAGTATAAAAAAAATCTGACTCAGTTATAGAAATTTTAAACACTAAAACACTCACATACCAACAAAAGGACAAAGGTTATCTAATAATTCAGTTTGTGTCTCTCTACAAGAAACTAAAACATTTTTTTTTTCAATTTGGTGCTAAGCAGAATAAATCAGATAAACAAACTGATGACCTTTGGCATATTATAATTTTGTCCATCGTGCAGAGCAGCTGGAGTAACTGTTTTTGTTGACCCTCATTCAGAGTTTGGTGCTTGCTGCCCTTTCTGCAGCATATTTTGCTCCAGCTGTAAGCTCTGTGCCTCTTTGCCATTCATAATGAGAAATGCTTGCATTATTTAAACACAATTATCTTCCGCACAAAGCAAGGGGGCAGAAAGAGACAAGACTCTTCAAAATTTATGAACTAACAATAGGCTACAACACAAATATTTGTGTAACTTATAAAAAGTTACCCAATTAGTTGATTTTAGTATAGTATACAGTGACTACTGTATGCTGAGGTGTAGTGTTAATTTTCAGCTGTCTAAACAATCCTACATCTACAGTAGCAGCCAGTGGTTGGATTGATGAGTTAGGTGTAATAAATTAAATCAAAACTGTGTGATCTAATCTGCATTTTTATGCCTATGTAATTGTGAACACTGTGCTATAATGGAAGATGGACTCATTTTGTTGCTTAGAGAACAGTTAAGTTTCTCCTAATTGTCAGAACATTACATAATATCAATGAAAACAGGTTTATAAAGCAGAAATGTAGAGCAAACCACAACTGCAGTTATTCTGCAGACACAAGGAGGGTAAGACACAAAAAGTCCTTGCTAGAGAAGCTGACTTCATATAATTCTGCATACAACCATCTCCTGTGTAAAATGAAATCAGTCAAGACCCTAAAGCAAATTTTCACCAAAATCTTTAGGATTTTTAACAAGAAAAATGCTGGAGCTTACCAGAACGCTTCTTCTTAAAACAAAGCTTTTTTCATTTTTTTTTGCTGTATTGTTAGTCTGCATTGGGCTAGTTTCTTTTGGTAGCTTTACAAAAAAACAACCTCTCAACTCTGAAGCCTCAACCAAAAGAAATAAAAGATGTCAACATGAGGCTGAGTAAGCCTCGGCTTATCCGCCAATTCAAGGTCAGGTGTTACTGCAATCGTTAAGAGGTCGATTTTAAGTTTAAGATTCTGGGTTTTCTTCTGACAAAAGCACATTTTCCAGCTTTGTGCAAAATATCAAGTAGACCCAAGTTTTAAAGATCACTCTTTAACTCAGACCCTCCTTATATCATGTCTCAAAAAGCAGCACAGAATCATCAAGAATAAACTGTTTATCAAAATTGGATTTCATGTACAATTCCCTGAAGAAATGATGAGCAACAACAAGATAGAGGAAGGACATTTAAAAAAAAACGCATTTCCCCTTTGCTTCGATAAGCTTGTAATATGGAAACTGGAGAAGAATGTTTAAGGAAACAGTTTATTCATTTACGGACTTGTTCTGCTGAGCTGTTCAAGGACCTCACCATATTACATTCGAAACAAAGAGAAAGACTATTACACTTCATAACGTTTGTTTGAGCAGTATCGTGATAACCAGAGAAAGGAAATGGAAGACAACAGAAAAACGTATATCTTTGCATCGGTACAGGAAAACCTGGTTTCTGACAAAAATAAAGACATTTGCAGGCATTTATTCCCCATCCCCCTCTTAAAAAGTTGATCATAAACACAGCATCTGAATTTAATTGAGGTTTTGTGGAGAGAAGTTGTTTGAGCTCAGAACTCTTCCTCTGCGTTTCTACTCCTGGAGGCCTTCAGCTCCGTGAGGCGTTTGATGCACTCCTCCACACTGCACTCGCCGTGGACTTTGTTGTCTCGGGTGCGCACGTTCACAGTGTTGCTAGCCTTCTCCTTCTCTCCCACCACTTTGTCCGACAAGGCAGAATGCAAATACGAGAAAATAAAAACAAGAAAAAAGAAAATCAATATCTGGGCGGACAACGGGAAAGATAAGAACAGGAACCGATAAAAGAGGAATAAATGCTTGTTGCCACTGACCCAGGATGAAGTTGTACTGTGCCAACTGCGCATTTCGGATCTTTTTGTTTAGAGTGCAGCTGGGATCCAGATCCACATCTGCCATGAAGCCACTTTTGTGGAATTCCTGCTTGACCTGCAGAGTAAATCAAAGAAAGACAAAGCTTGTTTTAAGTATCACATGTTCATTACTTCAACATGGTGTCAAAAATTACAATTTGGTGGTTGTGGTTACAAAATTCCCCCCAAAATATTCACTTGAGACAACTAAAAAATAGAATAATTTCTAATATGAATACAAAATAAAATAGGAACTTTTGTGCAGAAAAGTGGTGAAAAAGCAAAAAGTTGCCCTCCTAGCAGAAATAAAATATGCCATTCATACTAAAGTTCTAATGTAAGGGTCTGAAATACAGCTGAGATGAAAAGAACAGAAATATGTTTCTTTTTTAAGTAAGAAAAGCTCAAAATTCTTATTATGGCTTTTATTCCAATTGACTGACATGGATCCAAAACTTTGTGCACAAATCTATTTTGTTGACTGCTGCTGCAGAATTCATATGTAAAATACAGAGTAGGTTTATGGCAAACTGTGCAAAAAAAATCCCACTTATCTTTCTGTGAGGAAAAACATCCTAGCTAAAATGCTGTCACTCAGCAGGAAATGTTTCTATGCTAAAAGCAAGGGACTATATTTCCAAGAAAATAATAGCTCAAATATATCCTTATGAAGCACGTTTGAAGCTGAAATCTCCTGAATAAATCATGAATAAGCATTATAGGAGTTTATTTCATGACATTTTTCTCTGAGTTATTTAGTATCATAGATGGACTAAGAATTTGTCAAAGTCCCAAATATTTTTGTTCCAACCCCACAAAACTGCTCAAATCAGCATGACATGAAGAACCAATCAGACCTTTAATTCCATTAATGTGTGATGTTTTCCTCCATTCTTCTTTCCTCAACCATTCATTTAATAAATCCTGCCACCACTCAACCTTTCCTCCCTAAAATCAATTTTTCCTTCTGATCTTGCCTTCCTTCTTGAAATCAACCTTTGCCTTAAATAAATCTTCCATCCATCAACATTTCCTTTAAGTAAATACTCCCTCCAATCAACCTTCCGTTTCTCCCCTTTTCCAATCAATCAATCTCTTCCTTCTTTCCAACAACCAGTGTTTCTAATCAATTCTTAATCAATCGTTCATCCATCCGGCTTTCTTTTAGTAAACCCTCTCTCAATCAACCCTCCATTTCTTCGTTCCTCCAATCACATTTTTCTTCTTACAATTAATTCTTCCCTCCTTTTTTGCCCAAATTAGCCATTCCTTTTCCCTTCCTTTTTCAAACCAATACTTATTTTTAATAATTCCTAATTCCAATATTTGTTCCGTCCTTTGGTTTTCCAAACAGTCCCTCCCTCGACTTATTCCTGTCTTTTATGCCTCAATCCAATGATGCCTTCTTCCTCCCTTTTTAACTTGACTTCCCCTCATAGATTTTTAAATTCTTCTTTACGAATCAATCAATCAATCTATCCTACCTCCCTTCCTTTATTATTTTTTGTATCCATTGTTTTGAATCCATCAATCCTTCCTAAAATGTTCCAATGAACAAAAATGAGAAGCGTTTTTATACAGCCTAATAAAATTCAGTACTTTAAAGTTAGGAGAAAAAAGCTGCTGTAACTGTAATAAGCGCTGAAGCAAACAGTGAGACTCCCAGACAGTTCTGTGATTCTGGTACGGCACAGAATCCCAGCCAAAAACAAGATGCACACCAGGGATAAGACAAAAGACAAATAGCTTCAGCTTGGAGGTAAATTTAAATACTTGATAACCTCAGGGTAACTCGCTGCCCTTGAAATGTGACACTGTATTAACATAGCAGAGGTGAGTGCTTACTTTTTCAGCATATTCTTCACAGGTTGGTCCCACAGGTATAACCATCACTTGATCGGGAGAAAGCCACAGTGGCCTGAAGAAGAACAGAACATTTCTGTATTTATTGGACTTGTGGGGCAGCAGCAGGACAAACACAGACTGTAAAAAGGTTCAGGATACATTTCTGTTTTTTAAAATTATTCATGGATTGTCATCACTCAAACCAACTTAAATAAAAACAAACATGTCTCTGTCTATTAGGGTTTGTCCTTCTTTTTGATTAATCAAATGAAATAGGATTGTTCACGAACCATTTGCCTCCGTAGTTCTCAGTCAGAATGGCGATCATTCTCTCCACTGATCCCAGAATAGCTCTGTGGATGATCACTGGTCTTTTGTGGTCATCACCATCATTACTGCAAAACAATTTAAACAAAACTGAAAAAATGCAATTGAAATAAAGACACGCAAGATATAAATCACATGAAGGCAATAAGAGAAGTTAAGACTTCATCCAACTAGTAAAAAAAAAGAAAAATCTTGAACAATATTTAAGATTAATGAAAAGCAGCAGAACTGTTACCCGACAAAGGAGAGATTAAAGCGTATGGGGAGCTGGAAATCAAGCTGTATAGTGGCACACTGGTGGTATCGACCGATGGCATCCTTGATCTGAATGTCAATCTGCAGACATAAAAAACACATGTGATCAGCGGCTCTCTCTCCGGCTGATTTACAGCTGAACCAAATCAATGCTTCAGTGAGCCGCTCACCTTGGGTCCGTAAAAAGCTCCATCACCCGGGTTCAGGACCCATTTCTCCCCAAACTCATTTAAGCTGTTTTCCAGTTGCTGCGAAAACAAAAATGATTAATATTGCTTTACAACAACATTCATGGTTGAGCAATATCCAGGTAAACAGTGTTGCTAAGCACAGCAAGAAAGTTCATCTGGGACAAATCACTGAGCTGAGAATTGCTAATGCCTCCATGTTATGTCATGGTTGCTACTGAGCAATAAAATGAGGAGGAGAAAGTACAGAGCTTTCTGCCTCTCCTTCTGCCCATTTTATCTGTCTTTTTGGTTTATGTTATTTTCCATCTGTTTCACTGCATACATTAAACAAGCAATAAAGTCCAGTTGTTCCTATAGAAAAATGTAATAGATTAAAAAGAAAAAAACATATATAGTAGCTTGAAACACCATAAATCTCAGACAAATTAAAGTAAAACAAATAGCAAAACAGGAAGAAAATCATAACATAAGACCTTATCCATGTACCATGACCTTTAACCTCTACCTGTTGTGTCTTACAGGTACAAATAAGAACACAATTTGGACACATTTTTATATTATGGCAAACCAATAAAAAAATTTTTTTATGCAGAAATACTATGCTATGGCCAAAGCTATATTAAGAAAGACTGCTGACTGGACAGTTGTCCATCAGACCGTTACTGATGCTGTAAATTATGAGAACAAGCTGCAAAAGCTCAAAAGAGTCCGCTTACACAGCGCTGTATGAAAGCATATTAATGAAAAGTTGAATGGAAGATAAACATGCAGTAGAAAAAGGTGAACAAGTAGTGAGGATAACCACAGCCTTAAGAGGATTGTAAACTAAAGCCAATTCAAGCATGCAAAGATTTACAAGGTGTGCAACTAAGTGCTCTTAGAGCTTTCACAAGAACCCGAGCTACAACTGGAGCATTTATTCTGTTATTCATCAGAACTAGCAATAATAAAAGCTTAAAACACATTATGATGCGAGTAATACATGCATGAGTTTACATTTCTTAACAAAAAATGTACTTTTTTGATATATATTGAGATATAAAAGTTTGCAATAAAACATTATTATTGGATAATTAAAGTACTTCTTGCAATCATGCTTTTCATACCAGGAAAACTGAATGAAAAAAATACTATCTGTTGCTAAAATGGATAACTAACTCAATAAAAGCTTTAAATATTAGTTGCAGATATAAACAAAATGCAATACAGTAAATTAACAACAGTAAAAATACAAAAAGACAATAATTTTGAGGATGTGGAACTTAAGAATTGCTTAAATGATCGTCAATTAATTTTGTAATCGATGAATCATTTACTGAAGTACAGTGACTCAAAAGAAAGAACACAGTCAGGACAGTAATTAAGCTAAAGCTGTAGGAAAAAGCACATATTACATAAATTTTGCATTTAAGATTGAAAATAAGAACTTTTCTCAGTAAATATGTTCTACCCAGAACTCCTCAGGTTTATATATGGCTTTCTCTGTATCAAATTCTGTAGCAAAAAAATCCAGAGCAAGAAGTGAAAATCTCCTTATTAAGCACCTTTGGCTATCCAGTTAATAAGTTAACCCAAAGGAGAGTCAGCAGATCAGGTCTACACTGCACTGATGTGAAGTCAAGCAGAAAGAGCTCAGCAGTATTTATTTAGCTGCAGATTAATCTTTTGCAACAAATGGCCAAGCAAATTCTAAAGGAATGTTGTTATTACATTTTAGGCAAAATATGTTTTAATTAAAAATGAATTTATTGGTTTATTTGCACCTTTTAACATTGCACAAAAAAGATGAAGTAGTTAAATGAAAAATTTGCAGAATGTGCCACAAATTGATTACTAAAATAATGAATTTAGCTTCAGCCCTAATAAAAATAGATGTATAAATAAGTTATGTAATGGAAATCAAGAGGGAAATTGTGCATACAACAGTGCTAATTAGTATGTCAAGTGAAAAAAACAAAAACAAAGAAAAACTAAAACTCAATTCCAGCAGTGTACCTGCCAACAAACACCTTTTCATCCATCTAAAGCCTGCCAGTAAATCCTTACAAAACCAACAATCTGATGTCCTTCATTCAATCCCAGGTGCACCTGAAAAAGTCTTTTGTTTTATCAGCTGCCATTTAACACAAACTCTACAAAATTCTCCCAGATTTCCAAGTAGTCCAAGAAAGGGTCTGTATTGTGGTAATCTAAAGGCTAAACAGTCATTATTGCTCAATTTAACTCATCTCGTTGTTTGCTTTACATACAAATTGAGCCAACTGAGGCTTTAAGTTGAAAAAATAATCACTGAAACATTGCTGCTTTTCCTGTAAATCAACTCGCTGGGACAGAACAGGAAGTGAAAGCATCAAAGTGTGAATATTATCTCTGAAGAGGAAAAAGCATTTACTTCCACCGAACTGAAGGCTGCTTAGAGAAAATATAGATCTTCTGCTTCTGTCTAGCCAATACTTTCTAACAGCACCTTCTGGGTGTTCATATTTTCTCATATACTGAGAGGAACAGAAATTACCTTTTCTGCCTGGTTCCAGATTTCTGGCTCTCCCAGAAACTTCTCTGGTCTTGTAGAAAGGTTGAGTTTGAAAGTGAAGCCAAACACTTCATAAACTGTACGTAGGAAGTCTAGGCAGCCTTTAATCTCCTCTTCAATCTGGGGTCCACAATAACAGAACATTAATATTTGAAAACATAAATTTAGTAAAACATTATGTTTATACAAGCGTTAACAGTTTAATGTTTATATTCTTAGCTTTATTCTTTTTTACTTGCATGTCTTTTATGGTTACTAAGCTTTTATCTCTGTTTTTGTGTTTTGACCCCAATTTAGTACAAACATGACAATGTTACTGTATACCAAAAACTACATAAATTTAAATTATTATCTAATTATGTAGGAAGCATAGATTCATCCTGTCTTTGTCGGTAATATATCTACGATACAAAGTCCAGTGCATTTTAATAGGTGCACATCAGGTATACCGGTTAAGCCATTAAGATACAACAGTTACATTTTTCTCAGTATCAAAGCAAAAAGAAGTTGGCTAAAATTCCCATTTTCAATAAAATTTGGTGTCCTAGATGGAAAAATTTTATTTTATTTTTTTTCCACTCATTATCTAGGGTCTGTTTGCAATGAACCCAAAGCAGAAACACATGTACACTTTTTAATGACTTGCTATATTATCACATATTTTCCTAAAATCGAGCACCCTGGGCCTAAAGGCTTTACGATCTTTGTGTCTTTTCCAGCCCTCTTTCACAATACACAATCACGAGCAAACTGGCTGTGTATTGCCGCATCTTCATATATGAATCTGCTAATGAATAAAATTGCTTCACTTTTTGAACTTTTGGTCTCTTTAATTGATACTCGAATTGATTCGGGGCAATAACCTTGTTTCCAAACTGTTAACCATGGAGCAGAAGAATTTGGAGTTTTTCTATGTGAATATGACAAACAATTCATCATTAATAACACGTTTGTTGTGCCAGAAAGTGTTGTACTAAAAGTTTGACATCCTGCAAACAAACACTGTGTGCTTTTACACCCAGCGTTTTTATTGTGTTCCCCTGGAAAGCTGACTCATGTTGTAGTTTTACCAAATTAAAAACTAAATCTTTACCCACAAGAAGCAAATAAGATCTGAAATGCAGAAGTGTTGTGATGAAAATACAACACTTAACACAACTGCAACACACTGGCATCGCAGTTTTACTTCTGACAATTAAAACAAGGTTAAATATGAAGCAGCAGAACCAGGAATAAATTCATATTCCTTGTCCAAACGCTGCACATTCATTATTAACACAGCACAACCCGACACATGAGCTGTAGAAATTTAAAATTATTTCAGAACAGCATCATTTATTTTCCAACTTGTACTCTTTAACCTCAGCAGACAGCGCCTCAGGTAACGTCACTCTGTCAAATTATTAGCCACAAACAGCTTTTCTTCCTCCAGAAATGAGTGTTTTTGTAAGAGAGTCCTGACCTGGTCTATTGAGCAGAAGATATGCGCGTCGTCCTGCTGGAAGCGGCGGACTCGCGTGAGACCAGTCAGGGCTCCAGACAACTCGTTTCTGTGCAGGACGCCAAAGTCGGCCATGCGGAGAGGAAGCTCTCTCCAGGAGCGAGGACGGTGATCAAACATCAGGCTAGGTCCAAACAGAGACGGGGAAAAAAACGTGTGAAAACACAATGCGACTTCAATCTAAAGTTACGACAAAAACACTGATTCAAAACAACATTGAGAGTAAATGCAAGATTTGATGCAACTGATAAAACAATGTAAAAGTTATTTTGTTTGATGATGTGATTTACTAAGAAGCGATAAGAGACTGGAGCAGTAAATAAACATATGAAAGATATTAAAACAGAGATCCAAATTGTTACTTCTATTTATCCTGCAACTCAGCATTCAGCAAGAAACAGAAATGGGACATTTTCCATCTGAAAACACTACAAGGCCTTAAAGCCATTCCAATTTTAGACATGCTGGTTGAAAATCTGCTGCAGCGACAGTTTGTCACAATAAGATGCAGAGCTAAACATTGTATCACAGCTATTTTGCATGATGAAGGTACTTCATTTCATGCAGGAGGAAAACAAGATCATTTGTCTCATTTACAGGGTGTTTTCATTTACCATTAATGTTCATTTTTCCCCTGGCTGCCAGACTAAATTATACAATTTCTTGTAAGAAAATGCCTAGGTCTCACCAGTGCCCAGGGCAGTTCATTGGTTTGAGTGCAAAGGTCTCCTTCTCTGCCTCAAAAGAGAACATGTTCTCGCTGTAGTGCTGCCAGTGGCCCGAAGTCATCCACAGTTTGCTGTTGTAGATGTTGGGAGTCACTACTTCCTGGAAACCCCTCTTCCTATATTCGCTCTGCGAAGGACAAGTCAAAGTATTCCTTATAAGATACATGGCGCCTTTGAAGGACATTCAAAGGTGCAGATAGTGCAGAAAAAATCTGCACTATAAATAAAGTCCTGAACAGTCTTCTGTCACAGGGAAGGACTTCTGCTAACAAATAGCACCTTCCACATCTGATAACAGATAGTGTAAAAAAAATCAATAAACTCAACTCGTATTTTATATTAGTAACATTATAGAAAATCTAATTTCTGTGGAAAAAAAGACATCTCTCACTGAGATTTACCTGTACTAATAAAGGTGAAATAAAAAAAACCTCCAGTTTTACAGGAAAAAGTTAAAATAAGTACATTTAAATAAATTTCATAACATGCAAAAGATAAGGGTGGAACATTTTAGAAAATCCAATCCTTAATTAAATTATATTTATTGCCCTAGTGTAAGTATAAACCATTCTTATAAAACAAAAAACATCTTCCACAATATTTGTGACTCCTAAAAAATAAATGCTACAGGCCTTTTTTGCTTTATTTGGACTTTTCTTTTGATAGGAACCTCAAAATCTATAATCAGTAATCATTGACATCCTGTTTCCCTGGTGTGTAATTATGAGGTAACACAGCAGTTGGCCTTTCGTTTTCAAGATGGGAGAGCCAAGAGGACATATCATATAAATTAAGAAATGGTTACAATAAATGAGCTAAAACTAGGCTAAAACTGCACAGATCTACAATCGTATCAGCATTTAGTCAAACTCTGACTAAATGCTTAAAAACAGTTTTTCTAGCATCTCATTAGAAAAACACTAGCTAAGAGCGGCATCTTGAATTAATCATAACACTACTTTAGGTTTTAGCAGAGTTGCAAATAATTGTGGAAGGAACTATACCTTCAATTTTGTTTATAAAGGAAATTAGAAACAATAAATTAAAAGTGCAATTGCTTTTTTGTTGCTTTAAAACTGCTTAACTCCTTGAAATCTGATCTGCCAAATTCACATGGGAGGATTTATACTGATTATTGCATCTCATTCTTGTGTTAATACATCTTGGCTTGCTTTGTCTACTTGGGTGTTACACTTCAAAATCTAGCCATGAAAGAGCTTTCACAATAAAATCTTGGGCAACTGATGGGATTTTTTTCACCATTAAAGTATTTGACTGACTGATTACTATATTTGACAGAGGTGGAGTTTAAGCTTGTGCAGACAGGGCTTCTTTATGAAACCCAATTTTGTTTCTCAAAGTCGCCTCTGTCAGAAATCCATTTTGTTACATTAAGGTGAAATTGCTTAAAGTGTTTTTTTCTTAGTGAGTGCACACTCTGAGAATCAAGATTTGAAAAGCAATTTCTCACCCTTTACGATATAGAGAAATAACTTTTCTTCAATGCCATCAAATGAATCTGATTTACATGTTTTGATTTATTTTACAAAGGGTTAGTTCACTTCTGGCAAGGGTATCTGACTTACAAACTTTAGTTTGATTTGCAGTTGTCTAACAAAGTGAAAAGCAGGAATTATATTTGGACTGAAACAGGAAGTTTGAAATGAACAATAGGAAAAAGCAAAATGTTTAATTTGAGGATTTTACAACTGTGCTTGTTATCTGAACAGAAGGTAATGTAAAACAGTTCAAGTAAAACTGCATGTTGATGATAAGGATGGCGGAGAAATGTCTGACTTTATATTGAAGAATTAAGTCTTCAGGAGCTGTTCTAGTAGATGGTCCTGAGTTTTAAAACTGACATTTAAAATTTTTCACTACCAAATTAAAGAGTGTTTATGTAAAATTCTGAAGAATCCAACATTAGACTAATTAGCAGGCTAATCAATTTCCAGAGAGGTAGAAATAATTAAACCTGTTCAAGAAAATTCATGAAATTAAAAAGTATACATGTATATAACTTTTTTTATGTATTACCCGTACAACTTTAAGTGAAGCTGTTTTTGGTTATTTCATTTATTTCTGTTTTTGAATAGCATAACTTTTGCTATAATATCTGTATTACCTGAAAAATATTATACTCCAGCAATGCACCATTGTGTTTATTTCTGATTTCAACTTGTGTATTTTAACACTAAGAGTAATAACAAATGTATTTTCGAACAGAAAAGTTACACTCGACATAATCCGTTTGACAGTTTTCCAGCAGACAGTGGCAGCCACTAATTGCTGAAAAAGTATTGATGCACATTCATTGAATCTTGAGTGGGAAACAAATGTGTGGTTGGGTTGAAAAAAGGTGTACAAGTGACTGAGATAACCACTGCCTTGATTGAGAAGCAAAGCCTATTCATGAGTTTTGGGGACATTTACACGGTATGGACTCCAGTTGAACACAGAGCTCCACGAGTAAACACACAACATATCAAGGCTGCACTACGTTCCTGTGTTGAGTAACTCTGCACAAATACAATATTTGGAGAGTTTTACTCTTGAGCTAAGACAAAAAGGACTGAAAGGCTGTTTAGCTGTTAAAAGTCTCTTTTTGAAATTAAAGTGAATTTTGAATTACAGGTCCCAGAGTCTGAAAGAAAAGTGAAGAGGATGAAAATAAGTGTTAAGTTTCTACAGCCTGTGACAATTTAGGATGCCATCAGTTCATGTTGGTTCACTGTGAAAATGAAATATAGCATTTTGTGTTTAATTAACCAGCATAATATACAAGTCTATTTCTGAACCAAGTTTAATAATGTAATTTGTGAAGATGCATATTTATGTGATCAGCTGCACAATTAAAAGAGAAAAATATATTAGCATGGAAAAAAACACTTGCCATATCCTAACGTATCAATTATTTAGAGAAATCAAAATTTATTAATTAGCCATCTATGACAAAAAAGAATGTCTTAAGTTACATATTTTTTTATGTTGCTTTTTACGTTGTTCTAAAAGAACAGCTTTGTAAACTGCATGTTTATTATCAAAGCATGTGTATGCAATATAAATAAGGCAGAAAATAGAGAAAATAATGTGTGTGTTAAATATTGAATCCTACTGTACTTCTGCATTTTCTACTTTTGTAAAGAACAAGTGGAGCTTACTCTGATCATTTCATTCTCTTCAGATTTTCCTGCGAAACTAAACTTTCTGCCTCAAACCTTGGACTTTTCCTCTCAAAGCTTGGAGCGAGATCAAAGCAATTATACACTGTGGGCCTGTCGGCTCGAACTCACTCTGATGAACTCAATCAGTGCGTTGTAGATGAAGGCCCCTTTAGGCAGGAAGAAGCAGCTCCCTGGACTCAGTTCATGGAAGAAGAACAGTTCCTGCTCCTGAATTAAAAAAAAAGAAAAGGTCTGTTAAAGTGATGGGAAATTTAAATGGGCAATACCAAGGTCAAACTAGTTTTTCTTTCACATAATGCAACACCTCATTATATACCAATCCTGGTCTGCATTTGTGTTCCTGTTTGACTTGTTTTTCCATAAGCATGATTACATGGAGCAGACAGACATAAGAACACACGCCCTGTAGCTACAATTGCTTAACAGATCTAAATATAACTCCTTTATTTCTTCTAGCATCAACATTGTTTCATCGGAAAAGTTACATCATAAATTTAGCAATTCATAGTCTGATACATAAATAAAAAATATGAAATCAGTTGTACTACCAGCAACAGCATAATCAACACTATTTTTTAAGCATTCACAAATACAACCAGGAAAATTGGATTATAATAAACAATTTCACAGTCATTTTTAAAGAAGGTTTGCCCAGTCAAATAAATTATTTTGTTAAAAAACGATATTCAAGTAGACTGAATAGCAGTAGACCCATAAATAACCATTTTTAACATATTCAACCCTTCAGAATACACAATGATTTTACTCTCTTTCTAGCCAAAACTGCTTTTGTATTTCAGCTCCTACCCGGCCCAGTTTGCGGTGATCTCTGTTCTTGGCTTCCTCCTGAAACTTCTCCCACTCTTTCAGCATTTTGGGGTCAGGAAAGGAGATACCGTAGATCCTCTGGAGGGTTTCCATGTCTGCTTTTCCCTCCCAGTAGGTAGAAGAATTCTAGCACAACAAAAAAAACAGGGAGAGGATATAAAACTTCACCGTTCTCCAGAGTCCACCAAATCCCATGAGTGGTTCTGTTCCAGCAGTTGGAACAAACTAAATATAGTTGGTAGCAACAAATAGAGGCACACATAGTTTTTTATTCTTCTTTAAAAAAAATAAATAAAAAAAAGTAGACTAACCTTGTGGATTTTAAGGGCTTTGATCTTTCCAGTGTGTCTCACATGAGGACCCCGGCACAAATCAATTAGTGGACCACATCTGAAATGACAAGATATTTGTTAAAAAAAATACATATGAACATATTTTTTTTCTTTAAAATAAATAAATTGCACGTATAAAAATGTCTAAGTATCAGATATAAAGTACTGTATATATTACATGGGAAACCCATGAAGATTTCTTGTCTAATCTACAGAACCCAATATTCCCAATTCAGATGGCAGATATCACTGGTTTAGGTCATGTAGGTCAACAATGTGTATGTTAAGTTCTGGTGCAAAAAAATGTTTACAACAATTAAAATTTGGCTAACAAAATTCATGCGTTTGCAAAACAAATTTGCAAAAAATCTGAAAAAAAAAAGAATATTTACATCATCCAGCTTTGGACTCACCTGTAAACGGTGGTGGTGGGAGTGGTGACTTTCTCGTTCAGAATGCGGCACTTAAACTTGTTGTACTTTAAAAGAACATTATAGGGTTAATAATTATTCAGAATTTTTTTTGTATTTACATGTGTATCTATTGCCTTACCTTAAACATGTCCAAAAGAGTTTCTTTCTTTATCTCCAGCCTTTCAAACGGCTGCTTCTCCTTGATGATTTTCTTGCAAAGGCTCTCCAGACAGGGAAAGTCATTACTTGATACACCCCTGTTAAAAAACAATATTATTATAAACAAAGAAACGTTATATTCTACTTAGTTTTCCTAATTAAATGTAATCTACCATGTAATCCAGTAAAATCTAATTAACTTTATGAGTATTTCCATGCACAACTTTTCAAATGTCCTAATTTTTATACCATTTTTAAGTTTATAGCACACATTTCTAGACTGCACTGGCTTTAAATATATAAATAATAATTAGATAATAATTAATTGTTTTGTTTAAAAAGGAATAATATTGGAAAATATAACCAGTTTGTAAGCTAAAAGCCCCAGACTCTATAAGAAGGTCAATGTCTCCACCAACAAAGTCATAACTTAGACAAAGCAAAAACAAACACTACAGGTCCTTGGCTTTAGCCCTTCAGCAATGTCAAAATATCCTTAGACCAACTGTCTCCAGTAGGACCATTAGCATAAACTGACTTCATTATGCGGGTTGCAGAATTATTTGGAAAACATCATTGAAGCAGGAAGAAAAGCAGTTGTAACAAAAAATAAATAAATAAATGAATAAATAAAATAAAGTCAATGAAAAGATTATTCACCAGTAAACTGTTAACACATTAAAGCTAAACTGAAACACACCCAAGAAAATCCGGCTCAACTACCTGAACCATTCAACAAACTACCTGTATTCTGAGGTATGTTAGTCACCAATCTCATCGAACCGGCTAGACACACGTTACACCCAAAAGACTCTCACTAAGACCAAAACTACTTGACAAAATTGAACCCAAAACCTGAGCAACTCACTCATTGTTATCCAGAAACATGTCGTAGTAGAAGCCGTTCTCAATCGGAGGTCCGTAGCAGAGGCAGCCTCCGTACACACGCTCCATGGCTTCTCCAAGGATGTGGGCACTGGAATGCCAGTAAACCTAAAATGTCATCATAAAATGTCAGCCAGTTAAATACTAAATGCAAAAAATATATATTTCTTATATTACTGATGAACATATGAAGGCAAATCAAAATGATGTGATAAAGAATGTGTATTTTTCAAATTTAATTTCTCAACATTATAAAATATGTTTTACAAAACAGCAAGATGTTTATTGTAGGAAAAAAATTCCTAAGGTTTTAAAAGTAGCTTTTGAATGATGTCATTAATCTGACTGGATTGCCAAACTTCATGTTTGAACAATGTTATTCTGGTGCTTATTAAGATTGCAGTAAAGACATTTTGGATTATTAAAACTCTGAAAGAGCACAACTTCTTGCCAATAATTACAATACAAATATTTTTCAACAATGATCTGCATTGTTGCACCATTATGCAATTTTAGGGGAAATCACTGATCAAACAGTTTTGTTTGACATTAATGGATGCTGTTAAAATTGAATCATTAGCAAAGTAATTCATTTGAAAAATATTAAAATAGTTACTTATTGTTACAACTATGATTTTATCCTTAGATACATCTAGCAAAATAATTGCCAGAAGTCTTACTACATGTACAAGAAAAAAGAGTTTAGAAGATACCAACAAATAAGACTGTAAATATGTCCAAATTACTCCCACATAAATAATTCTGGTTCAGACAGAATCAAGAAAACTGATGGGTTTGTTGTACTCATAACCATATGCAGAAATTTGATAAGCATCAGTTTCTACAAGTTCTCCAAAAACAGGACCATGGAAGATTTAAACTTACAGCTTGAGCTTCATCATCATCAAACTTGAGCAACTGAAGGCTGCAGTCACCCTCCAAAGGTCTGTCAAGGTCCCACACACTGTTGTTTACTTTGGCAATCACTGTGTTGTCAGCAAGGCCTTGGCTGCACCGTAAAACATAAAATATTCCACATCAAAGTAAAGAACAGGAACATATCAACTGGGGAATGGCTCCTATAGAAATCCCTTTTAAACTCTGCTGATAATGGCAGGTAAAAAATGAAAGCTCCAGCTCCCTTTGGTCACAGGGTGTTACTAATTACATTTTCTACTTAGAAATATCTACTGCAAGCAATTAAAGTAATTAAACCATGGATTTTTTAATACACAAAATTATACTTAGAAACAATTTATGCAATAATATATGCAACATAAGCATTATAAATGATATTGTCAAGTTGGTGAGCTTTTGTTTTACAAAGCTATATTTTGGGGTATATTAACAAGCAGCTAGAGAAAACAAGCTTTCCCTTAGAGTCCATTGTGTGCTTCTTAATTTCCTATAAAAATACTGAATTTTAAAGTGTACCGTATATAAATACATCAGAGACACAATGTTTGGTTTGTGGAGATTTTTTGATATCTAGAAATATACTCTATATCGAATCATTGATTAAGATAACCAAAGAATACCAAACACACAACATTTTTTTATCTAGTTTTTTTTTTTTTTTACTTTCTTGTGGCCAGGTGATTTAAATAACTTATTAATAAAACAACCACAAGACTGGCTGGTGGCAACTTCTGTTTTTAATAATACAAGTGATGTGGATTACTTAAAGGAGAGCAACAATAATCACATGTTAAATAACACATCACAGTTCAGCTTTAGGCAATCAAATTTTGGCAGCCCCCTTTTTTATTTGCTTCATTCCAATTAACTGTAATACCACTATCATTACAGCAGAGCCATCATTACGCTGACCTGATTCCACAGGCCACTTGGTACGGTGTGGTCTTCCAGGACTCCGCCTCCACCACCTTCCCATCAGGCAGGGTCACCTTGATAGGCTTGCTATCCGTCGCAGCTCTCTCTGCAATCAGAGCGTCGTGCTCGGCTTTCAGCTTTGCATACAAAGTGAGACGCTCGTCGATGTACTGGGGCGGTGGTGACAACTGTGGGGGAAACGCAGGCTGTAAATACAAGGACTGGCAACAGTTAATAGGCTAGCAGTGTTTAATATATGCACTAGGTTAAACGGAACAGCCGACCTGCTTCCCTTCAAAACAAAAACTGGTGATCGTTTGGGTGACTCACCACATAAGACATGAGGCTTTAAGGGATTTTACCAACAAAAAAAGGGAAAAAGAAATAAAAACAATCACAGAAATTAAAAATAGTCAATACTTAAAAGCTAAGTGTGGAAAATCTTTGACTTGTCATATATATATATATATATATATATATCTCTACCTATATACATTTCGCAATAAAGCCCTATGTAAAAAAAAATACAATATTGTATGATCTTTGCCAAGGAAGGTAGTTTTGTCTAGTAGACACACATATGGTTGTACATGAGGAATGTAAGGTTGTACATTTGTGAGTTATTATTTCACATTTGTGAAATAATGTATGGCATTTGAACAAAAGTTGAGACCCATTCATTAAAATAATTTACTACTAATTTTCAAAACTGGTTTTAAACATGCTGTATATGGTGTCCAATCCTGAAACAAGCAAAATTAAGAATCATTCTAAATTATTCCAACTGCATTTATCTAAACTGAAAGTTTTTGTAGAATAATTGTGAATGTATAGGTTTAAGATAAATTAAAATAAATAAATAAATAAATAAATGTGTGGTTGTGTGGGATGGTTATGGATACCATATTCTTTAGCACAGCCAGAACCAAAGCAAAACAATTACTGATTGAGCTAAAAGATAATCAGATAGGTGCTCAGGAGAAATTTTGTAACTTCAAAAAACTTCAAAAAATTCAAATAAATGCTGAACTTTAGATTTCTTAAAATGAATCACTTTTCTATCAGGTAGTTATTTCCATCGAAGCTTGTCCATGTTGGGAGCCCGTTTTACAGTCTAGTCCAACCTGTTTTGTATGCAATGATTGTTTTGCAGATAGATCATCTTAAGCAAACCCAGGCCAAGATCCTGTTCAGATCTGGAGTTAAACATCCAGGCAGATTCCGATACAAGATGACAACTTTAAGCATAACTGTTTACACCCAGTTTTAAAATTCTCTAACCTGAATGACCAGATCCCAGTTTGTAATTCCTCTGTGAAAATGCCAATCACCTAAGTTAGAGTACCATTCAGGACAAAATGAATTTATTAGAGAAATCAACTGTTTTTCCACACAACGCTGGGCATATAACTTAAAGAAGTTGAATAATCCAGGTGAATATACAACACACTACTGTACAGTTAGAGATTTTCAAAAACAAATATTACACAGCCTAGAAAACCTACTCACACATCCTGCAACCTGTAATCCACCAACAAATATAATTCCCCCAAAAATCTCTCTCAGAAAACAGGATTTCGACAAAGAACTTATCTTATGCATAATGGAAATCAGTATTTCATTTCAATAACAGTGCTCATAAAATACAGTTTATAACAAGAAGTCAATTTCGCTTCTTGAGATGAGTAACATTGATTAGTGGTCATTCATTGAACCTCAGCAGGTTCAATAAATCAGTGACTCAGTGATGTTAAGTGTCACCTTAAAACAATGAGTATTTCAAATAAATAAATACTTGTTAATCAACATTGTCTTATGCCGTCAGGTCAAGAAACCCATATGATGTTTAACTCACCTCAGTTTTGCCTTCGGAGTCCCCAGAAACATTTTTGATGTTTTTCTTCCCTCCATTCTTACTGGCTGTACTTGACTCCTGTCCAAATACCACAAGGATGAAAGTGATAATAATGACATGTGGTCACAACTGGGACAATATCTATTCTGTTTTTCTATCTATATTTAAAATGCATATCGAGGCCATAGACAGATGCAATGTTAATCTCGTAACAAATTATATCTTTTGTTAGTTATTGACAACCACATGGAAATCAAACAAAAAAGTGTCAAATTAATTACAGAACACAATAATACTCGGTTGTTTGTTATCCACAGGTCACCAAATCCTTGACGCGTATCAGTCTATAATGAAACCTTTGTTAAATGAAATAAACATTTAGGTATTGGATGCAAACCGATTTATACTGTGAATATACCCAGAACAATCTCCACAAAACGTTGAAAATTTATTACACACTAAATAATGTTTCAAATGACAGTGAAATAAACAATTATTCACATTTTTAACAGAGTTTGCCTGTTTTACGAACCCATGCAAACAGACGACCCACGAGTACCTGAAAGTTACTTCTAGCAACTCACCATGAAACATTTAAACACAAACTAAACGTTTGTTAAAAAGTTAGTAGAAGACATTATCTTCCAGACATTATTCCAATGACATTATCACAAAGAATTCACTTACAAGTCAGCTAGCCGAAGCGTTAGCGCCACATTGCAAAGAGCTAAATGACAGCATGCATCTTACCACACGCTAGGCTAGCTTCTAGTTGGCTTTCAACAGTATATTTATCCCGATATAAAAATAAAATGATCACCTTTATGCTGCCGTCCACTTGCAATTCATTCATTTCCTCTACCAAAGTCTGCTCAGCCATAACAAATCAAGAACGAGCCCACATTCAGAGCTAAGTTGTGCTATATGAAGTGAACTGTGTGCAGCAGGAAAACCGGGTGATGACATTTCCGGGATATTCTGATGCAACATTACAGATTGGGCGGAGCTTATTTGACATGAAAATAAATTTGTAAAACTCCTAAACAATTTTTGTCACGTTAAGGTCTTACGACAACAATTAGATTTAAAATTAAACTAAAGTTTAAAGTGTGGCTGAAACAGATGGTTTACGGTGTCTCAGTAGTACACAACATAAAACTGGCTGTGGAGCGCCTTAGTGACATCTTCCATCTAGCACTAAAAGTCTGGGGTCAGGAAAAAGGCATCTAACATCTTTGCAAACCCCATAGACTCTACCAAAACTATTTCCTTCAGAATGATGTTTCCTGATGCTATTTGCCAATTTGAGCCACCACAGAAACAGTTTCTTTCCTACGGCTGTTTCACAATGAGCGGCTTACATCCAGAATTCTAACTCTAATGTGAAGACACAAGCATTTGTTTCTCTTTCACATCAACCTTTTTCTTTATTTTCTAATCTATAAAAACTTGGCAGAAACATTTACATGTTCTTTTATCCTTATTTTACTCTGCCTAAAATGTATCTATTTGTACTGAATGTCTGTACAATGGAAGCACTTATAATCCAAAGTCAAATTTCTTGTTTGTGCACATTGTATTGGCCAATAGAGACATTTGTATTATATTATATTATATTATATTATATTATATTATATTATATTATATTATCAATCTTAATCACTGGAATTAGTTTGGTTTTATAAAGCCCGCCCCATGGGAATTTGGTCACTTATCATCATAAAGATAAAACTTGTCAAGAGCTCGTTAAGAATTCCTTCAAGCAACAAATATACAAGCTGCCTTAAAAATGCAGTTTTCTGCTTCAAAGTGAGTTTAAATCACTTATATAAATATATATACTTCATAATTGACATGAGAAGACCATCAAAAATGTAATAGTATTTGATATTTTATCATTTTCAAAGGTGCATTGTGTTTAAATTTCAACCACCTGAGCCAAACTGTCCTCTTCAGTAGAAAGCAATTGAGCTGAATGTTCAGGAATAACACATCAATTGCCAAGACTAAAGTCTATTATTTACTGGAAGATGCTGGGAAACCTGTTTTGATATTGATGGCATAGTCAGTTTAACATCAAAATGTATTGAGCAGATGCCAGAAATCTATAGAAGCCCGTATGAACAAGTGAATATTCCCTACTGAAAAGTTTGAGGGTGTGACAAGACAACAATTGGGGTACTTAACCAAAATTGGAAAACGTGTGTTTGTCTCAAGGTGGTACTAGGAAACCTAAAAAACAGCTGTACCAGCTGTTAAGCATAGTTACATCAGGGGTGTTTCATGGAGTTTTGCACAAAGTTGGTGAAATTATAAAGACGGAGGTGAATGTGGAAATAGTTAAAACTAACCTTAGATCAAGAATTAGAAAGTTACAACCCAGACACAATAACCACAAACACATATAAAATTGGTTTGGAATAAGTAAAGCAGGGAAAGATTAAGTTTGTGGAATGAACCTGACTTGAACACTTTTGAAAATCAATTCACTAGTCTTAAAAGCCAGATATATGCAAAGAAAACCAACCAATAACCTGTAACTATTCTGCTAGAATATGGTGGTCTACTGAGATAGAAGCTTATCGGTGGTATTAAAATCAAGCTTTCTCTACACACTGCTGAGTTTCATCTAGCCAAAAATTAATGTACAAATCAAATGTGTGTCTGTTTGTGGAAGAGTGTCTCTGTATGTGTAATTTTGATGTGATATGGACTGTGAAAATCAACAATATTCAAATTCAGGAGCATTTAAGGGAGGTAGGAGGTGTAAGGCACCCAAGTGTCACATCAGAGCATATCAGAAACTGCCACTGCTCATAGAATACCTTTTAAGAAAAGTGGAATGCCTTGCTTCAGCAGACAATAATTTGACGTGTGAATATCAAGGGACCTTGTTAATTTTTATTTGATGCTCAAAGCTGCAGCATTTAACTTAATTTTTTTTTTTTTTACATATTTGTTGAAACTGTCACTACGTCATTACAGTATGGCACGAGATAGGCAATCTGTGAAAAAATTGAGCTGGAGAAGATTGATCTTATCATAGATTATTTATTCCACAAGATAGTGTCACAAGATGGTGACAGTTTTAACAAATATGTAAAGAAACATATTTTTTATTAAAGTTACAATCTGCACCTTCAAGTCTACAAGGCATGTTATTGAGACATTGTCTTTTATAGCTGAATTGTTTAATATATTCGGTGTGAAAATCACTATTGCATGCTTCAACTTATATGTGCTGTACGTCCATGATAATATCATTACGGCATGAACATTTCCATTTTCCATAGAAGAGAGAAAACAATATTTATTATTAATGTCAATATTAACAAATGACAAAAAAAATATTTTTTAAAAAGCCAATTTTCCTGTTAGGTTGCACTAAATATTGACCTACATAAGATTTCTGCTGCCAACAAAACCCTTGAAGACATGACAATAGGAGCAGCATTATATCATTCTAAAATTAGACATAGAGTAAAGTCTGCTTCTGGTTCATTCTTTAGGGCAGCTGTTTTCCAAGTAGAATGTTGTTCAATCGATTCTCCCTGTAGCTATTTTTCATTTTACAAAATGAGTGGGTGTAACCTGGTGTAAACATGACCTGAAATATGGGAAATATGACATCTCACTGTGTGCAAATTGAGTCTCTGTCCTATTTTGAACTGAAAGTCTTTCTGTACTGACGTATGTTAAGTCCTTTTTACATACAAGCAAAAAGGCAGTGAAGAGAGCATATTTCAGTTTTTTGACTGTTTTTATTTATCGTGTGATTTGACATGAAAATGAAGATATTCATTCTGTAATTAGTTGAAAAACTCTAAAAGTAGGGAGAATTTGGGGAGGTCAAAGAAGAACATTCACTGCATATTTTCTCTGCTAATGATGGAAAATGAAAAACATGTCATCATTGCAATAATGGATTTGCCTTAATAGACTATTAAACAAATGTTTGCATTGTCTTCTATAGGTCATCTCTATATCCAGTTATTATGCTATGTTGTTATGTTATGTAAAAGCATTTCTTTCCAGCCAATTTGTGTTTTTAATTGCTTTTTAATATGATAGATACCTAATTATGTAAAACTTTAATTATACCAACATGCATTCATGTGTTGCTCATTTATTGTGGAGAGCAAGAGCACATTTTTAATCATTAAACAGATGTAGCAGTAAATAGTTCACACTCACAATTCATCATTATGAGACATTATTATTCTTTTTGCTGGATCAAATCATATCGTTGATTGCTTCACTGAGTATACAGAATAACTGAGGTCATGTCTGTCCTACATTTCCTTCTGCCGTGCTCGAAGGCGCCAGACTCCAGACAATATGTGCATCTCAATTAAAACAGAACGCTGGGTTTAAACTTGTGGCACTCTCCGAGGGAATAAAGAAGAAGCTCCTGCTGCTTGCCACGTTATCCTGCTGTTTCTTGGCTTGTTGTGAGGCGAGAAAAGTCTTGAATAATTAACCTTCAAGCGCTCAAAAAGTCATGCACCATATTTTATTTCTTGGCTGTGCTTAAAAGACTCCTGCTGTTGATATAGCTGATTTACACTGCTGAGTGCCTGTTTCTTCGGATAAGCAAAACAAACACTAAATTACAAACAATATATCATAAATAAATGATTAATGAAGGGGTATGTATTTTTAAATGCTAAATACAGATTTAATAGTAGTTATATAAAATATACTAAAATTCTGCTTTACAAAGTTCCCAGCATCTGAACTTTTTCATATTTTTCACTGTGACAAACGTCTGTATTTTGCCTTGACACTTTATACAAAAGACCAACATAAAGTTACATATAGCTCTGAAGTGAAAGACAGAGGATGAGTAAATAATTTCTAGTTAAGCCCTTTTAATCTTAAAATCCAGAGCAACCAGTATGTGCAGATCTTAAAATGCATAAAATCTATCTAAATATTAAAAAGGAATCAATCAATCATAAATAAAAAGTCAGAAAACAATTATGCCTAGTCAAAAGGAATCAAACATACCTTGCAAAACGAAATGTGTGGAACATATCTTGCACAGTACATCACCTTGAATACAACATGGTGGTAGCAGTATCATGCTGTGGGGATGCAGCATGATACCAGGACAGGTGGTCAGATTTCAAATAGGGTTCAGGTTTACCTTCCATCAAGACAACAACCCTAAACATTATACCAAATCTGCAATGGAGTGATTTAGATCCCAGCATATTTCTGTGTTACAAGGGCCTAATCAAAGTCCTGATCTACATCAACTGAGAATCTGTGGCATAATTAAAATTGATTTTCACCAATGCCCTTCAACCCAATTGACTGAGCTTAAGGTATTTTTGCAAGAAAAACTAGACAACAATCACCCTAACATAGAGAATAAATGTTTAAGTATACAGACATACTTCAAACACTTTCTGCTGAAATGGTAAAAAAATGTGGAAGTTTAGAACTATAACATTGGAGGAGAACATCTTCAACATACATATGAAAACTCTTTCGGAATTTTGTTTGTATAAAGAAGATATAAAAGTGAACACAGTCCACTTCACAATAATGGACAACGCAGTAGTTGTCAAGGCACCAACACTGATACCAAGAATCAGGTCACATTTACATTGCTTTTGAAATTAATTAAAACAAAAAACTAAAGGAAATAAGACCTACTCAATAGAAAATAGGTCTCTGGTTTAAAAATATATATCATATATAACAGGTAAAATACCTTGAGTAGATAAATAAAGCAGCACTCAGAGAGGATAAAAGACTGTGAGGAAATCTAAAATTGTTTATTCACACTGATAAAGCAGGAGTAGAAATAAGTAAATAACCAACTCAATAAAAGACTCCACAAAAGTTAATGTATTCCCAACCCTTTGATAATAAGTTTTATGTGTCTTGTCTTGCACAGTCCTTTCTGCTTTCTGTAGATATTTTTCTATATATTTGTGGCCATTAGGTGTCAGTAGTGAAGCCTTAAAAAGCTGCAGACCAAACAACAGCAGGTCTCGAATAGTGTCCTCAGCCTTCAGTTTTCACTCCCCCACAATGCAGCACCTGACATTGTCACCTCCCTCACAGAAGTTTTGATAGCAGCAGAATTTGTCAACAGGCATCTCTGGAGACAACAGCCACCAGCTCCAGCTCTTCTCTCCTCGCTCAACAGTCAGAGGAAATTACAGAAGCAAATATATGATGGGATTTGGTCCAAATGCATCATGAATATTTTATGCAATGATCACATCCTTTTTCAAGTGCAGTCTGTGAAGCCATTGTTTGCAGTTATTGTGTGTATTACATGAAACAATATTTCAAATGAAAGGGATTTGTAGATGTTAGGGAATTCCTTGTGCAACAACCTTTCTCATTTTTCACTCAAGGGTAGTCCGATCTGCAAAACAATGGATGGATGATGCAAGAAAGATGTAAAATCTGGAGATGAAGAGAATAAAAGGAAGTGATGAGATTGGCTGCTGGAGGAAGGAGCAGAGAGTGAAGAATATCTTGTTAGGATCACCAAATGCCTCAAAGCAATTTTGAAAGTAACAGAAGTCAGAAAATAATAGCATTCTTACAGCCAAGACCAAAGAAGTAACTGTGTCTGTCTTCCTAGGGCAAACTACACTATGAAGAATCCCTGGCACTCAACTGGCCTCTGTGATGGGAAATGATGACACCAGGTCAAAGACAAGGGCGCATAGTTCACCCCAAACAGGCAGACAACCATCTGCTCCAAAATCCATGAGGAGACCTTGCTCCAAGCTTCTTGTCAGAGCTGCTATGTTTCTTTCAATGACTATCTAAACACTGTTGACTGTGTACACATTGGTGTTTACCCAGAACTTAAATTAAGTTGGTTCACCCTGTCCATAAGGTTCTGTTCACTTTGGATTAAAGAAACCAGGTGCAAAGATTTCAAGGGCAGTAGGGGATTAGACAAGAGTTTTTAGAGAGTGGTATGCTGCTGTGTATTAGCCCTTACATATGAATTTTAGTCAATCCTATTAGTTTGGAAAATGTAATTTTTAATAATTCCAAAAAACATAAACTGCTTCTATGTTATCATATCATATTTAAACATTTTGATTAGAATGTCAACCATTTCTTAGTCATTGTGTGTATGAATAAATATCTTAACTAAAAACCAAATAACTATCAGAACATTTTTGCTTAAAAAAGTGTAAGTGTGCAAGGATCTGCTTTAGCTAGTTTAACCAAATCATTAATGTTAATGTCAAACTTGCTGGCAGTGTGAGCTTCTTAATGAACAGCAAAGGTTAACCTGTGTTGCCAGGGGAAATGCTTAAAGGGTGGTTAGAATGAATTGAATCCAATTTAGTGGTGGTTTGCGTCTTTTTCATCAACCCATTCCTTTTTTAGTTTCTTTTAAACATTATAAAATAAACCAGATGCTTTTATGAAAGATAAAGCGAAGGTGCTTTTCTTTCATGATTCTCCTGACTAGGAAGATGTGTTTGTTATGACAGAAGGGATCTACAGGGTGTTTCGTATTTAGTTCTCTTTGCTATTTCTTGGTTTTTTAGTTTTGAACGGATTCATTTTGTACCTAGTTTTTAGGGTAATCAAAGAAGCTTGGAAATGTAGTACACAAGGGATAATTTGTACCCACTTTGACAATCAAAAAATGAAAGTAATTTACAATAGAGAAATCATAATGTGCTTTGTAACAGGGCCAAGAAAAGGTCACATACAGTGCTGTGAAGAACTACTTTACCCCTGAGAACTTCTGTCGATTTTTTAAATGTATTGTAGTGTTTCAGATCATCAAACACATTTTAATATGTAGGTATATATAGCAGCATCTTAAAAATTATAGCAGTTTCTTCCAGCTCATTGATCTGCATTTAACAAACTTAAATATGCCTTAAGTGTCTTTAAGATATTTAATGTGTTGTGGAAAGTTTTTAACCTTGTTTTCCCTCTGTCTGGTCGTTTTCTCCGCACCCAGTGAGTCACCTACTTTGTGGTCTTAATAAAAATTGAAATGCTGTCCGTGAAGGTATGAAATAATGTATTCTACAATGTTGCTCCTTGCTAAATTCAGAGAAGCATAATAAACAGTGCTGCAGAGCACATCCTTGCCTTGCTTTGAATTTCAGAATCCCTTTAAGTCTGACATAAGTTAAAATGTTTTCTGCACTCTTACAAGAAAATGTAAAACATTTAAAATGTGCTTTCCTTTTCATTTAAAACTGCCTATTGAGTGGCAAGTAATCTAATGTTTTTGTACTTGGCAACCTCATGCTACTCAGAAATCTGGAAGTGGGAGTAAAACGTATGTGCATTCATGTGAACCTTGTTTTTCTTCTTAAATCAAAGACATGCCATAACACAGAAAGAAAATTGAATTTGAAATATAAAAACAGATGCTTATAAACTGACAAAAATGCATTTCATATTTAGCTATAGATCAATTAATTCAAGGTGACAGCTCTACATTATTATAAGAAAGTACTCTCATCTGTTCACTGTTTTCATTTCCTTCTGGATAATTATTGGGAGTTCTTCATTCGAGTATGAATGCAAGTAACACACTTAAAGACGGTTCATCTGATCTCCATCAACTTTATGCTGCTTACACATCAACACCAATTGCATCGGATCCGCATTCACACATAGAGGTTTGTTTCTGGGTCGTCAGCCTCCCTGAGCTGAGCTTCCTGCGGAGCCTCTGGTTCACACAGAGGTTCTCGCTTTGAGTTGAAATTCAAATGCTGATGCACATGAAAGAGGTGTGACAGCAGTCAAATAAAGCACAATAAACAGGGGAAAAAATATTTTTTTCTCGGTAAGAAAAAAGAAAGAAATACTCCCATCTAGGTTCAAGTACTGAGCTCTATATTTTTTTTATTCAAATCATTTCCTGCTTTACGGTCATGTGAAATGAAGATATAAAATTGCTCGTGTAAAGCCAACCAAATCATTTGGATCTAAAGACTTGAAATGGCACCTGGTAATGTTGAACTAAAGTGCCTTGCAAGAAGGTTCATACTGCTTGAATAAATTTTTTTTGTTGCAACATTACATCAGCCAAATCAATGTATTTCATTAGGATTTTATGTGATAGATGTGATCTTAACATTCTGTTTACTCTCTTTGTCCTACGGGTCAAAAATGACAAAACCCCAAAATAAAGCAAATTAATTCAATTTTGAATCCAAAATCTATTTGGCATGATGAAACAATCTGTTATTTATCAATTCAACTCAATTTAATAAATTTTGTATCATGTATTTTTGTTATACAATACAAAAAGACGATCAACAGTATTTTATTTTTAACCACAAACCAAGTGTTGTGGCAGTTTTCCTTTACACAGTAAAAGTTTATTATTGTAATTATATAAATGTGAAGTTATTACTTCTGAATTAATTATACTGGAAGGGAACAAAAAGTCAACAATTTGAAACTTTTTTGTCAATGGTTCATTCTTTCATATTTTCTTAGGAAGTGAATTATAAGAATACCTCTCATAACACAAGAAAACAAAATGTTGCTTGATTTTGTGAACAATTTAACATCAGCTCTTATGTTGTGTCTCATAATTATATGAGACATTCAACACAAGATGAATAACATCTTCTGTTCAACATATAAGATGCTTTCATGATGAACATCTTCAACATAAGACGAATATCATCCTATCCTTCGTACCCTGCGTTGACCATAAGATGAAAAAAATCCCACATTGAACACAAAATGTTCAACACAAGACATTCAATCATGAAGATTTTCTTCACCATATGAAGACGCTGCTACTTTGAACATCTCCAGAACGAGAATTTGTTCAACATAAGATGTTCAACTTCTTATGCTCAAGATCCCATGTAGGACAGTACAGTATGTGCAAACATTCAATGTAGCACCTGTTGGGCAGTGAAACATCTACTCATGGCTTCAACAAGGAACCATCTAGGGGTACTCAGATTCAGCATACCTTCATGTCCTCTATACCTAATTTG
This sequence comes from Xiphophorus couchianus, assembly GCF_001444195.1. Lineage (NCBI taxonomy): Eukaryota > Metazoa > Chordata > Actinopteri > Cyprinodontiformes > Poeciliidae > Xiphophorus > Xiphophorus couchianus. The sequence goes on from NC_040239.1 coordinate 8,439,469, forward strand.
TTTTTATTATGTCTGAGATTGTTTTCTGTTGTGTTTGGGAGCTTGATGCGAGGGGTTAGCTGCAGATTGAGAGTGCAGGTACAGGTCAAATACAAGTTCAATTCATACATCAATCCAGTTTCTTTGATATGTGTGTGTGTAGGCGTGTGTGTTGGGATGGGGGCTGGGGGAGTGCAGATGTGTGTGTGGGGTGGTGTGTGTATGTATTAGAGAGAGTTTGTGTGTGGCCTTTGAACTCTTTTTCTGGTGTTTAAATGCTTTTATCATTCACGGTTCCAAAATGACACATAAGACAATCCTTGTACCCTAGTGGTGTACAGCCCACATGGAAATATAAACAAAAACAAAGTGTCACTTTTTCTAATGACGGGGTCAATTTACATGCTAGTGGGTCACTTTTGACCCGGAAGACAACACAAGGGTTAATCGCAAAAGCAACTATAAATGTTATTGCGAAAGTCTCTGCCAGTTTTGCACACTTAGACTCTTAAATGTCATCCATTTGCAAATTAATTCAAGTTCAGTCAGACTGGATGGAGATAACCGTTTTTAGACAACATAATCTAAACTGACTTCAGGTCTGCACTTCTAACATGTACATGTTCTTGGACCTAACCAGCTGTCACCAAATGTTTATGGTCGCTGACCTGGACAGTAAACCTCTCGCTAAGGTTTACTGCATAGGTTATTCAATAACTTACGCATAAGTTATTGAATAATTAGGAGATTTCAGAAAGCAATTGATTGCACTAGATTTTATTTAGCTTTATCAGAGTAAAGGGGGCTGAATAAAACTACACGCGTTTCAGATTTTCATTCCTAAACAAATTATAAAAACAATGTATAATTTTCCTTACGCTTCATTACAATGCACTGCTTTGTATTGTTTTATCATATACAATTTCAATAAAATACATTGAACTTTGTGGCTATAAAAGGATGAAATGTGGAACAATTTAAATTGGTATTAATACTTCTGTGTGAAGCACTCTAATCAGACACTTTGGCATTTAAAATATACATTATGCATACCATTTCTTAAAAGCATAAAGATAAGTCCTATCTTAGCAAGACAGTTGTGGTGGTGAGGGGGGAACTGATTTTAAAGCTTAGACTGTCATCACTGCTTTGCTACAAAAATGTCAATTTTGAAGAAAGACTGTTTTCTCTAATACCTCTCTGGTGCCAAGGAAACAAGTGAAAGCAGGAAACACAGAGGACACTGGAAAAAAAACCACTAAGCTTTTTTTTCTCCTGATTGCATTTTAGTAAGAAAAGAGAATGAGTTGATGTGGAAAACAACAAAATGTACATCCCATTACACCTCGGAGGAACATTTACTGGCTCCTTTCCACAGCCAGGGGCAATGGCAAATCAACCGGTAGTGCTTCGTTTGAGACGGGTGCGGGCGGCGGAGAACAGAGACGGAACGTGATAGAAGGATTAGGCTGGAATCTGGTCCCTTATCATTCAGTTCAGTCTGCTGGCTCAGCAGCAGTGAGCAAATTGAAGTTAACAGGATATGTGTAGCTACCTTCACAGCAATATGTGAGCCAAGCCAACCCTGTCTGTCATTAGAGGATTACACTTTATGTCCCCCGCTTCTTCAAAAAGAAGCCTGATGCATCCACAGCCACTGCTCTCCCTAAAGCAAGAACCTCTTCAAACATTTGTTAACATGAGAACAACTATCCCGAGATGCAAAAAGAACATATATTTTTGTCTTAATAGCTGAGGTGTCAATACATCATTAAAGTGATATTTGTTATTTGAAAAATACATCATTTATATAGAAAGGAGGACATATGCTTTGCAAAAATATTTGTAACCCTAGAACTTTTCCATATTTGTCACACTGCAAATAAAGTGTTGAAAAGAGTGGTGTGCTTATATATTCACCCTGAAAATTACTTCCTGCTGCACCAAAGCTGGAAGTTCATAACAAGTCAAATCTTAACATCTCTAATCCAAAGGAAATGGTTATAATAACAAAAGTGTACCTCAATCATTAGAAATAAATCAAAATCAGAATTGGGTTCATTTGTCAAGTTGTCAAACGAGCAATTTAGCTTTGGTTCCTCTTTTCTCTTAATGAAGATATTTTAAATACAAATATATAAAAAATTATTGTTGGGAAAGAAAAATTGTTTTTGAAAATACGTATGTATGGCATGTTGTTGGTCTGGGCACTCTGACTGTTAAGTGTTCATCAGTGTGACCGCTTGGACGAAGAAACTGTGTCATTGAGTGATCTCTGGATTTTGCAAATAGCGCTCTATTGCACTAATCTAATGGTAAAAGTCTAAGCAGTCTGTGACTTCTCCAGAGGTCCATTGTCATCTCCACAGCCTTGAGCTGGATAAGCTCCAGGTGGTTCTGCCTGCCCCAGTGTGAAGGTATTTTTGTCCCCCTCCATCCGACAAAAGGTTAAAAAGCATCAGGTTAGGATCAGATTGATTCCCAATAGGATATATCCTTAGGCAGTGAAAGCCCTCTGCTTTTATAAGCCCTTATCTGCTTTGTCTAGTGAGCTCGGTCCCCCTCAGGGTCTTTTTCATGCACATCCCTACTTATAAGTATTTATTTATTTAGGTCATTATCTACTTTTTCTAACCTTTTTTTTATGTTTATGTATTATGCATAGTCTTGTCTGCTTTGAGTGCAATATTAAACTAATTCCAGGTGATTTTTGTAACAATGCAAATAAATCTGGCTTGAACTTATACATGTTTAAAGGAAATGTGCAGCTGACATTTTTTCCCAATGTTCTTTGAAAAATATGTCAATCTCAGTTAGACGGAATAGAAACTGTCTGTAAAAAGGTATTTTCAAGTCACACAGTCAAAGTTGCATTTACATCTGGAGTCTGACTGACAGACTGGGCTCTTTACATAAGCATGCTTTGATCCAAGCCATTACATCTGCAGCATCTACTGAGTTTAATTTCAGTATTTCTCTGTATTTGCTTGAGCTTCTTATCATGTCAAGTACCATGTTGAAAAAAAAAACATTCCCACACTACAACACTGCACTCAAATTTGGATGCTTCAACATAGAGATGCTGTAACAAGGTTTGTTGTGATTTTTGTAGGTACCTTGTTCCATGAGTTGGCTGTGTCTCCTGTGACTTGTAGTAAACATTTCGTCATTCCTTCATACAAGACATTTTTGCACGGATCCCCGCAGCTGCTCCAAAGTTACCAAGTAGCTCTTGATTGCTTGCCTGGCCTGTTGATTTACAGGGACAGATAAATTACACACAGATGAACTCTATATGTGAATGCTGAAGGTGGATGGTTGCACTAGATTTTATTAGGGGACATTAAAGTAAATGCAGTGAATACAAATAGACGTCACATTTCACTGTGTATAATTTTTCTTCCATTTCAAAACAGATTCAGCTTATCCCATTAAAAAAAAACAAGACTTTATCATTTTTGGTTGTAGCGTGGCAAAATGTTAAAAAGGTCATGCAGTATGGCTTTGTTTGTAAGATACTTATAATCACACTACATTACACAACCTCATAAAGAAGGTAGACTCATTTTGAATACAAACATATATTATGCCAGGTTTATTCATTTCAGCAACAGGATAAGCCCCCTGAGATCAACCTGCTCATTAGTAGCAAAATAACAACTTAATCGACCCAGGTCTTAATATGACTTTCCTCTTCCGAGTCTTTCCCTCATCATCATGGTGAAAGTTGCACCACAGATCCTTGGTGATCCACACAGGTAAGCTGCATTAATCTCACAAGTTCCCATTTCATATTACAAATTGAAAAGCATCTAACGAAATCCAGAAAGCGCACACATTTGTATCAGGAGCGTGAAATTGAATATTTTATTTTCTAGCTGACAGGAGCAGGAAAACAAAACAACACACAATTTAAGCCATGTCTGAGGGTGATTTAAATAACAAAATTTGTTTTCACATTTCTCTGACTTCTACCAGTATGAAAATAAAAATAAGGAGCATTATTTGCTTTGTTCAACATTTTTAAAGAATATGAAAATGTGACATTTGCTTAAATATCCATGTAAAGGTGTTGCTCCCAGACATGTAGAATCATTATTTCAACAGATTAAAGCTCAACAAGAGATCAAAAACATATAATTGTGCAGCAGGTTTATAAAATTTAAATGTTGACTTGACATGTAAAATACATGTCAAGTTTAAGCATTCCATTTCAGGTGACGACCTCTTGAAGCTCATCAAGAAAATGCAGAGTGTGTGCAAAGCAGTAATCACAGCAAAAGGTTGCTACTTTGAAGAAACTAGAATATAAGGGGTATTTTCAGTTGTTTTCCACTTTTTTGTTTAGTGCATATTTCCACATGTGTTATTCATAGTTTTGATGCCTTCAGTGTGAATCTACAATGACAATAGTCATGAAAAGAAAGGAAACTCATTGAATTAAAAGGTGTGTCCAAACTTTTGGTCTGTACTGTATATATATATATATATATATATATATATATATATATATATATATAACGAGGGTGTTATAAAATATAACACGTATATAAAATACGTATATATACAGCATATATATATATATATACCCTTGTCCCTAGTGGAGTCATGAGGGGTGCTGGTGCCTATCTCCAGTTAACGTTCTGGGCGAGAGGCAGGGTACACCCTGGACAGGTCGCCAGTCTGTCGCAGGCCAAGTGGAGCTCCATTGCCATAATTCGCCACACATCAATTTGACATGTGCCCATTAGAAAGGTCGTTGTCCAGTTACCATTCACATCCTTAGATCATCTCTCTTTATGGTTTCCGACACCATGTTATCATGCACAACAAAGCTAATAGTTGGACTCTTGTTTGTGCTAAACTTGGGTTTCCAATTACGTACATGTCTGCTTTGAAAAATAATGGAAAAGAAAAGGAAATTTATCTAGGTTTTCTTATTTTAAGATTTTATGTTTTAAGTTAATACTTGCCTTTTAAATTATTTGCCTTTCTGATTTCAGTGTTCCTTCATTAATAAAAGAAAAATTTAATGAAAAAGAATCTAACAAATGAAAAAAAAAAATCTGCATTCATTTAGGAGCTATCACTTATCTCCTCAGTGCCACAACCTTCTAACAAATAGTAGAGTAATTGATATTTCTATCATGTCTTCTAAAGGCTTGACAATGTGATGTCTTTCAAAAATAAATCAAATAATACAAATGTGAGGCTTTTTCCACAGCGGCAAAGAAAAAAATAACTTTTGACTTTTCTTCTTTTCTAGCAGCGCTAAAATTGGGTGAAAATTTACTTTTAAATCTTTTTAATTCCAAGACTTTAATTGGTTGCAGTAATTATTGGTAAAATAACAAAATTTGCAACACCATAAGATTGTCATTGAAAAATACCTTGTATTTTTACATTTTAACCAGTAGATTCTGTCCTTTGTGTCATGCCTTTGCTTAAACATAATGTGGCCTTAAAACGACAAAAGCTTTCACCTTGGAACAAATTCCAACTTTAAAGGTTATGATGTAAGAGTTTCTGTTGAGTCTATGTGAAAGAAATACGATTTTTTTAAACCATCCAACAGAGTGTCAGTTTGCAGTATCCTTGGCTCAGTATATCTTTCAAAACTGCAGACTGTCAGTCACAAATGTGACTAAATTCACTGTGTACTTCCAGTTGACTAGCTGTGAGACAATGTATCAATGTGAAAGGCTGTCTATCATGTCTGAAAACAGCTCATGGCAGTAATGGTAAGCCTCGGCCGGAGTCCCACCTCCAGACTCTCAGAGTACAGTTGCTTTTCATTTTGTGCCATCATCTACAAAAAAAAAAAAAAAAATTCTTCAGTCCATGCTTTGCATTTATCATTGACAAATATTACCTTGTTCAAACTTTCCTCAGATAGGGAGGGGAAAAGTTTAGCTAGTGATCTGAGATCATTTTTTATCATAGGTGTGTAAAATTGAGCTATATGTGTGTCTGAACATGAAGGATACAGTGAGCGATGCAGTGAGTCACCTGAAGGTACTGCTTTTATTTCTTTCTTACTAGTTTTATCATGCTGCATATTCAACATGTTGAGTTGAGTATTCTTCTCTGCAAACAAAGTGTCTGAATAGCTAGAAGTAACATTATTATTTATAAATCTTGCAGAAATATTTGAACAGAACGTACGCAAATGCTGAAGCAGAGGTGCGTTGGTGTTTTATTGTGTTTCCTGGTTACAATGCCAAAGTCATTAAATTTTTTGTCATCTTCATTTTGGTTTACCTGAAATAGATGCCTGGAATTGTTGTGCTGCAACTTTATTAGGTGCAGCATCTTCATACACTATTGAGAGGCAGAGCAGATATGCTATAGAGTGACAGGAGCATTATTATCTGCCATTTCCAGGGGATGAATCTGAAAAAAATAAATATATTGTTCCTTAGTTGTCACAACAGCAGCTGTAGGAGTGTTATTTCAGATTTTTTTTTAAAAATATTATTTTAATTTTGGCATTCAATTGTTTTGTTTCATCTTGAAAATGCAAATTCTGTGAACAGATGATTGCAAATTATTTCTCCAAGCACATTTATTCACACACAAAGGGAAAGAGAGGAAGACATTGTGGAACCCATAATGAGACATACACAATTCAGCAGCACCTGCTGTACAATGCAACTTATGGAGAGGGATCCCGATGCAGAAGCCAGTGAACCAGATAGCACATGAATAAAGCAGCAGGGAGATGGATGGAAAGGGGGCTCTGGAGTCCTCCCTCTGCGCTCATTTCCTTCAGAGCAGGTCGAGAGGCATCCTTGGCTTTAATCAGGCTCACCTAAGCATACCTCAGCACTGCTGCGCCATAATGATGGATAGCCTGGAGCAACACCTGGAAAAGAAAGGAAAAAACACTCTCTTTCTCGAAGGTACAGAATCAAAGACAGCTCAGGAATGTATACTACATTTTTTTGTAATTGATATGTTCTGTCATTGTGCTTTATTTATGTCTGGGAATCCTAGTCATCTTCAGCGTCCCGACCTTTTGGATTTAAGCAGAATTAGTACTTTCAAGACATTTCTGGGAGACATATCATACATAACTAATGTGAGTGTTATTCCTTTATGCCTGTGGAAGGACATCATGTAGAGCTGATTTAAAGATGTCTTCTAACTCAGCACTGTACAATACATTGTGCTGAGAAGTGCCACAGGGCCAGTTTAATCTGTTCACACAGTCTTTTTCATGATTCATGTCTTCAAGGGCTATTGCCTTGGAGAGCTGCTTTTGTAATTGTAATAAATAATGTATGATTAATATGCCTGATTAAACAGTCTGGGAATCCTCTCCCTGTGGGCAACACTACTTCTAGCAGAATAACAAAGATTACCGTGAGTTTTCCGCTCTTGTCACACCATTGTCTGATAAAGAGTTCGACAGTCACTCCAGATCAAAGAACACCTTTATGTAATCCATCTTTGCAGGTTCACTTTCATTCAGTTTGAAAGTCTCAGCAGAGTCGGAGGGGGTGAGGATTTAGGATGTGAAAGTTTTCAGGTGGGCTCTTCCTCTGCTGTTGCATGGTTCTGCTTTTCAACTCAGACAAAACCAATTCTCCAAATTGGAAAATGATGTTTAGAACTTATGAATTATGTGTACAAAAAAAGTACAGTAACATGACATTTTTTAAATAAATTAAATCAGTATTACACTTTATGGACTCGCCGGTGACCAGGTTGTATAATCACTCATATTGATCCTTTTATTAATGGGGACAGATGTTTTGTCCTAACTGGAGTTTCTGCAGGACAGCTCTAAAATTCTGCTAAAAAACAACTTATTGTGGTTAAGAAAGATAGAAAGTATTCTGACAACAAATCTTCTGTCACTTTTTACATCTGCAGCTCTTATTGAAGTGCAGGTTTAGCAGGTTTACTCTCTGCTTTAAATGTTATTTAAGGACACATAAAAAGTGCGTGCTACAAAGTCATTTTTATTTGTGTATAGTACATTTAACAGGAAAGAACAGTCTTGTTGGGAAAATTTGCTCTCTTTACTGTGTTCAGGATCTAATCTTTAAAACAACTGCGTAAGGGATGCTTAATATACAAAAATAACCTTTTACTATAATTAACCATTCACAAGTGTTCATCAGACCAAAGCAACTATGAATAAGAACTCCTTTGGTTGATGGAGACACAACCCACAACATGAATCCAGATGGGTGATGGATTCTCTGTTTGAGTTGATGAGAAGCATTCAGTAGATAGTTGAGTGGGGTTTTACCTGTATCTTCATTTTTTGTAAATGGGTTTGTACTGACTTGAAAATATAGAAAAAGTGCATCCTGTATCGATTATATTTCATACACCTCTTAGAATTTAAAATACTGGACAACTTTGTATTTCAAGGCTCAGTTGGCAACCCTGTTGACACTGGCTGTCAATACATAGCCTACGGCACATTGGCTTTTAACTTTCTGATTACAAAATAGGTAATTGTGTTTGTTTTATAAAGTGTTCATGAAACACTTTATTTTTTATTGCAATTACATTTAGCCAGAGGGAGGTAGCAACTTCAAAATAAAGGAAACATAATCTACAACTCAGAGGCCATTGGATTTCCAGAGCACCACAGCAAATGCTAACTAAAGTCACTTTATTAATACAATTTTAAATATTAAACATTTAAACTGTAAGTGAAACCTTTAACATAATTTTTCTGACATTAGGTGTCAGTTGTCTTTTTTAATCTACTATGTTACTAAGCTCATAAGCTCTCACTGCCACTTGTGGCTCAGTAATAGTGAAAACCTTTTTTACACTCCTAATTTACTAAAATTACCTCCATTTACAAAATCACCTGTTGGAAAATTACATTTAGCCACTGTACACCAAAGCTCCCTGCTTCAAATCAGTCTCATCGTCCTTTCTACCCTCTACCTCAGCAATTTCCTGTACCAGGTCATTATTACCTGCTCTTATAGAAAATCGGACGCTCCATTTCTCTATCTGAGACATTTTTTCTTTAACGGGGTTTTGTCCTGTGCTCTATAGACCTTCGGTGTCAGATGCTAAGCATGAAAAATTACATTTCCTGCCTGCTGTAACTGATGCTGACAACACCAAAACTTTCTTGTTATAAATTCCTCTTATATGTCAGGCTTCCTTGGACTTCAAGGTCAGAATCTTTGTCCACAATGGGCCCCTGATGTATGAAGAGCAGAATGCTATTAGGAACTCATCTACTTTTGAGGGACATGCTCTGTCCCTGCACTTCAACTAATGTATCTGATGGGACCACCACCACAGGCGGTCAAGCGAATGAAAGAATGGCGTCTTTCTAATTTAACAGCCATTGTCTTTGACAGGCACTGACCTCTGGCAGACAGAGGTCCTTGAACATGATTACAGGGTTTGGGGAGAAATAAAAGTTATTTAGTCTGATGCGCTGCAAAGCCACTCTTATAGTCCAACAATGCAGAAGGCTGCAGCCTGTTTAACTCTGCAGATTAACTGTTTAACTACCCCAGCTGCTCTGCTCATATTGGGCATTTTTAGGGTTCTTACCACCTTCTCTGTATTGAAGGAGATCTGTTGTTTGTCTCTTTGGCCTGCCAACCTAGATTGTGAGTGGGAGTAGTATTTGAAGAGGCCTTGTGCTTAATCCCCTGCCAAACTGAGCAGAAACTTTTCTTGGTAAACTCCTCTTCCACTTTATTCTTCAACTCAATTGGAAAGTTATTCAACCTTCCAGTGAAGAATATTCTTTCTATCTTTCAGCTTTTTTGTCATCCTGTTTTTTGTTTTGCTTTTGGGGTTTTTGGGAGTGGGGGTGGGGGGGTGGGGGGGGGTGACCATTTGAGTTAGAATGAGTTAGAAATGAAGTTGTCAGAACATGATGCAAGATGAAAAGTGGAGGTGGAATAGAGGTTTCCCCAGTATGTTATGCTTTACTGGTTTAAGGCATGATAGAGACATGAGATCTGGATCCTCACAAAATGCATGTTCAATGGAAAACGTAAAAAAAATGTACAGAACTTGACAGGCAGCAAAACAGCCAGCACAAATAGAGATAAATATTTAGTATATAGTGGAAAGTAATAGTAGAAGTCAGTGAGGAACAATGTAGAATGAAGGGCTTAAATATTGAGGAAGAGCTGAGTGTAGCAGAGGAACCAGAAGAGCCAAACATAGGTAAGTCGGGGCAGGTGTGCTAAAGAACAAGCAGAGGGACATTATGGGATACAGAACAGCTATAATATACTAGAAAGCTGAGGAAAAGAGAAAAAAACAAAGATGAGAGCAGAAAAATGGAGAACATAGAATTTAAAAGAAAAAATCTGTAGCTAACATAAACCGTAATCAAAGAAACTTTTATGTAAAGAGCCTCAATATAAATTTACAAATGAAAAAGCAAAAAAGATCTCATCCATCCATCCATCCATCCATCCATCCATCCATCCATTTTCTAACACCCTTGTCCCTGGTGGGGTCATGAGGTGCTGGTGCCTATCTCCATCTAACGTTCAGGGTAAGAGCCGGGGTCACCCTGGATAGGTCGCCAGTCTGTTGCAGCAATAAAGAACTGGCACAGAGAAATAAATAAACAAGAAAGGATGAAAACCAGAAACATAGATGAAACTGAAAGTCCAAATGGCGACAAAATTGGGATACTAGTCCAAAAATGTATAAATGTTTTAGTAACATACTATGGTAGATAAAAACCCAGGTGCTTCAAGGAGTAAAATTCCCTAAGAACAGTAAGCCAGCAGTGTAGACAAAAACAGTGGTGGAGTTAAGTTCGCACTACTGGGCATGGATAAGGAAAGTGGCACTCCAGCAGTTCAAAGGTCAGAAATGTGGCCAGAGGTGTCACCAAACTGACATAAAACACCTCTACAAGAGAAAAGACAGGTAGCATCCTAACTGATCAAACATTGCAATTTTAGTTTCATTTCTTCACAAGACGTCTCGAAAAAGAAAAAAATCTTCCTCAGATTATTTGTAGATCATTTTCTGACTTTTTATGCAAGTTTTTGAGTAATGACTCCTTCGCATGCGACTTTTCAGAGCACTACAGGGTTTTGTTTAAGTAATACTAGCTGACCTAAAACTGGAAATTATTCAGTCAGGAAGGTTTTTCAGACAGTGAGAATAAAGTTAGCACTTCTGATATTGTGTTTTTGAATATGCTGTAAATAATTGAAGAATAATATTAATCATACTGGGACTGAAGCTCCAGCTTTGGGAAAAACTCCTTTTTTAATTTTGGTCAGATTCACACGTGCCATACCTATTTTTTTAACAACATCAATTTTCCATCAATCAATTTAGCTGTTTCTCCTCTGCTCCAATTTTCTCTGGAGAAAAGATTCACCACAGCTTTTATCCTCTACATTTTTTGCAATGCTGTGATGAAGACATAGAAAATATGGTATATATGCTGATATATGCCTAAACCAGTTTTGTGACAGTAATCACATGTCATCCAGCTGTAATTGTTCTCCTTAGACTCTTTCCACCAGTATTTTCCCCTAAAACAACCCTCACTGCAATAAAATATGTGGTTTTGGTCAATAAAACAGGGAGAGGGAGGTATTCTGAATTTATCTGTGTTTCAAGACTGAGGGAGTGTGAAAATAAATGCAAAAGCGCTGCAGACGCTTTTTCCATTTCATTCCAATAGAAAATGACAAGTGAATCAGACAGTAAAAATGAAGGATGGCTGTGATGCTCTGACTGTGGTAAATCTTTCTATACTGTAAATTATTCATGGTCCTCCTTGTTTGTGATGGTTTGAAGTATATCCTAAAATACACTGGGCAGAGTTCCAGAATATAATAGGGTTGGCACAGACTGACAGTCACTCAACTCTCGCTTTTGGACCAAATGATGTTTCCAGTACAGACGGCCTGTGTTTGTTTGGACTCAATCCAAAAGATATGCACATAAAAACAGTACAAATAAGTAAATGTGTTGAAAAACTTGAGCCACTATTTTCTCCTTCAGCCACTTAAAGTTTTGAAGAGAGCCATTTTACCAACATTGACTCTTAAAAATTGCCTTTTTTTTGTAAAGGGACAGTTACATTAATGACCTGACTTACTTTATGACTTGGAAGGATGATTACTTTTTGTGGTAATTTGCTGTTTGTATGGATAGAAAAGCCAATAAATAGGACAACCCTGCAGAGTGACAATGTCATTATAGCTGTGGCAACTCGAGATAAGCAAATCCTCTCGCTCCAGGTAAAAGCTTTTCTGGGATTCACTTTCCTTGACCTAGAAAGTCCTGTCACTCCTACTCATCCACACTGTTATGCTTAAGATGGTTTAAGTCACTTGCACTCCAAGGTACTGTAAGCTGTTAACAAGTAACCTGGCGTAGTCTTAACTCCAGATTCCACCTTACGTCCCCGAGGAGTCGGATTTATGCTTAAGTGTTGCTACTGGAAACTGAGCTCTGTTTAGAGCTACAGAAAACTGTAGGTCAAACCTCTGGATGAGGTTGAGTGAACCAAGAGTCAGAAACAATCATCAGTCAGGTTTTTAATTAACAGGAAAGCCTTTAAACTGATTTAATGACCAAAAATGGCAACAAAACATCAAACATTTTCTGATGGGCTTTCATAACAAATAACTTAGAGGAATAGCATTTGAAAGCTGTTATTCACACAAGGAACAGCACAACATTTCAAAACTAGAGTAGTCTATGATATTGCTGTTATCCAATTAACTGAATGTTTGAAATTTTCTCTTAAGTAAGACTGAAGAAAGAGCTTTATTGCCGTTCAAGATCTTGTCTTTCATTTAGAAATATAGAAAGCTTTAAAATAATTGAGAAATAATCTCAGGATAAAGTTAATTTAAATGCTGTCTAATTTTGACTTCTTTTGTATTTATATTATCTCTTCAACTTTAGTGAAATATAAACGTTGAGCCTTTGCCAATAAACCAACAATTTTAATTCAGCCAAGTGCATTTTAATGTCCAGGCATCTTTTTAATAGTTGCAGAATGCATGTGATCAAGATCCAACTGCTGAAGTTCATTTATTAACCACATATTTATGGGTGTGTGTGTGTACATATTTTTCTAAGTGTGTTTAATTGTGCATACCTGAGAAATAAGATAGAAATCCAAAATTAATCAATTAATTCCAATTGGTGTCTCCATTTGTCATTTTTACAATTCATTGAGGGTACTGTAGTTGTTGTATACCCTAAAACAAGATTTAAATAAATCAAAGAAAAAAAATAAATTCATGTCCATGAGTGTATAAAGACGTGAACTTTGCTGATGATTTCAAAAGTAGACCTAAATATTAAACTCATTCCACAATGCTTTTACTACCCACATTCAGGAACAAAGTCCATCTACATGTTAGAAGCACTACTAACCAGAGTCCTGAAGTTTAACTGCCTCCCTTTTCTTCACAAAAGCACAAGGTGAAGTTGAAAAATAAAACTATTATTATTCTCATACAGCTTGATACAAGAAAAACTTTTTTTCAGAACCATATGCTATACACATTTTCTGTTTTATCTCCATACAGTTTTAAAAGGGTGTGCAACAGTTTGAGCGTATATATGGGAATAAAGCACAAGGTCATAAACGGTCATTGAACAATTTGTGATTGGTTCTGTAATACTGAATGGAAATATGTCATAATGTTTTCACCAATAAAACTTTTCTTTTTTTATGCTCAAGCTGTTTTGTGAAGTAATTTAAAGGGCTGGTTTCCAAGAAGGAGATGATTGGCTTTCACCCATTTATTTCTGACAGGCTGCAGAAAAAACCGCTAACTGGATTTGACTCAGTCTCCCTTCATCTGATGCAGTCTTTTATGAAGTATGTAATATTTCTCATTTCATAAAAGCCATATATGTCGCTCCAAAAAAATGTGAGCTTGATTTGGTTAGTTAACAAACAAGGGATTAATGTGCTTCATCATTCACACCCTGAATCTGTCTTTTAGTGGTTGCATCAATTTAATGCCTCTTGGCACAAGCTCAGACCTCTCATTTATTGATCGTAGGAGATCTCTTATTGGTAATTGTAAATTTGGTTCGGCGAACTGATTCTCATTTTGGGATTTGCCTGTTATCTGTCTTTGCTTATTCCGCCAAGAGTTGCCTGAGCAGTGGAGTCGATCGGAGCTCATTACCGAGCTGACTACATGGAGTGTTACATGAAAGAGGGTGAACATAGCTCAGGTTTTACATTCAGATCAGCACCCTGGGTGAGAAACGTGTCAAACCGGCTCACAGTGGAGCAAACTTATTCACTCAGCAGAAGTGAGCTCTAATGAGCCGAGTAATAACGTCACATTTTTATATGAGTGTGGCTCTATTTTTGATTTTATTCTCAAAATTACATTGCTTCCATCAACAATAGAGGCAGTTGTTGATGCTTTTAATTCAAGTTGCAAAATGAATTAGTATTTTCTCCTTTTTTAAAAAAATGTTAATTAGAAATTCTTCACCCTCAGTTGAGGTTGTCAGCTGTGTTATACAAACAATTGTCAATTAAAACTTGCAAATAAACAATGATTTGATCTTTTATTGATTTTATCAATGTATTTCTGTCACCATATGAACTGTCTTCAAAATCCTCACATTCAGTCTGAGGACCAAAAGTTACTTCTGTAGCAAAAGCAAGCAAAAAACAAAATAGATAAATAAAAAATCATTCAAATTTTAATCTTTATCAGGAAACAACTCATCTCCAGATTTTTAACTACAGCAGTCAACTTGGAAGTTTCAATTAGACTGCCATAAACGTACTTGAGCTCAAGTAAAATAAACAAATGTACTCAAAAATCTGGACTTTACTTTGTAGAGTTCACATTTATTTATTTATTTATTGCTCAGAAAAAAGAAAGTTGTGGATAAGAAGGTGAGATTTATCCTCCAATCCTCCAAGATTACCTCTACACTGAGAAACGTGATTTTACATTTGCTTATCAGAGCTTTGTGTGAACATCATTTATTTTTCAACCAGACTCTGGCCCATGATGTTATAGAGAGAAATTAAACAAATTCCAGAGCTGAAGTAAAAGGCCTGTATGAAAACTATGCTTAACCTCATACTTTTTTAGAGGCTACACAGTACACTCTGCATTTATTGGCACTCCTGGTACAGATGTAATAGCTGAGATTAATTGAAGCCAAATGTTTTGAATAACCTTTCATGATGACATGTTTATCAGTGGGAGGGCAGGTTATAGTTAATAGTTTATTCACATAATCACCACTGCAGCAGTTATTATGAGCCAGGCCGTTTACCAATTGGACAGCTTTTAGTCTTCTGTAACTTTAAAAAAGTTTAAGGATAAGGCATAGAATGTAAAAGTTCACTCACTTGTTATCAGTAAATGAAGTGCTGCAGCAAATCCAAAAGCAGCTCGGTGTGGGTGTTGAAGTGTCTGCATGTGTTTCAAACTACTTGTATCCCAATACACGTGACTCTCCCAGTAATGGCACACCCTGATGAGAGAGAGGTGATCAGCCTGTTGTCGTGTTGGTTTTGCATCTGCGATCGCCTCACTATCACTGCGCCTAAATGGCATCCACAGATGGCAGCTGAGTTTCACAGCTGGTAAATGGGCTGTTTTTACAAAGTATTGGTCCTCATCAGCACAGTTTACTGACAATAAACAAAGACATTTAAATCTTAAATGTTAACCCTCACTTCGACTTTAACTTTGGCTACACTGTGAGAACATTTGAGTTTCTTGCATATCGGAGCCAAGTGTGGAAAAATAAAAGTAGATTTTTATATCTGCTTCACTGGCACCAATCTGCCGTTCTTATTTAAGCCAGGATATAGTGGCTTCATCACTACTGCATGAAATCAGCTTCACTTTTTCTTGACCACTTTTCAATTCACACACACACACGCCCCCACTCCTCTCTCTGACTTCTATTTATTCTAAATCTCCTCTGGCTGCTTTCTTGTTTTCAAATTTAATGAAGCAGTCCCTATCATATTTTGCAATGCAGTCATGAGTGAAATGTGGATGTTGTAAAGTGAACCAAGGATGCACCTCTGGGTCCCACCTTCATTAATTACGTGAAATTATCTATACTCACAGCTTGCTTTTTCTTAGGATAAAAAGGTAACTGAATGTCTGCATGTTATGTACTGTACTGCTTAAAGCAAGCTCTGGCCAGACAATGTTTTTTAGAGAAATTCTTCAGTAGGACTGACATTTTCAATTTTAGTTTGCAGCTGACTTGTCCATTGTTTAAACAAAGCAAGCTGAAGAGATTTATTTTTCAGTTCCTAATCAAGACAGGATTTTTGTAAATCTTTCATGTATTAGAACAGAAAACGTGCCGACCCAATGTCAAATGAACACATTTTTACGTCATCACTGACGCTTGTTATTGGGAATTTTTACGGCCAATTTTAAAAATCACTCTGATTTGTGTGCATAGCTTGCCACAATGGATTTAAATTGTTTCACATTATTTTGCTACTCTAATTGTTAACAAAATTATCCATAAGATTATGGATGTTTTTTTTTTATCTAGGGGTGAAAAACAAGGAAAGGTAAAGAGAGAGCCTGTGGCCTACTATGTGAGCCAAGCTTTGACTGCTGTCAGTGAGGCAGAGAGCTACAGTATACAGAGAGCAGCTGAAACACGAGTTAATCAATGTCACAACATTGAACGCACAGAGTTTTTGATTGAGTCATAAACCTGAGTAATAGAAACTCCTCTTGGGACAAAATATCAGTAATTTTCAAGAAAACGACAGTCTGAACAATCACAATACCATTGCTGACCATATTGTTATTGGTATGCATATGCATATGCACTTAAAATCCACAACTTGTTTAAGCACATCCATGGGACTATTTTTTTAATAAATCCACCAGAAGAAGGGTTGGTATCATCAAATGAAGTTTTTAAATATTTCAGATGAGTGTCAAGCAGTTAAAAATCCAGATTGATAAATGCACCAATAATATAACTGTTTCTGCACCTGAGACAAGATATGCCAGTTTTGTAAAGTAAAAGTAAAAGACAACTATTTGTCTGCAGCTTTTATCTCTTGATTAAGCAGCATATACAGCTTTCATGTGAAAGCATTCTTAAAATTAAGTTAGTAGAAGGCTCATGTGGCTCATGTTGTTAATTCTAGGCCACCCAAACAACAAGCAGTATTGCCTTTTTGAAGAATGATTATTTTTAATTTCTGAACTATACATAAATCTTCATAATTTGACATAAAGTCAGACAATCATGCCATTTACATGATGACAGAGTGTTAAATCTGTTCACTAAACAAAAGTGAAGCATTGAACATGTGCAATGGCAGAACTTCAGTTTGTATGTTTGAAAAGGGCTGGATATGAAGGACGGACTGGATAATCCTACACTGACCATGTATATTTAATTTCTAAGCTCATCCTTTTATACCTAACCATGTATATTTAATGCAAAAAACCATTTTCTGCTACCATTGAATTTGACAAAAAGTGGAAAAATGCAGAAAAGTCATATCAGATGGGGCTCAAGCTCTTTTGCATTACTGGTAGTCTGTAAATTGATGCCATCTGTTTTCTCCTCATAACTTTATATGAGTTTAAAATTTCTGTAACATTATAAAACTGAATTTGGGATATTCTGATAAAATCAAAATATTTATTACTATGATTTTTTTTTAATCTAACAACAATTAGGCAATTGCATTAGTCCTGACTTGTTCTGCAAAAAAATTGGAAGTCCTACAATTTCAAAAACACTTCAAAGATAAAATGTCATTCTAAGGTAAGTGCACAATGTGAGATACAAAATAAATTACTGTTAAAAACGATTTTAATTTTTAAAATTAAACAGCATAAACAAAACATTTTTTGCAACATAAAGCAGACAAACCATAACATAGAATATGTTTTCTTAATTTATCTTTTATTTTGGGGTTTAAAATTTGAAGTTAATTAGCACTAGACATCAGTAGAGATATCGTTACAAAACTCAGATGTGGAGCATTAAATGATCCACTGAATCCCAAAGTGGAAAAAAGCAATCCAAATCTGGGGGGACAGTTTAACAGTTGCTCATAATTACTAGGTAAATGTATTGAAACCGAAAGAAAATCTGATGAAATATGGTAGGACCCAATATTTGCAGAAAGTAGCCAACACAATGAATTCAACTTGGGAAGCACAAAGAACATGGGGAGAATAAAAAAAAAAATTCTTAACTAATGTTAGAAGCTGATATAGTCATGGAGAAACTATCTTCTATAAGTCATTGGTGTTAAAAGTGGTTCTATAAGTTACCAAATCATTGGTTGCACTCAGGGTTTTACACAGCTTTCTAACATATCTCTTTTTCAATATCAGTAAAATGCAGAAAGGAAATGGGCAGAGGGACACATTGATGCCTATTTTAAGATAAACCCCGTAAGTGAAGTTGAAAGCAAATAAAGAAAAAATGTTGACGTTGTGCTGCTTCACCTGTGCATCCTACTTGTTTAGGATCGGTAGTTGCTTGAGGCATCAATTTCAGAGGCAGCACAGGAAGTCGGGGCTAAGTAATTAAATACATTCAGATATGAAACAATAACATGCAGTTTTTCTTGTTTGTGTTTGTGTGTGTCTTGCAATATATGTAAGTCTATGTACAATTCCTAGTTTCATTTGACCCTTGACTCTCTTGCCAAAAGTTTTGTTTCCTACCTAGTCAAAACACATAGCGTTTAATTTGAAAATCGAATTAAACACTACTGGTGTGAGAACTACACTCTGAGATGAAAATCTGCAGATCAATGGTAAAGCTCAAAACATGAACATAAAAATTTGATTTAAACAGTCTCAGAACTTGATAAAGGCTGGAATATTTTTATTAGTACATTATCCCCAGAATTAAAAAAAGAGGATGCACTTTATTTTTAACGGTGTTACTAAAATAATCCTCTAATCTCCTGTATGCACTTATGTAGCTTCTGCTTGCAGAGAACTGTTATCCTGATGACTCCAAGTGTTCATGACTACATCACCAAGTAATTTATATTTTAATCAAGGTGGCAAGGGTTTTCTATTTTAATGGAGTTGCAACTTTAACCCAACTTTTGATCTTTTCTTGACATTAATCAAAATGTATCTGACTGTTTCTTAATCGAGGAAACTTAATCTATATTGATGTTACATTAAAATAACAAAAAAAAAGCTATATAAATTATATTGAAGGGAGAAATGTAATTTCTCCCTTTAATAGAATGTACGTCAGACTGGTAAGTGGATATCTGTACTTAATTGTCTTGAACTTATAATGCAATACTATCCTTATCAGTCTGAAGCAGAGACAACTTTGGAAAAGTGAGTAATTACATTTCAAAAGAGGTTCAATGGATTTATTAGGTTAAAAAAAGAAACCCGTACCATCTGTGTATCTATGAAAGTAACATTTTTTTCACAGTTTTTCTGTCACCTGCAACGGTGTCATGTCAGGGCTTACATCATCTCCCAAAGCATAAAAACATGCTTTGGCCTCCTTTTTTATCTTTCCCTCCTACTTAACTTTTTTCTTATTTTGTTGGCTCACTCTTTGCATAATTATCACCTGCTCCTCCTAAGCAGATGTCACACCCTGTGCAGACAACCTACCTGCAAACCGTCCTCAGAGAGCTAATTTCAGGTGAATGTCCCGATCAAGACCTGTCTGTTGTGAAACTGAGCCAAATTTGTATTTCTATTTTAAAGCCAAAAAAGGAAGGAACAATTTGCAGTTTGAGAAAATGTTGCTTCAGGCTAAGAATTGGCACACTGTCAGTGAGAGCAGTTTTCTGATTCATGATTAAAAACATCTCCCGAGCTGTCAAAAACCAGGCAAAAATTCGCTTCACAAAACACTACACTTTTCCAGTGTAAAAACACACACCTGCTCCATTCAAGGGCCCCACAGCAACAAGCTGCACTGAGCTGGCCAGACTAAACCCAGTGATTGACCCAGCCTCCTGGGCTCCCTTGTCCCTGACCTCCCACAGCAATATTCTGAGCCCCTAATTGGGAAGTCTACAGGCCCACAGCAAAGAATGAGCCAATCAGGAGGTCTTCCTCTCTACGGGAGTGGAACTGTGCACTGGCTGTGGAGCTTGTTAAAGCGCAGTTACTGGTGGCAGCAGTGCACAAACATGCACACAAATACACATACCAGATTCATGCCGCATTTACTGAAATTCCCAACAGTCTGTGTGGCATTAAATAGCACTGAATGAGAATTTGACGTGGTGCATTTCAAGAAAGAAGACAAAATCATGTCGAAATTATCAAGAGCTAATTTTATTTTCTTTGAACCATTCTGTTAGACAGGCAAGTTCAAACTTTTCCCTTGAAGCACTATAGGAGAAAAATACAGTGCTCAGAATTTAAAAGCACAGTCAACAGTTCAATCATCAAGACTGATGACAACCCAGAGCCACGACAAAATGGATCATAGTTACTGTGAGTTGTACTGCTGGCTGGAAATACATTTGTCTCAAAACAATGTTGAGGCAGATACACAAATACACAAGGGAAGTTTTTTTTCTTTCCCCCTTTTCGATTAACTATCAATTTTTTCCTCTTTTTGGAGGTCAAACACACCAGCACATTCAAAGCCTGAGTGATTGTCAAGGGATAATGGACCTTTAACTGAGAAGGTTTTTCTGGAAAATATACAGCAGTATGACCATGAGTTGCTATTATGTGAAAACTAAACTGTGGCCAAGCATTTCTAATGCATGAACACAAGAAGCCTGGCTGTTAATGAAGCTTGCAAATAGGCATTAGTCATTGTCCACATAAAGAATTTAAACAATCATGATTCCAATTGTTCAAAAAACAAATCAAAAGAAATTTCAAGTGGCTTCGTAGGGTTAGCGTTATGCAGGACTTACTTTTATATTTAACATTATGAGCATAGAAAGTTGTTTGAATTCAATTGATTTCGGTGTTTTCAGTTGTTAGAGTCTAAATGTTAAAAACAATGACATTTAATATTTCTGTAAAATAAACCCGGTGATTGGCCTGGTAGTGGTCACAGTTTTCTTGAACAGAGGGCAAAATTTGTCATACATACTTTACTGTAGTTTAGGAGAATGAAGCTATGAGCTATAAGCTACTTTACATATTATTCTGTAAATTGTTGCATTTCTGGTTTAAATAAAAACAAGTCAATCATGTTACATTCTTTGTGTTGCATTTCTTGCACTAATACAATTTACCGTTATATTTTGTTTTTAAGTTGTCGCGCAGGAAGCTTTTATACTGGCATACATCTAAATGCCATAGTATTATATTTTCCCAAATGTTACTGGCATTCCTTTATACATAGTCTTTCTAATTTTTTTGTCACCGTGTATTAAATAAAATTAAATCTCCTTAGAACAAGGTCAGAGAAAACCTCAAACATATTATCGTCTGAAGGTCACCAGCTTAAAATGCAGCTTCAGTGACAGCTGGCTAGAGATAAGAGTCGCCTGATATGAGTGGCAGACACTTTTTGAAAAGATCACAGCACAGGTGACATCAGAAGTCTCTGCTGAAAAGAAGACAGCTAACTTTGACAGCCTGAAAAAAAAATGTCTGTCACATTAACTGTACTCTTCAGTGACATGAGTTTTGCTCCTGTATGAGGCACCTTCATCATTTGCAAAAGTAATCAATTAAAATTATGGTAGGTATATAATTTTGTATTGCTTAAAACTTATTTGTCTGTTAATAAGTGCAGAAGTTAAAGGGAAGTGCAATCTGTGTGATTACATATTGATTCATACCTGCCTAAGGAAGATCAAATTTGGCTGCAAAGTTTGTTAAAACTAAATAACTTTGATTATATAATAAGAAGTGATTTCCATAATTTCATAATACACAGCAGCTGGCAGAAGTCTACATGTGGTGTGCTGATGGTTTTGACTGTTTAGCATGATTCATAACACTCCTAATAGCAACAGGGAGGCCAGATGCCTCTCATCGTGTGAAATAACCACCAAAAAACCCGGGAGGGTGGGAGTTCTGATGGGCTATTATGAAGTGGGAGAGCATCTGACACTGCTACAGTCTAACAGCAACATGCCTTGAAAAATGAAAGTAATGGAGGCTTTAAAGTACAGCACAAAAGCACATTATCACAGAGACACAGATACTAAAGTTATGGAATGCATGAAAAATGTCCATGTTTATTTGCAATAGAAACACATCAGCAAACTTAACAGAACATTGTCTTCTTTTTAACATAAGCAGGGACGCCAATTAAAACATTGCAAGCTACAACACATTTATAGGTGAGACTACCTAATTAATAAAATACTAATATAACCCTAACCCTAAATATGTAATCTCTTCCACTTCTTGTTTATGTATGCCAGCTGCAACATTAAATTAGAGAGGGAGAGGTTACAGCACCCATTGACCAGCTCTTCAAAACCTATGATGTGATCTGAAAAGTTTTTTGATTGATTGTTTTGTTGTATTCTTTCTGACAAAGTTTGTATTTTACTGTACAAACTACAAACAGTTTGTACTGAGACTGTTCATCATTCTTCAATATTGGTTTTGCTGAAGATATTGCTTAAATATTAACAGTTAAAATCCATTATAAGTAGTTACTTCATGACCATAAGAACTGCCAAGGATGTGTACACCTGTGTGGCTGGATGTTCCATGTTACACTAAGCATCCGCTAGCTGTGTGCTACTGATTGCTACAAGCTACTGATCTTAGGCAGGAGTTTGTTCACCTAGCCAACGTTCTGCATCCTGTGGGTAGCACAGGTTGCTACAATCAACAGTAGACACACATGCACACCCGCTAGAAGGAAACAAATGCACCAATTACAACATTTCATTCTATTGGCTGAGAGGTTGCCAGGTGACAATGCATTTTTGTTCCAGAAGCAAGCAGAAAATGTTTTGTAAGCGAGCAGAGTCCAAGCAGAGACTATGTCTGAGCGCAAGGAGAAGTTTTGAGTACAAGCATTACAAGTTTTGAGAAGAAAGACATGAAATCCTGTTTTCAAAATAAAATGTAATCAGAAATATTAACAATTTTGAGAACAAAAGAAACTAAATCCTGCTTTCAGAATGAAAATGTGTGCTCTCAAATTATGGCAGAAAAATTCCCCCACAATTCCTGTTAAAACTACTTCAGTTTTCTACAACTGACTATATCATAACATTGGCACTTTTACATTGAGATTATATTTTTAAAACCAGTTAAACATTTTAATTCAAAGTTAGATTTACCTTCCATTTAATTCTACAGAAAATCCAGTGGAAGATCTCTTTCATAAGACTGAAAGACTGAAAATAGTCTGATAAAAGTGAAAAGTTATGTGGACCTTACTAAACTCCTCCACTGGTGATATGTAATTTGATACCAAAATGCTAGCAGGAGATGATTGAAGTTCTTTAAGCTTTGAGGTCAAGTCTCCATGGTTTGTGTTGGTTTTTCAGTTTAGAGAATTTGGATGCCAGGTCAGGGCATCAAAATCATTCATCTCAAATCCTTTCTTTTTTTTTGCCTTGTGACAGGGCACATGGCACTAGGGAATTCTGCTTCCACTGTTACTGGTCTGCAGCTACCCCCATATGCAGCACTATTATACACTGTGCATTCTGCAACATATCTGTCAGAAACAGCGGTTTTCATGTTTTGTGGATTAGCAGAACCCACATGCAACCAGGACAGAGAGACACAGAGTAGAAGGAAGATTTAATAATAAATAAACTAAATAAATTACATCACCAGATAAAAACAATAACAGGAATGAGGGCAAGAGCAACAGTTGAATCCAGCAATTAAGCAAAGAAAGCAGAGAATTTAAATTATGTGGAGAAATGATGAGTGATATGGAAACCAGGTGAGAAGTAAAGCCCATGGAGTCATGGCGGCATTATCTTTCTCAGCGGTGTGAGCTTATCTGTTGGGTTAGGTTAGACCACATGAGCATGTCTTTATTGTTCAAGTCCATCAATAACCTTTGTGAGTCACCTTGATATTCACAAAGGCCAAAAACACCCCACAAGAGCAGCAGTTTTGGAGATTCTTTGATCCAGTGAAACAGCCATCATAATTTTACCCCTAAAGTTCTTACGTTTGCTAATTTTTTCCTGCTCTAACATCAACTTTCTTAAGGCCAATGTTTTTGTGAGCAGTCAAAGAAAATTGTAACCACTACTTAATTTAATTAGCAATAAATTCAGTAGGAAAGTTACTTTTGTTCTAGGGTCACACAGGAGGATGATAAGCATACAAGTTTTAACAACTCAAGTTTATTTTTCTTTCCCCACAAAAAAAAATAATAATCCAGGTAACACTAATTACCTTAATAAAATTAAGGTATAAAACTTAAATTATCCACCCTTACATAAAAATATCAAATTAATATATAGAAAATTGAGGGTAGTTTTTTTAACAGTAGCTATAAAGCTTATTTCAACAAAAGAAATTACATATTCCAGTTAGTCCTTCAATATAACAGTTCAGTCAGTCAGTTCAGTCAGTGTGCACATAAGTTGTCCGTTATGAAAATGTTCATGAACAAATAGTTTGTGGAATAAAAAAAAAGATTTGGGGCCCCCCTTTTTGTTCAATAATCTTATCTGTTGTCCACGCAAAATATCCAGCTCCAGCAGCACCAGTCCCTCCAGGCCCTCCATCTTTCCAGGCTTCAGTCCGAGTCACAAAGATGGCGGCGGAACCCTCCTGCTTCTGGAACCACTGGCTCGTTCAGGTATCGGTCGTCCAAAAAAACAAACCAACCTGCATGCAGAGCGTTAACCGATCATGCAGGTATACGGAAATCATAGAAATCTTTCAATTACTTCTCAGTGAAAATCAAAGTAGCGTTTAAAATAACCCAAAAACGCTCAGTAATAAAGAAATGACTTAATAAACATCACTTCATCATAAACAGTCTCATTTCACAGAGCTATGCTACTTACAGAGCGACACTTTATACTCCGGTTGGTTTTTTTTCCAGTTCGAAAAAAAACTGAGCAACGTTAGCTCCAGCTAGGTAGCCATTCTGCGTAAGTAAGCAGCTGAAAATAAAACAACAGACTCACCGGAGAACTCTCAGAACAGAATGTACATTATCCAGTTCAAAATAAACAGATTTCCTTCATATCACAGCAGCACTTATGCATAGTAACTTCTCTACTTCTGCTTAGTCTGCATTTCTTCTTCCCTCTTCTTTACTCTTCTTCTCGTACCGACACAGGAGAAATGTGGGTCTAGTGCCCCCTACAGGACGTTCTAAGAACTAACAAACACATTAAACATACAGACAGATCAGCATAGTTTATGGGGATTACAAAATGAAATATGACATTGTGAATATTTCAAGAAATAAAGTATTTGTCTGCCATAATTCAGACTGAAAATGTGTGCTCTATTATCATAGCAGAAAAATTCCCCCATAATTCCCCTTTACTGCTAAAAAATCTTTCGTCTGGGCCATATGCACACATGTTTTAGATCCTTTGATTGTGCCAGTCAGTAAACTGAAATTGCAGGATGAGTTTTAATTTCATTACGGTTCAGCGTTGTTTCAGAACTGGTTAAACATATTAATAACCTGAATACTAATACCCGTTTAATAATTAAGCTAACTTGTGACAGAGATAATTCCTCAAGAAATTCCATGTAATAAAGAACATAATGCTGCAGTATGACCACCATTTTCAGTACTATCTGTCTTCTGAGGAAGCACTTGATTTTTACAGTGGAGAAACTCACCCTTATCTTTAGTGTCTCTTTAGAGTTAGTGGCCTCTGAAGAAAACAGAAGAAAATTTATGGACACTTGTTTCCAAGGCAACTAACAACTGGTTTGTCTGACCAAACTTGAAGCAGTCCAGCTTTAAATTGTGCGAATGCCTTTTTTTTTTCCAGAGATAAAGCTCAATATATACACAGATATAAAATGAGTGGAGTAAAAGCCAGCTTACATGACATCTAAAACACAGCAGTAGAAAACACTTGTAACTGACCCACATCAGCCATTGAAGAGTGACTTTTTTTTTCATTTGGTCCAATGATTCTCAGCAATCTCCTGCTGTTATATTTAATGTATTAGAGTCAACTATGCTTTCACAGGAAAGCATAGTTTCACAGGAAACTATGAAACTATGCTTCATAGTTTCCTAAAAAACTCATAGAAAATTATTTTACAGCCAGACTGCCTAAATATCTTGAAAGACAAATTTATCAAAAGTGACTTTTCTTTCAGTTTTCAAACAGCCTGTTCTTAAATCTTGTACTTACCCAAAGTGATCTGTACAGTTTATACAGATCACCCAGGCCCCTGAGACAAAAATTGTTTGTGAACCTAAAGTTTATATTTCAAGAAGATGTTTTCTTTACAGCGGTTTTCAATTCCTATGTGTTCTGCGTAACCACAGTATTTCTGCAGATGTGAGTGGATCACAATAAATCAATAACTCAAAGCTTTAGTCCTGCATGGTAGGCCAGAATTATTAGCTCCAGCTCTGAAAGAGTTTTTTTCTGACACAGTCACATACTTGCATGCTCACATGTGTGTTTATCAGATTAGTTGCTCTATTGCTCTCTTTGTTTCAGAGTTTGTACTTACCTTTCCCTTATCTGTTCCTTGACAGTGCTGCTCTGATGTCTCGTTTTGAGTTGCAAATGTTGCCTTCTTCTCCCTCTTTGCTGCCCCAAAACTCATTCTCAGGATCCTCTTTGTGAGTTTCCCTGCTGCCTCTCTGGTTGGTGTCTTGGAACAGCTCACCTGGATCACACACCACTCACTCCAACATTTACTGCTCCGCTGCATTGTTCTGGAATACCAAACAGACATAATCAGAACCTACATGTAACTTCATGATTTGCTAGAGCTCAGAGCAACTGCTCTCAGAACATTTCTCCTGCATAGTCACTATACAAATTGTCACTTTATGAACTCAAATTGGCTGTCACTAATTTGTCTTGGTTCAACTTTGCATCATGCACTGATGTCCAAGTTTTCCATCCCAAATGTATTTTACATACAACAGAAACTTTCAGATGAGTTCTCAGCTGCCTTTTGCTCAACCTTTTTTCTTTTATGCATGTTTTAAATATATGTTCCTTGATTTTAGCCATGGAAATGTATTCAGAAAGTGTAAAGTACTTAAATGCAATTTACAAGGAGAAGCATGAGAAATACTGATACATGCCCTTTGAAATGAACATTTTCAAAGATGGTGCAAAACATGTCCCGGTCGGATCCAAATTGATTAAGGGTGTAGTGGCACACAAATATTACAGGATGGTACTTTGACTTTAAAGTCACTGTTGGGTTTGTTATGAGTCTACTGGAATAAAGAGAATAAAAAGCGGCCAGAATAGAACTATTTCAAGTGGATGACCAGATTTTACAAAAATAAATCCTCTTGTAAATGTACAATGCTGCTTACAACGTTTTTCATAAGGCTCTACAGACATAAAAAAAAAGGTTGAAATCACTTTGGACATTTCTGTTTTATATTTAGAAAATCTAGTATATTTGAATGCATAATACAAACTGCAAAATCTCTTCCTTGAAATCTCCTCTGGTCAAAGGTATTCATCGCGACAGTACCGGTTTGTTGTCACATCACATGCTGTGCATCGTTTCAAATGGTCATATGCTCCAGGAAGGTTAGTGTGAACATTAACTTATTTTTTCTGTGCCAGTGGTGTTTACATTCAACTTCATGTTATTTCAAATGAGATATTTAGGTTTACTTTTGGTCCACCTTTCTTTCTACACTGTAACTGCAAGAGAAACCTTAATATTTCAAAATAGCAGACATTGGTGATTGCTGTGATTCCTCTCTGTTATTGTGTCACTTTTTAAAGTTACGGTACAGAACATTGTATTGCATTCTTAGTTCTGCACATATATTTTCAGGATAAAACAACTCTGCATTTGGTGCATGCAAGTACCAAACCGACCAGGCTACCTCAGACATTTTCTGTACAAATACCTTTACTGTTACACTCCTAGAATCAATACATTGTTAGAAAGCAGAAGCTCCATTTTATAATAGAAAGTGTCTCGTACAAAGTTTCCCAAACCACCAAGAAAGGAAATTATAATGGAGCAAAATCACCAGCAAGTGTTATGGTTGAACTTACTTTTTTGTGTGCTTGCAAAATCACTACTGTTCACATCAACTAATAACTATGGGAATAAACAAACTGCCCATAAACAGTATTTTAATGACAGTTTCAATAAAAGATCCAAGCTACAGGCTGAACAGATGTACAAAGTGATAATGGATAAATCTGTGTAGTTACAACATAATCCCCTGTCAATTTTCTATAGGTTAATCTCAACATTTTAGTGTCTTTCATGTCATTGTTAACTGTAGTCACTTCAATTAACTTAAAAAATAACCACTGAAAAATAAGAACATTTTCTTTTTCACCTTTATGAACTAAAAGTCTTAAGTTTCAGTTGTTATTCCTCTGTTGATGCTCAGCAGTGATAATTAAAGCCAGGGTCCTTCGATCTCAGATCTCTCAAATCTGAGATCGGAGTACAAGGACAACTGCCTTCAGTTCGCAAGTTGCAGCATCTACTCATTTTAAACTCCTAGCATCATCAGCGTAGCATCAACCCCCTCAGCTTTTTACTGTGTCAGAAGCCCCTCATCATTTCGTTGATTGTGACAGATGTCTGTGTGGGGGCTACACGTTGCATAAAACCGCGACAGACTTTATTAAATCTCGCAGCTCTGACACTCAGCCGATCCCTCTCAACACGGCATCTGAAATGTAGCATGACCTTTCTGGTCTCATCAGACAGCCTTGGCTGTCTGCCTGATGTGTTTGGGTCCACTGTGTACTGACAGGATTCTGTAGGAGGGATAGAGCAAAGCCTGAGAGGAGAAATGAAGCCAAACATTCAAGCCTATCCATTTTTAACAATGTTCTCGCTTCTCAAAACCTTTCAATACATTCTTACAAAAAATGTAAAGTGACATTGAACCATTGATTTGTATGTAATAAATTGACTTCAGTCAAAAGAAATGCTATATAAAAAGCCAGACAGATAGGACACCACATAAAACCTTGTTTGTTTTCCAGCATAGCTTAACATAAGGATATTTAACATGAATTTTAAAAGTACTGGAACATCCAAGTGAAAAACATCAAACAACCAAAACCAAAGAAAAGGCTGAAGAAAACCCAACTGAAATTGCATCAAAATATGGCTCAAAACATTGATGAATACATGAGAAGGACAAAGTTTTCTTTTTTCACTTCTGATTCACAATCATGCCTTGTTTTGTGTTGGTGTCATATAAAATTATAACATATGTGACATTTGTAAATATAATCCAATCAAATATGAATATTTTCAAAGGGTATTTAACCATTTGTAAGATGCTGTATATATATAATATATACAATGTTGTTCTCTTATCATAAATTTTAAACATTATTTATGGATACCAGACACGAAGTTGGTCAAATGTAAGATTTATGAAATTAAGTTTCTCCTTGGATTAAAAATTACTTTTTTGTCTGATTGTAGTTTTTATTTAATTGCTTCCACATGTCCATTGGGAGTTTTTACTTAGATCCCTTTTGCTAAATGCTGTGTATCTGAAATGGCTTTTTTTTCTAGATATATGAAAGGCAATCAAAAGCCTCTACAAGCTAGGCTGTTAGAGGTGTAAAAAAACGTTTTTGCTTCACCTATTTATACAAACCAATTGCTATTAGTACGAGTCATTTCTGAGAGGAAAGGGAATTTAATCAGCTAGTAAGTGAATCAGGCTCATTGCCAGTATGTTCTTTTAAGGTTTAAGACATCAGTGGCTATTATTTCCCAGCAGGTGGGCTTGCTTTTTGCCTGCTTAACATTTATGGGGCAACTTTTTGATTACCTAAAAACATCTTGTATCGAAAGCATGAGAAAAATTATTAAGAGATCAGAACAGATTTTGCAAAGAAATCCATGAAATAGGTCAAATGTATTTAGGTAAATAGTAAATATCTATTGTTGAATCTTAGTAAATGCTTAAGGAAAAAAATAATCACAGGCTTTATATAAGCCAGCTGCCATACTGCTGCTAATGATGTGCATCCGCCACAGAAAAACAAGCACAAACCAATTTAGTCCTGTGGATGGGGTTAATACTCTGCTTGCAGAAATAGAATACAGAACATATGAATTC
This sequence comes from Xiphophorus couchianus, assembly GCF_001444195.1. Classification (NCBI taxonomy): domain Eukaryota; kingdom Metazoa; phylum Chordata; class Actinopteri; order Cyprinodontiformes; family Poeciliidae; genus Xiphophorus; species Xiphophorus couchianus. Next base: position 8,469,592 of record NC_040239.1, read on the forward strand.
TTGAAGATGTAAAAATATTGTTTTTGCTAGGGTGTATTGCTAAAATTTGTTTGTATTAGTTTATTTTTTTCTTACTTGAACACACAAGTGTTTCCCCAATGAGGTCTTTCTGGGTTATTTTTTGATACACCCAAATGTATTTCAATGACCTAGTTCTGGTTAATTATCTGGTTGTTAAAGGGCTTTTACAGAACTTATGTATAAGCAAATTAGTGAAATCCTTATCTTTTAAATCAGGTTTGTTGATTTTGGCACATATTTGCCATCGCGTTGTTTTAATCACACTTTGCAAAGTCACAAGATTTATTTCTATCCAGTGTTGTATTCATTTTTCATATAGATCTTGAAAAATGATCTGTGCAAAAGTGCAAAGCCTTCTCCAGGACATCCACAAGATTTTTAATGGGGTTAAAGTCTGGAAGAAATCCATGTGGCTCCCAATGCATGTGTGAAAATTATGTCTAATGCTCCCTGAACCACTCATTCTTGACCCTCATGAATCCTAGCATTGACATCTTGGATTATTGCTGCGACAGCAAAGAAAAAACATCTATTAATGGAATAACCTGGTCATTCTGTCACATTTGGTAAGTGGTTGTTGGTGGCAGGCCCAAATGCAGAACAGTAGAGGCGTGGAGTGAATGGAGATGTTTAATGAAAAATAAAGAATAAAACTTACTTAAACCACCATGGAGCCAGTGCAGAGCACAACTCATAAAAAAACAGCTAGGAGAACATAGGATGGAGTGAGGAAGGAACCAGTGAGGAGTGACTGAGAAACAGGGGCTTAAGTACTGGGAGGTTGAATGCTGAAAACAATGGACCAGGGCTGATTAGCTAACTGATTGCAGGTGTGAGGGCAGTGAGCAGAAGGTAGAATATGATTTCAAAACTTTTAAGTGCGCCTATCATTTGGGGGCGGTGGAGGTTTCTGATCACATTTCTGCCTAGAAGTCAATAATTCCACACTTTCTGCTTCCATTTTTTAAATAACGTGTTGAGCAGTTCTCAACCACATTTTAGTGGTCTCTGATTTTTCTTTATCTCCTTGGTGTATGTCAATGATTTAACCCTTCTGAAACAGACTAACATCCTTGCCAGAACCATGGGATATGTACAAGCTGAAAGACAATCATCCAAGCATTACTGTAGGAGGCTCATACTTATTATGCTCATACCTGTTAACTCATACTTGAGTAGAGCATTTCTACACTACTTGAGTGGTAATGCATGATGGTAATGCATGAATAAATGATTAAAAGGTTCATAAAGTAGTTTCTACATTGGCCACACCCAAAAGATTAAGTAAAAGCAAGTAATATGGAAGCATCAACTAATAAGGGGACATTAGCATTAAACACTACGTGGTTAGGGCACCATAAACATTTGACATTTTTATTCCTAAAAGGATTTCAGCAAACAATGTCACTTTCTCCATTGTTTTAAAGCATCCATAGCTGACTGCTGTAAATAACAAGGCAGAATTTGCCAGCAGGCTCAAAATATGTAATCCCTCGAGCTGTGCTGTTATTATGGCTAAAGGCTACAAATGAAGCAAAAGCTCAGAAGATCACCATGGTAGAATGATAATAATTGAGCATTTAATACAGGTGAAAAAAAGAACTTGAAAAGTACAGGAAGGAGTTAGGATTTGTGCAAATGTTACTATTGAGGGTGAACGGGATGCTATAAGACTGAAGACTGTAAGAATAAACAGATTAATGTTCTTTTAAGAAATGCAAATCTCAGGAAACAAGTTTTATCCCTGTTCCTTGTAGTTTTTCAAGTTGAGCTTTTTTTGCTCCTCCATCAAGAAAAGCATCTGCTTTTCATTACAGAAAATTGTTCCCTGGTGTTGTGTTTTCCCCTAATCCTTCATAAATGCTGAATAATCACTCATTTATATTTGACACACAAGTTCAAACTTTCACAAGACCAACGGGGCAAGTTGTTGGTTAAAGATCACATATATCATGTAATGCATTGATTACAAACTTTAGTGTCTTTCCCCTTGACTGTTGAACTGGAATTGCAGTAGAAAATCTAGAGATTGGCAAAAAAGTAAAGAAAATCATTGGTACCTTTACTTGTAATTACACCAATATTCTCAGCATGTCATTTATACGTGGTTAACATTTTCCATAATTATGGACAAACATTTGCACCCTGGTGTGCATCTGGTCAGCCAAAATGAGCCCATATTTCCTGGTTGCTATGCAATCATGCAGAACAAACACTGGACTTGATGACTTTCACCAGATGGTTGCCTAAACCATTACAGATTGACCAGCATGTTTAATAATGAGAAACAGACATTGAGAATCAAATATGTTCTTTGGCTTAAAACTCATCACAGCCTGGGTAAAATTATTGGGTGAAAACTTCCATTTGCTCTCAATAGAGTAGATTTTTCTGCAGTTTATTTTTGCTACACCTATCTTTGGATGGGTCATGGATATCTTGAATATGTGGGTTACACAGATGGTTTGCTAGTGATAAATTGTGAACTTTCATTTGATCTTTACTTGCAGAGATCCCTATAACCTCAGATTGTGAAATGGCAGCCAAATGATTGAAGGAAAAATACAGACTGAAGAAGAGGGACATATGGTCTCTGCCTTATCGGAATCATGTCCCAAATGAATGGTGTTGCCCAATTCTTTCATAAAAATGCTTTAAAGAAGAAAAGTAAAGAAAAGTTCTGAGCCCAGTTTGAAAAGAACAAACAATACTTGTATCCTGTGGGAGTTGATTCCACAGGAGTGGATCTTGACAACTAAAGGTCCAGTCTACTCAGAACCACATCTCAAAAGGCAGTCTGAGAATAAAGCACTCTATTGGATAAAGTGTGCCGCTAAATCTTTAGAGTGCCATGTACTGTGCTGTGAAAAATTACTTGCTCTCTTAGCAGAACTCTTCTCTTACCCAATTTTAACAAAAGAAATTTAAACACTTAAATGCTGAAGATCGTTAAATTACTTTCAGTATGAGACAAAAAAAACCCTGAGTGGATGGCTAAAATTGTTTTCGAATGATGACTTACTTTATTAAAGGGAAAACAACATTCAAATTACATTAACTACGGTAAGCTACATTTTGTGGAAAGCTTAGTTCAATTTCATTAACCACACACTATTAGCCTGATTATGGTCAGACCTGTAGAAGAAATCACTGAGCTGGAATCTGTTTAATAAAAGGAAGTAGGTTTACACACAAGATAATGTTTTCAAGCATATTTTTCTGTGAATTATGATGATTTTTCACATACAACCTGAATTAAGGACAAGCTGTTGTTTACTAAAATAAATAATCTAAACAATTTGTGATATGAAATAAGTTTGGTAATTATGTCTGGAGAAAGTTGCTCTTAAACTCACTGAAGCTATGTTCACTCAGTTTCTAATGTAAAGTAATTAATTTGTTTTGTAAATTATTCACTTTTTTATATCTACCAACATATCTACTCACTCATGTTTGTTTTCCCTTTTCCGTTATAACTAACTCTGACCTATAAATTACTCAGGCCAATCAGATACATCCACAAAAAGATGAACTGAATGATGTTTGAAGCTTCTCATGTTCTCTTTCAGGTTCTGTTTTGCTGGGTTTTTCTCCTGTTTTCTAGATTTCTAAGCTCAACTCCTGTTTGGTTCTTCACTTTCTGCAATACTCATAATAAAAAGCAAACACTGTCCAATTTGCTGTGAGAGTTTAGGTACAAAACAATCATTTACAGCATTTTATGAATGAAAAAAATGGGTCCAGTTAAGGGGGGGGAATATGGTACTAGGACTGTCACTGGACAAAAAATGACTGTAGAAACAGCTAAATACAAATAAAATGATTTTTACAAACAAATTGAAAGCCTACAATATCTGAAGGAGGTAGAAATTGAATTTAAGATGCTTTTAATTTCTGCATATTTTCTCTTGAATGTCTATATCTTCATTTATTTTCTCTTGATCTTTTATTATTCGTATGCTCTCATAAGATAAATTGCTGTAAATATTCCATGACTGTACAGTCTCTTATTCTTATTTTATATTTTTACTTTCAGTTGAATCAACATGTTTCGACATGCACTTTGCTCCTGGTACAGCTACATTTTCCCACTGACAGAAAATAAAGATTATTTCTATTTCTACACCACTGTGTTCATAAAGAATGACAGAAACGTTTGAGACCACCTTTAATAAGTCAAGGTGAATAAAATCTATTCAATCTTATTCCATGGAGGAAGCAGTTCACTTCTGCTGTTACTGAACAGGAGAAGCCTTTTACCTCCACCACCAGTTTCAACCACACTCTAACTGAGTGAAGAAAAAAAAAATCTAATAAAAGCTCGACTACAGATCTGCAACACTTTGAGAACAATCACCTGCCATGTAGTCATCCTGCTGCGATGTCCCACGTGCTTTGCTTGTTTTTTGTAAGCCCATAGTGGCAGGTTTTGTGCAGTAGATCGATCATATCAAGCAGAAAGCAAATTTAAAAAATGCTTGTTTGGAAGCAGAGTCATAGTTTACAAACTTCTCTATAGCTTCTGTATTATTACCCACCCATTACCCTATTGAGACAATGTCTTCCTCAAGGCCAAAGTCCAATCGATTAAACATCCCATAGGAATAAATACTAGTCTGACCAAATAGAAAGTTGAAACAATTAAACATGGTTTATTGAATATAAAGTCTTTCTCTTCAAATAAATTATTAGTTAATGACTTAAGGATAATCAGATTGGTGTATTTAGTCTTAAAGACACCTGGCTGCAGCAAGAGGATTATGTTCATCTAAATTAGTCAACTTCTTCTAATTAATTAAAATTTTCACATTCCTGGGAAAGGAGGAGTAGCAACCATCTTTCAGTCAGATTTATTGATTAGTCCCAGGCCAATTAATAACTACAATTCTTTTGGATTGTTTTTCTCATTCAGATTGCAAATGCTCAAACCACTTCTGCTTATCTTTTTGTTTTATTCACCAGGCAGCACTCACTCTCAATTTTTAGATCAGTTTTCTGTTTTCTTATTCAAATTAGTGTTAAAAAGGGAAAAAGTAATTACAGTGGGGGATTTTAACATTCATGTTGACACTGGAAGTGATTGCCTGAATACAGTCTTTAATGCTATTTTAGACTCAACTGGCTTTATTCAAAACATCCACCAACCTACCAACTTTAGTCTTCATACTCTGAACCTTATGCCGACATATGGTATCACTAACTCTTTTCTGCCTGACCATTGCTTGATAACCTTTGAGTTTAATCTAACAAACTGCGCCACCCTGAGATAAATTATAGTAGATCTAACAACTTTAAAGATTATGTTCCATTCTTAATGTCCTTTCTGTCTCTTTTATGAAGTGATTCAAAGCAATATGATGGATTTCCTTATGTGGAAAACATTTGGACTACTTTAAACTAAATCAGTTTGTATCATTTAATTGAACAGACATTTTGTTCTGTAAAATGACTTAACATGAAATGCTGTGAATTTAAAACTTGTTCAATATATAAATAAACTAAATTGAATTGAATTCTTTTTTTTATTAACATAAAATTTGAATACTTTTCTTTAGGCCTGTGGTCTCAAACTTTCCACCAAGAGACAACCTTAAGATGTCTCTCAGCTTCAGCACACAAAATCTGAAGTCTGATTTTCCTCAAAATCAGATTTTGAATCAGAAAGTGAGAGTGCTTTTCCAAAAACATGGTTACACAAATTTTTTGCAATAATAGACAGTCCCACGGGGCAGTTCCCACTGATATGGCATCATCCATGTACGTATATTAGTGTTCCTGGCCTAAAGAGTGGCTTTTCTCCAGATACTCAAATTATATGTAGTCAATAGAGATGTATTTGTTTCATCCTTTAAAGATGTTTTCTGGCTCTATAATTTCTTTGTCCTCTAAAGCTGGTTTTGTCCACGAATTTAATCCGTGTATATTAAGCATGCTATTGCTAAAACAGATGACCATGTGGTATTATAAAGTATCATAAAGTATCATGAAACAAATCATTACACAAACTTGTATTTTGGCACAGTGTATTGTATCGTATATCAGCTCTGAAGCCCATCCGTTCACACTAAAATCAGCAGAAAATATTGAAGTGTAAACTGTCCAGCTGAAAATACTCTTGTGATGTCAGGTATGCTGTTTTTGAGTAATATTGTATTTTTGAGAAGAACCCATGAATACAAACAAGATGTTTGCGTGGATTTTATGTGATGTTTATCTAAATAAATATTCACTGTTTGAAATTTTAATATGTGAAATCTTGTCATCTGGGCCTGATTTGTCTCATTAGGCACAGCTACATGCCTTTTATTTGTACCAAGGGGTGCACTCTGCATTCGAGATACTGAGTTTTGTATTACAGAAATTCCCATTACTTTGCTTTTTATGGACATCACTGAGAAAAATAAAGTAAAATATAAATTATTCATTTTTTATATTTTGAGCAGGTAGAGAGATCTGAATTTCTTTTTGGGATTTCCCTTCCCTCCTCTCCTTTGTTATTGACATAATCATTTCAGAGACACATCTTCAATTATTTGCTTGCATTGAAAAAAAATAGCAAAGAGGGCTAATTTACATTTCTTTTTAATGAAAATATGAAAGCAAAATTGTGTGGGATGTTACTTGCGGTTAATAAATAATCCTCTGTAAATTAAAATATTACAAATGATACCAAGGTATGATTCATCTAAATTTTATGAAAAGCATAAGGCATTTAGCATTGCTCATATGGCCTCTTTCTTATTTAGGGCTAAAGCCATACACTGCTTAAAGATTTGTCAAGGGGAGAAAATATCTGCGGATAGAGAAAAACAGTAAATATAAGGACTTTGTTTGGCCTCGTGTGACCTGATTCTGTCATGTTTTCAAAGCTGAATAGGCAAACACAGGGCAAAAATCTGGTGTAATTAGCTGTAGTGGTGGTGGAGTAATCCTGCATCTTATTCCGGGAAGAACTTCTTTGCTTACAAAAGCGAAAAGAAAAGGGATGCTATTTATTCTGGCCGATTAGTATGCATGTGTGTGACTTATTCATAGCTTTGGATTTAAATATTTGCTAAATTATTAAAAAAGAACCCTAACATTGATTTCTTTTTTCTTTTTACAAATGTTATTATTCTAATAGAAATAGACTGACATTTTTGGCAAATGTGCTCATCTACTTTATTGCTGAGGGAAATCGATACCACTCCAGCATTTGCTTGTTTGTTAAATTTGAAACTATGGCAACCATACCTCTAAAGATTTTTATTTGTTCTGTCTAACCAGCTCAAACCGAGCTGAGCTGTTTCCCCTCGTTTCCAATCTTTTGTTCTCAGCTAAAAGATCTTTTAAAAAAAGCTGTAGCTGTTAACATCGTGAGAGCAATGGCAGTCCATCCATAACATGAGAGAGGGTGAGTACAATTTCCCAAATGTCAAACTATACCTTTAACAGCAATCGTTTCCTCCATGTGTGACATCAAGTCCAGGTACAGTCACCGCTTACCTTGGACCAGGATTTGCATTGCTAAAATAATAAATCCTTTCAGCCTTCCTGAAATACTCTCGTAACTATCTGGTGCGCACAGGAAATGATGGATCACACCGAGGGAGAACATAGCAGAGACTCATAAAAGTCTCACAACTCTGCTTTTTCTTCCAAAAGGAAGGAAAAAAAGCCACATATCGACAGCATTCTCTGGAACGGCCTTCAGTCTGCTACTTGTATAGAAGAATTATTTATCTCCACTCCTGCTCTATTCCTGAGAGGATGCTGTTGACAGCATTTCATCCAACTGTCTGAGAACCACTGGCTTCCATTAGGGCCAAGAATGGCAATATGATGTCTTAGTGAGAGATTTCAGCAGTTGTGCAGTGTTTAAAAGCTTTGAGAGCAGCAAAGTGATACCGAGGCAAAGAAAGAAAACATTTATTGTTCATGAATGTGGTGTCACAGAGGTCCTGTCAGAAAAAGAGTGGCGAGGAAAGGTCTATGTCTGAGGTCTCTTAAAAGAATAGTCTGTTGTTTTTGAAGCATTGCTTTGAGGAGTAGGTAAGAGTAGTCATCATCTTAAGTGGTCAAAAAACAAGTCATTATCAGTTTGGAGAATCGACTTAAAATTCTCATGAGGGAGCTGGGCTGAAAGATTTCCAGAGAATATTCCCACTATGAATACAAATGCAAATTCTTACATTTTTAAAATAGTTTCTTGAGAATGCATGTTTCACCCCTGTGTGTAAGTGTTTGTGGCATAAAGTTTTGCAAAGAAACAGCAGCGTCAATAAAAAGGATTGTTCACAATGTCTGATAGGATGAAAATAAAATAAAAAAACAATGCTGGATAAACTGATTAGAATTATATCTGGAATATACCAAGGGATATTTTCTCTGCTTGAATGAGTAAAAAAGCAATGCAAATTTTAAGAAACACAATTTTAACAAATTTCCAGAAAAGTAGTATTTTGACTTGAATATTTGGACTTTTTCTTTTTGATAACATTTTTGTAATCCAGTATTTTTTTCATTCTAATATGCCTTTTATACTGTTAATGCATGTCTGAACTCCTTGGAAAACAAAACCTTATACTGTGATACAACTGTATCATAAATTTACTAAACTATTTATCAAACATTAAATTGTGGTCAGAATTTTACAAACTTAAAAGTCACTGATTATACGGATTCTTGTTGATTACAAAACAAAACTGTTTAAAAAGTTAATTATTCTCCAATAAATAAATGTGCAGGGCACCAGACTTATGTGGTAATTAGAGTTCTGGAAACATGAAAAAGCAGTAACAAAATTGTTTGACTGCTTTAGCATTTTTATGTGGTGCCAGATATTCCCTCTGGAAACATTCATGGCCAAAAGTGCCCCATGAGACTCCAATGGACTCACATATTTAATTTCCCTGCCTTTATAGAAAAAAATGCTTTCTGTATTGTTAACATTTCATCTGAATTGTTAACAGTATAGTTTTCAATTCTACCAAATTCCATCAAATTCATGTGTAGCCACATGAGTCTCAACGGGATAATAAGAGGAGTGCCTATAGGTTGTTGTGCTGCTGCGCTGTTTCTCATTTTGAAATGAATTTTGACCATTTTTTATCTGGATTGAAATGTGAAGTAATAAAATGCATTCTGTGAAATGTAAAGTCTGGTGTAATATATAAGTCATGTATCACTTGTGTAATGGCCCATTACAAATATTCCATGTGTATTGATGAAATGTGCCAAATCAATTTCCAATTTAGGGTAGAGCAAGTTATATTGTGTTATAGGATTTTTCCCCATACTAAATGCCATGACTATCTTGGTGAAAATGTAATGCTTTACTGCTGATCAAAGATTTAATGAATTCATTAGAACATTGGTCCAAGTTCCCTGCTGTGTCCGTAACCGTAAGTATTCAACATGACAAAGTTAAACCATCAGTGCAGACAGAGTGTCTGCATCATGTAACATTTAGTAATGTTATCTTGCCATTGCTGTATCACTGGTGTACAATATATATCAATTCCTTTGCAGTGGTGAAAATATGCTGTATAGATTGAAGGTCAGAGTTGTGACACTTGTGGCATGTCCAAACAATAATTACGACATTATGTCTACAGATGCTGCAGTATCACATGATTACAAATCTGAATCCTAGGTAAATATGTAAGTGTGACAGTGTGAAAAAAATATTTTTCACTCTGTCAGAATCAGAACTGATGAAAAAAATGACCATAAAGGCTTTTCCTCTTCTAAGAAAATTTTTCAGTAATTCTCCAACTGAGGTGACTCAGAATGCATTTAGCTGTTGGTAAGATGCTGACAAATACACCTTACAACCTCATTTAAAAAAGATAAAATAATAAAAATCTATCATTTTAGGTATTCCTGCCTTTTCTCTTCTCTTTCAGGAGGTCTGGGGGTTTTTTTCCTCTAAGAACACTCAGCACATTCGTGTAAAAGTGATACATTGCATTTGCAAAAGACAGTCTAACATTCCACATAACAGCTAGGTTTTACATTTGTGATGCCCATTGTTGTTATAAAAATGTACAGACTAATATTTTTGTGTCTCAGTGCAAAAGATATATCTTAAAAGAATTTCAGAAAAGCCGTGCCCTTGGTAAACGTCCATCTATGTCCACGTTAACAGCAACCCGTACCTTCCCACACTATAGTTCTTGGCCTGCTTACAAGACCAGCAATAAATAACCAACAGAAGCAGATTTACAGTCACCGTCAGATAGCAGCAGTGTTTCAGCTTTGACTTTAAATACATATCCACAAGCAACACTGTGTCACTATACACCCACAAATCATCAGAACTTCAACTATAGATAATAATTACATACTGATCATAATTACCATGACCATTACAACAGAAAAAGAAATTTCAGTGTCACATTAGGATTTAAGTATTTACATTTTTTTCTTCTTCCTTTTTTAAAGTTCTGTGGCTTCATTTCCATGTGTGAATTTCTGCAGTAAAAGAAGGCAATGAAGTGTCTCTAAGGTAAAAAGTAGTGAATGTGGAGTTTATCAGCTGGTACAGATGCTATTGATGGTTATGATGCCTGGGTCCACCAGGCCCAGTTCCTCGTGTTCGTTCACGCACAGCTGATATCCGCAGCCCCGCTTGCGCTTCAGCGGGGTCACCTTGGCGTCTGGCTTGGCGCGAGGTGGCAAAAGGAAGCCCACGCTCCCTGCGATCAGCATGTGCCAAATGCTGTGGATGTAGAAGTAGTTCTCCTCCGTCTCCACGAAGGCGTACAGAGCCACAGCAGATGTGGCGATCATGGTGCCGGGGAACAGGAAGAAGACCCAGCGCTTCCACGTGGGAGGGTAGCAGCGCCGGCGGCGGATGGTGCGCACAGTCTGATAGGATCACCAAACAAATCATGTTAATGCTGCTGTAAGCTTTACCCAGAATTATGTTCAGAATATACTGAGCGATGTTTGGTGTCTTTTTATTTTAAATATAATACTGGCATGAATCTACAAAAACCCACAAATAGTAATTCAAATTACTAAAATTAAATCTCTCTCTAAAAAAAAAAAGCATTTTCACAATAAAACTAAAACACAGAAAAATCTTGTCTGTCTTCCTTTCTATGAGAGTTTCAATTATACAGAAAATATTAGATTATTTCACATAATTTGGGAAAAAAAAGTCTGCAGATTAAGCTACGCTATAAATAAGAGAGCCATGAAGAAAAAAACATGAAGGCTGAAAGATGGAACACGAGACTTTTGGAATAATGATCATTAGACAGATGAATCAGAATTATTTGGACCTCAAAACTAAGAACATGTCTGTCAAGAACCTCATGTCAGCTGTGAAGCATAGAGCTGCAGCAGAACCTGGTCAGGTAACTATTGTGGAAAATGCCTAAGCACGGCACAAAAAGGCATAAATGGACTTGTTAATATCCATATCTATTTCTTTTCATGTAGAGTGGTCAATTCAGAGACAGGTCATTGGAGTTGGAGCTCACACATAATTAAAGTAGGATTTTAGATAAAGGACCTGTTCTAACTTCAGGAGCAGAGGGACAGTGATTTTTTTTAAAATAATCTCCATTTGTGTTATTCTGAGGGGTTTGTATTCCTCACCACGTGCATCAGACTGATCAGCAGATGAATTTGACTTGTTAGTCAGTCTCTTATCTATCCTGTCATGTATGCTCATGTTCTGTTTCGCAGTTACTGGATATGGTGTCTCTGTTTGTTTTAATCAACAGATTATGCTCATTTGTTCCCAGAAGCGCCACAATCACAGCAGAAAAACACTTCAACATTTCATTTCACTCCATCTCTATTTTCATCAGCTCCTGAGCACTGATTACTTGCACTTCTTAAAGATCTTCCAGAAAATGTTACCATGAAGAACTGCAATGCCATCAAGGGAAATGCGCGCTCTACATTAGATGCAAAAATAATTACAAATACTCGTACAGGAAATGGCTGTGATTAAGTTATTGTGCAGAATACAGTTTAGAGTGAAGACTAATAATCTGTGCGAAGTGAAGTGAAAAACAAAATGTATTTTGGCTGTTCAGTTCCCTTCTGCGCTGCATGTTTTTTTTGTTAAAGCAAACAATTCTAAACTGGGAGAGTCTTTTCACGCTCCAGTCAGAGACTTCATTTAGTTTGGAGAAATAGGGATATTTTGGAACCGACTGATCGGAACCGCTCCCCTTCCTCTTACTGCTAATGACACCCCTACGCAGCGGCAGCAGCAGACGCTCTGTGCCCTCCGCTTCACTGATCTAATTTGGTGGTGTCTGGGAGCATTCAGAATGCCAAGCTTTGCAGAAACATGACAAGCTGAAATGAAAGGGCTCTTGTAGAGATCGTGTGGCGCTCAATCCGAGAGGCGCAGCGCGGAGGGAAGACTGTTGAAATGCAGACAATCTCAGCCGAACAGCCTATAAATTAACTGTCATGTAATCAAAGCAGTTGCCCAGGTTTATCTTTAAATTCTGCAACATTAGCAGTAGATCCAAGTAAGTTTCTTTTTTTTCTTCTTCTTTTTTTAAAGAAGTTGCTGTGAGGAGATCAGTTTTGTAGCTAGTTTTCATTTGGCAGGGAAAGATTAGAAATGCCGTCTCAGAGTTTAGACTTGTATTATGTAGAGCTTGTCATAATACACAAAAAGCTAATGCTTGGAGTTTGTATTTGTTAAATTGCACATGACAACATGACATTTATAATTAAATTACAAATCTGCCAGTGCCTACAGAAAATCGACTGAAAAGAGGAATCTGCTAGTGTTTGGTAAACCAGTAAATCAACCTTTTAAGAAAGATTTTAAAGCACAGGATTCTTTGCAGTATGCAATTTTTTATGGCATATTATATAAATGATCACCTACTTTTATTGGCTTTATTGTCCATTTAACTTAGTTGATAAGTTTAATCTTGGAGGGGCAGGTGTTCAGTGTCATATTTACAAATCTAAGGTGAGATGAAATTCTAGCCTCAATTAGTATTTTTGTCACAACAATAAAACTATATTAATAAGTATTAAATAAATAGATTTAAAAAGTAACATACTCCACAACCATTCATGATGGTAGAACTGGTCCTTACTTCAGTTTCATCTAAAAAAAGATTCTCCTCTGTGTTTAGCTTTAATTCATCTACACATGCATTATGTACACCTGCAGGTAGAGCAAAGCTGTGCTTTTGTTTTTGACTGGCTCCACAAGGACCTCTCTGGTTTTGTCATTCAAACAGATACACTGGAGATGTAGGATGCAAACAGCCAATGTTGCCAAATCATTAAGCTTGTTGCTATATACAGCAACTACTCAGACACCTCTGGCAACCAATTTGCAAAACAGCAACTAGTGACCTGGTGTATTTTTGGAGTCTAGTATGAACGCTTAGTCTCTTATCAAGAAGAAACAGCTGCTGCCATGGGTTGCTACCTCATTTCAAAGCACTCACAGGTGGCCCAGTCTTCATGCAGCTGCTCTGCTTTAGCACCACCTACAATAAAGAAAACCTTTGGATTTTAAGTCGGGCTGCAGTCGAGCAGCAAAATCAAAAGCAGTATGTTTCTGTGCTTTCCGTGTCTCTTAGATTTTTGAAAATGATTCCAGTGGGTTCATAATCAGCTGATGAGTTGGAATGATACAACTGGAACGCTCATCAGTGTACCTTCACACTGAAACAGACGATGTTCAGCCGAACAAAGCAGTATCAAATGTAGCAACAGCTGCTGTGAAACTGTGTACTCTGGCCGAAATTCAACATCAAATTTGAACTGCCAGAGTGATCCAAGTTTATGTCAATAACTGCTGACAATATTAATGTGCAGTAATAAAATGTATAGCAGAGATCATACACATACAGTCATCAACAATGTAAGATGTTGCACACTTACAGTGCTCATTGTAGGTTTCTATATGGACTAAAAAAAATGTTAATTTAAAAATCTACACATTAATATATTTTTAGTCTCTTTTGCTGGCCGTGTGCTGGGAAAAAGGGAGGAGGCTTGGAATTTTATTTAAAGAAGTATTTTCTCAAGAATCAACAAAGGAACATTTATTTGTAACCCTATGCATATTACCAACCACTGTTGGTTCCATGAGACCACCAGATAGTAATATATTTAAAAATATGACTGAATTATTGTTTGATGTAGTCAAGTTGTGAAGTAGAATACATGATAATGGATCAGTTTTAGATCAGGGTTTATTGGACTTTTTTAGAAACAGATAATTGCTAAAATATATGGAGAGAGGTATGAATGTCAAGGAACAATCTACACTAAATCTCAAATAGATGTATTAACTTTCAATGTTTTTGGTAATTTGTTTTGAAAAATAATGTCAAATTTTGTTTTTATTATAATAATGCTTTGTCCTCTTTGTGCTCAAACACAAGCCTTTGCAGGGAGGATTTAAAGCTCCTCTAGCTTTCAAGGGATCCTTCAGGAAACGGTAAACCAACTCTCATGAACGAAACTCCTACATTTTATTCAACACTTGTTTGTTTCTTCAAGGAAACAACAAACTTGTTTTCAGACTCACATCTAGAGGGGTTGGTGTTAAAGGCTCTATTTTTTTCAAGAATCCTCCCTAAAAGACTATTATTTTTATCTTCTCAGTTCAGGGAGTACATTATGACTCGAAGAGTCAGTGAAAGTACACGCAGAGTTATAATGGAACTACAAGCCATGACTAATACCCCACAGGCAGAAAAACTTTTAAAGCCTCTTCCATGCTAATATAAACTAGCTATGTTGGTCAGAAACTCTAGTTTTTATCCACACACACACGTGTTCTAGCCCTCAATTGGCTTACATGATAGATTAAATGCTTTAACACCTTCTAGCACATGGAACATGGACAGCACAGAAAACACATTTCTTCTGCATGTTTGAACCAGCGTGGCTTTGAACGTTAAGCACAGATGCGTTGAAATAATTGTCTTTCATCCTGTGGGAAAACCTCTTTGTAATGCATTCAGAGCTGTGTAGATTACTGTGAATATGAAAGACAGGATTCAAACTGTGCAGCTTTCAGAAATTCTTTTGAACAAATAATTTTATTTAAAGCATTACTTGAAGTAGTTTAAGGCAGCTTTTATAATCCCTTAAAAAAAGACACCTTCACCCATCTGATCACATCTATTTTAGAATTTTCCCTCAAGTACAATAAAACCTAATAGGAAAATTAACTTGATTTAATGAGAAATGGTCTGAACCTGAGCATAGGAAATCCCCTTACCCATGCTACAGCCATTATGCCCAGCGCGAACAGGCTAGGTCCCAGCAGGTTCCACAGACCGTGACGGTCCAGCTGCAGAGCCATGGACAGAGACATCGCCCCCAGCAGATACAGCACCTTCACAGGATAGAAAGAAAAAACAACACACACACACACTGATCAATAACTGTCCCCCATAAACACTGTTCAAATCATCTCATCACCAGTAAATACAAGGATGATTGTGTAGTGAGGCAAAAGCATGTCTCTTCTATTATCGATTGACTAATCAATAATAGAAGAGATGTGCTTGTAATTTTTTGTAATTTGTGCAAGAAAATTACTTTACTGAATTTGTTTTTCTGCAGATTGTGAAAATTTATAAAACAGACTAGAACTCCACTGTCCTACAATACATTGTGACAACTGAAACAGCATGATATTTATTTTAGATTTTATAATGCTAATGAAACATTTGTTCAACATTTTCTGTCGTGTTTCTGTAAAATTCGTAAAAATTTTCAAAACAATCAGCAATAAAGAGATTTGCTTCCATCTCTGCTGTGGTTGCACAGTGTATCCTTGGAGGTTTGGAGGACAATTTGCTCAACCATGTTTTAGTATTTTAATCTCTGGAGTAATGTGGTGACTCTCGTATTTTTATTATATCTTTCTCTTAAGTTATCTTCTGTATTTATCAAGTTTTAATTAAATTTAAAAAAATCTGGTATAAATTACCTCATCATGGGCATAAATGTCAAATTGTGGGCTCTGAATAATGCCCTCAAATATTTCTTTTCAAAAGTGGGACTAAAATAAATCACATAACTTAAGTAATGTTCAGAGGCAAGAATTAGATTTGAGATACAGAAGTCACACAGTTTTCATAGCCATCAAAGACCTGACCTAATTCTAGATGGAGATCTGAATTCTCTTTTTGTCAAACATTTTAGGCTCACTTAAAATTGTTTCCTGGCCCTGACTTTTAAACATAGCCTACAATTTTAACCGCCAATTCAATACCCTTAACGTTAATCTGCTTCGGCCAAATCAAAAACCGTTCTGATGGGGAATTGTTGTTCTGTTTGGTAGCCAATTCTTTCTAATTTTAATCTGCCAGACCCAATCTATCACCATAAGACAACAGGAAAGTGGTTAGGATGATAAAAAAACAAGCTGCAAAACTCTAAGGTCCAAACCTATGATAAACTACTGCCAGTATTTACAGAGAAGTGAGTGTAGCCATGCACATTCTCCATGGCGAATGTGACATCTCCATGACACCTATAGCTTTCCCATAGGTGTCCGCATGGGAAAGCTAAATGTTTCTGGAGAAAAGTTTTATAGTAGTTTTATGTTACGGAGAGAAAGACTGAGGTGTTGGTTAAGATTAAACCTCAGATATGGCACCAACCTCAACCCAATTGAAAACGTACCAACTATGATTAAATGTCAGGTTTGTAAGACAGAGTAAACCAGATACTCTACCTTATCTGATTAGAAAAGGGGCTACAAAAACTATGTTTCTGTCAAATCTGGTAAGGCAAATCTAGTTAGATAATTATTTGTAAACTGTATTGAAGTATGTTGGTTTACAATTTCAAACTTTGGCACTTAATGTTTGTTTTTGAAATATCATTAAAGTTAGTGATGGTATCATCAGTTAACTCTGGGATAAAAAAAATGTCAAAATTAATATGAAATTTATGGAGATGATGCATCTGGTCATTTTTTGTGTTGATGTGGTACTTTTTATATTTTTGAAATTGTTAGTTACCTACAAACAATAACCAATTTTCACAGACATAAAGAAAATGATTAAATGTCTTATCAGTTTGATTCATCAGAGAGGCATTGAGTTCTACTAAGTTGAGGCCAAAACCCAAAGCTCCTTTTAAAGAATCTAAAAAATAAATGTACATGGCTATGAAAGTGGAAGGCACAAAATAACAGTAGAAATAAAATATGAACACTAAGCCCCATGCAATAGATAGTAAAAGTAGATTTTTTATTCTTATTTTCCCCAATTCACAATTGAAGATAAAGCCACAAGATAACAAAGAGATAAAATGAGCGTAGGGGGGGAAAAAAATCAATATGTTGTACACACAGGCTTCAGGAAGACTTTCGCCTGCATTCTTGTGTCTGGTGTACAATGTGAGGAGAAACCAGGGAGTTTGGAGCTGGGAGGGGATGACCTGCCTGCAGGAGAATACGACTAATTGACACAGACCAAGGAGAAAAGGAGCTTTGCGGTGCAGCCTGAGGACTCTGTGCAGCCCGATCATCAGTCATACCGCGCTGCTGGATCATACGGAGGTGCCCAAAAATGCATGCATTGTATACAGGCACGAATGCTCTGATGCTCATAGGCAAGGTTTTTTTTACTGTAATGAATCATTATCAAACACTGTGACAGACGAGCTAAAGCAAACTCCTGTCCTGTGGTGTTAGTCTATTTTTATCAGCAACCCATATTTTTATGCCTAGCAATGTACAGTAATATGTTCTGATGTGCGTATGTGTAAATTAAATGCCAGTGCAAGAATACACTGCCTTACTGGGCAAAACATGTTCCAAAGTCAGTTAAAATTTAATAAGTGGGAACATGGACAGCTCAGGTTTCAAGCTAATCACATTATTTATTAAATGTAGGGTCATGGAGCTAATTAAGAATTTAATAATGTTAGACACCTTGTGTGTAACCTTTGGTAGGTCGTTGCTCTGATTTTATTGGTTTTGCATGCTCTTTTGATCTGCTTCCATTATTGGGTGCTACTATGACTTAACAGAGCTGATTTGTTGAGCTCTTTAAGAATAATCACACCGTGTCTCTATGAAATGTATTGTAGCATTTCTTTTTGGCTTCAACTCAAAGATATTTGTATCAGAAATTACAGTAAATTTATATCATTTGCATGTTCTTGCACAGCAGTGAGTCTGGAGTTTCTGGTATTGCTTTGTATTCTACTTCCAAGAAGAAGTAGTCAATCTTTCTTCTAAGATTTTAATGGTCTTGAGAGATATTTTAAGGTTTAACTAAGGTCTTTTGTTTGGACTTCAGTTGCTTTTTAATATTTAATCATTAGCCCAGGCTTTTCTGTAGGAATAATTACCAGTTTGATCAAATGAGTTAATTGCTTTGAAGTTTTGTCTTTTCCAGCCCTTATAATTTTGTTATTCGAGTACATAAGACAAGTCATCTGCCTCAGGGCATTTTGGATGAACTTTGTTGTGCACTTAGGTTAATAAATGATACATTAATTTAATCTGGTAATTTTCTGCACAGTTTTCTGACTCCCAAAATATCTTCCAGTAGGGGGTGATTATCTCTTATATTTTTACCCAGTATATTCTTGAAGAAAATTGTAAACAACCAAATCTTAAGCTTAAGCTTTTTTCTTGTTATCTATGTTCATAATTCATCAAGAATAACCTAGTATGACGATCACAAATAAAAAATACTTGCACATAAATTTAGAACAAAATGTATACCATGATCAAGATGTTTTTATGTAAATAGAAAAGTTAGAATGATTCCTCTTGCTGCTGAAATAACATATCAGAACATTTTTATTAATAACATGATTTTAACCATTGTCATATTAGGGTAAGGTTTACATCTTTTATACTCTAATGAGATATCAACAAAGATCTTAAAGACGTGCTGAAGGTAGAGGTTTTTTGAAATAAACACTTATTTCAAGGAATCTGTTTTGTGATGCAAAATATTTGCACAGTACTGTATTATCAGTAATAGACTTGATAGGTGGACAAAGAAACACAAGATGCAAAGACTGATAAAAATGAGATCATCTGGCTAATTTTCTCTAATTATTAATTATTCATGCACCGTTGTAACAAAAGGTCACCAAATAATGTAGTCACAACATTCTTTTTATTACTCCAGCAAAGATAACTATTATTTTCCTTCATATTAATAATACTGACTAGTAACCTTTAGCAAACTGAGATTAACAAATGACCCAGAGCGCTTTCTGTTTGCAGACTTGTAATATATTCTGCTGACAAATTTGTAGGAATTTTTAAGGCTTTGTGAATCTCGTATGAGCTGCACACACACATAGACGCAATCAGAAAATGAAAGGTCCTTTACCCTCTACTGCTGCGGCAGTCCTAGACATTGATAAACACACACACACAAACACACACATTGTCTCTTTTCAAGTACACAAGCGTGCACGGTTCCTCTTGCCAGTCCTGACGTGCGATTTGATTAGTGGCTGCATACTGCAGAACTAAGCAAAAATAAAAACCCGAGAGGACAGCAGATGTTCATACTTTCCCCCGCTCACACCTCCCTGTCTCACCACCTCCACCCTCCGCCCCCACCGCCCTGCGCTTCTCTGTCTCATTTATAGACAGGGACACACATTTACACTGCTCCATATTGGTGTGCAGCCAGGGGGTGACCCAGGGAGAAGGTGCACCTGTTAGTGTTTATTCTCTGCAATATGTCAACAAGCCGAGAATTTAGTGCCACACTATGCAGATTCTGATCTTTTAATTTATAACTAAGAACGGAGGCATATGTGAGATTTGTTCATACATAGCTCTGGAGAACTCTAATCTCTCTTTGTTCTGGCTTTTATTCGACTCATCACCCAATGACACTACAAGACAACAGAAGTGGAATCTATTGCTATCCAAGGTCTGATTACAGATAGCTGGCCATTTCTAACTATCTGTCCAAAAATAAATGTCATTTTAAGGAAGGACTGCTTGCTTCAGTAAATACCTGAGCCAATTAGAGCATCTAAAGCTAATGAAATTTGGGAATGCTCTATGATGTATGTAAAGATTTTTGTTTAAAATCATATAATGCAGGTTATTTGAAAAATATAAATAGTAAGAAGCATCAAAACAGAGAAGAAGGGCATGGACTTGTTACCAGTGTCAAGATACACAGCATTTTTCAACCAAAATGTCTTTAAATTAAACTTTAAATTAAATGTTAGACAAAGGTCCACAGTGGCTGCAGCTTCCTCTGCTTGCGTAGAACATACTGTAGAGTAATGTAGCATTGCTCCCCCTCCCCCTGCCTATCGCTACAAATAGCCTGCCAGCAAGCTATATCAAGGATGATTACACATTTATCTTCCTTAAAGAAAAAACAATTCCTTCATTATTTTTTTAAATAAATTAATTTTAATAACTTAAAACCAAATGTGTTTTAAAGTTGGCTTGAAAACTTTGTTTCAGAGTTACTGGTCAGGTGTGACAAGTGTAGAGCCCACAGGTTATCTGAGACCAGTTCTCTTGATGTTCCCTCAAGGAAAACTAAACAATATGAAGGAACATTCAGTTTCTAGGCTCCACAGCTAAACAACTCCCTGAAGCCCTGAGATGTGTAGAAACGTTTGCCTCCATTAAATCAGGACTAAAAATGTTACCATTTACCTCAAGTTAACATTCAGTGCATAAGTATTTTTATTGGATAATTTTTAATCATGTCTAAGCTATTTATGGCCTCAAAATATGCAATTTTATACATTTTTATATGATGTATATTTTTCAACATACTTTGTGTTTAAAGTGCGACTCTTATCTATGTTTCTTTATTTTTTTATTTACCTTGAGTATGAATAGTAGTATACAAATGAACCTACTTTTCTGTTTTGACTTTCCATGTTATTCACACAGAACTAGGCTGAAGGTAGACTGATGCATATACTGAAGTGATGTCAAAGAATCCTTATTACAAGATTTCACATTGTTACAGCAATTCATATCAGGCTGACAGATATGCTGTGGGGGTGTAAAAAATACATCTGATCAATGGGAGAGGTTAAAGTGATGTTTTTCTCCATTTTTTAGCTTGCTGATTACATGGTGTGATAAATGACCCGCTTTTGGCTTCTCACTCATAAAGGTTTTGCTGCACTTTTAGTAACTAGAGTCATTTTTTTTCTTCATTAATGGTGTCAGTAGTCATTTTTATAAATGTGTGATGTGTGTGATAATGACACTCAAAACCCATTTAATGGACTATCCTGTTGCGTCTCCTTTTATTTGTCTAATTACAGAAGTAGCAGAAAAGCTGGTCCCCGTATACACCTCTGCGTTTATAGACACATATCTTTCAATATTTATTTTGCATAAATGTCCCTGCAGCAAATTAACAGTGAAAAACATTCTGCCCCTAATTTGGCAAAAAAAAAAGTAAAACCAGTCATTTAGGACTGAGAAAATGTCCTGTACCAAACAAAAAATCTATTTTTTGTAAGTATCAAAAAAAATTTGCAAAACCCATTTTCATAATTAGCATAAAAACCTCATTGGTTAATTTAGGGAGTACCAATATTTTATAGATGATTTCACTTTCAGCAGTTTGATCAGATTATTCTAAAAAAATATTTCAATAACATTTTATACACCGAGCAGTTCCCTTTATTTTTATTGCAAACATTTGGTAGTGTTCTTGACATAACATTTAAAACACAAAAGTTTTAAAATAGCATTTTCTTTCTTTTATGACAAGAAAGAAAAATATGCATTGACTGTTACGAGAAGCTAAGTTTCCATAAAATTACTTATTTGTTGAGAACTTAAAAACACAGTGAAAACATACCTGTTTGATGATGGATTTTAGCCTTGCCATAGCAATAACTGTGACCCACACTGACATAAGGGACCCAAGGAAGTCACAAAATTGCAGAACGTCATACTCCATGATGCAAAAGACCACGATACCAGGCTGGTCACATGCATGGTAAAACTGTGGGAAGAGACAAAGAAGACGGCTGTTACACCATCAAATTTCTAGTTCTTGCTTTCCTTCTTTTTAAGTTTGAATTATATTGTTTTTACTCTGTAGATTTTAAAAGTATAATATACAGAAATTGACTTCATCTCTCTTGATAGACCTAACGTCTAATAGACACACTCCACTTTCACAAAAGAAAAATCCAGGATGAACTGCTTTTCTGAAGCTCGACTTAAGTTCCTTGCCACACTTGTAAGGGAAATTGGGCTGTAATTTATCAGCTTTTGTCAGCTTTTTAAAAAGGAATTTCTCCAGAGCATAGAAAAGAAAGATCTGAAATGGAAGCTCCATCTAACCATATGGTTTCAGTTTCTTAAAATAAATCTTTCTGTTGGGAAACTAACAGCCTTTTGAAAGTATTTGTGCCTCAAACATTTTTTCACGTTTCGCCATGTTACAACCATAACCTCTAAGAGTATAGCATTGTGAATCAAAAGTTATAAATGATTTTCAATTGTATTAAATGCTTTTTTAAAAAAATAAAAATCTGAAAAATGTCAGATTTCAGATACTTTAACCTTTCGAGGGATATTTCTCTACCACTATTGTATACATAAAGGTTTACATTTTTGAGAAATCTTTGTTCCAAAATATTCCAGGCTGAATCAGATTGAATTCCAGGGTAAATATTATTTTTCAAGTCTCACCTCAGATTCTAATTAGGATTTAAAATTTGACTAGGATTACTTAGGATTTCAACTTTGACTAGGCCATTCTAATGCATTACAGATGCTTTGATCTAACCATTTTGTTGCAGCTGTGTAAAATGATAATTTAGCATCATGAATCAGTTCCGACCAGCTCACGTCTCACTGCCGAATAACACCTTCTTCCACCTCTTTGAACTGTTTTTACAAACCAGGACAAATCAAAGATGTGAACTTTAAACCTCACTTTGTTTCTTATTAATGCTGTTTGTTTCATAAACTCCGAATGAGTCAATCTGTTGACCAGACAACTGTTAGTCATGCATTATGACTAACAGTTGTCTGGTCAACAGATTTCCTCATCTGAGCTGTGAATCTCTGAAAAATGTTCTGCAAGCCTCATGGCTACTAGGATTTGAGTTTCTTTTCTATAATCTTACCATTCTTTAGATTTTTTCACAACCTTCTCCCTGACCTGCCTGCTGTGTTCCTTGGTCTTCGTGATGCTGTTTGTTCACGAACATGTTCCCTAGCAAACTTGAAGCCTTCACAGAAAAGCATCATTTATACTTCATTTGTTTATACAGGTGTTATGACTATTTACTTATGAATTGACTTTCAAAGCTGATTGATTGCATTGGATTTTCTTTATGAGCACCACATTGAGGTCAGTTGAAAGTAAATCATAGGCACACTGTTAACATTTTTATTTGCAGGTTCACTGAAAACTATTATATTTTCACTTATTTTTTGCATATGTTCTTTCATACTGTTTTGTTACCATTTTAGAGATGCCCGTCTTATTTCCTATCAGAAACAAACTTCTTGGGTGAATAAAAATATTTTTAGATTTAAATCTGACAGAGGTATAAATAATTTTGTGCTCAACGGTATTAATTTACTGTGCAAACAAAGACTACAGGGCCAATGTTCTTTCAGCTTCGTACTATATACTCTGAATGGCCACTCTACTAGCCTGTGAAGGACTCATCTGCTTGTATCGTCCACATGTCACAGTTAGAAATTATGTTGTTTTTTTTTCAAAAAAAAAGTAATTCAATCTCATAACTATGGAAAGCCCCCTCTTTCACTTAAATTGTGCAACATTTTAAAGGAAGTGCATTTGTAAGTTTATAAATGATACTGATCAAGTTCCAGTTGTAGCCTGATTGCATTGGTGTTGGCAGACGGCAAAGGGTAGTCATGGCAGACCTCCTAGCAGTCCTCAGAGACTGGGAATGCACTGTGTGTTTTGGATTCTAAGGGTAGAGAGCTGTCAGACACCCAGTAAACTGTAATCTGTAGAAGACTGCGTATCGTTCCTGAGTGCTGACAGGTTGAGGAATTGGTCTTCATGTGGTGTTGTTTGTTTGGGCTGCTGGTTGTCACTGATCTTCCTCGCCATTTGAAACTCGTGCTTAAAATAATACTGCAACACTCGCTTAAGGTTGGCCTACAGCAAAGGGGTTGTATGAAGCCTTAAGGAGAATGTGATGAGGGGCCGATCTTCCTATTGACAGCATCACCACCACTAACAGTGTTTCGACAGATTTGGTAGAATCTGAGAGACTCAGTCATTTAACTGGCTAAGTCTAAAAGCAATCATGATGATTGGCTATTATTTGCTGTTGATATGTATTAGTGAACAAACTAAGCTTCAACACAAAGAAAAGGTTAAGCTTTCAGATTGTGACTAGGCAGATTGTTATCTATGCTGAAATTATGAAATCAAATTTAATAATTTTCTTACTGAACAAATTGAAAATTTCAGATCTATGGTTCATGTTGAATTTCAAGCATTTATGGGAGGCCTCTGAACGTTTGGGGTCCTAAGCGGCAGGAATCACATTGGCTTTGTGCTGGCTCTGGCAGGGGTCTTGTCAAGATCAGTCAAACCTGGCATGCTTGCAGCAAATGACAACTCATGTCTTTTAACAGGGTCCATGCTCACAGGAACTGTTATCCAGGCTCTGATCAGGTACCTGACTGTCAGCACCTGTAGTAGCAGGACCCCAAGACAAGAGTCAACAGCAGAATGAGCAGTTTTACATTGACATAGGAGATTTTGTATTTTTTATGGGTGCAACCTACATATTCAGCTCTGCTGCTCAATAGGAACATGAAAGAGAAAGTCATGTGTGAACTTCAAGGCGTGTAAGCCTGGCCATAAATTCTACCATATCTTTTGGATATTATAAAGAAATCCTTTGAGCTTAAATGAATTTAGCTGGACAAAGTTTGAAGGATATTGATTCAAAAAAGTAGCAGAGGAAGAAAGACCATTTTAATAATTGCAAGAAAGACTTGGAAGTAAATCTACTTCTGGATATGCAACATGTGAGCATAAACTGTATTGCATTATTAAGTGATTTGCAAATAATAAAATTCTATGTTGTGTAATTTGTTTTGCCCACTGAACCTAATTTCTGAAACACATTTCCTGTTCTGGATGCTTTCCTGTTTGTAACATTTATCACATATATATAATTGGTCCTGATTTTCAAACAACCCTCTTTTTGACTGTAATTCATTTTCAGTTTGCCACTGTAAGCGCTTTCATAATGTAGTCATCAGCACTGCTTTTGTGCCAGACTATCATTAGGTGTCAATCAGTAGAACAGCATGAGTCCATTGTTAGGAACTGTGTGAAATTACCTGCATGCATCACTTATGTTTATATGCATCCAAATACAAAGAACACATTCTATGATGATGATTTTAATCTTCAGAACAGCACTAAATTATTTTGTTTTGTATGTCTTCTCTAAAAGTGTCTGAATATGAATCAGCAATAAAGTTTCAGAGTTTCAGAGAGATGCAAAAACACAGACCTCAAACCAAATGTTTGAAGTGAAAACACATACCCATTTTTTTACTGTCTGACTTTAAATTAGACTAAATGTTTAATGTTTTAGGTCAATTAAGAATATTAGACTAGGCTTTTAAATTGTATGCCTTGGGTTAAACCTTTTGAATGACTCATCCTTCCAGACAGGAGTAAACGGAGTTCAGTTTGAAGAATACATTACTCACACAAACTTTTTTTTAGCTCTCCCTTCAATTTTTCTATAGGACTGACATCAGGGTTGTGGGAGGGTCACTGAAAAACATTAATCATTTTGTGTCAAGGCTACTTTATAACAAATTATGTGGTATATTTAGTCTTATTTTCCATTTGCAAGACTAATTTTTACCCCAGCTTCAACTTCCTGGCTGACGTCTTAAGATGTTGCCTCTTGTACATCCGTAAATAAATATTTATATCTCGTAGAGCACTTCTGGATAGATGCAAACTACATCTCGTTGCTTGTACTTGTGACAGTGCAATGACAATAAAGTTGAATTCTATTCTATTCTAAAATGCTCACATAATGTTCTTTCCATCTGTTGTGAGAAGTGCACCAGTCCCTCCTGAAGCAAAACACCAACACACTATGATGCTGCCACCCATACTTCACAGTACAGGTGATGTTCTCAGCATTTTTCTCCTTAGGCAATATGATCAAACACTTCAGTTTTAGTTTCATCAAACTACAGGATATGTTTTTATTTTTTGAGGGGGTGTGGGGGGGGGGGTCAAAAAGGTGTACATTTGTCCCTGTGTGGATTTACAAATGGTATATAGGCTTTTTAAATTACTTTTGGAGTAATGGCTTCTTCCTCTCTGAGAGGGCTTTCAGTCGTCATGGGTACAGGACACACTTCACTGTAGATAATAATCACTTCTTAGCTTTAGTCAAGATCTTCACAAGATCTTCTGCTTTTTCTATGTAGCTGATGCATTTGCTCCACATCTATCTTTACACTACAGAATGCATTTCCTTCTTTAACAGTATGATGGCTGGATACTGTCATGCTGATTATGCCTGCATAAAATTGATTGAAAAATTCAGTGTGCCACCTTCAGGCATCTTGAAATTGTTCCCAAAGATGAACCAGATTAGTGGAGGTCCACAATTCTCTTTCTGATAACTTGCTTGATTTGTTTTGATCTTTTCACAACATTGCAGAGGGAAGAAAAAATTGTGAGAGCATTTTAAAGCATGCGACTTCTGAATCAAAAGAAGTCATATGGAAAAAAAAAATGTTAAAACAAAATAAAAATCCTTCTCAATATTTTCATGTTTAACAAATATAAATAATGTTGGTAATGCTCACTAACCTAAAATCAGTAAAAGATTGGTTGGATTTTATGTCATACAACAAGCACAGAAAAAAATATGATATGTTTCTTTATATTTATTGCATATGGCTTCAACTGCACTTTCAGTCATCAGTTGAATCATTTAGAAGTGACTCACAGTGGAGAAAAACATGGTGAAGATGTAGACTGAAGCCTCCAGCAGGTAGTGGCTTCGAATGGCGATGGCCACAGGCGGGACGAACATCAGGTTGCTGAGACAGAGCAGGAGGGTGGAGAGGAGCTGGAAGCTGTAAGAATAGGCTTCGGAGTTGTCGGTGCAGCCCCAACCATTCCAGCCTATTAGACAAACACACTGTCAGAGCTGTAGCCTGACGCAAGAAAGGAGAGATCTAAAGGAGCTTCTGTGTCGATAAGTTTTGTTAAACTCTACATTAACTTTGGGAAAGTCTTGTTAAATATTTTTTGTGGATGTAAGATGGAAGAAATTTGAATGAGAGATGAAACAGACCGTTCAAAATCTTTTCCTTTGAATTTTGTGCATTTCATAAAGTGTATGAAAAATGTATGACTTGATAAGAGTCTCATCAGCAGCAGCTCTTTTTCAGGAACATCAGAGTTGTGTGAAGTTGTTTATCTTGAACAATAGAGCCTCCTGGAGTGAACGATCTCCTATTCTCAACTATCTCTGCTTTGTTACAATACATAATCATCAAGGGGCCAAATGAATAAGACAGTTCGGAAAATTATCTTTGTTTGGTTGTTTTTCTGGCTGATTTCAGGCCAAGACATAATGATTGAGAGTACTTATGGTTTTTGGGTCAAATTATCACAAACTAAGCTCTGAATGTACACAGTATTGACCAATGCTATGGCTAGCAAAAACATTCACATTCCGCAAACTCTTTCACATTGTCACATTACAGTCACAGAGTTCGATGTTACCGAGATAAACCAACTGGCTGGATTTAGAAACTGATACATGATTTTCAAGTTTGTTTTTGCAAATACAAAATTGTAAGACTATGCTGTGAATTTATATGCAAGTTCCCTTTGTCTACATTTCAGTCACATTTCATGGTCTTTTTATTTCCACATGATGGATTGAACAGTGCTTTGTGATATAAGAACCAAGCTTGGAGTGCAGTTTTATAACTTCCACCATGCTGCTGCTTGTGTTCTCACTAAAACCAGAGTTCATCATCCCAGCTGTAAAGTCCTTACACCAGTCCCTTTAGCTAAGAGAACAGACTTTAAAATACTTTTGATTGTTTAATAATTACTGAACAGCTTAGCACCAAAATCCATTACAGACTTATTGTTTATGTAACAACCTTCTAGACCACTCAGGTCTTCTAGTTCTGGTCAGCTCTGCATCCCCAGAACTCAGTTTCGATGCTCCACAAATCTGGAACAAACTTCCAGAAAACTACAAAACAGCTGAAACATCGAGTTCCTTTGAATCAAGGCTAAAAACACATTTGTTTAGAGTTGCCTTTGATTAATGCTAAATGGAACATTGATCAACATACTTGATGTTTATTTATTGGTTTTGATTATGGCATTTGACAAAATGTAATGTTTATTGCTTGTTTCACCATTGGTGACTGTGTGATGTTTTAATAATGCAAAGCACTTTTAATTACCTTCTAGCTCAAATGTGCTTTACAAATAAACTTGACTTGATTTGACATTGGTTACTGTTTTGAAATTCAGTTCACAAAAAAATATTGTGATAATTATTCTGTCCATTTTGCCCAGTTCTAAGGTGCAACATGAAAAAGTTCAAGGTGTATAACACTTTTACAAGGCACTGTATTATTGAGGTTTTGCTGAGTTAAGACAGGCCAAGGGCAAGTGTTGATTGCTGTAGTTCCGCCAGGAAGTAGAGGCACACATGAAGTATGACAATGGATTCAATGGAAGAGAAACGGGCTCGGATAAAACAAGATCAAAGGCAGGATTTAAAAAAAGCCTCTGAGGACAGGCTTTGTTTGGCTTCATAAGCTCATCTTTTATTGAAAAGCTGTTTGTAATTAAGAGTGTTTTATTGTCTCATCAACAGCTTATAGAAAGAGATTAATACTAGGCTTCTTGGACAGTGGTACCTACCATTTAATTGCCGTATTGTTAGTTCAGTTCTGGAAAACGGCTTGCCCAATCCCATGTGGCTGACTTTTCCATTTTCCATCATATATTTTACAATTAATCTGAAATTATTAGCAGCAGATATGACCTCTTTCTTTTTCTTTTATCTAAAATTGAATATCATTAATGGTCATGCATTTCCTTCTTATGTACTGCTAAATAATAAACAATGAGGGATTCTTGAAGATAGGCATTAATTATTTTCAGCTGCTGACTGAGTCTGGCATTAATATCAAATCATAAAAAGACATTAGTAGATGACTTCATCTGAATTTAGCTCATAGTGGGAACAAAATCAAAGCAAGTAAAAAAAAAAAAAAGAGTCGTTCTAGTAAGTGACAAATACACAGAGCTCTGCAGCGGCTCCTGCACATAAATTGTTACCTGCTTTGCATTCACATGCAGCATAAAGGTAGTTGTTGGTTCGCAGGAGCTTGCACTGTCCATATGTCCCGCAGTCATTGATGCATGGAGTAAGGTATGCACGCATATACACCTCTGCCGTTACATTGGTGCATGCTTCAAACCTGAGAAAAAAAGCACAAGCAGGCAAAGGAGAAATAGAACTGAAATTTGAGTTGACAATGATTTTTTAAAATCTTTTTCAATAAGTACCATTAAGAGTCTTTTATTTTGTATGTGCTTTATTTTATTAGCAGTTATCTTGCAAGGCTAAATAAAATCCATGTCATTAATTTTTTTTCTTAAAAGTACTCCAGAACATGTGTGTGATTTCCTGATACTCTTCAAATGCCAAGTAACTGCTTACAGGTATGTTCCTGTCTGTTCATAGCAGCTTTAACTGATCCCTTTTTGATTTGTGCTTTCAACATATAAAAATCATTATGAGTACGAGCCAAACACACTGTCACTTTTCAGCTGAAGCAAGCCTGGACTAATTTAGCGTGTGAAATGTATCACACCGTTATGTGAATGCCATCACCATTTCCAAACCTCAGTTAGGCTCTCAAATGAAGATAAGTACAAGTCCCACACCATCTGTTATCTGTAATGCAAATTCAACTGGAACTCCCAAGAGAACCTACAAAACTTAATATTTAATTCAATTCCTTTCAGAGTTTTGAATCGTTAAAGATTTGGCAAAATTGCTCAATCTGCTCAATAATGAAAAACATGGGAAAATTATTTTGCTGAATAACTTTATAGCATATTTTTTTTTCCATCTTCTTTCCGCAATGTCTCTCACGCACACTTAAAATAAACCTTCAGCGGAAAAATGTGTGTACTTATTGAATTCATCTGCAGAGTAAACAGTTGGAGAGAACATTTGATATCACAAGATATAATCTAGTCCACAAACGATAAGAGCTGTGCCCTTTACAGAAAGCACAACATGCTGACAGTTTGGTCTGCCTGATGTGATATTGCTGGTAAAGATCCAGTCTGCACCTTTTGTACTGTAATGGCATTAAAATAATCACAGATCACCTTTAACATTTTAGAGATGATACAAAATTTATATATGACTGAATCATCATACTTGCCATACAATTCTTAATGTACAAGACAGAAATGCTCTTCCATGTCATATACATCTAAAGGCCAAATTGTGCTGCCAGATGACGGATGGGAGAAAAGCATGTTCCCCAAATCACTGGGCTAAATTAATTATTAAATTGGTAAACAAAGTAGCGACTGTTTGAAGATCTGCTATAAAAATACTTTATATCCTGTGTTGTGATTGTCTTCCTGCAGAACAGAGCAAACATTGTCTCACCGAGGTTGCTGTGGGGCGTTGGGACTGAGGCTGTGAACTGATTATGAGAACATCAAAAATTTATGAGCAACAGTCAACCAGCTCATTTCAGTGAATTTTTGCTTGTAAATCTATTTTTTTTTTCTTTCTGGGTAAATACTCCTGAGAGTACACTTTATAGACTTTTTTTTCCCACTTTAAAGGCCCAGTTAGATATTTTGGGAAATGTGTTTATTCACCTTCTTGCTGAGAGCTGGAACAGATGACAGATACCTTGCTCCTGTGTTGTCAGAGGGATTCTGATATATACAGAGCAGTTCAGGCCTGTTATTCTTGCTTTTTGCTAAGTTCAACTGGAATAGTTGTCAAAAACCTTTAGACCATAAATATAAAAATGCCGTTATATGTCTTATATTATGTTTGTGTCAAGAAAGCAAATATGCACATAAATTTGTAAAGATGTAATTTCTGAATTAGCTGAATTAAATTTCACTGTGAGACACCATAGTAATCTTACCCGTGTTCAGTGGCACATAAGGAGCGCAGACTGAGGTACCAGGTTCCTGTTTGTGGGTAGGGAATTCTCAGTTTGGTAATATTAGAGGACACGTTGACAGAGAGGAAAAATCCAGCAACTGATTCTGATTGAAAAAAGAGAACACCAATAAAGCTTTATAAATTTGTTCAGTTACAAAAACACAGAAAATTAAAACAAATAACTTGCTGTTTCAATTTAAATAAAAAAATCAGATGTTTTTGCTTAAATTTCCAGGTATTTGAGTGTTGTTGATCTTTGATGATGGATGAATAAATGTTCAGAATGGTGAAAAAATAATAAATGTATAAATTGACAGATGAATCATTTGAAGATATGAAAGATGAATGCACAGTCTCACAACTTTGAAACTGAATTGCACCCCTACTTATGTAAAACCAAATGTCTAAAGGCAGCTTGTCACAGAAGCTATTCTCATAAAATGCTGGACTTTTGCTGCAGACAGATGACTTTGATGGGGTTTTTAATATTGATCTGGATGTTGACTCAGTGTTCTGCTGCCACACTAAAGACTGGACTTACAAACTCCACTCCAGTCAAAGTTTTTAAATCAGGGAACATTTCTCCAATTGAAGTGATCATAAATCGACAAGACTCTGCACGAGGGGTTTCCTGATCCTTCATGCACTCACTT
Source organism: Xiphophorus couchianus (assembly GCF_001444195.1). NCBI lineage: Eukaryota > Metazoa > Chordata > Actinopteri > Cyprinodontiformes > Poeciliidae > Xiphophorus > Xiphophorus couchianus. The sequence continues at coordinate 8,501,439 of NC_040239.1, forward strand.
CAGCAGGTGGAAATCCCACAGCTTGTGCTCCTTCTGCACCAGTGGTTCAGCTGGTCAACCACTGGTGCTTAAGATGCTCTTACTAGAATCTATTTTGATAGTTGCCTCTGCAATCTACTCTGTGTGTACAATTTAAATGTCTGCATGTCTAAACATGGTGGTCAGAAGGGTGAATTGTAATCTGACAGATGGTGTTTAGATTTTTCCACTGTTTCAAAAATCCAGTCACAGATAGAAAATATTTGGTTAATGCAACCTCTGGTAGGAACCCAAAATATTCTAAATTAATTTTGTCACATGGTAATCCAACATACCTGAGTCACATTTTAGCGATGAATTTTCTCTCAAGAAGAGAGGCATTCCGTGATTAAGGCAGCCAAACACAGTCAGATTTGCTCCTTTCAGCGTAGACTGCAGGGAGAAGAAACAGAAGAAAATGCCAATCATCCATACAACCATCAACCATCTGCTGTCTTCTTGGCAGTGAGCTCATACTATTCATGATTACCTTAGGCCTCTGTTCCCCTCAGCCATGAAAGAATATACTTTAAAACTAACAAATCAAGTGAAACCGCTCTACGTTTTTCTGCCGGAGGAACCTAGATGAAGATGTTGGCAGTTTATCTCCTCGCAGCATCAGTTATACAATAACATGCTCATGCATTTAAAGGAAATTCAGAAGAATTATTCAGGCATTGGAAGTTGCATATGCCAATATAAAATAGCTCATGCGGTAGAAACAGAAATCGAGGCAATCAGATTTAGTGTCAGCATAGAAACAACAGGACAAAAAAGCAGTAATAAAATAAATGTATTCATAAATTATCAGAGGGTATCCAAGCACTTTATCTGACACTTTACAGGTTGTCTTGTCCTATCCTGTGAATAAAGTAATGAAGTGGTTTATAATTAATATAAAATCTGTCCAACTAAATTATTGTATTGGTAAGCACCCGCAAAAACAGTAAATGTCATTTTATCTGAGCCAAAAAAAGGAAATCATAGAACAATTCTCCAGTTATTAAATGTACTTGTATCCAAAGGGGGTAGGGACATCTTAAGGCAATTATTTCTAGGAATTATAAGATTTCTCTCACCTCCACATAATGTATATGGAAGGAGCTGGAAATGTTCTTGATTAATGCAATGACAAACACTTTGCCAGGTGCTGAGATTTCAGGCTTCCTAAACTCACCATCTGGCCTGTACTCTCTTGATGGTTAAACTAAATCAAGTCCACTGGCATTTTAAGATGATTCCTCCCTCTATGCTTCATTGCAGCTCTACCCTAAAATCTGAAGATGAAGTATTACGTAAGAAACACTCAAGTGAAAACTGAAAGAGTCTGCCAGACACTGGTCAAGAGGAAGCAAAGGGTTAATGGTTTCTTGACTTTTGATACAAGCATAAATATCTTTGGTTTTTGCCGCTGTGAATTTCTGCAATCCACTCAGAAATTCTTTATAGCAGAAAGAATTAGAGTCAATTCCTTGAAGTCAAATGTCATATCTCTCAACCCATGCTACAGGCATGGGGTCAATCAGTACCTGAGGAGGCGTAATTTGAAATATCCCCTATGTTGTTGATGAGTAGTGATATAGTGAAGCAGGGATTGGGGCCTCAACTGCATTGATGTATGTGCTGCTCTGATTTATCACAGTGAAGAAGGAGTTGAGATGATAAGCAAAGTTCTTGATTTACTGGTTAATCTACGTTTTGACCTATGGTTGTGATAAATGGACAAATGACTGAAAGAACAGGACTCCAGATACAAGCAGTCGACAGCCCCTCTCCTTATCTCTAAGGGTGAACCCAGCCAGGAAGTGTTCAGCTTCTCATCAGCAGGTTTTCATTCTTGTTGTCTTTTGGAGTTTTTTCAGGGAGGTCCCTTTGAGGGGTGGGGAAGGACCCAGCGGAAAACCAAAAACTCATTGGAGGCACTATAAATCTTTTCTGGAACTCTCATGGATCCATTGCTGTAGCAATTCTCAGATATAGGGATGGATGGATTTTACATGGCAGACATGAACTGTCATGGTCTCTTGTAGATCAATTCTGCTTATGCTGTCTCAGCCAGAAAAACCCCAATAAAGGCCCTGTACAAATTAAAATGGGTATTCTGCTTTTTATTCCCCCTTTCTCTTTTCTTTTAAACTGACTGATTAAAAAAAAAAGCACTGGACTGATGGAAGTATGGACAGACCAAGCATCAGATTGACAGGTGGAGAGATAGGTAGACAAAAAGATATATGGATGAAAAACAGATTGGTGGGTAAATGGATGGATAGATGGATGAATGGATGGGTGGACAAACAGATGGATGAATAGATGAATGGACAAACACATGATGATTTACTGAGGATTCAGATGTATAATATCTCCCACTGAATAAAGCCTATCCAAATGAAGATGCGACATCTTCATTTGGATAGGCAGACAGATGGAATTTCACAGATGCAAGGAAGCTACAGTCAAGGATAAAAATAAAGTCTGTTGATTTTATTTCATTTTTCAAGAAACTGCACCTACATCCATCCCCCTCATACCTCACAGAAAGCATTCTGCTTAAGGAGTCAGAATTTCTCAGGGTTGATCTACTGTTGAATCCTATCTTTACAGGAGATCATGTGTTGGGCAATCCCTTCTCTTCACTTGTCGTAAACATCCTGGTTCACCGGTAAACACCGGGAATTAAGGAAGCGAGATTATCTCAAGATACACATGATTATTTTGCGCATTTCATCTTTCTCAGATTTATTATCTGAACTCCCTTGGCGCGGGTGAAACCAGGAAACTGTTTTGTTCTGAAACTCTGCTCTGCAGATCTGTGTGGTGCCTAAATTAAGATTTCTACAATAACTTCCGAGGCTCCGTTTGTCTTCCAGGTTTATCTACCTTCGGCACTCCATATCTATCCAGATACAAAGGCCAGCTCTTTCAAGGGGATTTAATACATCTCATAAAATAGCTTTGCTTCTAGGCCATTATGTGATTTGCTTTTAATTAACCATAATTTCTGGTTCTGGTTTAAACCCCATTATAAATTCATGTTTGTAATTTTACTGCTATTTGTATATTTATTTTTTTGCTTATCCTATTATTTTTGGCCCGTCCATGTAAAGCACTTTGTAGCATTGTTGTAAAACATAGCCACATCAATCACATTTACCAGTGTGATTTATATGCCGGATCCATTATGCATCAGTTAGTTATGATGGCTGAATGTGAGTGGCAGAAGCATAATTCAGTTTGGAGTGCCATCTACCAACAAATTACTAATCAAGGTTTCAGGACGAGGGTGGAAAAAACGAAAAGAATTTCATGAATAAAGCAAGAGAAGAATAACTTTTCAATGCATAAATAGGTGAAGGAAGTCATGCAGTTTTGCTATTAAAAATTTCAGCCTACCACAACCACAAAGTTGAGATGCATTATTTGTTCATCATATTGTGGTACTTAAGATAATCTAGTCACACTGTCCCTGTTTATGTCAACAACTAAACAAAAAAGCCAGCCCTCTTGACTTTCACCTAAATAAAATCCAATTCTCGTAAGAAGTCAGCTAATTAATAGTCAACGTGCTTTAAAAACTATACTCTGAATGTGTAAAGAGTATGGGCACCACTCGAAACCAAGGAAAATATGTTAATATTGCTAAAGACTTGAGAGTGAGGTGGATGTACACTTTCCAGCAGAACAATCACTCCAAACACAGAGTTGAAAATGGAATAGTTTAGATCAAACCATATTTGAGTTAGGGTATGTTAGTTAAAGTACCAACCAATATCCAAGACTGTGCACAGAAAAGTATCAAATCTAAGTTGTTTTTTTTTGTTGTTTTTTTTTTTGCAAAAAAGATTGAGTGAAATGTTTATCTCTATTAGCAGCAAAAAGTGTTTATGTCCCCCTTTATTTGCTGAATGTAAAAGCATGCCACTTCAGTTTTTAATTTAAGCAAAAAATATTTAAAAGCCTGTAGTAATCTCCATCTGCTTCAAAAGTATTTGCCATTTCATTTCTGTTTATCACATGACATCCAATTAAAATACAAGGACAATGTTGAAATATTTTAAGGATATGAATATTTTTGTAAGGCATTGCATGCGATTAAAAACTGAGCATTTCAATGTTGCTTAGTAACAGGCTTTTGATTGTACATTTCTATCTGAAAAAAAGAATAAATTAATAGAAGGAAATCTTTCGAATTTTTACTTGGTTTTTTTCTTTTATTTTAAATCACATTCTAATGAAAAAAAGTTATCAAACCAAAGCCAAAACAAGATTTGCAAAGCAATTTTTAATCAAATAAAACTAAAAAACATATTTGAAACTGTTCAGGCATATGACTCCCACCTCTGACGCGCACCGCATCTGTTCTTATGCAGCTTTTACACTTGACTGCAATCACTTGTGAATTCTTTTATTCACTGGACATAATTAAGAAAGCGTATGACAGCCTGTCTAAGGTCTCACTGGGGATAGTGTGTGTGAGAGAGATAAAATCAAGTTAATATGGTTAGAAAAAAACTCCAACAAGTTGTTTAATAGGATTTTGTCAAAGCACTGACTACGCCAGAGCAACCTAACCTCAAACATCCTTGACTAAAACATTATTAGAAGTATTTGCTGATCTGATTCCCACACTTGAGTGACACTGCTCCTTTAGTTCATATGTTTAATTTATTGGAAGCCCAACCTTTGCAGCTAAGACAGTTTCTGAAATTTCCTCAAGGTTTAGGAGTCTAATTATGGGACTGTTTGATCATACTTCCAGAAGTGTATTTGTAAGGTCAGGCACTGATGTTGGACTAGAAAGCCTGGCTTCAAGTCTCTACTCTAATCCATCCCAAAGTTCTTCAGGACTGTTGAGGGTTGAGGTCTGGACTGTGCAGACCAGTCAAGTTCCTCCACAGAAACAGATTCATTCATGTCTTTATGGATTTTATTTTGTTCACTGGTACACCTTCATTATCAAAGAGAGAGGGATTCCCACAAAGCTGGGAAAATAAAATCATACCATATGTCCTGATGTGCTGACCCTAATTTCCTAAAACCTTCTCCATACCTTAGTCTCCTCTGAGTCAAACTTTAGACTTGATACAATGCAATCAGGTAAGTTTTGTTCTCCTGCCAAACCCAGTCTCATCAACTGAACTGTCAGAAAGTGAGGCATGATTCATCATATCACAGGTGTCTACTCTGCTGCAGTGGAGGTATGCTTTCCACCACTGTATCTGCAGCTTTGTACTACACTTGGTGATGTGAGCCTTGGATGCAGCTCATCAGGCATGAAAACTCATTTCATGAAGCTCACACACACTTCAGCGAATCTGAAGGCCATGAAGTTTTAAGATCTTTATCTATAGACTCTGCAGACAGTAGGCAACCTCTCCACACTCTGCACCTCAGCATCCACTGACCCCACTCTGTGATTAAATGCGGCCCATCACTTGGTGGTTGAGTTTCTTCTGCTTCAACTTCCTTCCACTTTGTTTTAATAACAATTGACTCAGGAATATTTAGTAGTGTGAAAATTTTATACGTGAGCTTGTGACATGTCCTTTAACTATATGTTGTTAAAATTCACCTAACTACTAGAAACAACCCAGTCTTTCACACTTCCTAAAGTTTGGTCTAAAAGGTAAACTTTTGATGAGACGTGATTTTCTTTATAGAGATGGGTGACCCTCATAGAAGGACAATCATCAATGCTTCCTCTCCCTCAGTCACGCTTTTACTGTTGAGAGGCCAAAGAGAAGCTATTACTCACTATAAGGTACATGTCAGTCCCCTGGGAAAAATTCACTGTTCGAATAATAAAGTGTAGATAAATTATATTTTATTGTGCCATAAGGAAAACTATCAGGAAACTTGATAAAACAGAGATTAAACTATCAGGCTACAATTTCCATTAGGGTGTGAGCAGATGAAACCATGCAGAACAGTTCACCTCACTTTACTGAAAAAGATACAAAAAATTGCATCATTTTAGATTTTACTGTTATTCTCACAGAAAACTGCCATCCAACCAGGATACAAAAGTTACTGACGGCTAGGGATGCCAGGATGATTATCATATATAACGTTCAATAACGTTGAAGTCCATAATTTGAAAGACCCATTGTTTTTTATTTTTCAGCAATTCAGGAAACCTTAATTTGCTGCTTGACCTTTGATTATCTTGTTAATGATCCAATTTAAACCAAGCTGCAAGCTCACCTCAAATTTGACTCTGGAAATTTTATGATTCATTTTAAGGCACTTTAGTTTATGTGTAATTTCTTGGATTTTTAGAAATTCTCTTTGAATCTCTTGTGTTATACTTCATTTGCCAATTCGTTTTAAGATAATTGTTGTGGCCTCTATAAGCACAGCTTGGGAAAAACCTATAAAGGACAATAATATATTCTAAAATAAATGATCTCATTATGCTGCCTTTAATTTTCCCCTCTTCATTGCCCTACCAAAAGAGTCATTTTAAAAATGCATCAAAAGAGATTAAATCGATAACCTGACACCCGAGGAATCAGTGTAAATAATAGTCATACATATCCCTTAGGCTTTCTGGGAGAGAGGTGAATTTAAATTACACAAAAGCTTCAGCTCTTGCCCTCAAAAATCTTGCAAATCTGCTAAAGTCCCCCACCAGCAGCTGCTGACAAACTCTGAATTTGTGACAAGCAAGAGACAGATCATCGCCAATGGGGAGAAATCTGTTCATAGAATATATATGATGACACCGCCTCTGAAAAATGCATCTTACAGTCTGGAAAACTATCACACCAAACAGGTTGCATGACAACACTCCATCCCTGTAACTTCTGCAAAAGCAAAATCTGTCTACTAACTCAGACCTGCACATCATAAAGTCGAAGTGTGCTCTATTCCTTTGTTCTTTGCATGAATGGAATGCACCAAAACCGCTTACCCAAAGTTAAAATAGCACACAAAATGCTCTCCAGACAGGCAAAGTATAATTAAGGTTCTGTACAAAAATATTAATCCCTTCTTTTTGTATATTTTGCTTCTAAAGAAATAGATTTTGCTTATATCTTTTTACTTTTAAATGTGACCCATCATGCTTCCTTGAACAGGTTTGGATACGTCCATGGGCTATACAAAACATGTTCATTGCATTTGTTTTTTTGCACAAAATCATTCTTAGATAATAGGATTTTAGTCCTATTAAAATGAGACATTTTAGGTCGTCTTGTCTCTCAATAATCTGCTGCTGGCCATGCCCCCAACTCAACATTTACACTCCCACATAAAAATGGCTGCAAACTGACACACAATTATACAACCATGCAAGTTTGAAAAGCAGAAGTAGAGCCTCCAGTATAACCAACAACAAAGCAGCAAGTTAAGTGTTTGACTATGCTAAATAAACTAGCAGTCTGAAACACAAGAAATACTTTTAGCATTAGGAAAGTCAATCTCAAAGAGTCATTAGAAAATGAATAATAATAATAATAAAAGATAAACTGAAACATGTTGCATCATTCAGGTGCTGTCAGATTTTCGCAGTGGAGTTTGAAGAAAAATGTGCCATAACAACTTTTGATGAAGTTAAATATGAAAAATGTATAATGAATCCAATAAATTTTATTGTATATTAATAAATAAATCATGTATAACCATAGAGACTAGATTGATTTAACATGAAAAACCAAAAGCCTAGTCTACAAGATGATCTCCCAGGATATGACAAAATCAACCTCAGTCTCTGAAGAAACAATTTAATATTATTTTCAATTATTTTCTATTTCCTCATACGTTTTCTGTTTGTGTTTGTATCCGACATTTTGGGAAATAGTCCTGTTTACCTTCTTGGCAGGGGTTAGACTAAAAGATCGATTATCAATTTCATCTCTGTGTGTGTAGTGAAGAGGAAGGATGTGTTTAGCCTTGCCTATCGCAAATTCTGACAGCAGAGAGGAGCAGCATGGAGGCTGCAGTGGCATTTCAACAACTTCAAACCTGCCATGTACACAGGCAAAACTATGTGGAATTATTTTCAATCAACAAAATGATTCTTTTCACTTCTGATTTTGTTTTTAAGCTGATGGTCATTATGCCTAACAGATCTTCAGGTGACAAGTTATTGTATGCTTTTTAGAGCTGAAAAATGTCCTTGAACAATACATGTTCTGAATGCACAGATGTGAATCTGATAGCAGTCAAACTCCTGGGAGGGAAGCAAAAAGAAGGATATTTTCTGAAATGTCAGGACATTTCTTTGAACCAAACAATCTAAAAGATTTCCGTTTCATGCCTAATCCTCTGCGTATTTCAATACTTGCTGGCTTGATCTCTATTATGAATGAAAAGTTTAAAACTATCTGGCAGCTTTTTTGATTCCCTGCAGATCTTCAAAGGCACTGCAGGTGCATCCTAATGCCTTCCCTATCTGACAGATGGATTTTTGCATTTTGTTTGGTTTCATTTAGAGACATATGTCACAGCTCTGACACTGGGGCAATTTTTGTTGTGACCTTTTTCTATTCCCACACCAAGTCCGTCCTTACAAGTGCATCCAGGCATCTCAAGTGCAAAGAGGTCAACTCATAGAAATGTGGCTCACTTCCTTTTGGCTTGTATTTGTATAGCACTTTATCAAGTCAAAAGTCTCCAAAGTGCTTTACACTACAATTAGTCATTCACCGATTAATAGTGGCATTCATCCATGTGTGAATGCCACTGACACATTCACACATGGATGGTGGTAAGCTACATGGTAGCCACAGCTGCCCTGAGGCAGACTTACAGAAGTGTTGACTGATTGTATCTGCAGTCTCACACCAACTTCACAGCTGCGGTACGTATGGTTCTAGAGTTACTCAACACCAACAGAGTTTGCAGGGAAACTGCTAATTATGTACAAATAATTAATGTATGCATCGGAAACATGATAATATTAATGTATCCACATACATGCAATTAATACTTGCACATGTATACAATTGCAATTGTATATATAGAAGTGTCAAGCATGCAAACAGCAGTGGAAAACACCTTGAGCAACACTAACTTCCGCTTCGTGTATGTCGCATACCTTGATGCAAAAATAACACATATGTTGATACTTTCTGGTGCAAGATGACAATTAGTTAATCAACAATTTTAGGTTTTATAGGTTGTTGGAACTGACTGAACTGCACCAGTGTTTCTCAATTCTGGTCCTCAGGCCCCCCTGCCCTGCATGTTTTAGGTGTTTCCCTTCTGCTACACACCTGGATTGAATATATGGGTGATCAACAGGTTTCTGCAGCACTTGATGGGCACGCAATCATTTGAATCAGCTGCTCTGGAATAGAGGCACATCTAAAACATGCAGAGCAGGGGGGCCTGAGGACTGGAATTGAGAAGCACTGAGTGAGTCTAAGAGAGGAGCCTGAGTACAGTCAGTATCCAATGCAATGCTCTGTTGCTGATTTCACCAAACTATTTGCTGATTAAACTACAGTTTCAGAACATTCTAGCAAGCCCCTAAAAATGCCTCTGCATCTAACACTGGAACACTTTTGGAAATGTTCTTTCCCCATCACATATTTGCATTTATTCACTATAAGAGTGTTTTATTTACAACAATGACATTTTTTATTCTTAATATTATTTATGTAAAAGCAACCCAGTTTATATTTCATGAAGTCCCACTTCCGTCATCTAAACATGATTTTTTTTATTAGGCAGAAAGGAGAATCACAGTTCATACTTCTTTTTCTGAATATTTAAATGAGGTGTGCCAAAGAAGGTGGCTGGCATGTCTCCATGTGTGCTCAATTTCTCTGTTGATTGGAATGGAAGAAGAAAATGTGCTTGAATCCATTAGTACACACAATTTCATACATCAAGACTTATTTGGCAGCACATTGTTTTCTTGCTTAAGTATTTCAGCAGGAAATCCACACCCCTTTTTGTACATGTGGCCCCTGATCATAATCTGATCTTGTGTAAAAGAAAATAGATTAATGGGCAGATGCACAAAACTATTAGTGAGGGCTAATTGTTCACAAATCTGATTTAGCATGTGCTCCAAATTCTGAAAATTGATGTCACTCTCTTGTAATCCAGATTGTACTACTCACTTATGTGCAAATGCCAATGCATTGCCAGAAATTGCTCAGAGTTTTGAGGAATTTCTCATGAGGTTAAGGACTGAAGCTCTTGTCAAATCTTTGAGGTCTTGGGCTTCATTTATGTCCCTTGGACACAAAAAAGGTTGTCATAGATTGCTACATACTGTATTTTCCCTAAATTAAAATGAACAGATGGCATTTACAATATCCCTTTCTAAAGAAAAAAAAAAAGATTTACTTTTCCATTTATCCATCCATTCAATTTAAACATTCCAGTCACAGCCATGCAGAAATTTAAAAAATGGCAAGGCACCCAGGGGCATACTTTACCATTGGTAATTATGAAGTGAAAAAGTGAAACATTTTTCTGTATCTCTAAGCATTGTTTTTATATGTGTTCATATAAAAACAAGTGCCAGTTGCACCCATCTGCTGGAATTGGAGGGTGAGAGTCTCCTCTATTTAGGGTAAACTGCTTTGCAAATATTTTACAAAAATAAAGCAAACGGTAGAAGCAAATCAGTTGCAAAATGGAGAAGATTGTAGTGCTTTGTCAATTTGTCTGTCAGAGCATTACAAAACAGGCGGCAATGGAGCGCAGACCAAAATCTTAGATTAGTTTCTACAGACGAGAAGTAATATAGGAACATATCAATTTGAAAATTGAACAATATAAAATATATTATTCTGGAACTTACCAGGTTTAATTTGAGCTCCATATTGAGGACCCCTCCGCTGTCTAAAACAGGCATCAAGTTGATGGCGAACACAGCGGCCCGGTCAGGTGGAATGGATATGTTTGGACCAAAGAAGACATAGAAGTGCACAGAGAAGGTATCCAGCTCGTTACGCAGGGTGGGGCGAATGGGCCAGCATTTGTTCGTGTCTGCTGTGGGGGCGAGGTAAATGATGCTGTCCTCTGAGGTGTGCAGGTGACTAGCGTTCTGAGACAAGCCAGGCAGTGATGCCATCAGCAGCGTGTCTGACAGAGAGAAGCCCATTGCTGTTCCAAAAGACTGAGGCATGTTCATGGACGAGCTGTACTGTGCTCGGTCCTTCGATGAGCTGGGTTTGGAGCAATCTGATCGGGGAAAGATAAAGTTAAAGTTACATTTGTGTAATAAAATAATCAATAAAATGAAATGTCAAACAAAAATGGAAAGGAAAACAGTTGAAAAATGGCTTGAAGTAGCTAAGTACTACAAAATGTTTCAAATGACTGCCTTCAGCTGGCTTCCAGAGCCACAGACTGATTCTTAATGAGACATAGATTCACTGTAATTGCTAACAGTACGCTCTCTCTTTCAACACAAAGCAACTCACTGCAAAATGGTCATTGATGACAACTGGCTGGGAAGCATCAAATACCAGCAGTCCTCAAGGGAAAAGCATTTGTCAAAAGATTTTCTCGCTCACCCTCATTTGCATACCGTTGTCTCTGAAGAAGCGTGAAGGATTCTGACATGTTAGAACAGCTGAAGCTCACCTAAAAATACCTAATAATGAGTGCTCCAGAAAATGATGAAGACCAGTATGCAGAGTAAAGCTAATAGTTATGTTAGTGTACCAAAGGCTGGCTATACAAAGAAGGGTTGTAACCACATGTTTTATGACATTAATAATTGAGAGAAATGTCTATGTCTTGAATACATAGCATAACACACGAACTTTCTTTGTCCGATCACCCGAGGTAAAAAGTGAAAAAGCTCTACACAACATGATAAATAATAAATTGTAACCTACTTTTTTCATGCACTGTCTAGCCATCAACTTTGCTTTTAAACTGGAACGAATTCAAATAAGGTTGCACATTTCCATTTCAGACGCTTGTAGCAACAAAAATTAATATTATCAAGCAAAGCATTAGGAGGCGAGAACTCCAGATGGTCTCCCTTCTGAACCTGAGGTGTTCCTCCATTCAAATCTGCAAAAGGTCAAGTAAGATCTGGCTGCCAGGCAGGAGGAGAGACAGAGTGTGAATAATTAGTGTCTGTGTTGCCATGGTCACAAAGTGCACGGCATGGCGTGGAACAGAGGGGGAGAATTGCTACATGGGAGTGGACTTCCCACAGATTTGTGAGCCATCCCTTGTAGGAAATGCATAAAAATATCCTAAACTCCATAACAGCATGTAGTAGATTATTCATCCTTTTTCCCAGTCCCTGCTAAACTATCCTGCACTGTTCTTGAACAAGCTTCTTTTGTGGAACTGATGGAATCTTTCGTCAGTTTCCCAAGTGGAACATGCCTAATATCAGTTCCTCCCTACAACCTCCTCAGTACATTTCTCATGATTCATTGCAGGAGTATTTTAATGTAAAAACAAAACTATACTTTTTTAAAAACTTATGGCCAGCAATCTGAGATGCTAAATGTAAAATGGTAAAGAATAAAAACAAGTTTTTCTTGAACAGTAAGGGTTTGTTTTCATTAAAAATTGTTCAAATACAACAGACCTAATAAATACTTGAGGAATTTTTGTTTTGCTTATTTCATATCAAAAGACGGAATAATGACAAAGATTTTCCACTTACACTTTTTTAGTGGACATAGACACAAACTATTTTGATTAAATTCAGTTTTAATTCAGAAAACGGTGACTATGAACAAAACCAGGGCATTAAATAGTAGTCTGCAAATGTCTTTAAAGAGGTAGAAGGTTTTTTCTTAACTACACTAACATAGTATTCCTGCTTTTCCACAAAAAAACAGCTGCAATAATTATGTCTTTACTTTAATTCTCATTATCAATTTTTTTTATTCTATTGTGGAATTAAGGTGTTTTAAAACTTTGAAACGCCACAAAAAACCTTGCTATGCTAGGAAAGAGCTTTCTTGACAAATGTGCTGCTTTGATGGTAGAATAGATCATTTAACATTATTAGTTCATGTATATTTGTGACCATGTCATGAATACAAATGCACTTCAGCCCACTACTGACTTGACATAAATTCATGCTTAGTCAAGAGTGCTTTGCATCAGTTTTTATCACTTTGAGAAACACTTTATCATCAATTTGTTATACACAGAGCACTAATCTACAGATACAGTGGCATATTACTGATAATCACTCAGGAGAGTTATGCACCAGCTCTGATACTGACTGCCAGCAGGAAGGCGTTGTTCTACATTTCTGGGATCAACAAAAACACTTTATTACACTTTAGGATTAAACTTTAATGTCAAATTTTTTTTTTGTCTTTTGGGAAAACGTAAATGTTCACTTGGCATAAATGAATGTATAATCTTCCAGAAGAAGCTGTTTAATTAAAAACTTTACTTTTTCCACCAGAAACAGAAAGACGTTTCTGGTGAAAAATACTGTGCTATTTTACATGACATGGTCTGGAATGAACAGCAGGTTGAGTCTACATTAGTCTAGAGACATGCAGATCAGGATTTTTTCAGACTAGTGCTGACTTCTTATTTTCTCTGAGGTGTTTTCTGCTGCTTCCAATTTTGAGAAATTACACTTTTTCTTTCTTAGGTTTTCAACACAGAAGTGAGAAAAGCTGTTCTGTAGGTTGTTTTTTCACATATTCCTTTTTAGTCTGTATATAATCATTGTATAGGTGATAAACCTTATTTACAATTTACTGGAAATACTACCTGATATAGCGAAGAAAATGGTCAAACAAATCCCTTCAATTGTTCAAACAGCTTAATCACATTCTCCATCAAACACCTTAAAAGAATCAGAGGTGCTAAACTAAGAGGTGGAAAAAAACACAGCTTATTCATTTTTATTCAGTCTCACCTGTGACTTGCACACCGATGCGAAAGTAGACGTCTGAGTTACTCAGATACCTCTCCACGAGGATGTAGCACCATTGCTCCCAGGCAGGTACGAGGGTAACTAATTCACACGGGTTCCACTCCCTGCAGTCGAGGGCACTCGAGTTGTGCACCGGCGGCGCCCGCGCTCTCATCTTCAGCACCACGGGACAGGTGTCGCTGCTTTTGTTTTTGGTGCTGCAGTTTACCAGCTGAACCTTCACCTTTGATATGTAATTGGGGATGAAAACCCTGCACAAACACAAACAGACACAAATAACCACATCCTCTGTATGAACAGAATATTGTACACATAAGGATATTTAAGACAAACACAAAAGCTATTTCAGTGTTGCCAGGAAATGTATATAGTAATGGTTATATGAATAAAAGTCAGTTTAATCAGAATTAATCCTGAAACAGATTCTAAATTTTGCTAAAATGGTACTCTAAAAATAAAAAAAACCTGGATGTGTGATTTATGTTGAAACAACATGCCTCAAAAAATTTATTCATTTATGTTACCACTAGATGTTCAAGGATCTAGATTGTGCTGAAATCAATTTTTGATTTTAATTTTGATGCAAATGATCTTCAAAATAATGTAATTTAAAAATGGGTTAATTTTCTATTATTTGCTCAATTCATTGCTTATATATTCCAATTTCATGCAAGTTTTTTCAAGGCTTTAAAACATTATTTATGAACCTTCTTTATAAAATATAAACAGCACTGTTATATTCTTTGTTTCAGATAAGCTGTGCAGACATGTTTCTCCTTATGCAAAAGGTTCTTATTTTAGTGTTCTTCTGTTGCTTCAGAGAAGTTGTATTTTCTACAGGGACATCCACTATTTAACAGGAGGGTTGCAGTGAATGATGCATATTACTAATTATAAACAGTGACTCACTCACTCTATTAGCAATGCATAAAGATAATCTAGCAAGAACAGGTTAATTTTATGACCTGATCCAATGACTTAAAATGGTTTTCAGTAACAAAGTGCCTTTAAATTATGTCAGCAAATCAATAAAAACAAGTTTGGTTTTAGCTGTTTTTGGCTGGCTTTAGCAGAATTCAAAAGCAAATAAATTCAAAGCAAATAACCACAATCCATCCTCACACTTGCTTTTTAAGATCCCACAAAAAGAAAACACTCACTTGTAAAGTGCTGATCTGTTATGGATTGGGATCATCTGGTCAATGAAGTATCCAGGATAAAGCACCGAAATTCCAATCAACTTCTGGACAATGAGCTGTGGTTGGAACAAATACTGGCATTCCTCAGACAAACCCTGAAACAACATCACAGCAGCAGTTTCAGTCGGTATTTCATCGGTTTTCTCATTAATATTCCTCTAAACCTGGTAAAGAGAAGATTAGGTATCATTCAGAGGCCAAAAATTCTCTAATGGACTGTGTGCATTAAGCTTGTCAGCCTCCTGGATTAATATGACTCTGTCCTCCTCCTCTCCGCTACACAGCGTAGCATGCACACCCACCATTTCATTTGTGCTGCTCTGAACCATTAATGGTTCAGAGATGAGGCAAGCACCAAGAATGACTTAAAAGCCAGGAGTCCATGTGTTGCTTCCACACACGATCGGCTTGAAAATGTGTTTGGAAAAGAATAGAACCTGAATTTGAAAGTACAGGTGTGAATGCAAAATGAGGTCTTACATCCCTATCATCTGATCACTAACCCCCTTGTGCATAAGCAACAATTACTGTGGCGTGTCATTACTCTAGGAGCTGCAAAGGTGACCTCTTGATTTATTACAGCCTGTCCTCCCGACCAGCAGCAAACGTCTTCTAGAGCAAGCTGGGTTTTAATTAAGACTCTTTCAAAATGGATTTTTCAAATCCGGTTGCTTTACTTTGTATTGGGTAGCAATAGTCTTAAATTTGACCACCTCGAACATAGAAAGTGAGTAGCTTACTTTTGGCAAGATTTCTGGGGTTTTCTTTTGTTCTTTCAAACTCCATTAGAGCCATGAAGCACCAAGATTCCCTAAAGAAATCCTGCCTAACTGCATTATTTGAATACTTTTATTCAGACATGCCCACAGAGGCTGTGCGTTTTTCAGGGTCAACTCTGGGGTATACAGTTAGTTTAAATTCAGCGTTACCTGAGCAATCTCATGTAACAGTGCTGCAATGAACGCAACCTTAAAAGATTTATGTTAAACTCAGGGCTCATTTCTGAATATTTTATTTGTAATGTACTTTTGTTGCTTACCTGACAGCACTGACTTCAGTGCGGGATGACTTAAATATCATTCCTATCTGTCAGCAGCTCTTTAGAGAAGATTCTTCCAATTGCTGGTGTGAACAGATTTTGCACATTATTCCACCAATTAAATTTTTATAACAGGATCTTCCTGTGCACAATTTATTAATGGGTCATTAATGTTTTAGATTTTCACAGACTTGTTCATCTACTGGAACATGGGCAGCACATGTTTGATTCCAGTTGGAGGATTTATGATCAAGCCTGAGGCAATGCTACTCGTTTTCCTCCATTTGTGAAAGTCTACAAAGAGGCTTCAATCTTAAAGAAACATAAACATAACAGCAGGTGGCGATAGAGCAGATATAACTGGCATCAAGATTCAGAAGAAAAGCATTGGCTAGTGAAAGGAGGTCCAGCTCTCTTGGAAGTGTCGATTGTTGTAGCTCTTCACATTTCGGGGACTTCTGTTTTGTTTTATCTATTATGAGTGATTGGTTTTATTAATCTTCTTCGTAAGGCAACTTTTAATTATAAACAGTTTTACTTTAAAAATACAAGATCTAATGTTGAATTCTGACTTTCTGCCATTCTGTGTATATGATTTACATCATTGCACTTACTGCCATTGGAGTGTAAGATCTTGTTCTGTCATTATAGATCACTCGGTGTGCCCTTCGAATTAAATTTTGCCCTTTTAACCGCTCCTATTTTTTTGTTTTACATCTTGCAGCATTCAGCTAAGACTGACTTACACAATCATACACAATCTCTTGAGTCTTTGATTTACATGTGAAGGTAGTTATTAACGATGTTATAAACCACAACTTTCCTAATTTAGTCAACCCAACACACTGGGCTGAAATGGGAATAAATCCATGAAGATAAACAGGAACAAGTACCAAAGTTTCATGAAAATATTTATAGATTCTTCTAACAGTTGTGAGGAGGAAGTTATTAGTAGAAGGCGATTTCTAACATATGAAGATCAACACATATCCGTCTTACATCAACAACATTTTCTACTGACTTTTCCAACACACATATTTGATCTTTAAAATATTTGGACAAATAAGTTGCTTTATTTAAAATAAAGCAACTTTATTTGTGAGGTCAGTACAAGCAAATCAAATAATTCACAGAAGCAGTCATCTGAACTCTAATTACCTACTGCAAGTAGAAAGAAATTTTGTAAGTCAAAGAAACAGCAGCTAAAAGCTGCTTATTTGTTCCCTAAAATGCAGGCTGGATCCTATTCTTTCTTTTCATCCTTTTCAAGTTGAAATCAACCCTTTTTCCTTTAAAATTGCTTCATAAAGCAGAATATTTGTATTTCTGTGTATACGCTGTAAAAGTAGAAGCTTTTCCCATTTTAAGCCACGGTGGCTTGCATCCCAAATGCCCCAAAAAGAAAACCAATTCCTTTGTGCATTTGATGTGATGGAAACTTCTGATGATATTTTTGATTGTTGTGTACTAGGTGCACTTTTGCCAGCCAGTGAAAACCACAGAGCAAGCACAACAGAGAACTGTGCTGGTCACAAATAAATCACCCGAAATGGAAATCAGCAGGCGTTTATGCAGCCAAATAGGAGAACAGGATGAGATAAAGGAAAACTCTCTGATACTGTTCTGCTTCTTTTGACTCTGCACCACGAGCTGGAAAACGCATCCTGGCACCTACTGACATTTTTCGTTTTTCATCCATGAAAGGGAGTTAAGCATGCATGAAAAAAATAGTAGTTGATCTCATTAAAATTATGTTACCAGTCACCACTGACAAGTAATGAGCAACATAAGAGTGACTCAAGCATCTAATTTGCTCCCTTAAAAAGCAAACGCTTGATGGGAGATTTCCACAATTCCGCCATGTTAACTGCAAGGCTGCAGCGATTGCAATATTGGCCTGCCAGGTCAATATCAAGGCAGATTTATTCACAGCATGTGTTTGTCAGTGGAGCTCTGGGAAGTCAGTTAGCTCTGATAAATGCCCGGGCTCACCTTGACTGAGATCTTGCCCTCATCCTTGGGTAAATGTGCGGCTAAGAACCAGTCTCCTGGGAGAGGGCTAGTCACATTGAACGCTCCGGTTGTTCGGTTTGGAAGAGTCCAGGTCAGGGTCACGGCGAAGGACCCCGGGACAACCGTATCCCGAGGGAAGCGGGTGTAAAGGGGGTTGATCACCGGAGGAGCTCCTGACCTGAAATACCTATTAATAGCAAAGCCACAATTCAAACTAAGGAACACTTTCATGAACAAAAAAGGGAGAAATTGATATGCAGTGTGGTGAAAAGTATTTGTCCCCTTACAAGTTTGTTCTCACACAAAACAGTTTTATATCAGACAGAGATAACCTGAGGAATTACAGAATACAGTTTTCAAATAATTTCATTCATTAAGGTGGGGAAAAAAATATCCAAAGTAGTATGGCTGTATGTGAAAAAGTAATCATTCAGGCCTTGGGTAATCTTAACTAAACTGAAACAGCAGGGTTAAGTCAGGCGTTTAATGAATAAACAAAGGGGGCAATTATATTTTCATGTATGAATAGCTTTTGACCAATAAAATTTGTCTCATCTGTAGGGGCAAATACTTTCTAACATCTCTGGAGGCATTTCAGCTGTGTGAGCACAGATGGATGGCCTCTATAAATATGTATAATTAAAATTGAGCATCACTGTCTATCATTTTTATTAAAAGATCACTAGGACACATGAGAAATTTTGCAGCACTCACCATAAACTATGATAGAAATAGATATGCAATATTAAAAGCTAATGCTAATGCTTTTACAGCAGCTCCTTTATGATTCTGAGCTGCTGGTAACAGTTGACCTTGCTCAGATAACCAGCCCGCTCTCCAGAGGTAAAAGGTTTATGATTGTCCACGTATTCCCTTCAAAAGGAGACAACTCTGAAGTCATTGTCTTACACTGTCACATTGCGGTTTGGGCAGCTGTCTCCAAACGTGCCCCCTTGCTCCTTGAAGGTGATGAGGTTCCAAACGGCCATCATTGTGTCTTCAGGCACATTGAAGTGGAACAGCTCCACACTGGCGAAGGAGTTGAAAGCATTTAGCTTACGAGGCGTACGGGTGAAGTAATCGGTCACAAAAAGGCAATCTAGGGAGAACAAAAACAAAAACATGAGTACTACATTGTTTCTGCTTGTTGTTCTAATGTTTTTTTTTTACCATTAATTTCTCAATATCAAAAATTCTGACTAACAGCACAATGCAACACCAGAAAAAAACATCTTATGTTGCATTTGTAGACTTTTCTTTTTCAGAACGACTACTGTTAGCATAATTTTCTCCACATGCTGTAAGAGTAATGGTGTATGCATTTCTTGTTCATATAACAAAGATGGAAGAACCTTATTCTAGCATTTTATCTAACAATAAACCATGTATCATATATATATGCATATATATACAAATCATATATTTGCACATGAGTGGTTTAACGTTATATACTGAGCTGAAGGACTTTCCTGATTTATAAACCAGAGATTGGAGGTTTGAACATAGGATCTGGGCACCACATAAAGATTTAATAAAAAGAAAGAAACTCTGAAAAATTGTGAAAAATCTAACCATAACAACTGAGTAGAGAAAAAACAACCCAAGATAACAATAACTGTTTCCAAAACCATTGCTGGTGTGATCATTACCACAACTAGAAATTCCTCTAAGATAAACATTTTTATTGTTAAAATTTTAAATACTAATCAATGACTTTATGAGTTTATTTTATCTCCAGACTGGTAAAAGGCAAAACAGACATGCTGTTTAAGAAAGGCAGATGCTCATAAGTCCTAGAATAAAACCGAAAAGGTTCAACAATTCAAACTGAGACAGGGAAGACTGAACAAGGTCACAAGTCCATCAAGTCACCACAAACAGTAAGGAGGATAGCAAAGGAGCCAAATGTATTCTTACATTGATCGCTTCACTCCCTGATTTTATTTATTTTATTACATTTCTTTTTGTGGCACCCCTGACAGTTTCCAGTTAAAGAATGAAAAATATGTGAAATATTAATGAGTTAAAAGAAGCAATCAAAAAGTTTCAAAATTCCTAAATGTATTGTCATCTTATTCCTAAAGTTGAACGTCTTTTTAATGAGATACCAGAGAAAGTGTTAAAGTGGCTGGATTTTTCTCTGCCAACCTAAAGCTCAATACGCAGTCATTGCCACAGCTTATACTCCATATTGATTGTCAGCTGGCTGAAAGAAGGCAACTAGACTTTACCCTCACTTAATAAAAACACAAATTTAGTCCTTAGACATTTGTACAGTGAGAACTAAAAATGTGCCATACACCCTGTTATTCAAGACCAAAGCAAAACCACCATTTTTAAAATCATTGCTTTAATGGTAATATCATAATTATTGCTGCAAATTTTTAAAGACAATCTGCCTGTAGCATCTAATTAGCAAACTAATCTAATAATAGCACTCCAGACTAACTGATTGTACTTGTGAGCCTAAGTTTTCACTACAAACCCAGTCTTGTGTGCATGCAAGACCTTCAACTGCATGGCCCTTCTCCAGTAAATCTGACAATGTGATTCCAAGTTAAACAGACAAACCACACAACTATGGAAACTGCAGAGATCCATCTAAATGTTAACTGATATCAAGTTTGCAGGCAGGGTGAACGGAAGAGACAGATGGAGGCACAGGACAAATCTCAGCGTTTTTTTTCCCTCTACCTATTGTACAGACGGAAAAACATTCATATATTTGCAGAGGAAAATGTTTCTTGTTTTCTGATGCCTCTCATTTTCTCATCCTTGGCACATTTAAACACAGGTGGCATTGTTGAAGCTTTCTAGAGTAAAAAACTTTTTGGGTTGAATCTAAATGTAGCCAGGAATTTTACAGTATGTTCTCTCAAGTAGGAGAGCACGATAATGAGGATGCAGTGTTTCAAAACTACAGCTGGAAAGCAACAAGAGCTAAGTAGCTGACTGCAGGCTCCACCTGTGCAGATAACCTGACTAATTAACCACCTGATATCAGCTTGTTATACTCCCACTGTGTTACTCTATAAAGTGCTGAAAGACAAAAAAGTGCTAATATTTTACATGTTATGTCATATTGTGCAAAAGATATATTTATGGAGAGTTAATATTTATTTTTTGTTGTTTGTTTAGTTTTCTCACTTCCAACAAGAAAATTCCTTTTCATTTAAATGTATTTCTTCATAAAAAAAAGACATAGCTTGAACATTCATATTGTGATCTGGTGCCTCCCTCTCTGCTGTGATTCAGCTCTGCCTCCAACACCCCTCCACACAGGAGAGGCTGTCAGGAATGTAGAGAAAGCTGTAGTAGATGAAGAGAATGACCCAATTAGGAAACTTCTCCTTTCTCTTTTATTTTCACTCAGACAAGTTAAATTCTTGGAAACCTTGGTAGCTATAATTCCAGGAGCCATTGGAAACTAGTTTTAACATTATTATTATTATTATAAAACCATAATGACAATATCAACATTTTTTTTGTTAGCATGCCTATGATCTCAGTTCACTTCAGTAAATGTAATTATAATGTAAGCCAAAAATGATTATTAGTGAGATTTCTTGAATTTTTCAGGGTTTTTTAAAATTTTATTTTCTGCTTGTACACAAGGTTGTAATCTAAAGATTTTGCTTTCCTTTGAAAAAGACTTAACTCATCTTGTGACTTTTGTAGTAAAGTAAGTTGACCTGATTTACAGGCGACAGCAGATATTTAAAGGAAATTTATTGACAACTTATTCTGTTTTTTCCTCGAGGCTTAACCTTAATTTTAATGCACTTTTGTTGATATTCTATGTTCTACCACACAAGTCCACAACAGAAAGCTCCTCACTGAACCTAAAAATGCACTTCAAAAGCTTAAATCAGCCAAATTTGTGATCATAGGTGTTGAACGGCCCTTAAAGCTGCAGATGAATATGCTTAATTAGCATCCTTCACAAGGGAAAATCCAGGATTACATCCACAGAAGTTTCTGCACATAAAAAGAACAACACCTGGCAGGTGTAATCTGCCACATTATTGACATGAGCTGGGCTGACACCAAGCACACCCTGCAGGTGGGCAAAAACTGCATGTAACTACATGCGAGTCAGCTAATTGCCACACCAGTACATAAAGCATAGGTGTTATCATAAACATAAACAGCAGCGCAGGTTGCAGATTTCCATGGGAACGACAAGGAGGCATCTTGATTTTTCATCTGCGGTGAATGTTTTCCATTTATAACACCTTTTCTCTTTGTGTTTGCGCATTACTCTCCTTACATCCTGTCCTTGCTGTAGCTGTGGTGACATCGCTCCTCTTTTGAGAATTGCAAATTGCTTGCAAACCATAGAAAAATGAGATTTGACACAAATCTTTTGAGGAAGGAATAAAAAAGAAAACCCAATTTGTTTAACAGGCAAGACAATACACTAAGCTCATTGTCCTAATGTGTCCATTTGTGGCTGCATATTTTTACAAGTGTTCATTTGTCCCCCTTTATTATTAGAAATAGCAAAGAAAAGCGATCCTGTATGCTGAGCAGGATCTGATGTGTTGATGCATAAAGTAAAAGGTTCCCCTGAAGGTGTTGTGTTGTCTATTGTTTGTATATTAAAAAAAGGATAAAAATGGCCTCTGTCTGCTCTTCCCACCCCCTCGCTCTACATCCAATTCTCAATGTGTTCACTGAATCTCACCTACAATAACTGAAGGCAAACTTGAATACAAAAAAATACAGAAAAAAAGAAGTGGAAACTGAGAGTGGTAGAGCAGACTTGGTTTCAAAGCTAAAGCCTAATCCCATACAAAGCTCC
The DNA here is from genome assembly GCF_001444195.1 of Xiphophorus couchianus. Lineage (NCBI taxonomy): Eukaryota > Metazoa > Chordata > Actinopteri > Cyprinodontiformes > Poeciliidae > Xiphophorus > Xiphophorus couchianus. The sequence goes on from NC_040239.1 coordinate 8,524,349, forward strand.
AAAATGTCTACTTTTCTCTTGTGTGAGTCTTTTCTGGACTTTCTGCATTATGTTTCAGCTTCTTCACAGTGAAATTCCTTTTTGCTTTTTGATTTCACAGAAAAAATGCCTGAGGTCAAAGACAAAAGTGCAAAAGGATGAGTTTGAAATGAACACTTGGATTTTCAGCATATTTTCTGTATTTTCTTCCCAACCTATAAAAAAATACATTAAACATCCAAAATTACACAAGATTCTATGAATGAGTGTTCATTAATTTGATAGAAATATGTTTTAGAGGAAAAAGTCACCAATCTTCATAAATGTTGAGCAAGTCTTCCAATTAATGGTGATTACACAACAAAAAAAATCTTTAAATTACAACAATAAAAGCAAAGCAAGTCTCCCATCTATTACAAACTGTAAATTCACTGTAGCTTATTCTGAAAAGTGTAACAGGACTGTCCATTTAAATGGTTAGGCTGGAAAAAGAACGGATTAACCAGGAAAGCAGCTAAAAGCCTGATGGTAATTCTGGAGGAGCTGGACATCTTCATAGTTCAGGAGGGAAATATGTCATTTTATTAATCTGGCTTTAAAAAGTGGTACAAAAAGTCAAAGAAAACCACAATAAGTTCCATTTGCATTTTATCGCAAGCCATGAAGGAGATATGGCAAATGCAGAAAAAACTAACACTGCACTTCACCCTAAACACATATTCCTCTCATTGAGACATGGTGGTGGCAGTATTATGTGAAGGGGAAAGTTTTGTTTCAGCAAGTAAGGGAGAGCTGGTGAGAGACGATGAAAAGATTTCCGTCCAGAGTGAAGAATATGTGGCAAGACTTCAAAATTTATGTTCACTGACAAAGTGCATTCAATCTGACTGAGCTGGAGGCATTCTGCAATAACACAAGTAAAAAAGTATTTACAAAGCTCAGACATAATCCAAAACACTTCCAGCTGTAATAACACTGAAAGGTGATTCTACAAACAATCGATTAAGGGGAGTTGAACACAAATGCATGCCACACTTTTCAGATTTTATTTCTAATAAAGTTTGGAGAACCACGCACAATCTTTTTTTACTGTACAGTTACGGACCACTGTGAATTGATCGCATAAAAATCCCAATATATTGCATGAAAATTTATGGTTGTAATGTGATAAAAATGTACAAGACAGAAACAACATTTTTCAAGGCCCTCTGCATTACTGCTTGTAGTAACTAAAATCCAACTTACAATCATACATTTTGCTTACTTTCCAGACTGCTACCTTTCCCTGTTTAATTGATGGTTTTGGGTAGCATGCAAAATTAATTGCAAAATTTCATCTCTTTGTGTGAAGACATTATTTTGGATGCCACAGTCAAATTAATGTCTGCAGTTTGGATGAGTGCCTATATGTCTAATTGCCAGCATGTTTGCAGTCTGTTTATAAGAAGTTATCACAAGGGAATTATACTCTGTAAATATTCAGAAATATGAGACGTTGCACTTGCAGGAAGCTGCAACCTTATGTTTACCCATAGCTATCAAAACATGGCAAAGTGAAAACACATCCACATTAAAATTCATTTTACAATCGCAAGCTGATATATTTTTTTATATTTTGAATGCATTTCATTTAACAAAGATTTGAAATTTTACATCCAAGCAAACAGTGGAAGCCTCAGTGACACCGAGGATCCATTTAACGCTGAGCTGCAAATATGCCAAAAACATCTCCATATGCTTGTTTTGTTTGTCAGCTTAATGAAGACATCTCATGAGAAGATAAAAGCATCCGAGTGCTTACAGGCTTTCTTGCAGCATGCTTCTGAATTTTGGTAATCTCTTCAAGGAGCACCTCCCTACCACAGATTTTTACTCTGGAAGAGAGGCTTAATACAGACATAATCCCGCTTTTTGTCATCTCAACGTGAGATTTATGCATAAACACCTCACACGGCTGTCTGGAAACTTTAATTTTTAACAGCAGGATTTAAGAAAGAGTATGCTTTTATAGATTTTCGTGTCTGTGTGAGCGGGTTTGTGGGGGATAAGATGCTGGAGATGAGTGCCCACAACAACAATGAGGACTTCACCCTACTGCTCACACCCACCAAGTGCAATCTGCTTGAAGATAATTCAGTCAGAATCATTCCTAGACCTTCTGCTCTGACTGGCATTCACACAGATCCACTGCAAACACAATGGTTTTCCCTTATTTATTTCCAGGTTTATTACTTATAAACCTGGGAAAATAGGAATAAAAAGGCTGATTTCAGCTTTTTGTCTCCAGCAAAGTTACAATAAACAGATGGAGCAAAACAGCAACAAGTCTGCAACATTCAGACAGATGTGCAGAAAAGTACAGTTTGTACTGCATTTTGTTGTTGTCCCAGAATCCAGAACAGAAATTTTAATATGTTTAGCTATGACATGTCGGTGGCTGACATTCCAAAGCCCACTAAAGCATTTATACTTAGAAAAATAACTAGAAGTCATTATAGTATTGCAGTTTTTTTGCTTACATTAAGAGAAAAAGAGAAATACTAACATGAAAACTCTCAGATGGTTAAATTATATTTTTAAGTTTGAAGTCTGTGGGTAATTATGAAATTAGAAACAAAAAGTAACTACAGTTATGGTCATATTTACGTACATTGCACTTTATAATAAACAAATTAAACACACAACGAAAGTTAACAACATAAGCGTCCAGTCTGATGTGTTTTCCTCCCTGTCAGTTTCATAACCGATACATTCTTCAGTAGCGTTTATCTCAGTGAACCATAATTGGCAGCTATCTTTTTCTCATTCTTGTCATTTAAAATTATTATTATTATTATTATTTTAATACGCTGGCAGCAGTGAAGGCAGCAGCGCAGGGTGGATGCTCAGGCGACTAAACCAGAACCGGGATGCGGTGCTCCCACCGCCGCTTGTCCTGCTGCTCCAGCTCGGAGAATTTCAGCACCACCAACAAAAGGAACAGCTCCGCGAATCAAAGCGGCGGCAGCAGCACACACAAACACACGCATCCACTCACCTCCAACAGCGCAGAAAAAGGTGTAAACAAGCAAGAGGAGCCTCGGAGGGCTACATCCCGAGCCCCGACGCTCCAGCTGCAACATCGTTAAAAGCCGTACGCGTTGTGAGGAGGGCTCCAGCCCGGCTGCAGGTCTCAGGCGCTCTGCTGGTCTACATTTTTTCTGATTATCTGCCAGCGACCAGCTGTTTGTGCATGACGTCATTCCGACGACGACGTCGCCGGCGCCTCCTCTTTGGCTTTGATTTGGCAACCTCAATATGTCGAGCGCTTTGATTGGACCAGCGGCCCTGTCTGTCCGCCGCACGCTGCGGACGTGGACTGCAGCACAGGGCCTCGTCACCGCCGGAGCCGGAGCGTCCGCCGGGCCACCGCACACAGGAGACTGGAGAGGACTACAGAGGCTGCAGCTGCCCCCCGAACCAGCGACGCAGCCTCCTCCTCAGGGAGCCGATGCTGAAAGTTAGCAAAGACTTAGTGCTGCAAAGCCCCTTAAAATGTGTACACATTTCTGTATCACTGATTTCGACTCAACTTTACTGTCTTTGTTTTATTTTCTATCTTTATGGAAAGTTTGTCTAAAGTCCTCGTTTCAGAGTGGATCTGTTTAAATGCAATATTGTAAAATCTAACTTGGACTAAAGAAACTTGTTGATTTTTGGGAGAACTAAAAGAAAAAAAAAAACAAAAAACTTTAAGAACTAAAATTTGCTGATGCAAGTTTAATTTTTCTTGCAAGAAAGATCAAGAATCAAGAGTATTTATTCGCAGTCTAAAACTGTGGTTAGTCATTTCCATTCACGTGTAGTAATACAAATACAATGATAATAATTACCCTAATATGGCAAAAATAATTTTACAACATTTGAGTCCAACACAGTATTAAACTTCAACTTCGTTAGCATCGAGAGCTGCTGCAGTGTTAGCTCTTAATTTTGCACAAACAGCACTTAGTGGAGATTCAATTTTAGCGGTGCTACAGTAGTTTTATTTTCATTCTTCTTTTTAATGTCACAGTTGACATTTTTTTCTCATCTCAGCTAATAGGATGCTATTTTATACTGATTGCTTCAAGTCTGTTGGATTAAGCTACATCCTTTAGCCACCACAGGGGAGACAGGGTTTGCAGCAGCCATGGCTACATCTTTCAGTAATGATCCAGATAAAAGCAAAAGTGATTATAGGGATCCATATTAAACTGACAGGAACTGATAAGAACCGTAAGTAAACTACATGAAGTGTTTAGTGTTTTTGAACCTACAGCTTCAGAAAGTTAAAGTAACTCTAGATTTTATCCATCCATATCGGGTTTCATCAGGTGATTTAAATTATTGTAGCAGATAATAGCCAATCTCTCTCTCCTGGAGCTGAACAGCGGAAATTACTCATATTCTGGCCTGAGGGTCGTCTCGCCATGAGTCATAGCAATCCAAGCAGATTTGTTGAAGAGAGAATGAGCTCCTGAATGAGGTCTGCCTGAAAGGCTTATTGAACAAATTATTGCAGCTGGACAAAAGAAAACATGATTTGTAGTTCATTTAGAGGATAAATGTGAGTTTGTGACACATAAAAGAAACAACAATGGAAAATTCAACCAAAGGACTTGAATATATTTGCCATTTTCTTAAAATATATTCACCAACAGACATAACATTTTGACCACCTGAGAAATAGTGCATCAGACTCTTGTAGATTTACTATCTAGTACTAAGATGGTAGTAGTATAACATTTAATCTGTAAGTTGTCAGATGGGGCTTACATGTATTGGACTTGTTTGGTCAGCAGGTCCAATATTTGCTTCATTAGATTGAGATATGGAGAATTTTCAGTTTTTCAGTTTTATAGTTTTCAGTATCTATAATATGCAAGATCAACACCTCAAACTCGTTCCTGCACTCTAATCTTTTGTTATCTCCTTTTGATTTATGTCAGGGTACATCATCCTGTTGAAACCACAAAGTGCAATGATACATTTCAAAGTAATACCCACATGCGTGGCGGGATTCAGAGTAAAGTATCACACACAGGTTACAACTAAAGCAAAAGCTGCCACTGTGGGGGAGTTCTGACACCGTCATGCCAATTGTTGGTGCTTTTGGTGGTAGTATGGGGTCAGCATGAACTCCCTGACTAGTTTGAAGCTTTTTATCCCACTACACAAAAGACTGCAAAACCTTTCTATCTGAAACAACATCCATGCCCTCAGCAATCAGAGGACTTGGACCCAGTCATCTACCTCAATCTTGCTTCATTCTTGCTTCACCTCATCTTTGAGTACAAGACCTTCACCTTCCTGTGCCATGTTGATGAAATAATAAATGTTTTTTTTATTCTTATTAAAAACTAATATGGGGCTGCACAGTGGCGCAGTTGGTAGCACTGTTGCCTTGCAGCAAGAAGGTCCTGGGTTCGATTCCCGGCCGGGGTCTTTCTGCATGGAGTTTGCATGTTCTCCCTGTGCATGCGTGGGTTCTCTCCGGGTACTCCGGCTTCCTCCCACAGTCCAAAAACATGACTGTCAGGTCAATTGGTTTCTCTAAATTCTCCCTAGGTGTGAGTGTGTGTGTGCATGGTTGTTTGTCCTGTATGTCTCTGTGTTGCCCTGCGACAGACTGGCGACCTGTCCAGGGTGTACCCCGCCTCTCGCCCGGAACGTAGCTGGAGATGGGCACCAGCAACCCTCCCGACCCCATTAGGGACAAGGGTGAACAGAAAATGGATGGATGGATGGATGGAAAAACTAATATGGATATAACTAGAGAAAGTTATATCCTAGTCCTGTCAATACACTAACAACCACAATACAAACGCAAAAACCTCTACGTTTGAAAGTTTTTGAAGATAAATAAGTCATAGCTTGGTCTCCCCCACAGATGGATCAGAAGGTGGAATATGTTACACAATAAAGAGGCTGGAAAATACCTAAAACCTAATAATTAAAGACTGTGTTGGTTTTCCTTCTCACGTTTTGTTTTGCAATTGGTAGAGAGGAGGACTGGTGTAGTATTGATTCCTGTAAAACAAGATGAGCAACACTTTGACTGTGGCTGCTTTTAAAACATAAAAAGATGTTAGATGTTTTGTATAGCTCTTCTGTGTATTGCTTTTTTATTGCTAATTTATAAACTAGGCTTCAAGCTAACATTTTTAAAGTTCTTAAAATATGAACGGACCTTCTGAATGGCGGAAGCAAATGTTATTTAGAGAATAGGTTTCCTGATGGTAGTTTTGGTTCATTTTATGGACATAAAAGCTCCAACTTGAGAAAAAAGTGAACATATTGATCAAATCCTTTCACATAAACCAAGAGTAATCTTTTAAGTTTACATACTCAAGGGATCTTTCCAGAATTTGTTCAGAACAACAGCATAGTTTGATTGTAGAAAACATATAAAGAAGTGCAGAATCTGATAGATTGGCCAGTTAAACATTCTCTAATAATTCAAAGTGGAAATCAAAAGAAATACTATGAATAAATGATCATTCAAATCAATCAAAAACTAGCCATGGTGGCAAAGCCAATGAATGATTACATTGTGTTCAAAACCTAATTGTACTTTGAGCATTATAACAACTTAATGATGCCTCTGTGAAGGCAAGCTAATGGCTAAGTCTCACAACAGTCCAAATGATGAAAAATGTCAAGCTAAATAGTTTTACATTTCGGCAAGCAGCAAATTGAGCTGCCTCTTCTAAGTAAGGAGCTGTCTATGGTGGCTGCCGCATAAAACTCTATCACATACAAAGACACATGGTCATGCTGCTTTATGCTGATGAAGAAATGTCCTTTAAATGACTGTTTTTAACTAAATCGAATAGAAAGGTTGTGGGGTGATATCATATTTGATGTCACCCCACAACCTTTTGTCTTGTTTTTGAGGCAAAATAAAGCAATGCAGAGGAAATGTGAAACGTGTGAAATCAGTATTTGTCAGGGGGCTGGAATATTTCTTCACAAGTGCCAGAAGTCTGTTGACTCCCTGCAACATAGATGTGAAGCTGTTCTCAGAAATAGTGGGCTTCACAAATAAAAAATAGCTGAGGGATTTACAACCCTAAATCTTCAAGTATTATTTTTTATTTAAACAGAAAATATGTTTGCAAATAAAATGTAGTCCACCTATTATTCCCATTCCTTTACTTTCTGTAGATTGATAAGAAATAAGAAACACATTCCTTCAGACAGAATTCAAATCATTATGTGTCCATGAAAATAAAACTTTGAGCTTTAAAAATACATGCCTGGCATTTTGAACTCAGCTATGCATAGCAACGTGGAGGTTCACTCACTGTTTACACAATATTCAGCTCAGCTAGAAAACCCTTATCTGCATCTAGCTGAAACAAAATGTCAAATCCCACTTCAGCTGGAGGCTCAAAATACTTTGTTTTCAATCAGGCCTTTCAGATAAAATTGCTTCAGCTCTAGAAGGTGATCTTTGTGAATCAAAATATGACAGAAAAGCTTATGCATTTCAGTTTAAAAAGCAAACCTTGCATGGAGTCTCAGTAATAAAAACAGTGATTCCTTTTTAGTATGTGGCTGATTGCTTTATTAATGGCATTAGCCAAGTCCTGATGGAAAATTTAAATCCACATCTCCAAAAGGTTTGTCTGCTGCACTAATGAAACATAATGGACCAGCACTGGCAGATGACACTATAGAAGCTTCACTCTTCAATAACATGGATTCTGTGTCTCTCTACTCTTCCTCCAGATAAGATCTTGACTTACTTTAATCTGAATTGAAGATTTTCTACCACTGAGCAATTATTTTTCTCCTTAGCTCAGATAGGACAGCTGTGATGAAGTTTCTGGTTAAGGAGTGGTTTCACACATGGTACATGACAGCTGTAGCTCATTACCTGGGCACATGTGGTTCTTAAAGTACAGACTACAGTTGCAGAACAAGACTTCATTTCCTTCAGACTCCAGTTGCAGAACAAGACTTCATTTCCTTCAGTCGTAGAGGTAGAGGCAGGTGCACAATAACATGGATAATCGAGCATTGAGAATTGTAAGGCAAAGCCCAATTTTTACTCCTCCTCAACTTTCTGTTCAAATGTTTGCACACAGAACTCTGTAAAACCTAATGTTCTTTTACAATGGCTTTTTTTTCTCTGTGGAGTGTCAATGTCTGTAGGACAACTATTAAGCAAGTAGTGTTATCCATGATTGTGTGGGTTATATAATAAAATGTGGTCTTATGTAATATTCTAATTTTAAGAGAAACAGACTTAGCCATCATCATCGAGACGATCAAATAGTTTATATCACCCCAGGAATAATGAATAGTTTCCCTTTTTGATTTGACATAGTGATATAACTCGTCTTTTTGATGACAGTCTAATGTATTGAGATGCCACTCACAGCTGCGCTGTTGCCTTCGATGAGCCTCACTTGACTTTCATCTCTTTCACTAGTTTCATCTTTGTTCAATTGCCCAAAGACATTTTATTTTCTCTTAGATAAACCATCTAACACATCACTGTTATTCAGTGTGCTCGTCTACGTGTCTGGCCATTTGTCTTGACTGCTTTTTAATCCAATATAAGCAAAGAAAGGCTGTGAACCTTGGAGGCAGAGCACTCTGAAGCAGATCGAAAGCTTGCCAGATTATTCTGAACTGACTGAAAGCCAAACTCTGCTCTGTTAGAGACCTGGTAGATGCGCATTAAATGATCGTTTTGCAGACAGGGGCAGAAACTATTTCCAACAAAGATAGTACGGAATCAGAATTGCTATAATTTCCTATAGCAAATCAATGTTTCTCACAGCTCCAGTCCGGTTCTTTTGTGATGCTGAAGACTTTTCTGAAATATCTGCTCTGTCTGTATCTGCTGAACATCCACAATTTGAGAAACCATGATGTGAAATTTGGAATGCCTCCTACGGTGACATTTGGAGCAGGAAGATGAAGGTCTAGTGGGAGGTGTGGGCAACACACAGACAAACTCATGCCCACATGATGCCCTCAGTTATTTCTACTTTCTCTCTCCAAGGTGAACCTCTCCACAGCCATAGTACATCAACTACCGTCATTCACAGAAAGCGTGAAGGGCTTCTGGTTAAGCACTTTAACCAGCTGAATCCATGCAAACATGTAAATCCAATGATGCACCAAATCCCTGATGCAAAACTGAGAGTGAGGGTGAACTGGTTTACATGGGAGTGAAACTGCTCAGTAAAATAATAAATACCTAACTAAATGTAAAAAGGCAGTATTTAATAATTACATAAACTGCACCACAATATATGATACCATATACGTACATATATATCTTGATGACTTTACCCTCATTTCCTCTTTTGCTCAATCAAAAGCATTGAATAAGGAGTTCAGAAAGCCAGAAAAAAAAAAAAACCCTTTGGGTCTCACTAAACAAGGTATAGTGTATTATTTTTGGCTAAATAGTGCCCCCTAATGAGGAAATGTCTCATTGCACTATTAAGAGGTCAAAACAATTAAAACTTTACGTTTTCAGCTCTTTAATGTTCATTTAAAGTATGTGATAAAAACATAATTCAACCAAGAAAAATGTTTCAAAGAAGAGTTGTTTGTACAGTGGAATAGTAACACTTAAGGCACAACTTCATTGTGGAAATGATCCACAATGAGAACTACTTACATCCTCAATTCCTCCAAAGTCTGATCCCTCTTGAAATCTGTTTTCCACACTTTACAATCTATGCTACAAAGAGATGTCTATTTACAGCATAAACTACATGAAAGTTACATCCGGAACACTCCAAAGTGGGTCTTCTTTATTGGTGCATTTAGCGCTGCGCTGAGGCTCAGTCCCAGAACCAGACGAGTGTCTGCAGGATCAATGATCCCATCATCCCACAATCTGTAAAAATAAAGAATCTTACATTGTTGGCCATTTCTCATACATCAGGGGTGTCCAAAGTCGGTCCTCGAGGGCCGGGATCCTGCACGTTTTAGTTCTCTCCCTGGTAGTACCACCAACCTTTTCAGCATGTTAGTGTTCTTCTTAGGCCTTCTAACGAGCCATCATTGATCCAGGTGCGTTAAACCAGGGAGAAAACTAAAAAATGCAGGATGCCGGCCCTCGAGGACCGACTTTGGGCACCCCTGTCATACATGCAGAGGGGTTACTGATTTTCTAATTCAGTCAAACTCATTACCATATTAATTCCTCAAAATAATTTTCTCAAAAATTGAGTGGTCCCCCCACCTATTACTTTTGATCAAAATTACTAGTTTTAAAGATAGTTGCCCTAAGCAATTATAGTTATTCATAGCCAAAACTTGGATCTTACAGAACAACAAAGTCCAGGCTTTCCCTCAGGCTGAGCCAGGGGTGGGCAATCCTGGTCCTCGAGGGCCGGTGTCCTGCAACTCTTAGATGTCTCCCTGGTCCAACATATTTGAATCCAACAGCTGAATCACCTCCTAAGTGCAGTCAGGTTCTCCAGAGTCCTGCTAATGACCTCATTATTTGACTCAGGTGTGTTGAAGTAGAGATGCATCTAAAGCTTGCAGGAGACCGGCCCTCGAGGCCTGGAGTTGCCCACCCCTGGGCTGAGCCAATACCAACCAATCAGTCTGAACCAAATGTTCTTAATCCTATTGATCTCAACATAGTGCTTACTGCAAACTGATTTGTGTGTTGTTGTTTTTTTTTACTGGGGCTTTGTTAGCATCAGACAGCATCAGATTGAAACAAAGAGCGTAAAATACAAGGCTTGTTCACCTTCCTAAAAAAAACATTTAAAGAACAGACATGTTCAAAAGTTATATTAAATCTGCCCATTTCATAACATATGTATTGATTCAAATAACAAAACTTCTTTTGATAAGCTCCAGTCTCACATGCACACTGATCAATACCCACAGGACTAAATAAAAAGTAATTGGAAAAAAAGCAACAGGAGCCTTAATGGAAATAAAACAAATCCTTGCATCACTTCTCATGTATTAACAGACTGTCTTGCTTGGGTCCAGGATAAAACAGAATTCCAAGTACTGAAAACATTTAAAAATAAAGAAAGAAAAGCAAGGCAGTTCTGTCGAATATCATCATAGCTTCAACAACACCTGTCTCGCCAACATTATTTGAATACTTCAATTTCCAAACAAAAAGAAATAAATGGAGACATAGTGGAGTACATGGTTCTTTTTCAGTACACTCCTGCCTTATAAATGTGATGTGCCCTGACCAAATCTCACCTGGCACTGGAGTAATATGGACTGCCTTCCTCTTCAAACCGACGGACAATTGGTTCCTTCATGGCAGCCTCTTGTTCAGCTGTGAACTGTGAATAAATTGTGAGAACAGAACAGGGCAATGAAGGCCCCGGCTGGAGGCATTTCAAAGGTTGGTCTGAATTATTGAAGGTGAAGATGAAATGTAAAGCTGAAAGCACACAGCCTTTCATTTGTCATGAACGATGGTCTTGTCCGCTTGGAAATACTGAGCCAATTCTTCTAGAGAAAAAAAAATAAAATAATGAAAAACACTGAGTATACGCAACAGCTTCCCACTGCTTTTAGTTTAGCTTCAAGGATGAGAGGGGCAAGCTGTGGATCTGACAAACTTTCTAGCAAAACATTCAACTAGACTTAAAGCTAAACTTTGTAAAACATAATAAAAAATCTTCCACATATTTGGTGTTCTGCTGCACCATCACCTTATAAATTCCCAGTAGGGCTGTTGTAAATGGGGAAACAATATGGGATATTTATTGCACCTTCGTTCGTCACCCTCACTGGTAGATGAGTCAGGAATTCATCTACCAGTCATGTACCGCCACAATTATTTCCGCCACCTGTTTGTTGACACTGGGATGATATGAAATTTATTGTGCGGTTGGTCCGTAAAGTTGCACTTACACTGTAACCATCAACTACTCAGCCGCCTACCGTGTTCAGTCTAACTGCTTGCCTGTATTAATACTCCCGCAGCGCTCTTCCCACCATTTGCTTTGAACCAGCAGCTCCCGGAGGAGAAAGGCTGTCGTACTCCTGGCATCGCGCCAGTCATTTTAAGGATGCTTATTGGTCTCCCAAAAACGATGAAAACCCAAACTTGAACCCCCACGGGTCGAACTTGAAAACTGTACGTTATGCCGCTAACACTTAACATTCGTCAAAAACTCAGAGGCGGAAGTCAGAGCTACGCGTAACGCAAATAATGTCCCGGCCAGAACATGGCGCGCTAAATAATAAAACATAAATTTCCTCGAGGAATTTTAATAATCAAGGTACTCGAATCATACGAGTAATCGTTTCAGCCCTAATTCCCAGTCTTCAGCAATTTGAGATTTCCATCAAAGGTGAATTTCATAACCTTCAATGTGTGCTGATAATTATGAATTAACACCATTAAACAATAAAAGAAATTGGCATTGACACCATTTAATTTGACACTAATTAATAACTACGGGAAGAAATATGTTTTATAAAAACTCTAAATATATCTAGAACACTTTTCAGGCTGTTATTCAGATGGCAGTGAAACATTTGGACTAGTAGAGTGCTTTGCAACATTATTCAGAGTCCTTGAGTTTTATCACGGGGATTTTGAGTGATATATATATATAAACACAGAGTACTGCACTGCTGCTAATTAGAAGGAAAATGATTCATGGTTTAACACTTTTAAAAAATTGCCCATGCATTTATACCTTTCTATAGTGGCCCCTTCTTATTTGTGGTTAAGTAATCACATATGCACTGACGTTTCTGTGGAAAATCACTTGAAATTTTTGTCAGAAAATCCATTTATTCCAGAAAAAGGTTCAAGTATGGAGCTAGTAGTTTTGGATAGGGTTTTGTGATATAAAAGGGCCAACAATTTCAATCTGATTACATTTGTATATAACATTAACTTTGTAATATCCTTTTAAAATAGTCTAAACTACATCATTTTGGTGAAGTTTAGCTGCAAATTTACACCATTTGTATTAAGAGGCACTAATAAAAACAACCATAAACCCTGTGGATACCTGACAGACTTTAAAGAAATTATGCTCCATTGGGACAAATCTCTCTTGCTTTTTTATTAAATATCTGTGAATGTTACAGACATTCACTTACTTTAAAGACACTGCAAACACATAGAAATACCTTTTTTTTAATGCATTTATTTTTTGAATCATGACTGCAGATGTTTCTTCTCTTCTTTCTTATCGAAGTTTCTTGTAACGTGACAAAATGCAGATAACTTCAAAGTATATGAATACTTTAGTGAGTTTAGTCAGTTTCAACAAAACTTCTGACATTCATTTTTTCTTCACCCAGGTTCAACTAAGAGTCAGAGCTATAAAAGAACTTCACAAAATACACTCAACAGTTTAGTGTGCTATCTTTTTTCCGTTCAGATGGCTTACACATCATTAAATTGCCAGTTTCCACTGCACAGCTGTGTCATTGTGAAGCAATTAATGCACTGTTAATGCACCTATAACAGCAAACCTGAGATAATTTAATTACAGCCACTTAATGTCTGCACTGTTCTGGATAAGGCATCACAGTTTCACTTAACGCTGATATAATTTTATTCTGCTGTGATTTACTGTCACTGGAAGAAATGTGCCTTTCATAATGTTTATTCTTTTGGCAGCAAATCAACCACAGGCAATTTATGGCTGCGTAGAGAAGGGCAGATTTATGACAAGGTTTTACCTCCTTTCCTTCACGCGTCCTCTGATCTTTAGTGATGGTGGCCAGGACCGTCGCCGCCTGCTCGCCTCCCATTACAGAGATTCTTGAATTGGGCCACATGTAGAGGAATCGGGGGCTGTGAGGAAAAACAAACAATTATCAATTTAATTGGAGTCTTTTTAGTAAAATAACACCCCAAGTCATCACCTAACAAAAATTGAAAATAGTTTATTTACAAATATGTGAAACATGTTAACACCTGATTAAAAGCACAAAAAAATAGTTTATCCTAGATCTAGATGGAGTTCTTATTGCATGAAATACAAGTTTAACAAACAGCTGATATTTTAAATGTTTTGTCTTAATTAAAACATTGCATTAAGTGTATTTTCTGGATTTTAAATTAAAATAGTATTTAATTCTCAAGAAGTTGTTTTTTTAATTCCTAAAAAAAGAACTGGAGTTGTGAATTCAGCATCCCAAATCCAACATTATGTTGCAGTAAAAAATTATAAAAATGTCATAACAATTTCAGATTAAAAGAAAATGTCTTTAAGGACATGTTAGGCTGACCGGTTTTAGTCTGTTCTGTCATTCAGAAGCTGGAAACAGCTGCTGGCTGCCACAGTAATTACAGCTAGAGTGGTTGCTCCCTTGTTAAATTTTTTACGTTGCTACTGTGAGGCATTAGACGAGTGTTTTACAGTGCCACTACATTTTCAAAACCAAAAATCTTGAGTTCTAGAGTTGTGTCGGAGTTAATTTCCATGAAAACAGACTGCTGTGAGGAGGCACCAACCCATGCTGCACTGAGCTGCCTCTAGTCGGTGTGAAGTACCAAATGGGAAACACTGGCGGCTTAATGGAAACATATTTTCTGAGCTGATAAGGTGGAACAATGGTGCAAAGGAGTTTCTGAAAATAAGTATGTAACAACAAAAACAGCCTGTTTACTCAAATTTAGAGTATGTTGTTCTCATCCTACCAACTTGACATCAGAAATCAGCTGGTGTCAAATCAAATCCTCCTGCACTGACTTGCATTCATTAGTTAATTGAAATTTCAACATATTGTACAATTACACTGAAATAACAACAGTCTTGGCAGTGGACAATATTACTGAGTGAAGAGGAGTCATAATGAATTATTCTCAGCTTCAGTGATCTTTAGAAAGTGATAGCAGAGAAATGTAAGAAGGTACATCATGCTGAGACATGTCAGCAGTTCATTCATGCTGTTGTTTTGCCTTTGTAGTAAAATATTTGTAAAACCATGCTTAACGCCAACTTCTCTCCACCAAGCCCAGGTTGATGTTGGTTTGTTTGTGGCTGTATTTTGTTAGCTGAAGATGCTTGGGCAGAGCAAAAAACTGGAAGTGCATCCATGAACATTTAGCAGTGTGAGACCTGTCAGATTTAGTTGGAAGAGTTGCATGGTTCATTTTCTTCATGTGATGTTTGTGGTCCTCTTGGTAGCAAGGAACAAGTTTTTTTAGTTTGTATATTTCATTTTAATAGATTTATAAAATTTGATTTGGTTTGATTTTGGTTTCTGATTCATAAAACTTTTCTTTGTAGATGACAATGTATTGTTTTCAAAATTTAGTTTTGATCTATTATTGAGTTTATTAAAAAATAAATTATTTTTGCATTACCTTTTTGTTTCTGGTCTTCATTAATCTTTGTATTGATTATAATTTTTTCTTTTTTAAATCTCAATCGTCCAAGAATTGTACATGAAGGTCAACACTTCAAAAACAATGGATCTTTATGATACTAAAAATGTTACATAAAGTCCACTGTGTATGTAGAATGTCAATGATTGCTGATAAACTTATGATTTGTAGAAAATCTACTTAGCAGATATGAAATTATATTACTATAATCTCCAGTTATCTTACTTTTTTCTTGATGGTTTTCTAAGATGAAATAATTAACAGCTAGGTGCAACATTAACAAAAAAATAAATAAATAGCAAAACCTGAAGGTCTTGTCAAATACAGAAAATAATAAAGCAAACCATAACTGTGGCGAAAACGTAGTTGACTGAAAATGTCTTTGGCCTTTAAGTGAAGAAGGTCTTTGTTCATAAGAAAGGAACATTTCCACTTATATGTAAATGAGGCATTGTGAATATGAAACCAGTACAAGAAAGGGAAATTTTTTTTAGATTTTTTGCTACTGTATCAAATCACCCAACCCAACAGCAAGAGACTACTTTATACCTGTACGCTCTTCCACACATGCCGTAATTGCCTGCACCGTAGGAGCCTCCAATGATAACTGTTATCTTTGGCACCTTGGCACAGGCAACAGCAGTGACCATCTTTGCTCCATCTTTGGCAATACCTCCGGCTTCATACTCTCTTCCCACCATGAACCCTTAGGACAAAGATAAAAAAAAAGAAGAATGGTTTATCACTGCAAAACAGCACAATATTCCAAAAGAGGAGGAAAAATTTGCACCAACCTGTTATGTTTTGAAGGAAGATCAGAGGAATGTGTCTTTGGCAGCATAATTCGATGAAATGGGTTCCCTGAATGGAAATCAATTTTTTAGTTATTACTAACAGTAGAGCTGCCAAGAGGTAAAATCTCAGCAATGTATCTTCATTACATTAAGATAAAAGTCTTGGCATCTCAAGGGACAAATAAGTACATAGGTTTCAAATAAGATGCTGCTTCAAATATAACTGTACATCTCAAACAATAAATAAAGTCCAAGGATGGATGGGCACACAAAAAAAATATTTTCAGGTATTATCTGAACAATAGCCCTTCTAAAACTGACCAGTCTGCATCACAACCCCTTTACTAAGGTTTAAAGATACATCTTTCTAGTCACAATTTCAGACATTTCCAGACTGAAAAGTCTGTTCTCTCCCCCTACTTATCATTTTTTAAAAATTATTACATATAGATGGACATATAGATAATGAATGAAGGGATGGAGAGATGAATAAATAGGTGGATTAATTGAGGGATGGATAAACCAGACAGACAGATGGACACAAAGGCGGTGCATCTTGTCTTTACTTAGTAGTTTTCTTGAAATCATCCCTGAAAACTGAGCTACTAGCATCACTTTTAAGTTCATATTCTTCTATATTTGACATATAAATAGTTCAAACTGAAAAAAGTTGCACTAGTAAGGAAGTATTTTGGAGGAGAATTTACTAGTATTTGGTCGGTTCAAATTAAGAATTAAAGGCTAATGCAAAACACAGAAGAACTAGAAGCTTCTTAAGAGCCAAACAAAATATAAGGCTGTGCTGTCATTATTTTAAACACTAATGCTTTATTTGGGGTAATGTTTTAAGAACTTATTTTTGTAAGGGAGATTTCTTTGCAATAAAAATTGCAAACAACTTGTAAAAAGGAATAAAAAGCAGACAATTAGAAGTAGTTATGTGGTAAGTCTTTGCCAAAGATCATCTTTCTATCGGTATTACTTCTCTTTCTTTGCACAAATACCTGACAGATATGCTTTTCAATCACCCAACACCTTGTATAATTGAAGCCCAGGCCTGTTTAAAGCAATGGCAGTGTGTCTCATAAATGAATCTTGAAAACCAGGTGATGTATTGATTTTTGTTGAATATGCTCTCCAAGCATGCCTTCTCCACACGAACCACTGTCGGCCCTTTTTTGACAGTAATTACTCCGATGAGACAGCCTGTCTCGAGGAGACCCGACAGAAAGAAATAGAATCAAGAAAATCTCTTTTTTCCCCAAGTTAAGCCTGTAATCTAATTTAAAACCTGTTTGAAAAAAAACCACATTGGAGTATTATAACAGATTTGACTCATCTTTTTTTAATCCTGCCGTGAAGTTCAGCTCTGCTCAAAGCAAATTGGCTTGCAAGTTAACTGAATCATACAAAATGACAATTATGATTGTCCTGTGGTTTCAAACTCTAATGCTATTATAATAGCCTTTTTAGAGGACTTATTGGAAGACGAGTGGAATTTAAAAGGTTACTTTATGAGAGAAACTCTGCAGCTCGACAGTGAAGGGTCAATGCAAAGCACTTATGAATGCCAAAGCTTCTGCAATGCAAGCGAAACATACAAGCATTCTTTGTGAGCAGCGAATCTCTGAGGTCAGCCTGAACCACTTCAGGATTGTGCTTTAAGACCTTGACATTTTCAGGGTGCATAAATGTTATATTGCTCTTTCTTCAAGGTGACACTCATATTATTTTTTAGTTCCAAAGGACAAGTACCTTTTTTGCAGACTCTGAAAACAGGACTCCATTGTTGCCAATAATTCCAACAGGGTATCCAAAGATTCTTGAGAAGCCTACAAAAGGCACAAATTAGATATTGAAAGGTGAGGCTGACAGCAAAACAAAGAAAAAAAAATTTGTACTGTAGAAATTGAAAACAATACCAGCCTGTATACCTGTAACAAGTGTGTCTCCATAAAATGCCTTGAACTCATCAAATTTACTGCCGTCCACAATTCTGGCAATAACCTGCAAACGAATGAATGTGTCAGCTCATAGAGGTGTGTAACAAAATGTCAGAAAACAAGGCCCTGAGGCAGAAAATCGAGCTGCATTGGGCAATAATGTCACAAATTTTATGTAACCTGCTTTATTAAAGTGATTTGGCTGCATGCTGTGTTGGGCTGCCTGTTCCTGATAAAAAAACAAGAGCCCTGTAAATAAAAAGGAGCAGCTGGTTGTTCCCGATATCTAAACAGACCGCCAATGCTGCTCTACACCACAGACGCTGTGGCATTGCTTGAGTTAACAATAATTTCTGCTCCTGAGTCTACATCAAGTATCGGAGCCTCAGGAGAAGCCAGAGAAGGAAAACAGCGTGACTGATACCAAGCAGCCATAATCAACTGAAAACCTGCACATGACATCTCAACACTGTTCACTCTGAGCCTTTAAAGCCATGTCTGTGTGGCTTTATGAAGCTTAGGTTTAGTGCTGAAATGAGAAATCAGATTAATCGTAATTAATCAATTTTTGAAATAATACAGTAATCAAATAATTGTTAACTGCAGAATACAGACTAGTAATTAAGCCAAAACTGTACAAAAATTTATAAATTTTGCAGTTAAGATAAAAAGAAAATCTTCTTTGTCTATAAATATGTTCTACCCAGAACTCCTCAAGTGAAAGAAATAGTTTCACTCAGTTCAAGTTCTGTAAAAAAAAAACAACAAAGAAAGAAAAACAAAACCTTAAAATGTATTTCCAACATTGTATAAAAAGGCTTAAGTGGTAAACAAAAAATCTACAGAATGTGCCATGTTGTTTTCATCATATTAATTGTCAGAATAAAGAATAGAATAATTGATTCCTAAAATAATTGTTAAGTGCAGCAATATTTAAGTTTAAATACATACTAGTGTGTGGTGGTTATAATTTATTGTATTTCTTCCCTTTAATTAAATTGAAATCTATTCAGACTCAAGTAATATCTAATTAGCATTCGGAGAGGAGCTCTGGAATGATTTTTACTTCATTATGTATTCCCATGTAAGAACTCAAAAACAAAGAATACCTATCTCACAGTCAAACACATGAAAGATAAATCATCACATCAAAGATCATCTTTTCTGGAGTGTAGTCATTAAGCTCACCCCCCTTGATCAGGTTTGACAAGTAGCCGGGCAATTACCTCTCTGACATCAAAGTTGCGTTTCAAGTTATCTCCAACTATCCCATAAAGCTCATCTGAGGGAAAAAGGGGGGCTTCGGTGGGTTCTACAGTAACCTGAAAAAACAAAGTTGACACAGATGTAATAGGCAGTTCAGGCACAATTAGGTGACCATAATTAGCAATTAGACTAATCATTGGATTGACCTCAATGTTCTTCCTGTAGTTGAGACTTCGGACCGTCTTCCGAGCTAAATGGAGTGCGTGGTTGTCATCTAAAGCGTAGTGGTCTGTCACGCCTGATTTTCTATGAAATTGGAAACAAATCAATCACAATGGAGCTATTATAGAATATAAATCAGTGGTTAAGAAATGATCATGAAGATGAGAGAAGGTGAAATATACCGCCGTCCATGCAATCCCATTTGTTTTTGCCATCAAATAATTTCAATCAGGGAACAGAACACTAACACTAAGCTGAAATTAGAAATTGCATCTCTGGAATATGTGCAGTGGCTAAAACAATGTTAACTAATGTAACTGCAAATGCTGCATTCATACTTGCAGTGCAGATCAGCACCACCAAGATCTTCTGCAGATACTTCTTCCCCAGTGGCAGCTTTCACCTATAAAAGAAGGAAGTGTTCAGAAAATTAAACAATCACAGAAATGCATTCCATCCTTCTATGCAGCCAATAGAAGGATTGCTAATTTTATAAATTAGCAATTTATAAAATTGCTAATTTTATAAATTAGCAATTTATAAAATGCTAATTCTATAAATTAAGAGATTTTAAGTTATCAAAAACACTTTGGATCGTCTTTTAGAGTTTTTCTGAATAATTTGCACAGATGCTAGTTATCCTCTCTCCCATCATCATTTGATACTTTTTCAGTATTTTGGGACAGGATCTTTTATCCATCTTGTCCATTTAAGTAAAATTACTTACAGTAATTGTACATAATCTACAAATAGTCTCAAAGAAAACGTGGTTATGCAACTCTAATGTGTAATATCCATTCACAAGAGGTTGCTCAGAGTTATTTTGGATAATAATCTGTCACATCTTATAAGATTCAACTGAATCAAGCGCAAATCAGAATAACAATTAATGGAAATTAATGGTTTAATATAAAAAGCATTCAACAAATAATATTCGATTAAATCTAACTTTTAGGACTCTCATGGTTATCTCATTACAAAGACAATACTTCACTCCCCAGGAAACCAAACTGACAGGTACAAAGTGAATAAGCCAGTAGGAAGTTGTGGTATAAAGGTTTGAACTACCCCAGAGCGTATTAGCAGCATTTATTTGGTCCATTCAGTCTTCTAACTCAAAAAGCAAACAGTACCAAGGTCATGCTTGCAGAGGCATGCCCAACAGATGCAGAATATATGGGCAACTTGCACAACGCTGCATTCATTATGACTCCTATAACACAGCAGGTGTTAAAGTTACTGAGAGAAATGAAAAACAATTTCCTCACAGCGTGCTTCAGGTCTTAACAGATGAAGTATCATTTTCCATAACTGCAAAACAACACCGCACTATCAGACTGAAAAATATTCGGGATGCTTTAAGGGCACAGGCACAGATAGGAAAGGACATTTTCTTAAAGGTTTCACTTAAAAGTCTTTGATAAACTTAGATGAATGTAGTAGAACACAGGTGTCAAACTCCAGTCCTCAAAGGCTGACGTCCTGCAGTTTTTAGATACACCACAAGTACAAAACACTGGAATGAAATGGCTTAATTACCTCCTCCTTGTGTAGATAAGTTCTCCAGAGCCTTGCTAATGACCTAATTATTCTATTCAGGTGTGGTGCAGGGGAGGCACATCTAAAAGTTGCAGGACACCAGCCCTTGAGAACTGGAGTTTGCCACTCCTGTAGTAGAGTATACCTTTACACTGTTCTATCAACTCCAACTCCAACATACCCTCTAATTCTCTACATTCTGGAAAAAAGAAATGTGTTCCCAACCTTCTCTATCTCCTATAATTTTTGCTTTACAAGTCAGTTCAACAACTCTCCAATGACGATGCCTCTTATGTGCCTATGGTATTCATTTATAACAGAATTTTTTGGTTGCTGGACATTTCTCTCCTTCGCCATTGCCTGCCTTTGCAATGTTGCTTATTTCATATCAGTCTGCTAAAATGGGACATTTTGTACGGAACATGCATCAATTTGTACCGGTGAGTCCAGAGCAGCAATGACACTGGATCTCTTGGAAGCAATAATTTAAAGGATATTTCATTTCAAATGTCATGCAGTCACACTCTGTATATTAATAATACATTTGATCCAATTGAATAGACTAACTGCACTTAATAGGACCACCTAATGTATATTTCTGGTGCCTGAAATGCTAAAGCCCAAGAAATGTGGTGAAGTAAAATGTAAAAAAAAAAGGTAAGAAATGTGGGTGGTGATAAAAAATATCATCTTCAGCATCACAATTATATATTTTACTCCATCATTATCTGTTTATTGGTACAAAAAAAAGAATGCAGGGATAAATTAGAAATCTGTAGGAATGAGATGTTGATACAAATTCACCCAGAAATGATCTTATACACTATGTTTGGTTTTATAACAACAGTCAGGATAACTTCCTTTTTTCACATAGGATCTTAGGCTACCTAAGATTATTTTTGATTATTGATCATTTTTGCTCATATCCAACCCATATCTGACTTCTTCATGGTTGTCTGTACGGCCCAAACACAATCTTTTCACCTCCAAAAAAAAAAAAACTGATTTGTATCACTTCCATGTAATGTACATGCAAAAAATATCTGATTTCAGCAAAAGATCAGAATTGAGCATAACAAGCTGCTTTTAGGAGATGGTAAATATTTCACATTAACTGCATGTATCAAGCAACTCATCTCAGTGAGAATGGTGTAATCTATAAATTTGTTATTATGGGAATCTTATTCTAAATACATGCAATACATTTCACTAAAAATGGCCAACCAGCATGGCTATGCAGAAGGTTTTTGCTGCACAAGTCTTTTTTTCTAGTAAATTAAACTGGTGTGCACACTCTCGCTAGTTCCAGTTTTGTGAATGCAAAAGCTGCTCAATCATTCTGTCCAGCTGGTGTGGGAATTACAAAATCAAATGTAATGCAATGAGAGGATGCAACAATTCACATAGTTCATCTCATGTTTGCAAAACGGAAAGGAAATGAAAAATTTTCCAACCAGAGGAGGTCCTCCGAGAAAAATTGTTCCTTGCTTTCGCACAATGATGCTTTCGTCTGCCATTGCTGGCACATATGCTCCTCCAGCCGTGCACGAGCCCATCACAACAGCAATCTAAAAAGAAATAGAAAGTTAAATCTTCACCAAAGCATTTCTAATACAGAAACATCCCTTCCAGCTTGTTTGAAGTACAATAATAAAACAAAAACACTGGAAAATTGTTGACTCATTATTTTGATACTCTTCATCGATGGCATCATTTCTCTCTATGAAAGTTTCACTTAGTAGTGCTCTATTAAAATGTGATATATCACAAAAATAATTCACAACACATTGCTTTGGTTTTAAACTCTAAAACCAAAATAATGTCTTCCAAAAAAGTTCTGATTTCACAGCTTTGACTCAACTTTTTTGGGGATGCAACATCAAACTTTTAGTCTTCCAAAGTTTAACGACAAATGCACATAATTTTTCACACACTTTTTAACTTTCAGCAGGCAAAAAATATAAAAAAAGAAAAAAAGCTGATAATGTGTAACTGTGATTAATCTTTTCTTTCTCCACATTTTTCTCGTTTGAAAATATTTATAAGAAGCCAGTAAAGAAAGCAAAATCACTGCCTTACTATGCAAATCGAAAAAAAGACTTTATAAAAATCGTTCCTAAGAGCATGAAAAAAATCTTGGGAGCACATATTTTAAACTTACATGACAGAAAAAGAGTCTTGAAAATATTATTAGGGGATGAAAAACAAAACTCCCAGAATGAAAAGTGAAATCTGAAATGGTTGTAGACACTGTTGATGAGTGACCATTCAGAACGGTGACTCAAACATTCAATGGTTCTCTTTAATGGGTTCGGTGAAAAGAGCTGAATTCAATAACTGAAAAGCTATTGCTGAGCTTAGTGCTGCTGTTTTGGGAAAAAAAATGCTGCCTTGTTTGTTCCTCTGTTATTACATATATGTTGGACACCCTTATGCCAAAACATGGTGTTCGTTATGGACAGTCCATGATGAGCACAGCAGTCCAACAACAGAACACCGCTTGAGTTCAGATCGGGGGGGCGTTCCTCCCAACCACGCCCTTCCAGGTCTCACTGTCATTGCCCACGTGAGCATTGAAGTCCCCCAGCAGAACAAGGGAGTCCCCAAGAGGGGCACTCTCCAGTACTCCCTCCAAGGACTCCAGGAAGGGTGGGTAATCTGAACTGCTGTTACCCCCACCCAAAGGCGGAGGGAGGCTACCCTCTCGTTCACCGGGGTAAACCTCAACATACAGGCACCGAGATGGGGGGCAACAAGTATGCCCACTCCTGCCCGACGTCTCTCACCCTGGGCAACTCCAGAGTGGAAGTATGTCCAGCCCCTCTCAAGGAGACTGGTTCCAGAACCAGAGCCATGCGTCGAGGTGAGACCAACTATTTCTAGCCAGAACCTCTCAACCTCACACACTAGCTTAGGCTCCTTCCCCACCAGAGAGGTGACATTCCACGTCCCAAGAGCCAGCTTCTGTAACCGAGGATCGGACCGCCAGGGCTCCCTCCCTCGGCCACCACCCATCATACACTGCACCCGATCCCTTTGGCCCCTCCCACATGTGGTGAGCCCATTGGAAGAGGGACCCATGTCTCCTTTTCGGGCTGAGCCCGGCCAGCCTTGGGTAAAAGCCCGGCCACCAGGCGCTCGCCAATGTGCCCCACCACCAGGCCTGGCTCCAGAGTGGGGCCCAGGTGACCCGCGTCTGGGTGAGGGAGTACTAAGTCCATTGTTATAACTCATCATAAGGGGTCTTCAGACATACATCCATATATGTTACTTCAAAATTGTATTGCAAGACAAATTATGTTTCCTTCAGAACAACAAAAAGAAAAGTCACAATTTATCCATCTGTGCTCTAGATGCAGATACATAGACTTGTAGCAGACTGTAAACTATCATAAATGGCAACATAATGAATAGGTTTCCAACAGGATATGCAAATACGGTAAACAAAGAGAGAAGAGTGATTTCAACATTGTTAATTTTTAGCTTGTCAAATACAATATTTAAAGCCTCACCTGTGCAATTCCTTCTGAAGACATCCTGGCCTGGTTATAGAAAATACGTCCAAAGTGATCGCGGTCTGGAAAGACATCGGCCTGTCTGGGAAGATTGGCTCCTCCAGAATCCACTGAGGGGGAATTCAAACAATAAACATCTGAATATTTAGATCATCTATCAAATTTTGGAAAAACAGCACAGGTATGTCCACCTCTTGTTAGTCACCACCACCAGCAGAATTATTTTCAGAGTACAATATACAATTCTTAACCAAATAGTGGAAAAAAAGTGTTTTTGACATTTTTGTATAAGAAATTTTTATTGTTTAATTGCTATGACCCAAATCAAGAAAACATACCCAAATAGATGCATGGTAAATGGTTCTGCTGAGCAATTTCTTGTGCACGAAGGTGTTTTTTCACAGTAATTGGGTAGTATGTTCCCCCTTTCACGGTGGCATCATTTGCAACAACAACACATTCCACCCTTGGAAAAAAACAAAGCTGGTTAAATTAATCATTTGGAAACTGCACAATGTCTTGGGGCTTTTCTTATTTCATTAAACAGTCAATAAAACTATTGTGTTAATTATTTTTATTAAGAAAAATATCTACGTAAACGCTTCAGCACTCACCCTGAAACCCGTCCTATCCCAGTAATCATCCCCCCGGCAGGAACATCCTCTTTTCCATACAACTCATGTCCTGCAAACTGGGAAAATTCCAAAAAAGGAGTCCTGCAAAAACAAAAACAGAAGCTGAACACTGAACATAGCTGATTTTTAAGTGTAGATGAGAAAATGAAACCAACATAATAAAATGAAATGGTTAACTTTGTGCAAATCACGTGTGAGCCAACAATTTTAAATTTAACTAGTAGGCAGATGATAATACCCTGGATCCAGTAGTCTATCTATGCGCTCTCTTGGCAACAGCTTCCCTCGAGATGTGTGAAGTTTTCTTGCTTTTTCTCCTCCACCTTTAGTAATAACAACATATCAGATTAATAAACACTTTGTAGGTTTTTGAAGTTTCTTTCTATTGTAATATAAAAGTGAAACAAATTTTAAAAAATTTTAAAAAGTCAATTAATGTTGCTATTATTTTGTACCTAAGACAAAATTGAAGTTATTATTAAATTCAAAGTAGTTTTAGTAGAAGACTAAACACAGTTCTGCACAAGAGGTTTGGGATCAGATGAAAATGTTCTTGTTTCCTAGGAAACGTACATTAAATTAGTCTGAATAGAAGATATAGCAAGGGACCAGGTCAGGGAAAGATTAGTGTTAGTCAGTTTACAACATTTTAATGGAAATGATGAAGGTCATCTCCAATCCTTGATTTTATATGAATAAATGAATGTTTATTTCAAACAACAAAACAAATATAAAATTAATGAGATGCTCACAAAGTTTTCTTGTTTTCTTTCATTAAAAAGGAAATTTGCAAGTGATTCCAAACTTTTTTGCTCTGTACTTTGCAATACATTGTGTGAAACAAAAGTCATGCACAAACACAGGACATCTGAAGGCCTGATTTTCACCACCTGTGCTCTTCCTGGTACTCACCCAACTTGATTTTCTCTGTCCGGTTCCTCAGTTGATCTACCAAAACTTTCATTCGCTCATAATTTTCCTGTGAATGCAAGGCAAGGCAATCATATTTATATAGTATTTTCAGCCAAAGGAAACTCGAAGTGCTTATCCATAGCAGTTAAGAGCAACATACATCCAAACAGATTTAGGTTAGAAAGATTTGAAAGTAAAAAAAACAACAAAAACAAAGCAAGAATATAGTAGGCAACAACAAATCAGAAAATAAAAAGGATCTTAACCCTGTTTTAAAAAAGTTCAGGGTGGGAGCATTCCTGTACTGAACAGGAAGCTCATTTCAGATTTTTGGTGCACAAAACCGAAGGTAGCTTCAGCATGTTTTGTTCTCACTCTATGAATAGTTAATAGGTTTGATTCAGACAATCTTAAAGGTCTTAATGGTGTTAGAATTAAAGAAGATCAGAGATGTAGTCCGGGCTTTTACTTGCAAGTGTTTTGTAAACCCTTACTGAGATTTTAAACCTTTCTTTGACTAGCAAGTAGCCAGTGCAAGAACCTCAGAGCCATGCTTTTGTAAGGACTCTTGCAGTGCCATTGTGAAGCCATAAGAGGTCATGATTGAGAGGTTACTTACACACTTGGTTATTAAAGAAAATTTGCCCAGAAAGTGCAAAGCATCAAAGATATTTAACAACTAAGCACCCATATTTTTAAAAAATAAAAATATTGAATAATGTTATTCCACAATATGAATTTGGAGTTGTTTTAAGTAGTAAACACATCTCTACTTTTTTCCCGAATAAAACTGAAATAGCAAGGACATAGTGTTACCTTCAGTAAGTCCAGAACAGGCTGGACTGTTCAAGCTACTGTAGTAGATTCAAGAATAAAATGAGAGATTACTTGTTATACTGATACATCTCTAGCAATACTTTAATAAGAAAAAAGTGTCTTTTAGTGACATCTAGTGTCAGTGTTGTACCTCTACAACAAGCTGAATGTCATATTATATGAACATAAAAGAAATACTGTCATTGTAAACTAAAGAATTAATACGTGTACACATTTAAACCTCAACAATGTCTACAGATTAATTCAGCAGATAAAACACATTTTGCTTAATTTTCATCGAAACATTAAATATAAAGTATGTAATTCATGTAAATCCGAGTCCTTTTCAATTTGGGCAATTATTTTAGTAACAATGATGTTTTTAAACATAGTTTGTAGGGTTTCTGACATAAAACATTCCGTCTCTGCTACACATTACAAGCTAGTTATGCATGTTAGCAAACACTATTCCTATCTGACCACGGTGTCCAGTCTGAGTTTCATCCTCACCTGGTTTTACTCAAACATAACGTTATTTCTCCAGTTAAGCTAAAAGGCTTTAGCAACAGGCTAACCTACCTGATATTCAGAGGAATGTTTATCAGGTTGGGAGCCGAGCCGAGCGACTCTGTCAGCATAGTAAGTCCGTGTACAAGGCAGCGGTAATACTCTGCATCGAAGCAACAACGGCCTCACGGACTGTAAAAGCATTTTAAAAACTCACAAAGGGGCAAAATGTTAACTAAGCTGCTAGCTTGTTAGCTGTAATGGAGACAATCTTCTTCTGTGGTTGATGATGTAGGACGGAACGTTCTACGTCGCCACCTGCTGATAATAAAACATTTATTCAAGTTTTTATTCTGTTAAAATAAATCAATTATTTTAACAGGTATGGTAGCTACTAAATCATGTTTAGTAGCTACCATACCAAATATTTCTGGTACGACTGAAAATTAAATATTTACTTATTTCCTCCCTAAAAGTGCACATGATACTAAAGGTTAAATAATATCCAGTTTATAGAAACACTCATGTCATCTTGAATGAAAACGTCTAGAAATGAATATCAAAGAAGAATACTTTATAAAATGATGAGGGACACATTTAGATTCGTTGTAAAGAAAAAAAGAAAGCTATTAAGGGATTCTTCCAGGCTACACCTTTTTATCTCTTCTTTGTCTCTTTGAGGAAACTTATGTAAATAACTACAATATCAGATTTATCTTTGGGATTAATGAAATATGGAACTGAAGACTTTATGGCTTAATTTATTGAACTGTTCACTGGAGAGGAATGTGGTTTGACGCTCTTCTTCTTCTTCTTCTTCTTCTTCTTCTTCATAATGTATTGTGCACCATTTCCGATCAGGGAGACCTAAACTATAATAAGCTGCTATTGTAAATATTTATTGTGTTTTTTAGTGTCCTTTGACCTGATCATGTATTGTTTTTATTGTTAACATATTGTTCAATAAATGTTTTGTTAAAAATCAAAAAAAAAAAAAAAAATCTTCTTCTTCTTCTTCTTCGTGTGAGAGGAGGGTGTTTGAGGAAGAGCGGAAGAAGAGCGAGTGTGCGAGTGATTGAATCTTTTCTATCTTTGTTTTTTCTTACTGTTTTTCACTGGGTGTTTGTGTTACTTGTTTATTTTGTATTTTCGTGTTAGTTTCATCACGTTTTAAGGGGTTTTTGTGGGTTCGGGTGTGGCCGTTAGGCCGGCGTCTGAGGACGCTATGGTGGTTGTCGGTGGTGGGTCTTTCTCCACGCTGACACGGAAGAACGGCGTCAAGGTGGGTGCTGGTTCTCCGTGCAGCGTGGAGGAAGTTTGTTTGGCTGTGGATGAGGTGATTGGGCACGGGGCAATTAGGTCGGCAGCACGAATGAATGGAGCGGTGGTACTGTTTGTGGAGAAAGTTGAGCAGGCTCAGCGTTTGGTGGAAGCGGGCGTGTCTGTCAACGGCTGTTTTTTACATGTTTCGCCTTTAACTTTACCTGCAACTAAGGTAATGTTATCAAACGTTCCTCCTTTTATTAGCGATGAGTTTCTGATAAAAGAGTTGTCACGACACGGTAAAGTGGTGTCGCCGATAAGGAAAGTTTTATCTGGCTGTAAGTCACCTTTACTGAAACACGTTGTATCGCACAGAAGACAACTGTTTATGTTATTGAACCGTCGGGACGAAAAACTGAATCTGAGGTTTCATGTTAAAATAGATGATTTTGATTACATGTTGTTTGCCACTTCTTCCAACATGAAGTGTTTTGGTTGTGGACAAGAGGGACACATTATAAAAATGTGTCCAAGCAGCAGCCCGCTGCTGCTGAGCAGGAGGGGGCCTCACCTCGTGAGGTTAGTGCGGCGGGGGAACCCGCGGCTGCTGCGGGGGAACCCGCGGCTGCGGCGGGGGAACCCGCGGTGGCGGCGGAGGAACCCGCTACAGTAGAACCAGCAGAGGGTATTGTTGAGGTGTCAGTGGTGGACAGTGGGATGAGTGTGTGTGTGGGAACGGAGAGGTGCACGGTGGTGTGTAGTGATGGGGTGCATGGTGGTGAGGGTGAAAGTGTGGAGGGAGAGAATGTTGGTGTGCAGGAAGGACAGGAGGAGGTGAAGGATAGTGAGGAGCATTTAGTGTGTGGGGATCAGGGTGGGATAGGTGAAGTGGAGGTAGGAGGACAGAATGAAAGGAGGAACAGTGTAGAGTCGGTTTTGGGAACTGGATTGGAGGGAGAGACAGAGGAGGTGATGGAAGTGGAGGCTTCTGCCCCGGTAAAGAGGCGAAGCAAAAGGAGGAATGTGGTGGCTGCTGTACAGGCCAGCAGGCAGGTAAGCAAGCTGGCTGGAGAGAGGAGGGAGGTGTCGGACAGCAGCGACGCTGAGAGCTGGTTCTCTGACACCAGCGAGGCGTCAATGACTCAAACAGGTAGTAAAGAACCAAGATACCCTGTCGAGTCTTACAGAACATTTTTAAAACAAACTAAAGGGCTGAAAGGAGTAAAGATAGAAAGTTATTTTCCAGATCTGAGAATCTTTTACTCCTCTGCGAGACATCACATTAGGAACAATGAGGTATCGGGTTTTGAAAAGACAGAAATATTTAGATTAAAGAAAGCAATGTCAAAAGCGAGAACATTTTTTTGAGTAAAAATGATGCACAGTGATTTTTTAGTATTTTTATTATTATTTTTTTTTATAGTCTTTTTGTGTGTTGGTTTTAGCTTCTTACCCAATATGGATTCTTTTAAAATTGCAACTCTGAATCTTAACGGGGCGAGGGAGGCTGAGAAGCGGGCTTTGATTTACCAAACACTGAACCAAAAGAAAATAGATGTTATTTATTTACAGGAAACTCATAGTGATCATTTAATTGAGACGGACTGGGGCAGAGAGTGGAGGGGGGAGGTCATTTTAAGCCACGGCACCTCCCAGAGTGCAGGGGTGGGCTTCCTGTTCTCTAAGGCTTTCACCCCGAACTCCACAGAAGTAGAGCATGTCGTTCAAGGGAGGTGTCTTTTAGTTAAAGCAAAGTTTGATATTTTTAGTCTGGTTTTTATTAATATTTATGCTCCGACCACCAATGCAGAGAAAAAGCGTTTTTTTGAACAAATTGGGGAAAGGTTGGGCGATTGTGGGTCTGAGGATTATGTTTTTATAGGCGGGGATTTTAATTGTACAGAAAACGAGTTTTTAGATCGTAACCATGCAGAGCCGCATCCAGCGGCCCAACATGCTCTGCGTCAGCTGGTCTCGTCTCACGGCCTGGTGGACGTATGGAGGAGGATGCATGCAGGCTCCAGGCAGTACACATGGTCCCACATTAAGGAAAACCGTATCTCTTTAGCTCGACTTGATCGTTTTTATTGTTTTAAACACCATTTTAATGTGTTTAAAACATGCCAGATTTTACCGGTGGCTTTTACCGATCACTCGTTGCTTTTAGGTGGTGTTTTTATTAGAAACATTTTACCTAGAAGCGCTTACTGGCATTTTAACTCAGCTTTAATTTATGATCAGGGTTTTAAGGAGATTTTAGGTTATTTTTGGACTGGTTTTAGACAGAGAAAGGCTGATTTTACTTGTCTGAGACAGTGGTGGGACCATGGCAAAGTTCAGATAAAACTGCTGAGTCAGCAGCACACCCTTAATGTCACCCGTGACATTACCGGATCTATCAGGGATCTGGAGATGAACATCGTGGAATTAGAACAACTTAGTGAATCCACAGGAAATCGAGAGCACATTGAAGCTCTCAAATCTAAAAGGCTAGTTTTAGCAAACCTGCTGGAGAATAAAGTCCAAGGCGCATTGGTCAGGTCCCGGATCCAGAACATCACAGAGATGGATGCTCCCTCTGGCTTTTTCTTCAGCTTGGAGAGGAAGCACGGGCAGAGGAAGCAGATCCACTCTTTGCTGTCGGACACAGGGCAGCAACTGAGTGAACCAGTGCAGATCAGGAGGAGGGCTGTGGAGTTTTACAGTTCTCTGTTCCAGAGTGAACATGAGGAAAACGAGGAACTGTTCGAGGAGTTCTGCAGTGAACTGCCTCAGGTCTCCGAGGAGACCAACACTGACCTGGAGCGCCCCCTGGGGCTTCAAGAACTCCACACAGCCCTCCTCAGCATGCAGAGCCAGAAGTCCCCAGGCATTGACGGGCTCACTGTTGAGTTTTACAAGGCCTACTGGGATCTTCTGGCCCAAGATTTGCTTGACGTCTACAACGAGTGTCTGCACACTGGTTCACTCCCCTTGTCCTGCCGAAGGGCGGTCATCACCCTGCTGCCCAAGAAGGGGAACTTGCAGGAGATACAGAACTGGCGCCCTGTGTCCCTCCTCTGCACCGACTATAAGATCCTCTCCAAGGCCCTGGCCACGAGGCTGGGGAAGGCTATGGAGCAGGTCATCCACCGGGATCAGACATATTGCGTCCCCAGCAGGTCCATGGTAGATAACATCTACCTAATTCGGGATGTTTTGGAGGTCTCCGGTTCATTAGGTTTGCAAATTGGCTTGATTTCACTAGATCAAGAAAAGGCATTCGACCGCGTCGAACACGGCTTCCTCTGGGAAACCATGAGGAGGTTCGGGTTCGGCGAGGGTCTTATCGCCAAGATCCAGGTTCTGTACAGTGGCATTGAGAGTGTGCTGAAGATCAACGGTAGCCTGTGTGCTCCTTTTAGGGTGTGTAGAGGCGTTCGACAGGGCTGCGCGCTCTCGGGGATGCTCTACGCACTCTCCCTGGAACCCCTCCTCCGGAAAATACGCTCGAGTGTTTATGGTCTGGTTTTACCTGGTTTTAAGGACAATATGGTTTTATCTGCCTACGCTGACGATGTTGTTGTTTTTGTGAAAGATCAGCAAGATGTCACTGTTTTAACCAAGATCACTGAAAAGTTTTTTACTCTGTCCGCTGCGAGGGTGAACTGGGAAAAGAGTGCAGCCCTGGCCGTCGGCGAGTGGTCTGCAGGGCTCCCAGTTCTCCCTCAGGGTCTTTTATGGAAGAAGGACGGTTTTAAATATCTTGGTGTGTTTTTAGGCAGTACACATATTGTGAACAAGAACTGGGATGACATTGAGCAAAAAATAAAACATAAACTGTCAAAATGGAAGTGGCTTCACCCACAAATGTCCTACCGGGGCAGAGTGTTGGTGTTAAACAACCTTGTCGCTTCGCAGCTGTGGCACAAGCTTGCTGTTTTAGACCCACCGTCTGGCTTACTGGTAAAAATTCAGTCAGAGATGGTTGATTTTTTTTGGAACGGTCGACACTGGGTGCCACAGTCCGTTTTATTTTTACCGAGAGAGGAGGGGGGCCAGGGCCTTGTCCACCTGGCTAGCAGAACAGCTACCGTGCGTTTACAGTTCCTGCAAAAGTTTCTTACAAGATCTCCTGTATGGAAAGATGTGGCCAGCTGCATCCTCAGACGTGTGAATTCTCTGGGGTTGGATGCTGCTCTGTTTTTAACTGATTTTAGTCTTTTAAAGTTAAAAGGGTTGCCTCAGTTTTATCAGAGTGTTTTTAAATCGTGTGCTTTTTTTAAACTGCACAGATCAAAACCGCATAATTCTCTGCATTGGCTTTTAGAGGAACCGTTGGTCTGTGGAGCAAAAATGGATGTCCGGGATAGCACCGTGCCGGGCCTTGCTGAGGTGCTGTCCAGGTCCGGGACGGTGACCGTGCGGCGGCTGGTGGAGGTGGCTGGACCGGACTTCACTAACATCCAGGAAGTCGGCCGGCTGCTTGGGGTCCGGTCCGCCAGACTGACACAGCGCTTCCTGGAGCTGATAAAGGGGCGGATGACGGCCGAGGAGAAGAGGCTGTTGCAGCTGTATGCCACGAAGGAGTGCCTGCCTGACTCAAATGACATGTTCCCGGATGTGTCCCTGGTCCCAGATGTTGAGGAAGACAGCGGTCCCTTGCTGCACTTTACGGACTCAGGAGCGGACTTAAATAACAGCGGCGCAAAAGTGCTGTACAGATACTGTGTCAAGATCCTACACAAGAGAACTCTCTGCAGAAGATCCGTCAGCGTGTGGAGCGACAGACTCGGAGGACAAAAACCTCAATGGAGGACTTTATACAAGCCTCCAATCAAAAAACGGACTGGTGATCTGCAGTGGCGGATTTTGCACGGCGCTATCGCCACAAACTCGTTTTTATCGGTCATCAGTCCCGGGGTTTTAAACGAGTGTCCATTTTGCAGTTTGTCTGAGAGTGTGTTTCATGTTTTTACGGAATGTGTACGGTTAACTGGTTTTTTAAATTTTTTAAGGAGTATTTTTAGCCTTTTTGGCATGGTTTTTACCAATTCCCTATTTATTAACGGTGTACATCACAGTCGATCTACAAGTTTTAAATCTCGTCTTTTAAATTTTTTAATAGCCGAAGCCAAAATGGCTATTTATATAACTCGACGAGACAAAATGCAGGCTGGACCTCAACTCGACGCAGTGGCTCTGTGGAAGGTCAATATTAAGGCCAGGTTGAGATTAGAGTTTTGTTTCTACAGAGCCACCAGGAATCTGAGGGGTTTTTTAGAACTGTGGGGTTTTCATAATGTATTGTGCACCATTTCCGATCAGGGAGACCTAAACTATAATAAGCTGCTATTGTAAATATTTATTGTGTTTTTTAGTGTCCTTTGACCTGATCATGTATTGGTTTTTTTGTTAAAATATTGTTCAATAAATGTTTTGTTCAAAAATCAAAAAAAAATCTTCTTCTTCTTCTTCTTCTTCTTCTTTTTCTTCTTGTTTTATGGCGGTTGGCAAACGACTTACAGGTGCATTACCGCCACCTTCCAGGTTGGAGTATGGATCACACGCTTATACCCTCCCCATAATACCCGTCCTTCTTAGAAATCTAAAAACACTCTCAAATATTATATCTCCTGACGATTTCTGAAATATTTCTTCTAAATCTAATTTACAATTATTCATCTCATTAACCAACATCTCTCTCTCCCTTACATACTTATTGCATTCTAAAAATACATGCTGTATTGTTTCCATCTCTCCACAATATTCACAACAACCTGTACTATGTTTATTAATTAACTTAAGAGTACTATTTAACCTTGTATGCCCAAATCTGATTCTAGAAATAATATCTTCTTCCCTTCTATTCCTATTACCTTTTCTATACCCCCCAACTCTTTTTTGAATTTTATAATAAAATCTCCCTTTTTCTCCTCTATCCCACTGCTCTTGCCATTTTTCCTTCATATATTCCTTAACAACACTCTTTATCTCATTTCTACTCATTTTAATATTTAATTCAACAATTTCTTTATTAGAGGCTCTCTTAGCAAAATTATCTGCCAATTCATTTCCTACAATACCAATGTGAGCAGGAATCCAAATTAATTTAATCTGAGATCCTTTCTTCTTAATCCTGAAAATTACCTGAAGTATATCCTCTATAATATCTTGTCTAACTTCCGATTTCATTCCTTCTATACTAATGCACTACTAGAATCTGAACAAATTACAAACTTTCCTTTTCCTATTCCCTCTATCCATTCTAAGGCTATTAAAATTGCCATTAATTCGCCTGTATACACTGTTAGTTTATCACTAATTCTTTTATTTTCCATAACATTTAAATCTGGAGCAATAAACGCTATCCCTACTTGATTATTTGACTTTTTTGAAGCGTCTGTATATACTTGGGTATACTTTGAATATTCTTTATTTATATAATTTTCCACTTCATTCTTTTCCATTTCTCTTCCCTTTTCCAATAATTTTAAGTCAACTTCAGCCTGTTCTAAAACCCATGGTGGGATGGCAGGAGAGACAACTACTAAACTAACTTGAACTTTATCAATCCCGATTTCTTCTATTTTACTTAAAATTACCCATCCAAAACTATTCGTATTCTTTTTTTCTTTTTCCTGACATGGTTTTATTGTTAAATATGGAGGATAATTTTTGCTATGACCTTTAATATTCGCCCAATATGTTACTGCTATTTGTTCTCTTCTAATCTTCATTGGCATCTCACCCATCTCAACCTATAGAGCCGAGACTGGAGTTGTTTTCATCGCTCCGCAGCATAATCTTAACGCTTCATAGCTTGACGCTCTTGGACTGCTGTGGAGAATAATACTCAGACGGAGAATCACGGATCAAGGAGGCCACCATGTGGGATAAAAAGTGTACTTCAACTGAGCTGATCTTAACTCTCCATACATCTATTGTCTATACCAGTAGTCTAGTGTCTGGTGTTTTAGATGTGTCTCTGCTTTAACACACCTGAATCAAATAACAAAGCCAGTAGCATAACTCTAGTTGCTAATTCAGCCATTTGATTCAGGTATGTTGGATCAAGAACACATCTAAAAACTAAATTACACTGGACCTCAAGGCCTGGATCTGAGAAACCCTGGTCTATACCCACTAATCCTCAGAGTCACAGTGGTGCTTATGCCTGTCTTCAGAAGTCTTTTGGCAAAGAGGGCAGGATATACCTTGCACAGATCAGTAGTCCATTACAGAGCACAAAAAACAAAGAATACATTCATATCTCACCAGTTCTAGAACTTTTTGAACTGTGGAAGCAACCCAAATAACATGGAGAGAGTCCACACATGCATGAGGAGAACATGTAAACCCTGGACCTTCTAGCTGCAAGGCAACAGTTCTAATAGCCTTGACTCGTGATAATGAATCATAATTCATAATGTGATAAAGTGGACTTTAGTATGAAAATTTGGAGTTTGGAAAAGTTTGTTGTGGCATTTAATACTGTAACTCATTTTCCTGTCATTTGAAGCAATGAAATGAATTTTTCTTGGAAGTAAGGGTATGTACTTTATTGTCTTCTTTATGGCAGCACAATAACTTTGTTTTTAATCTCAATTTGTAGTTTAGGACATAATGTTATGCTTAAAAGGGTGGGAAAGAAGCTGAAGCATCCTGAACTTTAAATGCATATTAAATTGTTTTTACTTGAAAAATATGGGCTATTATTTATTTGGTGTAACAGATAGTCTAAGGCAGGTTTAAATCATGTTTTGTTCATGTTACACTAATTTCATAATCTCTCTTTGGATCTCTCCACAATGTTCACTAAAATTTTAAACATTTTACAATTTTATTTCATGCTTCAGCAGCTCTCTGTTCACACAAAAAGGCAATTTTCTTACTCAAAAAATGGGAACTAAAGTTGGATTTAAGTGGGAATCAGAGTTATCCTAAAAGCTTGGGGGAAAAAAAATCTAATCTCTTCTGACCCGAGTGCTTTATTTGAGCTGAAGTACATTCTGCAGAGTGCAGGCTGAAGAGCATTCAAACCAAGAGCTTTTAGTTCATTTGGTTTTAAGAGGCTTCTCTCCTCCAACACTCCCACCTATTCCACTGGCATGCATAGAAATGTCCGTGACCTCCACTCAAATGGCTGCTCCTGTTTTCTTACGGAATATCAAATCCTCCACTTCGTGTGCGAACTATCACCCTCTCACTCATCTAGCTCTCTGTACTTTTTTATGACCTCTGGACCCTTCACAGCAGTGGCCGTGAAGTGACTGAATAGATGTGGTTTTACAAAAAGCCTCTCTATTTCGATAAAAATGGATATATTAAATACTTTAATAACTCAGAGGTGCAAGAAAATGACTGAAAACTACAAATGGCATAGAGAAGACAGCATACCTTTGGTCATAAAATGCATATAAACTGTTTGGTCACAAGTGGCAGGTCCATATGCAGGGGTGTTGGTAATTATTTTGTATGTTTAAATACAAAAGGTTTAAATTTTTTTTTTTTTTTGTACTTATTTGCTCATTATTTTACACACACTGATATAGCTCAAGACCGAAAGATTATTAAAATATGGCAAAATTTAACATTGATTTTGAGAGGGGGTGGGAATGCAGGTTAATTACTACCAATATCAGTTCATCATAGAGCACATTATGTTAACATGCTGAAGATTAAGAGCATGTAAAACAAAACTTTACATAAAAAAATAAAAAAAAAATCAGTTTGCACAGACTAACAGACTAAGTATATAATCCATTAAAAGTTGTATCTTCAGAGAAGATTTAGGAAAAATCAGAAATTCTGACTCTTATTGACTAATTTCAAATCATCAGTTAAAGTATCTATGTTAAAGATAGTCTCTAATGTTTTGTTTGTTTTTGTGGGCGGGGGGGTTACTTTTAAATGTACATTGTCAATAAAATGCTTCTGTACAATATTTATACCTTACAGGATTTTTAAAAATTTAAGGTTTTTACAAAGTCAACACATAAAAACAAACCCCTAATTTTTCTGTGCATTTGAGTAAATTTCACCACAAGAGACACAATTACTGATACAAATAATTGAAACATTCAAGTTACATTAAAGTAGAAAGTGGTTCAGTCTGAGTTGCTTGGACCTTCTTTCCTGATTCCCACTGGTATTACCTGGAATTTTGGATGTATAACAGGGTTAACTGGAAGGAAGACCGTATTTAAGTCTTTCTGCCTGATAATGATTTTTGGTGATGCAACTGTTCTGCAGGAAATATCAATGGAAAGGGAAAATCATTGTAGCTTCCAAACAATTTTTTAAATCAGAACTTGTCTCAAATGATTGCTGACTTTTAATTATAGAATTTGATATTTCCAGTCTCCCTCACTCCTCTTCAGTAATGAGTGTTTTATTGTTGCCAAGTTTCATTAAAGGTAATGTAATATTCTCATGTACAACTGAAACATTTTGCTGAAGCTATGCAGAATAAAAGCCAACAGTCTGAATGAAGGGATTTGTTCTAACAATAAGTAAAAAGGCAGAAATGAGGAAAAATAAAACATTTTGTCCTTCAGAAAATCTGATCAGTTCCTGTGTGGCATACGATGCATATGTACTTTGAAGTTTCTTTAGAGAGAGAAAGGATTAAACACTTTAACAACTTACAAAAACTGCACAAGAGCTTTTCAGTTAATTCAATCCAATCAATGCAGTTTCAGTGAAAAATAGACGGTGTTAAAAATAAACACGGTAAAAGCAGCATGTTCCACCCTCTCTTCATATGCAGCTTGTAAAGCTCAAGAGTCACTCACTAATCACCCACTAATTAACACAAACACACAGATGCATTCTCGGTGTGAGCGAGTCCCTCCCCTGTCTTTTTGGAACTGAAAGCTCTTATCTGTCTCTTTTTGGACAAAGATAATGATGCTTGTTCCACAGCTCAAAGCTCATTAATGTATGACACAGCCCAGAATGTTGGATATCAAAGAGATGTACAGAGTGTGCCTCCCCACCCACTAATGGCCACAAACTCATTAAGAAGCCAAAGCAATGAATTAATCATCAGATATCCTTAGAACAGATGAAAAGTGCTAGCAACACCAGCCTTTGTGCAAGCTGTCCCTTTAAATTTCACAAAATTAGAAAGCTTCTCACCAGGCCACCCTCACATTACAGGATCACCCTCAAATCAGATAAGCTGAAGGACATGATATCTTCTGTCTGCAGTGATCCCTCTCTTTTCAAAGATGCAGCGTGAAAATAGAAGCATAAGAAGGAAAATTAGTAAGTCAGATGTGAGAAGGACAAAAGTTGTCAGAAGTAATATACAGGATAAAGAATGACTCAAATATGTTCTTTAGCAAAAAATACAGCATTTGAAATGCTCCTTCAAAAGACAAGGAAATTCTACTAACATTGATTTATTTTGCTTGTTTTATTGAGTAATTTACCTGATTCAATGATTCATGCATTGACCTACATGGTTTTGTAACCATGTAGGTCAAGAGGCAGAATCTGTAATGCTCAGCTGAAAAGAACATTTGTGACACACCAAAAGTATTTTTAAACATGATCTGCAATGTCATAACATGATGTAATATTCGACCAAAGCACAGGTAGCATCATTAAAGGCATATGAATATAGACAGTATGGGCAGTTGCCCAGGGTGGCATTAGGAACGTGGGCGCATTTTTACCTGATTTTAAAAAAGGGAGTGTAGTTATTGAAGTTGTGCCCTGAATGAGACTTCAGTGGGGTAGTCACCACTCAAGCCCATGTTAAATTAGCACACCATGCATGTTGAACAAGAGGAATCAATATTATTCTAAACTTGATAGAAAAAGTTCCTCAACATGATTCTTACTGTCTCATTGGTTCTCCTAAACAAGAACAACATGCAGCATTTCCAGTTTATTTTTTTATTATTTTGGCCTTCCAGGACTGAATGTGCATAAGTGATATCATGTGGGTTCTCATTTATGTTTTGTGATGTCCATCTTCTAGGTACAAAAGAAATAGCTTAGCTTGTATAACACGCAAGTAAAATCTCCATTCCACTGGCAGGTAACATGTTTGGCTGTGTTAGAAAAACTCATCTTCAGATGTATGTTTCTGGGATTAATTTTTAAACTTTGGGGAATTAAACTGATATTGACATGTTAATTAATGTTGCATTATTGCCTCTTAGTGGGTTTGTTTTTTGCATTATACCTGAAGAACTGTAATGTCCAAGTGAATAAAAAAGTTTCTGTAGGACTGAATTCTTTTTTTGTTGTTGTTTTGCTATAATCTGTATCCATAAGGGGAACTTACCATAAATGTTTTGAACTGTTGTGAGTATTCACTTGGCTGCCTCCTCAATATCTTTTTTTTTTTGTGGATCTCCACAGTGTGCTGTCAGTGTTTGAAAACTCTGAATTAATTAATGAGCTGCTTTGTTAGCCCTCTGAGGTTATAAGAGAATTGGAATGGGTAAAGTGGCACTTTGCTAACATTATTCCATCACACTATGAGGTCATGCCTGCAGTTATTGGGGGTTGCAAAAAGACGAGACAGTTGACACTTTTCAGCATAAATTCACTTGATAGTTTTAAAACATTTGAAATATATTAGCTAAAACAATAAGCATATATGTAGCAACACATAAAAGCTTAAGGCACATTGTGATCATGTGTCCTGTTTGTTTAATCCAACTTGTGTGTTTGACGGTAAAGTGAGCAATTTGCATGCTGCAAGTGCTCTTACTATTTATTGTTGAAGTAGGGTTGCTTGTTCCCACATTGCATCCCAACCTTCCCTCCTTCTCATCCACTTTTGACTGTTTAAAGTGCTCACTGGAGAACTGCAGCAGGAGTATCATTCACTGGAATGGCAGAGCATCCTCCTCCACAGCCCTCACTTAGATCACTTAGTCCACTTTACTAGTCCAGTGCTCAGTGTTGCATGTACATAGCACGTTTACAATAGGGGGTTACAACAAATGTCATTGTTCCAATTTAAAAAAAATTATATCATAAAGAGAAACAAAAAAATTATTTATATTTTTGAAATATTAGCAATTTCAGTAATATCAGAATCGTAGCCTCATGAAAAAAGTGTGGACATGTAATGAAAAAGGTACAATCACTGTAGAAACTATGCCATCTTTCTAAGGTTTTGAAAATAAAAAACTAAAAAACTATTAGAATTTGACATCAAGTGCACAAAAGCCCACATAAGATTCCAGTCAATCTTTAGTCACTAAATAGGAACTATATCCTTGCTTGTTCACAGGAATTAAAGAAAAGTAGCAGCCAGATACTGATAATAAAATGTGCTTGACTTCTTGGTCATCATCCAAGTGACTAACTCTATAAGAGCAAGAGGTTTGCCAGTCTGGATCATACAGCTTTGTGTGTTCAATCAATTAATCAATAAAATTTTATTTGTATAGCACATTTCAGCAGCAAGGCATTTCGAAGTGCTTTATATAATAACAAACACAAAAACACAAAGTCATGCAACAAAGAATCAACAATCAAAACATTACGTTAAGTCAAGTGCCATCATTAAATTCGTAGTTGATTACATTTCAAATACAGCTCTAAACAGGTGGGTTTTTAGTCAAGATTTAAAAGAAGTCAGTGTTTCAGCTGTTTTACAGTTTTCTGAAAGTTTGTTCCAGATTTTTGGTGCAAAGAAGTTGTATGCTGCTTCTCCTTGTTTGGTTCTGGGGATGCATAGCAGACCAGAACCAGAAGACCTGAGGAGTCTGG
This sequence comes from Xiphophorus couchianus, assembly GCF_001444195.1. Classification (NCBI taxonomy): domain Eukaryota; kingdom Metazoa; phylum Chordata; class Actinopteri; order Cyprinodontiformes; family Poeciliidae; genus Xiphophorus; species Xiphophorus couchianus. The sequence goes on from NC_040239.1 coordinate 8,565,746, forward strand.
AAGATTGATACAACAGCAAATTTTTAATGTATTGTGGTGGTAAGACGTTCAGTAATTTATAAACTTACAGTATTTCAAAGTCTACTCTTTGAGCTACAGGGAACCAGGGTAGTGACTTTAAAACTGGTGTTATGTGCTCTATCTTCCTGGTTTTAGTCAGAACGCCAGCAGCAGCGTTCTGTATCAGCTGCAGCCGTCTGATTGATTTGTTGGGCAGATCTGTGAAGACGCTGTTGCAGTAATCAATGCGACTAAAGATAAACGCACGGATGAGTTTCTCTAGATCTGGCTGAGACATAAGTCCTCTAATACTGGAGATGTTAACACAAGACAAAGAAGGAAGACATCAGCAATGACCTTAGAGAGGAAGTTCCTTTTGCCCATGAATCTGGAACAGTTTAAAAGGCCATTCCCAAACAATTTAAAGTCCACCCAAATATTATTCACAAGTGGAAAACACTCAAGACAATTGTAAAATCCTGCCACATGAAGGTCAGGCTGTGAAGTGCTCAGAAAAAAAAAAAATCCAAAAGCTCTATCTCATACTTTACGGGCATCAGGTTAGCATGTTAAAGGTTTACACTACACAGACTAAATAGCTCTGCTTCAAATAGGTCCTCTGCTCTATCTGAAACTCTGCCTTCAGGGAGTTATCATATTGCTCCTCTATTAACACATTAACAAATATTTCACCAGCGTTGCACAGAAAAGTAGCTCAGATAACGAGCTCAGAAGATCTGCAGTTGCACCAGGTGTTTACTAATTGCTGTGGGCTAGTCCGAAGAAGCATAGTGAGGGAGGAGTGCTGTGTGATGCAGATACTTGAAAACTAAGAAGCTGCAGCTCCAAGGGGGAGCTGCGTTTCAAAGGCAGAGCTCAGTCCACACAGGCACAGCTGAATGGCTGCCACACCAAATTAGAGGAACATAGATTTTATATAATACTGCCCCTTCATAGTAGAAAATTCAAGCCAGAAACATGTGTTGCTTTAAAAAGTTCTGCAAATCACTTTGACTGATTTGATATTTGAATTTCAACTTTTCAAAAAACATCATAAGAATTGAAGACATTTAATTCTGAAACATTGCACTGAAATTGTTAAAGAGACCAAGACACAATAATTAATCCACACAATAATTTAATAAAATCAATCACAGACTAGAAAAGAGAGTGAAGGCATTTTACACTGAAAGAATAAAAGCTCAACTGGTGACAGGTTTCTTTTAAATAATTACATTTTTACAGTCAAGTTGTAACACTTTCATGAGCTTAGTCAAGTGTTCTGTACATCATTAATTTATGGTATATAATGAGTATTTGATGTTGTGTAGCTCATGTAGCATTGAAGCGAGAAAGGTAACATTCAGGTTTGGATTTTTACATTGAGCACAACAAAAACACATTTCAGGTTTTCTGGATGAAAGCAGAAGAGAATCCAGTTCAATAGATAATCAATAGATTTGATGAAGAGCAGAGCATTCAATGACAACAACTTGAATAATTTAGCTTTAAATTGAAAAGTTTTGCCAGTTCAAGTACTGAAAGAAACTGCATAACACAAAGTCACAAATTATACTCACAAAAATGAATAAATATATATTGGTCTGTAAGTAAGACAGTATGCAGAAGTGGCACAAAATATTGGTTAGAATATGAAACTTAAGCTTTTTAATTCTGCTGAGGTATCTGCAGTAAAAAAGGTAAATAATTATGACGTGTCTTCCCTTTTTTCTGTTAGTAAAAGAAAACCTTTTTCTTCTTTGTAGTGCTAGAAATGATCAAATCTTAAACAAACAGATTCCATGCACAGTTCTCAAAGTTTACATACTCCGATCATGGGCATAAATACCCTTCTCTAATAATTTCTGTAAAATACATATCTTTTTACATTTTGTTAAAACTGTCACCATGTCATGACAGTATAAGATGAGACTGATAATCTGTGAAATAAATCAAGCTCCCAGTCCTAACTGCAGAAATACACCGCTTTTCAGAAACAACCAATCAGAAGAGGAGGAGGGTCTTAGCACTGTCAATCAGGCTTGTATGCATGCTGCCCACATCCTCCTCTTGCTCTCTGCTACACTACGACTCCTCCCCATCAGTAGAGTCTTCCATCAGACTACGTAGATTAAGTATGACAGCGATGACGGCAAATAAGAGAGTTTTGCTGTAATGGTAAGGTGTTTATCTCCCATTGGCACATGTAGTTGCACCTACACAGGTAGAATTAACAGCACTAAGACTTTCCTCCTGGCTCTGATTGGTTGTTTCTGACCAGGAGCTGTGCACACATGTGGCAATAGTTATAGTGGGAGAAGGCAGAGGAGCTTGATTTCTTCACAGATTATTTGTCACGACATAGTGTTAGCTTTAGCAAATATGTAAAAGACATTTTTTCTTAATAAAAGTTACATACTGCAGCTTTAAAAGATTACATACAGTGGGATTGTTTCGGAGAACAAAAGAGAGATGCATGGATCAAATAGTAGTTTTGGACCATATTTATCAGTTTTATATTTTACCTCAGACACTTGTGTAGATAATGATATAATATGCAATGTTTTGATGACTTAACCTGCTGTTAGTCTACATGATTTTGCACCAAGTAGATTGAATACCATACAATAAAAGTAAGATTTGTATGCTGCCACTTAAATCTATGATGAACATTTGAAATGTTTTAAAAATACTCAAATTTGACAAGATTAATCAGAATTGGATTGATAATGATGTCTGACTGTGAGTATACAAGTTTTACCTCTATGCATCTTCTGAGACTGTGGCTACCATAGTTAGTTAAATTAATAATTATAATAATGACATTTGTAAAACAAAGTTACATTTGTGCTCGGAGTACTATTGAACAAGCAGGAGAGTGGAAAGGAAATCCAAGAAGCATAGAAGCATAAAGGCACTGTGTATTTTCTGTCTTTTTTTTTTTACAAGAAGCTAACAGAACTAAATCAAAGTTAATCCTGTCCGATCACGACTACTTTTGTTCTTTTTTTATAGGTAGAAAAAGAAAAAAAAGTCCACAACCAGAAAACCAAGCTCAAAAATGAGAAAGCTGACCTTCAAAACACCAATATATCAGTTTTACAGAAAAACTATCAGAGGCGAGTGAAAGAGCATTCACAGGAGTCCAAACTGGGAGACAGAACCAAGTGCAATGGTCAGTCAGGAGTGAGGACACTGATGGCTGTCTCTGCAGTTTGCTCATAAAGCGCCCACAAGATCGAAACATAGACACAAAACACACACGTGTGTGTGTGAACTTCCAGCCTCAAGCTGAAATACAGGAAAAGGTGGGAAACATAAGCAGGAATACTGGTAGAAAATACTGAGGGTAATAACCTGCATCTTAAACAATAGAAAACAGAAAATAACAAGCCTCATCTGTTCAAATACAAAAAGAAATCTTTCAGCACATTTGGAAATTGTTTTTTTACACGTTTGTTTAATGAGTGCAGATAATACAGTTTAAATACATCACACACCTCTGTACAGTAGACATCTTGTTGTTTTTGGATTAGGCAAACTAGTCTTTACAATACAAGTCCTTAGGCTATGACAATTTCTTTTTTTCCTCTTCATTAGTGTGTTTATTTAGCATGTACTCTCAAAGTACTCCTTGAAGGTCAGCTCCCCGTTTGTTCAACATGTCGCCTCTCTTTGTCAGTCCTTGAAGGAGCTCAGAGATATTAAAGAAACTTTCTGTGATGGCTTCCACAACAAGCACCCCTCAACATGCAACTGTAATGCAATTAACTGTTGGTGTTTCTGGCATGTGGAAGGCTTTTCTGAGAAGTATTTAAGAAAACATGTAAAAGTTTAAAAGTTAAAAGTGAAGGGAACAAAATGCATCAACATAATAAATATGAACATAATGCCTTTGAAGCCCATGTTATTAAAATCATTTTGTCTTTCAAAAAGCCCCTTACATACAGATACATTGCTGGCAACAATAGTAAAAATGTGAAAACCCCTTTAAAAGAAACTAACCTTTTATTGCGGTAACATAATTTTACGGAGAAAAGACACCAACCTTTAATCTGAGTATTTGTTGCCAACAAACCCATAAATGTTGATACCCCTACCCTCAGTACTTTGTACAATCTCCAGATGAGAGTCCTTGGTCCTCTTTCCTGCTCTCTCCTCTTCAGTTTACTCCACAGGTTTTCTACAAGATTTAGATCTCAGAAGTAGGCTGAATTTAGCTCAGTGAACAATTATAATGTTTTGGATTAATATTAGCCTGAATGACCTAGTCGTGATGCACTACTTCTACCATCGTTGGATTTCAATTTAAAATGTCCATGTATAGTCAAAGAGTCAAATATTCAACAGCTGTAATTAAGTTTCTAGTGTATTTGAAAGATAAATGCCTCGTCAAGTTCACAGTTTCTTCATCATACTTAACAGTAGGCACAAAAGAAGTATGAGGGGAACCTGGTGCCACTAGTGGTTTTAAAAATAATTTGAAAACAATTTTTTAAAATAAACTTTCTTCATTGACTAAATTTAATGAGGAATTTTCTGTGTTTTATTTTTAAATGTGCTCAATAAAGATTGAATCATTTAAAGGCTTTTTACACATCTCTACTAGAAGAGCCCAAAAATTGGTCAGTGTCTGCAATTTCTTAAAAACAAATTTGCATGTGCATAATTACGACCCCTCTTTGTCATGTACCCTTTGAAGGCATATTGTCAATTCTGAGACGTAATCAGGCAGAGAAACTATGCAGAAATGACAATAAAAACTTGTTATAAAACATGTGCCATTCAGAACACCTAAGCTTAAAGCTAGATATGTCTAAATGCTGTAAACAATCAAATATAAGAGATACTTGTGTTAAATGTCATATAAAGGAATGCTATCTGGCCAATTCAGACTTAGTGTACATAGACATTCTTTTATACTTTCACCAGCAGAACGGCACTTGAAAATAAAAGGAAGATAAAAAATCTGTGTGCTTTGTGCATTTTGATTCTCGACCAAACAGAATCAGGAGGTCAAAGTGTTATGGTCCCAGAACGTATTTGTGTTTGTTTGGATACATTTTTTATACTGATGATGGTGACTTTACGTCCAGACGCAAGGATGACCTTTAAGTCCAGCTTTCCTAATAGATGACCTCGTAGACCGTCGCTTTTTTGTCTCCTGAGCCCGTCACAATGTATTTATCATCTATGGAGATGTCACAGCTCAGCACAGAGGATGACTCCTTTGACTGAGAAGGGGATATAAGACAAAATGTGGTTATATGTATTAAAAAAAGACAGCCTTAGCTCCATGTTGTATTACATATATATCTCTCTAAACAGAAAATTCCTAGATGCAGGGGCTGCTCTGTCCCTCTCACCTGGAAAATGCTGGCTCCATATGGAGTTCTCCATGCATTGAGTAGATTGTCTTTTCCTGTGCTCACAAACCACTTCCCTGCAAGGAACGAAACAGAACACAGTGAAAACTTATACATAAAAAAGAAAAAAAAATCAACCTTCTGTTTGTGAACATTGACATTTGAGTAATGATTTTATTCCCTATGCACTTCCCGCTTTCTTGTATTTTCACTTTGAATGTGGAGAACTTACACAGTCACATTTTTGTAATACAGAGTTATCTATATTACAAAATATAGATATTTTAGTATATTGTTCTGTACATGCACGTGATTTTTTTTTTTTTTTAGGTATGCAAGACCCCTTAGATCAGGGGTGCCCAAAGTCGGTCCTCAAGGGCCAACATCCTGCAAGTTTTAGTTCTCTCCATGGTGGTAGTAACAACCTTTTCAGCAGGTCAGTGTTCTTCTTAGGCCTTCTAACGAGACATCATTTGATCCAGGTGTGTTCAACCAGGAAGAGAACTAAAACATGTAGGATGCCGGCCCTTGAGGACCGACTTTTGGCACCCCTGCCTTAGGTGAACAAATAAATGTTTAAGCCTCACCAATTCAAAATACTGAGAATACTGGTTAGCGGTCCAGAATCTGACCACCTGTGTACACCTTTTTATGTCTAAATTAAGAAATAAACAAGGAAGCTTCATTTGATGACAGTGTCATTTATGTCCCCTTGACCTTGTTGCACTCTTACCACAGTGAGCAAATCTTAGTGAGAGCACGCAGCTTTCATGTAGATGGAGTTGGTACTTGTCAGGTTTGGTGACGTGCAGGACCTCTACGTTGCTGTTCTCCATCCCCACAGCCAGCCACTCGCCTGTCGGACAGTAACCCAGAGAGAAGATCTGCAAAAAAGACAAACAGTCCTCTTTTAAATATCTTATTATACTAAATAGGTTTTTTTCTTAAGTTTTTGTTGGCTCTAGAGCCCTTCATTTGAAAGTAGTTCAACAGGAAAGAGGGTAATGAGAGAGGGGGAAGACATGCGGCAAATGTCGCAAGGCCGGAAATTGAACCTGCAACTACCGCCACGAGGACTAAGGCCTCAATGCGTGGGTTGTCCTTTGCCCCTGCACCACCACAGCACCCCAGATCATATGTAGTGTTTAAAACATTCAGCATTGTAACGTCGAAAATGTGCTCATGAATATGTTGTATAAATGTGAAAAACCTGTAAAAGACTAAAAGATATTTTAGCTGAGAAATAGTGGGTGATAAATTTGCTGAGACTGTAAAACTTTATCAGCCATATTGCTCCCTGTCTTGTGTTCCCTCTCTCTCAAATCTCTTTAATGCACACTCACGCCCTCATGTACAAACTGAGGTTGCGAAATGGGTCCTATTCAGGAAAATTGCTATAATGGTCTCTTATCGCTGCATTTCTTCTTACCTGAAAAAAAGTGAATTCTAACTGCAAGTATTATTGGTGTTAAAAGTATTTGAGGGCATGACAAAAATAGTCTGGCCTTTAGTGTGGGTTAAATGCTCTGAACTGAGCTGGTAAATTACTGCAATAAATCAAAAGCAGAGACGGTAATCACACACACTGCAATTGGCAGGGACTCGTCCATCGAAGTACAATTTTTACCAATCTGTAACATTTTTACTTTACAAGTAACACAAACTACTGGTACAACAAGTTTGATAATAACCCAGCCGTCTTTGCCCCAGTGCAACAGCTTACATTATGAATGTGGTAGAGGGACTGAGTTATAAAGAATTATATGAAGATATAAGCATAAAAGAGGTTCATAAAAATATTTAACACAGTATACGTATTGCTTTGGCGTTTCTTACAAACCTGGGAAGTAAAGTCGTGTTGTTGCAGCTGCCGTCCCTCTCTCAGATCCCAGGACCGAACAGTGTTATCCAGACCTCCAGTCCAAAGTTTAGTTCCGTCGTTAGAGATGTCTATACAACTGGCTCCATCTGTATGACCCTGAAACTGCCTGCAGAGAATCATGCACAATACATCCATGTTATTTAACAATAATTAGTAGAAAAAACTAAAACGTAGTTCATGAATATCCAAAAATAACAGCAGGTGTGAGGTTTCTGGAACATAACTGTGCCCAGTTGGGTTGAATTAGAACACATTTGTAAGCCATCCCTTCTTGTCCCACATCAATGTCTGACCTCACAAATGCACTTCAGGAAGAATGTGGAAATACTCCAACACACTCTTAAAGAGCAGATGAAGAAGCAAATGCTACAAGTGGAGGACTGACGTAATATTAGCGATGCAGAATGGATGTCACTCAAGTGTGACAGAGTATTAGGGCCATATAAAGAAAAAATTAAAAACATAAAATTGTGAGAATAATGTCATAAAATTATCTAAATAAACTGTTATGAGTCATAATATTACAAGAATGAAGTCGCAGTATTACAAGAATAAAATTATAATTTTACGAGAAAAAAGTAAAAAAAATACAAGAATAAAGTCATGGTAATATATAAAAATAAAATTGAAATAGTATGAGAATAAAATCATAATATTACAACTTTATTCTTGTAATATTATGACTTTATTCTCATACTATTTCAATTTTGTTCTCATATGACTATTTTCATAATATGACTTAATTTTTTGCAATTTTGTTACTTTATTCTCGTAATTAAAAACATATATATTTCATTAGCGTGGCCCTAATACTCTGTCGTACTCAAGTTCATGTGTTCAGTCAAGGAAATACAATTGCTATACACTACATTACCGATCTGTAGCCACCTACCGAACCAAAGTCTGGTTATGAAGATCCCAGACAGCTATGTTTCCATCAGAGCAGCAGGAAAAGCAGACCTTGGAGTCAGGGCTGATGGCCAAAGCATAACACGCTGGTGCGGATGAAGTCAGCTCTGCTTTGATACGAGGAGTTGGTGTAGCCAAATCCCATATTGACAAAGTGCTCGCCTCGCCCCCTACAATTAGCGTTCGTCCATCCGGAAGCAGGCGACACGAGCGAATGTAGTTATCCCTGTTCTGAAGCAACAGAAAAACACTGTATTACATGCATTTACTGACACAGTCTGGAATATAAGGGTCAAGGCACAGGTCTTACAAGGCAGTCCAGCTGGGAAACAGGGGTCTTGTTACCCGGATGACTGATATCCCACACCTTCACACAGCCTTTGCCCCCGGTATAGACATGACGAGTCGGGTTACTGATGGTGACAGCACACACCACCTCTCCATGGCTGAGAGTATTGATCTGTCGTGCATGCCGTGGGATGCCAGGGCCGATCAAAGCATCTGGAGGAAAAGGCACAGGCTGCATTTGTCCATCAGCGCTCACATGAAAGGAATAAGCTCTGGAGGGGACAAAGAGTGGCAAGAAATAAGAAAGAGAGTGAAATGAAAGGATAACGACAAAATCATGTGTCTTTCTTGGTGTGTCTGACATTAACAACTGAGGTGAGGAAACCTACGGTTTTCCACCAGGAATTCCTGACAGGTTGGGAGGAAGCCCTGGGACACGGATGTGATGGTGAGGATCAAATCCCACCTAGTGAGAGAACAACAGTTCAACTACACACCACTGTGAAATGCTTTTGTTATATGAGTCATCTCTAATTAAAGCAGAGTTGCTTGAAAAATGTGATAATGAAGCTTAAGAGAGAACAATGCTAGAATTTTTCAGATTAAAAGCAACAATTCTTTAAAAAAATTCAAAGCTGAGAACTAAAGAGAACTATTTAAAGAGTTAGATAAGGTTGCAAATTTTATTTTAACAATTAATTATAGATATTTAAATCACTTTTTCAATGTGATTTAAATATCTACTAGATTTTGATATTGCTTACTTTAGGGTAAGGTGATGTAAATGGACAATAGAGACATTGTCATAATAACATTACACTTAATTAATGCCCAATTCGAAACATTATTAAAAAACACTTGAAATTATTCTGTCAAATCTAAGGAAAACTTAAGATTAGGATAATTTCTGTAGACCTTGAGAAATGCTTTCTACCACTCTCTTTCCTTGCTTTCTTTATTTTTTAAGGATTTTTTTTTTCTTTCAGATAGAAAATTTTAGCTCTCTTTAAAGGTTAAAGCAGTTTTTTTCTGTTTGTGTTGTTAGTAAGACTGACTGCTCTCTTGCGGTCAGTGACCTTCACTCTACGGCCAGCAGCACACTACAAGATTCTAAGTCAAATTTTTACATCAAAGACAAATACTGGAGGTTGCAGACAAAACTCTGAGATCTGCCATCAAATATCTGAGGTTAATCTGATATGAGGTCATCTGGCTGAAGGCTTTAAAAAAAATCATAATCAATGAGGTTTTAGTAGACAAGTTAAATAACCGACAAAATATCTACCTGATGTTTAGAGGAAGTTGCTGACTGATTTAAAGGCAGATCAAACAACAGCAATAAGCAGAAAACTGTGAAAAACTTGCTTGCACTCAGGAAAACATTTTAATAACGATTGTTTTATTTTCTGTTAACTCAATATTTTAATCACACAGCTAAAATTGATTCAAATGGTTTCTCCATTATTTTACATGTTTCTGTCTTGAACATGATCACAGATACAAATTCAGGATGTGTGTTTCTGTGAAAGTTCTGGTACCACTTGCGTGCGTCCATATGCCGCCACGGCAGCAGCGGCCACTGCGCTCATCTGTGGGGAGATGTTGTGGAGGCCGGAGTAGGCGGCGCTCGCTCCACTCAGCTCTCCGTTCATGCCGGGGTGAGGAACCATTCCAAACGGTCCGGGGTACGAGCAGGGCACTGCGAGCGGCGTCCGGAGACCGGAAGCTGGAAGACAACAAAGGCAGAAGTTACAATGGTTCCTGACACAGTGTGAGGACAGGTTTAGTAAGACGCAAATTCCTTAGTAGACTTAGACTTACTTTATTGTCATTGCATAGACACAACAGTGAATTTGGCAACAAAATGTTGTTGCTTGGATACCAGAAAACACAGAGAAAGTGTGACTATATATGCATACACACACATATAAACACATACATACAAGTATTACTGGTGCAGGTACAGGTGAAAAACAGAAAAGAAAACTAGAATAAATATTACACAAATAATACATTGATAAATATATAAGAGCACATATATATATATATATATATATATATATATATATATATATATATATATATATATATATATATATATATATATATATATATGTTATACTCATCATTCAGTATGAAAACATTAGGAGAAATATTTTTAAAGCATGATTAAAATTGAGGTTTAGATTAGATTAATTAAAAACAAACAAAAGAACATGGTCTACTTCTTCAGATACAGAAATATTTCAATATGTTTTTTATATTCTGAAATATAACATGTAGAAATGACATAAGAATTATGAAAGATCATTTCAACTTCTTGCTCAAAATTTAGCTTTGTCTAAGAAAATAAATATACTGGAAACATTACAATGTTCAAACTCTATGTACTCAAATCTGAGGAAGGCTTATTGGTATTAAAAGTTCTTTGTGATTCCTTTTGACTTCCATGCTTCTCGTTGCTGTAAAGATGCTTTATGATCAGCTACGATCAGGACTGACCCAGCAGCTCGGCTCCTGTGGGTTTACTCGGTGCAGGCCTCAGGCCAGGGGTGGAGGTGTTGCTGGGTGTGGGAGCCTCAGAGCGGGATGTTGGGGTGCTGGACTTAGACACAGGGGTTGTAGATTTTTCATTCTAAATCAAGTACATCATAGAAAAAGAGCAAATTACTAGAAAAAATTTAAATTCACATCTAGAAAGGATGCAAAGCAATTCACAACTTAAGTAGGAAAAATATATATATGGTAAAATAATTTTTGTTCTGAAGACTCTTTCTTAATTACAAAACCCACAAACAAAACAAGTATACTAAAAAGAATACTTATTTAGTTTTAGAGGTTTAAGTATCAGGACATAACATAGCTCTGAAGTTCTAAAACTTTTTAAATCTAACTGTACTGCATGATAGATGCAGTAAAGATTTTTGAAGTAAAATGAATCTTAAATAAAGATGCTTTAAGAAAGTAAATAACTGTAAACTCAAATTGTAGAGCCACTTAAAGTATTGTGTCAAGTCGGTGAGGTTTGCCGATTTGTATTTGCACAACTCAGATAAGGTCCCATCACTTCAATTGGGTCTAGACTTCATTTATTTGACCCTAGAATCATTTAATGCCGCCTTCCTCTGAGACACTCAATGACTAAAGTGCATATTGTTAACCAACCTTTTGGCTTTTTTTCTGCTAAAATCCTATGAAAGGAACAAAAGTGTTCTTTATTTGTCATCTGTAATCTGTTCTTTGTATCTGATCTCCTATGGTTAGATTTAAAGCATTTTAGAGCCTGGTGAAGTCCAGAAAGAGTTTATTATATCCTGATGCATTAAGATATTTATCATCAAAACATTTCTTCTCAACTTACAATGATTTGCTTGAATGTTTACACTGATATAAATATCTTTAAAAAAGAATTTAATCAGATGAAAAGATGGTAATTCCCCAAATGACTCACCAAATTAATCTCTTTGGACTTGGATGAAGGTGTGCTGCTGGAGGAGGCGATAGAAGAAGGACTCAGGGGGGCGTCTTTCTTTAGCAGGCGACTTTTGTCCAATCCGTTCTCCCGAGGAGAGTGGGCAGGACTTCCTCTAGGAGAGGTAGGATCCTGAGGTGGGTGAGCCCAGATGTTTTCAAAGAAACAAGGTTATATGTTTAACAAATGAACAGAAAAACATGGCATCTTAAGAACAAAAAGCTTCCTGGTACCTCGTTGGAGACGTCTACTACCAAGTTGTCGTCACTCTTTTCTCCATCACTTTCCTGGGATTCACACAGAAATGTAGCTTACATTTTTGAAAAATTGAATGAAATAAAATATATAAATAACAATATATTGTTTTACTGTACAGAATAAAATGGCATCACAATATTTTCCATTCAGTCTGCTTTAACTTTTTGCCTTTGACAATATAATAAAACATAAAAGGACAAATTAAAAGCTAGTGGCTTCACACATGAAAAGCTAGTTCTCCCAAGCTTTTCTCTATTTCCTTCCTCAGCTCTTCAAAACAAAGTGTAGTAAAAACAGACTCAAGAACTGAGATAAATTTTCCAATTTTTTCTTGCAGTGATAAAATATTTAATCATACACCTCCACTGCCCAGAGAAGGAGGGTTTAAGCTCATCACTCACATAGCGGCTGGAGGTCAGTTCCTTGTCATCCGTCTTCTGCTTCTTGCTCTCGGATGAAAAATCGCTGGAACTCCGATGTTTCTCTCCAGCCCGGAAACTGGCTGACGGAGACACGGATGAACTCTGAAGCAGAAAGCAAACATGTTAAAATAATTTGAGCAACAATTTCTGTTATCAATTATAAACCAGATGTTATAAACCAGATGTCTGTGGAATAAAACATGATATAGTAATTTTTCTTGATAGATTTTAAATCAAATTTTAAAAGCTTAAAACCAAATAGATTACAGCATAATTTTAACTGAAAATATTTTATGTATTCAACACTTAATTTTAAACTAAGACAATTTATACATGCACCAGAATGAAATTAAATCAGTTTATATTGCGAATGAAACAATTTAAAAAAATGTAACTTTTACTGAGACAGATAAGGCAGTGAAAGATAATCGTAGCGTAACTCATACTATTGGACAAATGATCTACAATTTATTTTCCAAAAAAGATCTGTTGTCATCAGTCTGATAGTTATAAGACTCCTGCTAAAACACCTTAAAACAAATCCATCCATTTACATTTAATCTGAGTCTATTTAAACTATTGAGTAGAAAAAAATAAAATTTATTGGAGCATCTAGCAACTGTTAATTTGCAATCAACGACTTCATGTTTCCTTTAGGATAAATATGACATGGCAAAGGTGCCCATTTATTTTAGCTGTTCTTTATTTTAGTTGTTTTTCTGGACAACAACCCAATGTTATTCCGCCACTGCACACAGTTATGAGAACGATCAGGAAGACAAACATAAAAAAAATCAGGAAGACAAACATAAAAAATTTCCAAAGCTCACTTTTGGAGTACAGCTGCAAATTGCGTTAGATTATACTACTGCAATAAAATAGATCAACTGACTACAGCTTCACGACTGATTAAGGTGAATTAATGAATGTACTGGGTTTTTATTTTAAGAGGTGTTGTTAACTGATCTCCTTTCCAATTTTTTGTAAATGCAGACAAAACTAAAATTCCTGCCAAGGTACACTTTTTACATGTTTAGCTAAGGCAGTTTCTGGGCTTTAAAAAGATATTGAATGTACTGTAAAATTAAAAGTGGGTCTCTCCCACATGTTTTATATCCTTCCCACAACATTCCATACAAATCGACACGTGGGCGAGTTGGGGCTTCTCTGCCTCATGGTTTCAGGGAAGATTGTACTAAATAATTTAAAGATCAACTCTACTATCTGTTAAATACTCCTATTTTAAACACAACAAAACAGTGAAGCATCCTTAACAGCACGATTGTGCCACTGATGCTGCTTATTCCTAATCAAGCTTTGCATCTTTTAAATATCAATAAATGTTCCTTGAGAAGAGATCAAACTAAGAGATTGCTCCTCTTCCTCTGAATATCTTTGCCCCGTCTCTCCCACATTGGGAGGCGCTGCTCACCCAGAATACACTGGACAGAAAGAAAAAAATAAAATAAAACAAGACCTTTAGCTCGACCTTTCCACTAACTCACGCCTGTAACCTTTTCACTGCCCTTTGCCGTGCTGCAAGTGTTGATGACAACGATTCCGAGCGGGGGGAAGGGTGAAGCGGCGTGTGTTTGTGTGTGTGTGGAGCACTTGTTCCTGTTTACATTTTAGTCCTCTGGATGTGCAAATAATCTGCAGATATCAGTGTGTTTGTGTGTGTATGGGCGTGTGTCTCTTCATGAGTGATAGAGGAGCAAGTTGAGCCATCCCTCTCTGTCGCCTTCTTTTCAGGCTGATTAGATTAATTAGCCTGCAAATTAGCTCTTTTCAAAAACATCAAAGCAAATTAATTTTGCTGTGGAGACAAATGAAGGCCCTGCCGGCTGAGCGAGCATTGTAACTGTGACAAAGTCTTCAGTGTGGGTGAGTGAAAGTATTAATTTTCACTGACATCATAATTACATTTACTTCCCGTATCCAATTGATTCTGCGACTCTTGATAATGGTATCTGTAGCCGAGCCGCTTCCTTTTTCATTCACTTTAGGAATCTTCTCTCTGGGTGTTACATCAGTGTCAATCTTGATTAATTCATCCTAACATCCTAACTATGGCTGACATGATTCATCAACATAATCAATGATGTTGACTAAAATGATCTGTAAAAATTTACGTTTTTAGTCAACATAGGTTTTGTGATTTAATCTGTTCTCTTTTTTAATTCTTACCACAAATTAAAATTTAATGTAAAGTTTATTACATTAAATAAATGTGATAAACTAGGAGACTGTGACGTCCATACATCTAATAGATGCACGAGGATCTACAGTATTGCAGCTGATCATGTTCCTTTATATCTACAGAGTATCCATCTCCACTAGGAGATGGATATTTGGATTTAGACATGCCATGACACAAATCATGACATCTGTGTCATGATGTCCTATGACACAAATGTTTCACACTTTCTCTAACTGGTTTCTTGTACATCATAAAATGTATTGTAGTGTAATGGCTGAAAAAACACCTAATCTCAATCCATTAAAGCACCATTGAGATTTGGTGGTACAAAAGATTTAACCATGCCATGCAACCATGGAGTGATATTTCTAATAGGCACCTCATTGAATCTATTTGAGGAATAAATAAGGCGTATTTAAAGGCAAAGTGTACCACTGTCTGGTGAATGTGTATGAAAAGCAGAACAAGTGAGTTTGTTCCCAAAACCAGCAGAAAACCTGGAGGAATATGCTTGATTGTGATTATTGTATAAATCATCACTGTTATATTATTGGAGTTTTGTGAAGATCCTCTGAAAATACGGATTACGTTTCCTGGATGTGGTTCATGCATAATCTTCATTGTTATGTTGGGAGTTTTGGAAAGTAGTAATAGACTCTCGGTTGCAGTACAACTAGCCCAATATATCTGATCAGCTGGTTAAAAAGTTCATCAAACAAACCAGACACCAAACCTGCCAACTGTTTAAAGAGTTTTCATTAGCTGCATGTACAGTGAATGTGGGCACCAGGGGAAGCTGATGTCTGTTAATCCATGCGTGCCTTAGCCACATATGTTTTTATTGTATGTTATTTTTAAAACTGCAAAAGTAACCAACAAAATTTTTACCATGGCAACCACTAAAGTTGGCAATAATGTCATCCCTAAATGTGACTTTGTTACTTGGTGACAAACAGACACTTTAAGAGCTGCTCAGAAAAGCAACTATGTACTTCAAAGGCTACACAGAGCAAGTAGTCATACATTATGCACAAATTAGTCCTCAGTTTCATTTTTGTCTCCACATTTTTCCCACACATATTGATAAGACATTCCATTAGATACAGAGTAGAAGTGTCTCTGGGTCTCACCACAGTCACTAACCCTGCAAATATGCATCACAGATGTGCCAGTTAGCCTCACCTAGAAGTGTCCCTTGAATCAACGCCCCACATTTGCCCCTAAAGCTGAGCAGGGACAATGCACAACCAGGGATTGTATTTGTTGCTCTGGAAATGA
Organism: Xiphophorus couchianus; assembly: GCF_001444195.1. Taxonomy (NCBI): domain Eukaryota; kingdom Metazoa; phylum Chordata; class Actinopteri; order Cyprinodontiformes; family Poeciliidae; genus Xiphophorus; species Xiphophorus couchianus. Next base: position 8,581,821 of record NC_040239.1, read on the forward strand.
GCGCATGCTGGTTTTTATCCCCAAACGGCAGGATGCTAATGTAGATTTAATACACCACACAATGATATTTGATGGAGGAGAGCTACCAAATGCGAAAAAATGTGACACAGAGGGGTTTCTGCCTGAGCTGAAATGTCTAAGCTGTGACCAGTGGTCCAATTATATTTATTTTTCTTTGATTAACAGCTCAGATGGTCACTCACCTAATTAGGCAGCAAAATATCCACTTTTTTTGTTTCTCACCTTTATTCTGCACAAAGTTCTGTACAAACCCAGAGGCTTTTGAAGTCTGGGTGGTAGTTATTTGGTTTAATCCATCTCTCTTGGCCTGTTCATTTGTTTCTTTCTCTGCAGCCAGCCCAGCATGGAAGGCGAGGCGACACGCTGCAGTCAGAGTTTTATAAAAGAGCATCCCAGCACTGACAAAAAGAAATGGACTGTGGCTGTAAAGCTTGTTTGCAAGCAAAAATAAAATGAGACAGAAAATAACAAAAACTCAAAAGTAAGTTGCATATTGCAGTTTCCACACAAGCAAAAAGCTGTAATGGGCTCCAGTAGAGACATGCAGAGAAATCAGCTGGTGACAAGAATTAGATGATTTTCAGTTTGATTGGACCAAACAGGCGATGGGTGTGATACTTTTCCAATCAGTAAATTAACTTTATCTAATCACTGCCACATGAAACTGACAACGTCACTCTGGGGTGTGGATAATGTTACTTTCAGAGAACTGTATATTTGAACCTATTTTTGGTATCAGTGAGGTGCTCAAACATGAAGTAAAAATTTGTGGTTCATTCAGGCTGAAGTTCAATATAATTAAAGAAATCAAATCAGCAGATCAAGGCTGTTCTAACTATAGTACGTTATGTTGATAATGATAACTCAAAGAAACTTTGAGGAACTTGTGACCTATCCATCCACCAAATGACCAATGAAATGTATGGATAGTTAGGTTTAGAAAATACATGGATGGCTTTTAATATCTTTTAATTTTTGACATTTAGACAATGTTAACCAAGTACAAACAAAAACAGAGCTGTGATCAAATCATGTTTCTCATACAGTGAGAAACATGATTTATTTCTGTAGTACATAACATTTAGTACATAACAATCTTCACCTTTAATTTGGAGATTAAATGTTTCACATGAAGTTTAAAATGAAAGCTTTTCATCAATAATTAATCCCAGATAAATAACCAGTGACTCTCGTAATAAATTTACCTCACCTTCTTATTGAGGAGCTACTCTCAGCGAACATATGAATTTGAAAAAAGCATTTCACCATTTAAAACAAATTTTAGTGGCTCAAGAAAATGTGCACTTCATCAAAAGGAGCCTGTAGAAATGTAGATCCCTATGCAGTTCAATAAGAATAGTAAATCGCACAATCTGCATAAACTGATGGGAAGTATTTGACAAATTGTGATTAACATGAACCCTATGACTGATCCTTGATGTACACCTTTTTTAACCTTAACAAAAGAGGAATTTGCCCCAGCCATTTGAACACATTGCCAAAATAATTAGCCAAATAATCTGCAAACCAGTAAGATGCTTCATTGAAGATGCTTATCTTGAGAAGAATATTTAGCTAAATACTTTGGACCACAGTGTCAAATGATTTTCAAATTTAAAAACTTTGTGATGAGGCAGCCAGTTTTAGAAATAAAAATCCAAACTATCACAAACAATTTTTTATTTTTGGAGTCCAACATTTTGGAATTGGGTAATTCATTAAAAGACTTACTAGCAGAAACGCATCTCACAATTTTCCAAAACATGTTAGAATGCACTGGTCATCTTTAGTTTTCATCAATAAAGATTTTGCGATCTTTTAAATCACTTTAATCAGATCTGTTACACAGAAAGAACATTTAGTCTACATAACTCAGACTTAATGGGGATATTGCATATACTTCATAATCAACTCAATGATGTAAATAATCAAACCAACTACTACCCTCACACTCATTACTACCAGCAGCAACAAAGGCTCTCAGAAGGCTCTGTCCTTGAACACACCATGACTGTTTAATTGACTGCTTGTACAGGTTACAATAGGTCTGCAGACGCGCGTGCTGGAGCTCGCTTCATACCCACACACCTTTATCGGAGTGTGAGGACCTAATTCCAAGGACATCAAGGCACAGATGTTCATGCAACTCACACAAACTGTACTCTGTGGACTGTAGCCAAGGCAACGGTAGATCACTGACAAACGGCTTATTGGTTTCATGGAGTGACTGTTGGCCGCTGTGTCAAAGAGCATCTCTGTGTGTTTATGTGTGTGAGGGAGATTTCTCACTGAGCGCTAATGAAAGGAATTTATCATTCTGGCCTCTCCGTCTTTATTGCTGATTTCTGATGACCTCAGAAACACAGACACAGTCATAATGCGTGCGTGCGCGCGTGTGTGTGTGGTTGAGGATCTGCTACATGGTGGGCAGGAGATAACATATTAAACGTTAAAGAAAATTCCTTCAAATCGGAAAAAGCACACACACACATTTTCTCTAAACGGCATGTTCAAGCATGTGAGCTCAGCTTGCTCATATAAAGACATGCTAATCTGCTCATTGAGTATTCAACAAACCAAATGTTTTCCTTTGGGGGGTGGGGTCTGTGCCGCTTAAGGGACTAATTTACCACACTCACTGGATGTAACCATGATCTGTTCCTGAACTCCTTCGTTTTTAGCTTCTGCTCAGCTTCTGTCATAACTTATCTTATATTTTCATTTTTAAAAGCACATTCTTAAATATATAAATTTTGAGAAATTATTCAGTGGATAAAAAGAAGCTTAAAACTACATTCAGATCTAGAAATGTGCAACAATTACTGGATAAAGGTGCCATGTTGTAATGCAGAAAAATGTGCTAATTTAGTCTGATTAAATGTCAGAAAGTGAGTCAGAAAGGATTATGCACTCAAATGTAACCTGGATTTCCTTCAGACATACTGGTTGATCATCGCAAATGAAGATACAGTAAATCTTTGAGCCAAGGATGGTTCTTGTTATAAGGATAATAAAGACTGAAAGAACTTACCTTAACTGAATCTCTGTCTGAGGAGACAAAAGGCAAGAGAAAGAGAGAGACACAAAGAGAGAAATATAATTAATAAAATATTCAAAGACTAAAGCAAAAATGACATAGACCCATATTAAACAACCACGTGCACTACAGTATCATCTTCTTAACTGTGTGATCTGGCCAATTAATGTGGGTCATTCCCTATCTTTTTTATTACGCTTACAGTTGTTTCAAACTTTTTAATCAACACCAGATATTGCTGAGTTTAGCTAGAGCTCTGCTGATTTTAATAAAAACAAAAAACATAACGAATTACTGAGGTTTAGGCAAATCTGATTAAAAGAGGTGAATAAACAAAACACTATACTTTCTACACCAAATATGTCCTGTAAGCAAAGTTTACAGGATAAAGAATATATTTCTTATTCTAAAGAATGGTTTTTACTAATTACTTAGAAGCATTGCAAGACTCAGCTATTAAAAATTCACTGTCATAAAGATCTGCTACATTAAGAAGTATAACGTAAAGCCAACCCTACAAAGGAAAGACTGTTTAAAAATTTGAATTTTGCCATTCAAGTTATGTACGTGTATCCATCCATCCATCCATCCATCTTCTTCCGCTTATCCGAGGTCGGGTCGCGGGGGTAGCAGCTTCAGAAGGGAGGCCCAGACTTCCCTCTCCCCAGCCACTTCTTCCAGCTCCTCCGGGGGAATCCCGAGGCGTTCCCAGGCCAGCCGAGAGACATAGTCCCTCCAGCGTGTCCTGGGTCTTCCCCGGGGCCTCCTCCCGGTGGGACGTGCCCGGAACACCTCACCAGGGAGGCGTCCAGGAGGCATCCTGACCAGATGCCCAAGCCACCTCAACTGGCTCCTCTCGATGTGAAGGAGCAGCGGCTCTACTCTGAGTCCCTCCCGGATGACTGAGCTTCTCACCCTATCTCTAAGGGAGAGCCCAGCCACCCTACGGAGAAAACCCATTTCGGCCGCTTGTATCCGCGATCTCGTTCTTTCGGTCATGACCCAAAGCTCATGACCATAGATGAGGGTGGGAACGTAGATCGACCGGTAAATCGAGAGCTTCGCTTTTTGGCTCAGCTCTCTCTTCACCACGACGGACCGGTACAGCGCCCGCTTGACAGCAGACGCTGCGCCAATCCGCCTGTCGATCTCCCGCTCCCTTCTTCCCCCATTCGTGAACAAGATCCCGAGATACTTAAACTCCTCCACTTGGGGCAGGACACCCCCCCTGACCCGGAGAAGGCACTCTACCCTTTTCCGGCTCAAGACCATGGCCTCGGATTTGGAGGCACTGATCCCCATCCCGGCCGCTTCACACTCGGCTGCGAACCGATCCAGCGAGAGCTGCAGATCACGATCTGATGAAGCCAAAAGGACCACATCGTCTGCGAAAAGCAGAGATGAGATCCTGAGGCCACCAAATCGGATCCCCTCAACACCTTGGCTGCGCCTAGAAATTCTGTCCATGAAAGTGATGAACAGAATCGGTGACAAAGGGCAGCCCTGGCGGAGTCCAACTCTCACCGGAAACGAGCCCGACTTACTGCCGGCAATGCGGACCAGACTCTGACACCGGTCATACAGGGACCTGACAGCCCGTATCAAAGGGCCCGGTACCCCATACTCCCGGAGAACCCCCCACAGGGCTCCCCGAGGGACACGGTCGAACGCCTTCTCCAAGTCCACAAAACACATGTAGACTGGTTGGGCGAACTCCCATGCACCCTCCAGGACCCTGCTGAGGGTGTAGAGCTGGTCCAGTGTTCCACGACCAGGACGAAAACCACACTGCTCTTCCTGAATCCGAGGTTCGACTATCCGACGGACCCTCCTCTCCAGGACCCCTGAATAGACCTTGCCAGGGAGGCTTAAGAGTGTGACCCCTCTATAATTGGAGCACACCCTCCGGTCCCCCTTTTTGAACAGGGGGACCACCACCCCAGTCTGCCAATCCAGGGGAACTGCCCCCGATGTCCATGCGATATTGCAGAGTCGCGTCAACCAACACAACCCTACAACATCCAGAGCCTTAAGGAACTCCGGGCGGATCTCATCCACCCCCGGGGCCTTGCCACCGCGGAGCTTTTTAACCACCTCGGCGACCTCGCCCCCAGAGATTGGAGAGCCCAACCCAGAGTCCCCAGGCTCCGCTTCCTCAGTGGAAGGCATGTTGGTGGGATTGAGGAGGTCTTCGAAGTACTCTGCCCACCGGCCCACAACGTCCCGAGTAGAGGTCAGCAGCACACCATCCCCACTATAAACAGTGTTGGTGCTGCACCGCTTCCCCCCCCTGAGACGCCGGATGGTGGACCAGAATCGCCTCGAAGCCGTGCGGAAGTCTTTCTCCATGGCCTCTCCAAACTCCTCCCACACCCGAGTTTTTGCCTCAGCAACCGCCCGAGCCGCATGCCGCTTCGCCCGCCGGTACCCATCAGCTGCTTCCGGAGTCCCACAGGCCAAAAAGGCTCGATAGGACTCCTTCTTCAGCCTGACGGCATCCCTCACCGAAGGTGTCCACCAACGGGTTCGAGGGTTGCCGCCGCAACAGGCACCGACAACCTTGCGGCCACAGCTCCGATCGGCCGCCTCGACAATGGAGGCACGGAACACGGTTCACTCAGACTCCATGTCCCCCACCTCCCCCAGGACGTGTTCGAAGTTTTGCCGGAGATGGGAGTTAAAGCTCCGTCTCACAGGGGATTCCGCCAGACGTTCCCAGCAGACCCTCACAACACGTTTGGGCCTGCCAGGTCTGACCGGCTTTCGCCCCCGCCACCGGAGCCAACTCACCACCAGGTAGTGGTCAGTGGACAGCTCCGCACCTCTCTTCACCCGAGTGTCCAAGACATACGGCCGCAGATCCGATGAAACGATGACAAAGTCGATCATCGAACTGCGGCCTAGGGTGTCCTGGTGCCAAGTGCACATATGGACACCCTTATGCTTGAACATGGTGTTCGTTATGGACAATCCATGGCGAGCACAGAAGTCCAGCAACAGAACACCGCTCGAGTTCAGGTCGGGTGGGCCGTTCCTCCCAACCACGCCCCTCCAGGTCTCACTGTCGTTGCCCACGTGAGCGTTGAAGTCCCCCAGCAGAACAAGGGAGTCCCCAGGAGGAGCACTCTCCAGTACCCCCTCTAAGGACTCCAAAAAGGGTGGGTAATCTGAACTGTCGTTCGGCCCGTAAGCACAAACGACAGTCAGAACCCGTCCCCCCACCCGTAGGCGGAGGGATCCTACCCTCTCGTTCACCGGGGTAAACCCCAACGTACAGGCGCCGAGATGGGGAGCAACAAGTATGCCCACTCCTGCCCGACGTCTCTCTCCCTGGGCAACTCCAGAGTGGAAGTATGTCCAGCCCCTCTCAAGGAGACTGGTTCCAGAACCAGAGCCATGCGTCGAGGTGAGACCGACTATTTCTAGCCGGAACCTCTCGACCTCACGCACTAGCTCCGGCTCCTTCCCCACCAGAGAGGTGACATTCCACGTCCCAAGAGCCAGTTTCTGCAACCGAGGATCGGACCGCCAGGGTCCCCTCCCTTGGCCGCCACCCATCACACAGTGCACCCGACCCCTTTGGCCCCTCCCACGGGTGGTGGGCCCATGGGAGGGGGGGCCCATGTTTCCTCTTCGGGCTGAGCCCGGCCGGGCTCCATGGGTAAAAGCCCGGCCACCAGACGCTCGCCATCGTGCCCCCCCTCCAGGCCTGGCTCCAGAGTGGGGCCCCGGTGACCCGCGTCCGGGCGAGGGAACACCAAGTCCAAGGTTTTCCTTCATCATTGGGGTCTTCGGGCTGCACTTTGTCTGGTCCCTCACCTAGGACCTGTCTGCCTTGGGTGACCCTACCAGGGGCATGAAGCCCCAGACAGCATAGCTCCTAGGATCATTGGGGCACTCAAACACCTCCACCACGATAAGGTGGCAGCCCATGGAGGAGTATGTACGTGTAAAGAAAAAAAATAGTTTGAAACAAACAAAACCATAAAAAAAACAGTTAATAGTTGTCACTTTATCCACAACTTATCTTTACAAGGAATATCTGTATAATAATGTCAAACGTTAGAAAACAGCAATTTGTTAAACCTGACAGGAGATTGAAATTATAGGCCAATACAAGGTCTCCCTTTAATTACAGATATAGACAATGAAGATTGTCTAAAACATCATATCAAAGTTTGTAAATGAAGGAGAGCCACAAAGTGATCATTAAACTTAAATTTACCAACTATACAACAAAGTGAATTCTAGAAATCAAGCATTTAAAAACACATGCACATATACATTTTCTGAGGTTCAGATTGCATTTTTATTGATTCTTCTGCTAATGCATGTGAGTGCTTGTTTCATTAGCTCATGTTAGCTGTTCTGCAGGTAAAGGGCAAGGTCAACTGCTTGAATGCACAGTAAAAGAAAAAACCCTCACAGCCTTGTTACAACAAAACAATTAAGTGATGGAATGCACCATTTCTATCTTATACACACAAGCATATCTACTCTGTGAACAGTAATTAAATACTCAAGTTGGAAATCAGATCAGAAAAGAATCAAAGCTGATCTCAGTGTAGAGGACAAAAAGGGCAACATGGTGGTTTTTGCCTTCCTAACAGGCAAATTAAAATGACTTACAGTGGATCTTTGTTTAAACAGTTTTACCTGCTGGTCATTAGGGGAACTAAATATGAAGAAGCAACAGATGCCTTTAGATAGCAGGAGGATGTACTGATATAATTATTAAAACATGTGAAACAGTGTTAGGATTATTTTTAAAACCCTATTATGTTTCAAAGTCTCAGCTTTCATATAATTTTCAAGCATTAAAAAAAAACAGAAAATATAATGTTAATCTAAACTGACATAAACCACAAAAAAGAAATGTCTGATTTAATGTGAGGCCATGTGAAAGAAATGATAAGCCACTACATATGACAGAATAAGTGGATATCATAAGGCTAATTAAAACAGATGTTCTCTGAAAGTTACTCATCATTAGACCCACACAGAGCCAGACATACCTCTCGTGTGCTCACTGTTGTTCTCGTGGTGTTTCCTCTCATCCTTAAGTGGCAGCTGGTGACTCAAAGCTGATGACAGAGCCAACAGGCTGGCAGTACTGGCACCCGGGGGCAGAGGGGGCTGCAGGCCTGCTGGATGGGGGGTGAGCGGGACTGGAATGGCATGGCCATGGGAGAGGTGCTGAGCCTGGAGCTGCTGCTGCTGATCCACATACGGACACATGGATTACAGTTTGTATGTGGGAATGAAAAAGCACAAAAGTGGCAGCATCTGAAGCACTTTCACTTTAGCTTGACCTGTGGTGCAGAGAAGGAAAGCTTGATTCCCTCAAAATGTGGAATAGATTTTAAGTAATAGTTGAAAAACAAATTTTACAGATCATTTGGACCAATAAATCCCTTCAAATGTCATATTGAGAAGATTTCAGAGAGAATCATTAAGTATTACACCAAAAAAATCAGATTAAAATGTATTATCTCGAGTTAGATTTTTAAAAAATTCTTACAGTTGTAGTCAATCCTGAGTCATGTTATCCTTGCTGACATTCTTATCAAAATTAAAACACTATCTGAATCTTACTTATTGATTTTTTCTACATGTGTGCATGTTAAACTCACTCCAATGATGGCGTTGAGTTCAGCCATAGTGACCTGTTTGGCTCTTTCCACAGCCTGCACCACTTGTTGCTGGTGCTGATGGACAGAAAGGAAATATCAGCAACAGATTCAGTGAAAATTTCACTCACAGAGAGAAATATTTTCTTAAAAAAGATAATTAGATTTTTAAAAAGATAGGAAAATCTGAGAAAAAAACCCTTTCATCAACACTAATTATACTACTCTAAATGAGAACATAATTTGCAAACTAAGCATCAAGCTGGTTCAAAAGACTTAAAATAGCAAATGAAACCACCGACTCCACAGGAAATAGCTTAATAGGGTAATAAATTTTATGTGGAATGAGGGTCAATTACTAATGGAGTTCAAAGTAATCTCCCTTTATTTTACAACGACATGAACAGCTATAAAATAAAATGGTGACCACTTGAAAGAATCTACATTTACGCTCCTTTGGCTTCACAGTCCAGCTCTGTTATACAATTTATACAAGGGATAAACAACCAGGAAAATAAAACTATTCAAGGGCTCTTAAGAGATGGTTCTTATTAAAGGAATACTTTTTTATTATTATTATTATTTAAGACTCTTATCTATCCAGTAACAATAAGTGTCTGAAATAAAGTAAAGTGGTTCAAAAATCAATAAAATTGCATTCACGTGAAGATCTTTGCCCTTTTAACATTGAATTACTTTTATTTGAAGCACTTGAATGTTTTAAATACTTTACACTTTGTTGTGACAGTATAATATAGGATATGAGATAATTTGTGAAAAAAATAAATAAATCAAGCTTCTCAGCCTTCTCTCTTTGCTCCTTCTGCCACCTGCAAAAACACCCAAAATGCAACACTCCTAGTCACAAACAACCAATTAGAGGCAGGAGGAGGGTTTTAGCATTGCCATTCATGCTGGTGTATGCTCTGCTCACATCATCCCCCTAGCTCTCTGCTGCGTGAACTGAAGCCTGCTGCAAATTCACAGGCTAGTAATCAAGACCACAGTTGATCCCGGATGAACAGTTGCGACTGGAAGTTGTTTCTACACTATAAACACATTGCACATCACTTGAGCCACAGAAGAAATGACAAATCAAACTAGTCAAAAAAACCAATAGATAGTTGTGATGTATAAACTGAATGAGTTCCTCTTCCTTCGTTTTAAGTAATACTTGATGACCTAACAGTGACGTTTCTGTAAAGTAGCCAATTGCAGGCTCTACCTAAGCAGACAACCCAACTAATTAACCAGTTAATCTCAATTTGTTGAACTTGTTGCTCTATGAAAAGCAGGACAGCAAAAAGGCATGATATTGCATGCAAAAGCACTTTTAAAAGCTATTAAATTTCACAGGAGTTGCAGGATTACAAACGAACAAAATCATGTAAATAAAACTACAAGTTATAGATAACATTGTTATAAACAGTTACAATTTCTATTTTAGCAGCAACAGATATATTTTTGTCTTAAACAAAAACAATTGCATGATTTTACATTATTGTTTGACACTTCAGTTATTTTTAACCAAAAATGGTCATCCTATGAGAAACTTGTACTGTCTGATCCTCTGGTATGAGGGATAGGCTGAAGCTTTGCTTTTAGGAGTTCATTCCTTATGATTAAATGTCGCTTTACATTTCCTGTAAAGTTAAATATTTGCTTCTCAATTGAATCCTGAACACAGTTCACATGCTTGTTTACTTGCTGGTGCATCTGAAATGATTCAAAACAAAATAGCTGCCATACCTTCATCACATTAACATTTTTGTGGAGAGACAGAGACAGTTAAGAAGAGGGAGACAGCAAGCAGTACAAAGTCACAGAAAGGGTACAGAGAGAGGAAGGCAGATGCAGACAGAAAGAGCAGGAAGATTCATCCAGGAGCGTAGAACATCAAAGTAAAGCAAAGATGAAAGAGCTTATCAGGTGTGGAAATGAACCTGACCATCGAGGTTCATTTCATACACGTTGGCTCCCTAAGTCTAACCTACCAGAACGTGACATGCACACAAGTGAAGATCCAAAACTCTGATAAATCTGACTTTATGACGTTCTCATCTAGACTTCCAATAACTATGAACCTGAAATGGCCACCATTAACTAAAATCTTACAAATGAACTTCTATCATCTAAGCCCATGCAAATCTGGGATATTGGTGGAAAATGTCTTGATCTTACGGAAACAGAACTGTACATACAGCATTAAGTATTTGAATAGTGACGCCATTTTTTCCACATCGTACCATGTTGCAACTACAAACTGTGATGTGATTTTTGCTGCAATTACGGCAGCAAGTCTTTAAAGATATCGCTCTGCAAGCTGGGAACATCTAAAGACTGAAATCCTTGCCCAATAGCGCAGATCAGTCAGATCGGAAGAAGCATCTCTGTGAACATCAGTTTTCATGTTCAGCTCGCAAATTCTTAAATGGATTCAGTTTTGACTTTGACTGGGCCATTCTAACACAGGAATATGGTTTGATCCGAACCATTTTGTTGTCAGTTTAGTTGTGTGTTTTGATTTTCTTGGGTTATCTGGATTGAGAACTTTTTCCAAAGTCAAAATTATTTTGTCCAATTTAACAAGTTCCATCCATTTTCCCATTAATTCTGACCAGCTTCCCCGTCTCTGCTAAAGAAAAACATCTCACAGAAGGATGCTGCCATCATGCTGCCATCATGCTTTGCCATGGCGATAACTTGTTTAAGGCAGAATGCAACATTAGATGAAAGCCATAGAGTACACATGCGGGCCAAATAGTCTGATGTTTTTAGAAAAAGTTATGTTAATCATTGTAAATCTGTACTATTAAAATGGCCACATGTAAATGTCCTATTAAAAGAAAGGAATACAACCTCCTGAAATATTTGAGTCGTTTTTTGTATGTTCTTGGTCCAGCAATGTTTTTTGTTTATTCTCAGCAACAAGAAGGATATGACAGTTTCCTTTAAAAATATATGCACTGTATTAAACACACTGGATGTGTCTGTTTTTGGCAAGCCTTGAATGTGTAAAAATTCAACCCTAAATTTTGGCTTCACACTGGAAGCCTCTGATTTAGTATGTTGGCCAAAAAATTTGTTTGCCATCTTATATGACCAGAGAACAATTTTCAGCTTGTTTTCATTGTCTCTTACTTTGTTATGGTTTTCTTTGAACAATTCCTGTCAATACATAAAAGTCAGTGGTCCTGTCAACAGATTCTCCCACTGAGCTGTGGATCTGTGCAGCTCCTCCAGAGTTACCACAGCCAGCTTTTCTCATTCATGTTCTCTTTCTCTGACATTTTGGTTTAGTGAGAAAGCCATGACGTGATAGGTCTTTTTCTGTTAGTGTATTACAAAAAATACATATTACACTTTGGAAGGGTATGTATAATTTGTTAAATTACTGTAAGCCTAGTTTTTCCAGTTTTAGTTTTCTGCCGACCCTATGTAGAGTAAAGATGTTTAAGTGTTGGGATACGTCTTCGGCCTAAGCAGAAGAGCAGATTCTGCCCACATGAGAATGTCGCTTTGAGCTGTGGGAAACAGGGAAGTGTAGAGATGTTCTGAGTAGAATTGTACTAGCCAATGCTTAGGAAGAGCAGATGAAAATTCAAAGTATATTGGGGAACAATATAAAAAAGTGACAGGTATGAAAATAAAAACAAAGACTCGACATAGCTGATCTTATTTCCTGCATAATAACGATGATATGCAGTGGTATTGTGGTACATTTCATATGCAACCAGACAACTAGGCTGTGCACCAACACAAAGCAGCTTCCTCTCCTTGCCTCCCCTCTCTGTGGGCCTGAGGGCTGTGTAGAAGCACCACAGTCTAATGCCATTATTCCTAATCCATCCTAAAGCCTCCTAATCCATGGCTAATCTGGAGGAGAGCTTTCGGAGTCCAAACTCACTCATTCCTGCTGTTCCCACCCCTCAACACAACACACACAGAGTTTGTTACTTCCTTAGAGGGAGGATTTATCACCGAAACACACACGCGCGCACACGCACACCTTAAGAAAGGATAATAAACACACTGTATAAAGCACATTTTTCACACCCACCACTGTATATGCACACAAGTGAAATGTATTTTAACAAAAAAAAAAAGTATTTTCTTTCACGCACACTTCACTGCTGGCTCCTGCATATGTTAGTGGGAGACATTTGATAAGTTCACAGTATATCTGCCTATCCTGAGCAGGGAGGATTAGCCCAGGATAATCTGCGTGTTTGCGTGTACATTTATGTGTGTGTCTGTGTATTTTTCTCTTTTTGCCTCAGAATCCTCCGCAGAATTCTCCCCCAATCGTTTCTTCTCCCTCACATTCATTCTCTCACCCACCTCTTCCTTAACTCCCTGTGACAGGCATTTTTGACTCTTACCTCTTGGGAGAGGAAGGGAATGACTTGGGCACAGATTGCATTCAGCCGCTTGACGATCTCTGCCTGTAAGACAGAGGGGTGGGTGCAGAGAAAACAATCAACATCAAATTCAACAAGAGACAAGAAGGCATCCTCTTCATTTAAAGTTCAGCTGATGAGATCACTGAGGTTTGTGAATAGGAACCCATATTATTGTATTTTAAGCAGCTGAATAGTCACATTGGAAACCCCAGTCTAACACAACTAAGTATGAATGGTATTTAGAGGATGGGTTTTTAAGATGGGTTTTCTAAGAGACATTCAGTTGAAGATGAAAAACTCCTTTTACGATTTAATGCAATACAACTGCTTTGGGAGGATTCACTCTCTATTAAGCTGCAAAAACCACAAAAATCTCACATGTTATTAGTCACTTTAGGAGTTGCTGTTGGGTAGCCCCTCTTCACTCTGCAAGACCACAACCTAACACAAAACCATCACCTAGAACATCGATTGGCCTTGCAAGGTTGCATCAGGTATTCAATACACTTTTTATGCGTGCATTGTGTTGTGCTTCAGTTATGTGTAGCACCACATGGTATTTTGCTTCAATATGTTTGTTGTTTGCTAAAAGTGACAGGAGTTCATTTAGCCTCCTGTCAAAACCCTTCTGGAGCTTTGTAGAGGCCATTGTGGCAATGGAGCATTTTCAGATGCAAACCATGAAAATCCAAACTTTAAATAATCACAGGCATACTTCCTTCCTTTTCTTTCTTTTATTGCTCAACCCAAACTCTTTTTACTCGCTGCAACTTTAGATACTAACATTCTATTAATTTCGTCTATGGGGTTGATGAAGTTGGCTAAATGTCTGCAGTTATTTTTCCAGTTTATACTTTTTCCTCATGTAACGCTCCCTCTAAAGAACTGGTGAATATGACCCACACTGTGATAAACCCTGCTCAATGCCAAATAAGATATTTTGATGGAGAAATTAACAAAATTGGTGTTAAGAAAATGTTATACTTTTTAAGTAGAATAGACATACAGTTTTTTAAAATTACAAAAAGTGGTTGTTTTAATTTTAACATTGACCAATAGAATCAGAACTAGAATTGTTTACATAATCAAACATCTGTGGGTTAAATAATCATTGAGGATGGCTTGACTTGTATTCTTTAACATTTCCCTTTTACCTCCTAAACCTGTATTAGGTGTTTTTTTATTTAAATTTTGTAAGACAAAACAACTGGGATAGTTCTGCCCTTTTCACAACTCTTGTTATGTGAAGGGCAAAGCAAATAAGAGAAAAAATAAAACAATGTAGCACCCATAGAGTTTTGGTTACGAATGAGTAACAATCACCAAAAAAAAAAAAAAAAAAGGAAAACACACTGAGACATCTCTACTGCAACAAAGGAAAACCTTTCACTGAAGATTTGGATTGGGTGTCATGATCAGCTGAATATAAATAGGAGTGTAAATGTTTACATCCAAGTGTGTGCATTTATATGTGCAGAAAAAACACTATGATTTACCACAGACAAAATACACAACCACTGCAATTATCATCATATTCATAAGATGCACCGCCCAAATTATTGCAGTTGGCACTACTGCAAATACCCTCATTAAGTTGTCTTTGAAACTGTAAAAGCCTCTAGAGGAGAATCTGTGTGCACTAGAAATACTGTAGTGCACACATATAAACAGACATCATGAATGAAGAGGGATGAAGCTTTCATCTGCTCCATTTTTATGAAATAATGTTAACACTCCCTACATTTTCACCCTTTCAAAGTCAAGTGCATTTTCATCAGAGTACGTGAGCATCATTCCTGAGTTGGAGCAATCCATCTTTGGCCTTGAAATCCAGCTGTCGCCTTTTTTCAATCAAGGTGTTCTGTGTTACCTTAGCAGCTCTGAATGTATTAAATATCAACACTTGCTGAGTGCACACTGGTTTCAACAACTTTTAGACTCACAGAATATGTCACTAACTGCACAAAAGTCTTAGATTAGAAGTACTGTAGTTGTGAAGCCTTCAGTAAGTTAGTAGCAGACAGTTTGGTTTCAGATGAAAGAACTAAAATACCCTTCAACAGCTTGTGTGTTTTTTCACATATCTGGACATAAAGGTATTTAATATACATTTTTAAAAATCTTCAGTAATGTAAATTTATGTTCCATAAACTTTTAATTAATATTCAAAATTATTAAATAGTGTCACAATCCTTGAGTTTCTGTTTTGGTCATTTCCTTGGTGTTCATTTATGATCTGTATACAGTATATTACCATTTTCAGTCCATTTCAGTGTTAAGAAGGTTGTTGTCATTGTAGTTCATTCTTTTGTGTTTAGTTTTAGTTTATAATTTGGTTCTTTATGCATTTGGATTTAGTTCTCTAAGTTAAACATTAGTCTTTTCTCCTTGGGTTGTGGTTCCTATTGAATCTTAGTTGACAGCCATTATGATCATGATCAGAAGTGAATGACTACCAACCTCTCCTTTATTACTTTTTGCTTAATTCATTAACAACATGTCAATTAGATAGCAATTATCATTTAAAAGGTGCCTTATAAAGAGAAATTCACTTTTTAAAATGTTGTCATTTTAGTGAATTTCTTTGGAGCAGCTGTCTAAAAATAATAGTTTATTTTTGCTCCATTAATCAGGTAAATAAATAGCAAACCTAATAAATTATCTTTTTCAGAGTCTGGCAAAAGAAGCAGAAGAGGCAAAATCTCTAACCTTGTTTCATGTACATAACCTTTGAAGAGGTGAACTTTGGTATCAGTGGTACCAGACTTCCCCTGAGGCAACGACAGCAAACCCCCAACGCACACTTAAATAAATCCCTCAGCCAGAAGCACAAGCAAAGCTACAGCAGACGCATAAACACAACTTTACGAACGCCCAGACACACATCAAGAAGCAAAGGCAACCCCACCTCCCACCCCCCACAGACTTCTTTGTATTCATCAGATGTTTTTACTGAACCTGAGGCTTGGCTTTTAAAGATTATACAGCACTTACTTCCTCCAGATCAGGTGGGATATTTTTTTTAACAGGAAGCTGCCTGATCCACCGTCCCAAAGGGAGTGCTACCAGTGCAACTCAAATCCAAACATAAACAGAGACAAAAGACATGACTAGAACAGAAACGCATATTAATAGGCAGCTGAGGATGAACATAACATTATTTATTTGTAACACAAACAACGTAGGGCTCCATCTGGACAGTATTTCCTCTTGTGATTAACTTGGATGAAGTATATAGTGGGAATACCTGCAGAATGTGAAGTAATGTGGGAACCTCTGATAGAAAAAAGAAAAGAAACTCCTGATATTTTTGGCTGAACAGCTTAATCTATGAAAGTCTTTTGCAGTTTAGAATATATTTTAAAAAAAACAATATCTGGATTTTAAAATATAAAACAATGTTGTGGTTTGTTTAATGGTGACCAGTGTGAACTGCATCCCTACTTTTTAACGTAGTTTTTTATTTATTTAATATTTAATTAATAAAAATGTGTTTGGAAAATGTAATAAATATTTTTAAAAATTCAGAAATTTTATTTGGTCCGTCATCTAGTGGAAATACTTTATCTGTGACAGTCTGGCTAACGTCGCCTCCTCTAGTCCTGCACTGTGGAGTAAAACAATGATTAAAAGCATCTTAATCATTATATTTAAAGGACATTATAAATGACATTATATTTAACATACATTACGTATGTTTGGAGTTTAATGCCTCGTCAATATGTTACAAGTACATTTGCATGTTAGTGTCTTTACTAAAGTCAGGTAGGTTAGAGTAGTTATATAAAGTATTACTTTTTTTAATAGTATCCATCCATTGTCTATAAACTTTGGACAAATGACAAGGTTTCTCTCTGAACACTTTGCCAAGCCAACACATTAACTTCTATGGGGAAATGTAGTGTGACAAATCATCCTAACAGCCATATTCTTTGGTCTGTGGGAAGAAGGCAGAGTACCCAGAGAGGAACCATACCTACATAAGGAAAAAGTGAAAACTCCATGCAGAAAGACCCCAGGTCAGGATTCAAACCCAGGATACAACTGAAAGGCAACAAAGCTAAGAACTGCAACACATTGCAGTCTTTATGCATACATTACATGATTAAAAATGTAAAATTGTAATTTGCCATTTGCAATTATGCGTTTGATGTTCCACAACAAGCACCACAATATTGTGCGTTACAGATACATAATATTAATATCGAATGATCTTCCCATTTCTGAGTGGAATATTTAATCTTCTTTTGAATAAAGTGCAGAGGAAGGGAGGTTAGTGGAAGCGCTAATGGCAGGAATAAACCTAGGCAATGGGATACAGTCCTAATGTTATGTAGTGTTTGTAAAGTAGGCTTTTGGTCAAATAAGTAGGTACTATAGAGCCCCGTTTGTGAGATTGTATGTTGATAGAGCAACATAGTCTATTCAATTTAGATTTTTAATCACATACTTCAATAAATACCAGAAAACAAAGTGATACAATCAAAAGTTGTTAATGTCCATCATTGATAGAACAGCTCAGAGAAGAAGAAAAATGTGTGAACACATAAGTTCATTTTTAGCCTTCATATACTGGTGGACAAAACCTATTTATAATTAACTCTGTTTAAGAGTTTTAAAAGAGACATTAAACAATGAATCATCACAGGCTGTTTGAGGATTCACTTTCACAGAGTCTTATGGTGCCTGGTGGAGGGGGACTAAGAGAAAAATTGATTTTTTTTTTTTTTTACGTACTGAAATTGTAGAACTGCACCAGGACACTCTCTTTCAGAGAAAACCTAAAACACTGACATTTTCATTTTATATTTAGTCTTTATACAGGCAAGATGTGTTGAGCACACATGCCCTTTTTCGGTTTGACTCCGCTTCACATTTCTGCACACCGGGGAACTCACCCGTTCATATTAGCCTCTGTGATTCTCCAATGAGGTTGTTAGCTGGGGTTTAAGTGCTTTGCTCAAGGGAACATTGGTGTTAAGTGTTGGCCATGTTCAATATTTATACAGCTGGAAAAAGGAGCAAGTGATGCTGCTTAAGCTGAATGCAAAGCTTAATGGATGTTCGAGAGGCACTGAACCAGTAGTTGACGGCTACTTGAAAGGAAGCTAATTTTGGCACCATTGCTACTGCTACTAACTTCTAAATAGGCATTGTTTAAAAAATCTTATATGTAATGACATAATACAAATGGAAACAAAACACCAGCTTGCTAGAAACAAAATAGTATTTTCTCCCTTCTATTGTAATCTGAGAAATAAAGTGTATTTTGCTGCTCTAATACAATGAAAGTAAAGTATTCTTTTTATATTTAACACCACAATAAGAGTTTAATTTTGACTATGAAGAACTACAAACAATTGCTTAGGGCAATTAGTAATAAAATTAGTAATTTAGATAAAAATTAACAAGTCAGGGCACCACTTGATTATCATGAAAATAATAGCAAAATAATTCAGTCTGGTATTTTCTGTAAATATCTGACTGACAAGGCTTCGAGGGTCTGCCGATATCTAGTTGTGATTGGGCGGGAGGCAAAGTATACCCTGAACAAGTCACCAGTGCATCACAGGGTAACACAGAGGTACACAGGACAAACTACCCTGCATGTACACACACACACTCGCACACACACACCAAAGGACAATTTAGAGACAAATTAACCTCAAACAAAGAAAAGACTCTTGCATATTTTGTAGACCAAATACATAATCAGAAAATGCAATAAAATCTATTGCACAGGTCAAAGATATTATTCAAATCTATTTTTTTGCATTTAGCATTTAGACAGTAATAGTGCTTTAATTTGGGTTATAAGAAATTGTTTCATCAATAATTGAGAGTCCAGGTGATTCTTTTATAGCTGATCTTAATGTTGCTGTAAAAGTGGAAATACTGAACAAAAGCTAATTACACTTTTCCACTGTGCAACACAACCCATTACCGCTGACATTTTACACCAGGTGGAAGCCATTGTGACAGTAGGCCGTAGTGCAGGGATGTCAGGCAGTTTGGCCAATATGCTTCCTGGGACTGTCAGAGCACATGAAAAAAAGGAGAGAAAATCAAAGCTCCTTTTTTCCTCTTTTTTTTTAACAATTAGGCCTCAGCTTTGACCTGGACCTGTCACTGGCTCAACAGAGAATGCCTAAAGGTTAGGGCACAAAGCAGGTCGATTTGTTTAGTGTATTGCTCTAAAGAGAGAACTCTGTGGTCACATCAAGCTGCAACAGCCTCTGAGGTTAGAAATATGGACCCTGAAATATCTTTAACTCTTTTTGTGAGGCACCAGAGAATTCTTCCACAGGTTGAAAAATAGTTGCATGACGTCAAACACCATGTGAAAGGATTGGCGTGTTAGACTAGAACCGCTGAATCATACAGATAAAAGAAATATCTTTTAAAAGGTATAAGTGATTACATTTTGGTTAAATTACCTCAAAAGTCATTACTTACTTTTGAAGTAATTCCCCAGATTGCAGAATTTTCTTTATTTATAACAGGCTCACATGCCATCATCAAACACTTGTCAGTAAAAATTGCAGTCAATAGGGACAATAATGTTAATAAACGTGGAGAACATTCTGAAATAGTCCCACTTTACCTCCTAACAACAATGAAATTAGATCAGGCAGGAGCCCAGGAGTCAGAGCGGGTCAGATACAAGATCAAATGTCCATCTCCCCTGTGGAGCTTTGTAAGCACCACATCAGCACCACTTTTCACCACCAGCTAATACACCTAATGGACCTCACCATATAAAGTCTTCATTCCCTTGTGACCCTGTGTGTGTGAGTGAGTGTGTGAAAGAAGCAGCGAGCACAGTGAAATGGGACAAAGAGGAAATATAAAGGGCACTAATTAGACTGTCTCTAAGCTGTTCTTGTTGTAATTTAACTCCTTAATGTAATTTTAATGCTATTGTGACATAAATGTTTCCTGATTTTGGCACTTAAAACAGTTAAGACAAAGTAAACAAATGTAGCAAAAGGCAGCGAGGTTAAATTCTAACATTACTATGAAGTAAAGTTCCTCACTGAAGATTTGTGTAGCAAAAATTACCCTTTGGGACCAAAAAATGTAAATTTTAAAGAATAATTTTTACCCCAATGGACCGTCACATCAGCAGCAATGGCTCTAATTATCTGCTATAATGACAGGGATACTTTATGCTGTATTAATAACAAATAAATCAGAAATGTATGTTTTTTTTTGTGGGGTGAAACAGTAAAACAATCCATCCATTCTGTTTAAAGGGCAATGACTTTCTGTTTATCTTTTCTTTTGTACAGATGTCAGCTTTTAGAAAATAAAACAACACTGCATTGCAAAAGTATTACTCCCCCTTGAACACCTTCACTCATTTAAAACGTTATAGCCATCTATTTTAAGAATATTTTGTGTACATATCAACACACAGTAGGTGTAATTGTGCAGGAGTGACAGTAAGAAACCCACATGGAAGTCCACAGGAGGTCTCATCTATAATTTGCCAAAAAGGTTGCATGGTAAAGGTATGGAAGATGGCACTCCAGTTAGTTGGGACCTATTTGTTTTCTGTCAAGACAGTATGTGTGAAGTACAAACATAGTGGTAGTGGCCGTATCATGTTGTCGGTATGGTCTTCTGCAGATGGAGTTAAATAAAGGGCAGTTCTGAAAGAAAACCAGTTAAAGCTGCACAACACTTGAAAGTGGGAAGGAGGTTCACCTTGCAACAGGACAACAACATTAAACAGCCAGAGATAAAATGTGTCAAGAAAATCCGAGCTCATCCCACTTCCCCATGCTGGAGATTTTAGTTTAACAGTAATAATAAATAAAGTTATCTTTAAAATGAATCACTCAAGTGACATCAAGGCCCAGCAGTAGACTTAAGTGTCAATAAAGTTAGTTTAACAGTAATAATAAATAAAGTTATCTTTAAAATGAATCACTCAAGTGACATCAAGGCCCAGCAGTAGACTTAAGTGTCAATAAAGTTAGTTTAACAGTAATAATAAATAAAGTTATCTTTAAAATGAATCACTCAAGTGACATCAAGGCCCAACATTAGACTTAAGTGTCAATAAAATAAATCTAGTTGTGTGTGTTGTTTTTGTCTCATGCAAACTTTGCTTTAATTCTACTTTTTTCTATCTAATCATAAGAAATCATAGTCAGTCAGAGAGATTCATGAAACAAGAAAAGCAGGTTTCCTGGAAAAAGAGGAAGTTTCCAGCCTGCAGATTTATAAAAATAGCTGAGACTATTTCTTAGTTTAAAGCATGAAAGTTTTAAAGAATGAAATCTAAACATTATTAGTAATTGGATAAGATTCAAAGTAAAATACTTATATTAATATTGGTTTAATTGTAATAATACTTACACTTACATTTGTGAGAACACTTACAAGAAAAACAAGTAACTGTAACTTTAGTAGTAAATAATTAGAATCATGTATTATTCTTGGTTTCTTTTCAGAAAAACATCTGTAATAACTCACATTAAGATTATAATAAATATAATTAATAAGTTATAGTTATAAAATTATAAATGAATGCTAAATCAGAGAAGCTAAAGAAAATAAATGTGATATAAATGTGATTTTGACATTGAACTTGAAATGGTGTAAAAGGTTGTAAAACTGCAATTAAACATCACTGATATGTTGGAGGTAGATGGTAGGTGAAAGGTGACAGGAAGGGAAAAAGGGGAACTAACAGGAGAGCAGAGATGATCAGCACCTTATATGGAAACAGGAGGTTGAGCAACCCTGAGACATTGGCACAGACATCATGACATGATGTCTCTTAAGACAGTGACGGATATGAGATCATCTGTCTAAGCAGACAGATGAACCCTATATAAGGTGGGTGCAAAAGAGGAACCTTTTGTTGGATCCTCCGGGCAGCTTCGAGCCAAGATCGAGATGGACAAAGAACTCTGCAGCTGAAGAAGAGCCGGGGCCACGGAGCCGGAGACTGTCCTGCACATGGAGACCAACCCGTCAGGCCCACAATCTGTGGCTTCGAATCACACTTCTCTCATCGGCTGGGTTCTGACCCCAAAGACAAAGATGAAGACAAAGACAAGGAAGAAGAACTGGTGCCTTTTTTCCTGCCAGCACCAAGTCCTGTGTGACCTCAGCATCCATGCGGAGAGGAGGCTCATCAGACCTGCGGAGATCCTGGCCTTCATCGATCAACATCTTCCTCCTGTTGCAACACCTTCTTCGTCGTCGTGCCAGGTCTGGGGTTCGAAACGCCAAACTCCGTCCGTCTCTCTCAAAGGTTCCCTTTTTTAGTACTCAGTATCAGCAGTAGGGAAAGATAGACTAGATGATTGATTTTACTTATTTGATTATTTCTGCTACTGAATTAAGCTGTACTGACCCTTGCAAAAATGCCTTACTAATAAAATATTTAGCATAAAGAAAATCTAAAGATGTTGTGGACATTCAGTTAATGAGTCACCTTAAAGTTCTTTGATGGTTGTAAAATAGCTGTGATGTTTGATTCTGGAGAGGAAGAGGTGGAAAATGTTTTTAGGTTGCTGGTAGCCCATATTTAAAACCTCATCCTTGGGACTCGCCCGAGTCACTAAAACCTACCTGGTTCAATAACAAATGCAAGTTGTAAAATAGAGAACGAGCGACCGTTAACAGGTGTGCTCTGTGGAACTAGTTGGCTGTAGGCTGCTCAGTCTGGCTAATTCACAGGGGGAAGAAGGGTGGGACACCTGGATGTAGGCCGTCAGATAACCAGGCGAATCGTTTCTCGAAACCAGCTTAAACAGAGTTTACTTCAGTTCTGGACAGGGTAAATCCCAGCAGATTTAGGAAACTCAACGTACCCGTTAGACGGAGAGCTGGTAGCACATCTCCCCTCTCAGAAGAGGAAGTACGAGAGTGAGAGAGTAGAGACAGAAAGGAGGGGGGGGGTGTTGCGCAACAACAAATGGTTTAGATCAAAACACATTCCCATGTTGGAGTTCTCCAGTTAAGGTCCATATGGGCCATAAAGAACCTGTGACAGGACTTGAAAACTAATCTCCACATTTGCTCTACATCCAATCTAGCTGAGCTACTTCATATGAACATGCTGCACTATTATGAATATTTACAGTGCTGTGAACAAATATGTATCCCCTTCCCAGATGCTGTGTGGTTTTGCTTTTTTCATAATGAAATGTTTCAGATCATTAAACAAGCTTTAATTTCAGGAATTGATAAAATAATATAAAAAAGCAGTTTTCCTTCATTAAAGGAGAAAACTATTTTAAAAACTTGTCCTTTGAGATTTCTCTAGCCAGACCATAATACTCCGAGACACATGGCATCAAGAACCCGAAGCAACATCTTAAGCACAGCAGGCTTCACTTTCCTCAGGTCAGAGGTCAGGATTCAATAAAACAAAAAGAGACTGGGCCACAATGAAATCACTGGAAGGGTTCCGAAAAATCTCTCATAAATAACAAAAAAGGTCACAATTATTTAGACAAAAAAGTGAAAAAGATTACATGAAGCCCACTGTATATCTCGAGATCAATCTATTCTAAATTTGTTATGTAAATGTTGAGAAAAACTATTTTTATCTTCTTAAGTTGTTGATTTTTTTTTGTCAGGAGGTTTACAGTTGGAAGAGGAAGGAAACAAAAGAAGGGGATTGCCCTGAGCACCATTTTATCAATAACCAACAACACCTACTGACAGTTTAATTGGCTGAAAGCAGGTGATTTTTTTAAATTGTCTGTCTAATTTAGATAATTTAAATTAGACAGAATACAAGATCAAATTACTCTAAATATGTATTGAAAGGAGATTTTAAAACTGTAATCTAAATTATTAATTAAAAATTAATATTAATGTACAGACTCTCCAATTTGCTTTCAGTTTTTAATTTTTCTCACAATTTTTCAAATCACAGTGATAAACCTCACAATGAAACAAATGTTTCCTTATCTGCTGCAGTAAAATAACCTGTCACACATAACTGAAATCTCTGCCAATCTTCAGAATCTAAACGTCTTATTACTTCCTTCTTTCACCACTTTGTCCTTGTGCCTCCTTCCTTTTTCCCTCCTTACGTCCCGCGCTTTGGTTTATTTCTCTTTCAGCCTCACTAATTTGCAATTGATTAGCTGTCCTCTCTCAGTCCTGCGCGCACTGCTCCTCCCTCGCCGTCTCTCCTCCCCACCCACCCGTCCTGTCCTCTCTTCCATCTACGAGTCAATTTCTCTTTAACGAGCCTCGGTACATTTCTCTCCCCTGGGCACTAGAGCCCTTCGGTGTAAATAAAACAGGGAGCAGAGCCAAAAAAAATCAATGGGCCTATTACCCTTAGAAAATGCTAAACAAGCAATATTAGTGACTCTCTTGGAAGTGGTGGCTGATTGCCTTAATACCTGCCCGCCAAAGAAACACCTCTGTCTCTTCTATCCATTCATCTGCACAATAATCCGCATGCTTTCTAACACACACTCACGCAGTAATACTCTGGCATGCTGGAGCAAGAGTCAAAATAATTTGCTTCCAAAGCTCACACACACACACGCAACCGCATGATGCATGAACCCACAGACTGCTGGCAGAAATTAGGGATTCGCTCTCCTGACAGAAATCATTCGGCACCACACAGAGCTGCAGGCCACGTTTTACCGCTTCTCATTTTGTCTGTCTTGTCCATGCAAACACAACAACACACCGCAGCACGTGCAGCGTGCACAAACAGCAGCAGGCGGCCGGGATTTATAGTAGACACCCCATATTTCATCCGACAACTATGATTAGTGTGCCAGTGAAAAAGCTGCATGCGTGTATTTGTGTGTGTGTGCACGCTGAGGCAGGAGTAAACACGAAAAGCAAAACGCATACGCACCCAGTGTGCACAGATTCACAAATAGTGAATGCAAAACTGAATAAACATCTAAAGTGTGCCTGCAGACAAACACATTCATGAAAACATCCACACTGTGTAAACATGTGCGGTAAGTAAGGGCTGTTAAACACTCACACACACACGCGCGCACCCCCACACAGAAAGCAAAGTAAACAGGCTGTATAGTTACAGAAGGACACACACAGACAGCAAGACAAAGGCCAAGCATTTATCACGTCTTCTCAAACCGACACACACACACACATACACACTATTTGTGCAGAGATGAATGTGTGACTGGTTAGCTGTGGTCCATTTATTGTGGCAGCTGATGTGTGGTTAACACAGACATTTATGCTAATGACCCTTCGTGTTAAAGTAAAAAAAAAAAAAAAAAAAAAGCAGCAGTAATGCAAAGGCTCGTTAAAGGCCAAATCCTTATTGGCTGCAGTCATTTTTCAGCCCATTATCTTGTTCAATTAAACTGATGAAATTCTTATTCACATGTGAAATGTCTCACCAAGTGACCAAACAAGACTAAATGAAATACCCCTTCTTTGTTAAAGAATATTTCTGCTTTTTAAAATATTTTTGTTACTTTTGGTTCTATAAATCTAACAAATTTCACTCCACTTTTAGAAAGAGCTCACGGTTTGTTTTTACACTTAAAGATGAAATGCAGAATTATGCTGGCTGAAACCCTCTAGAAATAAAATGTAGTATACAGTTTTGCTGTGTGTGTGTGTGTGATTTTTTTTTAAATTAACCCCAGAGGAATAACCACACTTTGGTCTCACATTGTATATTTGTTTAAAATCGTGAAACAATGGGAAAAATGCAATACAGCTGTAGCTCAGAATACAAGACAATGAAACTTCCAAGTCCTTAATTACACCAGATTTATTTCAAGCAAGATTAAAACATTATTCTAATAATGGAGAGTTAAATCCTTTTTGTTCTTTTATCGTTCTTTGCTCTTAACCTCATCTTCCCATTCTCAACAATTTATTTCACTTAACCATAGAGACAGAGGATGTTAGCAGTACATGTTATGCCAGCAGATTGTGTAAAATTTAAATTCAGTTCTCTTCTTTTCAGTGAACTGGTTCAGTGTAAATCCTCTCATTCACCAACTCACATGTTAACACTCGACCCCTCCTTCCACTTTCTACCTGTAAACAAAGCAACTCATATCCCTGTACTGAAGCCATAGCGGATGAATTAAATTTTTTCGCAGTTAATTATATTTATGACCTATACAGGAAATATTAACTAGTTTCTCAAATCACATTTATAAATCTAATATTTTGAGAGGACTTTTCTGACACCTTTTTTAATGTGCAATGTCATTATAGAACTTGCCACAAACACGTCTGCATTCCAAAGTGCAAATTAACAAATGAAATCATAAATAATGAGCTACTGCCCAACATATTCTAGACTGTAACAGTTGCATCTGTAGGAAATGTGAGCCTCTAAAAAAAAAGTTTCAAATAACTCTCCAGGGGAGAAAACGTCTCACACATCCAGTTTATGTGAAAATATTTACTGCATTTTTATTGCAGGTTATCTCTAATGTGTGACTAAAATAAACATTTTCATATACTCCCTATTTGGACCAGTTGATTCTAATAAAATACAAGACATTATAATCCCTGATCCAAATAATATGACTCGGAGTAACTTCCTACATTATTTAATGCTTTTCTAACATCCTGTAGGCTCATAATGAAGAGGTTTTTCAGAAAAACAACAAGTTCATCCAGATCACAGTCCAAAGGCATGCAAAACGCATTGGCTTCAAGATGAAGTTGGTGCAAGTCTTTTTTCTTTTTTTAAATTTATTTCCCAACTGGATGCTTTTCTTTACTTTGTTTCAGAGTTGCCAAACATCTTACATTTCATGAATCTATACTGGTTTGTTGGCAAATTTGTGGTCCTTTTTTTATTCGTGAATTCAAAAGTTCAGTTTAAATTTGTCACGTTTCCACAGTGATCAGATTTAGAAAACAAAAACTGCAAGAATGACGAGAATAATTCTGCTGTTTCCCTAATGATTTTCTAGTCTTTAAATCCAAGAGTCTTTACCTGTTTGACATTTGCGTAATCTGTGCAGGCAAAATGTACAGGTGCAAGCATCCACTCATTACTTCCAACATAAATCTGCAAACCTGACTAGTAGAAAAGTAAATATCTGACATCTTGAGACACAGGTCAGAGCTTCTATGGCAAATCTATTTGGCCCAAGACATTTTGGGCATATTAAATGTTAGAAATGTCTGAAAATCTAAATATTTTTCTGTGAGGTAATTTTCTTTTCCCTATTCTTGTGAAGACCTTTAAAATAGAGAAATAAACTTCCCCAGACATTTTAGAACTACATATGAATCCTGTAATGTGGAACAGTTTTCTGCACAAGTGTCATCAAATATTAAAAATGAAGATAAAGCAACCACAGGTAATAAAACATAACATGCAATCAAAAGTGCCATTAAACTCACTATAATAGTTTGCATAAAAGCTCAACCATTTTATAAATTCTCCCAAAACGTGAGGACAACCCGTCACTTTTATTTGTGTCATTTCAGGTATTCTGGTATATTATTAGTATCTACACAAGTACAACTAAATTTGCATCGATCTCACTGTCATGCACGTTTCTCTGACACCAACTAAAAGGCTGTTTGATTCTGCTTTATTCTTGCATTTAAAAAACAAGACATCTTACCTGCTTGTGCATCTCGATGTTAAGCCCGTATGACATTTCATAATACTGGAAAAAAAAAAAAAAAACGAGATGAAAGCAAGGTCATTCTCTTTCTTGTGGCATATGCTCTAGTCAGAACACAAGCTGCAGTCAGGCTCACCATTACATAGTGTCGCTGCATCTCAGTTTTCTCACTGGCCAGTTTCTCACATTCCAGTTTCAGACTAGTGGAAAAAATTAAGAAAAAAGGTTACATTAGTGTGAGAATTAAACTCCATTAACCAAAACAGAGGGACTTAAATTAGTGTTTTGTAACTCTGAATTGGTGTCTGCAAAGAAAAATGTGCAAATCTGAATCTACAATCAATCTTAAAAAGAGGAAAAACAAAAACGCAACAAAACGAGCCGTGTGGCTCACCACAGCTTCCTGCTGCAGACGTAGGCCCTTACTCAGCAGGTGCATAGGAGTAATTACTGAATCAATGGACACACACACACACACAGACCTCATCACATATTCTTACAGTGTGAGAGGAAGCCAAAACTGCATCATCAACAAGAAAGTAACCTTATAATGAGGATCCATTTTACAAAAAAGGTTAACTCTTTTAAATGTTTCAGCTTATGGGAAGGCTTCTATTTACAGCCACAAAAAGCTTTTAAGTGGCAGCTAATGAGATGATCATCAGGTGTGCGATAATGTTAAAATACAAAACAGGTAAACATCACTTTCTTTGAATGAAACTTTAAGGAGTTGAACTTTACTATAAAACCAGTCAACCAGGTTCCTATATGTTTTCCATTTCAAAACTTAATACATTTTCATACTCAAGTTATCAGGATTCTGAATCATTGTTTAGGCCATTTCTAAAGTAAAAATACAAAAAAGGCTGGCAAAATGGTCTGGGATGGATGGTTCAATGGTATTTTTTTTATACTTATCCAGATTTGGAAAATGCTTAACTCCAATTCTAAACTAGTCCAAACTTCCAAAGACTAGTTGGGAACACTGATCCAAAACAGAAATAAAACACGAATCAGGACAAAGATTTTTAGTTTTCTGATTTCCAAGCTGATCCACCCTTACTCTCTGTTTTCTTCCAAACCAACCCCCCATGTTGAAACCGTTTGATGTGGGCGGCTGCAGCATTAAGCATGCAGCTTATTATCCTCGGTTCAGCCCGTTCAAGCCCCAGGATTGACCAGAAAACTGGACCCCTGGTTCATCTCCCCAAGAGACTGGGTAACAATTACAAGGTGGCCAGAAGTGGGCGATTATTATGCATTGGTGTCGTGCTTTATGGTCCTGTCCTGCGGCGACGTATTTCACACTTCATCATGTCGAGTAAAGCAGTATTTCACACCACTTGCACTTGCAGGGAGAGACGTGCAGACGAAAGTCAATGGGGTTTACCTGTGGTTAGTCACTGGTAATGGACAGAGCAAAGACAAACGGGGGATACAGTACAGCACCAGAGTACGAATGAGCTCTGCATAGACTGCTGGAAGAGAGCACATCTCATTTTAAGATGCTAAAAGCAGCCATACTAAGGTTGTTTTAATTATCTATCGTAACCTGAACCAAAACCTATTTTCTGTCTAGTATTTCGTGTCATTGCATCATGTATTTCTCAGACACTTTGGTCATATTGCACGAGTCATGCATGACTGCATGGCGTAAAGCATTATCAAACTTTTCTGACCCCGAAACTTACTTAATATGAACAAGTCAGGCATAATATTATGACCAGTGAAGTTAATAGCATAGATCATCTCTTCATCTTGTGCTATATTAGGAAGGAGCTAATTGATTTTCTCCTCAAAGTCTGAATTTTAAACAAAGAAAACATGAAATTTTGGGATATTGATAGTTATTATTATTAACCATACATTTTTTTCACTCTGTCTTTTTTTTTGTCAATACTCTTGTGAGCTTTAGCACCTCAGCTCACAATCTACATCAGGTGTAGGCGTGAAGGACATGGAGACAACAACTGTCCAAATATAGCACTGACGAGTAGAGCGTGAATGTTTGAGATTTAAAATAATATATACTGGATAATATTGCATTCAAACAGTCTATTGTGATTGGCAATATTGCACAGACTAACATTGAAAATATAACTGTGATTTGCACTAGAAGTAGAAAAAGAGTAGAAGTTGGAAAGTGGTGAGATTGTGACGGCTTGGTCAGTGGCTCCAGAAAGTTTTTCAAGGGGTGGCCAGAAGGGGGCAACTGGTAATTCGGTGTGATGCACCAAAATGGCAAATCAAAATATATATTTAGTGTCATTATATTGTGATAATATGTGTGGGGTTTATTGCAACATGGCTTTCAATAAATGAGATTAGTTCCTTGAAACTAATCTTTTCAGTCCTACACTGAGATGAATAAAAAAAAATAAAAAAATTGCATAACCGAATTCTTATTTAGAAGATGATCGGTTGGTCATTCTCCATAACTGCGGCTTCTATGAGGTGTTCACGCTTAGCAGTGGTCGCTATCTATGGAAATTGCTCCAAGGAAGGAAGGGAAACTGCCAACATAGTGTAAGAGGTCTGTGTAGTCCAAAGTGACAGATGAACTACTGTTGCTCAAATTGGTGTCACAGGGTGTCAGAATACACAGTAGATCACAGTTTTGGGCGTCTGTATGGGATTCCATAGACCAGTCATGCTGGTCAAAAGGTCATATGATCTAAATTTTACATAGAAAAGTGAAAAAAAAAAACAGGTTTCTTTAACTCAAACAGCAACAGTACTTTTATTTTTGATAATAAAAAAAGAAATCATTTTCTTTACATTTTAATCGATAGTCTTATTTCTTTTTGTCTGTTTACTCAGTTCAGTTCCAAAAAGAGCAGAGAGGCGAGACTGTTTCCTGCCTTATTTCTAGACTCTCACCTGTGATATTGGGCTTGCAGGAACTGAAATTCCTCTTTGATCCGGTCACAGGACTCGGTGACGGTGAACTTGAACGGCTGCCCCGGCTGGTGTGGCACCTCAACCCGAAATCAAAGAGCGTGTGAGGAAGAGGGAGGGGGAGAGAGCAAGAACTGAGCCACCAAAGTTCAGTGTCATGACACAACGTGCAGGACTGGAGCTTTTTTTTCTTTCTTTCTTTTCTTTTTGACAATGGACCACTGTGATCGCACTCAGTCTCCTCACACTTTAACCCGCGGATACACACTCACACAGACACAAACAGCTCCAGAAATCTGGACAATGAGCTCAACTGTTAAAGTGGCCGCGCAGTGGCACGGAAACTGTATCTAAACTGATTACGCATCAGACGCGCTGCAGTTAATCTGCGCTGTTTTGACACTTTCTGCTTCTGTTCTCTACTTACCGGATGCCGTGCCGGGGGGTACATCTTGCTCAGATCTCGAATCATTAAAAAGGCGTCGTAAAGTTCATCCACAAGAAGAAGAAAAAAATACAGCAAAAGAAAGAAATGCGTGAGGCGCTTTTTCTCCCGTGCGTAAAGTGTCAGTCAGTAGCCGCTGAGCGGGCTGAGAGCAGGTCCTGTAAAAAGTAGAAGCATCCTTTGACAACAAAAACAAGGCAGATAATTATTCTCCTCCTTCCCTGTCCATAAAACTCAAAGAATTCCCTTCAAACTAACAGAAATCTTCTATTTTCCTCTTTTTTTCCCTACGGAGCCTCAACTTTTGGCGCATCGTGGCACAGCTCATCCACAGCTAAGCAGCTCAGGTTACTCCCCGTTGTCGCGTATTGATCAGTAGATCTCCAACCTCCTTTTACGCTTCACATCCCAGCGAGAGACCACCTCACCAACCAACTGTACCAGCCTGCCCTTGTCTGTGACGCCAAATTTAGCAGCAGCCAGTCGTGCGGGCGCAATTACATATTCACAACATTTACTGGAGCCCGCACACCGTGACGTCGGGACGTGTAGTTTAATTCATATTAGTCGATAATAAGCCCTACAGATGTGAATGTGCCGTGAAGAACTACAACTTCCCGGCTCCTACGCAAAGCCCCCCCACCTCCCATAAAGCCAATGATGTGTGGTCTGAAGGAGGAGCGGTGATTAAACACAGCCAATGACGAAAAAAAAAGTGAGCACTGCGCCGCATCCTTCTGTCTGTCATCCACACGCTGTCCAATCACATCCCGACAAGATGCGAGTTATGCGGACCCCCACGTGGGGGGCTCATTCTGGAGAAAAGGCTGTGGCAGGGATTGATCTGAAAACTATCTGTTGGCTTATGTTTTTTATAGACAATTTAAACCACAAGTGACCATATGGCCTGGAGATGCCTGGTGGTGCTCCCTATCCCCCCTGTTGTTTTGCTGAATCGCCCGTTTAATTGCTTGATATTCTGTCCACAGATTGCACCTGTAACCTGGCAATTAAATTCTCATTCAGTTTCCTCATCTCAGTCTGCTTGATTGATATAAATCACGTAGAGCGCAGGAGGAAAAGAGGCGGTATTTACTCACATTCGAAGAATTATTGTTGCTGAAAGATGGTTTAAGGTTCCACTGTAATTATTTTACTCTGTGGGAAATACAGACATAAAACCCATGTGGTTAAAATATATTCACATAAAATGTTAGTGTTTGTTTTTAAAGATCATAATCTCTCTTTGCCATGCTCTAGAAGAATATATGATCAATGAAGCAGTAAACTAGCATATAGCTTGTAAAAAAGACAAGTTCTAAGCAAAATTTTAAACTAATGTGACATCATGCAACAAATATTCAATTCTTAAAAAAACATTTTGTCACATTACAGCCACAAATGTCAATGTGTTGAGATTTTATGCTATATAAACCCAAACTGGCCAATACATAATGTGGAAGAATTCAAGTTTTCAAAATCAAAGAATTGGCAATCAAAGAAAAGTGTGGCATTTATTTATTTTAAGCCAGTCAAGCAGAACAACATTTTAATCACAATACATAGACGTCTAGGTTATCCCCTTCCAGCTTTCAAGGGGTGACATGCCTCAGTGTTTAGACAGGTGCACCATATCAGGTAGCTATGAAGCCTTGACGTTGCTGTCTTTGGTTGGATTCCCAATCATTAACTCTATGTGTTCCGTTTCACTCAATCCCTTCTTCCAGTCAAGCTAGTGATGAGTCAAAGCAACTAAATTTTAAAATATCTTTAAAAATTGGAAGAAGCAAAGCTATTTCCACATGTGTTTTGGAACAATGACATTCAAGCAGCTCAACTTTACCCTCATCTAGCCATATAGTATTCCTCCAACATTTCACTATACAAATCTTTTGCAGTAAACTGTAAACAAGCGTCAACATGCTTTTATTTCAGTAGTGGAGTTTTGTGCAGTGAGTGTGCATCAAGATCATTGAGATTGAGCAACCTATTATTTTACAGGGAAAAAACTGTACCTGCTATTAGGTAGCAGGTCAGAGAGCTTTCAGAAGCTTTCTGACAGCTACTTTTTATTATTCTTTGGCTTCTCAGTCAGAAATCTTATGTTGTTGGTTTATCAACTACATTGAAAAGTAGAATACACCTTTCAATGCGTATTCTACCATATTGAATACACATGTGGTAGTGTTGTTTCCACTTTTAGATTACAGCTCCAACATTGAAATGCTGAGAAGTTTAGAAATGCAGTTGTAATTGTTGTCTTTAGTATGGTTTGCAACGTTAAGATGTTTTTTTTTTGTGAAGTTATCTTGATATAAGTCAATACTTTGATAATGAGAAAACCTCTTATAGGCCATCGGGTAATAATAAACTAGCTGATATTAGTAGGACTTCACAGGTGAAATGCTTACTAAATAAAGCTTTTAACAGTTTTCAGTACATGTACCATCCAATTTCATTAGACATGTATTCTCAGACTAATTTCTTTTGAATTTGTATGCATTCATTATTCAGGTTTTTATTGATATCTGATGTGAATTTCATGTACATAGAAATATTCGAAATACACTGACATGTTTGATATTTATTGAAAGAATATGTATAACAAAGTCCTTAGTTCTTGTGCATCAAGATTTGAACATTTCTACCTACATGTGAATTGAACTGGTCTTTTAAAAATATATTCTATAAATACATTTGAGTCGACATTTGGATTAAAGTGGTTAGACACATAAAACCACTTTCTATTGTAGGGATTTAGCCATGGCAATGTGCTTGCCTGATGCAGAAGAGTGGCCAAACATTGCAAGAGTGGTAAAATAAAATTATTTGTACTTTAGGGAGATTTAGAGAAAATGAGTTTCATGAGACTGTATAAAGATTTTTTGGCCCTAGTAGCCTTTATTTGACAGTGAGTTGACAGTAAAGTGGGTTATGAGAGAGAGGGAAGACATGTGACAAAGGTCAATGGACCAGGACTAAAACCAGACGGCCAGAGAGAACTCAGATCTCCACACACAAGTCACGCACTTTACCACTACGCCATCACTGTGCCCAAATCGCCTCAGTGTTTTATAAAACTTAAAAGAATTATTAAATTCATGCTGCAATTTTGTAACATAATCAGCTAAATGATGCTTTAATAGGGGCTTTGTCAAACCATCCAAGTGTTATTGTACTGCATTATATGGGTTTTTGTCAAAGGTCTGTGCAAGCTTTAAACATAACAATGAAATACGAGTCGGAGAAGGAAGAATAAAAACACACTTTACTGCACATTTTGCTGTGTTTTGCCTTCCGAGTGCTACAATCCAATTAGGGTTGCTGAGTAAGGTGAAATATTACAACCAGGACACTTACAGCTTCCTCATTCACTCACAGGAAGTGAGTGTATCTAGTAAGTCCGCTTGCATTTGTGGCTTTTACTTTATGCTCAGTGTGTGGAGATGAAAGACAGGGCTGCTGGGTCAGCAACTTTCATAAATGCTGCCGTCAGTCATTTAGAAGAACTAAATAAGTGCAAAATTCAAATCTAAATCTTTCTTTGCATTGAACTTTATTTCTTTCACTGGATTAATTTCTTATGAAACAAGACCCCTGAAAATACTGCATGCTATGTTTCTCCATTTTTTTCCCTTGCATCCACACAAGCATACAAATGGTAATCCACAATATGAGTCCACATCAATCCTGCCTCCTATCTCTCTGTCCTCTCTGTTGTCTCTGCCTCTCCCTCATACATACACAGCATTGTACACACATCGCTGCAGCCATTCAAATACACATCTCTATCTACCACTCATACAAACTAATATCTCAGGTAAGCACAGGGCCTAAAGTGACCTGCTGTCGCGGTGCGTGAATCCACTAAGGCTGCGAAAAGGTAATATTGCGCCCTCCCTCATTCCCCTTCAAGGGTTGAGGCTTGATGTGGACGAGCAGAGGAGGTGCAGAGGTGAGGGAGGGGGCAGGTGAGGAGGAATAAACAGATTTATTTGCCTGCGCCCCACTCTGATTATTTTGCCCCTGCCTTTTGTTCCAGACCTTATGAAACCCAAATGTCAAGTGAGGCGAGGGCCTCATATCGAGTCCTGTCAATCACGGCCCTCTGTGCACCTGAAGCTCTGATGCTGGATTATTGGCTTCAACACGAGAGCTGCCGGCGCTGCCTGGCACGCAGACGATTCGACAGAGCCGAGTGTTTTTTGTTTTTTTTTTCTAAAGAGGAACTTCATTTGGCAGCTGATGCGCAGGTGATTGCAAGGGAGCGGATTCTGCGGATAGATGGGAGGCGAGCTGGATGTGTGCGTGTGTTTGCAAGAGAAGTGCACAGTGCCTTATCGAGGGAGAGGAGGATTAAGAGGGAGGAACCATGCTTGACATGGGTTTGGTGGAGAGCTGGTGGTGAGGACTCAGAACCTGGACATCTTGTTTAATGTCGGTGTCTGTACTTTTACCTGAATCTTCACAGAGGTCATTGTTAGCGGTATCGTCTCAGCTATAATACTATTTTGCCATTTATCATATTTATTTTATTTTAGCTTCATAACTGTGCAAGTGTTGAGTTATTTATTTTATGCCAAGTATCTGGTCTTTTAGGGGATTTTTTTTTTTAGAGGTCTTGATTAAACATTATCAAGACTTTCTGAAGGCGTTTCACTGTTTGTTTATTTTTTATCATTAGGACTCCTTTCCCACCCAAATTTATCATGCAGGACGATAAACTCTCTAAAGCAGAAACCTTGGATTTAGAAACAGGAAGTAAACAATTATCAGCTGGGAATAGTTTCCAGAGCAAAGTATTGCACCAAGAAACAGATCACAGCAAACCTAGATCTTTTGAGGCTCTACTGTAAAGTAGTATTAAACAGTTTGTCCATTTACCCGGGTTTTGTTTCAACACTGACCTTTTGTGAAGGTAACTGTATACACAGGAAACCGGAGTCAATGACGTTACTGGGCACAGATCCTTCTGTGGAGGGGCAAGTAGCTTGGCTTGATTCTTTTTGACCAACCTGCCTGGGTTACACACAACACAGGCAGGCAAAACAAAACCAAGATCTGTAGTCCAGGTTCAGAGCTAAGATGAGAGTCACTCAATAAACAGGCAAGGAGCAAGCAGAGGTCAAGCAGGAGCATAAATGACAGGACCACTCAAATGCTGCAACAAGAATTACAACAGAGTCTCATCCTCTGTGGTGAGGAACAGATGCTTAAACAGGCAGAAGCACAGGTGAGAGCAATGAACCAATCAGCAGGAGCTTGGCAGTAAGCCGGTGAACAACATGAATCATTGCAAGGAACAGGAAATAGAAAACAAATGAATCATGACAGACGTTAATATTTGTTTGATGCAACATGTTGTGTGAAAGAACAAATTGGGCAAGGCAAATATTTCTGTATAACTACTTCCATATTTTTGTTTTATAAGTCGTGTGGTCACATAAGCACTCCTAAACTCAAGGGAAGAACCAGTGAGTCACAAAGAACAAAATACTTCCCATCTTTCTTTTGTTCAGTCTATGATATGTACTGGACAGTATCACAATTTAATAGAAAAAAATATCATATTTTACAATCAGAAAAAAATGTTTTATCTGTATTTTAGTTTATGTATGAATTAAAGATGTGAATTTATGACACTGTTCATCTGCGTCATGCATTTACTCACAAAACACTCTTTAATGTTGCATATTATCTTCCACGGTCAGACATAATGGTTGTGTTGAAAATGAATCTGAATGTCCCAAGGAAAAAAACATTCAAAGATTTAACAAAACTGAAAACTACAGAGAAGACTGTGAGAACATTCAGTTCCTTCAATGAAAGTGGCTAACAACGTTTGCACAGCACTGTATACAAAAGATGTTTTTGAATCTTAATGTACATCTGGATTTTCCAAAATATTATACAGTTTTCCTCCCTTTATACAGTCTGTATCTTCTGAGGTTCACTTTTCTATAGAAAAAAATATTCTAATGAACCAAGCAACAAGATGAAAACAGAAAGTTTTGACACCACACACACACACATCGGGTAACCGATTACACTCAGAAAAGCTTACACAATTTATTTTGGGGCAATAACCTAAACTAGATTTTAGATCACATGAGGTTAGTTATTAATTGCAAAAGTTTTAATATCTTATTTATTATAGTCACAGCAACATGGTTTTCTCGGGCTGAAATAACTGCTTAGGTCATCTCCAAGAAAGATTCTTCAATTACATTTTGTTTGCACTACCAATGAAGATTAAAAGGTTTGCTTATTTTTAGCAGTATATTGCAAAAATAAGTAGTTGCTGGAGAAATTAAATCTATATCTGACAGAGTCAAGATTAGATGACAGTGTTACTACACATACATAAAGTAAATTCATAGCATTTGATGCATTTATTATTCAAACACAACATCTCCAAAGAACAAAATTCACACTGTCGGATCAGACTTTAGGTTTATTATAAATTTTCAGTTGTAGTTCACCATAAAGTATAATTCATCAGTTCTTATATTCTCATACATCTTAATTTGAATGATTTTAACAGTAAGCACAAACAAAATGACCAAATGAAAATATTTTAGCAGAAAATACAAGAGTTTAGTAAACATCAGACATGTGGAAGGTATCTTTACATCCAATTTAGCACATTTTATTTTTATGATCACAAATTATCCTGAAACTAGAATCATAATAGCCCTGATATTAAAAATATGCATCTGTCACTTTTGTGTTGGGGTTTCAATGTCGAGCTAATCTCACTTCAGTGAGCATTAACCATTGGATCGTGATGTTAAATCTCTCATCTTTACAGCAAGCTGCGTCTAAATCCCCCGTGGTTGCCCCTTTAACACGTCATTAATCCCCAGTGGCCAGCTCTTTGAACGGTGGAGCTTGTGTGAGGGGATAACCAGGCCTCCTCAGACACAGAGACAGAAAGGAGGAGGCAGAGCCGAGCTGGATTTACACCGCAACCAGTAGGTTAATCCTGCCTCCACACTGAGACAGACTGTGAGGATGCAGTGTGGGCGTGCGTGTGGGCGTGTGTGTGTGTGTGTGTGTGTGTGTTGGGAGGGTGGGGGTGAAGATGTGTGTGTGTTTTTATTGGAGACAGTTAAAGATTGCCTCTGTCTCACTAACGACTTGGGGGGGAACATCAGCATCTGGTGCTCAAAGTCATCCAGTCCCCCCTAAAGGAACGTACAAACTGCTGCCATTTCTTTATTATGTTACAAATGGAAAGATGCAAGAGCAGGGATGATAAAAAAAAGAAATTGCATCTAGAAAAAGATGACAAACCAAGATGCTGAAAATAGAAAAAAACAATTTATGGACCTTGATGAGGAGCAATTACCAGCAAAGCAGTGACAACGAAAGTCGAAATCCTGAGGGGCTAAATAATGAAAACAGCTTCTCAAAGCTGCACCAACCTGAAATATGTGTTTTACTGCAGGAGTAGAGACAGGGTTTCTGTATGTAATTTACTTAAAATGTTTAACTGCTTTTAAAATCAAACCATGAAACAATGAACGTCACTTTCTCTATTTGAAAGGTAAATGCATACATTTTTCCTTGCTTAGAAAAGCACTTTTCTTAAGAATGGTTCTCAAAAATAGTTGAAACCTAACATTTAAAACATGTAAAATAAAATAACTTTTCTCACTGTCAGAACTAAATATTTTCTTGTATTCAGTCAAGGTCACCAAAATGATTTCCATTTGCTAAATGCCATAATAATATATATTATTTTCTTTTTATTCAAATTCAGAATTGCTTTCATCACTATTTGCTAGAATTGCCTTTAAATTGTATGTCTTGGGTCAAATGCTTTGGGTTTCCTTTCACATGCCTTTTGGAGGCATGTGAACATCAGTTCTGTCTGGAGAACTCGTGTTCTCCAGACAGAACTGATGTAACTGATGTATGAGTAATGAAGAATTACTCATAAACATCTTTTCTATTCTGCCCCAAATGTTTTGACTTCAGGGTTTTGTGATGACTTTTCCAAAACACTTTGTTGTACTTCAGCTATGTTGTAACTAATTTGTTCATATGTTGAGGACACCGTTCATTTGGAAGTTTTACTTCCTGTCTGATGTCTTGTGTCACTTTGTCTACAGAGAAGTATCTGTCTCCCCTTCTTGACACCGAGCCTAAGTCAAACTATTTCAACAGAGCTATGTTCAAGGTGTGATTGGTCAGACGTTTGTTGCCGTATTCTTTGCAGAAACGCAACTGGATAGCAGTGTTGATATTTTGCTTCCACTGTCCAGTTGTAGTATCTGCAGAAGGCATGGATATTTTTGAGCAACGTTTATCTGAGCAGTGAGGAATTATGTACATCTATAGGATTCTTTGCTAAATAACTAATAAGACTGAAATGGATAAAAACACTTGGATGGAAATTGCAATGTCGTTGTCCAGTGAGAGTTAGTTTTTCTTATAATGAGAATGAAATCATGATCATAACTATGCAATTCAAAATTTGATGAAACAATACCAGAAATTGCCTTGAGTGGCATAGCTTTGACTCGATGACACGAACTAAGATTTTGTAAAACTCACATTTTCTGCTGGATTTGCTCCTTTCAGTCAAATCGCATTAATGGGTTTTTTTGGTGAAGAAAAAGGGAGATTTCCAAAGTGGAGATTTTTTAAAACAATGTGTAAGACGTAGGCATATTCAAAAAGTATCAGAAACAATGACGTGGAGTCACATTTTGCACATGCCCATTATGAATTTCTTAGTATGTTACCACAACAACAGTGGAACAATATTATTTTCCACATCTCCTTCTTCCTCCCTCTATTTCCATTAAACCTCGGAACTAAGTACAAGAAGTTAATGACTAAGGACAAAGGAGGAAAACAGTGTAAAAACATGCTGCATCTGTATTGAACAAATTTTTAGCGCATCCACTTCTTCAGCCATGCTTAGATCACTTTCTTTTGAATTTCCATACTGGCATCATAAATGTTACTCCCTCCAACTAAATCAGCTATTGATATGATAGTGTTTTGACTGGAAGCACTGAGATATATATCAGTTTATAAAATATCTGTAGAGGTGTAGTTTGTAACTTAGAACCTATTGCGAGGGAATGGCAGGACCAGAATTAATGCTGCAAAAGAGACTCAAATACTAGGACAAATAAGCAACAACCTGAACGAACATAAAACACAGTAATTAACTAAATCCAAACCAAATAGCAACACTATCACAATGGTCTTCCTAGTTAAAATTCAACTTGAATCCCTAAGACCACATGGAACTGAGATCAAGTAATTATTGTGCAGTTTAAAGTATCACATTCATGAGGCTCCAGGGAGGCTGATAACTTTTCTTCCACATATAAAAAGTCCTTGCTTTTGTCTGCTGCACCGAAGAGCCTCAGACAGGCGGATGGACTTTTAACATTCTGTCTCCTCTTCAGTCTAAAAGACTAATCAGGCACTCTGCAGGGCTCTGGATGCTAACCAGGACTAATTCTGCCTCCTGCTGGCTGGTGACACACACGGGGACAGCCATGATTGGCTGTTACACACTGGGGGGTACACCTCTGATTGTCTGCTTAGCATATTTTCTCCCCTTATTCTGATGGCACATACGTGCTCTTATCCTCATTGCAAATTGCAGTACAAAAGAAAGCAGGCACGCTATGGGCGGTGTGCTTGTGTGGACGCTGCACTGCATGCTGCGAGAATGAGTTGGAAAACAAAATCCAAGCTAAATGTCCTCCCTCCATTTTCTTTATTTCTTTTATTGTGGCTCCTCTCCTTTCCCCCCCTTTTTTCTCCCTCTTCCACAGCAGCACAGATCAGACAAAATGTCACCTCTACAAACTGCCGCGAGCTAATTAGCTGTTAGCCATGTTTGTGTTCTTGACTGATGACAGGATCATTTAC
Source organism: Xiphophorus couchianus (assembly GCF_001444195.1). Classification (NCBI taxonomy): domain Eukaryota; kingdom Metazoa; phylum Chordata; class Actinopteri; order Cyprinodontiformes; family Poeciliidae; genus Xiphophorus; species Xiphophorus couchianus. Next base: position 8,622,746 of record NC_040239.1, read on the forward strand.
TCTGGTCTCCAGCTGGCTCTGTTTGTCGGAGCCATCTCATTAACATGGCAAATTAGTCCCGCTCAGTCAGGGGCCCTGCCTGCACCCAATGAGAAAGGACTGGAATGCAAATCAATCAGGAGGGCGGAGAAATGGAAACCACAAAGTGACGTTTGAAGAGAAGAACAAGAGATGATGTGCTTACTGAAAAAAAAAAAAACAAACAAAACAAAAAAAAAATTAAAGTTGACCCGTTTACTGAAATTAGAGAAAAGAGAAGCAAGTTGGAGCCACTTTGAAAAGGATGATGTGTTGCTCTAAATGTGATGTTGTAAGTGCCAGAAAATCAAGTGTAAGTGGTTGAATCTTTGCTCTAAATCTGGGAGTTTGATTCCTCTAAAAGCTGAGCTTCATTTCCCATTTTAAAATCAGCTTTAATCAACAGCAGCTTTTAATCAAATCAGTGCAAGGTCAACCAAATGATGTACATCTCTGAATCAGAATAAAAAAAATTGCAATTATTAAACAAAATCTGACATGACAACAAACAAGACTACCCAGCTCATCCTTCTGTTAATCCAATCACAATTCTAAATTTATACTCTGCCATCAGTTTGTTTTTTTTTTGGTTGTTTTTTTTCCCATTTCTGATCAGGCAGCTTCCTTAATAAAACAGCCACACTTGGAAAAGTATTCATTCCCCTTAGACTCCCTACATTATAACCACAAACATCAATGTATTACATCTGGGTTTACTACTGCATTCCTTGTTTCTAATTAAAAACTTAGAGCTGCATTTATTTAAATTAAGTCCACTTTACTCTGATACCTCTAAATGAAATTCAAAACAACCAATTGCCTTTAAATGTCACGAGAGAATAAAGTTTATCTCTAAGTAATTCATTATTGGTTTATATACAGTCTACAAAAGTTTCACAGCTTTGCTAGAGAAGATTATTGAACAAACAGTATAATGAAGAACAACACCACACAGTTCAGGGAGAAGTTGTTTAAGACAGGATTAGGTTATCAAACAAAGAAGATCTGTTCAATCCATTATTGTAAAAGAGAAAAAGTTTCAAACAACCACAAAGCTGCGTAAAGCAACAGACGGGGACAAGGGAGCATTTATTGGAGAAAGAGCTAAGAGTCCAATTGTAACTCTAGAGGAGTTGCAGGGCTCCACAGCTCAGGTGCAACACTATTGACAGGAGATCAGTTAGTTTTGCAGCCCTAGTTTAGATCAAAGCATATGTAACAGTGGCTCAGTCAAAATACAAAGATTTAATTTAGGATCCATGTAGAGACTTAAAAATCAATATTCACAGAATCTATTCACCCAAGTTGGGAGAAGTTTGGTCATTAGACGTTCAAAAGTGGCAAAGAAAAAAAAATTTCATACTGTACTTGGAGAAAATTACATTCACAAATATTGATACAAATGGATGCTATGCCACACTTTTCAGATTTTCATTTACCAATGCATCTTTGTCCTTCCACTTCACAATGGCATGTAACTCTCTGTTGACCAATAATATGAAATCACAACAAAATACGTCAGAGTTTGTGTTTGTAAAATGACAATACATTGGAAATTCAAAGGGTATGACTGTATTAAACCTCTGTAGATATTTTTGGCAAATCCTAGCTGTGCTTTTTGTCCTGCACAAAGCAGTAAAGGACTGAGCCACGGGAGTTTACATTGATGTTGTTTGAGGTCCAGAAGGTCTCTGTCTCACGCTGTCTTTTTTCTGTGTGTTTTACTCCTTCAAGTCAATCTCTGAACCTGCTGCTGTCTCTGGTTTCATTTGTCGACAGGCCTGGCAGCAAGGAGGGAGGGAGGAAAGGAGGAGGGAGCAGTAATGTAAGAAAATTGGAGGATTAGACGGCGAGCCCTCTTCCTGTCTGGTACAACCCACCCACCCCCTCAGCTCCACCACTGCCACTACCACCTCCTCCGCCTCCTTATCGTGCCTCCATCCAACCCTCAGACTATAATAACATAGCCTGCCAGACTGACAAGCAGCCCTCCTCACGTCTCCTCTCTCCTTTATCCCTAACAGATCTGTCATACCTCTTCATTCTCCCAGACTTCATTTTCTACCCTTTTTCTCAGGTCTAAAACCAGGACTTCTTCGCTCTTAACTAAATCTTTTTTATTTAAAAGCCTGCTAAGCAGGCAGTCTTTTTCTGTTTCAATCCCCCCCACACTGTCAATTACTTTGCCTTCTTGCCATTATCTTCATTTTCTCTAATCTTGCTTCAAAGGCGTCTGAGATACATAACGCTGACTACATTTGTAAGCAACTCTGGTAAAGATGTGTAAAAAGCATTGAAATTAGTTATTATTAACAGAAGCAGCACATTCTCATTCTGAATATTTCAAACATCTATTAATTTGAGTACATGCATTTATAATAATATATTATTTCTAACAATATTATCTGCAGCAGAGATGTTTATCCTTGTAAAATAAAAGTAACTGAACCATTTTCTTAAATTTATACATTATTTTTAAAATTGGATACAAATTTCTGAGAACATCTCATTTGTATTTTGTGACTGGCAACAAGTAACATGTTGGGTTTTTGTTGTTGTTTTATGTCTTTTATGTTTGTTTTTCTTTAACATTTTAAGGGTTTATTTTTCAGCATTTGGTTAGCTCTGTTGTTTTCTTTATAAATAAAGTTGATTTTGAAAAATCTCCAATGCACACTTTTAGAGAGTAGCATCTTGGGGGGTCACCGTGTTTCCATGACAACCATATGATGCTTTCCACAAGCCAACCAGAGTGGGCAGGTACAAGTCTTTTCTGCCCAACCAGAAGAAATGTAATCATGTGGAGTTTACTAAACTCTAGAGGAATCATGAACGGAACTATGTTCAACACTCGACGTCTTAATATTCAATTCAGATTTTAAGTTCCAATTTCTTTGCAGAGTTGCTCAAATTATAACTTAATTGCAGCTGTCATCAGACTCCAGTGTCAACAGTCCATAGCTACAGAGAACTGCAAGCCAAGAAGAAAACATCACATCACAGGCAGCAGGTTCAAAGCGTCAACATGGATGTTAAAGATGTTGTGCAATAGGAGCCAAAAGAATTTGGCTAGCTCCATCTTTTCTGTCTGCCATGCTTATTTCACTCATTCACATTCAAACTTGCCTTTGGTAATAAATTAAAATCTGTCACAGTTCAGTGATGTAAATTCAGACTGATGACCATTTAGACAGATGTTGATTTTGAAAAATCAGGTATCTTATATAGTATCACATTTAAAAGCGCATTTGTGCTTTCTTGAATGTCATAAAAACCAGATATTTGTAAGAAATGGGTATAAAACAATCCATGCAATAAAATAATAAACATATGTGTTACGGAATAGAACTTTATGCTCATTATTCTGCATGGTGGAAGATCTGTAATGTAGTAGGTTTGGCCTTGAAAATCTTGTTTAGAGTGCATGGCCCCAAACTACTTTTTTTAAATTTATTAATTAAACTTATTTGATAGGGACAGATACTTACATAGACAAACTGAGTGAAACAGCACTGGCATGCCAGTTTCATGGTGGTTACAGCATGAGCTAATTTGTGCCAGTTGTACCTCTTTTAATTGATATAATAGGACATTTTAAATAACAATCCTTTGACTTCATCCAGAAATGTAACACACTGATAAAATTGTTGGTTTTTTCAGCAAATTGCTGCCCAAAGAAGTAACCCGTTAGATCTATAAATACTTCACCAAAGACAATGGCCATGGCCATACCTGCTTCTAGTCTAAACATATTTTTTTAAGCTGAAGAGAAGACAACCTGGGGAGCAACAATGAATGGTCAAAATTCCCTTGGTTTGCATGCACCAACTCCAAAATTAAAGATAGGATTTTTCACAATTTTACAGGAAGATTATGCAGATGTCATAAAACAATCATTTATTTTAATCCTTTTATACATATCTACCATGGCTGGCAACAAATTTGTATGTGTCTGGATTTAGTTGTGAGATTTTCGCTGCTGAGCAGCAGGTAGGGAGTTAGTGACGGCAGAAAGTGGAGGCTGAGCAATGAGAGAGAGAGTCACAGAGTGTATGTACTGGGGTCTGAAAGGGCCTAAATGGATCTGCGATTGGACTCTCCGAGGTCGTCATCAGCCCAGATTGGAGGCCATTAGGGCCTATTTAAAAGAATTACTTCCAGGATGCAATCAAAAACCCTGATAGGTAATCAATGGCAACTAGATCAGGGCACAAAGGGAGTCCATGTGTCTCAATCAGCCACCATTCAGCGGGACAGGGAGATCAGTCCCCGGGCCGCATACAGCATTCAGCTGTAATGCATGCATATGCAATCGAGTTGCTTGTAATATACAGTCAGGAGTAGCTCAAACACATGTATGCCTTCGTGCACATGGAAGCAGGAAGCTAAGCAAGATCTTTACGTATGGACAGAGCACCTACAAGAAGGTTGTAAGCTGATCTGCAGATGTTTTCCTGCTCTGCTCAGAGACAGTGATTTATCAGGAGGCACGTCATGCCTCCAACACCACCCCCTGAGCTTTAAAAGAAGAATTACAGGACATAAAGGAGAGAGGGATGAAGAGGGCGAGGGAGAAAGCGGGAGCAGAGGGATGAGTGGAGAGGAGGGAGGAGTAATGGGGGAATAAGTAAGAGCGAAGGAGGGGAGAAGGCTGTGGACAGACAGCTTGATTTATTAGACCTTCTAGTTAACAGGCCTTCTACACGGACACGTAGAGTACACACATGCATACACACACAAAGAGAGAGAGAGAGAACCCTGAGAGAGTGATGAGATGGGAGAGGTCGGTAATGCTGCTCAATGATGCGTGCGCCGTTTAGTTCAGAATGAGCGCTCCCGTCTCTCTATCCATGCAGGCCCGCAATATGCCCCGGCAGGCGGAAAAAAAAGGGAGATGGAGAGTGAAAAAAAAAAGAAAAAACAGAGAGAAAATGCACCAAGGCCACAAATTGGGTCAATATGCCTGCTTCATAAACAGAGCAGAACCCCCTCGAAGCAGGCCGGCATGCTGAGCGAGGGGAAATTAGCACCCGGATCCAAAAAACATGGAGGGACCTTTGGGTGCATGCAAACAAGCACGCATACAGGTACAAACAGAGACAGATGCTGGAGAATGCGCAATAACTCGATTTATTAGGTTATATACACCGCCGCATATAAATGGAGAGACACATATACCAATAGGAACAATAATAGTCCTGACATGATAAAACACCATCAAGAAGGGGATATGAAACACAGCGTGCTACCTTGCAATAAGATTACAGCCTATCAGTCCTCAGTAGATTTGCCAGCGGGAGTCCCCAAAATAATAAAATCAGATTAAAGGACAATCATATTTATTTCTAGTATATACAATATATCAAGGTTACTCAGTAGCTCTTATTATGATAGGCTGTGCGCAGGCAAGCCTCTGTGTACTCTCCTCCCTCTAAGTTGACATTAGGCTCTGTTTAATGAGCTTCAGGTGTCAAGGAGTCGGGAATGTAACAGGATGTGTTGGCAAGGCTTATTGATTTATTGTTTTTCAAAGAAGTTTTTCTACTTTTGTTATTGCCTTGCTGTCACCGGTAATGTCATTTCGAAATCATTTCAGGTGAATAAAAGTTGAGGGACGGTGCGTAAATGTGTCTGCAGCTGGAAAGGAAAAAAATATTGGAAAATAAGAAGACGGGGGAGAAGTTAATGACTTTAGACACAGAAGTCGCTGGCGTGTGAAGATATGGAAATATTCTATGTTGTGATAAAAATTGGTTTTTACCTCTTTCACTGCTACCACTCCTGCTAATATAAATCCTCACATGTATGAAGAATAACAAATCATAACTACTAAAGAAAAAAACATCACATTTCCGTAGTGTCATGAAGAATTAAGCAACCCTATTTACAGATTTATTCTACATTTGCTTCCCTGTCCAGGGTAAATGTTTTAGATCATAACACAAATTTTAACACCAGACTAAGACACCTTGAGTAATATAATCATCAAATGATAAAACAGCAAATGGGAAAAGGTACATTTCCTCTTTGCTGCATCCAGAATTAACTATGATTATCTCAATGTATTCTGGTTTTAGTTTCAAAATCTGCAACCAGTGTTGATTACTTCTAGATCTATAAAATCAAGAAACAGATTAAAATGAACCTGACTGACAACATGAAGCAGGCTCAAAAGAAAAACCCACACACCATGCTTTCATTTCAGCAAAATCAAAACATGGAACAGTGATGAATTTTTCCAGGTTTGGTGGGATGAATTACTCCAAGACCACATCCTAGACTCATCCAGGAAGTGCAGAGAAACCCTGAATGGTATCAATGGCAATGTAGAGATGCCATGTTGAATTCAACAATTAGACAAAGACTAGAGAAATGGCCTCTATGGGAAATACAAACCAAAATAATAAAAAAAAATAAAATAACAATTACCTCTTCCTAATTCCAAAAAAACATTTTTTTGATTCCTAAAATGTTTGGACTAATAGGCCCAAAGTGTAACAGGGTGGAAAGTGTGTGTTCTGTTACATCAGACTCAAAATTATCACAGCATTTCAGGGGAATTGCATCATATCCAAAGTGGTACTATGACGGTCTTGAACTGCTTTGGTTCTTCAGAACTGTAACAACCAGATGACTAATTGACAGGGGCGTAAGTTGTGCTCTTTAGCTTAGCATGTAGCCATTAGTTAGTTGTCACACTGATCCAGGCCACACTAGCCAGTACTGGAAAACTAAAAAAAAAAAAGAAGGAAGCAAATACTTTCTACAAAATGATGTATGCTGTTGGATAGAGGCTCATCTTCCATAGGTCAGTTTTTGTTGGTGTGCAATTTTAGCTGTGAAACAGGAATGTATTCACATAATCACTGCAGGATTTTTATGCTTTTCACAGTAAAATGAATTGTTAGGACATTATGACATGTGAGAAATCTGAAACAGAATAAGAACAGAATATGGAAGGACTACACACACACTGACTCTGTTTCTGCTTCTGCACAAAAAAACAGTGTGAAACATTAACCAAGGTTTTTTGTCTAAATTAGAAGAACAATATTTTTATATATATTATATCTAAGAAGAGTTTGAACTGAATTGCACCCGGACACTTTGATACCTGATACCTGTCATCTGACTTCTGTCTCTTCATATACATTCTAACTGAATAAAGCATTTCACCCATCTGCTCCCAGCTTGTTTTTTGCTTATGCAACCTGGTGTTTGTCCGCTTCTCCCATCCTGTCCAGGTAAAGCAACTGTCCAAACAATACTTGCATTACTGGATGAGATATGCTGTTTTGATAGGTTGGTAATACAAAGAGATTTAAAAGCCCAATCGGATTAAACTCACTACCCCAGACAGACACTCAATTCCTGTGCAATGTTTAATGGCAGATTTAAAACGCAATGAGCTCCTTGCAGCTGAGCCTGTAAGAAGCTCTGTAACCACAGAGTTACAGAGTTGCAAAGGAATCAGTAATTTAAGTCTGATTCAAATTGGTTTTCTTGTTTCTTTTTTTCTGTTTATAATAAAATTTCAAATACTTAATCTTGGTTTATCTTTCAAATCCAAAAGGTATTGTTAATTTCACATTAGCAGAAATCTGCATCCTCCACCTATTTGAGCGTTAGAAAATTGCAACTGCGCCTAATCATTATCAAACAACAGCCTCAGAGGTACAAAATGTGAAGCTCTGGCTTTTCAGTCGTCCTCTTGCCCACATGACTAGATGTCCCTTTTTCTCTGCTTAAATGCCAAACAATTATGAGAGGCTCCAGGTTTGGCAGGCCAAGATAGTTGGATGTTGTTGAGGAAGTGAGATTGCATGAGTGAGCACATAAGCATTTATTGTGTGTGTGTGTGTGTGTCTGTGCGTGCGTACGTTGTGTGAACAGAGAAGTCATCTTATTTACCCACCTTGGTGTAAGGGGTGGTGATTGCCCGCCCAGCTAAATGCCATGCAAATGCTGCCGCTGCCGTCAAGCTGCCAATCACGCCGGCCTTGGCATTCACGGCATGCCACCGGAGCATTTACAGCGTCTGTGATATTTACTAAATGAGAAATAACCCTACCCTGTCCAAGCCGGCCACAGCGTTTAAACAGCAAAATCCCCATATTCCCATTGGAAAAAAAAAATTCTATGAAGTGAAGACATCGCATTGTGTCAGAGGAACGATAAAGAAAACAAAACTGATGGAGGGGATGTGGTCGGATGCGTGGGTGGTAAAGGAGGTGTCACACTCCCATAGTACAGCCTCATTATGATGATGTGATTTGCAGGAATGGCAGCAGCGGCTCTCGTCACTAATACCAGCTCCCCTGAGCCACGAAACAGCGCTTTATTAAACTTTATGAAAGGCTTAGCTGGCCAATTTATGAGCCTGCCTGCTGTGGACATGAGCGTGAAGAGACAGAGGAAACACTGCAGCAGCACATCAGATGAGATTACACAGAACAAAAAGTTTTACCCCTGACAGTACTTTCCCCATCACTTTAATCAGATATTCAAACACAAGCTGTTGTGTCAGGCAACTTTTTAACAAGGAAAGGCAAAAATGATAAAAGCAAAAACAATCAAATCCAACACCACTAATAGGAAGAGTGTGTATGGATTAATTTATGGAAAATATGAATGTGATCAAATGTTATGGGGCTGTTTTGTCCTATTCTATTGTTGACAAAGTAACATTTTAAATTAGTTTAGAAAACACAGAACTTGTGTTCTGGAAGTACTCGAGCCAAAAATGTTTTAAATGTTCCAATTTTCAGCTGTGTCACTTTATAAACAAAAAAAAGGCAGTTTTGGCTTTATGCATAGCATCTTTCATGGTTTCACTGAGTCTTTGCAACTGAATAATCCAACCTGAGTGTCAAATTAGTCAAAAGTGTTCATTACGATAGTACAAATAATCTATGCTTCTAATTGTGTATCCATCCCCAACAAATCAGCAGGTGAGTTATTACTGTAAGTAGATAAAAACCTGCTACAGCAGTATATCTTTCCCCACAACCAAATCTTAACATGTCAACCCACCAAACTCCGTGTCTAAACAAACACATTTATGTTTGAATTAAGATGAGCATACATGTTCATACTAACACTGCAGAAGCAGTACATGTACGTAAACAAAATAAAAATACAAAAATTTGACAAAGTTAACACTAATAGCTTTAGTTAGTGTTCCCTTTTCTTTGATATTTATTGCTTACTGCTCTCACACGGTTTCTTACCTTGGCAAGAATGTTGTTGTATCTTCAGATGAGGTGTGTTTTAAATTACTTTGAACTGAATGTTTAATGCTCTACATGCAGTCTATGACACCTCTAAATTGTCAAATAATCATTAGCTCAATGAATGACAAGGATTAACCAGAAGGAAGGTCTGAAGAGCCTATTGTGTCAATCAGTCCAATAATTCAGTCTGTTGATGTATGCTAAGCTTCACGGGGGCAAACAGAACATCAGCATAGTGTAGCATGGGAATAAAAAGCAATACAGTCATTGCAGAATGCATTAAATAGAAAAGTATTTTTCCCATAAAAACTTCTCCTGTTGTTTTTTTGCACACACAAATACTTCAGATACTGAAACTAATTACAATATCAGACAACTTGACTAAATACAGAAAAATAGCATTTAAATTATGATTTCATTTGTAGTGAAAAGAGAAAAATACCAGCCAATACACATTACATTAACAATGAAATATGAAAGTTTGACCAAAAAACTCAAAAGAATTTAAAGTGGCAGGACTTTTTCACAGCACCATATTTTGTAGCAGTGGTGCCTCTGTGCAGTAGGATATATTTCAATGATGATGATCATGTAGCACAAAGTTTTGATTTCTCTAAAAACTCTAAGTTAGTTTCAGTTTGGCTGGAAATCAAACCAGAACCAGGTGGCTTTAAAACACAGGCAAGATCCAAGATAATAGAAAAGTATGACAGGGATATTAAGCAGGTAGGAAACAGTTTTGAACAACATGACTCAGAGTCTCTGGGTGGAAAAATTTTTAACTTTGAATCTTTTTCCTGCACTCTGTTTTCTTTAGTGGCCAGATACATTTGTTTGGGGTGGATTAACATATTAAATTTAACTAACTTTGTTTTTGTTTAGCCCTTACATCTCATTATGTTATGTTCTTCATTTATAAGATTAAAAAGATTCCTCTTTAGCATAGTCAATAACAAAATATTATTTTAATTACCGGTAATGTTATTACAACCAAAATATTAAGTGATTCTCAAGATATTCATGATTATTACGAGCTGAGTGCACAATTATCCTGAATAATTGTTCATTCCAGCAAGTAAATTGATTATTAGTTTATCTAACCTACAAGGTATTTTGGTATCTTTTTCAATACTGTGCACTGGTGCTGCACAAAATCCTCCTCACAGTCATAATTAAACACCAAAACACCAAACGTAGCTGTGTGCACCTTGTTCAATCCTCTCCTGGTGGCAAAAAAAGCCTCATTAACTCCTCTGTCTTTGCTGACATTTTGTTATCGCACAGTGACAGCCACACACAGATAAACACATGCATTAAATATTCACAAAACTGTTTATATTGGCAGAGAGACAGCCGGGAAACACACTAAACACACACACTACACACACTTACGAGGACACACACGTGAACACAGATCCCCAGGCAGCAATTAGTTGGGCCTCATAAGAGTTCCCTCCCTCATCTCACTGAGCTGTAGGTGCAAATTAAATTTGTCTTAGAGGGCTGTCACTGGTCTCTCAACATACATGAACATGTCAGGGTCACACGGAGACAAAGGCAGGTGCTCTCACACTCATATACAGACTCCACAAGCCAAATACAATTACAGATTTTTTTCCTTCTTGTTAGTTTAGCATAGTTACTGAGATCTCCTCCAAATTTTGCTGTAAAGAAAGGCTTATCCAAGCAATATACGCAAGTGACCAAGAAACTAAAGCTAATCTGGATCCACAGTAAAGTTTTACATTTTGTTCGAAAACATGTCTTTGTCCTTAGAAAATAAATGTAATATGAACAACAGGTGCAAATACAGAGAACAGTTTTAGTTTGTCCAGGGCAGGATAAGGACGTGGATCATTAAGATTATGAACTAATCAGGACTCAAGTCTATAAAAACAACCTCATAGAGGATTAGTGAAACATGTCAATGTTTGATTTACTCATAATCATCCATCCATCCATTTTTTATTTCTTCTTCATCTTTGCAAGTTGCATAGCTGGTGATTTCCTCCATCAGTCAATAGGTGAGAGTCAGGGTGTACCTGAAGAGGTAGCACCATAATCCCTCCAAATATTTTGCTTAAGTTATTGAAGAAGAAACTTGTATTAGTATACCAGACTTTGACCTTTCCTTCATAAAGTGAGTCATTCGTTGTCAACCATTTATTCAAGAACAGGCTGAAGAATTAATTGGGTCAGGCCGGAAACCCACACATTCCTAGAAGAACCTGAACTTTCTCCAGGTTCTTGTAGGGAATCTGAGATTTTCCAAGGAGTTCTTACCAGCTGATCAAAAGTTCGTACTCCCAGGCCTCTTCCCAGTTTTACATGACAAGAGCAACTCCAAGAAGTGGCGCCCAATCAAAAGCCCAAACTCCAAACTATCCCAAGTGACCCTTCTTTTGCAGATGACAAGAAGGTCTCCTCCAAGTTTCCCCTGGTTAATATATTTTTAGAAGCTACATCTGAGACAAAACAACATCAGTGATTCTAAGACACCATTTCCTGAACTCTCACTCTGAAGCTTCTGTAATGCATTGGTGTGTCAAAAATCATGTTTTGCACAGGTCCAAATGTGAATCAAACATTGTGAAATATCATCTCTTTCTGCATCTATAAAGAATCTGCACGGTCTAAAATACACTGCACATTTTGTAATATGCATGTTGTGAAATTGGGTGTAAATTTTAGAATGTGATCCTAGGTCAGATTAAAGTTTTGTGAAGACTGACCTATCTTTGCTTTGTGATCAGTAGACCATTTTGGGCTGAGTGTCCAAAGCAGCATAGACAGCCTATACATTTCTTGTTGACTCCTTTCTTTAGTTAGATTATAGTAGTATTTTTTAAATCTCTTCATTGGTGATTTATTGATAAAATAAGAAAAAGAAAGTAGAAATAAACTACCACCTCAAACCTCCCATCATGTTTAGGTTCAATTTCACTGGTTTAATTACTGTGTGACCAGCAGAATCAAGAAATCACTCAAACAAAACGTAAACACAACATGAAGTAGACTAAAACCACAGAAAAAAGCAACACACCGTTGCCCAGTCCCAAAATATTTCAAGTCTGGACATAATTGTGGTTAATACGATGGGGTGAACTTTAATAGGCCGTTAAATTCTGCAGAGAGGAATGGCCCAAAATTTCTCCACTGTAATACAAAAGACTTGCAGCAGTTATTGCAAACATTTACTTGTAGTCGTTGCTACCAGCAATTACCTTTTTGACTTAAGATCTGTTTGGTTTGGATGACCTTTTTGCTTAGTAAGTTAAATCAGAATTAGAAAACCACTTTCTACAGACAGATTTTTGTAAAGTTATAACATTTGTTTGATCATTAAGAGAATGGAAGTTTAACCAAAAGGCTAAAACGAAAAACATCTCTAAAAGATTAGATACCTTTCTCAATATGTTCTCATCTTCATTTTGCTTTCCTCTCACTGTAGTGTGCCGAGTAAATTTGCACTGCTGGATCCAGAGTGCATAGTGAACATCCCTGCAGCATGTAATTTCTTTAAGTTTTTAAAACAAATTAATCACCTTGTCCTGTCAGTGATTCAGCCAAATGCGCAGTGAGGCCATGCCATAACACCCTCACATGAATCAAAGCACAAGTGGTTCTGAGTGACTAAATGGCAAAATGACAATGTACTCTGACACCTAAATGAATGACACTTTGCTGCTAATGAATGACAAGGCTAATTGCAGGAACGGCTTGTTGCTCTTTGGTTTAGATAAATACTCCAACAAGAGGAGTGCTTTAATTATCTCCAGCGTGTTTGTGCCGGAACACCGTCGCCGCTGCTTCACTGGAGATGCCTGCTGAACGAGACAAGCTAATTAAGAGCGATTTCCCCGCTCCCCACTCATTAATAACACAACAGCAATTAAGAGGAGCTAGCGGAACATGGTGCATTGGGTGCTAACAAGATTAGCCTCATGGAGCATTGAGTTTACGATGAATAAAGACACACACACGCACACACATATACACAAAGGAGGAGATGGGAAGGAGATTCATCTGGGAGAGAAATTTATTAAAAGGTGTTACAGGGAAGAAGAGACATGATGAGGATACAAGAAACTGAGAAGATAGTGAAGAGAAATGAGACTATAATTGGACAAGAGGAACAGGCTGAAGAATGACCGAAAGCAAACGAAGTTAAATGGGAAAAGAAGGATGTGGGAAGTGCAAACTAGAAAACAGAATATGATGGAAGACCAAATGTAAAAATGCAAAGAAAAAAAACTGTCCTTCTGATCCAAGCTCTTTTTTCATTTTTCTGTATTTTTCTTCTCATCGCTGAGTGGCCTTTAAATGAACTCTTGCACAAAGGACACTCAGGTTTCTGAGGGCACAGAATAATAAAAGAAGCTAGGAGGAGACTATCCAACTCTGACAGTAACATGGTTTAATGAGAAAACTGACAGTGATAATAAATTCAGAAGCTAAAACAAAAAAAAACAAGTGGGTAAATATCACACTCAGGCACAAGTCTGGTGATATAACTAAGATGAAAAAATCAAGAAACCAATTAAACCAAACACAATGACTCACATGGTCAAGAGGAAAATACTTTTCTTTGCAAAGTTATATTGAAAAGTAAATTTGACCTTAGAGATTGAAGAAGAGGTTAAGCTCCTCGGTGGCAAGGCCCCGGGGGTGGATGAGATCCGCCCGGAGTTCCTTAAGGCTCTGGATGTTGTAGGGTTGTGTTGGTTGACGCAACTCTGCAATATCGCATGGACATCGGGGGCAGTTCCCCTGGATTGGCAGACTGGGGTGGTGGTCCCCCTGTTCAAAAAGGGGGACCGGAGGTTGTGCTCCAATTATAGAGGGGTCACACTCTTAAGCCTGGCAAGGTCTATTCAGGGGTCCTGGAGAGGAGGGTCCGTCGGATAGTCGAACCTCGGATTCAGGAAGAGCAGTGTGGTTTTCGTCCTGGTCGTGGAACACTGGACCAGCTCTACACCCTCGGCAGGGTCCTGGAGGGTGCATGGGAGTTCGCCCAACCAGTCTACATGTGTTTTGTGGACTTGGAGAAGGCGTTCGACCGTGTCCCTCGGGGAGCCCTGTGGGGGGTTCTCTGGGAGTATGGGGTACCGGGCCCTTTGATACGGGCTGTCAGGTCCCTGTATGACCGGTGTCAGAGTCTGGTCCGCATTGCCGGCAGTAAGTCGGGCTCGTTTCCGGTGAGAGTTGGACTCCGCCAGGGCTGCCCTTTGTCACCGATTCTGTTCATCACTTTTATGGACAGAATTTCTAGGCGCAGCCAAGGTGTTGAGGGGATCCGATTTGGTGGCCTTAGGATCTCATCTCTGCTTTTCGCAGACGATGTGGTCCTTTTGGCTTCATCAGATCGTGATCTGCAGCTCTCGCTGGAGCGGTTCGCAGCCGAGTGTGAAGCGGCCGGGATGGGGATCAGTGCCTCCAAATCCGAGGCCATGGTCTTGAGCCGGAAAAGGGTAGAGTGCCTTCTCCGGGTCAGGGGGGGTGTCCTGCCCCAAGTGGAGGAGTTTAAGTATCTCGGAATCTTGTTCACGAATGGGGGAAGAAGGGAGCGGGAGATCGACAGGCGGATTGGCGCAGCGTCTGCTGTCAAGCGGGCGCTGTACCGGTCCGTCGTGGTGAAGAGAGAGCTGAGCCAAAAAGCGAAGCTCTCGATTTACCGGTCGATCTACGTTCCCACCCTCATCTATGGTCATGAGCTTTGGGTCATGACCGAAAGAACGAGATCGCGGATACAAGCGGCCGAAATGGGTTTTCTCCGTAGGGTGGCTGGGCTCTCCCTTAGAGATAGGGTGAGAAGCTCAGTCATCCGGGAGGGACTCAGAGTAGAGCCGCTGCTCCTTCACATCGAGAGGAGCCAGTTGAGGTGGCTCGGGCATCTGGTCAGGATGCCTCCTGGACGCCTCCCTGGTGAGGTGTTCCGGGCACGTCCCACCGGGAGGAGGCCCCGGGGAAGACCCAGGACACGCTGGAGAGACTATGTCTCTCGGCTGGCCTGGGAACGCCTCGGGATTCCCCCGGAAGAGCTGGAAGAAGTGGCCGGGGAGAGGGAAGTCTGGGCCTCCCTTCTGAAGCTGCTACCCCCGCGACCCGACCTCGGATAAGCGGAGGAAGATGGATGGATGGATGGATGGATGGATGGTTAAACATCTTTCCAGTTTCAAGGTTTAGTTACTGTTAGATTACCTGACAAGAACAATATTCAGCCTTTTAGTATGTTAGCATAAAATTACTTTTTTGGCATCTTAAGAAAAAATGCAAGGTTCTTAATCTTCTTAATGTCGTAAAGATATCATTGGATCATCAGATTTGAAAACTTCTATTAATCCTTTCACCCTGTAATTTTAACTGTAGAAAAGAATTTACTGGTTACATTCTATACAGCACAGGAAGAACGTTTTAATATCTTTTAGCCCGTTGTAATGTCTTTAAGGTCCTAATCAAGGCACTTCCAAAAAAAAATGTTTCCATCATTCTAAGCATGTGGCACACCTGTAGAGGGTGGTGAAACTTTTGAACCTTTTGATCCAGGGATGTGTTTTTGTAACCTGTCACTTGCACAAAGGTGCAAACATAACCTGGTGTATGCAATGTGTCTTTACTAAAGGCATAAATGTTTCACAATGAGCAGATTTTGCTTTAACACACTAAACAACCTGAAGAGTTGTAGCAGCACAGACGGATCACAAAGGTCCACCATTGTTTTGTTATGCTGTGTACATTGTGAAAAGTGTGACTGAATGCACAAGCAGAAAATGACATGACCAACTTGATTCATATTGTGTTTCTTAAAAGTTTCGATATGGAGTTAATTGTCAAATCTTTACACTTTACTGTGCTAGCATTTTCACGTAAAGAGGTCAAAGGTCTTACGGGATTAAACACGTTATAGTCTGTTACCTTTGTCTACAATGAATGAAAACCTTTTAATGGGTTTCTGTCAAAATTGCTTGTTTGTTGGCCTGTAAACATTCCTGACATTTATAGAATTACACAGTACTACAGTTCTATGAAGCATTAATATCTTCTTTCAGAGTAACAACTGATTATCTGAGTATGTCAGCCATCTTGGCTCAGGGTTAGTCCTGTGAAATGTTGGCTTTAGGTCAAGACAATATTTGCACTGTTGTCTTGGCTTGCTTTGCATCTGGCATTGCCAGTTTTGCTTTTATTGTGTTAAACTCTATTGCACCTGATTTAAATTGTACATTTACTAACATTTTTCAGTCTCACCACAAGTTTTTTTTGATTGGTTCAAAAGGAAAGGGGTACAAATGGATATTGTTGTATGTCACTTTGTTAATAAGACATACAACAATGTATTTCTATTCTGAGAAATGTTTTTCAGAATAGAAAATATCAAAACTGGTTAATATTGAATATAGAAGAGTGAACTTTGCTTTCATGTTCAGCATAAATCATGTCTGTTATCTGTCTTCACATGTAAGAAATTGCACCATTAAAAATAACTGACTATGTCAAAGATTAATCCTATCAGTGAAAAAAACATTTCTATAAGTTGAAGGACAGAAAGACAGTCATTTCAAATTAAAAAGAAGTGCTGCGCATTCATAAACTAGCAACCATATCTAATGGAAAGCTGTGACATCTTCTGAACAGTTGAACAGAACAGAAAAACATCAGGACCAAGGGTATATTCAGAAATCTATGATGTTCCTTTTAAAAGCTGCAGAATACTGTATCTATAGAGAACAGCTTCCAAGGCAGCGTGAGCTGAATCTGTGTGGGTCCCTGGCTGCATAAAGAATGTCAGTCACGGTAACTTTTCGTGCTGCATGCATGGAGCTCTTGACATGAGACTCAATCAGCAGCACTAAAGCCTGCCTCTGCCTCCTGTGCCTCTGCCACCCTGCTTTGGAGTAGACTAATCTCCACTGCAGGATGTAGAGGAGCCATTTGATATTGTCTTCCCCGGTGTTTTTCATTATCACAGTCTTACTGCTGCTCGCCGGTGGCATTACCTCGACATTAATGGGCTTGACGGGCCGAGAATCACCACACAATCCTGTCACAACCTCCCATCTCTGCTTTAACTCCCGCTCGCATTTCAAAGCCTCTCTGCTCCTTCTTATCTTTCATCTTCTTTTTTTCTTGCTTTGAGGTGGATCTGCAACAGCATCGTGAACAACATTTCTGGGATTTTTCTTCTGTTTTTTTTAGTTAGGTTTCCTGGCAGAATAGAAAAGGCTGACATTAGAATATGAGGAGCTGGTGACATAGACATAATAACACATAGTTGCTTTGAAGGATTGGAAATTAACAATTGCATGATATGCAAATGTTAAGGAGCTAGTGAAATTACCTTTACGAAGGACTTTTTGAGTCATAAACAGATATTTTTCCTGCAAATGACAGCCCAAAGAAGCATGGTTTCTTCTGCATTTGCAGATATAACCGTTTTAATTGCTGTTTGATTGCTATTGATCACTTTACTTCAAGCAGCTCAAATTTTTACTCTGTCTGTGATGTTGTGAAAAAATAGGACACTCCCTATTCAGCTATTATTAAATGTTCAAATATTGATGCTTTTATTCACCTCCGGAGAAGAAACTGACTTAATTGCACTTAAAGCAAAAGTGTTAACATTATTTTACTCCCTAAGCAACAGATTTCACATAAAATGCATTTTATGTGAAATGTTAGGAAACTGCAATCTTAATAGTAAGTGCTGAAATGTCGCCTCACTTTTGCTGCGAGATATTTGGGGGGGGTTCTTGTTTAAATATCCTGTTTTAAGTCACTCCAGAGCATTTTAGAGCGATGGAGATGACGGCTTGGACTTGGCCCATGAATTTCCATTTGTGAATTCTCAGCCAGCCCTCGGTGGATTTATTGGTATGTTTTCAATCATCATCATGTTGCAGGGTCCAGCTTTGGTTTCTTTTTTTAGAACCAATGTGTCACATTTTCTTTCCTATGATACTCTGTATAATTAATAGAACACATTACATTATTTTGGCCAGGTCCTGCTGTTCTGGTGTCCAAATAATTCAGTTTTCAGACTAATTTATCCAAAGAACATTATTCCAGCAGCATTCTCACAAACTTCAGTCTGACCTTCAGCCGGGTTTCCTCTTTGCAAATGTTTCCTGTTAAAAATTAAACTTGTACAGTTTGTTTCTGATTGCAGAGTCACCTGATATACTGTAGGTCATGTGAGGACAGCATAGGAGACTTTCACTTTTAGCATCTTGCAATCCACTTTTAGGGTGAAGTTGATTTAAAGGCAACACCTGGGCATGTTGACAGTTTGCTTCACTTGTATTTCGAAACATCTAATAATACTCCTTTCATAGACATGTGATGTGGAATGCTGATTTGTGATTCTTTCCATTTCAAGTAGGATTAAAAGTGGGTGAGTCTTAATTAATTCTTTATCAGAAAATACTTTTTTTTTTACTTCAGTACAAGGTCTTTTCTACATCCTTTTAATTTTTTGTGCATGATTTTTAGTATTGTTCAAATTTGTATTAAATATCTATGTTTCCAGGAACTACAAAAGCAAACAAGCCTTCAATGAGAGTTTATATTTTTCACGATTACAGGTGGTTGGTACAACTGATGCGTCTTTGCAGAAAACTTCTTTTTTCATCAAATTACATCTGGAAATTCTATGAATTTTCTCTTGTGCACTCACACTACAATTGTTTCATTTTAATAAAATTTTTTGTGTTTTAATTGAGTGTTCATTGTACGTTTTATCTTTTTAATAAGCTTTCTGTGATTGTTAGGGGGAGTAACAGAATAAAAACCATAGTTTTATTTTAAAAGAAAGGTTCATTATTTTATAACTGCAGAACACCAATAAGCCAAAACTGTTCAGCCTTTAGTCTTTCCTTTAATATTCAAAGAATTATTATTATTATTATTATTTCATTTTGGGGCAAAGCCACTTTGAATTAAAGGCTGTCTTACAAAAAGGAAATCTTTTTAGATGCCATACTCAGTATCCCAACAGCCTTAAAACCTACAGAAATCTGCCAGCAAATCAGCAGACAAGGCATTCATAAGTTCCCCAATGACCAAAACGAGCAAAATGAAAGAATGAGACTCACAAACACATTTCAGCATACAATTTAGGATAACCGTGACATAAGCTTCAGAATATTTCAGAAAACTGGGATGCAGGATGTTTTTTAACGCAAAGATTTCAGGCATTAAGCGATATGTGCCTGCAGTGGAACATGTCAGCCGTTCAGCACACAAAGCTTCACACAGCAGGACCAACATCTCTCTCCCTCATGATCCACAGTCAACAGCAGCAGCCAGCCTTTTCTCCCCTGCTTTTGGTATTGATATTTGCTAACAGCCAAAATTACTTTTTGGAAAGCATCATCTGGGATGTTATATAAAATAATAACTGCTGGATCAACTTTACCTTGTGTTTTATTACATCTTAAAATGAAAGTAAGAAAATGGAAACTTTTTTTTTTTCTTACATCTCCTCAGGTCACCGGCTGGAATCAGAGAGGAGACAATCTGCCTTCTTTTTTGTGCTTCATCGTGGATTACAATCTCAATCTTTTGTGCTGTGTTATGTTATTTTATACAGTTCTTCCCAGTATAAGAGCCGTTTAGTAAAAATAACAAATCCAACACATTTTACTGCCATACATCAATTTGCACCAGCAGAAAAGCTGTAATTGACTGAGGAACTATGTTTGCTTCTGAAAATGCACATCTCCTGGTATCGCCACAGAAACCTCTGTTAACAGCATGCTTCTGTGTATGGAAAGTGGGTGTATTTGTGTACCAATAGATTGAGAGAAAGCTTTTAATTTTTTTATTTTTTTATTTTATAAAACATTGTAAAGCAGGGAGCATATTTCCAGTGAAGGTTATAGTTTCTCCCTCCTGATGAGGACATTTTTTTGCCAGTGGTTGTGAGATAAACACCTCTTCAGTCTGATAATTTGTCATTTTTTCGCTGCATATTGCCATAAAATAAAGAAACAAATTCTACATATAATTTTCATTAAAATCTACCTTTATCAATATTCCTGGTAATATTTTTCTAATGAATCACCTGAACATATAAATGGCTATTTATACTAATACCTTGTTGGATGTGCTTTCATAGGTAATGTTTTTTATATACGACATTATAGGATACAAAGGACTAATTAAATTAAATGGCAGTTTCTCATCTCGTCTGCAGTTTAGAAAAAGTGTTTCTGGACTAACACTTCCACCTAGCGGTTGATTAGTGCAAATACAACTGGTTTCAATCTGTCAGCAGCCAAAAATCCATGGGGTTAGAACTGTTTAATCTACTTGGTAGCCAGATGATATGATTTAAATTGTTGAATGCACAAAAACACAATACCATTTTTTTAAACTAGAGTAAAAATAAGAAGTATATCAAGAGAAACATTAAATGCAAATCTAACTAAAAACCTGACATGATAGAAATTAACTGACTAAAACAACATTTGACCTTTGTGGGTAAGTTGTTCTAACCAGTGGTAAATAACATCTAGGGCCTTCCTTTAAGTCTATTTTCTACCCATAAGGGTCCATCCATCCATCCATTTTCTGTTCACCCTTGTCCCTAATGGGGTCGGGAGGGTTGCTGGTGCCTATCTCCAGCTACGTTCCGGGCGGGAGGCGGGGTCACCCTGGACAGGTCGCCAGTCTGTCGCAGGGCAACACAAAGACATACAGGACAAACAACCATGCACACACACACTCACACCTAGGGAGAATTTAGATAGACCAATTAACCTAACAGTCATGTTTTTGGACTGTGGGAGGAAGCCGGAGTACCCGGAGAGAACCCACGCATGCACAGGGAGAACATGCAAACTCCATGCAGAAAGACCCCGGCCGGGAATCGAACCCAGGACCTTCTTGCTGCAAGGCAACAGTGCTACCAACTGCGCCACTGAGCAGCCATAAGGGTAATGTATGTAAATGGCGGGTGAGTGGAAACCAGTACAATGATTAATCCATGCTGTAAAATGGTCCTGCTGTTTCCTGGTGTTTATCAGAACAACATTTTGGATAAACTGCAGCTGTCTGGTTAACCCTCAGATACCTCTACAATAATCAAACACACTAAAAATTAAATCATGCACCAGTTGTTTTATTATGAGCGTGTGAACGTGTGTGTGAATGGGTAAATGAATGTAGTGCAAAACTCTTTGGAGTTCTCTGGACTAAATAAAACACTGTACAAGTACAGGCCATTTAACATTTTTGGGTGTATTGGTAAGGAACCTTTTATGCTAGCAATGTTTTAAGATAGCAGAGACTGAGTTAGTTAGGTATGATCCAATGAGAATACCTAGGTTTTTGTGCATGCTTGATTTTGTTTTCCATTGTCTTTATTATATTTCAATAAATAAGCAAAAACATTTTTATCAATGCTACCTAATGCAGCCTTAAGGATTTTGGAGCAATTATAATTAGAAAGTCAGCAAAGACAATTAATTTAGTCTTAAAGCCATGAAATGAAGAAAATTTCCAAAGTACATTTATTGTAATGTAAGTACCAGGAACTAAAACAGTATTAGTCAACAAAAATAAAGCAATCTGCTACATAAAATATACGTAAATAAGACTAATTTGGAATTAGTGGGGTTAGTCCATTGAGAATAATTAATAACCGTTTTCAATACATTAAATTTCAACATTTACTTTGAAAATCTTCCAAAACAAAGTGACAACTTGTGCTTTTAAGTGCTGTTAGTTTACTGGTGCTCTTTGAGGAAACTTCTCATGAAGTCTGCAAGGGCTGCAGTGTCCTCCAGAGTTACAGCGTTGTACAAGGACGCACGCATTCCTCCCACTGACCTGCAGGGGGAGACAAACACTCCTGTTCATGTCTACAAAAAAGTCCCTTAGTCTTTCAGTTAGAGCAGGATGGTAAAATGTAAACGTGAAACAATACGAGGTGCAATACAGACCTGTGTCCTTTCAGTGAAATCATTCCACGCTTGGCTGCACCCTCCAGAAACAACTTCTCCAAAGACTCATCTCCTTCTTTCTTCCCAACACGAAAAGGCACGTTCATGCGGCTCCGACACGCAGCGTCCACAGGACATCTGACCCAGTGGATGACCACACAAATAGTGAGGCTTTATTCTTTGTTACAGAACTATTAGTATTATCTGAGGGTCAACTATATTGGCTATGTGAATAACTAAATTGGAAGTATGAGTTATTACTCTGAAGGCAATTTAGATTGATCGATAGCCTAAAGTTAAAAAATAAAATTGGTCAACTTATTTAGATGTAGTATTTCCAAAGATGGTAAAAGGAAACTTTACCCTCTTTCAAATCTAGGGCTTTTGTCATCTGGACATAAAACGTCCCGGTCTTTGACAGATTTGGGTCAAGTTTAAGTTGGAGAGATGACCTGACTTTTGACCCATGAACACTTTTCATAGTCTACTCAATGAGTGTAAAGTGATCCAATTCTGTCTCCAACAAAGGCCCATACCATCACTACTGGTGAAGTGTTTGTGCTGATTTGCTATTTTTGGTTTTCTCCCAAAATAGCGCAGTACATTATGACCAAACATCTCCACTTGTGCAAACTGTGCAAAAACCTGGGAGCATGTGGGTGCTTTTTCTCTCTTAAATCACATGGAACCAAAAGAAAAGTACTTCGAAACCTGTCAGCAGAGTTATTGTAGAGTAATGGGTTGTGTCCGAGACCAGTGAAGTGAAACTTCTGTGCTAAATTTTACAACAGTTTAACAAGTTCACTCTGAAAGCATTAGCCTCGTCTCTTCCGGGGGGTTTTGCAACACGTAGTATTTTAAGTTACTTTTCTGAAGCTTTAGTACTCACACATAAAAACCATTTGAAGAGTTGATGATGTCATAAATCATGGAGGACTTCTGCTTGTTGAGTGTTTCCATGGCAGCGCTACCTCCGTTATTCTTGATCCACTCCAGAACCAGACCCATGATGTAGATGCTGAAGCCAATAAACAGGATTTGACACAAATAAAAAAAACAATCTACTCTTGCTCTTCTGTTTATTGACAAAATGCTAAACATCTTAAGACAAAAAGAGTGAACGTAAATCTCTCTCTCACTCCATCTGCATTGTTCTCAATAAAGGTTTCTGACTGTGCAGCAAAAACATTTTGGTTAGCTCTCTTTTGTTTTAAGTGAGCTTCAGCTAAACTTGTGAGCTAATCTGTGTGAATGATACGTCCTCATGCCGTAAACAGAAAAGTATGTACCTAAAACATGGAGGAGTGTTGTAGAGGGAGTTCATGTCAGCCTGCACCTTGTAGTCCAGCACAATGGGGCACTCCTTCAGGGCGTGGCCCAGCAGGTCTTCTCGCACGATGACCACTGTAACGCCGGCGCAACCTACGTTCTTCTGGGCGCCGGCAAAAATGAGCCCAAACTACACATTGCCAGTATGAGGAAGGTGTGTTAGATCACAACCACTTGAAACATGAGAAATGTTTTCATCAATGTCTAAGAGGCGAGTGCGGAAAGGGAGAAACAAGTAAAATTATTTTGCTGTCACCTTTGATACATCTACGGGCCGTGACAGGAAGTTGGAGGACATGTCGCTGACAAGGACCACACCGTTGGTTTCAGGCGTGAAGTTGTACTCCACACCGTGGACCGTCTCGTTGCAGCAGTAGTGCACGTACGATGCGGATGGGTTCAGGGTCCAGCTGCTGGGGTCGGGAATTTCTGGAAGAAGCACAAAGAAAACAAAATGAAAGCTAAATTAATAATTATTCAAAGTAGAGGCTTAATTCTTTAAATACTAATAGAGTAAATAAATGTGTCAAAAGTGAAATGTAATATTTAATAAATAAAAATAAACTAAAGCAAAAATGGTCCAAAAAGGAAATGTGAATATCCCAAACTCCAGGTGTATATATGATTTACTTCAATAAAATTGATCAAATATAAAATTTGGTTCAGCTAATCTTTTTCCATCTTATGAAACTTTGACCACTGTGTTCTACAAATATGTAACTATTCTTATTCCAGACTCTTGGCTTTTCTTTCAGTTTCTATATCAACTTTGTTAAAATGTTATATTAATCCATAAAGTGCCCACAAGTCATTTTTAAACTATTTTCTAGAATTTCTACATGATTTTTAACTTATCGAGTTGAGCATCAATGTTTTATTTGGAGAACTCTGGCTGACTCCTGTTATATTGCTATATTTGTAAAATAAATAAATTTCACAATGAGAAAGATTATACACACAGTTCTTTTAAAAACTTTGCAGAATAAACAAATTTTAAGTCATTAAAATAATCTTGTTTATTCATCTTCATTACTTTTTTAAATGACGTCTTAGGTATTATTTAATGTTTCTCAGTTTTTTCCTTTCATACATCTTGCTTTTTTGTATCCTGATCAACTGAATCTGACTATATCATGTTAGAAATTAGGTTAAATTACACTATGTGTAAGCAAATCTGATTAAATGACTGGATTGTGCCAGAATGAATTAGAAAAACTCAATTTGGACTGAATTGGACTCGGCATAACTTTGTAAAGCGCCCCTTCATACCTTTTTTTAAATTAATTAAATATTTATTTCATTAATTAAATATTTATTTAATTCAGTTTAAATTAATATTTCTGCTGACATAATGATGATTCAAAAGTACTTTTAAGGTTTCCAAGTACTACTGTACAAAAAGTCCCTGTGAGAACTCAAAAGAGACACAACCATGTTGAACAAGCAGCTTCATTCCAGAGTCTTTCACTGGTAGTTGGGTCTATTGATGATTACGCAATATGCTGGAAAAGCTGCCAGATTCTTCTGAGGCTCTTTCCGGATGCAGCCTGAATCACAATGACCCACTTCTAAGATCTGGAGATATTCTTTTAAACTACTTTTTCTTTTGGAAAAAAAATCAACTTCTGTGCTCAGATGACGACATCATGAAACATTGCCATGCACACGTACTCGTGTAACTGTCCAGTTTCGGGTGGATGATGTTGACTTTGCCATATTTCTCTGCTTCTTTTGCAGCTTTAGCTGACCACGTGCCGGTCACCAGGTAGTCGGCGCACCTGTCCTCTTTTAGACCTATCAGGTTGAGGGGAACGCCACTGAACTGTCCAGAGCCCCCGCCCTGCAGAAACAACACCTTGTAGTTGTTTGGGATATCTCTGTGGAGACAGAAGTCACTGTGTTACGACGGCCAAGCCAAGCCAAGGTCAGGTTTACGCACAAACAAGCAGAAGCTCATGTTATACCGAAATGTAAAAAAATTTTTTTTTATAAATGATCACTATTACTATTACAGTATTATAATTTGTTTTACATATATATTTAAGATTGAATCCTAACATCATTTTTAAGTCAACATTCCACAGTTTTTCAGACTAAAATGTCCAGCGTTTGAAAATTTTTCGTGGAGAAAAAAAAATAAATCAGTACAAACTTAATGGATATTTGAACAAAAGGCAAGTTTTACAAACTGAAAAATGGAGGAATGGATGGACAGATCAATGGATGGAATACTAAAAATTTCACTTACAACAATTCTCGAAGCAGACTCTCTGACTTGTTGATGATTTTGTTGAAATCTGCTGATCGATGGCTCATCTCTGATTTAAGGAATAAAACGCAGCACGTTAAATATTCTTCTCAATAATATTCACACCAGATTCCAGACATATTCTGATCCCAAATCAGTTTCCCTACCCACCAAGAACACTGATCCCAAGGCCACCGTAGCTAAGAAGCTCCTTCTGAGCTTGAAGCAGCACCTGCAACACATCGCAGATAAAGCATCTCTTCATTACTAATATTGATCAGTGTTTCACAGATTTGAAAAATGTTTTGCAAGAATAACGTTTGAACAGCTGGAAAAACAGTTAAATGTAAATCTGTACTCAGGAGGTTTGGTATTTGTCAGAAAACAACCAGAATAGGTTGATTTCAATGAAACATGTTTGCCATGCGGTTAAAATTAATCTTTACTGTGGGAAATAATTTCCATTTGGCTAAAATAAATACCCTTAGCTTCAAAAATCAACAGGAATATAGCTAAAAGCAAATGTTAAAACTGATTTTATTATCCAACATAAATCTGAACAAAATTAACTCTTGTTTCTTATTGTTGTTGTTTTTTGTTTGTTTGTTTGTTTGCTTTTAGCTAAAGGAAATATAATGTATTGGTTATTTTTGTAGTTATTGGATTGGAATTTGAAATTATAGTTTTGACGCCATCATAGACACTACACTTTACAATCATTCAACATTTTGTGTTAAAAATAATGAGCTTATTGCAAACTTTACTTGCCGCTTTCCGTTAATCGAACATTTAAAGATTTTAATGATGCATGAATAAAAAATGTTCACCTGCAAATTTATGAGTGAGGGAAAATCTGAACCTGATGAAGGTAAATGACGGACCTACTCCAACACCTCATATTTTCCTTAATACTGGATTTGAAACAGTGCTCACCTGTTTCCTGATGACTTGGAGAGTCATTGTTTAACACTACTCACCAAATGTTTAATTTAGCAGAAATAAATTTATATCTTTAAAGCTATCCCTCCAAATAGTTACATGTAGATCTTTGTCTATCTCTATATCTAATCATCAAGATTAACGCCCAGCATTCAGATTTCTTTAACTTTATCTATTAATTCATCTGTCTTCACAGGTCTAGATCAATATACCTCTCTCTATAAATGTTTTTTTATATTTTAAACTAATCAGAAAACTGCAGTTGTTGGGTAAGTCTGTGCTGTGATTTCGTCTTCTGAACAAGCTGTTTTTTCTGCCATCTAGAGGTTGGATGTTATAACTGCAGGTGAAAGGCAATAGAAGAAGCGGGTTTCCACATGAATGAATGAAGGCTGATGCAACTCAGCAAGCAGTTTTCAGTCTGATGAGCTGCCACCATCTGCTAGGCTCTAAAACCAACAACCAGTTTTCACGCATAACTGCTCAACGAGACGGGAAAAATGACCCATTTCACATGGAAAAATGAAGTACCCTGAGTTAAGACACGCGATTTAAAGACGAGGTTAAACGCTGCAACATAAACAAAAAAAAACATTTGCAAGGGTGCATCAGCAAAATAAAATCATGTTTCAACACAGATAGTCAAAAAGATCTTTACGAACAAGGCAGAAATCTATGCAAACTAGCTTGGAATTTTTGGCAGATTTTCGAGACACATGCAAGCAAAGAAAACGAGCAGCTGCAAACTTACAGACTGAGGTAGTTTGGCAGGTCCAGCTCCAAAGTTGATGATTTGTTTCCCGTCCATGATGTAAAGAAGCTCCTTAGTGCAGATGAGGGATGTTGCTTCAGTTGGTCTTCGCGGTGCTGCGAGTTACGGAGCTTCGCCAGACTGTCACCGCTTGTGTAAAGTGAGGCGTTCAGGGGAATCTAGTAAAGTTCCAAACTGCATCTGCTCCTACAGCAGTCGTAAGAAATGTAAACCTGATGTATTTGTAGCAGTGTTTTTACAAAGATACATCCGCTTTAAACGTATGATTATATATGTTCTTAATCTTGTACATGCTAGCACTGAATTTCACAGAAGGTTTTGCAAGTTAAGCGCAAGAACAGTAAAAAAAAACAGACAGAACAAAAAGAAAAAAACAACTATTTAAAGTACGGTTAGTGAAATAAAGTAGAGTTGATCAAATAAAATCTGAACAAATTCTGATTTATATACTTGGCCGGTTTTTGTTGAGTCACTCTGAACTTTCAACATTCCCGAGCCAAATGAAGATCAGATGACACCTTTAATTTGTGGCGGGTGTACGATAAGCCGCAGTTGTGAAGTTAAACGAGTTCTTCTTGTAATAATCTTTTACATAATCTTAACGATCAGTTAAGAGACAAAAATCCAGTCTTGTGCAAAAACCATCTGGAAAGTGGACCACCCTGGAATTAACAAGTTGTATCAAACTAGTGATCAGTGGCGTGCAACACTTATCCTAAGAGAAGTTATTACACAAAAGTTATGTAAAGACGACCCTTTTCCATCTTTTGATAAAAACCCTTCACTACCTGTGTAATCAAACTAGAGCTGCTTTTAGATTTTTTTTTTCATTATTCTTAATACATTCAGCTCTTGTTTGTGCTATGAAGAGATTATTCAGAAGTCTTGCATGCAATACTGTTTAGTGTACAGTACAATGTAAAATAATTTTGCAGATTTCTATTCAGATCATCAAACTAATGTTAATATTAAAGATAAAGTAAATACAAAAAGAAGTTTCCAAACAATTATTTTATTTGTTAAGGGGAAATGCTATCCAAAGCATCCTGACTCTATGTGAAAAAGTAACTGACCTCTAATCCACATAAATGGCTGTGCCATAACTCCCATGAAGCAGTTGTGCAGTCAGTCACAACGGAGTGTTTCAATGCATGGATGGTCTATTTAAGGTCACACCACAAAAGCTGAATGGGACTATGTACAGGTTTTGACTAGGCCATGCTAAAAATGTTAATTTCGACCCATTTCTTGTATTCTGTCGTTTATTGTCCTGCTGCATGTCCTAAGTGCTTTTCAGGTGAATTTTACAAACTGAGAACCAGGTTTTCTACTTCAGGATTTTCTGGTAGAGACAGAATTCATAGGTCCTTCAGTTATGCCCATTTCTCCAGGTTCAGAAACTTCCATAATTTGAGTCAATCACACTTTCTCAATTGTCTTAACTCAAACATAATAGACAATGCTCAGGATTACAACAGTTATAAGAATTCAAGGTTCTAG
The DNA here is from genome assembly GCF_001444195.1 of Xiphophorus couchianus. Lineage (NCBI taxonomy): Eukaryota > Metazoa > Chordata > Actinopteri > Cyprinodontiformes > Poeciliidae > Xiphophorus > Xiphophorus couchianus. Next base: position 8,651,729 of record NC_040239.1, read on the forward strand.
GCTTCTAAATATATGGCTTCTCACCGTCTTACAGATTAAATGATGCTGAATCACGACATAAATTTCCTTCTAAAATTTTGAAAAAGTACTTGATATAAACATTAAAATAAATTCTAAATGAGGGTGTTCATGTCGTATAATGTTCAAGGAATGAAGTGCACATTTTCTGCTTGCCGATTGCTTTTTTTCTCGTTTTATACTTTATGTAAAAATATCACAATATCATCAGCGTAAAGCTGGAAAGGGAAGCATGGAAAATTCCCATTATGTATTGACTGACAATGATTTGTTATTGGAGAGGACCTTTGAGCAGTAAACAAGATATGGTAATCTTTCAGACATGTTCATTTGTATTGTACAAAAATGGAGGTTGTGTCACTTTGAATTATTTACATTTACATAAACCTTTTTACAATTTAGGAAACTTGAACACAGACGACTTTAAGGTGTTTTCTAACTGAGACTCGCTCTCAGATCTGCTGAAATGAAAAGAGAAAACTATGTGCAAGATGTTTTATTATTGATTTGACCTGGATTTCTAAAGGGAGATAACATGAACATGGCTGAATCTGAAATGTGTAAAAGACAAACCATCAGATTTCTGTAGTGTATTGCCCACTGTATGACACTAGGTAGTGCTGTGTGACTATAATAACAGTTAAAATTGTTTTCTGTGTGATTCAAATAGTAAAACTACATTTAAGAGAAAAAGACGATTGACGGATGACTTTTGATTTGCAATTTCATAAAAGTCAAACAACAGTTTATATAGTTCTTCTCTCAGTTGTATGATCAGAGATAAGTTCAGAGGCCAAAACGTTTTAAAATGACACTTTTGATGACTGTTTAAAATTTGACTACAACTGTCATTGGTATTTAGTAGTTACTCATTGTAGTGCTATAGATCTTGGTATTCAGGCATGGAGCCTTTCAGAGTTTAATATGTAACTTACTGTGGAAACTGAAACCTTAAGAAGAAGCTTTAAACTCCTTATGTTACCAAAATACCACATGTTTAAACCGCTGGACTTGAGTGACACAAAGTGTTAGAACTATGGAAACCATAACTTTTTATACTTGATATAGGAAATAGGCCTCTACCTTCCAATGACATTACACACACAAGTAAACACAGCAGTTTGACGTTTCAACACGATAATTTTCATACAGGCACTTCCCATCTATACCAAAACCCTCTTAGAATCAGCAGAGTTCATGTGAGTTCATGTTTTACTCACCTGTCTGTAGTAAAAATGTTTTATTCTCCCTCACACTTGTCTTTAGACAGAGACCTATGGTTGTTAAAGCATTCTATGCTCTATTTGGAAAAAATTATGTAATATTATAATATTAGTTTGGTGGAACTATATAAATTGTTGTTTCACTTTTTTGAAATTGCAAATCAAACATCAACCTTCAAACTACCTGGATCTTTCTCGATGCAAGAAAAACATGAGAAACCTTAGTGATTTCTCCAGTTCGTGAATCTCATGAGAGGCTATAAAGCAATTAACTCTTTCTGAACAGCAACATGACAAAGACGCTGATAGCATTTGAGTTGAAACCTGCAACCGAAAAGAAAGTTCTCATCTCCAGAGTTAACTTTGCCGTGCATAAGAAGGTATTTGCCTGCTTAAAGATCGTTTCTGTTGTTACTTTGTTGTCAAATTTGTTGTTTCAAATAAACTAATTCCAAAATCAGACAAAAACAACTTTAGTAAATATAAAAACGTTTTAAAAGATAAAATAAGCTATTCAAAGTTATTTAAACCAACCTCTCTCTATTATCCAAAAGGTAATTACCAATGGTTGGTAGCAATGAGTTATACTTACTTATATTATGGCTATATGAGTAAATTAAAAAGGTCTTATAATAGTATCATAATTTTATTTGGCTTAAGTAATATTATTTTGAAGTTACACAACACTTACCTTAGAACAATTTTTGGCCTCTCATCCTGACTGATCACATAACTGAGAGAAGAACGACTGAAATTGAAACATGCAGCAGAGATACACACCTACAAGCCACATTGTTCTAGTGTATTATTTTCTACCTGCTGAGTTTACCTTCCCTTTTAGAGTGCAAGTCAATTTGCAGCACAGTACATCTTGTCTTCTCACTAGAAGCAGTATGAACTGTTCAGACATACAGTACTTTACCAACTGTAGGTACTGGTGTCAAAAGTTTGATATTTTGAAAAGTGAGATGTGAAATTTGTTGTTCTAGTGCCTTAGTTTGTTGTTTTGAAAAGATTATATCTAGTTTGGTCAATTTGATTATTTTATCATTTGAAAATAACTGAATGTCCACAATTTTTAAATTTTCTGTCACTCATCAAAAGACTTTTATGATATTTATTCATAGACATTTAAGTATGAGTGTTCAATTTTTGCATGCAAGCACTCATTTAGAATTGGGTGATTTTAGTACTAACAAAGTGTTTAGTTCCCCATTCTGACGCTCCCCATATAACATAGAACAATGGCAGGAAAGGGATGTTCAAAGGGTTTTCTGAAACTATTCACTAAAAACATAAACCACTGGAGAAGTTCAAGTGAAATGACCCAGAATCTGATCTTTGTCAGGCATCGTTGTGTAAAAGGGAATTTCAGAGGAAGAATGTCCAAAGATTATCTAACGCCTGTTTGATTTAGGTTTCAACACAAAAAGACATTTAAAAAAATCTAGTGTTTTACCGATTTGTATGGGGCTGATGGATGGAAGTAAAACATGTCAGATTAAACTGAATTCAGTGTTGTTCCTTCTTGGTGGGAACATTTATTTCTTGCTCATGTTTCCTCTGTCAGCACTGCAGCAATATCCAGTCATACCGCAAATATTCCCCAGGTTTGCAGCTCAGTTTGTCTTTTGTCTGTCATAACATTTGTTTAGATGGTAAGGGAAGCTATGCACCTTGGATTCTTCAAAACACCAGAATAACTCAAAGGCCTCAAAGAACTGCTGTCTCAGCTCAGCAGTAGAGACTGATGTCTTTGGCAAACCACCACTCCCGTGGGTGATGTTCAGTAATGAATCTCCTTCAGCTGTTATGATATATAGATTTCCTTTTAAACTCACTTTGACATCACTGCAGGGGAGTTGTTGTGCTTCTCTTTATGTTTTTTTGTAAAAAAAAAAAAAAAATGGATAAAGACAAACTTACATAATTCTTTCAAAATTAATGTTCTGCTCTTGCATCATCCCTGATAGTTAATTATATTACTGTATTCAAGTAAATTTTGTTCACTACTTTGATCTGGATATACTGTACATTCAATGTTTTACTACTGAATGTGATTTGTTTTTAATTTGTCTGTTTGTTTTTTGCCCCAATCATCTTTTGGCAATACAAAGATGATTGGGGCAATGTGCGCGGAAAATGTGTGTCCTTCATTCAAGTACCCTAAAGACTTAAATTTTTTGGTCTACTTATGATGGCAGAATAATAGTCAGTACAGTATCGATCTTCTGGGTTTACTGATGCTCAACAAGCTTTCAATAAGCACTGGGGAGTTTAAGAGAGGCTAACTTATTCTCACTGAATGAGTTCTTGAATCAATGTTTCATACTGATGATGTGCAGCTGTTTTTCTTATTGCTTTTTAATCTTTTTTTGCATTTGCTCAAGCAGCGTCTTTCAATTCCCTTAAACCACCGCAAAAAGGACAGGCAACGAGTTGCTCCTCCTGAGAAAATCCCTTGACGGTGAAGGGATTAGGCATTGAATCTGGAAAGGTTTCTACCAGATAATTTTTCCTCTTAAACTGATTGTTGGATAGCTGTATGATGTTCTCAGGCAGAATGGCTCTGGATCGAAGAGCAGTGCTTCTGCCTGTTTGGTTCAGGATGGACAGGGTGCTGCTGATGTTTCTGGTGTCAGTCTGTGAGATGTCACAAAGTAGCGGTCTCCTCTCAGCCAAAGCAATCAATAGGTCTGACACCTGAGAAGAGAAGTACAGTATAAGACAGAAACCAAGTTTGACCATAAACTGGAAATCAGGTGTGTTTCAATCTGTAGGAAATGGCAAATCCTTTAATTTCTTTGAAAGAAGTTACATTTTTTATCTTGAAAGTATTTTTGATCAGTAGTTCTCAAGAATCTTTGAGGGTTTTCTGTCAATCTTGACTGAAAAAAAAAAAAACAAAAGACCACCACTACACCACCACACAAAAATGAACATCATTTTTTTTGTGCTGGTTACCTTGTATAGCTGAAAACACCCAAATAGGATCTACCAAGGGCCATTAGAAGGAAACCTTATCTGTCAGTGCATTATATGAATTTGAAATCTGCAAAATGTGATCATTACTCAAAAAACAGCAAAAGGGACTTGGTCACTTTACAGTTCAGATAACTGCTTTTGTTGCTTTCAAACGAACCTGGATGCAAAAGTTAGCAGAGGTCACAAACTGCTGGTCTCAAAGCTAAACATTACAGATAGCATAGACAGGAGCTCAGTTTTTGTTTGGTCAAAAACATTCATTTGAACAATCTCAAAATTGCATCTTATTTTAAGTAACACTTTTTACCTCGGTTACCTTAATCCCATAAAACTCTCTGCTTTCAGGATCGCCATCCTTGTATAGATCATCCATGACTCCTCAACAATCTCAAAACATGTAAAAAATATCAGGCTGTCCTTCAACAATTAAGTAAGACAGCTTCTTGCTGAGGAAAGCTAGAATTTATGAATACAGTAAGTTGAAATTTAAATGATCATAGCAACATGTGCTTTTTTGTTTTTCTTTCCCATAGAAAGCACACCTGACTAAATACGATTTCTTCCCAAACCAACAGAATTGGAGTTGTACAATTAAATTGAACTGAATAAAATTAGTCTAAGTAAACATTACAATCTATTAAAGTCATAAAAGCAAACTGTAGATGAAACAGAACACTTCATTTTGCTTTTTTATTATTCATATGTACACAGACATATTGCACAGGTTAATGATTTTAAGAGCATACAGTCAACACAAACAATCTTGGCTCTGATCAGGCTAAAACAAAATACCAGAAACTTTGTGTACTCTTACATAAGGATACATGTTTTGTGCGTTTGTTTTGTGCGTATTTGTTGAATTTAAATGTTTTCTTCTATTTACACACATATAAATACATACATAGCAATGTTACAAGCTGAAAAAAACAGCTTCAAGACACTCAAGCTCCTCCAGTTATCCCATAGATTAGGCTGGAGAACAGGACACTGCGGTGCAATGCTTTTATCAAACAGCTGATGTTGGTTTGCCTTAACATCTCGACTTCAGTGGAAACTGGATATTTATTACCATCCTAAACCCTAACAGTTTTAAGGACCAGAACCTCTCCAGCTCTCCGATTCCATCAACACACCTTGCACTATTTTCTCCTGCATTTACCATTAGATCTGACTGAAAATACATTAAAAAAAAGATTTTAGACTAAAAAAACATCTAGCTTCTGAGGTCCTAATGTTTTCTCAAACACAGAACTGAGAACAGTAAAACACAAGAGGAACTTTAACCTAAATTAATTTCTGGCTTTGACTACAGATTGTTTTGAAACCTTATCGAGGGCAAAATAAAATGCATAGTTGGATTGATCTGGTGTGTGAATGGTTTGCAGGAAGAGCAGCGGCAGGGACTGAGCGGTGTCCACATCGCGTTGATTTCCTCACACCCAACTTCCTCGTCGGCCATCTCTCGTTCTCGAGAGAAAAAGCCGGGGCTCTGAGCTGGGGAGGGGCGGCGGCTCAGCGACGCTCAGATGTTGAAGCTTTCCCCGCAGCCACACATGCCTTTGATGTTTGGGTTATTGAAGATAAATTCACTGGACAGCTTTGACTCTACAAAGTCCATCTCAGTTCCTAAAAGGGTGAGCTGAGCCTTCTTCTCAATAAACACTCTCACACCTGAAGGAAAACACAAAGAACCACTTTTTATTCAAACTAAATTATTCTGGACCTATAAACTTTTAGTTGTTTTTTCTTCAAAATACTAAAAATATTCAAATGACTTTTTTTTAAGCGTTTTTTAACATAGGTAAGTGTTTTCTAACATATTTTAGTCAACCTGAAGGGAGGAGCATCCATGCTGACCTTTTTGGTTTATTTTCATTCAATCACTGCAGTAAATGACAGTGTGCACTACAAAGAAAGATTTGCGTTTCAGCAGATTACGTTTTGAATTTTCACTTTTCAAAACCTAACCACAGTGATGAAAAAATGTTGGAGCTTCTTTGTCATTTTCTCTTAAAAAATTAAAATGCCCTGATAAGGCCTCTTCTCCCTTTAAAAGATGAAAGATCTAAACCTTTTGAACTGCCTCTGAGTTTCTAGTGAAAACATTTCCCTAGCCTTGCTGGCCTTATAATGTTTTAAAAGAAATTGACAAAATTTAATCAAAGTTTCTTTGAAACATTTCATTAAGCAAATATCAGTATATTCTCATTATTTTATATTTTATTTGTGTATTTGCTTTCTTATGACTATCAATATATTCAGTAATAAGAACATTTGAAGCAACATTTTACATATAAGGCTGCACAATATATCACTATTGCAATATCAGTATGAACCATATGGACATTAAAATTTAATATGTTGACTGTTATATGCCAGATATAATAAATCTTATGTTAAAACTGTTAAATGAAATCTCTCTGCAGCTGATACAACTGACAGCCGGTTATGTTGCTAAAGGTCACAGAGAGTTTCAAGTTTCATAATGACAGATCAGAACCAGAGATGAGGAAAACAGAGACCTAACAGCCAATAATGTAATACTATGACATCAAAATTATTTATTTTATGTATGTTTGTGCATTATCCATAAACAAATACATTTTTGGGGAGTTGCTGTTGCAGCAGGACAGAGAACAGATTATACAGACAGTCTTCTTGTTTCCAGGCCATCTTAAAACCCTGATTCCACCAGGAAAAATTCAACATCGTGTTTTCTGAGTTTCTCTCTGTAGCCTGAACTCTGATTGTTTTATAATGAATAAAAACGCTTACCATCCTGGAGCACTTCCTCATCCGATTTCTCTTTCTCCTTTGTGTATTCCAGAGTGTAAGTCAGGCCATTACAGCCACGTGTTCTCACTCCCACCTTCAAACCAATCTGTTGATGCAGCAAACATATATCAACACACACCAACATACAGGAACTAATAACCAAACAAGTGCAGGTGTGTTTTCCAACAGACATTTTAGTAAAACAGTCAACTCAAAACCTCTTGGTTTTAAAGTTTAATTATTATGCTTAATGAAAAAGTGCACATTTCAGAATCTCAGCTTAAACACAGTAAGGCTAAGAATTGATGCTCTTCTTGTCTCCGTGCTTCTGTAAACACAACAACATGTTGAACTAAAACCCAATAATCAATCTGTAGAGCTACTGTAGTGTGCTTCAGAAGACATGACTCGGGGTTTTTGTTAAAGGAAATCAACATTTCAATACAACTGTATTTTTCAAAAAACAGAAATAACTTCAAGACAATTTTCTGTCAACTAGAGAAACCCGTTTGTTTTAGCAGTATAAAAATAAGCTACTCATCAAACCAAAATCAGTTTATCAGACAACCCGACAAAGAACAGAAAAGAGAAACCATCTCTGAAAGAAAAAAAAAACATTACAGTGAATCATTTTGTATACTCACATATTCTGGTTTGTCCTGCAGCAACAATCTGATTTTGCTCACAGCTGCAGGAGTCTACAGAAAAGAAAAGAAAAAACAGAACTTAAAGCGTGAATCACAAAGCTAAAAAAAAACATGTTGGAACTCTACAGGACATTCTTAGAAAAAAAAACAGCAATGGATACACAAAATAATATGCAACATAATTTTTTTTCTGTTATTTGACACCTTTCATTTGACTGAGATAACACAAACATACTAGAGCTCGTCTGAAATTCAAACCTGCACCTGCAGCGTAACAAAATAACCTGAGCCACATGAAGGGATTTGGGACTCAGAGTTGAAACACTTGGCCATAAGGTGCTAATCCCTTAAAGCACTTAAAATGTGACCATCAGTATTTGCTGCTGTTTTTAAATACACTTACTAGAGCTGTGCTGTGTACTGATTTACAGTCATGATCGCAACATCATGAAATGCAAGAAAGCAGCGGGTTACTTGGATGTAGTAACTGGTTAGCTATGTATTTCAGGTTTTCTGTGTTTATTGCCTGCAAATGAATAATGCATTTAGCTCATTGCATTAACTCTTGTTGCCCACACCTAAAAAAATACACAGACTGAGATCTTATATTTTGAAGCTGTAATAGAGACCAAACTGTGCCACAACTTGCAGTTGATTCATTACACTGAACAGTTTAAAAGCAATTTGGTCGTCTGCTATGTCAGAACAAGCCAAGACCATTATGTACAACTGTTAGCCTCAATAGATCTACATCAAATATGTAACTTATGATTATAAAGATCCCAGTTATTCCTTGTGAGTTAAGTAACTTCACCCTCCTGTTGAAGATCTGTTGTTGGCTGTGTCTCCTGTCATGACGTAGCATTTACTCAAGGCTTTATCTCCGGAGGACAAACACATTATCTTGCTGCGGCACTGTAAGCAGAGACCCTCAGCTGATCGGCTCCATCAGCAACGTTTTAACCCGCCCATTTCAAACGAACCATGATCGCACTGACTGCTTGCTTTTCACTCCATTTCATTTACAACACCGTCTGTTTGTCCACGCAACCACACAATTTACCTCAATAGAATACTTTAGATAAAACACGTTGATTTTTAAAATCATTTTGTGTTAGGATAATTATTTTAAAGGAAGTAATTACAGAAGCCACAAAATGTATGAATTTAATTGGGAAAATTGTCAAACATTCACACAAGGATCATCCAAAAATTTCTAATTTGTGCCCAATTTAGTTAAAATACAGCGAGGGAAACTTAGGAACGTCACAGTTGATCACATGTGATTAAGTATAAATAATGAACATGTTTTTTTTTTTTTGCATAAACAAGTTATGCTATAAAGATGGTGGCCTGTTCTTTAACAAATACTTACAGTAACACAAACTCTAATGCTAAAAAAGTTTGATTGCAGCAATATGACTAATATCACAAAAGATCAGCTACTGTCATTCTGAACAGCTACTGCAATGACTGCCAAGTGTTTAAGGGAAATAGATGCAAACTTTACTTTCTTCAAGTGGAATAGAGTGGAATGAGCTAACAACCAGTCAGTCACTATGCTTCTCAGGGTTTTGTTTGGAAGTGTGAATATAGCCGGCTAATCGGTGTGTTTGGTGTAGCATTTGCAGCAATGTGGACACTGCACCTGGTCAGTTGTGCTGAATAGAGCTGAGTCAAAAGATGAAGCTTATAATTTACCAGATGACCTACATTCCTAATCTTCTGTCCCATGCAGCCACTAATGACCAAAAGAATGAGTCCAAGCAGCTGGAATGAGCTGCTCCACAGGGTGGACTCGCCTTCAGGGATCAGGAGCTCAAAGGAAAAAAAGGCAGCTCATCCACATCAGAAAGAGTCAGTAGAGGCGGTTTGAGGGAGATGTGTTACTGTGGGTCATATTTTTGCTCCATTTGCTGGATTTATAAAAAATCTGAACCGTTTTTATTTCATATTTCAAGTTGACGTTTCAGTGATCCATTTTTGAAATCAGCTTAATAGTGTGAAATAGTGAGAGGAATACATGAATACATTATCTTGATATCATTTAAGAGGTTGATTAATGTTCTTTCAAAACTAATTAGAAGAACTGATATACAATTTTAACCAAATCTATTGAACAGAATGCTGTTTTTCAGCAGGTCCAAATAAGAGAATGCCTCGGGGTAGAGACAGGTAGAGACTCTGACAACAGAGTCAGGAAGGGAAATGCCTCAGACTTTTCCCCGATGAGCTTCAGGGTGTAGCTGGGAAGAAGAAAGTCAGGACTCTATGTTTGACCTGGTCTCAGATAAGGAGTAGAAGACGGATATCTGCAGTTTTGTTGCTACTTGCCAGAAATATGTGACCCAGTTGCTTTAGAGATCCTTTGAAATCTGTGGTCCACACTTTTTAAAACTTGAAAAACATTAGGCCATTCCCTTGAGAGAGGTTTTGTTTACTGTGGCATGTGCATGCTTTCAATTCTTTTTGCTAGCTTGTTAGACATCCTGTCTCTGCAAGACTAAGCAAAATATAAACAAACAAAAACTGATGAAACTTAGTGTAGTCTCAAAGGTAAAAGCAAAAGCAGACTTCCATACAACGGCTCCTGTTTTTCTTTAAAATTAAATTAAAAACTAAATTTGGCCATTGATATCAGCAGTTGGACTAAACGTCCATTAGAGTTTTAGCCAAACGTAATATAACATTTTTAAGCGCTTAAATGCATAGCTCCACTCTGTATGTCGCAATTATTTTGGAAATTAATGTAAATTGAGGACCGTTGGCTTAATCTAAGATCAGGTTTGGTATAAGATGTGTATCATCGGTCGGCTACTAAGTTGATTTTATTGTCGAGTTAAGTTTCACTTTAAAAACATAGAACATGAACGCGCTTAAATGTATCAGCTATGATAAAGCGGTTTATCAATAACTTAAATAATGACAATTCGGTAACAGAGCCAACAGCAGGACAGCGATTCACTGATAGCTAGCTACTGCTAACTTAGCCAACTTACACAACTGACACCGCATTAACGGCCGCTGGGGTAGAACGCTGCACTTCTAGAGAACCGCACTTACCAAACGGACACAAGACGCGTTTCCCTTTTAATTTTACAAACTAAATGTTTGACTCACCAGAGTTAACGCGGCTCTTGTGGGAAAAAGTTTTCTTTTATTGACCGCTCGGACGGTCGCTCGCACCAAGGAGGCAGACATGTTGATACTGTTAGAATTCATAACATTGGTTTGCGCAAGCGTGTAAACACATTAGAGAACGCCCCTAAAGAAGGAAAGGCAGGAAATGCCGACAAATGATTGGCTAAGATTTTGACAGGCGGCCGAATAGCCAATGAGAAAAGGGGGTGAGGTCCAGTAAGGTAGGCGTAATTTTCAGTTATGTAACCTCTTTCTAATACATCCCATATGATCTGTAACGTCCTACTTTTCTTTATTTTACTTGATTATATGCTGCAATACTGTGTTGAGAACAAATTTTATTTAATTCTTCGTGTTCATAGAGATTATCCTGGTTATTATCTCAAAGGTACACCACGGTGAACGCCATTTTTTCAATCTTTTGTTTTTGGATTTCGTGCGGAAAAGATAATAGAACGGAACGTTGTGTACCCGTCACGATCTAATCATGTCCCAGCACCGCCCATGTCCTAACAACAAGGGGAACCTAAAGAAAGTGCGATGATTGTTTGACATCTCCAGTTTTAAAACTTAACTTTACACTTAACTTTATAAATTCTACAATAAAATGTTGATTGTAATAATTAATCTACATATTCACTGTAATATCTGATTTAAGAACGTTGCAGATGGTTTGTCAGTTTGTTTTTATCTTGTTTGTAGTGTCCTGGAGTGCTTTGAAAGGCGCCTTAAATAAAATGTATTATTAATAGCAACAAGTTTTTGTCCTAAAGGATGGAATCATTTGGAGATTCTGATTAACAAACCAAAGCCACTGAAAATAGTTGGCAGATTTTCTGTTAATTGGGCTACTTGCCATTTGGAAAACCTTACCTAATTTTAACAATTAATGAGGACCAGAATATCTCCATTGCCTTTGCACATTAACGCTAAGAACTGAATCTGTAAGTGTACTGTACTTTTTATTATACCTTCATAAAATCCTTTACTATACATAACTTACATATGTTAGGCTTTCCTGGCAAATAGTATTTATAGAACTGGACTGCACTGTAATGCATTCAGCAGCAGCTAGAAGGTTCAAGTCCAAAATCCCTTTATGCATAGAGTTTGCATGTTGTGCATTGACCTCTTGCCCAATGAGTCCTGGAGATAAGCACCAGCCACCATGCAAGGATAAGCAGGTATAGTTGATGATATTAAACTGTTAGCCAAGTTCCTAAAATACAACTTTAAAGTAATTCATTTTTGCCTCAAAATTAAATAATGTTCAATTGGAGCTAGGAGCACAGGCATATTGGGGGAAACAAATGATGTGCACAGTGAATAATGTGTGAATACCAACAGTGAAACAATAACTTTAGTATTTCAATATGTTAGAGGTGATGGTGCACAATAAAAAAAGTAGATTCTTTTGAACATGAATTGTGCCAGAGTGTACTTTCTACCCTGCTAAAGTGGCAAAATGAATTACCACACATTTTTTGAGCAGTAGATTTTAGTCTCAATTTAAGATTTATTAGGGCAAATCTGAGCACTGATTGCAAGTTTTAGGTAGTGTATATATTTATAGAAATGTTTCATAAAAGTGCACATAAGGCAGTATTTGACAACAACAAAAAGGAAAGACTCCCCACTGGATTGCAAATTGATGTATAATTGTTTTTCCCCAGACAAAATGGATTGAAAGCCAGCCTTTCATGCCTGGATCAGGATTCCTTAATTACATATGAAAGCTTTGATCATTTGAGTCCATAAAACAAATTTAAGAAGGCTGGCAATAAAATCAATTGTAACATTAGAACTGACCATAAAACCAAAAACTTTTTTTTTGTAGAAAAAGTTTTACAATAAAGGCAAAATTTCCATAATTAACAATGAATTAAATCTTTGAGACAAACTAAGCAGCAAAAGAAAACTGAAGGCTGTGGACCTTCACAGTGCAGCTACCAATCTGTGGCACTAACAACAAAAGGACACGATTTATAAGTTCATGTGTGTGTGGAGTTTGCAGCAGGAAATACAGACGACTGGAACAGTTGTCTGGTTGGGTTTTTTTCCCCTAAAAAAACAAAAACCCAACCAGACAGTTGTCTGGTTGGGGGGTTTTTTAGGAAAAAAAAAAAAACTCAGCCAGTGCAGGTATGAAACATTGTCTCCAAACTGTGTTGCTGCACCGTCATCATGTTTCCAGGCATGTGTGGAGAAACGGCAGAGAACGTTCAACTTCTGTGCTTTGATGATCACATGCAGGCAGATGAGGAACGGCGTAGTAGTGAAATCATGACAGGAAATTGCAGTTTTGCAATAAAATACATTTTTGCCTTGTCTTCAAATCAGACTTAATGGAGTATTCTAAGGGATTTGAACATAAATAATTAGGCCTCAGTGCAGAACAAAAAACAGAGAAGGTTTGAAATATATCGTTAGGAAATAAAAAGTAGAATGCTACAGGAAACAAAAACGTTCATTAAAAAAAAGAAAATGTAAATGTTCATTAAGTTCTTAAATCCCAATAAAAACCTTAATTTCTAGAAAACAAAAACCACGTAAACTGAGCAACGTTTCATAACATGGTCATTTTAGTTTGAAACAGTGTGAATCCAACTGACTAGATCATCAACATTCTTCATATTAATCTGAGCAGAAACAATACTTTAGTATTTGCGTAACCCACCATCTTTGAGGGCATTTGGGAGAGGGATTTGAAATTGCTATTATTGGACTGCAGTGTAAAGAATAATAAAAAAAAACCTGAATGCAAACAGAGACACTGGACATGCATAATGGCTTCTCTTGATAAGCAAAAGCTTTAAAAGCTCCTCTGAGGAGGAAACGCACATAAAAAGGCCCTATTTGGCTTCAAGTCTTGATGTCCAGGCTTTGGCTTTTTAATGGGCACCCAATGGCCCAGTAGTACCATTCAGATTTAAGGATTTCCCCCAAATCTGGGATGCAGTCTGCGGCGACAACAGCAGAAATCCTGTGGTCTGAGTGTCCAGTGGCCCTTCTCACTCCTCTGGGTTTTTCCTTGGACCAGAACGACCTAAATTTCGACGAGCTAAGCTACCTAAGAAAACACCAGAAAGCAGATGTTAAGGTTTGTGCAAGAATAATTTTATCCAGACAAGATTAAATGAAAAAAATACAGGACAGGTGCACACACACCATTCAAATAGATTCACAATGGATTTATTTTTACTTCTAAATCCAAGAAAAATTAATTAGCAAATCATGTTCTTTGAACATGAAGAAAACAAACAGGAGGAGGACAAAGATGCAAAAATTTTGCCAAAGTAAAAACAAGACTGTACTCCACAGTCTAGAGAAACATGGTGGAATCTGGGAATGGTGCAAATATGCAATGTTCTTATTCTCTCCTCTCACCAACCCTAAAAACAGTCACCCAAAATATAAAAAAGCAATGTTAATTGCCTTTTTCAAAGACCATCCATTGGTGACAGAAGTGAATGAATCACACATTTAGTTGTTCTAAATGGGAGAGCTGAAACATCATAAATGCACATACTACATTAATCTTAGTTGGTTTATTATGTCTGAAAACAAGACCAGTCTCCTTTATGAGGTTGGCTAAAGCTAAGCATCTAAAGGCAGTGCTAAGATTCCTCTGATTTTACTGGGATTTTACTAGGATAGTTCAAGTCATTTTAAGTAAAATCTGTAAAGCAGAAATATCTGTAATAGTTACATCAAATCCCAAGGATTTTTTTCTGCTGTCTGTCTGACTCTGGTAGAGAGGATTTGGCTAATTCTTTCTTACTTTTTGTCCTATGTTTACATCTTTATCAACATAAGAAAAAGTAGCTGTTAGTGGATAAGATAACATACATTGGGCTGGGAACGGAATACCTATACAACCAAAAGGGAAAAACTAAATGTCTACAAATAAATTTCTCCCAAAAATAGCTAAACAAAATAACAAATGTAGGCATATCTTATGTAAAATTAGCAATGCAATTAGAATAAATGCGTGGCACACAGGAAGATACTGGAAACGCAAATACCTGCTTGGGGACTTAGAATTACATTCTGTTGCTTTCTTCTCCTTTCTTCTTGTGCAGATAAGCCCTAAAAAAACCACCACAATATTACACAGCAGATCATAAGAGAAAATCACTATGATTTTGGATTTAGTTCAAGAAAACAAACCTGTTTCTCCTTCTCTCGCAGACTTTTAAGGTGGCTTAATGAGGAGGACGGAAGGTTCTCCATTTTCACATTACCTGCAAAATGACAAACTAAGATAAAGGGTGCAAGACACATCTCCAATTTATTCATCAATATGTTGTATAGATCTCTAATTGTTAAGAACTTCAGCAAAACCAATATTTTAATAAACTATGATGTTTGAAGAAAATAAAGAAGCTAATATATTGAAAGACCCATGAAAAATGTCAATATAAAGTCATCTTGTCTAATGCATAAAAGCCTACAATTGATCCAACTTTTGGCTGCATTTACTTTCAGTTCTAACACAGTGAGCAAGTCGGTTTGTCTAACTATGAGGTTTGACATCTGGGACTGTCTTCATCCTAAAAGAAGACACTTCTCTTTTTTCCCCCTGTTCCATCACACTTTACATAGGACTCCTTACTTTCTTTCATTGTCATTTCCAAAGACAAGGTTCTCTGAGAACAATTTTCCAAAATACTTGGAGTGAAACATTTAGTTTGAAACTCCATGTGATACTCCAAAACCTCTATAGAAATTACCAAAATTAAATACGTTTTCAGGTTATAGACTGAACTCATAATAGTAGTGTAAGAGTACTCCAGTTTTTCATTTAAAATAGCAGAAAACCATGTATTCATTTGTCTTATTACACGAAGCATGGTGGTCTCTTCAAAGAGAGTTTTCTTTCTATATTGAAGCTCAAAAACAGTCTAATTCAGTGATCTTCTCTCTATCTTTGGTGCAAAGTTTCAGTTGCATTAAAATAAATATCCCCCCTTACTGTGGAAAGGCATACACTCTTGTCTGACTAACGCTCACCTGCAAAAATCCAGAACTAGTGGAGGCTGTGCCCTGACTAATTGTTAATCCAGTAACTAATCATTCTGTGAGGGTGTATACTCAGAAAAGAAAACATTTCAATCTAGAAAAATTCTCTCTTAAGTATGAGCTGTTTCAACCCTCTCTATCTGACCAAGTTTTTTGTGTTTCAATGACCTTTTTATCAACAATGCCTTTGGATCTTTTTTAGGTTTTCTTAGATTTTTCTCAAACCTAAGAAAAATGTGATATTACACATTAATATATCAACAAGTTTGTCCCTTCCTTTAATCTCAGTTACCAAATTTCCCTGATGCATCAAAAATAAAAACAGAAAATGTCTCTAGTGTTGGATTCTAACACTAGAGGCCTAGTATCAGTTTTATTCAATGTATATTTGAAGAAACAGAGATTCATACTTAAGCGAGTTAACTCATCATTTTGACTTCAACACTGCACTACCTTGCTGTAATCTAGATGTTAGTCCTGGCTGTGGAACTGTCATTCAACCCAACCCTCTTGTGGCTCTTTTCAGTACTGAAGGAAATACCAACAATTATTTCTCCTTAGAAAAAAAAATCATTATCATTTGCTTGTTTTCTGGCAAGACAGATACTCTACGAGTCAAGAGAAAGGTCTGCTACTCTGCGACAAGATTCTCATAGTAAGCTCTGGGGACCTTTTATGCAAACATTACATAAATCTTTAAACCTATACTGCATCCTCTTTTCAATAAAATGTGTATTGGTGTATGAGTATATTGGCTGCTATTTTTGATTTTTGTCGGGGCACCAAATCATCCTCTAGGTTTATTTTATTTTTTTAAATTTAATAATAAATATCTTTGAGAAAAAAAAAATCCATCCAAGAACCTGCGGGGCTTCTGTAAAGGTGACAGTCCTTCTTGATGTGGGTGCTTGATCCACACAGGAAGCAGCAGCGCATGTCCAGTGCATCTCGTTTCTTCCAGTGTTCATTCCTATACCTGACTGGATCCATGAACTCCTCTGCTGAATCGTGAAAGTGCTCTGACCTGTTCTCTGATTCCCGCCTGTGCTTGGGTCTATGACACAACATGCAGTGCATCACATAACGTTCCAAACATTTGAGTTGGAAACATGGATCAGTTCAAACAAACTTGCTGTGATTATACCCACTTGTTGCGCATGGGGCAGTCTTTCAAAAAGTGTCCGATCTTTCCACAGACGCGGCAGCAGCGATCGTTTGGTGCAACTTCTCCCTCGGTCAGAACTTCAGGGTCAAAGAAATACTCCTGCGCACAAGATTTAGAATAGCAGTAATGAAAAATAATAAAATATAAAATTATGGGGTCTAGATTTCCAAAACTCACCATTTCACTGGGATACTCTGGTGGTAAACCTTTCATGGGTGTACCAAACACTCTTCTTCCATTGATGAACGCCTTCATGATAAAGTTTGTCACTGTTTAGATGACAAAAAAATAAACCATGAAATGGGGTAACACATAAAAATACATACACAAAATACCGACAATATAAATATATAGATTTCAAATAAAGGAACAGAAATCATACTTCTCCTGGAGAGACCAGCACCCAAATTATGATTCAGGTCAAAAGGATCTGGAATGAGAAAAGAGAGAATTTTGGGAACCGTCCGACAGTAAGCTTTGAGTGTCGGTAAAACTGACCTTCAATGACAATGTACTTGGAAGTCCACTGTTTGTTGAACGTGGTGAGGCGGGTATGCTGTCGGATACAAACAACATGCTCTCTGAAGTCAAAGTCCTCTGTGTAGAAGCGGAGCAGACCGAGCCAGAGCTCCCCCACAGACTCAGTGTTCTGTCCATACAGTGGCCAGTGACAAGGCTGCAGGTGGAAGATAATAACAAATCATGTTATTGATTTTAACTTTACTGCTTTCCATGAGCACAAACAGCACCTTGCTTAAGTAGTTATGGTGATAGATCAACAAAAGGTAGTGTGAAGCTGAAGGAGGTTTTCATAAATAATCATTTTAGTGGTGTTAAATAGAGTTTTTGTGAGGATGAAAAGCAAAAATGCATAAATAAGTTTTCATTTTCACATATATGGCTATGTCTGGATTTGGCCCAAAATCTCAATAAAATCCGTTATTTGTGAAAAACTTAATAGGTTATGTATTCCTTTGCAAGGCGCTTCAAGTAACATTCTCACCAGTGTTTTTAAATCATCAAAGAAATAGACGTTCCAGCCATCAACAAGAACTTCCGGCTTCGTTTTTCCACCATAAATCTGCAAAACAACAACACGTGGGTAAATGAAAGATTCTAGCTCAAAATAGGTCAGCTTGGGCATTTTAACGGTATGTTGTCTGTACCTCTTGTAGCACAGGGATGACTGGTGGGTTTCTCTGCTGAAGGAAGAACAGGACCATGAGAGTGTAGGCGTAGGATGAGAGGCTGCCACGGGAAGCATCTCCAATATCGCACATCTTTAGAGGGAAAGCAGAGAATGAGATACTACATAAACAAACCAAAAAAAAGATGCTTTAGTAGAGTACATTAAGCGCGTTCACCTTTGCAAAAACCTTCATAATATAACAGAGGATCTTCACTCTTCTGTCTATTGCAGCATATGATGCTAGCAGACGTGTGTTATGCAAGGCCTGGGGGAAAAAAACAACAGCTTTCAATGGCCTGTCAATAATGATAAACAAAGCAAAGGACAGGAGTTGATTCCTACCAGTGTGTTGTAGAGGCTGATGTCTCCCTCCAATCCAGTGCGAAGATGGTAAAACTTAACAATGGGTACTTTAGCTGTGGTGATGGGAAGAATATTCCTAAGACCTGGCAACAGAATAGAATAGAAATATGATTTATTTTCCCACAATGGGGAAATTCAGGTGATATTTTAATATAAACAGTGTCAATTAATGTTCCTTAAGCGGTAGCTACAACTTTACAAAATCAGACAAAAAGTCAACCCTTGATTTAAGCTCGGATAAACAAAAAATTGAGATATTACTGGAATATTTTTACTGCAAAATTAATTAATCTAAAAAAAAAAAATAATAAAATAAGTTGTGCAACAACGTAGATCAATCTCTATTCCAGGGGTCCTCAAATCCAGGCCTCCAAGCCTGGTATAATGTAACTTTTTAGCTGTGTCTCTGGTTCATCACATTTCAGTCAAATATCTGAATGACCTCCTCTGTGCAGCCGAGCTCTCCGGAGTGTGTTGACGCAGAAACACATCTAAAACCTGCAGGACGCCGGCCCTCAAGGCCTGGATTGGAGGATCTCTGCTCTAGTCTATTTAATCACTGCTGCTCTGTCATACCTGGGTGTTTCTTCAGCTGTCTTGCCAGGCCTTTAATGATATTGATACAGTCAACATCCTGTCAGAGAAAAGTGTATTCTTATGCTTCCTTCTCCAGAAAAAGAAGTTCATTATGTGATCAAACTTTAATTAGCGCAACATAAAATGTTTACAATAAATCCCATCGAACAGACAAGTACAAAAATCTGACAAACAGATAAATAACTTACATCCATCGTTTCCTTTCCCTCCAAAACCATGCAGATATCAAGATCACTCTGCCTGAAGCCAAAGCCATTTTTGGATGAGCCAAACAACTGTAGTCGAGCCCCTGTGCAAAAGAAATTGACCAAAAAGAACCAACAATCTTATAAGTGTGGTGATGTGAAAAACTAACACATCATAATACAATCACAGGTAAACTTTGGTCATTGCACTGCTTAGTCAGCCTTTCGCAGTCACACATTCTGAGGAGATTTTTATACTGCTACATTGCTTTGGACTTTGGTAAGCAGAGGTGTTTATGGTCGACTCAATAACTGCAAAGTGTTCAGGTTCTCTGGCTGCTAAACGTCTCTGCAGCACCAACTGCTTTTCTCGGGTCATCACCGATGCCTTTCAATTCTAGGATCAGTGTTAACATACACATATATGTGTATCCAGATAAGCAAACTGACAAATCTTCTGTTTTCATCAAACTTGCTAAACATCCTGATGATCAAATACTGCAAGTAGAAGCACCAGGCAGCTGCTTCCCCTACTAATTCCAACAACGGAATTTGCTCTAGTCTATTTAATCACTGCTGCTCTGACAAATATTCTGTTTTCATCAAAACAGAAAGTACCCTGAATAAACGAACTGTGTTGAAAGTTATGGAAACATTTTTTTCCCTTGACTTACAGGTCAAAATGCTAGCTTTGATTAAAAGAAAAAAAACAAACTAAACCAAATAACATAATGAGAAACATGATTCACTTTACCAGCAAACTGTCGTCTAACAAAGCTCTCCAAGTCTTGAAGGATGAGCTCTCTTACACCATTTTCCAGGTCATCAGGGGCAAAATCAGCTAAAAAAACCCAAAACAAATAAAAATTAAAACACAAATCACTTTGCGGTAACTTGGACCTAACAGTGAAGTCATCACATTTGAAAGCCACCAGGAGTCATCGTAGGATTCACTTGTTACTGGACAAAAAAAAAAAAGAATGTATTTAATGACCACCTCCTTCTTTGACTGAAACAAGCACTAAAGGAATTCAATGTAAGTAGATGTAACACAAATATATTAAGAATATTCTATCTAGCCTGAAACAAATACAGCAGATCTGTAGTGTTTCTGGATATTATTTATGTTTATAGTTAAATCTTCCAGCTCATGGGGCATGCATCAAACAACTCAACTACTGAATAGAAAACTTCAATAATGCTTTTCAGATGTTGCACACATTGGACAATTTTCGAAAAACACATGGAGTGGTGCAAAACTGTGTTTGCCCCCTTACAGTTTTGTCTGTTTTAGGCTTTTTTGGTCAGATTTAAAAAGTTTCAGATAATGAAATGACTTTCAATAAAGAAAGCCGTTTCCAAATTATGCTTTAATTTATTAAAGAGATTAGTACTCTCAACTTTATGTTTGCTGCAAGAAAAGTACAGGACAGCTCCCCAAAGTGAATCAACTGAATGCCAGCACTTACAGTAGCATTGCTCACAGACTCTGTTAAGGACACAGAGAAAGTCCGGCGTTAGCGGAGGCAGCGGATCCAGCTCCACCTTCTTAAAATCCTCCGGGCAGTCTTTCTTTAGATGTCCATCACGTTTGCACAAGCTGCACACCACCATGTGTGACTACAAAAGTATTATAGTGAGCTTAATTTGGATGATTAAGATTTTAGATGCTAAAAGTAAAAAATGGTGCCAAACTTACCTTTCCTTTGGTAAAAGCTTGCTTGGTGAACTCATAAGCACATTGGCTTTGCTGTTGGTTTGGAATTTTGGTGCTTTCATTTTTAGTTTTACTGATTGAAGGTGAAAGCCTGACATGTACCAGCTCCTCTTCCTCTTCTTCATCCAGAGAACCAGGTGTGTCCAAATCCTGAGGCTCCTCATCGGAGAGAAGTTCCTCTCCTGAGATCTCATCCACAGGGAAAATGTCCTCGTCCTCTGTTGTTAAGCTGTCCAAATGCTGTCGATCAACGTCAAGATCCTCATCCTGCTCTTCCTCATCCTCCTCATCCTCTGAGAAACTACTCTTGCCCAGGTCGGCCTTTTCCTTCTCTTGCTCTTCGTCGGAGTCGCTACATTCCTCAACTTCTTCCTCTTCTTCAATGATGCAGTCAGAGTCATCCGGGCCGTCATCTGCACCCTGAGTCTGACTGGGGGACTGAAGGGAGAGCTGACTGAAATCAGACAGGCCACTGGCTCCTTCATTCAGGCCCTGCTTGGCTTCGTCTCTGTGGTTAGCAGCAGACGTATTGAGCGGAAGAGCAAAGTACTTGTATGTAGTCTTGAGGCAGTGGAGGATGTAGTCAAACATTTGCTGGCTGTTCACAGTGCGGGCCACGTTTCTCTTTACAGCAAACGGGTCTGAAAAACAGCACATTTTCTCAGTGTTAAGGCATGTTTTCATGAGTCATCACCCCAGTGCCTATCTGAAGCTCAGAGAATAGACTTTAAAATACTTTTGTTAGTTTAGAAATCACTGAACAGCTTATTATCAAAATACATTGAGGAACTGCTGTTGTTGTATAAACCTTTAAGACCACGTTGGTCTTCTGGTTCCTGTCTTTTATGATGCAATTGTCATAGCGAAAGGGGAGGAGTCAGGAATGAGCAAGGGGCATTGAAAACTGTCCATCTATGCAGGACAAGTAAACTGGCATTTAAAGTGAATGAATAAAAGTAATAAAAAGTGAACCATCTGATCCCATGCCCTAACCCCTTGGTGCTTTCCAAATAAAGTGTAAATTAATTTAAAAAGTTAACCGACTAAAGCTATGTACTCAGCCTTCAGAGCTTTCAGGTGCCACCAAATATCAAGGCAGCTGAGTAAAAATCTAAATGGATGTGCAAAAATAAAACAAATTTCTTGCAGCAAAGAATTTGAATGAGTTGTGTCCTCCTGATATGTTGAGAATAAAGTTAATAAAGTTTGTTGTTCTAAAGTGAAAAACTTCCAAGAGGTATGAACACTGTATGATGTATTTTACAAATGAGAACAGTTAACTTTAAAGAGCTTCTGACCCTCGATAGCAATGCGTTTCTTCGGCCAGTCTTTCATCTCTCGAGAGAGGACAGTGTTGGTTCGCACACCGATCACGTTGTCGGCCATGATGAACTCCAGTGAGTAGAAGCGAAGCATTTCTATCCAGAGGAGCCCAACCTCCACCGGTAGATGGGGACTCTGGAACACCAGTGGTACCTGAAAGCCACAGCCAACTTGCATGAGTTAAATTAATCCCTCTGAAATGTTTGTTTGAAGCAAAACATGTTCAGTTTTCCACAATTAAACATAAACTCAATCTATATTTATTTAAATGTTTTGATTGTGTTTCACTGATTTAGTTTCCATGCTTCTACTTATTACGTTTTGCAGATCTGTTATGGACAAAACATCTTATTCTGATGATGGTAAACTTTACTCATCTTTAAAATTATTTTAAAATTAGCTAATTGTTCTTTTTATGATTACCTTCCCCTTCATGGTGGAGCTCTCTGCTGGCTGGGAGGATTCTTTGGAGGAAGGGACATTGTAGGTCCAGTGAACATACTCTTCATCAGTATGTGTGAGGTTGAAGGCTGAAAGCCTACTCATTGAAAACACCTTAATCTAAAGACAATAAAATTCCAAGATTAGTTCCTACATAAAGCAAATGGACAGAGCTAAACATCGGTTTCAGATTGTATTTATTTCCCAGAAGAAATGTAAAAAAAAAAAAAAAAAAACACACCCCCTGGTTCAGATAAGTCGGTAAGAGAGGCTCTTTACGCTTCTGTAAGTAGAAGATAACCATGAGGGCAAACACATATGGAGGCAACCCTCCTTCCTCTGGACGGTCGATTTCACAGATCTACATAAAAGCAGAAAATCAAGGTAAGTTTTATCAACATGAAAATCTGCATGCTCTATCAGCTTTTCAAACAGCCTGGTTAATCTGAGATAAACAGGAGACATACCTGTGCCCAGTGTCTGAGGCCCAAGACCAGAGGGAGGAGAAGATGTTCCATGTTGGCAAGAGTAGACAAGTAGGATGTGGTCTGGAAAGCATTTTCATTCCCAGCGCTCACTTTGCAGATTAAGCCACTGTTGAGATAAATTATATTTTGCTGTCATGAAAACTTTACAACTTTTATACCCACAGATACATAAAATATATTGTAAACTTTTCTATTCCCAGACTTGTTTTTTTGTTGAATGCATCTAGCATCTGTTTTTCGACATTTGCAGAATACTGAAAAGGTTTTGCACGTATTAAGAGAAACACAGCTTGTGATGCATAATTAAAATTTATATAATCAGTTGTTTCATCAACAAAGTCAAGAAAGAAGCCAATGACTATTTTAAAAGTTCAGTAGAATGTGATAAAGACTACAATCTTTGTCAAGAGGAGATGATCAGAAACCTTCTGGTGTGATTGTCTTCCAACTCAGGGTCTTTTAACAAAGAAGTTGTGTCATCAAGCTGAACAGTTTTATTATGCCACTGTAGATGTACAACACTCACTGCAGTCCTCTTTATAAAGAGCAGAGGTCAGTACAGGAAAAATCTATCTGTATTCAACAATCGGATGCAGAAGTCTAGAAGTAGATGCCTCAAATACAAATACAACAAGGTTAGAATGCTTAGAAGCATTACTTTCATCTGTTTTTGATGTTTATGTAAAGTTTTTCAATTGTTGCTATATTCAACTGTAGATGTGCCTGTAAAACTGAAACCCAACATCAGTTTCACTGTGAGACAACCTTAAAAAAATAGGTCTGAAGGAACTGAAAGACAGACCGGCGATCCAGTCTGTCTTCCAGTCTGGCCACAATGCCAACGTCCTTGTTGGCATTGCAGCCAACAAGGACTGCAACGCTACTAGATGCAGGGATTCAGCTTTTCTCTCCATAACAGTGACATTTGTAAAAGAGTGGAAAAAATACAACAAAAAAGAAAAGAAAAGAAAAAAATCTAATGTACAACGGATATCTTGTAAAAAAAGAAAAATGAAAGGAAACCCTTTAAAGATTGGGAGAGCTTTAAAGCTTTTAAGATCATTCTAAAAGATCTTGACATAGTTTGGCTCTTAAAGCTAAGTGAGAAGAAAAAAAGGTGTTTCAACTACTTTGCACATTAAGAAAATAGGGCACCTGCCAAATATAAAGAAGACTTCAACAAGGTATCAATACGGGCTCCTGCCTTGCTTGCTTAATTAAACCAAGCAATATTCCTAATTTTAAAATATATTTTCATCCACTGACTCTAATCATTGGCACTAACCTCTTTCTTTCTTTACAGATGACCACAGGCACCCTGGTATGAAAGTCTGCTTCCACATTGAGAAAAAAAGCTGAAAAGAATTAAATAAATAAAAATAATAAATAAAACAGAAGACATGAAATCATTTAATGCACATTAGCAGCATGACAGTTTTTATCGTTATGGTGAGATTTCTTCTTTAATGGATGGTTTGAAGAATAAGGTGACTTACGACTCGCAGAGAGGGCCTCCTTAACCACCAACAAGACAGCTGGCTGATGCATCTGTGAATAAATTCCAATTCAAGACCTTAACACATCAATAGGAAATGAGATGAACGTGGGAAAATCTACAACCCAAAATAGCAATGAATTTTAATATGGCAATATTAAAAAACGATTTACAAGACTAATGTGAAGATTATTACATGTGTCACACATAGTGATAAAACATGCATTTAACTGTCAAACTCACAAACTGTTACTTACGTGAGGTGGGTACTTAATGTCAATGTTGACATCAGAGTCTTTAAATCCAAACTTTGTGCAAGATGAGCCATAAAGCCTGAGCTGTATTTCTGCAAGACGAGAAGATAAAAAAAAAAGAGACTCCAATAGAACTGTCACAAATTAGTCCATAGATTTAAATAGTGTGACCCGACAGACTGACATACAGCTCAGTAGGTAAAAAAATATATTACAAAAAAAATCACCTGGCAGGCTGGACAGTAGAAAGTCTTGCATGACGGAAACAACACTCTCTCTCTTCAAAACATCCTGGTCATTCATCCCATGCTCCTGGACAACTGCCTTTAGAGCTGCAGTCACTGCACTGATGTGCTCTGGACCAGGAGGCAGGATCTCAGTTAGCATCAACTGCTCCTGTTTCTCCTGTGAACACAAATAAAAACATACGCAGCAGTTTTCCAAAGGATTCAAACTCCTTCAACTTTATCACATTTTGTCGAATTACAACCCCAAACATCATTAAAATTTTAAAATAATTCAAAATAATTTCTTACCCGAGCCCTCTTCTTGTGCCGTTTGTCTCTGATGTGTTTGAAGGCATGAGGTATAGATTCAAGGGGAATATCACACAAAGCGCAGGTGTAAAGTGCACCAGGATTGCCATGGGAATTCTAAAAACAAAAACAAAAGTCACTAGTACAATATTCTTGAAGTGAACGGATAAATAGTTGAAATACTGTGTACTTGACAGCCGGCACCTTCCTTAGTGGGTATATCTCATCTCTCTTTAGTCTTTTCTCTGCTTGGCGTGTGTTTTGGAGGTCTTGAACTGATACTCTGGCTTCCTCCATTTCAAGGCCCTTACACTCTTCACCCAAGGCTTTCTTCTTGTTTCTGTTTCTCCGTCTTCTTCCTTCAGAATAAGAAATTAAAGTCACTAGTTAATGATGTGTAGACATATCATAAATGGTATGCAACAAACTCTAACAGATTTAAGATACAACCCCAATTCCAACAAAGTTGGGATGTAAAACATAAATAAAAACAGAATACGAAGATTTGCTAATTCAGTTGAATACAGATTCGCAATCTGTATTCAACTGATTTTACTACAAAGATAAGCTTTATAATGTTCAAACACATAAGAGATATTCACTTTTGAATTTAGATGCCAGCAACACATTCCAAAACAGTTGCGACAGAGGTAAATTTACCACTGTGTTACATCACTTTAGCTTTTAAAGCTGAAGTGTAAACACTCAGTGTTCGGGAACTGAGGACACTAATTGTTGAAGCTTTGTACGTTTAATTTTTTTTCAAAATGTTTTTGCTTGATGTACTGTTGCTGCTCAACAGTCTGTGGTCTTCGTCGTTATATTTTGCACTTCATAATGTGCCACACATTTTCCATGGAAGACAGGTATGTACTGCAGGCAGACTAGTCTATACCTGCACTCTTTTACTACAAAGTTGCGCTATTGTAGAACTTGCAGCATGTGCCTTAGCATTGTATTGCTGGAATAAGCAGGGGTGTCTGAAAAAGACATTTCTTGAATGAAAACATATGTTACTCCACAACCTGTATGTACCTTTCAGGATTTATATTCACAGATTATAATGCAGTGCCGTCTGAGGGATCAAGCATCACAGGCATTCAATGCTGATTTTCAGCCTAGCCGCTTACTTTCTCTGAATCTTTTCATTAAATTGCAGATTGTGGATGACGGAATCCCTCTATTCCTTGCAACTGTACATTGAGAAGTGATGTTTCTAAAACTGTTGGGACTATTTGCTTATGCAGATGTTCAGAAAATGGTGAACCTCACCTCATTCTTGCTTTTGCAACTGAGCCTTTATAGGGTTTGCTCGAGTTTGAGTATTCCTTAACTTTTCAAATCTTCTGTTCGGACTTTTTTGGAATATGTTGCAGGGATCAAATTCCAAATGAGTTAATATTTTCAAAACAACAATAAAGTTTTCCGCTTGAACATTAAATAATGTTCCTAAAACATTATGGTGTTTTAGGAACATCTTGTGTTTGCAGGGCATTAAATTGAATATAGGTAAAAAGATTTGCAAATCACTGTATTCTGTTTTTATTGTGCTTTACCAAACATCACAACTTCATTGGAACAAGGTGATTATCACAGTTGAACACATTTTAGTTTTAATTTGTATTCTTCTTTTGTCATACAACAATTTTCCAAAAGATCTCACCAGGTTTATAAGCGATGTCATCTGTGTCCTCTCTCATTCCGTACTCATTTGAACTTTCTCCCAGGTTTCTCCTCCTCCAGTCGTGCTGCTGCGAATGTCCTCTCCAAATTTCTTCTTGACTGAAATCGTTCACTGAACACCATCGGAGGTCGTCTCTCTGAGAGGGACTCTGACCACCTTTGAATCCACCAGGCGAGTAGCCCAGGGGTCCCAGGCCTCCCTTCTTGGGACTTGCATTGTAGGGACCACCCTGGCTCTTCTTGCCGTGCTGACCTCCCTCCGATCGTGAGTTATGTCCACGAATCTGGTCCTGCATTTTCCAATTTTCTCCCTTGCCTGATGCTGTAGCTCCCTTCTCCCTGCTTTTTTGTTTAGACCTATAGGGTTT
The DNA here is from genome assembly GCF_001444195.1 of Xiphophorus couchianus. Classification (NCBI taxonomy): domain Eukaryota; kingdom Metazoa; phylum Chordata; class Actinopteri; order Cyprinodontiformes; family Poeciliidae; genus Xiphophorus; species Xiphophorus couchianus. Next base: position 8,679,344 of record NC_040239.1, read on the forward strand.
GCTCGAGTTTTCCATGATTCACTTTTGCTATAACTGCAGGATGACATGTAATTGTAATTTAGAATTGTTTTTTTGAATTGTCCAAGGTGTAAAAAATGTAAGAATAAACAACAGCGTTTAAATAAAAGCTATACAATACAATTCTGGAACTCTTTTCAAATAAAACAGTGCAAAAAAACACAAGACACAGACAATTCAAACGACCCACATGAATTGTGTAGAAGTCCAGCAGTAGCTATGGAAATTTGTAATTATTTTTGTTTTTAGCTATTTTAGTCATTTTGAGACACTGTTTTGCAACAGTATTTCTGTTGCAAAACAGAAATACTGTATTTAAATATAACCTGTCTAGACCCTCTAACTTTGACACATAACTTTTTTTTTATGAAAATCGTTTCTGAGGAAAACAAATTATTTGAAAAGAAACAAACAGCATTAATAGTTCTTTAACCAGAAACCATTCGACTGAAACTAAATATCCGCTCAAATTCGGTGTTTGTACTCTTATCAGCTTGTTTTCTGACTTTTAACCACTAACTTTTATTGTTAGATATTGACAAGAGTAGAAATTTTATTCGACGGGAAGAATGTCTAAAACAAAATTAATCTAAACATAAAACGATATGAGTAAAACATATAACCAACAAACATTAAGGTTGCTATTTTCGGATAGACTTCTATTGGGCAACACGGCTCAATGTACGTGGCTAACTGTGAGTCATTTACCAATGACTGTAAGGTTTTTTAGCTTAAGTTAGCAGCGTCTGCAGCATGAAATCCCGCTACCACTTCCACGAGTTAAACCACACCAATTACGAACGTAACCCACAAATAACATAAATGTTGGATAACTCTGAGAGCTCAGCGACGCGTCGTAACACAGCTAATGTTAGCTGCTAATGTTTAGCTTGCCACTTAGGATAGCTACACAGTTAGCCCAGATGCTAATGTTACGTTTTGTGTTGCGTTTTCTTTCGTCGGTAGCTGTGGACGATGAAGCCTTTTGTTAAGAGACAGATACAAGAGTACACATCGGTGTTAAAATACGTTATATTCGTGGACATGATACGTACTTGTCGGGTTGTTCATGTTGTCTTGCTGTTGAGTTTGAAAGATGACGTAAAGGACAAGGACAGGCTTTTTTTTTTTTTTTTTTTTTTTTTAAATCATGAGCATTAAAGTGAAGTATCACACGGTTCCAAATAAAATATGCATATAGTGAAAGATAAATAGCCCCGACTATATTATAAAATAAAATAAAATAAAAGACGAACGCTGCAATAAAATTGGGAAATAAACATGACCCATTTTGATAACATTGACAAAAATACAATAAAATAGGTCAATCATGGCACAAAAAGAAGTGCAACAAAATAACCTACAGCACATGTAAGATCAATGACCCCGAAAAGACACAAGTTAAAACAGGTTTTCGTCAAAGAAAAAATATTTCTTGTAAGAGAAAAATAACTGACGACAAGAAATTCTTCTAAAAGTGAACTTGAATTACATTACAATAAAGAAGGAAGTCACTAGAGAAACAGAGCAATGATAGTGCAAGTAAAATAAAACAGACTAAGGAAGTACTGAAGAAGGATATATTTTTGCAGGTAATTGAATGACTTTAATAATGAAATAAGACATTTCACAAAGTTAGAATAATTCTGATGAATAAAATATAACAGAAAAATTATGAAAGACAACAAAAAATGTAGTTGGAAGTTTAGAACCAGCAATTAGTCGAGCCATTAATTAAAATAAATAAGAATAAAAATCTTAAAACCGGTAACTGTATTACATTTTACTTGGCCTTTACGCAGTTGTTCACTTCTCAAAAGTTGATTATTTCACATTTTCAAATGAGTAACCAACAATTTTAGGTGACACTCCTGTTAAATATATACATTTACACCTTATGAAATAAACTTTGTTTTTCATTTGTTTGTCCTGCAGTGTAAGTCTAAAAGGAACAGCTGCTAGAATTGCCACATTGTAAAGGTTTGTTCATTAAAGCCAACATGGGATGGTGAGACTGGGCTCCGGTTGCCTGAGCAACGGAAGAAAGCGGAGACCCAAGAGCGGGGACTACCCCGGGAAAAGTGACGTCACTAAGCGGCACCGCTCTCCATGGAGCATCGAGCACGGTGAGAAGTTTATACACAAAAGCCCTGAAGACTGACGCACAGGTAGACATGGTGTCATTTAGAAAGGACGATTCAGTTTGCGATACATTTTGTAAAAGAAGACTCACGCCGCCTCGGCAGACTGCTCGGCACAGAAAGCAGAGACTTGTGTCCAAACTGGGTGACTCTGGATTCGAGGACGATCTGGTTTCCTCTCCCATTCCGCCCCGTTGTCGGATGAATGCATTCCAACTGGAGTCAGAAGAACCAGAGTCCGCTGATGGACAGCTGTCCCACTGGTACCTTCAGTACGGAGACGTCGGTTTCAGGATCCAAAGGGAGAAAGAGTCGCAGTTTCATCCCTGCCAAAGCCTGGCACGTCAACCACAAGTAGGCCAACAGAAATATTTACAGTAGATGACTGAGAATCAAAAATACATAACTGACTTATTCTGACTTGACTGAACACATGCAGTAATATGCAAACTACAATTTGACATCATCTTTTAGTTTTTGTCAAGTCAATTTCTCGGAGACGCTCACAGAATATGTACTGCTGCAAAAGCAGTAGCGTCTATGCTTCAAAGTAAACATGGATTTCTTATGTTTTGTCTTTAGATTTTAATTTCACTTTTGACACCCAAACAGAAATGTAAATGTTCCAAATAAAACTTATAGCTAAAACATCTCATAAACACAGTGTTTCCCAGTCTTAAGGAATTGTAAAATCTTTGCCATTTTTCTAACTTGAAGTCAAGAGACTATTTTGTAAAGCTTTTGGATTACAATGCTCCCCAATGAGAGCCATTATACACAAATGGAGACAACATGGAAGAGTGGTAACCTTTAGGCCTGGCATGATCACAAATTCTGCTGGACGATAAATTGTTCCAGAAGATATTGCAATAAATGATAATATTGTTGTTTTGAGACAATTTTTAAGTAAAATTGTGGTAATGGCAAAATAATAATTCAAGAGCACATTCTAAGAGATCAGTAAACTTTGGATTATAATGACCATTTAACACTGGAAGACATTTTAAATATCCAAAATAAATAAACAAAACAACAAATAAAATTAACTTTGAAGTCTTTGTAAACAATATTGTCCTTCAAAATAAGGACTAGTTGAGACCAAAACACCAAACATAAGACTTTTATCATCCAGTTTTTGGAAAGAGAGAGAAAAGAAGAGATAAACGATAAATCATGTCAATGGAAATTATGGAGTTTGTTTTAATTTATCATGCAATTAATTGATTTATTGATTGTTGTGACAGGTCTAGTAACCTTCCTTATCAGAAAGACTGCATAAAGCTACATCTGGGTAATTTGGTCGGGTGGACATGGTCCATTAGAATAATTTGTCAAAATTATTCTGAAGGAATCAAAACTTCTGCTCTCTGCATAAAAGAGTGATCTGAAATTCCTGCTGAGCAATGACCCATTTCTATTTATTGCAAACTCTTAATGGCATTTAACACTGATAAGAGTGGTACAATCAATTATTAGATTTAAAAGGCATTAATGCTTTGTAATCTACAGAATCAGATTGACTTAGATTATTTTTTCCCTGAAACATGTGAAAAATAAACAACAAGAAATCCATGAGGGGCAAATACTTTTTTATACAGTATGACTTGGATCAGTTTTCTGATGATTCTTTACTCTGCTTGCAGCTGACTGCAGATGCACGCTGTAAGCTGGTGAGCTGGCTCATCCCCGTCCATAAACACTTCCGTCTGTCCTTCGAGTGCTGCTGTCTGACAGTGAACATCATGGACAGGTTCCTGGCGTCCACTCCAGTGGCCACAGACTGCTTCCAGCTCCTGGGTGTCACTGCACTCCTCTTAGCCAGTAAACAGGTCAGTCTTCAGTGAAATCTTTCAGAGGCAGATCTCTCTGACTCCATTCAAATATCCCCCATCTCTTTTTTGTCTCTATAGGTGGAGGTGCGCTCTCCATCGGTCAGCTATCTCTTGTCTCTGTGCTGTGATACTTTCACCAAGGAGCAGTTCTGCAACCTGGAGTGCCTCGTCCTGCTCCGCCTTAACTTTCGCCTCGCCTCGCCCACCCTGGCCTTCTTCCTGGATTACTTCAGCAATCTCGTCAAGGCTGCCCAGTTTGTGATTGAGAACAACAGCAGTGACGGGTTTTCAGGAGTGGGTTCAGAGATAGCAAAGATCAGAAAGTGCAGTGAGCTTGCACAAAAAGTATGTGAGTTGACTCTAGCAGACTATGCTTTCAATAAATACCCACCATCTCTGATTGCTTGCTGTGCCCTGAGACTTGCATGTGAATTACTGAGAACCGAACACTGCTTTGCAGATCAGGCAGTCGTAGAGTTGGTGGAAAACCCATGGGAATGTTTCAGAGGAGACCAATGTATGCAGCCGGTTTGTATCCAGTCATGTGAAAGCTCTACCTTTAGTCCTGGGCAGTGTTTGACAGTGGAGGCGACTCCAGATCAGGACTGCAGTCTGGTGCAGGAATGCAAAGACAACCTAAAGATGTTGGTGTCACTGAATCAGGAGACTCTAAAAGTGATGCCATTAAAATAAAACATCATCTTAGAAGATTAAAAAAGCTGGTTTCTAATTTTTTCTTCTTAGTCTATGCGTTTGGGAAGCAATGCATGATGATGACTTGTTTTTGTAGATGTGAGCTGCATAAATCCCTCATGAACAGTCATATGTTTGCAACCGCTAAAGGTTTACTTGGTATTATATTTTATTTATTTGTGTTTCTACTTACACTTTTCTGTAATCTCTTTAATGAAGGATTTTGAACCAATGTATCTTACTTATTAATTGTTTTAAGTAATAAAGTGTATGAAAAAAATTGTTGGCTTTTACTTTGGTAGTGCGATGCAGCAATCCAAAGCTCAGGTTGTGCAAACTGTCGACAGAATAACTGATGGTCATGTAATAAAGATGTTTATTTGTGCAAAATTGTTATAGAAATACTCCAAAATACGCATCTGAAATTGTAATGAAAGGTAGTTCTATAAAGTATTGATTCAGAGTTGCTGAACATATAAGAGCTGCACATTTAAAAAAGAAATAAATGAAAATTTCTTCAATTTTATAATTTCTAGATAGCTCATAAATTCACCATCAAATACATTAAAGTTGATTGTAATATTTGAAAAAAGCTAATGGGGTAATTCATATATTTATCTTGCGCACTTTACATGAATAATCTCACACTTGTCACACATTCACATTTACTTCTGTTGAAGTTAAGAATAAGACATAACGTCTGCCAATCGCTGCCATTTCCACTGGCCACTGCGCTGAAAGAAAGCAGAAAACCAAAACTATTTTAATGGATCCAATCACAGCCAGTCAATAACATGTTGGGAAAACACCACAGATCAATTAAAATGTGTCCATCTGATACAGAATTAAATCATTAATCTATTCAACACGGCCACACGTCGCCTGAAAGCCAATGAACATGAGACAGGGGACCTTTCCATCGCAAAAGCCTGGCACTCACTGCCAGAAGAAATATTCACATGACCCTCTATGTGAATTTGCTTATGTATGTATATATGAATATTCTATCTATCTATCTATCTATCTATCTATCTATCTATCTATCTATCTATCTATCTATCTATCTATCTATACTGTATATACAGTGAATATATACTATATATATACTGTATATACAGTATAGATAGATGATAGATAGATAGATAGATAGATAGATAGATAGATAGATATAGTATATAGATATACAGTATATATATATATATATAAATATATATATATATATAAAGTTGAGTTGAAAGAAAATTAAAACTAGCGAAAGGGACCATCATCATCTCTTTAAACCAGACAAGACTAACACAAATCTTAGAAACCACTTAAGATAGGGTCATGCAATAAATGGCTGGCTCTTAGCTGGAGTGACCAACACAGAAAAGAAACACTTTTCTAAAAGTAGTGATTCCTGCGACTATTGTTGCCTGAAGGTCAGCACTTCATCGTTTTTGTTAGCAGCAGTATTTAGAGACAAACTATGCCAACACAGCCCAGGCAATTTCGCGGCTTTATCTGCTAATCCATTACGCGTGGCAGCTCGGCCACACAGGTGCATTCAGCTCTATAAAGACCAGTTGACATCCCCTTGTTTGTTTACTAATTGAGGCATTTGTCACAAGTGTTTACTAAACTGTCTGCTCTTAGAGATTTTTTTTTTCCTTTTCCACATTTCTTTTAGAGGGCTTTGTTGTGTATAAAAGACGTTTTACGCAAATGGATTGAAATTACGCATGAAAAAACAAGGCGGTATATAAGAATGTTTATAAAACAAATATGTGCGGACGTCACATATTCATCTTTTGTTCAGCCTATACGCAGTCTCTATAATATATATCGTCTCTTACAGTAAATATTCAGTATACTTGTGCATATGTAATTTGCATAATTACAATGAGACCTGATTGCTTGGGGATGTTGGCCGCAGATTGAGGGAGCGCTGCGGTACGCACCTGCTGGCGCTGTGATGGCGCCGTTCTGCGCGGCACGGTTTCCCAGTTTTAAACAGAAAACCCCATACTGCACTAATTTCATCTCCGAGGACGCCGACTCTCCCTAGAGACCGAACTTTGATTTGATTGGGCCAGGAGAGGGAAACCGCGGCACACAGAGACACAAACCGGGAGAAAGTCAGCTACAAATATCAGCTACAAATCGAAATCATGTCCCTGTCAGTTTCTGATGGATCGAGCTGATGAGGGAGACGCAAAAAGAAGGGAACGCTTTCGGTGCTGCTTGGCCCAACAGACTGGGACAGCGTAGGGGGAAAGCAATTGTAAGCAAAGTTCTCTCTCTTAAGAAAAATGTGCAAGTGAATGAAAATTTTGATGACAGGCGCTATTCCTGCAGGATAAATTCCCGGTTCCAAGAAGCAGCAGCCCTGTCAGTGTTTATGTTGAATTTCCCCGCATTGCTTGCAAAGGTAAACAACGAATACTGTCACTGAACTCCAGATATTTAGGTTGTTTTTTACACTATCGTTATCTTTTAGGTTTTGGAACAATAGAATGGAGGGATTTGGAGGACTGTACATCTGCCGTGGAACAGGAGAGAAACTCATTTGTCTCTCAGGTGAGAATAAAATCATCTTACACAATAAAATCACAGGAATTTATTTGATCTGGTTACAATACTTGCTGACTCTTGGTTTAGTTTTACAATTGATACAAAACCATCACCAATATTTTATAGGCAAGGCAGTCTGAGTCCGCCTCTGTTAATGTTTGACTTTGTGAATCCTGCCCAAATGGGTTTGTAGTTTACACATGACAGGCAGGCTACTAAACACTAGCACCTCACCTGAAGTTTCTTTCCACACACTGACCCTCTGCACAACATTACACATCTGAAATGACCACCAAGATTCACTCCTGGAGCTCTACTTTGACTTGGTGGGATTATCAGGAACAGTTGTCATGGTTTCTTTGTGGTTTTAGTTACCAAAACACATTATGTTAATAATCAGCTTTAGTTCTTCACAGGCAAACGAGTCTGATATAGACGAGCAGCATTATGGAGATTATGCAATGGATTTCATCGCAGGTGAGGGAGCTAAGTTCTGGCAATGGGATGACTTCTGCTCTAGTCATCCTTCCTCCAAACTCCTGCTCATTATTTCCCTGGTGATCTTTCTCTTCTCTCAGATTCCACTGCTGCAGGAGATAGCTGTCTGTCTGAACTTCTCCCATTTCAGGGATGTGTTATACCCCCTCTAACTCCTCAGAGGGATTTCTCTCCAGAGGACAGCATGGTTCAATCCTCCACAGGAAAAACAGAGGATGGAGTTTCATGGAGGAGTGTTGCAGAGTGTCAGGGGAGGGCTCATGGAGACTCAATGGCCATCAACAAACAGGTAAAACATAATCTTAGGATTATTTGTGTCCCTGCAGATTTGACTCAACTTTATCTGATGCAAATGACAAAGCAAAATTTGTGTCCATCATATCATTTAGTGGGGCAAAGTATCATATAGTGGGGCAAATTGTTGAATAAATATTTCAACAATCTATATAAAAAATAAAGCTAATGCTTTGGGCCAGCTCTGAATACTGGTTGTTCTAAAGACAAGTGAATCAGGTCAACATTTAAAATTGCTGCATACAGTTTTAAATATTATGTTTTTCCTGTATGTTGAGAAACATGCAAGAAAACACAGCAGAGAGGAGCCCCAAAAGCAGACAGCATAATAGCAAAATATCTTGTAACTTCTGTCTGCAGCTCCAGGAGAGTCTTCACAGGCGACAACAAGAACTGAACTCCCTCCAGGAAAGAAACCTGCACCTCAAGCAACTGGCGAGTCGAGCAAAACACCTCGCCTCAGTCCTTGAAGTGAGTGAAAAAGAAGCTCAAAATCCATCTCTTTATTTTTAGGAACCAGGGTCGTTTTTAGGGGTCAGTTTCTTCCCCCGGCATTTCCAATGCAGGAACCAACAACGAATCTGATAAATGCAGGTAAAAATCTGTCCTAAAAACAATCCTAGTATGGAGGAAAGACCTTTTGGATTGACCCTGAGGAAGAGGAGGAGCTTTATAAGAGTCTCAAACAGTTCATATTAGTTGAATAGTTACAGCATTTTGTCTCAGTCATGTTTATATAGAATGTAAAGTGTTATAGAAAAAAGAAAAACGCATATTTATATAGTTGATGAGTGTGAACTTATGAGTATTTTGATTCTTTTAGAGACTCATGACAGTCAGAGATTCTCATGCTGGAGAACCGGAGGTACCAAGCTCTGAAAACACCTCTCTGAGTCCCTGCAAGAGGCAACGCCTGGATGAAGGCTATGAAACAGAGTCCTCTGACTCTGTGGAGGACATGCTGAGGGACATCAGCACACGCTGCAACGCTGTGCTGCTCAACAACGCTGCAGGATCACCACAGGAGTCCGAGACTTTACGCATGTATGGCGCATTCTCAAGTTTGCAGATGTCCACTCTTAACAACAGCATCACTGTGGATGTTGATGCACCAGAGGGTGCAGAAGATGTCTCATCCTTCAGGACCTCCGTCAGAGAACACGGCACCATTCGGACTCAGGGGTTTCCTCATGGGCATGCGTTTACATCAAGGACCCTGCAGGGGGGGTACCGTTTCCGCTGGGTTCCCAACCACAGCTGAAGTGAGTGACTGCCACAGGGGCTCTTGTGATGAAGGTGCCATAAATCTGAGAGAGAAGTGGGTGGACTGCAGCTGTTAATGTTTAACTTCTAATCTATAGTGATATCTGTAAATGATTACATGATGTCTTCCTCAGGTAGCTTGTGAGCTAATCAGACAAAAGTGGTGCTATAAGGAAATAAGACTGCCCACTCTGCTGTTTACATTCTGTTTTTGTTTACACGCCTGGAGATTTGAGGAATTTTGAATTCATTGCATTTTTTTGTTGGAAAATATATATTTTACAAGCCTTGAAATAAACTTCTTTTTGCTTAAATTTTGGAGAAAAACTTGCATTTTTTTCCCCCACATTTGAGCATATATACATGTGTGAAATACAACAAATGTTTAAACAGGTAGAAGAAACTTTTCATTGCGAAATCCTGTTGTTTGAGCAAGGAAACAAATGTAACCTCATGACCTGCCTTAAGATGCAGAGGCTTCCTTCATTTTTGTCTGAATCTGAGTCTGTGTGGCATGAGAAAAGGCCCTGAGCCCTGGTTCTTCACAGCCATCTTCCTTGTCTATTGCCTTGCAAATTTGAACAGGTTTTGTTTGCACCGTTGACATGCTCAATAAGCCTGTTACTTCAACTTTCTAAATGTTGTATTGTGGGAGGTGAAGTCCCTAAATCTCTTCTATATTTAAACATTCATTAAAAATAAATGACAATGGAAAATGGAAAATAAAATCAGCATCCCAGTAAAGCTGAAAAGAGAACGTTGAACAGTCCAGAGCCTTTTTGTTCCTTAGCCCAGACAAGACACTCCGGACACTGGACACTGTTTTTGGTTCGGTGGTTAGCACAAGGACCGATTCATAGGCATGTGTGGTGTGTCTTTCTACCACACCTTTTCCTTCCACTCAACTTTCTAATAATAAGCTTGGATGGAGCACATCATACAGTCATTGCTTGTTGGGGCTTATTTCACAGTAGAGGTTATTGAACAATTGTCAAGTCTAAATGTAGTTTTGGGGTTTTATACTATGTAAGCAATTATAAAAAATAACTATGGAGACAATTCAAATTCATCACTCCGCAGGTGTGAATCGATATTATAACATGAGTTTCGCTTTTGCATCGAATTACTTGAATAAATTAACCTTCAGTGATATTCTGAAGAGTTGAAGGGTCATGAAGCTCGCTGTGAAACGAATGGCTGCCACCCAGTAAAAAGGCATGCAGAGAGCAAGCCTTGTTTGAGCCGATTGGGGCAAATTTGACCGGTTAAGCGGCCGCCAAACTGAAGAAGAAAAAAGAAAGGCACAGACACAGTGGGTTTCTAAGGTGAATAAAGGAAGGAGGCTGCAAACAAAAGTCGCGGGAAAGAGGATGGAGGAGATAAAAAAAAACCCTGTTCCTTAGGTGTTAAGAGTCTGGGTCAAAATGAAAGACTCAGGGTCAAAATAAAAGAATGTCTTTTAAAAAGTGTTTGGGAAAGATGCCTGCAAAAAAATGTATAAAAAGATAAATAAATCAACATAACAGAATAGCGATTTCAACCAATTAGTTAGAGAACAACAAGTGTTGACTTTAATTAAAGTGTCCGGTTGCCGAATCAAACAGTAAAGGTGTGTTAAACTGGAGCTCCAGAAGCAGCATCCTGCCTCCCCGTGCACCTGTCGCGCTCTTCCAGGCTCGAGCTCGCGGTGTTTACGGCCCATATGGAGGTAGCAGGTGGCGAGAACTTGCGCACCGCTCGCGCCGTTCAGCCCAGTTAGCGCCACAACAGCAGCTCGTTACCAAGCGGTGTGAACTGCACGACTACACAACAGTTATGTTTTGTAATAGCTGCCTGCCATGAGGCAAGATTTATTTCAATCAGATTTAATTTTCTGCCAGGACTATTAATTGTTTACATCCTAATGCAAAACAAAAAAGTAGTAATTGCAGTTAGTTAGTTAGTCAAAATATTTATTTTGACTAAATTAAAATTAATTAAAAACAAATTTCAGATTTGTTTTACGTAAATAAAGCTATTATTTAAGGATGACTATTGTAAACATTTTTCAAGGAAATTCCTTCCTCTACATTTCTTGTCTTGCGCCAGTCTTCTTAAAATAATAACAACAATAATCTAAAAATATGTGTGGTTTCTCTGACCTTTTTCAAAAAATGAGCATTTTGACGCACACATATTCACCACTAAATCTACACGTGAAAAAAACACTACTCTAACAGATACAACTGGACTTAACGACTCTGTTCGCACTGACTTGTTCAGTGTTGTAACAAAAGAAAAAATATTAAATTAGAAAATAATAAAATGATTCCAAGCTCCTTCTTGGTAAATGATATCAAAATAAGATAGCAAATCCAGCCTCTGGTGTGTAATTAAATTTCAGGTTTAGATTCTTTATGTTGGGCCAACAGCACGCTGCCGCCTCCTCTTTTAAAGCTTTACCGCGTTGCTGTTTTTCTTTACTTTGTCTACTTAATTGTTGCACTGGAAACAAGGACGCAAATGGTATCACCAGACAAGCCACTTGAAGTAAAAAAAAAAAACAGAACCAGGCCGCCAATGGCAGAGGAGAAGACGCAGCTTCCCGCTCTGCTGTCCGCCCTGCAGGAGTATTTAGGAGGGGAGTTGGAGCAGGAGAGACCGCAGGTTCACCGAGACAGGTATGACCCGGGTCTCAGCGGGGTGAAGGGGCTAAAAGTGTTCTCTGTAGATAGGGGGAAAATTCACATAGGGACATTCAAATAAGTGGGTAAGTAGATCAAATCATGGAATTAAAATATGTGGTGTTGTAGCCCCTCTGTGTATTCCTTTAATCTGTTGTTGCTGCTGTTGCTCCTAGGCAACACATGCAAACTTTCAACAAATCACAGCTCCTACCTGGTTCTTTAGCATTAGACACTTTTCAATAATTTTCTTATTAGCTTTCAGTCTTGTTAGACCTTCTTACTGATCAGCTTTGCAGAAACTCGTTTTGTTTTAAATTGTGAGCTCAATTGTTTAATTGTTCTTCTTTATTAGGAGGATGCTTTAATGAGGATAAGACCTTCTCCCTTCAAGGTAAGATGAAAAGAATAAATCTCTTTATTCAAATTAAATCAGAATCTCTCTGGTTTCTAGATTACAGATCTGAGGTGGAGGTACCAGTGTGGCTGTAGATCTGTTTGTATGCAGCTGCACCCTCTCTGCCCACTGATGCTAAGGTAACCTTTAGAAATACCTGCTGCTGTAGCTGGGCTGCAAAATGTCTCAAGTTGTGTTTGGTGCAGAAGACCTTTCAGTTGTGACTGGTATGGAGGCAGTGTAATGTTAGCTGACGAGTTCTCTTTCAGCTCACAGCGCTCTGCTACCATAACGGTTATATTTACGCTCAACTTGTAAATGCTGGAGGACTTTTCATATAAATATCTTTAGGTAAAGTATCTCTGGTGCTTTTCAGCTGGTTTGTAGGCAGTGTCTCGTTAGCTGGTTGGGTCGTCAGGAGCCAGCTTACCTGCTGCTGCCCTCAAACTGTCTGAGAAATCCACAGCAGCTTGACGTTGTGCAATGCTCAATGAATACAGAGAAATCATTGCAATGTAAAAAAAGAACACCACCATGAATGTGAAGGTTCATCCTCTTTCAGTTATTGGTTTCTAGGTGCTAAGAATTATGGTGTACAATACTCTAAGCATATTTATATACCTATACTGAAATACAAAACCACACAGCACTCATTATTAATAAACATAAAGCTAATGTAAAAGTTGTGTGTAGAAAAACTAAGTTGTTGCTTCCACCTCGTTTGCAAAGTAAGACAGTGCAATGTTCACAAAAAGTAGCTTCATCTCACTCTAGATGCTAAAGGGCCTGGCTTGTTTGCTAGGAGAATGCCTCTGTATAATGAAAATGGTACCAAGACTTAATGTAGCACCTGAACCATAAGACTTATGAAAAAAATGAGAGATGTTTGCCTGTATTGCACACTATCACCTTTAGAGAAAACAACAATTCATCCACCCACTTATCTGTGCACGGTGGGGCTTTTTATCAGCAGAGAACATTAAGCATGAGAACATGCAAACTCCATGTAGCCATAGGTGAAGATTTGAACAGTCGTTGGAGACGTAACATTTACCACGGTTACAAGGGCATCTCCATGCAGCCCGTTGGAGAAAACAACTGATGATCTTGAAGTACATTATTTTATTGTTGGAAGATACAGATGAGATACAGTTAAGAGGCTCAAATCAGACACTAAAAGGTGAAAAGACAGGCTTCATCTTAAAAACAAGATTGTAAACTTTAGAAAATTACTTTAAGCACAATGTAGAGAGATTTTTTTTTATTTAAAAACCCAACACTGAGGGCTCAACAACCTTTTATCTTCAGTGGTATCTTCAATGTCTGATAGAATGGCCAACACTCAAATAAAACCATACCAACACTTCTTTCTGGAGCAACAGATCTCTCTCACATGCCTTCTGCTGACACTTCAGTCATTTCAGGCTTTACCAGCACGGCACCATCTGAGATAAAGTGGCAAAGTGTCCCATATCTCCCAAGCATTTGCCATCATAGCTCCCCACGTTTCCTTATGATGATTTCTCGCACCAGTGCTGTGACCTCTTTTCGGACGCTCTCCATGGATTCGTCTGTTTTCCAGAACCGGATCACTTTTCCTTCCTGATTCACGAGAAACTTCCAAAAATTCCACTTTGGTATTTTCTGCACAGAATCTAAAAAAAAAAAAAAAAAAAAATAAGACTACAGTTTGAGTGGATTATTTTTTTTTTGGAAGATTACAATGATATCCCAAAACAACAATACAACAGCAAACAAAAATTTTCAACATAGAAATATATTTACTATAAACAAATATAATTTCCTAACAATGTAACTATGCAAAAACGAGCATTTCCATATTTGTAAGTAGGTTTTTTTTTTTTTTTTTACATCTCTTTAAAAGTGTGTTGAGCTTTTCTGGTAAAACAATACACAGATGTTTACTGAGAACGTTTGAGAACTCCTCATTGATGTGAATGTCATTCATTTAATACTGGATCATCATGATTTCATCCACTTTGTGCAATATGCCATTCTATTACCACTGGCAGCAAAAAAGATCATGATGATCCTTTCAATGCCGTGTTTAACAGTTTGTACGGTGCTAACTAGATATGAAAGCCTAATCTTAGCTTCTCCAAACATTGACTTTTGTTATTGTTTGGACATAGCTGGTTCTCCTGCCACCATAAATATTTTCTTTGAAAAACATGTGGATAGCTAGTAGTTGAAACAGAGTTTTATTTCTTGCTTGCTTTCTTCTTTCTGGTGTTCTAACAGGACAATGATCTCAAATAACAATCAAAACTAATTCTAGCAGGTTTATAATAGCCTTCTTGGATTTTCTTCCTATAAACATTGACTTCAATTTCAGCCCTAAAGACTTCACTTAAGAGCCTGGGTCTCTGCCAGCAAACAAGTCAATAAAATTGACTTGCAGTGGTAAAATCTTCCAGCCAGAATTTGGCTGGAAAATTGTTGATGTCTAGAAAACAGTTCAACTTTAAGCTAACATTTATCCAAATATTAGTGCTGTTGTCTAAATCTTTCCAAATCATTTTTATGTTTTAAAAATTACCCATCATACGGAAAAATTAACCAGCCACTGTCTTTTCTGGGTAAAACTCGACCAAGAACCTTCAGAACCCTTTAATTATTTAAATATCTGACTCAATGTATACATTGATTTTATCCTGCATAGGTACCCTTTCGATCCTGTGTGGGTTAGAGAAAAGATCCACACTAAATTCAAGCGTAATATTAATTATATAACCATTGCACCCTGAAATAAACGGACAAGCAATCAATTAAAGTCAGCAACTGCTGTCCGAGATTGTAAATATGCAACAGGACATTATATGTTTTCCTGCCGACCTGTGAGGAACCTGAAGGCAGGCTCAGCCTCCGTGCCCAGGATTTTGATCTTGCTGAAGAAGGGGAACGTCACGCCGTATGTGGACTTGGCGAAGGCCTCGATGTCGCGGCTCAAGCCGCGCTCCGTGTCCCCGAACTGGCCGCAGGGGAAGGCCAGGACGTTGAAGTGAGACGTACCCAGCTCCCGGTGCAGCTCCTGCAGAGACTTGTAGCTCGCCTCCGTGTGCTGGCAGTGACTCGCCACGTTTACAACCAGCGATGCCTGAACAGGACAAAAACCATGGAGCAATCATTATAATAAAACTCTGCACAGAATGTAATGCCAAGAAAGTAGGAAATAAAGAAGAAAAAAGTAATCTCTGTTTCCAAATGAAGATTTGCAGAGATTTAATGCCAAACTAAAGACGCCTGGTGATGATGTGGACGTACTTTTCCTCGGTACTTCTCCAGGGATACCGTCCTCCCCTTTGCGTCTTTCACCTCAAACGAATAAAAGTCCTTCTGTCTTCTGGGCTTCACCAGGTGCGTCTGCAGGAGGAACAAACACCCCACACCGACTGTCATGCTCACCAGGACCCTAAGCCTTTTTATTCTGGCTTTGGAGGACTTGGTGGGATAACCTCCGAGAGCCTCCATCTTGGAGGGGGGGAGTTAGGAGTCCTGCAGAAAAGTCTGGGCGGACTCGAGGATGAAAGTAAAATGAAGTTAACGGGGGGAAAAAAATCCATACAAACAGGAAACTCATTGCCTTAAAAAAAGCAACAAAAAACAACAGTTTCTAAAGGCTGTGCTAAATTCAAAAATCACGGTTCTTAAACATTTCATACCATGTTATACCAGGTCAAAAGTTATGAAGAAATTTCTAATAAAATTTCTTGGGAGACTTTTTAAATTCGCAGAGACACGAACATTTTATTGTGAAATTCCCAAGAGGAAACAACTATCCAAAAGTTGATTCTAGGAATTGTTGTCAGCTTTGGGGTGACTATTACTTTTGCCAAAGTATAAAATTTATGAAATGTACAACTTCTCATGCCCAATGTTTTTTTTATTCAAAGGGCCACAACGAAGCCGATGAAGTCGCATACAAACGCTTCAAGAGGCGGAGCATCCATGGGAGCAGCAGCGGAGGTCCAGCTGCTAGTACACCGCTGCCCTTTGGGGGGCGCTGTGACTCTCTCTTTGAGTTTTACACCTTCTGTCGGAGGCTGGAGCTCGAATTGTCACGGAGAAACCACATGCAAGAACACAATGTCCTGCAATAAGACATGCGAGGTGCTGCAGAAACCTCTGCAACACCTTCTGATAAAGATAATAAATAATCTTAAATGTGATCAGGAAACTAAGATGTTACCAAAATTAGGATTAAAATACCAGTTTGTGAAAATAGTATATAAAAAAATAAACATATTTATTATACTCACTTGCCCATGACAAGCTTGCAAACTGTTCTTCTTATTCATTGGGTTGCAAGATATATTTAATTATTTCACTGACATTAAAGACACATACATGTTCATGTTTTATTCAATATTATTCACATATACTATGGAAATGCACACAAACAAATAAAAAACATCAACATAAATGTGCACTGTAGAGAAAATAAAGGTTTCATTGCACTGTGCAATAAAGATGAAATAAATGCGTTGTACATCTTGCAGGGTCCTTGCGATGCTGTCTTTTTTACCCGCATTGAGGGTACCACTGAACACACACCACTGCACATCCGTGTTGCAATAACACATTTGCACAGCTGTTAAAAACCCCGTCTTGACATATGGTTTGAGTGTAGTTTCACTTCAGTTCATTTTGGTTTATAGGAATATGAACAGTTTCCCATCTCTTACAAGCACATAAAGTTGGTAAATTGCTGTATTGATTACGCGTTTCTGTGGCATTTGAAGCTGAGTCATCTCTGGTGGGCAACTGCAGAAGACATTTGTGACTTTAAACTCACCACAGCAACGCTCTGTGAGATCCAGAAGATGGACAAAAGCAGAAATGCCTTCAAATAAGGTTGGTAATAAAGATGTGCAAAAATGGCTTTTTCAGAGGTCTTTGACTCTCGAATTGAGTAAAAAAACAAAAGTGGTGTACAAGTTTAAATCTTTCATGGTGGCAAATGTTCAAGAATTTCATTTAATGTTGTCAGCAGCTTGTACTTTCACTGTGCCAGATAAAAATATAATTACTGCCCCACAGTGCCTATAATAAAGTATTCACATCCTTGGATGATTTTACAAATCAATCATGATCAACTTAATTAGTTTCTTTTGACAAAGAAATTTACAAATAAACCCCCTTCATATCAAAGTGAAAATGGATGTCTACAAAATAACAGCAAATAAATAAAAAATGTGTCACATAGATTAATTGACTGCATAAATATTCCCCTGCTTCAATTCAGTACTTAGTATATGCATGTTTGGTAGTAATCACTGAACAGAATCTGTGGATAGCTCTCAATTTTTACTCCATTCTTTCTTGGCAAACTGTTCAAGCTCTGAAAGGTTGTGCGAGGATTCGCTGTGAACAGCCATTTTCAAATCCAGCTACAAACTCTCTATGGGATTTGACTGGGCCACCCCAGAACAGCTACATTGTTGTACCATATGTGAGTCTTTAGCTGGAGGCTTCTTGCTTTACAATAAAGAAGCCGTAGTTCTCTTGCTGCATTCATTTTACCTTCTGCCTTTACCAGCTTTGAGACCCTGTTGCAGTGAAGCATCCCCACAACATGACTCTGCCACCACCTTGCTTCACAGGAAGGATGGTGTCCGCCAAAAATAGTGCCTTGACTGATGGGAAGAAAGTTAAATTTTGGACTAATGATAACTTTCTCCAACATGCCTTTTGGGTAACTTTAGTCGGGCCTTGGTATCAGCGATTTTCTCCATATAGCTTTGACTGACAACAGTTGTATGCAGAGTCTCTCTCATCTCAGCTGCTGGAGCTTGTAACTGCGGAGTCACTGATGGCTTCCATCACTAGTCTCTTTGTGCAGTAATTCATGATGTGAGAAAAGGCTGATGAGATTTACACACATGCATATTCCGCTGAATTTTGCATCTGCATTATGTAGCTTTTATAAAAATATGTTTTTTACAGTACAAATGTGACAGTATAATATGCGACGGATCATTTGTGAAAGATTCTAATAAATTCTTAAAGCCCCAAATTGTTACCTTTAAATCTATGATACATATGTAAACTCCTCTGTATACGTGTTTTTGTACAGTTTTTATTCAGACTTGGCCAGATCTGCTTTAAGTAGCACCTCTGTGCTGCTCAATACCTAAAATCATCTTGTCTAGTCAAGTTATGAAATCTACAAACTCTTGCAGATTTCTTACTTAAAGCAACAGAAGCCGCTGGGGCCTGTGTTTGTCTTTAGATCGACTTGCATTCTTATATTTATGTAGTTCCTAATCTCAAACATTACATAAAGTCTTCTACAAGTCTTATATAGAAATAAAGAACCTTTGCACAAATCACAGTACATTTGAATAACATTTTGATAAGAAAAACACAGGTCTGCATGCATCATGCAATACTTTAAATTATAATAAATCAAATCATGTATGTATGTATTGTTTTGTTGTTGCAGATATTAGTGAGAGAACATGTGAGTTGAAGAATTTTGCCAATATGAATTTGCAGGGAAAGACACAATCCCTACTGAATGACTGCTGTAAGAAAGAATACTTTTTACAGAAGGGAAGGAAAGTTAAAAAAGATTTAACTTTTCCATTGATCAACATTAAATAAAAGTTTAGCCTTTTTCTATTTTTCATTTGTGCTCAGTCACGTGTAGATAACTCGAAGTCTAGGCAAAAGATACACAGCTGTGCAAAAGACATTTCCATGTTCTGCTTTGAGTCAGACCTTTCTGTTAAGGAAGTCAGGTTAGAAGTATAACCACACTTCTTGTCTACAGACCAGAAGAGATAAACTCCTCTTTAGTTAAAGACAGAAATCTCCTCTTATAAAGAAGATCAACTGCGAACTATGGTCATTATGGTCAATATGACTCACAGCTCCAGCACAAAATAAAACTTGCATGGAGTTGTTTTTGGCTTTAAATCAAAATAGGTCATTTGTTAATGCGCAGCAAGACAGATTGTCCATAAAATTTCTAGATGCACAGTACCTTGTGTGCATGAAACAGAAAGTCGTGCATACTAGTCATAAAATGTAATGGTGTGTTAAATTTGTAAGGTTAGAATTCTCGAGGTGCAAGTAAAAACAGGAATTAAATGTACTTAATGTTGGAAGAATAAACTGTTTATTTGCACATTCTTGGTATGATATTATAACAGTAGCACAGTGGTCTTGTAAAATGTCAATATCTGAACATGCTCAATTTTGACTAAATTGGCTCAAAACACATTCTTCTCAGCATATGCAACTGATTGCTAGTGTGGTCTCTGACCACAGGCAGATGGGTTTTTTATGGTGGTTTTGCTCAAAGAGGTTCTTATGTCATAGCTTAAAAGCTTTAAAACTATGCACCATCATATTTTAGATCTCAAACATTTAAAATAGTAACAATTATGACCAATGATAATGTGCTCTCTTTTACATGCACCCATTAAAATACATAAAGCAGTATTGTTGTAGTTATAAGTTGCCTTTTTCGTGCAGTAACATTCCTTGTTTTGTATGTTGGTTATACAGAAAAGGAAAATTGACTTTCCTGTATTCTGTATATATATATAAAAAAATAACTAAGCCAGTACAATTTTCTCTTTATCAGTTTCAACTGAGTTCATTAGCCTCTTTTAGTCCAACTCTTCTTCTATCTTTGACCTTTCGGACACCTATCTTCTCGACTGTAGTTGTGATGGAATTGCTGCTGCACCGGGTTTTGCCATTTATCTTTGGATATCTCTGGAACACTATCAACCTAGTCCAGATTAAAGTCAATCTGTCTGAGTTGGAGTTGGGATAGTAGAGGTATATCGGCACAGGGAACAGATGATGAGAGATACAGGTAAGCTAAAAGCTATAAAACCATTTCACAAAAATGGTGGGGGTCTCTATGAGGGGAAATTTGAGACATATTTGTACTAGAGTGACAGTTTGTGGTGTCTCACTGTTTCTATTTTACGTTTAGTTGGGGATGTTGACCACAAGTAGAGCATGTGGCGTGTTTAGTCACACTTGTCTCTAGTGTCAGCGCTTTCCTGGAAACAGCAGTTATTCAGCAGGTACTGGATGGTCATCTCTCATCAACAGAAAATTAGTTATTTAAAATTCTTACCTTGTTATTTTACTACTGGATTAGTGGTTTTTGATTTTTGTCCTGTGACTGTAGGCATTAGGATGGTGACCATGGCTGAGAATAGGGATTGCTACAAGAGGAAGGCAGAAAGATGAACAGCTAAGAATCTGGGAGACAATCTGGATCTTGTTTGACTTCCTTCAATGCAAATTCACAGGTGGTGATGACTTAAAGTCCATTAGATTGTATTATATTCATGACGATTTACTGTGAATAAAACCTTCATGATTTACTCCATATAAGTCTACAGATCTGTTGTCTCAGATGGAATGGAAAGGAAGATGTTTGGTCTCAGGGCTTCCTCATGAATTTATCACCTGTTGGAGATGGAAGCCCCCCTCCCTCAGATAAATCCACCAACTCACATGTCAGAAGATTAACGAAACAAATTAAATGTTCCACTTTTGTAGCAGTCACAAATTTCTGTTTAACACATTTTCACCACCCTGACAGGAATGCTTGTATTATATCATCGTACTGCTCAGTAATATAGCACATCTGTCATTTCCCACTGAGATAGTTCATTTTTGAGATGGTTTTCGCTGACTCATTATCGCTGGGGGTCTTCAGTGAAAACAAAACTATTAATGAATCATAGCAGTCATATGGGAGGTCTCAGTTTCCTGGCTCATGCAGTGGAAACATGGCGTTGGGGAGGAGGGATAACCTCTGAGAACATCCTTTTTGAAACCTCACGAAGGCGAGGAGCTGTTGATCAAACCTTGGGGGTCCTCTTGGTCTAATGTTGTCATAATGTGAACGGCATGATGAAGAGGATGGTTTAAATGCAAATTGTCATTAAACAAAAGCATTTAGTGATGCACCAATGCATCAGAAACTTGTCGTGGTTTTTGTGGTTGATCTTTTGAGAACAACATGTTACACAATAAGTACTGAAACCCTGAAGAGACAAAAAAGTTAGAATTATGTTCTTCTCTAAAGGCTATGATGCATTTTATGTGCATTCTGGAATTTCATGCCAAATCCCTTATCTTTTGTGCAGTGTACGTAGACTTGAAGGTTTTGAAGTTTTTAAATTGTTTACTGTGATCTAACTTTTTATATCTCATCAACATACCATTTCAACAGAGACATGTGCACTTTTGAAGGTCATAGTATATATTATCAATATTATATATTGGACTTGACATCCTTCTCAGAAAAATGTGTTCTCGAAGAAGAACATCTGTAATAAGTAAGGTGAAGTGTTTTACCTATGATTGTCACCACCTGGACGATGGTGGTGGGAGTTCGTCCCTCAATTGGAGGATTGCCGATTAAATTCCCACTCTGTCCACCTTTGTCGTTATGTCCTTGGGATAGACAGTTCACCCGCCTTGCCTGCTGGTGGTGGTCAGAGGACCCAGTGTTACCTGTGCATGGCAGCCTCACCTCCGTCTAGCTGTAGCTACTATCCGGTTAGCTTCCCACCATCTGAGTGTGAATGTGTGCATGAATAGGTGAATAACTCAATCCAAGGATTTTAATGACTGTAATTCTGTTTTTGTCTGCACTTGGCCATAAATCCTGTCAATGCTCACATCTTCTCAGCTGGAGCCAACCAGAGCTTCCACCTCTGGGATCTGTATTTAAATATGAAAGAAAGTTTTCATAGAATGAGTTAACAAATTAAGAAGAAGTCAAGAAAAGACGAAGAGACGGAAGATAGACTGGACGGTTGAACAGTGAAATTATTGTTGGTCAAGAAGATAGTCAAGGAGACGAGTGCAAGGTGATATTTGTCTTAAAAAACATCAGAAATGAAAGGAAAACTTCCAAAAGTTAGAAAACCTGTGGTGTGTAATTTGAGAGTGCTTGCTGTAACAAAAACACAAAATCATTGTTGGCTGAACGTCTCAGTAAAGTAATTTATGGCAAAAAATAAAAGATGCTAAACTTTATAATTGCATGCAAAGCTGAAATACTTTGTACATCTAATAGATCTACTTCTAATTTGGCCTGAATGAACTACAAGTAGGTTCCTCCTTCATGGACTGTTCTGCATAACACAGACTTTACATCCAATAATGTATTCAGGCACAAAACGGTATTAAATTATAGTATAGCTATGAAACATCCCTGACTGGGGTTCTTTTAAGGGTGTTATAAATGCAGAATGAGGAACATTTTTGGCTTATGATTTTTATTTATTTTTTTATTTTTTACTCTAGTGGCCTCTATTTGACAGTGAATCGACAGGAAAGTGGATTCTGAAAAGACGAGAAGACACGTGGCAAAGTTCAACATCTTAATAAACACTCGCTTATATTTGTATTTGCAACAATAAAATCAGGAAATCTGGAAAAGGATCTGCTGTCACCACACATAACCATGAAACTGTTTCCCTGGTCCTGTCATATTCAATAAATTAGGTTATTATTGAAAGATTCATTTGTTTTAGTAACTCAGTTCACTAACTGCATTGTGCTCTGTGGCTTGTTTTAAAATTGAGTTGTTTCCTCACTTTGACTTTTAGAAAGTGGGGTGAAGATCCTTGCAAATGATGCAACATCCCTAGTGCCTTTAAGACATTGTCAACTAAAACAGTCTGTAATAAATATAGAATAGTAGTGTTGACCTCATGTAGTGCAAAGCTAACACCAAATGTGCTTGTTACTGCATGTAGCATGCCTTTTAGCTGATCCATACGGTGGCCGACAGGTGCAAATGCGCAGCAAAAGAGAAAACATGCAAACAAAAAAAAACACGCGCACAAATTAAATGCGGCAAGCAAAAAGCGAACAAAATGCAGCAAACAAAAAAGAAAACACCCCCGAATGAAATGCAGCAAACAAAAAGAGAGACGCAAACAAAAAAAGAAAACACCCCCGAATGAAATGCAGCAAACAAAAAGAGAGACGCAAACAAAAAAAGAAGACACCCCCGAATGAAATGCAGCAAACAAAAAAGAAAACACACCCGAATGAAATGCAGCAAACAAAAAAGAAAACACCCCCGAATGAAATGCAGCAAACAAAAAGTGTTGAAAACGGAAGTGCTCCAGACCACTAGGGGGAGTCAAAGAAAATCGAGACCGAGCCCAGAACGGTATGACTGACACAAAGTCTATCACGCTACCCATAAATTATTCTGTTATTCTATAATATTATAAAAGACGGCGTATCTTTTTATAATATAATATAAGTATATAAGTTATAATATAAGTACGTATAGTATTTATACGTACTAAATATAGTTATATATATTATATATATATTATAAGTAAAGGTACGTATAACTATATTTCTTTTCAGAAATATAGTTATACGTACCTTTACTTTCTTTCAAATTTCTTTCTCTGAATCTTGCATCTGGTCCCATAGAAATGAATACTATTTTCTTTGACTCCCCCTAGTGGTCTGGAGCACTTCCGTTTTCAACACTTTTTGTTTGCTGCATTTCATTCGTGGGTGTTTTCTTTTTTGTTTGCGTCTCACTTTTTGTTTGCTGCATTTCATTCGGGGGTGTCTTCTTTTTTGTTTGCGTCTCACTTTTTGTTTGCTGCATTTCATTCGGGGGTGTCTTCTTTTTTGTTTGCGTCTCTCTTTTTGTTTGCTGCATTTTATTCGCTTTTTGCTTGCCGCATTTAATTTATGCGCGTGTTTTTTGTTTGTTTGCATGTTTTCTCTTTTGCTGCGCATTTGCACCTGTCGGCCACCGTAGATCCAAGTTTCAGTCAACTTGCAGAACACGTTTTGTTTCATTTTTCCTTCCTGCATGAAACTTTCAAGCTTTTTGATGTGCAGTGTTAGCTCGGATTTGGATTTCACATTCAGAAAGTGCATTCAGATTAACCTTTGTTCTCACTGCCGGTTCCCAAAATAGACTGCTGGGTGGAGCTACCTGAAAGTATTTTTAGCAGCTCCCTAAAAAGCACACGTCCATCCCCCTGCTGTTCATTCACACCAGCATTGTTCACACTATTCAGGCAGCTTTCCCTGCTAACAACCTTCTGATAAGAATCTATTGTTTTCAGGTTAATGATCAAAATGAGGTAAACTGTTCTCCACCCCAATCTGACCCTAAAATTTTCACTTGCCCCATCAAATAACTCCCATCAAATTCTTCTGTAGACAACACTGTGATCAGGGAGTAGAAATCAGGTTAGTAACACTAGTTTTGGGAATAGGAAACACAATAGTCTATATTGAAGACATAAACAAAGCAACTAAGAAAAGCTCCTGGAAGCAGTGATATGTTAACCAAGGATACTCCCTCTTTAGACGTAATTCTTGCGTAATCCATCTAGCATGACCTACTTGTATAGAATTCCCAAGCAGAGAGAGTTTTAGGTAGATGAGGAGGAGAGAGCAAGAGCAGAACTGGTAGTGTATGTGGATTACTAGACAACACGTGTGGAGCTGTTGGGATTAGGAGGCAAGTGGCGGATATCAGCTTGTGGGAAAGCATATGGATACACCTGTATGTTTCCCTATGAGATGCAGATACTCCAGCAGCTGGCTGTTCTGGGTAACAACAACTTTCTTTACTTTGGTGAGAAATGTAATGTAATCCACCCGACAGAATATTTACCATTGTATTTACTAGATGTAGTTAGAAACTTCTTTTAAATGTATTTTATGGAGTGAGCTTGCATTATCATTAAAGTTGTGCCATATTCATTGACTGATATAGTGAAATGCAATTTCTGTGAATAGAATAGAATAGAATAGAATAGAATAGAATAGAAATAGCCTTTGCTGTCCCACAAAAGGGAAATTCAGGTGTAACAGCAGAGATAGACATAAAGGTTCACACAAAAAGCTCTCAAAGTGTTAAAAACAATATAGAAATAACATTAACAACAACAATAATAATAATAATGATATACTGCACAAGACTATAACAGAAAATACTGTGCAGTTTTTAGAAATGGGCATATAGGATTAGGATTACGGTACTCATGACCCAAGAGATGTGTAACTGAGTCAGAACATGTTGTCAAAAACGAACATTGAAAAATACAGACTATTATAATACAAGTGTTTTTCAGTGCAGTAAAACGCTTAGGCACTAAGGCAACTCTTGGATGCCATCCATCCATGAATACATTATAAATTGACTATTCTTCATTACTGACTGTTTAAACAACAATCATGTCAGAGAAGTCTAGATTTTAAAAATAGGCTCATTAGTTACATATGTGCATTGCCTGTAAAAGCGGCAACATAGACTGCAACTCAAGCAGAAAGAAAAGCTTACATAATTATCATGGTTGGTGGTTGGTGGTTAACCCAAATGCAGAAGCGGAGCTGTGAAGTAGATAATGAAAAAATATTTTAAAAAATGCAAAAGTTTAGAAAAACCACAGGAGCAAGGGCAAAAGACAAAATAATAAATTCAAAGAACATCCAGAAAGAGATACAAGGAGAGTATGGTGAAACAAGAGAAGTAACAGAAGAAACCAGCAAGGAATGTCTGAGAAAGAGGTGCTTTAGTACTGGGAGGTTGAATGCTGACACAATGGAACTGGGCTGATTAGCTAATTATTGCAGCTGTGAGGGAAGGGAGCAGAAGGCAGAATGAGGAGAACGGAGAGAGAGAAAGTGGCACAGAGGACTAGGAAATAAATCTAACACTAAAGAATAACTAGACCTAAGAAACAAAATAAAACTAGAGAGATAAGGAGTAACTAGACACAAGAAATAAACATAAAAAACTAAAAACACTAAGAAGTGACTGAACCAAAGTAAAACAAAGTGTTTGGCTGATCTTATCAAGGAAAATGAACTAAGAAACACAGAAATGAACAAAATCCAAAAACCAACTCAGAAAAACCAAGACTTCACATTTCTGCGTTCAAAATCTTTTGGTGCTATCCCACAGCTTATCTGAGTGCCTTTCTTGTAATTTTGCTTCTTTTTGTGGCTGTTTGTGTTTTTTCTTTGTTCAAATCCATTCGCTTTTACTTGGTTAGAGATCACTGTTTAACATAATGGAATTTAATGTATTTGTTTTGTTTCTTAATGTATAAGAGAAGTCAGAAAGTATTTTTTTTCTGCTTTATCTTTTGTTTTAGTAGTATGCTGCAGTCTAGCAACAGGCCAGATCTCCTCACGTTATTTCTTCATCCAAGAACCCATGCCCTGGGCCAAAGGTCGTGAGTACTGTCAGAGCCACTTTGTGGACCTAGCTGTTTTGAGCACAGAGAAGGAATACTTTGCTCTCCTCAGTGCCATCCCCGCAAACAATGCCAGCTTTTGGCTTGGTCTCCATAAGGAGAGCAGTGGCTGGAAGTGGACCAATGGGGAACAACTGAGACTCACTCACTGGTACAACTATAATGATGAGGGCCACTGTGTAAGCTTGGAGGCCATGTTTGAAGAAGAGGACAAGCTATTGGCTCGTTCTTGTAATGAGCAGCACAGGGTTGCTTGTCAGGGTAAGAAATGTTATTTTGGAGAATTTTTGATCATTCCTGCTGTATATTTTTATTTTTTTTATTTTTTTTGCACAAAAAATGCAAAATATCCTTGCATCATTGCAATGCAATCATTGTGATATGGGTTTTTTTCACATAAAAAAATTATATCGCAAAGATGCATTTTTATTCAGTTTACTTAATGTGTTATATCCTTTTTGGTGACACCGTATTTGAAGGGCTGTGCATTAGACTGACACGAGACATGAGTAATAAACATGACCTATCACATGTCATGACCATGAAGGAGTCTTCATAAATGTTTACGACTGTTGTCATGAAGTGTCATTCGATAAATAATGACACATTTAATGTAAAGTTGCCAGTTTTAATTGACTTTAAATTCAAGTTTTAATGGAGCTTTACATTAAAAGTGTCATTATTTACAACGTGACACTTCAGGCCAACAGTCGTAATCGTTTATGAAGAGTCATTCATGTCCATGACAGATATTATGCCATGTTTATGACAGTCTCATATCAGTTTTATGCTCACCCCTTCAAATAAAGTGTTACCTAATTTATATATATTTTTTAAAATATTATTTT
Source organism: Xiphophorus couchianus (assembly GCF_001444195.1). Taxonomy (NCBI): domain Eukaryota; kingdom Metazoa; phylum Chordata; class Actinopteri; order Cyprinodontiformes; family Poeciliidae; genus Xiphophorus; species Xiphophorus couchianus. The sequence goes on from NC_040239.1 coordinate 8,706,808, forward strand.
TCTCATAATTAATTTACCTAATTTCCCATTAATTAAATCTTGATCTAAATCTTCCAGGGCCCGTTTCCCCTCAGTCAGTGGCCGTGGACTTTGTGAACATCGATCACTTGAATCTAAGCTGGAACATCTCTGCACTTATGCAGACGACTTCTCACTATTACAATGTGACAATATGTAGATTCATTTGTGAGACGCTGTCCTACCCCTGCACCAATGGCTCCTCCCTTATGAGCATCAGCATCTCCAACTTAAGTGCAGCCACAGAGTACTTCATATACGTTTCTGCTGTTGTTATTCGTATTGAGCATGGGACCAGCAGAAAATGGATTCTTCAAGATGATCCTACCATGTTAAAAGCTAAAACAGGTGGGAAGAATTTTAAGGGAAATAATACAATGTTGATGCAAATCTGTAGCACATAGACAATTGAAAGTACAGTGCCTTGCAAAGTACTCATGCGCCTTGAACATTTTGCCACATTACAATCAAACATTTCAGTACAAATGTTTGATTGTTTGATGTTTGACAGAAAAATCATCCTGCAACAATGGCCCAACAATGCAACAATTGTTTGTGTTTTAAAGCAGCACAATTATTTCAAAATCTTGTTTTTGCTTTGAAAGATGTGCTTAGTAGTTGGATAAGGCCTTGAAAGCAAATAAAATACAAGAGGAATTAAGACTCTTGTCTTAATGAAAAGAAATTTGTTCTCATGAGCATCTTTTCTCTTCCACAGCGACATCTAATAAGACTCACAAAATCCTTTTCATCGTTTTGGATTTATTCAGTCTGGTTTTATTGGTCTCTTCATTTTGGTATATTTATATTGTTGTGAAAAAAGGCAAGTTTTTATTTCTCTGTCTATAAATATACATGTGAGTACTTATGTGCTAATAACACACATTATTTTATCTCATCTCCAGACAAATCCACAGAGAGGGTCGGAGACAGATCGTCAGCAGATTCAACAATTGTTGTACTGTTACCACACAGAATTGGGTTAGAAAAACTGGAAAATTTCATATTTTAGTGACCAAGACAAAAGTTTTATTTTGACCCTAAGGACACATTAAATTGTTTTTAGTTCAAGCTGTGAAAAGTTTCAAGATGCTAGTTTTGTGTTACATTGTTGTGTACATTGCATAAATGCACATTAATGAAGTTCAGTTTTATATTTATATAATCCGTTTAGTTCACAGGCACTTACGTTTAATAGACTGGCTGTCGGTCAAACTCTGTGCATGAACAGATAAGCTACGCATCAGCTCAGATCATACATCTGAGGTTTCCTTACATAAACCCTCTGGGCTCATTATTTCTTGAGAAAGACGGCTGTGATCTCACAATCAAATTCTCCACCTGTGTGTCTCTATTAAGAAGCAAGAACTCAAAGTCTCTACAGACAGGCCATCTTGTGGAAGAGAGGAGATCTTGTATTCATGAGAATGTCTTGGAACGACCCACTGCCACTACTCTTTTGCAACAGATAAACTCAAATTTACTCATGAATTTCAGTTAAACATACTAAATGTGTCATGATTTAGGTGACAGATGAGGATTAGCAGTATGACTAAAGTTTGTGAATATGCCGTTGCAGAACGTTAAATGACTCGAGTTGGTTCATGTAATATTGTTATGATGTTATGTTTAAATAGTTAAAATTTGTGTATTTTTTCTGCTGTATTTTTTTTTCAATTCACAAAACAAAATACATTTCTATAAATTTCTGAAATAAATGTGTATATAATTTTTTCACAACATGATATACATAAATTTCTATTTATTAATACAAGCTAATGTTTGAGGTGTAGTTGGGTTGCTATTTTCGGGTACAAGATAAGCTAACATGTTTTTTGGAAGGAAAATAATGTCTCTATTTTAAATGATAGTGAGATTTTTTTCTGATTGCTTGCCTGTAGCTAAGGTGTTTGTTTCACACAAAAGATGTTGCAACATGTCAGCATGTTTTCTCTGCAGCTATTTTAAATGAAACATTTTGTTTTTGAATAGGTACTTCTATTTTTGAATTTTGCAGCTTAAGACTTGTACAAGACCAAAACTATAAATATTGTCTATGTCAATGAATCAAACACAAAGTTTTTAATATTCTTGCAACATATATTGCAAGAATATTGTAGGAATGAAATTCTATAGTTACTCATATTCAGAATAGATCTTGGTTTAAGTATGGATAGATATGTCTTAGATGTCTGTTTTACTCATTCAAACACTTTACTTGCTCTCCTATATGTTATACAACTTGCATTTTGTTGCTTAAAGATGTATGCGCAGACAACAATTGAACAAATAAAAACTGAGCTTTAGCTTGTTACAGCAAACTTTGAAACCTGTTTCTGTAAAGTACTTTATTAAAGGATTAAAAAGTAAAATATTATATTTCTGGCCCTGCACTAGTAGATTAGCCACTTACAAACACCTCTGAGCGATGACAGCTGATGGCATTGCAAAGATCTAAAAATGATCTGTTGTTTGTCCATTTCCGTGACAAAAAACAGAAGTTTACTCACATTATTGTTTATATGTACAGATAGGGACTGATCCCTTGCAGGGATATGGATGACAACAGACAGTCTTGTGCTGAATGAGTGCCGAGCAGAAGTTTATTTAGGTAGCAGAGGTGGGAGGAATCGGCAATCAACAGCCAGTAGGAGCGGGAGGAGCAGAGCAGAGGTGCAGCATAAAATACGACAGGAACCGGGACGTCATGACACTTTAATAAATTACTTGGTGTTCCCAAGCCTGTATTCAATAAAAAGTTATAATGGTTTTTCTCCATGAGGTTTGAGCCCCACATGCAGTAACTTGTATTCCAGGTACATTGTCAATTAAATTATACTCTGATACAAAAATGGTTTTTTCCCCCTTTCTAAATAAAACCTTATCATTAAGGCTAAATAGCTTTATTTCTATATCATAACAATAGCGATACAATGTGTATTTTGCACATAGAGGAGACACAAATGACTTTTGTCTTGGACAACATGCGGTTTCCCAGTTGACAGTATCTCAGAAATAATCATGTAAGGTCTGGAAAACGTTGCCACTTGTCTCTTCTCAGGGACTGTGTGACGTCAATAAAATAAACACCTCCACCACAGTCCTGTTGGGCACCATGAGAAGTGCTAAACATTACCACTTCATAAGTGGTAGACCTGATCTCATTTTATGATCACACCTATTTTGCTGATTTTGCATTTCCATGGTCAACCCACATCCTTTGAGGCTAAGACATAAAGAGCAGATTGTGCATTATGATCGACATTCTTCTCGACATCAAACACCCTGATAGGAGGAAATGTTTTGTCTAAGGGATTTCATTGCTGCCTGTGCCTTGTTTCTTATCAAATTCAGTGAGTAGTACTTTCTTAAGTATTGTCATTTTCTTATTAATGCATTTTTTCTCTTTAGTCAAGGGTTCAGCGTTCTCCTGTAACATCAAAAATTGTTTCTGGATGTATTGCCAGGTCATGGTTCTGAGATTATCAATGGGAGAGAAGTGGAGCCCCACTCGTTACCCTACATGGCTCTCCTGGAGTCAAGCAAACCAGTCTGTGGAGGAATACTAATTGATCCAAAATGGGTTCTGACTGCTGCACACTGCAGAAAGTAAGAACAATATTTTTTTTCCTTACTTTGTAAGGATTCAGGTTGATTAGAAATAGAAAACACAATCCTTTGTGTCGTTGACTGTTTCTATGCATATGTTGTTTTCTCTTGCACTTCCAACCAAATTAAACAATGTATAGGTTTGTAACAGGAAGCTATCGCTCTGCACTTTTGGATGTTGTGCCCCATGCAATTCAAGAGCCAATATTTCAAACTGAGTAGATGGCCTGAGTACATAGCAACAGAAAGCCATTTTCTTCTTGCTTTTCATGTGTAGAGTGCTTTTTGCTCTGTTTTTATAATCAGGAAAAATATAGACGAAAAAGGGATTTAGTTAAAGACTATGCACCACCAAATTTTATGATAGTATGTTTGTATGATTCAGATTGAGCAATGCCTGGCCAGCTCATAAGAATATCAAAAAAAATGTCTCAGTCTTTTGTGAAGTATGTGAAGTAAATTTCTAAGTTTGCATGCATCACACGGTCGATGTGACTTCAACCTTTAAGCATGTGAAGGAAGGAAAAGACGTCTTATATTTAGGTACAAATGTCACTCGCTTTAAGAAACATCAAAACCACAAAGATTCAGAAAACTGTCATCCTACATTAAACATTTTGTGTTTGAATTTTAAGTTTCATTTTCCAATTGAACAACAAGTTTTGAGAGATTTAGCAACAAGTAAAACCAGGTCAGAGTCAGAATATTGATTATGACTTATTGTATGTTGTTGCTTTCTTACAGCTTTATCATTGATTACTCAAACATGAGAGCAAAGTCAAGATGGGTCTAAACTTTTCTTCTCCAGCGGTAAAAAAAAATATCAAGGATAATCTGTAATTCATCAGTCCTGGAATATTAATAGACTTGTTTAGAAAGTAAAAGGCTATAAACAGCTGAAACCAGATGTTTACATGCCTGTAATAAAAATATTTCTTGATATCTGACTATTCTGTCAGATATTAAGTTTAACCATGCTGTGCTTTTGTTCTCTCCCAGGATTCAGACTGTGTTGCTGGGGGTGCACTCCATCAAAGAAAAGAAGAATGAACAGCAGTACAGGCAGGTCCGTAAGGTGAAGAGAAGTGTTCCTCACCCTTGTTATGACAGCAAAGAAAAAAACAACGATCTCATGTTGCTCAAGGTAATTTTGCAAAATTGGTGTTCTTATCTACGCTGACATTGTTTCTAATATAAAATAATAGTGATATTTTATTTTCCAGCTGGACAAGGCAGTGAAGCAAACCAAATGGGTGAAAACTCTCAAGCTGAATAAAGCTGTCAAAGAGCCAGCAGCCGGTTCAGTCTGCAAGGTGGCTGGATGGGGAAAAACCAAAAATGATGCAACTACCATGTCAGATGTTTTGATGTCGACCAATGTGACAGTGATCGACAGAATGAAATGTAACTCAAAAGATTATTACAACCTTGCTCCTTATATAACTAAGAACATGATATGTGCCGGGTGGAATGGCAAAATCAAAGCCGACACTTGTCAAGTAAGTGGGCCTACCAGCCGTTTACCCAAATTTAAATGTTGCCGTTTCCCTAAAATGCATTTTACATACTTCTTCTCTCTGTAGGGAGATTCAGGAGGGCCGATATTGTGCAATGAAGATCTAGTTGGAGTTACGTCTTTTGGGCATGGGTGTGGAATTCAAAACAAACCTGGAGTATACGCTTTCCTCACTGAAGACAACCTTAACTGGGTCAAGAAGACAATGAAGACCAATGAATAAACCCTGCTTTTCATTTTTGCTGTTTAACTCTTTCAAGCACTTTTGCGATTCCATTCGAATTTGACTTGCATTATGTTGCTGAAGAATGCATGTGCAGACAACAACTGAACAAAAGACTGAGTTAAATCAAACCTTGAAAACAGTTTCCAAAAACCTATTTAAAAGAATAACGAATAAAATATTATATTTCTGGCCATGTACTGTCAAATTAGTCAACACAAATGACCTTTGTGTGTGTGTTTTCCTCCTAGGTCACTAGGTGACGCTCTCTGCTACAGCTAGAATGCTGCTTTACCTACAACTAAAACAGGTTGTAGGAAGATCAAAAGAAAGTCAACTACTATTTCTGTGTTTTGACTTGAAGGTGACTGGAAACAAGTGATGCTATTCAAATGGTCCACATTTCAGACATATATCAAGATTGAAGATATAACAATGGCAAAAAGATGTTGCCATTTTCTTGAGCTACTATTGGTACCAAACAGCAGATAAACCAGGTTTTCCATGTTACTAATCATGGAACACAATGACAGAATTACAAAGTTCTACAAAAAAAAAGTCTCTGATTTCATGTGTAGCAATTAGTGGCTTGTTGTCAACACCTTAATTTGGTGAGCAAAATCTAATTCAGTGGACTACTGGTTTTGTGGGCTTGGGGATCAACGCAACCTCAGAAATGTTAAAATCAGATAATACTGGGGACCCCAACCAAAAACACTATCTGCCTGTTTTAATAGTTCAAACACCAACTGATCTACTTTACTATGCACTGATATGCACAGAGAAACGCTCCTTAACACTACCACAGAATTTTGATGCTGCAGCAAATCAGAATCCAAGAAAATAAATGTCACTCATGGACTGGCTGCTTTGCAAATATCACTCAATTGCTTGTCAAGTAACATCGTGCCAAGGTATGTTTCAGCTTCCCATGCTGCACTTTCTTTTGATTATTTTAGTTATGCTCTAAAATATTTACCAATATGCAGACTTTCCACAAATAATTTGGATTCCTGTTGTCATATCCTCATCTTCCATCGCCTTGTTGAAGTCAACATTCAGCTAAACTCCTCTCCAAAGTGACCACAGACTAGAGGGCTTATGTTGACTCTTTACTGAAGCCAGTTGGAGTAGATTAAAATTGAGAAGTGTGAACATGCACATTTTCAGAAATAATACACAGCAGCAAAGAATAGTTTCACTAAAATGTATAATAAATTTGCTCACGAGGTGACATTTAGCTAAAAGTTCCTAAAAAAACAAACGCTGCCTTCTTACAAACACCTGCATTATTCTTAATCAACAGAAATATCAATTTTAAATTCCAGTGATTTCAAAGACCAGCTCAAACTAAGAGAAGTTGCAATGTTACTCAGGAAAAGCCCATACTTTCTATCTCCTGCATTGTCTCCTTTCTGTGACATCATCAAACTATGGCAGACTCTGAAATGTAATACTTAATTCTGCCACTAGATGGAAACTATTCTTACTGTATAAACCTGTTAAATGTAAATAAACTGACAACAAAATACATGTTTGACAAATAATTTTGCATATACTGAACCGTAAATATATGAAGATCCTTTGTATCTGAATGAGAACAATACCACAGAATGACACATTTCAAAAAATGTGTCATTCTGTGTCACCTCTGACCTTATAGGTTTTGCCGACAATACTCACGGTACACTATTTTACAGGTTACAAATGCAACAATCATTTTGTACATGCTCAGGAATAACTCAGAAATAACTCAAACAAGCAATATTTAAATGGAACCAAGCAGAAAATAACTAATTATTTTATGCTGATAACTGGGTCCCAAATGTTGGCCTCAATAGAAGAAAGGTGTACAGTTTTATGCCAAAAAAACTGAACTTTTTTTTTTTTTTTAGCAAATCCTTGTTTAACGAATGCATGTTCCCATGTCTAATTATAAGTTAAAAGTTTTATTTCATTTTCATTTCGAGTTTTCAGAACAACATCCAACTGGAGGGAGGGCGTGGTTACTGAGCGTAGAGTTTGCTGGTTCAAAAAACTTTGCCCCGATGTTCCCACGGTAACCATCCCCTGCATTCACTACATACAGTAATATATACTGCTCAAAAAAATAAAGGGAACACTTTAAGTGTGAAACACCTGTTTAAGTGTTCCCTTTATTTTTTTGAGCAGTGTAGATGTTCTCAATGCCACAAAATGTTTCCATTCTTGATTTGCAACTAGAGGTCATAACTCACTGCATGAAATTTGAATATTGAGGTCTCCTCTAAAGTCTCATGACTGTGTTCTCACCTGTTTGTATTCTGAGCTGCATGTTGAGGAAATAAAAATAAAAACCTTGCACCTCACAGCTTCTGAAGGGCTTTGGTTCTGACCTTGTGTTACCACAGACTTTAGCTTACCGGATCACTACGTGTGTTTTGCTTAATAATGCATTTCCATGGTCAGACCACATCCTTTGAGAAACACATATAAAGGGTCAGGGTCAGCATCCTGAGGGGCGCATTCATCTCCAGATCAAAGACTGACATAAGACAAAATGTTCTCTCTGAGGGGTATCATTGCCCTTTTCCTTATGATCAACTCATGTGAGTAATATCTTAAGTGCTGCCATTTTACTTGAGAAGAAAGTTAATGTCACCTCTTTACTATTATAGGATGTGTTGTACCTTTTTAACTTTCTGTGTTAGGTCACAGTTCTGAAATTATCAATGGGAAAGAAGTGGAGCCCCACTCGTTGCCCTACATGGCTTTGCTGGAGACAAGCGAACCAGTCTGTGGAGGAATATTAATTGATCCAAACTGGGTTCTGACTGCTGCACACTGTGAGGGGTAAAAACAGGAACTCTTTTATGCATTTAGTTTGCTTAGTTGTGCACTGTGCAAATCACAAACCGGTATTTCAAAGCAAGATATTTTCAACTTCCATGTTTTATACCTAAAGTGTGTTTGTGTCACTACTGCCAGTTTTTTTATTTGATGGTGGTGACTAAAACCTCCAATAATTGTTTTAATGTTGACTTGAATATGATCATAACAAATACAATACCATTAGGGCCTGCAATTTTACTAACCTTTTTTATTTCCTAAATTGCTCTGCTATTTGCCACACAGGCTTAAATGTAATGTTTCTTGCTCCAGACCCATTTACTGTGTAATATATTGTTGCTCTCTCAGTATTAAGACTGTGTTGCTGGGGGTGCACTCCATTAAGGAGAAGAAGAATGAACAGCAGTACAGGCAGATTCTTAAGGTATCAAGAAGTGTTCCTCATCCTTGCTATGATAGCAAGGAAAAAAACAACGATCTCATGTTGCTCAAGGTAAGAGTACTTTGCAAAATTAGTGATCTTAACTGTACTGACATTGTTCATAATATAAAATAATAGTGATATTTTATTTTCCAGCTGGACAAGGCAGTGAAGCAAACCAAATGGGTGAGCACTTTCAAACTGAGTGAAGCTGTCAAAGAGCCAGCAGCCGGTTCAGTCTGTAAGGTGGCTGGATGGGGACAAACCAAAAAAGATGGAGCTACCTTGTCAGATGTTTTGATGTCAGCCAATGTGACAGTGATCGACAGAATGAAATGCAACTCAAAAAAATATTACCAACTTCATCCATATATAACTAAGAACATGATATGTGCTGGAGCCAGTGGTAAAATCAAAGGTGACACTTGTATGGTAAGAAATCCTAATGGTAATTTACACTAAGATAAAATGCTATTGTTCCCGTAAAATGCCGGTTTTCTTGTCCTCTCTATGTAGGGAGATTCAGGAGGGCCAATACTGTGCAATGGAGCTGTAGTCGGTGTTGCATCTTTTGGTTACAAGTGTGGAATCAAAAACAAACCTGGAGTGTACGCTTTCCTTACCGAAGATCACCTTAAGTGGATCAAAAAGACAATGAAGACACCCGCAAATGAATAAAGCTTGCTCTTGAGTTGCTGTTTTACTCTTTCAGTTATTGTTTTGCTGTCTGTCGTAATTCAGCCTGCGTTATGTTAGCAAAAACCTTATGTACAAACACCAAATGAACAAATAAAATGCTGAGTTTTTATTTCTCACAGCAAGGCTTGAGCTATTTCTGAAAACCACTTTAAACAAATAAAGAGTAAAATATTTATTTGCTTGCGCTGTACTATCGGATTAGCTAATATCTGAATCAATCCTTTTCTGCAGCAAAAAACGTAACTTTTTTTTTTTTTTACAATTTCTGTTTAAGGAAGACGTGTACCCAAGTTTGTTTTCAAGTAAATAGTTGAAGTATCTTTGTGACCATATTTGCTATGACAATAAAATAAAAGCAAAAATAAAATGTTTGTGTGTCATTTCCCTCTTTCCTCCTCTGAATGTGTGTCTGCCAGGTGTGGCTTCCAGGTGGAACTAATCAGAAGTAATCAGGAGGAGCATTTAGAGGAGGATTTTCATACTACCACAAAATGTACCCATTATTACCGAATAGTTATTCTGCATTGATTTTGAAGACTTAAGTCTATTCTATTTCTGACTTTATGTTTCCATCAATCTTCAAATGTGAGCTGCACCACAGTGGTAAAAATAAAAAACAAACCCTCCACTTCATAGCTGCTGAATAACATTGGTTCTGGAGGCACTGAGTGGCTCAGCTAGCAGAGCAAATGAACGATGTGTTGAGGTTGTTGCCTGTGATGCAGTTGTTTTGAGTTTGATTCCTGGTCTATGGCCATCTGCTGTATGTTGCCCCCTTCTCTCTCAGCCTTCTTTCTTGTCAGATTGCTGTTTGCTAAAGACTTCTAGTACTAAAAAAAATAAACTGGTTCTGATCTGGTAAATGTCACCACACATTTCAGATTGATGGTGTTCATCCGAATACTTCATGTGTTTTGCTGACTCATGCATTTCCATGGTCAAACCACATCCTTTGAGAAACACACTTAAAGGAGAAGGGTGAGCATCGTGAGGGTCGCATTCGTCCCCAGATCTAAGTCTGAGAAAAAAGGAAATGTTTTCTCCGACGGGTTGTACTGCTTTCATCCTCTGTGCACTTTTCCTTATTATGAACGCATGTGAGTAATATATTAAGTGTTGTCATTCTTTGGGGAAAAAAAATACCATCTCTTTATTACATATTTTTACCTTTCTGAGTGGGTTTGGATGTCTTCCTGTGCTAGGTCGTGGTACTGTCATCATCAATGGGGATGAAGTTGAGCCCCACTCATTGCCCTTCATGGCTTTTCTGGGGTCAATTGAATTCTGCGGAGGAACATTGATTGATCGAAAATGGGTCCTGACTGCTGCACACTGTGGAAAGTAGGAAATATAACATATTTTTATTTTATTGAGGTTTCACCTGGTAAAAAAACGATAATATTAGCAGGAAAGTGTTATTTGAGTTACAAAAATTGATCCTCCATAAGTTTAGTTTTATAATTGAAAATGTTTAGGTCTCTAAAAGTCTTATTAAAGATTTGTAAATAAAACAATGAGCCACTTCATTTTTTACATGTTCATAAGAAATAGTAAAACCCAGGAAATTCCAATCTGGTCTAAGACTAAAGGGGTCTAGATAATCTCCATCTCTACATCTTTTAAAGATTTGTAAACAAACACCTTGCAAATATGCTTTTTATTTTATATATACATTTACTGTAGGCTGTTTTCTATTCATATACTAACAACCAAAATACCAAGTCCAGGTTCTCACTTAATATGCAATATGTCAGTGAGAACAGGGTGTTGTTCTGAGCATACAGTCTCCACATATTTTACATTTCCAAGTAAAACATTAAAGGCTAAGAGCAAAACAGTTTCTGCTAAAAAAGAAAAAAATAAGGTGCATGGACCAGTCACTTCAAGAAACCACAAAAGCCACACGACATTAGAAAAGAGTTGTTCTCTGAGAAAACATTTATATTTCAACATTAAGTTTCATTTTCAAAGTTAACAGTATAATTTAAAAAAAGATTAGCATCCTGGAAGACACATTGCAGAAGAATGCAAAAGACTAAAACGAGCAGAATAAAATTGTTTAGATCAAAATATGTCAGAAGACCTGAAAACTGAAATTGCTCTAAATCGAGTCTGACTGAGTTAAACTTTAGCTAACTGTAGCTGAGGATTAGCCCAAGTTTGCATGGCAATGCCCACAACTGGTAGGAACATGCTCTAAACGTTTTGCAGGTGTCATTGCAAAAGGAGGTTCTACAAAGTATTAACTCAAGAGAGTAAAATACCAACTTTTCACATTTTCATTTCTTAAAAATGTAAATATATATTTGCCTTTAATCTAACAATTATCACTGACATGAAATCCCAATACAATATTAAATTTATTTAACAATTTATGGTTCTAATGTGGCAAAATGTACACAGACAGATAGATGATAGATCTATATATATATATAGATATATCCACATTAAATAACCATCACACTGAACCACCCTACATCATAAAAATATCTGCTCCTCTTTTATCAGCTCTTTAAGATTCGTGAAGCTTAACATAATGTGCAATTAAATAATCTTAAAATATAGTTCATGTCAATTCTATAATAATTCACTTACTATCAAATTAAATATATTAGACAGATTCACTTGTAATAGGATAGTAAACCTTCATGGTGTCATGACTATGGACATGCTTCATAAATCTAACACCATACTGTGGTTTTGCTTTTGCAGCATTAAGACTGTGTTACTGGGCATGCACTCCATCAAAAAAGAGAAAATAGAAAAGAAGTACCGGCAGGTCCGTAAGGTGAAGACAAGTGTTCCTCATTGCGAATTCGACAAGAATAAGAGAGTCAATGATCTCATGTTGCTCAAGGTAAGATAAGATTTTACAATAAGAGGAAGCTTATGCCCAGATATGCTTTGGAAAAATATTCAAGAAAAACAATAAAACTTAAGCAAAAAGTTGGTTTTACTTCAGTCATTGACAAAATAAAGTATGACGTTGTTTCAGTGATCTTCAGTCATATCTGTTATCAGCCTTTAAGTCCATCAGCTCAAATAATTGCTTGAACCAAGTTAAAAATTCAAGCTCTTTCAAATCTGAAGCAGTGGTTAAGACCACTCTTTTGTTACTATTATATAATTCTGTGAACAATTTCAACTTTGATCTATTTTCCCCTTTCAGCTGGACAAACCAGTGAAGGAAACCAGATGGGTCAAAGTTCAACAACTGAGCAATGTTGTCCAAGAGCCAGCAGCTGGCTCTGTCTGTCTGGTGGCCGGATGGGGAGCAACCAGCAAAAATAGCAACGTTCTATCAGATGTCTTGATGTCTGCAAATGTTACTGTGATTGATAGAGAAAAGTGCAACTCTCCAGACCATTATAACCATAAACCGAATATTACCAAGGACATGATATGTGCAGGGCCAAATGGGAAGAAAAGTGATGCCGACACCTGTAAGGTAAATGAGACTTTTAGCCGATTTTAAAACATAATTTTCTTAAAATGATTTTTCACATATTTCTTCTTTCTCGCAGGGTGATTCTGGAGGACCAATATTCTGCAATGGTGTTCTAGTTGGAGTCACATCTTTCGGGGGATCCAAGAATGAGCCCTGCGGATCAGTGAAGAGGCCTGGAGTTTATGCTTTCCTATCAGAAAACCATCTTAACTGGATCAAGAAGACACTGAAGACCTTTGAAGCTGAATAACGTTTCTGACTGATAGTTATTTTTTAACTGTTTTGTTGCTCTTTTTATCTGACCTGCATTTTGTTGCAAAATCTGGGTATATATACAAATTACAAATAAAAAACAAAGACAGCATAGACTCTGTTGCTGTACTGCCATGAGGACTGTCTTTGACAGTCTTAGTGGGATTCAGGAGGACCAATATTTTGTAACAGAGTTCTTGTTGGGGTCACATCTTTTGGGGGATCCAACACTGAGCCCTGCGGATCAGTGAAGTGGCCTGGGGTTTACACTTTTCCATCAAAATACCATCTTAACTGGATCAAGAAGAAAATGAAGACCTCTGAGACTGAATAACTCTTCTGACTAATGCAATTACATTTCTCTAACCTCTATTATATAAGAAATGTGCTCTTATATTGTAGTCATGTCAACATATCAATTAGGTGTGGGGGAGTGTGTGCGTGTGTGTGATCCTGTATCTCTTTGTGATGGACTGGTGACCTGTTCAGGATGTATTCTGCCCCTCACCAAATGAGTGCTGCATGCTGCAGATAGGTACTACCGTCCCCATGATGCTGCAAGGATAACAGCAGGCATAGAAAATGGGTGGAATAAACAGTGGTTGGGGGCTGTTGTTGGAAAATACAACTTTTTGTGGCACTTAATAAAAATCTGAAGGAGGTAAATATATGATTTGAATTGGGGCACCTGCAACCTGGTGGCTTATGCCATATTCAAATGTTAGCTAAGCCTCTGTCATGACACATTAAGTAATATAAGAGGTTTCTATTTTAAGAGGTGTCAAACACAAGAACACAAGAGTAAAAAAATGTAAAGTAAAATCTTATGCAAAATATTAGACTTTATAAACAGACCCTCTCCCAAATGGTCAAAATGTATGAAGTCTTTGCATGCAACAGTAGGTACCTTATTTTTGAAAAGAGAACATCGCAACGCCTTAAACCCCTCCCCCTGATCTTAGCAGTTTGTTCCCACATCTGCACTCACCTACACTCTGATGTGCATGATGTTGAAAACCCACATCATGCTGACTAACTTGGTTCTGATCAGTACTGGTAAATTTCACCACAGGCTTCAGGCTGACGGTGTGCTGCAAATCATTTTGTCCATTTCGCTGACTCGTGCATTTCCATGGTCAGACCACATCCTTTGAGAAAAACACATAAAGGGCAGGGTGATTGTCTCCAGTTGCACATTCACCACCAGATCAAAGATAGAAATAAGAGGAAATGTTGTCTCTGAGGGGTTTCGTTGCTTTCATCTCCTGTGTCTTCTTCTTTTCTTTCAACTCAAGTGAGTAATAGCTTCTCAAATGCAGTAATTGCCATAGATATCAGTTACTTTTGTTTTAGAATGATTCTTTTGCTGCTTTGTTGTGAAAAATGTTATTTGGATATCTTCCTGCGTTAGGTTATGGTTCTGAGATTATTGATGGGAATGAAGTGGAGCCCCACTCACTGCCCTACATGGCTCTGCTGGAGTCAAACGTACCGACCTGTGGAGGAATATTAATTGATCCCAACTGGGTCCTGACAGCAGCACACTGCAAAGAGTAAGAACTATGATGTTTAGAATTTGCTTTTGGTTTGCAGATTCCAACAATATTAATACCTAGTTAGTTAACAAATAACCTGTTCTGTGTAGTTTTTGTTAATCTTTCTTTTCTAAAGAATTAAAAACTGTTGTCACAGGAGGCATTTTTTTATTTACCCCCCACCCCCGATTGTGTGGATTGCGTAAAGAAAGAATGAGTATGCATGCAGAGTCACTGGAAGCATCATTTCCTTGTTGCATCAACAGTTTTTTTAACCAATGCTTAAAAATGAGAGCGTACCAAATAGCTAGTAGAGAGCTGATGTCATTTTTTAATCAAAAGCTTTACAAGCATACATAATATATGTATACCTTATTTAAAACAACTTCCATTTGCTTATGTAGTGACCAAAAAAAAAAAATAAATTACATTCAGCTCCTTTGTTATGCAAGGGGTGTCATGATGCATTTCAAAAGTGCATCCTGCATGCTACATATGTCTCACGTTTCATCTCAGATACCGAGTCTAAGCACATGATCGTTTCTGCTATTTGCTTTGTACACACAGAAAGGAACAAATGTCAGTCATTGAAAGAAAACACAGAAACCACAAGGCACGTTTTCTGAGAATCATTTCAGCATTTCAATCTCGCGACTGATTTTGCATGAGAAAAATAAATGCACCTAAAGGTCTAATTAATTATTAAATGTCAGTGGCATGCAAAAATTAAAAGTAGGCTTCGCATTCTGGTGAAATGAACAGAAACTTACGAGGCAACATTATGTTCTGCACAGACTAAAGTAGATCATGAAGTGTGTGTGTGTAAGGGTGGTCAAGTTGCAATGTGTGGACTTAGACAATAAAAAGAAACTTCTTAAACACCTAGAATCTCTGCACAAACAATGTATTTTCTTAAAACGTACTATTTATGGTATACTATTTCACCATTTAAGACTAACAATTATTATTTTTCAATCATGTAAGCAGTTTAACCAAACCCTTATTGTTCTCACTTTGTGCTGTTGTGAATAATGCCGTATTTTTCTGCTCTTGCAGTGTTAAGACTGTACTGCTGGGGGTGCACTCTATCAAAGAAAAGGAAAAGGAAAAACAATACAGGCAGGTCCGAAGTGTGTCAAAACACATCATCCATCCCTGCTATGATGAGGATGAAAAACTCAATGACCTCATGTTGATCAAGGTAAGACTTTAACATGCTAAGTAAATATATATTTTACATCTGTCTAACTATAAATCAGAAATGCAGATAATCACATTTATTGTGGTGGAAACTATGCTCTTAGTTGTTAGTGCCAGCATTTTTTAAATATCCCAAGCAGTTTTTGCCTAAAATGATTGTTCAAGCAAACTAAAATGATAGAGGCCACTGCATTTCATATTTCACATATTATAAATTTATATATTTTAACTACAAATCATCAGCATCTGTTGTGCATTTTTTCAGATAAACAAGCCAGCGAAAAAAACCAAATGGGTTCAAAGTCTTAAGTTGCCAACTGCTGTAAAAGAGCCAGCAACCGATTCCGTCTGCATGGTGGCTGGATGGGGAAAAACAAACAACGTTGGCAAAATGTCTGACGTCCTGATGTCCGTCAATGTGACGGTAATCGACAGAGAGAAGTGCAACTCTCCAGATTATTACAACCTTAAGCCGTATATTAGCAAGAACATGCTTTGTGCCGGGTCAGATGGTCAAAACAATGCCGACACCTGTCAGGTAAAATAGACTCAAAAGCCTTTTATGCCTTAGTTAGAGGTTGATTTATTCTGAAAACAATCATCACATGTTTCTTCTCTCTCTCAGGGGGATTCGGGAGGACCAATACTGTGCAAAAAAGTTCTAGTTGGAGTCACATCATTTGGGAAGTTTTGTGGCTTAAAAAAGAAACCTGGAGTTTACTCTTTCCTGTCAGAAAGGCATCTTAACTGGATCAAGAAGGCAATGAAGACACATTAAACTGAATAACTCATATCTATATTGTACTGTTAAGTTCTCACAATCCCTTTTCTGTCTTCTGTATGTATTTATTTATTTGGTTTTTACTTTAAAATATTTTATACAAATAGAAAACATATCCGGTCTTGACTCATTACAGTAAATAAAACTTTAAAGGAGAAGAAGTTATTGTTGGCAAATTAAAATAAATGGGCAAAAGTATAAAATAGACACTTTCCTCTCCTCCCTCAGTCTCCTTTTAGAAACAGGAAAAGCACTGAAAGAAAAAAAACAAAAAAAAACATATTATAAAGCTTTTCAGATGTCTCACCACATGAAGTCGCTAGAGACAACTACAAACATTTTACTTCAGACTCATATAGAAAATATACAATCAGATTTTCTTAGAATACATTTGTCAGCCACATTCGCTGAATCCAGTGTTGGAGGGAAACACCCCAAAATGCACAAGAAACACGTGCAAACTCCAGTCAGAAACGTTTCAGTTCCATCAAACTTGAAGAACAGAACCTCAAATATGAAACTGTTTTAAATTGTCAATGTTTAAATTGTGGAGTGCAACAATTACTTGAGTGCATGTGAGAACAAGCGTTTTCTGACCAGGGCAGAAAGTGGAATTTCAATGACCAGAAAAAACATTTGTAAAGTAAAGAACATTATTCAAAACAGACAAAAATACTTTTTGTATTTTAAGCTCCACGCCGCTGATGCTTTTAACACAGCACATAATTAAAATCAACCTCTATAAAACAAGCAAACTTCAGTTGTTCAAGAGGGAACTATTGACAGCTCAAGCTGCTTTACTCTTCCTTTAAGCATAATGAGCAAGTCCTATATGATTTACACTGCCAGGAAGCAATATAGATATAAAAGGGAATTATTTTTGCTATCTGGTATGAAATGTATGTGCAGTGTTATCTCATAACATAATCAGATAAAAGTTTTCACCTTTTTCATGCCTCTCTCTCGCTGTGGGGCTGTAGATGCGCTATTTGCTTCTTTTCCTCTTAATTTTTATCTGTCTGTCTAATGTTCTTGGTCCTCTTTGGTTGTACGTGTCATTGTTTTGTTTCTATTTTGTGGTTGTTCTCATACGTTTGAGTGACCTTCTTGCTGCTCTCTGTGGTTGGCAGCAGATTCTGTGAGAACTTCTGTTACATGGCTATAGTAGTCACCAGAACTTGTTAACACTTAAAACTACCTGTTTTATATACATTATTAGAAATAAGATCCAAAATGTTTGGTGTGCAACTTTCTAAAACCACCTCTTTTTGCAATTAGACATGTCTGCTCCTGCTTTGTGCATCTAATGACCAACATGTTCCCCATCTTTCTTTGTGAAATAGCTCAGTCAAACAAGATGGAGAGCATCTGTCAGCAATTATCAAGTCTCACATTTCATTTTGCAAACAAACAGACAGGGAGAAGATGTTTTCCAGGTCCACAGGCACAACGGGAGTGCAGCCGAGTACACCTGATGTGCTTATTTGAAGAGTATTGACAGGGGTTATCTGAGTTGTCCACAATGCCTTCACATGAGAAATAGTATGCAGTAGGCTAATTTCTAAGTACTCAGACACTTTACACGAGTACAAATATAAAACCAAACAATGCAACACAACATAAAAACAGATTAGAAGGGCAGATTTAAACATTAAAAAATTACTAGTGTGATATATGCCCATATTGATCTCTGATATTGATCTAAAACCTATAATGCCAATACTCCATCCATAAATATAAAAATTATCCTGTCTTTTGTGTTATAATTGTAACCACTACTTAATTTAATTAGCAATAAATTCAGTAGGAAAGTTACTTTTGTTCTAGGGTCACACAGGAGGATGATAAGCATACAAGTTTTAACAACTCAAGTTTATTTTTCTTTCCCCACAAAAAAAATAATAATCCAGGTAACACTAATTACCTTAATAAAATTAAGGTATAAAACTTAAATTGTCCACCCTTATACAAAAATATCAAATTAATATATAGAAAATTGAGGGTAGTTTTTTTTTTTTTACAGTAGCTATAAAGCTTATTTCAACAAAAGAAATTACATATTCCAGTTAGTCCTTCAACTGGACTAAGTCAGACTGAACTGACTCAGTCAGTTCAGTCAATGTACACATAAGTTGTCCGTTATGAAAATGTTCATGAACAAATAGTTTGTGGAATAAAAAAAAAGATTTGGGGCCCCCCTTTTTGTTCAATAATCTTATCTGTTGTCCACGCAAAATATCCAGCTCCAGCAGCACCAGTCCCTCCAGGCCCTCCATCTTTCCAGGCTTCAGTCCGAGACACAAAGATGGCGGCGGAACCCTCCTGGTTCTGGAACCACTGGCTCGTTCAGGTATCGGTCGTCCAAAAAAACAAACCAACCTGCATGCAGAGCGTTAACCGATCATGCAGGTATACGGAAATCATAGAAATCTTTCAATTACTTCTCAGTGAAAATCAAAGTAGCGTTTAAAATAACCCAAAAACGCTCAGTAATAAAGAAATGACTTAATAAACATCACGTCATCATAAACAGTCTCATTTCACAGAGCTATGCTGCTTACAGAGCGACACTTTATACTCCGGTTGGTTTTTTTTTTCCAGTTCGAAAAAAACTTAGCAACGTTTAGCTCCAGCTAGGTAGCCATTCTGCGTAAGTAAGCAGCTGAAAATAAAACAACAGACTCACCGGAGAACTCTCAGAACAGAATGTACATTATCCAGTTCAAAATAAACAGATTTCCTTCATATCACAGCAGCACTTATGCGTAGTAACTTCTCTACTTCTGCTGAAATGTGCTTAGTCTGCATAGTCTGCCATTTCTTTTTTCTTCTTCCCTCTTCTTCTCGTACCGACACAGGAGAAATGTGGGTCTAGTGCCCTCTACAGGACATTCTAAGAACTAACAAATAAACACATTAACATACAGACAGATCAGCATAGTTTATGGGGGTTACATCATGGATTCACAATACCTAGCTAAGCATAGAGAAAACAATTATTTTGTCACATTCAATTGATTCTCTTAGCGTCTGTTAATGTGATGTTAAGTTTAAATATCGTCTCAAAATGCCAAAGTAAATGGAGCATCCAAAATAATAAGAAAAAGATGGGATAAAAGAGAAGGTTTTCATGACAGATGGACAATAAAATGTATTTTTAATAAAAAAGATGTTAAATTTGGACTCTTTCAATTAAAATGTAAGAAATCCGAGGGATTAGTTCAAGAAAAGTGCACATTCTCTCGTTCCTTCTCTATTTAAATAATGGAGCTCATAAAACAAACCTTAACACAAAACTCCTGCTTAAATCCAATTCAGAAATGTAAAGTTGGGCAGTAGTGAAACTGACAGTTTTCTTACCAGACACTAGGTGGTGATCTTTTACAGGTAGTCCTCCATGAACAGGTAACTCATTAAAATTATTATTAAAGCAACTGATTGTGAAAACTTGAGGCTGCGCGTAATTCAGGAAATGTTATATGTGATAGAAATGACATATAAAATGTGATAATTTTATATAATTTATTTTACCATATTAAATTTATGGTAAATTTAATCATTTTAATTTACCATTATATATATACTGTATATATTTATATATACCAAAAGTCTTTCAACAGCAAACCTAACTCCCCAAATAAAGTTTGTTCAAAGTAAAATATTCTTTTGTTTCTGAATAAATGTTTGCTCATCTTAACATGTTTGCAATTTGGTTCAATTCTGTTCTGCATTTTAGAAATCTCTTTCATGGCACATTTACCATAATCTTTAACAAACATTTTTCTCTTCAGAGAAATCAGACCTGAGGATTATATACAGTATCACTGGAGTTGGTAGTCAAATTATAATACCTTGATTTCTTGCTATCATTGGGAAAACCTTTTGTACTATTTAAGGTGCTCCTGAACAGCGGATTTGCAGACTTTCTAAAACACCATGATTTTAGTTTTAAATAAGTCATGTTTTTTAATGAAGGTGAGTTGATGCCAAACTGATAAGTGGAAAAGGCAGACAAAGTTCAAAGGGGGAAAAAAAAGAATATTTTTGGAGAGATTACTTCTGCTTTTGTAAAGTAACCAATATAATGTTACAAACTAAAAGTTTGTGAAGTAAATTAGAGATAAAAACAAAAGAAAACTTTTCCTGGCAAGAAACTCTCTCCTTTGAACATGTTGAGGGGGGAAGAAACACTACCGCACCCATGAAATTCCTGCATGTCCTTTATTTGAGCTCCTCATGTATTACCACTGACCAACCAGGTCCCTGTATGTTTACAGTGTCTCCATAGTAACCCACAAAAGCTCCTGGGCCCACCTCAGTGTCACCGAAACCTCCAAAGCTCACCACACCCAAATTAACTGATTTTGTGGGATGGATGAATGCATGAGCATTTTTTGACATGTTTCATTCAACATTTCTACCACAGGAACTTGAATCCCACACAACACACACAATGTCAAGGTAAATGTTTACCTGGATTTGCATCACCTGTGTTTGATGCCCACCTCACCTCACCTTGCTTTCTCCTTCCTCTGTGACGCAGCACAAACACAGCGTCAAACTTTGTTGTATAAAGGCAGCCGCAAGTTGATGTATTTGAGTGTGTGAGTCAGCCTTTATTGGCTCTTTAAAATGCTCATTCTGTGTGATACCGGTTGAGCCATGAGATGATAAGACAGCCATCTGTTTCATAACTCATGTATTCTTGAGGAGGGTCTAATTTAGAGACAGGCAGAAAAAAATCCATCCCAAATGTTAATGAAGATGGAAGTGACTCGATTGATTTTTGGTAAACAGAATACTTTTAGTAGTACATATACCAATGAACTAATAACAAATAAATCAGGTGTCAGGTATTGATATTGGAAAAGATGACATGAGGAAATCTAAAAATTAGGTTTAAAATGATTATTTCCTTTATCAAGTAAAAAGAAAAATGCTATTCAAACCAACACTGCCCAACATGAAAAAGTAATCATTCCCTTTGTTAAATCAGTAACTGACATAATTGCATACCAGACCTGAGGAATCCACCTAAATCAAACCTGTCTGACAATATGAGATAGGGCAAAATGTGCTAATAAGAAAAAAATCATGCTCCAATCTAAAGAGCAGATGGGAAACAAAGTCATTGGCATTTATCAATCCTAGGAAACTAAAGCGGTTATTTCCAAATAAAATAAACATAGAACATTAGTGGCTCTTCCCACTATTGGACGGCCTATTATAATCTAAGAATGCATAAACAACCATTTAGACAGTCACAAAATAACCTAGAACACCTAACGCACTAGAGGCCTCACTTCCTTCAGCTAAGGTTGGTGTGTGAAGGAAATGGAAGCCAAGTGCAGACAGGAAGATGTTAGTCTCATATTACAGTGAAAGTTTATTATAAAAAGAGATATGCAAATATGAGGAACTACAAGATGGACACAAAATAGTACCAAAGGCAAACTAGGGTGGAATGCACTGATAACGAAAGGATCTGATGGAGAAGTAAAGAAACTTACTGGCTTTTAACTGCCGAGGAGGTTATTAGTAGAACATCACACAGGTGAGTATGATCAAGGTAATACAGTTGAATGATGACCTAAACTGAGCAACTGAGAGAAAATGATTAACACAAACAATTTACACAGAGTAATCCAACAACATATGAAATCTAATTAAATAAAATATTAAAGACTAGTACTAAAGAAAGAGAAAATACAAAAAAGGTCTAGTGTCTATCTTCAGAGGTCAATGGGCGGGTTACACCCGGGACATGTTATCCAACCATCAGTTTGCAATTTTAGCATGAAATTAATTAATGGGTACCCATTAATTATGGGTAAGAAAATGGGATACCAATTAAAAAGGCAAACTAACACTCAAATTTGAAAATAACCTTGGTGGAAAACACAGCCAAAACACTTAACACAATGAACAAGAGGTGCAGGTTTTTAAAGTGAAGGCAGAAAGGAGGAAAATGCCAATGGAATGCATACCCAGAGCATTCTCTAGAAACAAACATGCATGGAAACCAAGACACATTCAAAAGCACCTGGAAAATTTCACTGAGAAGCTGAATAAAAAGAAAATAAGAAGGAAAAACACCAACACAAAAAATAAATTCACAAACCATGACATCCTCCCCATTCTGAACAGGTTTCAGGCTCATCAGAGCGTCAACACAGAGACTATGACATCAAACCAGCAGGAACATAATAACTCCTACTTGTCAGTCAAACTAACATTAAAAGGTTGTGAGAAGAAACAAAGGTAACCAAAAACCTGCAGACTCCAAAGAAAGACATTACCCACGTCAGCATAATATGACCTTCTGAATTTGATCTTCTTTAGCCTACATCTGTTTATTAGCTTGGCTGGGTTTCTGACTAATCTTCTACTGCATTTACTCTGCATGCTCAGACATGACGCCACCTGTCGACCATTTTAGGTTTGTCATCAACTGACCAATCAGTGGTTGCAATTTGTCCCGATCAAGTACACGTAGATCTTTATCTAGAGAAAATGTAGTTCCGTCAACATTGCCAGGGTAACCGCTGCAATCTCAGAGCATTGAGGAAAATAATAGGAAATTCTTGTCAAATATTGTCAGTGGGGGACATGCAATTCCGACAGCCGTTACCCAGAGCGTGTAGAGGGTGGATTACAATTTATTACATTTCCAAAACCCAAGCGGAGTCTAGAATAAAGCAAGAGATGGATTAAGGTCTGTGGTCGACCTCATGTCCAGTTGAATGAAACTGATCAACGCAACTACCACATGTTCCTCTACAAGGTAACTGCTAGTAAGCATGCTATTTTTTTTGTCATGATGACACTGTGTGATAGCCAAATCAAAGACCTGTAAGTGAAGGTAGTTATGATTGATTTTATATGTGTAAATTCCACTGGTAGCTCTGTGGCAGCGTGAAAACATGTGCTGCAGTAACTGCGGCATTTACATTTAAGCACCCTTTTATGTTAATAATTATTTTTAAGCATTTTCCTAAAGACAGATTTTCACAAGCTTGTATTATTTAAGTTATTACTCACAAATGCATCTGACACAGCTTTCACACTCACATCCAATGAGCCTTTGTGCCACTCATTCTTCCTCTGACTTCGAAAAACTTGGGCTTCAACGTTGATTTCTCAGTTGTTTCCCACTAATAACCTTACAGAACTGATGTAGGACGCTTCAGAGAATTTTCTTGCCTGTTGTCTTTGCCTCAGTGTTGGTTGATAAGGCAAAAATGATTCAATGTCTCGGCTAATGCATTGAGTTTCACCACTTCTGCCATTATAATACTGTTTGTCTGAGGTTTGCTCTACTTCCCCATAGGGGCGGAGCCAGTGTCATGTCAGGCTCTAACAGTTGGCAATGTGAACTTAATTTAATTACACTGTATTTGGATCAGATTTTAATTTTTGTGAAGGATTTGAATACCCTAAATCTAGTAGAAATGTAGAAAATAGAGCCAAAAGTTGCAGGAAAACGTAACTAAAATCAACCATTTACAATTAACTTTCAACCTGTTATAGTAAAAAACTATTAAGTGAAAATTGCACTCTTGATTTTTGAGCAAATTAGAAGTCATGTATGAAGTCACTCTGCAGTGAATGAGCCAATTTTTATGATCAATTGCAGTTTATTGGGTTCCACAAAGCTGTGTTCTTAGACGTTTTACTCCATTTGTAACTACAGGTAATATAAGTCAAACAGCATAATTGGATAAATGCTAATTTGCATATGATACTCCGATATGTATGTATCCCCACAAAACCCATCAATTAGCTAGAAAATATTTATTCCTAATTTACTTTGTTCTCCCATAAAACAGTATGTTGCATATTTTTACACATAGTTTGGGAATCTTCAAAAAAACATTTTTCAAAAGACAAATTTATTTTTCTTTGACTTTTCTCTGAATAAGATCCAGCTAGTTTTGTCATTCTTTAGATGTGAAGTCACTGGTGTTTATCAGAATTACTCAGAGGTGGCTTTTCTGAGAACCTTCCTCAGGGTTATTTTTATCTACTGAACATTTAACTTCAAGACTGTTTTCGTGAGTGGTCTGATGAGACATGTGCTTCCAGAAACATGAATAAACACAGCATACTGACAGAATACGTGGACAATGAAACACTTTAACGTAACATTGAGATACTTTATTTGAAATCTAATTCTAGCACTTTTCAAGACATAGTTACATACATGAGTTACATTTTTTTGACCTATAACAAATGCAGTGTAATAAATAAAACCAATCTACAAAATAATAAAAGGCTGAATGCTCAGCATTCGCTCACACATGACATTGTAATTGTAATAATACAACACACACACATTTTAGGTTGTAAGCAATAAATATTCAAGCTAAATAAATTAAATTCTACATAGTTTTGCATTTTGCACATCTGCAACTCTCTCTAGTCACTGGACTCCTCTTCTTATTTCATTGCCTGTGGAAAAAGGAATAAGAGATTAAAGAAATATGTAGGGAAAAAAGTAAACTATTTTGGACAAAAACTATGCCAATGTTTAACATTTTACTAAAGACACAACAAACCCTAAAAATAAGTTTCCTGTTCATTTTTGAAGATTTTATCACAAAGTCAAGATAAGTCTTTGTGCCAGTGTGGTTTCATTGCTTGCAAGATCTGTTCAGGTGTGCAAAATGTGCACATGCACAATAAGTGTGTCAGTAGTGCTATTGTGGGGACACTTGGGTGAATTTGCACGCTCTGATTCGTGGTTTTCCTTTACGCCGGAATGCATTGCATAGATGGCGCAGGCTGAGACACCCCATGCTAATGCAGACTAATTCCCCCAGCAGGGATGCCTCTTTGCATGATGCAACAGGCTGCATTTCACACCAACAACAACAACAACAACAGTGTACGGGTTCTCCCTGCCACCACTCCTTCCTGTTTGGCTTAAGGGTCACGTGAGAAGAGATTAGACAGCCTTAGATATCTTGGAAGTGAATAGATCAGAGGAACATACTCGACAGCAAAAACAGGATGGCGTGATTACATACTCTTCATCCAGCTCTGCAAAGTTGCCCAAGTGAATTGGACAGGATGAGTTTGGTAAAGGTCTGGTTTTATTTTTAAAACTCAGGAACTGAACTACAGCTACATCCCTTTCAGTTATTCTTAGAATTTGATTTAGTGGCTATGCAGTCAAACAAAGGGTAGCAAAATCATATAGAACAGCTTAACAGCTAACTAGGATAACATGAGCAGAACTTTAAAGAAGATTTAAAATATTAAATATCTTTTTTTATAGTTTACTGTAAGATATGTATACCCCTTGACCTTTTCTACATTTTCACTCATTACAACCACAAGCTTCAATGTATTTTTATGGATTTTTTGTGATAATCCAACAGTGTACTGAACAATTGCGATATGAACGGAAAACAGGTAAAAAATAAAAACAAGTGATGCGTCATCTACTTTAAATCAAAAATTCACTGCTATCAAATAAATTTTCCAAAAGCTGTAAAACACTGCAATGCATTTTTGCATGCACACAAGAAGGCCAAAACCGGAGTAACACCCACCTCTTTGTAACTTGATGCCCTCACACGACAACGTCACCTGCGGGTTTCTGGAGTTTCTCCTGCTCTGACCCAGATCCAAGATAGGAGGCTAGGAAGTTTTTATGTGACCTGTAACTGCAAATGATATTCAAAATTAACATAAAAAATATTGTAGGTGTTGTGAAGATCAGAGAAATGCAGATGCCAGGTGTTCTGAGATGAAGGCTACATGTCTTTGGCCACAAACAAATATTTATTTTCAGGTGTTCTGATCAAAAATGAAACTTGTTTCTCAGAAATACCTTCTGCTTTCTCTTTGAATCCTATCTGAGGAAGTTAATCATTTTCTTGTAAAGTATTTACTGCTCTGTTGTGCAATATCTAGGAGAGCAGCCAGCTCAGCATTCATTAGATCCTTTTTACTGGGTTGGATATCGATAAGGAACTCTAGGACCTGTCACAAACTGACACTAAGCATAGTTAATCTGCATTTCAACATGACTAATAGTTGTTATGACATTAATTTATGGTGAAATTATAGATTTCACTACAAGTCACGGAAGCTGGAAAAGTCCATCCATGAAGGTTGGTGAGCAATCCTTGCACTGAGTGGGTGTGTTTGGGTGTGTTAGAGTGCTTTTTCATTCGGCACTATGTTAATACGCCAGGAAGTGTTTCTGGGCAGAATATCTGAATTGTAATGTGTGTTATGCTGGGATCCATGGGTGTGGATGGTAGTCAGTAATCTTCCCCTATTATAGTTTCGAGGGAGCAAAGAGGTTTTTTTTTTTTGTTTGTTTGTTTTTTTTTTTTTGTTCCATGCTGATGTCAGTCAAGAGTTACGTTTTGTCAAAAATTATAAAATAAAAAAATTAAAAAATAATTGCAGAAGCCAGTAATGGTAATCATGTTGTTATCAGGTTTAGTTGTGTATCTTGACTGGAAATCTCTAAATATCTCTAAGTATCAGCAAAAAATGAAAACAAATAAGACTGTATCTGATTTGCATGACAAATCAACAATATAGATTAACAGGTTAATAGTGAATTAAACTATTTTTTTACTGTCCCTTGTTTTTATTAAATCAAGAGTTTATATTTTTCTTTTGAGAAAGTTATCACAATCAAAAGATGGTACTTTTAGAACCCTATTGCTTTTTTTCTCTGATATATTGTAACACACTTTTAACTTTTAAATCCCCAAACTTTTCAAATAAACTGAGGAAGCAAAAACTTTTGGACTCATTTCTTATCACTCTTTGTTTGCAATAAACTTTAACTCACCATCAGCTTTTTTTTTTTTTACAAGGAAATGAACAGACTTGTACACCCCAGGGTCATGCACTGTCTTACAAACTATACTCTTGCGTAAATTACCATACACTGAACTCTGGATGCTGCATCCAAATGTGTCATTCGTCAGTGAGATTCTTTCAGACTTACTGAGCACAGGTCATGAGCAGGATGGCACAGCAGCTGATGACTGACAGGACGACTGCAATGATCACGAGAACCGTCTGCACCAGATTCGTATTGTAGCTCTGAGTAGGGGGTATGAATGACCCCAAAGTTTGGATCCCACAGCGCTCTCCATCGTAGCCCTTCATACAGCTGCAGAACAAAGACCACCATCCACCAATGGATGCTTTTGAATCCTTGTTATGACGATTATTTATCTAAAACTTTCTTTGAGCTTTACTCACATGCACACTGGCTCTGTCAGTCCCTCTATGTATTTGCAGTAGCCATGAATGCAGAAGCCCAGGTGGGTGGAGGTGCAGGGGTCCTGAGTTGAGGTGAGAGTGGATCTGTGCCCCCTTGTGATGTTGGTGTGCTGCGGGTTGAACGGAGTGATGGTTTTGCTCCTTTGCCTGTTCTTCCTCTTGCCTTTGCCCTTCCTCTTCCTCCTCTCATCTTTATCAGCATGCGCCTCTGTGAAGGGAAAGAGTAAGTTGAACAGGAAATTGTAAAGTTGGACATTTTTTCAAGTTTTACTCAAATTGTTTATGGAACCCCAGTAAACCCAGTAAAAATCGATCAGTGTCATTCAAAGGAAGAAACTGATTTATCGTTTCATACCATGGTCTATCACGTATCTGTGGTCTAGTCCTGACGGTTCTTCTGTTCCAAGTTCATCGTCGTCGTTCAGTGGCTGATGGTGGAGTTCCCCATAGGCTGAATCGGCTGTCACTCTGGCTATTTCACCTGAATATGTGTCTTCAGATCCCTGAGCACCCAGAGCGCTGCAGACGACTGCAAAACCACAGAAAGGCACACAAACACAAGGGTCAGATCAAACAAAAGTAAAAAGACGTAAAAAAACAGAAGTAGTTAGATGTTTTTCATTTTTCAACACACTGAACACTAAAAATAATTAATAACAAAAAATATTTTTGCAAAATGTAGAGAATAAATGCAAAATGTAATTGTTCCTGCTATTTAATTTCCTGTTTTTCTCTCCGTAGAAAGTAACCCTGACCCAATGTCCAGTTTTATCTCTTCACTTGTCTAACAGAAGGAGCAATTGCTGTCATTATTTCTGTCTCTAATAAAAGAATGACCCATAGATAGAAGTGTTGCTGTAACTACCTTTGTTCACTCTCAGTTTTTGTCAATAGAAAGTCCTCCTGGCCCAGTGCGTCTTTGTTTAGCTGTGTCTCATTCCAACATGGAGAAACTGATAGCGCTATTGTTGTTATTAACTTTGTGCGCTTTTCTTTTTTTTCTGTTCCTTAGATGAGACTTTTGTTTTCAGTGCTTTTGTTTTCTTTGTTGTTTATTATTGTATGTGTATTTCCTTTTTTTAAATCTCTAATCGCCTTTCCTGCCACAGTAGATTGTAGTTCAGACTGGAATGGTTCCTTTCTACTGTCCCCACATGCTTGCTCAGTACTTTTTTCAGTGTCAGTGAGTCAACACAATAAGCTTACATATATAGTTAACTTATTACCAGCTGGTATTTTTTGATCAACTGAACCGGTTCTGAATCTCACTATATCCTTTCTATGCTTGAATTGAATTTTGTCTGAACTGAATTCAAAATGCGACCTGATTTTCTTGTAAAGGGACATTTGTTGTAAACTGGTGTCATAAAATTTGATTTGTACGACAAGGCAAACAAGTTGACATTTGGAAATTGGATTGGCAGCAACAAAGTAAGACCAATTTAATCTTGATAGAGTTTTGCTTTCCTTATTTTGTCAGCCGTAATTGTAGTCACTTGTATTTGACAAAGTGACAAAGTGAGGAGACAGGGCTCTTGTTGCTTATAAATGTTTACATTATAAAATGCGCGCTTTTCAGTAAATACTTTATCTTGAGAACTTAGCTAAAAAAAATCAATGATCACCAAAATAACATAGTTTTGTCCTTTCAAATATCATCAATAATCAATAAATATAAATATGACAGTGAATGGTTCGCTACAAAAAGAAGCGTGAAATATTTCTAATAATGAGAGCAGTGCAAAAAAGTGATTATCAGTTTGTATTCAAAAATAAAAATTTTCTATGAGGAACAACATTTAATAAATAAGAATAATGTGTCTTATGACATTCTTAAATCTTTATTTTTCATTGGACGATGACATAATTAGACACAGATGTGTATTTCACAAACTGTTTTTTTGTTTTTTTACCTAAAAGACCTGAAATTCTCTATTCCTCCCTGACAAGTCATCGCTCAAAGACTCACATTTTTTCTCTCACCCGAATGCTCCTTTCATATTACTAATTTAACTTCCGGCACACAGAATTAAAGTACAAGTCCAGACTTACCGATGCACAGCAGAGAAATGATGATGAGAGTGTTCATATCCCAGGAAGACGGTGTGTTGCGTATGACAGTCCTGCACTAATGTGTGTCTGACGGCGTGTGTGTGTGTGTGAGTGTTGGAATGTAAGTCGCTTGCAGATGGAGTTTGCTCTCTTTGCTCTTAGGTGCAGCTTTTATAGACCAACGCCTGCCACAAAACTCCGGGGGGAAAGGAAGGGTGTGAGTGTGTGTGACACGAAAAGAAATGTGTGTGTATGTTTAATGATCAACTTGCCCTTGGTAGCACATTTTTACACCAAGTGTCCTGAAATAGGACTGGGAATAATTAGACTAAATGAGACCAAGACAAATTAAACAGATGTATATATTCTGGCTCTATTCTGGTCACCATTAGAAAACAGAAATGGCTGGTACTGGATTAGTCCATGTTGGTAAATTTCTTTCCACATGTCTCTAATCATTAAACTGCCTTAATTACACTTCCTGTTTAGTAGTCACAGTATGATGAAAAAAGATTTCCGTCTTTTTTTTGTCACACCTAAATGTTTGAGATCAACAAATAAATGCTATAACCAGACAAAAGTAACACATAGGCACAAAAAGCAGTTTTAAAATGTCAAGTTATTTTAATAACAGAATTTCCTAAATTAAATTTTGGTCCAGTTGGCTTTACAGAAATATTTCAATTCAGTCCCGTTGGTGGTTTTTTCAATATGAAGGGCATATAACCTCAAATGGATTTATAGCTGGACTTCAACAGAATATCCCCCTAAAAAAAATTTTTATTTTTTTTTTTAAACAGGAAGCAAACCACCAGAGTAGTTTCACTTTTCTCTGGTCAGTCATCAGACTTTTTTCTTGAACATCTCTGGGATCATCCAGTTGATTTATGGCAAATATGAGAGAGCTTTTTGTACTCTTTCTGGTCATCTGTGCTTTTTTTTTACCTTGGTACTTTTCTTCTGATTTCCATTTTCTTTACTTCTGCTGAATCATAAAAACTGACGTGACGTTTTTGTGTGACCTGGATGAGTTGTTGATGTCGTTTAGGAGTAATTTTGGTGGCTCGTTACTCCATAATCCATATTTTCTAAACTTTTTGTTTTCACTGTGTTTCATTGGAGCCTCAAAGCCATAAAAAACTGAGTTGTACCCCTTCCCAGATTGATAAATGCCAGTGACTTTGTTTCTTATCTGTTCAACAAATTCTTTAAATCAGGGGATAATGTGTAACTTTTTAACCTATTTTATCCTGTCAGTAGGTTCTGTTTAAGTGATATGTTGATGAAGAGGCTAGGAAGATTGAAATTGTTTATCATAGTTAATTCACAACATTCACAGCTACTTTTGGTTTGAATGACTTGATTTATTTATTTTTTTAAATCTGTTTTTTTATTACCTAAATGTATTTATTTTAAAAGTCCATTTTAAAACAGCTTTTTGTATTTACGCAGGAAATCCAAGTGTGTTTGATGATTTGAAACATTTAAGTGTGACAAAAAGCATCAGGGAATCTGTCCTTAAAAGTGCAAATACTATTTTAGCAAGAAAATCTTCACAGAGGCAAAAGTTTGCTTTTGTATACAAGGGATGGAGACATTAATCAAACAGTAATGAGAAAACATACAAATCAAACACAAAATCACACAAACAACATTTTATTTGACAATAAAGATGCATCCACATGTTTGTTTTAGTGATTGGCTGTATGTAGCCCAGAGACATGGCTGAACTTTGTACAGGGTTCAAAGTGATCATAAAACAAGAAGAATCATAAAATACGTTCTATGATTGGGTGTGTGACGGTGTAAAACTATATGAAAAGAAGAATTTCCAAATTACCTGAAGTCTACTCTGAAGAAGATTGGGTACAAAAGCTAAAATCACTCTGGAATAACAGTTCAATACACTTATATCATTTTGTAATTTGTAAAATATGTAATTAAAAGCTGAACTTCGTTTAGTAGAATAAGTATTCCACCAAGAACTCCTATATTAAATCAGGATTAAAGTCCCCTTTCCCAAAGACAAATTCAGGGGTAAATTTGTAGATTGGTCCAATTACCGTACATTACCCTGTGAGAAACCACCTTCTAAGTTATTATCAGATAAAAGTGATATTATAGTTTCATAGGTGAGTCCCTTGCATGCC
Organism: Xiphophorus couchianus; assembly: GCF_001444195.1. NCBI lineage: Eukaryota > Metazoa > Chordata > Actinopteri > Cyprinodontiformes > Poeciliidae > Xiphophorus > Xiphophorus couchianus. Next base: position 8,738,800 of record NC_040239.1, read on the forward strand.
AGTCCAATTTTATGATTGCAAAGGATTGATAATTGGCTTCATGTGCAAATACGGTTAAATGGTGAGAAGTTGTCTAAAATAGTGACGTGGCATAAAGCAGTAATGTGGTAACAAATCATGACAGACATTAAACAGTGTATAATTAAAGTATTATGCTTTTTTCTATGTTACACATGTTTTATGGTACCTGTCACAATATGTCTCCGCAGATTCTTTACTAAAAATTTCCATGAGTTTTGCTCCGTTCCACATAGAGTCCTCTGGTGTTATTGTGTGTGAATTTTCTGTGTGTGGGTTTTATAAAAGGATTCTTAGTGTTGCTATTTTAGTCCTCGGTAACCAAGAGGACACCTTGAGGCTTGGGTGGGGAAGCTGTTCAGATGTTTGTGTTGCTCATGTTGTTGTGTCTGTCGAGAGAGGCTGTCCCGCCACACGTGCTGTGGTGGAATCCCATAGTAACCACTCAGAATGCTAGGAACCTCGATGTCTTCATTCCACAGCCCAGGATCTCCTGAGAAGTTTTGTTTATAATGGCTGTGGAATTAGATTGTTTGGATTAGGTGTAAGAATGGCACCGTAGATATTAGATTTGAATGTGTGGAAAGTCTGAGCCAAGGTTAAAGCGAAGCGCCTTATAACAGCCACCCACTGTAAACACACCACTGCCTAGTTATCAGCCGAAAGGTAAAAACATTATTTGTGAATTATTTGTTTTCAAAAACACTCACAAACTTTGGTGAAAACGTTCAAGAACAAATAGATCTGCAGGAACGAAGACACTTGGTAAGGAACTACTAAATGAAATTAAAAAAATGTTTAAACCAAAAGTCAAACTCTAAAATACATTTTTATTCATTCAAAAAGACTTCATCAATCCCACAGGGAAAAATCTTCCAAAACAATATTGCAAAAAAATACAGCTCAGTCTGGACTTTCTCCTCTTAACTTTGATTGTCTGTAGTTGATTTTTGCCAATCGGCAAAAAGAAGAAGTTGTGAACAATGGCGTTGGTTTACTGCACCGTTTTAGCAACGTAGCAGAGCAGAGGACGTGAACAAAGCCATGCAGTCAGTGTTGGTCAAATACTGAATCCACATTGACAGCCTGCTCATTTGGCTCAGCACTTATCCATTCACAGTGGAGGATGGATGTTTATAGCATAGGCAATTATGTAAGCTTCTTGGGGTCGAACTGACACATTACATACGTAACAAGCAAACTTTAGCCATTGGGTAAAATTTAAAACTTCAACATAATCCATGCTTCCTGGAAACAATTGTTTCTCAACAGCCGAGAGCCCAGACCCTCTGGACGAAGCAGATAGTGTAGGACAAAGGGATGGTTTTCAACAGGCTACCTTTGCACAAAATCTCCAGAGGTTGCCCTTTTGCTGAAAATGTGCTATACAAATAAACTTCTCTTGCCTAAGCTCCTCCACCACCTCACCTTCTTCTCCCATGATGAAAATAGTTTTCGACCTTACTCTGTTTTGTTCACATTAAGGATGAGATGACTGGTCCAACAAAATAGTCTACCAGCTCTCTGTAATCCATCATCTCTGGTATTCAGATGAAAAATGACAAATAATTTTTCCAGCAACGAGCTAGCAAAAAATTTGTAAACAACCCGCTAAACAATCACAAACAATTTGATTAGATAGCAATTAAACAATGTTAGCAGCTAAGTCTATACTGTTACCAGCAAACATGATTTTGATTGGCTACCAGTCGTAGTTTTAACATAGCTGGTGTAATTACATGGTAATGAACCATTGGACGTCGAGACAAGACAATGACTACATTGTCTTGTCTTATTTTTAAGAATTTTGTAAAAAAAAAATATAGCTCAGACTTTAGAAAGAACTTTTGTTTTATGTTTAGGTTAATTTCTTTTTGATCAAAATTATATTCATTACTTTTATATTGTATTGTGATGCTTTTCACTTACTATCAATGTCTGTAGGAAAATGCTATGCAAATATTTCAACATACATTCAAGAAAAGCGTAAATAATTTCATAACGACAATAGAGGGAAAGTTGTGACGCCAAACTAAGTACATTCGATTCTCTGGAAACAAAAATATCTGGACAAACTTTTGTTATAGTGCATGACACGGATGCTCTGGATTAATAGAAAGTTAGACTTGCTGACAGCAGAAGTGAAAAATAATACTGTGAATGAATCTGGAACGCTTGTGATTGTTTAGGTCGGTGCCTTGGACAAAAGTGCTTAAAATATCACACTTTACTCTCATGCTCCTTAAGAGAAATAATAAAAGAAATGCCATGAAGTCAACATGAACCAGTTTTGAGATGCAAAACAATTGCATCCGTGCTACACGTGGAGGGATTTGTTTTGTCAAAGGACACGCAAGGATGCAGCTTAATGGGGCTTCCCTTCCACCAACAACATTACTCATTGTATGAACAACCTACTATTACTTATGCAATAATTTGGTAAGAACAAGTTCTGAATTCTGGAATGCGTTGATCCGTAAGTTTTATATTTAGAACAAAACGGAAGCCACCAAGTGGGTGTGTTTGTGGGTCTTAGTGTGTTAGTGCATGCTAATGTTTTTAAGTATGTCTTAACACAGAAGTCGAGTTAATGTTTATGTGTCACCACTGCAAGTCAATTTGCATAGAGAACATATGAAGAGGCTTGAGTCGAGTGTTAATTGTGGCTCATTGACTTTGGAACAGGCACTAATCGACGTGCAGAGAATTAAATCTTGCCATTGATTAACTAATACTGCAACTCAGGACAATACATGTTAGATCACAAATGTTCTGTGAGCAAACTTACACATAGCTTAGAATTTATCCTGCTTTCTGAAAACAAAACTAAACAATTTTAACTATTAGCATGGCTCTGATCGACTTTAGAGACGTAGCTCTCGGTCGAAAAATGTGGGAAGACGACAAGTCGCATGGTATTGACTTAATTTACAAGGTGGTTTTATTTTAACTCTCTCATGTAGTTGCAGTAAAAAAAATACAAACAAAAAAAAAACTATGCAATACTACTGTATTGAAATAATTTGTCTACATCCAGAAATTTGGAGAGTTTAGGAACGTTTGAGATTCTAATTTCAAACTTATGTTTGAATTCAATTCAAATTCAGAATTTTCAGTTTTTCCCAATCCAAGATGGATTTGAGGACATACTGTGTAAAATTGTCCATGGTTTCACAACTAACTTTTAACATTCCCATATGTCCATTTAGAAATAGCGTAAACTCCAGAACTCAGATTTGAACCTGAAAAGTTGCTGGTATGAGGCAACAGTGCAAAATAACAGTGTACTGTGCAGAAAAGAGAAGATGACAAAGAAGGCAGGATGTTGAGCAGGACACTTTGATTGGAGTATTACCAGCTGGTCTGCACATGGGCTGTCATTGGGATTTTCTTGCTTTCTTTCGGTCTGAAATCCTCCCACCCCTTTAAATGAAGCCCAAGTGTTTTTCTTGGAATTGAGTTACTCAATATTCCCATCACAGTGATTAGTGCAACTGCAGAGTTGATGTTATTTTTTATACTGGTTTTAAATGTTTACTTTGAATTTTTGAGGAAAATCTATCATTAGCTAACATCTAAAACTTGGTGTTCATAAAAGTGTCTGTGCTCCCATTTTTGTATTCCATTTTAGTTGATCTGACTGTCTAAAACAAACTATGTTAGCACCATGTGAAAGTACATTGTAGTTCATCAGTGAACTACAATGTGTACATCTGCCTGTGTACATCTTTTAAATGTATAAATCCTAAACATAAATATCATGCATTTACGTATTTATTGAAAAATGCATTTAATATCTTATTTTTTCAAGATGAAATGATTATGAAGCAATCTCAATGTTTTTTTTTTGTTTTTTTTTTACTGAATTGGGAGCTTGAGATTTAATTTAAAAAGAATTTGAATATAAATGTCAAAATATGTGTATACACATCACCAATACTTTGCTAAAATGCCCCTCAGCAAATTGAAGAGAAACCACAATCTTTTTGTTGCCTTCTGTAAGGTTCTGGTCAGACATTTTTCCACTTTTTTTTATCAGAATTGATTGACCTCACTTCAGGTGGTTTGTTTCCTGGCACCTACTTTGCCATAAACAGAGTCCATACATTTTCCAAAGGGTTGAGGTTGTGTCAATTCCACAAGCCTTAGCTTGTATTGTCATTTGCAAGCCAAAAGTTGTGATGTTATGGGATAATTATCCTGTTAAACCACCAAGTATGAAAGTTTCAACCATCAGGCCCAAAAATGTCAGGGTCAGGCTCAGATGGAAGGAAATTGATTTAACAATGACCTCCAAAGCTCCGACTGACTAAAATGTGAAAGCTGTTAAAAAAAAACAACTATTGTCAGTTAGCACAGTGAAACAGTTTTACATTTAAAATGGCTCTCAGCATGACAAAGATCCTACCTCCAAACCTTTCAGCTTCCTCTCAACTCAGTAATCACACACTAAGACACAATTATGCATTCCACTGGGAGAATAATCCCAAACATATATTTAAACTGGATTTGAGGGTGATGCTGGGGTAAAACACGACTCATGTACGGATACCTTAGTCCTTGACACTGCCGTCACGTGTTCGGTGACCTTTGTGACATCTCTAACCCACTTTCCTGTCTAACAACTACTAAATAAAGGCTACTACTCACAAAACCATTAAAACAACTGTTGGTTAAACTAGATTTGGATTTGACAAAACAGGCTAACATTAAGCTTCTGGTATGTTAAAATAAAGTACATACAAATAAAATTTAAATAACCCTCAATTTAAAATTGTTCTTCAAACAAATGTTTAGATAAAATACAAAATCAAACAAATGTTTTGTTATTTCTGTCTTAAGACTGGTGTTCAAAGAACAACACACTACATAAAACACGTTGTTTTTCTTCTGACTTTAGACCAACGTCAGCGCCAATAAAATAAAATACATAAGAAAAATTGTCTTGTGTCTCTTTCAAAGTGAAATTAAAGAAATAGAAAAGAACATATTAACATCAATATGACACAGTAATTGAAGCACAATTTTAAGTAAAAAATGATACAAATGATTTAATTAATAGTTTTAGGATTTATGCCACAAAACAGCTGATATTTCATACTAATGCAAGGTCATCACGCAGAGATGTGAAAACCGCATGGAAACTTGTGAAAAAGGCGAGAACATGAGCTTTATTGTGGAAGTGAAAACATGGACACACATAAGATCAGGTACAAATTCAAGTTGCATTTATATTCACAAATAACAGAACTTTAAAAATTGATATGTCTGTCTATATATTAACACTTTAAAATAAGTTAGAAACATTTAACTACACTACAAGTCCTACAAGTCCCCGTAACAAAAGTCAATCATAAATATACAATTTAAAGCAAGCTACAAATAAATATAAAACATCTACAGTGGAGAAAAGAGGAAGAACATGACTGTATTTTTTACTCTTCTTACTTTGAACATGTAGATGAAACAGATTAATTTGAGTTTCTGTCGTTTCTCACCGTTTATACATTTTATTTGATTGTCTTATGCGAGATCTCTGCCCTCATGTGGGTGGTTTCTCCCACTGGAAACCGTTTTTGTTTGTCTCACTATTCATCTTTTCAAACTGAGTGTAACAGGTGCCGAAACTTAAGAACCAGTACAGCTGGAAAACAGTTGCTACCACACAAAGAGCTGCCCTCTTTTGAATATTTTAATCTCTACGGGATGATCTGTCTGCTTGATAAACATACAGCAGTGCTTTAAAGTGTGGGCTTGTCTGGAAACATCTTTGTATGGTCAACTTTTATTCAGAAAACAGGAAAAATCCAGCATCAGTCGCCATGGGGGTGTATTTGCACGACACTTTAAACCAACTGGACTCCTTTGTAACCCTGCCGCTTCGGCTGCCCTGGGAATTTGTTCTTCTTGTACCTGTAAAAAGCAACACATAATTCATTCCCCTTCGAAAGGCATTATTAAATCTCTGACCTTGTTTTTATCGGGGCTTTAAAAATCATTTGAACCTTCCCTAATAAGTGTTTTGGAGGCATGAGTAATCTCACCCTGTGGTGTGACATGTTTCTACAGGAAGTGGGATGCTAGTGGAGTTCTTTACACCCTAAAGTAAGTAGTTTGCTGTAAAACGTCGAAGGCTGTGTCATGGACGCTGTGATTCACACTTAAAGATGTATTTTCATGAAAATAATCTGCATTTTAGTTTAGCTTCTATACTTTGGGTCTGATATAACTATTTGTTATTTGTGAAATTGTTTCCTTTGTATTTATTTATTGCATTCTTGGTTCAAAACAAATAATCCTTCTCCTGTAATTACAGGTACCTGTCCCTAGAGGTCGCCATATCCTTTAATTTTTGTCTTTTAATCTGTGTCTCTCAAAGTTAATTTTGGGAGCAAACGGTTCGTCATAAATAATAAACTAGAAGGTCTAGAGCTGATTTCCAGAAACAAAGAAGAACATACTCATTATCAACATATTTCAGAAGAAGTGCTTTTTACAAGCTATAACCTGCATGTTTTAGATGATTTGGGAAAACTAGTGAGCACGTGATTTAATATTATTTACAAATATTTCTACAGGTCAAAATTTTAAACGTGTGACATGTATTTGTCTTCAGCCCTTCTTAATGTTTATCACCTTTAGTTGCAACTGCTGCAAGTCCTTCAGTGTATGTCTTAGCTTTGCAAACGTAGAGACTAACATTTTTATCTACTCTTCCTTGCAAAATAGTGACTAAATACAGGTTAGTCATACTGAATGGATTGCATTAGAAAAACATGCAATTGCAAAAGTATTATCAGAGATTGAGACATTAACATCAATTTGGATAACTGCAATTTCCAACTATTGTTTGAATTCATCATTAAAATGTCATCACTGTTAGGTCACTAAAATTTATATCAGGTGGAGGTTTCTCTGGCAGGAAATACCAATGCTAATGGTCAGATACATTGCTGGCATGTAAAATGTTAAGAGTGCCTTAAATATAATATTCTTATTCATTTATTATTATTTATTATTTAATCCAAGTAATTTCCCATTGAGATAATGAATATTACACATATGTATATACGTATATGTTGATTGCAAATCAGCATATTGTGTAACTCTAATCTTAACTACTCCATTGTAACTCAGTCTGTATGTTTAGAGTTGTTTTCCTCCAGGAGGGTCAACATCCACCCCACGTCATTTTTAAACATTTTTCCAGCCTCAAATATGTTTTTTTTGTTTGTTTTTTTTAGGATTGCCATATACTTAACTCCACTAATCTTCCTGTCAACCTTGACCTAATTCACTTTCCCTGGTGAAGAAAATCATCCCACAGCATGATGCTCCCACTATCATAATGGATAGGAAAGTGCTTTGAGAGGTCCAAGCTTCTGATATTCTTCTGTAAACAGGCCCAACTTTAAACTTCTTCACAACTGCATTTATGATCACTGTGGCATTTCATATGTAACCCGAAAGGATACATTTTGGACTAGTCTAACCATCTAGTCTTGTTGGCATGGCAGGGTTGGAAATTTTAAGCCTGAGATGTTTGAGAATCACTGATGTTGACCTTTTTTCCCGGGTTCTCTTGCTTTTGTGCTCTATATTTTCATGTGTCTGTTTAATGGTCTGAATCCATCTGAGTCAACTGTTGTTTCAAGTGTGGCTCATAATCAGCTTTAATTGTTACCTGTGGCCCTTAGCCTTTATCTTTCAGAGATCAAAGGTTACACACCATTAGACTCATTCATTCATGGATGAAAGCCTTACCACTTGTAGAAGAAGTATAAAGCCCCACCGAGACCAATCATCAGCAGGGTCACACAGAACAAGATGACTACCACTTGCTCTTCATCCATTGGCCGACCAACGAGCTCTGGGGTGGCACACCTAGGGCCATAAAAGCCCTTCTTACACCTGCAATACAAACAGAGGTGTCATGTATTAGTTATGGACAGTGACAAAGCAAAGGAACAGGAAACACACACACACAGACACACATACATTTAAGGCATGTACCTACTTGCAGTGGTGTTCTTTTATGTCCTCCAGCAGAATGCACGTGCCATTGTTAAAGCAGAAGGTGTCAAACTCTGTTTCGCAGCTTGTAGTTGAGCGTTTGGTCATATGAGGGCGCTCTTCCTGACCTGCAACAGATTTAGTTTATCAAAATTTATGTTGATCCTTTTGGGTTAAATATTCCACAGTTTATTAATAGGGTTAGGGTAACATTATTACAAACAGTCTAATAAGGATAAGGAATCTCTTTTGGCTGCAAAGAAAGAACAAAAAAGTTGAATGACCTGGCAACAGACAGTTTGTGTGACAGTATTCTTGTCATACGGGTTACATTAGCAGTGCTTCTCAATTCCAGTCCTCAGGCCCCCCTGCTCTGTATGTTTTAGATGTGCCTCTATACCAGAACAGCTGATTCAAATGATTGCGTGACCATCCAGTACTGCAGAAGCCTGTTAATCACCCATTATTCAATCCAGGTGTGTGGCAGAAGGGAAACACCTAAAACATGCAGGCAGGGGGGGGCGTAAAGACTAGAATTGAGAAACACTGCATTAGAGATACACTCATCCATATCTACTCACAAAAATGCACACTGTCATACATTGATGCACAGATTGTTAGATAAGGGTCTTTCCCAGGGGCACACGCCTGGCAGGAGGAGGCGTGGACCAAAACGTTTGGAATCTAAACGACTACTGCACCCATCGAGTCATATTCACCTCCCAAAAAACAGCAAAGCATTTCTGATAAATAGTTATTCTGTTAACTTTTTATTAATTTGACCTACAAATGGCACACTGGGCTCAGCAGACCAAAAAAAAAAATTTAACAATGATATTTGTGTGTTTGGGTGAAAACATGCTTAATCTGTACTCAGTAATGTAACTAGAGCTTGGAAGAGTAGCCAGAAATCCTAATCAAGTAAGAGAAGTCTTACTTCAAAATAACATTACTCAAGTAAAAGTAAAAAGCATGATGCAGTAAGACTAATCCCAAACCATGAAAATGCTCTTTCAGTTCACAGTAGTGGTTGTGGTGCTTCTTTAAAGCTTGTAAAAAGACAGACATAAACCTAATTCATGTTGCCACAGTCATTTACAGTCACAAGTTGACACTTAGCACACGTCATGTTTGTGGTGGATGATGTGAAAAGAAACCAGATGTTCAAGACCCATTAACGCTACTCATCCTTGTCTGAGCAATGTTTATGTCTCCTACCAAAAAGAGGCTCAGCGCCTGATTAAAAGGTGTCAATCCTTAATACATGCCTATTTTCTTTAATAACATTTGTACACTGAATATTGTCCAAGAGGATAACGGAAATATAAACTGCTAAAGATTTATTTACCTTATTTACCGCTTTGGTGACATAAACTCTATCAATTTATTGTGCATTACAGCATAAAATATGAGAAGTTAAAAATAAACTACATAATAATTATAGATTAGCAGCCGTTATCGCATGAATGCACAAGTTCCTCATCTGCCCAATTAAAACACAGAAAATTATCTAAGATAATGGAATGTGATTGAAGGCAGACCAGCACAAAGAACATGAGCTAATTTTGTTGCTTTCAGCAGAAAGCTGAGGACACCTGCTCACTGGAGGGGAACATGGAAGCAATAGAAACATGTTTCAGAGCACAACACACAGACAAGTTATATTATTTTCTTTGACGTTTGTTGATGTGGTATCACCCCTGGACACCATTCCAAACCTATTGAAACACTGTCCTGTGGTCTATATCACAAAAACTGTCACAGTTATAACCTTCAATTTATTAACTACATTTTTCTCTTTACCAATATGTATTACAAAAACCTTTGAGACCTATGTTCAGAGATTAGCATGAGATCAGTTAAATCAAAATCAGCCCCCACAAAAAGTTGTAAATCAACTTTATTGGTCATTACCTGTAGTTAGAGAGGAACTGCCTGTGGTTTGGAGTCTGGGTGAAATACTCATGGTGAGTACATATGGCCAAATCAGCACAACACCTGTTGATGAAAAACAGCAATGATTGTACTTTACACAAGAGAAAAATCAGGTCTGAGGTGAATAAAGAAAATAACTTTACAATTCAGCAATTGTTCAGTGAGAACTACTATCAAAGTGGTTCTCTGTCATCTTAAAATACCTCTAGTCTCAACAATGGCAATGCAACTCAATATCAACAGATTTACAAACCATTATTCAAGTACTAGGTCAATGGTTGAAGAAGAAAGAAAAAACAAACAAGCCTTTTTAAAGCTGAGTCACGCTGACAAAGAATCCCTGTTAGAGTTATTCATGTCCTTTCAAAACGTGAGTTGGTCTTCGTAAATCCAAAACCTCACAATCAATGGATGTGTGCAGATGTGACATGGTTTGGACCAGATGTGAAAACGGGTTAACCTTTAATATGTCAACAGTTACAGCTCTGTCACTACCCAGTGGCTAGGGGGAAAATATTAACTGATTTAAATGTTGCAGTTCAAACAAAATGCTCTTTGTTTCAACTGCTGTAAACATTTGGTAATTTCAACTAAAGTGTATGTCAAGTATGTCAATTAACATATTGACATACTTGTCATTAAAGTCATACTTGTCTCAAATCTCAAAAACGGATCTTTTCTGTAACAAAGGTCATTTTCATTTGCACAAACAATCTAGGTATGTAGAAACTTGTTTTTTTGACTTCATGTGATTTATAGCCTGTGAGAATGAATCTCATTATGTTGATTAGACCACAAAGATCAGTTTTAATTCCTCTTTGCTGACTCTGTTTAGATAAGGCTCTAAACAGAGCCTTATCCAGAAGTCGTAAAGGAAAAATCCAGAAGTCATAAAAAAATGACAGAGGAAAATAACCTAGTTTGGTAAGAAGCGCTGTCAGCTGCAGGATGTGACGTAGAGAGGCTTGGTGGCCTGGCCCTCTTTGCCTGTTCTGACCTGCAAAGCTTTATAATGCACAGCATGTAAGGACGCCCACATTCCAGGAGCCAGGTTAGAAAAACATAAGGCTCTAAATCCAAGATGTGTTTGGATATGAATCTAGTAACACTCGCCTCAAAACAGCATCCATTTAACTGTTTTTGTTGTTATGGCTGCGTAGATGTTATTCTCTGTGTACAACAAGGAAACCAAGGCTGATTGTTGGGAGCTTTTGTAACTAGGTTTAGTGGTGTGCCCATCAAATAGCAAAAACTTGTTCCTTACTGATAAATCACCTTTTAGTCACTTCATTTGAATAAATAAATTAAATGTTTCTCTCTAAAGACACCAATGTCTGCTAATCAGACTAACTGAACGATTTCCAAAGACTAGTTCATAACATACATAAAACAGGTTTTCTGACATTATGGACAGCTAAATTTCCATTTCAAATAAAAATAAAGAATCAGTCTTTCATGGATCCATAGGATAATCAACTTGATTGTGTTTCATATGAAGACACTATTAGTAACAAATTCTTGCTAAACTGGGTAAAAATGTACCTTAAACATTTGAATTAGCGCAAATTTATAACACATTTTGTTATCTGCCAAAATATCTGCCATCATTTAGTGGATCCACTGCAGCTTGTATTCATATTATTTTTTATGCATTTGAGAGGAGGATCTTTGCCCACCCTCCTTGAATTGAGTTTGATTTTAGTCCCCACGTTATAATAAACATAAAGGTCATATTTCCCAAAGTAAGCTACATGTTTGTTACCTTGCCTTTGAATCTCAGTTTATGACAGGGATGGCTTGGGCTGATTTCAACATCTGATATTAAATATTATGTATTTTCTGGGCACATAGGGACATTTTATAGCACAATCAAGTAACTCTGTTGCCTTCAGTTGTTATAAAAATATTGTATATATCAAACATGATTTAAAATAGTTTGGACTTTGCAATTAATCGACATAAAATTGGGCCTCTGTCGCTTTAAGAAGCTCCTACATTTTCAGGTACTTAGCATGTCATCACAATAATGTTTCCCCATTAAGCCTCTAAAACTTCAGTATGTAACTTTTATGGAAAAATAAATAAATAAATAAATAAGATTTTTACATGTAAAGTTCTCACTATGTCATGGTGGTAAAATGTAATATAGACAATTTGTGGCAAAAATCCAGTTCCTCTGCCTTCCCCATATGGTCTTGGTGTTATTTGCACAAATACACTGCGCCGTCAAAAACAACCAATCAGAGCCAGGAGGAGGGTCTTAGCGCTGTCAATCAGGCTATTCGCATCCTCCCCCTTGTTCTCTGGTTCATTACAATGGAGCCTGCCATGAGTGCTGAGGCTAGTTAGCATGGCCTAGCATGGCGCTTTCTGATTGACTACTGTTGGGATCTGGGGAAGGCTGGCTGGGGTTCTTTCCCACTTTCTCCACCAGGGGGCTTCCTGGAGGTTCCTGGAGGGCGTGGTTTCGCGGCTGCACACCTGACACATATCTGACTCATTTGGAGGAGTATATCTGGATGGAGCTGCCGACACTCCAGTGCCAGAGTGTTAGCCAGTTATGGTATCTGTTGTTACTAGCCATCCTCTGACCAACCTGTTTCTTGAAGTAACTAAGTTCTTGTAACCTCTTCCCAGGTTGCCCCTCCGTGACGCCTTGGCCGCCTGACCCGGGTTACTGGCTGGAAGTTTTTTCCACCCTGGATTCCTGTTCTTCCGCTTACCAGCCCACCCTCCTTCCCTGAGCCCCGGCCTCGCTGACCCACCAGTCCCAGATCTCCAGCCGAGCTTTCCCCTGTAAATCCTCAAGTAAGACCATAGCCGGGTTAGGGACTGAGGGCTTCCACGCCCCTGTACTCACCCTATTCTGTTCTCACTAGATCCCAGATATCCAGACCTTGCCAGAGAGAATAGAGAGAGACCTCTCACCTTCACCTGTACATATCTGCACGTTGTTTTTCTAATAAATTTCCCTAACCTGATCTGCCTCCGGAGTGTGTTCTGCACATGTGGGTTCAGAGAATTGATCACACCATGACAACTACCTGTCACATTCAACAGGCTGAGTTCTCCCTCCCAGTCAGGGAAAACCCCACGGGCTGCCCCACCCCCTCACCCCGCAAAATTGCCAAGTCGGGGTAATAAAAAGGTTGGGGACCACTGCTATATGCAGCATGTTTGGGGTTACGGATTAGATTTACAGGTTGGGCTGATAGTTCAGCAGATTTGCAAAAGACGTGTTTGCTATCCATGGGAATAAAATGAAATGTTCACTCTGGGACCCCTTTAGAAAAAAAACAAAAAAACACTTAGGTTTCCCTAAAACGCTGTATCTGTGTGGATGCAGGAAACAAATGGAAAAACGCCATCATTTTATAAAAAAAAATCTTTTCTGCGTGGACCAGACTTTAACTTAGCTTAAATTCCTGCCATTTTAAGTCTAAATTGTCGGCCATTTTGCTAAATTAAAAGGCATTTCATTCATGTCTGAAATAGTTTTGAAGCACCTGTAAAACACAAGCAACCCATGAATATAGCTGTTATAAATGTGTTTATTTTTGGAGTGATTAAGTTTAATACGTTTTACAAAACTCAAGTGAACTTTAAATTTGTCATAACAAGAAATCAGGTATATCCCTTTGAAAGGGATATTTTGAAAAAGCAATACCATTTTGACTATCTAGCATCCAGAAAATTGTGCTAAAGCAAATAAGAACAAGCTATAGATTTTTTTATTGACGTAAGACGTCTGGAATTTTTCATTCTTCTCTTTAATAATAGCAAAGCTACTAAATTAGCTGAATTAATGATATATAAAGATAGGTGGAAGTAGACTGTCAAACTATACCTGTATAAGGAGTGCTTATTAAAAGCCTGTCCTACTTGTTTCCCTTTGCTACGTTTTAACTTGCCTGCCGTCCCAAACCGAGAACAATATCCTGTTGTAAACACCTCTAACCTCTAATTTATATAAAAACAGACTTTACCGATGAGGGACAGGAACGCTGGGGGTCTTCTGGTCCGCATTTCAGAGCCGCTGCTTGTCTGGGTTATTACAAAGAGGCGCTTCCGACTTGCTAATGTGTCTGTCAGGAAGAGAAGAAGGTGCGGGCTGAGGCTCCTTAAGCCAGAGGATGAGTGAAACCCCGCGGGGGCTCGGTCATGAGGCGTGGGTGGGTGTGGTGAGGGACTCCTATGATTTACATTAATTATACCTCAAAGGGCCACGCAGACAGTTTACATCAACGTGGTTCCAAGATAGCCTACCGCAGTTTCATGACGCTGCACTGTCATGGCTTTCTCAGTCACTGCTTTTCACTGAAACGTCCTCTGATTTGTTTGTTTGAGTAAGTCTTTGTTTTAATTCAAGAACGTGCAGGTTTATTTTCTTGGAAGAATATGTATAAATTCAGTTTTTGTTTATATTAATTTTTAAGTAACGTGTTTAACAACAAAACAATGTTTTTGCTATTTTTAGATCTTTACTTTAACAACAGATTAACACAGTTTTAAACCACTTTTAATTTCATTTTGCTTTGAAAATTTCTAAATTGGTTTTAATCGTCCCGGCTACAAGGAAATCTAAAATAACGATTTAAATTGTGGAGTGTATTTATGCTTAACTACTTTGCCAATCCACTGTTTGCCATTTGAAGCCCTTTCCATTTCCTCATTTAGAGACTTAAATTTTTGTCCATCCTTTGGAAATTAGCTCAGCCTCAGTCAAATTGGAGGGAGTGTGTCTGTGAACATGTCATGATTTTCTTTTTCTCCTGTAATAGTTCATGCTGCTTTCCTGCCCCCTCTGTTTTAGTTGGCTGCTGGTTTGCTTTGACCTGTGCTGTTGCCTTTATATGCACCTGCTTTGCACTCACTCAGTCCCAGATTGTCTGTTGACAACCACTGTCACAGACCCCAAGCTGTTTCCTGTCTCCTCCCGACCATTGCCCTTGTCTGGTCTGTGAATTTCTCTGCCTCTGAACCAATCAAGCCCATGGACTCCATAAAACCTACATTTCCTGGTTTTGTAAGACGTCTTATTTACGTCATTACTCAACTGTAAATTTCCCCAACAAAGTCTGATCAGGAGCCAGAGAAGCTGCTCCTGACCAGTTTGCACATTTTGTTTGCTAATAAAAACCTATGCTGGTTGTTCTTTTGTGTTTGAATTGTACAATATATGTTAAAGAACATCAGTTTTCAATTTATGTCACAAAGTTTTTGTTGGACTTGGGTTTGGGCTTTGACTGAGCCCTAACACATTAGCTTTCTTGGACTTAATCCATTCTATTGTTGCTCCTGCAGTCGGTTTGGGCTTTTCCTTCTAGAAGGTGAATCTCCACCAGTGCATTGACTTCTCTGTTTCCAGAAAAGTTAATTTTTTACCTAACGTAAGTGATACACTGACCTTGATTGCATTGTTTTATAACTAATTGGAATGTGTGTAAGTGACTTTAAATCTGTGTGCATGAACTATGCACACAGATTGGTGGGATTTAAATACATTAAATTGCAAACTACCTAGAATTGCTACACACAACACTAGTTCATCCATTGAGCTCATAAGTCCTAAATAGTGCATCATAGATTTAAAGGCTGATCTACAGCTTAAAGTCTATCTGTTTTCACTTGACATTTTTATGTTATTAAGCTGAAAGGTAAATTATTTAATCTGGTTTTAATAACTGTTTTGTTCATTAATGTTGTTCATCCACCGTTTTCCTTTGGTTTAATTGGTACTCTAAAAAACTATATAAGCAAATGTGTATTACATGCTAAAGTGAAAGAGTGAATGTTTAACACTGTCAACTGCTGTTTAAATGTCGAGAGAAGTACATGCTTTCAAAATAACATTTTTGAAACAGATGTTTTATTTATAATTTATTACAAAACCTTAAATAAAAAAAGAAGGCAAATAATTTAATCAAAATAAAATTACAATAAATAGAATATTTTTCCTCATTTCTTTCAAGGCCAGAACTATCATGGAACTGTTCATAACAAAATTCAGCATTCACATTGTTATTTTAAAATATGTGTATCTCAAGTTTGAAAAACACTTAAAACCTCGCTTTAAGTAATAAAATAAAATCCAGTTCAAGTCGTGCAGAAACATCGTGAAGAGGAGTTCATGATGTCACACCGAAGTCTCTGATTCAGCGGCTTTTATCAGAGGTGCTGATTTTATGCATCTGCAAAGAATAAGACAAAATTCAATGTAATCATTACAAATTTGTTCTGAGAAAAAATAAACTTATGCTCTACAAATAAGAATGCAAAGTCATTAGTGACTATAAATCTTGATTGACACATGTAAAATAGCTATAAAAAGCTTTTTAATGTCTGCATCACAACACGCCTGAACACGAGCAATTTCTTTGGTTCTGCATTAAATGTGTGTCATCAGAGCCCGCAGTTACTTACCTCTTTTTGATAATGCAGCAGAATACAAGACCCAGAATGATGAAGATCATGACACACCCAAAGAAGATGGGAATAACCTTGTCCACTGTTAATGGTCGGTAAGTCAAATCGGTGAAGATCTCGCAGCGTGGGCCGCTGTGAGAAGGCATGCAGCTGTAGAGAAGAAAAAAATGAGTGCATTCCTAAAGCAAACATGAACCAACCTGTGTAAAACTGTTGTTAATACATTAGGACAGGCCAGTGTCATCAGTTGTGTGCTTACATGCAGGAAGGTCGGCGGCTGTCTTGGGGGTAGATGCACTTGCCATCGTTTAAACAGTATTTTTCATTTTCATCTCCACATGGCCTGACTGAAAGCTGGACCTTACTTTGGTCCGTGGTGCCTGAAGAAAAAGACACAGAGAAGAACACTCATGTTAAAATTAATAAACAGAGTCCTTCCAAGTGATGCTGCTATACGAATGTAGAATTAAAATAATTAAAAAGTCTAATACAGACAAAAAAACTAAATGGAAACTTTTTCAGTTGGTACCTGAACAAAAGGCCTGGTTTAATGCAATTCCCTCCTACTTTCATTAAGTGTCAGTTATTCATTACTCATTATTCATATGGAAAATTAAAATAGCTTCAATAAGAAATGATTCAGAAGCAAATTTTGGGGGCCTTTTTGTCTTACATTAATTCTTCCAACATATGAAAACTAGAGAAACGTACTGTTGACTGTCTGGACGGTCAGAGACGAATTTAAGAAAGAGGGCGACACAGTGGTCAGCGTGCCATCACTCAACACCTCAGACGTTCCTGTTGTGGCCAGCAGAAGCAGCACTGTCACTGTGAAGGTGAGAACTGGAAAAAATAAGATATTTTAATTAATATTAGAATAGTGCATGAGTAGCTTAGTTTGAAGTTGTGGTTAAAAAAAGACTTTTAAAAGTACTACTGTTCAACTTCCATGCCCTAAAATGCTGAATTTCAGTTTGCTTACTACCATTTTGCACAAAATTAAAAATCACCGTATGGTTATTATTTCAAAAGTACATATTACAAAAAAGCAAGAAGCTCACCCTTCCTTAGGAATGTCTGTCTTTGTGTGGACATGTTGTCTTCTGTCAGTGAGATGTTTTTTCTGCTTATCGTCTTCTGACTGCTTAGACTTCTGTTCTGTTCAGGCTATATAATGTGCTCCAGTCCTTTGAAGATGTTTCGCAGCCAATCAAACACCTGCCAAGTTTCAACAAAGAAAGAGGCATTTCCTTTGGAGAAAAAAAAAACATCCACATCCTTCTTTTCATTTCATTTCACCTCTGCATGCAGAGGCAGCACCTGTGGTGTTAATTGCTGGCAGGGGTGCAAGTGGTAGTGCAACGGTCACGTGTTCATCTCAAAGCTCCTTTTATTGAAGGTATTCTCTGGAAGCACAGATGCAAGCTAGTAAGAGGCTGAGTGTTTACCTGAAGTATGTCTTTTAGTTTGTTAGAAGTAGCTCCACTGACAATCACCTTTGTTGTAAACATCTCTGTTTCATCAGGGATGAGATTACAAGAGCAAGTTTCTGGCTAGATTCTTGTCTTTGGCTGCCTCAGTGTCTCTGTCCAACAGGTGCAGACAAGATCTTTGTACAACACAAACCGTAAAAGCATAACTGAAAAATGCAAGTGAAGTTGTTTGACGTTAGCAGTGGTTTCTTTCTCCTGATGGTTTAATTCTACAAATCATAACCTGTTTTAATGAGTTATAACTGCTCAATACAAAAAATACCCCCCAAATCCTTGCCAGATACTTTGAATTGATTTGAATGGGATGAAGTTGAATCCAACAGCCAGTGATCAGTCTCCATGGCAACCAAGTGTTTTACTGGTCAATCGGTGGTGGTAGGCTCCACTTCCACTACTATTGGCTAACTACCTAGCCAATCTTACGGCAATAACTTAATATACCTAGGCTTCTATACAGATTTGTGTTTTTGCAAAGCAAAAGTAAGATTTCAAATCTTACTATGTATTTTTGGTCTAGTTTTTAGTGCAAATACCTTAGTACACTTAATATAAGACAAAGCTAACTTACAAATAACTTTTCAGCAAGAAATAGGAACTTGTTTTAAGTCAATAATTTATTAATATTGATGAAAAAATTCTAGATATGAGCACAATCATCTGCCAGTGGAACAATTTTTTTTCTCATTTTATAAGTTAGAATGTATTGCTCCACTGACACATTATTTCACAACAACTTACTGGCTTAAAGAAGCTCCTATAGTGCACCAAGATATTTGAACTAGAAACTAGCCCAAAATTACTTGGTAAGAGTTCATCAGACAGGGTGTATCAGTGAGTATATGAACAGTGAGCTTGGTTGTTGGTGCCATTTTGGTTGGGCCAACTATTTAAAAAAAATCACTAGCCTACTGGGATTTTACCCACAACCATCTCTTGGATTCATGAAAAGTGATCCAAAAAAAGAGAATTTCTTTTCACCTTGTTGATTGCAGGGGTCATATGAGAACAGGCAGACTAGCTGATAAAAAGGTAACAGTACTTGATACAAGTACTCTGCACTACCAAACAATGTGGAATACTATCTCACACGGCACCTTGAAACAGATGGCTACATCAACAAAAGACAAAATTAGAGTACATTCCTGTCAGCTAGGATGAATGGCTAGCATTTGGCATAAACTACAAGACAGCATGACTCAACAGTTCAGGCTTGTGATGGTGTGGGAGTATTTGCTTGGCCAAACTGGGCCCCTTAGTAGCAATTATGACTAAACATCTCAGCCATCCTGGTCATATCCATCCCTTTGTGACCACAGTGTACCCACTTACTGTTCGTTACAATGCACCATGTCTCCACTGAAGTTTCATGGAAGTGATACTGAGAGTGATATTAAGGGGGAAACAATGAAACTGGGTGTAACCCGTTTCATTACCCTCCCCTTGATTGTCAAGACTGTTTGTTGCTACATAACAATCTGAAGTTATTTTTTTTTTAAACCCAAAAAACTAGCATTTTCTTGAGATGACAAGACAAATCTAGCTTGGCTGTTTCAAGTAAACAAAAGTTTGATTCACAAGTCTGAGAAATAAACACATCACAATTAGTTCTTGTAGGGAAAGTTTTTCAGGGCTTTTGTGGTTGAGAGAATTTTTTTTTTCTGGGACCCAGTTTTTACCAAATTGAGGAGACAAGCTAAACCATCCCCATTGCATTCCATTGAAGATTTTACAATGGGTTTTTTTGCCAGTATCCTCTTCAAGTCTAAAAATGTGTGTCAACTATTCTAGCTATATACTGTTTACATAATGAAATACAGTTACATCTAAAAGCAGTGTAGTTATCTGTTGCAATACTGCATGGTCCAGATAGATTTACAGTATTTATTACATCTCATTTGACTGCAGATATTTTGGAAATATTTCTTGATTAAGCCATCCATTTACAATAGCCCTAAATTATAAAACATGGGTCACTATCCTCAGAAAGTTGGGAGACAACAGATGAACAATTCCCAGACTGGTTTTTATTTTCCAGTATTGTGAAACCATATAATTATTGTCACCAGGGTGGGTCATCCTTTTTACGGTACCTGAATTTTATTTTCTTTAGAACTTCCTTAAAACATCTTTTTTTATGATGCAGGTAGCAACTTAAAATTACAGTTTTAACATACTTGTTGAATAGTGTTCCTGTTTTAACTTGTCTAGAATAAAGTCAAACAATAGTTATGATCTGCATGTTGCTGATTCTGTGTCAGTTAATCTCTATTTGAAAAGAAACAAAGGTGGCACTTATTTACACTGTGTGCACAAGTATATCTGGACCATTTCATCAGTTTTTTACACATATTTTCAGACTTATATCTGGAGAAACTTCAGTGCTGAATGGATTTAAGCATAGCGGGTGATGTGTATTTGTGTAATGAGGCAGGGGTTGGCCCATCAAGGACTGCAACCTGCCTGGAGAAACTAGAAGTACAAGATGTTCAGTTTTCAGAGACATGGCCAAGAAAAGACAGGCTGAAACCTGACCAATGCTGAATAAGACACATAAACACAAGTGTCTAGACTAGGCCAAGAAATACCTGAGGACAGATTTTTCAAAGGAACTTATATAATGAGAGCAACTCTTGATGGGCCTGTGGGTGGATCAGTAAGGGGAACAGAGCTCCACTTTGATTCAGACAGCAGTAAGGTGAAAGTGGGATATTGATATGAGCTATTAAAGATGCTTGGACCTCAACACTTAAGGTGAATGAAAACAGTCCACCTCTCTGAACAGTGTCTGCAAGGCTATGTTTGCTGTTGAACAAAAAGTTGCCAACATATCAAGAAACTGACAGACTGTATGAAGGGAAGAAATGGAAGAAAAGAAAAATTAAGGTGGAGATATTGGTCACAAATTTGTTGCTGTTTATTGTTTATTGGAAAGTTTTGAGTTGTTTATTTATAATTATGACTTAAACCGATGCATATTAAACAATGAGATGGAAAAATGTCTTCATTTGATTCCACTTGCATAATAGTTCTGCACAAGTACAGTCACCCAGTAATTGTGCAAATACAGATACATTCCTAAAAAAGTCAAAACTTCACATTTGTTTTCTTAAACATTCATATTGAACGTAGAGCACTGCAGTTGGTGATGAATAAAAATAATCCTTAAAAATATGGTTACCTAATAAATGTGTACAGAGTGTAAGGACAAAGGCAGAAAATGTTGCACACACCAGTTATGGTGTTTTCCTTTCTACAAGTAATAAAAAGATAGATTAGCCTAGAAATTGCTCAATATATATAATTCAGATTTTTGTCATAGGTCTGTTTGCTGTATTCTAATTCCATATTTGTTATCAATACTTTCTGCGCTGTTTTAGAATTGTAGTCTGCCTGTAGTTTTAGCAATGGTAGCGCAGGAAGTGAACAAAGCTGTTCAGTCTTTGTTGGTCACGTTTACAAATATTGAACTAACATTAACAGCTTGGCTCTTCTCTCTTTTAAGTGGAAGATGGTTGTTTACAGCACATACAAGTTCCGGTAAGCTTCTTGCTGTCAAACTGGTGCATTACATATGTCACAGGCAGACGTTAGCAATTGGGTAAAATTTAAAATCCCAACACAGTCCACGCCTCCAGAAAGCAATTGTTTCTCAAAAGCCAAGAGCCCAGACTCTCTGGACAAAGCAAATAGTGTAGGATAAGGGGCTGGATTTTACCAGGTTGGTCTTAACAATTGTCAAAAAGTAAAACAGAAAGAGCAAAAATAAATACCACTGTTCAGCATCTAAAACCAGAGGGAATGTTTCCCAAAAAAAGCAATGCCTCAACCAAAATAAATGATGAGCAAAAGTCTATAAAAAGAAAAACTCTGAACTAATATCATAGAGTTACTCAAACATGCTGCCACCATAAGTAGCACAATGTATTAGTTGTTACCTAGAATATAAAACCTAAGTCTATTTTTGAAAAAAACGTTTACATCCCATGAGTCCAATTACATGGAAATTAAATACTAATAATGAAAAAATAAACCCATTGACGTGGCACTGACTGAAACCCACTTTTATTATGACTTCTTTCTTGCTAATTTTAAGCATATTCAATAAATCAAAACATTGCAGTAGAAAAAATATTAATCTAACATGTACAAAAGCAAAATCTGAATTACAATAATAAAATAAATAATAAATATGGAAGTAAACATGGTACATATCAAGTAGGTTTCCAGGCAAGTATGAAATCTTGAGGTCAAAACTGTTGAAATAAAAGTGTGTAATTGTTCAGCAGAGAGGTTTGTTTTGCGTGTATACTGAAATGTATGCAGGTTATTGCATGTTCATATGCTGTTACCTCTCTGCAATGCAAACTAAAATGAAGGGTGTATACTGTTTTTAATGCATCAGTGCATTTCTGGCAGCAGTCACAGTGTTTTTCATGAGCATGGCAACAGTCATTGGACCCACACCTCCAGGAACAGGTGTTATGAAACCTGCTTTCTCCTTCACTCCTGAAACAAAATACCAGAAACATGATATGGTGTTAAGCAATGGTCTTTATTCTCCAGGAAATGCAAGTGATGTGCAGGTATTAAGATATTTCCTCTGCTGAGGCAATCCTGGCAAAATGTATTGCTTGTTTTACCCTCAAAATCCACATCCCCGATGAGACGGACTTTCCCTGTGTTCTGGTCCAGGATGCGATTTATGCCGACGTCAATAACTGCTGCACCCTTTTTCACCATGTCTGCCGTGATCAGAGCTGGAACACCTGACCAAAGGGGGAACAAAAAGGCATATTTGGAAGAGAAACAGGTTCATAGATTCTCCACCATGTTTAACAGAGAATACAGGTTGATTTTTCATACCTTTATCATTTTTAAATGAGACAATAACCACTTAACATGTAAATATGGTTTTAATGGTTTCTATTGACTGTAAAGGTGATCCTCAATGCTGTAATGAGCTTTGGAGATTTTTTTATGTCCCTTACCATCAGGAATTGGTTTCCTGGGTGAGTCCCTTCTTTTAAGCTCCAGGAACACTCTACAGTGGTACTAATAGCTATTTTTTCTTGAAAAAGCTTTGTAAATATCAAACTGCATTTTCAAAGAATCTATGTGGGGTGTGAAATAATCCAGTTAAATTTTGACCCATCTAAGCATTTTAGACTGTGAAGATGGTCAAATGCAGTCCAGATTTCTTAAAAACTGTAAAATATTTCTTTACTGAAGCCCCAAACCTAAAGCTGCAAATGTAATAGCAACCTTAGTCAGCCATCAAGTACAGGCACAATGTTGTACATTTCTTACTCTGTGCATAACGCTTAGTACCTGGTCTCCATTGAAGGGGCAAAAAAACTGAAAAAAGTTCATGATCAGGCCGCCCTCAAAATTAAGCCAAAATACTTGAGTCAAAAATCACCTTTACTTACCATTCTGCTCTGATCTTAGTCCTTTCATACAAGTCCCAGATACTTGACTGTGACAGCCACGAATTACTAACCACTGCTGTACCTGTTATTATGGATATGGAAAGCTATTTTCTTGTAGCCCTTTTCTGAACACACAGATCAGCACACATCTCCCTTACTATTGTTTTTCCCATTTTCAAGAGTGGCTAAGAGAACTTGGTCAATGTTGTATTATTATTATAAGGGCTGGTTTAACAATAAAAGTAATAGCAACTTAAAAATGTATTGAGAGTATATGTATTGAGTGAGATTAAAAAAAGACAAAAATACTTTATAATG
The DNA here is from genome assembly GCF_001444195.1 of Xiphophorus couchianus. Lineage (NCBI taxonomy): Eukaryota > Metazoa > Chordata > Actinopteri > Cyprinodontiformes > Poeciliidae > Xiphophorus > Xiphophorus couchianus. The sequence goes on from NC_040239.1 coordinate 8,762,432, forward strand.
AAACAGACACTGTATATCTCACAAACATAAAATAAACTGAAAGGTTCAGCTTTTCATCAAGAAGAAAAAAAATCCTTTAATGTCGTTGGTTACGGGACATTGGTTACACCCATCGTTGGGGTGTAACCTGGCACCCCCAACGACGTAGTTACTACAGTTTTACACATGATTTATAGTTTCACATTCCAACCCTATAAGACCACCTTGTTCTTCATAACGAGGAATAGAGCTGAGAGACAAAACAATTATCTGGAAATTTCCACATTTGCAATGCAGACTTCAACAAGAACTATTCAAGTAAGGGCTGGTAAGCCTTTTTCATAATCTTCTCCCATTCTTGCAATACCAGCCTGCATAATTCTTTTTATGCAAATTCAAAGAGTCTAAAGAATTAAGGAGTGTACAGCAGAATCTACACCTGCTTAGGTAGAGGAATCATAAAAGGAGAATGGATTCTGGGACAGTAAACAATTTACATTCATATGAAAATGAAATAAATAAAAATGTTTGGTTGCATATAATATAAAGTTTAAAAAATTTTAACAAATATTTAACAAACTGCTTCCCAAACTGCATTTATACTATATCTAATATATTTCTGTAAGCAAAGTGTATTTATATTGACACTTTTCATTGATAAAATCACAAAGAGCATCACAGTAAAATGAAGATCCATCCATCCATCCATTTTCCGTTCACCCTTGTCCCTAATGGGGTCGGGAGGGTTGCTGGTGCCTATCTCCAGCTACATTCCGGGCGAGAGGCGGGGTACACCCCGGACAGGTCGCCAGTCTGTCGCAGGGCAACACAGAGACATACAGGACAAACAACCATTCACACACACACTCACACCTAGGGAGAATTTAGAGAAACCAATTGACCTGACAGTCATGTTTTTGGACTGTGGGAGGAAGCCGGAGTACCCGGAGAGAACCCACGCATGCACAGGGAGAACATGCAAACTCCATGCAGAAAGACCCCGGCCGGAAATCGAACCCAGGACCTTCTTGCTGCAAGGCAACAGTGCTACCAACTGCGCCACTGTGCAGCCCGTAAAATGAAGAATGAAAATAAAATGACCAAAATCCACAAATAAAATAAATTAACAAACAGAAGTATGAAAACAGTAAATAAAAATCACAAACAACAAACTAAAAGATTCATTCAAGTCCAACTGATAGCTTGACTACGTGAAAGTGACTCAATCTGTTCTTTGAAAAGTAAATTAACTCAGTACTCAGATTACTTTTTACAGCTTTAATCAATTACAGCAACAAATGTTTATGACTTTTAATCAGATTTTGTAAAATCTGACCTATTCTATTATAACTTTACCTTTATTGTCAACTGAGGCTGGGCAATATGTGACTATAAAATAATACTACAATTACTTCTACTAATATATTTCATTTAAAATAACTTTTTAAAACTCTCCAGGACACTCCACAGAAAAAGTTATATTAAAATTAAATTAAGAGTATTTTTCTTGAGCATTGTCCTAGGCAATGAATTTAGATGAAAACAGGACTTGGTGTGGTACAAATCATAGACTAGAAAATATGTGAAATCCATGATTTCACCTAAAAACTAAATTATTCATGGATATATTCTGTTTGCGCTATATTTGATTTTGAGTTGTTACACCCAAAAGCATAGGTAAGGTAAGAATTATTGCATTTAGTAAAAATTGGAATAATAGTACTTCCATTTCCTCAGTTACCATTTAATTCAAACTTACTACCATCTTGTAGCCATGAACAAACACATAACTGAACTATGAAGATAAATACTGTAGTAAAAAATCTCTCTCTTTCTCTGGTAGACTTTAATTACCTGCCGCTGCAATGATGATGTCAGCCAGCATAGTAAGTTTTTTCAGCTGATCCCTTGGTGTACATCTGTGAGCGATCGTCACTGTGGCATCACCTGAGAGGCAAAGAGGAGCTTTTAGGTTGAATTAAGCAACAAAAATAAACTATTTTTTATCTAATGAGGGAAATGGTTCTATGTTTTATGTAAATTTAAGTTAGTGAATATGGGAATGGAAACGCAGATTTATCCTTCACAATGCTAAGATGTTAACATTGCAAGAACATTACACTGAGAATAGGGCAGAACTCTAAAACTTAGTAAAAACCACATTTACTGTCAATGCCATAATATACTTATGTTTTCACAAATTTTATAGATCTCAAAAACGGCATGTACGCCAATGAATCCAAGTTTCTTCACTACAGTGTGTGGCCCTTGTGACTAAGGAAGTCTTAGAAAAGAAAATAGAATGTATCACGCTGGAACATTTTTGGGTAAGATAAAGAAAATGATGTAAGGTACGACAAGTCCCAGCACATCGAACCTCCGAGTCGCATTACGGATGAACTGTTATCTGACCTTTAAAACATGCATTGTAGGGACACATCAGTTTATACAGTCATGCTGTAGGAATTTGGCTTATTTTAATGTCATTGCAAGAGCTTAGTATGCAAAACAAGTGCAAAGGTTGTGCTTCAGTTTCATCAGCAATGAAACTTATATTATGAATTGGTAAATATCTAATAAAAATAATTCAAATGGTAAAAATAATATTAAGACAAATGTGATTTTTTTTCCTGAGAGACTATGAGCACTGTGCAATTCAGTTCTATGCCCTTGCTTTTATGCATAAGATTTGTTTCCTTCTACTTAAGAAAATATCTATTATACTTAGATTATGCCGCAGGGATGAGATTATTGCTGGTTTCATAGATTACAAGAGTAATTGTACAGTATTACTGTACAGTTTTATTTCAACTACAGGTAGTTAAAATGAAATTACCACATTGCCCTTGAACATTTTTCTATTTTAACTCGCTTCAGTTGACAGGATTTTGTTTTGTTTTGTTTTGCTTTTCTTTGCTTTTTTATTCTTTAGCCAAATAAAGACCACAATGTTTGACTGCAGCTGGTGGTAGAGAGTCATTCGGGAAGCATGCATATCTTTCTTTTGGCATGTCATGTTGGAGTCAAACCACACACTGAGGAAAACTGAGCGCAAATAGATAGACGGGGCTTATAGTGCCAAGACTGATAGTGTCTTAGTAATAAAAAACTGCAATTAATGAGGTTAAACTCTCTTAAAAAAAACACTGATGTATTAAGTGTGAGTTGCTAATACAAAGTAGGCTATTTGAAGAGAGGTGTTTGGAGAGGGATAGGAGTGCTGAAATTCCCATGTGTCAGTATCAATAATTTGAAGTTTATTGTTTTGAATTTGCTTTCTCTTATGCTGTATCCCCATTTTATTTTGCTCTTCTTTCTTTGCATAATTATCAATTTCGGTCAGGGATATGAACATAACTATTGTAAAGCCTGTACGACTAAAAAAAGAAAAACTTTAATAAACAAACTTTATTCTTTTATAAATACTTTGTAAGTATTTAGTCTGCACAAGATGACACTCACTCAGACAGGAAGTAAAACCATTAACTAAAAACAGAGCTGTGCCACAATTTGATATACATTTTTGCAAGAGGAATATTTTACTATGACACAAATGGTAAATGCACCTTTGAATGTATCACAGGGATGGATGATATTGACTTTATCATAGTATTTGGTGAGTATTTATTGTACAATAACTTTGCCATATTTTGATTTATAATCACTTTGTATGTACATAATAGTTAGATGGAACAAAAATGGTTCAAACAGCAAACCTAACGCACATGCTCATGTTTCTCATAACTAGAACAAAGAAACGATTTTGATTCATTGATAACATTTCAGATCCTATGGTAGTATTTTTCTTTCCTCTGCTATATGACACAATAGTTGCCCATTCCTAATGGACCCTGCATCTTAGTCCGTACAAAAGTATCAATAGCGTTTACACACAATTAATTGAAACTTTTTGTGATGTATTTGCACCTATCATTTATATCCTGGAAGAATTTTCTAAAATTTGAACAAAGTTGTGGTAAAAAGGTGTTGAAACAGTTACAACTTGATCAATGATTTATTTAGGCACAGTCAGAATGTTATTTTTGTTTGTGTATTTTGCATCAACTTTATGGTCACCTGCTGTGAACAGTGTGCTTTACCTTTTATTGTTGGTAATTCTGAGATCCTTTTCCAAATTAAGATTTAAGTATCCATTGAAAAAGATCTGGAATAGTGCAGCTGAGGGCTAAAGTATGCCTTATATCAAATCTACATAGAATGGTTTTTTTTTACCATGAACACCTAAAATGATGAGAGAGTTGGAGGCCAATTGTTGCTCAGTGTCTTACCCAAGGTCGCATGTAGAGGCTAGAATTGATTCATTATTCTTCTGACTGGCAGAAAACTGTTCTGTTTAATCCACCCGAGGCTTCAATATCAAGGAAGAAAAACTTTATCTGTCTGCAGATGAATCCGGTCATGTTTCAATCTAGCACACACCTGCCAACTGAATAACGCATATAGTTTCTGATATATATTAAGAGGGTATATATTATGGAGGGTCAGTAAATGTTTCAAGTCTCTGGATCACTGGCTGTTCCGTCTAAACTGTTCCTATTCCTGCTGGTCTGTTTTTATAAAACGGAATTAACCACAAAGAAAAAATAAGTGAAACTGTTGAAGGAAGAGCTACTTATTAGGTAAAGATTTTTGCTCCTGTAACTGATAAAAACCACAGAAAATTAATTTGTGTGGACAACCTTTAAGCCGCCTACACTGATTGCAAGGGTTTCACCCAAGTATGAAGGCGTGGGGAAACCAGGAGCTCACTGCTGCACATGCTATAAGGTTCTACTGGAATTTTACATATCCTTTCATCTGAAAAGGGTTGAACCACATAAACAAGTTCTCACAGAGTCTTGTGTTAACAGATACCTGTTTTGCAGTGACACATAGATAAACTCATGCAACTGACAACCAGCTGTATTAATGACAACAAAACTGATTTTTAACATTGAAATAATCATATAAGCTATAATAATATGGTAAAATTGTCTAAGATATAATTCACATATCTTCAACAACATAGGTAAATGTAAGATTAATGAAAATATTTTCTCTTTCATTGAATCTCCATTCAGCTCTGAAATTTAGATGTTAGACTATCAATTTCAAATAAACAACATAAAGACATGGATCGCTCCTGGGCTGTCAACAGTTGCTGGTGGTGGTGCTTTTATGTTGTCAAGGGTATTTTTGGCACACTTTGGATGCCATAGAACCAACTAACAATCAGCTAAAACCAACAAGCTACAGACGTATTGTTGCCAATAACATCAATCACTTCACATCACAGATTATCTATGAGTATATATGTTTTGCTTGATCATTCTACCATAATAATGTACCATGTCACAAACTTGAATTCTTCTGAAAATGATTTTGACTTAACTGAACTCGAATAGCTTCCACAGTCACCATATCTGAATCTAACAAAACACCTCTGGGATGTAGTGGAACAAAACTATGATAGTAGTGTTGTTCTATCATAGAACAACACTATTTATGATGCAAATTCGAATTTGCATCATAAATGCAAGTACCAGCAAGTACCAGCATCAAAAATGCTGAATTTATGCGTAAATTCAGCCAACAACGTTGCATCAACATTGCGAAGCTGTCATGCTGATATGGATCCCAGATTTTTGAGGAATGTTTCAGAAACATTGTTGAATTTATAGCAAAAAGAATTAAATTAGTCTCGAAAACAGGGTCCAATCTGATTTTCCTAATGAAGTGGCCAGTAAAAGTGTATATATTTTAATAAAATGTGATGGCATGAATATAATCTTTGTATGTTTCAGTCAACTTATTCAGACCAGCACAGAAATTACCAAGTAACCCATTTACAGAATGTGTCTACATTTTTAAAAGGTCCTGAACCATGAAAGAAAAACAGCAGTTAGAAATAAATCTCAAAACAGTTCATTCAAAAACTGGTAAAACTGGTAAGAAATTTGTTTTCTTTACTGGTTTCTTCCGCTCTAAGGATTCTTGGAAACTGAAATCTGGAATCAGCTAAAGAATTTCTGATTGGTTGGGACTGCCACAGACTGGCTGTATATAATTTGCTTTAAACATGTAAAGAAATGTAACTCCCTAGAGCCCTTTACTTATTTTCTTTATTGTAATTTCTTAAATGAGATCAGAAACCACAGCTTATTGCATTCTTTTATTATACTGCTTAGCATATGTATTGCACCTTGGGTCTCTTTATCCTGTCATATTGCTGAACTTTGACAGTTAAAGTAAGTCTTGTTGCTTAATGCAGGCAACACCTTTTCAAATCCGTTTCTTCCTTCCTGCACCCATATAAGGACTGGATCCGTTTCCCAGTGGTGCAGAGTGCCAAATGTTTCGCCCTGATTAAGGTTTTCACACTCCCTTCTTTTTATCCAGCAGGACATGCATCAGCATTTTTTATTTATTTTTTGATAAAAAAAAAAGGCAAGGAGTCATTGAAGTGTACATTCATATCCTGACAAAAGCTTAAAGTATCAATTATTCTTTAGGGAAAACCAGGATGGTGCAATTTGAATTTTCTATGAAGATGTTGGTCATATTATTGGGCTGACTAACTTAGATTGGTGGAACAGATAAAAGAATAAATAGAAATCACTTAGCTTACCTCCAGGGCGTTCATGGTTGCGATCGGTATGCAGCAACATAGCAATGGGCATTCCAACATTTTTGGAGCGACCAGCAACCAAGACATTCTTTCCCACTGTCTCAATTCCTGTGTAAACACATTCCCAGGAAAGAAAATGACATTTTTTTTTCTTAAAAATCACCCTGATCTTAAAGATCTACCGATATTTTGTTGCAAATTTTTATGTCAGGTTGCCTTTTGAACTGGAGGGCTGCACAAACAAGTTTTGTGTAACTTTGTCCTTTTTGAAACATTGTATTTAGGTTGAATACTATAATACAAACAGTGTAGCTTTGTTTGATGTTAAAATGGTGTAGCATAAAACTCCACAAGAAAACCAAAAAAATCTTTGGGTTCAGAGGTTAGATGTAGATTTTGGAACTTCTGCTACAAGCAAACAGCTGCAGACTGAAGCCAATGGACTCAGTTATTTAAAGAACAAAAAGGTAAACCTTAAATCCATAAAATTTATGTCAATTAAAAATGTTGATCACACTAGAAATCAGCTTTTTTTTTGCTCTTAATCAACACATTATAAATTAGGTTGGCAGAGCTCTTGATAGAAGAACATTTAAAAAAATAAAATCACTGATTTATAAAATTAATGTCTAATTTCTTTATTATCATAAATTGTTACTCCAAAACGTACTATAAAAAACAATGCATCAAGAAATCCTTTAATACCTTTAAAGGTTTTTTCTTGTCCTTCATTTATATCTTTACCGCCAATTTCTTGCAGCAGATAGAAACCTGCATTTTGCGCAATGTTTTTCACCTCCCATCGGTGACATTCTCTGAAGCAACAGTTACCTGAACTGAACTTTACTGATCAACAGCCAAGTTTGACTGGAGGTTTTTGGGCACAACCACTAAACATTCTTTCTGAGTTTGTTGTTGGTGTAAGAAAATTTTCCACTATTTCATTTATTTATTTCAATTGAAGGGTTATAATTTTACATTTGTAAAATAAATTATATTTATAGGATTAAATCAAAGAGCTACATATCTATTTTCTGAGAAAATCCTGGAGCTTTAGACGTTGTCAGTGGTGCTCAACAAACTGTTACAAATATACATTTCTAAAAGATAAACTAGGTGACAGGATTGTCAACCATTGGCTAATGGTTGACTTTTTACTATAATTTCTGTGCCAATTCTAATATGGGGGCTGCACAGTGGCGCAGTTGGTAGCACTGTTGCCTTGCAGCAAGAAGGTCCTGGGTTCGATTCCCGGCCGGGGTCTTTCTGCATGGAGTTTGCATGTTCTCCCTGTGCATGCGTGGGTTCTCTCCGGGTACTCCGGCGTCCTCCCACAGTCCAAAAACATGACTGTTAGGTTAATTGGTCTATCTAAATTCTCCCTAGGTGTGTGTGTGTGTGTGAATGGTTGTTTGTCCTGTATGTCTTTGTGTTGCCCTGCGACAGACTGGCGACCTGTCCAGGGCGTACCCCGCCTCCCGCCTGGAACGTAGCTGGAGATGGGCACCAGCAACCCTCCCGACCCCATTAGGGACAAGGGTGAACAGACAATGGATGGATGGATGGATGGAATTCTAATATGGCACATCCATGCTATGTTGTGCATATTGGAGAGACTATAACACAGAATAAAACTGACACAGCACTTACTAAACTCAACACAAGAAGAAACTAATTTAAAAAAAAACACCATTTATGAAAAGATCAAACATGATCAGAATTATGAAGATTTTACAAATATGGTTACTAGCAGGACTAGCAGCAAGGAATGGTTATATTACCATGAGAGCTAGTAGATCTTTACTGCCCTCTAGAGGATCAATTGTTTCAGAACAAGTACAAGTAAACAAAATGAAAAAGACGTAGGTGAAATTTAGAACCCTTGCTTGTTTACCTGCTCTTTTGATCATCTCCCAGACAGCTGCAGGCGTTGCAGGTACCATCGATCTCTGGTCCAGGCACAACTTTCCAATATTCACAATATGGAAACCATCAACATCCTTCTCTGGAGCGATTGCATTACACACAGCTCGCTCGTTGATGTGCTCTGAAGAACAGTGTGAAAAAAATACATATGATTACATTAACCCTAAATATTATTAGTTTTCGCTACTTTTTAAAAATATATATTTGTCTATTTATTATTTAATTTATTTAACTATTACTAAACCGACCAATGTGTCTGATAAAGGTCAAATTAAATTACAAGTTAATTGCAACAGTATAAAAAGCAACAAAAGATGGGGTATTACTTAAATGTAAAAATGCTAGTTATCACTTTATTTGATCTTAAGTGATCAAATAAGTCCAAAAGGAGTGTTAAAGCAATTTTTCTTATTAGAACAGAATATACTTTATTGATCCCCAAGGGAAGCTACTCCATCCAAGGTGTTAAATGTTAGTTAGTACACTATGCACTACATAGTGCCCACCTCTTAACTTGGATAACTAAATCTCCAAAGTGTTCTGTTTGCTTACCTGGAAGTGGCAGCTGCACCAGGAGACCGCTGACCCTCCAGTCACGGTTCATCTTATCGATCAGCCCCAGTAACTCCTCCTGGGAAACTGAGCTGGGCCGAACCACTGTCTCACTGGAAATACCTGGAGATTGTCAAATATAACACGATGAGCAATAAACAATGTACTTTTAAATACAGTAGTCCTGCTCTCATGATCTGAAATCTATACATTATTATAAATTATGTTTGCAAAACAAAGAAAAACGAATTATCTGTCTTAATTTGTATGTTCACATAAGGCTGACATACACATGCATCTCAATAGAGCATTGAAACGTTAATTTGTTTCAGCAATTAGATTCTAAGAGGGAAACTCACATATTACACAGATTCAAGAACACAGCAATACACATCAAAAATATTAATTTCTGTTTGTTTAATGATAACAGATTGCAGTAAATCAAAGTCCAAACATTTCAAGAATTCCTTTTGTTTGGGTTTTTTTATATATATGAAAATTTGTCCATGTATTACAGTACAACCCACAATACCTGGTGATTTAGAGATTTATTTTAACCTTCAAATAGGTACTCTATTAGGAGCCCAGGTAAGACACTTCTGGTGTTGTCACTAGCAACACAAGGAATGTGACAGCCCATTTCAGCTCATGCCCTAGATTTGTGGTCTACCTTGAAGCACTGACTCCTGGCACATTCCACAAACTGTGAATCTCTGACAAACTCTTGAATGTTTTTTTTCTTTCAACTGAATTTTTCAAGACTGTGTTTGGATTCACCAGATTCTTTAACAATGATCTTCTGTGGAGGGTGTCACTGACTACCATCAGGTCAGCAGTCTTCAAAATGATGTGTAGCCAGTAACATAGTTATAATATGGCATTTGTGAGATAAATATCCGCTCTCTATTTTGTTTATTATTTTAACATTATAAAGACAAATTAAACATATTCTGTGTGTAAATATTCAAACAGAATTAAAGAAATTGTGTATTCAAACTTAATGAGATGCATGTGCATGACTGCACCATACACAGTGAGGAAAGTGTTGAGAAAGACACACACTGCTCATATCTGACCCAGGATGGTGGCTGCCCGGGTCTTGTTCTTAACATAGGTATGACTGGCTGGGTCATCTCCGACTAAGATTACGCCAAGGTGGGGCCTCATGTTGCCCTGAGCGACTAGCTCTTCCACATCTCGCTGGATTTCTCTGTGAATCTGACGGGCCAACTCTGTTCCTGAAATCACCACAGCACTGTGCCTAGAGAAGTTTAAAGAAAAGAAAAGAAAGAATTTATTTTTGAGAACAGCAACTGAAATAAAACTGTTATTTAAAATGTATACATATTTAGAGTACATATTTTATTTTTTGAGAGAAAAGATTTTGGCGATTGAAAAAATTCTTACTGACTATGAAAGTGTCAACTGTTCTTAGTAACCTTTTTCCATGGATATGGCTATACATGGGGGGGGGATTTAAACGTAAAATAACTAATAAATCTAGTATAAAGTATCACACGGAGAGCACCTGTGACTTAAACAAACGTTGTATCTGTCCTTCAGCAATGTCACTGAGTAACCGATACAAATGGTATAGTGAATGTGAACATGATTAGCAAACACTCGTTTCTAAGTAAGTTTGTTTTCCCCCCGTGCCGTTCAACGCCCATTTACCTTGCGCCCTCTACCGGTTACAGTGAATACTGCTGACAGTTACAATCCTTCCTCTGACATCTGACGTACGGTACTCGCACTGATTCCACCGGTGCCGAAACGCCGCTCTCCATCCCTTCCGTTTATTTCAACAAAACATGGCACTATTTTCAATGTGACAACGTTTACCTTCTCACAGAGTCGTACAGATGCCTCCTTTGACTCTCGTACTTTCTGTGCATCCGCAGTTTGGCACGGCAGCAGTGAAAGTGTGCAGTTAACGGTGAGCAAATCCTGAAGGAGGAGCGTAGAGGTGAAATAGAAGCCGCCATATTTGTGCGTGTGGACGTCGCGCGTGTGTACGTGCGTGCACAAAAGGGGATGGGTAATATAGGTTCTATTTGAAACATGTTCTACATATAGTATGTTTTGATTTTTAGTAAGAAGAGGCGTTTAGGTGTTCAACCGTCAAATAAATATTTACGTAGAAAGGTATATAAAAAATAACAGTTATCAAACATAATCTAACATAAAAAGCTGTTCAAGGCAGAGCATACAAAAAAGCATATTTCAGTGATGAGAAAAAATATTGCTACAACAATTTCTTCCTGCGAGATCATATTACTTGAAGCAACCATATGCATGTAACCCTAAATATGGTATGAATGGGAAATAATAATGAAGACAAAAAGTAGAAAAACAATAGAAACACTTAGACCAAGTGTGAACAATTATATACAGCTTTAGTATTTTTTTAAAGTCTCAACAACAATGGTATCTCTTCCTACAATTCTGATTGTAACGTTTTTATTTTGAACTATTGACATAAAAATAATTTCCAGAGAACATTCTAGAACGGCAGTTTGTTTTTTAATAGTCAAAAGTGTGTTTCCTAATCAAACCTTAATATTGGGAGCACAGCCTTAAAAAGTATTTTCTAAATGAAGCACTAATACATAATATGTATTATGTCAAACTGGTGTAATTGGAAGCATTTAGTCCTTGTTGCACCTTTAGATAGTTGTATTTTTAAATTAGACTGTAGTTTGTACATGATTCTCCAGAATAACTGGATACTCAAATAAGGGTGCTACACTAATTTTACACAAGATGGGAGCAAATGTTTGTTTTATTAAAGATAGAATAGCAATATTCTTTATTGTCTCAGAATCAGGAATTGTATGTGCAAAAGTGACATGAAATCGAAGCATTAGACTCACACAAAATAGAATATATTATATGTAAAAAACAGAATAAAGAATACAAATGAAATGGTGTAAATTAAAAAAATAAATAAATAAATTGTGTCACACCTGATAATTTAGGAGCAGAAAAGGCATCTCTGTCTGTTCTTTCTACGATTTAAGATATTTTTGATCCAAATAGTTACTTAAAACTGATTAAAGAAATCCACTGGGTTTTTTTTTTATGTATAAAAATAGCATTTACACTAACGTACAAAAGTTTTTGAAAATATCTATGAAAATGAATAATTTGTATGAGAATAAAAATTAAGATATGGTTAAAAAAGGAATTATCAGTTATCACTCATACTGTACCGCAAACTCACAGGGATTTACAATTATAGAAAATTTGCCCATTGGTGACTTTTGGGAGTAAGACGGACATTATTGGTGAAAACTCTGGTATGATTTTATATCTTGACTCTTGTTTATCTTTGGAAGTAATAAATCTTTGCACCATCATAGCACTTCCTTGTAGCTCAAAGCACAGATACTTTCATTAACTTTCAGATTCATACATTAAATATGTGCAAATATTGACATGAAAACATGATTCTATTGTTATTTTTCTGTATTAACATAAACCCTGCCTACCCCATTACATCCATCTAGAGGTCATGCAAACATTAGCCAATATTTTCCAGCACATATGCATACATATGTTTTATATATATGCATATAAAACTGTTACGTTTTAATGTTGTTGTGCTGCTCCCTATATGTTCAGGGCAAGCTTGTAAACTAACATGCACCAGTTACTCAGCTCTATATAAAGCAACACCATGGTAAATGTTTAAGTTTAACAACCAGTATCACAGATGTGTGCATAATGCAGCATACTATTGTTAAAAAGGAAAAAAAAAGAAAAAATTACAAGAACATAAATAATTTTGTAAAAACTGTCTCAATGTCAGACACTAGAGGTTTCTAATGTATTTAAGTACCAGGCTTGGCAAAAAAAGAAAAAAGAAATAGACAAGATTTTGAGTCTTGTTTGTTTTTAGCAGTTCATAACACTTAGTTCTGGTTGAAAACAAGTTATTGATTTTAAAGACTGTGGAACACATGACACATTTAGAGTAAAGGTTTGTTTGTGTGGTGGGAGTGGTGGTAGAAATCTTGGTAAACACCGCACCCAAACCAGGCCTGCCTGGACATGAATTTAAAGAGTACATAAAAACCAATCTGCAGTTTTTAATATATACATGTTTGATAGGCAGATTTATATTATGGTTACACAACTCAAAACACACACAAACACAGACCTCAAAATTACTTTTGATTTTCCAGTAGCAAACAAACTCCGTTGTAAATATTACAATAGCCATCTGGACCTCAGAAGGAATGAGAGAACTCAGAGAAAGTAAAAATAAAGTCGATCAGGTTGATGCAGCTGTGATGTAGCTGTGATATTTGTTGTGTAACTGTGAGACTGCTGACTGTACATCTCAAGCACAGGATGCTGACCCTTCGGTTCTGAGCTACGTCTGATGCAGCAGCATACACAGTCTAAACCCTGAGCTAAACCTGACAGCTTCGGGTAGGTTAGATGTTTTTGCAGTATGATCTTTACAATAAAGAGATGCCACAATTACTGCACATATGTACCAGAGCAAAGCAATTCACACACACGTAGAAGATAAAAACTTGGAAGTCATGCCATAAATGTATTACTTTATATGAAGTTTGGATATTTTATTTCCTTAATAACATAAATTATTTTGAACTACTCCTGTGTTTACTCTAGATATATTTGGCTGAAATACATATTTTTGTAACAATTTATGACCAAAAAAAGTCAAAACAGGAAATCTAAAATGGGGTGAATACCTTGTCACTGTACAATCCATGTGGAAGCAGCTTTACCTGCTGAAACATTTTCATAATTTGATCTGTGTAAGTATTTGCCCTTTAATTTTGTATGTTTTTCCTCATTTTGATCTGAGAAAAAGTTCCACAAAGCCAGAATATTCAGCATATTTTTTTATTTTTTTTGCAGCAAAGTAGAAGAGCTAACTAAACACCTGGTTTTGCTTGCAGATGTTTATTAAGAGAATGGACTCCTGTTGAATACTATTGTATATTCTACAGTTATAAGATTTCACAATATTATATTGTCAGAAATTAAACTTAATGTGTTATAGCTGTGACTTTAAAAAAAACATGGCTTCAATGTGTGTACCTGAACAAACTGTCAGAGTATTAAGTTGTTCTGGTCTAGAACAATAATTTACTGGTGCAGTCATGCCTCAACAATTTCCAATAAATGAAAGGAGAAAATCTGTTTCAGGTCAGACTTAATTGTGTTAACTTGATCTTATAAGGGTTTTACAACCTTTCTTGGAAGAGAAAATTCAAACAAGAATTGGCACAAATGGATTACTGTTTGTTTTCTGTTTCGGTTATTAGGCATTTTGATTAAACGGAGAAATCTTGTTGAAGTTTAAGCTCATTTAATTGCCCTAAAACGCACCCCTCCTTCTTCTCTCCCACCCACTCTCGCCAGTTGTTGACTGGCGCGGACGGTTACATAACATTTACGCCTTAATCACGAGGCTACCATTAAAGTATATGCTGGTGTTAAGCCGAGAAACGCATGCCTGCCGAGAATTACATGCCCAGTCGCGGGAACGCGCATAGCTCTAAAAACTCTCGCAGATTGATGAAAAAACGGACTGAAATATGACCAAAGAGACAACTCTTAAAGATATTCGTAACATTATGTTTCTTAACCATGAAAGCCCTAAAATTGTGGGTTTTATTTCGCAGATGAATTGAAATAAATAAAGTTTTGACACCTTTATTGAGGCATATGAGTCGAACGTTTTATAGTCAGTTTCTGAGGAATATGTTGTCCGCAAATGGTTTGCTATTGCTGGGCTTCAGATGACGTAGCATCAAAGTCACCCAATGCAGATGGAGGCAGGAAGTAAAAGCGGCCCGTTTACTTCTGTTGAGCAAAATGCCTAAAGTTTGTGTCATGTACAATTGTTCTAACCAATGGAGAGAAAGATAAACGTTATTTTTCGTGTTTCGAACGTAGTTGGTCACAAGGGAGTTAATTTAAAAAACTTACCGAAAAAAGACAAGAAAACTGCTTCAACAATCTACGGCTAAAAACACCTGCGGAAACTAACAATGTCAGAGTTTGCAGCGCCCACTTTCTAACAGAAACGCTCGCACTGTTTAAATTGTATTTTCAGATATTTTATTGGGCAGGTACTTAGAAGAATAACCATTCAAATGTAAGGTAAGATAAGTTATTTTTACGCCCTAGCTTGATAGTCCCCAGAGTGCTAACTTTGTTAGCAGCTAGCTCAGTGCTGAGTCCCGGACAGAAAGTATGTTTATTCAGCGGGACTTTCATGCGAAAAAAAAGCTGAATAAATTAGATTTAACCTACCATACAGCCATACAGTCAGTGAGCCGTGACTATTCCCCCGCACGGTTCGTGTCTGGACACGAACACGGGGTTTCGGTAGATCGCAGCGAATAGTTTACCTACATTGGACGTGAATCCACAACTCAACATACAACTCCAGCATGAATTTGGGTTTACAGAAGCTAAATAAATTTACCACTCTTATAGAAATAACATGGGTTAGTTCGTTGTTAGCATTAGCATTGTTGTGGTAGACTAATTACTTAAAATAGCACAACTCACTACTCATCTGGCAGAAACAAGTCGATAGTAATTTAATGCTTCTTTTGATCCTAACTGCTTGGCCCAACCTGAAACTAAATGATTGTATTCTCCAGGTTTTTGAAAACTTTCTTCTGGCTCGTAGTTATGAACTCTGGAGAACCAGATAGTTAGTTATGTGGATCACCTCGACATTGGGTAAATCCTTAAGATTATAAGACAATATGTGTATCCCATGTATACTGTCCTGCTGATTTGAAAATTATACCAGTAGCTCAGAGAACAACTAATTATGTAGAAAAGGTTAAATTCCTCTTAACTCTTTACTTCTCCATGTTAGCAGGGTGATGCATTTTTTTGGCAAAGCCTATTATTAGCCTGTCAATATCTGCATGCCCTATCTATTTTCCCCAAATATTATCCTATTGATATGAAACTCCTACCAGCAGTTAAGGGAAGAAGTGTGATTTTGTAGAAAAAATATTTCACTATTAGCTCTTTATTTCTTCAGGTTTGGAGGGGATGCATTTGTTGGCAATATGGATTTTGTGCCTGCCAATATCTGTATTCCCTGTCTATTTTCCATAAATATTGTCTTATTGATATGAAACTCATGCTAGCAGTGAAGAGAAAAAGTGTGGTTATGTACAAAAAGTTATTTCACTCTTTACTCTATTTCTCCATGTTGGCATGTTTTTTTTTTTTTTTGGCATAGCCAATTATTAGCTTGTCAATTTCTGCATGCCCTGTCCATTTTCTCCAAGTATTATCCTATTGATATGAAACTCTTACCAGCAGTTCGTAGGACAAATGTGATTATGTATAAAAAGTGAAATCCCTTTTCTCTCTTTATTAATCCATGTTAGCAGGGGGATGCATTTTTTTCGCCTAGCAAATCACTAGCTTGCCGATACCTGCATGGCCTCTCTACTGTATATTCACCAAATATTATGCAATTGATATGAAACTTACACCAGCAGTTAAGAGAGCAAACAAATGTGATTATATAGAAAATGTTATTTTACTTTTAGCTCTTTATTTCTCTAACAGGGGCATGCGTTTTTTGAAAATAAGGATGTGGGTCATCTGAAACTTCCATGTCCATTTTGTGTAACTTAATTATTTAATGTTATGCATTAATTGTTCTATTTTGTATTTAACTGTCGGTTATCATAATTTCACTATTGTCACTATTGCAAGGATACTAAAAGAAATAGATCTGACAATGCAACCGTGATAAATGTAAAACATGTACAAACAATTTATATTTTGGTTTTATGAAGAATTAAACATTTTTAATTTTTTTAAAGTCTTTCAATAGACATTAAGATGACTCAACCATGTAATAAATCAATAGAATTCATAAACTACATTCTATTTCAGGCAGAAATGCACAGTTTAAGTTAGCCAAAACTGTTCATCATCTTAAAAGTTCTACTCATACAAAATAGCATCAGATTAATGGCAATGTGTTTAGTAGGCCACCACTTTCATATTGACATTTATGTTTACATCAAAACCAGGACATGAAGTAACATCTATACAAACATCTTGGTAGATTGTGAGGATTTGGTTTTTTTGTGTGTCAATTTAGTTCCTGTGTTGTCTCTTTGCCCTTGATTGCTCCCAGCTGTGTCTCGTGTTCACTGATTACCCCTTGTGTATTTAATCCCACCTGTGTTCACTGCTCCTTGTTGGATCCTGGTCCTATCTGTTGTTGGCTAGTTCTGTTCCAGTTACTACTAGTGTTTGAGTTCCTTGCCTAAATGCTCACCTGTGCTGACTGGACTTTTTGTACTCTTTGTTATCACCATTAAAACCATCATTTACTCTGCAACCTGATTCCACCGCATCCACCCTCATCATCACCAAAACCACAAATCATGACAAAGATAAAGCTATCTATCTGTAGGTATACATGTATGTGGAAAGAGAGAGCATAGAAGACATTAAGGTTATATAAATTGACTTGTAAACAGACAATGTTCCACATTACATAGAAAATAAGTAATCCTAGTCAAGTACACATTTTTGTTGAAAACAGCACTTTGAGATCAAACACACCACATGAAACAACATCTTGCTGGATGGCATGTTGGACTGTTTCACATTTCCACCTTGATACTTTCATCCCTTCTCATAAATGCACTTGGCGAGAGGATAAAATGTTAAATTAACATTCTAGTGAACCAATTATTCCATTTTCGATAATAAAACATTTTTTCTTGTTTTACTCATCTTGTTGCCTCCAATGGTGACTTTATTAATAATTCTCACAATTACCTTGAATTTTTCTGGATCAATCTAAGAAAGAAAAGACATAGACAAGTAGAAAATGAATTACAACACTTTATTAACCACAAACATAAAATGTCCAAACATTACTGAAGTGGCCATTGTTTGCCAAACCAAACATAAAATGACAGTTCCATCAAGCCACTATAAGGCACTGGGGTCAAGTTTTCTGTACGCAGGCAAAAGAAGATTCATTGTCCAAACTTGTTGATTGTTCTGGATGATTTATTTTCCTATTTCAGCAAACAATTACAGAGTTCAAACTTTCCTTTGTTCTCATGCTACCTCTCTTGCTCTGTTAAAAAACCATAGGCCCCAAACCCAAATGCCTGCTGGTCCTTTACCAGGCCCCTACACTTATAGAAAGTGGACTGACCCACCTTACTTCCTGTCTGACTCAGAAAGAATAAATAAGAAAATTAATAAAACAAAAGATAAATAGAATCAACAATTATTAACCTGTAAATTTACTCTGTAAATAATACAAAAAATAGAAATTTAAGAATAAACTAACAAAATTCAAATGGATAAAGAAATAAAGAATAAATAGCTCCAACAATTACTGTGTCCAGAAACTCGTCCCAAGTTTCTGGTTTGGACCCCACAAGTTTGCACAGAGATCTGAAAAGAAATATTTTAATATTAACATTATAATATGATTAAAACTTGTGAAATTGGGACTCTAATTGTAGATGAGCAACAGTCACCATTGGATAGTGCCGTTCATTCTTTCTACCAAACCGTTTGTCTGTGGATGGTACGGTGTGCAGAGACTCGTTTCAATCCCAAGTTTTTCACAGACGTTCTTGTTTATCTGTCACAACCGTAAAAATTCATAAGTCAAAGAACTGCATGTCATATTTGAAAAACAGAAATGTTGATGAAATAAAACTTTACCGAATTCACAAACTCTGTGCCTTGATCAGAGTTTTTGGTACCTCAAATTGAAAGAAATTTAAGTATTAGTTTTGTGACCTCTTCTGCTGTTTATGAGGTAATCGGGTATGCCTGTGTCCATTTGGTGTAATAGTCAGTCATCACGCAGATGTAATGATTTCTACTTTCGGTGGTTTTCACTTTCCCTATTAGGTCCATTCCAAAAAGCTCAAACGGTTGTGAAACCTATATAAAAAGAGAGGAAAAAACATATACAATAACAGATTGGATTTAAACATTTCATTTAGTGTTATGCTATGGTTGTCAAAGTAGAGTAACAGAGAATATTCCTTTAATTGTTTTGTTAAGACCAATACCTTTATTGGGGTGTGCTCAACGGAGTCCTTTATTTATGTCCTGCAGACTGGCAAACAGCACACTCTGACACCTGCAAAGGTGATAGCATTTGCAAATATATATGTATATACACACACACATCGTATTTTTCAGACTATAAGCCGCTACTTTTTTCCCCACGCTTTGAATCATGCGGCTTATAGCCCGGTAGATTTTTCTTCAACCACCAGGGGGCTCTTTAGCAGGAAGTGAATCGTTGGAAGTCAAAATTGGAAATCAAAGAAGAAAGCGCTAATTTTTATTTAGAACAAGCACATGCTAGCAGCAGGCACGATGGAGAAATTTCTTCAAACTCAGTAGAAGAAATAGGTGTACGGAGCCTCGTGCCGGAAGAAAAACGGCGAGTGACTGAGGGTCATTGGGCGTAACCGAAACCCTGTAAATTCTAGACACTAACAGGTACCATAGAATTGCACAAAAATCGGTGAGGGACGACGGAGTCCCTGCTCGAAATTCCGTGAAAGAGGTGTACGGAGCCTCGTGCCGGAAGCTCGTTGAAAGGCTGTTTACATCGTTTTAAACTGTGTGATTGTGAGCGTGAGTGGGAATAAAAATACCAATAGGTATTTCGTTCTGTATAACACAGTACAAGTGTAACCGGTAAACCTTTTATGGATGCAAAAGCAAGAACCCCCCACTTGATGACTTTGTGTTTCTGCGTTTGATATGATGTAAAGCACTTAGAAATGCCTTGCTGCTGAAATGTGCTATACAAATAAAATTTGATTGATTGATTGATACCCCTCATCATAGAAAGAACACGAAGAAAAAGATGCCGCTTTTAAGGTGAAGGCTATGGATCGGGTAGTACAGGAGGGATATAGAGCCGCTGCACGTAAACTAGGGAGTCCATGGTTCGGTGTTGGAGATGCAGGGCTGCGTCCTTAATAGCAGAAAAACCTAAAGCGGAGGAGAAAACACTTACTTTTGAACAGAGTTAGACGTAAATAATAAGTCTGTTCAATATGTTGTTGAAAAATATTCCACCAAAAATCACACTTGTTAATTCCTATTCGTATATGATTCATATCAATAGGACAATAGACAGGGAATGCAGATATTGGCAGCTAATAAATAGGCTTTGCTGAAAAATGCATCCCCCTTCTAACATGGAGAAATAAAGAGTTAAGAGTGAAATAACAATTTTTACATAATCACATTTGTTCTTTGAACTGCTGGTACGAGTTTCATATCAACAGGATAATATTTGGGGAAAATAGATAGGGCATGCAGCTATCAGCAAACTAAGAATTTCCTATGCCAAAAATGCATCCCCTTCCTAACTTTGAGAAATAAAGAGTTAAGAGGAATTTCGCCATTTCCACAAAATCATACTTGTTCTCTGAGCTACTGGTATAACTTTCATATCAACAGGACAATTAACAGGGGATGCAGATATTGGCAGGCTCAGAAATTAAAATGCATCCCCTCCTAAATTAATAGACGAGACAGTTAAGGCTGATATAACATTTTCTACATAATCTACCTCTGTTTTGTCATGCGTTAAACTATTATGGTGTAGCTTAACGCAAGAAAGAAGAGACTCCCACTCGAACAATGGACCTTACCAGAGGGGCCGCTTTTCATTGGCTGATGCCCATTCATCGTGGTCACGTGCGTGGCCATCTCATAAACACACGCTTCCCATTAGCTAAGTACAGCATAATGGCAGAACTGATACAACTTCTACACCTTGAAGCCTGTCTGCTACACAGTCTTACGTTAGCTAAGCAGATCAATATCCAATGTGTCTGTATCTGACATACACTAAAGATTTTATTTGAGCAGAAGAGGCTTTGGACTAAACTGTTACTCATGTTAGCCACGTTAGCACCAAGTACAGCTAGTCAATCAACCATCGCTGTGTTCAGGGAAGCGCTGATTAATAATTGAGAAATAAATATCAAGCCTGGAAACTTGATATCGTAATGGATTGAATGTTATGTTTTTAACCTAATCTTTGCTCGTCTTTCGGGGCGCAGGCGGTTGCTACGGTAACAGGTGTGCTTAAACTACAAAGAGATAGAGAGAGTAACAAGGTGAGTGGTTTTGAGTTGATCACCTGTTCGGATTATTTTACCTTTGTTTCCCTTTGCTGTGGCGCATTACAGCCGCTGTAGTTTCTAAACGTTGGACTAATTACCTTGATCGTTTGTGAGTGAACGTCATTCACAACAAACATCAAATAGAACAAATATATTTCATACACAACAAATGGCTTCTACCGTGGTAATTATGTGAAATTAAATTAATTATATCCCAACTTCAGAAGATTTGCCTTTACCTTTACAGAGCTCTTTGGTTCCTCCTATCAGTCTGTAGCTTCTCATATTGAGGTCATCAAACCAAATGTCAGATCTACCATAACTGACTGACACCTGCTGGCCTCAGGTTTGCAACCAGCTTGTGACTGAGAAACCAGTAACCTCCTCCCAGATGATGACATGAACTTGTTAGTTCCTCTAGCCATTGTAGTAGCTGATATATTGTGAAAATCCGGTAGAAACTATGCCCTAATCTAGTCATGTTTACATAGAAACAACGCACCTGGATGCTTTGTTTGTGAGACTTGCGGTCACGTGGGTCGGTTGTGGGCGGAGCTTGGTGAGGTCCATAGTGATGTCGAGACATGGTTGTGGTTGTAAATTTTCTTTACCTTCCTTTTTTTCTGAAAATACAAACAACATTCATAAATCCGACGTGCGTCACACTATGGCTACTATGTTCTACTGAGGTTACAACACAGAAACTTAGGACCCAAGGCTGCCCTAAGTGCCTGTTAAAAACTGATCCCTTTCTAAATTCATTTCACTCTCAGCCGGAATAGTTACCATGTATGAATGTTCAGCTTAACATGGACAATGAAACACAGTGCTTTATAATAACAAAACAAAATATTCATAGGAAAGAGAATAGAATCATATTTTAATGCAAGGGTGGAGTTCCTTGATCTAAAGTCCCCAGCAACTGGTCCCCCACACTATGACCCAAACATTACTGTTGTCTTGGTGAAAGTGCACGAAAGGTCCGTCTGGGAAGGACGCATGGTCGGGACATCCATACAGAAACATCCATCTGTACAAAGGTAAGTTGATGGGTTAATTGCCTCCAAAGTCTCCAGAAGTGGATCTTTATTTCCCTCCATCTTTACATTTCTCAATGTTTCAAGAAAAGAATAAGCCAGACTACACGCGTGGGTGCAATGGAACAAAATGACTTCACAGTGCAAAAAAATAAATAAACACAGTGAATGGGTATTCACATGGATCTATCACTGATTTACAGCAGTGTTAGTAGAAATCTATTAAGAGATTAATATGTCTTCAGGTTATAATAAAATGTGCATTCCGGGAAAATGTAGATCTACTCAACATTTTTAAAAACCTATGTCTTGCAGATATTAAAATATTTCATCCCACTATATGCTGTCTCCGTGCAATGACCAGATTGACTTTCTCTCCCTTCCTGCCTCTCTATATGCTCCCCCTGCCCGCCCTCCTTCATCTCAAATCTGACATCCAGAGTAGCGCTGAAACGGACGGACGGCTCTTCCCCCTCCTCCCGCAAACGCCCGGATGAGAGCAGTAGCAGCAGGCGACATTCAGGGCACCATGGTCGCATGATTTGGCCGAGTCGAGAGGGTAATCAACCGGGGTCGGACTGGAGCGACAGAACCGTCAGCCACTGCTGGAATCTTGACATTTTCGACGCAGCCGACGTAGACGCTGTTCTGGGAAAACACACGCAGAAGACAGACAGGCGTGGAGAAGTAGGAGGCGGATAGGGAACGGTGGGACATTTCTCCGCTTGCGGTTTCCTATTTCGTTGGTAAGTACATTTTGTTTATCATTAGAGAACCCCGCTGACCATGTGGATTTGTCCTTTCGGTGGGATTTCTGTCGCGGTTAGCGGTTCTTCTTGTGTGCTTGGCATCTGTGTGGGCTACATTCTAGGAAGAAAACGGGCCTGCTGAGTGTGAATACAGCATTTAAATGCACAAATATTTAAATTAGCTGGCCACAATAACCACAGTGACATATTGCATTTCTCTGTTGCTTATTCTAACTCCTCGCCATTTTTGCACGTTTAAGATAAAATAAGTGTCAATCTTTCATCTCTATATGATTTTAGTGAAAAATGTTTCCAGATATGAGTGAATGGAGCTGCACGTGTGTTGACTCTACAGCTGACAATAGCACCAAGTCATTTTCCTTAATTTATAGCCTGACCGCTGTACTTTAACGATTAAGAGAAGCTGCAAATTCCAACTAAAGACGAAACTAGGCATCCAAGAGATGCATTCACCTCCTATCAAGTCAATTAGTTGTTTATCACTCGAGTTTATTTTCCTCTGTTGAGCTTTTCAGAGTAATCTTTGTTCTGAGCATGCGCACTAAGTGACGCCGATGTCTCCCCATTGCCCAATAATAGTAGTGACATAAGAAAAGATTGTTTAAGTGCCAGAAATGCTTGAGGAGACTTTCCCTTGATCTTTCTATCTCCCAAACCCGGTCTGTTTCTGCTTCAGTGTTTTAATAATGTCAGTTTGAATTGTTTTCAGGAGTTACAACTGCACAGACAAACGGGACATTGTATGCAGTATAACAAGTTTGTCATTACTGCATTGCGTCTCATTATTTCTATGGCTATTTTCTTCCAAGTATATCTACACCCACAGTAGAGGGTTGCGTGAAGAATAGGCACGGGCCAGTTACCTATATCAAGGTATATAGATTTTTTTATTTCATTTTTAATTTTATTGAAATTGTTGGTTCTAAAATAGCTAAAATTATCTATGATGCTATTGCTGTGGTTTAAACTCATTTTAGTGTGCCAGAGGAAGAACCACAATTTATTTTAGTTGAGTGTTTTTGTGAATTGTGGAGACAAACAAGTCAGAAAATGATTGCATATAATTTAATTTTGTTATGTATTATTGTGTGGAGAGTTTGTATTACAACCTGATTCCATTTGTATTGGTTGTAATTACTCTACTGGCCAGTTGACGCTAATAAAGTATGTTAGGGTCATACTTTGTTATGACCCTAACATAACTTTGTTATGTTTGGTTATTTTGGTTTCATCAAACCAAAATAACCGAGCAACCTTCTGGCAGTAAATGTTACATACTGAAGTTGCATAGCTGTATCGGCTTGCACTAGACTTTAATCACACTATTAAAAGTTACTTTAAATGATCACTTGTCTTGGCTTGTATGAACTTATAAACATAATTGCTACACCACAATTATGTTGTTGTGTAGAGAAAGGTGCATCAACTGAAAACATCAGGTACAAAATTGCAAAAACTAAATGACCAGTGCCTTTTGGCTGCATTGACTCAAAACACCAATTTGTGTTTGATGTTAAATACGCAGACACATATTGGATGCAGCGTTCTGTCCATTTTTGTGTGTTCAATTTGTGCAAGTTAGTCATTTGGAATCTTCCAGATGCATACCCAAACCCAACAAACGAAGCAATACCACCAATAATCATGGGGACAGTGTGGTGCAGGATAAAAATACTAAAAAAGGATAAAGATGTTGATGAAGACAGCGTTAGCAATGGTGGAACCTCTCCATTTGCAGGCTATAATGTAATAAATTGGAAAGACAGCCCTCCACCCCATGTTTGCTAATGTCTGAAACTTTTCTGTAAATTTGTAAGCTAACTGAAGGCTGCTCTCTAGTGAGTATATTATGAAACAGCAATACAAAGTTAAAAAACAAAGCGTGAGGCTAGTGACACTTGACAGCATTGGCAACAAGCGGCTCTATTTACGTGTGAGAAAGGAGGATAATGAGCTTTAAGGGGCTACACAGTTATTACTTGAGGTTTGAGTTGAAAGTTGATTTACAGATTTACATACACCCTTTACACAGTCTGGAAACCTTTTGATTCAAAAAGACGTGTCTGCATGAGTATGGAAAAATATGTTTTCCAGACGTTTTTATTATTGATTTCCTACAAGGTAAAATTCTGAAGCCAGAGAATGTGTTCCAACTATCAAGGGACCATGCTTTAAGTGATGGTGGACCAGCTCTATACCTTTGTGGAGTTGCTGAGAGACTCAGAGGAGTTGTCCAATTTACATGGGTTTTGTAGATTTGCAAATGGCTTGTGACCATGCCTGCTTAAGAGTTTTTTTTTGTCAGTGGTGTGACTGGAGGCTTGAGATGCAATAAGGCTGAGGTGTCAAACTCCAGTCTTCAATGACCACTGGCCTGCATGGTTTTTTAGATGTGCCACTAGTTCAACACACCACAATCAATTTTACTTATGTAGACAAGTTCTTCAGAGTCCTGATGGCCTAATTATTTGATTCAGGTGTGTTGCAGCAGAGGCACATCTAAATGTTGCAGACTCTGGCTCTCAAAACCTGGAGTTTAACACCTATGCACAGCAGGAGCTGTGTCTGCACTCAGTAAAAAGTTGTTCTTGTTGTGGGTGTGGGCTGGGTTCTACTTGGGCTGTTTGTGGTGATCTTGCATAAGATCATTAAGGTGTAGTCACGTAGGAAAGGGTCTCAGGTTTGGGAACATCAGGGTTTTGTTTTTGCTTTTTTCAAATAATGTAGGTTTTGTTGTAATCTTCCAGCTGTGACTTTCAATGCCTACTGGAGTGGTTCCAAGTCTGAGTTCATGGTTCTCAACAGAAAAACGTTGTTTGTACTTCTAGGTTGAGGGTCAATCCAGGCTTGAATGAGGTGCGATCTCCCAGAATAGGCTAGAGAAGGAATCCCAAGATTTCCCTCGTTGACCTGTAACCCTTATCTGCAGGTGCAAACCCACCACACTGATATTGGAACTGACATTGACAAACTGGACTATTATAAGTTCCTGGGTGTCACCTCAGAAATTAACTGGATTGGAGCCACAACACTGATGCTCTTTAAAGGATGGGTCAGAGCAGACCTTCACTGCTAAGAAGATTGAAATCTTTTGGAGAACTTTTTTGAATCGGGTACCATCAGCCATCAGTTTCAGCGTAGTTTGTTAGAGAAGCAGCTTATCTACGACTGGGAGGAAGCGGATAAATTAGCTCATCAGGAAGGCCAGCTCTGTCCCGGGAAGCCCTCTCAGTCCAGTTCAGGTCCCACCCCATGCATTAAGCTGTTGCAGAACAGGAGAGCTCCTTCAGTGACAGACTGCTGTATCTGTGGAGTACAAAAGACAAGTATTGCAGATGCTTGGCTTGTAAATTTGACTTTATTGTACAGTCAATTCATTAAAAATGGGCCAAAATGGACTTGAAATGCTTAAAATTGGAATGAAAGAAAAATAAGTAAATTAATCACCTTTCAAAATACTCTTTGAAATAGAGAGGAGTAAATCAAATGTATTCCTCAGTATAACAGTATTTTCATCTGCTGATCATTTTACATTATTTGTTGCACAGTAAACATTTATAAAACTACAAAAGAGCTTTAGAAATCATATGATGGTACTTGGTTTAGATGCTACTATCATGTGTTTTACAAGCTATTTCCATATTTCATAACACTGATAAGTATGATAAATATATCTTGAGTTATCTTCTACTTGCATACTGTGGATCGGATAGCAGCCAGAATGAGGTTTCATGGGTTAATTATTGATTAGACTACAGCGATAAGAAAGTATGTGAAAGAAGAAGGTTTGGTTCTGCTTTGGCTTTATGTTATTTTTTTTCAGTTATTTATTCCTCATGAAAAGCTTTTCTTATAAATATGAGCATCAGTTGTTTGACACAGCCAAACCTCCCCGCTGGGAGTGCCTAGCACTAATTGCTGTATCTTGGCTCGTTTTAAAAGCTGTAAGACAGATATGGACCTGCAATATGATAAGGTAGTTAAATTAATGACTTCCTTCTTTTTACATGCTAGGCATAAACATAGGAGTGGACTGTCTGGAGTTTTGTTGACACGTTTCTTAGGAACATGTTGCTGGCCCCTCCTTCTACCATCCCAACAGTGTTTGACAACATACCAACACATTTTTGGACCATGCTAATGTAATCTTACCATTTGTACCCTTTTTTAATCAAAGCAAGGACAAACAGGAAAGTGAAACTGGTTTCTGTCTCCATACATTCTTGTTTATGGCTTTAAATGTTTTACTTCCTCCAAGCATGCTTGCCTGGGTTTCACATGAATTGTGCATGGATTTAAAATCAAAATATAGCTCTCGCATGTGGACAGTTGGATGCTTTGGTTTTTAGGAATCAGGATTTCCTTCTGTTTCGGGCGACAGATTTAGCCATGTTCAAACATGAATACGACTGTTGGCGTACGGCCTTTCATTGAAAGTCTCTAGAACTTCGGCTATTATCTTGGGGAATTAAGGCGGGTTCAGAAGACGCATACTTTGACTGTACTTTGACCTGCCTTTTGTGAGTATAATCCTTTTGGAAAAGAAAAAGGAAGGAGTGATTCACTCTAAATAGCTGGTTCTGCGTAACAGTGTTCAGCCACAACATGGTCAAAGGGGGCAATGCTATCCATAAAACCAAAAACCTCATCACAAACGCAGAACTGCATGTTTTATGTGAAGAAAACATGGGTATCTGGCGCTTGTGTCATGCAGGGTTTTTTGAACTTGGGTGTCAAAAGAAGTTGGTGTTTACATGTACAGAAGTGGTATTGCTCTATTTTCATATTCAACAGAATGTTAAAGAGAAAGGAGACTGATTTTCATGGGGGTATTCTTTCTCAGTACACATGTTATTAGGAAGTCTTATTTTCTAAGAACTGTGAGCTATTAATGAGTCACCACTTTATTTCAGATCAGTGTCAAATTCACCTTAAGGCTTTTGCCCACAGCAGGTGTCCTTCATATGGGGAATAGGAGCAGGTCACACTACATTACTTTCTAGTCTTACTCTATGCACGATGTGTTTCTCTAAAAGGATATTTATTTGTTTCTTTCAAGATATGCCATGGCTAAGGTTAATAAAGTATGATACATATTTACTTTTCTGTCCTGCTTTAAACATCCAGGCCTTTCGCCAGTGGTCACTCTGGACCAGTCACCAATCCATCACAGGGAGACACACAAGAGAGACATCAATGAAGTTGAAGTCCAGATCTAAATCTAGTTTAGAACCTGTTTCCAGCCCTAAAAAAATGAACTATAACTGTTTTGTGAGGAATAATTGGCAAAAGCTTCAGTTCATAGATGTGCGAAACTTCACATATCCCAAGCTTTTTTTTTGGCATCATATACTAGTAGGAGCCGAGTGTATTTTTAAATGAGCAAATGAGCTCTATAAATGTCAGATTGTATAACTATAAAATATTTTGACCCTGAGAACTAAGGAGAGGAGTAAGGAGAAAAAAACAGAAGCATTGTAAATGCTCTTTGGTTCGGTTTCCATGATGGCGTGGCTCCATGCAGGCTGGCCCTTCTGCCAGTGGGTGTGTCAGAGTCTGTGGGTGGCAGGGCAGTTGGCACTGGGATCAGGAGAGTCGCAGTCGGAGAACAGTCTGCCTCTCTGATCAGCCCACCTCACCCTGAGAGCACAATGACTCGGTTATGTCGGAGCCCTGTTTTGCTATGGCAGTGTCACATGAGTGTGGATCTTCATGCTGCGTGTGTGTATTGTTGTGCTTGTATTAATTATGCTAATCCATGCAGTAAAAAAAGCCTGGTTAGAATAATTGATCATGTGGTGCAAATATTATGCCAATATTGCTGGTTAAAAATTAAGATATTAAGTATTTAAAATGCACCTTGTGTGTTTGAACAAACAGCTAGTTCTGTAATGAGGGAACAGAAAGGCTCTTATTTAATGTGAGTCACGTTTCAAGGGTCAGAGTAACAAAAAGTGAAGGGGGGGAAAAACAATAAAAAAATCATTTAAGATTTTAATTGGAGCAAATGTCACCATAAACTCTGATTCTTTTGCCAAATTCGTATTGTTTGGATGTAAAGGCTTCTAGTGAGCTCTTGTTCAGTACCAAGCATAATGAAAATGTTTGCTAGCTGAAGTAATTGTTATGGTTTTGTTTTTACATAGCCTTGCACTGTCTTAGAAACAAACCTCAATCACCCTGTGATTTGCTGCTACAAAGTCGGCCTTCTATCACCTGAAGAACATTTCCAGGATTAAAGGACTAATGTCTCAGCCAGATCTAGAGAAACTCATCCATGCATTCATCTTCGGCCATATTGATTATTGCAACAGCGTCTTCACAGGTCTGTCCAACAAATCAATCAAACAGCTGCAGCTGATCCAGAATGCTGCAGCTCGCGTTCTCACTAAAACCAGGAAGATAGAGCACATAACAGCAGTTTTAAAGTCCCTACACTGGCTCCCTGTAGCTCAAAGAATAGATTTTAAAATACTGTTGTTAGCTTAGCACCACGATACATTAAAGATCTGCTGTTGTTGCATCAACCTTCCAGACCTCTCAGGTCTTCCGGTTCTGGTCTGCTCTGCATCCCCAGAACCAGAACCAAACAAAGAGAAGCAGCTTTCAGCATCTATGCACCACAAATTTGGAACAAACTTCCAGAAAACTGTAAAACAGCTGAAACACTGACTTCTTTTAAATCTCGACTAAAACCCCACCTGTTTAGAATTGTATTTGAAATGTAATCAATTACAAATTTTTTGATGGAACTTGACTTAATGCTGTGTTTTGATTGTTGATTCTATCTTGCATTGTGTTTCTGTGTTTGTAATGATGCAAAGCACTTTGAAATGCCTTGCTGCTAAAAATGTGCTATATAAATAAAAATTGATTTGATTTGATTTTGATTTGACATTTCCTGAGTTATTGATTGTGGTATCTTTAACATTCTTCTAAAAATGTTGGCATTTACAGCGAGAACTCTTTTTGTAATTAAATTATGTTCTTGGCCATTTGCTGCCTGTTAGTTCTCCTGCTCTCAATGCAGCGAGGAGATTCTTGTCTAACCTTTTAATGAGGGATAACTGAAGGAATGTTTTTTGTAGCTGCTTCAAAGACACAAAATATGATATATTTCTCAAATTCTGATCTTTACTTAATTTTGGCAAGAGCAGAAATACACCATACTTTATATCAATAACGTAATTGATACTTTCATGGCATTTTATTGGTTGTTGCTTTGATAATGCACTGTTTTTTTTTCCCTTTGCCACTTCAAACCTTTGTAGTATTAGTCATTTCGTCTCTGACTTTTTTGAGGGGTAAAAATGACACCATCTGCAGCTGAAATATTGACATATGCCCAGGGATGTTTCATTCCGCCTTGACAGCTCTTGATTTAAAATAATTTTCAGTTAACAGACTAAAATGTGGATCAGAATCAAAAGAAATGGAAATAGGATCTAACTGAGCATTTTCTGAAAATGGTATACAATTAAATTAATTTATGCTATTAGTGTTTTCATTAGATTTGATTGATTCTCTCCATACTGCATGTAATTACTTGTTCACAAAGAATTAAACAGTATGTAGATCCAAAATGGTTTGCTTGCAGGCATAAATAAAAGTAGGAAGGAATGAAATGTCAATGGAACAGCCACTTTGGCAAATATATCATTAAAATGCCACACAGGTGATGCCTGAAATATATCCGTGGGTCCTTTGTGCTTGCAATACAATTTTATTGTGAAAACTGCAATTAAATATATTGTACAGCTCTACACAATTACTAACCTAGACCTCACACAATTACTCTAAAAATACTTAACTGCAAATTTTTTAAAAAGTATGAAATGTGTGAGTGGGAGAGAGGTGGAATTGGCTCGATCTGCTGTGTTTCTGACCCCTTTTCTGCACTCCACTTGGCCCCTGAGAGCTTTTTTTGTGGTCTTACTGGTAACCTTCTGTGTATCACTGCACTGTCACAGAGCATCTCTTGTTTGGGCGCAGGCCTCGTGTTAACTATGCTAATAACGAGGCTTACTGCTAAATTGTGAGGCATTGTGGTTTTGTTCCTAAAGGTAGAATAGATGCCATGGATGTCATTATCATTTTCCTTTTCTTCTTCCTCATGTTCAGTCATAGGTCTGCTTTTGGAGCCTCTCAACTTTAGTGAGTCAAAACCTTGCTTCTAATGCCTGAGGTCAGTGAGGTTTAGAAAAATGTTTGGTGGCAAAGTGTTTCAGAAGATGCAGACAATAGCATGGAAAATCTGCTCTTAAAATAGCAAACCATTCTGTGTTTGTGCTGTTAGTAATTTGTCCAATGCTTACAAATTACCACCATTTTGAAGAATGTTCTCAGCTACTCAAGAGACAAAGACTGTGGTGTTGATGATGTTGTGGCCTTTTTGTATTTTATGGTGAGAATGGGTGGACGGGGCAGTAGTCCATGTAAGGATGAGCAGCTGGCTGACTGGTCACTGCACTCGCTCATGTGACAATGCTATTTCTAGCCAATTCATTCCTTCTCCTGTCTGCCTTTAGCAACAAGAGTGAGTGGTGGAAATGTGACACCTCAGAGGAGTGAGCCTGGTTGGTGCGGGCATTTGTCAGTGACCAGCGGTCTCTGTCTTTTTTTTCATAACATTACCTTATGTGATTAGATCTAACTGGTTTCAGCAGACAATTGCATTTCAGTCATTCTGTTTTGAATAAAACAGAAATGAAATGACGCTATTCACTGACAGCGTTTGCTTTCCTCATTGTTGTCATAATGGGTCCATTATTTGTTAGACAGTATTTGCCCATTTTTTTGGTAGTCACATGGAAAAAAAGCAGGCGCACTGCTAAATTAAATGGATCATTAAACCTAGTTGTGAAGTCAAGATATCAATTAAGCACTCAGTGATGAAGCGTCAATTATTTTTTATATTTTTTTGTCTGTAGATTTGAAACACTGTATCTTTATAGACTACCATCCAGAGCAGTTCTTAATAAGTACTTTTTATGCTATCTTTATCCAGCTAGAGATGGTTACAAGTTGCATCTCTTCAGAAAAGCAGTCCAAGAATGTGCATTTATTTACTGATTAATTTGTTTGGTTTTGTGGAAGTTTTGAACAGCTGATTTCAATTACTGCCAATTCAGTTTAGTCTATTTGATGATATAAGAAAATATAGGAATTCTTTGGATTATTTGTTTTCCATCCTACTTCATTTGTTGGTAATTATTCATATTAGTAGATGAGTCCATACCACTTTGCGAGCCGTTTCTGCTGTACAGTAATTTATTTATTTATTTATTATTTTAAAAGAGACATTGATTATGGCAGTTGGCATTTATGACAACAGTCTTTATGCATATTTTCTTGAGATTCCAGGTCTGTACCATAACTCAGCTTTCCAAAAAGCTGACAACTATTCCAGAGCCAACATCGTTTTATCCACAAAGTCTTGCTCTTGCTCACTTTTTTGCAGCCTGACATACTTTGATGTGTCTTTTGAAAAAGGTTTCTTGTTAAACGGCTTCTGGCATCTTTGTGTTTCAACTTATTTTATTTTCAACAATTTGCTTATACCAAATTTGATTAACTTTGACACAGTTTTGCTAAGAAACAGCATTTGCAGCAAAGAGTGGCGTTAGTGTGACCTGGTAGCACTTGCCGTGAGGTGTTTATTTATTAGATTTTTCTTTTTTTATGTTTATTGTTTTGACTGTCTGTTCACCAAAGCAAGCTTAAATTGGCTGATTCCCATCACCAGCTGATTTCCTTGTTTAACTGTATTCAAAATGTATTTATAAAAGGTTTAGGCTAAGTTGTACTGCTAGTAAAAGTTCATGTAAATCATTTCCTCACAAAAAAACGCTTGGACAAATAAAACATAAACTAAGCGGTTAATTTTACCCAACTTGAGATGTCATTCTGTTGTGAAATATTATTGTGACCCAACAAAAATGTTGACCACCAATTCAAAATAAAGCTATTATGATAAGCAGATATGAAAATATTCAAGAACAACAAAACTTAGGCCTAATGGTGGTCTGCTTCACAGCTGTCCAAACACACATCACTGTCGGGGCAACTTTCATACAGTGACACAAATGATGTGTTAGGTGACTTTAATGGGGATAGATTTTCTTTGCATGTTTAATGGTTTGCAAAAAAAAAAAACATACAGATTTTGAAAAGCTTGTTTTTGCTGTCAATTCAAAATAATGTAGTTAATATTTGTCAGATTAGGGGATGTCCATCCATCCATCCATCCATCTTCTTCCGCTTATCCGAGGTCGGGTCGCGGGGGTAGCAGCTTCAGAAGGGAGGCCCAGACTTCCCTCTCCCCGGCCACTTCTTCCAGCTCTTCCGGGGGAATCCCGAGGCGTTCCCAGGCCAGCCGAGAGACATAGTCTCTCCAGCGTGTCCTGGGTCTTCCCCGGGGCCTCCTCCCGGTGGGACGTGCCCGGAACACCTCACCAGGGAGGCGTCCAGGAGGCATCCTGACCAGATGCCCAAGCCACCTCAACTGGCTCCTCTCGATGTGAAGGAGCAGCGGCTCTACTCTGAGTCCCTCCCGGATGACTGAGCTTCTCACCCTATCTCTAAGGGAGAGCCCAGCCACCCTACGGAGAAAACCCATTTCGGCCGCTTGTATCCGCGATCTCGTTCTTTCGGTCATGACCCAAAGCTCATGACCATAGATGAGGGTGGGAACGTAGATCGACCGGTAAATCGAGAGCTTCGTTTTTTGGCTCAGCTCTCTCTTCACCACGACGGACCGGTACAGCGCCCGCTTGACAGCAGACGCTGCGCCAATCCGCCTGTCGATCTCCCGCTCCCTTCTTCCCCCATTCGTGAACAAGATCCCGAGATACTTAAACTCCTCCACGTGGGGCAGGACACCCCCCCTGACCCGGAGAAGGCACTCTACCCTTTTCCAGCTCAAGACCATGGCCTCGGATTTGGAGGCACTGATCCCCATCCCGGCCGCTTCACACTCGGCTGCGAACCGCTCCAGCGAGAGCTGCAGATCACGATCTGATGAAGCCAAAAGGACCACATCGTCTGCGAAAAGCAGAGATGAGATCCTAAGGCCACCAAATCGGATCCCCTCAACACCTTGGCTGCGCCTAGAAATTCTGTCCATAAAAGTGATGAACACA
Source organism: Xiphophorus couchianus (assembly GCF_001444195.1). Lineage (NCBI taxonomy): Eukaryota > Metazoa > Chordata > Actinopteri > Cyprinodontiformes > Poeciliidae > Xiphophorus > Xiphophorus couchianus. The sequence continues at coordinate 8,796,638 of NC_040239.1, forward strand.
ATCGGTGAAAAAGGGCAGCCCTGGCGGAGTCCAACTCTCACCGGAAACGAGCCCGACTTACTGCCGGCAATGCGGACCAGACTCTGACACCGGTCATACAGGGACCTGACAGCCCGTATCAAAGGGCCCGGTACCCCATACTCCCGGAGAACCCCCCACAGGGCTCCCCGAGGGACACGGTCGAACGCCTTCTCCAAGTCCACAAAACACATGTAGACTGGTTGGGCGAACTCCCATGCACCCTCCAGGACCCTGCCGAGGGTGTAGAGCTGGTCCAGTGTTCCACGACCAGGACGGAAACCACACTGCTCTTCCTGAATCCGAGGTTCGACTATCCGACGGACCCTCCTCTCCAGGACCCCTGAATAGACCTTGCCAGGGAGGCTTAAGAGTGTGACCCCTCTATAATTGGAGCACACCCTCCGGTCCCCCTTTTTGAACAGGGGGACCACCACCCCAGTCTGCCAATCCAGGGGAACTGCCCCCGATGTCCATGCGATATTGCAGAGTCGCGTCAACCAACACAACCCTACAACATCCAGCGCCTTAAGGAACTCCGGGCGGATCTCATCCACCCCCGGGGCCTTGCCACCGAGGAGCTTTTTAACCACCTCGGCGACCTCGCCCCCAGAGATTGGAGAGCCCAACCCAGAGTCCCCAGGCTCCGCTTCCTCAGTGGAAGGCATGTTGGTGGGATTGAGGAGGTCTTCGAAGTACTCTGCCCACCGACCCACAACGTCCCGAGTAGAGGTCAGCAGCACACCATCCCCACTATAAACAGTGTTTGTGCTGCACCGCTTCCCCCCCCTGAGACGCCGGATGGTGGACCAGAATCGCCTCGAAGCCGTGCGGAAGTCTTTCTCCATGGCCTCTCCAAACTCCTCCCACGCCCGAGTTTTTGCCTCAGCAACCGCCCAAGCCGCATGCCGCTTCGCCCGCCGGTACCCATCAGCTGCTTCCGGAGTCCCACAGGCCAAAAAGGCCCGATAGGACTCCTTCTTCAGCCTGACGGCATCCCTCACCGAAGGTGTCCACCAACGGGTTCGAGGGTTGCCGCCGCGACAGGCACCGACAACCTTGCGGCCACAGCTCCGATCGGCCGCCTCGACAATGGAGGCACGGAACACGGTCCACTCAGACTCCATGTCCCCCACCTCCCCCGGGACGTGTTCGAAGTTTTGCCGGAGATGGGAGTTAAAGCTCCGTCTCACAGGGGATTCCGCCAGACGTTCCCAGCAGACCCTCTCAACACGTTTGGGCCTGCCAGGTCTGACCGGCTTTCGCCCCCACCACCGGAGCCAACTCACCACCAGGTAGTGGTCAGTGGACAGCTCCGCACCTCTCTTCACCCGAGTGTCCAAGACATACGGCCGCAGATCCGATGAAACGATGACAAAGTCGATCATCGAACTGCGGCCTAGGGTGTCCTGGTGCCAAGTGCACATATGGACACCCTTATGCTTGAACATGGTGTTCGTTATGGACAATCCATGGCGAGCACAGAAGTCCAGCAACAGAACACTGCTCGAGTTCAGGTCGGGCGGGCCGTTCCTCCCAACCACGCCCCTCCAGGTCTCACTGTCGTTGCCCACGTGAGCGTTGAAGTCCCCCAGCAGAACAAGGGAGTCCCCAGGAGGAGCACTCTCCAGAACCCCCTCTAAGGACTCCAAAAAGGGTGGGTAATCTGAACTGTCGTTCGGCCCGTAAGCACAAACGACAGTCAGAACCCGTCCCCCCACCCGTAGGCGGAGGGATGCTACCCTCTCGTTCACCGGGGTGAACCCCAACGTACAGGCGCCGAGATGGGGAGCAACAAGTATGCCCACTCCTGCCCGACGTCTCTCTCCCTGGGCAACTCCAGAGTGGAAGTATGTCCAGCCCCTCTCAAGGAGACTGGTTCCAGAACCAGAGCCATGCGTCGAGGTGAGACCGACTATTTCTAGCCGGAACCTCTCGACCTCACGCACTAGCTCCGGCTCCTTCCCCACCAGAGAGGTGACATTCCACGTCCCAAGAGCCAGTTTCTGCAACCGAGGATCGGACCGCCAGGGTCCCCTCCCTAGGCCGCCACCCATCACACAGTGCACCCGACCCCTTTGGCCCCTCCCACGGGTGGTGGGCCCATGGGAGGGGGGGCCCATGTTTCCTCTTCGGGCTGAGCCCGGCCGGGCTCCATGGGTAAAAGCCCGGCCACCAGACGCTCGCCATCGTGCCCCCCCTCCAGGCCTGGCTCCAGAGTGGGGCCCCGGTGACCCGCGTCCGGGCGAGGGAACACCAAGTCCAATGTTTTTACTCATCATTGGGGTCTTCGGGCTGCACTTTGTCTGGTCCCTCACCTAGGACCTGTCTGCCTTGGGTGACCCTACCAGGGGCATGAAGCCCCAGACAGCATAGCTCCTAGGATCATTGGGGCACTCAAACACCTCCACCACGATAAGGTGGCAGCCCATGTCCGTTCTTCCTAATTACTGTAATTCTCTCTGAAATGCTTTAACTTTCAGTGTTCATGGTGATCAGACCTTGGATTTGACACTTTGTGCATATTTCCCCACTTTTTCAGAATTGGCCACTTCTCAATGGGGCTAACACATAGGGAGTTTTTTGGCCACATGTCTAAAGTTTTCCAAATTTTACATGCTTTGCTTCATGAGATGGTGCTCCATCATACTGAAAAATACACAGATCATCACTGACTTGTATCTCCATTGGTCAGATGGTGTTGTGATCCCACTGTTTATTCATTCTCTTGTTCCTGGGCAGAATTGTGAGTAAGCTCATTCTTCATGGAGGAAGCGCAACTCCTCAATGACACATAGAATGTATCAGGATGTGTCATTGTGGGCACAGCTATACACAGCTGATAATTGAGTGAGTTTTTCTTCAGAAAAAAAGTCTTCTGCTGAGATTCAGTCTTTTTTTGTCTTTTCTTGGTGTAAAGAAATAGTTGACACAGTTATCCAGCAGTCGGATGCTCAGTGTGTCCAGATGCACTTGCATCCGACTTCTTCCAATATTATGGAAACTCGACACAGGTTGCAATCAGGATTCAGTATTTCCTCCACAGGGGGAGACAGTGTAGAAAGGCATCAACTCTGTTTTATGATGCAAAAGGAAGAATGCTATTGCTGATAGAAGTGGAAAAGGCTTTTAAAGGAGAATTGTTGCTTTTAAACAATCAGCAATTAGATTGAGGAAACAAAGTGATCACATTTGGTTTACTGCCACCTTTTTGGCTTTAACTGAAAAAACAACATTGTCAGCTATCCATACATCGCTTGTTGTCTGAGTAATTTTCTAACTTTATTGTTTTGTTTGAAACTTTTCCTCCACGATCGGGTGGAGTCATTCTTTTGTTTATACTGAGAATTGAACTGACAGGGGAATATGATGAATAGTCCAGTAAAGATCTCATTGACCTCATTGAGTTTAACAATAGTACATGGAATAATTGGTGGGTTTTAGATCTCTCCTGGGTGTAATGTTAACTTCTCTTTAGAAAACAGCTTGATATGTCCACTGGTATAAAAATGCTTCTCACCTGCTAAAATCCCCTGGGAAGCGGCTGAAAGTGCTTTGTTCACAGAATAAGCTGATGCTGTTCTTGAGCAGCAAATGTTTCCCCAGAGTAATGTCAGAATGAAAAACTATGGGAGATTAGGATGAAATGTTCTCCATGGTTTTCTCTGCTGCTTAGGTAAGGATGTTTTTATAATGTTTACATTCAGCTATGTTATGACATTAGCACAACAAGCACACAAATAATACAGAGAGAGATTACCCATGTTTTGTCTGAACCATTGTCAACAAACCAGCCATGTAGTCTAGAACCATAAACACTCCTCTGGCTTTAAAAAAAATCATCATAGGGTTAATTCTTTTTCTGCCAGTGTGCTTTAAGGATTGTAGCTTTCTGATTTTAAAACATGTCAGTCATTTCTGTTTTACAGGAGGTTGTTTTATGGAGAGTTGTAAAAGAGTAAAAGTGTTGTTGCAGCATTTCCCCCTAGGTAATAACCAAAATATTTCTATTTTTGGCCTATTCCTCAGTGTAACTGAGTAAGGTGTGTAGACCTCCTTGTTCATTCACAAACCTCTTCTGCTCTCCTCAAATACCCATGTCATTTAGATTAGGGCTCTGTGATGGCCACTCCAAGACAGTACATTTATTGTCCTGAAACCACTTAGTAAAGTATTTGTTGATATGCTTATTATCATTATCCATTTTGAAGATCGAGTTCTTTCCCAGTCTTAATTCAAGATTTTCTGCATGATGACGTCTACTTTGTGAAGTGCACCAGTTATTGTTGCAGAAAAACAGCTACACAACATGATGTTCCCACTATTTTACACCATACTCCATTGTTGGAAAATGGTTCTTTTATTTAGTGTTTGGACTGTGTTAAACTTTTTTAATTGAGTTAATTGCAGGGTCTGTAATTAATTAATCACAATTACATTTAGCTAAAAACCACATAAAGACAAAATAAGAAACTTTTTTTTTAGTTCACAACCCTTTTTATTGCTAAATTATTGAATAGATAAACATAATAGTAAGCTAATAAGACTTTTTAATCTGTTATGTAGGTTACTCACCCATCAGATTGGTATAAAGTTCTATTATATCATTCAGCTTTCATGTGTTTCAGGAACCCTTGATCATTCATGTAACTTCTTTGACCAGATATTGGGGACATTGACATTAGAAATATGGGCACTGACCTTAGATTTTAGGCTTGAAAAGCTTAATTAACAAGCTGATTCCTGTGAGCACAAGTTGAACACATCAATTGCCTCTTCGAACGTCCCTTCAGATTATTTTTTTAATGGAAAAATTAACCCCCAGGGGGCTTGCAGTTTTGTTCGTTGTTTGCAGATGTCTATTATCTCTCAGATTTATAAGCACACCAAAAACACACAAATACAAAGGATATGACTGAAACTTTAGCATGCAATAAAAAAACATGGATTTCATTATGTTAAAATTTATAATGCATTAAATCTATGAAATTATCAAAATTAGCGCATTAAAATTATGGTCCTACTTTTCATATATATGGAAATATCTAGATTTGACAGTATATGGCATTAATTATTGAACTGGCCATTCTTAATGTTAAGTGATTCAGAACATTATAGGCTCTAAAAACATTTACAATGACTCCCTATTTTTCCACCAAACAAGGCTCCTGTATTTGGAAAATTTAACTTTCAGGCTCTCAATGGACAAATCTAAGCAAAGGCTCAAAAATGTAGGATGGTCTATAGCTGCGGATGACCAATACTATGTTAAGGTAGCTATATTCCTCATTCCATTTTGAAGAAACTGGGATCAAATGACGGTAAAAGGCAGCAATGTGTCATCAGACATTTACTGCCTGCAACTTCCAGTAAGTCCTGTGACTTTGATAGATAGCAACATTGCACTGTAATAAATGCTGTGAGCTGTTTATACTTCAAATGACATTTATAGCAACTAAAATACTCTCTTCATGCACTGTAAATTATTGTGGCTTCCAAACAAGACCAGGTGGTTTAATATCTTAGAATAGTTGATTACAGCTGAATCAGAGGTGAACCAGGGGGAAAAGCTGTCCGTAATTATAACGGCAGCAAACCGCTTGTCACAATGAGTTCACCTCAGAAACCATCTTGCAGTAGCAGCATTTGGATACAAAAAAAGTGGCACCTCTTACATGCAGCTTTACAAAATGCTGACCCCTTTGGGCACAGTAATACATTTGTGTTACTCTGTTTTATTGGAAAATGGCAACATGTTCAAAACAAGAGCAGAGTTCAGACTGTAGTGGGGATTCATGTAGTGCTTGCTGAGTTTTGAATATTATTGTATTTACTGTTTGTTCTGAGGAGGCGGTGGTGGCAGCAGAGTTATTCTGGTGTTATTCTCTGGTGTTATGCTGATGTGCAAGCTTGGTTCACAAACGGAAAAATAAAAACAGTCCCTGAGGTTTGAGAGCTCGACCTGCAAACATGTTAACACCTCACTGTGAAAAATTAAAGCCTCATTTTCACAGTGAGACTTCCATTTCATAAACATTTATAACAAAATTTGATTTATTTCCTGCCATAAAATATTAGTATTCTAGTGAAAGCTCCCTATTTCAGGTTCTGGACACAGATTTTCACTTTTATCAGTTGTTTAGGATGACAACCAATGTGATCAGAATTGTTATGCATCAACTACAAAACGAAGCAGAGGTAATCCCAGATGCAATGTGAATACAACAGAAGCCCATTCCCACTTAGAACCAGTCCTTTTGTTTCACTCCCAAAGCACTGATATTGAAATAAAGATATAGTGCTTTGCACCAAACTTCTGCATGGCCATAATTATGGCTTTGTTGATCTAATTGTTGATTAAATTATTGCCTTGACATCAATATTTTAAGTCGTGTGTGTATATACTGATATTGTACATCCAAATAGGTGATATGTATGCTGTCTGCAGGAGTAAACTTGTCTTTCTGTGTATGCCACCCATTGACTCTGCCTGAGATACTATTTCAAAGACAACAAGCCGCATAAAACATCTGATTTCTCCTTAATGAACCGTGTTATAAAACTATTTTCAAAGATTTCAAAGAGTGATTGGGTCTAAAAGGAAGAAATGGTGGAAGTGAGGTGAGGATAAATGGAGGTTTGTAAAGATTTGTTATGAACCACAGCAGAACATACAGCTGTACCTGGGTGCTGCTGAGATAGAGAACTTCAAAATGTGTGATAATTTGTCGAAAACCTTTGCAGAAACAGTTACTAAAGAATGTAAGTTTGGAAAAGTATGGGATTTTGAAATGAAAAGAAATGTTGAAACAGGACTTTTGATCAGATTAGTTATAGTCAGATTTACATGAAATATTTCCAGAGGCCTTTCATGACTGAATTTAGCTGGGATTAACTTGTGCTGGACTTGATTCTGGATTGAAAAAAAAATAGATGCAACTTGGTTTCTTTTCTTGTTGTAGCAGCTTTTAGTAGCAGTCTGTTTTTTTCTCTTTTAGTTATACACTTTACACAGTTCCTTAAAATAGAGTCATGATGTGAATTTGTCACTCTGCATCTTGACCTGCAGCCACCGGTAATGTTTGCGGTCTGTTTCTGAGCTTTGCTCTTAGTTTCCTCCCAGAACACCGTGCTAGGGTAGTCCACTGACTCGCTGACTTGCGAGCCTAATCCGACCTGCTATGTTTGCTTCCTCTGTGTACGTTGAAGTCAAATACTGCAGGTTCACACACATGTGTCTTCAAACGCCTGGCATTCCTCCGTTGTGGTAGTACACAGGACCCCCATGTTCCACCCCGCTGCCTCTGTGTCTTTCAGAACATGCGCGCAGCGGCAGGTCTAATCAAAGTGCTCTGTAATGCTGTTAGCTGGGTCATGTGCTGGGAACCCGGATTAAGAGCAGGAGGGCACAGGCCACTAGATCAACTTACTCGGGTCCAATCACGCTCTCACTGTACCGCTTTCCCTCTCCACTTCTCTTCTCATCGCTTAAAGTCACATGTGATGGACACTGGGATCCAAGTACCAGTTCTACTGGTTACTGGAGAGAACAGTTAGCGTAACCAAACATTCTGCTGTATGCACAGTTTGTACAGTTTTAAAAAAAGGCCATGCACATAATGTTAACCGGCTTCAGATGTTTATGGGCATGCTTTTTGTCCTTGTGTAACCTTTCACCACACACTGATGTACTGGCAGGACGTGAGCACCCTGCAGGATTTTCCCAGACAGCTCGTACTACCAAAAGCAATATTCAAAACAAACATAGTATGTGAAACAGCGCCTTTGTTTTTAAAATGGGAATATTAGAAGGACTTTTCATTTAATGTGCTGTCCAGAAAAAAACTTCTTTATACATTTCTCTGAAAGAGCCAGACTGTTGTGCAGAGTTCTAAAGTTGAATTTCATTTTTTTCTGATTCTCTGAGTTGATCGTAGCTGTTTAGTCAGAATGAAAAACTGCAGCGCCATGAAAGAAGTATGCACATGATTGTTTTTTTGATTTTTTTTTTTTTGCCAGATTTAAATGTTTCATAGTTTGAAAAAAAGAATCAAAGATAATCCTAGTAAACAAAGAAAGGAATTTTTAGCTGATAATTTTCTGTTATTACAAGTACAATCAGCCTTGCCTTGTATAATGGGTAAGTAGGGGTGATAATTGCACAATAAACCAAAAATATTGTGCCATTATTTGGATTTTGATACTTGTAAATGGTTCCTGTACATTACTATGAGCAAATTTGTTTGACTTTTCTTTACACAGTTAAAATAACTACATTAGAGGGATTTTGAGTATAAATAGCTTATGAAAACTCTTGCCACAGCATGTCAACCAGATTTAAGTCCAGACTTTGAATAGGCCACCCCCAATCCTTTTATCCATTCCTTTTTAGACGTTTTAGCCTGATTCATGCTGTTACACAGGTTCTATTTAAGAGATCCATTGATCCTATAAGTCTGACAATAATCAGGCATGCAATGCTGTTTAATTACAATAAACAGCTAATCTTGATCTGATTTCTACTAAACTCAAAATAAACACTTACGAACATGTAGCTGACGCATGCTTCTTTATGGTATGAAGGCTTGTTCCCAAGTACAGGACTTGGTACAATCATATAGGTTTTGCCTGGATTTTTTCATATGTCATCATAAACAAAATTTTACTGCACTTTTTTATAAAATTGAATTGGAATATATAGCTGTCTGTATGATTTGAGCCTCGTCATGTAAACATTTAAGTGTTTGGTAAGACTAGTAAATCACTAAAGGTTTTATCTACCGTATTTTCCGGACTATAGAGTACAACCTCACTATAAGCCGCACCTACAAATAACATTTTAAAAACTGGAAACGTACGTACATATATAAGCCGCACCAGGCTATAAGCCGCTGATATCTCCACCGCTCTCTGTTTTCCAATAAGTCTGCTATTAAGGACGCAGCCCTGCCTCTCCAACCCCGAACCATGAACTTGTTCACACCTAGTTTACGTGCAGCGGCTCCATTTCCCTCCTGTCAACCGATCCATAGCCTCCAACTTAAAAGCGGCATCTTTTTCTTCGTGTTGTTTCTATGATGAGGGGGTAAGAGTTTGAAGAAATTTCTGATGCTAGCATGTGCTTGTCTGAATAAAAATTAGCGCTTTCTTCTTTGATTTCCAATTTTGACTTCAAATGATTCACTTCCTGCTAAAGAGCCCCTTGGTGGCTGAAGAAAAATTCACAGAAAAGCCGCACCGGGCTATAAGCCACATGGTTCAAAGCGTGGGGGAAAAAAGTAGCGGTTTATAGTCAGAAAAATACGCTACTTATCAGTTACAGTTTAAGATTTATTACAAGGTTTTGACTGAAAACTGGCTTTTATATGGCCTCTTGATGGCTTTCAAAATGTTATTTAGTCTCTAAATTGTCTGTCTTTAGTTAGGACATTTGTATAGGTTCTGACAAAATGTGCTGCAGTCATCATGGATTCTTTGATGCATGAAATAACATGGCAGGCTTGTTGAGACTTTTAGACTTTAACAATCACAGTAAGACTTCATGGGTCAGTAAGCAGAGAGATGTTGAAAGAAAACACAAAACCAAGGTGGTGATGTGTGATTTTTCTCTTTGATTTAGCTTTTTCACCTTTCTCTTACAGTCTCTCAGCCTGTTTGTGCTAGTTTTTTCTGTACTCGTTAATACCTGCACCCACTTTGCCCTAGTAATACAGTTGAAAACCTCAGAGCATGCCAACTCTAGATTACCAGTCCTAGCAGCTAAGACAGAGGTGGGAAGGTTGAAGACCCTTTCAGTGTTTTGTGAGAACTCTACATTGTACAAATCACCACATTGTACATTTCAGAGGAGATGATCTTGGAAGAGAAGGTGGAAAAGCAGAAAAAAAAAAGAGGGAGGACAGATGTGAAGATATTTTTGCTCAGCGGTCAGCTGGTTGCTGGTTTGTGGAAAAGAACTGGAACCGTCCGGCTACAGCAGATTGTAGGAGGAGGGGTGGGTGGGGGAGCTAGCAGTGGAAAACTGGGAGAGAGGGTCAAGGGTAAGATGACTCCTACCTTCAGCAACATGGACACAGATGGTGGAAAGAGAAGCCCAGCTTCAAAAAACCACAGTTATTGGTAGGTCCTGATCCTCATTGTGTCGGTCATATGATGTGAAAGCGAGCCAAAAATAGTGACTCTTGCAGTTGGATTGCTGGCTCTATTTTTGTTTTAATGACACATTCCGATTGTTCTATTGGGATCTTGTTGTGAGTACGAGTTTATTCTAAGAGGTGACTAATCGTGTCTGTGAGCCTAAAAGCATTATTATGAAAACTCTCTTCTTTGTGTGGCAGCTGTTTGTTGTTTGCTTGTTCTTTGTGTGTGTGCTCAGCTGACTATGAAATAATACAAAATCCAATACTCGGGACATAGAAAATATCTGTTTGTATTGTTTTGTTCCTAGTCACTGTTCTTTTTTTAGACTTCTTGGAAACAATCATGGGTACAAACATTGAGAACAGTGCAGTGTGTCCGTCTCAGTTACTTAAAACAGCCATATAGATCCTCGAACAGGGAGGAGCCGCTCATGTCACTGTATCATTTCAGGGTGAGGAGTCAAACCTGTGTCCACTGAAACCAGAGAGAGCTGACCTGCAGAGTATCTCAACTTGAAGATTACACAACTCGAAAAGCCAAACGGTGGCTTGATTGTGTCCTCTTCTGCCAAAGCTTGGTCAATTGTCTCTTAAGATTTGAATTTCTTGTGGTGTAAGGAAAAGGAATCTTGTTTGGAATTCAACTGGTGTGTGAAATAATCTCCTAGGTTGATCAATTTGAAAAGAAATGCGAAAACATATCTACAGAACGTATCTTAAATGTGGAAGATAGGCATTGACGCAAGGGAAGCTCAACAGTGGCTCAATTTGAAATGAATAACAGCAAAAATATTTTATAGCTTCATTTTTTGGACTAAGTAAGAGCTGTAGCTGAAATATTGGTCAATAGACTACTTTGACCTTTTAGGGTGTTGGCATTCTGAACCTTGCCCACCTGTAAGCCTGGACTGGTTACCAACATTGTCTACAGGTTTTCTAGGCAGTTGTTTTTCCTCCACAAGAAAAACCAAACTTATACTTTCCCATACCACAAATTAAAATGCAGACAAGTTTTGCACTTCAAAGTACAAATTGACGCCTTCGCCATGTATGGTATGAAGTAAAATCAAGGCATTTTATACAATTTTTAAGTACTCAGTATCAGATATGATCAAATTTAATTGGAAAGAACCAAAAGTGGATCCTAGTTCAATCAGAGTTTATTTCAAAAGGAAAACAATGGTTTTATGAAAGCATTTAGTAACAATGTAAAAATAGAGGCCATAATTTTAAACATGCTTTTATTTCACAAATATATAATTTAGTACTTTGCATTCTTCATTTAATATTGAGTTTAAATACACAATTGAAAAGGATCAAAATGCAAAGATAGTTTTGTGTGTCAGGATATTAACACAAAAGCAGGCAGCTAATCTGTCAAATACGGAAGAAAAATGGGGCAAAAGTAGCAGACAAGCAACATGTTTAACCCTTTATTTGTTAATGCATGGTGGTTGTGCTACTGTGCAATAGTTTGTAAATGAAAGTTTCGCAATGAAACTTATGATTCCAAACTATGTTTATCCTTACCTAACCTAAAGTACTTTAATACTTCAGACTACTTAAGTCTCTGAAAATTTGAGAAACTTTTCCAATGTGGCTCATTAAGGACTAATCAACTCTATCTGACTTGTTTGTTTTGAGATAGCAGAGACGGTCAGTGACTGAAGCAGAGATGGGCTGACTTAGTCACACAAACGCAAAACTGCTGCAGACAGCATGGAGGAAACCTACACACACAGCAGTTTGGAGGAAAGCTGTTGTAATTTTACAATTTGTTCTAGAAAAGATAAAGTAGAAATTATTTAACTTGCGACCTTAATGTTCACAGTTTTAGTCCAAGTCATGGATTACATTGAAGAGTCATTTCAACTCCACATAATTCAAAAAGCTTTTTCCATCTCTTCCTTTTGGCTTTAAGACCTTTTTATTGAAATGTCAGAAAATGTCCTGGAATTTGTAAAATATTTCGCCACCTAATGAAGTATTGAGAAATATATCACTGCCTCAGTCTTTGTCCATCTCCTTGGAATTTAACACCGGTGGAGCAACTGCACCTCATTTTATTTTCTGTTGCTGCTGCTTCTTTTTAGATCTATTTCAGCTTGTTCACATCCCACCTAAAAAATTAGAGAAAGTCCCTCCCGGAATCCATCTCTACAATCAGTCAATAAGCCTTCTGCAGACGTTGGTTGATAAGATTAAGTCTCACTGTTGGTTCATATTTCCTTTATCACACCTACATCACTTCTGCAGTGAAAGCCTTAGGAAAAATACATTAGGCTGGAAAGAAATGACTTATTCCCACATCAATTTGATCTGCAAAACTTAGCAGTCCAAGACGGAGCTGATTTTGTGTGGAACAATTCAAATGATATTCAGGCATGCTTTTGCTCCCTGAAACAACTCTGACCATCTTGTTTTCAAGCTTTTATATGCAAATGATTCCTATTGCCCCAATTGTAAGATAAGAAACAAATGATAACCTTAATTTAAGGGTGCATTGATTGTTTACAAAGTGAAACCCTGTAAGTAAGAGTTTTTGCAACTTTATAAAGGCTGAAAGCAAGACCACTTACAATGCAGTTTTATTTTGTAGGAAAATTGCTGTCCCTGTAGCATTATATCTTCGAATAGGAGAACTTTATTGAACAATAAATATTTCAGAATTTATTTTTTTTTTGTTTACCTTTGTCAGTGTTTCCCAACCCTGGTCCTCAAGGCACTCTGCCCTGCATGTTTTAAGTATTTTCTTGCTTCAGTCCAGCTGATTTCAATTGATGACTGATTAACAGGCATTTATTGAACTGCAGTCAGTTGAATCAGGCACATTAAAGCAGGGGAACCTCTAAAACATGTAGGACAGTGTGCCTTAAGGACCAGGGTTGGGAAACATTGCCTTTATGTCACAAAGAAGTCTGACGGATGGTCTGTTCACTATAGAGGCGTCTTTATTTATTGTTTTGCTTAATTCTGCATTGCAGAAAGAGAGAAATGAGAGGCTTTATGGAAATGTGAGCATAGGGCAAAGCTTTGAAGATGGTGTTGAGAAGCAACATGCTCAGTTGTTGTCATTCTTAAGAGACCCCCCACCTTCCTGATCCGAGCCTTCTGATCTTAGCATTGTACAGTGTGTGTTTGTGTTTGGGTTCCGAGAGACAGCGCCTCCCTGCTGTGAACCAAAGAGTCGGTGGGGGCAGGTGCAGCTGACGCAGATTGGCTTTTTTGTAGGCAGGACCAGATCGAGGGGGAGGCAGAAAGGGACATGATAAGTGAGAGACTTTGGAGGACAAAGCCGCAGGACCTCAAGAAGTGCAAGACCTCTGGAATAATTAACTGGTGCTTTTAGAGTTCACAGATGAGATGTGAGGACGAAGGTACCTACGGGTGAATTATATTGTTATGGAGTTTTATCTTATGTGGGGCGTTTTTAAATAAATGTTCATATTAGTATAAAGATTTAGATGTGTAGATGGCTTTTTACTATTCATCACTTTGTAAATTAGTGTAGTAGAGCCTGACCTCTGCAGAGGACCTCAGCTCATTTACAAATTCATCACCTTTATCAGTGTTGTCACTATTTTATGGAAATTTGTAAGAATTATGCAGAGAATGCTGTTTCAAGCTAATGATGTCCCTGACAAACTGGAGACATTATCTGATTTTCTCCAGCGTCAGTAATAGTTTTCATAATTTCACTGAATCACAAAATGGTTTCTCCTTAAAAAGCTGTGTTAGTAAAGTGAAAATCACCAACACACAAAGCAAGAAAAAACATGCTACCCAAAGACACAAGATTTAATGCCGAGCATAACTAAGAAAAATTTAACTAACACAAAATTTATAAATTTTTGGGTTAGTGTAGGTTATGCACCTGCCTAATTTATGTCTGCTTACTGCAAATCAGTAAGTTAGCAAATTTAACAATTGTCCTTTTTATTAAATGCTGAAACATACAATATACAGTTTGCTGCCTGAACAAACAGCAGACCCCGCCGTCACACTGTTGTTTATACTGGTGGTGTAAATACTGTTAGATGTTTTTCTTATTTGAACTTGAGAGACTTACAGTCTTCTTAAAACTTTTATTGTGATGATTTATAGGAAGTTTGATGTGAGCTCATTTGATGCTTGTGCAGCATAAATACTTGTTGAACCACGGTCTAATTTTATTATATTGGCCATCCTGCTGACTATAACCAGACATTTAAATAAAATAGAGATAGTCCGGAAAATCTGACATGTCAATAGCAAGTTTGATAAACAAACCTGACCATGCTGACTAATGTAAGCAACTGCCTAAAAGTTCTTAATGTTCTGTGCTACTGAAAACAAAATACTGCTAATGTTGTGTCCTTCTGGATGCAGTGAAGAACAAATTATCTTCCAACAGCCTTCCTTGCAGTTTTAAAGTCTTAATACAGCAGTATTTAAAACATGTTGCTTCTCAGTAGTTGAAATATCCCAGCTGTATTTTTATTTTTTTCTGATTTTGTCTGCAGCAAAACAATATGAGTCGCTGTGTCTCAAGCACTTTGAATTATCTCCGGCTGAAAGGTGCTATATAAATAAAGTTGCCTTGCCTTGGGGAAGTCAGTAGATGGTTTTTAATAACCCTGTAACCAACTATTTGTTTAATTCTGATTCTGTTTCACTGTCATAAAAAATTATAATTATTTCATCCCTATTGCGTCTGAGTTATTTTTCTCGTTCTCTATGTCTTTTAGCGTTCTCTATGTCTTGGAGAACTATGGCACTTGAGCAGTGAAGTCTGGTCCTGTGTCTCGTTGTCTACAGCGAGTCTGGTCTTCTCGCTTCATTGTGTCAGCGACTGAGTGCTCCTATTCCTGCCCACCAGAGCTCAGCGACATAAAGACACACTGTTCAGCGTGTTGATAAAAGGGACAATTGTGGCAACAAGAGAAAGGCAGAGAAAGTAAATGGAGGACTGTAACCAAATACTGTTGAGATGGAGTCGTGGTTCTGGTGTGACGACCTTTTGTGGCAAGAAGAAGAAAACGATTCTGAGTTCAGTAAAAAACACCTGAGATGAAGATTAAGCCCATTCTTTTCACTTGCTGTTAAACTGTTGCTCTCTAATGGCACTCTCTAGCTCTTGTGTGCCAAAGAGGCTTTTAGATTAATCTGCTTCCTCTGTTTTGTTGTGGCCAAGCTAAATGGAGGTGCTCCTTAATCAAACTGTATTCTTCTCTCTCCCAGAGGTGCGCCTTCTCCTCTTAATCTATCAATGATCAATTCCATACTCCGACCAGCAGAACACCTCGGCTTCTCAAACCTTTATTCCCCATAGCCCGGTGTGTTGAGTGCAGATACGCTCCTTTAAGAGGCAGTCTCGGCTCAGCTGGCTCCGCTGCACATTTCCCCCCACCCCCAAGCCTGTTAGCTGGTGCTCTCCTCCTCCTCCTCTGTCCGGCAACACCACCTCAACCTGCTGATTTCCTCATGCTCCTTCTCACTGCTCCTCTTTTCTTGTCATCAGCTGCTCTCTTTCTCACTCATGTCTTGAATTCAGACTCAACCTGTCCTTTCCGTTCCCTCTCTCTGTTTCTGTGTCATTTTGTCTTGAAGCATTCATTCATCTCTGCCACTTCTCCATCTTATGTTTAGGTAAGGAAACACAAAGGTGAGTGGACTATATTTACTGCCTCTGACGCTTTGTTCATGCTTGCCGGTTCGTCCTCATTGTCCTTAATTATGAGTCTTTCTTTTTAACTTGGTACGCCATCTGTTAGCTACAGCCACTCTGTGTCCTTGGAGGCATAAACTACAGTTTTTTAATGCTTCAGGTGCAACAATGCTGTTGTGAGTCATCATGTGACTCTGTATGTGTGTGTTCATTGTAGTTGTGCTGAAAGATGAGTCTGCTTGCTAAGAGGAGGGGGTTGAATCAGCATGTGGAAAGCGTAGCTGCGTGTCAATGCAGACTTCAGCTCGTGACACTGTTTTGCACCAGCTGTGGTGCAGTGGCATCCCAGGCAGATTAATGAGCATCACACAGCAGTGACAGCAAATGGTTCGTACAATAATCACACTAAGTAGTTTGCACACAAGTTGTTTTTTTTTTCCTTCTTTTTTTTAAATGGCTGCCACACCAGATGCTAGAGGTCGGTTTACTCTGGACTGTTAACTTGAAGCTAAACTTATGTATGTATGATGGCAATATTGGAATAAAAGCATAAGTATAAATGTTTAGAGTGTTGAACTAATGTGACAGAAACTGATTACAGCTGGAATGCAAATTGAGTTGTCTTGTTTTATGGTGTACATGTGGTAACTCAGTTGACAAGACCAAATGTCCTTCAGGTGACTCTCCAGGTAATTGTGAACCCTAATTGAATAGTTGGAGCCAGACTTCAAAACTTGAGCTGGGTGAGAGTTACATTGCGGTATTAAAAGCAATACAACAAAAAAAGATAAATTAAACAGCATAGTCTGCAGAGTTTTAAACTTCTCTCTGTTTTGCAGTTTTCTGTCCCTGTCTTGTTGCATTGCTCCCAATTTCAGATCTAAAGTTTCTACAGTTCTTGTAATTTTTTCTTGTTGATATTCTGAATTCTCTATAGAAATTGTATGTAAAACATGATGTAAAACAAAAAAAAATTAGTCTTGTTACAAAATTTGCTGTATTTGTTTGCAGCTTCTGGAAACGGTGGTCCTTTATACATATTTAGATTTTTAAAAGACTTCAACCTCTGTCCTTCATAGAACATGCTAGAATTTGAAATGTTGGCTAACATCTTTCTGAACTAACCATAGACATATCTCAGTGTGCCACAAATTAAACTGTCTTCTTTTACTTACTTACATCTCTTGAGACTTTTTTTGCTCAGTAACAACTTCAGCAAGGAAGAGTGTCATTAGCAGAAATCTGCAGTGAGTAGTGTGTTTGGAGTTTTGAGTTTCCAACTGGCCAGTCAGTGGTCTGAGCCAAATCAAACTAAAAATAGAGCAATTTCTTTCCTCAGACGATTTCTCGGTCGCCTACTAAATGTTGAGATACTAGATGTTCTTGTAGCATTTCAAGATACTCTTAAGTTTAAAAAAATTAATAAAAATAATGGTAAACATGAAGTCCACATATTAGATTTTTATTGCTTTGTGTTAGTTTGGTCTTGTTTTAATTTGCTCCCCAGCTTTTTTCAGTGCTGTCGTGAGATAAGTTGTCTTGTGCCAAATCTGAAACATTTGGGAAATGTTGGTCTACGTGAGCAAACAAAATTTCTTTCAACTTAGACAAGTTGAGTCTATTCCAGCTGGAAGTTGCAAAACAAATGGGATTTGCCAGTTGTTGCAGTTCTTATTGCAGTAGCATTAAGCCAATAACTGTGTTCCTGTCCATTCTATGCAGTTAAACATAGAGGGAACATACTAACAAATACCATTATACAAAATTCCATCACTCTAGGTGAGTTTCAACAACTGAGTGAGTAAAAATATATATAATACAGAGTGTGGTCATTAACGGCTGGTAAGAAAGTATCTTATCAACATGTTATGTTTTATATAGGTTCGGTCTTGCATACATTCCATTAAGTTCAGTTTGTTATTCAAATTAGTTTCAAAACTAAGGAAACCCAGCAGATTACATCAAGTTGTTGACTTTTACCATTCACTTTTAGACAAGCAAGTAGCGACAGACACCGAGACTGTCAGTGTAAAAGAACTGTAGGAAAAAGATGCAACAGCAAAAAGATCAGTAGATTTTTGTTACTGACAAAGACAATGTCTTGAATTAAAAATAACAACTTGACTTCACTGTTGTCTGAATATTCTGACACATTTGCCCTGTGAGGCATGTCTGCGACTCCCACCGGCTCTGAGGCATGTCTGATGCCAGCGATGCTCCTAAACATCCATCTTTGACCTCTGCTTCATTCTCAATTTTCACCAACAGACATACAGTCCCCAATTTAGTCCTGTTTGCCCGTGTTGTGGCTGTGCCTGCGTCACAGCTCTCATTATGTGAACTGCTTGCCACCTGACGCTCACAGAAAGAAACTGGGTCTGCCAGAAATAAGTTGACGAGCAGGGCACTTCATACAATGTGTCACTCAGGTTTTTTATTAGAGGAGCTTTCTCTGGAACCTTTTAAATCTAAATATTCCTATATCTCTGATGTGCTGATTGTGGCGAAACAATTTGAGGTGGGTGTTATTAGAGGACAGATTGACATTGCAGTAAAGTAAACCATAAGATTGGACCACAATGAGTTACTGGCAAGTTTCTAAAAACTGTGTTGTCTAGCATTGCCACAAAATTGGGTCAAAATAACTGAATACAGAAAAAATACAGTTAAAATGACCAATAATGTATCTGTTTATTTCAAAGTATCTAGATGAATAGTATTTCTTTGTCAACAGTCCAAGGACACTGAATTTGATTGCACCTGATTCCCTAATCCCTAAATTATATTTGGATTATTTGAGCCAGTTAAGTAATACTTGTTGGAAGGATGTTTTGTGTAAATTTGGTCAGAACTTTTTAGGTAATTGGCAAAGTTGCTAATTAAAAGAAATGTTTAATTAAATGCTTGGGCTGATAACTTGGTTCCACATTCAGCTAGATATTGCTAAAATGAGTAGCACTGCTAATATTATCCCATTATGCCTGTGAAAGAAGCCAGTGTTCAATGTGACCTCCAGAATGCTCATTTGATTGAAGAGGTGTAACATTTTTTCTTATGAGCCAAATAGCACACGCTTCCAATTCCAAATTGTATTCAAAATATCACCTTCCTATTTAGGTTAATTTTTCTCCACTAGAAAGGGAAAAAAAAAAAAAAAACAGACTCATTTATGGCACTCTTACTCGAACTGCAGAAAATTGTTGCCATCACTGATAATGAATCTACATTTTTTGATTTTCTTTTCTACAGATTGCATCTTGCCTTCAGAGCTGAAATGGGCTCAGCTCTTTTGCTGAGCCCATTTCATTAGCTCAGCTGTAGATGTTGGCTTGCGGTCTCCTCTTACCAAAAGATATTTTAAGACATCAATTTATTGGATTACTAAATGTCAGATCTCATTAGTGCTATTGCAGAATCTGAATAGCTATTATGTACTTCAAGATGTGCTTCACAATCAGACTATTTTGTTTAGGGATAGTTCACTTTAACACTCGGATTCAGAAAACTTTATCAGTCCCAGACGGCTATTCAACTGGAGTTGGACCTGTTCATTATGATAACTATGTTATGGTTAAAAAGAGAATCAGACAACAATCCAACAATTATTTCCATTTTGGCATAGTCACACTTTAATTTTTGATAGCATTTTCTTCATGTCTTTTATTTCTGAAAAGTATCTGCTCCCTTCTTTTTAGAAATTAGTTGGGTAAATACACTATTCATCTCATTTTATCTTCTAATTATTATTAGTGATAATTTAAAATTTGTTTCATGGAAAAGTTGCCTTTTCCCATTTTTTTTATTTTTAGTTTTTTATTTTTTATTTTTTTTATACAGCCTTGATAAAATATTCTAAAGAAAATGCAGCTTGGGGAACTAAAATACCGTAGCCATGGTGCTACTTGGCATGCTATTGGCTGACATCCTCAAAGTAGCCAATGCAGGAGTGCCATTAATTTTCCTTAGTGCTGATTGGCTGTGCCCCCAGGAGCAGAAATAAGAAAGACCATGGATGTTGTCTTCTGTGGTGCAGCTAAGACAGCTTCCACTGTGTGTATTAATATATATTTATATAAGGGACATTTGGTGTCTTAACTATGAAAATAGGTAGTTATAAGCATTTTTAGAATCGATCTCAAGTATTTTTGCTATTTCTAGGCAGTTGTGGTTCCCATTATAGCAATATTGACGGAAAAATAAAAATAAAACTCAATTGGATCGTGGCGATGATGGGGAGTTAAAAATTTCGCTGACAAGTAGTTTTTATGTTTACAACTGGGAGTGCTAGAGTACAGACTGGTCTTCATGGTGTCCAGAATGTTTCGAGTACAGCTGTCATGTTGAGTTATACTGTTAAAATAAATGGGGTTATAAATGGGCCACTTCCTCTTTTTCATTTCTTCCAGCGTATATTTGACACACAGTTGGTGGGAGCTCTGTCTGCTCCCTCTGTTTGAATCTGGAGTGTGTGGATGTCCTCTGTGGAGAGTCACACTCGCCTCTGACCTGTGTGATCTGGTTCTCCTGAGGCAGCTCCGCTCACTGGATTAAACATTTACACACCATATCATCAGTCCTTCAAAACCTTTAAAATTGACTCCAAAACAAATTGTTTATTAACCAACGAACAGACGTGTTAAAGAAGCCCATACATGTTTAAAAACTGAACAGTTTCAATAACTTAAGAGTTAAGTAAATTAACAGCTTTAGATGTTATGAAGTCCTAGCTGGGAGAATTTAGCTGAATCTGAAACCTACAGACTGGACCTTAAGTAACATAATTTCTGTTCCTCTCCACTCTTCTCCCAGGTTTTGAGAGCTTGATTTCTTAAATGAAATGGAAAATTTGAAAAGAAAACAGTCCTTTTTTTTTCTTAACCCAGATTCTGGGTACACCTATCTCTTGAAGCTCTGACTCCAGTTGCAGTCCATATAGTATAAAAATGCATCAAGCTCTTGAATAGACTGTTAAGGTGCCTGTCAGTCCTGTTGTTTCAATACCCTTTTTTTTTTTTGCTACATTTTGTCCTTCCACCCAACTTCTTTAGCGATATCCTTTGTGGCTTACCATCCTTTTCGAGGCCATCAATGACTATCTGCTGGACAGCTCTAAAGTCAGCAGTTGTTCTTATGATTGTGTAGAATATTATATTAAATTTATGCATTAAAAATCTTATGTAATATTAAGATCTTCTTAAAAACTGAATTTGGTGGTATTATTAACCTTTAAGCTATAATCAATCAAAATGAGCAGAAGTAAACACTCAAAATATATCCCTTTATAATAAAGCTATATAAGAAGGAGTTTAACTTTTTAAATGACTGAAATTAACTTTTGACAATAATACTGTGATATTGATGAATTTTAAATAGATTGTGAAGCTCTAACGCATCTTAAAAACTTTTCTTGAAAAGTCCTGTGTAGAGATTTTACTTGAGGCTTATGTCAGTTTTAAAAACAATAGGTTATCTTCATACTTCTTTTTACCTCTTTTATATCTAACCTGACTTGATTTTTATAATAAATGTGCAGACACTTGAGTCTCGCCTGTATCATGATCCTAATTTTGTGGGGAGCTCCACTACAGATGTGATCTAGAGACACATTCTGTGTCTGTTGTGGTTCAACAAAGGATAAAGGAGAGCTGTGAATGACCTCAACTGTTCCAGATGGAGTTCTGTTGGGAGGAGGGAGCCATGACTGACTGGGGGTTATTTTGAAATAAGGGGCCTGCCCCCCATGCGACAAGGAGCATGCAGTCACTCCATGCCGAGAGAATGTACTAATTCAGCCTTCAAGCTGGTTACATTTGATGCCTCGCATTAACAACAGATTTAAACCTTAGAGGGACATGTGATGTCATTAACTCCTTTGCAATGACTCTAACTAGGTTGCGGAGAAGTGATTTGTGACGGTGGGTTCTCAGGGACCAGAAGCTCCGGTGTTGGTGGCCATGTGTGTTTAAAGCATGTTGATTTTGTTATGATGTAAACAGCCCGCATGCGTATAGGCCTGTCACGATAGCAAATTTTGCTCAGCGATTAATTGTCTCAAAAAATTATTGCGATAAACGATAATATTGTTTGAAGACCTTTTAACACTGATGTAATGGAAATGACGTAATAATCCATGCGATTTCCTGCCAAAGATAGATACACATTATTTTCAAAAGAACATTTAACACTTGAGCTGATAAACAAAATAAACAAGACAACCAAAAACAAAAATAAAATGGATTCTTAGTCTCCATTAACAAAAAACGCACTTGAAAAAAAATTAAACAACATAAAGCCAAAGTGGAAATAAATACTGCATTCAACCAAAAGATTATGAAGTCTGTATACTATGTTGCCCTTCAGTAATAATTAGATTTAAATAAAGAAAATGGGCACATCGACTACATGATGCAATAGTTCACACTACATGATTTTTTGCTCCTATTTTTCCCCTTAAGACACTCTTAGCACGTTGGTCTTTCTAAGATTGTGTGGTGTGTTACAGTAGATCATTGTTGCCGCTCTGATCTAAATCGGGGGTTTTCCCCGACTGGGAGCTTTAACTCAGCCTGTTGAATGTGACAGATAGCCAATCAGAAAGCGCGGATTCTCCTCCATGTTTTCTGAGGGGAAATTACGGAGGGGAATCCCAAACAGCTGACACGGAGCAACCCGAAGCGGACATTGGAGATGATATGTGGAAACAACATTAATGTTTATTCAACATGCAAAGAATATAGAAATGACAAGAGGAGGAGTTGGAGCGAAATTGCTACCGCATTTGATAAACCCGGTAACTTTTCAGCTGTTCTTCGTTAACGTAACGTAAATAGGTTGCAATGATTTTCATTCAGTCAGGACTTTACGCTGACACTAGCAACATGCATTGCAGGTAGATTGTAGTAAAGCATTGATTAATGCCTGGTTTTAAAATTAGTTCACTGGACTTGTAGCCATTATTTTGTGCCCATTGTTGGACACCACACGGCAGGACCGAACCCGATGGAACCGTTATAACTAGGATTTCTGTCGGCTAATGTGTGGTCTCAGGTTTTTTAAATGGGCCGACAGCTCTAAGATCGTGTCGTGTGCGCTGGGCATTACACTAAGGAAATGAGGAAGGGAGGGTCAGTGGAGAGCACCGGAGTTGAGCCTTTTTTCGTTCAGTGTCATCAACAGAAAGAGAAAAAGGTCAGAAGAGACGATAATGCCGATAATTAAAATGAAGTCGGTAGTTTTAATTTATTGTACGATTAATTGATTTATCGTTTATCGTGACAGGTCTACATGTGTACATTTTTACAAGTTGTTTTCAGCAGATCTAATGTGATCAGTTGGGAGATAAACTCATCTAGAACATTGCTGAAACCCGGTTAACTTGGTTAACTTAAAAGGAAAACCCTGAAAAACCTTTTATTTTCGTATCATCTTCAAATAAAAGGGATGGATTACAAATTTTCATCATCATAGAAGCTGACTTGGAGGAAATTTTATTTTAATAATTGGACTTTTCAAACCTTATCTAAGCATAGTATATGTATAAATATACAACGCTGTTTACATTAGCTTTTTAAGTCAGACCTCAGCATATTCGGGAGGCTTCTTTCCACCTAGCGAGTACAAGAATCCAAAGCAATTTGGTCATATTCCCTCTGCCACATATTTTGGTCCATAAAAAAGCCATTTCTTTTGTGAGAACAGAAAAATATCCCTGTTGCTCCTGCTGCATTGCAGTCTTAAATTAATGCAGCATTTTTTCCTCACTTTTTAACTGCAGCAAAGCCTTCGATTCTGTTTGAACTTGTGCTCTGAAGCTGCTTTCTAAAACTGTTGTATAACTTTGTCATTCTGGGAGCTCTGCTGCAGCAGTGCTGATGGTGAAGGAGAGAACGATGGGAGGAGAGTCTGAGACACACAAACATCCTCGTCTGTCAGCGAGTGTGACAGTCAAAGTGCTAACGTTTCCCCTGCTTCTTCAAAGAGATCTGTTTGATCAAACTGCTTGTAGACATACACTTTCATACTTGAATCTATTTGCTACATTTACTCTCCTCTGTTTACAAAGTTTATTGTGACATCCATATGATATGTCAATAATTCAGAAATTTATCTTATTTTCTTTTCCAAATCTTATAGAGATCACCTATCATCCATCCATCATCCAACTATTACCCATCTATCTCTACATCTGCTTGTCCATCTATGGTTGATCTATCCATCTGCCCATCCACCTCTAACCATTTGTCTTTTCCGTTGGTTTTCCATCATGCATCCACCTATTATCCATTTGTCCCTTATTTTATCTCCATTCGTCAGTTTGTCTATTGGACGGACACTCAAATGGATACACCAACCCATCCACCTTTTGGTTTGGGCATCACCTGTTGATTTTCATCTCTCTGTTCGTCCACTCATCCATCTACTCATCCATTATCCAAAGTGTATAATTTTGTTGTCAGATTACTTATGAACGGTGTGTCTGTTGTTGGGAGCATTGCTCTTGTCTCTGTCTGTGGACACTAAGGTCTTTTCATTGTCAATGCTGACAGCCATAACCCTGAACGGTCTGGACTGATTTATCAGTGTGCTCTATAATTTCCTGGTACAGCAATCGAGATGTCCCCAGCTTTCCCTGCTGGAGAGCTCTCCCTGTTTTATTGAAACCAATTTTCCCTGTGTTTGGCTTCCGTCTACTCTTGCTTCCCTCTTGCTCTCTGTGCCCCCACTCCTCTGTTTTAGTTTTACTGAGGAAGTCACATGGAGGTGTTGTCTGCTAGTAGCTGAGTAATCATGGCTTATGACGCTAATCTGTTTCTGTCTCCTCTCTTGTCTCTGGCAGGTGAAAGAGCAAGCACACAGGCTACCTCACACTAAGCTATGGAATGCTTCCTGCTCCCAGCATCACTAGTCTCCAATATTTGGACTGAGCTCCAAACGCTTAGTTAGCGGCTGTGCTTCTCCCCTCGAACTTTTTCCAAACCAGGGGACGAAGAAAAGGAGTGGACTTACCAAGTCCTCCGCTAAAGACGAGAAGCACCTTTTTCCTTTTAGAATAATTTACCTGCATTTTTTTTTTCTTCTCCTTGGATTTGTGCTCTGATAAAATCATATCAAGATGGATATGGAACCGTATCTGTGGATGGTGATTGTTGGCTTCATCATCGCCTTCATTTTGGCCTTCTCCGTCGGGGCCAACGATGTGGCTAACTCATTCGGCACAGCAGTGGGGTCCGGCGTGGTCACTCTGAAGCAGGCCTGCATCCTGGCGTCCATCTTTGAGACGCTGGGCTCGATGCTGCTTGGGGCCAAAGTGGGAGAGACCATTCGAAAGGGCATCATAGACGTCACCCTCTATAACAACACGGTGCCCGTCCTAATGGCGGGGGAGGTCAGCGCCATGGTCGGTAAGTACATCTTTTTAGTCAATTGTTTTTATTACTTTAGTTTATTTGAAATGTATTTAGATAGTATTGCGTCAAACCATACATGAAATTCTTGTAGGCTTTTAGGATATGTGGGTGTTTTGATGCAGGAGGGACTGATGTGTTCATAAAATACATAGCATCATGAGGAAAGAACCAAATATTCAGAAAATGTTTGCAAACTTCTGAATTTGAATAAGGAAAAAAAAAAGTTAAACATTCTGCCTCTGATTATTCTAGCATTTAGCAAATAATAATAATAATAATCTATTTTTTATCAATAATAATAATTAAAATAATTTCAGGTGAATTTTATTTTGTTCATGTTAGCATCATATCTGTATCTTTTGCACTAAATATTAGTGCATCAAAAACTGTTTATTAGTTGTTTGTTTTTAGGTCTAGATGACTTAACTTTCTCCTCCTCTCTCCTCTTTGGTTGCACTCTGCATTCATAAAGCGTTGGTTTCAACTCCACAGAGATTTGGAGGTCATAGTTCAGGTATTATTTGAGATGTTCCTGGTTGTAAAGAAAATACGTTGTTGCCACGGTTACGAAGCGTAGCTGATAGAAAAAGTAAAGAACTAAGAGCAAAAATCCTTCCTGCGGTACAGCATTCAAAACTAGAAAGACTATTTGTCTAAAAAAGCTATACTTCAACCAAAAGGAGATGATTAAAAAAATTCTACAAAAAGAGCAAATAAGAATTTTAATAACACATCAACTCCTGCATGCTGCCAGCATGAGCTTCATATAGATGTGCATGTTTGGGTCACAGGGTCAGCTGTCTGGCAACTCATCGCCTCCTTCCTCAAACTGCCCATCTCCGGGACTCACTGCATTGTTGGAGCGACCATTGGCTTCTCCATGGTGGCCATCGGCACAAAGGGCGTGCAGTGGATGCAGCTGGTCAGAATCGGTAAGGATATCAAGAGAAAAATCTGTGCATTGTGTTGCTGTTATACAGAAATACATTAAAGTAGAAGAAATGGAGCAAAAACATTTGGACTGAGATTTTCTTTGTGTCTTGTTAATTCCTAATAAGCTTTTCTTTCTCCTCCAGTTTCTTCTTGGTTCATCTCACCCTTGCTCTCTGGACTCATGTCTGGACTCCTCTTCATGCTCATCAGGCACTTCATCCTCAATAAGGTGGATTTCACAAATTGTTTCAATCTCATACTAATTAAGCCTAGACTGTCATAAAGTCTAGGTAGTGAACAGCTGTCATTGTCTTTTTGGATTGCTGGAAGTGATTTTGGCACAGTTACATGAAGATATGCCTGTCTTCTCAGGTGGCGTGAGTTTAAACATTACAAGTCAAACTCTGGCTGATGTGTAGACATAACTTGCCCAGAGAACTTCAGCACTGATAAAAACCCATTTTGATTTGGCAACACATGCAAATCTGATGTTATGTAACAGGTGATAGCAGGCACACAAGGAGGATAAAAATGGTTGCAGATAATTTTAAGGTCACCACTGCAAAGTTGTACAAGAAAACTAAATTGTTTTGCTTCCACTTTATCACATTTGTCTATTTCTTTGTTGTTGAATTGAAATCCCAAGTCCAGGGCATTCACTCACTATTTTAGATGGAAGGATGCTAAAAGATTTAAAAACATAACTGAAGTAAAACTAAAATACCGGAATAATAATTTAAAACTTAATCTCTGCTTTGTTTTAAGGATGATTCTGTCCCAAATGGTCTGCGTGCGCTGCCTGTCTTCTATGCCTCCACCATTGGGATTAACACTTTCTCTATCATGTACACTGGAGCCCCATGTAAGTATTGGACAATAGTTATTCTTAACTGATATAATGTTTTATGTATCATGACAAAGAACAGAAAAATAGGTGGTGACTGTACTTGTAAGATAAGGAAATATTTTCTCCCTGCTGCTTTGTGATGTACAGTGCTTGGATTAGAGATGCTACCAGTTTGGGCCATCTTCCTCATCACATTAGCCGGGTCGCTGGTCTGTGCAGCTTTGGTCTGGATATTCGTCTGTCCTTGGATGAGAAGAAAAATAGCAAGTGAGTGTCTGCATGTTTTTGTGTGCGTGGTTCCAACCATTTTTCAGCATCGGATCAACATCCTGAGAGGTCTCCTCTATTCTAGTAAAGTTCTGATGCTAAATAACAGAGTTGAGCTGCTGTGGGTTTTGTTGTTTGTTGGTTAGAGTCATTAAAACCACCAAAGTACTCTGCGCTCTTATTATGTTGCGTTTTATTTCCCCTCAGGAGCAGGTATTCTCTGTATGTAGCTACTATGCCAGATGAAAATGGTTAGGATCAATGCCTGCAGTGTAGAAAGCTTTTAAGATCAAAGCCAGCAATTGTTTTTCTTAATGGAAGAAGCAGCCCACAGCATGGAAGACTATTATAAAACTCATGACACAGAAAACCAAAACGGTGGAAAGACTGTCTGGAATAGAGGAGGGAAACCTGTCTGTTTAGGTTGGCTTGGTGTTGAATAAATAAGAACTACCTGGTTAAATTAACATGCCAAGCTCTTTTCATAGAAACATTACTTACTTTGTTAAAAGAATGGAACTTAAAGACTTAACTTTACTCATAAAACATTATTGTTCAAATTAAATTTAGTTCTCTCCATCCTTTAACTCTGCGCAGTTTTAAGTCTGAATTGGCCTGTTGGCTAGAATATCATGAACTCTAAATACCTTTCAGGATTATGCACCGTAGTGGGGTCTTAAGCTGGTTATTTCTATAAAATGAAACGATTTAAAAAGTGTTTGTGTACTTACAGTACAGGAGCACGTCATCAGGAGCACCAGCACTGGGATTAGTTTGGATCAGCTGATGGATGTGTGTGTTTGTGAAAATGTTCCAGCAGGATTTTTCTAAGTCATGAAGGGTGCCAAGGGAAAAGCATAGTTGTACTGTTGTTACAGTTCATTTTATATTTCTTTGAAACAAGTTATAAGTATTCATGTGTTTTCTCTCATAACAATTGCAAAATGTTCTGCTGTAATGCTTCAGAAAGCAGAACCAAAACAAAACAAAGCTCTCTGCTTTTTGGGAACTTATTAAATGATAGTGAGATTGGAGAAGAAACTCTTAGTTACCCTATTCCTCGCCTACACCGTTGTCAACAGAATGTACATTTGTCTAACACAGAGAAACATTGCCTAAAGTCCAAATCCAGCTACCTGCAGCATTCCAGTATTACATTTGACCCTGTGAAATATTCAGAAATGTTTTGGTTGAAACTTCTTTTATGCCCACATTTTCTCAATTACACATAAAATCTATGCATCAAAATGTAGGAATTTTTGTCTGTTTTCAATTAAAATTCCTACAAATCATTGTACTACCCAGGGCTTTCTGTACAATCCCTACAGATCAGAGAAAATGCACGTACAACTTACCATACACTTCCATTGTAACACTCCTCCCAAACCTCTCTCAAACCAGCAGGTCAACAGTGCATTAAACCTGTTATATCTCCTTCAAAAATCATTAACAAAAGGCATTTTGGCCACTTGTGTCAAGAATTTCTTTGAGTTTTAGTATAGATTCTTGTGTTTTTTTTGTTTGCCTGGAAAGAAAAGCGTGAGCTGTGGCTTTCCCCTCTGACGTTTACCTGGGAAAAGTGGAAATCACCGTAGTAACTAGCAACTCAGCAATTTATTGGTGTCTGGATCTTAGATTTAATTTGGATTACCCTACTGAGGGACAATAAATTCTATTTCTATTCTATTTAATTCTGTTGTGGCTGCTCCTTAGGTCTTTAATTAAAATGAAAGTAAAATTAAGTTAGATGATTTATAGAATTCAACATTTCCAGAATTCAACAAAAGGTTTAACTTAAACTCAGAATAGAAATCACAGACATTCTTTAAAATAAAAGTTGAACTGTAAAGCTTCGGTTATTACAGATGGAGCATTTCAAAGTCCTAATGGGTTTGAAACAACAAAGCTGATTCATGATCAGTTTTTGGCACAATTTCACAATCATTTGAAGGTTTCCTAGTTACTGCGTTGGCCTTGTCTCATAAATCCATTTGTTTAAATATATAAGCTGCTAATTATCCAGTTGTCTACGCTCTTTAGTTACTTAGTCGTCTCATTCTTAATTACAAACACTAAAACCTTTGTTTCCAACCTTATGTGGTAACTCAAACAGGGATGTGAACAATCACCTATCGCACCTCATTTCTTCATTGTAAACATTGCATTATTTGGAAATATTTTTCTGCATGACTTCTAATTATCTCTGGATTTTCCTCAGGTCGCCTAAAGAAGGAACAGGCTTTGTCCAGGATATCTGATGAAAGTCTGGACAAAATCCCTGAAGAAGAAGAAGAAGAGAGCCCCGTCTTCAAGGAGCTGCCTGGGGCAAAAGGCACAGACGAGGCCGTGGTGCCGCTCACAGGGGGCAGCAGTGACAGGAACACCCGGGATTCCAGCGGAGAGCTCTCCAACATGGCCAATGGAGGCACTGTCCTGCCCAACGGCAGGGTGTACGGTAAGAATGTGTTCCTGTAGAAAGCACTTTCTGAGATGCATGGCCTTCTGTGTGTTTTATGGGGATATTATGTGGCAGACAAACACAAAGAAGCACAAGAATAACTATGTTTATTCTTACTGTAGTGAGTAATTGTGTTGCATGGATATCTCTCTTACTTGAATACCCCTAAATAAAATAAAATGCAGCCAGCTCCTTCAGAAGTCACCAACATTGTAAAAAGAGTCCAAATGTGTGTAATTTAACCTTAGTATAAATCCAGCAGTTCTGTAAAGGCCCCAGAGGTTTATTAGAGAACATTTATGAACAACCAGCAGCAGATTACAGGTTTGGTTCTAAAACAAAATCCATAGCTTCCTGCTGCAAACCTACCAAGACATGACTATCTACAGGTCAGGAAAGAGAGCATTAAGCCAAGAAATAGTGAAGAAGTCCACAGTTCATGTGGAAGAATCTGTTCATTGGACAAGTTAAATGAAGTTTATTTGTACACCATGTTCCACTAACAAGGCAGTTCAAAGTGCTTTATACCATAAAAACATGATATAATAACCAATTATGAAATGGCAATAAACATTACGTTTTGTCAAATGTCATCATCAAAATCATCAAGCAAATATACATCAAATATGTTGACCAATGTGCCAGTTATTATAAATCAAGGGTGACTCTAAGGGTTTTTATTCTTGATTTACATGAACTGTTTCAGTGATTTGAAGTGGAATAGAACTTAAATGTGCAGCCAGAGAGATGATGGACATATTTAGATTAAAGCATATTTATGTAATCGTTGTCGGTCCAGTTAATGCCCTTGGCCTAAATCCAAATTTATAGTATGTATCTCAAACCATTCAGATTTCAAACTGAATAGGGAAAACTAAAATAAACTGACTGTTGAAAGGGCTTTGCATGTTCTCCCTAAAGCCCTCCTTGTTTCCACCTTTTAGGTCGAACCCACTCTATGACTAACGGCTGCCTCAAGTCACCCATCGCTAACGGCAGCTTCACCTTCGATGGCCACATGCGTAGCGACGGCCAGGTTTACCACACGGTCCACAAGGACTCCGGCCTCTACAAAGACTTGCTCCACAAAATCCACCTGGGCCGCATGGATGATGGCGACCGGTCCGGCGCACAACAGCCTGATGACAATTACCGTCTGCTGCGCCGCAACAACAGCTACACCTGCTACACAGCCGCGATATGCGGCATGCCCGTCCAGCCTGTCAGGCGCTCTGAGTCCCGTGACGACAGCGAGAAGCTGGTGGGAGAGGGCGGCGGCAGGAGCAACAGTGTATCCTACTCCAAAAAGCGGGTACGTTACGACAGCTACTCTTCGTACTGCAATGCCGTGGCCGAGGCTGAGATCGAAGCAGAGGAGGGAGGAGTGGAGCTGAAGCTGGCCACAGAGCTGGGAGGGGTGGAGGAAGAAGGAGCTCCAGCGCCGGTGCCTCTTGATGACTTGGTAGAGGAAGAGCACGAGGAGAAGGACAAGTCCGAGGTGTTTTTGCTTTTCCACTTCCTGCAGATCCTCACCGCTTGCTTTGGCTCTTTCGCCCATGGAGGCAATGATGTCAGGTGAGTAGAGTTGGATAGTAACTAATTATATTTACTCAGTTACATTTACTTTAGAAACCTTTTGGGGGAAAAAATGTATCTTTTAGGAGTACTTTTACTTCTACAGAGGAAAAATGTATTCTGTAAGGAATCACAATTTCTAGCCCTGGTAATTGTGAATCGTTTCAAAATGTTCAATAACCAATTTTAAATCAAATGAAGAACAAACGTTGTCACCAAAAACTCACCAGATATGGACACACACCTGCATGTTTTGTTAATGTTTCATAAGTTTCATATTGAAAGAAATTGATTTAGAAAAATAATTATTTTTGCATGTTTTCATTTTGTAATTGTTATTTATATGAATTTTCATTTTGATGTTTAAAATATCAAGGTTTCCACATAACTTTATAATTTGGTCTGTCTGATGATGTTATTTTTATATTTACATCAGTTACTCAGTACTTGAATAGCCGTGTTATCTAATGCTTTTTTACTCTTGAATAGTTTCTTGAGCAGCTACTTTTTACTTTTAAAAACAAGTAAAATTATGTTGAAGTAGTGCTTCTCTTATTTGTGGTCAATATTTGGTGATCAGTTTAACTCAGGTTAGCTATTTCAATCAGCGATATTACATAAACTGAAGGCATTATTTTCTGATATTTGCAGTAATGCCATCGGGCCCCTGGTGGCGCTGTGGATGATTTATGAACAGGGCGGAGTCATGCAGGATGCTACCACTCCGATCTGGCTGCTGTTTTATGGCGGTGTGGGCATCTGTGCCGGCCTGTGGGTGTGGGGACGGCGCGTCATCCAGACCATGGGGAAGGACCTGACTCCCATCACCCCTTCAAGGTGAGAGAGTCTCCTTATAGGACACGGTGCAAAGGTGTCTGCTTGTACGTGGCTGGGTGGTTGAACATGTGATAAAGATTGAATTTCCTACTTGATTGTGTTGACTTGCCCCAAAGAGGCTGACACAAACAGGTTCATCCAATTCTGCAGACTCTGTGGTGAGTAAACACACACAGCTTTAATAGGACCCAGCACTCAGGGTCATGAAGAATGTTTAGAGTAATTGATCACTTAGAGGGTAGTTAATAATCCACAACAGCCAGACAGAAAAACACAAACACATGGAAACAGTCACTTCCATTGTGCGGTTGTAAACGCCTCATGAGCTACCTGTGACTCATTATGTTTAAACTGAACATGCTCCAATTCACACAAACTCTCCTGTTACTGACTACAGTTACTACGCCAGCTGCTCAAACAATATTTATAGAATCATTGTCGCTTCAGATGAATCAGAACCTATTTATCTATTGTACTTTACAAAATTTTCCAACCACTTTTAACATCTTAATATTGTAGATCTGTTAAAGTGTTTCTAAAGATTTTCAGTAAAGGAATATATCTATGCCATTCTAAAATAGTTAAATCGTATCCAATAAGTTTGCAAAAGAATATGACAGAGATCCTCAGTTTGCTTTTAATTTGACAACATTTTGAAATTGATTTGAATGATCCAGAGAACAGGTCAAATTGCTTCAATAAAAAGCTTATTCAGATGTATAAATAAAGAGTCCAATATTCTCTTTGTCATGCAGGTTCTTGTCGGAATCCTCCTAAAAATCAACATTTCTAAGCAGTGCAGTATATGTTCTGTTATGGTTTGACCTGTTACATAATACGTGTGGATAATTGGGTCGTCTTTCAGACCACAGTAAATGAACCCCTACAGCTCGCTGTCCAACAACTCACGCAGCCGCAGCAGCAGTCAGAGCTCATCGTTAATCGCTCCCTGTTCTTCATTCGTCTTTGCTTCCATCTCTCTGTCTCTTGCTGTCTCCTAAGTCTTCCCACGCATTATCTAAAGAATGTGTGCACGCAAACCTCAGCAATGTCTGTTAAGAAAAAAAACAGCACTTTGCCTGCGGGTTGCACAAACTGTGTTGAATGTACTGTATGTGCGCTTGTATGCATGCATGCTTATTTAGGCCTAATTACTCCAACAAGCTCTTATGAGGTTGTGTGCGTGTGCAAGTTGTTTTTGCCTGGCAGGAGCATCACAGAGGGTTACAGGAAGTTGTTTGGCATTCCGGATGAAGCGGAGTAGGATGAGGGAATGAGGGAACAAACCACAGTGGGAACTTCTCCTCTCAAACCACAGGGAGGGACGACAGCCTGGCGACTCCTCTTGCACTTTTCCTTTTTTTTTCTTTTTTTCCTTTCTTTGTCGTTTCTTTTTTTACCCTTTAGTAAATATCTGTTGATTTCCTCATCCTTTGGTCTTTTATTCATCTTTCTTCTTTAAATCTGTCTCCCTTTTCCCCTCAGTCCTTCCCACGCTCATGCTATCTCATTATTTTCCCTCTTTCTTTATTTCTCCGCCTTTTTATTTTCTCCTTTCTCTTTGTGTGTGTACCCTTTTTTTTCCCACTTAATCTCTCTCCTTCCATCCCACACTAACTGGGCTGCCAGTATCCTAAGACAAATTTGCTCTGGTTCACAGTTCAAAAGCCTCGCTTTTCTCCAGAGTCCGTTTTCATGAATCAGCCTGACAAAGAAATTTGTTTTGGGGCAAAAACAGAACATTGTGTGTGTTTGTGTGGTATACAGTACATGCCCTGGCATATATTTAAGCAGCCCAGTAATCCCTGGCACGGTGAGGTATTTTCAAACCTGGAGTATGGATTTTCATCATTCCCCTCAAGCCTCGGCCTGATCAGATTGGTGCAGATGTTGCTTGTGCTGTTTGAGCTTTCAGCAGTTAGTGTGTTTGAAGCAACCGGATCTTCATGCTACCAGATAAGTCGGTCAGTTCAACCTCAAGTTAGAGAATCATATTTTCCAATCTCAATAGTCAAGCTTACTTCACTTAAGAGTGAAGTAACTTTTCCTCATTGCATAGAAATTTAATTTGAGTCCTCTCTAGTTATCCATTGTGTATTACACCAGAGGGAGATAAAGGGAGGCTTTATTGTAGTACATTTGCTGCACATTCAAAATAATATTTCTAACACCTATAGTAGGCATGAGCAGTATGAGAAAAAAGCATACTTTTGTGGTTTTCATACAAAAATGTAGTACAGAAAAATGGAAACCTGTGTGAAAGCCTGACTTGTAAAACCTCTGACTGGGACAAAATGGCATTTATTTTGTTCACTTCAGAGTGTTATCAGTTTCTGACACCATATTGAGAATTGTCAAATCATAATTGACTAATTAACAATAAAATTTATCAGGAAATCCACGTCAGCTAAATACCACTTGAACTGCTGTGAACATGTCACTTTAAGTTTTTTAAGGTAGATATTTTAGTTGTCTACCTATTTAGAGTAACGTTTAGCAAAGTTGATTTGTCAAAAACGCTTAGACTACTGCCAAGGATTAATAGCTACACTTCAACAAGTCTTCTAAATATTTCTGCTTGCTGCAATGCCTGAACTCTACCAGCTCACTTCGATTGTTAAAGCAAACCAGTCTTCAGAGAGAGATTCTCCAGAAGGATTCTAGATGAGATTCAGGGGAATATTAGGTGTACATTATGCAGATAATATTGTCTTACTGAAAGAGACTGCAACAATATTCCCTTTTTTTTGCCATTTTACACCTTCACAGAAGGCTTAGGAATATATCTGGACTAAAGCCCTATTAGCGATTCAAATAGCCTCTGAAACATTAAATTTTTAGCTGAAATAGTTCCCGTTTACAGAGGGATTGAAGCTTTGCTCAAAAGTACCTTTGGGGAAATCATTGGAGCCTTGCTGGGATACAGATTAGCCCTGCTCTTAGTGACCAGTGACTGGAATGACATTTTAATGATTATATCTCTGTAGATAAATGAAATCCACCCAGAAATTTGCTTCAGTGTTGCTGCTTTTTATTTAGCAAATATCAATAATAGAAATAGTACAAAGAAATCCTCTAGTTTCAAGCTGCTGCCTTTGTGCTCTATAATTTTAATTCTGTAATTTTCTGACACATGCACATAAATTTTGTGTATTTTCTGTGAATGCATTAACGATTTTCTCTTTCAGTTCATCCATTGTTCTAGAGCCAAAGATCCCTGGAAACGGGGAGTGATTTCTGTCTTCTTGTAAGCGTTAGGCTCTTCCTAGTCACACCGGTCTGTGATCACATGCCACCATACCTTAAATTACCGGCAAACATTCAAGACCTCACAGAAGGTCTTCGTGTGTGGCTGTCTAATGAAGGGCTTTAGTAATTACAGTTTCATTGTTATTGTTTGACTGTGTGATGTGTAAACATGTAAGAACTGTTGAAATGTGCTTGGTGATGTGGATGCTGGGGAGGCGGTGCCTCTAGCAGCTCCGTCCAAGTCATTACAGTGAAGAACGTCTCCCCTCCCTCCTTCCACAGTGGGTTCACTATTGAACTGGCTTCTGCAGTCACAGTCGTGTTGGCTTCAAATATCGGAATCCCTGTCAGTACCACACACTGCAAGGTATGACTGAGTGGCCCCTCCCACTCCCTCAGACTGACCTCTTGACCCCTGCAGGTCCCTCCAGCGGAGAGGGGAGCTCACACTTTCTCCTAGGGCGCCGGGCCTTAGATTATCCCTGGAGCCAGAAAGTAAATCCTCTAAAAATTGCTGAATTCTAACATTTGAATTATTGTCGTTAAAATTTTCTGATTTATGGCAATTTTTTGATGGGTTTGACAATCATTTTTGTTTTGTTTTTTTTACTGAAAATATTTTTTGAGCTCATCTCTAAACATGGAAAGACTACAACATTGATAAAATATGACAAATGTATTCATTTAAAAAAAAGCAGAGATTTGGTAGATTTTTTGAGTATTTTAATTCCTGGTGTGTCATTTATATAAAATCCTCAGCATTAACTGTTGAAGCTGGGTAAGCAAATTTCAGTTCACACCTTTAGAGTCGAGCAATAAAGCAAAAACAATATGTATCCCAATAGACATGTGATCAATATCAATATATGATGACAGATCAAATTTTCAATAATTTCACTGAATCGCATAGCATTCTGGGGGATGTAGGCTAGGTAAACAAGGTGGGCAGCATCAACTAACTCACTCACTCTTGGTTGCCCAGCAACAACCTGTTGAGTAACATGTGCAGCAGCAGTTTCAAGTTTCATCAGCATGCCTCATTACTGCTTACATAAAAAATAATTTGAGTGAAAAGAGAAAATGAGTATAACAGCCTGAAAGGAAGCTGTGGATTAAGCAGGAAAGATCACTTCACCAGTTTGACAGCATTTCACATATTTAAAATAAAAAGCTAATCAATAATTATAGATATTGACTGACATGAAGCCTTTATATGCAATACAATTTTGTATTATCCAGCCCAATCAATTCTCCATCCTGTTGTAAGCCTATATAGCCATAAATTAAAAAAATAAGAGCTATTAATATATATGAATTTTGATTCTATTTGCATGAAATAAATTGGTGAGAACTGATGTCATATCCGCTCATAGAAGTGATTGTAATTGTGCTTCCACCGTGATAAACAACATGGTGTTTACTAGTGAAACCGGTTCTGTGCTAGCAGTGTTAGCTGGGCTGCAGGAGCTAACTAGTTTATAAGCAGTTGAGTTTTTTCTCATCATGACTAAGCAATTGATCAAAAAACTGTGACACCCACAAAATTATAAAATACATGCAATTTCTAAAAGTTTTAGAAAGAATTTGGAGCTTACATGCGAGATCTTTTTGCTTATGATAATTATATGATCACAAAAGCATAATGTATGAAATATGACCCACAAAAGAGGAAAGATTATTTTACAAAACAGTTTTTTTGGTTTTCTCAAGTAAATAAAAAATCAAATTTTTAAAAATCATTATTTTCAAATATTAAGTGTTGGAAAAACCATAAAATCTGGTCAGAAATACTCAATTTTGGTGTAATAATGACCACCAAAATGTTTTTGAAGGAAATATTCTTGCCTTCAATGTAGTTTATTTTTTTAAACAACCTTTTAAGATTAAGAGGTTTTGCTTTGCCATTATTTAGACACAAATATCTCTATAATATACACTTTAAAAAAAACCCCTGCAACTTTACCATTTCAAATGATTGCCAAAGCTATTTCATCTGCAGCCACGCCTTTATCAACTTTTCCTTTTAAAGTCCAGATTTTACTGTCCAGTTAGAGGAGAACACTATCGGACATTTTGCCCCATCCAGCCGTTCTCGGACAGCCCTGGGCCTCAGTGTGCAGCTCCTCTCCCCTGCTCTTTTCAGGAACACCAGATCCAGACTGGAAGGCGAGGCGGACCAGTCCAGTCCCAGTCCTGCCTGATCCCCGCCCCCTGCTCCCTCCTCCACACCTACATTACTCTGTTTCATTTCCACCAGCTCTCATAATGCCACCCACTCAACACTGGCATGGTTTGGCGCGTGGGTCCCCACCCTCCTGTGCTCGGTCGTAAGCCGACTTCCCCTCCACCGTCCCCCACCACCGGCCGGCGTCCTCCTACCCGATCCCACCCGTCACACTTTGTTTTCCACTATTTTTACCTCTCCCTCTTCATCTTTCTGTCTCTCCACTCATGTGTCTTCACAGCGGATTTTGCATTGAAGTAATGAGTGCGCTAACAGTGCTTGTTGCATCAAATGTGGGCATCCCAATAAGCTCCACCCACTGCAAGGTATTGGAGTTTATAAGCAGTTGAGTGAGGAGCCTCCACCTTGAGAGCTCTTCCTCAGCTCTTCATCTCTAGCTCTTGATCACTGAAATCAATCACAACTCCTGAAGTTGAAGTTTTGATCTCTCTTGCAGTTTTTCTCCAGCAACTAAATTTCCAATTTTTCTTAAGGGGAACTTTGCAACATCAAAGATTGTACTTGGTTTGATACTTGGGATTAAGTTTTTACTCATAAATGTATTCGTAGTCTAGCCTACCTTAAATTATTATTTTCACCCTGAAATTGTAAGGCTTAAAATCCCTTACCATATTTAAACTTCAATTAATGAAAATGAGTTGCTTCTTTTGTAGAATAATAATAATTGGCCGTCATATTGAATTATCTCTAATTTTTTTCAGTTATTTACTTATCTACATATGATTTTATTTTTGACTCCAAACCAGTAGTTAATCATTTATTTGGTTTTTGAATGATGGCACTTTTGGATTTCAGTCATAAAAGCTTCAAATAATCTGCATACTGAAACTGTCATTGAATAGTACATCTTTAGCATAAACATTTCTTTGAGACAATTCTGTATTTTACAAATTTTCTGCCTATAGTTTTTTAAATCAACGTTCCCCAGTTATTTAGTAGTTGAGTTATTGAATTTGGTGCCTTTGGGTGTCCATATCCTGAGGCTTGAATTCCCTGAGGGGAAACTGCAGGAGACTCAAAACTGGTGTCCAGTTACTGATGATCAGTTTGTCTAAATATCACTATTATCACCATCAGCACCATTCCTTATCTCCATTTCTCACATACAACCCTATCATGTTTCTTCTCTAAAATTTTGAATAATCTGCTGCTTTGCCAAGACGCTAAATCTAATGATGGTTAGAGGTTTATGAATGTGGTAATTATGTAATTTTTAAATGATTTGGTCTGGAGATGTACCGATGTTTTTGGTGAAATTCAATCTAAAAAACAAAATTCTAATTTGTAAATTGATTGGATTTAAAGCCATTTGTTATTTTAAACTGAGAGAGTGAAACTGAGATTTCTCAGTGTCCTTCAAGTCTTTGGCAATAAATTAACTTCATATCCGTGCATCTCCAATGATTCAGTTTGTGTGAAGGAGAGAGTGAGGATTTATGGGCATTGATCGGGTTTCATTAACTTGTGTCGGGTCTGACTGATCTGTTTCTTAGATCTGGCTTTTCTCTTTTTGTTGAGGCTAAATCGATGCCCGGTCCTTGGTGTGAGTCAATATAAGATGATCGTGTACAGTGACTTTGCTGTTTCAGAGGATCTGTGGGCAGGTGACTCTAAGACTGAGGTTACTGCATGTAAATTATCTAAAAACAATATTTTTTTTTACTGTTTCTTGGAGTATTGAGGTTCATGTTGGTGACAAACAATTTGACAAGAATCTCCCATACGAACCTCCAGGTCTTAGTGTTGCTCACCGTTTGTTCGTCCAACCTTTCATCTACAAATGTGGACCGATTTAAATGTGTCGGGTGAGGTCGGCAGAGATCAGAGTGCGCTCGGCGTCTCACGTTTCTCTGGCTGAATGTGAGCAGACGGCTAAGTGTTACCTGCTGCTCTGACTGACAGCAAGTCACTGCACATGATTCTCAAACATGTCTGAAATCGTATTTTTCTTCCAACTGAACTGGGTTCCTGCTATTTAAGGTAAATAAAAAAATGCATAAGTGAAAGTCTGACACTGAGTGTGTTTCATAGGCTAGACCTGCTTGTGTCAGGCTTTCACACGAGAGTTGTTGTGTTTTTTTTTGGTTTAGTCGGTAATAACCTCCAGGCTTGCCGTTACTAACACTCATTTGAGTCTGAAATGTAAAGAGCTGCAGGCCTGCACACGCTCTTCTATTCACAGCTGACCTGTCACTTCTTATCAGCTCAAATATTATTAGCAATTTTACTCAGGCTCTTCTTTTTTAGAAGGCTGATGCTAAACTTTATTGCGAAAGGATAAGAACCTTTACAGGTTTGCAGATGTAAATAAATAATAAATACAAAATCCAGTCAAGTGCTTCTGATTACACAGAAGTGTACCATTCAATCTGTTTAGTTGTTGAAGAAGCTAATAGCTACACAGACCGATTTGTTGGCACCCCTGGTAAAGATATGCAAAAAGCATGAATAAATAGTACTGCAATGCATCACTCAATGACCGAGTTACCTCCTGATACATTCAAGTTCTACATAGAAATAAAAAACTGTTTAATTTTAAAGCAATTATACAAAATATATAGCTTAATCAGAGGTCTGCGCTACAAAAATACTAAATCTTACAAAGTAATTTTGATTTAGCGACAATCTTAGTAAACTTAATATAACATAAAACTAACTTGCACATAAATTCTCAGCATGATGTAGGAGCTTGTTTTAAGTGAATAATGCCTTAATATTGTTTAAAAAGTATTGGTTCCAACGGCAGATTATTTCACTTAGAGCTAGACATGCTTCCTATAAGTGAAATAATTTGACAGTGAAACTAGTAAAATTTTTTTAAATCAAAATGAAGGGATTATATACTTAGAACAAGCTGCTACAGTATATCTTGCTGCAATGTTACCTGTAAGTAAGTTTTGTCTTATTTCACATTGACTAACATATTTGCAATAGAAACCAGACCAAAAATACTCTAAGATTTTGTGTTTTTGCAGTGAATCTTCTGTCATGCGACTTGTCAATGCATCCATGCTCCAGCATGGACTGAATCTAAAGGCTGAAACCACCTGAAAACTCAGGAAGTTTTGCAAAGACCAGATCGTTAGCAATTTACTTGATTCAAGTGTGCTGGAGCAGGGACACAAACAGCAGATGCAGAACACTGACACTAGAAGACTGGAGTTGCAAACCCCTGGGCTACATCAGGAATGAAATAAAAGTTCAGTAGACATAAAATTAGCTTCCAGATCCAAATCATATTTAAAAGTTGTAGGGTGAGCTGAGGGAAGAAGAAAAGGACTCTGAATGATCTGGAGGTACCGTCTAAAATCCATCTCTGCGTGCTCCAATCTTGGAACATGCTGTCCTGTTGACAGAAGGGGAAATGTACGAACGAGCAGCCAGAAGTTACCAATATCTGAGCTACTTTTTTTTTTCCCTTACTTGCATAAATATTCAAGAAAGGGTGGATATTTAATATGCAGCTGTGATGACAGAAGAATTTATTACAAATCTTTACCTGAGGTGCCAATAAATTTTTTCACAGCTGTATATCTGAGCTGAGAAATGACAGTGATGTCTAGTGGAAGTGAAAATATTCTGGCCACATAGTCCTGAGAACCGCAAAGACACCCTGCAGCTCTTCACCATCTCTGCAACCTTCAAACGTGTTCAGTTCTGCTGCTGATTGTTTTTCTGTCTCTTCTCTCCATCCGCGCCGTCCAGGTGGGCTCGGTCGTAGCCGTGGGTTGGATCCGCTCCCAGAAAGCCGTGGACTGGCACCTCTTCAGGAACATCTTCCTGGCCTGGTTCGTCACGGTGCCGGTGGCTGGCCTGTTCAGCGCCGCCGTCATGGCCCTGTTCGTATACGGCATCCTGCCCTTCGTCTGAGGGGGGAAGTGGCCGGGAGGGTGAGCGGTGGAGAATGCAAGAGGGGAGTCAGAGAAGGGGAAACTTGGAAGGAAATTGTAGCTTGGGTGTTGTTGAGGGAAGACAAGTAGGAACTGGAGTGAGTGAAGTGAAGGAGAAGAGTTTGAGGAAGCTGCAGAGGTTTACAAATGGACTTTGGTTGTACTGTGAGGAGGGTTGGTTCCCACGCTGCCTGGCTCTGTCCGGAAGTCCCCTCAACTCCTTTGAGTTCAATCAGTTCATATTTATTCTCTTTTTGGGGAGAAATGCATCATTCAGTCTGCTGTAAATACAAAAATAGGAAATTTACCTTTTAATTAAAAAAAGAAATTAAGAATTAAAAAAAAAAAGTAACCATGCTAGTGAGCACATATCTGATATCCGAACAAGGAAAAAAAGTGTACATATTGTCGTTCTGACTGAGTGTGATCTGTTGTATTACGGCTTGCTTTGGCACAAAAAAATTAGAAAAGACATGCGTGTGGTTAACCAACCCATCCATCATGTCCGTTTTTAAACACGCCAGCTAGGTACAACCGGGGCCAAAAGGAAAGGATGCCTCAGAAAAAGAGAGTCGTGCAACGTTTTATTTTCCATGATACCATAGAAACCTAATTTACTAAAGAATTTGATTTTCATTTTTGTGGAGAGCTCCTGTATGTTTTTAGAGATGAGTCTCATATTTTTAAATGATGTATTATAATGTAATTTGTACTGTAAATACTGTCCTTTATGGAGTTTGGCAGTGGGTCCTGGTTTGTTTTTATTGTTGTAGAGAGGGGGCGGGGATTGGCTCTTCATCTTATCGTCATCATACAAAGTATGATTCATGCTCGAGGTTCAGAGTAGGGGAGAAAAAAAGTGTGGTTTGATTGGAAACAGCTCAGTTTGAGGAAATTAACCGGAAAGGTTGGGTTGGGGAAGATAGGTCACTCTCCTCAGAGTCGATCCATGCCAAAGTCAACATTTCAGCATGCCAATTTAGAGCCGAAAGATGCCAAAACACTAAAACTGAGCTGAGGCGTGCGAGCGCAAACTGACGAGGTCCCATAACATAACTTTATCCTTATGCCTTTATTTTCATACATACAGCTGAGTCACTGTCATATCGAACCCTACTTTCACATGACAAATGGTATCATATCAAACACTAAAACGTGTAAAGAAAGAGGACTCCAGCAAAAAGCAGCATAGCCTCAGTGCAGAGGTGTCTTCTGCCCACCGGTGCTAAAGGTTCAATTTGATTCCATACAGTCAGAGTAAAGGCTCACCTAACGCCTGGTGCAGGATTTCAGGCTGCTCATAACACTAAATATCATAAGACATCTGTCTTAAAGAGATGGTCATGGACTACAAGAAGTGAGGCTTTGTTAGAAGTTTGTAAGCAGTTGATTTCTAACCTGTAGAGGGAAACTCGATTTTTTTATTTTGTTATGATATTGCCTCTGAAGCCAGAATTCATATCTGGAAGTTAAATCAGACTCCAGGTGCAAGTCAGAAAAAAACTGTTTGGTAGTGGTATCCATGGTAACTATTAGCAATAAAAAATTATCACAGCAAAATTCTTTGTTTAATGCGTTTAAACTCTGAAGGAACAGTTTTACAGCTAGCGATTGTGGAGCACTGTGTCCCATTGATTTATGAAAGAAGCACTGAAACGTAGTTTGTACCTCCACCAATCACATTCAGTAAACCTGGCAGCCATTTTGGATGTTAAACCTAGGACTGTTGGATACCTCCAAACTTTCAAAGTCTTGATTTCAGTTTTGATTTCAAGGGGCATTATTGTATTTATGACTTGGATGTTAGAAATTTTGACTTAAACGTACTATTATGATCTTAAGCTTATATAAATCGCAATTAACTGGGATTAGAGGCTACTGCTAATTGCTAATCTGAGCAGAGTCGGTTCAAAAACAGACTTTTGTTAGCAACCCAACTCTTAAAAATATCCCAGCATTTTATGTGCAGATTATTTATAAGGCAAAGAAAGGTTGTCTCCTTACTTCATCCTTAAGCCGTTTTGTCCAAACCTAAATACTTTTTGAAATTTAACCATTACTTATTAATTTATTTTTCCTAAGAGATTTTAATTCCCAATGCTCATAAAAACATTGAAATCTTAATTTCAGTGGATATTTACCATTAACTCTGCTTCCACTCCCTGTTTGGGCAAATTTACTCTTATGAAATATGACAGGTTATGAGTTACGATCACACCGAAAAATTTTGTCATGTCAGAGATATTATTCGTTTTTTAAGTGGTCTCTTAAATTTATACAATCTGATATTTTAAGCACCTTCTTCATGCTAAAAGTAAGAAGAAACTTTGAATTTACTTCCCTCAGTAACAGCTTCAACACCACCAAGAGTGTTTTCGTTATTGCGACCTGCTAGCTCTTCATTCACTGATGGCAGAAAGATTTGGTTTCCACTGAGCTGGAATCTGGCTGTGGAAAATTATTTCTCAGTGAATCTCCACTAGCATTAGCATAGTAGCATTTGCCAAAATCACATTTAAGATGATAGGCTTAAAAACTGGCGTCACTCATATGAACAGTTAGCTTTGGCCTCTGGATTAACATGTTTGCATTTAACCTAAATGGAGACGCCATTTTTTTGCTGCAGGAAAGATTTTAGCTTCCTATTATCTGTTTGCAGAACCTCACTTCTAAAATCCTGAACTATCCCTTTGATCTCATTTTGTCTGAAAGTGAAAGTGATTTAGAAAAAAAAAAAAATGATCATCACCAGCTTTTAAAACAAGGTTACCTAGGTGACTTGCAGATGAACAAAGTCTAAAGTTATTTTTGTTTGAACAAACTCTATGCCAGCTGTTTAATGTTTTTGTTGTTTTTGTGGTGTGTTTCCTGTTTTTTTTTTATTTTCTTCATGAACAAATCTATGCTTAAGTAGCCACATGCCTTGTAACGTGTTTTACTTTGTGCAGAGACGGTAAAATAATTCAGTACTGTGGTGTTTACATTGTAACCATATTGTAGAGTATCT
Source organism: Xiphophorus couchianus (assembly GCF_001444195.1). Classification (NCBI taxonomy): domain Eukaryota; kingdom Metazoa; phylum Chordata; class Actinopteri; order Cyprinodontiformes; family Poeciliidae; genus Xiphophorus; species Xiphophorus couchianus. The sequence goes on from NC_040239.1 coordinate 8,841,157, forward strand.
GTTTTAAAAAAAAAAAACTGTTGCCTAATGATGCCAATGAAAGACAAACTATTAACCATGAATTTTTAAGTGCAAGTAAAACAAAACAGAATATAACCAGAAGTGTCTAGAGAGAAAGAGAGCATTGAGAGGAAGTGTGTTTGATTTTTTTTTTTTTTTTTCCTCAGTCGTTTTTGTAGTAGTGCCGATCATGATCCCTGTCACTTTACACTGCTACTGCAATGTGTTAACACTACATGTGTGGGTGCAATTCAGTGATGAAAAGAATAACTAGAGAAATCTCATCAAAACTATATATTTTTCTACCATATCTGAGTTTTAACCTGGGTGAGCTTCCGCGCACTTTTACAGGGAGCCGCTGTCGGCTTGAAGTGGGGAGAAACTGCGGGAAATATTCCCACCCACGTCTGTTTTGGCACTCGTGCCCACTCCCACTGAGCCCAGTGTCTTCCTCTAGCATGTAGATTGACGTGTCGATCGCGAGTAGATCAGATTTTGAAATGACCGTTATTATTTTTGAACTATAGATGAAAACACTTTGTAATTTTGTTTCCCTACTGCATTGACTTTGGCAGTGAGCTGCCAGAGGAGGACAGCTCTGCTATGACATCCTGTCTAAACTGCAAAAAAAAAAAAGTTTCCCCTTCAGGGTTTGCTCCCTGGTTTCTGAGCAGCTGACCTCCCTTGCAGCTCATGACCTTTTACTCAGATCGTGCTGCACAGAGGTCTGCACAGAGCCGGCATGTTCACTTCCTCATGATTTCTGATTTCTGCTGCGTGTTGTGAGGAAGAAGTGCACCTTTTAAAGAAGCTCTGCTTTTGTCTGTAAGCAGTCAGCGTAACTTGTCATGTGGAAAAATCTAAATTTACAAAGCCGAAGATTTTCCCAGTGTAATTAATCTGAATTTTCTTTTTTTTTTTAAAAACCCTGCTTGCTCATATTTTTGCACCTACTGAATGCATCTCGCACAAGACTTGCAGGCACACAATGTACGGCAGGCAGTTTAACTTAACATGCATGGCTTTCAATTTGGGAAAAGAACCAGACACACTATTCTCCACACATATAGGCCTTCACTGAGATTTGACCTCGCGACCTTTCCGCAGGGAGACGACTGTAATCAGCACACAGAGCAGAATCTCATTTTACAGAGATGGAATTAAAATCTCTCTTCGGCATTAACCCTGGCATTGATTTCAGCTACTTCCATAGCGCCCTCTACAGGTGCTAGACATATTTAAATACTTTTTTTTTTTTTTTACAGCAGTAGCATATATCTTAAATGAAAGCTACTGTAATAAAAAGTGAAATTATTTCTACATTATTTCTGAGTGTTGAGGGCACTTCAGAGATGAATGGTGTTTTGCTTTTTAACAGCAGGAGGCTGATATTCTAGCTCCTCACCTTGTGGCGTTTCAAGTGAACATCAACACTCTGTGCAAGCCTCTTGTGCAACTCGCTTTCTCTTGTTTTGTTTTTTTGTTCTCCATGCATTCGTCGTCCTGATAGGCCAAAGGGCAAATTGCTCAGTCCTAGGGTAGGAGAAGTTAAACTATTAAATTTAAAAAACATTATATATTGGGTTTGAACAATATGCCCAAAAACAATATGGATAATATTGTTATCCATATTGTTAATAACCTTATTAACTTTAAGGTTAATAAATTGATTTATCTGACATCTGATCGAAAACTTTCTGTGCACAAAAACATTGCAAAGTGACCTCAAGACAGAAAAAACTGAAATCTTATAAATGGAAACAGTTTTTTTGTTGGTTTTTCCCCCCTAGTTCAGTCCAGTAAATTCAGCCGATAGATGGCGTAGTTTCCCACTTTCTTCACCATAAAGAGGGGCATCATTTTGGCAACTGGCTAAATTGTCATTTAGGGAGTAAGTGTGCTTCTGTTGTATTGTTATAATAATTTTATTAACAGAAACTGCACAGAATGTGCCATTTTCTTCTCGCTCCCTGAATGTACATCACAAACTGTTAAAGGTGCAACCTCGTCACTGGACTGGTGTAATAGCGCCCTCTCATGGTTGCATAGAACCAGCTCTCATTGCAGATAAAAGAGAGGGGTTAAAAACATCAGACCTTCATCTGAACATGGCGTGCCATCGTCTGTTTGTTTCTCTGGTCGTTTTTGTAATAAAATGTGCTCCTTGGCCGCCCTGCAGGCTTTGCAGTTCTGTGTCGTCTTCTTACTGTTTACTGCTTCTCAACTGTCCAGTCCTTTAAAAAGGTAAATAGAAGAAAAAAATGCAAAGAAATTCAGGATAAACTGTAGCTTGCTTCAACAACAACAAAAAAAATCTTATGCTCTTCTGATTTGCATATATCGTACTGTAATGTTTTATTTAAGAATTTTAGTGGAAAAATGTCATTTAAACTAAATTATGGGAATTAAAATTACAAAGAATACCTAAAACAACTGAGCTGTGTTTTTATTTTTGGAGTGGTGTCTGTTTGCTGAAGTGTCTGTTTCTCCAAGTACTTATCAGTAATGCAGGTAAGAAAGAATGTGGTCATGACATCATTATGAGATGGGCAGTTATAGTTATGTTTTTTCAGTTATTCTGCCTTTCAGTGAGAATTCAGTGACCAACTAAAACCAGAAGTGCAGAACAGATTTTAAAATTTAATTTTCTTTAAGTTTGCTATATAAATATAATATATTTATATTTCTTCTTTTGTCTCACACACCTGACATGCTTGCTTGCTTTCAGTCTCTCGTCTCACTACTTTTATTCAATGTACACAAAGTTCAAGTTTCAACCCCAAACTTTATTATATTGTGGGGGGGATTTATTTTATGAAGTAGAAACAAATGAATTTGTTTTCAGTTTTGAGTCTATAGCCTCAAGAACCATTTTCACTGCAATTACTGCTGGAGATCTTTTTTTGTGCAGCTCTTCATTGAAATCCCATTATTGTTTGGAGATGAGATCAAGCTCAGTCAGGGAACAGACTCTTACCTCAGCTGCGTACAATACAAAACCAGTACAAAGCTGGCAGATTGTGGAAATAAATATGGATCTTAGAAACTTTCCTTCCTTATAACCCCATGATACCATATTGTATTAAGCAATCCTGATTAATTAAATAATAGGTTGAAACTTTTTCTTAAAATTCTGGGTATTTTGTGTGGCTATTATTCAAGCAAACGTGATTAAAGTTTAAATAATTAATAACATTGCCTGAAAGTCAGGGCTTTAGTCATGTCCTCCCCGCCTCCCCTCTGCTTCATATACTCTCCGTCTCCTACGGATACCGACATGGACAAAGGCTGCGTGAATCTGCCACATCTTTTCAGGCTGATCGTATTTAGATGTTGGCACATACTTTCCCAGCAGCGTGTTTGTGTCTGCTGGGTTTAATTTAAGAAACCTCTCTAGTAATGCTTGGACACAAAAAAAAAGGCTGGATTAATTCTTGCACACAGCAAGTGACACCGCGTACATTTAACGGGACAATGGCTCCTATTTCATGTCGGTTAAATCAGTAACCAAAAAGAAATGGAAACCACAAACCCTCCTGCTGCCTGGGGCTTTGAAAAGCATTTATAATGATGGAGGGCACCGTTTCTGTTTTATAAAAGGTATTTGTTTGTGGTTTGTCATCCTAATTGACAACAGGAAGTCTTTTGGCTGTTTATAAAAATGCGGCTTCTGCATAAAAGCTCCCATCAGGGAGTCGATTATAGAGCTCAAGGTTTCAAACAACTGTTTTAAATTACAGCTTAGATTTAATGATAAAACTAAAACTTAGATAAACACGTTTGTGTTTTTTTTTTTTTTTTTTTTTTTTTTTCCAACAGCAAATCGGCTTCGATTTATGCTGAATTTAACACTGCAAAAATATTAATACTCCTCGGACATTTTCATTATTTTATAAACAAATTGAATTGTAAATATCTCAGAATTGAGGCTTGCCTTTGTATTTAGTTCCATTTACTGTTTCAATCCGATACAATTACCTCTAATTAGTAACCTCGTGTGTTTAATTTAATCTCGGTATGGCTGCAGCTGTTCTGTGAAGGCCTGTGGAGGTGAGTCTATGATGCGCTCCTGGAGTAATTTTCGTAGGTTGGACATTCCTGTGAAGGTTCCACTTTCTAGTAATGGATAATAGTTCTCTTGCGTCCCAAAGCCTTAGAGATGGCTTTGTAAACTTTTCCAGACAGACTAATGTCAACAAATTTCTTTAGATCTGGCCATGAAGTGCTTCTCTTTGGGAAATTTCCTGATGTTGAATTGTGTCTGATTAGGTTATCGTTGAAATTAAAATCCTGAAATATTTATGTGCAACAAAAAAGTGGTACCTTTTTTTACAGCACTGTATGAGTTTTGCTTTAACAACTGAATTGCAGAAATAAATGACCTTTTTATTAAACTTAAGATGCACCTCTAGGCTGTATTTGTTCCTAGTTCAAATATGTGGCCATTCCTGTGTTTCATAAAGTGTGTAATGCTTTTGATATTTCCCAGATAGAATTCCAAAAACTTGTTTTCTAAGTGAATCTTTCTGTGAGAAATAACACAGCTGTGCTCAAGTCAGGGAAACAACCTGAGGGCGGAAAGACATTTTTTCTCTCAGTCCAATCTGTAATTTAATGGACTTACCCAAATGCACATTTTTTTTACTTTCATTAAAATAAGCAGAAACAAGATTAGACTACACAGTTTCTCCTAGTTCTTTAGGACATATAAGGTTAAAACTTTTTACTTTTCTCATTGAATTAGGTGAGTTATTGCTGGTTAATGTAAAAAAGTTTTTTAAAGACGACTGCAGAGAACAGCTACAAACAAGGACAACTGCTTTTTTTTACTTTTTGTTTTTATGATATAAAGCACGTTGTACTGCCTTATTGCTGAAATGGGCTACGCAAATAAACTTGCGCAATTGATGCATCAGGAGATGACAGGACTACATGAGATTGAACTCGACCTGGAAGGTATGTGTTTATTTTATTTTTTTTATACCATTATTCTGTACATGCTCGCCAGGAAAATTGGCAACTGGGGGAAAAAATAAAAGCCAAAAATAATAAACCAAAAATAACCAGACAGCAGGATTTGGGTTAGTCTGTTTCCATCCAAAAAATGTTTTATTGTCCTCCAAACTGAAAAGGTTTACCCTGTCGTTTGGCTCTTCTCGTGAGCCAAAAAACATACATTGCATTTCTTCAGTTTAGCAGTGGAGGCATACAAAGATCTTTTTGGACTCATAAGATTGACGGAAAGAGCAATATAGGATCCTCTCCTTCCAAGTCACATGATGAGTAAATCTTTGTATTCATGAGATTAATTTCAGAACACATGAAGCTGGAGAAGGAAGCGTCTGATCTCCTGTAAAAGACAAAGAGAGGAGAGAGAAAACAACCGTGTGAGGAGACCAAGGCTCACGTTCCTTCTGTTAGAAAAGGCCTGAAAACGGTCACAACCGAGATCGCTTCGTCTCTTTCGCCTCAGAGAGATGTGTGTTTCACTTCTGTGCAGAACAGCTGTAGTGTACATAAATGGACACTGGATATGCAAATTCAAAACCAAAGTGCCCACAGTCGATATAAAGCCAGGTCACACGACCAAAAAAAAAAAACAGTTGGCGTCACACAAAGGGGAGGGGCTTGAGACTTTGACATAGGGGTCAACAAAACAGTCAGTGTGTGTGTGAGAGAAAGTGTGTGTGCGCGTGTGGTGGAAAGATGCCGGTGAAGAGGCACCAAACAGTTGAACGTTAGCCAGGACCTCCCCGTCTGGTGACTGTGCAGTTTAAAATGGGCACATGGTGATTTAAGCTCATGCTTCAGTTGTGGTAAACCATCCAAGCACTTCAATTTATATCTATAAATACACAGCAGCGTTTTTTTTGTGTTTTTTTTTATTAAGCGGAGGGATTTCAGTCGGCCTCCTCTCTTTCTGTGAGTGTGTGACGAGGTTTTGTCTCTGGAAAACAGCGGACTACGTTTTCTGCTAGAGGAAACACGGGTTATGTGGGACTGATTATCAACTTTCATATAGAGTTTTTTTTTTTTTTAATAATATATTTATATAGTTCTCTTTTGTCTCACACACCCGACACGCTTGCTTGCTTTCACATTCTCTCGTCTCACTACTTTTATTCAATGTACACAAAGTAAAACATGGGGTGGAGTTGGGGAGCGACAGAACTGAAATGACAATCACTGAGAAAAAAAACAAAAACAAAAAAAAAAGCCATGAAGAACTGCAGTCTTTGTCATCCATTGGCAGTTGGACTGACGGAGCAGTCGGCTAGTCACAATGGTGGATTGAAGGGGGAAAGGGAGCGGCCATGTCATCAAAGGGGCGGCGCGGGGGGCTCTTTCTTGGCGGGTGCCGTTTTAGTCGCCGGTTTCGTCTTCTTCGGGGCGGGGCTCGTCTCCTTGAGGTTGAGGTTCTCCAGGGCCACGTCCAACGTCATCACCTCCACGCAGCCCATGGCCTCGAAGTCGGCGAAGTTTCGCAACGAGCCGTGACAATCATCCTCGTCTTCGGAGGAAGAGGCCGAGGCGTCGTCGTCGGGCAGCAGCGTGGAGAGCAGCAGCTCGGTGACGAACAGGCTCCTGTCAGCCCACTGGGCCTCACACGCTTGCCGCTCCACCTCAGACAGCCGCGGTTCGCTCAGCCTGGGGGACGGAACAGGAAACAGTTATGTCTTCACACAAGGATCAACTTAGAGGTCTGTTCCACGTATTAACCCTTTAGCACTTTTACAGATACCTGTGTTGAAATACAGTTTAGAGATCATAAGTCATTCTGACTATGTGTGTCTGTCTTCTTGGAGGAAAGGTATAAAATTCAAGGTGACTTAAAGTCACCATGTTTTTCTATGTTTTCGATTCTTCAAAATCCTCTAAATGTATCTCACCTCAGTGCGAATGCGATTGGGCCTGTAGTGTTTTTTTTATTTTATTTTATTTTTTTACATAGTGTACCTGCTGTTTCAATGCTTAACTAACTGCATCATAGAGATGGTTTGAACCTGCAGTTCATATTGAGGTATTTAAGATCAAACATGGACATTTGGTGTTCTGTTGTTAAACCAAGCATCACAGAACTAATTATGGCAAATCAAAGTATTTGGATCCTGTGGTTTATGAAATTATAAGTAAAAATCCACAACTGGCACCATCAGAAGTAATGAGCGTCAGATGGAGGGTAGATGTTCCTACCTGCTGAGTAGAAACTGGGAGCTGTGTGCCGTGTGTTGTGTGTTGGGCTCAGTTGCCCCCGGGTGGTGGCTGGGGTTGTTGGCGTGGTTGGCGCTGGGGTTGGGGTTTGCAGCGGTTGAATTCGTGTTGAGGATTGCGTTGGCTCGGCCGCCCCCTCGGCTGGCGTTTCGGGCCGTCTCCAGCTGCTGACGCGCCACCTGCGCCTGCTGGCGCTCCAGCTGGAGCTGCATCTGAAGCTGCTGGAGCTGCGAGGCGGAGGGACCCGAACTGAGTTGGCCCCCCGCCGAACGCCGTACCCCCGACAACTGGGACAGGAGCTCTACGAGAAGCAAACGCACAGAGTTCAGAGTCAGGAACTGTGATGAGAAGACCTTGCTGAGCACAAGATCATTACCAGACTGCAAGCTCTCACGAAGAAAAACAAAAAGCAACATAGCTGCAACGTGAAATCATTCATTTCTTTACTGGTGTGAGCGACACATTCAGACAAATTTCCAGCGATTTAATCTTCTAAAACCAGCCGTGGGATCAAAGCTCAGCAGGTACAGTGGGTCATTAGAAAGGACACTGGCGCTCTGTTTGGAACTGAACACTGGCCCTCATTAAGACGCAGCTGGGGGTGGCTGAGCGAATGCCAAGATCTGAACCAAATTAAAATCGGGAACAGGATAAACAAGGAATTACCACAGCAACAATTCCCTCCCACACAAAACAAACTTTTTAAAAGACACTGAAAAATGCCTTAGATATTAGCTTTTAAAAAAAAATTATGAAAACTAAGCGAAGAAGTTGGAATAAAGACGTTTTTACTGCTCTCAGATTTATTCCCTTTAGTTGCATAGATGCTGACAGGACCAATTAATTTGTTAATGGGTTTTAATATCAGGGAGTCACGATCAGAATTTTGACTTTACTGCAAATCTCCATCTTGTATAAAGGAGCAGATTGTGAAACAACAGGATGTCTGGATTTTTTTCCTACAATTAAGCAATTATCAGGCTTTCAATATCTGCTTATTACTTGTGCATTCATCGACGCGCGAGGAAAGCAACTGTGCCTTTTTATTCATCAACGTGGTGGAAGGAGGGGCTGCCTGAAGTGTTCACTGTAACTTACAATGTGTTTTTCATATGCCTCACTGATTTCAAAATTTGGGCCGATATTGAAATCTCATATTTACTTCTTTTTTTTTTTATATTAGATGTTAACGTCGGTTCGTTTTTATTCATCGGATCAATGCCGGTATGTTAGTGACTATCAGCCAGTACCACACGTCTCTAGTTTTTGCACACATGTGGAAACATTTGGCTAACTCTTCTTTGCAGAATTGTTTTAATTCAGCAGCATTGAAAGGTTTCTGAGCATGAACCACACGCATCTCAAATCAATTTGAGATGCGTGATGGCTTTGACTAGGCCACACTACAAGTTGTATACATTTCTACAACATGAGGTTCTTAAAGACAACTTAAAAAATCTTAAAAAATGAAGTTGATATTTGACAGGGACATTTCTGAGCAAAATAAATATTTAAAAAAAATTAAGAATTTAACTGTCCAACTTTAAAATGTCTTGTTTTTGTTGGTAGCAGCTTCTGCAGTAACGTCGGTCCAGCAGAGCCTGCAGCGGTCTACTCGCCTGCTATGGGATCCATGGCCTCTCTGCTGTAGTTGGAGCTCTGTGAGGAGCTCTGACTGGTGGAGAGCCCCCCTGTGGTGCTGCTGGTGAAATGCATGTTAGACCTGCGGGCTCGCGGGCCCCCCAACCCGCGCCCGGGGTGAAACATCCTCCTCACATGCCGCACCCCGCTTGACTCATCGTGACGCTCGCTGTTAAGGAAAAAAACTGGACGCTAAATCTACTATATGCATATAAAAAAAGCTATATCTTGTCAAATGTTCTTATGAGAAAACATTCTTGTTCACAGTTTAAGAGGATAGTCACATTGGAAAGCCTGGTTCTTGTGTATTTGATTACTGCAGCATTAAAACAACGAGAACGTGCTCCCTACAGTCTGACGGAGCTTCTGCACCAGCTGTGATTTGAAAACATATTTGCATGCTGCTCTAATCTTCCCAGTCACAGAGAAACAGGCCACACAACTCAAACCAAACCGAGACATTTTGTAAAGCTTTTTGAAACTCCTGCTCTGAGTTTCATTTCAGAGTATTTCTGCCTCTTTTGTTTTCTCTGAAGCATTTGTTCCAAGTGTCCTATAAATAGACCACAAGGCTGATGCGGTCAGACCTGAGGCTATTCTAGAACCAAGGTATTTCAGTTCCTTCCTGACAAGCAAGCCAACTGATTTCATTACAAGCTGCACAACAACATAAAATTTAACAACATTTAATAATGAATGCATTAAAAATGGTTCAGGGTTCTTAGAATTGTGCAGGTGAAACCACTTTCTGAACTTTGAATGACCAAATAATACCAATACAAGTAATATTAGGAAACACTGATATAAACCACAATATTTTATTGTACCTGAGGCTTAGAGAGAAATAAAGCATCTCCGATTTACAGACTAAATGGGTGTAATCTAGTTGACTCTCAAAAAAAGAAATTTTTCTTGAGTTGTTCTGAATATACGTCTGACTGTCAGAGTGATAAAAGGATATCAAGTCTCTAGGGGCTCTGTGTTCAAGTGTGAGATGAGCAGCAAAGTCATCTGTCACGTGATTTGGGTCGCCACCTGGCAGTGCTGCACATATGGGGCATATCTGGAAAACAGCAAGAGAAAAAAAAAACATGGTGATATTAGCTGAACCACACATAACGACCAACTGGGTCTTCTTCAGAAATATTCTAGCAATAGATCCCAACATTACTTCCTGACAAGATCTCCTTCACTACGAATTGTTGATGTGATAGTTATCGCCATAGTAATAAAAGCTGTTTAAAAATGAACTACAATCAGAGCCTCACACAATTACTGATCTATAAGCAAGCCTCACTCATTAATAATAAACTACTTCAGTACAATAATTAAGATAGTTCAGCTATTGTAAATAAACATTTATTGATGCTCTTATGCAGCCAACCATGCATAAATATGTGAAACAATTCCAATACTGTTAGTTTTTAAGGTCTGTAAACAAGTAAGAGTTTCTTGGTATTGTGTTAAACCAGATTTTTTTAAATCACATTATTATTACAAAATAATATAATGATCCTAATAAAAATTTAAATAACTGTTCCTGCATAGTCCACACTACATACAGTCAAAACCAGAAGTTTACATTAATTATTTTTTTTCACAAATTATTTCATTTTGGCTGTTAGTGAGTAGAAATAATATCAGTGATGCTAACTGTCTGAATGTAAATCAGACCAAGCCTCTTATGTTGTCAGACGGTGAGGGAACAAAAAACAGTTTACGACTCCATTTCAAGTCGTAAACTTCCCACAGTTCTGTCCAGGGAAACGTAATTTTTCCGACATGAATGTAGCATCGAATAAACACAAATAACCTGGATTTGGTCAGTCTAGCATGTCAGATTGTAAGTTGATGATCCAAACCATTTCTGACCATATTTTTTTAAAGGTTCTTCTCACTCAAATCAGTATAACAATAGTTTCTATTTTTGTCTGCTGACAAGCAGACTCCGTAGCTGACGGTGAAACAGAACTTAATTTTCATCAACTCAAATCTGTTTTTGATTTAGAACACTTAAAAGTGAATCTCAGCAAGAAACGTCATTTTAATGAAAAATGCACCTAGAACAGTTTTTTTTTTAAATAATGGTAACATGTTTACTAGACTGACATTTATAAAAGTCGCTTTTTGTGAATGTAAAGTTTAATTTAGAATCTATTTTCATTATTTGTTGTGATATTTTCTGTCCATGTAAACCAAATACACTACACTTCAAGCCTTATCCTCCTGAGATGTCTGGAGTGATGCAGCAATATACACTCTCAGTAAATCTTAAAAGCCAAGTAATAAAATAATAATAATAAAAAAGATCAATACATGTGCTGATGGAAGCTCTGTCATCTAAACTTGAGTCAATCCATCCAACAGAGGAACTTAAATCAGCTTTCATCAGAACTATTTGTGAACTGAAGTGGAAAAAGTGTGGCTCACATTTCAAATAAAAAGTTTCAGAACAAATTAAGACCAGAAATGTGATGCTGATGCTTGTGAGCTGTTCATTGTCTTTAGATTTAGATATTTTTAGCTGAAATTATATTTCAGTTACAACAGACTAACCAAAGGAAGATCAAACATTGGAATAAAGAGAAATACAGTTAAAAAGACATTACATACTGCTCTCTACCTGACAGACCAACGTATCTTTTACTCATCCTGGAAAATTGTCTCATGGAAATTAAAGCCCTTCTCTCTAGTTAGTCTGTGTATCAGCATCAAGATAAACCATCACACTAATATCAGAAGGGTTTGCGTTAGGACTTCCTCTTAATATTGGAATGTTGTCCCAACTTAATAATAACTTAAGCTAATTATGTAGACCTCATTAACTGCTTGTTTAATTCACAAGAACCTGTTGAAGATATTCAGGAGCTGCAGTTTGGATTTTCTAAATGTGTCCTCTCTAAATTACCCCTTTTTCACATCCTCTGTCTCTACCTTTGCATGACAATAAGTTCCTCTCTGCACATGTTAAACAAAATGCAGACAGGATTAGTGAATGACTTGGTGATTATTTCCAGCAGTGTACTGAAAGTGAAAGGTTCATTTCTTCCAGGAAAAGAAGATAAAAATGATGACATAAGGAAATGTTTCAAACAGCAATTGAATCCTAATCCTGTGTGAGTTCGTGCGTCCCCATAAATCCGTGTAGATGAAGTAACAATTAATTAGAATGACTGAATACGCTACATTTGTGACAGTCAGGATCAAAACACTCCCCTCCATTACATCAGAGCTTTGCAAATCAGTTTCTTCTAACATCTAGGGATATTTCTCCGCTGTGGCCCAACAGATTGTGTTGTGCACACAATGACCATATAGCAGGAAAGCAAAATTGTCATAATCTGCATGCAAAACTGCAATCCAGGAGAAAAATATAAAACAATACAGCACAGCTTTGAATTATTTCACAGCAATAAACCATTTGTTTCCCTGTTTATAGTTTCTGCCCGTAAACAATCAACCTGACAACACTTCCCATCAGAACTGGCTTTGAAACTAAGACTTAATGACCACAAATTATTTGCAATCCATTTATTTTACTCAGACTGCAGCTGGAAGCATTTTCTTTTCAGCGGTAAAGTCGAGCCAGACATTTATACGGGGTTACATGGAGACAACTTTATACGGGGTTACATGGAGACGACTGATCTTCAGGCGCCCACTCACCACTTCAGTGGAGGTTTCTGTGTGCTCTGCAGCCACATGCTCCTGCAGGGAGATCTCTGTGTAGCCCATCCTGCCGCAGTAGGGACAGGTGAAGGCCTGAGGCTGCTCCACCGAGAACGCCTCTCCGCCATAGTACAGGTCTGAAACAAAGACAAACTGCTTTCAGCTCTGGTATGTACACAAGCATTCCAGAGGGGAAAAAAAAACCAATCTGTGATTCTAATAAAGTTATTAAATAATATCTTCAGATTGTCATTTCATAGACCCGTTGTTAACGATGACGCCCTGCACCCTTTAGAGATGTTTTTGCTTCTACCTTCTGGAATCAAATAATTAGGTCACTAGCAGCACTTGACCGCATGCTGAGGCAATAATTCAATTACTTGATTCAGACGTGTAGAGTTAGGAATGCATCTAAGAGTTACATGACAGACTGGAGCTCGAGACCCCCGGTAGACGATACGACAAATGCAATCCTGCACATCAAGTTAAAATGTCATTTAAACCACACATTTGTTTCTAAAGCTTCTTACATCAATCATTCTGATTACTTACTTAATTCTTAACATCTGAATGAAAGTGGAGTCAGGTAACAAATTAAATAAAAAAGTCAGGTAACACAGTAACGAATATTACTGGGTGATAAATTGTCAAGCAAGGAAGGATAGACAGACTAACTGATGGATCCATGGAAGGATGGACGACCAAACAGACAGAAGGACAAACAGATGGCTGAACAGATAGAGGGAAGGACAAACATACAGATGAATGAACAGACAGCTGGATGGACAGACACACATGGATGAGCGGGTAAAAGGATAGATGGATGTCAGTTTGCTTTTTAAGCAGCAATGTCAGCACCACCGCAGCACTAAGGGTTCTGCTGTTCACAAAGTTTTCCAAAAATGCTCAAGTTTTTCAGGGTCGCCTGCATTTATAGCAAAAATGTAAAAATGCAGTATAAGAACTCCAAGACCCAATTGCTTAAACAACGAATACTGTAGTCCAGTGTTTTAGATAAGCAGGTCGACAGTTTAACCTGATCACATCTTTCCTGTGCCTGCAGTAGTGATGAGGATGGTACTAATAGCAAAAAAAAATCAATAAAGATAAACACTGAACGTAATGAAACTTAGCAAAAGGGAGAAAATAGACTAAATCCAACTGAAAGAATCTCACAACCTTTATATTGAGACAATCTTCATTTTCACAAGGAAGTAGCAAGTCAGATGAGAGCACACATATTAATAAAAATAAGCAAAGCATTAAGGAATTTTATAACAGTTTACATGGCATTTATACTATTCCATTAATACCTCCACATCTGAATGATGTATCATTACGGTCATGAAAACAGGTGGAAACAATACTTCTACCCTACTATGAGTTTTTGGTCTAAAACATCCAGGATTCAAAAGCCTGAGTAACATTTGTCAATGAAAGGGTAGATCGCTATTGTTTGAATGTTAAACTAAAGATTTCATGTAGCAGATGACAAAATAGTAACCATGTCCAAAACAGTATCAAAAGTCTGTTGCAATCATGGTAAAAAGATCTGGCTGGACCAACTCTTTTTGGGAATTTAAGATAATTAGTTTAAAGGGAAAAAAGTCTGGAAATAAAAATATTTTTCCATACTTCTGCTTTCCTTTTCCACACAGACATGGAAAATACTAAAACAAAAATTAAAAAATGTTTTTTTAAGACTGGCTAGGAACGACAAGTACTGCAAGTTCATTTGGAAACTAAAGCCTCTCAATTTAAAATATGTAAAAAAAAAAAAAAAAAAATTACACATTATAAGATTCAATCAAGTCTGATCTATGCAAAATATCAAGCCGCCAGGTTTCAATTATTTATGACATGGTGTTCAAAACCAGAGAAAAAAAAGCAAAAATAACTACAACTGCACCGACATGAATACTTTAATTAATTAACAAACTGCATCTTTATTCAGTTCTGTTTACAGAAACAGAACTACAAATGAATATGAACGTCGTATTCCTAAGAGACTTCACTAGCAAATAACTTCAAATTAAAAATACAGATGAGTCATGCTGCCAAAATGTAACATGTTATACACATTTTCAAAATGTGCCTCATGTTAACTTTAGCTTTACGTACCGAAGTCAACTCTTGTTAATATACACTGCATGGGATGTTCTGTGGTGTGTCTGGTCGTGGTTGCACCGCTTTCGTAGCATGATGCACACAGGTCATAGTCGTAGCAAATTAAACACTTGTACCGTCGACCTCTGAAGTTGCCCTTTAAACACGCGTCGCAGCTCACACCTGAAGGAGAACACATGCAACACAACCACAAAAGTTCAACAATATGAATGACCATATCAGACTGTTACAGCAGACATTTACAATAAATATATTATCTAATGCAAGAAAAAAAAATCTTTTGTTTTTACGTAGAAAAAGAGGAAAGTTTCACAAGCTGAATTATAATTCACAAAATTAACAAACGCTGACCAACTGATGCTTAAACATAACATATTTAAACCAAACAGCTATTTACTGAATATTTATATAACTATTATATTATTGGAAGAAATTCTGAGATTCAAGGTGAACACAGAGATAACTAGAATCATCATTCGTATATTTTTTACTTTCATTTGTAACAACATAACTAAAGCATATTGTTGTGGTTCTGGTCTACCAAAACCCTGTTTGTACTTAAAGAAGAGAAGACATTGGTGAGGGATATAGAACTAAACTTTTATCACAATATTTGTTGGTTCTAGTATGATTATGATAAAAACAAACAATCTATTGCCTAAAAAAATTTTTAAAAAGTAACTATTCCTGTGACTATATGTCAGAATTATCAAGCCCCACAAGCACATATTCTGTGCTATGAAACCATCCCAAGTACAATGCTCAGTCTGGCTGTGATTTAAAGAAAATCCCATTTCAAAAATGAGCCATAATCTTTACTTTAAAAAATAACTTAATCAGTGTCATTCACACTTTGGGATTTGAAATCAATTATCTAATGCCATGCAATTAAATCACAAACAAAACTTGGTAGTGCCACCAACAAACTCAGAAGCTACAACATCTTATGCAAAATAAAGCAAATAGTCTAAATTTAAAGGACCCATTTAAAAATCTCACCTCCGATTTGTTTGTTTCGGCAGCTGAGATCTCTAAATTCAATTATCTCAGAGAAAAAGTTAAAGGGAATTAAATCTGGGAACACAAATACTTTTCCGTGTTCTGCTTTCCAAACAAACTGCCTCTTAATCCAGCAAACATTTTAATCACAGTCAATACGCGTTTCTTAAATTCAGGACAACTCCTCAACTGTCTCAGATATATAACTTGACCACAACTGACAGCAAAGTTCACAGCAACAACACAAACATGGAAACAGAGGCCGCCCAGCACCGAACTAACCTTTGCAACTAACCAGCTACCGTTGGGCAAAATGTTAACTGACAAGCCGGCGCAATGTTCCTGAATAAACTTTGTAGTAATATCGCGGTTAATACATCCGTTTACATTTTATTCGAGTAAACAACTCCAAGCCAAACAAGGTTGGTGACAAGGACGAGGTGATTGTTAGTTTGCAGTTCGTTAGCTAACGAAGCTGAGATCTACAGGCCAACTTTCACCAGGAACGAAGCTAAAGCAGCTAACAGGAATAATTTCCAAGCTTCCACTCCTCCAACGCCATCTGGGATCCGCTGTCCTCTAATGTTGCCTATTTTCGGCACTCCCCTTGCTCCTCAACGATCACCTACATCACCACATAGCATAGCTGGCATGCTAAGTTAGCCCTCCGCTTCTCCAACTAGCCTCTTCCGCCTATGTGACAGCGCTGACTAAAGTGGAATTATGAACATTTTCTCAAAGTAACTGCAAACAGATGAGCCGTTATATTAAATATATATTTTAAGACCGGCAAAATTGGTTGTTAACGATTTAGCGCACACACGCTGCTAACAGTAGCTAACGTTAGCTAAGACGAGCTGCAAATAGAGAATCTGTCCGCTAGCAGGAGTTAGCCGACGGTGCACTGTGTCAACGTTTATATTACAATTTGCGGGGTGCCCTCCGGTCTGTGCTAAAATTAGGTCTTACCTTCATGACGGGACATCCTACGAACACTGACTCAGCCCCCTATTTGGGCTCCCGTGGCTTGCAATACACAATAATATGAGAGAAGAGAAGAGAAGCCGGGGCTAGTGCCTGTCCCTGGCCTCTTCCCTCATGAAGGATCCGGTTTGGCTTCACTGCTCCCCTCCGCCTCCTGCTGTGTCACCGGCCAACTGGTTTGGCCACATGGGGGCGCTGCTGTCTTACATTTGGTGCCACAGTTGCCATGGCTGATGTAAACTGAAGAGACAATTTTCTAGATGTCTGATTGCACTATTAAAGTGTGCAAGCTTTCGTATATTTTTTAAAAATACGTAGAGATTAATAAAATTTCAAGCTTATATATTTAAATAAATACACACGAAACACATATAAAATAAAAAAGACACTTCATTAGAGTCTAAATGTATCCATATTATCAGATTTGATCATTTGAGTAGCATTTGTAGAAGGGAATCCCAGTCAGGCCTCTCAACGGCAAGACTCTTTAGGTGATCAGATGCTCAGATGCCCAACCACCTCAGTCTTATCCAACACCTTTGAATGCAGGCTAAAGCTGATAGCAGCGAAACAGTCTGAATTCTGCTTGGATATCGGAGAGTTTCTAATCTTCAAGGGCTAAGCCTGTAGAGCACGTGTCAAACTCAAGGCCAAGGGGCCAAATCCATACATTTTTATGTGGCTCTCTAGATTCTAGTTAGTAGAATCTAGTAGAACACCTAGATAGATTACAAGATTGCAGTTGTGTGCTTAAATGTTTTTTCATTAATCAAATCAAAGCCCAGTGTTTCTGTATATTGTCAAATTACATCAGTGTGAAAAGATGTTTGCTATTATTTGATTAATAGCGAAGACAGTACATAGCTGTCTTTGCATTGAATGCAAAGACAGCTATTTAGTAGTGTTTTAACAGTTTGTTATAGGGTAGTTAATGGGTAGGTTTAGTAATATATCCTGTTACAACCGGCCTATGAAAATGAGTTAGTCGCCCCTGCTGTGGAGGCATTCTGATCACACACCCACACCCCATCAGGATGCACCTTTGATGAGTAGCTCTACTCTGAGCTCTGCATGAATAGCACAGCGCCTCACCCTGTCCTATATCCTCTGTTTACGTTCAGATGAAGAAAAACACAAATAAATTGTAGGTAAAAGTAGCCGGTTCATTCCAAAGATGACACATATGTTTTTGATTACAGTTTTATGATTATGGACGGAATACTGCTGGAAATCCCAGAAAGATAATGAGGAGAACATGTAAACATCGAGCAAAGGTTCCATACCTCATATGCAAACCAGGCGCTATACTCAGGTGAGGCAGCGGTCTTTTCCATCACACCAACCAGTCGCCTAGGGAAGTATTTCCATTAAATAAAACTACTCAACAGTAGTTGAGTCTTGTCTTGTTTGTTTGCTACAGTGTCATTATCTCCTTGTACTTGATCACCTGCTTTAGCTGAAAACATCACGGTCATCTTTAAGCATCACAATTGGAAACCTATAATTTAGTTCAGTTTAGAAATTTCAGAAACAAGTAGAGTACCATCTCTTCTAAAAGTGTCTGCAGATGCTGCAAACTTTGCTCTAATTTGATATTTCATTGCTGCAGTTTTTAACAAAGGCTTTAAGGATGAATTAAAGCTCTACCTGACACCTGAAAAATGTTTAAACAGGATTTTTCTGCTGTCCTCGACAACCTCAGCTCTGTGTGATTATTTA
Organism: Xiphophorus couchianus; assembly: GCF_001444195.1. NCBI lineage: Eukaryota > Metazoa > Chordata > Actinopteri > Cyprinodontiformes > Poeciliidae > Xiphophorus > Xiphophorus couchianus. The sequence continues at coordinate 8,859,508 of NC_040239.1, forward strand.
AGTTTCGTGCAGTGGTTCCTTGCCGCACAGACCTCACAGAACAAACTGAGGACAGGTCGGCACGTTGCAGAACCGAACTGGCTCCCAGACCGAGACCTGAAATCTTGCTGAGTGGACGGAAAGAATAACATGAGCCTTTCACTGAAGGCTTCTTTAGCTGTCAAGGTAACCATGAATGCCAGTTTCTGACATCAGACATGTTCTGAGAAGTACATGTAGCTCTTTCTGGAGAAGTATCATTGGTTTACTTTGGTGTCGTTGTCATGCTCAAATGAAAAACATAAATATAAGGCCAGGACTTTCTGGAAAACTTACTGTTTGTTAGTCTTACTCTGGAATAAGTTATTTCCAGAAAACACACCAAACAAACTTAATGTTTTTTATTATTGCTGCAACATATTTTTCAGAATCTTAATGACTATTTCTAAAGTGACAGTTGCAAAGCTGTTCATTGTTCTGCAGCTTGAAACAGAGTAAAAGAAAATGTCAGCTATATTTGCAGAATGTTTTTTTACTCTCACTTCAAGAAATAAGATGTTTGATGGATGTTTTTTTTTCAGTGTGTGGATTTAATCTTATAATTTAAGATTAGACTAAACATGCCTCTCAGACAGAATCTTGTGAAGAAATTAAGGATTTAGAAGATGAAATAACAGCAGTTTCAATTTTAGGATCCGACCTGTTTAAAGTTATTTGGCTAGACATATAAAAGTATAAGTTATTTCCAGAAAACACACCAAACTATATAAAATTCAATGCTAAGGCACCGCCCGTCTCTCGCTCTCATTTATTAACTGTTTTATTAGAATCCTGGCCTCTGTATGGGCGGGCAGACATGATTGAATGCACTTACTACTATTTTCCTCTTTTCAGAGATATTACAAGCTCCAGGGAAGAATATAAAAAAATGCACATAATTTCAGGCAGTAATAATTACACTATTACTGCCTGATAGTAATAGTGTAATCAGATTTATTCTGATTACTCCTTCCCAACTGAGCCTGAAGAAGTCCAATCCAAAACATTTCCCAGCGTTTCGAAATTCTGAGTGACATCAGGTAAATTATTTATACACTAGAGAGGGTACATGGCTTGGACGTCTCCGCTTGAACTCCAGTGACCTCCTCAGACGCTATCGTGAATCTTTATAAGCACACAGTTATTAATAGGTAAGGGGCTAAAAATAGAAGAGATTATTTTCAAACATTCCTGTGTCCCTGTCCTCATTTTTTAAAATACATTTAGGACATTGAGATTTTTTTCCTATTCTTTTTTTTTTTCTCCTTTTAACGAATCTTTGACAAAGAACATGTCAAATTAAATTAGAGGGACTAACCTTTTGTTTGTAACGGTAATTATTGTCAGTATGTGAAACATGAACACACTTCAGGACATGACGTCTTGTTCAGCTCAGCTTTTGTCGTTGAAGGTTAGAGACTATAATTAGTTTATGCAGAACTAGATCTGTGTCATATGTGTGTTTCATTTTAACAAAATGTCTCTGCTAACTTTTATAGAAAAATGATTCACAGATGGGCTAATCGGTTCTGATCAATGCTCGGCAAACTTTCTGGACATGTTTACATTTTTTTCTGTGGATGTTTGCTGCTTTAATCTTTTGACATACTGTCCCCTTTGTGTGCTTACAAAGAATAAAAAATTTGACAAATTTAGGGAAAAACAAGAAGTGAGGTCCTGCAACAACCTGAAAAATGCATCATGTATCATCTACTCATCTGCATCTTGTTTATCAAACCTGTTGCTGCTTCAAACTAGGTCATTGTTTGACATTTTCACTGATTTAACTAAAATAACAGAAACAAATTGTGTCTTGAAGGCTGTTAATATACAACCAATTAATCAGAAAGTAAATTGTGAGTCAAGTGTTAACATAAAGTAACTATGACTATGATGAATCTATGACTTTTAGGAACTTTTTTAGCTCTACTGACAACATTTAATTGAGAATTCTGTTGACGAACGTGAAATTATTGAGGGCAACTTTCACAACAAGAAAATTGTTTCTTTAATGTGTCCTGCACAAGGGTTAAAATTTGCAGAACACACAAATGATAATTTAGATTTTTTTCACCACATTTTTATAAAACAAAAATTGAAATAAAAAATAAATCATGGCAGTTTTATCTGTTATGTGCAAAGTTGAAGTCTTGCATGTCATTTTTCCACTTCACTTTGCCTTTCCATACAAATAAAGTCAGGTCTGCTTCAGAATTGTTGCCGTTTTTCATTTTTTCATTAGTTTGCAAAAATCACCATTTTCATCTGAGTTTTAACCATTTGTTATCCATGTTTGTTCAGTTTTTATCTCACTTGTATTTTGAGGGGTAAACCCCCTGTTGCCAAAGCAATGATGGAAAATAAGAAACATTCTAACGCATATTCATGTGTTAGAATGGCATAGTCAAAGCTCAGACCTGAATGTAACTGATGTGCAGACATTTTAATTTTTTTAATATATGATGTTGCAAAGATGTTTGGCGGCACCTTTGCAACAACAAGTTGCAAAGATGATTTCTTTTTATTAGTGTTATTGAAAATCTTTGTGTTTTCCTGCAGCTTCACAGTCATGTGCTACCCTACCTCGGGACTATGATCTCTAATCCCTAACAAAACATATTTTACTTGTGTGGTTGTAATGTGTAGAACAGGAACCAGGTACCAAGGGGGGCTGCTGCAGTGGCAGATCCCACTTCCTTTTGGTAGGCCCTGATGTATGAACACACAAACACTGACTGTATTGTAGACCCCCTTGCGTGAGTGGGCCCATTCTTTGCCTCCTGCATTGAAACTGGTCTGCGCGCTAAGCTGGTGGTTTGGCTGCGTGCCAAGAATAGGGGAAAGATGCTTTCAGTGTGTGTATGGGTAGGGGTCTCCATCCCCCACACAACACGGCCTTTTAAATATATTCCACGGTGGTGGATTGTTTCCATTCCATGACGCGGCTCAGAATATTCTCAGCTTTTATCACCACAAGGAAACAAACTCACTGCGTTTTCCCTCCTGCTTTCCAGTTTGTTTCTGCCGTCTACTGTTTGTGGTTGATCCCCGGGAGCATCAAACGGCTGCAGGGTATCTGACAAGCCATGCCATCGGGGCATGCGTCACCACGAAAACGTGAGGAACTACTACTCTTACTCCATTCAAGAGACGCCACGCCCTTCAGCGTAAACAATCGGGGGTTTGACCAATAAGATCCACGATAGATCAGCCGATGATCAGATGACTTACAACCAGAACGTATTTAAAACTGAAAAGGGGACGCGTTCAGCCGGTAGATTCAAGTAGTTGTAGAGCCGAGCATCCAAAAAGAGGACGCGCCGGTTCTCTGTCCCTTTGTCACTGGATCAACATTCACTGCTTTACCTCAAGGCGCAACAACAACAAAAAAAACCCCACCCAAAACATTTTAGACTCGCTTACACCCTTTTAAGTGTTGCTCCTCTCCTCTGTGATTGAGAAATGAATCTCAACATATTTTTACTATGGACTTTTCTACAGTATGTGTCGTCCGCTTTAGGGGAAAACAGTGTTCTTGAAGGTAAGCGCTCCAAGTCTATTCATTCATTTCTTTGTCTGCTTTTTAATGGCATTGCTTGGTTCTAACGTAGCTGACAAGAATCTTTAGAAATGTCTTCATAAATGTACAGTTCCCACCTTGAATGGGATAAATGTTAACCATCCAGAATAAGCGACCCAAAGCAGAAAAGCGGGATGGATTTCATGAGCCGTGACTGCGACGTGTCCTTTTTTTAGAATCTTGAAGGGAGGTTCTCTCCACGCCACGTCTCTTCTCCCACCTCTTGTCTGTTTAAACCATTTAGACATGTGTTCCGCTGAATCCGCGTTTTACTACGGACCACTCGGCTGAAGTCATTCTGGTCACTGTGCCCAATTAAAGGGCGTTTATGTTGAATAATTGTAGTGATGGTCTCTCCGCGGCAAGCTTCTGTGGGGGCTTGTAATTAAAATCGGCTCGACCAGTCAATTAAGCGCTGAATTAAATTAGATCTCCTGCGTCTGGATGAGGTGAAAACAAGTTTTATTTGACTCGGTTCTGGTTGGTTAGAGAGAATATTTGCACCGGAGCAGCAGGGTTATTTCAGAAATGTGGCATTCAAGTCTGAACGCATCGTGTGAAATGCCGTAATTACGAGCTGCAGCTGTGTGAGAGGGAGTGAAGGTGCCCATGCAGGTTTGCGCTCCTTTGTGCAGCATCAGCCGGTCGGTTTCAAGTGAAAAAGTTTAGACCCTGAATAGGCTTTAGTTTAATGCTTACGAGATTAATCCTTTTGGAAGTCACATGATCCAAATCCGTCTTTTTTTCACATTTTCTAATACCAACTTTTTGACGGTGTTTTTTTTTTTTTTTTCTTTTTAAACGTTTTGTATCAATTTTTGTATTTTTGGTTCAGTGATGTACAAGCCAATTCACAACAAATGGCAGGCAGTGGCTTTTCAAGCCATCTCATCCACAGTATATAAATAAATGCAATAAGTACTATTGCAATGGATTAAAATTTAATTTAATTTAGTGCTACCAAGGCAGTTGCATCCAGTCGACCTTGTAGCAATTCAGCATGCAGGTGGTGATTCTGGAATAGAACGACTCTTTAACATTCACTTTAAACTGAGTAGCACACATATGACACTTGCTGTTCTAGGAGCACTTTTGATATTTGTGGCTGTTGCCATTATTTAGTTTCTGATGGAGCATTTAAATTAAACTACCACTTGATCCTTTCCAATGTATTTAATTAGATTTCTTCTCACCAGATGAAGACAAGGGGTCTGAATCGACAGACGAGGAGGCTGTCCATGGCAGGATTAAGTACAACATGAGGAAAAGTTTAGACCTGGACCAAGAAGGGTGCTACCTGCAAACTGGCAAGAAGGCCTGTTTGGAAGAATGTGGCTTCAACTCTACAGCCAAGACCATCTTCATCATCCATGGCTGGACGGTAAACGCCTGCATTATGTTAATCTAGTTTTAAAGTCCACCTCAAAGATTAAAAGGAAATTAAATTCCCAATCTGCCTTGGTTCTAATTCTGTTCATGTCCTTTCAGATGAGCGGCATATTTGAAACCTGGATGGATAAACTCGTCTCTGCAGTGATGCAGCGTGAAAACAAAGCCAATGTGGTGGTTGTTGACTGGATACCTTTGGCTCAGCAGCTCTACCCTGACGCAGTCAACCACACACTTGCTGTTGGGGTCAACATTGCCAAAATGCTCGACTGGCTACAGGTGTGTGACATAACCTCCGAAAAGACTTCCTCTTAAAAATCACAGTTTTAATGAAAACTACTCAAACACTGGCAAAGTATATACTCATGAACCACAAGGTTTGAGAAAACATTTAAGTTTCCCTTTTTCAGTGAGCCACAAGGCTTTGCATATACTGGCAAAAGCATTGAAAGGATTAGTCATAGATTTATTTTGTATTTTATTTAATTTTTTTTGCAGAAACTGGCAATGAAATTGATAACACTTGGTTGCATGCACATATTCCAGTGACGTCTCAAACACCCCATTACTGTATAGTTTTAAAAAGTTTCCATGTTCAGATCGTAACTGGTTCAGCAGCACTACAGACTTGCCTCTTTGACTGTAAAACAGATGATTGATCTACTTTATGGCAGCTGTTAATAGAATTGCTCTTTTTTTTCTGTGTACACAGGAGGAACATAAACTCCCTCTGGAGAATGTTCATCTAATTGGATACAGTTTAGGTGCTCATGTAGCTGGTTTTGCAGGAACATATGTAAAAGGGACTCTTGGTAGAATCACTGGTAAGATGAATGCATTTAAGCCCTTTTAAATAAACTTTGCTTAGGAAATGTAAGATTCTGTTTGCTTACCACTCTGGGTTTCTTGTAGGTCTGGACCCAGCAGGGCCCATGTTTGAGGGTGTGGAGGAGGAGAAACGCCTGTCGCCTGATGATGCCGATTTTGTGGATGTTCTGCACACGTACACTCGGGAGGCTTTAGGTGTGAGCATTGGGATCCAGCAGCCAATTGGCGACATTGACATCTATCCAAATGGTGGTGACGTGCAGCCTGGCTGTGCGCTCGGTGAGATGTTGGCAGCTGCAGGAAGTGAGTCCTTAAAGACGGTGCATCGTGACCTTTTTTCATTTTAAGACCTAAACTAATGGGTGTTCTAATTTCCTAAATGTTGTGCCTAATTTCTGTTTTCTCCAGACTTTATGGAGGTGATGAAGTGTGAACATGAGCGAGCCGTGCACTTGTTTGTGGACTCCCTGATGAACAAGGAGCATATGAGCTACGCCTACCAATGCACCGGGCCAGATCGATTCAAGAAGGGGGTCTGCCTCAGTTGCCGCAAAAACCGCTGCAACAACATTGGCTACAATGCCAGAAAGATGCGCAAGAGACGCAACAGTAAGATGTACCTGAAGACCAGAGCCAACACTCCTTTTGGAGGTAAGAAAACGGAAGTGACCTGTAAATTTACTATGGCTTTATCTTGTACTCTGTATGTAGTAAGTGATAAGCAACTCTGCCATAAACCAGAGGAGGTCCTGTGACATGTAAATTGCTACTGTATACACGTTTCTGACTAAACATTAACTGTTTTCTCTTGAAGGATACCACTATCAAATGAAGATGCATGTGTTCAACAGGAAGCAGTTTGATAATGCAGATCCAACATTTTATGTGAAGCTGTACGGTGGTCATAATGACACAGGAAACATCTTTGTTGTGTAAGTTCAAAATCTAGCCTGAAAAGCCAGTCTTGCTGGAATGTTTTTACATGACCATGCCTGAAGCTTCTTGGTTGAGCTATGTCAAAGCAGCTACCTGCTTGGATCTCTTGGAAACCTGCTAAAAGCCATATAGTGTAAATTTGAGTTGGATCTGGTTGCTTCTGGCTCTAAAAGTTGCATGTAACTAATTTTTGCTTGCCTGATCTTTGCTGTTCCTTAGTCTTTAGATGCTTTAGTAGATTTCCTGACGATCCCCAATGTCTCTTTTGCAGCCATGCTGATCCTATTGGCCTGAACTTCACCAACACTTTCTTGGTGTTCACTGAAGAGAACATTGGTGATCTGCTGAAGATCCGTCTGAGCTGGGAGGGGGACTCTGAATCCTTGAGCTCTGTCTTCAAATACATCAAGAACTCTTTCTGGAACTGGAACGCCAAGACTGCCAAGCCTGTGCTGGAAATCCGACGGATTCGTGTGAAAGCTGGAGAATCTCAGAAAAAGTAAGCAGCATTGGAAATGGCAAGGTTGTCGAGAGCTGGTCTCTGATGCACTACAATTGCATTTATTGCCAAATTACCATCTCGGTGTGTAAAAGTTCTCTAGAGGCCTTGGTGACGGTTTGTTTTGGCTCTCGATGTCTAAACCATGCTGGGCCTTGATCTGAAATTGGATCTTTTCTATGGAGATCTAGGGCCTCATGCATAAAGCGTGCGTGCGCGCAAAAAATGTGCAGCGCCATATTTTACGCACAAGTCGGCATGTATAAAAATTAACTTTGCGTCAAAGCTTGCGTAAATATACTCACTTTTTTGCTGGCGTGAAAATGTGCGACAGCCATGCAAACTTTCTGTGGAAAGTTTGCACTCACCTAAATACACTGAAATCTGATTACATTCGGTGTTATTTAGACCAAGAAGCATCAAACTTGATGTTTTTCATGATTTTAATATTTTATTGTTTAAACGATGAAACTGAACCGCATTTATCCTTAGACAATAAGCTAACACACACACAAAATGCATAAAATAAATGTATGTGAAAACCTCGCTCGAATGTAAATAGTACTTTTTCTCAGTTTTTTGTCTCATGAAGTGCATGAAATGCTTCTATGGGGTAATTTCATTCTCACTAAAAGAAGAAATCGGGGTTGGATCAGCAGATTAACTCAAACCTGCTGATTAAAAATAATCAACAGGTTTGATTATGGACATAAAGCATTCTACTATTTAGAACAAAATGTCCACATTCCCCACTCAAAGGATTCTCCGACGCGCTGTCTGACTTTAAATCCCGGCTGAACGTGCTACTGTTCAGACGTTTGCAGGATCTCCTTTTCTTTTAATTTTTTTTATTTTAATTTGGATTTTTTTTTCTTTAAAATGTATTTTTGTGAGGTGACATGTATTTAGGGGTGGCGACAGGGCGGACCAGCAGCTGCGCTCTATTTTCCGCAAATTAGGATTTATAAAGGAAAGGTGCACGGCCACATGCATGCGCACGGCTTTATGCATCCGATTTTTTTTTTTTTTTTGTGCACCGCACTTTTCTAAATTTTTCCATACGCAACGTTTTAGTGTGAAAGCTGCGCACTCTTTTATGCATGAGACCCCAGGCATGTTGAGAGGGCACTGCAATAAAGTTCTTCTGTTTGTTGCAGGTTTACCTTCTGTGCACAAGACCCTTCAAAAACTGAGATCTCTCCAGGAGAGTCGATAACCTTCGTTAAATGTCGTGACGGCTGGGAAGTTAAACCTAGAAAACGGTACCCAACTTGATTTTTACAGATTTTTGTCCACTTAAATTTTTTTTTTCCATGTCTAATTCTGAATCTCCTTAAAGGTTACCAATGTAAGAAGTTGAGGCTTCAAATGACCGATGCACAGTCACCACGGGGAGCCCCAGTGTGGTTCAGAGAAGAGGAGAATCTTATCACTTCTGCACTTTTGTTGGATTTGTTGGTGCACTGGAGAAGGAGACTTCAGATCTTGAAGATTTCTTGGAATGAAGACTGTGGGGGTCTTGTCTACCAGAAAGCTGGGAAATGGTGCACTGGGTCGTAGCCTTGGATTTCCTGTCTGTGTTGAGACTGCTGGGAAAGTCGAGGAACGTTACTCTTGTGTGGATTGGTGAAGTAGAGCTTCGTGCCAGGAAATGCCAGCCATTGTAGTACATACTGTAAATTTTTTAAAAATATTTTATTTATTAAAAAATAAAGCACTGCAAGACCAACATAACTTATCAGCACATCCCATAATGATGCATGTTTAATTCTTCCAGATGCAGTATTTGTCTGACCAAGAACTGCTGAGAGATTATTGATGCACTGTATTTTGACCCGTTAAATACAACTTAGTGTTACAAAGTGTCATTTTTGGGGTGTGTGTAAATAGTGTAAATATTTTTGCAAAATAAAATCAGTCATTTGTAGAAACTTTTTCTTGTCATTTTTTCCCCCCTTTTAACTGGAGGTTGATATTCTGTCAGTTCTTGTACAGCAACTCTAATGGCGACTGAGATTTGCAATAGACTACATTAAATTTGGATGTTTTTGAAATGGCATTTGACCTCTGAGTAAGGGTTAAACTAGTTTATCTGAATCTAGACTCCACGATATTTTGGGGGAACCAGATCCATAAATGTATGGGGAAAGAGTTGAGTGGTGCTTGAACTGGCATTAAATGTTGAGTAAACTGGATTGATGGGATAGCAAGAGAAGTGAGAAACATGAACTGAGTTTCTGATTACTTATCAGAATTGACTTATCTTGGCTCAAGTGTAAGCCCCTCTTTTGCATGGGGTTGTCCACTGGACAAGGAAAACTTGGGCAAGGTGTAGTTTTAAAGATTTAATTCTGTTTGAACATTTTTTACTTATCCTCTCCCTAAGGAATGCAGTCTGAACTATATTGGATCTACAGAAAAGTGGGGTAATGTAAACTTAAAAGTGGAAAAGTTTAATTGCCTTAAAAACAGGAAGAGTAACCTCATCTTCAAAATATTGATGAAGGTATTTTGATGGTGATCCTCACCTTCATCAAAATATTGATGAAGGTGAGGTTGAGGAGTGGGGTGATTTGTGACAAAAACTGTAAAAATCTGATTTAATAAACATTATTCCACTAGTGAACAATATGATTAGCGATGTTTCCTCAAAGCAAGAATGCTTTCGGTTCAAATCCTGACTGGCTCTTTCGTCATAGAGTTTGCACGTTTACTTGCGTCTGACTTCTTCCATTTTAGGTTGTTTCTCCAAACAGCCTTAGGTGTGTGTGTGTGTGTGTGTGCATAGTTGTGTGTCTCTGTAATGCCTCATAATGGACTAGAAACCTGTCCAGGTCGTACCCCACCTCTCGCCCAATGCTGCTGGAGATTAGGTACCAACACACTTCAACCATGTAAAAATATATGGGTGGATGGTAACCAATATGAACAACATTTAATATTAGTTCCTTAATGGGACAGCTAAGGTCCAATGGCTTGGAGAAGAAGTTGGATTAAATATTTACATTTTACTCATAGTTAGCATCTGGACAGCTTCAAATCTGCACTAACATGCAGGAATGAGACAAAAGTTGGGGTTCAATAGTTTGAAGTCATTATATGCTGAAAAGTGCTTCCAAAGATGTTACTCATTTGTGTGTCTTGATCTGTTTTCATTTTGCCTGAATAACTGATCAAACTGACTTTGCCTCAGGCTAAACTCAGTTTAAATTGGCAAAAGTTCATTCACCTCAACATAGGAATGTTGCAACGGCTCATTAATAATTTGAACTCTTTCACAAAAGAGTCTTTTTAGCAGAGTTTTTCACTGATTCGGTAAACAGACGGTGGTTTATCAGTTGCAGTTCCATCAGGCCTCTGTCTCCCATGTCATGTCTAGAATGTCTGTTTATGTGTTCTTTGCACAGGTTGTACTGAAATGTAAATTGCCCCTGTGACCAACAAAGTATTTTCAGTTCAATTCAATATAAACTAAGACCTGTGCATCCAGTTCTGTTTTGACTGTAACTCAAAATATTGAATTTCAAACAATATATTTTGCTGGATGCAGTGGTTAAATTTTAATATCTATGATTTTCTCTTAAATTTAATTAGAATCAGCTGTATCAGCTTTTTTTTGCCAGGAATTTGTTTTCAGTTTCGCTTTTCTTTCTTTTTTCTTCCTTAGATAAAAAGAAACAAGATTGGTGAAATAGTTCTTCTTCCTTATGCTGTGTCTTGTCATGCACTGAAATCCCAAAGTATTAGTAACACAGCAAGAATGTTTTCATGTATACCACACATAATTAAGAAATTACATTTATTCAGACTATTGTGTTTCCTGCCTGTTTCTGGCTGTGATTATACTCATGAATTTGCCTTATTTCTGGAAACTGATGACTTATTCCACAGAGAAAGAGACTCAACAATCTCTGCAGGAGGTTGATAAGTCTGGCTAAGTAGGAAGGCTGTGTTCCCCCCTCGCCATAGCATCAATTTGCTTTGGTAACTCACTTCTCTGTTATCATTTAGAGTAGGAGTATATTAGTTTGCTTAATGTCATCAGTTTCATGTAAAGATAACAGTATGTGTCAGTCAGTGTCTGGCTTTTCAAGGGAGTTTCCAGTTTCCAGGGATCAGACCTTGGAAGAACCACAGTTCTAAAATTATTGTGTAATTTAACTGATAAAACTTTAACATGTATCAACCAGCTTTCACTGATATTTTAGCCTCTTCTTCTTTGCAAAGCAGCAAAAGCATAAACACTGTGAATATCAGTTTTTCAGTCTTCCTAGACATTCTTAATTAGATCTAGGTCTGGATTTGACGGGGACATTTTAACACATGATGTACATTTTTTGAAACAGTACTGAAGGGTTAACCTCCATCATAGTTTCAAGTGTTTGGTAAGCACTTATAGGTTCTCTTTGAGTAGTTGTCTGTATTTAGCTCTGTCCATCTTCCCTTCCTCCCATTGAAGAAAGAGCATGATCCCCACAGCATCATGCTGCCACAACCAGGATTTGCTGAGTGGATGGTTTTCAGATTGACATACAGTCCCACACCTAGTGCCTTCATGTAGACTAAAAGGTTTCATTTTGATTCAATCTGTCCTTCTATTGCTTTTGCTTTGAAGCTTTATAGCCTAGCTCTGATTTTTAAAAAAAATAAATGACCATTAAAATGCTTTGAAGTTTGCAATCATAATGCAGCAAAATATCTAAAAGTTTGATGGGGTGTGAATACTTTTGCAAGACATTGTACATATGAATTGTGCTTAAAACATAATGAAAGCAAATTAATTCAGGCACCTCTTCCATGATGTGGTGAATTTTAAGGAAAACTTTGAATCTGAGTGTCTTTGAGCTTTACTCCAGACATCAGATTTCAAGGGGTCCTAGACTTATTTTGGCCATTTTCCAAATAATTTACCTATCTTGCTTCTCAAAACCAGTCATGTCAAAGAGTTTAATATAGCAGCAAATTAATAAAAGTCCAATATTTGCAGCCAGCTGGATCTCCATTCATTTTATTCATGACTTAAACCACAGGGGAACCTAAAATAACAGGCATTTCTGATAAAAATCTATTTGCATTCATAACAAATTTAAGAAATAATCCTAGATCTTTGATCGCTGGCCATGATCCCTAAAGAAGATTTCTTTGGAATGATGACAATAGACTTTTGAAAAAAAGTAAGAATTTTCCACAGAAGTGGATTAAAATAAAACAGGGTTGATATTTTCCTCCCTGAAGAGGGTGCTACTGCTTTCACGTTTAAGATTTTTTAATTCAATATATATAGAATAACAAACTTATTCTAAGAATTGATTTGTCCAATCAAAAAGGGTAAAGTTGCAAAGAGGTTCTACTTTTACTTGCCTATGCTTGTTCCTCAAAAGCAAATGCCAAAATTCAGGGGAACTCTAGGTGCAAAACAGAAACTTTGTGTCAGGAAAAATGACACAGCAGGGTTTTACAACAAATTGATGTTTCTCCTTCATTGGGATCGTTGCTATTTCTCAATAATCAGACATGTATTGTAGCATTCTCTCTTATATTCTGCCATCCAGCCAAGCCCAGGCACCGCTCTCCTACCATACAACTTCTGTTTTCAGATCTTGAGAAAACAAAACCTGCTCTAATGATCCTTTCCCAATATTCCAAGTAGTATTATACACTCTTATACACAAGAGTGTATAAAATAATACACTCTTATTTTAGCTTTTTTCTGGCAAAAAAGGAAGAAGGAAGTGAAGTCCTTCTGTCAAACATTTCAACATCATTATGCATCTTCCATGTATGTACTTGTCATGTTGATCCCGCTTATGATGTTGCAGGGATTTATCGTCATCCAGTTTGGTTGAGTAACATTTGTACAGCATGAGTTAAAAGATCATTGGGTGACAGATCTTAGGAAATACCTTTTTTTTTTTTTTTTAAATCCAGTGATGTCTCAACTATCCAACCATTGTCTGTACTTGTTTATCCTTGCAGGGGGGCTGGTACCTATCCCCAGCAGTCATTGAGCAAGAGGCGGGGTACACCTCAGACAAGTTGCCAGTCCATCACAGGGCAACACAGATACACAACAATGCTTACACACACCTAAAGTTTTAGAGACCAATTTTATTGAACAGTGTAGTAACTAGAGAAAATCCACACATGACTGGAGAGAACATATTAACTCCATCCAGAAAAACAGCATGCCGGGATTTGAACCCAGGACCTTCTGGCTCCAAAGCAACAGAACCAACTGCCTTATGTTTCAACTAAATAATAGTTATTTAGAAGTCTTGATGAAATGTGAGTATGATTCATGCTTTGACAACATTCTCCACTCTGCAAAAGGTCCTAAAGTAATTTATTTTTGCAGTACTAGAAAAAAACAAAACAAAGAAATGTTCATCTTTAAATAATCGCTGTCTACAAAATCCTTTTTATAGAAGGCACACTTATTATTTCTCTAAAATGAATGTGACACAAACTTTTAAAATTTTACTCAAGTCTACAGGAGACCAGAGTATCTAGGAACGTAATCCAGAACGTCCTGTTTCCCTGGGGTTGAAATATGATGCAACACAGCAGTCTATTTCTCTTTGTCACTCCTCCACATATAAAAGACAGAGAAAATGTAATTTATGTCTTGACCTTCAAGTTGGAAAACGGCTTCAAGATAATAGTTGTTACAGGAGAAGCGTAAGTGATGTCTCTTTTTCAAAAGATGGTTACATTTTCATTTATTTATTGCTATACTATACAGAGGATTGGCAAAACTACAAAGTATGTAAAGGCAAAACAAATAGTAAACATGACCTTCAGACATGTGGCATGTTTTGGAAATTGCATTCAGCCTATGTCATACAACACATGAATATGCACGTGTTGTATGATTACTTCAGAGCCATGTCCCTCGCAGATTAAAAGGAGGTGGTGCACAAATTGCCACGTTGGTATGTTGGCATTCAGTTATCTAGGATCCTGCAATCAAATAATGAGGGAGGAGGTCACACTGCGTCATCCCAGGGGTAACATAAGGATTTCATATTTAGAGAGGCAGACAGTTTGAACTCCATAGACTCTCTGTAGTGTGATGGATGTTGGCAGCCACAGCATTTAATGTGTCAAGTGTGAGGTCTGCTGAGGCCTTCTGGCAAGACTTGAAAGCATCCAGGTCACATGATCTCTCTGTGTTTCCAAGTAGGATAGGCTCTGCTCAAAATTCTGTGAAAGAGTTGTATGGAGCCTCATGCCGGAAGCCCATTGAAAGGCTGTTTACATCGTTTTAAACTGCGTGATTGTGAGCATGAGTGGGAATAAAAATACCAATAGGTATTTTGTTTCATATAACACAGAGAGAAAGTAACAGGTAAACCTTTTATGGATGCAAAAGCAAGAACCCCCCACTTGATGACTTTGTGTTTCTGTGTTTGATATGATGTAAAGCACTTAGAAATGCCTTGCTGCTGAAATGTGCTATACAAATAAAATTTGATAGATTGATTGATTGATTCATCTTTTGAAATTCTCTGGACGAGAAGGGAAGAATCTGACATGAGAATCAAATTTATGCTTTGCATGTGACGTGATGATTATGCAGATGTTCAACTTCTGCTCCACAATATATTATGATCTGCTTTTACTGTGGAGAACAGAGGAAGTCAAGAAATTGAATACCAAATATTAATAAGAACTACACAAAACACAAACAGCAAGAAAGGAAAGTGGATCTGAATTTATGCCATATTTACAGGCGGTTATACCGTAATTATACAGCTTTACTGTTATGGAGGGTTGTTGTCTGGAACTGATTTTCCAAATGACAACTGTCACATTTACGTGCGTCAATGCTTGACACCACTGTTATGGTGTCACATTTGTGCCATTTTTGCTGACATCAGCCATCCATGGCGTGCGTGGTTTGAGCTGTCCGTATCATCAAGAGGACAGCCTGAACAATATGTAAGAATGCCGAGCTGTTGTTTGGACCATAAATTATTGTCTTGTTGAATTATGTGGAAGAACAAGAATAAAATTCATATTTGAGGTTCAAAAGATGACCTTTGTGCAGTGGAGGGGAATAATGTTGTCAAATATAAACCAAAATCTCATCTCTTGATCCAATAAATTGTCTAAAATGCAGTAAAAAGATGTAAGTGAAAACTGAATCAATTTCTTAATTTTAAGCTATTTAGTCATCATAATTGTTGATGTTTTTCTGACCCAGAAAACCCAAATGCACCTCCTTCAAAATGCTCCTGACAAAACCTCAAATAGTTGAACAACAACAGGTATCAGTAGTTGAGTCAGTTGTTTAAAAATAACCAGATTACAAGCTCAAGCGCAAACAACTCAAACCACATTACAGTTATAATAATATGAGTTTAATGTTGAATAACTATGCCCTGCGACAGACTGGCGACCTGTCCAGGGTGTACCCTGCCTTTCACCCGAAATGTTCGCTGGACAGAGGCACCAGCACCCCTCCAGACCCCACTAGGGACAAGGGTGTACAGAAAATGGATGGATGTTGGCTAACTAACAATAGTTATTGACCCTTCACTAACTAAAGAGTTACAGCATCCAATCATAATCATAAGTGCATCACAAAATGACAGAGAAAGCAAAAGCAGAGAGAATGGACAGCTATTATAGAAACTATAGGCTCAACTTCTCTATCGACACTTTCTGTGAAGAAATCCCCTTTAAGTCCCAAAAAAACATTATTTCTGCATCTGGATATTATCTTCTGAGAAAACAATAAGCTGGTAATAAGATCTTGACAACATGACCTCTGAAAAAGTTCATTCATGTGAAGGATTCAAGAAACTGCAAGAAAATTCAGAAACACTTCTTTTCACCGAAGGAGGTAATTTACAGATTTCAGAAACATCCCTTTCCAGGGGAAATCCAGGATCTGATGTTCACATGCAAAGCTCTGCATTAGCTTACTTGTAATACATGTTTGCACAGTCAATGTACTACTTTGTGAGTTTTTTTCACAAGCTTTGATGACTTGCTTGAAACATCATTATAACATGGTTTAGAAAGCTAATGCGGTGTTTTTGTTAAATGTTTGTGAAATGATAGTTCTGGGAATTAGTGGGTGTTATTTTCTAATACCTGCTTCATGTTTACATTTTTAGTTTCCTGTTTGATTTTGTTTAAGGTATCAGTTCTGCACATGTTGACATCGGGGGAGCCAGAAGTGACCATATTTGGAAAAGGGGATGAAAGTGGAAAGTGGGACATAAAAGTTTAAAAATCAGTTCCAGAAGTAATTACCAGTAGTAACGGGACATAAAAATAAAACTAACACTGATTAAACCCCCTGGTTGCGCTGCTTCCAGACGTGTATTTTCATATTTAAGCATTTAACCAATCATATTTCAGCCACTATTTGTTGCCAGGGTCAAAGAAATCTGCCTGGAGACCTTCACAATCAGTTCCGCGGGCCCTGTAGCATAAAATAAATGTCGATCAAACTGTTGCTTCAACCAATCAGATTTTGAGTTGGCGACACCAACGCCTAGCAGGCGTAACGTCAGCGTATTCACACGCTCTGATTGGATAGTCAAAGCGTGTACTAGCCAGAGCTAGCAAACTGCATCTGTAGCGAGCAGCATAAGCAAAGATATTGTTGTGTTGATTTAATAGCTGGTTTGTCAACCCACAATGGGTGAAGGAGGAGAAGAAATGGATTTGGTTGGAGATTTACTGTCAAAGCCATTTTCAAGACGGACTTTTCAAGAAAAGCTGGACATTGTTATTCAAGGTCGGGCAACTCCGGAGCTAGCGAGCCTGTCACAACCGGGAAAAGGATTTGTCCGCCACTTTCAGTCTACTAACTAAAACTTATGCCAGAAATACGACAGGGCAGGCTCGACTTTCAGCATTAGCTTCGATGGCGATAGAAAAGGACTTCATGGAACTGAAACGCAATGATAATCTGCACAACAGAGTAATTGAAATCTTCTCGAGGAAAGAAAGGAGGATGGATTTTGTGTACAAATAATCAGGATTTTTGATGAGTAAAATGTTGCTATATTCCTAAATAATATTGCAATTTTACCAGGTTATTTTTTATGCTTTTTTTATGTGTGTCGCAGCTATAGAAGTTTTATAGCCATAAAATAGTTATTGAGGGTTGGATTGATTCAGACGGAGCACTACTGAAGGCCTAGGCGTGAAATGCACGGCCCGCCACTGCAATTATATAATATAATAATAGAGTTGTGGTGAACAGAAATATTAAAACTGTGTTGGCAGTTCCATTGGAAAGCTCATTGATATACAGTACAGACCAAAAGTTTGGACACACCTTTTAATTCAATGAGTTTCCTTTATTTTCATGACTATTGACATTGTAGATTCACACTGAAGGCATCAAAACTATGAATAACACATGGAAATATGCACTAAACAAAAAAGTGTAAAACAACTGAAAATACCCCTTATATTCTAGTTTCTTCAAAGTAGCAACCTTTTGCTGTGATTACTACTTTGCACACACTCTGCATTTTCTTGATGAGCTTCAAGAGGTCGTCACCTGAAATGGTTTTCACTTCATAGGTGAGCCCTGTCAGGTTAATAAGTGGGATTTCTTGCCTTATAAATAGTCATGAAAATAAAGAAAACCCATTGAATTAGAAAGGTGTGTCCAAACTTTTGGTCTGTACTGTATATATATTGGTATATATACCAACTTTCCAAAAAGCAAGACTTGCTTTTGGTTGACTTCATAACAATCCATACAAAGCTAAGCAAAGATTTTAAATAACTATAGTTTAGTTTCACTAATTTTTGTGAATTTCTGTGAAATGATAATTTAAAAAAGAAACTCTGTCCTGCAGATTAACAGGATCTGAAAGGGACTTATGTAGGATCTGAGAAAACAAGTTCGGTAGTTGAAAATGAGACCTGAGAGATGTAACATCCTTTAGCTAAAATGGAATAGTAATTACAATAAACAATAAAATTACAATATTGGATTAAAACAATGTAATTTCACTCTTTTGCCCAATTCAGGCAATAATCATCATAATGATGTCATTAGAGTGTAAACACCTAACACTGAAACCTCTCAGCTTGACGCACGTTTATTATTGATTTTCCAGAGTTGAATCTTTAAGTGCAACTGTTTCCTCCTTTCTCAAGTTTCTCGGTGGTGACCAATAACAAAACTTAGTCACAGTGTCAAATGTAGTCAAAACACTATTATTCAACCATCAGTGTTTGTAAACACATGTATAAATTGTGTTTTACAAATCCAGTGATTTTCCATGTGCTCGTATTTTTTTCCCCACAATCTCAAAATATTTCCGTGCTAGTTTAACTAGTGCTTATGAAATATTTGGGGTTTTTTTGCATGGAGTTTGCTAGTTTTTTTTCATGTATGCAGCAGTTCTAGGACTTCCTCCCACAGTCCACAAACATAACTTACATATTAACTGGTCTTTCTAAATTGTCCTTAGTGTGTGTGTGCATGGTTGGGTGCCCACCTGTTCATGGCGCACTCTGAACCAGTGATTACTGTAAATACAAATACAAAACTGAAGACTGCTATGGTGGGGTGGTGCTGATAGTGAATCCGGCTGGGACAGAACAAATACCAGTGGGCTAAAAGATTGTACATGTCTTTTGTTGCAGTTTTATCTTTTTATTACTTCATTGTTTTCTTGTGCCTGGAATTCATAAAGGGAATAAATGGACATGTAGAAACTCACAAAAAAATATTGTAGCACCACTCAGTGCATTATGGTGAAGGAGTCTTTGAACTTTTGCACCTTACCATATGACAAGGATGTAGGTGTTTGAAATTTATCTGAATTACAATAAAACTAAAATACTATTTCTAGAAAGATGACTTACACTGACACACGATGAGCAAAAAACTAAGAAGTTCAATAAGAAGGAATGATATAAATATGGGACAACCTTAGTGTCTATAATCATAAAAAAAAAATTACCCAAGAGCAAACAAGACAGAACCTAAATGACGAAGACTTAGATTACGACAACACCTAAAAGCTATTCAGCTTCACAAGAAATAAATAACATTTATGTATTCTGCAGTATCAATGACCATTAAAGTCTCTTTTAATTGTGAATTTAAAGCACAAAGTATAACAGAATTTTAAAAAATTGGATTTACCAAAAAAACTAAACAAAAAAAAAAACAAAGCAAAAAACCAATGGTGGCTTGTGATGTTTAGGTGGAAATGGACAATAAAGCATTAAACAGTAATAGTCAAGAAGCCAAGATTTAGATATCTCAACAACAAAAACTAGCTTCTTAATTTATAAAATGCTTAGAAAGATCTTTATAAAAGAACTTCATTCTTGTAAAAAAAACAAAAAAACTCTGAAAATCAACCCCACACGTTGAGCCTCTACGCTGGGAATTTCTTCTCATCTAGACCTTATACTATGTCTGGAGCTTTGTAGTGAGATTTTTGATTAGCAATAAGCCTAAAGGAGTGCAAAGAATACAAAGACATGCCTAGAAAAATAATCTGCTTAGAAAGGATTTTTAAAATTCTTACATATTACTTTACATTGTTCCTCATTGTTAGGTCTGAGACCTAATTCTTTACACTGCTTTAAATCAGAGAATTTGACATATTATAATGTTAGCATGCAAATGTTAAGAACTTAAAAGGAGCATTTTAATGTATTGTTTGATTGTATAGGAAGTATTATTACATTCATGCCAAATTAGCATTTTTCCTGGATTTCTACATAGACCTTTGCTCTACATTGGCATTAAAGCACCCAGATAAAACCTAAATGAAACTGCAAGTGCTAAATGAGACTGACTGTCTTAAAGAGATTACAATGTATATCAGAAGAAGACAAAACACAGATTTGTTCCTCATGTCTCTGTAAATGCTCTATTTGTCTCTGTAATACACTGAATGTCTCTGTGTTCTGCAAAGGCTTCATATCAGTCACGTATAAATCATATCAGTTCTAGGCCAGGTCAGTGACCCTGAAGGATGCCGTCTTGTCCTCAATACTGACCGATAACAAATTGTTTCTCACTGCATACCCTTGAACATATTCAGCTATCCAGCTGCTGTAATCTAAATCACTGCAGTTCTTCTTTTATTTTCTACTCTGCATTAAAAACTCTAAAATCAATCAAGCTGCTTCTTTTATCGTCTCATCACTGTTTTGATGTGACAGCTGTCTTTACAGCCACACAGATGATAAGCATGCCATTGTTTCTACAACAATTCAGCCCACTGCCGTTGTAACTGGACTCCTATCCATCCAGGACAGAACATGAGCTGGTGCCTCTTTACATCAGTTCCTGTCTCTTACCAATGCAACCTCTCTGCTCTGGTGTTAATAGCAGCCTGTGTCTGAGACAGTCCTCTGACCCCTTTGAAGGGAACAATGTACTGAATGTATAGGACCAAGTGCGGGTAGGCAGATGGGACACTGAATTTAAGCAAAAAAATAAAAAATATAAATAAAAAAACAGATTTAATGATGTGAACCTTATCAGACAAAAACAGACATGAGTGAAACAACAGAATTAAGAACAAAACCAGCAAAGAGTCATGGAGGGTGAGAACAGACTGAAAAACGTGGCTGATGAAGAACAGGAAAACACTGAAAATGATCAAAATCCAACACTAGACTCTCCCAAAAAAACCTGCCTGGTGGTAATTAAACTTAAAAATAATTTAGCTCAAAAGAGATGCAAAGTTCAGGTGGTCAGTCGGGAGGCTGGCCCAACAAAGTAGAGCTTGGGCAGGCCTTTGAGAAGCCAGCCTGTCAAAACACAAAGTTCTGGAAGTAGGTTGTCCTTGAGCCACTTTGTTGAGACAGAGTCTTCAGGACAAGTAAGGACCAGCCTGAGACATGAACAGGAACTTGAGGTGAACCCTACTGGGCCCCCAACTTGAAGGCAAAAACAAGATCCTGAGAAGGCGAACCCTCATGGACCCCTTTGTCTGGAGCAGGAAGATGACGAACCTTTTGGGTAACCCTCGTCAGAAATTTAGCTAGGAACCTGAAGATGTGGACTTTCATGAACTCCTTCATTGGAGATAAGGAACTTGAGGAGGAGCACCTTTCTTGTTGGAGACCAGACATTAGGAAGCAACCCTAAAGCCCTGGGTTCCCTTGTTGGACACAAGAGATTGAAGTAAATCTTCCTGAATCCTCTCTTCAAACTCCATAACTGCAGCTAATGGAAGTTGTTCTCCAAACTTTCACCAAAAACCGGAGCAGCAATCTCCATCTACAGCTGCATCGGAAATTGGGTGAGGACTTCTGTCAACAGAAATAAGTTCTTTAAATTGAAATGGTTTTCAATTCACGTTTATGACAATGTTCCTCTTTAAATTAAAACGTAGTTTTCACAATTATATATCTTATTTACATACAAAACAAATTATTGATATGTTAACAAGTTTAAACTTCAGTTGATATTAAACGTAACAAAGTAAACCTTTAGCTTGGATTATGTGCAATGTATTTATTGCTTTGCTGCACATGCCTGAACAGCTGGCTTCTCACATGACTGTAGTGCGTATTTTGTCTGCTTAACAAACTAATCAGCTTTATGATGAAAGTTTCGAGTTAAATCTGCATAAAGATTTTTATTCAACATGGACTCACTTATATTTAAATAACTCGCACTTCACCACAGGAGAAGTTTTATGGTGTAACTGGCATGGAGTATGACTATTGAACCATAACTGCTCCAAATCCTGCTGTTGTATGTAAGGTATTGACTTTGATGCCACATTATTTGATTCCCATAATCTGCAGGTTGATTTTTTTTTTTACAACAGATCAAACGCAGATGTGTGTTCACGGTCCGGTTCCCAGCAGCTGCAGATGGATCCCGTCGCAAAGGGGACTTCACTTTTCATCAGAGCAACTCTCCTGTAGACTGAGGATTTATTGTTAAGCTTTTAATACCACGTCTAAAACTCTTTCATATTTGGGGAAGATAACAAAGAGCAATAAGTTCATCCAGTCACTTTATGAGGTGATGCGAGGGGATGGTTTCAAAAAGCACAGCAATATATACTGATATATAGTTTTCATTAAAAGCAATTTCTTAGAAGTCTAAAGAAACAGAAAAGATTTTAAACCTTTTTCACTTTTAAAAGCATAAAATGAAAAACATTATTACTCTATAAAAACTAAACGGATTTTTTTTTTCACTGTTTTGTTTCAACCTGCAGAATCTGCACAACAAAACATTAATAAAGTTTTACAACAAACAACAAAAGCTCCATAAGTAAATACATCATTCAAGCACAGAGAAAAGGCATGTCAATATATTTGGTCTATATCCAAAGTGAGCTTTATTTTCCAGTTACAATAAACATGAATATTTTTTTGAGTTTGCACATTCTCAAGAGATCACTTATTTTTAGAAAAAGTATATTGTCCAAATGGACAAAGTGTTTGATGTTGATGGTGGCTCAGAAGGCAGTTCATCCTGTAACTGGTCCAAATCCCTGCTCCGTTCACCTCAGTCTGTCCTTGGGGAAGAAACTTCACCCAAGCTGCAATCTTATCTATTTCAGTAACATTGTGAAACTAATCAATAGATGCTTGTGGGAAATAAATTAGAAATTAAACACAATAATAAGAAATTAAACACATATGAAAAACATGGTTTCTGGAGACAAAAATGCCAACAAAGGTCCTTGAACACACAGTCATTAGCATATTTACTGGACCTGCTGTTCAGCTTCTGTTGTTTGAAAGGCAGCAACAAGAAGGAAACTTGTGATTAAACTGAACTGATCATTTTGCAAATGTGTCTTTGGCCAGTGACATTGTTTTAGTAGGTCCTTGGATCTTTACAAGAAACACGACGTTTCAAAAAGTTTAGTGCAGTTGTTATGCTGTTACAGTGCTTGTCAATGGTTCACGCTTTAGCAGAAGGCTGCAAGCCTTAATTAAGACATCAGTCCTGTTGGTTACTGAAGTGAGGTTCACACTAAAGGTTTCTGTCAAGGCTCCTTTTTGCTGAAGCATCAACCTGCAACATCTCTCTCTGGTATTTTCAGTTTGCATAAAGCCGCTGCTAATCTTTCATCTCAATGCAAACAAATTCCTCCCTATTAGTTTAGCCCGGCTGCTACCAATGAATCATCAGTTTAACTGGAGGCAATCATAACTGGAAGAACACCCTAACTGGTTGGGGAATTTGGCACATGAAGCATGGGAACTAAGTTTATGATGGTGCAAACACGTATAAAGTACAACATGTGTTGCCGCAAACCTGCCTCATGCCAAACTGTAACTCCCCACGTTTGGCACACGTTTCACACTATTTACGATGAACGAATGCCACATCAGAAGCACAGAAAAAACTGTAATCTCCACAGAAGTCAAAAGGAAACATCTATACAAAATAAAAGGAAATAAAGAAACCTCTGAAAATGTATTATTCACTTAGAATGCAGTTAAGTGGGACAGCGTGCGATCATTTTTAAGCTAGGACATGGTGTGCTAGGGAGGCAGGAAACAAGTCTAAAGAAAAACTAACACTATTAAAAACAAAATAGAAACACATTGAGAAAAGAACTGGGCGCTACCTCCTCTGTTTTGTGCAGCTGTTTTTCAAAATATTTTGAAGCTCAAAATTTTCCACAGCTCTTAACATTAATTTGATTTAAATGTATAACTTGCAACAATTCTGGGGTTTAGGAAGTTCAATTTGGTCATTAGAAACTTTTGTCTGATAGATACTTTAGAGAGCAACGTGTAGCAAAACTGTATAAAAACATCAGAATGATATTTCATTTTGCCATGTTATTTAAAGTGTTTCCCAACCCTGGACCTCAAGGTACACTGCCCTCCAGTTTTTACGTGTTTCCCTGCCTCAGTAGCCGTGAATTCAATTGATGAAGGATTAATAGGTGTTTGCTAAAGTGCAATCATCTGAATCAGGTGTGTTAAAGCAGGGAACCATCTAAAACATGTTTGTTTTAGACAGGAAGTGGCATTGAGGACCATTTTCCTGGTCCTTAAGGCCCAGGGAAGTCCTGAGTCCTGAGTGGCTCAGGTTGGGAAACACTGACAGGTATCATTGGCATTGGGATCAAAATGAATTTTTGTTTTTCATTCAACCATCACTGTTTCTGCATCACTGGCTGTGATTGTGATGCTACTTTCACCAACTTTCATGGTTGCAGTGTTTTGGAGCCTATCCCAGTAGTCCATGGGTGAGAGGAGGGGAGCTTGGTGGTGGTGTTGGGGGGAAGGGTGTTACAGCCTTGACAGGTCACATGAGACAGACAACCATGCAGACACACACATTTTTACACAGTCTTGAGGCCAAGCCTGTTTTTAGACTGAGGTTGAAAGCAGAGTGCCCAGAGGAAAACCAGTCGTAGCTACAAGCTCCAAAAATACAAACAGGCAAAGTTCTGCCTTTCAGTGAGAGAAACAGGCAAACCATGTAGTTTCTAACAGTTGAAAACATAAAATCTAGTGAAATTAAAGCAAATAATGTAGGCGAGGATATAAATCTACGAATCTTTTTTTTTTAAACATGATCCTTGTTGTCCAGTCTGTTCTTTCTCTCTTGCACTGAGAAGACTTCTCATGCATTTTCTTACACATTTTCTAATGTTAGCACGCTAATCTGTTCATCGTTAGAACAGTAACGTTTTGGAGCATTGTCTGTACTTTTGGTTCACACTATAAATGCCCTTGCAGCCACAGACCACTTGCACAAGATTGCTTCCTTATGTGTCTGACTAGACAAAATCGTGATTCTGTACTGTAATTCTACCAGAGGTCATAGAGTTTACCCAGTGACCTAGCTGCATGTAACTAAGATAAAATAGCTTATGCCTTAAATTGGTCCTTCTTAGGCTGGTGGCAGGGATTTCCAGACAGGTGGATTTCTTTTCCCACAATCTAAAGCTCACATGACTCCAGAGGCTGCTTGTTAAATAAATTCTTTTGCCAGACAGAGAATTCAATCTCAAAATCGTGACAGATTAAATGACTCGCAGAAAAAAAAGACAAAAGCCTGAAACTGTATGATTGTATCCAAAAAATGGCTTTATTTAGATAACATGACACATTTCCCACCACTGAAGGTTCCATGGCAGATGTTGTTTTCTGTTTTTGGGGAGATTTTTTTATGTCAAAAACGATGTATGGAATTCCTTAGGTTTAGTATTTTTTGTTATTTTAGTGGGTTTAATTGACAGCAATGAGACAACATGAAACAAAGTTCTCAAGATGGGGATTTGAATCCTGAACAGATGCACCAAGGACCAGCCTCTGTATACGGAGTGCTGCCTGCTCCACTGCTTCGGAAATGAGTGTGTCTTAATAGGAGCGATTCTTCCAAACATGCATTTGCGGTTAGTTTGAGATTTTAGAATGGTGAAACAGCTGTTTCCATAGCATTGGTTTATCCTCACATTCTTCTTCTCTTCAGGGGTTGCCACAGCGAATCATTTGTCTCCCTTTAGTCCTGAATTACAACAGAGTGCAACTGACTACATGTCTGGGATTTTACTGCAGCATCAGTAAATCAAGTGAACATGTCGACAATCTACTTTGCAGCGTGGTTCCAATTCCCATTCTAAGTGAGTAACTGTGATTTGATCATGTGAAATGAATTTTAAAGCCTGGTGTGAACGGTCTACTTGCATCTAATTAAACCAGGTCAGACGTTAAAACTTGGTGTGAAACAGGTGTAGTCCTGCATTCCTGAGCAATATAAATCATTGATATTACAAAAGAGTTTAAGCTAAAAAACAAACAAACAAACAAACCTTCCACTCCTTGACTTTGGCTTTTGTTTTGCATTTTCTGTCAGCACTACCCAGCTACTGTTTTGACCACATTCCAATGAGTCAGTCAAAAATAATGCATTGTATATTTTCGTGTTGTGCAAAGAAAACGTGTTAAAGCATTAAATCACCCACATCCTGTTCAATTCTCTTTACCTCTTTCATAGAAGATTAGGCATTTAAAGATAAAATAAACTCTAAATCGGGTGTTTTTTTTTAAGGTTTCCTTAAAGTGAAGAAAGGAGTGTTATTTCAATTCAATGAATTCCTGGGTGTGACAACAAACAGCAATGTTTGCTTTTTTGCTGAAAACATTTTACATCCATAATTGTTTAAAGGCATTTCAAACAAAACAGTCTTTTCTATTCATACTTCTCTTCTGTGTTACTATATTTATGTCTTGGTGCACAGGGCCTATGTTATCACTTATTGAATTTAAAACCAGTTATGTACTATAGTTAGTGTTGTCTCATTCGTCATGATTTTTTATGTTATTGTTTGATGTTAGAAACAGAGTCAATCAAAGAAGAATACACAATCCCAGATAGCTTAAAAGTTGAGTTTACATATATGCATTGTTTTTGCTGTGTATCTTTTTAGTTTTCCAAGCTATTTTAGTTTTACTTTTGTTCTTTGATATTTGAAACAAGATATTCCCTTCTTTAGTTACTTTCTTCTCTCCAAAAACGTTCATATGTCAAGCAGGCAGAATCAGAAAACATTTTGTAGCCCAAATCAGTTGAACAGCTATTTAACTTTCAAAGCAAGATAAACAAATCTGTTATTGCAGAGTTTTTGCATCTATGTTTGATTTGCAGTTTCCTTACAGGTTTTTACGAGGGAAACGCTGTATTAACAAAAGGGACTTATATCTCAAGGTTATCTTTCCGTCCGGACATAAGTTATCACTGTACACACCACCTGAGCTCTGAGTTTCTGTGGGAATCTATGGTGAAACTAGAAACAGAAACACCTGTGTCTTGGATGATGCAACAGCTGATGTTAGATGATAGTACTCCCACCTCAAATTTCACTCGCAGTGGGACATATGAGAGCACGCATGGCCGTGGACTCAGCTTCAAACTCTCTTTGTTGAACAAAATATGATCTCAAATTGCATATACTGCTGATCAGAGTGCAAACAGACATATTCAGGAGTAAAGCAGACTTGGATGTGAGGGATTTCCCCCACTGTTGTGGGTTTTTGTGAATGAATGGGTGGCAAACAATGTAGTGGGAGAAAAACTCAATAGACACAAGAACAAGAGCTTTAGGGGAAAAGAGAAAAAAAAAACTGCCTGACTGGCACACATTAACGATTAAATACCACTTCCGCTTCTGGGAGTAGGTTGTTACTCATAAAACCAATTTTTTGAAAAGGATGAAAGGGAATACAAGGAACTGAAAAAAGAGCTGAAAGTAGGGGGAGGGTACAAGAGGGCCTTGATTGGCTGAGAAAGATGCCTCATTCTAGACCTGATCCTATTGGTTGAAAGTTGTGGCCTCACCTTAAAAAGGGTTACTCCAGTTCGTTGACACCTTTGGCAATGTAAATTATACGTTAACCACAAGCACAAGCCCTTCTCGTATGCAGTAGTCATTACCACAAGAGGAGGCCCTGGTTTCCATTCCTGGATTTTTAGTCAGTAATATGCAGCACAGTCTTACTTTTCTAGCCAAGACGAGAAGAAAGAACAATTCCACGTGTCATGGAATTTTTTTTTTTTGTAGGACTAGAGTTTTATTTTCGACGTATTTTTGAAAACAACACAAATATTTTTAAAATAGTAAACATTTGTTGGCATATACATTACACTGTTTGGTAAACCTTCTCTCTTAGTTGCATCATTCAGGCATTTAAAAGTAAGCAGTCATGTCGACTCTATATGAAGAGTCTGTAGGATCAGAGGCTCTTTGAATTTGGTTTTAGATTTAGTCATTTTTGGTGTTCCTTGGTTTTTCTATTAGCTCTCCCCTATTTTTCACTTAAGTTTTTCCTTAGAGTTTCTAGTTATGTTTATTTCTTGTCACTAGTTATTTTCTGTCACTCTAGTTTAATTCTGTTTTTTTAGCCTAGTTTTTCTTCAGTGTTAGATTCTTTTTCCTGTGTATTCTCCCCTCTTACCTTGTGTCACTTCTCTCTCCCTGTCCATAGTCTGCCTCCTGCTCCCTTCATTCACACCTGCAACCTGTTAACTCATCAGCCTAAGTCTTTTGTCTCAGCATTCAACCTCCCAGTACTTAAGCGCCTCTCCCTCGGTCACTCCTTGCTGGTTCCTCTAGTCACTTCTCTGTTATCCCCATGGTTTTCCTCGAGGCTCCTTGCTGATTTATTATTTGGATTTTTAGTTTACATTCCTGCCTGGACAGCTGTGAGTTTTGTAAGTTTTAATTGAATATTTTGATTATCCACTCCACATCTCTGCTCTTCTGCGCTTAGTCACCTACAACCACCATACATCATGAAAGTAGAAACTTCTTCAAAAAGGGGACTTTGGTAAATGCAGAATCTCTACAGAGTCTGGAAGTTTGTGGAGTTTTGATTCAGGATTTTTGAGGTCAGTGTAAAACTGGCAAAATATTTGGTTTTTCATACTTAATTTTCTGTCAAATCAAATTGTTTATCCTTCAATCTGTCCATTACCTAAGTCACAGGCTTTTTCTATACTTAAATCGACATTGTTATAAATTTTGTATCTGTAGCTTAAACCACATTGGCAAAAGACAGACTATATAAATCTGAACTACAAAAAGTAAGCAATTTTGGCTCAAAAATGTGTAGAGACTTTGAAGAAAGGCAAAAGTTTGTACACTTTCCTGCTTCATGTAGCAAAGCCAAGCCCTCATGCCAATTTTGGACTTAACCCTAAACCCCCTTTTCCTTTTCTTCCACCGAACCTTTAAACTGACCCAAATCATGGGGCTGTGACACTTTGCTCCTTTTGAATGTTTGCCATTGAAGCTGTGGCACTTGACCAGACAAAGGGACATTGTGTGAAAACTCGGGACCTCGGTGGGAAAGTGACTCTGATGAATTACATTCCCACAAAATTCAGCGTGAAACATAGAGGATATTCATAACCTGGTTTTATTACATGGGAAAAGTGTAAAAGATCTGGCAACCATTGTGCACAATTTGCCTCTGGTTTCTGGAGTGCTTCCTGAGCCAGCAATTTCTGCTGCTCAGACCCAGTTTCTCTTGTCATCTACAGTGTTTTAAACTGAAAGTCACACAGTTCAGATGCTGTCGAAGATCAGGAAATACTCCATGTTTTGGTGGTCGATTCTTATCTCACCAGATTTCACCTAAAGTACTAGTGTCTGTTTTAATTTCAAAATCTACAAACAGGAGCAGCTGCAAATTAATACCTGCAATAAACAAAAAAGAGCTTCAACCCCTTTAATTATACGCTGAAGTCATTCAAAACATAATCTAGTGCAGACAAGATACCAAGTTTTCAAAATCTGCAAGCCATAATAAAATATCCATACAGTTTACACAATTACTGTACAACAGGTTGTGATCCGATTTTTTTTTTTTTTTTTGCATTTGGTGTTTGGCAGGTTATGCAAAATAAATTTTTTCACCCCTTTTGAAAAGGATGCCTCGTTGCGATAAAGACGCTATCCTCTTTATTAGTTCCACTGCAGGAAAGCTGCTAAGATATTGCTGGAAACTTGCATTTCTTTGAAAAGTTGTGACAAAGGTAATATTTATTTTTAAAAATGTTTTTATCAGTTGTCATAATGCTTTATATAAATATAATTACATACCGTTTTTATGGCTTACCTGTTGGACTATCAGTGCTAAGACATAACATTTCTCTGTAAACTGAGGGGAACTAATGATAAAGTTGATCCAGTTGTAATTGTTGCTAATAATGTCTGTAAAAAATGAAAAAGACCCGACCACAGGAGGAAGGTAAGAGGGTGAGAATGCCTATTAAAGTATCACAAAAGTGGATTATCCATCTTTCCCGGTCTCTAGGATGCATCTTTGTCCCAACAGTTCTTTGCAGATTCCCATTAACTATTCTGTTAGCCACATATCTTTTCTTTGGTCTTTCTCTTTTCCTTCTTCTTGGCAGCCATTTCTGTTCCTCCTCAACCTTTGCTCTCTAACTCTGAGGTGGTGACATACGGTTGGAGAAGAAAAAAGAAAATGTATGACTTGTATCACTGTGAAGTACTTTACAACTCCAAATCAGTAACTTAGACTGTATCAGAAAGGGTAGCGTGGGAGCAAAAAAGAGGATCTGGTCAAAAAACTTGGTTCTGGATTTTGAAGAAACAGCAACTGACCAGTAAATATACAAATATACATTTGAAATCTATGCAGGAGTGAAATAAAGCATGAACAATCAGAGTCAGATTTTATTTATGTTTGTGCACACAAGGAAATTGACTTTGGTTCTGCTTTCTTCTCAGTAAAAACATTTCAAATATAAATTTATAACATAGAGGAAACAAAAACAAGTGTATTTTCTTTTTTGTAAAAAGGTACGTATAGAGTGTTTTTACCAAAGAGGAAGACATTGTTGAATTAGTTCAGCTTTAAAGATAATAGCAGTTTATAAATATTCCTTAAAATATTCAAACAAAATAAATAAAATGAAATTGATTTCAGTTTTATGGATTTTTGATCCAAAGATCATTTGCCATCAAACATCTCAAGTGATCCAGATTTCCAACATTTCATCGTTGTAATACATTGTATAAAGTGAATCGAAGAACCAAAGAACCACTTGCTCTCTGGAGCTGCAGGCCAATGATCTCAATACAACTGAAGCCAAAAGTGCAAAACCTTAATTAGTTTTTTATTGTTAAATTAAAACTGAAAAGGTAAAAAATTAAATTGGTCCAAGAGACCAATAAGTTATGGTTTCTGTGCCAGTTCATATCAACATAAAATACTGATCTAGTATTGTCTCTTCTGTAGAGCAACCTTAACAGGGGCCAGGACCAGCTTACAGGAGCCCCTGTTGGCCCCTGTCTAAAACCACCAATGGTAGACTGACTCCAAGTAAATGAGAAAGGGCTACGGGTTCACACTGCAGTGATAAGGTGTGCATAAGAAGTGAGGGATCAGAATGCAAAGAATGTACTGTGAAATTTACATTCTTAAAGTTTTGAAGAATGGCTGACAAGTTTCCTTCATAACTGATTTTTAAACCCAAAAAGCATACATTATATTTTCAAACTATATTTGTTGAATCGAAAACATTGTAGAATTTCAACGCTTCTGCTGAAAAAAAAACTGTTAAATGTGGAGAAGGTGATTTTCAAAGAGTATGGTACCAATTCTCTCTCTAAGATGGAACCATTGTTGTTTGGCTTTTGCTTGCAGCCTTGCTCTGACCTACATTTTCTTGCAATAGGCTGCATGTCATTAAGCAGTTTCACCAGTTGACAATTGGAAGTAACTAGATTACAATGACAGGGACACTTGTACAAGTATGTTGAGTTTGTACATGCAAAACCAGGGGATGTTATCACAGAGGAAAAAGCCAGGGTTAGGGTCAATGGGATTGACCCTAACCACATCAGCTCAGTGGACAATAAGTACCTGTGATAGTTTTCCTTACCTACATGAGACAGTATAATGTGTCAAAGGTAAGATGAACAGCTTGTAATGTTGGCTGTTGTGATTATGATTTTGCTGTTGTTCAATCTGCAGGCCTTTAATTTATCTCATTCTTTTAGGGATATCCGATGCTGAATTTAGGCTCAAAGATATTTTAATCCTTTGTTTTGTATTACGTGACAGCAATATAGCGATGTAGTGTTCTGTGACCTTCATTTTTTTTCATCTTCGCCTAAAAAGTCCTTGGGTAGCAATGACTCTCCAACAGTCAACCTTCAGAGTTGCCATAGCAACCAACTGCTGTACTGGCTGGAAGGGATCTCCACTGGCATAGTTTTGAGAACTATGCTAGTGACGTGGGTAAAAACAAAGCAGATTCTCACTTGCAGAGTTACATGCTTCAGCGTATGTGTATACTCCTAAGCCTTGAATAATCCTTCTTGTGTTTTTAGACAAAAAGTCTATGCAAACACATCCTTAGATCCTCTCTCAATCAACTTGGTCAGTTTCTTTCCCAGGACAAGTCAAGTTCTCACTATAACATCATAGAAGAGATATGAAGATTTATTTATTTATCTCCATAATTCTTTAAAATGTTTCACTCCAAAAATAAATAAACTAATGCAATAGTTAAGTACATGGGTGCATCATAGTGTGTGAATGGAATCGGGCTGGGACAAAATGACAACTTGTGTGTGTGTGTGTGAAATGACAGTAGAGCGAATTTAACCTGGAGCCAGGCAGTGGATTAAATTTAATTTTGTGGAACAACATTTTATTCACCTCTACATTATCACAACTTTATTAAAGAAAAAGTTAAATGTTAACGTCCAATATACCACAGATAGAGAGAAGAAGGTGTGGTTGAAACCGTAATCCACTGGGCTGTTTTGAATGTATCCTGGCAACACCTGAGATCATGACGTCACAAGAAACGACTTAGCATGATACTGAAAGAAATGAAGTAACCGTGAAGTAAATGTGAACAAAAACATACCAAGCCTCTGTTTAATCATGGTTGTCCATCTCTCCGCTTTTAATCTTACGTCACACAACCAGCAGTCTGTCAGGCAGCTTGCTCACTGTGATAAATGAGAAAAAAAGACTTTATGAGATTTAAATTGTCTGAACCGATGTAGGACCAGGCCATTCTCCAAAGCAGAATGGAATGCATCTGGGATTTCACAAAAAAATATCAAATATCCATAATGTTAATGCTTATTATGACTTACTTTAACTAAATTCTGTTACTTTGCTTATCATTCCAAAAAATAATAGTCCCTTATGTAATCATAAAAGTCTGCTAACCTACTCAGTCAAAAGATATTCCCTCTGAAATGTTTGGAACTCAAGCAATTCATGTTCTCATTTCAAATTCCCTAAGACATTGTTATTGTCTTAGGCCAGTCCAGGAACATTGTATTCTCTACACCTCATGTCTAACCCCTTTAATATTCTCTCTAAGGAAACAAATAAGAAGTTTGGTGTTAAATACAGATAAAATTTTATAACATCAACAAGGAAGAATGGATGTATTTGTTTTCACTACTATACTATTAATAAACATTAAAGCTGATAATAAACCTCTGGGATGAATGTGTGGTCATCTACATCCTTTGAACAAAAAAAAAATGATGCTTTTAAATGTGTAAATAATTATTTTTTACTCTTGAAAATAAAAGGACCTGGGACAGGATGTCCTTGAGCAGACTGTGTGTACAGGTGAACATATTCCTGCAGAGTGGGATGCCTGCATACTTTGTCGCTCACTCATCAAACACACCCATATGAGACGATGGGAAGTTGCGAAGTGTAACGCATGCCTGATGTTGGGTTACAAAGGTACATACTGAGCTGCGGTGAATCTTAAGCTCAGTGTAAACCTTTACTTGACTGATGCAACTCGGAGTATTTCATTGTCAAAAAACTTGGCAAGAACTTTGCAAACTATTTTGAATGTTTTGTGTAAGCTTGTATTTATCTGATTTCAACTTTTATCTTCTTCCACTTAATTTGGGTTTGGGTCACAGGGACAGCAGCCTTCACCTCAGCAGGGGGGCATCCAGAAGGCAACTTAATCAGATATCTGGGGCAAATCCACTGGATCTGGGGGAGCAGTGACTCCCAGAAGACCGAGCATCTCACAATGTCTCAAAGGGAAAAACCAGACACGCTGTGCAGGAAACTCATTTCGGCTGCTTGTCGCTGCAATTTTGTTTTTGTGACCACAGACAAACCAGTACAACACCAAACCAGGACAGCACCAAACCAGTACAACACCAAACCACCAATTAACCTATCAACGTCCTGCTCCATTTTTCTGTTGTTCATGAACAAAACACCGAGATACTTAAACTTACTTGCTTCTCTTGAATTTCTTCCCTTGTCATTATCACAACAAAAAGATAACTAAAAAATGTAAAATCTGTCAGATAACAGAAAAATGACTTTAAAACTTTGTAACACTTGAGAAAGATGGGGCTTTTTAAGGGGGGTGATTTGTACAAGATCTATTAGCCAACTTTCTAATCTGCGACATTACACATGTTCAAGAGGCACAAAATAAGGCATGCAATATCTGCCTATTTCTTCATGCTTGGTTACATGGAGATCAACAGTAAGTTGCAAACACACAGCAAGAATACCAAAGACTAAAGCTTACATTTTGAACTACAGGTGTTTGCCTTTGAGCTATAATGAGCAGGACAGGCATTTCACAAGATAATTGCATGGTAAACATAATCTCTTCATCCTAGCAAATGAGCGTGAGACTCTGGATGTTGTTAAGTTGAACTGAAACAGCGAAGTAGAAAATCAGAAAAATTGCAAAGTCACAGAGAAATCAGGTTTGTCTCCAGCTTCCTCTGCTCCTTCCTGGAAAACAAAATGAAGCCAACATCTAAAAAATGCAAACTCATATCCCATGATTTTTTGGACTTGCTCTTTTTATAACTGTGGTTCAATGTATTTGAAAATTCTTAAATGATGAACTATAGGGCAATAGAACAGAATTCTGATGTGAAGAGAAAATGACTTTAGAATTGTACATAAATGAAAGACTGAATAATGTGTTGTGCCTGTATGTATATAGTTCTGCCATATCTTGCCAATTCTCTTTTTTTCAATAGGATTTAGGTCTGGACTTTGACTGGGACATTCTCCTTTGATCTAAATCATTCAAATGCAGTTCTGGTTGTATGTGTATAGTTGTTGTCTTGCTGGAAGCTAAACCTCATCCCATTTATCAAATCTTGATTTTTTTATTCCATAATTATCCTGTTTTTAGCTCCATCCATCTTACTTGATGAGCTTTCCTATCCCTACCTAAGAAAGGCACGTTGTTTCCACCACTATAAATCACTGTGGAGATGATGATGATGATGACACCATATTGTGCAAAGCAGAGGCAAATCATAGTGTTTTGTATGTGGGTCAGTACAGTTTTTGTCTCATCTTACAAGGGTGCCCTCTTCCATATGTTTGCTTGTTCCCTCCATTCCTTGTGGTAAATGTTAAACCGGGATTTCTGTTTCTTTTCTACCTGAGCTGTGAATCTCTGTAGCTCCTCTACAGGAGCTATAGGGATTATTTTGTTTTCCTCTCCAATAATGCTCTCCTTTCTTGACCTATGTGTTTACACATTGACAAATGTGTCCTACTTTTCAAGTTTCACGTGAAGCTTGAAATTCCAGTAAAACGCAACAACGTTACTGGTTGTAATCAGAAAAGAAGTACAATTTTAAAGGAGGAGTATTTATGTGATCTCCATTCAGAACAGCTGTTTGGAGAAAAAAGAAAGCAAAACATTGAGGTGAAAATGATTAAAAACAGATTTATTCTTCTCTTGGTCCTGTTTCATTTGACATCGTTTCTTTTAAGCTGCTACAAAGAAATATCAGGCACCAAAAACACTCACTCATTTCCTCACTGTAACACGATCAAGATGAAATTTAGCAAATTAAGAAAATGTATTTTTGTTCCACATGAAATGGAGCCAAAAAGCACAGCAGAAAGGAATTTGCTGATCATTTCAGACAGTCTAGAAATGCTGGTGCGCTTAACACCTTTGTTCTCTGTGACAATAAGTTTAGCTGCAGACGACGGTTCCCAGAGAGGAGTTTTCACAGTGAGCATATCTGTGTGATTGTGCTCAGCCAGCTGAAAGGCCTGACTTGATATCACACCATACTTTATGTGCAGATCCTGTAATTTGTCAAACAAAGCCCCACCAAGAGAAAAATCACACATACACACATAAGAAACACAACACCTGTTGATTTACACTTTCTGACAGCCAACTGGTGAAACACGGCGTGAATAAAATGAATGTGACATGTGTGTCTCTGAGTGTTTAATGGAGCATGTAGCTCTATTAAAGTCTTAATATTTTTTGAAAGATGAATTTAAATGCAGACATAACTCTCATGAAAGAAAAAATACACAAATGTACATCCTGGAATTTAACATTTAAAGTCTTCTTTGTCATTTTGGCATTATTAACATACTATTGGAATTCTTCCAATAGTATGTTAACTTTTTACCTTTTCTTGAAGTTCTAAAAACTCTTCTTATATAATACATATGAATCTGATACAGGTACACTGAGAAGAAACTGTAATCACTGGTATTCTTTTCTTCCTATTGGGCAACACCTCAACGTGTTTGACGTGTGCAGATGCCTTCCCGTACACGTTGGCACCAAAATCTGCGGTGATATCTCCCCTTCCGGCATTCTAGATATTATCACAGTCCAACCATCTAGGCTAACACATACCAGAATGCTATGCATTACCTGAACTCGAAAATCTTTCGAGTTCAGGTAATGCTGCCTTAAAGAAAACCTTTATGTCTGCTAACCTTTATTCACTTTTGGGTGCTCAGGCATTTGTCTGTAACACAGCCTCCATCTCCTTGTAATACTTGATTATAAGTGCGAAAAACTGACAGGTTGCCCAGACATATGTGCCAGCAAATAGTTTGTCGAATAATTACAGAACCTTCTACAATTATATTTTTGTAGCAACATCATCTTAGACTGAAAACTGTGCTGCAATTCTCAGATTGTAAGATCTTTTCCTTCCTTAACATTCTCCTCATGTGGTGACAATATAAATAAAAGTCCTTGTCACGCCGTTTTTGTCAAAGCTCTAACTGTTTTAAGCTTTTTAATTATTTCTTTTACTGTAGTTATGAGCAGGTTTAGGTGAGTAGTTATCTCCTTCATGTCCTGAATTATGAAGGACAACACAGCCCTGCTTCTCTAATTTCATGTTCCTTTGTCTTTGCCAGTTTTGAATATGTTTCATCATATTTATATCCATGTGGAAATTAAAGCTGTGGATTGCTGAGTAAATGTTCCCAGACACACTTTATATTATTAAAGTAAAATGTACATGTATAATGTTTTATTTATTTTATAGAAACTGGTCAGGATCCAATAAGAAATTTCTGCTTTGCATGAGCGGTGTCCTTCCTTCTGCCTCCCATTTACTGATGAAATCCATTCCACAAAAAAACTGTTTTTATTTTGTACACTGTCCTTAACATTAATAACTAAAACATAAGGATTGGATAATAATTGACTAGATAAATATATACTGATTAGATCTAGATTTCGAACATATTTTTTAGGAAAACCACAATCATTGTTTTCATTGAAGAACAGGTTCAGTCCAGGTTTAATGTGTTAACATTTGCAGACTGATAAAAATGCTAATTTCTATGTTTTCACAAACAGAACCCAAAATCTCAAATCATATTTTGAAGAATATCAGCTCAGTTTTCCATATACACTACATTGTACCTCCAAGTAAGGCTTAACCAGTTAAAATATTTCAGATTTTGTCCCAAAGGAAATCAAATATGGTTTTGACTAATTAAAAAATGTTATAACAAATGAGCTTTGATTCAG
This sequence comes from Xiphophorus couchianus, assembly GCF_001444195.1. NCBI lineage: Eukaryota > Metazoa > Chordata > Actinopteri > Cyprinodontiformes > Poeciliidae > Xiphophorus > Xiphophorus couchianus. The sequence continues at coordinate 8,897,029 of NC_040239.1, forward strand.
CACTAAATAATAAGCTGCAAATCCAATGCCAGTGTCAAAGTTGTCAGGTAGAAATGTGTACAGAAATATTGTCTTTCAGAGCTTTCAGTGCATACACTACAAGAGCGCATCATTTCCATGAATGGGCATGCAGATAACCAAAAAGAAGCCTTATTGCCCATATCAGTCCATATTGCCAGCACATGTAATTTTCTGAAAATGTTCACTTAAATGATTGCTGTGTTTTTCAAAATCATTTTGAAAATCACAGCAGTTCTAGAGACCCACTTTTATCTACAATTGTCTTGCATCAGATCCATTTAGGCAATTAAAATGGGATCATTATGTTCGGGCCTTTTATCAGGCTACTTTACAACAAATATGGACCCTATATGTGAATGCAGGCTGAAAAGACAAATCTGTCATGAGTAAAAGTTCTCTCAACAGTTCTTCTAAGTACTGTATTTAAACTACCGGTGATCTTCATGAGTACCAAGTTATGATCAAATTTGAGTGTCTTTGTGAAATTATCAGCCTCATATCAGTGCTGTGACTCAGCACTGATATGAGCAAGACAATAAAAGCAAGACAACATTTGCTTTGCTTTTATTGTTGCACTCACTGGAACCAATTGTAATCAGATTACAGAGGAAAAACCTTCCCAACGTAGATCCGGATATGCCGGAAGAACAGAATATTCTAGCAGCGCTCCTATACTTTCAGAGGCAGTTTAGATCTTTTGTGATAATGTAAAATGCTGGATTTTGTTTTTAGAGCCTCGGAATTTAAAGTTTTGCCAAAAAAAAAAAGAAAAAAAAGCTTCAATTAAAGCAGAAGAAAATAATAAATAATTGATCTTACTTGTACAGTGTCTTTGATCTTCAGATGTTTGACTCTTGTATTTCTGGTTTGATCTGCTATCTTTTCTACTCCAACCATGTTTCCCCATATGTTCCTGTCACCATCTGCTTTTTCGTTTTCAATGCAGTATTACCGAGAGGGCTGCATTTATCCAGCCCTCAGTAATACACGCCTTGAGATTTTTTGTCCTCTGCCAGCTGCTCTGTTGATATCGCCACATAGATTTTTTTGTCCTCACTTTAATGTTTTTTACTGTTGTGATGTCGCTTTCTTTTGTTGAATGAAGCTTTTGAACGTGCCTCTCCTGCATGTTGAGACATGCACTTGGGTCCTGTATGTAAAACAAATGTTCTCACAGCAGTCATGTGTTTTGTTTTGCCCACAAAAAGACTAATTTATAACTTCAAATGCTACAGATTTACCTTCAAATTGTTTTAGAGACCAAACGTTTTATGGTCAGACAAGAAAAAAGAATATGATAGTACTTCTCACATTTTCACATTTAAAAAAGTATGTTTAAATTGCTCAAAATGCAGGCCTGTATATATACAGTATGAGACTGTGGATTTGAGGAGATCCAGAAATCGAAACATGTAATAAATAATTGACATTTCATTTTCACCTTGAAAAAAAGAAATCATGTCTTTAAAACACCTTGAATAATATAACATTCATGCTTCAGAAGCGTTTTCTCACCATTGAAGAACTGCAGTAGGATTAGAGAAACACTGCAGGATTAAATTAAAAAAGGGAAACCTCTTGTGAGAAACATTTCATGTGTTTTGTACTTTGACACGTTTCACAACATTGAATGCCACTTGTCTTTCTAAGCAAAAGTTGCTTTGGAGCCTGCTGACATTTCATTTTATTTGAACTATAAATATAGGAGAGGCTTTTATTCTTTAAGAACAAAGGTTGCCTCCTTTGACAGTATATTGACAAAACGTGTAGCTAAGAAAGGCAGGGTAAAATTACAGTGGAGCTTGAAATACAATGGAGGTAATGAGCTTTACACAGGTATGAAGGGTGGAGTACAAACAGATGATGGGTTGGGGAAGTAATGTCAGACTGATCACTGCTTCATTATTTTACTAAAAATATCTGTGCATAAAAAAAAAAACAATTCCCCATTTCTTAAAGGGGAAAACATAAGCAAAACAGGTCTGGAGGTTTAGAAAAAAAAAGCTCTTTTCAAATACTGGTAGGTGCAAATTGTGGTGTGTTCAGATGCTCATTTGTGGAGGCGGCGTAGGGGTGGTTACTCATAATGCCTTTATAGCTTTGTTTTTACCTTGATTCGTGATTTCTTCTTGCTGACAGGAAATAAGGGATTTTACTAAAAGCATCTGAAATGTCACTGACTGATACTTTCCTCTTGTAACCTTTAGAGAAAAAAATTCTCTCTGGTTTCAGATCTTCAGTTTCCTTTTTCAGATAATTTGTTTTTCTTGTAATAGCGAAGAATATGTTTGTGTGCACAGTTCCCCATGGTGTTTAATTATGTAGCTGTTTTACAAAATGAACATCAAACTGTACTTTAAAAAAAATTATTTAAAATTTAATTGGAAACAATAGAATGTTTTTTCCTTTATGTTGTGTTTTCCTCCATGTAATTTTGTTTTACATTATGTCCTTTAAGCCTAATTATTATAGTAACTAGCCTTAAAAGAACAAAAGATTTCATTGTTACCAGATTTGTATTCAACTGAGTTGTTAGTTCTGCTATCTTGCAAGTATCATGTTTGTTATTGGAAATGACAAAAAAGCAGAACAAACTGTTGATGGAAAAGAATAATTTTAATATATCTTACAGAGAAATGATAACACACAAAGTAGCAGAGCAATGAAAAGATCCAGTAACAAACAATGAAAATCCAGGTGCTTATGCATAGAGGCAGAGAGGAAATGGAGAAAGAACCAGGTGAAGTAATTGACCAGCTGAGGCAGAGAGGAAGCTGAGGGAAGGAGAGTAAATAACATAGAGGAAGTGGAAAAAAACTTAAATGATCTTCAAACCAAAAGGGGAAAGCCCAATAGTAATCTAAGAAAATAAAGTCACATATACAAAGGACAAAACCCAAGACTTAACTAAAAAAAATAAACACAAATGAATAAACTCATGTGACAACCCCTTGCTGGCACTAATGAATTCAGAAAACTGAAAAGAATATCACAACATCTACATAAAATCAAACCTCATATAAATGATCAGAATACCAACACTAAAGAAACCCAAACTCCCCAGGATTGTGACAAAAAGGTCCTGATCTCCCACCATCTTAATAAATCAATGTATGTACCAAAACGTTTCCTGTCAAGGAACCAAACCCAGGTAAGTGTGAGGCAAAGGTGGGTTCAAATATAAAAGATCTAAATGTTCAACAGATTTTTTACATGAACTGATTCCAACTACAAATTCAAACACATAAAACTGAGTCCAGAAACAGAAATTAATTAATAATAAAGTATTTCTATACTTTATTATTCTGAGTTACAACAAAGGCTCAAGAAACCTTCTACAGGTTAATGTCATTTGGAAAATTTTTAGTACTTCTTTTACTTTCTGTGATTTTCCTTTCCTAAACTGTTACAAGGAGCTTTTCATCTGACCTTTTCTCATCGTAAAACAGGCACAGAGGAGAGTATTATGAAAGCATTTACACAAGTGGAGTGTTAAATAGCTTGAAAACGTAAACACCCAGTGTTTTTATGGGGTGTTGGACTTTAGCACATGTCTAAATTTACTGTTCGTATATTCTTGTTCATTTCCAGGCCTCCTGCTTCTTCTTTTTTGTTAGATTTGAACTTGTTTGTGAAATCCCATTACACATTATGACTGCTTGATCACCTAAAAACAAATATGCATGATCATCCAGTCCTTTTTGCTCAGATAATATACTCAGAATATAAAAATAAGAATCTCTGCAGACAGAACACAAATGTCCACACACAATTCCTCTTTATTCTGCTCTGGGTCATGAAACCTGAACGTCTCAGGCAAAGTTCCTGAAATGTCCAGCACGATGTGGCTAAAAACTGCAAAATCCTATTATAACATTTGGTCAGTCATATTGCATAAATGAGCAAAATTCCAAGGCTGTGAGAAACCTCTAAAAATGTGTTAACAGTGAGTTTACTTATCTTATTTAACACTTTCCCTTTGTTAAAGGCTTTTGCAATGGCCTTATGCAATATCTTTTTGGGTGTTAATCTCAGTTTATCTCTCAGTTAAATGTCAGGGTTTGACCTTAAAAAACAGATTTTTGTTACTAAACAGATGATTATGAAGATATTTTGGATTTGTCACAAACACAAACGAGAAGCATGGATTCAGTTTGTTTTTTTACTCATATGGTTGCTGAATAGGTTTAACATAATTTTAACTTTTTGAAGGGTTTGGTGAGGTGAAGATCACCTTGGGGGATCAGAGAGTGTTGCTGGCAGGAAGTAGCCTAACTTGTTGTGGTTTTCTTTGTGTGGGGGCTTGGGCCAAGTTGTGGCACGGTGGGTTCCTGGCTGGGGGCCCTAAGGTTGTGCTGTAGTGGGGGTCCCTTCATCTTGGCCTTCCTGAGACTGTTTCACCAGCAATGCCATGCTGCCCTTTGTCTTTCTGATTTCTGGTTGGAGCCTCTGGGGGTGAAGGAAGCCCCTACTGGGTGCTGGGTGGTCTCGCTATACCGGGGGCCTGAGTGGGTGCCTAGCCCCCCAAGAGGACCAGATTCTGGGCTTGTCCTGGACTTGTCCTGGGCTTGGCACGGTGTTAGCGGTGCCCTGTTTCTCTGCCTGCATGGGAACTCTTTGTCATGCCTCATTGTGTTTCAAGGCCAATATACCTCTGTGTCGGATGTATGGCTGTTCTGTTGGAAAGACAAGCATCTACCTGCAACCTGCAGAAGCTACCTGGCTTTCAAAAAATGTTTTATCTACTCAGAAATCTTCATACAGGTGCTGTGGTGGCATAGGGGTAAAACACAACCTATATATGGAGGCCATATTCCTCAGTGCGACCTCTACAGGTTCAAGTCCTGGCCTGATGACCTTTGCCGCCTCCTCCATCTCTTGTTAGCCACTTTCCTGTCTGGCCACTCAAATAAAGGCCACTAGAGCCAATAAAACCTTCTTTCAGATGCCTTTTGTGTTTTTTGACAGTCAACATGTGACTGCACTACCTTTTTACGTGTGTTTTTTTTATTTCTTAAAGTTATTTTTTCTTATTATTTTATTCAGTTCTGGCGATTTTATTGCAACACAGACACAGGGGCTCCTCTTTGTTGAGGGTGAATCCCATGCCCCTCCTGGAAATGTCAGCATGCCTGAGGCAGAGCTCAGTTTGGGAAATGTTGCTGCTGTTTTTTTCTCACACTTTACCATGGAAATTTATATCAGACAGCACAGTTGAGCCATTAACTTTTCGTCTGCAGACACTTGATGTGTTTGTTCCCATGGGGGTTTGTCTGGAATCTGCAGAAAAAAAAGTTCAGTCTTAAACAATTAGCTTTGGGACAGATCCATTCAACATTGAAAGGTTTCTCACTCAATGCCAGGAATATTCTCTCAAGATTTAAAATATAGAAATGAAAGAAAAAACACAAAACAAATGAAATGAACCATCTGACCTTGCTCTGAGAAAGAATGCTTGTATTCCAGGACTATGGTATTTGATAGCATTTACTGTTGTGAAAAGAATTATCGTAGCTGGACGCTGCCCTCAAAAGAAAAGGAAAGCAAACAGAAGGATCTAAATTACACATACCACACTCTGGATATCCCGTGTTTGTCCCAAAGATGGTGCGTGAGTGTGAACCATTAAAAAAGTTTAAGACTGGTTCAGACTCTTGGATGGCTGAGGAAGGGGGCGTTAGATCTCACACGCCTTATAAATTGTCTATTAAAGACAGATGTTGTCAAACAATCACCAAATAATTTTGTCTGACTTTTATTTGGCCAGTTCTGTCTTGATGGTTTCTGAACCCAGCTATGTTTTAGAAATGACATTAAAGCGAGAAGGAAGAATGTAAGTAGGGTAGTCAGGGTGTCAGATTGTTAGGGAATGCTAGCTGAAGTGAAAACCTTTGGGTTTGGGAGGTGTCATGCCAACAGTCAAATGGAGGTAGCATTGAATGATAGGAACAATTGTCAGTTATCAGCCTTTTCTATCGAGGAACTAGCACCCAGTTATTGTCTGTAGGGCATAAATAATGTCTTCTTGAAGACTGAATCTAAAATTCAGTCTTTCTGTAGCCTAGTCTTCCTATTGTACAGCCTATAACTGTGCTTGTACAGTTATATGATTTGGTAACAACTGTTACTCACGCTACTTTTGTGACATAAAACTTAAACGTTTTTTGTTGACAGTGCTCTTTGGGGGCAGCTTTGTGGTCAGACTCTGCAGAAAAGACAGGATGACAGGATGGTGACTAGCGACACAACCAGGAAGGAACGCACAAACAGGAAGTAGTGGTTTACCAGGCAGAAGTGGTTTTCCAGGATTTCTTCTTTGGTAGCTCCAGAGCTTGTTTGACTGGAATCAATAGTGAAAGAGTGAACAGTTCAGTTACTCCCACTGCAGTATGCTTCATGATGTTTTGTCATATGTGTTTTCATATTTTATATTTATAAGATAAGATAAGATAAGATTTATTTGTCATTGTCATCAACAGATTACAACGAGATTGAGATTTGCTCGACTCGAGTTAAGATGCAGGCTATGTGTATATACATAATATACAAAGATAAAGAAATAAATAGTACAAAATGAGAAATAAATAGACATCAGAAGATGGTTGCAGCGCCTGGAGGTGTCGCAACAGAATTTACATTTATAACAAAGTGGTGTCAAGAACAGAAGTTCTTATGCCTTTGAATTTAGTGCCATGATTGCCATCGGGTAAAAACTGTTTTTTAGGCGATTTGTCCTGGTTTTTATTGCTCTGTATCTCTTGCCTGATGGCAGCAGCTGGAAGAGACCATGTCCAGGGTGTGAAGAGTCATTTAAAATGTCCAAAACTTTCTGGTGGAGCCTGGAAGTGTAAATCTGTTCCATGGAAATTTCGTAATTTCCATGTAATCGTAAAAAAAAAAAAAACACAACAGAAAGTATTGGTGGGACGTTCACATTGAATCAGAACTGATTAAGGGAAGTTCAGTGTTTTGGTGCAACAGTGCCTTAGACAGTTGCTACTAAGACAAACTATCCATATTGCTCTCTGGTGGAAAAACCAGCTTCTGGAAGTTGATTAGTTGGGGCTGTTTTCGCACAAACACAGATGAAATTCTGACCAACCTCACAACGTTTCACAAGCAGAGAGGGGCGAAAGGTTTACCAAGGGGGTTGTGAAAATAAGGGGTGGACTACATGAGCATCCCTCACCTAGATAATGCTTTTTAAAGAAATACTATAGTCAAAGTCTGCAATGGACTGGCAACCTGTCCAGGGTGTACCCCCGCCCCGAAATGTCTCGCTGGAGATAAGCACCAACACCCCTCCCAAGCCCACTAGCAACAAGGGTGTAAGAAAATGGATGGATGGATATAGTCAAAGTGTCTAAATACATGACTAATTATATTAATTAAACAAAATTACATTTTGAGGTTTCTAAATTTATTTCTAAGGCTGAAACCTTTGCAAAATAGTCAAGCTTGGGAATCATTTTTAAAAATAGATTGTTGAAGATGTGCATCACTAAGCATGCCAGAAGGGGAAACCCCAGCTTGTCCGTAAGCTGACCTCTGGAGAGCAAATGCACTGTTTGACCCTTGGTGTTAGTTTCACAGACAAGTTGTGTTTCTTAATCAGGCTGAAGACGTCATTTTATTTTCATACAACAATGTATTCGTTTGAAGGACACTTTCAAGTGGTCTCTCTGGGAACTGCAGGAGGTTATGAAGTTATTTCTCAGCTCCCAAGGTCGGCATTCAGGTCACTTTCGGCAGCATTTCACTGGGCTCAGCCAGACAGTGTCGTACTTGTGTTCAAATAGGGCAAATTAGTATTCAGTTCTCAACTAAACAGATGCATACTGTTGTGTCAGCTGGAAGTTTTTCTTTAATACTGCATATTCATGGGACACAAACACAGTGCATGGCAGACACATTTAAAACCCATTACCTCTTCACATGTTGTCACCTCACAACCACAAACATTTGTACCTTTCTGGGATTCATATGATAAACCAATACCAAGTAGTGTATATTTGTGAAGTGGAAAGGAAGTAACACGTTTTTTAAAAACATTTGTACTAATATGAAAAACTACCTCATTTCAGAGGTAATTGCTGGCTCTGGATTTTCTTTTGGGATATCGTTGAAAGGGTGTTATAAACAAATTCATATCATTTCACCTCCCAACATTGCACTGGCCTGTGTTGATCTACTACATAAAAACCATATAAAATACACTGACATTGTGGTTGTGAGAAATCTGAAAACGTTCAAGAGGTATCAGTGAATCTGCAGTAAACTTTATCCTCACTACTTCTCAAATGTTAGTCTGGGGTTAAGAGGGATTATGAATACTGAGAAATTTCACACTGGTATAGCAGATAAGACCCTTTTTTCACGCGTGCAGAAGTTCTGAGAGTGAAATCCGGCTGCAAGATAAGTTGTAGTTTGAGCATAGAACAACCGTAATGTTAGAAATGTAACACAGACTGGTGAACTGTCAGTTTTGGACTACTTCGGTTTGCTTTTGATTTAAGCAGTTTGTGTGTTTTTCCATGAAGGCTGGGAGAATTCACAAGATCCCATTACATACTGCTAACTTACAAGCGTTCCACAGAAGTTGAGTCAGTTAGTTTTCTTTCCACAAAATAACAAGAAAAAATAAAAGTGCATGTCTGTTTATGCTTTCATGCAAATATTAAATTTTCCACTTTATATGTATTTTTATTCCCACAACTTTACTGGGACTTCTATCTTTTTAGATTCTGAAAATTCTTCCATCTGCATGTTAGCAGGCAACTCTTAGCTTCTGTTAGTTCATTTAGCACCTAAAGGAAATATGAAGCACTGAAACTTGACTCCTTGCTCTCTACACCGAGCTGCGACTAAATTAAGATTTACAAGGACGTCCATCTGAACCCTTCAACCCGCAACCACATGCACACAAACACTCGCAGACATGCACGTTCAGAGCTATGTCAGTTCCCCCCATCAACTACCTTATTTTTGCCAAACTTTTCCCACATTTCTTTTTAAAGAAATAAACCCTGAGCATCTTCCCTGCCTTGTTAGCATTCATCAGATGCATTTAACAAGAATGGCCACTCTGTTCCCTCCAATCAATCAGAGGGCCAAATGAAAAACCACAGCAGTCTGCACGCCAACACCTCTGCCTTCGCTGCTCTTCTGGCGTCGGTGGGACTCGAAGTGTGATTCCGGACACCAACATATTCAGAACTGATGGTGTGTTGTTGGTGCCAGTTCCCATCTTTGTCACTGGGTTGTTCTTCCTCGGCCTCGTGTGTTTTTGTGGGGTGCAAGGGAAAGATGGCTCTGTGTTCAGAGGTCTTGAGAGCAGAATTCCTCTGCGAGTACAGAGCTGCGCTGGACAGCAGACAGAGGAGAAAGTGGGGGAAAAGTAACACAGAAGCAGCACGTTTGGACCCTGGCTCAGACCCGAGCATCACTAAGGAGTTCAGGGGGACTGGGTCACCGAGGGGGTAAGCAGAGGGGAAGTAAACAGGCTTAATCAATGCAGGAAACATATGGTCAAATTGCAAAGATAAACACTAAAAAGTTGCAGTTATCAGAGTATTTTCAACTGAATAGAAAGTGTGTTGAATGAATCAACAAAATGTTTTAAGGGACATTCACGAAGGTGAGACATAATTATGCAAAAATAAAAACTTTGAGGTGAGAAATGGCAAGTATAAGGGAGCCACTCACACATTTGCCGTGAAGGAATAATGTTATGTTTGGAACACCAATCTCGGCCATCAGAGAGGAACAAAATGTCCAAGAGGAAAGTAAAGCATTTCACTCCACTGTGAGTTCATAGGGTGAACATATATATGTTAATATACTCAGGGAGAAGGAAGCATGTGATGAAGTGGCTGTAAAAAGCGTTGAGACCTAACAGACCACCAATTGATTTAAAACCGCTCTATGAAGAGTCAAGTCCACCTGTAGTTCACCAAATATTCAGTGACCGCTCAAAACTAACATGCTATTTGAAAAAGATACAGTTCTGGGATCATTCAGGTAGATGTAATTTCTGCTCCGGTTCTGACCTGCATTGTTACACTAAAATACATTAATGTAGGTAAAGAGTTATATTTATCACAACTGTGTCACCGGGATACTGATACTGTGTGTGTCATAAATTTCATAATGTGACCCACAGAGAAGAATTATTATAACATTAAACATAGTTTTTTTTTTTGTTATACAATCTACACCAGCAGCAAAAAACCACCAAGCGAACACATCTCCAATTAGATAATCGACCGTTGCTTATCTTGCAAACTGAAGAAAAAAAATGCATCTCAGTTGTTCAAGTAATTATCAGTAGAAGCAGATGCTCCAGTAGGAAGCAGGCACAGGGCTATCAGCATATTCAGCAATCAAAACCAGAGTTACACTCCCCCCAAAACTTTATCAAAAGCAAAACAATAATTATTTTTCTGGGAATTAGATAAAGTGCAACGACTCTAGTTTTCTGAAGAAATTACCACAGATCCGTTTGAGTGGACTTTTTCTGGGAAAACTTTGTTTGTTCTTTGGTCCGTCTGGTAAAAAACACACAAACAACAAGATTTAACTGGATTTGATTACTCCTAGCATAGTATCTAATTAGAGTGTGCAATGACTTTAGAAGAAGTATAATTTTTTAGGTTGAAATGAGAGAGGTGATGATTGTGCAACTTTTGCATTTCAGTGATGAGGGCAGTTTTTCTGTTTTTTTACACTTTTTTATGGAATATTGATGATGACTCATTACTATTGAAAAAGATGTGAAGTGTATGATGGAACTGTGAGATTTGCAGCTAACAAACATCAACACTGTTAATGAACATAGTAATTTGATCAATTTCCTTTCTCAGCCTGGAAAACTGTAAAAAAAAGGGCTGTCAAAACTGATCTCTCCCAATGCTGCTATGATGACCTGAGGGCAAGTTTTCCAGCTGATAAACATACAGAGCAATGGTTCAGTTTTGTTTTCTGCAGCGTTAAAGAAATTACTGAACTGAAGCGCTTGTGGAGCAAAAAAAAAAAAAAAGCCGGCTGTGACATTTTGTCGGTGCTTTTCAGCATTAGTTTCAGCAACTAATGCATAAATGTAGGTTGACATTAGTAGAGTTTTGCTGCTTTAGGCTCAAGCTATTTTGCAGCTGACTGCAAAATTCAAAATCATGAAGAACTACTTGGGTTTAGACACTCTTCATGTCCTCATGGAATAAATTGAGGTGCATTTTTAACGGTGTTTTCTTAATACTACTATATATAAATTTATTGCCTGGAAAGATTCCAATGTTTAACAGGAAACAGGTAAAAGCTATGACTTCTTACCACCATAATTGTTGCAGTTGGGGCTGACTCTGCTCATGTTAGCCACTGAATGGCTGCCTTTCAGAATTAGTCCATTTCCACTGTGGTTTTATTTGAAGAAAAAAAAACACCTGGGACTCCCCACATCGTGGCAGATGGAGGAACAACCTCACACCCACTCATGGCTGGATCCTCCGCTCCTTGTTGCCAAACACAATAATAAACCCTCGGTGTGGTCAGCAGCACTCATCCACTTCTCTGCTTTCCATGAATGTGCAGTGCTGAATCCAGAGAAACCTTTGTCCTTCTCACGTATTTACTGAGGTTTGGATATGATCGGCGGGCCTTGGTGAAACTAAGAGGTGTAATAATTGGAAATATTTCTGCAGTTATTTTTACAGCTTTACCTGAATGAGGCCACTTAGAGACAGCACATCTTAGACCCTTTGTGCTTTTTTTTTCACTGGTGCATGCTGATTTATAAAGCCCTTGGACTAATAATCCCTGTTAAAATGTTTATTACTGTTTCAAATATTATTATTATTACATTCCCAATAGCTTAGCAGTCCTCCAGAGCCTGTATTCTACATGTTTTAGTTCTTTCCCTATTTCAGAACACCTTAATCAAGTAATGGTTTATCAGAAGGCCTCTTTAAAACGTTATGGTGAGGACATAGTTGGTCCATTTGAGTCAGTTGTGTCAGAGCAGATGAAACCCATCTAAAACTGGCAGGACACAGGCCTTGACCGGAGGACTGGAGCTGGACACCCATGGCTTGGTGTGTCTCATATCTGTGTCTTCTGGTTCATGTTGGCAAAGTTACAAAATTACTTTGTAATTTTTGTTTAAATTAATCATTCAATTTGAGTCATCTGGGTTCAAAGTTGAGTTTTTCCCAATATTCCACAAATGTAAGAAGTTATCTCCCTTAACAATAGAGGTCAAAAGACAACATGTCTTATGGAAAATACATTTAATTACAAATGATAGAGATCTTCCTCCCCCTGCTGAATATTTGCTGTATGTGCTGCTGATTTTCTGAGCACAGGAATACAAGTCATTCTATTACTCACCGTACCTCTATCTGCCAGTGTATAGGATTTTTCTACAAGGTGTGGAGGCTATTTTTCAGGGGGTGAAAAGTTGTTTCTTTGTTTGTTTTTTTTGCATTAAGGCCATTTGTTTTAAAGCACAAATATATTGTTGATTTTTGTGAGCTCCAAACAACCAGCATTTATCCATGACAATATATAAAAACATTTTCTAAATTCAACATACTATGCACAAACAAACTTCCCCCAAGTCTTATTTTTAACACATTTAAAATAACATTGTTATATAATAAAACAGTAATCAGCAAACAGCAGACAAATAAACAAAAAAGAAGAAGAAGAAAGCCCAACAAAAAAAATAACAAAAACTAAACTGAAGTTTTTGGAATAAAAGTCTATTCTTTTACTTGGCTTTACGTTTTTCTTCTTCTCTGTGTGTGTATTAAGAACCAGCCATTTTTTAAACAGACAATAGCCTGTATTAAAACACGTTCAAGGTATTTTAACATGTATGCATTTCAACTTGATTGCTTGATTTCTTTTTATTCACATAAACTGTTTCCGGTGCGCCAGTACAAATGTAAACCTTTGACCTTTGCTACGTTGGATCTTCTTAAATACTTTCAGTATTGGAAACTGTATTTTCAGATTAAGTCCTGGTATAGAAATGAGGAGAACACTAAGCACTACAAAAAGGTGGGAACATTATAAAAAAATGTACTTGTCAGTTTTGTACTTAATCATAATAAATATGGTAAGTTTTTGCAAAATCTTATCAGTAACCTCTGGTTTTCTTGCTTTCCTTTTGTTAGGGCATTGTTTATGGGCGTCGAGGCAACAAGCTGGACTTGTTTTATCCCCCCATACAGAATAAATTTGAGTTTCCACCTCTGGTTGTATTTATCTATGGCGGTGCATGGAGCACTGGACACAGATCCATTTACTGTTTACTGGCAAGGCAGACGGCTGAAGAACTGAATGCAGCTGTTGTTTGTCCAGATTACTGTACTTATCCAAAGGTAATAAAGGCGCACTGTCAGATTATTTTTCTGATTCTGATTATTTTTTTGTGTAATAAATGTAAATGAAAGGCTCCAACTGCAACATACTGCAGTAATAATGGCTCTTTGGGGAAGCAGCAATAAACCAAGGTTCGTCAGAGAGCTTTTCAAAAAAAGAGTAAGAGAATCACTAAAGAAAGAGAAGGAAACAAACATAGATGTATTTTGTTTTCCAATAATGTTGTAATATTGAGAAAAATGTCAAAATTAGAATTCAAGAGTAAAGTAGAAATTATTAGAAAAAAGTTGAATGTGGAGAAATAGTTGAAGTGCTCTGTTTTGTGATGAAAGTCAAAATGTTGAGAGTAAATTAGAAATATTTTGAAGAAAAGCCAGAACCTGAAACTGTTGTATTCATCCATGTTTGTATAGTAAAAGAGAAAATCTCCTTGTTATTTAATCCTATTCTAAAATATAAATCTAATTCAATTAAAAATGATTAATTAAAATTAATCCTATTTGCCAGACATGGCTGCAGATCCTTTTAACTTTATTGTTTAAATACGTTTTCCCACTTTTTTCTCATAATTTCAACTTTTCTCATCATTTTGACATTTTTGCATCAAAAATGGGAAAGAAAAACATTTAAGTTTTTCTGATTCTCTTGGTTGATGATAAAAAGGTGATTGATTGTGCTGAACTGGTTTGTAAATTGCACTGCTGGTTCTTTCTAATTTCAGGGGAATGTTCTAATGATGATTCAAGATATTGCCGACTGTCTGATATGGGCGCAAGAAAACGGACAGAAGTTCAGCTTTGACAAGGTAAGATGCTCTCTAAATTTTAAAGAAAGTAGATCAGACTTGATAATCATTGAATAAATCAGAGAATGTCCTGAATGCATGTCTATTTATTAAATAAAGCTCAGGTCACATACACTAATCTTGGCTAAGGGTCAAATTTATTTCTCATTTTAGTTGAGAATGGTAAAAAAAAGAAACATCAGTGATGTCAAAAACAGGTATTTGGTGTTTGAAATTACAAAACCAACACAAAGTAGTTTTCTTTCCATTTTATCTTATACCACAGCATTCATTAAACTTGACAAAGTACCGAAAGAAATTTCCAAGAAAGTTTCAGGAAATTGGCAAAAACATCTCATTGACTAACAAAATAGAGAACATTTTACCCAAAAGTTGGGAAACTACACTTTTCTTCTATGTAAGCAAAAATCTTGTGTCAGACATATTTGTCACATTTCTTCCTTTCTTTGTTTTATTGAAAGATTGCAGCAACAATAAGTGGTCCCGCTGCAGATTGCTGTTTGTAACGTCTTTGTGCAACTCGGAGAAAACCAACAACAAATTCAAACAATATGCACCCAATACTTGTTTCTTATATTTGGTGCAGCTGCAAAAAATACCACAAAAATAGTTTAATTGAAACAATAAAAGTAGGACAAAATGATATTCATGTCCACGTTTTTTGTAATTGTTTTCTCTGAAGTAGCATGGGTCCTATTTCATCTGTTATTTATCAACAACTTCTAATACTGATGTTTTCTTTGGGAGTCCTTATACTTATGATTGTAGCAATATATTCTGTTAAATCCAAGGGTCTTCATGTGAAATATGCTTTAATAAATCCTGTTTTTGTCTTTTTAGAACAACATTGTTTTAGTTGGCCATTCAGCAGGTGCTCATTTGGGTGTAATGACCACACTATTTCTCCTTGATACACGAGAGGAGCTGGTGATAGAGTCAAAGAAACAGCAGCAGATTTTACAGTCAATACGTGGAGTTATTGGTATGTACATCTGTATGTCTTTTTAAACAAAATATGTGTTTAAAAAAAGACAAAATAAAATAAACATCTGTTTGATTATTTAATGTTTTTATCATTTTTTTCTGAAATTGACATCATTATCAATTAATTATAAGTCAATTTTAGTCATTTATTCCTTTTAGCCTTTATTACTTTCCTTTTTATAGGTAACTGTTTGTCTTTTTTTTGCTCCCTGAATAGGGATGAGTGGTGTTTACAGCATTATGGACCATTATGAGCATGAGAAGAAGCGAGGAATTGAATACGTCTCTTGTATGTCAAGAGCCATGGATGGGGAGAAAAACTTTCCATACTACTCACCAGTGCACATCGTACAGAACCTTAGTGAAGACAAGCTGAGCAGGTGAGATGCAAACTCGAGAAGTATCCTGAAATTTGTTTCTTGTGTAAATTTTTCGACTGCTGCAGCAAAAACATCTTTCCTGACATTTTCCTTTCTCTGTTACTGCCAGAGCTCCACGGTTCGTTTTGCTTCACGGGAATTGTGACATTGTTGTTCCGGTTGAGTCTTCCACAAAGTTCTACAAGCTCCTCTCTTCGCTGTCCGGAAAGGTGTCGCTCCACCTGCTTCCTACCGTCAACCACACTGAGATGGTCACTGACCTCATGCTGTCAAGCGGGCGCTTCTACCATCCGATCTTCAGATGCATCGAACGCGAGTTCAGGAAACTCCTAGGTACCTGTTAACAGCCTATCAGGGCAGTGTCTGGGTCTGCAAACGTCAGCTGCCAGGGACACACATATTGCACAGCATCTGCTCTAATGCCACAAAAAATAATTTTTTGTTTTGATTTTATAATTGTAATAAACTAAAAAATATATAGATTATTTAGCTGCTTTCTATCCAAAATCAGAAAGCCTAAAGAATAAATGGTCTGTTTGTGCCTTCACAGCCCTAAGCAGTGTTTCCTTTTCACGCTAAATTCACCACAGACAGCCAGTGCGTCTCAGAGTTCAGCACAGAAAACGTCCTTCATCACCTGAGCCACAGCTGCCTGTTATGAAATCAAGACTGAAAAAGATTAGCTGAATACAATGTTAGGTCAAACTTCACATATCAACTGTTTTATTAAGAGACGTGCATTATGATACTATGTAAAAATATTACTGTTATTATTATTAATAATATTATTACTGCTGGAGTCAAATTGCAGAAGCAGTACCTCTTATTCTTGGGCTACTGGTTTTGAAGTGAATGTAGATGCACAACATTGATCATATTATTTGTTGTGTTAAATATAATTTATTTTGTATGATAAAATCGACTTGAATGTTGTGATGTTTAATTTAATAAGAATAGCATAAGATTTATGTTATTGATATTAAAAAGCACCTTAAAATTTTTTGAAGATATTTGTTTTTTGTTTGTTTTTTATGGGTTGTTTTTTTCTGTGGTCCTTCATATTTATGTGCAGTTAAGCTCAAAACTGTTGATGCCCCATGCAGAATTAGTTTTAAAGTAAAGTTTTAATTTGACCAACATGTTTCTTCTGACTTGAAGTGATATTAATGTTTTGGAGCGGCCCAGCCAGAGTGCGTTCTTGAATCTTGTGCTAGGGTGATGGCAAGAAGACCATCTAGCCTCAACAATTTGGAGTTTCTTATGAAATCAAAATACCAGTGAAAAAATACAAAAATAAGGTGCGCAATGAATGCTTTGATTACTGTGACACCAATAAAGATTTTTTCTCGTAGATTACTGAAAAGGGTATAAATAATTTTTGGTATGCAGTTTTTTTGAGTAAAATGTAAGCTTTTGTACTGATATTTAGTTCATGAAAACACAAAATTCAGTTTCTCAGAAATGTAATACAGACATTGTGGAGAAGACTTCTGACTTGACAGTTTCCTAGCAGACAGTCACTGACACCGTCCACAATGAGGGTAAGCCCTGAAGGGTCACTGATAAAGAATTTGGCTGTTTTGAAGAATATTAAAGAACATAGAAAGTTGAGTGAAAGGAAAAAAATGTCATAGATAAATTTGGATACGTAACAGGGATGCTAGCAGGATTGTGAAGCAGTCAATTTAATTGTTTGGAGGCATTTCAAGATGTGTGGACTACAGATGAGTCAATGTTTCTTGAGTCATCGCAAATGGATGTGTCAAGGACATGGGCTGTACTCCTCACGTTCATACTGTCACGGCACTTCTGGATCACATGTATAATATAAGTATCTTACCTGGGCTACAGAGGAGAAAATGGACTGGACTCTTCTGCAGCTATCCAAAGATTTCTTTTTGGGTTAAAGCAGATTTTGCATTTCATTTGGAAATCAATGTTGCAGAGTCTGGAGGAAGAGTCAAGAGGCACAGAATCCATGTTACTTGAGGTCCATTGTGAATTTTTCAGCTGTCAGCCAGAAAATTTTAGAACATTTCATGTTTCCTTCTACTGACAAGCTTTATAGAGATGCTGATTTCATTTTCCAGCAGGACTCGGCTCCTTACACTCGTAAAACTACCAATATCTGGTTTAATGACTATGGTAAAATATCCTTGCGTTTAATGGTCTGACCTAAACCTAGTGGGGAATCTATCATGTGTTGTCAAGAGGAAAATGAAATGAAGGTCATTATTAAAGCAAGCTTGGCTTCCTTAGCAGGCAGATGTGACATACACTAATACTACACAGTAAATTGACCTATTTTCTTAGTAGGCCAATGGATCCTTATGGTCTTACATAATACAGATTTTTTCCTAGTTTTTTAATGAATCTCAATAATCCTTAGTGTTTACATCCTTGCTATTTGCACAGAGTTGTTTCTTTCAAACATTATCCATATAGTTGTTTGAAATAACATTCTTGATGTTATTGTCTTTTTTTTCATTTCTTGGAAATAATCTGTTTTTTGTGCACAAATATACATAAACATTTTGTACACTTTTGAACAACTATTTAGTTTCACATTTCTTTCAAACGGAGCTATTTTTAATTATAACTGTATAGTCTCATTCTTATTTTTCAGTTTTTATAACTATATTTTTGATCTAAGTATGATTGTGCAAGCTTCTATTTACCTTTAACCTGCGGGTGTTACTCCAGAATTTCCATTCTATACTATTCAGCTTTTATTTTGAAATTTCACGCCTATGTTTCGCGCACGAGGCGGAGTTCTGAGAGGGTCGGTTCGCTTCTGCAGAGCTGCGAAAGGGACATACACTCCATTCCGCTCCGTTTAAGTGTTTTGTTGGTCATCTGGACGGAACCGAAGCACGAGGGGGTGAACAACATTCGGTAAAAATGTGAATACAAATTCCACTGAAATTAACTGTGTCCAAAGAGACAGTAAACATGGACTCTAATGGGAACAACACCAAGAAGAAGTTGTGGTTCTGCGGTCTCCTTTGGTGGTCGCTCCTGCTCGAACTGTCGTCTGGAGGTAACAATATTCCTACTTTTGGACTTTTCTGTCAATTAAAACAAGGACTAAGTTAAGACACTTGGTGTTACATTTAGGGTCAATGTGTAAAATTGTATGTATGTGCTTAAAAAAGTGAAGTTTTACGTGTTGTTTGTTTTTACTTTAATTGTAAATGCGTTACATGAAACGGGCTGTTAAAACTGTAACTTAAGCTTAAAAACAACCAAACATCCTTCAAAACAAAAATGATAATGACTTTTTTTTTAAACCACAACATAAATAAGCGTGGCTCAGGTTTATCGTTACAAAAGATGATTAAATGATTTTTGTTGCTATTTTTTTTTGTCACTGCAAAGGTTCACTGGACTTAGATTGTTGACCTCAGTGTTACCCAACAGGATTAAGTGAAATATGTATGGAGACATGTTGGTGGGGGGTAAGGCTGCAGAGTCATTAGTCCCTTTCCATCATCAGCACAAACTCCACTCTCTTTCTTAATTTGGACATTATGAGGGCTAATAAATGCAGTTTTCCTCTCCTGTAAAAAACAACACATTTGGTGATTTTTGCATGCATGGATACATACTGTGCAGAAATAGCCTTTCAAATGTAAGCAGAGTCAAAGGATTTCCTAGATTTTGCACTGAGACATCTAAAGGAGAGAGATGTCTTTGTTTCACAATTGAGCATTATTAAATCCATGTAGGCATCCCTTAGCTATTCTCCTTTATTTGAGCCTGACATGTGTCATCTAAATTCAGCTTTCATCCAGGCACTGCCCTCGGGGGATCATCACAAATTATTTCACTTTGTCATTCTTTGAAAATGGCCACAATGGAGATATTTCCCTTCATGTCATTGTCTTTCTGTTTTGCCTTTGCACCATGTACCAAGCCTTTGGTCAAAAGATCTGCATCTCGGGATTTTGACAGTGCATCGGCTTCAGATACAATTCAGTCATGTTGCATCTCCGGTCTGCTGAATAAACGGAATGCACAGGCAGTGACAAGCACTGGTCTACCCCTCAAATTAACTACAGGCCTGTGTTCTCTGAAAAGGTCACAGGCTTTGTTGTTAAGGTAGATGTTTGAGAAGTGTTTCAAAAAATGTCACTGCTGTAAAGAAAGTTGCCCCTGTTGACATGTAGATTACAGGATGGTGCTCCAAACAACCTCCTGTTTGTTCTTTTGAAGGGACATATTAAGGTTAGTGGGGTTTTTTTGTCTAATCTGCTATACTCTTTCATTTACATACCTGCCAAAAATTAGACGTGCTGCAACATTTCTGTCATATCAAAAAGTCAAAATTATGGGAAGAAATATGGAGGAAAGAGCTTCTGTCATCACCAAATATTTTTGTTTATGCAAATGCAGTTTTAATGGCGACTCCAGAAGACACAATTAAGCATGCATTTCTGCCTCTCTGAATTTAGAGCAAGACATTTTGTCGCCTTCTTCTTGACTAGTTTAATCTTTATTTTGTACATAAAGCCACTCTTATGAAGAAAATTAAGTACAAATAATAAGGACAGACACCTACAGCGGTGGTTACGCTTTACTCATTTTTTAATTATTTTTTTGAATGCCTGCAAGCCGGATATTTGCACATACTTCCAGCTACATTAACCCATCTAAATGAGATCATACCTAAAAAAAAAACCCATAAAAAAACAAAACAACGCAAACATTCTGCTCTTAAGTTATTGTCCTTGTTTGGATCAGTGGTATGGGATACTGCCTTGCAGCAAGAAGATGTGGTATGGAGTGAGTGAACCAGCTGGTCAGCTGAGGTCTTTCTCTGTGAAGTGGTGTATGAGGCTTTTCTCCAATTGTCTGTTTCTCACCGTCAAGTTCAGTGTTTTTTAGTTGATTTTGTTTATACTAAATTGTTCTTTGTGCATGTTTGTTTAACCTTTAACAAGTTATTACCTGCTTCTCTTTTAATGCACACATTTTAATGCTCACTTATATGCTAATTGTTTTTAACCCCACCACACCAATAAATATTAAACCTCTATGCATTTCTGAAGTATTTTTGAATAAATCAGTATTATCTGGCAGCTTTCTGGTTAGTGCAAAATATATCCTTCCAAACTATCTATGAAGAGGAATACGGGAGGTGACAAAAAGATTAATCTTTTCTAGGACATTTATTTATTGTTAACTTGATTATTGTACATAGACTTAACCAAAAGTATACAGTAATGTACACCAGCTTAATTTATTAGTAGCTTTTAAGTGCTTAATTTGCAGAATATTGGACCCTATAATCATTCTTCTCTTTTTAGATCAGCAGTAAACACAGCATTTTCTACATGTCAACACTTGTAGAAAATGCATGAGACAATTCAAGTGTAGAGACGTTCCTGCAGACTTTCAAAGAGAGTGAGATGTAATAGAGATAACAGGAAGGATAAGTATAACAGGAAGGTTGGTCTGCTTTATCCTTTATCAGATTTCAACATCTGAAATTTTAACGATAAACTAATCAATCAGTTTATTTACACCAATATGTGGAATTTAATTTGGAAAAGTTGGCTATGTTTTGGAAATATCAGAGAAAAGTAAGGATCTGTATTCTCTAGGGCACTGTTTCCCAACCCTGGTCCTCGAGGCACACTCATGGGTGATTAACATGCTTTTGCTGAACTGCAATCATCTCAATCAGGTGTTGCATCTGAAACATGCAGGGTGGTTTGTGTCCTTGAAGACCAGGGTTTAGAAACACTGCCCTAGGGAATACATGCTGGAAAACAATGCAAGCTATGCTAATATGCTCATGTTGGTTTAAAATGTTTGCTTTGTTACGTTGAAAAATAGTGAAATATATTTGATGTTTGTGAAAAAGCATCATCAGCACTTCGATTTGCTTGTCATATCAGTTTGTACAACAAATTCAAGATTTAGAGATATAACTGGTTTAAATGTCAGTTCCTTTGACTTGCAGATATTGAGATTTTTATAGATCAGATTATATTTTTATAGATGTAGATTATTTATGCTTATTTTTTTCCTCTTTCCTTTCATGTTGCGTTGGGTCCTGTAATTGACATACCTTTATTTAATCCTTTCCATGACGGATTCAACTGTGCTATGAGATTGAGCTTAGAAACATTGCATGTACCCACACTAAGTTTGTCCAGCCCAGTGATTCTCTCTAACCCATTATAGACTCACCCCCTGGCATGTAAACTGCAAATGAATGAAAATGTGCAATGGGCGCTTTTTTCCACTAAGGCAGAGATGTTTGTTGACCTTTCAATATGTGTGGTACTCCGCAGCTTGTTAAAAACTGGTGGTGCCTGGGCATGGAGGCACATGAGAATGCTTCAGAGCATGTTTGTGCAGATTACAGAGGGGGGAAAATGGCAGGGAAGTGAGGTAGAAGAAACAGCTGGGTCCGTCTGCCACGCCATTTCTAGAACAAGAGGCCGCAGACAATGTGGGGACGTCAGAGCCTTTTATGTTCCGGTTGATGGTTCCTGTCAGTGCAACGCAGGCCTGAACGTGTCTGACTCTCCAAGTCACTTCCACTTCAAGTGTCTCTCCCTTTGTTTTCCGCTATTATGGCATTAAAGTCAAATACCTTAAATATAGCATATGTTGTCCTTACAGCACCAGAGAGCTCATGAACAACTTTCTACTGGAGCAACAAATAAAACTGCAGTTCAGCCTGGAACTGTGTTTCTGACAAAGGTGCTTATTAGTTTAAAGGTAAAACCTCAAACCAGTATTTTAATGCATGTTAATCATAATGGTTGTGCTCAAAAATTAAGCCATACTGGCCCACCTTGAAGGAAAAACTTAGAAAACTCTCCCATAAAAACAGTTTTTAAATCAGGAAAGCTATAATATCTGAACAGCCTATGTTGTAACTCTCAGTGAATGTGTCTGATTTGTATTTACAGACTCTGCTTTACTTATAAAGTACTTACCAACAATTATAATTAGCCTGGTTTTATATCTAAAAGTCACAGTGTGGGCTATAATAAGCCCACATTGTTGGACTAGACTTCCCCTCAGTTTGTTGTTGTCACTCCAACTCTACCTTTTTTACATATTTATTGCAATTTTACCTCACTTTTTCTATAATTGTGTATTTCTTTAAAAAATCTACCAAATGCGTTTCTTGCAGCTTCCTTCTTTGGGGATGGCTTCATACATCTTAAGGCAACAGAATCGTCCGACCATAACATTCTCCATGTTCGTTTCCGGACCTCCAGCACAAACGGCCTGATGTTTCTCGCTGCTGGCCAGGCCAACTACTTCTTGCTAGAGCTCCATGCTGGTCGCCTGCAGGTTGGTACAACTGTGGCTGCAGTACATCAGCATATGTGTGCATGCATGCCTTTACATTCTGAAATTACATTTCTTTGGGTTTTGCTATAATCAGCACACCCAAACATTGACTACTATAAGCTGTAAATCTCTCTTGTAGAAAAACAAAATTATTTTGCTTTTTGCTCCATCATCACAGTGTCTGCACCACTTTATTTGATCCTTAGCATCATCATTGGGATCTGTTTAAAGTGTAGTAAGGAAAGAAAGTCCATCTATTTGACTGCATGGCCCTTGAAACATAATGTGCATATGCAAGTAATTACAATTATATTACTTGATTACATCAACCTGTTCAGAAACTGCAGGTGGAATTTATTAGTTTTGGCTAAAACCTGGTGCCGTGCATCTCTGCTTTTAAAAAGTTAATGAAATGTTCTACATTTTCTCTGTAAACAAACAATATAAACAGTATTGCACATATTGCAATTGCAGTCACAATTGTGACTTGATGCAGTTAGACTTACTTTAGTAAACAAAAGAAACTCTGGGATTTACCTGACAGTTTTGTGCATTTGACTAAAATATCCTTGAGACTAAGCTCATATTCGTTACATTTTAACTGTTGTGAAAGAATCACACTGACAGATGTGTTGAATTTTTGCACTTCACTGAGCACAAAGGGTATAATCAGAATTATACCCTTGCTTCATGGGCTATAAAGTGGTAGTGTTCACCATTTTTCAAGCTTGGGGTCTCACTGTGTGAGTCAGACATGAGTTGCTCCCTGGAAGCTCGTACATGTTTAGCTCCCCAGCAAGCCTTGACAAGCATGTCATCTAAATGCAGCATTATTCTGAGACAGTGTTGTGATGCTCTGTGGTCGTAGCCCAGGGCAAATGGATAATGGTCCTCTTCCTGCTCTCAAACCCAGACAGAGTTCACTGTTTTGACAACAGGTGACATCATCAGCAGTCTGAATCCTGCATTTCTTATCCCAGGTGTCACTGTATCTACAGCTTATCTTTTTTCAAACTCTTGCAATGTACGATATTATTCTTTATACAAGGATGAGTGTTTTGATATGATTAAATTTAAGAATATAGATGTCATCTTGCATTTGGTAAAGTAAATTCATTTATATCAAATACTACAGCATCATCTGTTACATATAGATTTGCAGTGCCTTTATATCACTGAAATTCTAATTACAGTCTACAATGTATGTTAGTGATTTAGACCATTGTAATTGGAAGAAAAAGATGCATTAATCTCTAACTTCGTTTTTTTAAAACACATTTTTCTTTCCTGCTATTACAGTTGTAACCCATTTCGCACTAAAATCGTTTGTCTATTCTACTCAGTTGAAGCTTAAGCAGATTAGTGAAAGGGCTCTGTGTACATCAACTTCAATTCTTGTTCCATGTTTTCAATAGTAGATTAATCATATTATTTAAACATTTTTTGTTTCTTTTAGGTGAGATTGGATCTTGGATCAGGGGAGCAGGTTTTAGAGTCAGAGCGAGGGGTCCAGCTCAACGATTTGGCCTGGCACTCAGTGGAAGTCCACCATGTGCAGCTAAATGTCACACTGACTGTTGACAAAAACTCTCATACAAGTGTAAAGATGCCTGGCTCTCATCATCATCTCCACATTAAAGATGGTCTTTATGTTGGAGGCTCAGGAGGTTTGGACAAAATCTACCTTCCCAGAAACTTAATCGGCTTCCGAGGCTGCTTGGATGAGGTAGTGTTCAATCAACATGACTTGGTGTCATCACTGAGGCCGTACACTGGATACAAAAACATTTATGAAGTCTCTTTAGGCTGCAGTCCCCAGTTCTTTGCTACTGAGGAAGAGCCTATTAGTTTTTTCAGTTCCAGAGCCTATTTATCCCTTCCAACTTGGAATCATCATCATCATCAGGCTGCATTTGAGTGTGTTTTGCACACCTCAGCCAATGAGGGTGTAATCCTCTACAGTTCAGCCAGGGATGGAGGCTTTGTGGCTCTGGAGATACAGGAAGGTTTTCCAGTTGCTGTTGTAGGGAAAAATGGAGTCAAAACCGAACTACATTCTCAAACATCCATCAATGACAGAAAATGGCATTCTCTCAAGTTGCATTTTAGTTCCAGAAACCTTGAGCTAACTGTGGACAAAGAAATGGTGAAGAGTAGCATTAGTTCTCACTCAAAGAGGCTTCATCTTAAAGGTTTTCTTTATGTTGGAGGCATTGATGATGGTACCAGGTTAGAGGTCCGAAAGGTAGGTCTTGCCTCTGTATCAGGAAGGCGTGCCAGAGGAGGTTCCTTCAAAGGATGTTTAAGAAACATTGAAATAAACAGAGTAAAGATGGGTCTCTCTAATGCAGTAGTCACCAAAGATATTTCAGTAGGTTGTGAACCAGAAAAACTGCCAGAGGAATCAACCCATGTTAGTCCTACAATTACACCAAGATCAGTTTTGTATTATGTAACTCCAACATCATCTCTTCAGATGTCCACCCTTGCAGTTGGTTTGGACAAAAGGTATGGCTTAGATTTTGTGCATTTCAAAAATCTTGTTGTCCAGGAAGGTGGTCGAGCCTCTCTTGACGCCAAACATATCAAGGTATTCCTGGACTTCAAGGCACTTGGCATTCGGCAATCTCAAATTATGTTTAGAATTGAAGAGCAGCCAGTTAGAGGTCAGATAAGACTTGATGTTGATGACGAGCAAGAGGAGAACACCTTTGGCATGTTGGATCTTTGGCATGGAAGAGTGATGTATGTCCATGGAGGTTCTGAGGAGCCAGATGACTTCATCATGTTCTCAATATATTGTAGTAGCAGAAAACTGGTTCCCGATTATCTGAAAAGCAGCAAATTATATCGCTACAACATAACTGTGACACCAACTAATGATGCACCTGAATTAAGTCTCCCTGAAGGAAATCTCTTTGTCATATTGGAAAGATCTAAGAAACATCTCACCACCGAGGTTTTGAAAGTAACAGACATAGACAGCAATTACACAGACCTTGTATTCTCAGTACTAGGAAATCTGAATGCTGATGCAGGCTATTTGGAACTAGAGGGCAACCCAGGCAAGGCAGAGACTTCATTTTCATATGTTGACCTAGATGAAATGAGGGTGTATTATGTCCACACGGGTGTGAGAAACTCAAGGATAGCTCTGAGAGTTAGTGATGGAGACAAGGTCAGCAACACTGTGGTTTTAAGAATCATGGCCATAGTGCTGGAGTATGAGATTGCCAACAACACTGGTCTTGAGCTCACTCAAGGAGAAACTGCTATTATTAGTTCAAAGCAGTTGGCCGTGCAAACAAATGCAATGAAACAAACTGTAGACATTCGCTATGATATCATTGAACCACCACAGTTTGGAGAACTCCAGAGACTTCACTCAAGCGGTGAATGGAGGCACACGGAATCATTCTCTCAAAGACTTCTTGAGAAAGAGCGCCTTAGGTACGTTAGTACCTTTCAAGACATCCAGACCTCAAATATCAGTGATTACTTTAAATGCAAGGTTAATGTGGCTGCAAGAGCAAACACTGAAATAATTTTCCCAATTGCTGTTAAGTGGGTGAGGTATCATTTGGCAAGGAATGTCATGATAAATATGGATAAAGTTAGAAAAGTGACTCTAAGCTCAGAGTGCCTTGTAGCAAGAGCTGATGGTGTCACCCTCTCAGATGAGGAACTTTATTTTCGGGTCCTCACTACACCAAAGAAAGGAAAACTCCTGCTTGACTCCACAGTCTTGATGAAGAACTCAACCTTTAGCCAAAGGGATCTATCAGATGAAAGAGTCCATTATGAGCTGGTTGACAGACCTTACGAGGACACAACGGACAGATTCAAATTTCAGCTGATCTCCAAACATGCTCAGTCTGAAAATTATGATTTTCAGTTTTCAATCAAAGCCGATATCAACACTGTGTTTATGAAAAATGAAGGCCTCTCACTTCAGGAGGGAGAGAGCAAACTCATCACCAAAGATGAGCTCTTTGCAGAGACTTTAAGCACAAGGGACATGTTCTACACTGTCATAAGCAGTCCTAAACATGGAAGGCTGGCACGCATTAGTCAGTCAAATTCCAATGCCAGCTATGATAACATCTTGACCTTCAGTAATCAGGATATAATGCAGGAGCGATTAATGTACATCCACGATGATAGTGAAACTACACAAGATGATTTTGCTTTTATAGCCTCTACTAACCAAGGGTTCAAATCTTCCATTTCGGATAACGAAGTTGGCTCCAAAGAAGGAACATTCAACATCACGGTTCAGCTAGTGAATGATGAGAAACCGATTCGAATCATTGATAAAGTTTTTCATGTTGTAAGAAATGGACAGAAGCTACTCACTACAGAGGATTTGCTTTATCACGATAACGACTCTGATTTTGATGACGGCCAGCTGATCTACACCCGACGTGGAATCCCAATGGGAGACCTTGTGCTGGTCAATGACACGACCCATCGGCTGTTTCAGTTTGCACAGAAGGATTTGGAGGAGAAGCGGGTGTTGTTCATTCACAAAGGTGCTAGTATTGGCAGGTTTGTTCTCTTCGTATCAGATGGGAAAAATTTTGTGTCAAGTCTCTTAGATGTTAGTGCTCATGACCCTTTCCTGAAGGCTGACAACAACACAGGTCTGTTGGTTCAGAAAGGACAGTCGGTAATGTTTACCACCTACAATTTCAGCATCGTATCAAATATGGATATCCGGGATGACCGGGAGGTCATTATTAAGTTGGAGGAGCCTCCGAGATATGGCAGTATTTATCGTAATAAGACAAAGGTTGAGTCATTCACTCAGTCGGACCTAAAGGATGGGTTAATCTCCTACAGCCACGATGACAGCAAACACCTGGCAGACCATTTCAACTTGACTGTGAAAGCTAAAGTTCTGCAAATTACAGAGAGAGTTAATGTGAAGGTTTATCTTGAAAGTCATCAGAGGCCACCCATCATACAGCATCTGGAGACTTTACTGGTGGAGGAGGGAAAACCAGTGAAGATTGATGAGACTAAACTGGAGGTACGTGGTACGATAACACACTTTTCTGTCAGAGATTGGAGTTTATCATAACTTTAATAAATGTTGGTGGTTTCATGTATTTAAAAGTAATGAGAAACATTTTAGTGTTATCTAAGTACTAATACATTTGTCAAATTTTGTCCACTCATCCATTACTTTGTCTTTAGCCTATTCTTCTCACCCTACCTGAAAATGTGGGTTTTAATAGCAGTGTAAGAAAAAACATTGAACCCAAAAGGTTTTTGCAGTAACATCGAGTATCATAAAGATTTCAAAGAGAGGTAAATCTTAGTTGGCAATGTGACATTTTAAATCTAACCAGGGAATGTTTTCGGATTGGGACAGGTCACACACGAGGACAACCTGCCATCTGAGATTGTGTTTGCAGTCAAAGTAGCTCCGTCTCATGGCTTTCTCCGGCGCTTTTTCGAAGCCGATGAGCGCTACATCGGAACCAAACAGTCACCTGTCAAGATGTTTACCCAGGATGACATTAACAAAGGGAACATTCAGTATGTTCAGGTGGAGCCAAACAAGGTAAACGACACCTTTGTCCTGGATGCCACCAATGGAATCACCGATGTCAGCAACATCAGGATAAGTGTTGACATCATCCCACTGCTCATTCCTCTACACGTCACCAATTTCACCATTAATGAGGGTGCCTCAAAAGCACTGACAGAGGATGTACTTAAAGTCACCAATAGACACTTTTCTGGATTGAACTTCTTTTATAATTTGACAAAGCCCCCTCTCCATGGTCACATTGAGCACTCTCGACATCCTGGTGTGCCTATAACCACTTTCACCAGGAGACAGGTGAGAAAGGTTACAATGATGAAAAAAATGTTTTATACCTCTTGAACATTTTCACATTTTATGTCTGCAATAACAGATTTTAATGCATTTCAGAAATAACTTTGATTCTACATTTAAAGTTATATTTTTTAAATCTTTTGAAAGATCTTTTTCTAACACTTCACAATTATGCACTACTTTGTGTTGCTCAATCACATAAAATCCCATTGAAATGCATTGAAGTTTGTGGATACAAAGAGACAAAATGTGAAAAGACTAAGGAGTATCAGTAAGTTTTTGCAAGGCAAAAAATTGGCTAGCAGAAATATTTTACAAAAACTCAATAAGGTTTTTTTTTCTGTCTTTGCTATATACCAAAAACATTCTGCTATTTCTTCAAAGTAATTAGGCTTTTATTTATTATTGCAGTAATTACTTTCATACCTTGAACTGTGGAGTTCTTATCTTAAATGCTTGCATATTTTCAGTCTTGGAAACCTAGCAGTCTTACATAATTAAATTACTTCGGTGAAGAAAGCTGTTGCCCTGGCTTGACATGACCTCCTGCACTAGCTGGAATTTATTCACCTTAATTATTTAAATAATGTGCAAAATAAGTTTCTGAAATGCCTTTTTTTTATTTTTACAGTGTGTCAACTCTTGCCTCTATTTTGATATATGTTAGTCTTTATATTCTATTTTAAATGACCAGTACTTTACATTTTCCTGGATCATTCTATTACTTTTTTCCACAGGTGGAACATGAATTTATTTACTATGCCCATGACAGCAGCGAAACCTTAGTTGATAATTTTACGGTGGAAGCCAACGACACAGGCTTGAGGAAGCACAGTGCCGCCCAGACGGTTTACATCGAGCTTACAGCTGTTAATGATGAGTCTCCTGTCATTACCACCAACAGGGTCCTCAGGGTGAGTCTGTAGCTCTATATTTAAACTCTGCACACGTTTTTTCTGCCAGTCGGTCTGGCACCACTGTCAAAAGATTTTCATGGGGTCGTTTACTGTAGTTGCCATGCTCGGGCTGTGGAGGAGCGGGGAAAGCGTACTATGTTTGCTATCAGGGATCCCACTGGTCTGCCAGCACAGAGCTGATAATGAAAATAAAAGCTGCTGTACATTTAAATAGTTTATTTAATGTCAGTGGTTTGGACAATACCTTTTCATGCTGTATGATAATCCAAATATAAATCCATCAGATTTTATAGGTAGAGCTGGATGGGATACATCTAAAAAAAATAATTAAGAGTATTTTGTCTTTTATGACCAGCTTTGCCCCAGTTGCAACAAATTCCTTTAAGGTAATTCAGAATAGAGCCACCCCTGAAATTTCTAACATAAAATTTTATATAAAAGCCAGTTTTTATGTAGTTAGGAAACTCTTACAAGGTTACAGTAGTAGTTTTATTTTATGTTTATGAGTTTATTTAATTTCATAGTGATTGGGACCTGATTTTTATATGACAATTTTACACTTATAGATATTTTGTTAATGCTAATAAAGGTCACTTTTCAACCTATTATGTTTACATTAGGCATTTGGTGAAAATCAAGCTTTTTAGACAAAAATAATATATCAGTGGCCACAAGGTGGCTGTCTGCCACTGTCTGACAATAAACTGTCTGGGCAACAGGAATATGTACCTTACATGCATGATATATATCTACTTGATGCTGTATATTGCTGTTCACGATTGAGTCTCAAGTTTAGTTGAAAGGGCTTTGCCTTGTAATAAAAAAAGAATGATAAGATCGACCTGTAATTTGATAAACTTATGGTATCATCTTTATTTACTGCTGGTACAGATTGTGAAGATAAAGATAATTAAAACGGTCTCTCAACAACGACACATCAAAGCTGTAAAGGTTTGGCGGTTTAGGCTTGCTCAATTTCAACAAAAATGAATCCAAAAGTCAAGTATAGTCACGTCCTTTGTGCTTATTATGATCTCCTCTCAAGATGTAGCTTGATGAACATCAAACATCCTGCTGTAATTAAGAAGCAATCTTGACCCCAGGAGACTTTTCATACAAACTGATCTCATGTGTCGTTTTTCTTTTAGTCTTGTGAGTCATCCTGATGCTGTTTGTCAGTCCTGCTGTGACTTCCTGCTAAAGGTGGGATTACCGGAGGTGTAGTTGCTCCCCTCCAGAGCAACACTTACTCATATGTGAGAAAAGCTTTCTCATGTGGGGGGCTGTTCTGCTGTAGGGCTGTTGCGACAAGTCTGATAGGCAGTTGTACACGTCCTCACTGAAGAAGTCCCTCAAGTTGATAATCTACATATTAAACCAAGTTTAACAACACTTTACTGTTGGTAATATCTGACAGTTTGTATGTTTAGAATGTAGTTTATCCCAAAATATCAGCATAAAAAGTAAGTACAGACTATGGTAATATCAGATTTTGTTTTATCAAATAAATGAACCAGCAAAAATATGCCATTCACCAGCTGTTAATCTGAGGTAGAAAAGCTTAAAACGCAAACATCAGAAAATAACTCCACTTCTTTATCTGATACTGAGCCAAAATGCAACAGTTTAAGATGATCTGAAAAAGTGTTTAGCATTCAGTGCCAAGAAAAAAAAAACAAGACCTTTATGTCAAACTCCAGAGAATTCATGGTTCAGCATGTTAAATACTGCCAATAACGGAACTCACTAAAAATGAGATGTTTGGCCATAATGCACAGTGTCACTTTTGGTAATATAGGCGAAAACGGTATAAACACACCAAATCAGCTGTCAAGCATGGTGGTGGAGGGATGATGATTTGGGGTATTTTGCAGTCACTACACACCTGGGTGTTTTTTGACCAAAAATTTCTCGATATATTGTAGTCAGTATTATGCAATTTAGTGCCTTGAAATTGGACGTTTGAGCTGAAAAGCGTGGCACTCGGTGAGACTGTTTGAGAATCCCAGAGATTAAATGATTTCTCAAACATATATGAAAGAAGCAAGGCAAAACTCCAGGTACGTTTTTGATGAGGGAATAACATTATAACATGATGTAAAGGTCATGAAATATTAATTAAATGTAATATTGCCCCTTTGAAAGACGGAAAATCAATCACAACCACTTGTTTTTGATACCTTCTGATTGCATCTTCCTGTCGGCTGTATCAATTGTATTTGGCATTTTGTAATGATCACCAATCACACTTCATCTGTTGTTGAAGTTTCTCACTTTAACCATCTGTCAGAGATCAGGCAATGCCTTGTCACATCCACAAGCTTCCTGTAAACTTGCTGTTTGCTAGGTGTGAACAATTTGACAACTGACAGATCAGACTCTTTATATATTGTGTCACACATTGTGATTTGCAAAAGTATTGCACAATGAACTTTTTCAAATTTTGTCATACAAGAAATGGAAACTTCTAGTGTTGTGGCACTTGAGTACTTTGAAAGTGTTGAGTACCACATTTTCATTGTCTTGTCTATAAGACCAAGACTACAACGTAGTGTGAAACTCCTTCCTGCATTCAAATACAGCCAATGAAGTTTTGTAAAACTTTAATTACTGATGCAACCTGAACCCTTACGTACTTCAGATGAGAGAAATGAGAAAACAAGATGGAGAAACATTTTCCGGTTCCAGTATATGGATGTTTCTCTGACTGTGGAACACACAGACATGTTGCCTCCATGCACTGTGTCCGCACCTAATTCTAAGTTGGTTATTTTTTACCTGGATGTATACACTCTTCAGAGTTATCTGGTTTGTCTGTATAACTTGTTACATGCTTGTCAGATTTAGTGGACAAGTGGCATGTTGGTCTGCAATATGCCACAGGAGCTCCTTTATTGACTAGCTTGCTAATGAAATGAGCTGCTACAGACAGTGTGGTTTTCTTTTTTTTCTGATTGCTTAAAATGAAATTCTGTTAACAGTCTAATGAATAATTGAATTTGTTTTCAGATTTTTCTTAATTACAGGATTCTGGCACTATTACGGCAATTCTTACATATTGTAACCATTGCAGTTCTTTCGTTTCATAGTTTAAATGCAGCCTATGCCATTTTCCTTTAATCATATAAGCTGATATCCTGGCTCCTGTGAAAATGGCATATTGACTTAGTTACAACATTTTTTTGCAGGCCTACATGCTGTTTATATCACCCTGTTGCATTAATTAAGGAAATGACAACCTGTCCAAGCAACAGTAGCTCCTCTGGCTTGAGGTCTACAGGCTTATCCTTCACTGTCAAGGACCTGCATGCTTCAGTAGTTTTGTGCTCTGTGTGTCAGTTACTTCCTCTGTTACTTTGTGGTAGCCCAAGGCTCTTTGGTGTGCATGGAAGCAGGAATTTACCTCAGCTTGTCAGCACTCTGAAGTGCCCTGAAAAGTGTTTACAGTCTGTACAGCTATTTTTAGTCTGGGGTGTCCTTGATTTAGGCAGCTTTCAAGTGTTTTTATCATTTTCTTTTTCTTTTTTTTTTGCCTTAGGCCGGTGTTGCTCTAATATCTGCATTGTCTAAGTTAGAAATTATTTGTATAGTAATTAAACTGCAGTACATGCTGTACTTGCAAACGTATTCATGTCCTGTGAACCTTTTCACATTTTATCTTACTTTGACGCCAAATGTCAATGTACTTGTTGGGATTTCATGCAACTGAACAACAGAAAGCAGTGTCTAATGATGAACTGGAAGTAAAAGGATACTGGAGGAGATGCAGAGATTCACTTTATGGAAGAGTAGTAAGAAGTAAGACATGGTTGGAAAAAATAGATCCAATGGGGTACAGCAAACATGATCTTGTCAGATAAAACCAAAATTTGACTTTTTCTCCAAAATGTCAAATGCCGTGTATGGTCACACCATCCCCATGTTGAAAGCACTTTGAACTGCCTTGTTGCTGAAATGCACTATACACAGAAACTTGACTTGAAAGAAAGTGCTGGCAGCATTATGCTGGGTGCTTTTTAGTAGGTCAGAGTTGATAAGAAGATAGATGGAGTTAAACACAAAATATTACTTAAAAATCTGTGTTTATAGGCTCTCTTCATAAAAAAGCTATTTTTCAAGAAAAATGGGAAATTATTTAAGTATCTCAATGACTAAAGACATATCCAGATTGCTTCCAGCTGTAGTAATAGAAAAATGCTATTCTGCAAAATATTGACCAAGATAGTTATTAGTTATTAGATTTTGAAAGCTTTTTATGATTTTCTAACACTTCAGAAATCTGATTTTCTGATGATCTTTCCAATAATATCAGAGAGCTGAAAGGCAATAAATAGTTTTGTGATGCAGCATAACTTGCAGGGATCGCATGTTTAAAGAAAGAAGGAAAAAACTCTTGAAACATCTTTGAATCCAAACTCACTTTGTCATTTACTGCCTTACAAAATAAAAACAACCAGGTAGTGTTTCTAAAATGAGTAGGGCTTACATTTCATCTGTACCATTTATTTGTGCAGCACTATGAGACATAATCTTTCTATACCATAAATGAATTGACTTTGCATTTCCTATGAGCAACCTGTTCAGGATGAACCAGTACTTTTACCCGACTGCTAGAGGTAGGCGCCAGCCACATCATACCCTACGAGATTATTTATAGATGGATGGGTGTTACGGCCCCTGGCCTCTTGAGTTTGTGCAGGCTCAATGTGGTAAGTGCTGAACAAGCCAATAAAAAGAAACTAGGTGTCTTAAAGCGTCGATGGTCTTCAACATTTGCAGGAAGCTCACACTGGAGTAAAGTTAAACAGTCATGCCACCCCCAACCTGCACTCAAACTTATTGGTGTTTGTGCTCGAGTTGCAGTCAGAACTCCACTAAAAGTGGATGAGCTGAACAACGCTGGTGGTCTAGGAACAAATGATCTTACTCCTGTCAATGCTAACACTGTGGCAATAAATATTTATCCCACACCAAAAACAAAACGTGAGCAGCATTCTCTTTGTCACACACCAGTACTAGCTGCACCTGATCTGACCCGATCTTTCAAGCTGGAGGTGGATGCCAGCACAGTTGGAACTGGTGCAGAGTTAATTGTTAATTGTTAATTAAGTGCAGTGTTTAGATCATCCTGTTTGCTATTTCTCCCGCAAGCTTAACAAACATCAACTAAACTATTCCACCATTGAAAAATAAACCTTGGCTCTGTTGTTGGCTTTTCAGCACTTCCATGTTTACCTTGGTTCTGGTAGTTTGCCGATTGATGTATTCACTGATCATAATCCACTAGTATTTCTTTCACGTATGTACAACCACAATCAGCGCCTTAGGCGGTGGGCATTACTATTGCAAGAATTTTCCTACCAAAATACCATCTGAACATCCGACATAAGAAAGGAACAGAAAATGTTCTCGCAGATGGCCTTTCCAGGATGAGTATGCTTCTTTTGTTTTGTGTGATACTCAGGATTTACAAAACTCTGTTTTGTAATTTAAGGGGGGGGAGTGTTACAGCCCCTGGCCTCTTGAGGCTGTGCAGGCTCCTTTTTGTTATGCAGGTTCAGCTGTGAGGGCACACCTTCCTGATTGGCTGCCTGGAGGCTGCAGGAAAGCCACCACCCCATTGGACTAACAGAGAATTTTAAGCCAATCAGACATTGATGAGCCTCACCTGCTCCCTATAAAAGGCTCCTGAAATCACAGGGGGCAGCTAGTAGGAAGAGGTTTTGTTAAGCAGTCCCCCACCTTTGGTGTTTACAACTGCTTTGGGCAGTTTGAACTATTTTGTTCTTGCTTGTTCTGCTAAGTAGTTTGAATCTGCATTAGATTGACTTTATACAAGCTAGAAGCTTGTGTTTGGGAGGTTTGGTGCTCCCTTTGTGTCCTTTCTTTTGGGTTGTTTTGAGTTTACTTTAGGCTGACTTGTTTGAACATTTTGTAATTTAATTTGTACTTAACCATTCTTGAATTTGTTAGCCCTTTTGTTTTAATTGGGTTAAGTTGTATTGTGTTTTGGTTTTGTGAAACCGTCTCTTGTAATAAAAACCTTTACATTCCACTTATTTTCTCTGAACACATCTTTATGTTGCCGCCCCTGAATTCCTAGACCTTGGGGGCGTGACAACGGGTGAATTTCCAATTAGCTAATTTTAGTTCAGCTTTATCCCCTCTTAAGAACCAAATACAGTTGTAAATAACAGTAGTTAAAGCATATAGGGCATAATGAGTCACATGAAATGAAACTTTCCAAGTAATATGACACTGTTTATTTCTCCAGGTGTGGGTGTCATCAATCACAGAAATCAGACCAGAGGATCTTAGAGCCGAGGATCTTGATACACCAGCAGATGAGCTACAATTCATGGTCACCCCACCCAGCAATGGACACCTGGCCCTTAAAAGCAACCCCATGAAGGCAGTGTTGAACTTCACACAGGCCCACATAGAGCAGGGGCAGCTGCTGTTTGTCCACAAAGGTAAAGTGATTTAATAGACAGAGAAGGACTTCTTTAATTTTGTTTTGTCTCCTATCTGCACAGTATTTCTCACTGTGAAGTTGTTAGTCAGTCCAGAAATTGATTTCTGAGTTTATTCCGTTCCTTTTACCTCCACTAGAGGGCGCTCTTGGAAGGTCTGATTTGGTTTTCACTCATGTCATATCAGGGGCAGTTCATTTAAATCATCAGCAGTTTTTGTCATCATGTTTATAGTGACTCCTGTTTTGATGTAACTTCTTACGTTTTGCTTACTTGTAAATGCAGAGAAATTTGAAACCTGCACTATACATCACACTCATGCAATAATGTTTTAAGGGTTTTGTTTGGGGATTTAAAAAGATATTCTTGTTTTTTATTGACAGCTTTTGACTTTAATTGATGTTTTGATGTCTTTTCTAGGAGCCATGTCTGGGGGATTTAACTTCCAAGTCAATGACGGTGTGAATTTTACTCCCAGGCAGATCTTCAGCATCACCGCCAAAGCTTTAGTTGTGAATTTGGAGAAAAACCGCCCACTCAAGGTGTTTCCTGGTAAGCATAGCCCCTGACTACAGCAAAATCAGCAAATTGCCTTTTCTGCTTCTCCTGTACAATGACCTCACTAATAATAAAGTGTTTTCATAAAGTGAGTAATCAGCTATTACATTGGCTGCAATGATTTAAAGCATCATTTAATTAACAAGGCTCTCATAATTAAAGCACTCATAGGAATACTTTATTGATACTATGATTACTTAGATTAGAGAGACAGGTGTTGCAAAATTAATGTTTATGGCACAACAGAAAAAACTTTTAGGCTTATGCAGTTATACAGCTGATATATTTGTCAAAAAAAATATTCTAAATTCAAAACTTATTTAATTTTGTTCAGTTTACTCCAATTACTCCAATTATTTCCTAGTTATAATACAATCAAATTAAGTTTATAATCTAAATGAATTAACAATTTTAAAAGGACACCCAGCTGTTTGCAGTGAGTTGACCTTCCAAACAGTGGAAGTTTGTTTGTTTAACTTTACAACAGTCCCTCATACTAAAATATCATGTGGTGAGAGTAGAAAGGAATAATTTTCTCTCAACAGGAAGAAACATATCCAGGCTCATTATGAGCGGTATAATCAGATTCAGATTCACTTGCATATTGTCCAAATTAAATAAAATGTGCACTCTGCCTCAACAAGAAAGGCAAAACAAATTATGCTTGTCATTTACAATTGAAACATATGTGTAGATTTGACACTTTTGATCTCTAGTTAGCTTTTCTTTTAAACTACGACACTGTTGTGTGTTCAGTCCGCCTGCTGCTGTGCTTTTCAGATTTCTTTTGGTTTAATAATTCAGCGCCTTTCCAAGAGCAGGGTCATTAAATCATTAAATGGGTGTAGTCTGTGTCTGCAAATGCTTTTCATAGTTTTCCATAGGTTTTCACTACTTCTCTTTGTGAATTAGAAATAACTGATATTGTTGTGTGGGTGCAGCAAACAGCCAGCTGGCACGCTCTACTGAGCCTCTCAGCCACAGGGTGAGTGGGTACTTAAATAAAACTGTGCCACTGTCTGTTCCAGGCAGCCATGTTGGTGCTTTGTGCCAAGCAGGACAGACGGGGGAAGCTAGGATGGCAGCTTTGGTTTACAATTAGGGGTTGTTGTTTTTTTTTTTCTTTAAAGGAGAGAGTGGCGACGTAAAGCCCTTTCACACTGCG
This sequence comes from Xiphophorus couchianus, assembly GCF_001444195.1. NCBI lineage: Eukaryota > Metazoa > Chordata > Actinopteri > Cyprinodontiformes > Poeciliidae > Xiphophorus > Xiphophorus couchianus. Next base: position 8,934,880 of record NC_040239.1, read on the forward strand.
GTGGGAAAATGAATGTTTTTCCCCCTTTTTCTCACAAACATCTAGACTGTCTGGGGGATTTCTGTCAAACTTGAGAGAGGAAACACTGCTTTCTAATCAACTGCATGTGTCTCTTTTGAGTTCACTAAAAAAGTCATGCAAAAATGATGTTTAATATGATTAAGATAAAAATTGTGGAATATAGTCAGGACAAGTAGGTTATCTAGCTCTATTATCCAGAATCTACTGTACATGTTGTTAAGATCCATATACTGCAAAATTATTTTCCTGTAGCGTGAGTATAAAAGAGGGATTTTTATTTTAGTATGAAACCATTTCTCTCCCTCTTCCTCCAAGGTAGACATTTCCCTTGGGAAATGAAAATGGTGGGAGCGCAGCTTACAAGTGAGGAATGAATTTCCTCTATATTTCCCTGCCTTCCATTATTTATCAGCAGTCATTTTTCAAAGCCCTCAAAATATTCTGAGGAATCTGTACTGCAAAAAGAAATAAAAAATCTTACTAGATATTTTCGTCTAGTTTCTAGTGTAAATATCTTTGTACATTTGACATAAGACAAATCTAACTTATAAGTAGCTTATTCAGCAAGATATAGGAGCTTGCTTTATGTCAATAATTCCTTAATATTAATCAAAAGAAGTAGTGGTTCCACTGGCAGACTATTTTCATTATAACAAGACATCTTTCCCATGTTATAAGTGAAATAATCTACTAATTGAACAAGTACCTTTTCATCAATATTAAATAGTTATTGATTTAAAACAATCTCCTATATATTACTGAAAAGTTACTTGTAAGTTAGTTTTATCTTATTTCAGGTGTATGAAGATATTTGCACAAATACCTAGGCCCAAAATGGTTTGTATACAATCCTTGGTATGCAGTGTATACAATTTATTTTGGAATAAACCTCCTTGATTAGTTCTGGCTGTTTTTGTTGATGTCTCTATATCCCCCCCACCTCCCCCAGTGGTATTTGTGTCTGTGAGGAGCTTTTAATCTCTTGTTAGGAGTTTATGCAACACCCCACTCTTTCGTTGGACATGGTGTTGTAAAACGTCTCTGGTGTCTGCGTGGCAGCTTTAATTTAACACATCAAAAGGCAGTTGTCACGCTATCCCAGGCTTTGTTTTTAAGAGTTTAAAATGTGCAGCACAAAGGAGGAATAACACAAGATGAGACTGCCTTGAATGGTTCAACCCCACCTATTAAAAATTCTCTCCAGGATCTTCCAGCCCGATCACCAATGATGATTTACAGGCTGTGACCAATGACATTGGAAGCACCTCTAACCGCACCATTATGTTCAATGTGATTCGCCATCCTAAACTGGGACGCTTGGTGAAGAGGCAGCTTGATAACTCTACTGTGGAGATCTCAACTTTTACACAAGATATGGTAAGTGCACACAAGGTCACATAAAAACTGTGTCTTATTTTAAAACATGTGCGCCACTGAAATAGAAATCAAGGGTGTGTGTGTGAGAGAGATTTTTTTATTAGGCTTCCTCCATTTATGTGGAAGACTATGCCAGATTTCCACTGTTCTGCATGAATAATGCATGTCCTCCATCCATGTTGAAGATACTGACTCTCCATTTTTTGCTGAATGAGTCATGGCAAACCTTTATGCTTTGATTTATTATGGATTTTGATCTGACATAATTAAAGTCAAGGTGATTGTTCTGTATTCACTGCAGAACAAAGAATATTTAAATTATTAATTAGATCTGAACCATTAGATCTTCATCTGTGGAGAAACTGCTGAGCAATTCAATCCGATAGACTCAACTTATACAGGTGCATCTCACCAAACCAGAACATGGAAAATGATTTATTTTACTGATTCAAGTTATAAAGGAAAAGTTCATTTTTCATTAATTTGTTTTGAAAAAAAAAACACAAAAATATTACGTCGTAACACTAATTTCATACATTAGCAAGGATACGCCACAAAAGGTCACAGCCAAAGAAGCCATTAATATCCAAGCTTATGGAAAGTTAAGTGGAAGGAAACGGTGATACCTTCCACGTAATCTCAATGATCGTTATTGGGCTTACCTCGTTTGTCTGAATCAGTCAAACTTTTATTACTCTGAGCACTTTTCCACTTTGTGGACCGCTGTAGTAACTGAAATATTTCTGTATTGCAGGTGAACAGAAAGGAAGTCATCTACATTCAAACACCCATTGAGTCGGTGGGCTGGGAAGCTATGGATTCAATTACTTTTTCTGTATCATCACCGCCTGCCTCTATAGATGGTCAGACTTTCAAAATAGACATCTCCTATGAAAATACAGGACCTGAACACAATACAGTGCTCCTCAAAAACACAGGTATGAACTATATTTTCAGTTCATTAGCTGCTGTATTTGCTTGCACCTCGTTAGGTCTGCATTTTGCTTTACATTTGGTCAATAGTTTTACATACTGATCTTTCACATTTCATTTGGACTCTATCTCCTCTATTGAAAGTAATCTTCTGTCTAGTCCTCAACCATGATAGCAGGGTTTGTAGTGTATGCCTAAAACAGTGGTAAAATAAGTATCAGACCTAAAACACTGTCTGTAGCAGATAAACTTAACAGTTTTCCCTGTAACAACCACATTACAAACCTAAAAGTGTCTTTGTGTTTTTTGCATATCTACATAATGAACCAAAACAAAGTTGTGCACAATTATAAAATGGAAGAAGAAGGACACAGTTTTCAAACTTCTTTATAAGTAAAAATCAGAAAAATATGTTGGATATTTTTATTTAATCAATTTTTTAATAAAAAAATGAAAACAATGTATCTTGGCTTAGTTTGCCAAGGTTGAGATGAAAAAGGAAGCTACCTTCTTGCAGATGTAGGGAGTAGTCTGGCAGCAACATTTTAATAAAGCTGTAAAACATTTATTGAAGTCAATGAAAGAAAACAAAAACATTTCTCTAAAAGCAGTCATGTTCAGTACTGAAAGGTATGACAAAGCAGCATGTTTGTGAAAGATCGCAAAAATGACAGAGAAAGGAAGAATGGAAACGGCATAATATTATGCATGCAAATATTGCAGCTAGATTTACTTTGTTTATTTTGTGGTAGGTGCTGAGGTGGCAGAAGGGGAGAGTGTTGTCATAGATGAATTCAAGCTGGATGCCTCCAACCTGATGTCAAAGCTGTCCTCGCCGCAGCGGAGCTCCTATGAGGTCTGGTTTCAGGTGACTGATCTTCCCCAGCATGGTGTTATCGTGGTAGGTGAGAGAAATCTCACCAAAGAGAAACCAAACTTCTCCCAGTTCATCGTCACCAAATACGGCATCATTTACAGCCATGACAACTCTGAGACGACTCGTGATTCTTTTGTGTTCAGTGCTTGGCTGAACCCAAAAGGCAGGACTGCCCAACGGCCTGAAGATGAGAAGGATGTTGTTATTGAGCGTTTTAACATCACAGTCAGGCCTGTGAACGATCAACCACCTGTGCTAAAAACTAAAACTCCAGGTCTGAAAGTGGTACAGGGAGACAAGGTAGCTATCGGGCCTGAGGATCTCAGAGTCGAAGACTTGGATGATCCTCCAGAGGATATTACATTCTCTGTTATTAGCAAACCAAGCAACGGTTACATAGCTCTGCAAGGAGGTTTGAATGAGTCAGTAGTTTCCTTCACTCAAGCTCAAATCAACAGCAGAAATGTGTATTTTATCCATGATGGAACCTCTGCCTCAGGTGTGTTTTACTTCAGTGTTACAGACGGACATCACAAACCGGTATATAAACTTTTTAACATAGATGTGTCAGAGATTACCGTCACTCTACTCAATTACACTGGATTGTCACTGCAACAAGGGAGGACCGTAGTACCTCTGACCCAGGACAACCTTGCAGCAGAAACAAATGGCAAAAGCGCCACCATTTGCTACATGATTACAAAACCTCCCACCTTTGGCAAAATTCTGAAAGAAAACCAGGAAGTTACACATTTTACACAAGAGGATCTTCGGACTGGAAGCTTGGCCTATCACATGATCTCGCTGTCCTCTACAGAGGACAGCTTTGAGTTTACTGTCTTCACTTCTGAGGCAAATCTTACGGGTCAAGTCCTTAATGTGACAGTCAGACCTCTGATCCATGTTAGCCAAGGCTTGAAAATTCCCAATGGGATCACTGTCAGGCTCAACACTAGCTTTTTTAATGCCTCTGAACTGGCTGCTGTAAGTGACAATGACCCTGTCTTTGACATTTTGTGCCATCCCAAGTACGGAAAGGTGCTTCAGACAAGTTCTAAAAGGTCCAGGAAGTTTGTCCCAGCTGCGTCCTTCACATTTCAGGAAGTGGTGCAGCAGAAAGTTGCATTGGAGCTGAATGCCAACATGACTGGAGTAGAGGAGCTGAATGATTCCCTTGTTTTTGTGCTGAAGGCTGATAATGTCCAACCTGCTAAAGGGGAATTCCACTTTACAGTAGTCCCATATGACCCAGTGGTTTTTCCAACCACAAAAAGCCCAGTCCTGACCACGTCACCCAGTCCTCAGACACCAATCAAGATTTCTAGGAATGGAACCGTCTCCCCAGTCCCATCTACAGTTCTCCATTCCACCCACCAACCAAGCAAAAATCAGCAAAAATTCAGGGGCCGTAACCGCTGGGGGAACTCGAACGGAACAAGCTTTTTCAGCACAACACTTGGGAAGCCGCCTCGAACGGAGGAGTTTCCCTTTAGGAACACACCGGTCCGTGTGGAGTCCTACCCTCAGAAAACCTCCAACCCACTCCTCATCATCCTGCCACTTCTGGCCCTCCTGCTGCTCATAATCATCTTTGTAGTTGTGGTCGTCTATTTTCGACACCACAGACAAACGAAGCAGAACACCTCTTCACCTCGGGAGAATCCTCCCACTGTTTCACCCAGCAGTGAATCCCACAACGACCTAACCCAGAGGAGAACCACAGTTCCCACTGTTACTGTCACTCCTTTAAGTCCCTCCTACCCTTCCAGCCCTGTGCTTAGTAGGTTTTTGCCACAGAACCAGGCTTCACCTTATGACACAACTCACTCAAATATACTCGTCAGTTCTTGGAGTAACGGTTCTCTAGAACCAACTTCCCAAATTATTCACACCGTCACCCCAACTTTGCAGAAGAATCAGTACTGGGTATGAAGACAGTGATTGATACAAGATAATGTTACTACATGTTTATGTAGTGAATGAATGGTACAATTGATCACTTACTGTTGCAGTTACTATAGATATTTGGAGCTGTTTTGACCCATTGTGTGCTTTGTTCCATTAAATGGAAAACTGTATGTTACTATCCATAAGTTTAACTCTCATGAGCTCCCTTTCTGGAAGGCAGCAGCTGCTGAAAGAGGAAAGAAACAGCTTTTATAAAGTGTTTCTTTTTTTGTTTAACAGGTCTTTTATAGTTAGAAAGCTGCTAATGTTCATGGCAGAGAAAGTTTTCCCAAAATAATAAGTCACCAGCAATCTTTAGGCAAGACGTCAGTATTGTCTAAAGACTTGTCTATACACGTTAGTGCCAAGGTTTTGCTGTGCAAACACTACTGAAGTGAGCAGCTGGCTTTAGAAGAAAATGAGATGTTCCCATTTTACTGATGGATGCTAAGTCATGACCTTAAAGATTACCCTGTGCCCAGGACTGCTTGTGCATGGATGTGGCAAATTTTGGGGAAATAATCCCCAAAATAATCCCCAGGTGCAGCACATTTGACACTTATTGGTGCTTCGGTTTGAGAAGTGTATAAGTAGCATAATCTGATACTATTAACATTTAGACCAATGCACCATTTTATTAAAACATATTTTAAAAGTCAGGGGGAGGACCTTGCATCAGGAAACGCTTGTGTTCAGCAGTCATCAGTGGGACAATTACTGGTACGTCAAACAGTTCCTTTAAGATGAATTTTGTGATAGCTTTTTTCAGATTGTTCCTCTTTAAATTTAATTAGAAACTTCCTATTAATCTTGCTTCCCTGGTGTAAAAATATGACATGACAGAGACTTATCTCATTTAGAAACTGGCTATTATGTCTTACCATCGCAGACATTGAGGAAGTTAATAAGAGATCTCAAAAGCTCACTTAAAGTGGCAACTTAGGAACTGTGCGCTCCGATCAAATAAGACTTAAAACTGACCTTAACATCTGGCATAAAACGCGGGATCATATGTGGGAAGCACCTCATCTCTATGAAGCATAGTGGAAAACCTGTGATGCTGTGGTGCTCTTTTTTCCCCCAAGTGGTTTAAAAATCAGCATTGCAACACAAACTCTTTAGTAAATTTTTTTTTTTTTTTTTTAAAGGCTGTGCCCTAGTGAATAAAACTGAAAATAGATCATTTTTGAGTGTTTAAGCTGGAACCAGTTTATTCAGAACATGAAAAAATCAGCACAGGAAAAGTTCAAACTTAAAGAAAATCTGAGATGATTGGAAAAGAATCCAGATCCTTCACGATAAGCTCCAACCTTTATTAAGTTATTTTGTGCACTTGGTGAAAGAGGGTTTGTATAAAATAATACCATCAACATAACAGTTGATTTTGTAAAAAAAAATGTTTATTAAAGTGAGATTAAATAAATTAAATTAAAAGTTGAACTTTTCTAACTTTCACAGTGTAGGATCAGGCTGTTGCAATAAAAGAAGAGTTTATTATAAGCCCATTTACCCATTTTTACCAGAGGTGCCGATAAGTGAGGACAACGTTGTACATTGAATGAAACAGATTTCAGCGTTTTTCTTCAGTTTAGTCGCTCACTGAAAACCTACATTTACCTTTTCTTTATGTCGGGAAGAAATGAGACATTTATGGATTTAAATATTAGAGAGGGAGATTAGCATGATAACAACTTGATACTGTGAATTACTGAAGCTGGCATAAAATGTATGGTCAAAATATTTCAATCGATTGTTTAGATTTATATCATTTCTATGCATTATACAAGTATATAAAAGTATAGTTTATTTTGTTATCTCAGGAATTTTTTTAACACAAAGTGTGCGCTACATTAATCAAACGTAGCATGTAGTCAGTAATCATTGAAGCCTACATAACATAATTGGCAGGTTTTTGCAGGTTCTTTAACTTAAGTATGCCCATTAATGTGGTTTTACACTGTTTTTACCTCTATTTATAAAGCATTTAGGCACTGACCATATCCTGCAGATTTAACCTCATAGCACTATATCCCTATTTAAAAATAAATATCAAAGTATGATCCACAACTGGTACATAATCTTTACATGTGGGGTTTTATATTTCTGTTATAGAAAAGGATGTTTTATTTAAATGAACAAAACTACTGAAACGTCTTGGCTAGAGAAAGCGGAAAGAAGCTTTTGATGACTGAAAGGAGCTCTTGTTTCATCTTATTTTATTAAAGTCAGGATAAATTGTCAAGTCATGAACGTTCCTTTCTGCGGATGAACTCTGACCTCTGTAAACAAGCGGTACTGCTGTGATCTGCTCTAAGGTGAATTGTGAATTTTTGGGGAAAAGAAACCACTGCAAGTATATTAGTCGTGAAATAATTTTGTACTGAAAAGAATCACTTGTGTCCCAGTCTAATCTAAGTGTTAAAATTTAATTTGTAACAAAAGTGTTGTATTTATTTATACTGTATTTTTTAATAAATCACTTTAAAAATCTTCTTAGTCTCAACTTTTTTACAAAGCTCAGTCATTTAAATTTTTTTTATCCTGTAGAAGATTTAGTATTTCCTCACTGAATCCTTTTTTCTTCCTCATAGACATTTTGTGGCTCTCACTGTAATTGAAACTGTCCTGCTGCCAGGGCAACAAAAGACCCATTACAGTAGGGGACCAATTTAAAAAAAAAAAAAAATTATAATCATCAGTTCTCCCAGTTTCCTGCAATTAGCTCAGCTTTGGTTTTCGCAGAACCAAAGGTCACTAAACCTGCAGCACTTTGTTGTGATCGGCGTGTTTCCATCCCATCAGCAAGACAAAAACAAATTGTTTATCTCACCGCCAGCAAATACTGGAGACTTTACATGTGTAAACTAAAACTGACAGCTGTGTTGTTTTTGTGTTTTAGTCTTTCACATTTACAATTATTTTTTTTTTCATTCATTTTATCCATACCTATAATAAGCTAACAACCCATGCATTTCAGACAGTTTGGCTTCATCCACATAGCCTGAACCTGCTGCGTTTCTCATTTCTTACTTGTTTCCCAAAAAAGCTTGTCTGGTTTTTAAAAATTGTGATAGTTACACTTCTTTTTAGGACATGTCTGAGTTTATTCGGTTGGTGGTAATCACTGGCTTCGTCTTCTCCATGACTCTGTGGAACTCTTTACACAAAGTCCTATATTTTATTCTTTAAATGATTACAAAATCTTTTTCTTTTATAACAGAAGGAAATATTTCAGAGCTATATGCTTTAATAGGACCTGGAACTCATAAAAGAGAAACCAAACCTCAAATTTAAATTTAATTAAACTGCTTTTTATTTAGATTTGTGACTTTTATGATTTAATAATTTTGTACAAACAAGAAATTGTATGTGGTATAAACGAGGTTCTGCAAGTTAAACCCCAATCACTGGTAGGTTTTTTTAACGTATAAAACGCCTTATTTCTTGTACTCATGAATCATTTCTTGATTTTCTTCGTTTTAGTGAAGAAACATCAAACATCTATTTTATTTTTTTTGTTTTAATTATATGACAGTCAGACTTGTTGAATTTTTCCAAATTAAAGCAGTGATCTTACCTCAATCTCACAACTGGCAAAGCAACATTGTTTCTTTTTATGAAATACCTTTTTTCTTGGGTTTTTTTTTCATTCCCACAAAAGTAGAGATGAAATAGAAAAACATTACTGGTGAGACTACCCAACATTATGGAGCTATTTAGAGTTGCCTTGTGTGTTTAGAAATGCTGATTACCTAAAAGAAAAATTATACACCAACAGATAAAACTGCTAATTGGAATAGTTTGAAGCAAATCTGTTGTGAATATTTTAAATATATTTGTATAACATATCATAACATAGATGTGTTTGGTGAACTACATTGTGGTGGCTGGTTGTCTGGGTCCTGTGTGGTGTAGGAACCCATTAGCAACACTGGTTTCCTATTTGTGGCATGTGGCGTGCTTTTACTCGCATGAATTTTACATCATCATCATCAATTTCAATATGGTATTCATGCACTAACAATCCCCCCGACTCTATACAGAATTCAGGAGCTGTCATTTTGTAACGTTATCCTTTACACAACCAGGGAAGATGCCAGGATTAACTTTACATTCCTCAGTCTTGACTGAGGAGGTGAAGAAATGGGTAACTAATACCCTGCTGACAAGCATCACTGCAGAGCATGCAGATAAATATCACATTAGAGCATGACTGAATCTGAGTAAACCCGCATGAAGCTCCTACTTTACCGTGATAACTTATCAAACATCTCAAGATGATCTAGTCTTGTTTTATCACACATTTCTATTGCAACATTAAATTTATTAAACTTATTTCATTACTCAGTCCTGCAAAGGTCATGTTTTAAATACTCCAAAAAGTTTCAAAACAATTTTTAAACCAGAGTTGAATATCTACCCAGTCTTTGGCAGGCTTACATTTAAGATTTAAAAAAAATAAACTGCTGACATTAACAAGACCAAGGCACTGCCCATTGTCCTATCATATTCTTACTGTCATATGAATATCATGTCTAGCTTTACAGCTGTTTTATTTTTCTTTTGAAGAGGACTAGTGTAGTGAAATTGCTGACTTTGAGTTCCAAATAAATGCCTGAGTAGATGTAGACAAGGCTTCAATGATCTTTACGGCAAATGTCTGTAGTGTTGTGCTTCGAGTTTCTCAGTCAAACATTTAAATTACAACACCAAGATTAAAACAATAGCTGTAGCACAGCAATTGTACGACTGAGGGTTGGATACATCTGATAGGTTCTTGGCGTCGATAGAAGATCTTACAGTAATCGCTGTAATTTGGGGGCTGGAAATTGTGGGCCTCAGTGAACAATGGCACCCTTCCCTTTAAGACAAGGCTGCCAGAGACAATAGCTTCTTGGTTCATGTGCTGTAATAGGGTTCCATATAGATGATCCCAGATGGCTAATTAAATCACAAAGTGCATGTTTAAGTTGAAAAGAACTATTTTATAGTGGTACTGCAAGAGGAACAATGTCGGCGCACCAAAAAAGGAGTCAAGTGACATTTACTGTATTTGTTATCGCTAATTGGGGCTCGTAAAATTCAGACTGGGGTGTCAGAATTTGTCACAATGGTGCTGAAAAGTATGAAGGTTGTGTTTTTAAGAGGAAGCCTTGTCACACAAACAGCATAACATAGCAATACACCCTATTGCCATTCTGCTGAATGAGATGAGCTTAGTGCTCATTGTTTGACATTAAATCAAACTAAACTTTTCCTAACTGACCTAAAACTGGGAACGTTTAATCTTGCTTAATGTAGTTGTGTCTTCTTCTCTAGGGTACATAAATATCTGGTTTCAATTGGTTAAGGTTTCCTGTTAAACTGTTGAGGTTGCATTTCCAAAGCAATCTCAACACTGTTTTGTGCATGCTTCATGTGATCTAAATGAATAGCAGAAGAATTTGAAATGGTGAATTTGAAGCATATTTTATCCCCTAATAATCTTCATCTGCTGTTTTTTTGCTGAAAACTAAAGGCAATATTTTAAGCTATTTTGTCTTACTAGTTGAATCAGGTGTAATTTTCACTTATTTTGCTTTTCTGTGTTGTCTAACTTAAGTTAAATAATAGTTTTATCAGCATCCTGACAGACCCAGACCCAGTCTCACTGGGTGTAGTAGTTACCTCCCACCCACATTGTTTGCTGAACTGACTCCTTACTACTGTCATCTGAGGAGTTATCCACTATTAGGTTATAAACAAATGTCAGACAGCAGAAGAGAAGTAATTTGATTAAACTGGAATTCTAATGTGGGAAAAGGTATCATGAACGAAATGCAAATTTGGTTCAAATCAGGTTTATAAAACGCCAGCTTACAATAAACGAAGATTTTACAGTTGAAACCGGACATTTCCATGCACTAAATAAAAAGATGCACACCCTATTTGTTTCTCACAGTCTGACGTTTCATCAAACCATATATCTCTCTTGTTTTAGGTCAGTAAAAATATGAAAATTATTTCTATTTGTGAATTGCTACAATAATGAGAAAATATGTCAAATTTATTTAGTTTACCCACAGAATAATTATCTCTTTAAACAGTGAGCATAAGGTCAGAATTGGGGAGCAGCACAAGTCTGGTTCATCCTTGGGAACAATTTACAGGTGCTTGAAGGTGCTGCATTCATCAGTTCAAACTGTTATATATAAGCATAGACGTGTTGGGAGTATCCAACCATCATACCTCTCAGGAAGGACAGGAGGGGCATTTTTATCCAAAATGTGCAAATCCATCCTGGAACAGACCTTGTGAAAATGCTGGCTGAAGCTGGAAGACAGTGTCATTATCCACAGTGAAATGTGTCTTAGGCCTATCAGCAAGTAGTGGCCTGCGAAAATAAGGTGAAACTTTTTAGCCACAAAAACCATCATTACATTTGGAGGAAAACCAGTGGACACTCACAAGCCTGGAAACACCACTCCTACTATGAAGTTTGGGGGTGGCAACATCATGCTGTGGGGCTGTTTTGCTGCATGAGAAACTTGTATACCTCAAAAATAGGTCCCACCATGAGGAATGGACATTAAATGTGAATATTGAATCATCTAAAAACACAAATGGATTATTGAAATGGACAAAGATACAGCACACACCCAGAGTGGTTAAGTAGCTTATGGACAACACAGTCAATGTTTTTGGTGGATGCCACTGACAAATGAAGCAGAGATTGGACTGAGGCCGAGGACTGTAGGATCTCAGTCCTACAGAGAATTGGTGGGTAGATCTGAAAAGACAAACCTGACTCAGTTACACCAGTCCTGTCAGGAGGACTGGGCCAGAACTCCAGCAAACTAATGTGAGAAGCTTGTGGAAGGAAACCCAAAACATTTGACCAAAGTCATACAGTTCAAAGGCAATGCTACAAAATACTGACAAAGTAGAAGTATATTTGGACATAATACATGTAAACTGGCAATTCACATCAGAAAAGCACCTGATTCTGTAGGTATGAATCTTTTAAATATTGCCTGATTTTCAGCTCTTTTTCTTTGAGGAAGCAAATGTTTTTAAATGATTGAAACGTGAAAACAGTCAGAGTTTAAAACCTATTTGACAAACATTAAATCTTTGTATATGTGGCCTCTTCCTCTTAAATGTCCTCTTGTTTATTGGAATCAGAGCTGTAAATGAATCTCTGTGATGCTGGGGGAGGGGAGAATGTGCAGATACACACAAACCAACAAAAATGCATGTTGTGTGCGTGTGGGGGTGTGAGTGTGTTTGTTGGAGGGCAGCCAGAGAGCCGAGAGGGTGGGAGGGCAGTCAGCGTTTTTCAGACAACATGAATGAGGCCCCGCCAGAGCGAGCTTCCTGTGTGAGGGCTATAAAAACAAAACCAGGGTAAAGACTCTCACATTCCTGAACACTCTGCCAGGTACAAGATACATGACATGTCCTCATCAAGTTTTTTTTTTTACTCCAAAAAGAAGGAAAGAAAAATGGTTGAAACAGCAACACTTCCCATATCGCCTTGTCATGAATTGGAAAACACTTGAATGTCCATATATGTAGGTCAAAGCTGTAGCAGTGTTTGTTTTGATGTTCCTTAGAGGCTCATTAGATCTCAAAAACACCAGAAAGTTTCACAGGACAGAAATCTGGATCAGATTTCTGAGCATTTGTGAGTCAAATAATGAACCCACAAAGAAGACAACATCATGTATGAGTGCGGTCTACAACCATATGCATTGATGCAAAATATCTATTATAATAAGCTGTGGAAAAAGTTTCTTTGGAGTGATGAAGATTTTACTGTTGCGTGACTTAAGTGGAAATCGAGCTTCTTATGTGTGATAAATATTGTGAGAACATGTTTATAAGCCTTATCAGGATACTTTTATAACTAGGTAATATTTTGTCTAGAGCATCCAAATGTTGCAGAACAGTGGCACTTAAGGACTGGAGTTGCTGACCCCTGATAAGTCTTAAAGAGATGGATTCATGAAATAAGGTTCACTTAATATTTCATTCAGTTAATACTTGAGGTGGAAAACTTTTAATGTCTTTAGAAACAAAACTCTAATTAGTTGGTCCCAGAGGCGGAAGCTATCATGAAGTTGGACTAACACCAAAGCAGATTTCCTCAAGACAGGCCAGTCTCAAACTAATCAAAGCATTTTTATACAAACACTCTTGTGAGCATTTTAATGATACTCAACTTTCCAATTGATGGTTATTTAGACAGAAGAATGCAGGTAAGTGGCGGTGCACCACCAAAAACCTTCCTGTGTGAAACATGTAAAGCGTTTTAGATCAGAGTGATCATCTCAACTGCCCCCATCCTGGATCTTGTTCATTCCGACTTTGCAGAATTAACACCTCAATCCAATTGTTCACATTTTCTAGATTAAGAGACAGATGACAGTGAAAAAGGTTATAAACATCAAAATGCACAGAATTTCAGAAATACAATTCATGTGAAGAAACTGATGCAACATTGTGGTGAACTTCTTTAAATAGATGTTTTTTCTTTAGAAAAGCAGAGGTCAGCAAAAGCAGGTTTCTTTCCCAAGAGCTTCTGGAAACGTCACTGGAAGAAAAACACAAGTTGCTACTTGAAGAGACAAAAACAACTCAGATAACAGCTGAGTTCAGACAGTGTGGCTCTGAATCCTTTAAACAAGCTGAGATTAGTATTAAGGTTCAGTAATAATAACAGGCGTGGCAGGATGCCGATTTCTCCACACAAACCTAAAGGGGGCATCTTGTGTTTGTGTTTGTCCTATTTCAAACCGCAGCTTCCCACAGAAACTGCCATAACAAAGTGGTCTGAGTCCTGTGAAATGGTGTCTTTTGCTGTATAAAATTGTGCTTTCAGCCATCAATACTCATTTCTAACAGGGTGTAGAGTGTATTTCCCGGTATTAGAGGTCTCGCCCTCGAGAGAGGGCTGCACTGAGGTCAGTGGATGATCTAATGGGAACTGCTGTTGCTCACCAGACCCACATTTCTGTCTAATCTTACTTCCTGCATGGCCGACATGAACTGGCAGTGGCACTGCATTACAGAAAAATTAAACAAAACACCCACTTTACACAAAACAAACTTTCAAAAATAGAGGAAAACATTTTACTGGAAAGTGAAAAAATATCTACCCCCTTACAGATTGAATTAGTTTTGACATTTTTGTCACAGTTAAATGTCTGAGTTATCAAGCAAAAATAAGCTTGATAATTACAATAGCAGCTTTCAGATCCCAGTTTAATTTATTAAGGGAAAAAAGTGAATGCCCTCAAATCTAAAACCTACATTGCTTTGGAAGAATGCTGCCAAACTCTTTCATGTCACAAAATCTAGTTTAAGTTAGGACTTTGACTAGGCCACTTCAAAGTGTCATTTCTGTTTATTTGGGGGTCTCTGTGCCTAATGTCACAAGCTAATGAGCAAGGGAGCAAAGTTCATAGTTGGATCTATTACCACAAGTCATCCAGACCCTACAGCAGCAAAGCAGCTCTATCACCATTACATTTGACCTTAAATAGGATGTTTTGTTTTTGAAATGCTGTGAGTTTTGTGGCAGTTGAATGTGATGGACACCTTCAATAAATTTCCATCTTTGCCTCATCAATCCACAGAATGTTTTCTTAAAAGTCTTGGAGATGGACCTTGTGGGGTTTTGTGTGTGTTTTGTTGTTGTTTGGCCAAAACTACTGTACATCAGTAGTTTTGGCCTTAAATCCCACCCATGGATGCTATTCTTGCCTGGCCTCTCTTTATTACTGTTGAGTTATGAACCCTGACCTAACCTGAGGCAATTAAGACCTGCAGAGTTTTAAATGTTGTTCTATGTTCTTTTGTGACCTCCTGGATGAGTCATTGATGAAGTCCTGGAGTAATTTAGTATAGTTTCAACACTGCTCCATCATCCATTTCTGGATAAAAGCTCTTTAGAAAGGCTTTACTTTATGACCATTTCCAGTTTTCATTTCGCTCCACTCTTGAATTTCTACAGATTACGGAACAATCTGTTGCTTTTCAAGACCATTCAACCACTTAAAATCTGGCAGTAACCAGGCCTGGGTGTGGCTGGTGAAATTTAACTAAACAAATTTAGTTAATCACTCTGTGACTAAGGGTATTAGAGCATTAAAATGTTGACTCTGAGGGTTTCAGCCAGGCAACCTGTTTCCTGGGTGTGACAGAGTTCGATTTACGGAAAACACACGGCACATAACGTACATTCAACCTAAGAGCTTAACAGTTAGTGGGTGTCATGTTGTTTTGTAAGAAGGTAAATATCTCAGGTGCAGAGTGTGCTAAGCAATGTACAGGAACAGATCACCGATGATATCATTCTAAAAGGAGGAACTTGTTTAACAATTTTTCACTCGTCAGCAGATTGCTGCACAGACAAAACCTTCCAGGGGTCACAAGACAAAAACGAAGGGAGCTGTCATGTGAGAGCTGCCTGGTGTTTGTGACTCAGCGTGGAAAAGCTGAAGTGAGACTCTTTTGGTTGTTTTGAAGTGGCAAAAAGGGAAACAACTCTAAAACAAGACAGGTAGAGGTCAGGAGGAGCTGAGGGTTTTTCACCCCCGGCTGAAACATGAAGCCTGTGAAAACGGTGCTCTGGCTGCGACTGCTCTTTAACCCCGCCTGTACCTGAACCTGTCAGCTGTGTCAGGAATCTGTCAGGACTGGCTCTCTGTTTGCCGATCAAATGGTTGTACAAGCTGGGCCGTAATTAAAAACAGAGTCAGACAGAGCCCCCCTTCAACCACCCATCCCTTCCCCGCCTTCAGCGGGGAAATTGCTGACTGCAGGCAAACGCTGCACATTCCTAAAGCATGAACTCTGAAAAAACAGAAGACATTTTTCCACCGGTCATACCTTCACAGACAAAGGGAAGGAACAACAGTAAATGATTGTATATCTGTTTGAGCACACAATGAGCGTACATGTAATTGTTTTTGTTGCTTTGATGAAGTGAAGTCCTGTACATGACTGAGTCGTCTGACCTGATGGGATGATGAGAACAGACAGGAACTAACTCAAAATAACCAGTTTGGAAAAGCATTTTACTTGTAGTGGAATTGATGACAAGAAACTCAGTAAGTGTAGTATCCTGAATTATTTTGAAAACACGTTTATATGAAATTGTAAATTAAATTACATTTTTGTAAATCACCTCAAAATTCTCCTTTTAGGTAATTTTCACACAAAATATCCCGGTAGACTGAGGACAATTGAGGGCGGGTTTCCTGTCAGTCTGAGTTTACTTTTAAAATGCAGTTTTTGAAAAAGGTCTGGTCCTTTTAAATGACATGGTAACCTCCTGACCCGTATTGTAGCTGGGGAATTTCAAGAATGGCATCCAGTTATTCCTAGCAAGAAAACATTCCACTTTCCACTGAGCATGTCATATATTTCTATACATTCTTTGTACCGTTTTCACCTTTGTGCTCCGCTAAAATCTAAGAATAATTAAGATCCCTTCTAAAAATGATTAGAACAGCTAATGTTTTAATAGTTCAAACTTGAAATATATCCTAATATGCATTAATTCTCAGTTAATCTCTAGAGTTTTTATCTGTGCTCTTGCTTTTGCCAATCAGCACCAAGAAAAATAAATTGCACTCCTGGTATTTCAGATTTCCTATACTACATTTTCTTTCAAATACCTCAGATTTTCTCTCCAAAAATTATATGCTCTCCAAAAAAATACAGACAGATTTTTCTCAGACAATTTGAAGGTGTGTTCCACAGAAAAGCAATGAATATGGATCCACTAATAAGCAAGGGTCCACTATAGGGTGCACTTGTTATGGTTGTTTTTATCCAGAAAGCCTTGAGTGGTAGTTTTGTTCCTGTATATAGTTCACTTGAAGCGGATTTTAGGTGGACCAGAGTTCTTATGTTTTCCACACCAAAGTTTGAGTGTTCATTCACAAACCAGCTACAGTTCAGCTCAACAGGTTAATATGGATCCAAACCCCAACTTTAGGAATCTCTCTCTTGAGAGGCAGTAGTGTGTGGAAAACGTTTCATAGATAACAGGTCAAGACATTATGCAAACGTGATGACAAAGAGAATAAGGACAACACCTCTCCTTTATGTAAGGTCGGGTTGACTATACTGACAGTTATTGCACAGGAGGTATTAGCAAACAAAAGGCAACACCATGCAGACAAAAATGACTTCAACACAAGCAAGAACGGCACGTTCAGCACCTCCTCTTGAAATATTGTACATCCATTTAAAACAAACCATTTCCTTTTAACGGAAATCCTGTCTGGTCTGGTGACTTCCTCTTTTATTGTGGAAATACTAGAAGAAGAAACATAAAGGATGAAATATTTGCGGTTGGACTCGGGTCATTTCCTGCCATTATAGCGTAACATTTGGAAGACTTTAATCTGCTGAGGCAGATGAGGAAAGTTGGGGTCAGTTCCATAGTGGTGATTTGTGGGATATTATGTCATAAAAATGATAGAATGGATATGATGTGGTTATTAGGAAGATGTGCTCTGGATTTCAAGCAATGCATATCTGGAGTTCCAGTGAAAAATTGCATAAACTCATCATGAGAAAAACTGTCAGATTAATTTTTGAGCTATTAATAATGTAACTGAACTATATGTTCCAGAACTGACAACAAACAGCTTCAATAAATGTTTAAAACCAAGAATTAGGTGCACAAGTTACCTTTTTTATTTTTGTTTGAATTGTAAAATGGCCTCAAATGTACATAAAGATCATCACTATTAATTGGGTAAAAACCATTACCAAGTTGCAGGGAAACCACATGCCTGTTTGTTGCTATCAACTTTTAGATTTAGATTTAGATTTAGATTCTTCTTTTCTGCTTGAAGATTTGGAGGTTGTCATTATTCAATATTTTGTTCGTTTTACATGTGGTTCATGTTACCACGTGTAGTAAAAAAAGAAAAAAAAACACTGTATGAGGCCACTACCTAGCACAACAGTTGCTACAGACATCTTTGTTTTTAAAACCTTATCTTGATTATCCAAAACACACATCTTGACATTGCAGTCAGTCTTTGCTCTTAAGACATTTCTTTGGAAGGCATTTGGTTTGTAGGGCAGCTGCGAATGTCAGTCAAATCTAAAAATGTTTATTTTGATTCAGGGACTTGGTACCCTCTCAGTCTGTTATCCAAATTATTTCTCTCTGAGCAGAGAAACTGGATTTTCCAGAAGTTTCATAGCAGGTTTGTGGCAAGTCCGTTCTTGTGTTGATCCTGAACATCCTAACCGATTTTATGTTTGTCTGTGGGTGAGAGATTTCATCAAATGGTTGAAATCTGGTCACAAGCAGGCGTTCCAACATGATAATGATCCCAAACAAACATCAGAAATGCTTTTCAAAAACATAAAGCAGCAGACATTTAACTTCTGGAATGTCCTTCTCAATAACATTATAAATGTGTGAACAGTACCTAAAGGCATGTTCTTTTTAATGAACTCTGATAGATAATATTCAGCTAGAAATATGAAAGAAGCCTTTTAATAATTAGGGGGGAAAATATAACTTGCCAAGAGAAATTATACCCAAAGAGGCTTGTGGGGTTTATATTAGAGCCTATATGAATTATTGTCATCAATATAATTGTTCATTAACTGCCACTAATATGGCAATTAGCAGCAGTTTTCATGTCATTCGCATCCTAGGTAAGTTTCTTCTTCTGCTGCTTGTCAACCAGTTAAAATGCAGGAAATTATCAGAACTTTTGGGATGGGATGAGATTCATTTCTATCCTAAACTAGTCTCTATTTTCTAAGCAGGAAGTGGGAGACTTGATACACAAAGTTATATTTTTCCATCTGATGCTGCCTTGGAACATTTGTCCATATAGACCAAGTAAAACAATCTGCTGAGAAAAATCACACCCATGGTGAGTATAATTCTGACGGGGACCATATGAGTTATAGAAGAAGGTTAAGTTCAAAATGATATACTAATTAAATTCTTTGCAAAAATATTTGTTTCAAATTCTACATCAATGTCATCTGATTAAAGGGAACCTATTTCCAAAAGCAGCTTTTCTGCATCCAAGAAAACAAACCAGGACTTTTCTGAAAAGAGAAAAACAAGTGAACTGTGCAAACTCTGCTGTTTCTCTACAAGATGCATTCATCATCACGTCTCTAGAGAAGGCATGTGGAGATATTCTCATCTGCAGGGTATCAGCACTCTGATTAAAAATGTACAAAATGTTTCTGGGTTACATTTTGTGAATTCCTGAGAGCTGCTGCGCATCCAAAAAAGAAATGAGCCAAGTCCCATGAGCGCAGTAATAACATTTGTGAACGTGATGTTCCTTATAAGCACTGAAAGGCTACAAGGGTTGTTTGTGCACTCTAATGGGACAACTCCTGCAGAAAAATGTTTATCACTCATCGGCAGTGGTAGCCTTATCAGGCTCCTCTGCAGAATCAGGAGTGTATTTTTGGTGTTGCTCTAACAACACGTCCTAAACATTCGACGTTTGTGTCTGTGACATGTAGCCAGCAGCAGACAGTGCTCTGCCTCATAAATAAATCCCTGTCTCATGTAAAACTGTAATTTTTTGCTAAACAACACCAAACATAGTGACTTAAACTATTTTTGACAAACACTAAATAATAGTCGTTTGCATCATATTATATGAATTTAGTATCATGTAAAATTCAAATGTCGACACTGCAAATACCTTAAAAACATGTGACATTTCAAGAGTTTTACAAATTTAGAACAACACAAGCTTTAGGCTGGAGAGAGTGGGAATTTATGAATAGGAGCACCCATTTCCTAAAGGGTTGGACGTATCGGACATGAAGCCTGAGGGATGAATGTTAAAGTCTGCAAGAATCCAGTCAAATCTCATGAAGTGGAGAAAAAAAAAAAACCAAAAGAGCTGAAAGCTACAAGATACTAAGATATATGTCACTGTGGCAACAGAAGGCTCGTTAGCTGAAGCACCACATTAATGAAGCCACAAATACCTCATATTTAATGTTTTTAAATGAATGTCTGATACTTATAAAGGTTAGGATAAAAAGAATGAACAACAGAGCTTAGCCAAACCAGTTGTTGATATGTTTAAGAAATTGTTTCCAGTCAGGATAAAGTAATTTCTCACTGCTTACATTGGATTTAAGAGAGAAAGTAGCAGCCATATGCTACTTATCAGATGTTTTTGGTTAAGTAAGTCAGTAAAAGTTTATGAAGCACCTGTTTTACAGACAAATCTCTCAAAGTGCTTCATACTAAAGAAAATAATATAATACAATCATTAACTCCAGTGTTTAAAGCAGGAGTTTGAACAATTTGCTCTTTTAGAGCAAATAGGCATATCTTCACCAGTGGAGGTTTACAAAATGGCCAGCAGAGTCATCAGCAGGAACCTTTAGAGAACCAATTGTTGCTTACCCTCAATCTGAAAAAAGGTGTATATCTATTTTCAAAGAATTTGAAGTCTAACTGTAGGAATTGGGTTTTTTCTGTGTTGATTTGAGTTCTCTGTGTGTTTATTTTAGGTTTCTGTGTGTCTCCGTGTTGTTCTGTCTACCCTTTGATTGTTCCCAGGTGTGTCTCGTTCTGTGATTACCCTCTGTGTATTTAATGCCGCCTGTGTTTGTGTTTCTGTGTCAGGTCCTTGTTGATTGTTCGTACCAGTCTGTTGTTTTTGTCTTACTCTCCATTGTATTTACCAGTTGCTACCAGCGTTGAGCCTTAGTCTTCTGCTTAGCTGTACTGCCTGGTTTTTGGACTTTCTGGGCTTATATTTTCACCATTAAAGCATCACTTCTTCATCCCTACCTGAGTCCTCAGCGTTTTCCTCACCACCACTCACCACATTTCATGACAAGAACAATGGTTGTAAGTGGGAAAACATTTAAGGTGGTTGCTGATCTTCCCAAGAAACGTCCCAGAAAATTCACCTGTTCCAATGTCAGATATGGCCAGAAACCCAAGAGATCCTGCATTTACTCAGAACAAACAGGGCTTTCTGTCCAAAAATGATAAGGAAGGATATTATAGGTTGTATATGAATGATCATTAAATAATTGAGACTAAAATAAAGTTGTCTGGCCATAATGCAGAGTTCCATCTATCTAATAAATTAGCATATAAACACCTTATGGCGACAGTCAGACAAGGTGGTGCAGTGGTGATGATTTGGGTCTGGTTTCCATGAATCAACAGTGAGGCTGTCTGTCTGACAGAAAAAACTTGGATATCAGCAGAACAATGATCCCAAACCCAGAAAGAGTTTAACAACAGAATGCCTGAAGAAGAAGCATTAAGGTCAGTCAGAAATCAGACCTCAACCTGATTGTAAAGCTGTGTTGGGTCTTCAGACACTTTGCATGAAGCAATGTGGTAATGAGACAATGGTTATTGCTGCAGTGGTTCTACAAACTGGTTTACTTTGTTTTTTATTATTTTTATTTAATGTGAGTCTGCTTATTTCTCCAGAGGTTGTGTTTATATGCAGGTACTTTTATCAGGTGGTTTTAAGTTGTTTATGCATGATAGCTGATAGGATACTTTTTTTTTTTTTTTGGAGAAAACCTATTTTACAATTCCAGATCTTCTAATTTCAAATGGCCTCCTTGCCAGTTTTCGAAATTCAAAGTCTCAGAACATTTGATTACTTTTATAAACACACTGTTTAGACCAGGGGTGGGCAATCCTGGTCCTCGAGGGCCGGTGTCTTGCAGCTCTTAGATGTCTCCTTGGTCCAACACACTTGAATCCAACAGCTGAATCACCTCCTAAGTGCAGTCAAGTTCTCCAGAGTCCTGCTAATGACCTCATTATTTGACTCAGGTGTGTTGAAGTAGAGACGCATCTAAAAGTTGCAGGAGACCGGCCCTCGAGGCCTGGAGTTGCCCACCCCTGGTTTAGACTCAGAGTAGAATGTAACTAACTTGTGACTGACAGGTTCTTTTTGTATTCTGTACATAAGTATGACTATGTCATTTTTTTGTCAATTTGTCCTATACGTATTTACTTAGACTAATGAATGATAATTCAAAACTTTTTCGAATTTTGGAAGACTGCACAAGATCCAGAGCCTTCGTTTATCTTCCAAATACTTTGCATTGCAAAGTAACCTTGATAGTCAAGGTTTAAGAAACAACAAAGATCTTTTCACTGAGCAAATGTTTAAAATGAAAGGTCAGCAAGTTGAAAATGAAACTACCTGCCTGCTATGCTTAAGAAAATGCCAGCATTGCTTCAAACCTTCAAAGTTATAAGATTAACACCTGATGGTACCAAAACATTATTATGCAAACAGTTCTGCTTTGGCTTAGTGGTCATTAACTTCCTCTTTTAATTTCCTGCAAAGTGGTACATCTATGAGACTGCAAATATTACTTTTCAGTTCATCAAATCTTTACATTTAGATAACAAACCGAGACTAGCAGGAAGAGCAAACATTTCTCCAATAACTTATCATCCTGCACAAGCAGAAAATGTGAGATCAGATAACCTCTTGGTTTTCAGCGATGGCGATGAAATCTAATGAAAACCTGTTAGTGTGACCTTTTCCTTTTCACGGCGTGTTCGCTGTCATTCGCTCTGACATTTCTAACATGGACCAGCTGTCTCAGATGGCTGACCTCTGTACTGTCAGCAGATCTGTGAGCATAATCTGAACCACAGACAGCACAGCCGTCCTCCAGGGACAGAGCCTGAAAAAAGCTGCACAGCGTTCTGCTGCCTTTGTCTTTTTAGCATCATAAAGCTCTTCTGTGACCACATTACTGACACTGTTGTTTGCATCCATATAATGGTATAATGGTTGTAATGCTTAAATGCTTTAAAAGTGCCACCTTGTGATTCTAAAGACTTCTAGTCCACTTAGTCATCCAAAATGTTTTCAGTTTATTTTATAACTTTTATGTTTTTATTTCGTGGCATTTCATGTTATTTGGCATTTCTTCTTTTAGCTTTTTGTTACCCTTCTTTATTTATTTTTCCTGAGTTTCTTTGTATTATTTCGGCTTTTTCCATCAGCTCAAACCCCTGTCCTTCACAGCTGTTGTTCAACCAGTATTTAGACTCACCTGTGTTGAACTCCAGTAATCAGCCTCCACAGAATTTAAGCCCCCAAGTTTATTCAGCCCTTTGTCAGACCTTTCTGTTTTCTGCTTGTCTGTTGCTGATTTCTGCTTTGCACAGGTTTTTACAGACAAATCTCTCAAATTGCTTCATACTAAAGAAAATAAATAACCCTAATCTCCTGGATCTTTTTAAAAGTTTGTTTTCATCATCAAACCATTTACAATGTTATTATGCCTTGCTCATGCCTGTGTTGAATCTATAAACGCAGTTTTCAGCAGAGCAAATTTTCTGTATCTATCAAGCAATTTTCCTTATTTCCTCCTCTCCTCTATGGAGTACCTATTGGAGAATTTTTTAATATTTTTTTTTTTACTTTGCTTCAGTACATAAAACTGACAAAAAAAAAACTGACAAAATTACTAGCATTATTGCTGCTCCAGCTCTTTCCACGTGAACTCTGACTAAACTATGAATCATTGTTTCTGATGTATCAAGATGTGTAGGCAGCCATGCATGTCTTCCATTCCATTTAGCTGTTGCGATGAAGGAATGAATTAATAATTTTTCCACATCTATAACAGCGGTGCCAATTAGTGTGGACTGGACTGGAAATAAAATACAAAACCACCAAAAATCTCATTGTAATGTGAGAAAGAAAGAAAAACAGGACAAGCTACTATATTTCTGTGAAGGATAAATTTAATTTGCATCTCTTCTACAATCTTAACTTCATGATACAATCATCATAAAGTTTAAAAACACCAGTAATCCTGCTTTTAAAAGGATCTGCATCATAGAAACTGGTAAGAAACCCTCTACTCCTAGCAGCCTGCTTCTGATAATTTAAAGTGGAGCCTTCAAACCAACATTTTGCTGACACAAATAGACCATAAGGTGTAAAAAGTGTTTACCATGTTCATTTAAGCTGTGCATGCTGAAACAGGATATTAGTGCTTGCTGTGAGCAGGATATCCCTGTGTTAACGATCTAATCCAAGAACAACTTAGCAAAAGAAATGGCACAACTCGATAACATAGGCTTGAATTTACAGAGGGGAGCCTTGCAAAAACACATGGATTGTATGTCTGCATTATCAGCACATAAGAGTTGTTAGAAATAAGTAACAAAAATGACCAAAATCAGAAGGCACAGAGAAACAGCAGTGACAGTCGCTGCTCGGTGAGGAGCCTGTAAACATTCTGCCCTGTTTGTCTGAGAATAAATATTTCCTGAAGGCAGTGTGTTGGCCACAGGAGTGTTGCTGCTCCTGGAGAGGCGTTGAGACCAAAAATTGTTTTTAAAAACTGTGCTGTAAGGCTAAAAACTCCTGATATAGGAACTCTTGCACCAGATGTGTAGGCAACAGTGAAAACAGGCTTCTCTCTCTGCTCTTCATCTTCCCAAGATTAATCTGTTTATTATTATTATTGATCTCTATAAACTCTAGGCAACTGTGTTTACACTTAAAACTGGCTTAATTTTCTAAAAATACATGTCCGAACGTCCCAGACGAAAATGCAAACGGGATTTCGTTTTGTGTCCTCTCCATAAACGTCCCGTCCTGCTCTGACGTCAGCTCCCAGCAGTCTCTGCGAGGTGCTGCCCTTTTCTAGCCAAAATCCCAATCACGGAAGCGGCACGGCCGTTTGTCGTCGAGACCCAAAACGGATTGGGTGATCCGTTATGCGTTGTCGTACTTTTGCAGAGCCTCTTCCAGTTTGCCCGTGATCTTCTGGAAGAAAGCGATCTGCTGCAGGAGATGGTGCTGCATCTGGGTCTTGAAGTCTCTCACGCGGATGTGGTGGAAGTGCTGGATCTCGGCCAGCGTGGCGCAGGAGATGATGTTGCAGCGGTCATTGATGCCGTCTGCCTGCGGCCGGTCCATCTTGCCCTCCTCCACGTGCTTCTGGCTCTCCTTCACCTTCGTCAGGGCTCCTGTTAGGAGAGGATGAAAATCACAAAAATTTGTATTTCTATACTTACTTGTTGCTCTTAAAACAGGAAAAAATAAGAAATGACTTGACTGAAGATAACCAATTTAAAATTTTTAACATAAGTGACTGGGAACCATACAGAGTCTCATATCTGTTTATAGTTGTAAAATCTGGGGGGCCACACTCAAAACATATTAATAACATGATGTCACCCCGGAGCCTTCAATCATTCAACCATTTAAGGGACTTTGGTGACATTCCTGATGCTACTGCCAGAGTTAAACAAACACACACAGGTTTGCATTTCTGTCCTTATTAGGATATTCTGTAGACATTTGTTCATTTGTATAGCCAAAATCTATTCACACTTTAGCTTCTGTATAACACACATCTGTACATATAATCCTAATAAAATAACTTTGAAATATAAGGAGGAAATCTGACAAGATGCAAAAAAAACAATGCATGGAGTCACCAAATGTTTTACAGAACTACATTTTAGTCATACTAAAAATAAGCTAAAATTTTACTTCAAGATAAAAATCCAATTTACTGTTATTGTCAATACAATATAAAAGGGTTTAAATCATTATTGTGGTTACTTTAGTTCTGCAGCTGTGCTTTGTGTTTTGCCTTTGCTTCATAGTTGTGCTTTCTGGATTATTAATAAGTCACAAAACCACCAATCAACAGGAAGATACAGTAATTTACCACCTTCCACCAACGCCCATTGGTTGAACGCCCTGCTACACTTCAACCCAAGGCATTGGTTGATGAACAACAGATAAAAAAACATGTTCTTCTAAATTAAATAAATGGATGATGTTTTTGATTTGCAGCACCTTTAATGCTCAAGAACTTATAGAAACAAACTTTATATTTATCCCATTAAGAAACAGGACATCTGATATGTCTGTTTGACGTAGGAATTAGAAATAGGGGGTTATCTATAAATAAAACTATAAAACTAACTGCAAAGGAGCAAAAAACCATCACCTGTTGCAGCAGCCTGAATAAAAAGTCAGCATGCCACCGTAGAAAGGATTTGACAATATATTGTCATATCTCTGTGCTTCCTCTGGCATCATTTCTGTTACCGCTTCCCACAGTAATAACTTTTTCACTGAAGAGTGTTGACAGCATGTCTTGGATGGGGTTATATATGGTGTATTCCGTGAATAGAAAATGTGTTGATTTTTGACTTTCATGTCAAATTATCAGCCAACCAGCTTTAGTTCTCACCGTTTTCCTATCCAATCTGTTCAATTTAAAGTCTCTTAAGCCTACATTATTGTACTTATAAGGTTTTTTCTAGAACAGCTCTACAGGAAGTACCGGTAAATATTACCCTGAAATCAACCATAAAAGAATTGATAAATTTAGAAATGGAAGTGAAAATTGTGAGCTTGACACTCATACCAAGAGACCGAGCAACGTTTGCTCCGATTGCTCACACATACGGAGTGCTCCTCTCGTCACTGTGGTGGGCTCTTGTGGTCTAAGTGAGCCGAAACAAAGGTTTAAAAAGCTGCATTTTCACACACCGCCCCAAACTTCCTGCAGAACAAACTTTTAGATAAGAATGTGCAAACACTAATAAGTTCTTTTCTGCCATTTCCAAAAAAAAACACAAGTTATGCGAAACAAACATCACAAATGACAACCTACTGGACAGGAACATGACACTACCATATAAGGCATAAATGTATAAAGTGTGAACTTTCCTCCTTACAAGAACTTTTTTGACACACCTAAAAATGTGCAAGTTAAACAGAAGAAGTGTGATTATGGTTTTAAATGTCTATGTCAATATATATAGTGAATTGTTTATTCAAAGGGCAAGAGAAGGGGATTGACGCTAATGTGAAGCAATTTTTAAATAAATAAATAAAAAAGACAGTCAACATAAATAAAGAAAAGCTAATGTTGATAGCTGAACAGGTTTTCAGAGGAGATTGGCGCCTGTGAGGCATGAAGCGAAACATCTCACATTGTCATGGGATTTTTTCTTATTCATCAGGCCTGAGCTGAGACACTGAAGATTCCTGAAACATGACACAAGAGAATACCTAACACACACACATCACTTTTTTTCCCTTAAAGTTCACATGCAGGTTCCTGTGTTTGTTTTTTCTTTCCAATGCACAAAACTCTAACAAAAGGTAGCATGAACGACAAGCTAAGGACGTGAGCACAACAACAGAAGGATGCATATGCAGAACCAAACTGATAAAAGAGAAACTTTATGGGAAGAAAAATAACTGAGGCTCAGAGGATGGCGTTAGCATTTTGCAAAATGCTGAGCCACATCATGCTGCACGCAGCTGGTGCACAACCTGCCAAAAATACTTTGGGTTTGAGTATCTGTGAACCTCCAGCAACAGAAAAATACTTTAAATCAGGGGTCTCAAACTCCAGTCCTCGAGGGCCGCAGACCTACAGTTTTTAGATGTGCCACAGATACAAAACGCTGGAATGAAATGGCTTAATTACCTCCTCATTGTGTAGATCAGTTCTCCAGAGCCTTGCTAATGACCTAATTATTCTATTCAGGTGTGGTGCAGCAGAGGCACATCTAAAAGTTGCAGGACTGCGGCCCTCGAGGACTGGAGTTTGAGACTCCTGCTTTAAACCATTTGCTGTATCTTAAATGTGGAATACCAAAAACAAAACCTTCGTTTCTCTCGTTTTTATTTTGCTGTCATCCTACAGATTCCCATTCACAGTTCAGATAGATAGATAGATAAATCTTTATTGTCATTGTCACAAGAACAACGAAATTTAAAAGAACAACAAAATTTAAAACCTGGCAGCTTAAATAAGGAACAGTAAAGAAACCTCAAGGTGAAGTCTGGCTAAAATCCTGGCGAGATTAATTTTTTTTTCAATCTACTCTCTTTGACTCTTGTCACAAGTTTAAACTAGAATTTGTAATTTACATTTGCTCTACCCAGTCCTAACAAACCGAGGCCCTCTTTAACTGGCTCAGCTCATTGCTGAGGTACAGTGACCACACTCTGGGCTCGTTGGACCGACCAAACATCATTCTGAGTGATCAACCCTGGTGATTGTATTCTTTTAATTATCACATACAGCTCACAGTCAGCTGAAACCTGATTTACAAACTTGAAATGAATAGCTTTACCTTAAGGCTGAGCATTCTGTTTGACAGACAGGTGAAGCGATTCTGCAGCTGATTCTGTCAATCAAATGTACAGTAATTCAGGCACAAGTCGGACTAGATTTTGTCTGTTTAATTATGTAACTTTTATTAGCATCACAGGCAAATATTTTCAAAATAACCCTTAAATGAACCTTTAATTGCAGTACTCCCTTTCATTCTATAGCGAAAATACTTCCATTTAAAAATATAAATAAATCTTTTGATCTTTTCAGTGTTGCAACACTAAATATACCTCAAACTGTATAACTTACTTTATGTTTTTAAAAGGGTGCAAAAACTTTTAATTAGAGGTGCCACCTAATAATTTCAATATACTTTAAACAATTTTGATATAAATAAGACAAGAACTATAAAAATCCCAGTAATGACAACAAATTCAAAACTGAATTCCCAGACTCTTCTCTTTGACCCACTGAGCTGTGTTTGATGTTCAACTGTAAAAAACTCACTTCTGTTCCTTTTCTCACTTCCCGTTTTACAGTTGGCAGCTGTGTTAGAGATGCAAGCTATTTTTAAGAACATACATTTGCAGACATTTAACACACAAACACTGTAGAACTGAATGCAGCGTGCAGATGTGCAAGCGCTCCAAACAGGAGGTTGTCCTGATGACTGTTTTGTTAAAAAAAAGTTCTGTCTGTGGTGTGTGAAGATGGCACAGCATTCCCTTGTGCAGGGAAAGATTTCAGCCCTTACGTAATCCCCACTTATGCAACGACCTGAGTGAAAGCGGACGAGCCAACAACAATCCCCGTCTCATCGGGGACAATCAGAGGATATTCAAATAAGCTGTTATGATGCCTCAGGTGTTTACACAGCAATGTGAGGCTGACTCAGCAGGACGTGCCAGCATCCTGGCATATCGCTGCTTTCTTTCACTTTCCTTATTATTTTTTCCTGTTCTAATATGCCTGATAAGATATGCAAATATTTGCAGGGTATTGGAGATCCCTGAGTGAACAAAATGTAGGAAAGTCTTTTTCTTGTTTTGTGCCCTAATTAAAACACATGCAAATGCAGCCATATGTTCTAATGTTCCAATTGAAACTTTTAATTAAAATATTAGCTACACAAAAGTACTTTTCCTCTTAGCAGCAGTTCTGTAGTTTCTTTTGACATGTACTAAACCACAACATTTCTAAACTTGAGCAATCTTCCTCCCACTTTTTCCACAGCTTAAAATAAAAAGAAAATGTCACATCCCAATCCTGTCAGAGCCTCAAAATGAGTTTTTAGACAAAAATAGAGAACTGAAAGGTTCTGCAAAGCCAGTCAATAGCATGAGTTGGCGTTGTCCCCTTAAAGCTGCAGGGTAATGACTAATGGGATCTTTGTGAAGGTGGAGATCAATACTACGACAGCTAAGGTTCTCTAGCTGGAAAGCTCACATTTCACTGGTGACCAGGACATAAAACATCCTGCCTGATGTTTACGGGTCCACAAAGCTAAAAATGGCCGCACTAAATAAACATTTCTGGAAATATGAATTTGAAAATAGAAAATGGACTGAAACCCTGCCGAATATTTTAACTATATCTAAGTTTCAACGATTGTTTCCATTAGTCATTGTCGTAGCACCTGTCGATCCCCGACAACAGTTTCTGTGCAACCACTTATGTAGAGGAAATGTATACTTTGGTTTTATGACAAAGGATGTGGCCATGTTTCTCGACTTGTGCACAGATGAGTGTAGCAATAAAACCTCACTGCACAGAACAGTTGAACAATACTTGAGTGGACGTTTGCTTTACATATGACTAGCCTACAGATGGGGACCAAACTACAAATAAACTGCAATCTATGGGATTCAGAGTTAAAACAGAAAGACACTCATTTTTTAATTTATGAGGATCCCAGATATTGAGGCGAGTAGTAAACATAAACTGACTGCAGTGAGTTTACATGACCCTAAGTAATCCCATATGTCACCTTCATTGTGGAAACGTTTGTTTATAACTTCCTAGAAAAGCATGTCTGTCTTTTGCCTCTACCACATTCCCTATAAATAGAAAGGAATTAACAATGTGTTTCCACTTGCATAATGATCCAAACAAGAAAGAATTCATGAATGGGAAAAACAAAGATAAATGAACTGAACTCAGAGTAATACGACAGACTAGACCGCGCCAGTCAGTATGAAAAACAAGAGATCAAAGTGTTTTTACAGACAATATGCTTCCTGTGGCTCACCTCTCTTTCACTGCATACACTGTCTTTTCCTTCAGTGTATGATAGGTAGTGCCTAAGGAGCAATTCCCCAAATCTCTCAATCATCTGTTTTGGTTATGTTTGTGAATCTCTGTTTGTAGTCTACGTGGCAAACTTGGCTTGAGTTGACTGGGAAGCTTGTGTGTTACTGCAGTCAAAACACAGTCTGTCCTGCTTCCTCTGCACAATCTATTGTGGAGTAAATGGTCAATTAATTTGGAGGGACCCATTCGACGAAGGTATCCACAGGCTCTGTCATCAGCATAATGCAAAACATAAGGTATTCACTGAGCAGCAGCAGGAAGTAAGATGAAGAAACAAACTCAGACTGCTGCAAGTTTTGCATGGATTGATTGAGTTTAGAGGTGCAAATCTCTAAAGTGCAAATCTGTACAGTCCCATGTTTTGCATCACAAATATTTCACATCTTACTCTGTCACAATGGAATTACTTTAACAGTCACACATATTGGGAGGTGCTGATGTTCAGAAAACTGTCAGTCAAGTTTTGCCAAGAGTAACGAGGAGTGGTTAAGTTTAAGCTGCATGTTACACAGTTGTCTATACAGATAACATCAAATTATTTTTCCAAGCATCTTCTAAAACATCATGCCAGTGAAGCAGGACATTCTTCTCACACAAACTCTCTTGGTTAAATTGGACGCATACCAAGACCATCTACTGCTACTTAAGACAACCGTAGCTTAATACTCAATACATTCTCACTAGGGATGCACTGACCGATTAGCCACAATTTCATTAATTTTGAGTGATAGACAGTCGATTAATGTTAAACCGCTGTTATCCACCAATCTTATGTATTGGTCTATGTCCTCAAAGGTCTGAAAATCAGCCACTGATCCTCTGATCCTGATTCCTCTCTTGCTGGGCTGTGAGAGGCGACTTTCTAACAGACCCACCCACTCGGTCATCCACTGTAGCCAACTTAGCGACTTTGTCAAAGGTGTATTCTGCCACAATCCTACATAACATTACTACCACTGTTATATGTCCGTACAAATACCACAAGACTAATTCCCTCCCCCCGCCACACCAGATGCACAAACAACAAATGACTGAAATGAACATTGGTTATTATCATCAGCACAGTTTCACCTAAGGGATATGACACCAATGCATTAATAAAATGCTAACATTGTGTACTGTCAATGTTTATATAGATGCATTCTGCATTATAGATAAAAAAAACTATAGTGGCATACCACAAGAACCAGATTTGGGTCACTGTGGTGTTATCTGTGATAACTTTTCACATTAGAAAGTGCAAGCTCAGAGGGGACCGTGCTTTTTCTGTGGCAGCTCCCAAGCTACGGCATGATCTTCCTTTGGGTATAAGACAGGCCTCTTCACTCGCTGTTTTTAAATCCCTTCTTTAAGACCTATCCTTTTTCTTTGGCTTTTGGCACAATCTGAGAGGTTTCATTTTGTTTTGTTGTTTGTTTTATTGTGTCTGTATATTAATATGTATTTTACGTTCAATCTTTTCCATTTTATAATTGCACTGTATTTTATGATTGTGTATAGCACTTTGGTCCTGTCGGTGTATAAAGTGCTTCATAAATAAAGTTGGTATGGTATGGTATTAGATTGCCTCCAGTCTAATCCAAAACATATTGGCATTGGAACTAAAATAAATAGAAATAAATAAATAAAAATGTCTAACTCGTATTGGTTTATATCCCATTGTAGCAAAAAAAGACATATTGTTGTTCATAAAGCAGTCCAGCCAGTTTAATCTCCTGACAAAAGGAGTGGTTTGATTTGAAGTTGTATGTTTTCTGTTTGTTTTTTTATGTGGACGTATGAAGAGATAATGTCACATTTGAAGACATCAACTACATTTCAAAAAGATAACACTGTGGGACACTTCAAGATGGTGGAACATAGGCTATCATTTTTTGCTTAAAGAAACCCTTTGATTATGTTAGTAAATAGATTCTTAGTGCAAGGTTGTGTACTTTTTCCATTTAAATAATTAAAAAGGTAAAACATTCCTTCCTCACAGAAAACTAAACGTTCATAAAGGTAAGACTTTACAAATTATGTTTAGAGTATCATTTCCTGTAACGGTTTTAACTTGTCAGACATACGAGGGTGATTTAGTCTCACACTTACATTCCAGTAAAGAAAGCTGCAAAAGTCAAATATTATTATTCAGAGAATTTTGTTCTTGATTTAGCAGTAGTAATAAGAGTACAGGATACATATATATATATATATAGAGAGAGAGAGAGAGAGAGATACTATATATATATATATATATATATATTTTTTTTTTTTTTTTTTAAATAGGACTGAGCTCAGAGCTCTGTGATGCTCCAAAACACTGACTTTGCTGTCCTTAACTCCCTTTGTAACTAATGTATAGGTATGGTTAGGCTCACTGTCCTTCTAAAAGAACCATTTATGCCAAAGCTTTAGCTTCCTCCCTCATGCCTTGAGATGTTTCTTCATTATTAGGCCATAATCTTTTCTTTTAATATTTCCCCTTATGTAATGGCTTCTTCTCCACTGAGCGGTCTTTCAGGTCAACACAGCAAGACTTGTTTTGTTTGGATCATAACACTTTTAGCAATTTCAGTCACATAATTAATTGTGCCTTTCTTCTGGGCTTGATATGCACAATTTGAAGCAAAGCACATCTCAAAAACACAGAGCCTTTCTCCTTCCAGGATGTTATGTTGGCTGGACATGTCCATGCTGTTAATACTTGTGTTTAATAGTTTGAACAGATGAACTGGAACCTTCAGTTGTATAG
Organism: Xiphophorus couchianus; assembly: GCF_001444195.1. NCBI lineage: Eukaryota > Metazoa > Chordata > Actinopteri > Cyprinodontiformes > Poeciliidae > Xiphophorus > Xiphophorus couchianus. The sequence goes on from NC_040239.1 coordinate 8,968,203, forward strand.
TATCTGAAAAAAAAATTGTACCCGAGGATGAACCAAACTGTTCAGGGTCCACTGTTCTCTTCTCGGAAATCTTGTCTGATTCATTTTGATTTTTCCATGATGACTTCTAAGGAAAACAACTTCTTAATTGAGAAACTTATAAAGCCATGACATCATCATCTTAGCTTTTACAAATTGTTTAAAGGCAGAGTAATCTTAGTGTATGTAAACTTCTGGCTTTAAAGGAAGTGATATGAAAGTCTCCAAAAAAATAGAACACATATATGTGCGTGTTTATGTGCTTCTGCATTTTTAAAAAGCTTCAATAAAGATAATATCCAAAGCAGTGTTGTCATGTTCTCTTTTTTAAGAAGAAAGCAGGTGTTAGAGAGATTATTAATACTTCTGCTGTGCGAACTGTTCTCCTTCTGAACTTCACCTCTAATCATGGCTGACATTTTGACATGTTGTGTTAAAAAATGAAACAGTTGGTGATACTTAGATGGACAGCACCCTTAGTTTAGAAAACATAATCATTCGTGAAGGATAAACCTGCAAATATACCTGCAACATATAAAATGACATTTTCTCTATGTCAATATGTCACCACCAGCCACACAACATTAAGCACAGATAAATAACTACCCTATTCATGCAGCAGGTGAGTCAAACAGGAGCAGCAGCAGTTGCATGTTAACAAGTCTCCAAGTGCAAACACAACTTCTGTTTATTCTGGGAACTGACCTAAGTTCTATTGCTGACTTCTGTGAATGACATTTCAGACCAGAAGTTATTTGTTTATCCAAATATGACCATAAAAGACACTTTAAGTAAGTGAAAAGATTACTTATTTGCAAACCATTTATAAACCATTTATTGGTGGCTTATAAAGGGGATAAGACAGTGGTGTTATGATATAACAAAGGTCAAGTACAAACTTAACTATATTATCTAAATTAACAATAACGTAATATTTTCTTTTTATTTTACATCAGAAATAAATCTGACCACATAAGGTTGGCCATGTTATTCCTGAAACTGGAATAACTGGCCAAAAATAACCCTGTGAATTAGGTTGTTTTTGCTGAAAAATATAGAGCAACGACAACATTAATTTCCAATCAATGTGTTTGAAAAGGTGAAAGGTGAAAAGATGTCCAATTAAATGTGCTTCTTGTTGTCTGACTGTGGTTGGAAAGTTGTTGGGGTTGATAATGTGGGCTAGCCCTCACCGGACTTCGCTAAATTAGGACAGGACACATGGAATTAAAATGTCAAGACTTCAAAGTGTTCTTTTTGGGTTAGCAGAGGCTTAAAAAGGTCACAACAAGATAGCCATAGAAGTCAATTGATTAGAGTGCATGTGTCAAACTCAAGGTCTGTGGGCCAAATCTGGCCCACTGTGAACATTTCTGTGGCCCTCTAGAATCTGTTATCTTGAAATTGTTTGCATAAATATTATTTTATCAGCCAAAGCAAATAAATGCTTATCTGTATAGAGCTACATTAAATTAAAGGGGGAAAGATGTTACATATTATTTAAAACTCCTTGTTTTGAGGGATAGTACTCATATAAAGCAAAGTATGACTTGAGTTTTGATTCTCCTCACAATTTTGGTAAATTAAGTATGAGTAATAGAACAAATGTCTATTTCTCTGAACTATTGTCCTGTTGATGCTAATATGACAAGAACTGTATTCAGTATAGGAAAAAAGTTTTACAAATAAGTAGGCAGGCAATGACTTATTTGTAAACCAAACTGACCTCTGCAGCTTTAGTGTCAGATTACATATATGTTTTAAACAATGCAAAGAAAAAAAGGACAGAAAACAGAGCCTTGTGGTACCCCAATAAACATTTGAGAATATATATATAATATATTGTAATATATTATATAGTAAATTAATATTTACTATACAAATAGTAAATATTATATATATTCTTATTGAAATTAATAATTTCAACCCTTTAGAAGGGCTTTTTAAGTTCAGAAAGACTCACTGTTTTATCAATTTCATTAGAAATTAATAAAGTCAGCAGTTGAACAAGGGTTTTGAAACTCCATGATGGTATTAGTGACTCTTTTAATGTAATGTCTCCGAAGCACATTAAACAAAACCACTCCTACTTTCTACAAGTTAAACCTGCTTAACTGCCCTTTGAACATCATTGTAATGGGTTCATGTGTAATTTTGCAGTTGTAAGTTTATCACCTAAACACTGATACAAGAACAGACATGTACCATTTTGGGGAAAGCTCCTTAAAGCATTATTTCATTTTAAAGGAGTCACTGAGAAGTTTTAAAGTGCCTCAGTGTAGTTGGTTTACCTTTTTGGACATGGATGACGTCTGGAAAGTTTGCCAGGTGACCTTGGTAAAGAGCTAACAAATCCATAATTGGGTCCAGATCTTTGCTGGGCTGTTCATAAAAATACTCTCCAATCGCTTCGTAGGTATCTCCAGTGAAGGAGATGGCGTGGTTGAGTCCTGATGAATATGTCTGCTGGTCCATCTCAAAGGCCTGGCTCAGAGCCTTAAATGACATCCCCACCTTCTGGTACTCCTTCTTAAATCCACCCATCTGCTTGCGAGCAAACTCATTAACGGTGGCGTTGAGCTGCATGGTGCTGTCGTCCATCCTCTTGGTGAAGGTCTTGAACCCGTCAATTTTGCTCTCCACCTCCTGGAAGTCGAGGGGAGCCGGTGGAGTGCTGATGGTGAGGAAGAAGTTGGCTCCCACTAGCTCGTCCTTCTCAGCCTTCCTCTTCCCCTGCTTCCAGGCCTTCTCGTCTGTGCAGGTCAGAAAGTGCTGGAAGACGTCACACTTGGACAGGACAGGGTGGCTGGTCATGTGGTTCATCCACCAAATGAGACCCTTCCTCCTCTTGGAGATGAAGTCCTCCTCGAAGCGGCCTGTGGCCTGCTTCTCTGGGAGGTGTGGCACAGAGATGACTGGGAACTTCTCCGCCAGGCGAGCGTAAAGCCAGTCGAAGTGCTTGTACCTCCTGCTCACAGGGTTCTGGGTGTGCGTGGGGGTCAGCTTGTAGGAGATGTAGCTCTTCATCCCTTTGAACTTGGTCTGCTTGGTGGGATCGTCAATAGTGCAGGAGAAGGGGTAAGGATTCTCCTGCCACTCCGGACCATACTGACCCATCACCACACACAGCTTGTCCCCATCCTTCACAAAGCCTGACGCCTCTCCGAGCACAAACGCCTCTCCTCCTGACTTCACAAAGGTAGAGAACCTGTTCAGGTTTCTGCCCACTGTGGCTGAGCTCTTCACCTGCGTTGCATTCCCTCTTGGACCAATGTGTGTTGTCACTCTGTATGTGGAGCCCTCTGAGTCCTGGTACCTTCCTCCCACATTCCCTGGCTCATCTGCTACAGTGGAGCTGTCATCCCAGTCATCATCCCAGTCATCATCGCTGCCTTGGATGTGGTGTTTGTTGTTGTGATGCTCTTGTATCGGCGCCGTGTTTGTGGTCAACCCTACCGGAGGAGGCTTAGAGAAGTTCTGGAGTTTGTCAAAGCCTCCAGCTGTGATATTAGAGTACCGAGGCTCCGCGTTGATGTTGTAGCTGTTCAGCTCAGCCTCGCTCCGCAGGATCTCCACGTACGAGGCGGGGACCAGTCCTCTGTCCCCTTTGCTGTTGGAGCTCTCCAGCCAGCCATCAATGTCCTGCTCGCTGAACAAAGTTAGGATTTCGCTCTCCTTCACCGACAGCTCCCCCGGGTTTTCAGAGTTGAAGTCGTAGATCACTCTGGCTTGGAGCGCCATGGCTCACACGGCAGCTGGAAGCGGGACAGCGGAATCACTTACTGCTGTCCGGGGCAGGAGGGGAACACAGCAGTCAACCCACCTCCCCAAATATATGCCTTTAAAATCCTCCTCAAGCTCAACGTTGAAGCTTTAAACTGCCTTCCTGCCTCCCCTTGACTCCAACCTGATTTGGAAGCGGCGGTGTTTGAAATCCAGCGGTCGCAGCGTGTGAACACGGACTGACCTGATCTGCGCTGCGCTGCAGCCTCCCTCCTGCTCCGACCGACACTTCTTCTGCCTTTAAGCGCTGCGCAGCAATCCGACGGAGATCAGGCGAGACCAGTCGAGGGCGGAGCAACGACAACATGCAGCAGCTGCAGACAACACGAATCAAACCTCCTGCGCTGCTGCTGTTGGGTGTTTCAAACCACCCAAACTCGCCACGAACTACTTAAAGGTGAGTGGTGGTAATGGTGACAACTCATTAAAAATGCATTCTTCATATAAAATAAAAATAATAATAAACAGATAAGGAATCTATGAAATTTCCATTCAGGGCTGGTCCAAATATCTATAGGGCCTTAAGCTGAATTGCGTTTCTTACTCTGGCTGAGCCCCTCCTTTTTCTTCTGTTTTCACTCTTTCGTCTTGCTTAATTTTTTTCAGATCATTAAATTGATTTTAATAATAAATAAATAATTTCCAAATATTCAGTCTCTATGTTTGAGTCCATTACCAGAGTGATCAAAAATAATTAGTAAGAAGTATAATGTAATTAATCTGAAGGAATTCACAAGGGAAATGATGTAAACTAATCTTTTCATGTCAAACCTCCCAAACTCACCACCCTGTGCACAGAACTGCTTTATTACAAATGCTAAATCCTAATGTAGGAAAAATAATAACGAAATGCTGCAATTTTTCTGTTACGTTCTCTCATGTTTAAACATGAATATATTTTCATTTTAATTAGACAAATCTTACTGTAATGTGATGTAAAACTTGTAACGAGAAACTTTCTCATTTTAGCATGATATGGCTGCTGTACTTATTTCCTTGCTCTTCTTTTGCAGTGCTGTGGAGGAATTTTAGCCTTCTGTTGAAAGGTTTTGAGCATGTTTTGTCTCATCCTACATCATCTCAGTGATATAATAGTCTAACCTTTGACTAGACCACTTCAGAATCTTCATTAGTTCATTTAATCTGTTTTTTGTTTTGTTTTGTTTTGCTTTGTTTTTTGGACTTTCTCGTGTGCTTTGGATCATTTGTCCTGCTGCGTAACCCAAAAGCCCTTGAGATTAATTTTCCAAACTGATAGCCGGATGTTCTCCTTCGGGATTTCCTGAGAGAAAGCAGAATTCATGTTTTAATCAGTTATGGCAAATTGGATATGGCAACTTTTTTAAAAATACTTATTATCCAATTTTGATGAGGCTGTGTGAAATATATTCTTGGTTTCATGTTCTTCTAATCACAGATAATTTATGTATGTTGTAATTGAAACAGTATCAACTAGAACCAAGGAACTTTCAGTAGATGTTTCTCTATTGTAGTCAGTGTTTACTTGTTGAATTAATATTAAAACGGGGCATTGCTGTGTTCAACTACGATCGGACTTGGACAGTCAGTCGTTGGTATCTTCCAGTTCCTTTCTTCTACAACTCTTTTAATTAAAATTATAGTAAAGAAATAATTTGGTAAATGTTTTAGGTCTCACTTCAACTGCATATAACACAAAATGTTTTTCTTTTTCAATCTTGAGTTCAAAAGTGCAGTCAGTCAAATAATGATGATGTATTTGATTTTTATCAAGGCACAAGTTAACTTGGATTGTTCCCAACCTTGTGTCATCATTCATCAGTTCAAAGGAACGACAGACATCACAATGACAAAACAATTTTTCTTTTTCCGTTTGTGCAGTCAGGTGAGTTGCTGACTCAGCTCACCGTAGGGCACTGAAAGTCTATTTTAAGTCTTTTACAATTACATTAATGAGTCAGGAGTCATCCTTCTAAAAATACACTTTTCATTCAATCAAGAAAGACGTAAATCTCGTCCTTGTGCGGGGATTTTAGAGTGGAATTTCCACACTCCTCTCTACGGAAGAGGATTAGGGCCACCGAAAAAATAAAAATAATATTTCTGACTTTAAAGTCAGAATTCTGAGATTAAAGTCAGAATTCTGAGTTTAAAGTCAAAATTCTGAGATTAAAGTCAGAATGCTGAGATTAAAGTCAAAATTCTGAGATTAAAGTCAGAATGCTGAGATTAAAGTCAGAATTCTGAGTTTAAAGTCAGAATTCTGAGATTAAAGTCAGAATGCTGAGATTAAAGTCAAAATTCTGAGATTAAAGTCAGAATGCTGAGATTAAAGTCAGAATGCTGAGATTAAAGTCAGAATTCTGAGTTTAAAGTCAGAATTCTGAGTTTAAAGTCAGAATTCTGAGATTAAAGTCAGAATTCTGAGTTTAAAGTCAGAATTCTGAGATTAAAGTCAGAAAGTCAGAATTCTGACTTTAATCTCAGAATTCTTTTTTTTTTTCTTTTTCGGTGGCCCTAATCCTCTTCCGTACCTCTCACATGGAACAGTAGGGTTTTTTCTCATTCCATTTTCCATCCACCGGAACAATGTCAGATTATTTGACAACTTGTTGCTGACTATAAGAGTGAGTGTGTAACGTGCAAAGTTAACTGTGTCCATTGTTTTTGTGTTGTCTATGTAATGGACTAGAAGCCTGTCAGGTCCGTCCAGAACAGGGGTGGGCAACTCCAGGCCTCGAGGGCCGGTCTCCTGCAACTTTTAGATGCATCTCTACTTCAGCACACCTGAGTCAAATAATGAGGTCATTAGCAGGACTCTGGAGAACTTGACTGCACTTAGGAGGTGATTCAGTTATTGGATTCAAGTGTGTTGGACCAGGGAGACATCTAAGATTTGCAGGACACCAGCCCTCGAGGACCAGGATTGCCCACCCCTGGTCCAGAATGTATGGATGGACGGATGAATGGAATAGTATGAATAACCATACTTCTGTTTCACAGTGCAATAGCTAATTTTTCCTTCTACAACATAAAAAGACGTAACTCCTTTAGGAAATCATGCAAACTGAACGGAATAGCATAATCCTTGAAGCAACCAGATGTTTTTCACTTTGGTAGGTGCTTCCCCCTAGTGGATACTTTTATTCATGGCAAAATTAGAATTCCTAAGATATACTTTTGTTGTTTAAATATTATGATTTTAAAGATTTTTGAACATCTAAACAAACTCTTTTGTGTGAATTATGCTCTGAGGTTTTACTGTTTTCACTAAAGTGTCAGCCCACTATATAATGTGAAATTTTACATTTTAATACGTATGTGGAGTAGTTATTTCAATCAAGAAGGTTATACTGAAACAAAACCGCCTTCAAATACATTCGTTATTCAGTTTGCTCAACCACCATACTCCTAGTGGCCACCAGAGGTCTCCCATGTCACATTTCACTGATCCAGATGGCCTAAGGAAAACAGACTTCTCAGTGTAGTGACTCAAAACACTGTAGATGCTAAAGCTCATGCTTCAGCGTCTGTTCTCCTTCTAAGGGAAGCCTGTAAGCTTTCCGATGTGAACGCATGTCACACAGTTTACCTTCCACTTGACCTATATTACAGAGATTTCATTTATAGAAAGTCCTATAAAATATTAAAGAACAGTGCACTCTTCAGGGATCAGGAATTATATCACACTGCACTGCCTGAGAAAACCTGCGATTTTCAGCCTTATGTAACCAGGGGAAAATAACATCTTCCTGCATAATTATCTGACCTTTTTGTCGACTGAAGTTATCTGTTCATTGTCATGAACTCTGTGAACACTTTTGAAGATGATGGGAGTTCAGATCAGAGCTAATAAGTGCCAGTACTAACACATCCAATAGGTTTGAAATTTTTTGTACATACATTCATCTTTCTATTTACCGTGTCCCTTCTAAATTAACAATAGAAATATGAAATGAGGCTGATCTAAAGACATTTCCAGCAGAAGTACACTTTGTAAAAGCGAAGTCTTCAAAGAAATGGGGAATAACTTCTTATTACAGCTATGATTAGAAAACAAAGTCTTCAGCAAAAATAAAGACATTAAGGAAGGCTTTGGGTCCTAGAGTTACATTACATTTGATAAAAACATTCTTATGAATTCCTTTTACATCTTCTAAAAAAATTTTAATAAATAAATCTCCCATGGTAGTAGCATATTCTTGCCGTATTTAATTTGAACATATTAACAAAAAGAAAAAACTCTAATAAAAAAATATTTGCAATTTAGAAAATCCACAGAAAATCCACAGTCCCATAATTTTGGAACCGATAAAATAGTTGTTTTCAGAATCTCAGTGTTAGTTCTATGTTCAATTAATGTACTTAAGGGATCTCTTTCTGTTTCCCTCGGGTCTAAGTCTCTTGGGCTCTCCTGAAAATATGAAAGATAAGAGAACATGCCATTGATCATAAAATAAAATCATGGCAATAAAAGGGTTTATATAGTTTGAGGATCAAAGTCAATATTTCACAGATACTAACTAGCAGGATTTCACAAAGCTTTATTAAAAAAGAAAGCATGCTGAGCTCCCATAGTGAAGCTAAAAAGAATAAGAGGCTGTCTTTAGGAGTTTACCTGATAATATAACGTGTCTAGCCCTGTGTTTCCATCTAACTGGCAGGATTTCTCATGGCTCCCGTTCCAATTTGGGCCAGTGAAAATCAGCTAAATATATCCCTTAGAAGATTATGACCGCTTACAAACCCAAAAATAAGTGTGACCCCTCGGTCACTGCATATAATTTGGAGACATAAACACATGTCTTTGCAGACTAGGCAGATTATAGAAAATACTTTATATTAGTTGCTTAAGCATGTGAAAAGGAACCCAGTTTAAAAATCTGTCAAAAAATATAGTTTAGGTGAGGTAAAGGAAGAAAGAATAACATTGAGTGGGTGTTCTCACTCATTCTTCATACATTATATATAGAAAAACACTGCCCAGTCGCTTCATTAAGTACACGTATTTACTTGCTTTTTAACACCAATAACAACGACCAATCACAGGGCAGCAATACTATCTACTCAAACCATATTGACAATGACGTTCTTCTTCCTCCGTTTCTTATTTTTTTGGTTCTCATTATTAGAATTATCATTATTGCTAGTAGTGGCACTTTTCTGTTTGTTTTAGTCTTGTAGTAATATAAACCTAGAGATCAACTTTTATTGCTCTGAGTGTAATGTCCCACAGCTATGTCAATAAATTATTCACAATACCAAGATCCAAATCCCATTTAATTCCCTCTATCGAAATGTTAGCGTTGTAATAACGAATTTGTTATCAAAGAAACGTCGGATTTAATCGTCCCTCCTCAGATTGGGCAACGAAAATAGCCTCCATGTGTTTGATCACGTGATCGCGCTGCGTGCGTAAAGAGAAAGGACGACGTGCGTGACGTAACGCGAACGCTTTCGTTAGTTTCCTCAACCAAACACTGTCTCTACTGATATTATTGTGTGATAAAAACTGGAAAGCAGCCGGTGGAAAGGGAGCTGTTTGTTCAGACAAAGACCAGCCAAACACAGCGGGGTTCCCCCCCTTTGTGAAGCAAAACGAGTTGCTGCTTCTGCAATGGAACTTGTTTTATAGAGGGGAAGGAGACGACAATTTTTTTTTCCCTTAACAAAAGCACTTTTTAAACCCAAGAAAAGCTCGTTTTTAGTCTTCTAGCCATTGCTGTCGGAAGGAAGGCGGGGAATACAAAGAGACGCCTGCTAAAACCCTCAGAAATTTGGACTCACTCAAGCAAAAACGGGATTATTACGAAGCTAGGTCGTGCTGCTGTGACTGGTCAGCGATAGTACATGGATTATCTGGTGAGTAAACGAACAAAAAGGCTGTTTTTGTTGCTCACAGCGACTAAGCAAGCTGCTGCTTCCAGTATCTTTGCAGCTGACAAGTCCAGGTCTAGCAACAGTTTGCTGTAAGTGTATTACTATTGTACCACTCATAATTAGCATTAGCTGTTATTAGTTGTCAAGTGAAGCTCTTAGCTTCCCTCCTCCATCAGTACTTTGGAAATAGGTCCAACTGGTTGACCCAGACTCCAACGTGTTTGTATGCAAAACAGCTACACCCTTTGAACACCTCTGTTGCTGAGGATGAATCTGTATCCTGTTTTTGATACGGTTATTTTCAAATACAAGCCGTTTGCATGTTTATAGCTGTCCTGTGCAAAACAATAACTTCCCTTCAGGCTGTTGGCTCCAGCTTTTGACTGGAAGATTGCTAGTTTTTGGGCCCTTTGCCCACATTGTGCAGATGGGATGGGTGCTGCTGGGAAGCCCCCCCTCCCTCCAAAAAACAAAACGGCAACAATAAAGAGGAAGCTGGTGGAACTGAAAAGCCTTCCCTTGGGATTTATAAAAAGTTTACCAGTACATTGTGCTGTCATTTCACTGGTGGGGACAGAGTGACACTGTGGAGTGCAGAGGAACTCGCCCACCCAGTGTTATCAACTTGTTTAGATATGGGCCTCCCAAGACGTGAGACCTAAAAGAAACTTTTAACTTTGGCTTTACTGGAACTTTTTTTTTGTCCTTAACCATGACCAAAACTGCTGCAATGTCTTGCATCACAGGTACTAATTTTCTCTGCAACAAAAGGAGTGTGTACATAGTTAACTTGGGTTATAATGTAAACTCTGCCAAGCATGGATGGAAAAATATTGACACATAAGGGTAAACCAATAAGCCAATGATGTCAAAACAGCCCCATGTGACAGGAAAGGAATAAAATAAATTGGCTGGTTTTCTGTACGGACAGACTTCACATTTATTCCTTCAATACCTATAATATGTGAAACCATGTGAAAAGATGACCACACTTTTCTTTTGCCGTGCTTCTGCTAAACACCCACAGTGCTGCGCTGCATAACTATCACTGTAATATTGTCAAACAAATAACACATGGCCAAGCTCCTGTCCGTCCCTAAACACACACAAACAACCACAAAATTGATATGATTTATTATATCGTAATATTGTCCCTGTTTTAGTTATGGGACCGATACGACCGGTATGTTAAAAAATGACTAGAAATGGCCGATAGCGATGTAGATGCATCTTTATAAAAAACCTATGTAAAATTTTGTACAAGCTGGTAGTAAACCCAGTAATTTAAGTGAGGGTCCAAAATTATCCAGTTATGTTTGGCCCGTGTTAATGGCACCAAAATATTTGGCTTTCCTTTAACTCTCTAAAACAGTGGTTCTCAAATGGGGGTACGTGGAGGTACTGCAGGGGGTACGTGAAGCTTTTCAAAATATCTTTAAAAAATCAGTAGGCTCCTCATAATAAGTCTTGGGAAAAATTATTTTGTAAAAAGTTCGATAAAATATAAATGTGTGTTCATGCACTGAATTTTATATTCAGTATTTAGTTTCAATATCCTTTAAAATAAAACGGTTTGACTGGTTTTATACCTTCCTGGTGGTCACCGTCTTCGGTTTTTCTTTTTTGTTTAACCATGCAATGTTTGCAATATGGATGTATTTGTCAGGTTCACTGATATAAGTTGTTTGGCTTTAATAAATCAGACAGTGATTTTACAGCACTGTACCTCTTTTTAATTCCAAAAATGTTTTGCCCGTGTCAGGGGGTACTTGACTAAAAATATATTTTTAAGGGGGTACATCACTGAAAAAAGTTTGAGAACCACTGCTCTAAAAGACACCAATCCAAGTATATGTATAATTTTGACCATATGTGGTCAAAATTATACATTTAGAGTACTGGGTTAGAGTAACATATGTGTACTCTAACCCAGGGGTGTCAAACTCCAGTCCTCGAGGGCCGGTGTCCTGCAACTTTTAGATGTGCCTCTGTTGCACCACATCTGAATAGAATAATTAGGTCATTAAGGCTCTGGAGAACTGATCTACACATGGAGGAGGTAATTAAGCCATTTCGTTCCAGTGTTTTGTACCTGTGGCACATCTAAAAACCGCAGGACAGCGGCCCTCGAGGACTGGAGTTTGACACCTGTGCTCTAAACCATATGTGTATTTTCTGAACTATAAGCCGCTACTTTTTTCCCACGCTTTGAACCATGCGGCTTATAGCCCAGTGTGGCTTTTCTGTGGATTTTTCTTCAACCACCTGGGGCTCTTTAGCAGGAAGTGAATCATTGGAAGTCAAAATTGGAAATCAAAGAAGAAAGCACCAATTTTAGTTTAGAACAAGCACATGCTAGCACCAGGCACAACGGAGAAATTTCTTCAAACTCATACCTCCTCATTATGGAAACCACACGAAAAAGTTCATATGATGCATCTTGTACTGCCAGATTCCTCTTGATTTGGCAGTACAGGAGGGAAATGGAGCTGCTGCACGTAAGCTCGGCGTGAACGAATTCATGGTTCAGTGTTTGAGACGGAGGGCTGCGTCCTTAATGTCAGATTTATTAATCTGATATTGGAAAAACCGAGAGCGGCGGAGATATCAGCGGCTTATAGCCCGGTGTGGCTTATATATGTATGTTTCCAGTTTTTTTTTTAACTTTGTAGGTACGGCTTATAATAAGGGGCACTCTATAGTCCGAAAAATACGTTAATTTCTCAGTAAATTCTGTATACTGTGCCCAAACCATTTTGAAATTCATTGCATTTTGTTTCGTGTTCAGTCCATATTGAGAAAAGAACAGTTGAAATGTTTCTTTAAAAGCTCTTAATTAGAATGATGTTCAAGATGGGTGTAAGCATCCTTCATTTTGACACACCTTCTCACTCTTAGCATTAACAGGAAAGAGATTTTTTATGCAGCCTGCATGTTTGAGGGGTTTTAGGATTTTCCATGGTAGTTTTAGTTTTGTGTGGAAAGCACAGCTGTAACTCTGGACTGTTGGGACAGAGTGCTTGGCTGTCCTCTAAGGTCAGGCACTCAACAGGCGTCGGGCTGTTGAGTTCCTGCTGTGCGACACTGAAGATGTGGTGCAAAGCTTTGAACCACAACTATATCCTTCTCAGATTTAATGAGTCCTTCCTGTTCAGTCCTGTTGTTCATTCTATTGAGGCGTTTTGTTTTTGTGATGGGGATTACTTTAAAAAGATGGGGATTATTATGATCTATTAAATTACGGGCTAATCACCGTAGTTTGAATTATGACAGTAGCTGACATCTGATCTGTGCCAGATTCTTTCAACTGGGATGTGGTGCATGTTAAATCGACTTCTGCATGCTCAGCATTGTGTCAAAAAGAACATTCGAAAACTGCAGCACTCAGACAGGGATTTGATCCCATGAGCTGTTGCCATAGTACAGCCTTACCAAATTACTGCTGCACTGTGTTACCACCTCCTGAGACCTAACCTGATTTTGAGTGACTCAGACAAGATGCTTTCTGGGGACAAAATATATTCTGTTTGTTAATTTGTGTAGGCTATTTCAGTACTTGCACAACAACTACTACTGCTGCTAAAGTAATGCATGTTTAAAAAGTTTTTAATCTGTAAAAATTTTGAATTGGGTGCACAAATTTAATCAAAAATATTGAGAAAACACATGCTAAGTATATAAATAATTTGCAACCTTGACCCTTTTTACTGTTGACCTCTTTATAGAGGGTAGAAAGATGCAAATACATTTTAAAACAACTTTACCTTAATAAGAGTGATATGACACTCTAGTGGATTTCAATCACTCAAAGTAATTACAAACAGCTGAATTCATTTTGCAGATGAGAGAAAAGTGTAGTATACTTCCTTCAGCCAGCTGGTCAGCAGTGTGCAGCAACGGGAGATACAATGACAGTGTTTTGTTATTCTTGTTAGTCTGACTACTTAATGTTGTCAGACAACTTAATGTCAGAAACTATTAACAGTTTTTAATTCGTAGCTTTTTAAAACCTTAGTGCTGCTACTTTGTGTTTGAACTTGTATTTATTTATTTTTTTTTAGCTTTTTCTAATATATGACTTTTTGTGTGAGTAGCTTCATTTTTTGCAATATTCTGGCTCATATTAAATGTATAAATCAAGTGAATGCTGGTGGGGGAATTCTGCTGCACCTTCAGACTTAACGTCTATCATATTCTAGACCAGTCTGTAAGGAAGTCAGCCTCTAAGATGTTATCTGTTCTGTCTCAACAACCAGAAATTTCTTGTTGTGGAATTTGAACTATGTGAAAGACTCACTGACAACGATTGGCAGGCATTGACTTGAAGTCATGGTAACAATGGAAAAACCTAACAGAGCTGCTTCATCTGCTCAAATACTGGTCCACACCTTCATTCGTCTGGGTCAGGATCAGGATAAACAAACAGCTGCAACACTGAGAGGAATGAGCTTAAAAGGTTGCTGCATGTTAAACCCCTGTAAAAGGAGTCAAGAGTTGAGCATAAAATGCAGTTTATGTAACTAAAAGCCACACAAATGTGACATTATGAATATCTCATAAGATGAGATATTCTATAATTTTATTGTTTAATGAAACTTGTATGTTCTGCTTAAATTAGAATTATATCAAATTCCAGTCTTGTTATCCTAACTATGGTTGTCAAAAGAAAAATGGTGACGTTTGGTTTAAATATTACATGTGGAAAGGAAAAGACAGGCTAATGGTTAATTTCTTTCATGTCTAGGTGATATTTAAAACTGATACTTTGTGCTTAAACCACTTCCTCCCATTCAGATAGCAAATTTGACACATTCAATAGGCCTAGATTTAAATTTTAACTGGCAGATAAAAGCCATGTTTTGTCTTTCTGTATCAGCTACTCAGTACTTATTTTGTTTCACAGCTGTAGTGTCAAATAATTAACATTTATGAGATACAATCATCCATACTACCTCTGCAAATTACAATAAAACGTTGCAAAAGGATATGAAATGTGAAGAACGCAGTCATAGTGAAGACTGATGACTAGACAGTTCTTCTGCAGACAGTCAGTGACACCCATCACAAGGAGGTTAGGCCACAAAAGACCATTTCTAAAAGAAGCTGACTGTTCAGAGTGGTGTATCCATGCATAGAAATAGAAAGATGAGTGGAGAAAAAAAGTTTGTTAGAAAAAGAACGCAAACATTAGGAATTGCCACCACCATGAGTCTAAAGCATAGCCAATTTAACAGAGATTTACAAGGTGTGGACTGTGGCTAGAGGCAGAGCTTCCAGAGCTGCCACTTAAAGAGATGTCCTTGGGCTTTCGACAGAAATATTTTACTGTTGGTCAGTCTTTCAAAGTCGCCTTTTCAGAAGAGTAAAGTTTGGGGACCTAATTTCCGACTAAAATGCAGAGTATGAGAATAAAGTTCAGTGTGATGATTCGGTGTGCCATGTCACTTGCTGATGGTTGTCCATGGAGGTTTTATCCACAGTCCACATCTACCAGGACAATGTAGAGGAGTTCATGCTTCCCAAGCTTTATGGAGATGCTGGTTGGTTTTTCCTGCAGGACACAGCACCTGTCCACATTGTCAATACCGGCTTTAATGACCACACTGTCACTGCTGGATTTGCCAGGAACCTGCCCTGACCTATACCAGGCAGAAAATTCTTTTATATTACAATCTGTATGTAATTAATCTATATAATGTGAGTTTTTCCTGTCGAATTGAATTATTGAAGTAAATCGACTTGGTATGATATTCTAATTAGTTGACCTGTAATTGTATTTAGTGAGGTTCAAAAATTATATGATGTTTTTTGGTCCTCACTAAGATCAACTAACACGGTCAGTTATGTCTAATTTTTATTGTGCAAGGTGAAAACAGGTAGGGCAGAGCTAAGAACAGGTGCGTTAGCCATACTCCCATCCTGCTGGCAAACAGCAGATGTTATCTTTGTCCTCTACTTGACAGTGCTGCACAGCTCTGCTTCTCCCAGTGTAGCACTGCCAAATTCCTTTTTCTGTTGTAAGCAATATGGCATTTCAGCAATGTGAATGGTTTAGGTAATTTGAATATCTGTGATATTCTAGGTAGTGATGCTTCCTATGACTCAATTATGAGTGCAGGCCCTTTACTTCCCTGGTAATATTCACATTCGTGGAAGTTTTTGGACTAATGCCTTTAAAGAGGCAGGAATGAACCTTTCGTATTTTATTGCTTTTCAGTTGTAGTTTCTTTCTGCTCAAGAGTTATTTTATTTAGCTCTGACCTGCAGTGTTGTGAATTTATTTTCAAGATTTTATTATTTTACAAATAATATTTAGAATATATTTTTCAAAATGGTCTAGATATAGCATATTTTCTGAAACTTTTTAAACTTAAAAAATAAAGTTGTCCTAAGCCATTGCCCTGAGGTCCTTGTGTATATGAAGAATTTAGTGTCCTTTTTTAATTTTAAGAATATAAAATTCACCATCTAACACATCAGATGTAATTTTTCAAAATGTACATGTGATGCAGGACACCTGTACTATGATGCAGGAGTGACGAGCATTAAAAGTGAAGGTTGCAAGGACACAGTTTCCCCCCCCAATTTGAGACAAATGAAGCAGAGCAACAAAGCCGTTCAAGTTGAACATTTACACACACCTTGAAAATCTCTTTTCTTACCAAATTAAATTTTGAATTAAATCTGTTCATCGTTTAACATCATTCAATAATTTAACAACCTGTCGGTGATTTAGTCCACCCACTACCCCAATGCTAGCTAATTTTAAATTATATATTATACCTGTCAGAAGGAGGCAATGCCAACCTCTACTAGATGGCTGAGATGACAAACAAGCTATTCAAACATGACTCACAGTTCTCATAAAGGCATTCGACAAAACGTCCCACAGCATTTGCTGAAATCCCTGCGACCACAGGAAGCTCAAGTGGTCAATCTTTTCATCCTTCTCCATGCAGAAAGCAATGATTTTCATACCTGCTATATCTCTGCTTGCAGTACGGACATTGTGTGTGGGTGGGTAATGGTGACTAATCCAATTTGCAGTCTTATTCTGGATCTCTAGTTGCTGCTGAGTCCTTAATCTCTGTGGAGAGTGAGAGAAAAAGAGATACACTCAGTCGTAAGCTTGCGTCCGTCTGTTGATCCCTGTGGTAATAGTTTCTTATCTTTCCATGAATGAGCATGGCGGGTAAACACAAGGTCCTCCTCATCTAATACTTGCAAAACAAGGCAGTGTGAATGTTGGGATTTAAACGAAGAACTGGAGTGAGGCTATTGACAGCTGACTGCAAGACAGGCAAGAGCTGCAACTCATGCTGTCGGTCTGACACTGTTGTGTTCAGCTACTCCTGATCCTCCTTCGTCCATTCACTTATTCCCGAGGCTTGCTGGTTGCCGGGGGTTACGCTTGTTGTCGAGCACAATGTCGGAGCACATGCAGCTTTCCCTCGCCTTGTGCAGGATTGGGCTTTATAAGGTAAGAAAATGCACAAAATGTGTGGCTTTTTTCTCACTTTTAAAGCAACACGGATGTGTTTTATTTTTTTCATGTGAGCTGGATTTAACCCCGTCCAGTTTTAGCGTGGTTTAATCTTGTTGTGTTTTGAAATGGGGACTGATCAGATAAAAGTGTCTGCTGCTTCACTGCTGCTTGGTCCCTGACAGAGGATTTCATTCAAGCGGTTGTTGCCTATAATTTAACATAAGAAAGGTGAAGGTGAGCGCAATTATATTCTGCTTTATGTATCAGCTCATAGCAACTGTCCTCAGGCAGTGTTGTAGGTGCCTCTGGATCTATTAATATTTTCCTAAGTGGGCCATGGTGGAAATTATTGTCAGAGTTTTTGTTGTACTTTACTAGTAAGACTTGTGTAAGAGTAATATACATGTATTGGCATTGTCCAGTGAGAGTGCAGTATGCAACAAGTTTCAAATCAAACAGACGTATTTTAGCTACAGTTGATGACTCAAATAATGTATTGTGAGGTTTGATTTTTATTCCTGTATATATGTGAAATGTTTTGGTCTACATCAACAAACCCAAATTGTGGAGCGGGAATGTTACACGGGTGGCACTTGTTTGGTTTAAAATCTCAACCGTGACTCATTATTTTAGCCATGCAAGCATCATATGAGTAGTGAAAGCCAAAAACACTGTCCTGTTTAAAGGAATTTAAAGCAGCACAAATTATTGATATAGTTTTTAAAGCTTTAGTGTAATTTAAACTCCTACTAATGTTATTTGACAATTTTTTAGGGAACTTGGACTCTGAAATTTGCTTTTGGTCTGAAACTTACTGCACATGTGGCGTTGCATCGTAATGGTGCACTTCATCAGTTAACACTCAAGTGTGGCTTTCCTTTCTGATCAGTTAGTGATGATACAAGAGCATGTGATGTGACATCTTTTTTCCTACAAATAAAATTACAAACTAACTCTTTGCAATAACAAAGGTTCAATGAATGCAAAATATCTTGTAAAGAAATGTGGGCAAATATTTCTCCTCTGTGACCTGAGAAACTGCAGTTGTGAAGGGGGATTGCTGATAGGTATTGCTGTTAAAGGTGTTTCTACAAAGTCTTGGGTGATGTGCACTTTTTGTCTTGGCTTTGTTGCCGTTTAATCAGCAATGACAGTCTGAAGTGTTCTCATACTTTTGATGTCAGATTTAAGCAAGAATTTTGTTGCAGAAACATGTGGGGAACTAAACTGCAGGCTGACATTTCACTCAGAAGCAAAATGATGTCTGACATCCCTTTCAGCCGACTGTAAAAGACTTTGCGTGGGAAGCCTTGCTGATTTTAAAATTAGGACAATTGAAAGTACAGACTACTTAACAGAACTACAAAGGCAGGATTTCTTCTTTTTGTGCATTCCAGGGATTCACTAAGATTTAAACCCCTGCTGAATCACCATCACAACATCCGGACCAGCTATTTATCCGGCCTTTAACATTTAACATATGTGTTTCTCTGATGGATTAAAGAAACATCACACTTGTATAAACATACACACAGACACTGGCCCCTACTTCCTTCTGGTGTTCATTAATACTGATGATGAAGAGAACTCTTCCATTAGATTTTCAGCTTAAACCACATTTGTAGTGCGTCAAGATAAAGTATATAGGATAAAATATATGGTTATTAATTAAGAAATAACAATTTAAAGTGTCTAGGACATTTGTTGATGGATAATGGAGCTGTACTACGATGGACCTCACCAAGCTCCACCCACAACCGACCCACATGACCGGTAGTCTCACAAACAAAGCCTTGCGGCACGTTGTCTCTATGTAAACATGACTCGATTAGTGCATCATTTCTACCGGATTTTCACAATATATCAGCTACTACAATGGACAGAGGAACTAAAAAGTTCATGTCATCTGGGAGGAGGTTACTGGTTTCTCAGTCACAAGCTGGTTGCAAACCTGAGGCCAGCAGGTGTCAGTCAGTTATGGTAGATCTGAAATTTGGTTTGATGACCTCAATATGAGAAGCTACAGACTGATAGGAGGAACCAAAGAGCTCTGTAAAGGTAAAGGCAAATCTTCTGAAGTTGGGATATAATTAATTTAATTTCACATAATTACCACGGTAGAAGCCATTTGTTTGTTAAAATTTTATGAAATATGTTTGTTCTATTTGATGTTTGTTGTGAATGACGTTTACTCACAAACGAACAAGGTAATTAGTCCAACGTTTAGAAACTACAGCGGCTGTAATGTGTCAAAGCAAAGGTAAACAAAGGTAAAATAACCCAAACAGGTGATCAACTCAAAACCACTCACCTTGTTACTCTCTCTCTCTCTTTGTAGTTTAAGCACACCTGTTACCGCAGCAACCGCCTGTGCCCCGCAAGACGAGCAAAGATTAAATTAAAAACATAACATTCAGTCCGTTACGATATCAAGTTTCCAGGCTTTTGATATTTATTTCTCGATTATTAATCAGCGCTTCCCTGAACACAGCGATGGTTGATTGACTAGCTGTACTTGGTGCTAGAGTGGCTAACACGAGTAACAGTTTAGTCCAAAGCCTTTTCTGCTAAAATAAAGTCTTTAGTGTATGTCAGATACAGTACACATTGGATATTGATCTGCTTAGCTAACGTAAGACTGTGTAGCAGACAGGCTTCAAGGTGTAGAAGTTGTATCAGTGCTGCCATTATGCTGCACTTAGCTAACAATTTTTTACTCATTTCACAAAATGAAACTCATATTATACATATGAGTTACACACAAAGTAAGGTGTTTCAAATCTTTAATTTTATATTTTCAACAGGGAGTTTGAATCTCCTTGTTGCTTAAATGTGCTACGACAACTTGTAATTCGGCTGTTAATGGCTTTCAGCTAATAAAAACCCATACTATCACACTATGTGCAATGGAACATGATCAAAACGTCCACGTGTAGAGGTTACTGGAACTTGTTACCCTTTTGGTCTTTTAACTATTAGCAAGCTATGTGATTGTGATTAGGCTCTCTGTGTTCCTCTAATTATGTCATTAATGGACTGGAAAGTGTTGGCTTTAACCCTGAGGGGCTGGCCAAACCATCAAGAGTCTCAAGGCATGAGTAAGCATGACCTACTTTAAGTGAAAATGCAGAAAATGGCACTCTGCAGTTTACCTGAATTGGCTTCCAGATTAGGCCACATTAAAGGATGCAGAATTTGAAAAAAAGACATAGTCCAAATCATTCACTACTAATACAAATGAATAATAATAACCCTAAATATATTTCCTTCAAAAATGTTAGACATGATATTATACATTTATAAGCATTTGCATTAACTGATAAATGGAAGTAAATATATCTGCAGGTTCTGTCTGACTTATTTTGATTAATTGTTTTGGCTGTGCTGGTTGTTTGGTTACAGGTTGTAAGGAAACTTTTGTCTTGACAGATTGTGCAGCTCCTATCACACAGGTTACACCTTCATCCGCTTTCCCCTCTTAAGAATAAGATATTAGATCATTAAATCGAAGCTTTCAGGTCTGGTATGTGCTTTCAGGTCTGGTATGTAATATGTTTTTCAGAAATGCAACTTATCACCAGTAAATCCTTTTTGCTCAGTGAAAAAAATACATTTTATGGAAATTCATATTTTCTCGTTGCTACATATAGCTAACACCTTTTCCCAGCTGATTGTTGCTTTTGTCATATTGCTAAACGTCCTCACTGCTTTTGTCCACAAGCTGTCCTTTAGGCTTGTGACAAGACCACTGGTGCAGTTCAACACTGTTCTACTTAGCTTGTGTATTATTCTTACTGATAAGAACACATCAGAATAGTTTCTGCTTGGGTAGTGTTAGGTTATGGTGTTCATAATTCAGCCACTTTTCTGTGAAGTCAATAAATAATAAAGAAGTGAATTTGAAGTGTCTGTTTGCACTTAATATTCACTTGTACTGCTTTGTTCTCAATGCAAACTGAGATACTTGCATTGAGAACTTAATTCATTCAGAATATTCAGATAGTCCTTGTGATGGGTACATCACTTCATCTGCTTTTCTTCTTAAGCTGATGCCTCCTTCTCTCTGGTAGAGGATAACTCTGGACTCATCAGACCCTGTGACCTTCTTCCATTTCTCCAGAGACCAATCTTTATGGTCCCTTACATATAAAACATTTTTTTCCAGTTAGCCTCAACCATTAGTGGTTTTCTTAAAGCTGTGCAGTAGTTCAGTCCCAATCCCTTGAGTTCCTTTCTCATTGTGTGTGTTTGGAAATGCTTTATTGTCTTTCTTTAAATGTGCAATGAAATCAAATCAAACTATCACCGATCACTGTCATTCAGGATTTTTTTGACCACATTACTTCCTCAAAGACTGAGAGATCAGATAATGAGGATTACTTCCTCATTATCTGAGAGATAATGTGTTGAACACTTTGTAATACACGTTTAGTCATTTCTGTAATTTCCTTCGATGTTTTCTTTGCTTGATGCCAATGTTTTGACCCTTCTTAAACAGACTAACAGCTTCTCCATGACCACAGGATGTGTTTCAATATGTTTGTTTAAGAAATGAGAAGCTATTCATTGCATCAGTTGGGATTACATAACTTGTTGCTAGCTGAAAGATAATTGCCCATGCACTAATTATCCAATAGGAGGCTTGTACCGATGTGCTTAGTTAAATCCAGGTGCACTTTTTTATCTGGCCAGGCAGTGTATAATATATATAACACACTGCTCTATGTGTTCTTGGCTTTCATTGGGCTATGACAGTCTTTTTTTTCAACAATTTTTGGTTATTAGTTATTTAAGCACAAGATAGTTTCAATATGTATTGAACTGATCAATTAACACTTGATTGTATGTTTAAATTCAATAAAGTGTCTTCAGTAAATTTCAAATTTCTGTTTTTAGAAATTTGAGAGCCATTTGTAGTTTTCCAAACAGGCCCACCATCTTTTTCTTGACACAAAGCTTAATGCCAAATGTAACATTTGACCAAAAGTTTCCAGTGAAAACTTCTAAAGGATATCCTAATGCTCATCCATGTGTTTCATCCTGCTTTCAGATTTATCCTTTCAGCTTGGTTATCTACACAAATTTTACTGTTTTTATGTAGGCTGCACAATAACAAAAGTTTTATTCAGATTATTTTAAGTTGTACAGCATCTAGGAACTCTGATAGACTGTTACTCTTTACCACAAATATTAATTTAACTTAATTAATTTAATTTAAAGTTATTTTATAGCCCTTGGGACTCATAAATATGTTATAGTTTTTTTCTGGTGCCTGTTATGTCACCGTAAAGTTCTCACACAGTAAATAAACCTTTCTTCTTCTAGCGTGTGAGCAGCGTACATATCCAACCTGCTTCCGTCTTTTCTGAAAGACAGGATGGGAGCAGCCATTGCGCCATCCTGGGCCATGAATATCCCACATTTCAAAATAAACATACAGTGAAATGATGACTAAGAGACCATGGAAGGCCACCCTAGTGACTGTCGAGTACTGTTCACTGCTTCCCGGCTGCCACTCTTCAGTAATTTGTTTTGTTTGTCCAAAGCCATTCTGAGAAAGTGTTTGGCTGTGGTCGCCAAGGAAAAAAGAAAGAGAAAGTTTCTGTTGGAAATTCACTAGCAGGCAGAGAAGGGCAATGCCACATTGTACTTCTGTTTAGACCACGGCTAGAACAATAAGATTTGTTTTTCATTTCAAAATGGTGTGCTTTTGTTGTAAACAATATAGAGTATTTATATCAAGGAGCATCAGATTTTGTGTTTAATTGAATCTGCAACAATGTTGGCTGGATTTTCTTTATGTTGATAATCAATTATAGAAAAAGGATAAGTTGCAAAACAGATTTAAAGCAACACAGGTAATGACTACTGCATGCTTGACTAATCTGCCTACCTTTTTAAAGCTGCAGGATGTAACTGATTTAAAAAACAAAACAACTCTTTGTTGAGACTATGTTGTGACACATTCGTATGTGACAGATAATATTTGAGAAAAATTAGCAACTTTGCCCCTTCCAGGTGCTAAATAAAAAGAAAAAAAGGTCCTCATGGTCCTGATTGGACCCTCCTCTCTCATTTAAGTGCTGTCATTATGACAGAGGAGCGCTGTCATTTATTCTTGTGAACTTGTGATAAAATACATCCTAAACCTGCAAATGAAAAACAGATTTCATTGACTGTAATTTGTTTTGCAATCTATCTTTTGTTTTTTAAAAAATATAAACTCTGTATGCGTGTGAATGAGAGAAGTGCGTGCATTCACAAGCATAAATGACACAAATCTGAATTTTAATGTCAAAGAAAATCTAAGTGATGCAACATTTAGTTGTCAGAAAGAGAGTAGGTATTTTGATGTATTTTGAAGTTTTCAAACATGAATGGACTATTTCCTTTTTTTTAATCTGAGGCCATTCATAAGTGGATCCTCTAGCCTGCTTTGGATCATTGTCCTTCTGCTAACGCTCTCTACTAGATGGCTGAGATTTTCTGGTACAAAGCATATTTCACGGTTCCATCAATTACAGCAAGTCATTCATATCCTGAAGCAGCAAAACAGCCCGAGGGAGTTTGACTGTCGTATGGTGTTGTTTTTTTCCCGCAGATATTGTGTTGGTTTAACACATGATGTAACCAAAAACACCTTCCATAAAATTCCAATTTTGTCTCTGCTGGTTTTTTTGTTTTTTTTATTTTTTGTCTTGGTTCATAGAATATCATTCTAAAAGTCTCAGACCTCAACAAGATGTATTTGTCTGATATGAGGCAGGCATTTGTGCTTGGCTTAGTTCTTGTTTTGATCAGCTTTGGTTTTCATGTTGGAACTCTCCAATGGATGGAGTCTCTTGCCCAGTCTCCTGCGTTTCAGTGTTTCTTTTGTGACCTCCTGGATGAGTTGTTGATGCACGCTTAGAGTAATTTTTGTAGTACAGCTGCTCCATTATTCTGCATTTTCTCCATTTGTTGTGGTATGGTTCTCTGAAGACTCAAAGCTTTAAAAACAGCTTTGTAACTCTCCCTAGGTTGTAAATGTCAATCTCCATTAATTGGCTTTTGTGTCCTCAGAAATAAAAGATTACATGATTTTTATTTGCATGTCTTATAATTTTTTGTTAAAATTGCAGTGTGTTCAATGTTCATTTGGCTTTTTGTTTTGCTCCATTAGTATACATTTTTTTTGTTAAACCAAAAGGAGTTGTAAATTATGGCAAAGCATTGACAGAGAGAAATAAGTTGCTATGATTGTGGGTGGTTGAGCTTGCAGTATAACTTCTTCCTCATATTCCTCACATTTCAACTTGCGGTTTCAGGTGTTTTTGTCAGTTATTTAATAATCTATTGACTCTCTCATCTGAAATGGATAAATCATGGCTTTTAGGCCATTAAGCTAGAACGCCACGCTGCTCTTTTAAACTAATAAATAATGTAACAAAAATACGTATTTTCTTTTCTTGCTAGCAGGAAACTCGACAGTCAAATAAGTGATGGTGTAACATCATCCTTGCAAATGGAGAGTTGCACTGCTGCTCAGTCCACAGTGAAAATATGTCTGTACAAACGTCTTCATTTTTTCAAGCACCTGACATAAGAGTGTGCACGCAAATGATTCCCACTGACAGAGTCTCTACTCAGTGTAACAAATGGAAAAATCTGGGATTGCTAGATCTAGATAAAAAATATTAAGGGAAAAAAAAGTGTTGCCAAACTCTTTTCTTTTGTTCCATTTCTAAAAAGATTCAACTCTACACTTTTTAAATTAAATGCAGATGACTCAAAACAGCAACTTACACACACTGAAGTGAAAGGCATCTTGAAACCCTCAAAAAGCATCACATACTTAATTCAGTTTGATGGAGTTAATTTGTATTCCCCTGATTCACTGCAAATCTCATGTTAAGGAACAGATCATATGCAGAGTGTACTGTCAATTCAGTCCAATGATGTAGACTTACTTATGGTCAACTGGATATATATATATAATTTCTAACTTAGGAAAACCAATAATTTGTATGTATTAATTAATATTGCAACAATCCTCCTAATAAGCATGTAGTGACAGGGAACAATAACCTGTGCTTTAATTGCAGACACAAATTTGCCAGAGAAACATTACATTTTATCAAGGCAGTCTCTATTCAGACCATTAACAATAGTATAAAATAATACTGATGTTTGTCCTTAAAGTAGGTCTGAATAGTAGTTAAAAAACTTAAGAATCTATAAGACTAACCTGCTTTTAATTGGTTATGTTGATTGGAGAGCATGTTTTACTAACCGCCTACTTTTGCAACTAATGTCAAATGTTTTTGCAAGTAAATTTGAAAATTTTTGTGCTGAATCATACTTGTTCCTTTTTGTCTTTTAGTTCAAGCTATGAAATCTGTATCTGCTATACCACAGCAACAAAATTAATTTCCGCTCGTTCATTCAAACATTTTTCAAATACTATTAAATGCCAAAACTATGGAGCTGGAGGTTCTCAATTTGCTGGCTGTCATGGCTGAGAAATGAAAATGTTGTGCATTCCTTGTGATCGAGCCAATCCTGTCCACCGAGGCCTGATCCACCCACAAATGTAATCCGCTTTGATACGAATGGTGAGAGAGCGACACAACCAATTTCCTTTTTCATCAAATGCAGATATTTCTGTTGTCATGCAGGGGCAGCATGAAGAGATGGAGACAGCTGAGTTTTACCATCTGGCCATCAATGATTTAAATCACAGTTAGCTGAAAGCAGTATTTTTAAAGACTCAAAACATAAAAAAGCATTCAAGGCAGGAATATTTGCCTGCCTTGAATGACAGATGTTGATAAAGCAACCTTTGACTTTTATAAGTAAGCTGCAGTGAACTGTAATTTTTTCACTCCAGTTTTAAAGAAGCCAACAGTTTCTGCAAATCTTAGAATCTTAGTCAGCTGCTTCTACAGATGAAGAGCACAGAACCAGCTGGTGTATTCAGGCCCGTGATTGTTCAGTGCTTTATAGACCATCAATAAGATTTTAAATTATTTCATTTGACAAACAGAATGTTATTGTATTGATTTAAGGACTGGCATAAGCACATTCTGGTTTAGAAAAAACTCCAGAGGCACATTGCAATAATCTAACATAAAAATTAAAGAATGTAGATTTTCTTTTGTGTGCATGTCCTGTTTTGACAGGAAACTCTTTATTGTGGTAATACTTGGAAGTATGGTGACACAAAAGAATAAAGTTGTAGGTCATTAGCATTGGTATTGTAAGAGATGTAGTGCCTCATATTCTGAAATAGGGGAATAACATTGGTGCAGGATAAAAGTCACCTGAGAGTAGAGCCCAGAGGTATCCCATACTCCAAATACATTTAGTACAGAACCAGACAATTCCACACCTTTCCAGTCTTTAGTTCAGAATGTTAACTCTCTTGAATGCGGTTTTGAGATCCAGTAAAATCAAGACAAATGTTTTCTTTTTAAACATTTTTAAATGTATGAAGATGCAAGCCATTCAAAACCTTCACTAATAGACTCAGTGCTGTGGTTGGCTCTGTTAGACCGTTTTCTTAAAATGTTTATTATAAATAAACTAAACATATTTTTTCCTCTAAGATCCTCATAAGAACAAATCATTTAGGTCACAATTTAGGAAAAAAGGGATAAAATATAGGTGAAGTATTGCAGACTGAAACTATATAGGTCATTCTAATTTAGTTATGTTGAAGCCATTTTTATCCCACAAGAGTTTCTTATCTTAGATCAGTGGTTCCCAAAGTGTGGGATGCGCCTCCTGGGGGGTGGGGGAGCGGGAAGCAGTATGGATGAATGAAAAAAAAAAAAAAAAACAGTTACACTAAAGTGTTTCACTGTAAAGATAGTTTGTAGTGTGTTTTGTTGCAACCTGAAGTGTGAAATAAACTTCAGTGGAGTTTGAAAACAAAATATGTGTAAAGGTTTATGTCTGGTTGAACGATGTGTCTGCCCAGTTTTTTTTTTGTTCTTTTTTGGGGGTGATTTTATTGTTATTCATAGGGGGGCCCACAAAATCTTTGGGAACCACTGGGGGGCCCCAGAAGAAATCTTTGGGAACCACTGTCTTAGATCAACTTTTCTCATAATCTGACCGCTTTATTGTCCTTAAACAGAAGAAACTCTGCAGATTCAGGTTAAGTTTTCAGGTCAGACATGGTTATTAATATCAAAAACTCATATTGTTTAAGATTACTGGAGATTTATAAACTTTATTGAACATGCACCTTTACAATCTAATGCTTTTGGCTTCTTTAAGCCAGCTGGTTATGTAAAACAGTGGTGTCTAAACTCAGTCCTAAAGGGCCTGCATCTTTCATGTTTTAGTTCTCTCCCTGGTGGTAGCAACAACCTTTTCAGCATGTCAATGTTCTTCTTAGGCCTTCTAATGAGCCATCATTTGATCCAAGTGCTTTAAACCAGGGAGAGAACTAAAGCATGCAGAATGCCGGCCCTCAAGAACTGACTTTGGATACCAAGATTTATTAAGATTTAAAGAAAGGATAGTGGCGCCCTCTGCTGAAATTAAGCAGACACTGCTTTGGATTATCAAAACCAACTGACTATACAATAGTGAACGATCACAAACATTAGTGAAGTTTTGAGTGGAGTAAACATAGTCAAATACAGCAAGCAGATGAAAGAGTGAGCCAGTTGCTGCTCTGGTTGCTGTGCATCATGTCCTAAAGATGTGCATATGCAACACCCTATAAAAAAAAAGAGACTTGTATGACTTTCATTAAAAAATACTGTATATTTTTATACAGCTAATAATAAAAATATTAGATTTGCGTAGAATAAAACTGTCCAAAAATGAGAGATTTTTGGACAGTTTTTTTGTGTCAGATATCTGTAAAATCTGCATCCGGTAATTGGAGTAGCTGGAAAATACCTGTATTAACAAGGGAAGATTGCTTGAATATTTTCAACCTTAAGAAAGAACTCAACCCAGCTCAGATTCATATGTCACAGCTTCTTTTTGCAAAGGAACAGTAACAAAACTGCCATTGTGTAGCTCCATTCACACAATGCTAAACATAATTATTTTTTGTCTTAGTGTAGTAAAGTTGTGGGTGCTCTGTTTTATTGTTTTTGTTCTATCTCAAGTTAAATATGGATTAAAATGGTTTGCTACATTTTCTTGGTAAACTATTGCACTTTGAATATCCAAGCTTGGAAACTCTACCCTCTCTAGTACACTTATAAGTAAACAAATAAGAAAACATAAAACATGTAAAACCCGATTAAAGTTGTTTTGCTTGTATAATGCGTTATAATGTAGCCTCCTTTTTGTAATATCCCCCAAGATGAGTGCTGTTTCACGTTATAGTTCTTTAAAGTAGTTCAGAAAGAGACACTTTGTGTAGCTATTTATCCATCGGTTGTCATCTGCTTCTCTCTTTTGTGTGCTTTTTAAAACCATGAAATGTTTTATTCATACTTGAAAATTCTCAGTAATTTCCAGTCTCTAATGACGGAAAACAGAGAAAACAGGAAATTCTTCTGCTTCAAAGCCCGAAGCAAGAAATGTAATATGTGCACCTGATAAATGACTTACTCACATTTAGGCAGCAAAACCACCGATCAAATTAACAAATTTTACAGCTGTGGATAGTATTTTTTTTCTCTTGGGGGATGATTGTTTATAAACATAATCAGTTTTGGCGCTATCATTCTTTCTCCTTTCTCCAGGGGAATTTGAAAGCAGCCTTTCCAGAAAGCTGCTGCATTGGGTAATGTGAAGCAATAAATATCAGGCCTTTTTTATTTTTCATCTGTATCAGATCTGCACACAATGTTGCAATTTAGAAACATAAGTAATCATCAGTAGTATTTCCTATTGTGAGCCAAGAATTATTCAGAAAACTTTACTTATTTGTCCTCTGGGGGGAGCCATCCAATCATTGTTTTACTTACTTTCCAGCTCATATGTTCATTTATTGCTAAAGAGGATTACAGTTATATCTACAGAAAAAAAAACTATTGCTTCTGGATGTGCTGCATGATTTATTATTGTTTTTACAAGCCACACCATCCACATCTCTCCACATGGACTATTCTGATTATTGCTATTGAAATATTTAATATTTACAGTAAAGTATTAAGGGAAAATATGGGGCTGCATAAAAGTTGAGTAAACACATAAAAAAAATGTATTTGATCAAAAACCACATAAATTTTTTTTTAATGTAAATTAGGAATGCCTTAAATCTGTCCTGTCTGACCTTTTGAAAGTTAACCTTGGGTCCTTTTGTTTCCAGACCCTGCTTGACTTTTTGATGTCCAGATATAGGTTATACACATCTATATAGATGGTTTCTCTTTATGAAAGCAGGCCTCAGGAAGGGCATAGGCTATGTATGAACCAGGCTGGCGCTGTTCGTCAGCTTTATGTCGGCCTGTGATGGATCATGGCACAGTTGCCCTCTAACTGTTCTTTCCTGTTTTTGACTAAGTAAATGTTTCCCTCTGTGCTTAGTCATTTATGAAAGCTGCTTTGCGCAATACTTCCATACGCACAACATCTGTCCATCAGACTCAACTCTGACACCACGTGTGTGTGTGTGTGTGTGGTCACATATGTCTTTTTTCCATTCTTTTACTCTAGTGTCCGTCTCTCTTGCTAAGTTGGATCATAATCTGACTGGATCACATTGAGCTGTTTCAAGTCTCACATGGTATTAATTTGCAGTTATATTATTTATGTAGTCATTTCCCTGAAGCATTGCATTAATAGATTTTTATATGAGCTGTAAAAATATCTCCATCTATATGTACATATATAAATATATATTTCTGGTAGATTTGCTGTTTATCCTATAAAACATTAAACATCTTTATTCATAGTATGTGTAAGATTAGTCAGATCAATTTTGAACCACATGCAAAATTGCTAATCACCTTATTGGATCTTAAAGTACTAAAGTATTTCCGTTTTGTAAGCAAATTGATGTAAATTAGTGTTTCCATATATTGATAGTCCATGTAACGTGAAAATCTTTGGTTGTATGATGTGATTTTCTTTTGTTCCCTTGAAGTAGAAGCGACATGTGGAGTCTATTTGCTTTAGTCATGCGCTGCCTGTGTGGGATTTAGTCATACATTTTGCATAGTTGTAGTCCACACACTAATAACCTCTCAGCTTTTTCGATCTTCTTCATGTTTCACATACACATGCGCGCACACATGTGTATGTGAAACTGTTAAAAAAGCATTAGCTCCACATGTGTTTGTGGTGTTGACTCTGCTTCAGTGCATCAGCTTTGAGGCAAAACTCACAAATCTCAGACTATGGAGGTAAAGTTCTGAAGGTGATTAGAGGTGTGTAAATGTATAGTTTATGATCCACGTCTTTGTCTTGATGTAAAATCAAATATTGGGCTAAACAGAAGAAGCAGAAGTTCGTCAGATTTTTCCCGGTAATCATCTGCTTTGCATTTTCTGCAGCCCTCAGAAACTGCTGCTGAAATAGTATTTTTGTTTTTGTTTTCAAAAGCATGTAAAGCGCATGGCTGGTTCAACTGAGGCTAGTGTTACGACTGGTGTCATCAGCTTAATTATGTAAATATGAGTGTGCAGATGCCTGTCACTGATTGGTCTGTAGAAGGTGACGGAGATGTCCAATTGGTGGCCTCCCGGAGGTGACGGATATAAAAGCTGCAGAAGTGGACTTCCTGCCATCCATCCTCAGCTCATCTCAACTGGCCACACTGTTTGTCTGTTAACATCATGTAAAGTTCTGGAGTTTGTAGGAGTGAGCTGCCGTTTATGTTTGCTTAGTTTTCTCATGCTTTTCTTAAGTAGGGAGGTAAGTTTTTGTCATTTGGTTTATTTATTTTCAATTAGGTAAGTTTTGATTAATATTCAGATAGTTTCCTTTTGTTTGTTGTTTTCGGCATTATAGCTCACTCTGAAGCCATATGCTCCATTTGTAACATCTTAATCAAAAATACATCTTTTTAAAATAAATGACTTTATAAAATGTTCAACTTTGTGT
Source organism: Xiphophorus couchianus (assembly GCF_001444195.1). Lineage (NCBI taxonomy): Eukaryota > Metazoa > Chordata > Actinopteri > Cyprinodontiformes > Poeciliidae > Xiphophorus > Xiphophorus couchianus. Next base: position 8,999,350 of record NC_040239.1, read on the forward strand.
GTGTTGGCTGCTTGGGATCTGAAGAGGATGGATCCTGCATGTTATGATCTGGCCACCCCTAGACGGGTCGTAACACTAGACAGATTACTGTGCAAAACAAAACATCTTTAATTTTACTCTTGAAAATAAATAAAATGTTGCCAAAGGCTAAATGACCTCACATACATAAATGTAATTCAGTGTAACGTTGTAGTTGCTGCTGCAATCCAATATTCTGTGCTCAGTCAAAATGATGAATGTTATCTTTTTTGTCAAAGTCTCAGGTGAATAAAGTTGTACCAAGCTCTATCTTGTCTTGTAACTGAAGCCAAAGTTTAGGACAAATAATTACTTAAACTCCCATCAAAGCTAAACTTGCCTTATTGAAAAAATGGTTTGTATTTTGGTAAAAATGTGAAGAAATGAAGCACATTTTGTGAAACATCAAGTTGCCATGTTTATGTGTATTTATTTATGATGTAGTGTTTGTTGTTGCATATATTTAATCTACATTTTGATTAACAATGTAAAACTGAATACTATTTTTTGCCACAATATAACATTTGTTTTTTCCTCCTACATAGATAATGCTCACCTGACCATCTTGGGCTGAAATTTCAGTCCTGTATATACAGTCTGAGTCCCTTTAACTGGTGAAATAATTATTTGGCAGAACATTTAAGTTATTTGAAAACCTGAATACTGCCTTTTTAGTTTCTCCAAGCACCCGTCATATCATGGCAATTAAATATTTATTGGCGCAGACGAAGTATCTACATTGTGTTTGAATAAGAAAATTTGTTATTTGGACATTGCCGCAATATTTGTGTAGGATTTTGTGGTAGTGTGGCTGTACTGAATCACTATCAGATGCATAGAGGATTGGGATTGACTTAAATCTTTATGTGCCATAGAAATGCAAGGCCTGCACCCATCAGTGTGATGAAGATGTTTCATTTAACACACTGTCTTGAATCCAGGTGTAGGATAAAATGCACAGTGAGACATTTTTTTCTGTCTTTTAGATTTTGATTCTATTGCTTACACATGATCATGTGTACAACAACAATACTGGCACCATGTCTTCTAGACATCCTTCCTCATCCTATGCTAGTTTCATATGGAAAAGACTTGCACATTATGTGAAGTACGTATGAATCATGCATTTTTTTTTTTTATCTGGTTGTGCAAGACTCCCACTTGTATATCTAAATGAAAACCAGTCATGCGAGCAACATTGCTCAATTTGGCTTTTGGGGAACTACTGAGGTATAAACTGCTGAGGGTCTGAGGGCTTGTTGAAAGATGGTCTTTCTTGTATCAAAAGAAAATATGACAATTGCATCACATGGTGACGGAGTAAAAGCAGCTGGGATCACAATATGGTGGTCGTTTTAAAATTACATAACCATTGTGATACTCTAAATGAGAAAATGCTATGAAAAGAACAAAGTAGGGTTCGGAGGCTCGTTAACAGTTCTCGGTTCATTTCAGGGCTGAGGTCACATGTTATCCTCCCAGCCCTTCAAAAGCAGAAGGAGATAGTTTGATAGTGTAATTCAGTACAGGGTATAAATTTTTTCCAAAATATTTCTTTCCCTGGAAAGGTTTTAGACATTTTGTCAAGTTACAAGCCAAAAACTTTAATGAACCTTGTTGTAATTTTATGTGACAAATCAAAAAAGTAGAGAATTAATTCACTGTTTTTAAAGCTCTTTGGCAACTTAAGAGTTAAAAAATGGGCTGTGTGGATCCCTGCAGCTCCTCCAGAGTTACCATGAGGTGCATGTCTGATTAACCCTCACCTCGCCCGGGCTTAGACTTTATAGCCGTGATTTGGTAGGTTTGATGTTGCCCCAAAGTGCCTAAATATTCAAATTATGGTTTGATTTATAGAAGGAATAGTGTGTTCAGGGTTGTATGTAGTACTAGTTTTCCACCACACATGGTGTTTTGCACGTAGACCAAAAAGTTACGTTTTGGTCTCATTTGATCCAGAGGACCTTGTTGTAAATTGCAAACATGAGTTCTTAGCTTATTGTAAACAGTAGTTTCCTTGGGGCAATGCGTGTTGTAGACATTTCGTGGGCGCCCCATGTATGCAGGCTATTAGTTCTCAACGCAGCCACCCGTGGTTCGATTCCTGTCAGTGGGATCTTTGTTGCATGCCTTCCTTTATTTTCTCTCTCCGCATTTTCTGTTCTTACTCCAGTCAATAAAACTTAAGAAGTGAGACAAAAAAAAACTAAAAACATTTTTTTTCCCTCTTGCCACTTTCTCATAAAGGTCAGCTTAGTGGGGTAAAATACTTGAGTTTTTTCTATTGACAGATTCTGCCACCACTGCTTCTTGGCTGTTACTTTCATCAATGCCTTCTGTACAAGCGAAAAAAAGAGGTTGTGCCCTCCTCTTTCCACATTTTGGAATACTGGTTGGAGAGCGCTCCATTTTGTGAGATGTTCAAAGCTGTGGATATTGTCTTTTAACCTAACTCGGCTTTAAATATCTCCAGAATTTTATCTCTGACCTGTCGGGGGGTGTTGGCGTGTGTGTGAGGGTGTGTGTGTTTTACTCTACAATCAACCAACCATATATTAAAAGGTCCTAGAGTATGTGATTGATAATACCCAATGATTTCCAAGGCCTTAAAACTTCCACACCGAGGTTTTAAATATTGAGAAGTGAGTTGTCATTGTTAAACTACTCAGGCTTTGCTTAATTGGCTGTTTTAGTGCTGATTTGTTCTTCACATTTTAGCAACTTTGATACCTTCTGCTCAGGGGTCTCCATCCTCTTCAGATCCCAAGCAGCCAACACACACAAAGTTGAACATTTTATAAAGTCATTTATTTTAAAAAGATGTATTTTTGAACAGAGGTTCAAGTATCAGAACCATAAACCTCCAATTTGGATCTTTAAATGAGTGAGGAGGGGAGGAGTGCTAGACTGACATGTGGGATGGGCTGTGCGCAGTGTTTATGGTCTCGCAGTATGGCGTGTTTTTTTTTGCGTGAGGCCACAATGAAAGGAACCTACAAGAGGGGTCTCCTAATTTCCATAATTAACTGTTGACACTAACTGTGCTTAATGAAGGCCTATTAAAGAGATTGACCCTTTTACTCAGCCAGTCCCTGGGAATGAAGCTGAAGGTTCTTCAGCAAAGGTTAAAACTATGTGTCTGGTTAACGTCCAACAAATGTGCTTCAATTCTTTCAAGTCTTAGATTCTGTCTCAGTGGAAAAGGTTTTGGGACAGAATGACCTGAGATTCTGAAGAAAGCTCTACTGGAATGAGCAACACTTTCTGATAAATATCTAAAGCATGAATACAGTATTCTGGAAGAGCACAAGCACAATGGAATCAGAATGAGATACTGGTCAATATGACTGATGTGTGACACAGTTAACTCTTTCCAAACTTTCTACCATCTTTGCAAGATTTTTCCTTCATGGAGTTTGTTAATATGTTCATGTCCTGTTGGCTCTCTAGTTTATTTAAATTTTATTTTATTTATTCTTAGCTCGCTGTATTTTTTAAAAATATTTTTTAGTTTTCTTCTTTTATTCAACACTCTATACAGACCCCTTAGTGAACTCAGCTAATGAATAACAGCACTCTAGTGTACTGGAGTTCAAAAACAAACCTGTCCGAAAAGAAACAGAAAATCTTCTAATATCTCAAAGCTTCAAATCTTATTTATCTCAGATAATAAAAATGTAGGGTACTCATTTCACTTTCACCTCAGAACCGATGTGCATTTGCAAATGAATTATGGCTTGCAAGTAACGCAGATGATGCTTTTTTTTGTTCTATTTTTTTAAAGTGCTTACGTTTCCTGATTAAAAGAGAAAGGTTGAGAATGTAGAGTTTCATTTTTGACAATACATTGACTCAAAGTATCACCATAATATCAGTGTACAGGTTAATACATGAATACATACTTTGCATAAAATACAGTCTGTTGAATGGAGTCTAGCTGCATTACATGCCAACATCTGATGCAGGTAATCATACCCAAGACACTAAATGTAATGCTGTACGAATCACCAATATCTCTACTTAATTTTCGAGTATTGTACAAACCTACTGCTAAGCATATATTTAAAGGGGTTTGAGGTAAAGAGTTTATATGAAGTTTCATGGGTCAGTAAGGTATGCCATAGCATGGCCAATGCCTTCCTTCACAGTTCCACTTACTTCTCATCTTCCTTCAATGCTCCATCAGGGATTCCTCCCATTGAGTTTGATTTCTTTGTTACATATCATTCACCCTTCTCACTCTACCTATTTCTTTTTTGGTAACTATTAATAAAAGCCCCTACTGGTAAAAAAAAACGGACTTTAGTCAATAATATGGACAATCAGCTTCTCATCTCAGATTTATTTATATATAAATATGTACGTTTCATATATAAGCATATATATATATATATATATATATATATTTGCAAATAATATGGCTTAGTGTTTTTTCTAATCAGCCCATATCTTTATGCGGTCTAAAGAAACAGATTTATGGGTTTGAAGATTTTCATCATTTACTTTTCATTTTTGAATTATAGCAGATGAGGAGATCCTTCAGTACATGTTTCTGAGGAAAGAGAGTTGTATGACAATTTTTTTTCTATTTAGTTAGCTGTCAGTAGATTCATTCTGTATGAAAATGGGCTACAAATGATGCAAGTGAGACAGTACCCTCCCCACCCACTTATCCTTATTATGTCTGTGAGATGAGGCCCCTCACACTCCCCCGCTTTGGTTCATGCACACTAGTTTCAGGGCCTTCAAAAGGGGGCCCCTCAAGCTTTGATCCCTTGTATGTGTGCAGCAAAACATCTTTTTGCCCTACACTGTCCCCATGAAAGTTTTTGCTGCAGCCGCATGCTAATGTTAGCAAGCAAATTGCCTGTCCCAATTTTAAAATGTACACATTTCAACATTCCCAAGGGGTACTCCTTGAACCCCTCAGTTCTATTTGCCATCTTATCTACCCTCTGGCTGTCTCATTGAGTAAAGGTCTTCCTGTCTGAGTGCAGATGCCTTTTCATTATCTCAGATTTCTGCTTTCTTGTAAGCTGCTGCTGTCCTTGTCTATCTTGCTATGTATGCTGATGTACTGAAAACACATTTGGTGGGTATAAATGTGAGGATATGATGGGTAATTTATTGAGTATTAAGTCATGTCACATCTTCAAGTTATATGTGTTTCCTGATGGGCTCTTGTTCTGAACATTGCATTCGTAATTGGGGTCAAGGGTGTGGAATTAAGTCAATTTACTAAGGCTAAACCTGGTACATTGTCCTGCTGTGACATCAGAATCTTATTTTATTTATTTATTTGATCCTGTTCAAGGTCCAACTGACTAACTGGGAAGATATTTTAATGCAGGTACAGTTAAGCCCAAAACTATTTATATGCCTGACAGAATTATGTCTCATTTGGTCTTTTAATTTAACCAACATTTTTCTTTTTAACAGGGGCAACATTAAGCTTTTAGAGGAGCTCAGTCAGAGTCCCGACTAAAATCCGTCAGAGAATCTGAGGAGGTATCTAAATAATAGTGTGTTAGGAAAGAGGCCTTCCAACCTCAAAGAATTAGAGCTCATCACCAAAGATAAATTATCAAAATACCAGTGCAAGCATGCACAAAGATTTTCTATTATAAATAGGAAAAAGTATATATAAGCTTAGCAATGGCCTTTTTTCAAAATAAAAAGACACATAATTCATTAATGCAAATATTATAAACTTGTTCTCTTTTTTGTAATGTTTTAATGCTTAAGAGAGACACCTCTCATTTACTTTCAAAAATAAACTACTTCTTTGAATGAAAATGATCTAAAATCTTACTTTGCCAGCGATATGAACAATTATGAGCTTAACTATAAATTGAGCCATTAGTGTCCCTCTAATGTTCAAGCACCCTGCATGTTCAAGTGAGTTGTGCTAGACGTTAAGTGATGTGGTTGGCGGGAAATTGCTGCAGTAAGGTAGCAATTCTGTAGCAGGTGCTAATATCTGTTGTATGGCAACTTAGAGCTCTCAAATGCTTAATGCTGCTGTTCTTATTTTCTGTCTGTAATAATTTTCCAGGAAATGTCAGAAAACACAATAGCTTCTAGTTGGGATACATGTACTGGTCAAGACTAAAAGGGTTGTTGTGGTTGCTTGTTTTGACAGGATCTGGCCTCTGAATTTGAGCGGAATGTAAGTGGATATGCTTCTTGTTTGATTGCTTTCTTTGTCATGCACATTAAAACCTGCTTAATATTTAGCCTACTGTCCAGTGACCTCCATCTGTGTGACTTATTTTCATACATTGGCAAACAGCATTGTTTCTCTTTGGGTTTTTTTTTTTAATTTTTTTTGGACAATTAACATTTCAGTCTCAATAGTGTGGGAGATAGAAGGTTATGAACTTTGTTGATGAGGGTACACTTGAGCAATTCTGTAAAAAAAAAAAAAAGGGAAAGTAATAAACCATCATGAAAGCCCCCAGGCTTTGCTTTGACCCCCTCATGGCCTCACTGAAGGGGAGTCGATGTAGAACCCACACAGTTCTGGTTGAAGTCTTGGATCAGACCCAGTTTCTCTTCAGGTGAACTCATATGGCTTTGTTGCAAGAAAAAGTTATTTTGTTATGCAAACCCTGTTGTATAAGAAGAACACATTTAAGCCTGTGACAGCAGTTTTGAATCTGAATAAACTTCAAAGTGAGATACTTTAAAAAACATCTGACACTGCAAAGTTTTGTGCATTTCTTTGATCCATATCATTTATTCTCTTTTTGGATGCCAAATTGGCCTCTGTAACATTATCCTGTTTCCCATATCATGTCATCATCAGTTCATATCCTTGTAGACATGCAGAATTTGGAGACCTTATGTGGCTCATGGCTGCTTAAGTTATGGTTAATAGATTACAGAAGACAACATGCCATTCTGCTATCGCATGTCATCTCACTTTGCAGTTTTAAGACTGTTTTTGTATTTAGTACTGTCTTTGTGTATGGTTAGTTTATTTGCCATAATCTGGACAAAATTTTAGGAGTGCAACAAGATTTTGTGGTCTTAAGACCACAAGATTTTGTGGTCTTATTATATTAAATTGCTGTAATATTTTAGTGAAATTGTGTTTAGAAAGCACAGTTAGGATTATAATCCACTGTCTGTCATACATTCTCTGGTGAAATAAATGTAAGCTAATTATACAAACACTGACAAGACTATCTGCTGTTACATCCAACTCATGGGACAAGATGACGCATGAAATGTATGAGAACAAGACTATATTTCACAGCAGTATGTGTGGGAAAACTTACGATTTGTCTAGCAAATGGAGTAAAGATTTCACAAATTCTGAACTGTTTTAAATAATCTCTAATCAGAGTAGTATATTTACATCCAAATTTTATTTTACATATGTTGTTTGTGATATTTGTATTGATACATTGTGGTCCTCCAGAAAGCACTGCAAAAAGCTCCCTTTTTTGTTTTCCGAAATTGAATATAAAGTTTCATAAGTCTTTGCATCATTCACCAGGGACAGCTGATGTTATCGGAGGATAAGTAGGGCGAGTCACATGACACAGGGAGCTCCAGCAGTCAATACAGTCTCTCATTCAATGAATGTCATTGTAAGGGATTCAAACCACATACAGTAGATTGTTGAGGGAAATCCCAGATTTGTTAGATCTTCAAATATATTTGACAGCCTATTACTTGGTTTTGTTAGATGTGTACATGAAAATAGTCTACATGTGTTCAAAAAGTGATCAAACAAGACGAGGCATAGCCAGACAAATCACAGAAAGCAAATCTAAAAACAGATATCAGGAGATGAGTTTTGACAGAGACTGATGGTGATAATTTAAAAACACTATGATCGGGTCTGGGATTGTATAAGAAACCTAATTTATTTAGGAGATGATTTATTTGTAATATTATATTTAGATATCACTAGTTTACAGTGTTATATATTTCAATACCTGGTTCTTAAGGACTGGAGTTGGAAACCCCCTGCTCAGATGCAGCTGTAGTAATGGCCAAATTACGTCCTCAGCAACAAACTCTGCAAGATCTCTGGTAATGAACCATCAATTAATCATTCATTTTTTTTAAGGACATGGATTCTTGAAGACTGAAATTGGACACCCTTGTTCTATACAGCTAGTTTTTCCACAGCTGTGTTGACCAAATTCCAAATGATTTACAGGAACTTGATTTTACTTAATAGCTTTTTGAAAATTCTTACATTGGACTATAAAAAGTCTGGGCAAAGACCCAGAAATACTACTATTGCTGTGGTATTGAGAAGGGTGTGTGAGTGTGTGTGAACTGTAGCAGCGGGCACTTACTGCCACATCCAGATGGTGCAGCAAACTAACAAGGCTACACTGCTGGACCCCTCAATAGGAGCGTCTAGACTGGTCCCTTACCAGACAGATACAGCCTCCCATCAACTTGGCGTTTGTCAGATTTATGGTAATGGTCCTGCAACAGTCTTCCTGTTATTGACATCCAGATTTACAGCACTGACAGCCACCCCCACCCCACTGCCATGCGCGCGCGCGCACACACACACACACACACACACACACACACACACACACGCGCACACACACACACGTATCGTCCTTGTCTCAAATACTCCCATTATCTTACAGACTTCAAAAAAATGCACCATCCGCTGCTCCAGCGTCTTTATCTCTGCGTCCTTCTTTTCTTAGACACGGTATGCTACTGCCAGCATCTGTCCCTTGTCTGTGGAGCTGAAAGTTATAGAGGTGCTTGTGTGTTTAGGACTGTGCGGTTGGTAAGGAAGCTCAGGGCATGAAGCTAGGACCCTTTTCTGAAAACATCTCAAACCCTGTGGAAGAGAATAGATAAAGACCCTCTTGGGGTGGCAAAACCACCCAAGCCCCCTGTATCTCCTCCACAATAGGTTGTGTCAGAGTTTCCTGTTAATCCTCTGTGATGAAGCATGAGCGTTTTTCTTTTTCTGAGGGCCGGGGGGTGAAGGGTTTGGGAGCAGAGTGCAGAGAGGACTTGTGGACGAGCTACTTTGTTGTGGTTTGGCAGTGGCTCAAAGATGGGCAGCGTTGGAGGAGCATGAGGGGGAAGGAGGGGAATATATGATTGGTGGTGGAGTGCAAGTAGAGGACAAATATAGTCCGATGTATGTGGATTAGAGCGTAGCCCCACTTTCAAGTCGGCATTTTTGGGGTGGTAACCCGATCTCTGGGCTCTAGCACTTGTGAGCCCAGTGGGAAAGGCTTCCTGACAGATATCCCGTCCATTCTCAGCCCAAGTGTTTTTCCAAGGCTCCCTCTCTGCCTTTGATCTGGCCTCCTCATCAGCCACACAGGGTCACAAGCTACCATGTTGGCCGAGATAGGAGAGGGCTAACCCTGGGACTGCTTATAGAAACAGGAAGCTCCAGCCTGTTGGTCGAATTATCCACAATATAAACATGCCTTTTTTTTGACATTTAAAATGAGATGAAGATTTTAGATTGCCAGTGACAACAACTTTTTTTATCCATACTAATGTGGTGATGATATATTTATTTGATAGAAGTGGCAGTTGTCTTTTTTTATTTTTTTTTTAATTTTTCTTGTCTAAAGTTGATTCCTGTTGTACTTTTCTTTTATTTTCTGGAAGACTTTGTATTCAGTGTATAAAGAAAGAATAGTACAAAGAAAATGCAATAATATATGTTTTATTTTCTTTCACTTTTTATTAAGATAAAACATTGCTTCTGTTTCTTCAGCTTAGTTCATGCAGTGTGTTTCGTCAAAAAGCTGGGGGCGCTCTAACTTCACTTTAGGGCGGTGTGTGTGCGTGTGCTTGTGTGTGTTCAAGCTTGTCTCCTTGTCCAGACACCTTAGCGTCAGGGCAAAAGTGTTGGAGCTCTGAAATGAGGGCCAGACAGACAGAAGTGGGATGAATGAATTGGTTTGCAGGGGTTGATAGGGAAGGAGGGAGTGTGTGTGTGTGGGGGGGGGGGTGAGATACATCTTGCTTTAGAATGAAAAGATGATATGCCTGCAAAGCAGTTTTAAAGCTGGGTTTTCCCTTTTCTGAACACAGACAAGCACACGTTATGGACCTTGGGTTAGATTCCGCCTGCTGCACCAGATGGATGTTGGAGTTGCTGCAGACGGAGATATCACTACATTATAAAATTATGAATATAGCTGCTTTATGTATTTGTGCATTTGTGGAGGTGATCTATTTTTGATGTTCTGGGTAATGAATGCCACCTGTTTGGTGTCCCTAGCGTTTTTTTGTTTTTTTTTCCATTTTGTTTTGTTTAGTTGAATCGAAGTAAATCTTGAATTTCATCACCTTCAGCTACAGTTAAAGTCACGTCGGAGTTTATCAATGCCAAATCCACTTTTTGTGTTATTTATTCTGCTGTCGGGATGTTAAGAAAACAGTCTGTCGTGCCTGTAGTAACAAGCACAATGCCCTCTGTGTAATTTTTTTTCTCCACCCTCAGGGAAATTCTCCTTTCAGGCGGGCAATGATTGTAACAGTGGTTTATATAAAAAATGCATTGAGGATTTTAGAAACCAAACCTGCAGATCTGCTAATGACAATAAAATGTATGGCAGAGATCCAGTCTGGTTGAAAACATGGGAAGAGTCCAGAGTGTCTACCATACCTCTCTCACCCCTTAACGAGAATGGCATGCATAGTCTCCCCGACTCCCACCCCCTTCACTCACTGTAACCATACTGTGTCCCACCATTCACTCCCCCTACCTCGAACTGGCTTCAAAGCGGCAAATAACAACAACAACTGAAGGGGGTGGGAGGTTGTTGGGGGCTGACTGAGGATGAATGAATGTTGCCATCCATCCTCCCCCCTCTTTCCATCTTGCTCTCTCTCTACCTCTCCTGGCCCCCCCTCACCCCCTTCAACGTTTTCCTTCATCCCTGATAGCCTACTTTCCTGTATGTCCTCCTTTGCCGCACACCCGTGTTATGACTGTGGATGGTGTGTATTACACACATAGCTGTTAGCGCTGCTCCTCCGCTGGGAGGCCCATATAAAGGACTGTCATTTGCAAAGGTCAAGAGTGAGCCCTGCACGCAAGTGTTGTCCCGACACTTGGTCTGGAAAAATAAAAACGTCCTGCTCGCCCATCAGTGTCTTGTGTCTGTCTGGCTGTAGTGGCCATGTGTACTCGGGCCAGTGTCTTAGATGTCCTCTTTTTTTTTTAATGTCTTCGTCTCTTCTTTCCTCTGTTGTCAGGAAGGCACGTCCAGCAAGGAAACATCTGTTTGCTTTTTGTTGTGTTCTTAGGGATTGTCTTTGGTTCTTATGAAGTTGTTTGGATTCGTTAGCTTTGTTTCCACAATGAGAACTAAATGCAACCAATTTAAGTTCATCAACACATGTGACATCTTCCTTGTATGTGGGAAATAATTTCCTAAGAAAGATTCAACTTTTTATGGATTGATGCACATCATGTTTATTGGAAATTTTATCATCTTTATTCAGAAAACTCTTTATCTATGAATCTGTTATGTGTAAAGCTTTGTTTTTACGGTCTGACCTACTGATTTTATTTTTCTTTCTAACATCTGTTGAAACTTATTTGTGTAAACTTTGTTTTATTTTAACATACTGTATGCAGCAAACACTGACAGAAAAAGTGTCATTTTTGGGAATAGGGTAGTAGTTTGAATTATAACAATTAATAAAGAGACATCAAAGTGTATTCATCTAACTGACTGGTTAATTGGTTAACTATGTGGCTAATTCAACCAGCTTACCAAATTACCAACCAGTCAACTAGCTAATCAGTCATCCAACTAACTGACCAAGCATCACCATTCCAGACAAAAGGTCAGTTAAGGACCCAACCCAACCACACAGGTTGGGTTGGGTCAAGTCTACCATGCTGGTTATCATCTTGCCAACCTGTCAGCCAATCACCAAACCACATTTATGTAAGAGATCATATAAGGAATAGCAGAAACACTTTGACGTACCTATAGCCACTCGGAGCCAATCAAGCAAACCTAGTGTTTGTTGCTTAAAACCATGCAATAACAAGTAAAATTGTTTACCAAAATTTCTGTTTCTCCTTCTCATTGTGTCTTATTATTGTTATTGTTCATATTCAAAGGTAATTTGCAATCACAGATCTTCTGATGTGGATTTTTAGTTAAATGCCAACTCCCACAACTCAAGGTATAAAATCATACTCACCCAGAAAATATGGGTTGATATTTTGATTAGTTTGGATAAGGTTTGCCAAACATCTGAATAAACTTATTAGTGAATGATTCTAATTGTCTGAAGTGCTTTGTTTTTTTTTTTAATAGGAGGTTTCCTGTGGTTGCCAGCAGTATTAGTAGATGTCGCGCTTCAACAGAGGCAGGGAAAACACAGTCCACACAACCTGGGAGCTTGTTAGGAGTTCCTCAGTTTGGAACATGCTGTCATCATGCCTCTGCCTTTATTCCTGTCCTGTGGTGTCTCGATTCCAGCCACAGAATATGAGAGTGAAACATGAACTAGACTGCTGCTTTGGTGATTGTGGTTTCCCTCTAACCCACATTTATTACCTCTAAAAATACAGAGTGGTTTTCTCTAAAAGAGCCTGTCCAACTGCAGCCAATGAATTTTCACGATGATGGATGGCAATTAATTGACTTCATGTGAACCCTTTTTCTAAAGTTCTTAAGTTGATTTACTTTGGAAATATTTGTGGAATAATGTACGTTAGCCACTTTTGTATTGACAGACTTGAGTTCACAGGACTCCACCATGATTGAAAGACATCAGTGGCGGTAGCCAAGAGACAAGTAACAACAGTGCTCATGCCATCTGTGTCTTTCTTTTTTAGGTAGTAGGTTCTCCATTGTTGAAGCATTGCCATGTCTTAATAAAATCAGCGTCCACTTGATCTCTGATTCATTGCCAGCAAGCTCAGTTATATCACCCATTAAATGTCTTGGAACCCAAGAGCTCATTTTTCGTTTGTCAGCTATGCATCAATTTCATTCAGAATATAAAGGAGTAGAAAACACTTTGCTTTTGGCCTAAACAATATGATTCTCATTTTCATTAAGTCTAGCGAATAAGCTTCCACAACAGTGAGGTAATGTCTCAGCAGGTCTTTCAGGGAAGTACGGGTGAAACAAATCCACAAGAGGCAGCTAATCAATAATGTCTAGGGATGGCAGACTTTTTATATGTGGAGTTGTTTTAGCTGCCTGGTTGCAGCTAAACTCTTTATTGCACTCTCTTGCTTTTACAAGGGTTTGATAATAGCTTCAGTAAAGGCACTTGATTTTCAGCTAAATCATTTACTTTTGGCAATGCAAATTCATTTTTTTTCGATTTCACATAATAGACTAACAAAATGTTGCACACATTGTTAAATGAAAGAAAATTATATGTTTTTTTGCCCACATTTAATGTATTTTAATAAAAATAAAACACTTATGAGAAGTGTGGCTTCCCCTTTTAATCAGCTTTGACTTTTGAAGCAAATTCAACTGCACATTTAGACACAGAAATGTTTTATTCTTTGCCAAAAGCTTCATATTCAATTAGATTTGATTATGAACATGAAATTTTAAGTCTTTCATCAGAATCTCAATAGTGTTTAGGCTCATGAAAAAAACTCCAGTTTAAATGTTTCTATTTTAGCTCTGGCCATAACTTTTGGGTTATTCTGCAGAGATGTTAAACCTCTGTTTCAAGTGTTGTTCAGTCTCTAACATTTTCTTTTTAGCATTACCTTGTATTTAGCTCTATCTGTTTTCCCATCAACTCTGACCAACTTCTCTGGAACTACTAAGAAAAGCATCGCCACAGCAGGAGGCTTACACCACATTTAATGGTGGGGATTGTTTCTTCAGGCTTTACGAGTAGTGTAATATTTCCGTTCCACATAGTGTGTTTTCAGTGTAGGCTATTTTTGGTCCCATCTGAGAAGAGCACCTTCTTCCACCCATTTTACCATTTCCCCTACATGGCTTGTTGGCAAACTGCATAGAGGACATTTTAGGACTTTGTCCCAAAATGAGAGGTATGAACTGGGGATCTCTGCACTTCCTCTATTGTTAAAATTGACCTCTTGGCTGCTTCTCTGATAAATTCTCTCCTTACCTAGCATATCAGCTATGTCTCGGTAGTTTTGCAATAATGGTATTCTCTTTTAATTTTGATATAGATGATTTAAGAATATTCCACGAGATGTTCAAAGCTTCTGAAAGTTTTTTGACTGAATGAAATCCATTGGTGGTTGTGAAAAGACAAAAACATCTGAAAGCTTCAGGGGCTTGTGTACTTTTTCAAGGCAGTGTACACATTGCATATAATCTCAGCTGTTTGTCTGGATGACTTGGAGATTTATGGGGGTAGTTACGGGCCAGACTGATTTGAGCTCTCTGTCTCAGTGACACAGCACACTGCCTCTCAAATCATCAACTGTGGGGGTGACGGGGCAGGGGCAAGCCTTGAGGTAAGCAAAAGCCTTTCGACATATTTATTTTTCCCCTTTGAGGCTTTTGAGCAGCTCTCCTCGTCAATCTTGTGCTGTCAAAGAAGGCCAGAGGTGGGAGCTGCCATCTCTTTCTCTCACAGGGGCCACTGTGTTCATGAGGACCCCAGGGTCAGGCCCTGGAAGCTCCTTTAGTTACTGTTGTGAAATCCTCTCTGTTTCCTCCCACGCAGCCAGTAAGGCCGCAACCTTCTTTGTTGCCTTTGTTGTGATTTACACTCGAAGGAGGGTGGATAAATAAGTCATATAGCTTACTATACACCTACCATCTTTTTCCACATTAACATTAACTTTTGGCTCACAAAAGTGACAGCAGAGAAGTTGATTTAATCTTCCACGGAAGCCTGTAACATGTAGCTGCAAAGAAAGGGGGTGACACTAAGAGGTGAACAACGAACAGAGTAGAAGGACCTAATTAAACCAAGTTTGTACATGTGCTCGCCCATCTGACATGCGTGTGTTTCTGATCTTACCCGTTTTCTGGAACAGGAGAATGTTTCCTGTTTAAGCAGACGCGTGGGTTCACGGAGGAGTCGGGGGGTCGGGTTCCTCCGCCGACGTCTGGTTCTGCTGAAGCAGATTCCCCACATCCCCATCAAACAGCAGCCCTGAAAACTGACCCTGGTGGGTGCTGATATTTTGAGGGGTATGATGGAGAACCGAGGGTTGGAACACGGTTGCTGTTGAACTGTTGCCGCCTTCTGCATACCACATTTATCTGAAATCGAGATTGTGCATTTTCCAAAATATCATACTGATCAAACAAAGTAAAGATGTGCATGCTAAGTTTTTTTCTATATTTGCCTAATATATAGTGACTACTGGTCATGGACAAGAACCCCTATGTGGCCCTGGAGACAGATGGACAGATATTAGCAAATTTATGGTAAAATTATCCTTAATACTACTACACAAGTACCATCACATCAATTTTTACGTGCACAGAAGTTCATGTGCCCTTATTGGTTTTTCTTCTTGTTACAGTCTTTGGTAGAACAGGGTCATCTGCTGACATGAGCAGTAAAAAACCTGTGTTGATGTTCCACCTGAAATGTGATCTACGAGATGGATGGGCTGCAGTGTGTGTGTGTGTGTCTGCTCTGCCTTGTCCAGACCGGTTCCTGTCTTGCTAATAAAAGAGATCTCTCTTTAGTTTTGGATACTGATCTCTTCACACACAAGTTTAAGGATCTCATTCACGGTTCTCAGTGCGTTTGCTCCCTAATGTCTCACAGCAGGGGACTCTGTCCCAGGCCGTGATTCATGGAGTGACAGGGTCTGCCCTCAGTGACCGTAATGGCCCAGTCAGACAGGGTGCAACATGCAGACGAAAACATGTTGGGTCACCACTTAGCTGCATCTGTCCTAATGGTTGGTTTTTTTCTTGTGTATATATCACCAGGTTATAATAATCTGTACAAATTAAGTAAATATTTTTCCTTATGACTTTTTGGTATCATGTGAACATTTAATTTAACTGCCCTTGATAAAATTGTCAAGTTTATAACACATTTCAGCAACAAGGTAGTTCAAAGTGCTTTACGCCATAGGAACATAATACATTAACCAATTATGAAACAAGCAATAAACAAACAGAAAATAAACGGAATTTTGTAAAATTCCATTATCTAGCAAATATACACTAAATATATTGATTAATGTATGTCCCAGTTATTATTAATCAAAACCAGGTGCATTTTAAGATTTTATTTAAATGAACTCAGTGTTTTGGCTGTTTTTCAGTTTTCTGGAAGTTTTGATCCAGATTTGAGGAGCATAAAAACTAAAATCTGCTTTTCCATTTTTGGTTCTGACTCTGGGGAGGTAGAGCAGACTTGACCCAAAACACTTGAGTGGTCTTCAAGGTTGATGTAACGACAACAGCTCTATGATGTATTTTGGTGCTAATCCATTTGGCGATTTATGAAATAATAAAAATATTTTTTCACAAGTCTATTCTCTGAGCTACAGGGGGTTCAGAGTAGGACTTTATAATTGGGGTGATTTGCTATATTTTCCTAGTTTTATTGAAATTGTGGATCAGCTGCACCTGTCTGATTCATTTTTTGGGGACAACTTGTGAATAAACATATGGATGAGTTTATCTAGATCCTTCTGGGACATTAGTCCTCTAACCCTAGAAACGTTCTTCAGGTGATAGGACGACTTTGCAATTGTCTTTAAGGATCTCTGAAGATTCATGTCTGAGTTCATCATTGCACCCAGATTTTGGCCCTGATCAGTAGCTTCTAGTTATAATAACTGATGTTGTGCACTGACTCTTGATTGTTCCTCTTTAGACCCAAAGATAATAACTTCAGCTTTGCTTTTATACACCTGGAAAAGGTTATGGCACATCCATGGATTGATTTGTTCTTAGAATCTGTCAAGTGCTTGGATTTGCTCAGAGTCACCTGGTGATATCTGAACAACACATTACTAGTTTTATAAAAAAAATCTAATTTGTAATTTAGGTAGTTATATTATCTAAAGCTTAGTATTATATATTGTATTATTATATTATGTATTGGTAGATATTTCTTACATAAATAACCACATACAGCTTAAGCAAATACACATTTTTAGAAGTACCACACTAACAGATTTTAAAATGGTGGAGCTCTCAGACTTGAACTTTTTTTGTTTTTTGTGTTACCTCCACAAATGTTATCAAAAGTTGGAATTTCTATTTAGTTTCCTGTTGAGAATTTCAGAAGCACGGTGCTACAACCTCCTTCAGTGAACACCCTACTAAACAAAACATTGCTACCATCATGTATTGCTAATAACAGTAAGCCTCCTAGCTTAGCCATCATACTCTGAACACCACTGTCAGACCCAACAGCACTCTGAAGCCCCACACTTTGAAACCCTTTTTATTTGTGCAGTTGCTATATGCACAATTAAAAACCTGCCCAACTTCTTCTGCATTACAACTCATATTCTAAAACGATCTAAGATATGACAACTTATAAATCTAGTTTTTGATTGAGGTTAAATTAAGGGGCCGGAGTTATGTGTCAGTCTTAGTTTTGTTGAGGGGAGGGATCTGGAGCGGAGGGGGCCTGAGATACCACAGTTGGCAACCAGAGAAACAAACATACCAGAACCTGTTCCTGATTCACTGTCAGCTGCTCCTCATTGTACTGGAGGTTCTTCAAACATCCTTCCTTTCATTTCTCTTTTGAAGAGTTTCCTGATTAAGCAAAAATCAGTGCTACTCATCTTTCCAGTCATTGATGCTTATTAGTTCTTCATCATAGTTAATTCTTTAATAACTTACAATTAACTGATGTCAGAATTGGTACTACTGGTAGATTATGAAACCTCCCAAAAGTGAGCTACGACTTGATAGCTGTTTTTCTGTAGCCAGAAAAGTATCACACAAATCATCCAATACCAAAAAGTACGAAATGGTAAAGAGGCGAGACTGACAATATTTATTCTTCTCAATAAGACCAGCACCTCCCTATCCCGTCAGTGTGTACTGCCTGCTTCACATTCTTTAATTTCTGTACTTTATTTCAGTGTTTTCGGGCACTGTGCTGTAAAGGACCCCCACCACCTAGACCAGAATATGATGTGGTGTGCATCGGCCTGACAGGAGCTGGGAAGACCAGCCTGCTCTCACGGCTCTGCAGTGAGAGCACTGACAACATCGTTCCTACAACAGGTATGTGCTAAGTGCACATCACAGTGCACTGATGGAATATAAAGATTGTATTGTTTGGGTGGGGAGGTGCTTGTAGGAAATGTATTTCCCTTTAACAGATGACAGAGCTTTCCACCAAGGGAAAGAACGTTCCCAGTGTTTGTTCCAGGAGTATATGCCAGGATGTCACCACCCCAAGCTTTGTTTCTTTCCTTCAGTCACCTTGGAGGCTGGTGTTGTTTGTCCATCTAGGACAGGAGGATCTTGTCTTAGTGCACATCATTTTCCTGGTAGTGAACGTCGCTTTCCTTATATGCAATGCAGTCCCTTAAGAACGACGATGTTCCCTCCCACCTCCCTGTGTCTTTGACAGCAGCCACGTTGAGCTGTTGCAGAAGTCCCATCTTAAATTTAGTCTGTCCCGTTGAAGTTAAACATAAAGCAGCTCCCAAATGTGCAGCTTATAACCATAAGTCTGAGGTTTGAACCTTTGTGCCTCCTGCTTGGTACCCCGCACCAGATCAAGTATGGTAATTATCTACCTTAGCGAAGAGACATTTCAGTGAACGTTTATCAAAGAAGAGTTGGCTGTCATTGCCTCCTGCATCTGCCAACGTTTACGAAAGCAGAAACATGAAGATGGAAATCTCCTGTGGCTTTGCTCACTTTTCACTCAAATATTTCTCTCTGTTGTAATTTGCTCTGAAATGAAACTTGGCAAAACATTTAGCTTTGTAGAAAATCATAGTCTTTGATTTCCCGGATCTCTGCCTCCATGTGTTTGAGTTGCTTTGAAAAGAGTCAAGTTAAATCTATTTCTTGTCTAAGTTTCATCACTGGGCTCTTCTGTTTCCCATTCACACCCACAAAGAAGGACCACATAACTCAGAGAAATGCTTTATATATTAACTCTGTTCTCCAATAAACCCAACATAATGCTTTTCTGCTTAGCTTTTAATCTCTCTTTTCTTTCTGGACCACCAAAAATGGGGTTCTTGTTTATGACTCAGATATGTTTTTTCTTTTCTTTTCTTTTTTTTTTGTCTGTGAGAAAAAAAAATTAATTAGAAAAATCTACACTCAGCCTTCTCAGCCAATTTGATTATATAGTGAGTTTCTATTGTTACCATTTATTTTTAAATAATGTAGCAAAATTCTTTTGTAGGAAATTTTAAATGACCTTTTCTGTTTATATGTTTTCTGTTTCCAGGTTTCAGCATCAAGGCAGTGCCATTTCCAAATGCCATCTTAAATGTAAAAGAACTTGGAGGTAAGGAACACATTCTCCTTAAGTAACTTTACAGTAAGGATGTACGATAATTATTGGGCCGATATCAAGAAATTTTGACATCATTTTTACCTGTCCAATATCATCATGAATAGCACTGATAACATGTTCGCTGGTGTTGGTGATTTTGTATTTTTTTTAATCCCACTCCTGTATGAAAGGAGCGTCAATATAATTGCAGAAAAAACATTTCTGACTGGAAATAAATCATTTCAAAATTCTTTCATGTCAGAAAACAACTTGGTCATAATTTTTTTAAAACATAATATAACAAGTACCCCGTGGTTTTACACATACAACAGAAATATAAACATTAAAGGTCAGAATGACTCCCAAACTGGGAACTCCCAGCACCATGTGAATGCAGTCCAGCTTGCCAGTAAACAGAAAACATAAAGGCTGTATAGTTTGGAACTTCTCTAAGGTTTTGGAGGAAGACAATATGCTGGCTTTGTGTATCAAATGCGGAAAGAAATTTCCGCATTTGATACACAAGTGAGGAGGAAAAACATCACAACACTTTACACGTCAAATTTCATCAGTCACTTTAAACACAACCATCGCTTTGACAGAGTATTGCAAGAATTCTCAAAGCTTTTGAGAAGGCTTGCAATGCTAAAGATGGTAGTATTAAGCCAGCCTTCTAGAATTCATCAGGACTCAAATCTATTGGCAAAAACTTTTGATGAAACAAGAAAATTTGCTCAGGAGGACGCAAGCGATTGAAGATCTCATAATGCTTATCTAGGCTGTGATCAGGACGACAGCCTCTCTTACTTCGTCAGGACTGCAGTCAGTCTGGCACGGTTATCCGTTCAACACCATATCTTCACCAATAGTCAGAGCAGAGGAGACCCATTCCATTCATTGTTCACATTGCAAATAAATTGTGCATTTTTAACTCTTAAGGAAAGCTATCGGTCAATGCTTGCCAGTCACCGTGGCAGACCTTGCTTCTCCAACTCAGGGGGGGCTGTGCTTTTATAGCCAAACTTCTGTGATGACGTTGTACTAAGCTATAATTTTTCAACCAATAGGAAAATTTAACTGCCTAAGCACTGTTTTACGGAAGGAGGCTAGTAGTGAGACGGTTTTAAGCTAAAATAATGCCAAACTAAAAGAATTGCATGAAAATGTCATAATTCAAATTTTATTTTTCTAAAAAAGTAAAAACAAAAAACGAAATGTCCCCAAAATAAACTGTGATCACAAATGCACATGCAAGCTTGTCTGTAGCTTTTGTAGAAATTGAAGACCCACATTCTGAACAGGCACGTGTGCACATGCATCCCACCTTGTTAGGGTTTTCTGAAGTGGTTGTACAATCTGCACGCTGTTATTCCTGGAAATGTACAGCATTCACAGAAACTGTTTAACAAGCGGAGATGCAGGTTCAAATACCCGACCAAAACAAATGCAGTTTTTCAAGGAAGCCTGAAGAGAGTTCGGTCCCTCTGAAAAGCACCAGAGCTGGAAGATAAATTAGATTAGTTAGTTTGGTTCAGAGTTTTAAAAAACAGTGTTGTTTTCACTGTATGACAGGTGCAGTGGATATTTATATAAGACTCAGCTTGAACTAGCCTCCTGAATAGAAAGGGTGAAACTCAGACTCGCATATACACAAAGAGACACTGCAGGGACCACCAACAAGGATGCTACCAAATTTGGACAGAGCACATTAGGCGGTTTTCAAAAGGAGTTTTACTGGATTGAGTTGAGCCTAGTCTGGTGGTGGTAACATTACTGTGGTTGGCAAAACACTCATTCCACGGATGACAGTTCTGATTTAGAGATGATGGTATGGGCTGCCACCACAGCAAAGAAAGATGAAATCGGTTCTCTTTTTCTGTTTGCCAGCCCCCTACTGAATATACACGGTTCTGCTCCTCCTCATGTAAATAACGCAGAGCACAAAAATTTCAGGGATTTATGTTGCTGTGTGTGCATTGGAGAGTAGAAGCAAGCACATGATGCACATGAGTATGACAGCTTTACCGGCTACTGTTTATTTGGAACTGAATGCTGGGTTTAGTTTCAGTGTGAAGATAAATGTTGACATCTTTTGCACACACTTCTTTTTTCGTTTGTACGTGACGTAAATGTGAAGTGGAGAGTGTTGGCGCTGTTGCATAACGTTCAAAAAGTTTTCACAATGAGCTCCTCAGACTGTTTCTGATTAAACGGACATGTTTTTGTACATTTTGATGCTCAACTCTCGGTGTACTACAATAATCTTGTAAAGCAAGCGAGCTGGCAGGTTGTTTTGCATTTCAGTGAGTATAGGAACAAGAAGTTCATACTAAAGTATTCCTCAATGCATTTTTTTTTCCTGACCCACTTTGAGGAAAGAAGGGTTTCTGAGGTACGGAAAAGCAGAGTTTTAAAAGCAGAGTGCTTTTTTTAAAAACTTTTGTCACACCCATGCTATATATATTTTTTTATTTTAGAAAGAATAAAATAGTGGACACAATCCAAAAGCGTGACTTAGATTGAACTTGCATTTTGCTACAATATTTTTTCTAATTCCCTTTCAAAACTATGCTGATATACAGCATACAAAGTAAAAACGTAAATATTATTTTTGATATTTTCAAAAAAAACCTTCAAAGCAGTTGGTTTTCTGATTTTTTTTAAAATTTCCAATATTGACTTCTTTGCTACAGATCTTCTGCTTTTCTTTCTAACCCTTTCTTTCAACACTACAAACTAATGGCTGGCATTGCAACCTTGGATCTGTGGCATAAAGACTCTAACCGGACTCTACATCTGTTTTGATTTGTCTTGGAATTTTTAGACTCTTCATAGCTTCTATGATGGAAAATCCAATATAATCTGACTATTAAAATACTCTGTTTAAGAGTTTAGCTCTGCAAAGAACCATTTGTTTACATGTATGTGGGAACCCAGATACAGTGTACCAGCATGCATGTTTTAAAGTGAGAACATATTGGAAGCATCATAACAGAAGTGTATATTTTGCTCTAATATAGTTCTTTATTTATACCCGTAGGTGACGATCCAACAATAAGAAACGTATATAAATTGCTTACTAAATCAAAATGAATTTATTATACCGTAAAAATTTCACAATGTGAATATTTTACATAACTTCAAAATAATAGCTTAACATTCTTTATTCACATCTTCACTTAAGCTGGATTGAAAATATATTTGTCATAAGAATCAGACAATATTTTGAGAAATCAATCTGCAGACAATATATTTTCTTTGCAATTAAGAGTTTCTGGGTCAAATATAAACATATACAGTATGTCGCAGAAGAAGAGCAGCTAGGGAGGCAAGGACATATTAACATTTCAGGAGTGTTGACTCTCCTGAACCAAACATGTTCAAAAGGAATGGTAGCCATGGAGGTCACAATTCTTTGATCAGAGCTGCTATACTCCTTATTAACTCTCTAACTGGAGACAAGTACAAGTACTGATGAATAACTGTCTTCTTGCCACCATTTCTTAACTTTACACTATAAACTCAACTGTCTTTCTTGAATAGTATGTTAAATCCTATAAAGAGTGGCTAAGACAACTTCATAGAAGAAGAAAGTAATGCATTGCAAATTAGAAGTTCATAGATATTGACCTGACAAAGTAAAATATTAAGCAAAAATTATTTGGTTACTTTTTTATTATTGTATTTTACACAGATTATAATTGCAGTACTGGTGATTTTAAAATACCAGGGCTAAATAAATGTACATAATTGAAAGGTGGAGGTCTTTATTTTTCTCAGTGTAAGGTTGTGTGCTTATGTATTTTAACACTACAGTATATTCATTCTATGAACATTTGTATTCATAGAAGACATTTGGATTTTTCAAAAATGATGATTAAAATGTAAGAAAAAAACTTAGCTTTCTCATTTTTAAACAATGTGCATCTGGCATGCATCTTTCATTGTGTTTATTTCATGAAAGTTTAATGTGATTGTTTCATTAGCTTCACACTGAGAATTTGAATCTGCTAATCTTTTGTCCCACAAGCATTTGTTACTCGGCTGGTGTCAGGTATAAGGATTAGGTGGGAAGGGCACCTCTGGTGTGAGTGTGTGTGTGTGTGTGTGTGGGGATAGTGATATGACGTCAAGTCTAGACGGGCAATTTCACAGTGTGCATTCATGTCACGCAGTGACAGCTGATAACGTGGTCCTAATAATCACAACTCACTGCTGTTGTTCTTTTGTGCTGTGGCTGTGGTTGGGAGTTGCGCTCTGGGATTTAAGGAGGACTGATTTGTTTAAATAAACCACACAATATTTGCACCTGGTTGTTTAAGAAAACATTTGTAGGTAGAACAAAATAGCTTTGCCGTGTCATTTTAAGCCTGTTATTTGATTTTATTTTTGGATGAACACATGCATGTCTGATGTCAGTGAAGAATGCATTCAGGGCTGGTGAAGCATACAGAGTGGGAATATGTTAAGACTTAACTTGCCACTGCAAATCTAACCACAAAGAACACAGGAAGAGATGAGGAGGATGCAGTGAGATGACAGACGATCCATCAGCTCCCTGTAACTAACAGCAGGCGATGAAAGTATGCAACTCCGTCTTTAAACAAAACCAGTGCAAGGTAGTCATCACACATCAAATGTGACTCTTTAACACTATCATGTATCCTGACAGTGTGGGTTCGTATGCCTAGCAGGGAATCTTTTCCAACTCTAAAGTAATTTGTAAATTGCCACACTGGTTTAAAGTCGATGACTAAAGTTGCTGTTCTGAATTTCACAGTTCTGAGGATTTGAACGAAACTGATATCAGTTTCGGGGCCTCTTTCAAGGATATCGTCGTCTTTGATGTAGTTCACCCTGTTGATGCTGACCAAATGATGCGAGACAGATACTACCATTATTACTATTAGTATCTTGGGAGGGATTTGTCAAACCGGCTCTCGGTGGTCAGATTTCTGAGACATCCGGAAACGGTGAACATTCAGTTTTGATGTTGCGTCTGCAAGGTTTAAAGTTTAAATCACGGGAAACGTGTAAACGTGCTTTTAATTTTCTGTTCACACTGACTTAACAGGAAAAGTGTTAAATGGAGCTGGGTAACATGTTTTATAAATATCAATAATGTGGTGAAGTATCATTACGCTTCTAGCCGGTCACATTACCTAACTATGAGCAGCTGTAGCAGTCATGGTTACACGTGATAAAAATGGCTCAACTTTGCAGAGTTGGGGTTTGAATGACAAGCAGCGAATAAACAGCCAAATTGTTTGCATAAACAGTTGTTGGCAGTTATGTGCATGGTTGAGAAGGACTGAGGTATGATCTGAGCTAAGCTCTGCTCAGGAAACGTTTACTCTAAATCAACTTGACATCTGAATCTACAGCTGAGGTAGTTTCGCTTCACTTTACAAGCAAACTTTGTTTTATTCCAAATTCTCACTAAAAGTTACCAGCTTTTTATCCATTTTTCTTGCTCTGTGGGAAGAATATCTGTTTTTCATTAAAGTGCCTGCAGTGTTTTTTTTTATTTTTTAGCATTTAGCTTTTGATGTTATAAACATAAAGGTATTTGTAGCATACTTATTAAAGTAAAAACTGCCAAAAACTAGCACTTGGAGGCAGAGTATTGGCTTAGTGAATCTAATTATGAATCTAAAAAACAGCTGCCAGCATTCCAGCTTGATATGACTTTCAGAGTTCAGCAAAGTTTTAAAAAGTTATGTTTTCAGAATCTTCAAAATGGTTCCCAACTGCTCAAAGTCCTTTTTTCATTATATTCTAGAAAAGGTTTAAGATTAACCAGCACTCAGCCCTACCCCTCACCAACATGTTGCTGCACACCACTGGTCAGCTGACTGAAAAATATGACAACTTCATTTTTTTCCCTCCCTTACAAACAGACTCGGTAGCGCTCTTTGGTTTAGTCTGTGCTGTGAGATCTTCTCAGGTGTGAAAAACAGGGGAAGGGCAGAGGTGTTGCTTGACCCTAAATACAGCAATTCTAAATTTGGCTCCTTTGAGTGGCATGTCAGTAAAAAAAAAATCTTAAATTAAAAGGAAGAATATAATGAAAAAAAGCTTGGTTTTTGAACCATTACTTTTTCCAACCTTGATACCACTTAGCAGCCCATGCTTGCTGGCAACAAATGTTTCAATCACAGGAGCAACAGCATGAAGGGAGCCAGCTGCAAACCAAATGGTGTCTTGTTTTTTTTTTTTTAGACCTTTTATTTATTTAGATAAACTACTTAGACAGTCCGTTCTTTGTGATTTTGCATTTGCGAAATTTTGTGAAAATCCACCCACATTCTTTCTCACTAATCCATGCTTATAACTTTATTCCAATCTTTTCACAAAAATAGTCAAAAACGGATTTAAGTGACTCCTAACACTCACCTGAAGGTGATAGGTATTTCTTACTCAGGGGTCATGTATTTTCCATCTGACTGGAATTATTGAACTGACTAAAACATCTGAAAACCATACGTTATTTTGACGAACTACAATCCACACACTAGACCATTTTGTGCAGAGAAGCACACATATTCAACTTTCCACACAGATCAATCAAAAAAAAAAAAGTCCCATCTTAGTAACATCTCTAATCTGAACTGAGTGTATCTCGCTATCTGGGGTCTGACTGCACGTTGAAGAGTTATGGACAGGAACACTTGTGCAATAGGAGTCCATGCTACAGAATTTTCTTCAGCGACGTAGGGGTGAATGTTATTACCATTTTGTAAAGTGATGAGCAAAAATAGGTTATGATGGATTTTTTAATTTATTTTTTTTAACCTGTCAGTCAAAATGACATAACAAAAAAGTCTAGCCAAACCTCTGATTCTTCCATGCTTCTGCTTCAGCCTTACTTCAGCTGCCACCAGTTAGACTCCATGATCAATATGGCTAAAAACAAAAAGTTACATTTACCGTCATGCAAAAGCACGAGCAAAGCAATAGTAACTTTTAGTTCTCCACTGCAGTGAGGGAAAATTATTTTGCACATCTTGCAATAACTTACTGGACCAACAAAGGAAATCTACAGTTGACTTTTTCTTATGTAGATTTTGGAAGTAGTTTAATGAAGGGGGGAGGGGCAATCTTGCAAATATTTCTAATTGAGCACCAGAAAATCTGTGATTTTCTTTGCAAGAAATCACAAAAACAATCACAAAAACCAAAATGAAATGGAAAGTTTTTCATTTTTAAGACAAAGTTCACTGGGTTGGATATTTCAGTAAGATAACAGAAGAGGTAGTATTTTAGTATTTTAAAAAAAATAGCTGACACATCATTGTTTATAAACCTTTTAGAACTCACATATGGATTAAATCCATCGTGAGATAATGAGATTCACCAATGGTTTTTGGCTTAAAGGCACCCCCCTGCTTGCACACTTATATAATGGAGCCACAACACATGTTTTATCTTACTTAGACTTAACTAAAAGTTAAGGCGCCCTTGCTTTTGCCAACCATCATCTTGTACTATTGCCCCTTGTCCGCACATTTTAACCCAGCAGCTTAATATATCAAGTCAAGACAAGTGCAAAGACTGTTGAAAACCGCTCTTTGAAACACTGACACACCCGACGACTTCACCTCATGGCGTGCAGTTCTTTTAGTGGCCAGATGATTGCAATGGAGTTCGTGTTTTCCCTATTTGTTCATGTAATTCTTCCAACGCAGTTAATTTATCACTGGAGAGCTGCTCATTATTTAATTTGTGTTGTCATGTGACGAATGAGATGATGAATCTTTCATTTCATGGTTCGCTTCTTCGAACAGTCAATAAGAAGCATGCCATTCTCACTTCTCCAGTGGCATTTTTGGCATTTTCTTCCACTTATAATAAAAACCTACACTTTAAATGCATTTTCAAACAGTAATCGGATTCCTATTACCGGAAGAAAAAAAGATGCCCAAAAGATGAAAGATCTTAGTCACGATGTGCCTGTTTGATTAAAAGGATGCTGTGGCATGACATCATCCTCAGAAATCCTCCCTGTCAGACCATTAGGTGGCAGAAGCTGCCAACAAGATCCAGAAGCATGACAGACATTCCACCATTTCCAGGCAAAGACGAAACTTCCTAGACAATCTCTCAAGTGCCACTTTGTCTGATAGCTTTTCACTCCAGTGAGAGGTGCGAGTGGATTGACTGGGGGAGGAAACGGAGAAGGGAGGGGCGAGCATGAAGGGAAGGGAGGTAAATGTCAGTGAGAGGACTGTGTGATGTTTAAACATTTGACAGCCTCGCAGCTCATCATTTCTTGGCAGTTAGAATACTATGAGCAACTAAAAGACAAAACAACAGTTCACAAGATTATAAAGGAAGCAACCTCAGCGAACGGAGTAGGATCGTTTTGTCCAAATATGGTGCATTCCTCTGATAAGGATCATACTTGCGTGTGCAATGTGATGGGGCAATTTTTAAGACTACGCATCAAGCTTTTAGATCCAGTCAACACAAAAAAAGAAAGTACTTTCTTGTGAGACAAGCAATGATCTTAGCAGAAAACAATCAGGCAGCTAAACTAGTTAGCAAAAACTCTGCCGTGTCTGTTTTAGATTTTCACAAGTCTTCTCATTTTGCTTTGAAAGTTGATAGAAATGTGCTGAAGATCAGCAGCTGGCTTTGGTTACTTGCAACAGATTTGAGGGGAAAGCTCTTCCAGAGCTCAGAGAATGAGTGCCACTGAGGATATGACCGTGCAAGACATGGTTCCTATTAGTTTAACTTGGATCTGAAAAGGTAATTTCTATCAGTGCTCAGTTATTTTTTCAGCTGTTTTTTTTCAATTTAATTTTGAAGTGAAATTACAAATTGTTATAGATGTAATATATTGCTAGTAAAAAAAAAAAAAAAAAGAGAAATGGGTGTGTGCAATAACATTATTGCAAAAAGCTGCTCCAATATTTGTAGTATGTGTCAGATTGACAGTTGTTGCTAATTTGAACTACATGTTTAACCTTTGACGAAACCAGTAACCTCATCATAATCATCATAATTATCAGATAATTTCACAAAGGAATTCAGCTGTACAGAATTATTTTAAAAATTCCCTTTATATGTGTTTCATTGCCATGACAAATAGACTTTGGGCTCATTTTAATTTTTCTGTTCATTAAGTGACTCTATGTGTTTTTCACTGGGACTGCTATAGATTCAGGTGATTTCATACAAAGTATCATTGGAGCATTTCAGAGCATGGTGCTGAGATTACAGAACCAAGAGGCGTGGTTAAGATTTTGATGCATAAACCTGAGCAATATGTATAAAAATATATCTTGGGGATTTCCCCAAATCTGGGTGAGCTCTATGTCCTGGTCCTTTATTAAGTTGTCCAAATGTATTCAGCACTTTAAATACAATAAAACTGTGCATCACATTCTGCCAACAGAGTTTCCCCTGTTCATATTAATGCATATTAATGTATATTTGGTGTTTGAATTGTTAAAATAGGCTGTTATAACAGGTTTTTTTTGGTATAGACAAGTAGTGAGGGTTGCACGTAAAGAGTGAAAGGCATTTATTTTTAATTTAAACTTTTTTTTATGTAAAGCTATGTGATGAACAATATTGTTTTCCCTGAGATTTGTAAAAAAAGTTTTAAAAAGCCTTATAAAGTTAATAATATAGACTTTGGGAACTGCATGAATAGCTTTACTTGCTTTGAACAATATCAAAACATATTTTCTCTTATGGTTTTACTGGACCTGGATTTATCACTTGTTTTAACAAGCAAGAATATCTGGTTTGAAAGAGTTTAATCTCCTAATTTGGCCATAAACTATATAGTTGTGACTGCAACTTTTCTTTGCTGATTTTTTTTTTTTAGATGACTAATACTTTTAAAGATAGACACCTGCATATGACTACTGATATAACAAGTCAAAGAAGAAACAGGGAGTTTTGGTGTGGTAACAAGTCTAAGAAAATGTATTTTCTAACTGTACATACAGCCATATGGTTTCTAAAGAGGACTGAAATTTTCCATAAAAGAAAAGCTGGAAAAACTTGAGATAAAAACTTTTTGTTGCTCTGTTGGAAGGTTGTGTTAAAGACCTCAGAGGACTTGCCACAGTTCTCCTTTGGATTTAGACTGTCTCTGTGGCTTCTGTCTCCTTTTACAATCCCAGATTGACTCCATGATGTTGAGAATAAGGCTCGGTGGGGGCCACACCATCTGTTGCAGAACATCTTGTTCTCCTTGTCTATATAACTCTGCTTTTGCTAGCTCAATTTATTAGATGCAGAATGAGTATTTTTAATTAAAAACTACATATTTTAATTGGAACTAGATCAAACTTCATTTACTTTGAACATGTAGTGCTTCTGAAAGTATTTATATCCTTTGAGATTTTTCACATTTTGTCACATGACAATTGCTGATTTCACTTTTCTATATTTAGAAAGAGTGCATAACAGTGAAGCTGAAATAAACAATATAAATGTTTTTTTAAATCTGAAAAGTGTGACCTGTACTTGTATTTTCTTTCTGATGCCCCTAAAAAAATCCAGCACAAACATTTTACTCCTAATGAGATAATAGTTTTTATATGTGTAATCTAATCTCAGTAAAATCTGAGGCCTCCGGTTTTTTGTTTGTTTGTTTTTTTGGAGCATAATAGTGCCCAACATCATCAGGAAGATGACGTAACAGAGCAGACAAGTCGAGGAGAAATTAATGAAGAAGTTTAAAGTGGGATTAAATTTATCACTAGCTTTTAGTACTGATTTCTTAACCAGAAAAATCAGAAAATGGAACACATCTGCAAGCCTACCAACACCTCTTAAACTGGGAAAGGTTGGCAAGCAGATGATGCCAAAAGCAGCCAAGAGGAAACATTGTTGTTTTGGAGGAGATGCAGAAATACAACAGAACAGCTTAAATTAAAGCAAACACATGTGTATGGCCCAGTCCAAGCACAGAGCAGTTAGAATCTGTGGTAAGACTTAAACATTGCTGTTAATAAGTGTTCTTTCGATGTTACAATTCTTATTTTAGAAATATTCAGAAAACAATCATTTTTCTTTTTGCTCCCACTTATAGACTGCTCTGTATGGGTTGTATGACATCAAATCAAATAAAATCTGTAGAGTTGTGCTTGTAATGTGACAGAATGTGAAATAAAGTTAAGTTGGTATGAATACATTTACAATGTGATGAGATGCCTGTATTTTTCAATAAAATTAACTACACCAAGTCAAAAGACAGGATGCAGATGGCAGCTCTACCTTAAAACTTCAAGACAATAAAGTTTGCAATGAATCATTATTATTTGATGATTTTTCTAAAAATGTTAATAGTTGTTGTTTTTTTTATTTCAGTTTCTTTTATTAAATATATTCCAGGTCAGAAAACCACATAAAACATTTAGATGTTCAGAGTTCAGCACATTACACCTGTGGAAAAGGTCAAAATTAACAGAACAAACTGTAAAAGACCTGAAAAACATTAACTTTTTATTGTCATTATATGCAAGAAAGGTTGTACCAACTGCCTGGTGTGAAGTTTGGGGTTAGAACTTAATAAAAACCAGCAGCAGATCTGCTGCTGGTTTTTTTTAATTTTTATTTTGGAACAGTTTTTACTGCTTTAGTTTAATAAGACTTCTACAGAGGTGAAAATGTCTCGAGATGTTAACCTGTTAGTATCCAAGTGTTCCTGTTCTTGTATAAGCATTTAAATATTACCTGATAATTTAGAAAGCTTGTGAATTCATGTCACAAGTTCATGTCACACTAATTATCAGAATTAGTGTAACCTTGAGCAGCTGCGATCCCATGTTAGTAAACACACCGATTTACTGGTCTTCAATGTGTCTACAGGAGCTGACAACATCAAGAAATATTGGAGTCGTTACTACCAGGGGTCACAGGGTGTAATCTTCGTACTGGATAGCGCATCATCAGACGAGGACCTTGAGGCAGCGCGGAATGAGCTCCATTCGGCTCTGCAGCACCCTCAGCTCTGCACGCTGCCATTCCTCATCCTCGCCAATCACCAGGACAAGCCTGCAGCAAGAGCGCCAAATCAGGTGAACTGGACTGTTTCCTCTTGTTGCTGCTGGTTCTTCTCCTATGCACAAACTTTATTTTGTCTTTTACATATACATTCTCCCCCTACTACACATTTGAAAGGAAGACTATATCATGCATATCTTGGAAGTTATATTAGAGTAACATCAATGTTGCACATTTTTGGTGCCCTTTGGCACAAGTTCAATGTGCAGTATTGCCTTAATGTTAAATTTGTTGGAACAGAAAAATCAATTTGGATTGTTTTAGAGAAAATATGATTACCTGTCTTGTATATTAAGCTGCTAAACACAGTGTTTTGGACTCTCTCAAGGTAAGTTGCATCTGTGTAAGGCACTGTAATTAGAGATTTTCAAAGCAATTCTCGAAGATTATCTGTAGATGGAAAAAATATCATGCCTACACTCTGAACAAGAAGGCCTTAAACAAGAACTTTCAAGTCCTTTTTAGGGGCACTTATTAAATACAGCAGAGTAAGGTTTAGTCTCTTACGCGACAGTGAGTACTGAAATGTTTGCCAAAGCTCCTAAGGTTTAGTGGCATAATTATAATCAATTTAATTCCCTCTCGCTAATTTCTGTTCTAACTGTTGATTCAAATTGCTTATTGGTATGAATGTGGAAGGATGATTGTTTTTAAACCAAAGCTTGAAGGTGCAGGAACTTGTTGCTTGCTCTAGGGATTTGTTGTCTGCATAGACAAGAGATTAACAAAATTAATAAATTTTCAAGGTTTTATCTATTTGCCAAATTCCAAACTCCCATTCCTCCCCGTAAGTGTTTTCTTTCTTAAAAATGTATTTTATGGTATAGAAACCTTTTAAGTAGTGTCTCTTTTTCTTATATAGCAAAAGTAAGGAGACGTTTCTTAACGAAACAACAGTGTGATCTAGTTGAATAAGTTATGTCTGACATTACACTCATTCTTCCTCAAAACGAATTGGTTCCTTAACCGAGTAAACAAACCAGACATGTCAGGAATGAAGGCTTAAAGCAGGAATAGGTTGCACAGCAGTATACCAAGTTTTGAATGAAACACAGAGCACTGTGGAGTTCATCACTTGAGAAATAAAAAAAACATGCTGTTGGCTTGACTAATCAGA
Source organism: Xiphophorus couchianus (assembly GCF_001444195.1). Classification (NCBI taxonomy): domain Eukaryota; kingdom Metazoa; phylum Chordata; class Actinopteri; order Cyprinodontiformes; family Poeciliidae; genus Xiphophorus; species Xiphophorus couchianus. The sequence continues at coordinate 9,031,916 of NC_040239.1, forward strand.
GTATCTACCAAGAGGCCCAAAGTACTGCCAAAAATCACAACTCAGGCAGGATAATCTGTTGATTGGACAGTTATTAGTTATTAACACCTCAAATCTGGCCTTTATGGTAGAGTAGCAAGAAAAAAGTTGTTAAATGAAAGCCAAAGAAAATCATGTTTGCAATTTGCTGCAAGATACATGGGGAACCTTTTGGCGTACATGCAAGCCAGTCCTGTTAGTTTCCAAAAGACTGGCTCTGATGTTCACCTTGGAGCAGGACTATCTTAAACATACAGCCGGAGCTTTAATGGACTGGTTAAATCAAATCCTATATTTTAATGGGCTAACCAAAGTCTAAACCTAAGATAAATTGAGACTCCAACTGATCTGACCGAACTTAAGCTTATTTTCTAAAGAAATTTTTGTATGTGTTTTTTTTCTGCCCTCCTTTCTGTTTTCCCATCAAGCTCTACCAATAATTCCCTTTTAGAATGAGCCCTTTGTTGTTGGATGTTATGTCTAGCGTTCCCTGAACAGTTGCTCACACATGTGTCTGTAACCTCACTTTCCTGCACTCTCACAAACTCCGCCACGCAAACCTATCTACACACAAGCATCATCTGCAGGCCTATTGAATGTTTTAGATGGATAGCTCTGAAGGATGCCTGGAGAGAAGGCCATCTGTATTCCCCAGCCTGGACCACCAGTGTAGCTGTTTTACAGTAATGTGAAATCTGCGATGGGAAACAGGAGAGAGAGGTTATATTCCAGATTCTGTTGTGACTCTAAATGCTTAATCCCCCTGATATAGTTCATATGACTTTAAGTAATTATTATAGACATTATGTTCTTGAGCAAAAGCCACAATAGTTATGGAAACCCCCCAATCTTGTTCTATTTCATAAAGCAGCCTACTTTAAGCTCGGCAAGACTGTTCTTTTGTTGTTCGACGTTAATGTAGTCAAATAATGCTGTCTGAGCTCCCCACATTAACCACTGGTCTTACCATGATGTTTCCTCTGGCATATTTTATTTCATCAGTCTTAGGAAGTATTGACTTTGCAGTACAGTTCACAAACACTGCTGACATGTGAGTCTACATATCCATGATGGATTGGCTGTTAGGCTGGTAATTCATGACATCAACACATCATGAAAAAGCCCCGTAAAAGTTTGTACTGAAAGTTGAGTTATGCCTAATTTAATACAGTCTTCATCTTTGATAATAGATGCTACTACTAAGTCCACTTCCTATTAGAATTACAACCGAATGATCCTCTCAGGATGTTTAGCGGTTACCAATTGTACACGTCCAATGAGCACGTAAAGCACTCGTCTGTCTCTATCATGATGTCACTTATAGGCCATGAGGAGAGCAACAACAGCCATAACTCAAGCATTTTGTTAAAGAAAGGATGGGATAAATGTCGTTATTACACCTTTTGTTCCTGTTGAACACTTTATCTTCTGACTCATGCCTTGTCACTGAAAGAACCTCATGTTCAGTGAGTCATGGATGATCTTTTCTTATATGAAAAAAAAAAAATTGACAAACTGTAAAAGATATCATTGTCTCCAGATCGGTTTCTTCTTTTTGTTTAGTAACTTCAATAAACCATAGTAGAAAACAACAAAGCAAGTACTTTTGTCAGTGTAAATTGATTTCACAGTGGTGCGAAAAAGTATCTCCTTTTCATCCTTTTACTTTGCCTACAGATGAGCAAGTTTTAATCAGACAAAGATAACCTGACCAAATACAAAATTAAGTATTTAAATTACGGTACTATTTCCTTTATTGAAGGAAGACATTGTTCAAACCAATGTTGCCTTTCTTGAAATATAATTAACACATTTGACCAATTTTTCTTTTCATTTCACTCACCAAACCCATGCTTGAATACAACCAGACTTGTAGAATCAAGAAACTACCTAAGTAGGACTTGTCTGACAACAGGAAGTAGGCCAAAAGATCACAAAAACTATGACATCAATGGTAGATCTAAAGCAAAGTCGACTTGGGTTATTTAGCAAGATAATAATCTTGCAAGATAATAGTCTGTCTCTAAATGACTTCAAAATGAAGCAAAATCACAGTTTTGGACTGGCCTAGTCAAAGTCTGGACTTATTGTAATCAAGATGTGGTATATGGCCTTAAAAAGTAAATTTGTACTTGTGAATTGTGCAATATTGTTGAATTAAAATAAGTCTGCAAAGAAGAGTGGGCCAAATTCACCAATTACTTTTTCAAATGGCACCAGATTAATTTGTAAAAAAAAAAAAAAACTTTCTGCAATTTTCTCTTTTATGAACCTACATTTTCATTTATTCGGGTAATCTGAAATATGCAAGTGTGATATCCAGGACATACAGAGGCTTTCAATTGCTATTCCTCTAATGGTTTACAACACTTTGATCTTGTAATTTAGGCCTATACATATTCTTGCTGAATCTATTAATTCAATAATTTAAAACCTGTTGGACTCTGATGAAAGACTATTCTGCTTGCCTAAGTTGTGTAAACGCCTCTCTCCAGATAACTGAAGTTCCCTTAAACTCAAATAAAAAAAAAACTGCAACCCACAGTTTTATTGCTACACACAGAATTGCATTGAAATATGAACACTTTACTTAAATTTTTATGTGGTATTAAAAAGTGAGTTGAAATATTTGGAGCCACTTTCTGTATTCCTGAATGTCATTTTCATTGCATTTTGGAATCGGTTCACCGATGAGGCTACATGACATCAATATGGAAGTGATTTTTGTTGCAAATACTCCTTCCTTGTCGAGCTCTGTGGATCAGTAGAACCAGCAGCTGCTTTGCAGGTTCTTGTTTCTTGTGAATGTTTGACAAGCACCACCCAAGAAACAAGGTCACATTTTAGCAGGTCTGAATTCTTTTGGCAGCTCTTTTGGCGATGACACGGTTCACAAATGACGCAACCATGGTGACCCTCCCCTCATAGCAACAACTCTGTTCATAGAACAAGGCGGCTTATTTCCCCAAGCAAGCACACATGGTTGGTTTTCCTGGTGAAGTTTTCTGCAGAGCTTCTTGTTCACTTGGGGTGTTTCTGGCGCTCGTATAGACCTGTTGCTGGGAGAGGGTGGCAGTAAGGCTGATGGTAATGGGCCTCACTGGGGCCCTGTGTGCTGCAGCAAGTGTTTTTTAGGAGCAGCGTTTGGTCTGGAGGAGGCAGAAGAAAACGTGGGACCAAAATTCCTTGTTGACATCAATCTCCTGCCGTTGGGGGGCCCAAGGAAGCTGGGGAGGAGTAGAGGGGAGGTCACCCTGTTGATATAACACCTCAACAAAGCAGGTCTGTTTGTGTGGTGGGGGCCTAATGGACTGCACGCATGAGAGGCTCTTGTTTTAGAAAATGCTATCGGTGTCGTGAACAGAGTTAGAGGTCTTTTCGGTTCTGTTGGCATTTGAGTTATCTGAAGAAGAGATAGAAGACAGAATGAAAGTGATGATGCACGCCGTGATGGGTGGAAAAACAATGAACTGAGTCATATTGCTAAATGTGGGAGTCAAGAAACAACAACCCCACAGTGCACCGAGGAAAAACGGTCAAGCTGTAACTTCTAACCTTGAAAGCTACAAGAACAGCCTCATTCCCGGACTGAAGACAGACACCGAAACATTGTCATTTAGATGATTTAATACACTTTTTTTTTCCATTTCCCCTCTCACTCTTTTTTTTTCTTTTTACACTTTTAGTCTTTTACTCTCTCCCTCTCACACACTCATACACACACAGAACGTACAGTAAGTCAATCCAGTTCTTAACAATCCATGTATGCTTTCTGTCATTGTAAAGAAAGCAGTGCCTGGTAGAAATTGGAGCACATCTGTTTTGAGTGTACCAAAACTGAATCTGATGTTACTTATTCATCATGACGGTGTCACTTCATCCACTCATTTGTAGTGGATGAGCTTCGTTTTGTACAAAGGTGATACATTTTTTTTGCAGAATTAAGTCAGTTACAGTAACTTTGTGTTAATCCAATTGATTTTTAAACAATTGTTCCAGCTTTTTGCTTCATTTTGTGTAAAAATCAAATACATTTTTACCTTTTGTACTAACCACTTTTTTGGTCCTCTCAGTGGGAGGGTGGGCAGAAATCTACATTCAAGTAGGCGTGTGCTGGCACAACACTGCTGGTATCATTTGTTTCATATTTGTTCTGTGCCTTCAGCTGATCCTGTGATTAAATTTCCTGATGGAGTAAATATTTTCTTTTGGCTGCTGCTGAAGTCTGTTGAAAGAAGTCAAATCAAGTCATAAGCACATTCTACCATTTGTTTTTTCAAGATCTGCATCGCAAAATTCTGCTGTGGGCTTGAAGCAAAGACTCTGGGACATCCAGTTCTAATGTAAAGCACTTTCCCCATAAATGTTTTAAATGTTTTTTCTATTATTCTGTGCCTTTAGTGCCTCCATGTAGGATTTTTGTGGCATAATGCCTTTTACAAGTTTATATAATCAGTACAACTCATGGTAGATGAATGGAGATATGGCCCATACTTATGCTGGGCAGAGTAGAAAGTATGAACGTGACTTCATCTACAATCTGTGGTCACACATCCATACTGTGGATGTATGAATGTGACACACACATGCTGAAAGGGTGACAGACGGTGGGAAAAGCATCATGCATGTCTTGAATTGCCATCTGATGAGTGGTGAAGTGAAATTTAGCATCTGCACTGACCAGATTAAATCATCTTTGGCTGGATGCCATGCTGCAAACCATTTAGCTCTTTGGTTTAGTACTTAGTTTTATTCTCTTTTAAACACTCTTTTAAATCCATTTCTTTTATTCAAACTGTAAGACTTTCTTTTATTTGTATCTTCTCACATTTAGGTTTCACTATAGTGATTTAGATTAATAACAATTCACAGTCTTGCCTGAAAGGATAGTTGCTTCAAATGTAGAAAATGTTTAAAAATGTGAAAATGATGATTTCCAGACTTTTCTGCTTATAATGTGGGATCTATTCTTTTAATTTAGTTTCAGCTTTTAGTAGATGGTATGCTTTCCTACCAAAAAAATATCCAGGCTTTGATAAGGTTTTGTGAATGCGTGAATCTGTTATGGTCTCTTTAAACAGACATTTGGGGCCACATTTGGAACAAAAACAAGACTGATCACCAAAAGAGCAGGATAGCCACAATCAAACATTTCAGTGACAGCATATTGATCTGGGGTTAGTTCATTTGGCACCTTTAATCAAGGTGGATAAATAAAGATGTCCTTAAAGCAGTTAAGGCTGACCCAGAACTGTTAGGAGCCTATTAATTAGCTGAAGGTGAAGAAGGATTTCATTTTCCAGCAACATAATGAGTCCAAACATGTCCAAATCAACTAAATAGTTGCTTAGTTTATAAAAACCTAGTATTGGACTGGCTAAGCTGAGTCCATAACTGAATCTCAAGAGTTGTTCTAATCATTGTTTTGGTTTGCAGAGCTCCTGCAAAAACTAGTGGGCAAATATTACCAAGTCTAGGTATAGTTTGCTGATAGATGCCCACCAAAGAATGCTGGTATTCTGAAATTGAGTTATATGTTTAACCAAAGTTTTGGTTTATGGGTGTAGTTTAGAAGACTTTGTTTATTTTACTTTTTAAGTTTATCTCTCAGTTCGCAATTTATTTGGTTACACTGAACTCATACCGTATTCTAACAGGAGCCTAGATCCAAATGTTTTATGGCATTAAACTATCTGTTTAGAAATTGACTGGCTATCTACAGGACGTAAAGCTCAGACACTGATGACCTCAGTGTATTGACACCTTTCTTGCATTGTCATAGACTGAGTGGATGTGAGCCGTCCCTTAGAATTTTTTAATTTTTTTTATTGCAGACAGAAAAATGGAATAGAATCTCAGGTGTTACCAACTGTGGACTCTGTTCAGAAAAACAACAAAACTATATGGGGTTCAATGGATTCCCAGGTGAGTGGATATCCCAAGTGTCCCAAGAGAGGATGACCAGAAGAGTGTTGAAGAGTGTGAAGAATAATGGCCACTTCAGGGCCCTTGATGCACAGAGGTCAAAGTCTGGGCAGTGTAGTCTGATAGTGGAGCGTCTGCAGAAAAAGTCTAAGCATCTTGGCTATACACACACTTATTTCTGTTTTGTAGTGGTATTGTAATAGATGATTGCAGTGGAACCCAGATTCAACTGTTTGCAGATTATTCTGGCACATAATTCCACAGTATTTGTGAAAAGTTTCACTATTTGCGTTTTTCCCCCCCTAAAACATGAAAGAAAATTCAACTTGGGAAGTCAAAGTACCTGGGTGCAATGCTCTTGACATACAGTACTATTAGCTGATTTATGCAAAGCAGCCAATCCAGGAGCAGCATTCGTTTACCTTCCTGCTTATTTGGTGTGCCCCCTAGAGCGGCGATAAAGAAGACTGCGAATGTTAGCTTTTGCAGTAGTAAGGCTATAAATAGTGTTGTGTATTATTTATTAATGAAAATAATGATCACCTATCACCTAGGTCTGGGCTGTTTTGTTTGTTTGTACAGTCACTTAAAGCATACATTTTAACATTTATTTTTATTTTCAAAAAACTGATTTCATTTTCAAAGTAATATCTTTTGCTTCTTTTCCCTGTCAACAGTGTGCCATCATAAGCAGGATATGTGCATATAAACAATGAGAGATTTTGGCTACTCCAAAATAATGTCAACATATACTTAATCCAAAGAAAAATTTATATAGGATAAATCATTTTTAACTAGACATTGACCTAAGTGATTATTTACAGAAGTTAAAAGTGGTGGAATATGGAGAGACAAAGTCAGACTCATTCTCTGGAATTACAGCTTGAATTACATGATCAGATTAAACATATAGCAAAAAATTTCCTTTTTACAGTTGCTTTTGCAAAAAGAAAAAGAAATGTAGCATCATTGGACATGCCAATGTTTTTTTGTGTTTTATTATTCCATACTTTTGGCTAGGTTTACTGCAAATGAAATAAAAATAAAATTTCTACAGGTTTTGTATCATGTGGTGGATTTATGTTTGTCTTTCAGACGCTTCCAAACTAATTTAACCAATCAAAGTCTCCTTGACGTTTTCTTGTGCCATTGACTCACTTTCAGAATGCATCATTTGGAAAACTTTATATTTGCCAGCTTTTAATCGCTCTCCCTTTCTTCTTTACTGTCCAGTGCTGCATTGCAAACAGTACATTAAATGGGTATTAATCAAATAGATATTCTTCTGCAGTAATGATCTCAATATGACTGGCAGAAATTACTGCTTACACTTCACCTTCTTGTCTTTACATCACTGTTGAGAATGAGCCAAAAGCAAAGAAAAAAGCTGCAACCACTGCAGTCATTTGACTTTTGACTGATTGGTAGTTGGGCCCTGATGTTTCTCTTTACTGACTCTCACTCAGTGGAGTGTGTTTATAGGCAGTCGGTCTTGATTATCCATTTGTGTACAGAAATGTGAATTAAAGAACTGATAAAATTGTACTTTTAGTGCTTGCGCCTTCTTTTAGTCTAATCTCGGATCCTCAAAGCAGAAAACTTTTTACATTTTTGTATTTAATCTGTAAACATTTACTAAGTTACTTATGTTTTACCATTTCTTTTAAATCTTAAATACTCTTTTGAAATATGTTGATTGTTTGATTTGTTTTTAATGTGGTGAAGGATACACACCTGAGGCATATTTTCATAGTATTCATAATATATCTATTGATGTGATTGAGTATAGCCTTTTAATATTTGAGATTTGACCCCAGTAGGCGTGTATAACTTGCCCTCACCGAAGCTGTCAGTGACAGCTAAGGACGAGGCCACCTTCAGAGATTAAGAAGGTGGCTGGATCATGATGTGGGGAAGTAATATTTAGCCAGCCTTTTTGTCTCTATTATCAGGCTTTCTGAAATGAAGTGGGTGGAGTGGGGGGGTCATGGTGGGCTGGTCCTCACCCTCTGTTTGATCATTGATCTCCATGACCCCATTTGAAGGGTCTTAATCTCTCTGTTGACCTCTTCAAGGATTGTTTTTTAGGTAGGGGTTACAGGGGTGTATGTTGACTGGGAACTATCAGGAGAGTGGGGATGCTGTATTGAAACTCGGGTGGGGGGCTAGCAAGCTTTTCTACTTGAGTGGAGACGGAGACATGCAGTGAGTCTGGAGGATGTGTGACTTCACACCTGTTTTCAAATGTAGAGATCCCGGCAAAATACTTAATATTAAATCAAATATGTGTATTTTATAGCGATGTTACTGCAATATCTGAGTTTTGTGTTGTATTTGTAATGGGCCGACTTATATATGTTCAAGCCTTTGCCTTTCCTGATCATCCAGCTTAATTCATGGTTATACCTTGGCACAGCAGTTGTCTTGTTGGCCATGAGAAATGGCCTCTTGGCTTTTTTCTCTTTTTTGCCTTCGCTTGAGATTAGGAACTGCAGTCCTTGTTTTAAACTTTACATAAAATCTGCATGTATTTAACACCTGTTAGTAGAAGAACAGTCTATAGATGGAGTACATTCCAAATTCAACTCTAAATACAAAGATTGGGCACATGTGTAACTATTTAGCCATTTGTATGTCTATCAACCATTTTGAAATATTTACTACCTCTGTGCTTAACCTTGCAAAAACTTGTGAAAAAGGAGAAACTTTCAGACTTGTTGCTGTCTCTGCTTATTGGGACATGCATGTGGTGCTTAGTGGGCGCCACATGCAGACTGCTACACAATTGGGGTTTTTGCATAACTGACTGAAATGACTGGACATGCGCCACAAAACAGTGCATGGTTGTGCACATTTGTGAACAAGATGCCATTTGTAAGCATAAATCTAGAGATTGGCTTTCCCTAGGTTTATAGTTTGGAGGATTGCAAAGATGATTTATAAAGACATTTTAAGATTGTTTTTCTTTGTTTCTTAATGCTAAGAGTTCCTTTGAGCATCATGCAAATGTCTAACTCTGACCATAAAGAAGGTTTAACGTTCATTTTACTATATAATCCTTATCTTCAGAGGATAACTGCTCTGTCTGTTCCCTGGGCTCTAACTAAATGTTGTGACAAGACAGACGGACTGCACCTTTTATACACATCTGCTCTACAGTAGAGGTCTGGCTTTTTGCACAGTCTGGAAAGGGCTGGAATGTCAGTATTTTCCAGGTCTGGGGGAAAAAAATAAGAATATGGGGAAAATATTTGTATTTTCACACTTTATTTTCTCTCTGATGTCTAAATATTATTTCCTTCCATACCTCCTTTGTTCATTGTGTCCTTTGATTCTTCTTCCCTCCCTTTGTTCTTAATTACTTGTTCCTTGTGTACTTATTTGTTTACTTCCTTAATTTCTTTTCTCTCTAAAGCCTTTCCTTTTTGGTCTTTAATTTATTTATTTGTACCATTTATTCCTTATTCCCAAGACTCTTTCAATCTGTTTTTGTGTTCTACCTGTCTTCCTGACTTTATCTTTATTATCTTCATGGCTTCCTAGCATCTTTTCTTTGTACTTTGTGCCCTTGTGTCTTGCTATGTTTCACTCTTAAATCCCACAAACTGTAGAAAATGTGGAGATTCACTCCTTTGGATGTCTAAGAAAATCTTTGTCATTGGCTTTATGTGCAGCATGGTAATATTTTACTGTACAACAACAACAGATTGAATGCTCCCTCCTCTTTATCAACTCACATGCTTCACATACTTCTTTTCTAATCACCTTCACTCCATATCTTCATTCAATACAACTGCACTGAAGGACGCATACAGAGACTTATGGGTTTTTCGAAATAAAACCACACACACATTCTACTCACCAATACTGCCAGTAGCAGTATTACACCAAATGCATACTGCCACATTGGGGTTCGACCTCTGAACCAATCCACTTTTGGGTAACAGCCACAGGGCAAGAGGTCAGAGGCTGATTGATGTATGTGGGGAGTGCATGCTGGCCAGTCTGTTCTTATTCAATAGACATGCTTCTATATATTGCTTTGCTAAAGAAGTTCATGCTTGTTCTGAAATAAAGATGTCAGACTGTCACTGTTTGTTGTCTCAGGAATTGTTAGAGATCATGTTCACCTTCATGCAGGTGAAAGTTGAGGGAGGTCTCAACTTTTTTTGGGACCTCCCTCCCAAGAAAAGTCGTGATTTTGATTTGAGTAGTCCAAAATATGTTATTGCTAATTGATATATCACATGTAATATTTAACTGATCATCTGATCAACTGATCAGGTAATTTTCTTGTGGGAAACTATTATTTTCATTTGTATGTTTTGGTCAGTGGCTGTGCTTCTATGCTACAACATGCAGCAAGATGTACTGTATCAATTTCAGGACTAGCATAAGATAAATTCAGTAGTGAAGTACCGTTCACTGTGCTTTGTCCTCTCATTTTTCAGTTTGGGTTACACTTAATCTGAGAGGTTTGGAAAACAAGGATAACCGATTGTACGCAAATCATCAGTTACTTGCCAGTACTTGTAGGAAAATGGAGGAAAATACTTATCATATCATTCTTGTACATACGTTTCCATATGTATATGTAATTTTGGTTGCACATAAATGTCTGATTTTATCAGGAAAACCGCATGTATAGCCGCCATCCATTTGATTTTTGTTTCTCTGCTTCAAATTGCAGTTGTGTATTACAGGTTATTGTGGTCATTATGGTTTCCTTTCTCAGGATCTATCATTCCCAGTACAATAACAGCTGATGATAAGGTGTTGGAGATGGCGGTTAATCAGAGACTTTCATGTAGATTGTGAACTTTTTCCTTTTTGGGCTGTTTTTTGAGAAGACATACCATGACAGCAGGAAGAGCCTGTGTAGAAGAGTTGGAGATGTTTTCGTTTGAGAGTCTTTGATATTCAAGCCAGATAATTAAGTCACTCTTTTAACTTGTCTCCTCTTTAAGACCTCCAGATATGCCTGAGTGTTGTCAGACAAGGTGTGTTGCAACACGCTTGTCTATGAGCAGCTGTGCGGATGTCCTCATTTTTGCATGGAAGTGCACATCCGTGGAAATCAAACAACTTCACACTGATAGACTTTTTCTAGAATAGTTTTTCTGCTCAAACACACAGCATTTTGCTTTGTGGTCGATTTCCAGCTCACCCTCAGGTATGCAGCTGCACTCCGGCTAAACCACAAGTGAGTAACTTTATACATAGAACCTGCGGTTTACTTCTTCGTTGTCTTCAGCTGGACAGCTTTTTTCTTAAAGAAAATACTTAACTCCCACAAATTCTCTGGGAAGGAAACAATAAAAAATTAATTTGTTGTGACGAAGAAACCCACTGTAATGGGTGAATTGTGATCATGACAGATGGAACACTTCCTGGCTGCTTGTTTTGAGAGGAGATACTGATCTTGAATAGTGTTACCTTAGAAACTGTAGCCAGGCACAGAGATTACCCTGAACGGGCTGAAGAAAAGCGAGAGGGCTAAGGGAAACACAAGGCTGCAAATGAGAATGGGTGTTGTGGAGGAACATCAGTGCCCTAGACCTCCCCTTCTGCTTATCTCTCTGCCCATCGTCTGGCTCTCTTTCATCCACACGCCAATTGTATCCAGGCCGCAGGGTTTTCACTCTTCTGTTTTTTTCTTAAACCACCTCTGTGTGGCAGGCATGTATGAACGCAGCCTTTTCAAGCTGTGACATAAGTGCTGAGAAAATGATGGACAGCTGCTTTTAATTTATTTTGAGCTCGTTATAGTTTTTCTTAAGATGTGCTCAACATTTTGTACTTTTAGAGTGAGCGGCCTCTAAAAGCCAAATACTGTCTGCAGCTGTTTACTGTACTCATTTTCTAGGCCTCATTATCCTCACCTTTCAGATGTATGTATGGTTTCATGCATTTGAGCATTTTTTTTTTATCAGCATGCTCATAAAAACTATTTGTTGCTAGAAAATAATCTTGCCAGTTCTCTAAAAAAAGTTTTCAATCTCACTGAGACTTTTAATGGATAAATAAAAGATACAGTGCTCTTTTCCTAAGTCTGTAAAGCCGTTAAAGGGATATAACAATATGCTTGCCAATTAATGCCTCAGATGGTTCTGGTCAGTTCACTCCATCGTCAGTTCTTACCCATTCATATGTCTGTTTCATATTCTGAGGTGCTTGAAGAGGACTGGAGCTGTTAGGCTGGTAAAATATTTAACGAGGTCTTAGAAGAATTTTGAAATCAACTATGCCATTGTGTGAATTATAGTCTAAAGCTGGAGATTCAGAACTCCAATATGCCCATGTCCAGCTATCCAAGCATATTCTCTTTGAAAGCAGACTGCAAAATGCTAATTAAAAGTCCCTAAAAATCTTGAAAAGGACCCACAGGAAGCTCTCGCTACTATTTATGTGAAAGTACATGTTTTCACTTACATCATGGGAGGTGTTTAAGAAGGAAAACTCTCTAAGAAAAACTTGAAGAAAGCAAAAGTTTACTTGAGGGAACATAGACAAAAATCAGGACCTATAGAATAATGTTCTTTGGGCAGTTGAATCTTAAATTAAAGCAACTTTGGAAAATAATCTTATATAATTTTTTAATTATATAGCTAGAAATGTAATTGGATGACATCCCAGTAAATCCACCAAGGACTGGTTGAGAATTTGGAAATAGGAAGTCATTTTCACAGTCAAAACTTAAGAGATTTACACTTTTGAGACAGTGTGGGTTGTTTAAAATAGGCTGTGCATATGAGAAATGCTTTAAGCATCTCACAGCTGATGGTGAGGACTGAGGCCAACGTTCCTCCAACCACAATCAGACTGGTAGATGGTTACAGGAACTGATGTGTTGGTCAAAAAAAGGTGAGACTAGCAGAAACGGTTTCTTAGCTATAGCAAAAACTTCTGCCACAGCCCAGAGAGACCACAAATATAACAAATATGCACAACGTCTTTGACTTGTATGCTACCAAAATGTTGCAACAGTAACTTGGTAGTATTACAATTTCCTGTACTATTCACATGCCAATTGCACTGAAACAAATTCACTCCCCTCAGCATAACAAATGTTTAAAGTCACTGACACAGCAGGGTGTTTGGAGCATTTTTTAAATTAAATATGCAAATAATCATTGGACAATATGGGGCCACTGATAAATGGAGCATTGAATTCTCTATCCAAACTGGTCAGTATTTTGAAAACTAACATTTTCACAAAATCTACTTCCTTACTTCATGTTTAGAACCATGTCAAGAGTGTTTTCGGATACATCCTTAGAAGTTACAGCTTTACACACTGTTTGCATTTCTTCATGCTACAACTACTTCCAGATGTTGTCCTACTGTACTATACCCACAGAGTATTTTTTGTCCCTAAATACAAGGAATCCTCCTTTGGGTTAGATTTCCCCTAATAAAGTCACTTTATTTAACTATGTTTTTCATCTCTTCAAAAGACTTTAACATGGGAGCCCCTCAATCAGGTATCCTGGATAAAACATTAGGGGTCCGAGCCTCACAAACCAGCCTGGACCCTGACTTAAAAAAGGCAAATGACAGCGGAGGATATACGACTATGTCTTTTTATAGAAACCATGAGTTAAACCTAGCAGGCCCATTACAAGACCAACTCTTCCTTAAGATTATGATCTGTCTTTTCAGTGACATTCAGACCGGAGTTTCCCCTCCTAAATTAGTAGCATCTGCTTCTTTGATTTCAGTTAAATACCGCTGGGTCAGTAAAATGTCCTGCAACTTCATCATGTAAAGTTTTTTTCTGTCATTAGTGATTTCACGAAAACTCCTTGAATACTTTAAGCCATCAACTGCTTTCTGAAAATCTTCATTTTCTCATTCATTCATCAAACATCTCCTCCCTTGTGATAGCAGCTATAATAGATCTGCCGGCTTGTCAGGTAACATCAGCGTAAAGCTGGTGCCATGTGATGCCCTCGGCGGCTTGCCAAAAGCTAATTGTGCTAATTGGCAATCGCCAATCCTGTAACGAGGCTTTGAAGGACAACCCACCGACACAGATGAAAGCGCTAAGATTTGTCCTGTGTCAAGGACTTGTTGGTAATCTGTGCGTCTGCTGACCCAAAGGCCAGGAGGGCTGGATTGTGATGAAGTTTGTGTGGAAATGGATGGAGATCTAAGAGAAACCCTGCCTTATGGGTGTTCTCAGAAACTCTGGGCTAAATTTATAATTTTTTTAAAAGTTTCCCCTTTAAAATTGTGAAATGCAGACTTGTTCACTAGAGTTTTTTGTCTCTCTTTTTTTTTTTTTTTGGTCAGAGCTTCTTCATGTGACACTGTTTGTTGTTTTAAGTAGTATTCTCTTTTAGGTGTAAAGGTTTAGGTTTACGCTTCACTCAGTTTGCAACCAAGTAACAGTGGCTGCAAACAGTGGTGTGTCCAGACTCCAAAGTGATAGATGATCCCAGAAACCAGACAGAAACTATCCCAAGAGCTTTACCAGTCACTAGGTCATTTTACTTTTGCAGCTTTAGTTGTCTGATAGCCTTAACTCGGAGTGCAGGCTGGAGGGGCCATTTGGTGCACAGTGCGACAGAGAATCGGTTTAGAAACCAGTGAACATATGTATTACTGTGTCCTTTTATCTGTTTGATAGCATTTACAAATAAAAACTTAGTCATTTTTTGAAATGTTTTGGAATCTATTTAGTAAAAGTCTGGCCGTAAAGTATTGAGTTGGTCATTCAATTAATTTGACTTCAAAAATTATTTACAGTAGTTGACAGGCGTTTCCATTTCCAATCTGTTTAGTAGTATTTCAGTTCAAAAGTAAAGTTACTAATTTGGACCAATATTTGACCAATATAAGAGTGTAATAACCTCTAGAAAATACTCCTCCAGTATCAAAGTATTTTCAGAAGGTAAAGAAAAATTTTTCTCACAATGTAGTTGCTTTAAATTAAAAGAACTATTGCTACTGCTGAAAGAGATAAATAAACAATACTTAAACGCATGGTTATATATTGTTTGCTCAATCATCTGGTTTTCTCTGTACTGTATGGGTTGCTTGTTTATTAAATGCATCACAGAAGCCTCAGCCTAACCCGACCATCAAGCAAGTAATTCTAGCCCGACAACGCCCGAACTTCAGGTTGGGCTCAGGTCATAAATCTAAGCAAAAATCCACATGGAAGTATTTGGCCGGTTGCATGGGTTTCGCTGACTGTTGATACTTTAGCGACATATTTTATTATTATTTTTTTCTTAATTTAGATTTTAAAACACACGAACAGTGGCTGGATAATGGTGAGAACATATCCAGCCATGTTTGTTTTATTAATGCTCTGCAGCCTTGGAGATTGTGTAGGACCCGAGCTGGGACTTATTGTGACTTTAAATGACACTCAAGTACTTTATGCTGCTAATCCAAACTGGTATGTGAAATTTCATTCAGCTATGCAACTCTAATGGACATTGGGGAAAATAGATCAGACCTTGCTGATAGATGGTGGCTGAGAAACGTGTTATATATATTTTTTACTTTTATATTCTAATGACCTTTCCTCAGATATTGCCATTCAGGGTCTATTTCAGTTTCTCTTTATCCGTCTGTTCAATAGGCAGATATCCAGAGGGGGTTTTGCAATCCTTAATAATCTTGCGGCTTTGTATACTTTGCAGTGTTTGACTGAAACCGTGTTACATTTCATCTCAGTTTAAACAAAACAATAGAACTGTCAGTTATCTGAAGGACTGGGCTCGTTTTCAAGAGATTTAATTAAAATGTTTGATCTTAGTGACTGAAATGAATTTGACTAGTTTTCTGTACACGATTATCAAGTGTGAAATCCAATATGACATTATCATATGCATTTTTTTTTCCAATTTGTTGACATTTGTGGATTCTGTCTGGAACATGATACCTTTCCATATATTGCATTCTTTTTGGTATGATAATATATTTACACAAATTTAAGTCTTGAATATAGTTTTTATTGTTATTTTACACTTCAGCAGTTAAAAACATTGTTTTGTTTGAATTATTGAAAAAGATCTGCCCTTTAAGTTTTATACACTTGCATGTTGGCGGGGGTTAAACTCACCAGAGCCAGAAACCAAATGAATGCACCGAATACTTGGCAATTCTCTCTTCTCCAGTGCAATGTAGCTACATGAACATGTAAACTGTCTGAGTTTTGCAGACATTGCTGCAGGGCAGAGGGAATTACACTGTCACACAGAGGATATGGAGCTGCTGTGATATCCTCTTGGCACATAGTTGAAGACCATCCAGGTGGAAACTGGTATGCTCTGCCAGGAGCGAGGAGAAGAGTGAGGTAGCTGCGTGGGAGGTGCTCATCTGCATCGGCAAGCAATTTCTTTTATGTGAACTGGAATACTGCCTTATCTGATGTAGCTATCGAACACATCTAAGGATTACGAGGTTAGGAGTGAGGGCAGTAAATGTTTTGGAAGTTTACATGCATGTAATTAAGAAAAGTTGTAACCTATCTACTAAAATGGTTTATAATTGGGTTATAAAGCATCACCGTATAGTCAAAAAGGGCTTAATAAGGTCCTCATCTGGTTTTAAGCCTTAAAAATCTTGTTGTTCTGGAAGAATTTTAACTAAAATTATTTACATATGTTTGAACTAAGAAACTCGTAGGTATTTTTGTTTACATCCCACCTTGTTCCACGGTGGCCAATCTAAAAATTCAAGACCTGGAAAGCAAAACAAGCTCTATTTAAATGTGATATTATGCAGCCTAAACTTGAAAGTTGCTGATTAATAAGACTACTGGATTGTAATATTGATAGTATTAAAAGTAATATTTGATAACAGGCTGGAGAACTACAAACATAGTTTTACCGCAGGTTTGCTCATTTTTAAGAAATAATTCATTTGTGAAAATCATTTACAAGATTTCACTATATGGCGGCTTGGATGATTTATATTATATACAGAATTGCTGGGGATTTTCTGCCTTTACAATTTCATACTTTTCAGTTTAGCGTTTTTCATTGTACCCAACCTTTTGGGGTTTGAAAAGGAGTCGTCGGCCATGAAACATTTGTACTGATTCTGTGGATGTGTTATAGCCGCTTTCAAAATCTGTTCCAAAGTTGGAACTTTTGAATATTTTTTTATGTTTAGACTTCAATGCAGCTGAAGGCATGAATAAGTGAACTGGTTCTAGTTGACCCACAGTCGCTCTAGCTACTTGGTGATCATTTAACAGTGGGATGCTGCAGTTTTATGAGTCTTGACAATATCTACGGTTCTCAAAAATCAAATGTCTCCACACTGGTCCTCTGCAGGGACCTCTTCAATGTATTTTTGTTGACAAATTATCTGGGAACCATTGTCGTGTACTTAGGCTATACATTGGAATACCCCATTCTGTAAACTAACAGCTTCTCTGATATCAGAGTGACGTGGATAAAAGGAGAGGTTACATTTCATCCAGGTAAATCATGGTTCATATTTAAATTACAAAACCTAACTGTCATTTGGTTTTTGGAGGATGAACTATACATTGTGCATTTAATTTATTTAAAAAAAGAAACTCTTCTGTAAGTAAGCGACTCTTACAGAAGTGAGTTTACAGAAATTTAACGTGTTTACAAGTTTTCCATAAATATTATTTACCAACAGAAGGCTACTAAAATTTGTCACTTGGCTCAAACAGCCGCAATTATTGTAAATCACGTGTCAAATAAAAATCTTGATTAAATCTTTATTTAGCTGTGGACAGCTAAATAAATCACACAAGAGGTCAGTATTTTCAACTAGGGGTTTTCTTTAGAAATCCTTATCACAAGCCTAATAAGCAATTAATCAAATTTGTACCAAATGATTAGATTACAAGTATAAAATTGTAGAGGGATCTGACATAATAAATTGAATAGTTCATTCAGAGGCAAGGAAAGCTATTCTTGTCAATTAAATAATTCATTTAGAAGTACAAATAGATTTAAGCACACATGTTGCATGCTTTTGTCAATTTGATTAAACTTCTAAGTAAGCACTCAAGATAAAATGAATGACAAAGTTGGACATCTTTTTTTTTTTTTTTTACTTTTTAGTTATGGCTTCAAGTTTTGCTACATGTCAAATAGCTTTCTAGCATTTGTGAATCACTGCAGTTTTGCCATGATAGAAGCCACTCCTCCCCGGAGGTTGCTACATCTGAGGTCAACTTGGAGCATTTCTGCTTTTGCTTCAGTTTTTTAAAAGGCTCTCTGAAGCCCCAAGTGGAGCTCATCCAAATTTCTGCACTTATTGCTAATGGCAATCACTTAAACAAAAGCTGCAAAATTCTACTGCCAACACCATACTAATGCCAACAAAGCTACAGAAAATACTGTTGATGATTTTGTGCTGAGCATCTTGAACAAATATCACAGTTTGTCCTGATGTAATCCACTTCTTAATCAGAAACAGCACTCTTTTACTCTCATATGGCCTGAAAACCTGGTAAACAAATTTAGCCAACCTGTGTGCAGACACGCTTAATGGCTCTGACAAATTTCTCCCAGAAATGAAGATATGTTGCCGATAGGATTTGGAAACCAGGTGTCTGAATGCCACAAGGCCGCCTGGGCATGATTAAAGCCGGAGTTTTATCTGAAACATTCTTCAAGCGAGATAACGTGTCATGCTACAGGGATTACTGAACCATACTGACTATTGGTTTCTGCTCTATGAATCTGAATGCCTTTTACCTTTCTCCACATCTTTTTCAACTTCAAAAAGGCTAGTACTGTCATGTACATTTTGATTAGACACAAATTAAAAATGTTTAAACAGAATTTCAGTGTGGTCTGCTTGCATATGGTTGTTGTTTTCAGTTGGCCGGCACACATGGACCCCACACATTCCACGGGTTGAAAATGTGATCTGCCTCTGGTTACACTACTTGTATAATCATTGATTCATCACACCATGTGTGTTTACTCAAATTATTTGTGTTGTGATGTCTGGATACTGTTTGGATCATTGGATCATTCTTCACGTCTGATTGAGACCCCAAAAGGTGAGCGTGGAGGTGGGGGGGGGTTGCCCAGAAATTCTGTTGACATTTCTATTGGGACCCACTTATGGATAAAAGCAAACAAAGGCATTAAAAAATAAATTACAGCCCTAATAATTTGACTACCTTTAGTCACTTATGATAAAGTGCAAGGAATAATGATAAAATAAGGATAAGAACTTCTTGATCAGTCTGATGTAATTGCAAATTTAAATCATTTGAGGTGTTTAGTTCTGAGCAACATCGTCTTTATTATGACTATGACTAACTCATTGAAATTATTGCCAGAGACGTCTCAGAGTGTTGCATAGGGCAGTATAACTGTTCCAGCTCATTTTGTGTGTTAATAGCAACAGTTGACAGATGAATCCCCTGGGCTGTCTCTGCCACATGAGACAATCCTCCCCAGCTTCCTGTGATCTGGATTACCCCCTCCAAGAGGATGACGACATGAAAGAATACTATAACACTATTATTGTAAAATAAATTTTAACGTGGAGTTATTGAACTTCACCGCATCAAACGGAACGTTATCTTTTTTTTTTTTTTGCAGCGACAATAACAACATTGATGTTGCATTTCCACTGTTTGAGTGCCTATAGGAAGCATGTTATTACATGTTCTCTTATCTGATTTATAACTCTGATTAATTCAATACAATTTATTGAAACTTCTCAAACCCTGAAGGTGACTCTGTCTCTTTTCTTTTCTCTTTTCTTGAACCACATGAATGGAATAAGACAATAATGTTTGGCTGTTTTTGTAATCGATCCTCATGCTGCAGCTAGATATGACGTGATATGAGATCCTTGATGGCCTGGAATAAAAGCATTTAAAACAAAGGTGTTGGACATAATTTAACAGATTTTTTAAAGTTATAACAGAAAAGCAATTTTTAATACAGCTGTTTGAATAATTCTTATCAGAGGTAAAAATGAATCACCCTTCTTTCTGCTAGCTGTCTAGAAATGTACAGGTTGGATTGTTGGGGCACTGGAAATGTGGCTTTAGTTGTAGGACTTTTAGCTGTAGGAATGGTATCACAGATACTTTGCTGCTTTTCTTTCTTTCTTTCTTTTTTTTTTTTTTTTACAGGCGAAGCTAAAACTATTTCACCTGAGGAATTCTGGGACCATATTTACAGACAAAGAAGTTTTTTTTTATATATCTTAAATTAAAAATGTATGCATTTTTATACAGTTAATTACTGCCCAGAATATCTGTACACTCTAACGATTAATCAATTACTAAATTAGTTAACAATTATTTCAATAATCTATTTATCAGGATTGAGACCATAGCTTTTAAGACCTTGGTCTACATTGATAGTGATCCATGTCCAGCAATAACCACTGCCTCTGCTCTGAATCACACACTGAATTGCTAAAGTAAAGGTAGTTAGTTTATTGCAAAGTTCATCTACGCTCATGGCTTTCAGTCCACCTTGTCTATTTGCAAAGGAAAAGAGAAACACTTAATCAAAAGCGGAATTCCTCCAGTTTACTTTTGCCAAAAATCCTAGGATTACAATCATTCAGTAATGTGATAAAAATGGCTTCTTCCCAGAATCTTTCCTCTCTGGAGAACTATTCCATTCTGTTTGTCGAAGCTGAAATTGTGTGAACCATGCAACCCGGCCACCCAGCTCCAGTGTCCTCGTCTGTCCCTGTCAAGCCTGCCCTCCCCTCTGCTTCCCTCCTGCGGTGCCCTTTCTGAGGGCCAGCTTCCCTGAACCCAAACAACAGCACCATTTGTTCTGCCAGGGCTGGGAATGTACTCAGCCATTTTTCACTGCATCTCTGCCAGCCCTAGTAGATGCCAAACCCGTGGGCCCGAATGTTTCCTCCCCCTCTTTTTTCTGTGTTGTATGTGTTTATCTAAATATTTTTCTGTGGAAAATGTTATTGAGAAATTTAGATTCGGTATTTTCGATTAAAGTTCAGTGTTTTTTTTGTTTTGATAGTACTGTTTTTACTTAAATCGATATTTATGATTTCCTACGCTTGTAGGATTTTGAACCTTATTTATACCAATTAAAAGATCTATAAAGCAGTTAAACTCTTCAACTTGGCGTTCATTTTATAGAGTTGTAGGTTTATGGAAAGTGGGAAAAAAAATATGACATGTTAAATTTTATTGCCTTTTTTGGCAAGTTCTTTAGAGTCTCAGTGTATTTAAAGCATTCAAGAACCTCTAAATGGTTCCAGGGGAAAAATAAGTCACCTTCTATATTTTCGTGTACATTATTCTATACTTTGCCATTGCCAAACTACAACATGTTTTATTATTTCATTTTTTACATTTCTGTTATTTTTAACCTGAGCCAAAAAAACAAGCAATGAATATATTTTCAGCTACTTGCATCAAGACCGCCACTGCTCATTGAAGACAAACAGGCCATGGATGAAATGTAAATGCCTCATTGCCCAGCGGTCCTCTATCACTGTTGAGTGAGAGACGGATGGGTGAGATTATGTAAACACAGGGTTGGGGTCCAAGCTTCTTCTCGCAGTGTGGAACCACCGTGGAGCTCTTCAGACTGCCGTTGAAGGACTTAAAGAAAACAAAAGTCTCTGATGGCGATCACTCAGTCTGAGAGATCCGGTTGTAGCCATTACTTCAAGCAGTCCTTGATGATGAGTCGCTCACTCAGAAAAACAGACATTAGAGTAAATCTCATCCATGCAAAAAAAGTTTTCATGCATTTATCTTGTTAAATTTGAGTTAATTATTTTTGATTTTAATTACTCAAGTTTTCAGAGACTTGTTTTAGTCTATTTTTAGAGATCCACTAGGAAATCAGAGAGGTTTCGTCTAGGATCCCATTATTTTTACTTCAGTGAACACACTATATAGAGCTACCAGGTTGCACTGACATGTCGACTCTTCAGTGTGTGCTTTTTTGAGGCGGTTTCATTCTGGCTGCAAGAAAGAACAACACTTTTAGCAGGTACCAGAAAGGCTGGAGGAAGTACATCTGTTTCATCCTTTGAGTCGTCAACATCTTTTTGGAAATGGACTGGATTTCTAAATGTTAGCAGCTCTGTTAAAGTCTTCAGGAAATCCAGACTTAGTAAAGCTACCATATTTTTCATTAATTACAGAAGCTAAGGCCGGTTTGATATACCAACCCTTAATTTTTTATTTTATTTTAAAATGCTAAATTTTGTTTTGTAAATTTTGTATTATACTGAACATATACTATTGCTGATGTTGGCTTATTTACAACTCAGATACTGGGTTTGACTTTTAAAACCCTGAGCATCTGCTCTTATACTTTCAATATAAATAGTCATGACAGATGGGTAGAAAGAAATGTTTTGAAGGCTGCATTTTTGTCTTTTTGTCTTATTTTCAGACAAATCAGAATCGACCAAATTCAGAGATTGGAAAGTCAATTTTACTGCAAAGTTCTGATTAGAGCATCTGTATTTTTTTTATTGTTATTACTTTTTACAATAAATAAAAATGTCCTAACTCAGACAAGCAAGTTGCGTACTGAGTGTGACAAACGGGACGACAGAGAGTCGGCTTAGGAGGGCTTCCTTGGCTGAGCAGAAAGAATGTAGATCAAGGAGTAATCGGCTCTATCTGCTACATTAGCCATGAATGAGGTGTGAGCACATGAAGGAAGTCTTAGAGGATGCACCCCAGCCTTACAACTCAAAGAAAAGGTTTTAGTACTGCTCTCTTGTTTCCATTAATGATTGAGTTTTTATTTGTTTTGCTTCATTTTTAGCTTTTTAATTTTGCCATGGATCATTTATGACACATAAACAAACGTTTGACCATCAAAACAAGTCTGCCATTAATTTCTTGTGAAGTTTGGCTCATTTTGTGATTATTTTGTTTTAGATCTCTTTGAAACCTTCAAATCAAAATCACATTCAGATGAAGATTCAGTGTGTACCTTTCAGCTCTATAAAGTTTTATATATTTAAATATGAATATATCTTCTAAACAACTTAATTTGATCCTTGCACTCCATCTCTTTCCAATTTTAGAACCAAGAGGCCCTTTTAATAGGGATCTCCCTGCTAACGTGTCCAGACTTGTTGTACACTTTTGCCTATGCCCCCTGTAAATCACAGCCATGTCTTTGAAGGGATATGGTCATCTTTCAAGCAAACCTGGAAATGCAATTCTCTGGGTCTTATTCTTGTCAACAGTTACCATGACAGATATCTTAATATAGTTATGTTCGAGCTGCTTGCGACTTTTTCTGTAGTCGTGATGCCATGTAAACAAGATGAGTGTCCCTGACCCCAGTGCCCCATATTTGTGTCGCTCTTGCATTTATCCAGAACCCCAACAGGACAGGGTATATTTCCCAGTTTTTGCTAACGCTGTTATGACATGCAGCACAGACCAACTTCTACATGTTCATAAGGTATTGAGAACCTAAATGATCTCATCTCCCCCTTTTTTGATTCTTTTTAAGCTTAACATGATTTGTTGAATGAAATTGGCCTGCAGACCTTAAACCAGTATGTTATATTGTTCTTGCGACATTTAGTAATGGTGTTTCCACTTTATCAGTCAATCATTTAATTAATAAATCAATCACGTTTATTTGCATGGCACATTTCAAAATACTTTACATTATGAAAAGCTAAAAATGTTAGAACAAACGGTTAACAATTGAAACATTACATTTTGCCAAGTTCTGTCATTTCACATCTAAATGTTAATAAGTGGTTCATTTAGTAACTCTTAACAGGTGGGTTTTTAGTCTAGATTTAAAGGGAATCGGTGTTTTAGCTGTTTTACACTTTATGTACTCTGCATAATTATTGTTGCTGCAGGTATATCGTTTTTGTGTTTCTGCAAAATGAAGTTTTTCCGCTGAGGTATCTGAAGTTATAATAAAAGAAATAGCTCTGTGTGGCGTCCGTTGATTTGGTCTGCCTTAATATGCACCTAGACATGCTAAGATATTTTGTTCTGCACTGCAATTCAATGTTGGCTGCAGACAGTATTGTGTGGGACTTGGCAGACACCCCCTGAAGCGTCTTTTGAAAAAGGTTACCTTGTTTGCCCCTGAGCTATTTTCGCTCTGCCTTTCTGTCTGGACTTGCCGAACTGTGAAAAAACTCCTCACAAACCTTTCCTCCTCTTCCCCGCCTCCCTCCTCTTCTCTGTCTGCCATGACATCACAAACGTCAGGTATCCAAAGCAGACTGCAGTGCAGTGTTTGCTTGATACAGTTATTAACACACCTGCTTTGGAGCACATTCCTGAAAACACGGTCCAATGGGATGGGCACATTAAGGTAGATTCTGGGATCCCTCAGGAGGTTACATCTGAATCTCAGCGCTTCTTTTCTATGGAAATATCCACCTATTTCACAATCTAGTACCAAATCAAAAGCTGCAGAAAAAGACTTTTATGCAATGCTTTAAATGGTAAGAAAGTATCAGTTTACAAAAGAAACTGTTTTACATGTATTTCTGAAATAAATTATCCTGAAAATCAAATATAACATGTTTTTAAAAATAGAATAGCACAGAAAAGAAAAGAAATGTTAGCAGTTGCAAACTTGGCAAAAAAAGAGAGACTTAAATACCCGTCAGTTCAGAAGTCTTGCTGGTGTCTTGACACATAATTTTTTTGATCATTATATCTCAATCATTTTATTTCTTCAAACTCATGTACAGCTCATATTTCTGTTAACTTTAGCTGTGATAGACTTTAAGTTATTTAAGTCTAGGGTTAGTGTAGGGTAGGTTTAAGCTGAAAATTATTCATATCCTTATTAAAATATTGGTCAACAATTGTAGAATAGGTAATCACCATTCAGCATCAGCGGAAGTAATTTCTTGCTCTGACCCCACAGTGAAAATGAATGTACAGGTGCGGTTCTTGTTTTAATGGTGCCCTGGGTGACTCCTTAGGCCACGCCCTTAACCATTCAAAATGCAGGAACATAAATAAATCCAATAAAATGCTGTGCAGTCCCTCACAACACATGTAAAATACTCAGTGCACACGCACATGCAGTCTGTAGTTTGCCCCAGTGGGAAATGGTTGCTTGAACAAAATATAATTAACAAAAATTTTAATTCTGACAATTTGGAAGATGTCGCTGTCTGCCATAACATCACGTATCTAAAACACTAGATATGTCGCAATGGAATGAATGTAGCCTTATTAACACATCTGGAGCACATTTCTAAAACTTGGGACAGGCATATCAAAGTAGATTACAGGAGCCCGCGGGAGGCTACATCTGAAACTCAGCAGTTCTCATTGAGGCAAATACCGAACTAATTTACGATCTAGTGTCAAATAAAAAGGTACAGAAAAAACTTGTATGCAAAGTTTTGAATATTGAGATGTATTTCTTACACATCACATAGTGAAAATCCTAATTAAATTTTACTATTAAAGAAATGTTGGCAGTTGCCACTATTTCCTTTTTGGTTCCAAATTTTGAAAAAAAAAAAGGACCTTCAGCTTAAACTATGCTATGAAATACTCTCAAATGAGGTTTTAGAAATCTTTTGGCTTCTTGAGAAGTTCTCATTGAACAATCCTTTCCCAGGAGGACATGTCACAGTGTTGAATGGATGCTTGTATAAACATTTATATATGTAAAAGAACAAAACAAAACAAAACAAAAAAAACTCTGGCAACTGTGTTGGAGATGTTGCCATTTCTGCTCCAGTTCTGACCAGTATTTTTCGGCCTTCTTGGCACGTTTTTCACTGGATAACTGTATTCATAGAATCCTTTTTATAGGCCTGCTGTGAATGTGTAAAACAAAGCAGCAGTGAATAACCTCAGTAAAATCTTATCCATTGTATCCAATGTGTTTTGCTTTACTTCGCCACAGTAATGCATCAGTGATGTGTCATGATGCTGTTCCAAGGACACCATCTGACACATCCATAAAATTAGGAAACTCTAACAGTCATTTGAACTTATTACCTCAAGTTAATGTTAAACATGTGGTTGATAAAAGGCCTTAAATTGCTACTCAATTATTTGGCTCAGACTGAATAAAGTAATTGCTGCTGTTAATTATCATGGGTGAAACATTACAGGAAAAGTTGTTTATTTATATGATGACCTCACTTCCAGATATTTTTGAACTGACAGATTGTACATAAAAGTGCAAAGTAGAGTAAAATTATGTATCTTCTCAGCCATTCAACTTCTTTATATTGACCATGTTGAGGAGTGGGCTGAAATACCTGTGGACACGTGAAGAAGTGTTGTCAACAGTTACAGAAATGTTTGATTGCAGTGATCACATCAAAAGGTTGCACAACAAGATATTAAATTACAGGTACCTTTGTTTTTGTTCCAGGAATGTTTTATTAGCCTGCTTTTGAAATGTAGTTCAACAAAATCATGTATGATTTTCATTAGTTAATATTCAGTAAGTTATTTTATTATTACTTCCAGTTTCAAGCCATTCGGTGACTTTTGTGGGCTTTTAATTCATTACAACAATTTTGTCTGTGTGTTTGGCATTTGCCTCTGATGGTCACTCAACCTTTACTCCAAATGTAGTAATTGTCCTGGTAAAGTTTTAAATATGCTTTTGGCAGCACAATGCTCTTGGTGAGCAAAAAAAGTGAGTTTTATTTTTTTTAAAACAAGTTTGAAAACCAGTTGAAAGAATGATTTGGATTGTATCAAATAATGCATAACTTAGCACTGAAATATGGTAATGTTAAGGATTGTTTTTAATGTGCTGTGTGTGCTTTTCCTGGTGTCTGAAGATGAAAAGAAAGAAAAACTTAAAGATGTGCTGGTTTGTAGAGTTGAAACATGTCTTAAAGTTTGGTCGTTACTGCTTGAGTTGGAACAGTCATCCTCAGAGAATCAGCAAAATGTCTAGGGATGTAACTAAGCCCCCTTATTCCTAATGGGAGCTAATGGGGAAGTGGTAATAGTCTCTGATGTGACATGACCAGAATGACCCTCGCTTGCTGGGAGGTGGCTTAGAGTCTACTCTTTGCTGCATTTTTACTTCTTAGTGTTGACGTCCTCTGAGAGAATTGTCTGTCCCACATAGTTGTTTGTCTGTCAGTGAATTAAATAAATTCCCCTTTGATGTCTGATGCTGACCAGCTCTCTAAGGATGTGGGTAGATTTAAAGTACAGGCATTGTCCTTTTCTGATATTTTGTGAAAAGACCCGATGATCCTATTTTCCCACAAATTTGAAGCAAGACAATTAAAGCCTTTTTTGTCCTTCCTGTTTCCTCTAAATGACTACTTAAACGTCTGTTGTGCAGACAGGGGTATCAGCCATTTAAAATTTATATTGTTTCCTTTTTTGTTTGATAATCCTAGCCTGTGGAAACTTGGCATCCGTTTCTCACCTGTGGAGATGAGCTGCCAGTCCCTGACAATAGAGAGGATGGCATTCCACCTCTCACAATTATCGCTGAAATCTGGGATGCTTAGCGGAAAGGTCATGATAATCCCTTGTAATTGAGGCCTTTTGAAGTGATAAATCTGTGTTGAGGGATTTTTATTGTGTGCCTGACATGCACACCAAACAGCTACACTCACACCTCAACTGGAGTCTCTTACCCACAAATTATCCGTCAGAGCCATATATATTTTCAGCATTGTTGTGTCTCTTACGGTTGAATGGTGCAGGTGATAGCCCTGTAGTATTTCCATGCAGACAACACACCCAGAGTCTTAAAAAGGAAAAATGAAAGGTTTCGAAAAACAGCCAGACAATAAATAAGCCACTGTCAGGTTTCAGAACTTCCAGTACCACTATGGTGCCCACTCAACAAAACTTACTATATCCTCATTGATTGGACTTTTTCCATCTCTTTTTGAAAAATATTTACTTTCTTCTGAGAATGGCTCAGCTTAATGACTCATAGCTAATTTGCTGGTAGAATTACAGACGTGTATTCTTTCAAGGCTCTCACCTTTTCCTCTGCTATTAGATACTGTAAATGTTGCACAACAAAATATAATGTTACCGTTAACCGGTAGCTTCTGCTCTTAGAGAGATGTCGTCACCTCAATTAAATACTTCATGGACTCATTTCCCAACCAAAAACATCTCCACTGACATGATGACAGAATCAGTTGCATTTTATTTGGGCGTTCCCCCTTGGTGGATCATCTTCCTCTCTAATTATACATCCTCATCCACAAAAATAAACAAATGAATATCAAGTATAAGTTATGCTTTACTTCCTTTGGTTTTCCATTATTTTTGAGGCTATATAGTTTCGTAGAATAGTCACACCAGGTGTTTTTTCTTTAGAATTGAATCTTTTATTCTCCCACAATGGGAAAATTTGTGTGCAACAGCGACAAAGTGACAACAGCAAACAGACCCAGACAAAGATATATTGCATTTAAAAAAAACAGGGTAAAAAATACAGTTAAATTTCATTGTAAATACTGTATAGTTATAAAAAATACTCCAGTCTGTAGGAATGTGCAACTGAGTTGGTTAAGTAAAAAACTTTACAAAATGTGAGTATTAAAAATATTAACTAAATTAGTTTTTAATATCAATTACATTAATATTTTAATATAATTAAGAATTATTAATATTGTCAATTTATATTAATTAGCAAGTAATAATTAATACTAATCATGAATTAATATAAAGTAATATTAATTAGACCAATGGAATGTAGCAGTGTGTCCTGTGTTCTGCAATATTAAGATGTGTCTTTGCCTCAACATACTTGAGTCAAATAATCAAGTTATTAGCAGGACTCAAGAGGACGTCACAACGTATTCAGGAGGTAATTCAGCCATTTGATTTAGCTGAGTTGGACTAGGGTACATCTAAAAGTTGCAGAACATTGACCCTTAAGGCCTGGATGTGAAGAACCCTGGTCTAAACCTTTGGAGATATTAGCTCAGCAAATGTATTGATAATAAAATGATTTATTTCTGGAATGTATCTGTATCTGTTGTAGTAATAGACAAAGTTGGCAAAACAACCAATGTTTTGTTTGAAATATGACAAATCTTTCCAAGACGCAGCATGTTCTCCCTCCACACAAGAACTCTGTGTTCCTGCCTCCAGATGGTCACTTTAAAGTTACAACTAGTTCACCTTTTTATTTTGGCCATTATTTAGTTTGTAAAAAATGGCCAGTTCAGAATTGCTCTAAGATTCCTTTGCTGCACAACTTGGCAAATTAACCATATGTTGAGTCTTGCTCTCTGTTCCTATCTGCTGTATACAGTAGTTTAGATTTATACTTAATGACACAGAGTCCTGTAGTTATAATCGGACAAGGTTGATTGGTCTACATTGATTGTTCCATTGAATTCAACACAAGACCAACCAACTTCAAGATGTATTAACCTTAAAACATTCAGACTTGTACAATTTATAAAGCCTATTGAAACTGCGTAATTACTGTAACCGCTCCAGAAGAAATTTTTGGGTCTGGCAAAACTAACTTGTCTTCTACAGGTTAGAGTTTTAAACAACTAAAATCATTTTCGCAAATCATATTTAACAGAACCCTGGGGACAGAAATTAATTCGCCCCTGTGATTCTTACACTCGGAGCAATAAAGAGTATTTTCGTCAAGACAAAAGTGACATTTGTGTCCACAAAATTCCAAGGATTTTAGATTAATCATTTACTCTAAACATTTCTCTATTTTCATTGCCCACTGCAGTCATTTGCCTTTTCAGAATCTGCCATCTTAACTTTTGTTCAAACTGCATTGGGCAGCGTCCAGGACGGAAGTGGCTAGTCAACCACTGTCCTCTGTCACATTTTCACACATGGTGAACTCGCAGGTCCTGGCACACATGGGCGGTGGCTGTGCTCAGTGACTCATGTGGCGCCCAGTGTCTGAAACTTTCGTCAAACGTCTGGCACATGGTGCCTGTGTGTCATTGTGGCCTCTGACGCTGGTGGCTCTGAATTACCCAGTAGATGCTGATTGGCTGTGTTGAAGATGAGGCACAGGTACGAGCCAATCAGTGAGCCTCGAGAAGGAAGCAGCAGAGTGTGAGCAACTGCAATACCAAATGGCTCTAACTAACTTGTTAAGATCACCCCTTGCATTGCCGTTCACTTGCGTCATTACTGAGTGGAAATGTCCAAATATTGCCAACTCATTTGAAATAATTATCAGGATGAAAGTTGGATATCGCACATTCTCTGCTCTGTCAACCTTTTTATAACAAATGCTCTGCATGGCAGTCTCTGTAGTCCTTTTAAAGTCTATTTGATGATTTATGAAGGATCTTTATGTGCTCCTGGTAAAATGCTAAGTTGCTCACATGGAGAGTGGAATGGGGATGTTAGGATTAATTTGAAAGTTGTAGGTGTTTCAAGGTAAAAAGAGATTTCTATCTGTTTTTTTTCTGAGAATTTATGTTTGGTGGCTGGTCGAAAACACCTTATTCCATCTGGTGGGAAAAATAGAGTTGAAGCCAAAATGGAGACAATAAGTGCGGAAAAATTAAATATCCACTCTCTGTTTCTTTAGGATTTTATAGTGTTTTTTTCAGTTTGTGTTTTTTTCAGTTTGCTGGAATGGAACATACAGGTGTATGTAAAAAATCCAAAGAAGACTAACATGAGCAGTCAATCAAGCTTTATTTCTTAAACTGTGGTGCACAGTAGAAAGGTCTAACTCAATGTGGTGAAAAGGTAAAAGTCGTTTGACCAATACATTTGAAGCAATAATAATGGGAAACTATTAGGACAGTTGTCAAGCTGTCAGTCAGGGAAGTGCTAGCCCAAGAGGTTTTACAGACCAGCTTAACATGTCAGATATTAGAGTTCATCACAATATTATTAAACGGTCTGAAGAAATCTGGCTTGTTTGGTGAAACCTTTTCTCTTTAAAACGAATAAAGCAACACCACTTAGGTTGGAAAAGTTGCATCTGAGTGAACCACAAAATTTGAAGAACAATGTTTTTGTTTTTACAGTCACAGAACCTGGGCGATTTAAAATCATTGAACTCCTTTCCGGAACAAAGTATTGTAGAGTTAAATATGAAGCCATTTGCCAATTCAAAAGTAATTGCATGTGAACTTTAAAGAACTGAAGTTTGGACGGTTCACAAAGCTACTGATGATCAAATTATTTTGTGTCCAGAGAGATAAAATGGGGTGGGTGGTGTCTATGAATGTCTGTTGTCCATCAGGTTCTCAATTTTTGCTGATATTTGACAGGTGTCTCTGATGTGGCTCTCATAAAGTTTTATAAAAGGGAAAACTTTACTTCACAAGTCTGTGGTGTTTTTGTAATAGATTATCTCGCCAGCATTGTGGCGTGTAAAGATGGGCGTCCTTATTCCTGTTTCCGTTTCCGTTTTTTGTTTTTGGAATGAGGCAGGTCTGGTGATATTAACGCGCCCAGAGCGGGGCCTGATTGCTCAGCTCATCTAATCACTGATACTCATGACAAAAGCGATGCTATGCTTAACGCTGCACAGCATGTCAGCCTAGTGTTGGCTCACTCTTTGGTTTTTCACATACCTCATCGCCGGAATAAGCCGTGGCCAGTGCTTAATCACTGCAAGGGCGGTCTGTTAGGTATGGCCTGCCTCCGTCTTTTCATCTAAATTTAATTACAGACAATCAGTAACAGAATGCTGCAGGTTTTTAAAATGCTTTTCCTTCAGAGATAAATAATAATGTTGCAAATGTAAAAGTGAGCCAGAATCATATTTATTTTTTTCTCTGCAGAAAAATAATTAAGAAATACTCAACAGAGGCTCTTTGCCAGTCTTGTAAGGATGAGGTCATTGTGCTTTGTTAAATAATTTTATTCGGTTCGACCGGCAAGGGCTGTGATGAAGTCTACAGTTGAAACCACATATTTACATATAACTTAAAAAGGGGGTTTTCACTCAATGTCTGACATTAAATCAGACTATGCTTGTCCTCTTTAAGGTTAGTGAGGATTACCAAAATTGTTTATATTTCCCAAATGCCAGAATAACAAGAGGTGCAATGTTTTGACAGATTGTAAATTTAGAAGTGGGCATATAGTATGCAGTAGAATTTTTCTTTCAAATTGACTTAGGTCCCATGTTTTGTTTATCCTTTCACAAACTTCTGAGATTAGTTTGGTACAATAAAAGTGACCCATTTTCTTTCTGCTTTTCTAAATGATTGAGATCAGAGCTTTCTGATAGCCTCTCTAAAACATTGACTTTGTTGTTCCTAACCTACTTTGTAAGTTATTTGGCGGTCCATTTAGTCACTGCCCATTTAAAAGACCCGTTTCTGCAAAACCTTTTACTTCCAGTCTTCTGTCTGAGATGTTAAAATATTTCCACACAATGTCCTTTCCACATCATGCCAATTATTTTGTGAAGGGCACCGGTCCCTCCTGCAGCTAAAAACTCCAACATCATGAACCTGCCACCCCCATACTG
The DNA here is from genome assembly GCF_001444195.1 of Xiphophorus couchianus. Lineage (NCBI taxonomy): Eukaryota > Metazoa > Chordata > Actinopteri > Cyprinodontiformes > Poeciliidae > Xiphophorus > Xiphophorus couchianus. The sequence goes on from NC_040239.1 coordinate 9,064,234, forward strand.
GAATAGTGTTCCCAGGGTACATTTGGAAACTATCTGCTGCGTTTTAGTATTGCTTTTGAAGTAATGGCTTCTTCATGATTTATTTATTTGCGGATAATGACAGCCTTACGTTGTCATTTCTGAGACACTGAACCTGTCTCTTTGCTGAGCAGTAACATACCTGAACCTCTAAAAAATTGGAGGCTGTAAATTTTAGCTATTGAATGTGTACAAAGCCATAACTTCAGTTTTTAGGCTTTCCCAAATCGTTTAAAAGCATTTTAATTTCAGTGTATGTAACCTAAAATTCTATCCCTGAGTGTTTTTAAATCTGGTACGAATAAATGATTTTACCTAATACAGGAAAAGTTTGGTCGCATAGTGAGAAAAAGGAGGCGGTGTGTCTTTAAATACAGTGTATGTAAATATCTAGTTTCAGCTGTATGTGGAATAGTGTTGCTATCACTTAGATCATATTTGTTCTGTGTATGCCGACTGGCTAGATGAGTGATGGAGGTGCTGTGCTGGAGGAAAGGGGATGAACAGCAAGAGAGCAGACAGGGGCGTGGAGGGGGCTCCGCAGCTCACTGACCTTGACAATGGAGCCACAGCCAGTGACTCCGATAGCTCTCTCCAACACCCTCTCCTGCTGTCTCCTCCTGTTCTCCCTTTCTTTATTGTATTTTTTCCTTATACCATCTTTTTTGCTCATGCACTCCTTTTTTTCCGTCTTGTCTTTCCTCTCTTTGCTCACTCGGAGCAAATCTACCCTGCCAGTGGCTACGACGGGCAAAATACACCACTGCCACTTCTCTGCTGCTGCTCACCCCCCACCCCTTACCTCACGTCTGCTCTCTTTCCAGACAAGCGGGTTTAAAAAGTCAACTGCGTATTGAGCCGTCTAGACTGAAGCTGGTCAGCATACCAGCCCTCCCCACCCCCAGCTCCCCTCTCTAACGCCAGACTTGTGAGTTGCTGGCCACAGATGAAAAGTGGACGAGGAGCATGTGTCCTTGCTGAGCTAAAGTACTAAATGGCTCCATGACTGCAATCTGTATGTATATTGACCCCAATCCAAAAGGAAAACATGCAGGTAGAATGTCAAAGTAGTACAGTAGCCAAATTCGAAAAGTGAAACTTAAATCTTTTATTGATTCATTACAAAGAGACATATTTGAAGCATTATTTTTCATGATTTTGACAAGTGTGGCATAGAAATAATGAAAACCCAAAATTCAGTTTCTCAGAAAATGTGAATATTTAATAAAATCAGTAAAACCAATAGTCTTTAAATACAAAATATTAAATTACCCATTCTACCAAGAGTTATTGGTAGCCTCAGGGATAAGCCACCAAAGAATATTGCTAAAGAAATAGGTTGTGCTATAAAGGGCTGTAGACAAGCATAATAATGGAAAGTTAAGTGGAACGAAAAACTGTGCCAGAAAAAACGGTGCACAAACAACAACACAAACTCAAGTGGATCTTCAAGCCTAGCTCATTCAAAAACCAAGTTTGGACTGAGGCTTTATTAAATGCTTAAGGAGGCAGTACACAGCATATCAAGGACATTGGCTACATGTGTCACATTCCTTGTGCAAAGCCACTTCTGAACAAGAAACGATATCAGAATTTTGCATTTCATATGAAAAATTAAGTTGTTGGATTCTGAAGAAACAGCTGAGAGGCTAAGAATCCAAGTTGTTTGAGGTCTAGTGTGAAGTTTCTAGCAGTACCTGGCAAATATCCACACTCCCAAAAGTACCAATACCTGATGTAATGACCAGATATCCTATCGAATTCTCTTGACTGATAAAACCTAGGATGCACTGATGAACTTGAAAGCCGCAGAATGATCGCTTTCACTGATTCAGTTATTTGTGGAAAGGTAGCACCCACACAGTATTAAGTGCATGTATTGAATATACATTTTTAATAGTCTGATATTTTCTGGAAAATTATATTAAACAAATCTAGGGTTAATGTTTCAGCCTGAACAGCTAAATTGTCATCATTTCTTGGTTTAAATACACAAATTAACAAGCTGTGATATGTTATCATAAGATAATTAAGACAATGTAAAACTATTCACAAAACAAAAAGGTGACAATTGTATCATTTCCTAAGCATAAGGAAGTTATAACGAAGTGCTCTTGAGGTTTTGTTACTTATAGATTATAAAGCTGTTATCAAGTTAATAATATATTTTTTGTATTTTCTAATGAAAATCCACATAGTTTGATCTATGATAGGTGGCTTTTGTGAACAAAAATTGTTTTAATACTAAGTTTTAAAATTTTACAGCTCAGAGTGCACCGAAGCTGAACCATGTACACAAAAAAGTAAAATGCACCTCTTTAAAAATGTGATTGTGGAAGGTTTAATATTTTATAATAAAAATATGTAAAAACCCTGATTCTAATTTAATCCTCAAAACAAATAAAAACAAATATTTTTGCACTCATAGGATATATGTGAAGCATCTCCTCCCTGACAGGCTAAAGAAATTCACCAAGGGCCTCTTTTCCTCTTTACAAGGTGTTGGCTTTTTAAGTAAGGGCATTCCTTTCCTCTAGATATGTAAAATACAAGTGCTAGTTCAAGTGTGAACTTCCCATTCTGCTCCTTGTCTTCCTTTTGATGTTCAGTTTTATGAGTAATTTTTAACTTCCTGTTTGGACTTTGGGTGGTTATTATGAATGTGATTTGTGTTATTTTTCAGAACAATACAAGTAATTACTTACAGTAGGAACTGGAACAGCACTTTCATGTTTGAGAAGCTCTCTAAAACTCTAGAACGTGCTCTAAATGAAGCACCTTATCAGACACTGACATGTTTGTAGTCATTATGCACTAGCTGTGGAATATCCGGTACTGTTTGTGAGCGTGTTTGCTGTTGCCAGCTGTCAGTTGATTAGGTGAACTGTATGGCACCCTGAAGTGTGACATTCCATGTAAAGCAGCGCGTGATAGTTTTTTAAGAGGTGTCTCCAGCGATCCTGTGGCCCCACCATGTGCAGTTAGATGACTCTCTTCTGCCTGTTAAAGGCAGCGTTGACAGCTTGGTTTTCCAACAGAACACTTGACTTTAACAATTAAGCTGTTTAAGCGACAGTCTGCCCTTCAGTCTTGGAGCATTGCTCCTCTTTGTGAAGTTGAATAATTTAATAAGGTAACCTAAAACAGTTTGTCTGAGCACTGTCTAACCTTTTTTGGGGGAAGTCCCGAGGGTTAAGTTTGTCAAAGATTCAACAGGTTTAGGGTTTTTTTCACACGTGAGAGTAATTTACCAGAACTGTTACTGTTTTGTTTCAGCACAGCAGTTCATGGTTTATGCATTTTGCATGTTGGAGATTCCAGAGTTCGGCTTAATGGTCATGTCCTCACCATTCTTTAAATGGGGATTATGATGTAAGTGTGCCAACCTAGAATTACTTAAAAAGTTTTTATAGCTCTTTTTTTTTTTTTTTTTTACATTTTGTGACCTTATAATCACATACTTCAATCTATTAAATACTGTATATATACACTTCAATTTTATGTCCAAGACAAAGTAATGCAGCGTTGCATCATCTCAAAATGGGAAAATTATGGCTAACCTGGCTGGCCAGGGAAGGAGAGAATTATTAAAAGAAGCAACCAAGTGGCACGATGTAATTCTGGAAGAGCTGCAGAGATCCACAACTCAGGTGGATGAATCTATTTGTTTGTTTGTGATAGCTGGATGTAGTTTGTTGTCAGAGCAATATGTTTCTCTTATATATTTGATAGATTCCCATTGGTCTAAAGCAGAAATGAACCCAAATTTCAGTTTATCAACATGGAAATTTACAACAAAATGTATAATATATTTGAACTCCTTTTATTTTTGAACTGCAATAATTATGAGGCTAAAATTTAATTTTTACAGTTAAAATGAATGTTGTCAATTGTCCCCATGATGAAACATTTTGGTGGCTGCATTATGCTGTGGGGACGCCTTTCTTCGGGAGGTAAAGTGAAAATGGATTTGATAGAGAGTTGGATCTAAAAACTGGGCAATTTGGTGTAGAAAACTTCATGGAATGGCTTAGATCAGAGCATGTTCATGTTTTAGTTCGATTTTTGCCTGGACTTCGACTGGGCCATTTTTGGAGTGTGTAGCAGGACTTGAGAATCCCTCTTTTGAGATGTTCTTAATCCAACCTGAGTGAGTTTACAAATGAGAATAAATAAAACTGTCGGTCTTAGGAAAGACATTTTTATGTTGATCTGTCATATAAATACCTAATAAATTATGTTGAATTTTGTGGTTGCGACACAGCTAAATGTTAAAAAATTCAAAGGTTATGAAGACGTTTACTAAGCACCTGAAAACACAGAATAGATGACCTGTTTTGTGGGATTTTTTGTGTTTGGCATTTCTGCACATTCTCCCTGAGTCTCCCCCCACACACAGCTGAGAAAAAGAACATTGTGTCTTCAGATGGTTCAGCTTGTAAATATAGATAATAAAAGGTCCTGTGACAGACACTTCCACAGTGCCTATCAACTTCTGTTTTCATGTGTAGTCTGTGATTGATTACGAGAAAGAACTGCATGCTCTTAGTGTCATAAGAGATCTTACAGACCTGTACCAAGTGTTTGCTCCATCCTGGCCTGGGAGGCAAGGGTTGGAAAATCAGTCAAGATGCATAATTACCCTCTTGAGAATGTGTGAGACCTTGGAAGCGCAATATGTGAAGTTACTTAGAATCTCCTGATTTCTTTGAAGTTTTATCTCTCTTACATCTTTGTCTATCCTGCCAGTGCACTCTTCCCGCCCACCTTGATCTCTACTTTCTTTCCTTTTCCCACCCATACAGCCTTTCTCGTCCTGTCATTCCTGGGCCGGTGGTCTGTCCCCGTGGGAGGTTAAGGGGCACTTTGGGTGAGAGGGCAGTTGGCAGGTTGTGTGGGCACTGTGCACGCCTTTTCCCATAGCCGGCGTCAAATGCCGCTGAACCCTGACCCCAGCGGGTCTTCACTCTCAAAATCGACGTGGATCGCAATTCAGCCTGCCAGACCCTATTCAGGACAGGACTTTCCACTGGAGGAGAAAAGCTCGCCCCCACCCCAATTGTGGATACTGGCCTTCCCTTTGTCTGCTGGTCAAGCAGGGTCGGACGACCGGCCGCCACTAGCTAGAACAAGACTTCCGAAAAGCCTATTCAGCATGTGATCTGACCCCCAGGATCCAGTGCTGACTCACATGGATCAAACGCTGGGAATCTCCGGGGGTTCTCTTCCATTGAGGTTTTCATCTATTGAAATGTACTCTTTTCACAACTCAAAATGACAGTTTTTTTCCCCCTCAAGTTGGATACCACAGCACTGGCTTCCAAATTCAGGAATTCTGGAAGAGTTGTGTCTATCTCCTTTCAAAGTTAGGTCATTTCAACTTCATTTTCTTGTTACCAAAGGTTCCTGGAGTTTTGCAGAATTAAGTTAAAGAAGCCAAAATCATGCTGCTTTTATCTCTAAGAGCTGGATCGAAACAAAGTTAATATATGGCAGCCTTGACTTAATAAATACCACAGAAATCTGTGTGAATTTTCTGGTGGCAGTTAATAGGCAGTAGCAAATCCTTCATCGACCAAATGATTCATTTATAAATATTAACATTTTGCTGAAAACAACATTTAATCTCTGCCTTTCATTCTCAGACCATAGAGAACTATACACATGCACATATACAAAGACTGCATCAGTTATTGGACTTTGCTGAAAGTGCTGGAATTTATCATGGGCTGAGGGTTATGAACAAAGGCAGCGGTTTCATTATATCGCTCGGATCACCCATTAGGGCTGTCACGTTTTATTAGAAGTTCAAACATTCGCTGCAGCGTGGGGAAACTTTGAATTTCAATTACCCTCTCCAGCTCGCTTTTTATATTCAAAAAGCTCCTCAGATCTGTAAACTTTAGCAAAAAAAAAAGTTTCAGAAGTTTTTTGCCTTTTTGTCCTGCAGAATTTGTGGAAATAATGGAATTAAGTTGTTCTGACTTCTTGTTAATTCAGTTAAAGATTAAATATTGGTAATGCTATCTTTCCATCTAAGTCAGAAAATGTCAGCTTCCACCACCCAAATCATGATGAACTGTGAGCCAAAATATAAAATCCCAAACTCGATCAACATATCACTGCACAAATTCATTCATTCATTAGTTTGGAGCACAAACAAAAACAGAGCAAAGCATTGAACCTGGGAAGGAAACACATCAGAGAATATACATATTAACAAAGACAAGGAAGCATCTCATTACATCTGTTATGAGCTATGAGGGCTACTTAAAGAGGGCGGCTAAAGAAAATATCCTTATCATAGGATCAGCGTACACAATAGTAATATTGCAAGGGATTCGTCAAAATGCCATAGATTAATATCTTATTTAAAAATCTAATCCATATATATAGAAATGACCTAATATACGAAAGTATTTTACAGAAAACAAGGTCAAAGAGCCCAGAAACGTTGGTTTTAAACTTCTGAGATCCCTATTGTATATTATTAGTATGTGTAATAGCGGGTGGTTTTGTGTGAATGTGTTTACAGAGTCCAACCCAATGCATGGTTAAATCTCTGCAGAAGAGCAGCACTTTGATAGTAGTGCTGCGTGCTGTGTGCTAAAGCAGGAGCCTGCTGCAGCTTTCAAGCTGGTCAACTGTCAGGACTGGAGCGTGAAAAGGGGGGGCCTTGGAGTGAAAGTGGTGGAGGCTGAGGAGGAGGGGTGCCTTGTGACAGACCTCCTGGGTTTTGAGGGCCCTCTGTGTGGGCTGCCACAGCACGGCAGGCTCCTTGAGAAGAAGAGGACAGAAAAGGCGGGCTCAAGTGAAGGTGCCGGCACATTGGCCCCTACAGCAGGGAGCGCGGGCAGAATGCCAGCTCACCCGTTCAAGTCCCATAGACCAGATGTTCCTTGTCATGGAGCTGTTGGCCTTTAATAAATTGAGTTACTTTATGTGTAATATGGCAGGGCGAACATGGGCACCCTGTTTCCGACTGTGCACATGCCGTACTCCCTTAAATCTTTTATTGTAATGGGTCAAATAATGGTGAAGCAGCAATGTCAAGAGACTGAATCTGCTAAGTGTTTTCATCCTAAGTCGGTGAATGGATGAAATCTTTCCCTATTGCCCCCAACTCTCTAAACTACTGTAAAACTTGCATTGCAAAAACACAGAATTATGTCAATCAAGTATTTCCGTCTGGTTTCTTGTGCAAATATCTGAGTACACTTAAAATAAGACAAAATGAAAATAAACACAAAAATGTTTAATTCAGTTCCAAATATTTAGCTGTGCTTAATTTCACATAATACAAAGGTTTTTGTTTGCTACTAGATTAATCAAAACTGCTAATTTAAAAAAAACAGAAATATGCAGAAGAAAAACAGAAAAGTTACCTTACAATAATGTTGGAATCTGTTGAAGTAGATGACAAGTTATTATGCATCACTTGCTACCTTCTTCTATTAAAGTCTAGAATATGCAGAAGCTGAAGTGTTATTTTAGTCAAAATCCTGCATTCTGTTGAAGAGAGGATAATCTATTTTCATGCTCATCTTCTGAACATAATTTTTTTCTTTGCTATGCAAAAGTGGAGAACATCATTGTGGAGAATAAATGCAGTAGCATTGTTCCACTTCGCTTGCTATAGAAAACTGTTGGTGTCTCTTGTGTATCCTTGATTTACAGCACCTTGGAGAACTGATCTGATCTGGCAGTCATCATTTCCATTTTAAGCAAAGTATTCTGCAAGTGAATCACTTTGAACCTGCACCAAGGTGAACCCAAGGGAGAACCCGTGGTCTCACCTGTGTGGAACAGAATAGTAAATCCTAAAGACTCCTCAGATTTTATTTTTTTTTTTTACTGTGACACAGGGACTTGGCTTGCAGGGCAGCCCCAACTCTTCTCACATACTTCCAAGGCCTTCCAAGTTGATTTCCACAGCCAATGAAAAAGAAACTTATGCTCTTCCTCTTGTCATGCTTCTTCATTTACAAATGCATTGCATGTTTTATCGTAGGCCAGGAATCTTGAATTCTGTTTTAGATTCAGCAAGAAGCCACTAAAGGTGAGCTGAAATCTGATAAATATATCTATCCTTAAATTTTTTTCTGTTTACCAGAAACATGTAAAAACATTTTGGATCAACTAAAGACTTTACGCTGACTTGTTGGAGACTTCTTTAAATGGAATAACATTATAATCATGTTACAGAGTTGAAGAGAATGCAAAGACATTTTTTTGTATCACTCACATCACAAGGTGCCATAGGAATCTGTCACATTGTGGGACTGAAAATACATCTCCTGGTCTAAGATAACTGAGGTTCTTTACATTATTGGAGGGCAGATTAATATTTTGCTGAGTATGTGGCTGAGGAAACAATGTGTTGTTGATCTGGTCCAAAGATGGCAAGCTGTCATATTTTTTCTATTTATGCAGAAACAGAAAATCAATTTATCCAGGCTTTTCTGTGTTCAAGACACAGTTTGTAACCCAGTTAACTAATGCCATTAGTCTGGATTTTTGCACATATTTAACTACAAACTAAAATTTTTAACTTGATATTTCTAGTTTGGAAAAATTTATCATTTACTTGACTAAACTTGATTCTCTTTAGTAGCTCATATGGAGCTTGGAAGTACAAGCTGCTGTAAGCCCATACTTTGGAAATATGTAGCAAATGTTTGATTTTAGAGACCTCAGATATTCTGCTTTTGTGAAAACATCTTATTTGCTCACAGGGGCTTCATGCACATTATATAAGAAAATAAAGCTAGTGTTTTCTTCATGTTTGCTCATTTCAAGTACAATTTTTAAGATAAAAAAAAGAATTAGAAAAGTTTTATGTTTTTATGTTTTATGAGAAGATTTTTATGTCGTGATTGATTAATGCTAGCTATGTGATGATAGTAGTTAATCAGAGGTAAGTAAACTAGAGAAAACACCAAAAGGTGGTGCTCTTTCTTTCAGTACCTCCACCAACGGCAACACTTTCACTGAACAGGTGATCATGTCATTATCTATGTTGAGTAAGACCTGTGACAGTAATCCTCTAAGATGCAAAACCTTTGGTCCATAATTGAAGGTGTTACACTCTTGCTTAAATAGGCTTTAGGTTTTACTTACTGGCCAGTAGGTCGTTTCATTTGACACCTCTGTCAGTTTGTGGTGCAGTGTTTGTTTTTTCACGAGCTTCCTAAGTGTTCCTCTCCTGGGGACCTCCAGGCCCTCTGATGTCTTTAAGACTCTTTAGGTTAGCCGGAAAAGCAAACAAAAGAACATTATTATAAGGTGAGGGGATCTCACATTACCCTTCCATTTCAATGTAGCCGCCAGTGTGGGCCACTTTCCAAGTGACTGATATCTTCACAGGGGCCAGCATGTCAGGGGATGGTGTAATTGATTGTCTTGGATATTTGAGTACGCGACTTTCCCTTGTGAAGAGACCCTCTAATGCTTTCTTCCCCAGTCATATAGCTTCCTTGTACTGTGAGCCTTTGACACAATGGTAAAGCTTGGGAAACAAGTGATCACTGGACATAGAGTGGTGTATAAAAAGGTTTTGCCCCCTTCTTAATTTCCTTATTTTTTTTTTTTATGTTTGTCGCACATTAGTATTTCAGAACATCAAATCAGTTTACATATTAGACAAAGACAACACTAGTAAACCCAAAATGTGGTTTTAAATGAACTGCATTTTTAAAGGTGTTTATTGTTGAGGGAGAGGAAAAATACAAGCACACATGGCTCTGTGTGGAAAAAACTGATCACCTCATAAACCCAATAACTGGTTCAGCCAATCTGAACATCAACAACTGCAATCAAGTGTTTGAGATAACTTTCATTGAGTCTTTGCCAGCTGTGGAGGAGTTTTGTCCAACTCATCTTTGCAGCATGTTGTATTAATGTCCTTCAGGATGATTTGGTAGACAGTACAATTTATGGTTCTGTGTTTGCTCAAGTGTGTGGACGTGTTCAAGAGCAAGATGACCATCACCGCATTTTACTGTTTGTATGATATTCTTTTTCTGAAAGCCATGTTACTATTACAACAGTCTGAACAGGACACGTGCCTTCCAAAGAGTTCAACTTTGTCTCTTCGGTCCAAAGAATGTTTTCCCAAAAGACTTGGGGATCATCAAAGTGCGTTCTGGAAAAATTGAGATGTGGATGTAATATTCTTTTTTCTCAACTTTGCCATTTTGCCTAGTCTCTTATGGTGGAGGCATGACCTCTGGCCTTAACTGAGGTCAGTGAGGCCTGTAGTTTTTTGGATCTTGTGGTGGAGTCATTTGTGACCTCTTGAATGAGTCGTTGCAGCTCTCTTGGGTTAATTTGGTTAGCGTGCCACTCCTGGGAGGTTTTACCACTGTGATAAAGACTTTCACCGTGGTTCACTGGAGTCCTAAAGCTTTAGAAATGGTTTTGCAGCCCTTTCCAAATTAATCAATCTCAATTCTTTCTCATTTATTCCTGAATTTCTTTGAATCTCTGCATGGTGTCTAGCTTTAGAGGATCATTTAGTATACTTCACTTTGCCAGGCAAGTTCGGTTTAAGTTACGTCTTGAATGTTTGTCACATTTCTACTTAGTTTTAACTTCTAAATAAGTTTGAAAAAGAAAATTCTTACAACTAAACATTTTCTAAAAATTCTCTTATAATCTTATAATTTGAAAAGAAAGGGATTCTTGATTATGATTCAATTTAGCTCTGGCAGGTTTCCTAGGCTTTTGGAACCTAAGGCGTCTAGCAGAGCTCAACTCAGCAAAACGGCTTTTCCCAAATGAGAAATTAAGAGCTGACAGTAGACGTCATTGAGATCTCTTTCACAATATCTTTCTGCCGTAGGAGTTTGTCCAGCTAATATGCATCTGTTCCATCTGGCTTCACTGTTACACTCTGCAAGAACTGACTCTAGATTTCCCAAGTTTGTGAACATAACACAAAACCACTGAACCATAGTAGGAGCTTTTATGAGTATGAACCTGAACGTGGTATGTTAATGTAATTCTATTGTCTTTGGCCTCTGCCATTACTCTCAAAATTTACTCATCACAAATATCTTTGCAAATCTAACTAGGAAACATACATGGCCCTTCCAGTGTACCAAGGTTATTAGGGTTTTGGCTTCATAAAAAAAAAAGTCGAGTTCAACACAGTTTGCCAGGTTGTCACATTATCTAAAGCCTGTTCATGAAGGTAACAAGTTCTGGATAAAAACTCAGACCTCTCTCTTCCTAGTTACAATCTCCAGCTAATTCATTCATGGTAAATATTAGGTTTTTCCAGACCAAACGGTTCCCCTCTTACTGGGGAAACTCCAAAGGAAGGTTTTCAGGAGTATAGATGATCAAATGTCTGAATTTCCTCAGATGACTCCATTTTAAAAGGAAGCTACAAGATTTTTTGTCTCTAAAGCTGTGACCAACTACCAGTGGAAGGCGGTTGTTTCAGCCATTCCTTCCTTAGTTCTTGATCCATATCTCATAACATGGAAGAAGAAACATAGTTGGACCAGTAAATTAGTTATTTGCTTTTCAACTTAGCTCTGTGGTTACACAGAAAGTAGCATCACACTCATTAGTACAAGACAAGGTCCCATTCCAACTATCCATCTTAAGGTTCATCTTACCACCACACCTGACCAAGAACCCAAGATATTTAAAACCCTCGACTTGAGGGAGACATGTAGCCTAACCACTGAGGTACAGGTTTTGCTAAATGCTGAGATGTATGGTTACATGTTTAGATCTTTGTGAAGTTTTTAGTTTCATACAAATGTGTACATCAAACTTGCAATGTAGCTGTGAATCCTCTGTAGATGTGAATGCAACCATGAGTAAGCTTGTTAGACTTTCTTAGTGCCATATTATTTTATGGAATTGGAGACATGTTGTGTAAATTGCTCTGTGATAATTTAATGCTTGAAGTTGGTTCTGGGATGCTAGGAGAAGCAGGAGTTTGGAACACATTGGAGAGTTTCAGGAAAGTTGTTTTTGTATGTCAGAATCAAGAACAGAGACATATGGGCCCTGCAACACATTCTTGGTCTGAGATTTGTCTATTTTTCCCATGTATATTCATCATCATACATCATCATATAACCTCTAAATCTATAAATGAGCTTCTTGCCTGTTGACTTCTTTTTCTGTCCCCTGTCTCTGGTTGGCTTAGTTAGTCAGATGGCCAGAATAGAGCTCTGTAGAGAACTATTAAAGCCCTTTTAATTCTGCCAGGATATCCTCTTGACTTGGCATGATGCCGACTGCGGCCGTCACATGAAGTAATCTGGCATAAGTAATGGAGCCACTGAAAGCACGTGCCATACATGCCCCTTTGCCATCTTAAGAAGTCTGAGGTATTCCTGCCAGAGTTGGAGCTTAAGCTTAGCTGACTAATCATGCAGTTACTGGGTCACAAACTATCGAACCAAACAATGCATATCTAATGACGAGACATTTTCCACAGACCCATTTTCCACCATGGTCATTTCTGGGTTGACTATTTTAATACACTTGTAAAATTTATGATGACAGTTTTAAATATTTCTTGAAGAAGCTTACAGAGTCTTCAGCCAGGTTTATTTCAGTTGCTGTCCTGCAGATACCCTAAATACATATTTAGGTAACGTGACATACTTTGCCAGGTTGCCTAACACCTCTATTCCATTCTTTGAAGTCAGGTGTTTGTGACACTAACTTGTAGTTTTATCTGGCGTACCATTGTAGATAACTTTTTTCTGCATCGCCAAACTTTACTAGTCTTCTGATGTTAAATAAATTAAGACAGAATTACAATATGTCAAATCTCAAACCTTTTGCCAGTTCTAAACATTTGCTTAATAAAGTAGTTTCCCTTCATACTATGTTCTGTGAGGATTTTCTTGACTTTAATGTATCTAAAATCAATTTGTTACAATCAGAGAGTAGTTTAACGTTTTGGACACTTATATATGAATAAATATCTTTCTTCCATGTGCATTGTAAGGCCCTATATGGACTGTATGACCTAGAAGAAGCTAGATTGGATGACCCAGTGGTCATCCTCGAAGCCATCTGGCAACCCAGGTCTTGTTTGGCTTACCCATCCTGCTGCCTCACGCAATTCCTTAAGCAAGCATAAGTGTGCTTAGGAGGACTTAATCTCAGGGAAACTGGTTTGGGCCATACTTGTTGACTTTCGGAGTGGGTAGACACCGGCTGTTAGGTCACGGGGTTCCTTCAGACACGTAAAAACTGAGACTTGACTTTAACAACGTGTTCTCTCAGTCTGTTGTAGGATTTAAATCTTTGAGTTCTCATTGAAATCCTGCCCTTGCAAAGTCACTCTTGGTCAGCTTAAACTAAGCAAGTAGTTATTTAACACTCCAGCTTCTTGAGTTGTATGGTATCATTAGTTGTGTTCTGTAGAAGGCTGGCAGATACTCCCAAGTATATACAGCCAGCCAATTAGTCAAGCAGGGGAAGTTAGAGAAGCTCCAGCCTGTCTGCACACAGAGGTCACTCTTAGCCGTTTGACTGTCTGTCAGTGCAGAGGCCAGTGTCTTCCAGAAGAGGGCCTTGGCTACAGGCAGATGAGTCAACCAACCAACCAACCAACCAACCAGCCAGCCAGCCAGACAGGCAGCCAGCCACACCGTCTGCAGTCTAGGTCTGGGGCTACAGCCTGGACTAGGGCAGCTCAAGTTACCCAGACAGATTTGTTAACACTGTTTGGGTCCACTCAGCTTTCTAGCCAGGTTTCTGAGCCAAACGCGGCTGAGGTGACTTAATCTGTCATTAAACTCACATTACACCCGAACACAGACTCTGCTCAGGGGGGCAGAGACGGCACTCACTCTCCCACTCGCTGGCACGGCTGGCTGGGTTTAGGCAGACACAAAGAATACATCCCCCTTCCTCCTCCTTCCCATCCTCTTCATGCCACACACCATGGCACAGCTAGACAGCACTGCACAGTCTAGACAAAAGCAATTTCACTTGAAGTTGAAAAGTCATTTGGCTGTGTGATGGGTGTCTGTGTGGATTTCCTGGTCTTTGCTGTATTCTGCTGGTATACATCTGCTTTTCAGAAGAATGTGCTGTCAAAAATGTTTTTGTTTTTTTTCTTCAATTCCAAACGTAATGCCGCTGAACAAAAATCAAATAAAACACAAATTTTATTGCTTGCTTTAAAGGACCAGATTTGAATTCTATTCACTTTCAATTTGTGAAAATGAGAGAAAAAAATTATTTTATGAATCTTAAATAAATTTCAGTTTTAAAGAGTCTTAAATACAGCCAGATATTATGTTAGCAGGTCTTAAAAAATGTAGACGTGTTAATTTGTGGCTTCTTCCATCAATGTTTTTTAGGAATATGCTGGTGTGTTTTTTTCTTTCATAATTTCTTCCTCTGGTATAGGTATTCCACTTTCTATTGTTGAACAAAAGTATCTGCTTGTGACACTTTTGAAAAAGTATTTACTTCTCTCAGAGTTCTGTTTTTTATTTTGTTTTGTTTTTGTTTGTTTTTTTACTTTTTTGTACAAATGAAATATTTCAAATTATCAAACCAATTTTGATATCTGGATAACCTCAGTAAAATTCAAATAATACAGTTTCCAAAAAAACATTTTATTTAAAAAGCAATAAACAAGACAACCTGAAAAACTATGAGAATTGTTTGCTCCCTCGTTAAATTATAAATTTATTATGATTAAGTTTTTTTTTGTTTTGAAAAGATGAGTTCAGCTTCATTAGAGACTCTGTTATTACCAGGTATGTACATTAAAAAATCACTAAAATACAATTCATCTGACATCATGAACTAGGCCACAATATTTTATAAAAGCAGCATATATTATTGGAAAGAGAAATTATGTACAGATGGGGAAAATATGAGGCAGCGGGAGACCTTCTGAGGAATGCCCAGCACACCACAGTTACTCAGAGCGCACTGACAACTCTTACAGGTCATCTTTGTAACATCTTTGTTTATGGTTTAACAATAAATCTTGACTGTTTTGGGGCAAATATTCTGTGAACTGACTAGACAAACTTTGCACCAATCCATTGCCATAAAACTAATATAGCATGTCAGATAAAGAACATCATGAAACCAGTCCTAAATGTTTTTAAGGTAGAATGGTTGTTTGCAGCTGCTTTGCCTTTACAGAACCTGGCTACTTTGGCGTAACCGATAGAACCAAGATTCAGCAATTTATGGTTGTTCTATTCCACTTGGGTTATGCAGCAGAACAATGATCCAAAGCACACCATGAAGCCCACCAATGAATGGTTCAGGGAAAACAATTGAAGTTTTGCAGGGTCCTAGTCAAAATCTGTGGTTAAGATTGTATGGCATAGCCTTAAGCAGAATGTTAATGGCCAAATCAACTTCAGTGTAACTGAATTAAAACAATTCCACAAAGAGACCAGAATTTATCCTCAGCAATGTGAAAGATTCGCAAACACCGCATGGCCTCATCATTTGAAAACAGCTTTATTTGAATTATCTTAAAAATATATTTAAAGGTCTTTCAAGATCTAAAACATTTAGGTGTGATAATAAAAGCAAAAACAAGCACTTTTTCTGAAATAAATGTAATTTTAAGTTGACAAAGTTGTATTTAAGTTGTGTTTTTAAATAATTCTGGTAGATTTTAAATTAAAATTAGAATTATTCTAAAAGTGTCTTGACATTCTTAAATTGATCTTTTTGGGACTATAATCTTTCTAATCTTTTTTATTTTATTTTAATTTCTACTAGCTACTTCTATTTACGACTGCTACATTACTATACAAAACTACTGTATTACCAAAATAGTTCTAAAAATATGCATGAAAAGTTCAACATAGTGCTAAATTATTCAGATTAGTTTTTAGGATTCTCCTCTGATGCAAACATTTTTCTTTGCTCATTTTGTCACCTGTCATCAGGCAAACAGGAGGAGATAGCTTGAGCAAAACCTTCCTTTACTCTCAGCTTGAAAATGTCAAATTCCCTAACAACCTGCAGGACGATCAGTGGAGGTCTAGGACATTGTTTCCCTCTGCCTGAGATTTGTTTTTACCTAACAGCTGGTTCTGCTTCCTCCACAAACCTTCCTGCTCCCCTGCTGTCAAGAGCTGCCAAAAGCCAACATATGAACTTTATAATCAACCGTTACATAGAGCAGTGCCAAGCCAACATGCCAAATATTTTTCACATGAAGCGGCTGCTTTGTTTCATTTAGTCCTCATCTGTTCAACTGTGTTGGTTTTATTTGTTAGTTTACACTGTCGTCAAGACACGTCTGCAGAAATCAAAGCTGATTTTAACTCCAAATCGGCTGAGATGAGGTGACATTGATCTAAACATCTTAGTCTTATTTAAACTTTATTTTACTAAACTTTAGTAAACCGCATATCAGTTTCTACCTCCCAGGGTCCCTGTACAGTCTTCAATAATCTGGAAATTGCTTTTATAATTTTCTGGGGCTGAATAAGGATGACCAAAAAAGATGTGTAAAAAAACAAATAGATTTTTTTATTTATTTATATTTTACATCTGTGTAATTTGTAACAGCATAGCTTCCATTTTTATAAAATTTGTTAAACATTTTGCTGTTCCAAGAACATACAGATTAACGCTTCCGGTGCACTCATTCAAAAATGGGAAAATGGCCATTTTGCAACTTCTCAGATCACAGTATTAAGCTACCCATGGTTCTTAACTTGAATGTGGAAAGACTCCAATCTCATTGTAGTTAGTCTAGGTGCAATAAAATAAAAACATTTCTTTTACTGCACTGCCAAATTGAAAGCATTGTACTCCTTTATTGACTTGCGAAACAGACAAACATTAAAATGGAACAAATTATATTATTTTTGTTTGTGAAAGTCCAGAATATAAAATAAAAACTGCTTGAAAAATGCATGGAGAACACATGGAAAATATTGTTGGAATCTTGTATTGTGTGTTTTTAACCAGATAAAATATTTAAGAAGAAAATTGATGCTGTTCACCGTAAATCCTGTTTCTTATACAACTATTACAGTTTGGAAAAGGGAAAAATATTGATGTTTACAGTATCTATCGGTCCATTAATTTTTTTCTGTCTACCATTCATCCATCTATTTGACCATCCATCTATTCATCCATCTGTTTATCAGTGAGTCAGTGATTTCTTTTATGTATTTATTTTTTTAAAAACAAACAAAAATTCAGAGCTTTGGAAATGCAAGTCTGGAAAAATGTTCAATTTTGACATGAAATATGTGTTTTAACTTAAGTACCTCTGATTCATTTCATTAGAAGATTATTTACATAAATATTACTTTGTCTTTAAAAACATAGTGAAACAATGAGCAATTAATTGTTAATGTCTCTTAATTGCAAAATCAACTTAGGGCTGACACAATCACATTAATTATGATTTGTCAATTATTGAAATAATCAACCAATTTAGTCATCCAATAATTGTTCATTGGCATTTACTAACTCTAAAATAAACCCACTGAAAAAAAACACTCTCAGAGCTGTAATTAAGCCAAAACTGAATGAAAATATATATTTTATATATTAGATGAAAACCCTTCTTTGCATGTAAATATGTTCTACCCACAGCTCCTCAAATTGCATAGTTTTAGCTTCACCTGGTTCAAATTCTGCAAAATTATTAATTGGTTAATTTAAAAAATAGTCTACAAATCAGCCCTGCACTTCATTGGTGTTAAGTGAAGCAGGAAGAGTTGATTTAAGCATTTAACAGTATATGCATTCTTTGCTATCTTATTGTGTTTTTGGCAATTACATGTTCATTTTCTTATTAAGGAAATAAAGAATTTAATTATCTATCTGCATTTTTACATATATTTTATATTGTATTAAATGAGGTTAAGTGGTTAAATGAAAAATCATCATAATAATCGATTACAAACATAATTAACTCCAGCCCTAAAATCAATTATTTGACTTTTTTTTATTTTTTTTAATAAATGCAACAGAACAGTGTAATTTGATCTCCTTGCATTTCTGTCTGCAGATAAAGAAATACTTTGAGCTGGAGCCGCTGGCGAGAGGAAAGCGATGGATCCTGGAGGGCTGCACTGTTGACAACATGGAGTCAATGAAGGAGAGTTTTGGTCAGCTCATCAGCCTGCTGGAGGACAAGGAAACGGAGCCGGCGAGGATATGATGTTAACGCACGTCAGCGGCTGCCAACCGCCACGTCCTGCTGGTGCCCACGTCCACACACCTGAGCAAGCGCAGACACAAACACACAGGAAAACGCAACAGATGTCGGCCACTCTTTGTGATGAATATTGTATGTTGTCCTCCCTCCGCCGCGGTCTCAGTTTTCACATCGGAATAGTGAACCGGGGCATCAGTCGAGCCCCGGCAGACTGACAGAAGAGAGCCACCCTTAGAGCCACCCAGGCTCAGAGAAAAGTCCCTGAAGCCTGCCAACAATGGAAACCTTGTTTACTACTGTTTGTGCCATTGTTATGTGATCAAAGGCATTTAGGACACTTAGAAAGTCTGTAGTCAGCATTAAACACTAACACACACTCTGAAGCACACGCCCACATGCACACAGAGACATGAAACTAAGTGGAGCCCAGATTGATATGTTTAGCATCTCCACTAATTGCTTTGCAAGATGTTTGAGAGCGCACAGTTGATGTTCTTTTCCACTGAGAAGTACTGTATGCTGTAAAGTCTGCTTCTCCCTTTGACTCTTCAACAACACATTGTTGTTGTGTGAACGGAGTGCATAGCCTAAAGCCCTGTGTTCTGTACGGTAGTTACCTGTAATCCGAGTAGTGTATTCTGACTATCTCATGGAGTATTAGGTAGATGCAAACAAACAATTTACAGTGTAACCGCACACAAGTACAAACTACTAACCGAGTGACTGAAAGCAGCGCTGGGAGGAAGTCTGAGGGCTTTTATAAATGTACGATTTAGGTTATATTTTATAGCTTATGTATGTTAATCTCGTAAAGCAGAATTCTGATTTGTTTTTTAAATGTCTGAATGTCTCAAATCAAAGACCAAAAAAAAAAAGAAAGAAAGAAAAAAGTTGATTGACTGACCTGGTTATAGCCACAACGTGGAGCAATGTCATGAATTATGTGTCTTTATAGTGTTGACCAATGTCAGATTTGTTTTTATTTTATTTGTACTGTGTCTTCTTTCCTTTTTCTTTTGGACATAACCTCTCAACACTAGCTGGTGACTGGAGTTTCTCATCATGCCCCAATACAAACTATCAATCAGCTGCAGCAACAGCTGCATCTGACAAGTCCCTGTCCGACACCCTAATGCCTTCCAACTGTCTGGAGACTCCCCTCCTCCCCCCTGACCCCCGTCCGCTGTTTATCGCGCACACACCCCCCACCTCGTCCCGAGCAGCTCTAACCCGACTCTGCTCAACATTCCCGTTGCCTCTCGATGAGCTTTTTTATCTCAGATGTCATTTCAAGTGAACGGCGTATCATTTAGGAAGAGTCGCCTTCATTGTGCCACGAGTGTTGGGTTATCTCCAAGAATAATGATTAAAAAAATCAGCAGGTTGTTTAGTCGTCATGTTTTTTGTTTTTGTTTGTTTTCTGGGTTTTTTTTTTTTTTTTTTTTTTTTTTTTTTAGAATTTTGATTCCTCTTTTGTACCTGAATGGAGAACTGAGTGAAATTGTTTGCTTCAATGCAAATATGAATTTCTTAACCAAGGATTAAACCAGAGTCAGACTTCTCACGTCGTCTGCTCAGAAAAATCACAAATATGGGCATTCAGCTGTGCATCGTGTCCAAGGTTGAAATTAAACTTTTAAAATTGAAAACAAATGTTGCATTTTGAGCTGTTAATGTGGATTAGTAATGTGTTGAGTCTACCATTTACATGTACAGGTATTCCAGAAGAAACACTATAAAATTAATGTCCCTTGTCTTTACAAATATGATCTTTAAGGGTTTAAAGATGATGTCGACCTTTTCCTTCATAAACGTCTTTAGAAGTAGCCTGAATGGAACACCTGGTTACCTGAAAGGGTGTTTTTCTCTCTGTGCCTCTTATTAATTCACCAAACCGTCTTGTGGAAATCCAATACCCTAAACAATAATCAGAAAAGTCCAGATGAATGAGAGGAGTTCAACCCAAAGTTTAAAAGTCAAAAAATGCAGTCAAAGCGGAGCAGCTGAAGAACGAGCAGAAAGTTAACCAAGTGAGGCAAAGATTACCGAGTAAAATGCTTCACAATGATTCAGGCTTGACTGACAGTTCCAGGAGCCTCATGTGCAGCCCGTGTGTACCCATAAAAACATGTTCCTTGCTTTTTGAAACCAAATAACAAGTCAGATTTATTATTAATAATATAACAGTGGAAATATGTGCAGTCCCACGCTGGCTTCAAGTCCTGCCTACCCAGATTTTCCTGGGGTTATTACCCCATGAGTGAGACTTAAAGAGAACACTAGGAAGCTATCAATGACCGGACAGCAATTATTATGCACACCAGAAACACATGATAAATTATTATTACATCTAAGTCCATGAATGGATATTAAAGCATGCACATTGTGGTGCAGGAATTACTTTTGCAACATGACAGCTTTAGCTTTATGAAAGTATATTGTAGACAATATGGTGTGAAGAGCAGGGTTGCTAAGTTACGGAAAATGTCTGGAAAACTTTACAGGGGAAGTTAGCTGGGGAATTAAAAGTAACTTTAGGGTATGTTAGAAAAGCAATGATATCTAAACATAAATAACACCAATGTTATTTTTGCATAAATAAACTATGCCATACATAAAATTGAATTCAATTCATAAATACTTCATTTATTCCAAAGGGATTCATCCAAATATCTTCCAAAGAGTCGTGGATATTGATGCTATGGGAAGGATATCCAGAAGCAGTCAGGCTTGCAGTGAATCTGGAGATGCCTCTGACTGAAGACTGTTTTTGTACGACAGTCTCATGAGTGTCATGACATACCAAGAGCTCGGTTTGTGGCTCAACAGAGATGATATTGCACGGTAACATCTCCTGGACGATACCGTCAGCACTGCTAATCCACCTCATTTGCTTTTGATACTTCTCTTTAACTCTCTGTCTGTCTATATTGCTGATCCGGGCAGAGACATGTAGTCGCAAACATGCGACTACATGTTTCTTTTTGATTTTGGTTCTGCATCCACAAAACCTCTTTTTTATCAACTCCTCTGAGAGATTTGGAGCTGAAGTTAAGGTATTAGTCGAACTTTTTAGATGTTAATTAGCTGCTACCAGTTGTAAAACAAAAAAAACAACAACGGCTTGTTTCCACGATTACACATCACCACAACCATCCGAAAGTTAAAAAGCAGGAGCAAAAATTACATCATCCAAATCCGGAGGAAATAGTTGTCCAAGCGTCTAACGCCTCAACCAAAACCACATGAGGAATGTCTATGAAAAGAATGAATCAGAATTAACACAAAAGGGCCAAAATGCTGCAACTATGAGACGAGTGGCGAAATAGTAGAAAATTATGTTGTTCAAATATATTTAACAAGTAGTATCCAATCTTCCCTAACTTTATGTAATCCATGGGCTCAAATATGTGGCCTGAATTGTCAAAGTTTCTTGAAATCATCATGTGGTGATGAATTACAGTTCATGCAAATGATGCTTCAGTAGCTTTCACCTCATCTAAATGCCATGTTCTCTTACTTTTCTCATCTTGAATAATTGACAAAGGGAAAGAGAAGGTTATAGATTTATTATTACAAGTTTCTATACAAAATGATCAACCTAAAAAATAACGTTTTAATAACAAAAAGTAAGGGTTCGTTGTAGAAATGAGTCTTTTTTAAAAAAAAAAGAAGTTATTTCTTCCTCCTTTTAATAAATGTGCTCACATTTTTTGGTGAGTGATTATGCCACTGCAGGAAAAGGAGAATTTATTTGAATGTTTTTATACATCTGGATATGTTTACAAAAGAATATTTGCTTTTCCTGGATCAGCACAGATTATATCCTGGGTTTCCCATTTACGTGAATTCCTGCCGATATTTCCCCCCGATTTGTGGACCAAGGTGTCCTGTGGAAACCTGAGACGCTGAACGACAATCAGAAAAAAACAGATGAACCAGGGGAGTTCGAGCCAAAGTTCGAAGGTAAAAGCAATCAAAGTGGAGCAGCTGAAGAGAGTTTTGAGTGTAAAGTTAACCGAGTAAGACAGGAGTTCCTGATAAATATACTCGACTCTGTGCTGCGTCTTTGTCCCCCCGCCTCAGCTCCCCCTTTCTTCTCCTTTTGCCCTTCTTCCCTCTCTTTCAAATTAACCGTGTGGCTTTAATACAATGTGTGTCAAGCAGGTTGCCCTGGCGACTCTTTGATCCTGTTTTCCAGTCTCTGCCTGTGGGGCAGACGTGCCTCTCTTCAGTCTGCTGCACATCGGTTCTGGAAGCTGTTGCAGCCCTGAGACAAACCATGGGCTGCTGCGTTCATCTCACCCCAACCAATCTCTTTTTCTTCACTTTCTCTTTTTTTTTTCTTTTTTGGCTTTTGGTTCTCTCCGTTCTTCTGTCTCGCTGCTCTCCCTCAACGTGGGCATCCAGGATGCCCGAGGGAAGGGCAGCAGCCTGGATCTCGGTGAAGCCGCCCTCCCACAACAAGGGAAGAGAAGACGCCTGTGTGTACAACATATTTGTTTATTTGCCTGAAGAACATGCAGCCAGTCCTCTCCTCCCACTCACAGCTCTTACCTGCTCTCCATGTTCTAATTGCTGGTGTCTGGATGTGGTGTTCAGCGATGCCGTCTGGTTGCACACACCCTCAGGAAGACGTTCTGCTGTGTGATGAAGCAGTTTAGATTTTTCTACCGAGTCTAAATACCTGAGATGCGCTGTTTACCGCGCTGGATACAGTATCTAAAGAAACATTCAAGTCTCTACGTGCTCATTTTTACAAATGACGAACATGACTGGTAATTAACAGCTACCTGTAGGGCAGAAGGATACAGAGAACTAATTGTTGGCACCGGTATAAGGGAAGTAAGTGCTCCGAAGGGCCATTAAGAGAACGAGTGAGTCAGAAAACCGCAAAGAAGCAAACAGAACTTGCGTAGCTGAGATCAAACCTCCAAACTGTGTGGTTCTGCCGCCTTCATCGTGGTTTATCATCCGTCTCTCTGGTTTCAAGCTTCACACGTCACTATCTCAGCTTTTTTTCCCTACTGTTTGTACACAGTGTTTGCAGGTCACACACTTAACAACAGCAGGAAGTCAAGTGTGGACCGGATTTTACCCGGGCTGCACTCCGTCTAACGCTTTAGAGAATCCATGGCTTTATGTAGCAGCTGATGATAAGGTGATAGTTTAGTAGGTTCAGGTGGAAATGTTTCCTGTAACAACATTCAGATTTTTTAACTCAACAAAAAGGAATGCTTAGGTAAAGCTAAAAATTTACTTGTGATTCTAGTTGTAATCAAAAATATTTTTTGCTTCTTCTTGTATTAAACATCTTTTTTTTGAGGAATTTAGTGTTGCATTACACATATACGAATATATACCCACAGTTTTGTGACCTGTTTTGACCCGTATTACATGAATCCGGATAAATTGCGAAACCCTTTTGTCTGGCAGAGGTCTCCAGATTTTGACTTAAAATGTTGTGGTGTTCTTTGAAAGCTGTTTTTCCACATATTCATTCTGTGTTTTATACCAAATCCAAATGATCTGTTTATTTATTATGAGCTTAGTCTTTGATTATGTTCACATTGCAGGTAAAGGTGGCCAAAATCCGACTTTTATTGCCCAGATGGTAACAATATCTAAATTTTTGTTGTCTTCTTTTAATGACCCAGGCCATTTTTATGCAGCATCTGGTCCAAAATCTGATGCCTATCTGATGTTTTCTTAATGCTCGGATAGTCACATTGCATTTCATCCAGATTTTATGTCACTGAAGTGAGACAGATGTCCCAATTCTGCACTGGCGAAGACTCAAAGTTGGAATTTCAAATGTAAACCATAGACAAACATCCCAAACACAGTTGATTCAAATTAACTACAATTTAGATTGCAATTTTATAGCGATTTTATTTATGTTTTCAATTGCTATTATCCGTTCTCCTCTTGCACGCTTACAGTTAGCTCAAAATGCTGCAGCAAGATTTTAAAAGGCACAAGTACACAAGAAATCACGACTCCGGTTTTAGTTTTACAAATAAAATACAGTATGGTATGCTTTCAGTTTGTGGAGTTTAACAAACTCCACATGACTGTAATGGAAAAGGATGTTGCTGCTATTTCCTAAGTGTAAATCCTGGTTTAAACTCTTACATTTATTTCCTTGATTGTATATAGGTGCAAGGTAAGATGAGAAGCTATTTTTCTGGAGCCTTTTGAATACACTTTACTTTCACGGCATGTTCTCTTGTCCTGCCCAAGTGAGGATGAAAGAAATGGGTCTCTTTGTCAAGGCACAGTTATACAGCAGGAAAACAGGAAGACACAACTCATAAACGAAAGGTTCCCAGTTTTGTTTTAACAATTAAAGAAGAATTTCTAAGAACAGTTAAGTTACATTTGTTTTATATAAATTATTGCAGTTGGGGGGGAAAAGTGCCACCAACAATTTCCCAAAAATACAATTTCTTTGCTTGGAAATAAAGCAACTTAATTGTAAAGCTGGGTTCAGTTTTTTGGGTTTTTTTTAAGTATAAGATTAAGTTGCTGTAGCAAAAGAGTAATGGTGACTCAATGAGCTAAAAAAAAAGAAAAACAAATGGATTATCCTGGTTTCTCAAAATGAAAGCATTTCTCAGTGAAGAGTAACAGACAAAAACATCTTATAAAACAAAAAAAGGACTAATTTGGAACTAAGTGACATAATTTAGAAAGCAATTATGTGGGATGTTTGATGTTTTAAGATTAGAAGAAGAACCGATGTGTTTCACACACACAATAATGACCTAAGCTGATGCTGTGATGCTTTGTGAAATGCAAACGAGTGACCCAACGGGGAACCCACCTCTGTTTACACGACAAACAAAAAGCAGCCATGTTTTCTTAAACTCTGCAAAGACAGCCCCTCTTCTCTCTGTCTTCTCCCATCCACTGTGTGTCTATTTGTGTGTGTGGTGGCATTTTTCTGCCGATAAGAGCCCATCAGGAGGTGCAGCAGATGCTACCCTGACATCCATCTGGGCCTTGCACCCCTGCGTTGCCTCCCACGGCCGATGCTCCACGAAGGGCGTTTAGTGAGGGTCTGCTCCCAATAGACAAAAAAACAAGAAACCGCTCTGCCCCTGATGCTGAACAGAAAGGAGCTCTGGCGCAGATTTCACTCCCACTAGACACCTGACTACAATCAGACGAGACCTCTGGGTTCTTTTAAGGTGTTTCCTCTTGGTTTCAACACTTTCCTGACTTTAGTTCTTAACAAAAAAGTTTTTTGGAAATCAGCCATCTCCAGCGATTCATATTCCTGTGTTTAGTTTTTGCCCTCATCTAGTTTTACTTATGAAATAACATGCACATGTGAACCTAATCAATGGTACTGGAGCGTAAAACATGTATCACATTCAGATAAAACTGCCACTGTGAAGTGTTTATAGTTTTTACTTCGTAATCAAGAGTAAGGACAAAATGCTTTTCAAACTTTGCTGCAAAATCTCTATTTGGCAGGAAAATGTTCACTTTTTAACTATTTTCTCTTTAACTAATATTCTAAAAATGCATATTGGTGCATAAAGTCTTTTACTATGTTTATTAACATTCAGTATGAATTCAAAGGATAGTGTTAAAGATAAATATGCTTTTAAACAGATTACATTTTCATGCTGAAAATATTAAAAGTCAATTCTCCTGTTATACATATTTAAGGACAATATTGCAATTTGCAATTACTATTGTTCTTCTTGCGGAGACGTCGTCCATCTCTTAAAGAAACTTGAAAGTGTTGCTGCTGTCATTTATTGTGCCAGATGAGATGAGTTAGCAGCTCACTGAAGGTGGGATTTTCTGTCTGTCTTCAATCTATTTTCGTGTTTTCAGACATGCAACAGGAGATAATCCTGTAGGTTTGTGGTTGAAGCTGTAAAACTAATGAACGACTTAGCCCTGATAGCGTCTTTAACAACTTCCAGCCCTGCTAAGCAGTGAGTGCGTGATACACCACCACTATTATTACCTCTAATTTGTGTTTGTTTAAGGGTTTTTTTTTCTTGATGGTATTTTGTGAGTCACTGGATTAGCTTTTTTATTCTTTTGAACTTGACTTTAACCTTTTAATAAAGCATTTAAAACACAACAAAACTCTTCAGCCTTAAGTAAATTATTATTTAAATTATAAGGTGATGCAAAACTAAAACAGCTGCCGTGAGAAGACGCGATTCTAATCTTGGACTTTCATGATTTATCTGAATTGTTCCTTTCTAAGGTGGAAAGATTACACAAAAAAAAGAACATTTCAAAAACAAAATTCTGATGTTTTTGGTGGACGTTTCTTTTTTTTTTTTTTCAAACATCAAAATGATGCACGCAGGCTCAAATTTGTTTATACATTCAATGCCACTAATATTTGGATAAATCTTTCTTAGCAAGTTTCAATGAACTCACTTTTTGTAGCAGCAAACTTCTGGCATAACTCTGAACTTTTCTCCTGAGCAGAAATGCTATAAAATGTTGCCAGTTCCCTTAAACTGGTACGTTTCTGAAAGGAAAAGTTACTATTATTCCAGAAGCTTATTTATATCCTCCCTTATGCTTTATTTATCTAGTTTTGATGAGTATTTGAGATATTTTTTTCTCTTGGAAAACACAACCAATAGGTGAAGAATTGGGCTTCATTCTTTATTATTTATTTCATTTCATGTGAGCTTTACATCGACTCTTCCAATCAATCTGTCTTTGACCGCAAAGCTTTCCTCAAGAAGACATCCAGTTCCTGTCTGTCGAGCTTAAAGATGCTGATTTTGGTGCAGAAGCTTTTTTACTTACCCCACCCTGTCTGTTTAGGTTCATTGACAACAGTTTTTTCAGCATATTTTATTTAACAACATGCTTAAGCCTCGGTGGTCCTGGGATTGTTCTTGACCATCCCAGTCCTAACATTTTATCTGAGGTTGAGCCTGGTGAAGTCTCTGACACAATTGTTCCACTATGACAATGATCTCAAACACTCCTCTGAACTGAATGTTGGATGGATAAATGAGGCGACGCGTCTGGAACAAATCTTTCCAAAGCCTCACCCTGTTGAAAATTAGTGGACTTAATGGTGGCTAAAAGTGAGGTCTACACCAAGTAACCAACCGATTTAAACGAGCACAAACAGTTCTACTTGAAAGAGTAGTCAAACATCCTGCACATGTTGCTAAAGAATCAAACACTTGTGTGAAGTGTGGTGTATGTAAACTGTATCTCTGAGCTTCTTCTCTATTGACAGTGTAGATTAAGGAAAATCTGCAACAAATTAAATTTTTTTACAATTTATTTATTTAAAACAGCAACAGCATGGTAGAGGAAATGTGCATTGTACCAGGTTGTAGCTCTGGTGCTAAATTCCATCTGCAGTCCCCGACCCAGCTTGTCATTTTTTTTATTTTATTTTTTTAAAGAAATGCACACAAACAGTCGGTATGCTATTCAGTAAATTCAAACTTGCAATAGTTTTTAGAAATCAGCACATTTGTTTTATCATTCTAGGTTCAAATTAACTATTAAAATAAAAATGTAATATTTCATTCATACTCAGAACTGTTCGTCAGTTTTGGAGGAAATTATCCAAATGAAATGTGTGAAATTTTCAATCCTGAATGTAATTCAGGTTTCAATTTAATTTTGTTTTTGTTTGGTGAATAATTCATATGAATTAATATTTTCCAGTGGATGAAACAAAACAGAATCCTTTTAGATTAACCATGTAAATTATTTCCATTAATGCTGCCTTTGTAGTGGTTTAAAAAAATTTTAGTTTTAAGAACTAAATCTATGTTTGAGTCCTTACAAAGTCTTATAAGGAGACCAGTTAATGTGCAAGATCTTTAGATCTTTAGACAAAAATAATGGCTTGTTTAGCTAATTAAACTGATTAAATTAATTTCAATAAAAATTTATTTGAACTATATTTATGTAAGACCAGAAGAAAACACGCCGCCTGTCTGAGGCCACCTCAGCGCATCTTGTTTTTCCTGCGTGTTTGAATGCCTCGTCTGTTTTGGTGACTTCCGGCGGTCTCGTCACTCAGATTGTTTGTCCTGGAAACGGGATCTCTGCTTTTCTCTTCCCCTGCAGCTCGACCCGAGTGCTGATGGAGACCCACATCCCAGGTGGCCCACACATCAAAACAAGAGGGGAGCGCGGCTCTTGGTTTTCATGACAAACATCACTCACTTTCTTTGTTGTGTGAGGGATGTGAGTGGGGGGTTGAGGGGAGGTTTATCTCCAGAGGATCTCCCGCCGCCCCCTGTCGCTATCGCCTTCCACCAGCACACCGCCCCATCCATCCCACAGGAGCTGCTAAAAGCAAATGTCAGTCAAGGAGAAGGTGTTGCATTCCTTACAAAGGTCAATTAGTGGTGGCCACTGAAGGATCTGTTGCATACGGGAAGTGTTTGGGATTTTAAGGAGCAGCTTTAATGTTTTAACTGTCACTTTACTTCAACTCATCTCGAATCCCTCAGCATGACACCTCCTTTTGAGCCCACGTTTGCTGCTCTTCTCTTTATGAATACACGAAACACCACAGATTGGCAGCTGACTGTGAATGATTTAAGACAAATCTGGATTTTCAAATTGCTCCATATGAAAGTCATTCCCAGCAGCCACTTGTCCTGCAGCAGCTTCTGGATCCATCAGGTGATCCCTGCTCTGCCTCCTGGTCTGTAAGGAGAATTCAATTTGATTCAAGCGCTGTAGACTCTGTTTTCCCTGCTCCACTGATAACCATCAGACTCTCGGCTCGTTACAAGAGACTCCGTTGTCATAACTCTTTGAGCATGCACAGATGTGACGCCTCGCCACTGCGCCTTGCTCTGTCCCTCTGTGCAGGAAATGGGATGAGCGCGTGAGGAGAGCGTGCCGAAGCTCTCATGTAGAGCAGATGACAGATATAAAGACTTAATGACATGAAGTTTGAGCTGCAAGAATGACGGATTACATAGGTAAAGATGAATGTTAGATGAAAATAAATGAACGTTTTGCTTTAAGGGGATACTTCAGAAATACGTATCTCAGTGGGATTTCTCATGTTCAATGTTGTATCAGGGCAGATTATTTGGTAGCTGAAGCTGAAGCTAACTGTAAATCCAGGAGGGAAGAGCAACTAGTTGCAAGTTGGAAAATAAAGAGATTTGCTATTTGTTGTACAGCAAATTTCTGTAAACAATACCAGATACCAATGAAAGACGAAAAATCCAATCTTATAAATTGAAACATAAAATTAGCATGATCACAAGAATGCATTTCACATCAATCTGTGTGCTTTCGGTTTAAATGAGATACAAGCTATTTGAAGTTACAATAAACAGCATATTAGAACAAGTTTCACTATATTATGTTTTGGTACAGCCATAATTTGTACAAAGCTCTTGGTTGCTCAGAAAACTCTGATTTTCCCAGTTCGAACTCAGGAGGCGTTCATGTTGGTTTTCTGACTGGAAACTGCTAAAATACAACTTCAGAGTGCAAAGAGATGGTAACAATAAAGTGAAACTCTCCATATCAGCAGACACGCTATGTCTGTATGGTTGTATTAAATAATTTCGTATATAAGGGTTTTCCTATAAAGTTCCTTCAGATTATATTTATTTGCAAAGTAGCTCCATTCAAATAAACAGAACTTGATTTCATTGAATTGATAAATCAAGACAAAGTAGTTTCTAACTGGAGGATCTGTGTTTCTCTGCTTTGGGATTCTCCTGGAGGAACTGGCCTCCACTTGGCCTCCACTGGAAGCCCAGACTTCCAGAGAGGGAAGTCTGGGCTTCTGTGTTTGGCCTGTTGCCTCTGAGACCCGACCCCGGATTAAGTGGAAGATAATGGATGGATGGAATCGGAAAGCTGTGTTGTTCATAGATGATCGGACCCCTGATTTATTAGTTGGTATAACTTCCTCTTATTGCAGATAAAGTTGCAAGAGTTGTGGTTTTTAGGGTGTGTTGCGCCATTCAAACACCTCATCTGAACCGTCTCGTTGTGGCTATCCCAGTAGGATTAGTGTTTTTCTGCTAAATCACTAAACAGGTTTTCTTCCAGGATTGTCCTGGATTCAGCTCTGACCAGCCTCATTCCCACAGCATGATTCTGCCACCACTATGTTTCATGATTTATGTTGGTGTGACCAAAACAACTTCTGATTCCCTACATGAATATAGGACTTGTGGCTTTTTTTTTCCAACAATGGCTTTTGTTTTACCTCTCTTCCAAAGGAGCCAGATTTCAGGCATTTACGAATAATAGCTGCCCTATAGGGCTTGACATTTATTAGATTGATTATTGTGATAAATTTCTTATCATGCTAAGAATTCTGATTTATTGTTGTCACTGTAAAACCCAATTAATGTTTAAAAACCCCTAAAACTGCCCATGTTGTTGGGATTGTTATTTTCACCATTTTTTTCTACCATTTATTTAATGAGAAGATTGATAAATATCAATAAATGTGAAAATATGATTAAATGCAGTGTACCATGTGCAACTTAGTGATGGAAATCAAAATCCCTCATGTAAGTAGTGTCCACAAGAAGGAAATGTTTTTCAAGAGCAGCATTTGTGCTTGTTGCACTATGATTCTGGGCCATGCTGTCACAGTCATATAGTTACCTATAAAGAAATAATAAGTACTTCTTATCATCACTTCACAATATTTCCACAAAATATAATAAAACTTTAAGTCTGCATCGCCCACTCCTACTGATCTGTCTTTGTTTTTAGTCTTCAAGTTCATCCCTGACTTATTTGCTGTGTTTCTTGGTCTTCATGATGATGTTTATTCACTTATTGCTGCACTTCCATGTCTTGACTCTGTCGTCTAATTAGGTGACTTTAATTAGGCAAGTGGTTGTAGGGGATTTTATGTAGTTGTTTTGCGGAAAAGTGGACATGGAAGTTTACAAAGATCAACTTTCACTTCAGACCCTGCTACACTGGATTTAAGTCAAATAATGGTAAGAAGAGGACTGACTATGAATCTTTTAACAGAACCTCACTTTTAATAATTCAGAACTATGATATTTGCAAGGTAATTGTATTTGCACAGCACCTTTTAGTAACAGGGTAATTCAAGTGCTTTCCTAGATTAAAAAGAAAACAATAAAAAAGCAGAACATTGAATTGCAGCGGCACAACAGAGGAATGTGATAACAGCTTCAAAAACAGTCTGCACAGTTTATGATGTTCCAGTTTCGTTAATCAAAAGCAGCTCCAAACAAATGGGTTTTTAGTTAGTGTTTCAGCATTTTTACACTTTTCTGGAGGTTTGTTCCAAATTAGAGGAGAAAAACTAGATGCTGCATCTCTGCGTCTGGTTCATTCAGAGCAGAGCTGATTGGTCTGGAAGGCTGAAGCAAAGACAACAGGTCTGATCCTTCGAGAAACAAACAAGCTGTAGCAGGGGAGGCCATTTATCAGCTGATAATTTGTAGTAAACATTTAACAGTTTCCATCGGTGTGACCAACCTTTATATGTTAGGCCCGTTTGGCGTGCAGCATGGCAGCCGGCCAAGCTCTGTAGGTGGATTAGCTCATTGAATCTAAACAGTTTATGAGGAAAGCGGCTCCAGTGACGACACTATGTGGGCAGCTTGCAGCTCTCAAAAACACAAACCTTCCATGTGAAAACAAAAAAAGGGGAAGAAAAAGTGAGTCTCTGGCTTGTGTGGACGCTGCAGTAAACAAGGTCGATTCGCAGAGAGGGAACACCTGTGTTTTACCAAACTTTTTGGCAGGCCAGGAGTCCCCGATAACCGCCGGGGGCCATATTTGGTGGGACTGCATATTTAACGTTGCGCCCACAGCAGTGACAGAACGCTCGCTGACTCACACAGGAAACTGCAGAGTCAGTCACAAATAAGATCAGAGTAAACAATGGGAATAGGAGAAGGTGCTGAGATGATTCAGCTCCGCTCGGCGGCGAGCCATGGATGCAAACACGCGTCAGGCAGCGCGAATGAGATTAGAGCCGCAGCCTGAAATAGTGTTTAAAGTGTTGGGGATTAGGGTTAAATGTCAAAAGGTTGAGTTTAGTTTGGCTTAAAGAGCAAGATTGTTTAGGATTTGGTCATGATGCACCTTTACATCTATAGGTTTTTAAGTTTTTTTCAGAAACAACAGGGAATACAGCTTTTTAAATTACCTCATTAAAAGTGTTCATCTGAAACACATTCAATATGAAGAAAATATGCTAATGTTTATTTAGCATATAGCTTATACTACATCAGTGCCCATTAGCTAGGCGAATCCCAGTGTTGGTTTTTTCTGCTTTGCTTGTTGCTCTGCTAGCTCTGAGGTGCCAGCAGTCGGGTCCAGTATTTGGTGTCATGTGGCAGCATTTCCCATCTGTTTACTCCAGTGCTGAGGACATAGCCTAAACATCCTCTAATAAGATTAACCATCAGCAGAAGGAAGAAATATGCCTGCTCTTTGAACCCTTTCACCAACAACTGTGTGGTCACAGGAATCCCACAGAGCATGGGGTGCTGGTTTTGGTCATTTAAATATATTCAACCACATCATACATTTGATTTTATCCTTGGATCACTTTTGATGAGTTGTTAAAGTGAGTCTAGGTTCAGATTCAAGATGTTAATGGGTATAAATTTAGGAGAGAAGCCTTAATGAGTTGCAACGATGTGGTTTTAGCACGGCAACCACAAGCTACAAATGTAATGCCCTGTCCAAGTTAGTGCATAATTGCTGAAATGATTCATGATTTTAAAATCTTCAGTCTGATACACGTAATTAAAATCCATTGTAAACACCAGGCTGCTCGCTAAGGTGCTGCTCAGCGGGGGGCACAGCTCAATGACCACAACATAATTTAAAGCCATAAAATAAAAAATAATAAGTTATGTAATGTTAGTCACCCACTTCTTTAAAAGTCCACTAATAAGAGTGAGTTTTCAACTGGGATTTTAAAACCTCCACTGAAGTAGCTTACCTAATTTGCAGAAGTAATTTGTGTAGATCTGGGCCACCTCAGAGAAACAATGATCTTCCCTGAGATTCAGCCGGGTTTTCAGAACCGAGAGCCATGGAACGAGAAGCTAAAGCAGATCTGATGAATATACAGGCGTCCGACCGTTAATAGACATGGAGGCAATTAAGAAAAACTTAAATGAACCCTAAACATCTTCTTTTAAGTCACCGGTTAAAACTTGCTTTTATAATAAGTAAATATTTGAATTTATCTTAAATAATTAGCATTTCATTTGTCTTCAATTTTTGTTTTTTAATTGATTTAGCATAGATTTTGTGTTTCTTGTATTATTTATGATGCGGTTTTAGTTGACTTTTTGGAATGCAGAGCATTTTGTAACACATATGCAAATAAATTATTACTATTATTTAACTGAATGTGGAAGCTAGTGCAAGAACTGCAAGAATTATTGTCGCAAGAATTAATTATTACAAAATAATTCACATTATTCAGTTTCTTCTATAGTGGTAAATGGTTAGATAAGCTTGTAAAATAAAATGTAAAATGACTTTTTATGAATGTGCAGCAAAACAGAAGATGTACAAAAACTGAATGAAATGTTCACAAAGCTCCTTTAACCTGCACAGAAAAAAAAGCAAGAGCATCATCTGCTAAACGTTAAAGTGACATTCCCGCATTCTTCACAGTTTGTCTTTCGTGTTGTTGTGTAGAAGACACACCCCCAAACTCCCCCAAACCTCAGCCCCCCCGCCTTCTGAATCAGTCCGGTTCACATACACAAGATTAAGTAGCAAAAGTGACATCCAAGACCAATCGGGCCACCCAAGAGAGCCGCAGCCAGCGGAAAGGCTGTCAGAGCCCCCTTTGGCGGCATTAATCTTCGAGCCTCTCCTGCCCTGCCAACTCACATCTCCTTCAAACGGGACAGAAGTAGAAAAGTGAACTTTTCCCTCCCCAAAGGTTTTTCTCCTCTCCATCAATTAACTCTTTAGGGGACAATTCATCGCCACCCGCCACCTTCAAACGCTGGGCTAAATGAATTGCTTTTCCAGACATTTTTACAAACTTTTCCCTAATTTAGCAGCAAAGACATTAAAGTAGCCATTAGTTTAATACTTAAAGCACCTAAATGCTTCCTCAATGGCACATAAAGCAAGCGTTGAGGTTTAAAAAATGGAATTTAAAGTAATTTATACGCAAGAAAGCCTCTTGTCTTCAGAGGCCTGCAGAGGCATCTGAGTGGCCTGTTCCGACCATTAACGTCAAACTGTGGACCTCAGCATCAGAGAGCCATTAACACAGACTCAGAGGACTTACTTGTAGCATCTTTGATCTCCTCCAGGTGGAGGCTTCTGTTCTGCGTTGGTTTGTGTGTCCAACCTGATAGTTGTGTGAATGGGAAAGCAGGGGAGATGAATACAGCACCCGGTAAATGGCGGAACATGAATGCGTCATGGTGCGGATGCCTTCAGTCCCAGGAGAGGGGCTTCCTAACCCCAACCTTTCTCCTGCCTGAGACCTGAGAGGCAGAGCTGGGTGGGGGCGTTGTACCAGCGAGCGGTGTTCTTTGAAGAGAACAACACTAATATCAGCTGTGTGTGTCAAATTGTTTCGGCCTGTTTTCAGTGAAGCAGTTTTCGTAAATGTTGTCTCAGAATACAAATTGTTCAGAGATCAAGTTTAATAGTGTTTGATCTAATACCTTTTTTTATGTCTTGAAATGATTCATAAAAACACAAAGATGGAGTTTTTTAAATGAAATCCCAAACATAAGCATAAATATCTGCTCAATCTTCTCTCCATGGTGGTTCTTTTAACCTTTTTATTCTTTTCTAATTTAAAATTAATTAAAAATTTGTAATTTAGGTAGCTATTTCCTACTTTACAACAACACACATATATTCTATTGAAATGAAACATTTCAGTAAATTGGAATATGTTGAGGCTCGTTTGAGAAATTAAAGAAACTTTTGATAACATTCTTTAAGTAGGATAATAAACATACTTTTCATTAAGTCCAGAAGACCTGAGTGGTTTGGAAAGTTGTTACAGTAACAGCAGATCGTTAATGTATTTTGGTTCTAAGCTGTTCAGTGATTTATAAACTAACAGAAGTATTTTAAAGTCTGTTCTCTGAGCTACAGGGTGTGTTGTGCTCTATTGTCCTGGTTTTAGTGGGAATGCATGCAGCAGCGTTCTGGATCAGCTGCAGCTGTCTGATAAATTTTTTCTCATGTAATATTCTAATATTACATGTTCTGTCGTCATTGGGTGTCAGCAAAAACATCAAGAGAAATTAAAAAGTTTAAATATTAATATTGAAATTGACATTTTCTTGTTTCCCATGAGGATGGAGTGAAGGGCACAGACTGTTGCATCGTGTTTAGAGTGACTCTCAAAAGTCTACAAATCCATATTAAAAGATCATGGTTTTGTGACAAAAATTGTTTTGTTATGTAAAGTGGCATTTTCCCCACAGAGTTTAACTGAAAAAACACAAATCTGCAACAAGGTGTTCAAGCATTTACTGAATTTCGTACATTTCCATCCTTTAGCTGAATCCACAGTTTGCAGAGAATTTACAGTCAAAATGATCTTATTATTCAAAGGCATCAGTCAGGGTTATAAATTTCAACAGCTTTATTTATGGCGCAGTAATTGCAGTCATCAATAGTTGGATAAAATATGAGGCAATAGTAATGTTACAGAAACCACAAGTTTCTCCAGAGTAATATTAAAAAAAATTGGCCAGGGAAGCCGCCAACAGCAACACTAAAGGATCTGCAAGATTTCCCTGTTGTTTTCCAACTGCGACAACAATCCTCTGCAATTGTCATATTCCTGGTCTAAACTCTAGGGTTGTGACACACAAGATTGTTCTTCCAAAGTCAACATCCAAAACATCCCAAAACTTGAAATAAATTACAATTATTACTACTTTTATGATGGGTGTATCGGGAAAAGTTTTAACTAATAGCCAATTTCGAACCTAAATCTTCAGGGGTCTGCTTTAAGGCTGAAGATGAGGAGGGATTTTATTTTCATCAGCGCAGTGAGCCCAAGCTTAGTCACATAAGAGGAACATCATGAGATGAAAATTGAAATATAAAAAACCAAACCAGAGTTCAGATGTAACTCTGCAGGATCACCTGAAGAAGGCTTTGGAGAGGCAACCATCTTACAGTCAGACAGAATCTGCAGAACGTTTGAGAAGTAGAGGAGTCAAATGAAGGATGGTGACAAAATCCTGCTCTCTGTCCTGGCCAGTGGCAGTAGCACAATTACAGTAGTTACTGACAGACAGACAGACCTTCACTGCTCAACAAAAATATCATCATTAACATTTTGATCCTATAATCAGTTTTAAAATAATGACATAGATACTGAGATTCTGCTAGATTTTTTTAAAAAGCTCCTAGAAGAATAGAATGAGTCCAGCTCCTTTAACTACATTTTATTCTGAAGTTGATTTCATGCGGAGTGTGTTTCAAAATTAGATTACATTTTTGCCAAAATCAGTGTGGAGACTCTAAACAGTTATTGTCATTTTTAGTAGCCTGACTCTGTAGTTGACTATTTGCACACATTTGGTTAACTTTATTTTGGAGACCAATTTGTCATTTTTTGAAACATTTATTTTGTTATTTTTGACATTTCTGAAAATAAAATAAGAATACTTTATGAAAACATCTAGAGTCTGTCTGGCTGGTTAGTGCAAATCCTGGACACACGGTTAAACATCAAGATTTAACGGCAGAATTATGGAAACTCTTCCGTATTTATAATTTTCTAATATAAGCATTTGTTTAATGACCTGAATCATGAAAGTGTGACAAATAAGCATTAAGAGAAGAAATACTTTTTCATAGCACTGTTCATTACCAACTGTTTGTTATGGTTTGCATCCCATCTCTTTATTTGAATTTGTATAAACTACCAAGGAGGATAAGATAAAAATGACTTGCAAGGTAAAGCATCTCTCAAGTCTTTACTGGATCTAGCAAAGACTCAGTGTCTATATCAGCTTTCTTATCAAGCTACTTTTTCTTCTGTTGTCTTTTTTCTCTTTGCATTTTCTACAGAAACGAACTGATCGACTTTCATGGTGACTTTTGCTTTACTTGCTTTGGTCTATATGTTTCTCCGATTTGAGGAGCATTGAGGGAGTTGAGAGTTGACCTCTCAACTTGTGGGATTAAGTTTTACTTTTCTTCTCAGAGTGTGTTCTCGCTGCACAGATTGCTTTTACACCTGTCTGAAAGTCCCGTCATGATCCGCGCTCAGCCAGCTCCAGCCGCGGTCTGGCTTATAAATCATACAGATCACATGTAAAAGACAACATGTAAATGAGGTGTGAGATTTCTCCTGTCATGTCAGAGGTTTCAATACTTCTGTTTCTGCTGTCCCCACCATGACATGCACTTATTCATGTCTTCTTTCTGAAGAATCCGGGCAGGTAGGTTATTCTTTGATCCCAAACAGACAGCAGGATGTTCTGATCGGGACTCCTTGTTCTTCTTTTTGTAGAGGATCTTTTTTTTAAAATCCCTCTGGCTGTATGTTTTGGCTTTTCTTCATGCTGCAGAGTGAGTATTTTAGCCTCCCCTATACTGTGACTTGATAAATATTTTAGGTGTCTACAACAGCACTGTACTGTATATGATGACAATGCAATGCTTCAGGAAAATCCATCAAGGAGGTTCTTTTGCAAAGAAATAAGCAGACAGGAATGTGTTGTAAGGGCCAGATTAAACAAATTAAAGACCAGTGGAGTCAGAAACATCATCACTGTGATGAGAAACTAAAATAAACTCTAAGTTGTAGATTCGTTTTTTCACATAAACCCCTTACACCCTGAGAGGTCTGCTGAAAGAAGCACTTCATCTTATGTTGTAAGCAGCATATTGTTCTGTCTTCAAGGTGACACATTTCTTCTAAAAATAGGAGAAAAAACAAAAGCTTTTAAAATAAAAGTAGAATATTTTCGAAGGACTTGATGTTGCTTTGGAGCGGAATAAAAAAGAAAAGAAAAGAAAAGATTTTCCAAACTGTTTACAAATAGAAATATAAAAAGTATGGCATGCATTTGTATTCAACCCTTCACCTCAGAGCCAAAGCCTTTCTGAATTGACATTCTTTTAGGACAGGTCTTTATACGCTTAAATGTTGAGCTAAAGCAGCGTGGAAACATAAAATAGTTTAAAATAATGCATAAAGGGAGTGTTTTTTTTAATTAATATCGGAATTAGGACATGAAATGAATGTTAACAGGGGTATACATGATTTAAAATCCACCATTTATTGGTTTTGCTTTATTGTTTTTATTTACTTTGCAATGGAATTCATTAGTTGTTTATTGTTATTGTTTTAACTGGCATTTAATTAGAGTAGAACATAAAATGGATAAGGTGGTGGGATAATATAGCTGCTTATTTCTGTCCACTCCTTTTTATAGGAACTGAGTAATGATGGGCAGAGGGATGTCTTGAAGATTTTTTTTATTTATGTTTATTCGTTCTGCTTTGTTGTCTTTTCGTGTGCTTATTTTGTTCTTGTGAAGAGTCAGAAATAAAATGTATATAATTGATATTGAATCTGTCTGCTTGAGAGATTCTGTTTACTAAAATTTTAAGTATCTTAAGACAATATTTGTTGTGAATTGGCATCACAACAAATATCTATTATTCAAACTTTTGTCAGAGTTTGAATAATAGTTAGATTTGGATTTTGACTTGGTAATTCTAACTCATAAATGTGTTTTAGTTCAGCTGGATATTTAGGGTCAAAGGTGAACCTCCAGCCCAGCCACATATTTGTCATCCTCTAAGTGTTCCTCCACGACTCTCCGGTACAGCGCCTCCTGAATTACATCTTTACTTTTTTGCTTCTTAACATTTTCCTTATCAGAGCAAGTTTATTATGTATTACTGGATGATGATTGAACAGCGTGCTGTGAAATGAGAACAGCTTGGGATATCGTTTTATAATCTAACCTAACTCTTTAACCAAATTTTATGTGACAAAATGTAAAAGAATTCGAGTAATATTAATATATTTGCAAGGCACATTAATCAGTGATGAAAAATGATGAGTAAAAAACAATCCATTTTTTAGATCAAATACTTCTGGGTGTCACTTGTCACTAGATTTTATTTAGGAGATCCACAGTTAATATTTATTCTATGATCTCTGCTCTTGAACACAAGTTTTCACAACGTTCTGAAACCCTCAAACATTTGCAAAGAGTGACAGAAAGCTAGCCTATGAAAGTAGGGGTGTGTGTGTGTGTGTGTGTTATTTAGAGTGCTGATAACAACTAAGTTTCTAGGAAACGTTTAGACTCAAACTTTTGACACCAGCAGCTGCTGAGTCGAAGCAGAGTGCCGGGTTTAATGATGCTCTGTACGAGTTCCAGAGGGCTGTTTTTTGTGGCAAAATTGCAGAGTCTCATTTGTTAAAGTAAATAAAAACAATTCAAGATGGATGAGCAAACCTTTTTTTCCAAATATACACCCTTACAACAGAAATTTGTTTGCTAAAAACCATCCCACCCTCAGTTAGTAAAGTTGGGAAGAAAGATGGGAAGCACTGGAAGCAGGACGACCAGTGCCCCATTAAGTTTTTAAGGCCACACATAAAAAGGAGAAAACCTAACAGTACAAGGGCATACATGACCTTATTTTGTTACATTTTTTCTGGTGATCTTTCAGCAAAAGTTAAGTTATTTTATGTATGCTGCCTTTGATTCGGCCAAAACTAAGTCAGTACTGTACTTAGCTTAGTGGCATCTTTTCAGCTGACATTGGTTTCTCTGTCACGCCGCAGTTTGTTGAAGAAAGTCACTGCTCAGCTGCAGGAGGCAGTGAAGAGTTTTCTTATAAAATAATCAGGAGAAACATCGGAGGTCCTGCTTGCAGCATCTGTTCTCAACAAATGCAACAGATTAGTTATTCATTATCAAGTGTGACCACCTGGTCTCAGAAACATGCAGGTTTTTATGAACACCATTCCGAAGTAGAAAGAATTCAACAACAAAATAGATGTTTTTTTGTTTTGTTTTTTACAAGAAAATAATGATCAAGTTGAGCTGCCAATCTTACCAGTTGTACACACCCCTGTGAATTCATGTCTAATTGAAAAATTAAGAAAACAAACCTCAGTTGTTTGTTTAAAATGTAAAGCGTCACATTTTAAAGACCATAGAGGGGAATGTTAGGAACAGACTAGATGAGTAAAACCTTTTGAGGTGGGTGGCCAGGAGAAAAGCTATTCTCTCTGAAAACGATATGTAAGACATTTGTTTTTGGGCTGCATGGTGAAGTTGTTAGCAGTCATAGCAACACCGCTCTGGGTTCAGATTCCAGGTGGAGGCTTTGTTTATTGTGTTTGGATGTTCTTCCTGTGCATGAATGGCTGTCTGTCCTGTGTGCTTCTGGCCCCACTGTTATGAACTGGCAACTCATCCAAGGAGTTCTTTCACCTGTTGTCTGCTGGTTGCTGCAGATAGAAACCAGCCCATTGTAACCGTGCAAGGATTCAGCAGGGGTAGGTTTGCAAAGTTTCATATGCCATAAGACTTCTGGAACTGTGCCCCTTGGACAAATGAGATGAGACTAAGTCTGATAAAACAGAACACAGATCATCGGCGCCAAATGCAAACATTCAGTCATGATGGTGATGGTTTGGGCTTGTTCTGCTCATAGGACCTGGTCACTTTTCAGTCACTGAGTTGAAGATAAGCTCCACTAGTCAAATGTCAAATGGAAGACCATCTGTCCAAAGCTAAAGCTTTAGTGCTAGGTATTTCAGTGGTCCAGTCAAAGTCCAGAAATTCTGTGGAAGGGGATAAGGAGAGCTGTGCATGTAGAACTGTCTGCTAACCTTAATGGACTGATGTTATAAAGAAGTGGGGGAAAATACTCATACACAACAATATAAGAGGCTAACAGGTTCAAGGTTGTTGAACTTTCTGCATTTTTCTCCACAGCACTGCCACAACACAGCAGCCTCACAGCTACTTACACACCGTTTTCACCCCAGATGCCCCTCCCAATGCACCCCAACTCTATTCAAGGAGAGGAAGTAAGCGAAGTTTGAACCAGGAACCTTCCAGTCTGCAGTCACCCAAGCCATTACCACCCCAAAACTTCGCTTAAAGGTATTGTTCTACCGGCTGTTGAATCATTAGGAAGTTTTGAATTTTTCCAAAGTTTGTGACACCTTAAAGGTGACCTACTATGCTTGAGCAGGTTATGATATGTCTATTTGTTAAGCAAAACATGTTCCTTACATTTTTTTTTTTTTTGCACAAAATCATTCTTATATAATTAAATTTCAGTCTGCTCAGTTCTGCCTACGCTCCTGCTGTTGGCCACAC
This sequence comes from Xiphophorus couchianus, assembly GCF_001444195.1. Taxonomy (NCBI): domain Eukaryota; kingdom Metazoa; phylum Chordata; class Actinopteri; order Cyprinodontiformes; family Poeciliidae; genus Xiphophorus; species Xiphophorus couchianus. The sequence goes on from NC_040239.1 coordinate 9,105,733, forward strand.
CCCCTTACTCAACTTTCACACTCGCATGTGAAAATGGCTGCAAACAGATGCACACTTATGCAACCGTACATCTCTGAAAAGCAGACGTAGAGCCTCCTGCACAACCAACAAGAATGCAGCAAGTGGCTTCTGAATGGTAAGTTAACAACAAAACACTTGTCTTTTCCAGCAGGCATTGTACAACGCATGCAGCAATAAAACCAGTCGACCAAACATGCTGGACCTAGTCTTGGGTTGTTAGGTAACGAGCTGGTTGTCCATGGGGTTGCTAGGTCAGGGACTGGACCTCCCTTGGGTTGATAGGTAAATGGTTAGGCTTCGCTGGAGTTGCTTGGGGAGGAGCAGTGCCTGCTGTTTTGTGATGTTACATTCCACAAGTTTTTGAAACGGGACATTTTCCAGACACCAAAAAACAAACAGGTTGGGTGTTTTGTTTTTTTCCAAGGGCTTGGATTGCTTTAGAAGCAGTAGAGATCCAAATAAAAGTATAAAAATGTGCAAAATGTGAATTTTGCGTAACAGGACCCCTTTAATGTTGAACAACTGTCAAAACCTGTTCTCCACCGTTCCATCCCAAAGATCTTCTGATCTCTCAATCCTCTTTAAACTTTTCAGAGGTTAACGATGACCCATAAAAGCCTCACAAACACTGATCTCCTGTTGACAGTAGATGTTTCAAAGATTGCCAGAGACTTTAATCAGCGTAGCAGTGGGTGAAAACAGCTCTTTGGCAGTACATGACAAGCAGTGGTAAGCTCGAGTTGTTTTTTGTGTCTTAATCATATTTGAGCTGTAATATTACGTCACCTCGGGAGTGTTTTAGCAGTTGACGGGCCATTCGGCGGTCTCTGACAACAGCCCATCACCCTTTGCAACATTTTATTATGTCTTCCAGCTGGTGAGGCCAATTTTTACCTAATCCATTAAAGCAGTTAAACTTAAAGACTGCTTTAGTAACTGAAAACACTATAAAACACTGTCATAACGAGCAGGTGCCTGGCTTATTGTTGCTGTTGCATGAATCAAGTATAGAAAAATATTTTGCTAATCTGCTAAGCACATGTGAATTCCTTATGCGGTGTGCAAATACATTAAGAAAGCAGAGAATCCACTTAAATTAACTTTAAATCCTGTTTAGATGTACAGGTTAGCCACCATTCGAGATAAGCATTTCTTTGTTTGCTATAATATGATTCAGCTTAATAAAAAATGCCACTTTAAGTAGTTGAATTAAAAAGTGATATTACAAAAGCAAGTCAAATATGAATCACTTAAAATCTTCCCCCCCAGATGATGTGGCATTTTCCTTGTGGAATTAAACAACAACAAAAAAAAACAAAAAACAAAAAAAAAAACAAATCTTTGAGAAGGAAAATAATATATAAAAACAAGTGCAATGGCCTGGTTGCACAGGTGTACAAAACCCTAAAATAATAGCTTCTTAAATCAATGTTAGCATTCAAAAGTTCTCCAGTGGATTATGTGGGCATTTCATGACCTCTTTATTCTAACCCCATTCATTCAACAGAAAATGATTTTAATAAAATGTTTCAGCCTTCAAAGTGATGGGGAAGGGAGACTTAACAGGGAGACATTGACACCATCAAGTAGGAGAGTAAAACACAGAACGACATTGTAGAAGAAGCTGGTGGGGTTATAAAACAATATACAAATGAAAAGTTAAGTGGAAGGATAAAGTGTGGTTGAAAAAGGTGCAAAGGCATCTGGTGTAATTTGCCACTTTAATATATAAACATCTGTATCAGGTTCAATTTTTGATTGAATTACTAAAATGAATTAATTTTTTGCTAATACGCACTCAGTATTCCACAGTACAAAGCTTTCATACTTAGAGTGGGTAGCCATGGAGATCCACCACAATGGAAAACTACCACACATGTTTGAGGAAAATTTCACTAAATCAACCTCCAGAAGATGCTGACAAGTTTGTCAGCACGCACCCTGTTACTCTTGGAGGAAACATCACAGAACACAAAACACATTTCCCAACGTTCTGCATTGAATGTGATTGTTTTTATTTGTTGCTGCTCTTAGCTCTGCCACATGTGATCTGACACCACTGGTTTCAGGCTCTTATTAGATCCTAGTGGGAGGTAAACAACTGCAAATGGCACATGGTGACGTAAGTGTGTTTTCCAAAGCAACGCTGACACTGATTCTGGAAAGTAGGAAGGCTGAGGAGTGTTTTTTTTTTTTGTTCCAAGTAGCATCTAAAATAATGTCAGACATTTTTATTGTGACAGAGGGAGAGATAAACTGAAACAGAGTACCACAAGAAACTAAACAAGAGCATTTAACTCCAAGAATAAATGCACATTTTGAATGTGATAAGCATCTTTGCATGATCAGTCAGTTTTTCTGTGGATGTGTATTGCTTCTAAGGCTATTAAGCTGTTTGGACTGGGTGTACTGCTCATCACTTGGAGCCAATGTTTACTGTCGGATGGATCAGAGCAGCTTTATCGCCAATGTTTGCGTTGTAATGATGGTTCTGAACAATGCCACTGCGCTGCCATTCTCATTTCACATAATTTACTGCGCTTATAGGCCAAGATGGGTGGAATGCTTTCAACTTTTATGACACAAAGTTGTGCCAAGAGGTTTTTTTTTCTCTTCTCCTTCTTCTCTGAGGGCTTTTCATGGGGAAAAGCAATTCATGCCCTCACTGTTCAGATGGGCCATTACGCTCATATCAGATCGGTGCGTTTGATGTGCTGAGAGATGGAGCAAAATAAATAGCAAGCGCAAGGCTGTGAGAGACTTGCAACGCAGTGCGTTAATTAACGAAGGTCTATACCAATTAGGCTCCCATGATTGGTGTGTGAATGTCAGTGCAGTCACGCAGTTCGGGATTCAGAGCAACACCACTGTTCACTGAGCACAAAGAGCGTAAACAAGAGCTGGCAACGAGTGCGATGCTGAGTGAGCATAGCTGGGCAACGCTGAGAATTTACGGCTTTTCCAACAATTTCAACTTTTACCCCAGCAAATTAATGAAAACATGAAGCAAGAAATAAAACATTTTTATGCTCCACGTCAGGAATGGAAGTCAGAGTGTCATGGAAATGATCTATGTGCAATATAAAACTTGACTGATCTCCTTATCCTCCAGCATGAGTTTGTTTTCTGGAAGTCCTTTATTCTCAACTTGGACATTAAAAGACAATTTAAAAAAAAACCAAACTTTAAAGGGACTTGTATCCTGTACAAATAAACTGAAAAACAAATCTGCAGTTGTGTAAGTCTACAAACATTTAATATTTTTGTTTCAGGATTCAGTCACCAGTTCACATTTGCCATCAATTATAAATGTGATTTATTTAAATACGATTTCAGCTATCCTCTAAGGATGTTGATGTTTTCTATCTAATATGACTTCTAGCTAAAGTTAGATGCTAAAAGGAGCTTAGAGTTTAAAGGTATCAGTCAGGATGTTATGCCACGGCGCTGTGGAAAGTTATAAGAAAACATTTAGGCCCGGTGAAAACTTCAACAAACTTTTATAGTTGCAGTCTGGACAAACCAAGCTAACATTTTGGTGTGTTTGGAACAAAACTACCCTTCTGAAAGAAGACCCTGCCCACAGTTCAAACATAATAGTGATGTGATGCTTTTAATCTTGGCTCTGGTTGAGGAGTGGGTTAGCACAAGGAGTGATAGCATAGCCCATGTCCCACACACAACTGTATGGTTGTCCTCAGAACACCTGCAGCTCAGTCCACCCCTGGTGAACCTCAGAAACACTTAAATGGGCTTTACATCATACTCCTTTCAAGGTTGCAATAATCCCCGTTGCTTCTTCATTTGTTTCTTCCAAACCCTATCCTTCCACACAACTTTCCATTGACTTTCTTGGAAATAGCACTTTGAATTACCAGCCTCTTTTTGCAGTGGTATTTCATGCCTTCTGGAGACTGTCAAGTGACCTCACCACACCAGTTGTAAGATATAAACTATATTATATGTTGACTGCGTTTTGCTTTTCTAACTTGTGTTTTTCATATTATATTTGCTCAAATATTGAATTTGAGTTTATATTAACTGTTTGCATTTTCCTTCTGGCAGAATTGTTCTTTAGTAGAAAATTTTAATTTTATTCTATAACCCAGAGATGATATGAATGAATTATGTTTGACTAAAAGTGGATGACAATCACCAGAAACTCCATCCCAAATAGTTAAACGTTTCCTCAAATTGTAGAATGTTTAGAGCCATACAAAATGCTAATTTACTTAATATTCAGCCTTTCAAAGATTGTTAATCAGTCAAATATCACCTTGTCGAAGGTGATATTTCAGCGTTTTTACCTTGTTTACTTACCTTCCTCTCTGTGTGATTTGAAGTTAACAGGTTTTAGCCAACTGACCGTTTCTGTTGTCAAGCCAAATTATGTTAAATATACAACTTCCCCTGACAAATGAATCAGTACTTGGTAAGATAAAACCAGCCTTTGGATTTTAATTCCTCAAAACATGATAAAGCAGATTCAGGAGCAGGATATGCAGCTTTATGGAGGAAATGGAATATTTGAGCTTTTAAGTTTTAGGAGACAACTTCCAAATTACTCACAACAAACAAGCAGTACATTTCTCTAAAATATATAATAAAAGTTACATTAAAAAGGGAACAAAGAGCTTAAAAATGAAAATTAAAAAAATGAAACTAAAGGTAATTTTAGACCCAGAATAGAAAATCTTGGTTTATTTCGGATCTACAAAACAGCTGAGACACTGAGCTCCTTTAAATCAAGGCTAAAAACCTATCTGTTTAGAGTTACCTTTAATTCATAATACTGGGAACATTAATTAATATATTTGATGATTATGGTGATTGCATTTAAGAAAATGTCACACAATATTGCTTGTTTTATAATTGGTTGTGTTGTTTTTACCATGTGAAGCCCTTTGACTTGCCTCGTAGCTGAAGTGTGCTACATATAAGTCTGACTTGACTTTGAAGGCATAAATGGAGACTATTAATTGTAGGTCTTTTTAGGACATTTTAAGAAACTGAAGAGAACTTGCTTAATCTTCTGTCAATGTAAAGCCATTTATACTTTCATAAAAAAAAAGCATCAAAGGAAATCAAAATTCACCTTTAATTGTGCCTGGGTCTTTAAAAGCCTCCTAGGAGTTAACAGTTTGGGATTGTGCTCAATGGTAACCTCACTGCACAGATGTTGTAAAAAGACTGTTCAAAGCTCCCATTTAAAATTCCTCTCTTGCAGCTCTCCAAACAATGAAACAATCAGGGAAATGGGATAAAAACAATGTCCCCGGCTTTGGCCTCCAGATACATTTATCTGTGTGTTTAAACAGGTTCTCTATGCAGTGAAACGTACCACTCTGTTTCGCTGTTGCGCAACTAGACCAGGAGATCAGACACCTCATTAATCAGCGAGAATGAGTCGGGTAGTCAATTAATGAGGTGAATGTTTGAAGAGTGAAAGCAATAATGGCCCAGTTGTTTAGTTTTCTTATATATAATTATGCATTTATTGACAAGAATGAAACAAGTCCGCAGCAGGACACACGCAGGTCGGGACAGGAAACAGATGAATCCTTCCGTTTACTTTGCGGACCTCCGGGTCCTCTTGTCCCAGGAGAAGTTCGCCCCGTACGATTTCACCCGGGGCTTTGAGGTCCTCTTCTCTGTGACTTCGTAGCTCCAACCTGGCGGGAACAAAAGACAGTAAGTGGCGAGCGGTGAGAACGCCCCTTCCGTTCACTGGACGGGCTCCAGCGCCGATGAGGTGTCCGGCGGACATTTACAGGCCACGTGTCTTCAGAATGTCTCTACTGATTTTCATGGCGCAATAAACAGAAGAAGCCAGTTTTCTTTACTTGGTTTCAACAAGCCTCCCCAGATGGTTTGGTTCTCTGAGTCAGTCAACTTGACCGCTGTTAGACAGAAAACACATCATTCATGTTTAACTGCCTATTCAGCTCAGGTTAAATCATTCCAAACTTTCTCTCTTTTGTGCCTCTGTTTTTCGGAGGCTTTGTTTTTTTTTTTTTTATCCGGATTTAAACAGGTGATGTATTGCAATCGTCTATCTACTCTCCGATGACAGTTGCTGTGTTTACAACAGCGAATCAGCTGAGCAATAAAGAGCCCATATTATGCTCATTTACACATATGAGTTCACATATTTGCGCCCCTAAAATTTCTCCCCAGTTTGTCATGTTCCAACCGCAAACTTTGTGATTTTATGTGATAGAACACGATGGTACATCTTTGTGAAATAAAAATACATATTTTTTTCTTTTTTCTTTTATTTCCTACACATGAACATCTGAAAAGTGTAACATTTCAGTCCCTTGGAGTAAAATCTTTATAGAGCCACTTTTCACTGCAGGTCTTTTAAAATGTGTCTTTAACGACTTTATTTCGTAGCCAGTTCCTGCTTGAAAAAGCTGGAGCTCAGCAACATTTACTGAAGAACGTCTGAGAACAGTTTTTTAATCTCGCCACAGATTCTCACCTAAATATTGATGTTGCCTCTGAATAGATCGTTGCCTCACATGACTATTGTTTGATTTAAATCATTTTACTGTTGCTCTGCTTGTATATTTAGAGTCATTGTGCTGCAGGGTGGCAAACTTCCAAACATATCTAAAGTGTCTTGCAGCTATTAACAGGTTTTCTTGCACTATAAATAGATATGCCTACCTTCCCCGCAGCATGATGGAGCCACCACCATGTATGAAAGTGCAAATGACATCTTGAGGTGGTTTTTAGCCATGTGCTGCATTATTTTATGTGGGGCAAGTTTCATTTTGGTCTGATTAGGCCTGCAGTCCTTTTATTTCCTAGGGCTAACTAGATCTCACACGACTTTCATTCATCATTATTCCTTTAATCACTCTTCCATAAATGCTACTTTTGTGGAAAGCAGAGTAATAGTGATCACCAGATTCTTCCACCCGAGCGGTGGATCTTGGAAGCTCCTCCACAGTAACCAGAGGCAGGAGATGTGACTGAGATGAGATGTGTAGTAATGAAGTAATGAAGTTCCCTCATTACTAATGAGGTGTGTGAATTTAGATGTGTGAATTTGGTTCATTCACACATCTAAAGCATATAGGGGTTCAATTAATATGCACTGCACACTTTTCACATTTTCAGTTCAAATTTTTGAAAATCACACGTCAGTAGTTCTCAATGCAGAATGTTTAGCTTTTTGAAAATGTTAAAGGCTTGAGGTAAGTGAATACTTTTGCAGATCACAGCACACAGAATAAAGGATTTGACCTGCGCAGCTGTGAAGTGGGAAAGTATTTAAAAACGTAAATATACTTGTGAAGCATAAAACCTATTTAAATTTGGCTCATTCACACATCTAAAGTTGTCAATAAATTCTGTAAAGTGCCATCAGGTAACACTGAAACCAGAATTTTATTTCAGTGAAGTTAAAAAATAATAACTAGGGAAAATACAAAAAAAATAAAATGTAGCTGGTCATGATCATTACAATTACTTAACAGAATCCTCTATAAACCAAAATAATAAATAAAAAGTTTATACTGAAGCATAATATACACAGTCAGTTTAACCAAATGTCTTACATACTTCACAGCCTTTATTGTTCTGTTTTCTGTCACTTTTATGGATCTTACCATTTTTCTCAGCAAAAGCAATGGCGTCTTCCTTTGAGGAGAACGAGAGCACCATGTTGGACAAAGGATCGGCCCTTAAACACAGAGGAAAGAAAACATCCCAGGAGAGAGACGTCATAGGACACAATTAAAATGATTGTGATCCCACTTAGCAATGATCCAGATTCACTCAAAGTGATGGACTTACGTTGAGGCCCAGCCCATCAGTGGGTTCTCCCACCGCTCTCTGGTGTCAAAGTCCATCTTCCACTTCTTGGTGCTGTTGATGCCAGACTGCATGGCTGTTTTGGCGGGGACAAAGATGTGAACCTTGCGGGTTTTGATGTGCTCCTCCGGGACCCCCGTCAGAGTCGTGATGTCCTAAGGGAAAAGGAAGAAAAGAAAAACAACAGACGGTGACGAAAAGCAAGCTTTCGACAGGAAACGAAAAGTGAGGGTCATTTTTAGTGGCTGGTGGAAAACATAACCATACATTATAAAAATGCACAGACTTCGGCTATTTTTGACTGAGCTTAAAAGAAACAGCTGAACCTTCTTAAACAGAGAAATATGATTATGACCGAATAAAAAGCTCTCTTTTGGCAATGATTCCTGTCAGTTCATGATGACGTTTTAGCAGTCAGGTTCTCCGTGTTGGGCGTTTTACATTCACAGTTTGGCTCCCTTGGCAGAACACGGACTTCCATATAAAATTTGACAGAAAGACTTCCCAGAGATTTTATGGAAGGGACAATGAGCTGATTTGTGGGTCAAAACATGACCAGTGAGAAAAACAACAGCTAAGTTATGTTTCATAAATCTAACTGAAATCAAAATTCCTACTATTTAAAAAAATATATATTATTTATACAAAACAGATGAGTCAATTTGTCCCAATGATCCAACTTGAAGTTACAGATCCTCCACATCATATTAGATTAATTATTAATAGATTTTTGGGGGGAAAAAAGAAAAGGAAAAACAGAAGTTGGAAAAATGGGTTGATACTGAGCAGTCACAGAAAGGTTTTGTTGCCATAGTTACAGACATTTAGTCTTTCCTGAAAAGCATCGATGATGGCGCCAAAAATGTGAATCCAACTGCTCCACGAGGTCATCTGGAGGCAATCCCAAACTTCAGGCCCAGAAAAAAAAACTTGTTTTGACTTCAGGAAAATGTTGGTTGGCAGCCGAAATGGAAATATGCAATCAACTGTTTCATGTTTTTCTTGTCCATCATCAGACTGGAGAGAATTATTTCCACTTTAAATAACAGGGACGCTGAAGAACAGTAAATTGTTATAAATCTGAGGAGTGAACATTTTTATAGGCGCCATAAAGCAAATGAAATGTTTTGGTTGTGTTTTTATCGTTTCATTGATATGATGGATTTTTTTTTTTTTGACATTCCTCATTTTGAATCTGCCCCTTTTGTGTGTTTTGACCTGCCAGGATTTTAACTTTGGTTTCTTTTTATTTCTTGATCTGGGTAGTTCATTAGAAGCAGAAAAATAGAAACGTATTGTTGTGTCAGCCAATAGTTTTACTGCTTATGCCAAGTTGTCCTCAACCACAAAATTTTCAGCTCATGGATTTCACTTAGTATAATTCAACAGTTACAGTAGCAAAATTTTCTTGGGTTAAAACTGTATGTGAATTATTTGAAATTAATTTTTCTAAGTGGTCAAAAACATATTTAAAACTAAGCTTACAAATGACCTTTGGTTAGCTTTTTGATTTTGTGTAAATTTGTGTATTTTAGAATTTAATAAAAGTAGTATTTTGCAAAATTACAATACTATATAACAGACAAATAACAGATTAGATGGTTATTGTCTATGGGGAACATCTTACCAGTTACTGTTCTAAGGTCTTGTGCAGAAATATCACTTTATTCTCCTAAAACACTACCTCAATACTGCTGGACACGCCAGCTTAAAGCAATGGAAACTGTGCACTGAGATGTGTATATGTGTCTAAGTACAATTAAGTTATTATTCCTAACCCTAGCGGTTTTAGGTCTAAAGTGGACTTTTAATTTTACCAAATAGATTTCTGATGCAGATCAAAGTTGAACTCTGGTTCGCCTAAAATCTTAGGTCTTGGTTCGGTTGAAGTGAACTCTGAAACAGTTTGAATGCCTATGTGGATGCAAGCAGATATCAGACTACAGAGCATTCTGGGTAAATACAACCAAAACAAACACACAAGTTTAGCACTAGCTAAGAATGGTTCATGGTTGTTCACCAAAGACAAAAAGAAATCCTACAGCCACTAAAACCTGACGGAACTCCATTTTTGTTTATATTTCGTCAAGAAAGAAGTTGCGGTCATGCCTTCTTTATTCCTTCAATGGTTGCTGGTGGAGCACCATTGGGGAGGTGCTTGGGGAGGTCGACAAGTTGTTCAAATGGTTTGGTTTGCTTTCATACAGTGCAGTGTGAAAGTGAACCGCTCCAGCTGAAAATGGAACAAATGTTCCAATTTTGGTACTCAATCAAACCAAATGAACAATCAGGGACAAAAACATCCCCAAACATCTTTAAAATGAAGTTTACAGTGGAGGGCTCTCCTGAGAGGGGATAGGTAGCTTAAACAGAACTAAATACAAAACATGTACAAACTTAAATATTGGAGAATATTACAAAGGAAAAGCAGAAGTTACATTTACATTATAATTAATTTCAACTTTTGCATTTAAGCAGCCACAGCCTAACATACCAGATGTTTATCACCAGGCTGAAAGAAAGTAGGCCAGTGTGACAATTGGAGTAGGTGGGACCTGGGAGCCCCTTCAGGCTCCTATCAAAGATCTGGTCCAATTCTTCAGGGAATTAGCAAACAAGCACTGGGAAGTCGGCGACAAAACACAGACGAACCTCCCAGCACGCCGGCAGCAGCCACCCAAAGACTGAGGCCTTTCCAGGAGGTTCTCCTTTCAATGCAAGAATTTTACACATTTCAATGGCCATTACAACTTCAAAGAATCTAATTTTCATCATTGTCTGTCATCTGCCAGTTGATTTGTAGAGAGGGGGTCATTTTCCATGAACTCCACACAAAAGCCCGCCTTTCTTCTTGCCAAGGAGCCTCCGATGGCATCTAAGCCCAGTAAATTACAGGTCTAACTGCGAAACTACAGCTTGTTTTAGTGAAACACCTTTTTGCTGTGCTTAGAGGCAAGTACAGCCTGAATATAATCATAAACAAGATCTGCACATTGAAAAGATTGTTAAAATGAAAAGAAAAGGACAGACAAAAGGAGGAGGGATGGGGGGGGGGCTGGACTTCACAAGTGCTTGGTAATTATTTCCGGCTGCCCTATCTACTTAACCTTAACAATTCCTTCTTGTCACAAAGAGGAGGAAAACATGTTCTCCTCACCCAGAGAGGGTAATGGTTCATGACACAATAACACACAACATAGTGTTGCATAGCAGCAAAAATGATGTTTTTTCACCAGCTTGGTGATCGGAAATGTGTCTTGAATTTAGTTTTTATTTTCAAGGGTGTTCAAAGATCTGCATTCCCATAAATGGGAGAATAGAAACCTTTTGAAAGTCTTGGAGTGGAGTCACAAACCGAAAACTTACCCTTCCTTACATTTAAACATGAAATAAATCATATCTGCAACCAGAAACTTTCTTTTTGGCGACTTAGTTCTGGTGGCTGGATGCAGGAAAATCTTTCTTTGAGCCACACTAGAAATGATGCCTCTGGGATTAGCAGGTCAGACTATGGTTCCGCGTATGTAGTTACATAAACCATAACTGACACATGGGGCCCATGCATGGTACACTGGTGTGGTAATTTGTCCAGATGTAGCAGACCTTAAATCATATCGTAGGGAGTGGATCTGCACATAAACAGAGCCAAAACAAGAACTCTGCCAAATCATTGAAAACCTTCTGCTCATTATCCGGCTTTGCATGTAGAAATACAAGTCTAGACCTCTATGATACTCTTCTTGCATTACACCCGAGAGGTAGGAGGGTTATCGGCATAACAGGCTCACCCACAATGCCCGGATTCACAAAGGAGGGGGGGATGATTGTGCCTGGAATGTGGTGTGTTCCCAGGAGGACTAGAAAGGGTCGTCACAAAAGGAAAACCCACACGGTGGGCACTTTTTTTTCTGCCATGTACAGGAAGCAAAATGAGAACTATCAAGTTTGACACTATTCAGAGGGCCTTCACAGGGCCCTACAATACCTGGCTGGGCAGACAGAATGGCGGGCTTTAAGAAAGGAGGGTGGGGGAAATTGGCTGGCAAAGTCTTCGTCACGTGAAAGCGTGTCAATATTTCTGACACCTCCTGGCTACGGGCCAAATAAAAGCACATAGGAGGCTGTCGCTGTGGGGCTGCTGGCCCACCAGACTGCTGAAAGCTGGTACCCCTAATACTCCAACAGAGACCTGGAGCTGAACACTTCTGGGTAAACAACAAAGAAATCTCAAAGTGCTTTAGTCTGGAGGAAAGAAAAACTGCTGGAAAGAAGGGTGTTGATAATATGAGCTTTAAACTTTGGGAATCTTGAGCTGACGGTGCTAAACGCTAAACCAAACACCTGTAGCACTCATGAGTAATGTTAAAATTTAATTAGCTAAGGTTTTTAGAGACAATTAGATCCTCATGTTGCTCAATAAAAACTGAAACTGCATTACATTCCCTGTCGAATGTTTGGAACGTTTGACGGGGAATGTTTGGAGTAAAAGTCTGAGTTTCCTTTCCTCCTTGAATGTCGTGTTGGTCCAAGTTGAAAAACAAAAAAGCTCAGCTGGCTCACGCTTTTGGACGCAAAGGGCTCCAGGAAATTCATTCTCTAGTAACAGACATGTGAACAAGTGTCAATATGAAGGCTGAAAAATACTGAAGGCTGTCTCACAAAATAAAAACCATGAAAATATACAACACGGCAAACAAATAAAACGATAAACAGAAACAGACCGAAAAAGTATATATGGAAAAGTACATTTTGATTTCCATTTAATTAGAAAAAGGATCCACTGTGAATGATGAATTGGACATTGAGAAGACGCATTTTACAGAATCTGTTTTAACGAAGGGAACCGTGAAATGGAAAACAGTTCCAACAGGAAACTTTATTGCTTTGGAGTCGTGTCATGGACCTTCAATCAAACTAAGGAGAACTTAACCATTTACATCATACCACTTTTTAATGCATCCTAGACAACTTTTTAATGTGACATTAAAAATAAAATAAACAAGTCATAACTAAATAAGTACTTGATTCATCTTAAATACTTCCTAAAGTGTCAGGAATACTGACTATGGACCATAATGCAATGGGCTGAGTGAGCTGTAAGTAGAGAAATTATGACTGCAGTTCAGATATTCACTCATTTTTCTACAATGCACAATTACTAACCAGTCAATGCACTGATTATATTACAGAGAATTCAGTCTTAAACTTCCCCTATGATGTTATTATCAACATTTGCAAGAAGAAAAACCAAACTTTTAAAGGTAGATTCTCATAGATCATTTTGCCAAATAGGCACCAAACATGGTTGGACACAAAGTTAGCGGATGGGACTGGATGAAAATATTAACACGTAACCAGGCATTCAGCAGAGGTTCCTATATCTACAACGGGTTTAAGTTTTAAGGTTTTGCCTTGTTGCAAACCTGTTTGATACCTTCATCTGTCAGTTTAACAGAATCCAGTGCCTCTGCCCATGTCTGTCCGTCAATGTTCACTTACTAAATTTTCTTCAAAGAGACAACATAGAAAATGTGCAAAGCGAAGACTGACATGTAGCCATGAGACGATTAACTGCCGTCTGTTTAGAGGAAGTAGGAATCTGTCTGAAAAAAGGTTGTCAGGAGACACGACTTTACCAGCTAAATTCTCAGAGTCTGTTAATTTATTTTTAGCTTCAGGGATCAAATGGCAAACAGCAGAAGTGTTGTGTTAGGTTTCAAAGTAAAAAATAGGAATGCCTGCATAGATCCACTCAAATAATGTTTGAGAGAAGACAAAAGCAGCAATTATTCCTCCATCTTGGTAAATCAATTTTGATAGCCTAATGTCACTGATGTGCTTCATATCACCTACACAAGCCTCTCAGCTGTTTTATTTGTCCGGCTAAAGAAAATAGACAACAATGAGCAACTTTTTTTGACTCTGAACTGGACATATAGGCAGCCGCACTGTCCTTTCCTCTAAGTGTTCTTCCAGCCACCATTACCCTCGTATCGTTTAACACATCTTGTCAGCTTCAGATGATTTGCAGGTGAAAATCCACATTTCCTGCAGTTCACTTCCCACAGTTTATACCAAGGAATATTAAACCCAGATTTCTTCCTCTCAGTGATCTAAAACATGGCCTCTTTAGTCCTTCCGATATTATTTGCAGACCGGTTAAAATGAAAAAGGAGATTTTCTGTGGTGTGTTATGCTTTTCTGTAAGCGATTGAGCTTCGCCAAGACAGCAAATGTAATTTAGACCTAGAAGTAGCCTGCCAACAATAAAACATATGGAAAAGGAAGAGAAAGTGAACAATCAGATATCACTTTTGGATGTGTGTTTGAGAAAGTCTTAATACAAATCAGATGAATTACTTAAAAAAATTAATTTTGATTGTGGAAATATCTACTGCCTGGAGGACAAAAATGTAATCAGACTTTCAGAACTGTGAGACTTATGGGTTTGACTTTTAAAGGTCTTTTAAATTTTATTAAGTTTTCTCTAATCATTGGACCAGTTTTTTTTTCCTTTTTTTTTTTTTAAAACTGTCAGTAAAAGTAAAGTTATTTTCTTATTTTATTTTACCAACATGTTTTTTCTGACTGGAGTTAAAGGCAATTTTATTGGCTCAATATCCCAATCAGAATCTGATGGAGAATCTTTGGAAGGAACTAAGGATTAGGGTCATTACACAGAGACCTTCCAGCCTCAAGGAGTTGGAGCTCCCCAAAATAAAACATCACAATTGTTAGGAAACAGGCTATAAAACTGCTCAGCTTTTACATAAAGGTTTGATTGATCCAACGCCAATAAATAATTTATAAATTAAGTGCAGTGCAAAGCAACAGGTTGGAAAGGAGAAATGCTGCATGGCTCTGGGCTCCTTACAACCAACAACTCTGGCCACTGTGGAATCTCATTAAAAAGAACTTTAAACCATAGAAACATTTTTTTATTTTGTTTTTAATATTTAATGATAAAGGTTCTATATTTCCAAAAAAACTGCATGAAAACCTTGCTGTTAATCCCCCAAACTTATACTGTGAAGTGAACTTTACACACCAGTACTCAAACCACTAGGAAAAAGCAGAATTACATATCTAATTAAAAAATTCAATGATAAATCTTCCCATCTCCTAACCCTTGAAGACAGCTTTATTTGTTATGATGATTGTTACCTCTCCATGAACTGCAGCTTATTGGGGTAAAAGAAAACACAGAGGAATAATCCTGACAGAAACAACATGATTAACATGTTTTTCTACTAATTTTATTGGTTTAGATCAGTGTTTCCCAATCCCAGTCCTCAGGGGCCACTGCCCTGCCTATTTTAGATGCGCCTCTGTTCCAAAATACTCGATTCCAATGACTGCAACTCCTTTGCATGCCATCAAAGGAGCATTAACAGGCAGTCGGTGATTAACAAGCAGAAGCCTGTTAATCACCCACTTATTCAAGTCAGGTGTGTGGCTGAAGGAAAGCACCTATACATCTGGTTCCTGATGAACCGAATAGAGCAACACTGGTTTAGTTAAATGTTTTATAACAGACATTACACATTCAGCATTTAACCAATCTGAATATGATCAGTACGAGATTAATGCCATTCACTGACCTTTCTCTAAACTTCTTAAACATGAGGATTTGATAGGCTTGTTTGGATGTGACCAGTTGTTTATGTATCTTTCAAACAAACTGTATTACTGGCAGAATAGCAAACGTTTATTCCAAGTTTAAATTAGAGTAGACACTAAAACTACAACAGTGCTGGTACATGGCTGCAATTGCTGAACAAATGTTTCTCAGTTGTCCAACTTGTAAAACTTATTCATTTAAGCTGATATTTCCAGCTGGCTCAGCAGATAGAGACAAATAAACACGGCCAGCAACATTTTTGAGGACCTTGTACAAGAGTGACTCTTCTACCAAGCTATAGCCTATCACAGTACGAACACCTGTACACCAAAACTGCAGCTCAGCGGCCTAAAGGGGCCGTAAGGTCAGCCTTGCTGAATGATGTTGAGTCAGCATGTGCTGAAAGCCCAAACACATCACCCTTAACCCCACACCGGCCGGCCCACACCCAGACCGAGAGGCTCACTCATCAGCCTCTGCCGGTTCCCACCTTCAGACAACTTTGAAGAGTAAAAAGCGTGCCAATTACTGATTGGACATAGGAGGGGGGGCGCGTCTAATAGAAACAAATATTATTTTGCTTGCTCATGTGTGGGAGTGATCCAACACTGGAGCAAGAAGCAGCTGGCTCGAGGGTCATCTCGGATCTCGCATTACACAGTCTAGCGAGAATCGGAAGAAGGGGACAAAAGGAAATGTCTTTCAGGGAAGAGTTGCACAAAGGCATGCCTGTTTGTTTGGGGGAACATCTTAATACTATATAGGAAGTGAAACAACTTACTTGGAGGTGATGGAACCAAATCCTGGAAATTATACTTTTTCTGTTTTGTATATTTTTACTTTGTGGACTTTGGGAAACGGACTCAGTAGCCATTTTTCAGAATTGTTTAAAATTATGTAGCAACAGTATTTTAGTTAAGTTATGAGATTCTCAGACCTTAAGTAAAAATTTCACAGCATTTACCCCACAGCGTAAGAGACGATAGCCGGAACTAACTAAAATCTGCAAATACTTAAGACCCCCTCTAGAACTGCCTATTCTTAACAGCTTAAACATCAAATATGCATTAATATAAATTAATACGCGCAGCGGAAACAGTCTTAGGACTAATACAGGAGCATTAAAGTCTTTGTTATTTATGCGCTTGGTGGTATGGCCAATCACCACAGAGGAAAATAAGTTGCACTCCTCAATTGGCTGCTTTGCAAACGGCAGGTCAATAGCATGTCGAGAAGCATTGTGCCCCGTATTTCAGCTTTGCAAGCTGCATTATGAGTATTTTAGATATACTAAAACACTCTATAAAAGAGTATCTATAAATACTCTATACTCTATAAAAAATTCTGTTAATAGGTGGATTTTCACAAATAATTTGGAGTTACATTATACAGTTTTCTTCTTTCTTTAAAAAAAATAAATCAGCAACTGTGAATCCCTTGTATAATTTTAAACAAAACTGTATGTCATCTAATCAGTTATCAATAGCAAAAAGAAGAACAATTTCTCCTATTACCTAAAGTAATTGAACATAATGACTAACACACTTACAGAAGTGTTATCCATAACATTTATTTGATGTTACTTTGATATATCAAAGTGATGAAGACAAAATGATGAATGAACTCCCTCTAAATTTATGAGTAGCTTTTAAGTTTGCACTACTGAGAATATAGCATAGAATGCCACGGGGGGATGTATAATGTGTTCAAATCTTGCTGTTTGTGTTTTTATATTTATTTGTTTTTGCAGTCCCTGATATCTCCAAACAGCTGAATCCATCTTTCTTTTAAATGTTCTGTCCGCCAGTTGAACAGCAATGGACGGCAACAAGTGCGGGAGGGGCAGTGCTGCATTATTCTGCGTTCTGTCCAACCAACCAAAACAAAAAGAATATCCAGAACTTAATCTTGTGAAACCAAATTAAACAGAACAGAGCATTTTTGAAACCACAGCTTTATGAGACCTCAGAACACCTCCATCCCATTAATTACTATCGACCAGGTTTTGTTTCCAAACTACTATTGTGATTGAAAACATTTTTCAACAGCTGCATCTTGAGGAAAGGTTTTACTATGAAGTTGAAGAAAAGTCCTGTTATTTTCTGGTATGTTAATAAGATTACATGCCTGGTATCAATAAGATTTATCAGAAATGATGGAGCAGTTCTCCTTACCTGCACCCTACGATGGTGCAACAGTCATATGAGTCATGCATCATAGCTGTGACCCATTCGTTTCTGTTACTGATTTAGTTGTTTACTTTCTTACTCATGAGGAAAACTTCAGAGCACATATTTGGAACCTTTGTCAGATTGTGTAAAATCGAGCGGGAACAAACAAATTTTGAAAGAGGTTGGTTGCCTTTATCACTAACGAGCAAATGCAAGTGTAGGCAAACAGAAGTGACACACCTTTTTCCACTTCCAATCTGCAAACACAACCAGACACTTCCAATATGAAGCCCTCACTGACAGCAGAAGAGTCCTCTTAAGAGGCTGGTTCTCAATGGAAGAGAGCGCTAATAAAGGAAATACCTTTTACTGAATGATGCATAATAAAGCCTCTTGTCTGGTACTCTTCAAAGACTAACATCCTCTGACCCTCTACACTCCAAACTTGAGCTGTGAGATCTTTTTTTCCCCCTTTTGGATAAACGCGCCGTATGAGAGGTTCAACCAGACAAAACAGACACTTAAGTTGCTGTGTGCAAAGGAGGGAGGAAGGGTGGGAGAGGGGTAAAAACGGAGGGGGGAGTCGGGGTAGTGAATGTGGTCTGCTCCATGGTAGGTCACCCCGTCTGCGAGAGTGGTCTGAATCTGAAAGTATTCACCTCTGTACTGTAGACTTCAAAGTGCTGCTGCGACGCATATTTACATGCATGAGTTACCCGGACTGCGAGTGGGATGCAAGTAAAGTTCACGTATATGTATATGGATGGGCTTTTCTCTTTTGTTTACAAATAATAACATTTAAAAAAAAAAGATTACAATTTTAAAAAGTAAAATTTTCTCCCCCATTTAACAGCTGTTCTTTTGAGGAAAGATTTTTGTAGCAATCCAGATTTTGGCAAAAAAACAAAAAAAAAGTGAACCAAAACTCCCAGTTGACTCCATTTTGAGGCCAATTAAAATCATCCTACATGAGAAACCCTGTCAGTCAAGATAAATGCTGACTGACAGGCGCAGGATCCCTAAATCTGATTCTAATTTAGGTCTTTAAAAAGAACCAACAACATGCCTTTTGAGTCAACTACCTTACCGCAGTCAAACCCAACATCTTGTGCACAGATGTTATGTCAATTGCCAGGCAAGTGGTGTGCACCAAGATTCACTAGAAACCAAGACTTTTGCATTAAACAAAGCATGCCAGGAATAAAATGGCCCTACCAATCTAATACCCCCTCTTCCTCTATCCACCTTTTTTCCTCTTCGTCGATTCCTCGCAACCTAATAACTGTTCTCCTCCGTCTTGTAAAACCCCACAGCCTTTAGTGAACTCTATAACAAGGTTTCAACAAGCGCTTTAAGATTATGGTGTTGTCTTTATGTGGAGAGAGCGGAGCGGAGCGGGCCGTGGCTGAAGCAGGAGTAGTAGACGTTTGGACACTTGTGAATAAGCGGGGGTACAAAGTGCTGCTTATTGAGGCAGCTGTTATGGCTGTTTCTGCAGAAGGGGGCCGGAGTGTTAAAGCAAAAAGGAGCTGACTCTAATTGACTGAGGTCACAGACATTCCCTGTAAAGCTGTGTATCAGTGGCCAGCCAGCAGGACCCTGGGAGCTGCCCAGCATGCTTAATCAAACAGTAATTACAAACAAAGGCGCGTCGGCCCGGGCGCTCCGGGGAACAGCCCCGGGCACTGGAGCGCCATCACGCATCTTTTTTGCTTGGGATCCGTCCAAAACGTCTGTCAGTCACGTCAAAGTTTAGTTAGTAATAAAGTCATAATTAAAATTTTACATTTGATAAAGTGGGAAAAAATATCAAACACTTAAATTAATTAAAATGGCAAAGAAAGTATTCATAAGGGAATCAGAAATTATTTACATTGAACCAATAAAATAAAGGTAGAGTTTGGCTTTTAAAATCCTGGAAGAAATGCTGCTGCAGCATAAGTCTTGAAAAACCCTAAATACACAGCCAGAATTATATTTTTGCTTTAGAATGGCCTAGTCAAAGATAAAACATGAGTCTAGTTGAAAATGTTCTCCAGTCTATAGCACCTGAGCCAATATTGCAAAATTCCATCACACCTTTCTTGTTTGTAAAATAAAATTTGAAAACCATGCTTTGATAGTAGTTTATAGCATAAAAACACTAAAAATAAGTTTAAGTTTGAGGTTTTAAAATTATAAAATGCTTAAAAGCTTCAAGAGGTTTTTACTTTGGTATATCGGTATAAATTGGTTGATTTTAGATGCTTCAATGACTAATTATTGTTCTCTGTAACAGTCAATATCGAGTGAGCCTTTCCAATAAATTTGTTCGCATTCTGGGAGAGATGGAAGTTTTTGTCCTTCACCTCCTAAATTTGAGTGTAATAGAGAAGGACAGAAAACCCATAGAGATGCGAGTTCCTGTAAGGGGTTGCATTTTCTTGGACAGATGAGAACAAAGGACAAGATAAGCGAGTATCACAGACAGAAACATTCAGACAGTTTTTGGAGTGAATTCAAAACATCACTTGCCCTGCTCAAAACTGCAGCCTCATCTAAATGAAATAAGCAGAATGCCACGTTCTCCTATGGCTGGCAAAGAGAGGGAGCGCCCTCACCCGACATAACCTCTCCAAAGATCGAGATCTTTTTGCCGATTGGTCTCCACAGAAAGCAATTTTCACTTATCGACGGGCTGATGGCCGACTAGAGTGCCGACATGCTCCCAAATGCCCGACAGGAAGAGCACTCTTGCTGCCCTCTTCCATGTGAGATTGAGACCACTGCAGTGTAATCAGCTGAGGCCCTCTCTTTTTGGCCCGTCTGGGTGAGCATTAGAGTACTTCCCGCCGTCGCCAGCAACAACACACCACAAAGGAAGCTCTGTGACCAACAACACTGAGGTGGTCACTGTCTCCCTCCCGCCACCCAATTGAGTCTCACAAACTTTTTTTTTTTCTTTCTGTGCAAACTCCTTTTCTTTAAAATCCCTCACTGTGTTTTGGAGGCCCTTTTTTCTCGTCTCTGCTGGTCCTCTCGGCGGCCCCTACTGAGAGGACAGAGACAGACACTCCGCCTAGCCAAAGGTTTGTCTGCCAGTATGGCCAGCTTTGCTTTGAGACAAAAGCACACCGATGCTGCTCACACCGCCCCCTGGCCATTCAAAAAAAAAAAAAGAAGTTTTAAAAAAAGTCCAAAACAGACTCCCTCATTCCTCCTGAACTAAAATTTTTTTGCACTTATTTTCTATGTCCTTGGTGTTTCACTAACACACCACAAACTTCAAATGCTTTGTTCTAAGCAGATGGTACAGCGCTAACTTTGGCCACTTCAAGCATCGGTTTATTTTGTGTTCAGGTCAGAAAACTGCACATTTTTATCCGTCTTGTATTGTTCTTTTTCTTCTTTGTCAACCAACATAAATCATTAGAACCATACGTGCCGATAAGAACCCAAAACATAAAACACGCAGAGATGAGTTCATGTTTTAATTAAAAAATTATGTAAAACTCTGAGCTGCCTGTTTCTTTCCTGAATCAAAACAAAAGCAAACAATTTAATGTAAAGGATGAACACTTTTATAGTGAATATTTTAATTTAAATTTAACAGAAGATAAATCTCTGTTTCCATTTATCAGTCAGCGAGAGTACAAATGTCTCAGAAGTCAAATGCCAAACTGAGGTCAAATACTAATTTACTAATTTAAATATTTACAAGTTTGCATGGAAGACTTGCAAGTTACATGTGAAACTACGATGACCTCCTATTGACCCTGGTTTCCTCTGTCCACAGATTGAATTTTTAAAATCTAAATGACATTAAATCAAATCAAATCAAGCTATCTTGTCAATCTGCTGTGCATAGAATCGTAGTGCAGCAAAATAAAAGCGTGTCTTTCAACATCACTAAGTCAATAAAGGCCACAATTAGGCTTGCTTGGTAGGTATCAGATCAGTAAGCTATTTTAATAGGAACATTTTTTTTTCACAAGGATCATTTCTATTTAATTATCATAAACGTCAATTTATCTTAATTCTAGCTCTAACTCTGCACATTTCTAGTAAATTTCAGTTATCTTAAACCAGCACAGTCAAGTCACAGTCCGATGGTGCTTCAAAGAACTTTTCCATCAAAAAAATGAGTTATGAAATCTCACATAAACTGCTTACAGGCTCATAGGCTGCTCATTTGTGGCCTGATTAGTGGGAAAAAAAAACATAGCAGAAGTTAATTCACTATTACATGAGGTTGGTTTTCATGAGTTTCATAAATATAACTATTATTTAAATTTGCATTTTGTATTTAATCGAGTTATGTTTGTCTCATATTCAAATTTGGTTGATGATCTGAAACATTTAGTGAGCTAAGAAACCCAGAGGAGATCAGTAAGGAGGCAAAATATTGTAGGTCACATTAAAAAAAAAAATCTAATCTTAAACATGGCAGAAGAGCGAAAATCATAAAATGATAAATACATTCTGATCCACATTTAGAGTTGTGGACCAGAATTTCTCCACAGGATTCGACTCTGGCCTCTTAGTTTGCTTGTGAGAATCTGCTGAATGCAAAATGTGATGCTCAAACAGACAATTTATTTGTTGGCCTATTTGATATTCATCTAACACCCTGTTTGACCTGTAAAAGAAAAAGTTAATTTCAGACATCGAGTGATACTATTGATGATCACAGCCAATATTTAGTCATTAATAACCTGGGCTAAGGCCAAGAAAGAGCTGCTACTGGATGTGATGAACCAATGTTACATTTCTCTCACTCTGTGCTCAATATAACATGAAACCTGATTGGTTTATGGAATGTTGGACAACTACAAAACTGTACAATATCAACATATATTTGAATAATAAAGAAAACACCAAAAGGCTCAAGAAATTAATCATCTGTAATTCTTTTGTTGCTCTACAAATTACATTTTTTCCGTTATAAGTGGAACTAGATTTGTATATCACTCCCAGCAATTCTGCCAAATTGCTGCCAAAATTCCACTCAGTAAGCTATTCAGTAGTTGTAATAACAAGGATGGCTGTGCCAAAAGGATTAATGTGAGCGTTGAGCATGCACACTAATGACGAAACCTGCCATCAAATTGTTGCAAAAGCCTACTGTCCTGTTGAAGCTGATTAAGAGTTTCCAACTGTTTACCAAGAAAATAATTGGTAGACGGCAGATCAGACAAAAAAAAAAAGCAGCTATGTGTCACGTTGAAAAGCAGGGATTCTTACCAATTTCTCATCAACAGTAATAAGTTGCGTGTCATGTTCTGCTTTCTCTGCCAGCCTTGATGCTGATGTGCTTGCAGACCTGAAAAATCAATGAATGGACATTATACTCAACAACCCACTACAAAGCAGGAAACTACACAAACAAGTGGCATTCTGCAGCCACCGACAGTCTTGGAGGATGGGGTGGGGTGAGGGTACAGTGAAAAGGAAAAGGCTAGGAAGGAATCCCCCCCGCCACCTATTAGTTCTGTCTGGTGAATCTCTGGCAGAGCCTCGCTCTCATCCTAATGACGGGACGTGCTTACTGTTGGCTGCTGGGTGACTGGCAGGCGGGGACTGTGGAGCTCTTTGTGAAAGTGCAGCCGTATCCTGACACTGAGCGGCGCAGGGCCATCTCCACTCAG
Organism: Xiphophorus couchianus; assembly: GCF_001444195.1. Classification (NCBI taxonomy): domain Eukaryota; kingdom Metazoa; phylum Chordata; class Actinopteri; order Cyprinodontiformes; family Poeciliidae; genus Xiphophorus; species Xiphophorus couchianus. The sequence goes on from NC_040239.1 coordinate 9,128,997, forward strand.
CCAAGGAAGGGCTCACTCAGCATAATGTCCTAATTATCAAAATATGACCAAGACAATTTGTAGGAATATTGGCTACAAAAGCGTAACTTTACTTTTCACAAAAGAGAACGGAAAAGGCGTGCTGTGCTTGATAAAATGCGCTGATTGTTTGACCAGTAACTGCACATTTTTACCTCAACTGCTTACATCAAACTAATAAACCAATCTCTACCACAGCAACGCTGCTGCACATTGTCACATTAATTAATCAAAAAGCTTGGAGTGTGCACTACTTGGATTTTCTTTGTTTTACTGTTAGGCCTTTCACGGTAACAGATTTTGCTGGATGATAAATTGTCCCAGAAGTTATTGTGATATATTGCAATGTTGCTGTTCTGAGACCATTTTCAAGTAATATAGTGGTAATGATAAGATAATAATGCAAGAAAGCATTCTAAAAGATAAATAAAATTTTAATTCCTCTAGAAATTTAACACTGGAACTGGAAGACATTTTAAATATCCAAAATAAATAAACAAAACAATAGAAACAACAACAAAAAAGAATTATGAACAAAATTGTCCATCGAATGTATGGCAATTACCGGTAAATACATTCCTAACTGTTTTCTGATCTTGTAGAATGAGCGACATTCTAATGTTGTTTTGATCTGTCATCTGGTATTTAAAATAATTATTTCTGGACGCAACTAGGCAAGGTTTCAAAACAACGACAAGCTTTGATCTACAGTCTAACATCTCTTATGAGCAAACAAAAAAGAAGTTTGGAGATACTTTTTTTTCCCAGCTGTAAACAGCACTGAGCACAATGTCCTGTGAGAACCTCTCTTCCCTCCAATTGTTGCTGCATACTGCCAATAAGCTGTCTGAAAGAAGCTTATTTACGCTTGTCCTTCACTTGCAAGACCGGCACACTTGTATGTTTGAAAGACTTTGGTCACAAACAACATGGATATTAAAGGAGCTAAAGAAGCGCCACCTTCCATCTACTTAAGGCAACACTATTTTGAAATTAAAATGTATGAACTCTATGTCTGTTAGCAGCCAACTGCAGCATGGCTATGATAGCTTATACCTCATTATATAACTCATGTGGTGGGATTAGAAACAATTCCAAATACTAGTTAATGTTGACAGAAAAAGCACAATAACCAAAAATAAATAGATAAAATAAATAAATTTATATCAACAACAAGTTGTCTTCAACAGAAGAAAATTTGTTGAATTTGTTGGAATGGTCCAGACAAAGTCTGACCAGAGTAATTTGAAGATAGCCGTGTAACAGATATGCACTCACAATCTGACAGATTAAGAGCATTTTTGCAAGAAAAATGAAAATAAAAAATTGCAGCCTAGGGAAAAGGTGTCATGAAGGTATACTTCTACCAAAAAGACTGCAAAGTGCTGTAAAAAAAATCAAAAGCTGCTTCAACAAAACATAGTTCTATGTTTTAACTATGTTTTATTCTCAGTTATATGTGGTTGTATAAAATCTCCGCAACCACATACGTTTTATAGGTTATATGTCATAGTCAAGGTAAGATGTGACATATTATTTAATTATTTTTCCATCACAAAGTCCAGGTGTTACAAAATAGGGGTAGTAGACTATTTACATCCACTTTCTAAAAGATAACTTAAGCCAAGCAAGATAACACATTTCCTTTTAGAGAGATCATAGTATGTCTCTCAGCATTAGTCAAAAATAAAACCAGCTCACAGCCTGTTCACCTTACCGCCTCTGACAAACACAAATGTTACTGCTGGCTTACCAATCGTGAGATAATTATTTTTCTTCAGACAAAATCATGTTTGATTATTAAAGAAACATTCATAATATTACAATGAAAGAACATTGTGCCAAACTGCGCAAATTCAGACTAGATCGACATGCTTTACACTAAAGGAGTTAAAGCTAATTTTTCAGTGGTTAAGTACTTGGGTTCCTAAAATTGACATACAACAGTATGAATACTGGTGAAGGCAATTTTTAACAAAACAAATGATCATAGGATCTATATAGCTTGTTACAACATAATCTAATGTGATGAGGTAGATAAATATTTAAGTTTATGTCCGATGACACATGTTCAGTGCTGTTTTGCTTTAACTTGCTACCTTACTTGTAAGGTTGAATGAACTTTGCTATAAAACTACACTCTGTCCCATAACGCGCCTCATTAAAGAAAAGTTCACCATGTCGCACCGATCATTACAGATGGTATTTTGATACACGCAGCAGAAAAGAGCGCTTAATTGCGTTTGCTCCTAAACTGATTTGTAGCTTAGCTTCAGCTAATTAGCTACCTCGCAGCGTTTGCGAAAGGACATTGACATTTATCTGATACACTGGAAAATGACGAAAAGAAGTCGATAAAATATTCTGACATATAACTAACCCCCAAAAGATATTTATTTTTTTCATTTCTGTTTTTTTTTTTTTTAAATATATAAATGGTTAGTTTCCAGGGTTTTATTTTAGCTTGGGGCAGACTAGACTGATCGGCCTGGGAGGGTTTTCCACATCTGAGCTGAAAATTCCATGAATAATCCCAAAATTAGAAAGACAAACGGATATAAAATCATATGAAAATCAATATTAAATTACCTGGCTGGATTCAGTAGGATCCTGGAAGCTACGTTGCTGAGAGACAAACGACCTAAACCGAAAAGTGACATTGAGGACGCCATGTTTGTTGTTAGCAATTAGGTACGGTAGCCGCGATGGAACAAGTAGAACGAAAGAACAATACAAAAAAATTATAGAAACTAATACATATGGGTAAATTTACATCAATTTAGCCTTTTTGAAAGATAGTAAACATAGTTCTTTAGATATATATTTAGATATCTAAATACATAGTTGATTGAATATTGGTTAATAACAATAATAATACTAATAATACTAATAATAATAGTAATAATAATAACAGTTATCATTATTTCATTTCAATAAGTTCAATATCTGTGTCATTACAGATTACCTTCGTATGAATGAATCTACTGTCAAAACAAGGCGACATTACTATATTTCTTATCAACACACAAAGTTATTTTTTAATTAATTTGTTAAAACTGCAAGTATGACTTTTAAAATATGAAAAACAATATCTTTGAAAAGAAATACTTATGTCTAAAATTATAGCTTAGTAATGGCTTGTTTAAAAGATTCACGATGTTTTGTAATTGTATTTTATTATGATAAACAGTTAATGTTTGTTTTTTTTCAATTTAGAAATTTAAAATTTGTCAAGTAAAAAACAGAGCAAGAGGTATTCCTTTCATATCGTTATGCAAATTCTAACAAAAATATTTAAGTTAACCTTCTAGAAATTAAACTATTAGTTGTTGGTTTTATAGAAAAATACAACAAACTCAGAAAAAGTTATAAGGAAAAGATTTTATTGTTTCACTCCTCATATCTGTACAAATACCATCAAACTTTGTATGTACATATGACATTTACATAAAAATACAAAACTATATATTCATAACAGAATTTTGTATTTCTCTAGTGATGTTTGAAAATAAAAAAAATGCAGTCAGAGGGGAAAAACGGAAAAATAAACAAGGTAAAGCAGTCTGGTACAAAGTAGAGTACTGCAGAGAAGTAATCCTACTGTCACTCTGTGAGAGCAATACGGAGCACGTTGGCAAGAAGACAGTTCACAAATGTTAATGGCACATTGTTTCCAAAATGATCAAGTATTGTCCAAAATCTTGACTGTGCTTCAGAGTTGTGAGACTACAAAAATGCTGTGGAATCATGTTTTCAGGTCTTAAAAAGAAATCTAAAGGACTGAAACCACAATGAAAATATTCTAAGTACGAGAAAAGAAACACAATTGGCTCTCTTTTTTCTTTTCCATTTCATTCCTGCACCATTTGCAATGCTCAAACCAGTGAGAGAACCCCTTTGGTCAGTTATGATAGCTCTAAACAAGCAAAAAAAAAACTATGTACATAAAATGATTGATATATATACCCAATAAATAAACACACAGCCTAAACATGCATTTACGTATGTGTGACATAAACATCTGTGATAGAGATTTGACAGAAACAAGCAGGTTTTTTACAGCTCAGGGAATGCAATTTACAGCTTGTAGATGACTTATACTTACATGGTAAAATGACAAATAAATAACACTGTTTTTCTTTGGACAGATATAATTCTTCATGGTAAAAAAGGGAAGTAAAATAACAACAACAAAAATGGGGGGAATATATGATGATAAGTGAAAGCCTGGACAATGTAAATGTATAAATTATAAAACACAAAAACAGTATAAATAAACATCTAGCAGACTGAACTATATGTATACTTCCTTTTTTCATTAAAAAATAAATAAGCATACACATAATGTACAGTATGGACATGATTCCTTGTCCTAAGAAAAGTTCCCCCCTCTATACTGATGGGAGCTTATCCATCCAGTAGAGAAGATAAATGGACATAGGCCTTGTAGTCTGAGTCCCCATCTTCCTCATCCTCCTCCTGGTCTTCTGAAATGGCTAAATGGGAGAATACATGGTAGCTGTTGTATGAATACGGATCACAACAGCGCAGAATATATCAGTGAATGTCAAAAAGGTTCACAACAAAATGTCTTACACTTTTTTTTATGTTTGTTAGTTGTTGTTTAAATGGTCACTTTTATGAAAAGAGTCTGTGTTACTTGGCTGCAAGAATCACCAATTATACAATGTCCATTTATATAATCAAGCAAGTCAGTGCCACAGAACGGGGTAAAAAAGGTTGAAAGGGGAATCACAAGGAGGGATATACAGATATAAGGACACTGGGGATGATGTTCCAGTAGCTCTGTTCTGTTTTTGGCAGAATCTTGAAAAGCAAAAACACATATAATGCCAAAAAAATGTGTTCTTCTGATCTCCATGCTCTCCAATTTGCTTAGTTTTTTTTTCTGATTAAGATGGAAGGTCAGGGTGCAAATGTCCAGGGCTGTGGCCAACGCATTAAATGTAATTAACACAGTTCTGAGGTATTTTCTTCTGCTTTTATACATAGATTTACATTTTTGAAGAAAAAAAAAGCACGCAAGCAAGCGCAAGAACGGCAATACAAAAAAAAGAAGGGTCCCTCATTATCTTAAAGTGGATGTAAAATATCTGATACATTTTCTTTAATTACAACAGTGCAGACAGTAAAAGCCAGCTAAAAAAACAGCTTCTCCTGTTTACAGTAACAAATCACATTTGTAATTAGCTCACAAGGTGATCATAAAGTTGGTCACCAGTCCAATACATACTTTAAATACGACTTAAGTGATTTTTTCAGGTGAAAGAAACTAAGAAGAAAAAAAGAACATTCCCAAATATTCGGAAACTGGAATGTACGTTAGATATTTCAGGTTTCTGAGTGTCCAAATGATCTTCTTTAAGGTTCTTTTTTATGCAACACCAATGTTACAATCACCTTTTGCTTGTTGTGAGCTAATATTTCTAGGGCGTTTGATTGATTACAGTCAAAAGCAATAAAAAGAAAAACATCATAAAGAAAAAAGGTTTCTAAGAATCAAGCAGTGCGAGCATGGAATTTACAAGCTGTAGTAATGTGATCTCTAAGATGAGATACTGCATGAAATTTAAGGCTTCCTGCTTCTGCAGGCGACTAGTATGACTACGACTCTAACTAGCTTTAAGTTTCAGGATATTCCAGAGCTGGCCAAAGGTTTTAGGAGCCCAATGCAGAATGTGAGTTGGGAGCCCACTTACAGCTAAGACCATTACCCACTGACCGACATGTCACCTCAAATATGAGGTATATTTATGCAATATATTATATGTCAAAACAAATGCATTTGAAAGCACATGTAATGGTCTTTTAAATGACATCATCATTAAGGTTAAAATTGAATAAAGTTACAGCACTTTACAATATTAAACTGGGCAGCGTTACGCTCTTCCATTGTTACCCTGTTAATACAACAATTAGCAACTTTAACTGGTTTTCAAACTTGTAGCTGGAACATAGTTAAATTGGGTGTTATTTCAGTCCCAGATCCAAAGTTCAAACATCAAAGCAAACTGAGACTCTCTTGAGAGCCTCCTGCTGGCCTGGATGTCCTCAGCAGCAACTCAGTTCCCTTACGCCTTGGGCCAGCTCTGGGGTTGCGCCACAGCAAGCAAACTAGGTCTCTTCTAGTGTTTGAGCTTATTTGATAAGATTATCTTTCCTCCCAGGCTTTTAGCGACAACTTACATAGGATTAAATCGTTCAGTCACTTTTCTCTTAACTTGCTTTCCAAAAAATACTTTAAAAATGCGAGAAAAAAAAATCAAGAACACAAGAACAAAAAAATCAGCGACAAAGACAAAAGTCATGCAAGTTCTTCCATTTCCAAGTCCTTTCTGCTTCCTATAGCTGGAGTGATGTAGCTGGTGAGGGAAACATGGGAAGAGTTGGGATGAAGGGACACTTTCAGGAGAGGGTATTTGTTTTGGAAAAACAAACAGGGAACATTGTCTCTTGCTTGGATGGGGTGGGGGGAGGAGGAGTTTTATTTCTCTTGTTTCATATTTCACTTTTTGTTTTCTTACTTACAGTTGCAAGATCCTGTGTGCTTGACTTCCAGCAACACCCCCATAGAACAAGCAGCCTGCTTCATGGCACATTCGCTGGGATATGTGGTGTTGTCGCTGGCGCACACCGACTCGTCCGTCCTGCTCTCCGGACAGGACTCGTTGCAGAGCGAGCAGCGACCCCGGCTCATCCGAGCGTCCCACAGACACTTCTTCCCTGCGCTGCACTCGATGTCCTCACATGACTTGGCCTCTGGACAGAGAGAAGAGGAAATCAACAATTGGGGCGACCTCCAAAAAATTTTGTAATGCATGGTCAGAAGGGGACTATTGAAAATATTGAAGGGTGAGTGAGTTCAAAATGAAATCAAAAGCCACAGCAGAATTTTGGAGGTTTTATTATGCTTTTGTCATGAATTTCTGGGTTGCTAGAAGTGAGAGGCCCAAGGGCACTATCAGAAAATTATCATAGGGGAAGTCAAAGGAGGGTCACCAATAACCCTGAGGGAAACACAAAAACAAGTGGCATAGCACAGTCTCAGAAGTTGCACAATACTATTCCATGTAGGTAGTGAGGGTAGGTGGAGCCAGTGGTGATTGACAAAAGAGAAAGGAAAAAAAGGAAAGACAAAAGAAAGATAGAAAGGGAAAGAATAAAAAAGAAACAGAGACAGACTAAAAAAAATAAATATGAAATACATGATACACTGCGAGAGTGTTTTGGACACAAATTGTCAAGATTGATAAAGAAAAAGAAAAAGAGATAGAAAGATCAGTCCTGGGTCACACCTTGCTTAAGATCAGCAAATCTAATTTGACCAATTCAAATTTTTGTGAAGATTTTATTTTCTTTTAACACAAAGAACCGAATGAAATGTTCCCAAGCGGAAGTTACAGTTTTCAATCAAACAGGAAATTAACATTTCAAAATTCTGTGATATTTGACCAATCAGCAATCAGAGCCAATCAAGACATCCAAATAACTGGTCAATTGATTGTCCTCGCCTTATTAAAATAAATGCTGATAAAATAACATTTATAGAGTGTAGTGGGATGGATTACTGACAAAGTGGCAGTCTTTAAATAGACAGTTTACTCTGAATAGTTCTCAAGCTGGATTAGAAAAATCAGCAGCTTTTCTTGGTTTACTATGAATGAAATAGAAATACAATCCAACCTTATAGGGTAAATAGTTATGAAGGGAACAGAAAATTGCTTCAAATTAGCATTTTCAGAGTACAAGACTTAGACTGACTGCTATCTGGATAGGAAATGATTTGGTTAAAATCTTGAAGTATGTCTTCATGGCCCCCAGCACTCTTCCTTCCTCCCCTCTCCTCCTCTCTCTCCCTTATGAGATAGAGTTGCCAACATCAGGAAATAATAAGATGTCTATCATTTGTTGAGCAAACACAAGCAACTACCAAACACCCCCTCTGCCCCCCTTCCCTCTGTCTAACCCCCTCCCAACTGGAATGTTGGCAGTGAAAATACGCAGTTGGAAGAGAATAATGCACTGAAAGCATGTTCAAAGTCAGAGACTGTGGAGGCGCAGCGAGGGTGTTAAATCTCACGCTCTCACGTCTCCGGTTGCACACTTACTGATGCATTTTCCGTCATATGCCACACCGATCGACCTGCCCAAGAGACAGGTGGCCTTTCTCAAGTGACAGGCGCTGGCGTAGGTGATCCCGTCGTTCCCACACAGGTAGTGCTGAGACGACGCCACGTCGGGGCAAATCCGATTACACGTCACACAGTATGCGTTGTTAGTCTGGTCCACGACGCAGGTGGTGGTTCCCGGGCACAGGACACCGAGGCAGGTTTCTGCCGTCACAAAGAAAGGGGAAAGATGTTACAGGAGATGAAGAGGAGAGACAGTGGTCATGTCTGTCAGACAGGACTGAACAAAGGTTGTACAGGGTCTGAAGCAAAGTCTGATTTAGGAACCCAACAGCCACCGCTGCTGCACCAAGCAAATACGTTAACAAGTTTTAGCAACAATATTAAAGCAACGATTTAGCAAAGTTTAAGCTGTTTTAGCAAAACAATAAATTTTCTGATATGAAAAATAGGTCTTTGCATTAAAATCCTTCACTTAGTTTGAATTGTTTGCTTACATAAACTGCATTTAGTCCATAAGAAAAGACAGCATATGATTTTACTAAGTAATATCTACCATGAGGAGGTCGCTTCTAGTTCTCAGAGATATCAGAACCACAGTCAGTGGGAATAGAGTATATAAAGTTTTCAGATAATAATATGAAAAATGACTGAATTAATTATAATATGAGGGTGACAAAGGTCACATGTTCCCATTTATGAGTGATTATGAAAGCTTCTCTATATAAGGATTACATATTTATTAATGTTTATGATATTGCAACTAAATATTTCTGCTTACTGTCCATTTCCCAAGTGGCTGATTAGCAGATTTTTTCCTGCCACAGTGAGGTTCATTGTGCTACTACAAGACTTTTCAATGAAACAAAGTTCTTAAAAATAATTGAATTGGTCAATATTTCAATTTCAAATCATTTATTTATTTTATCCAAACTCACCACATCCTACTAAATTTACTTTTGAAGTGTTTTGGTCAATCAATCAGAGAGGGTTGTCATAGTGAATCTGTGTTTGCTGCTTGTCTATCTTTATGTGTCAGATTGTTGACACGATATGTAAATACTTAGCTGCAAAGCAGAGATTGCCATCCCCAGTACAGAAGAAAAGACAAGCACCAAACTGTCAGCTACTGACAGCGTGCGTGGGAACAACCCCAGCTCAGACACAGGCACCACAAATGATCAAATTGTTAGAATAAATTACAAATAAATTCTTAATCGAAATAATAAAGCACAAAGTAATGTGTTAATTATGTTTGCATGTAATTTAAATTAATTGGTTTGAAAACTTAAGAAGTAAGACAGTCTGTCCTTAACTTCAACCTCCGAATATTTAGGCTAGTTCCATATAAAACTGAGAAAAAAGCATTCACTTATGAGAGCTATGGTCAGCAGAAGAGTAAAATTCAACTCTTTTGGACGCCCCCTGCTGGCCTGGCACGTCCTGTAGCGGTGGCTTAGTTTGGTTATGCCTTGGTCATGCCAGCACCTCCAAAAACTTTTCAAAAGGGGTGAACATATGGGAGCCCTGATAATTTTGGAAAGTCAGACCAAAACCATACAGAACAGCATAAGTTTTATTAAGCTGTTATCATATATAAGTAAAAAAGCGATTACTTATTTATGTTAATATTTCAAATTGGCACGCTACTCTGCCCATAACAATTACATGGGCATAAATATATATATATATATTTTTTAGTAAATAAATGTTGCCAATGATTGAACTGCGTTCTCTCCGATCGAAATTCTATTAATAATTTACATTGTAGACTATCTGGCTTGGCGGGAAGCTATCAAATTCAGTCCCGGCAGGCTCCCCCTTAGTGGTGCGGCTGAGTTAAGTCATTTTCAAATGTGACTTAGAATCACATATATTTGACTTACTTTTGCATTTTCCTTGGTACTGCACGTCCAGGTCGGGCTGGCCTTTGCATTTCGCCTTCAGGAGTCCGCATTCATCTTTGTAGGTCTTGCCGTCTGAGCCGCACACCGGACCTTTCCAGGTGATGTTGGAGCAGTCTGGAGCGCAGACGCAGCGCGGCTTACCTTTCCTGTTCATCTTGCACCTTTTACCGGGTCCGCAGTCGACATTTTCGCAGCTTTCTAAAAAAAAAAAAAGAGAGAAAAAAGTTTTTATTAGATTCTGAAGAGGATCTTAGCTGTAAGCTTGAAATATTTCGACTGCTATAATTTACGCACGCTGGCACGCGCCAATCAGATCGTCTGCGTGCATTTTATGCTTATTATGAGGAAAAACAAAGGAAAATGAGTGCACCTCCACCTTTGCACGGTATGCAATTAGGAGCTCCGCCATTGAAGATCATCCACCTAAAGAGCGTGCTGTTGGGGACGTCCTCCTCGGTCCAGGACGTCCCCAGTCTCCCGCTCCGACAGCACTCCTCTCGGGTCATCCCAGGCATGTACAGCACCTGGCACCTCCCGTTCTTCCCCTGCTGCAGCCAGCAGTTTCCAGCTGCAAAGGACAATTCATTATTAACTGGAATATCGCACGTTGAGTGTCTAACCACTGACCCAGACGCACCAGACACACACACACGCAGACCGCATTATCCGAGACGCGCCCTCCCTCCTCTTTCGCCCTCCCGGCGGTATTTTGTCTGATTTTTTCTTTTTCCCCTCTTTCTTGCTAGACAGTTAACACTTGCCTATTCCAACTGTGACTGACAGCCCTTACAATGCAGCCACGAACCTCAAAAAAGTGAGAATATTCTTTTGAGGGGTGGTAGGGGGGTTCTTTTATTCCCGGAGTCTCCTTGTTACCACCGGACAGAAACTGGAGCGTCTAGACGGCGAAAACCACAGTCTTTAGGTATATAGGCTGCAACAAGACTGAACACACCGCCTTCTACTTTAACCCAGACATGCATATCCGCCAGACATTGACACGCTCATTGACAAAACACAGATAAATGCAATTTATAGGATTTTTAAAAATCCTAAATTGGTTAGTGGCACAGGAAAATAATTTATCCAGGCACAAGTTGAACGTTTAAAGCGACACAGACACGCATGACATTGTGTGTCTGGAGGTTTCTTATATTAAGTACAGATTTCTACTCGATTGATTTGAAACATAAACCCCGCAAATGACAGAAAAGTCCGCCCTGTTCTTGCTTTTGTCACAATCCAAAATCTAAATTTGCGATTTGGCGCACAAAGCTGGAAGGGTGTGTGCGAAAAAAAAATTTCTAAATAAATACTTCACCCATTAACTCAGACCGAATAGGAAGAAGTTTGCTGTATAATAGAGAAAAACACAATGAAGTTCAAACTGTTCACGAAAAATCGTCTTTAAATTGTCTTTGGATAATTTGGAAAGGGCTGCAAAACTTGCAATTTTTCACTTTGAAGTGTCCCACACTATAACACCTGTTTTATATATGCCGAATGCACGCAACGCCTGCAGAATAAGTTTCAATAATACAGGGGGAAACGAGAACTCTATGAAAAGTTTTCAATAACCCGACACCCGCGCGTTTTTGCGCATGACAGCAAAGTTTAAAGAGAAAAAGGAAACAGAAAAGGAAATAAAAAGAGCTTACCTTGAACTTTTTGATCTTCCATGAGATGGCATAGCCATAAGAAGAAGAAGAAAAGAACACCGGGGTGAAGGTGGTGCTGGAGCATCCCAAACATAATGGATGTAGGCAAAGTGAAGCACGTATTTGACACAGGCGAGCGCAAAAGTAATCTGCTTAAGGTGGCAGTGTTGAATAAGTGTCAGTCTGAGAATGCAGCCTCTCTTTTTAAATCTATAAGGGGTCTCGGGTTGACTGTCTCTGGTGGGCGGTCTCCTCTTCTGTGGGGGTGGGGAGATTTTTTCTTTTTTTTTTCTTCTTACCAAAGTTCTTTCAATCCCAATCAGGTGACACACAAACTTTCTCTTCCTGTGATCACCGAAGAACACGGAAATGTGTGTTGGAAAACGGAACAGCCTGGGATCATTGAAGCAGATTTGCTAGGAAACTTAAGCTAGCTGAAAAATGTGGCAGCAGATATGGATAGGAATTTTGATGGAATAATATTTGGGTCACCTTATGCATTTTTAGTTATTAATAATAATTTTTTGGTAAATTGAATATTTTACAAAAATATATTTTATTTTACATGTTGTATGCATTTATTATTAAGGTAATAATAATAATAATAATAATAATAATAATAATAATAATAATAATAATAATAATAAATAAATAAATAAATGAACGGCCTTTATTACTGCACAATGAAACAGACCGACAGCCAGCAGATATATCCGGTCCTTCTACCGTCATAATATTAAATGCACCACTTGGTGAAAACTGATATTTCTTTCCATCAGCTGTGGGGACAAAAGTGCAAATCTGTTGGTGTGCGTTGCCTTCAGGAGCACATCCCAGCCTCGGACAATAATAGAACTCATAGTAGTCTGCAGCCAGCCGCACTGCTAATATTAGATCAGACAGTTGTTTGGGTTTCTCTCCCGGGTCAAGCTTTTAAATACAATCAAACCTGTTTCCGAAGGCATCAGACGGAGGAGAACAGGGGTGTTGCATTTCATTGAATGAAACTCACATACACACGCACACAGAGGTCTCCAATCACATGGGCTCACACACGCTGAACTCCTTCAGAAAGTCCTTGCGCGACCTCTTCAGCGGAATTCTGGTCACAGCTTTCCTGTGTATAGAGCAAAGCGTTTGGCAGCGAGAACCAGACACCGGGGAGTTCATTATCCGTTTGTATACCCAGCAGCCAGGCAGAGGACGGTGTGATCTTTCTCTTCATCAACGCTACAATATCTCGGAAGTGTCTTTTATTTAAAGACATATTCATGCAAATGCAACAAAAACTATTAAAACGCGAGACTGCACATGCAGAAGTGATGCGTACAGATTATGAAGCATGCGTCAACTTGTTTAATTCTTCAAGTATTAGTTTGTTTCACCTGCTCACCTTTTCAACTGCTTTTATTTGCTCATTTTTTAATAAATGTGCAGAGAATCCAGCGAATTCATTTCGTTCAGTTGTTCGATTTAATCAGCTTAAATAAATTAAGTTAGGATCAATTACATTTAAGCAACATCGCAAATTTCAAACAAAAGTACAACTCAAGGACAGCTAGACAAAGATATGAGTCAGTTATCATGAAAAGATCATTTTGCAATTAGGAGAAAATAGAAACCATGAAATTAAAGAAAACATAGCAAAGTGGTAAAAAGCCAATAAAATCAGAGGGTTTTAAAAGTGTACAGGAAACCATTCAGTGAATGAATAAAAGCTCTTTCTATTGGGAGAGTATTGACTTGTGTAAGCGTCCCACATCAAAAGAGGAAGCTGATTCCACTCCAGAGGGAGCCAGAAAGTAAAAGTTGCCTGAAATGTAATAAGGAGAATGTCAAACAGACCTCCACCTTGGGAGCAGAATATGATGTTTGGTGATTAGCAACAAATATATCCTGCAGGTTAGATAGTGACAACATATTTAGGGCTTTGAATTTAAAGGGAGCCAGTGTAATGATGGTGATAAAAGAGACATATGACCCCTTTTCAATAGTGTCACCACACTATTCTGAATCAACTTGAACTCTTTGGACACCTAATATCTAAATTTCAACAAACAAGTCTTCATGTTAGATTTAGATGAAGATGCACCTAGTGTCTGAGATACTGAGCAGGTGAAGGAAAGTAGTTTTATAGAGATTCATCAATTTGTAGAAGGAGATGGGACAAATACTGGTGCATCAGAGGGACATGGGATTAAGTTTGTGATGATAAAACTAGACAAAAACAGAACTGAGGATCAAATATAACCAGTTACTTTGAAAACATGGATTGTTTCATATCATAAGGCATAAAAAGAAACCACTTTACTACAATGAAACTGCTGTCTTTCCAAAAGTTAGACCGACAGTAAACCATAAAGCAAAACCACCAACAATAAAGCAGACAGCCTACACACTTTTGATAGCTTTACCACAGCATCTAATGCCACTGCTGAACCTTGAGGTTCCTTTGACTGATTTTTGTTAACTTGTAATCTTAACCTGTAAGCCTCAGTGGGTGTCTGCTGAATATTTACATAAGGTGTATTGGGATTCAGTTTTCATGGTTTCCAACAAAGAATCATAAGAAGCGTAGACTAAGAATTTAGAGTGGAAATGACCACAAAAACAATGTGTGTTTGATCTTTTCACTACAGGAAATTCATTTATCCCAAATTTTGGTTTGACTAAACCAATCACAGGAGAAGAAATGTCTTCTGCTGAAAGAAATGACATTTTGCTTAGAGCTCTCCAGCTTGATTTTGGACTGAAGAAATCATGAGTTCATAAGGATTCTTTTAGACTTCTGATGGAAGTTCTTTCCCAAGTTTTCTTTTTTAACTGTAGCCAGATGCATACTCAACATGAGAAACTGGTGCAAAGTCATCAACTTAATGCAAACAATTGTTCACTGTCGCTACATGCGACAGCTACAGGAGACAATGCTGCAAGTAAATGACTCAATGGAGTCCACTGGGTTTGCAATGATAGAAACCTTTCTTCACCAATTTGAATCATAAACTGAACTTCATTCTTTGATAACTAGGTTTCATTTTAAATGCAGGCTGTCTGTATGACTGGATTGAACTTTTTTTTTTTTAAATTTAAACATCTTGAGGTGGTATTTGTTGAAAATTGGCACTATATGAATAAACTGAATTGAACTGAGTTAATATGCTGGGACAGAAAATCTCAGACCATTTCCCCAGGACATTATCACAGTCTCTCAAAGTAAAAAGGGAAGCTCAAATTACTTTATATCGTTTTAGGTATAACAGTTCATATTACCACATATTTTTATCCATATTTGCCCTGCGTAAGAATGCAGGTCTAGACGTTTTGCACATAATTTACCTGGAGTACTGAATGAATAAGGTGAACAAAGCTTGGTGATTGACTCAGAATATTTTGGGGGCCTGGAGAATAATTTCAGTTTCAAAAAGTAAAGAGAAACAAAGAATTTTAATCCAAGATTTTACATATTTACCACAAGTTTTCAGACTAGACTCCTGATCAGACTCATCTGGCTTGAAGAAGAAGTGAATCTTGTTTTCAGAGTGACCACAGTATTGTTGGATAAATATTAATTTTACCAAATTAGTCCTAAGACTGAACATTTCAACTTTAATATAAAATATATTCATGAAAATTAAGTCAATCATGGCAACCAATGCAGACTTGCTTTTGTGTACCACACTTCTTTAATTATACATTGAAATATTTTATCAGCAATCAATGTCAAAAACATCTAATCAGAAATTTTTAAATAAAAACTTTCGTTTGCATATACATGGCTGTGAGAAAACCTCTTGCTCCCTCAGAAATTTGTTTTGTTTTTGCTACCTTATTAGAGATGAATGTTTCTGATTATCAATCAGATTTCAACATTACATAAAACTTATTTATACCTTAAAGGACAAAATATGTAATTAAATACAATTAATAATTTCTTGAAGAGAAAATAATTTTTTAATGTTTTTTTCTCCATTTATTAAAATTTAAAATCACATAAAAACTACATTTTGTATTTACTCAGGAGAACTTTAGCTGACAGTAAAATATACATGTTCTAAAGATTTCAGTGAATCCCGCCGCCTCAAAAAAAAAAAAAAGTCATTAAGGGGGATAATTTTTCACATCACTGCAGAATGTGTACGAACAAGTAAGAGTGAGTCATGATTGGTCGTTACTGAGTTGACTCCAACTCCTGTCAATTCTTTCTCCAACACAGCAAACAAACAATGTGCAAACAAAAGAGGAGGCAGTTTGTCCTCTGTGACCTCTTGCCTGAGACTTCATGACTGGATTGTACTGTATTGAGTTAAAATAAATTGGACTGATCTGAACTAAAATACGACTGGATATAATTTTATATGACTGGATATGAATTAGACCTGTTTCTCTTTTGAAATGACATTTGCTTTGCATTACATTGAATTCAAACTATGTTTAAAAAGTTCTTTTCTTCAGTGCCCCAACAACCTGATTGTGCAAGAGCAGTCATCTGGACCCAGTACCGCATGTCAGCATGTGGATGTGTGACCATTTGTGACAGACAGATTTGCTCAAAAGCCATTTGAAATGCCATTATCATCAGAAAAGCTCTAGATCAGCTCAAATCCTTGGAGTATATTTTGTGTGCCTGTGTTTGTGGCACAAATGACTGATGAGACAAGAGACTTTGGAATGGTTTAGCGTTTGAAATACTTTCTGTAATCTGAACACATTTTTACTCTGCTGCAGGTGGAGGAGTCCATCATAAATTTGCAACTTGATTAATGCTGCAATGTTTATTTAGGTCCACATCAGGTGACAATTCCCAAACCTGCATAATGTAAGGTCTATATAAGGCAACAGCATATTAAATTGCTGAAATATGTTTATGGTTTTAGTTTTTTTTTGTTGGACCCCAGACTGTCAGAGACCCCTGACTGTCT
Source organism: Xiphophorus couchianus (assembly GCF_001444195.1). NCBI lineage: Eukaryota > Metazoa > Chordata > Actinopteri > Cyprinodontiformes > Poeciliidae > Xiphophorus > Xiphophorus couchianus. The sequence goes on from NC_040239.1 coordinate 9,145,649, forward strand.
GACCTCCGCTTTAAACACTTTCTAGTTGTTGCGGTTTTAGTGCTAGTTGTAGTGCTGAGATGATGAACACCATATAAGCAAATGGAGTATCAGGGCTGCCACTCCTCAGATAGAAGGTACACTACATAAAAACTGTGGAATGGTGATTGAAAAATGCCTAATTGCATTTATCACAATAAATTGCAAAATTATTCCAATTTATTCTTAGAAATATATAAAGAATCTGCAAGATACAGGCTTCAGACGGTACATTAGAACCAAATTGGGGATTCCCACACAGCTATTAGGTGCTGAATAACTATTAAAACTAAAGACTGAGGATCCACTGAAAATTGGTAGGTGATCCATTGAGTGGTTCTGCATTGTTCTGATTCTGTATTAGGTCTTGAGTGGATTTTTTCCCTCCCTGTGTATGTCAGACATGTCTTTCATTTACTGTTCTGCTGTGGTAGTCTGTCTTGTCCACTTTCCTCAATTCATAAACAAACTGCAAGGTAAGCTGTCATGGTTAGGTTCAACCACCTTAGAGGGGAAAATGAGTGGAAAAGACCTTAAAAACCATGGAAAATGTTAACTTAGGCAAATTTGAAAAGTTGATAGGAAGGTTTATAAACTAAATGTTAAGAAAACAGATGAAATTCAAAACGTCATGCTATGCTTTTCAATCATCAGTCCACATGGATAAGAAGTTCCTTATGGAAACCAAGTGACACTCAAGCTCATTCTGGGGGCCCCTAGAATGAGCTTGAGCTTCCCATACCATACATGGGAATATCCATGTCAGGTATTCCCAGATTTAAAAAAAAGGACTACATGTTCTCTCCGAAAGGAGACATCGTGTTCAGAAGCTCAAACCATCTTAACTGACTCCCTTCTCCATCAAGGAGTAGAAGTTAGTTCTACTCTGAAGCTCCTCTAGACGACACATTTTGTAACCCTGGCTACTTCATGGAGAGAGTTCATTTCAGCCGCTCAATTGTAGGATCTCATTTCTTCAGTCATGATCCATGCCTCTTGACTGTAGGTGATGGACTAGAAAATCAGAAGCTTTTCAATTTAGCTCAGATCTTTCCTAACCTTGACCTGCAAGTTTTGCCAACATTACTGCAGATGTTGACTTGTACATCCATCCTCTGCTTCACTCAACTGTCACTTTGATACCCAGTCTCCTTCGTTTGTAACAGAGAGTAACCACCATCATCTGAAATAAGATAAAACTGTGAAGTTACAGAAGCAAACACCCTCCCATTTCTCTGTTAATTGTGAGTTATCTCCCTATTTACTGAACACAATCTTCATCTTACAAGCCTTAGAATAAGTAAGAAAAAGACATGGATAAAATTTAGTTAAAAACAAATTCAGGACACAGTTAAAAAAATATGCAGTGATATCATCTCTGATTTACATTCACATTGCAACAATTCAGCAGTAATCATCCCACTGTGGTGGGGGAGCCAATTGTTTGGCCCTGTAGCTGCCAGTCATCTAAAGAAAGTCCCCGAAGGATGAACTCACAAACGTGTTCAAAATCTTTTGCTGTATCTCATTTCACCAAGTATTTCCACATCGCTCCCTGTACACCTATACATAGAATCTAACAGCTGTTTCACAACACTGCGCCACATGAGTAATTGTGAAACAGTGCAGCTCGGCCGTTTATCAAACCTCGTATACCCCCCTCTGACAAGGAGAGACTAGGAGCCCAAGATCCTGGAGAAATATGCAACTTATAAGAGACGAATGGCATATTCTACTTGGCCAGGTCTACAGAAATGAATAGCTGCTGGTTGCTGGTGTTTACTCTGTGAGAAGGAAAACAGTTAGAAGCACATTCCAGGACTGTCAAGGGAGAAATAGCCTTACAGTGGGAAAACATGGCAATCAAAATGTGAGGAAAGTGGTTGTATTAAATATAGATGTCAGTACAGTGTTTCTAGAAGACAAAGGACTGCTGAAGATGATCCAGTCAGAAACAGCAGGGGAGACACTTAAGACAAATGAAGATATTTTATATAAAAACAGCACCAAATCAGAGGGATCAGACGTTTAATACTATGGGAGAACCTATAATTAGCTTTTTGCTGCCACCTTGTGTCAAAGATGTGCCAATACATGTTTTCAAATTAATATAACAAAATATCAAATTTGTCAAATAAGCCATGTTCATAAGATTAGAACATTATCAAAAAATATATTTATTTTAATGCATTACATTAGTTAATTACACACAGACCGATGTTTCAAACCTTTATAATGATTTTCTGTTTGCAGTTTAAATCTCTATTACAAAAATGTGTACTTAATGAGAAGCATGTTGAATATATCTTATTTTAAAATTTAAAATAAGATATTTAAAATATATTTTAGGTTTGTTTAATCTTACAAACAAACCTAATCAGAACAAACATTAAAATTTATATCATGGAACACTGTATTCAGTATTATATAACTGTTTCAGGTTGCAGATTTCTGTCAAAAATGTTAAATTTTTATTTCTACTCCACTAAATTTCTTTAGAAACAGTTCATGCCCAAACACTATAAAACATAATGCACATTAATACACATTGGCACATAGATCTCTAATAAGAACAATGACATGATGCATCATCACAGATAAATTAAAGCACAAGCTTTGAGATCTGAAGTAAAAAAATATGCAGAATAGTTGTAGAAGAGTTGTATGTAGAAGAGTTTAACACGGGATGAAGTTGATATAGACCAATGTATTGTAACATTTGGATGTGTTAAATTTGAATAACCACATTGTTGGCAATGAAAGAACTCAATATTAGCAGTCCTCGAGAACCGCAGACCTGCAGTTTTTAGATGTGCCACAGGTACAAAACACTGGAATGAAATGGCTTAATTATCTCCTTCTTGTGTAGATCAGTTCTCCAGAGCCTTGCTAAAGACCTAATTATTCTATTCAGGTGTGGTGCAGCAGAGGCACATCTAAAAGTTGCAGGATTGCGGCCCTCGAGGACTGGAGTTTGAGACCCCTGATCTAGATAATCTGTAAATTTAATAATTTAACTGAAAACTATGGTGAGATTTCATCAACAAATGACTAATAAATGATGCCTCTAATGATAAAAATCAAGTACCACAAATATAATCAACAGCAGTGTATCAAGTTCCAACTCCACATAATAAAAAAACTCTGTAAAATCATAACTTTAGTTCTTATAATACATACAGAAAAAAAGAACTAAATTAAACACAGCAATAACGTACAATACGCTCCATATTTCAGTTCCTAAAATAAATCCATGTTTTATTGCAGCAGCTGAATCTCACGCTGAAATGGTTTGAAAAACCAACTGTTCATTTGAGACCAAATTGAATCTATGGCAGGAAATATTTTTTTTTGCCTTTATTAGTTCTCAATGATTACCTGATTCCCTGGGGTACAAATATGATGTGGCACAGCTTTATTCTCTTACTCTTCCAAACGGAAAATATGAGAGGACATGCCATTCAAGCTGATCCTCGGAAGTCAGAAAATAGCAGAAAGAAAATGGCTATTTACCTAAACTTAACCACATTATCAGGGCACTGATTAAGCAGATAAAAACAACAGGAAGTGTGATAAACTAACCACCAAACTGTCAGGAGGATGAATCTCCAATCTGAGGAAATGGCAGCAGTTTTGTCCAGCTGATGATTCAACTGCAACTAGATGAACTTATTTGAAGCCCTTTTTCAACATCTATATCGAGGAGTTCCAATGAATAAAGAGGGTGTTGTAAATTACCATCTACAGGATTTTATTCTTTTTTCTATCTTGTTTTTAGACCATTAATATTAGTACTTTTAATATAAAAGTAGCCCTGAGAGTCAGATGTAAAATTTAATCCCCAAGTCAGTTTGTGGCACAAACTGCTTAAAGCAAAATAGGTAAACAAAACAAACAATTCCCTCCCCAAAAATCATCCAGGATCCAATTACAGTGTAAAATTACAGATGACAATTCTGCATCTAATTGCAAAGTCCATCCATAACCTAAAAAAAAATATTATTTCTGAAGATAAACAAACAGTGCTCATTTGTCACAAATCTCTACAATTCACAAAGCAACACACAACAATAATCCCCTGTAAAAGAGCTAAAGAACTTAATCTCATTCATCCACAAACTTACAAGCAACTGTTTCCTTAAAGTGCCCAGTTTCCAGTGAATAAGTTCTGATCAGTTTTCCGCTACAGATGTGCCAATACCAACACTGGAGCTTTACAGACAGAGAGATGGCTGAAGGGGTTCCTCCTCACAAAACTTCATCATCATGTGCATGGACCTGTCTGTCCTCATCATCCTCCTTCTGAAGTTGCTGGTACTTTCTTTTGAAAAATCCAAACTAGAGAGTAAAAACATGGAGGTTATTTTGTGCTAATGTTAATTGAAGGAAAATGCAATTCCAGCATCCAGTGCTGTGCAAAGGTTTTAAAAGACCCCTAATTAGCTGTTTTCTAACTTTTTTATTTGTTTCCCCTTACTTATTACGTTTTCTATTGAAATTAACAATTATTACTAAAATATCTCAGAACGTGTTCATTATTGATTCCACGGGCCATCATCATTCTTGTGTTACTCCAGAGTTTTTCTAACTATCTGGAACTTAGTGTTAGCTTCCTCCTCACACACAGCTGCCTTCCTGCCTGCATAAAACTTTTTCTTTATGAATATTTTCACTCCTTCTTATCGGGCAGCAGCAGCTAATCTGAACTCTTCCTCAATCTGTCCCTGGTTATGTCTCTCTCATCATCCTCCGACGATAATAAGGCCCCTGAATCGCTAATTCCCTCTCCTTGTCCTCAAAGTTAGTGTAGTAATTAACATATCGGTTAATTAGACACATTTTTCTGAATGGGCTTATGCCAATTTTAATGCTTTTGTCGTAGTTTTTCTGACCCGCCCCGTCTTGTATCCGCTCATTTTCTCGGACTCCGGTTAGTTGAAATGGCTTTATTTATAAACATAGAGGGGAGGGGCGGGCCAAGGAGGACTGAGGGATTTCATTTCATTGGATAAGCTCAATGTCCGTCAATAAAATCAACCAATGGGCTGTCGCGGTCAATAAAAATTTAATTTAATATATTTTTTTGTTAAATTATGACAGCGTAGGGCTGCCAGATATGGACATTATGTACATCAGTCTGTATCCCAGAAGGTCAGTCCTCCCCTGGACGGTCAACCTGCCACAGTGGCGGAAGACAGTGGTTGCTCCAATTTACAAGCCACTTCATACTTTTACCTGCATTTGGCCAGTGGGGGGTGCTAATTTCCACCCCTGCTTGAGAATGCTTTAATAGATTGGTGAAGGTCCTTTATAGTTAAATATAAAGAAAACGACAAAACTTTTTCAGGATTTTGCTCAGTATAGTGCAACATAGGGAGATGCTTCAGTAGAATGCCAGTTTTCAAATAGTTATTTTAAATTACTATGCACACATATGCATCATTCAATGAATAGAAATAAGCTTTATTTTTTTAAAGAAGAAACAGTACATGTAGTTTACTCTAATTTACTCCTATTTCCTATTTAGTTGCTTCTGCCATCAACCATCAAAAACACGTTCCCAGTGATCATCTTCAGTATTTTCCATAATTTGTAATGAATTCTTTACCTTATACAGCAGACCAACAACCAGAGCCAGCAGCACCAGGCCACCTATGGCGCTACCAACTATCACACCAACTGGAACATCAGCTTTCTCTCCAGGTTTGCTGACAGGCAAAACCACCTGGACACAAAGAGGTTTTGGCAAAGTCACTGTAAGATCTGTCTCAAAAGAGTGTGGACAAATGAACTTTTAACTTATGTTTTCTTTTATGTACAGTTGCCACAAATAGAAAATGCCTAAATAAACCCATTCTGCATGAGTAAAATTTCAAATTACGTAGATTCACATGAGGTGTTAGATACAAACAGAAACATCTTAATGTGAACTTACATCCAGATGCTTGTATTGGACAATGAGAAGATCTGGTTTGGAGGTCTTCACATCCAGGCTGGAAATCAGATTTATGCTCTGATATGAAGCCTAGGACAGGAAAATTGTGGATTTAAGATATTAGTATGATTTCAATTATGAGTAACATAAAAAAATCTGAAGACATATAAGGTAGAAATTTACCGTAATAAATGTGCCATTCCAGATTCTTGTTTTAACCTTTATCAAATAGTCACTCTTTATTTCAGTGTCTTTAAGGATGCATTCTATCTTCTCACATTTTGCACTTGTACAGTCCTATCAGGTTAAAAACAAACAACAATAAAACGATTACAGCAACAACAAAAAGGAGAAAAAAACAGATAAAATTAAACATATTTATTTTGTAATTTCAGTCCTAGTGGTTAAATAATAAGACTGGACTAAACTACGCCATTGTTTTTGTATTATTATTTTGTTCTAAAAATCATATAATTCGAAATAGGTCATGAATGGTACAAAATGTGTGTCCTGGAAATAGTTTTTACAGTGGAGTAATATGTAGCTTCAATAAGCTGACAGACCTCATACAGTCGCATTTAAAGCTGCAAGCATTGGGTTTGCTACCATGTGCTCAATAAGGTAAACATAAAAAAGACAGATTTAGGATTTGATACTTTAATGTGAACATGCAACTGGAAATATCATAACCACATCATTAAAACAAGATAAATTTTGAACAAAGAGAGTCGCCAACTTACCAGTGTCTTTGTACCTTTGAGATTCTCCTCTCTGAATGAAACCGTCTGAATTTGTTCACCAATATGTGGAGGATTCTTTAGGCTGGTGAAACAGCTGATAGATTCTCCCTGTATATGGAGAACATGACCACCAATAATGCAATTATCACACCCCATTTACTGTAAATTATATTGGCAAAAAAATATGCATGTGGTGGTATTTTCATTATTGCAGAATAGGAGCACTCACAGCTTGTGGCTCCACGCTGGTTAAATACAGGAGTGGATTTTCACCTTTTGTTTTCACTGGCAGACTTATTGTGAGAAAAAGGAGGCTGAGAGGGAATATACCTGTTGAGACCTTTGAACACATTTTGCTTTAGTAATTAAAAGTAATAAAATGAGACAATAATACTGCATAAGGTGGATTTGCTAAATGCACCTTCACTGTAAAGGTAAACTCCGGTCCTATGTCATTCAGAGTTTTCACCGTGGTTACCACTTGATTGGTTGAGTCTGCCACATAAAAGTTGATATTTGACTCCCTGTGAAATGACAGGAAAAGTATTTAACATATTTCATTTAATTCTATATGACTGATAAACTGAGAAAAAAAATACAGACTCACGTGGACAACACAACTCCTGTGTCAAATTGCACAGGAATGGATATTTGCACAGTATTGTCGGCAGGATTTTCCTCTTTTCCATCACTGCAAATCATATCATATCAATCACTCGTCTCATTATTATCTCATGAATGTTCATTTAAAGAAAGTCAATGTGGAATTAAAAGGATCTCCACGTCTTTGTACCTTCTGGCCTCAAATTTCACAACGGCTTGGTTTTCCTGAGAATCAAAACTGTAATCAAATGTGATCTCAAAGTTAACCTGTAATGAAATAACAGGGTGTGAATCATAGCTGTTTGAGAAATTAATAATGAAACCAAATCCAGCTCAGAAAACAGTATTTATACTTACCTCTTGGTCTTTCTTTAATACTGCATATCCCACCTGACAGGTGACTGTATTTTTTAGTGTTGATGTGCATTTGACTTCATCTGTCTGCAAATACAAAGTACACACCAGACAATAACATTTGTAGCTACGTGTTTTATTACCATTGACTTTGAAAACTTGTAAACTCAGTAGTATTTCAGTGAATGCAAAGCAGATTTTATTTGATTTGCTCATAACAATACAAACATGACATAAAATAGCCAATCATTTATGAATAAACTCAAATACACAGAAACATAAAATACTCACAGCAGTGGCAGAGGAGTAGAAGAGGTTGTTGGAGAACGTGGCAGAGACCTGTGTGTTGTATGAATTCTCATTTTTATTCTTCACAACAACTTTGAATTTCAGTTCCCGCTTGTTGGCGCTGAACAGAACTGGACTTGAGCTGTAAAAGGAGCGCACAGAAAACTTTATTGAATCTGAATGCAAAAAAATGGAAAAGCACAGTTTTTTCTTTTATTTTGTGACGATAATTGAATATAAGTTATAGGAACTGAGCATACTCCACACATTCAGAACAAACAGAGAAGCCAAAAAAGCTCTTAAAAGCTGTGGTAAGCTCTTTCTGAAACTGTTGCTTTTATTTGAAATAATTAAATTAAAATGCCTTAGTCAAAATTGGCACTAAATACTAGGAGCTCACCCTCCAAATACTTAACAGACTTTAGGTCTACAGACTCAGGTAGCTTGATTTTCCATCTGCTGACCTTTTTCTGTGCTGCTTTGACCAGGCAGTTTGAAACATTGTCCTGCTGAAACACTTCAGTTTACCTGCAGTGTGTGTTATGTGTTTTATGCTACAGAAACATATTTTAAACCCTTTTCCACATCTTTACCAGGGCTGCCAGTAAGCATGGAGGCCGCTGTCCGTCTGTATTATATGACAAGACTTCTTGTCAGATAATAACTGGTTTACAATTGTTGTTCTGGTAAAAAAAAATTACAGGGATTTAAGGCTGTTATTAAAAGAGATGCTTCAATTTGTACCAAAGGAATATGTCAACACAGTGTTTGAACCCATGACTCATGATTATAGTCAGCACTTTGACTGATTGTATCTGCTGCAGGACAATCATGATGTAGCAGGGAACAATTACACATTAATCTTCACAAAAAAAAAAAATCTTTTAATTATTACTTAGATCCTCATCGGGTCTTATTTGGATGCTAATCAGTTGGAGATATAACTCACTTTGTTAGTAGAATCTAAATAGGTCTGAGAGATGGAGGATCTCTGCACACCTCTAGCCAAAGAGAGCAGTAAAAATTTAACTGGGGACTGTTAAATCAAGTGTGCTGTACTATACAGGACTGAAGTAAGCTGTCATTCTTACCTGGACCCCTGCCTGTCCACCTTCACATTCAGCTCCAGATCGTTAACGCACAATTCATCTGACCCACAGTCTTTAGTAAAAGGGATCTGAAACAGTGAAGGACCAATAAATTCAGCTGGATGCGGTGCTACAGTTTTAATTAGCAAAGTAATTTATTATCACTTAAACAAGTTTTAAATCTTCTTACTTACAAAGAATTCAAAGGCTTTTGGAGAAAAGCTGTCAAGGACAGGGTTGACGTCTGGATTTTCTTGCTCAACTTCTACTTTCAGACTGAGGGAATTTACTAAGTCTGGTGTTTCCTGTTTGATGTATTAAAAAAAGAGCAACACAAGTGTACATCTCCAGAAATAGACCAAGAGAGGCAACTTATTCTCAAAAAGATTTCAGTGAACACTTACCTGAACATAAACCCTGTGATCTACACATAGGGATGTGGAGGATATTTTTATCTTCTCCTTCAGGTATCGTTCATTGTTTACTACAAACAGTCCTCTTGAAGTTACCCGGGAACCCTTCAGGTCAGCGTCCAGAGTCAATGTGTAGGATAAATCTGAAATTAAAGAAACAAAATCAACAAAAAAGTGGAAAACAATATTTGAGATTCAAATATTGAACCCCTCCAATACGTAGACATTTTGGAACAGATGTTTCTGAGAATTACTTAGACTATAAACAGCTACTTTTGAAAAGAAAAAAATGAAGCTGGAATAAATTATTTCTTTATTATTTACACACTTTAGAGTTTGACCCATACATACACCCATCCATTCGTCAAATCAAATACATTTTTGATTTGATTTCAATCAAAAATAAAAAATGCTTTGAAACTATGACTAGTTTGGAAAACCCAGACAATCTCTTTAAAAAGTTCTTACTCGTTCTGAAACTCCACCTTCAGCACATCCTCACTTCTTCATTATGCCATTTTCAACTATTCTTAGGAGCAATGGACTGAGAAGTAGCTGGTATGACGAGCTAAGCACACTCATAGTTCACTAAGTGTTTGCTAATTGCTGCTGCTGCTAGTTTGGAGGCCGAAAAATAAAAGGAATGCTTTTTTGTCTATACATGACACGACATGTGTCTTTAATTTTAAGCATGTCCTTCTTAGTTAGAAATCCTTGAAGTTTTATTCCCAGTGCGATGATGTTTGGAACTAGGAGCTGTCAGGGAAAACTTTCAACAACTTTAAGGTGTTTTTATAGCATTTTGGAAACACTTTGCTCTTACAATTTTAGAAATGTCTGAATTAAGTTCTTTATACCAACAGTTTATTGCTTTTTTAATCTAAACATTTCTATCCTAACTACATTAGATTTCCAAATCTGGTTCCTGTATGTGGGATCCATTTCTTTTCAGCTTACTTTGAATCTATTGAGACATACTTTGGGTACCCATATAGTTTTAGTAACAGAAATAGACACATTTTAATGAAACAAAAAAGCTAAAGATAAGCTCATAAATAAAACTGACTGTGCAAAAACGTAGTGTAGGTCTGGTGAAGATACAGCAATTTCATTCTTCTTTATGTGTTTCACATAAAGAAATCAAATCTATTCTTTAAAGTTACTCTGAGGAATCTAGCTTACCTATGGGTCCCACAGGATTTGTGGGTCTGAATGAAGCACTAAAACAGATGTTCACATTGAAGCAAGAGAGCTTGCGTCCACTAATGTCACAGTCTTTGTTTAAAATGCTGATTTTATCAGGTTTGAAGGAGGCTTTAGCTGTAACAACTGCCACTCCTCTGGACCTGAAATCAAAAGTAATATCAGTTGCATGTTCCCACATTCACAGTGTTCCCACACAATTTTTTTCTGGAGCTCACCACAGCTGGACAACGGATCCATAAGCACCAATGGAGATGTCAGGAATGGTATCACCATTCAGGTCTTTATTGCTGTCTAAAGATCTTCCAAAAAATTGAAGTTGAGGATTTAGCTTGGAGCCTGGGATTTTCTGTGAAACAGTAAATACAGTTAAGTCCAACAATAGTCATATCTCTGGTCAAAATAGGCTTGAAATTATTTCCAAATAGACACACGATAATACTGAGTTACTGTGTGGTACTGAAAGTCAAAGTTCTCTTGGAAATGGCCAGGTGCACTTTATCATGCCACATTAATTTTTGACAGTTCATTTTTTCAGTCATAAAAATCTAAATGAATCCACACTGACTTAATTCTGGCCTAAAGAGTTGCGTCTCAATCCAATGGGAGGAACAGTGGCTAGAGAGTTTCAGAGTAATCTGACTGTCCATCCAACCATGAAAGAGCTGGAGTTGATGGACCAATCGGAGCAGAAACACAGGTTGGTTGTGGAAACTAAACAACCTGGTCTGACACATGAAGGCAGTCTTCCAGACTCTATTCCTGGAGCTTCAGGTGTTTGAAACTGTTGAATAAAAAACTGGCTCAGAATGTGAATTTGATTCTTCTTTTTTTCTTGCAGTCCTTCGCTCTCAGATTACTGTTAGGGATTAGATACTAACCAATACCAAGTACTTTTTGTGCATTTCTAACTATGTGAGAAATGCTTTATAAAAACCATGATTCACTGATTACAACCCAAAATTAAGCCTCTTCCCCTTTTCTATAAGCTTTTGAAAAATAGGTAGACTCTTGATATGTATTAACCTTTAATTACTTTTTGGAAAAACATTTTGCTTCACATTCCTGAAATGTACCTCTCTGAGTAGTAGAGAAAGGTTTAATTAGTGTTAGTATGTTCATGTTTATCTTTGTGTCTTCCTTTATTTTATTGAAATTACTGGTAAATCAGTCTTAGTCTGTTTGTTGAGTTGCTGTTTGGTTGCATTATTTATCATTTCTCATTGATTTTTCTAAAACAAATCTTTAGTGGAATACATTATTATCCTGTGTATACAAAAATCACCTTTCTTTGATAGAAGTCACTAAATGTGAAGTAAATAAAAGCATCATTCAGATGGATTTTGGACATATTAAGAGAGCAGTTTTTCATGCACATTACAATAGTTAACAAAGCTTACTAGTTTAACACATAAATAATTTCAGATCCAAAGATATATGAATAAAAACACAAAAACACAAAAGTTGTATGTTGTACCTGTGAGAAGTCTTTTTTTAGACCCTTATTGTAGCCATTGTAGATGTAAATCACACCCTTTCCCTTGTCCTCCATGGGGGCTCCAACCACAACATCACTGAATCCGTTGAGGTCGAGGTCAGGAATGACAGAGATAGCCATTCCAAAACGAGCATTTTCATTTCCAGAAGGACCGTTGAGGAATCCCTGCTCATTCAGTATTCCCTTCAGAAGAAGAGACAAACAAACTGTGAGGCTTATGAACAGAGGATAAGACTCTGGAGTTAAAAATGCTAAAAATTAAAGAGGTTTTTTTTTAATCATTGTTACCTTGGTGACGGAGAATAAGTAGACTCTGCCTTGTTCTTTCTTCACCTCATTCATGTACATGGGAGCTCCAACCAGAAGCAAATCTGTCACTTTATCATCGTCTACATCCAGTGAGCACAGGACGCTCCCAAAGTATGACCCAATCTGCAACAAGTTCCGGCTGCTTATCCATCACATTGTAAATCTGATCCGGTTGCAGATGAAAGTGCACATTTTCCACAGAATTAACTAGGTGAATACATCATCTAATCTCCATACCTGTTTCCCTCTTTCTGTATCCACAACAACAGGTTGTTTCTGGGGGTTCACAGTGTAAATGATGACTTGTCCGGAATGGTTGGAGCGAGGAGCTCCAGCTACAAAATATTCTGTGGACCCATCAGTCAGCGTGGTGAGAGCATAACCTGCCCAGGAGAACAAGAAAAAGACATATTTATCCAAGTGACTGATTGTGTGTTACTATTTTTAAATTTTCCTTTCCTTTGTATGTTTTTTTTTTCTTGTTTTACTTTGTGTTGCACATGCACAAGTCATGTTTTCAGCATGAGGGCAACTCACATGTAAAACATACCAATCTGCCAGCAACCCAAATGTAAACAGCAATGGAGGGAGGAAAGAGATGCTTGTTTTACGATACCATCAATATTTTGAATTTATGCCAGCTATATATGACAATGTGAAGGTTTGCTGTGCACTCTATGCAGGTGACAAAGTTTTGTTTAGCTTTAAAAAACAATAAGTTAAATTTAAAGAAACAATGTCAGTCGCAGAGTGGCACAGAAAGAGAAAGTACCACTAGGTAGAGCGAAGGATCACCAATGCAGGTGGTACTCCACCACCCAAACATCAAACCTGGACTTCTGTGCAAAACCAGTAAGTGTTTTTTTTTAAACAAGTATTTGTTTCATGTTCAGAAAGACTGTGTTTATTTTAGTTTTTATATAAAACATATTTCCTGCAGAAAGCAGTTTTTAAATTAAACTTAAAATGTCTGACAAACATTGTTGATGCTACTTCTACAAAAGCACTTCCTTTGAAGTGAGTATTTAGCAAGACTGGTTGTCATTTTTAGATTGAGGAAGCAAGTTACCTTTTCAGGGCGAATATGCAACACTAGTTCTTGTTCTATCTTCTCCAAGTTGTTTTTTTTTTCTCTATTTGTATTAAAAATGTTCTATGAAAAAAAATCTAAAAGCCTGACTTTTCTGACAAATATTGCTTATTTCATGTTGTAGATGATTATTTATATTACAGAGAAATAACATGATTCACAATACTCCAGTGAACATTTGTTGAAATCTCACATTCAAATGAAACTTATCTCCTAATCTTGAACAACATTTATGTGGGTACTAGAAAAATTTAGATTCATTTTCCATTCAGTCATCCAACACAACATCTGTTAAATATGAAGACTGAAGTGGAGTAACACCATAATATGATACAGCAAATATTCACAATTTGGAGAATGTGGTAATAAAAACCTCAAAAGCATACCCAGCAGTGAGCTGTGATTTCTCTCTTGAAGCGTTCCCTCAAAGGCGGAGAAAGGGAAAATAGTTGCTACAGATCCTTTCTGATGGACAACAGTCCCACTCCAGGCGTATGCTCCCACTGCTCCCAGCATCATCATATCCTAAAAGCACAATGGAACCAGTAAAATGTCATAAACATCAACACATTGTGGCTCATTAATTTACCAACACAGAGTTTCCAAATAAAATGTGACTAATTTAACTGGAATGAAAAAAAAAGTAACACTGAAGGAAAATTGTTTTTAAAGCTGTGGGGGTTCTCTAACAAAGATACTGAGACTCTGTGGCCACATTAATTCTCCTTTTAACAAGTAGAAAGGACCAAATGTAGATACATCCACCAAGAATTACTTAATGTATATTTTTTCTACAATTGTATTATTTCTATACCTGCTGCTTGGAGTAGTATGCACTGAATCCGACCTGGGACATCTCCATCTGGAAGCTATCTGCCTCTTTTCCAGTACCTTAGGCAAACAGAGCACAATAGAGAAGTTAAAAACAGGATGGCTGCTCAACAGTAGCAATGAAATGTGCACTTTCCACTTCTCATCTCTGCGATTGTCCCCTACAGAACATGTACATCAACAGAAAAACAAAATAGAAATAATATGCACCCTCTATGCTGAAGATGCGTTTTCCTAAAGTCGCAGCGATGGTGGAAAGGACTGCTTCTTCTGACACATTGAAGAAGTACTTCTCTGTGGGTTCACTGGCAATGGATTTGATTTCCTGGATGAGATTTTTTGTATCTATGTTGTTTCTGATGTAGTAACCCAACACCTGAGGAGCAAAAAGGAAATGCCCAACTTATACATATTGATACAAAATTAATCAGAGCGAAACAACAATAATCAATGCAAAGGTCCAAGGTTCACCTTTCAACAGGGAGATTATTTTTTTAGGATTTGTAATGCCTATTATTTTGTAAATAAAAAACAAACAAAAAAACATATCAATTCTGGTATTTTTACAAACTGAACAAGTGTAGTCAAATTTTCTTCGGCGTGACATTATTCTGCAAACAATACATTTTTAACGGCTTTTTACACAAATTTACCAGGGAGTAGGCCTGTCACAATAAGCAATAAATCAATTAATCACATGATAAGGTAAAAAAACCCCTAAAATTTCTATTTGAATGATTTATTGTTTTTCTATTTCTACTAAAAATTAGATGACAAAAATCTTCAGTCTGGTGTTTTTTTGTATAAATTAGCCCTTTTTTTGACAAACAATTTTGATTACGGAGACTAAGTAATTAATTTTATTTGCTGTTTTATTTATTCATTTGGAATATTTGAAATGTTTTCCAGCTCGTGTTAAATGTTCATTAGAATGTAAAGTTTATTCATTTTTGAGAATGCATTATTCCATTACCATTGTATTACTTGAAATGGTCTCAAAACAGCAATATTATAATTTATTGCAATAATTTCTGGAAAAATTTATCATCCAGTAAAATTTGTTATTGTGACACGCCTACCAGGGAAGTCAAGAATTTTGAAGCCACTGAACGCATTCCAGGCTTCTTATTTGTCTTGTTTCAAAGCGTCATCTGATGTTTGTCTGTTTGAGATTTTAACCTACTCAATATTTAGAGTACATAATAATTAATCACATACCGCAATACCAAATCGAATGATGCCTTGCTTGTCACACTCAGCGATGACGCTGTCTCTTTTGTAGCTATCGTGCGACTCCCCATCAGTAACAACCACCATGACTTTAGCAGCTTCAGGTCGGCCACCGTTGCTTGCAGAAAAAGCTTCCTTACTGAGGTAAGGTTACAAACAAAAGACGTTTTTACAGTAAGATAATTCAATTCAATCATTTGTACAACTCCAATTCACTATGTGATGACAAGACATTTTACAATTAAAAAACAACATAATGAAAAATAACAGTAACTCTTTATGTGACGGGGCGTGTATAAGACTGACATGACATAACACCTATTATGAACATGAAGGAGTCTTTATGAATGTTTACGACTGTTGTCATGAGGTGTCATGAGGTAAATAAAGACACTTTCAATGCAAAGTTGCTTTAAAAGTTGCATTAAAAGTCCATTAAAATTGCCAACTTTAATTATTTGGTAAATAATGACACTTTTAATGCAAAGTTTTTACTGTAAGTGGACTTTTAATGCAACTTTTAAAGCAACTTTGCATTAAAACTGTCATAATTTTCCAAATGATACTTTATGACAACAGTCATAGACATTCATAAAGACTCCTACATGTTCATGACAGATGTTATGTCATGTTTATGACAGTGACATGTCAGTCTTATGCACAACCTATCAAATAAAGTTTTACCAAAAATAAACCTTAAGAAAAGAAGAAAGGAAGAAATGACCAAGCCACTAAGTTAAGAAGTAAAAAAAAATCAGACTCTGCATGTATTTTAAAAGAAAAACTGTGTTTACTATCAAACCAACCTGGCAAATGTGATTGCGGCGAAGGTATTGGTAGAAGTACCATACATCTGTGTGATTTTGGATGCTGCATTAAGCATCTGGTTCTTGTCTGTGTAACGATTCAGTTTGAATTCAACCTTTTGGCCATCACTATACTGAATGACGCTCATCTATTGTGAGATAAAAAAAATACATTAAAAAGAGCATTCAAGCATTATTGTAACTCAATTGCTCAAGAGTCACCTGTGTACTTTGAGGCCCGATATCTAAAGAAGGTATCAATTTGCGCAGGAACTCCGTCATTGGTTGCCATGGATAAATGCTGTTTGAGCCGTCCAAAACAATCACAATGTCCATCAATCCTGAACATGCTGTAGATTAGAGGGAAGGCTGGTTAATGCATCATTACAAAAAGAAACAACACTCTAAAAAAACTGTCTAACTTTTACTGAGCCACTGGTTTAGGTTTTTTCCACTGACAAAAGCAATATTTGTTTGATAGTATTTTGCCTATAAAAATTACCTATCAAGTTTCCTTGAACTGGTTAAGATAGATCTATGAACTATACAACACATGTTCATTCTATTTTTACACATAATCATCGATAATGACATTTCAGTCTGGTCAGTTCTGTCCATTTTAAGCTCCTTTCAGGATTAGCTGCTTTTGAGCTTCATGTCACTTTAAATCCAAATAAACGGCAGCTGGCCATGACCCCCAACCCAACGTTTACACTGATACGTGAAAACGGCTGCAAACAGATGTGCAACTATAGAACCTTACATCTTTGAAAAGCACAACCTCCTGCACAACCAAAAAGATTGCAGCAAGTGGTTTCTGTCTAGTAATTCAACAACACAACAATTCTTCGCCAGCAGCCATTGTACATAGTGGTAAAATCAGCTACCAAAATGTGCTAAAGTTCTGCTTGGGTTGCTAGGTAAAAGAGTTGGACTTGGCTAGGGTTGCTAGGTAACAACACAGTGCCCGTGAAATGTTGCTTAACAATCAGGAGATTTTTTTACAGCAAATTTCCAGACACCAAAAATATTAACTTTTTACCAAAAAATATTAACTTTTTTTTTTTTTTTTTACAGTTTTTTAAAGTGAATGGAAGATTTTTTTAAGTGCTTGGGCTGCTTTTAGAAGTGGTTGAAACCAAAACTGAAGTACAAAGACATTTGACTTTAACTATCTTACATCACCAAGGAAGGACAGATGATAGAGGTTATCAATGATGAGGACTTGAATGACTTTTGCTCTGAAAAGGAACTCGCCTCTTTTCAGAGCTAAGCTTACTTAAGCTAAACTCTAAGTTCAGGACTGAAGCATGAGAAAATAGCTTATAATATCAAAGCTTAAAATTCATGCAAAGTCTTTTCTTTAAACGTTTCCTCTAATGCATTCATAAAATAAACTGTTGGGTTCAGTATCTGATGTGACTGAGAGTTGTGAGAAACAAGAGACAGATTTGTAATAAAGTGAATACAGGGAAAAATACTACTTACTCTGAATGGCAGGAGAAAAGGCAGGTTGAGGCTGAAAGAGGGGGTTGAGTTTCGAGCAAATTCCTGGATAAAAGTTCTGATCGCCACACTGCTGTCCCCAAAGAGGACCACACATCTGCAGCAGGGATGACAGAAGAAAAAATAAGAGACCTGATTAATACATTTACTTGGCTTTCACAGCAGCCAAAAGGTTCCAGAAGGATGCAGTGACTAAAGTTATGTAATTAAATAAAAGTTTATTTATATAGCACATTTTTTACAGTTGTATTGCTTCACAAAAACACAGAAAAACACAAAAACAAAACACTATACAATCACAAAAGCCTACAATAAAAGTAAATTATAGCAACAGCTTGGAAATATTTGTCTATTTAAGTCCTGAAATGATGTGGTGAACCACTAAAAGGCTTTGAATTTATGATGTAAGACAATGGGAAGAGGTGTTTATTTGAATCAAATTATAGGAATGTTCATTGTTATAACTGCTGTCATTCTGTGTTGACTTGTAATGTTTGTACACTATATTGTACCAGCACCAAGCCATGACTGGTGGGAAGAAATACTGCAGTATGAAGACTGATACTGCTATTTAAGCTAGATACCACTTCCTGTACCCTGGTTGTGGGTGTCCAATATTTATACATATATATATACATCCGTTTCTTTTTCCTGTTGGTTGGTATGTTGGTTTGGTAGCGTCATTTAAAAGATAGTTTGTCATGAATTTCTTTCCATTTTGAATATTTACAACAGCAAACATTTTTTTTTAAAAATGACAGTTTTGAGTTCAATTTCTACAGTACAAACAAAACAACAAAATGTGCCATTCATTTGTATTCAGCTCCCCCGAGTCAATATGTTGTTTGACCATTGTTCGCTGCAACTATTTGTGGTACTGTATATGCAAAATAGCTCAAGTTTAGGCAGATTAGACAGAGAATATGTAAACTCATCAGTTTTCAAGTGTTTTCACAGATTCTGAAAATGACTTTGAAAAGTCCATCCTAATACATGAATTTGTTTTGATTTAGAGCATAACATTTTCGCTCTGGACTTTTGTTTAGGATCATTGTCCTGTTGAAATTGCAATCTCAAATATTTTGCAGCCTATTTCTTCCAGGCTGCAAAAGAGGATTAGCCTATATTTAAATGTCTCAATTTTCCCATAAACACTGATCATATTGATAGAATAGAATAGAATAGAATAGAATAGAATAGAATAGAATAGAATAGAAACTGCCTTTCTTTTTTGGCATCTTCAAAGTTGTGACATGCTTTTCCCAATTTTTAAAAGGATGAGCTGAACAGTGCACTGTGCAATGCACAATAGATGTGCAACAACAACAGAAAAACTTACCAAAAAATCATGGCCTGTATGGTTGGGAGCAAGAGTCAAACCCAGAGACATGTTGGCGTTGACATTTATAACATCGGAAATTCTAACAGAATCTGTGAGGGGGGGAAAAAAAAACATAAAAAAGGCAAATTAGGAATATGTTGCATGAATTGCTTTGTTAATATGATTCTTACATTTCTTAAGAAGAAAAATTCAAAGAGAAAGCTTTGTAGATTTCATTAGGCATTTTTTGAGTACAGTGGAGAAGGTGAAAGTTAAACAAAACCCTGAAGTTTACCTTGAAGGTTGAGCTTTTCACATCTGTTACTGGATCCCTGGACTGGACACTTGTAAATATCTCCCTTCCTGTTGTCACTCCAAGGAGCACCAACTAGGAGCCTGAAGAAAACAGGATTATTAATCACTAAACCTCCAATAATAATGAACTATTATGAATTCATTCTTACTTGAAAATGGGAATGTTTTAATAAAAACAAAATAAAAATACAAGCTTACAAGGCAAGCAAAAGAATGTGTCAATTTGCGATCAGAAGGGGTCCAACCATCATGCAATTTTAAGATAAAAGCACATGCTAAGTATGGTTAAACCAAAATTTATGTATGTGTTTAATTTTGAAACTACATGCAAGCCAGATGCTCACCTTAAAAATTGCCAGTACACATTTTGCATGTGCTACTGTCCTTTAAAAACCACGTCACTTGTTGATTTAGAAACTGAATTCTGAACAAGATTCCTCCAGGATAGTTGGATGCTCTTAAAGGTTTAGGGAGTGCCTCGATCCTGTCAGGACCTGGAGTTCTCAATTAGGAAATATTTTTCTCTAGTTCTTCTATCACTTTGAACTTGGAGCACTGCAACATGACTCAGAGAGAGGTACAAACTGCATGCATCTGCAGGAGGTCATGGCAGTGCTTGGATGCTTCCGTGCAATCCACACCATGCATCCAGAGCAGAACAAAATAAGAATGAAGAAACATTTGGCAGAGAGATTTAACGTCTCAGTAAGTTCTTTTTATTAAGACGTCTTTTTACTAAGAAGTTCTGCTGATTTACTGTCAACAGAACTTTGCTGCTGACAGTAAATTTGTCATTTCCTTCCTTTTAATTCTCTGAGATAAAGAAATAAGTTGGTGCAAGTTTGAATCCAAAACAGAGGCTTGAACTTTAAGTTGCAAATATAAACTTCTGTCTTATGATAACGTAACTTCACCATATCTGAAACCAAATAAATATCAAATACTGTAAAAAGTGACTCTTTAAAGACTTGATGACAGGAAATATTACGTATACTGGTGTGTCAGACTTACAGTCAGAAACTATGATCAGAGGCACTGGTTTTCCTTGAGTTACACAATAAGGAAGTCCTCCAGACATTAAATTACTCTATGAGCGTGACTGACTGTACAGACCGGGAGTGTCAATCTGGCCTAGAAGAAGAAGCTTTATTACTGTTTAACTAAATGTTAGTCAAATGTTGTATATTACAACATGAATTGCAAGAAGAGAGCAATTCATATGTGTGTGTGTGTGTGGGGGCGGTATATATATATATATATATATATATATATATATATATATATATATATATATATATATATATATATATATATATATATGGCTTTTGTGTGCCGTGGGAGAATTAACAACATTTAGCATTTAGTGACAATATCAGGAAAATAATCATGGAACTGTACACATTCGTACAATACCCAGATGACTCACGGTACTACATTTGTCTGTTAAATATATGATATGCCAGTGTACATATCATGGAAATGTCCAGCTATTCTATCAATCAATCAATCAAATTTTATTTGTATAGCACATTTCAGCAGCAAGACATTTCAAAGTGCTTTACATCATTACAAACACAGAATCACAATGCAATATAGAATCAATCATTAAGTCAAGTTACATCAATTGATTACATTTCAAATACAATTCTAAACAGGTGGGTTTTCAGTTGAGATTTAAAAGAAGTCAGTGTTTCAGCTGTTCACGAGAAAAGTACTGTCTTGTTCATGTGTTTTTGTGTGGAAAGTGTCAATCAACCACAGAGCAAAAGAACAAGACCTTGTGAAAATAGGGTTGCGCACAAGGCTAAAGAAATAAATTTTCAAACCTAACACACACTCTGTGGTCTAATGGTGGAAGAACTCAGTCATGATCTCTGAGTGTTTATCTGGTGATCTTTACAAAAGACATGCCATCATGAGGAAAGTAATAATATTATAGAATCTCAAAATAAAGTGCATAAAACTGGTATTTGAAATGGACAGTGTATATTCAAAGTGGCAAAATACATACCACAGAAATCCCATGAAAATCTTTGTTGACTGCGTTGAGAAGGTGTGTGTAATCAAGGCAGCCTACAACCTGACTCAGTTTCACCAGTTCTATTCAAACCATTTCTATTGTTTTGTTATACCGTGGTAGTTCAGAGTAAGAATGATTAAGGAGGAAAAGAAAACATCTTTCAGCTCACTGATGGAGAACTGCATTCGTCACAGTGATAAATGCATTAAGGAATGTACTTATTTGAAGACATTTCATAATTCTTTTCATAATCATTTTTCAAAAGCAAGGCAATAATTGTGTAGGGCGTTGTAAAATAAATAAAAACTTGTAAGATCAAGTGAAAAAATGATTAATGAGGTCAAACTTTGGTATCACAAAAAAAATAAAAGTGGCTGAAGTGAATAAAACTGATGATGATCAAAAGTGTCAAGACTTGTTTGCAATTTTGAAAGACAACCAAAAACCATGTGTGCATCATTCTGCAGGCAGCAACAGGCTTTCATTTCCTAACTGAGAGAAACTATCCCTGACATGAAGCAGGGGTGAAGATGTTTCAGTTCATCAATACTGATCGTTCTGCGTATTTATAAGTGTCATCATATTTTTCCTCTGTTTTACTGACTTGATCACATTAATGAAATTATACGAGAAAGCTCTTAAACCCTTTTGGACATGATCACTTAAAAATCAGAGTTTATGAGTAAATTATCACATTCCTACCATTTGTCCTGATAGTTTGGTGCTTGTTGGACAGTGTAACCAAATTCATCAGAAGCTGGGCCGAGGAAAATCCTAGCATCTGCGGTGCCAACATTGAAGGTCTGCAATTGGCTTATCTTGTCAGCTGGTAGAAGAAACAGAGAAGGTTCCATTAAGACTTCTGATACTCTTACAGTTCTTACAATGCCTTGCAAAATTACCAGTAGCCCTTAAATTTTTTTGCACATTTTGTCACACTACAACCACAAACATTAGTGCATTTTATTACACAGGTGAGGGAATTTGTGTAACAAATGGGAGGCATTTGCACTTAACATCTTTACTATCTGCGAATAAGATGCAGTGCAGATATTCACAGCTCAAGAAGTAAAATCTGTCAACATGACATCTATTGGTTTTGTCCTTCACAAATCTACCCTACATGGAAAAATAGCAAGAATAAGGTTGATGTTGAAGAAAAGCTAAAAGTTTCATTTAAAATTCGCTACAAGCCATGCAGGGAAAACAGCAATCACGTAGAATAAGGAGCTCCGGTTAGGTGAGACCAAAGTTTACATTTTTTGGGCTGTGTACATGGTGGAAAATGAACAATGAATATCAACTCAGCATCATGCTGCACATAGTTGATGTGCAGCATGATGCTGGGTTTTTCTTCAAAGCTTTATCAAAACTGGGGCGAAGTTGGATGAAGCTAAATATAGTACAATCCTAGAAGAAAAGCAATTAAAACCTGCAAAAGACTTGTGATTGAGACGTTCACCTCGCAGCAGGGTGTGTACCAAAACACACAGACAGCTACAATAGCAGGTTTGGGTCAAAGCATTTATATGTGTTAGAGTAGCCCTGTCCAGCCATCTGACTGAGAATGGGCGGCTCTGGAAAGCAGAATGGGCAAAATGACAGTCTCAACATGCAAAGATGAGAGAAATATCCTAAAAAGATTTGTGCCAAAGCAAAAGCTGAGCTGGACAAGCCGAATGCAATAAATAAATAAATATTATTTTAAAAAAGACTTTTTTTGTCTTTGCAACTATTCAGGAATTTGTATTGGCCTATCAAAAAAATGCAAATAAATACACAGATAACAGGTTTTAAATAATTCTGCCATATATATATATATATATACATATATATATATATATATATATATAGATCTTGTCATAATCATGCCAACCCATGATTATGACTATATATTGTTAGAGATTGCTTCCTGAATTTTGCTCTCATAAGAGTTGCCATGTAAAACCACCAGAGTGGGTCAATCTTGCACAGTAACAAAGAAATAACCAACACCTGCAAAGTCTGACTCAAGGGAGCAAGAACATAGGAAAAACAGCAGCACATGGAGGTTATTATTTTAATGAAATGCTTCTCAGAATAATAATCAACAAAGGCTCCTAACACCCTCAGGTGGAAGCAGGTTGAGTTCTCCTGTTTTATCAGTGTCACAAGCCTAAACAGGCAGAGCTGCGCTTCC
Source organism: Xiphophorus couchianus (assembly GCF_001444195.1). Classification (NCBI taxonomy): domain Eukaryota; kingdom Metazoa; phylum Chordata; class Actinopteri; order Cyprinodontiformes; family Poeciliidae; genus Xiphophorus; species Xiphophorus couchianus. The sequence continues at coordinate 9,169,396 of NC_040239.1, forward strand.
CTCTGCAATCACCAGGACCAGGAATGTGGATATTGAACTCGAGAAAACCTTCACAAGCAGCAGCCCTGTCCTGCCACGCCTGTTTTTACCTGCAGCGCACACCAGCCACATTCATTACGCAGACTCCAATACTTATTAATGAGCCTTTTTATTTTATTTGAGAATTAGAAACAAAGTGCTCATAGCGGAGGACAGTACCTGGCGGCATGTCTACGATTTATGAAGCAGTAGTACTTGCGAAAAACAGAAATAGTGGAACTTTTCGCCACGCGGATCACAAGTTGACCAACACATTAGAAGCTGAAATAAGACATTCATAATGTGTTAATGAATTTTACACTGACGTTCATCCGATGCGAACGTCTCTTAGACAAAAAAAAAAAAAAGACTGCCATCAATTTTATAATAATTAAAACTCAAATCCTTAGAAAACGATAAAAAAAAAAAAAAACTAACTTACTTCTTGTAATCCCATGCAAATTATGGGACCTCGACAATGCGATGCTTAAAAAGTAAAAAGTTTAATGTCGAAGAAAAAAAACCCATAATTTATACTTACAGATAACTATTATAGCAAAGAAGATTTTCCTCCAGACGTGATCCATTCTTATCATTGCTTCGTGTGGGTATGGTGATCAAACAATGCCTCGGAGCGGCTCAAAGGCTCGGCTCCACAGCGGTGACGAGCCGGATATGTTTCCCTTATAAGGACTCGAGCCTTTTTTCTGACCTGCAGACACAAACTTCGCAATAGTTAGTTCTGAGGAGAAGGTTACTCATCCAGCATTAAGGAGCAGAGTGGGAAGTTACAGGTGAATTAAACAATAATGTTTAACATTGTTTTATTCATTATTTAAGTGTGTGTTGTAAATTAGAAATTAAGGTAAACTGATCTTAACACTTCTTGTATCTTACAGCCTTTTACCAGTTTTTGTCAGCATGGGAACTTGATCAAGAATTACTTGATTGATGCCCTGCTTCCTGATATTTTTATAAAAATTATTATTATTTTTTATCTGCCTCACTTGTAATTTTGAAGTATGCTTAAAGGGGTTTCTTGTACAGAATCTGTTACGTGTCACAGCTCTCAGTGAGATAAAAATCTGGGTTTTGATTTTCACCACAACTTTCCATTTATTACTGTGTCAGTCAGTTCTTTGTGATTATATTGGTATTTTGGGGGGGTCATGGTCATGTTGCAGATATCAGTTCTGGTTCAGCTTCAGGTGTGAGATAGCAGTAGCTCTATAATAGGACGTTAAACAGCCATTTAAGTAACATATGCAATGACGTAGAGTGACATGCTGTGAGAAAGACCAACAGTTATTCCCTCTCGCTGGAAAAACAACTGACGTAAGACCTTTCATTAAACTAAAGCTGGGGCTGTGAAATTTAACTCTCAATTAGTGGTGCCAGTTCAAAATAATAATTTGGAAAGAACTCTAACTGGACTTGTTGCTCAACAGACACAGTCAGCACAGCATGTTGTATAACATACCAGTGGCTTGTGTGTTAGCAACTTAGATTAGATAGATGAGATTAGATTTATAGATAACTCTTTGGCAACAGTTTTAACATCATTTGTAATAAATTCTTTGCAGACGTCACACATAATTACCAGTAAAACAATACTGGAGGATTTAACACAGATTCTGAAAGTGGTTTTAGTGTTTTTCTGTGGGCTTCTTAGGAAGTCTCAAAAATAGCCTCCATGACATCACTGTGGCTTCATACACAGAAAGAGTTCATTGTAATCTACGCTTGTGGAATTTGATGGCAACATAGGTCAAATGAAGAATTATGGTGGGAAGTGTTTAGAAAAAAACAGAAACAGATGCTACATGGTTGTGTAATACTGTGAGGTGAGTTGTCTTTCAAGGGCCACGAATCCTTTTGAAAGGTGCTGCATTTTATGAGATAACAGTAATAAACCAGGAGAATTTAAGCCAGTCTTGAAACAATGAGTTTGCGCCTTTTTACTTTGAAATTGCAGGGAAACTGAGTCCTTGCATTTCATCACTCAAATAGCAGATGAACTCATAGCACGACATCTAAAGGTCTGTCTTATTGCTACTTTAATTGTCTGTCAAATTTAATAACATTTGTTCCACTCTCCCAGACTCTGACTGCCGCCAATTGACTTCTACTGTAGTTTAACAGTCTTGGAGCTTTTTACTTGGCATTGTCTTTGAGGTCAGTGAATTTGACTGCTGAATAACTAAGAAGATTACAACATCATTTTCCAACCCCGCCCTTTCAAGCAGGCCACATCAAATCACAGACTGCAGATATTTTAGTGGATTTAATCTTCTAGAGGCTTTTCACACCACACATTTTAAAGACTTTCTTTGGAAATGTAAGAGGATTTGAGAACATTCACTAATTTATTCACCTGCCGGCTGCTTTGCCGAATTAATAACAGACTAATTTTAATCTATCCATCTATTATCTGTATCTGCTTATCCTTGCAGGGTTGTGGGGGGACTGGTGCCTATCTCCAGTGGTCATTGGACGAAAGGAAGGGTTCACCCTGGACAGGTCACAGGTCCATCACAGCACAACATAGACAACCATTCACACTCGCACCTCAGGACAATTTAGAGAGAGCAATTAACCCAACAGTCATGTTTTTGGACTGTGGAAGAAAGTCAGAGTTTGTAAACTCCACATGTTCAAGTCCAATGCTGGGATTTGAACCAATGAACTTCTTACTGCAAGGCAACAGTGGTACCAACTGTTCAACTTTGGGGGTAAACGTTTATCCCATCCTCTGATAATTTTGAAGACATTTTTTAAAAAATTCTTTTTTATTTCAATTAATGACATAAAGATCTAATTTTAACTTAATATTTAATGCATTTTTCTTAATAATTGTTGATGTTCTGTCTATAATCAAAAATGAAACCGTTAGCAAGAGAGAAAAAATACAAAATCTGTAGGGGTTCAAATACTTATTTCTTCCTGCTGTATATTACCAGCACATTGCAACAGCACTGAAGTTTGAATACATTGTGAACTGAAGTTGTTTCTGCTGCAATTCACTTTTAGTCATGATTTAGACTGAGGATATGAATCATGATAAAATCTCTGTTCAGTTAGAAAGCTGAGCAATCTGAACCCCCCACTTCAAAAACACACAGAAGGGTAGCAGACAAAGATAGAGAAGGAAAATTCCCTTTTTAGCAGAAATAAAATCCAAGGGAGGATTAGACACAGAATTAAGGAGTTCTCTATATCAACAGATCCAGGGATGAGAAGATGAAAGAAGCATGTAAACAAATGCCATCATTTAAGGGCAGTGTTGCCTAAGAAGAGCAAAACAGAAGATATCTTTTACATAGATTTTTAACTGGTTTTATAATATAAAAAATACATTTTAGATAAATAACTGCATAAGTCTGTGACATGTACTATGAATTCCTATTAAAACTGGACATTTAACTGAGCCAAAAATTATGTAATGTACAATTAACTATATTAATGTATACATAAAAATCTACAAAATCCTGTTTAAATAAATGCAAACTAGAAATTAAATTCAGCTTTACACATTTAAAGCACATTTAGTTTAAAGTTTTTACGTACAGGTATTACAAAAGTTTAAAGCAATGTAACCTTACAAAGTTGTCAATAAGGATTGGACATGACACAAATGATTATTTATTTTAGATCGTTTTTATCCAACCAGTTTTGTTTCTGATAGGAACTGAAACAAAAGAAAACAAAATTATGTAATATTATGATATGATCAATTTTACATCCTGTCTTCTTGGTACAATTTAAAAATTACTTTATACTTAACTCTGTCAGGAGTATGAACTATTTTTGGGCTTAGCTTTGTGGCACCATAAAGACAACAATAAGAGAAAATATGGGACAACAGGGACATTAGAAAAGCAAGATTGGATATTTTTCCAAACTTGATGAAAAAATGAGACTGAAAATGATTAGAGAAGCTGCCAAGCGTCTGTCAGCAAAAGTGGAGGAGAAGCCAGAACTGGTTAGAAATTCATTGTTATGGGTCTAGGTTTGCTTCACTGTGTAATATGAAGAATAACTAGCAATTAGTTGTGATTACTTGCTAATAAAATCACATAAAATATCATTGGTCCAAGTCCAACTATTACTTAATTCTGAAGACCCCTCCTCCCCTCTACTCTGTTTTTTTTCTTTTCAGTTGTGACTCACATGTTAGTCATTGACTGAACAGAAGACCTTGAGCTTTCCAAAAGGAGTAAGTCCTGGTGTTTGTGTGGAAGTTTAGCAAAGCAGTTCCTGGAAAAGGCTGAGGTGATTTTCTGAATCTTATGTAGACAAACTGACTCACCTTTCTCTAAAACACACAAATTCAACTGCGAGGCAAATCTCTCTTCTTTCAGAAAGATCCACAGTACTTACTATAGTACTTACTATATGAAATACTATTTCGTAAAGCAGCACCATTGTTTAGGGCTGTTTCCTTGAATCATATACTGTAGAACAATCTGAGGAAGAATCGTAGAAAGAATGCTGAAAGAGATTAGGCTGGAAACTTTGTTCTTGCTTGCCACTTGGAATGTCATCAAAAATCCCCTCTGAGGAGGAACCAAAATAACTTCATGTTGGTCAGGATGTTTGGAGACCTTAAAAAACCCACTTCCTTCTGTAATTCAAATGGAACCCTATTCACCTGTGTTATTAGCTGCTGACAGCATATTGTCTGACATGGTTCATTTTTTGAATCTGCTGTTCCTGACAAAAGTTAATGCCTTTTTTTTTGTTACATTATAACCTCAAACATCGTTTTTTTTATTGGGATATATTTGGTTTTCAAAATGTTTGAAAACCTTTACTTATATTTAATCCCCACAAGGAAATACATGGAGGAGCCAACTTGTGCCTTGTCTTTTGGGTATTTGTTTATGGGCATCTACAGACTGATTGGTTTTCCTATTCACCTTTAAAAGTCAATTTACAGAAGTCAATTTGGATGAATTGTGCAAACAACCATTTTCAATGACTCTTTGTCTCGTTGGTGGGCAGCCTTTGCCCCAGACTCGGGTCTTTTCCCACCTCTAATGGTTTTCTTTCAGGATTTTTCTGTACATAGCTGCAGTAATAGACCTTTCAGCTCTGATCAGCTTTCCTGTTGCTGTTGAAGAAAAGCATCCCACAGAACAATGGACCATGTGTCAACAAGAAGAATGTTTAAGCAGGGAAGTTCTAGCTTTCTACCATTGTTTTTGTGTCCCAAAATGTTTCATTTTGGTCTCATCTAACCAAAACAACTTCTCCCACTTTTTACGCGGCCTGTGTCAAACTTTAAACATGACATGGGCTTTTTTATTTTTTTTTTAACACACTCGGATCATTAAACAGATTCCTCTGACTGAGCTGTGAATATCTACAGGATCTCCAGAATTTCCATGAACATCTCGCTGATTAATCCTATATTCTCCTGGCTTGTCACTTTCAGTGGATGGCCTTTTCCTGGTGAGTTTGCATTTGTGACACTTTTTCAGATAAATATTTCGACAGTGCTCCATGAAATATCCAGAGCTTTTTTTTTTTTTTTTACATTGCTTTGAACTGTTCATAATTTCATCTTCATGATGCTGTTTATCTCTAATGTTCTCTAAAAAACACCTGATGCCTTCACAGAACAGCTGCATTTATGCTTAGATTAAAAACCATGCAGGAGGAATTTATTTACTAATGGAAAGAGTACCAAAGACAGTTGGTTGGACTGGGTTTATTTTGGTGTGGGGTAGAGCAGGTTTCTTGTGAAAATTGCGTGTTATTTTAATTTCACTCCACAATAATTCTTTGTATAGTTGTATCAGATGAAAGCTCAGTACAAGGCATTAGAGTTAGATGTGTAAATGTGCAAAATGTCCAACATGTAGAAGGATGTGCTCCTTCTTCAACCCTGCACAGACTAAGCGGATACGACAAATAGAAGGCTTGACGGTTGGCTGGACGGTTGGCAAGTTTCAGACATTTCCAGTCTTAATATGAAACTTTTAAAAATAATAAAAAAACAGAACCATCTTATTTTTAAAAAAAACATCACTATCTGCTGTCTCAATTTCTACTTCTGTTAGAACTTTTTTAACCTAATGGTCAGTTAAACCTTTAGATTTAGCTGACCAAAATCTAAAGGTTCAGAGCAAAGCTACAGAAATATCGCAACGCAGACAAATGCAGAGGTGGAGTTTAAGGTGTTACATTTTTAATCAACAGTCACCTCTATTTTTTATGCATTGCAACACTTACAGTATATGTGTGAAAAAGAGCTCAGATATTTTAAACTCACACTATTGAAACAAAACTGCATGAAAATTAGCTGATTTGGAAATGTTTTGAAGGAATGTTCTCTCAGGAAGGCATTCCTGTTTTGCTGCACACTGTGGAGAAATGAATGGAAATGTACAGGAACACAACACACACACACACACACACACACACACACACACACCCACGCACATACACACAGCTAATCCCTCTTTTACTCTGATGTGCTGAGCATTGAGTATCTACGCCTGTTGTTCATCCTGTTGGTATCTCTTCTTTTTTTTCGTTAGCCTCAGCATCACATGCAGCAGCGTTGACGTTTCACAATTCACCAGCTGCACAGACTGCGTAGCAATGAGCAGAGTTTACATTCAGTTTCAGTTTGTGGTTTTGACTTAAATGCACAGTGTATTTATTTTCTAAAAAAGCTGAAGGAACAAATGTTGCAAATGCTGAGCTGATGCTTTCATTTTGACCAGTTATCCATTTACAACTGTGCTTTGCAGATTGTGATATCAGGAGTGTGAGGAGAGTTTCCTCCACAGCAGGCAGTTTGTATGACCTCACATGTAACTCCCCTTTGGTTCTGTTTCTCTCTTTAGAATAAGAACATCTGTATAAAACACTGCAGCATAACAGTGAGCCCTATTTGCTCTGTGGTTTAGACAAACTACAACTGAATGTTGGCTTAAAAATTGAAGACAGACATGGGGGTGAGGGTTCCAGAAAAACTGTAACAACTGACAGATGTGCACATTTAACTTTAATCCATCTTATTTTACCTTACAGTATATCAGTATCAACAAGATAGATTTAAAATGCAAAAGAAAAAAGATATTGTTTAAACTTTATACCACATGTGAACATTTCACCATTAGTATTGCTTAGAAATTGGTTTTGAAAGCAACAAAAAAGATTCCCCCGCATTTGCAGAACTGGACCTCACCGCCAAGCTGAGGTCAATAGCGGTGGAAACCGTTCTGTTTTGTTTTTGCTTGCTTATGTGGAAGAGCACCAACGACACATTATAAGTGTGAAGTGCATGTCTGCTTCTATATGGAACCATGTTGGCTTATGAGCTGTTTTGCAATGTCTTTTCTTTATTAAAAGAGAATGGATTCCTTTGTCTCTGCATTGGTTTATGTTTGGAAAGTTGTCATGTTGGCATAAAGAGGCCTTGAAGATTTTTAGCGGTCGGCTTTACTGAGAGGAAGATTAGAATAACATTCCTCTTAGCTCAACAACAAGCCACAAATATTCTCTTGTAAGAGAGCTATGCTGCGCTTTGAACTTCTAAGCACCAAAAATACATTGGGCTCTCTCTATTTTAAGCATAAATGAGAGTTTTTAATATTTGTATTTTCATTTGTTTATATGTCAATTTGGTGCTGGTGCAAGACATTGATTCTGGACTTTTAGGGTTTTATTTGTTATTTTTCAGAGTGGACTGATTGTGTCACCAGCATTGGTGGACAAGTTTGGAATTATTGTGGATTTTCTTTAATCCATATAAAGTGAAAATTAAATATACAGCTTCAAGCACACTGCCTGTCCAAAAGCTAAATTGGCACCTGGATTTGACAAAGCAAATAGGTAATTGCTTTGTGGTGGTGGTTCCTGGATTTGGTTGACACTTGGACAGAACTTGGTCTTCCAACAGGACATTGTTTTTCATTTTTGTGTCTGAAGGAACACAAAAATTCCTTACCTTTGACAAAGGCAAAGATGATCAAAAAGCTGGAGTTGTTTCCTCTGGAGGAGAAAAACAGACCATGATTTGAAAGATTTAATCACTTCTGAGAAAGACTACAGGTGTTCCAACATGCCCAACTGCGCAGCTTTCCTTAAACCCTGCAGAGCTCCAGAATGCCTTGTGTTAACTGGGACTGATTGAAAAAAGGAAAATGTTAACATTTTTGGAATGGCCCCAACCACTACCCTGTTATAAATGTACAAACTGTGCTTAAAACTTACGTTCCTGCCAGGAAAAAACAATTAAAATAAACTCAATGATCTCTTACACCCTGCATAATATGCAGAGAACAGACATGTTTTTGAAAGCAAGAGTACCCAGAGAGAACCCATGCATGGACAGACATAATGTTTATAATGTTTGACCTCATCAAACATTATAAATAATCGCTTGGGGAGGACGTCATTATTTTTTGTTACCAGCAGGTGGCAGTGTTTGACTAGAACAAAGAAATAGGTTCCGTTGAAAGCTTGAAATGTAAACATGCACATTTCCAAAAATGTTTAAGAATTTCTTATACTGTCTCAAACCAAAAATGTTTTAAGATTCAGCCATGAATGAATAAATATTGCACATCCTACTGCTGTATGTTTCTATACTGGAAGTCGTGTGCTTAGACAAATCTGGCACACTTTCTTTTAAAGCTGTATTTTACCAGGAAGAGACCTTGGCCAAGGTAGTCGTCATATAAATCTGAACTTTATAGTTCAAGACATTTTGATCTACCTTTCAAATTACTAAAAATAAAGCAATTAAGAAAAATACAACAGCCCACATTATAAAGAATTTATTGCAAGCAAACATTACTATAAATAATATGTACAAACTATAAAATAACATTCGTTTACATGTTATGTGTGGATTGCTGGTAAACAGTCTTTCAGTCTTGAGCTGACCAAGAATTTGGGCCACATCGCCAAAACGTGCAGGATCTGTACATATTTGACCGAATATTCAGGAAACCAACTATTTAAAATGAACAGCATTCTGAAAACTTTGGATCATTTTCTACAGGTTTTCCTAAGGTTTAACTTTGAAAAGTATTTAAAAGAAAATAAAATTTAAAATGAGGTTCTATGTGAAACAACCGTTACATATTTGTAGAAGCTGCAAACGAACTGTTTATAAAGATCTGGGTGTGATTCAAGAGAACTTCAGCCAGATAAACATGTGAAGATATTTAATATTGGCAACTTTACAATGCACCACATTGCAATAGTGGAGATAAAGGCTGCATCATCTTTGTACTTTATGTGGATATGTAATAAATCTTCCGCCTCATCCATCAATAGTGCATTTTTAAACAAGGAGAATGGATTACCGTATGATGTCTGGCAATAATTAGTATTTAAGAAAATACGAACATATTTAAAAACAAATCTTTCATTCAAGTCTTAACTCTAAAAAAGTCCACAGCACACTATTTCCCTCTTGGCATTTGGTTGAAAAGAAAAGCAGCTCCAGGAAGAAATTCCAAACAGCAAAACAAAAACAAAAGACGTAGTAGTCAACATTTTGAACAGCTATCCCACTGATTGTCCCACTTTCTAATGAATGCAGACTGAAGAAAATTTCAGAAGTGCAACTATAAACAGCTCTTTGTTAAAAGGAGGTTTGTTCGCAGGGAAAATAAAGATGTGAGCTTATCCTGATGTTAGTATCCTTTGCTTTTCAACATTCTTGTAATGAAATTTGGAAGAGTACAGTATTATCCTTGTTAAATGTCATTGACAACCCTGGTCGTGTCATTGCTGCCGTTTCATCTCGGACTCTAAACAAAAATTCTCATACGCTTCTTCGATCTCTGGATCCATCTCGTCCTCGATGTCGTACCTGTAAAAATAATAAATCAATTAAAATGACAAAATATGTATTTTTAACTGTTTTGTTACAAAAAAGTACGTAGTATTTGAGCAAAAACCGAAAAACAGGGTCACAGACACAGTTTTGGGAGGGAGAATGGCAGCGACTAAAGCCCTTTGACACTCAGCTGCTGACTAAACTGGATCTGAGACCGGACAGACTCTGCTGCATTGTGGGTCACTTGGAAACATTTGCCAAGCTCAGGGGCCCACGGGTTTACAGTCGGTCATGTGACTTCATGTGTCTGATGATGTTACCTCACAGTCACATGACCAAAGATGAACAAGCAGGATGAAACCTTTAGGGTGATATTTTGATTTCTACAAAAGTGTGGCTTCTCTGAAATTTGCTAAAGAACATTTATGCAAACAACAGTAAGTTTGTACACGTCTATCTAAGACTGTGTATCTGATTTTGACCCTCTGCTGACCTGAGGGGGAAGTTATTTATTGCAAGTCTAATTTAAATGCAGAAAGAATCAAATAAATGATCAGAATCCCAAACTAAGCATAGCATTAACCCTCACAAGCATATGTGAACTTCTGTCTGACCAAACCAACTAGCTAAAAGGATCTGAACTATCGTAGCATTTATATTAATAAAGGTTACTTACTCTTCATTGCCGTTTTCGCCATAAGCATCATGGAAGTAGTCTTCCTTCTCCAGGAGCTCTTGATATTTTTCAGCGTATTCTGTGAAAACCGACAGAGCGACTTTTAGGAGACAGAGACTGAGACAGAAGTGTGGCTGTGCTAAAGCAAAGTGAGCAGAAGAGAAGCGCCAAGCTGAATCCAATTTATTGTTTATTAGTAATACTAAATACACCTAGAATAAAAATGCTCAATTCACTTAAAAAAATTATTATTATTATTGTTCAAAAGAGAACTTACAAGTCTAATCATTTGGGTTTGTTAGTGACCAGTGTTGTTCAGTACCAAAATCAACAGCAGGGTTGCCGAACAAATTTTATTGCAAAACTTTAAACTTCTTTAACACTTAATTCTGCATAGTTCTCATCCATTTTTCGCAAAACGATTAAAGTGCAGAATTTAAGGAAGGACTAACAAAACAGCAGAGTGAAAAGAAGTTCTTTTCACTCTGCTCAGTGAAATATATGTATATTATATATATTATATATTATTATTTCCTTAATAAATATAATTTACATTTATCCATGATTATTTTACCAGTATATGATCCTATTTGAGTCTGTGGCTTCCTAGTCAGTAACTCAACCAAGCAACCAAAGTTTGAAGATTAAACATTTGGTACAGCTAAAGAAAAGGCCAACTTTTAAGTGTCATTAGTATAAAACTGCTTTTGAAGCAACTTATTTAACTTGATTCAGCGTTTTCATCTTTACCTGAAAGAGGGGGGAAAAGTCTGGCAATGCAACTTTTTAAAATCATATATGTCCACTCCTAGCAAAGTGTTTGCAGTAAATGTCTGAGGCTGCAAAATATTAGGAAAGCTAGTTATGATATTTGTCTTTCCTTTTCTCCTTTCCTTCTCATTTTTACTTCTATCACTAAAACAATCAGCACAAATGCTGATTGTTTTAGTTAGATCGGACCCGCCAGTTCTGCTTCAGATAACTAAAGCTCAGGAAATTAAATATTAAAAGCAAGAAAAAAATATATAAGTAAATGTCTGGTTTAATTGTATTATTGAATTGTGTTCCAATTTCTCATTTAACGTGTTTATTGTATTCCTCCCATGTATTGTATTTATTTTAGATATTTGTAAAGCCCTTTGAGGATCAGGAGTTATTGGACATAGTTAAACTTGACCTTAAACGTTTAACCTTACACCATTTGTCAGGTTTACTATGTGTATATTAGCAAACCATAAAACATTTAATTACTTTTGGTGTTTTGGTTATAATCGGTTTTTGCATATTTTGAGAACTGATCCATACACTCACCGGGATCTGCTGCTGTAAAGGGTGTACCGTCCTCAGTGTAGAAGGTAGGTTCATTCTGAAGAGCATAAAACAAAACACTTAATCGAAAAGAACAACCGAGGAAGAGGCATATGAAGATGTAGAACTTCAACTAAATCACCCAATCTGAAACTGGAAAGCCTGATCTTTTTCCGGTCAGTGAACACCTCATTCTAAACCCATCAGGTTGCTGACAAAAAACACTCTTTGGTGTTTAACTGTTAGGGTTAGGGTTAAAACACACTTTAGCTAAAGAAAAAAGACTCAAAGATAGCTATTGTTGGTGTCACTGTTTAATAAGAAAGTCAGACGAAACAAAAATGTGTGAGGCTATTTAAAAGTAACCTGTATTTTTGTATTTCTTTGTTTTTCCTTTTACAGAAGCCATGTTGGATGTTCATTTCAGCTGCCAAAATAGAAAACGGAGCCTTCAGCAGATAACAGGAAGGCTGAATGCAGTAAAGCAAAGTTATATGTCAAGTTCTTCAACTCTGTCATGGAATGTGATGGATTTTGAAGATTCTGGTAACCTTTTGGTAAACTCTGTGAAATATGCACAAAACCCTGTTTTATAGCAATCACTCTCTATCTCTCAGTGTATTGTTGCTTCTTGTCTTTGTATAAATATTTAATTATCACTCACAGCAGGAAGACCAGAAAAAAAACAACAACTTTTACTCTGATTAAAATCAGCATCAGCATCTTAGCGGGTTTGCAAAAACTGGAGATTGTCCACAAATCAAATAAACGATAAAAGCTGATATTGACGTTAGGTCTTGACACTGACCATGAAGTAGTTGGGGTCGTTGTCTGGTGTGGCGTTACTGGCAGCGGCAGCAGAAGAGACTCTGCCCCAGTCACTGGATCGCAGCTCCACTAATTTCAGGAGCATCTGTCTCACGTCCCTGAGGAAAACCAGTTAAACGGTTTTACTGAAGACGCTCAGTGCACTGTCTTTCTGTACTGCTGAGTTTTTCCCGGCTGCTAACTGATGCCCAGCTTGCTACAGACATGTGCTCTTAAAAACAAATATGGAACTGAGATTACCTAAAAAAAAAGGAATACATCAAACAAATTGTTCTTTCAAAGATTTTGGATTAGGTAGTATTCAACCATCAGTTGCAGGTTTATTGGTAGATTTATCCTATATAACATTCAAAAATTAATAAAAGTCTTTGAGTTACAGGTAATATACACACCTGCTGCATGTAGCGTCCAGGAGAACAGTTTCGATTCTTCGGACCAGTTCTTCCATGTGTGGTTTCCCGCTCTTTTTCCAGGCGTCATCCAGGATTGAACCAGTCAACTAAAAAGCCAAAAACATGCTTATCTCCCTTTGAAGTGCCACACGTAACACTAAAAACACTTTTACTAATCAAAAATCTCCAAAACATGTCAAAGATAATTCTGAAACCTTTAGCAGCTTGACGGCACAGATGAGATTTGCGTCGACAGGATGTGAAAGCAGACTTTCCAGCAGGTCTTTAAGAGCCAAAAGGAGAATATCTGCTCTGTTCGGAGCTTCTTTTCCACTTTTTACCTAAACAAGAAACATCATTAAAAGGGACATTTCTAATGACGATGACATTTAAAGTAGAAATGTAAATACAGCGAAGCAAAAGAAGTATGTTCCTACCTCCAAATTTAGATACAACTCCCCCAGAAATAACACAAAGGAGTGAAATTTCTTCTGAGCCTCTGGACTTCCTCGTATGGCTACATTTCTTTGTTCGTACTCCGTCTGACATCTACAACAGAAAAACAAAAAAATATCTGTGTTAATAATATAAACAATTATATATTATACAACATTTATATTTTGCTGTGTGTTACTAAAATTATTTCTAATCAAAGCATCTCCCCTGTCTTTTTGTAATATTAGACATATAAAAACGACATATCCTGATTTCATTTCAAGATGACATCTACATTCAATTTGGGCAATGTAAAAACAGAAACATATTTACCGTTGCAAAAGCAATCGACGAAAGTTTCCACTTTGTGGGCAGAGGGCGAGGTGATGGGACAGGTAATTACAAAGCCTGGCGCCGGTGTAGGAAAAGTTTGGGATGGCAGTAGACTGAGATAAAGAGACAAAAACTGGGTCAGCTACACCAAATACATCCGTATCAATATCTTAACAGACAAGCCGAATCTGTAAACATGTAACTTGATTACGAAAAAACAGAAGAAAACTGAAAGTTGCCAAACCTGCGTAAAGATCAGCTCCACCAGCTCCTTCAGCAGGTCTTCTGTGGTGACCCAGGAATTAAGCATACTGGTGATCTCTTCAACGTCGGACTCGAAGGAGCCAGGAGAGGAGCTCAGGTGAGCAAGGAAATCTGTGACTGTATCAGCCAATGAGGAGTCGCTGTAGTAGCTTTCACTGTAGCTTTCACTGTCATCATAATACCCCAGCTCCTAAACAAAAAACCAATGGATTAATTAAGAGATATAAAAATCATTAACACCAGGAGTAATAAGCGGTAGCACGTCCAAACAATATATTTAATTCAAATTCACAAAGTACAAATTAACAAAAATTGAAACTTGTTAAAAAAAATTCAATAAAAAACATTCAAACCGTTAATATTAGACCGAGTATCTTTATAAAAAAAAACAAAAAACATATCAAAAATCTGCTGTAAAAGTTTCTCTTACTTCATATGAGCCCATCCCAAAGGGAACAAACTCTGGAGCGCTAGCTGAAAGCGTCGATGTCCTGACCACAGAGTCCACATCGTTACTCCCTCTGGGGACAGAGGCATAGCCGGGGCTCACGCTCTGTAGAGGGCTGCCAAGTGTCCGAGAATCTGAAAGGAGAAACAAATATGTAACAGCAAAACATAAAATGGAAGCTGCTCGCTCGACAAAAATAGCAAGGGTTCTTAAGTGTGGTACTGTAACAACATGAACTGGTTGCGAGGCCAGGAGCAGTAATTGCACTGTCTCTGTGTGTTGCAGGGGAAAGAAGGTGTTCTTACAGAACAGGTTTACCTCTACCAGTATTCATCAAATACTATGCAAAAGTACAGGATTCGTCGACTAAAATATGAACAAGTTCAGAGGGTACTCATACTGATTTGAAACAGGGCACTTACATCTGCATGATCACATCTGATACTGTGATTGGGTCAGACTCTTTTTAGGTCACAATTTATTAATACACTTGAAATGTGAACAGAGAAATCTTATAACCACATCCAATTTCTTTATACTTAAGTCCTAATTGGCCTGAATATTTAGTATGATTTCTACATTTTTTCTTGAAAAGATCTACGAAAAGACAAAGAAAAAACTGGACACTTATTTTTAACAAAAAATAAATACACAAATCTGTCAGAGATAATCGTCTCCTGCAATTATTCCTTAAAAAATAACATTTTTGTTTCCAAGTATGATCTTTCTTAAATAAATACAAAGAAAAGATATGTCTGTTGGGATGCCATATACCAATAGCACTGCTACTTTTTAACCTTTCTTTTAAGTAAAGCAAACTAGCCCACCTTTGAAGGAAAATCATGTGCTCAGTGTTGTCATCATAAAATTAGGTTAGCTTCATATTATCAGTTAGTAGCTCTTCAGATAACTTTCGGCTTTGTAAGCAGCCTCACTGTTGGCACTTAAATAGGGGCGACAGCTGAGCAACAGCTTTTATTAGCTGTGTATTAGCAACCATGAAATAACAGAACATGTCGCAACTCCCACCTAAAAGGGGCAAGAACAACAACTTCGGGTTTAGGTTAAGAATAATCAAATTGCCTCAAATGTCTGACAGAGTATTTTTGCGAACACATATATCCTTCATGAAGTATTTCGAAACATCATTTTGCACGAAACGAATCTGAAAGTAGCTACATTAGCCATGTTAGCTCCCACCTCCTCCGGGTAATCCAGCGGTCGCGTTGATGCTGCTCTCCGGGAAAGGAGGGACTGACCGCGGCTGCCTCAGCGGCTCTCTCTGGTTGAGCACCGAGGCTTTAGCGTCACCATCTCTGGCGTTAACTGCCAGCGCGGGATCCGCAGGAGCTCCACGGGTTCTCCCGGCTCCAGGAGCTCGATCAAAATTCTCGTTCATGACTGCTTGTTGTTGCCGAGCCTCAAAACAGCATATGAGAGGGATTAAAATAGACTATTTCCTACGGCTTTATCGACCAGTGTTTATGTGTTATCACTGTAACACCTGTTCTATCTGTCTTTCATAGTGGCCTTTTTCTGATCGGCTGTAAGCTAGCAGCATAACTTTTCGTACTGCTTCCTTTCACAACAAACTTGCAGCCCATGACACATTTATCGGTCAAAAGGAAAGTGTCTCTCTCTAGTGGCGTGGAGTGGAAGTTCAGTATGGCAATTAGTTTTAAGAAAAGTCGAATCGCTTTCATCTTAATATAAATATACATTTGTAGAGGTTACAAAAAGGAGATTGTAGTATGAAGTTAAACGTCGAAAATGTTCAAAGCTGTAAGTTTCTGTTTTAATTTTTTGGGCTGCATATTAGACCTATTTAGACTGAAATGATCAAGATTATTTCTTCCTACTAAACAAAGTAGGAATGAAATAAAAGATTATTTAGAAAGGAATGAAGAGATTGTGGGCATTGAGAAAAAAATCTGACTTTTTTTCCCTCCAAAATCTGAGATTAAAATTAGAATTGGATCATTTCAAAATGTTTCAAAATTTTTACTACTGATACCATTGATGCTATAAATTCTAAGACATCCAAAATATTCCTATTATATAAGTTGTCTTGCCATTCAACGACCCACAGAAACTTTTATCCATTAAAAAAAATACAATACACATTTAACAACGCAATACCCCAGCTTTCATTTGAAAAAGGTTTTTCTCTAAAGTAAAAACCTTTTTTTAAAAGAACAAAGAAGAACATAGGCCACAGAGGGTTGTAACAGATTAAACATCTTAACTATTTGAACTTAACAAGAATTGAATATTGTGGTCTTTTTTATTCCACTTTAAATAAGTAGTTGTTTTTTATCTACTTAGCTCCAGACTAATACAAATTAGATTTAACAACGAATAAATAAAAGAAAAATGTGACACAATTTGTGTTTTTCATCAATGTGAAAAAAGGGATTCATTTGAAAAATGTTATTTCTATGTATTTTCAGTCTTCTTTTGAATTTTCAAAATGATAGAAAGTTTCCTTTTACGTTTACAGTTGATATTTTTTACTTTTTTCATTGTCTTAATAAGAAAATACCCCATTTTAAAATGTTCATGCACAGTTTTTTTTTTAAAAGAAGGCAAAAATAAAAACAAAACAAAACAAACAAACAAACAAAAATTCTCTGAGTAAATATCAAGGACATGACCAATCTGTCCTCATTTTCCGTGGAGTTAGTGGTTGTTGGCTTATAACTTCAGTAGTTTCCAAAATAGACTTTTACGATAATAAAACTCATCTCAGGTTTTTAAACTGCCAAACGTTTGAGATCAGTAACACATTTTTTCCATCACAGAATAAGTAGATTATGGAATTAAGCACCACTCATCAGAGCTCTCTCAGTAGCAGCCTTCTCCAAACATGTGTTGCACCAGACATCCCCACGTAAGCATTCATTAGTTGTTTTTGGCCTCCAGGCATTTTCCACTTGTTTCCCAAAGCTGGATCGCATTATGCCACAGAGAATTCCTGAGCCACAAATTCAGAGACCCACTCTGATAAAAGATTATCAGAGTGGGTCCAGTATTGTTGCCGTTTTCTCCCCATTCTAGATTCTTGGAGAGAGTTCAAACATTCACAGGTCTTGAGAATGCGAAGGTGACGAATGACTGGGATTTGTGTGTGAGCGTTTGTGTGGATGAGGTTCTCCCTGGCTGATTACTCACTTCATCATTAACTGCTTTTATTGTATTGATTCCCCAGCAACAATGAAGCTGCATAAAATTTTATGAAAAGCATAAAACAGGAACATGAAGATCGTGAAACAATAAATGCACAAACTGAGCAGACTAGAGAGTGGCCCAGGAAAAAATGAGCTAATTTAATATGATATTATATAATCTCACGTTTTAAACCTTTCAATAAAATTCTGATTTGGAAATAAACAAAGAGCAGCTGCTGAAGTTTCAACAATAAAATATTTCATTTGTGTTGTTGTGAAATAGTATTTGTCCCCATACAGATTTCTTCTATTTTGGAAGGTTGGGAGGAGATCATAAAGCAAAATTTTACCTGAAATATAGGATATCCTGTAGAAATACGACATGCAGTTTTTAAAATGATGATATAATTTATTATGAGATAACAGTTATGCAAACCGAATTTGCCCAGTGTAACAAAACAACAGTGATTCTTGTCCAATCATGAGGTAATGAACCTCATTGGTCCAGTCGTACTAGCCGCACCCACGTCTGATTAGAGTCAGACTGCTAGAAACAATAAATTAGAACTGCAAAGACAACTTGAAGTAAGCCAAGAAAACCAAAAAGGCAACAAACAGTATCACACTATCTGCAAATAGAGAAACGATTAAAAGGAAGTCAAAGTCCCAAAATTACTCCAATAGAGAACTGCTGACTCACCTGAAGGTCAGAAAAAAGTGAGAACATCATCTTCAGACTTCATTTGCCTGAGCTGTGGTCAATGTACATAATTCAATATTGAGAAAAAAAGAATAGACAGAAAAAGCATCCATCATGGATTTCTCAGGTAAAATCAAATTTTGAAAAAACAAAAAAAACAAGCTGTTCATTGTCATGAGACCTTTGAGAGAATATATAGAATGTGAAGTGTATTTTGCCCGGTGTGTGTTTTGTCTGGCGTGTGTCATGTTACATTTGATATGAAACTGACAAAAAGAACATCATGCCCAGAGTGGTCAGCACCATAATGACTCATAACTGGCGGACCCATGGACTCGGCGCTTCTCCAGAAAATCCCAGAGGAAAACGTTCGGCTGTCATTTTATGATGTTAAGTTCAAGAACACTTGGGTTCTGCATCAGGGCAATTATCCAAAAATCACAGACAAATCCTCCTCTAAACAGGAACTTGCACATATAGCAGGAACTGATGCCGTAATCAGTGCATGACAATCACATGACCATTCATCACCCATAGTTTCATTTCATATACAACTCCAGCTGGCTGCTCCCTTCATAGTTGGATGAGTGCCATGATGTACAGTAGTTACATTAAATATTTAACAGTTAATGTAACCATATTCATCCCACCATGCATAGAGGCTGCTGAAATATGCTGAGAACAAACTTTGTCTTCTCTTTAAGGCCTGAAATGTCATCTACAAATTACACAAAAAGCATACTTCAGTTTGTACAATGACCAATTATTCATCACCCATTTTATTTTAAAATTAGACACAGAGAATGCACCATTGTGATTTTTTCTGTTCATGACAGACCTGCAATTCCTAGCTTTTGATGCACAGGCAAAATGAATTACTTCACAAAGTAAATTTCAAATTTTTCCAAAGTCAAACAGACTTTTCCACCCCACAAAACTAGCCTGCAAATTAAAATTTGAAAAAAAAAAAAAAAAAAACGTTTGCATGCCAGTACCTTTTACTGGTACACCTTCTTACAGCTGCAAGTCTTTTGGGGTGAGTCAGCCAGCTTTGCACATCAACAGACTGGGACTTTGGTTAATTTTTCAGCAAAATTCCTCATGCTCAGTCACATTTAATGGAGAGTATCAGTAAACATCAATGTTCAAGTCTTCCTTCAAAATCCAATTTTACTTTACATCCTGACTTTGATTAAACCATTGAAAGACCTGAATCGTGCTTTGACCTATTCATCTGACTGTATGTTTAGGATTAGAGTCCTGCTAGAAGGTGAGCCTCCACCCCAAGCTCATGTCTGCAGTCTTTAGCAGGTTTTCTTCCAGGATTGTTCTGTCTTCCATTATTCCATTAACAGTTTTGCTGTATTTTCTGAAACAGACAAACAAACAACAACTTCTTCACAGCATTAGGCTCCTTTACCATGTTTTAGAATAAAAATTGTGTGTTAAGGGTGATGTACAGTTCCTACTTTTCTGTCACATAGTACTTAAGGCCAAAAGATTGGTCTCATCTGTCCAGAGCTTCTTCTACAGGTTTTTTGTATCTTTTGTTAAACAGCAAATTGGATCTACGAGGATTTTTTCTCAACTACGTCTTTCTCTGTCGCTATTCCATATTGACCAGATTTGTTAAATACTTTAATAATTATTGTTTAGTCAGCAGCTGTGACTCTCTGGAGAAACCCATTCAGTCTCTCGGCTGCTTTTCTGATTAATACTCTCTTTTTTGGATCTTTCAATTTATTTAGCTTGACCTCTCTTGATTTAGCTGACCTGTCTTGGTGTCTTGATCTCAGCATTTCTAGATTTCAGACAAACTCTGCTTTAAACGTCAATATGACTTCCTACTGTTTGGTGTCCTTGGTTTTGGTTCTCCTTGAAGAAACCAGAAACAAAGATGATTTTAATTTAAGGATATCAAAAATATCATGTATTCATGTGATGTGAATACAATTGCACACCACATGTTTAAGATTTTATTTAATTTAAAAACTTTCTATCTTTATTGTTTCCCTTCAAAGTTATTAACTACTTTTTGCCAGTCTATAACTTCAAAATCCCAGTAAAATATATGAAAATCGTTTTTTACAATAAGGAATTGAAAACAATATCGGTGGCGGAATTAACAGGAAGTTGGCAGCTTAGAAATTTAGCTTTACTGTCCAGCACATACTGTATCTTTGCGTTCGCCAAAAATTAAGAGAAGAAATTTAGATAGGTGTTTTCGTTCTAGTTGTTGTTCTAGTCAGGAACCAACGAGGAGTTTCAGAAGGAAGATGTTGCGTCTGTCTGTCCTTCTTCCATGTCTCTGTCTTCCTCTTCCACTCCTCCTCTGTTTTTTTTAACTGTCTGTTCAGAGATAGATGCTCTAAAAGGCAGGATAAGAGAACATGAGGCCCGGAAGCCTGTGGTGTTAATGTTCCCCGCACAGTCTTTTCATCTGCCATCAAGACAGCTGTCATTGATTAGTGTGTTTGTAAATGATTGCTGAGGGAAGTGGGCGGTCAGACGCAGGTCATATCTCTTTTTTTTCCCTCACACACTCAGATGTTCCTCCTTACACCTCCTTTGCAGAGAGGATCTGGCTAAGCGTGACAAAGCTGATTTTATTTTTTATTTTATTATTATAAAATGTAGTTGATTTCTGTCTGTTCCACAATCAGGAATTGTTGCTACAGGAATGGGATGACATTAGGAAATGATGTCAATATCTACAGGTCACACCAGGGAAGTTTCCTCTCCACAATTTTGTTGTGGTTTGTTTCCCTGTTTGTTTGGGAACTAATCATCAGCAGAATGGTTCCCACATGGAGGATCTGGCCGAGCATTAATGACTGCTATTTGTCCCTCCCTACCTCAGAGTAAGCCAGATAAGAATGAGACCTACCCTGACCTGAACGCTTGCCAGCGTTTCTCAGGACATGTGCTGATACTTTGCTTTATTTCTGCAGCTTTCTGTGCCCTTTGTGTGAGAAGGAACAAACATCCACACTGCTGCAGAGAAGAATAGTAGTTTTATTTTCACATGATAGAGAGACCCTATAAAAAGTAGAACGCAGAGGATTGCTGGTGTTCCTTCCAGTTAAATATCTCACAAAAATAAATAAATCAATAAAATTCAGCCAAAAACTCAGTGGTTAAGTATCAAACAATTATTTTAAATGTGCTTTAATTCTTAATATTTCATGCTGTCATGATAATCTGATTTTTACCTTTGCCATTTTCTGCCAGACCTTTTTCCCTGCCTCTCTGGAGAAGTTGGATTATAAATACCATATTTCGATACATCTAGCTTGGATAGTATCTTCTCTGTTGATCACAGACTTCAGCTTCAAACTGTTTGGCACAGTAAAAAAATAAAGATGACCCCTGCTTTTGGTGCCACTCAAAACTTAGATTAACATCTCTCACCTAAAGGAAATAAGCAATCTCAACCTAATCAGAGTTCACTTCGTTTAACAGTGTTAGTGCCTTTTTCTTTTCCCAAATGAGAGATTTTTCAATGCATGTCTTTAATTCATGGCTGTCTGGTATTTAAAACCTCTCATGTCCAGTGCTCTGTGTATCTGTTTCCACTCCAGGTGGGCTCCTTGGTTCACACCATCATTGGAAGGAAGTGGGTTGCTGTTTTCTTCCTCCGGGTTTTCATTCCCCTCAGCGGCTTCCCGTGGACGTTCAGCCCCACGAACATCTGCCGCTTCTTGTTCTTCCACTCAGCCGATGCATAGGTGTTGTAGCCGTTCTCCTCGATGCGCTCCTTCAGCTTGCAGTCGACACCAAACTCTCTCTGCAAAATCAGAAGCATGTTTGTGTCAGACGAGGTGAAAAATGGGTCATTTTCCAGCGCAGATCAATTTTTGTTATAAAACACTCCTTAAGCTCTGAAGTGCATTCCTGTGAGATTATTGTGAGTGTGTAGAAAAGTCAAACTCCTTAAACAGTAAACCACACATTTTAACTTATTTTAGCAATTTAGAACAATTCAAGCAGAAAATGCACCTAATCGTGATGAACGGCACAAACTATGGACATTAACCATCTGCATTTTCACAAACACTAAGTTTGTTATTATGTTGGTCAAACATGTCAATAACTTAAAATCTACAGTACATTATAAACTCCTCAGTACAGTAAATTGTCCTCAAATAGCTAAATTATGACATCACCAAATTTGTATAACTAGCTAAGTAAGATTTAGGTTTAAAGGAATATTTTATTTTCACCAGCATGCCATTTCGGTTGTTTCTGAGTGACACTGGAATTATCTACAAAATCTCCCATTGTAACATGGACATTGATCAACTAAGAAACCAGGAGCAAACTCAAGTTTCTTGTGTGCTAAAAATTTTTTAAATTCTATGAATTTTAGTTTTTGTTTGAATTGTTTTAAATGGTTAAAAGCAGCTGAGATAAAGAGTCAATATGGTGGATAACATCATGCTGTGAATCATTTAATTTTCTACAAGCTCGCAGCAATCTTGCAATTTTCTACTAGAGGTAAGAGAACTATTGTTGACAATACCTTCACAGGATCTCACTTGAAAATATCCACACACCCCCACCCCGCCCCCCTCTGCTGGATTTTCATGCTTTGCCCTATTCTGCATTTTGTCTTTGGAGAAGCTGTGTAATTGCATAGCTCTCCTGCAGGTCTGCATGTGTCCACAGGCCTGATTGTGGATTTGATCCAACTGGCATGGAGGTAAAGATCAGGTTGCCTGCGATAAAAACCGAACAATCTAACACTATCTGTCTCTGTGGAGCATTCAGATTGACCTCTGACTTGGATACTAACCGCTCCGTACAGCTCTCCTTTCCTGCTGATGGCCAGATAGTAGTTGC
Organism: Xiphophorus couchianus; assembly: GCF_001444195.1. Lineage (NCBI taxonomy): Eukaryota > Metazoa > Chordata > Actinopteri > Cyprinodontiformes > Poeciliidae > Xiphophorus > Xiphophorus couchianus. The sequence continues at coordinate 9,192,615 of NC_040239.1, forward strand.
TGTTCAGCCCTTTAATGGCCACCACTCCCACTTCCACTGATGTGATTTCCAAAATACCTAAGAAATACAAAAAAAAAAGATTACATCATTATATGGTGATTATCAAAATAAACAAACAATCCCTTTGCATGCACCATGACTTCATAAAGAATCTCTGGATTGCTGGAACATTTACAAGCCGACGTCAAATTCAGATCTGCACATCCCATATACTTATATTTTTTTCCACACACTTCTTTAGTGTGTTGCTAATGCTTGAAAGAAAAAAATACAGAGAAATCCATTGTAAGTAGTCTCAATTACAAGCATTTGGATGACTTGAATGTGATTTGAGGTTTTGCAGCATCTAGATAATCTTTAAAAAATGTCAAGCTTCTTCATTTGTACTCTGAGACTTTAACACAACTGGTTTTCAGACTTTACTAGCAAATAACCATAAAACAATTAAATAAGTGGGGAAATAAATATGTAGAATCTTTGCCAATAAGACAAATATGTTTAATAATGAAAACAATTTTATTTTATACATTACTTATTAATTAATTTTGATTAATTTTTTGTCCTCACCCCAACCCAAAACTGAAAGATTTTTTTTTTTCATTTAATTGTGTAACCTTTGGATATCCATAAACTAGCAAGGTGACAATGAATTTCATTAATTGTATAGCAACAATGGTTTTTGTGACCCTCATGTTAGTCACTTCTACAGTGACTTCCCATTATTTCTTTAAATGGATAGATAAAATAAAATCATGACATAAAGGTATACATTTTCTGTAAACTGCGTTAGAGTAAAATTATGTAATAACAATATTTAGATTGTGACAGTTGCAAGAAGATTGTGTAGATAAGATTATTCTGTGTTCTGCTTGTGTCCAGTGAACAATCATTTCAACAACAAGTTTTAATTAGTACTGAAATAAAAAAAAGAAAAATTATTTTAAAAAATAATTTAAAAAAACTAGGAAATTTTCTATTTGAAAACTTGGGAGCAGATTTAAAAATCTGCTTACTGTTGAAAAACATGATTTCAGAAACAAGAGTGTTTTAGATTTATATTCTGTACAATTCAATCTTGGCAGCACCCTGTTGTCGTCTGGGCCCAGAGCAGCAGTGTTTGCTTACACCTGGAGTTGACTCTGACTCGTCTTTTATGCTGCCTGTGTTTATCCATTAATTTATTCACATCTTTTTTAGTAAATAAGTGCTATTAAGATTTTGGAGTACCACCTCGGGCAGCCCAAATACCAGCAGATTTACTTGTTTCAGCACCATGGTTCTGAATGACTAGCAACCTTCAAAGTGCAGTACATTTACATGTGGGAATATGTGGGAGTTCTTTTTAAGGTTACAATTATTCCTGAGCACATTTATCATTTTGGTGATATTATAAAGTTAGTTTACAGCCTACACCTGCATAACAGATTCCAGCTGCACAGGTCATTTTGTTGGAAAATTAATAGGTAGATTCCACAGAGAATCTCTGGCTGTTTATGCTCTGTTTGGTATTTAGGCTACACAAATAATTTGGGTTTCTCATAGGCTGGCAGAGGGGTTAATTTATACCTGGGATAACAAGCGTGTGTTTTTCCTGCAGACAGCCATGATTATTTGTGTGGTCTCAGTATCAGAGGTCAGAGAGATATAACTTCCTAATGTGTCCTCTGACCACAGAGCCCACTTGTCTCGTGTTTTGCTCTTGGTGTGTGTTTGTGAGAGAGTCCTGCTGGTTCCCATGACATGTTTGATTTCTTGCCGCCCTCCCTGACTTCCTTTCCCCACTTCCTGTGAGCTGTCGTTATTTTATCTCGATAAGCATCCATGTGTAGGCACACACAGACACACGCCCACACACGCACACACACACACAGACAGAGACCGGCGTGGGGGCGTGAACTCCGGAGAGTCAATGACATCCTTTGATCAGATTTGCAGTCCCGTCTGTGTCTGATGACTGTTTGTGTGGCGCTCTGGTCCACTGTCGCTCCCACTCTCCTCTGCCTGAGGTCTCCAGCCGTGTACATGAGTGGACAGTGGAGAATCCAGGTGTACCACCACCCCCTCCAAAAGAACAAATACCCCTCTTAAATATACAGCAACTTCCCTCCTTGTCCGTGAGGTCTTGGCTGTATCAGTTTCTAGTTCAAACGGTGGCACCTAGGGGCTGTGAGGTCTGAAGCCGCAAGGTGGTGGTGGGGACTGTGACACAACGGCCATTGAAGATCTGAGTGGAACTGGTTTTCTGTAAGGGATCGGATGTCAGGTATGGAGTGAGGATGTAAGACAATCTATGGCAGTCTCTGGCTGCTCTGTAAACATGGGAGGGATGAAAGGAAGGAGAACAGAGGAGGACAGAGGAGCCATGACAGTGAGACTGGGGGTGGAGTGAGGATTAGAAAGGCTGTAATGATCACTGATCAAAGTCAGCCACCGGAGGCAGGGGCGAGACAGGTTGTATATACACACATGCACGCGTGCTAAAGTGCACACATTCATGCATGCACACACACACACTCAACATGCGCACACATAAGTAAATGTAACAGGTGAATGTGCTTTTCTACAAATGTTGGAGGAAAATAAATAATAACTACCATTTTTAAGAGGCTATCTAGAAGGAAATTTATATATTGTGGCTTTTGTTTTCCCTTTGAATATTGTATGCATTTCCTGTTTGGAATTACAGCACCTAATTACATGCTGGTTGTGAAACAGATTAAGCCAGTAGGAACTGAAGGTGGGCCTTTTTTCCACAGTTGTATGCCAAAAACAAAATTGTTGCACTTAGCAGCTTGTAGCATTTTGTTGTTTTTATTTTCACCCAAAGGCTGCTTTCACATTGTTTCTTATCTTGCCAAGTATGTAAAAGTCAGCTTTCAGGGGGAAAATGTACAATTTGCAACTGTGTCAGAAAAAGAAACTAGGTTGCCATGATAAAAAAAAACTACCAGTGTGTTGTTGTCTAATCTAACCAGACAGAGAAGAAAGTTAAATATTATATATATATATGGAGCCAAATGGTCATTATTAGTTGAAAGACAGAATTCAGACTTCCATCAGTTGTAGCATCTCAAAGTACTCATCATGCTGACGTGAGTGAAACTACATCAGCACAAATGTGGACGTTTGCATAGCACAAAATGATATTGGGTAAATAGAAAATGTCCTGTACTTGTACTTTGCTTCCAAAGTGCTTTACACTACTTTCATTCACACATTCACAAGTATTATAACTACTAAGTTGCTACACTGTAGCCAAAGATGCCCTGGGGCAGTCTGACAGAAGTGAGACTGCGATGCAGTTGAGACACTGGGCCCTCTGACCACCACCAGCAGGCAGGGCAGTGAAGTAGCTTGTCCAAGGACACAATGACTAAGACATATGAAGCCGGGCTACAAACCAGCAACTCAGCAATTACAGGATGAACTCCTATTCCTGTTCCCCTGCTACCTCCAGATATCATTCTTGTATTATAGCATCATTGCTGTGAAATTAGAGTGAGCATTTGTGTAAATCTTCTAGCAGTGGTGCATATGAAAGGTAATTTATATTATATCTAAGTTGTAACACTCATACCACAATTTTCTTACAGGTTTTACATGCTCTTGACCATCTATATTTGTTCTACTGTTAAAGAAACGTGGGACCACATCTTTGAGTTATACAGGGAAAAACAGCCCTTCCTGCGGTCACAGTATAATATTTGGAGAATATTGAAAGATACAAACATTTCTCATGTTTCTTTTCAAGTGATCTTTTGCTTCTTTATCTTAAACATGAAAATAAATTCAAAATAATTTTTTTTTGCTCATCTAAATATGACCACAAAATAGAAAAATTGTCCATTTCTACAATTATTTTTTTCCTGACCTGTTTATGATGAGAAAATCCATTTAACAAAACCTGGGCAGACCGAGCAAACAGTTGATAATGGCCATACTTGAGACCCCATATGACAGGTTTTATGTCTTTTTCAGACACCCAGTAGACCACTGTCTTTATTTGCTTTGATTAAAAAAAGATCAATGTGCATGCAGCACATTTAACTAGAAAACGACACACACACGCACACACGCACACACAAACACACTTCATGAGCTATGTCACAAAGTGCGCTGAACACATGGCCTTCATCCCATGCATACACTAACACTCAATCTTGACAGACTCCCCCTCTCACACCATCAAGGATAATGAGCTAAACCGTTTCACCACCAGGCGTTAGACTGGGTCTTATTTGGCAATCTTTCACTCATCACTTAAACTTACTAGTTGCCTATAAATATAAAAAAAAGTCAGCTGTGAATCATAGATATTTTAATTAAGCACTCAGACCATGGAGATAGCTACTTAGCTGACTTCAGGACTTTCTCTGCCTCCCATTCTCACTGTCTCTGTAACCTCTGCACAGGCCCCTGGCGGGCTGGAAAGCCATGTGGGACAGTTTTACACTGGCATCCCCATAAATCTGTGGGAGGCTGGATACTGGCTCTGTAACACAGAGAGACCCGGGTCTCTGCAGAGTGAACTGCAATGCTTGAAACCAAATATCTTCACATCCAATGCACCATTTAAAATAGACCAAATAAACCAAATGTATCATTTTGTAAGCAGAATAGGAAGGAAAATCCTGCTCGTCACGTCAAGAGACCATGAGGGGTCCTTTACAAAAGACGCCATTTCTGGGATCATGCCTAGCCCCAGGGGCCAGAAAAAGAAGACTGAAGCTGCTGTTGTGTAGTATTCTTTACCATGTGAACCTGATAGTTCACATGCTAAATAATCCACACACAGTGTCCCTAGACCCCCTTAGGACACAGCTTGTTCATGGCACCACCATTGATACTGAAGATGCACACCTTTGATGTGGCTACAATGACGTTCAGTCAGCTTATTCATGAACTTGTACCTCTAGAGGATCTCCCTTTCACCTCCCACCCTGGTGTTCATCACTGCGAAGACTAAATGACTTTTCAAAAAAAAAAAAAAAGGAAAACAAACTGATTTAGTAAAAATAAAGACAAAGAAGCAAATCACCCTCCAAACAAACATAAGGTAAATTTGCAAAAAATACTGAGTCAGACTTCCTTGGACCACTCCAGTTTTACGACTTAAAAGAAACTGTTAACAAAGGTAGCAGTAAAGGCATCACTTCAATAAAGTTTCTTCTGTCATGACCTTGTCCAAACAAACATCTCCCCTGACATTCTGCTTCCCCCATGCTACTTCCCTTTAGTCACTTTGATTGAATGTGTGGTCAGGCTCTTCCAAGAGGAGAAGTAAAGCTTCTTATATACACTGACTATGCGACTGGAAGACTGGGAAAATGAAGAACACATTTGAACCTGTGCATGTGTCATGTAAAGTTTTTCGCAGATGACAAGCTGTTGAATCCACACCTTATTAAAACAACATTTCATTATTGCTGAGTTATGTTTGAATGTAAAATAATTAACATGTTTTCCAATTCAAAACTGCGATTTCTATTCTATTTATCGCTGGTCTTTAGGGTTCAGATCAGAGTTTGATTTAGCATTTTGTACAAATATTTTGGGATCTGAATAGATAATTCTAAATATTTTAAGCTTCATTTAAAAAATTTCACAGAAAAGCAAAGTTTTATGAAAGCCAATTTTTAGTTTCTTCTGAGGCTAAGAAAGCCAATTTAGAGAGCCATCAAGTCCTGTCTTTCAAATATTTATGCATTTTATGATGCATTTTAATGGCTTAAATGGTCATGTGTATTGGGATCAGGAGTGTGAAATTCACAGAGTTCTGCATTTAACAGGACAGGGCTGTTTATTTTTGCTACAGTGTCATATTTTTTTCCAGTGTTCAAGATCAAATGGCCATCTGGGAATGAAATGTCAATGAGCTATAAGTAAATAGTCAGATAAATATTACCTGAATTATTCTGAAAATATATCATCGCATCAGTTTCACTTTCAGTTTCAAGCATTTGGCATCCCAAGATGAGTGAATCTCCAATCCCACCCACAAAGCACTTGCATAGTGTAACAAGAGATTGAGAGTAGCTATATTTAAGAAGTAAATACTGTCAAAGTGGTGCCTATGTGTGGTACACGTGACAGCTGTCCTAAACATTATGTCTCAAAAAAAATCTAAGCCAGCCTAATAATTTGCTACTGAATTGCAAAGAAGATAACAATAGTGTGAAAGAGGGACAGAAGTATATGTAAAGATTTGTATCTGCAAGTTTTTTGATGTTTCTATGGCAATTTACTTTACATGATTCCTTCATTGCAGTGCTTACGCTCTCATCATAGTTCTGTCATGAATCATTGATATGTCAAATTCAAAGATTTTTGGTCTTCACTGTAATTGCTGTTTGACATTGGTTGATCTGCCTTGGCTGGTTGATTACACCATTGGCATATTCAAATTTTCAAAGGCACTCTTGACATCTTATCTACCAAAAAAATCATCAGATTTGTTCAGCTGACTAGTTTAAAAAACTGGTTTTGCCCTTTTTCTTTGCCCATTATCTTACTTTTGTATCCATTAATTGACATTTCATCAATTCCTTCTACCACTATGTACGTTCCATAGACATAAATGAAAAAATTGAGAGCATGCATCAATATCTTCTATCTTCTACTTTATGATCATACACCCATGGGGAACATGTGGGTGCCTGATAGGCGCACACACACGAAGCTCGATGGGAATGCAGGGTTACAAATGAGAATGCTGCTTTACTGACAGATCCAGTGAAACAAACAACGTGTAATCACTTCTAAAGACACGTTTCTTAGAGTGGAAAAAGTCAAACAATTGTCCCAAATGTGACTGAGAATGTGCAATTTACTCCAACCTGTGCTCACAGAACAGCAATGTGAGTGAGAGACAACAGAAAGAGAAAAAGAAAAGGAGCCTAAAATATCAATGAGCCTGACATTCGTGTGCCCCCCCTTGCACCAGCCCTGTTCCTCTGTGGCTCTTATCAATGCTGTTTACCCTGGGTTATGAAGACCGCTTGATAATGGCCCAGTTATCTGCTCTTGCTCCTTTTTAAGCCAACTGAGAGCTACCATCATTGTGCTGAGTGTTTGGACAGGAGAGATATCAGTGAGATGTCTGGTTTAAAACAAAAGGACAACTCAAATTGAAAATTCTCCTGTCAAACCAGCAGTCTGGGAAAATAGGTTTTATTTATCATAGCCAGGTAGTTTCATATTCTTTAAAACTCAGTCCTGAATTAATAGTTTGTAGATGATGAGGTCCCCATCTTCAGAATTGGCTCCCCTGCTCTGATTTTATCTTTACATATTAAGAGGTTTTACTTACTGAGTGGGTCATCCTTGCTCTTGGTTCCATTGACTTGTCCATTCCTATCGATCCTCAGGAAAAACTTCTGGAAAGAGAACAACTTTCTCCTACGTATGTCCCCTTGAAGGTGATTGTAGCTGCGCACATGCCTCCCCTGCGGTCCTCCAGCCTGGCCAGGCGGGCCCCTGGTGGCTCTAGGTCTAGAGATTAATTTGCTCTCTGAAATGTTCAGTGGAACCCCAGATGTTTCCTGGTCGGAGAACCTCAGTCTGTCTCTGCGGTTCTGACGGCACGCAACTTCAGGAACGCACAGGGAGAAAGCCAGGAGAGCAATCAACACAGAGAAAGTCAGGGAGGAAAGCAGTCCTGATGACCTTGATCGGAAGCTGGTCCCGGAGCCAGAGTAAACCCCCAAGCCGGCCCAGGAGCAGAACGAGGCAAATGCAGCCTTACTCTCTCCAGCAGCCCATCTGATCATGGTAGTGTGCTGTGAGGAGGACTAGAGGCAGCCTTAGAGCCTGGGACATGCTGCTGGGGGTGAGGAGAAACTACGAGGGCAGGGAGGGGAGCCCTCCACACTCCAGACTGGCTGAGGTGATCGCACTGCAGTGTCCAAACTTTTCACCACCTGCATAAAGTTTTAGGATATCCAGCTGAATTAAATTTTAATGTTGAAAACCCGAGAAACACACCCAGGTCTGTGCGTTAAAAGTCGATATTTCCAAACTGAAAATGAAAAACTGATTATTGCAAAAAAAAAAAAAAAACAGTCATAGATTTCAGAAACAAACCAGGGTTATCCTTGTGGTCAGCAGTTCTTGCTTAAATTGATATCCTGAGTTGATCCAGAGAGATCATTGAATTTCCAGGCACTTCATAGTTGGAGAGAAAAACCTTAATATCCTGGTAAAATGCTTGCCAAATCTTACAACAATGTCCCCCCAAAATAAAAATGGGTTCTCTCACATATACCTAAGTAGATGAATCTTGATTTGTCCTCAGGAGTTTTGTTCAGCAAACACTGGACTCAGGACCTAAACATCCAGCTGCATGTCAGACAATCCATCTGTTCTCTTCGGTTGTCCTGCTCCTTTTGTTTTTTTCCTCTCATCTCACTTCCTCTCCTCTTCCCAATGACTCCACCTTCATGCAAAAAACGTCTGGGGAGGTCCTGGGGTTGATCCCAGTCGTTCTTGCCCTTTCCTTGATTTCACAAATTCATTACCTGCAGAGTGACACCAAAATAAATAATAGTGTGTTCTGTGAAGGTTACTCAATCCATCCTTCTGAAATTCAACTTCCCTCTAACATATGGGAGCAAGCACTGCTCTGTGTGTGTTTGTGTGTGGGAATCCCTTCCAAACAAAAGTAACATATGAGAGTAGGTGAGAGGTGATGACAGGCTTTATCTTTGTTGATGGTCCTGGGCAGGAAGAAGCAGCCTGATAGCACTGGTTCTGTTCCTACAGATGCTGATTGTGATGATGATTGCTTTATTGATTAAATTAATTAGTGCTTTATACTGTGTGTTATAGCAAAAATGCCCCCTTGGCCATATTTATCTCTCTGCATGTAATGTTGAAGCCTAGATCCTGCTGCATTGCAGCCCCGCAATAAGAAAAGTATTTTTGTCTACAGAATATTCTGACTCTTCTTTTCAGTATCAAGTTAGATACTTAAGATCTTTCATTTCTTTTTACCACAAATTCAACAAGATGTTTGAGACTTTCATCTGAGATTTCAATAACAGAATTGCATAGTTGTTGCAGATTTGTCTGCTTCACATCTTCTGTCCCACACCATCCAAAAGGTGTCAGAGGCTGAGATCTGGTATAGACTCTGCTATAGACTGAGAATTCTGGACGCTAATGGAGTACAAGAAACTCCCTTTCATATTTAAGGAATCGGTTTGAGATAATTTGAGCTTCATCCTACTGGACCTAGCCATCAGAAAGAGGGTACACTGTGGTCATGAAGCAATAGACATGCTCAGTAGCAATAGTTTGGCTGGTTGAGGTCCAAAGGATCCCAAGAATGGGTGCAATGGTATGGCATTGCACCACCAACAGCTGTGAATACCAGGTTGCATATTTCCATATTTTGCATGTTGTTTGAAGCCTGAGTGAAATCAAATCTCATCAGACCAGGAAACATTTTTGTAATCTTTAACAATCTAATTTGTTGAGGTTGTGAAAATTGTAGCCTCAGTTTCCTGTACTTAACTGACAGGAGTGGCAGCCAGGGTGGTCCTCTGCTCCTCTAGCCCATCTGCCTCATTGTTCAAGGTTTTGTGAGTTCAAAAATGTTATAACAAGTGATAATCTGAGCTAATCTTGCTATTCTAACAACAAGACCTAGTCTACATTTTTTCCCCTTGACTTCTGACATCCACAAAGCATTTTCATCCACACATCTGCAATTAACTGCACATTTTCTTTTTCTTAAATCATCTGCTGCAAACCTGAAGGATGGTTGTGTATGAAATTCAGCAGGGATGTTCACAGAGAACTCCACACATCGAAATGAGCCTGGCACCACCCACAAGGGGGCATTAAGGGACATTATAGTTTCAAATTTATTATCCTTGAAGGAATTACAAGAATGTTAATAGTTTTTTGGTTTAGGAAATATTCACTTAGCATTGCTTCTAAATTTTGTATGTGAATATAAAAAAAAAAACAATATAAAAATTTAAATACCTTTTTTCAGTTTCAGTGGTTTAAAGATTGATGAATTTTTCCTGCTTGGGTTCATCCCTTGTATAAGTGAAGGAAAATTCACAACTTTGAGTACAGATGGAGTTAGTAAACCTTAACTGACCGGAGATGGAAGACAAGTTGGTGCTTTCGTTTTTGCCTGAATCAACCATTCTGATTCCATAATTTTAAGCTCACACCGCAATAAAAAAAGTACATTTTAAAATAAATCTCATATTTTGATAGATGTTCTCTTTTACGCTTTTGTACACATTTCTTTGTCTTGTGGTGAAAGATTTATGTGGAACATCTACTTCAATTGTTTTTGTTTTTTGTATCTGGCACATCTGTGGTTTTATGGTTGAGTGTGAAGGGGATAAGTATTACAAATTGAAATTGACCCATTAAGATGTGATAATCTCAACAAGTGTCCGTCCTCTTCTATCTCTGTAGATAAAAATCATATTAAGTTACCATTGTTGCTTCCAGTCTGGATAGCTGCATTATCTCTACCATCTTGCAACGGCCTCTCTTTTTCCCTTTGAGGCTTTATCACCGTGTGTTATCTCTCCTGAAATGCTGTAATGCAATGAGGCTATCCAGTTTCAATCACCAGACCTCTGCCTTCCTCTGTGACTCAGGTGTCTGAGTGGCTGTCAGCCAATGAGAGTCGCTGAAAAATTTAGTCCTCAAGGGAAGGCAGGCACAGGATGGACAATTTTATTGCAGCCTAAACGACAATATATTTGGAAACTGTAAAAGATATTAGTGACATTTCTAAGAATCCATCCAATAAATCTTACACTGTCAGTTTTATGTGCTTTCATTAATCATTCATTATAAAATACATTAAATACATTGCTTTCCTTGAGCCCCTGTTTTAGTACTTTGTCAACAATCTGCAGCCAGAGAAAAAGACTTCCTAAATCTCAATGGGATTTTAACTGGGGACCCAAACAAAACAAATGCTATCAGCACTTCCTTTGCAGTGTCCCTTCTCTCCGTGATAACCTGCAGAAAGCACAGAGGTGGAAATAGCTTCATCTGTATTGATTAGTGGTGTAAATTTTGCACAATTTTGAATTATTCTGTAAAGATTTTGATTCATATTCATATTAGTCTGCAGAATTCTGTGATCTTTTGTTTAAAAATCCTAAAATTGTGATTTCTCTTGTATTTTGTTTACTTATCTGTGAAAATATTTTTGATTAAATATGTCACACAGTTGGGGAACCTTTTGAATTCAGGTTTAATTTTACTGCTGTGCTCGCAAAAAAATTGCTTTTAGCTGGTAGGACAGAAGCACACAGATTCTTTACTGGTTTGAGAAACAGAATAGTCTAAAACTGTCCAGATACACCTTCAAGTCTTTTAAGTTCTTTTCTCTTTGAGGCAGTGAGGTCCTCAGAGGATTGGAGACTTGAAATGATGCTGACAGACACACAAGATTTGCAAGACTTGTTCAGAGGCCAGGGAGCAAATTCTTTGCAAACCTGAACACGCCTATTGTCTTTTTCTTTTTCCAAATGCAATATAAGTGAGATTTGCAGAAGCTGGTTCTGAACTCATCTCCATCCTTGCTCACAGCTTTAGCATTTAGCGTATCTTTATACATCTATCCCTCGGAATTGCGTTCCAAAGTTCAGGACAAGAAACAAGAGAGCAAAACAAATATATCCCTGATCCTTCCCCGGAGGCTGCTGCTTTGGCAACAATCTCGCACAATTCCAAAAAACAAAAAACATGGTCACAAAAACATAGCTGTGAAATACTGGAAATTTCCACAGTTGCAGCTGAAAAAAATAAAAACCATAAAGGAAAACTGGTTTTACTTATATTTCCTTCTTAATTTTCTTGAAACACTATCCCTTTTTTATTAAGTCGCATTCAAATATTTGTTACCTATCCAAATGATCATCTGGTGACCAGACTGCATCTGAGACACCAAATAGTCTGTCCAGGTAGCAAAAACATTTAAACCACTGAAAATAAGGGAAAAATGAGGATAAATTAGATTTTTACTGTGAAAATGCCACCTACTGAACTAAAAATGGAAAAGTGGCTACTGTACCATCTTTTGTTTGTTTTTGTATTGCTTTTATTTAATTGACAAAAAATCTTTTAATAATGTAATTAAGTGATGTGCAGACAACTATAAAAATACAGGCAGCATTGTTAGTAAATAAACAAGACTAAAATATTCTAAGCACTAAAAACTGTTGAGACATGTTAATAATATTACAAGAATACATTTTCTGTGCTTTCAGACAATGTTGAAAGCACCCCATAATTTGTTGTGTTTCAGCTGCAATGCTAAATGGTACTTTGGGAGATTACATTTGATTTAATCCAAAAGAACCACGTAATTTTGACAATAAAAGAGTGTGTTTTGGACAGCTTTTAGAAATTAAAATCTTAAACATGAGGAATGCATCTGTCTTCAGCCTTGACATTTCAAAATAAGGTCAAAGTTATTTTGACCTTATAACTTTGCCAACCTAAAGCCAAGTTAGGTTATAAAACATTAAAATTTGGTGAAAATCTCTGAGAACTATTTAATGCATCATCTGAAAACTGTAAGTGTGATCTATCAGAAATATTACCATCCCTTAGCCATTCACCTAAAGCAACAGACTGTGCAAGGTGGGCAGAGAAACAGCCAAGTTGTCCCTTGTAACTCCAGATGAGCTGCAGAGACCCATAGCTTTTAGTCATGCACGCTCTAAGTATAGCCTTAATGAATGAGTGGCAACAAGGGATCCATTGTTGTAAAAAAAAGTCATTAGAAGTAACATTTGCAGTTTGCCCCAAAGCCATGGAGGGAATCAGCAAACATCTGGACGAAAGGGCTCTGGTCAAATCAGACCAAAATGTGACTTTGAGGCAACATGCAAAATTATATGGAAACCTAACACTGCATATCACTCTGAACACACAATTCAGTAAAACATGGTGGGTAGACTGATGGAGGTAAACACTAAACAAGCCTGGAAGAAAGCCTGCAAAAGAGTTTTGCAAAGGGACATTTCAGTGGAACAGTGACAAAATGTTCAGGTAATGCTACATATTAAAGTCCATGTATCATTTTGATTTTGCTGAACAATTATGAACTATAACATCTGTCACACAACGTACAAGAGAAACACACTGAAGGTTGTGGCTTTAGCATGACATAATTTGACTAATTCCTGGAAGATGAGTACTTTAGTTCACATGTTCAGTTTTAGTGATGGACAGACGGACAGACAGATCCTGTATACGTGTAACATTTTGAGTCTATAGCAATTGTATCAGATTTTTTGAACTAAAACAGTTTTGTTTAAAAAAAAGTCGACTGTTCCTTCTGCCTAATGTGCCACATCATGCTAGCAATTTAAACTGTGCAGATTCACCTTACTTAGCTTTGTCATGTGTCTCTGATTTTACTTGGCCTCGTTCTGAGTATATTGGCCTCTCTCCTTTGGTACACTATCATTAGGCAGATGTTATGCACAGAGGAAAGCACCTCACTCTGGGATACTTAAGCTCAAATCCATATGTGGTCTACGAGGGAATCAAACGCAAAACCCGACAAACAACTAAGCTGACCTATGGGAACCATGTGTGTGTCTTTGTGAATTCCCTGGGGCCCTTGTGTGTACTGGGTCAGAGGAGGCTTTAATAACGAAGCAGCCCTGGTACAGGGATGCCAGTCTGCCCGCCTCAGGACACAAAACCTGATGGAGTCCAGATGAGAGCCACCAGACCAGCCTAGTTGCTCCAAAGTACAGCCAACTGGTGCACGGATGGCGTTCCACTCTCATTTGATCTGTTTGTTGAGCCAATCTGCGTCAATACTGGGATCTCCAAGGTAAAGCCAAATAAATTTAATAATCTTTAAAATGTTCAGAGACAACTACAAAAATTGTTACAACATGTGCTAACGCAGCAACTTGCAAACATACATCTAGTTAACACTGGCGGCCTTGTTTTCCTCCTGGTCATCGAACCTAAATATTTAATGTGTTCTTGGCTGTTGCATCCTTAGTGTCTGGTAACCTAAAAGATGAGGTTGCTGCATCCTGCTTTATGGTGATCAGTCAACTCTTAGTCATGTTATCTTCCCCATCCTGAAAAGGCCCTTACATCATCCCTCTCTGCAGAGTCTCAGTTTCAGGAACACAGGAATTTACTTACAGATCAAACACTGGATCAACAGTGGTGCTCAACACAATATGAGGTGATATTTTCTGACCAAACTTGTTTCTTACTCAGTGAGCACTGATAGAAATCCTGCATTGTTTGTAATCAAACTGTTTGGTTTACAAATTGTTAAAAAAAATAAAAAAAATAAACTGATTGTCATATTTTTAATCCCTCTGGATTAACCAAAAGCAGATGGCAAGCAACCTGCCAAGAAAAATTATCACTAAAATGGTATAAATAATTTTAATAATTGTATACTGAACCGTCTATGTATGTATTTAAAAAAAAACATTGTTTTGTGATACTTCTAAAAATTTGCAATTTTAATTTGGAGAAATTAAAATTTTGGAGTGATCAATCAATTAGTATTGATCACTAATCAATACATAGTGACCTAAAGACATTTACTAATTATTTTTTAAAACTTTACATCAAGTTTTAGTTGCAAAAATATTTAAATTTTTGATACTGCTTCTTCCAGACATCTGCAATTTGCTCTGACACTTTGGATATTAACCTCAGGGCCAACTCCTGACTGGTCACTCATTCTTACTGTATTGTTGTTTGTAGTTGGACACAACAGAAAATCTTGCTGGGGTGAAGATATGGTAAATTTTATGGTAATGGATGTAAAGTTTCACTGTATTGATACTTAAGACGAAGTGCTCCACAATGCTTGGAAAGGCACCAAATTACTGAAGGATTTTTGGGCAAAGCTGCTGGTGGAGGTTGGAGGATGGACCCAGGATCCTTTGAGTTTGGCATGACATAAGACTTGTGGTAGCATTTAGCATTTCTTTTCCAGACATTCCTTTTTCCAGATGGCCAAAACAGACGGAAGGAGGCTTCAATGGAGAAAATAATGTTAGCCCAGTACTCTGTAGTCTAATCCTGGTATTTAATAAAGAATATCCATCTGTCTTTGATGTTAATCTTGCAGAGAAGTGGCTTCTTTGCTGCTCTAGGTTATGCCAGGTCACCATGCCATAGTCTCTGCTCAATTGTCAGTGGAGAACACTCATAGTTGCCCTCTTCCATTACACAGATAGCTCTCTGTGTATCTAGAAATTCCTTCATTTTTCTTTTAGATGTAAAAATACAGTCTGTATTGGTCAACATGCATTGTTTTTCTTTTACTGGTCAAAGTCCTGAGAAAACAAAACAAATGAAATCCATCAAAGTTGTACTTGACAAGTCAGGTTTTAAAGACAATTGGAAATCAATACTAGAGAGGAAGAGCAAGATTGCAACATTTGTCACTCTTTACAGCAACCTAAGATTAATGCTAATTGCATCGATAAGTGGGAAAGTCGACACCTAGGAAAATTATGCACTCTGCTTTACTATTCATTGTTCAAAGCTTTAAAGGGGCAGTATACAGGAGATGTTTTTAGAAAATCTACAACTAATAAAATACACATTTATGCGGCATAATCAAAAAAACACAACAACTTGGCTTCAGAGTGCTGAAGTTGTGCTGCCCCAGCTTTTAAGAGTAATTTTATGACCATTCGGGGCTTTGTAGAGAACAAGCTCACAGTTGTTTATAAAACAGCTCAAATATGGCTTTTCAAGTCAAGTAAATTTGAGTGAAAAGAGCAATTTTTATTCGTCATTCAGAGTACTTGGTTAATGAAACACAAAGATGTGGGCATGGGTCATGCAGCTGGGTGGCATTTGCTTCATCATGACAACATGCAGACACATCCTGCACACACACACCATTGACTTTTAAGACAAGACGCTCCCCTTTGACCCAGTATCGTGTTTCTCCTTCCATTAGTGCTGACTAACTCTTGGTCTCTGGCTTGAATGACAGCAGCACGGAGCACGGAGCAGGGCAAGATTCTTTCGTGTCAAGTTATCTGGCACAGACGAGCCCAGGAAAATCTGGGCCGGCTGAACACGATCCCTGAAACAGAGCTGCTGATTCAGGTGTTACACATGCATCAGCAGCATGCCGGCACTCTGAGGCAACAATGACTTTAAAGATGCAAAACAAATAAATACATTAATGCAAATAAAAATCACAAAGCAAACATCTACAATGGAAATGATGAGGCAGATTCGTTAAGTGGATATTTTTATGATTATACCCCGGTGGCTACATTGGTCAAAATATAAACAGCATATTATGTAAAACATATTTAAATGAAAAAAAAATGAAATCAGTAAAAGGAGAACACAACTAATAAAATTATTTTAAAAAAAGTTTATTTCATGTATTTCATTTACAAAAAGTGTTATGTCAAACCTTATCATCACAGTTATCAATGAAGACATGCAAAACGAATACACTCTATTGCCAAAAGTAATTGCTTGCCCATCCAAATCATTAAGTTTAATGTTCCAGGTGAATAAAATCCAGCACCTTGGCATGTAGACTACAAACATTTGTGAAATGGGTCGCTCTAAGGAGTTCAGTGAATTCCTCCACAGAATCTCAAGAGGATTACACCTGTGTTTCCTCCCATAAATTCACTATAGTCAACTGTTAATGGTATTTTCACAAATTGGGAATGACAACAACTCAGCTACAAAGTGGTAGGTCACACAAAAACAATCAGAGTGGGGTCAGTGGATGATAATTTGCAGAGTTTGCAGAGGTTACCAACTTGGAGCAGTCAGCAGCTGCAGTCCTCCAGACTTCATGAAGCCTTCAGATTGGCTTCATGGAATGAGTTTTCATGGGCGAGCAGCTGCAGCCAAGAGTTACATCACCAAATGCAAAGTACAGTGCCAGGTGCAGAGGTGTAAAGCAGTATAAAAAAAAAATCATTCTTTGAAGTGACAAACCATGCCTCTTTGTTGAGCAAGCCAACTGGTGAGTCTAGCCAAGAGAACGGTATTTGCTTGAGTGTATTTTGCAAAGTGTGACTAAGAGGATTTTTTTTTTTCAGAATTGAGGTTTGAGCTCTTAGCTCCAAAGGCAAGGAACTCTTAATGCTTCAACATACAAAGGAATTTTTGGGCAATGCTCCGTACTTTCTAGAAATGGGTCCTTTTTGTACCAACATGACAAAGCAAACTCTGTAAAGACACAGATAAGTGAGCTAAATGAGGAACATGCACATGGAACTGATCTTAACCCAACAGATCAAGTCAGTACCACAGTGCAGACCACTGTGGTACTGACTAGTTACGAAAGTGCCTGACCAAAAGAATGTGCTCTGTGAACACTCCTAGACCTTGTGGAAAGCCTTTTCAGAATTAAAGTTGTAACTGACATCATTTTAAACCTTTTGGATTTGGAGTGGGATGTGACTCAAGTTTATAAGTGTGAAGACAGACAAGAGAACAATTTTGGCAAAGAAGTGTATGAGTGGAGATGGGACACAGTGTGAACAATGACGTTTTCTCATCTTGCCTCATGTTTGTCCAAGCCTCTTTCACTCACAACTTGAAGTGAAAGAAACAAAGAGCAGCGAAGGAAAGGAACTGAAGATGTACAACTTGGTAATTTCACATAATCACAAGTGCCATCTTAAGAGGGACCTGAGAGGGATGACCTGCAACACCTCTGTCTTAGTTTTAAAAGGGTACAACAAGTCTGAGAGGAGATTGTTGCATTCTGCAGCTGATTTATTAATCTTTGACAATTAGAAAAAAAAAAGGCCTATAAAAAGTTTTATATAAACACACAGTCAGTGCTGGCTCTGAGAAAAACAAAACATAACAAAAACTAATCCAAGTGTTAAAAAATGCTGACATCCATCCAAACAATGTTGGAATGACAGAAAATCTTAATGTACATTCTGTTTTTACCAGTTCATTAAAAAACATTAGGTATTAGTTGTGAATCATCAGCAGCCTAATTTTAAAAGCACCTTTATTAAGCTGTTAAAGCACCTTTGACCCAGAAATGCATGTTAACACATAATGAGGCATGGGCCGGCTGTCTGTATTGAGGCCTTCCAAGGTTATAAAAAGTTACTGTTTATAATACTTCAAATGTTGTTCCTGCCACTTAGAACCATTTTATTGGCCAGAGGAAGCGCAAGAGTTGCCAACATTTTTTCTGGCTGCATGGAGCATAAAGAAGCCCAATTGTTTCTACACACAAATACTCAGCTAACCGAAAGAAAGCTGGTACACTTTTCTGTACAAACAAGAAAGGATACATTTGACAGCTGGGAAATTTATGCTGTTGTGAAAAACTTTTCACGGCAGGATTAGTGACGCGTCTGCAGTGATGCAAGTCCTTTACTGGTCTGTCCTGGTGAAAAGAGAGCTGAGCCTCAATTTACCAGTAGATGGATATTCCTACCCTGATCTGTGATCACAAGCTCTGGGTAGTGAAAGAATGAGAACCCAGATACAAACAGCCAAAACAAGGTCTGGGTATGGTCAGCTAAGAGGAATTCAGAGTAGAGCTGCTGCTCTACCACATCAAATGGATCCAGTTGAGGTGACTTCTTGCACCTGGATGACTCCCTGGTGAGGTATTCTGGGCACAGCTCAGTGGGATGAGACCCAGAGGAAGACCCAGGACACACTAGAAGTACCATGTTTCCTAGCAGGCCTGGAGACACCTTGGGATTGGCCCAGGTGGCTGTATGTTTTTATTGTCACTGTGGGCATTTTCTACACACCTTTCAGGAAGGAACAGTTTTACTTTTAGTAAGTAATGCTGTTTTGAAGCTACCGTTGGCTAGCTATGAGCAGCATCTTTGTTAAGAATCTGACTGCAGGCTGGCTACATGATCAGATGCCCTGACTAATTAACCAACCAAAATCAGCTTATTTTCTATTGTTAGAAGAAGAAATTAACAAACCTAAATTATGTTCTACCTTTTGATTTTTGTGTAAATATAAACTTGTGTAGTTTATTTTGTGAGATTGTTATACCAGTCCATGCCTATGCATAATCTCATTTTCCCCTGGTCTCATGCTCAAATATATTTCTGAAGTTTTGCAAGCACTTTGGCTTTTTGTATTATCTGGTTTTGATCCAAAAGTTTTACTACAGTAAATTAAGAAGAACTGAACATGGTAGAAAAAAAACAACAAAAGAAATGCAGTGACCACTGAGACAGTCAGTTTGGCTTGCTGAAGTTGCCATTAGCACCGTGGTTTCTCAGTCTGTGGATGGCGGTTGTTTCGTACCAGTATTTCATGAACAGAGGGTAGGTTGTGTTGCAGTCATTATGAGTCCAGTCTTGGTAGCGCCCTGCAGGTGAAGCAACACTGTCTTTGAACCGACCGAAGCATACAGCGACCCAACAGCTTCAGCTTGTCACAGAAGCGGGAGGACATGGTGTTTTTTCTGCAAACTGAACAGACAGAAACCAAAACAAAACCTGACGTCCAATACATGAACAAATTTGCCCTGACATAAGGAAAGGAATGTAACCACACAATCGGGCCGACGGGTCGCGGCCTGATGAAGCTAAAATTGGCCAGGTCTGGTTATCAGCTGATTTCTCAGTGAATCTCTAATGATAAACAAAGATTAGTAAGCAGTTTGAATTAAAGAAGTTGATCATACCATTTTTCATTCAGAACCTCGTGTCTCCTGGTCTTCTCTGAAAGTGTACCGTGATGCTCTGCATATTTGCTGATTTTTGTACAGCACAATACCTACAGTACAAGTCCAATGCTACTTGATATAGTATCACCTGCATTTGCACAGCAGTCGATACAGACGTGTCTTAATTTCCTTGGCACTGATTAGCTGTAGTTAGACCAAAGGTATAAAATAAAGCATGTCACTAAAGTTTTATCAGCACTAAACGCCGGCTTTGGAGAATTGTTACCTTCACAATGTGAAATTGAGGTGTGAATGTGTGCATGCACAA
Source organism: Xiphophorus couchianus (assembly GCF_001444195.1). NCBI lineage: Eukaryota > Metazoa > Chordata > Actinopteri > Cyprinodontiformes > Poeciliidae > Xiphophorus > Xiphophorus couchianus. Next base: position 9,212,585 of record NC_040239.1, read on the forward strand.
TGGGTGTGAGAACACAATCTGCTTTTCCAATCAAGCTCTTTCACCACCAGAGGAGCACAGGAACACGCTCACGCATACAAACCTGAGTTTTTCTTGCATTCCTGCATGTTGCATTTCCTGAGTGTTTCTGGTTTAGAAATCTTCTCACAAAAGCGGTTTGGCAAAACGGCCAAATCCTGATCGCTCAAGCAGTTGACTGCGCGCTGCTGTTGACCCTCTCCACAGCTCACAGAGCACTAGAAATAAGAGTAGTAAGTAAGAAAAAAATCAAACATCTAAACCTTAATTGTGGGTCAGCAGAGACTGACCTCCCCCCAGTCTTCGGTTTTCCAGTGCATGCAAGGCTTTAGACTGCACAGTTCAGTGTCGTTTGGCCTGGACGTGGGGCTGCAGCGATGAGGTTCGGGGCAGTACACCAGTCGCTCCCTAATGCCTTCACCACAGCTGCCAGAGCACTGGGGACAGCAAGCATTACTGCTTTATTTTTAGATTGTTTCTCCAAACAGACCCCTTGCTCACACAGAAAGCATTGCAAAATTGTTGACAGTAACACAAGGATATTCTTTGATCTAAACCATTGTGTTGTAGCTCTGGGTGTATGTTTGGGTTTGCTGTAGTGCTAAATTGTGGAACTCTGCCACAATTTTAAGTGCTTTACAGTCTCTTAGCAGGTTTTCTTTGATTGTCCTGTTTATTTGACCAGCTTCTCTGTCCCTCCCCTGAAGAAAATTATCTCCACAGCTTGATGCTGCACCGTATTTCACTGTGGGGATAATGTTTTCACGGGGAGCTAATAGGATTTCAAACTCATGAAACTCTTACCTCAGAGTTAATCAAGGATAAAAAAATATTTCAGATAGTCACTTTAACGCCAAAATAAATAAAAACGCAATGTCTACAAGCATAAGCAGCATAGATAATGTGCCTAAATATGCCCTGCTATGTTTAATAACATACAAAATGAATGTATGATTGTCCTACCAGTCCCCAGGGTGACACAGTCCAGTTCATACAGGGCTTTTGGGGGCAACCCAGGGCGCTTAGGGGTCTGCTGGACACAATCTGACAGTGGAAAGGTCTGAGTGGACGTTTACTCTGAGAATCAACACACTGAACGTCACGGTGCCTCCTTCTCACAGACCCACAGCTTTCCGGACACTGTGGAGAGAATTCCAACATAACAAGCGCCGAACAAAACTATGCGAGTTAAAACAGAGACAAGACAGTTTTTTGTATTTCTTCAGTGACAGAGAATAATTAATAATTGATGTATTCTAGTATTAATTGTAATTAACAAGTAAACTGTGTGACTATCAGTTTCCTGACATCTAAAGTTGCTGACCTTGCTCCAGCTGCCAGTTTGCCAGGTAGCGCATGGTTGCAGATGACATGTTCGTGCAGGCTCAGGTCTCTTCATGTTGGCACAGTCCTCATCATTCTCTGAATTGCACACCACGGTTCTCCATAGAGCTCCAATCCCACATGTTGTTGAGCACTGGACAGAAATGAGTATCATCTTTAAAAAAATAATATGTTCATGCTTAGCACAACATTAAAGCATTACACTTAATGTCAGTGTTTCTGTGGAAATAAAAACATCAATCATACATTTTAATGGAACATATTAGATCTTTGGACATCCTTCTTTTTAGTCTATAATTATTTAATGGCATGAACATGAATGTGCCATTATATGTTGGGTTGGCCCACAAACTAGTGTACTGAAAGCTACTTGATCTGCTTTAATATCTTTTTTTATTTTGTAATGTCTTTACTCTGGAAAGTTCTTCCAATTCCACTTAAGGAACATTTCCAAGAACTGTTGTAGATTTTTGGTGGAATTTTGGTGGATCTACCAGGATAAAAACATTTAACAAAGTAGAAATGTATGCCTGAAAATATTTCTGCTGCAGAAATGGTACTTTTCATTCAGTGTGAAGTTTTTTTAAGGTAAGATGCTAAGCATTGTCGATTGGTTTAATTTTCTTAGCAGTATTTTATGTGTCACTATTTTTCATCACAGTTTAAATTTCTCTACAGTTTATACTTTCTGTTAATTAAACTGTGTGAATTTTAAATCTGCTTTAGGTTATATGCAAAAACAGAGTGAGAAGAATACATCTTGAGGGTGTAGGATAATTAAGTTTCAGTGGATAGATGTTCAGGGTAGCATCATGAAAATATCTTTAATGTAAACGTTTACTGGAACGATGTTTTGCAGACCGAGACAAATAGTTTGAAATATATCTTTACACACCTCACTCCAGTTTCCAACAACCCAAAATACATCCATGCTAAGTGGTTCTCTGGCCATCAGTTTTCTTTGGTCACTCGTGGAACTGCTCTGCTGACTCCTTGGTTGCTGGTTTTGGCTCTTGAAGTGGCTTCCTTTGGACCTGAGTGGTTTTTTAGCATGAACAGTTTGAGTGTTTTTCTTGGTTGTTGCAGGGAAGCTCTTCAGGTTCATTAATGTCACATGAGGTGGAGCTGCAGTGGTGGATGGTTTTCTTACAGTTGTTACAGGAACTTGCATTGTTTTGAAGATAGTTTTTGAAAGACCCGGGCCAAACTTATACATGGGAGTGGTTAGAGGAGCACGTTGTGTCCATGGGCGGTATGATTTAATATTTGAGGTGGTGTTGATGTTGGGTAAGTGGTGGGTTGTCCTTGAACATGTGTCAGTACTGGTAAGAGAGAATGGCAAAGCAGTTGTGGGTGGCATTCTAGTTATATGCTTGGTAAGAGGACGTGCTTGTGGTTTTGGTGTGGTTGTCTGAAGACGAGTCGTTAGAGACGTTACAGTGGTGAAAAAGTCCAGGTCAATAATTTTCTCTTCTTGTTTCGTCTTGTCCTCAACGATGTAATCATATCCTGGGGAGTACAGGACCCCATCCTCCGTACTTCCCTCCTCTGTGTCTACATTTTCCTCCTCTCCAACACTTGTTTTCTTTTCTTTATTAGCGGAACTTGATTTATTAGGATAAACTTTCCTCTTTGCATTTTTCATTTTCCTCATCAGAACACTAAAGTCATGATCCTCTGAGACTATAATTTCAGTAAATGCAACTTGAGGGCTTAAAGTGGATTTTGTGGTGGCAGTTGTAGTTTCTTTGGTGGTTGTTGTAGGCACAGCTGTGGAGCTTATAGGTGAGAATGATGTTGAGCCAGGATGTTTAGTAGAGGGAGTTTTATTTGGGTAAATGCGGCGATACACAGGGGGAAGCCCAGGTCGTCTGTGAAGACTTGAGTTTGGGCAGCTCTGCAAAGCACACAGTGATTTGGACCTGGGTTTGGTCGAGAGGTCACAGCTCTTCTTTGGCACCAATGTGCAAGACACGGTGCGTGAGCGAACTCCTCCTCCACATGTGACGGGGCACTAAAAGCACAATGAAAACAATATCAAGCTGGTGGAGATTCTTGCAGTGAAAGTCTTTTATTGGTAAAACTGAGGTTAAGAAACAAGCGGCTACCCAGAAGAAGACAAGCTACCCTTAAAAAAGGCTTACTTCCTCCCAGTTGCCAATAGCCCATTCCTGCCCACATGGCACATCTCTGTTGCACGGCACCACAGGTTTTGGTTTAAGCAGATGCTTGCATTCCACAGGGTGGAGTACTCTCTCCTCCCCTGAAACAGTGCGGACACAAAGAACGGTTCTCTTCCTCAATCCTGTTGATCCACAGGTTTCTGTACAATGCTGCCAACCACCAACCCACCACCTAAGAGCCAGAGGACAGAACAAGGTAAGAAAAAATATTCTTACCAATCATATGGAGCTCAAATTATCTTTTTAGAAAATAAGCATGTACAAGTATTGTTTGTAATGTTCTTCTTTGCACAAACAAAATGTTGTCAATAATGCTGAAAAGATTTTAACTTTTAGTTTGTATACATGGTGCCTCATTAAAGAATCTGAAATTTTAAATAAAAAAATTATTTATGTTCCTAAATAATTGTTATGATTAGCTTAAAAAACAGAGAAAATGTACAAAGTAGCTATCATTTTTTGGACATTATATATATATATATATATATATATATACAGTACAGACCAAAAGTTTGGAAAACACCTTCTCATTGAATTCAATGAGAAAGTGTTTCCAAACTTTTGGTCTGTATTGAATACAGACCAAAAGTTTGGACACACAGTTGTGTCCAAACATTTGGTCTGTACTGTATATATATTGTATACCCTAAACTACAGAAAATATAAACGTTTATATCAACATAGACCTTTGAGTTGTGAAACTGTTATGGTTGCTATTCACAGGTAAAAGTTGAAATCTTGGTTATGCAACAAAAATGGTTGATTTTAACTGCAGAAAATCTACAAAGTAGTGTGAGGATGTCAGAGACTACACACCTTGCAGGACATTCCATATTTTTACATTTGCGGTGTCGGTCCTCTGGACGGCTATCTGGGCCACACAGAGACTCGTCCACGACGCCCACATCTGTTTCAAAGCACAGCACTGGCTGGTGCTGCTCTCCTAAGGACAAAATCATTTCTAATTTAGTATATTTTATTAGCAAAACAAAAGCAAGATGTTTCAAAATGAGCCAAACCTAGGCCACAGGTGGTGCTGCAGTCGGTCCAGGCTCCGTGTCTCCAGCTGTAAGTGGGATCAGGGACCTCATTTTCTATAAATTTTGTCTTCTTGACGGTGTATTCTATCTTTATACCTGGATTCTTCTCCTGAAACAACAACTATAAAAAAAACATAATGCAATCAAATAATTCACATTCTTCTCCAACTGATTTTTCATTAGAGCTTTAATTTGGACGCTTATAGATTTCTGTTTTTACTTTCTTGTCACACTTCTGTGTTTCAAATATTCAAATGAATGGGAATAATATGACAACCTCATTGAAGAGCAGATGAGAAAAAGTCACTGAAATGTATCAATCCGGAAAGTGTTACAAATGCTATTTTTATGGCTTTGGCTCTCCAGGAAATCACAGTAAGAGCTTTTATCCACAAATGAGAAAAACAAATATGGAACATCAAAATGTCACCAATGACTCATTCAGGTCACACCGGAATCAAGAACAACATCTGAAACAATGTTTGTTTTGGGTATGGTCACTGTTCATGCAATGAGTAAGAACCAAAAATGGCATTGATTGAGAGAAGATAAAACTAATCAATAAAAAAAAGTTAAAAAAAAAACACAGAAGACTCCTCTCACAGCTTCTAAAAACACAATGATCAACAAGACTTTTGTGAACATATTCTTTGAACTGACAAGGCAAACATCTGTTTTACATCTGTGGCATGTGTCATTTCAGAAAAAGATAATCAAACTAATAGAAAAACATGGTGGTGGTGGTATGATGGTGTGGGCTCCGTCAGGACCCTACTGACTTTCAATCAGAAAAACCTGAAAAGGAATATTCTGCTATCACTTTGCAACCCTGTGGAATTGGATCATTTACCAGAACAAATCACCTAAAGCAAACCAGCAAGTTCATCTCTCAACGACAAAAAAAAAAAAAAAAAGGATTGTGTAGTGGTCTAGTCAAAGCCCAGTCTGATTGATTCATTTTGGCCCTGAACAGGCCATTCATGCTCAAAAACCTCTTTAATTTAGTGAAAAATTGGCCAAAATTAACCCAAATCCATGTTAAAAACTCACTGCCAGGTATTGCAAACCTGGTAAGTGAGTATGTCACAGACAGTTATGATAATTAGGCAGTAATTACTTTTTTTTTTGTATTTAATGTGGTTATATTTATCTGAAATTAAAATTGGTGTGATCTAGACCGATACAAAAAATAAATACACAGAAGAAATCTGTAAAGGGGATAAATGCTTTTTCACAGCACTGATTGTGTTTTCCTTCATTTTATTTAATAAAAATTAATGACCAAGGACTATTTTGTGGTGGGACTCAATTCAGTTTGATTAGAAAGTGAACTACAAATACAAATTAATTCAGTTTTATCCTCTATAAACAGGACTCTTTTTACGGATGAAGTGGCACAACGCTGATTATACTAAAACTTCTGAACAACTGAAAAAAACAGTTGTTTTCATTCACTCCTATGAAAGGGACAACCTACCTGGAGCAAGACTGGCTGCTTGGTAGGTCCAGGTGCAGTGAGGTTCTCCATGTCTCCACTGCGCTCATAGTAGAACGTCGTCCCACCTGCCTCGTACTCGCCGTTCCACTGGATGATGAAGTTCCCGTTGAGGAAGTACTCGCCTGACCCCACACTTCTGAGGGCCAGGAAGTTTCCTGCCTCCTCGGCTTCCCTCACCAGAATGTCCCGGGCGCCCTCTGGTATCACCCCCATGTCCACGTACCCTGGGAGAGTCGGGAGGGGAATCAGAGTCGCACTGAGGTAATGGGATGGCCCACCATGGCAGCTGCCACGCTCACACCCAGACTTTCAGACACCTTCTCTCTGATGTTTAACCCGGGTGGGCTCGGTGTGCATGGATGCCTGGCATGTGTGACTGAATGTGTGCTTATTCGGCACAGAGGGGGTGGGCTGGAGGTGGGGGTGCACTGCCCTGTCTCTGTTTTTTATTGCGTGGGGATGGGAGGTGGGTGGTTTGGGGGAGGACGAAAGCAGCAATGAGTGGGTCTGTGCAGTTTAATGATGTTTGTGGGAAGGTGTGGGTGTGCGTGTGTGTGTGTGTTTGTAAAAGGAGGTGGGGGGGATGCTTGCCCTCGGTGTGAGCCTTTTGAAGTCTCACACATCTGGGCCGGTTATCTGGAAGGGATGCAACGTGCAGCAAACACACACACAGAAAGAAAGAGAGATTGCAGGGAGGAAGGCGGGAAGGAGGAGAGTTTTTATTGTTTTAGGGCCTCTTTCACTATGAATCTGTCTTCACGGTATGTTGATTTAGCGGGTGCTTGTCCAAGTGCAATAAAACCAGACAAAGATGTGTATCTTCAGACAAACATGGGCTTGCATGCATGCACACTTACATCTCAGCACAACGGGACAAACAGCTGCAAAGTGTGGACGAGGTTGCTGCCATGGCAATAAGGAACTGTAGAATGCTGATGCACTGCCCTGAAATGACTTATGTGCCTGGAGACATAAATTTAAATTCTGTGCTTTTTCACACTCATCTTAGTAGGTCCATCAAAGCTTTTTCTCATTAGCAGTCTGTCTGCTTTGCGTTAATAATTTTATAATCATACAGACTCCCTCAGTTGGATACAGCACCTGGCCAAAATGTTCACACAACACATTTTGCCATGTTGCGATCGCAAACTTGAATATGTTTTATTTTGATTTTAAGTGATAGGCCAAAACAAAGTAGTGCATAATTATGATGTAAAAGGGAAATTATATATGGAAAAAACTTTTCCATACAAAAACAAATCATCACCTTGTAGAGATGGCTGTATTTTAAGGCATTGTCTGACTATACTGAGCCATCTATCTCTACAAGCTCAGTCAGATTAGTAGCAGTGGGGCTTGTCCTGCTGAAATGTGAACATTCACCTACTCTCAAGTCTTTTGCCGAAATTGTCATAGCTGAAGAAATGAATCATCACAGCATAATGCTGCTACCCCAACGTTTTACCGTGGCGATTGATATGTAGGTAAATCGCCTACATTTGTGTAGCGTTTTAAGTCAGAGGACTCCAAAGCCCTTTGGCTCAGTCATTCACCCATCGAATCGGCACCACCTGGCCCACTGACCACCATAAGCTTGAGGTATTGTCTAATAGCAGGCTGCTATTTTAAGATGCTCCATGACTTTCTACATGATTTGTCTGCTGTGTTCTTTGGTCTTTATGAGTATTTGTCCACTAATATTCTCTGACAGCTGCATCCATACTGAAAATGATTTAGGAGATATCTGAAGACAATTGATTGCATTTCATTTTATTTATTTGTATCAAAGCAAAGGGGGGTAAATACAAATCTGAAAACAACTTTTTATATTTTTCTACCATTTCTGTATACTTTTTCTTTGACTCTACAATGCTCTACTTTATCTGGATTTTCTACCCTAGCCCTAACCCTTAAATCCTAATAAAAGAATCTTGTAACCTGACAAAATACAAAAAAGTTCAAGGGGCATGAATAATTTTGCAAAGCACTGCGATTGGCGTTTCACTCACCAAAACCTTCTTGTTCATCATATGTCTTATAAACCGTCTCACAGCTTGTGCCGTCGCCCAGACAGACCCCACAGCGATCCTCCACTGCGTTTGAGTCAATACCAAAGTCACAGCCAACCTCCTACACACAAACACACAAATCACAGCACAGTGGAAGTTTCCACAGAGGATCTTCTCCCTCTGTCAGTGTGTAGTTACTCTGCAGTGTGTCATTATCCCGCTCCAATATAACCCTCCCAGTGCCTACTGGTCTCTTACCCAGGCACACTACCTTGCACACTCCGTTAACACAGATGTTTCTGGACTTGTTGTTCATGAAGCACGGGGTCCCGTCGGTCACCGCATCAAGCATCTTCTCCGAAAAATAGTCACTAACTGGTCGGCAGTGAAGTTCGCAGGGATTTACTGAGGATGAGCATAAAAGAAAATTAATCAGGTTAATTTATTTGTTGACTTTTTTCCTCATTACTTTTACTTATTATCATTTATTGCTACTGTTATTATCACTATAATTTTATGCCATACAAATTACTGTATGTATAGAGATAAACTTTAAAATTGCACTACAAGGCATAATGTGAAACATAAAATTATTTAACTGTCCAATAGATTAATACGGTGATGTCCAAAGTCAGTCCTCAGGGGCCGATATCCTGCCTGTTTGAGTTCCCTCTTTGGTTCAACACTGGTGAATTAAATGATGATTTGTTAACAGTCCTCTCCAGGAAAAGACGCATCTAAAACTGACAGGACACTGACCCTCAAGGACCGAAGCTGGACATCCATGGTTTAATAGATATAACTGTAAATTTATGTATAATATAGGTTTACTCAATTTGGTTTTTCTGGTCTTCACCCCCCAAAATAGTAAACAAGTAAGATTTAATTCCAAAGAAATGTTGAGAGACTAAAACATAATTACCCGAAATTAAAGTAATCCAGCTTTATTTTCCATCTCTTATTAAACAGCTGACATGAAAAACTCATCTGATAATACTGCTAAAATTGAATTTGTTTTGTATAAATTGACAACGACTATGATAACCATTTCATATCGACAAACTGCCATAAAAACCCAACAGAATTGGAGTGCAGATGCCGCTTGAATGACAAACTTTCAAGGGTTAATGTTGCCCCCTATTGATTAATATAAGAACTGCATCTATTGTTGAATTACGTTATGAAACAGAAAATGTAAAAAATAAAATAAAATAAAATACCCAGTCTGTTTGAGGGTTTCATCACTTACATGGGTTAACAACTGGGATCCACTGGTAGAGCTGGTTGTGATACGGCACTGTGTCAAACTCACTGCACAGCATCCCTCTGAAGGACGGCTTCTCATTCTGACAAGGTTTGGTGTTGCAGGTCCGGTAACGCTTCCTTTCTCCAGTGCAATACTTTCCTCCAAATTCAGGTCTGTTGGACAACAGTATATTTTGAATCAACCACACAACAAAGGATTAAAGAAAAAAAAGGAGGTCCAGAGTAAGTACTTACTTGGGATTGTTACATTCCCTCTCTGCAGACTGAACTCCAGTTCCACAAGTCCTGGAGCAGTAGGACCATTTACCCCAAGGCCCCCAGCCTCCATTCACAGTCTCTGGCAGTTTACCCACAATTACACACTCTCCAGAAATGCACCACTAAGTAAGAAAAAAATAATACCAAGATTATTTAAAATCACTTGAGGTGTTTTTGAGAGGTCAACTACCCCCTCCACTTGTAAATGAAACCCTGGCATAGCTAAGCTTATAACGCCGTTTACCTTGTCTGGTCCACAGCGAGTACCATCTATAGGCGAGTCCAATTTGGATCTACAGCTACCATTCACTGAACACCAAAGAATCTGGCAAACATTCTGAAATAAAAAGGCAAAAATCAACATCAGTAACGTCTGTTTTCTGAAGAATTTAATGTATAGTTTAATTTGAGCAAGACTTACATCCACCTCTGGACAGAAAGTAGCATTTGGACCGTACTGGAGCTGGCACTGATGATGGGTGGTGTAGCGGACGCCAAGACGGGCCAGAGGTGTAGTCAGGTCTCTCTTGGAAGGACGGTCATCCAAACAGAAACCCCAGCCACGACTAAGGCGAATAAAAATGAATATGAGGTCAGTCATTTTGTTTGGGAGAAGAAGTAAATGATCTCTGCACATACAAATATGCCCACAAACCTTCTCATCTGACTATGCTGAAGCTGGAAAAACATATTCTAAGATTTAATCATCTACTTCATCTTTAGCACAATTCTTCTAAAGAATTCTAGAGTTTTATTCTCCCGTGTCCCCTGTAATCATCGTCATTTTGTTTGTTCTTCTTTCTCGTCTCAAATGCCATAAAGTTGTGTTTTTATGGCTTGACTTCCATCATGCATACAATATCAGCACCAACACATTCAGGTCATCCAGGAGTACTATGGACCCAGTAAGAGACGTAAATGCTTCTTCAGAAAATTTACTTGCCCCACAAGAAGGAAAATGAAAAGAAAATAAATAAATTCTTGTCAGCACTTCTAAGTGAGTGGTTTTAGAATAATGAAGTTCTGATTCTGCCTTACTCGAGGAAGCGTGTGATGTACTCTTTGGAGCAGGACGACCAAGTAAGAGGCGAACTGTCATACATCAGTTGTCTTGACATTATGAACGGGTGTTTTGTTCCGACCTCACAGTCATTCCCTTGGCCGTCATGATGAATCCCAAAACTGCAATGAATCACAAATTAACACAACTTAAATGAAGACTGCAAAGGCTTTTATACAAAGGCTTTGTTTGTTTACCGTATTTATGTGGCAATGATCTCATTACAGAGTATACCAGGAAGCTTATGTAAGACAAGACAAATCTAATAATGGACAGAGCTTTAATTTGGACTGATTTATAGGAAAACTAAGGACAATGAGTGGAGAACTATATTCAAAACAAGAAATATATTTATAGGATCAGAGGAACAAATGCAAAGAAAGAAATATTCATGCAATTTTAAAACAAGTAGAGTTCTAAGATACGACAGAAATTAACTTTCTCCTTTAATGGGAAAGTACTGTTTCAAGTCCAAATTTAAAGGAGACAACATTTTCTGCACATTTTAGGTTTTTCAGTGAGCTGTTCATAAATGGTGCCCTAATTTTTAGTTATAGTCCCAATGATATTGTAATGCTTAATTTTCAGCAGTATGAGAATCATTTGGATGTAAAATAAAACTGGCCTGGGAATATTGTCTTGAGAAAGTCCACATGTAATCTTTGTTTTCTCAAATTTATTGTTATACTACATAAATGTTATATTTTTCAGCAATTTGATTAATGAGAAGTCTTTTTCTCTTTTTCTCATTTATTTATTGTACATCCTAACAATTATCTGTCAATAAGCTGACTTTCTAACTGGGAATCATCCTTTAGAAAAAAAAACAGCGTACAGCACTCTTGTTTATCCATGCCTTCATGTCTAGTGAAAAAATACTGTTAACTACATATTGGTACTTTTTTCTTGTGATGATTCTCTGTTTGGTACTTTACAGGCATTAAAATTGCACTACCTGTGGCCCATTTCATGAGCAACAGTGAAGGCGACAGGCAGTCCTGAATCCTCGTTGATGTTGCAGCTGCGGTGGGGTTGACACATCCCAGATAGATGAGAGAGACCCAGAGTCTCACATGGCTGGTTCATTCCTGCACAAATATCTTTCCTTTAGAGGGAAACAAATGTGAAAAATTATTACACATACCACCTCACTTCACATAGGGAACATGTACAGAGCCACTGTGACTTAAAGGCAAGACTTCTGACCCTTGCCTTGTGATCAGAACAGCCAGATCGTGGTGAGCTGGGTGAGTGTCACTCTGTGGATTCAGGTTTTTCTGCCACGCACAGAAACTGGACAGAGTAGTGTCTGCATGGTGAGCAATCTTCAATCCTTTCTGCAGCAAAGACGAGAGTTTGACCAACAAATCACCACATTTTAAACTCTTTTTGACGTTTTCCATTTGTAAGTAACAAGAAAAGCCAAAGGATTATTTACACATTATTTATTTAGTATTGTCAACATTTTTGACAATACTACTCACAGCTCAGTTCACACAGGCAAAGTTTAATAAAATCATTATTTATTAAATGTCAAAGAAAATTCATCCATCCATCAATCAACAATAAATCCCAATAAATACGTTGTCTGTGATTTTGTACATATCTATTATTTGTCCCCAACCCTCTGCTGTTTTGCTGCACATTACTCCCTTTTGGATGGTTGTTTCAGCAGGTCTTCAAGGAGCGGGCCACCTGCCCTCTCTCTTTTAAAGTATTACACTCAGTGATGAGTGAACTAGAGTTAAGCACGTGACATAAAGTCCTCTTGCTTAATAATGTAAGCACTTATCAAAAAAATCACAAAAGCATAGTGGAGTATTTGGAAAACTTTGGATTATTTTTACCTCTTCTCCTTGAAGCAGAATGAGGCGCACCAAGATGACATGGATGGCATTTCCAATACTGGCATCATGAAATATTCCAGCAACCTGTCAGCATAAAAATTATCCGTGACGTTAAAAAATACCAGCCTGTGCAGTCATGCAAAACATGTAATCAGCTTAAACGGAAGAAAAAAAAAGTTCTTTACCATGTTCATGATGGTGAAAATATAGGACTCAACATTGTCGCTGCCATGGTATTCGATGAGTTTGGAGTCAGCCACCACCATGGTCTCCACCCATCGCTCTCGGCTGACTGAGCGCTGCGAGCGGGACTGAGACTGAGCCTCCCCCCTCTGCTGCTCCCTTTCCCATTCCTCCCTCTCTTTTTCCACCTGGTGAGAGTCACTTGGAGCATCTAAAGTACGCATAATGAAACACATAGCTTAGAGCACACTTATCCTAGGTTGACTCAGGTGCAGGGTGAGCACAAAAAAGGAAGAAAACTCATTTACAATTTCACACACACCTGCAGTTGTATATTCACACATTGAGTGAAAGGACACACCTTGAACTCCACAGGGGCTGGGAGTGTGTTTGGACTCCAGGCTGCGTTTTTGTCTGTGCTTTTCCTCAGTAGATCTTGGATAGACAAGGTGTGGTTCTGGAGTCCCTGCAGGATCACTGGGCAATTTCTGGGCAGGTTCGATGAAGAAATGCCCCTCCGGCAGGGAAAAGAATCCTCTCTGCAGCAAGAGAAAAAAAAAAAAAAAAAGAAGAAAAACCACGACAGCGTGGCAAGCTTGGGCTCAGATCATTCATTGAGATGACTCACATATCCCAATGTGCAAAGCAAGCAATGCTTAAATAGCTCTTTTTGGAGCATGTTCAACTGTTTAACAAAAGGACTAGAGAAAAACCTGCGTCAAAGTCTCATTTTCATACACTGATGCAGAACTCTGGTAGAGATGCCAAACAAATCATCATCAACTACAAAGTTTCACTGAAAGCCAGGAGGGCAGATGATCCCCATCTTAAAAACCTGTAGAAACAACCAGCCCACATTATTTCCATCTGGCTGAAATCTGTCATTAGCCAGCAGATCAGAATATGAACCTTTTTCTTCTCCTCGGGCAACAATGCAACAACTCCTTCGAAAGTATGTTGTACATGTTCTTACAGGTAGAGGCTATTTAAACAGAGACACAAATTACTCCTGCAAACAAACAATAACATGAAGAAATTGATTCGACATAGCGGCCCATTTCTTTTAGCCACACTTCAAAAAAGGAAAGAGTACATGACATGGCAAATGAGGCAGGTGTGCTCTGATCCTCATACGTTGACAACAAGAACATAGCAGCTCATTGAAACATCCTTAGAAATAGCCACTGTTATGATCATTTGGGGTTTGAGTTTAAGTTTTCTTTTATGTTTTGCATTGCATGAAAGGTATCCACGTAAATGTGAATTTCCATGGAAGTTCAGGTAATGGCTGAAATTTTAAAACTTCTCCAGCAGATCAGATGGAAATGACCAGGAATTGACGTAAAATTTGTGTTTCAACTGTTTAAGAACTCAAAAACAATGACAGGTCCCCTCCTGCAGTGCTAGACCATCCACTTTTTTTTAATCCTACTGGAAAAAGAAACAATTAATAATTCTTAATGAGAAAATCAACAGAGAGAAGAAAGTCTTCATCAACAAAGATGAAAGCCAAATAATTCTATTTTTTAATGTCATAAACTTCTTGGACTTGTTTTCTTGCTCCTTGTCTAACCAGCTGTTCCAGCACTGCTCAGCTTTCTAGGTCATTTTAAAAGTTATACATGTTTCTTGGAAGAAGAGGCAAAAGAAATGGGAGGATGCTCCTTCAGCAGTCTGTACAGCTATGACTCTGTATCCCACTGCTGTGTTCACAGAGTTCAGAAACTAGAAGTCGACACTCCCTTTGGAATGAAAAGATTTCTCCATCTGCTACACTAAATCCAAAAATGTAGGTTTCCACATGTACTGTAACAGATGCTCTGCTGGATGCAGCTGAACTGCTCTGTAGTGTTTTCACTCAAAAACACAAAGCCGATGAAAAATGTCTGTTTATGCTGGAGGTTTAGGTTATTTTTCTATAATAATATTAATGCTGAAGCATGGTTTCTTCAGCAGCAACTCAGAGTGTGGGCCTTCAGCCAAACATCCCACAGTTGTGGTGGACTCATCTCCAAAGCATGCTGGCTGATATGTCTACACTCAGTAGGAAAAGTTTCCCACAGGCTCTGTGCAGCAAATGCTCAGCTGACTGAGCAGTTCCTCTATATCTCGCCCAAACACTCTGTGTGACAGTAATAACAGATAGTCTTATCTCAGCTGTATGGGCTGAACACCCGACAAAATATTATTGGAAGTCATGTGAATAATATAAACTGCATTACAACAGTGTATTTTATGTTATAGACTTACACACGGACACAAAGAGAAGAATTGTCAAGTGGAAATACAAGGAA
The DNA here is from genome assembly GCF_001444195.1 of Xiphophorus couchianus. Lineage (NCBI taxonomy): Eukaryota > Metazoa > Chordata > Actinopteri > Cyprinodontiformes > Poeciliidae > Xiphophorus > Xiphophorus couchianus. The sequence goes on from NC_040239.1 coordinate 9,227,585, forward strand.
AAAGGGCTTCCCAATTATTATGAAAATGTAATCTAAAAAATGCGGCATGCAGTTACATTTAGCCCCACCGCAATCATTAGTAGAACCAGATTTCGCTGCAGTTACAGTTTGGGTTGTGTCTTTACCAGCTTTACACATCTAGAAATCTAGAAACTGAAATTTCTGCACATTCTTCTTTTGAAAAAAGATCAAGCTCAGAGTGTAGAAGGAGAACATCTTAACATTGATTTTTACATATTACCACAGATTTTTGTTGTGGTTTAAGCTGCGATACATTGTGATTTCTGGCCCATTTCCAACCAATTTCAATGTTTGCATGTGTACCCAACATGTTGGATTTCTTTAACTTTCTTTCAACAATGACTTTTTTCACCACTCTCCTGTAGAGGCCAGATTTCTAGTGTGCATTACTTATAGTTTTCTAGTCAACACAAGATGAACTTTGAATCTCTACACCTCCTCCAAAGGTGTCATGAGCCTCTTGACTACTTCACTAATTAACACCTGCTGATTGAAGTGGACAGTCATACATTTGTGCATTAATTGCATTAATAGTTTTCCCTGGACTCCATTTCCTAATTACATATGGAAGAGTCGTTAAGTCCAGAAGATTTTCTAATAATCTTGCTTTAAACTTTTTTAAAACTTTATTTCAGACCTGAACCCTTGTTTGGCAGTGACTGTGATCATCTCCTGGTCCTGCTCCCTGAGTCCCAGCAGACAAAGGCAGGTGGTGGTCTGCAGAGCAACCAGTAAGGAATGCTACAAAGAGACACATTAAGAAGTCAGACTGCTCTTCTGCATGATGTGCATGAAACATCCAGGCATAGTCACTCTGCCTGCACTGGGTGTTTATAGTGTTAATGGTGATCTTTAAATTACTATACTGTACACAGATCCTTTGTGATCTTTCTGATCTTCATGCACAGACAACCTGAAGCCATGTTAGCAAAGTCTTTATTTTCTGTTTCACCATACATGGAGAAATGCTTCGCTGCAACTCAGAATCCTGAATGTTCTGTCAACTTGGACAGGATTTCACTTTCCCCTTTCCAACCTCTGTTCATTAATCCCTTTCCTCTGACCTGAAAGGAAGCATGCTGTTTGGGTGTGAGATGCCAGAGCCATAGGAGGTTACCATAACATGGATCTGTGCTCTAAATACACCAGCCATGTGGAACTGCTTTACCCCTGTTTCCTGCTTCTGTGGGCTAGAATTGGCCGAGTGGACCTGAAATAGAGTGGCTGCCGTAATGCAAACTGTGTCTTCAGTAGAGATTAAATGGGACACAAGGAGAGGTGGGGGCTGATGGTGCTCTTTACTGTAACATGATGAAGCACAAACTTGCACTTATTGAAGGTAGATTAAGGGCTGCACCCAGCAAATTTGCCTCTGCATTCCTCTAAGTTCAAAGTATAATTAAGGGGGGGGGGGAGATAATTTTTGGAGGTCAAAAACCTGGCTGGCATTTTTCATTTGCATAAATGCAGAGAATCTTTCATTTAGGTGAGGGAAATAATGTTTAATAAGTCTGAGCTTGCATGTACTTGCCTTGTGCATTGCCTGTGGGCATGAAAAAATACTCCTTTGAGTTCCCAACAAAAGCAGCTAAAAACAGATTAGCTTATTCTCAGTTCAACAATGTGGTTCAAGTGTTCAGCAAGAGTAAGGGGGACCTGCATGATGCAAATACACACAGTTTTAGAGTAAGTATAGCTGAGTTAGCAGCAGTAAATCTTTGTCCGTTTGAACTGCAGAGCAATTAAGTCTCCAGCCAGACGCAGGATGTATGTAAAATGACAGGATGTACTGTAGAGGTGTTAATATAGTAGCTTGGGCTATGATGTGGCTTCACACCACTAAGGAACCGTGATCCAGTTATGTTGCCAGCTTTATACATTGCAGGCATTTTCAAACATTCATTATTACCCAGAGGAACTGAATGTGAGAAGGTACTACTCCAAAAGACAGACTGTATTTTCTTCAGTCTGCTCACTGGTTCAAACTTCAGTTTAGGTCATGTGTGATTGAAAGAGGTCACAGTCCTGAGAATAAACAGCAAATTAGTTTGGGTTGTTTGTTCATGACGTTTGCACTTTTTTTCCCAATACTGACAAAGATACACATGTTGAAATCAGTAAAAAATATATATAATTCTTTTGCTGGTTAGTCAGCAGCTGCAGAGCAACCATTCTTCATGGTAAACATACAATATATGAGGTTTCTGCAAATGTCATTTTTGGGGGGGTAGAGAGAGGAAATTATATTATTTTTTTACAGTCAACTTCTCTTTTCTTTGTTGAGCAAATGTGTTGTGACCATTGTAGCTGTTTGCTAGAATTCAGTAGAGCATTATTTTCTCATCTTCCTGATAGATGTCTTTCCAGGTTTACAGCAACTAGATATAAGAAAACCTTAATAATATGATGAACAGAAATTGTAATGCACAACATAAGTAAGCTGATAATTAATCACCTTTTATGAGCAGAAAAACTAATTTATGTTTGACCCACAGTTCAGCGGTCAGAGCTGACCAAGGTAAATCTGGCTCACTGATTGGTGCATCGCTGGTCTTTATTGTTCCCTCTTGTCTAACAGTGACACACTAGACTGTAGACAGGAAGTGTCATTGTAATTCTCTATAAAACAAAAACAATAACTTAAAGAGCTCACTGTAGAAGCTGACAACTCGACTATTAGAACAACTTGAATTTTAAAAAAGTGGAATAAAGAAAAATCCTAAATTACTGTGATATGTGTCATTGTTCTTTTACTTGTCATCATAAATGTCTACCCAGTGCCAGATAAGTAAAGATCCCCATTTCCATGTATCCAGTTTCTCTGACTCATGAGGTTGAATGGCCTCCTTGCCGCTGGCAGGACTTTTCTCTCACATCTGTCTGGCTGAGTCTTGGTGTTTGATGGTTTCTGTGTGCTTTCAGCTGCTATAAACTTTTACCCACAGTTCTGTACAGTGCAATACATCAACCTGCAGCAGGTTAAGGATGACAACAAGAACATTCGGTTTTGTACAAAGAGTACTTTAAACACTGCAAGACCAGAGAGGCCAAATTTAACATTACGTAAGGAATCCTTTTCCTTGGAGGAAGATGAAAAATGGGTCAAAGATATAAATTTTCCAGGCTCTTGTCAGCATTTCAGTCTCATTATGAGTCATGTGTGACAAATTAAGAAATACAAGTCAGGGAGACATAACACAATTTACACAAGCGTAAGTAACTGAGAAGTACTTGGAAGAGGAATTCATGTTGTGACACAATAGAGCAATACACTCACACACTAAGGCACACTTCAATATGAGAAGTTAGAACATCACTTTTTCCCACAAACCAAATGTTCATGTTCTTCATTCACGCTCTTCATAGTGAGTATTCATGAGCACTCATGGTGAGTAAAGGTTTTACAAAGTATATTTGATACATAAATCTATCTTGTGATTCCTGTCAACGTTTTATGGAATATTATTCCTAGTAATCTGCTGTCCAGCTGGCTTTTTCATCTGAGTAGAAACACTACAGCCAAAGTAAGTAACCTGCTTCTTTTTCCATGTGAAAGACGCAGGTTTTCCTGGGTTTCTGTCACACCTTATTTTCCATGCAATAAAATATGCCAGAAGCTGTTACAGAAGCCCTATTCCAAGCACAGAACAAAGAGACACTGCATGCTCAGATGGAGTTCATGAAGACATTCTGCAAGTACAGACAGCGGCAATAAGAGTGTATGAACGCTAAAGGGTGCCGGTGAAAAGGAAAAGATGTGAAGCAGCAGCAGTCAGTGAGTCTGCAGAACAGACCTTCTGCAAATAGTGTCAGGAAGGCTTTGAAGAGCAAACCAACAAATACAACACTGTCAGATAGAGGAGTCTGCTGGCTGCCTGGGGCACATATCTGCTTAGAGTAGGTGTGAGCTGGTTACTTGCAACAAGGAATGCTGGGTTTTAAAAAGTGACATGTCCAAAACCTCCAACATTTCTCATCATATGTTCCTCCAACCCATCAATTTTCTTCCAGTGAGCCAAGATCAGGTCACAGAGGTAACAAGTTCAGGAGGAGAACCAACACACCCCTTATTCTGGCTGATTCTGGGTAAGCCTAAAGAAATTACCATTCCTTTGCTGCATTCTGGGTCTGCTTCAGGTACTTTAATGGGTCCATAAATTGTTTTATTTTTTTACTAGATTCTTTCTTTACCACCACAGTCCAGAGTAGTGCCTGCATTACTGCAGACAAAATCCCAATCCATTTGTCCACCTCCTAGTCCATGCCATCATCACTTGTGAACAAGTCACCTTAGGCATATCAAGATACTTGATCTTCTCATCTGCTTGGGGCACAGACTGACCCCCGACCTAAAGGGGCAGTGCACCCTTTTCTATTTGAGAATCATTCAAAACAACTTATCTTGCTTTGGGACATCACACTATTTCTACAATTTAAAGTCCTTTTAATTACATGCCAAAAGTGCACCAGTGGGGCACATATAGCAGTGCAGCACTCATTATAACCTACCTTTGGCTGCACACTGCTTATCAACTGGTTGAAAAAAGGCAACTGCAGCTTTTTATGGTTACAAAATGGAACCTGAACCAACAACATCAATCATTTAAAACAGGCAACACTGTTTTAAAACTTCAATTGACAAGTTCTGACTGCAGTCCGGACACTTCTGTAATCAGATATCAGCTAGCTGTACCTGTGTTAAATATTTTCTATTTGAATAAAACTAACTAGACCACATTTTTTCCTCTGATGAATGAAACTGGGCTTAAAATAAACTATTTTTTGTCCTATATAGTCAGTAAAACAAAAGGACTTCCTACCAGTCCTTTGCAGGTGCTGATGGCAGCCGTTCCTTTAACATCAGGGGCTTCCACCGTGCCAAGAAGGTGGCAGGAGTTCCCCTCAGACAGGACAGGCTCAGCCCTGCTGGCACTGCCATTCCTCCTCTCCAGGACGTATTCGGTTGACAGCAGGTGGTGGTTTTTGGTCAAATTGAACATTAAGGCTCGACCATTGTAGTTGAGCTTGTAGTAGACCTGTCCCTCTGGAGAAAGGGACCGCAGTGCACGCCTGGATCTCCCGGTCTTGAAATGGTGAGACACGGAGTGGGAGACAAACTCACCGTCAGCGCTGATTCTCACGGGATGGACGATGGATGGATCCGAGCCAGACTGGGACAAATGACCTATAGAATAGTAAAGTAAACTGTTGAATGCACTCTGCAGAGATTTGCACAAAAAGTTGCTTCCATGCAACCACACTGACCTTGCTCGTTGGAGAGGGAGAGGAGTCTGGCAGATAGCTCATCGTGGCCCGCTGCCAACATGAAAACAAAGTGCAGCCGAAAGAGAAGCGAGCACTCCAGCGAACATAGCATATTTCATAAGAACCAAAGTGGAAACCCAGGAGAAGAGTCATCTGCATCGGAGAGCCAGGCTAGTTGGAGGAGTCGACCTCTTCGATCCTGCACTGCTCCGGGTCATGACATGAACAGGCTCAGATTCCGGTTGTGGAGAGGGACACGCTCCGAGGAGGACTGGCAGCCCGATCGGGGTTTTAGGGGAGAGAAAGCTCCCTTCTTGGTGGAGGACGGAGGAGGAGGAGGAGGAGTATCTACTTTCCTCACAGGGGCGTGGGGGAAGCAGAGGAAGAGGGTTCCCTCGTTTGAATGGACCAGGTCTGCTTCTTCCCTCCTGTCGGGACATGTCTGTTGATGCAGCAGCGCATCTTCAACACGTGTCAACGCTCAAGCAAATGAGTTGGATCATTAAGGCGCCAACGTGCAACATGCAGATTTTAAGTTTTATTTAAATTGCCTTAAAGAGCGCTAACTTGAAACTATGCAGAGAGAGAATACAAGATTAAAAATATGTTAAAATTCTTTTATAATACACTAAAATCCGAGCATCATGCTTTGTCAACACTAGTAAATCCTGAAATATTTGACATGTATCACAGCTTGTAAACATTTTCACACCAAGCTAAAGGCTTTTTATATTTGCTTGGGGGGATTTTCTTCCATTGTTACATAAGGTTCATAAGGCACAACCTGTGCAAACACATGCATTTTGAAATTCTAGCACAAACATTTCTTGAGTACAAGTTTCAGTATTGGCTTGAGAAGCCTTGCCGAATGCATGTTCTCAATAGTTCTATGAGACATTTATTTATTTCCTGATATAAACTAGCAAAATTGATTGTTCCAGATAAAAAAAAGAAAGAAAAAAAATGTGTCCTCTGTCATCTCAAACCCTCAGTTGGTGGTTGCAGATATTCGTGCTGAATCAGGTCCTGTTGGAGATTTCTTGTTGAAGAGGAGTTCTCTTCACTGTTGCTAAATGCATGCTAAGTATGAGGGATTATTGTAGAGTTAAAAGTGAGCGATTGTCCACTGTAGCAACAAGCTTGTTTGGGAGGAGGACTTGCTGCAAAATAAGTGGCTCAATTCATTCGGCCTAAAGTTCTGTGATATGAATCTTTTTAGTAATTTGCTAAATTAACCAAACTTACTTGCTGCTTTATGACTAGGATTGAACTGGAAAGTATGCAAATGCATTTGAGTCTGTTTGCAGCATTGGAATCACGCTTCTATGTTTCTGTATACAAATTTAATTTTTTGTCTAAAAAAATGTGACAAAAAATTTGGATTCATAGTGCATCAATCCAAAGCACTATAAAGCACATTTATAGTGCTTTGGATTGGCACTATAAACGTAATCTGAATTGAACTGAATTAAAGGCTTTGTTCAGTTGTACTGTCTGAAGGCTGTAATCCCCTTCAATACTCATACTGCTGTAGGTCAGCTTGTGTGATTTATTTGTGGCTCAAAAGCCACAGACATGACACACTGCCTCCTGCATGGTCTCACTCTATGACAAACACAAAGGCAGACAATACAGTCAGCTCATAAATCTGCAACCTGAGGCAGCACTCTCTGTCTGTTTATTTATTCTTCCAAAGTACAAAAGAAGTTTGCTTATGAGTTTGTGGTTATGGACCTACCACAGACTTATCTCAACGTTGTTGCAATTTGGCTGTGGCTCAATTGTGAGTAAAGAAGGATCTGAACACATTTTGGACTGGTATTTTGAAGAAAAAGATGTGAAAATGCTTTCTTACAAAATTGCTTCATAGACTAGAAAGAAAGTAACTTTTCTGTATGAACAATACCTCACATCCTGACCCTAAAGCACACAAAGTCACAACCAGACTTTATCTCTAGAGTGATAAACTTTAGCCTGCTTGTTAAAAACAATAATATCAATGCCAACGGGCCATACATGGGAGTTCCTCTAACAGGAACCAGTGCAGCCAATATGTAGCAGAAGTAAAGATTTCTTTGCATGGAAACTTGGGATAAAAGCAGCTATATTTAAACTAACAGGCAATTTCCTTCACTGGAGCTTACACACCCACAACATTATAAAACAAATAGCATGTTGTTGTCTGGTGATATATTACAGGCCTGGATGCCTTATTATTTTAGGAAAGGGCAAACTTTGACTGAGAAAGCCATATTGAAGTTTTGTTCTAAATGTTTTATTGGTTGAAGAGATTTCAAATGTTTAGACAAAGAAGTTTTTAATTCTTAAATAATATGTGCTTTTTCACGTCACATTTCTACAAATATATCCAGATTGTTCTCTGGATGTACAATAATCCCAGTATGAATTACCGTCCTATTGCTCACAGAGACCAAATCCAACCTAAACTGACCTCTTTACGTCCCCCAGTTACATTAATGTTAATCAGACTGTGAAATCTTAGAACCTGGAAAATTATCAAGACCTTTTGTTAGTTTTAGGTGGGAGAGAGAGGCATTGACACAGGGAGACTGTTGCACACATTCCTCATTAAGGCTTCCCCAAGTGTTGTGGTGAGTAATCTGTCTGAGCCCCTTTATTTTTGTCTGGCTCCCTGAAGGCCTTCTGGTAGTTTCAGGTCAAGATTAAAGTGCCATTCCTATGATAAAATAAATGAAAAGCACTTATTTGTTTTAAAGATAAATAAGTGGTTGCATGGTATGCTAACATGGGAAGATTTAATAAGTATTTATTTTAAACAGGAAAGGAGATGTTTGACCTCAACATATTTTTGATGTGAAAATATTTCAGCATAAGTAAGCTTTTTCTTTTACCAATTTCAAGTTAAATAGATTAAGTTTAGAATTTTTTTTATTATTGTAAGTAGATACATTTATATTAATTAAACTTGTGGCTTAATGCAAAGATAATATTTTTTTTATTATTTACAGTAGTTGACTGAGTCTGTACTTGGGTTTATTGAGTGATCAGATGTCAGACAACTGATTGCATGACAGGATAATGAAATATAACCTAATTATGAAAACTACATTAGCACTGTATTTTTGATTGATTGTACTATTTTCTCTGTGTTAATCATCAAAGGCATAATCAAATAATTTAATGGGAAGTGGTGGTTTTGCCAACTTGGTTGCTTCCAAGGAAACAAATGTTGTCTCATCACTTTACATAAAATATGCTGTACAGGCAAGAATATTGCTGCTGAAATCATTCATTTTCTGAATCATTCTCTAGAAGTGACGTTCGTGTCTTTGATTGTCTACAAAGTAATCAGCTAATCTGGAAGCAAAAAGTGTTGTTTGCTGATGTGAGAATAGTGTTTCTAAGTTCACATAATGGTGTAAATAAATTGAAATACACGTAAAAATACTTTTTGATGATATTCTAATTTGCTGAGAAACACTTGGATATTCTAGTTCCCTGCTTACTGCAAGCTTCATAGCAGGAACATTTATGGTCGATGAAAAATTATTTTTTTGGTCCTGGTCCACGTGTCTGCGCTTTCCTAGCTGAACACATGAGTGCGCTGTTTGACCCGGAATCCGTGAACTTTCTTCCAGTAGTAAATGGGCGTGTTTTTGTTCTGTGTCCTGTTCAGTCCTCAGACAGCCAGAACATGGAGTGAAGCTTGGTGCGTAAGTTGAGCTGTTGTAATCTGAGAATTTCTGCCGCTGGTGATTTCAGAAAACTAACGCAGTGACGGAAAGCTTTAGTCTTTGATATCGCTTTATATCTGGTTTCTCCATTTATTTCTGTAAGCACGAAGATTAAATGTAATATTTATCTGTGGTGGTTTGATTGGGTCTGTGTCAGTGATTGTAAAATGACCTTTTGATACTTTGAACTTAGTTGAATCACCTGTGTTAGTTTGTGGATTTTATGCTTATTTCCTGTTTATATTGCCTTTGAATTTCACTAAATAGATACATGTTGAGTACTATTTTTATTTTTTTTTTTACATGGGGTAAACCTAAACTACACATTAAGAGTTGTTTCTTTCTTTGTCTCCTGTAGTAAACCCACTGTGTCTGAGCCACAGGGCTGGTAAACCTTAGGGAATAACGTGAAGGATGGAGAACTTCTGGGCAGGGGTCCTTTGGGCCACAGAGATCTGGCTCTACCTCATTGTCTGCCTCATTATGATCCCAGCCATGTTTGGATTTTCTTTGGGCATCTCTGAGACCTACATGAACATCCTGGTGAAGACTTTAGAGGTATGGCTACATGAAACCGCATGCTTAAAATCATCCAGGTAATCTAATACACAATTGACTTGTCTTTTGTGTGACCTCTTCCACAGTGGGCCACTCTGAACATACAGAAAGCACATGCAGAAGAAGAAAGTTCTAAAGCTTCTGCATCTAATGGTGAGACTGTCTGTGTTCTTGACTGTAAAACATGAATACAGATTTAGGGACCCAATTGTCTTTGCTGCAATACTGGATTTCTGTTTTGCAAGTCTGGACAGGCATGTTGCAATGACATGGCGGTTTGCTCCCTAGCAAAAGCTAGCACTATTTTTTTGCATCCTACTACAGTTTAATAATATCTTTACTTTGTCAAGTTAAAATGTTATGGTTTTAGCGATACAGAGACAATGACTCATGAACAGAAACATTTATGCAGCAAGGTGAAACTGGTCTAGCAACCCTGCCTAGAGTATCTCAAAAGACACAATTACTCAACTCCTTATCGAATCTCATGCTGCATGGGTTATGATTCCTGCAGCAGCATATAAATACAAAACAGCTGTCAGCAAAAACTGCTTTTTAGGTCTCTGTAGAGGCCAAATGTATCTCTGGCACACCATTCACTGTGGATAAGAACTGTTCAATTAATAATGCTTCAAAAATAAATGTTAAAAAGATTTGAAGTATCCAACACAGACTTTAGTAGATCAGGTTTTGGACTTTGAAGCTGTGCTGTCAAGCTAACTGTACCGAGATCGTTCAGGGAAAAAGATAGATAATTTTTACTGCCTTAGAGTGAGCTTCAGACATTGAAAGAAGAACTTATTGCATGATGCAGTTTATTTGATAACGGGTAAAGCCTCTAAGAGAAAATTCTAATGTAAGGTATTTTCCAGCAGAAAGTATTATTAGCGTTACATAAAAGGTGCAAGAATTGATCTGAATTTTCCTCAAATGAACAAAGACTCAAATGCTCTGCTGCACTGGTGCAAAATGCTGCTAAACACCTTGATCAGTAAAATTAAATAAAAACATGCAAATGAGATGAGGCAAAAATAAAAAAATAAAAAAAGATATAGTAAAGTGAACTTGGTTGCCTTAATTAATGTATAAGAGGCATCTGAACAACATAGAAAACAAATAGAAAAAAAACACAAGTGAAAAACTATAACTGAAGAAAATTTGGTTGCTCTTTCAGATACATCTGGTTTGTCCATTTTGAATAAATATTACTCTTTAATCAACTGTTTCTTCATCAGGACTCATCCAAAGGGAACATGGCTCTATGGAGAAAGAGTTGGGGGAACTCCGACGCAGTAGACCCAAACCGCCAGTAGGAGGCGATTTCACACTTAGCGACTGTTTCTATTTCAGTCGAAGAGGGATTGAGAGCATTGTAGATGATGAGGTGCCTTTGGTTTTTGCTTACTAGATTTTAAGCCAAAAGTATATTTGTCTCTTTTTTTCAACTCATACAGATCTTGGTTTGATTTTTAAAAAATATTCTCTGGTTTACAATAAAGGTAACCCAGCGGTTCACTTCTGAGGAGCTGATGTCCTGGAATCTACTGACTCGCACCCACAATGACTTCCAGTACATCAGTCTGAAGCTGACACTGGTTTATGGCTTTGGTATCTTTGTAAGATACTGCATCCTCGCCCCTCTTAGGTAAACAATTACTTTGCATGACCTGCTGACAGCAAAATCAAATTTTTAGTCTGTTGTTAGAAAAGAAAGGAAATAATACAGTTAAAGATTGTTAAGGAGACTGTTAAACCTAAATTGTGAATGTCTGGCAGTCTTTGTTTTAATGAGAACGTGATGTTGGAGAGACATGTTAAGACCAACAGAAACTTTTACAAACATTTCTACTTGAATTGTTTCAGTGGTATATAAAGTCAAAAACAAACATTTCATTAGTCTCAAGGGCTTTTGCTGAGAAATATATCAAGTTTATTCAAACTACATTCTCAATGGTTTAAGGTTTCTTGGCCTTTGCTCCAAAATTCCAATGCTTTGATTTCTGAGAAATGATCAATAGTAATTTAGTGGTTCATCATGCTCAAAAAACATTGCATTGTGCAAAGTAACCTTGGAAGATGTTTTCATACCGTTCTTTAATCATAGCAATATTGTTGACAAAATGTGAGCAACCCCACTTTCTTCAATGAAAGGCAACTCCGTTCATGATTGGCCCTGTATCTTTTACTCTCAGCACAACACAAAGCTCAATGTAGCATTTCACCTTAGCTTCTCTGGATAACTTTTTTTCCAGATTCCCCCACACAGTCTGAAGCGGGCATAGAGAGAACAACTTTACCCCAATCCTCTGCACTCCAGTTCTGGTGCTTCCTGCAGAATGTCAATCTGTCCTTAATGCTTTTTGCCTTTCTTGACATCAGACCAGCATCCTAAAGTATTACACCTGTCTGTCACCATACAGTACCTGAGCAGGTTCTGTGTTTTTGCCAATCATATCTCTTGGCTAAATCCTCTTTAGAAGATAAATCTGCACCTGCTTGACTATCTTGAGCCCCTGAAACTTTCATCATAGTCATCGAACTTCTCTGTTTGAAGCTCTTAATAATTGTTCGTTGTGATCTTATTAGCAGCAGTATACCTGCCTGTGAAGGCCCTCTGATGCTAAGGAATGCCACCAACATGTTTCCTTACATACAGTATTAACAAAAGGAGAATGATTTATTTCAGGCACCACTCCCTTTTATAACACCCACTCCACTTTTTTGATTCAATATAAATGACTGATATCTGATATGAGCTGCTCTTTCCTTATTGCTTTCCCCAAATGATAGTATTATTCTAATTATGCCAACTGACGGGGCTAAAACACAGGGCAACTGCGTTTCTGAGATTAAGATAATTTTTGTTAATATTGCAATTAGGTGCACTTTTCATGTAATGTCTGAACACTCTTCATGTCATAAAATCGACAACCTCAGATGAAGATTATAAACAGACAAATGAAAATCTAAATTCTGTATTGAGAAATGGAAAAATAATTGTGAGCAGAACAGGCAGCCTTCTGTTTTTAACATTAGTGGGTATGATTAATTTTATAAAAGCTGACCAGCAGTTTCCCTACGGTGGCCAAAACACACAATTCCAAGTTGGACAGCAAACAGTAATGATCTTAGAGATGAAACCGTTCCTCTCCATCATGAAAATTAAATCGCCTGACCCACATTCACCATGACCGTTATCTTAAGAGCAACAACAAATCTATAAAAGAACGCAAAGGTTGAAAGTCCAGACCTGGACCTGACTGACACTCTGTCCTGACGGCTCTACAGAATTTTATTTTATTTTTTTCAATTAAAGCAAGCAGTTATAAGTCTTCAGCAGTGATGTGATTGAAAAGATCACACACAAGCTGGATTATATTAACAAACTCTTGCGTTAGTAGGTTTCCCAAATAACTAAATCAAAATGTGTGCACCTTTTCACTAAAAAGTACTGTACTTTTTAGTTTTTGAGTGGCATGTTAATTTCATTCTTTTCATGGAAGAACAGTTTTTATTTTCAGACTTTAATGAAGATTTATTTTGTATCATAATTATCAGGTTGGAAATGAGGTTGAAATAAATCAGTAAAAGCCCTAAATAAATATTAAATTATAATCAACTATGAGTCTTTGCTAATTTCTTATCAGGACTCCACGTCAAATATGAAAGGACTAGATCGTGTTTATAATCTTCTGGTACGAAAAAAATATCTTCAAGCTGGACCTTTGTGGCTTTTTGCCTTTCACATCTCATTCATTCTGACATTTAGTGTTCTTATCTGTGTTCAGGATCACACTGGTCTGCATCGGCCTGACCTGGTTGGTGATTGGAACGTCTGCAGTTGGATTTCTTCCAAATTGCAGGTGTTCAGAAAATCTTTCAAGTTTAAAAATTGTTCCACTCAAAAGAAATTTCTTGCTCATAAATTTTGTACTTTGACCTGACTGTTAATTTCTAGGGTAAAGTTCTGGCTCAGTGAGTGGGTCCATGTCATGTGCTACAGGATCTGTGCTCGAGGTCTTTCTGCTACTATCCGCTACCACAACAAGTATTTTCTCATTAAACACTCTATTGCATCCTCCAGAGCTACTATCCTACAGCCTTTAGATGCATCCCCTCTCCAACACAGCTGAATAAAATGTTTGAATGCCCTCATAATCATGTCAGTGATCTCTGCAGAGACCTGGTAACCTGCCGTTCATTTGATTCAAATGTGTTGAAAGAGTGATTTATCTAAAAGTTGCAGGATAGCACCTCTTGGGAACTGGAGCTGCTCTGCTTGTATCTTCATGAATAAAATTCCCTTTTATTTTAAATTTGACATTGACTTTATTTTTTTAAATGCAGAGAGAATAGACCCAAAAAAGGAGGAATCTGTGTGGCCAATCACACCAGTCCTATTGACATCGTCATACTTTGCAATGACGGCTGCTATGCTATGGTGTGTGATAAATCTAACATATCTCCACATTTATTACAGGCAATCTTCTGTAATTTTTGAAGTGTGAATTTTGACAGTGGAGCTTGTGGCTTTCAGGTGGGGCAGGTCCATGGAGGTCTAATGGGGATTGTTCAGAGAGCCATGGTGAGGTCTTGCCCTCATGTCTGGTTTGAGAGGTCTGAGATGAAAGACCGCCATCTAGTGACCAAAAGGTAAGCTTTCACTTACTTCATGGAATATTTCTCATTGGACCTTTTGCTTGCTTGTCTTTATGCAGTTGTCCTAGTTGCTGTATTTCTGGCAGTAAGCATGTCGGAAGATTTTGTGTGTTGTACCTTCCAGACACGACCACATAGCTTAATTTTGAAAAGTGACTCATCCAGATTAGAGCCCAGGACCATGTTTCAGATGCCTTAGTGCAGTGGTTTCCAAAGTGTGGGGCGCCCCCTAAGGTGGCGCGCAGTGCCATTGCGGGGGGGGGAGCGGGAAGCGGTATGGAAGAATAAAAATAATAATAATAACACGTACACAAAAGTGTTTTACTGTAAAGATGGTTTGTAGTGTGTTTTGTTGCAACCTGAAGTGTGAAATAAACTTCAGTGGAGTTTGAAAACAAAATATGTGTATAGGTTATGTCTGGTTGAACGATGTGAGTACCCAGTTGATTTTCCTTTTTCTTTTTTGGGGTGGACTTTATTGTAATCCATAGGGAAGCCCAGAAAATCTTTGGGAACCACTGCCTTAGTGTGTACATTTATTTTGGTCTGGGAGGTTTTCCTTCACCTTTTGTTTTGTTTCCAGGTTAACAGACCACGTGAATGACAAGACAAAGCTTCCCATATTAATATTTCCAGAGGGTAAGTTTGACTTGCCCTCTGGATGTTACAATGTTACCCAGTTCCATGTATGATGTTTATACGTTCATAGAAATAACTCATGGAGGGCTGTTATTTTAGTTAAAGTTTCAAAGCTAACTGTTGAGTTGTTGAATATGAACATATATTGTATGTTTATTCGGAGAAAAAAAACAACTCACAAAACATATTCTTTTTCATCTCCTGTATGTCTTTTCTCTGCAGGTACCTGTATTAACAACACGTCTGTCATGATGTTTAAAAAGGGAAGCTTTGAAATTGGCTCAACGATATATCCTGTAGCCATCAAGGTACTTTTCTGGTATATATTTTCATTTTAATGTGAATAATGTACATACAGTCATACCTCAGTTTTGGCCTTCTAATGACTTGTTTGAGCTGTTATCCTAAACATATCTAAACTGGTTTAGAAATCTATAAAGCATGCCAATGTTAAGGCTCTGGGAAGCTGTGATCTTTATAAATTCTACCAATAGTGGTTTAATGTCCCACCATAATGACAGAAAAATGAGTAGCTTCTCTGAAACTTTCTGGGATACACTTAACCAAATATCAGTGGCTTAATTTGTTGATGTTGAACCTGTATCTATACCTTTGATCCTGTGTCCGTTAGAGAAAATCCACATCAGTTTGAACTTGAATATAGAAGGCTTGCTTGTAACAAATATTAAAGTTTGTATTATCAAACCTACCCAAAAGTCCCAAAGTTATGACATTCATATCTATGATGAGTGTTTGGATCTATTTTATTGGCTGTACCTGCTTGTCTGTCCATTGTTAGTATGACCCAAAGTTCGGAGATGCTTTCTGGAACAGTTCCAAGTACAGCATGGTGAGCTACCTGCTGCGGATGATGACGAGCTGGGCTCTAGTCTGTAACGTCTGGTACCTTCCAGCCATGCACCAAGAGGTTGGTTTCACAGGCTTGGAAGAACTCACTACCTCCACAAAGTGGGTCAGCTTTTACTCAGAAAAATATCCTTTGTTTGTCTTTATTGTTGAATGTTAGGAGGGAGAGGATGCTGTCCACTTTGCCAACAGAGTGAAATCTGTCATAGCTCACCAAGGAGGACTGGTAGACCTTCAGTGGTAAGCGTTGACCTCTTTTCTTTGTGAATTATCTCAAAACGTTGAAGCTTTATTCCTAAACTTACAAGTAAAACTCAGACTTAAAAACTGTCTAGTAAAACAGTTGACACCTTTACATCTCAGATGGTGAGAGTTACAGTAGGTTTAAAATGTTGAATTGATCTGTGGCTCTGCAGGGATGGAGGTCTGAAGAGGGCGAAGGTGAAGGACACGTTTAAGGAGCAGCAGCAGAAAAAGTACAGCAGTATGGTAGTGGGAGATGACAGCAGCAGCAACAGTGACTGAGATCAACTTTCAGCACAAGGGACAAGATCTCCATCTTGTTTTGACAGGCACATGATGGAAATAGACAAATTTACTCCTTGGTTTTCACATTATCTGGACACAGTGAATGCCCGAATGGACTTAATAAGGAGCAGCTAAGTGGAAACTAAGCCAGTGACATTATGTGCAATATTGAAGCTGCTAAAGCAGAAAAAATGAACTGCCTTGCTGCTTGTCTGTTATTGCAATTGAATGTTATTGCTGAAAAACTTCAGTTTTTGGACTGAAATGAGTTTGAAGAAAACTGACTCTTGAAATGGTTCTTTTCTTACTTTAAGAATTTTAGTTTACAGATTGCATGTTATCTGTGTGATTATGCAAAGGACTAAATAAGTTCTGTTTATTAGTTCACATAATTAATCAGGAGGGAAAAAAACTAATCGTGTGATTTAAAAAATAGAATTACCTTTGCATATTTATTATGCAGTTTAACTGCCAAAATAACACTGATAATTAACAGGAATCTGTTATGATTTACAGTAAAGTGCCAAAGAAACACTGAAACCTTGCTGAGTATTTCTTACCTAATATGGAAAAGGTTCCTCCCGACTCTTAAGAGTAAAAACAAATCACAGACAAAAACAGATGAGAAGGTTTTATCCTGAGTGATCGATACCATGCATATCAGTCCAGTCGACTGAACATCAGGGTAAAATGTTGGTTTCACAGTATAACACACAGCAGACTTGCTGGATCAGTGTTTTGTGCTACTGTGACTCTTGTTGAGGCGTCCTCCTCACACCTTTGGCAGGGGCTTGTCTGAGCCATTTTCTCTCTAGGAACTGAAAGCAAATTTAAGAAAAACTGATGTTACGGCCACTGTTTTTTCTAACTGGACGTTTGCATAAGGTCATAAAGGTTGATTAATGCTTAAAGGAACTATGAAAGTTCTGCATGAACCCTCAACCACAATCCCCAAAGTTGTTATCAGTCATAAACAATATTTTGGTACATCTTGTTGGAATTTTGTCTATCTGATTGAACTCAATCTTGTTAAAAATGGCTGAGCTGAGTCTGTTCCAGGAAACCAACCAATTTAAATTCACTCTACCAATATTTCCAAGAATTGTGCTTTAGAAATATTCGTGCAGCTCGTTAGTGGATTAAAAAATCAACAAACATTGGGGAGAGGGTGAAGGGCTGACTGAGCGGCTTCAATGATAATACATTTTATAGGCATCTTTCTTGACACTCAAGGACACTATAAAAACTCCTTGAATTCAAATAAAAGCAAAATAAAAATAATTGAATAGCAAGAGGAGAAGGTATCAGATAGAAAAAGCCGTTTTAGCCCAGAGATGAGGGTCAGTGCAGCTGAATGCTCTATGACCCATAGTAGTGAGACGGGCAGAGGGGACAGACTGGTGGATGTAGGAAGAAGATCCACCTCCATTCACAAAAAAAATCTTACTTCTTCGTGTTCTTCATGTGAACATGAAGAAGGTCAGACGGATATGGAGGAGCAAGTTTATGAATGGCCTTAAATATTGATAAAAGGATTTCCAATTGAATATAAGCTCCACTGGTTCCCAGTACCCAGTGGAGCTCCATTAGCCAGTGGAGCTGCTGGAGGACATTACTAATGTGATAAATTAATAAATCGTTAAAACCTCCATATCGCATTGATGGAAAATTGAAGTTGATACTTTATGTGTGAAGCCGAAAGTTTTCTCACCTTGAATCCCGAGGTCAGCTGGAATTGTGCACTGCTAGATTTAAAAAGATCAAATGTACAGATCTTGTTTATGTCTACATCTATAGGAGTAATATGAAAGCCTCTAAATCATGACATCACCTACCTGTACGGGACAGCGGGTCTTCGGTGGTACATCTAAGCAAACTTTAAGCTCCTCAAACCTGTTTAAATCAGATTACACACACACACACACACACACACACAGGTGGTAAAATAAACACTGGACATGTCAATAATTTCTAATAGGGCCATTTACATAAATTCACACCATTTCTTACTTCTTACTGTTGTTAGTATTCCCATTAGTGTCTTTGGAGCCTTAATCCACAAGTGGAAACATAATTTCACCACAGACCTGACACAATCATGTGTCCCACATCACATGACGTAGAAGTCAATTCAGCTCAAAAACACCTTATTAATCCCAAAAGTAAATTAAACAAAAGAATAATTAAAAGTGCCATCCACAAGTTTGCTGTGCAAAACTGTAGAAGAAGAAGCTTGAAACTTGCCTAAAATTTGCTGCAGAAAAACCAGTAAAGTACTGAAAGAATATTGTCAGATAAAGTCAAAGCAGAAATATTTTGATGTAATTGAACACGTCATGTTTGGAGGGAGAACACATCTATGAATCACCTCAAAAACATCATCCTAAAGGGAAAGACTGCAGCTGCAGACATCATGTGGTACAGCATGTGGTACTGGCAGGATTCCTAGCAGCACAGAATTGGTCTTAAAAGAAAAATTAGAACTGCCTGAATGGCCCAGTCAATCACCTCACTTATATCCAGTTAAAAATCAGTGGAAATAAATGATTCCTAGAACTTTTAAGATTTGAAGACGGCTTTTGTGGTAGAATATGTCAAAATCCCATATTAGCAAGGTGGTTAGTCATTTCTTTACCAAAGATATCTTCAAGTTATCATTACAAAGAAAGGCATCTATAGTATTTATTCACTGTGTCATTTATAATTTTTAACCAATCCTTTTTTTGTAGACTAATGTGCTTTAAATTATTTCCTTATTTGGGTTCTTCCCGACATCTGGTGTGAGTTTTATGTCAGTGGTCGAGCAGCTGCTGCCAGAATAAATGTTTATAAATGTTTGATGCCTAAATGATTAAAACTAGCTCCTTTAATCCACAGAGAAAAAAAATACAAAGCTTGAAGGGTATGCCAACTACTTGTAATGGTACTGATTTCAGCAAAATAATAATAAAAAAAACAACAGCAATGAACATAAATAGTTAAAATAAATAAGCATGGAACTGCAGATTTGCAATAAACAAAGCACTGAAAATGCAAAACATCTGGCCCTTTTTCTTATTTATAAACATGAACTGCTTCAGCAAGTTAATTGATTCTCACCTTATCATACATGTCTCATCCTGATGCTTTAGTTTTCGAAACTTCAGTGAATCTGGGTCCCTATTATTGTTTGGATTCGATTTTACATCTAGGTTGGTTTTTTCTGTCTGCACAAGAGGCATTTCTGCCAGCAGAACCACAGAGGTTAGAAACAAAATGGAGGGGGGAAAGGAGATGACAATAAAAGAAGCATACCTTCTTCTTTGTAGTGGTGATGTTGTGAAAAGAAGAAATCGCAAATATTCCCAACCTAGGCAGTTGGGCTTTAATTTATGAGTTGGAAATTTTGACTAAGGAGTTCATGGAGCTGTTTGTTTTTGAATCCATGGTAACAGAGCCACAAAACAAAACAAAACAAAACAAACAAAAAGAAAATTCTAACGAAGGACCTTCAATTAGTAGAATTTCAGTATTGCTTTACTGAAATTCTAAAGTTATTTGTATGTCAATCAGTACAATCAACGTTTTACCTGAAGGAGCGAACGCTTCTTATAGCTTTTTGTTGCATCATTTTATCTTTTTCGTTGTGCTTCTGTTCTGGAAACATTCATTTTTGGAACAGCAAAGTAATAATAAAATAAAATAAAATAGACTACATACTTATTAGTATGTAATCTAAGTTTATTCATGATTTTTTAATCCTCTGTTATTATGTGCTATGTTGGTAACGGAAGAAAAAAGAAGACAAATGTTGGGTTTTATGATCTGCGTGGAGGAGGAAGGTTTCTCATTATTTCAGTTCTTAGGGAAATTCAAAGCCACTGACACTTAAAATGGAAGATGGCAAGAATAACTTGGAATCCTGGAAATTAATGTATTTGATTGTGACATGTGTCAGTATCATATCATCTAGACCAGTGGTTCTCAAAGTGTGGGGCGCTCCCCTTAGCGGCGGCGCGGGAAGCTTTATGGATGAATGAATAAAAAACAAAACAGATACACTAAAATGTTTCACTGTAAAGATGGTTTGTAGTGAGTTTTGTTGCAACCTTGAAGTGTGAAATAAACGTCAGTGGTTTGAAAACAAAATATGTGTGAAGGTTTATGTCTGGTTGAACATGAACATTTTTTGGGGGGAATTTATTGTTATCCAGAGGGGGTCACAGAAAATCTTTGGGAACCACTGATATATACAATGAAGGATGAGAAGAGAGTAAAACTTAAACAATGCATTTGTTTTTTTTTAAAAGAAAAAAAAACAAATGCATTGTGCACTTTTAATAATTTCAGTCCTAAAGAGATGACAATAAAGACATATAATAACTTGCTTCTGGTTCTGCTTGTTTGCTGTAATACAGACTTCTACAGGAGATCTATCCATCATTATCTACAATAACTCTTTAAATGAACTGGAATTAATATGAGTTACATCAACATTTAATTTCCCTTTGGAATCAATAAAATATTTTAGAAGTTTTTTTTTAATATTTTTTTATCAGCTAGCATTGAACACTTTAAGTAAGATTTGAAAGAGACTTTTTTGTATGTTGCTTTTCTAAAGATTTTCTAAAACTATCTTATACTTTCAGGTCGCTTCAAACTTTAAGAAGTTAAAGAGCATTTTTGAGACATGTCAGATCCTATCAAATGTATCCTCCAGCCGCTGAGAAATTTTATTTGCAAATCAAATCGTCACATCATTTCCAAGCCAAATAATACTTTTTCTAATTGTTTATTTATCTAATTTGTGGAGGGAGTCTTTCTTTTTAGTGTCTTTCAGTACAGCATTTCTTCAAAAGAACAGAAGGGCAGTTGACATGATATACCACTTTAAATATCTTTTAAAAATCCACTTTATCTCCAATAATTGCCAGTGTCAATTATTTCTCAGCAGTAGCCATGTTACTTTACTACACACATGGCCTGTTACGATTCTTCCTTTTCATCTCCATGTGTGATAATGTAGCAGAGTTGCTTGTAGTCGATGTTTCCGATTGGGTCAATTGGTGCCAAAGTGAATGCCTGTTCCACCTATATGTCGATGACAAGATCACTTTTATGCTTAGTGTTAACAAAATTTTATAACTTTGTAAGTTAAAATCCATAAAAAAATAACTGACCTCTTCTGCCGTGAACTTATCAGCCTGATTCATCAGTAATCGTTTAAATCTAAATAAAAAAATAAATAAAAAGAAAAAGAAAAAACATAAAGACTGTCAGAAACATTATGTCAAATAAAAATAAAGAAATAAATAGAACTCTCACAGCCCTAATTGTATAGTGGTTATATGTGTGTCCATATATATATATATATATATAAATATATATATGTATATATATATATATATATATATATATATACATATATATATATATATATATATATATATATATATATATATATATATATAAATATATATATAAGACTATATATATATATAGTCTTACATTATTTGCACTGGTTTTGGATTTGACTTTAATTTCATAATACGTATGTACAGTGACAAACAATAAATTCAAAATCTAATATGAGCAATGTTAGAACCAAACAGTAAAATTAATCTTACTCATCCTTATTAACAAAACCTGTCCCATTGGGGTCAAAAGGTTTGAAAGCAGCAAGTATGGTGTCTTCAGGATCGGTCCCTGAAAGATGACAAAGAAAATCTACATGTATCATTTGAGAGTTCCTCAAGGAAATTCCAAATGTTATATTCACTACTATAAAAGTCCCTTACCGTTGAGTTTCTCCCCAAAAAGGGTCAGAAACACAGTAAAGTTGATAGGACCCTTCCCTTCATTCAGCATCTCTTCCAGCTCCTCATCCTTAATGTTAAGTTTCCCTGGTGAACACACATTAAGTAAGTATAATGAAAATAAGCTCAGCATGTACAGCAGGTAACTTAGTGGAGATTACACATGATTATTTCTTCAATATTCATACATCTACTAACATGCCCTAGGTAAACAAATTAAATTAGACACCGAGTTGAGCGTAGGTCTCCTTCAGGTCCTGCTTCTTGATTACCCCGTCCCTGTCCTGGTCAATGCAGCCAAAAGCCTGCAGAGAAAATATTAAGATGTGAAAAAAACGATGATTTCAACTAACAATTAGGTCTAGAAGGAAATAACTATTTCATTCAAATTACAGCAGAGATGATTAAAACTACACAAATGTTCTTTTCTTTAACCCCTTCTGAATAAATGCATTTTTAGCTGCATTTGGAGCTCTGCTGTAGGCTACATAAAAAATAAAACAAACTATAGGGTGAATTCATGAGTCTTAATTAATTGTGAAATTTTCTATTCATAAATATTATATTAAAATATTTCTTCTTTTTGTAATACCAGACTTTCAAGTTAAAAATAAAAAGGTCTAATATGTCAAATTTTCTGATATGTTTAGATCTATTTTTTAAATGCTTCAGAAAACTTGGAAGAACATATTTTTCTTTTCTACTATTTCAAATCCTCAACTACTAATTCTGCTTGATCTGTATTTTATTTGGGTAATTTTATATCAAACTGTTTTTTTTTTTGTAAATGTTGCAAACATTTAAATTAGCTTTAGCTTGTAAAGAATTTAACTTTATATGTTTGAGTTTGACTCAGATGGCCTCCAAAATCATATTGAAGGTGAAGCAAATGGAAACCAATGGATCAATTATCAGATTTTTTTTAAAGATTTTTTTCTTCTGATTAGTTTCTGTGTGCATTAACTACTTGTCACTTCAGTAAATATTGTAATACTCTTAAATTGAATGTCCATGTCCATTACCCAATTTTCCAGAAATCCAGGCACTTACAGCTCAAACGTTTTAACATATAGTGGGTTCAGCTGATTTTACACAAAAGTATGGCTGGCGTACTTAAATAAAAACAAAAACAAGCAAAAACTAATATTTTTAGGGAACTGTAAGCATTGCCTTACCTCTTTGAACTCTTGTATCTGCGACTGCTCGAACATTGAAAATACATTGGAGCAGGACTTCTGATTCCCCCTCTGCCTTTTATTGGAGGCCTTTTTACTTGCCTAAGAAGATAAACAGAAACATTCAGATCATATGCTTTTATGACAGAAGAACAAAAACTTAGTTAATAATTAGTGGCTGAAATTATTTGAAATAATGCAAAACCTTGATTGACTCACCATGTCTGAATGAATGCATGTAGACTCTCTGCCAATTTGTGATGCTGCAGAGGTTTTTATGTTCAGCCCATCTTATCAGACACCCTCCTATCATAGCTTGCAGTGGGCCGTGGAGCCCCTTACATGGCCATCTGGGCTCTCTGTGTGTCACTGAGGTTGCTTGATAAGAGGTGAAGTATGCTGGATTCCTCTGGGCTTGGGAAGACAGATATAGAGCTGTGGACAGACAGAAGAAAGGGACCTCGGATCTTTGACAGGCAATCAAACAAACATTACTAATGTCAAACTGACCCCAGGATATTAATAATGATTTAGATTATTTTGTCAATAATCATAAAGACACTAAAATGTCACATTTGGTTTAATTCATTTTGTATAATGCCCTCTTTTTCACTCACTCCTTCCTGGTTTCTTCCATTAACTTCATGGTTTTTTGTCCCTGTTTGTTCCTGCTGTTCTTGTGCCCTGGCTCCTTATGTTTTCCTGCTGAATTATTTTCATTATTATTAAAGTTCTCTTCAACTATTGCTCACCTCCAACTATGTTCAACCACTACCTACATCAAGACACAATTTTTCCATTTGTTGTGGTTTGATCATTGTTTTGAGATCTGATTAATTATTACAAAATATCTCACAAATAAGTCAGTCAAACACAAAACTTAATATTTAATTATGATGTTTTATTTACATTTAAGTATAAGTATAGTTCATCTTACACATCAGAAAAAAGTACACAGTACATGCTGACAAAGTAAATAGGATGTACACATAACATTTTAAATAAACAATAACATATATTTCAATGCTTACAAACAAAATTAGACAAGAAAGCAATGAATTTTAGTTAGTGCTGATCGACAACAGCTTTTACAAAATATTTGCGCTGTACATGAACTAGTTTGCTACATTTTAAAATACACATTAAAATCGGTCCAAATGACCAGTGCATGTATTTTACATTAGCTTTGGTGGCGCTTAAAGTTTCAAATGCAACAGTAAACAAGTTGTTTAAGGTCAGAAACAATACAACCGCTACAGGATGGTATGACACTATAGACAAGCTGTATTCACAAGATATTTAAAGGCCTCTTTGTCCTTAAATCTGTGAGTAGCAAGTGCTCTATTCCACTACTCTCTGCAGCAGACCTTTGGAGAGGATTTCGCAAACATCCTAATTCTGAGCTTTCTCTGCTGTTCTTCAGTGCATCCCTCTCTTCAGATCCATGAGGCCATCTTACAAGCCACTGCTGAGATCAGAGCAGCTCCACGCCCGCTGCCCTCCTCTGATTGCAGGAAGGTTATCTCAGAATGAGGGGTGAGTTCCCTGACGACCTGGTGGAACCGGTCACGGAAACTGTAAAACAGAGGCACAACTGTTAGCATTAGGCAGTCTACATCTGTGATGAACTAATGCTTCTTGGACTCATGTTTGTACCTATTGAGACAGCTAAACACTTACTAAGGGTGCAGCTTGTAGACGGATCCATCAACCCCAACTGTGATCTTCAAGGTATCTTGGCCGCGTCGCTCTTGCATCTGGTTAATGACCCCAGCGAGGCCTGCACCACACATATGAGCAGAGCGAGTGGAGACGCTCTCACAGACCAGACGCACAATGTCGCAGTCCAGCTCAGAGGGAAGGACACCCAGAGAGGAAAGGATGTTGTAGATCTGCTTTCTGTCCCCAGAGTCACTAAAAAATAATAGAAGGTCACGTTTTAGAAAGCAGT
Source organism: Xiphophorus couchianus (assembly GCF_001444195.1). Lineage (NCBI taxonomy): Eukaryota > Metazoa > Chordata > Actinopteri > Cyprinodontiformes > Poeciliidae > Xiphophorus > Xiphophorus couchianus. The sequence continues at coordinate 9,252,759 of NC_040239.1, forward strand.
TCTCAAAAATACATTTTCCTGTTATTTTGTTTTTGTTGTATTGTTTTTTAGAATCTTATTTAGACTGTAAAATGCTTGCAAGTCAGCTTCCTATGCACCCCCAAATCAACAGGGGTCCCAAAGAGAGACTTGAGATTTTTCATATTTTCTGCTTTATGATAGTTTTTTTTTCTGTTTGGAAGTTTGAATCAAATTCTGTTTAGGGCCGCATACAGCTTTTAATTGGGCCTGTTACATACATGTCCCATTTAAGCTCTGTTCAATTTAGCAATACATAACAACTGTAGTAAAACATAGACCATTGACTTTTCATATCAACATTTTTTTCCAGTCTAATGTTCTCAGCACTAAAGTTTATTTTTTTAAAGCATCTGTAGCCTAGCTGCCATTTCCTATTTCTCTGCTTGCATGCATTTTATGGGCAATATCAGTAAAACGTTTTTCCATCACTCGCTGCTGATGCTTACCTTTCAACCTGGGAGACAAAGCGCGTCTCGAAGCTGCCTCGTGTTTTGAGTTGCTCTGAGGCTTCGCCATTAAACAGCAGGTTCTCATTCACCAGTTTCATCATGACGAGTCTCGCCAGCTCCCCCATGTACTTTCCACTGATGATCTTCTCATACCTGCATTAACAAGAAAAGGCAGAGGGAGGCATGTCAAAGGTGGTGAAGAACAAGAAATGTGTCATGATAATAGATGTATGTTTCAGTATGAAGGTTGGGAGAGAGAGGATGACCGGATAAGGAAGGAGACATCAAGGTTTAGGCTGGACTCAGCAGCCAGCATAAAAGGTAAACAGAGCCATTAAGCTTGGAGGCGATACGGCGAGCAGCCAAAAGGGGTCATTAATCTGATATCTCCACCTGCCGACTGACCGACCACTGACGTACGAAAGCTCTGTCCATTTGCCTACATCCTGAGGAAAACAGCTGGTAGCTCGGCAACTTTACAGAGACTACAGTTTAGGGTCAGGTGATTTCTGCCATAGATGGATGCTTAATTCATAAAAACACCACGAGCTGGAGAACGGAGGGTGGGGTCAGAGTGGATGGCACGTGTCTTGACCCTTGTTCTGATTAAATACTCTAACTAATTTGAGAAGGTTGCAGGGCCTAATACAAACATGTGTGCCTGTGTGAAAGTGTTGAATGTTTAATTTTAATGCATCTTTTTTTACTCACAGCTGGTGTCCAGGGTTGATTGAGGTCTCGTCCACCACTCTGTCGTACTCCAGCCTGAAGTCCTCCAGCTCGCCCATGTCTCCAAATGCTCCCCACTCAGTGTTCACACACATCCGGCCCTCCTCCCCCTCCACCAGCTCCACAGTCCTCATCTCCTCCATATAACAGGCATTACAGCCAGTACCTTGAAGATTAACACACACAAAAAAAACATTAGCTTCTGTCATTTTATGAGTTTGTGTCATCTCAGTGTTGCCAACTCTCACTCTTCTTTCCAAATAAATCTAATTTTAAAAAACATTTACAGTTATGTTGGAGAGCAAACAAACAAAGCATTGTAGCCTGCCTTTTTATGACCAATTATTAGTCCCCAAAACTTGTTTTCTATCTTTTTTAATGAATAAATAAATCTTTTTTTTAGTACTCAATACTTCCCCTCATCTCACTTCAAGCTCTTTCCAAAGGTTGGCAGCCCTGGTGAGCATGCACATTTGCATGTGTTTATGGCTTCTTACCGACAATCATCCCGACTTCACAGCTTCTGTCCTCATAGTAGCAGGAGACCATGGTTGCTACTGTGTCATTCACCATGGCAACCACATCCATCTCAAAGTCCTGTATGATTAGATTGAAACATATTAGAATGTTTTCCATGTATGCAGACAATAATATTGTTTACATAGAGAAAAATGTATAAATGTACTCACCCCTCGTCTTTTGATTGCATCTCTGAGCAAACCAACAACATTGTTCCCTTCAGCCCCAGAGGCCTTGAAACCTTTGGTCCAGTTAAGCAAAATTCCCTGTTTGATTAAAAAAATGAGTACCCTTAGTTAGATGAACTTTACAAAATGAAGGATAATTTTGTTTACTAACAGGAAAAACTATATTTGTACCTTATCAAGGTCTTCATGTCGTACAGGGAAGGAGAAGGTGAAACCCAGAGGAAGCTTCTTGTGCTTGATGTGGTGTTTGTCCAAAAAGTCAGACATGCATTCTGCTATGTAGTCAAACAGCTAAAAGAATCAGAGAAATAAAAGATATTAGGCTACAGCCATTTAAGCTAGTTGAATATCCACAGATTCCAAGCTGAGCTGAAGTGTTTTGAGTATCTGTAAGTAGAAAAAAGCAAACGAATGGTGGCGTAAAAACAAGATAAATAGCGGTTTTCACTGACCATTTCAGCAGTCCCTGTCATGGCATCTTCAGGAATGGAATACATTTGGTTCTTCGTCTCCACCTTGAAACTTCCCTCTTCGTCTTCACCCACTTTCACAAGCATCACACGGAAATTTGTCCCTCCGAGGTCCAGAGCCAAGAAATCTCCCACTTCTGTCAAACCAAAGAACATGTTTTAATTTTTTTCATTTGAACTTCATAGACAATTGTTCACTTCAATTTTAAAGTTTTAAAGGATTATTTCCTTCATTTTATACAAAGTGAATTCCTACCTGATCCCTCGGGGGTGGAGCAGACGTAGGTCGGAAGCATTTTGACGCTGGCCTCTTCGTGGGTCTCTAAACGCAGTCCTCTGTTCATTTCATGCTGCATCCTCTTTGTGACTTCTTCCAGTTCCTCTTTGTTCAGTCTAAACTCAGACAGGATCTGCTCCACCTGCAGTCGAAGAAGAACAGAGCCGATAAGAAATAGCACAAAAAGACATTTTTCCCAACTCTCAAGCTTCTGTGTTGGACAAGGTAAAGCCCAGGTCCTGGGCAAATTGAGGAGTACAACATTTTTTTTAATTTTCCTTCACAATGTTTAGGCAGTCCTAAACTTAAAAAAAAAAAAAAATCACGCTTCAGATAGAAAGCACATCTTACCATGCAGATTTTTTCAACCACATCACTGTAGCTACCGGAGAGCTTCATCATCTGGTCGAGTTGGCTGCTGATGCACGGCATCTTGGAAAGTTTGGTTAAAAATGAGCCTGGATGTATTTTCTGAGAATAGAGAGTGTGTGTCCAGTGTGTGTGGTTGGATCCAGAGAGCGGTGAAGTGTGAGTGTCACTTTTGGCCGTTTTTATGCCCAGGTGAAGTGGGCAGGATGTGCTGAACTGCCCTCCCCTTTCCTCAGCCCCATCCCATCTGCTGATGAAAGTTTACACATACACACACACCCACAGTGGTTCAGAGATAAGACTGATATGTAAAAAAGACCCTAAATCCTCCATATGACCTGATTTCAAATATTGGGTCCAAGGTCTGTGCACAGAAGCTAATTTGAACTTCACCGAATATTGTAACAATGTAATTGCAGTTTTGCAATAAATGGATATTATTATTTACATAGCTAATAGTAACAAATAGTAATAAAATATGAGTTACCCCAAAAAGCTTTATTAATATTAAACTTGCATAATTATTTAAGTTGTGTCATGATATACACGAAGTCCAGAAACATTATTAATTTATATAGTAACCTCATTTTATTATTATTTACCTGTTATAATAACCATATTTTAGAAACTGTAGATTCTAATTTTGAATTTTTGTTTTTATTTTTCATCTTAGAAAGTTTGACTAAGTATGAGGAAAACATGAAAAGCTGATTTAGAAGTCTGATACTATCCATGTAAATTATAATAACTGTTGCAAGTCATATTCTTGCAGAGTCTTTTCTGGGCAATGTAGATTTCTTTTTTTAAAAAGATTATGCAATAATGTATGCATTTGATTTATTTGATTGAGCACCATATTTTGTGTCCTGGGCAAAATAAGAAAGTTAAGTTATGTTACCACTTTCCCTTTTGCTTTTGTGGGATTTAGCTGCAATCTATTTTACAACGCAAATTAAATAAATCCAAACAGAGGCTATGTTATAAAATCCTTCTTTTTTTTACCCAGATAGCTACAGGGTTGCTCAATGGGTCACAGAGTTCCACATCAGCATTTTTAAAATTAGAAAAAGACCTATAATTAGACCCAGAGAGGAGTGAGTGACCTCTAAAACTAACAGTAGCGCGATAATAGTGAAGGCCTCCTGCTCTTATCAAATCAGGTAGTTTAACAGAAGGCAGGTCAGAGCTTTTTATAACTCTGAGGTTAGGACTCATAAAAGTTAAGTAAAGTGAACCTTTTGCACCAGTGTCCAGACTGTTGGATGTTTGTGTAAAGAAACTAGCTTTTGAAATGTACCATAGATGTAAGTTAAGCATTGCTTATTATAATCGGAATAATTATAATAATTGGATATAATCTATAATTACAAATTATCAGCTTTTTCAAAAAGGATAGTAAAGGACTAAATTGTTTAGCTATAAAATTATCTTCTAAAATTACCCAAAACTTATTTTAAATGTTTAATGTTCTGGACTCCTTATGAATGATTAGTGACAAATAAAACAGAATATTTGTCTTTTAGAGATACACATCACAACAACATCATTATGTTTGGCCTCGTAGCATCTTCCATTTATCACAGAGAAAAATCCTAAAAAATCCTTGAAAATGGTATAATTAGCATTGGAGGACAATGTTTTGACCTTTCACCTACAAACAGAGGTCTTTATTGTTTAAATGGATAAAAAATTCAACTATGGATGGCTTTTATCTTCAGCCAGTTTCCTAGAATTTAATCCAGATGTTTTGTGCAAGAATTGCATCATCATCAGTTTAAAACGTGTCTGACTTTTATAAGTGAGAAACAGTATTTATGACTAACAAATGCTATACTGCTGAATGGACAGATTTACCTAAGTTGCGGAAAGCAGAAAGCTTTTAAGAATAAGGACATTTTAAAAATCCCACTCTGACTGTAAAACAATCAGAAACAAAATGTTCCAAGTTTGTGTTGCAACCTTTTACTGAACAGAGTTGAACATGGGCCAAGTGCTTGTCGATAGCTGATTATCCAGTTAATTTAACTCACGCCGGCTGTTTGAACAGAGACCTGCCTGATGGATCTCCAGCTGTCTTTGACAAAGTCATCTACAGACCCAGAGCAACAATGATGACAGCCATGAACTCAAGACTAAATTTGTGAGTATTTTGCAGATCATAATTTGATACAAGGCAACCAATAACTATGACATCTGAGCATTATGGTCACTAATGAGAGATAAAATGTATCAAGATAAAAGCCTGATATGATATTCCTCTTGGACAGTCTCCATCCATTTTCCAAATTGTCCTAGTTCTACATCCAAATGTGTTGCATCAGTTTAACAAAAATCCAATATGAACATGATATAAAACAATAGCTATAGTCTCTGTTGCCATATCTTAGTTAATAATTTCCTAGACATGCTTTACTGGGTGATTGGGGAGAAGCTTAGCAGTCAAAGTCATGTCACGTGAAATATGTGTTTTGCAGAACTCCACTTAAAACAACACAGTTATTTTTGAGTTTTAATTTCCCCTTAGAATAGAAGAACTATACATGAATTAAATTGAATTTTTTGTGCCTGGTTAATTGCCCTGTGTCTCTGTGGGCTGGACTGCTGACTTGTCCAGAGTCTAAACCACCTCCCACCCACTGATGGTTGGAGAAAGGCACCATCCCCCTGCAGCACAGGAAGATTAAACAAAAGTGGGTGACTGAATTACTGCAGAGTGACCCATGTTCCTCCAAGAACTGCAGTATTTATTTTCAGATTTAAGAATTTAATGATGGCACTTCACTAAATGTAATGTTTCAATTGTTGATTCTATGTTGCATGACTTTGTGTTTTTATGCCTTTATGATATAAAGCACTTTGAAATGTCTTGTTGCTAAAATGTGTTGTGCAAATAAAATTTGATTGACTGACTGATTTTAATGCATCCATATAGAATCACTAACTGACCAAAGCTGACATTAGACTTTGTCCCTTTGGTCTTTTGAGCCTTAAAGCTGAATGATCTTAAGCACACATATAGAATAGCATTACAATATTGTAAGCAACATCATGTACATGTACTGGCACATATGTTAAGGAAAGATTTTGACTATAAACAATGCTATAGAGACTTGGTTACGCCAAGATGTTTCTTTTTTTTTTTGCATTTCATTAACAGAAACCTTTGGATTTTTTGAAGCTCCATTACTCACAGCGCATAGTGGTGACAAAATAAACAATGGGTCCACATTTGCCTCCCCATATGCCCACAGTTGTCAATATGAAAAACATTGTAATTGTTTCTCCTACTACATATGAGCAGTTTAAGTTAGAAGCCATTTTATTGTAGACATTTGCTGACCTTTGAAGATCAAGATACATTGACCTTAACTGAATTGAATTGAATTGAATAAGATATTCTCTTGTCTTTCCTATTTCGAAGAGTGACTAAGAGAAATGGGCCTCTGACTAAGAGAAATGGGCCTCTGTGAAATATTTATATTTCAGGGAAACGAGCAATGTGGCGTTTACAACAGATCTTAAGCGTAAAGGATAAAATACAAAAGTGCTTTGGCTATAATTTCTTTTGTAGCAACTGTTAGGGGTGCTGATAATTATGGACATGGTGAATTTGTTTACATTTTTTTTAAATTGTATATGACTCGCTTAGTAAAGTAACTCAAATTAAAGCTTAATCAGTGAAAATTACTCTATGATAAAAAATATTTTACTCTAAGGTTTCTGAATATTTTACCAGGACTGAGAAGAGTTAGTAATGTCTGTTTTCTTTTAATGAGGCTGTGTTTTACAGCTCCCTTTGTTAAAGTGCACCCAGTGCTTCTTAGACAGTGAAGTGGTCTGTGAAAACACAGTGGTCTCTTCCTCTCAGAGGACTAAAGTCATTTGGATTTATTTGAATGATGAAATCTCCAAACTTATTGCAACATTACCTTGAGAACTGTTTAATTATTTGCACAGTCACACACAGTCTGTCTTATCTCTAAATCCAAGAGGCTTGGCTTCTGTGATACGATCTGCCTTACATAACCCTTCACATTACCAAACACTTTTTTTAGATTATATATGAGGCATCAAATCAGGTATTATCTTTAAAGTCAGTTCCTGTACATTGTTTCTTTTTAGAATCATGTTGCAAAACCCACCTGTTTAGAATTGTATTTGAAATGTAATCAATTACAAATTTATTGATGGAACTTGACTTAACACTGTGTTTTGATTGTTGATTCTATCTTGCATTGTGTTTCTGTGTTTGTAATGATGTAAAGCACTCTGAAATGCCTTGCTGCTGAAATGTGCTATACAAATAAGATTTGATTGATTGATTCTCCAACTTTTATTGAGAACAAGTTTTTTATTTACATTCACAAATTAAATTAGGCTCCTTGATGTTCCCCATGACCCATTTTCTAATTATGTAAGTTTGCCTTGGTTTTGAACTTTGATTATTACCTTATCCATCACTTTTGAACGAAGGTTAAATCCTGACTCTTCTGCCAACCATCAGCGTTCTGCCGTTGGAGTTGGAACTTTCCCAAATTTCTGCCACAGGTGATGTTTTGCCTTGGAGTCCGTGCATAAAATGTTAAATAAAAAATAAAAAAAGGATCCCTTAATTTTGAATGAGACGTAGGCCCAGCATTTTCAGAACTATGTGTCCAGCCTGGAAGCTTTACATGTTAAACATTTACATTTCTGACTTGTCAGTCAAAAGAAATCGCTTGGAAAGTAGGCATGAAAAAAAGCTCATGTATTCTCCTCCATTCTTGCAGATGTTACATGCAAAAAGGAAAGGATTTTCCTTCAAGCATCCCTTCTAGAAGGTGTCGGACATGTATAAAAATACGCTCAAGTAAGTAAAAAAACAAATCTAAGCAGGCTACATGGCCTAAAAAATAAGTCCTATTCTTCTTTCTTCAATCTTGATTTACATTCTGAAAGTGCCACAGCTCTCAGTTAAAAAAAAAGAAATGTAAAGCAGGCCCCTTATTCCACAGATATTACAGGCTTGATGAAAAATAAATATATGAACCAAAAAAACAAGATAACAAGCAAACCTCCCGTTCGTGGCTGCACTCCTCACTGATTGCGTTGCTCTAGTTTCTTATCAAAACTAGCACCAGTTCTTGGAAACACACAACCTTTCTGCTGTAGGTGATCCAACAGATGCACCCGAAGTCTTAACGATTTCCACCGTTGCCAGGGAAATCACTGACAGGCACTCTTGTGACATGAAAAACACTTACTTACCCCAAGTTAAGTGGCCAGGAGGAAATTGTTAAATGGAGCAAGATTTCCAGAGGCAACATCAATTGAAGGATCCATGTTTTGGTTTAAAAAACAGCTGGTTGACTGAAAAAAACAACAACTAATTTCTTAGCTCCAATATAATAAATTAATTTAACTACATAAATTAGTAATACTGAATTAAAAGAATGCAATAATTTATACATTTAATACAACATTGTGCAATGGTTTTTAGCTAGCTTCAGTTTCCTTATGTTTGAGCTGCCTTTTATTTCAGCTCTTACAGTGATCTTGCTCAAAGGCTCTTAACGTATGCTGAATGTCTTACGAATTTAGACTTGTTTATTAGTTTCTACTCAGTCATTGTACCTATAAATGTGCACCATTTCTTAGCAGTAAGAACAATTCATAAGTTGAAAACAAAAGAAGAGTAAGATCTATAAAAAAGTAGTATACCAGCAAAGACCTGACAGAAAATCTCAAAGATTTTTTTTTAAATCTAAAATATCTTTGAACTCAAACACAATTTAATCTCTGTAAAAGTATGTTAGCTTTGGGTTTCTTGGTTTAATTATGTATTTGCTAAAGGTTATTAGTAAAGTATCTACAGTCAGACACAATGCTGGTTTATCCTTTGAGTTCCAAAGACATATAATGCCTGAATGTCTCAAAGGTCAGAGAGTTCAGAAGCTCAACAAATGATAAAGCATTTTCCTGGACTCAAAATAGATAAACACCCAAAGTCAAAAGATTTTTTTTCTTTTGACTTTGACTATTATTTTTGAAAATGATACTGAAGGTCATTTCAAAACGTTTCAAGAAGGTCAATGTGAAAGTAAAATGATGAGTAAAAATGGTGAAAATATTCCACCATCTTCTGACCTTATGTGAAAAAAGATCATAATGTACCTCCTTACATTTGGCTTTAAATGCCTCAAAAAAAAATCTGATCTAATCTTTTAACAATACAACAACACTTACATATACTAATAGCAGTTTTCTCACTGTCTACATTGAAGATCATGATGCAGAAGAAAGAGTTTGCAGGCACAGAACAGAAAATTCAGGACTTGGTGCATGGGGATTTTATTTAAAGATTAATTTATTATTGATTTGTTTGCCCAATTTTAAACATTTATACAAATATTTTGACTAGTTTGCCATAGGCCCAAATGTACGTCTCTCAAAATTATACTAAACAATACAGTGAAGACCAACTGAATCCAGGAGATGGCAGTGTAGTAGAGAAACTTTGAGGTGGCATCTGTTGTTAGTCTTTAACAAAGCAAACAATAACACATTAGATTAAGTGCATTTTCCATCATGACTGCTTACTGTAATTTTTCACTATAAAGAAAGGGAAAAAAAAACATTAGAATAAATAGACTGCAAAAACAGTAAAATACCAACTTTGCAGCTACTTACAGATCTTTTTACATGGCCTCAAAATAATTCAATCTCCATGTGGGACAGGTGTTTTTATACCTTTGCTTAAAGTTATGTTCATATATCCTGAAAATAATAATAAATAAAACAATCTTTAATTCTTATTTAAATTCTTATTTCTGCTCAATATAATATAAATGTTTCAAAGCAACGTTGACAAATTATTTGAGATTAAAATATCATTAAAAATGTACAAAATATGTTGTGTAAACCTTTAAGAGTTTGCTTAGAGCAAAAGTGATGTTATAATACAAATAGTATTATAAATGTAATAATTTCAAATGAATGAGCTGATTTCCAAATTCCCTAGCATTATGCGGAAATTCTTTTTACTTCAAATAATTGAGAACTTTCATCTATGAATGGGTTGATTTGACCTGAATTTTAATATGCATCACTAAAGGGCTAATAAATTAGTTTATAAAAATCAAACCAATCTTTAGTTCTTTGACAACACAGAAGAATTGAAATTTTATTTTGACAGGACTTTTGAATTTTATTTAAAGCTAAACTTTCTTTTCTTTTGGTTTCTTCACTATTTTCTTTTCTCCTTTTCCTTTATTTTGTTCTGCGCTGCATACTCCTGTCCAGCAGGTGTCGCTTTCATCTGTAATTGTGATCCACTCCTAAGCTCAAAGGGGAAGAAGAAACTGCGACGCGTTTGTTTCCACCGAGTCAACTCTCTGATAGGAGTGTCTGACTAATGAAGTTCTAATTTCACTACTGAGATAAATAAAATTGCGTTGTGATTTAGTGACAGTTTATTTTTCCTACATATTTGAGAGTTTTAGTCGATGTTCCTTCAGTCGGTTGTGTTGTTTTGACGGAAACTGAGGGGGTTTTGCTACTGTTTTGTCCCGGTAAGTTAGCTCGGGCCTCACAACATATAGCATCTGTGGCTAATTAGTTTCAGTATTTCAATAAAAAATGTTTATGAAGTTAACTTAATGATTATTTGTGTCAACAAAAGTCTACGTGACTTTCTGTCAGTTACAGCGGTAAACGTAGCAGACCGTAAACACCCTTCCATCTGTCAGCACGGAGGCTACTTTCGCTTGTGGTTTAACTGGTCTCCAGACGCTGAGCTGGCTAAAAGATAAAATACTCTCATGTGATCCTGCTTGTGTCCTGTGTAGACCACCGTGTCCTCTTACCAGACCTGATCCTGCGGCGTCATGAAGCTCTACAGCCTCAGCGTCCTCTTTAAAGGAGCGACCAAAGCCAACCTGCTCAAAGCGGCCTATGACCTGTCCTCCTTCAGCTTCTTCCAACGCTCCAGGTGAGCCTTACTGACCGCTCATTACAGGCTTGTCCCAAACAATTACCGTTTATGGAACGTCTCTTATAGCATTTATTTTGTAGATGTTTATAAATATATATTTTTTAAAATCCAATATACGTAGGTATGTTTACGTATTTTAGGTAAATTCTACTTCAGAACAAACAATTTCATCCATAAAAACTTGAGTGGGTTCTTTAAAAACATTAAATAACATACTTCTACTTCTCACTTTTATTAAAATTTACTTTGTCTCCAGATAAATTAGAGTTGGAAGCGCATTGTTGTTGTACAATGCTCTCTCCAATCTGGAGATTTCAAGATAGATAAGATAAATCTTTATAGTCATTGTCACAAGAACAACGAAATTTAATTTTAAGAACTCAAGTGCAAAAGTCCTAATAATTCCTTATAGGTCCCTCACACTGCAGAGTATCCATAACTTAGATGTCAGACTCACCCCCACATGCAGAAAATTTCTTCCATTTAATAAATTCAGGTTCCAACTGTAAGGACTTTCAAACCAGTGATGCTTATTTGTCCTTCCAGGTCTGTTCTTGCAGAGTTTGTACCGGTCTATTCTGTCAATTTCTTGTAAAGTTGTTGGGGTTTTTTCTACAATAATTTACTGTTTTTCCATGAGCAATAAAATCATCTTTTGCACCTTTAGTGTTCAGGAGTTCATGACCTTCACCAGTGCCTTGATTGCGGAGCGAACATCTGTCGGAACCCGTGCCTCAGTCAAAGAGCAAGGTAAGACCGATTCTGATGGTAAATTCATCTATATTACCTTATATTAGTTTGCAGTTTGTGACATTTCCAAATTGCGTGATCTTATTTTGCTGATGTGATTTATATTATAGACTTTGAATGTGCAAATGAAAACAAAGCAGAGTTTTAATTTGTTTTCTATTTTCATTGCATTTATTTTTATTAGAAAACCGTCAAACATTTCCTTGTTTAATATTCCGCCATTTATTTCCGCAATCTTTTACTCAGTTTCCTGTTTACATTCCTTTTTTTTCCCTGTCCTGAGTTGCATGTTAATGACTCATAAAGGAGGCGGGCTTTCAGAGTCCAGCTATAAGGAAACTCTGTTGTTGTTTTTTTCTCTTTTCCTTTTTAAGTTTCAAAAGTCTTTGAAGTTGCCAAAAGAAGAATGAAGATTATCTATTAAATTTCTCTTGAGTTAATTGAACTGCATTTATTAAAATATATTTGCAGAGTATCTTTGCCATGTGTATGTGAGAAACGACAACCTGAGTGCTGTGGTGATCTCAGACTCTGAATACCCACAGAGGGTCTGCTTCACTCTGCTCGACAAGGTGGGGATGAAAACAAAGCAATTTGATATCATTTTGCTTTCTATTGTATTTCTTTAAAACATCTTGTGGTGTGTAGGTATTAGAAGAGTTTTCCAGGCAAGTGGACAGTATAGACTGGCCGTCTGGTAATCCTGACACTGTAAGCTACAAAGGTCTGGACATTCACCTTTCGAAATACCAGGTAATTATTCAAACATGTTAAAACTTGTTTGAATATCCTAATATCTTAAAATGATGATTTCTTCTTGAGTCACTTGTTTTAACATCTGCTAATAAGAATGTTGATAAACTTTTTTTGCACAGATAAATAAATGTCCCTTTAAAAGACAAATTGAATCATTTTGCAGCATTTTAAGACAGTCATGTTAAAGCTGACGGCTGGTTTCGCTCCAAATGTTCTTCCTCAGAACCCCAGGGAAGCAGACGCCATGACCAAAGTACAAGCGGAGCTGGACGAGACAAAGATCATTTTGGTAAACCTCTTCACAGTGATTCCAAATTAATATGAAATGGGTGTTGATGTATTTTTTGTATTTAGGCATTAGATATGTATTGACTATCTAAGCCTTGCAATGTCAGCAATGCAAACTGAGTAGCTGAATTGTTGTTCCCATAATGAAGTTTAATGGAGACTGCCACTTCCTTCCGGACAGTCTGTTTGTGTGCTGTAATTAGACCGATGAGTCTGTCCTTTATGCTTCAGCTGAATTAAGATAGGAAACATCCAGTGCATCCTCAGCTGTACCAACTCAAACTGATTAAGAACAAATTAAATTAAATCCTTGAAGAAATATTTAGAATAGTGATTAATACAAGCTTTGACTTGCTTTCACAAAAAAACTGTTTTTAAATACTTTTGATCATCATCTGTCAGTATTTAAATGCTTACAAGCTTTTTTTAAGATATATATATATATATATCTTAAAAAAACGTGGAACTGGTGAATCTGTGTCAAATTTTAAGGTCCTGAATGGATTATGAAAATTATGTCTGCTGAAGAGCATCAATCCACCCTGAAACTGTAACTTAGTAAAGTTACTATCTGAACCAGACAGCAACTAATAAAGGAAAGAGCAGATTTATTTTAATCCAGATGTCAAAACAAGCAGGGAGCTAATTTCAAAGTTTCGTTTACATCTGTTGTGTTTCAGTATGGATTTGCAGGTGTTATATTTTTAAATAGGATCTCCTCATTTTACGTGACTTTTTGATAGCTTTGAATACAAATCTTTGTGCTGCACTATTTCATGACAACATTTTGTCCTCTGCAGCACAACACCATGGAGAGTCTGCTGGAAAGAGGAGAGAAACTGGATGATCTCGTGTCAAAGTCGGAGCATTTGGGAAACCAGTCTAAAGCCTTCTACAAGACTGTAAATATGGCGGATTCTCCTGCAACATTAAACTGGATTCATGCTGCTGCTACAGTGAGCGTTGTGGTCTTTGCTACCTTTGCAGGCACGGAAACAGAACTCCTGCTGTGAAATCATGTGATGCTGCCGCCTCGTCCTTGTGGAAGCGTCTCTCTTTCTTTCTGCTTTTCCTACAACCCCCATCATGCACCAGCGACGCACTCTCCACCAGGACGCTGTGTCAATCCCAGATGGGGAGCAGGAAAAACGGTGGCCGCTTTTAAACGCTACCTCTATGTGATGGGGGCTGAAGGACTGAAGGCGTTTAGTGGGAGGAAGTAACAGTTTTGAATCATGCTCCAGACCTTATCAAAGATGAAACATCCGTGTGGCGACTCTGACCAGCTGAGAATATTTTAGGGTGACATTAAGTACTGCCGGTGTGTCGTTAGAACGTCTTCAAACTATTTAATGTTATTCAGGTTGAATCTAAACTTAATATCTTGATCTCTTAAACTTATTGACAGAGTATTAACCACGTGTGTGCTTTTGCATCAAAGCAACTGACAATCTCATATATTCAACATGTCAAAACTGGGTTCCTTGTAGCTAGAAGCATATATGTCCAACAGGGGGCGCTATCTTTATGTGCTATAATCTCAATTAGACTCTGAAGGACACGATATCATAACTTTGCAGACTTTTATGTAAAATTTTAAGCATTTTTGCATTGCTACATTTAGTTGCTTTATTGCCTTTGTCTGTCTGATGTTAAATGAAGTCTTCAACATTCCTGCCTTGGCTGATTGTATTGTGTGATGAGACTTAAAGCTGAAGAGGAGTAGAAGATTTGGTGTCAAATATATTAAAAATCTCTAAGCATGTTAATCATTCTGATATCCAAAATATACACGTCACCTGAACAGAGTTTGGCCCGCTCAGAAAAAGCTGCACTCGTCTTTTGTTCCTCTCGAAACACGGATCGCCCCCACAGGAGCCCACACCTGTCTGGATGGGCTTTAGTCACCCCACTTCTGACTTTCACTTACAGCGAGCATCGTTTGCTTCATATTTATGTTGAATTGAGTAGAAAAAGGATTTCTGATGAACCTCTGCCTTCAGATCTGTGTTTCAGATGTTTCTCTGCTCTCATTGTGTACATTTGTGATCCAACATACAGCTGCAGTCTGTGTAGATTCTGAGTGCCTGTGTGTTTCTGTGTGTTGAGAAGCTTGGTGTGCCATCTGTTGCTCTTTCTGCTTTTACAGTGTAAACTTTGGTGCAATATCTGCAGACTGTTGCTGTGTGTCTCTTTTGCAGTGCAGAGAAAAGCTCAAAATGTTTCTCACAACGGACACTTGATTAAACTTTGATAAGCTTTACTTTTGACTAAGGTTGACGAGAGGCTTGTCCAGTGAGTTCCTTGTTTTGTTTTTCCAGATCTTTGACTTAGTCTTTTGAAAACATTTTTCTGGTGTTATGCTGTAAGCTCCGGTCCAGTGGCCGCTGTGTTGGAACAGTGTGGTTTAAACAGTTTGCATTAAATGTTTTGATCCAAATGTGAGCTTCACTTTTAAAATCAGATGATCAGCTGTCCTTTTCTGTCTTTATTGGTACTAGTTTATTGCATCATGAGCTTGTTTGGGTTCTTTACAGAGCATTTATTCATGCGCAGATAAAAATCAAAATGCCTGTTGTGTCCCTTCTTCTCATTTGTAAAAGCATTAAATATATTTATCCACAATTGCAGAAAGTCAGGCCAAATTTGTGGAGCCATTCTGTCCTGATCCTTGATGTAGAACCTACTAATTTACTGTGAGAAATGAATTATAAAGGAAGAAATTAAAGAACGAGCAGTTTACAAATGCAGGTGCTTTAAAAGAGGAGACACGTTTTAATTTATCGGAATGTTGCCTATTAATTTTTATTTAAACAAGTAACTTAAAAGCTTTTATTTAAGAGATTAGAGGATCCAATTAGCTCAATTTAGATATTTTTTCTTTTGTCTATTCATCCAGACAACAAAAAAGCATACCCTTTTGAGAAATGGGCATTTCTCAAAACATTTCTCTAAAAAAGGAAAAAAATAAATAAGTGCGTTTCTCAACTCCCCCATATTTATGAAAAATAAAAATGTGCCCCTAAAATTTAACTAATGTAAATAAAGAAAACGGTTGACTCTTATTTGGTAGTAAAATTCAAGTAAACATAATGAAAATCTCCTCTACCAAGGTTTTATACATAAATACTTTTGGTAAGCTCTAAAATTTGGTTAGCAATATTTAAGAGAGGAGCAAACAAGACGTTTTGTATTAAAAGAAAAAAATCTCCGTTGTTATTTAACCAAGAAGTAACTATTATTTTTTAAAGCTTTATTATTCCTCATTGTTTATCAGTCTTAGTATTTTTTTAAAATTCTGAATATTTGTATGAATTCTTTCTGCCAAATGAATGAAGTCCATCTTCCCCTCAGCGCAGATTTAAAATAAAAATTATGGACATAGGTAAAATATCCAACTGCATGTCCTAATGTGTTGTTTTAAACCACTACAGGTACTGGTTTTAGCTTGAAGTTTCCGCAATTTAGTCTTTATGAAGTATTGTAAAATGCGAGTTTGAAGGAGGTCCGTGAATGCATCACCAAACACGCGTTGAAGATCGCAGCTGAACTGAAGAAAGCAACGAGCAGTTCAGCAGTTTGAACTTGTAGCTCTGAAATGTGGATAAAGGTGGAAAACAAAAGCTCGGCCATTGACCATCAAACTTTCATCTCAAAGGTGAGCAGCTAGAAGAGGTTCATAAGCGACTTACCCGTGTTTGATCAGAATTTTGTGCCAAAACATGCAGAGTTTGGAAATTCCGCTTAGAAGTTGTAGCTCTTCTAAGCTGCACGGTATTTTTTTGCAAACCTGAGAACATGCGATCAAGTAATAACATTTATCTTGGCTCATGTTGTTGCTCTGATGCCCTCACATTGTTTGATTTCCAGCAGCAAGTTTCAGCTGTTGCAGTGAGCTGCGGGATCTGCTCCTTGTTTTGATTTTCCTTGTGTTTTTCCCCCCTGTTTTTAGTTTAAATCTCTGATTGAGACTGCAGGTGCTGTTGAGCAGAACATTGCCACCAGTGATTGCCTCTGTCCTGCCTGGAATCACTGCCCTACTGTTTTGTTTACTCAAAGCAGAATATTTTTGCTGCATTTCAGATGGTTGACCCAAATCCGAGAGAAGAGCTTTTAAATTTAAATGGTAAGCTGCTGACTGGTTAGAGACAGGTTGTTTGTGTTTTATATGCTGCATTTACATGCACGTTGAGTACAACGGTGTCTTTCACAGCAGATGGTGTCAATAAACACAAAGGGGCTTTAAGATTGCTACACCTAGATCAGATAGCAGCGCCAAACAAACATTAGATCCAGTCAGTCGCTTCAGGTAAATTCAGTTGAGCCCTACGTCATCCTGACAGGCATAAAGGACCGCAAGCCAACAGTGTGACTGACAGTCCCCTTTTTGACCGACAGTCCCCTTTGACAGTCCCCTATGTTTCATTGGTTACAACGTTTTTATTTAATTTAGCCTGCACAGGTGCATCTTAAAAAGAATCCTGATAAGTGTTTACTTTTTTGCTTATTATTTTTGCCCTAAAATGGGCCTAAATCTGTAAAACCAGATTAAAATAAAAAATTTAATTTCAGATCTTGAACACAAAAATAACAGAATACTGTAATAAAAACATTTACATTTAGAAAATGTTACCGACATTGCCCTTTAGTCTCGCATCAATTAACATGTACATCTGATTTAAAATTCTGTTTTGTTATCAGTGTTTTGTTCACGTTTCTCTGTTTTGGTTTCCTAAAGTTTCCAGTGCAGCTGCCACTCATCCGTCCAACACAGAGGATCCTTTAACAAGGACCAACGGGATCATACCTGGTGAGCAGCTTTTCTGTTTCACTGTCGACCTTTGTGTCAGCAGTTTAAAAGAACAGCTTATCAGACAAACACTCTGAAATATATCATTTTATTATAAATACTTTGTTCACTAAGCAAACTTAGCACAAAAAGAATGGAAATTTGTGTTTGGTTTATTATTTCTTTGTTCTAAAATGTCCCTAAGCTAATGGAAAGTCTGTTCATTTAGTCTTTAAGCGTCCTGTCACAAATCCTGCAATAAATGAGCATTTCTATTCAATAAATTACAAATGTAAATGCTGGGAGGTGGTTTATTTTTTGTGAAGAAATGTGATGTGTTTGTGTTGATGAAAACATTGCTGTAGTTTTAGGTGGATAATTCAAAAGTAAAGCCTGAGTTGTGAAAAAATGGAAAAAAAAAGATTATTAAACAATGATATATCACTGTTTACATTTTTTGGCAGAGGGAAGCTGAAGTGATTGTGTTGTTAGTCAGAAAAAAATAAGTGCATTGAGTCGTGACACATTTTCTGCATGAAGAAACCAGTTTACCGAGTTAAAAAGATTACAAAGCTGCATTATGAAATGCCTTGTTGCTATAAAATGTGCTATACAAATAAACTTGTTTGATACCTTATGCTTGTCATGCCTAAATCACATCATATTTGTGTTTTTAGGTGCAATCGCAGCCTCCGTGTTCATTGTCTTTTTGCTCGCTCTCTACACCGTTCTATGGAAATGCATGACGTCGCCACCGCAACGGTAAAAATCCAACACAAGCTGCAACACGAGTGTTCAGGGGCCTCAACTTGATGTTTGTCAGAGTTGCTGATCTTGTTGGCTCCTCCTTAAACACATGTTAGGCACATATCTGAACTTTGTACCTCAACTCACAAAGAGAGAGAAAAAAAACACTTTCTGCATTTTGGGCTTTTTGGTGTAAATATTCTGTAAGAACCTTAACTTCTGCTTGTCTCTCAGAAAGAAAAGCAAGAGGAGATTAAGGGCACAACAGAAGCTTCCTGTGTGAAGAGGATGAACATGTGTTGTGTCCAGCATCTTTAAAAACCAGGATGAACATCAGGAATCCCATGTTGCTCTCTGAAGACAATCTTTAAAAAAAAAAAACATCCTGAAAAAAGGAATGAATCAGTTGGATGTGACTCATCTGAACCATAGTCTGCTGGTGACCTTTGTTCACTCAAAGGCTGATAAATTGAAACACAGTTTTGCAGGTCAGACTGCGCTTTTTCTCATGAATGTAACTCCAGCTGCTCTTCTCTCCAGTGTCCAAAGAGCAGAGCGTCGAAAGAGATTAGATATTTGTTTTTTATGTGGGAATTCAGCTAAATTGCAGCAAAATTTTAGCTAATCTTTGAAATGTACTATGATTTTGGTTTCTGAATTTTGCTAATTCACTGTAAAGTTGGAACCCAGGAAGCCTATATTGTTTAAAAAGCTCATTTTGATCCTTTTTTCTTTCATAAAATAAACTCTAAAATACCATAAAAGCTAATATACACTCATGCATTCTGTTTTTGAATTCTAGAGCAATTGTTGGGCATTACATTTTATTTCAGTGAGATCCACACAAGAAATGTTTGCAGTAAAAAGTTGCCAAGCACAATAAGACAACCTTATTTTATCTAATTTTTAAATTTAATTCATTTTTTCACTTCTCTCTTAATGTTTTAGTTATTGTGTGACTTTGCACAACACAACAATCTAAAGTGAAAATCTAAGCTGCTGTTTGTAGAGCTGACTCGTTCATCTCTGCTTCTCTGTGAATTTCAGACACTTTTTCTTTCAGAACCAGTTCAGCAACTTCAGGAAATCACACAGCAGTCCTGCCTAACTTATCAATGAGTGTGAAATGTGTATCATCATGTGGGGGAAAAAAACACATCTACGTGTGTATACCCTGATTTTTAACTAGGTCGGGTCAAAAATCTGATGAGATACATTGGGTATTGTAAATGCCAAACTGGTACTCTCATGAAACAATTTCTACTTTGGCTGTTTTTTATTGACACAATATGTACCTTTAACATGACATAAATGGCATGAAACTCGCAGAACAGTTTTCCTTTCCATGCACAAAATGATACATAAGATAAAAGATAAGCGTCTGTTCTGGGGATTGCAAAACATTCATTTGCAAAACAGCCAGATGAACAGATAAAGCTCAGACATTTCATGGTAGAAAACAGTGTTGGCTCAAACATAACCGACGCCCTTCCTATTGCTGCCCTACAACGCAAGACGTTATTTGAGATACTGAGGCAGGATAAGATGCAGAGCAGAAAGCATTTAACTTACTCTCTCTTTTCTCAGTAGCAAATAGGGACACTTAACTGGCATGTCAAATACCCATGTATAAAAATAATAGAAAAGTTGTTCAGGTCACAATTAACTGATGGATTTAACATTTGAGGCTTGTGCACCAGCCTTTTGCTTTGGGCAACAGCCTACAGCATGAGGGCACCAACGGTGAAAACTGTAGTTAAATTGGAATGCTTTCTTCTGGTTATTTTTTTGGCAGCAAGACATTGTCTAAAACATTACTTATTGAAAATAAAAATACACAAGATCAAAGGTTTTTGCACACAAATTTAACATTGGTTCAAATGAAACTAAGAGTTTCATTTGAAACTCTTAGTTTCATATGAAATTAGTTACAAATGAAACTAACAGCTGATTACTTCAGAGCTGATTGCTCAGAAGAATCTGCTTTGTGTGTTTTCCTGCAAAATCCCTTTTTTTACAAAACAAGAGCAGCAGCTTGTAGGTTATTTTAGAAGACAAGAATCTTGTTACTGAGTTGCCTGATGCTATACAGCAGGTGTTAATGTCCAATGGCTTTATTATTTCATATTAATGTATGCTTCTTTACAGTGAAATTGATGATCCCTTTGTCACAGGATTTACAAACAACGAACTGAGTTCAGCAGGAGGTCGTGACCTTTCTCTATTGAACTTTTCTTTTTCCCCAACACAATTTTCAGTTGGTATTTTCTCCAAAGAACACAAAAAAAACAATTTATCTTACTTCAGGAACACAAAACAGTTAACAATAGTTGCAAATAGTTTACAACAAACGTTTCAATATTTGATTGGTATTTTAAGTGATACCAATCACTTAAAATTGGTATCTCTCGCCAGTGTGACAAATATGTCACACTGGCACATACTGGCACATAAATATGTGACAAAGTGTCACATATTTATGAAACCACACTGCAGTTAAAGCTGCAGGTCTTCACTGTCTCTTTAACAGCTACAGACTAAAATGTTTTTCTGTTCTTCTTCGCCAGATCGCTCAGTCTCAGACACATCAGACACTGAGCTATCTGTGAACATCAACTTTCAAATCTCATCGTAGATTCTCAATTGGATTTAGGCCTGGACTTTGACTGGTCTATTCCAACACAAACATACTTTGAAAGGACGTTTCTCCCTCTGGCTTTAGTCACTGACCCCCTGTTCAATGCAATGCACCCTTTTCATGTACCATCATATTAAATCTGCAACTAAAAGTTTAAATGTTTTATTGCCATGTGTGACCTGAAAACCAGAAAGTTTACCTGTTTTTAAGATGAACTTTTCACATTATATCTCACTTTCTAGTTTTTGAAACTGTTGTAACTAATCTTCACCTTACATCTGTCCTACCTCATACATGCTCTCTCTTCATATCCTGTAGATAAAACTTCTAGTTTCCTCTGTGTTTATCGTGATCTGTGAAGTGAGTTGTTTTCGTGCAGTTTTTCACTGCTGTGCCGTGATGCAATCTGAAAGATTATGATGCCAAACACACACCAATAAGGCATGTTAAGAGTGTGGTAGAAATCACAAAATGAGGTTTAGAAACAACAGCGCACTATGTTTTTACATTTTGCCTCCACTTTTAGAGTATTTATACTCTTGAGTGGGAGAACAAAAAGGCTCAAGATTGCTCGTTTTGCATTTAATTAACTATCAGAGATGTAACCATAAAGTCCTGCACATGATCCCTGCTGGCAGTCAGAAGTCTCAAAGCTGGATCTGATTTCACTAAACTCAGTGCTGGGGCTCAAGTAGCTCTTGTTTGCAATGCACATCAGTTGCTGATGGGCGGGTGTCTGACAGAGCAGGACAGCAGACTGAGGCCGGTAGCCTGTTTGGAGTTGGACACAGGAAGGAGCAAGAGACGACTGAGGAGCAGGCGAGCATGTTGTGTTCGTACTCTCAGGATCCCTCAGGACTGGACTTTCATGCCGCAAAGGTTTGACTGTCAAGACTTCAATGTCACAGCTGATGCACTCTTCCTCCCTCTGAGACTGCAACTTCTGACAACTCTAAACCAGAATGCAGGAAAATAAAAACAAAAACACATGCCTTCCAGAGAAGCCTGTAGTCATTTTTGTGATTATCTTTATCAGAAGAGGGTGCCAGAACTTGGTGTGAAAAAAGACATAGTGGCGTACTTTTTCAAAGCAAAGATGTAAGAACTGAAACATTAAAAAGGTCAAGCATTTCTCAGCAAATACATTCTCAAGAATTTATGACAGAAACTGGGATTTTATCAGGAATAGATAAAAATCTAACATTTAATGTTATAGTTTTAGGGTTTTCCACTTAGAAGTCACAGAAATTGAGAGGAAGGTTTTTTTCACAAATTGTTAATTAGTTCATTAGGAAAGTTTTAATAGTTCAGACAATGTATATACTGTATATATATATATATATGTATTTTGTTTTTATCTGACCAAAATTGAGGTATTTGGACACAATAATAGTGACCAGAGGTCAAGGCAAGAGTTTTTAAACATAACACTGTACCAGCTGTGAAGTACGGTGGTGGTAGTAGCATGCTGTGGGGATATTTTGGTGAATGGAATTTTCAAAATATATTTAAACTTTTCAAATCAACAGAAAGATGGTTGAATTTTCAGCCAATTGCATATTCTGACAGGACAGTTATCCCAAACACAGAGTTGGTGGATTTGAAATTGATAAAGACCAACAACAAGAAGCATTTCAAGATTCCTTACCTCAAGTTAACAGAAATCTGTGGACTATACTGGAAATTTGGATTTATACCAGCTTCTATCAATTCCACCAAGAACAGTGGTCAGACATTCAACCAGAATTATACCAAGAAATGTTTGCAGATGGTGTGCAGCTTTCTATGAGATATCTGAACTGAAGATGGTAAAAAAAATCCAAACTTGTCCATCCAGTTCTTATTTTAAAAAACCTCTAAAGTTGCATGATTGAACGTAGTTATAGCAAACAAAATTAAAACTAAACTTCCTTTGAGATTAATGACAAGTGTATCCATACCTCATACAAGAAGCTCTCAAACTCAGGAGTTTTGATGTTCATACCAGCAGGATAAGTAAATATCTCCCTCAGTCCATTTTTTAACCTTAGGGAAACACACAAAATCCCAGAGGTCTGAAAAACTTGAATATAAACATACTGGAGTAAATCTAAAAACTCCCATCTCTCACATTTTCCTTTGTGGCCACAGCAGAACGGTGCAGCCCAGCAGGAGCAGGATGGGAGTCAAGATCTTTGCTAAGTGGGAAAAATCTGCAGAGAGAACCAGAGAAATATCAGAATTCAGTGAGCTTGGAAAACCGGACATTCAAGCTTAATTTATTGATTTTGTGAAAGTCCTGGATCGAACGAAGCTTACAGTTAACGTTGGTCCTGACTGTAATGCTGGCAGGTACTCCGGGCCCAACTGTAGTCAGAGCACTCACAGAGCAGACGTATTCCTGGTCCTGCTGCAGACCCTCCATGGTTACTGACTTTTTCCAGGGATCATCCACAGAAACGTTGAATAAAACTAGGTAGACAGAAGGTTTTGTTTATCTGAGATTATTCCCACTGATCAAACTATTCACAGCAGACTATTTACTGTTTACAGCAGTCCTTGTGTAGTTCTAAAGTTTTCCTCTGAACTCACTTGCAGCATGACCTAAACGAGCATCAGTCTGCACTTCCTGCACTGTTACCAGGTAACCAGTGATGAATGCCGGCTGAGCTGGATCCTCTTCGTCATAGTGCCACTCCAGGGTCACAGATGCATATGTCCTTTTAACCGGTTCAATTATTCTTGGGGGCTGCGCAGAGGCTGCGGAAATGGAAATGATGTGATGGAAAAAGAACAGAATTGATAAGAATCACCAGAATAAAGAGGAAGCATGGTTATGCTCAGTTGTGAGAATAGTTTTTGTACATGAATGTTTGTACATGAATTTAAAGATTTTTTGGGGAACATTCACCATCTCCCCTTATATGTCCTGTGTTTTAAATGCACCAGCTGCATCTTTTTATAGAGCCAATTGCGGTACTACAAGCAATGCCTTCAGTCCTTTTAAATTCAGCAAATGTTACCAGTTAGGGTAAAAGTGTAAAAGCAACATCTGAATGTTTTACATTCCTAAATCAGCAAGTAATGTCGAGTTTGTGATATATGATGAAATGATTGCTCCTGATTTGTTAAAAGTTAGAAAGCAAAAAATATATATATTGGATTGAAATACTTGTCACAAAAAGTGACCTCAGCAGGTGATGCACTGTCTGCTAGACCATTCAATATCCTTAAAGTTTAAATCTTCATTCAAATACTTGATTAGAAAAATGACTTGCAAATGATTAAGCAAATTGTAGCTACTTCATTAAATTTGTGTGTTGCAAACAGCACTGGTCTCAAAGAATTTGAAGCAATTTGTTCTGGCTGTAATGTTTATAAAAATATGCTAATATGGACAGTTTAGTACCTGATTTAAACATTTAACATTTAAATGTGAGAAAGACTTTTGCTCAGAAGGTCTAATTCAGGAGCAGGCCTTTGTATAAGAATTAAACAGCATTTTAATGATAAAAATGTTTCATTGAATACTTGTAATAAACTAATCCTGACTCCAATTTTTCCTTTCCTCTGAAATAAGATGCATTTTCATCAAACAGACAAAAATATAAAATATTTTTAAAGAAAAAATTTTTTCAGTAAAAAGGCTTACCGCACTCTTCAATGTATCCAGTCTGTGTCTCCAGTAGTTTGTCCCCATGATCTGTGCATCCATAAATATCGAATGAATATCTCCGACCTGGTTTGAAATATCCTGCAAGAAAAACCCACAGAAATTACAATAAGGGTCCAAGTTAATAGAAAAAAAAAATACCAATGAAGAGAAAAACTTACCTGCAGGTAAGAAAGTGCTGTTTCCTTGAGGCACTTTCATCCACTGCAGCGTGCAGGGTGCTTTGCTTCCCAAGATGCACCACTCCACAGTGTGACCGCAGGTGACCGAAGTTTGCTTATTCCACCACAGATGGAAACCATCATCTGTTCTGCTCAGGCGCTTCTTCACTGGAGGGATTTCTGGACAGCCACAAATTTACAATCATTTATTATTTAAACATTTCAGCTTTTCAGCTTAATGCTTCATCCTGTGAGACAAAAAAAATCAACACAAAGGAGTGCATATTAACTATTTATTTCACATTTTAGTTTGTCAAAATAGCTTGAATGTACACCCCACGTAACAAGAACAAAAGCCTGCTGGGTCATTTATTTAAAAAATAATTTTAGTCATATTTACACAGAGAAAAATCCTTCAAAAAAAATTATGCAAACGTCACCTGAGTCGTCCTTTGGTGGGATGATGATGCTGGCTGGGATGGACGTCCCTATGCTGAGTAAAGCTCGAACAGTAAAGTTACACCTGCTGGGACCAATCGGGATGTCTGCCTGACTCTGGCCGCTGTCCTTCGGCTCTGTCACAGTTTGACCTTCCTGTGACCTCTGGACTTCATAACTTTGGATCTTCACTGAGGTTGCTGTACCAAAAGCAGGCTGGAAATAGAATGGATCAGTTTAAAACTGTTCAGACGACAAAGTTTGGCTGATATGATGTTGCTCTTATTTGTACTAAAATAATTTTAAAAAAAACATACAGGCTTCCATAGCAGAGTGACATCACGAATGTCTGAATCAGGTCTGTACTTTATTCTCCTCCATAAGTCCAAGGCTACCACTGAGGAGCGTTGTTTGTTCAAGGCAACAAAAGTGGGGTATCATTTGTTAGAAAAATTTGTTATAAAGTAAATTTCAGTTTAACTTTTAATTTCTCAAAACAGAAAGTGTTTAAAGGATTAAAACAATACTGTGTAAATAGTTAAATTGCGGTATCCTGGGTTAACTGCCTACCTGTAGATAAATCAAACTTCTTTATATTTAGGCCAGACTAGACAAGTCAGAAACTCTGATTTAAAGCTTACGTGTTTTAAATGGTACAGGCTCGGTCCATGGTCCCCAAAATCTCCCATTGATGGAACAGCGCACCTTAGCAGAGTAAGTCCTGTTTGGACGCAGGTCATCCAGATGCATTTTGCAGAGACCATTCTCACTGCTGCAAGGCAGCTGTTGCAAAGAATGAAAGTTACAACAAAAACTTGCCTTAGAAAATCCAGTCATTCTGAAGCTAAACAGGGCGGAAATTACCTCTCTGTTGGTTTCACTTTCTGTAGAAACCTGACAAAGGAGTATGTTCTGGGTCAGGTTCCCTTCTACTGTCCAGAACAAGCTGACGTCTGTCACCCCATACTCCACTCTGTTCAGGTCCAACACAGGTGACACTGCACATATTTTATAAAAGCACCAATCACTCAAAGCAACTTAGAAAGTGTAAAATAAAAGAAAAATGCAGATTATATTAATTTCTAGAAATTGACACGAGTGCCAATAAGTATGGGACTGGTGTACAGGAATATGGGAAACCAATTGTTTCCCATATTCCTGTACATATTGGATTCCAGCCTGAATAAATGTCCTCAGATTGAAGGTTGGATTTTTCTCTACAAGGATGCATACATGTGTTATTATAGAATAATAACAAAATGATGCTGTTTGTTTCGTTTAGTTTAAATGATACACAACCTCTGTCAGAGATATTGAAGCTGTAGGTCGCTGTCTCTTCTCCCAGCTGATTCTTCACCACTAGACGGATGTTGTATTCCTGCTGCTGTGGCACAGCTGGGAAAGTACAGGATGGTGGCTGACAGTGGATCGAAGCCCGGCCTGTGTTCCTGGTTATTGACATCACATAAAAATAAAGAGAAGATACTTTAAGCATGAACAATTTGCATAATCACATTGGCATCATTGCTGTAGAATTTCTAAATGTTTTACATTACATTGGCTATACATTTCTAAAAGTGTGAATACCAATAAAATGTAAAATGTGTGTCCTGTAATTGGAATGTGTAATGTGGAGCATGAGTCAAGTATCAAGCCTTAAGTCATTCCTGATAGTTTACAGATTTTCTGAAAAAAAATCTTAGACTAACTTCTAATTTTTTGAATGTCTCATGAGCCAAACTTTTGTCAAACATACTTTTTTCACCCTTTATTGGTTAAAGCTGAATATTCAAGGGCACCATAAAAAAAAAAAAAAAAACAGCCACATTCATTGTGCTGATTATGCTTACTCAAAGTAGAGTTTGTGTGTCTGGTTACTGAAGTTATACTGGACTTGTTCCCTCCCGGGGTCCCACATGCAGGTGATGTTCACCATGTCTGAGGTTGTGCAGTTCAGGTTCCTGGGCTTTTGAGGAGGGACTACATTAAACAAACACAGTTCTTAAAGTGTTAGAATTTATCGACTTTTTTCCCCAAATATCAGTCAATCTTTATGATACACTGCATGGTGGGAACATGGTTACCAATGTTGCCTTGGAGCAAGAAGTTCTTACGTTTAAATCCATTCAGAAAGGAATAAATAACATCAATCCAATGTTGATTAGTCACTTTTACCAATAGACCAGCAGCCCCATTTGTTCCTCCAAGGACTAAGTGGATATTGACAATGAATAGACAGATTCATGTTATAAACTTACAGCCTACGGCGTTCTCAACTAGGCTTCTCTTTCCGGTTGAATCAGTGCAGCTGAAAACCAGTTTTTTGATCTGGATGCTTGGGATTGTCAGATTGGTCATTAAAATAGCTTTAACCCCATCTCCAACGTTCAAAAGTGGGTAGGACTCCTTCCTGAGGGTGATGCGCGTGATGTCTACATTCACTGGGGGAACACAGCAGAGCATGACAGAGCGTCCCTCTTTCAGTAACCGTCTGGAAGGAAATATCAGGGATGCATCTGCTGCTCTGGCTCCTAAAACACAGATAAGCAGTTTAATGCAGCTCTACACATATATTTGCAGTGTAACAAGTGAACAAACCACTGCAGGTATGAAACATGACAGGAATAAGTGAAGAGAATGAAGAAAAATCAAATGACTTCCATTTGTTGTAGTGGTTGTAAAATAACTGAACAACTTAAAGATTGAAAGAAAGAAACATGGAGGCTTTTTTTAAAATTTTGCTTAAATGATAGTCTTTTAGGCTGACTCCCAGTCGACTCACCATGGTTGGTTACCCAGTTGCTCCAAGGACCGGGGGCGGTTTGATGACAGAAACTTCGTATCCTGACTGAGTGATCGACACACTCAAGCGGCAATTTAGAGATCCATGTCAAAGTGGACCAACCTGAGTCCCTGGTAGGTATGCTCACATTTTTCTGGGTTAAAAAAACATTAACAGCTTGTATTTTATCAAAAGAAGAATCAACATAAACACTAAACTCTGATCAGTATAGTTTTAATTTTTAAAGAAATAACGCAAAGTGCACCATAGTTTAAAAATATTCTTGTTCTATTATATATCCTATTTGGATTTTATGTCATAGACAACAAAAAGCAACTCATTAGTCAAATTCAGTGGGGTTTGTGAGCATCAAATTTAAAGTTTTGACACTTTTTTCGAGTTGGATTTATGTCTGGATTTTGACTGGGCCAAATATGTCTTGATCTAAACTACTGCATTGATGTTGAGAGATACTGTAATGCTGAAAGGTGAACTTTTTCCATGACTGTCTGTTAAATAGCTCCATCCACGTTCCTTCATCTTACATTACATACAGGTGAACTCTACTTACATGTTCAGATCATCTGAAGTTAACCAGGAACATCTACATAATGACAGGACTTCAGTGCTACTTCACTCAGTTACCTCTGTTTTTTACTTTAACGTGTTTTGCGCATTTTTGGTTCGTACTCTGTCTCTCTGCTTTAAATAAAGTTAACATCAAGATTATTCACCTCTTAGCAAATGAACAAACTTTTACTTTCAGGCGGGAATCAAGTGATTACTTTACAACAGAGAGACAGTTTCTGCCCAAAGAAATAAAAAACATGAAAGCCTCAATCCATCCATCCATCCATTTTCTGTTCACCCTTGTCCCTAATGGGGTCGGGAGGGTTGCTGGTGCCCATCTCCAGCTACGTTCCGGGCGAGAGGCGGGGTACACCCTGGACAGGCCGCCAGTCTGTCGCAGGGCAACACAGAGACATACAGGACAAACAACCATTCACACACACACTCACACCTAGGGAGAATTTAGAGAAACCAATTGACCTGACAGTCATGTTTTTGGACTGTGGGAGGAAGCCGGAGTACCCGGAGAGAACCCACGCATGCACAGGGAGAACATGCAAACTCCATGCAGAAAGACCCCGGCCGGGAATCGGACCCAGGACCTTCTTGCTGCAAGGCAACAGTGCTACCAACTGCGCCACTGTGCAGCCCGAAAGCCTCAATCACAAAACAAAAATGTTTGATCAAGTTAAATTTGCTGCTGTATCAATCACAATTTTCTCAAAGAAGAGGGTTTTACAGACAAGGGTTTTACCACGAGTAGATTTGTGGTTTCTTTGTATACTAAGAGGAAGTGAGTAAAGTATTATATGAAACTATGTAACCAAATTTGAGGCAATACTCCTCTTCCCACATACTCACATTATAAATAATGGTGTGACTTTTTGTGCGGCTGATTTGGATCTCATACATGTCGCTCTCTGATGCTCCCCTGTTTCTTGGCCAGCTCACTACAAGGCTTTGATTGTTGCTAAAATTACGAATGTTTGGTTTTGGTGGTAGAGAACCTGGTCCAACATAAAAAAAACACAACTCTTGAAAATTCTGCAGGAAAAATAAATAAATTCATAATAGGAAATCCAGAAAACCCAACTTACCAAAGTCCCCACAGCCCTCAGTATGAGGATGAGAAAATATAAGATACAAGCCAAGCAGGTGAGCGCAGAACAGTTCGATGTTTCCCATCCTCATGACTAAAACAACAAAGTGGGACTCTGGCCGCTGACTGCAAACACTAACGGGAAGTCTCTTGAGTCAAAGTCAAATGGTAGTTTGCCTGCAG
This sequence comes from Xiphophorus couchianus, assembly GCF_001444195.1. NCBI lineage: Eukaryota > Metazoa > Chordata > Actinopteri > Cyprinodontiformes > Poeciliidae > Xiphophorus > Xiphophorus couchianus. The sequence goes on from NC_040239.1 coordinate 9,282,606, forward strand.
TGAGTAGTGGAGCGTTGCGAAATGTTGCACAGGAACTCATGAGAGGTGCGTAGCTATTAAACGGATGCTTGAAATAAGGGGAAAGACACTGAAATAGATGTTAACCAAGATAGTTTTATATACACAGTGTTACATTACATACAGTCAGAAGCTTTCATACATACATCGTTGGCATGAATGTCATATTAGGCAAACCAAAAGCCTTCTGAAGATAATTTCTCTGGCCAGAGTAGAAAAAAACTACGCTGGTTTTACACAATGACAGGAAATTTCTTTGGAGGAGTGGAGGTGAGGTTTATGAACAAGTTAACACTGTGACAAGTAATGGGCATGGTGGTGAAAACATTGAACTGAGCTCTTTTGCTGCTAATTGTGCTAGTTATTACCTGTGCATACTTCAACTTCACCTCAATTCATCAATGTGTTAGAAATCTGGACACAGCTGGCTGTGTCAGCAGAACAGTTATTGTGTTTATATGTTTATAATTAGTTTCGAAATGGAGCATATTAACTAAGCTTCCCAACTTACAGTACAGACCAAACGTTTGGACACACCTTCTCATTGAATTCAATGAGAAAGTGTGTCCAAACTTTTGGTCTGTACTGTATAGACCATACTTAAGAGTTCACCACTTAACCTGAACTAATTTCACTAAAGAGGTGTGATTAAATATCCAGCCAGAAAAAAATATTTAGGTTCTCTTGGTGATTTTTGTTTGTACCTGGATGCTGTGTTTTTTTCGAATTCTGTCAGAAAAACAATGGGAGGATCCCCTCTGCACATAAAATGCAGTTAAAGTTGTGCAAAAAAAAGTTGTGTATCTCAGTAAACCAGTCACAGACATAGTTTTGATAACATCTACGTGTAAACATTTCCCTTTGAGACAAACTGAGAGAAATACATGAACTTGTATTTGTCAAAGTAGTGACAAATCTCACTAAATTTTCCACTTACAACTAGAACTTGATCAAATTGAACTGAATTTATGCAGCAATTTTCTATTCATACCAACTATTACTATACACTACAGCCTCATTTACCCAATCATTCTCACAAACACACATACATTCCCACATTGTAGGTGTGCCTGACGTTAAGTGCAGCTCAGGTGAAATGTCATTTGCAAATATGAACTGTGAGACAAATCAAATTGATAATAAGAACATATTTGATCCCTTGTGTGTAAAAACTCAAAATTGTTCAGCTAGTGATTGTTTTTTAAAAATCACTGAAGATGTATTATGTTCGACATAATACAGCTTGTGAGGAATAGTAATTCCTCACTATTTTCAAAATATGAAAATAGTGAGGAATTAACCTGAATAAAAGACAAAAAAAAGGAAAATTAAATCGGAGCTGCAAAATGAACAGTTGATATCAAAATGGCATTCATGCCGCGGATGAGGGTGTGTAAACTTCTAACTCCAGAGAATGCACAATGAGACATTGAAAAACAAAACATTATTAATATTGGGAGTGCGTGAAGCGATCTATGTCAAATAAATTATAAGAAAACAATTATCTTTACATCAATTACAGCATCAGCAATATTTTTGGCACTTCAGAGAGATTAAAAAATTAGGAATATACGATCCTTTTTCAACACAGTGAGCATAGGTAGCCTATTCATAAGAATAAACATTAAATATATATGTATATATATACATAAAAAAATGTCAGCATATTTGTATCCTTTGCAGATGCTTACAACAACTTATGTTGTAAATGTACAACTTAAACAAAGATGGCACTGCAGAACTGCCAAACAGAAAATTACACAGTCTGGGGCAGAGCTTCATTGACTTTATAACAATTGTTTACTTTAAGTGCTTTTGGAGAAATGTATCAATTCTTCTGTTTAAACTGTTTGAGTTAAATGTACCTCTGTCTTCAAATTAGTGCAAGAAATAATAAGATAGAATGTAAGAAAAAAAAATAAACTGAAATTTTTTTTTTTTCAAAATGAAAAAGGCACAATGGTTTGATCACCAAGGAGGCACACCGAATTACATAAAGGCACATAACAGTCAGAATGCCTAAATATTCTGATTTTTAAATGAACATGAGTCCATTTTAAATAGATACATCACAATGAAGACACAGATAAATTATCCTTTTCTTCCAGATACTGATCTGGCAGCTTGCTTTGCTTCTTCCTGGATTCTCAGAGGTAAACAATATTTTCCTCGACTTCCTCCTCTCCGTTCTGTCCTTCGAGGGAGAGATAAGCCTGGGGTGGGAGCAGCGGGGTAAGAGAGGGAGAGGAGGAGTTGTGCTCCTTAATGGGTCCGTGACCTGTGATCCCTGACCTCCAGGAACCTGAAGTTTGTGTTTCCTCCAGCTGGGTGAAATCTGCTGCAAGGAGAAAAACGAGTCAACAATTCTGGGATCTGCAAGTAGAGGAGATAAATCAAGTTCATGTTTTAAAAGCAGAAATATGTCCTACTGTTGCCGCATCTCTGCTGCTGTGAAGGCACTCTGCTGCTGAAGGTATGGAGGCAATCAGCGGACGGTCGGGAGCAGCTGTGGTTGTTGCCGTACAGAGGCTGCTTGCCGTGCGTTTGGCTCAGCAGCGTGTTGAGGCTGTTGTAGAGGCTGGCGCTAACGCTGCGGTCGGCTGAGCTGAGCGGCGGCCCGTCCGGATTATTCTTCTTCTGCGTGGAGAGGGTGTGCTGGTGGTTGTAGATGGGTGGCTGGTGGAGGTGGTTCTGTTGCAGGGAGCTGAAGAAACCCGACTCGTTTTTGAACAGTGAGTAGTTCCCATCAAAGCTGCCTGTGCGGCTGTGTGTGGGAACCTGGAGCGATAACACAAAAAAAAAAAGAGTAGAGGTCAAGCAAACCACCCTGTTTAACTTTTATACATTTTTTATTCCGTTACCGTTAATTTTTCTGCTCACTTCTACAGCAGATGTCAGCAGCTTTCCCTGATTAAAATTTTACTTTAGCTTTCTTGAGATGCAAAAAATATTATATGGTAATCATGAAATAGAAATGTTTGTTTTTCTATTGTTATAGCAAACTATTTGATTCTGGAGAAATGCTTTCATCATCTTAACATTTCCAAAAGTTATTTTCAAAAGATATAATCTGGACTTGCACAATAAATGGAGTTCTGATTTTCAATGTGTGCAACAGCAAGACTGCAAAGGGCTGCTTGGAAACATAATTTAGTAGGATATTAAACTTTAAATGGAACATATGCGAGTTCTGCAAACTATTAACACTGTACAGACTGATGGATATTCAGAGTATCTAAATATCTTAAAAAGTGGTGGAGTTGTTATGAATTAGGAAAATGTGGGATACCTTGAATAGATATCTTCATCACAATATTTAAAAATAGTTTCATACATAGAGCTGCTCAACAAGACTGTAATGAAGTTTCTTCATACCCTAAGTGATTGTGACTTGTTTTAATACATGTAATGTAGTAAAATTGTAATAAAACTACACAATTAAAGAGTTCATTGCAGTAACAGTGAACAATAATCCATAAACAATTATGCATTAATTATGTAGATTACAGATAGCACTTAAATATAATGAGATGGTATATATGTACATGTAACAACCTAAATCTCTGAAGGGGCAAACAAGGAGTATCTGGTTCAAAACATGAAAATAGTGAGAAATTAACCTGAATAAAAGACAAAAAAAAGGAACATTAAATCGGATGTAAAAATAAATAAAATCATTTCCCATTGCCTTAGATCTCGTTTTCACTCAAGAAAACCACATGAAAAAATGTTTATAGTGCGAACAGCCATTTTTTGTACTTCGACATTTTCTGCCTCGATGTATTTCCTCCTCCTCTCTCTGATCTGCTTGCCTTGTATCCATCTAGTGGTATTGTGACGGGCAGGCTGCTCTGGCGGCTGTGTCTCCAGCTCTGCAGCAGCCTCTGCTGGGCTTCGATCCTCTCCTTCTCCCTCTCTACACTCCTCTGGCCCTCCCTCAGCCTGTCCAGGTTTTGCTGATACTCCTGCAGCTGGGCGTCGAGCTCCTCTCGCTCGCAGCGGAGCCGCTCGGACTCAGACAGACACTGCTGCTCTCGCTGCTCCAACACGTTCTCCTGGTCAGTCTGTAAGCAAACAGGCAAATATGTGTTTATCTATGCTTCAGTACATTCTATCTTTTTAACTTTAGTAGATTTTATCATATTGCAACCATAAAAATTCATGTATGTTCGATGAGACCAACACAAATTGGTCTGTGCCTTTAGGATGGAAAATGATACAAGGTTTTCAAAAAGTCTTCTTTTTATTTTTAGGGAACTGAATGCTTTGCACAATATTAAGACTTACATTTAGAAGATTTGTTTTGAAAACTATATATCCTTTTCCTTTCCCTTCCCCCAAGAACATGTAGTGGTTATAATGTTAAAAAATTCAAAGGGGGAGGAATACTTTCACATTACAGATTGAAGATGAGAACACAAAAATTTTACTACAGGAATGATAAGAGTATTTAGGTTCTATTTTAACTGCTGTGAATGAAAAAGTAGACAGAAATGAGTCTTACCTGCTGTTTCTCTCTGGCCACACATTCTTTTTCCCAGCGATGCTGCTCTTGTTTCAGTTTAACTTGGAGCTTCTGCACCTCATCCACATCTTCTTTCTTCCTCTCCAAACTCTTCTTTTCCTCTTTCATCTTGTCAGTGCTCCTCTGCTTCTCCTGTTCCTGGAGGGATAAAAAGCAAATCAGCATCTTAGTGCTGTTTTGAACCTCACGTGCCACAAGCTCATTGACTGGCTGGCAGATAAATTACAGATAAATATTTATATGAACAAACCAAGTTGGTTTGGAGAGAGGTGATGCTGCGAAGCTGAGGTCTTTCTCCCTCTTGAAGAAGAAGTTTCTGGACTTCATAGAAGCTGTCCTGGAGGGTCACAGCTGCCTGAAAACATGAGACTCTGTTTCAAACTGTAACATAACCACCATGTTCTGAAGGTCATCAGAGTTTTTCCTCATCGGAATACAAACTAGTGAAAAAATATATAAAAAAATATATATACTGCCACCATTTCCTAACCTAACTACTATAATGAACATAAAAAAATATTTCTAAAAGATATGTTTTAAGGAATTAGGCTAGCATATAGTAAAGATTAATAATGCATTCATTCCCTTGTCCTGTATATTACCATAATTTTCTCAAGGTTCATTTCATGTCATTTTTATTTATTTCATTCACTCAATAATAAATATAAATAGTTCATGTAACAACTGAAAGTAATCGTGAATGAAAAAGAGCAGAAAGAAGCATAAACTTATATCTGCCCTCTATTCAGATGAAAAGAAAATTAGCTATTCAGCTTTTACAGACATATTTCAAAAACAGAAAAAATACATACAAAAAATAAGCAAAAAATACAAATCAAAACATCAGTTTAATCAGTTGATCATAATGATTTTATTTTTTTTTTAAATGCAGAAATATATTTGCATTGTTCTCCCTACCTGCAGACTGTAGAGAAGCTGAGTCAGGCTCTGGACGCTCTCTGCCACCTAAATACAGTGCATTGATATATAATAATAACAACTTCTACTTGTTAATCTGTGAAAACTACTGATGGGGAAAAGTAAGGAGCTCAAACCTTTAAAAGTGTTCCTTTTGAGTCTCCTTTCCTTAGCTCGACTGCTGAGCTCCACGACGCGCTCTCCATGCCCGCTAACTCGCTGTCAGACCCCAGAGAGTTGGAGCTGATACTGAGCGTGCTCAGATAATCCGCTGCATGCATATAGAAATCAGAACTGTCCATTAAGATTTCTGGAATTTATTTTTAAAGTATATTAAATGCTGAACTGTAGGGTTATCCTGTGACTCACGTTCAGAGGGAGACTCCTGAATGCTGCTGCCGTGGCTGTTGTAGCTGCAGCACTCTGGGGCTTGGAGAGGAGAGTTCTGGCTGTGGACCGGGACGCCATCACGGGTCTGGAGAATGTTGATCAGGTTTTCAGCTGGAAAACAAACTTTAGTAAATATTGATGATTGTTCTGCAATGCAGAAAAATATGCACTTCTCATGGACATTTTAATCACCCACATAAACAGAACTTGTGCTCTTCCTAACAATTAAAGCGAGAGATCGTTTTTTTTTATGTGTGTGTCTCTCCTGAGCTACAAAGTGTAGTATCTACCATAGGTGTGTTTGAGCTCAGATTTATGGATTTTTTTTTCTTTTTTTAAAATAAATAAGTTAATTAGAAAATAATTGATTTAAAAAAAAATCAAGAAATATTTTAAACAGCTGTTGCCTGTTCTTTACTGTTTTCCTTTCATAACCTATAAGTCAAATTGTGAGAAAAACAGGAAAAGACACAAAACAGTGATTTAAAATATTCATTTGCCAGGATGACATTTAAATGATATGTCACTAATACACAGAAATTATGACAACAAAGTCAGGGTTATTTTGGAAGATTGAACTGACATGATGAAAATAGTTAATCTTTTTTTAAAAACTGATAAAGGAAAAATGATATGATCTTATGGTAGAAGCCATAGCATTTGGAATGATGGTTTTAGAAAAACTTTCTGGGAGGAATTTCTCATTTTGATGCCCAGTTTCAAACTGGGATCAAAGTGTTTTCAATTCAGATCATAGTGTTTGAGTTTGTGACTCAGCTTAAACTCAACTTCTGCTACTTATTGGTCTACTGTATGTGATTTTGTCCACTGCAACCCACAGCAAGCAGTTCAACCACAAACAGAGCAGCTAGTTTTTAAAAAGAACATGTTTTTGTGTGCAAAGCAGGCAACTATATTACAGACCGCACACAAAAGTTAAAATAGAGAAAAAAATCTCTTGTTTCCATCACTGCACAACTATAAATTATGATCGTAAAGCCGTTATTTATAAGAAAAAAAACCTTAAAAACATTGCGTCATGGAAATGTTGACACATTCAGAAATCTGTAACTTTAAAAATATGTTGTGCAGCCATGTTAAAGAAGGTCTCTTTGTAATAAATGCTTAAATCTTGATCAAATTCTGTTTAGTTTTATTCTTCACTGCAACATATTTTACACCCGTCGTGAAATCTCTTGATTACAGCCATACAACAGATCCTGACCCTAACCTTCTCTCAGTGCAGCTGTGAGCAGCGATGATGCTTGACGCGGCGCCTCAATGTCGAAGTACTGTGCAGGTCCCACCAGCAGATGGCGATGTGGGACAGACTCTGGTGACCGGAGAGTTAATTCTGTAATATCAGCGTACAGCTGCAACTTTTCCTCCAAGTTGTGGCAGATTTGCTGGTCCTGACCAAGCAACGTTTCTGCACAAACACAGAGAACAAGATTAGCTGTTTATGATTTTTTTTTTTTTTTTAAAGAAAGATTTAAAACGTATAGGTGTATTTTTAACTTTTTTTTTTACCCTGGAACTTGCTAATCTTTTGAACTCTGACTTCTGCAGCTTGTCTGGCTTCCTCTGTCTCTGCAGTTCGCTCCTCCTCCTCTTCTTCCTCTGGACAACTGCCGTGTGGATTAGCAAGTTGTGAGTAACCCAAGCTTTATCACCCATTAACTTGACACACACGCTGACTTTAACTCAGACAAACACCCTGCTGACGTGCACACCCCCACACCTCTCCACAGCTTGTCTAATGTGTCTCATCCAGGCATTCCTCTCTTCTTTTGTGGTGGTGTGAACTTCATACATCTCTGGCCCCACGGAGGATGCAGAGATAAGGAACATTCCTCGCTCCTCATTGGCTACCTCTCTAACAATGAGCTTCTGCAGAGGAATAACTGGAGGCTTCTGGTCCTGAGGGAGAGCCCAGAAAGGCAAGGTTACAGATGGAAAACTTGAGTATAGGTGTATCCAATTTCAAAGCATTGTTTGGGTTGATGCCCTTACCACAGATGCAAATATGAAGCGCTGGTCTTTCTCTTGCAGAAAAACCAGGACATCCGTGAGCAAAAGAGCTAAAGTGTCTGGGAACCAAAGAGATATGTTTATATGAGCGATTCAGAAAGTATTTTAAAAAATCTAATTTAGCAGAAGAGATGATGATCTGCACACCTTTTAGACGCCCCGTGGCAGTCTTCCAGTAGAGCAGCCCTTTGTGCTGCAGAGCTCTGTGCTTGGTGTGCATGTCCTGCTTGCGAAACACCTTGCCGTTCTTGAGCTTGGCGAAGCTCTTGGTTTCCAGCCTGGCGAGTACTTCCTGCAGCTCCTGAGATCGCTCATACTTACCGACCATCACATCCACGGCTGTGATGATGTCACGGATCTGAGCCAGGGCATCTGACAAGTTGGAGTGTTCCTGGCTTCCATCTGGGGGTGGAAGCAGTGGCAGCAAAATTAATAAATAACTTCATAATGCAATGCAGCTTTGCTGTGATGCGGTGAAATAAGCCCTGATCGAATTACTAAAACAAGAATGCCTTCTGTGATCTTATCTTGCATGGAAAAGTTCATAAAACAGCAATTTCTTGAAGTGACCATAAATATGTAGTATAATGAATGTATTTTTGCTGTGTTGCTGCCAATTAACATAGTGCCTTACAAATGTATTTATACTTCTTGAGCTATTCAAATTTTTCTACACTACAACCTGAAACTTTAAAATATCTTTTTGCCAGAAGTGAACAAAGTAGGGCATAAATGTAAAAAAATATTTTAAAGTATTTTTACTTTTTTTTTTTTTTTTACTAATGAGTCTGAAAAGTGTGGTGTACAGCTAAATTATCCTTTCTATATTCTGAAGTTCCTAAATTTAACCTAATCTAATTAAATTTAGTTTCTACATGAATCCAGCTGTTCTGTTAAGGCCTCAGAGGTTTGTTAGAGAGCATTAGTGAAGAAATAGCATCAGAAAAACCGAGGAACACAGCAAACACGCAAATGTAATGTTGTAGAGCAGGATCACGTAGAGCTAGGCTAGAAATATCACAAGGTTTAAATATCTTACTGTATTTTAAATATGGAAATAGTATGGTACTGCAAGATATGGTTCCACACCTAATGCTGGCAGCACAAAGGGCATTGGTAAATCTGGAGGAGTTACAGAGATCTAAAGCTACAGAGAGGGAGAATCTGCTGACTGGACATAGCTAATTAGTTACGGACTTCGCAAGTCTGGACTTTATGACAGCATGGGAAGACTAAAATCTAATGTGGACAAATACTGTCCATTTAGTGTTAGCATAGTGTTTTCTGCAAAGTTAGAACAATAGACATACCATAAAAGACTTGTGTAATTGCAGTGGTAGGTAGTTTTACAATGTTTTTAGTCAAGAAGGCAAAATACATATTGAAGTTACAATCTTCAGAAAAAAAAGGTTTTCTTGTATGCACTATTTTGTGTTTGGCAATCATATAAAATCCTAACAAATACATACAAGTTTTTGATTTTAATAGGACAAAAGTATGAATCATTTTACAAGGTACTGTATAAAAAAAAAAAAGATTTAACATGGATGAATTTTAAATCTTTTAAGATACATTACCCTGAGTGTACTGCAGTATCTTCTCTAGCAGAACTGGATACTTTGTGACGCGCTGCGTGACCAACAGAATGAATTCTGGCACTTCTCTTCGTCTGACCAGAGAGTTATTACTCTGTTGCTGTCAGGTGAGAAGGAATGTGAGTGTAAAACATCTTCAGCTAAGCAAAGGTGTTTTGAAGGTGGGAGGGAAACTTACTCTGACAAAGTTTTGAAACTTTTTGTTCTGCTGCTGGAGCTCTTTGAAGACATTGACAGCCTCCATGTGGTGACTGCAAAACTCTCCGTACACCTGCTTCATCATCTCAGCATTTTCATCAGAGAACTGAAGGAGATGACGATGATGAAGATGACCACTAACATCGATCTCTGATTATCACTGACTGCCAACCTGCCACCACCAACCTGCTGAAGCAGTACGTCTCCAATTCGATGGATGAGGTAATTTCGGGAGTTGTCCGTTTGTGTTGCAGCCTGGCGGCATTCCTGCAGCGCTCTGAAGAGGTTTCTGTGGAAAAGCAGGAGAGGATCCAAGCAGGGGAAGATCCGGGCCACGCAGTCCGAGTCGAGCTGCAGCTCCTCCAGCATACCTCTCCTGAACACCTCCGACATGACTGTCAGAGTTTGAATATGGTGCAGCTCTGTCTGCATCAGCTCTGCACAGAGCAAGAGAACACCGAGAGTCAAACGTCTAATGGTTTACACACACAGATGACTCATTTATTTGGGAAGTTTCCTCATAGTTTTAGCCAACAGTTAATACATAAGTTAATGCAACATTTTGAAACAGAATGAATAAAACTGTCAGGACAGGTTCAACAGAAAAGCCTTTCTTTGGATATCTACGATAAGATGGTGTTCAGCAACTGGGGGGCTGGTTTTAGGCTCTTTCCAATGGAACATAATTACATAACAGTTTGGTCACAACTATTCAAAAATAGCTGTGTGAAACTGGGAAACTTTATCATGTGCTTTTGTTTTTGTAGCATTTCTGTGGGAATGCTTGGTCTTTTGGATGCCCACATTTCTAGATTTCAATAGATATGTGACAAATAATACACATATGATAATATCCTGACACAAAATGGCAATTAAAATCAAATCACAGACTAAAGGCTCATAGCCAACTTAATGGAATTGTATTCTGTTTCCTTCAATTTAATATTTAAGACATTTATAAGGCACTAATTTACAATAAATGTCATCTTAAGCCACATTATAGGTCAAACAGGTCACATTCATAATTAAAATCCAATTCGGTCCAAATTATTCAATTATAATCAGCTCAATTCATAATATAATTCAGTCAAAGTCATCCAGTTACATAAACTCAAATAGAATAGTATTATTTAGGGTAATGACAGTTGGTAAAAAGTGTGAAGAAGCGCAGTCCATTGCATTGAGTCATTAATATCGCAGCAATCATTGACTATATCCAGGAGACATAATAAAACATATGAGAAAGAAAAAGAAAGGCTCCAAGCTGAGGACAGTAATAGCTCCATCAACGGCTCTGCAAGTGGCAGAGCAAAACACAGAAGCTTAAAGTATTTTCTAGGTCACAGAAAAACAGAACATATTGAGTTCCTAGCAGTCATAGATTTGCCAATTAATCTGTCCAGGAAAGAGACACAGCTCCAAACAGAAATACTGAGCCATGATTACTTGATATGAGAGAAAAGAAATCAAAGAGAGTACACAACACTAAAGGCAGCAATAGGTCCACAAATGGCTCCAACCAGGAAAGAAAAACAGTGAAACACAGAAGTACTTAGCCAAGAATGCGGTTTACAAAACAGAGCGTTGCAAAGAAACCAGGAGTCATTTTAAATGTTTCTTTTTGTATACTTTGAAAGCCTCCTTGTTTGTGCAGTACAGCTGCACAACTATGTCCTGCAAGAAACAACCAAAGACAGAAAGACCTCACCATAAATAACATCTTGTCGTTTGATGGTGCGTCTGTCGTGTTGGCTACAAAAGACTGGAGAGACGGCGAGACTCCACGACTCTGCCTCGAGCCCCAGCAAGTCAGCTGACAGGTCACTCAGCAGAGGAGCATCAACAGTATCTGTATATACAGCATTAAGACAAAGAGTCACTTTTAATTGATGTTTGCCCAAAATCCTGCTGCTCTCTGTCACTCACCCTTTGTGCTGATAGGTAGGTCGGTGAAATGGGGAGTTGTTGTGACAGGTATTCCTTCTTCAGGAGGAGAGCTGTTAGTGCAAGCTGTCATGTTGCATTCACTGTCCACCCCTGCTGTTTCACTCCAGCCTCTAATAATAATAATAATAATAATAATAATAATAATAATATAATTGACAATAGTAATAATAGTAGTAATATTAAAATAATTGCGTGATTGCATAGGTAAATGAGTACTTCAGGATATAATTTACTGCTGCCCTACCTGCTGTCTATAGAGATTGATTGGCTTTTGGAGAAAGAAGCGACTGTCTCCCTTTTCTCTTTGGTCATTGTTGGAGCTGAAGATGATGGGGAAGAGCAGGCAGAGGAAGAGAAAAGAGAAGCTGGAGAACTTTCCTTAGCAAAACCTGGAAGATAAACAGGAACATGAACCAGACTCAGTGTGGAGTTGGAGTTAGCAAGTTATTTGTATCTGGATTTCAGATTAAAAGTGGTTTTAAACTGTTGATGTTTTAGTAATACAGTTTCTGTGGTTTAAAGTATTTTAAATGACATGCCAAATAATGACTAGAGTTTTTTCTGCTCCATTGCCTCTGCCACAAGATGTTGCTAAGAACTGCCAGCCAGCTAGCTAAAAGTAAGTCCCCTCCTACATTTAGGTTCTTACAAGAAAGACAAAGTTGGCTGGTCATTCTCATTGTTGCTGATCTATTCACATAATATCCTTCTCATCAGATTAGCCACCACCGTTGGCATCAAAACAAAACTGAACATGTGTCTTTTGTTTAACTCAATTTAATCAAAATTTAAGTCCAGCTCCTTTTTAGTCACATCTTGTCTTTGGGTCCAACTTCTTTGTGTTTTACCTTTTTACCCTTGTTCACACCTTCTGTAAATACAGTGTATTTTTAACCTCCCAACTCCCTTTGCAATTTCTACAGTTTTTTTTAAACTTAAAAGTAACAGAGGTCCTTGTTGGCACAAAATGCAGAGTAATGAAACATAGGAGTTATCTAGTTAAAATTGACAACACACCAGTTCTTCGTCCCCTCAGGTTAAAGAACTAACTATTCTCGACTGAACTCGGGTTCTTTCAGGCACACATTATGAAGATAATATCTTCAACATATTTCTTTCTGCTAAGCATTAATAGCCTTCACTCATCTGTTGCTCCAAGCAACACTGTGTAATCACTTGATCTAGATATCATGTTTCTTGTCACTGTGTGGCTATCATGAGGGCCAGAGCTTCCAGCCACTTTGCCCTCTGGAATTCCCTTCTACTGCAACTCCAAGAGCAAAAGAGACTGGACTTCTAAAAACATTATCTGAGCAGAAGCAGACACACTGTAGAGTTAAATCACACAAACCCTCGTGTGCTGTTTTAGGATGATCAAATCATAGTTGTCTTGATAGTTCCTCTGATTACTCAAAGATTTCTGACAGTGACCTGTAAATAGTCTAATATTTTGTGGGATCATTCCAGTAGAAGCATCTGGTTTTTACTATTCTCCTCCAGAGCTGCCGACAGGAAGTTAGCTCTTTCCCACTTTCATTCTCATGTTAAAACAAAGCAGTTCAACTCACTCTGATGATAATTTGTCTTCTTGATTTAAAAATATGTACAGTACTTTTCAACTTTTGACTTTTCTCTGGTTTTAGGTTGTTATACTTCTGAAAAATAATCTAAAAGGTGGACATAAACAAAATATGTTGCACAGTAAGTGCCTGAAAATGTCAACTAACGTTAGTAGTTGTGCTTTAATGTTTTAACTTGAATTTATGCGCCACAAAGAAAATAGCAAAAACTGTTACTGATTGCAGTACTATCATAGTAACAACTGTGGATTTTCTGTTCTAACTGAAAGAAGCAAGATGATGTTAGATATGTTTATTTTAAATCTTTGCTGTACTTCTCAGGGTTATCATACCAGCCTAGTTTCAAAGACTTGTGAAATAATTCTATATATCCTTTCAAAAGCTTTTAATTTTTGAAGAACTGCAGTAGATGACATTAAAAATTTATTGGATTTCATTTTCTTAACTGATAATTTTGTATTAATTACTTCAGATCATGAGCAACCTTAATTTCCCAATAGTGCAAAAAAAAAAAGGTGAGCGCAAAAACACACATAAAGACAATCCAGGCTTCACCCCCAACTGAGGTGGATTGAAGTTTAACTGGACAGACTGGGGGATGAAGGGCAGAGGTTTACTGAACTGTGAGATGAGGGAGGACAGGTGAAAACTAAATAAATACAAACTAAAGAAGGACTTTTGATCCTGAGTTACTTGGGTGGGGGCGGGGATACTCACTCTGTGGGAGAGACATAGTCTTGCTTTTCATTAGTACTAGATTCCTCTCCTGCAGTTTCTGGGGAACAAAGATAATTATATTAACACGAGCAGCCGTAAAAGAAGTGATTTTGTTCATAAAATGCACACACAGTGAATATTTACATAAGAACAAGGTGACTGTAAGAAAAACACAACACATCTATTTTTTTAAGAGTGTCACGTCTATGTTTGTGCAATTCATGGGGTTAAAAGGTCATTTGTGTTTGCCGAGGCTCAATAGTGTTTAATGTGATAAGTTCCCAACTCTGTTGTGAGAAACCTATTGTGTATACGTTGTATAAGTGAAAAACACATAATCTAACAACTAATGCTTTTTGTGTGTCGAAAAGGACAAACCTCTTTAAAAGGTACTGAAAAACATATTGTATTAATTTTGAAAAAATCTGTTGTTTTATCTTTTTAAAGCCTGATATAACATACAAGTTTTATTTTCCAAGTTTAACTCTTCACACACAAAAGGCAAACACAATCTAGCTTTACAGTACAATTCAAGTGTTAGGATAGTATCTCAAAGGGAAATACTGTATCTATTCAGAAGAAGAAAAATGTGTGATTCATGCTAATTTTATGAATAATTTAATTTAAAAACACAATCTGAGTGGTGAAACTATATAAATGTTTGCTTTTGATAATGAGCAGCCATGTTTAGGAAAAAAAGCAAACAAGGAGTCCTTTGACAACATTCCCATTGGACTGAGGGGAAACATTTTATTCCAAAACAAGAACTTAATTCTTCTGTAATTACGATGTGGTGGAACAACGCATGTGCTTACAATCACTATTGTGACATCACATTTTCAATTCACAGATAAAAGTGTTGAAAGTTTTCTTTTAAACTGGCTGTTATTTCTCACTCTTCAATCACTGATGGTAAATATGATGGACCAGCAAAATAGGCCTAAACCATATTACACCAGGGATAAGATGTTTTTTTTTTCTCCACTTGGTCTCATCTTTCCACTTTTGTTTAGCTACACACTTCCAGCCTGTTCCCTTCATTATAGCAAAATGTAGAAAGCCAGAATTATTGTTGATAAAGAACAGTGACCAGTTGTTCACCGTTTATCTGATGGAAAACTTATAAAGAATGAAAAAGAATCTAAACGCCAAAAAGGTCTGGTACCCCAAAAAAGTTGATTTTCCTGCCTCGTCATGTAAAAAGTAACTATTTTGAGTCCAAATAAGCTTCTTCTACTGTAATTACTGCTTTTGATTCAGTACACTTTGCATTGCTTGAATATACGCGATTGGTTATATCATTAATTTGAAAATGAACTTTTAAAAATTAATCAGAGAATCTAGAAGGGTTGAATTTGACTTTCTCTTTCTCTGGCGTCAAAACATGTCACAATGCAGAGGTTAATTTTTCATAGTGACACTTCAGAATAAGAAAGACAAGATCATTACACACTATTTAGGCCCTACCAGCTGTTTACGATTAATGTCAAGAAACAAGATTTTCTTTCCTACCATCAAAAAAATAAAAAGTTTGCTAATCCGTACTGGAACTCTACTGAACCTTGTGCTTTGGTCAGATGAAAGAAAGAGTGATCATTTTGACAGCAGAAACTCCAGATTGATCTCATATGAAACAAATTAATTCATCTGTGATCTGTATCTGTGGGTTTGTTTCACTTCTAAAGGATCTCAGTAAAACTCAGTTCCAATTGATCTAAATCTAAACTCACATAGTTTAGATTTATGTAGAAATTTTTCAAAATGCAGTCTACTCATAACTTCCAAGCTTATGTGAGTCTTTACTTTTTAGTTTTTGTTATTAATTTGATTATAACAAGGCATTATACAGTTTGTTCAGTCTCAATTTTGGTTTTGCTTTGAGGTCTAATTTATAGATCCTCTTTGTTTGTTTTGGTTTTTTTTCATTCTAAGGAATTCAATACATAAGAGAAACTATTCTGCAGATTGTTTCATAGAAGTAACCATTTTAAGGTGAGAATAAGCATAAGGAATTATTATCTAATCTCCTTCAATGCATCAAAGCACATGACACTAAACATGGTCTAACATGCATCAAAGTACAGGCTGCTGGTCGAGGTCTTTATACTCAAAGAATTTTGCGAGTTTATCATATTTTAGGATATGATTTTAAAAAAAGATATTTTTTACTAGTACTGGGTAATCAATTCTGATACATTAAAATAAAATAAAAATCATTAGTTGTTAAACTTGACATCAAAATGAATAATGAGCGATTACCTTTCCACAGGCTGCAACAGATTCCCGACAGGTTTTATGGACATTCAGAGAGCAGTCTACAAATTAAGGCAGAGGAAATCCCGGTTAATTTCATAAATTGACTGACAACAAAATGAAGTATCACATGTATGGATTCTGTTTCCAGTGATGTTGGTATTCTTCTGTCATGAAACATACTTAGAGTCACCATGGAAAACATCATGGCAGCACGTGCAAAGTAATTTAAACAGTCTTCAAACACTCCAACCACTACAGGACATTATCCAACACCAGTTCTGACATTAAACACTCACTGGCGCACTGCAACGACTCTTTCCCAGAAACAGGCTTATCACAGGCCACACAGAGAGTAGGAGCAGACGGAGACACGGGAACGAACTGGTGCCCATTAGACGCTCCCAGCTTCTCTTTTCCCTCCTTCGTCTCTTTCCCTTTTACCTGAAACAAAAGAGGTCATAAATACTGGGATTTTACTCCTTTGGCTGACATGTACTGTACTTAAAGCCACATTTTTATGTAAACCACCAAAGATGTAGCACATAGCAGCCCTCAGTTTGGTGCAAGACACCTGCTGGAGTGAGGCTAGCTGAGATAAAGAGGCACATGAGTGGGTTTTTCTGTTTACTTTGCTAAGGTCTACGGGGACAGCTGATGTTAGAGTGCTTTATCCTCGGGGGGCATTAGAGGGATTTCTCTCTGTATGTGTGTGATGGGGCCATATTTATTTTCTTCCCAGACTTTGCAAGGAAGTCCGAGAGCGTGTGTTTGTTTTTTTTGCTGTCCCAGTGTATTGTGTGAGGAAAACATGCCTTCAAGCACATGCAAACATGTGTTCACGGGATTACAGCAGGACGTGTTTTTAGTTCTTCAGGCTTTTTTTTGAGAAAAAGAAGTAGGGGCTGGAAGGGGGGGGGGGGGGGGGGGGGGGGGGTTCTACATGTTATGTAAGGGAATATTTTTCACTATGTCCTCTGCAAAGTCCTGAAGAGAGGAAACTTCTCCCTTTCCAAATAAAGGCACAACTATCAGACAATGGGCCCCCCAGTGCAGGAATTCTGACCGGGCTTTTCTGAGGGCTGTTAAAAGTTTTAGTGCACTACTTCCAGAGGCCTTTCAGCTCTGACTTTTTAATTAGAAAGGTCAACTGCAGGGTTTCTCAGTCACATTTTAAACACATGCCAGCAAAATCTCATCCAGTAGGAATTTTATTTTCCCTTTGGAACAAAGTCCCTCAGCGCCGACTCACCTTGGTTTTACTTCGGGTACTGGACATCCTGCTCTTTAGGAAGCTGAAGGTCCGGCTCACTTTGTACTTCTCCGACTCAACCTTAGATGGGATTATGTATTTATCCCACTCTTCATCCTCAATCCTGTATGATATGATATATGCAAAGGGAACTCACTCTCACATGGTTTCAGAATTACCTCTGCACTGAAATCTAACATGCATCTCTTTTGCTATGAAATGAGCAATTATTTTAGTACTTTAACAGACTGGAAAAGGTTGACTAATCAGGAAAAATAGTGTCATGCTGAAATGAAAGAATGTCCAGACAGTCTTCCAGGACCCCTGGTCTACAGATTATTACTCTTAATAACATGCTTGGCATGCTTGGAAGTCACTATGGACTCTAGTGGTTGCTATTTATAGATCCACCTTGGCAAACTAAAGTTATTAATTTCTCATCTAATTTACAGCAACTAATATTAGTTACCACAGGCCTCCTAGGTTAAAAGAAACAATGACAGAAAGATAGGAAAGAAACATGCAATGAGAAGCTACCTTTCCCTATATATTAGACTAAACTACTGCGCATTCCTGCATAGCCAAATACAAATACAAATGCAAAAGAATAAAAATCTGTGTGTTTAAAAGATGGGCTGGAGATTGGTGCTACAGCTGGGACAGAATGAGATATACCACACGTGCATGTCTGTGAGCCCATTTTTTTAAGGAGACATACTCTTTGAGGAACTCTGTAAGCGTGAGATGTTGGAGTGATGTCGTGCTCTCCTCCTCTGCTGACTGGGCCCGCTTACGGAAACCCAGAATCCTGTGTGGATATAAAACACCTCAGAAAGGCTTCATATCTTCTTAGATCTTAGGTAGAAAACTGAACATGGAAAATTAATCTTGTTGGTGGTATCTGGGATTAAGGTTTAAAGAAACTATGTCACGGACATTTGTTACTAAAGGGTTTAAATAGAATTTTAGTGGAACCAAATTACAACCAGAAAAGCACTGACAGAACATACAGTCATTATAAAAAGGAATGTACAGCAGTTCAAGTGTTTTTCAGATCAGCCCACATAGAAACAATCTGATCTTTGCTAGTTTTTAAGACTAATCCAGTGTGCAAAAACACACAACTGATTCCAGCTTTTCATTATTAACTGAATAAACTTTTAATGGAGTATCTGTACTTAAAAAATTAGGTACATCCCATGATTATGCAGCATGTAGAACCACGTTTAGTAGCAGTAATTAGAAATGGTTGTTTTCTATATGACTACATACTTTTAAGTTGTTGTATAGGAATTTTGGCACACTATTCTTTACAGAACATCTTTGTGCTTTGCTTTTAGCTGTACAGCATAAATCTGCCTTCTTTCACATCAAACACTTCTCAAAACTTTGTTCTTCTCCACCTGATCTTGTAGCTGAAACGCTTTTCCGTTCAGGATAAATGCAAATGTGCCTTCTTTGAACCAGTCATTAAAGTTCTGGAAAGGCTCTGACATGTCCAAAATCAGGGGTTTTCCGGTTCATGCCAACACTTCTCCCCCACTGTCAGTCAATTTCATGTAAGTTACAACATTTATGTTCTTGGCTAGGCTTCACCTACTGGACAGATCCTACCACTAATTCTAGAATACTTTGAATACTCCATGAAATAAAATGGTGGCGTGACTGAAAAACATGCCCAGACCAGCATCCCTATGTAACCATGCCTGGTATGAGGTGTTTTTGATGAAATCCTGTGTTTGGTTTTTGCCAAACAAGATTCTGTTCGCTTTGGCTGAACATCTCTACTTTGGCATCACTGTTTGAAAGAATATATTTCTAGCAGTCTTGTGATTCATGGTATTTTGCAGATAATTATGGTCACACTGATGATTATCAGTTAATAGGTAATGGAAATGTGTATTTTCTTTTTTTCAAATTAAGCTCTTCTATTTTGTCTTTGTCTTCGTTTAATTAACAGTCACACTGCAGAATGTGTTCTTTGTTTTTGTACACTTACAGGTCAGCTTTTTATAAATTTATAACCAAATCATTTTTACTACGCCCTGATACGTCCAGCTGTAAAATTAAGAGGGTGTGTTTTCATTCCACCACTATTGTATCTCTTGTTTATATTAAAGATCAATCGTTTCTGCTAGACATTAAAAATTAATTAGTATATCCATTTAAGTGTATATGTATCCAATATAATTTTCTAATTGTCTGATACGTAGGTGTGTAGCGAGTTTTCTTCATGCAAGATCCTATAACATTAAAACATCACAATATTTCCTATTGAAGTGACTGCAATTTCAAACCCTAGCCAGTTGTGGTCATGGTGGCTTTGCCTGATCTTTGAAGTTTATTTTAAAGTAACATTAAAATTCTGTCCTCAGTACAACTCAATATTGTCTCGTCTTGAGAGTTTTATGTATCGTTATATCCCTACTATTATAATGCCCTGATGTTTCCTATGTTAAAGCTGTATATTTTTGTTTAGCAAATAATGACGTCAGTAAGATGAAGATGAACAATGGCATATGAATGAAATATGTTACATGAATGGAAAGAATTTAAAGCAAATGTTACTTCAGAACAGCTGTTTAAATCACCACCCAACATAAACACTACAGTGTGCGCACACAATAAATTCAGTACCACTGATGTGGTACTGATGTTTCCTGATGTTTCTTGACATCCAAGAAGGCCGAGGGTTTTGCTGTTTACTCTGGGTTATTTTGAGGTTGCAACCAGAGAATACTCTCAGACCAAGCCTGGCTACAGGAAGCATGTCATATCCTGCACACTAAGACCCTGGGTAGTCCAAAACCAGAGAGATACAAACACAAAACCTCCCACACATGTGTACACATGCGGGCTCCATCTAAGCCAATCACTATCTGCTGTTCACTGCTGATGACTAAAAAAAGGGACGTAGGTCTGAATGAGAATACACGCAGTTCAGCAGACCTGATGGTCAGGAAGCGACGTGCTGGTTTACCTCTTTTCTCTCGTCGTTTCAGTCAGGTTGAAGGCTCTCTGTTCTGTAGCACGGAAACAAAGAAGTTAGAAATTAAAGTCAATCTATTTGAAGATACAATGCAGTGAAAAAGTGTTTTTCCCCCATCAGATTTATTCTGTTTTTGCTTTGTTCAAAAAAATGATGCTCCTCCACCTAATGAACAAAATCACTGTTTGAAAACCCATTTTTTAAAATGTAAGTAGAGATATCTGTTAAGTGTGACCAATACGAAAAACAGAAGAAATCTGTAAGCGGGCAAATATTTTTTTTTCATAGCACTTTATTAGATGCCACAGAATCACAGAAAGATCAGCTGACAGAATTGGAAACCCCCACCAGGTCTCATTATTATTTAGTTAGAGGCAAAAACAGGGCTCGCATTAAAAAGCCTGAATCCAGAAAACCCCAATAGAGCAAGAACAAACACAACCTTTTCCGCGAAAAACCAGATGACAGTGAAGATGGAAAAATAAGAAGCCAAGAGGAAAACAAAACGTGACCAAAGGGAAACATAACAGAAGCCTCAGACCAGAAACAATTCCTCCATCCATCAGATGATCAACAGGAGCTGAGTGTTATTCCAAATCTCCATTCTTCTGCTTGTCAGTCAATATAGGTTCTTTGAATTAGTTTTTGGAAAACTATTATTTTGTTATTCATGGAGGAAAAATAATGAAGATTGGGAAAAGGTCTGCTTTTGATTACTGGACATCTGAAAATATGTTCTTTCAGTTAGACAGTGGTCTCATGCTCACCACCAAGAATTAAATCCCACCACAAATACAGAACTGCACAATTAGGGCAACAATGGGAAACTACTGGAAAGTTTATTAGACAACAAAAACAGGCTTTTTTATCTGCCTTTCTGATTCCTTTATGGTAAGACATAAAAATATAAATATCTCAAATATACCTTGTAATTGAGCAGCTCTTCACATGAAAGGAGTCAAGAAACAGTAAAATGCTTTCACCAACAAACCAAGTTGATGTCTAAGTTGCAACCTGCACTCATACTTACTAACTTGGTTGAGACGTGATAAGGATTTAGAGAGAGATAAAGCCTGAAGTAGCGAACGACCGCCGCTGCTGAAAGTGCCATCTAAATGGAATAAAGCAGGAACTTAATGCTGAAAACTTTTAGTTTAAAATTGTAAATCACAAACTACAATTGCCTCATCGTTAGTAGTGCTACAGCAGCGCTATACCAAGGCACAACTGTATGTTATGGTACTTGAACTGGCCACATTTTTCAGTTCAGCTGGCTTGTAAACACAAAGGTGGGGGTTCGCAGGACAAAGATGCCAACGTTCACGCACCTTCTTCCAGATCATTGATAGCTGAGTCCCGGTTCAGCAGAGGCCGCGATGGCCTCACCTTAGGGGAGGAGGAGGAGTAGGAGTAGGAGCGCAGACGAACCTCAGCATCTTCTGAATTCTGGATAAGAAAACACATGTGATGAAAATGTTGCAAGGGAGAAGTTCACAAGTTCAGTCAATGAGCAGGGAAATTTGGAGAACAGCACAATCACATAAGGCAAACAGACCCATCTCTGACCTTTACTCCTCATTATTGAGCTATTGACAATCTGACCTTATCTACTAATGGCTGTCAAGGTAGGTTGTGTTTGTTGGAAAACTTGTATTGAAGGATGTTTTTTGTGGAATGACTGAACAGGGTTCTAATTTGAATTTAGTCTTAAAAAGGGTATAATCCATTTGATGGAGAATATTACCAAAATACTGTATATAGTAACACTGAATCCAAGATGTTAGCCACTGAGGGCTTTTTTCTAATTCAGTTCTAATTTTCATCTGCTTCTAATGAACTGAGATGTACCTTGTTGGACTTCTTTGCAGTTTCAGAGTGTGAGCGATTAAAATCAGGTGAAGTGTCAAAAGAGTCTCTTTCTTCTCCAGAGCTGGACTGCAGGACGGACCTCTGTTTCGAAGATGAGCAAGGGTAGGAGTGGCCCAAAACATCCTCTTCTTCACTGTCACACTCTAGACTGGGGCTATTTACCCACAAAGAGATGCAAAACAAACAGATAACACACATGGCGGGGTTACGACCCTGAATGCTAAAATACGTTTCAAAGGCTAATTTGTCCAGCATCATCCAAAAAACAGACAGGTAAATTTACAAATGTAGTTGAAGTCCTGGATTTGACTGACGTTTTATGAGAGTAAGTCTTGTGTCTTCCCTATTTTATAAACTCAACATAACTCTTGATTTTACTTAAGAAAGAAGTGCCTCAAGGTTGTGTACTCAGACGATAACCTTTTACTTTTATGTAATCCAGTGTCATTAAATTATTTCTCATCAGGTTAACTGCATATATAAGTCAACTCTTGTCTAGCAGAAAATATCAGTTTTTCTGCCAATGCACTCAAACTTAGCCACAGTAAAACCCTTAGGGGAAACAGTACTGCCTGTTTGTGGCAGTGCGTTGGAGATGTGCTTCTAAATATAGATTGTTTGTCTAAAATCCTGAAATCCAGTTTCAGTGTATGACCAGATGTGAAAGCACCTAAATACTCCATCCATCTGGGAACTTGTGGCTGAAATTCTCAATTATGATTTTGTAATTTTTCATCAACATTGCTTAATGTCTTATTTTCTTGTCAGAATTTCTAAGAAATGGCAAAGATAACTATGCAAGATAAAAAAGATATGCGAGTATCATCAAGATGATTTCTACAGAAGAATAAGAATAGAGTGGCAACCCACACAAAATAAAATGGAGCTAAATGACATTTTTATGATGATTCTGATGACGTCATTTGACAAAATGTAATGTTCACAATTGGTGATTGCATGATATCTTTATGATGTAAAGCACTTTCAGCTGTGTTGTTGCTTAAATGTGCTACACAAATACACTGGAGTTGTATAACAATATACTTTTCACGTTTAAACCATATAATATAATTTTATTACATTATACCTATTTATTATGTTACATGTTCATACAATACAAAATTTCCAATGAATCAATGTGATCATTCATTGTATAAACATGGAAAATGAATTGTCAGAATCATGAAATACATTTTTCATGATGTAGCATAATATAATTCTATTTTTATTTTTTTCAGATAGGTACCAGCTCTACATATCTGTAAGATTTCCTCTGTTAGCAAAAAACTTCCATACTTTAGATGATCAACTGAAGGGTGATGCATATTATAGATAAGGCCTTTGTTGGATTTTTATCTTTTTCTTGAAATTGAACACGATTTTCAGATGCTATTTTATTGTTGGATATTTTTTTCTTAGGCCTGACACTTTGGTGCTCAACTTGACCACTTGTCCTGATATTTTTAAGCATGCATTGGACAGCGTGTGAACAGCAAAAAGTTGTTTAAAACTTAAGTACCATTTTTCAAACAAAACAAAAATTCAAGCAGAATGTAAATTCAATACTTTTCATATTAAAAGCTAAAGAATCAGATTGTCACCTCCTGTTCATAAACGTAAAAATCTAAGAAGGTCCTTAAATCAAGTTAGTTGTTCGACAACATCCTAGTTTCTGATAAGCTTCATAGTTTTTGAGGAATAAAGCCAGACTGCCCTCATGACCTAGAAAACAGTACTAACTACCACTGTGTGCGAATCTGAGCACCATAAACACTGCTGAGAGATTTCTTGAGGTCAAATCTCACTGCAGAAACTCACACAAAAGCTCAAATATATCAGGACCTCTTTCTTTGTACTTCATCTTCACTAACTGCTGCAGAAAATGGCCCAAAATAGTTTAATGAAGCAGCTGCGTAAACTTAGCTGTTTTACCATGATGCCTTAAGTATTTATTGCAGCAAGATCACGCAGTGATGAAACCCACAGCAGAAACAGAATCATACCTCAGGCCCCGGCTCGCATCTGTCAAGCTGCACTCTTTGTGCTTCAAAGCTGGAGAGTCTGAAGGACCAGTCAGCGTCTGTCGCCTCTGCCCTCCCTCGAACAAACGAATTGCGGAAGCCAAGGGAGAGGAAGGAAAAGATGGGGAGGAGGCAAAGGGATAAGGGGGAGAAACACAAGAGTATGCCTCCCTGCCATTGTCCCAGCCTGGGCCCTGACTTCCCCTTGGCCTGCGATGGGGTGAGGATTGGGAACGATTCTGGGAGCAATTCCCCGATTCAACGAGAGTGGGAGAGAAGGAATCCCAGCAGGATGAAGGGCTGACCTCCTCCTCATCCCCTGGAGACCGATACTTAATGTCAGCTCTGTCTACCTGAAGCAGAAAAGGGAAAAAGCGACAAGAAGAAACTTTTCTGTATCAGATTTCTGTTTTACATTAAAAGAACTTTCACTCACAGATTACAAAGTGACTGTGGCTCACCTGGTCCACCAGCATGGCGTTGGCGTACACTTGGTCTTTGCCGTGTATCATTGCTGAAAGTCTGGCAGCCGCTGCCCGAGTCGGGCACGAGGCCTGGCTCTCCCTTATAGACTGGCTTTTCTCTGCACGGAGAGGGGATTTTTCAATATTACATTTGGTTTCCAGAGCAACACCAAATGACTGCTCACAAACACGGGAAGTGACATAGACATCCTGAGCAGATGCATGTCATTGTTCAGTATCAAGACTCTCTCTCTCTCTCTCTCTCTCTCTCTCCTTGAGTGGGGGTGAGTGTGTCAGTGTATTTTTGCACATACATGAAGTTGCTGTGGATGGAAATCTGTAGATATGTTTGTTCCCCGCCCTGCTTTTTGATACAGCGGCTGAGTGGAAATAGCTCCTGGCGAGTACACAGTGGCATTGAGAGGAACCATTCCAACACAGAGGAGGCACTGTGAGCTGCAGCCTGGCTGTGCTGATCAGCAGGGGAAAAACACACACACCTCTCCCTTGGGCATGTTGCTCTACACAAAGCACACCTTCTCCGCAACACAGCTTTTTAAAAAAAAAAAATATCAGGCTACAATGTAGCATATGCATTTGAGTAAAGAGGCTGCAGCCCCATGAGCCTCTCAGGAAATATTAATAGTTAACTATTGTTCAAAGTTATATGAACAATCACAACTAAAGGTCTGTAAATGCTAAGTAAACTCAGAAATCTGAGAATGTCCATTTTAAAACACAACCAGTCAGACACAAGCTGCTGATGAATATCATGTGAATGATCAAAAGCCTTCAAAGACTTCTTAGTTTTCAGGGTTAAAGTTAAAAAAAGAAGAAGAAGAGAGGAAAAAAGTGTTTTGAAACTCAAAGCTACAGCATGTTTGTAATGATTGATTTTAATTTGATTTAAACTTCAGTCAAGTTCAGGAAATTTCCACTGTTTCTTACAACAAACATTGTTTACAGTCTAATTTTGTTAAATATCATCACTGCACTCCTTGGGCAACCAATGATTTATCTCATCTCCAACTTCTATATTTGTTCTATTTTCGAATCATGCTGAACTTACTTTTCTACATGTCACTTTCTCCTGATTTCAGCTCTTAATAACCATATGTAAACAGCTCAACTGTGTACAGTTATATGCAGAATTACAGACTATTTTTAAGCTCTATTTGCAATGTACAGATTCCCCTCTGTAATACATGTTGCACAACTGATTCTCTCTTACCTTTCCAGAAAGATTAGATTATTTTTGCTGTTTTCAGGCTTTATATTTTTTAACCTATGGATCTCAAGCTCCAAACCTAATCTCACCATATGGTACAGTTGTGTCAATTTAATAAATTGCAGTGCTTTTCAAACTTTTTCATATCCCTTGCCATTTCAAACATTTTCTCACATAACAACGTCACACTTCAGTGGATTTTAATGGGATTTTATTGACTAGACTAGAAAAGTACTGAGAAATGGGTTAACATCAGCTAATATTTTTAGCAGATATAAAAAAGAGCCTTTATTTCCAGAACCCATCTTCAATTTGTCCCATTATTTTTGAAATGGTGCATTTGGAGGTTTTTTTTGTCTTTACTGTGACTCAGAGGATTTGCTAAATTAAACAAGCATTTAAAATCTTGTTGTCAAGTCAGAACTGTAAACATGTTTCAAAGTTTGTTTTAAAATAATAAATAGAGAATCAAGTGCAATGTAGTGAGTCAGAGTATTTATTTTCTGAATGAAGTGCATTTCTTTGAAAAACCACAAGTGTAGTGACAGCAGTTCAACAGCAACATATCAAGATGTCGAGGGTGTGATCGATTTAAGTAATTTGCAACAGAGTCCAGTGTGAGAAACATGTCTAAAGTCATTATAAAGAAACTACAACAAATTTAAAAGACATTAATAGCCCACACAGTCTGAGAAAGTCTCTGGGTGATCCCCTTTTCACCAGAAGAAATGTGAAGATAAAAGCTCCAGTTGGTGTCTGTATACCTGGATATAAAGATTGTTAGTAAGACTGAAGTTCCAGACATTATTATTATTGTCATTATTCATTATTGTCATTATTGTACAACTCTGTGAGGAACCATAACTGTTTGTTTGATTCCCAAAACAATTCGAAAAACATAACAAGGAAGACAAAGTGAAAATCTGCTGCATTTTTTTATTTGTTTTGGTTTGATGGTATATTTTTAATAGTAGAGACTACAAGGTATTTTGTATTATATTAAATATACTGTAAGTATGTAAAAAAAAAAAAGATCAAATTAGCAGCTTGTTTGAAAGTTTCCACAATAGACAGAGAAGGGAAGCTCACGAGCTTAGGTAAATGTTAATTATTTTTATAACACTCATTTTACGACCTTTAAAACTCGCCTCCAATTATACCAGGGGTGGGGGGTGAAAACATATTTTTGGCAGAGCTGCTCCTACCACTTCTCTTCCAGCATTGTTTAAAACCAAAACTCTGCAGTGTTCTTTAAAACAAATCCATCGTAACTATTAAAGTGAGCAGAAGAAGAGAGGTTCAGCATCTGAAACAGAGAATAAATCAGACCCACAATTGGCTGTGCTTCCTGTGGGCGGCAAGTCCCATAAATCTGAGAGGCAACAGGGAGTCAAACGGACACTGATGAGGACGCCAGATGATTCCCGTCACATACACATTAAATCTAAATGAATTAACTCTAGTTGAACCAACCCAGTGTATACAGAGATAACCCGACATTGTTCCTCATTCTCCAAACTCCTGACATACCCTTCAAACAGACAACAAACCATTGCAGCTACTTTCTTAAATCCTCAGGGTCCAACAAGCTTCTACTCTGTTTGAAATGTGAAACCACATCTGAAATATCTTCACAAAATCACATCAGGCACACTACTGCATATCATCGGATTAGAACGAGTCCAGCCATCTAATTCACAGGGGGTGGTTATAGCCTGGATGGGGGTCAGACTGCTGTCTGAAAGTAGATACCGTTTCATATAAGCCCATTTCATGAACTTGACAGACGGGCTAAATATTTCAGGTTCTGGGCCCGATCCAAAGCCACAGCTGGCTGCCATGGACTCAATTACTCACACACCTCTGACCTATAAACAGTGACTCAGTGAACATTACTGTCAGGAAGCGAGATCTGTGTTTAGCATCAGTTAACCGGTGAAATAACACATGAAGCAAAGGCTTTCTATTCTTAACAAGACAGAGGACTATCTAACTTTATAGGTAAGATAAACCTGCTCACAGGTTTAACAGTTCTAAAACTACAAAAGAGTTTTAAAAGTAGTGCACAATATCCCTCTATATTTGTTTTGTTGTTGTTCTCATAGAAGGTACAACTCTCCACGACGATTGGCACCAATGTTAAATGTGCATAACTATTATTAAATATACTTCAGTTTAATTCAGTTTAATTCTAAAAACTTTGAGACAAAGCAGTCTTACAGTTTGGTTGTCTTAAAAGAGCAGTATTATATATTTTCCTGTCACTAGAGATTCAATGATGCATGAAAGAATCAAAGCAACATTCCAATCTTGTTTTTGATGAGGGAGCAACATATGATATAAACCTCAAAAAATTAAATTTTACTTAATACTCCTTTATAAACACTTTTTAGGGGTGCCAATAACTGATGCACAGGTGATTTGTTTTATCAATAGTGTAGCCTTATAAAACCTATTGTTTAAAAAAAACAGATGCATCAACAAATTTACAACAGGACTTGGTCTTTTTTAGCTTGTTTTTATGCCACAAAAATAACACAAAAAATAGGGGAAAGCATTCTTATCAATTGACACTGCAGAATCATGATGCTGGCTGAAGGGTGGGGTTGTCACAGGATTTAAAAATTTCATTTAAAAGTCAAAAAACTATCTGATAGCCCTCATGAAGTCAGTTTTCCAAAGGACTGAGAAACTAGGAGCTTGCCACGCAGCTCTGAGTTCACTTTCCAATATGGCCTCCTGCATTCACAATATAGGAAAAATTAAGTTACCAAACTATTGCTAATTTCTCGTGGACTGTTTCTCACAAAAACGGTGTTAAAAATTGAGTGAATTATCTATTCGTGAATATGTTTTGTGTGTTCATGGTTAAAATGGCTGCTGCCTGGTGAAGTAGTTGCTCGCAGCAAGATGGTTCTGGGTGCAACAAGTTGGCATATTCTCCATAGAGGAGGTTCTCTCTGGGTACTCCAGTTTCCTCCCACAACTCAAAAACAAGACTGTTAGGTTATTTGGTTTCTCTAAATTGTCCTTACATAATGTGTATGTGCGCATGGTTGTTCCTAGCTGACTGTGCTTTACTTAATCACAGCTAATTTGTTCATATCTACCTTGAAATAACCAATAATAAAACCAGTTATACAAATAAATGCATAGCTTTTGTTTTGAAAAAGTAAAACCCTTTTTTACAGTAACTGTTCTCTCACAAACATACAGTATTCTACTTCAATAATAAATAATTCAAACTACTAACAACAGAAATTATACAAATAAATATATTGCACAGTAATAATTGTAGTTCCTCAAAAAAATCTATATCAGCATGTCAAAGCTTTACAAAACCTGTAAATTGGTAGGTGATTATTCAATGTTTACCAAACATCCTAATAAATGCAGCGTGTTTAATGTAGCTGGAGGGATGCAATAGTCAGAATAAATTGCTATGTGAGAACTAACTCTATACAGTAGCAGCGCCATGAAAAAGAGAGCATGTAGGTCTGCACAGACAAAGACAGCAGTCACAGCCAGGTTTCCAGACCAGGGCAGTTAAACATGCAGAGAGTGACCCTTCAACTCCTGCACACCCCAGGGAGAAAGAGATGGAGTGTGCTTTGATACAAAACACTTTCTTAAGGTTTCTGTCCAGCTAAAGTGTTTATGCTGAAACCAAAAATTCCAGATAAATAAAATTATCAGTATAAACATTTGGAGCAATTCTTTTTGAGAACTAAAGAATAATTTGCTCATGTTGAAACATTACTTATGATGTAAGTTTCTTTTTAAACACCTATCTAAACCAGCAGTCACTCTGAAGACAGCTGAGAATAAAATAATAATCAAAGTCGAAAGGATTCATAACAAATGTTGAAGTATCATTTTTCATCTTTGTTTTTAAGGACATTTAAACCATTAAAATGTTGCTCACCAATATCCACAAAAATGGCTCTGAGTTATGACACCTGTGGTTGAACTTCCTGGTCCAAGCATCACATACTCATCGTGTTTATATTTGAATGCATGAAGAGATCAAGTCAGAGAGCCAGACTGAGCAGCGATCACTACTCACAGTAAAGAAACAGCCGTGCAGCTGTGCACACCTGAAATCACAATTCACTTTTCATGTGTTGAAAAATAAAAATGTCTGTAAATGTTGCATCCTCTTGTGAGATTTAAATGTTTGTGCAGAGAGAGAGTGAAATATTTGCAAATGTCAGTAAGCATCACCGTGGCACAGATAATCTTCCAGAGGGTTTATGGAGAAAGTTGAAGAAAAGAGCACTGGAGGTAAGCCATGACACAGCCGTGGCAGTAACAGGATCTTCCCATGCGTCTCTCTTTCCTTCCAACAAACACAGGCACTTGTATACAAGTCATAAGCTTTAAAACCACAATAGTGTATATTTGGACTATTTTAAGATCCTATGTTAGGTTTCCCATGATTCTCCCTGAAGGAAATGTTAAGTTAAAGCACACACGTGAATTTTGGTAGCAAATGACTGAATGTAAACTGTTACTTTCAATAGACGCTTGAAGGAAACTGGATTGCCATAAAAGTAAAATGCAGGATGACACACAGGATCAAGCTTTTCTTTGGCACTGTGCTATAAAAGCACCACTTTTAGGCTTCTTCCACAAAACAGTGCAGCCTGAGGATGATGAACGCCACAGAGCGCTTCATCAGCCTTCGAGCGGACATCTGACATTCCCCAACGTGCTGTCAGAGATCAGGTTACATCACTGGAAAAGATGCGGCAATCTAAGTCTGACTGAGCCGCCACTGCAGTGTAGAATGCCTGAGTGCGACAATGCGTAATGGGAACAGTTCTAATTTTAACTTTATTGTTCCACAGTGAATGGTGAAACATATATCTACCAAGAGGGCACACAGCTGTCATCTTTAGCGTACAGGAAGAAAATAACCTAAGACTAAAACGCTTTTTAAACCAGGCCACCTCTATTTGTTGTCCAGCTGACAACAAATAGAAAACTTTGGTGTAGAAATAGGCTAGTAATCTCTATCAAGGTATAGAGTTTCCTAAACATTATTTTTTCAATACCACTATGATTTGCAGAAATATTGTTCCTACGATTTAAAGTCATTTTAATAAGACTCAAGTTTCTTCTGGCTGATTCTCTTCCTTACTGTTTCTGCTGCAAACTGCCAATAAAATGGATAGAAGTCTCCACACTGTTCCCTCTATTAAAAGAAAGCAAAATTTGGAGTTTTAAAATCATTTTCATGGTGTAAAAACTAAATATACTCTGTATTGTTGTTTTAAAACTACACTTTGCAAGCCCTGGTCAGCATCTCTGTTGAACAACCAGCTGCAAGCTGCCTACTCAGGCAAATGCTTTGACTGATTGACAGACTAATGTCAACTTTTTACTCTACAAAGAGCCAAACAGAAAAGGGTAAAATATTAATTTAAAAAGATTACGTCAAGATTCCAGCCCAGATTAACTACTTTTACTAGTCTATCTGTGATTGTGATTGTGATAAGTGATTGTTCACTTCATAGTACTAAAACAGCATCACTTTACTTCATCGCAACTGATTCTGGACTTCTTTCAGTTCCCCTTGGTCTAAGTTTATCCTTTCATGCCACTTCACATAATGTCCTCATTGACAGATATGTTTGTGTTACTAACACACTCTTCAAATACTTTAAATCATATCTCTTGGACTAAACAAAACATGAGCAGTCATGGCTTGTAAACTGAAGGAGCATTAATCATCGCATTTATTAAAGTAACAAAGGTTTAAGGCTGTAAAGGTATGAGCTCCTTTTCAGTTCATCAACAGATAAGAGTGCATAACCAGCCAATAATAACTTGTTAAGGTTTGTATTTGTCTTTCACTGAGGATAGCAAGGGTTCTTCCTGGATTTTTTCTTTGGTTTATATCAAATGAACGATAAATAAATAGTATAGGTATGATTATTATACCAATAATGATTAGCATATTCTTTCTGCAGTAGTAGATATTGTTGTCACTTTTCTGTTATAATTAAACCAGTTACATCATGCCGTATATTTTTGTTTTCCATATTTGTCAGTTTCTAAATATTGTGAAGCTGTTGTATTTTTGGTCGAGTGTGTCATGCTGTGAGAATGTCCTATGCCTATTCCACTGTAGGTATTTGAAAATGTCATAAAAAATATTCAAGACGTTTTTATCTGTACGTTTAAATGTAATAGTTTTTAAATAAACTGACATCCTGTTACCTTTTTTCCGGCATATCCTCATCTTGGGAAATGAAGGCCAGGAGTAGTTGAAAGGAGAGTCTGAGTCAGAATCCATGACTTTTGATGTGAAAGAAAAAACCTTCATCCAAACAGCTCAGAGAGTCCCAAACATAAACGAGTGGTGCCTCATTTTACATCCATTCCCCACATGGCTGAACAGGCTCCAGACAAGCTGCGGCTCTCACTCTTGTTTTTCCAGAGCCCCGCTGTAGAGTCTGACACTTCAAGAGTGAGCCAGCATGTTCCCCTCTGTCTCCTCTAACCACCCCTCCCCCTAAAATCCTCGCCTCCCCCCTGCCTCAACCCGTCCAACAAAGCTAGGACACAACTTTTTCATCTGTAGCCTCGTTTTTATTCTCTAATAACTTGCTGCTGCCTTTCAGTTTGTCTCAACTCTGCATCCATGTTCTTTAACCCAGTCACTCATGGATTGTGCTCAGTAGTGAGTGAGTGACTGAGTGAGTGGGGAAGATATCAGCACATACTGACAGCAGAAGGGGGAGGAGGGTCTTGACTTACTGAAGAGTGACTGAAGGAAGGAGTGAAGCAGAGAGAGAAAATGAGAGAGAGAAAGTTGAACATAGGAGTGACTTCAATCTGCAGAAAAAAATGCGACAGGCAGCTCCAGACATGGGAGAAATCATCAACCCACTGAGTTCGTGATCGTCTCAAAGACAAGCCGCTCTGCAGCTGAGTCCAAACATGCCACATCCGAAGAGAGTTCCCCTCTAGCAGTAAACCTTCTCGTTCTTTATATTTTAGCATGTCAAAGTTGAGATGGGGGTGGGGAGGGGGACTGCCAGGTCAGCAGCCTCACCATGGAGACAGCAGTGAGAGCAGTGAGCTGTTTTCTTCTTCCACGTTGCTGCTCTCCTACTTTTTCCTCTTGCTGACGACCTACAGGGGCACGAACAGCGCAGCAACCCAGAGGCAAGTAAAAATCCTCCAAATGTGCTGGTTAAAAAGGGTTTAAGAGAGAAATTGGACAATGGTTCTGCAGAAAGAGGCCAAACGCATGTTTATGAATGCACATAAATTTAAGAATGTGATAAAAAAAGGACAGGAAGGGTTGAGTAGGGAGAGTATCTGCTGAGAAGAGAGAAAGAGCCACACTGTGGCTGCAGAAAAAAGTTGTGTGTGTGCGTGTGTATGGAGAAGGCTGCTGGAGGATGTTGGCACTGTACTGGTGCACATTAATGCTGGCCTTTGTGGGGTCTGTGTGAGGTTTAATCCTTTTTTCCAGTCTCCAATTAGATCCCTCGGCTGGGGTCGAGGAGATGGAGGATGGGGGCTGATCTTGTTGGGGCTCCCAGCATTGCACTTATCGTTTCTTGTCACTTCACCAAACTATCCCTATCAGAAATCCCTTTACTGTTGCTCTGTGTCTTTTCCCTGCAGCTTTAAAACTCCTTCACTCTCCTCGCCTATGGGGATTTCAATGAGAGGCTGGAAAACTGCATTCAGAAAAATCCTTGGCAACCCCCATTCAGCCACAAACACCTCTGTTAAAAAAAAAAAAACACCAAAAAAACTCTCCTTTGCCCCCTTTTAAAATCATTCTTCCCTTCTGTGTTTTTTGTTTTTTCTCACACAAAATCATTTCCATATTCAAAGCTTCTCTCTTCATTTAGCTGTGAAGAGCCTCTCTTTAAACTCACATTAAACTCAGACGTATACAGTGGATGTTTTTGATATGGGCAACATAAGTACTCAGGGGGTTGCAAGAGGAAAATATTATAAACATGAATGGATGAAGGGAGGGCTTCTTAACTAAAATATAGACTAACAGGTCTGTGGCAGCAAGAAATCAAAAAACAAATGTTCTGAATTTGTTTTTTAGATTGTGTCTCAAATTAAGATGTACTGTACCTACAAGGAAAATTATGACCTCTCCATTCTTTGTAAGTGGGAATATGTGAAAAATTGATCATGTGTCAAATACTTATTTTCCCCAATGCAGGCAACTTGCAGTTAAATGCCTTGCCCAAGCGTACATTTACATGGGGCAGCAGGAAGCTGCAATCAAACCTACCACTGCAATATTACTACTCTTCCGACTGAGATATAGTCGCCCCAATATTTTTGAAGCACCAGCATCATGTTTTACGTAAATATATTATGCATTAACCTCAATCCAAAAACATTCAGCTAAAAGCGAAAACACTACAGCTAACGTTAGACACAACAGCCTTGGTTCAGGTTCAGAGCAAAACCATCTAAAATCTGAGGTGGCTTATTAACACTACCTACAGTATATGTCTATTTACTGGATAAGATATCACACCAATAGTGTTAGAAAGAGAAAAACCTGCTACTATTAAATACTGCTGTACATACATGCGATACAGTGCTAAAGATATGATCAATTGTGATCAATGACAAAGCTCCTAATTTTTTTTATTACTCAGGGGGTTGCTAACTTCTAAAATATTTTAATCATAAATATACACAAGTTCATTTGCTAATTTGTTTTTTAAATTGATTGGAATGGTCAAAAACCCATTGTGTCTTCCGTCTATAAACTTTAATGAATTCATATGTATTTTTAATATATACTTGAACACTTGTAAACAGTATGGCCTTGTTAATGAAGTTACAGTAAGCTGAGTGGGTGAGAAGAAGGATGACATCAGGAAGACATGGGGAACATGACAAGTACCTTCCAAATACCACATCCCATGCTGAGACCCCGGCTGCACAGATTCTATCTGTCTACCTGATGACGCATACGTGCCAGTCAAACACCATACTGCATGTGTCAACAAGCAGATGCACTCGCAATGTAAGGCTCAATAGTTTGCTAAATATGTAAGGTCAGCCACTCATGATGCCCGGCAGCTCCAGAATGTCTAATGAAAAACTTAATGTCTTCAAAGCTCAAAGAAGTGGATGATATTAAAGGAGACACCGCATTTTATTCCAGTTACATTTTTAGGGAGCTGAATGAGGTCAGTATTCACAAAAATACTTATATTTACAAAAAATATGCTAATTTAACCAATAAAAACACATGAACTCGCAGGACCAGGAACAGGAAAAACTGCACCACCTAGAGAGTGTTGTAGTCCAGTTCCAAGTATTATTAACTTGTAACCACAACATTCTTACACTAAGGCATCAGTCTTCTCTGCAGCAATCAAGACAATTATTAACCCACAGGATGTTCCCAGTTTAAAGACCTTAGTTTTATTATCCAAAAGCTGCTTAGAGAAAAACCACACTCAAGCTTCTAGCATGCTATTCTAGTCCAGAGATACTCAAACTTTTTAGTACCAACACAGTAAAAAATTAATTTATTGAAATTACCACCACACTGATGGACTTATTAAACAGTGGTATAACAGGACTTGGACCTTATCAGTTTGCCATTTCGTGCCTTCGTAGATTTGGTTGTTTCCCATTGAAGCACTATTCAATGGGACGTTTGATACCTTCCTCTGATAAGCAACAATTTTAAGTAGTTTTTTTTATATTCTTCTCATTTACTACTGTGAGAAAATGATTACATCAATCCAATAAATAACGCATACCAGCAGGACATTTCCTAAATTTACTCCAATTGGATCAGGATCCCATAATCTGTAATATTTTATGGGACAACTGGCTCAAACAAGAATTAGAACCAAAACAAATATAAACAGGAAGCAGTAAAAAACATTATTCAGTAGAAAACATTATTCAACTGACATAAATTACATCAGATTTCCAGCTTTTTATATTTAGTTTAATCCCTATTAACCATAACATTAAATGGTGAAAGGGTAGAGCTGTTTAATGAGAAAAACAGAACAAAACCACAACTTTTTCTGCTGACAGTAAAAACATGCAGACTGTTTAATTCATACCCTGCCATGCACGGTATTAGCTCATTAGCATTTTAAATCTCTTAATATTTCTTAGAGGACTTTATGCTATTTTAAACTTGTTTTGAAGGATAAAAAATAAATAAAACTTGTTCTTCAAATGAAAGTCTTCAATATGGCACCAATCTCTAAAGTTGGAACATTGATTTAGAGTCTGAATGCAAATATTTGGTAATGTTGCTGCTTTACGTCTATTACACAATTAATTTGTCCAATTTAGTTTGTCAATACTTGATATCAAAACTTCCTCAGACAACCATTAAGTTATTTGCACCACAGTTTTAAAATGCTGTGTCTAGTTTTTTCCTGCTTATCAGAAATCAGGTGGCTCAACATCTTCTTTGCCCATCGCATCAAATTTAACGACTTCTTCTTGGTAGCACCATAACTATAAACATAGAGTAGCAAGATTCCAAAATCTCTAAAGGTCAGAAGGAAAAACCTATTAGCTGGCCTGAAATGTGATCCCAATGTCAGCTGGGAATGTAGTTAGTCATGGTTGACGATTAATGCTAAGCTCCAAGTTTTGGTTAAAAAAAAAAAAAGAAGTAAATGTTTCCTCCTTTAATGATTAAAAGACATGTTAATAACATCCTACGAATAAACCAGCAATGATTTGTTTAAATCAGCACAAAGCCTGATCTCTTGCAGAAGCACAAGTAGCTCAAGAATTAAAGCCAAATCATAAAGAAAAGACAACACTTGTGCTAAAGGAAACCTTAAGGTATTTACCAGAGTCAGAGTGTGAAGGATCGTCCTCTTCGTCCTCCTCATTCAGGGCAAAAATCAACGGCTCCTCGCAGTCCTCAGCGAAGAAGTTGAGAACCTTTTGGTGGAACAACAAGCACGTTTACTCAGGGAAACCTTTTGCCTCAAGCATACCAGAAAGCACAAGCAGAACTAAGCACAAAAACACAAGTGTTTGGTCATCGCCTTGCCGTGTGAGAGAAATCAATTAGTTAACCATCTGTATCACATAAAACAGGTTCCATTGGATGACCAGAGTCATGTGTCACACCTGTCAAAACCTTAAACACACATCCAACCTGCTTAACAAAGCCAGCTTTTCTTTACTGTGTGCAAGGTGCCAACTCCAACACCTCAACAATAAGAGACCCAATAAAGAGCATAGCGGCACAGCCACTTTGCCGCAAAGCTGGTACAGATGTTTATCAAACCTCCATTCAGAGGAGGATTTAAAAGAATGAGAAAGATACACAATGCTAGGAAAAAATATTCATCTTCTCACAAATTTATTTGATTTTTTTTTCTTTCTTTGTCACACTTAGATGTTTTAGTTTATTAAACAATTTTTATTATCAGACCAAGGTAACCTCATAACTATCCAAAGGAACTTAGGCATATGTAAAAAAGAAAGGAATGGTCTCACACTTGCCTAAATCGAATTTATGAAGTGTTCTGAAAATATTTTGTGGACTCCTGAGACAAAGATAAAACTATTTAGAAGGTCTTTACATGAGATCTGACACAAAACTAAAAAGAAAAAGAACATCCTACCATTAGACATAATGGTGACAGTGTGATGGTCTGGGTTTGCTGTGCTGCTGTGGGATCTGAACAATTTGTCATAATGAATGGAACAATAAATTCTGCTCTGCATCTCATTTGCATCTGGATTATAGTATGAACAACGAATCAGAGCAACACCAGCAGGTTCCCCTCTAAATGGCTCAAACAAATCCAGCTCAAAGTTTTGGAATGGCCTAGTCAAACTGTGACCTTCAGGTTCTCGAGATTGGGATGTTGTGGCATGTCAAATGTAGCTGAGTCCACGGTTTTCTTTACAAACTCAGATTATTTTAGTATTTTGTTTGATAATCTGAAACATTTAAGCTTGACAGACAAATTCAGCAATGGGGGCAAAGACTTTCTCATGGCTCTGTCACCGTGAGTCTTTTCTTAATGCCATCTGGTCTGCATCATATACTCACATTTTCATCAGCAGAATTTTCTTCGTTCATGTCAGCATACAGAGCTGAAAGATGAAGCCATACAAAGGCCGTTAAACTTCAAAAAGAAATTCCAGCAAGCACACATGTTAGTCAGTTTTTTAATGATAGCATGTAAAATCTGACATTTGTTTTCTTTGCGTCACCTCAGGGAATTTCTACTGTGCAACCTTCTTCTTTTCCCCTTTTTACTACCATGTGCATCTCAGACCAAAGACAGCAGTATATAATCGCTTACCAGACACAAAGCATCAACAGACAGCATTTGGCTGGTTTGATTTATGACGTGGAGCCAAAGTAAAAATGTAAAGTAGAGAAAGGTCAAGAGAGAAAACAAAATAGCTTGAAGACGCCTGGGAAAGGGAGAAAGTAACAGCTTAAGAATGTAAAAAATTCTAAAAGCTTTTCAAAAACCTGAATGTTTTTCCTCTTCCAATTTGTGACATAAGGAAGTAGAGGCCCTATGGCACAGTAGTGATATACATCAGTGATATCTATTGTTTAGATAACACAAGAACAAATGCACAATAAAAGGATGAAAGAGACTAAGGGAATACACCAGAAATAATGTCTGCATTTCTCTTCTATTAGTCATCCTGTCATTACTGTGGCTTTTGGTCTGTTTGTTAGTCACTGTATGAAACTTCTCCCATAAAAATATGTACTGAAACGAATTATGAGACTTTTCCTCCAGCGCCTCCTGCAGGCCAGATTGGATCTCATTCAGTGCAGTATGTTTACATCCATATTAAAACATTGACACGCCAAACTCACTGGCACAAATTCACAATTAATTTAAAGCAAATAATGTATCATTTCCGAAAGCAATACTATGCTATGCCAATAAGAGTGTTGAGAAACTTTAAAAACAGTAATCCATGATGACCTGTTCTTGCTTTCCTTGATATTACTTATGATATCATACTGACACCAATGACTCTTAGCCACTCTTGAAAATGGGAAAGACAAGAGGACATGTAATTTAAGTAATAGAGACAGTTGTTGAGCTACATAAATATCTAAACTTGCCCCTAACTTGAGACAGAGTAATACATAAAAGGTATAAAATAACTAAACAGTGACAAGACTGATGTTTATATTTTGATGTTATATTGTAACATCAAAAACATTTGATGTTTTTGGAAAAAAACATCAAATGTTTTTTTTCTGGATTTAGTTTTGTTATACACGGTTGGACCATTTGCTTTGATTATTGGTCACAGTTCTGTTTTTCAACCTTAAAAATAAAACCAGTAAAAAGGTTTTACTGGTTTTACTGGTTAGCTAAAACCAGTAAAACTTTTTTACTGGTTTTAGCTAACCAGTAAAAAGGTTAGAGGGAGAAAGGCTATCAGAGGCAGAAAAAAATAGTTTTAAAATATTTTTCAAAATATAAAAATGTGGCCGTAGCTTTTTCAAATGATGATGTGAAACAAAGATTAAAAAAAATATTTGAATAAATAAATTATCTATTTATAGAGAAATTTTTAATTTTATATAAACTACCAAAATCAAGTCACATTTTTCCCTTTTGAGAGACTTTTGCAGTACTTC
Organism: Xiphophorus couchianus; assembly: GCF_001444195.1. NCBI lineage: Eukaryota > Metazoa > Chordata > Actinopteri > Cyprinodontiformes > Poeciliidae > Xiphophorus > Xiphophorus couchianus. Next base: position 9,322,234 of record NC_040239.1, read on the forward strand.
ATCTCCCCACTAGATGGTAGTCTGTTCCTGTTAACAATCAGGTGAAAACATTGAGCCCTAACTCCTCTCGCCATTCTCCAATGACATATGCATCACTAATTTCTTGATATTTTCATTTCAGACACCCAGTTTTTATGGTACTCTTTTCACAACTAAGAAAGTAGGGGGAAAATGTTGGTTGCTGGTAACAAAGTACCTAAAGATCAAATTCACCAATGTGTATAAAAAGTTTTGGTATTTGACTAAAAATGAGAGGAAGAGTCAACAAAGCTCAGTGTTTGAGAAAGCCCAAAAATAATACTGGTTAAAACCACTTTAAATATTGCAAGAATGTCAGAGTTTGGAAGCCAGTAATGATATAAGACCCTTTCAGTATTTTTTCATAGAAACAATTAGAGTTTATACCAGTGTCTGCAGGATCATCCACAAGTTCTTCCTTCTCTGTTATGGTTTCTACCCGCTCCCTTCTGAGCGCTTTGATCTGCAGAATGGAAAGTAATGATGGAGGAAAAAATATGCAGTAAACTAAACAAATAAAATATGTGCTTGTGTTTTTCATTAGAATAGAATCGAATCGAATGGATTAGATCACTATTTGAACTGATACATTTTAGTTAGGTGCACTGATAGTCTTGTGCGTTTCTCCAACTCAAGAATAGTAGAGGTTTATGAAAAGATAATAAATAAATAAATAAATAAATAAAAGATAAAATGGACACATTAAAAACAGATAAGATGCATTTAAAAAACATTAAGCTTCTGTGTATAAATAAATAAACGGTAATTGGTATTGCACATTAAAATTATCTAACTGCAGTTCAAATGTTGCACACAGATCATTTTTTGTGTTGCAGCAATTAATAGTTCCTGGTGCCATCTTTATTTAAAATTTAATTAAATAATATTACAATATTGAATTTTTGATATGAATATTTTGGATTGGACAAATATAAAGAAATAAAATATTACTCTTGCATGTAAGAGTTTGTTGGGGTTTTTTTACCATCAAGCACAAAAAAATACTGACAAGAAAAGTTCAAAGAAATATTGAAAAAAAAGAAAGTGTGCATCAACCACCTTCATCTTTGTTCATTGAAATCCACCCAAAATGTTCTTAAATCTTTTTGTTAATGAAGCAAACTCTTGCAAGTATCAGACCTGCAACAGCTTGTAAATGTCTACAAGCACTAACGTTTTTTTGTTTTTTTTGTTATTTTCAGATCTAGACTTACTTAGCTGTTTGGTAACACAAATAAACAAGTTAAAATATAATTTAGTATTTTCCTGGTATGATTAACAAGAATTTGCTTATTAAGCTTTTTAAATACATTTTAATTTATCTATAATTCAAAAAAATGTGAATAAGCATCCTCTCAGGGGCAAAAGTGCAGGGCTTTTTGGACCTTACTATTCCTTACCTCCCTGAGGAAGTTCTCATCTCTGAGCCTGTTTCTGAGCAGGAGGATATCAGCGTACCGACTCTCCACTGAACTCCATCTCAGGTTTTGTCGAACGGACAGAGTCAGGTTCCCGGTGTCATGGCAAAACCGCAGCAATCGGGACCGATCTGCCCACACTTGCGTCAGACCTGCTGGAGGAGTGGCGAGGGGGTTGGGTGGGCTGCAACGGGTCAAGATGATACAATTTTTCAAAAAAGTAAATCAAGAGAAATTAAACTGTTAAAAATTTATTGACATAATATAGAAAAAAAATATAGATAATAGTTAAACACATAAATTAGGGGATGATCCAATTCAACCTTAGGTATCAGCTCAGTTTCCCAATTAGGTTTTTTGGAAATGAGCCTGTCAAACTACTGATCCCTGTTGTTGCCTTACAGAGTTTGATGAATAAAAACATAAAACATGTGAATCAAATGGCCTTATTAAAAAACGAGATGTCCCAAATCCACACTTATTCATGTGCTTATTTATGTTACTCGCTTCAGTCACATGTCAAATGTCATGTGAGCTACATGTTTATTTTTCACAAAATACATGGTTTTAACGTCATTTTTACAGGTAAAATACATGGGATTTTCGGTAAGAATCTTCGGTGATTTTTCAGATCCAATCCCAGAAATCTGCAAAGCTGGAAGAAACAATTCAGCTTTTATTCATAAACATACCAGTATTACATATCCTGTAATACTATAAATAGGGCTGCACACATTATTTTGTTCATCTAAAGATTCTGAGATTGTCAGAAAAAATCCAAATAAAAGATCCCTGTCTTGTGGAAGGTAGACGGATGGTCAAAAAATCCCCATAAACTAAATCTTATAGAAAGGTGGGATGTTACAAATGACCAACTGAAGCTCTGCATTCCAACTGAAAGCTCTATGTTGAACATATTCTCTTTAGCAAAACAATTTGTTTTTTGTCATATCGTTTCGAAGAACTCCTTGTAGAATCGAATGTCTTACTTTGTGAGCAGCTCCAGGAGCTCAGTGTTGCCTGTGGTCTGTGCCAGCTGCAGCGGTGTGACTCCCTCTTCGTTAGGGAGACTGACAGCCATCAAACCCCCCGGCTGGCAAAGCAGCAGCTCTGCAAGCCAATAAAGACCCCACCGCACAGCCAGGTGGAGGGGACACTCTCTGGGAATGCGTTCTGGAGAAAAGAGAAACGGATACAACATTAAAAAAATGTCTGCCATTACGATATGCAGAAAAAAGGCACAAGCAAGAAAGAAAAGAAATAAGAAAAGAATGAGAAGAGAAAAATGATTGGCTATTACAGAATGTGAATGCATCCATTCTAGGTTATAATCAGTATAATCCAATTTAGGGCTATAAAAACTGAACACTAAGTGAGGACAGATTATCTCTTAGCAGATGAGCGTCATTTCCGAAATCTAATTAGCTGAAAACAAACTGCTAATACTGAGCATGTGCAGTTTCATTTAGGTTCTTTGGTGCTCTAAATTATCCCAAAATATTTAATTCCTGAAAATTCTTTCCATTTGTAGCATTGCTTAAAAGCCCAACTATTCAGACACCGGTCATAGACGGATATTGTCATTATGGGAGCAAGAAATCAGAAGAGGAACTTTTTAAAAAGTTAAGTCTCACAGGGAATGCTTTGATTTGTTACACATGCTGACTAGTGATGGGTATGCAGTTAAATGATTACATTTATAAAAAGGTCAGACGATACAAGAGATGGGACCAAATCATTGTTTTGCAAGTCACTAGTAAGTCCCAAGTCTTCCCACCCAAGGACAGTCCCAGGTAAAGACATGTAGTCAATGCATGCAGAACCTGCATCAAAAGCAAGTTGTGAATTTTGAATCTTAAACTGGATATTTGAAAACAAATATATAATTTAATAACAATATAATAATAAATATTTTAAAAATATATAAATTAATAATAATTTATTCATAAATCCTGATTCATTTATAACTAATACATACATTCTACCTAATAAACATCAACATAAAAATTTGTGTGGATGTCTTTGTTCTAAATGTTATACCAAATAAACAAAACAGCTATTTAATTTAGATAAGAATGAGAAAACTGACCCACATAAAAGACAAATTTTTTCACACAAACTAAAACTATCTCAATTTGACCTAATTCAACACTACAATCTGCTTCTGAAATCTTTCAAAAGCAACATCAGGTCATGAAAATAACTGACTAACTTTTTTATGCTACTAATTAAACAAACAGACCAACTAAAACAACTAATTACATCAGAATTGTTTACTGTATTATGTTTTATTGTGTAAAGCACTGTCAACTGCCTCGTTGCTGAAAAGCGATGTAAAAATAAACTTGGAAAAAAAAGAGTTAATCCCAGTAATTTATAAAATGTAGACAATACAGTGACATCATGAGTACTGCTGTCCACCTCACTGCGGACATTCAGAGGGAGACAATGCAATGAAACAGGCTGCCATAACAACATTAACCAGTAAAATTATGTAGGTGGCCTTAGACAAGCTCTCGGATCACACAAACAGTCGGTGGCAGCTGGTAAGCAACAGTTGGCACCAACGTACAGGAACCTTGCATGCACACACTCACTGACCTTCAGATTACTGAGCTGTGCATGTGGTTACTTCCCAATGGAAAGGTTCTATTAACACCATAACACACTGCTTAATTGGCTTTGATGACCAAAGCACACATGTGACTATGTTCACTTCCGATTTCAACCCTTTTGAGCTCAGAAAATAGAAATAATAGCAGCAGGGAGTAAATTGGAGGACAGAAGGGTTGAAGAGTTCACTCTTACTGCAAGGTGCTGGATTTGATTTCTCTCTGCAGAACATTTTAAGCAAATCATGATGAATTCAAATCAAATTTAACGTTCCAAAAAAGTTATTCACTTGAATTTTAATATTTCTGATTAATTCTGCTTTAGATAATCCATAAAAAAAGACAGCCTTCCATTATTTCAACAATGCCAAGATTTGCATACACACTATAATATGGTGTGCAGTCCTGCTTTTACCATTTCCATGGTGGCTGCCCAGTACATTCCAATTTGGAGGAATGTCCAGGTTGGCCATGGCGAGGGCCACTTTGCGATCCATAGCCCACCGAGAGCTCTCCTGGCGGAGGCTGAAGAGGCTGCTCAGCTCCTTGTGATCCGTGACATTCAGACAATGTCCGTGAATTATGATATGCTCTGCCAAGTCCTGAGAATAAATCAATCGTCAAGGAGGATAAAATCAGTACATGAAAGGAGAAAACTCAAGCAATCCTTTTTTATCTTGTTTCGATGCTTTTAAAAAAAACTACTAGCGTGATACTTGCCAATCTGCACTCAAATGTTTTTGGATAATCCTGATCTCAGCCATGTGAGAAAAAGTAGAAAGCCTTAAAAAGCCTTTGTGCTTTTCTAAGACAATATTTCAAATACAATAACTGAAGTAAAGACCTTTAACATTAAAGTAAAATTTTATGGAAAATGTCTAATGAGGAATAAATAAGGACATTCCATCATTTATTCTGACATAAAATGTATACAATTACACAGAGGTGTATCAGATCAGGTACACATGATTGAATATTGTTACAGGATTTTAAAGGTCTTTTGCTGTTTAAAGTTCATAAATTTGGTCAGGAAAACTGTTGATTTGCCGTCATGATAAGCTCTACTGTCGGGAAGAAGCTGTACCATGGCAGAAACCAAGGGGGAGAGGGTAAGCAGAGCATACATAAGTATGATTAACAGCCTCCTCCTGGCTTTGATTGGTTGTTTCTTGTACATAGCACTGGGAGCATTGGGAGAAGGCAAAGAAGATAGATTTTTTTCACAGATGATCTGTCTCATACCATACTGTCACAATGTAGTGACAGTTTTAACAAATACGTAAAAAACGTTTTTTTATATAAAAGCTACATACTGCAACTTTTAAGAAACAATATTTTTGCAAAGCTAAACCTTATCTGTGGAAAAAGAATGTGAGGCTCATAAGAACATGCATTATTCTTTTAAAAGAACATTTTAAAAGAATAATGCAGCACTTCAGGTGACATAAATAAAATCCACTTACCTGAGCATCATCCTGTACGTACTCTAATGAAGCCCCGCCCAACCAGGTGAGCTGCGTGGATTCAGAGCATAGATAGGCTTGCACAGACACCTCCTCTGGCAGATTGTGTCCTAAAGAAGCAATAAGACTAACTTTAGACTGACTTATTTAAGTCTGATCAAAATAAATGTATTTTATTTTCCTATGTGACATGAGGCACTGGCTTCAATTAAAATACAAACAAATTCCATTAAATCAATAGTTGGTATAAATAAATCTGATAAAAAACACTTCTTAATCTCATGCTATGCTAAGTAGACACTGTCAGGATTGATGAATTTTCAGCCAAAGATGGTCAGGAGATTATTAGGTAAGAAAAAAGAGAAACAACTGAATGGCATTATGGTCAAATTAATTGACCAAAATTGACATGAATTGTTATAAATTCATGTCAAATGTCTGTAAACCTGTAAAAAATTCTGTATTTTGTTATAAGTGATTTTTTTTTTTTTCAAAAAAGAGTTAAAAGAGTTACTTTTGCAGAGGTGCTCTAGAAATGTACCGATGTTTTCCACAGGGCATATAAGATAAATCAACTGTTCCCACTACTTTTGTTTCAAGAAAACAAATGGAAATAAACCTTTATGTTAAAAAAGACATGCAAAAACAGAATGCATACCTGGCACAATAAAGTAGAGCATGACATCGTTTTGAGCCCGGGTTACATGGACCAGCGTGGATCCCTCCAGAACAACATAGACTTCAGCATGCTCTGGCACCGTTTCTAACCCCTCCAGCAATGCAAATACCTTAGCTTCACCCTGAGATAAAGAAAGGTGAGAATAGTTGAGAGAAAAATAAAGAAGAAAGATGATAAACAGACAAAAACTGATCTTCTCGCAGAGTATGCAGGCTCATTTTAAGCTTTGACTTCTGTAGGATTCTACAGATTTATAAAGTACACCAAATCCCCCAATAGCGCTCCTTGAGGGTACAATAAAGAATCCCCCCTCAATAAAAAAAGGAATGCATCATGTGTCTGATGTAAAGACCTGCCCTGATCCCAACAGGCAAGAATAATTCTGACTTCTCATGTGAAGCAGCACAAAAAAGTACACAACTTTTCATTTTTTCATAGTAGTACATCGCAATGTAATTTCAGGCACCTAATAAAGTTTCTGCCTGCTATAAATGTCGAAGTCCATGTATGATGCATCAATCACAATGAAGAGAGTCCTGTTTATTGCACGTTAAATGCAAATAATCTGTCCCCAGACACTTTCTTGGGAATGAAGTGGCCACTGAAATATAATAAATTAATTTTCATGTTCATGAAAATAGTTTGTGATTATTCTAGGCTTGTCATATGATGAATTAGTTATCAGAAGATGTATACACTATGGTCACAAATGAATGAACATCGTCAGCAACTTCAGGTGGCCTTTTAATAAGGCCTGGCCATACCATGTGAATGCTAAAGATGAACTTGACATACGTACATCCTAAGGAAAAATATTTTCCCATTCTCATCTGTCATCAATAAGGTATTTTCTTCACACAACTGCCAAGCATTGGATATTTTTCTCATTTTCTGTTCATTAACCTAGGAGATGGTTCTGAAAATCCCAGACCAACAACCATACCGTGTTCAGTCATTTTAATCTTTCTTTCCCATCCTGATGCTCAATTTGAGCTTCTGCAAGTTGTCTTCACGACTGTCCAAATACATTAAGTTGCTGTCATGTCACTGGTTGACTCTGAATTTGTTTCAACAAGCAATTAAACAGATGATCATAATTAAATGAGTGTACTTTTGCTTTTAGCTTTAGTCATTCAAAGGATTTCTGGGCCATTAGCCATTTCACAGATTTGCCACATTCTAAAAGTCATAAAGAAACAGAAATCAATTTGTCCACCTCAAGTGTCCTAAATAGAGCAGAGTATTGAGGCCACAAGACGAGCTGTGTGGGTTATTCTTGGAAACGTATCAAACAACTGACTCAGGCTGGAGCCAAAGAAACAAGCTGAAGGAAAAGGACTCGGCCAATACGTTGAATATAAATGATCATTGATATGAGGTGATTTTTATGCTCATTTTCTCATTGAGATTCTATTAGCCTTGCTCAACAGATGACCTAATTTTGTAATGGAATTAACTGAGATGCTTTTCAATCTCAGAGACTAGGTAATTATATCTCTGTTTCTCTCTACCTCCTTGTCCTGATTGCAAAAGATTGTGGAAGGACGGTTGAAGAAATCACAATAAAATTTGAAAAACAAAGCCAAGCTCAATAAAAATCTAATCCCATCTACAAGCAACTGTGTTTGGTGGTTTGCAAATATTTAAATTGTTTACAATATATTCTACATAAACATCCTTAATATATTAGAAACTGCAACCGCACTGTGTAAGTATATGCAGTCATGTTATGGAGAACAAATAAAATGTGCAAAACATTTCATACAATTTGAAGTTCGAAGAAGGAAAGCCGTGGGACTAAGTGATATCCAGTGTAAAAGGATATCACTTTTATACGTTTAAAATAAAAATAAAATGAATAATAAATAAAATAATAATAAAATTTGCCATTATGTAATAAATTAAAATCAACCACTTAAATGTTTTCAGATTTCACATAATAGGGATCTTTTCCAAACAAAAAAGACAACTTGACCAGCGTCTCACGCGGAGAAAAGACATAAGTAAAAGAAAAACTTATCTGATCTGACAAATCAGATAAGTCAGACTGTACTAAAAACTACAGTCTACGTGCAATGATGTCAGTGCAGCCTTATGCAAATGACACGACTGGCAAAAGTGTAATGACACTGAAAGCTGAGTCCTTTAGACCTGGATTTGAACTGCCTCTTTTTTCCAGATGGTGCTAAGAGTTTAAAAGGTCAAATGTTATGCATGTATGGATTGGAAGCATTGTAAAAAGAACAATTAAACTAATATAAAGCTACCTGTTTTAGGCAAGCGAGAATGCAAAAAAACAGCTAATTCTCTACAGCTGATGTGAAAATGAAGGAGCAAACATTTTTGCAAAATGTTGCTCTCAAAGCACTTTTTGAATGAACATTCAACATTTCTAAAGTTGGTGAAAAGTTCCTGCCTTCTGCAAGATAAATCCAAAAAAGCTGTTCAAATTCACAGTTTTTGTTCACTGAGAACAAAGTGTTGAAATAAATGTCTACAGATCAGAGGTCTCTGACTTCCCAAAATGGTCAATCTTCCCCTCCATTAATGTTTAATATTCTCTAGGTAACATTTAATCAAACTAAACAAAAACATTATGTTGAAAACAAGTCAGCTTTATTTAAACTGAAAACAGTGTGAAGAATGGATTTCCTGTTTGATGTTCAAGGAACCTTCAGCGCTTAGTGTTTGCTTACATTGTCAAGATCCCCAACCTGAAAGCACTGAAATGTATTTGACTACACTGTTTGACTTATATCACACATGACAGAACCATTTACATGTTCACCACTTGAAACTCCACAAACTAATTGTAGAGCAAACACAAGCATTATTCTTTTATTTTTACCCTAATTATAGGGTTACTGATTTACCAGCAATATAAACATTTGTCAGTATGCAAACATTAAACTGATGGATTAGACTGTTTTACATTTTGTGTTTTGAAGTTTTGATTTAGTGTTGAAATAATCCAATGGCCGACCACAGATGTTCTTAAATCAAAGAGCGATTTAAGAACATCAATGAGTATGCATCAGTCACTCTCATGCCAGCGTCACTGAGGTCTTACTGGGATTTTTAAAAAAAAACATTGTGTAACTACATGGAGCAATGTAATTGCATATTGTTACTAATGGAGAGAGAGCACAAAGAAATGTTACAACTTGATTTGATATACATTCCCTTGTAAAAGTATTCAAACCCATCGAGCTTTAACAACGGGTTAAAACTATAAAATAAATGTTTTTTGTGTGTTTTTGATAAACTTACACAAAGTAGGGGATAATTGTAAAACATATGAAAGGCTGAAAAGAGTGTCCTGTATTGGTATTCAGCTCCATTTACATTGATAAACATAAATAAAGTCCAGTACAAACAATGGCCTTCACTTATTAGACATTACTAAACATGTCCCATCTGTGCATAATTCAATCTCAGTACAAATACAACTGCTTTGTTAAGGCCTCTGAGGTTTAAAGGGAACATTGAGTGAATAAACACCATCATTATGAACAGGGATCAAAACCAATATTCCATCCCTTGAATGCCTTATGGAAGACTGCTAAATCCATTCTCATGGAATGATTATTGCACAGCTGCAAACCTATCAAGACTCGACTGTCCACCTAAACTGAGGCAAGAAGAGCATTATTCAGAGAAGAAGCCCAAGGAAATTCTGGAGGATCTTTGGATATTTATATCTTAGGTGAGCAAATCTGTCAACAGGAAAACTAATATCTGTGCACCCCACACATCTGGTGTCCATGAAAGAGTGGGAAAATGAAAACCACAAACACTAGAATCCCAGTTTGAATTAGTTACAAGCCATCTAGGGGCCACAGGTAACATTTAGAAAAAGATCATCTGGTCAGATGAGACATCTAATAAACATTTTATCCTTCATGCAAAACATGTGGTGGAAAACTAAAATTACAAATCAATCTGATCACACTGACATGGAGATGTCACTGGCTGATAAGAAGGTGGATGGAACAAAATACAGGAAAATCTGGGAAATAACTTGACAGAAGCTGCAAAAGACTTGAGGCAGGTGCTTATAATGTGCAAATATGCAGCTGAACAATCAAAGTCCAGTCCCAAATTCAAATGAGAATCTAAGGCAAACCTTGAAAATTGATGTACACATCTGCCCTCCAACTAATCTGGCTTAGATAAAACATTTAAATTATAGAAACAAGGAAGAGACTATCCCAAAAGACTTGAAGACTTTGGAATGGTTCTTTGATAAGATGGAGGTAAACAGAGATAGACACCGCACATTTCTTTTGTTTTTCTTGCAAAATATGAATACATTTGCAAGACAGAAAAAAAGTAGCTTAGATTTTCAAATTAATGAGGGCACTCATTTCTCAGTACCATCTCAGTACCATCTGCAGAATGAGTTCTGTAGAACTCATTCTGCAGAGTTTTTGCACAGGGAGACCAACTTAATCTTGAGATCAACTGAAGAAGCTTATATTGAACTCGACAGCACATATACTCACATAGAGAGGCACCTTCCTCCTGCTCAGCTCCATGTATACAGCAGCTGCAAGGTGAAAAAAATATTCACACAAAATGAAAAAATGGGGGAAACGCACAGAGTAGCATGTGACTCCTAATTATTTCCTTGCTTATTTTGGTTTCTCATCTGATCTTGAGGATTATCAAACCTTTAAGCAGTCAGAGAGGTCATCTGAAGAGACAGCATCGGCTTTTGATCACAAGAAGGTGAATAATGATTTTAATGATCGACCTTCCTGCCATAGTGTGTGTAAAGAGAGAAGACCAGAATGTCCATGAATCTGATACACACGTCAGTTCAATAATGCGCGTGCCAGGCTTTGTGCACGAGCAGGAAATCGATTACATTTCAATGCTGCAGGGTTCAGATCTGCTCTGTGTCAGCGGCCACTTCCTAAATGAGATCCAGCAGCGAGATCTTAACAAACTGCCACAGTCATTGTTCATAATGACACAGCTTCCTGTCCGCTTTTAGTCTTCTGCAATCACACACTTAGAAACAGGCTGCAAGATCTCTGAGGAGGAAAAGTGTGAAAATAGCTGTTGATGACACCAAAAGTCCTCCATAATTGAAAAAAAAAAAGATTTTATATACTTTAACATTAAAACATTAAATTAAATGGATGTGATTTTTCTCTTAAAGACTTGCATGAATAATTTTATGTTCATTTAGCTTATTGATGTAGATACCAACCACACTTCTGTAATAATAATTTTTTTTTAAAAGACTACCACAAAAACACTTACCTTGGACTTTACACTCCAGCAAATATGTCCTGGGAGTAAGTTATAATTCCTTTAGGACAAGCTCTCAATTCAGATTTATCATTTCTTTGTTTAACAAAGCGATAAGATCGGGGCAGCTGCTGTCTGCACTGTTTCAGCCTCCTCTCTGGTACAGCACTGATGCTTCTCTGTCTTCAGCCAAAATCCCTCCTAACATGATAAAGTTACCCCACTGCCTTAAAGCTATAGCGACCTCAAGTGGAAGATAATATGACTGACAAATTCATATTTATCTGTTCTCAGTGGAAGTTACAGTACTTTGCACCTTCTACTATAAGGTGTTCCTTGCATCTTATACCCACTTGAAAAGTTCAAGTGGGTATAAGTATAGGGTACTTGATTTTATTTTGTCAATCAGACTTTATTGTATTTCGCTGAGATTTTATGAGACAGAAACCTAAAAATCACAACTGTAGAATGGAATAAAACATAAATCAATTTTTATACATTTCTGTTTAGAGACCATGAGTCAATATTTAAACCATCTTCTTAAGTCGTTTTGTAGCCTCTTTTATGTTTTCTTCCAAATTTGACCTGTAATTATCTTCATCTTCCAGTCAACTTTCATCAACTTCTCTGCCAATAACAAAGCGCCCCATCTACCGAGCATGATGCTGCCGCCACCTGGTGGACGGTTTTCAATGTGATCTAGCGTTACTTGTCTGCCACACAGTGTTTTGCACACAAATTTAATCTCATCTGATCAGAGCACCTTCTTCCACATGTTTGACGCTTTCCCTGCATGACGTCTAGCGCCACAAGTCATGCTAGTTTCACCATGCTAGTGGTGAACTACGTTCTCACCATAATAACTAGCATGACACTGTCCCTTTGTACTATGCTTTGCTTCCTACAGAGGTAAAAACTCGCTGCTACGGAGAAACCATTGCTTCCTGGAGCCATGGTCTCTGTTGTTGAGGTTTTAAATTTTACCCAGTTGCTATATGTAATGCCAGTTCAACACTATGAAGCTTACCAGAAATTGCCTGCGCTGTAAACAACTATCCACCACTGCAAAGAGAGAAGTCCCAAGCCGAAGGAGGAGGTTGTTAATGCTAATTAAATTTTTTGGAAGAGTGTCCAACACGGACTGAACGGATTTTTTGTTCACTTCCACCGCTGCCATTGGTAAAACTACAGGCAGACCACAATTCAAAAACATCGCAGAAGTCATCATTCACATTTTTTCCTTCTGTTCGCTGATTGGACCGGTAGAAATTAAACCGTAGGAATCAGAAAGAACAAGAGAAAGCCCAGATTTTGTGTGAATTGAGATTTTAATCGAGCGGAATAGTGGCAATGACTTCTGGTTTTATACGCATTATATATCTGGTATATATGACACTAATTTTCCTCCCATTTCACAATTAGTCTACCTTATCTTAGGCACCTTCACAAAGTGTAGAAAGTTCAAGGAGTCTGAATATTTTTGAACTGTACCATAAAAAGCAGACTAGTCTCAAATTTTCTTTTCAACTCAAATAAAGCCAGTAACACTTAAGAAAAAAACATTTATTTTTCTCTGCTTATAAGAGTGTCGGACATTATGAAAGTACTTCAAACACATACTGACGTTTACAATTGATGCTTATTGCAATTATTCAAATTACATCAAATATGACTTTTTTAGATCCACACATTCAGAAGGTCTCCACATAGAAAATGTTTTCATTTGGTTCCCATGTACAAACATGGGTTAGAGTGAAACTGGATAAGATGGAGGGAGGGAGGCCTGCTCTGCTGCGATTGGTTGATATACCAGTAGCGTCTAAACAAAGGGCAAAAAACTAATTTCTTCGAAGAAAAATATCCTGTTTTTTGATCCTACGCCTTATTCTGGAAGATATCACTAGTAGATTTCAACATATGAAATCTATAAAACAAAATCCAGTTAGTCTGGAAAAAGTGTTTTATTAAAAACGGACCCTGTTGCTGTGTGACATCTTTAAAGGTCAAAAACTGTTTTTACAAGAGAATAAGTAACTGATTAAGAATTAGAACCAATCAAACCGACTGATCACCCTGCAACAACTGCTCTAGATATTCAATTTTTAGGTTATTTTGTGCATATTAGGCTTTTGTCCAAAAGCTGGATAACAACTACTACTTTTAGTTGAAATTATACAGCTAGATTAAGTAACGTTTTCTGTAGCCTACCTTGGTGTCGAGCATAAAAAGTAGGGAAATCTCTGTGAACTTTGTGCTATATCCAGCATACAGACCTTAATATTCCAATTTCATTCGAGGTTTGAGAGAAATGTTAATTCAAATGTTAAATCTTTGTTTAATGATAAAATACTGCAATATAACAAATTATAGCTAATGAATTCCCACAGCAGACCTCACTTCCACCAGTAGACAAAATGTAGGACTTAACACAGATAAAATTAAAAAATATTTGTTTGGTGTTGTTTAAACGCAGAAAACGATTCTGATGCCTTCAATCGAGATTTTATAAAAATCATCCTAATCCAGTCTAAAATCAATTCTTCCTCTCATTTGATCTCAGGTGACCTGAAGCTCGGGTCTCGAACTGCTCGCCTCTCCCTGAGCCAGCCCATTAGATCTTCCCACGTCGGAGTACGGCACCTCCTTACGAGTGATGGAGGTGGCAAACATGGTGTCCAACATTCCCAGGACCTCCAGTAGCTCCCGCTCCAAGTTGATCTCTGACTCCAGGATGTTCTGTAGGCGCAGCAGCTGCTGGTCGATCAGTGCCGACTGGCCAATCACCGATTTATAGATATCAAGGATCATTTCAGCTGCCGTCAAAAGGACGGGGGCAAACCTGGTGTCGACAATGTTTCTGAAGAAGAAACAGAAACAAATGATCAAGGTTTAAACTTTAAATTGATAAATCTGTACATTATAACACCCTGATTTTATTTCACAACTTTATTGATTTGAACCCCAAAAATAATATGTGTTCTGCTTCATACCCAATGACAAAGTGGAGTAACTGAGAGAGTTGCTTTTCATCTCTTCCTGCTAGCGCATTCTTTAGAGTTCCTCTTCGGTCCAGCTCCTTGATTACACCCACAGTTATCTCTGGCTTTTTCCTTCTTAACCACACCTATCAGAAAAGAAGAGTGAAGAAACAACTTCGCTTAAAACAGCTTACTGAGTCATTATTTGTTAATTTGGGCCCTCAATTATCAAATGTGGAAAATAAATGAGTAATTGGGGGAAAGTAAACATGATAAAATAAAAACAAACCTTTATTACTTAAATGCTTGTGAATATTTAGAATACTCTTACCTCCAAGGCTGCATCCAAAGCTTTGGATACATTAAATTTCTTGAGCTCCCTGTCATATTTGGCCAAATGTTCTTTGACTGGCTTACTGACAAGATAGTCGTCCTGTAAATGTATAAAGCAAGGAAATTAGAAATATTAACAAAAGCTCAGTTATAATTCTTACAGAAAAAGATGGGCTGAAGATGACTGCAACATAGAAACCTACTGGTTTTGGGACATAATTTTTTCCTTTCACAAAGACACGATATGAAGGGCGGCGTCTCTGTTGGCTCATTATTTCCTTTGACTCTTCAGTGTGTTTTCTGTGTTTGATGCTTAAAATACTGTTGGTCATTCCCACAACAATGGACTCGTCATCCGGCTGAGAAGAAAGAAAAGTTTTCAACTTTGGCTCAAGATGAGTGCAAAACAATGCCCTTGTTTAATTCCCGTCTTATCTGTGCTGTCAACGTGTCAATTATCTAAAGAAATGTTTTCACAGAATATTGCTGGAACTTTTATTCTTACAGCCAAAGCCAAACTGAGGATTGCAGCAGCATAGTCAAAGTTGTGGACCACTTTGTACGTGGTTGTGTTGTAGACTTTCACATGCCTGAAAGACAAATAGTGCACGCCTTAAAACATTTTCAATCATTCACCTTTTATTTACAGGAGGTGGCAACAACAAGAGCACTTCCACTTGAATGCACAATTCTCAAAACAGTGACTACAGTACATATTTGCAACCTTTGACAAACAGAAAAGTGTCAGATTTAAATTTTTAAACATTTATTTCATGTCAGGAATTCACTATATCTGACGTTCTTATACCTGTCCAGAGATGCCGACAGCAGTCTCTCTCCGTTGTTGCCGAGAGCCAAACAGGTGACGGTTTTATGATGGTTTTTCAGCGACACCAGAGGTTGACCTCCTTTTAGGAGATCCCACACTTTGACGTAGCGCCCACCTAAGGAAAGACAACCAAAATTTGTGACTTAAGCATGTATTTCAAATATTTCCAAATAAACTTCAAAATAACCCACGCACGTATACTACATAAATATAGAGCTTCCTTTGAGATCAAAGCAAGCCAAAATAAAACTGAACTAAAATATTCTTATTTTGCTTACTGGTAAAAATTAACTGGGATGGTTCACATAAATCTCAACAAATTTAACATGTTTGTGTGACATACAAACCTCATAAAGCTTTTCATCAAAACTATATAACTCTGATGATCTTAACACAGAGATTGGTAATGAAATGTGGCAAACTATTCTAGAACGCATTCACACCTCATCAATTTGTTCCCGACACAGAATTGTTCAGTGTAGAGTCGTCCAGAGAGTACACTGGTCCAAAAGCAAACTGGCTCGAATCTTTCCGGACGTGGATTCAAGCTGTGTGAAGTGTGGGTTGGGCCCAGCCACTCCTATATGTTTTGGACCTGTTTCTCCCTATTTCAATTTTGGAAATCTATTTTTGACTCACTTTCTGTAATCACCTCGACCACAGTACAGCCTTCTCCACTTACTGCTTTATTTGGGGTCCTCACCAAAAACCAGTTACTATCACCCCATCATGCTGACCTTGTGGCCTTCCTCACGCTACTTGCTCGACGTATTATACTGATGCATTGGAAGAATCCTCTCCCACCCACACATTCTCATTGGATAAAAGATTTCGTTCATGAAACTGAAAAAAATTAGACATACTCTCAAAGGCTCTGAAATCACATTTTCAAGAATCTGGTCACCATTTCTGGACCCCCTCCCCATGAGTGGGGCTCCCCTTACTTCCGAGTTGTAATGGTATACACCCTTTATCTAAGTCTTATAACAATGTTAGTAGCACAGGATACATTAAGCCCTGTAGGTGCCCCGTTTTAGTTGTTTTCTGTCTAATTTCTATTTTATTTACTTTCTGTTACCTCTGTTTGTTTTGTTTTACTTTTGAACCGGAAGTTATTCTGGCTTTAACGTGTTTTTTAAAAACATGAATGTTCTCTGTGATCCAAAGCCTCTTGCCACAACTGCTACAAAAGTTTGGTGGCGGCTCAACCAGCTCTTTTCCACAGTTTGGGCAATACATGGCGACGTGACCGTATTCCCGCTTGCCTTGCTTCTCATTAAAACGAAGCACACCACAGTAACTTCCGGTTCAAAATTAAAACGAGCTGTAGTCCAATCAGCAATTTCTTGGGTCTACCTCTTCCGTTTTGTTAATGTTGTAGTGCTTTTGTAATTTGTCATTGTGCTTTCAATTTGCTGAAGTGGTTTGCACCTCAGGGCCACGGTAGATCTCTAATGGAAAAGAAATTAACATAGTGACTATCTTTTATCTGCAAAGCTGCCTTGTCTTGTGCTATCACAAACACCACCAAAATCAGGCACAGTGAAAGACCAGGGAAAAAACTAAACCAAAATTTTAGTTAGACCCTATGAATCAGAGCAGTGTAGAACTGAGTTTCTTCATTGGACCTTTGCTGTCTGCTCGGTTCTGAAATTAATCTGAACCTTCAATGTGTTTTGTATAAATATGCTAAATGATTCGGCTGACAACCTGCTGAGACGAGGAGTCCCTCAGAGGGGTAGAGGAGGAGACTCTCCACCGGCTGTCCATGATCCATGGTAATCGCACTCTTCTCCGCTCTGGCATCAAACACTTTCAGAGTGTGGTCATATGATCCTGGAACAACAAAAACAAAAAAAAGAAACAAATCTGATTTATGATGGTGCCAGTCAGCTGTAACAGGAGACATATGGACTCTATTTTTATTATTTTATTTATGTTTTTTAAGTCAAGTTAGAAACTACCTAGAAGGCATCGCAAATTGCTGTTTATCAGACAAAAGGTTAACTTCCTCTTGACCCTTTGACATTTTCCCACTCCTCTGCAGAATGACCTTTTAACTCACCAGTAATGAAGAGATCTCTGTTGAGTTTGCTGGTAACACCACAGCGAATGTAGTCTGTGTGTTCCTGGTAGGTGCTGAGCTCGGCTGCGTTTGGGATGTCCCACAGTCGGCAGGTGTAGTCGTCAGATCCCGTGAGGATCTGATAACGGTCTGAGGTGAAGTCAGTGACATGTACGGCTCTGAGTAAAAAAAAAAAAAATCTAATTAATTTAAATTCAAATTGTTTTCAGTATGCAAGATTTTAAGAAATATGAAAAAGCAGCTCAATCGTTGTCAGAATTCTTGGGATCAGCATGAATTTCAGTCGATGGATCACTCAAGAAATCATCATTCAACTTTGTTGTCATCAGCCAATGACTTCCACCACATTTTCATTCACCCAACACTCTCCCATTTGAAAACATGGATCGCTGACAAAGGTCAGTTGATGTTGATAAATAGATAATACAAAGTTCCTATTAGGGATAAAGATGTGAAATTCTCACAGTATAGTAGCCTTGGCTAAGAAATATCACAATTTGTCTCCATTATGTTTTTTTAAATCAAAGATTTATAACAAGAATGTTCAGCATGATATAGCTGTTTCTTTAACATCACAAAAAACAAACATAATCCTGCAGCAAAAGAATAACAAATTAATTACAACAATCATTATAATATTATTTACAGTTATTTTTGATATATTAACATAGCTTGCAGTTTCAAAACTGTGCTAAAGTATCTTAAAAAAGATGATTAATTCTCCCCTTGTGTTGCCTATAAATGTCTTTTTCACAGCAGGAAATATTTTCAAAAACCTTCTGTTTCCTATGAAAAAGGAAAAAGTATTCAAGCTTTCTTTGGGCTGGCGGACTGCCAATGCATAACAACAGGTTTAGAAGTAACCAGCCTAAGTCTAGTTTATTTTAGATAGATTGGAGCAACTGAACAATAAAGAAAGAGTCTTAAAGAGACACCACACAATTTCACCTTAATGAAAGATTTTCTTGCAAACTTCCTTTGCAAGAATTTACTAAAATGTCTATAACCTAATCACAGAAACTTAAAAATATGACACTCACTTTGTGTGCCCTTTGAACATCCTTAGTGCCACCTTGCCGCTGACATCAAAAAGTCTGACAACCGAGTCTTCGCATCCCGCCACAAGCAGCTGGCCATCTGACCTGAATCTTCCACAATACGCAGTGTCCTTGAATCGGGTAAATGTTTTGACAGGCTCTTGAGAGAAGGGCCCATAGAGGTGGACCTGAGAAAAAAAGTGAGAGTTAGAACATGAAGAAACTGGGAAAACAGAGGTGCATCCTTTCCTCATAGACAAATAAATTATTTCAAAACAGAACTGTTTATCAGCTTGCTTTAGGGTTGCTGTTTAGTTTCATAAATTTGAGAGCCTGTACCAGTAGACACTTTAATTATAATATAGTAACTGTACAAAGTAAAGAATACGGAATGGGAACTTTGTGTTTCCTTCCCTTTTGTTATTGTCTGTGTAAATAAGATCCATATTCTCTGGGTAAAAAACAAAATACAATATGAAAATCAACAATGTCATAAGGTGAACTACCAGTACCTAGAATTTATGCAAACAGAGCCTACTTACTCTTGTGAAGGCAGTCACAGCAAAATTATGAGGAGCCACAGGAGAGAAGTCGATGTTTGAGACTGCTCCAAATTCTTTTATCTGGACAGGAGCCTACAAGTGGGAGGAAGGGGAAACATATCAGGCAAAGGATTCCTTCAAAGCTTGAGATCACAAATTGTTCAATAAATTTTTTTCACCCACAAAAACATGAAATGGAGCCCATAGCAGGTGTGACTCACCTTGTAGTTTTTCCAGTAAAGAGTGTCCTGTGTGACTTTTTCTCCGAGCTTTGGATACACTGGGATTTTTGTGGGTTTAAATGAAGCCATCTATATGGCGCTTGTTGAAGCGTCTGCATACACACAGTAGGAAACAGCAGTTCAAGAGGAATCTTAGCATTTAAAGAGTTTACAGTTAAGAAATTATACTTTTTCTTTTACTTCTGAAATGAAAACAAAAATTACAGATTGCACAAAAATTACATATTGCACCACGTTTCAACAGCTGAGTAAAAGGTCCAGGGTTGTTCCTACTACTCCACATATTATAGGGAGAAATTAAGCAAAAAATTCTATTAATGCGATTATAATTTTGAAATTATATGTACATATTGCAAGAGAAAACAAATAATACTAGAAGTAAACTACACACTTACTGAGTAGTTTACACATTTTCAATTGTCTATTAAGACAAACAGTAAATCAGCCATTGAAACCCAATGCATTTGGGCACTTCGACATGACTTGCTGAAGTTAAAGGTGAGCACAATAAAACAAGAGGTTTGCATCATGGATGTGCAGGCGACATATCCAAACGTTAATGTTAATATGAACCACATTTTGGTGCTTTGTTTAACCTGTGCCATGGAACAATTTGAAGCAGTTCTGAAGACAAATGGGATCCAATCTGGTTTTTAAAAAGATGTACAAATTGGCTAATGAGTGTAAGTATATGGCAGTTTGGGCTATAATTAAGAACAGAAATTAAATTAAACAAAAACATGCTATCTGAGAGAAATAATAAAAACAGCATTTGACTTCTTTAATAGCTGTCATAAAAATAAATTAGGTGTCTTTTCCGTTAGTTTACTAACTTCTACCTTAAAATATGATACGACATTTATATTTATGGACATTACACAAGTGGCATTGCCTACATCGACTTTAAATTTGCAGTTAATTACTTGATTTGAGAGACAACGCATTGTAGTATTTTTCATGGATTTCCTTGTATAAGTGAAAGATTCGTTAGTCATTGGATTTGGACAAAACATACAGCGCTTAAGTTTTTGTTGTTCAACAAATATACTACACCCTTAAATCTAAAAGATTCGCCGTCTAATAGTTTTTAGCTTAGACATTGAAGTATCACCCATGTTGTGTTATCTATATTGTCTCATCTAACAAACTACAACATGATATCAGCGATGAGGCTCGGGCAACAGTCAGTTAAATATTTATATCGTTCATAAACAAATAAAAAACAGTACTTTGTGTTCTTTAAACTGTAATAATGCACGTGATTATGCATGTCTCAAACCCGGCACACTGTCTGTTGTTTATACGACCAATATTTTACACAGAAATGGCTCCAGAATTTTCTCACCTTTGATTAGAAAAATGGTCCTAGCGTGTAGATACGTTTCACCTACAACAGGGTTGATTTAAAAGTATACAGTCTTTTGTTATCTAAAGTGAAGGAAAACTTTCTCATTTTATCGAAGGATCACGTTGCCTCTCGGCGAACAGGAGGACGCCATGTTTGAATGTAACTACTTCCGCAATGAAACCGATAGACTAGTGCAAGTAAGTTTTTGTTTCTACTGTTTTTTTAATTAAATTGTCTACAAGATGCTTGAATATTTTTTCGGTTAAATATAAGATTAGTTTTTCTCTCTACTTAATATTTTTTCATATTTGTTTTACGCTTTAATTTACGTCACTTCCTGGACTCCCTCCTTTCTGCCTCCATCGCTTATTGCGTGAGCCGCGTGTTTACACACTTCCAGGTATGTTCATCGCTGTTTTTCAGTTTTTTTAAATTATGACATATAATTTTAATGTAAGTGTAGCATCTAAAAATAATTCTGCCTCAGCTTGAGAAACCTAATGCGGGAAAAACACACTCCTTTCTTCTGTATTAATGTCTGTTTGAGGAGGCCCTAGCTAGCTCAAGCTAGGGCTTTGCTAACTAACCTGTTCCGTTGATGTAATTTAGACTGTACACAAAATTTATGACTAGGTATGTTAATAAAATAAACTGAAATTAGAAGGACGGGTAATACGGCATCACCCCGTGTCAAACATTGTTTCATTGGCCTTATTTGAAAAACGTTGTAACCCAATAGGTTTGTGGTTAGCGTCTCCCTTGCTAAAGCGATAGTTGCCAACCTCCTCACTCTGCTTCATGCGTTACTTGCAGACAGGCTCTGAAGTGTGACGCTATTTTCGGGGCCTTATGACAGCTGTGCATTCTTGTTGGTTTTCTGTGTGAAAGGGCAAAAACTGAAGGGAGATTTGAGGGGGATTTATTTCTAATACTTCCAGTTTGATTACATGTCTACCACTTCCTGCGAACTGCTAGGTCACGCATGTAGTACCACGTTAGGGGCAATTTCTGTTGATATTGAAAGTTGGAAGTGTTATACCATTTTCCCCTCCATACAATATGTCATTTAAAATTATACTTTCAGAATAGAATCAGAAGTAATTCCTAGAAATTAGCTAATATTCAAATTGTGCAGAAAAAATGTTTTAATTTCAGCTAAGCTTGGATTGGAATGAGATTCCTATGGTACAACTGTGTCATAGTATTTACAGATTAATTAATAATTTGCTTAGCTCTTGATGCACAGACGTAAGCATGAATAAAATAAAAACCTAGAAAGTTTTGTGAACATTTTCTCCTGCTTATTATGCAAAATATTTGAAATTTTTCCCATTATCTACACTTTTTTAGAGTAGTCCATGTATAACAAGCTGGTATTGTCTAAGTAATTATCCAAAGCTCAGGTAAAACTTGCAATGGACTGCTTAGTAGCCATGTCATTTCAGAATCAGAATAAACTTTATTGTTCCCCAAGGAAAAAATTATTATTCTCCATTAAATATAAGCAAATATAAATATAATAATTTGTGGTATAAAATTTACAACACAGATGTGAAATTACATTGTTAGATGTGACCTAAATATAAAATAAATAAAATGAAATAAAAATACAAGTCATTTAAGTTTATCAGCTTCCATGTAATTGCTGTTCATGTTTTGTGAATATTAGGAAATATTTCCAAACAGCCACCGTGTCTCTACTACAGCAAAGGAAAAGTGTAGTAGAGTTGTGTTACTTTCTGTCTCGTATAACTGGTGTTAGGAAGCTGTAAGTAACTTCTATTACTCCAGCTTTTTATTTGGCATTTCATTAGAGTTCTGCTAATAACCAGTAGAATTGTTGTTGAAATCTGTGCCTGTTCTCTTATATTTAAGATGAAGGAGTCGATAATGAACCAAGAGAAGCTTGCCAAACTGCAGGAGCAGGTCCGCATAGGTGGTAAGGTAAGTTGCCTACATGCTGCCAAGTAATAGTTAGACTCTGAATCATTTGCCAAAGCTAATTTCACTGTTTTGTAGGGGTCAGCCCGAAGAAAGAAGAAGGTGGTGCATCGGACAGCTACAGCAGATGATAAGAAGCTGCAGTTTTCACTGAAGAAACTAGGAGTTAACAACATCTCTGGTATTGAAGAGGTACGGTAAATGTTTATGGGCCTTTCCACATTGGAAACGTAACACACAACTGACTTTATTTACAAGTAAAAATTGACTTGATATCTTCCATTTAAATTGCAACTAAAACTGAACTGAAATCCCTGGAGATGGGACGCTTTACCCAAAGAGTTTTCCAGAGTGTGAAAACCCTGATTTTTGACGACGTTCAGTGGTCATATATCCTTTACTGTAAAAGTTGCAATGAACTTTGTGATTAGCCATTTAGTTATTGAGGTGTTTTCACATCTCTCAGTGAATGTATTACTGACATGGAGCGTATGATCGACTGTTTCAACTTCTGCCAACAGTTGGAAACTAAATATGTTTCATTGTCATGTTTCAGAATATTTTACTTGTTTTTATACAGGCTGTATATGATGTGGCCCTTGTGCAAGTCATTTTCCATTTTGTGTTGAGGGGACAGGATGCTTTGCATGTGACGTTAATGTGTGCCGCACTTATGCGCTTCTCGGCTCTGCATTTTTTCATCTAGTTTTGCTGTTTAATCAAGTCAGAATCGTCCATATTCCCTTCTCAATGTATTTTATCAAAGGTTCATAAGCTACCCCTGCTAAAACATTAACAAGGTAATGTTTTAGATTTAGAACACAGCATATTAACGCGTTAGAATGGCTCTGTCAAAGGCCAAATGTAAATCTATTCATGTTGGCAGACAATCTCTATTTAATCAACCCTAACTTGGGCTATTTGGCAAAGACGAATGGGCAAAAATGTCAGCCTTGCAGCAATAATTTCACCAAAAGATGCATCTACAAAATGCTGAGACAGGGAGATTAATACATGTTTTCCAGACTTTTCAGATACTCATTTGTGTTTATTTATTTTTTTAACTTTGATCAGTTCCTTCCACTTTGCAATCATTCATTACTTTATATTGATCTATCGGAAATAAAAGACATTGAAATTTGTTTTGGTAACATGAGAAAATGTAAATGTTCAAAGGGCATAAATAGTTTTGCAATACATTGGAAAATTATGGCAGATTAAAGTTATCTAATGAAAATTGTGCTCTGTTCTGATGACCCCTTTGGGTCCAGTAATATACTGGTTACTTACCAGTTTACTTTTTTAGACCAAACTGTTGACTTTTCAAATGAGTAGAAATAAACCATTAAGAAGGGTAATTACAGTTTGAGGTGTTTGAAAAGACTCGGGATGGAAAGCTGTTGTTCTTTTAACAGCAAAGCTGCCATATTTCTGTTCATATATCTTTAATCCTTTTTGTTTTCACTCTAGGTGAATATGTTCACAAACCAGGGGACGGTGATCCACTTCAATAACCCAAAGGTTCAGGCCTCCTTGGCTGCCAACACGTTTACTATCACAGGGCATGCTGAGAATAAACAGCTAACAGAGATGCTTCCGGGAATCCTCAATCAGATGGGAGCTGATAGTCTTACCAGCCTCAGGAGATTAGCAGAAACTCTGCCCAAACCAGGTACACACCACAAAATATCCCTGCCCTGGTTTTCTCTGTCACTAGTGTTGTATGGCGTCTAATAATGAAACTCCCTAATTTTCATCATAGCTGGAGACAACAAAGCTCCCATAGTTGCTGCCGAAGAGGAAGATGACGAAGTTCCTGGTAAGCAAGAAAATTTGCATCTCATTTATTTATGAATATGGTGTATCTTGCTGAATTGTTGCACATTAAAAGCCCTTAAAAATAGCTAGATTTTTAACAATAAAATGAGTGAGCCTACTGAGGACTAGTTCAAATCTATGCTTTAAATACTTTTACCATTGTTTGCCTGAATTGATGTTTGCAGAAGGCCAAGACAAACCTTTATCTCTAACATAAACTATGAAAGAATTCTGAATTCACTTATTCCTATACTGTAATTGTACTAATTCATTCTTATTTCTTTCTAGTCTGTTTGTATAGTTTTAAATATAATACCCAGTAACACTTTGTTTTCATTTGCTGTTTATTCTTACTTCCTTTTTCTTTTTGCATTTTCAGATCTTGTGGAAAACTTTGATGAAGCTTCAAAGAACGAAGCAAATTAACCAACATGACGACATCTGAGTGTTTCTCGAGTCAGCACTGTATTTAAGTCATGTATTTCTGGTTACAAACATAACCAGCTTTTAAATTTAACAATTGGGTTGGAACAAGAAAATTGACTTTTTGCAGAAAATGTTATTATACAGTTAAAGCAAACAAAATTTATTAGAACCTGCACAAGCTTCTCTTTCTCATGCTGCCTTCTTCACATTGCAGTACCCATGCATCAAAAATGTATTGGTGGAATTAATTGTGTAATAAAGATAACATTTTAACTTTTTATTTATGCAGCTTTGTTTTGTTTTTTCACAAATTAAAATCATTGCAGCTGTTCATCATACTCAAATGTTAAGTTCTTAAAACAGTAGCAGAAGTATTAAGAAATCTCTCTTCTATCAAGGAGCACAAAGATGAATTGCAAGGCAATTATGTTCCCAAACACAATGAAAAACAAACACCACTGTTGTAACACCACATAAAATATAGAAGAAAAACCAAATTGTCATACATATTTTACTACAAATCCTAACTAAAAACATTGACACTGATGTTTTCAAAAGTTTTTTTTGATTAATAATTGATAATTAAACCAAGTGCAGTATAGCTTAGAAATTCTTACACAAATTTGAAAAGCAGCTTTGATAAATCATGTATGTGACCTTTGAACTATGAAAACAACTTTCTAAAGATGGAAAGCTGGTATATAGAATACATTGAAACAGTCTTTAATCAGACTGTGAATTTAATATTGGAACTTGTCCATCAATATGTTAACCATGAACTTTTTCCAAGTAATGATGTCCATTAAACGGCTAATAAAGTATTCATGTTTTTATTATTAGTTGCCAAATTCAGATCAAACACTTTCTATATACTGTATGTCTGCATAGATGTGAGATTTTAGAATGTAGCTACAGAGGAGGGAAATTACAGAAATGTAATTAAAAATCAATCATTTCAAGTGCCTGGATCATTAGTGTTATACATACTGATTCTGTCACTTGAAACTACAAAAATGGCTACAAAGAACAGCAACAAAACTAGAAAAATATATACCTGTAAATATATGTTACATACATTTAAAACAGAAGGTCTCATTTTGGATAATAAGGGAAGAGATTGACTGGGATGCCCCTAAACTGTAAATCATGAGATTTAACAAAACACAAGGTTATTTCCTTTTGTAAAAAAAAAAAAAAAAGAAAAAGAAATATTCTTTATTGTTTCTGGTCAGACAAAACTCAGATTTGTTGAGACAGGCATGGTATTTCCTGTTTCTGGCATATACCAGGCTCCTCTGTTCCCCACATGGTCTCAAATGCTCAACAATTTCTTGGAGACACTTGGAGCTAAGGATGTGTCAGAAAAGGACAGATTGGACGGGGAATAATTTAAAATCCCACTTTCCATTTTGTGAAAACAAATGTATTGCGTTCATTCTCTTAAATGAAAACATTCTCTTAGGCTTTAATTTTCTTTTTGAAACAACAGTGGGTTTTGGTTGCATATGTCTTCTCAACGTAACAACAGTGATTGATAATTATTCCAAAAGGTTACAGGGACTCATGGTTTGTTTGTTATGGAGATTAATAAAACCTATTTTAAAGTGAAATACTGAGTCAACAACAAATCAAAGTGCATTTAGATCATTTTATTAAGAAATTAAGCAAAGAAAAGGAGCAATGACTCCCCGGGCTAGTCCAGGGAATTGAAGGAAAAAGATAAGTACATCGCTTTAATATTCACCAGTTATGTAAGCTCTGGATTTCCCATCAGCTTTTCTCACAGCTCAGCATCTGCATGGCCTTGGACGGTTCAAACCAAGTACAGAGGTAAACAACCTCCCAGAAACTCATGATCATCTTCAGTCTTCTTACTAATTAAGCCAAAGTTTTATTTTATTTTCAGACCAGAACTGAACTGGAGGATCAGTCCTGGGCGTTTTGAACACTCTTGGACAGTGTTGAACCTTCTTGACAGCAGCTGAACCCTTCGCCTCAAAGTTCTTGATGAATGTTGCACCTGTTCTTTTGAAGAAAAGCTTTGTCAAACAAAATCTGAAACATTAATCGACCGTCAGTCATGATAAGGAAACTGAAAGTTGAGCAAATTCTTTGTGGATATAAAATGGCATCAGTCATTCAAACATTCAGCAAAAAACACAAGTAGCATATTGTGTTTAGCTCCAGTGTAGAAATCCTCAAGTTACTAAATCTGCTCTTTGGTTTTTATTTGCCAATTTACAGAGAGCCACATGCAATATGCAAAGATTTGAGATGAATGGACGGACAGATACTTCGTTGGCATTTCTGAATAACAATTTATTGTGCAGGCTTCATAATTCTCCACTAATTACTCAGTATGATCTCTGTAGCACAATAGAAGGGTATTTTTTAAAATCTTTTTGTTTATTGCATTTGGGCCTTTCTGATGAGGTGTTTGGTGTTTACACTCCATCTCAGATTTTCTGAAATGTACTGTATATTTCCAGAAATTTGAAACTTAGTGGTAGACCAGGCTCATTGGAAATGGATTTAATATTAGGGAAGTACAAGACCAATGGATTGAGCTAAATCAAAGGCAGTCCTGGAATAAACTGCATTTGAGCCTACAGAGCATATTCCAGATAGACAAACTTAAACATACAGCTCAGTTACAAATTACTACTTTAGATTAAATAATATTTATGGCTCAGTTATATCCCAGGAAAAGGCAAGACTTAAAGTTTGCAAAGCTGGCAAAATGTTGTATAATTGTCAATTTCAAGTTATATGATATTCCGCTGGTCTATCACATAAAATGCCAGAACAATACAATAGTAGACAAAATGTCAAAAACGTTTGATTAGTGTAAATACTTTTATAGGTACAAGAGAAAAGTTGAGTTTTTGAGAATCTGTTAGCGATGACTCCTCACTCAGCCATTCATACACACAGCGATTCATAAAGTGGTTTCTCAGAATCCTTACAGCTTTATTGTTCTGTCCATGCAGTTTATAAGTGTGGACAGTCTGCTTTAGAATACAAAGTTTGGGCTTTTACTTTATTGTAACAAGATCAGACGCTGGTAACAACATATGACTTTTCTGAACAACACTGGGAGGTACGTTTGCTGGTAAAATGGTGGTAAGGAAAGTTGTATTTAGACTTTCTGTGGTAGTGATATCACAGACACAGTCATCTCTGTTACTTGTGTTAGCTGTGTCTCTACCAAATGTGATGGTAATAGCTAGAACAAACTATACGTATGTTTCAGTCGTTTTGGTTTTTTTTTTACTCTAATATTTGGTTCCGGTGCTTATATTCAGTAGCACTCTTGTGTTCTGTGATTCCATTGGCTGATTAGGGTGAGTAAAACCCAGAACTTATCAAAACTGAAAGCAAATGAAAGTCATGCCTAAAATCATTTCCAGTGAAGTAATTAGAACTGTTGAAACTGTTTTTACATGTATGTATATAAGCAGGGAATGTCCATTTCTTCAGTAAGTAATATGAATGTTTTGGTAAAGGTTATATATTACATCATTTCTAGAGCACACTTTTTAAATTTTGTTTTCTACCTTATTTTGTTCACTAATATTCAAAATGAATTACTCTTTTTTTGCACTCTTATGTTTGCATTTCCCCGGCACAGGGTGCCAAAAGCCTTTCAGGCTTTTAGGGAAGTGAAACATTACCCTCTGCTATTTTTGAGTTACTTACTGAAGAGACTTCAAACACTCTGGTTAAGCAACATATGTGCATCATGCATGTTTTGGTGAAGACAGCAAATTTACTCAAAAAAGAGGAAGGAGGGGAACGAAAACGATTCTAACACTTAATGTAGTTGGAGCAAATACTCCTGGAACTACGTCACACACATGACAGAAACAGTATGAAATGAGTGAGGATAAACACACAGGGCTCTGTTTCTGTTTCCACTTTGTTAGCGCTGATATTTTTGCCATGCAGAGGAGGGTTGCCCCGTCTGTGATGGGGAAGTCCTGTTGCCAGTCCCTTTTTTTTCCAGCCCAAAGTTTTTTGGATGGTGTTTACATTGAATGTTGGGGGAACGCCGTTGGAGGAGATGATTTCTGTTATTTTTTTCAAAAGGTAGCTGAAAATAAGATTGATTTAGATATAGGTATTGTATATTTTTTGGCTAATTTATCTCATAAAGTTTTTCTTTATAATAAAGAACTTTATTGCTCTATCATTTAAAAAAATGCCATCTTACAAATGTATTCTCTTTTTGCCCTTTTTCTTATACTTACATGATTTAGATGAAACTAATTTTGACATTGGTCAAAGATAACCCATGTAAATGTAAAATGAAGTTTCTAAATAAGTATTTATTTTGGAAAATAATGTCCAGACCGTCCTTACCCCATGTAAAATCATAATTATCTCCTAAACCCAAATTGACTGTTCCTGTCTCAGTGGAAACATTAAGCAATTGAAATATCTGACAACAAATACTGTATATATTTGCTGAAGAATTTTGGCCCGTTCTTCCTTGTTGGATTGTTTTAATTCAACCATGTTGGTGAGTTTTCAACCACGAATGGTCATACCACAGCATTTTGAGCTTGATTTAAATCTGTACTTTGAAAAGATAACCCTATTTGTTAGCCATGCAGGTTAAGTGGGGGAGAGGTAGGGAGCAGGAGAGGTTTTTGTTCAAAAGTATGAAACAAAAAAATAGGGCAATATTTCATTGTTTAATTTATTAAGAGAGCCAAAGATGTTGCTTCAGGGCTGCAGGTTCCAGGAAGCTGTGATCCTACCTCAATACAAGTGAATCTAAAATAATTATTTCCTACTGTCTCTTCAGTACAGGGGGCCATAACAGGAACCAGGACCAGTTTTACAAGGGCACTGGCCCCAGCTGGCCCCCGTCTAGAACTGCCCATGACTGAACATTCTCCCATAGGATTTATTTAGTAGAATTTATGATTATTTCATTTACAGCAAGTTGTCCCAACTCTGAAGCAGATGTCGTGATTGACTGTCAACAGATGTTCTTTAAAAAATAATTTAAAAAATGTAAATAGCTAGCGCTATGCCAAGTGTAATAGGATCCACACCTTCCAAAAGATTCCGGTTGGAGTAATTTGTTTAGCCATTCCTATGGACGTTTCCCCACGTTTCCATTTTTCAACAGTTTGTGGTTAATGGCTCTCACTGCTCTTTGCTGGAGCCTCAAAGTCTTAAAATAGCTTTGTAAGTCTTTCAACAATGACATAGTATCTCATTGACTTTGTTTCTCATGTTCTTGAATCTGCTTTGGGCACGATGTGTTGTCTGAGATCTTTTATCCTGCTTCATTCTGTCAGACATATTTTATTTCAGTGATTCATTCATTTTACAAGGCAAAAAACAAAACAGTGGCTTTATCTGTGAAAATAAACTAAATTGTGAGGAAGTGTATTCTTTCTTACTACACTGTAATGCTAAATATGTGTTCTTTGAAGATGCTATGAAAGGGATTATTTACTTTAACAAAGACACAAAGATTAGAAATGTTTAATTTATGACCTTAGCTACAAAATCTATGACTAACAAAGAGGAAATTACATAAGTTGCCATAATAAAGAAATTAACGTTTTCTTCTTGATGTAGAATTAGGTATTTTTCTGAGTGTGGGCTTAATATTCAAATTAGAGTCCATCTGAAAAGTTCAGTTTTTTACCTTAATAGTCAGTGGCAAAACCCCCGCCTCATTTAGACACCCACGTTGCTTATCTGCATGTGTTTTTTTTCTTTTTTTTGTGCCTTAGTCGAAACTCAGATAATATCTTTCTGCACATCTGAAATGCAAAACAGAACGGAGGAAATGAACTGTCTGTAGGCTTTTATTAGCTCACTGCGGGTCAGTTTCTGTGGCACCTCAAAAAAAAAGTGTTAAAAAGAGGTGTGGAGTGAGCTGATGATGCCACACTATAAAAATCATACACTGTGAGTAGTTAGAGCATACATCACCAGGTTCACTTGTCCTTTCCGCCTGACTTCAAAGTAAATTCATCTAATGGTAAGAAATAACTAGAATAAAAGAAAAATAATTACTTTTCTGAGCTAATTTTAACTTTAGAATGCTTCAACTATCAAAATAACTATTTAACTTTTGTTGGCATCATTATTAAAAAAAACATTTGTAATTACAAGTCAATGACCTACCTAAATCTTTGTTTAACAAAGACACAAAGATTGGAAATGTTTAATTTATGACCGCAGTTATAAAATCTATAACTAGCTAAGAGGAAGATGAAATAACATTTTTCTTTCAAACTTCCCCTCTGACTCTCTCACTGTCAAACAATCTAGATGACCTTATTGTCGTGGATCACTGCCTTTCTGCTCATCAGCACAACAGCAGCTTATCAAGAGGCTAAACTCGACCACTTTCCAGAAAACTGTAGGTTCTTTCAGCACACACACATTTTTCAATTTTCATTTGTGCCTCACGCGAAAGTGATTCAGTTTGTCTAAATTTAGCGCATCTCTTTGTTCGTCTCTCTGAATCTGTGTAGTTGTGGTGGCAAAACCAGGTGATTCTGTCAGCCTTACCTGCCTTACAACCACCACTGGACCTGTGACATGGAAGTTGAACAACGACGAATCCGGTTTTGAAGACTACATGAGCAAGCATGGCCATATTCTAATTGTGAGGGATGTGGAAGGACCCCTGCTGGGGGAATACAGCTGCTGGAGAGGTGAAACAAAATTATCGTCGACCTATCTGCTGCAGAAGACTGAGGAAGGAGAGGATATAGGTGAGTCTCATCTCTTTATCCATCTGCAGTCCGTTCAACTGAAACTGGCTGAGTTAGTCACAGAAAGCTGATGCATGTGACAATCTGGTGTTCTATTTTTAGTTGCACTTCCATTCACTCTTGCTCTATTCACTCTATTTATTATTGCAGATTCTTTGTTCACATGCCGTGCAAAGTCCTATGATTGTAACTTCA
This sequence comes from Xiphophorus couchianus, assembly GCF_001444195.1. Taxonomy (NCBI): domain Eukaryota; kingdom Metazoa; phylum Chordata; class Actinopteri; order Cyprinodontiformes; family Poeciliidae; genus Xiphophorus; species Xiphophorus couchianus. The sequence continues at coordinate 9,354,207 of NC_040239.1, forward strand.
GCTGCAGATGGACTGAAGACAGACATGAAGCTGTGCGCCTTGGAGTCGGCCCTGACTGGTAAAGATTAATTCAATTAAGGAGACCTCGTCTAGTGCCTGAAAAGAGGCAGCTGTTACTGTCAATTCTGTCATTTCTGGTAAAGATGTGTAAAAAGACATAAATTGATTAATTTTTTTTCTTTTTGTTGTTATGACATAATCTTACACTAAAAAAAAATATATATATATATATAACCCTCAATCTTACCACATAGTGTGGGAGGTGCCACAATTACTGACACAATAGAAAATTCTATAAAACAGGTAAAAATGAATAAAATGGCTTTTCTGAGCTGTCAGGATGTGTAGGAGCCTGAGTTAAACCACTGAAGTAATCTATGACTTCATGATGCCCTGGTCATAAAAAACATCGAATGGCACACAGGCTCATTTCTTTTAGCTGCTCTTAATATTAAAAACAAGAGGACATACCATTTAAGTAAAGCATATGCATATTGATCTTCATAAGTCAGAAAAAGGGGATGAATTAATGGAGATTGAGATATGAAAAAATAACTACTTACCCTAAACTTTTACATCGGTACCATCTACAGTTATTAAAAAGCTTAAAATAACCAAAATGTATAATTTATATTTTACTTTTGAGGTTGATTGGAATGTCGAAGAGCATTTAATTAGTAATCCATGACATAAATAAAACATGGTACAAAGGATTTTTTGCTTAGCCAATTTTGAAATGGGAAACACAAGAGAAACATGCCACTTAAGACAGACAAATGTAGATAGAGCTTTATAAATATCTTGAGGACAATAGTGACAGACCTGACCTTGCCCATATCTCCACTAAGATTAGAATTAAAACATTAAGAATGGTTTAAACTGTGACTAACTAGTTTGGACAAATAACCATGTCTTTCCTTTGACCATTGACACTGAAGAAGGGACATGAAAAATCTTTAAAACTGACTGTCAGAGAACAGAAGCATTTTGTGGATGCCAAGCCTCCATAATTTATTTTCAGACTTTTATGCACATCTTTGTCCTGCAACTTTGAAGGGCGCTTTAGCTGTAGAACATCATTTATTGATTTAATAATGTGGTATTGACATGTGACGTCTGTGGGGTTGTTTGCCTCTACAGCACTAAAGGTCTGCCAACATGTCACTGGGTGAGCAGCAGTGGCCAGCCCAACAGCGAGGGATTCCAGTTTGAGCTGACCCACACCCTCTCACCATTTGGTGAGGAAAGCACCATGCTGGAGGTCACCGCTGAGGCCATCAACGACTTCGTCCTCCTCAGGAGAACCAAACTGTTTTATCTTAGAGACATTGGTAAGTTGGATGAAAATAAGGAAAAACTGAAACAACTCCGTGGAAGATTACCAGCAATTTCACAACAATCTTTAAAAAAACTATTAGAAAAAAAGTTAATTTCATTTGACAAAGGACAAGAAATCAAGTATTAAATACTGGATTAAAACTTATCCTATATTTCACTCAGAAATATTGCAAATGTTTTTCCCCATTTTTATGCTTTTGTTTTGCACCTCTGCAGTTGTACCTGACAGTCCCCGGATTGTCAGCTTTGAGGTGCTGCAGTCGAAGCTGAATGTCAGCATCGAGCCGCCGTCCAGCTGGTCGACTCCTCACAGCTTCTTCAGTCTGGAGCACGAGATTGAATACGTGCTCAGAGACAATGGAAAGGTAAAAATGACCAGACGCTGAACCACAGCCTTGGGTTTCAGGGTTGTTTCATGTTCTTTCTGTCGTATTTTGTTGACTGACTGCGGTTTCTGTTTGACTTCAGACCATAAGCTCTTTGTCTTCTCTGATACCGAAGAAGATCAGCATGTTCAGGGCCCGCTCCAGAGATCCGCTGGTGTCCTCACCTTGGAGTCAGTGGACTCCGTGGAAAAATGTAACCCACTGAAGTTTTTTGATCACACTTCTTTCAGCTTCAACTCTTTGTATGCTCTCACATGTTCCGCATGTCTGCAGTGTCTTCTCGTACTTATTAGGAGGGGCTTTGATGATGTAACCTTCTGCCTACCCACAAACCATCGTGGGCCCATCGATGATTGAATTTTAACACAGACCGTAAAACGTTTATACTGAAAAAGAGAGTGCTATTAAGTTTGATTTGACAGTTTCAGCATAAAATAACAGACAAAATAATTTAAAATTGGAATTTAATATCTTAAGGGACTTGCAGATTTATTTAGTAAAAATACAAAAAACAATATTTATTGTTGTTACAACCTTGACACTATGAGTTAAATGCTATCCTTATGTTTGATTTTGGTTTGTTCACAAATACATCTTAGCCAATAATAACCTATTATCTGTGATTGCTTTTGGTTTCAGCCAGTTAAGCTTGGCCCCCTCCACTTTATTTCACCAAATTAAATGTATTAGTTGTGTATTTTTTCCTTGACCCAAAGAGGGGCCCAAAATCAAACTCTGTTACAATCCTGGTCCACACTTCTGCTCAAAACATGCAGTTTTTTATATGCTATAGACAAAATGTTTATATATTTTTTATATATTTAATCTTATTTTTTATATTTATTTGTGTTATAAAAATATTTATTTATGAGTATTTATTCATTTAAAAGTTTACAGAACACTTATTTCTAATGTCAAGTCTGATACGTCATTGCGGGGGTTAACTGTGATCGAAGGGGGAACTCTAAGCTAAGGAGTATGCTTCAATGTCTGACATCACAATGTATGTTTATTTTTGTTCGTATGTTGGTGTTTCTGTGGACTTCTGTGGTTTTATGTAGATCAGAACAAGCGAGTATTAAAGGAGCTTTCGGCTTCCTTCCTTTACATGTTCCTTCTTCATTTATGTGTTGCCTGTGTAATGCATGTAGGAGCTCAACAACACAGATAAATTCCCTTTTAAAGTGATCCTGGGTGAACGCTGTCAATTCAAATGTCTTTATAAGGGTTTAGAATCATCACGCCTTTGCTGTACGGACGAGAAACTAGTTTGAAAGTGCTAATTAATCTAATACTTTTTGCCAATATATAAAAAGGAAGCACACTTTATAAAACCCACAAAAAATAGACACTACCAATTTAGTCACTAATCATTAGTACAGTTCCTTGTGAACCTTTTCATACCTCTTTAACGTCTCCATATATTGTCACATGACAACCTTGATGTTATGAGATAAACCAACACAAAATCTTTTACAAATCAAAATCTGAAAAGTGTGGCATGCATCTGTATTCAGCTCTCCCGAGTCAATATTTTTGTTACAGTTACTGCTTTGAGTCTTCATGTATGTCTCTTCTAGCTTTGTCAATCTAGAGACTGAAATTTTTTGCTTATTCTTTGCTACAAATAAGTTCAAGCTGAGCCAGAATGAATGGAGAATTTCTGCAAACTTCACATTTCATATCTTAACACACTTTTTAAGTTTTATTTAGGTATGGAATTTGATTAGGCCATTCTAGCATATTATAATGATTTTATTAAAACTATTCCATTAAAGCTCCAGTCATTCTTTAGGACTGGAAGGTAAACCTCCAACGCAGTCTCAAATCTTTTACAGACTCACAGATTTTCAACACTGCCCTGGAACTTACTAATACTACTGGTAGTAATAATGGCAATACTAATACTAATAATAATAATAATAATAATAATAATAATAATAATAACAAAGACTGTTATTTAACCTGATAAAAGTTGAGATCTACAATAATTTTTCAAGGGGAACCTGGCAAGATAGTAGCACCCTTTACAAGTATCAACATTTACAGTGAACCAAAGAAATAGATTCATTTTTCCATGATTCCATCAATAAAATGCATCTACATATCATAATGATCCCACTGCAGTGCTTTCATGGCAGGGATGTTGAGTTCAGTTTAATGTGTTTTTGTAGCAAACAACATTTTTCTAACAGGCCAGAGAGATTAATTTCTGTCCACCCAGATCAGAGTATCTTTTTCCACACCAGTTAATAGAAATAAGACTTCTTGGAGTTTTCTGTAACAATACAATTCCTCCATGAAAATCTGACTTAGAGACTTCCCCAGTTACATTTTCCTTTCTCAGCCATTGACCTCTGCTGCTCCTCTGGAGTTTCAGTTTCTTAAGTGTTTCTTCGATTTATCCTCTCCTTTATGTTCCGTAATCTTCATAATGTTGTTTTCCACTAATGTTCTGTAACAAATCTCCAATGCCTTCGCCCATCAGCTTTATTTATAAAGAGAAATGTTTTGTAATCCACATATTGCCTTTCCTTCGCTTCACAATTGTTCACTCTTTTGTGTTGGTCTGACATATAAACTACATTTATTCTTGCAATGTAACAAATCCAAAAACATTAAAGAGGAAAGAATACTTTTAAAAGACCTGTGGAAATGCTAAAATATAAAGAGGTATTTACATGTATGACAATGCCACTTTATTCCATTAAAGTCACTTTATAATTTTAGTGGAATGAAGTCATAAAGTGACTTTGGGAAGAGATAAAAAAACATGTCCTTTTCCTTTTAAAAAATAAGGCAAACTATTGGTAAATGTCTAATATTTTTGCCTTATTTTAATCAGTTAAATTTATTCTTGTGACCTTTTCAGTGTAATTAAAACTGCCACAGAGAGATAGGCAGTAAACATCTAGGATTTTTTTACTCTCACATGATATTGTGGTGATCTTTTTTTTCAGCATTACACTCATCACAAAAGAAATTCATCTGATTATTTTTGGTTAATAGATCATGCTAAAATTCTAAGAAAATAAGCACAAAGAATGTGCAATAAGAAATCCCCCACCTTGTGAAAATGATCCAGCTTGGCTCCAAATGTTGTCCAATGATGCTTAACATTTGTTTTATGAGTCATTCACAATCTTTGTCATCACATGGTCTTCCAGTTTAGAGTTTCTATGAATTTGGACCAACGCATTTCCAGTTTTCACACTATCATGTCAATATCTAATATGTCTTTCCTTTATTGCAGGGGAGGAATTCATGCCAATGTAAAAAGAAACAGACATCTGAGCTGTCACCCCAGTGTTTGGAACGCTGCAAGAGGAAAATGGAGAAAAGAAGAACTAAACATGCTAAGCAAAGTCAACATCTTCTATAATTAAGGTGTTTTTGACAGAAATGTACACATTTGAAATGAGAGGGAAAGTGTTGGCACACAACAAAGATCAATTTAAGTTTTTAATTAAAAAAAAAAACAAAAACAGTTTTTCATTTGATGCATTTACATGAGTGAAGAACTAATTAAGTCATTGAGCTGTGTTGGAGTTATCTGGTTTCAGAATACAAAAATGCATGGAGAGTGGCTGCCAGACATTTAGGAGGTTGAAGCAGAAAAACAAGGAAAGGAATAAAACATTAGCAGTATGTGTGAAGTCACTGCCAGGTCAGTGGCCAGTATGCACACAATGGGGATTTTTTTGACAGTTTGTGGTTTGCCTGAAGCTGGGAAACTCTAGTATTGTACAAACAAACAAATTCCACCCACAGGATTGCAGTTGTGGGTTTTTCCTCACCTTGTCTCTCCCTGCAGCTGTGGCACATGACAACATCGCTATAAAATCATTGCATTAAATCCTCTAATGTATTGAATGTGTCTGTTGAGTCATCCAATAAATTAGAAAATATTTGCTCCAACGTGGATTATTGGCCAGAAAATTACAACTTTGAAACATGTATAAAACCTACATTAGGTTTTCCTTTTAAACATGTTTGATATTCTGCTGTTAATGTTTGGATATTCTGATGTTAACTGTTGTGTTTCATTATAGCTGTAAATTTAAATTGTTCATAATCAGCAGAAATAAAAGCTTCAAAACATCAAGCTGTATGTACTTAAACTGCATATGAAAATATTGTATGAAACAGACAAACAGCTTGAGAGAATGACCTTCTATAACTTTAATACGTCTAAACACTGTAAAGAGAGATTTTCCAGGACACATGCTTTCTTATTTCTTGCAGCTTTTCAAAGGTTTTCTTTTATTTTAAACGATTCCCTGTGTAATATTTATTCATTTTTATTGAAATTCTCCCCTTTCAGATTTCCTTTCCTCCATTATTTTAATGATTTATGAAAAATAAATCTTTTTTTTTTCAGTCAACTTTGTACATAATGTTCATACAATTGCCACAGTCAATTTATTTGAATGGTTTTGATAGTTTGATGGCAATAAATATGAATTCAATTACCCATGTGTTTTTTCTTGTTAAAAGAAGTTACTTATCATACTCCATAACAAATGGAATAACATTTTCTTTAAAATATCCTTTGACAGAAATCAGTTGAAAAAAATCCTAAATACATGTAAAAATATTAGTAATCATATAACCCTACTTTTTCTTTATTATATATTTTCAGTAAGTCATGAGGCTCGTTTGTCAGAGTATTGACAATAACAGTCAAGCAGGAGATAAACATACATTTAATTAAGTCAGCATTTCAGTGTTAGTAGTGTTTTTTATTTGTCTGATGTAATATGTCTCATATGTCATGATTTTTATCAACTTAAGATAAAAAAAATCCATCATAATTAATAGAAGTAAAGGCCTGAAAACATAATCTGCGTGAAGTAATTCTACAATATGATTCGCTGGAATATAAAAATAACAAAACAGGAATAATCGCATTTAGTCATATACTTTTAGGTAGTGATGCTAAATTGCTCATCTAAAATTTTGCTGCAGAGTTTGATCTGATTATCTCAGCCCCTTTCTGGGATCTGTTTTCGGACATGAGCCAACTCTGGAAAAAGGGATCAATTTTAGATTTAATTTAAATCACATCGATTTTATACTTGACATGATTGTAAAAGATCTCTAAGTCACATTTTCTGTAATTTATCTTTTTTTTCCCTTCTTCTTCTGTGACGCACTTACCTCCTGCTGCACCTGGGACACAGCCGTCCCCACACCGTCCTCACCGTGGCCTCCCGCAGAGCCGGGCTCCCCCACATGTAAACGGATGGAGTGGAAACAGCATTTAAACGAGCCAGGATCGCAAAAAGGTTCGTGGCTTCGTTTCTGAACGTCAGCCCCCCTCCTGTAAAGAACTTTATGGCAATATTCACAAAAGAGGGGCACCACAATACCAGGAAGCTTATCACAACAAAAATAATGATCTTCAGCGACTCCCTCTTGCTCTCTCTCTCTGGACCTGGGGGCTCCCTCTCCAGCTGATACTTTGCTACAACATAAAGTTTGATTGTCATGGCCACTTTGGTGAGCACTATCAGCTGAAAGAAGACTATACTGAACACATACAGCTGTATAGCTTTGGAGACTGGCAGCAGGTTCCTGGCCAGCAGGTGAGTGGCGTTGTAAATCCAGCAGTAGACATTTATTCCTATCACAACCTGCCTTGTTATGAAGCGGCTGTAGACAAATGGATAGCATACAGCAAAATACCTGTCAAACTGAGCAAACAGAAAGGTCAGAATGTTGACCCCTAGCAGATCTCGTAACACACTGTATGTCCCATTTCTGAATGGATACCCGTCATGAACATCAAACAGGCCCAGATAATACACAGAGAAGCCCACCAGAGTGTCACAGATGCTGGTGTTCAGCATGAAAATGAAGCGGTTCTGAAGGCGGAGCGCTCTGGTGGCCGAGATCCCAATCACCACCGTCCCTGCAATCAGGACGGTGGTGGTGGCGAACAAAATCTGAAAGATGAAGATGAAGTAGTCCTCAGGACTGCTGAAGTCCACAGAGAGAGGAACTCCTGCTGCTGCAGAGTCTGTCATGTTGGACAGGAGCATCGTTAATGAAGCTCAGCCACAGACGTCGGTATTTATGTTCTTTGAAGTCACTGGAGATTAACTCCTCGGAGTTTAAGTCAATTCTCTCCTCACACTTTTGCAAAACTTTCAAAACTTTCTAACTTTTAGTCATGTAACCAAACAATAAAGGTATTTTATTGCCTTTTTATGTGATTGAAATTATAATTATGAAATTATATGCCACTTACACTTAGTGGCATATAATATTGAAGTGGAAAAGAAAAATAATTACTTCATTTATTTATTCATTTATTTTTCAAAGTGTGGCAATAGCCACATTTACTCTAAACCAGCGTTTCCCAATTCCGGTCCTCAGGCCCCCCTGCCCTGCATGTTTTAGGTGTTTCCCTTCTGCTACACACCTGGATTGAATATATGGGTGATTAACAGGTTTCTGCAGCACTTGATGGTCATGCAATCATTTGAATCAGCTGCTCTGGAATAGAGGCACATCTAAAACATGCAGAGCAGGGGGGCCTGAGGACTGGAATTGGGAAACGCTGCTCTAAACCCCTTTACCTTGAAACTTTAGCAGGAGAAGGGATTGCTGATCAAAGTGGACAGAAACATGAATGTAACTAATGTGATCTTTATCAAATCTCTCTGAGACTGAGTGATTTTGACTACGGATCCCAATTTCTAGATGTGCAGAGCTGGTGATGAGGATAGTAGCTTTACAATATGCACACCAGCCTTTTCAGTCTTTTATTTGATAAATAAAAATTTAAACTGTGTATAATTTTTGTTCTACTCCACAATTCTTCAACACATTGTTTGATCTTTACAATAAGATCACAATATTCAATTTCATTTCATAAGAAATGATGAAGACAAACATATAATTCAACTATTTTATTGAATGTCATTTGTTCATGGGTTGAAACCATATTTTTTGTTCTTTGTCTTTTTAATGAAAGTATTCAGTTTTGTTTTTGTTTACTTTTATTTCTTATTATATGACATCACTGATCTGAAGTTATATGCTGTTCATCTTATTCACCTGTAGTGTGTCCTGTGTGCTGTCTATACTATGTGCAGCGTTTGTGTGATACAGATGAGATTCTATTGTATATTTCTCTTCCTGTTTTTTTCATTCTGTGTTATTTCTATTCTGTAGCAGAATTGAAACAGCACGAGTAGAGAGACTTATTCACACATTTGAAATGTTTTCCCTTGTTTTTTCCCCTCTCCTACAGACATAACAATTAAAAAATAATCCCTTTGTCATACTTTTAAGTATTTGTTAAAACCCAAAACCGGAAGTGAAACCAGCTACTTCGTCTTTGCAAAAAAAATTATTCATTCGAGCAACACGCCACAGACAGTTAGGATTTGTTCTTTATTTCGTTAGCTGCACTCACATGGATGTTTTTTGTTTTTTTTAACAACACTGGATCTTGATTGCACGCATTTGGAAAGCAAATTTATTACTAGCCTAAACCACTGAGATATAATTTGAGTTGCATATTTTTACTTTAGAAAACAAAACATAAAACTGTTTGTTTCTGTAGGTTGTCAGGTTTCGGAAAAATTTGACAGCATGAAAACCTCCCTTAAATTACGGGGTTATTTGCGCACTATATGCACCAAGGAAGCGCAGCTATGCGCACGCACCAGTTAGTGATGATTGTCATTGCTCAGTGTCCCGTGGTTATTAGTAGGTTTTCTTTAGTTTTACACTGAGGCACGGGGATGTGGCTGAAACTGATGAGGAAGGAAAGGAAACATTTTTTCCTGTTGCTGCAATAAGAGCTGAACTGAGTTTCTTCCGTCATGAAATCCAGTTGGAGGGATTTAATCCTGCACGTCTCATTGGAAACATTTTAGTCTCTGAAAAGATGAAACTGTATTTTATTAGATTGCGTGAGTAAAACAAACAAACAAACAAAAACCCAGATAATTAAGAAGTACAAGAAAACAAAATAGATAAAAAAAAATGAAAGCAAGGAATGTGTGAATTTTAGAACGTTGTTCAAAGTTCAGACAAATTCTCAACGTGGTAAAAAATAATATTGGGGTCTAATTTAGGAAACTAATATTTAACTAAGACTGAGAAAAATAACTTGGAATTTGATGATTTATCATTTTTTTAATTGAAAAATGAGGAACATGGAGGCAGAGGAGCATCATACTTCCAAGAAGACATAAGAGAATACATCTTAACAGGAACTTTGGGGAGATGTAAACATGTTTCTCTGAATTTGGGATCAACCTTTATCACACAGAAGGGGTCGAGGCTTAGAATGTGACAGGGTAAGTCATCACTGTTTCAGGATTATTGTGACTCATCGAGGTGCATCCATAAATAAAGTGCTAATTTAGAATTACATACAAGATTTTTTTTTTCTAGCAACATCATTATTAAAGCCATATTACCTAAAACTTGGCATGCAGCAGAGGAACAGGTTTCTTGAAGATTATAGGGCTAGAAAATAAGAAAATTTAGCACCCCAGAAATTTGAACCAAAAAACTACATTTGGAAATTTGAGAGAGATTTACAATTTTACAAAAGCAGTCAAATCAGAGCCTTTTGAAAGAGATTCAATAGTTTCAATTACTTTTAAAAATATACTCTTTTTCTAATTAAAGCACCACAAGGGAGAATATGCAGGCAGTGATACTATACTTTTTAAGACCAGTTTTGTTCAATTGAATCAGTATTACTGTACTGAATTGACAAAGATTATGAATTAAACCGAAAAATAGAAAACAAATGCATCTTATATACATTAACGCAGTACTGTTTAAAGTATCTCCACAAAATAACAAAAATGGAGGAATGTATTTCTGTTCATCTTGGCGCCTTATTGGGATCTGCCTTCAGACAAGAGCCACATCTGGACATAAAAAAGAGCTTTTGAGTTTAAACTGCCTTTACTTGATAGTCATTGGATAATTTCTCATCAATTGTCCATATGAATCACACCTGTTTAGAAAGCAACTTATAGGGAGACTTTTATCTTTCCTGATGCCTTACAAAAATGAATAACATTCAATTGAACTGAATAGTGACTGCACTTTTTTTCCCAAGATGCACTTACTTTCTCCTGCTGCACCTGGGACACAGCCGTCCCCACACCGTCCTCACTGTGGCCTCCCGCAGAGCCGGGCTCCCCCACATGTAAACGGACGGAGTGCACACAGCATTAAAACGAGCCAGGATCGCAAAAAGGTTCGTGGCTTCGTTTCTGAACGTCAGCCCCCCTCCTGTAAAGAACTTTATGGCAATATTCACAAAAGAGGGGCACCACAATACCAGGAAGCTTATCACAACAAAAATAATAATCTTCAGCGACTCCCTCTTGCTCTCTCTCTCTGGACCTGGGGGTTCCCTCTCCAGCTGATACTTTGCTACAACATAAAGTTTGATTGTCATGGCCACTTTGGTGAGCACTATCAGCTGAAAGAAGACTATACTGAACACATACAGCTGTATAGCTTTGGAGACTGGCAGCAGGTTCCTGGCCAGCAGGTGAGTGGCGTTGTAAATCCAGCAGTAGACATTTATTCCTATCACAACCTGCCTTGTTATGAAGCGGCTGTAGACAAATGGATAGCATACAGCAAAATACCTGTCAAACTGAGCAAACAGAAAGGTCAGAATGTTGACCCCTAAAAGTGATGGCAACACATTATATGTCCCGTTTCTGAATGGATAGCCCTCCTGAACATCAAACAGGCCCAGATAATACACAGAGAAGCCCACCAGAGTGTCACAGATGCTGGTGTTCAGCATGAAAATGAAGCGGTTCTGAAGGCGGAGTGCTCTGGTGGCCGAGATCCCAATCACCACCGTCCCTGCAATCAGGACGGTGGTGGTGGCGAACAAAATCTGGAAGATGAAGATGAAGTAGTCCTCAGGACTGCTGAAGTCCACAGAGAGAGGAACTCCTGCTGCTGCAGAGTCTGTCATGTTGGACAGGAGCATCGTTAATGAAGCTCAGCCACAGACGTCGGTATTTATGTTCTGTGAAGTCACTGGAGATGAACTCCTCGGAGTTTAAGTCAATTCTTTCTTGATGTACAGTGCCTTGATAAAGTATTCATACCCTGTGGTTGTTTTTTGTCACATCCACAATTTTTGTTTCATTTTGCTGAAATGTTGTGTAACAGATCAACACAAAGTTACACATGATGAAAAATGAAACAACTTTTACAAGTTAAAAGTAGAAACGTGGATTTTGTTGTTGTGTTGTGACTTTTACTGTTTTGTGTGCCTTTAGTTTTGTCGTGGATTTTGGTGTGGTGTTGTTTTTATTGATGCTGTGTTTTGACTTTTGTAGTGTTGTAACCCTTGTTGTTCTGTGGTGCATTTGGTTTTGTGTTGTGGCTTTTGTTCTTTTGTTGTGACTTTTGAGTCTCTGTTGTAACTTTGGTTGTGTTGTGACTTTTGTTGTGGCTTTTACATTTTGTTAACCCCTATGGGCCACCATAGTGTTTGAGTGTTGGTTCTTTGTGAATCTTTACCTTAAGCAAAATGATTAATGTCATTGGTCATTTTGCTTATGTCACTTGAATTCAAGTGTTTGAATTTAAATTAAACACTGGTAATGCAACACAAGAAATAGCTCGTCTGAACCTAGTTGAAATTTGGCTGATAATTTTATTTAGACAAAAACAAACAAATAAAAAAACAATAGAAATGCCTTAAATTATATTTGATAACAAAAACACACCCGTTTTTCCTAATGGCTTGACGATTTAATCATTAACCAACAGCTGAAACCCCCAAAATAAAAATATTTTGACATACAGGAAAGTTCTGTAGAGTGGGATAAAATAGGGACATTTAAAATAGAGAAGGAACAACACATTATCATTACTATTATTATTTTGTGGAATTGTTGTGTATTTTAGGTCTTTATTTGTGCTTAGAATGCATCTTAAAGGTTTTGTTGATGAAGTGAGAAATACGCAGGTGGAAGTAAAAAGCTTCCACCAGAGGGCGGTAAGATTACCAAAGACAATATGATTTGGGTTTTTTCCCACTACTGGTTTGGGAGACAATCTTTTTTTTTCTTAACTGAATAATTATTTATATATATACTGTATTTTAATAGAAATACAAAGGGGACTTTGTCTATTAAAGCCAAGAATTATTAGTGTTTCAAACAATGGAAATGTGTGAGTGTTAGAATAGTAGAAAATACAGAAATATTTACTGTTTAGGATGTTCCTGGAGAGAATTATACTAAAACATGACTTTACTCAAATTTAAGATAAAAAAAACAATGTTTTTAGATTAGTTAATTATTTTATTTTTAAATGCCTACATTGAACTCATCTAACATAAAGCAGCCTGATTTACATGTAATGTCGTCCCTGAAGGAGAGGGATTAATATTTTTTAATGTCGTAGCAAATAAAACATGTACTAATGTTGAAAAAGGCAACATTTGTAGGGAAAAAAACATTGCACTTATGAGTAGAGCCACAGAGTACAAGGGTAGTTTCATTGAAAACTTGCAAAGACCTCAGTGCTAAATAACTTTTGCTGGAGTAAGGGAGACGCCGGGGACAACATATATTATTCTGGAAGAAACAGGGCTTGTCATCATTAGAGGCAGTTTCTATTCAGAGATACTGAGAAGAGATTCTGATGAGTGGTAACCCCATATGGCCAAACTCTATTCAAGATGCCACTGCAGATCAAGATCTATAAGAAACTACGTCCAGAATTTGAAAAGAGATGGAACGGCCTCTCGGTGGTCTTAACCTCAAACCTGAAAACTTGAGGAATCAGCTTGTGTGTGCTGCTTGTGAATGACTGACCTGATTTGGAACAAATGATGGCTGCAGATTTAGAGGAGAATATAGCGACTTGTGACCAAACTGGTGAAGAAGAGGAAACGGGTAGTTGTGGTTGTGTATGGATCTCCCACAGATTAACAAAGTTCTTGTCAAATTAATTAAAAACATGTTAATTTCATATATCTTGTTTCTTCAGATTCAATCAGTTCAAGACATACAACACTAAACAAGAGTTCATCACATTAAAATGCTTGGAAACGGCAGAGACCACAGGTTTGGAATAAGCAACTTTCTTCAACCAGTTTCCTTCAAATGTTGCACAATTTAATTAAAGGTAAGAAAACGAAGGGAACAATAAAAAATACTGCAAAAAACTTTCCCTTTCTTTCACAGCAAATTCATTCTAGAGCTTTTATTTAACTTTGTTTTTTCGGGTAAATCTGAAAGTATAGATTTACTACAGTTCAAGTATTGATGTCTGTCTTTCCTTTCCTTTTACCTGTTTGTGGTTCATCTTTGCACTAGAGCAAGTATTATTTTTAGACAATTATCATTTTTGCCATCATTTTATTAACATGTATCATCACTTTTGTTTACAGGCTATTTGTACTAAACACGTTTTTAAAGTAAAACAAACCCGAACATGTATTGAAATAAAATAGTAACTATACAAATATATATTTTAACAGACAGAAATTTAAAATATGAAACTACAAACCAGCGTGGAAGTCCGAAAGCTCAAACCTTAACTTTCGAAACCTTAATAGACCTAAAAAAGAAAAGTGTAAACATAACTGGAATCAAATGTTTTTCTTCCGATTTACACCGATAAAGGTTTTGATGTGTTGTGTCTTCTCTGTTTCCTGGATGCAAGTCCAAAGTGTTAACTTTTAAAACCTAATGACCAACCAACCATTTACGTGTTTTGCAGATTTTACTCCACACACTTTTCCACGCGGCCGCTCGGAGCGCGGGGCTGGCCCACAGGTACAGACACGGAGTGCAAAGCGCGTTGCTCCTGGACAGGATTTTCATTGGATTGTTTGCATCGTTTTAAAAAGTAACATATTTTCCTGTCAGTGATGACAGAATCGTATAGGACATGCTTGGCCCCCAGAAGAGCAGGAAAAACACAACCACCACTATTATGATCAACAGAGACTCTTTCTTACTTTCTCTCTCCGGGCCTGGAGGCTCTCGGAGAAGCTGGAATCTGACCACGAAAAGAAGCTTAATAGTCATAGACACTTTGGTGATGATAATTACAAAGATACTCATTCTGCTATAAACTGCAATGTCCAAAGCTTTCGACAATGGGACCATGCGCTGGATGACCAAAAGGCCGTAAACATGCACCCAACTATAAATAGCCACACAGACAACAACTTTTGTGGAGATAAAACGAGCATAAAAGAACGGATGGCAAACAGCAAAATATCGATCAAACTGTGCGAATAAAAATGTCATAATATTAACCCCTAATAGAGAGGGCAAAATATAAAAAGTCCCGTTTTTGGAAGGATAATCCTCAGTTACATCGAAAAGAAACTGATAGAAAATGCCACAGCCAGTCAGTGTGTCAGAAATGCTGGTGTTCAACATAAATATAAAGCGGTGCTGCACTAAAAGAGCCCGGGTGGAAATGATGCCGCAGAACACAGAGCCCGCTACGAGCACAGTGCTGATCCCCGATATGATGTGGAAAATGAAGAGAAAATAATCTCCTGGAGAGGTGAAGTCAACACACAGAGGAACCAAAGTTAAATTGCCGGGCAGGATCATTATGGATGGAAATGTAGTGGAAGCAACCCAGTACGATCTGCCACCAAAACATAACATTTATTAAAACTACGAAGCTTTGGGAGTTTTAATGACTTGCCCCTTTCTGATGGACTGGATGCTGTGTATGGTGTTGTTAATGGATTGGATACGTTGCTAATGATAGTCTTTGCTCCTCCCATAACCTGGATCCCGTAACTCATGCATTAGATTGATGATGTAATTCTAATTCAGCTTTCTTACATTTGGGTGAAAAGAATAATGCTAAATTCATGGTGAGGCTGCTGTCCGAGGTGCTGAAGCTGTGGATTTGGTGGTTTCCCATGACAAAGTGGAATTAATATGAGGAGAAAAAATAAAGTGCCAAGAGGTAAAAGTAACAATGTGAAGTGTACAGAACTAGAACTAATCCTATAAATTTCTATAAACAAGTCATATTCTAACAAGACAGTGAATTTGATTGAGTAAGACTTGCTGTTTTCACTTCCTTGTTTGTTGTTAATCCCTGAAAACAGAAAAAATGTTTGACTTCATAAAGGGAAGTGACCCAAAGTCAGAGGTGGGTAGTAACTAGTTACATTTACTGAGTTACATCTACTTGAAGAACTTTTTGGAAAATAAAAAATAAACGTTTTTGTTGTTTAGTAGTTTTACCTTGCAGTACTTTTGTTCTGTGCTGTGGGCAGTGCTGTGGTTCTTTTTTTATTGCAAAGAGAATCAGTCCTTTTTAAACTTTTGTCATGTTTTCTTTAGCTTCACTGTTTGTCAGTCAGCCACCAAACACTGTCTTAAAAACACATACACAAAGCTCAGCATTAGTCTTTGTTGATCAAGAATATTGAATATTTAGATTATTTAACTACATGGAAGAAAATCCTTATTTGAACGTCTATTGGTTATAACAATAAACACAGTATAAAAGAGTATAATAAGTCAAGACCACAGACGATAATCTTAAGCATACTCACGTGTTGTTTGAGTTTTATGAGTTGTGATCCACCATTTGGAGTTCCTTAATGAGATATAAATGGGTTTGGAAAGTTTTTGATGCAATGTGGACATTTCTTTGTTTTCTGCCATTTCCACCTGTAGGACATTTCATATCCGCTTTGAGAATGGACACTTCAAATCTTTTTCCACAATCTGGTTGTAATTCATAGGCTATTTATTCATTTTCATGCTTTGCTTGTTGCCAACGTTACAGAAAGTAATCACACAATTAATCAGAAACATTATATATATATATATATATATATATACAGAGAGAGAGAGAGAAGTCGAGTTGATGTCCCGGTTCATCGTGGGAGGGAGCAGCTCAAAGTCAATCAGCTGCACAAACTGAGAGTCTCAGCTGTTTTAAAGCCTTATTCTTATGGTGGATTGAATGGTTGTTGTAGGACTAGACTATGCTGCCTAAATAAAACACAACCAATGCAGGTAAAGATTGAAAATAGTAGATATACAGTAGTTTTCAATGTATGACGTTCAGAGTAACGTGAAGAAACTCTGCTGTTTTTTCTTGTTTTAATCACATGTAATGGTTTTCATACAACAACGTAAGTACATACAAGATACCGTTTTTAGATCAGTCTTAGGGGACAAATTTTGGCCCAGTTTTCATTGCAAAACTGCTTTAATTTGACATAATTGATCAAACAAGAACGACCAATTTGCTATCAAGTCACAGCATCTCAGTTATATTTAAGGCCAGCCTTTGACTATGGCGCTTCAACACCTTGATATCACTCTGTTGAGCCATTTAAAGCTGGACTTTGTTGGTATATCATCACTCCAAAATTATGGTTCCAACAATTAAAACAGATTGCACACCACCACCACTGGTAATTATATTTTATTACCAGTGGAAATCCTTACCTTTGTGAAATCCTGTTTGCAAATGAATTTAGACTTAACAAGAAGTTCCACTTTTATTCCATCAATCCACAGAATATTTAACAAACAGGCTTAAGATCATCAAAAACATTTTGGCAAATGTAAAATTTTCCTTTCTTTTTCTATTAAATGACAAAATACTGGAACATTTGAATTAAGAGCATTTTTACCAATCTCATTCTTATTGTTTGTTAGTTTGTATATTTATTTGAATTGCCATTCATCATTGCCATGGCAATAGCCACTCTTCCTGAGGTCCAGGAAGAGTAGCCATTGTTGAATCATGAACACTAACCACATCTTATATAAGAAGGCTGGAGAAATGTTGTGTCATGGACAGATCAACGTGGTGGACCACCACAAGTGGAACATTTTTCCAAATTAAACTTAAAAAATGTATGCTTCACCGCCACATAATGAACATGTTGAGCTTGACAACATCCAGCTACAAACACAATATGAAACAAAATGGGAAAAATAGAGCGGGAGTGGGAAGGACTTGCAGTAGTTGGGTCAGTCTCAGAAACAGAAAGCTGTTGGTGATTCATTTGAAGGTAGAAATCATCCAGGTTACGAGTTTTACTGAAGAAAATAAATAATAAAAAAACAAAGAGTAAATATTGAAAATGAGGGGTTTTTTGTGAGACATGAATCAGAGCTAAGGCATGTAAATGTTTGACCATTCACAAAACAAAACACGTTAGGAACACACACCTGGAAAGAAGAAATCCAAAGAAAGCCACAAGACGCTTTGTCTGCTGTTCTCCATAAGCTTTGTTGGCGACACAGAAAACACATGGGGGGAGGAGTACAACACTAAACTTGTTGGTGAACATGTAAAATGTTTAAAAAAAAAAAAAAAACTAATGCTGCACATCACCCTGACACATCATCCCCAAGAAGAGTGGGAAAAACAAAAAACAACTAACCTGTGTTATGCTGATTTAAACTAATGTAAAGTATTTTAGCAGTTGATACGTGACAACAACAAGAATCTAATACCGAAAGGGTGCCGATGTTCTGGCTTTAACAACCAAACTCAAAAGATAAATGTATTTTTTTTCAGCGCATGCTAAGCTAACTTAAAGTTATTCAAGGTCTTCAAGCAGGTGGAACGAGTCAAGGAGCTATCCGAGGTGCTGAACCTTCAGACGGGACTGAATCAGCTATTTTTTGTACAGCTCACTATCCGACACCCAACCATTTTGGATTAGTAAAAGCTTATTAAACAAACTTCGAAGACAAAACGGAGTTTTCGAATGCAGTTCATGTCCTCTTATAAGCGCATTTTCTCCGCGTGTCTTTCTGTTAGTTGTTTTATTTTCTCAGTGCAGCATGTGAAGTATTTCATTGAGATATCAGATACCAATATGTCTTCATTTTGTTCTTTTCTTATGATCGTTTAATACGAACCATACACAACTGACAAATTATCTGGTGCGTAAGGTTTTATGTTTTTTCAGTCATTTTCTGCACATTTTCATAGTTCAGCTGGATCAAAACTGAACATTTTTGATCGAACCTGCGCGTTTTACGACAACGCGCGTAAATTTGAACCAATGTTTCACTTTGTACAAATTGTAATTTCTTATTTCGATAGATGTCTGCTTTTAACTGTCTGTCGCCATGTCCGTTAAATCTACTTACAATAATCAAAATGCATGGGTATAGTTTGAAGTTTTTGCCAGATTTAAACATGCTCGTTCACATTGGAAATTGACAATGTGAAATTAGTTAGTTCTTAACGTAACCAATTTAATAAAAAAATAAATTAGTTCAACAAAACGAATGGGTCAGCTATTACGGAATTACTTGTCAAAATTAAATATTTCAAAAGCGTTTCTTGAAATTTTTGCTAAATATACTCAACTTACATCCAACTGGATATTAAATTGATAAATGAGTAAACATGTCAAAGCAGATCTGCAGACCGATTTTTGGCTGATTTTGCACTTTGAAACAACACAATCGCATTTTAAAATCCGGATTATTTACTAGCAAACATGTTGAGCGTTGCCTTGTGCTTTTCGTTTCATACGGTCCATCGAGAGGCATAAAAAAATTGCATTTTTAGGGAAGTCGTGTTAGTTTGTAGGTGATTAAATACTTGCAGGCTAGTATATCTTCTTTATTATAACTTTGATGATGAAGGTGCTTCATTAGAGGTCACTCCGGTCATATTAAAGGCCACTCTGTAGGACAGCATCCACTGTGTTAGATTTACTTCTCGCATACAAGTTAAAAACGAATTTTGATGTAAGCGATCATTACCTCCCCTTCCTCCAGGGGCAGACCTTCTGCCACACGGTTCTCCACACGACGCCCCGCAGCGCCGGGCTCCCCCACAGATACACGGCCGGAGTGACCAGCGCGTTCATCCGCGCCATGGTGGCAAACAGGTTGGTGGCTTCATTCCTGAACCTGAGCCCCTTCCCAGTCAGCTGCCGGACAATGATGTTAACAAAGGACGGGCTCCACAGAGCCAGGAAACATATGACCACAAACACAATGATGCGCAGAGACTCCTTCTTGCTGTTCCTGTCCGCGCTGGGCGCCTCTCTCACCAGCTGGCTCCTGGCTATGATGTACAGCTTGACCGTCATGACCACCTTAATGAGAACTATGACCTGCAGGGTCATCACACCGAACGCGTTCATCTGGGCCGCCTTTGAGATGGGAACTAAGTTCTGCGCCGTCAGGATCGAGTAGGTGTAGATCCAGCAGAACCCACAAACTGAAATGACAGCAGGCCTTGTTATGTAGCGGTTGTAAAAGAAAGGGTGGCACACAGCAAAGTAGCGGTCAAACTGAGCGAAAAGGAAGGTAAGGACATTAACACCGAGGAATGACGGCAAAATGTAGAAGGTTCCGTTCCTGGAGGGGTAGCCCTCTTGGACGTCGAAGAGGCCGAGGTAGTAGACCGAGAAGCCGGTCAGAGTGTCACTGATGCTGGTGTTCAGCATGAAGATGAATCGGTTCTGGCCTCGCAGGAACCGGTTGGATAAGATTGCGATGACTACCGAGCCGGCCACCAGCACGGCGGCGGTGGCGAACAGGATGTGGAAGATGAAAATGAGGAAGTCCTGTGGGCGGACAAAGTCCACCGACAGAGGGAGCGTGCTGTTGAGGAGCATCCTGAAGCTCCAGGAAAGAAGCAGCTTTCACCGCTTTTTATAGGCTGGACAGTGTTGGTTAGGAATGAGACAAACCTCCAGAGAGGAGGGGGTTCATGATAGATAGATAGATAGATAGATAGATAGATAGATAGATAGATAGATAGATAGATAGATAGATAGATAGATAGATAGATAGATAGATAGATAGATAGATAGATAGATAGATAGATAGATAGATAGATAGATAGATAGATAGATAGATAGATAGATAGACTGACACTGCGTTTTGCTTTCTATTGCAAATTATATGCATTTTTCAAACCATCATGTTTAATGACCTAACAAACACACATTTTAGCATGTGTTGTGCAAATATCTTAAGATTGAACAGGAATTCAATACCTATTGGTTCATCATTGTGAAGGACACAAAACCACTCAGTTGAGTACTGAGATAAATTTGCTTTGAGGCCTCAAGAGGGCGCACAAGACATGTTTCTTTCTTTCAGTGGGTTTAACACTACAAAATTTCACCAGAAGGATTTTCACAAGCATTTCAATTATGTAATGGAGTGGATTGTGCAAAGTAGTTATAAAAGTTAGATATAAATCATGAACAGTATCCAAGTAGAAAAAACCAATGCATTTATATTCAAGGTTATATTTCAGTGCAGCAGACTGTAAGCAGTGATGGTTGCACAGTCTGATAATGTAGTTGATAGAAGGAATAATCAACAGTAATGTTGTGTGTTTTGTGTGTTTAGGACGCAGCAGCTGATCACTGCAGGAGCTCTCCAGCTCTGTAGTGATGAAGTGAATGGGACTGGAAACATTGTCCAAGAGTAATGTCAGTTTTTGCAAGAACATTAACAATCAACTCACAACAACATTCTGGCATATTTAAAACAAAAATCAAAGAAAACAAAGCAATTATTGTCCTCCTGTCTGTTCTCAATTAGAGTTAGATCTGAACTTTGAATGAGCCATCCTCACACATGGACACATGTTGACCTGTAGCATTTCATTATAACCTTGGTGTCAGGAAACCTGGGTGCCACAGGAAGGTAAAAAATGTTCATTTTGGTTACATCTGCAGATCAGCTTTACTGTGTCCTTTTTATGGTCTTGTGGCAAACTCAATACTTTTATAGTTTATTTGTAAAAATTGCTTTCTTCTATAAAGTCCAAATTTATGGAGTGTTTAATTTTTTTGTCTTCTTGACAATAATCTCAGCGGATCTGAGCAGCGGATCTCTGCATCTCCTCCAGAATCACCATGAGCCGGTTATCCACTCACTCATGTCAGTTTAGGTGTGCAGACATGATTTAGAAAAATAGTAGTATTTTCCATTTCCCAGTGATGGACTGGGCTGATCTCTGTAAGACGTCCAAAGCTTCAGATATATGGGTTTATAATCCTACCCTGCTTTACATTTCTTCACAACTTTCTTCTTGACTTGTCTGCTGTCTTCATTGGACTTCATGATGCTGTTTGTTCATTTACAGAACATCTGCATTGTGCTGAGAAACTGTATTTGCTGAAGTTCAAAGCACTGTATCTTGGGTACAAGAATGATCATAAAAGATTCATATATTTGTTTGAATAAAAGAATATAAACCTCTTCCACTAATTAGTCGCTGCTCCCTGTCTATTCTTCAAGGGAATTAAGCTCGCTCAGGGTAATACCTTCCTTCTTCTACATAAATCAGATTAGAGGGCAGCCCCTCTGCTGTTTCCTTACAGCTCCCTATAACACTTTCTTTCGCCTTGAGGCTCTGAGGTGGTTTCTCTGCATCTATGGCTAACTTCAGCCATGTTTTGTCTCCTGTGTTGCCTCTGACGAGCTTTGGCAACGTGCTGTTGTTTCTTTTCAGCATTGCCCTTGCTGCGGCGATCATCTACCTGAACGTGTCTGTGTTCCTCTCCATTCTTCTGAGCAGGTCGCTGCGCAGCGAGAACCGCTTCATGTACATGCTGAGCACCTGCCTCAGCGACATCTGCACCGGTGTCTCTTATTATTACGCCGGCGTGCTCGATGTGAAGGATCATTTCCTGTCCCCAACGCGCACGTTTTACATCGTGCCCACGTTTCTTGGCCTCTCCTTCATGGCCATCCTGGCCGCGCAGGCGGACCGGTACCATGCCGTTATATCTCCTTTTAAATATTCCCAGCGCATGACCAGAAACAGAACCCTGTTAGTTATCTTCGCGTACTGGTTCTATGCGTTCTTCATCGTGGCTGTGCAGAACTTGGTCCCAATAGGGACAGCTACTAAGATCACCAGCATCGGTACATTTATCGGGAACATTTTTGTTGTGGTTATAATGATAGGTCTGAACATCCGGCTGTTTATCATCGCCACCTTCCAGCTGGGCAAGGAGCCGCCCTCTGAGGAGAGAGACAACAAGCGCTCCTCGGTGTATCTCATTCTTGTGGTGGCTGTGTTTTTCCTGGCGGCCTGGATCCCCTTGTTCTGTCATATTATCGCCTGTAATTTCATTGGCACCACCTGCTACACCTTTAGGAATGAGGGCACCGATCCTCTTCGCATTTTGCCCAGGGTGAACGCTGCTCTGACCCCTGTTCTGTACTTGAGAGGGTGCAAAGCGCTGAGAGTGGCGCTCTTCTCCACAGTGTGGAGACCCTGTTGTAAAAACAGGTGAGGTGCTGATTGTGTTTCTATACATTTTAGGCTCTTTAGAGAAAAATTTTATCACACGTTTAAACTGCACCTATCAAATTTACTGTTTTGTGTACATCTGAAATACTTCCAGGATATACATCTAAATTATAAATGAATACAATACCACAGAAGAACAATTTGTACGATTGAGAATAGGTGAGTAAAAAGTGGAAAATAACCTCCTCCAATCAGAGTCGTACTGAAAACCTTCTTAATGTCACAGTTCAGGTCTTTTCTTTCTCTCATTCTGTGCTCTTACTATGACAGCTGTGTCTTGGCCTGCTGACCCAAACTCTTTTGCTCTCTCTGTAAAGGCTACTTCACCGACATCTTGGCCCCTCTAAGCATCCAGACCCGACTTAGTTGAGAGGTTGGATGGATTTTTAGGTCAGCATTCTTTGTTAACTATCATGTTTTAATTTTTCTTTTGTGCTTTTTGTTGGAAGTTGTTCAATATTTCAATTGGTCTTGATGGGTTGGTTTACTCAATGTCCAATAGAGATTATTACTGAGCAGTGATCACATTGCACTTTATATGAAGTTGTGTAGTTTATACAGAAGTCTAATAATTTCAAGAATATGTGATTTTCTTCTTAAGACAATGATGTTGGCTGTGCCTTTTAAAGCTTTTAAAGCATCTGATTTGAAAATGGCCTGGTTGTCCAAATAAAATAATGTATACTTAAGCAGCCGTGGGACCTAAATTGCTAAATAAATTAAACTGTAGCTATATTTAAAGTCCATCTATCCAGTCACAACATAAAACTACTTTTGCATTTATTCTTTATTTTATTTTGATCTTGATTTAAGAAAGCATTCTTTGGACATAATCTGTAAGACTTTCTCTTTCTCTGTTGGTGTTTGTGGTGAATTTGTTCATGTCACATTGTGTCTTCAATGAAATGTAAAGACACTTAATATATTTTTACATTTTATTACTCTTCTTATCACAACAGAGATTATGTTGAATTTAAATGCAGATTTGTGTAATTTACTTTTTTAAAAACATTGTTTTACTTTTTTGTTTTAAAAGTCACTTAAAGTATAGAGTTGTATTCAGTAAAAGTAACTTTACTTTTTCTCTCTCTCTATATATATATATACATAAAACACATTAAAAATCTTCATCCAGACTTTTTTTTATATGGTTCCCTAATTTATAATCCTTCATGCTATTTTTCCTGCAAATTCTTTTAAGTGTTGCATCAAAAAGATTGCTATCACCAAACAGCAATTTAGTTTCTCTTTCATTATTTAATAATATCATGCAAAGTTTTTCTCCTTTGTTTCTAACCTGAGGAAATCCAATCTGTAGCATCTGTAAAAGGTTTCCATGTCATTTAGGTCCCATTAATGAAATCTTGTGTAACTGTGCAGTTGTTGTTTTTATGGTCTGGTTCTGCATTAGTTATTTGTAAGTAAGATCTGTGCTTCTTGGCCAGTGGATTAAAAATTATATTGCATAATATTTCCAAACGCAATTAAGTAATTAAGGCTTTTAAATAAGAATATATTCTTAGAGAAGATAACATATTTTATCTTGAAATATCATGTGTACAAATGAAACAATGTGGTGCAATTTTGTAAATTGTTCTGCTTTTTCAACAGTGTATTGACACTGCAGAAAGATGCATTATGGAGAGACGTAATTTGAAGCCTGACCACACGGGGTCAGGAGAGAGCTTTGGCACGCAGCCATAATATTCAAAACAATGACAAAAGCAGATTTAATATATTGCATATATTTTATAAAATAAAGTCACCATTTCTTCTTTTGAACAATTGAGAAAGTAATGAAGTGCGGTTTGTTTACGAAATTTGAATCACTAATACAGACCTTAAAAGACTGGTTTGGACTGAAACTCATTAAGGCTTCATCCAGGTTTCTATTGGCTGGAGGAGGGTCGCTGTTGTGGGAGGAGGAGCCTGAACATCGTCACACTTCCGCACATCTGGTGCCCAGTCTTTGAATCCCAATATTCGTATTTCATTTCTTTTATAATTATTTAAAAGGGGGTAAAGGACAGATAAACATTTGTTCTGTAACAGAGCTCGGTAGATTGATGCAATAACAGGTCACCACTAATAAAACAGCTGTAATTAGGCTAGCTGCTTCAGTGTGTGTGTTGAAAGGGGGACTTTATGATATTCAAACGTCCACTAATGAGATTTGTGTAATTAAACTCTAACAACACGACATTTTTCTGGAGTTTGTGGTTTTGCAAAACCACAAATGATTTTGCAACATTTGTTGTTAAACTGGGATCGAAACTGTCTAATTGCTCTAACAGACAATCTTCTATGTTATTTTCCTGTGCCTCTGTTACGGAACCACTACATTTCAACACCAAATTATCATGTCTGGGATATATGTTTGTGTTATTCTGCAACAGAATATAAGTTGTGTCCTTGGAATAAAAAGCCCGCCCAGAAAAAAAACCCTTTCTCTCTCTTTTTTTTCTTCCTCTTGTCCTGCCATGTTGCAGGTAAAGTTGCCAGGGGTCTGGGTCTGAGAAAGTGGTCAAACCCTCCCACAGTGGGGTGTGTGTGTTTTCTGCTGCGCTCTGGGCTGGTTTCTATTCAAATATGGGTCAGGGGTGAGGAAGCCTAACGTCATAAGCTTGCAACATGGCGTCCCGAAGGCTGTGAGATGAGCAGGAGGATGGTAAAGAACGCCTGAGAACGGTCCTACCGATGTAAAAAGGTATTTTCAACACGTTATTTCTCTTTACGGTGACTTGGGAGTGGACAAACGGAGCTGCTTTGGTGTCTTTATGTTTGGTTCGGCTGCAGGAATCGTAAGGGTATTTTTCCCCTCTTCTCTACGGCGTGCCAACAAAAAAAGGGGGCTCTGCTGCTGGTGGCTGTTACATGCTCTACCAGGCTGCTTAGCAAAGCTGTAAACACACAAAACGGGTTTGCAAAACGCTTTTCTTGAGTTTTGGTGCTTAATCGCAGAGCGCATTGTTTGCAAATATCGTGGCGTTTATTTTCTCGTCGCAAGACTCCCACGAGAGATGCCCCACAGGACGGCTGTGTATACCAGATAATTACCGGGGCTGGTTGGCAGAGCGCATCAGCGACGAAAGAAATTATCTCCCCTAGAAACACTGAGATGTTTTCTCCAAGGGTCTTTTTCCTCTCTCAGGTTAATGGTCTAAAACACTCTGAGAATTTTTCTGAATGAAAATGTGATCAATGAAATTACTTGTTTTGGTCGATTCCAGTCATTTAAAAGCCCACAGGACCATTTCCCAAATGGAATTTAAAAGTCCCTCCCTTTGAATTTTACGCACTGCTTTTGGCACAATCACGGATTAATCATATATGTTGGTGTAAACTGCATTGTTTATATGTAGGTTAAGCCCCTTTCATCTTAGGTAGGGCCAATTAAAATGATTTAACAGGATGCAGGACGTGCGTATACGATCAACACAATATATAATCTGTAGCACGTGAAATGATATTTTCAGTAGCCTTCTCGTTAGAGCGATGTGATTTCTAGATTGCATTGTATAGCTTGGTTTTTTTTCACGGGGCATGCTGTGGGTGTAGCGTTACACTGACCCACAAACTGCAGTGTTTTATGGAAACAGTGGCGCATGACTTGGGTTTCCGCGTGTAAACAAATTTATTTGGCCCAAATCTGATCATTATGTGGTACATTGGATGCGCTCTTATTTTTAACTTGCAGACTGGGCCATGCGCATTCCAACAATGCATGTGCTCAGGTGTGAAGTGAAGGCAGCTTTGCTCCCAAGGTGATCAGTGTTGTTTAAGTACCAAGGGGCATGGCGATAATAAGGCACAGGAATGTCAGTAATGCGTGTTTGCCTCGAGTGGCTGCTGTTTTTCTGTCTTGGTGTTTTAAAATTTTCCATCTTGCTTCACTTTCTGCTGTTGAGTGGCACGCTTGCATATGATTTAATGTGGTAAGCTGTAGTGTAAATATAAGGTAGAGTGTAGAAGTTTTCACATGTCTGAAGACAGGTTTGTCTGTAAAATGACAGTTGAAATAATATTACATAGTCTTGTTTGCATTACTGTTACTCATTGTTATCTGTTTAGCCCTCTTGCGTGTGTAAAGTTTTAGTTTTTTGAGTAACGTAAAGATAAGAGTCAGGTAATAGTTTTGAGCATTGCAGTTCTAATATCATTACCATGTATGTAATTAGATTTTTTTCACATAGACTTAAATCAAATTATGGAATAAACACAGTCAATGTTTATTAGTAGATTTTACGTGATGTTTTTTTGTTGTTTTGTTTACAGTGAAGCACTGGGAGTGTAACTATTTGATTTTAGCCAGTTAATTATTCATATGTCTGCTTCAGTTGAATCTCTTAAGAGACATGATACTCAAGGCTTGCCAGATGTTGTTTTGTTTCCTTTACTTCATTAAGAGAGATTGGTGGCTGTGCTTTGCTCGTTTCCCACAATATGATTGCTCACCGTTTTCTGCGACTGGTAATATTCTTAGAAATGTGTTTTTATTGATAATGCAGGAAATAATGCTGACCTTTTCGGTCAGCTGATGGGCAGTGTGCAGCAACATGTGGGGGAGGGGCAGCTCCAAACATCTGGGGGAAAAAACTCAAATCACTCCAGCACTTTCTGTGGCCTATCAATAAAAAGATGGTATTGATGTTTTAATGAAAATTTGGACCAGCTTTGGAACCGTTCTAGTCATTCCGACTGTCTTTTATACAGTTCATTAAAAGAATGTCAAACCTTTAAGATTGGTGTGTTTAAAAATGTATCAGTTTTGAAACCATAACCTTTGGTAATCTTTGTATTCCTTGACACCAGAAACCAGCCCAGGCCTATTTTCAACAACCTTTTATCCCTCTTGTTTTCCCCTGGTGCTTGAACCTATAATATGAAGATCCCTAGATGTTATTTTGGCCGGTCACACCCAGCCAGAGCTGAAGTTCAAATGTTCAGTTGTTTTTCCTGTCAGTCTTGTTTATGTTTTTAAACATCAAAGGTTATTAACACATTTTGACATCGGTGAAAGATGCCTCCAGAAGACTCTTTGGGGCATACATGGATAAAATGATGCACATATTGTAAAGGCAATAAGCACTGAGCAGTTATCTTCACTGTAATTTCATTGCGCAGCTGTTTTACCACCCTTTGCAGTTGCAGTCAGATAATTGTGAGCCCTTACAATGAGGGTCAAATCAATTAATTCAGACCATTAAAATGACCAAGTCAACTGATCAGTATAACAAGTTTCATTGATTACTGTATGGGCAACAAATTCTGGCCTGCAGGGTAATGTGAGGCCTGTGTTTGTGTGCCTCATGATTCTCATGATCAGAAGGGTTGCCTCACCCTTCTTGTCCCTTCCCCTCCTCAACATGCACTCAGCATCCTGTGTGCAATGCAATCATGGCTTACTGTGGCATGTGTGGGCAGTAAGAAGGCTACTTAGGCTATATGTTCTGCTGACATGTTGGACGAGGACTTATAGATTGTAGCTGCTCTGCTCTGTGCAGCCTGTTCATAGACAGTTTGGTTTGTTCAGTGGATAAAACACCTTGGGGCAGGGTTGTTGTTCTTCTTGAAGAAGAAGAATGTGGAATGTATTGCTGATAGCCAGAAGGTTATGTGCCGTTTAAAAGTTGGTGGGAGAAGGGGGAGGGCGGTATTTTGTGAAACGTTCTCTCCACCCGCCTGCTGCTGCTTAGTCCAACCAGAAGGCATCGGGTCGTGTGGGGTTGTTGCTTCTTTTTACAAGCCAGGGTGAAGTGGGGAGGTCTTATCTCATCAAGTTTATTGTGTCAAGACAGAGAGCCCTTCATCACATTAATCATATCTTCAGTTCTCAGTGAGGTAGTTGATCACCTCACTGCTGTGTGAGAGCACACAGTTATGTATTATGTGTGTTACAGCAGGCGGCCACACAGTTCAATGAAGGTGTAAGTAGTATCGTTTCAGTCTTTATTTAATTTCTCCAGGGTCACTTTGGGTGAGCCACAAAATACAAAAGCACCACTGATGACGCAGAACAGAGAGTCGTGCATAAACCAAATCACAAACTGGAGGTTGTTTTTCTCAAAGGGATTGTTGAAAAAAAAAAAATTAATTCAGTGTTTGTTTTAAATCAAGCTAGCGCCTTGGAGATCTAAGCACTCTCTCAGACCAACTTTTAACTTCTCTCACTGTTTTCCAAGAATAAAATCATGTATGGATTTCTTTATAACATAGGAGGAGATGGGAACATCATTCAAAATGCATTTCGAATAATCATCCATTATTTATAATGGGAGCAGAGGCAACGTCACACCACTGTGTGAGAGCAGTCACCATAAAACAAGGTTTTACTGTTATTCTAAAAACAAAACAAAATTATAGCTGAAATATATTATTGTCTTTATCACCTTCTAGTAGCAGTTAGCAGAGCTAACATGACTAAACCTCTGCTTGTATTCCTTAGAGAAGTTAGATCGTTACTTTATCGCCGAGATTTCTAAAAAAGACTCCTTTTCAATATTTTCAAAATCCAGGATGTTCTTTTAGTGGGAGGAAGCTCAGATGAAAAACAGAATAATTTTCTTTATTCATCCTGCTTATCTGCTGAAGGTCTTGCTTTCTAACTCTCTCTATCGCTCCTATGGTATGAATAAAATGCAGACGTTTAAAAAAAAAAAAGTTTGTCTTTTGAATAGCTTCTGATATGCTGCTGACTCCATTTTCAACCACCTCAGTGATGGTGCTCTTTACTCAGTCACTGCATCTATGCCAAAGAGTAGGGTTGTCTTTAGATGCGCTGCTATCACTGATTTTAAAATGATTGGATTTTCAAGTTCTGTCAACAGACCATTTATGTGCTTATCTCTACTTCGTATAGGAAAGCATATGAAAAATCATTTACTTGATATCTATTATTATGTCTTTCTCAGACTTGAAATGCCTCCTTCAACACTGTAGGAAGTGAGGAGCCATGATCTGTTTTATCTTTCTTGTTTTATCTTCTTTTCATCATACAAATTTTCTTTGATGCACCTTGTTTTTGAACATAATTTCTGCATTAACTTGTTGAGGCTTGGATTCCATACATTAATAACTCTGAAATATGTTGGTTCCATTTATTTTCGGTTGCACGTCTTTTGCTTGAATAACTGCAGGATTTGTTGCCATAAATTAATATTGGTACAGCATCAAATTCTAATGAACATTAAAACTATATGAAATTATAGAGTATTTTCATTAATTGAATATTGTAGTCCATTTATTTCTTCTTTATCTGCAATTAGGATTCTTTTTTTAATGTTCCCTAGTGCAATGCTTAAATTAATAGATCTGTCAATTATGTATTATTTGGAAACTGTTGCTTTAAGAAATTACAAACTTGCTAAACATGCTAGTTTTATAGCTGAGAAATTAGTTCTTCATGTTTTACTACATAGTGGCACGAGTGAAATGGTTCATAATAACTCTTGTGCATCCGTTACACTCTGTAAATTTAATTTAGCATGTTTGTTTTGTTTTAGTCTAGCTTTAGAAGCTGGTGTTATACAGGTTGGTACCGTACACAGAGCAGCACTTCTGCAGTGCTCTGAGACCTTGATCTCCTGCTGCAAGGTAATTCCTGAAAGAAAAATTTGTTTTGTTCGACTTCTATATTAGAAACCTCACAGCACTTGTACATTTGGGGTTCACAGAAACCTCTGCCCCTCCTTCTCCACTGCACTGCACCCTGAGCAGGACCTGTTTGTCTGCAGTGAAGCCGATCTGCCTGACTGCAAGAGTTCTGACGTTGTTTTTACAAACTGAGCAATAGCAAATTTAGCTTATGTACTTCCCCCCTCTCTAGCCTTGCAGCAGTGTTGTCATGTAAATGTTTGGCTCTATTGGTGATCTTGCAACTCTGCAATGTTTTGCTGTTGTAGAATGTTTAACAGCTGCATCCTGTTCATGGAATTGGATTGATGTGAGGAGTTCCAGTAAACAAGCAGTATCAAAGGCATTGCATAATTTGACATGAGGGCAAAGTTTTAATTTACAGTGATCTAAAACACCAGGAGTTAAAACGTATGACAATATTTTTTTAAATTGGCTTTGGATAATTTCTTCTAATATGACAGGATTTAAAAAATTAGATAAACTGGCATCAAAATTGAGTTTGTCGCTGGTTTCTGATCTGTGGTTTTCTACAACTTTGACCTGTCGATACAAATTTTAGATGGTATACGGCTGGATGACATGGCTGAAAAACTTACCATGGTATAAATGTTTCATCAGTTGATATCAATAATTCTCTAATTGATTTGTTTTTAAATATTTGAAATAGTGCCAGACTGGTGGCAAACTGGTTTCCTGTTTTCAGCCTGTTTTCACCCCAAGCCGTTATGAGGCTTAGTGGCAAAACTTGAGACTGCTGCTGCACAAGTTACTCAACAGGTTGTTGCTCGGTAACCAAAGAGTCAATGAGTTGATGCCACCAACCTTACTTAGCTGGCCATGTGAGGTTGAGCAGCTAAAGCTTTTCCTCTGCCTACATCCCCCAGAATGCTGTGCGGTTCTGGATCAGAGTTCAGTGAATATTCTTTATTTTGAAAATATTATTGGCCAAAAGGTCCAATAATATTTTCAAGAATTATTCTATCAGATGTATTTTCTATTGATGTTGATCAATATATGATAGATATTGTTAGTGATTTATTGTCCTGTCCTATTTCATACATGATTTGGTTCTAATACAGATCTTGACATATTTCCTGGAGAATGTAGACGTTTACTTTATATTTGAAATTTCCAAAACACTGCCGAGATTTTCACATCCAGAATCTTCTGCAGATGGAGGTCCAATGCTCAAAAGAATCCAAGAAAACTATTTTACTGTATTCTGCTTAGACTTCCTGTTATTTGTTAAAAGTTTTGCTCTCTCTGTTCTACAGTCTGAATAAAACGGGGATGCTGACATGCTGTTGTCTTTGAAATGGCTTCTTATGTCTCTGAGCTTCATCTAACGGCTGACTGATTCTTTAGTTGGTAGCCAGGTCCAACTTGAACAGTCTTGTTGATGGACTGATCTGGTGGCATTTGGTGGTTCACTGACCGATTGGAGTTTTGAAACGGGGCTGCTTAAAATCACCCAATAATTTCTCAGAGGTTTAAGTTGCTTTTTATTACTATGTGTTTTGTCATCTTCCATAACAACAACTTTTACAATACAGTAACCTGAATCCCTAAATGGTATACAAAGAAGTTTTTTTTATTTTATTGCTTTTTATTTGCATCACAGAAATTCTGAATGATGCCATACATGTGACGCAGCTCAGACAGGTGAACTATTGTGTGTGTGAAAGCAGCATAAAGGAAAAAAAACAAAAAACTGCAGTATTCCTTTACATCTTTGTAACAACAGTAACCAATTTGTAAAACATGCATTCAGAACCTGTTGGCTCTCTCTCTGCTCGGCTTGTTCGATACGTTCACATCTACTGCTTTTCATTTATCCCAGAGTTTAATAATTCAAGGAGCAGAAACAGGCTTTTTCCCTGTGTAACCGCAGGTTTTTACCATGCATGTATTTCCCCGTTCCTGATACCACCTTATTTACTTATTTATTAGTGTAAGCTACGATGTAAAGGTCCAAAGATGGACCTCTACGGCTGCTCCTGCCTTTAGCCATTTGCAGCACATACTGCATACGTGCAAATGGTTCACATTTACACTAAAAAGCCCATCTGTTGCATTTAATCTCCCCATTGTTTCACCTGTGAAAGAAGTGAAAGTCTGGCTTTTGCAGCTTCCATGAGTCCTCAACGGTTTGGCCTGTGCCCATGCAGCAAGGTCAGCCATGTTGAAATGGCTCTGAGGTGGTTGCCTGGTGTTTGTATTTCAAACTGGCTTTGCACCATCCCCCCTCCCCCCTCCCCCACTCTCTCTGCCCACCAGCATACTCCTCTTTCTGTGCGTTGTCAGCGTGCGTGTGTTTAAGTGCTCCGTGTTTCAGGGCACACACACATAGACCGACATCTTTTTGCTTCTGTACATGATTGGCTCACCAGTCTACATGTCTCTGCCACTAATCCTTTTTTGTGTAGATTCTGAGCGTCAATGGCAGCTCGTTATTGGGCTGCTGTTTCATGTAATCAGAGTGAACGATCGTCATCCAGGTTGAGTGTTTTTAAAATCCTCAATCTTGCTCTCTGTCTGTTGCGAGTTGATGACCTTTCACAATACTAGGGTGTGTTTTGTTATTGCGCCAGAGGACTTTGCCTCACCTCTGCCTTAACTCTTTGCTCTCTACCCCCCCTGTTCAGGAGATTACTGCTGCAGCCCACTGCTCCCTCATTCACCTTTGTTACATGAACACTCACTCTGTTAGGTTTGCTTACTTGATTTTTAATCCAGAAAGTCCTTGTAGGAGAAAAGGGAGCATAAAGACAAGCTGTAAATGAGGTCAAACCTGATCATCCACATCTCTGGAGTAACCAGTTTAATTCAGAGGTGGCTGATATTTATACACTGCTTGGGGCACTTTAAGGCTCTCTGGTTAAGTCATGAATCAACACATGGGTATGCTAACCAGATCACCTCTGTCTATTTTGTGGTAAACATCCGTGTCAGCTCATCTCCTCGTCAGCAGACTTCTGATAGAGGTCAAGGTTGAATCTTTCAACATGACGTCGCCTCCTCTATCATTAGGTCTTAGTGTTTTAAAAGGTTAACTCTGCAGGGAAGGTAAGCTGATCATGTACCTCTACAAGAGCAAAATGCCCCCTGGCAAGTTGCAGTCCAAGTCCAAGGCTTACTTTGGATCTTATGTGGTGCCAGAGCAGGTCTTATTTCTTCTCCTGATCAGTGATCATGCCATCTGTCAGCTGACATGCCAGCCATTGCAGAAGGATTAAAAACACAGGAAGTGCTTTTGCAGGCTACGTCTTGCAGGATTATCTTTCTAATAATTCATCTATATTAGCGTTTTTTCATTGACATTAGAGCACAATCAGCTGTCGTTTCATCCCAGGTGATTGTGCTTTAATTTCAAGTCATGAAACTAGTGGCATTTGTTCATTGTTGCATTTCGGGTAAACACTTAAGGTGACAACGATTTTTCTTTCTATTGCAAGAAAGAAAGATATCTCTGGTGATTTTGGTCACCAGAGATTGGCTGGTAACTGAAATCAAATGATTTTCACCTTGATCCAGCCTGCCTGATTACCTGCCAGATGAGTCTTTCTGATTATAGAATGCATCATCCTGCTATTAA
This sequence comes from Xiphophorus couchianus, assembly GCF_001444195.1. Taxonomy (NCBI): domain Eukaryota; kingdom Metazoa; phylum Chordata; class Actinopteri; order Cyprinodontiformes; family Poeciliidae; genus Xiphophorus; species Xiphophorus couchianus. Next base: position 9,388,446 of record NC_040239.1, read on the forward strand.
ATCTCACTGACAGTGCTCTTCGGTGTACAAGGTGTTAGCCAGGGAGGAAGACTCAAACTTAAACGTGTTCAGTGTCACTAATGTGTTTAAGAAAGAAGCCAGATGAAGCGGAGAGATGTAAGAATCAATTAAAAGAGCAAGCTGTAACTTCTATGACATGTAAAAGATTCAGTCAGGTTGTGGGAGAGTGAGAGGAAGCAAAACATTAAACCGATAACAGAAAGGCTGAAGGGAATACATCAATGTTGCCCTGTGTTTCCTTTGAGAGCTCAGCCTCTGCTTGTCATGGATTACACTGGATCTGAAAAATGGCAGCCATTTTAGAAATCTACGGGTTACGTGAAGGATAAAGATTTTCTACGCAGTACACTCAAAGTTTTAGCCATTTTACCTGGAATAATAATGCTAACAGCCGGAATAAGGTGCTAAAGCAAGTTTAAAATGGTTTTATATGACACAGTTTATTAGAAGTGGAAAGAAAACTGTGTTGTAACTTTCAGTATGTGTTGTATGTGCAGCAGATATACGGAATAACATTTCAGTTCTGTCTTTGGACTGACAACTTATCAAATCTGAATTTTGATATAAGCGGCTGTTGTATTTATATTCTCCCAAATGAAACTCACTTATTTCCACTTTTGAATGCAAGAATAATCCACCATTATTTGGTGGGACTACAAAGCTGAAGAGTCATTCCAGCTGCTTAGATTGTGGCTCTTGCAAGAAAATTCAATCTTCCACAGATGGAGGTGGTATGATGGTGCAGGTCTGCTGTAATATGTCTGTTTTCCTGGCCAGCATCATTAGAACATGGAGATGAAACTACATGTATCCCACCCTAACTGCATATAGATCAGCAGTAATCCATTAGCAGCCCCCTGGAATCCAGCCGGCATGGCGCAGCACTGAAGGGGCCAGGGGGAGAGTGTAGCTGAGTGGGAGATGGGGGAAGGAGGGAGAGCAAGGGATGAGAAGAAGATGGAGGTGGGGGAGGGCTTCTTTTTTTCTGCTCCTGTGCTGGTTTCTCTGCTCTGGTCCCAGCCCCCTTTTAATGTCGGCCTGCAGGAAAAGCCTCTCGGATCCCCCCGTAAAGCATGCAGAGGTGTGTGTTTGTTAAAAGAGACTTGAATGATATATGGCTTCCTGGCTGGTATCGTAGCAGAGGCCCTCTTTTCTCCTGCAGCACTTTCCTCCATTGCTGCCTGCAGGGTTGAGAGCCATAGACCCCCTGAAGCAGGTTCTGTGATTAACAGATTTGGATTGTGTATTCCAACATGTCTGACATTAGGGACAGCAAACTGTTCCTGAGATGTGGTTTCATTCCCAGAGACATGGTGGTGAGGGTGGGAAGATAAAAGAGGAAAAGATGTGTTGCTGAGAGCAGACGGGGGAAGGGAGGAAGACCATGAGGAGCAGTGTCACAGCAGATGAGGCAAGCCCAGGCGTGGACCTGAGAGTAATGATTACTTCAGCTGATTGTATCAGCCAGTCAGACTGTGACGGACCACAGTTTACAATTCTAACCTTGTTGCACTTAAACCTTGTTCAATACTGCCTGAAAGGGTTGCATTCTTCCTACGTTGTCAACAATTGTTTTTGGGTTTTTTTCTGTTTTTTTGCCATCTGGTATATTTTACTTTTGCGTCATGGTCAGAATGTTATATTCGAGTCTGAAATTTTTTTATTTCTGATTGAAAATATGTCTGAATTGAAGTGGTGTTTTTTGTGGGGGGATGATATATGTGCTTCCTGAAGTAATACTGCACAAGGAATCCCCCTGGGAACTGCAGAAATCAATGTTTTTCTCCTCTTGCCATTTTAATGACAAAAGACATGATATGCACAGTTTAGCCATACTATTATGACCACTGACAGACTGAGGAATATTGTCTTTGTTAAAACAAAACCAAAAAAAAAACATTGTTCTGCTGGTTAAATCTACATCATGAGTTCAAATTGGCATTGCTTTGACAAGTACACCAACCTAAATCCCAATCACACCTTTTTCCTACCAAAACCAGTAGTTCCCGTCAGTAACTCTTAAATCTGCTTAAGGTTGATTCACAGAGATCATAAACAATTTTAAAGCCATTTTACAGAACATTTCAAGCAAGACTAATTGCATCTTTGCAGACTTCCTTCTGAATGAAAAATAATGAAAGCAAAAAAAAACTCTTTAGTGTAGCAGCAGGAGGTCACTAATCAGAGTCACATAACGACATTTATTTAATGTAAGCTAGTAGTAAGCTATAAACTGTTAACTTAAAATCATCTGCTTTTAATGAGGTGGCTTCCTGCAGCGTTCAAATTAATGCATGTTGGGTGTGAAAGGTTCTACGGGAAATGAAGAAATCAGATATAAAATGACATGAACTACAAAGGCACAAAATGATTGAAAATAAGCCCGATAAGTCTTAGCATCACTGTAATTAATTTGATCTGTTAAGCTTTTTCCAGAATTTGAAGAAAAAAATTTATGCCAGTGCTGCAGATCTGTATTTGTCCAGGTAGTTTATACTTTGCCTAATGAGCAACAACAATGAGCTACAGAGAATCAGATTATTCAGATTCTCTGTAGTGTTCCTTAAAAAAATACTCTATCATTTGTTTTCATGCTAATAACAGAAAAGCTGGTATGTGTTCCAGAAGTTATGCAACTTAAAGCTCCTGTTGCCTAGAAATGCCAAAGATGAGCTTTAGAACCATCTTAATGGTTCTAACTAGTTTAACAATCAAATATTCTTAAAGCTACATGCTAAAACCAATTGTGTAAGCCTGAGGTTTAACCCAACCTTTAGCCCTTATCCCTGCTGTTAATAGTTCAAAAACGTTTCTTGTTTATACATTTTAGGAATGGTCTTTCGCTCTGCATCACTGTAACTGATATTCCGATGTCACGGGACTAATGGTGAACCATGTTTACCTTAACCAAATAAATTTTAAAAAGATCTGAGACAAAACTGCTGTCTATAGGCTGTTTGTTTTTTCTACCGTTTACTTTTTGATGTGTCCTGGTAATATAAATGTATGCTTTTTACTTTTAGGCTTGCCTATTTTAAGAAGAATCCTCTCCTTCCCTGTTGTGCATTATGAGAAAAAATTTCTTGGTTGGCACAAGGTTAAAATGGTTCATTTTCACACGCATTTATGGCTTGAGTAAAGCATTTATCTGCATTTTTGTTTAATCTCTTTTAATTCTCCATGTTCTGAATAGTGGGAGCTCATTTTACCAGAATGCCCAAATCCTACAGAACCTGTTAATCGTGTGCCGACTTGCTACCAGGGGCTAGATCCACTGCCACTAATATAGAAATTGTTTTGCATCTACTTCATAAAATTGGTGAAAATCATGGTTTTGTCAGAAAAAGTTCACTGTTATACATTGTAGGTAATCGGTGAATGAGATTCACTTGTCCTAATTCCATAAATGAGGGCCTCTTTGGAGGATCAAGTAGTGGTGTCCTTGTCTTTGAGCCACACCCTCCCCCTCCCCTTTTGCCCATGCTCCTGTGTAGTTTTACCTGCTCAGGTGTCACCTAATCCTTCCCCCTGGCCCTGCTGTGCTACCGACCCCCACCCTCAGACAATGGGGCAGGGCTGACATTACCATGACCTAATGGAGACTAGAGTGATGCATGTTTCCATGGAGGACACCCCACAGAAACTAGAGTTTCTCTGGTAAAATTGGGAAAACAAGGTGAGAGGAGGAACCTTTGGGAAACGATTACCTTACCCTTTTCTTCTCCCCCCACCCCTTTTGGCCTTTGTGCGAAAACAGCAGCAGTGTGCACAATCAGAACTTGATCCTTGTAGGGTAGCAATTTGTTTAAAATAGAAGAGGAGGTGGACTACTTGTTTCCAATTTCTCTACTGCCATGTTTTCTGGCATCTGGTGCTACTGCAAATGTGCCGATCAGAAGGCCGTAGTCGATTTCCAATCTGCAGCTTTTGTAAAGCTTTGATCTGCTGCTTCCTATTTCTGGAAGATAATATACATAAGACGGCTTGGAAAACTTTTTATTTTCTACGTTTCCTATAGTATGGTCATTATTTATTTACAACAGAAGCTGTAACTGTAAAACTTGTTACTATTGTTTTTTGGTTTTTTTTTAAACATACCAATTACAGAATTCACACTTTTGTATTGCTTCAGCAACTTTACTTTAGCAAAACTTGAATTATTAAAAGCCTGTCTGCCTGTCTGTTTCAGAAAATTTAGCTACTTCACTCTGAAATTTCTTAAAGGCTACCAATATTTCCAAGTGTAGCATGTTGTATGAGAGAAGTTGAAATCTAAAGGTAAAACAGGAGCTTTGTTTCACTATGTTTAACCTTCTTGTTATCTGTTGAGTGATTGTCTCTCACTTTCCTTGGCCTTAATAAAACAGACATGTCAATAAAGAAATCAGCTTCCTTTTTAACTGGCTTCCTATTATTTAGTTTTAAATAAATTAAGTGAGAAATGAACAACTTGGAGCATCTCCACCAAATGTCGTCAGTGCATCCTTGCTGTGTTTTAGCCTGGTGCATTCAGTCATCTGATTTTTTTCAATTTATTTTATTAAATTATTTTTTTAAGATTTCCACATGCCAGTAACCAAGCAGTGTCCATCAAGCTAAAAATTGATTTCGCAGTGCATCACTTCTGTTAGCAATTACTTGTATTGAGAATTTAGCTAGAATTGCTAGCTAAAATTATTGTTTTACAGATGCAAGGTCATGAAGAAATGTACCTTGATTACAATGCAAGTCATATCGATAATAGAGCTCGCCTTTAAGATGCAAACTTGAGTGTAGAATGCTTTCTAGGCAGCAGTTTTATTATTTAGCTGTGGTGCAGCGGTTGGCACAATTGCTTTACAGTATGAATCCCAGATGGGTTTCTGTCTATTTTACAACAACTGCCAACTATGAATTGCTCTTGGGTATGAGTTGTTCTTTGTCTTGGCCTTGTGACTGACTGCTGACCACTCCAGGTTGTACCCATCTTTCTGAGCTCTGCTACAAGTCAGTGTTGTTGTTCATGATCTGTTCAAATTAATGAATCATTTGAGGGAACAAACTGAAGCTTTAACTGATTCATTCATTTCTCAGTTCAGGTGAGCTCGATGCCTGCGTGCCGGTTGGGTGGAACTTCTGTTTTCTGTGGCTCATAAAATATATAATGAAGATTTACCAAGTGACGGATGCACCACTGCAGCACAATTACTGTGCTGGTAATTGTTCACATTGCGGCACTATCCAGTACATGAGTGAGTCGTGCACTGTACGAACTTTAACACGTTATGTAAACCTGATGTAGAACAATAACATGATTTTCTTTATGCAATGTGCTTATTTTGGGTTAAGACTTTACCCACATGCATTTCCAGCTTGTGAAATAAACAAGTAAAGTACATCTGACTTAATGTCTGGTTGTTAAATATTTTTGCACTGAAATGAAAACATGAAATAAAAAAAATTGGAAAATACTTAATACATGGGAAACAAAAAATTAGAAATACTGTAAATTTTATAATTTTTATGTCCATTAAGATCATGAGGACAGGGCCATGTTTTATTTTCATGTGGATTGATGCAACATTAGCCGTTAGCTTGGAGAAGCAGCAAGTGACCCACCGTGCAGTTTTGGTGCAGCATGAACAGATCACGTTCCAACTCAAAGGAGGCGCTGTTTAGTACAAATGAACTGTTTGATCCAGTGAATGGATCATTTTAATGTACTGATCCCAGAGATTGAGTTCACTCAAATGAACTGTTGTTCCTGTTACTGCAATACTGAAGTGGGAATAGAAGACGGACGACTTAACTGTCATTTACTGCTGCATGTCTTTAAATGTGCCAGAGCTAACCATCTTTTCTCTCTGTTTCAGCTTTAGGTGGTGCACGTGTAGGAAGACAGAGAGAGAAGGAAGGAGGAAATGGAACTGCCAAATCATGCCAAACAACTGCTGCTGCAACTCAACCAGCAGAGAGCCAAGGGCTTCCTCTGTGATGTCATCATTGTGGTGGAGAACGCTCTCTTTCGCGCCCACAAGAACATCCTGGCAGCCAGCAGCATTTACTTCAAATCTCTGGTCCTCCACGATAACCTTATTAACCTCGACACGGAGATGGTGAACCCCTCTGTGTTCAGACAAGTCCTGGACTTTATCTATACTGGAAAGCTCCTGTCGTCGTCAGACCAGAGCAGCGAGCAGAACTTCAGTGCCCTCTTGACCGCAGCCAGCTACCTCCAGCTACATGACCTCGCTGCTCTGTGTAGAAAGAAGCTCAAGCGCAGTAGTGGGAAGTCCCTACCAGGAAAACCCTCCACCCCAGGTCCACTCAGCCGCTTGCGCCTCAACAACCAGCGTCTCTCCTCTTCTACCCCTGCTGGTCCCAACAACCACTATCCTCCGACCCCTTCGGATGCCGACCAACCACAGCCAGATGAAGGCCTTCGGGACAAACTGTCAGATGATGAAATGTTTGTTGGGAGCGCTGGGAAAACTGGGAATGGGGGAAATGGCAGCAGTAACGGTAATCTCAGCAGTGGGGCAAGTGCTGGAGAGCCAGATCTTGGGTTAGATCTGTCCAAGAAGAGTCCTCACTCTGCTGGTACAGCAACGGACGCCCTCAGCCCACACAGCAACTCCCAAGAATCCCCCCAATCTGCCTCAGTATCCACAACCAACAGTGCCTCGCTGGATGACTCCTCAACCACCCTGCCAGGTGTAGACACATGCATCTCAGAGAACATGGAGCTAAATTCTTCTAAGACGCCAGAGGACTCCCAAAGCCAGCCCGAGGGCCCACCACCCCAGAAAAAGACTCGACATGCTGCTCGTAAGAACGAATGGCCCAAAAAAGAGGCATTAGGGTTGAAGTCTGAAGATCATGACAGGCCTTTGGTCAACGGAGTGATTGTAGGTCCTAAAGATGGCCGCTCCTCTGGTGCTGGTGGAGGCAGTGGTAACAGCTTTGCATCTGACCAGTCCTTCCACTGTAAAGATGAGGAAGAAGGGGGAGAAAATGGCCAGGACCACAGTGAAGAAAGTGGTCAGAGTGATGGAGAGAGTGCAGGAGGTGGAGGAGGAGCAGGAGGCGGTCACCATAGCGCCAACTATGTGTACCGGCAGGAAGGTTTTGAGCCAGCGTTTGGGGATAACCTCTATGTGTGCATTCCCTGTGGTAAGGGCTTCCCCAGTTCTGAGCAGCTCAACGCTCATGTGGAGACCCACACTGAAGATGAGCTCTACATCAAGGAAGAGGGAGGGACCTTTGTGAAAGAAGAGGATGAGGAGGAGGCGGAGGATCTCTCTGCCCCTGTAGGTCCCTCCAGTTTTGGCTCTGAAACGCGTCCCTTCAAGTGTACCGTGTGCAGCAAGAGCTACAAAGACCCCGCAACTCTGAGGCAGCACGAAAAGAGCCACTGGCTGACCCGGCCCTTCCCCTGCAACATCTGTGGCAAAATGTTCACCCAGAGGGGAACCATGACGCGCCACATGCGCAGCCACCTGGGCCTGAAGCCATTTGCATGTGAAGAGTGCGGCATGCGGTTCACACGGCAGTACCGCCTAACGGAGCACATGCGAGTTCACTCCGGGGAGAAGCCGTACGAATGCCAGCTATGCGGTGGGAAGTTTACCCAGCAGCGCAACCTCATCAGTCACCTGAGAATGCACACCTCACCCTCTTAGAAACGCATCAAGCCAAAGAACTACAGGAAGAGAGAAAAAGGAACATTTCTCCACCTTTTTTCCATCTCGGAAGCAAAGAAATGCACACACAACATACACACAGTTCTTGAATCTGATTCCAGTTTACGACACCCTGGCTGAGTGAACGGTGTAGCTGCTCGCCACAGTGCGCTCTCTTGGTGACGGTGGGATCCCATTGATGCAAGGATAGGGTCATCGGTTATAGTGAATGACAAGTGCTCGCCTCTCAGGAGTTTTTCGAGGGACTATTTTCTTGTGTCTCTCTCCAAAGTCACAAAGCCATGGTGGAGAGGCACAGTTGGTTAAATGTGAATGTGGGCACCTCGTACCCTCAGCCGCCTTCCTCTCTTCGTGGTTTAAGCATTAAATCTTAAGAGTTTTTCCCCACTGTTCCTAAAACAACTTTTGACCAAAAAGAAGTCGGTGCAAACAAAACTGGCAATAATTCAGCAAAAAGAAAATTTTTACCCTGACAGCTTTATATCCTTTATGATGTTGGTGATGCTATATGTATGAAAGAGGAGGGGTAACTGGGTATGGGACCATCTCTGTGCTTTACCTGAAAGTCTAGAAAGAGAGAAAGAAAAGCTTTCCTCAGGAGGACATGTTTGTTTGTAGAAGATAACAAATACTCTGTGTCCTCTCTGTGGCTGTTTGCATTGATGTAGACGAGAGTTTTTATTCAATTTTGGTTTTTTAGATTTGCCTGCTAGAGCTCCAAGGAAAGAAGCTGGAAAGAGAAAACCCCTTGTGGTAGTACTCATACTTTAAGAGCTTGTCATGTTTCAGTGAATGTTTTAAACTGGAAGGTCTTGGGATTTTTCTGGTCAAGTGCGGGTGGGGGGTCGGGGTTGTTGGGCAGGGAGGGAGGTTTAAAGGGGTGTTTTAAACCTAATGCTATGTTCAGTGGGTACGTTATATTTTTCTGTATAGCTTTCCTCCCCTTGGAAAAAAAAGAAGTCTATTTATATATAGGCTTGTGACCTCGCTACCTCTGATTACTCTTTTGAACTCTGTCGATTTAGTTAAAAGTTGCTTATGTAATTAATTGTATAAAGTGTGTAGATTATGTAACTTCTCACCCAATGCTTTAACCTGCCCATCTCTCAACACAGGTTTTTGACGCTCATAGATTTTACACATTCTGATTGTCTCTAGCTGATATTTGTACTTGTCAAGATATAACTTTTCTTTTTTATTATTATTATTTTCATGTTTTTGGGACCCAGGTCACCGTGGCCCCCAATTCAAAGTGTACTGTAGCGTCCAGCCTGGAGCAAATAGTGGTTCGTTGGTTAGTTTTAGATGTATAGTGTTCCAAAGATCTTATGAATGTCGAGGAGAACTGAACTAACTAACAAACATTGCTAGACAAGTTCATAACCAAAGTTTAAAAAAAAGATGTACTTAAGATATATAGCATACTAAATTATTTCTCTTTTGATTTCTTTTATTGCTGTATAAAACAAAATAATTATCTTCTAAAGTCCAGACAAAGAAATCCATTCTTCTTGTGATTGTTTTGGCCAATAACTCTGAGGCTGGTGATGGTTCTTGTGGTTTTGCAAGGAAAAGCTTGTGCTGATTGGTGGGCTGGTGGGGATGTAAACACTTTACCACCTGATGGGGTTCTGGAGGGACTGGTAAAGTCTAAGACAAGTTCACTGAGCATGTTTATCCCATTTCTGTTATTTTGTTTGTATCCAGAGTCCTTATCACTTTATATTCTCTGACTTTTAAAAACAGGACTTGATGACAGTTTGTGTTCTGTTCAGACCAAAAAAAAAAAGAAAAAGAAGAAAAAAATTATAGGATCTATAATCAGAATTTTAATGTGAAGTTTAAGTTACTCAAGTCTTTTCGATTTTTCTGAGCCGAATTTGTGAAAACTTGTCATTTAAAAAAAAAAAGGAGAAGCAGAGATGCACTGGACAGCTTTATAGTTATATCACTAAAGATGACTTAAATTATTTTGAACTGTTGGTGATGTACATCTTTCGTTATATTTTTAGATGTACCTCAACAACAGCAACCAGAGACTGGCTCTGGGTCACTTCGCCCCTTCGCTAATTTGTACCTCAATTTCATCTCTTCCTGTGTACCTGAAGCTCATAGTTCACACTGTGATTTCAAAAACCCAACTGGACTAGAACATGTGAGGCTGTGTAAACTTGATACATCATCCTGATGGTAATCCTTATCATACTGTAAAAAGACTGTGTGCAATTAATTGCTAGAGCAGGGTAACAAAAACACTAGTATCAATCCAACAATGCCTGGACAACAAGCTACAGGCGTTAACTCTTACAAGCTCTGAAAAGGAGAGGAGTATGCAGAAAATGAGACAGCTGTGTAAGCGCTGATGACTGCAGAAAGGAGGACAGTAGCAAGTTAGTTCTTGCTGCAATCAAACGTCACGATTTTCCCAGGAAACTTCTGATTGTACCTAAAATATTTGTTGTGGGGCAGCTTTGATTATGTGCCTACAAAGTTGTAGATTGTTTCAGAAGGGAAATTAATTGCACATTGGGAATCAAGTTTTGAACTTCAATATTTTTTTTAATTTTTACTTCAAGTTGTGTATTTTTCATGGACAAATGGTTATAAATCTACTGACATTTCAATGTAATGCCTACGTTTCTTGTCCCTATTTGGGTCACAACCAACAAATCAATAAAGATCAAAACTTCAAATGTACAAAATGGCGAAGGGGCGAATTATTTAGTACTCGTAGGGAATGGCTTGTTTCTTGTTTGTCCGTTTCTCTGCCCAGTGTATCTACTCTGAAAACTCTCACTGTGGATCATTAACCTTCACTACAAGTTTTTGGTATAGGCATTCCTCTGTAATGTTGAATTTTAACTACCCTCTTGAGTTTATATTTTTTGGTAATACTTCCTTCATCCTCTTGTTAAGGTCTGTGAAATGTTTTTACGGCGTTGCAGCTGAAGCTCCGTTTGTAGGTACCTGCATCCTGGACTCCCAGAGTTGTTGCCTAATTTAACATTGACTTTCTTGTTGTTCTGCATGGTACATGGGAATTTTTCACACTCCCCTCTCCCTTTCAAACAACAAACATGTTATTTATCACCTGTGACCTCTCTTGGCTAAAGAGGGAGTCCTCAATGCATTGCCTTCAAACGTTATTGTACTTGTCAGCACTAGGTGCACTGCAGCACGATGTCTGTAATGCAAAAGGTGTTTGTACATTATCTTTAGCCATCTCTGCAAAGATTTTATTTTTTTTTGCAGCTGCATTTGAATGCTTGCTTGTTTTTCAAAACGAAGAAAAAAAAAAACTCCAAACTGTGACCATACTACTACTATTACTACTAGTACTACTACTCTTCAAGTACTTCAGGGATTGTTCTGCGTGTGTGAACACAGGCTCTCAGCTACATTTGTTAGATAAAGCGTATCAGTTTCTCTGTATTTTAGACTTTGGAGAAGCAACAAAAAAACACTAGTTTCATATTAAGATGAATAGGGGGGAATCTTTTTCAACTAACACAAAAAGCCTTGACAAAAGGCGAGGCAGCTCAAAACAGTCTACATTTTTAGTTAGTTACACAGTACGTGCAGAAATGGGTGCAAAGTTGTACAAAAAAACTTAGAAGAAAGAAATAATAATAAAAAATAGCTCATACCCAAATTCACAAACTATTTTTTAAACCAAAGCACATTTGAATGATTATGGAACCATGTGTGGCTCTAAAAAAAGAAAAAGGAAAAAAAATAAACATATGTATTTATCTCATTGTTTACATGAACTTTTACAGTTTTACAGACCTCACTCGAGGCTCGGCCAGTCAAAGATTTTTATTTTACTTTTTCTTGTGTGTGCGTGTGAAATTAAGACACTTTTCCACAGATGTTGCTGCCAAAACAGAAGCTTAGCATTAAACATGGGGTGAACTGCTGCATATTCAATTAGGGGGAGGGTGTGTGGTGTCTCCTCCCTGCCAGCTGGCTCTGGGGTGACCCTGCACCCCATTCTCCTGCCCTCTGGCCCGTCTTCAGATGGGACTTCAGGGAGTGGTGGGGGGAGTGGGCAGTGCATCCTTGACATATTAATCAAAAAGGCATTGTTGGTCAGGGTCTGTTAGCTTAATGTTGTCTCTGTGTTTACCCAAACACGCTCGAGGCGTTACTCCTCTGCTTAAGCCTTTCTAAATGGTCATCTAACATGGTACACCTCTTACCGGCCGCTGTTTTTACAACCCATTCGGAGAATGTAGCAGAATAAAAAAATTTTTTTTGAAACTTCTTTCTTTTTGTTCTTTGCATGTAAACGGGCTCATCCGGTAGTCTTAACTGTGAATCTTAATTGTTTTTGTTTCACACTTTTAAATTTTCCTGTATTCTGTGGACAAAAGCAGCACAAACCTCTGGCTGGCCGAGCCTCGGACAACATTGGCGCAAACACTTATTGACAGTGTTCTCTCTGTTTTTTTTCTTCTGTTTTTTTTTTTAATCAAATGTCTATTGTTGTTGATGAATGTATTTATTTCCAGGGCCTGCCCTCATCTCTCTAAAGAATTTTCTCTGTGTGTGAGACTGAGGTGGAGGCAGGACCCCCTTTCTTTTTTTTATTGTTTTTGTTTTGATGACTTTCAAGCTGAATCTTAAACGAGACTCAAACATAGCCATTAACCACAATCTGTGAAGATTTTTTTTGTGTGTGGGAGAGCTGATGTATGTTTTTTCCAACTTTAAAGAAAATGGTCTATGGCATTTACACCTGACAGTCTGTAGAGTTTTTTTTTTTTGTTTGTTTAATTGAGTGGGATTTTTGCCCACATTGTCTTGAGTTCTCACTAACTGGACACAGAGGGGATGTGAACTATGACCTCCTCCTGTGTGTTTGTCTGTGGACCTGAGCAGGATGCTGTTGCTACCTGTGCAGAGCGGAGGCTACTGTATGTTTTAAAACGTGCTCTCCCTGGGTGTTGCCATGCTGCTGATGCTGAAGAAAATAAAACTATATAAAGCAGAAACATGCACATAATTCACATTTTTCCTCTTGAACATTAAGTCTCTTGTCTTAAACTTCCATCTTTTTTTGTTTTCAGTGTCTCTTCTCCACTTCAGCATATATGTTTTGTTTTAGAAATGTTGGATGAGATAGCTTTACTAAGTGCACTTTGTATGTTTTCTAAAGCTTCTGAGAGGACTCAGAGGTTCTCATAGCAGCTCCAATTTACCTGACGGTTTCTTCTTTCTCTTCTTACCTCATCATTGTTATTGTTTGCTAATACTAACTAAAACCCATATCATTATGCAGTGTTAGAAAAGCTTTAAAATGACACATGAAGCAGGAAACCCCTCTGAGAGAGTGTGCAGTTCTCAGTGTTCCTTTTGTTGCTCTTCAGCTACTTTTGCGATCCACCTTTTTCTTTTATTGGTGATATCACGAAGGGGCTGTTCTGTCTAGTTATTTTGTAAGTGATCCTTACCTTGGCAGGCTGAACCAAAGCTAGTTTATTAAACGGCCTTCAGTGCTATTAGACCCTGTTTTAAGCTTTATTGCCCCTTGCTTTATCTCGGACACACCTGACGCCTGCTTCGAGCCCTTTTGGTTCTCTGTAATCTTTACTGCACAGAGGCCTCTATACTCTGCTCTGCTGCATTTTTCAGTGTTTACTGTACCTCCAGTGACACCAAAATACCTCAAAAACTTCCAGTGTTTACAGACAAATGCTGTCTTGCCATTACATTGATACTGTTTTGTTTTTCTTGCCGTCCATCTGTAACCAAAAAGAGTTTATAGAACCGTATTTTCATACAAAACATTTTCTTTACATATTTCTACGAGTTTATTACAGCACACTGTCACCTTGCTGTGCACTACATTCACAGACGGACATGATTAGCTGCTAAATGTAAAGTTAGTACTTGAGGAGTTGAACTGCTGGAGCTGGGTATATCGAGCTTCCTTGCTGGTTTTCTTCAAGAACAGCCTCTCAATAATGTATCAGGATCTAAGGGGCTGAGAGGCTCTGGAATGGACCTGTAGGGTCTTTGCTGTTGAATAATTAAAAGGGCAAGAATCCCTTCCCCTTTGGCAAACACGCATCTCATGCAAAAGGTGCACATGCCCAGGTGCGCTTTTTTTTTCTTTTTCTTTTTTGCCATGTGTTAGTGCAGACCACCTTCAACGCAAACACAGATGCCACTTGTCTGCAAACGTGGCCTCTAAAACCATGCGCACACACCACCAGTATTTAAAGGGAGGTTTCCTGACCCTTGTTGTGGCTTTTGGCAGCACCCAGGCTGGGCTCTCTCAATCTCTCTTTCTTTTTCCCTCTCTTTATCTCCACTCCTCAGAGAGCTCGTATTCAGGTCAGAGCCACCGCTGTGTGTAGCGATCGGGCTCGCAAACTCAAAGTGTCATAAAAGTGTAATACAGCTGACCTCAGCACTCACAACCTTGCAGTCTTAATGTACAGCAGTGAGGAAGAATAAACTGTTATTTTATGATCTTTTCATTAAAAGCTTGATTGAAAACCAAAAATATGGCTTGTCTTTGTGTTCTTTATAGAGAGTTTACCTAATGGATCTACACAAAGTAGAATGTATTTGTGAGGATGAATGTCTAAATAAAGTTAAGGTTAACAATTATATTTAGAGCTGACCCTATGTACTAAACAAAGCGAAACTGGGCGTTTAGTCTAGGTAAAGGTACAACTGTTCGTCAGTTTTTTTAGACGACACTAAACAGAATCGTGAAGGCCAAGCAACACAACAGAATGGACAAGAATAAAGTTTAATCTGGGCTTAAATCTTAAAACAGAAAACAGGTGAAACAAGATGGTGTGGTCAGTTGACACCGAAATGCATCTGTCATGCATGCAACATGAACACTGTACATCCCACTGAATCCTCTGTCCTCGCTATTAAACGTGGTGGCAGCATCATGCTATTTCTTGAGAAACAGGAAAACTGGATGGAGCTAAAATACTAGTAAATCCACTTAAAAGCCAGTAACTGGCAAAATTTAAAAACTGGTGTTTTTTTTTAGATGCTCTCCAGTCAGTTACGGTAGTTTGAAATTGATTTACTTTGTAAAGAAGAGTGGGCAATCAGTTTCTAAATGTGCAGGTAAAGGCAACACCAGAAGATTACGGCTTTAAATCCTACAAAAGGTGATTATGTAAAGGATTGACTCAGATTATCTGAGAAAAGTATCGAAGCCTTTTTCATTTTCCATCAACTTTATAATCTCACATTCTTTTGGGTTGGTCTGTAACATTTAATCCCATAAAAATACATAGGCTTAGATGTAACTATGAAAGCTCAACTAGAAAGTGTCCTTGTTTTGTAGAAATGACAGTTTGATACATTATCTATGTTCTTCTGTTGAGTTGATTTAACTGTTTCAGTCACAGCTGGCTGTTTTCAGGAAGTTCTACCTGATTGCACCAAAGTTGGGTAATGCTTTTTACAGACAGGTGCGTGTTTAATTACAGTTTGTGTAATTCATTCCTGGTAAATGAAAACTTGTTGGCAGCATTTCACACAAGATAGCAATAGGGAAGCATGCATAGAGAGCACTGAAGCATGAAGAGTAGGAACTGCCTTCAAATGAGGTTTGGCAAGTTGGCTATTTGTCAAAGAGAGGTCATGGAAAAGTAAGAATCACTGATATTAATTTCAACAGCATTCAGGTAACATATATTATGTTGCAAAAGTATTCATACTCTTTGATTTTCTTGGCAAAGTTCTTGGATTTTTATTTGGATTTTATGATATGGACAACCAAAAGGTTGCACATCATTATGATTAGACAATTACAGATATGTACAGAAAAAAAAAACAGAAAAGTATAAGAGTAGGGTAGAGTATCTAAAAATTAAGTTTGTAGTTTAAACATAATAAAATGTGGCACTGTTTCAGTTGTGTGAAAACTATTTCACACTATTTTAGGTAATAATGAGATTTATAGAACTTAAGTCATTAGTCTACCACTCTTAGACTGTTGAATCTAATTCATCTTCTGTGTTAGATTCAAACTGAGCCGTGGTAAAAACTGGGTCTATTCCAAGCCTCTTTAAGGGTCCCTTCCCCCAGTGTCTCTCGTTTTACTTTGATGCTCTGGCAGGAATGCCCATAGCTGTCGGCTTTTTTACCTGCCAATCACTTACATTAAACACACACACGCCCACACACACAGAGAGATAACATGTGGAGTCGTTTGCTAACTCCCTTCTGAGCTATGCAGATGAGCTCGTTCAACCGTGCTGTCAGCCTTGCATCTGAGTGAAACACTTTCGGCTGATTAGTTCCCACTTTTAATTCAGTACGCTCAGTTCTTACTCTTCTGCTTCTCGTCATTCTGGCACAGGTCAAAGTGTAGGGAACTGGCACATTTATTTCTCCTCTGTGCCATTTGGGACAAACTGTGCCCCTATAGGTGTCAGATGCTAAATGACCCTGAATAGAAGTTGCTCAGAAACAATGGCCCTGGTGTCGATAGCCCTATACCCTTCCCTCCCCCCAACCCGAGGACCTCTCTCTGCTAATATCAGCGCCAACCATACACAATGGGGTGAGCATGGGAGGGAGGACGGGGGTGGGCTGTGTGAACTGAGTGGACGTTACCCACACAAAGATCTGGAGGTGCTGGTTTGCAGCCTGTTCTGACTCATCACACTCTGTGTTTTTCTGGTTTCAATGACAAAAAAAAAAAAGAAAGAAAATCAGAACTGCACAAAAATTCCCTAGCCTTTCCCAACTTTTTCCTGGGTGGGTTTGTGGGTCTGAGAACATGAGTGGAATTTACCAGGGTCTGCCCAGGTGGGTTCAGGCTTGCCTGTTCTCGTCTGAGATGGCCCTCCATAATCTGAGGAATGTGGATGAGAGATGCCTGGCCTGCCCATCGTGGGCGAGGGAGATGGACAGAGCCTGTTACAAGGGGGTGTCCAACCACATGGAGCCCACACCCACTTTTATCTGCAGTGCCAGATGACCTTCTTGTCCCTGAGCTGATATTAAGCAGATGTGCTCAAGTCTTGTCTTGGTCACTACCTTTGCCTTACCCTCAGTATGAAGAAGAGTTTGACACTGATAATCATATGGTGTAGCTTATCTAGATTTTCCGTCTTAAGTATTCGACAACTGCCAAACAGTTGTCATTTGTCAAATAAATATATATCTGAGTTTATAAATATAGCTAGTATGTTCTGTTTATTTGTGCAGAACATGGTCAGATGTTTCTTCTATTATGTTTTCAGCCCAAGGCCAAATTCGTAACAGCATCTGCTGCTTGGACACACTTCTATTGATGTGACATTGTGGATCAGCTGCACAAAGCTTTTCAATGCATGGGCATTTAATTAATTCATACCGTTTTGTCAGTTATATTATCAGAGGTGTGGAGAAGAGCATTATCTAGAAACAAAGAAAAAAGACATACCAGTTGTTTTTCTGCTTTGGTTACTTTATTGGGAGGATTTTAGTGGACTAAGCATTGTGTTGACAAATGCTTAGTTAGCTTTCTCAGTAAAAAGTGTCTTCATTTTTAAATTAGATAAAATCCAAGCTGCTGAAAAGCTACAAACTAGCACAGATGATCATTTTTAGCTTTCTCATGTGAACTGTGCTTCCCGTTTTTCTTTTTATCTCTTATGAAGTTGCAAAATAATGTGCTAAGTTTACACATTTACCTTAATTTTAATAGTTTGAGCTTTTACTGATTTATTGGAGCTGTTGTTTCACTGATTTTTCTGAATAAAGGTAATTTGAAAAGATTGAATTTGTGGTGCATTTTCTTTTATTCCTACAGAGCAAAAGTTATGCACACAGGCTCCACTTACTGATCAACAAAGGAACAAATTAATCATTTTAAAGGTTTACTTTTACACACATAAACAAGGCAAATATATTTTGGGATATTTTTATGGTCAGATGAGACAAAAGAAAGTTATGAATGATTTGTGGTCACAATGACCAGATGTTTGCAGAAGCCACAGTGAGGCTTTTATGATTATTAAGTACAATAATGTTGGAGGTAGTATTATGCTGTGGGAAAGTTTTGTGCTCAACAAACTGGTACATCCAAATTCTTCTACAGAAATGTGGAAACAACTGAGTGTTTCAGGATGGTCATATAAAGTTCATCTAATCAAAGACAAAACATAAAACAATTATATATTTAGAAAAGAACATAAAAAATGGTCTCTCTTAACAAGGGGAGCTAACTTGCAGGCTGGTTGGGATCTGAAAATACAACAATGAGTTTTTAAAACTAGCAGTATAGTCATATTCATGGAAAACCCCACCATCAAATTAAAAACTGATTTAAGAATGGATAAAACAAATCTACTGTCATACTTACAAGATGACACTGAATCACTCCACTGATCATTTATAGATTTTGTTAAATAGTGTTTGTTGGGAAATTTACCATTTTTCTCAGATATACAGTATATGGCCAGAATTATGCCAGAATTTTATTGATGACTAAAAAACATGAGACCAGGTTGCAACTGGTTAAATGACATTGGATCAGTACCATGTGTATATTTGACTGTGGATTAGAGAAAAATTATTGTCCATTTGTAATGCAAAAAAAAAGGTTTTTGTAAATATGTTCTATAAATAATTCACCCTAGAAAAATATTTTAAATAAATCATTAAAAACCAATAAAGTAACATAGGATCCATATCCATGATGAGTGTGTTTGTAACCACTGGTTTCTGAGATATAATAGACATAACTTAATCTCAAAGACTAGGTGGTAATATCTAAATTTACCACCATCACCATCAGTATTAATGGAGGATCTCCCTTTAGCCAAAGCCTCTTGCACCAAGAAAAATAATTATTGGTTGGTTTTAAAGCAGAACTGAGTTCTATGGGCCTAAAGTTGCTGTGTTGAGTGACTGTATATACAGACAAACTAGAAAGACAGAAATCTGCTCCAGGATATAAGGAAATGTCCAGGAGAGGGATTTATGCATTCTGCTCATGTGTGCATTTATCTTCAATGTTTTGATGGGCATCAATTATTAACAATGTGTCGAACTGATGCCATGGAGCCTCGGGTTGTGTGTGCACCCGTTACAGGCTGAGCAGGGAAGGAGATCTGGGGAAATGTTGATTCAGTGCCTGTCTACCCCTTCGAAACACAGCACAGTCTTATTCATCTCCCAGCTTCCAACGCTGCTTCTCCTTTTCAAAGTTTTTTCATGTTCCTCCCTCTGCCTGTGGGGCCGTTCCTTCTTTCCATTCAACCAGTGCTGCCCTCCTCCCTCTCTCCTTTCTCCTCAGGGATGAGGGCATCAAACCCTGTCCCACTGGGAAGACAAGTGTCTTGGCACAAAAGTGCAGCGCTGCAGGCAATGTATATTTCTCCATTTGTGTGGGATTTTATTGATTTCTTTTAGCACGTGAGAATCCACACGTGTATATGACAACACCATGTTCTGGCTCTATCTCATTATATCGTCACGCACACGCATACACAGATGTTTCTCTGACAGCGCTGGTCTCATGGTGGTGCAGGACAAGGATTCACTCAGTCCTTCATCAATAACCCATCAGTATTGATGAGGACTAAGCTCACTCTGACCATCAATACCTGATCTTCAATTCTGTAGGGCTGCTTGTGGAGCGCGGGGAGGATGTCCAAGGCTGGCTTGCAAAAACAGAAGGCAAAAACATTGCATGGTTCAATAAACAGTATGAGGTAAGGTTAAATAGAACTATAGAGTTGCAAAAAAGACACAGATAAACCGTGTTCAATTGATACAACATTCTGTATCAAGAGCAGCTGATACAGGAAGACAAGAT
This sequence comes from Xiphophorus couchianus, assembly GCF_001444195.1. NCBI lineage: Eukaryota > Metazoa > Chordata > Actinopteri > Cyprinodontiformes > Poeciliidae > Xiphophorus > Xiphophorus couchianus. The sequence continues at coordinate 9,407,943 of NC_040239.1, forward strand.
ACATAAATACACCCCTCACCAGAGAGAAAGAAAGAAAACTTCCAAAGAAAGACTTCCATTCACTAAATCAGAATATGCATTCTGATGAGGCTCATCTGTCAGATTAATAGCACATTTTAAAAATTGACAACCTTTAAGCAGGTTTAAAATCTACTTTTCATTAAGGTTGCATTTCTGTGTTAAATTTTATATTGCTCTGATTTTAAATGGTATGTTTTCATTAGCTGTAATCAGAAAATCATTAGAATTAACAGAAATAAAGGCTTTCACACACACTGTACTTCCAGGGAGTACACAAGTTTAAATTGCATTGGGATTGCATGAGGAGGAAACCTTTGCTCACTTAGGGAAAAGTAATGTAGGTCAGGCAATAGAGATTTTAAGTAAAGACCATGACTTCAGGAAAAACGCTGTTTGGACAGCATAAAACTGAATTGTTTGTGACCCAGAACATTGGACTTGTTTGGCATAAATCAAGTGCAGTACGTCAGGAATGAGTCAGGGACCTACCATGTATCAGAGGATGCCCAAGAAAAAAATATATGATAAAATAAGAAAAATAGCACCTTGGGTGAAGAGTTTGCTAACTTTTTTCTCATGTAGAAGAACATTGTTGATTAAATTTTTTTGGTAAATGAGTAAAACTAGTTTAATATTAGTTGTTTAACTGAAATTAAATCATTTTATATTCGAAAGATGAAGAATAGAAATATGTAGACACATTAATTATAAACAAAGTATTTAGTGTGGTGTTCTAGTTTTTTATATTACTTTACAATATTCACATCTGCTTTATGTCTCAACCTACTCTCTAGATTGGATGCTATTTACTTTGTTTTGCTCTGTTCTTTTCTTTTTACCCTCTCATGAAATTAATCTTCTAGATCTTTTTGTCCCTCTCCTTTTTTATTGAACCTGTACTGCTGAGTCACCAAGCGCTTTGACGTGAAAGGCAGAGACGGGGAGCGAGGGAAGGATGAAGGAGAAAGAGCTCGGCAGGTGGTGGGCACCGTTGCAGCCGCAGCCCGCCGAGTCCTTTCAGCTGGCACACAAACCGCGAGGCTGCCACTGAGGCCCTGCTTTCCATCAGAATATTGGCCCTGCTCTTCCCCCTCTTTAAAACGATAAACGGGGAGAACAGGCTTGGCCCGGAATAATAGGATCCTTTCTTTCTGCCCCTGCCATGTGTGAGTGCAGGAACAATGGCCGGGACAGGGAGGGGAAATGATTCAAAGTGAGATTTTCACCTGCTCCCTTCAGCCCGGGCTCTGCTCCTTTTCAGACCATGCTAATGCCAGTTCATTTGCAGAGCACTACTGTAAGCTGTGACAGAGAGGCACACACTAAAAATGCACAAGACGCCTTTCGCTTTTTTTTTGTTTTTTTTGTGTAGAACAGTTTAGATTATTGTGCTTCAAGGCGTCCATTTGGGTAATCACTCTCATTATCATCATTATCCCATTTTCAGGCCTAAATAAGAATTAGAAGGTGTCTCATCTTAATGGTGTTGTTGCTGTTGGTGCATTATGTTGCCTCGAATGGCAGCTGCAAAGTTTAGATCTTTTTTTGAACATTTAAATATCTTTTTCTGTATTCAAAGCCTTTATTTGGTACATCCATCAATGCTATATTAGTTGAATCGAGTATGATTTTTTTGTAATATTGCTCTGGAGGAGCGTTTTCCAGACTTGACCGTCTTTTTAATGATCTGCCTTATTATTTATTTCTGAAACAGTGAAAAATTGAGAGGTAAAGCAGAGATGGACTGAAAATATATCTGCTGCTCTTTCTCACTTGTCGTTTTCAAATCACTGAGTGCAGCCATCCATCTCCTTACAAAATAAATAATAATAATAAAAAAACAATGACAAAGTAAAAGTAATTAATATTGCCATGGAAGAAAGGGGAACCATGTCTTTGTTGAGCATTAACGTGCTAAATGACCCAACATTCAGTCGTTTCTATTTTTTGGTAGAGTCAAACAGATCTTTGTTTCGTTTGGAAGACTTCATGATGCTATATGCACTATAGCAAGGATCCAAGAGAAGAAATAAATTCACAGAGCAACACCTTTAGTTCCTACTGAGCTTTATACATGCTGCAATCAGAGTATTTGTGCTGATCATGTCTCTATCTTTATGATCACAGTCATAAGGTCTCAGTCTAACAAAGCACCTTGGAGAATTTTATCATATTGAGCTGACAACTCTGCAGTAAGTATGTCACTATGTAACTATGTGATGTTAGCATGGCAACATGGATGTAAGGGTGCTGGAAGGCATCACTTTCACACTTTGTTTGACAGTAAGGCTTATGTTTTTGTCCTGTTTTCATTCTGAGGATCACTAACCTCTCTGTTTGAGGGCAACTTCTTTACCTGGCATGACTTCACCTGGAGGGAATTCCCTAATCATTCACATTATTTTGGCAAACCATTGGGCCAAAGCTTTACTTTTATTTGACACCAATAGTGAAATGTATGTTGTGTAAGTAAAATAACTTTGGAAAGTGACCTACAGTAACCTCTGACATTTGATCAGCGGATTTGTCTGCATGCACTTTAGCAAGATTGTAACTGTCGGGGTTTTTTAAGCTGCATTGAAGTTGTGACCTTGGTGCCAGAAACTGCAGCTGGTGAATCTGTTAAATATCCTCTTAAAAATTAAAAGAAAGACACACAGAGTTCAGAGAAACTGCTGCAGCCTTTTTCCAGCACATTTTTAAACCTTCATAAATGCAATAAATTAAAGTGCTGAAGAAGGCTAAAGTGATTCTAATCCAGTATTAGGAAGTTGTACCTAAATAAAGTGATAATGAAACAGTTATTTGTCTGTTTGAGTCATTTAAAGAGGCGGGTTACACAATACAAAGGCTTCCTACTTTCTCTCTGTCTAGCTGACACATGAATAGCCTTCTTTTCTAAATGTGAAATTTAAATTCAATAAGCTAAAATACAAGCACAGATACACATATAAATATCTTATTTGTTTTGGGTCTTCAAATTTATTTGTCAGAATAAATTACTTGTCATTTGTTAAGCTCATCATGGCAGAAATCAGGTTTCAATTCTTTTCTATCCTCTTTCTGTTTTGGAACATAATTTTGAAACTTAAAAACAACCATGTAAAGTGAAATAAAATAAAACAAAATAGGTGTATGGATATTGAACCGTGATATAATATGTAGCCAGAAGCCCATTAAAATGCTGTCTACATCGTTTTAAACTGTGTGATTGTGAGCGTGAGTGGGAATAAAAATAGCAATAAGTATTTTGTTCCATATAACACAGTAGGAGTGTAACAGGTAAACCTTTTATGGGTGCAAACTCGACTAAAAACCCACCTGTTTGGAATTGTATTTGAAACATAATCAATTACAAATTTATTGATGGAACTTGACTTAATGTCGTGTTTTGATTGTTGATTCTATGTTGCATTTTGTTTCTGTGTTTGATATGATGTAAAGCACTTTGAAATGCCTTGCTGCTGAAATGTGCTATACAAATAAAATTTGATTGATTGATCGATTGATAGCCTCTTCCTCATCATTTGCACCATGCGATAAGCACATTTGGAACATTTGAAGGTTATAGAGAAGGAAGTTATTCGTCTTAAAAAGTAATCAGTGTCATAACTCTTTCGCTTTCTAATCTCCCTTTTTGTCATATTTCTCAGCCTTTTGTGTCTGTGTGCTGCATAATTTAATTTAATACAGAGTTTTAATCCTACTGTCTAAACACACTCATAATACCACATATCTCTTGTGTCAAAAGTCCAGCTTTTATTTTAGTAGCTGCTGCCTATGTAAAGTCAAACACAAAACATCAGTTTAACAAGAAGTCATTTCTTCAGCATGTTTCTGTTTCATAAAAGAAAGGAACACAGATGTGCGCAGAGGCGCAGTAGTTCCTTTCATTTTGGTTAAAATGCTCCTGTTTTGACCAGATAAAATATGAGAAAGTAAAGGATGTAAAAGAAAAACCCCTTCTGTGTCAGGGTTCATTATTTTAAAAGAAATAACAATGGAGCCTTAGAAGATCTTGCTCTGCTGGAAGATCAAGCAGTATCTGAAAGTGTCTCAGTTTCAAAGAAATTCCTCCTCTTTGTTTCTGCTCCTCATTAGCCTGCAGGGTGCTTTCATTGAAAGCTGGGACTTGGGCTCAAGATAATATCAAACATACTGTTAAATTAAAATAGGAAATCAAAAACTTTGTTCATTTGATGATACCTCTTTGTTTCCTTAAGTTAAGTTTTGTATATTTTAGAAGTCACTACCTGAGTCGAATTGCAGAAACCTATTACAGACATCGAGGTGATCTAATTGACTGTTTCTTTATATTTTACATATAAAATAAACTATTCTCCACTTGGAATCTTAACCAATAAAGAAGAAATAGTCAATCAGTCGTAATTAAAACAAGAGTAGCTAACATAATAAAATTACACTGTAGATAAAGTTTGTATGATGATTTGAACCGGATTTGAAAAAAATGTTTTTATTTTAATGGACTAATCTCAAATATTAACCTGTTAATATTTAGTTTTAGTTCATAAGCAGCTACAGTCACACCTTGATTTAAATGGTCATTCTGAAAGAAAAAAAATCAACCCACATTAAAAACATACGTACATCACAGTACAGAAATTTTGAGCTAACTCTTCTGTTTTGAAGCGTTTTCATCTGGATGCACAATATATCAGCATTAACATCCGTATTGGCCAACATTAGTCATTTTTATTTGTCATTGGTCCTAGTAAATAAAACTGTGCTGATATTAACAGCTGGTATTTATTTCCATCTTGTGTTTGTTTCAGAGCAGGGGGCTGGTCATGTGATATTTGTTTGGTCATGTGACTGTGACGCAGCACAGCAGGGTGTTTGTGGAGAGCTTAGCTGAAGCAGAGCAGCAGTGAAGTCAGCGGTGTGTTTGTGTTTTTCAAGGTCATCAAAATAGTTGATGGTCATTCAAAACTCCAGGCTGAATAAACAGGTGACACAGCTTTTTTGATGGCAGTGCAAAAACCATGCACAATTTGAATATTTTATAAACAACTGTTTGAAATAGCAAAGTTATTTTTTCATTTCTTTACAGTTCCCTTCATGCTGTCATCTTTTAGAATCTGTCTTCCATTTGCTTATTAGCTGTGTCTGAGTCCTTAACCCTCTTTTCTCCATTCTGGTTTATATTAACATTTATTTTTACACCTTTCCACTTTATGTAGATTACAGCAGATTTCTATTTCTTTTGTTTCTTTGTTTTTCTCTTTCTCATTTTTGTCCTTTTTCATATTTTATTGTCTATTATCCCTTTTTCATGCTGTCTTTACTTGCCTCATGTAAATCTTTCTTTTCTGCTCCTTCTTGGGTGAAGGACAGATAAAGAGCAGAGACAGTGATAACAAATAGACTAATGTGAAGGTAAAGGTTGTGTCTCTGCAGAAAACTCCCTGGTGGCACAGGATGATGTCTTAACCCTGAAGCAACCACATTGCATTGTGGGAAAGGAGTTTGTGGCAGCCTTACTCGGGGGAAGAAAAGAATAAAGGAATGCTTTTTTATTTGTTTGTTTCGCAAAGAATAAAATCTAACATTACACAAACTACCATCTCACAAGTGTACCTAGTGACATGTTTAACATTTTAAAAACTTGCTGTGTGAGAAATTTCTATTTAACCTTCCATTGGAATGATTTTTGTCCTTTTATTTGAATTAACAATGTGGAAAACTGGCATTTGTCTAAGAAATGATGCGTCCTTTTCTGTTTTAAGGCTGAAGTTTTTTTTATTTCTGCTGCAGTTGTGTGTGTGAAGGCCAAACACGTCTGCAGCATAGAAATTGCCCAGTCCTTGCCGGTGTGGTCTGATGCTGAAGGGAGACGGAGGAATCATTGTGTGCAGAGAAGAAAAGAAACAGAGGCAAGTTGTGGGAAGCATATTAAAACAATTGTTGTTCAGTTAATCTGTTACTCCAGATTTCTGATCATCATTCACTCAGACTCTTTTATTCGTAACATGGTTCTGCAGCATTAGCTTCAAACTGATCTACTCTGTGAACATGCTAACTAAAATAGCAATAAAAGCGGATAATATTGAATTTCATTCCAAGCACTGTTACACAATCACAAGAGGTTTTACTGTGCTGCAGGTTGTGCGCGACTAATTTTTTAAAAATGCCAGAGATGAGATGTGCAAATAAGGAGTTTAGAGTTGCAGGAGCCTTTAAGTGTTGCCTACACCTGTTCAACTCCTTATTAACATAAATTGCAGATCCGTTTGTCACTTGGCAGCAATTCAAAGCATTTTGACATTATCTCTATGTAGTGGGAAAAAAATGGGAAAAATTTAGATTTAAGTGAGTTTGAATTCGATCTGGATGTTGGTGGCAGAAAGGCTAGTGTGAGTATTTCAGACTCTGCTGATCCAGATGGATCTTCACACGAAACCATTTCTCAGGTTTAAGAACACATCCAGTGTGCAGCACTTTGGTGGATGAAAGTGTGTTACAGGTGTCAGAGGTCTCTTAATGAAGACTTAATGGTGCAAAATAGGATTCCTGAAGCTAACATAAACAATAAACAGAAAAAAAAATAAAGGAAAAAGAAAGGAAAATTGTAATCTGAAGAACCTAAATTCAAATGCCCAAATAATAAAAATAACCTAATAACCAAAAACACTAAGATCTAATTAAACGGATAACAAAGAAAGGATCAAAACAGAAATACAAATGAAACCCAAAGCACCACAAAACACTGATCATAAAAAACACACATTTTACACCATAACTAAAACAGGGGCACATCAAACTCTTTTTCTAAAAAAAAAAAGAAAGAAAATTCAAGTTGATCTGTTTTTCTTATGCTTTGCAATCTCTTGCAGTGTTGTTTGAAATTACAAACTTGATTTGCTGGTCTGTGTTTCTGTGAGATTAGATTGTTTGACTTAGAACAGGTGATCTGTTAAAATATTTTCTAACGAATTCAATCAAATCTCTTACAAATTCTTTATTACAATTTTTTGTAATTTAAATAAAAAAAATATTGGAAATACTAAACAAGACAAAAAGCAACCCAAACATTTTCCTAGTATTGAGTTATTTGATACTCTTCCTGTTTTGGATCACAACTATCTGGTATTTTGACCCAAAAAAGTATTCTGTTCTTTTACCATCTTTGTTTAGAGAAGAATACAAATCCCATGATGCTTAAAAACAGTTGCACTCTAACACATGCCCTGTACTTACTCAGCTTCATCCCTCTTCATCAACTCTGGAGACGTTCCAAAATGTTGCACTGACACTTTAAGTGAGCCCACAGTCTCAGCTGAATAAGGCTGTTTTAGTAAGAGGGCACCTGGAAAGGGTCTAATAACCTAAGAGCTGAGCCTGACCCTGTATTCACGACACCATTACTATGCTAATGCTTACACAGCAATTGCGTCTGTATTGTTCAGTCACGGATTCTCCGAGCGTGCCTGATATGAGTGCATTAGTGTGTGAGAGAGGACGAACGGAGACTACTGTGTCTAATGAGAGCATGTGTGTTCAATCTGCATTTATGGAATCAGATACTTTCACGTCTGAGGCCATCCAGGAGATAATGGAGTGGATGAGTGAGTGGCAGGTTCTTTCAAGGCTCAGGGATTCATCAACTCTGTCTTTACTCCTAAGTTTCTTCAAGCCCTCCCCCAAGCACTCTCTTCCCATCCTCTGCTGGAGGTGATTGGCTTCAGAGCAGGAAAGGATGTTATGGAGTATGAATAATTGAGGAGAAAAAGAAGCATGTAAGCTGACCCCTAGCTGTCCCTGCCTGTGTAGGGCCAATCCTGCTCAGGAATCCACCTTCAACTGTTCCACAACCTGGGTATCAAACTACACCAGCCAGTCACCGGAAAGGGTTAAAGACGGTTGGTGGTGGACGATGAAACATGGTGCTTGAGAGACCTTCAGTGTGGGTTTCTGCATCGTGTGAGTGTGCACACACCTTCAGTCGAGGGTCAGTTTGAGGTTGCATTGCACTTATCCTTTCATTCCCAGGAGAGCACCACACTCTGCAGCCCTGCACGTCCATGTGCGCACGAGGAGGAAGGAGGCGGGAGGAATGTGTGCGGGTGAGTCGGTGAATGAGTTTTATGCCCTCCTGGTTTCTTTTAAGGTTCCAGGGGAGCCACAAAGGAAGGAGAGATTGTTGCCATGCAGGCTTGACCCCATTCAGTTCCTGAAAGATGTAGAGTGGCTGCAGCGTGGGCCAGCACTCCCAGTCAGATGGTGAGTGAGGCTGATGGGCACTGCAGACCCACACAGACGAGTAAACACACCACACACCTACAACTCTCTCACCATGGTTTCTGGGGAATGTCGTGGGGCAAGTCGAAGCAGATCTCTGGTAATTCCACCCTGCCTGGCAGCGATGTTAGTGTGCTGGAGTGTTTATGTGTGAGGCAGACAGGTAAGAGGGTAAATATGCTCTGGCTTGCAGCCTGCAAGAGGATTTGAGGTTTTACACAGACATGAAGATGATGTTTGGGGCTTCTCTGTGGTCGTAATATCTTCTCTAGCAGTGACGTCAGTTTTCTACTCATAAGCACAAACAATCTGTGGACAATACAGACAATCATGAGAGGAAGTCTGTGCAATTGATTAAAGCATTTCTTCTTCTCCCTCATGTGACTCTGTAAAGGAATGCAACTTCCCATTGCTACAGTGTTAATGATTGCTGATTAACTGTGACAGTGAAGCTGTTTGTCATAAGACCTTCTGCTGCTCATCCAGTGTTTTTAAAGGCATTTCATGACCCCAGTTTGTTTTTTTACTTTAAATAATCATGACAATTGCTCTACACGCAGTGATTTGCAAAAGTATTCATCCCTCATGAAATTTTTCACATTTTGTCACATGCACATACCACAATAATCAATGAAAAAATCAGAATTTGTAAGGGGAAGAAAAATTGTATGTGCGCAGTTATGTTATCCTCATCCTGTCCAGGTTGAGGGTCATCTTGCCCAATGACTGCTGGAAACAAACAGGCACCAGCCTCCCTGTGACCATGCATAGATGGATGGATCTTCTTTTCAGGTCACTCATGAATCGATTTTGGTTTGTTGTAGCTTTATTTAGTAATGATGACTGAGTAGCAATTTGCAAAATCGTTCCAAATATATTTTGTTTAGTTTCTAGTGCAAATATCTTAGTGCACTTGAAATAAGGCAAAACTAACTTACAATTATCTTTCCAGAAAGATATGGGAGTTTGTTTTAAGTCAATAATCTCTTAATATTAATAAAAAAATATACTTGCATACCACTGGCAGATTTTTTTTTAACTTATAAGACAGGAAAACTGTAAATCAGAAATCTGTCAGTGAAGCCAGTACATTTTTATTTATATAGAAGAATTATACAGTTAAGACAAACTCCCATGTCTTGCTGAAAAGTTACTTGTAAGTTAATTTTGTCTAATTCCAAACATTATAAACCAGACAAAAATACTTGGTCACACTTGTGTTTTTGAAATGCATTTAATTATTATTAACTTTATGATGAGAATATTGACATGGTTGCAATCAAAGTTTCAAGTTTAAGGTAACTCAAAGTGTTTTTAGTAGGATAAAGACCTTAAGCATTTTCTGATGAAGATATCTTTGCCTTTAAGTGAAGCATTTTGTGGTGGTGGATCGGCCATCTGGGGTTTGATTTCCAACGTTTTATCTTTTGCTGCGTACCTTCCGCCCTTCCATTTCTATCAAAGGTTTTCTATTATTCACCAATGCATCCTGCTGATTCAGTCCTGATATTACTGATCCAGAAAGGGAGAGAGTTTGGTGGTCACCTCAACATTTCATTTTTTTCACTATCAATTACTTTTTTTTCGTTGCCTATTTTTTTGTCTGCAACATTCCAGTCTTTATTCTATGCAAACATACATCAGAGTAAATTTTGCTCTCTTTCAACTATGAAATTCATCATCATGTTGTTTTTTCAAAACCTGATTAAATGCATAGTAATCTTAGTGTCACAAAACAGTTGACTTTGAAGAAAGTAACTAAAATGTTCAAAAATTGCTCTCTATTATCATTCAGGCATTTAGCAAATGCAAATAATTTTTCTAATTCAAACTGACAGAACAAAAAGAAAAAATTAATCTAATTTAGTGTCAGACATTGTGTGTAAATATTAAGTTTCCATTTGTTTTATTTTAACAATAAAACAAAAACAAGTGTGTCAAATCATCCTGTGTTACTTCAAACCATGCAGCTGTTTCTAGAGACATTTTGATGTTGTGCTAACTTTTGTTTTTTGTATATAATTTTGCAGCTAAAAAAGACAAATCCGGGCATGCCGTGGTGGCGTAGGGGATAGCCCGACCCATGTTTGGAGGCTTTGAGTCATCGACGCTGGTTCTCGATGATATTTGCCGCATGTCGTCCCCCCTTTCTTTCCCCCTTTCCTGTCAGCCTACTTTCATATAAGGGACACTAGAGCCCACAAAAAGACCCCCTGGAGGGGTAAAAAGACAAATCCAAATCTTTTAAAAATTTTCTTAAACACTTTTCCTACAGTTCAAAGTAATAATCTCATTACTGCAGTACAAAGCAATTTACAGGTGACTTTTTAGTTCTATGATTTGGACTGCGGGTCTCTGCATGCCCATAACCAGTAAAACTAGTGGCTCTTGTGTTGCAGGCATGTCTTTTTTTCTTTTTCTTCTTGTTTTCCCACCACTGGCTCCTCAGTTATGATTTCTTTAGTCTGTATGCAGCCTCACTCAATTTCTTAGTTTTTTCACATTTTGCCTTTTTTGCTATTCCACATATTTTAAAACAATTACTTTCAGTGCTACAGTAAAATTTATTATTTGAGGCTTTACTGCTTAATGTTGCTGTAATACAGTATTATATTGCAAGCCTTTAATTTAAATCATCTGTGCAAACACTGAAAAAACAAAGTTGCATTTTTTCCAGAGCTGGTTAAATGGCCTCTTGTCTCTGAATGTTGAGGCAATAACAGCTTCATTATTGTTTCACAAGTGGACTGCTATAGTATGACAGTGGCTTGACAGGTAATAAAATCCTGGGCTACCTCAAGCAGACAAATGAGCCACACGCCAACACAATGAATATAAATTTGCTCTTGCCCAAAGGGGGAGTTATGATTCCTTATGTTGGGTTTGTTCTGGTTGCAAACATGCATATCAGATTAAAGGTAAGATCCACATTCTTTCGGGCTGTTTCTCATGCTCAAGCCCTCTTTCTGTGTGTTTGTGCGTCTTTTTGAGTGTGTTGAACCTGTTCACCCGAAGACTAGACTCCACGACTCTACTCTCACTGACAGGATTTGCTCCAGGCCTCCTATCTGGCCCCTGTTATTCAGGTGTTTTAAAGAAGCCTGTGATGAATGATTTTTTACCACTTTCAATGTGTATCTCCACTTTTCTCCAAACATTACAGCTGTGTATCATACAGATGATGTCATAGCCTCTCCCCATTTAGGTTAAGGAAAGAGAAAAGATGAAAGATTTCTGTAATGCCACCACTTGCTCCATAAGCACCTATGTTCTCTAGTTGGGCTCTTAATGGCTCTGTCCCCTCTTTTACTCACCAACCCACCACACCCACCTTCGCTTTTCTTAATCATAGTGACCCAGCCCACCTTGAGCCAACATGCTTTAGCATACTCAGCAGTGCTGGAGTAATCAGTAATCAGCCTATGGGCCTAAGCCTCTCCCCATGTCGGCAGCCTGGCCTCTCCTGTCATCTCTTCCAAGTCAGAGGGATAAGAGCTGTAGGCATCACCTAAAGGGTGCCCTTTACTAACACACCCAAACACGTATTATTGCTTTATAAATGTTCTTTCATTGGTTCTAATGAACTAGAAGGAATAAAGCACATTTGTTTTCAACATTAGAAATTAGTTTTCCAAAATTTTAAATACAGGTTCAAATCTGTTTTCTGCTTTCCACATGACATCTCCAACCGCTTTAGAAACCTAAGGTATTTCCTAAAGTATAATATTTTAGATCTAAATTACTCTTGTACTTTTTGTATAATTGTGTTTTACTTACAGACATTCCTCTTTATCTTTTGAGATTTTACTCTTTAATATCTTCTGATACAAACAGATTAAAGTTATCATTTAAAAGTGATGTGAGTGACTATACTTCTAGTGTTTGACTGTGAAATGGCACCAGGATCATTTTAATGCTTCTAAGCAATGCTCCAGATCTTAAAGAGTAACTTTCAGCAAGGTTTTGGTTGTGCAGTTGCTGGCACTCTTGCCTTGTCCCAGTCCCAGGTTTAAATCCTAAGCTGCAGTTTTTCTGCCTGGTATTTCCACATTCCCCCTTTACATGAGTGGGCTCTCACCAGGTACTATGGCTTAATCTCACAGTCCAAAAGCATAACTTAGGTTGGTAATTCAAAATTCCTGTCTCCCCCAATAAACAATGGAGATAAGCGACAGCATCCTTGTGATCCTGCAAGGAGAAGCCAATAGTTAGATTTAAACTCAGAACAATGTTTTACAGCCTAACTGTACTTTAAACTTCTCTATAACTTTATCCCTAACTTGCATGGTGTGTTGCTAGGTGTTTATTATGTTCAGTGTTGTACTCTAAGGCACTGTAAGTCCCCACATCTTTAACTTTATCCAAGATTTGTGTCAGACAAGGCCACAACATCTGAGTCGTCAATGTTGGCGTAGTGAATCATTTATATCTCTGGTTATTCTGCTGCGAGTTTTATTTATAGAAGGGCAAAAGGACCAAAATCTCAGCATTCTTAGCCAGCAGCTCTCTTTTCCTTTTCTGTAGAGGCCCTGCATCAAGCTCTGTAATGTTCTGTTGTATGACAAATACAAATACTCTCGCCCACATGATGAAAACATCATGTAGGATGAATAATGCTTTCACATCTTTCAATAGCCAAATTCTGTGATGTTTTTTTCACCTTTGAACCCTCAAAGGTGCCTTTATTGCTATAATGAGAGGTTTACGCATCACATCTCTGCTTTAATATAAAATACCAACTCAGTCACAGAAAGACAAGTTGCCTTTATCTTTGTCTTCACATTTTCCATCTGATCTACAAACATGATCTGCTGAAATAGTGGAGTTCTGATTACAGCTTCCTACTTTAAATAATGATCCCTCACAGATGTCGCTGCAATGCTGGTGTTCAAACGCCTGCAGCTGCACCATTTCTCTTACCATTTTTGATGCACATCTAGTGCTGGGACTTCTCCAAATGTTACGCCAACCCAACAGCATAACTTCAGGTGATTTGCTTACTTGCTTGCATGCACTGTATGGGTGTATCTCTATTTCTCACATTTCTCTATTCATTCTGCAAGTTTCTGCTTGTATCTCACTCTTCTCTTCTAGCTTGCCAGCTTCTCACACTTGCCAGCTTGATTTATTTTATTTATTTATTTATTTATTTGATGATCCGTAAGGGTTTGCACTACCAACCTCTGCACAAGCAATTACATAGTATCTCGAGGAAAGGAACGGCACACAAAGACAGTGGGGGTGGGTGTCATTAGTGTTGCCACAGCAACCTCCATCAACCCCCTTCCTCATTTTATGAAATTCTCCTGGTAATCCAGCCCAGATACAGGGGAAGTTGCAGTAAATGATTTATTAACGAGCTGATGGAATTATTCTTGATCATTGTTCACACTAATTCTCAAAGTGCTCCATGGTGACATTGGGCATGCTTTCATTTTCCTGTGTAAATCATCATAAGCATTCACTGGAGCCATCATTATAATCTTACCTTGCATCAGTTCCATTTAGTACGAGATAAAAGGGAGTGCAACATCTGCACTATTATCAGATTTAATATTCCTGCCATCACGGTTTCAGTCAAGGCTGCCTGCTGCTCTGTGATGTCTGCGTAGCAAAAGGTTAGAAATGTGGAAAACAACTTCTGTAGCTTTATAATGCTAATAAAAAGTAAACCGGCAGTGATGAGGAGATTATTATGATTCATGGTAAGCAGTTTGTGCAGAAGATTGCTTTACTTTAATAACTAATTTGTGTTAAACACAAACAAATGTGATACCCTACAACAAATTAAGCCTCTAAATTCATAAAGTCTTTCTCGCAATTAACTTTTGATTCCAATAAAACCTAAAACTCTTATTGCAAACTTCTCCTTTTACAGAACATGGCAGGGATGTTGTCCTTTTCACCCAATTATACCGTTTTATGAATATATTGTTTATTATTTTGAGGAAAACCAATTTAACAAGAGAAATCAGGATTTATGTTATAAGAGATAAACTCTGACTGATGATATTAGTTAACACCCATAAAGCAATGATATGTGATTTTTATTTGTGGAGCAGTAATTGTAGTGCTCTGATGTTTTGCAATGATAAAATAAACAGCAGTGAATTTTGAAATAATTTTTTCACAACTTTTATCACCATCTTAATAAATAGCATAGATATTCTGAAAATATGCTATGTCTATGTCACACATCAGCCTGCAGCTGTGACCAGAAAACATTAATTTAAATGGAAAAAAGCTCTGAATGCATAAACATGTTTGCAGCATTAAATAGAAAACCGTCTCTAACTAGTTTAAAAGTATGCAAATTTGCTTTTGCAACTTGTAATAAAATTGTAACATACTTATCAAACTTTTAATGAGACCTAGATTTCATGTCTCATTTGTGGAAACGCAAACTGACTTAATTTCTTCCTTTTTTTACACTTAACATAAGACCTTAATTTTGAAGGCATAGCTCAACAAACTCCAAATGCCAACACAGTTGTGCTGAAACCGATGCAAAGTACGAACCAGCTTAACAGAAAACAAGATAGATATATTAATTTTCCAACTTAATTTAATATAAACTAAAAAAGAAGTGGCCTAGAAACTTGGGGGCACAGATGCATAATATTTTTATTTTATGTGACTTTATGATAATGTATTGTGAGCAGAGATTTACAAGGTATTACTTAATCCACTGAATTTAGCTTGAAAATATTAAGGTCTCATAATTTGTTGATAAAGATGTAATGGTTTAAAACGTCAAATGTTTTTTTTTTTAATCCAGAAAAATTGTTGCAACTAATATGATGTAGTTATTAATTGTCAGGACAGAAAGGGCTTATTTACATTAAATGAGCTCCTGAATTTTATATATATATATTTAAAAAAACAAAGAAAACAATTGTTTGTACTGCTGTTAAAGAATGCATATCTTCTTTTTCTGTTATTTTTATATTAATATTCTCCATGTTCCTATTCACCCATCTGTGTTTTTCTCCTATTTTCCTCTTCATGCTCTCTCTTTGGCATGTTCATTAGTGTTACAGTAGAGAGCTGTTCGTCGTGGCGAGTGGAAGAGGGAGCAGAGGGAGCCCCAGGTTCATAATGGGAAACAGCATGGTGCATATAGTACACAAACACATCAGTGCTTCCAACTCTGCAGATGCCCTGCACAGAGAGGGAGCAAGGAGCCACTTGTGTGTGGGTCAGCTGTAAAATATTCATTAATGTGGCCGTTATACAGATTACTCACTGATGCAGAACCTGATTTTTACAGAAAGTGTGTATCGCTGCAGTGGTAATGTTTTCTGCGTTCAACGGGGTAATCATATCAGAGGCAACACTGCGATCATGATGTTAAACTACATAATGATTCCTTCCTTGAATTTTCAAGCTGCACATTTACAATTTTAACCCGCAACACCTCAGCAGTGGTTTCCACCTCCCAAGGACGTCCATGCAGCTTGTGTATTATGTACACGGAGATCGGGTCAAACATTTCTGTGGCAACTCTTTGGTATGAATGTATTTTGTTTAATACTTTTGATTTTATTTGTTTGAACCGTTCTTTGTTTAGGAGAAAAATGACAACATGAAACTTCTATTATTTCAAAAGCAAGAATTTGGCACACAACTTTAAATTTATTGTGAATTTTCTGTAATCCACCTAAGGTCAAAATTATCTTGGGATCCCTTAATTGCTGCTGAAAATAGGTGTTACAAAAAAGCTACTGCAAAATTGCATTTCTTTCCTGCATTTTTATTGGTTGGAGGACAGCAGAAGGAGGGGTTTGCCCAGAGTAGCCAGTGGATGCAGACACAACCACTTCCACTAAAACAAAACTGCACTGAGAAAAATGAACCTGCCATAAAGTAAATTTAATATAACTGAATTTGTTAAGTCAACAATAAAAATTCAAGTTGGTATCTTTACACAAATATGTGAAGTATTGAAGTCAAAAATATATATTGTAATTTTTTTTCTGGAAATAAATTGGATCCACACAACAAAAAACAACATTGTTGTCTTTACTCTGTTTAATTCAATATTTCAAAATACCAAATACTACCCATAAGCCAACAGAGTTTCCAAGCAGCACTGGACCAGTGGTGATTTGAAGTATATAAACTTGTTTCTTACTGTAGATTATCTTGCCATCTATGCAACAAAACTGTACACTAAAGTATAATGATGAGGTAGATCTTAAAATCTTCTGGTCATTTCAGTGCTGTGTAAAGGTATTCCCAAATATAATACTAAACCGAGAACACCACTACAGGAATTATCCAGGTCCTCCTTGTGATATTGAAACGGTGTGTCAACCATGACAGCCAAACAACATCTAAAAACTTCTCTTGGTGCAAATATCATCCAGGAACATAAGCCATGGTGACGGACTCTCCTCAACACCTCTGACTCTGCCTTCACCTTTAAAAACATGCTGCTCCATCAGTCCATCAGCTTGTGTAGTGTACGCAGTATCTCCTGAATTATGAAACAAACATCTCTTGAGCATTGGAATCAAAGCTGTGGGTGTGTAACTAGCCACTAAACCAGTTTTCTATTCACTTATTTATTTGAAACATGAGAAATGCTGTCATTTAAGCTTTATTTAAAACCATCTTCCAGTTGTCCTGCGTTTTGCTTACCACCCTCCACCTTTTCTCATCATCACCTCCCGTAAAGAAGCAGCACCAGTGAGGATTCCTTGCTTCCCCCCTCCTCTCCTTGCTCTGCGTCCTGTCCAACACCTGCCTTCCCTCCTCTCACTCCTTCCTCGTTTTCCTCCTGGTTTCTACTTCTCCCCTCTCTCCGCAGGAGTTTCTACTTTCTCCGCCTTTTCTCTGTCCTCACCTACACGCTCTCCATTCCTTATGCAGATAACTCCCTCCACTCTCTGGACCCCTCGTTGCTGGTCCAGGTCCATTCATCTCTGTCACACTGCATTAGTGCCATGAGGGGCACATACACACATATACACACAGGTTTCTGGCACAGGCTACTGTTAGGAGGTGTGGGGGAGGTCATGACAGCAGGCGTCTCCAAAGCTGGCCAATGAATATAGATCACCTAGCTATTCTGAAGCACTGAGGCCCCCAAGACCTTCTCTGTGGCCCTCGGGGACTCTGAGACCTTAGAGTGGGTCATACCTGCTCTGTGTGGATGCAGATTCGACCAAAATGGCTCCAGCAGTCTTTCTGTGTGGCGTATGTGAACACTTTGCTTCCAATGGGTAGTTGTGTGACATAAATTGTTGTAATTTACCATTTTGTCCCTGTTAGATTTTTTTTTTCTAAACGACTTCACTGCAGCTGCAGCAGAAAACAACAGACTTGGGAATAAAAGAGTGGGGATAGACAAGCATCCTTAGTGTTTCTTTTCCTCCAGCAAAGCAGAGCACAATAGAGTAATGATCTGAAAGAGTTTACCTTTTAACGACTAAATGAAGCCACCCACCCTAATTATTATCTTTATTTTCTGAGATTTTACCGGAAGTGGGAATTCCATTTTATTTTTATTTACAAAAATAAATGAACTGTAATAGGTTTGAGTAAATTGCGAAATGCAAAATGTAACTTTTTCAAGTGTCACATTTCATGCAAAGCATTTATATAAATATACACACTGCTCTGGAAGAAATAGACCCCACTACACTGAACCTCATTGAAAACCTCCTGGTTATTCCATCATTGATTTCTGAACTCTTGCTGAGTTAAAACATTAGTATTGTTGTTTCTAATTGAATATGAACTTGTTTTCTTTGCATTATTTAAGGTCTGAAAGCACTGCGTCTTTTTCGTTATTTTGACCATTTCTCATTTTCTGCAAATAAATACTACATTTTTGCTTGGAATTTCAGAAACATGTCAGAAGTTCATAGAATAAAAGAACAATGTTCATTTTACTCAAACAAAAGCCTGTAAAAAGTAAAATCATTTATTCTTATTTTTCTTCCATAGCAGTATGTATTAAAACTATAAACTTGCAGATGAACAAAACAAATACTCCTTTCATGTAAGAGCCATTCCAGTCATTCTTGTGGAAGATACATTGTCTCTTGAAAGTGGTTCAGGCACATGTGTATGCAGACATACACATGTGCCTGTGTGTGAGCATTATTTTCCTGTTTCCCTGCCTTCTCACCGCCTGCATGCTTGTGTATACAGAAGAGTGGTGCCAAAAAGGATTCATCAGTAAGTCTGTGGTCAGCTATGTGCCAGTGAGGAGAGGTAATCTGTCTTGCTGTATTGTTGTATAGTGTAGAGCTTGTGTGCCCAATCCCCCGAAAGCATGCAGAAGGCATCCTAATCTGCTTGGAGAATTACTAAAGCAGCTCCGAGGTCAGTGCTGCGGTTTCTAGAAAAACAGACAAGAAAGAAAAGGGTGTGTGTTTTGAAATCTACATTTAATAAACTCATTCTTAATGGTGTCTTTATAGACTATCTGTATTGTGTCTTTATATCTCCACCTAGCCGTCATAGTTGTGTTTATGTCACGTTTATGTCATAAATAAACACTAAGGAGATAATCTTTGAATTATTCAAAAGAGAGCATATTGGGATCTTAACCTGAAAGCAACATGTCTTTTTATCTTGTTAGAAATGATCTAAATGATGTTGAACAAGAAAAGGAAATAAGTGAATATTTGCAACAACAAAAAAACATTAAGTTTATCCATTCGAAAATTACATGTCTTGTGTTTACAGTGAATCCAACTGAATATTGGCTGAAGAAGATTTGCTAGTCATAGGATTCTGTTTTTATTAATGTTTTGCACAATGTCTTAACTTCATTGAAATTTGGATTGTATGTTTGTTTTTAAGCTCTAGATTGTGTTTGATGGCAGAGATTACAGTGGAAGTAAAAATGAGGAGTTGAAGCGATGAAAAGTCAGACAGCGAAGCTTTTTCTGGTCCTCACTCTTTCTGTGTGTGTTTATATGCACACATTTCCTCACACACTTGCTGTCAGACTCACATTTACCTGGAAACACTATTTCACAAGCACAGTGACAGGATGAACCTCCAGTCCTGCAACACTTAATGACAACACACAGAAAGTCCGTCAGCACGACCGTGAATATTAACTTTCTCACACTGACTAATGGTAATTGTGTTTGTGCGGCTCTTGTAGCAGTCTGTGCTACAGCTGAAGGTTTTTTATCTTTTCTGTTTTTCATTGAAAAGAAAGAGCCGCCATCCATCGATGACAAGTGTATCTGAGGGCTGTTTGAGATTCAAACACAGAGAGCTGGGCTGCCCACACACCCTCTCCTGACATGCAAATATAAAAGGAATGGTCCCCGGGCACTGGGGGAGGAACACAGAGGGTAGCTATTAGATGGGGAGAAAAACAGAATACCAAATTAAAGAGACAACAGAGAAAAGGGAAAACCAGCTGCATTCCTTCGTGCCAGGCAAATCTGTCAAGGTGAAATGAGTGAAGATGTACATTCAAACCTGTGGTACAGGTTGTCTTGCTGTCAGGTGTGTGCAACATTTTTCTCTACTGGAAAAACACAGAAGCAGTGAAGGGCTTTTTTATGAATGCACAAACCATAATGGGAGAATGTGTTAAAATAAATTAAACGAGTCATGCATTCATGTTCCTCCAGTTTTGTGGTTTTGAGTGAGTCATAGTATCTCATAACATACAGCCGAGGTTGTAGACCTACATAAACTTGAATGTTAAGCAGATATTCAACCACCTCAAGAATCTCATGAATGCGGCAATTCCTGTAAAGGTGCAGAGAAACTGTTATTTCATAATATACCATCTCCATTTCAGATGTCAGTTCACCTGCAGCCATAAATATCAACCGCATGAAAGCAGCTTTGATTGACATGTGAATATA
Source organism: Xiphophorus couchianus (assembly GCF_001444195.1). Taxonomy (NCBI): domain Eukaryota; kingdom Metazoa; phylum Chordata; class Actinopteri; order Cyprinodontiformes; family Poeciliidae; genus Xiphophorus; species Xiphophorus couchianus. The sequence continues at coordinate 9,428,072 of NC_040239.1, forward strand.
TTCTGCAATAAGCCGCGTTTGCCTTCAAAATTAACATTCACACTTTCTGCTGTTTACAACACCGTTCACGTGTTAAATTTCTCCCTTACACAATACATGACTACATGACTGTGCACATCTGTCACTGTCTTAATACTCAAAAAACAACAAATCTGATTAATTGATTAACTGTATGTTCTGTTTATGTACAATTACTAACATTTTTTATCACAGTTTGACATTAAATCATTCTAAACTTTTCCTGTTTAGACAAGTTAGGATGACCAAAATTATTTCTATTTTCTACACACTCAAATAATTAGAGCTAGAATTGTTTCATTGTATTTTTCTTACTTCTGAAGTTGACATAGAGTAAAGTTACTATGCCTTTAAAGTAGTTTAGTAAAGCTTAGATGAAGACATCGTGGCTTGGTTGAATCCAAAAAAGGTATGAATGACGCAGATAAAGTATTCTGGATAACACCACATTTTGAATTTTTGTTTGCCCCATTTGGAGACAAAAAGAGAGCTACCAGAGTTGTCATTTCAGTTTTGAGTTGTTGTTATTGCATGTAGAAGTATTCTACCCAGGAATGAAAAATAGTTCATGCATTTGTCACTTTAAGGTTCAACCAGTGCAATTGTTTACTCTCACCAAGTTCACAAAATGAAGTGCTAATTACCAACGAATTTTGTCTCAAGGCACATTTTTAAAAAAGAAAGAAAGAAATGACCTCAACTATAACTGAGACAAATCTAAATTACTTTGTAAACTAAAAGATTGTTTGAAGAAACTTTAGAGGTGCTTTGTTCTCTTTGGGAAAGAGCCTGAGAGGTTGTGTTTGTTTGTTTTTAATAAAAAGTAAGTAAGTAGTAAGTTTATGTAGCACTCTTCTCAGACAGCAATCACTAGGTGCTTCACAGTAAAAATAGCTGCAAAAAAACAGTAAAAAACAATGAAAACACAATAATATAAACATTTAGGAAATACATCATGACATCATGAAGGCATAGCAGCTCATGACACAATGAGGCTAAAATGCTTGCTTAAATAAGAACATCCTAAATGCTTAAGTAAGAACTTGAATTTCAAATTCAGTTACGACATGCAGTTATAAATAACCTTTATAATAAAATAATACACCATTTTTTTTGTATGTGTAAGCTGATTTTTTTCAGACATTTACTCAAACAGTTTGATTTCTTGTAGGCTCCCATCATCTGGTCAGATTTCCTTACAGGGAGCTGAGCCAATATCATGAAAACTATCTGCAGGAAGCAGATAGAAAGTGACAAACCTGCTGTTTTCATCAGAAGGTTACCAAAACAAAATATAAACCAATGAGTGGCTATAGGCAGCTGTCAGGGTTACAGTTAGAAAACAGGACACTTGCCGACCATTTTAACTTTGCGGTGAAATAAAATAATCCTACTTAGCATTGAAATAACAAACTGAGGGAAGCACATACCAGTTACATACGAAGAATGTACTTTTTTTTTTTTTTTGACCCCAGTTTGTGTACATATGTGCAAGTGTGTGTGTTAAGTGTAAAAGACACACACACTTTTACTGCTCCATGACCCCGCTCATGTAAACATGGACACACTCCGACGAGGTGCTGAATGGCAGCGATTATGAGAGACCAGAGCTACGCTCACACTCTCTGGGAGCTCTGCCAAAAGGGAAAGACCCACAGTGCAAGGCTTCCCCTGGCTCTCTGCCAACGCTCCATTAACAGCGGGAGGAGGAGCAGCAGGATGGAGAGAGAGCGAGAGGGATGTGGGGAAAAAGAGGAAGTGAAGAGGAAGGAAGAGTCAGAGGGGAGGGAATAACATCGTGTTTGGGGAAACAGAAAAGAGTAAAAATCTACATGTTTTTTTTTTGTATTCCCTGGAAGATGGGATATAATTTAGCTATTTCAATTCTTCATGTTATTAGTCCATAATATTAGATTTTTATCCACCAGGGAGTGTTTATACAGAGTAAAATATCTGGTTGATGAAAATTTTTGCCTGTGTGAAACAGTTTACTTAATGGAAGCTTATTGAATTTATTGGATTACTGCTACTGGAAAGTGCCAGCAGAAGCACTCTGGCAGTTAGATGAAGCCATAAAGAGGCAGATGTTCATGTTTACTTCCTTCTGCAGGGCACAAAAGGCAGATAAAGAAGTACATAAAAATCAGTAAGGCTTCCTTGATATTTGGATGAAAATCCTTTGGGAAAATATGGTTGCTAGGGAATATAATTGGCAGTATCTAACAATGTTGGCCAAAATAGTGTTCTTAAAATGTTCATTCTTGTAGCTGGCAAATACTTAAAATTAGACAGCTTAGATCCAAGCTGAGGCCTTTCTTTGTGCAGCTGGGATGCTCTTGCTCTCCAGGGAATCTGGCTTCAATCCATGAAGACACCTTTGAACTTGCACCACAGTCTTGTTGGTGATTCTGTGTGAGAGCATGTTTAGTCATTTCTCTCTGAGTGCACTTTGATGTACTGGTGACCCGTTTAGCGTCAGCCCACCCTCAGCAGCTGATTGCTGGGAAGGCAAGAAGCCTCGTCCAAGACCTAACAGAAAATCAAAAGTAAATGTTGTGATTTCTGTCTGTGATCTGACCCTCTGCTTTGGTCATTAGATACGAATCATGGCCACAAGACTGAGAGACTGGATCCAAGTACTTGAAGTGAGCTGGGTTCAGTCTTGTAGATGGAGTCAGTTGAGATGGTTCAAAACCTTTGGTCTAATTGCTAAAACACGTAAACAAGCATTTTCTATGTATTTTTGCTTTATTGTTGTAACAAATGTTTTGAAATTGTCAAGGAAACTGGAATGAGGGACTGGTCCAGTCTCGAGTCAGAAATGAGTGGGATCTTCAACCTGTTGCTCTTGTAGTGAACAGTCTCAGATATTATATTTTCAACTCAGTTTTACTGAGTTACTTCCAGATTTACAACCTTTAATTCAGACTTCAGGAGCCTCTCAATGTGAATTTCCTACTTGTGAGACAGAAATTCAGACTTCTGAAAGCAACAGGATATTCCTGTTTTCTCTTGTTTGCTTAATTGATTTGTCTGTTAGAGCTTGAGAAGCTTTTACATGTGTGTTTGTGTAGTTGGTGTAGGTACATTATCCTTTTGTTGTGTGAGGCATACAAATGGAAAACCATTTAATGTAATCACAAATCATCAATAATTTAACTTTAAATCATGGAACACATTATGGGGGCTCCACAATGATGCCACTGTTGCCTTGCAGGAAGAAGGTTCGAATCCCGCCTTGGGGTTTTTTTATGCATGGACTTTGCATGTTCTTTTTGCACTTGAGTAGCTTCTACTCTGACATCCTTCCACAGCACATGTGTCAAACCCAAGGCCAGGGGACCAAATCATTAATAAGTCCCTCCAGTTTTTCAAAAATATGCAAAATTCACACAAAATCAACAAATGTTTACCATTTTTGTTTCTGATTTTTGCTGCAAATGTTTCTCAAAATTGGCCAAAAACATTAAGTTTAAGTGACAGCTGCCTCAGCCTTACTTGATGTCAAATTATAGTCCGTGACCAATACGGCAATTAATAAAAAGTCACATTTAACATCATACATTAGCTCAAATATTGTAAAAATTCCTTACAAATATTTCTAAATTAGCACCACAAAATCTGTGATTTTGATTGCAAAAAACCCACAAAAACAATCACGAAAGCCTAGATGGACTGATCAGTGTGAAAAGATGTTCAATATTATTTAATTTACAGAAACACTTACTGAATGCTCAAACAAACAGCTGTTTATTGATATGTTAACAGTTTCATGGGTTTTACCAATACATTCTGGCACAAACGGCCCTTTAAGATCATTCAGATTTTTGATATGACCAAAATGAAAATGAGTTTGACACCCCTGGGATGGAGAAACAGATGGGTAGATGAGAAAGAGGACATATAGAATTGATTGATATTTTCAGTTATAAAGTGAAAATTCTTGCTCATTTAACACTTGGTGCTCTTTGGTCATTGAAACAGATGGTTGGAGCATGTTAGGTTATTTATCTTCGCTTATCCCATAAGTTTAAGAAATATTGCAGGAGCCCTCAGCTCCTGTTGAGATGAGCTGAGCATGACCCACTTTAAATAACAGAGGGATAATCACAGAGAATAAGGGGGACAAACCAGTCCAAACAAGAAAAGATCTTTGTCAGGGTCATGTGTTGTTTGCCAGGTCATACCTTTCCTGTCCTTTGCCCGTCTGGCCTGTTATCAGAGAGTGGCTCAGTCTGTCAGCTGACTACAGCTGACCATGTGCTGACCCCTAAAACCTCCGATCAAATCATGTGATAACTGCATTTACCCCAGAACGACACTCAGTTCGACATGCTCGTCCTACAAAAACAAGATAACTTCATCAGTCATCTTGAAACAGAGGAGATGAGTCAGAGAAACAGCAAGTTTTGCACAAACTTCAGAAGGTTGGAATCACACCTCTGTGACATGTGCGCCACAAAGTTGAACCACCTGTTGTTCAGTTCACATCATCTATATCAGTCTGTCAATTGGTAGACTGTCATGGAGCAGTTTTATACCCTTTAAGATAAAAACATGAGGCAATGGAAAACAAATAAACAGAGACAACAAACAGAGGTGATACTGGTTTTAAAACTGAAGAAATAAAATTGTGTTGATAATGATTCTAAACCACAACTTGTAAAAATATTCTAAAAAGTGCAGTAAAAATACAGACATACAAATTTAAGATTAGAATTAAATTAGGAATTATTTTACCAACATGGCTGCTGCTCTCTTTTTCAGGTTATTCTTCACAAACCAGAGAAATGGTTGAGTGTGAAACCCCCTAAAGAGTTGTGCTCAGAAATCCAGTAAAACTTTTGTTTTAAGTTGTTCTACACATAAAGTGAGTTTTCTGTTGCCTTTTACGCATCCTGTCTATTTTCTTTCTATTTTTCCAGTTTAACAGGATGAATTTTATTATGTTCACACCACGTTGGCAACGAGCAGGGGTTTATTGGAATGTGTATTTCACACCAGGCAGGCAGCTCTTCTTACTAGCATGACAAGTCAAACTATTCAGACAAGCATTGATCTGTGGGAATAAAGGAACATATCAGGTTTTGGGATGTGTTTAATGTGCTCCCTTTTTCCTGGACATATTTATAGTTTGAGTTTGGTTCTGATGTCTGCTAACAGACCTCAGGAGCACTTAGGTTTATCACCCATTTGAGTATAGTGTTCCTGTTATAAATTTCGACATTTACGCCATCTGCTGTAGAACGCAGATGATTTATTTACTGCTTTCTGGGGAGAATAAGCAAGAGCGTCTTCATTCTGCTTTCTAGACATGAAAAAAAAAAACACCAGGTGTTTGTTTACGCATTCGTTGCTTCCCTGGACAGCAGTCTTACAATTTGAGTTTTCACATGTCTGCCTGTCTCATTTTATCTTTATGCTGCAGTGCTGTTCAGGTAGACTGCAAAATAGAATTTGACCGCTACAATGTCCCTTTTAATCTGAAGTAATTGACGCAAATAGTCCTTCATCATAACTGCATATGTCCTTGGTCCAGCAGTGTTGATCTCCGAGACCAGTTCTGAATGCAGTTCTGCTCTGAGTAAGTTTTCATCTGTCTGCACGTAAAAGTCTGCATTTCTTACTACGCCTTCCACAGTTTTCCAACAACTTTGCACTACTAGCAGTTCAATTAATATACAGTAACCAAATTCTCCTTTTACCCTCCAATCTCTTTCCTCCCCTGCTGAGGGGAAAAAATGTGTCTCATTCCAATTTAATGCATGGCCAATTCCCACATCGACAGAGCAGTAATTAAAATCCACACGCAAAGCCCCATTCATCAGTGGAGATGACAGAAAGGGGGGCGGAGCGTGGGGGGTTCTGTTTCTGTACCCTTGAATTTAGGAATTCGTACTACCTTGTGAAGAGAAACAGAGAGGGAGGGAGAGTTTAGGCTGGTCTCTCTCTGTGGATATCCTGTTTTCAGTCTGGCTGCACCTAAAAATCACACAATAAACCAACCAATACAACCCGATGGAAATAAAGCTTTGCTTTTGCCTTACTCTCCAGTACCTGCAGCATTATCCTCTGATTACCATAACCGGCTCTCCTTACAGCCCCGCCCATCATATTAGTAGTAGCTCCTCTTCCTTATGACAGTCTACACACCCCACTCCAACCTATTGCAACCGCACAGCAGTTTTTTTTTTTGTTCTGACAGAATCCCTGCTGTGCTTTCTTGGTTTTACGCACAAAAACACACGTACACATAACACAAACACTGCATGACCGTGACCCTCAGAGAGACCTGCGCACATTCACAATGTCTTTCAGGGGTTAGGAGGACACCAGAGGGGCTCTGGAAGGTCAATTGTATGTGTGTGTGTGTGTGTGTGTGTGCGCGCGCGTGTGGGGGCGTGCGTGTTTGTGTGTGAGACATTGATTACGTGTGGTGCCACCCAGCAGCTGTTTGCATGTTTTATACTAATGTCTGTTGGGCGAGGTTTTGTCTGGTGTCTCAGTGACATCACAATGCTTTTGAGCTCACTCATGGCCTCTAACGCATTTCTACAGTTATATTTGAAACAGATTTGTTGTCTTTGAAAAAATGATCAAATTGTCCATCTGAGAATTCAGAAATAACTTAAACAACTGTGTGCTACAGACATAATATAAGCAGGTGCTGATATCATCCAAGTTAACAGTATCTTGCTTTACATTAAAAAAAAAACTAAAGCATATTTCCAAGTCAGTTTTGTTTTAATTTCATTAGGCGTTAAAAATGAGGGATTATATCACACCTAACTCCAGTTGCAAAGCAGGAAGTACCCCGAAGTTGTACTCAAGTAAGAGTAGAAATACTTCATAGTAAAATTACACAAATGAAAGTAAAAAGTACAGCATAGTAAAAATACTTCTAAAAGTAAAAATCTTAAAAATACTTCTAAAAGTAATTCTTGTCAAAAAAGTTACTAAAGTAAATGTAATTGAGTAAATTACATTAGTTATTACCCAACTCTGATAATGTACATACACAGACGTTGTAACTTTAGTTCTATTAAAGGCCAGTAAAATTATGGCAGAATAGAATATTTTTCTAACAGGATTCAAATTAGTGAGAAAAAAAAACATTAAATAAAAAATAATAGTTATTATTTATTTTTTTTGCATTGACTGTAGTAAAAGGAAAGTTTGTGAGCTGTAAGGGGAACACAATGGCGGTCTCTGCACAGCCGTTCCAGTCCCAGTGGTGGTGGCATATGTCCAGGGTCTCTGTTCCCCCCATCTACCCTTCTCCCCTCTGAGTCCCTTCTCTCTGTCTGTCTCTCTTTCTCGCCATCCAGCAGTGGACTGCACTTGAGCTTGAATGGCCAAAGCAGGAGAGGCAGCTGCCTGTGCACCAGAGAGAGAGTGAGTGAGGGGGTGCACAGATTTTAATGAGATGCACAGTGTCAATGGCCACTCTCTCTGAAGAGGGCAAGAAGAAAAGGGCGCTCTCTCTTTTTCTCCCCGCTCCTCTGTGCCCCTTTCCTCCGGCTCCCTCACTCTGCATCTCCTGCCCTCCTCCCCAGCTGGCGAGGGGGCTTTGTTAGGCGCCAGATGATACCCCAGATGCCCCAGCCCAGCCCCTTTCAGCTACATTCACCAGGCTCCCCTCAGGTCAGAGGTCACCACCGGGCATCTGAATGGGTCTCCGTGGTAACAGTGGCCACGGTGGTTGAGAGTGGCAGAGGCTTTATGTTACCGACTGGTTGCCATGGACGGTGGTTTATTACTCTGATTCAGCCTCAAACTGAAATCTCAAGCATATTTTCAGCAAATATCTATAATTTTGAAGTCATAGAATATTTTCTGCTGTCTTTAAATTAAAACTAGCTTTTGTTGCACAAAATTTAACAGGAAAAGCAAACTTTTGATTAGGCAAAATAGGCGTAATAAAAAGATAAGAGTTAGCTAATGAAGCCTTAAACATTTCTTCATAGGTCTTCTGGCTGTTTGGCAAATACTTTGACTAATAAGTTGGTAGTTTTCAGTTTGGTGTTGCTTTCGCCCTCTGCTGGCCAAACGCATAATTGCAACCCGCATCAAACTGGTGCCATCCAGTGAACTTTGACTTTCAAGTCAGAATAAGATGAAAAATGGTTAATTTATTGATTCTTTTTTTTTTTTTTTTACTGTATCTAGCATGTATCTAAATATTTATCATCTGATGTTAAATCATTGACTTATTTAACATCTGTCAAGTTTTTATTTGTGCAAACACATATACTTGCTTTTTTCTTAATATTTTTGTATGAAATATACTCTGACTAGAAAGGATTAAACAGGTGCTTTTTTAAAGTTATTTGGCCTTTTTCTTTTAGTACATGTAATGTATGGTCAGAAACACTTTCAACATTGTTTCTCTAATCTGGGTTTCTTTTAACAAATTATCAAATATATTTGTTGTATATGTTTTTAATGAATTTTGCATGTTTCATATGAATGGATTATTATTTTTATTTTCTCAAACAGAACTTTATAGTTGAAGGTTTAACTGTCTCTTTTTCATGGGCTTTATTAACTGATAATATGAAAGCAACATTTTCAGCAGCAAAAGTACAGGAACTGCAGAACACTCCCATTCAATTTAACATTAAACACACACAGACTGATGCTTTGAAACTTTTATTTCCATTAATTATGGGGATGTTCTGCTTATCGCTCGGAAAAAAAACCCACAACACGAAAGATGAAAATCTTACATTAGAGAATTAGAAAAAAATATGTTTTCATACAAAAATTTGTGCTTAATAAAAAGTTATTATTGTCAAAAAGGTACCTTTAATCTGAAAAATAAATCTCATCATACATTTTCTTACTTACTGAGTACATATAAAAATGCACACCACACAAAAAGGAGTTTTAATCTACAAATCCTGCATAAAAGAGCTGAGTCTTATGTGTTTTCTTGATTTAAAAGGAACCATCTTGGACTCCTAAGTTAAGGTTTTAGCTCTGAAATGAGATGGATGTCCTCTGCTCTGCTCCCTTGTCTCGCTTCTCCTTACTTGCAGGCTCTCCTGGTCACGCTGTCCAAACAGATCAAAGGTCATACGATAAGGAGACGTCGAACACTGGGGCCCATTCAGCTGCACAACCACAAGTGAATAACATGTGGGCATCCAGAATCAGCGAAGAAGGCAGAAAGAAAGGAGAAAGGAGAAAGTTTTAGCTTTGGCGTGTGTCTTGACAACTCATTGTGCGTGTTGGAGTTGATTTAATTGAAGCAGACATCGAAAGGCTTTTAAAACACTGAGTTGTTATGCAAATTCAGGATTTCAGACTGAAATTTCATCATGCGTGGATTTAATCTTACTGATGGGAGAAAAAGGTTCTTGTGAGTAGCCTCCTTGTGTTTTCCTGCCCACATTTAAATCATGGTTTTGCTGCCATTCTTTGGGCTGGCAGGTAAACCATTACTGCTTAGGTCCGACTTCTCCCTTAAGTCATTAGAACATCAGATAACACAAATGATCAGCAGTGCAGAGGAAAGGCCGACCCCAGCGTTGCCCTGCGGCTAAATGTGAATTGCAGCAAAGCCAGACAATGTGTCACCAATCAATGGGAAAATTTGGTTTGGTTGTGTTTCTCTTTGCTTTCTATTTCACAAAAATAAATTATACTGAATAAAAATAATTCCGAATATAATAGAAATGTTGATTCTGTAATTCTATTGAAAAAGTACAACTCATATCACAGAGAGATCGATATATTTCAAGTATCCTTTTCTGTTTAATTATTCTGATTATTACAGATTACTGCTCATAAAAAGCCCCAAAATAGTTAATTAGAAAAGAATAATTAAAATTGTTTTTAATACTTACATACTAACAGAGAAATAAAACTAACATACAGCAATATAGGCTTAATAAACCAGTGACGTGCGGTCAGGGGAGGCAGGTGTCATCATAGAAAAATAATATATGATTATAAGATAATTTATATTGCTATTTCCACCCTGTAGTTTGTACTATAAAGTACCTATTTTTTATTTAGCTTAACCAATTCTGATTATTTTTTTCTTCAAAATCGCTGAATTTTCGCAGTATCCCATTCAAATGCTTGGAAGCGCAGCTGGTGAGGCAGCAGCCAGCTGAGCCTCACCTGGGATTGCGCAACCTCTCGCTAACTGCGCTGGCTGCCATTCTATGGGAGCATGCTCCTCCTGTCTGTACGTCCCCAATAAAATGGTTAAAAAAACATTTAATGTATGAACTTGAATTTAGCTTATGTTTATAATGTACCATTTTTTTTGTCATCAACTGTGTGTGTAACGTGTTTCGTGTGCTGAGGAGCGATCAGAAAGGCAGAGAACAGATTCGAGGTGAGCCAGGCAGTTCTCCTGCCTCATGGCAGGGGGCGCTCATGATCCCTGACATTGTGACTCCACAACTGCAGAGTAAGAGACAGTAACAGCGAGCTAGCCATACCGTAAAGTGCAGCGATATATTTATAGTTTTTTCCTCATACCATAGCAATCACTTATTAATAATCGCAAAAATAAACATTAAGCCTAAAACCATGCTGTGGCGTTGTTGTCAGTTGCTATGGCAACGAGTTTGCGCGTAGCTGCGTTGCTACAGAGAGCGAGAAAGAAGTGGGTTTTGAGTTGTACTTTAACGATTTTTCACTTTGCTGTGGAGCACAGCACGACATTAATAATATCTACATGTCCAAGTTTGTTTGAGTTAATGGAATTATTCTATTCCATTATTCAGCGCGGCTGTGCATGACATGTTAAAAAATAGTCTTTTTACCCTCCAGGTTGTCCGCATGCGCAAAATTTTCTTATGTGAACAATAACATGCAGGGGGTATATATTTGTAAATCTGATTATGATTACGTCAGTGCCTCGCCAGCTATGAACCTCACCTCACGTCACTGTAATAAACAATGTTTAACACTTGACTAATGAGCCTCATCTGAGCACATTTTAAAAGTTTTTCAGTATGACGGTAGGCTACATATATTTAAATCTGTAACATGCATCTAATGTACTTATGTACTAATGTAACCTTAATGGACCTTAACCCATTTTCAGAAGTGAGGAAGTCTTCTGCATGTGACAGGAAACATCTTCAACAAACAAGAGAACATGTCCAGTTGCCTTCTGTTGAAACAAGCAGGAACGTGTAAAATCTTCTGTCATGAGGATTATGTTCATCAGCTTTAAGGCTGGTGCTTCAAGCTGTTTTGACATAGATTGCAGAACAGTTTATTGTTCCTGCTTACACATGCAAACCTGGAATGTAGGCCTTAGTGTAAATTATAACAAGATAAAATATAGATTATTCAAATATTAACTTATTTGTTGTAAAATAAAATAAATAACCCCTTTTTAAAGTGTATTTAGAGTCCCTTCAGCCATTTTTTTAATTGTCTTTAAAACTATGCAGTAATAGAGAGAGAAACAATAAGTGTGAAGATGAATGATGTGTAATAAAGGTGCATTCACCTGAGAATTAAAGCAGAAAGTCTCAGCTTGAGGGCATCTTTATGCATTCGGTATGCACCATGAGCGATCAGAGAACAGGTTACAGTTATAGTGTGCTATTTAAAGCCATTTGTAGTCAAAGCCATCTTGCACTAGCCAGCTGAAGTACTATGATTCAGGTCCTCTCCTGGAGCTGCAGGCCAAAGCTCAAAAGCTACAGCTGCATGAAAGCATGAAAGAAAAAAAAAGAAACACAACTCCTGCAGCTACAGGTTGACGTTTTTGTGGCAAACATTCTTTTTAAAGCCATAAAAAAAACCTGTGTCAACTCTGCTATTCAGGGTTACGGCCTCTTTTCCTGATTAGCCCCAGCGCCTCATCAATAGGCCTGACTGTCTGCTCCGGTCATCCAGACAAACAGCTCTTTCTGCTCAACAGCTCAGAGAGGAGTTAATTATGGCATAGCACATGGCTGGCATACTGAGCCATGGCCTCGCCAGCGAAAGAAGCATGAATGTGTCACAAGATGCCCTGCAGTTTGATTCATGTGATAAGAAAGGAGGCCAACAAAACCAAAACAAAGGAAGAATTTCTTTAAAGAAAACAGAAATTTCACCTATTGGAAAGTCATCTAAAATGTAGATATGAGTCAGAAACATTATAATTGATATTTTTAGTTAACACTAGGACAAATAAAATCACTTCCACTATTTACTCCTTAGGCCTACAATACTCTTATTTTTTGTTCTGTTATTGAAAGGAGACATTTATAGACTATGTATTTGTTACTCAGACAGGGTATTTGTTTTTTTGTAAAAGCAAAAGCAAACGCAAAAGCCAAGCTAAATCAGAGAAAAAGTTAAATCATAAAACGCCACACAAAAGCAATAATTTGCATGACGCCACCCAGTGGTGGTGGCTGAAGGAGTAATTGGACTTCAAAAGTCTGGATCTCGGTTTCAAGCTGTAAAATCAGGCAGTAAGAATGCCAAGTTGGAAAGTCCATGAGCAGCTTCAAGTTCAATATTCAACATGGATATTCAAGCATTTGTACTAAAAAGCTTGAATTTCCAAGTTCTGTGTTGAAAATATTAGATGGAAATCCTCCAGAACATAGAATAATAACGTGGAAACTCAGATGTACATATTTTTTGTAAATATATTTCTTTACTGATAACACCAACACTGATTAGCATCTCAGCTATTTGATTTGCATTGTGGATGTGCAGCAACTGTGTCATGCCTTCATGTCAATCTGGACCAAAATCTCTAAGGAATATTTCCAAAATAGTGTTAATTAATTGTTAATTATGTAATTAAAACAACATTGAACGGAAAAAGGGTTTGAACCTATACACACAATTTGTATCTAATAAAGCGGTCAGTGACTATAGAACATTTGTATGGACATTAAGCTGTTGCACAAATCGGTAACATCTGGATGCTGCCAAAACAACAAGCCACCTATCTGCATTTTTTCCCTCATATTGGCTTTATTTTAACTAAACCTCAGATGTGTTTGCTGTGAAACAGATAAGGCTCTCAGTTTGTTGTTGTGGGATCACCTCTTTGTCTTTCATAGATGTTTTCACTCTCGTCATCTCATAACGATTGCCTGGCCTCCAGTGAGTTGACAAGAGCTGTGTTGGCTTTTTCCTGAGGGCTCTCATTTTCTTCCAGAGACGCATTCAACAGCCCACACCCCATCAAACACATCCCAATGAAGATCTCATTTTGCTCTTATTAGAGTTCATTGAATAAATAAATCACTGACAGATACTGAAGCTGAAGCAAAATGTTACCGAGATTAATATTTAAAATAATTCAATAGAATTAATCACTTTCACTGTTTTCCCTTCATTTACTCCTGGAAGGTTGTCTGCAGATGGAGCACATGGAGATTTTAGGTGCAGCCAAGGAACTAAAGTAAACCTGGAAATCTGCAAATGCCCTGGTTGGTTTTATTGTGCATTTTAAACAGCAATAGATTTTTTTTTTAGCAATCTGCTTTTCGAACAGGTGAGAACATGTTAGCCCCTATGCTAACTAATGCAGCTGTCAGTTTTCAGACTCTGTACCTAAGAGAAGCATCAACAGCATCAAGATCATCCTCAGCTATGAGTGTTTTGGCCTCTGCTTTAGTTTTCGTTTTCCAGGTAGTGAAAAGCAACAACCTCAAAGCACGAGGATTAATAATGCAGAAGAAGTCAGGCAGCGTATTGACTGATTGATCGAGTAAGTGCCATTATCCTTCAATCAGTCAAGAAAGGCAATTAAGAGCTCGACAGTGACGTCACATGCCGCCCTCTGGTGGATGGAAACGTACAATAAGCATAGTACAACAGCACTATATTTTGAGCTGATTTATTACAGTTCAACCAATAAATTAAATTTCATAAATCAACATGTTACTTACACAGACTAATTGAGGGAATCTATTCATAAATAAAATGTTAAACTTTACTATAATTACAAGGATTACACTCCTACAGTGGCAAAGTCAATAACATGATGCAATCTGAAATAGTTCCTCAGCTGAATAAAATTTTACCATCTGGCTTTAAATTGTCACCTGAGTGAATCGGAATAGTGCTGGAATAAACTGAACTGATTTGACATTAATTTGAACCAGTTTGATTCTGGAAAATTGGATATAAATTGGAATCTGTTTACTTTGTCTTGATGATATTTGGTGAAACTTATGAATAAACTGAATCAAACTATTTCCTCTTTCCCACCCAATGAAGCTCAGTAAATCTATATTAAAACATATAATGTTTAGTTAAGATACAACTCTATGTTGTAAAAAGCATGTTTTAAAAATTAAGAAATTATGTAAGAGTATTTTTTACTTTGAACAGTTTTATTTTACATACAGACTTGCGTTAAAAATTTTGTTTCATTTTCTTTCTTTTCCCTTTGTTCCTTAAACTCATAAATAGCAGGAACATTTTACTTGAACAATGTTGCATTTAAACCTTTAAATTAAAATACAAATTCAGGACAGGAAACATGGATTATTCTCCAACTCTAAAGTATGTTAATATGTTTCTTAAATGTCAGGTGTATTTGACAAGTTCGTAAAATCAAAATAGATTTTAAACTGAATCTATCACCAGATGTCCTATTTAAGATTTATGTTGGAACATAGAAAACAGTTTTTTTTAGTTAATAGAACTTTATTTAGTTACATATCTGCATTCTCATTCAAAAGGCAAGAAAATAGAAAAGGAGACAGAAGATGGATCATGGATATAAATATACAAAGAGTATAGTTTGTTTTTATAACAGTAACAATCAAGAAATTAAATTAAACCATATTTGACATGAGGCACAGCCATCTGAATTACCAAAAGCAAATTCTGCCAGAAGCCACATTGGACACAAGCCAAATGGTAATTAACATTTAACTTCGTGCAACTGCCCAACATTAAAAATGTACCATAACATTGTCCCACAGACAACAAAACTTTGCTTTCAGTGGGCCACCTTCTCCTTGCCATACTTTGGCAAAGATACATATTTACAAATCAGTCTTGATGTTTTCCAGAACTTGTGCGCAACGTTTCACCCGTTGAAATGGAAAATAAGAAAAACTCCAAAATACACCGTGACACCCATGCAGACACAGTCAAGTCTGTCTGCAAAAACACATGGCAACTCCAGCTGGTTCATTAAAAAGAGAAGCACAGTAGTACAGTCAGGATATAGTACAGGATGACTGAATAGGCCACATTGGTCAGAACTGGTACACGTTTACTTCTGTTACCATAAAATATCCACTTACGGTCAAATTCCAAACCAAAATTAAGATCATCAGAAGCTACATTCACAAATAGTACAATTAAGAACTTGGCACAAACTCTGACAAAGTATTTACTGAACGTGCAGATTAACGAGAGACACTCGTTGAAATACACAGAAGTCAAGATGCTAGTGCAACCGTACAATAATTAGGAGTAAGATTGATTTCAAAATAACACAATAAATAAAGGATGATAAAGCAAATACTAAGGACAATATCCAACAACCAGCAAAAACAACTAAGTTGCAATTTCCAGACGGGAATTCAACAAAAGGCACACACATTATGTACCGGCCAACAGACGCACATGCTCAGGCACTGACGTTTAGTATGGGATCTGGTTTTGGTAGTACTGGAGCATATCGTACGTTCGGCTCCTGTATGAAAAAGAAAACTGGAATCAGTCAAGGAAAAAAAATTCTGGAATTTAACATTAAAGAATGAAACATGGATAAAATTCACCGACCTGTTGCTGAGGAAACAGTTCTGGATGACTTTAATGATGAAGGAAGCTGCATCTTTCTCACTCAAACCAGGGTTGAATCGTTGACTGCATGTGCAGAAACATTATAAGCAACAACAGCTAATGGCATTTTAAACACGAGTGTGTTCATTCAGAACCACTAAATCACTAAAAGTCGAGCGAGACTCACGTGAGTAGTTTGATGGTCTGCCCTCTGAAGCAGGGAAGTCCTGTGTCCAGCATGAGATTTACTAAAGAGACCACTGCATCCATGTAGGGCCTGAATCAATGCAGGAAAATTTATCATTATTATTACTTCAAATCTCACTGTGCTCTAGGTTGGTGGTAATGGGAAATCTCATTACAAAAAGCCACAAGTTAGTTCCTGACATTTATTGGATTAATTAAACATTGCCTGTTTTTCATCAGACCTCCGGAGATTGGGGACTAAAGATGGGCTTCAGTCTCTTCGCGAGCTCACCTCACAGCCAGGTATCCCCTCACACACATCTCCATGAACCATTTGAAAGGCGTCGCCTCCATCTTCCCACCCATGATCATCACCATCTCATCCGTCAGCTTGATATCCGGCTCCCAGCCGAGATTCCCTCCAGGAGAACTTTCAAACATGAACCCAAAGTCTAAAAGGCATAAACAGCCACAAACGTGATGGTTAAAGGTTGGGATTAGCTGGTGCAAGCCAATAACATAATATTTTGCCACTATAAATATGCATGAGGCTACTTTAAAACAGCTATAAATATTGTGAACAAAAGATAAAATAGAAGGAATAACCATACATTCAAAGATTTTTTTTCACTGTAGCTATAATTAGTGACGCCCAACAATTTCTAGAAAAAAATGTAACTGATATCATTATTATACTATATTTCAATATATACTTTACTTTGTAAAGCACTCATTTTCTAGACATATTTAATTGGTCGAGAGAACATGGCATTTAATTAGGGAAGATGTGTGTTAATATCAGAAAAAAAGAAAAGAAAAAAACTCAGACTCACTGACAGAACTGCAGCAAGAAATTTGAAACTCTGCTATATAAATCAAAAATAAATATATTTTAAGGTTCTTTTTTTTTTTTTTACACATCTTCACCAGGAGTGCCAATATATGTGAGAGGCTCTATATATTTTGCAAATGTTGCCAGACTTTTTAAAGTTTTCTTTTCATGGACAAATGTTGTGCGAAACTGTTGCAAAAACATTCCAGAGAGACGACAACAAAAAAGATGCTTCAGAGGTGCCCACCAATGTGAATGAGATGGCCCTGGCTGTCCAGCATGATGTTGCCGTTGTGTCTGTCTTTTATCTGCAGCAGGAAGAGCAGCAAGCTGTACGCTGCCATACTGCGGATGAAGTTATATCGTGCCTGGAAAGACAAGCGTCAGTGGAGATGTTAGTTTACACTGCGGCGTCAGGAATGTTTGGATGAATAATGTCAGGAAGCCTGTGTGAGTTTGCCTTCTGAAATGCGAGTGTGGATTCGTCTCCATACTGATTCCTGAAGTAATCGTACATGCCAAAGTCGGTCTGCCGGCCCAGTTGGTCCCGAGACTTACAGTTTGGGATGCACTCAATCACTCCACACTAAGAAAGCAGAGATATTACACATATTTAAAAAGGTAGGGACAAGGGTGTAGAAAATGGATGGATGGATGAATTTAATAGTTTGTAGTTTCTATTTAAGGTCTACTCTGTAGTAACTAAGTAAATAGGGATCAAGCACATTTTTCATATTAGCGCCACAATTTCCAGCCCCTTAAGCTGGATTTCAAAGTTACATTGAGAAATTCACTTTAAATTTAAAGTTAAGAAACTTGTAAAATAGTGATGCTTTCAACCTGCTAAAACAAGACAACATGTGCATGTATGTGTATATCTTTTAGACAACGTGACGGGGTACAAAGTATCTGCCAAATATTTTTCCTTTCACTTATTTTCTTTTTAGAAATAAAATAAATAAAATGGTAGGTAATTACACACTATTTTAGACTTTATAGGAACCCTATGTGAGTCGGTATCTCTTATTTTACGAAGGTTTTGAGTTGGTATGTTTTAGTTCTTGAAAGCTTTTGTACAATTAATTTGGACTAGTTATCCTCCTATACTCCCTTTGCCTACAGGTACAAATTTTGTGATGTTTTTTGACTTAGTGTCAGGAAGAGTAAAGTCTTACTCCAGGTGCTGTGGCGACCACTCTGTACGGAAATACATAGAGATCCAGCCCCACCATCTGGAAGATGTTCTTGAACAGGCTGATGATCTGCAGAGCCAACATGTCCTGAAAACACACAAACAAACAAAATGGTAAGAAAAAGATCATCTGTTAAAAGATGACATCAGGGAGGGTTGATGTGCGCAATCGAGACCTGTCTGCAGTCATCTCCAACTTTGAAGATTGCCGCCTGCCAGCATGTACTGGCCTTTTCCTCAACGCCTGTCTCGTCCTCAGAACGTAAATGGCACTGAAGACCTGAAGGAAGTTGTTCAAAATATTGAGAATATATAAATCTTTACACATTCTGGGCAATTTATCACACAAAGTTGAAAACTTTGTTTAACCAACAGTACCTTCTTTTTCTAGCTCACTCACTCTACATCTCTTAACTTTGAACTTGGCCAAGTACGGTGCTTTGGCAGCGCTGAGTAAAGGTGCAAAAGGGAGAAAATTAATTTTAAACTTTTTACATACAAAGATAATTTGCTAATACTGATCATTTGTGGTTGATTTGGAGGCCCACCTCTGCATGGGAGTACCGGACTTATAATCTATGTCCAAAACTATGGCCTCAGGGTTACTGGGAAGGTAACAGCCATACTGGACTTTAATCTGCGCCAATGCCTCCAGACAGGCTTTCTTCCTCTCTTCCCCTTTAGGAATAGGTCTAAAAAAAGACAAACAAAAACAAGTTAAAAAGTTTTCCAATCTTTGTGTTTGAATGTTTGTTACTTAGACTACTGAGCTCTATGGGCATCAAACTAAATGACTTCAGACCACAAGTGACAGAGTTCTTCTGATGCAAGTCACAGAGGAGAGTCACTAATACTAAGTGGAGGCCTTCCCTGTTGTTGCAATTAGTGCTGTAATGAGGGCAGAGGGGAAACTTTCCGTCTCTTGTGAGCTGACAGAACACCTTCTCTCAGAAACCAGCGCATTGGCTCCACATATTCACTGACATATGGTAACACAGCAAAGTGTTTTCCAGGGCAATAGATAATGAAAATGACAGAGGAGCAAATAGTCACTAAATTAATGAACAACAAAGGGATTCAGAGGCAGGAAGTGAAACAAAACACCTTTGCCACTGGGAAAACGCATCATAACCCTCAACAGATTACTTGCCGTGTTCTCCTTAACAAAAACTACTCACTAGTAACTTTAAGACTAAAAGAGAAGATCAGCATTCTTTATGTTTCACTCACTGTCAGTAAGTTTGACTATAAATGTATGTATTGGTACCATGACCTAACTCAGTATTTAACCAGGAAAAATGGTTAAATACTGAGGATATAAAGGTTATAGACTTGAATGTATGTCCTTTATACATTCAAATGTATAGAGAATAAAGTTAGGAGTGTTACAGGAATTATAAAAAATAGTAAGTTGGAATAATTAAAAAAATTGTGAAGCTCTTTTTTTTCATGTCAGTCGTCATTAGAACGACTGACAAAGAGATTGATGTCAAGAACGTTTTTTTGTACCAATAAGGATCATTTACATGAGACATTTCATGATGGTGGTGTTTCTGTAAATAGTAACATTATACATCAGTTTTGCCCACTCCTCCCATTGTGGTTGTAAATGCTATTATTGTCACTTTTGAGTTTTATTATGCTTTTTTCCTGTGCTACAACAGTGAAAACCTCATTTTTTTTCTCATCCCTTAAGCCAATCAATGAACAGCGCCTGTTCACGTCACATTTTGGTCCTGCTCAACTTCAATGATCCCTGCTCCCAATCAGGGATTAAAAAAGCAAGTATTAGGCTGGAAAAGCTAGTAATGGAAACCTTTACAAAGTGGACTGAGTACAGCAGAACCGAGTTTAGTAGAGTCAGTGGAAAATGGGAACGTGATACTTCAGGGTAGAAAAAAAAACAGCCTTTAAAGGATGGAGTTAGGTTCAGGTTTAAAGAGTGCTCCTACTTGATAATGGCGGACACATTGGTGATCTTGTTGAAGAAGTCAAACTCCCTTTGGTAAAAGTCTTTGGCTGGGCCAGACAGAGATCCAATGATCTCCTTCACCATCTCTTCCAGCAGCTCCCCAATGTCCGCTGAATAAACAAACAAAAACAAAAATAAAAACCTGACTGTTTTTTTACAGTCTTAACCCCTCTGAATGTGTTGTTTGTGTGCTCATGTTGATTCTGGATAAATATCTCACGGTCTTTCTGGTGTCCTTCCTCATCCAGGAATATGTTGGTCTTCATGTTCCAGATGAACTGGTGAGCCAACAGCTGAGACTTCTGAGCAGCCCACAGGATGTACTCTCTCACGTAGCCCATCTACATTCAAATGTATGCAGGATAAAGTTAGGAGTGCAAGCACACTGTAAGAGTTTAAATAAATTTGTCACATCAGAAAATTAAGTGCCCACCTTATCATACCGAAGGGCTTGGACAATTTGAGGAATGTAAAATAAAATGGCATCCTACGACAAAATAAATGAGAAAAAAATACTTTTAATGCATCCATTTTGGCTTATCAATACAAATTAAATAGCTTTTACAATACTAATAGTAATTGTACATATTTTACGTGTGTATTTGCATACAGGAGGAAAGGAGCGTAGCACTTTGACCCCATACTGGGCCGTGAGAGGGTGAGGAGGGTACATGGAAGAGAAGTATGACAGTCCAGTTGGTGGATCTACTGGGGCCCAGCACAGGATATGACTCAGTTCTGGGGAGTCCGCATCAATTGTATGGCAGGTCACCAAGAACTGAAGGAAAAAGTATGAAGAATATAACTTAGCCAACATTTACATCACTTGGCTAACAAGGTGCAAAGAAAAGCCTCCTGAGGAAGCTCTGTTTATGAGTCATTTAGGTGTGTGTACAAATAAAACAGGTATACATTGTCAAAATGAGTTATGTAGAAAATGATCCAGCTCTTTGGGGATGGCTGGTCTCCATCTCCCCTGTTTCTTCTTTAAACACAGAGCTCATTAAGAGTTTGTTCAAGCAGAGCGAAACGACAAGGACAACAGGAGCCTTCCAGAGCAAAACATCAACTATGAGATCAGTGAGCAGCTTTTAATCAAAAACTTTAAAGTTACAAACTCTGTTTAACTTGATCCATCATGAAGATATCGATTTATTAGGTACATTAATTTCTGGCATAAAAATAAAACATTGCATCTCCTGTGAAACATGGCAGCAGCAGAATATTGAGCTAATCTGAAGTTAATTCAGATGGAAATGATTTGAAAAGCCTTGAAATATTTTGCCATAATCTAAATTAAAAAACAAAACTTGAAATGTTAACAGTGGTGTGCACGCTTTCGCCAGAAATAGGTATTTTTTAAATGTCTTTTTTAACTACAAATGCATTAACAACTATCTAGATCAGTGTTTCCCAACCCTGGTCCTCAAGGCACACTGCCCTGCACGTTTTAGGAATTTCCTTGCTTCAGTCCAGCTGATTTCAATTGATGACTGATTAACAGGTGTTTGTTGAACTGCAATCAGTTGAATCAGGCACAATAAAGCAGGGAAACCTCTAAAACATGCAGGACAGTGTGCCTTGAGGACCAGGGTTGGGAAACACTGATCTAGATGAATCGCATTTTTATGGCAAGCACTAACCTTTACTGCTTCAGGAATGTCACACACAGCAGCCGGATCCATTCGTACCAGACGTGTCACTTCAGACACAATAGACTTTGAGTTTTTAAATCTGAAACACACAAGACAAAACGGAGAATGCATGCACTGATGAAGAAGCAACTATAAAGATTTTAAAAAACAAAAGGATTCACCCTCTAAAAACTGAACTTCAATATTTACAAACAAATGAAAAACGAATACATATTTTTAATTAAACCTATTTAGGTTTAATTCCTGTTTATTTGTGTACCTGGCAGGCAGCTGCAGAGCCAGGTAGGGAGATATAGTCCAGGCCATGTTGACATTGTCTTTCCCCTGTTTTTCTGACAAACTGATATATTTGGACCTCCAGTTGGCAATGCTGGTTTCCACTGACTGCTCTGTTGCGATGGCGAGCTCCTGAGTGGATAACGGGTTGTACCAGATCGTCAGACGCTCGATCTCACTAGCCTGGGGAAAAGCATAAAGACCTTTCATCATCAAGGACCAGGTTCCATACTTGCCTTTACAACAGTATATTTACAAATTACAAAAGTTAATGAAGGTGAATACCAGTAAAGCCAGTAACAGAACCCTGCGTTTCATGTAATATTTGTGCAGCTCGGATCCTCGGTTGTTTTCTTTAGAGAGTCCTAAAAAAAAAATGACGGAAACAGACGAGTGATCAGTATGCTTATAGGAAACCAAAATAAGAAGGAAGGTTTAACTATGGTATTCTGAGAGTTTCACCTGACTTCTTGGAAATGGTGGACATCCCGGAGGTCAAGGGGTAAGTGTTGATCCATCCCTGGGTAATCTGCTGCCTCTGACCAATAGCTGCATCCAGACTGTTCCGGCTATCTGCAACTGCCATTACAGATAGGCTTTTCAATGACATCTCCTGGGGATCTAGACAAACACTAGCATCATAAAGCCATCCTAAATTCAGAACACATGTACGGTTTCTGAAAATCCTGGAAAAGCAGAAGCTGTTTTTTTTCCCCATAAATCTGATTTGACTAGTAAGAAAAGTTCTTTTAGAGTGAGATATTAGTGAAATCTCAGTGTGTCTGAATGGATGATTCATTCATTTCCTGTGAAAGACTAGACCGTTAGTCAATGTTCTACCTGGTGGGACCAGCTGGGTGGCAGTCAGGTACTTCTTGTCAGACAGCAGGCAGGCATAGAACTTTATCATTATACTGATGTCTTCTCTGAGCCTCTTATCTGCCTGAGTGGGAAATCTGGGTGCAACACTACGGAAAAGCAGAGATGAAAAAGGTCTTTACAACAAAATGTTCAGTTTAAAATCCAAAAATACAGATTTCTATTCAATCTAAACTCATTTTATACATGATTTTGTACCTGAAGAAGTCAAAGGCTGTGGAATAGATCTTTTCTCGCAGCATATTTCTGATAGTGGCGTTTGTCACAACATCAGCATGTAGTAGAGTTAAACCCAAAGTCAGCAGTCTGAAGGGAAGAAAAGTTTATGATATACTGTGATAGTTCAGTGGTTTTTCATTATTTTTACTAAACAGAGTGATATTTAAATCATTTTACTGTTTTGATGATTACAAGTAATACCTGAATCTTGGTCCAATGGCAGCAACGTGTCGATTCATGTTGCTTTTGGATCCTCCAATATTCAGTGAAAGAGATCTCTGCAAAATGGAAATGAAGATCTCCACCTGGTCTGCACTGCTGTATTTGGCTATCTCAAACCTCTGCACCAGGAACTGAAAGCAGAACAGGAAAAAGTTTGGTGTGAGTTAGTATTAAAACAGTCCAGCATTACGTACGGGACTAACAAGGATGTTTTCCGTCTTAAAACAATTCAGAACAGCTGTACTAATAATCCCATTTCTATATTTTGAGAGGTCAACCAAGAAGCTCATTTAAAAATTGTGTCTGTATTAATTTAATTCTTTAAACTGCTTTCTGAATGCAAATAGGATGAGAAAAAAATCCACTGAAATGCAAAAATAAGCAAAACTATCCAAATTTCAGTCATCGCTAAAACACTCTGATGTTTACAGTTACAACTTGCCAAAATGTGAAAAGTTCAAGATTCTGAATAATTTTTCCAGGTATGTAAACCTTTAGTCTTCTAATTTTTAAACACCTTACTGAGAGTGCATAAGCACATTTTAAGTGTACTTCCCACACTAAAGTGGATTTTTTGTACGATTTGGTAGGGCTATTGTGTAAGGTCTGTAAAAACCAAAACTATGAACTAACACTCAGTCAGGTAGCAGTTGAACAAAATATAAGCATGTGATTTCTGATGAACATTTGAATTGTGCCTTCTACAGTTTTACATTACTTTAACATTACCATAACACTAGTGAAACTAAAACATAAAAATCGAAAAAGCAAAGATCAAAACTGAACAATTGCATCTGACTGACCTCTATCCAGAGGAAGTGAGGTACGACATCGGGAGCGCAGGGTGCAGGCTGGCTTTCCTCCGAGACAGCCAGGGGTCCGGCCCCGGCTTGAGTTTCTGAAAACAAACCCATCTTCAGCTCCACGCTCATCTGCCATGCTCCGGCCATCTCACGCATGAACTAAAATGGAAAGAATTATGATATTTAAACACAAAGATGCACAGGCGTTTTTTAATGCATTGGTGACATATTTTCAAAATATGTAGGGAATACATACTGGCACTTCCAGCCCATTGTGTGCAGCAAGCAGCCATTCCCAGCAGGCAATAGCAGTTTCCATCCCATGCTCTGAAAACATCTTCAGCGGAGACCAGCACAGATGGTGGAGCAGCTGTGGATCACAGTCTGAAATACAACTTAGATTAACTCACTGAAAGCACAAAATCATATTGCAAATTCATATTTTGATTTTATGAGACGGAATGGCGGAGAGCTGGTACTCACTTTTGGTATTTATAAGCAGAGCGGCCATCTTGAACATGCATTGTGTGAAGGCTTCAGGATCTTTTCTTTCTAGAGTGCTGGTCATCTGACTGATCATCAGCTTGGTAAGGTCAGAGCTGCTGTGAGATCTCTCTGAAAACTGGATCATACCAACCACCTAAAGAAAAAAAAACACAAACAGATTAAGGAGTCATGCAATCTGAAGAAAATCTGCAGGAAACAAATTTAATGCTAATCTTTACCTCTCCAGTGTAGCGGTTTCTTAGGTTGAGTGATGCCATAAAATTGGAGTAATCCTTCTTCACACACTCTGGTCTCTCTGTCAGCTGAGTGATCTACACAGAAAACACACTTTGTAAAGCTTAAGACCAAACAGTGAAAAGCCTGTAGAGTAAAACATGCATCTGTGCAGTAACAGTTTAAGATAAAATTATTGCACAATGCTTAAACCTTGTCTCTCTGTATTTAGTGTTGAGACCAACCTGGGGGAAAGCAGCCTAGTGTTGGCAGCACAATGGAAGACAGCATCAGTTTAACCAGTTAGCCAAATGGGTAACCAGCCATTCAACCCAACCGTCCATTGCGGGTAAGTAACCAGGTAAGCCGTAAATCAGCCAAGCAACCAGGAAGGCAGTTTGGTGCAGTTAAATAAAGACAAAATACAACAAATGAAGCAAATAAAAAGACAAATTGAGCAGAATGCAAGCACAGGAACATATAAGAAATGCTCAGCAAGCAAAATAACGTCACACAGATAATGCACACACACCATACAGTGCCGTAAACAGCCAGATATTGGTTGCTTACAGGCCAACTGTATGGATTTCAAACTGAATATAACATGTTTGCACAAAACAAACACTTTATCAGTGGCAAGAAAAAAGCCAAGGGCTGCTGTAAATGGCACATGTGCTCTTGTAAAAGAAAGCAATTAATACCAAAGTTTATTAAGCAGCCAACCAATAGGGCAATAACTTAGCAATATAAGGTTGCGATATTTATTAAAGGTACTGATAATATATATATTGATGATGACCAGTAACAGATATGTGTTATATAATTCTGTACACTTTCAACACTATGAAAATACATGACCACACAGCTGACATTGCTCCCTTCAGTCCTTCGAGGCATTACTGTTGCATGCTGAAACAAATGTCACATGATCAACTCCTCCACCCCCACCCAAAACACACACAAGAGACAAAAAGATAAAAATCAACACTGTCCATTAATATCTCCCCAGGTTTACTTATTGCACCAAAACAGATATGTTAAAAATGAATAACATCGGCAGATACCGGCGTTAATCTCCATTCATGCTGTATAATTTTGACAGCATGAAACACAGAAATATTAATGTGAACCCATTTTTTGTTTTGTTTTTTGTTTCATTGAGGTTCTGTGTTGTATCATCACTACCCTCCAGAAAAAAAAATTCAAATAAATTATTAAATTGCAATTCATGCCCAAGATGTAAACTGTATTTACTTACATCTGGCTAAAAGGGTTTAGTAATTGCTTGCCATTCAATGGGTACATTACAATTTTTATAGCCTCATAGTCTTTATTTTTGCTTAAATCTAATATTTAAAATTATGATGATTTGAAGTATGTATTATTGTGTATCTGTGACTCACCCCCAGTATAGTGCTCTGCCTGTTGTAGCCTGCAAAGTGCAGAATGCTTTCTGTGGCCATGGCGAGGCCTGTGTGCTGACTGAGTCCTGACACCCAAATATGATGTTTGTTCAGGTACTCCTGCATGAAAATTACCAGAAAACATTAA
Organism: Xiphophorus couchianus; assembly: GCF_001444195.1. Taxonomy (NCBI): domain Eukaryota; kingdom Metazoa; phylum Chordata; class Actinopteri; order Cyprinodontiformes; family Poeciliidae; genus Xiphophorus; species Xiphophorus couchianus. The sequence goes on from NC_040239.1 coordinate 9,454,329, forward strand.
CCTCATAAAATAATTTTGTAAAGTCAACCTTGACTTGATTATTCTGGCAAAAAAAAAAAAATTCCATTCACTTTATTAAATCTGATAGTCAACCATAAAACAAGAAACCTACCTGTAGGTGGGACTTGGTGACTGAAGGGGCCCATTTCATTGCTTCTTTTAAGATCTCACCACAGCGTGCTGCAAAGTCCTTAACAATGCTCTGCAATGAAATGCAAATGTAAAACTTATTAATCAAGAACATGAGCAAATATTTTCACTAAATGGGTACAGAAATTAGCTTCACTCTTTAACTTATTTCAGCACATTATCAAAAACCAATACGTGTACCAGTTATCACAAACTGTTCACATTATTTTTCGTTATAAAATATACTCCGAGGATTCACACTAAAATTAATACATATGTCTAAAATAATACTACTCTGCCCTCTAGTGTCCAAATGTGGTTTCACAAGTCGGACTCACCTCTCGAGCTTCATATGTGTCCGGAACAGTAATCCTGTGAGGTGTGTCTGGGATGTCATAGTAAGGTTGATCCTTGTGAATGTCCTAAATAAAGAACAAGAAAATGTATCATTTATTATACAACTTCAAACATTTAAACCATTACAACTGTTGGGCCGGGAGGCAAAAATAACACAGTAAGTGAAAATAATGCCCTCTAATGCAAGTTAGCGCTCACCTTTTCATACCACAAAGCAGAAACAGCTACGTTTGTTTATATAATAATTAAGCAAAGCAAAAGGATAGAATCCTGCATTTTACCAGAGAAATATGCAGGATACTTGCATATTTTTTTTAATAGTTGCTCTTTTTTATCCAATGAATACTGCAAGAAAACTCCCGCTGAGTGTGTAAAAAATTACTGTTATTGGTTTTTACTTAAACCTCAAGATTAGTGCCTTCATAAGTTATTAAAATGCTTATTGACCGTTATATATTTAATAACAAAAAAAAAATCTGTGAACAAATTTCTGCCTGTTCTTTTAGTGTATTTCCAAAGTTGTTGTTTTTTTTTTGTTTGTTTTTAGTTTTTAATGCTGGCATACTTTGATATTCTTATCTACCACCTCAAGTTCAAACTGCACAATTTTTCCATTCAATACATTTATAAATTTGGAAAATGTCCTTGTTTTGTGTCCGTACTTTATGCTAAGTAGTGCTGGTAAAACCTGCCCAACTGAGAACAACAGCTTTCAACAATCATCACATTGAGGGATTTTTTTCCCCATCAGCTTCTAGTGCATACTTACAGCATTTAAAGACAGAGAGAGTGTCTGCAAAATATCCAACATGGTCTTTAGGACTCTACCACTCCACAGAAGATGAGGGAAGCTTTAAAGGGACACAAACATTAGCTGAGACAATTTATTAAAAATCCGAGCATATATAAACTTCGTCGACTCACGTTTCAGCCAGACCAGAGAGGTATTTGTCTGCCACCCTGCGTATTCTCTTGTGAGTGTGGTTAAAGTTGACCAATAAGAACTGAGCATGTCGCTCCAGCTCCTCTTCATGTTCTTTAGTTTTTGTCTAAAACAAGAAAAATGCAAAAATGCTCATAATCCCAAACTGAAGAATTAAGTCTTTGCCTGTTCAGAGATTACACTCATCTACCTTTTCAGCCATCATCTGGAGGAAGACATCAAATACCTTATCACCCACACAAATGACGCACTGCAGCATTCCTATAGGAAAAACATTGAGTATAGGATGTTAATCATAAACGACAAATAATATGTGAACTAGAGTGGTTTAAGCCCTCACCAGATTTATCTTTTTGGATGGCTTTGTCCTCAAAGTACCGAAACATCACTTGGAACCTGTCAGCATCGTTGGCTCGGGACATCCTGACAGTAAAAGTGTGAGAAAACTATCAAAGAACTGCACATACCAATTTTAATATATCATGGAAGAGACAGGTCAAGTATAAAGGCAGATGAGCTGACCTCATGTATTCTAATCGGTAGACAGAGAGCAGGTAGGTGGACATGGCAAAGTCAAGCTTGTTGATGAGGACAGCGCCTTCAGGAGAAGGGTCGAGCAGATTGACAACTGTGGATCGCAGTTCACTCAACTCGGCCTAGAAGACAGAGATTCACAATCTAACAACCTGCTGCTGCAATTTAATCAAATTTAGAGCATGTAGCTATTTAAGAGTGTACCGGCGTCACTGTGTCATTTTTCAGAGCTGAGTTGTACTGCAGCTCAGAACGAAGAGGCTCTCCACTTGGGAAGGTAAGGAGAGGAGATTTTGTGGCGATTTCACACACGCCTTCGTACCATTCCTCTGGCCAAAGCCCTGAAAACACAGCACATCAAATATGTACATCAATAAACTAATGAAATAGACCTATATTGACTAAGCATGTATCCATGACAAAGTAGTTTTGACAACCACCTTTAGCTACAGTAAATTCAAGTCCCATCTCCTGTATGACTTCAGTCTGTCGTGTCATCATGGAAGACTTTTGGCTCACAATTCTTTCACAGATTGCTTAGTTTTTTTCTGCACAGGTTTATTAAAGATCCAAACACATATTTTCAATCAAACTGAGGCTTACAATTTGAGTGGGTCTTTGTAATATGTCGATTTTGGTCTTTTTTGACCATATTTTTCTAAATAAGCCGCTCTGTTTAGGATCCTTGACTTGTTAATGATTCAGCTGGGGCCGATCTTCAGCTGTCAGAGAGATGGCTTCACATCTGACACTAGAATACTTGTGATTAACTCTTCATATGAATTTGGTAACTTATGGCCAATAAAGCAAGCCAAAATATGAAATTGGAAGTGCCAACTCTTTTTATTTTAGGTCCTTCAGAAGTGCTGAAGTTTTGCAAAGATGATGAATGCAATAGGAGTCAATCTCCTGCTCACCTGATCCTTCCGCAGCAAAACCCATGACCACAGAGTACAACCAGAAGTCCCTGAAAAGCTTCTGGAGACGAGGCTTGGCCTCCTTTATCGGTGAAAGTCGCCTGGTCAACTGTAAGTTTGAAAAAAATAATAAAAAAATGATGACAAATGTAGGATAATTACTACTCCAGAGGAATACGTTTAACTATTCCCAATGCAAACAGCTAAATTAGTTGTTATATGCAAGAAACAAGTCAAAGAAAGACCTATAAATTAGACAAAAAGTTTTAAAAGGACATGTTAGCAGAGAGGAAATTAATTAATTAATAATTAATCAGAATAAACATTTTTTTAACAAAGGAGATGAACTGTGAAGAGTTAAAGGTTTTAGTCAGTCAGCGGACTTTTTGGACTGTTTGATCTGGTCTATTTGTTCAAGAGAAGCACACATCAAAGTTCAGTTTTGAATTCTTCGTCCTACAAACAAAATCAGCACAGAACTTCCCACCAGTCACAGTAAAGGTAAGATACTTTACAGACTGCTAATTTACACAGAAATCCTTGGTTTTTTATCTTGTTTAGTAGAATCTATTTGTCAAATCATTGAAACATTTTGCTCTAAACGTTTTATTCGCTCTGCCTTCAGGATGTGGGTCTTCACCGTCATTTCTGTGGTGTGTATGCTGGCCAGTCCGTCTCTGGCCGGCATTAAAGAGCTCAGTTCCCACTTCAATGACCCAAATCCAAACCCTAGAGGCTTACAGCCAGGTAGTCCAGTGGATGTCGAGGCCATTCCTTTGGACTTCCACAAAGAAAACACTGTCACCAATGACCTCGTTTTTGACGGCTTTGAGGATGAAGATTATATTGACTTTGATAAGATCCTGGCCGCAGGAAGTGATGATTACATGTAAGTTTCAGGGGATTTGTTTGTGTGGATAACTTATTGAAAATAACTTTAATAATGGGGTATACACAATCTCAAAGTAGTATATTTTAGGACATAAATTCCAGTTAAATTTATTTTGAAACATGCATTATGAATTTAATAATTTTCAGTGAGGGGGATGAGATTGACGAGATAGCCACACCGGCTCCAGACATTGATGTCTTTGCCGAGTCGTCCGACCCGAAGATTCGCCGAGCCAGACTCCTACGGCTCTTCCATGGTCATTCTCGCCTTCAGCGCCTCAACATGGTGAACGCTCGCTTTGGCTTTAATCTCTACAGAAGTATCCGTAACGACGTCAACCAGACTGACAACATCCTGCTGGCACCTGCTGGGATCTCCATCGCCATGGGGATGATGTCTCTAGGTGCTGGATCTGAAACTCACCATCAGATCTACAAAGCCTTGGGATTCGCAGAGTTTGTCAATGCTAGTCATCACTACGACAACACAACAGTCCATAAGCTGTTCAGGAAGTTGACGCACAGGCTTTTCAGGAGGAACTTTGGCTACACGCTCCGGTCTGTCAATGACGTCTACCTTAAAAAAAACGTGTCAGTAAAAGAAACCTTCCGCACCGAAACGAAGGCCTATTATTTTGCTGAGCCACAGTCAGTAGACTTCAGAGAGCCAGCATTCCTGAACAAGGCCAACCGCCGCATTGAAAAACTAACCAAAGGGCTGATCAAAGAGCCGCTGAAGAGTATGGATCCAAATATGGTGCTGATGCTACTTAACTACCTGTACTTCAAAGGTGAGAGAAATACAATTTTGCAATGAAGTAATGTCAAAGCATAAATGTTAATGACAGTCTTTGGTCCTTGTACAAACAGGGACATGGGAGCAGAAATTCCCGAAAGAAATGACTTACTACCGAAACTTTAGAGTTAATGACAAAACAAATGTACGCGTGCCGATGATGATGAACAAGGGGAACTACCTGGCTGCTGCCGACCATGAGCTGGAGTGTGACATCCTGCAGGTGGGTGGCTTTATACAGATTAGAGCTGAACAATATCAGGAGAATTGAGGTAATTAGTTGAGTATTCCAAGGACAACGATTTATCCATGTTTTTCTCACCACTCTCTTTCCTCTCCATTATCATGGGTTCATGTTATGATGATCCCACCATTTTCCATGAGCTTTAGCCTTTTGACCAAAATCTAGATCATGTGTTGGTGTAAAGGACAGTGGGAGTTCATCTGACTGAGCTCATGAATCAAGTCACTGAGTATGAATGCAGGATGTCTGAACAGTTATAGCCTACCAACTATTGCATTCAGGAAATTCTTTGCAATTGCAATATTATATATGTTTTCATTCAGTGAGTCAAAAAACAAAATCTTGATAAGTGAAATGCTAAAATTGAGGTGTGATGTGGCAAATCAAAGATGAAGCAACAACTCCACCTCTCAAGCATTATTAGATTTTTGTCCTTAGACAAAAATGGAAGAAATTCAACAAGGAAAAAAAGTCTGGAGAAGCAAAGTTTTTTCCAAACTCATCCAGACCTAAGAAACATTAAAAGCAAATTTCAGAATTTTTAGGACTGCATAGGGACTCCTATATCAATAAGTATCCAATCAAGTAAAATCAATAAATAACTTCATAGTAAAATTGTCTTTCAGCAAGAATCAAAAGCGGGTGAAAACAAATGGCTTTTCATCAGGAATTTTAAAATGACTGAATCAGAGTAAACCAACCTGTCAAAGGCAGGTTCTGAATCAAGGAGGGTTCAACAGTAACTGCTTTGTTGTTCTTAAATTAAATGGGTTACAGGACAATGTAGGGAGACTAAAAAAGCTGCAATGTTGGTTTTTCTCACCTGTTAAAGGGTACTGTAGGTATAGTTTGTAGACTGATGCCTTCATGATGACTGATTGCCCTGAATAGTTATTACAATGACAATGGAGACTGAATATTTTGTGCAGCTCTAATCTTTATATTCAACAATAATGTCAGACAAGCACACAAAATAATCCATAATAAGCTAACCAGCATATAAACCTTCTTATCTTCAGCTTCCATACACAGGAAACATCAGCATGCTCATTGCTTTGCCAAGAAAGATCACTGGCATGAGGACGCTGGAGCAGCAGATTTCACCAACTGTTGTCAACAAGTGGCTCAAGAACATGACAAACAGGTCGGTCACAAGCAAATATTTAAAATGACCGTATTTGCCGTTTACAAAGCAGTCCATCACTGCATTTGCTGTTACACAAATGGACAGAAAGAAATAGTTGTGATGCTGAGTAATCACTGCAATAGGGACTTACTGGAAATGCAACAGAACATTTAAATTTAGCACCTGCAAAAACTTCTTTAACAGTATGAACGTTCAATAGAAATGTCCTGTCGCAATAAATAAGCTGTAATCAGCATGTGCAGCAAAGACATGCAAAAAACAGGAATATGAATTATTAGACTAGTAAAACTTTATAACTTCAGCAACAGGGTAAATATCAGCAAGGTAACACAATATTTACTCTTGCTGAGTAATAAACCTTTCAGTGGAAATAGTGCAGATTTAGTTGTGCTTAATTGCGACGACAGCATACTTTGTCTCTGCTAGGACTCGTGAGGTCTCGTTACCTCGCTTCAAACTGGAGCAAAACTATGACCTGATGGAAAATCTGAAGGAGATGGGACTCACTGACATTTTCAAGGAGAGTGGAGATTTCAGTGGAATGACTTCAGAAAAAGTTGCCTTGAACTGGGTGAGTAAAACAGAGAAATGCCAACATCACGGTTTTCACCATCTTTTTATATTCTGAAATATTTAATGGTGTTATTGCAGCTGAAACACCAGGGAACCATCACTGTGAACGAGGAGGGAACAGAAGCTGCTGCCCTGACTCAAGTGGGGTTCATGCCGCTCTCCTCTCAGATTCGCTTCACAGTGGATCATCCGTTCCTGTTCCTGATCTACGAGCACCGCACAGACTGCCTCGTGTTCATTGGCCGGGTGGTAAACCCCTCACAGAACTGATCATCTAAACAATTTGAAACAACTTCTCAGGAGTCTCTTTTCTTTTTTAAAAACAATTTAGACTCAGAATGAACACTTAAACTTCTTCAAATTGATCAAAGTACGAAGTCTGTGTAATTGGCTCACTGTACGCTTGTTATCTGTCTGTTAATGTTTTATAATTTACAAGGTGGGTGGAGAAGTGTGCAGACATTATTATATCACTGTAGATACTCTAATGCTGTACTGTGGTGATTTCAAACAAAATGTAAAAACACCACAGATGGTGAGATAATAAAATACATAACACCAAATCAGAAAAGTGAATAAAATCTGTTTTTGTTCAAATTCTTCTTAAATGAAGAAAAGTGTCTAAATTTGGTTTAATAACTTACTTTCAACTAACCTAAAACTCCTGAGGTAAACATAATGACAAAGTACTATTTTATATAAACATATTTAGTAGGTCAGTTTTTAATACTAAAACACGAAGTACGCATCAGATTGAATTTTACAACCACAATGTCCTTACAGAGCTCCAGTCACAACAACTTCTTACACATGCAATTTGTGTTCATAATCCCCAAAATATCAATGTTTTTATTACCTGGGCAGAGGCTGCTCTGTTCAAAATATGTTTGCCTCAAGAAATGATCTCCTATATGATTTTATTTTTATTTTTCCCATTTAGAAATTCATAAAGCTTGAAAATAATACCTATTTAGTCATAAATCTTAACATTGATTCCTTTCTAAACTTTTGATGTTAACTGATTTTTGACACCTTGAATTTAAAACGGCTGCAGTCATGAGATTGATTTTGTTATTTATTGTTTTTGATTTTTGCTATTTTTCTTATTCTTTAAGTAAAAGTCAAATACTTTTACTTTGGGAAACAATTTGAATACCAACCGTCTCTAAGCACTTACTTACCACAGCTATGACTGGAATAAGAACTCCAAGGTTTCCAGCACTACTGGATGCCTATGGAGAGAAAAAAAATATTAACATAAAAAAGCAATGTGTATTTTCCTTTTGTGTTTGGATGCTGAGGCAATGGTGAACACACCTTCAGTGCTGTTCCCTTGTCAGAGGCCCTTTCACTTGCTCTTTTTCCTTCCAGTCCCAGTTGGACAAAAAGCTCTAAAAGGTTCACCAGCAGCTCATCCACCAGTTGCTCCACCTGCAGGTTGGCTGCGATGTTTGCTAAAGCATTGATCACAGCCAGAGAGCAATGCCTTTAAGGGGAAAAGGTTGAATAGATGAAAAAATCCCTGAGAAAGTGCTAAAGTCTACATAAACATAAATTATTTAGGGCTAAAACTACAAACTGCCTCTTAGTTAAAAACATAATGAAGTTATTGTTTCAAGTTTCTTGAGAGACCAAAGAAGAAGTTTAAGGGCAAATGATAAACCTCCAACTTGAGATTTTAAAAGAAAAAAAAAAGCTTTTCCCTCATTAAAATCACAATACAATTTAATCTGGTTTTCTTTTTTTTTAGGTTTTCTTACACAATACCTAAACTGAAAGACCTTTGCATTCAGAGGACAAGTAGGTGGTGGAAAATTAAAGTATTTCATATAAAAAGAAGGACAAACAGTTCTCCTGTGAGAGACTAAAACCTATGGATGATTGTAAAGCCTTGAAATATAATCCTTGACATTTTTTGTGGAAATTTCATTTGGAGTACTTTACACTGAGATGGGTCTGTTATAGGTGACTGGGGAATTTTTAGTATTCAACACATTGGCAAATAAAATCTGATATTAAAATATTAGAATCATCATAAAAATATATTTCTATGATGTATCCTGACCTGTAACCATGATCTCTGTAGTCTTTGGTGGCTGAGTAAACCACAGAACTGGCTTTCACGCTGATCTGCTGAAACAGATTCCACACCTCCTGGTAGATGTACAGCTAGAAGAAAAGAAGACGAGAGATAACATGCTAATCAGTGAACTGCGCATCTGTTTTAAACCCCTAAATGTAGTTCATTACAATCAACACTGGCTGGTTGTCACAAGATACCCTATTAAAAACCAACTGATGTGTCACATATTCAACACAGAGGGTGAGTGATTAGATAACACCCACCAGATGCACAGGAATAGCAATACTCAAGTCCGTCTTGTGACAATATATAATCTTCCTCCTCTGCCACCAAACACACACATTTAAGCTCTATGCACTTTTACATTAATCAGTCTGAACTTTTATATTCCCTCTAATCCTAAATAGATTAAATCTGGTGCAGAGTTGTGCGACCACTTTGGACTCACATTCCCTGTGATGACCATGCAGCCCAGTTGGTCTATGATGAGCACATCCAGCTGGGACGGAGGCTGGCAGAACTTTTGCTGAAGGATTTGTAAGATGTGCTCCATGACTTTAGGAGTGTCTCTGAGAGCGACTGCAATATGGCCCAGCGCTTTAATGGTATGCTCTGGAATTAGATGAGCGTCCCTGAGAGAGGCAAAAGTTATATTTTTAAAACTATTCCTCTGAGTCTTCATTTGAATGTATTCTGGGTGACTAAACCAGATTTCCTAAACTTCCTGCTAGAAATGCAGCTCACTTCTCCTTCTCCTGTGAAATGTACAGACGGTTGGAGAGACTTGCTAAAAAGGCCTCTACGATCACGTTGTCCAATGTCAAACCGGCTTGGAGACATCTGAGGGAGAAAAACAAACAGAGTGAACATTTACAAAAAAACTCAGAAGTTCAACTCTCAGGTGTGCCTGGTGTGTTTTCATTTTACCTGCAGATGTTGTCGATGGAAATGTCTCTGAGCTGCTCGTACATGGAGGGCTGGTCTCTTTTATTTGTGAATATGTTGACGGTTGACTGACAATACTCATTCGTCACATTTATCTTAATATCTCCTGTGCCTAAAGAAAACAACGGGTGTTAAATGTAAGAGGTAAACTATTAGAAACCAAGCTGTGCAGACAGTACAGGCAAAAAAAATCTGTAACCTGAAATGCGCTGAATCTGTAACTGTTCAGATGAATGGTGGATGAACATTAAAACTAACTGAAGCTGTCTGTATGTCAATGTGTAATTAGTCAAACTAATTTGTCTTCTTCGCTTTCAGCCAAGATTACTTTTGTATCTTATAAACTGGACCTCTAAAGCTTTTAGTGTGTTGTTTTATGCTAAGCACAGAAACATTATACATGACTCTCCTGACCTAAATCCCATAAATAAATATATAATTTTGCTGTATTGTAGTAGCATAATCTGACACAAAAACTGTAGGATCCAACTTTTAAATTTTCACCAAACACATTGGCATCACAAAAAATCTCACTAAATAAATCTTATGGAAGGAATTTTTTTATCTATAAATTACTCTTCACAATTGATCAGTGAGCCTAGGAACTGTAAATTAGTAATCGATTACTTCCTGTTTTCCTGAGGTATAGACATGATGCAACACCAAGGCACATTTCACCTAGCCACTCTTCAGAAGAGAAAACACTAGAAAAACAATCGCATTCAGGGAAGCCGGGTAGGTTTTAATCTTATTAAGTCAGGAAATGGCAGTAACTAAATAGTTACTTGCCCGCAGCGAAGTCAGAGTAATAATTAAAAGTTTAAAATGACTGGAACTAGACGAGCAAGACTGGACGAGGACCCAAGTTTGTTTTTCTGCCACAAACAGTGCGAAGGATGGAGAGAGGTTAAATAAAATCCAAAACAACCTGTCTGAGACTTGCAACAAAAAGGTGATATCTTGGAGTTCACCTAGTTTCCACCAAAACTATATGACAATCTACAAACCAAAAATGTGTCTGGGAGGCATGCCAGAAAATATCCTGTTCTGTCCTTCCATTACAATTGCAAACATAATGTTAGCTTAACACTAATCGGTTTTAATTAGGACTATGGTCAAATGATATTAAGATTTTTGACTTTTCAGGAGCAACACTCCAGGTGGGCTCTGAGTAAAACACAAAATAAGGTTGTAAAGAATAACAGTACAGAGGAGGGTCTGTTTCTCCCTAAAGATATTAGGAATCCTGTTAAAAAGACATAACATTATGAAGTCTTTGAAATACCAGGACATTTTAAACAACAAAACTGGTGTACAGTGACAGAAAACTTAAAATGTGTTGTATTTTGATTCTTTTTGCAGGATATTGATCCTAACCATAGGGCCAAATCAACACATAACAAGTCATTACAATTAGGTGTTTTATTTTCTGTAGTATTTTTTACCCAAATGAATAAATGCACATTAACTAAGAATTGAATTTTTCAAAAACTTTTAGAGTAACATTTTTGTATATACAGCTTAACGCTACATTTATATGAAGGCATCTTACACCAGAGCTGCCAATAATTATTAAGGGTTCTGTACATTTCAATCTTAGTTAACCAAACATTAATCCTCAAAAGTCTGAGGTCATTAAGAAGCTGCTGGGTGCATCTGAAACAGTCTGTGTGTACGGCGTGTACCTGTGCTGTGTTGGCTGTGATATTTGTAGAGCTTAGTAAGAACGGGGGAAGGAACGACCAGAAAATCCTTCAGAGAATTCGATGCAGAGTGGGCAACAACCGGAAACCTTTCACAAAGACGTCCAAGACCCTGGCAGAGCAGACAAGAGAAACCAAAGCAATGTAAATGATGAGCTCTCATCCAATGACCAGTACTTTGTGTGCCATATTCCTCTTAGTCTGTATGTATTTTGTCTATATACAAACCTGCAAGCAACAAATGAGCAGGGGCATGTGAGCAATAACAATTTTGCTAGAAGTTTTTGACTGCAGCTTTTCTGACAGTTTGTTGCACAAATTCTCAGCTCCTGGAAAGAGAAAAAACAGCCAAAGTGACACATCTAGAAGAAATAAAACTATCCACCTCCTCTCTGATAGTGGAGTTCTGCTCCGACGGATTACCTTGCTCATCTTTGATGGCCCACACCATGAGATCCACACAGGCAGCATTGGCTTGGCATCGAAGCTTGAGCAGGCTCTGTTCCCCCGGCAACCCTGCCGTATTGTGAAGTACCCGCTGCAGCTCTGACTGGCTGCTGCTAAACTGCTCCAGGACAAAGTCGTGTACTTCCCGCACAAATGCATACTCCAATGCTGGAAATACAATATGGCAGCTTGATACAGTAGTAAATGTACCACTAAATAGCTTTAGTACATAAAAAGAATGTGTTACCTTTCAAGTTGTACAGAGTGTCTCGCAGCATTTTGAACACACACACATACAGGGGGTCACTGAAGGTTTTGTAATAGAGGTTGATTCCAGCATTAGACTTTAAGAATAAAAAAGGAAGAAAGCAATAAACAAATTATTCCACTGATAGAAAGTGACATTTATATTTGCACTCTGCTAATATTAAGAGAAACAAATTGCTTTTATCTAATCACCTCTGTAACTTCGGTCAGAAGGGTGTCCAGAGTCTTCAATAAAGAGTCGGAAGCAAAATTTTTCACCTGTAAATCAACAAGATTTGCTCAGATTTGCAGAATGGAAATCAGCAGAAGCAAATGTAAAAAATAAAAATAAAAAAGCCACTGCACCATTCTGAGGAGCTGTTGGAGCAGATGAAGAGGAACCTCCACCTCATTTTCGCAGGCAGCCATGAAAAGAGGAGACATTGAGAAACTGGAGCTGACTGTAGTGAAATAGTAGTCAGGCTCTACTGAGCTGTTGTCTGGGACAGCAACTGTGGAAAAAAAAAAATCGAAAACATAAAAAGATTAGTGGAAACAATAAGGTAAGCATTAAATAAATAATATAAAATAAGAAACAGCAATTACAAATTTAAATGTATTTATTAAAGGCAGTTATGTCAAACCACAGTTTTCTCTGAGTAAACATTATAAATATTTACATAAACCCCACAGCTCATAAACAAAGTGCATTGCAAAAGTATTTATACCCCTTAAACCTTTTCAAATGTTATAACAGAATAAAATCAAACGGGGCATTTTATTTGTATTTTATATGATAGACCAACACAAAGCAGAGCATAGGTTTTAAGTTCAGTCAGATTCATCCTAATTCACTTCAGTCTGAAGAAGTAGAAGATGGCTTTAATTATCATTTTGTTTAACAAACAAAAATCTAAATATGTCAAATGTATATATACACAGCCCCCATTTCTCTGATTTTCTTGAGAAAAAAAAATCAGCGCAATCAAATACTTCCAAAAGTCTAGTTTGATATACGACTGACTCAGGATAAATCCAACTGCTCTTTGAAGGCCTCTGAGGTTTGTTAGAGAAAGATATATAACCAAGAAGATCAAGAAACCCAGCATTCAAGTCAGGGATGTAGTTATGGACAAGTTTAAAGGGTGTTAGGTTATTAAACTTTGTAGATCTCACAGCACTGTTCAATCATTCATCTGAAAGTGGAAAAACTAGAGCACAACTGCAACATAAACAGACAACCCTAAACTGACTGAGCTGACAGGTTGAGCTCCAACACAACAATGGCCCCAAAGACACAGCTACTGAAACAATGGATGGTTTAGATGCTCATTTTCAAAGATGCCTGATGTTGGGCTATGTCACAATAACAGCTAAGGAAATGTCAGTCTCTATACATGAAAAGCTGGCACACACATATCCCTTGCAGCTGAAGTTACAATGAAATGTAATTCTACAAAACATTGACTCAGGTGGACTTTACACAAACTAATGCCGCTTTTCATATTTTTATTTGGGGAAAAAAACATATTTCTTCCACATCCCAATTAAACAATACTTTGTGTGAGTCTGTCATATAAATGTGTAATAAAATACAGTTGAACCTAAAGACAAATTAAACGTAGGGTTGGGCATAATAACTATACATCTATATATCTATATATATAACTATATATAGATATATGCAGTATATATCTATATATAGTTATATACACTGCTCAAAAAATAAAGGGAACACTTAAACAGGTGTTTAACACTTAAAGTGTTCCCTTTATTTTTTTGAGCAGTATATATATAACTATATAGATATAGATATATAGATCTATATAGAACTATATACTGTATATAGATATATAGATCTATATAGATCTATATACTGTATGTTTAGACAGACAGACGGATAGATATCTCGCAATAGACACGTGATCAATATCAATGGGAAATACATCCGAATGAACGTTCAATAAATTCATTGAACTCCAATTCAGAACCACACAGCATTCTGGGGGATGTAGGCAGAGGAAAGGCTTTAGCCTCTCATGGCCAGATTTCTCCACTCTGTGTCATAACTGGTTAAAATTAGAAAACAACAGAATAGAGTGAAACAGGAAAGGTCATGTCAGGTCAGCAGTATTTCAGGTATTTAACACAAAAAACTAATCAAAAATTATAGACTGATATGAAACGCTCATATTGCGATACATTTTTCAGCCGTATTGCTCAGCTCTAGTTCAAAAGATATTAATAATTTTGCAGAAGGAAAGTATTCAAGACGAATTGAGATTCTTAACTTTTACCTTCACAGTTATGTAGGCTACGAGTCGTGGTAGAGCAAGGTGACTGGCCTGCTGGGTCTGTGAGAGTCTATCACAAAGCAAATTAAAAGACACTTCATAAATCAGAAAAAATTAAGTCATTTATGAATTAACCAATTCAACCTTTAACAGTAATCTAGTCACACAGGATACAAGAATGCTAAAGCTGTGCAAACACGTTAAACTTTTTGAAAACAACGTTTTTTTGTGAATATCACCAACTTTCTATCACAACGCACACCAACCTGTACAGAGGAATCCAAGCTGCACGCTGAGCGTCTGCACACATTGTTGCCCTGAACCACTGACAGCAGTGCAGACGGCATAATAGAACGAAAGTCGTTGAAGGATCTGCGTCGGATGCTTTCATTTTCCTCCGTGGGGCAGCGGATCTGAGGCAAATCTTTGCGGAACAACTTGGACAGCAGGGCTTCTTCTGAGTGGCTGTAGCGGCCGAAGGCTCGAGTCATGCCGAGCAGACTGGGGATAATGTACCTGCACAGGAAAACTGCAGAAAACAAAGGCGCCCTAAAGCTTTTTTTTTTCAGAAACATTATCTAACAAATTGTTGTTTTTGGAACTTGTGTATGTACCTTTGTCATGATTATCAGGGTTTTGGATTATATCCTGAAATACCCCCATGACTTCCAGTATTGTGCTTAAGATCTGAAGAGAAGGTAACAAATAATATGTTAGCACTTGCAAAAATTTTAACCTGGAGTCAAAAATCATACACAACCACTTCATTTTGAACTGACATCAAGTCGGGACTGGGGTTCTCTCTGAGCCACATCTGATAAAATTGTTACTAGACAAAAACTGAAGTTTTCTGCAACTGGGAGAAAATCTGAAAAGCAAGAAGAGGAAACAAAAAAGTCATAAATATACATTGTACATAAAAATCAACAACATTAAGAAACAGGAAGAAAATTATTAAGAAGTCCCTTAAAGGAGACAGTTTCTAGCTGCTCAGAACACTAGCAGCCAGATATATTACATAACATATTATACTTGCAGAAGTAATGCTTCACAAACAAATAACAGCAGCAACATACTGTATGTCTTAGTAGAGAAACTTCAAGTCATCTAATCTGAGCTTACATACAGTATGACATGATGGTATAAAGAAACCAATAAATGACCACAGCACCACTGGTTTTAATGGAGTGCTATTCCCACCTACTCCCAAACTCTGCTCTATTTTTTGTCCTTCCGCCATTCTAAACTCAGAAATCTAACTGGAAGGTGATTTTCCCTCCTATAGTTCTGATCACTTTTGCTTTTCAGATGAAATAAAACTCAATTCATACCTGCTATGAATCCATTTTGTGCCTCACTGGAAACCCACGTAGTTAATAATTTACTCATAGTCCACTGTAGATCATATTATCTACTAATACAAAGTCACTGAGTTATTTTGATTTGATCGGAAGTCTGTCATTTGTCATAATAACACAAGTGTCGACTGTCTAAGCTAAGCTCTTTCTGAAATGTTTTCTCAGCATTTACGGCCATAACTCACTGAAATACTCACCTGCCAACAATAATAAACTGACTGAAAGAGCTAAAGAGTACAAAATAGTTTATTTACAGGTTTAAAATGGAAGTGGGCTGCAGCAAAATGATGATGCATAGGTACAAACTGAGCCAGAGAGAGCCAGTAGTGGGTGGACTTTAACTTTGACCAGCTGTAATCAGACACATTAAGATCACTGCCTGGATCACTGCCTTCTAAACAGAGTTTTACTTGTAAAACAAAAACGTTCTCTTGGTGCACTGCTACAGCATGTAAAAAGAGGTTACTGTAAATCAAAGGTAAGAGGATTTCACATACCTTTTTCTTTCTTTCCTAACCCTTCTTCGATCCACTGGACCCGTGGAAGGCCTTTCAATAGGCTCAGCAAGTAGGGAACAACCATGTCTTTGTGCTGAGGGAGAAAAGCAAATCATTACACATCACAAACAAACGCACAAGGGAGTACCTTAGTTTACCAAGAAAGTTCTGACAGCTCATATTTATGAGGCAGACTTAAAATCTGACATCCGATCTGGGATCTATATCAGTATTTAACCAACATTAAGGTGAAAGTTAAGCTATCACTTCTATACACTCCCAGGGTAAGGAAGAGTGTCTCAGTTTGATGAGTTTAGAGGCTATTGAGGAAGAATTTATTAAAATTTTGTTACAAGGCTTACAGGGTCAGCTGAATGTCTAATCACCTTCTTAAAGAGATCATGAGAATAAGCTTATAAAAGTGATATGCATAATGTAGAGTCTTGTGAGAGAGTAGAAGCCAGAAGTTGACTGATAGTAGTTAAACGTTAAAGTGAATGCATTTTGTTAAAAACAAAAAATGAAAACAACGTAAAATATAAAGCATTACTTTTTTGTATTAGATTACCATTTGTGCTATTTGGAGTTCACCATGTTAAAAAGTACCAATATTTTTTGTACTTTAAATGTTTTCATGATAAAATGAATATCTCTTCATGTCTGAAAGGAGTGAAACATCCTGCTTATGGACCTACTGGTTTAAATACAAGACCTGAACACAAAATGAAACTACTCTGTTAAGGCAACTCTGACCAACACCTACCTGAAGGCCAGACTCCACCAGAAACACAGCAAGCGCAATAACTGCATCTCTGCGCCGCACGTCTAAAGTGAACACACCACGCACTTCTACTGGACACATACATTGCAGCTTCTGGACCTAAAAGAGAATTAATTTAAATTTAAAACATACACCACCTGACCACAGACAGCAATACAAGAGAAATAGGAAAGTTGGAAAGTCCAGATGTTTTATAATATGTTTAATTTGTGATAAAAAAAAAAGAAAAAAAAAGGGAGGCAAGAATATAAGAACTTGCACGACCGTGATTGTGGATCATTTTTAAAAAATGAAGAACAGAAGTAGAGAGTAAGTACTGAGAATATCTTGAACAGTGAGCATCAAATATTTTTCAGGCACATAGTGCCATTTTAGAGCAAAATCAAGTAACTATGTTACCATCAGTTGTTATAGAAATGTTGTGTATATTAAACATGGCTTAAAAGAAATTTCACTTGAAATTTGACGCTTGGAAATTGCCATCTATCTCTTTGATAACGCCTATTTGGTCCAACACTGTGCCTTCTGCACATCCTCACAACAATGATCTTCTATGATGCCATTTGCAACCGTTCTTAGAGCGTTGGACTGAACAATAGTTTGTACTAACTATGAAGACATGCAGTTCCACTGCTAATTGCTGCTGCCACTAGTCTGGAGGAGCTGAGTGGGAAATGTGTGGGGGTGGGGTGCTCTGTGAGCCGGAAACTCGGCTGGAAATAGGTGGTGCTTTGCATGAGAAAGTGCTTAGGCAATCCTGAATGGCTGCCGCAGGCGATTCAAGGATTTCTCAAACACGCATGAAAGAATCAAAGCAACACTCCAGGTATGTTTTTAATGAGGAAACAGCATTATAACCTGATGTAAAGCCCAAAAAAGTCATTTTTTTTTGACTTTTTTACATAATACCCACCTTTTAAATGTGCAGGAGAGAACTTCAAACAGAGCTCTGTCATTAAAACAAGATCTTGGTGAAAATTCAAACCTTGGATATGATACTGCATGAGCTACTCAAAAAATGCTAGAGTGGAGTATTTAATAACCAAACAAAAATATAAGACTATGAGTGTTCTTTATGTGTAGTAATACTAAATTTGATATCAACCCTAATAATTTATCATCAAACCATACATCTACACAGTGTGCAGTTCTTTCTGTGTCCAATTTTTTTTCCTCCAAAGTTGCAGTGTTTGATTAAAATTCTTGTTTTTCAGTGATTGTATTATACTTTGCCAATATTAGAAACTGACCAATTAACTGCAAGAAAGCATTCATATCTTGTGCTTTCTATGAACACACAATCTAAATTGGTTTAGTATCTATAGCCTTATCTGTTTACCATATCAGCTTAAAAACATATCCACCCTAAAGTTTACAAACACTCATCATCAGCATGACTAATATATCATTTGAGCTTTTAGTGATAAATTTAAACTTTTATTTTCTCAGATGGAATAATTATACAAGATACAACTTCTAAGAATTATGAAAATGACAATTGAATGCTCAAGTTTAACAGCTTAGAAGTAACAAAGACTCAAACACACCTTTGATTAATATTTGAATAAACCTTTTGCTAGTCAACGGAAATGACATGCTTTTACCAACATGCTTCCGGAATAATCCTGGCAGGATATTTACACACAACTCTTGGTAGAAAGAAGCTCCTACGTACAATAAAATAGACAACTAAACTTTGTAGCCCACAGAGACATGCAAATTTATTTCTGTGGGAAACATTTTATGACTCAATGAGAAAAAGATTAAGCTATTTGGCCAGAATAACAAGAGGGATGTTTGGAACAGCTATGGTGAGGCTTTTAAAGCTAGGACCAGATAACATTAAGCAAGTAGAATCCACTTGACTTTGTAGAATATACTTAAATATTGTGGGATACAGGAAATCAAAATATCTCATCGTGATCTGTTATTTCTGATAGGAAGTGTGGTCAAATATCCAGTCAAAATTGATAGAGATGTGAGTGTGTGTATGTATCCAGCCTGTATGTATTCTGATCAAAATCTCCAACAAAAATTTAGCATGTGCATCTTATGCTCGTCTTGAAAATTCACCTTGATGTGCAATGATTTCAGTCTACAAGGTGAACATTTATTTAATTTAGTATGACATGGCAAAGTGTAAACGTGTCACTGTAACTCGAAGCTAAATAAGATAATAATTTAATTGACAACGTATGGACTCCTGGCTCAACATGTTGGACTTATTTTACTACTTGAAATAAAAAATCATAAATAAAGGTCGATATTTGATCTCCTCTAAAGAACAGGTCAGTAATTGTATAAGGAGTGAGCTCTCGTCAATGATCTGTAAACCTGTTTGACTGCAGCATTCATCCAGTCGGACTACTCTGCCAGTGTGATGCAGTAAATGACAGCTCAGCACCGACAGTATTTTCATCTACATCCCACCCCTTCTCAAACATTACATAAAGATACAGACAAAAAAAAAACCCGCAATAGTTACTCCCAATCACCGACGCTCACAGAACCGTCAAAATATTAGCTCTGCTGACAGGTCTGTGATCAAAATAAAAAGACGCCGCCTGTGCGGAAGCGAAGCGAAACCCTGAATACCAACGTTCATAATGACCAACTCGACTAACGTTCGTTTTTCTTTTTTCTCACCTTTTCCAAAGTGGCAGGTCTGTGGGCAGCGAGCGAGCGGGCCAGAGACAGCACTGTGTTGAAATAAAAACCTCTCGAACTGCCTCCCACCAAAGCCATGTTTACGTCTCTACATGAAGCCTGCGGAATGAATTCGCCACTGAGAGGAGTCCGCGGAGGTACTGCTACTAGCGCTGGGGAAGCCGCAGTACGGCAGCTCGGCGCGGACAAACCCAGCCGCGAGTGCCAGCTGTTTAATCATTTGTGGTTAATCTGTGCAAATTACGCAAAAAATAAATAAACATTAAAAGAAAACCAATAAAGAAGGTAAAATATTTTTTTTTACAATTTTACAGGCAAAATAAATTAACAAAACATTATTATTTTTTTATTATCATCTTTAGTAGTAGTAGTAGTAGTAATACTACTACTAGTAGTCGTAGTAGTACCGCTGAAAGGATTTATATAGAATATTTTTTATTGTTCCTGTCTTGCATGTTTCACTAACTATCTAATATCCCTGAATGTTTTGTATATAAACCATTGTAAAAATGTTGCTTTTCTTATTTTCAGGTACTTCACATTTAATTTGTCACATTCATTAAATTAGAATATGCATTCTGGTCTGCTTGTCAGAAAGGTCCTTTTTGAAAACGAACAATCATCATTATTAACAGAAATAAAGATTTCAGGCTTATGTCTGTGTGTAATTAATCTAAAAAAACAGATTTTTTTTCAGTGAATTAATAAATTACATAAATATATTACATTTGTTACCTTTCCATTAATATTAAAATGTATTAAATATAACTGAATATACAAGTAGTGTCCCATTGCACAGTTGTGAGTAGTCCTCTGTTTATCTGAGCAATTTGTTATAGTCCAATACTATTTTGGCTGTTTTTTTTATTATGGTTTGTTGTTGTATTAAGAAAGGGAGATTTCAATGACCACGGCAAGTCTCAAGATTATGCACACAGAGTTGGTAATTAAATTATTTCTGACTCCTCTGATTCTGATAATGTTCATATTTTAAACATTAAGATGTAAAATTATTTTTGAAATAATTAGTTAAATTATTCTTATTCTTATAGACACCTTTATACAGTGTGAAGATTAAATTGTGGTCACATATTTTTTCTAGCTTTCATAAACAATGAAAAGTCAGGTTTCTATATTTCTGAGGGGAATAAGCTATTTGTGAATGTCACAAAAAATCACATTATGAGGAAATAATCTTTTACATTTTTAAAGAAAACCTTTTCACACATACATTGCTTTAAGTTTAGCTTCTTTAACTTTCTTTTTAAAAATGCTAACAAAATATCTTACTTTTCTTCAAAAATGGCTCCACTGGGCAAGACATTTCATATTTCTAAAAGGAAACCGGTTTTAGCATTAATGAACAGGATTTACCTCAAATGGGGGAAAAGGCTCAAGAGAGAGATGTACAAGTGTCAGGAATAGCTCACACTGCAATAATTAACATGATAAAACCTGGTAAAAGACATTGAATAGCTAGAAGATGAAAACTCAAAATAGATTTTATTGCTATTCTTTACTGAAACAGTAACGTACCAGAACATGTCCATTTTAATTTTTCCAGTTACATACGTCTTATTTGTAATTACTTTAAATTCTTTAATTTGAGTAGCAGTTGGCTCCAGCATGTCTGCGTTTTTGTCACGCAGTAATAGCACTTACGACATGACGCAGCTACGTCAGCAAACCTGACAGGAAGTGCTAACCGTCAGCTGAGCGAGCGACAACAACGTCTGGGGCATCGATACTGAAAAGGTTTATCTGTCATCTTGGTCTTTATTGTCATTTTTGAAATGTCATTTAGATTGAATCCAATATAAAAGTAGGAAAAACTTCATTTTTTCAAGTTTTTTTTTAGCTGTAGTTTATTTACTACCGGGTGTGGCCATGGGTCATATCTGATTGGCTGCTTAGCCGTCTTTCTACCGAAAAAGCTTGTCTTTGTAATACAGCTACATTTACAACTAATGATGTATTTAACTGTCTTTGTCACGTAAACGTCGCGTTCATTCTGTGGAGGTTCGTTAAAGCTAATGAATTTATCTTATAAACAAATCTTAAGATTAGCATAATATCTTTTCATAATTAATAAGCTTTGTAATTATAGATAATAGAGTGCGTTATGTAATAGTTACAGTGTTGCTTACTCAGTTATCAACTATGTTACAAAAGCTAACTCTTTTCCAGAGTAAATTACATTGTTGATTAAAGATTATTTCTTCACATGTGTTAAACAATAATTAGTAAAATTAACTGAATGTGAATTTGTCATGTAGTTCATGTCCAGACTGATTGCTTCATTCGTTAGGTCAGCATTTTGATTTAGTTTCACACAATGCCCTTAACTTCACTCAGGAGTTTTACATAACAAAAACATACCAAGGGTAAAAGCTCATTATTGACTAAAGCTAATCCTGCTTACACACTAAAAGCTTTAGATAACACTATTTAGTCAAAACACTGTGTTTCCTTCACAGATGGCTTACCCTACATCCCTCAACCCATTTGCTGATGACAATGAGGAAGATTTTAAGCCCAAAAGGAGTGGCTTTGAAGATGAAAGTGACAGTGGGATGACGGATGCGGAGAGGCAGCAGAGGTACCTTCAGCAGGAAGTGATGCGCACTGCACAGTCTGCTGTGGACAGCTCTTACCGTTCGCTGAGCCTCATCTATGAATCTGAGAAGATGGGTGTGGAAACTGCAGAGGTACAGTCAGATGTCCACAGCAGCACCCATCATTGATATGAAAGTCATGTTCACTGGAGGAAAAGGACAAAAAAACTTAGATCACAATTTTTTTTCCTGAATGGAGCAGTTTTGATGATTATCCCAATACATTTTTAAATTAAAAGACTAGTTCCTAAGATATTATTTGTTTCAAAACAAACTTAAAGAACACATTAAAATTAGTGATAAAACATTAGCTATACCTAATGATTTATTTTAAAAAATTGTGATAAATTAAATACAGATGAATTACAGAAATGTATGGATTCATAGTGACATTTTATCTTGACTTTATTGGTGTACAAAAACCTTTTTCAGCATTGTTTAAAAGTAAAATATCTTTTAGTACAATCAAACTGTAATGGAAATCAAATTCATGCTTCTGTTTATAATCTATTCTCCATCTTGTAAAACCTCTCAAATAAGGTTCTGCCTGTCAGGCCACATGTATTGACTGACTTATTGAATTTTAAAGCCTCCCTATATCATTGTTGTTGACATTTTTTTGTCCCTCAGTAAATTATAGAATTTTTTATATTACTAAGCATTAATGGTAACACTGGGTTTTTAAGGATTCGTGTGAATTGTTCTTTTTCTGAGATCCAATGATGCCACAGTAAATAATTTTTAAAATAAAAGTTTAACAGTTATACAGATAGATAGATTTTGATCATAGAGAAAGCCAAATCTGTGCACACAATTCTTGCTTTTAAAATAATTAAAGTTGTGTGATAAACAGTCATTGCATGCTGTAATTTCGTATTCTTCATCTTTACATAATTTTTTTTAATTTGGCATTTGTTTCTCTAGGAGTTGGTGCGACAGGGTGAGGTCTTGAAGCGAACGGACAAGATGTTAGATAACATGGATGAAGACCTGAAAACCAGTCAGAGGCATATCACCAGTATCAAGAGTGTGTGGGGAGGACTTGTCAACTACTTTAAGGGCAAACCAGAAACAAAACCTACACCTGAAGAGCCAAAGGCCTATCAGGCTAATGAAAGGCAAGTTTCTCTTCCTCCTCTCTTGTGTCAGTTTCTTATCGTCACTTCCCTGTTTGTTGTAGACCAGATTAGTGTGTGTTTATCAGCTCTTGAAGCTTTTGTTAAACAAGAGGTTACTGGCGTTAAAGCACGCTTTCAAGGAAACGGAATATTTTCCGTTGGTTTGAATTAAATCCAGATCATATCATATTGTTGTAACATGTTTTGTTTGAAAATGCAACTTCTGTGATTTTAAGATGAAATTTCAACCAAAGTTTATAAACATAAAAAAAAACATAGGAGAAAAACATTACAAATTGTACATTAATCATATTTAAATGAAAAATTCATAATTTATTTGATTGTGAAGTGTTTTTATGACTCTTAGAGACACTGATACAACATATTATTTAAATGCACAGCTTGAAATTTGGTCAGAACAGATAAAATCATTTCAGGTGGGATTATATATTGCAGGGGTCTCAAACTCAATTTACCCGGGGGCCGCTGGAGGTAGAGTCTGGGTGAGGCTGGGCCGCATTCACACACACGGTCTCCTCAGCCGAACCTTTCCGATTGCCTATTACCATATTTGGCCATAGTCAGGCGCTGTAACAGCCGTAATTGTGTAGTGTCTCTTTAAGATACTCTAGTATTGCTAATGATGTCAGAAGTATGCGCCACGGCTTCTCTGTAGAGAGCGTGGGAGAAACGTGCTAGACGGACATGTTAGCTCCCTAACTTTTTAGTAATGTTAGGGGTTGTTTGGACGCTGCTCAATTTTCATGTCTGATAATATAGTAGCCGTTCAACTGGGCTTTGTAAGTTTGGTGAAGAGCGTATTTATTAAAGGACAACACTGTGGAATTCCCAGTACCAGTGTGGTTGTGAGTTTTTGACCGTCCTGACGAATCTGCCGCCTCCTCTCCTCCCTTAAACACAACCCAAGCGTTACAGCGCCTAACCTTAATTACGTTACACTGGTCAGCAACTTCCGGGTCTAGACTGGATGCTGAAGCACATGAAGCGGGAGCGGCCGCGGAAATTGTTCATGTACCGCATGCAAATAATGACAAATAGAAAATGCAAATAGGCCCGGCCGATGTCCCGCCCCCGAGAGCAATATACTCCACCGTGATTGGTAAGTTCATTCAGCTCCGCACACAACACTGAAAAGTGCCAATTATATCAAACTCGCAGGCAGCACTAACATTAAACTTTCATATTAAGGCGGGGGCACAAACTATCGTCCCGAGGGCCGCAGTTGGCCCGCAGGCCGCGAGTTTGAGACCCCTGATATATTGTTTTTCACTGATTGGCTGAACAATGCTTCCCTTTCGCAGACTACAGACTGCCATGTCTGGTAGCAGAGAACACGAGGACAAGTACCAGGCCAGCCATCCCAATCTAAGAAAGTTGGATACAGGAGGTGAGAGCTGGCACAAAGAAGATCTCAGCTTGATATTATCATCATCATCTGGCTGAAGCTATTTCTAATTATTGTGTTTCAGGTTTTGGAGCTGCTGCATCGATGGATGACAGCTCCTCCAGACAGAATGGATACCCTCAGAACAGATACCTGAGGGACGCTCACCAGACGCTTGACAACAATTTAGGTAACAAAAATCTATCCCTTTTAATTATTATAATTAAATTACTAGTTTTATAGTGTATGTAATTCTGAAAGATACTCTTTAAATCATTATGTTATCTTTGTCAACCCTGAATTCTTTTTAATACAGCTTTTGTAAATGTTAAAACGTGTTAATTTTGCTTTTGGTTTAAGCATATATTCATAAAGTATATCTTTCTATACAATGTATACAATTCTACTTTATGAAAAAATAAGAGATCCCTATACATATGAGATGAAGATTTTGATTTTAAATAGCTCTTCTAATACTTG
The DNA here is from genome assembly GCF_001444195.1 of Xiphophorus couchianus. NCBI lineage: Eukaryota > Metazoa > Chordata > Actinopteri > Cyprinodontiformes > Poeciliidae > Xiphophorus > Xiphophorus couchianus. The sequence goes on from NC_040239.1 coordinate 9,479,499, forward strand.
GTTAACGTAAGAATAATGTCTAACTTTCTCTGTGAATGACTTAGATGAAATGTCCAGCGGCTTGGCAAGACTGAAGAACCTCGGACTCGGTCTTCAGGCAGAGATTAATGACCAGGACGACTCCATCGGATCCCTGCTTAACAAAGTGGATACAATGGATGCCAAGATCATCAACACCAACCAGCAGCTTAAAAACCTTAAATAAGACTCACTAATTCAACATTAGATACAAACTAGCAGTGGGTCACCCTCACTCGGGACCCATCCTGGCCTTTGTCCAATAAAGAGTAGTCTGTTTTATTTTTGTCATTTTTAGTTCATCTCCCACTAGAAAATAACTGTGATTTTTTGTTTCTTTGTCAGGAATTGAAATGTGCTTTTCACATATGCTCTATTTTTTTCTCCGTCGAGTCTCACTACATTTCTGTCTTAATGTTTCATGAAGTGTTTTTTTTTTTTTTTTGCCCAGTCACCAAAGATGTGCATTGGAATGTTTCCTAATTTGCATTTCAAGCAAATTGATTTGAAAGATGGAGATCATTTTAAGATGTAGGTTCTCAATCTGTTTTTATGTACACTATATAGTTAGCTTAAATGTATAAACAAAACACAACCAAACAGAACATTTAGCTGAAGTCACATTTGCCTTACATGTGGTGGAAATGTAAAGTCTTTGATTCCATGTCAGGATTATGTTTCAACCGGTGCTTCTTCCCACAAAATGGTTTGCTTTGAATTTTGTCTTATTTGATTTGCACTGATTCAGTCCTGCACAATTATTTCAAAGCATAAATAGAATCAAAAAGCTATTATATGTTTAAAAAATCAGCAATGAAGGAATAAACCCACTATCAAAGTCATAATGTTAAATATCTACAATGTATTTTATTTCCAAGTTTGAAACATGATTGTTTCTCACCAAATTATTTTATAATTCTGTTGATTTATTTGAAAAAAATTTTAATGTTGCTAAGCAATGTGTAATTTTTGTCACATATGTCATGCATTTTAATTAAATTTGTATGTATAATAAAGAATATTCTTTTGGCACTCCGTCTTTCTGAATAGTATAAATTTTGTGCAATATCAACATTGCCACAAGATGGCGTTATACTGCTTGATCAGCTGCTAAGAAATTGTCTCGTGTAATAATACGTTGTTGAATAAATCTAAGGATTTATTCTAAAAGGATGTATTTTGTGTTAGAACTGCACAAGAAAACATTTGTTATACTTTAATTACAAAGAGAACATTTTAGCTCTCTCTGTTATTAAATTATCTCACGTCTGGGGTGTGTGCCACCTGTGCTGTTGTGAACAGATCATCTCCCTATGTTAGGCTATCCATTCATTATCATTCCTCGGTGTTGGACCAGCTGCTCCCACCGGCAGAACAAGCATTCATCAGCATGACTTGCTAATTACAGTATCAGCCTCCTCAACATATTTCAGCCATAGAAAAGGAAGAAGACATTTTTGTGGTGCCTTAAGCAAAACTCGTTTTGAAGCATAAGTGATGTAGAAAGGAGTGAACCGAAGCTGTCATTTATCTGTAGGAAACATTTTTATATTTCTATGTATTTTATGCATTAGGTTATTTTGTATCATTGTGTTTTACATCTCAGGTGTAATGGCTCAGTTTAGATTTTGCTTTCATGCTTATATTGAGCTGATATCTTTTTGTGTTTTTTTCTACATTTCCTTCCTTCATTTTTTAGAGTTTTTGATCACACCATAGTTCTGAGTCTACACTCGTACAAGTGTAAAATCACAAATATCCGATCAGTGATGCATCAAAAAATGTTTGTCTTGGCATGATTGAATCTCAGTGCTGCAATCAAAACATTTTGCCAACACATACTGATTAATTTAGCAAAAAAGCTGGGTACTACTCTAAGTTGGTTGAAATCTCATAGGTGTCATCAGGATCACAAGTGGAGTTCCTCAAGGCTTTGTTTTTAGACCACCTTTAGTTAATATCTTTATTATCCCCCAAGTCTTATTCTTTCAACGTTTTTTTCAATACTTTTGCTGATAACACAAAGACCAGAATATCCTACAATGTAATGCTCAAAATAAAGAACTTACTGCAAAAATGCAAGATTGAATTCTAAACTCATCAAACTATGGAAACTGTTAGATACTGAAGTATAATAATGAACTTAGATGTCAATGTTAGCTACAAAAAAGCTACTACAACTATCTTAAAATATTACAAGAATCCAGGCTTTTCTGCCAAAACAGGACTCAGTAAAAATGGTTCATTAAGGGACACAACATCTTAGGACACTCATCCAAAATGCTCCTGCCAGAGTTTTAACCAACACCAGAAAAACAGGCCACATCACCACACTCCTTAATTCACAGTATTTAGTTCAACAGTGACCTGTTAACCCAGTGTTGCTTGATTCAAAACAATACTTGTTTTATTGTTGTCAACATGATGATCCTTTGAAATAAACCTGTTTACAGGGGAAACCTAAGCTCAAGGTGGAAGCAGACATCATTTGACTCCTAATAAACAGAAGTTACCTCTTGGATCTTTCCCTTCACAACATACATGTGGACTACAGGAACTCTTTGAACAGCTGTCGGGTAAAAAGCAAACAGTGGCCGTGTTGTGACAAAAGCAGCCAGTGTTCGAATGCCTCGCTTTTCAGGAACTGTAATCCCAGAACACACGGCTGTCGGACCCCATCAGGCACCAAGCCAGGGACGGGCCTACCTGCCCTTTTGAGAAGCAGGAGCAAGGCAGCATGGGGGATGGACTGTCAGGCTGACGGCACTCTACCGCCATCGCTGCAGTGAGAGAAAATAAAGGAAGAGGAGGACTGAGGGAGGAGAGCAAAGACAGGAGGAAGGCAGGCAGAGGAAGCAAACCACCTTAAGAGTGACGCAGAAAGCTTCAACAATCAGTTTTCTAATAAAGATATTTTTAAACACATTTGTATAAGTGGATTTGAGATTTTGTGATCTTATGATCTTTAAACAAAATCATTTTATATTCTTAAAGTGGCTTTAACTAACTGACTCAATATTCTAATCAGAACTAATTGTACAAAATTATATCAACTGTTTGAAATCTTTTATAACATAATGGCTTTTTTTTTTATTAAGTGGGTAATGCGAAGTAGGTATCAGTAGTCAGTACCTTACCAGCTACAAGCTGATTTTTTTTAAGTTTAAATAAATGTGTAAAGTCTCTAAAACAGCGGTAATACCTATTTGCAGTTTATTTGAACCCGAGTCATGACAAAGTGAGACGGATGTGAAAAAAACTCCTATAAAAATAGCTAAATCATTTTTGTGATTTATATCGCAGAATGCTACAAGTTATGTCGCATTCTGACTATTTTAAATTATCTATGGATATCTACTTCACATAAATTCAGCTCTAACTGTATCTGTAAAAAAATCTCTATGAAGTCACTTTGTGTGTGAATGGACTGCATATTCATTGAGCAATTTTTTTTAAAGTTTTTTTTTTATTCAAAATATTTAGCATAGAATGGGCAAGGCCTAGAGAATGCAACTGCACCTCTCATTCAGATGCAAATTATAACATTTTGGTTAGACTAAATGTTATGATATTTTCTGAAGTGAAGATATGATGGATGAACATATAAAACCTTCATTTGTGGAGCATTCATATCATCCTGGCATAGAGAAATATCGGACTAGTCAGCTGGAATGCCTGCAATCAATTCCTGTGTTAGAAACAACTGTATAGATGTCATATAAAGTTTGATTTATTGGGCAAAAGCCCAATATTGTGTTTAAATTTGGTTTCTGAAGTCTCATGACTGTCTGAACTTATTTCACTTATAAGATGTTTGTATTTCAATTATACTGCTGAGTAATAAAGGTTCCCTGCTTTGTCACATTGACCATGCCAGAGCTGACATCTGGAGCTGTAAGGATTAGATAAACAGAAGTCAAATCTCAGAGCAGCCTGTTGAGAAACTAGTCCTCACAGAAAGTCTTGTAAATATTTTTGCTCTTCTGTCCTTGACATGAATTGAACTCTGTAAGCCAGATCTGACACTCTGAAGAGCTTCTCTAACATGTTTGTGCTCACTTGTCCTTTAACAGTGCTTTTTTCCACAACAACTATTGACATTGAAAAGGAGCAGTAAATTCACAACCATGGTGTGAATTCTCACCATTCATCTTCAATCAATAGGGAGGCAACTTGTCCTTTTAAATGTTGTATTTTCTGTTTTGTTTAAAGATAACCAAAGCAAAACCAAGCAATAGATGTACTGACACATGATTCAAGGTGTCAGGAGCCTCACATTGGCATTTTATCTGTCCACACATTACCTTCATGCACTGACATCTCACAAACAAACCCAAATTGCAGGAGATTGCAAAATTACAAACACCATCTGTCATTTTGCCAGTCATCGTCCCATTTACACACCTGGGAAAAATGTTGAGAATGTTGGAAATTTAAGTTCACAGTTACATGTTGGCTTTTATTACGGTTTCGTAAATGTTGCTATTCTTGTTGCATGTAAAAACTAGTCACACTGAGGTATATACTTACTACTGCAATAGTCACTGTAACTGAATAGTGGAAAAGTGCTAAATGCCAAAGAAGATACGATGCAGGAAGGAAACACACATCACCAAAATATGACCAAAGTTGCAGTTATATATTCAGAATACACAGTACAGTTGTTTAATTTCACTATTAGACAGTGTATGGTGTTGCACTAACAAAAATCATTAATTCTTATATAATAAATACAAAATATAAATCAAAGATGTGAGAAAGATAGAAAGTAACAGCATCAAAAACCAAAAATCCCTTTACTTATATATCAGCTTTCTTCTTAAAACAGCTGTAACTAAAACATGAACTTATTGACTGACTGAGTCAAATTTGTATCATTGCAGTTAATATGCAGTATATTTTGAACAGACCATCAAGGCAATGAGAAAGAAAAACAAGAAGACGCAGGAAGTTTTGGGAGGAGATTCAGTTAATTGCATGGGAGTAACTTGGCTTTATGTGTTATTTATGCTGGCTGATGCTCTGTTGATTAAGCTCCCCTGTGAGCAGAGCCGGTTGTGAGCAAAAACATATTTGAAGGTGGGGTTTCTTGCTGTTTGAAGAGGGGTCTCATGAAAATATTTTATAAGGCTCAGTTTTCCAAAACAATGTTCTGATATCTGCCTGGAACCCTGACTGGTCTCAACTCTTGATAGACTTTCTTTGTGTGTTGTCTCTGATCTTTTTAGCATAGCAACATGTACTCCCATAAGACCTGAATGGTTGAGCAGCCAACATTTCAAAAAGGACAGATAATTTTCATGTGAACAACTTGCAAAATTTAACTATGGACTGACTTTGCTATGTTCTTTAGTTGAAATAAAACTTTTTTTAACCAACTAAATGTTTTTACCCAATGAACTTGTTGTGAAAAAAGACTGTAGTGGCTGATGCAGATCCTGCTTTTCCTGTGTAATGTGACCTTGTATAGACTGCTAAGTTATTCCCTTTAGACAGGCACAGAAAGTGGCTGAAACAGATTTACAATGTTCAAAAGAACTGCTTCTTTTAAGAGTTTTGTCTTCATACGATTAACTTGTGCCGCACTGAAATAAGTTACACCAGCAAAATGATCAGCAAGTCACATGAAAACAAAGCCTAAACATGCTGATAAAGTAGAGAAACAAAAGATAAAGCTATGCCTTTTTTTAGATAGAGCACTGTCAGAGCATTATTATAACTGTTTGAGAATGAGCTACAGCAAAAACACCTGTTGTCAGAAAACACAGACTCCAGATCCCGAAACGTTGTTGCTAAGTGAGTTAAACACTAAGGAATTTATCAACGAAGCTTCAGACTGTTACTCTTAAAGAATTGGATGAGTTTGAGGAATGAAAGACATAAATACAGATTATATATAAATCATGAGAACAGGCAGAAGAGGAGAGAGCCTGACAAATGACATAACGCAGGCACCTGAGTGATCAGTACCCAGTCATCCCAATCGTACTTTTTCATGAAATATTTGTAAAAATGAAATTGTAGAGCATGCATATATTTTATCAGTATTTACATCGTCTTCAGCACAGATGTTTAGAGCTTTTTGGATGATTTTTTAAACTGTGGGCAGCACCTGCTCTTTTGTCTTTAACTTTTAGATACAACAAGGTTTAGGTATAAAGGCACATACAAAGTACACAGAAACCAAAACTAGTATAAAATGTATGAATAAAAATACAAGATTTTTCAGATTTATACATTTTTGCATTAGCATACACATTTGCATTGATGGAGGTAGATAGCAAAGATTCAGAGGTATAAAAATGTAGGCTTCGCAGCAGTTTTGATGTACAGCTATGTGGCTTTTAAATTTGAAGAGAAGACATGCAAAAATTTCAATGTGATTAATTACTAGGATATACAGTACAGAGGATGAAATGACAAGTGGCAGGATGCAGCTGTTTTCCATGAGTTGTCTATCCAGGAATCAGGACAAAAGGGTCTGGTTTCCCTAGCAGGGCTCCCCTCAGCTGGAAGAGGCTCTCTGAGGGCAATCAGATCGGCTCAAACAAAAAGGACAGAGTAAGGAGGACACCGGCATTGCTCAGAGGATAGTTCCCACATCCAGGAACCATGACAACCAGGAGTAGATGCTGCAGTCCAGAAGGTTCTGGAAAATAAATAAAAAAAACCAAGAGGATTTATAATTACTGTATAACAAATACAGAATGAATTTATTTTACTGTATCTACCTTATGTAAAAAATAATTTAAAAAAATTAATTTCTCAACAAAGTAAGAGTTTTGACTGCAGCAAACGTATTAAATTCCAGCTGTTGTTTTTTTTTACCTAATGCCCTCCATGCCATCTCCTGCGCAGCGATCAGAGTTTGACATGGCATCACTTTGACACTCTGCGCAGACCAGCCGCTCTCGCACCAGCTGAGCACTCCACAGCTTGAGCTTGCATGCAGCACTGGCCTGCTTCACCCTGAGGTACACACAGTAACTGCAGGAGGACAGCACAAAAAGGGAGTGAAAGGAAAAATGATTCGGAAAACCTGACTTTATACAGGATTCAAAAGCACAAAGACATAAATATTGATAATTTGGAAACCTGTACATGTTTCTCTGAGAGAACGAAGGAGGTTTTTTTTTGCTCAGCTCTGCAGCAAAGAGTCACTCATCCAACTTGTTGTTCTTTGCTTTAATGTCAGTTGAGCTTCTCCAACAAAAAAGACAAATGGGAAAAATAACCAGATGGAGATGCTGGGACACATCTATGCTTTAAGAAATTGTAAAAAGGTTTTTCTTCTCCAAAACAATTCAGTTTAATGTACCCAGACTAAATATAAATGCATCAACAATAGATTTGTTCCTTTTGAAGGTGATCCAGCAGTGTCATGGTCACCTGCTCAATCCTAATGTCAACACAGCTCAGTCTGCAGACTGGAAACAATTAAAGACTTTTTTCTCCTCTAATAGCTGTGCTCTCTGAATACTCTTTGAACTCCACACTACTATTTATATTGTCTGTAACTTGCGCAGCTTTGACTAAACACAAATGTCAGTGGGAGGATTCTTCAATGAAAACATTAGATTTTAGCTTCTCTATTCCCCAGATTTCACAGTGACATTTCAGCAGGCACTGCTTTCATTTTCTTTCTTGAAAATAAGGAACCCCAACCCTAACCAAGAAGAAATAGAGTGCCTTGTAAAACTTTAAAAAATTATTAATATTTTTGGTCATATTAAATATAAAAATTATATTAGAAACACAAGCACATTACTGCTAAGTGGAAGAAAAATTATATGTTGTTATTGTTCTAATTTTCTATTTTACAAATAAAAATCTAACTAAATGTGTTGCATTTGCATTAAAGTGAGAGAAAGGGCAAGGAGAGAAATAATCAGCCATCAAAAGACCAAATGTAACTCTGGAAGTGCTGCAAACATCCACAGTTCAAGTCTCTTTAAGGAACTATTTGTGCTTTCCACAAAAATGTCCTTTGTTGTAAGATAGCTACCCAAAGTCCTTTGCAAAAATCTAAGCAAAAAACAAAACAAGGGTGAATGCTCTGATGCAAACAAAATAATTTTTTGGCCCACAATATTTAATAGATTAGAAAATCATTGAAAAGTTTTATTCAGTAACTTAATGCACATTGAGTAAATAATTTGCATGCAGCAAAGCCTTTATTTCTGCAAATCATCCTTCCATAGATAAAAAAAACTCAACAATTAGTTTCTTTAAGAATAAAATATTCTTAAAGAAATATTCAGACAAATAAAAAAAATTATATAGAAATGAGGGCTTATCCAATTCAGAATGAGTTGCAAGACATGAAAACATATCTTCACATATGCTCTTCAGACAGCCTGCCACACTTTTCAGATTTTTTCTTTACAAAGTATTTTGAAAACCATGAATTAACTTTCTTTTGTTTTAATATTATGGGCTATGTTGTGTTGCTTTATGACACAAATCCCAAATCCATTGCGTTATGTGATTGTAATCTTACAAATACAGTATTAAAACATGTATGATGTACTGTATGTATATATGTTTACAAGTTGAAGGTTTTCCATTAGACTCTAAAAGTAGATTATCTGTTAGATGTACTAAAATGCACAATATTGTATCTTCTCTCTAATTTAAGTAAAAACTTGCTTCAATAACTAATTTCAGTCGCTGTAAACCTGCTAATACCACAATAGCACACATGTTCATGCTATGTCTCACACTCCAAAATCTCAGACAGAGTTTTAAGAAATCTGAGGGCGTGCAGATTAATTTCATGTCTCTTGGGTCAATTTCCATGACAACAGCGGTAATACACCAGATGTCTGTTTGAAGTCATATGTACTCAGCTTCATTTATGAGGACTCAGAGTTCCCTGGTGCTTTCCGTTTCAGCCAAAACAAAGAGATCTCATGTCCATTTTAATCAGGCTTAATGGTTCTGAGTAGACAGGAAACAAGTCACGATTTTGTTCTCTTGTTTTTTAGCAGTTCAAATAACACTAAAATCAGCTTTGATAAAAAATGACACAGATGCAGTGAGGGGTTTTCCATTGATATGGATTAAAGTAACTTTATCAGTAGAGGTCAGCCCATGATACATATTCAGTCCTGCCAGTTACACAGCCAAAGCACAAGGAAACATTGGCCTTGGTCTGTGTTCTCTAATCTTCATGCAAAACTGATTTTAGAGTGACCTTTGAACTGACGTCAAAACTGATATGAACCAAGACAAAAATGCTGCAGCTTTGAAGAATCGTTTTCCATAACAGAATGAGCTAGAGGTAAAAGTTCACTTGAAAAATGCAGGGCATTTTCCACCAGGTTTTGGAAATCAGAATAAAAATTCAGTCTAAATCCATCCATCCAGTGTCTATATCCACTTGCAGCATTGCAAGAGAGTCCCTATCTTCGGTGAAAGGCGGAGCACATTGTGTAGTGCTAGCCAATCCATCACAGGAAAACACAGAGGCACAAAGGACACACAAGCATGCATCCATACACTCACACCTAAAGGCTCTTTTAACCCCTTAAATGCCCCCATAACCTTTACATGCTCAATGTACTAATGGCAGAGAAACAAACTATTTATCCTTCGTTATCGGTGGCCATGCTAACTAGTCTGGGTGTTCATGACAGCCTCTGCTATCAGGAAGAAGCAGTACTGTAGCAGAGAGCAAGAAGGGGAGTGTAGCTGTGAGAAGCACATATACAAGCCTGATTGACAGAGCTAAGACCCGCCTCCTGGTTCTGATCGGTTGTTAGTTAGTGCTGCAAGAACTGGGAGAAGGCAGAGGAGTTACATTTTTTCACAGATCATCTGTCTCAAATTGTACTGTCATGACATAGTGACAGTTTCAACACATATGTTAAGAAAATTTGTTACATACTGCAGCTTTAAGAGGTTAAACAACAATTAACATAACAAACATGATTTAGGACCCTGGGAAGCCGAAGTACCCGGAGCAGAAATCAAACATGTACAGGGAAAACCTGCAGAACTCTTTAAAATTTAAGAAACAAAGAAAGATTATTTTATTTAAATGGAAAAATACAACGAGGTTGTGATATCTGAAAGTTTAGTCTGTGACTCCTTAAAAAGTCATTACGGCTTTTATTGTAAGTGCATGCACTCATTAGTGAGGTTGGTTGTTTATGATGCTAGAGGCATGACACACCCAGCTGTAAACTGTTATGTAGATCTATCTAAACATATTCTGAGCCTGCAGAAGGGGATATTTGTGATTTCCAAAAAGAATTTGAAGTGATTTTTGTCATCTAAAATAAGTCAAGATATTTAAGCAAACCTCCAGGGACAGATGTCACATTTTTGTGTGGTTTAATTTTTCTATAAGGAGAAGCTAAAAAACCTTTCAGCTTCACCAATTGTTTGTTGCTGTTGTTTGTAATAACATAGAAAACATACAGTATTTATTGTAGTGTGGTGTGGCATTACCTGTCCTTCTCCTCCTTCATCAGCATGTGAGGTCTCCTCCAAGGGTCCTTGAAGTTCCTCTTGAAAAAATCAGGCAGGATTTTTGCCACCTCTAAAGTTTAGTGGTGGAGATACAAACAAAAAAGAAATCAAAGTTCAAATACATCCCTATCAACAGTTTTGGCAGCATAAGAAAAGGTAGATAAAAATCCTAACCTTTTAGCAATTTCTTATTTTGTGAAACTCAACATATATCTATATATACAGTACATCATAGGTATCAAACTCCAGTCCTGGAGGGCCACTGCCCTGCAACTTTTAGATGTGCCTCTCCTGCACCACAACTCAATAGAACAATTAGGTCATTAGCAAGGCTCTGGAGAACTGATCGACACAAGGAGGAGGTAATTAAGCCATTTCATCACAGTGTTTTGTACCTGTGGCAGTGGCCCTTGAGGACTGGAGTTTGACACCCCTGATATACATTATATAGACAGCATGTTCTCATTTCTTTCATGTTTGAAAAATGGCCAAGGGAAAGCAGTATATGTGATATGTCATATTTACACATCTCCTTGCTGGTGTACCGTGTTAGATTATACTCCAGCAATAAAAGTTTAATTTTTTTTTCTACTTTGACTTTTTGTATGTCTTTACCAGCTGCATACTGTATCTCAATCTGCTGCTTGGCTAATTGCTCAAACTGTTTAGATGAGTCAGAGTGACACAGACCAGTGTTTTACTCTGTTTTCTGAAGAAATGTTCTGCTTGCATCAGAATTATCAGTGTCCTGGTATCTTACAGTCTGGAAAACCTCTTAATAATGAAGTCTGTAACTGAGGTGATGAAATATTCCAGCTGGATGTTGGATGTCACAACAGATGTTTGGAAATGTGTTGTTTACAGTGCAACTCCTAACAAGACCTCTTTTGAAAAAAACTGAAACCAAATTAATATGTAACAGAGTTCAGACAAGAAGCTCTCACATGCACAATGTAGATCAGAAGCAGTCACACAGAGGTTGTACCTTTGGCATTGTCACATATGACGTTGTTTCCGTAACACCCTCGTCTCTGTCTGAGATCTGGGCAAGGGGTTCCTCCATTTCTCGGGGGAATGGTCACTTGGCGACTCCTCTCCTTGCTGCCAACTCCACAAGGAGATGAGCATGACGACCAGGGACCCCATGATCCAACCGCACAGTCGATGGCTGCTGAGGGGTGCAGGAAATCATAGAGATATTTCACAAAATAACTTTAGAGAGTTTCAAAAGATCCTCAGTGAGGAGAAGTTAGCTGAAGTTTGCAACAGAAGGGTTCAACATGACTTTGATAAAGTAAACAACTCTGGAGAGACTGCAGCACATACAGTATATCTGTCTGTTTATCTGTATATCTAGATAATTGTTAATGTTGTTCTTTTTGTTTGTTTAAACTTTAATGTAAAACTCCTTGGCTATCAGATAAAGAAAGCAGTTTTAAGTATTATTGACAGAAATGCTATTTTTAAGCAGTTCTGTAAATGTTATTCAAATTTACAGAGGGTAAGGTTTGTTCCCATTGTGTCATTTTACAAACACAAAATTCAATGTATTTTCTTGGAGGTTGAGGTGGAGGTTCACCTTCCAGCAGAAAGACAAAACTAAACTTACAGAACTAAACAAAACTGAGATCCTGAAAGAAGTTTTAAAATTGCTATTTGTAGACATTTTCCAGTGCAATCTGGCTAAGCCAAAGGAAAATTGACCAATATGTCAGTCTTGTTAGAAAACCAACTCAAAGAACAGGAACTGATCTAAGGGCCCTGATATAAAACATGCCACACTTTCTGGGAGTTAAAGATATTCTCCTAATCTTTGCATTCATGTCACAGTGTCTGGTTTTTAGCATTAGCTGACACACACACACACACATATATGTGTGTTTGTAGGTAGGCAGGTGGCATTGGGTAGCTGTTATTAAAAGTGATTTATGTAGGATCAGCTACATCCCAGACGCAGGAAGTCTGCAGCCCAGGTCATATGTGTTGTGGTGGCTTTAGATAGGGGCTAATTGGCATCCTGTCCCTTCTAGTTTTGCCCTTTAAACTCACACCCGCAAGGGCAACATAGCACGTAAACAGCAGCAGCAATTAGACTTCCTGCTCAGGAGGCTGATTTGGCCAATTACAACAAACTAAGGGGAAGTTGTATTCCTGAGATTGCTATTCTGATCAAAGCCAAAAAAACAAAAACAATAATCAAGCCTTGTTCAGTTACCAGATTTAATGGCTGTGGGCATTTAAGGGCCTTGTTTTGAGGAGGAACCACAAACATTATAAACAAGGCAATGAGAGGCAATCAGGACCTAAACAAAAACATCAAAATCTGAACAAACACATTTACACCAGAATATTATTTTCATTCCCTTCACTTCCACTTCCATGACATGAGAACACGAGAACAGAACAGGTGCACATAGCATGATACTCTGAGAACCTTGATAAAATGACAGAGAAGGAGTGGATAAATATACCATAACTGAATCTAATCTCCCCCGCCACATAAAGGGTTCCACTCTTTCTTTATAAAACTCATCCAACCATCAGTACAATACTGCGATTGAATAATTGTGTGTGTGCGCGTGTGTGTGTGTGTGTGGGAGGAAAAAGGGGCTTTTAAGGTGCCGCCTGTTTGGCTCACTCCCAAGCTAAATTTTGAGAGGAGAGAGGGCGGCGCGGTGACACGGCGGATCCACAAAGCCACTGTGGAATCTGTGAATTCCTGAACATTAGTGCTTCCAACCTGACACTTTACTTTCCCACAAAACAATGTGCAAACAGCATCTTGCAAAAGTATTAACATGCTTAAACTTTTTTTATTATTATTTTTTTCAGTTGCAATCACAAAAAAAATATGTTATTTTAACTACATGTAACAAACCCAGGAAAAGTGGAGCACAATTTGTACATTAAAAGCAAATAATCCATCCATCCATCCATGCATTCATTGTCTACACCTGGTTATCCATGCAGAGACATGTGGGGCTGGTGCCTAGCTATAGCAGTCAATGGATGGAGGAAGTATACACCATGTACAGGTCACCAGTCCATCACAGGACAATACCCAGAGCCTTCTTGCTGCAAGGCAGCAGTGCTAATAAATGTGGCATGGACACTGTAATACATTTTAAGTTCTTTAATTTATGCATTAAATTAGCATAAGCATTAAATTAGCTCTTGCTAATTTAATTCTCGCTGTTCAGGAATTATCCTGAACAATGAGGACAATTCACAACTCTTATTGTCCTTAGACATTAATGTTGTCAGAGGACAGTTAGAAATTAGAAAACTTGTAAACTTTCATTCTATGTAAAGAATCTACACTGAGTTTTTTCATTGTTATAAGTTAGAGTATCGTAAAAATGTCTTGTTCCACAAGCAGATTATTTCACTTATAGCTAATACTTTTTCATCAATATTAAGAAATTATTGGCTGAAAACAAGCTCATACTGAAATGTTACTTATAAGTAAGTGGAGTCTTATTTCAAGTGTACTAAGATATTTGTGTTTTTGTAGTATATTAAAACAAGTGGTTTCTTGCATAAGATCCCAATAAGATACATTTAAGTCTGCTTTTGTAATGTGATATGAATAGTTTTGAAACACATCATTTACATACAAATAAACATAAACCTCCACACAAATGATTGGGGAATTTCCACTTTTTTTCATCTTCATATAAAACACACACAGAAACGTTCTCTCGAGAAGAATTTAAAAGATAAACGGGTGAAAAGCATAATAACTTCCTACTTATGCCTTCTGCGCCTGTTCTTATCCTAACATGCCTTTCCTTCCCCTTGCACAGAGCAGTTTTAATGTTATTTTTGTCCTTTTTTTAGCAGCACAAACACAAACAAGCAGGACACTTGAGGTTTTTCCACAGTGAAATCAGTTCTGTTTAATGGGTCATCAACACACTCATGCAAACAGGAATAAGGTTTTGTCTGGAAGCATAAACCTGTTGGCCCCGAGCCACCAGAGGTCAGGAGGAAATTACCAAACTGTGGTGGGCCCCCACTCTGCTTCTGGTGCCACCCACACGCTAACCCTGACAGTCTGGATCACACAGTCACCATTGTGCCCTATTTGCATTGTGGAGGAGAAAGTCCCATTTGGACAGCCTCTCACCAACTCTGACCTCTGACCCCAATGCAGGAAACAAATGGTGTTTGTTGCTCTATTTACTTTGGCAAATTCAGCTTTCCTCTTTAATATGAGTTTTATGCTAGAATCATTTTTTGAGCATTATTAAATATTTTGAGAGAAATTAGATCCTAATATTAAAACCAGTGAAAGAAAAACATCCTTGCTGCATCAAATATGTTCTAATCATTTATTTTCTTCAATTTATATAGGGAAAATTTCTTTTCACTGCAAAAACGTACAATCTTACCAGGTATTTTTGGTCTAGTTTCTAACGCAAACATCTTAGTACACTTGAAATAAGACAAACTAACATACAAGTAACTTTTCAGAAAGACATAGAGACATGTTTTAATTAAATAATTTCTTAATATTGACTTTTTAAAAAGTCCTTGTTCCATTGGCAGATAAATTAACTTATAACATGGGGAAAATATAAGTTAAATAATCTGTCAAAGGAACAAAGTTTTTTTTTTCATCAATAAGCTTGAGTAAATAAGCTTGACTTATTTACTTAAAAGGAATTTAATTAATTTTTAATATTTTTTATTTGTTTTATTTTTTTGCCAACTCCAGGCCTAACGCACAATTACAGCACATTTTTTGTTTGTACAGAATGTCGCAGAGAAAGAGAAAACCCCCCCCCCAAAAAACCAGATCGGAAAACAAAGTTACTACTGCTAAAGAAAAAGCGTATTGACTACAATACACTTTTTAAGCTTGACTTATTTACTTAAGAAAAGCTCCTATAACGTCCTAAAAAGTTACTTGTAAGTCAGTTTTGTCTTATTTCATGTGTTATAAGATATTCGCACTAGAAACTAGACCAAAAATACTTGGTAAGATTTTGTGGTCTTGTTTTGTTTTGTTTACTGTTTATGATAAGTTAGTATTATGTAATGGCTTTAAAATGAAAGTAAGCGATCCCTTTTTATTTATTTTGTAATATTTCAGCACAAAACTAAAAGTGTTGGGGAGTTCCCATTGTTAAAGAGGCCAAGGAGCTCACAAATTTGGCAAGATTTTAAATTTATTTGTAGAATTTGTCGCAAGTATGAATCGCCTCCATCCTTTCGCTTTTACTCTAATAAAAAGCATGTTTTTAATAACATAAAAAAAAACAATTAGCTATATCTTTCTTTTGTCTTCCACGAGCCCTTGTTCTGCTCCATCTGTTGCCTTTTTTTGGTTCCTTTTTGCCTCCCTCCTCCCCCTCTGGTTTTCTGATGGGATGTCCAGCTGGTGTCTGAAAGGCCACGTTGGCTCAAAACCACCACACTGTCTCCTTCCCAATACAGTGAGTCCCACTAGGCCAAGATCTGACCACTGTTAACATTTAGGAACATCAGCAAAGGAAACACAATAAAACCACAAGTCTGGTGAAACCTTTGATGGGGATGAATTTTTCTAATAACAGCATAAACAGGAACAGCAAACAAACCAACCCCTTAACAAGGATTAATTAAAACACTTTTGTCTTAAACTCTATGCACTTTTCCCCAGACATCCATAAAACCCTAAAGAATCAGAGAAATTAGTTATTCTACGGGTATGACTGCAACACTGTCGTCATTCAAAAAAAGTATTTGTATTTAAACCCTGCTATGCTTTAACAATGAAGTACTTAATGTCACTAAAGTTGTCTCAGCTTTGAATTCATTGCTTTATGTTTGAGGCAATAACAATTGGGCAAGTTTAGAAAGTGTTGGAATTTTAAGTTTTATCATCTGACAACATACAAAATAATTTTTTAAAGCCATAATCTGACCTATATGAGAATATTCATATAAAGCGAACGTCATATTTTTAAGGATATATAAACAGCAAATATGACCTGGGAAATTGATAAGGATGAGATCATCAAGTGTTGACATGGATGTGAACCAAATGTGATTGTGATTTTGCCAAAATTTCAGATAAATTACCATGCTCTTTTGTTTTCTTTTTTTTTCCCTTCTCTGGTTTAAATTTTTTCCCACTGAACCTTTTATTTGTTTTCAGTCATGAAGCAGATGTTGGACATCAACTTTGCAATCAGGACTTTTCCAAGCACAGGAAACTAAATGAAGAGAAATGCCACAGCAGCTGTGGCATTTCATGTGGAAGGGGAATGAACAGGAAACAAGGTGAAGGAGGAGTGAAAATAAATGGAAAAAGGACGAAGAGATCTTGGCATTTCAAAAATACCCAAGTAAAAAGTAAAAGAAGCCAGATATCTGCAGCAGAGGGAGGCATGTGAGTGCATTTAAGGTGAAGAACCTGTCAGAGTGAACACAACCAGACCGCTAGAGTATAAAGGAGCCTCCTCCTCCAGATTTTTGAGGACCTGCATGATCTTTACAGTCTGTGCAGTAAAGATGAGCAATTATTTTGACTGAAAACACACTGAGAACATGAAATTTATGACAGAACTCCTTAAAGGGGCTTTTTGTGTCAAGGGCAGATTCTCATCCAATTAAAACAGAAAAGAGACAACCTAAACAAGAACTTTGAGTTTTTGCTTCTTTAATTTTTCCTTGGAAAAGTCCTTAAATTTCCAGGCAAATAAAGTTGAATTGTATTGAGTTGAGTTAGATTTGGCAGAATCAAAATCAAACCAACAATTCCTCATATTGGTAAAATTCAAACCTGTCAACTGAGCCTCCAGGTTATCAGGATCAGCAACAGGTTGAGTTGTCTTTCTATTGAAGAAATCTCAGAACTTCAAATATCACATTATTAACAGTGGAGGTCAGAGCTTGTGTATTTTTAAGATTAATGAATAATCTTAATGTACAGAAAAAATAAATTAACCCAAAATATCATGAGAGCATGTCGACCTCCAGCCAAATCTGTAACGCAGGAGCTTGATATTGAGGAAAAACAAAACTCAATTCAGTTTAAAATTACTTTTAAAACTAATTTAGAGGCTTTTCCCCCTCCATAATAGTTTAGCAAGTATTACAATATATACAACAACTACCAAGCTGAACATGTTTCATTGTGTTTGACATTTTGTGTGATCCTTTGCTCTATTTTTAGACTTTGTGGTTTGTCTTTGAAAATTATTTGATTGATTTGGTTTGACTGGTTTTGTTTCATGTTCTGTGTTCCTTTTTATGTTCTGTCTGTGCTCAGTTATGATTTTAGTTGATCTTGCCTGCTGGTCTGGTTAGACACTTGCTCTGGTTTCTGATTACCCTAAAAGTTTGAAATTATATCTCTTTCAGGATGCATGAAGGCTGGTTGCCAGTTGTTTCTTGCGTTTTGTGGTCCTTTAAACACTGTTTCTGCTGTGATGCTTTGAATTTTCTTTTAAAAATGTGCATTTTCTGTGATCTGTCTCAACCTTGAACATCTTCCACTACACAATTTCTCCTTTCCATTACTGTATATTTTCTTTCATACAATTACAACACAAACAGATCCCCTTATAAAAGTATTTTTCCATGCCGTACAATAAGAAAAGTGAAATGCAGCTCTGGAAAACATTAAGAGCCCACTGCACTGAATCCCATTGAAAACCTCATGGTTATTCTACCAAATATTGATTTCTGAACTCTTCCAGAGTTAAAACATTAGTATTATTGTTTCTAAATCAATATGAACTTGTTTTCTTTGCTTTATTTGAGGTCTGAAAGCACTGCATCTTTTTTGTTATTTTGACAATTTCTCATTTTCTGTTAATAAATACAAAATTCTTGCTTGAAATTTCAGAGACATATTGTCAGTAGTTCATAGAGTAAAAGAAAAAAATTCATTTTACTTACCATATACATATAAAAAGTAAAATCAGAGAAACTGATCATTTAAAGTAGTCTCTTATTTTTTTTTCCAGAGTTGTATTTGTTGCTTCCTGCCATCAGTAGAAAGAATTAATATTTTCAGATTTAAATAAATGTGTACCTTATTTTAAATATCCTGTTTACATACTAGAACTATCCAGGATGTCCTTCACAAGCATGCTGCGGGGACGCAGCATGCTTCCCCGAAAGATTTCATTTCAACACCCTCCCTGGAAAAAAAAATGCTACCGCTTTGAAAACCGTTAAGTGTTTGTGTTGTAGTCATGATAAGCAGTGTTTTAGTCTTCTGATGTCACCCACTCTACAGTCTTTGAACTGCTGCAGCGGACCCAGGTTAATTACAGACTTTGTGTTCACCTGCTGCTGGATCAGAATCAGATCAGGTGTCTCGTATCAGGACACCAGAGCGCTTTGATGAAACCGATCCATGCATCCACGTTTCTAAGCATCAGAGGACGCTCACTGAGGCGCATCTGCTCTAATGGTCATTGTAATTTAGAAATACAGGAAAATTGTACCTTGTGGAAACCACATTCAGTCTGCGAAGACAAACCGCTCCTGCATCTCACCAGACATAGCTGTCAGAGATCATCAGAGGAAAAAAAACACTGTGAAACATGTGATCCATCTGCTGCACGTGGGAGTTTTGACCTCTGAGGAAGCAAACCTTCTAGACAGACTGGTAATGTCAACACTGACCTGAAGTGCTTCACTGAGCTTACTCCTGTAATTTTTATGTTTGGAAAATACATGGGACTAATTAAGAGATGCCTGAAACCCCCTCAGCTGGCTTCCTCATTTACTGACATGCCGGGAGTGTAAAGTTTTGTTTACAGTTATTTAAAGGGGCAGTGTTATTATTTTTGTCAAGTCACAAGTATATTGTGAACATTTGACTCATAAAATTGAAATAAAACACATTTATCTGTTCTTGTGATGTAGAAGAGTTTGATAAAGCTCAAAGAGTGAGGATATATTCAAAAGGCATTCCTGAATATTATCTTTAAGACAAAAATCTTTCTCACTAAAGAACGTTTATTGAGACAGATCACTTTAGTAAATTAAAAGAGGAAACCTTAGATGAGACATAATTGTAATCTCTTAAAGGGGTTTTGATGAGTGATCTTTTGGCTTACTGAAGGTTACTGGCTCAAGTCAAAATAAGACAGTTTACACCACAGCAAATAGACTGAACTCTACCAGTAATTGTGCTTTAATAAGAGGTTCTCTGCAGCACTTTATGAGCTCCTGTGACCCTGCAGGTGCTCGTTTTGTGCACTTAAGTCAGTTTTCACATTCACTCCATATGGGTCATTTTAAGACACAACAAAGTTACAACTCTCTGTCTCCTGATTGTCACACTGCAGACTAAACTCCACTGCAATCCTCACCATCTTTGGCAGTCTCTTTCTAAGACATCCATTCCTTCATCTGTCCATATATAGCAGCAGTCGAGATGATTGGGTGGAAAGAAGTGAGCCAACCATTTGTTTAACTTGTGTCTTTCTTATGATCATTCGCCCCACTTTGCACATGTAGCTGTGTAATTTCAAGCTGTAATGAGAAGGCTAAGGGTCAAAACTGCTAACCTGAAGGCAACTTCCTTTTAAAACACACACAGCAAAGACTAAATTTACCTCTCAAACTTTCAGCACAAGAGATTATTGCTGGTCTTTCAGCTACAACAGACAGCCATGATGGAGACACTAGAGGCAGTTATGTGTAGTATGTCTCGCAGTCTTACTGTCACCTCACTGACAGCTACCTTTGTCCATATGGGGAATTAGAGGGCCTATGAGAACAAGCCTGTGGTAGTTTTTAATGTAGAGCACAAAAGAAAAACATGTTTTCTTACAGGTACAAGATATTGATTAGCCAAACTTCAACTGAATTATTCTATACAGATAAGGTCATGTAATCTATATCTAATAAATTCAAATATGCATTCTGAAGAGGCTCAGATTTTGAAAATTGATAACTTTTAAGCATGTATTGATTATATGCTCCATTATGACTACATTTCTGTATTATGTTTCTGATGCAAAATTCTCATTAACTGTAAGTAGAAAAGCGTTATAATTAACAGGAATAAAAGCTTTCAAACATCTGTCTGTGTGTAATGTATCTATTTAACGTGTTTCACTTAGTAATAAAGTTCCTGAAATAAACTGACTTTTTAATAATATTATACATCTGTTTTTGCATATGGCCATACATAGCTAGTTCTGTATTTACTGATTTCCATTTGTAAAACATCAATCATTCTTTTTTAGTTCCTATTGTTAGAGATAAATCACATGAGAAGTTACAGGAGTGGGGGGCATAAGGTAAGTACTCGCCCAGGACTTATTAATACTAAAACCGCCACTGAAAGAAACAATTAAAAAGTTTTGAAGAGCGTTGCATGTTTTCTTATTTCCGGGAGCCATTTGGGGGGAAATGAAAAACTCACCTGATATTTGACACACGTGTTGGTAGTCTTCGCAGCAGTCTCTGGTTTTTTGACAGTAGCTGTCGCAGTAGCACACCGTTTTTCTCCTCGTGTACTCAAAACATTTGTTGTCTCGGCTGGGGCAGCAGTTCTGGTTCCCCCTCTCCCTGCAGCCGGCTTCAGTAACCGGGACGAACTCACTGCAGAAAAACGCCAAGTATCCACAAACTACGATCCCCATTCGCACCGCGCTCCATCCGTGCGCTCCCATGACAGATGCTGTTCCAAGACCACCTGCTCTGCACTTGCACTCAAAAAAGTTTTACTCTGACAGATGTTTCACTTATGATGTTAGCTTTCGAATACAAACAAAGTAAAACACAGTCCACCAACATGCAATCAAGTGTTGCGTAAAGCTGGATCTCTGTGCGTAAAAACCTCTCCTGTTTGTCTGACGGACACCGCCCCTTTAGACTCAAAACTAGGTGAAGAACGATGCCAGTCTATCGTCAGGGTCCCTTCCCTCTTACTCGCTCAGTTGCATTTTATTAGGACGGATTGACAGGGTCCCCCCAATACTGAAATAATGACTTCACTTTAAAAAAATAAATAAATGCTTAAGCTCAAACCGAGGAATAATCGTTGTACTGCGCAGATCAATATTAGATTCAAATTATAAAAATTCAGCACCACGGACAGAGGAATAAATACTTTGATAAGAAATAATCCAGTAAACAAAAAAATACAAAGAGAAAGCGTGAAGTCACAATCTCCTGCGACTAAATCATTTCTTCTCCTTCCGCGGAAATGACAGCAAGTACCCTCTGAAAGAAAGGCTGAGGGAACAATGACGTTAGTTATGCTCCACTGCTTTTCAGTGAAAGAAGGTCAGAACACGAGTTATAGATCACAGTGAAGCATTTCTTAGGAAAACCTTGACATTATGCTTCTCATTGAATTTTAAAAACAAACATCTGGTTAAAAATAATATCTGGATTATATGCATCAATATAGATGTAACGCTTTCTTGTATATATATTTTTTCTCAGGCTGTAAACAGGAAAGTAGTGAGGATGATTTAAAAATAACTCCATTAATTAAATTCTATTCTTTTTAAGTTATGTTTATTTTTTATTTTATTTTATTTATTTGTTTGTTTTGCCTATTTTTACCTGCCAGCAGGTATTGGATTTTTTTAATTTCTTTTAGTGCAGATAATAAATGAGTTTGTGGGGGAGGGATTGTGGTAATTTGGCAGTGCAGCCTCCAGGATCTTAAACGAGATAAGGAAGAGAGAGAGTGATGATGATGATAAAATTAAGCGAGATTTCTTCATATGAAGACTGCGAAAGAGTGCATTACCAGCGAGGTATGATTGTGTGTGCAGTTGTGTTTGGGAATTCAGAGGTGTGCTTGAGCTACAGCGCCCTCTAGTGTGTTGGATTAAATTTGCAGTTTGAACTTTATTTCTACCTGCACTCACTTAGACTTTCGATATATACCAGTTAATTATATCCTTTTCTTAAGGCCAGTAAGCCAGGATATATCTTCTGTGCTCTTGTGATAAAAAAAAAAATCATACACTACCAATTTGAAAGATTACAAGAAACTGCAAATATTTGGAAGAAAACTAAAAAGGAAAAAAGAAACACTAAATTAATATTCACATTAGTGTGTGACAATGAGATTAAAATGTCAAGCAGCAGAATTTGAAAAACTGTTTTATAAAAGTTGAAAAATCAACCTTCATTGCACACACTAATAATGGGATGACAATACATTTGTAATGGACTGTGATGCCTGAAAGTTCAAACTTTAAGTTGCACCTTTAAGTTTTTTTCTTATGTTCTAAATTTGTCCGTACTGAATAATCTCTTTTATTAATTCTGTCTGTATATTTTGTCTTACATCTGAATGTCTGAACTAAGGGACAACAAATATTATTTTTGTTTTTCCTAATTTTCTCTGAGAAATTGCTAGGTTTCTCCTCAGATTTTAGTCAAACAATGTGTAAAGTGTGTGTAAGACAAGCACAGATGAACAGTACATTCACTCCAGAAATGTCTGTCCAAACTGGAATGAATAGCATCCTCTTTTGGTATTCCCTCACACTCTTATCTTTTATCAAAATCTGCAGAAACCAAAAGCACAAGACAACACACAAGCTGCTGAAGGAAGATTAAAAACACAAATCTTCATACAATGCAGGATTTAAGTACAGACATTAAGTACTGACAAAAAAAGGGGGCAGCATTTATTGCACAAATATCATTTTAGTCACCCTCACAGCCTAAACACACCTACACATACAGTACAACTTCTGGTACACACCGATATAGTCTCAGAATCACGTTATTTTAGACAACATTTGGCTACACAGAATACAACTGCTTTGTCAGGAAAAGCAGGAAAATAAAGATTACTTTCATAAATAATGAAACTAGGCTTTAATTTTACTACAATCATTACAGTTACACCAGTTAGGACTGTTTGCACATCACAAGTAAAACGAACCACAGACACCTCAGCTTTAAGACCAAGTTAAACATGAAATCACTGACAAATACCTCAGACAAAACTTTCACCATCGAACACATCAGCATTAAGGCACATGAGTGAGAACCTGAATGAACATCTGCTTTAAACGTGAACTGCTCAGGATTTAAATAAATCACACTTTTCCTCAAAGCAAACAAAACGATCTCTTCTTATGATTCTTCTGCTTAGTTTTACAAAAGTCTAAGAAATGTAAAAAGGTGAGACTATAAGTGGAAGTTTCTAAGGAAGATGGCTAGTTTTCCTTAAATTCTAAGAGTTCCTTTGGATTTATCTTGTGACACTGATGTGAGGAGCTTATTTTATATTTACTTGTCAAATTGTTTGCATTTTATATGTTTCTAATGTCTATTTTTGTTATTTCTGTTTACTTGTCTTGTCTTTTATGACTTGAAAGAGGTCTTGATCTAAATGGGTTTTAATCTGGTTAAATAAATGTTTAATTTAAAAGAAATTAATATAGTTAATATCCGTCTGAAACAGTAACAAAATAACTCAACATCAACTATTATTGGCACCCTCAGTAAAAATGTTGACAAAAAGCCTAAAAGAAACGGAAAAGTTTTCACCCAGCACTCTCTGTCACAGTTTTTTTTTTTTTTAATCTAGTAATAAATTATTTAAAAAGTAATAATTATGGCTTGATTCTTAATCTTACTGCCTAATCTAATGTTCTATTTTTTTTTTCCAATTTTCAAAAAATGGGTCTCTATGTCACATTACATTTACACCCCAGGGAAATATAAATAATAATTTCTGACTAGAAAGTTTTATTAATCAAATTTTAAAAGTAAAACATAAATCAAATAAACACTTTGCAAGAGTATAAGGGTTGCATTATTTAAAAAAATGTAATATGAGATTATACATTCATATATTCTGAGACAAAAGATAAATAATTTGATGATTTTCTTCATATCTTTTCCTGTTTTGCTATAATTCGGATGGTTTAGGACGCTGTAACTACTGCAGGCTCCAGTATTACAATTATTTTAAAAAATGACTGGATTGGGGTAATTCAGGTAATTCACAGTGAAACCCAACAGGTGAAATAATCTCATAAACATCTTTACAGCATTTGATAATAGAAATGCATGACATACTTAACACATTTGGTACTCTTTAACAGCAAATGGTCTTGATTAAATTTAACATTCAGCTCTTTATAAATACATTCACTTTTAATATTCAAATAAAAAGATCAACTTTAATATTTCATCTGAAATTATTTGAGTAATTTTTTTTTTTTTTTTTTTACTCTGAATAAACCTTCATTTGATTTTTGGCACAGATTTAATATATAGTAAAGTACGCAGAGATACTTTTAAAAACATATTTTATGCTATACTATATAAAAATAACTGGCATACTCTAAGTGTAAAATTACATTAATTAAAGGTCTATCTGTGTGCGTGGGGGTGCGTGTGTGTGTGTGTGTGCATGTAAACTTCAACCAACCGCAGAAGAGACAAAAGCACATCAATAACACCTAAATTATTGTTGCAAACATCATTAAAATAAATTTGGACAGACAGATGATGATTGGATTATGACAAAAATGAAGCAAATGCGTTAAAAATGCTGTTAAAAATAAATCTTAATGCCAAAAACACAGCTTTTTCACAGTGATTTAACTAATTTTGTAATCTTTCTAAACTATAAAAGACTCTTTTTCTTTGCTTTGTGAGGAAGGAGTCTCGGTGTGAAGTATAAAGGCTCTGCTTCACCTCCAGCTGTTCAGATATAAGCATCCATTCTGGCTTTTCTTTACTCCGGAGCCTCTGTTTATCTATATTTTGACTTAGAGGTCAGCATATGACACAGATCTACGTGCAGCCATTCACCCCAGTCTGTTCATAGCTGGTTTTATGATACAGATGAGATCTGGCAAACCTAGATCTGTGCCAGCATTCCTGCACAACCAGCAGCTCAGTCTGTCTTCCAGACAGTATTCAGGACCTTCACAACCTCCTCATAGATGATGAACACAATGGCTACATCCAGACACACACGGCCAAGTCGGGGAACGGTCCCTTTGTAAAAGCTATGGGCAAAAAAAGGCAGAAAAAAGTAAAATTACATTTTTTATCCACTTACATTTATCTTAATCTCTATGGTTTTGTTGATGCTAATCTAGAATATTTTGAAAACACACATTTCACTTTACATCAGAAGTTAAAGTACACTTGAAATAAGACCAAATTAGCTTAAAGGTAACTTTTCAGCTCAATTTAGGACCTCGCTTTAAGTCAATAATTCCTTAATATTTATTTTAAAATTCATTGTTCCACTAACAGATTTTTTCCAATTATGACAAGAATATTTTTCTGTTATGTAGCCTATAGGTGTAAATTCAAGCTGTGAGACTCTCTTCAGCCTACCAGCATCATCAATTACCACGCCTCCGCCTCAGCCAACCAGCACCAGATTGTTGCTCCGCTCCAGCCAATCACCACGCTAGAGCTCCTTCAAAAGGCCAAACAACCACGGATCCACCTGCTTCAGCCGCGCTTTCATCCTCCTGGACATCTTCCAGACTCCCTCCAGGCTCCTTCTTCTCCAGAGTCCACTCCACCACCAGTGTCCGGGCCCGGGGGAAGACTACCCTGAGCTTCGCCCAGAACCGATCATCCAAGCTCACGGTGATTCCCAGCAGACACGTCTTCTGCCGGTGTCCGAGCGCCAAAGAACTTTGTGTCAATAAAACTTTCTAACTGCTGCTTTTTCTCTGTGTGAGTCTCTACAGATGGAAATAAGTGAAATAATCTGCCAGTGGAACTAGTACTTTTTTATTAATATTGAAGAACTATTGATATAAAACAAGCTCCTAGATTTTACTGAACAGTCACTTCTACGTTTGTTTTGCCTCATTTAAAGTGAACTAAGATATTCATACTAGAAATTAGACAAAACTTACTTGGTAATATTTTGTGTTTTTGCTGTGCATTTAATTGTAAAATAAAGCCAGTAGTGGTTTTTATGCTGTTGTAGAAGCAAAACCTGGAAACCAAATGAGCTAAAAAACCAAAACTGCTAACCAGAACCCAGCCAGGGTCACCATAAGGGCAACCTGGGCACATGAACAGGGGCCCTTTGCACAAAGGAGCCCTTTGTGTTAATGGCGTCTTTGTGATGGTAGAACGAATATAAAATGGAAGCTTAGAATATTTGTCCAATCGGGTTAAAAGAGGAGCCGTTTCCAGCCTGGATTTCAGAATAATTACATTTGACAATGACCTATTACTGGCTAACGAAGTGTTAACTAGTGATTAAAATTGTGAACTAGATTTGATCATGTTTAAGACAAGTGAGCAGAAGAAAGTGAATTATTTTCACTGACTTAGGATCTTTTTATTTTTGCTGCTCTTTATCATTAAGGTGCAAACACATTTCTACTATAATAAGCCTTAGACATCTTTTTTCATATTTAGCAATATTCTACAGTGACTGTGGTGAAATGAAAGCACGGGTCTTCCTTCCATTATTACAGGCTGCAGTTCCTATTGTATTAAACTTTAACTTGCCTGTAACAGGAGCTGCACTGATGGCTAATACCACATTTTCAACACTTTTTTACTACTGAATAAATGTAGATTTTCTTCAAAAATAAAATAAAATCAGTGTGAGAATATGCTGCAAGAAGACAAATAATCTGGTAGATTGTTATTTTCCTCACGCAACTAAACCAGAGATGCTTTAAGGGAGATGTTAAGCTAAATTGTAGATTGAAACCCAGCAGAGGAGTCACATTATGATAGGTCAGTATTGGGTTAAGGGCTATTAAACAATAAACAGTGGTAAAGACAAAATAAGCTCTAAACGACAGAATTATTAGAGTGATGTTGCTTTGTTTTGAAATAATTTTGTTTTGCACAATTTCATTGTGACATGTACAACCTCTTGAAATAAACTCCACTGGATGGTCAGATACATTTGGGCTTTGATATACTGCAAACTTATGATAAATCCACATGTAATGGTTCGCCATGGTTTAGTGAGTCTGAGTGCCAAAAGCAAAAAGTAAGGATAAGAAACGTTATAAAACTAACAGATGACTGATTACTCACGCTGCCAGGCCTTCATATTTGAGGATCTTCAAAGCGCAGTCCAGTGTGCTTTTATATTTATGAGCTTCCAGACCCTTCAAAGGCGACAGCAGGATTACATCAAATAAGCATGATTTGTAACAATTTTCCAAATCTAAATTGAAGCAGAAGCAAAAAGCAGAGATCCTCTCCCCAGTGTGTTGCAGCCACTGTGTACCTGCATCCTTGTCTTGATGACGTCTAAGGGCGTGTTCCCAAATACACTGGCTGCCCCTGCTATTGCCCCGAACGCCCCGGTAATGATGGGATTAATAGTTTTGTTTTGGTCATCACCTAGTGGCAGAAAAAGTGAGGCATCATTCAGTGGACAGTTGTCTATTATCCAGACATTACACAGATAAAAGATTCTGAGCTGTGATGTTTATGTAGTACTTACTCTTGCTGCTAGCGTTCTCACTAAAACCAGGAAGATAGAGCACATAACGCCAGTTTTAAAGTCCCTACACTGGCTCCCTGTAGCTCAAAGAATAGATTTTAAAATACTGTTGTTAGTTTAGCACCACAATACATTAAAGATCTGCTGTTGTATCAACCTTCCAGATCTCTCAGGTCTTCTGGTTCTGGTTCTGCTCTGCATCCCCAGAACCAGAACCAAACGAGGAGAAGCAGCTTTCAGCATTTATGCACCACAAATTTGGAACAAACTTCCAGAAAACTGTAAAACAGCTGAAACACTGACTTCTTTTAAATCTCAACTAAAAACCCACCTGTTTAGAATTGTATTTGAAATGTAACCAATTACAAATTTATTGATGGAACTTGACTTAATGTCGTGTTTTGATTGTTGATTCTATGTTGCATTGTGTTTCTGTGTTTGTAATGATGTAAAGCACTTTGAAATGCCTTGCTGCTGAAATGTGCTATACAAATAAAATTTGATTGATTGATTAATTAAGCTTTAAATTAACACAAACACATTTGATGAATTTAATATATCCATACAGCATGAAATTCCAATTTTTTGTCACATTAAATTACGTTAATGTATTTATGTATAATTTTATGTGATGTGAAAGAAAAATGACACAAAGATTACAAATCCTTTCAAATCGAAAATCTTAAAAGTGTGGTGTGCATTTGTGTTCTGCCACTAAATAAATACTTTGCAAAATTTGCTGTAATTATAGCAAAAATGCTTTTGCTAAAATTACAGCTTTGGTTTTGCACATCTAGAAACAAACTCTAGAGGTTCAAACTGTCAGGTTTAATGAAGACCACCAAGTCTCAAATTCGTCAACTGGATTCAGGTTTGAACTTCTAGCAGCTAAATATGAATTGATCTAAACTGGTGGAGTTCAGTCGGTCCTCAAAGGGCAGCATCCTGCAGGTTTTAGACATTTCCTCGGTTCACCTGTGGATATTATTTTATAACCTAAACCTGCTGTAGATTTTTCCACAACCTTATAGTTGGCTTACAGTACCTGCTGTGTTCCTTGGTCTTCATGATGCTGTTTGCTTACTAAAGTTTTATCTCCACAGATTAGAGTGAAGGTGGCTGAGTACAAATATGTGGACATGGACTGTATTTTAAACCTTTGAAAACTATTTAGAATTGTTCCTCCACTTCAAAATAAAGCACTTTTTGTGTTGGCCTCTCACATAAAATCCCAATGAAACACAATGAAGACATTTAAGTGCGTCAGTACGTTTGCAAGGAGTGGAATTCCTCCTGCAGATGTTACCTTTACAAATGAAATTAAACACACAAACATTGTTTGCGCACACTGACCTTTGTACCAGTTCTTTAAAGACGTCATTACAAAGAAGCGAATAGCCTGGTTGGAGCCTTGTTTGAGGACCGTCGCGGTCAAACCCTGATATGTCCCTCTTAGTCCTGTTCAGAAAGAAAGACAGAGGTCAACAGAGGTCACCATCGCTCAGCTGTCCTCAGTTAATCAAAGTCAACAACACAGTTAACGTCAACAGTGATTATTCAGCTGCTATACTCTGAGTGTCCAGCAGAGGTCAGGTGAGTCGCAAACATTCAACACTTTTTTACCTTGTGACCTGACAATCTCTCTCACTCCGTGGAAGAAGCCCTTGTACTGGGGTTTGGCCGAAGTCTGGTCATGAATGAATTTAACCTTGGGAGATAACAAAGGGGACCCACAGGACAGAAAATATTACTTTACAGAAAAAACACACGCTTGAGGATGTGAAAACTGAATGAACGTTTTGTCTATTTCACAGACAAGGACACTATAAAAACTTTTCAGTAAAATTTGAGTTCAGGAGAATTAAATACTTTTGATATTCTTTTGTTGCCTCCCAACAGATTTACCGAGTAAAAACTCACACAGTACACAGACTTTTCATGTAACCAATTATTAGATGTCTTCAGCAAACAAATCAGCTCAGTCAATAAACCATAAACCAGTTTCTAATTAATACCTTAACGGTTTCCATGGGACAGACCACCAGCACGGCCTCCATGACGCCCGCACCGAGCCCACAGAGGAGGCCACGGGTGCTGTCCAGTCGGCCGTTCTCATCCTTCGCCCGGTTACTGAGGAACTCAAACATGCCGAACCTGACAGAGAAACCGCAGTGAGCATAAAATGTTAAATTAGAAATTCACCTGCAAAATGAAGTCCTGCTTTTCCTTCGATTCCAGAAAGAGGCTGTAAATGATGATGGTAGATTCATACAGATTATTTTAAAATGAGTTATGTTAACATATTTACAAGAAAAACAACTACACTGAATGATTCTTTTATCTTATATTGTGTTATATTGATTGTGTATGTTTTTCCGTATAGTGAATGTCCTTAGAATGTTCTTCATAATAGTATAGTTTATTTATTTTTATCTATGGCCTTTATTTTGTATTTGTTTATATTTACGCTTATTTTTATTTTGAATTTGTAATGCGATCTATGAATGTTATGAAACATATATTTGTTTATGTAGAATATGTGAAGCATAGATGAATGGAATTGCAAATAACAGGGATCCAAATAAATAAAAGAAAAGTTTGTTTCAGCCACTTAATGATGATGATTTTTTTTCTGTTCAGTCACTGTCAAACTTTGCTCACAGAAAATACTTTTTAAGACTGTCACCTTATTTGCTGTCTTTACAAAGAGCAGTGCATTACAATCTTTGCTCCCAAAATTTGCTTTTTTCAATCAGTTCAGCCACTGAAAGACAGATTTCCACTTCAACTGATGTAGGCTGATTGAAGACAGTAACTGCATGTATCAAGTCAAATGCAAACGTAATTCCAGTTTTTTCTCAAATATATTAAAAGAGACACAAACATTTTCTGTCAGTATCTGGTATAATTTTTCCTGTTTTAAGTCAAAAAAGTCTGTGTTTTGGAGTGGCCATCACAAAGCCTTGATCTCAGAACCTCACACCCTTCTCTGGAGGACTTACAGAGAAGACACCGTGACTATTAAGTTAGTTTTTGTTGTTATTTTTTTTTTTTCATGTAAAATAAAGTTTCCGTGCTTTAACAAGCTGTTTGAGTCAGAGAGAAAGAGTTGAGATGAAACATTTTAACTCTTCACTGTTGCACGTAAATCAGGATGAGCAAATAGAGAAATTATCAAGACGAAGATGGTCTGGGTATCATAAAATAGAGAGGAAGGATTTATGTAGCACAATGTCATCTGCTTACATCATTTCAGGTTAATCTCTGTTACTCTTACCACGATGTGTGCTGAAGGACGTATCATGCTTTTTGGACACAATGCTCAGCATAAATCTAGGTCTAAGGTTAGTAATACATCAGAAATCTGATTTGGCTGTCTAGTTTTAAATAATGATGTTACCGATGCATACAAATATTACAAAAATATAAACAAAAGGAAGTCAATCTTATTATTTTTGTCAGACTATGTGTTGAATTTAGTCCTACTCCATGCACTGTAGCTTACAGGAGACCTGAAGGTTTTCACATTAAAAGCTGGTGGCCAGTCTGACTTTTCAGTAGTTGAATAAAACAAAAGAAAATAGAAAACACCAACACATTTTTCATCTAGCTAGACGTAAACTGCTTCACCAAGACATTCTCCACATTTATGTATAAAACATTCAGTGGCCTCAAAACTGCATCTGCTCTTTGGCATGCCTCTGGCCCATCAATTTAATTTAAACTTTTCCTATTGTACTTTTATGACTACTTTCAATATTGGCTTTCTTCCAGTATTCCTGCAGATGTCATCATGGTTACAACTGTTTGTCTCCCATGATGGCCGGTGGGATTCTTTGGGCATCACTGCCCACCAGGAGCTAAACTGGCCCAACACTTAATTCCAACTCATATTTCTATAGATGACAATATGCTGAAAGTGCAAAACGTGTTGAAGGGTTTTGCTTTATTGTGCTGGCTGCTGTGTCTTCATTAAGGATGCCCCAATAAACCACAGCAGTTCTGCAAACAACGAGCGACCAGTAGCAGCTGCCGCTGAGGCCATTCCATACAGAAAGGTGCGGTTCCTGCATCTATGCAATCAGTGAACGTCGTGCCAGCGAGTCCGTTACGAGAAAGGTTATTTATAGATGGAAATTGAATTGTGGTGACAGCAGGACGCTGCCTGGTAGGCTTCCTGAAAGGGGAGTGGCAGGCCAGGTCTTAATAAATGCAATGTTTTCCTCTGTCTGCTTTCCTCTGTCTGCTTGGACCGTGTACCTGCCATCGTCTTTGCTCCAGCAAAATGAATTTCTCTTTGCTGGGCTCATGTAAGCCCAATTTTATTCTCCATCTGCCTTTCTGCTGCAGTAGGTTCCTCCGCTCAGTATGGCTCCACATCTGTTCATCACGGATTCAGACAGCTTTGAGAGGCAGGTTTTCTACTGTCAGAACTTCTCTCTTTACGCACACTAATGAATAAATATAAACAGCTTCTTAATAAATTGAGCACATGTCCACAAAAAGCTTCCTTTGACTCCACAGGGTGGCAGAGCCCTTATTAATTACCTCTGTGAATCAAACGCTGTTCATTAAAGGCTGCCAGGGAGAAATATGTCGGTGTCAGGCCTGCTCTTCTGCCAATTTACTCTGCTCAGCCGTTTAACATGTGAACTACACTTTATGGTTAAAATATGACACATCTTTTGGCCGACACCCGCAGTCAGAGATGAGTCAGCCCACAGCAGAGACAGAGCTGCCCAATCTTCATTAAAGGGACTTCCTACAAGGTCAGTTCCTGTGTGAGAAGAGAAGGTGAAGGATGAAAACATTGCAGTGGAGGGAATGAGCCACGAATGAAAGAAGAGTATCAGTATGAACGGGGAGTTAATAGGAGGAAAAAGCAAGTGGCTCGATTGGACGTCCATCTTGTACCTCCCTGGCAATCTTCCATGATGACACCGAGCTAATCAGCTAATGGGATGGAGGAGGAGAGTTGGGGAGGCAAAGGGAGTGATACAGAGGAGGATAAGAGAATAAGATAAAAATAGAAAGTCAGATCAAGCTGTGGCTAAAGGAAAACTGCCAATGTTGTCCATTAATCATATGCTTTGCCTGCACTGTAAAACATTTGAGCTGCTTTTAGTTGTGTCTACCATCTTCTACTCTTCAAGTGAAACAAATTTAGTGAGTTTTAGATTTTTAACCTAAGTTTTTTATTAATTTTGTCAAACCTCCAATGGTTATGGCAAGAGTCCTCCAGTTGAATAAACCAGAGTGTTTAGGTTAGCACTTAAAAAACTGTAAGAAGAAAACGACAGGAGTCTTTAGCTGGGAAAAGCAGCTAAGCATTTCCCACAATGCTTAGCTGCATGTTTTGTATCCTGAGATGAAAGTGCGTTACATGTCCTGTTTTATGTCCTGTTCAAATTAAATATTTTTGAGCAGAATTCATTGTGATGTTTCATAAAATTCATGATCAGATCCAACATTTTGTTTATGCAATTTGAAACAAGAATTTAAGTTATTCTAAAGCAAAATAAGTACTGCAGTTATTTTTACTTGATATTGTGAGTAAAATAATAAAGAAATGTGTGCTCTTTAATGAAGGGAGGGCAGGTTTTTCTTGCATATTGTTAAATAATTAGTTGGTTTAAATTGCAGCATTAGGATAAAACTCACAGTTCAAAATTAATGAACTTAAAACACAATGTTCAGACAACTCGATTCGTGTTGTTAAATCAACCTCATGGACTTTAATTTTTGAGTTAAAACCAAAACAAATTTTTTGTTGACTAAAATTATATTTTCAAGGCAGCATGAGGACTTTCTTTTTCAAATTAAGCCACATTCAAATATTTTACCGTGCATTTTAACCTTTAAGTTTCACTTATATTCATTTAGGTTTTTGGTTTAAATTGGTCTGAAGTAAGGGCGTACTTCCAGAACGGTGAAGACAAATGTCATGTTTTGGACTGCGTTGTATTGCAAACTGCAGCAGCACAAATTAAATACATAATGATCATCTGAATCATCAACTAATGAGCCAACGGAAGAGACGCACAGTACTTTCTAAAAGTTGCTGCATGCACTCTATGAAATTAGTCAGGTTGTCTGTCGACTAAAATATTCCTTGAAGAAATATTGGAGGACACATTTAGACTCACGTTTGATTGAATAAATCTGCAAATTTTGTGCTGTACCAGTTTTATTTCTATGTACTTAAATCCATAACTATATAGAGCAATGTAATCTGAATGGATGAAATTAAAACCTGAAGAGCTCGTAAATAATATTTGCTGTTAGTATTTCATATTTATATCCTTTATATTACATTTTTACAATTTTAAAAATGTATATCAAATAGTTTTGCCTGGAGTTTTACTGTTTATTTCCTCTTTGATCTGATTATATTTGTCATCCACAAAGAGTTTTAATTAGTAAATAAATCAAAACTAATAAGAGCTTAGTCTTGTTTGTTTTTGTCATGCTAGATGTGGAACTTTACACCTACATTTCCTACTTTCTTGCACAAGTCTTTACCTACATCTAATTTTATAAAAATGCAATAAATGGAATAGTTTACTGTAGAAAAATAAAAACAGCTCAATTACTGCTAATTTTTTTCTTATTATTAAAATTAGTTAACGTTTTTTACATTATATGGTCCCTCTCCTTTATCTGCTTGGATTCGAGCGGGTGCTGCTCTACAAAGAAGAAGAAACTGGATGGACGATGGACAGAAAAACAATGAACATCCAACTTGATTTGTTTCCTAAGAGAAAAATTTTCCTTCAAGTTGACAAAAACACAACCCCAGCTCCCTCTGTAAATGATGCTGAAAGCTGACAGACACATGTGAATATACACACACCCAAAAGCACACTCCTTCCCTGCTAATACACACAAACACACTAGAGTCTCAATCTCTGTAGCCCCATTGAGACCCTGTCTGAGTTTGAATGGCATCCTTGCTTCGCCTCACTGGGCCTGTCTCTCTATCATACAGACACACTCTACCCTCCAGCATACACACACACACACACGCACACACACACACACACACACACCCGCTAACAGTGAAAGAATGAGAGGAACCGACTGAAAAAATGAAACAAAAAAGCAACAACAAAAGCAACCGGCTTTGGTTTGTGACGTATGTGTGTGTGTGTGTGTGTGTGTGTGTGTGTGTGTGTGTGTGTGTGTGTGTGTGTGTGTGTACCAGGTTGTCAATGTATGTGTGTGTGCGTCCCTGCTTGCACAAGAGGTACGCGTGCTCATTTGTCTGCAGATAAATGTCAGTGGTGGGAAAAAAATAACATAATTACTGTATACTGAGCGCTAGTGTGGCATTTGTGCCAAGCCTTGTGGGTAATGGGCTGGAATAATTGGACTGGGTGAGTTAGACGTTTCAGCTGGGAAACCATCACAGCTTAACTGGTTTTGTTTTAATCAGCATATGTTCACTTTGTGAATTTAAACTTAGGGTTTTATATATAATTATGGTATTAAAAATGCAAATTTTAAAACATCTGAGGGGATTTCATTTAAATAATAATAAACACGTAAAGATACATAGAGTTTACATGTTGAAACAAGTTCATAAAGTTAGAAATGAAGGCTTAAGGTTTCGTTCTTTTGTGTCCAATTAGTAAAAGAAAAGGATATTTTATTCGATGTATAAAAACTACACAGAGAAAGCAGATTTACACACCAAATAGAGTCATTTCTGATTTTACTGACCTAAGAATTGTATAAAAAATGACTTTTAAACAACAAGCATTCTCTAATTTGTAAGGGAAACTCTTTTAAAGTTGATTAGGCATTAACCTTTTCAATATATTTGTTATTCTTCATTGTTTCACTCACCTGACTGCAGATTTGGGTATGGATCCATACAGCAGTGAGCTGAGTCCTCTGTAAAGTCCTTTAACACCGTGACTCTGCACTGTCTGCTTCACACAATCACCTGGAAAGAGACAGACATTCAGTCAATTAAGAAATTAAAGCAGCTTTCTACTTATCGTTCTTATTCATAGGAACCAGCTTGAGCGGTAGCACAGGAAACTACTGCAGGAAGCTAGTAAAGCTGCTTACATCAGATTTAGATTTATAAAATCCATGGGAAGGCACCACTCATTTGAGAATGAATGAGATAAGATATTTGGGATTAATTAATTTGGACTGATTTATGGATCCATGCTGAGTAAATTTGGAAAATTTGGTGAGTCTACAAGTTTGAAGCAAAGAAACATAAAGATAAAATCAAACCTACTTTGTCAGTGCTGATATGCTGACAATGAACGAAGACAAAAAATGTCTAAAAAGATATTTCTGATATAATTTCATTGACTCTACAGCAGGAGTCTTCAAATTCAGTGTCGGACCAGAGACACATTGAAGACCCATGCTCTTGTGTCTCCAAAATCTCATAAATTTTGTTAACCTGTTTCTCTTCTTAAATCTATGTCTCTCAGCTCCAAGATTAAAATACAGATCAATTTGCCCTTAGACATCAGTTCTGCTGCAAATCTCATTTCCAAAACTGAGGGAGCAAATTTTTATGATCTGTATTTTAATTTTGCCTCCTGGCATCCAAGGAGATGTTTTTATGGTCAGATTATTGCTTGTTGCCAGGTAGCAACCTTTCTGCTGGATAATTATTGTGCTCAGCAGTTTTCAGTATTGGTTTTGCTGATTATCTTCCTTTAAAATTGTGAATTAAAAACAACCACATGAAAGTCAGCGTTAGCACAAATTATTTTTATCCAATAAAACCAAAAGTTTTCCTTTCGACGCCAGCCCAGAAATCTGTGAGGCTTCATAAAACCAACAAGCAAGAAAAGCAACAGCTGTCTGAAGTGCTAATTAGCATCATCTCCAATCCTCAGAGTCCCAGCAGACATCAGCAGATCCTGGCTGTGTTTGTTTGCGACGTGAGGCACCGATAACAAGCGTGCGTGTGAGCACTGGGCTCTTCAGCCACATAAGCAAGCCCGGTGACGGCTCTCCAGAAACGGTGATGCACCTGAAGATGTCGGGAAATTAGATAATAAGCGCCAGAGAAAGGAAATAAGACGGGTGGATACCTATTCCTCTGTATTTCGGCGGGTTGGCCTTCTCGTCCAGCTGTAGCTGCGTTTTCACGTACTCTGTGGGGAAAGTGATGCAGATCTCTATGCCACCGGCGATTCCACCTGGGAATAAAGGCAATCAGAGTAAATACTGCACTGAGCACAAAATACAAGCCTGAAACTGAAAATAAAAGTGTTGCTGTTTCCTTACTGCCATGTTAATGTATTGTTCTTAAGCTTATTTTTTAATAACCAATTAAACAATTTATCGTACAATAAATTCAGTTTTATTTGCTGTTCTTTGTTGATATGTTTTACTTTGTTTATTTCAAATATCTTCCGGTTTCAGGATAACCTGTTAAAATGAAGTTTATTGATCTTAAAGCAATAGTGCAAGTTTAAGAAGGTAAATTTCCACTATTATGCCATTAGTCATTTTTTGCTAAAAGTTTTTTTTTCCCAAATCATCTTAAAAAAATAACTTAAGCCATTATTTTGTGATATTACTTGAAAATGATCTGAAAGAAAACAATATTTTCATTTATTGCAATAATTACTGGGCCAATTTCTTGGCCAGCAAAAATGTGTGATTGTGCCTTTAAAAAGAAAATACCATCCATTTACCTTTTTCACTTTTTACTACCTGAGAACCAGTTGAAAGTATTGCAGCAGGATCTCATAGGATTGACCAACACAAACTGGTGCTTAATTGTGAATGAATACGTTTCTGTCTGGATTTTTTTTCCTGGCATGTTGGATGCTACCTTAACCAAGCATTACTCAGCCCCCACTATGAATTACGTCATGGATCATTACAGTGACGCCACAAATAGCTTTTAGTCCATAAACATTAAAAGCGCCGCTGCAGAGGGAGAAAGAGTAATGAGGTCGCTGAGGATAAATCATCTGCT
Organism: Xiphophorus couchianus; assembly: GCF_001444195.1. Classification (NCBI taxonomy): domain Eukaryota; kingdom Metazoa; phylum Chordata; class Actinopteri; order Cyprinodontiformes; family Poeciliidae; genus Xiphophorus; species Xiphophorus couchianus. The sequence continues at coordinate 9,517,355 of NC_040239.1, forward strand.
CCTGCAGTGGCTCAACTGGACCAAAAGAATAAGAAGGAATGTCATATGAAAGTCATACACCATAAGGCTGGCTGGGAAAAAATAGGAATAAGAAAATGAAATAAATGTGTGTAGCAGCAGCAAAGGTTCAGTTGGAAACCAGCCACAGCAGAGATGAGTCACATAGGAAGGAGGGACGGAGAGAGAAGGTTGGTATTAATTAAATTATCCTCTCAGCCAGTGGGGAGGGTCTCCATTACCTAGGCCAAGACCCTCCATTAAGTAAATGACACAGGAACAAAAATGCACACTAAGAGAGAAACACACACTTATTGTCTTCTTGAACATCATGCATTACAACTGCTGTTACACTTTTTCAAGCTGATAAAAAGATAATATTTTGATTATTTAAATCAACTAATGCGTAAACCTGATCAGTCCGGAGTTTGACTGCATTGATATTTTATAATGTGAGTTTAAATTTAACTCCAAGCTAAGCACTCATCCTGTGTCTCACAGTCTTTTATTGCTTAATTTAAATTCTGGACAGATACCGTAATGTGTCAGGTTGCATGATTGATAGAATAATGAGTCAGAATAAATTTAGGACCAATCAGAGCTCAGACTACTGTGTGTTATGAATGAAAATCTAAAATCACTACAAGATTACAATGACAGAACATTTTCTCAAGCTCACAAATCACTTTTAATTTGTCTCAGTTTTGAATGCAGCAGAAAATGAAAGAATTGCGAGATTTCTCACATTTATGCTCTAAGCATACATTGCTAACCTTTAATTTTTTCAAACTTAACTCTAAAAGTGGAGGCAACAACCGAGTTTATGTTGTTGGTTCATGACCTGCTGCACTCGATCTCAGACCTTCTGACTCATGTATCTCTACTACTGACACAGAAAACCCTGACTACTCTGACAGATCGTTTTTGGTGACATCTCCTCGTCCCAAACATTTCCTCCTACACAGCAAATGTGTAGGAAAATTTTTCTGTTTGTTATCTTCTTTGGCTGAAAAGTGTGGAAGTGACAGAAAAAATGAGTGGACCAACTCCGAGACACACACAAACACATGATCAATCCTCATCAGATGTGCAGCATCTGTAGGGCAGCTTGTCTGTCTTCCAGTTCATTTTGCAGCCTGCATTCAGCACAGATTCACACACACACACACACGCATGTATCTACACACGTTTACAGGTGACAGCCTAATGAGTCCAGTGTATCTGCCAAACATAGGTTACACAAGAAAAAATGGCCATTAATCTTCATCTGCAGACTCGCGTCCCTCTCCTAATAAATTCTCTATTTTCTTTCCTTCAGCATCATCTTCCCTCACTCTCCTGTTTCTCAGGTTTCCCAACATAATGCCTTGAAAATCAATACATCAACACAAACCTTTGACACTTGCTATTACAGAAGAAAGAAATTGCAACTCCAATGTGGAGAAATCCAGAGGTGGTGAAAAATATTACAGCACCTCAAACAAATCTGCTTTAACAGACACTTTTAAAGCTGAAATATCCACAGACTGAGTGTATTTTACATCAATCTGACACACACTGTTGGAGCGGCTGGGCCGTATGAAGGTAATGCTGTCGCTCTCTGACCAGACAAATAAAATGAACAACTTAATCAACAACCCTACCCTTCACATCTGGGCCTGGGCTCAGGCTACAGACAGACACTGCCAAACATACGTGAAAAACTGTATGAAATGTTTTAATGCATGAGCATAGAGAGTCTAATTTTAAAATCAGATCCATTAATTCTCTCCTGGATTAGAGCTCATATTTAAACATGTTCATAAAACTGGCAACAGCAGAGTTGGCTGCATAAACAATGTTGTTGTTTTTTTTGGTTTTGTTGTTTTTTAAAGCAATAAAACCTGTTAGTGGTGAGAATTTATCAGTGGGGAATGAAAGGTTCCATCTGCAGTCATTAAAAAAATCAAGTTAAAAGCAAAAAAAAGAAAAATCATACTAATCAGCTTTGGTTTTGTTTATACCAACATTTTCCAGGTACAAAAAAATCCATGTGCAACATTATTTACCCAACTGGACAACGGTTCAATAATTTACCAATAGTCTAGTATCAGGAACTGTGATAAAGTAACTCCAATAAATAAGGCAAGACATGAAACTAATTTATACACCACAGAAAAAAAGCAACCATCATGGCCTAAAAGTGTTTCACATGATTAGAAATTTAATAATCCATAACAAATAACAGCAATAGAGGACAGAAAAAAATGATCAGAACCACAATTAATTTTGCACATTAATTGTGTAATTTAAAGTCTGAAAAATAATCCAAAGTTAAATAACTTGCAATATGTGCCACGTTTTATATTTTTTATAGATATTCATCATACTTTATCCAAAGTATTTATCTCCCAATAGAAAGGCTGTTGTCTCTCATAGAAATATTGAGACAATATTGAAACATTAATATTATAACATGGTTTTAATAAATTTTTAATAATTATTGACTCAGTAAATTGTATATTTAATTAAATTGAGATAAGGGGAATGATTAAATAAGTTTTCACTTCTTCCTACTCGTTTTCAAACAAAAAAGTAGTGGTAAATAAATTATTTTGTTCTTGGTTATGAATGTTTTTTCTACCTTGCTGACAGCTTGTTTTCTTGTTTTTAAAAACCTGTTTGAGAATAAAGACATCAAATCAGATCAAATCGAATGGAATAATTAGCTAAACAGACATGAAGGAGTTGGTTGAAGGGAAGAACCTATCATTTGATGTTACAAAAACAGAGGTTCAAATTAGCAAAACTTCTGCTATTTCATTTTAAATCACCATTCAAAATAATCTCATCAACAAAAACATGAACAAATATATGATAAGTTAAAAGCCAGTTCTTTGCAGAACAGAGAGAAGCAAAGCAAAGTTGAGCCAACATGCATCCAGCTGACAGGGAGGATCGGCCCTGAAATCCTGCCCTCCCTGATGCTGAATATCGCTAATGAGCCTCGGACACATCTGTCCCACTATCAACTTTCCCTTTTCATCGGGATATAATGACAACTGAGCATCGAACAGAGGCCCTGCTCCAAATCCTTCAATATTTATTTTTCTGTGCAGCATGACAGAAAAGGGTTTTACTTTGCAAAACTCACATGAAAAGAAAAGACTAAAAACTGGTGTGTTTGTAGGTTTGCAGATATGCGAGGCGTCAGTTTTGCAGGAGAATTGAATATTAATCCTGATCATCTTTTATCTCATAAAAATCTCCAGCGGGAGGAACACAGCAGAGGAGGTCGGAGGGAAACTTGTTATGTCCACATAGGATCTGAGTGTGTAGCCAAAGGAATGATGCACTTCAAAAACATCAGGTCTCCTGTTTGCCTTCTGCAAAGATGAAAAGAATTATTCATCTGAAGCCTGGCCTTTCAGGCTTTCTCTGTCCTGAACAACACTCTCTAATTCAGCTGCTGATGCCTAATTACAGGCAGGATGTTGATTAATTTTACATGGAAACTGCTTAAACTGCTTACAGCCCTGCAGCATGGAGGAAACGGGCTGATTTACAAGAGGAGGACAGCTAAAGCTCCGGTTGTTTAGACCGCCTGTGCAACTAGAGATACTGCTGCAAGGCTTTATACTGGGAAGGGATGAAATGCTGTTGTTTTACATGAACAGTATTTATGCACCTTGTTAAGTCAGTGGTAACTCACAGACTGTTCTGGTTGCACACAGACTTTCTAGTCATGAGTTTGTAAAAACAACTAAAATAAAACTGGCATCAAGTGTCATCTATGAGCCGTTGTGTATTATTTTACTACTTTTAATTTTTTTATTTTGTTGCTGAATGTGGTGATCACTATATTTTGTATTTTGATGATTAAAGGTTGGCCAAATTATTCCAAAATACTCTCGCTGTAGCTTCTCCAACTTGAGGGACCCTTAAAACCAACATTTTTATCATTACTTTCAAACCATTTTAAAAAATATTGCTTTCTGAACATTTAGTTGTTCCAGAAAGCAACATTTGTGGTAAAACAAAGTATAATAGGAATATTTACCTTTTTCCTGCAGAGGGGATTTTTGGATGAAGTTAATTGTGCAGGTCTGCTCTCATCTATCTTGTTTTGGCACTTCTGCATCAAAGGTGATGTCTGATTACAAATATTATTCATCTTGATTGAAATTTTTGTTATCAATATTTACTGAAGCATATAAATCATGATAGGATAATTTCCCTGGAAATTAGGATACAAACAAAGCTTTTACTTTGCTGTTTTAACCTTAGTGTTCATGAGACATGAGACTGACCACACATCTGATTAAATTGTCTCATTCTCCCAATAAAATTAAAAAGACATTTTTACAGGCTTCTATCAAATCTCCGTTACTACAAAGAGCCAGTTTGTCTGAGCACTAAAGCACCACACTCATCAATTTGATTAAATTACCTAAACTATGTCTAACCCACTCCAACAGGAAGAAAATGATCGATGTGGCACTTTTCTACAGAGGCAGGTTTCCCCCACAGGACTGTGAGCTGCAGACGACAAAGAAAATAGGATTTGTCACCTTTAAAAGATTGTTGATGGAGACCATTTTTCAAACCTAAAGCGTTATTTTCTTTACAGGGAAAGGTAATAACTCGAAATTGAATTCCCTTCTATTATTTAGGTTTCAGGCTAAAACAAATATTTATATATTTTTATATATGCCATCAGTCATCAAGTTTCACAACGTTAATTTAATCCTGGTGAAGTGAGTTTCTAAAACTTTGCAGATTTATAACATTATTGCTGGAATATCAAGTCAAATCTTTATCACACATCATCTGTGACAAATCAAAAAATATTAAATAAAATGTTTTTTGTTTTTTTAAAACAAGAAAGAGTTTAATTAAACTCTATCGACTTAAATCTATCTTTATTTACAGTGAATGCTACATTTGTTGGTCCACCTTGTAGAGAGGATAAGATGTAAAAAGATTCAAAGTAATTCATTATTTTATTGAAGAAATGTCAAAATGAAAAATGAATGGATGGATAAAAGTCAGTGATAGTGTTACTAACATCGGGTGCTATTTAGAAGTTGTTTCCTCCTACCATCGCAAATGTAAAGATACCATTTTCTAGACATTACAAGAACTTTAACGGGAGCCATTTGCTTTGGTTAGACAAGACTGAGGCAGAGTTTTTCTAAACCTTCTGGTGGGTTTCATCTGAAATAGAGGACAAAAGGAGAGATGCAGCAATCTGATATTAATTAGCTGTATCAATCCTGATGTTGAAAAAAGTAACAATGTGCCCGATGGATAAATGCAGATCCGTTCAGTCTAATTCTATGCTTTGTGCTTCGAGCAACATCCTCCTTTATTATTTATTCTACAATATATTTAGAATTCCTAATTGCACTTTCTGAACCTTTTAAAATGAGGTTTATTGCAGTTTATTTCACATGTTTGACTGAGGTAGCCGACCTATTGTTTCTGTCACTTTCAGTTTCTTTATTATTCATTTTACTTTGGGTGTTCTCCTCCTAATTTCACTGACTGAACTTAATAAAGTTTCGATGTTTTTACAGGTTTGACCAAACTTGTGAAGCTATTAGAGTGTCTAAGTGTGCTGTACTGTTATCAAATGATTTTGTAATTCACTACATTTCTGTTTACGTTTTAAAAAAAGAAACGTTTTGAGTCAATTCAGGATTCTTTTTCTATATCGGATTGGTATCGGGCGACACTAAACCACGGATATCTGTATCGGTATCGGAAGTGAAAGAAGTGGATCAGATGAAAGTACAGAAAACTGTTGATTATTGCTCGGTGTGGTGGAAGAAAGTCATGCTGCGGGCCTGATACTGAAAAACTCTCAGAGGATGATTTAAAATACTGGGAATAAAGAAAAGAAAAAGAAAAAACTAATGGCCTCAGCTGGAAAACCAATAATGGGTTGACACCGGGTTTTCAGCACAATAATGATTCTGTTACCAGTAATTTTTTTAAACACCATTTCTATAGGCTACATGAGATTTTCCCAAAATAAATAAATCTACTCAGCTTATATGGGGAATTCTCTGCATGTTGCAATCCAAAACATAAGCAACTGCAATAAAATAGAAGTTCATCCGAGGCTTTCTCTTAGCCAGGGTTCTTACTAAATGTGACCAGCACTGTATATCTGCAGGTGCATCAGACCAACATCTAGCTGACAGGCTGGAGGAGGAGAAGGGAGTTGGATGGGAGACGGCTCAGTGATTTATTAGCTCGCCTCCTGGTGCCGGTGCTCAACAAGCAGCAGGGACAGCGCAGGGGGGAGTGGACTCTGTTTGCGCCGCCTGTGACGTGGGGAAACGGGTAATAAGCCAGAGTTTGACGAGCCCTCTGAGCCTGAGATGAGACAGCTACTCTGAAAACCCGACCGGCTGGCCTCAGGCTACAGAGACAGAGAGAGAAAGAGAGGGAGATCTATGAGGGGGGGGGGAGTGTGACAAAAGCATCAAATATTCCAGAAATTTGTTTTAAAATTAAAGGTCTTCCTCTCAGCAATCTTTCATGTGAAAAGCTACAACTAGAATCCCTCAGGCTTCTTATGGACAAAAACTCTCTTTTCCCTTCCCTCAGCTTCAGCCACCATCACTGGATGTTAAGACAAACCAATAGAAGCAGAAAGAGCTTTAAGAAAACGGAGCATCTCTCCTCCCAACCATTAACTGAGTGGCTTCTTTAATCCATTAAGGTCTGACCTTCTATCTCCACTTGCTTTGTCTTCATAGAGCTGCAGGGAACGTACAAGTGGCTCGTTTTGTCTGCAGAGAAATGCTGCCAACAAACACACACACCAGGCATAGTGCAAACTAGATTCCCTAGGATGGGAAAATACTTTTTTGTTCTGATTGTATAAACTGTCAGTTTTCCTGAGGATGATATTTCAACCCAGTGACACATTTTTACTCCCAAACAATTGTATCTTTCCAAAGAAACAGTTGCAGCGTTCCTACTGAAACAAAAAACTCATGACCATGACTTCTTATAATTAATTAGTTCCCACAAGTTACTGAGTTATGGTCACTATTTACTTATTTTTTTTCTCCCATGTCACCAGACGGGCTCCGTATGAAGACAAGCTGCTGCTGTGAAACTTGACAGGCAGGCCCGACTCGACCTTACTGGAACAGGGATCACCACCGGGCCCCAACCAGTCAGTCAGGCTGCGCCGGACTGACGGCGGAAAGCCTCTGCATGGCCACGTTTGCCTTATTCAGCCTTAAACCTGACAATGAGGGATCATTCTGCTGCAAACAGCAGCTTTTTAACATTAGAGCCCAAACATTTATTCATCTTTTAGAACAATTAGACAATCACAAAAATATGGAGAAAAGACAAAACATGTACAGAACCGTCCGTCATTTCTGACAAGCACTTTAGTAATAAATGCTCAACTTTGAAAGCCAAGAGTATCTAGAAACTAAATCCTATTGTCCTAAGCATGAATATGAAATGACATGCAGGCCAATTTTTCTTAGTCATAATTAAAAACCAGAAAGACAAGAACACATGCCATTCTAGTAGCAGCTGTGTGTTGATCAGGAAATTGCTCGTCCAAACTTGCCCAGTCAGACAAATAAATAAAAAGGGTAAAAAAACTGTAGCTGTCAGACAAGGCTGGGTAACGTTGTGCTCTGAGCAGGATGATAAAGTGGTTTGGGAGTCATCAAGTCTCCATGACAACAAATTATTTTGAGGCGTTGCTTACCCAGTAAGTGAGAGAAACTGCATGTGAAGAATAAATCTCTCTCAAGATGGTGTTTAACTTCATGAACTAAACTAAACACCATACAGTATATGAGTCATGAGCACAGGCTCCTCCAGTTTCCATCCTGGACTAAATATTAATCTTGGATTAAAGTGATCTGCATGTTATCAATGCAATGCTAATACTGGATTCCAGTTTTCACTTGTTGAGCCTTTTACGGTTTTTGAAGAAGCTCTTTTAAAAACTTAAAACATCTACAACTACTGGACTATCTTAGACTAAATCTTGATTTTTTTGAAGCAGTTTACAATTTTGGTAACTTTAGTTTGTTTATAACAATTTCAGAAAACAGCAGCATAGTGACTTGTTTGGCATTTTTGACCACAGATCCAGTTCCACCTGAACTTAAAGCTCCCTAGAGACCAAACAGGAAGTGAAATTGACCTGATTCCCTGACAAACCAGAATATTGATCAATAAAATCACTAAAATCTATGCCGATCAATGAGTGATGTGGAAATTTAAAGCATCTAAATTCAATATAAATATGTTAAACAGCTTTGCTATTAGACTTTTAAAAGCTGAAAAAGAAAGAAAAATATCTTTAAAATAAAGTCTAAACATATTTCCACAAGTCATTTTCCTTTTATTGTATTTGTCCAGAACTTATCGCTGACTAAAGCAAACTTTTACTTTTCAAAACTACATACGAATGCTGTATAGATCTCTGAGGAACGCATAGTTTGCACAATATTACATGTGACTGGACAGACATGGCTACATGTTGCTTCCTACTGAAACCTGCTTTATCGTCGCTCAACTGCCTGCAGGAGACAAACTCACCCAACAGGTTTCAGGATTATCAGTTATCTGTTGGTAAACTCCTGAAACATTGTTAGAAAATTATTACCCTGCTGCATGCTTCTGTATGTTCAGCAGATTTTCTTTAGCTAGTTTGCAACAGTTTGAAAAACAGAAAACTGAAAGAAATAATATCTCCTTACCACCAATTCCTGCACACTGATGGTAAGCTGGCTGAAATAAGGCTGATTCTTAACTTAGAGGCTGTTTGGAATTATTTCTGGTCACAGAAATGGTGTGAAAACTAGCAGAGAAGTTGTTTTACTAATTTTTTGTTTGGTTGGTTGTTTTATTTTGTTATTTTAGTCTCTCTAGTTGCAAGAACCTTATACTGGCTCAAGCCCTTTTCAGGTTTAAATATTTTTCCTAGTTTTATGTGCATGCAAGCTTTTGATGGTAATTATTTTTTACATTATTGTCTCAGAGGAAAAGTAAATTCAGAATGAGTGTGATAAGTCCTGTTTGGAGCCAAGAGGAGTTGTTCTTGTTTTCAATCAGAAGAATTCAGGAATATGAAAGATTGAGAAAGTGACGTTTGGCAGAGCACAGAGCTGAAATCAGCAGAGCGCTGCCAACCTCAGCATGAAGCCTCGATAAAGAGGCACCTCAGAGAGGTTCTTCATCAGCTGGAGCTGCTGCAGCCTGATCATCATCATCATCACACATGGAGGTCGGCAGCCGGAGCAGGGGAGGAGCGCACAGGTCTCTGAACTGATTAATTACAGATACGACTTGAAACATACAAACATACAACCTGCGTAGCGCTGAATGATAACAGCTGATGTAATTCATTTATTTGATTAGCTAAAATACTTGGAGCTTTTTTTATACCGTTTGATTAAACCTTTGTCTTTAAAACCAGTTCTTCTGACTTTTTGATAAATATTGTAGTTAGAACTATTTTAGCTATGATTTATAAGTTTTAAAGATGTATTCTGAAACTGGCAAAGCAAAAATTTACTGAAACAATATATCCAACTAAGGGTGTAGCAATAAGCAGTTAGTTTAAATGATAAATTAAAATGAGCTCGATAATTTCCATTTTGATTATTAATATTTTTTTAAGGGTAATTTTGTTTGCAGAGACTTTATAAGCCATTTTATTTATGGTCTTGGTTGTTGTGTGGTTTTTATTTCCATTTTATCTCTTGTTTTTTGTTGCCATGTTGTATTTTGGATAATTAAAACACTCCAGATTCAAGTGTTAAGTGTTCTTTACTCATTTAAATTTATCGGCCTTTGAGAAGGAACATTTTCACAATAAAGCTAGCATCAATATGGTATTTGAAAATGGTCTCAAAACAATAATATTGTCATTTATTGCAATAATTTCTGGAAAAATGTATTGCCCAGAAAAATAGGCCTATATCCATCTATAAAATAACAAAATATGTTAATGAGCTGCTTGATTTTTGCCAAAATTTGTAGAAAAAAAGTCCAACATGCTGAATGGAAAAAGACGTTTTGCGTGAATACACAGGAACCTTTTTATTAAAACTGAGAAATAACACCTGGCATTGATGTTAAAGGGTTCTTTGCTGATTCATAAAGTTAAGAAACAAAAATTCAACGTCTGATTCGATCATGTCCTGTACATCACTGCATCACTCTGCTGCTCTAATGGTATTATGTAAACCTGCACAGGAGGAAAGATGAACAGAATCCCCTGCAGGTTGGACCGAACCCGGACAGCAAGGAGGGACGAAAGTAGCTGAGCTGTTACTTAAAAATCCTTTTCAAACATCTTCAATTTAGGCTGGAAAACAATTGTTATTTCTCCTTTCTTTTCTTGTTTTTAAATCAGCTTATCTATCTGGAAACGTATCATCTATCTTATCTAAGTTTACAACACACTAAACAACAGTTGGCAACCTAAAAATTTATTCGCATCATAAATTGATTGTCTTGAATTTAGCAAGTACTAATAAATGCTGTTCAGACTGCAGGATCTTGTTTCAGGTTTTTAGTGGTCACAAAAATGTAAAGCACTGCAAAGCAAAGGATGGATGTTGTCCCATTTATATTTACAAATAATCTGAAAATATGGATGCATTTGAATTCAATCCCCTTTACTTTTATACTGGTTGTACTGGAGACATCCAGTGCAACCAGTTGTTTTCAGATCTCACCTAGTTATTAACAAGGTCCACTTGTTTGTAATTTAATCTGAGTGTAAAACCAGCTGCTCTATGAAGGCCTCAGGTTTGTTGGAGAACATTAGTGAACAAGCAGCATCACGAAGCAACACAGCAGGAGGAAGTTGAAGGGAACTTAAAAGCAGAGTTAAGTTAAATATGAATATCCTTCGATTTTAACATCTAACGGATGTTCAAAGCAGGAAATAAACATCCATAAGTATGGCACAGTTGTGAAATTACCAAGTCGGCGACCCTGAACCAGGAGTGTAAACTTATTTTCATTTTGGCCCACATCAAGATCAAGAAATGTCTTTAAATGTGGCAGAAAGTATTGATAACCCCGTACAAACTGTTAAACTAAAGAATATGAAATTATGTGTATATAATCTGGAATTGTACAGACAAAACTGATTTATTGATCAAATAATATTTGAAAACACAACTATAATCTTGAAGGTGCCATTTCTAGAGAGGGCCACATAAAAACTTCTGGTGGGCCACATTTGGCCCACATGCCTTCAGTTTGGCACATGTGAGTTAAACTGGCAGATGTAGGGGTCAGATTATATGTAAATGTTATGGCTCATGTCGTACGTATCATCCCAGCGGTGGCTGAATCATGATGTGGGAATGCTTTACACCAAAGGGGGCAGGGAAACGGAGCAAAGTGAACGAATGGAGCAATAATCTAATCCTGGGTAAACATGTGGTAACAGCTGCATAAGGCTTCACACCTGGGTGGAGGTTCACCTGCAACGCTAAACATGCAGCCAGAGCTTTAGATCAAATGGTATTCATGTGTTAGAATGGTCCAGTCAAAGTCCAGACCCAAGTCTGAGAATCTGTTGCAAGACTTTAAAATATATATTCAGACACCCTCCATCTAATCTGATTCCACTTGAGCTTTTTCAGCCGTTTCATGTATGAAGCATGCATTCTGAGACATGCCTCACAATATCTCTAAAGTTAAAATAACAGAAACAATTAAATACTGTTCTGCCATCACAAATATACGCTACTTTACGTTGATTTATTGTTTTAAATCCCTTTTAGATTCCTTAAATTTTGTGGCTGTAACATGTAAAAGTTCAAAAAAAAATTTTAACTGTATATGAAGTCTTGATTTCCCCAAAAGGTCCTCAAGAAAAGCACATAATAAATATTAGTGACTTCTCTTGGAAATATAACTTTCTGCTTTGCTTTTATGCCAAGTTAAATTACATTCCTTCCAGGATTTTCACACTTAAACGCTCAGTTGTTCAACAGAGCCGGGCTTAAATCAAAGTATCTAAAAACTGTGCTCTCCTTTTCTACGACTGTAACTTTTCTGTAAACTGTAAAACCTCCGGTATTCGCCACTTTCTCCCCCTGCGCCAGATCGCCATGAACTCACCTGCCAGAATTGCTTTTCCAGGATGAGTTAGTTTCGCTCTTCCAGCCGGAGCCGCTGCCGCCAGACACCGCGGTCTGCAAAGGGGGCTGAAAAATGCGCCTTTATCCTGCATGATTAGACAATAAAATCTAAAAATAAAAATAAAAAATACTTGCAAATCTAAGGATGGAGTTTGTTTTTTTCGTAGACAAAACAGATTTTTCTCCTCTATTTTTCTTTTTTCTGTTGGTAAGGAAAAGCACGCTGTCGCTGGTGCGCTCCCTGGCTGCAGGTGATCTGAGCTGCGCCCGGAGAATCCCGGATATCAGGAGTGACTGTGGGCGGATACAGTCAAGGAAGTTGGAACCGACTATTTCCAATATCTGTTGATTGTCACCACGGAAATGTCCTCGCTAGAAGGTTGTGCGTAATCCTCACCGGAAGTAACGATGGATAAATATTTAGCTTCGCGTCTTAATGAATTTCTCGGTAACATACATGAACTTTAGAAGTAGGAAAAGAGGATTTAATGGCTGCCTTTCCGGAAGGGACCAAACGTACACTTTCTTTTGAAATAATAATTTAAAAAAGGGGTGGGGCTCAGCATCTCCTCTCTCTGTTCATTACAAATGTAGCACAAGAAGAAGGAAGAGGAGGAGGGATCTGATCTTATTAATTTATTTAAGCATTTGCTTCTTTAATCAAACAGCTTTATCTCATAACAGCTACAAACATCCAACCACGCCCTCTCTAGACAAAGAGGCTGGAGCTCTGGGAGACTCTCCATCAATCATGTCCTGGTTGCTCAGTTACCAAAATGTCAGTCTGGTCCAAATCGACAATGTAAAACCACAAGGACCCAACAATAACATCCCTCTTGAAATTTTAACTCATTTGTAAATAAAAATCACACGAGGAACAAGAACAGACGGCACTTCAATGTCAACTTAATTTTTCTTTCTGCCAAGTTAAAAGTAATGTTCAAGAGAATTACAGCCGCATTTTGAAAAATCAGATTTAGTTGATGCACAGAATGATATATTTCAAGTAAATGTTAACGTGGTTCAAAGTTAAAACCCCCAAATTTTGTTGATCAGGATATGTAGAACCTATGAAAAACTATTTTTATACAAAATTAAAGTTTATGACCTAGTTATTCCCTACACAATCTTGAAAGTTGTTCGGCATACAATCATTGTCCAACTCAAAAAGGAAAGCAAGCCACAAAGATGCTTACAGAGTGTTGTATCCAGGCATATTTATGAAAAGTTGAGTGGAAGGAAAAAAACAATGGCAGAAGAGGGACAAACAAGCAACAGGTACAAATCCGTTTTGACAGGATTGTGAAGCAAGTCGCTCATACAGATCCACAGTGTGTAATTCAGAGATTAAGATCTACAGAGGATTAGTGCCAGTGAAAAAAAAATCTCACTTTTTTTCTCCAAATTCTGACTTTAGTCTTCTGAGATTAAAAGTCAGATTTCTGTAAAAAAAAAAAAGTCAGAATTTGAAGACAAATTCAGACTTTTTTTTTCTTCCAGTGGCTCCAAACCTCTTCGAAACTCAAGCTGCTTCAGGTCCAGTTTAAGTTTCCACCGTCCTTCATCAGGAAGTACTTCATGCTTTCTTCTGCAAACAAGACAAACTTTATGGAGACGTTTAATGGCACCAACAGCTGGTTCAGCGAGCCTGGTGTTACTGTGTTGATTGCCCATTAAACTACCTGATTATTGAAACAGGAAACTGAGAGAAACACCAGACAACAATACAGATGCGCTAACGACGGTTAGCAACCTGGACTGATCACCTCCACATCCTGCTGCATGGATGCAGTAATTCATGCAAAAGTATAAATAGCATACAGAATATAAAGATGTTGATAAATCTATACATGAGCTGAGAAAAAACGAAAACCACTTTGAGCAAACTTGTCTCAAGACTTTGCCATTTATTAAGCTGTTTTTTTTTTTTTTTTGCCATTTGTCTTTTTCTTACAAAAAAATTCTTTATACTTTTTTAGGACTACAACACATTATAGACAATACATATGGTGCTTCATACCATTTTACTTCTGATCTGTAAGGAATTTCATTACATTTAAATTATACAGTTTTTTTTTTTTACCTAACTGGCACCTCCTTGAGACTCAAAGCTTCACCACATCTTTTTTTGTTTTGTTTTTTTTATTTGGTGGGAAGGTTTTATTATACATCTTTGTTTTTGACACAAAATCTGTAATACTTGATATACTTGAGTGAAACATGACAGTTGTGCTCCTGGTTGCAGTATTATTATTTGGCAGCACATGCACATATTTATGATTTTACCTCCTTTCTTTCATGGTTTTTGTCACATCCATCCCGACGCTCCGGACTTCCACTTTCGGGGCTTTGAAAAGTCGACCGATGAGATCAGATCTATGGTGGGTGAAAGTTTCCTTGTGTCCACAAAAGCTTCAAAGGCTCCACACACACACACACCCACCCACACCCACACACACATTCACAGACTGTAATTCTTATTCACAAGTGGTCAATAGTCTGTATACTGCAAATACTTGTACCTGCTGTGAAAGGACACAGAACGATTGCACAGCGACTGTCATTCAGAACATAGCATGACACAGATGTGAATTCAGATGTGAGACAAACAAGCCGCCTCCTTAGATTAAATAAGGCCGCAACAGTGCTTTCAAGAGGAAGGTAGAGAAGCAAACACATGCCTCCCACCTTCTGCTGCTTCTCAGAAAAGTCTCTTTTTACTCAGTGCGAAATAACAAAGAACCAAAAGCTGCTCTATGGTTAATAAAGTCTACATGGAACAGCAAGAGGATGAAGTGGTTTGGTGCTCCTCTGGCTGCTGAGAAGAGACTTCATGCTGTTTAGATTTGTGATGCAAGTGGGGGGAAAAAATGGCCGGGAGGTCACCGGATTCCTCGCAATGTCTCTGAGGCCACTCATCTAAACGGGGCGTGAAGAAACTTGAGACTGCAGTTTCAGTGAGTGTGGGTGGAGACTCTTCAGACTCTTCAGCCTCCGCCGAATCAACTGGGGCTCGGAGCAGTGCGGTTCAGTTCAAGTGTGCGCGAGTTTTTCAGGTGAAGGGAAACCAGGAGAGACAGATGGAATAAGATGAGGAGTTGGGGCCGTTTACATGTTGAAGCCGTAGGCTGGCTGGGCGGGATAACCTGCGGCAGCGGGAGGAGCTGCGGCTGCAGCGGCGGCGGCGGGGGGGAAGCCGTAAGCCGGGTACGCTGGCTGAGCCGCCACAGGAGAGGCAGCTGCAGTCAGCATCAGCTGCTGGCCTGGCGACAAAGAAAGAACAGTGGTTACTGAGAGTCAAATAAAACTTAAAAAGTAGCACAGAAAGCTGGCTTTCAAAATTCAGTCTTCAATGAAACAAAAGCTACAATTTGCTATATATTTTTGATAAATCAAGTTCCTCCTCCTCCTCCCTGAAGCTACCTTTGCAACCTACAGAAAGGCGCCACTTCTCTTGAGAAACTACCAATCAGAGCCAGGAGGAGGGTCTTCGCATTGTCAATCACACTCATGTACACACTGCTAAGTGTGGACAATAGCTGAGAAAAAACGTAGCATTCAAGGAAAACCCATTTATCACCATCATTGGTGGCTTTGTTATCGGGAACTAGCTTTAGCATAGAAGACAGCAAGGGTAAGGGTGTGAGCAGCATTGTTATGTTCACTGTTTCGCTAATGTTGTCTTATTTTACTAAAGGATGCCATCTTGTGGTCATTCTTGGTTAGTTATCAAAAAAGAAGGAGAAGTAGAAAAACTGGAAGTACAACACAGTTGCAGCCACATGGCAGCTCCTCAGCCCCGCTCATGTCGTTTTCTTGCCTGCAAAAGCAACATCTTTGAGTATTATAAGTTGAATTAATCACATATGAGAATAGTATACACCTTCATTTGTGGAGAAATTGTGTATTTATATGTTTGTAGTAAACTCGGCCTGTTGTTAAGCTAACTAAGACCACTAGTATGAGTATAAAAATGGTGCATGCAGGGATTTTAACATTGTTATTGCAGGATTGATACCTCATGCATTCCATTGTTTATCCTGTTAGTTTCACATAAAAATTTATGTCAGTAAATGTACACAGGCATGATTGACAGCGCTAAGATTTCCTCCAAGTTGTGAGTGACTGAGTGTTGTATTCCTGCAGTTAGCACTGGGAGGAGGTGGAGACTTTTTTCACAGATTTTCTGTCTCATACTATAATGTCACAACATAATGACAGTTTTAGCAAATAAGTAAAAAAAAAATAATTTAAAGGTTGTATAAGGCATTTTTAATCCTAGTTTTGTTTTAAAAACACTTACAAAACAACAAGTAGTTTTTCTTTCTTAAGTTAGTGCAATGAATTAATACAAAATTCTAGTTTTACCTGAAGCAAAATTGTAACATTTCTCTTTGACTCTTGTCGGTATACATTGAGTTGAATTTTAAAGTCACTATACTTACCAAACACCATCGGCTGAGGCTCTTTCACGTCGTCCTCAGTTTTCCTCTGGCTTTCTGCCTCCTCCAGTTTGTCCACCTGGGGGCAGCAGAGAGCAGAGATATAAAAAAAAATCCTCCACATCGTCCTAACAGTCTGAGATCATAACCTGAAGGTATCCTGCTGAAATCTTTCTATTCAAAATTATGTACATATGTAGTTTAAATGTTTTACTGTGCTGGATTATCTTGCAACAAAAAAAATTAGCTGTTTAAAAAATTTATATTTGCAGAGCACCTACATTGTTATGATCACAGAAATGTACAGACTTCATTGAAATGTCTTTTTTCTCTCTCAGAGAACTTAAACGTTAAAACTTCAGCTGCAGAACAACAATTACCCTCATTTTCCTTCACATCCACTGGATAAATATTAAAAATGAAGTTTCAATTGCGAGTTGGCACAACCTCTTTTTAAAGATTATGCTACAAACACACTGTTACGGACAGTGTAGCTATGATTACAGAGGAGAAAATGACATGCAGGAATCTAAAACATCTTCCAGTGTAAATGTTACAGGATAGAATAAAGGGTCAGCTCACCAAAGTTGCACGTAAACAATACACATTTGTTGCCATATTCAGGATGTATTTCTAGAAAAACTGATCAGTGAAATGCAGGATGTTTATAAAGAACAATAAAGGCAATTATAATAAAAAAGATTCAGATATGTGGCTTTAATTTTATCACTAAAAACAGAAAGATGATACTTAAATATGTGTGAACTGGCCCTTTATAGGCAGGATTATAACATACATCACAGTTAAAGAAATATTATATTCTATATTCTATATATATACATGCCTAAATGCAGGTGGCACATTTCCAGCTAGCTCAGTATAATAAATTGCAGAGCTTTAACATGCATCTCATTCATAGCTGTGAGCAAACACTCCTCTGAAATCAACTAAAACTGAGGCTACAAATCAGAGCTCACATTTGTTAGGCAGGAATCCAGTTTTTATAACCTGAGCTGCTCAGTTATTTGGAGAAATTGTGCCAATTGTACTGTAGGTACAGCTGGATATGAAACAGTGGTGCACTGCAATCAGAAAGGATTTTACAACAACTAAAGAAAGACAGGATTTTTAAAAAGAATTGAAAAGGTTCAAATCCACATGACTTTAACTAACAATTGATAGTGAAAGTGCAAACCCTTTATTTTTAAATTAATGTTTTCTGGGGATAAAAAAAGGACTTCTCAAGGAACAGAAGAAAGGAGGCTCACTCTTCATTTGTTTGCAGCCTGTAGTTAAAAACTACAAATCTTTCCCTGCAGGTAGAAACATGGGCCTGCATCTAATAAGCTTTTGAGTGGTGCTTTTTTTCTAAAATCCCCTTTGCATCATAACTCTGTAATAAACATGCAAACATGAACCCCCCACTGACATTTAAGGTCTCAGATCAGAGAGTTTGGAATATTAAGCAGCTTTGTATCACATCAAGACGACACAGTCGTTCCCCAACCCTGGACTATGTTTTATATTTGGTAGAGGTTACAGATTTGTAAATACATCCGTAGGTGGATCAGGTGGGGGAAATTGATGGGATGACTTCAGCCAACCATTCTGTAACCTTACAGTCGATCATGAAACGTAAAAAACATGTGAAGATCAGAGGAAGAAAGGATGATTTGAGATTAACATCAGTTCAGAAAACTAACTTTTAGGCCTAGTCCACACATAGCCGATTATCTGGGAAAATAAATAAAAATGTTTATGCCTTTTTGCATTTAACCCACACAAAACTCCTTTTAAAATCACAAAAAAAACTCTGACAAATAAGGAATTTTTAAAAAGTCTGTATTTTTGTATTTACATGGGAAAACAAAGATGTAGGGTCCCACACTTTAGTCTGCGACAAATAATGCACCAATATCTCCACATACTTTAGATATAATTCCCGATCAACACCGTCTTGTTTTATTAACTACATATTCTAATACGCCAATTAAATGCATTTCAGCCATGTTTAATTCTAAACAGGAAGTCTTTGTTGTTTTGAAGCAATCTGATTGGCTGACATAGATTTTATCTTAGCACTCCACTGCCCCCTATGGGTTTGGCATGTTTAAAGCAACGCTTAGAGGTGGATTTGTACAGGTTCATGTGGATGAAAACTTTTCTGAAACCAATCCTGTGTTTACACAATTATTTTTTAAAACAATATGCTGGAGATATTTGTTTTTAAAATACCCAGCTATGTGTGTACTTGGTGGAAGAATTGCTCTGTTTTTTTGTACTCCATCAAGTCAACATTTCAAAAAACACCACTTAGCACTAGATGCAGCCCCATGACATCCAGAGTTAGAGGGTGAGAGGGTTTTTGTTAGGCCAGGACAGAATAATGTGTGGTCATGAAGAAAAATATATTCTGAACAGGCTTTAGCTCCGGGCACCATCATGAGTTGCAATTTGGAAGCAGGCTTGGGCGAGTTTCTTGAATCAAGATATAAAAAAGTTTTGAAAAATTAAAGCACCCCTCTCCTCGACCTATTGCTGCACAGTCACAATCAGGTGGTTGATAGACGGTTCCTTCAACTTGGACTCCAACAGAAGTTGAATTATAACTTAAAGAGTGGTTAAAAAGTACAACTGGGAAACTACAAGCAGCCTGTTTACAGACTGGTTACACCTGATTACCTGCTCAGGTAACCAGGTGGTTACCTGAGCAGATAGAAAGAGTAATTAACCAGCCAACACAGTTAATTGTGTAAAGAGGAAAACAGTCAAAAAGGTCTAATATTTTGCTCACTAAGCTAGTATTTATTCAGCGTTTTTACAAAGGTTTATGCATAAATATCAAAATAATAAAATGTTTTAGTTTAATCTGTATTGACATTCAGTTTCTTGCTTTAATTCCTTTTTTATTTGTTTTATTACTCAAAGCAAGTCTGTTGTTTTCCAGCTGGTAAAATTAAAATGTGTGGATGATGAAGTGGAACAAAAGCCTGCACACTAAAACCACAGCTGTCCAGGACCGGGCTCGTTAGGTCGTGCTTAGTCTACAGTCCATGCTACGATCCTACAAGTGTTACAACATAAAAACAAACAGAACACATTTCTCGCTTAAAGAAAAAAAGAGGGCCAGAGACCATCACCTTTGCTGCAAATTCATCAACCTAGAAAAGAACCCAAACAGATGACTGAACATGTCTACAAGCAAAAAATTATAACAATTAGTTCTGCTTTCTTCATCTCAGTGTAGCTATTCTATAGCTTTTTTAAAATCTGACTTGTCAAGGCAAGCATTTACATAAACTTTTAAGACTACTTTTTAAACTACTTTTGATGTGCAGCAATACTGTGCTGAAATGGTCTAAAAATACATAAACATCTATTTTATTGTAAGCAAAGATGATCCGTTTTTAATCTCTGCTCAGCTCTAACCTTAGTGAGGTACTCTCTCATGACTTGAATGAAGTAGGGCATGGCAAAGTCCATTATGTTGTGCCTCCAGGCCAGTTCCAGCACCACATCAGGATGGAGGAGGTCGTAGGAGGCGAACAGGCAGGCGGCAAAGCACTCCTTCCTGTCTTCCTCCAGGAACCACTGCAGCAGAGTCTCTGCCAGCTCGGCATCCTTTGACTCTGCAGCGAAGAGCATGGCATCCTGGGAAACATCAAGAGGATTTCAGTTACTTCATACTGGAGAAAGACTTTCACACAAGTCTGAAGCTTAAAGAAAGAAGCCAGCATCGCCATCTGCTGGAAGTTGAAGTCACTGCTTGTGGTCAGAGTCTCAGATAAGTAAACCTCATCACTCACTACAACAGCTACATAAACAGAAAATCTGCTGTTTCGGGAGTTGAATTTAAGACTTTTTAAGACCTTTTTAATGCCACTGACAGAAAAAAAACTGTAAATATAGTGGATGTTGGGGGAACTTGCTGAATTACAATCAAACATAGCAAAAACTGTGAAGTCAGCATTAGCTTTAGCTCTACAGCCACCATACTGCCAAGCTAAAAGTGTTTTTTCACCTAGCCTCATAAATGGTGCACAACAAGATCATTCAATCATATTTTGAAATGTAAAAACAGCATTTATTGATAACACTGGGTTACAAAATATATCTTTTATAAGTTGTCTATGTTTTTTCTAATATATTAGGATTTTGCATCACAAATGACATCCATTTTTCTCAATCAGGTCATGTTTTTATTCTAATTTGATTTAGAGAAATCTGATCTTCTGACTGAACTGATTACATTTTTGTGTCATTATCAGTTCATTTCCATTAATATTACTCATCCAAGAAAGGTTTCAGGAGAAAAAAAAGTTTTCTAACAGAGTGTGTTACTTAGATGTTACAAACTTGGATTTCTGTAAATTGAATAATAAACATTGATAAGGGTAAAAACATGTAAAATGAACATGACGTAAGCAAAATTATCCATCTCTTTTCTGTCCTGATTGAGTCTCTCTCCTCCTGCTAATCACTCATTAATCCTCGATTCTCAGGAAACCGATCGAAACGTGAGAACAAGTCATGCATGTTGATGCTCATGCTGCATCCATAGTTCACAAAGTTGACCTGATTGAGCAAAACCAATAATTTTTGGATTCAGCACATCAAAAGTAATCTAAAACAGTTGAAAAACCCCAGACAATTTTTGTGGCTTTTGACCAGTAATTTCATGGAATCAGCGGCGGGAAAACATTTCAAAGACAAAAAGTGATTCAGACAATCCAAGTCATATCAATTTTCTTTGTTCGAAAACACCGATACTGTTATTGTGACAGGATGACCGATCCGTCTCCAATTTATATCTGGCAGAAATAAATGTTTTGGTTTTGTTTACCTTGTATAGCTTGTCCTTCTTGCAAAGCTCCACACTCTGCCTCCAGCGGTTGTTTCTTTTGTACAGATAAGCAGCGATACGCCTGAACTCGATCAGTTCGTGTTTCTCTAACCTCTGAGCCAAGTCGATGGTGTCAAAGTTATCGTAAGCATCGATGGAGGCTCTCAGGCTCTGCAGACAAATCAAATTTAACTCACATTACAAAGAAAAGCAACCGGAACAAAACCCAGGGTAAAGAACTACAATATATCTCAACATAGTTTAACTAGTCAGTGGAAACGTGAACCATACAAATCAAATTTAGAAATTTCAATAATCAAATGACAAAATAACTTTTCAACAGTGAAAGACACTGATTCAGCTTTTATGTAAATAAACAATTAATATTTAAATAATAGCGAGCTGGCAGCAGATCCAACCAAACCATCCAACCTGGTAGTCTTCCTCCTCCGTTAGCAAGTTGTTGAGCGCTTCATTGACGGCCTTATTGTTGTGATTCTGGACCGATCTCAAGTAGGGCTTGACCAACTTTAGCTGATTCATCTGGTTAAGCAAAAGCAAAATGCATCATAACAATAAAGTGGACACAGATGAGGGAAGGGATCACGCAGCGTAAAGGTTTCCTTCTTCACACCAGGTTACCTTAGAGAAAAAGCTGACAGCTCTGTTATGATCCAACCGGGGAGACAAAATAGTCAGCAGGTCATTAATGAGCAGAGGTTTGTATTCCAGGTAGAAAGAAAGAGATTTGTAGTATAACTCCACGTTGGCGACCTGAAAGGAACAAGGAACAAATGTAAGATAACTTGGAACTGCAAATACAGAAATATAACATAAATGTAAAATATACAACAGCAGAAGCTGAAACTGCTGAAAAAAAAGCTTAAGTCAAAGTGGACTGACAATCTGAAGTTAAAAGAGTTTGGGGTAAAGACTGAAGAAAATAGAAACAAAACTAGAAAAGTTTCAATAAAGTAGAAGATCTAGTCCACTATGATGGAAGAGCTCAAAGTTAAATCTAATCACAAAATACATTTTAAATGCTTATGTTAGTTTGTTAGCATTAGCTAATGCTAATGTAGACCAACATGCTACAAACAGCATGTTGACTAAAACTATTTTGTATTTCAGACCTAAAGAGTAACATAACAAAGCCTGAGACAGAAGCTAATAAAAGAGATTTCAGATTATAACCTTAAAATCAGGCGTATTCCTGGAACTGTGTCTGCCTTTATAAAGTCTTTGAAACGGTAGACTTAACAAAGGTTTGACAAATATGTTGGCATCTTTGTCTTAGTATCATATGT
The DNA here is from genome assembly GCF_001444195.1 of Xiphophorus couchianus. Classification (NCBI taxonomy): domain Eukaryota; kingdom Metazoa; phylum Chordata; class Actinopteri; order Cyprinodontiformes; family Poeciliidae; genus Xiphophorus; species Xiphophorus couchianus. The sequence continues at coordinate 9,540,084 of NC_040239.1, forward strand.
TGATACAGCAGCAAGATAAAAGCAATCCACCATTTTGCAATTTTTCACTTTTCCAATAAAAAGTCAAGGATTTTTTGCTCCTGAAACATGTAATTATTATTTTCTTAATACAATATTATTTGAAAATCACTTTATGTAATGTTATCTATGTCTGTAGACAATTTAAATATGTATATATGTCTTACTAGAAATGCAGAAGCAGTAGAAGACTGGTTGTAAAAATTGTAGAAATAAATAATTGAGTTAAAATGACGTGTTTACCTTGGCAATTATGTCTTTGAACAGGCCTTCTTTCCATGCATCTGTTGCATGGTTCATCATAGTGATGACAGCGTTGTCGTACTCCTCGTATTTATCGTAAAGGAAAACCAGCTCTGCCCATAAATGAGATTGCTCAGCTGCACGAAGAACCTGAAACCAAAGAAAAATGGCATTTATGATGTTTAAAGTTTACTTTCTAGAAGCCAAATTAGCATCGCGTTCTTGCAAGAACAATTGAAAAAACTGCTTTTTGGCAGTTGTTTACAAATGTTTATATTTATAAACAATCCCTATGTCATAATAATCTTTAGAAAGGTTTTGATTAAAATATAAAGATGATGAAATATATCAGAACAAATTTAGTAAACCACAAAGAGGAGACGAAGGAACACCAGTTACTCAAATGGTGTTAATTAAAATCTGTTTTGCAGATGGGTAACTTTCATAAATCTGATATTTCCGCACAGAGAACACACACACACACACACACACACAGACCAAGATAGGGAGAAAACCGACCTTTGGGATGTTGACTCTTGACCAGAAGAGCTCCAGATGTTCCCTCATTTTCTGAGGTTTGAACTTGGAGTAGAGGATGGCGAGCTCTGTAAACATCCCCATGTGGGCGCGCTCCAGGCCCAGCGCCGCCTCCAGCAGAGCGATGAGCTCCTCAAAGTACCCGCGGTCCTGATAGTAGCTGATCAAGTCCTCCAGCTCGTCGGCGTGGATCACAATGTGAAGGCCGCAGATCTGCGCCAACCGGAACTCCTCGCCGTCGACGCACGCAAAGCAAACCTGTCGAGGTGAGAGAAAGGAAAGTAAATGCCAAGGTTTTATTAAGGACGAAAACCCTGCGTGTGTCTTTTATTTTGTGTCTGTAGAGCTTTCCATAATTGTGTTCCGTTTTCTTCTTACTAAGCAAATTGCACTAACAAAGGAGACAGAACATAATCAGAACAGGCAGCAAATTGAAGGAAAACGTATTTGTCTGCACAACAAAATAACAGAATTACCAACAAACTTCTTTTGGGATTTTTGTATTACCAGTAAAGTTATCTATTTTATCTATTTGAAAGATTATTCTGCATTTAACAATTAAACTATAAATACCCATGTACGTATACTTTCGGAACAGGTGTGCAAACTCGACACTTTAGTTCATCTTTAGTTGACGTTTAAAATGAAGACCTGAAGCATACTCAGTTCCAGAATATTTAAAACCTAAATTTGAATTTAAGAGATAAAGAAGTGTAAAATCAAAGACATCTGCTGCATTATGGTTTATAAAGCCAAAGGAGAAAATTAAAATGAATAATTAATTTATAAATGTATTTTATAAACATATACATAGATATATTTTGGCTTTAAAGGTGTCATTTTTTTCAATACCACAATACCGTTTTATTTTTCCCTTCTTGCATTTTTAGATTTCTTAATTTCATGTTTTATAAAAAGAAAATGCTTTTAAAAGCCTTAATGGATAAAATTACAAAAGTAAAAATATGCCAGACTTTATTGAAAATTTAATAGGATTTACAAATAACAGTTCTAACTCATAATTTCATAGGGATTAATAAATTGACACCTAACCTTTAAATTAAATTAAAATATTTTTACATAACTGTTAGGCCACAGACAAATTACTAAATCTGACTGTTTAACCTTTTCAGTTTCAGAAAATTAGTTATAATTAAAAAACAATGATTTTTCACTAATGGCCTGAAGAAGTGAGGTATTTGTGCGTCTTTTACCTCCTTCCACGTCCGAGTGCTGTTTGCTTTCCTGGCGCTGTCCACGGCTGCCTGGTACTCCCCAAGGTGGACCAATGTAGATGCAAGTCGGGCAAAGTTGGACACGTTGTTGAACAAAAGTTTGGCAGCTTCGTACATTCCCTCCTCGTAACATCTGTCTCCCACCTGAAAATGAATTATCGGATTTACAGCAGAATTATTTACATTTTGGTGGAAAAAGGTACCCTGTTAAAGTGAACCTATTATGCAAAATTCCCATTTTGTATATCCAGCCATTTTTTGGTGATAGGTTAATGTTTTTTGGTATCTGAAAAATTAGCCGTTTCAAAAACTATCCCAACATAACGTCACAGATCCGCAAGCCCAGCCCGTTGCCTAGCAACCCCAACAGAGCTCTGCCCATTACCAATCTATGTGCTGTATAATGGCTACTAGAAAAGACAAGTGTTTGAACTACTTGCTACATTCTCGTTGGCTACGCACCAGGCTCTACTTCTGCTTTTCAAAGATGAATTGTTGTATAAATGTGCATCTGTTTACAGTCATTTTCATGTGTAAGTGTAAGCATTGAGTTAAGGAGTTTGACCAGCAGAAGCTTAGTGGGATTTAAAGCGACAAGAAGCCTTAAAACAGGTCATTCTGAAAGGAGCTCTGACAGACAGAACTAACCAAACTAATATTTTTTATAAATTATAAAATCTTAGATAAACTCATTATCTAAGAATGAGTTTGTACCAAACAAATGTTATGTGTAGCCCATAAATCTATCCTAACTTATTCAAGAAAGCATTTTAGGTGACATTTACAGCAGTCCCATTCTGAAATCTAGGCACTTATTTTACGTTAACCCAAAACATTTAAGGTTTAAAAACGTTCTAAAGCCTTTATATGTTAAATTATTACGCTGTTTTTACCTGCTGAATGTGAGCATTATTGGGCCCACTGACAAATTCTTCCAGCTCAGCCAGACGGTTCGTTTTAGCCAGAGCAAAAATCAGCTCCGTCTCTACATACGACTCTCTGGCTTTCTTACGAGCCATCTGCAGGAACTTCACCAAATCCTCCCAATTATCTGCAGCAAAGACACACACCAAGAAATTCATATGAAACACACACCAATGCAGCCAAGATATCTTATAAGATAGATGCTTACTGTTCTTGCTGGCTGCATTGACCACCTCCATGTACGCTGATGGATCCACGGCTTTGATGTAGGAGTCGATGGCCTCCTTGACGAGATCCCTGTGCAGCTGAGCTCTGGCTAACTGACTCCACACTGCAGGCTCGTTACAGCGCTCCGCAAACTCATAGGCTCGGTCCAAGTTCCCTATGTGCTCAATCAAAACCTACAAAAATTAGATAAGGCGAGAAATGGGAGAAAACTTAGCAGTAGAAATGCATCAAAAGATTGGCTATTGAAAAGAATTGAACCTACAAATAACAACAACACTTCAGAGAGGAAGTTATTACTAGAAGAAGGCTTAATACCAGTTATTCTCAGTATTAGTGAGGTGCCTTAAATATTAAGCCAAATGAAGAAGAGATGTAAGAAGACATTTATAAGGACAATTCTATTTTCTAAAATATGTGAAGACACATCTGAGAGAACGCAGAGAGAGCGAAGCTTAAAATAGATAACAGGAAGGCTGAAAGGAAAACAGCAAAATGCTATGTTTCTATCCTGTTAATATTAGAGTTTAGGAAAGGTTAAACACAGACAGTGCATAGGCACACTAATGGTTAATATAAGATCCTACAGAGACGTTAACCATGGTGCTGCAATGGTTTTGTCTTTTTTTTAACTTCTGCTCTGAATAAAGTCCTACTTACAGCATAAAATCTAGAAGAATTAAAAGTGATTCCTTTGTCTTCTTGTGACTGTTATTTACTAGAAATTAAGTCAAATCTTTGCAAAAATCAGAGATCTGCCTCAAACCTGGGAAACCTGATCAACAACATCAAATGAACTTTTGGTTTACTACGAATTTGCTGGTCCAAATAAACCAATGCTCTTTCTGCAATCATGAATATCAATCTATAATCTTATTTTTACCTGAATGGCTGACGTGTTGACATCAAACTTCTTGAAAATGGCAAACGCCTCTTCAAAGAGCTCATTGCTAATTGCAATGTTAGCGATGTCAGGAGCGTCATAGTTATCTAGCCTGTTGATGTACTCCATCACACGAGTGCGGTCGGCCTTGATAGCCGTTAAAATCAGAAGATTCTGGAGGTTTCTGGAGAAAAAATTGAAAATGTTTAAAAGATAAGACCTGCACTGTGGATATACAAAGATGTGCCTAAAGTACCTGTGTTCACTAAAGACAGAGTTATCAAGAACAATCTTCTCCAGCAACTCAATCAGCTCGTTTGGTAGGTCTGCAGTCATAAAGGCCTTGACTGTGACCGACACCTCCTCTGGGTCCTGGGTCTCCGACAGAGCTGTCTGCACCACCTGAGAGTGGAAATAGTATAAAAATATTCATTAAAAAAATGAAGATATTTCTGTTCACAGCTGGATTGAAGTGGAATGAAACCAACCTGATCGATGAGTTGTCTTCTGAACGGGTTGTCTTCCTCCAACACTTTGGCCCAGAGCTCCGGATCTTTTCGTCGTACAAGATACCGAGCTTCACTCTTAAATAGTGAATTTTCATTGCAAACCTGAGAGAAAAAATAAATAAATGTAGCAGGTAGTTAAACATGTCTGTGCATTAAAAATCTTCTACGGTCTGTGTGATGGGATCTACACACTTTGATGAGGTCCAGGTCGCACTGCCCCCTCTCATACGCCACGCAGGCCAGGTGGGGGTCTCTCTTCTCGCAGTAGCGGCCGACCACGGCGCTGTCGTAGAACGGGTTCTCCTTCAGGAAGCGCTCCGGCGTGTTGTTGCTGTCGATGTAGATCTTGGCTAGTGCATTGTGGGTAGCTGGTTCCTCACATCCCTCGAGAATACGCGACTCCAGCCATGGCAACAGAAGCTTCAACCTGAAAAGGCAGCAAAAGAAACTGACTTGTGTAAAATATCTTCTCTTACTATAACAGAAAAATTCAAAAACTTGACAAAAAAGGCAAGTTTTTTATACATGGAAAGAAGGAAGGTAGCAACACAGGAACAACCAAAGTAACGAATTATGGAAAGAAGAAATGAATGAACAAATGAAGGAAGCAATGAAAAAAGAAGGCATGAACAAATTATGGAAAGAAAGAAAGAAGGAACAATTGAAGGAAGGAAGAAATGAACAAAGAAAGAAAAGTACAAATAAACAATAAAATTCTGAAAAGAAAGAAGGAACGAACGACAGAAGGGAGGAAGAAATGAATGAATAAACAAATTACGGAAAGAAGGAAGGAAGAAACAAACCAACTTCAGAAAATTTATGGAAAGCAAGAATGAAGGAGAAGGGTTTAAATCAAGTCAGGAAAGAGTGGGGGGAAAAACAATGGAGGGAAGGTAAGAATACAGGAAGAAACTGGGGAAAAGAAAGGATAGAACAAAGAAAAGAAACTGGATATTGTAATGACAATAACTCATGGATCCAAGCATAATCTGGGATCACCTGTTCCTCTTTTCCACCTCGTCCACCAGCTCATCGGTGGAAAACTGTCCTCTGACCACCATGATCAGGTTCTTGATGACATCCTCTGAACAGTCTACATCCAACAAACCACCAATCACCACGGGCAACCGACTGGGATTCACCTGAGAATGCAACGAGCAAATTCAAAATAAACAAGCAACATTTACAGAAAATGATTAGTTAGGAAGCCATGGTGGAAGAAATCCCAGCTTTGGTACTGATCTTACTTTCTGAACATAGATTTCGATGTATTTCTGCAGATTGTTGCGGTACAGGTAGAGGACCAGATCATGGACAAAGTCAAAGCGATCACACACAATGATGAGGGGAAGCTGGTCTGTTAACTTCGCCTCCTGTGAACAGCAGCAAAATGAGAATAATATTCTATTATCTTATCTCTGTAGAAGAAATTACAATTAATGAAGAAGCGGTTTTACCTTTAGGAAGTTTTTAACCCTCTCTGGGTCGTAGCAGTTGCTCTCTCTACATATTCTCTCCACTTCTTTGATCTGACCCGTCTTACAAGCAGCCTGGATGTATTTAAAGTGAACGTCGGGTTCCTGGCTGAAATTCACGATCGAGCCAAGGAAGTAAAACAGACCTTAAAAGAAAAGACAGGAACATTTTTAAATCTGGTAGGAAAATAATTGTCATTTAAAGGTGACCTATTATGTTTCCTTGAACAGATTAAGGTAGGTCTCTGGGCTAAACCAAATATGTGTGTTACATTTTTGTCCAAAGTAGATTTAACTTATGGCATAGTGAACTAAAATCTTAGAGAATATTTTAGTTCACTCTATTTTGAGTGGGCTGGGCTTTGCTGGGGTTGCTAGGTAACGGGCTGAGCTTTGCTGGGGTTGCTAGGTAACGGGGCAGTGCCTTCTGACATGTTACATTCTGAAGGTTTTTGAAACGGACAGCAAAAAAGATTGATTTATTGTTAAAAAAAACAGCTGGGTGTTCTATTTAAGCGCTTGGGCTGATTTTAAAAGCAGTTGAAACCCAAATCAAAGTGTAAGCAGTTAAATATGTGAATTTTGCACAATAGGTCACCTTTAATAAGTTTTTATCATTTTAAAATTAATTAAGAGAAAATGCCTACCTTCATAACTCTTGAAGGACTCGAAGAGCTCCACTAGCGCCTGAGTTCCCAGCTGCTCATGATACTTTGATGCTACCTGCACACACAGCTGCAGGTTCTGCCTGATGTTAGCCGACAACATGGCCCTCAAACACTCCAAAGAGTCGTCGACTGACAAGGAGCCGAAAAAGTTCACCAGCCACTAAACGGTAGAAAAATGAAAAAGTAAAGACATCTAAATGCAGAGAAAGAGATTAAAGGCGTTCTTATGCATCAAGACGATAAAAACCAAATGTCTCCCAATGGAGCTGTGTTCACAGGAATGGCTGCACTGCTATAGGCGTACCTCAGGGTTGAGCAGATGTGTGTGCACCACGGCTCGTTTGATATCGTACAGGTCGGTGTAGTGTTCGAGTGCTCTCTGCAGCAGCCCTGCCTTCTCACACAGCTGAGCGACGTGGGCCCGGTCATAGTGTGTGAACATCTGGTTCCCCAGGATCGCATCTGCTACCTGAAAATGTTCATTACACACATCAACACACACATCATATTAAGAGCAACTTTTCGCATCAAAGTGAGAATCTACAGCAGTGGATGAATGAGTTCATTACAGGGTCAAAACTTTCCACTTTATTGCTCTCTTCTTCAACCCTTTATGTTTTCCACATTATGACGCCAAACCTCTATGTTTATTCAGATCCTCGGTATTAAAGTGGCATTATTATGCATTTTCCAAGTACATATTGTCATTTTATACCACAATCAAGTAATTTTGTTACAGTTCTTATGAAAATGCTGTATATATCAAACATAAATTAAAAGAAATTTGACTTTGCAATGTAACACCTTGAAATTGGGCCTCTGTCTCTTTAAGAAGCTCCTGCTCTTTCCAACACTTCAGCAAGTCATCACAACGTTTCTCCATGATGCCATTTACAACCGTTCTTACCAGCATTGGGCTGAGAAGTAGCACGTAACATATAAAGCTCAAAAAGTTTGGTTTTACATAATGCCCTCCCTTTAAAAAGTGTTTAATTGTAAAAAGGAAGAAAAACCATATGACTTTCAAAATGAGATTGTTCTTCCAACAGGAAAATTACCCTAAACTCACCACCACATCCAGATCAAAACATTCTGATTTTTATTGGTAAAAACCATTGAGGATCCATTTATGCTTTTCCTTATAGTTTAGTTATGTGCGGTTATTTTTGGGTTGTTTATTATGTGAAATCCTAAAGAAACATGTGATAGTTTGTAGTTGTAAAGTGGTGTTTACGTTAGGAGTGAACAAGTTTGGAAGAAACTATAAAATACTGTGGTTTACGGAAGGTTAAGACAGTAATTATAACTAAAACCGAACTCTAACTAGTTTTACTCTGCCAGTGTTTTTTGTTTTTATTCACCAATTAGTGTGTATACAATAAACATTACAAACTGACAAAAAGCAAGAAGGGGTATTAATATACGGAATAATTAACCAGATAATAGAACGAGTAACAGCAATAAAAATACAGTAGCCAAACATACAATAAAACAAGCAAACAAACATGGAGGTATATATAAAAATGAATACATTCAAAACAAGAATAAAACAAAACATAATCAATCTATGTCAACAAAATTGAAACTGATTAATATGTGGATTAGGACATCCTTTTTTATTAAATTATGGCAGTTTTTTTCTAATTTGAAATATTTTTCTCTTCTCTAATTGATTAACAGGCGTCACAGACATTTTTGGGAAGAAGTGGCCACTGTTGACTATATGTTCCTGAGTGAGTGTATGTCTCTGTTTATGCAATATGCTCCATATCCACACAATTGATATTCTTACTCTTTGTGGATACAACATCAATGGTGGCTAGATGTAGCTATCAACGTCTCCAGTTAGGAAAAAGGAGCTGGTAAAACAGCTCACCTGGGGAGCGTGTATCAGGTTCATCTCAAGCAGACGTGTCTGTAAGTGTCCTTCAGCTGGACGGTTGTTCTTCAGAGCATCCAACAGGAAGGAAGTGCACTGCTGAATCAGGCTGCCCTCCATGAAAACATCAACAATCTACCAAAAAAAAACAAAACAGCACGCACAAAAGTTAGGAATACTAGAGACTTTAAATTGTGCTGCAAAGCATCATTTCAGCTAATGTAAAAGTCACAAGTTATTAAACACCAGCCAGATGTTTCTGCTCCTTCAATTTTCTGCTTAACTTGTAATTCAAAGCAAGAGCAAGGATGTGGCTTTAAAGGAAGGAGGGAGTCACTGACTCAGTGGATTCTTGGCATTGCTAAAACATCTGGAACAACACAGACAGACCGACTCCCATCCAAGACACCTTTCCAGTTGATTTGCGCCATTGAATCAGACGTGATTTTCTTTTAAACTTTGCAACATAGTTTTTATGCCACATTTTTCTACACTTTAATCATCACAGCTGATGGTCCAAAGAGTAAATGCTGGGAATTTACTGCCGATATTTCAGATGGAGTTAGACCAGAAGGAAACAAAGACAGAAATAAAACATGAAAGGAACCAAGAAAAAAAGAAAAAGAAATTTAGAAAGAAAGAAGAAGAGAAACATGGAAAGAAACCTAAAATGAGACAAAGAGAACATAAAGGGTGGAGAAAAAGAAGGAAACAGAAGAAGGATGGAAAAGACAGAAGAAGTAGAGAAGGAAAGGTGGACAGAGGGAAAAATCAACGTTTTGACAATGATGTAAAGAAATATCGCTTGGCAAGACAGAAATTTTTACTTTTCTTTAGTTTTTTACCCTTTCCATATTAATCTGAACCTGGAAAATACTTTAAAAAAACAATCAATAAATCACACTTTTAAGAACTGCATCGGAACGCTGCTTATGTTACCTGGTTGATGTTGGCCAGCGGCTCCTCATCTTGGACAAGCATTTGGGCAAACTGCAGTCCTTGGTCTGGGTTGACTCGCATTACGTTCCTTAACAAAAACACCCAGTCTGGGGTGTATCCCACCTACAGAGGGGCAGGAACGATGATAAATGTGAATCTGTTTGCACCTTTTTCAGTACATTTATATTTAAGACCGACAAAACCAAAGATAATAATAATATATTATTAAAAGTAAAGTAAAGTGGAGATCTGATTACCTTTTTGGCATACAGCACTATCTTCTGGAACTGTCCTGTTTCTGCAAAGCACTGAATGACTTTGTTGGGGACATTTGCTCTGAGATAAACACTAAGAGCTAACGTTGGGTCCGAGGCCTTTACCAGATCGCCCAGTTCCTCTGAACACTCCAGCTGCAGAGCACACATATTCACATTTACTAATTATGACAGCCCCATAACAGATGAGCAGAAAACTTTCAGCAGCACTCCAAAGCTGACCTACCTTGTCCTCCTTCAGCCATTTCTCCAGTAGCTGCTTGCGGCCTTGCTGCAGGACGGGCCTGCACAGCTCCAGAGACTCAAACTTGTTGAGCTGGCCCTGGTCCAAAAGAATCCCGAAGTACTGGAGCAGAGGTGAGGCTTGACCAGGTTGGGCTGGAACACTCTGGAACTTGCGTATGGTTTCCGCTGTTCGGAGGATACCCTGAGGGTCAGAATACATCACACAATGGAGGAATTACTGGAGCAGGGAAAACAGAACATTTCTATTGATTCTTTAGACAAATTTCATGGTGGTTCAGTAAAACTCAAAAGAAAACAACCATTTTATTCTTTGAAACTCTGAATCATTGTAGATATGACAATCTGGTAATCAAATGAACTAATTTATTTATATTGTGTTCTTAAATATAAAATGAACTCAGATTTAAGACCTTTAAGGCCATTACGAATGGAATTTAAGACCAAGATCGCCAAGAAAATGTACGAACTAGCAATATATTTGCACTTACCAATGAGAGATGAAAAAAAAAGCTAGCTAGCTAACAATGGTTGTTAAAGGAGAATCACAGAATGCAATGAAGATGTCTGCATGGGACTCAAACTTCTGCCATACAGAAAAGTCCAGCAAGAAAAATAATACATTGAATATACGAGAATAAATAGACAACATTTAAGACCTGTGATTAATGTATTTAAAGTAAACTTTTTTTTAAAATATGAATTTAAGACATTTTAATGCCTTAATTTTAGATCCATGATGAATCTATTTATTACCGAAGTGCACCTGGTAAGAGAAGAAAATGCAAGCGCTACACTTTAACTGCAGAGTCTGACGTACCTTGGGTGCAGATGCAGCAACCTTTGCAGCCTCTGAGTAACTTCCCTGGGCAAACAGAGTATTAAACTTTCTGCCAAAAAGCTCCTCAGCCCCAACAAGATTAGACCTCATGGCCATCCTCAGGGCGAGATCAGGGTTCTGCAGAACGTTTGTAGCATAGTTGACGATGTTTTCTTCTTCAACACACACTGACAAGACCTGTGAAGTGTAGAAAAGGCAGTCACAGTTTGTCAATAAAACTCAAGAAATTAGAAACAGAAATAAAATTAAAAGGTACATCTTTCAATCTACATTTATGCCAAGTTCATATTTTGCACATTTTTGGAGTTCAATTTGGATCTCTACTATCAAGTCCAACGCATAAAAAAAAAATAAACAAAAAAAAAAATACTCAGCCAATTTTTGGCAATAAGTTTATGTTTTTTGGTGTCTGGAAAAAGAGCCGTTTCAAAAACCCACAGAATGTAACGTTACAAATCAGTGGGTACTGGCCTTCACCTAGCAACTCCAGTAAAGCCCAACCAGTTACCTAGCAACCAAACTGAAGCCCAGCCCATTACTTAGCAACCAAAAGAACTCAAGCAAGTTTGGTCAACTGGTTTTAATGTATGTGTGATACAATGGCTGCTGAAAAAGACAAGTGTTTTGTTGTGCAGTAGGCTCTGCTAATGCTTTTCAAAGATGTCTGGTTGTAAAATTGTGCACCTGCTTTCACCCATTTTCATGTGTGAGTGTAAACATTGATTTGGGGGGTGAGGCCACCAGCAGTTTATTTGGATTTAAAGTGACAAGAGTCCTATAACAGCTTATTTTGAAAGGAGCTCAAAATATGCAGAACTGAGCAGACTAAAATCTCACTCTCTAACAATGATGTTGTGCCAAAAATGTAATGAAGATGCTTTGCATAGACCATAGACTTATCCCTAACCTGTTCAAAGAAGCATAACATGTCACCTTTAAGATACGTTTTAGAGGTATCTTAAAGGTAAATCTTGAAAAAGTTGTAAACCCTTTGATAATTTTTTAGCAAAATAAGTAAAAATGACACTCCCTAAGTAACAGAAGCTTTGTATTAAAACACTTATCAGTTTTTTCCTCACCTGTCCCTTCTTATTAACGCCGATGATCCCAGAGGTGGCCTCATGAGGGGCCGTAACAAAGATAGTCTCTGCACTGATTCGGTTCATGTATATACACACTCCAGATTCCAGGTCGTACAGGTGAATGTAACCATATTTTGTGATCAAATATATCACACCATGCTTGTTCCCAATCTACAACAAAAGAGCAAGAAGAGATTTTAAGAATTCAGTAGTCACCTAAAACTCTCAGGTGTTGAACAAGTAGCTGCCACACACTTACCTGCATAGCTACAGGGAAGTCTGTCTGGGCCTCTGGAGGGAAAAACACATCCACTGCTTTCTTAGCAAATGGCTGGTTTCCTGCAGCGGGCTGACCAACTTCAATGATGTGCAACTTGGAGGAGAAAGTTATCATGCATAAATAAAATAAGCACTGCAAGTAGGATGTAAAAGAAACTCGTTAATAAAAGTTCACCTTTCCTCCTGCCTGTGAGCGCACAGCAAAGCAGAACAACGTGGAAGGTTTGGCATTTCCCTCCACTTTGAACTCCCCAAAGGCAGCGGCGTGGCCCTCGATGGGCTGGGAGACTTTCCTGTCAACCGAGTACAGCTGCATCGCTCCGACTACGCGATTTTGCTGCAAAGAAAAAACTGAACCTCAGACTCATGGGACTGTCAAAACTCCAAGTTGTTGAGTTGTGATGCAACACAGTGCAACAAAAGTTCAGATTCGTTGTTCGGCTGTTGAGAGTTTAAGATAAGTCACTATAATTGGGAACAGTGATTACTTAAACAATGAGGACACACACAAACCGACACACTGTTTGCAGCAGAAGGTTTGTTTATAAGAAAAAAACAGAAAAGTGTTTTTTTTTCCACTGTGTGACTAAACTGTTTTCCAGTATTTTTCTCCCTCAGTTTAATTTCTCTTCATTAGAGCATTCTGAGAAGCTTTTATGTGCACAGCTTAGGTGAAAGCAGAGCTTCCTGTTCAATAACAGTGAAACCCCTCAGGTGTCTTTCATTAAGTCTAGCTGACAAACCATTGGACTTTTCAGGGGAGAAAAATGCTTCTGCAGGGATTGAGAAGTTATCCTAACTCATTCTCTTATCCAGTAAATATCTAAGGAATTACTTTACTTCCCTTGACTAAAAACTAATCACTTACTTAATGTCATCTTCTATTTTATTAGGAAAGTGTAATTGGAGTGCATACTTTGGACAGTTGTGGCCTGTTATTCAAGGGAGGAAAAACAAACCATTTCCCAACTGAGGTGTAAATTTTACTCAGATCCTCAAGCTATTAAATTTGATCCTGGACAATCTAATCATATCTGAGCAAATCAAATTTTGAATGTTCAACCCAAAAAAAAATGTTGTTGTCTGAACTCAGTCTGAGGGAAAACCTGAATCCTCTTGAGTAGCAGAGTCTTAACTTGCTGCAGTGAACATATGTGGATATACAGCTCTGAAAAAAACGTAAGAGCCCACTGCACTGAGCCCCACTGAAAACCTCCTGGTTATTCCACCAAATATTGATTTCTGAACTCTTCCCGAGTTAAAACATTAGTATTGTTGTTTCTAAATTAACATAAACTTGTTTTCTTTGCATTATTTGAGGTCTGAAAGATCTGCATTTTCTTCATTATTTTGGCCATTTCTCATTTTATGCAAATAGATATCAAATTTTTTGATTGAAATTTCAGAAACATGTCAGTAGTTCATAGAATAAAATAATGTTCATTTTACTCAAACATATACCTATAAAAAGTAACATCGGAGAATCTGATCATTTAAAGTGGTCTCCTATTTTTTTCCAGAGCTGTATATTATTTGGAAAACACATCAAGACTTAATAAAGTGTGCCTTAGTGCTACACCCAGTTACATTTATCAAATCCATAGCAATCGTTCAATAACAGCAACTAATATGAAAATTAATGACTGCTTATGGCAGTAACGTTTTAAAAAGTATATAAACAGGTGAATGTAACCATATTAACCTGTATATAGGTGATTATATACACCTATATATATTATACACCAGCATTCAAACTATTAAACAGTTTGAATGCTGTTTAATATGTTAAGACATTATACATCGTTCCTAAATAGAACTACAGTGTTAAACAAATTTTAACTGATAAAGATAACCTGAGTAATATTATTCACTGTTCTATTAACCATTTATCTCTAACAGTTTTTTCTACCTTTAGCATTTATGTACAATGATTCACCTCAACTAAAACTTCTCAAAAAAATTAGAAAAATGTGAATAAAATTTTCATCATATCAACAGAATCAAAGTATATCAAACTGATTAAAAGTCTAAGACATGGCTTTTTATGCAACTCTGATGTAGATGCTTTCTACAGAAAAATTCCCATGTATATCACTGTAAAATCTAACAAAACCTGAGAATCTGATGCTCTGCCTCCTCATTAAAACTGTAAAATAAGGAGAAAACAGCAGAATCGTCTCCTCCAAGTGTTAACACCCAAAACGTGTCCTTGGAGCAGCGTGTTAAAGCTTTGTCTGTGGGTGTGAAATTACAAGCTCAGACTGGACAGAAGGCCAAGCAGGAGACGCAGAAATATGGGAAAGTTTTTCGCTCTGATTTTTTTTTTTTTTTTTTTCAAAAGTGCTGCAGACCAGAGATGTAAAAGGTAATTATGACTCGAGGGGAGACGTGCTGAGGGGTGTGAGCTCGTACCTGTGCAGAAATCCCGATCAGCAGTAACCACTTCTGTTGCTCGTCAGTTCTGTAGTGGATGATCTGACAACCCGCCAGACTGGCGTGCCGATCGAACACTTTGGTCGGTTGGGAATCCCCCTCCATGCTCCAGTGGTAGACCGCCGTGTCCGTCACCAAGGCAACGGTGTTCACAGATATCCACTTCCAGAACATGACCTCCTCCGTGGTGGTGTGAGCCTTCATCTTACTCTTCATCTCGATGTTGAAGATCTGCAGGGTTTTGGCAGCTGTGAGGATGCATGAAAACACAGAAATCAGACAAACTCAAGATGCAATGATGGGGGTTTTTTTGTTGTTTGCAGATTATTTCTCTATTTTAATGCTCAATGACATGTTCACCTGTCATTGGCAGACATTTTCTAGCATAAAGAAAAAAAAAACCTAAATCTAAACTTGAATTTGAGTACATTTATTCAGTCAGTGAAAATCCTGTTTAAAAATTGTTTATATTATCTGATATCATCAGCAGTCACTTCCAACTAAATACAACCAAAACAGTTAATGAATTTATACTTTACTTTTTTTTCTGAAGAGACCCTGGGAACTTTAGCTATCTACAATAAAATATGAAGTAACACAGAGACCCGTTTCTTTTAGTCTTCAAAAACCAGGCTAGACGAGGAACCATATTTATGGACCATGAGTGTAAAAATTAGCGTATTTTCACACCTGATAGTCCAGAAAAAACAGAAACTGGTGCAGTTCGCTTTCACAGTGCACAATTAAACAAGCCAAACATTTGAAAAATCTGTTCCCCTCCTCACCTGTGGTGGCACTGCAGCACTTTTGAAAGAACCAATGAAGGAAATGACATGAAAACCTCTGAAGAAGACATGACTGCACAAAACTAAGAATGTCGTTTTAATTCCTTCTTTTAAAAATGCTTTAGAGTCGAACAAAATATTTATCACATAAAAAAATCTGTAAAAAGTAATAGCTTGTGCACACATCTATTATGTTCAGGACATTTATTCACAGAAATCTCAGTTTAATTAATGACTATCAGTGTTTTGATTGAAATTGAAGAGCATAAGAGTGGTGCCAGGACTTGGAGAGATTTAATCTCTATATATGTATGTTTAAACTTTATGAAATGTAATATGTTTGAGTTCTGCCATACCTTCAGGATTTTATATGCTCATTGAACGAATGTACTCAAATAAAAGTTTGCATTTTCCAGCGTGAATGTACACCCTTACAGTACAGGATAGATTTATTTTAAGGTTTTTTGCATATCTTTGACAATTTGCTGGGAAATCTGCTTAATCTGTAATAATATGAATACCACAAAGTGTTGTGAAAGCTGTCAAAGCCTCACTTTGTGCACCCAGCTGACATTTGCACCTAAAATCAACTGGCCTCCAGCTACAGAAAGCAGATGGCAGCTTTGAGATAGGTCATAATGGCTCGCAGTAACCGAGTCATAGCATTGCTTCTGAGCTCCAGAATAGACTGGTTAGCTCCATATGAGACCAGTAACAACCTTCATCAGCCATTAAAACTCTCAACATAAACAGGTGACGTAAAGCATGAGGTTGGTGAATACTGGCTCTGTTGTGCAAACAACCATCAGCACAGACAGGCTTTATGATAAGCTTTAGGGTTGTCTAATTAACAACAATGATATGGCTACTGACTCACGCAGGCGTGCAATGACCCACGCAGGGCTTCAATGCTTTTTACTCTAATATGCGATGATTTCAATGAGACACACACACAGCCATGCCAACGCATGTTGTTCTCATAAAAGAAGTGCATCTGCCAGCAGGTTAGATTAGAACATAGGTTTGGATTATTTTGCAGCTGCAGAGGGGTGAAAATACCTGGGCATAGTTGTTAGAGACACTTTTATGAGAGAGAGACATGGCTACTGTATCATCACAACAGGGTGCCAGACAGGCAGACACACAGAAAGCAACTCACCGTCTGAGAAATTACAGAAAGCAAGGGAGAAAAAGCAGAATGTCAATCAGGTAAGAGTGAAAGGACGACGTTAAGGAGGGCCAAACGGGGGCGAGTTATTCCCAGAGCAACGGGGGAGGAAGGAGAGAAAAGGCATTACAGGCAAATCATCCTGATCAGCACTTTCATTTGTGCTTTACGGGTTGTATTCACTAACAGATAATCAATATGACGAACCAATTAGGAACATTGAGAAAACAGATTTGAGTGCTTTTGGCCAGCATTCATCATTGCATGACTCTTTTCTACTACAATTAATTGTACTGGAGACAGAAATAACTTATACAACACAATGTACAACGAATTTCCCCATCTCACCTTTTAGCGCGATAACCTTGCTTGCAGGGTTCATGATGGCGCTGTCAGCGGAGATCGGCCTCCTGATTGGGTTGTTGGGGTCGGACAGGTCAACGATCACCACCTGGTTCTGCTCGCCCACTTTCTCCCGGATGCAGATGAACTTGTCTGACTCCATGGTCAGGTAGCTGAAGCCGATGTTAGCTGGGTTCACACCCAGGTTCTGCAACTGGAAATTAATTTTTTTTAAAAACAATACAAAAGAATAAAAACACCAGCTTGAACATCAAGTAGATGGTTTTAAGTCAATCTGGATAAAGAATTAAAAGGGATGCTTTGTAAATTAAGTCAGTAAAACAAACACCGCACACGCATACAGTGACACTGATTTTCTAGTCTAATACCTACAACAAATAGGGGAAAAATATCCGGCACATTGTTTTATGGTGCAAGTAGAATCTTTAGTTGAATCTAAAAAATTCAGGGACTACAAGATTACGCATTAAAATAACTTTCATCCTGATTTTTATTTAATCCAAATAACTTTGCAGTACATCCTGTTGGTTGATGTGCTTATAGAGCAAAAATGGTAAAAGTTCTTAAATTTTGATGCATTTAATGAATGTGATACGAGAAAAAAAAACATATTTTCACCAATCAGACTTGATTATGGGAATAATTTTGATTTCCGGACCACTGATTGGTGCATATCTGATTATTGCCTCAGTTTTCAACTCAGATTTACACTAAAGCATCAAGATACAGGTTTTTTGACAAACAAACCACTTTTGGGTTTCGGATAGAAACATAAAGTCTTTAAACTATATTATCTCTCCTTTTATATCATTATAGAGAAGAAACAGAGATTATTCAATATTGTCCAATAAAACATTAACTCAACTGATATACATGAAATAATTAGTATGTGTTCAGGTGGTTATTTTAAAGTTGTCTCATCCAAACATGTTAAATAAGCATGACAGACATTTGCATTTAATTTTACAAACAATGTTTGAACTAAAAGTTACTCAAGAAAACTTCTTTAAAGAATCTGGAGGGGAAAAAAGTCCCTGGGAAAATGTACATGCCAGCAGCTGATCTTTGCTTTGCTGGGGTAACCCAGTGAGAGCCACAACAAAATATAGTTTTGATAAAAATAGCACCAGGTCTGCTCCAGTCCTCTAGCTATTATCTCAAAGGGTGATTTCCCAGACAGGGGTCATAGAGAGCCAACGAACAACCACAGAAACCTCTGATAAAACTAAAGGCTTTCTTTTAAACACCTATTTCAGCTCTTTTAACACTAAAATGGTGTAAAATATTAGCATAAGTAAAAACGTAAATCCCTCCAGCTGCACCCAGACTATTTGTCTGAGCAGAGAGAGCGGAGCAGAACAGGCATTCTCCGTCTGATGACTGAACTCACTGCATTATGCAGTCTGAAGCAAGCAGAAAGGAATCTTTACACTCATCACAAGGACCGCACTATCTCCCAGTTGGCTGGAGCAGCAGGACAACAAATCATTTGAAGCCATTTAAGTCGGGTCTTCAGCAAAACAGGAAGAAAGAGGCGATCATAAATCAGGGTTGTAAACCGGGGTGCGCCCGTTTAAGTCCGCTTTTAAAGAATTTTTTTCCAATCCAGGAAATTATCATTTGCTTGATTAAATTCATGCTTTATGTTAAAAATTGGATGTTTTACCCATTTGTAGATAGCTTCAAAATTCTGAGCAAAAACACACACAACTTTAAACTTTTTTCCTATATATTTTTGAATCCACTCTCTTCACCTGACATTACAATTATTTAGCCTTTATCTAAAGCATGCAAAAATTAATGAATCTAACAGGGAAGTATAAACTATACCACCTTTAGTCCTTTTGTTACTCTGTCATGATTCTTTTTTTCCCAATAAATATGCTGGATGTGTCAGATTTGTACACCCACGAGTCTTAAAACTCTCCCGAGATGTTCCACAAACATCAGAGAAGCTTCCATGAAATTTTGAAGCCAGCTCTCTAAACTACCCAAATATCACTCTGGGACAGCGTTTCCCACTAAATGCATGACAATAAAACAGAGCTGGAAACCTCCCTTAGTTACAGACTGCTTCATTCTGAATAGGAATGCACAATATTAAAAGCATGTGGTGGCAGTATTTTGGTAAATACCACAATAACAGTATTTTGAATGCCCAAATTTCTTTGTACTCTTTAGCATTTAAAGCATTGCACCTGTATCAAGTGTTGGATTCAGCCTGAAATTTCCACTGGCATGCATTCTAAATAAGGATGGGCATTTAGTGCATCATTTGTCAAATCTTATAAGAATTTTTGATTTATCTTTGTCATGATAAATTCTACAATATGGATAGTTTGGTTTTAAAAAAACCAAACTGTCCATATTGTCTGGATTGTTAGTTTTACTATTTTCTATTGTTTAATGAGAGCATCAATGCATACTCAATTTTTTAAAAAATATGATTAAATGCAGCATAGTGATACAAGTCACACTTCTTTATGTGACTGATATTGCAAATGGAAATGTTTTGTTTCTCAAGAGCAGCATTTGTGGTTGTGATTGCTGTGCCATGCAGTCATATAAAAACAATAGGAACAAATAGTTCTTATTGTTACTTTTATTGTCTTATTGTTACAATTGTACTACAAATTTTTGTGAATCAGTACTTTGTAATACTATTACTGTGCACACCGCTCCAACACATAAACAACCTAATCATACTCAGCAGCTCTTTGCACAGATTTTGTCTATTTTTCCACAGATATTTTCTCACTATTACTATCAACATTATTGTTTTTTCTAACATCAGCATCCATGTGCTTCTATCTGATTAACATTTTGCAACTGGTACACTGAATTCACACTGAGAAACAAATAAAGAGTTATTGTTTTGTCGTCTATCAGGATTTTCTAGAAGATTGCTCTGCAGGACAATGTGCAAATGCAGCTGTGGATTTGGCAAAAGCCTTTAGAATAGATAGAATAGAATTACTTTATTCATCCCAGCAGGGAAATTATTTCGCAGTTACAGCAGCATAGAGACAAGACACACAACAACCACCACTGAGTAGCAATTGTAGACAAAATAAAAATAAAATATAACATGCTGTCAATATAAAAAGCAGCTTAGAGCAGTCCTTGCAAAGATTCAAAAAATGCAGATACAGTATGTATATGTAAATATATGTACAGCAAGTGTGCCACAGTGCAGTTGTGCAAAATTGCTAAATTTACGGAGAGTGATGTGTGGCTGCAGCGACGAGTGTGGAACCAAACTCCCAGGATGTCCTCATATCAAGTCAGGTCAAATTTATCTGTGCATCTGCGTCAACACCTAGACAGTTCAAAGTGTGCTACATTATTTTAAAAAAAACCTAACACAGTAACCAATTATGAGATGAGCAACAAACATTGCATTTTTGTCAAATGCCATTTAGCTCTTCAAGGAAATAATATAAACATCAAATATATTGATCAATATCTTGATCAATGTTCCAGTAATTATAAATCAAAGGCAACTCTAAAAATGTGAAATTTCAGCCTTGATTTAAAGAAATGTGAGTTTCAGCATCATTACAGTTTTCTGGAAGTTTGTTTTGAAGCATAAAACCAAATGTTGAACATTTAAGGAATAAAAACAACTGATTCTGTCATATCACTAAAAAAGAAGAAATATCAACTTAAGATTGTAGAAAAAACAGAGGAAAGCTACGTTGGGCTTATTTTTGATATTTGTTACATGGTGGGAAATAAAAATAAATAAATTTTAAAAAAGTGTTGCGATTGTTTAAATTAATGTTAAGAAGCATCAGCAAAAAAGTGTTGTGATAATCATTTTTACTGGTTTCCTGAACGTTACAAGAACGCACAACATACAAGAGTCTTGAAAAAGGCCACAGAGAAGACCTGAGGGCGATCAGAGCCATATGCTGCCTCTCCTGTAAGGACTGCCAAAATTATCCAAGGGTGCAGAAGGGAAGAAGCACAACAAAGATGGTAGGGGGCAAGATAAAGATGAGAATGTGAGGAAGAGCTGAAGAAAACGTTCAGAATCGAGATAACGTCCAAACAAGGCAGTGTGGAAGTGAGAAACAAAACACTCGGCTGAGAAGTTGACCTGTTCGGAGTGGTAACACACTCCTTTGGCATTTTACAGTTCAGGGTGGGGCGACTGACTCACTGGACTTTTTGGCAGAAGATTCCAGGCTAAAAATCACACTGCAGCTCTAACCTACCACAGCCCCATAAATTACCTCCATCGATTCCTCACACATGACTGCACATTATCTTTCTGTAAAAGGTGGGGTTAAATATCACAAAAATGGCATCAATGCCGATGCAGCTTGGGTGGTATGTGGTGAGACTTGGGTGGTGAGACTGGCTGAAAGTGTTGCATCAGCAGCTCAAGTGAGGAACGATGCAAAAACACTTCAGTGTTTCACATTTTTCCATGACAAATTGTTGTAAAAGTCTAGCCGGTAGCTAATCGGTAAAGAAGGTAAGCTAAAGTAAAAACTTCCCCTGACCAATTAAAAGTTTTCTCTCTTTAAAGTCGCAGGCGGTATTGGCATCTTTCGTCTGATCTCCTTGGATGTTCAGGCACTTTTCAAATTCACATTGCATTGTGATAGTAGCTTTTTAAAAATAAAAGCTTTTGGTAGATGATTTCAACTTGCTCAGAGTTCACCAACATAAAACAAACCAAATATTAGAAAAGCTTGGGAGGATCTTTTCAAACTGATTAGAGATGCACAAATGACTTCCAGCTGTGAATGAAAGGTCAAAAACTAAAAACTGAAATGTACTTTCCAATAATTAAGTGTATTCAGCAGAAATACCTCAAAAAACACAGAGTACTTTCAATACAGATCAAAGGTTAAGGACAATTCAGAAATGGGGATTATTTTGTAGAAGATTTCTGCCTCTATCAAAATATCTTTTTCTCTATTATCTGTTATTCTCAGCTTAACAAAAACATAAGACCTCAAAGAGAAATGTTTTTGATATCGGAGCATCTGTAGTGTTGCATAAGAACTTTTTCCTGCAGCTTTTTGAAGAAAATGTTATACAGTACAGCAGCTTGTTCATTATAGACTTTTAAAATCTTCTAAAACACAACTCTGAATAAAAATGCAAACCTAAAAGTAGAAACAGCCACATGAAGGTGCAATTCTCCAGTCCTGCTTTCTTTCCAAACTATTCCCTCTACATAATCGCTAAACCCAACCACAATCGCCACCATCATTTACAAGTGGTCCACTTTGTCAAGTGTCTGTTTTCCTTGCATATGTGAACAAAAAGGCAAGCGGGACAGCAGTCAGAAAATGCCTAAGCGACCAACTTTATTAGCACACCCTTCAGTATTTATATTTTACATGCTAAATCTACTTCTTTTTAACTTCTTCCTGTGCTCTAATGCAATCATATATTAATGTTCTGAGTACTGTGGACCCTTCAGATCATGCATGAGTCCTTGGGCCTAAAAACACTTTTCCCTAATGTTACTCCCCCCTGCTGGATGAGTCAACGCTCTTATAGTTTCTACGTCTATGCTGTTAAATGTTTGCTATAAAACTTTTGAGTTGTCACAAAACAAAACCCAACTGCTGTTTGTGTTAAAATGTTGCTTTTATCAAAAAGGCAACTCCTCTCCTCAGTTTACGCCTGCACTGCTGAGCCTGTTGCAGTAAGGCCACCCACAACCGTCTGTCAGTGCATGGTAATGTAGTCCTGAGTGGGACTAAAGCTAAAAAAAAGCCCCTACAAAGAGAAACAGACTAATGTGGATTTTCTAAGGGTTGAGTTGTGTTAGCTGTTTTAAAGGATTTGTTTTAGTTTTCACTTTTGCTTTCATTTGTTTTTGGTCTCAAGACCCTTCAGCAGGCTTCTACACTGAGGCAGTATGATGCATAAATGTGAGGTTATGTCATTTCTATTGTTTACCTGTTTACACTCCTCACATTTAGCTATTGGTCAATATTGCTTTGAGATGAACCAATGAGGCTTTTACTGATCGATACCAATTTTCAGTTTTCTTTGACTTCTCACTTGCCTATTCTAATTTTTGACCGTGTAATATATGACCTCACTTATTTAATGTGAGAAGAACTAAAAACAAGAAGAAATGCACCTTGACAGATTAAGCAATTTCACTAAACCTATAAAAAGCAGGCTGTTTCTTAACTTATTGACAGACATTTTTTTTGTAAAGTGACCTAAGACAATATTTGTTTTAAATTGGTGCTATATAAATGAACTAAATTGAAAATAATTAAAAACAATACAAGCACTGTGTGCTCCTTCAAACCTTTTATATCAAAGTTTCAGTGACTGAACACAGGCGCACATCCTCATCCCGGTCAATGCCTGTTCTGTTCCTCTGCTTCCTTTGCTGATGTAATTTGCTGGATCTAAACAAGTTCTGTTTACATCACATGTCCATCAAACGCATCCTGCCTGATGCAGGGCAACATTTCATAAGATGCTGCTGCAGAAGCTGCTGCAGAGTTGCAGGTTAGAGGCATTAAACAGCTTGGCAGGACAGTTTTCAGGAGGTTTAGAGCTGCAGGACATTTTGGCACTTTCTCATGCTGCTACAGAACGTAGGTTGCTGCACACACAGAGCTGAACAAACTGCAAGTGACTCTCACTTTCAGAGCTCAGCAGACCTTTTCATCTCAACACAGCATGATGCATGATTATGAACTTCAGAGCATAAAGCTTACTTAAGAAACCCAGCGTGACAGATGTGTATTTACTTTAATCTATAGACAGAGATGTGAAAAGTGAGCCATCTGCGACAACAGAAAAATTAGGATGACTGAAAATCAATAATTTGGGTTTCCTACACATTTTCCAGTTCAAAACTCCAAACATATCCAAATTCAAAGTCGTTAATCTTTTATAAATATATATATATATATATATATATATATATATATATATATATATATATATATATATTCTAGATATTTGGGCACAAAACATTTACCTTTTGGAGTTGATTAACTTTATATTCCACAAATCATGAAAGCAAAAGTCACACGTTTTGTTAATTCAATAAAAATATAAAAGGTTAGGATCTACACTTTGATGCATGGATGTGATTAATCTGGTCATTTCTCCATTTTCTGTTTGTTTCTACGACAACGTTTAAATGTAATGCAGAATCGATCAAAATCAGAAACGATAAGTTACATCTAAAAGAAAATCAAAGAGCAGGAAAACCTTGATTGTTGTATATTATTTCTTTGGTATCTTGTTTTAAAACAGCTCTACTGTTTACAATAGCTTTACTTGCAGAATAAATAAGTGTTTATTCAACACTAATTCCAGGTTCTTTATAGCACACTTGTTTATGTTTGTAAATATTAATAAATTAGCTGTTTCATTCTTTTTTGTTAGGAATCTGATGAAAACTTGAATAAAAAACAAAGATTTAGGTTAAACCCTGGATTTAAGAGGGAAAAAAACGGTAAAAGAGCCAATTTCTTCATTTTTAAATGGGTAAATAAAGTATTTATTTCAGTTTGTCAGTAACTAAAACATATTAATGAGTTTGAGAAGTTGAGTTGAGGCAAAGCAACAATAAATGATGTCATTTAAATAACTTTATACAGCCTGGTGTTTTTTTATTAATTCAGATTTTAACTTTTAGATATTAAAAGGAGAGAGAACGCCTGAAAAGTCAAAGTTTTTGATAAAACTTAACCTAACTAGGTATAAAAATGTTATTTTAAAAAATATCAGGCGTCTTGATCATACTGAGCTGCATTCCTGCACCCTGCCTCTGACTATATAGACTGAGCTGTAAATGCCAGGCTAAAAAAAAAAAAAGAAAAAAAGCTAAACAACTTGAGGCTCAAAGTCTTGGTTTTGCAAATTCCAAGCATTTTTCACTCTGCTTGAGCCACCTAGATTTGCACAGGGATACAACAGGCCAGAGCTGGGATTTCATGCAAGAAGTGGAACATAAACCAGTTTGTTGCTTATCACTACATCATACTTAAAAAAAGTTTGAGGGAAAGGTATGTGCCTCTGAGAACAGACGACCCAGACATGGCCCGATGGCGCTCTGTTGTTACCGACACAGTTTTCAGTCAGAGGATCTAAGGTCAAGGAAGAAAGTGAAGCTGCAAACCAGAGGAGCTAGAAAAGAGGGGTGGGGACTGCTTTTTTCCTTCTTCTTCTTCTTCTTCTCCACTGAAAGGCCATTTCACAGCCGGCTGCTGCCATAACAACCAGCTACAGACCAGTGGAGGTGGTGGGGTGCGTCACAAGTTTCTCTTTTGGCCTGCACTGGGAGACGATTCAAAGTCCAAAAAACTGAGGGGAAGAAGGGAGGACCGTGGTGGAAACGGTTCCCCCGCAGACTGCCATACAAACGGCTGTTTGTTTCTTTTACTGCTATGGATTGTAAAGAGACATTTTTCTACTAAAGGTCATGTGCTATTCTTATGCTTATTGCTGTGAACCTGCACAGATGCTTCAATTAGAGCCTGGAAACACATTAAATCAATTAATTACTGTTATAATAGAAATCATGCATTAAATGCTCTCATCCTGCCAGCCTGGGTGCAGTGAAGGGATTCAGTTTGAGAGCAAGTGACGGATTTTACTTCTGCACAAACCTGCCTGCTAATTTTCTCCAAATTCTGCTTAGGAAGCAACAACCATACATTAAATTCACTGAAAACAGGGAGTGTGTTCTCATAAAATATGGGAGAAAAAAGCAATAAAGCTTGAGAGCCAGTGTCATTCAGGACCACAGCTACAAAACAATGTCTTCCACCCACATAGAAATAAAGCAATCTACTGTTTCATATGGATCAGGGATCAATTAGTAAGTTTGTTTTTACAAAAACTGATATTTTCTATGTTCTACTAACATACAAATAATGATTAAATGATTTAGATAAATAATATCAATAAGATGGAGGTTGCTCCAATTTACTTTGGACATCAGAGGTTAAGAATTGACTGGTTCAAACAGAAATCTGGGAGCCACAATAAAAGGAAATTGGGAAAATGTGTAATTTTCAGAAAATAATGTTCGACTAAAACAAATTATACATGAAATGGTATTTTTGTAATTATCTCCACAATTCATGAAATTACTTGACTGCAAAGGAACGTAAACTGAATTAAATTCAAACATCATTTAAAAGTAAATATGTCACTATATCATTCAAACTGTGAACTCCTGTAGACTTTTTTCACTTGGAGAGACATATTTCATATTTTGTTCCACAGCCTTGTCAAGGTAACACCTTTTATTCCACTACACTTTTCCTTCCACTCAATTTTCCATTAGTATGATTGGACAATGTATTCAGAACAACACACTTCTTCTTTTTGTTTTTCCTATCCCTGTGTAAAACAATTACATGACGTCATGAATTTTTGGCTTCCATTAGCTAGAATATCATCAAACATCACTCAGTAATGTGTAATGAATTTTATTTTTTTAAATTGCATTAATGTAATAAATCCACTTTTGAAAAATATTCTAATTCATTGGCATGCAGCTGTATATGGGTACAAAATAACTTGTTTACGTGTATGAAATAAAGGCAAAAATGGTCAAGAGTTGATGGAAGATGTTTGTTTACTAAAGTTCTGGAGCAAAACACTGAAGACTCTGAAAAAATACACTAAGATTTATTGTCCACACTTTCAGAGCGTCTGCCAAGGAATCTTGGAAGCATTTTTGCAAAGCGCGTATTGAGACTTGTGTCAGTGACGCATCTAAAACCTCACTGCCCGTTTGCACCAAGTAGTTTAGAAAGTGGTTTGAGATTTTGCAACAGAAACACAAAAAGAGCAGCGAAACAAAGTAAAGGTCTAAGTTTTATATTCAGGTTTCTGTAAACTCAAATTTAACACTTTTTTTAAGAGCATTACGAATGAAATTCAAGACTTGTGTCACAACAGCCATATACAAAAGACAAATTTAGTATTTTATATAGTAGTGCCAAGCCAGAATGCACATAGCATCATACAGATTGTCAGCAGAAATGACTCTGTGGCAAAGTCCAAACAACTGGTGGTAAATTTACACTTAACAATCACAGATGGAAATTGCTAGTGTTCATTAGCAGCTAGTTAGCCATAGCCTGAACCACCTGGAGTCACAAAACAAATTAAAGACATCTGCGTGACTCAAACAGAAAAGTCCTAACAGAAAAATAACCTACCTAGATCGTACGAGATTAAAATAGTCCTGCCACGACAAAATGTAAAACTTGTAATTAACATATTTAAGGCCAACTTCCTAAATTTTAAGACATTTTGAGGATGTGCGGAAACCTGATATTCTGTTTTCAGATCATTGATTGTGACTTCATCTCAAACCTTAACCCTAAAGAGAAGGCTGCTATTTTCAATACAATTGACAAAAAAAGTCTTCTTGAATAATTCCTTAAAAACAATGCTATTTCCTGAAGCAAAATGAAAATCTCTTAATTAGAATAATCTTCATTGAAGCTTCAATGCTCAAGAAAGTCTCTTCTAGCCTTCACTAGCCTGATGTTACCATTATGCACCTCTTCTTGTGATTTCAGAGTGAAGGGATTTACAAATGCAAGCCACACTTTTCAGAGCAATATTTGTAAAACTTGTAACACACGAAGTCAACATCTGTATACTTTAAAATTAAATGCTACGTTGTTTTGCATTTTAGCACATAAAATTCCAATAAAATACATTGAAGTTTCTGGTTTTAGATAAAATGTGATCACTTGAAAAGAGGCCCTTTGAAGTAAAAAAAAAAAGAGCAAGATGTCATGCAGGGCTTGCAGGATAACGGGCCCAGAAACGATCTCATCCTGCAGGCTGGAATGCAGTCCAAGTGCAAAACAACAGATTGTACTTCTGCACACACCTGCCTGGAAATTTACGCCCAAATATCCGCAAAAACAATGCTTTAGCGCATAAAACCACCTAGCAGAGGCTTGCAAACAGGCGAAAAATGCTGCTGCAAGACGATAACGCGGTAGCAACAAAGCTTAACAGCAAGTGCCATTCAGGGTCTCAGTTACAACGTAACCGTGAACAGCTGAGCTCAGTTGTAGGCGGTAAAAATAAGAGAGAGAGCGAGAGAGAAAGTGTCGAAACGCCGCAGTTAGTTTACACACACACAAAAAATGACGGCGGCGTTTTCAAGTTGAAAACACCGGTCCGCATTGGAGCTGTGCACAACCTGCCTGTTCAATTTTTACAAGTCATCATCTGCCCGGCAGGAGCAGAAAACTAGGCCTGTAGCTATATTGAGCACCACCCTGCAGCCCAATTTCAGATTCCATTTAAATGCGACATGTGCTGTTTGTGTGCGGAGGAACATGGGTGCAGAGCGAAGCAACCCCCCCCCCCCAAAAAAAAACAAAGGAGCTAAAATTTTTCTGAGGGTTTTTTTTCTTCCCGTGTTCTTACCTGGAGATGTTCCTGAAACCGTATTGGTAATATCTGAGCCATTTTCAGGTGATTTCTGCGCCTGAAGAGACCGTGAAGAAGGAAAGGGGATGAGGGATAACCAGAAGAAAGAGGTGGCTGTCTTCTGTTTTGTGTCCCCCAAAAATCCTAAACGATGGGCGGTAATGTAGCCTGGGTGGTATCACACGAATCCAGTGACTGCTCCCATTCAGGAGCCCCCCTACACCAGCGCTGAATCAAAAACCCCGCTCCTCCGCTAAGAAAAGTAGTCCGCTCTACCTAGTAGCTGAACCAACCCTGCTCTCCGCGGAGCCTCGTAAGGAAACCAGGGTGTCCTAAAAATCTACACAGACTCTTTATAAGTCATGACTTTGCATGTGTTGGCGTGTTTTCCTTCCACATGATGACTGACGATTCATCCCGTTAAATGTGTAGATTGTACTCTTCCGCTGATACCTCTTCCCCCTCCCCATTTCACCAACTTCAAAATTAACAATTCAGTTCAGCTCTAGCTCTGTTTCGACAGGATAGGAACGAAAATATTTATGTTTCTGAAATATATTTAAACCGGAGACTAATTACGCGTTGAGCTACATTAAACTATTTCACATTTTGTCACTTTACAACCAGAAATTCATATATTATTAGATATTTTTGTGACAGACCAACACAAACTTGTTAGGAGAATGCAAAGGTTTTGGGTTGTTTGTTTTTTAACAAATAAATATTTGCTTATGGTGACATTTTGTAGCTCTTTTTGTTATAAACGTTTTGGTTGAGGCACCGCATTTCTTAAAAGTTAATTAGCATCTCAAAAGCTCAAATAATACCTAAATTAAGACCACAAATCTTGAGGACTTTATGGAAAAAGTTGGACCAAAGAGCAGAGGAAGTTCAAACCATCTATCAATTATAATGGGCAAGAATCATATCCCCAACTCCAACATCTCTCTGCCAGCCTCAAATATCTACTGAAAAAACAGTTTTTAGTTTTTCTGACAAACTCCACAAGTTTTTTTTTTTTTTTTACTTGTTTTGTTTTTGTACTTTATCTGTCAAAGTTTCCAAGCCCACAGCATTATAGAACCTTGGCGGTTCACAACAGTGACCATGAGACTCTCCTTTAACATTAGGCTTTGTTTATCTACAAACCCAAAGTTTCCGCTCATGGCTCCCAAACATCCAGTCAAATTATTTCCAACAGTTCCAGCTGTTATATACTCTTAAAAATAACCTACTGACAGATACAGGCAAGTTGTGGTTATCCACACACACACACACACACACACACACATTTGTCCTGTTTGATTGGCATCTTATATTTACTGTCCCATAAAACAATAAACCAGCCTCTTTGTCATTTTTACAGTAAGTCATATTCAAAGTCACGTATTTCTATTTGCGACTGAAAGACTCTCTGACCAACTAGGACTAGTTGATAAAATATTTAAATGTCAAATATTTGTGAATAAATGTTCTCAAATAAAAGTTTGAATGAATTTAGTTTTTTTCTTAACTGATGAGAAGTACCAGAGGGGGGCGCTGTTTTTATGAGTTAAGATTTTACAACTACAGCCTTTTGCAATCTTAGGATTTACTTCTAACATTGATACGTTACATTAATTTGTGCCTGATTATGTTTTAGTTAAAAGCTTGTTTGTTGCTAAACAAACATAAAATTAAACGTTGTACATTGAAAGATAAAAATGCATCTATAGAGACAGAAAACATTTTTAAATTTGCACATAAATTAAAATCATTTATATTTTGCCTGTTGGTGCTTTGTTGACAGCCGTACTGCCAGAAAAGACATGGTTTGTTAATTTTTTTGGTCCAATCTTCAACACAAAAATTAAAGAGTGTGTTTTAGACAAATAAAAATATTCCCAAGTCACTGGGAAAACAAATCATACGGTTAGTTGTGGAAACTAGACAAAAAAAATGGTTTATAGGATGACAGCAGAACATGGTTAGCTTTGGAAAATTAAAATTTTCGGAATAATAAAGATTACAAAAAAAACGTGAGTAGAGCATAAGAAAAACCAAACGAGCTGAAAATACTCAGTTTGAGTTGACCTTGCTGAGGTTGTCTTGAATTCCCTGTCAAAAACAGGAACATGTATAAAACTTTACTGCGGTTCTCAGGACTTTGAATGGTCCAAGCTCAGATTATTATTAGATCTCTTACATGCACAGTAGCAGGCTTCAGGAAGTAATTCAGTTCTCCTTTGCACCTCTTATTAATGCAAATTTCACTGGTACAGTAGAGCCAGTGAACAATTTTTTGCATTTTAACCAGCACAGACGTTCTGTACAAGCAAAGCAATATGTAAAATAAAAAGGCTTTAGAAGAAGCTCTGAGTCTAATTTACATCTCAGGATCTAATCCGTTTGCAGAAAGCTGTAAGATTTACAAAATATTTTCCTAAAAGCAAATAGCCACAGATTTGTTGATCTACCATTTGGTAGAAGATTTATGGTTTGATCACAGAGGAAATGTTTGACCGTGACAGGAAGCAGGTGGAGCCGTCAGCATCTGGTTAGCAGCTGCTCCCACAGATCCTGGAGACCTGCTGCTCTCATCAGGATACATCACCAGAGAATCAATTCTTCCCAAAAAACACAACAAAACCCCATATGATGGCATTCAGACATACTAAAATTCAACTTTGGTAAATACGGTCAAACCTGGATGAAATTAACACAACAGAAGCAATGCAAGTCACATTTTCTGGATTGCAAAACAGCCGACATGTTACACTAAAAACTGAAAGCATTTCAAAACAAACACTGACCTGAACTTATAAGAAGGTGACAGAAAAAGATCTGAGCAAACAAATTTATGTAAATGAACTGAAGCGGAAAAACTGCAACAAATAGAGTTGAGACCTCAAGTGCGACAGCTGATGCTTGATATAATATAAACTTACAGTTTTCATCTAGACATCTTCCTCAGAGAACCTTAGTGAATACAAAATCTATTTTTTACAATAACAGGCAAGATTAAGGTGTTTTTTCTATAAAATAAAGTTTCAGTTTCTTCTGTTTATCTCACACAACATGTGATTAGTGTCGTTTTAGGGTCGAACAGGCTGCGTGAGGTGTGCTGTGTGCTTGGCCTGGCTCTTGCTGTCAATCAGAAGTATTTGGTTGTTCTTGTGGTAAGAAATCATCTCGTCAAGACTGCTGAAGACCTGCAAGAAAAGGGAAAATAACAAACAGTAAAGAAAAGAGTATAAAAGTATGTTTAAAGTGCCTTCCTAAAGTATTTTTACCCTTTGAATTTCACATTTTGTCACATTTCACCCACAAAATATAAGGAATTTAATGGGATTTTATGTGATACAATTGAAGAGTTGCAAGTATTTCTTTGGTCTTTTCACAATGGCTCTTGATGTCTTTGTCTAAAATTTCTAACGAATTTCAATATAAATACAACTGCAAATTCAAGTTGGCACTAAAAAGTACCAGTAAGATCCTGTTTTCTTATCAGGTTACACACTATTTGCTTTTTTAAAAAATATAATTTTTCACTAATATCAGCATGCCATTTCTAAGCTTTGTTTTTATTCATTTATGAGCTAAAAACAGAAGTAAAAACTTTAGTTCTTCAAAAGTGACAACAAATTTCCTATTTCAAAAATCATAAGTTGTTTTCGTAGAAATATCATGTGACATTTTCTGCTCTAAACCAGTTCATTTAGCGGGACTGAGAGCAAAAAATGGGTCTTTTAAAGGTTGCAGACCAGTCAGATAAAATCCACATAGAATTCATTTAACTTTGCGGTTGTAGCATGACAAAATGTGGAAAGACTTTATCAGGCACTGTATTAACTTTTCTCTTCAGAATCCTGTTATCTTTCTCTTCTTTTATATTTTCCAAATATGAGGATTTTTCTTCACCTCTTCATTCTTCTTGCCCTCCTTTCCGAGGGCGTAACCTTTTGACTCTTCAATAAAACGGATGGGGATGTTGTACACCTTCTGCTGGTAGAGGACAGCCAGTGTGTACGGCTGCTGAGGTCGTTTGTCTGAGCTGTATCGAATGAGAAAGGCTCCATCCTGCAACACATTACATAAACGTACAGTACAGACCAAAAGTTTGGACACACTTTCTCATTGAATTCAGTGAGAAGGTGTGTCCAAAGCTTTCTTTTTTGTCAGAAAATTACATTTTTCAGTGATTTAAGTGGGCTTACCTTTCTGACTCTATTTAAGAGATTCTCAGCTGTCTGTCTGCTACAGTCTCCAGCAAACCACTCTTTATCCTAAATTGAATGAACAACAGAAATTAAGTCAACAAATGTCCCTCTATTATTATTTTGAGATCAAGTTCTGAAAATGTATCAACATTTTCTATCTGATTTGTATGGAACAGACATTTTGTCCCCATTCTGTGCCTCTCTGCCACGTTTCACACCAAAAATCAATCCATCCATCCATCCATCCATCCATCCATCCATCCATCCATCAATCCATCCATTTTCTAACACCCTTGTCTCTAGTGGCGTCCGGAGGGATGCTGGTGCCTATCTCCAGCTAACAGTCCAAGCAAGAGGCAGGGTTCACCCTGGACAAGTCGCCAGTCTGTTGCAGGGCAACCAAAAATACAAAATAACTCTTTATTATTGGAAAATAACCCATTTGGTGTTTTTCTGCTGCTGCTTTACAGGAGTAGAAAACACAAAATATTTCCTCTTAAATCTCCCAAGTTATCTATTTTACTAAACTCCATACCGACATTTTCATGTTGTCTAACAAAACTTACAGATTGCAGAAAAATTCATGTTACAAATGGGATTCTTAAATCTGAGTATTGGACATATGAGCATATTAATTGTAAACTAGTCTAAATTAAGTTTAGTTGCTAACCACAGTTTGTTTTTTGTGAATGAAACCAGAGAACTTCTGGTCTAAATTTATTTTTTCCTGCAGGTTGATACTGTACCTCATTTCCACTTTGCTTCGTCATCCTACTGCCACCTTGAAACAGATATAAAACATGCAATATGCTGAATATTATCTGCATATTGTCAGAAACAATCCAAAGTAATAATCTAAGCAGACTCCCAGCTCACCTCCAGGTTTGTAGTCTCCCATCAGAGGATGAGGAAGCCTGCAACAAAGACGGGGTAATTAGTTTAGTTTTCATTTAAACATAAATTAAATGAAACAGAAAAAATAAACTGGAAATTAATCCAAATTCCGTCACTTTAAATAGTTTTGCAGTACAGCCAGCACTCATACATGGGTTTAGGTTCCTTCAGATCTGGAGGCAGAACTCGTTGCGTTAGCTGACCGGGGAAGCTGGCGCGTCTATCCTCAGCTGTAAGATAAATTATGACATTTTCCTCTGGCTTCATTATCTCTCAATGTTTGTTGCTGTCCATTTTTACTGGTTAAATAGTTACTCACATGTCTTTAGCTCATGAATAGCAGAAAACATTGGTTGCTAGAAGAAAAAGCAAACATTGTTCTAGTGTGGGATTTGTAAATATTACCTTTGGCACAGAATACTGAACGATTTTTCATGGATCAACACCTATTTGGGCTCTGTTACTTTTACTAGGACAGTTCCCAGCATTTAAAGAAGAAAAGCAAGATACACTTACAGTCTCAGCTCTTGGAACTGGTGGTTTTACCCTGCAGATAATGTGAAAATAAGAGCTTATTGTCTTATTATAATCTCTGATTATAAGAGAGTGTGAAGCTGTGAAAAGGCCAGACTGACTCCATCTAGCTTCTGTTACTCCTTTGACACCTTTTGGTTTGATAAGTGTCACTCTTCTCTTCTCTTGTGTTTTAATTTGCAAAAAAACACAAATATTACCAAATATTTTCTTGTCTAGTTTCTAGTGCAAACATCTTAGTTCATTTGAAATAAGACAAAACTAACTTACAAGTAACTTTTCAGTAATTTATAGGAGCTTGTTTTATGTCAATAATTCCTTAATACTGATAAAAAGGCTCCACTGGTAGATTATTTCACCTACAGCGAGACATTTTCCCATGGTATAAGGGAAAAAACCTGCCAGTGAGCTAGAACTTTTTCATCAATATCACTTAATAATTTACTTCAAACACGTTCATATTTCTTGCTGAATAGTTACCTGTAAGTTAGTTTTATAGCATATTTGCAGTAGAAACTAAACAAAAATAATTATTTTCGCAGTGTGAATTTGTTCATTTTTCTGGTTCAGAAGCTTCTCTGTTCATCCATTCCTTCATTTTAGATTTCCTCATTTTTTTCTGTCCTCGGTTTTTCGTCGGGTTTGACCTCCAACACATTCTGCCAACCAGGTCCCAATAATTTCATCCTATAATAACTCTCCTGGGTTCTTCAGGTCTTAATCAGATCCTCCTGTTTGGTTTCGGTTTTCTGTAATAGACTTGGGGTTTTTTTGTGCAGACAAATATTTTTTTTCTCTTGTAGATCTTGTCTGATTTTGCCAGCCTACATTAGTGTCCTCCACATCCATAATACATGAAATAACAGACATTTAACAGGCTGCACTGGCTGTGGTTTTAATGTAACTTTCTATGGTGAAAAAACAAAGAAATGCACAAACTCAAATGGAAAACACCTACATGGGTTTTGGAGGAGGAGGTTTTGGTCCTCTTTTTGGGGCAGGAGAAGGGCAGGCTGGAGGGCAGGCTGGAGAGCAGAGAGAAAAGAAATGATCAAACATTTTCTGCAGTGATATTCTGGGACCTATTGTTGTCAATGTTGTTTTTCAGTGTGAGATGCGACATACATGCTTCTGGCTCCAAATACACGTCGTCATTGTCTTCCTGAAATAAAAGAGATCATTAATTTGTGAAATAAAATTACAATTTGGTTGTTTTCTCTTTTTGTTTTTGTAGTTTAGCTATTATTGAATGAGTTTTGTACACCCCCTAATGGATATTTATTTATTTATTTATAAATATTTATTCATAAATATTCCGAAATATTTACAAGCATGTACAGGTCATAATTTAAAACTAACAGATCAGACTAACCTGTTCTTCATTTGGATCCAGATAAACATCTGAAAAGCGATCAAACAAGGAGTAAAAAACATTTTACCATAATATTCTCACTTTTAAAGGCAATAAACTCCCCAATCTGAAGAGCAAAGCTGTGAGAGGGAAAATACTTTTTCACAACACTGCAAGTCATAAAGCTGGATTTTTATCTATATTATAGTTCAGAAAATTAATTAAAACACTCCATTTTTATCAAAACAAACAAAATAAAAAAATGTGGCAAGCAGAGCTGGATACTGAAATTATTTGTGCTATTTATTTCAAACAGAACTGATCAAAAATACTTTGCATAAAAACAGATTTTATGTTTATAGCTTGTCAGTAGGTTTTAACTTTAATGTTGTGAATGATAAATCAATGCATCTTATGTATCAATAGTTTTGTTGTTTTTCTCAGTTTTTCAAATAATACATTTTTTCCTGAGGTGTGGCGCTGTCTTCTTTGTTTTTTAGTTTTCTTTTTATTTCCCAAAAGAAAAAATGTTGCTAAATATTAAACACGACTAACCAGCTCTGGGTTTTAAAAGTACTTGAACCACAAATTGGAGGAAATCTTTTTGACTGCTGTGTAAACTCATTTAAATATGAATTTTAGGTTTCTTTCAGTGATTTAAACCTGTGACTGTGGTGTTTATTTCACCTTCTTCAGGTAAAGGAGCCGGAGCGGGAGCACTGCGGGCCGGAGGATCGGGCATCTTTTTCCTTCCAGGTTTCTCAGTTCTGTTTATTTCAGGAGCTGGAAAGGACAACAAAGCTTTTCACCCACATTATAGACACATGTCTACTGTTAAATAATCAAAGAATGATGACAACTCACGTTTTACAGTGCTCTGTGGTGTCTGAATGGAACAGGTGAGAATATTTAATCAAAACTAAAGGAATATATTTGCACAATTTTAGAGAAATGCAAAGTTTGAAGCTGTTCTTACAGAGGGTTTGGATAGTCTGGGTGGGGAGTGAATTTCAGGACGAGATGCCCTCTCTGCAAAAAAGAAAAAATACAAAACTGACTTGAGGAAAAAAGAAAAAGAAATATAGCAGTTTTCAAAACTGTGCTTTTTTCAAACTTTGACATATTTTATTTCCGTTTTATGTGATAGTGCATTTTTAATTAACTCAACTTCTTTAAGCATATCTCCACTAGCCCATGTATATACTGAATTATTTCTTTGTAAAATTACACAATCTCCGCAGGCTCTTCTTCTTCTTCTTCTTCTTCAAAAATATGTTCTACTTCCTGTCAACAACAAAGCACTTATCTTTTCCAGCAGCCTTTTTTTGCAGCGGTGAAACCAGCAGACCAAACATTCTGGAGCTCTAGTGGGTTGCTAGGTAACGGGGCTGAGCTGGCTGGGGTTGCTAGGTAACGGGGCTGCATCTGCTGATTTGTGAGTTTACATTCCGGAGGTTTTTGAAACAAGTCAACAAATATTAACTTGTTGTTTATTTAAGTGATTGGGCTTTTTTTTAGAAGCAGTAGAGACCCAAATGGAAGTACAGAAATGTATTGAGCAAAATTTTTGTAAGACTATGGCTGTAATGTGGCAAAACATAAACAGAAGTTCAAGGGTTGTGAATACATGGGGTTGCACTTTTTTTTTTTACATTGAGTTATATTAAGAGAGAAAATGCAGAGTTTTTTTTACCTAAGTAAATGTTTTCCTGTATTTGTGTCTGTGGGACCTTGACAGGCTGACGCTCACAGGGAGGAACTTCATACATGTCCCCGTCTTCATCATCCTGATCAGAGACAAACACTGTCAGAAATCTAAAATATTTTTACCTCATCTTTACGTTAGGATAAATGCTGGCGTTAATCTGCAACTTCTCATTTCTCCAACCACATGATGAGACTGCCATGTTACCCTCTGTGATCGTAAAAACTAACTAGGACACGTTTCACAAAACCACTAAAGCTGTGGTACAAAATAAGAAATACACAAAGACAAATTAGACATTGAAAAATGTGGGCTACTCACAAATTCATCCTGTGGCCATTCAAACGCTGCATTGTTGTCTGAAACAAATAAACAAACAAAAAAATTAAATGTGAGAGGAGAAACCGAACCTTTGTTTTTAAGTGAAGGTAGATCTCACCTGTCCTCCTTGGAGGGGCCGGAGGTCCACTGTGTATCAAAGGTAGAAGAAAAGACTCAATCAAAACATGCTGCTGTAATGTACGATGAATCTTGGTGCACTGAACCAGATGAACAGAAGGGCTTCTTTCTTTTTACTTACCGGGGCTTCAGTTTTCCAAGGAAACTCTGAAAACAACAGAAGCAGAGAAATAAAGCACTGAGGTGTCAGATGACGTTGACCTGTTATGCTTTATGGAACAAGTTTGGATCGGCCACACAAAACATGCTCATCACGTGTTTTGCAAAAAAAAATAAAAAATCCTTCTTAGATTATGATGTTTTAGTCTGGTAATTTCCGTTCAGATTGAGTTCTTTTAGGGCGTCTTGCCACTTTAAATCCAACTAATCTGCTGCTGGCCACGCCCCCTAATTCAACGTTTACACTCACGTGAAAATGGCTGAAAACAGATGTGCAGTTATACAAATGTACATCTTTGAAAAGCAGAAGAAGAGACTCCTCCACAATCAGCATGGATGCAGCAAGGGGTTTCTGAATGATACGTCAACGGCACAACACTTTGTTCCCCCTAGCAGCAGTTTTAAAGAACATACAGCAGTAAAACCAGCTGACCAAATGTTCTGAAACTCTAATAGGTTGCTAGGTAACGGCTGGGCTCGCTGGGGTTGCTAGGTAACTGCTGATTTGTTACATTCCGGAGGTTTTTGAAAACAGTCAAAAAAAACATTAACTTATTGGGGTTTTTTAAGCGGCTGGGCTTTTTTTTTAGAAGAAGAAGTAGAGACCCAAATAGAAGTACAAAACTGTACAAAATGTGAATTTTGCATAATAAGTTCTCTTTAAAGGATAAAACTGAGCATCAGCACATTCAAAGTCTCAGAGCATTATGCTGTAAGTACATAGTTTAAACAATGGTCACTTTAAACTTGTTTATCTAAATAATCAAAAAATCAAAATTTGCTGCCAGGTGGAATCATAAGACCAGAAGCCCATTAATTTCATGATTGTATTCTTCTGGTTATTTCTGTTTAAAGAAAATTTATTTTATTAATTTATTTTAATCTGCAACTTCTCACTTCTCCAACCAGAAGTGGGGCCTAATTTTAGTTGGCTTTTGAGGAGAATACAAATGTGTTTGTGAGAAAGAGAGAGCAAATGGTAACCTGTGCCAGAACTCGTTATGAAGCCGTCAGTATTTTAGCCTGAGATAAGCAGCACAAAATGGAAAAACACCCTTTTTTTAACTTCCATAAATTTCCCTCCTCTCATTCTGTGGACTTTGAGTTTTGTTCATCACTTTTGTTTTTAACTTTGTATCATATATTTCTGTGAAATATGTTGTGCATTCCTGATTACTCATGCACTTTTGTGAATTTTTTCTTTTGTGTTTATTTTCAATTAATATTTTCCTGTTGCACCTTTGTTGCCCTTATTCCTTGTTTTTCCCTCCCTGTCACCTGAATCTCCCAATAATCACTCTTCTTTGTATTTATGCTCTTTAGTTGAGATTCTCCCTTTTTCCTGCATGGGCCTTACCAATTTAAAGACGGACTCTTTATGATTTCCTCCTGTACATTTTCGTATGTGAAATCTCTTCCACTATGATTCTGCCTGCCTCCTGCTTTGGGTCCATCACAAAACCACGAATGATATAATAATTTCCCTCTTTGATTTGAATACCAGAGCTTTTGTAATATTTTCATACAGAGTATTAGCTATATTTACATTCACCTTGCAGATAGAGAACTATTTTCTTTTACTCTTTAACATTAGACCATGTTTTCCTGGTTTACATCAGTCAGAATTACCATAACGGTGACTTTTTTAGGGATTTAGTTTTACTTTTATTTGCATAAAAGTATTTGACAGAATAGTCTTTTGTGACTTAGCTTAAAAACTTTGGGTATCTGCCCTTAAGAAGTGGGTAGAGTAAGCAAAAATTGTACTCAAGTAAAGGTAGCACTACTTCAAAATTTTACTCAAATAAAAGTAAAAAAGTATAAACTGATTATAATTATGACTTTAATGTGGAAATTCTGTCATTTTTAAGACTGAAATAAAAAATTCTGCAAATAAATACAAAATAACACACTTAGGCAAAAGAAAACTTATTTCAAATATTAAATTTAGCATAAAATTAATACTTAAGGTAGGTAATATGTCTATGTTAGAACACGTTAATCTACTTTCAGAGACAATATGTAGTGTTTCCTGTGTCTTATTAAAATTATAAGGACACAACAGGCTCAGCAGACAGAATCATTAAAATAACAAAGCTTTCTCGTATCTTTTTGGTTAAAATATATTTTCTTTGATGTAAGTTTGTATTGGGTGGAGTATCCAGAACTTTTACCAAAGTCCGATTATCAATCGTTCAACTGCAATGTTTATAATAAGAATAGTGTGAGGAGCAGATTAACAAACACCTCAGGTGAAATCAGGAAGTGGAGCTATTCCCACAGCGCAGGCGGTCAGAGGGGAAGTATCGTGCAGAGTAAATGATTACGGACACACGGAAAGGTGGAGAAGAACCGACGGTTTGTAGTGAGTCACTTGTTAACCTCAGCATGTCAGAAAACAGTGGCTTCACTGTAAAATGGGCAGTAGGTGGGATGATGAAAGAGAACTACCTCACCCTTCTGCTATTTATCAGCTTTTCCTCATGCAGTTATGTTCAGATAGAGCTGCGTTTTAGGGTTGGGAGAAGCCACAGTGACAAGGTTGTGCTTTGTGTTAGCTGTTTTATTGCATCCTAGCCCGGCCCAAAGAGGAGAGGGCAGCAGGAAAAAGGAAATTGCATCTGACTATGAAATGAAATCTAATGCAAACAAGGACAAGGCACGCACCATTTAAATGTCTCACCATTCACACAATAGAAATAGTGTTTCTGTGTTAGTGACAGCAGCTCAATCAGCTCCCACAAAAGGTTTTTTAAAAACAGAGCAACTAAAATAGCTTTTGTGCGACTTCAACCCCTTCAAAAATATTCCTCTCACTTTTTTTGACAAAGTGTGCTGTGGGCTTTTTCACCCAAAGGACAAAGTGAGACTTTACGAGGAACACTTAAAATAAACTCCCTCCTATACTGAAATTAAAAGTGAGAAATGAATTTTTTTTACACAGCTTGAAACCTAAAGTTTTAAACTGTAAAATACGCATTTTTTTTCACATGGCAACAACCACCACCCATCATGATTTCCTGTCCAAGAGGCTGAAACTCAGCATGAGGAAGTTTGAATAGAAGAGTCAAATAAAGACCTGTGTTAGGGACAGAACTGGTTCTGAATGAGACAAAGAATCACTCAGACTGTTTTTAAAATTATGTTAAATCTAAATTAAGTGAGATTAAACTACAGATTAGAATCCTGTGACTGACTTTATGAAAACTTTTCACAACAAGGAAATCTGCTTGTCATCACTAAGAACAGACGTCTGATTTTCTTTACGCTTGTCAGGTAAGCCCATCCTAACAAACCTTTCTGTTCTTAACATCGTCGTATTATTCCGTCATGCAGCCCTGCTAAAGGAAAACAAACAGAAGTGACAGTAACTGCACAAACAGTCAGCAAAAGTCTGTGACAACACCTTCCCACTTCCCCCTTATTCCACCCAACATTAACAAAGCATTATCCGAAGTAGAACCAAAGAAAAAATATTTACTTTACCATGCTTAGGATGCTGGCACGAGTCTCACAGCTCAAGTCATGAGGACGTGTCTTTGTGTCAGATGCCAGATGCAAATAGTCTCAGAGATTAAAAGCGTGTGGTATCATAAGAACGAGCGGCAGCTCTCATTTGCATTTCCTACCTGTCGTCAGACAGACAAGCAGAGAGTCTCACCTGCAGCTAGATCTCCCGCCTCTAAATGATCTGCAGCAAAGCAGAAATATGGTTTGGAACCCTCTAATGGCCAATAAAGAAACTGACTCTGATATCTGAACCTGTAGCTCACATAACCTGCTGTGCAGTTTGCTTTACTTTTCTAGGAAACAGATATTTTTCCTTGTAATCATGTAAAGACTGAAAGTTTCTCAAGGTTTGTTGTTGTGCTTCTTTTGGCTGTTTTTCTGCCGGGGCCCTGTTGACTGGAGCCACATTTAGCTATTCAAACTTATAAATTCATATGCTGATATGCAGATCAGCGGGTACACTGAGAATAAACTCTCACTCAAGGTTTTTAACTCCTTGCTAAAGGGGCAGTATTATGTGTTTTCCAGACACATAATGCCATTTTATAGCACAATCAAGTAGCTATGTTACCTTCAGTTGTTATAAAAGCAGATACATATTAAATATGACTTTAAAGAAATTTTACTTTGTAATTTAACTCCTTGAAATTGGACCTCTGTCTCTTTAAAAACTTCTGCTCTTTCTGAAACTCTGCCTTCAGGAAGTCATCACACCAGAGCTTCTCTATTTATCTTTCAACAGCATTTATACCAGTCATGCACTGAGAAGTAGCTCGTTTAATGAGTTCAGCTCCACCAGGTGTTTGCTAATTGTTGCTGGCTAGTCTGAAGGAGCTGAGGGGGTGATTCGCGGAGGCTATCTGCTCTGAAACTTAGAAACTGCAGCTCAGAGGAGGTGCTTTGTCCTGAAGGTGGAGCTAGATCCACCCAGTCATGGAGATTAAAGGATTTCTCAAACATGCCTGAAAGACAACTCTATGTTTTTGATGGTGGAATAACATTATAACATGATATAAAGCTCAAAAAAGTCCCTTTAATACATTTTATGAGTGGTTATTTTAGATATTTTCCACTGATTTTTTCTAAGAAATATTAAGAAATTGTGTCCATCTTCTGCTGGCATTAAAGTTCTAAAAGATTTATTTAAAACTGCTTCTGGTACAGTATTTTGCAAAACTATTTGACATTTTATATTATAAACCACAAACGTCTTTGTTTTCTAATAGGATTTTAGAAAAATGCCATTAGATTTTCCTGAAATCTAATAGCATTTTAGATTTATCTTTTGTTGATAAGATAGATCAACAAAAGAGACACACAATTATGAACAGAAAGAAAAATGAAACTGATTTTTATATTTTTCTAATGAAAATCTGAAAAGTGTGGTGTACATTTGTATTCAGCCCTCTGTGAATCAATTACTTGGTAGATCCACTGTTCTCTGCCATACCAGCTCCAATACTTTATTTCTAGACAAGGAAATATTTTACAGTCTCACAACAGATAATTGACTGAGCTTAGATTTGGACTTTAACTGGGCCATTTTCACAGATGATATGTTTTGATCTAAACTATCCTGTTGGGC
Source organism: Xiphophorus couchianus (assembly GCF_001444195.1). Taxonomy (NCBI): domain Eukaryota; kingdom Metazoa; phylum Chordata; class Actinopteri; order Cyprinodontiformes; family Poeciliidae; genus Xiphophorus; species Xiphophorus couchianus. The sequence continues at coordinate 9,582,902 of NC_040239.1, forward strand.
CGCTGGCTGTAAGTCTGTTGGAAGGTGAACCTCTTCCCCAGTCTCACGTAGAAAGAGGCACAAATGAAGAATTTAATAAACAAAACTTATAAAAACTCAGAAAAGTGACATTTCTCACTGAACAGCGAGAAATCGAGAGCTCATACGAGTTTTAGTTCAGCTGAAACACATGGAGATGACGAGGCAGCGCATGTGAGTGAATACAATAGAAACAGGAAGCAGAATAATACAATGAGAGAAGCTAAAGAGGACATAAACAACAAACCAAACCGAGAAGGCAATCACTAATCTCAGGAAAATAAAATAAAATGCACAAAGTTACAAAATGCAGCAATAAAGAAAACTAAACTTGAAAGAATAATCTTGTATGGCAAGACATTTTGAGCAATAATACAAGGAAGTGAACAGCATGAATAAAAAGGAAATAATTAAAATACAAACACAGTAAAATACGACAGGAATAATCAATGGGAAATAATATAAATATTCAGTAAAGACAACAAACTATGAAAATAAACCTGAAGGTAAAAACAAAAAGGTCAGAAATAATCCATAAGAAATAATCAAACACCGACCAAAACCCAAACACCTTTTGTAGCCTCTGACTGGTTCTCTTCCAGTTTAATCTGTATTTATCTTAATTAACCTCTTCTTCCTCCCTGATACTTTGTTTCATACCTCAGCATGATACTGCCACTACCATGAAGATGACATATTCAGTGTTCATTTAACCCTGTATAAAATAAATGCAGGTGGGCCAAAATGTTAAGTTTCTATCTTCTTGGTTCCATGTGTTTGCCGATTCTTCTACATGAGTTGGGTTTCTTCTTGCCACTGTTTTATAAAGATCACATAAAATCTCAATAAAATCAAATACAACACAAAATAATAATTGTCCTGTTGCCTTCTAAGCTTTGGATCTCTTCAGCTACTGGGACATCCTCTTCCCAGTTTCAGGTTACTGATTTAGCAAAGCGCCATCAGATATTTACAGCTTGTGCTTTAATGACCTAACCCTCCATCTTTTCATCACTGCCTGACACCTCTGAGGTGTTAAAAAAAGCCACTGTATTAGGACTGAGATTAAATTACACACTAGTATACTGTGTTTACATGAAAGGTGAAGGCAATTATTTGAATTGAATCTTATCCAGGGTTATCAGAATAAAGAGATTTGAATAATAAGATAAAAATACATGGCGCTCTGGGGTTTTATTTGTTTGTTTTAGGAGGGAGTGGAGGTCTTGTAAAAGTGCTTCAAAAACAAATTATTTACAATTGTGTGCTACTTTGTGTCACTCTTTTAAGTAAAATCCCAATAACATACTCAGACTTTCAATGCAGTAATGCAACAAAATTTGTTTATGTTTTATGTAAACACTATCATTTATACCTGGAGTTTAAGAGCATTTTTGTGCCAAAGCGATTTATTTGTCAGAGTTAGTCAGCTTTACAAACAAAGAAAAACATTTTACTGACCAAGGCAGCCAAAGTCACTGTTACTGATCACAGTTTAAATACGAGGTTTCAGTTTTGCCGGTCAGAATAACTACTTCCCTTTCAGAAAAGGTAATCCCAAAATTACTAAGGTTATGATATTATTAGATTACAAATTTTAGAGCTGAAATAAATGTCATTATTTTCACCACCAACCAGGGTTTCCAACATGCAAGAGAGGAAGTTACTCCCAGCTATTTACGACAACTTCAGGAGGAAATTAATTAAATCTACTTCATCATCTTGCATGGCCTTGATTCTAGATGAGAAAAGTTGTGCTCATCATACAACACTGGATGCAATTTAGGAAAAATATATTAGATTTCTGAGAGAATCCGCTTTCTAAGGCAGCTGATTCAGAATCACCTGCCATGTTGCAGCAGGTGAATAAAGAAACATCGTGCAGGAATAGTCCGCTTTACCGCCTGAGCTGGGGCCAAGTGAAATGACAAATAATTTTTATTTTTGGTTCCTTCTGTTGGGCTTCATTATTCATGTCGAATCAAGTTCATTTGTTTAGCACATTTCAGCAACAAGGCAGCACTATAAAGTTGTAATACAGTAACCGATTATGAAACAAGCAATAACTATTACATTTAGTAAAATGTTGTCATTGAATACGTCAGATATATTCATCCAGTTATTATAAATCAAAGGGGGTTTAGCATTGATTTAGAGGAACTCAGTGTTTCAACAAGGCAGTTCAAAGAGCTTCATATTGTGAAAACATAAAAATATCAAACACATGCAGTGAAACCAGTAACAGACATTACATTTTGTCAATCATTAAAATCATCAATACACATCAAATACGTCGGTCAATGTTTCACTTATTATGGGTCAAGAGGCAACTGGGCTTTTTAGTATAGATTTAAAGAAGCTCAATGTTTCGGCTATCTTGCAGTTTTGTGGAAGTTTGTTACAGATTTGTGGAGCACAGACACTGAATGCTGCTTCTCCATGTTTGGTTCTGGTTCTGGGGATTCAAAGCAAACCAGAACCAGAACACCTGAGAGGTCAGGATTGTTCATACAACAGCAGATCTTTAATATATTGTGGTGCTAAACTGTTCAGTGATTTATAAGCTAACTTCCTCTGAGCTACAGGGAATCGGTGTAGGGACTACAGGGCTGTTCCGGATAAAATTGCATGTAATCTAATACTAATCTGTCTGCCTCCCAACAAGAACATACAAAAGGTTTGTCTGCATGTTTGTTTGTTTGTCACTCACTTTTTCCATGAGAAGTTGCACAGACTGGCAGACTTTCAAGTTTACAATAATACATTTTACTATAAAACATTTGTGACTAATTGTCCAGTAATGATCACTGCCAGTATGACTCAGAAGACTCAGTCACACATAACGGGAAGGTGACAAAGACATATTGAATTAATAGATGATAGTTGAGGAGAATTTCCATGATACAGGAATAGGCATGTGCAATATTCCAATTAATTTGATGGAAATCATTGAGACTGTGAATGAAGGAGTTGAATAAAGCTGAAACTAAGCAAGAAAATACAACATTTAAGGCAATTCAATGATTAAATTGATGTAGAGAAGAAACAATAGAGATCTGAAAAGAAACAATAATAAAACAAAGGAGTAAGTAGAGAAAGAGGAATATAGGACGACCAGGAAACAAGCATTTATGTCAAGCATAACAAAAACCACAGCCAGAAATCATAGATCATCAAGAGTAGAATCGGGAATTTATGATTCACAGAGAACAAGTTGACAAGATTTAAGTCTCAAAACCTGAAACATATGTGAAAAACATTTTTAAATTATTATTATTATTTTATATAAAAGAGTAATTTCTTCTGTTGCTCCCAACCAACAAAAAGGCAGAAAAATAATTAAATTCAGTGCTGAATAAAGCAAGTAAAATATTCTTATTTTCAGCAGCCAGCAGGGGGCGACATTAATCCTTTGATTGCACACGAAGAAACGCAGTAGAAAACTTGATCGGGGTAACTAATATGTAAATTTTATTTCCTAACTCTGATGTTAGTGTGTTCCTCTTTCTATCGCGGCGCATGTGGCCCTCATAAACACCGCCACTGACTTCTACACAGAGATAATTACCAGAGCTTAACATCTAAGTCTGATGTCAAAAACTATGGAAGCCCATTTCCGCCACTGTGTTAAAAAAATAAATAAAAATAAATGATCTCATTATAATGAGATAGTATCTCAAAATAATGAGATACTATCTCAAAATAATGATAGTAACTCAAAATAATGAGATAATATCTCATTATTTTGAGATTATTTTTTTTTACAGAGTGGCGGAAACGGGCTTCCATACTATCCTGACAACATTCTGAGCTCTGTAAAAATGTCTTCTTGCTACACAAAACCCAGAAACTAACCAAATGTAAACAATGCTCTGCGCCATTGTTGCACTTTTTGTTTGCTTTGTGACTTTGGACAACAGAAAGCACACTACCTGCTGTGTAACTTAATAAACTTCCAGCCTAGGGCTATAATAAGATGTGCATTTACTCTAAAGTACATCTATAAAGTTGTTGCTACTGTTTGGCAAACTTCTGGTATAATTCTGGCTGAATAACTAACCATTCATGAGAGATAATGTAGCTTTAAAGTGGCTGATTTCATCATCTGCACATTTTCATCAGGTCTATGTAGGGATTTTCTTCCCGACTAGTCTTAAATTGTTTGGGATTTTTTCTCCTATATGAACATCCGGTTATGTCCAAGTTTCAATTGTCTGAAAGTTAATTTAGCTTACAAGTTACATAAAATATAAAAATGCATTATAAAGTCAAATTCTAGTTTTGTAAAACCACTGAACCATTTTCTTTTCTCAAAGTATTTTATTGAAACAGAAATGTGTTTACATACAAGGTTATAATAACAAGGACAATAAATTACTGACAACATGATACTCAAAGTATGTATATAAACATAAAAATTTCTACAAAAACTGTACATAAATATTAATTTAGCGCATCTGAAACTCACAATCGCAGAACAAAGCAAGTTTAAACAGTTCAGCTTTGCAAATCAGTATGCGGTTTACGGTACAAAATATTCATATAAAACTAATAATCATAAAATATGCTTCCTGGGATCAACCCAGCTGTCTTTTGTAAAAAACAAACAAAAAAAGAGACTGAGATCGATTTCTGCTCTGATGATTGGCTCGAGAATCTCCTGCTTTTTGCCTCCGTGTTATCATCTGCCGTTACCTAAGAAGCTAAAATCAGAAACAATCTGCACAAATAAGCAGAATCTGAACCAGCAGATTATTTATGGGGTTTGGTTGCAGGTCTGGGATCCCTCAACAATATTTTAAGTTGTCCTATAAATGCCGTCATAAAATAAACCCTCTTCGAGAGTAGCTATGAGTAACTAAAAAGCTCTCTGACGAGGCAGAGGGAATAAAAGTGCTTCAGGTCTGTCAGCAGCTCCTAATTTCTTTCAGTAAAGCTGCAATAAAGTAAAAAGAAGCTTATAAACTTTCTTTCTTCTTAGATTCACTGAGTAGGCAGGGAAGAGCCTTCGTCATCAGGAAACAACAGAAAACGTCAGGATTATTAAACAACGGCCCCCACAGGAGGAGGACAAAACACTTTTGAAACAGTCCGATGATAACAGAGAAGACTAGAAACATTGAGGATATGGAGCTACGCTAAACTCCACAAAACCCTCTGGTGTGTTTCTGTCCTGCTGACTTCAAACCTCCATCCGTTCACAAAACAGAGCGCCGTGGATTTCTCCGTCTATCATCAAGATAAACCGCTCGTCCACTGAGTTTATGAGTCATTTAACAACACATTTGTTTGCGGTTTCTCCAACTTTAGACCGGGTTTGCTTTAACTTTGCTGTTGATCCAGTCGACGTAATTGGTGACGCGTGTGTAGACCCCGGGCTTATTCTTATGGCCGCACCCGTCGCCCCAGCTGATCACGCCCATCAGAGTCATCCGGTCCTTGGTTCGACACACCAGGGGGCCGCCAGAGTCTCCCTGTGGGGGAAATTAGAGAAAATCCACATGAATAAATTAAACCTCTTTGATTTAATTACCTAAATAGACACACTGTAGTTTATAGTTGTGAAACAGAAGGATAAAGAAACTTTTAAACAACTTTTACAAACAAAAATCTAAACTATTTTGCTTGTATTTTATAGTCAGTCCACATTACTCAGATACACCTAAAAAACATCAAAGCATAATCATGAGTTATAATGGGCTAGTCAAAGTAAATTCAATGAAGAATTTCTTGCAAGACTTAAAAATGGCTGTCCCAACTTTTTAAAAGTTTTTAACACTTCCAGCTATGGAAAAAATTTTGTGTAGATGTTTGAAAAATCCATTAAATGACACTTTTCAGATTTTTGATTTAGGACTTCAACATCATTGTTCAATAAGAAACCAATCAGAAACCAGTATCATTCAGATTTATTGGTTTAAACCACATGTGTCAAACTCAAGGCCCACGGGCCACATCTGGCCCGCCATAAAGTTTTATGTGGCCCATAGGGACATGTAAATAGAACCTTGACAATAACCGCTGTATGCTTGACTAATACTTTATCAATCAATTGAAAGCAGTTTTCAATGGAAGAGGATTACAGCAACAGAAAAAAAATCTGATTGTTTTGTTTTTTTTGCAGTTTTGACCTTTTTGTTCAGAATTTTGACTTATTTTTTCCAGAATTTACCAGAATTACTCTGACTTTTCTCTTTTAACATCAAAAGTCAAAATTTTGAGACAAAAAGTCAGAATTGTTAATATTTTTCTAAAAATTTTGGCGTTTGATCTCAGAAGATTAAAGCCAGAATTTTTTTTTTTTTTTTCACAGTGGCCACAATCTTTTCTTGTAGTTTTCATAGGTATTCTGCCAAATTACATCAATGTGAAATCATGTTCAGTATTATTTAACTTTCAGGAGAAGTACTCATTGAGTGCAGGGACGACTGCTTATTCAAATTTCAGAAGTTTATTAATGGATTTTGTCAACACGTTTTACAACAACCAGCCCTTTGAGGACATTCATAATCCTGATATGCCCCAAAATGAAAATGAGTTTGACACAGCTGGCTTAAACCAGCCCCATGGGGTCCGAAATGTGATGCACTGAACTTTGAAAAACTTCAAAGGGTATAATTTGTTTGTAAGGCTGAATCGAGCCGTTCTGACCTTGCAGGCGTCATCAAGCCCTCGGGTGTCGCCTGCACACAGCATGTTGGAGGTGATGGTCCGTCCAGACAGAACCTCTGGAACGCAGCGTTCTTTGGGCCAAAGCCGCACGTGTCCTCGTTTAACACGCTCCGAGTACTCATCAGAAACTGTGGAGAATGATTCAAATACCTGGGATTATGCAACACTCCTACATGAATATTTCCACAAAAGCACCAAGGGAGGAGCTACTAGTGCGTTTTCTTACATTCTGAGTTTTTTCCGTAGCCTGAGATCTCGCACTCAGTCCAGTCGGGCAGCACCAGCCCGCGTTCAGGCAGACAAACTGGATGAACCTCTGGAGAATCCACAGCACATAAGCCGATGTCCGTCTGAAGCTTCAAAATAGCTGCCAGAGGAAAGTGACCAGAGGAAAGTCAGGCTAACGCTCAGGGAAGATGTGGGGCTTTTTAAAGTTTTACAAGCCTTCACAGCCCACTTAAAGCTTTCCATATCATCATCACTGTGGAAAAACACTTCAGTTTGAGGCTCCTATTCTGCTTTTATTGTTAACTATACAGCTTGGTGAAACTCTGTACCCTTCAGCTGCTGCTGTAAACAAATTTTTAAAAAGCTAGTGTATAGTTAAAGTCTACTCACCAATGTCGTTGTCAAATGTTTCATTGTTAAACTTCTCATGGATCCAGTACTTCTCAACTTTAAAAATCTGCTCACTGCTGGAGTTCTGCTTCCGGAAAGTTCTTCCCAAAACCACTTCCAACTTGTCAGCTCTGTCACTGAAAAACAATGGTAACCTTCTGACATGCTGCAGAAAAAAATTGGTTTTTGTGTTGTTCTATTTTATTAGCATGTGTGCAAACAGGTGGAGGTCATACTTGATTTCGAAGCAATGTGCTGCAGACAGAACCCAGCAGGAGTCGATGAGGATTCCTCCGCAGCGGTGGAAGTGTTTCCTGAGGCGGGCCTGATAAACGTTGATGACGGCCTGCCACGGCTGCTCCGTGATGTCGCTGTATCTGCCTCCGACCATGCGGAAAGCTGGGCGATTCAAGGTGTTGTCCAGGCGCTGGCCGCACGTTGCTGCAGAGAGTTAGCATGAAGTTTAAATACAAATAACGCTAAATCCACGGAGGATTTGTTTAAGTTGTCTTAAAGTACCTCCATTGTTGTTGTTAGTGGTGGGAGCGCGTATGCCAGGAGTGGTGATGAAGGATGGATGTGTCACTACAATACAGAAAAAAAAACACTTAGTTCTGGTGTAGAAAGCCTTAAAATTCATTTCTTTTCTACTGCAGGAGAATAACATTCAGAAGAATCCATGCTTTGCTCCGAGTCCAACACTTTGAAAATATAAATGTTCCTGAAACATTTTTAAAGGTGACATATTATGCTTCCTTCAACAGATTAAGAAAACACGTTCATTGCATTTTTGCACAAAATCATTCTTCGATAATGAGATTTTAGTTTGCTCAGTTCCATTTACATTCACACGTAAAAATGGCTGCAAACACATGCGCAATTATACGATTGTACATCTTAGAAAAGCAGAAGTGGAGCCTCCTGCACAACCAAGAAGGATGCAGTAAGTGGTTTCTAGATGAAAAGTCAACAGCAAAACACTTGTCTTTTTGAGCAGCTATTATACAGCACATACAGTGGTAAAACCAGCTGACCAAATGTGCTGGAGCTTCACTGGGGTTGCTAGGTGGCATTACCTGTTGATTTATTCGTTCGCTATTTTCTTCAGTGATTTTCCATGACCACATTAATAAATATCAGTCCATTCAAAAATGATTTAGAATTGCCGAGTGCAGTTTTAGTGATATAAATTACACTTTTTTAAAGTAATTTATATTCAAATGAGAATGTTTTTCAAGAACAATGTTCATGTTTGTGGTGCTATGAATGCTGTGTTGTGCATTTACAGCCATGCAGCTACCTAAAAAATAAGTCATAAATAGTTTTTTTTAAATCATAATCTTTACTGTTATCATAATAGTACCACAAAATATTACAATAAAATTCTAAGTCCACATCGTCTGCCCCTAGTTTCTCTACACAGTGTTTCTTCCCTTGTTAATAAACATTTTCACCAGGGGACTAGTGTTTGTGGGCAGTGCTGTTGTCCATTAAAAGCTTAGATGAAATTCACTCACAGCATTTGGGTATGTCACAAAGCTCCCAGGTCAGCTGCATGTTTTTGTAGGTGTGACACCAAGGAGCAGCATCATCATCTGGGTTCCTGTTAAAAAACGGGGGAAAAACAGAGTTACAATCATGTCTCTACACATCACAGGGTAAAAACAAAATTCAAGCATGATTTTTACCTGCAGAAATTGTGGTTGCTGAGCCCCAGGTTCAAGGCGTTCGATCTCCAGGCATTGTTCACCTTACGTCTGATAGCAGGAAAGTCCCACGGCAAACACTTGGAGCCACTCTTCGTGACAGAAACCATGCCTCTATAAGTCTGACCTAAGCCCACCATGCACTCTCTGTTCTTGTCTATTCAAACACACACAAGAAATGTGTTACTGGCAGGCTTCCTACATTTTGTTTTTATCCTTTTGGTATGTTTTTTTATTGTTTTACCTTCAGGACATTTGGGCACAGAGCAGAACTCCCAGGCTATCTGTGTGCCTCTATAGACGTAACACCATGGTGAGCTGTCGTGGTCAGGATTCCTGAGGTAAAAAAATAGATCATTTTAAGGGTGTGAACAACGCGTAGTTATATAAAACATTCTTTTTTTATGAATTTTTAACAAATATCAATGTTTGATGGCTTTGCAGCAGAATTGTTTCCAGTTATTTAACTACTTTTATATTTAAGAACTTCTGCTCAACAGAAATGTATTGTGCTCTTGTGAAAAAGTCCTGGTTTCCTATTTTGTTGCATGTTTTTCACGCTTAAGTATTTCAGAAGGTCAGACCAAGTTAAATATTAGTCAAAGAAAGCACAAGTTACTATATATATATAAATATATATATATATATATAAATATTTAAAAATGTCTGAACAAAAAGACAACAGTAACTACAAGTCAATCTCCCAAATAAAATGTTAAAAACCAACTTTTACAAAGAATTAGTCCAATCCTTAAGTCAAACAAATATGATAAATTACAAGTTACCAAACTCTGCTTAATAGTTCAACTCTAAATTTAGTTTAAGTCAAATAGTGACTACGAGTTGCATTTTTATGCAAAAAGTTTACGTACTTTTGAGAAATAATTTCCTTTCTGATAACAATTCCAATCAATTCAATCAAATTATTAAACAAAAACACAGGGATAATGGCTTGATTTCTTGCTGATTTGTATACAATTGGATTTATGGAACATCAAGAAACTTTGCACTTGTCATTTTCAGCAACTGTTCTGGTTGTGGTTTACCTGCAGAAGTTGTGATTGCCCAACCCAAGGCTGTTGGCGTCTGATTTTTGAGCTGTGAACCTTCTTCCTCTGAGAGAAGTTGAGTTCCAGTTGATGCACGCAGCTCCAGTCTGACTGATGCTCCAGGTCCCGCGGTACCCTTCGCCCTGACCCACTGCACATTGCTCATTGGTGTCTGATGGACAAAGAAATACAGTCACTAAAATTCATTTGACAGAGTTTAGATTAGCAGTGACCCGGCAGTTGAGTTCCTACTCTACTCTGCTGGCAATCAGTGCTCCGTCTGATAGCAAAAAACGTCAACGTGCTAAATTTCGAAGGGCGTACTGCGCATGTGCCACGGCCATATTATTTTCGGACAATCAATAGGGGTGAAGCCTGGGTAGAGAATAACAAATCAATAAAATGAAGGTAACAACAAGACACTGCTTCTTTTAGTTCAGTCTGGGTTTTTCCTGATTACTTTAGATTCCCTGAGGTACAATTCAAACGCGCCAACCAATCAGCGAATAGAAGGAGAAGTTGTGAACAATGACGACAATTTTCTGTGCTGCTTTATATTGTAGTCTGCCTGTAGTTTTAGCAATGACCGCAGAGGACGTAAACGAAACCACGCTTCTAAATACTGAATTAACATTAACAGCCATCTCATTCAGCTTGGCCCTTCTCTCTTGGCAGCAGAGGATGATTGTTTACAATGCGGGCAATTTCCGGTAAGCTCCATAGCGTCGAACTGGCGCATCACATACGTCACGGCTAAATTTTAGCACCATGCAGGAAGCAATAATTTCTCAATAACAGAGAGCCCAAACCAGTGGGTGTAAAGCACATAACATTGGAAAAACGGGCTGGATTTTTCCAGGATAAATTTGCAGTATCTATTTGGAATATTTTATTGACGTATTATAGATCCTTAAAACAAGTTATTAAGGAAAGTTTATTTCTTGTATATCGTATAAATCCATAACATGCTTTACAATAGCATTAATATCATAGTTTCCATATTAGTGGTTTAAAGCAATGACCACACACAAAATATGGCCACATTAACTGGCTGCACTTTTGCTAAAACGCACTTGGCTGGCCTTTGGATAATTATCCAAGGGTGGGGTGTCCCTAAAACCACTAAAACAAAAACATTCAAGTCCAAGAATGTCTTTCCATGGTTTATGATCCATCTTTTTTCTTCTCTTCAAACCGCAGGTCTATGACAGCAGCTGTGGAGTCACCCAGCCAGACTGTGACCTTATCAAGAGTCAGAAAAACATCTTAATGAATGCTGCCTTCAAGATTCAGGGTATCTTTAATATCCCCTATGGGGCAATTTATACTACAGCCAGAGGAATAAGCATTCACCAACAATAAATACAGTAAATAAGATTTTTAAAAACATCACAACACTCAACTCAAGTATTTAAAAGGCCATTAAAAGCAGGAGAAAATGAATTCTTAAATCTGCTGGTTCTGCAGCTTTTTAAAGCAAACCTGCCTCCTGATGGCAAAAGAGAAAATTAAACAAGGGATGGTTAGGTGCAGCTAAAATTGCTTGAGCTTTCTTGGGGGATCTGCTTTGTGGAGGGTAGAGATGTTGCTTAGGAAGGCATTGGCAATTTTGCACTAGCATTGAAGCATTGAATGCGGTTTTTGTTTTATACCAGCAAATAAAAGAACAAGAAAGAACAGATTCAATAAAACAACTATAAAACATTCCCATAAAACTACTATCCACGTTAAAATGTCTTAATTTATGATAAAAGTGTCTACGTTGGTGAGCTTTCTACATGTTTGTCAAAACAAAGTCTGTTGTCAGTGATGGTCCCAATATATTTGTATTCAACTGCTTGATCATGAATGTACAAAGAGGAGACGACATTTTTATTTTTCCTAAAATCAATCATCTCTTTGGATTTTCTTATATTTATGTCTAAAGTGGGCCACCAGTTTATGCAGGTGCTTTTGTATTTAAAAATATTGACACCCCGCATTATGGTGGTGGCAGTATAATGATGTGGGGAGGCTTGATGGCTGAAGCTAAAGGCGGAACAATCCTGGAATAAAACCTTCCAGAGGCTGCAAAAGTCTTGAGACTGAGGCAGATGTTCACCTCCCGGCAGGAAAACGGCCTTGAACACTTTCAGTTCTACAATGGACTCTGGGTCGCAACGGCCTAGTCAAAGTTCAGACATAAATCCAACTGATCAACCTGAGTCATTTTAACAACTTAACATCAATACAACTTCAAGTACATTGAAGTTAGATGTTGAGACGTAACAAAATGTGAAAAACCTCAACGTCTTTTCCAGGTTTTACGGCTTTTCTCTGAATATTTGTGGTTTTGCACGGTTGTTTGGTCACTTTTTTTACAATTTCGTCTGTAATTTTAAAGGTTCAGAATTATGGCCCAGATTAGAGTGCCACGTGTGTACTTACTGATCTCACACCAAGCTCCACTGAAGCCGGGGGGACACTGGCAGATGTAGTCGGACGAGTAGACGGCCTCCTTGCAGGTTCCCCCGTTGTAACACTGGGACACGTAGCAGTCTGGAAAAAGAAAAGGCAGACAGAGGCGTTTAGTCAGCCACACGTCATCCAGCTCTTCAGAGCAGCAACAGCTTAAACAATTTTAATTTGAGTGATTTGTCATCGCTGGTCAAAAAAAATTAAAAAACTGTGGGTTGAAGTAGTATGCAAATGTCTTCATATACGCGGTTTGACATGGCTCCGTTCCCTGCCAAGGATTTGTTAAAAACAAGTTTTAAGTGTAAACCAATGCTGGTTTTGTTTTATATCAAGCCATGTTTGGAAGGGGGTTGTATGAAAGATGGAAAATGTGGTTGCAATTTGTCTGAGGGAGGGTTAATCATGCTTCGAAGAATCTCTCAATGGGGGTGAAAATGCGCACAAATGCTGGTCTGGCAGGAGTATTTTCAAATAATCTCAGACTAAACTGAGAGCAGCGGCTCTTCATGTGGATGCAGTGAAATAACAGGGAAGTGGAAACGTGAGCGAGTCGGGCCAACATAAAATAATCAGCTGAGGTCGTAACAGCAAGTTAGAGGTAAAGACTGAGCTATAATGGAAGGCGGGCAGCTTGGTGAGGGCTGGAAAGCAGACGGGTGATTATGAGGCGACAGAAAGAGAGAGAGAGAGACAGAGGAGCGGTTGGGTAAGTCAGATGGTTCTGATTGTGTTTGTGTTAAATCCGACTCACTGATGACAGGCACAACATGACAATGCTCTCTTCCTCTTAACGCGCAACGGCAAAACTCCACGCGCTGTCCTTTCCAGCGCAGCCAAGTGTCGCCAAAGCTACGCACGGCTGACGTTTCACTATCCACACACAGGACTGAAGAAACGTATAAAAACAGTGAGAAAACAGGTAAATCAACAGGACATAAATAAAGCTGTAACTTTTATTAAAAATATATATTTTTACATATTTGTTAAAACTGCCAGTGTCGTATGAAACTGATAATCTGTGAAAAAAATCAAGCTTTTATACCTTCTCCCAGTGTTCCCAGTGCCAACCAATCAGAGCCCGGAGGAGGGTCTTAGCACTCTGAATCAAGCTTGTGTACGTGCTGCTCATTCCCCCCCTTTCGCTCTAATAGGTTACAGCTTCTTCCTGATGGTATCGTGAATACTTAGCCATAGAAAAGGAGATAAACAGTTCTCCTTGAATGGTAAGTTGTTTCTCCACCATTAACACATTTAGCAGCGCATACACGAGCTGATTGACAGCACTAAGACCCTCCTCCTGGCTCTGATTGGTTGTTTTTGACCGGAAGCGATGCATTTCTTCAGATGGCAGTAGTAGCTCAGGGAAGAAGTGGAGGAGATTGATCTTTTCACAGATTATCTGTCTCCTCTTACACTGTCGCGACACAGTGACACTTTTAACAAATATGTAAAAAACATGTTTATCATTTTTTATAAAAGTTACATACTCCAGCTTTAACATTAGTTTGATTCAGACATGAACAACTAAAAGGAGGATGACTGACAGCAAAGGATCATAAGACAATAACAACGATGGGGAGGTGACGGTTATGATGATACGGAGGAAGTTAAAGAAAAACATGATGAGGCTCACAGGATGTTTCAAAGGAAGATGAAGGTTTCTTCAACTGAACAATCAAAAGTGTCCGTCTAGCTGGCTGCCGGTCGGGCTCACCTCTGTAAAATCGGGTCCCTCGCTTGCTGCGGAGCAGTGACACCTGCAAACATCAAGAAAACATGCTGGAGGTTTATATATGGAAAGAAATGCTGTGTATTTTGGGTAGGCTCTGAACTTAATGAGCTAAAGTGTTCCACCATTAAAAAATAAAAGAATCTATTAATATTTTAAACTGAATGTTTTTTAAAGTTTCTACAGAAACTCTCCCCTGAAGTCAAAATGAGGGCAAAAAGTAGATCAGCTACAGTCTGTGGAGAATTTTTCTGCAACCTCAAGTCCAAGAAAGTTTCTCAAAACTCCTATGATTGAACACAGTGATTTGCAGTCCTTATAAACCCATATTTAAATCACAAGAGAACACAGAAAACACATTATATGTTTAGGAAACTGCACTGTTTATAAGGAAGAACTAACAAACAATGGTGCAGTTGGAAGCATGGTTGCATTGCAGAAAGAAGATTTCGTTTAGCACGGACAACTGCATGTCCTCCATAACAGATTTTCAGATTGATGTGACCCCTGAGGTCTATGTAGGCCCAAAAAGGACAAAATTAGATAAATATGTAATAAAATAAGTAAATATACCACTAAATGTCTTATTACATAATGTATCGGAGTATACTTTTTAATTATATTTACCAAAGAAATTCCTTTTAAAAGTATCTAACTATATATTTATTTCTAAATAGATTAATGGAAATAATTATATGTATTTCTAGGGCAATGCCATTCTCTGGCGCTGTTATTTTGGGGGCCACAGGTTGAAAAGATTGGGATCTCCTGACCTTTTTGAAAAATCCAGGTTTCTTACCAAGTAAAAATGTTTGACAAAAATGCAGCAAAACAATGTTAGTAGAAAATCCAGCCTTTTTGAGAAATGTGTCCACCATCAAATATATGTTTTTTTTTATTAAAATGGTACATCGTTTTTCTTCTTACACATTTACAGATTTGATGTTCACTTTGTTTTGTTGTGGGTTTGTGAGATTTGCTTATTTTTTTACACACTTTGCAGTGTCCCAACTTGTATTTTTAAGTTGCTTCAAAACTCTTTTTTACATTTTGTCTTATTAATTCAAAAGCTGAATAAAGTTTCAATATTATTTGATTGGTTTACAGGCCACATTAATAATATTGTTTAAAACTATATAAGTTCAGAATTTTTTTTAGTACAGTAGGATTATATTTTACTCGTATTTTATGTTTTAACGTGCATTATTTAGAAATAATGGGGGTTTATAACCACTCTGTAATACTTACGTTGTCCGCTAGGCAGCAGCAGAGAGCAGAAAGAAGGAAGATTCCTTGATATAAACTCTTCATGACTTTTCCAGGTTTTCTGCCGTTTCAGTTTTGCTCAATTTTCTGGAAGACAAACAAGAATTTATCAGAAGAGTTTGCTTTAGATTCACTAAACTAAATCAGATTGTTTATTAACATTTTCAACATCTACATATGAACACTTAGGGTTTCTGAGAAGACATGCTGTTCTTTAATCCCATGACAGTGCAAAATATTATAAAATATAAAACATGATGTGCATATCCTGCACCATTTTCACAAACGCAACAATAACATCACTGCTGACAGGAAATGTAAGGATCTGCAAAAATGTTATTACCAATGAGTTAACTGTCCCCCACACACATTGCGGTTTCTTTATCTTTCGTCACCAATATGTCATCAACTGAGACAATCACAGGAAAATGTCAATATTGGTCACCTTCTCCCAGCTGAACTGTTCCTGCATTCAGTTCACTTCCTCCGTCAAACACTGAGCACGCCAAAACGGGTCGCCACTGGAGCAGAAGGGCTGTAAACATTTAGTACCAGAGGAAACTCGAAGGCCACTTCCAGTTTTATTCCGTGCAGGACTCACATATTTCAAGTTTTCAGTCCACCTTGAATTCATTTCCCTCTTTTGTTTACATTCCCTTTATGAAGACCCCTCCTATGGTTTAATTACAGATAGAAAAGACAAATTTGTTTTCCAGAAGAAATAAACAGGAAATGAGTAATTTACTGTTGGTTAACAAACAAAAACAATACACAAGAACCGCCACATCAGACAACATGATGTGGAAAACCCTGCAGTTATAAAAGGCTGAATACAATAATGCTTTAACACATTAAAGCAAGGAAACAACTAAGAACAAAGGACAGGACTGGGATAGACCTTCTAATGTTTCTATTTTAAATTTTAAAAAAATAAGTGGTTTGCAAAATCATTCACAGTGTTTGAACTTCACAGATTTCATAGTATCTTGGGATTCTAACTGGTAATCCAACACGAAGTATCACAGCACAAATATTCTCCAAACAGCCTGATTAAACTTGACCTAGTTTGCAGAAGAAGGGTGGACAAAACATTCAGTTTCTAGATGTGCGAAGATGCTTAGAGACAAGCCTCAGAAGACATGCAGGTGTATTGGGACTCTACACTGTTTTTGTCCAGTTTCTGGTGTAAATATCTTAGCTTTGTCTTATCTCAAGTGTACTAACCTACAAGTAACTTTTTAACAAAATATCGGAGCTTGTTTGAAGACAATATTTATCACTTAATGTTGATTTTAAAATGAAGTACCAGTAGGTTATTACACTTACAACAAGACATTTTCCCATGTGGTAAGTGAAATAATCTGCCAGTAGTGGAACCAGTACTTTTTAAATCAATACTAAGGAATTATTTGCTTAAAACAAGCTACTATTGCTGAAATGTTATACTTAGTAATATTTTGTGTTTTTGCAGTGTGCCTCAAAAACATGTAAGAAAAAAACTTCAGAATGGTTCCTTGTGGTCTAAGAACTTTTATTCTGCAAAAACGGGAGTCTGCTGCCCCACATTCAAGTGTAAGTAAACATGAGTCACAACAGTCAAAGATGAAAGGAGGATGCACTAAAATAGAAAATGAGAAAGCTGTGCAAGACATAAATAAGTAAGACGGATTCCTAAATAAAAACCTTCAATGTTGAAAAGGGAACTTCCTTCACAGAGCATGTGCATAACAGAGATCCAGTAATAACCACCTGAAGCCATGCCAGCTGTCCTCCTCTCTGCCTTGTGCAATCTCCAGTGAGTCACTCTCTGAGGTCATTAAATACATGAAACTGTATGTGAGGTAAAACAGCTACATTGGCAGGCGCTCTCAAAAAAACGAACAAAGTGCTCAGGAACGTGGAGATAATCCTGAAGCTAATGCTCATTTCACCCAGTGTTCAGTAAAGCAAACTCCACATGCACGGCATTTAACGCATAAACTCACCGCAAACTGCACAGAGCCTGGCAGAAACTATACGTGCCTGAGTCAAATAAATAAAAAACGTTCACCCCCCCAAACAAGAGCCTCACTGGCAGTGTGACATAGACATGCCAGTTTCTTTTTTGTTTCCTTTTGTGCATCTGTTCTGACCCATTCAGCCGCCTGTGCAGCCGTGTCAGCTGAAAACATGTGTTTCCTGCTCAAACCGGCGTCTGGCCTCTGAGTTTTAAAAAAAACAACTGGATAACGAAGCATGCATGCACGAAAACACTCATCAGAACATCAGATATCAACACATTTGCCTCCCAGCCTGTCACGGGCCTGACATGCAGGGGCCCATTTAGGGGAACATCAGCACTGGAACGGGTCCAAGTTTCTGCAACTTTAGTACATATAAGAGGAAAGGAAGCCGCAGTATGCAGACAACAAGGCCTGTCGCAATAAGGAATAATTCAATTAATTACATGATAAATTAAAAGTAACTCAATAATGATTGTGCATGATTTATCGTTTTTCTCTTTTCTTTCTCTATTTCTACTGGAAACTGGATGATAAAAGTCTTCAGTCTGGTGTTTTGATCTCAACTAACCTTGACAATTTTGTTTACACATACTTCATAATTCATTTTATTTGTTGTTTTGTTTGTTCATTTTGAATATTTAACATGTCTTGCAGTTCCAGTGTCAAAAGTTCATTGGGATTTAAAGTTTATTGATCCTTGAGAATCTGTTCTTTCTAAATGTGACTTGAAAATGGTCTCAAAACAACAATATTATTGTTTATTGCAATAACTCCTGCGACAATTTATCATCCAACAAAATTTGTTGTCATGACAAATATTGTGTTTAGATATAAATACTGTGTTTATATCTACATGCAATATTTATATGTGTTTAGATATAAATATTATATCTCTAATTATACAGTTAGAGATATAATGTTTATAACACAAGTGTGAAATTAGAAGAAATCTAAATATGACCTAAATATGAAATAAATTGAATACACAAAATGACATAAAAACAAGTATGTACATGGGAATGTGTAAATCTACACACCTATAAATGAGTTCAGAGTAAAACTAAAACACATTTCTAACATCAATCACTAAAAAATATTAAAATATTCACAATTTATAGGTTTTTTCTAAATTTTGCATTTTTGTGTAACAGACCAAGATAAAAATGTCCTAATTTGTAATATTTAGCAAAAAGTAGGATATACAGTAGAGTGCCCATAAAAATTAGATTTTAAGTATTGCAACAGATTCTCGTTTGAGCTTAGGTCCAAACTTTGACTAGGCCTTTAATGCCTCTGCCTGTTTGTTCAGGGTTGCCGTCCAGCTGGGAGGCGAAGCTCCAACATATCTGAAGTTATTTAAACCGTCTCACAGGTTCACTGCCACAGTTGTCCTGTTTTTACCTCAAGTCACATTCTGATTCACTCTTAACAATTATCTGCTGAGAAGAGCATCCCCACAGCATCACACTGCCATCACCATGTTTCACTGTCAACTGTCAGTGTTTCTCTACACTCCTGAATTATTTCAGCAATAGCCTTCACAGAATTCATTAATGACTTTGTTGAAATATTTTAAGAAATATGCATATAACATGCTTATAAACATGCATAAAAAAAACGTCTGTTTTCCAGGCTTTTATATTCACAACGCTTCAAAAGAAGTATTTTTGCTTCAAATCTTAATTTAAAATTGTTGGCTATAAACTGGAAGGATAATTCATCATTGCAATATGCAGCCTACATGTGACCTTGGTTTTATTCAAACTTTACTACTGTTTATGTTTTTTAAGAGAAATTTGCCACTGAGCAAGTTAGTTTTACTACTTTTACTACTTTTACTCTCTTCGCTCATGTTTTCACTCTGCATTGCAAGACCGGGTAACGTGCTGCTTTGAACTAAGTAACCAAACTAGTTCCTTTGAACTAAGCAAAGAGGCTTTTAGGCCAAAATAGGTAAGGTGATTAATCTGGGTTATATAGTATTAACATATTAAGATATTTAGATTAATCACATGCATTAACGACAGCCACAGCTTCTATTAAACTCCACATAAATTCACTTTATTTACTAATCAATTATTCTGAAGGCCCTGAATTTTATTTAGGGGCACCATATTAAAGTGTGATGACTACAAATAAACACCACACATTTTTCATTGTTGTTTACATTAAAAAAAAACACTATTTAACTCGTCATAACCCTTCAAAAAATGTGCTGCTTTGTGTTCGTTTTATAGCACAAGATCCATACTGTTCCAAATGTGCTAAATTTAAGGTTTCAGAATAATTTTGCAAGGCCCTATTACCAAGTAGATGCCTAAATATTTATTCTAGTCATAAAAAAAAAAACAAAGTTAACATCCGAAACATCTGGAACAGAGTATGTAGCTTGGAGAGAGTGTGGTTCCTCTTCTTAGTGGGTCAAATAAGAAAAGACAACATGAAAACATCTTTAGAGAAGCTGAGGTCAGACTGTGACTCATAATAGCCAGTTAAAGATGGAGAACTTAAGCACTGCAAACAAATACAACAGACGCCGGCGATAGGTTCGCACAAACATGCCTGCGCTCTGCAGTTATGTCCAAAGCTGGAAGCAGATGCCACCAGGTTCGTGACATTTCTGTGTATTTATGGAACTGGTCCTTAGTGCTGACCACCATGTTGGCGATGAGAGCATCAGAGAAGATTTGCAATGATGACGATGTGCAGAAAAAGATTGCGTGTGAAAGATTCCTTTATGACCAAAATGCTAAACTGTGAATGGTTTGGTTGTGAGGGACAGCATTCAACATGCCTGCTAAAGATTCAAGCATCTCTACTAAGTTTTTATTTATTTCTTTATTGTTCGTCTTTCTCTTCCTCCTCATCACAGCACGATAAAGACGCCACAACAGGCTTTGGTTTTCTAAGTCATGTGATTAATGTGTTAACTTATTTTTTCTGATCTGATACATTACTGAAGCCTCTTGTGTTAGCTTCCATTTTAAATGCTCTGCTTTGTGTGACTTTTTCAAATCAGTTGGTTTTTTAAATGTAAAAATTTAAAGAAAATCATGGTACAAAGTTATTTGACCTCCTAGGATCCTAAAATTTTTCAATTAATCTAAACATACAAGTTTAACTACATGAATGTTAATGAGAATGTGTTAAAACTTGTGATGCAAAGAACTTATAAAGCTTCATTAATACTTTGCCTGAGGCTTTTCAGGCTTCAACAATGCAGCTGTGATCTGGTTTCTGTAAAGTCCCGCTGCAGAACAACCAGCTGCATTGTTGCCTTCCAGCCTCCTTCTGTGCAACAACTCTGGGAAATCCTTATCAGATAGAAACACAACCTGGAAGGCTCAGCGGAGGCAGACGTACAGGTGTTGATATTAGGAAAGAGCGCAAACTGAGGCCACAATGAGTAGTGAGGGAGTTTCAGGGAAAGAAAAGATGAAAGAATGGAGAGTTTGGATATCAAATGCCAGCGGTCAGCAGAAAGACAGTGAGTAGTTGTGACTCAGCCTCACTCTGAGGGCTGGAGACACACTGAGGCATTTATGAGATGCAGAGGCAGAGTTAGAGCCTTTGGATGAAAATGCAGGTCAAACATGAAGTCAGAAATGTTTTATTTCTCCAGACCTCGGCTGCCCAGCATTGAAACCCCGGTGTGATTCAGCCTCATCTTCTGGTTAAACAGCTGTGGCTTATTCTGTGAGTCACAAACATCAGCTTGAGGCGCAAACCCAGCTGAGGAAGCTCACTGAGATCAGATGATGTACATAAAACAGAGTATCTGACCCATGAAGAAAGTCTGCAGGAAAGGAAACCAGTACTGAGCTTAACTCAGATCAAATTGCTCAAAGAATCACCAGATTTTCCAGCTTTTATGCATCTGAAAATCACCCAGTTTCTGCTCTTTGCACAACATATAAACCATTAAAAGAATCCAATAGCAGAAGACTCTAAAACTGAATTTGAAGATAAGAAACAATTGGCAGAAATTAAGACTATTTCTTCTGCATTTATCAGCTGAAAGACATTTCTCCTTATTTACATCTTACATGTATCTGGTAAACTGTTTTATTTAAAATGGAAATGCGAGAAAATCTAATGACTCTTTTCAAAATAAAGCAGCAAAGCGTAACGCAGGTGATGAAAACAGAAATATAACTTAACACTTCCTTTTAAACTTTTAAGATCAACAGGCTTGCAGAAGTCATTATGCATCGCGATCGTAAATCATAAGGAAAAGAAACAACCTTACCAGTTACGGGGTCTTGAAATTAGCGCTTTTCGGGATGTTTTCAGCAACAGCTTTGTTGTCGGCGTCCTTCTGCTAACCCCCGCACCGTCCGGACTTTTTATCGGACCATTCCGGTCCCGCCGATGCCTGATGGGCGGGCCGATGTGACCTCAGCAGAGGAGCGGCTTACCGGGCCAGTGATGATGATGGTGATGATGATGCATCCTGTTGGGTGGGGCTCACGTTGATTAGTTATTTTGTTCTGAGGAATTGAGTGTGTTCTGAGTGTTGAAGAATGTATTGACATAGTTCCTCTGTTCCTGCTGTTTGTCTTCTTTGGAAGCAAATTAACAATTATAATGATATTAAAGTTACATTTACAGTTAACATGTTAACATGACTTCAGACCTTTTTTATTTAATTTATTGAAAACGGCGTAAATTTAAAGCACTTTTCTGACTTTCACACCTTCACCCATCCACTCTCACTTTCAGATCCATTCAAAAATATTTTACAGATCCCAATGGGAAATTAAATGTTCCAACTCATATTGTTCAAGGTTTTTCTCAGAGTTGTTGAGAATAAAGATGGCTGTGGGCAGAAAGGTCCACCTGCAGCAGTTAGTATTACAGCAACTCTGAAAATACCTCTGACCGAAGACACTTTATTGTATGGTTGTCTCATTCATAGGCTGTGATTTATGGCAATGTGCCATGTATGGAAGTCTTAAGCTTCCTATTTGTAACTTCCTTACAAGCAGGAAGTTACACACAACTTCCTGTGTGCTAAAAAAAACACAGGAAGTTGTGGAAGTCGTGTGTTCCAAACAAATAACTTCCTATTTGTCAGACAACTACTTTTATGATTTAATCTACATTTTTTGTCTTGTGTTTATACCTACAAACAAACAAAAAAACATGAGCAAGAAGCAGGAACCTAACAATGATTAAAAAAAAACTAAGTAGTTTAAACATTTAAATTCACTGATCAATCTCAGTATGAATTTTGGGTTTTTAAAGATGGATTTGGCCAGTTCTCATTGTCATGGTTGAACAATTGTTATCATTAATTCTTAAAAATACAAATCAATTAGAATTTTAATTCATTATGAATTCTCATAATTGTTAATATTGACACACGTTGTTAGCAGAAGGGATTTGGAAAGACCATTTCAGGATGTTGTCAAAAAACAGTTTTGACATTCGTTTGGGATTTTTGTCAGAACTAAAAGTTTCAAACACCTGACCCAAACTGAACCACTCGGACCAAAGGGAACTGGTTTGGAGGAACAACCTAAGAACCACCAACGCTGAAGTTTTAAGGCTGATCAAAATGTTAAGTGTAGAAAACTTAAGGCCCATTTGTTAAGCCTGGAAAATTAAATTGATTCCCAGCTTCCATTTTGATGAATTCAAAGCCTTGCAGGTCTGTCTGGGTGTATCTGAGTGTCGATTCGTTTGGCACCAGAACTCATTTCTCTCAGCCACAAACCCCTTTATTCAACCCAGCCCTTCCTCAGCCACTTTACCAGTGGCTCCATCTTCACTCAGAACCACAGTGGGTTAATTTAACTGAAATAGTTTCAACTCAGGGCTTTTTTTTTTACTGGTTATGAAAACCACATCATATCAAGTACAACCCAGCACTTTAGCATGTGATATAAGATAGGCGCCAGTCCAATTTGTTTGTTTTATTGCTGTCACTTCCTGTTTAGGGAAGAACGCAGAATCATGGGCGGCAGAAAGACAGTCAAATAAACCTCTTTTATACACTGCAAAAACTATTGTTGTCTGGTTTCTAGTGGTAATATCTGGCGGTACTCGAAATAAGACAAAACTAACTTACAGGTAACTTTTCAGGTAAGAGCTTGTTTTCAGTCAATAATTTCATAAAATTAATAAAAGCAAACCAGTTCCACTGGAACATTATTTTATTTACAACATCAGAAAAAAGTTTTGTTTTAAGTAAAATAAGCTGCCAGTGTATTTTTTAGTATTATTTCATTAATATCAAAGACATACATTATTTATTTAAAACCAGCTCCTGTGTCTTGCTGAAAATCTACTTTTATGTTAGTTTTGTCTCATTTCAAGTGTACTATTTTTTTTTTTTTTGCACTATATTAGATCAAACATACTTGAAAAGATTTTGAGTTTTTGAAGGGTAAAAAATCTGTTTGGTCAGTTTTTGTTAGATTTCAGCACGAATCATTCACTGTTAATGATACAAAAGATGGAATCAATCATACGTCAGAGTTTGGTGATTATGAACAGATTTTCTTTCTTGCTATTTTATTACGCTGTCTTCAAATTAACTTTAACATCAGAGGAAGATAACATGACAAAATACAAGAAGTTGTTTTCATGAATCAAGAAATCGCCCAAGTAGAAACTCTCTGACATCATGAAGTAGGCATAAAGGTCACACAACATCCAAACAAGAAGAGTTTAAGACAAAAACTGGAGGAAATTTTGTTTTATTTGTTGCAGTTTCCATCACAACTCCTGCTTTACTAAGAATTTAACTTAAATCTGCTGAATATTCTTCTATTAGCAGGTACTTTTGTCTCTGTGAATGCCAAACATTGATAAGTCCATCTTCACCATTATGTAATGCTACATGAATGCTAATAATTTAAAACAGATATAGCTTAAAATGACGGTATGACTTTAATATTTTATTAAATTGTTTTTCAAAGCACCAGACCAAATGAAAACTTGTTCTACAATTTAAAAAATGAGCATTGAAACACTTGCGCATCATTTATTGAAGTAAAATAAAGTGTTTAAGATATTAGCTACTTAAAGACCATCTGAGACATTTCCCAGACTACTTAGAGATCCAAATTAAGACAATTAAAGTTTCTTATTACAAGTTTATGTTGAAGCTTTTATGAGGCTCTTCTTGTTTCACTTCTTCCTGGGATAAAGAAACTTTAATTTGCTGATTGAATGACTGAATGAATTGAATGATTTGGATGTGACGTCTGACTCTAAAAAAAGAAATGATTTGCAAATTCTCCAACATTTTGTACCTGATAACATGTTTTCAGACTGATTTCATCAACAAAGTGTGCTTCAGATGTTTGCGGCATATTTTACGGTAAGTTTTTTTTACTCTTCCATAACAGGCGATGAAAGGAAAACGTCACTCCCCTGGAAAGTCTCAAGTACATCTCCAAATTCAACATCCGCTAGATCAACAGTAACACAAAAGATTTATAAGATGTTGCAAACATAACATAACAAACAGGCACTTTAGATAAAAGGGAGATAATGGACGTGAAAAGCACTGAAACATTGTGCATCACAAACATTGGCAGACTTTGCAACACACATTTGTTTTATTCCTAGAAGCCCACTATTATATCTAATGTGATGATCACCCACAAACTGTTTAAGTGTTTTTTAAGTCAACATGGAAATGCTAAAATTACACTGGAAATGTTTGTCCAAGAACACAGAAGAAGAAGAAGAAGAAACATTTGGCTTCAACCTGAATATGTCCAACTCACTGGGATTTGTTGCACAGGAAGTAGTGAGTAACTTTAAAAAAGGAACCAAATGCAAAACTTATTTACCAATAATTTTAAAAAGGGTTTATGCTTGGCCTCACATCCCCTCTATCTCCTTAATCTGAGCCATAAATAAAATACCTTGCAACCAACTGACTTCAAAAGTCATTCAATCAGCAAATTAAAGTTTCTCTACATGTAATTTAATCTCACTGCGAAGGCCTCTAAAGTTTGTTAGACAACATTAGTGAACAAACAGCATCATGAAGAATTTTAGTAGGTGTAAATGAGTGAAAATAAACTTTAATTTACTACATATACACATCATTATTTTAAGACAAACCTAAAAATCCACTTTTGTACTTTTGGGTTTTTTAGCTCAAGTTGCAGAGATTATTTCAGCTTTTATTTTATCTATTTTCTTACTTATTTTTGCTTTATTATGTCCAGGAAGCAAGAAAAAACAAGTAACTTCTACAGTTTACAGCTATAAAGAGTTGCGTTATTTTTGTTAATTCTGTTGTAATGTAAACCTTAATCAAAAGATTTAGCATAATTTTTTTTTTTTTTTTTTTTGTTATTTTTGAACAAAAAAATACAAAGAGGGGAAAATTCACCTTTTTGAGTGCAATGAGACCAATTTAGTTCTTTGCATTTTTAGAAAGAAAACAGTCCACTTAAAAAAGTAGAGTAGATTATTTCAATTCAGTGAAATACAAAGTCAAATTATTGATCCCAAAGTGGAATGAATTAATTAACATTGTATTGTTAATTATTTTTGAGTCATAATTGCATAATTATCATGATTATTATATATAATTATAGTATAATTTAGTATAATTTGGCTATTATATATAATTAAAACGAGCTCATTTCTATGTTTTTGTCTTAGTTATTCATCTAAATCTAAATCACTGCATAGTATGAACAACTCCGAGGGGAAACTGAGCTGCCATACACTAATACGCAGGCTCAGACTTAGCTGTGGAAATTAGCATGCTAACATATATTTTATTTTTACTTTATTTCTAAAAGTATCTTGTCCCCAAACGTCACCTGAAACCCTCCAGCTGCTCAGCTGTGACCGGTGAACTCTGAGTGGGCGGGTCCAAAGTCTCATCAGGTTTACAGGAAATGTGAGTACCAGGAAGTAGACAGAACTGCTGGGAGAGTTGTTGTGTCGCCAAATTAACTACAGGGAAAAAAGTTAAAATATCTTAAACACACAAACAGACAGCAGAGTTTAAAGAAAGTCAAGAAAGACGCTGCAGAGGAAGTTTAAGGTAGGATGGAACTGAGCCGGAAAACAAAGTGAAAGAAAGAACTGCTGCAGTAACTCTGTAAAACAGCTAGCACACCGACAGGAGACGTGTTTTTATATGACTTACATTTAGTTTAAACTCTAAAACGTAGAAGCATGTGCTGTACAACGTTGATTAGGTCACGTTATGACTCCAGGTTTGACCTCAAACATTAAAGTTTCAGTCAGAAGTTGGATCACTGCGAGTTAAATTCAGTCAAGTCCAAAACTATTCATACCACTGGCAGATGTAGCTCTACAGTCAGTTTCATTCAACCAATAATTACTTATAGGAAGTGAGACATGCCTCTTCCGTTAGATAACAAAGCATATTGAAAATTATTAATACATTCATCATCTTCAGTTGAGAAGCCTTTATTGACATTACAACTTTCAAACTATTTTTTTATATGATTCTTTAGAAAGATTTCTGGTAATTTTTACCATTTTATTTTTGGCTACAAACTGCTTGGAAAGCCTGCTAATGTTTAGTTCCCTCCCTCCAAATATTCTTTGTCACATTCAGGTCAGGGCTGATTGTGTCACATTTACTTCGAGCTCTGGAAGTAAGACTTAGGTCTGACTAAGTCTTACTTCCAGGGCTGTTCAATCCATCAAAATTGATATATTGCTGGCAATAAATCAATAACAATATATATCGCAATAAACACATAATCAATATCAATAAATAATACATCTGATAGAATATCCAGTTTTTTACTGAACTGTTATCCAGACCTGCACAGCATTCTGGGGGATGTAGGCAGAGAAAAGACCTCTCTCAGCTAGCTAAGCAAGGAGTGTGGCCTCAACTAACTCACTCGGTCTTTGGTTACCTAGCAACAACCTATTGAGTAACTTGCACAGCAGTAGTTTAAGATTTTGCCACAGTTCCTCGAAACAGCTTAGAAAAAACTGCATGGAGTGAAAAGATAAAGTTATGCCACCAGTTTGGTGGTATTTCAGATATTTATAACAAACAAACAAATAAATAATTATCTATGGACAGATATGAAACACTTATATCGCGATATGTTTTTCCAGCCATGTCGTCCACATAATTTAATTCTGTTGTAATCATTTTGAACTTGTGGGATTTATCAGAAATTTTATCATTTCAGGATTTAATTATTATATCTCACGCCATGTCAATTACTTCTAAAAAGAAGGATTTGGTGCATGAGTTTCAATTTATAGTCATTTTCCTCCAATCTGCACCTCTGTGAATAAGTTGGACGCTCTTCTTTGCAGAATTGGTCCAGTTAATTTAAATTGTTTCATTTCCTGGTGCTGACTGAGCTAGCATAGTCCAAACATTTTTATTCACGTTTTGATCTGTTTTTTAATTCCAAAACCAGCTTTTTTGTTTGGGATCAATGATCTGTTTGAACTTGGGTTGTGCATTTATCGCATCCTTTATCACTTATATATTGTGAATAATTTTGATTTTTTGTTGTCTCAATACATTTCAATTAATAATAACAAATGAAAAACAAAACTGACAGTGTTATCGTAAATTTTGTTCTTTCTATTTTCTGCACTAACGAGAACATAAAAAATAGTAAATTTGAAAATATGATTGAATGCAGCTACTGTGTGCAGTTTAGTGATATAAATCGCACTTATTTAAGCCAGTGGAGTCCTGAAGAAGTCTATTTTAAATAGGGATGTTTTTCAAGAACAGTATTTGTGTTTGTGACGCTGTTAACACTGTGCTATGCAGATACAACCATACAGTTGCCTAAAAAATTTGAAATCACAGTTTTTATTATCACAATATATCGCAATAAAATTCTAAGTCCATATCCAGCACCTGTAGTTTGAACATGTAATCTCTTCCAAGCTGTTGATTTGAGCTGAAATGGAAAGGATGAAGGTAGTTGTAGTTGTTCGTTTGTTTCAATCTACTTTGTGCCAGGGGATGAATCAAACTCGCTGCACGATGCTCCAACCATAACACTTGACATCATGGCGTCTTACTGAGACTCTTCCAAACAAACCTTTCCAAACCGCTCCTTCTTTGTCTTGGACTGACCATGTGAACAGCTGCAAATTTCAGTCGGGCTGGAAGGTTTCTGCAGCCTGGGTTTCTTCCTTCACCCATTTAAATCTGCGGACAGAGGCGCTGGTGTTCCAGCAGGTCATGGCGGCTTCAGCCTCGGTGGTTTTCTGGTTGTTCTTGAAGTTTGAAATCCTGTTTCCTTTCATCTGAGCACTGTAAAACATTTGAAGGTGACTTAACTTGAAAATACAGGTTCATCTGCTGCCTTGAAAATGCAGTTAAGGTCAACAAGAAAATTGTTTTAAAGTTCATGAAGTTGATTTAACAACAAAAGACAAGTTGTCTAAGCATTGATTTTTTTAAGTTCATTAATCTTGAATTGGGAATTTTAGAAGTATTTCACAATATGCAAGAAAAAAAACTGCCCTGATCTAGTTAAAGAGCACACTGTTATGCATTAGTTTCACTCACACGATCAAGTAAAAATAAATACTTATGTTACTTCGGAATAATTTAAATTCTTGTTTCTAAACTTGTGATCTGACAGGGAATTTTATTAAACATTATAGTCAATTCTGCTCAAAAACATTTAGCGTGAACACGATATTAAAATAAACATTAGCCTTAAAAAACAAGAGTCAGATTGATGTAACGCACTTCCATCTCAGGATACAAAAACATGCCGCTAAGCATTCTGGGAAGTAGCTCCCACTCATGTCTTTTTCTCCTTTTAGTTTTTAATGTGCTAACCTAAAATCTTTTGTTTATTCAACTCTTGGAGGTTTGACAAAATTAATATAAAAGTTAACACGCCTCACTGCTGCAAGTTTATCTTTCACAAACTCACAAAATCTAAAACTTGCTACATTTATTTGACTTAAAGAGCAGAAGAGAGTAAACACAACTAAATGTTTTACAGTGAGGCAGCAGCTTGGCTCTTAACTCTGAAAATCCTCCTATTAAATGATTAAATGTTGTCAGTTCATCTTATTATGTCATATTAGTATAGATTGTGTTTTTTTCTCTAACATCCTGTACGAAGCAAAGTAATTAATTTACAAGGTATAATCGTATGAATGTTGAAGCATCAGATTCAGTCAGAAATGTAACCAGTAAAAGTCACTTTTTCTTGCTTGTGGTGGTGCTGGGTTTAGGTGGGGAGGCCATGAATCGGGTCCCGCTGCAGCAGCCGCAGACCTGCGGCACGTGGGAGCTGAAGGAGAGGCTCGGCACCGGAGGCTTCGGGAACGTCACAAGATGGCAAAATAAGGTAAAGCAAATCAGAACCTGTAAAAATTACTACTAAAATACTCTTTTTGGGATTTTTTCTGTCTTTCTGGTGATTGAAGTGTCCAAATAGTTGCCAACTTATCCAATTTGTTGCTATATTTAGCCACTTTTCACACCAAAACTGGGGGACCGATCACAGTCAGACCTGGCAGGTCAATCTATTGTTGATCAGCCAGAAAGCTGAGATCTGTGCACACCTGGCCTGCTTATGAGGGGCGGGTGATATGGACTTTGAATTTTATCACATTATTTTGATATCGATAAAGATTATGATAAGAAAAACTATTTATTACTCGTTCTTTAGGTAACTGTATGATTGTGACTACGTGGCACGGCTTTCATATCCCCACAAACACAAATATTGTTCTTGAAAAAGAATAAATAAATAAAAAGTGTAATTTATATCACTGCATTTAATCTTATTTTCAAATTTACTGAGATTTATTGATGCTCTCGAGCAACAAACAGTGGAGAAAGTAGCAAAAGTAACATTTCCAGTCATGTTTTTTATTTTCCATCAATCAGTGAAATTTATAACGGCAATAATAAATCAAAATTCTTATCATGAAAATAGATTTTTCTTGATAAATGATAAACAATATGGTAAATGGCAACCTCCACTGCTCATTAGTAGTTTTCAAGCTTTGTGAATGTCCTGGAAAATATTTTAGCATGAATTATTTAATGTTAATTATTCTGAATATTATTACTGTGATAATTTAGCATAGAACATAATAGGATAGAATAATCCTTCAATTGCCCTGAAGTGTGTAAACTTCCAGCAGCAAATATCAGACCAAGATTCACAACACTACCCACATTTTATAATAATTTTATAATTAAAATAATAATTTAAACATTTTTCCTCCCTCTTGTAAATCTTGTACCTTGTATATAAACTTTTTTTTTTGTAATCTCAGCCTGCAGAAAACACTAACTGTATTTTTTGTCTGTCCTTGTGTAAAACAGGGCAGTTTAATGCAGCTCTTACATTTTCATGTTTCTTGTCTTTTGCTTTTCAGCATTTGTATCTTGGAGAGAATAACTCGTGTTTCAGCAAAACTTAATCTGAAATTACTTGAGTTTTGTCTGATGTACTTTGCTTTGACTAAATCTTTGACTCAGAGGAAGAAAGTCAAAATGTTCAGCAGAAGCGTTTGGGTTTTTACGTGCTTTGAATAGAAAGAAAGAATGAGCTCAGTCCAGGAAACAGATGCATCGCTGCACTTGTTGCAGCTGAAATGGTTTCTGTTGTCATGATAAGTCATAGCAAGATGAGATTATCAAGTTGTTATACCAGTAAGGGGGGAGTATGGGAAAGTGAACACTCCCTCCCTAGTGAACCTTTCCTTCCTTTTGTTGCAGCCATTTAGCGGCATTACTCACCGATGCTGCAGCCTGGCAGCAGCATCCTGTGGAGTCAGTCTGAAAGCTTATGGGAGATTCTCAAACAGTTCCTGCAACATATTTTGTCAGATTACAGTTGTTTTGTGAATCTGGCATGCAGAAAGTATTTGTATTTAGAATGCTGTTTATTTTATAATTCTGGTCAACAGCCAAAAATGTGTCTGAGGTTTTTCAAATGTTTTAGGATCATTTTGATGGGCTGAATCCAAAAGATCACATTGGTTTTGCTCAATCAGGTCAACTTTGTGAACTATAGATGCATCATGAGCATCAAAATGCATGACTTGTCACGTTTGGATCGGTTTCCTGATCATCTGATCAAGCAGGAGGAGAGAGACTCCATCAGAACAGAAAAGAGAAGGAGAATTTAGCACAATGAAGACGTAATGTTCATTTAACATGGTTTTACCCTTATCAGGGATTATTATTCAATTTACAGAAATCCAAGTTTGTAACATTTAATTAAACACACTGTTAGAAAAAACGGTTTTTTCTCCTAAAACCTGTTTTGGATGAGAAATATTAACGGAAATGAACTGATAATGTGACAAAAATGTAATCAGTTCAGTCAGAAGATCAGATTTCTCTAAATCAAATTAGACTAAAAACCTGACCTGTTTGAGAAAAATGAATGCCATTTTTGGATTCATTGGTGCAAAATAGTCCTAATTCAATAGAAAAAAACACAGACAACTTATAAAAAAATATTTTTATGTAACCCAGTGTTATCACTTCTGATCAAACTGGTGGTCGTTTGTGTTGCTGCGTCTTGGACTTCAGGAGGATATTAGATGATTTCCTGCTGGCACTGCTGCTGCCATGACTAAACATCCTGCATTGAAAGTTTCCTGTATTGATGACAACACTGTGGGTTTAAATTAGATATTTGACCACAGACAGAAACAGGATGGTGGGGAGAGGAGTGGCACCACTTCCTTGATGAGAAACAGGTAGTAGGATGGAGCTGAATGGGTCATTATTTTTGGAAATACAGTCACTTTATTGGTCACACCTTGCTTGTTTCTGGTTGGACCCTCTTTTTGATTTGTTTATTTAAAACAGGTTTTTAAAAACAAGAAAAAACGCAATCAACAGGACAGAAAAAAACATGTGCATACATAACCAAGAACAAAATAATTAGTTTACCACTACGTTTCTGTGTGGAAAGGAGTAGGAAGATTTAATAATACCCCTTATCACAATTTAATTAAATGTATTAGTTACTGACTCAATAATTATCAAAAATGTGTAAATACAACCAGGTTACCATGCATTTATGAGCCAACAAATTCATTATACTACATAGACAAAATGGTTACAAATCAACTCATAACAAGACAAGAAAATCTACATGCAGAATAATAGCATAGAATAGAATATACTTTATTGATCCCCAAATGACAGAATAATTACCAACTCCTTGACAAAGTAGACCTATAAATTCTTCTTAGTCTGTGTTATAAAACAAATAAAATGCAAAATAAAGAGAGAGGAAAAAAACTCAGAGGAATCGTATCATATAATATAATATGATAGTAAGATATCAATAATAAGCTACCAGTATTGGCTTATTATTATTTTCTGTAATGAACATCTAATGTTTGTTTCCATCTTGCTGCTGTTTGTGTTTTTGGAGCAGCAGCGGGTCGGTCAGGTGGAATTTGTTCATTCATGCGACATGATAGTGATGCAGCAAATTATGATGCATATAATGCAGTTTAACAGAAGCAGAGACGTAATGGAGTAATGGTTGTTTTTACATGGTGCTGAAAGTGTAGGGAAATATATGTAACACATATGATATCGGTAAATACTCCCATAACAACAGTATTAATATCAAATATTGATCATTTTCATATTGGTGCATCCCTAACAAATACTCTTCTATAGCTTAAAGCTCACATTTGAAGTCAAACTGCACAAAAATTCACAAAAATCTGAAATTGTTCTCAATGTAATAATAAAACTAAAAAGCAGTGGTCTTATAAAAACGCTTTAAAAAATAAAGTGTGTTATCTAGTCTTCATCTTCAGTCAGTTTCATAGATGAACTCTCACTTTGTACAGCCTTTTTATAGTTATACTGGCCATGTGACCTACAGCCATGTGACGATACAAAGGAAATTTATTTCCTGGTGCATCCATGTCTCCTCCACTGAGCTCCTTCAGACTAGCAGCAGCCATTAGCAACCACTGGTGGATCTGCACCTCTGCTGAGATCTTTATATGAACAATACGTCTCCGACAAATGTTTGTGAACACTTGATAGAGGACAGTGGATGTGATAACCTGAAAGAGCTGAAGCTTCTTAAAGAGACCGAGGCCAGATTTCAAGGCGTCAAATTTATTTTAGGTCATGTTTGACATATATTGAATTTTTATGATAGCTGAAGGTGATAATAATTACTTGATTGTGCTATAAAATGATACTCTGTGGCTGGAAAACGCATAATATCGTCCCTTTAAGGTTTTCATGGTGGAAAAACCTGCTATTTACAAGTTTCTGTACCTCCTTGTGAATCCTGCTTGGCTAAAGTAAAACTCTTTAGCCAAGGAGGCTAAATTATATTAATTATCTTTTAACTCCTAACCCTTATGAGCTGCACCTGGCCGTGGCTGTTTAATGGTCAAACTGTGTTCTTGGCCGTTCCGGATCATGACTTTAACTGCGTTCACTGGAAAATTAAGAAGTTAGAAATTCAGCTGCACCAATCATCGCAGTCTGAATACTTTGGTGATGAGAAAATCTTTTAGATTGTTTTGCACAAAGCAGAAGGAATGCTTTCTTGGTTTTCTGTGTCTTTTTATATCCTTTTCTTCCTGTGCGTAATACTTACACCCTTTTCCAGTCCATCGTATTACACATAACGGTGGACTAATTTGTTTTGGTTTCTTTGAGTTTTTTGTAACCGTTTTGTATTTCTTTGTATGTTTGGATAGCATGGCTTCTTACTGACTTCTGGTGAAATATTAGACATGTCCATTTTTTAATAACCATCACTTAATATTAACTAAAAGAGAGAAATTTAGCAGGTTTTTCATCCGCTGCTGGAAATGAAATCATCTTATTTTCCAGTTATGAATAAATAACTGGAAACAATCATCTTAATAAAAGTATTGTTATACTTTAAAAAAAACTAAACAAATAAAAGCTAGATTGAGTAAAAGTAAATCTAGAGACTTTATAATGCAGAAATGTGGAAGAGGATTAATTATTTTAGTGCCGTTAGTGCATTATTACAGTTTGGTCATGCACTATTTGTATCTGTGATACAAAGTTTTAATATGTTTGGTGACATACAAGCTTTTTATTAAACGACTGAACTGGAACTGAACTGGGAGCATTAATTGCCTGAGGGAATAATGTTTCATTTTAAGGGCAAATAAAAGTGGCCACTAGATGTTATGAGAACAAGAACCCGAGGCTTCGTTCTCGTCCTGGAGTTAATGCCAAAGCAGTACAAAACAAAACCAGTACTATCAGCTTTTATTGGCGGGTTTGGGGAAGGATTACTGAAGAGCACTGGCAAATGTGGAAGTAATAAATGTATGGTTAGTCCTCTTATGGAAACCCGGGTCTCTGTTTTTGCTTTCAGGACACAGAGGAACAGATCGCGTTAAAGCAGTGCCGACAAGAGCTGAGCGAAAGAAACAAAGAGCGCTGGAGTCTGGAGATCCAGATTATGAAGAGGTACGTCTTACTGTCACATGCATTAACATTAACAGAGACCTTTCTTTTTGTTATTAAAGTAGCACCACTTCAGTACTGTTCTGCTTTTATATGTTATTATACTCCTTTAGTTTTTGAACGCATAAAATGGGAAGAAATTTAAATTTGTCAGCTAATAGTTTTCACAACATCAAAAACAAAAGAAATATTTTTTTTACTTGCATCCAGAATGCATTTAACTTTAATGTTAAGCTTTTCCATGCAATATGTGACCTCAAATACAGAAGTAAGTATTTTGATGACTTAAAAAGAAAAGAAAAAGACAAAAATTCTCAAATATCAAATGGAAATACTTTAGTTTGTTTCCTGACAACTTTATCCTGCTTCACTTAATAGTGGTTTGTTGCTTTAAAGAAGTGTAATAAATTATAACATTTGATCATAACTAAATATCTATGATTAAATTTACTTCCACTAGATTGTGAAATTATTAAAAATTACTTTAATACTCTTCTATCAAATCAAGTTCAGGTAAACATCTCAAATTGTGTGCAAAACAATGAATGATTGTGACTGAAAGTAAACTAAAATCAAACGGGTAATAACAAAATAATGGGAAAAATAAAATAAAAAAATAGGAAAAATTAGGAAAGCTAAATAATTGACTTGACAAAGTAATAAAAATGTTTAAATATGTAATAAAACAAAAAAGAAGTAAAAAACGATGTACTATTGTTTTTTCCATTAAGAAAGAAATATGCATAGAAACATTATTGAAATTTTATAAAACTTTAACTAAAAAAAAGTTTTGTTTTAATTTCTTACCATGTTTTATTTTTTATATATATGGATTTTTCCCAAATATTTATTTCTTACATGTTTTTGTTCAACTTTTATTCATCTAAATGTTTGATTAAATAAGCATTTACTTCTTTAACTTCTTTTTTTTTTTTTAAACAAAGCCTGTTGATGCTTCCAGATTGACTTCTGGGGCATAATCCCTGTTTAATTTGCTGTTTTGTGAGCCAGCTTGGTTTGTTCCCTGACGTCTTTGGTGTTTCTGGGTTTCCGTTCTTACGTCTCCATCTCCCACTCAGGTTTCCTCTGAAAAACAAAAGACAAAAATTTCTTTCCCTAAATAGAAAAAAAAATCACCCATTTACCAATTAATAAGCTTGGCTGTTTGGGTCATTTTAGTGACTTTGGTTATTTCTAGCCCCACAGTATTCCTCCGCCTCGCTTTGCGCTGCATTTTAAACCCAAATACGCCCGTGAACAGTTGCCGTTTAGGTGTCAGTCCCTCCGGTTCTGTGCCAGCTCGTGTGGGATGGGATGTTTGTCAGATGCAAAGTGTGCGTGTGTTTTGTTATATTTGACAGTGTAAACTCATTTTTCCTCATTCTCACTTTAACAAGTGTGTTGTTTTTGGACAGACATGGTTAGAACCACAGCGGCCCATCCTCCTACGCTTCATTCATGGAAAAACCACAGGGCAGGAGACATGGCAACATTAGCTATTATATTATAGCAGCTTCTTAACACAGATTTGCGTTTCCACTGAAAAACATCTCGCTTTGTTTGGTAGCCATAATGTGTTTATGAAGCTTGAATTGCACCATTTCTCAGTTTGCTGAAAGATTTGAGCAAACAATAAAACAAAAAAAATGTTTATTCTACAGTTTCTCACTATTTTTTATTCTCAAATTGAGTGCACAGATCCAAACTTTGATAGTTTCCAGATAAGAAACATTTTCTTTCTGTTATTAGAAACAGAAAAAACATCCAAAACATTAACTTCCTGTGTCACAGCAAGATTTCAGAGCACTCCAGGTTTCTTTGGAATAATCTGACAGGATTAAAACAGATTTACTTTGGAAGGGTATCTTTGTTTTTCTTGGCATAAACATTAAAAGCCTGCCTCACTGGATTGGAGAGTCCTGTTGTACATTTGAATGGGTCAGATTCGTGTGATTCAGAGTTTTCCTGTAGCCACATACGTGTTTCTCCAGAGATCCCAGCATGAGGTCAACACACAGAATTACTGTCATTGTGTCATGTGGAATCAAACATGGAGAAACAACATTTAGTTTTATACTCGCTAATCTTACCAAACATGGAGAAACAACATTTAGTTTTTGTACTGTACAAATGTAGAACTAAACCCACAACAACTGGAACCAACGTTTATTTTTATAATCAAACATGGAGAACCAACCAACATTTAGCTTTATACTTTTTAGTGTATTACTTTTATAAACTGTGGACTACTTATTACTTTAGGCCAATGTTTAGCTTTATGCTTTTAATATCGGAGTCTTAGAGAAACTCCTGTTAGTTTACTTAGCAACTCAGAACAAGAATCAATTCTTTTGGTTTTGTGTTTTGTATGTAGCTTTATATTGCACATATCTAGAATTCAACCCAGAACAACCGGAACCAACATTTAGTTTTATACTCACTGACGGAATCAAACAAGGAGAACCAACATTCTGGTTTTATCAGAACAAGAATTCAGAGAAACCCCATTTAGTTTATATGGACTACTTATTCTTATTAAACATGGGTACCAATATGCACCTTTACCTTTTTGTCTTTCTTTTAGACAAAAAGGTAAAAGTATTTCTTTCTATGCACTTTGAGCTGCCTTGTTGCTGAAAATGTGCTATATAAATAAAATTACCTTACCTTACCC
This sequence comes from Xiphophorus couchianus, assembly GCF_001444195.1. Taxonomy (NCBI): domain Eukaryota; kingdom Metazoa; phylum Chordata; class Actinopteri; order Cyprinodontiformes; family Poeciliidae; genus Xiphophorus; species Xiphophorus couchianus. The sequence continues at coordinate 9,620,522 of NC_040239.1, forward strand.
AGAATTGATCGAAACTTTTTCTGGACGTTTTCTCTCTATCCCAACGTTTCTGTCAACCCATCTTACAGGAAATCACAGAATGATGCAGCCATCATCAGCATCAGAAAAACCCTAAAAGTCTACAGAAAAAATATATTTTAGCTGCTCAATTTCTCCTTCTGTAGCTGAGTAAAGTTGGTGGCATCAACTAACTCACCCGCTCTGTGGTTACCTAGCAACAACCAATTGAGTAATTGGCACAGCAGCAATTTAAGCTTGAATTCATGGATGATATATTGATGCATTTCTTGGTGCCCTTTACCTAAACCTTTTCAGATGCAGTTTTGACATTTTGTTTGTCATAATCTGAGTGTTAATTTTGTAATAATTTTTTTTTTCATAAATTTCCCTCATTCCATTGTAAATCTCATGCTGCAGCTTGTCTCTTCTCATTTTCATGTTGACGGATCTGGTTTGCTTTTTGAAGCAAACAGTTTTTCCGTTTTTATTTTGCCATTGCGGACATCATTCTGACATCAGTAGTGAGAGCAACAGATTATGTAATCCTGCACATAAAACTGGATTGGATTGCAGTTCTTTGTGTGCCTTTTCTAGTTTTGTTTTGTCAAAGAAAAATACATAACAGAATTACCAAAAGCTGTGCTGCAAAATGTCATAATATTTGTCTTTTAATGCTAGAATATGGAAAACACATTGTTGATTCTTCATCACAGAGGAAGACTACGTGTTAATTGATGTGGGGAAACAGTCTGCATGCTCCTGGGGAAATTTTTTAATCATCTATCCTTTAAATCATAAAAACACAAACTACACAGTCATAAAAAAATCCACCATGCAGTCAATAATTAAGAAAACCAGTAACGATTGTTACATTTTGATGAGTTTTGTCACCAAAATTATTGATACATGTCAAATAAGTTGGCTAATGTTTCATTTATTATGGTTTAAAGACAACTCTAAACAGAAAGATTTTAGATTAGATTTAAGCAAACTCAATATTTCAGCTGTTTTGCAGTTTTCTGGAAGTTTGTTCCAGATTTGTGGGTCCAGATTTCAGTCATATCTGGATATTATTTTGTCCCTCCAACATATTAAAAAAAGGCATAAAAAAAAGAAGTGACGGCAAATTTCCTGATATGTAACCAGAGTAACAAATACACATTAATACTTCATTAGTTTGGAGCCAAGAAACATAAATTTGAGGTTTAAACAAAAATCTCAATCTTTTCACAAGACACGGTTGCCCTGTGTTCACCAGGTTGGATCATGTGAACGTGGTCGCTGCGCGGGAAGTTCCTCAGGGGATGCAGAAACTGGTGGCCACCAACGACCTGCCGCTGCTCGCCATGGAGTACTGTCAGGGTGGAGATCTGAGAAAGGTGCGCAAACCCAGACGGGCTGGACATGCCGTTCGTTTGAGCCCAAATTCATTCATGCTTAACATCTGATTCACTTTGAGATGAGAGATTAACCACAACTCTTACTGAATTAGTTTTTCCTAAACTTTGGGTGTGCATGTCTTTATTTTTTATGAAACTAAAAATAGAGATGAAGGCGCTAAAAATAAACATTCCTGTTTTATTTAACTTCTCCGTGCTCCTGGGGCTGTTTCCTCTTCTGACCAGCAGAATGTCTTCATTCTGGGAAACAAATGTGGTTTTTCATTTCAACACATCCCCATGAGGATCGTCTGAGGATTTGCAAAAACCGCAAACCGTTACACTTTAAGGCAGAATTTTAAAACATTATAGGTAACTGAAAACAACATGACTTATTGGAGACAGATGGAGTGATTAGTGGAGACTACAAGCAAAAAAACATTACATAATCTTCTTGAACTTACTATGACTTACCAGTTGCAGAGATTTTCTATATGTTTTTAGATTAGGATCTGTTTGTTTGTCCTCATTTATTTTATTTCTGTTGTGTTTTTTTTATCTGGTTGATGTAGTTTTAGGTATTAAACTTAATTTCAGGCATTATTTTGTAATTGTTTAATTAGAAATATACATTCAAAGATATATTCTTTACATTGTAGGTATAACAATACATTCAGCTCACAAGTCAAAATGACGCACGTATCAAGTACACAAGAATGAATCGAGATTTTAGCAAGATTTCTCAATATTTTCGGGTTGTTTATACAAACAAAATTAATATTTCAAAAATCTAAAACTATAATTGAAGTTTCGTTTCTCAATGTAGACATATTTCTTTCAGGTTTCTTTCAGGAGAGGAGGCCACAGCAGATGCTAGCTTTAGCATTGTTTGCGGCTAACGGTTAGAATAGCATTATTTCAGCATATTTTTAAGAAATGCTGCTATTTTGAAGACTAGAATAAACAAAACATATGCAAATAAACAACATAATTATAAAATCACAAATTCAGGTAGAGGAAACACTTTTCCAAAGTGCTTCCAATGACAATGTTTACTGCTTTATCTTTACTTGACCTCCAAATGGCACAACAGTTTCACCAGATAAATAATAAATAATATTAGAACAATGAAACTTATGGAAAAACAAGAAGTCTCTCTTTAGCTTTAGGTGTGTTTTTGTGTAAATGTTTGTTCTTCATTCAATGAAGTTACTCGCACTGAGTAGAGTAGACAGAAACATTACTCAGTTGGAGTAGCAATACTTATAACAATATTACTCAAGTGCAAGTAAAACTACTCCTAAGTACATGTTTTTCAACTAGCTACTCAGTTAAATGTAGCTGAGTAAATGTATCTTGTTAATACCAGCTTCTGGCTATAGGTCTGCATTTACTGTGACATTTTTGAGTATTCTAGAAATTATAGGCCTTTGTATTTACATTATAATGGGAAAAGCTACATGAGTTACAAAATGTCAAAACAAAATGGTTAAAATCTCCAGTTTTAGCCTAATTCCCTATAAAGATAACCACTAATGGGAAGAAAATTAGTTTTTAGGAGACGAGGCAGTAAGTAGGGAAGCCAAAAATAACAGTAAAAAGTAAGATTAGTGAACCAGATTGCATTTTTCCTTCTTCCCATCATGCATGTTACTCAGCTTACGAATGCTTGTTCGTTTCTCTGCAGTATCTGAACGTCCTGGAGAACTGCTGTGGAATGAGGGAGGGATCCATTCTGATTCTCTTGCGGGACATTTGTGAGTTTTCAGCCCCGACTTGTTGCAGTTCTAATGTTGCAGTTCAGGTTTGTGTCAGAATGGTGGCTTAATTAAGTGATGGAGTGAGCTGGCACACGGGTTTATTTCCTGAGGTTAGGAGTAAAAGTTCCCAGTGAGGAACATCATGATGTCATCCTTGACCTGAAACCCCTCGCCGCTTAGTCACCACGGCGATACCTCCGACTCATACCGGGGTTTACGTCAACACATCGGACAGTCACATGCTGCATCTCAAACTTTGTGTACTGACGCTAACATCGACACACAAACTGCATTCCTTTGACTACATAAACAAATAAGAAAAAGCAGTATACGGTATGGGTCGCAACATATTTACATATTTAGAGGGGAGTAGACGTAGAAGAGCACAGAAACGTCCTTTGCTGCTGCGGTTTAGTGGACTTTTCCTGATAATGACTGATCCAAACGTCTTGAGTGAACACTGGGAATTTAAACCACACACATCTTAGGACACAGATGTCACACGTTCTGATTTTCTGAGTAATCTTTGCAGGCACATGTAATGTGAGTTTAAACTTGATATATTTAACTAGTTAAAGATTAGAGGCAGCATGTATAAATGATTCTTCATTCTCACTTCCCATAGCTTAGCTTCTCGTTTATTGTAAGCAATGAAAGTGTTTGTCACACATAGTAAATTTGAAGCCAAAAGTGAGTGATGTAATGCCTCGTGTGACCACTAGGGGCCGGCATGACTCATTCCCAGCAAAAATGCATTATTTCAATAAACTCAACAATATTTTAATGTCATCAGTCAGATTTATATTCTGATGTTTGTTCATTTAGCTTTCATTCTGCATTGAGATGAAAAGATGTTTAACAGTTTTATTAATAATTCTGGTCTGCATTTTAATACTTCTTGTTAAAAAGAAAACATTACATGAGTACATGTAGTCTGAAGAGATACCAATTAAAGCACAAGCTGAGATTTATTCTGCTTTTGGAAACACAAATATGGAGCATTTTTATTGCTTTTTGCTCTTAGGCCTGTCACAATAACAAATTTTGCTGAATGATAAATTATCCCATAATTTGTTGCAATAAATGATAATATTGTTGTATTGAGACCATTTTCAAGTAATATAATAATAACAGCATAATAATGTAAGAATACATTCCCAAAGATCAATAAACTTTAAATATTTAATGGTGGAACTGCAAGATATTTTCAATATTTAAAATAAACAAACGAAACAACAAATAAAATAAAAGAAGAGTGTAAACAAAATTATTCTTTAAAAACGGAGCTAGTTGAGACCAAAACGCCCGACTTAAAACTTCTGTCATCGAGGTTTTGGCAGAAAAAGAAAAATAATTATGCAAGTGCTTATTATTGAGTTCATTTAAATTTATCATGTGATTAATCAATCTTATCATAATTTTATAATAGATAATCCCACAACTTTCGACACAATATTTAAGGGAGTTTTAAACAATTACATTTTCTAACGTCTTGCAGCAGCTAGCTGTGCTGCAGTGCTAGCTTGTACATAAACAAGAACAGTGAGTGGGAATTTGGTTCCACATATGAAACAAAATGATAGTTTTCTGCTAAGGCTTGTGTAAAGTTACTATGATGATGATTAAGTCACCTGCTGCATGCTAGCAGGAATAACTTCACTTTGTTTAAGCTGCATTGAATTTATAAACTTTTAGTTACAGTATTGAGCTAAATGTGTTCCTAAGTGTTCCTCAATTGATGCAGTGAAACAATTTAAAATCAAAGCATTAGAAACATTAGATGCTTGTGCGTCACAATGGTGATAAGTTAAATTTGTTGCATTTTTTGTCCATTTCTAGATCTGAAAGTTTAAAATACGTCAAAATGTTTCAAATTTCCATTTGAAACTTTAGAATTATTGATACTCTGCATTTTAAGTAATACAAAATGCTCAAAAGTAATTGTTTTAGGTTGCGACAACCGGACATTTCCAAAGAACTTCTCCTGGAGACGAATAAATATGTTTGGAAGAAATCAAGAGTGAATTAAAGCAACATAAATCAAGGGAAAAGCTAAACTTGTAAATCCTCTCTGTTGGACAATAAATATCTAATTAGTTTGAAATTAAGCACAATTAGTGTCAATGATTTTTGAGTCACCTTTATATTCTTTTAGCCATACTTTAAGCAGCTTGCACTATAAATTTATAAATTTACTGCTCTGCTGTAGTTCTGAGTCACATTTCTGCAAATTGTTCCTCTTTTTCTGTTCCTTAGCTTCAGCTCTAACCTACCTCCACAGCAAGAGGATCATCCACAGAGACCTGAAACCAGAGAATATCGTGCTGCAGCAGGGGGAGAAGAGGGTGAGTTTAAAGAAAAACTCCCAAACCACAACAAAGACGTTATGAACATAAATCTTCTCAACATGTTTAGTCCTTCCACTTCATATGTAATGTGGAAAACTGAGGGGTTTTCACTTCACTTTGCCTATTGTGCAACAAATCATTGCATGTCATGATCCAGCCTAAAATGTTATGCAACTGAGGTCAGACTCATTAAAGAATTTATATTCATGTTTATGCACAATCTTATGACTTCATAAAAAACAACAGAAGCCAACAAACTCCATCTACTCAAGTTTATAGTTTAGCATAACTGTTTTGTCTGACATGCACACAAAAAAAAGTCTCTGCAGGTAACGTCAGAGTTTGTCCTTACATTATTTAGAGAATCATACTCCTGTCTTGTTACATTTTAAATAATAATTAATTTGAAATAATAGATAGCAGGGAAATGTATAAAATAAAATAAAAACTAGAATCTATAAGGCATGACTATTTTAATTGGTTTACTCAATTTTTTTATTTCCTACAAAACCAAAATACAGAAACATGTGAAGCTTTTTAGAAGACTGCATAACTTTCTCAATAAAACAAAAATCTGTTTAATACTTTTCTTACCATGTGTTTTTTTGCAGCTTTTTTTAATGGGGTGAAGTTCCTCAGAGTGATTCCACTGCTGTTTTCTGCAAGGACGTGTCTCTTTTGAGATTATTGTTCATTATTGTGGCTTTGAACCAACATGCAAACACAAACGTTTTGCTAGCACTGATTCGCAATGAATGAAGCATGTTGCCGTTTGAGGAACCGTGCAGCACTTGGCAGGCAAACGAGTGAAAACAAAGAACTGATCCAAACAGATTTACTCATCCTTTTATTTTGTGTTTTCTGTTTGACCATTGAAGAAAGTAACTTTAATAACTGGTAACTTTTAAACCTTATACTTCACTGTTTAGTTTTGTCCAGTGATTTTTTTTTCAACTTCTAAGTCAGACGTTTACCAATTTGAAGACGAAAAGAATCTAATAAGGTTAGAAAGATTGGTCAATATGAACTTTAAAGTAAAAAAAATAAACAAAACTTAATTTAAAAAAATAACTTTGTTGTTCTGTCAAATTGTATTTGAGTCATTCTGTCAAACTAAATAGTTCAAAAGAAAAATGTTTTGTGCGTTTTTTTGGAAGGAGTCGAGTTTTTTCAGTAACTTTTCTGCTTTATGGTTGTAACTTTTCACAAGGCCTTCATGGTGTGCAGTAATTCAACATGCCTTTTTAAACTTTTTTTTAAGTTTATTCTTTTATTTGCAAACACCATAACTCCAAGAAAAATGAGTCATTCTCATTTTGATTTATTTGTCAACCAAGGAAAAGAAAAAATAAAACAAAAACATTAAAAAAACTTCTTCTTGATCATATATACAAATAAGTCAATGTGTGTATTTGTCAGCAAAGAAAAATACCTCTTGTTTTTTTTGTGTTTTCTATTTTATGCAATTAAAAAAATATTTAAATATAAAATTGATGAAAATAAATAAACATCTTATAGAGATACCAAGTACCAATTCATGTCATTATTTGTGAATATGAGAGCAGAAATGAGTTGCAAGATCAAAATATTTTAAATTTGTACAATTTCAAAAAAGTAGATGTGAACAAAAAAATTAATCGGATAGATAATTATTCCTCTCTATTACCCACTTGCCCCATGGAGGCATCTTTCTTCCCCACATTAAGAATCTGATGCGGCACAAAAGTGAATGTGCAAAGCTAATCTTGTTCTAGGTCTTTTCACATTCTTACCGTCAGAGTTGGACAACCAAAACGACCCCAGAGACGGTGCTGTTAGAAATATTTATGCATGCAGAACGGTTCCTGCGGTTATCAGGGCTGGATGGATAACAGAGGCACCGAATAACGTCAGTGGATCAGATTAAACCAAAAATCTGTACATTTTTCTGTTCCCTGGTGCCTAAAACGAGGCAGAATGAGCTTCGCTGCAGCTGCGTCACAGATTTGGATGCTGTCATGTCAGAGTTTACTTTATTTGAGCTGCAACAATTAAAGAATGTTGGTCAACTGCTACATTTATGTGTTGACGGTTTCCTGTTGCAGTGGAGAAACTGCCTTTGCACAAGCAGCACCCAAGATAACTGGGAATTTCCAGGTTTTGGTTGAGGTTTTAGGTTTACCTGAGAGTAGTACTCAGGGTGGTGTTTTCTCTTCTGTTAGCTGGAAATGTAAACATCCAGGCTGATTGCTGTTTCTTTCATAATATGCCTCCCTTTCAGTTGCCGTATTGCTTCTACAGAGACAAAATTTGATGATTTTATCTTTATATTTTATTATTCCAGCTCATCCATAAAATCATAGATCTCGGCTATGCTAAGGAGTTGGACCAGAGCAGCCTCTGCACATCGTTTGTGGGAACACTGCAGTACTTGGTGATTGTTTTAATATTCTATTTTTTTTTACCATTTTTGACGTCATCTTTTCGTTCTGGGCTCTAAGTCTGCTCTTTCTTGTTTTTATCTCAGGCTCCAGAGCTTATTGAGAGGCAGAAGTACACGGTCTCTGTGGACTACTGGAGCTTCGGCACGCTGGTGTTCGAGTGCATCACTGGATTTCGGCCATTCTTACCAACCTGGCAACCTGTTCCCTGGTAGAGTCACATTTTAAATCTTTTGTATGTGAAAGAAGTACAGTAGGTGATGTGATGATTTAAATACAAATTGGCTTCTTGTTAGTGCAATTGAAGTGTTTTTATTGGTCAATATTATCAGTAAAAAGAATCCCAAAATGTTTTTCTTACACTTCAGAGCAACATCTGCCACCTCTGATCATAACATAACCTTATTTAAATACAAAAGAAATATTTTGTTTTGATATTTTGTTTAAATCACAGAGGCTATTAGTTCTCGATGCAGCCGTGTTGTTTGATTCGTTTGATTTTCTACCAATTGGATAAAAAGTAGATAACTAAAAAATAAACAAGTAGTAATAATTTGTTTAAACTAACAATATTCAAAATAAATTTGTAAAAAGAAAACTAAATATATAGAACTTAAAAGGAACTGAGATTTTCAAAAAATTTAGATTTAGAGGAAATATACATTTCGATTAAAGGTGTTTGTTTATGTAAGAATATCAACAACGAGATAAAACAATCTAAATTTCTCTGCATTTAATTTTTTTTTTTAAATCATCATGATGAAGAAATATGGCGTTGAATAAGCTGATATTTTGTTGTGTGAATTTGAATTATGTCTATAATAATATTTGGGGTTGAACAGCTTAATGTGATTGGGGCAAATATAAGTTTATGCTTCCTTCTACTTCTTTTCATTCAGGATTTCTCTGTTACATCAACTATTCATATTTATTGAGTGAAGTGAATAAACAATCAGATGAAAAAAAACCTCAAATCAGCCACACGACATGATGCTGCCACCACCATTTTCCACGTTGGTTTTCTGTTGGTGGTTTTTATGCCAAATGTGGCTTTTGTCAACATGGGCTGAACTCTAGACTATAAAATTGTTTGATTTTCTTTCAGAAGACTTCAAACATGTTTTTGCTTAACTGAGTTATAAAGGTAATAGGTCACATAAAAGGTGGAAAGAAAGAATTTGTCTTAATCTTCTTTTTTACATCAAGAAAACTTTCTTAATCTTGTGCATGTCTATTGTTGCAACATTGAAAAATCCCAAGCTGGCATCAATAAAGTACATCTATTTTATTACAGATAAAAATCATGCAATCTGCAGTGACTCACTGTGGATATTTTGTACTGTTGGGGTCAAAACACAGAACAGTGATTAAAACTTCTACCTTTCTTCTACCTTATCCCATGTTCTATCAGCAGTAATAACTTAAAACACTTTAGCAATAATATTTTGAAACGACATGGCATGACATCAGGAATTAATATAAGAAAAACAAGAGTTGCCAATGAATTGCAGGATATGTGGGTTGTGCCAGCATCAGTGCCCCTTGTTGTTTCACCAGTGTGCTGAATGACGTGAAGCTCATGGGGGACGTGTTGGAAAAATACTCCCTAACCTTGGCAGGAAGTCATGTTCTGGTCTTTGCAGAGTGGAATTTCACTCCAATAATTATCCCACCCTCCCAAAGTCACAAAGAGGGCAAAGTCGACATGAGGCTCTGACCCATCTGTGTCTTTTTAGGCACAACAAAGTCAGGCTGAAGAACGACAACGACATTGTAGTTTACGAGAACCTCTCTGGGGACATCCGCTTCTCCAAAAACCTGCCCCAGCCCAACAACCTCAACAGGTGATTTTATACACAACACTTTATAAATATACATGTATTTATATGTTAAAAAAAATAATAAGAGCCCACTTCACTGAACCCATTGATAAATTCATGGTTGTTCCATCAAATATTGATTTCTGAGTTTAAACATTAGTATTGTTGTTTCTAAATGAATATGAACTTGTTTTCTTTGCATTATTGAAGGTCTGAAAGCTCTGCATCATTTTTTGTTATTTTGACCATTTCTCATTTTTTGTAAATAAATACTAAATTTCTGCTTGGAATTTGATAAAACATGTTGTCAGTAGTTCATAGAATAAAAGAACTCCAACATATATATATATAAAGTATATTTAAAAACATTTTCCACTCACTGTCTGACATTTAATTGGACTAAACCTATGGCTGGACGATATTGCTGAAAAGTGTATCATCATATAAGGGTTTCATTTCAGTCAATATCAATAATAAACACACCAATTTTGAAAAAATGTGCTTTAACGCTAGTAGTACGTGATTTTTTTGATCAACAACCGAATGTTGTTCGGTTCATGATCATTCGCCATGAACCGAATGATCATGGCGCAAACGACAAAGGAGACAGGAAGTAGTTGGAATATGACACTGCATGGTTTTCAATGTCATGTCGCATGAACAAAGTTATTAATTAAATGTGATTCTTATTTAATGTAAATCTTGGGTCATTTCTTTTGATTTTTCCCATGATGTCACGTAGGGATGGAAAATAACTCTCCGGTTACCTAGCAACAACTTGCTGCATAACTTGTGGTTACCCAGCAACGATCTGTTGAGTAACTGAGTAACAGCTTCACCACTCCGTCTCTTAACTGCTTAAAAATAAATAAATAAAATAAAAAGAAACTGTGAATAAAACAGGAAAGGTCACTAATTTAACAGAAAACTAATCAATAATTATCAATATTGACTGATATGAAATATTGTGACATGTTTTCAGCTGCCAGCATTGTGCTTGAAGTGTTTCCTTAAAATCCATTGGTATCCTTCCAGTTAAATCAAATGCTGTGAATTAAAACCATTACATTATCTGGTCTAACTCTGGTCGAATTAAAGAATACTAATCTTAGTGTATGAAAAGAAAATCTCATTATTGGATTTCAAAGCAAATAGAAATAGTTTTGCTGACTTAAAACAAAAAAGGTCAGTCTGGTTTAATGTTTGAAAATTGTTGTGTTTATTTTTATAAAACATAGCGATGTGATTTTATCTCCATCTCTGACTGTTGTCTGACAGCCTGTTATCAGAGAGGCTGGAAAAGTGGCTCCAGCTCATGTTAAAATGGTCGCCAAAGGAGAGAGGCAAAGACCCCAATAACATGCCCAGCGACTGCTTCCACCAGCTGGAGTCCATACTGCAACTCAAGGTGAGCAGAGAACCATTTTTACTTTTACATCCGGCTTTGTTTTCCTCATTTTATACCGTCTCTTCAGCTGGTTCATGTCCTGAACATGATGTCTGCTAAAATCCTGATATACGCCATCTCGGACGACGAGACGGTAGCCAACCTTCAGCTGAGGATTGAAAAAGACACCAACATCCCTGCAGCCAATCAGGAGCTGCTGCTGGAAGCGGGGCTGGTCCTGGAGCCAAACGCGCTCGCCTCTCAGTCTGCTGTAGATTACATGGTAACGACGTCTTACAAGCAAAGTGTAGCATCAAACCTTGAGACTGACACATTATTTTGCTTTTCTACAGGAGGTAGATGGACGACGAACAGACTACACTCTTGTTTTCTTGTTTGATTGCTCCTCTTGCACATATGAGCCCCAGTTTAGTCCTCGGTTACTTCCAGAAAATATCCGCTTCATCCGTAAGTATACAGCAGCAAACTCAGCATGCTTCGGTTTGCCGAAAGGTCCTGAAACCTCCTTAGGATGTCCATGCACAATGCAAAACACCAACTTTTACCAAGTAATCTTATTCTACTGCAAATATCTTATCACACTTGAAATAGGACAAAACAAACTTACAAATATCTTACAAGATATCACAGCTTGCTTTACGTAAATAATTCCTTAATATTGGTGAAAAAGTACTAGTTCCAGTGGCAGATAAATTTACCTATAACAAAACAATTTTCTCATGTAATAAGTGAAATAATCTGCCACTGGAACTAGTACTTTTTCATGAGTATAAAGAAATTATTTACTTTAAACAAACTTCTGTATCTTGCTGATAAGTTGATTTGTAGTTAGTTTTGTTTTAATTCAAATTTGCTAAGATATTTGCACCAGAAACTACAAATAAGATTGAAAAGTCTTCAATTATTCAAATCATGACCTTCCTAAAATAATGGCCTGTCTTTTCTTTATTTCTTTTTTCTTTTTTTTTTTTGCTAAGTGATTTTTGCAAGACAAAAAAATCACCACTTCTTTTTTGCCAAAAGATGATTTAGGTTTTTTGTCACAAGACATTTGGTAACACTTTATTTGAAAGGGTGTGTATAAGACTGACATGTTATAAATAAGATATAACAACAGTCATGATCATGAAAGAGTTTCCATAAATATTTATGACTGTTGTCATGAAGTGTCATTTGGTAAACAATGACATTTTTAATGTAAAGTTGCAATAAAAGTGCATTAAAAGTGTCAAGTTTGCCTTTTTTGGTAAATAATGACACTTTTAAAGCAAAGTTGCATTGAAATAGCATTAAAAGTCCATTGAAAGTGCCAACTCAATCAAAAGTTTGAGACATCTTAATAGGCTGAAACATGACTGTTAAGGCTTGCTAGCGTAGAAACAAGCCATTAGCAGCTAGCATATTGCTTTCTAGCTAGCTGGCTAGCTAGTTAGCACAGTTTTGGTTCCCTACATTTCTTTTGTACATATCTGTCATGATATAGTTCTTAAATGTTATTAAAAAGATCTTAAAATGTCTGAAATTTGAGTGGTGAAACCTGCTCCTTGTCTCTGTCGCAGAAAAAGATCCCAGGATCCCTCTTCCATACAGCCACCTGAGGAGGACTTGCGGCCAAGTATGGCACACCATCCGCTCCCTGAAGGAAGACTGGCAGCGGCTGCAGCAAGGCCAGAAAGCTGCCATGTAGGTCCAACACGCGAGTTAATCCACACAGAACTGAGCAAACGTTTTAAACCACTCCTGATTTATGTTTTACTGCTATGGAAACTAAAGGGAGGTCCTGGAAATTATTTCTCCAACTGAAATACAATTTAAACAGCAGGATTGAAATATTTATAGTTAGAAATACTTATGGTAAAATTTTACCCCAATGGTTGAGAGTCGGATCTGAACCCTCACCACGACTTTTTTCTGGGGTAAATTTCTGCCCTATTATTTGTTTTATGAATGGAAATAAAGGAGAGTAAAGATTGTTATTAGAAAACAGCCTTAAGAATAAAGTTAATCTTATAGTTTAAGTTAAGATTTAAGTTTAACTTACCGTAAATTAAAACTTAACTTAAAATCTAACTTAACTTAAAATTTAAATAAAGTTAAATCACTGTCAAGTTTTAACTTAAGTTGAGTTAAAACTTAAGTTATTTAAGTTAACTAAAATTTTAAATTAAGTTAAAGCTTAACTTAAGTTTTAACGTTAACTTTCAGCTTACTTAGCAAGACGACTTTAAAATATCACATGATTATTTTTACTTTTTTGGAAACAAAATACAATACAAACTAGGTTAAGGCAGTAAACGAACCAAGGTTTCTGCACACTGTTTACAGATTTATGCACATGCAGAACGAACATTTGCTCCTTCTTCTTCTCTCAGCATGAGCCTCCTGCGGCACAACTCCACTTTGTCCAAACAGAAGATTGAGATGGTTTCCATGTACCAGCGGCTGACAGCCAAGCTGGATTTCTTCAACACCAGCCTTCACATCGACATGGACAAGTACAATGAGCAGACGGCCACAGGGATCGGTACATTATATTTTTATTTTACAGGCCTTTGAACTAGATTAGGAAATATTGACATTTCACCTCAGGAGAAGCTAATTCATCCCAAACTGTCTGAATGACACTGAAATCACTTGTGTGTTTTTACATTTTAAAGCGTCGGAGAAACTTCTGAGTGTTTGGAGGGAAATGGAGCAAATTGCCCTGAGCTGTGGTCAGGTATGCTGGAGTGTTTCATTGTCTATGTAAGGAGTATTCAGATTATATAAAGGATTAAAATGTGTGTGTTTGAAGGCCCAGGTGACCGAACTGGAAGAGGAGATGATGAAGCTGCAGCCAGACATCGTGGATGTGCAGAGGCAGCCGTGGAGGAGCGGCGAGACTTTGGACACACTGTGAGTCTGACCCAGAGTTTAAAAATAAAACCAAAAACCCACTTCTCCTTCAGCTCAGACTCACTTCAGCTTTCTAATCATCAGGGAAGGAAAAGCCATGGAGTTGTTCCGCAAACTCAGAGAAAAACCCAGAGGTATGCGCTTTTTTTTTCCCCCCTCAAGCATCAGCACTCGTCTGGGTGTCTGCAAATGGAAACAAACAACGTTCTGGTTTTCCTTCCTCAGACCAGCGGATGCCAGGAGACGGCACAGAGGCGGCCCGTCTGATGGTTCAGGCGGTGCAGTTCTACGAGAAGAAACTCAGAGATTTCTACACAGTCCTCAGGTACTTCACTGACTTTCACATGTAATTGAATTAATCTAATCTCTGCCTTGTGCATTTATCAGCCAAGAAACAGACTAACGGAAATAAATTACAAATTTATGATTATCATAGCACAATGTAGTCAAACTTCTAATAATCACAAAATAACTTGCTTACATTCCTCTAGGATATTTAATCAACGGCTTGTTAAGGTGAAAAAAATAACTTCATGGGATCGCAAATTTTTATTTTTTTATCTTTTTATATTTTAATGAATGCATATTTTGCACACATTGTCCTTCATGTAAGAGTCGTAGCGCCATGCCAGATGAGTTTTTATAGTATTTGGGATTTTTATGGATATAAACAATACTCAAAAATTCAAAAATTATTGTTAGTAGTAGTTTGACTTTAATGACCGTAGTGTACAAAGTTATATAAAAGCAAAGTAAATTTAAAACGAAAGCAAACAAATCAAAAGAAGAACAGTAACAAAGTATATTTACATGGGGTGAGTAAAATTATGAAGTTATACTCTTTTTTTGGGGGGAAACAACATGAAACTATTGACCAAAGGATTCAATGCACTGAAATTGGCATTAGCAAAATAATCTTTCTTTACCATTCAGCTTCTGTGCAGCACAAATCTGGAATAAACTTCCAGAAAACTGGAAAACAGCCAAAACTCTGAGTTCCTTTAAATCAGTGATAAAATCAGTGCATGTTCAGAGTTGCTTTTGAAACATGATCACTGGAACAGTTACCAACATATTTGATTTGTATTGATTATTTCGATGGGGCTGCACAGTGGCGCAGTTGGTAGCACTCTTGCCTTGCAGCAAGAGGTTCGATTCCCTCCCCGGGGTCTTTCTGCACGGAGAACCCTGTGCATGCGTGGTTTCTCTTCGGGCACTCCGGCTTCCTCCCACAGTCCAAAAACATGACTGTTAGATAAATTGGTCTCTCTAAAATTCTCCCTACGTTTGAGTGTGTGTGTGATTCTTTGTCCTGTGTGTCTCTGTGTTGCCCTGCAACAGACTGGCGACCTGTACAGGGTGTACCCGCCTCGCTGGCGACCAGCACCCCTCATGACTCCACTAGGGACAAGGGTGTAGAAGATGGATGATTACTTTGATGATGGCATTCAACAAAATGCTCAATGATGCTTTTATAACTTTTTATTTTTGTGTTTTTATGATGTTGCTGAAATGTGATAACAAATTAACCTGATTGATTGGATAGGGCACCAAAACAGTTTCCAGCCCCACATTCTTGTAAATCCGGCCCTGATCACAATAAAAATAATCTTTCCTAAAGCCACATCCTTCCGTGTTTATTCAAATGGAGGACCGAAATGCAGACAGGAGGCAGAGCTGAATCAAAAATAAAGGGTTTAATGACGTTAACTCAGACAAAACCCAGACATGTGACAAAACAAAACAGGGCAACCACACCTCAGAGTCAAGATAACCAGCACAGAATAAATACAGAGCAGAGTGATTACAAGTAAGACTAATAAAACCAAGTGGAAACAAGAAGCCTGGAGGGGATCTAACAGGACGAACAAAAACAAACAGAGGAACTAGAAAACTAAATAATCACAAAGCCATTTCTGTGAGTCTGATTGTTTATATGCATTGGCATGGAGATCATAGATTTCTCCTCATATTTGAGATTTTTTGGTTGAATCCAGACCAACAGCTGGACACAATACGCTCAGAGGCCGCGGGCGCTACGGCGGCTCAACTGGAGCCGTGCCAGTCCAGTCTGGACTCAACCAGGTTGTGTCTGTAATTTTATTTGACCAAACCAAGCCATGTATGCATGATGCATTCACTACCAGTAATACCAGAATGCTCCCTCACACCCGACCCAGTAACCTCAGGGTTTAACACACAAGCAGATGCACTGCAGAAGAATTTGTAAAAGCTTGCAAAACCATCCACTTCCTAGCTTGTTTTTAGCATCATAATGCAGTCGTCATATGTGTGAGGTTAAAGGTGTGAAATTATGCAAAATTCACACTTTTCCAGTTTTTATACTTGCATTTGGGTTTCAACTGCTTGAGTTCTAAAGTTTTAGCCGTTTAGAAACGGCTACAACTTTTTAGAAAGTTTTAGCCATTTCTAAAACTTCCTGATTCTTAAATCCCATTCAACAGACACTGCACTGTTACCTAGCAACCCAAGCTGAGCTCAAGCACATTTGGTCAACTGGTTTTACCGCTGTATGCGTTGTACAATGGCTGCTGGAAAAGACAAGTGTTTTGTAGTTGACTTACCATCCAGAAATCACTTGCTGCATTCTTGTTGGTTGTGCAGGAGGCTCCACTTCTGTTTTTCAAAGATGTACAGTTGTATAGTTGTCCGTCTGTTTGTAGTCAGTTTCATGTATGGGTGTAAACGTTGAGTTAGGAGGGACGTGGCCAGCAGCAGCTTATTTTGATTTAAATTGAAAAGCTTGAAATAGGCAGAATTGAGCAGACTAAAATTTGATCATCTAAGAATGATTTTGTGCTAAAAATGTACTGAACATGTTTCATAGATTGGGGGTGAACCAATTTTATCAGCCAGCTGATTTATCATTGTCAATTTCCTAAGTACTTAGTAAGTTGATCTTACCTGCTTCAGCAAAAGTTTAAAAAATAACCTTTGTCCTCTTCTGCTCTCCCGTGAGAGAAGGTTGAATGATAGATTGACCCATTGTTGACATCTTTGCAACTTTATTGCTTTATTTAGTAACATTTCAGACATTCAGAAAATTGGTATTGACCTAAATCGAAATCATTAGGTCAGGCTTTTTAAAGATTGGTAATCGGTGATAGGCCGGAAAACTGCAATTGGTGCAGCCCTGCCATAAGTCCTGTTCTAACCTGTTCAAGGAGCATAACAGGTTACCTTTAATGGTTACCTTTTGCACAGGTAAATCCCAACAACAGCCACTGTAGTTGCTAAAATGTTTTTTTTGTGTGTGTGCAGTAAGACTGCAATGTGTCGCCATCGTGTGATGGAGCTGCTGCCGAAGGTGGAGGAAGTGGTTCAGAAGTTGGCCGAGAGCGAACAGGTCCTGATGGGTCTGCAGGAGAAACGACAGAAGGAGCTTTGGGACCTGCTGAAAATCGCCTGTGTAAGGACGCTCAATTAATTTGACAGACAATATCATATTTATTTATTTTGAATGATTAAAATTTTAAGAAAACAATTTGTAAAACAGGAGCAGGAAGAAGTGGCTGGTTATCCAAATGTACAATCAAGACACAAATATTCAGCTACAGTACCTGCTGTAGCGAGCGTGAAAAAGCATTTTCTTTTTTTTGTGCAGAGCAAAGTTCGAAGCCCTGTTAGCGGGAGCCCTGATGGACTCCGGACGCCTTCATCCGTTCCTCCTCTGTTAACCCCTAGAAACAGCTTGCAGCAGCAGTGAGTATTTAATCAGTAACAACTCTTTAACCTTACGCAGCTTTGATAAACATTGAGCTCTCTGAGGAAGCCCTGAGAATATCAACTCATCAGAAAACATGTGAAGGCGTTGTTTGGAGTCGAATGCTCCCTTTTTTCTACCCTCTCTTTATTTTTCATGCTTGCATGCAGTCCAGTTTCCTGGCAATACAGTCACAGACAAGTTGTGATAAGAGTATTAACGCCATGAGTCATGTGTTTCTGCAGGGATGAGTCTCTAGTGGAGGAGAGCAGGACGTTCGAGGGTCGCCTTCAGAGTTTACTGCATGAAACTATCCAGGAGTCAGAGAGCAGCATGGAGGTTTGTCCACTCATACTGAAAGAACTGAGCCTGCTGTTCTTTAATGTCCTGCTGGAATGGTGAGAATGTTTTTTTTTCTCCTAGATGCTGAAGGAATGGACTTGGCTGCGAGGAGAGCAGAGCTTCTCCAGCGACCTCTCCTGAAAGTGAATTTGCCTACACGTGACTCTCTGCTGCCTCCGTGTGGTCGGCGGTTGTAACAACAGGAAGATGTGAAACAAGTTCTGGGGTTTAACTGAGATTCATCTGAGGGATCCCACATTTCCAGGAATATGGAATCTAAAAATTAACATTCTAGGGTTTATTTTGTAAAATACTTATTTACCAGGAGATTGGCCATTTTTAAAATTCTTTCGCAGGGTTTTAACATCTACAAACACTTAACCAAATAAAATGTAAATTTTATCCTCAGTTTTATACTTTAAAGTGAATGTAAATAATTTTATGCAGAAATGTAAGGAGATCCATTTCTATGCTGGATTTATTCCTCTTATGTACGCTGATACAAATACAATCCACCCTATGGTGTGTCTTCTTACAATTATTTTTTTAACAGACGCTTTATTTTTAATCCAAATTGTTACTGTACAGAGAGAAACATTACTGGTTATTACACACATTATACCATTAGCCCTGTAAATATCTTTTAATCCCAATTTATTATTTCAAGTGTTTACTAGAAGAAATTAAGAGGTATTTTTATACTTTGGTTAAACCAATTCAGGTGTAATTTTAACTCATTTTCATGTTTTGAGTGAAAGAATACTTTTGGTAACATTTCTTTAAATGTGGTGTCCTCTCTGTCACAGTTTTACTCATAAACACAATCTGAAATAAACCAAATACTGACAAATTAACATTTTGTGTATCATTTGACAGCTCTTAGTATGTGGGTTAGTTTTTCCAGCTTTGGTCATCAGAAAGATTCAGCCTTTTAAAAAATATTTAGTTTGAGACTTTTGACTTCTTCCAGAAGCTTTGTTTGTTTTGAGGAAGATGATGAATTTAGAAGAATTTCATCCACTATAAGAAGTGCAACAGCAACTCTGGCAGTTAAACATCCCCACAGCATGATGCTACCACCTCTATGCTTGCTTGTTGGCACGTTACGTTTGGAGCCCCACATTCACTCTACAATCATTTTCAATATTTTTGTCTCATTTGACCATAAAACTTTTATTCAGAAAGCTTTCCAATGTGAGCAGCTGACAGTTCAAGTCCATCTTGAAGTTGTCTGTTTGCATCTGCACAAGGTAAGTTTAAATGTTTTTGTAAAACTCTTCTTTGTGGATCATGATACTGATGGAGCTTTGGTGGTTTGCCTGACTAGACCAACTTCTTCTGTGGCTGACAAATTAACAAAGACTTAGTAATAAAAACACTACAAATCAAGAAGATTGTGGTGTTTGACATTTTTTATTTCACTCATTCGATAAAATTACTTTGAGGTTCTACATGTTAACGACACTTCCTATACTTCCACAGTACAGTTGTGAAATGTGACAAAGGCTGACACATGACAGGATGAGTTGACACGGAAATCCAAATATCAATCAATCCCATTTGTTTTTTTTTAACCAAATAAGATCTGAAAAACAGACATCTAGGCAGCTGAGGATTTACAGTTTGCTACTGAGGTCAGGAGGAAGAATCAAAGTCAGTTTCTCAGGCTGAGAAGGAGGTTTTATCTTTCTCTCCGGTTTTTATTGCATCTGTTTTGCACAAACTTTCACAAAAGTCTTAAAATCATGCAACAAAACCACAACACTCCAAACAAGCAGCCTGTGTTAATCCTACCATAATCCAGTTGAACGTAACTAAACCAACCAGACAGTTAAATTGAAAAGATGCCTCAGAACGTGCATCTTATCTGAAACACAAATGCTCAAGTTAAAAATGCACTTTTATTTGTTAATCGTATTGTTTTGCTGCATACTGATAAAATACACTCTTAGGTTTGTGTTGAAAGTCATAGATATACTAAAATGTAAAAATAAATTAGGACTGGGTGACAGTTACAGTACTGTCGGTCTTGGAGGTTATCAGGGTTAAGGCCAAAGAGCGTGTATCTGTGCATGTGTGTGCGTGTTGGACTCAGAGGGGTGATGTGTTCACGTGTTGCTGAGTGTCGTCACATTTGGGGCTGTTTTGTTTCTTTCCTTTCCCATCTCCGTTCTCTGGTTTACGCCTCCACCTCGAACGCCATGCCGACTTTGTGTCCGCCAGAGCTGACGCTCTTCCCATTGATCATCGCAGAGAGGGTGATATTCACTCCTGCATGGGGAGAGCATCGGGAGTGAGTTTCAGGTAACTTTGGTGATTGCTCTTTGAGTTGTTTCTGCTGAAAGTAGCATTCAAAATGTCAGAGGGCAAACCTGGCCTGAGGGTATGTGTGTATCCAAGCCCAACAACGCCGGCATTGGTAACTTTTGCCTGTGAGGAGAGGGGGGGGAAAGTAATAATTCAAGGCATTAGAATTATTCTTCAATTAACATTTTGCACATTTATATACTTCCATTTGGGTCTCTAATACTTTAAAAACAGTCCATGCGCTTAAAAGGAAAAAAAAAAAAACACGCAGCTGCTTTTTTGCAATAAGTTAAGAGTTTTTTGTGTTTGGAAAATGAGCTGCTTCAGAAATCCTCTTCCAATCGACAGGCGTCGCACCGTTACCTAGCAACCCTGCAAAGCTCAATCCGTCTCCTAGCAACCCAGGCAGAGTTCCAGCAGCAGTTTATTTGGATTTAAAGTGACAAGACGCCCAAAAGCAGCTCATTCTGAAATAGCTTAAAAATCTGCCCATAACAGTCGATAGGCGTCGTCTATTTTCTCTACAGCGCCCCCTAGAATATTTTAAATGATCGGCCCCAAACCATGCTTCAACACAGAATTATGAAACTTGGTACACGTGGGTATCTTGTCAGGACCTACAAAAATCTACCATGTCTTACTTTTACTCTATGATTCATATGGGTTTAATCCTGTGCCAACTGACATAAAATGACATGATGATGAACTCTGTCAATGCTGCCTGCTTGTTGAACCGTGTGACTGTGGCTAAATGGCGAATTGCAATCCCTCGCCTTAAGCATACGGTCGTCGCTAAATCACACATGGATCCGGTCCGATTTGGACCAAACTGGATATGTATGACCTTTGTTCACCTCTAAAGAGCCTAATATAGCATTGAATTGTAATTTGACTCCACTGCACCCCCTAGCTTATTCCATCACCTATATCTCCTCAACACAACAGAATATCTGTACCAGATTTTTGGTGCATCATCAGGGAGCACTGTTAATCGCATCAGTGTGTATAGCCTGGCTGACGGGTGTGGGAACTGCGTGAGAGCGCCTGCGGTGGCTGGCGGGCGGCGTCGCTGGAGCTCCCACGGTCACCAGGAGGCCGCCGCCCGACGCCGCTTGCGGCTTTAATATTTTCATTGTCTTCATTGAGCGGAGAAGCAGAACTGAAATCAGCCTCCTTGTTTGTGTGCATAAACACATTAAAAGCTCCTCAACACTCAAAAAGGACATTTTCACTAATTTTAGAGGATCCACTCCTGTGATTTTGTACAAAATGTAATTCATAACATGAATTTCTAACTCCAGTAAATAAATGTGTTGTATGTGTTATTTCTTACAGACAGAGAGGAGTCCTTGTCCAGCTGGTATTTGGTTCCAATCCCAAACCGTGTGTTGTTGCTTCCTGCTGTCCAGGCCAGGTTCACTGCTGCATCCAAGTTCTTGTTCGCCTTGTGGTAAATGGAGGCCCCAAACTCTGTACTGTCATTCCTGAAACAAAAAGACCCAAGCACAACGTAAGAACAAACACACCAAAAAATAAAAATGTGTCTTTATTACAGAAACCACTTTTTCCTTTATCAGAAACATTTAAATAGAAGGGAGACTTCTAAGGATTTCAAATAGGTTTTCCTTAGATCATATTTCAGTAATACAATTTACTGAAACTCATATTTTGTTTTAATTTTAAATATAACAAATTTTGAATCATCAGAATATAGTCCTTAATTCATTTTATTTATATTTTAGGACTTTTAAAACCATTTTTTTCAAAAGCACTAAAAGAAACAACCAAAACCCATGTGAATTATTACCTGAAAGCAGGAGTGATTTAGGTACGGAAAGCAATTTTGGTCATTAATCACAGGCTTGCCAGCTTCACCTAATGTCTACCAGATGCTATTAGAAACTCAAATGCATATTTAATAGAAGTCAGCAGACATTTAATAGACACCCCTAGCATTTTAAAAGTGTAGCACATTAATTAAACACTTGGCGGTATTTTCTGACTAAAGTTAGTAACTCTTACCACTGATTTTTCTTTTAATACCTGTGTTTTCCTTTAATTTCAATTTCATTACAAGAAGAGCTATAAACATCCAGTAATTTTTTCCCAAAAAAACAAAACTAGAGCACATCTATTTATTAAACTTGGTTAAACAGAAAAAAGGTTTTTTGAATAAAGTTTTAATTTTTCTTGCTGAGAATAGATCAAAAGATGTTCTAGACCTAAAAATTAGAAAACAATTACACAAAAAGTTACTAAACTCTATGCCTTTGTTTAAAAAAAAAGCCACTTTGGTTTATTAAATATTGCATGTTTAATTTATTTGTGAACAGATAAAACATGTTTTCAGCTGGAAAAACAATTTGCCTACTGAGTATGTTTGACTTTGGAGTTCACGTTTGGACACCACTAACTAACTAACTGTGCATCACACCTGCTCAAACAGGATTAAATTAATTTTACACATTTTAAATGCCGGGCGCCATCTGTTAAGCATCTGCTACCTTAAATTTAAAGTGTAGTGGTGCTAAAGCAACACCAGATGAACATCTTTTAGTTAATATTTAACCTGCTCTAACTGTGTTTAGAATACAGTTTCACAGTTTTAGCTCTGCAAGATGATCACAAATTCATATTGGGCATCTATTATATCATGTATCATTTATTGTGAAAAATTTCTTATAAGAATTTTGATTCAAAATCAAAATTTGATTTAGATTTTGAAATTGATCAGGATTGTTGTCCTGATCAATTTCAATTGACAAACTGACAGTATTTATCTCATATTTTTTATTTTTACTATTTTCTCCACTATCTTTTCATCCATACAGTATCAGTAAATTTTTAATGCAGTCACTGTGTGCAGTTTGTTTATCTAAGTCTCACTTCTTTAAGTAAGAAGCCTATTTCAAGAACAGCATTTGTGTTTGTGATGCTATAAATTCTGTGCCATGCAATCACAACCAGACAGTCACCTAAAAGAAACTAATAAATAATTTTTTGAATCAGAATTACAACAGTACTACAAAATATCGCAGTGAAATTCTAAGTCTACATCGCCCACCCTTACTCACAAATGGGCGTGCGCCTGGAAGTCAGAGCCCTGGTATCCAAAGGTGACGCTGTATTTAGTCGTTTTAGACTTGGCGGTCTCATAGACCATCTGGTAGCCGCCGACCCAGCCGCTGAAGGCCAGCACAGCGGCCGTGTGGACGGTAGGACCGGCTCTGTCAAGGTCCAGGTCGCAACCCAGGTTCATGTGGTTCCGCTTGTATCCGCTCTTCACTTTGCCACTCTTCTTGCTAAACAGACAGCAGGTCAGCATAAGTGTAAAGTTTAATTTAACTTTGTTGTTTCAGCATGAAAAGGATCATTGTTACCCGGTGCTGGAAACAAACATTGTATCCAATCCGAGCTTTAGCCCTGTAGCCAGCTAAAGACACAAGAGACAACCAGTGAACTCATTCTTTCAATTTCTGAGTGCAGCGTTTTTCACAAAACAACTCTGAGAGTTCAACCTGGTCCTCCATGGTGATGTCCATGGACAGAGTGTTGTCTGAGATCCATTTCTGGTTGAAACTGAGACCCAGATTGTTCACTTTGCACTTTGACTCCAGGTGGGCTCCTGACTTCCCTGTGTCTGTGTTGCTGAAGCCCGAGTAGATAAACTCCTGCAGGGACAAAGAGGGAAGAAGTAGTGGAAAATGAAATGAGAAAGGAAAAAAATCACAGATTGACACAGAGGCGTGAGAAAATGAACAAGAAGAAAATAAGCAGCGGTGGGAAACCATGGGCCATGTCAAGAGTACATGGCCCATTATGTAAAAAGGAAAACTGGAAGCTGGAGAATCACTGGTGAGGAAAAGCGAAGGCAGGACTGAGGGAGAGGCTGGTGGAGTGGATTTAAGGAGGAACACTGTCTGCTACTGCTGCAGCTGTGTCTGTGTTTCCATTGACCATTTAATGGTGCAAATTAGAATTATGAAAATAATTCACTTAATGGAAACATTCTTCAATAAAAGGTTTTTGAGCTAGTTGTATCAAAATTAATATATCTCGCAAAACTGCAATGGAAACACGTTTTTCGCATCCCACGGATGTCACTGCTGGAGGAAAAGACAAAGAGGACAACAGGAAGTGCAAGGAGGAAGATGGCACAGCATGTTTTTTAATGGGTTATCGCATGAACAAATTTACTTACGTCTGATTTTAGTTGCATTTCTTATTTAACAGAAACACTGCAACTGTGGAAATTTGCTTTTTCCACATTAGCAGAATATCAACAAAATTTTGCATACATTTGTAACGGAAACCCAGCTACTCAAGACCAGTAATTGCTGGAAAGAAAAACAGCTGTGCACATCACTGGCTAATCTCCGCTACACCTGCTGATACTCATCATGTCTGAGGAAACACACACAGACCTTCTCTGTCGTACCATCTAACAGAGTCCAAAGAAGAAGAAGAAAAAAGGAGATGGAGAAAGTTAAGGAGAGCAACAGTTTGAAGAAATATTTGCAGCTCCGCAGATAACGTACATAAAGTATGTTTCTTTATGTGCCCATGAAGCTTAAAGTTGTTTTTACATTTAATAAGCACAAACTTTGATGTGTTTTAATGGGCTTTCATGTAAAAAATGAATAGCACAAACTTGGAAAATAAAAGAAAAGCAGCATATGGTTCATAATTCTTTTATACATAATAATCTGAATGATATTAAAGACATTGCTTTCTTTTTTTATCCTTTTTACAATAATACCCCTTTAAAAAGTCAACTTGCAGTCTTCAGACGTCGCCTATTAATACCTAGACACTAGGAGTGAAGCCAGCTGTTCTGTGAAGGCCTGACAGGCATTAGTGATTAAAAAACACTCAGGAAGACAGAAGACAGGGCAGGAATACAGGCGAGGAAAAGTTGATCAAGCAGGGAAGGTTATAAAAACAATACATGCAGCTCGACCTGTCACAGTAACAAATAGTGCTGGACGATAGATTGTCCCAGAAATTATTGCTATGAACGATACTATAGTTGTTTTGAGGCCATTTTCATCTAATATAATGATAACTGTGCAGGTACACCCACTCAAAGATCAATACATTTTCATTTCTGATGAATATTTAACACTGTATCTGGAAGACATTTTAAATATCAAAGATAACTAAACAAATAAAACAAAAAATAAAATGGATTATGAAGTTTCTGTAAACAAAACTGCCTTTCACGACATATTAATCATCAGGCTCAGACAGGAAAACAGGAAAAACTACCAGTTTTTAGACTTTTATCAAATAAATAAAAGTTCAAACTAACCACTCTGTATTGTGTCAAATGTTCGTGGCATTTTTCAAAATGGCAGCTTTTCAATAACATTACAGGAAGCATTTCTTTAAAAATTAAGCAAACTGTACAAACAAGCCAACAAATGGAAATTCTTGCTGATATTTTAATTTCTTGTGCAAGTTATTGATATATTGCTTATTGTGACAGGCTATTGTGTGGCAAAAACTAACTACTCTGTACTGCATCCATCAGATTTCTACTTACTTTTCCTCCACTTCTTAATTTTGTACTCATCTGTGTTGGTCTATCACAGAAAATCTCAATAAAGCACAATAAAGTTTGTGGTTGTAATGTGGCATATGTGAATGTTCTTGCAGAGCACTGCATGGTTTGGAAAGAAGAGATTTAAAAGAAAACACACAATGTCTAAAATCAAACTTATATCTTATATCAGCAATTCAGAGATAAAAGGAAGAACATCCAGCCTATTATATTTGAAGTAGATGAGATCCAAGACAGAGAGCTCTTAAGTTCAATGCTTAACTCTAATGACTGAAAGATAAATACAAAACCACTTACAATCCCATTCTGAGACTTGGTCTTGATATCCAGCTTCATAACTCCATAGCCTGACAAAGAAAAGCAGGAAATAAAGGAAAGGCTGGAGAAATATCATTTTGTGGCTGCAGCGTTGCTCTAAAAGTTGCAGAATAAATTAATATGTGCACCATGGAGCAAATGAGTCCTGAATGATCACAGAGCTGAAAACTAGAGGTCAAATCTGGGTGTAGTGATGGACTCAGACCTGAACCTTCAGAGTCACAAAGACAGTTACAAAGTCGGCCTTCTGTCGCCTGAAGAACATTTCCAGGATTACAGGACTAATGTCTCAGCGAGATCTAGAGAAACTCATCCATGCGTTTATCTTTAGTCGCATTGATTTCTGCAACAGTGTGTTCACAGGTCTGCCTAACAAATCAATCCTCCAGCTGCAGCTGATCCAGATCACTGCTGCTGGCGTTCTGACTAAAACCAGGAAGTTAGAGCACATAAACCCAGTTCTAAAATCCCTACACTGGCTCCCTGTAGCTCAGAGAATAGATTTTAAAATATGGTTGTTAGTTTATAAATCACTGAACAGCTTAGCACCACAATTCATTAAAGATCTGCTGTTGTTGTATCAACCTTCCAGACTCTTAGGCCTTCTAGTTCTGGTCTGCTCTGCATCCCCAGAACCAGAACCAAACAAGGAGAAGCAGCATTCAGCGTCTATGCACCACAAATCTGGAACAAACTTCCAAAAAACTACAAAACAGTCGAAACACTGAGTGCCTTTAAATCTCAACTAAAAACCGAGCTGGTTAGAGTTGCTTTTTAAACATAATCAATGAAACATTAATCAACAATATGATGTGTAACGACGACACTTAACAAAATGTAATGCTTCAATTACTGAATGTCTGTTCAATGACTTTGTATTTTTATGATGTAAAGCACATTGAAATGCTGTGTTGCTGAAATGTGCTACACAAATAAACTTAATTAACAGATTGATTAGATAGACAGAATCCACATTAATCTAGTACCGTGACTCACCGTAGCCTTTGTTGAAGATATCTTTGGCAGCTTTTCCCAAGTCTGAGTACGCCGGGGGGACAACCATTGTTCCTGAGGAAACACATCCAGTCTACATTTAAATTCTAACTAACAGAAAAAAACACGCAGATACACACTTAGCTGCATTTTCCTGAGAGATGCATAATGGCAGATTAGAAATATTTCTAAACCAAAATGCTCCACATGTTTAGTTTCCATTTGAAGTTACGTTTTGGGCTTGATGACTCATTTTTCCATTTCCAGACCATTGTTCAACAAAGCCCACTTTTTCCTCTCCAGTTTATCTGTAGAATGGTCTTGATCCACTCACCACTTTACTGTTATCTCAAAAAGTAGATATTTTTGAAGCATTTTACTGAAAAATGTTGCATTTTTCTGCAGTTCTTAGCAGCAAGTTTTGAAAAGCTATTAATTGAATGTAGCTTTTTTTTTTTTTCTTTTAAACATTTTGAAGCATAAGGAAAAACATCAGTAGAAGTAACAAGCCCAGAAAACATTGCATAAAATGTTCAAAAATAGATGTGACAAAAAAAATAGGAATCGTTGAGCATCTTCTTTCCAAAACCACTTTAAGAAAGTACTGAAATAAATCAGATCTTTGAAGCAAATTCAAAAGGAAATTAGATATATTCTACATATTGTTATAGTATAGTTTAGTTTGCAAACACTCATCGTTAACATGAGGTATTGATTTTGACTTTTATAATATTGCTTTTCATGGTGAAACAAACTACTCAACAGACTAAATAAAATTTACAACTAAGAATTGGATGAAAAGATTTTACATTTGTGTGGATGTTTATTTTTCAAATGCATACTTATTTAAGCATGCATTCAAATAAGTATTTTAATTTAAAAAAAGAGAACTATATGGTCTAAAACTGGAAACAGCTGAATGTTTTAACAGGACGACGACACATTTGGAGCAGATTAATCAGACTGAAGTCAAGCATCTCATCATAGTAAAGGCCTCACCTCATGTGTGGACTATACTTAAATAATTAGTCCAATCACATCAAACTGAGACTGAAATAAAACAAAATAGTTTTAACTGAACACTAAGCACTGGGAATATCATTTGTATCCATACATTAAACAACAGAAAGAAGAGCCAACATTCAGCACGCGCCATCCAGCCAGCAGACGGGTTTCTTTCTGTGTGACTGACATCTCCAGCCCATCAATGTGAAACTATTGATTCTTTGGCAGCAATCCCATCACAATCCAGCAGCCATTATTAAGCTAATGAAACTGTTGCTGAGACATGCAGAACCACAGACAACTTGTTGCCACTCACAAAATGCATGACAAACAAAATCCTTCATTATGCAACACATCAGAGCAGGAGGAGATGTAATATGTATGATGTGCAAAGACATACGACCAAGCGAGCGCAGCAGAGCTAACTTAAGTAATAAAAGCTGGATTCTGCTGCATTTTCCTGCAGCATGTAGCTGCAGTCAGCAGCTACATGCTGCTGCAGCCCTGCACAGCGCTGCACTGCTTCGAGCCGTCATCAGGGTCCCCTGAGTTAGCACGCATGCATGCAGGCATGACCTTGAGAGGTAAGAAGACATTTCTGACAAGGTGACTCTAACCGAGCATTTGCAAAAGTTTTTTTGCCTTCACTCGCAGTAAAGCTTGGTTAATGTTAGACTTGATTGTTTTCTTTCTTGTGCCCCCTGCCCTGACCCTTAAACCCATCATCTTTTTGCAGAAGAGTTGGACTTTGCCCATCAGGCACTGTATCCCAGACAGAACCGGTGTAGTCCAATCAAATGC
Organism: Xiphophorus couchianus; assembly: GCF_001444195.1. Lineage (NCBI taxonomy): Eukaryota > Metazoa > Chordata > Actinopteri > Cyprinodontiformes > Poeciliidae > Xiphophorus > Xiphophorus couchianus. The sequence continues at coordinate 9,649,605 of NC_040239.1, forward strand.
CTGAAACAGACCAACTGAAACTGGAAAATCTTTAATAGAGGCTCCAAGGTCAGCGCCGTCACCCCAAAGTGATCGAGGGACCCTGATGATTATTTTTCCTCTGTCTCCCTCCATGCACACCCTCCACTCACCGTGACCCTCAGGGGCGTGGTGCTCACATGCCACACAGACATCTTTGTTTTCTGCCTGCACACCCGTTTCTGTCTTCTCCTCCTGCAGCACCACAATCCCCACTTTCTCTTCCATGTCTCCTCAAGACGAAGGAAACACCAAGAGGAACAGGAGAAAGGTGAGAAGTTCTGCAAAGTTCTGACATCTTCAGCTCACAGGACTGTGACTGGATATATGCATATTTTATGGCAACTGTGGTAATATTACGCACAGGTCAGCAGAATAGTATGTGGGCTTTCTGCACAGTTCTTTATGAACTATATTCCACATCTGGAGCATTTAAGCACATTGATCATCTGGTAAAAAACCTTGAAATTAGCAGCTTTTTACAAAGCAACAAAAAGGATTCCATGCTATTCGATAGTTAATATAACCCACAAGAACCAAATAAATACAAGAACATATCCACAATTATACCTTTTTTAACATTTCAGTCAACAGGACTGAATATTTCATCAAAGGCAAATCAGCAGTGAGATTTTAAGCTAGTGAGTAAAGTATGTTTATTAGAGATGCACAGATCAGCGCTTCTGTGATCAATTTCTGATCTGTTGACATTTGAAGCTTCAGAACAAATCAGAGAATTTTGGGGCATAAAAACACAAATCAATGAAATGCAATAAATATATTTAACATACCGTCTGATGTTTGTGGTATGCAATGCCCTTTAGTCAAACTAATTTCTAATAAAAATCTAATAAATAGAAATATTTTTCACTCTTTGTAAATGTTCATATTATAAACTAAAGTGTCAGATTTACTGTTATCTGTTTAACTATTCAATAATTCAGGCCTTAAAAAGTATTTCATCAATGTTGGACTACAACTATTTAGATTAGGAGCAGAGGTGACCCAAAAAGAAGTATAAAAACATAGAAAATGTTAATTTTGACCACTTTTCCTGTTCTTTCAAACATAACTTATTTTCCCCGTAAACAACTTTTTTCTTCCATCTTAATAACTGACAATATTTAATAAAAACTAATTAAATTAATAAGGAAATAAAAGTGGTCAGAAAAAGAAATGAATTTCATTGGGCTCTACCAAAGTAAATACCTTAATTTAAACTGATGCAAAAAGCTTTCTGTCATGTTTTCGCTCCAGTCCCATCAATGAGGTTTCAGGGTCGCTAAGCTTTAAATTATTCTCTTTCGGTCGGTGTCAGAAAGCTTTGTGGCTTCTGTGTTGCTCCTAATTTCTCCCTCAGCTTCCTCAGTATCCGCAAGTATGCAGCTGACCTGCAGACTTGCTGACAGCATGCAACCCGTTGTCAGTCATTGTCATTTCAGCATCAGACAAACAGACACTCCTCCTCCTCTCACACTGTCCAACTCTGCCCCCCTTCCCCTCACGGCCTTCATTTGTCTGTCTGGCCGCTAAGTTTGGCTCCAGTAAACATGACACTGCAACACATGACCTGGCAGTCAACATGTGTCCTCATCTAACATCAACCTATTGAAATAAAACCATATAAAATAAAGGTATTTATCCCTATTATACCTCCACTCTGTGGATGCAGGCAAATGTGGGCCTGTCACTCCCAGTGTCACTTTAATTAGGCAACAACTAGACAACCCGAAAGGTCAAAAGGACACATAAGGGGCCACAAACACAAAATGGTGGTTGTTGACAATCAAACATAATTTGTTGGAAGCAGTCTCTTTATTTTGATACATGTTGCTTTGAAACCTAAGAAAATGCATCTATAAAGCCATTTGTTGCATTGTTCTTGGGTAAAATGCAACTATTAGTGTGATTTTAAGGAAATAAGTGACCTATTCAACATCTGCTGAGGGAGAGAGACAGGGGAAAACAATCTAAAATGTGTAAAAAGAGCAGTTACTCAACACCAGCCTAATCTCTAGATAACCAAGGTAGTGTGTGGTTGTGGCATATACTGAAGGAATGTGTGTTTGTGTGTGAGACAGAGAGATAAGGCCCAGTACAGCAAAGATGACCATCAAACACATTATAGGTTGAACCTAAGCTGCTCCATGTTATGTGGTATATTGGATGTGTTTGGCTTGACTATTATTTTTCTGTGTGCAGTGAAAACATCCATTCTGCATGTTCACCTGTGGTATTTGGCCTCAATAATAGTTACAGCATCACCTTTTGTCACCTTTTATTTATTAAAGAGACAGAAATCAGTCACCTAAATTCGCCTCAATCAGCTCCGATCAGTGATCGGCAGGTTAAATGTTAAAAGAAATCCTAGAGTAGTGTTGCTAATTATAAAATTCACCAAAACTATGAAATTGTACCACACTGAACAAAAATATGATACAAGTTAGGAACCAGAGGTGCACCGATTTCATTTAATGGCTGTTTGAGATCTAGCCACCCGTTTCCAATATTTTTCTTGCGGACTTTAAACAGCTAAAAAGGATAAAAAATGTGCTACAGGTTTTTTGATAGTCTAATTCAATTTAAAAAAAGTACTGGATTAATTTTTTTGTCCATATATGGACATGTCTCCTTTCTCTGATTTTTGATCAATTCAACATTACTGCATCAAAATACATGCTTTGCTCAAAAGTACTTAAAAATACTGGAGTTGCAAGCTTTGATTTAATAATTACTATTAACATTGAACATTTGCCTCTCTGCCCTACCCCATATCTTAATTTGATAACATCATGCTAAATCTCTCTGGTTTTAGAAAACCTTCTGCCACATCTGGCTCTTTCCTATAACCTGGAGGATTGTTTTTATGTTTATGTAATAGTCCTTGGACTTAAAGTAATCTGGATCTGTGAAAAATTAGGAAAAGGAGTTAAGATTTGAAAGAAAACAAAACCAACTAACAAAACAAAAGTCGGTATCGGCCAGAAAAGGCCTAATTGTTGCATCTCTAATAGTTAATTTTATCTGAAACGGACAGAGAACTGAAACCTGACTTCAGAACTTTGGATAGCGACATAAAAACCAATAGCATAAATTTACATAAAAACTATTAAAAATATATACGTCATCATTTTTAAAAGCAATTTGCATCATAAAGACATAATGAAATCATTTAGCACGGCTTTAAATTAAGCATCAGAGAGATAAAAGTCTTTGTTTTGCTAGTTTTTGTGCTTCTTCACGAATTCCATATGACTAAATTTCCTTAATATTTATGGCATCCTGTCGTTTTGACTCTCAGGGGAACATGTTCATCACATGGGATGTCTCCTAAGGGTAACTCTTGTATGCAGTGTGCACTGAAACAGACATTTTATAAATACCCCCCCATACTTTAAAAATATGTAGTCAACACTTCTACATAAACTTTTCACCAGTTATTGTTTTTGGGCGCATCTAGATGCGAATTAATGCAACTAATAAAATGTGTAAACTTATAAAAACACTTTTTGTCAAGTGGGTTTGAAGCACTTTGCCGCTTGCAGGGATTTTTATGTATTTATTACAACTGATTACAACAAACACAGGCCTAAACTAGTATCAAAACCTGGCAACGCGTCTGCGGTGCCCCCCACTCCCCTTCTGTGACTCGTTTCTCACTCACAATCAAGGCAAACTTTGTCAACAACTACAAATTACGCTGACAAACAGGCACCGCGACAAGTTTAAGAAGCTACAGCTTCAGTAAAGTTATTGTATCTTACCTTAAACTTACAACGGAGTGTGTAAACTTTCGCACCGTTGCTCAGTGTAGCTGAGTGAAGGAGAGAGCACCAACAGACACTCCGTGAGCATGCGCAGTCAAGCCTCCCGTTGAGGGCGGGGCAGTTATGTAAATGTCACTGGTTAGCGGCTGTACTGTTATAAGTGGGAATAAACATTGGACCTCTCTAATACAGCGGCCATTTGTAAGGGTCGCTGATTCATTTCTTGCATAATATTCTAACTGACGTGGCATAATTTGTACTGTACTATGAAATTTGATAAGAACATAATATGTATTTTTTCCCACAAATAATATTTTAGTGCTTGATTAATTGATATCTACAATACAAACTCCTGAAAAATGTTTGCGGTATAGGTCATGGGCTGTAATTGTTCTGTAGAGGCATAAAGCTGAAAGCAGACATTTACATGCACTGTAAAACAGACATATAAACTCTTTTTTTTTCAATGTTTGACATTAAATCAGACTAAACTTTAGTGTTTGTTCAGTTTTGATTACCATACACCCATCCATTGGTAAAACGCAACATCCACCTATCAATCGATCAGTTAGAATAATCATTTATTTCCAGAGTTGGGTTGTAACTAGTCACATTTACTCAATTACTTTTTTTGAGTAACTTTTGGAAACTTTTAGGGGGGGGTTTTCTATACTGTACTTTATACTTTTATTTTAGTAATTTTATTATGAAGTATCAATACTCTCACTTGAGTAAAATTTCTGGATTCTCTACCCACTGTGAGTCATTTCACTGAATAAAGAACAAACATGTTTTAACCAAAAAATTACCAGATACAGACACACACCTGCAGTTTTTGTTAAAGTTTCATATGTTTTTTATTGAAAGAAACTGATCTGCCTGATTTTGTTATTTTTTGTTACTTATATGAATTATTGTCATTTTGCATTTTGGTCCTTGAAATTCCCAAATTTCCACTTAACTTTATATTTTGGTCCATCTGATTATGTAATTTTGAAATATTAAACTAATGATCATTTGATCAGTTACTCAGTACTTGAGTGGACTTTTTACCAAATACTTTTTTACTCTTACTTGAGTAATTTCTTTGACAGCTACTTTTTACTTTTACTTGAGTAAAAATATGTTGAAGTATAAGTACTTTTACTTGAACACAATTTATGGTACTGTGCCCACCTCTGGTTATTTCTACTTGCTGAATGCAATAATCCTGAGAAAGTATTATTTTTGATCATTTTTAATTATTTTCATTAATGTAAGAAGATTATATGCACTAAGATTATTGTGGTTTTAAACACTTTCAGAAAGCCCCAAATTAGAGCTAACTGTAGGTTTATTTTAAGGCAAAAGCTAAAGAATACAGTTTCCATGTGTGGGACCTTGGAAAAAACAAAACAAATTTTGTCAGGATATTGGAAAGAGAATTAAGGACAGAAACAAATCTGGTCATTCTTTGAGTATAATTTTCAAATGCACAAAAGTTAATTCTTTCGAACAATAATATGCAACCAGCATGGGAATGTTCTATGGCGGTATTACTGGTGCAAACATATTTGTGCCTGCCTGGTAATTGTGAAGTTGAATTGTGAAGTTTTGTAATTGTAGATTTATTTTTTTTTCAATCTTTCACAAATACAAAACAACAGTTAGACCCCTTCAAATTCTTAAGTGCAAGTACACAAATTATATTCTTTGAGTCACACTTTAAAAACAATGCTACACTTACAGTTCTGCTCCAAATGATCCCAAACAAAAGGTGCAAAACAAATCTGCATATTTACTATTTATCTAAATAAATAGTATATTTTTTTAGCATTCACAGACACAAAACTACTGTTACACTTTCATTAATTCTTTATGACAGGTCACAGACTCCATTCTACAAGTATAACAAAATATAAAAGTCCTGCTCTAATATTTTTGCTTTTTGACGTAATATTCATTTACAGTATTGCAATTATATCTTTAGCTCTCATCAGGGTTTATTTTAACATGTAATAAGGTTTCCACTAAGCCGCTGAGTGGTTCCAGAGAAACATGCTCTCATTTTGCAAACCTTCCTTGCAGCGCCTGAAAGACAGTACTCAGGATTAAAGAACTCCTCTTCTCAACGAGATTACAGCAGAAGTACGTAATTGTTCCGCTCCACGGGTAGATAATCATTAAGCGAACGTGTAACAAGGCTAGTTTTACACTTTTGAATTGATCTACAGTGAGTTTTCATGCTTTGTTTACCAAGGTGTCGGCTAATATCTGTATTCCCTGCGGTCATCGCCCTTCAGTTTAGACCTGTTTGCGCGTGCTCCGTTGCCATGGTGAAGGATTCGCCAACAAGTGTTGATATCTAGGCGTCATCGGCGCGCGTGAGCAAAACCCTTCACCGATAAACAACGACTCGATTTTAAAAGGTGAGCTTTTATTTAATTTAGTTTGACCGCTTGCAGGTTTTGTGGGACGTCAAAATGCGTTTCTGCTCCTCTTAATCCGTACGGAGTTTAGTCGAAAACATTGTGTGGTGATTAGCCTTCTTCAAAAACACCATGGCAAAACAATAGCTGTGGTTGGCGTTTAATAGCCGTTGAAAGCAGCATTTATATAGCAACATTCATACGCACATGTTTTTATTATTTTTATTTTGTTTTATTTACGTTTTTACCTTTTAGTATATGCAGGGAAACATGCAGTTTAGTCGTCTATTTTTATTCTCAGATTGTGAGATTTGGTCTATATCTCAAATTTTACTAATAGTTGAAGCAAATAAACACGCAGATATTTCATTTAGATTGTGCAGTTTGTAGTAAAGTTATTTTAAATCATACTGATAGAAGTAATGTCGGTAGTCGTACTCTTGTGTTTTCAATTTTGATTGTTTCTTATCTGAAACTGTTTATATCCGATATATCTGCTCAGCAGTTTCTGCACTTTCAAATGTGTGAGGGACCTTCCACAATATCTGGGCCAATCCCCCCAGATCCCTCCCTGCTCCCTCAGTACTACAAACGACCTGCTTCGGGTAAGATGCCATCTAATAGTTGTGTTCAATAGGTCTTGTGTTAAACAAAGACATGATTTTAAAATTGCCGTGGTAAGAATGAAGGATTCCTCATAACAACACTTAACAAAGATATTCAACCCCCTTGAATATTTTTTGTTGTTGTACATTTTGTCATCTTCAGTATACTTTGTTGGGATTAGGTGATTAATCAACATAAAGTTGTCTTTAACTGTGAATTGGGAGAGAGATGATGCATGTTTTGTTTTTTAACACTAAACATTTGACAACTGGCTGCTTTGGATTTTATTTAGAGGTATACGAGTAAAGAGGGCAGAATACAAATGGCACCCTACATCTTTCAGATTTTTCTGCATGAAAAAATGTAGAAAACTGTGAATTATTTTCCCTCCACTTTACAAAAAATACTTCATTCTCTGTGTTAGTCTGAAAAACTGATTAACGTTTATGGTTTAAATTGACAAAATGTAAGCAAAAAAGCTTCTAGCAGGATTAATAGTTTACAAGATACAGTAAAATGGAATGTTTAAAAAACATTAAAAGAGGACTTGGTGTCTATTGAATAGAAAACCTTTAGTAACAAATACATAATGGCAATAAACTAGTTTTTTTTCTCTCTTCCAGCTCGTGGTTGTTTAGAAGGGCACCAGAAAGGGAGCTTGGCCCTTCAACTGGGTCCTCTTGCTCCAGATCCTGTGTTGTACCCAGAAAGCTACAGCGCTCGCTTACCATCCCGCCGGCCCCGCGTTGGCCCTAATGCCACTTATATTCTGGAACGTGGACAAAAAGGAGTTGTGGGAGACTTACTAAGACTAGAGGGGTTATCCATAACCCCTGTTCCCAAACAGAGTAAGTTTCAGCAACTAATGTAGTTTTTAAACGTATCCATTTTTGGTGTTTTAAAGATGAAAAACTGTGGATTTAAACATAAATTTCTAGTCTATTGAACTGTAATTAGGATAAATGTTGTTGCTTCTTCTTGTAGAGCAGAAAGTACATGACTTTAGTAAGGATAATGTACGTCGACTCCGAGAGATCCAGAGACGCTGCAAAGAGCAGGAAGCTGAGAGAATTCATGCCGGCCCCGTCCCAGTCAAAGCTCTGTGGACCTCCTCAAAATATCAGAACATCCCATCCAGGGTGATGGCTCAGTCAGAGGCGAGGACGAGATCTACTTCTAACAGAAATTTCAACATTTCATATTTTCCTCATGTTTTAACCTGCGTGTTTATTTCACTCAGGTTTCTAGCCTGCCTGTTAAACCTCAGTGTCAAACGTTTCTAAAGGCCCACTCTAAAGGCGGCTCCTCCACTCCACCAAGACCTTCGCCTGTGGCTTTCCAGCGCCCAGCCTCCTCCAGCTCCACACAAGACCTGGACTTAATGGTGGGTTCTAACAAAATTATGCTTTTTGTAAATTATAATACAATCATAGAGTTGATCATTTGTTTAAATGTCATTCTTCCAGTGTACTTGTTTTATGCCAGCCATTAAAATGTTTTCAAAAATTCTGTGAAAATAATTTAAGAAGGGAAATTAGTTGTAATGGAAGCATAGATTTATGTCTTCTTTTAAAATTATGCTTTCAGGTGCAAGGTCATACCATAGACTTTGTGAAATATAATGCGCGGGCTGCAAGAAAAACTACCCTTCGTCGATCCCAGTCACTGACAAACCTCAGGGATAAGCCTGTCCCCAGCGCAGTGAAGGGCCAAGTGCCTCAATAGTGAGTATTTTAACACCACATTCTACTTTATTTATAACTTACTCTCAAATAACTTCTAATAAGTGTGTATGTTGTAATTATTTTTGCAATATTTCACCTCATAAACATTAAAATATTTTAAATAAAATGTTTTTAGAGATCTTTTACATGAGTTGCTTTTTCCTTACGGCGCTAGTCATTTCAGCCTTTCTTTGAAGAGCTGTTAATTTCAGATCCAACCGAAAACTTGAACAAATTTTAGGGTTGCTCAGAATTATTTAATGGCTTGGCCGGTGGTCTTAATTTCTCATATTTCAGAAGGATTAACTGGCCTAAATGTTGACAAGAACCAGAATGAATGCAAATGAGGTATACTACAAAGTTTTCAGAACATAATATGAAATTGTAATCAATTATAAAAATAAAATATACTGTAAATGAAATTTGGGGAATGTTTCTATGATTTGTTCTTTTCCACTGTCACCTCATGCTTTGTCAATTGAGCATCCTTGGATGGAAAATTTCTTACCAACTGGCAGTAAAAGTTGGGTTTTCTGCTCTGTGTTAAAACTGATTGATGGATTAATTATTTCTGGGTATAAATTTCAACTGTTTATCTTGTAATGAGCCTTGAGATTATCTTTGTTGTGAATTAAGATTATAGAAATAAGCTAAAGAATAAATGGAAATATGGAGAGATTAAGAGATGAAATAGGTTAATATAGGGGATTTGAATTGCTGAAGGGGCAAACTGACCCAAAACCATTCTTTATTGTCTCACTACCACTTAATGCAGTCTTGAGGAAAGAAAGAAGCAGTGGCAAAAAGAGGAGGAGGAGAGGAAGAGGAATGCGCCTGATCCTAGGGTCCCAGCTGGTCATATGACATTGCCTGACAGCGATAGACAGCAGACACTGAAGTCCCTGAAAGACAGTAGGTCTCCTTTGGATGAGTAAATCTTCTGGTAGACTGATGTTCACATGGAGAAGTTGTTGTTTTTGTTGTTTCTTTTTCCCTCAGCCCACTGCTCATTGGTGTCGGAGCTGCTCTCCCTCCCGCTAAGGTCTGATGGTCTGAGCGTTCGCACACGTCGGGCTCAGCTTGACTGTAGACTCTCTGAGATTGAAGAGGCCATAAAGATTTTCTCCAGGGATAGAGTTTATGTTAAAGTTGATTCCTAACACACCAGAAGGACTTTAAAAGAAGACAAGATTGCCCTGCAAATCTGCTATTTTGTTTTTACAATTTATTTAATGGAAAGAAGCTGACTTTTATGGAAAAGATGATTACTTTATTGTTGTGGAGGGATTTTGTTAAAAAATATATTTTATATAATAATTTTATCATGTTAAATTACTACATTTGCTTAATGTCAGTAACTCTAACATAACATTAAAATATTTCTAGTTTTAAATGACATGCTTTGGCTTGTGTATGATTTAGGAGCTACGGTGTCTCACAAAATTGTACACATCTCTGTGAAAATGCTAGGTTTTCAAAAATATGAAGCCTAACAATAAATAATTTAAAAACTTTTCTCCAATATTAAGTGATACTTATTCTGCAGAATTCAATGGATGTTAGAAAGAATATTAATGATTTTGCAGCAACCTCAGTGCATATGCAAACTAAAACTTTGTTGAACCATCTTTAATTTAATTTTAGAATTCACTATTTTTTAGTTTTGTTTTTATCTCGAATTATACAGAGATTATGTTACACTGTATGTGCAAAAAGTTTTAAACTTATTTATTCCTGGTTTTATGCTTTAATTTTAAAACCTGGCATTTTAACATGATTGTGAATATTTGTGAAAGCTACCTCTAAATGTTCTATAAAGTTGAAATAAAAAAACCCTGTTATATCCTGTGATTAGACTTATTTTGTTGCTAATTGCAATCATGTCATGTCATTCCATGTTTTATAAATTTTATTTTCTCATCAGAAAACCAGTAGTGAAAACAAAAAATGCGGTTAAAATGTTCTCCAAAAATACTTATCATGCAGTCACCTCGAAAGTACAGGTTCCTGTTTATATAAAATTCTAGAATTGCGTTGCTCGTGGTGTCAGCATGTTGGAGTAGCTGTGTGTTAGTTCTGATTTGTTTTATATAGACTTTTGTTCATAATTTTTGAGATTGGGGCATAATCTGGACAATTATTTTCTCTGGTTTTGAATGCTCTGTAGGTGGAAGGACTTGTACTCATAATTTTTTACTTCCATACAATTGTTATGACGTGTAATTGAGACAAGGTATTGTTTTAACAACTGGGAGCAGCTGATTAGCATCTCAAAAGTTCAAATAATACCTGAACTATGACCCACAATTCCCAGTTTAAAAAGGAGGCTTTTTTATGTAGAGCAGGACCAAAGAGCAGAGAAAGAAGGAGGCTGTTTAAACAGGCTCTTTCATTGACTAAAGGGATAGTATTCTTTCGCCGTTCTAACCATGGCAAGACAGAGATTTAAGGAGGAGGGGCTAAAGCAAAGTAGGTGGATTAGCAGTGCTTGCTCACTAGTGAATGTGTCATATTACTGTCGATTATCCTCTCTACTGCTGGATATTGAACTGTTAGCATGTTATAAAACTCATTAAACTGTCATACAGCAGTAGTCTTCAGTCAGAGGCCTCTTAAGATTCATTGGAATACTGACTGCAACTGGAGATATTATATATTTGATATTGTACTAATCCGTTGTTTTGAAGCAAAACTTTATTTTACAAAAACAAACGTAATATTTTGTATTTTCCCATTATAAAAAACGTCAGAAATAAAAATTCGTTATGTCTAATTTAAAAAAAGAAAAGTAGAGGTGTTTCGTCACGTGGGGGTTATTAATGACGTGTTACGCATTTCCAACCCCCGCTACGTAAGTCGGGTCATTGTTCAGCGTGAGTTCTGGTTGAAGTGTTAGCAAGGCGCTAATTAAAAACACACAGTGGTGCTCACTCCTGCGTGATAATAGTGCCACCGGACTTTCACAGGACATCTCGCAGTTTTCGTATTCTACGATGAGCAAGAGGAAAGCTCCACAGGAGTCCCTAAATGAGGGAATAACTGACTTTCTTGTCGGTACGTGATGTTACGTTTCAGCCAGCAGTTAGCTATCCTGAGAGTTGCAGTGTTTTTACTATTTAAACTGCCTTCATATTACTTTCAATGAGTAATGCGCTGATAAAATGGCTTTCATGGACATTTTTTTTGTTTGTTTTCAAGCATGGGAGTTTCTCTGCATTGCAGTTTTCTTTAGAGGCTGTAATTTAAATCCCTACTTCCGTTCAATGTGGTTCTAAAATTAAATGGGATGTGCTTCTGGTTACAGAACTGGCTAACTACGAGAAAAATGTCAACAGGGCAATACATAAGTACAATGCATACAGGTGAGTTCCTAAAAACCTTTGCTTTTATTTGCAGATACGAGTAGAATCCACATATTCAGTGGTTATTTTGGATAGACTTAATTTATCTGCTCAAAAGGTTTTATTTCTGCTTCATTTTTCACTCACTTCCGGTCAGATATTTAGAGTATACTCTGACAATGACGTTTTAAAATCCTTTTACAATAACAAAATCATACATTCATTGTATAATGTATGGCACATGAGATCAAGGTATTGTAAACTAGCTTGCTTGTTCATATATTACTAAAGCTTTAAAGTACTTTCTTTATAAATACTTCTTTTAGCCATTCGATAATGTTTTTATTCTGTAATGTGGATAGGAAAGCAGCATCCACCATTGCCAAGTATCCTAACAAGATTAAAAATGGAGAAGAGGCGAAGAAACTGGTATGTCCTAAATCCATGTTCTATGTTGTTTTTAATACTACTAATATTTAAAAAGTGAATAATGGAAGCAAAACTTTAGTGATGACAATGGACAAGGTAAATTATGAAGACGTTTCTTTATTACTATGTCTAAATGGATAAGCCCTTTATTTTTTACATTATATTCATATGTGAAACTATCTGTTTTATGTTGACCTTAATGTCTTACTATCAATCTGTCCACAGATGGAATATGTGTACTGCCTTTAGATTTAAACATTCTTATAGCATAAGTTATTTGTCAGAGTAGCAGTAAGTGTGTTTGTGCTGTTTTCCAAAAGCTTGTGTGAATAAATTTTTGAACATCCTGATATGTTTACTTTTACCTTTAACAGGATGGAGTTGGTGCTAAAATAGCAGAAAAGATTGATGAGTTCTTACAAACTGGAAAACTAAGAAAACTTGAAAAGGTGAGTCAAGATGTTAGGGAATACACAACTCCTTCCACTCTGTATTTTATTTTATTTTAACTTCATGGCAGAAGTGATAGGAAGTACATATGTCAACAACCTAAACAGAGTGAGTGTTCAGCTTTATATGTTACTTTGTTATGAAGTAACAGAACTCCACCAGTAGAGCCGGTTAAATGCTTAAGCTCCCTGCTCTTCCTGTAAAAAAGAAAAAAATGTCAATTTTACTACACAGACTGATTAATCTGACTTATTTTCATCTAGATCAGAAATGATGACACCAGCTCTTCCATAAATTTCCTCACCAGAGTCACCGGAATCGGGTATGTTGGTAATATTACCAAATGGGACCAACTCAGTTGTTGCTGCTTTTGATTTTTATTATGCATTCAATTATATTCCTTTGTTATAACAAAGTATATGTGTTTTGACCTTTAGACCTGCTGCTGCTAGGAAGTTTGTTGAAGAGGGGGTGAAGACATTGGATGGTTTGTACCGCAAATACCGTAGATCACATAACATTTACATATTCTCTTTAACAATTAAACTCACCAAAATAATGTTAGACCTAATTTACAGATTTCTTTGTGTTTAAGGTTTTGAATAACTTGCAGGGAACATTAAAGTGCTGTTTTTATATTTTATGTTTCTTTTAGATTTGAAAAAGGTAGAGCACAAGCTAAATCACCACCAAAAGATTGGACTCAAGTACGTTTGTCTGAAAATGCTTTAGGTTTATTATTTCTATTTTATTTCAGTTGTCTTCTGTTAGAGCATACAGTATTTATGTTTTATGGTGCATTTAGGTACTTTGAAGAATTTGAGAAAAGGATCCCAAGAGTTGAAATGGAAAAGATGGAGGTGATTTTGCTTTTGATAATTTCTGATGTCTTTTTAAAATTATTTTATTTACAGTTTTTTTTTAACTGTAATCTTTTGTTTTGTTTTTTATTAAGGTACTTATTCTGGGGGAATTAAAGAAAATTGATCCAGAATATATCGGAACAATCTGTGGAAGCTATAGGAGAGGTACTTTCATCAAACTGATATTCAGTCTTTAATTTTTAAGAGTGGCTCATCTTTTTTAAAATGATATTTCTAATTTCCAGGTGCAGCATCGAGTGGTGATATTGATATTTTACTGACTCACCCAAGTTACACTTCTCAAACAGAGAAGCAGGTAAAACCTAAACATATACTGTTGCTCGCTTAAAGTAAATAAAGTATGTTGGTAAGAAGAAGTGGATCGTTTTTTTAACTAATTGAACTTTCTCTGTTTCCAGCCAAAGCTTCTTCATGCTGTGGTCGATCATTTGGAGTCCGTTGGGTTTGTGACCGACACTCTGTCCAAAGGAGACACCAAGTTCATGGTGAGGCCTCTGGTGTTTGTTTTCCTAGGTGCAGTCAGCTGTAGCTATCTTAATGTGACTGGTAATGAAGTTTGTGTTGTAATTCCACCCATCCCCTTTAGCGGATGACTGTTCCCATAATGTACTTCCTCTGTTTGTTTAGGGAGTCTGCCAGCTGCAGGACACTGATGATGACGAAGAGGAAGAACATCTTCACAGACGCATTGATATTAGGTAAACTTTTTTTTTTTATACTCTTGGGATATTTATCTGATATATTTCTGGTCAGAAACTTATAAACATGAACATCAGATTGATTTTGGTCTTATAACAATGCATTCAGGGTGGATTAAAGTTAAAACTTATTCTGGGATTCCTACAATCTACACAAGATCTAAATTCTAACCTCAAGCTCAAATATGTACACCACAACCCTATTCAGTCAAATCTCCTTTAACAAGTTGCAGAGAAACCGCACATGATTTGTAGCATTGAGATTAATGATTTGGAGAGGCCATTCAGGAAGTCTTCAGAAACTAGTTTAGACTAGGGTCAGAAATTAATTTCAATTAATTAATTAGATTTTAACTTGTTACAAACTTTAACTCAAGTAGTCACCTTTTTTGTTTTGTTTACATAAAAGGTTCCAGCTAAACCCTTTGTATTCATGCGTTTCTGGCACACTCATACATCTGATGTACAAGTGGCATCCGCAAACACCAGTGATGGACGACAAAGCTGCTTCTCTTGACCCACTGGGGGTTTATTCCTGATCAGAAATTGATCTAATGAGATGCTGGAAAAGACTTTTGTTGTGTGTACATTATGCAAAAAGGAGTTGGCCTATCACCGAAGCTATTCAAGCCTAAAATAACATCTCAAGGCAAAACATGTTGCAGCAAGCAGAGACATCCCCAATGCTAATGTCCGTATCTATAGTCCACATTTCATGAAACACTTGAAAGCTGAATGGGTATAATAGCACTTTGCACCAATCTGATGGTTCAATAACCTAAACAACAGATTAGAAATGCCTCTTGGAGGGGAAAAAAGACTATGGTCAGAGGAGACTGAACTTCTTAGCAGCAACAACAGCCAAGGTGGTGGTAGCATCTGCTGAGGATCCATTCACTACCAGTAGTACTGGTGTATTGCACAAATTTCATGGATTAATTGAACCACTTCAACTCAAATCAACAGCTATCATGGGTGCCCAAAGTCGGTCCTTGAGGGCCGGCATCCTGTACGTTTTAGTTCTCTCCCTGGTGGTAGTAACAACCTTTTCAGCATGTCAGTGTTCTTCTTAGGCCTTCTAACGAGCCATCATTGGATCCAGGTGCGTTAAACCAGGGAGAAAACTAAAACATGCAGGATGCCGACCCTCGAGGACCGACTTTGGGCACCCCTAGATGGTTGAAACATAGATACAGTTGAATGTTCCAGCTATAAAATTATCCAAACCAAAAATCCAAACTGGTTTTGAAATGGATTAAGCCATGCTTAAGCTATTGAAAACATTTTAACTGTGTGTAAAAACCAGGTGTATGCCAGGAAACCAACATATATGAATGAACTCTAAAACTATTGATAAAAGGAATCGCCAAATATCCAGGAAGAGAAATACTATCAACTTACCAAAAATGTTACAGTTTCTGCAGCTTGTGAAGGGAGATTTAAACAAATATTGGTGCAGATATGAATGTGATTAAATCTGTATGTGTACAATAACACAAAGGGCCAGGGGAAATACTTATTTAGTCTTTAACATACTGGCTTTGTGTTTATGACATATTTTGAGAAACTATTTTGAGCTTCCATTTAGAACTGAAATCTGTAGTAATTTATTTTTTTTAATCCAATCATTCTTGATTTTTGCCAGGTTAATTCCCAAGGACCAGTACTACTGTGGAGTTCTGTATTTCACTGGAAGTGACATCTTTAATAAGAACATGAGGACACACGCTCTGGAGAAGGGCTTCACTCTGAACGAGTACACCATCAGGCCACTTGGTGTCACTGGTGAGTCTCTGTCAGCTGCAAGTAATTGAACGCTGTTTCACTTTGTAACTTCAGCCAAAAGTGATTTTGCTGATTGTATTGATTGCAGGAATGGCGGGAGAGCCTCTGTTGGTGGACAGTGAGAGAGACATCTTTGAATACATCCAGTACAGATACAGAGAGCCGAAGGATCGTAGCGAGTGAGGGAAATCGACAGCAGTCCTGCAAACATGGATTAAACAAAAGGCATCTAGTTTGTTTCTTCTTTTCCACTTACTCATGACACTGAAAAAAGAGTAAATGTGAAAAGAATTTTAATTATAAGAGTTGGATGTTTTCCCCAAATGATCTTCACATTCTGGACTTAATATTTATTTATAACACTTCACCTTCATGCCTCATGAAAGTGCTTCTGCTTTATTTTTAGGGTTTTAAATCATGTCAACTGTAGTTTGTTTACCTCATTTTTAGATTTTGTTTTTGGTAAACTAAAAGGGAGTTATAAATGTACATGAGCCATTTAAGGTGGATAGTCTGTTGCATTTTGTTTGTACATCCTGAATGTGTGTGGTTTTGATTTTTATTATTGTACTACATTAATATTTTAGTTTGAAGTTTAGACAGAATGAAAATGTTACAATAATGCGCCATTGGATTGATGAGTAGCAATATGGTAATCAAACCAGATGAGAGTAGTCTTCTCAGCATTTAAATTTGATTTTGTTGAATAGTAGGTTTAATTAACCTATTGTATGAGATGAGGAAAAGACAACATCCAGTGTTTTATCATGTCAGAATGTGTCCTTTTTTCAGGAAGGCAGCAAAACTGAAACTTGTAATAGTAGATTATGGTAACTTTCAGGTTTGTCTTGCAATATCTGCAAATATGTCAGAAGTTATTTAAGAAGAAAATGAAACGTGAAGCATTGCTGTCACTAAATTGAAATAAACTGGAAGAAACAGTTAAATTTTAACGTCTATCTGCCTGTTGCTTCTTCTTGAATTTTGTTCAGTAATATATCGGAGTCTGAACATTTTGGCATTTTGCACATCATCTTGGTAGTCTGTTGTCCATCTCCAGTCCTCGAGGGCAAGATTTACACTTGTTGCTGCACCAAATGGCTAAATTAACTCTGCAGCATCTTACCAAGTTCTTCAACAGCCTCTATTGACCCTATCATTTGAATATGAGCATGAAACCAAGGAAACATTTTACTAATACAGAACTGCACAAAACTGTTTTTTTAATGTCATTGGTCTACATGATATTATCTTTTGTCTGTGTCGACTATCGCATATGATCAGTTGGTTAGACATGAGGTGCCTGTCAGTCTGGATCTTCAAGTCCCAAATATTTTTACTTTTGGTATTCTGCACCACCCATTGGTGGTGGAGTGGTATTCTGCACCACTCCAGCTACTTGGCTTAAGTTTTAAAGGTTTTTTGTGCAGTTTGCCTGGCATCGTCATAAGAACCTGCTATTAGTTTTAATAGCGGGGTCTCTTAAGACCTAAATTTTGATTCCTGTCTGGCATCGTAGACCTCAGTCTCTGCTTTTTTTGCAAATCATGCATTTTCTTGTGCTGCCAACGTTACTCCCTCATTATTGCACTTATCCCCAGTTCCTTCTTAATACTGGTAGGGAATCTCTATATTTTTAATTTCCTCAATCTGGCTCTGATGCATGATAACAGCTTTCATATTGGGTTTCCAAAAACAACATTACATTTCCCTTTGAGATCAAAGTATTTTTGAATTAATTTTATAGCTCATCTTTGGGAGCCATTACGCTTTTATTCTGGTAAATTTGCTATTCCATTCTCATTGGTGAATCTAATGCCTACAAGTCTTGACTTCTGTCTTTTTTAGTAAATTATATGGATGTACAAAAGCTAATTATTTTTCCAAGGAGTTAACAGTTTGAGGTACTTCTACACTAAGCACACTGCCAAAATATAAAATCTTGAGAATAAAAGGAAAATAAAATATGAAAAAATATTTTCACACTTAATTCCTTGTCCCACTGTGAACATTATAGTTGAGTGAATCACTCAAGATACATTCCTCAAGCACTTGTTCTTTATGCTGTTTATGTAATAAATAAATGCATATAGAAGTGTTGAATTTATCTACCCATCTATCTTTTTGTTCACTAATCATCCATGCATCCAGCTAATAACCCTTCCATTTATTGATCTGTCCATTAATCCAACCTTTCATCCATCAGTTTGGTAATCTAATTTATCCATCAATGTTAGTCTCATCGCACATTAATCTGTTCATCCATTCATAAATGTATCCATGTATCAATTTATTATCTACCCATTTGTCTATCCAATATATCTGTCCATCCTTCTTTAAAGTTTATATTTTCAAGAAGGTATTATATTTAAAGACTAACATATGGAAACTTCAGTTTGGAAAAGTATAATTTTGACTTGGAAATTAATTACAGGAAACCTCTGTAAAAATTATATTGAACCTATTGACTAATACTTTATAGAATATTTTTACAGACTTGGCTTTCTAAGGTCATGGTTTCTTAGAAGTTATGTTCAAATTCTAATTCATACCATTATAATATCTAGATTTTTATAGTTTTGAATTTAGGAAAAAAATCGTTTCAACTACACAACGTATATATTTTTATTTACCGAAACTGTAAATTAAAAAAATCCCACGATGGAAAATATATTTCTTTACTGCATTAGAAAACAATTCACTGTTTAGCAATTAGCCCGCTAGCGTTAACCCCACTATACACAAGCGTTGCCCTGACAAAGGCTGTTTCGCGGTGCATGATGGGTTGAAATAAAATGCTACCAGAAATACCACAAGGATACGCACCAGTTGACCAATGAGAGCGCTTTGTGCGTTAACGGCAGCCAATTGGAGGAAGTCAAGGCAGCCGTATCCTACCGCCACACACCCACATCACTTTTGTGTCAACCACTTCGCGGGAGTTATCGCTCCAAGAGCAGTTATCCCATTTAAACTACTCATCGCTTGATACGCTTCCGTTGAAGGTAGGGTGGTAATTTGTGCATTCACGGAGCTGTATTTGAGTTGTTCAGTTTATTATGTGTGCAATATATTTTTACTGGCAAACGCGTTTTTTAAATTGTTTTTTTTTTCCATTGTATTGAATTACTGTTGGTGTTCTTGGTTTCAGCTAATCAGCAGCATCGTTACAAGGAAAAAACATCTTCCCATGATACATTACTTACTATAAAATATATTTTAAAACATTTTATCTTTTCCTGCACATTTAAAAACAACTGGGGAGAGTTTTCTTAGTGGCTAATGCATTTTAAGGAGTTGCCGGAGTTATGGTTTTAGCATGATCCTCTAATCAGAGTATAGGTGTAAAAATGTAGACGGTAATTTTAAATGTCTTGAGTATCCATAGAAACTACGCAGAGCGCACGTTCATCTCGCAGCCTTTTGATGGAAGTTATGTAACACTTGTAGAAATGGCTCGATCAAACATTATGTATCCGTTATTATGTAATAATGTCGTCGCTGAAGAGACATTTTCTTTTTTCTCTCTATGATCTTGACGTGTCCACTGCTTTATTTCCCCCGATGCCGTTGTTGATCAGTGTTGGTACCTTCAGGCAGCCTCTACAGTCACATTATGTATGAGTGTGTGTCAATGCCCTCATCAGGATGATAAATTATCCGCTGTGTTTTGGTTACCCAGAGCAACGCCATGTCTGACAGAAAGCCAGTGATCAAGAATGCCGACATGTCGGAGGACATGCAGCAGGACGCCGTTGAGTGTGCCACACAGGCCCTGGAGAAGTACAACATTGAGAAAGACATTGCTGCATACATTAAAAAGGTATATATATATAAAGGCTCTCTCCATCATGAAGCATCCAACATCTAAACAGACAAATCCACATGAAACCGTCTTTAACTTACTAAATATACCAATCTATCTGAATAGGTTTTTGAAGATTTTGTCATGTTATTGGCATTGTGACCAGGGCTGGATTTAGGATTTAGGAGGGTGTAGGCCCCATGGGTTGGATCCAGTTTTAGTGCCCAACCCATGCAAGGTATTTTTTTCAGAAATATCCAGTCACAGTAGATTGCTAGATACATACACATCATCCTCAAAGTTTCTAGGCCTAGTCCGGATGAAAATATAGTGTCTCCAAAACAATTTTTTATTCAAACTGTCCTTTAAAAACAGGGCATCATTTGAGCAAATCTCTCAATTGCCCCAAAAATCAACCAAAATGTTAGTGACTATGCCAAACATGTGTATCTAGATCTTGCTGTTGTTACATTTAATTTACTTGGGGTTGAAGGTTTGTTCCCAAATAGTTGTGTATTGCATACCTACATTAAAATCACCATAATTCATATAAGAAAGTATACCATGTTTGGAAAACATCAGATTTTTTTGTTTGTTTGGTACATGTGGCCACTAAGAATGATGGGATGACAGACCACAACCTAAAGTTGGAAAAGAATTGCAGGAGTTTTTATACAAATATGTTATGCATAATTGCAAATTTACATTTTATTCTTGATCCTCATTTTTAAAAATAAACCCCTAGTCTCTTGGTAAAATTATTTATTGACCAAAAACCAACTGATATCTCAGGGTGTGTTTTTTTAGGCCCTGCTAAATTTATTTAAGCAAGCATATTTATGTCAATAATAAATGTCAGAACTTAACAAAGCTCGTCCTTTCCATCTTAAGTGTATAGATAATACCCATAGAGGACTGGGGAGGTGGCATCCCTCCACTGTTGTTTTGGGGTGTACATATTTGCAGATTCAAAGACTGTAATTTAATTCTAAGCTATTAATAATGTTAAATAATTTAGTGCCAAAGCTCCATCCATGTATAGGAGCAAGAGCATAATACAGGAAACTGAAAGCATGTTGCCAATAATTTCCTCCGCTCACAATTTAATAAATAAAGTGATGTAGCTTTACATAACACTGCTGACCCATTAATTCGAGAACAACTTCTGGATTGTTTGCTAAATAAAAAACAATTCCCTGCATATTTGATCATTCTGAATATCTCTTTTGTTCCTTACAGGAGTTTGACAAGAAATACAACCCGACATGGCACTGCATTGTTGGGAGGAACTTTGGGAGCTATGTTACTCATGAGACCAAGCATTTCATTTACTTCTACCTGGGTCAGGTAGCCATTTTGCTGTTCAAGTCCGGTTAAGGGAAGGCTGCATTTCCCCAAACCTCCGTTGACCATTCAGTACTGACGGACTTCGAAAGGCACTTATCATTCCTTGGCGAGGGGCCGCTGCCTTTTTTTGTGCTGCATTCTACTTTGTTGTTTTTGACTATATAAACCGTGGCCATGTTAAAGAGATAAAACACTTGTATTTATTTTTGTCTTGTTACATTAGACATGTCGGTTTTTTAATTAAAGTGTAAATGTGAAACAGTCTGTGTCGAATGTGTGCTCTGGTCATTTCATTATGCTGGATCAACCATTTTCTGTACCAACTTAAACCTTGAAGGGCAGCATGGGGCTGGTTCCTATCTGTAAGAGGCAGAGTGCAATCAATCAAGTTTCATTATATAGCACATTTCAACAAGGTAGTTCAAAGAGCTTTACATTATGAAAACATCAAGCACATACAGTCACCAGTAACAGACATTACATTTTATCAAAAGCCATCATCAAATCATCAATACATGTCTGAATGTTTTGTTCACTGTTCATTATGTTTCAAAAGCAACTAAACATGTGGGTTTAGTCTTGATTTTAAGGAACTCAGTGTTACAGCTGTTAATTTTCTGGAGTTTGTACCAGATTTTTGGTGCGTAGGAGCTGAATGCTGCTTCTCCTTGTTTGGTTCTGGTTCTGGGTTGCAGAACAGAACTAGAAGGCCTGTGAGTCTGGAAGGTTGATACAACAACTTTAAAGCAGATCTTTAATATAATTTGATGCTAAGCCGTTCAGTGATTTATACTAACAGTATTTTAAAATCTATTCTCTGAGCTACAGGGAACCAGTGTAGGGACTTTAGAACTGGGTTTATGTGCTCTATCTTCCTGGTTTTAGTCAGAGCGCGAGCAGCAGCGTTCTGGATTAGCTGCAGTTGTCTGACTTGTTAGGCAGACCTCTGAAGACACTGTTGCAGAAATCAATGCGACTAAAGATAAAAGCACAAATTAGTTTCTCTAGATCTCGCTGAGACATTAGTCCTCTAATCCTGGAAATGTTCTTCAAGTGATAGAAGGCCGACTTTGTAACTGTCTTTATGTTGCTCTGAATGATCAGTCGGATGATTAATCAATTACAAGTGTATGTAGTTCACTAAAAATGTGACTGTTCAGGACATATAACCCACAAAAATGAACTGGAATCAGTTGTTAAGCCTGTTAGCAAAGATTCTTTGTATCCTACATATTTTCTATCACAAGTGCTCAGTCTCTGTTCCAACAGTCACTAACTTTATACACTCACTCAATAAATTAAAATATTGAAAAGATCATTTATTTCATTAGCTCCAGCATTTAATATATTAAAAACTGATTTTGATATTTTCAAAATTATGAACAGCTATAGAAAACATGACATCTACAATTAGAATATATCAAACCAATTGAACCATGTTTTTTTAAAACAGAAAAGTGGGATTAATGTAAAATGTATTCCATACCTGCTTACAGGTTATTTTCAAAAGATACTTTTAATCTGACATACCAGACTAAAGCATATAATTTATTTAATATTACTATATTTAAGATTTGTCACTAGGAGTTTGGATTGGCAGCATTGCAACTCTTGGGTGCTGACAAAACCTTTAAAAGTAGTTGAGAGCTTCATCCTCATTTATAAACTGTTCCTCGGTTCCAGGAAGGTGAAAATAAAAACAGCTTTCAAAAATCCACCCATGAAAACCTAAGATCATTAGCCACCTTTGACGACATTCTTAAATTTCTCAACAAGCCCTAGAAAAACACTTGAGAACATCAAACTCAGAATTTTTTTAATTTTTCTAGAATATTTCAGGAATTAATCTCTCCGGAACATTCTATCAAACATATTGATCACATTATCTATCACAACATTAATTATCGATTCATTGCCCAGCCTTAGTTGAAGGTTTCAGGATTAAATTCACGAAACCTTCAGTCTACAAATACGTTTCCATCCAGAAAATGAGCAGAAGCCGTTAAAACTCCATGATACAAATGGAAGTGGAGGTAAAATAACGAGTCAGTCAATAGACGGTGGTAAGTTTTTATTACATATTTAGAAAACCAGCTTGTGTGGGAAAACGCCATTAGTCAGAGCGAAGGTGGAGCGCAGGTATCCTTTCAGCTGAGGCTCCTTCTTGATGAGGGGCAGCAGCTGAGCATCAACCGCCTTCTGGTCCTCCTTCCTCTGCTCCGTCAGCTGGTACTTCTGCAGATTACACAACAGGTTAACGAGGTCGCTAGGAAAACTACGGTGCTACGGAAGCACTTAGAGACCAATTTACCTCCTTTTCCGTATCGAAGATCTCTCCCTCCTGGTGACGGGGCCTCCTCAGCCTCTTCTTCTTGAAGTAAGTGTCGTTGAGGGTTTTGGAGATCTTCATACCAGAGATGTCGATCTTGGTGGTGGTGGCGATAACGAATTTCTGGTGAGCCCTTCGCAGGGGGACTCTGTTCAAGGCAAGAGGGCCTGAAAAAAAGACAAAAACAACAAAAATAAAATACAAACTAATAAATGCAGTTTCAATTTACAATTATAGGATATATTTGATCACTGTTATTAATGTCTTGTACTCTACAGCAGGAGCAAAGTAAGTTAAAATATAACTAAATCTGATGTTTTGAAATGTCTCACCCACCCTATACATGAAAGACAAGTCAATTTAATTCAACTACACCTTCCTGAGTCATTGAGTAATTAGGAATAATAAATATTAATTACACTGAAACAAACACAAATTATGTTTTTATTGTTTCAATAAAAACACATTTTAAATGCTTAATTTTATTAAACAATCAAATTAAGCATTTAATTTTACTTTGCTACTCAAATTAAATGCTTAAATAGAAAGTCCAAAAAAATCTCAAATGTTTTTGCAAAGTTTTCTGGCATTTATAAAATTGAAATAATTTTGGTGATTTTAACTGACATAAAACAAGTTTAGTCTCAACTTCAGACAGTGAGAAAATAAATTTTTTTAGGTGCATAAAAATATCTGGTTTCAACTGTAAATAAAATTTTTCAAATTTAGGCTTTTAATCAAACGTTTGATTGCAATTTATTACATAACTGCAGTTTGAATATACAGAAATCAAGCACTTTCCAGACCTTGCAGACATCTAAATGAAATTCAAGGATTTCAAACACTCATACAAGCCCTGGTAAATAAAAACACAAAACAAACAAGATTTTCCAGCTGCATAATAACTGCTTATGCAATCTGCAGCCTTACCGGTGACAAGCAGGAGACCACTTGAGAGCTGCTTCAGGAACACCACGCGCTGAAAAACAATCATTTCAGTATTAATCTTAAGCGCTGAAGGCATTCTGCTTCAGAACAACGCACCGCGCGCTACAAATATTTCTCCCAGGACATCCAATCTGTTTATCTGAAGCGGTGCAGGCAGAAAACTACCATGACAAGTGTGTGTGGGTACGCTCGCTGCCATAACTTAGCCATACAGCAGGTGAGTGGGAGAGAATCCTCTGTTGCACTGAGGGTGTGAGATTAGAGTTCGATCAAATGTGCAACTAAACCCCCAAACTGTTCTAGAGTAAAAACATTTGATGCACTCAGGATGCGTTTCTGTTTTTAGTGCTCTCACCGTTTACTGATCTGTGCAAAACATAACACACAAAATGCTTGTGCAACATCAATAGCAAAGCTAATATTTCCGTGAAAACTAGTAAATTTCTAATAACGCTTTATAAGTCTGGGCAATAAATTGATTAATCAAATTTTTGTTTTTTTTTAAGAGTTAATTTTTGGTTTCCATAGTTCAGACTGATGTCAGCAAGGCCGCCATGTTTGACAAATTATTTGGACTTTGAATTCAGGTCAACTCTTACACAAAATATAAGGGTCAGACGAAGATTTTTTTTATCTTTAAAGCAAGAATGAATCAATTTTACAAGAATAGGATAGTAGTAATCTAAAAATAAAATAATATGACAATAAAGTCAAAATAATACGAGAATGAAGTAGTAATTTTATGGAAGCACCAATATGAAAAACAAACAACAAAAATTATCCAAACCTTTTCTCATTAAAATGATTTTCTTGTAACTAAGACATTCTTAAGGTACAATTTCTTCTTTGGTTTTGTAATATTAAGACTATATTCTTGAATTTAAACAATTCTTGTAGTAAACTATTATACTATGTGTGTATTTTCTGTCATTTGTATTTTCTTTTTGGAAAGAAAAAAAGACATTTTAAAACTGATTCAAATTGGAAATCAGATTTGGTCTGAAAAAATAAGATTTTATTTTTAATCCACATCACTCAGCCCTATTTATGGAAATTTTCATTCAATTACACCATAGAAAATTACAATTTTCCCACTAACAGTGAAAAGTTAGTTCTCCAATGCAAGCATGAAAAAACATAAAAACCAAAAATAATGATTAAGGGTTTTTTTTAGAAGTTGCACTTAAAATGCTAAAAAAATCTAATCTTTAAAATAATCTTTTACACCTATGAAACAAAATAGTCTCTTTGTGTGGATCTTAAAGGACTGACCAAGAAATTTCTGACTTTTTGTTATTATCCTTTTGATAATGACCAATATTTGACCCTTGTAAGTCAATTTCTCCAGTCTTTTATTGTGTTGGTCATTTCTTTACAACAAATATCCATTTCCTGATCTATAATCATTCAAACAAGCGATTACCTTTCCGCGATGGCGCCCGGTGAGCAGGATGAGGACGGTTCCAGGTGTGATGGAGGCGCGCAGCTTCCTCTTGTGCTGGCTGAAGGGTTTCTTCCCATGGCTCCTCAGTTTACGGGGAACATCCTCTGTGGGGTAGTAGCGGGGCTGCAGGAGGTAAAGATATTGATTTTATAGACTAGAATAACAGCAAACATCTTCATACTGAAATAGAAACTTGGTGTTTACAAACTTGAAAAATGCAAAAACGGTTAAACACAGTAGGTTTAGAAGTTGTAACAAAAAAAATTAGATGGCAAAAGTTCTTCAGTGCTTCCAATGGAATTACCTTTGAACAGTAAAAGCAGCTCTGTCCCTCCCCTACCTGTTGCTGTGCAGTGTCTCACAGAGGTCTCCTAACATTTCCCTCACAAGAGAGGCCAATTTTGTTGTTCAAAAATATTACCAAACCCACAGTAAATATTGAAACTAAAGTAGTACTTCTGGGACTTTTACTCTTCTTATGTGGGACAGAGTTTTAAGCTACTAGCACATTGTCTTAATTTAAGCCAAATAAATGTTTCAACTCACTAACCAGCCAGTGTTCCTCTAATTAAGAGGTTCCCAAACTTTAAAATAATCTGAACCTTAAAAAAATGTCACATTCTGTTAAAAAGCATCACAACAGCAAATCAAGCCCCATCAACAGCTGACTTATTTTCCAATATGTTGCTTTTATTTATTTAAGTACAGCTTTTATCACCTTTTTCACAATGTATACAATGCATATGCTTTCTTATTGCTATTTTTGGCATATAGGTTATTTTATCAGGAGGAACTCAAGACCAGACACATAGTTATTTGGGGACTACTGCTCCAATGCAAACAGTTACAACACAGTAAAATATTCTGGTTGTAAGAATTTAATACTCTGAACTAAATCTGTTCATCCTAGAGATTCCTTTTTAAGATTATTAAAGAGAAATCAAAAGGAAACACCGGTGCTCTGTCTTGAATTAGATTCTATTTACGTCTGAAAGTATTTGTGTAAATGTTACATTTTTGTCCAGCAGCTTATAAACTCTAAAACATTTCACCCATCACTCACCATTTTGCGCAGCTTTACAACACGGGTGCCTCCATTCTTGTCTCCTCCGACAGTTTTCACAACTGTGGCCTTGGGTTTTTCTTTGATCTTTTTCTCAATCTAAAACAAAAGTAAGTTGGGATTAAACGGCGATGTCTCATCATGTGCTTTCAGATTGTTTTTATATCGACTCATGCCGTTGTGGACCGGTCCCCACCTTGGTCTCAGTGGTCTTGGTCTTCCTCTTGTACATTGCCCGGCGGGCGTACATAGCAGAACGGGAGTAGCGGCCGATGCCCCGGGCCAGAACCGGGTTCCGGCTCCCGTGCTTCTTCTTGGCAGACTTCTTCTTGTCTCCCTCTGCCATCTGATACAAATATAAGACAGGGAAGTGTTATTTCAAATCAACTATTTAGCAGGTACATTTAAACAGCTGACCAAATCTTATGCATTAAATTCTGTTTACAGATGATGAACAATACCTGCTTGAATTAGCAACAGATGAATTAGTATTAGTGTTTAAGCCATAACGTCAGCAACAAAACTAGCTTAGAGCTTTCAAACCTCAGTTCAACGAGAGCTAAATAACACCAACAATTAAAACGTAAACCTGAAATCTAGCTGCATCTGAACCAGTAACCCGATGAGCAGCACAAACAAAAAAAATATATTTATAGTATTTTCATGGACGCTTGCAACACTAATGCAAACCAGCGGCATGACATGTAGCATGGCTACACGTTAGCAGCACAGTAGCAGAGCCACCTTGTTAGCTGCTTATTTACATTTATAATTTAAGGCTACTGATTAAAGCAAACCAACAGAATATCTTGTTATTAAATTGTTACGAAATCTATCGGAGAATGGCCGGAGACGCATTTCAAAGCAAGCGGCTCGGCTAGCTTTGTAGACTTCATTCAGGCTAGCCGCCGGCCTAGAAGCGTCGTTGAACTAAAACGTTCCTAAATACAGCGACATGATGGACAAATCGAGGAAATAATGGTGCAGACGGTATCATCTAAGTATACTGTTACAGCGGATGACATTACGGGGTTGTAGTTTTATTCTGTAACACAGATGAAAACAGATCTTTATTCCCACAGTTACACAAAGGCAAGGTTGTCTTACCTTAGCTATGAAAAAAAGACCGACATCCGGGGATGTTACGTTTATAAGGACGCTGTCTCATTACGTTGACGTCGCTGCGACGTGCTTCGTTGATGTGATGGTCTTTGTAGTCCAAATAGGGAATTGTTTACGGTTGTTGTTTTATGTGTTAATTTTTAACTGTTGCCTTTATTTCTCTTATAGCTACTTTTTCTAAAGCATTAACTGCATAATTTACAGATATACTTAAATATTTCTTGTTTTTCTTTTCTTTTAACTTGTAATAAAACAGATTTTCATTTCTAACCGTTCTTTATATTTGTAAACATCACATTCACAAAAGGTTAGCTGAAGATAGGCACCAGCAGATGGATGGATGAGTGGATGGATGGATGGATGGATGGATGGACATTCCCAAAGTACCTCCGTTTTCTAATTGAGGTGCAAGTAAACCTTTAAAACACAAAATATTGTAAATCATTTTATTATTTTTATTTACTTTGTTTTGAGAACATGAAGCAAATTTATATGACATTTTATTCAATAATTAAATATTACTTAATATGCTACAAGAAACATTTGTGCTTAGTGCACCCAAATGGCTAGCACGTCAACATTTTTGGCAAAATTAATCTTATGGTTTTCTTTATCAATTCATTAATCAATAAAGCTAAATTTAAATTTCAAATGCACATTTTTTTAAAAAGAAAACCCAGTTTAATTGGTAGATTTCAAACAATATTTGCTTTCAACTAATTGAAAAGCAAGAACGACCATACAGGGTTGTTTCCAACTTAAAATTATGGAAATCTTAAATTGTTTTTACTTACCTTACTTGTCACGTTTTGCACAATTGCTTCAAGAGTATTGTAAGTTTGTAATTTTCTTCTCATTGTTATTTTTTTCTATGCTTCTCCTGGCAAATTTTCTGCAGTTATATATGCACTTATATGTGCTGTTGTTATAGACTGATGCAAAGATTATGGGGGAAAAAATCTGGTCAACATTTTAGCTTGTGTGTTTATCAGTGCACAAAATAGAGCAAAAGAAGAGTTCTGGTTCAGTTTTAGGCCAGTAATGTTTTTCAGGGTGCAATAAACCCATTTAGAAATTTACTAACGCAGAACATGTCCAAGATATATAATCTGAAGATTTATGCTTTAATATCGGAGGAAGAGAAACTCCTGTTCGTTTATAAATTGTGGAGTACATAGCAAACCAACACTTTGTTTTTTTTTCTTGTTGTCACCCTTATCTTTTTGTCTTTCATTTGGTTTTGTTGTTCTGTTTGTATTTTCTTCTAATTCATGTAAAGCACTTTGAGCTGCCATGTTGCTGAAAATGTGCTGTATAAATAAAATTATCTTTACCTGAAGTTGCCTCATTGCTGTTAAACCAGTCACAGGGGAATTCAAACAATTTACATTAAGAAATAAAACTGTATCCCTTTCTCTATCAATATTTTAAATGCACATTTACAACAAACGAGAAAAAAAACAAGTGATAATAAAATGTACAAAACAGCTAAACTTTTTTGAACAATTTTATTTGGAATTCTTTGACAGAGAAGTACAAAAATTTAGTCACCTCAGCTGATAAAACACTAAATCCGCAAATGGAAGTTATGGAGGGCATTTAAAGGCAAACACTTTATTGCAATACCGAGCTGCACATGTTAGCATGACTAAGAATCAAATCCATGTTTAGGCACAAATGGGCTCCTAAACCTCTAGAAGCAGTTTACAGTAATTTGTTTACTTTCACAGATCTCTTAAGGCAAACTCAAACATATGCTGCAAAAATCAATTGGCAGAGAATGAGAAAAAAGTTAAATTAGCGGTTGTTCTTTGTCATTAAAGATGCCTTTGACTGTGCACCAACTAGATTTGATCTCATGCAAGTGAAGAGTGTTTCTGTTAGGCATTTATTTCACAGGAATCCTGTAGAACCTTCTTCGTCTGTTAGCACTTTTCCAGGATGATGGCGATGCCCTGACCACCACCGATACAAGCAGAGCCGACGGCGTACTTTCCTCCTCTTCGCCTGTTTGAAACAAAGCTTGTTATGAGAAACAATCTTTTTTTTTTTTAAGGCTATAGTTAATGACTTGTCTACCTGAGCTCGTGCACCAGGTGAGCAGTGATGCGCGCTCCAGAGGCACCGAGAGGATGACCGATGGCGATAGCCCCGCCGTTGACATTCGATTTTTCTGGGTCAAGCCCAAGAGCCTTGGCAACGGAAAGATACTGAGGAGCAAAAGCTTCATTCACCTAAACGGAGGAAGAGAAACAAACAAGAAGTTCATCAAAAGGCAAAATTTCTCTTTAAACATCTTCATGTAGAACCGGCCACATTTATTCATACTCTTAGTAAACGTGCAAAAAAACAAAATAAATACCGTACATAAATCATTCATTGCAGTGGCATTATTTCATGCTAAATAAATTGGAAAAAATAATAATAATAACTAACTAGTTACTACCCTTTTGGATACATCATCCAGAAACTTTGAATAATTGAGAAACATCCAATAATTTGATTTTACAGCATTCATCTAAAACCACGTGACACTGATGAATAAAACAATTGGGTCATTTTCAGATGTTGCGTTAGTCATATTTTTACATCGTAAGTAATCACTGTGTGTAAAAAGTTAAAGGATAAAGTCAAAATGGCGTCTTTATTCTTTGTGACAAACCTCAACAAGATCCATGTCCTTGACAGACAGGCCGGCCTTTTTAAGAGCTTCTGTGATGGCCGGGACTGGGCCTAACGTGAAAACACAAAATTTAGTTTTAAAAAATGGAATTAATTTACCAATTATTTTTATTAATGTAAACTGATTTAAATCATATCCCTGCTATCCCTCACCAATCCCCATGATGCTCGGGTCACAACCGGACACGTGATAGGACACGATTCTGGCCAGAGGAGTGAGTTTATGTTCCTTCAGGGCTTCCTCACTGGAGATCACCAGAGCAGCAGCTCCGTCAGAGACTCCCTGCAGACCAACAAGAGACTCGGCTTAGACATGATCTGCTTCATTGAACGGGTTAGGATAAGTCTCTGGGCGATACAAGACATGTTTGGTACTTTTTTATTTTGCACAAAATCATTCTTAAATACCAAGATCTTAGACTGCACAGAATGAGATGTTTTAGAGACTCTTAAAATTTGAATAAGCTGCTGCTGGCCACACCCCCAACTCAACATTTACATTCACACTTGAAAATGGCTGTGGATATACAATTATACAACCATGCATCTTTGAAAAGGATTAGTAGAGCCTCCTGCACAACCAACAATAATAATGCAGCAAATGGTTTCTGGTTGATAAGTCAACAACAAAACACTTGCTTTTTTCCAGCAGCCATTGTACAGTCAATACAGTGGTAAAACCAGCTGACCAAACGTCTTGGGGCTCAGTTTGGGTTGCTGGGTGACGGGATGCGCTTCACTGGGGTTGCTAGGTAACAGCGAAGTATCCGGTGAATGTCAGGAGGTTTTTGAAACTGGTAATTTTCCAGACACCAAAAAATATTTAACTTATTGCCAAAAACGGCTGGGTGTTTCTTACTACTTTGTTTTTAGAAGCAGTTGAAACCCAAATAAAAATCTAAAAACATGCTAAATGTGAATTTTGCAAAATAGGTCCCCTTTAAAACAGACGTTTGTTGTTGTGGGTCTGACAGTTACATAAGATAACACACGTTTATGTGATGATGTTGCTGGATTATGGTGGTTTGTATATTTTACTGAGTATTTTTTATCTCAATCCTTAACTGCTCTGAAATTTTCTCTTCTTATCTATCCAGTCCCTTTCTGAATAAAGTCAAAATAAAGTAAAGCCTCAATGGCTGAAGGTGTTAGACAAGTCAAGAACAAAGCTTAACAAGACTTTTATTTAAATAAAAACACAAAACCAAGTAGATCTTCTCAGTTTATATGTTAAATAAAATAGAGTGTCTCACTGAAGCGTTGGCGGCGGTGACGGTTCCTCCCTTCTTGAAGACAGTAGGCAGCTTGGCCATCTGCTCCAGCGTGGTCTGAGGTCGAGGGTGTTCATCATGAGTCATGGGCGCTTTGCCCTTCTTCGCCTTCACCTCAACCGGAGCAATTTCAGCTGTGAAGTGACCCCCCTCATGAGCTATAAGAGGAGAATTTACAGGTTAAATATTTAAAATACGCCCAACGTAAGACGTCTCTATAACTGGAAAAATACAGAAAAGTAAATATAGCTCTAAGAAGAGCTATATTTAAGGATGACATCTGCCTGCTTACCTGCCTTCCACCTCTGTTGTGTCTGGTACGCGTAGTTGTCACAGTCCTCTCGTGTTATCTGGTATTTCTCTGCCAGGTTTTCTGCAGTGATGCCCATCGGGGTCTTGATGTGGAGGTCAGTGAGACCTGCCCACAGAGTGTCCTCCAGCTGTCAGCAGGGGAGCACAGACCAGTGAACGGATTGTTTCTGCACATCAAAACAGCTGCTGGTGCTTTATCAAGTTTATCTGGAAAGCTTTGAAAAAGATCTCAAAACAAACCAACATTTTATAGTAGAGTCATAAGGCTGCACTAGATATTTGAGAACTATTCCAATTTTTAAATTAAATTATCCAATGGAGAAAAAAACCAAAAGTTAGGAAATGGATTAAAAAAGCTAAATCACCAGAGGGGCAATTATTGGAACGGCCCCTATAAATAAATAGAAATCAAGCTTTTTTATTGTAGTCTATATTTAGCTTCTATCATAAAGATTATAGGAACTTCTAACTAGTAATGGGAGACTTTCTGAAAAATCATCACATAAAGTTAAGGCTGATTTCTGCAGAAAACACAAACTCTTACCAATTATTTTTGGTTTAGCTTCTAGTGCAATAGGACAAAACTAAACTTACAAGGTTTGTAACGTACATATGAAAAAAACAATAACCTTAAGATCAAACCCAAACTTTGTTCCGAAGCGGATGTTACGGACGGCGTAAGGGGCTTGGCTCATACTCTCCGAACCACCGCACAGCACCACCTCCGACTCCCTGAGACAAATCTCCTGCAAACACACAAAATTATAGAAAAGATTTTATTATGAAGCTACAAACAGAAGTCCAAGAAACTTTGGGTTAAAAGTGTGGAAAATTTTGAAATTCTAAGAGTGAAGGATGTTTCTAGAGATAAACCCTCTGCCTTTTAAACAAACACACATCATTTGAGGAAATGCATTAATTCGCTCAAAATTAAAATTTCTGGTTATTTAGTCCCATTCATAAATGTGCAGGTTCTGTAAACTTTTCACATGGTAAAATTCAAACACTTTTCAGAAATTTTTAAGGTATGTTTTCAAACTTTTTTAGCACTGCACTTTAGAGATAAAACCAATACAAATTAACTAAAAAAATACAGTCTTAAATCACTATTAAATAATATTCATTTTACTGTTATCAATAACGTGTTGTGCTGGTATTTTACACTAAAATGTAACAACATTTTATGTTTTCCAATGTCAGTCATACACACTCTACACCTGACTGGTCTGAGAACAAAACACTAATCTAACAACAACCAAAAAAAAAAGTTAATAATGTTTAACGGAAAACATATAAGTTATTATTTCAGTTATATTGATCAGTAACTCAGTGAGTCATTAGGAATAATAAATATTAATTACTATGAAAAAATCCAAACAAATCTTAAATTAAATTAAAATGAAATGCTTACATACAAATAAACATACAAATAAAGTTACAAAAAATATCTACACAATGTTATTGCTAAGCCTTCTAGCAAATAGAAATAATTTTGGTAAAAATAACAAATGTGAAACAAGAGAATTTTATTCTGATTTAACTTCCAACAGCGAGAAAATATGTGTCTGTTTCTTCTTATTATCATTAAATTTCGCTTTCCAAATTTAGGCTTTTATTCAAACGTTAGATTGAAGTTTATTACCAAACTGTGCAGTTTGACTGTCAAACACTTTTAAGGATTTATACAGAAATCAAACATCTAAACAAAATTCCAGAACTGTGAATATAATTTAGAAAATAAGTGACGTAAAGGAGACAAACAGCTGAGTGGTTTAGTGTTAGAAGGAGAGTAAGCAGGTCGATGTTTTGTTGTGGTGTCTTGCTTACATGAGCACCATTGATGATGGACTGGAAACCAGAGCCACACAGTCTGTTCACAGTGAGCGCAGGAGCTGGGATGGGAACGCCACACCTCAGACCGACATGACGAGCGATATACGGAGCATCGGCCGAACTCTGAGGAAACACATAACGTTACGTTATGAGCACACAAAACCCTCATGAGTGGCAGCCGACGTACCTGCATGACATTTCCCATGATGATGCTGTTTATGAGTTCTGGAGCGACGGCGCCGGCGGCGAGGGCCGCTTTGGCGGCGTGCTCCGCCAGATCTGTGGCGCTGTGATCCTTCAGTACTCCACCATACGTACCGAATGGAGTGCGCTTGGCTGCTACGATGAAAACACCTAGAAAATAACAGAAGAAGAACCTTAGTCCAGATATCAACACAAAAACAATGCTTGATTGTTAACATCACGTTGATGACTGGCGCTTTATTTATCTACTTAAATATTGGTTTTGTTTAACAAGACAAAATAACTCCCTGATATTCTGGTTTTATTGGAATGTGTTTTGGAATTATGTTTAACATAAATATCAGCTCAAAATTATCTTAACATAAACCAATTTACAATCTAAAATTAAAAAACAGATATAATTCTGGTATAACTTATAAAGTTCCCCATCCACCATGCATTTTCCTCATTTAGTCTTACATTATGCAACTATGTAATCATGACTTTAAATTATGTTATATTCATTTCTGAATAACAGCAAAATTCACATATAATGAAGACAAGTATTTTTCCGTTTCTAACTCATGAATCAATGTGTGACCTGTGATACGTGGCATCAAACACATGATGCCTTGACCTGGACTGGGCATTCTGTTTCCTTTGATAAACATTAAAATGACGAGCGACTCTCATCTGTGACGTTTGTTTGCTGTATCGTAATGTAGAACATTCTGTCTAAAAATAGCCTCGAAGCCCAAAGCAAGACCAAGTCCATTATTTATTTAGCCATTCAACATAGTTCAATATGTTTTATTAAAAATGTCACAATCCAAATCTATGTATGATTTGAAGTAGCATAAGAATAAGGAATTACTGTTATGCGTAAGTGACCTGAATCAATGGCAATGTTTTTTTGACTGGGATTATAAAAACAATACTTTATAAAAACCCATATTAACAAATATAGCTATAAGATTAACATGGTTATTAACCAACTAAACTCATCTTGTAACCTTTAAGTTAGATTACAATGATGCTGAATTCATGTCAGGATTTGAGCTTCACTTCTATTAAAAATTTATAGAAAAATCCCAGCTTGCAAAAGCTGCTTTCACTCCATGTTACCCAGTTTTATACAAAATGTGTTCCTGGTTTGTAATGAACCACACTGCATTTGTGAGAAGCCAAAACAAACAATGCATATTACATCTAGAAGTAAAAAAACCTATAATCTGCAAATATACATTAGGCAATGTATTATATTTTATAATACATTGCTGATTGTAGTATCATTCCTCTATTTATACAACTTGTACTGTTTTGAGAAGTTAGTTAAAAAGTCACAGGAGCTCAGAATTTGGTGAGAATACTCCTAAAAGTAGATTTTTCTTCTTCCTAAAAGCTGATATAATTACAGTTACATAGTTCTATTTTTTTTCCTTTTTTGTATACTATTGTTGTATAGTAAAAACAAAAAACAAAAAATAATCTACCTTTCAATCAAAGAAGGGAGATAAAGAAGTAGCTAAAACCACACGTAAGCATAATTTCAATTAGCCTAAGTATAAACAAACTAAGTTTCTCGAAATGTTATGTTGACTAAGGTTATAAAGCTTCTCTTTAAAAAATAAAAACTAGTAAATATTGTCATATCAATAACAATATTGTCATAACTAGTAAATATTGTCATAATAAAGAAAGCCCCATGATACCACTCACCTTTAACCTACTTTAAGTGACGTGGAGTTCATGCAAGGTTTTCGGCTGCACTTGCATGTAAACATTGACATAAAAAGTTCTACTTTACAAAGCTCCATTTTCATAATTTCACTAATTATATTCTCTAGTGCACAAAAAGTAAGAAAATGCGACATTTAACACGGAGCAACATGGACCACAAACGAACCTACGTGCGATTTATTTTAGTCTAAATGCTGAACAGAAATATCAGTTTACCTCTGATGAGCGCCATGATGTTGGTTCAACAATGATCAGTTTGACAGTTTAAATTTTTAAGCTGGATTTCTGTCTCTGTCTCCTGATCTGCCCACGGTGGGTATATAAAGAAGCGTCCACTGCGACCTTTACCCCAAATAATGCCTTCGCTTCATGTTTTACCCCCATTGCTAGATTCGACACAAAATTTACTTCAAAATTTTACAAAAAAAATTATGGATTGCTAAAAATAACTATATAACTTGATTATTGTAATTAAACCTAAAAATATCTTCTAATTTATACGTTTTATGTATTTTCTGCTATTTAAAAACGTTCGAAAATGCGGAAGTAAAATAGTAAACTCACTTTTCTTAATACGTCATCTTTCTGCGCTGTGTTCTGTAAGGGGACACAAGTGAGGCGACATGTGAAGGTTTTGTTTATGGTTCTTTTTTAAATCGGCAGTGTAAATTGAAGCGGCATCCAGTGGAGACATGTCTTTGGTCGTTTCACGATGCATCGGCGGGGTTTTATCCCGACAAGCCGCCGCGTCACGGTAAGCGTTTGTAGATGAAGGATGATGTGATCCGTGTGTGTCCGAATCAATAAATAAAGAGGAATTGAAGTGAATTAGTACTGACAATATGCTGTCATGGTTTGGTCGTGTCGTGCTTTAATATGTGTTGCGGTTTACTTGTGTAATTTTTCAGCTTGTTTTTGGGAGAATGTAACCCTGCTGTGCAGAGTCCCTGGTTTTCTCCTGTGGCCACTCTTAAGACATCTGCACCACTCAGGTATGAAATAGTTACCACTATTTGATTTAAAAACGAAAAAAAAAAAAGATTTGGAGGTTTTCACTTCATCTACGCTACATTCATTAAACTGTCTGAAATATACCACTCTCCATTGAACAATGTAAATATTTCATTACTTTATTTAACTTCTTAAAAATAAATAAATGTGATTTTTCTTTCTATTTCAGCATGTTGTGCTGCAAGAAAACAACAACAAAGTATTAGGTGTTTTGTCTAGTTTGTAGTGCAAATATCTTAATACCATTGGAACAAGACAAAATGAACTTATAAGTCACTTTTCAGCAAGATAGCAAAATTTGTTTAAATCCATCATGTGATTAGTAATCATGGAACAAGTTGTTCTCAGTTAGATGCCTTAAGAATCCAGACATTTCACCTGTTCAACAATAAAATATTAAAAATAATAAAACATAATTTTCTGCTATTTTAACATGCACATGTGGTGAAATAAAAAATGCTCATGCAGGGATGTGGTTTATGTTACATTAGAGCGGAGCCGAAGAAGAAGAAGAAGGCGGATCCGCGGAGGGAGATCATGGTGAGGGAGAGACTGAAGAAGAAGCTGAAGAAGCTGGAGAGGGTTCCGCCTGAGTTTATCCCCATAGAGGACTTCATCACTCCCACTAAATGTTTGGATGAAACGAGGTACAGCTCAGATCAAAGCTCCACAAAAAAGTCCCTTTTTAAGTTTTAAATCATTTTTTTCTTTATTTCATAAAAAAGAGAGCGCATTCCTCCAACGCTGTCATTTGAAGAAAGTGAGAGTCGCGCGCTTCTTCTGAAAGAGTGGAGTCGATACAAACAGGTTATTATTCATCTTACACCATTTTATTCCTAAACCTTTAAAATAAAGATTACTTTTGACTTTTAAGAGCCTCTTGTTTCCATCATATACAGCTAGAGATGTGTATATACACATTTGTTTCTGTATTTTCAGAAGCAGCACATGGCTGAAGTAGAGGCCATCGAACTCGCTCTGGAGGCCCAGAGGGAGGCGCTAGAGGAGCTAAAAATGGAGTCTGAGGAGCTTTACCTGGCAGCGCTGAAGCCAGATCCACTTCTGCTTCCATTCACTCATGAAGGCCCTGCCTACACGCCTCCAATCCCCAATTATGACGCTCCAGATGGGAAGTATAATGACATTACTAGAGTGTACACACAATGAAAGTCTGTGGGCGGCACTTCTTCCTTTTTTTACTGTGTGAACAGAATTGATTGGGCTGGGATGCTGCTTTTTATCAGTCTGTAAAATCTGGCTTGATGGAAACTTAGCACATTGTTTCTTTGCTGATTTGACTAGAAGGCATTCTTACTCATCACAATTACTGTCATCATAATTACTCTTAAGTTGTTTTTTTTATTCAAACCTCCACAACTATGTTGAAAATAAAAGCTTCTTTGTTTAATCAAAGCACTGATTGTTTCAGTTTTTAAATAAGAACTCTGATATGTGTTGAATCTATATGTAATGAGGGAAAAGCAATGACGCTACACCCCACAGTACACCTAGTTTGGAGTGTAAACGACCTTTCAAAATATGCATCTCTACTATGATGACCTCTGATCCAGCTTTAGTTTTGGGTAAAGTTTGTTTAAAGTTTATGGGATTTTATTTTAAAAGATTTTTTTCTTGGACTTCTTCATGAAATAAAGCAGGAAACGAAATTAACAGTAGCTTAACGTTGATAACAAAACTTGCATTATAGAAGCAGTGAACACTAAACTGATTTCATTTTGTACATTTTAATTAAAGCTTTAAAGTTTACTCTTAAATAAACAAAGCACAACACAGCTCTTGCAATTTAAATATGTTCTTAAATTATGGGTACTACATGAAGTTTCATATCAATTAGTCCCTCCTTTGAGTCCAAAGATAAATTTTTTAACAGTTTAGGAATCAGTTTAGAAACAGCAGGTGTCATTGGATTGTCCATGAAGTGAACTACATTATTGATTCATAGAGCAGCGGCAGGCGGCTCTTCAGATCAGGAGTCTTGCTGGGTTTCCTGGTCCAGAGGCCGGTGCCAGTCACCAGGAGGCGCCTGCCTCAGTTTCCACACTGGGGTGAAGTTTTTCTGCTCTTCCAATCGTCTCCTTTCACTTTTCTGTAATGCGTCCTATAATATAAAAAACAAAGGTACAGTGTTATGAAACTAGAAAAGCACAAATTTACATCCTTTTCAGAATATGATTTCCTGGAGTTGCACCTTAGCTTCTGTGAGTTTGTGACGTTCCCATTCACTGCAGTTATGGTAGTCTGCTTTCCACTGCTGGCAGGACGGGGCGGTGCCGTAGGTGTAGTAATGGTGAAAACGATTCCTGAAACTTTTGCAGTGCCTGAACTCACTCAAGTAATCTTCACAGGTTCGAGGTGGCTGCAGGAACACAGGTACAAATAAAGCAATTAGTTTGGATTGTCCTGGTAGTTGTATGTTTAATAAGGAGCGCCAAAGAGGACAGAAAAGTACGACTGAAAATGGAGCTCAAATCCACTGAAAATTGAAAAAATAAATCTCCTTTTCAGATTTCTTATCTTGTGTGTTAAATGTTGAATTTCTCTTTTCTCTAAAATACATGTCACCATGTTTTAGACAAGTTGAAAGAGTCAAAACCTCTTTAACGCTGCGTTTTGGACAGATGAGACAAATAAAGAGGTTTGGTGATTTAAGCACATTTTCCTCATACCAAGCATGGTAGGGGAAGGATGATGGCCTGGGCCAACCATAAACTTTTGTTTATTTAACTATTGTGGAGTTAGTTTTGATGCCATCTGTTCAAACTGGTCAAAGTCAGGTCATGCAACAGGACAATAATCCCAGAAACATCTGCAAATCTACAACAGAAAAACAAAAATTAACATTAAAAGGCTGAGGTATTGCAAGACCACAGACCAAGTACGGAATACTCTGGATCTGAATCCAATCTGATAGGATTGATCTTTCTTTAATGACTAATTCATATTATTGCTCCTAAAGGGGGTTCCACAAATTATTGAAACATGGTGAACTTATTTTTATAATGAATGTGCTGATATTTGTATTTATTTTATTGATGTTATTTCCCATTACTGTAGGCAAGAATAACGTTAAGACCTGACATTTATTTTTTAAGCAAAACTGTGTCCAAAAGAAAGTATCTTGTATACAAATACAAGATACCATTACAGCTTTCAAACTTGGATTGGCCGTTTATTTCCTGAACGCATTCAAATTAAAACGGGGAAACAGCACCCCCTTGTGATCGTCATTGGAGCTACACGGTAGTTTTTGGTTTTTTTTTAGAAACTATCAAGCGTCTATTTTTTTAAAAAAAGAAATAAAAATTTAATAAAGCAATGATAGGCTTCCTAGTAAATGTATATGTTGATTTCTAGATCTAAAAAACGTATCGCGTCCATTCTTGATATTCCACACGGTTACTAGTGGTCAGGGATACGGAGACTTTACTTAGCATCGAAAGCTAATCACCTTGCTAATTTATTCACCAAGGTTAGGCCTCAGCTCAGCAAAACCAATGACTAAACAAATTAAACAAACATACGTTATTATGAATGGCACGATTATGAACACGTTTTAGGGATAATTTACCCTCCACGCTCTTTCTGCAAGCTGCTCCATAGTTAGCATTTAATATTACAACTGTTTCCGGTTGCATGCTTTTCAAAACAAAGCACCACCGCAGTGTTCGCAGCTTTTACTTTGAATATACCCAACTCTTCTAGACGCTGGACCAACTAAAGTTTAAGTTTTCGAATAATGTATAGTTTACATTAAATAACCCAAATTTCAACCAGTTTTTGCTGTTTTATTTTTTATATACTCATGTTTTCCAATCTGTCTTCTACACTTGTGATTTTATCCACAATGTTACACTCCATCATAACTTCAAACCAGATATTGTTTGTTAATAAATGTGTGTAATTGAGGTAAAGTAGCCACATTATTTTATTTATACATAACTGACAACAAAAACAATTGAAGACAATGTCAAAACAATCCTTTATTTGTCTATAAATAAACCAGGAAAGAATGTAAGCAAACTATAACTGAGGGAAAAAAAACAAAACAATTCAAACATAAAATAGTTCTTATGAAAATTTAAAATAAAGTTATTGGTCCCATTGTTTGAACTACAATGGGGATTCTGGAAACTGTATACTTTAGGTGCAATATTTGGTCAAAAAATAATTCTGGGAAAAGGTAGTCAGAAAGAAAATAACTTATAATTCCAGTAATAATCCTGAAGCTATTTATTATGTTGATGTTATCTATTGAGGCTGGCTCAATTCAATGGCCCTGTGAATACAAATTATAACTGAGAACCAATGCAGCACGTTTGAGCAAAAGTCTTACCATCAGAGTTTGTTTTTGAAATATGATTGAGTTCAGATATAACACACAAAGAGGCGAGTGTTTGTTCAGATCAGTGTTTTTTTTTTTTTTACTTTGCTGTTGATGGGGTCACATAAGCCGAATATCCATTTCAAGTAATTCAAGGCTTTCTGCCCTTCTTCCGCAATGACTGTCCTTGTCCAGAAAAAGCAATAAATCTGTTCATGGCGTCATCCTGCGAGAAGGAAAACAAATATTTAGAGAGCGTTAATGAAACCAAAACCACTTCAATGCCTTATTAAAACTCTATGTTCAGTGTAGAACACTTAAAAAACTGTGTTGGTTAAGTAATTAAACACTTTATAAAACGTATTTACTCACGTCTTCTACGTTTCTCCTGGGCTGAGGCCTGGAGTTTCTGATGAAGGTGATCCGGCCAACTTTAAAGTCATAGTTTGGAATACCTCTGTGACAAAACATTGTATATTGCTTTCAGTGATTTCCAAACTGCATAGTAGAGTTTCTGAGATTTTTTACAGTAAACTGTCCAAAACAAAGGTTAAAGTGCATCTATCTGTGCTACAGTTTGGCCCAAAGTATCGATGTAACACTAAACCTTGCACTGTTGAGACTGATGTGTGACATTGGGTAACAGGGTGAAATGTCCTTGTTTCTGCCATTAAAAAAAAAAACCTTTATGAAAACAAGAAATTAATTTGAAAACTCAGATGTTTTTCTGCACTCTATTTTATTAAATCATACGTATCCAAATCTGGAATCTACTCCCATACTTTGTAAGATTAAGTGGAAACACTTACACTGCAAAAACACAAGATCTTACCAAGTATTTTTGGTCTAGATAGACTGAAATAAGACAAAAATAACATAGAAGTAACTTTTTAGCAAGATACAGAGACTTGTTTTAAGTAAAAAATAATTTCATAAAAAGTACTTGTTCCATTGGAAGAATATTTCATTTAAAATAAGACTTTTTCCCCATGTTATAAGTTCATTTATCTGCCAATGGAGCCAGTACTTTTTCATCAATATTAAGGAATTATTTACTTAAAACAAGCTTCTACTGTATATCTTGCTGAAAAGTTACATTTAAGTTAATTTGTCTTATTTCAAGTGTGCTAAGATGCTATGATATTTGCTTTATAAACTAGACCAAAAATACTTAGTAAGATTTTGTAGTACAAACTTGATTTCTGGATGCTTTTCTTCATTCAGTGAGATTGAGAAAACTAGTTTTGTGCAACAAAAGTTTTTGAGTGTCTGTAATATGTGTTTATTGGTCTTTTCTCAAGTTCTTTAATTATTTTTTTACAGTGAGCAGAAACGCCATAATGCTGTGGATTTGTTTGTTAATGTGTGCATGTTTTCACCTTTTGATGTCGTTCGCAGTTAGAGGAGCAGGACTGGGTTCAATTCCCTTTGTTTTCCCATCTAGGCGATTTCCAGAGCCAGTGAAAGCCTGGCAAGACATCACAAACGATGACTCACATAATTTCAACACCTTCACTGACATTTTGTTTGTCTCAGTCTAACAGCAATAGGATCTCACTCTGAATCCTGTGTCCATGTCAGCATAACTACTGGCGTCTCCTTCTTCCTCCTGAAAAGAAAAGTTTTATCTCATTGCTCAGAACATAAAACATCCAGACACTTTCTGGGTCTTACTGTCGGTTCATCGTGGTTCTGAGTCCGTCGCTCGGGCTCTTTGTAACCCAAAGGAGCATCAAAATCCACCTGAAGTGTACAGTGATGACATGAGTGAAACAATGAACATAATAACATTACTTATCTACTGCCTGAGCTAATGGTAAGAGTCTTACATTCATGTCACATTCGATGATGGATACAGCTTTGTCGGGTTTGGTTTCCATAACCCGCAGCTCGTAGATCTGAAAGCAAACGGTTTTAAACGCATGATATGCAACTCAATAATGGAAAGTAATATCTATTGTTTTATAATAAACATTTTTACCTTTTCATTGTAGTTTATGGCTATGACATCACCAGTCGTCAAGCAGGCAAAGTTTCTCAGAGCGTTCTCCAGACTGAAAATATAAGGATAACTTTTATAAACTGCTCAACAAAAAAAAATAAATGAAAAAAGCAACAGAATGGACCGATTTCCTACACTGCTTTGGGGTTTGTTATGTCTAGGAAGTCAGGACTCTGTGGCTGAAACTTTGAATATGTGGCCACCATGAGGTTGACACTTTCCACTTGAACTAGACCGCCTTCTTCCAGGAGAAGATTCTGCATCATCTGCAATCAAAGACAGATACATATTTAGATGTCAGATACATATTTAAAGTACTGTTACCTACTTTACAGAGTTAACAGTATATTTACAATTTTTGTTTTGTTGTTGTTAGAAGTTCAAACAATAAAAAAAAATAATCTGTGATCTGGGATTAAATGAATATTTCTAGGATCCTTTGATTTACTGTTGTGCTGTCTACAAGTTGCTTTTACTTACACAGAAGAAATATTCATTCATGAACTAGCACAAAAAATTCATGCACATTCCCACAAAAGAAACAATATGATAAAACACAACAGTTTGTAAGAGTAGACCACTCAGTGTGCCATTTGATTTCCTCCTCACCCAGTGTGGAAGGTAACAGATTCCTTCATCTGCCACAAACTCCAGAACTCCACAGTGGGTCATCCTGTCTGAGTTCTTGTTGGTGAGTTTGAACAGCATTGGATAGGTGATGTTAAGCCTGCCTGTTCACATAAAAACATAAGAAAAATGAGAAACATGGAGGATCATGAAACAAAATGGAGGAAAAAAGAAGTGCTTGGCTTGACTTGGACTTACTGAGCTGATCAAGCGCAGAAGGTGGCATAATTACTAAAGTGGGAAAAAAGGGGAGAAATTGTAAAAAAAAAAAAAAAAGAAAGAAGAAGAAATAACATGACTGTATGACAAAAAATTCTGATTTGGATTAGAATTTGAGAA
Organism: Xiphophorus couchianus; assembly: GCF_001444195.1. Lineage (NCBI taxonomy): Eukaryota > Metazoa > Chordata > Actinopteri > Cyprinodontiformes > Poeciliidae > Xiphophorus > Xiphophorus couchianus. The sequence goes on from NC_040239.1 coordinate 9,694,115, forward strand.
TTTCTTTTAGTGTGTAAATATAATCTTGATGTTGAATCATAATATATAAGTCTATCTATCTATCTATCTATCTATCTATCTATCTATCTTTAGAATTTCAGGTCCCATTAAAGTAAACAGTAATCTACTGATTTGTAGATTACAATATGTAATTACAGATTACATATTGTAATCTACAAAACAGATATTTAACTGTTAATCTACACTGTGATCCTTCAGAGTCATTAACGCAGAGAACAGATTCTAAATTTCCTCAAGACTCTTTTCTTGGACCTTTTTATTTCTATATATCTTGCTAGCTCAGATTATGAAGCATTAAAATTTAAATATACTTGTTGCTATTCGTGTATTTCTTTTCTGTAAAGAACTTTGAATACGAGTTTGAACCGCGAACTAACTTATATGATACAATACACTGCATTTCTGCTAATTCTGTGCGAAACACGTTGATAAAACTGATGCACTTTTTAAAATCCTACTCTGACGACACTCACTTTTGCCTCCTTTCTCCACATCGGAGCGGTCGTTGGGTCCAGCCAGCATGGACACCGAGTAGCAGCGGTACTGAGTGGAGAAGCGGTTCGGAAAGCCCCGGGCCATCGGGTGGTCGAACACATGATGGAAGGAAAACTGTGGAGTTCAAACACGATCTGTTAACAACTTACAAATAAAACAATTTTCGGTGTTTCACATCGGGGAATGACTTTGATTTCATGATGACGGAGCATCTTTCTGCTCTGCGCCAGTGTTGCTGTTAGCCGCTAGTTAGCCCAACTGCTAAAATTACAACTTTTCGCACATATTTAGCGTCAACGGAGAGCAGTAGCAACTCATTGCTTACCATAGTGACTTCGTTAGGTCTTGGTTGTTAAAAAGGTTTACGTTAAAGTGACCGTTTCAGGTTGTTTTTGTTGGTTCCGCGTCCTCTTGTTTTCTTCCTTCTTCTCCTGGAAGTGTTCGAGATGACAGGGGGAAATGACGTCTTAATTACCAATAGCCAATCAGAGTAGGTATGAGCAGTGACGTGTCACTCCTCACAATGGTGTTTACTTCAAAATCAGCTTTCGAAAGCTAAAATATTAGCAGAAGACAAATGTTTGGTTCCTAATTAGATATGAAAAAGCAAATAAAGATAAATAATATTTATTAGCAGGTCTTAAATGCTATTCTTGTAAACACTTATTTCCAGCAAAGTATATTTTAATAATTTAACACTATATTCCAGACGTAAAACAATGTAAAAATAAAAAAAACAAATGGTTTGTGGAGAAAATGTAAGTACATGTTGAAGAACTAACAGGACAGAGAAATGATTTTTGCAAACAATTCAATTTAAAAATATTGTATGTATCCCATAGGGAAATTAAATGTCATATCATCTCAGTATGTGATAATAGAATAGAATTACTTTATTCATCCCAGCAGGGAAATTATTTCGCAGTTACAGCAGCATAGAGACAAGACACACAACATCCACCACTGAGTAGCAATGTAGACAAGATAAATAAGAATTAAATATGACATGCTGTCAATATAAAAAGCAGCTTAGAGCAGTCCTTGCAAAGATTCAAAATGCAGAGCAGAATGTATATGTAAATATATGTACAGCAAGTGTGCCACAGTGCAGTTGTGCGAAATTGGACTGATTAGTGCAGAACAATGATTTAGCTTTTATTGTACAGTGAGATGGCATGTGGCAGGAAGGATTTCCTGTATCTGTCTCTACGACAGCGGAGCTGGAGCAGAATATGTGTGAAGGTGCTCCGCTGTCTGTCCACTATGTTGTGGAGAGGGTGCTGTTTATTGTCCATAATAGACAGAACCTTCTTCATTGTCCTCCTCTCCACCACAGTTTCCAGGGACTCCAGCCTTAGTCCCAGTACAGAGCCAGCTTTCCTGATGATTTTGTCTAGTCTATTAGAGTCGCTGGCTCTGATGCTGCTTCCCCAACACACAGCATCAAAGAAGATGGCACCGGCAACAACACTGTATATTGTTACTAATGTACCCGATGTCCGATAACAGTCAGTCTATCCAGCGAATCCGAAGATGCCTCTCACTGAAGATAGTTGAAGTAAGTCAGTCTCATGAGTTCTAAACAATATTTTTGATAGGTGCGGCATTTTTATGACAACTTATTGTAACATAGTTACTTAATTGTGCTACAAAATGGCTCTGTGGTTGAAAAATACATAATATCGCCTCAAACCTCTGCCTGAAACCCAGGCAGAGAGACATTGGACTTTGGTCCTGCTCTGCCTCCATGAAGGCTTCCATTCTATTCTTCTGGGATTAGAGGCCATAGATCTGGTATTATTTGAGCTTTTGAGATGCTAGTCTGGGTTGTAAAAATAAAACAAAACTATTGCCATGGCTACACACAATAAAAACAAATACAAACATCAAAAATAATTCCACCTGCACAAAATCCAAAAACCAGAGGGATTAACTCCAAAAAAGTAATTCATGAATCAAAAAAATAATAAAAAACAAATCAGAACTAACTTCAACAGCGCAATTACAGAATAACTTTAAAAAATCATTAACATATTTGTAACTTCTAAAAAGTAGCGATATATACAGTATATGCAATTAATAAATAAAAAAAATATGGTATTGTGGCAATAAAAATACTTTATGTACAATTCAAATAATATAAAATAGAAATAAATCTCACAGTAGCCTTTGTCACATCAAATGTTTTATAAAGTCTTATGAAGACCAGTACAAGTTTTTTTTTACAGCAGCAAACACACTGAAAAAGTCAGTACAGAACTGGAAAAATGATATTCCTTCCTACAAAACTGAAACTTTATATATACAACACAAAGCTGAGAAAAGTAGATGTGGTGCTGTTGTAGGTAGAGAATAAAAAAGTTTTAAAAAAACGACCCAAATTGTTTTTTGGGGGTGGGCCAGGATTCTCAGTCTCTCTGGTCAGAAGTTCATCTCTCATTTCTGCTCTGACTCTGGCATTTAAATCGGAGGCCAGAGTTTGGCGACCTCCTGGTGTGTGGCCTCAGGTAACCACTGGCAGTATGCAGACAACAGAACTGCAGCGAGGAGAACAAAAATTACAAAACAGATTTATAACAATCAAATCAGAGAAAAACAACAAGCCACATTAATTCCTCACATTTATCTTCAGTCTTCCAGATAGAGTGGAGAGCATCTCTGCTGTCAACCCTTCTTGAAACCAGTGGTCCCAGTATAGCCTCCGTCCTGGGCTGGAGTCTTAAGAAAGCAAAGATGCAACAGTAAGAGCAAATAAGAGTATACATTCGGGTGTGAAATATATACATTGTATCTTCCACACAGGATTATTTCTCAAAAGTTCAAACCTTTTGAGTCTAACGTGTTCAGGTAATTTCTAAAAAATGCATGGACGCATGAATGAAATATTTAAATAATGGGATGTGGAAAAAGTTTAAAAAGCCAATATTTGACTCTGTTAACTCTTAAACAAATCTCAGACTTTTCTAGAGTGCATGAGAAAACTCTCTCAAACCCCTTCAACTAAAGGATCTACTGATTTCAGCAGCCAGACTCTGTGTCATTTCACTGTTCAGACCTTTGTTGTTTCTAATATATTAACATGAAATGATTTTTTATCAGTGCAAATAAAAATATTCAACAACATTCTAACTTTTACTAAAACAATTGCAAACGGAGTTAAATGTGATATTAAAATAAATTAAAAAGTCTTCACCTAGTAAGTGCTTTTGAAATTAAATTGATCCGACAGCAGAGTGGCTCTAGTTGCTTTTTTTAACCCTATAACTAAAACAAGCTAATCACTATAGTTTTGCCTATTGTACATACTCAGGTATTAAAAATAATCCCATGTGTGAGGAAAGACTTACTTTGCCCAAGTTTTCATCATGATGCAAGGGTTTGACAGAAGGTGGCCCGTGTTTTTCTTTAGCTTGGGACAAACCTGTTAAACACAAAAAGTAAATGTTTGTTCAGGTTGTTACTTGAATAGGAGAGCTTCATTCTTAATCAAGTGTAATACTGAAGATGTTTATTTCTTCTAATGTTATTTTAAGCTGAAAACCATGAGGAGACAGAAGGATGGGAGAATAAAGATAAAATACTTTCACTGTATCTTTATTTCTATGCATTAAAAAAAACTTCAGTGTTCCTCTTTCACATCCGTCTGTGGTTTCATTAATAAAAATCAATTGAAAAGCTTCAAAAACAGCTTTTGACTTTGACAAATAAATTACATAAGACCATCAGAGATTTAAAAAGCACAATTTGTTTTAAAAAAACATATAAGCCTTATTTATTAGACCCAGGTTTCTGTTTGTAATTTGTAACATGTCTGACTACTTGTGTGCATATTATATGTTAACTTACGAATATTTTTGTATTTCATCAACTGGACCCCGGAAAGATTATTAAGCACTTTGGTGGAAACTAATGGGGATCCTAATAAATAAACTAACAAGTATAAATTTACTTTTACTAGAAAAACATTTCCTTAATGGCTGAAAAGTTTTTTTCTTTTTGACATGCAAGATTTTGGCTTACAGCGATGACATGTAGTTCATATTTTAGACGGATTTGGTGTAAAGCAGATAAAATGAATCGAGACGCAGCAGTACCTGTCCCTCCAGAAGAAACCTGGCAAACAGCTTGTAGCGCTCCAAACCTTCAGGATACTCCGTCTCCACTGCCGGCAGCTGCCAACCCACTCGGACTGAAGGACACACACAGGAAATGAATGAAAGCTCAAGAAGATGCTAACATTTGCTGCTATGCTGCAAATTTACTTACAGAATGTGCTTGATCTGTGGCATCTGATGGTGCCGGCGGAGGAGCAGAACCACGGCGCCGGTGAGTCCAGAGGAGGGCCGAAGTGGCAGTACTGAGGAAGGAGCTGAGGGACCCAGTCTGCTTCTACTGCTGAAACACCTGACAGGAAAAATGTTCTCAGATGATGTTATGAGATAAAAGATGTTCCCTCTGAACAGTTTCTACTCAGGCTGAAACGATTAATCAGATTAATCCTGACGAGTCGATTATTAAAATAATTTAGCAATTGATTAATCAATGTTAACTGGAGTACACAGACTTTAAAAACACCCAACATATTCATAGGCCTGTCGCAATAACAAATTGTGCTGGATGATAAATTGACCCAGAATTTATTCCAATAAATAATAATATTGGTGTTTTAAGATCATTTTCAAATAATATAACGGTAATGCAATTACAGATCCTCAAAGATCAATAAACTTTAAATCCTAATGAACATTTAACACTTAAATTGGAAGACATTTTAAATATACAAAATAAACAAAACAGACATACATATATGCGCAGTAATTAAGCCAAACTATGCAAAAAATATATACATTTTGCATTCAAAATAAAAACACCACTGTTTTATGTTTTATCTAAAGCTCAAGTTGCAACTTTTGCTTCACCTGTTTCACTAAAGAAACACTATTTTTCCCATTTTAGGCAATAAAATGCTTATTTTCTAACTGAGAAAACTGAGATTAGAAACATAAATCATTTGTCTAACCCTGTTTTCTTTTTCATACTTAACCAGATCTTTAAACTACTGAATCTGTCCAGATTCAGTGGAACATTTGAAACTTAAAAACCAACTTATCCCAAATGTTTGGGTTTCAGCCCTGTGGTGTTTCTTTACCTCTCATGTACATTTTGGAAGTCTCCATGATCTCCTGATAGACCACAAACTCTGGCAGCTTTTTGAACAAAGCAGAATTTGGATGAATGAACACCGGATCATCCATCAGAGGAGTCTGCATAGAAGAAAAACAGATAAAAGTGACAAAATGAAGAAAATAACATGACAAAACTCTATCACAATCCAAGCTGCAGGATCTGCTCACCTTGTATGCATTCTTCCACTTCGGGTCCAGCATGTCTTCAGCTTGGACACGTCTCGCCAGGTGGTCTCCCAGTCCGGCCAGAACAATCTGCCGTAGGCAAACCACCTGATGTTCAGTGGGTGGAGTCATCTTAGGATCCACAAATACGCCCACCTCCGGACACACTGCGTTCACTGCAAGGAGGGAGAAATCAGGGATTTCTGGCTCAGTTTCTGCTGCAGGTTTATGTTATTTTTGCATGTATGTGAGGAAAAGTGTGTTTCTGCACCTGCGTTGGTAAGTTGACCTCTGAGCCTCCTGATCTCCACCACTGCTTTGAATCTCAGTCCATTTTCCTCACAGAACTTGGGAGTACAGCCAGCAAACTCACACGCACCAACAGCACCTGCAGTCAGGCGCAGGCAGAACTACAGTAAGACTTAGTAACATGTGGAGGTCCTACGTTTCTGTGGCCAAATAAAGAAGGTAACATTGGCCGTAGAATAGCAGAGGGCTGGTCAATAAGCAATAAATATTGTGAATAATATTGATAGAAAATACTAATATTGATAGAAAATACGCCTGATAGAATGTTCAATAATTCCACTGAACTCTGACCCAGAACCGTACAGCATTCTGGGGGATGTAGGCAGAGGAAAGACTTTAGCTGCTCAGCCTCTCTTGCAAAGTTGGTGGAATCAACTTACTTACTTACTTACTTACTTCTTTGGTTACCTAGCAACAACCTGTGGAGTAACTTGTGGTTACCGAGCAACAACAGTTTAACAGTTTAAGGTTTTGCCACTGTGCCTCATAACTGCTTAAAAATAACAGCTTAGAGTGAAAACTGGATAAAACAGAAAAGGTCACATCACTATTTTAGAAGAAGTCAATATTTTAAACAAAAACTAACCAATACATATTGATAAACTACTACAATTTTTTTTTTCAGCCATATCGTCCAGCTCACTACTGGCCTGGTAACAACCAGAGCCTTGTTTTACACTCTTTGCTTCGTCCAGAAGGCCTGGACTCTCAGCTACTGAGCAACGATTACTTCCTGGAGGCGTGAGCTCTGTTGAAATTTAAAATCTTGCCCAATTGCTAACGTTTAGTCGTGATGTATGTAATGTGTCAGTACGACGTTATGGAGCTTATCAGAAATTGCCTGCACTATAAACAACCAATCGCCGCTGCAAGGAGAGAAGAGCCGAGCCGAGCAAGATGGCTGTTCATGTTAATTCAATATTTAGAAGCGTGACCGTTCACATCCACCGCTGCCACTGCTAAAACTACAGGCAGACTTTAATTATGAAACAGTGCATGAAAAAGACATCATCGTTTTTCTGCACAGAAATTCTACCAGAGTAATCCATGTGAATGGGAGAAATCCCATTAGAAGGGAGATTAGAATGAAGTGGAATTGCATAGGAAGGCCATGGCGAGGCTAAATTAATGTTTTTGTCTCTTCAGTATTCTCACCCAGCATGACCATGAGATCCCCCAGCAGGAGTGAAGCTCCTTGCCCCGCCCACAAGCGCCTCATCTGGGCCAGTCGAGCTCGACGCTGGGTAAGGTTGGAGCTCTCATCGTCACTACGAGCAGGTCTGAGGAGAGATGAGAAAACAACAAGCGATAAATCAGCTGTAGTTTTCTATGTGCATGACAAACAAATATTAATGTGTAGTGTTATATTACAATATTCGATCTTGCACTGGATGCCTTTTTTCTAGTTTTCTAATACAATTAAATATAAACGATGATTAGTATGAATGTGCACACCTGTCAAAGTCCTCAAAGATTTCCCGGACAGTCATGGCTGAAACCACGGCGATGATGTACGGCAAACAGTCCTGCTGCTTCCCAAGCGCCAACATCTTTGCATAACGTGGCGCCACGGGGAACGAAGCCATCGCTCTGCCCAGCGAGGTGATGGGACAGCTCAACTTCGCTCGCTGCAAGTCTTTTATCCTTGTAAAACATTAACTAATAGTTAACTTGGGTATTTGTATACGGACAAAACTTTGCTCAAGGATTCAGACCCCTTGAACTCTTTTGCATTCAGACACGTCTCGACCTCAAACTTAAAGAATAAAGGGTTTTAACAATAAAAAATGGACAAAAAAATAAGTCTATAAATGTAAAACTGCCACCAGTTTTACATTTATAGACTTATTTTTTTGTCCAGACATACTCCAAAAGAGCTCAGAGTTGTAGTTGTAACAAAATATTTTTAAATATCAAGGGATATGAAGACTTTTACAAGTAAGTATACAAGAAGAAATCTCAAAAATATTGTAGAAAATAAATCTTTTGAGCACAAATCTAATAAAACCAACTTTTAGTCCAATGATCAGTGGACACTGTAAAAAAAAAAAAAAAAAAAAGAAAGGAAACAATCTTACTGACAAACAAGATAAAAAACTAAAACTGAACACAAAACACAATATTCTACATAATTTAATTTACTAATTTGTTTTTGCCCTGGTCTTTTTTCTGCTTGTTATGCTGCCATTAAAATCAGGAACAATAGAGGAGGAGCTGACTTTTACTGGTTGCTATTGTAACCACCAACCGTCAATAGCAACATAACTAACTTTTAAAGCAATTAAAGTTAAAAGAAAATAACCCGTTGACTACACAAAATATATTTAAATAATAAATTATATTTTTAAATTTAAATAAACTAGACTTGAACTGCATGACAAAAATTTAAAGAAATAATCAAAACAAATAAAATGCAAAGTTTTTTTTCCAATGCATTTAAAGATGTAAAAACAGCACAGCTACCTTCCAGAGCGGGGCGGCTCTTCCAGAGCTCCCAGTGAAACCAGCAACTCCTCTGCAGCGATCAGAGCCTCGGTGGACGGAGGTGTGGGAAAAGGAAAATTAACCACCTGCAAAACCAGAAATTAAAAATATCCCGTTTTCTGCTTTTCTCTATTTTTTCACTTTAAAACATTATTTGTCTCCTTACAGACCTTCTCGATGTTGAGGTCCTTCATCTGCAAAACCAGATCCTCTACCGGGCGGCGAGTGATCTCTGCCTCAGAAAACTGACTGAAGTCTCCAAAAACCGCAGAGGAATACAACCTGTGTTATAGAACCAAGAAAAAAAAATTAAAATAATAGATAAAATACACCAGAGAAACAAGTTATCAATTAATGAGTTAATCTAAAGTGGACTGATCTCATTCATAGACTAACAATTAATTTTCTTAAAAACCTGAGTATTCTCTTCTATCTGGAGGACCATATTTTGACAACATAGAGGGGTAAATAAAATTTTAAAAATTTACATTTTAATATTGTTTTGTGTCCGCTGTATTAAATGCTGACTGAATAAAGAGAAAATTGTGTTTTCCACACATATTATATATAAACTTAGACATATATGAACTATAACAAAGCAAGAACCCTCTAGGTTGTTAAGTGGAAATACACAAGATGAAAAGAAGAAAAAAATGTGAAACACTAAGGCCCGCATGAAACATTAAGGCTACTTCTGTTTATGCAGAAATAGCCATTGGTTTCTCTTGAAGGAATGCTAAAACTTTGCTCCATTACGTGCTTTAACAGTCCTCAAAATCAACACCATGTTTTTTCCATTGTTACAATTTCTCTGCGTTATCTCACCTTCGTAGCACATCAGTATAATTACCCTGAGTGAGAAGTTGTCGTTACTTCGTAATGCAACTCGGCTGAATGAGCGCTATTACGGCGATAACTTAGGAGCTTGTCGAGTGTTTATATTTGAAAACAGATGCGCTTAAAGTACATTTTGCGTCCGATTTTGCATCGGATTCTGTTTAGACAGTTTTTCTTTCCCATTATGATATATCGCCGTCATCTTTAATTATCAACTGGCTCCGCTTAAGGATGACCAGCGGCGCCCTCTGCTGGATGGCGGCCAAAGTACAACAATAAGGTAATGCATGTAAATAATCCATTTAATATATTTTCCGTGACGTGAGCTATGCAAAAGTAAGTTAGCCAACTGTGCGATGCTGTTACAGTTGGCTAACTGTGTTTAGTTGGATTGGTGTTGTTTAAACACAACACCAAAGGATTGTGTTTAAATAAAAGGATAAATTGTGTTTAAATAAAAGGTCTTTGAAAAGAAAGCCTGAAAATACCAGTGGAACTCTGGGTGAGTTGCAGAACTTTTGTTTTTGAACACTATTATGATACATAGCATGCGACATGCTGTGCTGAATGCGATATACCGGTGACAAGGCAGTGAACAAAGCTGCACCCCACACTGACTAACTGCATCTTAACACCAAAAATAAAACTATTTATGCTAGGATATGTGCTGCCTGAAAGAAAATGTTTGTTTTTGCTAACGTAATCAAGTCTATTTTCTTTTATTACACTTTTAAATTACAAATCAAGTGTTTGTCAAAATGTTATTAATGCAGACAACACTTGTAGTAAAACACCTAGTCGATTTCCATGTGTAAAATATGTATAAAACGTAGAGTACATACTTTCAGAATCTGTAAATAACTCAAAATGCACCAAGTAGTAGTTTGTGGTTTTATCTGGCCAGTCACTTTCACAAAACAGCACCACCCTTCCCTTTAGGAGGAACAAAGACAATGGGTAAACAGACTAATACTTTAATTTCAAGTTGTATATATCAAGATGTTGTGTTATCACGAAGGTAATTTCAAGTTAGGTAGTACTGTGCCTGAAAAACTTTGGCAAAAACTCAGGTCTAAGCAGATATTATTAGTTAATCGACTGTAACAAAGTTTAATCTAATGAACCATTAATTAACAATCAATCTTGAGTCAACTCATTGTTTGAATCCCTAAAGTCGACACACCACCAGGTCAACAGTGTCAAACAGTTCTGACCTGTAACAATGTCCAGCCTCCGTTCGTCCGGCTCTGCCTGCCCTCTGATTGGCTGAGGCCTGAGAGGTCCATGAGACTTTGAAGGATGACACGCCCGTCACTCTGTCGTAGTAACGCTTCTTAACCCGGCCACAGTCGACAACATATTTGATGCCAGAAATGGTCAAAGATGTCTCGGCGACGTTGGTGGCTATGACACAGAGACGAGTGCCAGGTGGAGGAGGCCTGAACACCTGTAGGCATGAAAACAGACTTCATTTGTCAGAGAAGCTTCTCCTAGAATTACGCTAAGTGTCTCGAAAAGGTCTTTTGCTGTGGTGGCAGCATATCTGGGCCCTGGGTGCAGATTTAAGGGGTCCAAAAGAGGCAAGAGGGGGCATATTTGGTTGTGGAGTATCATTCATAGCCCCCTGTGCTGCACACCTGAGCACACAGGTGTGCAGCACCCGGGTGAAGGTGTGAGTTTTCCAAGCTGAAGTTCAAACTCAAAATATATATTTGTCACGCTGTTAAAGAAAAGACCTAGCCTTACATTGACCAATTTAAATTTAGAAATAAATAAATCATTTCAGGTTTTCCAATGTTTATCAGCTGCTCCTTGTTGTAAACCACCCTGTCGCTATGGTTACACATCATGACGAAGTAGCGAAGTATGAAAAATATCGCCAAAAATCTGTCCAACTGCACAGAATCCAAAACTATAAGGAAGGTTATCAAAAAAAATGCTATTTTCACTCCAGAAAGTCAGGAAAGAGATTTTGAAAAAGAAAAAAATCTGAATGATTTCTCCAGTGTGCTTCCACACTGAGCGGCGCAATTCTGCAAAATTATGGAACAAGGAGGATCAGTGTCCAAAACAGTTTATAGTTTAATTTCACACCTGCATCAGCTGGGATTGATTAATGAACACAGATTTTACATTTTGTGTGTGTTGTCATCAACATATGATAAAACTAATAGTGTTTGCTTCTCCACAGTTCACCTGAAACTGATGGTAGAGGTGCAGAAACCTCCCCACAACAACAGAAATTATACACACTGTGTAGAAAGCGCAAATGCATTGTAGGGCATAGAAGACAAGAAAACAGCTCAGCAAACCAGCTTGATTATTACTACACCCTCAGTAGCATGATGACTGTTTTTACAGTGGAATAAAGTCGGAATATTATTGGAGATCCAGGAAATTGTCATGTGCTGCAGCCTTTGTCATTAGATATTGTTTGTCATTAAGCTAGTTGATGACATAAAGGAGGAAATGTTGTGTTAGAAGAGATATTTTGTAACTTTTATGTCAGAACTGCCCTGTTTCTCTCTTCAGGGACTAACTTCTGAACATTACAGTCGCCAAAATATTCATCTTACCTTAGCTTGCTGCTCAGGAGCCAAGAGGGAATACAGCGGAAGAACAAACAGAGGATTGGACGGGTCAGCCTTACATTCTACAAAAACAAAACATGGAGCAACATTCTGCTTAAAACATCACATTTTTCAGTTTTCCTCACAAGCTGTAAAAAATTATAAAACATCTAAAGGATTTACGTTTTTACAATTTATTGTGATTAAAATGCAACAGAATTACATTGTGACCCTTTTCTGAACTAAAAGTGTTAAAAGGTGTCAACCTTAAATGGTTGAAGTTACTTTTACAATGAATCAGATAAAACCATGTGGATGCAGCATTAAAAATAAACTCAGAGGGAAATTTAAACTGATCTTTTCAATCCCTGAATAAATTAGGAACTTCAGACACCCAAACAATATTCCTTAAACAAAATATATATTTTTTAGAGGTTTCCTTTATGGCACATTTAAGCCTCACTCAGCTTGGCCGTTGAAAACTATCAGTGAGGATGAATTTACCCGACTCGGTTGGATCGTCCCCGATCTCGAGGTCTGAGCCTCCGTCGTCCTCGTCTCCGATCCCAGCCTCTCTGTCCTCGTCCCCCTCGTCCACTGGCAGGGCAGAGTAGTTATCCAGGTCGATTCGAGGCAGAGACTGGAATCAGAGTTAAAAACACTTAACTTCATGTAGCTTTACTTCATGTCCAATCAGCTTGTAAAAGGAAATATTTTTAAAATGATTGGCCTAAAAAGTACTAATCAGCCACTGGATAAAGTTTCCTATAAGCAAACTTTATTCAATTGCTGAAACATTACTGCAAGTCTGCATAGAAATAAATGTGATATGAAATTAGGTTAACAAAACAACGCTGTAGTCAAAACCTGCTGTAACTAATATTGTAGCAAAAGACATTTTAGAGAATTTGACCGATTTAATATTAAATATTTCTTGCAAAGGCTTAAGTATAAATACATTGGATACTTTGAAATGTCACAAAATGTGAAAACAAAATAAGATAACTACTGTAGATACAAATGAATAAGGTAAAATATTGTTTTTAGAAAGGGACTGTTTGGTGGGAATGTTTAGCTGTGAGAGGTGTAGATCTTTGCAAACCCATTAGAAAATAAATTCAGTTTTTATTGCAGGTAAACTCACAACATTCTTCTTGTGTTTGGCCTTCTTAAATTTCCTCATTGCCTCGGCTGTGTCCGCTTCCTCGTCTTCAGCTAAACATAAAAAACAAGTAAATTCAGAACAGAAATAAACTTTCTCCCTGATCGATGGTTACTGAGATGGAGCGCTCACCAGCGGCCGTGATGCCCTTCCTGAATGGAAACGCTTTCCTGAGTCTCCTGCAGAGGCTGTGGACCTCAGCCTGACCCGTCAGAAACACCAGGATCCCTCCTGAGCGACACAGACAGCTTCATTAGATTTTCCCCTTTGACACTCATAATTATCAACGCAGACACTGAAAGTAGTGACAGAAAGTCAAACATACCGGGAGGCAGCATGCGGTGGATTTTGCAGGTCTTCTGAAAGGCTTCTCCAGTGTAATCCTCCAACGGAGTTCGTTTGTTGAAATGGACGGTGACTGGGAACTGCCGGGCGTCCACCTTGATGACGGGAGGCGGCGTCTGAAAAAGCTTCTGGTTTTCTGTGAAGTCCTCGACGCGCAGAGTGGCCGACATGATCAGCAGCTTCATGGGCATTCCTTTCTGCAGACGGGCATGGAGAAAAACAAACATGAAGCAAGTCTAGGAGAAAAAGCTTTTTTTAATTTTTACGTTGTGCAGCTACATCTAATTTATTTTTGCACTGATTCCTGATGCAAATTGATCTGAAAGGTGAATCTGCAAACACTGTCTGTGCAGAGAAACAATTTGGAGAAAAATAATAAAATTCTGCAGGGCCTTATGTGATCAAAACAAACTTTCAAACTTCAGGAGAAGATGATTAATTCCTCTAAATGATTCACACGAACACAAAAAGTGACATAAAAACCCAGCGTAGCAACTTTTCCCACCTTGTTTCTCAGTGGGACGATGCGGGACAACAAGCCGATGAGGATGTCCGTGTAAACGCTTCGTTCATGGGCTTCGTCTATGATTACCACACTGTATCTCTGAAGCAGAAAATCCTACAAAGCAAAACAAAAAAATGGAAAATACAACAAATATTAATTTAATTTTGTTCTTTCCTTGTGGTGATGCTAAACAGATGTGTGTTCAACACAGAACAGAGGAAATTAAACTGAGACACACAGAGTATAATTATTCCAAGTTATCTCTAAACGTCTGTGAGCACTAAACATTAAATAAATAAGCAATAAAACAATAAAACCTTCTGGATCTCCTTCAGCAGAACACCGTCTGTCATGAACTTGATCTTCGTGTCGCTCGTCACGTTGCCTTCATATCGAATCTGGTACGACACGACTCTGAGCAAACACACAGACATAAATTATTATCAGTAAAACAAAAACATATATATTTTAGGATCTAAAGCAAGTCAAATATTTGACTTACTGGGAGGGAAGGTTCATCTCTTTGGCCACTCTGTGTGACATGCTGACCGCTGCGACTCTCCTCGGCTCTGTGATCCCAATTATCCTGCTGCCACTGGAGGAAACAAATAAATTAGGATAAAAATAACTTTCTGACTGGCACATTACCCAAGTCAGTTCCTTACATTTCAAAATCACAAATTTCTACAGTCTAACCAACTTTTAAGCTAAAATGCACAAAACGTTTTACAAAATCCAAATTCAAAGGTTTTAAATATGGAGGCAGTAAAATCTAGAAACTGTAAGGAATGAAAGTGAGCAGATGGACAGATAGGACAAAGAAACAGATGGAAGAATAGAAATAGGATGGATGGAAAGAGAAAGCAATGGACAGTTGTACAAGCAATGAGACGGACACAAAAGTTTCTGAAAAAAGTCACCGATTAATGAGTTAATCTAAAGTTGACTGATCTTATCAATCAACTAATTGGGTCATTTTCTTAAAAACCTGAGTTTTTTGCACCGTTTCTCTTCCCCGTTCTGGAATAGCCGCCATCTTTATTAACTGGGTCCGCTACGACCAGCGGCGCCCTCTGCTGGATGGAGGTCAAACTTTAACAACAAAAGAGGGTCTAAGCCAGGGGTGGGAAATCCTGGTCCTCGAGGGCTGGTGTCCGGCAACTCTTAGATGTCTACCTGGTCCAACACGCTTGAATCCAACAGCTGAATCACCTCCTAAGTGCAGTCAAGTTCTCCAGAGTCCTGCTAATGACCTCATTATTTAACTGAAGTAGAGACGCATCTTAAAGTTGCAGGAGATCGGCTCTTGAGGCCTGGAGTTGCCCACCTCTGGTCTAAGCGGACGTTATTAATCGATTGGAGCAAATTTTAACCTAATAAACCATTAATCAACAATTAATCTAATTGTTTACATCAGTGGTACAAAGTGTAAAAATACGTATATTTCTCCACGTCGTTTAGTTCTTTCCTGCTTCTCTAAACGTGGAAAATATAATATTTATTATAATATAACATATTCCAGAGTGACTCAGAACCCTCTTATGATGCAGCATTATGAGCTGTTCTCTGGGTCAATGTCCAGAGAGCCATGCAGGAATAAAATGGAGACCCTACCAGGCATAACCAGCCTCATAGAGGAACTGAGGCACCTGCGTTGTCTTTCCACTTCCTGTCTCCCCACAGATGACAATGCAGGGATTCTCCCTGACTGCCTCCATGATGACCTGCTCCTCGGCCAGCACCGGCAGCTTCAGACGAGCCTCCTGCAGCAATGGATTGAGACATGCTCAAAGCAGAGAAACAAACACAGTGTTATAAATATGTACAGTATGATTTTCCTCACCTGAACCTCTGCTGATCTGTCAACTGGAATAAACACAGCCGGCTCTGATGGCCTCTTGCTTTGCACCGTCTTCTTATTAGGAACCGTCTCCTTCTGTGTATCTGGATCTGCGACGTTTTGCTCCAGCTTCACCTCCGGTTTGGTTTCATCAACGTCCTTATGTTCATTTGTCTCTACAGAGTTATCCCCTCCATCGTCCTCTTCCTGTTCCTCTTCCTCCTCATCAGAGGATGTATCTTCATCACTGCTTTCTTCTTTCTGTTGCTCTTCCTCCTCATCCTCTTCCCATTTTCTTTTCCTGTTTGCCCCACTCACACTGCTGATCTTTGGACCAGAACCTCCATCTTTCGCTTCATCCAATGATCTGAAGGGAA
Source organism: Xiphophorus couchianus (assembly GCF_001444195.1). NCBI lineage: Eukaryota > Metazoa > Chordata > Actinopteri > Cyprinodontiformes > Poeciliidae > Xiphophorus > Xiphophorus couchianus. The sequence goes on from NC_040239.1 coordinate 9,710,411, forward strand.
ACAAAACAATCATGCTGCTGTTGCTGTCTTGATTCGACTCTTGATGCACTGATTTTACAGATTTCTGAGATTTTCTTTTCATATCTAAATTATCTCCTCAGACAGTTGTACCTAAAAGCATCTGAAGTCCCAAACTGTAACATTGTAAGACAACTAAGCAGCAATGATAGGATTATGCTACGGCTGCAGCTAACAGTCCCATCTATCTGTCTCAACATGGCATCATTTCAATAAATATACATTTTTATAAACGTTTCATCTGCAGCTTTAAGCCAAGTGATTTTAGTAATGGATTATTCTGATGATTAACTGGATAAAATATTTGCACATTCTGCAGATTTTTCATTTAAGCACTTAAGTTTATTTTATGCAATTTTAGAAATACATTTAAAAATACAAATAAACAATAATTTTAAAAAAAAAGTATTTTATTTTTAAAATGCAATAACATAGCATTCCTCTGGTGATTTGAAACAAAGAATGCTTCAGCGACTAAAAGCTTATTTTTAACATCAAAAGCCCAGTCCTTCCTGCTTGACTTAACATCATTACAGTCTGCTGATCTTTTTTTTTTTTTTGATTAACCGATATATTAACGGATATTCTTACAGAATTTGAACCAGGTGAGGAAACATACAAATAATATTAAATCTTATTAAATGCAAAATGAATATATTTTGACTAAATTGCTACTCTGAGTGTGTTGTTCTATCAGCAGTTGACCTTTTTAGTGTATAAATACTCCAGTTAACAATTAATCAATTACTAAATTGGTTGATGATTATTTCAATAATCAATTCTCCATAATACATTCAATTGATTGCTTCAACACTATATTTTGCAAATAATACATCAGCAATGATTGATTAGCATTATAATAAAAAATTAAACAGAGACTCCGGAGTGAATAAAATAAGTCCTGACTGTTGTGCGTCTGTTTTGAAGGCCATGTTCCACCTCAGGTGCTCATGACCTTTGAACTTACTGTTTAGTTTGGTAAAGCTTGTCTCCTGTTCCCAGTTTGGATGTTGTGAACAAAAGCTTCAGTTCAGACTCTGGAAGTTGGACCTCGGCCAGTTTGGTGAGGATGTCTGCCCTCTAGAAGACAAATTAATAGAACTACGTCAGCAGGATGAGATACAAAAACAAAAGTATATCTCCCTGAAAACAGACCTTAACATAACGACATTTTTAATACAAAACATTTTACAACAAAGACAAAAACATTAAAAATATTTGAGATTTTATTTTCAGCCTTTCAAAAGCATTCTCCAGTTTGTCGTATCATATTTTTAAGGTATCTTATTGAGATTTTATGTTATACATCAACACAGTGTAGGAAATCTTAAATGTTAAATCAATGTACTTTTACAATAAAATTCTGAAGTGAGTATTGCATTTACTCACTGTCACTCTGACGCCCGAACATAAAATTCTGTGCAATTAAATCAACAGTATGTATTGAGTTATAGTCTGTGAATTTGAATATTATTGAAAATGTTATTTATTCCAATAGCTTAGTTCACCAAATGAAACGCAGACTGACTTTTCTAATTTAAGATTAGGATGTCACATCAGTCGTATAAAAAAAATATTTTTAATGCAGAAATGTGGATTTATTGAAACACAGGTTTAATACTCACTTAAAAGGCAGTTATTAAAGGTACATTTATTCTGACAAAACAGAGAACACATCATTTATTTAGTCTGACTTAATTACAACAAATGATGCAAATGCACTGGATTTTATTCAAAGATACCAGAGTTATAAGGTACATGTAAAAATTAATGTCACATTTTAATATTTTTTAATGTGTGTAAATAAATCTTGTATTATTTTTCTTCCACTCTTTAGTTAAACTAAACTCTGTGATAGTTTATCCTGAGAAATCTCCATAAAATACAAAGAAGTTTTGTAGTTGTAGTAAAAGCACAAACGGTAAAAATGTTAAAGGGATAGGAATATTTTTGAATCTGAATGACAACTATTTTAAACTTTGTGAACCGCTATCTCTTTATGGGTAAAGTTGTGCAACAATGTTTTTTTAAGCTGTTATCTCATAATGTCACGTACATATTTAGTAGAAATGTGTTGATCTGACTTACCATGACGTTTTTTTAAGTGCAGAAGCTGTCGTTTGTCTAGCTGCTTTTGGATAATTTTAAATGTAATATTTTGTGAGGATATTCACCTCTTTTTCTTAGCTTTCATACACATTTTATTGTTGCTACCATAGTTGTTGCTGTTGTCTCACCTGAGCTTTTTTCTCTTTGCGCTCCAAGACTTTTTGAAGCTCCTTTCTCTGTTTCTTCGTCAGAGGTTTTTTGGAGGCCACAGGCTTCTTTTTAGATTCCTCCTCTTTCTTCTTCTTGTGTTTGGAGGCTGGAAGGACCAGAGCGTTGCTGTCGTCTACACCTTTCATCCGATCCCCAACTAATGACAACAAACCCACATAGATCCGTCAGGACGCTGCTTTTTAAACAAGGGATGGATAAATAAACATCTTAATAACAGTGGTGTCTCCTACCGTTTAGCTCCACCACAATATCCGTCTTCTCGTCCTTTGCTGGTTGCTGCGTTTCACTTTGCTGCCTTCCTTTCCAGTTGTGTTTCTTCCTTAGCTTTCCCATTTTAAACAAGCAACTGGATATAACACAGACGACAGTCTCTGATACAGAAACAGACCAGGCTGATACTTTAGCAGCTCAAAAACGACTAAAGGACAATAATTCCTCGTCATCAAACCGCCTTAAACCTTTGTGCTGTGGAACTCATGATATAATTGTTTTAAAGTCGTTATATCTTCAATATAATTGTTTAAAATGGTGAAAAGAGGATAAATTAGCCACTCAAGGATCTAATGTGGAAACCTCACGTGTAAACATGTGAAGGTCCAACTGTTAAAACTGTCCCCCCCGGAACAGTTACTTCGTAGAAGTGTTCCGCCGAGGCATTAAATTAAATTAAAGCAAAAATAAATAATAGAACCAAAGTAATATAAAATAAAAATTAAAAGGATACATAGTAAAAGAACGTAGAACCTAAAAATAAAATTTAAAACAAAAAGAAAAAATCTAAAGAAAGAGAAATTAATAAATAAAGAGAACATTAAGAGAAAAAGGAAAAATTGGAAAGAAAAAGAAAGCAAAATAAATAAACCGAGACATTAAACAAAATGAAAAAGGAAAGAAAAGTGGAAATGATGACAAATAGGTGGAAAAATAAAAATTCAAAACATAAGATAAAAATAGAAAACACATTTAAATGGAAAAGGTTCAGTGAATCACCAGAAAATGTTATAAAACATGCTTAGCAGTAAAACAGTGTGGCAAAAACAAATACTTTAAAGTTTAGTTTATTATAAATTCTAAAATATACATTTTTATAAAATACATGTGGTTAAGAACACAAGTGGATATAAATTTCTCTCTTTTGTCTTGATGCAATCTAACAAATTTAAAACAATTTAATTAGGAAGAGTTAAGTTTGCAGAATATAAACAATATTAAATTACTAAATTCAAAAATTAAATAGATGTTCCTAAAAATTAAAAATAACTAGACTTATGAGTGACTTTTATATTTGTGACATCTAGAAATATCTTAAACTAACAAAGGTTCATAACTTTATTAACACATTTACAGACTTCTACAAGTAATTCAGAGAGAGAACATAATTAATAGACTGAAATGCTAAATAACAACCAGACAGAAAATTTGAAAATAATCTCAGATATTTTTTCATATTTTTTCAGAAAAACAAGGACGTTTCTGGGTTCAAAAGTTGAAAATTTGCTAGAAAAACTTTTGAGATTAATGTCAGAATTTGTTTTTAGAAAGAAGCTTAGAAATTTCTCAGTCTGGGTTTTTACATTTTGAGTTTGAAAACCCAGCAAACCCAGTTTGTTTTCAAACCCACCATTTTTTAAATTTAAAAATTTGCTGGGTTTTATAGCAAACCCACAGCAAATCTTCTGGGTGTGCTACAAAAACACAGAAAATGTGAGTCTCAGATATTTTATATAAAATTTTTTTTCAAAAAAGTCTAAAATTTTACAAAATAAAGCTAATTCTGATTTTGAAAGTGAAATTTTTCCTAGAAAGAATTCAGAAATCTCAAATAGTCAAACATTTTGAATTTTTGAAACTCAGAAATTTTCAAAGTTCCTTTTGTTTTTGGCTTTTTTTCTTCTTGACCCTAACAAAGCCATCGTAAAAAAAACTAACTGATATTGTTTCTAGAAAAAGGAGCAAAAATACAGACTCAATGCAGATTTTTTGACAGTTTTACAGCTACTAGATAAAAATACAAGGCACTCCAGTTATATTTATGGTCAAAAGAGGGTTAAGGGCTTCATCTCAGATGCTGCTGTCCTTTAAAAGCTCATAATCGTTTTCTCTGAGTCCATCCCCGGCCGTGAAACTCTCCTCCGTGGTCCGCTTGGCCTCCTTTGTCAGCCTTTCGAACCTCTTCAGGAAAACGATGAGAGCCACCAGCAGAGCCGCCTGTACCGCCACAAACACCAACAGGGAGCCCAGAGAGGCCAGGGCCAGGTTGCAGTACCAGTAGTGGCAGGACTCCAGCACCTCCTCCTCGGTCAGATACACCACAGAGCGCCCCCTCAGGCTGGGAGGAGAACTGCAGTTCGCCCCCAGGTAGGACGCGACGTCGGTGGTCTGACGTCTCAGCCAGGCTCGCAGGTAGAGGATGCCGCAGTCACATATCCAGGGATTGCCGTGGAGGGAGACGGAGCGCAGGGAAGTCAGGTCGTCCAGCAGCCCGTTGGGGAGGGTGCTCAGCAGGTTGTCATGGAGACGCAGCTCGGTGGTTCCTGTCGGGAAACTGGGGGGCATGGAGCCGGAAGTGAGAGACCTGCCGCTGCAGTTCACCCGACGTCCCTGACAGGAGCAAGGGTGGGGGCACGCCAATGACCTGTGACCTCCGAGTAAGAGAAGACACAGGAGCAGGTACGTCGTCATGGTTACCAAACTGCAGGGAAGAAACAAAAGGTCACTGAGGTCAAAGAAGCACTTGAAGTAGTTCCACTCTTACTTGAGTACAATTTGTGGTGAGAGACTAACATGTAAGAAATAAAGGTGTAGCATTAAACCAAAGAAATTCAAACAATTAAATAGAAATGCACAAAAAATTTTAATTCAAGAATTAATTGAGAAACTTATATGGCAAGACATTTTGAGCAATAATCAAGAAAGAGAACTGAACCGAGTATGGCAAGACATTAACCAGAAGTGGACAGAGTACCAAAAAATTGTACTCAAGTAAGAGTAGCACTACTTCAGCATATTTTTACTCAAGTAAAATTAAAAGTAACCGTTCAATAAATTACTTATTCTCACTTAATAAATTAAGTGAGAATAAGAAAGTATTTGGCAAAAATGCTACTCAAGTACTGAGTAACTGATCAAATTATCAATGATTTAATATTTAAAAATTACATCATCAGATGCACCAAAAGGTTAAGTTACATCAAAATTTTGGTATTTTAAGGACTAAACTGAAAATAATTAATTTTGAAACATTACTTCTTTCAATATAAAATGTATGAAACTTTAACAAAAACTACTGAATTACTGATAACTAGGATCAATTTGTTTGAATTAGATTGATTTTTACTTTTTTTCTGTAAGTGACTTGAGACAATATTTGTTGTGAACTGAACTAAAATAACTGATTTGAATTTAAACAATATCTAACATTAGTAATCAATGTCAGAAAAATGAAGCAATATTATTTATTTAAAATTAAAATTAGCTTAAAATACATCGTCTATCCAGAATCTTTTTGAACATTAATTATCTTATATTTTTCTCCACAAAAACTGTTCAATTCTGACAAATCTACAGATTTTATCCCACCAGTTTATGATTTTTCAGTAGTTTTGTGTTGTTTTTCTTGGGCACTGGGAACGATAATTTGAAAAAATGTTTAAAAGATCATACGCTTTTAAAAATGTATTATGTTCACCTAGACAACACAACCTTTTCTTTTCTCATGCAAGTTTATGTGACAGCTAGCACTGAATATGCTAAATATCCACTAAAGAGTTAAACTAATTAAATATAAAATTTAAGAAAAGTTTGACATTTACCTTTGTTTCTAGACGTTCGCTGGAGACGAATTTCCTTCTTCTGGCTGATTTTTAGAAGAAGAGTATAGCGAGTGTGACAGCTGGCTCACACTGATAAACACTGCTGTCAAGTGATGAGCCTGTATTCACACGCGCACACACACACACACACACACACACAGATAATCTACCACAGAATATGTCAGAAGATCCTCCTAGTTCCTGGAAAACAAATAGAAAGCTAATCATAGAAAAATATTTGTCATAACCTCCATTAAAAATTTCAGCAGATTTGAATTGCGCTGTTGAGTAAAATCCATAATCAATAATAGAAAGATTCCATAGGTAAATCTTCTAACTCTTACTAGAGAACTGCAAATTACTAGTAACATTTTAAATTCTTAGGCTTCATCTTCATGTCAGATGTGTTTTTATTACTATTTGGATGTTTACTCACATGTTGCACCTTAGATTTTATTTCCATTTAAATTTCCTAGTAGATTTTTGTTATTTTTAGTTAGCTATAAAAACCTTGGTTTACTTTTAAAACTTTGAGCTCAAATGCTCTCTGTTGCTCTGGTGGAAACACGATTCTGCAAAGGCTCTCCCAGATAGACACTCTTTGTTATCATTGAACTTTATTCATTTTAATTGAAATTCTCACCTTGACATGCTCAATAATCTGTGATCAGCTCAATATAAGGATTTAACAAAAAAAATCAATCTGCTAATTATGCTGATTTTAAGTTGCTGGTTTAAGTGATTTCACATCTTTGCTTACTGTTTGCCACATGCGAACTCTGTTAGTGAAGAAATACAGAAATATTTTTAAGTTTGTCAGTGTTACTGACAAACTTTATATGAATAAATTACCGAAAAATGTATTTCTCCAGGATGCCTGACTGTTATTTTAAAGCTTTGGGGATTTTAAATTGAATCATTTTATTTCTTTGCTGTTTCATCTAAACGTTAGGTACTTTACTGAATTAGAAAGCATGCAAGAAAAGATATTTAAATATATTTTTGATTAAGTAGCTTTGGATGGAAATGTTAATCTAGTTTTACCTTCTGCAAAAATAGAAACTCCTCCATCATAAAAACCTTTTTATAATTGTTTTTGGCTCACAAAGTACTGCAACAGGAACATTAGTGCAGACACACTATATTATATCCATGCATCCTCTGCCAGGCGGGATGATGACGCTGTGAGCAGAGGGAGGAAAAATGTCTGCAGGAGATAAATATGAATCAGCAGATCATGTTCCTGCAGAAGCTTCGTTTTCCAGTGATGAAGGACACAGTGATGTGCTCACTGGACTCAAACTCTAAAAATAAAACAACAAGGAGTCAGAAAAAACAACAGCTTGACAAGAAGAGGAGTTTATTTATCACACCTTTGCAAAATAGGACACAAAGACTGAGCTCACAGCCTTCAGGGCTGTACAGGTCATCAGCAGCAGTAAAGTCCACATACACACACACACACACACACATACAGTCACCTGCACACACTCTGCAGCCTTAGCTCACATGGATTTTTCACTACGTTAACAGAAGCACAGACATGGTATCGGCTCCTCATCACTTGTTTCCCATAATGCCGTGGTGACGACGCAAACAGCACGCTGGAGGCATTAAATACAAGCACAAGGAATTGGATGAAAAGCAGTAAAAAATAGGCCCAAAGCTTCCAGGAGATATGAGTAGTGACAGCATGCACACACATGCACCCCTTAATGCTCAAACCTTTGTTTTAGCTGTTAGCAGTGAGTGCATTTTAAGCCCAGACTTCATGTTAAAAAACCTGGAAGAAGATGTTTACACTGACCATAAGAAACCCTAAATGTTAATGAAGAAATTCACAGCAAATGTTCGATTTCAATGAATTGGAGCTTTCTCAAACAGGGAAAATATGGACTTTCATGGACGGAAACCTGGAGTTGAAGAAATATTATGATACACTCGCATATCCAACACAGAATTGCATAATAAAAACAACACCCATGTTCAAATCTAATCATTAGCCTACAGCTCTTTACAAAACACCTCACATTATATCCAAAAATATTAAGCACTGCGTTATAAATTAGATACTGAGAAGTTATTTAAATTATATCTTAAAATTATTCGAGTTGATGTCACAGCCAGGGGCTCAAAACTGAAAAACACAAACAACCTCCAGGCAGACAGACAAAATGGAGCACCAAACTGAAGAGAAATGCAGAGTCCGACGGGGTTTGCCGCTCAGAACAATCCAAATCCAGGTCTGAAGGTGTCACTGTCATTCCAGGAGAGGAACAGCAGGTGGCGCTGCAGGGCAGCTCTGGATATGTCACTGATCCTTGTCGTGCATCTGCTGCTGCATCTTATTCAGCATTTCCTGCATCCTCTTCAGCTGCAGAGAGAGTATTAAAGTGGACAAGTCAACACATCATAAATAACCTGCGTGCTTTCAGAAATAACAGGCTGTTCATGAAAAAATGAGAATATAAATGGCTACTTTTGCACATTTTGCACTGTCACATTATCTGTACTTTGCCATAATTGGACCTGCTGCTACTTCTTTGGATGGTTAAGTGCCTTTAGTTAATTTAGTTGTATATATTGTTATTATTATTATTGTGTGTTTGCTTATTTTTACTGTATATATTTGACCTTATGCACGGGAGCTGCAATGGAAATTTCGTTGAATTCTGTTCAATGACAAGAAATGCTATCTACTCTATCTACTTTGAATAATTAATTGATCATACTGCACTGTTTGATAACTAGGATCAATTGAAATGTGTGTGTGATTAAAGTAATATAATTTTTCTTGTAATTGTTGAGACGACATTTGTTGTATATATAAAGAAACTGAATTGAATTGAAATTCAAACATGCTTCATCATTTTTTCCAGACTTATTAATGCTTACAGACTAATAAATTTAATTCCACACTTTTCAAGAGTGTTTGTGATGATTGTCCTTCAAGTAGTGTCAAGCAAACTGCTAACTTCCATAGCTATGTACTGTACCACATCGTTTCTGCTAGTCAGTTCACATCAAGCCGTCATATTCTAATTTAATTAGCTTACATGGACCCAGTACATTTTAATTCCTTCAGATTAACCCCAGTTATAGTTATACCTATTCCAGATGTAGCCGAATATCTTGGAAAACAAATACATTTTTATGCGTTTTGGACTTTCATTCATACAAAAACTCAGTTTAATACTGCTAAAAACGGTTCTATTATTTTAAAAGTAGAGATTTAGTAAAACTGTGACAAATAATCCGCCAATATATCCACGTACTTACTTTGACACGGCTCCCAATCGACATCGTCTTGAGTTTTAATAATTTTATATTCTAATACGCTAAATAAAAAGTAGTTAAATCTACAAATCTGTCCACACAAATTAACTTTCTTGCGCCATGTTGAATTCCTAACATGAAGACGATTTTTTTGTTGTTTTGAAATGATCTTCTTCTTCTTCTTCTGTTGCGTTTTATGGCAGTTTACAGACTTTGTGCATTTACCGCCATCAAATGGAGGGAAATTAATTTTTTACTATACATCTTTTGAGATGATCTTCTTCTTCTTGATTTTTATTGGCGGTTTGTAAGAAACGTTACCGCCACCTGCTGGCATGGGAGATTTAATTTATAAAAGCATTACTGGAACATGTAATCAAATTCTATGAGGCAATTTAGCTTTCATTAAAAATCGAATAATTATTTGCATATGTTTGCACATGAATAATGATTAGCATATCACTGTAGTATCAAAGTAGTCAAAGTATCGAGTATCCTAATCTTTTCCGTAATATTTTCAAACTTTCTCCTTACATTGTTTGTCTCTTTTTCATATTTATTACATAATATAACATGCTCTATTGTTTCATATTTCTGTTTTTAAGTAATCTGATTGTCTGACGTGGGTTTTAGCTTTGCACTACACTGACCTCTGTAGGTTTGGCGTGTTTAAAGCAACGCTAAGAAGCGGATTTGGACAAAAACTTTTCAGAATCCAATCTAGTGTATTCAATATAATTTTTTTTAGACGACATAGCAGATATATTTGTTTTCATAAAGACCCGGAAATGCGTGTTGAAGGCCTCAGTTAAATGCAAGCAGATTCAATTACAAACAGTCCATCTGGTTCTGACTTTATTGCTTTGGGAATTATTGCAACATGTCCCGTTGTGATGCATTCAGTTATATTGCAAGATATTTTATGAAACTGGATTGTGAAGTAGAAAGGCAATTAACTCTACACATGTTTATGTCCTTCTACATCTATCTGGTACAACCTGCAGCGACCACTGGCCAAGAGAGCTACACCCTGAAAGGTTCATCAGAGGAACACACACACACACACACACACACACACACACACACACACACACACACACACACACACACACACACACACACACACACCCACACACACACACACACACACACACACACACACATAAAAATAACTTAGAACAAGGATGTCCAAAGTGTGGCCTGGGGCCATTTGCGGCCCCCTGGAGGATTTTGGGCCGCCCCCTGACCTCAATTGGAGAATTGAGCAGATCTAGCCTGAAGCATAGTTGGTTGATGCAAATGGAAGCTTTTTAAATAACATCTTAAAAAAATATTAGGAGCAAAAAACTAGATTCCCATTTATTAATGAAGTTTTTGCATTCATTGTAATTTGAAGTAATTATCAATGTTACGTTTATTTATATCGCACTTTTAAGAACAGGTTTATAGCGTACTAAAGTGCAGTATGAGGACAGAATAGAATAAAATACAGAAAAGAAAACTAAAACATCACAACAGAAAAGTCCTCCACTGAATGCTAACAAATAAAAATAATTTTTAAGAAGCGATTTAAAATTACCTAGAGTGTGGAGCAAATCTAATCTGGAGGAGTAACTTAGTCCAAACAGTAGAAACTACAATTATTGACTAGATTTGACTGAAAAGCTCAAATTAAGAAACCAATCAACTTTAAAAATGTGGAAATATACTAGATCTTTTTAAGTTTTGTGTCTACAGTGATTTTTGATCTGTTTTCTAATTTTTTTTTGCCCTTTACTGAGGAGATAAATTTAAAAAAGGGGGAAAAATGATGCTTTTAGCTTAACCATTTTGGAAACACTGACTCAGAGTAACAAATTAACAGTCATGAGTACCTGGCTTGTTCCTGCTGGAAACAAAGAACTACTGTTTCACCATTCAGTTCATTCACCATTCATTCTTAAATAAAAAGTCTAGACTTTTTCTTACCTCTTCGTCTTTCATCTTGATTAGCTTCTCAGTGTCTGCGTCTGGAGTGGACAGCGGCAGGATGGGGATTGGACTCTCCATCCGGTTATCCTGAGCCAGTTTACTAAGAGGCGAAACAGAAAGCAGAGGAGGGATGAAACGTTCTCTTCGACCTGTAAACATCAGCGCCAGGTTCATGAAACATTCCCATTCTGCACCTTTTCTCCTCATCAGACTCTTTCTCACACAGAGAGACAAACCTAGTCATCTCCTGGATGCACTGCGCTCTGTAGTTTTCGTAGTGGACGTCGCAGGTCACGTCTTTAAGGTCGTGCATGTGCGAGCGGATCAGCATGTTCCTCAGTTTCACAAAGTCGCAGTGCGACTGGTTTTCCACTGCGGACAGAAACGTCTTTGTTTAACCAACAAGCCAGATTACAGCATTCCCACACAAGGATTCACACCACTGGATTATTTCCATAAACCTCTAAGTATTGATACCCTTAAATAAAATTCAGTCACATATTTAATTAATAAAATCCACATGTATGCAGAGTAAAAAATATTTAACTCAAGTAAGAGTAAAAAGGCAAGTAACTGGGGATGTGCTGTGGTGGCGCCGGGGTTAAGCACAACCCACATATGGCGGCCTTAGTCCTTGACGCGGCCGTCGCAGGTTCGATTCCTGGCTTGGTGACCTTTGCCGCATGTCTTCCCCCTCTCTCATTACCCACTTTCCTATCAATTAAAGTCAATAAAACCTTTTTTTTTTTTTTAAAAAAAGGTAAGTAACTGATGTGCCAGAGTTCCACTGGGGTTGCTAGGTAACGGCCCCAGCTTCTCTGGAGTTGCTAGGTAACGAGGCAGTGCCTGCTGATTTGTGAAGAGGTTTTTGAGTAACTGATCAAATGATCAATCATTTAATATCTAAAAACTACATAATCATATGGACTAAAATCTAAAATTAAGTGGAAATGTTGGTATTTTAAGGACGAATATTACAATAATTCATATAAGTAACAGAAAAATAACAAAATCAGGTAAAATTTCATTTTCCAAATCAGTTTCTTTCAATATAAAACTTATGAAACTTTAATAAAAACTGCAGATGTGTGTCTTTGTCTGGTTAAAACATGTTTGCTTTACTTTCAGTGGGTGGAGAAACCAGAAATTTTACTAAAGTAAAAGTATAAACATTTCATAAAATTACTCAAGTAAACATAAAAAGTACAACATTGAAAAAATACTCCTAAAAGTAAATTTTTTCAAAAAAGTTACTCAAGTAAATATAATAGAGTAAATTTAACTTGTTACTACTCAACCCTGCATGCATGTAGGGTTGCAACTAATGACTATTTTAGTAATTGATTTCTCTATTGATTAATTAGATAAAAAAAGTATTCCTATTGGCAGATAAATAAAACTATAACATGTGAAACATGTTATGTTGTAAGTTAATTTGTCTGTGAATGGTACAAGTATTTTTTCATCAATATTAAGGAATTATTTACTTAAAACAAGTCTCTATGATTTGCTAAAAAGTTACTCGTAGGTTGGTTTTGTCTTATTTCAAGTTTACTAAGATATTTTCACTAGAAACTAAACCAAAAATACTTTCTTTGGTAAGATTTGTGTTTTTTCATTGTGATTGGTTGTTTTCGATTGTGAGCGATTCATTTCTTCATACGACAATAATCGATCAGGGAGGAGATCAATCTTTTCCCGGATGTTTTTTTTAATTAAAGTTAGACATTGCAGCTTTAATGGAAAAGCAGCTGAAAAAATGCATCGATCATGAATGTACCTTCAACGATCCCCCAGGGGTACAGCCTTCCTCTGACCCGCTGCCCTCTCGCCTCCACCACGGTGTTGCTGCCGATCACAGCGAACGGCGTGCACTCCTGCACGCATAAGGACGGGTTGTTATTTTGACCCCAGTCTGTACGGGGAACGCTGACTGAGCATGCTGGTGCACATTCACATAGTTAGGCACATTCTCTAAAGACGCATGCAGCCGAAGAGATGCATCACTGGGACTGTTGAGACACGCAACAAACTGCATGCTGTTTATTTTCTGGCACTCTAAAGGCAGATGAAGCAAATTTACACCACAGGATTTTATTTGTTGCGCGTGAGACATTGCAACTTTTCAAAATAAGAGTGAATATATTTTAAGCATTTAATGTTTACAATGTGTCAAAGTGCGACTCTTGAAATGATTTTGTGTGACTCTTTATCGCAATTCAATTATAACCTACAGTAAATGTGGCAGTTCAGGCAGTGGATATATGTAAACTTTTCACTGATGCCATGACAAACAATTTAAAATATAAAACAGGAAAATGTAACGTGCAACGCAAAATATGCATCCAGGTTTTTGCTTTTAATTTTGTTGAATTTATTAGTAAAATGGAAACATAAACATCCAGTGACTTTGCCTGTTTAATAACCTTTCAAAATAAAGCAAGAGTGAGCCATAAACTGTTTATGTTGCTGAAAAGACACAAAAAATCTAGAAAAATGTAGGATGTGTTTTTAAAAAAAAATAATCTTGCAAACCTGCTAGTTGTATTTATGTTTTCAATATACAATAATTTACAGATCACTTGTCTACAGAAATCTGACTGCTTTAGTTATTAGTATAATCAATATCAATGTAAAATTTATTTATATATCAATTTTAAAAGCAGGTTAAAACAGCAAAAAAGAGCTGTACAAAAACAATAATAACAGAATAAATTGATGAAAAAAATTAAATATTAAAATATCAAGTTAGTTTACTGTAAAGTAGTTTATTGCAATTATAATTAAAAACAAAAGTACTAAAAGGTTTGTGGCCCCTGAAGTCCTCTCCGTGACAAAAGGTTTGAATACCAGCTATATTGTTTTAACTATTTCATGTCCAGTTCAGAGGATTCATATCCATGGTTCAGACAAAGTTTCTCAATGTTAGCTCAATTCCTGCCAAACCAACAGCTAAATATGCTTAAATTAACACAGCTTGGCTGCTCTCAGACAAGGCCACCATTGTGTGCTCAGATTTTTACAGCCAGCTATGAGAGAGCGAACTCAGCTGCAGCTTTTCAGAATGAGCAGAAAATCATGCAACTGTTTTTACTGGAGCTGCTTAATTCCAGACAAAAAAAAAGCTTTTTGTAAAAAACTCTTAATCCCAAACACCTGACCTTTAATTTAAGCACATTACTGTAACACTTTTCTAATGTTTTCTGGAGGCATTGCTATAAGTGGATTTACTTGGAAGTAGCAACCACCATTGTGACGTAAAGCCGAAATTATTTGTGGGCGAAAAACCACAAAATACAACCTTAGGTTTACCTGTAAGAGAGATTTTACGGCAAACTATATTTGCCACAGATAATCCAATAAATTACATAAATATACCAAAAGCCTTCATGAGTCTGACTAATGAAAATGCATTCATTAAAAAAATGTTTCAAAAAATCCTCGAGTGTCCAGCAAACAGAAATTGAATGTAAGCAATAAATCAATTAATCGCATGATAAATTAAAAAGAGCTCAATAATATCTATTTGAATGATTGATTGTTTTCTCTTTCTACCAAAAACTGGAGTATTGGTCTCATCAACCCCTGAAGGACAACTTTGTATACAGAGACTTCATAATTCATTTCATTTGTTGTTTTGAGTGTTTTGTTTATTTATTTTTTAATATTTAAAAATCTTCCAGTTCCAGTGTCAAATGTTTGTTGTGGTCTTTGAGAGGGCAGACTTGCATTATTGTGCCATTATCAATATATGGTCTCAAAACAACAATATTATTGTTTATTGCAATAATTATTGGGACAATTTATCGTCCAGTAAAATTTTTATCAAGACCAAATTCCAGATTTAAAAAATTGTGGTGAAAGGACAGAAAATGTTGTTTTTTTTTCCTGGCAAAAAGTAGCATCACAGATTTCGTAAAAACGAAAGCAATTTATTTCTGGTGTTGGATTTCTTTTCCGACTTCATCAATGCATTAAATATAAAGGTTGTGTTTTTACAAATTGCGCTGAAAAATACATTAAAACAGCAGTAAACAGCTGAAACTCGCCTTCAGTTCTTTGTCGAGTTGCTTGAACTCCTCGTCCTCGTCAGAGTCACACTCAGGGAACTGGTACACTTTGATCCCAAACTTCTCTATTTCCTCTCGTATCTGTCAGAGAAAAACACAAAGACATATCCATTTATCCGGATACAGAGCATGCTGTCAAATCAGTGAATCTGCTGGCCTGAAACTCACTCTGTCTTTAAGCTTTTTTATCTCGTTGGGAGTGAGGCAGTCGGCTTTTGCGATGAGAGGAATGATGTTCACTTTTTCATGAAGAGCCTTCATGAACTCCACGTCCACGGGACGTAAGCTGTGAAGAAAAATCCAGACTCCAGTTTAGTTTTCTTTTGTTTTAGGTATGCATATATGTTGCATAAATATGTGTGATTACCCATGGCCAAATGGAGGGATGAAGTAGAGGCAGCAGTGCACTCTGTTGTCCTGGATGTTCTTCCTGTTCAGGCCGCTCTCGTCTCTGAAGTATTGCTCAAACTGCTGATCGATGTAATCTGTGATTGGCTTCCAGCTAGAACACACACAAATTAAGAAGATAACATTTATTTGTACCACATCATTAGCACGCAAGAAAATTCAATTTCAAAAGCTTGTCCTTTACTGCTCCACTGAGGGAGAAGGAGAACAGGCATAAGGGGCGGAGCGCAGCAGAGAGCATATGTAGAGCTCAGCTCAGGTACAAATATTGCACCATCTTCTCCAAGTTGTCCACATGATGCAAAGTACTTAGTGGTTGTAAAGAAAAAAGTAGGAAGCGGCTCATTTAAGGATTCGGTGACTAAAAAATACAAAATCACAAATCTGCAGAAAATGCAAGCGTAGCAACATCTGGATGAACTTTTCTGAAGACAAAAACATCAGAAAAGCAAAAAGTTTGTCAGGGTACAAAAAATGAGAAGAAAATAAAATCAATTTAAGCTTGACTGATTCTAATCCAAAGTTTACCCTTTTATCATTTCCCATGGATATCTGCCAGATTAAATGAATTATCCCAACTGGTTTAAAAACAAATTCATATAAAAATGAGCCAGTTTTTTAAATAAATAGTCACAACCAGTCAGTGACAACAGTAACTCCAACAGAGACGTTGAATCTGCATTGCTGTCTCACCACTCATTGTTATTAACGGCGTCTCCAAACCCCGGCGTGTCCACTATGGTCAGCTTGAGCTTCACTCCCTTCTCCTCGATGTCGACGGTGTGCTTGATGATCTCCACAGTTTGGTTAATCCGCTCTAAAGAGCATCAGCGCAGGATGAAGGTCAGTGAAAATTGGATTAAATCCATCAGGGACAGAGCAAAATAAGCTCGGCTGCTGGGTTACGTTGAGATAACCTCTAAAAATAATATTAGTAATTCTGGACATTAAGAAATGGCTTTGAACGTGAATGCAAGGATGTTAGTCAAGGCCGAACTGTTTTTAACTCCATGCTTGTATCGGAGCCAGCAGAAAACTTTAAATAATACAGATGAGACATAGTGGAGATTCACCTTCGGCATTTAGTAACTTCCTGTCTTTGTAGAGGTCTGTGAGGAACAGACTGTTGACCAGAGTGGACTTCCCCATACCAGACTCTCCTGTAAGACACAGAGATGTGACCGCATATTTAAAAAAAGGTCAACAATATCCAACAAAGATCCATTTCTGGATTATTACAAATCTGGAAACAGACAAAAACTGGTCAGCGTAACCTTTAAGGAGTTCAGCATTTTTTCTAATAAACTGACAGATATGATGAAGTTGTTTACATCCTACAAACTGACCTGCAACCATCAGGGTGAAATCGAAGCCTTTCTTCACAGATTTCCTGTGGACCTGGTTTGGCAGAGTTGCAAAACCCACATACTGTTTCTCCTGGAAGATAAAATAAAAACACAAGTGTTACTGAAAGCTGTCTATTTTCAGTTTTTATTTAAATTGAACCAATCTTAAAACAGTGGACTTTGCAAACAAACAATTCAACTAATTTTAAAAAAGAAATATTACATTAAAGCAGCAATTGTGAGGATTTGCTGCCCATAAGAGCAGAAGTACATTTATTACATTGCAAAAAACAAAATATTAACAAGTATTTTTGGTCTAGTTTCTAGTAAACCTGAAATAAGAGCAAAACTAACTTACCTAGTAATTTTCCAGCACAAAATAGAAACTTGTTTTAAGTAAATAACTCAGAACTTGTTCCATGTTATAAGATGATTTATCTGCCAATAGAACAAATTCTTTTTCATCAATATTAAGGAACTATTCACTTAAAACAAGCTTCTATATCTTAATAAAATATTACTTTTAAGTTAGTTTGTCATATTTCAAGTGTACTACAATATTTGCACTAGAAACTAGACCAAAATACTGGGTGAGACTTTGTGTTTTTTCAGTGTATTTTTCAGACAAACACAGAATCAGCAAATAAAAGGCTAAGAAGGTATTATTTCTACACACAAAGAAGCCGGTTCTGCAAAAGCAGATATGGGTTCAATGAATACTCGTCCTAATCCTGAAAGCTTCAGGAACAAAAAACTCTAATATTTTCCGTTTCTTTTAGTATGTTGAGTTTTAGATCACACCTCACAAAAACAGTTCTTAATTCACGTGTTTCTCTCAACCGTACAGTTTCTGTCTGAGCTCGTAGGAATGTCACATGACCCGCAGTTTTAGGAACTTGTTTTGCTTAATCCCTCTGCAGCGAGGCTGTGGCGACATCTGCGTTCCTTGTGGCCCCGTTTGTCTTTTTGAGAGTTCAGATCTGATGTGTACACTGAGACACAGGAACTTGTAATTGCTGGTTTACATAGAAATGGTTTGAATTTTTGTAAAGTGTAACTGCTTTCAGTGGTTACATTTATTTCATTTTATTTTAGGTGGCAAAATTTAGGGCATCTAATCAAGATTAACACAGAAAGGGAAATAAAAGATATTTGAAGGTTAGGTTTACAAATCAATGCTTAGGTTTTACCATCTTAAAAAAATCTAAATAAAACCTCATAAT
Organism: Xiphophorus couchianus; assembly: GCF_001444195.1. Taxonomy (NCBI): domain Eukaryota; kingdom Metazoa; phylum Chordata; class Actinopteri; order Cyprinodontiformes; family Poeciliidae; genus Xiphophorus; species Xiphophorus couchianus. Next base: position 9,728,815 of record NC_040239.1, read on the forward strand.
TGTCTCAGCAGCTCCTCTGAGTGTTGTAATGTGGATTATAACACGTCACTTTGAGCCAGACAGTTTAGAGGAACTGATTTCACATTCCTACATGGTGTTGCACCACAAGCTTTCTTCTGTGCATAAAACCATCTGACTCAAACCACCAAGGAGTTGCATCAACTTCTTATGAGAATCTTCCTGATTCTTTCAGAAACAGAAGATATGAAACCATTAATCTGATTCAGGCATGAAGAAGCAGGGAAACATGTAAAACATGGAGGATGCTAGATGTTAGACGGACATTACAGACCATTGTTCTACATCTCCACTTTTGTACTCAGTTGACAAATTTGTTTTAGCTGTACATTAGAAAAAACAATAGGAATTAATTTGGGTTGGAATTTCTGAAGTTTCTAAAAAAAAATCCCATCAAAAACCAACATGGCCGCCTTAATATAAAAGGAGAACCAAGGTGTTAAAAAAGTCTAGTTTTCAAAATTGCTAAAATATTCTATTGCTAAAATATTGCTTATAACCAAACAGTTTGACAGTTAGGAAATATGTATGCCTGTTATTGATTTGTTGTGCTTGTGGTTTAGTCACTTAGCACAAAACAATTCAAAATACAATAGGCTTCAACTTCAAATCAAATCAAACGGCTAAGAACTTAACACGTTTATTTACATTACAAAAAACACTTTATAAAAAAGTTTAAAAACAAGTTACAGACGTTCTTGATCACACTGTCAAAAGAGATGTTTTTTATGTAAACATACAAACATAAAAAACACATTGACTCCTACCAACTGTCATACTTCTAACATAAAACGATTCAGTCTCACACTTTGGCAAAGCAAGGCAACAAATGTTACATATTGGTTTCACTTTTTTGACTTCCAGGTTTGACCAATTGTTCCAATTATAGATGTGCAAAGATTTTGATTTTTCTTTATGTAAATTTACTAAATGACAGTGCGGTTATAATACATGGCTTTTGATGTCAAAGTAGGACATAAAAACATAATAAAAAATATATAACGAACATAAAAAGTCAAATTAATCTTTTTAAAAATAATATTTAAAATTATATGACATGGGGCGTGCTAACCAGCTGCGCCACCACAGCATGCCCCATGTCATATAATTTTAAATTATAATTTATAATTTAATTACGTTTGGAGGCCTTAGTCCTCGAAGCGGACATCGCGGGTTCGACTCCCGGTCCCGACGACCTTTACCGTATGTCTTCCCCATGTCAGTTCTTTATAATCCATAAAATGTTTAGAAAATCTGCTGTGCATAATAATTTGGGACAGTGCATTATGAGTTTTTATTTTTAAAAAAAATTCTGTTCTCATGGGGAGCTTTGTTCAGTAAAATTTGATTTATACTGTAATAGTTCATGACTTGAAAATTATACTGTCCATCATTTGCATTGAACATTTAAGAAAATCTGAGAAAATATAACTTACATAATAATTTGGAACACGGTGTATATCAGATTATAAAACTATTTAAAATAAGATAATATTTTACTAATATAATTGCTGATTCATTAATTAAATATGATTAGCCACACTTTTTTGGCAACGTAGTTCAGTTTCATTAGCCCATCCCTTTTTACTGCATGACCTCTAAAATCAGGAAATCAGTAAAATAGAACATGTTTGACAACATGAACTAGCTCCAGCATCTGACGCCATTAACACCGATTGATGTGGAAAGATCATTAGTAAAGCTTTGGGACTTTACATTTAGAGATAAATTATCCACAAATGGAGAAAACATGGAACAAAAAAACCTTCCCAAATTACTCCCAGAGATCATGAACAACTTATAAATGATCACACAAGAACACAAAACAACAACCAACACTTAATACACTTAATAAATAAAATCATCATTTAAAAATTGACTTTCTATCTTATTTTACAATGTGAAACATCTTTTTTTGAATGGCAAATCAACAACAGAACACTTGTTTTTCCACTGTACAGCGCAAACAGCAGTTGACCAAAAGTACTGGAACTCGGCTTGGGTTGCTAGGAGACGGGCTGGGCTTGGCTGGGGTTGCTAGGTAACGGCCAGTTGAATGTAACTTCACAAGACCAAAAAACATTAACTTATTACCAAAGAACAGCTTTGTGTTTTTTTAAAGAACTTGGGCTGTTTTTAGGAGCAGCTGAGACCCAAATGGTATAAAACATACAAAAAGTGAATTTTGCATAATAGTTTCCCTTAAGTAGATATCTTTAAGCTGGGCTACATAATTTATCAGAGAACTACACAACTGATTTGCAATTTTAGCACCAAAATAATACAAAACCAGAAGCAGACTTCAATTAGCTGAGAGGAGTTTTAATGTCAAGACAAATTAAACCAAGGATCTGAGGAGCTTGTGCCGCAATAAAATTACCACAGCAGACAGAAAAGCTTCAAGTATATGGAAAGACTCGTGCAGAGCATTCCTCTGAGAGCGGCTGGGAATAACCAACGCCTCAGACTTTCCAGAAACACAAAGAGAACCACAAGATACCAGTCTCCCACTGTGTGGCACAGCAGCTCCTGCTACTGCCGCATCTGGTGGAGCGTCACCCTGACCCTACAGTACGACGCGCTGACATGTGGAGAGATAAACAAACATTCAAGCCCTGCAGAGAGCATTCACTCACACGGACAGAAGCTACATTCAACAGACCTGAAAAGCTTGTTTCTAACCCAGTCAGACGCACAGCGAGCCTCCTCACGCGCTGTCATAACTTGTCACAGGCGTTTCCGACGGCTCCCTTCCCTCGGGTGAGGCTCACGTTTATTAAAACAGACACACAAACGTTTGCGCTCATGCAAAACAAAAAGAGCAGAAGGTCAGAGACGAGCTGCTGGTGAGGCTGGAAAGAAATCCGCCTCAGCAATAATTTGACTCCCTGCAGAAATATAAGTTGGCAGAAATTTTAAAGCGAAAGATCAACTCAGTTCTTTATACTTTTTTATATATAATCATGGAAATAGGGTCGTTTCAACAGTTTCCACACGTTTTGCCTCATTTGTTCAAATGTACCCTTAGATAAAAGTAGTTTATTCAAGTGTGGTATGAGTGTAAAGCCAACTTAAGTAGATTACTTTATTTAAGCTATATTTCATATACTTCAGAATATATTGAAAAGTATTCAACTGAGTACATTAATAAACTTTTACTTTAATGCTAAAGCTTATATGTGTACATTGGTAAAGCTCATCTCTGCCACAAAGTACTGAATCTTTAAATCTTGATTAAAACCCAGAACTAAGTTAAGTTTAATATGGCAGAATACATTTAATATGACAGAATAAGTTTGATGTATTACCTGTTATAAACTTACATGTTCAGTGATAAAGTTTACAGTAAGTAGTATGTGTGCTAAATCTTTACATACTTTAAAAAAACACAGAAACATTTGAATTAACTTTATGAATCAAGTTGTAGTCCCTTTCATAAATAAACCACAAATATAAACCCAGTACACTATTGAATGTATAATTTGGTACTTAAAATGACCTTTTAACAGTACACTTACTGTAAGTTTACTTCTTACAAACTTAAAAAAGTCCCAAATTAGTTTGAATAAGTATTCTTTCTAGCACACTACATGGTCCGTTTATTTATTAAAATGAACTTTTCGCTGAGAGTGTCCATATATATCCATCTCTTTACCTTCTGTCTTGCGGTTCTCACTCGTGGGCACAGAAGCCGTTCCACCAGTTTCTCTTGCAGCATGATGGCATCCATCCTAAACCGCTCCGACACTGACGGACCAAAATAGCCACCGGTCTCACAAAACTGCAGCAGCAGCCCAGCAGGGAATGAAGAGAAAAAACGTCTCTTTTCCTGTTTTCTCTCTTTGCATACGTTTGTCCTACACTCCCTGCTCGTTCGTTTGTTTTCCTCCCAGCCCCGCTTCTTTGTTTAATTCTATCTTTTCTGTGCCCTACAGCGGTCCGGTTCTCCCTGTTCAGACAGGTATGAAGAAAGTTTCCCTTCGAAAAGCGAAGACAAGCAGGGAGAAACAGAGAGAGGGAGAGAGAGAGAGAGAGAAAAGTGGCAATTTGAGGGAGGAAACAAGGGAGGGATGGAAGAGGCAAAAGTCTGAAGGAGACCCATTCATTCAGTCCAGATTCCCTCCCCCCGCTCAGAGAGACACATGAAAAATAAAATCTCCATACTCTGAAATGACCAGCTTCATTCCCTTTGGTTTGCTCGACATGTGAAACCTAAAGGAACCTGTTTCAACCTGAAGGAAACAAAAGCTTTTGGTGTAACAAACGCTGCAAGTACAGACAAATGCAGTGAGGTTATCACAATAAAAAATTTTTTACCTGTCAATCACTCCGCTCATCCAAAGCTCAGGTTTATATATGTGCTGATTTGAACCGTACAAATAGGAAAAAACAAACTCCAATTAAACAGCAATTCTGAAAACACAACATGTTTAAATAATAACTATTTTATTAACGTCATTCAGTGTCAGGGCACTGAAAAAACAAACTCGTACCAAACATAAGTCTACTGCAAATATCTTATTACACTTGAAATAACACAAAATTAACTTACAAGTAACTTTTCAGCAATTAATATAGATAAAATTGGCAGATTTTTTTCCACATACAAAACATTTAAAATAATCTGCCGGTGGAACTAATAACTTTTATCAACATTCAGAAATTGTTTACTTAAAACAAGCGCCTACCTTTATTGCTGAAGTTACTTTTAAGTTAATTTTGTTTTATTTCAAGTGTAATAAGATATTTCCTCTAGAAACTACATTTAAAAAATGCTTGGTAAGATTTTGTGTCTTACTTAATCATACTTCAACAAATAAGATGACTAAATTAAGCTCCTATTTTGTTTGTTTTCCCAATTTTTTAAAATTATTATTAAATCAAACTTAACCTCTGCAGAACGTGTCAAACTCAAGGCCCGGGGGCCGAATCTGGTCCGCAATGTGTCTTTATGTGGCCCTCATAAATAGAACCTTTAAGACAACCAATTGTTTTAATAAGTATTATTTTATCACTCAAATCGATGCATTTTTTTTGTCTGTACACAGTCAAATTATATCCATATGAAAATATATTTAATACTATTTAACTTAAGGAAATACTTACTGAATGCAGAGAACACTATTTATTCATATTTCAACAGTTTAGTTGGTAGTTTTAGCAACACATTCTGCCACAACACTCGTTTCAGCAGCAAGCACAAACTTCCTTCTGGCTGCAAATGCAAAAAAGCAATAGCACATTGACAGATAATTACACTTAAACAGTGCTTGCGCCACTCCCCTAGTACCTTTCTAATTGCCACCCTGGGCAACCGCCCATGTGGCCCATACCACAAACAGCCTCTGGTCAGAAGAGCAGACAGACAGAAAAGTGTTGTGTTTGCACATGTGGGGTGTAATATCTACAGAAAAGAGGTCATTAAGAGTTATGAATCATTTCAGTCAATTAAGCTAAACGTGAATCAGAAACAAAATGAATGGATATAATGTGGATTGATTAAACAACAGGAGACATAAACTGACATATGATGGTTAAATACAGCTAGAATTTAATCAAACCCCGGGCAAATTTGGGTTTAGAATAATATTTCAAATTCACCAACATGTTTATTTTGACAATGGGAAAGAGAATCAGTGGTGGAAACTAAAGGTTGGAGTGACAGCAAGGAAGATTTGGAGCTCATTAGCAAAGACAAATTGTCTCAAACATGGAAAATGTCTTTCACCCAAAGGTCACAGGACACACGTACCAACAAGAGGTTGGCTGATCGATCCAAAATATCGGTAATATCAATCGGATCGATACTAGCCTGTTAAGATACTTTATTTTTAGTTTCCTTTTTGTATTGTAACTTCTCAACTCTACCTAACAATATTTTGTTTTGATTTGGTCTTAAATAGTCCTTTTTTCACTTTGTTTAGGAACAATACAGATAAATCATGTAAATATGTTATTTATGTGTTTTGTAAACATCTAAAAATTTTGTTCAAATTCTGTTGAAGGTTTGAACAAAAATAATTCCAAGTAAAAAACACAAAAACACCTAAAGGTCAGATATTTGATGATATATGCAACTTAAAGTATGCATCCTTGACCAGGTTAGGATGGGTATATATGGGCTTTACAGACATTTTTATTACATTTTATGTGCAAAATCATTTGTACACAATGAGATTTTAGTCTGCTCAGTTCGCTATATTTTGAGTTTCTTTCAGAATGAAATGTTTTAGGGCCTCTTGTCACTTTAAATCCAGATAAACTGCTGCTGACCACGACCCCCACTCACAAAATGGCTGCAAACACACGTACACAATTATAAAAAATGGCTGTGGACATTTAAAAAACAACATTTCAGAATGGTAAGTTATCAACAAAACACTTGCCTTTGCTATTGTACATCCAGTTGACTAAACTGCCTGAGTTCCGTTTGGGTTGCTAGGTAACGGGACTGGACTTAGCTAGGGTTGCTAGGTAACTGAGCAGGGAATGAATGCGACTTAAAATCAGGAGGTTTCTGAACCGGCTTGTTTTCTAGACACCAAAAACCATTAACTTATTTATGTTTTTAAGTGCTTGGGATGTTTTCAGATGAAATTGAGATCCGAATGGAAGCATGAAAATGTGTAAAATTTGAAATTTACATTATAGGTGCCCTTAAAGTAAAAAGTATTGGTATTTTCAATACTGGCCTTGTATTTACTCGATATAAAAATATATCACCGCAGACTTCTAGCACCAACACACTAATTTCCTCTCTTCCTAACACAATATTAGCTTATTATAGCAGTTAATTTGTAGTCTTATATTAGAAGGAGAAGAAGAAGTGACAGTGCTGTAATTTGAGCTTAAATAAAATACTTTATGTGCAGTTGGCGATAAAACTTGCATTCAACTGGCATAAAGAAACAATCAGCCAGCATCAGTCTTCTCTTCTTGGCATTGCAGGAGTTTTTCTATATGTGTGCAGCTGAGGTACATTCATGGCAGAGGTTGAAGCCGATTGATTCCAGATGTTACACTGGCATGTGTGTGTGCGTGTGTGTGTGTCTGATGGGTGTGTCTGACTAACATATAATGTGGGCAGCAGAAGTTAAACATTCTTTGAAATAAAAGAAGGACTGTTTTTCTTCCCGCTGACGTGACCAGCGCTGATGCCACGTACAGGATGTTACAGCCCACCACCAGAGGGCGACAGAGGACGAAACTGGGATGAAAAGTTTGGAAAGGGAAATTCCAGTGTTTCCAGTTGAAATAATGGAACTATGGTTGATTAATTAGTTGGATAGTGAAGACCCCAGCAGAGTGAGTTATGAGTTTGAGTGGAACGATGTGGGAGTGACGGTCTGAGTAAAAGAAAGGAGCAGATGTCTTTAATTGGCCCCCCATTTTAACCCCCACGGTTCATCCCTCTCAGTAACCAGCTGTCCCAGTTCTCCCATTCACAAACACAAAACCAGACAAACAGGCCAAATATAATCACTTATCCACACTTCTATTGTTACAACTTCAATTAAATATTCAGCGTGAGTGAAAGTAAGCTGTTCTCTCACTTTGTGAGCAATAAGTGGTAAAATTTCACCACTTAAAAACTCAACACAGTGATTAATGGCATGAAACACTGGAGTTTAAACTATGGACTCAAATAAATGCAGAAAACGTTATTTTCTTTCTTGATCATTTTAACATTTTTAGCACTAATTATTTTCAATATCAAATGTTTTTTTTTCATTTTCAAGATTTTTTTATCAATGCTAAAATTACTTTTTTGTCATTTTTTGCTGATTTATTAACTTATCGCGATGTTACCAATCGATCACTGCTGATAAAAATGTTATTTATTCAATAAGTACTAATTTTGGTAAATGGAAAAGACATAAACAAGCTAACTATTACTTATCTACGTTATAAAATATGTTATTTATAACACTTAAAGTAAATTTCAGCAGGTTGGAGCCTCCCTAAAGCATTAGACTTTCTGCTGCTGACATTTCTGTGGTTTTTGCTTTCCCATCACTGTGGCAAAGAAGTGCATATTTCCGGCTCCTGCTGCATTTGTCAGATTGTTGGATGGTCTGCAGAGGCCAAGATCCAGAGGTCAGTGACTCGATCAGCAGGCATCACTCAGCTCCTTCCTCTCGTTTATTCAGACTTGAAGTGATTCCCAGAGAACCACAGCAGTGAACACAACCCACAGAGTGCTCATCACACCACAACTTCCCACAGCAAACAGCTGAAGGAAGAGCAGAAATCCAGGCTCATGTGATATTACAACACAAACACACAGATTGGATGAAAGGAAGATTTCAGCCTCAAGCTACAATGCTGCCTCAGGGTGATCCATATAAGCTGACAGATACTAGAAATTGGGGAAGTAAATCAACAAGAAATTATAGAAAATTTATCAATATCAATAGATAATATGTCTGACAGAAAGTTAAATATTCAATACATAGAAAATTCACTGAACTCTGATCCGCTGAACTCTCACAGCTAGCTAAGCAAGGTTGGTAGCATAGTCAAGATTTTCCTTTGACCACTTTCTAAAAGCTTTCTTAGAACAGAGAGCTAAAGCCGCTCCAGGACTTAAACTGAAGAGAAAAAGATGTTCAGGTGGATCACACACACACACACACACGCACACACACACACACACACACACACACACACACACACACACACACACACACACACATACACACATGCATGCTTCAGTGTGACAGAAAAGCAGACTGCAGGGCATAAACTCCTCAATCAGCTGAAGGAGAGCTAGCAACTGCCAGGCAGCCATCCAAATATTGATCTGAAGGGGAGTAGAAGAATTTGGAGAAAATCCTCCATGTTTGTTATTTAATTCACTTTGTGAAAAGACGCTACAGTCAGGCTTAGTAGTTGGAACCATTTCCAAAAAGTCCATTTTGGTCTTGAATGAGCACAAGACGTTTTTCCAGATGATATTTAGCTTGTACTTGTCTGCCGTTACAAAACTTAGTTAAGCTTAAACGTGACCTATTGTGCTTCCTTCAACATGTTAGAATAACTTTATGGGCAGCACAAAACATTTTCTCTACATTTGTTGCACAAAATAATTTTTAGATAAAGAGATTTCAGTCTGCTCCGTTCTGCCTATTTTGAGCTCCTTTCAGAATGACGCTGTTTTAGGGCATCTTGTAACTTTAAATCCAAATAAGCTGCTCAATGTTTCAAAATGGCTGCACAATTATACAACTGCACATTTCTGAAAAGCAGAAGTGAAGCCTACTGCACAACCAAGAAGATTGCAGCAAATGGTTTCTGAATAAAGTCAAGAAAACACTTGTCTTTTCCAGCAGCAGTCAAACCAGCTGACCAAACATGCTGGAGTTCCGCTTGGGTTGCTTGGTAACGGGCTGTGCTTCACTGGGGTTGCTAGGCAGCGGTGCAGAGCCCTTCAAATGTGACTTAGCGATCAGGTGTTTTTTGAAACAGCTCAAAAACATTCACTTAACGTCAGAAAACAGCCGTATGTTTTTTTTAACTGTTTGCGTTACTTTTAAGACTCAAATATTTTGCTACTTTTGTACGGAACCAGTGACTGGTTCTGGCCAAACCCAAAGCATCACCTTTAAGTTCATGTTTTCAGTCTACTTAAACATTACAATGTGCCTTTATACACTTGTTAATTCTCTGAGCTGCTTGCTTGGCAACAACTCCTGAGACAGCACAGATTTTCACACAAACAACAGAGTTACTGTTTTCACACATCACACACAAGGTCTATCGTCTAAATCAGGAAGCTGGAGAGGTTTGACTAGATTTTATTGGCATCTGAGGAAACCTTCCTAAATCTTTAGAAACAGCAATTAAGCACCTACTGACCCGTATTGATGTCACTAGAAAGTAAGCTAATTTTGGGTTGATAACAATTATCAGATAAGAGGTAGAAGACCTCACATCAACCCCACAAAAAAGGAGCTGCCTTCATACTGGGGGGCTTTAAATCTCTCTCCCACCCAACCCCCAGAGACACAGCTGTCCCTGCGCTGCAGCTGGTCCTCACTGAGGTCCCATCTGTGGAGACGAGGGTGGGAGAGGGTGTGTTTGGGGACAGAGGACGGAGGAGGAGGCTGAACGCTAAGGTGGAGTGAGGAGGCGAGATAATGTTTTTATACTTCATAGTCCGGCAGACTCTGTTTACTTTGGGACCAAATTTGGAACATTTGTTACATTTTCAGATGGTTGGGTTCAATTTCACACTGAACTGTATCAAATGAACCCAAACTATTTGAAAAACTAGTTCACCTCCTCGCCTGTGGAGGCGCTGCACCCAAAACCACTGAAGGAAACGACACAAACAGTTCTGAAGAAAACAGGAGCGCAACCTCTTCACAAAATGTAAACAAAAGTGAATATGGATCAGATTTTAGCTGTTGCTTGATTTCTCTTTTGACTTTGGTAAAAGAACCTGAGCCATTTCTTCTGCTAGCATTAGACTTGCGTGTTTGTTTTGGTTGTGTTTACCCAGAATGCTCTGCGTTATAGTTTGCTTCCTGCTTTTAAAGAGTTCTCTTCAACCGAACCAATACGGAGATTTTTAGGCGAACCAGAGTTCACTTTTTTGGTCTGTATCAGAGTTTGATTGCACATTCACACCTCCCCAAGCAAACTGGTGCTCCAATAAACAGGCTTCTTTTTTGCTGTTCTATTGAAGAAAGACCTCTGAGTGATGCTTTCTGTTTGACCATTGTAAAATGTATAAAATATATGAAGCATAGCATTAGCTAACAAGAACATTACTGAAGAAATTTAAAAGTGGCCTGCCAAAGTGTGCATGTTGGTCAGACCCAAATCAGGCTGAAAATTTGCTAAAATGTTATGCATAGCTTAAATGCTTAAACGTAGCCTGTGGAGTATCACTACCATGCTAACTTACATTGACTTTATTCAGGATGCTGAACATGGCTAGTATATAAAAAAAATAGCTAAAATGTTTATTTTAGTTTAATGCTAATGTTAGCATGAAGGCTATCACTAGCATAGAGTGAGCAGCATGTAAACACTACCAGCAGAATGAAGGTTATCACAAGCATTTTGACGAACATAAATGCAAACATGAGTGCATAAGCTAAAATTAGCTAAAATGCTAAGTTTAGCTTTTCACATTACAATGTTGGGTATCACTATCATGTTGACTTACATTGACTTATTCCATCCGGTATGATAAACATAGCCAATAAATTTAAAAAACAGCTAAAATGTTATTTTAGCTATAAGGCGAGGAATGTGCATTGCTATGCTAGCACCAACTAACATCACAAACTAGCCTGTTGCTTACTGAAAGCAAATATAAAAACATTTCCATTACTAACCTAAATGTACAAATTTTCGTGCCATTGTTACACAAAACAAAGACATGATTATTATTTTTCTCATAGTCCATACTTACGGTCAAACCTCGTCCAAAGCAACAATGTTTCAAGGTTGATGTTAGCTTAACTTATGAAAACTTTGGCATTAAGTTCGGCCATCTTGGATTTTTTTCCCCCTCTCTCGTGATAACCAAAACAATGTCAAAGAACAACCACCAGAGGGAGATATAGTGCGGTTTACAAAAATTATTAATCCAGCGTAATATACAAAAGGCTTCAAATATACTTAATCGTTTTGTAATGCAATTAATACAAACGCAAACAAATAGGATTTTTTTTCCTGCTCTAATGTGACTCAACTGGATGCACTTTCCAGTTTTAAAGCTTTATTGATGATTTTCTTTCTTTGTCTCAAATCTGAGATGTTCAGCTCATATCTGCCCACACATGGAATGACCACCACACTTTGTGTCTGATGAAAACGTATTTGAAAGAAGAACCGGCTGTTTCCTGGCAACGTTTTCTGACAGCTGGTGAAGTGATGAGAGGGTTGAGGGCTGGAGTGAGGGGGGAACAATGATTCTGGATCGATCATCCGTCAGGACTCACTCAGAGGTTACGACACCAGGAATTAACTCAGACACATGCAGTAGGTTCACTGAAGCGATTTCCAGAATGGAGACACATAGGAAAAACGACCTGCGTCCACAAACTCATATCTAAAGGTAATTAAGGAAAACCATCAGTCATGTTTCTGCACGCAAACATTAAAACGCTGAACCCAGACCAACATGGTCGCACGGTGGGACCACAAAATAACACCATTTTATGATAGAATGCTATTGCAGATAATGAACTATACTTGAAAATAGATAAAGCAAGAACTCTGTATGTGTTTTTAACATGCTATTTAATTGCCTTAGTTATGCTTGTACACCAAACCGATAGTTAAAGTCACATGGAGGTTATGCAGCTTAAAAGTTACCAACTGAGCTGAATAAAATTTATGTGAAGTGTGTGAAAGTTACTTGTTTCAATTTCTGAAAAATTTCTGACAATAGATTCTTCTACAAATCCTCCCACATGAGAGACAGGATTCACAGAATTACAGTCTTACCAACTATTTTTATCTATAGTTTCTAGTGCAAATATCTCAGGGATCTTTAAATAAAACAAACTGACTTACAAATAATTCTTCAGCAAGATATCGGAGCTTGTTTTCAGTAAATAAAATCCTTACTATTGATAAAAACATCCTAATTTTCACTGTAATAAGATTATTTCCCTTATATCAAGTTATTTTTTCATGTTATAGGTGAAATAATCCGCCAGTGGAGCTAGTACTTTTTCATAAGTATTACAAATATATTGACTTAAAACAAGCTGCTATATCTTGCTGAAAAAGTGTTTGTAAGTTAGTTTTGTCTTATTGCAAATATACTAAGATATTTGCACTAGAAACTAAACAAAAATACTTGGTAAGATTGTGTTTTTGCAGTGTATAAGTAGACTTAAATATCTAAAAGAAACTCCCCAGCATTTATTCAGAAGTTTTATGAAAGACATGAACTTATAAGTTCAATCGAAGAGAATATGTAAAGCAATAAATCACTGACATCAGGATAAAAGTGAAAATTTGTGTCAGCCACATTTTGATCCAGTTTATTTATATATAAATAAAAATTGACCTTATATAGAACTCAGAGGAACACCTTCAGAAATTGGCATAAATTCAGAGCATAAACTCATCTTGATGCACTGAAATCTGTCACTAAGATAGTTTGAGAATCGCAAAACAATTTGCTCTGAAAGTTTAAAACATTTAGCTTTTAAACGTCAACTATAAAAAACGATTATTCTGATCAAGTCCAGCCAAAATGGTTCTGTGTTTTTTTCCCCTAGAACCTGATTGATATATAGATAGAATATTACCGTTTACAGTAACAGTGTATTCAGTCAGTCAGTGTTCATTATTCAAGAATAAAAAAGAAACCAGAAAAAAAAATCTACATTTATGGAAGAATTTACAAAAATACTTCTGACCAAAATAACATAAATGTCCATCTCACACCAGACAAAACCCATCCTGATGGCCCACAAACCATTTAGGGAAATATTCTGTGGACTGAAGGTCTCCATTTAATTAGTTCTAGTCAAAAACTAACAATGTTTCAGAAACAAACCATCATCCTCTGTGTAAAACATGGCGTAGGTCGTCTGATGTTCTGAATGTCTGACCATCATTTTAAAGTAATGGTGCATTAATGCTAAGACATTTCTCAACATCGTTAAAGAGAATAATTTAGCAGATTTGTTGGCTGAAATCATCCTGTGTTTTCAGAGTGTTTTAATGTTTTTCCCTTTTGTTTCTAGGTTACTGTCCGTTCTACACCTACGTATCTAGTTTCTGATTTTTATTTTAATACATATTTGTGTTACTGCCTTGAGGTTTGTACAAATCTTTCAGTAATAATAATAATAATAGTAATAATAATAGTAAATCTGCATCCAGATTACCACATAGAGGAAGAGGAGGGGGAGGAGGAGCGCCTGGGGTCAGCAGAGACCCGACCTCCCCTCAAGCCTCGTGTGTCTGCTGAGCTTCTCAGACGAACAATGGTTCCGAAATGATCCACTAAATATTAGCGAGCAGCTAATAATGACGCAATGTCCGAAATGAGGTCAGTTCATCACCAGGCGACTCTAATCGCTGATAATTGTGGATGGAGGATGTTGGAGGAGGATGCTGCGGTACCGTGTTGGCCTCTGGAGGCAGCGACCTGCTCCACATAGGCGTCTAAAAATGAAAATGTGAGTGTGGATCAGCGCTCCGCCTGCTGCACAGGCATGGCAAGCATTCACCCAAACAGCTCAAGCCTCCTGCAGTAAGCGTGATTTGATCAAATAAAACGCTTTAAATGGTGTCCTACCTCCGTGCTGTCCTCTGTTGGAGGATAGATGAGGAGGCGCAGGTGCAGGGATGCGGAGCGACGCCCAGAGAGACGCAAACATGAAGCAATCAGTGCACAAATCCTCCATGATCAGACTGCAGATATCAAAAAAGGGAAAACAGAAACACAACGCTCACCTGTTTTCACCGGAATCCGGCTTTTATACCTGATGTTGCTCGTCATGTTTGACCCGCTTTCCTTCCTCGGTTTCCTCTGAAGCGTCGGCTCAGCCTCGCCTCCAAGCCCCCGGACGGACAGCAGGAGGGCGGGCAGAGCTGACTGCGCAAGGCTCCTCCTCTACGGAGGCTCGAGAACGTGACCACATCGTTCCAAAAATATCCATAAAACCATGATTTCATAATCAATATGCAAACAATCAAAAATAAATAAAAGTGAAAGTAATCATAAACATTTGTATTTTCTAAATATTGATTTTATTTTGATATTTATGCAATTATTTTAGCCCCGTGTTGCAAAAAACGTTCCTTTATTTTCATGTTAGCTTTAGCCTTTTTAGTGGGTGGGGCTAACACTTCTGCGTTAATCTGATTGGTCTACAGACGGAGTCGCTGTCAAATCAGCCAATTAGATCTTAGGGTCCCTTTAAGGAGACACGACGAGATTAAATAATCTCCTTGTGGGTTGTTTCACGCAAAATATAAAATGAATGAAAACAGAAACTATCTGATGACACGTAATGAATTCAGGTTTTTGTAATTTTGACATTTAATCTAAGTCTCCTTTTTTATTCAATTTAAAACTACTGTATTTGTCCAAAATGGAAATACTGTCTTAACTCGTATTTTTCAAGTATTTTCATTCAGAGTCGTTTTTTCTATGGTGATGCTGTGAGCAGGAAGGATCTCAGGTAGCAGTCAGTATTCCAACGAATCTAAAGAAGCCTCTCACTGAAGGAACTGTGACCAATTGCCTTAGAAAGATAGAACAGCAGCATTTTTTCCTCAACTTTATTTTCAGTTCTCACCATAAATATCTATGTTGAATTTCAAACCTTTTCAGCGTCATAGGAAGGTTGAGTATTTTATAGATTACTTGTACATTTAAATAATTCTAGATGTATTTTTTTTTTTTTAATTTGAAGAACTTATTGGTTGATTTCAATTGTTATAAATGTTTAAAATAATTTGTAAAGTGTGCTTCTTCACACAGAGGATCTCACTGCAGCCAACAAACAGGAAGGAAATCCTACAAGATGAAAAAAAAAAAAAAAAAACTCAGACTAAACAAAAACATCCTGTTTGGAAAACACTTGATATCTTTGACTAAACTCTGAAACTAACATCCTAAACAGCATAAATAAAAACATAACAAGCAAAAAGGAACATATTACTTTAGTCATCAACAGATTTTATTTCAGAAAAGTACAAAAAAAAGATTGTCGACAGCTAAATACAAGTCCTTTATGGCACATAGTTAAGAAATGATTGTTAACCCAAGATAAAGACAAAAAGATGAGAATGGCACATCAGATGGACAACAGCGCGGGAACAAAGATTCAATCTGGAGGGGTTAGAAGAAGTTAAATAAAGTCTTTAATATGGATTTTCTTCTTAAGAAACGCGTAGTGTAGACAGTTTTAAACTGAAGTTAATACAGACACGATCACAACTGTTTTCAGTCTGCAGTTTGGATCTAAAACTGCAGACAAAAACAAGCAGGTGATTCTAAAGTACAGTTGGATTTTATTGTTAATTATTAAAGTTCTGCTGAATTGCAATGAACCACATAATACCGAAGAGCTGCAGCCGGCAGGACTGAAGGCAAAAAGAGGCTGAAAGTTTAATTAGACACAAAACAAAAGTTAAAACTGACAGCAAAACAGACAGAAACTGGCGGTGAAAGTAAGATTCAAACATCCTGTAAACTTTAGTGACGTCTTTTAGTACCGTTCTCAATGGCAGACAGACAACGACGACGTAAGGCTAATTAACGGATAAATGTTCATGATAGTCATCTTTTTTTTAGAGAATAAAAAACAAAACAGAACAGTGTGGTTCTCCAGGCAGCTGGTGGATGGATGCGTAGCAGGAGCAAACAGACGAAGAAGCAGATGATGAAGATCCAGGTGTGATTCCTGATTGGAGGGTTTCTGTAAGTATGGCGCACGCTTCCCCTGTTTCACTCGTCAGATTTCATCTTCATCTGAGCCTGCATCTGAGCGAGCATCTCCTGCATGCGCCGCAGCTGCAGAGAAACAACAAAAAGAATCAGAAAATTAAAAATAACCAATGAAAAACAAACATTAAGATGGTTTTCATACAGCTAAATAAATATCTTTCATAAATTAACTGTGTAAAAACCATTTAAAATTTCTGTGTATTTTGTATTATTTTCAGATGTAATGGCATCAGGAAAGTGACTAAAGTGTGTAATTAATGTTAAGAGTATTTGTTAGTAAGTATTAAATAAAACAAGAGTTTTGGTGACTTTTAAAATATCTGTTGCCATCTTGTGGCTGTGAACGTTAAGGTCAGCAAATACTATTTTCCTCTTTATTGTTTTAATTTGTATTAAAATAACCTTTTTCTTCTGTGTTTGATTATACCAGCAGAGAAAATAGAATACATATATTATTTCAAATAAACCTAGTTTCCCTCATCTTACATTTTATTTTGAAAAGTTTGTCTTTTTGTATTATTTCCTCCTACCTGTGTTTTATTTGTAACCTTTACCTCAGTATCTTGCAGAAGTACAAGTTCTATTTTGATACTTTTATTGTGGTGAAATTGAAAGTATTTAAAGCGATAAGAAAATTTTTTCAAAGCGCTGCTCTCTGATCAGTTCCCTGTGATCCAGTCTGATTATATTTTTTATTCATCTCTTTTTCTTATCAGGTTTTTATTCATCATTATTGTCGCTTTGATTTATTGTTCTTAAACACTTTTAGATTCTTTAAAATGTTTAAAATATTTTGACAGAACATCTGGATGTGAAGCAGAGTCATAAACCCAAACGTAAAATAAAACCTTATTACTGTAAATCATTGTTGTTATTTTTGTGAATCTGACTTTAAAGCATGTCAAACATGTCAGGCATCGAGAGTCAAATAAATCAGCTTTAATATTCCTGAATTAAGATTTAAGTTTAGGTACTGAAATTAGCTCTAGCTTTTATCACTGAATGATCCATACTGTTAGCTCATTTGACATGCACTGAAGAAATGCTTAAAATGTGCATCAACAAAGAATAACATATTTATTTATTAAAATACCACCTATCTTAGTAAATAAATCCTCTCATCTATAAGATTATCTATTTTCCTAGATGTAGTGATGAATATTTGTAATAATTTAAGTCAAAGATTATAATTCAGTAGAAAATTGTGTATTCTGTACAGAACTGTAAGGTATTTACGCCATCAATGCGCCCTCTAGTGGTCTAATTTATAATAATCAGGTAATATAGTTAATACAGTTGAATGCAGTTCAACTATATTAATCTTTATTTCTTGCCATCTTTAAATCATATACTATTTTCACAATTACAATTAAATATAAAAGAAAGAATAAAGACATAAAAATGCCCTTTCTGGAAGAATTTCTTTTGCACACGGTCGAAATAGCCGACGGTACGGATGGTGAATTGACAGATTTGTATTACAACAATGCAAGTTGAAAACCTTTACAATCTGTTATTTGAGCTCCCACTTTATTATTGCAGCAAATAATAATTAAATATTGTTAATTAACTAACACAGTTAACAAAACAGAGCTGTTGAATCAGTTCCACTTGGCTCTTACTAGTAACTTTAGATTTTAGGAGCAGAGGAAGTGACTGCAGTGGCGTTTCCTCCTGCTGCAACAATTACAACATGTAGAGAAAAGCAGTTCTTCTCGCCGGCGCTGAGCGCCTGGAGGCTACTGAGGTCACTCCTACCATAAAACTCAGCTAGGACATGCAGGGAGGAAGTGATGGCATATCCTGTCGGCATACTGCTTACAACAACCGTGATTGAGCCCCAGCTGCAGCAGGCCAATCAAGAGCAATCAGAAAACAAAATTTTAAAATTAGGATGTTTTCCTTGCTTATAAATACAAGAAAAAGGGCAGAAAAGACGATAAGTGACCCTGAAATAGATTTTTATAAAAAAAAAAAAAAAAAGAAGAGTAAACTTCCACCAAAAAAACTTGAGATTTATCTCAAAATTTTTCTAGAAAAAACAAGAAAATTTCTGTTGTTTAGAAGTCGAACATTTGCTAGAATAAAAAACTAAATTTTTTTAGATTAGTCTCAGAAATTCAAGAAAAAATTATTATAAATGTTGTACAATAACCCCATAATTTTTCGAAAAAACAACATGGAATCTTCTGATTTTTTCCCAACAGGTTTCCGACATTTGAAACTCAAATGTTTGAGAAAAAAATTGAAATTTGCTATAAAAAAACTCATAAATTTCTGAGAATAATCTAAAAAATTTTGTAGTTTTTCTAGCAAATTTCTGACTTTTCAAACTCAGACATTTTCTTGTTTTTTTTATAACATTTCTGAGATTTTGTGGTAGAAATTTACTCCTCTTTTTTTATTTATAGTAGCAGTAATACACCAGCGTAAGCAGCAGTGCAGAGAGACTAGAGATCAGCTTGTGCAGCCTTCTTTATTTGTTTTTACCTCCAGCTCTTTCTGTAGCAGAATCTGGTCTTTATCCACCACATCCTCATCCACAGCTCTGCAGGAAAAACCAAAAAATGAATAAAATTAACCTGAATGAAAACAGCTGAGGGTTTCCTGTTGATCTGATCAGCGTCTCACCTGCCGGCTCTCTTCAGTCTCTCGGACCGGAAGTTCTCATAATGCAGATCTTGAGTTACTTCCTGGAGGTCTTGCATGTGGGTCCTAAAACAACCAAAAATTCAAACAGCTTCATTCAGAAGCTCTTGATAAGCTTCAGATGGCCACAAGAGGGCAGTAACGTTTAGCTTTAAGTCATTTTCCAAACTAGACTGGTTCTGTTGAAGTTTTCATGTCTTACTCCAAAAAGTCCACTAAGCTACGAGGTTTATTGCCAAGGAGACTCACACAAGCATGGTGCGTAGCTTCAGGAAGTCATTGTGCTCTGGGTTTTCCACCTCCACCACCCCCCACGGGTACAGACGGCCACGTATCTTCTTCCCCTTCACCTCAATCAGCTGGTTGGACCCGATCACAGCAAAGGGGATGCTCGCCTGCAGAAAGGACGGTAAAAGTCAGTGGCTGCACAGAGAAACAAGGAGGAATATCTTGATGATATTTATCCTCCCACCTTCAGCACTCGGGTCTGCTCCTTAAACTCCTCGTCTTCATCAGAGTCAGCGTCAGGAAGCTGGTAGATTTTGATGCCGTGCTCGGCGATTTCATCCAGGATCTGATGAGAGTTTGACAGGAAAACAAACCGTGAGGCTGAGGAGCAGAAACAGGTGGAAACAAACACAATCTATCGCTATCTATGTATCAGTTTCTGCCAGCATTTATTAATTAAAACCAACATTATTAAAGATAATAAAACCTTGATAAAATTTATTGTGACAATGATAAGTCTAAATTCTAGTGACAATAAATTAAACAACAAGAAATACGATAGACGTCCACCACTGACTGAAGAACATATTAAAAACCTTTGGCATATATTTGTACTCAACATGTTGTAGAACATTTACAACATTTAAAGCTGCAAATCTTTGGGGGATCTGTCTGTCTACTATATTTGCACATCTACAAAAAACTGAAATTTTGTTCCATTCTTTATAAAGCAGTTCAGGCTTGGTCAAGATAATAGAGATCAATAACATCTGGATTTATGAAAATAAAACAGTTGAACTTTATTTACTGATTGTGGAAGTTCTCAATGCAGTTGGCTGCATTGAATTTTATTTAGGGGTATCTGGGTAAAAGGGATAAATAGATTCTTGATTTTTAAATATTTCCATGTTCTCCTTTCACCTTGCAATTATGCTCAAACTTTTGTGTCAAAAATCTCAAGAAAATACATAATTTTGTAGTTAAAAGTTGATGAAACAAAACAGTTCATGCGGTATGAATATTTTTACAAGGCACTGAGGAGTAAAGCAAACTTTAAAGACAACCGAAGAAACACATAAAAGTCAGAAAATAAAGTCATAATAATATGAAAATAAAGTCATAGAACAAAGAATTTTTATTTCGACTTTATTCTCATCTGAGAATAAAGTCGAAATAAAAGGGGAATAAAGTCGTAATAAGAGAATAAAGTCATAATATTACAAGAATAAAGTCGCAATATTATTACTTTATTCTCATAATTGGGGAAACAGAATCCATTTCTATTAAAGGGTAAAAATAATAGCTCCAGCTTTCACTCGCCAGGTTTAAAAACTCAATAGTAACTTCCAGGTTTACGTAAGAGCCTGTTGTTCCAGCAACACTTTTAATTAAAGCTCTGCCATGGAGGAAAAAGGCACGAGAGTAAAGCAGCAGACAGGTGAAATAATAACAGTCTGTGTGTGGATTCAAGCTCTTAATAAGTACGGAAAAAGGTCGCTCTCCCTCCTTTTTCTTCTCCGGCCGGTAAAGAAACAAGTAAAAACAAAGGAGCTTTCTTCTCTGTTACTGCAGGGACATATGTCACTATTTATTATTCTAAACATCAAAGCTGCATTTTTCTTTTGTTTTCACAAGAGCAGAATTTTTCATATTCACAATGTAGGTTTACATAAAGGAGCCAAGAAATGCCAAGTGTTGTTTTAGGGGGACTTTCATGTGCTGGCGTACATAATGGGACAGTAATGAGTCAGCTGGGGAAGTGAGCGCAGGTTCGCCTGCTGGAGTCCATGTTGTGGCGGCCGGCTTGTTTTCTCAGTGAGCGCTGGACGCTGAGTGTGTGTGTGAGATAGTGTGTGTGGGGCATTGTTGTGGGGCAGATCTAAAAACAAACAAGCTTCGCAGGACTCAGAGGAGAGCGTGACACCGGATCTGAGCCTCCTTCCCCCCCTTTGGTCATGTACGCAAAAACACCCGATGTACAGAAGCGGTGTACGTGGCGGCTAAATAAACACGACTGTGACGAGGCTGAACACAAAGAATTTAGGGAAACTGTACAGTCAGAAGGAAAAATAAACACGCTGATGGGAAAAATCGAGGCGCACAACAAATCGAGATGGTCAGTAAGCAAATAAGATAAATTAGAATTCAGATCGTAGGATGAAATAAAATAAAAATTAAAAATTAAAAAAAAGCAGCAACAACTGAAACATGCTCAAAGGAAACTACACTTAAAAGTTTACCGGGTCATTCCTGAAGCACAGTTTTGTAGTCTGTCATCATCTGTTTGCAGCCCCTCCTAATCCAAAATGTCTGTTTACCAGAATTATTCTGCTCCGCAACTTGTGCTTAAAACAGCCTGACACCTGTAATCAGGACCTCTCATGGATCATCAGCTGCCAAAATCACCGCCTGCAGCAAATCCCTGTTGTCTCCTGCTGATTTAACAATGTAGGCCTCAACGCTACACCAGACTCTCCTCAAGAGTGAGCGAACGAGCAAGCTGTGTATTTTAGTTGGCACCTGCATGCTGGCAGTGGAAGCCATTTTGATTTTTATGACTATCCTGCTGGGCATTAATACAACACTGGCCCCAGCAAGCCTCCTTAATGTTGTTATGGTTGGCTGTACGGGTCCACTCCGCGATGTTCAGGGAACAAATCAACTGTTACACCAACCGGGTTCCTTCAGATATTTAATGTAAACATTCCTGACTTTTCTAGACTCAACTAGGCATTAGAAAATATTAAAAAATAAAGTTTATCATGATTTTAATGCAGATATTTCCACAGTGAGCAGCAGAGTTTAAGAGAAGGAAAGATATAAAATAAGTGAAATAGCAGTAGGACACAAGGGAGGAAGGAACTGAAGGACAGACACAAGGAGGGAAGAAAGGAAAGGAGAGAAAAAAGGTATGGCAAAGAAAAAGTTTGGACAAAATAGAAGACAGAGGAAAGAAAGAAGGATGAAAGTAGGACAGAAAATATTTATGAAGGAAGGACAAAAAGGGGTAAGAAGGGAGGTAAGAGCAAGGAAGGAAAGGAGAGCGAGAGAAGAGAGGTAGGAAAAAAATCAGAAAAAAAGACTATAGGACACAAAAGAGGAAGGAAGGTGGACTCAATGGAGGAAAGATAATAAAGAAGAAAGGAAGGGAAATAGGAGTCAAAAGAGGAAGGCATGGAGGTAGAACACAAGTAAGGATGGAAAGGAGAGAAAAAAGGGAGGAAGGAAAAAATGACACTAAAGAGGAAAGAAGGGAGGTAGGAGTCAAAGAAGGGTATAGGACACAAAATAGGAAGGGAAGGAGGCAGAAAGGAAGACAGCATTTAGAAAATGAAACAGATGCGTACATAAGTTTTTTAATGTTATATTATTTTTTCAAACCTCTCCAGGAACCAAACACTCATGACTTTACCGCAGTATGGATCAGTGGAACCATCTGATGTCTATTTATTTCTCATTTTGTACTATTTATTTCTTTATCTTGGTATATTACGTATATACACATAACCTGCATCTTAACTCGAGTCGAGCAAATCTCAATCTCGTAATCTGTTGATGACAATGACAAATAAATCTTATCTTATCTTAAGTAAATATTACTTTAGATTTTTGGAAACTAAGTATTTTTTTAAGTTGTGGTATTTCATCATGTTGAGGTTGACTGAGGTTTACCAGTTAGAAATGGGTCAGGAATTTAAACGCCACAAGTCACAGCAAACATTGATTTATACAGAAAAGCAGGGATCAGACCGTTATAGAAATAGCAGCATTAGATATACTGCAGTGGTTATGTGTGGCCCAAATATAGCAATACCTGCAGGCCTATACATAGATATAATTACACAGAGGGATGTGGTGGGACAACAGCGAAGGTCGAACCAAAACCGCCAATCAAAACAAGGCGCAGAGCCGTCATTAAAGGGATCAACGTTTTCACCGTGTCAGCCTCAGATGGGAGTAATGTTTTTATGATTTGTTCATTTTCACACAAGCAAACCCACAAAAACAAGTGACTCAAACACCTAAATCATTTTCACAGGAGGAAAACCTGTGAGTCGAAACGCTGCTGACACATTCGCAGTTGCACAGTTTTTCTCACGTGCCTCTGGAGGACGGAGCTAATTCTCCTCTGGGGTGGCATCTTGCGTGTGTCCACGAAACCTAAACTGCAACAATACTTGGAAGTGTACAAAAGCATTCCAAGGAAATCAACAATGAGCACACGGGGGAAAAAAACAAAACAATTAAATGCATCTCGGTATTAATCTACCTAGATTGAAAAGAGAATTGAAAACTTGCAGGAAGCAGGTTGGGGACACTTTTGACGTAATGTTTATGTAACGGAGCAGCTCTCTGCCAGCTTCGTTAAGAAGCGCATCTGATCAGCTTTGGACCAACATTCGCTTTGAGAGAACATCTAAATCCTTGAAAAATCCAGCTTCTTTACACAAGCGGCCCTTTATCATGCTCTTTTAAATAATATCAGTTTTCTCTAATCTCGTTATGAAAGGGAACAATGTTTTAAAGCAAAGAGTAACTAATGGTGGACCGACTGGTGGGACAGTATGGGGCTGAGGGACTGGGGCCCTGTTTTTCCAAGGCTGAAGAATTTATTAAAGGAAAATCCCAGCCACTGTGATTGCTCTGTGATCCTAATAACATTCCAGTTGATGCAAACAGCTGCTTGCTCTTTGCCTCGCAAAATAAAAAATAAAATCCTCTCTGCCATATTCCAACCAGAAATGCTCTTTGTAGCTTTTGAATGACTGCATGAAGTAGAAGGAAAATGATAAATATGCACAAAAATGCAATTTTTACTTATTTTGCTGTGTTTTACACTTTTTAAAACCCCCTTTTAGTTGGAGGTACAGCTGAAATCTTTTTGTCTCTTTCAGCTTTGGACATCTATAGAAACAAATGTTTGCTCCCTTTTCCTTTAAAAATGGCTCAAAATCAGACAGAACGAGAAAGTCTGTAAAATCAAGTGTTTTCAAGTGTCGCCACAGAGTCTCAGTGGAATTACGTCTTTGTGGACTGCGTCACTTTTACACTCAAAGATGGTTTGATCTAAAAACTAAACTGTATGTTTATGAACATCCTGCTGAAGGCAAAACGTACACCTTAATTTTCCATCACACAAAAATTGACTTTATGGTAAAAAATTTAATTTTTGGTCAATTTTGACCAGATGAGACCAGCTTTTGGTCTCATCTGGTGAGATAAACTTTTTCCACATATTTGTAATGTCCCTACATGGGATGCAGAAAACCTCAATTAGAACTACGGCCTTCTTTCAATGGTGGTTTGCTTTTTGCCTCTAATCCACACTAATCAGATCAGTAGGAGAATCTGTCAGACAACTTTAACTGAACTTAGTAATTGCAGCTTTAGATCCTATTTTTAAGGACAGATAGATTTGTATGTCATCTACCCCACAGTGACAATAAATATTATGTCTAGTGATGATCCTAAAGGGAGCATGTCCAATGAGAACAGGGTGGGGCCCAGGACAGATCCTTGAGGAACTCTCCAGGTAAGTAGAGCTGCAGCTGGAAAAATTTCATTTATCTTTACAGAGAAACTTCCCTCTGTTATGCATGATGGAAACAAAAGAAGAGCAAAACATTTAATGTCTACATATGGCTTGAGACTCGTTAGGAGAAGGTGATGAACCATCCGGTTAAATGAAGCCATAAGGTCTACAAGTATCAGTAAAATTGTTCTTGAGTGTATTGGCACTTTTTAAAACCAGAATGGATTTGTCATTTACACACTACAAAGTTTGAACCAGTAAAGAAAAGTTTTCTCCAAAACTTAAGACAGAAAAGCTGGTTTAGAAATTGGTCTAAAATTTGAGAAGACTGCAGATAACATTAAAAAATCACTGTTCGTACCATCCCCAAAGTGCTGGGTTAATTGAAAGAGCAAATTCTACTGTTAAATCCAGACTTAAAAAATGTATGGAAGAAACTAAAAGGCCATGGCCAGAGTGTCTGGATTTAGTGAAAATGTACATGAGAATTGTGCCCACCGGGAATGGTTTAACTCCTTTTGAAATAATACACGGCAAATGTGCCAGCAAGTGATGTATTCCTGATGTCTGTGTTAGACTTCATGCATAATATGAAAAACAGGTGGGAAATGTTAGAAAAATTATCCTCCTGTTCATTTACTTATGAGTTTATTTTACAAGTTATGTTTTCATATTATTCTTCTCATATTATTACTCTCATATTATTCTTCTTTTTATATTTACTTAAACTTCTCTTTCTTTTGTAGTATATTATTAACTTTGTTTAGGATGTTTGCCTGGAAGCTGATAACGTTAAACATTCATGTGTTATTAGTTCCATATGTAACTGATTAGTTGTGGTCAGTCACATGCCCTTGTAAGGGCATGTCCATAGGCGGTACAAGAATGTGAAGACGGTTGGTCAATTCTCTGTGTGAAGAAGCCCAACCTCCTTTTTCTATACAATAAAGAGAAATGCAAAGAAAGATACAGCAGAATTGATTTCAGACAGTGTTTGACAGCGATTCGTCGCGTCTGTTCTCAATTCTCCTGTTCTGCAGAAAAGAAAATAAAACTAATCTCTGTCTCTGGCTGATTCTTTGCAGGTTAGGATAAAATAAACCTATCATATTTTATATTTGAAGAGAGGCTGAACTACAGCAAGCTTGGAGCAAAGACAGAGAAAAGTGATGTAATTACCAACATGTTCTGACAACACAGAAAACTTCCTACAGTTTTCTGTGATTCACAAAGTATACAGAGCAAAGCTGATACAAATGCAACCCAAATAAGAAAGGCCACAGTTCAGACCATCATCTGAAAATTAACTGGAAAATCCTTTACAAAATTTGTCTTCTGTCATATAAACTCAAAAAACGGGAAAAAAATAAATAAAGCACACACCTTGGTGTAGATTTTAGGCCTGAAGAGTAAGCGACACAAAACAGAAGTATTAAAACTAGAAAATTTGTTTTTAATTTTTTAAAAAAAATCCAGTTTAAAATCAAATAAAAGCTGAGAACACCGAGCCAAGCACTATTAACAATAGTAAACAATATTTCATGTTTAATTACAAAAACAAAGGGCAGGCAAAGAGGAGAAAGAAAAGCTTATTTCTTGCTAGTTCACCATTCTTTCTCCTCTTTCAAAACTTAATTTGCCAACCTGAAAGATGGGAACAAACACTCGTCTCTTAGCGGGAAAAGCTTTTCAGCCAGTCATCTTTCTCCAGCCTGCAGAGAACCTGATGAGAGCGAGGGAGACCCAACAATACCTGAACCACAGGAGGGGGTAGCAGGGATTTAGACTTCAGACAAGCCTCTTGCAGAAAAAAGAATAACATGTTTGCATGCACCAACTTGTAGCCAACCTCTGCCTCACTTTCACTACTATAATCTGGCATTAATGGTAAAAAAGGGGACTAGATGGTGGGTAATTGTAGCTGCAGAAAGTCAGTGATTTACTAGAACAATTTGGCAATGGAGGAAAAAAAACAGGCTTGCATCTTCAACCTACAGACATAGGTGGACAGAAGACCCAAACATTGTATTTTAATATTAATAAAAAGTAAAAAGTTGCCAAAAAATTATGCAGGACTAAAAAAGTATTTGGTTTAAAAGTTACTGAAGCACTAACTGGTAAAAAAAAAAAAAGAAAAGAAAGTAAGCATTTGATTTCTAAAAATGATTTAATCAGACAGAGCAAAATATAAAGTTATGTAGAAATCTTGGTACAAAAAGACCAAAATGGAAATAATTTATATTAACAATTACAAAATAACAAAATGAATTTATTTCAATGTAAAACTTTAACAGGATCTGCAGGTGTGTGTCTGTGTCTGATGAATCTTTGGTTAAAACAAGCCTGTTCTTCCTTCAGTGAAGTTACTCAGTGGGTAGAGTATCCAGAAATATTAATCAAGAATAATGACACTTAATAAAATTACTCAAGTAAAACAAAATTGTACAAAATACTGATAAAAGTATTTTTCCCCAAAGGTTACTCAAGTAAATGTAGCCAGTTGCTACCCAACTCCACCTACAGAGCATTTCGTTGTGACACAAAAACAATTTCTTTCTGTCCATGACATTAAAAAAAACCTTAATATATTGACTACAATAAAAACATATTTATTAAAAGTTAAAAAAAATGCATTCAAGGTTAGTGTGTCCCAACCACATGAGTACCATTGATCCACACACACGCCTCCCTACAAACGCGCACACACACACACACTCCTATTGTCTGAGAAAAGTATTTGTACAGTTAAGACCACCCACCTCTCTGATCAAAGAGCACAGACACAATTGAGCTATTCATGTAATCTTGTATTTAAGTGAGACTTTAAGAGGGGAAGCAGAGTGAATATAGGAATTCAACCAGACCAATATTTTTAAACTGGTCTAAGAGCTACACTAATAAATGCAACAGATATAATCGACTCTTTAGCGGCGCTGCCCTTCAGCACTTTCTCAGAACAGAGGACCGTGTGTTCTGGAGTTGCTCGCTCCATAAGGGAAAGCAGATATTTATTGTTTTAAAATCAGCGGAGATGTGAAGCAAGCCTGGGCACAATGACCGCAGGAGAGCAGGAAAATAAATATATCCGCGTGTTTGAAACACTCGCAGGAAAACGGCCAAGCACAAGAGCAAGGACGCACACAGAATGAAGTCATTCCTGCTTTCATTTCAACTTTCTAAGAGAGTTTACAATCTGAGAAATGGTATAACAAACACAAGCAGTGGAAAAGCTGCGCAGAAAAGATCTATGAACAATAGATACAGATACATCTCAAAGAAAGTGAAACTCACACAAAGTAATGAACATTAGCCAAAAAATATAATTCCTAAAGAAAGTGTTTCTTCACAGAGTGCTGTAATCAAAACAAATTTTTTGAAAGTTAAGTGGAAGGAAAACATTGGAGGAAAAAAATCCACAAACAACAGGGATAAACAGTCTTAAGAGGCCTGTTTGAGTTTGTGGACAGAGGAGACTGTAAGGGTGAGAAAACGGAGGAAATTTTAAATGTTCAAGTGGATGGCGTAGAGTTGATTGAGGAGGAAGAGGAGCAAATCATTCCCCCCCAAAAATGTGTTGAACGTTTGGAAACATCTTGGGTTCGGCAAAGATGGTGGAAAGAATCATTCCATCAACATAACTGGATGTGAAGTATTTATTCTTTCTTTTTTTTTAAGGATGCAGGAGGTAAATGTTATCGTCCATTTATTGCTATCACGTTAAGCTGATCAATATATCATGATGTGATTTTAAGTATCTGTATCGGTTTATTTTAGAGACTATTTTGTTCAAAGTATTAAAAACTAACATGTAACTACAGCATTTTTGAGATACAGCTAACTTTCCATCATCACACAGAACAAACTGAATTTCTTAAATTTATTCTAATGGTGGATTAACAACCAAAAGCATCTGACTCTTCAAGTTTGACTCATATGCACTTTGAATGCAGACGCTTGACATTTTCCTCTACACTTAGCATTTCTCCCGTCAGGTGCATCTAGTTTACATTCAATGTCTACGTGGAGGCGCGTCAGACGTGTCAAAATTGCTCTAGCCGGTATTTTCCTTTGCTGGCCTATTTGTCAGATGCATTGGACACTCCTGATGCGTCAAACGCTCCAATGTGCCTCCACACAGACTTTGAAACCAGACGGGCCTGACGCTCAAAACATGTTTGGTGTGAATGCACCATAAGGCTACTGTGTTCTTACTGAAGTCACATCTGGGGGAAAATATCATTTTTATCAAAACTTAATTTGCTTTTCACCCAGCGTTTTGCTTTGGGGGCAGAAAACTGATATGACTAACACTTTGTTGTTCAGCTCAAACCAGACAACGTTATGTGTTGCTTCCTCTGCAATTCCAGTCTAAACCTGCTGTCCTCCCAGCTGAAAACAGTAATACAGTTTGAGACTAAAGCCCTATACAGGATATGACTTTAGGGTCCCAGACTGAGAGGATCAGCCTCTCAATATACCCTCCTGAGGGGCAATTTATAAACCAGGAGCATAGCAACCCCGGAGAAGGAAATTGGCATTAGATGGAAGGACAAAGTAAAAAAGCGCTTTGTGAGGCAGTTCCAGGAGAGGAACGACTCAGGAAAGCACAATTAAGGGGAGGAGAGGTGAACGATGGGAGAAATGTTCACCCCGTTCTCTGAGTCTCAGCTGTACAACAGGCTGGACGGTTGAGTCTTTTCAATGGAAACAGTCTCGCCACATTACAGGAAACTTATATTGTTCCATACAAGCCGTTTCCCCTCATAATAAGAGAATGGGCAAGCACTGAGGAAAGCACAGGGGAGCAGGGATTTATTATGAGACAAATGGCTTCAAACTGTGAGAAAGTGCCAGCAAAACACAAACTAATAAATTGTGAGGGCAAAAACACTCTGCGTTATCCATCATCTGAGGGTTTCTGCTTCCTGGCGGGTTCTTGGCTCCTGGAGCTCTAAACTCAGAGGAAGGTTTGATGTCCTGCTTCATTAAACACGACTGACTGCTGAGAATCCGCCGCATAATTTAGCCAGAGGTGGGCAGAGTACCCAAAAATTATACGCAAGTAAAAGTACCATTACTTTAATATATCTCTCCTCAAGTAAAAGTAAAAAGTAGTCCTCCAAGAAATTACTCAAGAGAGATAAAGCACTTGGCAACAATGCTGCTAAAGTACTGAGCAACCAATCAAAACATCATATAATATTTAAAATCAAATATAAAGTAAACAGGATCTGATCTGAAGCTTTTCACTTTGATTCCTTTGGAACAATTAAAATTTATTTATAGACAAAAAGAGAAATCTTATAAAAATTTCTCTTTTTTAATTCATATTTTATTTGAGTCAAATTTCTTAGTTGCTTGTTTTGTTAATTTTGTTTGTTTTATCAAAATGGGTCTCTGTTGTATCACAGATCTTGGATTTCAATGAGACAACCTGCATAAATAAAAGACAAATAATTAAAAAAAACAGAGTTATGTGAAAATATTGGTATTTTAAGGACCAAAATGAAAATAATTCATATAAATAACAATTAAAACACAGCAAAATAAGGCAAAATAAATATTTTTCCAAATTAATTTATTTTGATATTAGATTTATGAAACTTTAACAAAAACTGCAAGTGTGTGTCTGGTGAATTTTTCGTTAAAACAAGCTTGTTCATCACTCAGTGAACTTACAATACACGCAGTACTTCATAATAAAGTTATTCAAGTAAAAGTAAAAAATACAATGTTAGAAAAATACACCAAAAAGTTGTTTTTTTCTTCTAAAAAGTTACTTTAATAAATGTAACCAGACAAGAAATACTTGAACTAATCTGATCAAACCTCCTAATACACAAGCCAGTTCCTTTAAAAGACACTTAATAAAGATAAATATGTATGCATAAATAATACACAAAAAATACTTCATATATGATTTATGCAGGGAATTCTGACTTATCACATTATTTGTTGAAATAATAAATAACTGGGTTACACACAATAATTCCAGCAGCATACTGAGTAAAATGAAATGGGATGAAACTGAAACTTGTGCATGCTCAACCTGCAGCCAAACAGGAGATAGGAGGAATAATCTGCACTCATTAGAGACATGGTGCCATTTCTAAATGAAGATTTGTCAATTAACCCTCTAGATTTCCTGTCGATAACATCTTTCCAAGAAACTCACAATCACTAGAAAGATTTAAAGATAAAGTCTGAGCTCAGAAAGGAAAACAGGACAAAAACATTTATATGTAGGTGCAGATAACAGAAACAAAATGGGCTGCTAAATCCTCAGTGGTATGGGTTTCTGAGAAAAGATGTGAGGATTTCTTAGAAAGTTTTGTTTAACTCTTTAGCTAATTGCTCTTCGGTGTACAATGGGAAATGTCTGTTAAGGGAACATTTAGAGGAGCTTTGGACAAACAGATGGACAGATAAACTCACAGACAGATACTGCAGCACTTTTATTTGTGCTGCTATGACTACATGTTTACCACAGGAGAAAACACATTAAGAGGGGTGTAAAGACAAATGTCACGTCCGACTTCTAATCAGGACATGTGACCTGCTCCAAGCTGCCAAGCTCGGGTTAGTTTCTGGGACAGAGTGGTGACAGGAAACATGGTTTTGTTCATGTTTGGTGCCAGAGGAACACTTAAAAGGTCTAGGAAGGTTAGACCATCAAACAACACAGCAGTCTAAACTATAAAGTCATTTTTATCACAATGGAGATGGATTTCTGTGATTTTTTTAAATGGCTCCCACAGGTAAATAAATAATATAGAAAAAAGCATAATGTGTAATTTTTATGTCCATGTCTTTTGATATGTTCATAAAAGTTAACCTTTTAAAAAAAAAAAGACAAAAGACCGTCACTTTCATGATCAACATGAGACAACCTAAAGAGCCTTGGTGATAAATGAGGGAGTTGAAAGCAGAAAGTGAGGAGAAACGAAGTGGGAAAACCGAGAACAGAGCAGCCGGCTGCCTACTTTGATGCCTGAAAGGCAGCCGACTCCAAGACCTGAATGAGACGCTGGTGGGAGGTCCGAGTACGAAGAGGAGGACAGACAGGCTGGCAGTCAATACAAATCATGAAAAGATTAAAAATCTCAAGTTATGACTGCATGTTTTTAAAGAAGCTGTCCACAGTCGCCATATGCTTGATCAGCAGAACGGCTTGTTGGAATGTCAACAACTCAATCAAATTGACTTGGATTCCTTATATTAAAACTTGATAATCAACTGAATTTCATTTGGTACTTGAATCTGATTATATTTTATGATTGGGTTATAACTTGGTATGAATTGGATCCAGTCGTCCTTTAGAAAGAAATGACATTCATAGTCATTTGGTGCTGTATGTATAAAACTGAACTAGGATGGGAATCAGTTCATAAAAGCGGCTGAAAAAGAAACTCAGAGGCAGCGAGACACAAGATTATGAGTCAAAATTATTAGTAATGGGTTAAAGTTCCTCTCTGAGGTTCTTTATCAGCTGCTATTCGTTTGTTTTATCTCGTTCTTCATCACACATAACATAAACAGAAGAATGTTGAGCAATATTAAGCACTACCAACCTTGAAACTCATGACCACTAAACATCTTGCATCTACAATAAAGCAGAGAATCAGAAATGTTGTTTATAAATGAATTTTTAAGTTATTTGAATCATTTTGGGAAATGTTTTAGCCCTATTTATAAAGATACTCTCACTCAAATACTGCAACCTCTTCTTGTCATTTCTGCATGACTTGCAGCCCTAGAAAACCTCCTGGATATTCCATCACATTTTGATTCCTGAGCCCTTCCTGAGTTAAAACATTAGAATTGTTGTTTCTAAATGAACATGCACTTGTTTTCTTTGCATTTTCTGAGATCTGAAAGCACTGCAGGATGAGAAAATTTCTCATTTTCTGCAAAGAAATCCAAAATTTTTGCTTGAAATTTCAGAGACATGTCAGTTCATTTTACTTAAATATGTACCTCTGAAAAGTAAAATTAGAGAAACTGATCATTTAAATTTTTTCCAGGAAATATATTCTTGTAACTCCTGTTTTCAGAAAGGAAAAATACATTTAATTTTAATTAAAAGGCTTTCAAGAAAAAAAAGATGTGTTTGACTTGTTCTCAGTCCCAACTGGGAAAAAAGATAAGCAAAAATGTTTAAGATGTTTTTTTTAATAAGAATATTTTATTTCTATATAAATTTAATGTATTTAAGGATTGAGATGGCTTGGGGGATTGAATTTAGCCGTGTTATGCCCCCCAGATATTAAGGGTTAGAAGTGAGGAAGCAAATGTTTCTGCTGTTCCTTGTTGGGTTAATTTGTACAGGTATATTGTAGAACTGGGCTGGTCTGAGTGGCTGCTTTACTTATAAAAGCTGTAAGAAACCTACAAAAAAACAGAGGCTCATGTTCGCAACTAAAACACCAACATTATTTGTGTGGCGGGCTAAAGAAGCAGGAAAGCTTGCTAACTAATAATGAATATGTGAGGTTATCACTTGAAAACACTCACAGGTGTCCATAAAATAAGGTGTTACTACGTCCTTCCCCTGTGGACAGCAGGATGCCGAGGAGCGTGCAGACAGGCAGGCAGGCAGACACCTGGGTCGGCTCCAACAGGAAGTATGTGGAGCAACTTAAAACTGGATATGTGTTGCATCCATGTTATATACAACACTCCTGTTCCTTCTACAGTTTCCTCTCATTTATTGCCCCTCCCTAGACTTTTAAAGAATCTGCTGGTGTCATGAAAAACACAAAAAGGTCATACATCACTGTAATTACACAGGGAAGCACTGCTGCTCTTCAAAACAAACAGAAAAACGCCAGACACAGAAAGCTTCCAGTACGCATGGAAGAAAGATTTAGGTTTCACCCAAATATTCTGTCATTAATTTGTTAATTTGGACCACATGTCAGGAATAAACCTTTCACCTGCAGGTGGAATAAAATAAATAAATGGAAGATCCTAAAGAAATGCAGCAATACTTTTATCTCCATGTCTCCTGTGGAGAAATCGGCTTTAACAACAAGACATGAAACTCACCCTTCTCTTCAGACGATCCCTCTCCCTCAGTGTGAGCGTATCAGCCTTGGCGATTACTGGAACAATGTTGACTTTGCTGTGGATGGCCTTCATAAACTCCACATCCAGAGGCTTTAGACTGGGAGAGAGAAGAAACAAGGAAATTAATCAGGAAGAAAATAATAAAACATGAAAACAGCAGACCCAAGAAAGAGGAACAGGACAGGAGAAAAACTGAAAATGGATAAAACAGAACTGAATGATTAGAGGAAGCTAAAGTTTGCTTTACAAAATCTTTACAAATAGAAACTGTTTAGCCAGAAGAAACTTAAGAAGAAAAAAAACACATCTCTGTCTTAACAGTTTTAAACAAAAATACTGCTTAAATTTACTTTAGTATAATCAAAATTTGTGACATATTTGCATTATTTTTACCCGTGTCCAAATGGAGAAATGAAATAAAAGCAGCAGTGCACCCTGTTGTCCACTATGTGCCTCCGGTTCAGCCCACTCTCGTCATGTAGGTATCGCTCAAACTGATTGTCAATGTACTGGATGATGGTCTTGAAGCTGATGTCAGAAAAACAAAACACAGATACATACTCTTTAAAAACAATTAGATAAGGCAAAGGCAGCAAAACAGATATTTATGGACGACATATTGAACTCTTCAATGAAATTTTAGTGTTTTTATAGACAGTTAAGGGCAAAATTACTCAAATAACTGAAAGATTTAGGTTCATAATCTTTTAATTTTATTGACTTGTTTCTTCTGACTGGAAGCTCTACTAACATCTCAGCGTCATCATAATCCTGACATGGAGGGAGGTAAAGATTAGGGTGATGGTAAGGAGGCCTTCCAACTTTAAAGACAATTAAAGACAAATAACCAAAATACCGGCATAAACATGCAAAAAGCTTATCAGCGCTTATAAAAGGTGTTCTATTAGTTTAACAGAAAAATGCTTTTCAGCTGATTATTGAGAAGTACATAAAGTTTTCAAAAGTAATGTTTTTGTCTAAATTTATATAGAAATAAATTATTCTTATTAAAAAAAACATCTTATAAAGATACTCTCACTCAAATACTGCAACCTCTTCTTGTCATTTCTGCATGACAAGAGGTTCTTTATCTTTGTTCCCAGTTGTGACTGGGAAAAAGTCAAACATATCTGTTTCTTTTTTTCCTTGAAAGCCTTTTAATTAAAATTAAATGCATTTTTCCTTCTTGAAAACAGGAGTTACAAAAATATATTTCCACACATAAAAGCAGAATACGAAAAACAAATGAAGATCCATACTTATTTCACACCACTAGACGTTATCTAAAAGTATAACAGGTTTATGAGGATGATTATGTTAAATCAGATGTACCAGTCTTGGCTGTCGATGGCGTCACCGTATCCAGGGGTGTCAACCACGGTGAGCCGAAGCTTCACCCCTCTCTCCTCGATTTCAACAGTGGATGCCTCGATTTGGACTGTCCGCTCAATTTTTTCTGAGGGGTAAAAAGAGTAAACAAAAGCACAACACCTCTGAAAATACCGTTAATGTATTTATACAAGGTTAAAAATATAATTTCTCCCTATATGTGCCAAATACTTCAAAACCAGATAAGTTGACTTCTTAAACTTTTTGCAGTTACAAAACTTGGTCAATTTTTTTTCAGTAAAACAAATCCTAATCTGGCTGAGTCATGAGCAGGGCCGTCATTTTGAAGGCTGCAGCATTCCAAACGGTCCTCCTCAAATAAAGCTCAGCTGGAGACTTAGCTGCAGACATTTCTTCTTTATTACAGAGTCTGTAAGCGTGTGCAAGTGAATTAGAGAGCGTACCAGCAGCTCCAGGGATGTAGCGCTCAGGGTAGAGATCAGTAAGAAACAGGCTGTTTATAAGTGTTGATTTGCCCAACCCGGACTCTCCTATTTAAAAAAATTGAAGAAAATTCATTATGTATTAAAAAAACAAGCAAATAAATCAACATATGCAGTTAAGAGTGATCACTCACCAACTACCATAAGGGTGAATTCAAAGCCTTTCTTCACAGATTTTCTGTGCACTTGGTTTGGAAGGTTTGCAAAACCAACATAACCAGCTGAATCTGGAAACTGAAAAACATTGAAAAAAGAACATCTCAAATCTGTAACGTGAGATATAAAATTCAGATTATAACATAGCAATAAAAACCATAGCAGAGCAAATTTATTTTATGAGCTTGTTTTCTTATGCTTCACCAATTTCAGTGAATAAACTGGTAATTTCTTAAGCTCTAAGTCAGTGCAGATGTAGGTGAGATTGCTGGCAAAGCACATCACTGGAAAATTCCAGCAGCCAATAAAATAAAGTCAAGAAGCACTTGAGTTTAGACAGGATTTCCTTTTTAAATGCTAATACAAGCATGTGGGCAAAACATTAGTACCAAAATAAGTCACATGGATCTCATTAGTAAGCTCTCTTCCAAATGTGAGAATTTAAAGCAAAACTACACGGTTGTGTCATTCTTATCCTCACCTTTCCTTTTTCTCCAGACTGCGACATCACTACTTGTTAAGACTTGCGCCTGCAAGTAAAAAGAAAAGATTAATTGGAGGATGATGTAGCATGGTCTATAACATCTCATGTACAAAGCTAAAACAGAATTAAACCAAAAAAAATATTTGATAAAGCTGAACTCCATAGATACACCTGCTGCAGAATAGCAGGTGTTTCATCTAGGAGTGCACCCAATTCACTCTTCTCACTATATCATTCCAAACAGTTGACAAAGGAACAAAGCCAGTGGTTAAATCAGCAACATGATGACTGAGCAGGAAGACTGGACTTCATTTTATCAACAGTGAACTGGCTCCTGAATTGCAATGTGAGAAACATTAGAGTAAAGTAATAGTGTCAGACGCAGATTCAGGATGATCCTGAAACCATTTATTCGGGACTAGGTGCTGTGGAAACTTAATCTGAGCCCAGTCCATTGGTATGTAACGAACCAATCAAGTGCACGAACACTTTGGGAATGAAAGCATTAATTATATAACGTTGTAGTTTTGGGCCCCTTTTTGTAAGCACATGAAAGTGGGCAGAGATCCTTGATACTGACAGGGTGGTTTCACCAAGCCTGTAGGGAGAACAATGGATGTTTAACCTCTTGGTTCCTGAAACCTTTCCGATATGGGCCAGCTCAGCTGAAGGAGAACACGTGTCTCACCCTTTACTAGAGTTCAAGGTCAAGGACTACACAGCCACACCAATCATTTAGGGAGGAAAAGACAAGGGGAGTGACCCGGTCAACGCAAGATGGAAAGTGTTAGAGACTGCCCCAAGAAATAAGAGCTGATTAAAAGGAAATAACAGGCTCACAGAAATATTTATGTGACCTTAAATTTAAAAATGCAGATGTCAGACGGTTTGCGAGAAATCAATTATCAGTAAATTGATAAATGAAAACAAAACAGATTTTAGTCTTCTGTTAGCAGCTTTAAAATGCATGACAAACTCATTTTAATTTTTTGTCCCACATCAAGACATTTAATGTTGCTAAAAAGCCGGTTGTGCCACAATGAATTGATAAACCCCATTAAGAAGCTTAAAATCTTATTGAGCTTTGAGAATGTGTTCTCAGTTATGCCATTACCATTATGTTACTTGAAAATGGTCTCAAAATAACAATATTATTGTTTATGACAATAACTTTGGGGACAATTTATTGTCCAGCAAAATTTGTTAAGGTGCAGGCCTACTCCTGCAACGTTCAAAATCTTATAAAAGCAGCAGCTGAATCAAATAACAAGATTTGAACAGCGAGCAAAAGACGTCCAAATCAGAATCCAATTCCCAACTTGAAACTCAGAAAATCCAACTTTCAAGTACAACCAGAACAGACAAGCACTTCAAACCTACCAAACAGCTTTATAGAGAATCTGAAAAATTTATTATTCGTGTACTAAAGTCTAATACTGCAAAGTCTGGGAAATAGTGGCATACAAAAAAAAAGTCAATCCCTTTTGAGTATTTTACATGTGAAAGTGTTAGCCCTCTGGTGACATAGGAGACATTGCCATTACATGAGTCACCTTTCTGGCCATCGCGTAATCTGCCTTGAATCGTATGACTATCCTTCTAGTAATTCAGTGAGCACCAGATAAGCTAAAGTGCATTATTTCAGCCTTGGAACAAAGTGGGGAACACACCAACAGACTGACTCACAGCCCAGTGTAACACCAGCCTAATCATTGGTTTCTAGCCTAAAAACACACCTAATGCAATAATTAATGTGTTTTCTTTTCTAACGGACTTGTGAGCGACCAAAGTGGGCCACACGAGCGCATTCATGTGCATCAAACACATACACCAACCCCAAAGTGTTGTTCCTCGTCCGGCTCTGTGGGAACCAGCATTAGTCCGGCAGCAGATTAATTAAACTGTTCCAAAACCGCAGCTGTAATCTCACAAAGACAACACTACAGGACACACACGTAGGAGGCACACTTCAATAAGGCTTTCTTAATAATAGCCACTTAA
This sequence comes from Xiphophorus couchianus, assembly GCF_001444195.1. Lineage (NCBI taxonomy): Eukaryota > Metazoa > Chordata > Actinopteri > Cyprinodontiformes > Poeciliidae > Xiphophorus > Xiphophorus couchianus. The sequence continues at coordinate 9,767,223 of NC_040239.1, forward strand.
TCGGCTGGACTGCCAAACAGCTTACACACCAAAACACAGAGCGACCAGCGGGTCGTGCTTGTGATAGATTGAACTATTGAGAAAAATGCCACATCAAAAACAGTGAAATTTAAAACTTGTAAGACAAGTTTAAGGTTCATTTATTAGTTGACAAAATGCTACAAAATTTCAGAAAAGCTCCAACGATCCTAATGGAAATATGTAACTTCTCCACAAGTGGAGTCTAAATAACTTATTAGGAAGACAGATCGGATTTTACGAACTAAAGTCTTGATGAGCCAAAATAACAAACCTGGCAATAATTCACAGTAAACAATCCCAGAACTGGTGAACATTAAGAAACAGTGACTGGTTCATATGTACATCTCCTCAAAACTGAATGTTGTGGTTATTGTTGCGAGATAATAATCAGGTGTCAGATGTTTTTAAAATGTTATACCCTCTGCATTTCTTTAACTACATCTCTATTCGTTTTCAACATCATGCTTGTGGTCCAAGCACTTCCATAGAGAGGAAGTGCTTGGTGGTTTATAAATTTTAACAACCTCAAAGAGGCGTTTCATCCACACAAATTTAATACGAAAGACTGAGACTCAAGGCATCCATAGCGTCTTACATGTCAAAAACCAGAATGACAGAGGTAGTATGTTGACGATTAATTCAACATACAAGTGTCTTAATAAGCTCATAGCTGATCAATTATAATTTGATTACATTCTGTAAGAAAAACTGATTAAAGAGGCTAAATGCAGTGAATGTGAACAAACTCAACTCTACCAATTTTATTCTTCTTTTCACATTTTTTGAATCGTATTGAGAGAGCTTGACTTGTTTGGAGCATTTGGTTTTTGAACTTGTGAAAAAACTTCATTATTGTTAACAATTTGAAGACAAGTTTGCTGGACCAAAGAAATTTTCCTGAAGAAATTGAAATGTCATAGTTTTTCCTCATAGTTCTAATATTATATATTACATTTTAAGAACTTTGCTAAAAAATAAAAAGCATAAAATAATCTTCAGTTGTAGTTTTTTTTAATAAATCAATTGGTTGAAGATCAAAATCTATTTCCTTGATTAGCCTTTTCTGTCATGAAATGCTGCCGAAATGTTTCCCCCTCTTCATTAAACATAACCTGTTGTTGGGAGTGCTAATTTTACATTTAGAAATTTAATAATTATCAAATTAGATAGTATTTTATATTTTGTGCGACTCAAAACTACTACATCTACTGTATCTTTACTTACTTATCTGCAGAGGGGTTTTTTAACCCACGTAAGTTTCTCAGTTTGTACAACAATATTTTTATTTACTGATTTCTGTCCTTTATTGAGGTCTGGCCAAAAAATTATTGATGTAGTTATATTTTTTGGTTGATTTTAAAGTAATGAGCAATATGTTTATTACAAAACATGGTGAGTGAGCAGTTATCTGTACAACCAAAGATTTTTATTTAAAAATGCAATTATAGGAGATGTGACTAATAATATTAAAAAAAACAAGAATAAAAGCAAAACTGTCAAGGTTACTATAATTTTTTTAATTTTTTTAAATCTTTATTCATTTCATTCAATACAAATAAAAAAAAAAAATTTAATACAAAGAAAAAAAAATAAAATAATTTAAAAATGAAATGAAAGGTAGCAGAAAGAAGAAAATAATTGTTGGATAATTGTTGTCTTTCCTGTGTTTTGTTTAATAGGTATTTAGACCCAACAATAATCTTATAATATCTGCCCCTTTTTCTCAACTATGGATCAAAACAACAAAAAAAATTAATTTTCTAAGTTAAAATGGTTCATTTAGATGTGAAGACTGGTGTCTTATGCATTTGCGAATTATTGTTTTTTTATTCAGTTTTTCTCCGCTGTGTAACAAGATTATTCAAAACCTCTAACACAATAACGCTGGCCCACTTTGTCTGTCAATATGAGTCATGTTTTGTTGTTGCATTCACACCTCTCAGGAAAACAGGACGAAACATCCTCTGGTAGTTTTGTAGATGGGTGCATTGGTGCTTGAGTGGGAGATAAAGTCACAGGAAAGGAGAAAGGTCAGAGACAGGTCAGGGATCAGGGTTCAGAGACGCTATTCGCCGGCAGGATACGTTCCTTTGATATCAAATTTATTTGTCCAGCTAAGTTGTTTTCTGTAGTAGGAGACAGCTGTGGACATTAGATTACAGCTCCTAGAGTCAGTCCTTGTGCTTGAAGCGCTAAACATTCAGTAAGAATGGAAGTGAATTACGCAGGCTGTCAGTGGGCCAAAAACACAAGCAAAGATGAATGATAATTCTTCAATAGTGGCCTGCTGCCACATCTAAGCAACATATTACAAATATTTAATGGTTTCCCACTCTTATTGTCAAGTTGTCTGAAAGTGAAATTAATTATTGTGCCACACAATAAATAATAATCAAATAAAGGAAGAAGTTTTAGAATATGCCACAAGTGGGCTTAATATTAATTTTTTCGCACAAATGAGTGAAACCAGCCTATTTTACGTCAGACCTGTCAGAAGCATTAGGTTTTTTTATGATTAAGAAATGCATCAAATATAAGAACTACCAGGCTATGTTTTTGTCTGTTATTGGACAAGCTGGAATAGAAAATGTTGGCAAGTTTTGAGAAATCGCACAGTTAAGGAAACGGTCTACTAGCTCTATAGGAAATACATACAAGGGCTATTGTTGATAGTACTGAATATACTAGTTTTGGTTAATGCAAATATGAAGAAATAAACTATGTCATTCATAAAATTTCTTGGATGTGCAGCTTTCCTCTTCATCAAAAAAGACAGAAATTTTCAAAGTTCTTATTTCCATAAACTCACGTCTCATTGTTGACTCAGTATTTATTTCTTCATTATTACTATTGTTTTATTTTATTTAATTCATCTTAAAAATAGTTTTGATTGGATTCCTGTCCAACCCTTATAAGTAGTACTAAAATAAACATATTACTGCATATTATACTTATTTTGCATAATTTTTAGTGCTACCTTTATTTGGAAAACCCAGTTTAATTGCATGTGGTTTCCATGGAGAAAATTTCACTTTCCAATTGTAGAATAATATACAGTTTTGGCAGAAAACACAGCCAATAAGGTTCCCACTCTTTTCTGGTGTCGCTACTTTTGGTTCTGATATACATAACCATCATTCGACCACAATAGAAAGGCTTCCTGAGGTTCTGTGTAGTTAAAAAAATGTTTAACCATCCAACCTTTCACTACAAATTTGAACCTTTTAAGTTTGAATATTTAATAAGAAACCACTACAGTGCTATATAAATAGGTAGCTAAAATAAAATAACTCTGATTAGGAGCACATTGCACTTTGAGATGTACAACAATTATTGAGCTATAGTCTGTCTTGTAAATCAGATATGTAGTAACTTTAGTTTACTGTGTTTTTGGTGATCCAGAAAGAGACATTTCTATAACTTTGCTCTGTTTTAATAATTATTTAAATTTACTAGGAATGATCTATTGTTAAGACACTTCCATTTTCAATATATTCAGAAAGAAGGGAAAGGTTTGTATTTATGGCAAAAGAAAACCATAAAAATAACTGGTATGGTCAAATGGAAGCATCACAAAATCACTTATTTCAAGCTGGCCTTAAAATCTTTAACTGCTGCATCTTTATTTTTTTAAGAGTAACCTCTTTGATTGTTCATCATAGTTTGTCAGGAAATGCTTAAGTCTCAGCCTTCCCTGTATATACGAAGAATAAATATTCGATCTAATCTAATCTATTTATTGTAGACATTTAAAATTGAATCCAACTAATTTTTAATAAACGTTTAAAAACAAAACAATAAGTGAGTTCAAATCCCTCAAAAACGTATATTTTTTTCTTTTAGACAAAAAAGAATAAGAATGTGTTTGGACAAGTGTAAAGTGATGAAGGGAAAAATAAACTTTAAATCATCTCAAAAAGTCTTAGGGCCTCTGAGTTTGTAACATTGATGTCCACCACACCCAGTTTGTCAGGAATTAAGTTTACAAAATACCAACTGGGACAAGGTCACTGTTGTTTTGACCTACACCCCAAGTTAAATCCAACATAACATATAATAACCTTACTCTCTCCTGCTTTAACGCTATATTTTATAAACAGAATTTAGGCGTAAAACAGAAAAGGAACCTGGCCTAACGTTACATGCCAAACTTTAGCTTGCAACAGTTGTTACCGCGACCGGTGTCGTGTTCCCAACTCGGCTTCCACAGACTCTCCAGCGAGCTCTTTTCCACAAACTCCAAATAAACTCAAGTTTTCGGATCAAACTTACTTTTAACGGGCGCGCCGCGTCTTACCTGCACGGTATTCTGAGGTATAGTTAATCAACGGGAGCCTTTACGCTGTTGCTACTTTCCCAGCCCAGGAAGGGGAACCCGGAAACTGCTTCCCTAAGTCCGCCCTCCTCCAACCAACAAGCTGCTTGTCAACGGCTGTCCCGTGGCGTAACTGCCGCCATTACGGCTCAGCAAAGTGGGTGGCTGAGCCATTCATGTTCTGACACATTAGACCCAATATGGCGGACACAGAACTTTACTTTACTTCACTTTAATCGTCTGTTTTTCAACGTCTCTAAATGTTAAAGCCATTTCTGATTAGTTGTAGGTAGCGTCCAAATTGTCACAGTAAAAAAAATGTTTTATCATGGAAAATAATGATAAAACATTATCATTATTTGATAATAATGTTATTATTAACATTATAATAATTATATAATAATAATTATTATTAACATTACTAATAATAATAATAATGTTATTATTATTATTATTATTATTATTATTATTATTATAACATTATTATATGTTATAATATAATAACATATAATAATGTTACTATAATAATAACAACATTATGTAATTAACATATATGTTCATTACATATATGTTATAATATAATAACATATAAAAATGCTATATATTATTATATATGATATATATAATATATTGAAATTAAAATTGGGCATGTAGAGCAACACAATATGGAAGCCCGTTTCAGCCACTCTAATAAAATAATTCTCATTACGAGATAGTTATCACTTTATACTGGGATAGTATAGCATTATAATGTGATATAATGAGGTAGTAATCTCATTATGTCGAGATACTATGTCATTATTATGAGTTTTTTTTAGCCCCAGTGGCAGAATCAGATTTCTACAAAAAAAAATTGTAAACACCTTTTACACTATTTCTACCATCTTTGTTGATCCCAGCATGTTTCCATGATTTGTTTCTTTAGATTTTAAGATTCTTTTTAAAAAAGTATTAGCATTCCTTTACAGAAGGATAGAATAACCTCCCACTGTTAAACACTCAAATAGACATCAGAAACATCAGTAAAGGGGTACTGATGGTTCCTATTGATGGTTTATGTCAGGATTGTTGGGGTTTTTTTTTAGAAATTGGTTGGTTGGTTGGCTGGTTAGTGTATGTTGAGTGCATGTTTGTACTTCTTGAAAAACTGTGTCACTGCTGTATCATAACAGTGTATTTACTGATACATATAACCTTAAGACGTGTTTATTTGCTTTTTTATAATGAATTTGAATAAGCTTTAAACCAAGAGACACATTTATTTATTTAATTTGTTTCTTACACAAAGTAACGAGTAAATAAAGAATCTAACTTTTTCTTTACCAGTTCATGTAATGCACTGAACTTGCCTGCACTGTAAATAGTTTAAATCACTGGAATGTATTTGATTTAATAAAATGAGTACAAAAATAGTTTGAATATGTGACTGGACTGACTTTAGAATCTGTTTATCGGCTAAGATTGTGATCATAAACAAAGAATTTGACTTCAGTTTCATGCATTTACAGCTCACATAAATATACAAACTTTAGATTTAAGTAAAGGATGGGGATTACTCCAATTTATTTACATGTATTTATGTTTTGCTATAGCTGACAGCCTTCCCAGATCAGCTGTTTCTGTTCATTACACTTCAGCTGTTCTCTTCAATTGACCTCAAGTTCTTTCCAGTAGTAAAATTCAGCTTAAAATTTAAAATGTCCACATTTAGTTATTCTTTTTGTGCAAACAGAATTTAAATCACTGAACCTTGTATCAAAGCAGATGTGAAAATTGTCTTGCTCCGGCATGTGTGGCACAGACATATTAAGCCTCCATGTCTGAAAAATCAATAATCCACTGTTTCAAAGCTGCTTAAAAAACAGCTAAAACTTCCCCACAGCCAGGCTCCCCCTCTTCTTATAAGCCCTTCACCCCCCTATTCACTGGAAATAACAGTTCAAACGCACAATGCGCTCTGGACCGCTCTATTCAGTCCCTCAACTTCCGCTCATTTTCATTGGTCCCCAGAGGATGCGGCCGCAGCGGATTGGAGGAAAGTTTCTGGTTGGGTTTTCACACCCCCACCTCGCAGATATCCGTGGTCCGGTGCTTCTGTGTTTCCAGTTGTTTTCACATCCACTCACTAACAAAGAGACTCTTCGCAGCTGCTGTATATCTCTATGCGAATGTAGAGACTGCTGCGCAACTAACGCGTAAAGCTACACAGGAGTGGAATCGTTCAGAGCTTGCTGGAGAAATACGGAGAATTTGATCAACTTTAGAAAGGACAGACAGAAGAAAGAAGAGTGAAAATGGTGTCGGCCGGACTGGAGATCTTGGGTCTTTCTTTGTGCGTAATTGGCTCGCTCCTGGTCATGGTTGCGTGCGGGCTTCCCATGTGGAAGGTGACGGCGTTCATCGAGGCCAACATCGTGGTGGCGCAGACGATGTGGGACGGCCTATGGATGTCCTGCGTGGTGCAGAGCACCGGCCAGATGCAGTGCAAGGTGCACGACTCCATCCTCGCTCTGAGCCACGACTTGCAGGCGGCCAGAGCGCTCACCATCATCTCCTCCGTGATGGGAGTGCTGGGTCTCATGGTGGTGATCGCGGGGGCGCAGTGCACCAACTGCATCCGCACAGAGTACGTGAAAGCCCGGGTGGTGAACGCCGGTGGGATCATCTACATCATCAGCGGCCTGTTTGTGCTGGTTCCTCTTTGCTGGATGGCCAACAACATCATATCGGACTTCTACAATCCGCAGGTGCCTTCATCCAAGAAGAGGGAAATCGGCGCTGCGCTCTACATCGGCTGGGCGGCCGCGGCGCTGCTGCTGATCGGGGGGACGCTTCTTTGCTGCTCCTGTCCCTCCAGTGGAAACTCGGGATACTCTGTAAAATATGCGCCGACCAAGAGAGCCTCGCAGAACGGGGACTACGACAAGAGGAATTATGTGTAGCTGCCTGCATGGCGCGGAGCAGACGGTGCGTAAAAGTGACTTGCAGCTTTGAAAAAACTGTTTTTTACGGACCTTGTTTTTGCACCTCCATCTTTTTTTTATGTATAAATTTGAACTTTGAAATCAGCGGAAGCCTCCCTGGTCCTTCAATATTCTCGGGCCGTATTTTTACACGCTTTTGTGTCTACTGGAGATTTATTTTAAAAGACTATCGACAATATACGGAGCCCCTACCGGAACATTGATGGGGAAAAAAAACAAAAACGTTTGTTTTTCTTTTTCTTTTTTTCTTCTTCAATGTCCCTTTAGGAGCTCCATAACTGTAAGAAGTAGCACACGACAAAAAGGAGTATCTTTCTAAGGTACCTGCTTTTGTAAATGGTTAAAATCATTAGATTTTGATTTATTTGCTATTTTCTCTTGTTTGATTAAGTCTCTGCACCGAAAATGTAACTTGTTCTTTGTCCTCAATGTGCATTGTCAGCACAAAGTTGTACAGTAGAATGGCTGCACACTCTCACAGTGAAAAACTGTTTTCTTTGGCGGCAGTAGCATTTTGTCACCAGAAACCAGCAATAGGAACAAAAATAAACCGGTGATTTGACTTTAGTTTTAAAATACAAGATATAAAATTGTAATACAAGCTTTTTTTTTCCTTTTAATGGTTCAGAAATGACAAATGATTTAGATTTGGTTTCAATTTCTTAGCAGATCTTAAATGTTAAAAACCACAGGTAAAAAGAAAACTGAGCCCTTTTATCTCATTTCTACACTGGCTAAAGACGATCCTTCACCCCGTGACGTCACTATTTGTATGGAGTACTAGAGGGGTGATTATTTTCAACAGGTGCTAAGGCAATAAAAAAAATTTCAACAATTTAAATCAATTACATACCCTCCTACAAATTCAACCAGATGTGTTTATCAAATATGTTTTGTGATGAAAAAACAAACAACTCAGTGTCCAGCAAAAGAAACAGCGCCCCCTACAGTCACAGTATACAGTAATCGCAGAATTTATTTGAAACATCAGTGTAACTTTCCCATTATTTTCCTTGCAAAGGATTTTGTTTTTAATATTTTAAACATGAAAAGAAAATCAAACCATCTATCTTTGATCACAACAAGAACAAATCAATTGCATTTTTAAATTCTTTACCGTGACATTAAAATCAAATAACCACTTGCTGTTTTGTTTTCGGTTAATGTTTCATCACTGTTTTGTAATTAGAACATCAATGAGCAAAATATGAATGCACCATGATCCAAGATCGACGACTTGGAAACAGCGTCCAATAAGACAAAAGACTTAAGAAGAAAATCTCACATGTTGAAGTCCTTTTGAATCGTAGGATGTTATTTTTGTGTCGGGGAATCATGTGGAAGTCCATTCTTTGTCTTCTCTGAGCACCTGCTAAGTTTTTCGCATTATGAAAGCATCTTTTCCTTACATAACTTCTAGGTTTTTGTTACTGTTTTTGGCATCTGATGTTATGTTTAATTTTTCATGTGTATGAAGATGCAATACTGTTTCATTTTATTATGATTAAACAGAATATGTTGTCTGAAATCTTTAGTTTTAGAGTGTGTTATTAAAAACAAACCACAGCAGAGACGTGGTGAAGGGGAGGGAACCTCCTGGGCTTGGTCACGCTGTTCCCACCGCCCATCCATAAAACAACCCCCACGACGGGAGAAAGTATTTTGGTTATCCAAAGAAATCCAGATGACAATGCCCATTCAGCCAGAGTGGGGCTCTGCTGTTCAGCTCACAATGCCCCCCCTCCCCTGCCGCCTCCCAACGACCCCCAGTTTGAGACCACCACCGCCCCTCCTCAGGCCAGTCAGTGAAAGGCTTCAGCATTCATCCACCAGCCATCAGTCTAATCTCAATCCCACAGAATAAGACACAATCTCTGGGGCTGGATTTACAAATCCAATTCACTACAGAAAGAAAAATGTTATTAATTCAAATTACAGTACATTAATACGTAAATATCAGTGGGTATGAACTGTCATATTAACTGACTATTACTTCATCATTTTCAAGTATTTGAATTAGGCTGAAATGATTAATCGGATAAGTTGTGATTTAACTGATTATTGAAATTATTTTCAACTAATTTAGTAATTAATCATTAACTGACTCAAAAAAGGACATTTGCTGAAAAAAACATAGCAGCAATTAAGCCAAAACTGTAAGAAAACAACAACAACAACAAAAACAGTTTTGCATTTAATACAGAAACATGTCTGTATGTAAATATGTTTTTTCCAAAACTCATCAAATGTTATAGTTTTAGCTTCACTTGGTTCAGATTTACTATAGGAATGTTATGCTATTACATTACAGGCAATAAAATGTTTGCTGTCTTTGTTTTTTTTAAAATTAATTAAATAGTTTATTAGCATCTTTTAATGCCTTTCTAAAAACACAAAGCTTAAACGAAAATGCTGTGGAATATAACATTTCTTTTATCCAACTACCAGAATAATTGATAGATTAGTCAATTACTAAATAATCATTAGTTGCAGTCCTAACTTGAATCAATCAATCAATCAAGTGTATTTATAACGCACATTTCAGCAACAAGGCATATTATTTATATTTAAAAAATCCCCACAAAGTAAAACAACTTGCCTGCTATTGGCTTGCGAGTTTTATATAAAGCAAAATGTTTTCAAAGCATTAAAAACAAAGTTTTGCAATGTTTCTTTTCTTTTTGTTAAAAAAACAAAAAGAAAAAAGAAAAGCCTCTAATACAGCACAGAGTTCAATAGTAACTAGTTACATTTACTCAACATTTTTGAAAAACATGTACTTTTAGGAGTATTTTTACTAGGCTGTACTTTTTATTTTTACTTGAGTAATTTTATTATGAAGTATCTCTCTGGATTTTCTGCCCACTGAATGAAAAACAAACATGTTTTAATCAAAAATCCGCCAGACGCAGACACACGCCTGCAGTTTCTGTTAAAGTTTTTTAGTGAAAGAAACATATTTGGGGAAAAAAATATAGTATTATTTTTTTGTTACTCATATGAATTATTGTCATTCTGATCTTTAAAATATAAAAATTTCCACTTAACTTTATATTTTAGTTCATATGATTGTGTAATTTTAAAATATTAAATGACTGATAATTTGATCAGTTAGTACTTGAGTCAATTTTTTTACCAAATACTTTGTTACGCTTACTTGAGTATGTTGAAGTAGTGCTACTCTTACTAGATTATAATTTCTTTGTCTTCTGCTCGCCTCCTCTAACAGGTTCCGGATTGGCTCTGAAATATAGGTCACAGGGTTAGAGCGCCGCTTTAAGTTGTGGCAACAGCAGAGGAGAAAACGGAGAATTTCAGCCAGTGAGTAACAACATTGTGATTCAAAACTGTGACTGGATTACAAGAGATTATCCATACTTGTTTTGCCTGGTGACTTAAGAATCTTAGCAAGTCATATGCCCAAGTTGAAAACAGAAAGCCTGCATACACTCAGGAGAGTCGCAAGCATTGAAAGGCTGTTTCTGAACTTGACAAGGGAATATTTATTTATAAAATAAAACTTTGGGTTTACAACAAAGTGCAGCCCAGCGGCTATTTGTGGCCTTTGGACCTGCAATTTAAGAAAGATACAAATTTGGCCCGTCCAGCACAGATGCTTGATTATTGTCAATCATGGTAAAATTATTACAGACATAACTTTCTTACAATGGAAAATGTTAAATACAACACAAAATATTTGGTTTTTTATAGCCAATCTTTTCATACTAAGTATAGCCAACTTTGCTGCACTGAAGTCAGTTCTTATTTAATTTCTTAAATTTGACTAAATATAGCAAGTTTGTTATTTTTTTAAAAGTGACGTAAATAAAGAATGAATTTGTTCAATCAAGCCCAAAAGAATTTGAAAACTACATCTGTTTCATTTACCGTGTAAAATCCTCTTTACATTTTGGATTTGGTCACTAGTTTGAGTGATAATGACTTATTGCGCTTCTCATGTGGTATTAACTTAATTCCTTATTCAATGAAAACACAGCAATTGTGAAATTGTGTTTTTTGACATCAGCAGAATACAGACAAAGATTTGTTCACATTTATAATGGAAACGCATCTAGAGAAGAACATTAATGACTCAACAAAAAAAGAATATTTCTAAGATAAAAAATAAGGGAATTGAAACTGCCACGTTGACAGCAACTCTAACGGAGCATTTCAGATGGAAGTGGTGTTTTTGTCAAAGAAGTTCTACTTAGTTTGTTCAATTTAACAAAAGAATGACTGAATGAGAGGAAAAGTAGTTTTGAAATGTACCTGCTAGCATGTAGAGCAAACTGACAGAAAACCGCACGAAGAGCCATGAATGAGAAATGTCCTCCCAATTATATTCTGAAAACCTCCTCAATATTACCATATATTACCAACTCAACATGTGACATTTTCAGCAATGTCTTAATTTAAAGGTGTGTAAACTTATCCAACCCAATAATTGCTCCCTTTCTTGGTTTTCCATGTAGTTTCCCCCTAAACAGATTTATATTTCCTCAATCATAACTCTGAGTGTTCACTAATGTTTCAATTGTTGATATTTGTGTTTTTATGACATTTCAACTGACTTGTTAATGAAATGTGCAATACAAATAAAAATTAATTTGATTTAATATTTTCCAACAAACCTCTGAGACCTTCAAAGAGTCATCGGATTTACTCTGAGAATAAACTGAACATGGTTTACAGAATAGGCAGTTAATGTCATTGGATTTTAATTCGGGGGCTAAATGCAAAGTTATTTAAATATCTTTTATATAAAAACATAAATTCTTAATCCAAACTGTGACTTCCTGGTTAAATAAATGTTAAATGGTGAATTTGGTATATTTTCCAGGCAAATATGGCACAATCAAATAATTATGTTTCCTTGAGTTGTTATAAAAATGTCGTAAATATCAAACATAACTACGCATGTAGAAAACAGGTTCCTCACAGATGACCATTCATCCATATGTAAGATAAATTATTTTAACAAATTACTTAAGAGTCTGTCTCCATACATTTTTCTAACTGAGCTAAATCATAAACGCCTAGTTTTTCCTGGTTCAGGTATGAAAACAGCCTGGTTTGGATGACAAACTGCAGAAAGATGATCTCATTTAGCCGAGCCTGAGAGGAGTGCAGACTCCCTCCTCCTTCATCTCTGCTGTGTTTTTCTTGTGAATTCCTCCTCATCTGTTTCCAAGAAGAAAAACCCAAACAGCATCTGTGGCCCTAAAAACTAGTTAGGATTACACACAAAAACACCTGGAAGGCCAGATTAAATATGTGGAGGATTATTTATCTAATATTGAGATTATAGGAGATATGGTTAAAAACAATCTGTTCCTTCTGGCTGCCATCCATCCCTCCATCTGTCCGTCCGTCCATCCGTCCGTCCGTGTCACTTTTTGGCACCATTCAGCCTACTTCAAGTTGTCAGCCAGGTTCTGTTTAAGTGATTTCTTGATTTTACAGGGATGGTAAGAATCACAGCAGGATGTGGCTGCTGAAATCAAACAGAAATAAATGGTTAATCAGTGCAAACGTGAAGGGCCAGGTTTATGGAGCTAAACTGAGGCCATAAAGTTTGTTAAAAAATATATTTTTTGGAACTCAAAAAATTAAAATGATTTTAAAAAACATGATTTTAAATTGACATTTTAAAGTTCTAAGCTACTTTTCAGATTAAATTTTTTGTTGTTTCAGATTTATCTGCTTCAAATGTGTTATTTTGTTGTCTTTTTTTTTTTAGTTTAAAAACAAAAATTTGAACAAACTTTATGGCCACCGTTGATTTCCATTAAGGGTGGTCTGGTTAACAGATTTAATGAAAGAATATGGAAAAACAAACTTACAAAAATCAAGGGGAGCCACAGAAAAAACACAAAAATCCACATGAAAGAAAACCAGCAAGGCGGACATGAGGAGAACCCAGAGCAGGATGAGGAAGTGACGGGAGAAGACGAAAGGAACCGGCAAGGAGTGACTGAAAGAGAGGATCTTAAATACAGGGAGGTTGATTGCTGAAACAAAGAACAGGGATGTTTGGAAAACTGACCACAGATGTGAAGGGAGAGAAAGAGAGAGAAACACAAGGGACTGGAAAATAACTCCAATACTAAAGATTAGTGGACACAAAATTTATTAAACTAGAGTAACTAAGAATAACTATAAACAAGAAATAAACCTACGAATGGCTGAACTAAAGGAAAACAGGAACAAAACAGATCTAACCAAGACAAGAAATACAAAATAATAATGAAACTAGAATCAAATCAAACAAATCAAAACTCAACAACCCAGAATCCTGACACCAACAACAGCAGTAGATCTTTAATGTATTGTGGTGCTAAAAGCCGTTCAGTGATTTATAAACTAACAGTATGTTAATGTCTCTTCTCTGAGCTACATGGAGCAGGAGTCAGGATTTTACAACTGGTGTGATGTGCTCTATCTTCCTGGTTTTAGTCAGAACTCCAGCAGCATCTGCAGCTGGAGGATTGATTTTTAAGGCACTGTTGCGACTAAAGATAAAATATGGATGAGTTAAAAAAACAAAACATGGATGAGTTTGTGAGATGAGATTCTCACACGTCCCTGCCCGGAGACAGTAAGCGTCGTCGACCAGTCGGTGTGACTTCCACCTGTTCAGCCTCTTCTTCCCCTCAGCCATCAATCACTTTGCTCTACATCCTCCGTCAGCAGCACCCCCGCTCCCTCTCCCCCAGGCTCCGGTGAAGTGAGGCCAGCGCCCTTTACGCCTCCCTTCATCCGAGGAATGTGGCACATAACAACCCCGACACGCACACACTGATGAAACATCTCCCAGGGAGGATCACACAGTCGGTGCGAAGCCGCTTTTTAAAGCATTCACACTCAAACAGATGTGTTGCCTCAACAGAGCTGAGCTGCTCAGGGAAATGTTGATGGTTGTAAGGGGCAGATCCTGCACTTTGGACAGGTGTGACCCGGTTTATTAAAAATATGTAACCTGAAATGGTTTCTCCACAGTTTCATTAAAAGGTCTTTGGTTTCCAACTTTAGTTTCTTTATGTGTTCCTAACACACGAAGAACAGCATTCAGCTTCCAGAAAACTGCAAAACAGCTGAAACACTGAGTTCCTTCAACTCTATACTAAAGACCCACCTGTTTATAGTTGCTTTTGAACCGTAATAAATGAAACATTGACCAACATATCTAATGTGTATTGATGATTTTGATGATGGCACTCTATAAAATGTCATATTTTGACATGACTATAAAATACAGTCAAATGCACTGACTGTATATCATACAGTCACCAATTGACTGGCTGATGTTTTTATGACTTTTTTATTTTTGAATCAACAGGCTTGATTTCATCTGGTATTGTGCACTGTTTTCTTCCACTCAGCTGTCCAGAGATTTATTTTTAAACAACGCAAGACAAAATGCTTGATCTAAACTTTTTAAACTTAATTTAACTTATAATTGATTTCTGAAGTACATAAAAGACAGTGTCACACAAATCTATCTCTTACTTGAAAGCAAAAATGTATTATGATCTTCAGAGTTTCATTATTTTTAGCAGTTTTTCTTCTGATAATTTCAAGAGAAATTGTATTTCTATTAACATAAAATTATATCTTCCTGATGCAAACTGACATTTACAGTAACAAAATTATACATGTATTTATAATTTTTGTTTCTGCCAGTTTTTTCTTCCACTCAACCTTTTAGAGGTTGTTTTTAGCTAAATAAGGCACTATACTTTTTAACCTAATTTAACTTTGAATCAATTTCTGGAGTGCATAAAAATCACTTTTGCTTAAATCTATCTCTAATCTGTGTAATATTATTTTCCTGTTTTGTTTTGTAAAGTTGTGTCACGTATTTCAAAGCACAAATTTATCCTTAGGATCTTCAGGATTTCTCTTCTTTGTGTCCCTAACAAGCCCAGATTCCAGATAGGATTAGCTTTTCTGGACAGCTTGGGAAAACAGCTACAGCTGATTGTTTCTGTCTGCTGCCTGTCTCCTTGTCATGCTGTGATGATTATACACACACACACTCACACACACATCAGCTCTTCCAATCTTCATTTCAGCTTGTTTACAGATAACCCCTCTGATCTTTAACCTTTGCCACCTTTAACCCCAAATAACCCCTCATAGTTGGCTCTGTCTCTAAAAATGTCTTAAAGTCATATTTTCTGGTGATACCTGTTGCAGTCGCCATGGTGTTGCTATGAATGCAGCTTTGTACAAGTGCAGTGGGTTGCTAGAAAACCTTTAGTTTTCCTGGTTGGTATATTTCATAAGGCAGATAATTAGGTCAAAATAAAGACAGAAAACATCCCTGAAACTATTACATATTGATATTGAGGAGCTTGTAGAATTTAAAATGGCTCAATTTATGTTCAAAGTATCTAAAACGTTGTTACCTGAGCACATACAGAGCACGTTTTCTGAAAGAGAAGGGGGGTATAACTTAAGGGGTCACTCAAACTTCAAGATCCGCAATTTTAGAACAACAAGAAAGAGCTTCTGTATTTCAATTAAAGGTGTAAAGTTATGGAACAAGTTACATGAAGATTTAAAACAAAGCAATAGCTTAATACAATTCAAAAGAAAGTACAAGGAGGTAATTTTCAATAGATACACATATGGGTGACAGAAAGCAATAAGGTGTGTATTGCAGATAACAACTTGGTGTAAGGGTTTAGAAAGACAAACCAGCATAAAATGGGAAAATGTATGGGTAAATATTAGTAACTGTTACTTCTGACTGCCATTTTGATTTTGATTTTGATTTTTTTTAATGACAGTAGGACTCTAAAGTTTCAAGTGTTTAGGGGGTAGGAGTTTATAAGTTCTCACTTCTTCCTACCCCATTTTGAGCATATGTTAACTGAGACAAAAAAATCTGTATTTTCTCTTCTTTTTTATGCACTTCTTGTTACGGTGCACTATTTTATTTTTATATTTGTATCATGTTCGAATAAATTTCATTTCATTTCATTTCATTTCATGTTTTGCATTTCTAAAAGACTGGCAACTCTGTTTAGTTTTGTTACCCTCATTTATGTCAAATTTAGCCACTTTGTTGCATGTAGTTATGCCAGAATTATTCATACGCCTTGCAGATTTTTACTCAATTAAGTTTGTTTATGACTGGAAATGACACAGACCTTAAAATGTATGAAAAAATTGCACATCATAATTTAACTATATTCTTCTCAATGAACAATTAAAAAAAACAACATTTTGGCATTAGAGCAATCAAACCATTTTATTATTGTTGAACAGCAGATCTTGATCATTTCGATATTCTAGATTTTTGTACAACAAACTAGACCAGCAGTACTTAGCAAGATTTTGCAATGTAAAGCATGCTGGATCAGACGGAGCCAATGTAAACACTTTTTCCTCTAAACTGTTTCTGTGACACAATAACATCCAGCAGGCGTGACTTTCTCATTAAGTTAGGCTTTGCTCTCCAGGGTGCCAGGAAGAGAGCCAGATAAAGGCCAGCCTGCATCTAGTCGGGTGTCTTTTCTGTCAGTGTCCGTGGATTGTGGCTCAGTCATGCAGGACTTCCTTTAGCTAATAACAAGGAGAGCAGCTATAAACCCTGAAAATCTACTCACTCAAAGACTAAGTAGAGCTCCTGAAGAAAAAGTAAAGCGCTTTTACATAAATGTTGTTTTATTCTTTGTGTGCTAATTTAAAGACTGCTCTACTTATGATCTGTCAGAGTTCGTGTTTAGGTCGCTTTTTTTGTTTTTTAACTGAACCGACACACACCGAATTCCACACCACATCTACATCAAGTTTGTCAAAGTCAAACTAGCATAACTGAACCCCCTTGCTGTGTTTTTCTTAATTAAAACTTTTTCCTTGTTATCTTGTTATCTAGTTGTTGTAATGTTGACAATTAGTTGCAAAGCACTGCATCTCTTTTTCTTTTATATATCAGGCCAACATTTAAGATATGGTTCGTTATATTGACAACGTAGCTAAAACCGTGCCACTCTGCAAAGGGTTCATACAGATCACACAAATTACAAATAAATTTTGAGCACTTTGTGTTGGAGGGAGTTTCTGCTTAATCCTACTAGCATAGAGTTCAGCATCATACGTTTTGCTAACTGTGCTAAATCAGAAATGCTTCCTGATCCCCCCGGGACATTCCTCATCCTACCAGGAACTGTCTTCATCTTAGCTAGCTTTCCTCCCTCACACATTATCTGCTCTGACTTACATCTGTCCAAGTAGCAGCAAGCTTTTACTGGTTCAGAGATGAAAATGGACTCGTTTGGTTGATAAACTACACAGAAGCATGATCTCATAGAGAGGAGACTCCCTGCTCCATCGTCTTTAGGTTTTCTAATAAATATGTATCCCTCCAAGAAATTATTCCAGTAAAAGTATTTGGTAAAAAAAAGGCTAGTCAAATGATCAAGACATCAATCATTTAATATTTAAAAATGAACTAATCAGACAGACCAAACTATAAAGTTTTGTGGAAATTTTGGTATTTTAAAAAACCAGAATGAAAATAATTTATATGAATAACATAATTACAAAATAACCCAATCAGGCAAAAGAATATTTTTCCAAATTAATTTCTTTCAATATAAAATGTACAAAACTTTAACAAAAACTGCAGGTTTGTGTCTGTGTCTGGTGAATTTCAGATTAAAACATTTTTGTTCTTCATTCAGTGAAGTTTCTCACAGTGGGTAGAGAATCCAGAAATTTTAATCAATTAAGAGTATTGATACTTCATAATAAAATTACTAACGTAAGAGTAAGAAGTACAATGTAGTAAAAATACTCCTAAAAGTAATTTTTTCCCCAAAAGTTACTCAAGTAACTGTAACTGAAAAGTAATGTAATGTAACTAGTTACTACCAAGCTCTGCTTACTATTCATCCATCCATCCATCCATCCATCCATTCATCCTTTTATCCTTTCATGTTTTGTTGTAGGCTTACAGTCAAGAAACCACTTGCTGTATTCTTGTTGGTTGTGCAGGAGGCTCTACTTCTGCTTTTCAAAGATGTACAGTTGTATAATTGTGCATCTGTTTGCAGCCATTTTCATGTGTGAGTGTAAACATTGAATTGGGGGATTTAAAGTGACAAGATGCCCTAAAACAGCTCATTCTGAGAGGAAATGACCAGACTAAAATTTTATTATCTAAGAATGATTTAGTGTATAAAATATAATGAACGTGTTTTGTATAGTCCGTAAATCTATTCCAACCTTTTCAAGGAAACGTAGTAGGTCACTTTTAATGTGTTAACATCATTCAGGATATGTCTCGGAAGTTGACGCCTAACATGATGGCTCAGCACTATAAATCTCGTGTATTTGCTTATGAAAATATGTAAAACAGTAAAATTGGTTTTGAATGTGAGACATGAGAAAAAATGAACTAAAACCAAAACTGTTAAGCAGGAGTCTAGATTAGGTTGCACCTGTCTTTCTTTGTTTAATTTAGATTATGGAGCAATTTCCAACAAGCTCCAAGCCCAGAAAAAGAAACACACACACGCACACAGCCTCCTCCTCTCCACACCCTCCAAGTTCCTTCCTGCTTCCTGTTACGTTGTCCCTTGCACAGGAAGCCTGGCCATGCAGCGGGTTTCAGAATCAAACCCATGAGTCAAAGTGGTAGATCTTGAGAATATGGCACAGAGCTGAACGCTGTGGGGTTTTTACTTGCTTTTTGTCCTGATCTCTACCCACAATGGCCCTCTCATTGTTTCTTAAACAAACGGCTCATGGGGTCTTTAACTCTTTGCACAAAGCTACATTTGTCCCCCACATGCGACCACCTGCTGACACTTGGCTCTGCTCGCTGGTGAGTGGGCTCCGTCCAGCTGGGAAGTCTGATGACCGAATGCACCTGCTGGCTCTGATGTAACTCTGACTCAAGCAGAGAAAACATTAATTAATGCTGCTTTGTTTTAGAGATTGTAGAACTTCACATCAAATAAATTAGCACTCACTAATTCAGCTGAATATCAGTATCATTTTGGGAATGGCTTTTAGGATCAGTTTTTAAAATTAATCTCCTGTTTGTCACTATTATTACTCACCAAATAAACACTAACAAGTGGTTGTTGTTGTTTTTCTAATTATTCCTCTGTACTCATTGCAGCAGGCAACTGTTGCTCTTAAAGTGAGACACAATGAAGTTGTTGGGTTTGGCTGTCAGATGTTTGCAGTGACCATTAAAAGTTTCCAGTAAATCCTTCCTTCATCCTCCAGAGTGCTTTGTGTGTGTGCGTGTGTGTGTGTGTGGGTGTGTGTGTGTGTGTGTGTGTGTGTGTCCATGTTTGCTGGAATGTCTGACGGAAAGGGCTTTTATTAGGCTCATCCATACCACCACATTATAGACTCTGGTTGCCAGGCAACTGCAGGTTCTGCCTGGTTACCATGCCGATTGCCCATTCAGTGACATCTCTGGCCTGTTTGTTTCTTTTGGGAAATGGGTTTTTTTTCTAAAGGGGTTCCTCCCATTCAGCTCCTTCAAAACCCACAACCATTACCCTCCCCCAAAAAAGTATTTACACCCCTTGAACTTTTTAACATTCCTACAAACTTTATAGGAACTCTAGGAAAATAAATATCCTGCATAAGTTCACTTTTTTTTATTACTATTATGTAGTTTTGTTTAATTTAAAGTGGCAGTATTACATAAAGTCATGTTATAAGGTTATTCCTTCATCAGAAACATGCCTGGAGCTTTGACTAAGCGTTCGATCTCACAAAGCACGGCCTATTTCACATTGTTCTTCGTCCAGCCCAGCTTCCTCCTCACAGCTCCTACAGACTAGCAGCAGCAGCAATTAGCAGACACCTGGTGGAACTACTGTATCACATGAACTAGTTCTCAGTCCAAAGCTCCTAATAACAATTAAAAACAGCATAGTGGAAAGGTTTTGTTGTGACGACTTGCTGAAGGAAAGTCTTGGAAACAATAGGAGCTTCTTAAAGAGACAGAGACCAATTTCAAGTTATCAAATTGCAAATTTCTTTTAAAGGGGCGGTATAGTGTATCTTCCAAGCACATGGTGCAATTTTAAAGCACAATCAAGTAACTGTTACCTTCAGTTTTTCTAAAATAAAATATATACTGTATATCAAACATAACTTATAAGAATCAATACAACACTCCAGTTATGTTTCTGATGAGGGAATAACATTAAAACATGAAATAACATGATACTCCTGTTTAAAATTATACATTTTAAATTTTAAAGTTGTATCAATTCAGTGATTAATTCAGATCTGAGTGCAATTTCTTCACGTAGAACGTGAATAACATCGACATTTTCTACAATAAATATTTAAATTTCAAACTAATTAAATAAAATGTTTATTTTTATCAGCCTGCATCTCAGAAATAACAAAAAAATAAATCTGTTTATAAGAAATTGAAACAAAAACTGAAGTTCAAGAAGTCTATTAATCAGTAATTTAAACTACATTTGGAAAAATAAACATCCTCCTCCTCATCATCTATCTATCTGTAAACCACAGCATTATGGAGGAGCGATGGCGTGTTTGTTTACATTAACGCTCTGCAGCGGGACAGCTCAGCCCAAGGCTGGACCACTTTCTGAGGCAACGCCCAACGAGCCCTGAACCCAAAAGGTCACGATCGCATCCTGATCCGGGGACGATAAGGATCTTAATGACCCCACAGAGAGCAGCTCCAAGCAGCATGAACTCACCCACCACCAGAACCTGACCTACATTCTGTCCAATGTGGGTCAAGTTCACCACATTAACCTTTGACCTGCATCAGCATGCTGAGCTCCAGTGGACGTATCATGTGTTGTTCTTCTCAGGTCCAGTAGGTTGACTTCACATCTAACACTCTTTGGGTCCCCGTGTTTACAGTAGAAACCAGATATTAATATACACTGAATTAAAAGACAAACACATTTTCTGAAGTTAAATCAGACCAAACTTTTCTTGTGTTAAAATAAGAACTAAGATAATTGTAATTATATTATAAATATAATTATTTATATTTGCTCAAATATAAATAATTTAGCAAATTGTTTATATTTGCTAAATGCCAGAAAACCTGGCACAATAATTTTTTAGAAAATTTTTGTAGCTTTATAACTTATCAAGATTCATACAAAAGACAGTTATCCCTGAAACTGACCAAATGTACATGGACTTTTGAAATTACATTTTAAAAATATGTAATTTAACTGATACATTTATCATATCAGTTAAAAGTATCTGATAAATGTAATTTTTTATGACATTACATAAAACAAATCTAAAAAAAAACAACCTAAAAACGTTTTTGTCAACTTTTCTGGCATACCAAATAGAAATAAGTTTTCTTAAAAGAAAAGTTTTTTTGTGTTTCACTTAGTCCATCACAAGTTGTTTTTGTAGAAAATACCAATAAATACATTGAGGGAACACTGCCTGACCTCCGGATGTTTATTATTACTGCTTGATTTCTGTAGTTGTCATAATTTATTATGCTGTTTTAGGTGTTTATATTACACCTTTGTTATGTTGAGAGGAATTTAAAGGTGATCTATTCTGCTTCCTTGAACTGGTTAGGATAGATTAGGGGCTTTACAAAACATATTACATTTTTTTTGCACAAAATAATTTTTAGATAAGACTTTAGTTTGATCAACTCTGTCTATTTTGATGTTCTTTCAGAATCTATTTTAGGGCTTCCTATCACTTTAAATCCAAATACTCTGCTGTTGGCCACGGCCCCCCAACTCAACATTTATAATCGCAGGTGAAAACAGATGTGCAATAATACAACCGTACATCTTTAAAAAGCAGAAGTAGCGCCTCCTGCACAACCAACAATAATACAGAAAGTGGTTTCTGGATGGTAATTCAACAACAAAACACACTTGTCTTTTCCAGCAGCCACTGTAAAACCAGCTGACCAAATGTGCTGGAGCTCTGTATGAGTTGCTAGGTGACGGGCTGGGCTTCGGTGGGGTTGCTAAGTAACAGCGCAAAAAAATGTCTGGATGGTTTTTTAAAGTGCTGGGATTATAAACCCTCTATTATTACAAAATTAGTAAAGTATATCTAAAATAAAAAATACCTGCAAAATGTGATTTTTTTTCTCAAAATTTGTTTTTATTTTTCAAACAGAACAGACAACATTTGAACAATCAATGAGTTTAAATGATTTATTAAACATATCTATAATGTAATTTAATATGCACAACATTTTGGATTAAAAAAGCAGGAGATTTAAAACAAACTTTAAAGTCCAAAACACGGATAAGAGACCTGTACAATATACACATAAAACCAATTAAAACCAATAAAACAAGGCTTAAAGTTTTTGTGCTGGTGATACTTAAGAGTCTGGCTAGACCAGATTATTCCTCCAGAGTAAAGCCTGGAGGAATGCGGGCCTGGTCTGAAAAGCTTCTCTGGCTGTCAGGGATTTTATGACAGCAGAGTGATGAGGGCGTCCAGGAACTTGCTCCGATCCTCTGACTTCAGTTCGATTACTGTAAACAGAAACACACAGATAAATAAACTGTGAAATGAAAAAAATGACGGAACACATCAATCACAACCCAGGTGTGTGTTTTCATGCGGCAGATTCCCTGGGAAAATAAACGCCCCGAATGTTTGAGGTGGGAATGACTGGAAATAATCTGAAACATTTCAGAGGTGCTGAAACGGACAGGATAACTCAGGAATTATGTCTTCTGTGGAGTTTAGCTTTTAGGATCAACAGACAATCCTGCCACCTGGTGTCCAAACAAGGAGGCAGACGCTTTTACAAATATCTTTCCCAGTCTGTCATGATTTCAAATGTTTCTGTCATTAATACACAGTGATGCTTTTTTGAAGATAGAAAGGTGAAAAAGATGAGAAAATTGAAGCCAAATTTTTTTAGAATAAAAAAAAGGTGAAAATAAATTAACTCTAAAATTTCCAGTTTTCATAGAAAAAAATTAGTTATTGCTAGAAAAGTTTTAGATAATTTCATTTTTTTTATTTTTTATTTTTCAAACTCAAAAAATTCCACATTTCTTTCTAAAAAATGTCAGATTAATCTCAAAATGGGTTTTTTTCTTGCAAATTTTCAACTTTTCTAACTCAGAAATTTCCACGTTTTTTTTTGTACGTTTCAGAATTTTTTGTACAAAATTTCTAAAATTATTATAAAACTTTGAGGGTTTTTTTTTTTGTTGTTGGAGGAATTATTTGCATCTGCAATGGCTCAAAAAAGGGGAAAAAAGAGTTTCAGCAGAAACAACAAAGAAAAAAAAAACCCAGATTAAACATTAAGAGCTGCTGTGTCAAAGTAGCCATTATTATCATTAATAAAAATTTATACATTTTTTATATTTTACAAATAATGCATTATGTTCATGAGGTTTTATTTCTGTTTTTACACCAAAGCAAATTAACTTTTAGTTTTATGAATTTTCTTCCCTGAAAAGAGTAAAAATGCAGGAATCTGCGGGAAGAACAATGACCGTTTCTCTGATGCATTTTAAGTTATGCACAGTGATTATAACTGAACAAGTGAGGCCTGCAGAGCCTTAAATGTTCTCTGTAATTTTGTGATTTCCTGGTTGATGCTCTGAGTAATTTTGACTCAGTTTATTTATGTAGTAGTGTCATAATTCCTACATTAACGAAGGGACAGGGTACATGGGACGGTAAATAAGCGTCACTTACTCGACGTGTCAAAGTGATCATGAAGGGTTCTAGAGCTGGTACTCTCTGCAGCTTTTTCAAAGGCCCGACCAAAGAAACTTCAAGAAAAAACAAACAGAGTTCACAGCTGAGAATAAAACGTTCTCAAGAGGCTTTAGAATTGAAAGTGGAAACTTACTTCTTCTTGTCTGACGTCTCTGACTCTGGAGGGATTCCCACAACGATAACGGTTCCCTTCTCCACGTCTTTAGGAGCAGCCATGATGAGAGGAAGCAGCTTGCAGCGTTTGTTCCTCGTCTGAACAAGCAGGACAACAAATAAACGTGCAGAAAGTCTTTAATGTTTGAGTCTGAGTGAAATTCAAGCACTTTTCAAGCATTTTCAAGGTATGTTTTCAAACTTTTCCAATACCAGACTTTGGAGATAAAAATTACACAAATGAACTAAAAAATCTCTAATATATGACATCATTTATTACTGTTTTTAATATTTCTTGTGGTAGTATTCTACAGCAGTAACAAAGTAAACTAAAATATAACAAAGTTTTATGTTTTGAAAAGTTTCTCGTACACCCTAAACACCTGACTGGTCAGAGGACAAAACACTAATTTATCCTGCGATTCAATGTATTAAATATAAGATCATCAATAAGTCACTTAGCTATTAGGAAAAATAAATATTCATTACACTTAAACAGTCCAAACAAATCTTAAAGTAAATTACCTTCCTATGCAAATTAAAAGCTTGAACACAATTTAAAGAAAAAGTTACAAAAGAAAAATCTCTGAAAAAAGTTCTCACTAAGTTTTCTGGAATTCTTCAAATTCAAAAATACTTTATAGATCCCAAAAGGTAATAAAAGGTTGCTGTAGCTAATTAATTCAAAATTCTTCACAAACTTATTACATGTAGTGATGGCTGTGGGTAAGAAAGATCTCCTGTAGCAAATCTGAAGAAGCCTCTGACCAAAGATACTCTGTTTTTGTAAGAGCCTGTAGTAAAAAGGCTTTTAGCAAACAGAAATAATGTTAGCTGACGTTTATTCTGATTTAACTTCCGACAGTGAGAAAAACAAATGTGTCTGTTCTTCTAATAAGAAACATGAACATATCTGGTTTTTACTATAAATAACATTTTGCTAACTTAGGCTTTTAATCAAAAGGTTAGATTGCACTATATTACAAAACTGTGCAGCACTTTCAAAGACTTGATAAAGAAATCAAGCAGTTTACAAACCTTGAAAACACCTAATAGAAAGTCAAGGATTTTGAAGGATTTAAAGCACCTGTGTGATCATTGCCTCCAGAATGAAACGCTGTGCGTACTCACCGAGTGGATGAACGCCGTCAGCAGGTATTTGCAGAGCAGAGTTAGCGCCAGCGGTTTGGAGAAGAGCTTCACATCAGGTGTTCCCTTTATGGAAAAGCAGAAGAAATAGGAGTTTACCTGGGAATCTGCTGCTCAGCAGGAACATCTTCATTAGTAAACAGCCATACCTCCATGAGGTAGCAGTAGAGGAAGGGTCCCTGCGACAGGATGATGTTAGTGCAGATGCAGCTAGCGACAGTCTGCTGGATGGCGATCAGCTTCTTTTTCGCCAGGTCGATGCCTGATAGGAGACGATCCAGGTGGCTCCTGCACAAAACAAATGGAAACAAATTAATGTGCTCCTGCATGCATGTGGTATTACTATCGACGCAATGACAGATTATAGTTTTCTCTGAAGTATGATGCTAATTTTCACTCCCGCTGCATATAATTATTTTAGTCATTGATTATTCTGACAATCATTAAAAAAAATTGGCACAGGTTTCACCAATTAAAATTTAGGACTTAATAAGAATGAATTTGAAGACCTATATAATTTAAAGAAGAAATTTATTTATTTTGCGATGCTATCCACAGCCTTAACCATCACAGTGCTAAGCTTTTTTCTACAGTGTACAGGACGGCAACAGTAGTGAGCCAATGGCGAAGACGAACGTCGACCATAAATGTACTCTTAGCCATGACTGAAGCAACAACAAAAAACAAACAAAAAAAACAGCTAGCTAGTTAGCAAGGTTATATTAGCAACTAGTTAACGGAACGCAATGAAGATATCTGTGCGTGAATCAAACTTTCGCGAGAATTCAGGGAAAAAAAAAGAAAACTACATAGAATATACGATTAAAGAGTTAGGCAATGACAAAATTTGAAACTTGTGATTCATATATTTAAGGCCAACTTACGCTTTTAAAATTAATTCAAGACATTTTAAGCTCTTAATTTTAGTTGCACGAATTTAGGACTTTTTGAGTAAACAACAAAACACTTGTTTTTTTGTTTTTTTTACAGCAGCCATATTAGAGCACATGCAGCGCAAATGCTCAGGAGCTCAGCTTTGGTTGCTAGGTGACGGGTGGAACTTTGGTGGGGTTGCTAGGTAACGGACTGCCTTTGCTGAGGGTGCAGGGTAACATCTGCCAATTTTCACCAAACCAAAAAAGATGAGCTTATTGTCAAAAAGCGACTGTGTGTTTCTTTTAAGCTCTTTGGTTGTTTTTTAGTTGAGACCAAAGTGCAAAAACGTGCCAAACGTAAATTTGGCATGATAGGTCCCCTTAAAAAATGTGCAACGGCAGCAGCAGTTGTGCCATTTTACAGAAAGGCGACAGTTAGTTAGTATTGTACGCACCGTGAGAGGGCATCGAGTGCTTTGATGAAGTTGTCGGTGGGGTCGTTCTCGTCCCGCTCTGTGCTTTCCAGCAAGGCGGCGGCGGCGTGCACCATGTCGCTGGCCAGGAAGCTGTTCTTAAACCCAAAGTGGACGCCAAACGTCTGAATGCGAATGTCCTTCATTCTGTCACAGTCACAGGAAAATACGAAACCAATGTTAGAGCTGGTAAAGCAACAGGTTGCTTCATTTGCACTTTTTAATTTGTTCTTTTCTTCTTCTTCCATTGGTGCCACTTAGTTATTTCTATTTCGTTGTTGGCTTCGATCTCACCCCATGGACCATTATCTTGTACTTTATTGTTTGTTATTGTTTGGGTTACATGTAGGTCTGTCACAATAAGCAATAAATCAATCAATCACATGACAAATTATAACAAACTCAATAATTTCCGTATTTATGATTTATTGTTTTTCTCTTTTTTCTCTACCATAAATTGGATGACAAAAGTCTTCAGTCTGGTGCTTTGGCCTCAACTAGACCTTTATTTGAAGTACAAATTTGTTTACAGAGAATTCATAATTTATTTTATTTGTTTAATTATTTTGGATATTTAAAATGTCTTCCTATTCCAATGTTAAATGTTCATTTGAGTGTAAAAGTTCCTTGATCACTGAGAATCTGTTCTTGTATTATTACGTCATTATCATTATATTACTTGAAAATGGTCTCAAAACAACAATATCATCATTTATCGCAATAACGTCTGGAACAATTTATCATCCAGAAAGATTTGTTATTGTGACAGAGTGATGCACACGCAAGCGAGAGTTTTTTAACTTGTATACATACCCGTATTTATTAGACGACTCCTCAATGACGTCCCTGAGGTTCTCTTTGATTGTAGTGTCCATTGACTTAAATTTTTGTTTAACTTGTCTCAGTGGTAGCCTGTAACAAGAATTAAAAACGCACACATACAGAGCAAAACACAAAATAATCAATAAAAGAAATAGGAAAATCTGGCACTGTTTTTATACAAAGCTCGTACCCCATGTCAGCCAAGAACTCCTGGAGTTTCTTTTGTCCTTTTAAGGTCCAAAGCTTGAAGCTGCATGCTGTGTAGTAGGAGTTGCAGATGCTCTCATACAGAGACCAGTGATGGTACAATGCCAGACGAAGGCTAAAGAAAAGCGTTAAGAAAAAACATCTTATGGCAAAACAAGACAAAAATCCAAGAATCTATAAGCAATACAGGGATTTCTGATGTACGGTTAAAACAACAAAACCAAATTTAGTTTTTCTCAGCGATTATAAAGTTACAATCTTGGTACCAAAATAAAGCCAACACTTTGAAGACTCCACCAGATGTTTAAGTACTACAGCAGGTGCTGTAGTTTCAGAGAATATAGCAAGGAAACATAAATAATTTTGATTTTTTTTTTTTGTCCCTCGCCAGAATTTTTTTTGCACTGTAAAGTATATAAATCTTTTAGACATATAATAAATAAGGTTACAGACTTGCACAAACCATAGATACACATTACCTGTGCAAAAACTGATGCAGCTGAGGTAAACTAAAAACAAATGTATAGAGATTTAAGTAAAAAAAAAAAAAAAAAAAAGAAAAATACATAGGAATTTTGCCTTTGGCACAGGTTGGCATCACCTACAAAACCAGAAATAAAAATACAGGAAATTTTAGACATTTTTACATGTCTAAAACTGCTCTTTTTTTATAGCCACGTGTATTTTTTATTCAATTGTAGTAAAACAATAAGGACATTATACATTTGACTTCAATTAAGCCGTTTTTATTTTTTGGAAATCAAGAGTAAAAAAAAAAAAAAGAAAGAAAAAAACTAATTTAAGGCAGATTTTATTGATGAAAAAGAATTCAATTAAAACCTCCAAAATGTATAAAAAAATTTGGCACTACCAGAGCGCCATACAATGTCTGCACTTTTGCATTAGAATTTTTTGAGAAAGGTTGCATCAGCTTCTAGTCTGGCGTTTCCATGGATACCAGCTATGTTTATGTTTGACTGAGGGGCCTTAATGAAGGATACTCGTATTCAAAGGAGATCCTCATGCAGTCGATGGACAGAGAGTTCTCCTCATCCTCGTTTCGGTGGTTGTGTCGGGAAACGTGGCGCTGCACCGTCGCGATGTCCGACACGTACTTCATGCTAAAACGAGAACATAAAATCTCTCTGAGAGACGCTTGGTGAGTCGTATCAAAAACTTTTTTTCAAAATGCAGAGGTTGTTCTTACTGGGGGATTTTATCATGAACCCACTGGTCTGTCAGGCCGATGATGGCCCACCTGCAACAACAAATACCAGAGTTAACACACAGCCTGCAGGGTGATGGGTCCAATATTAACCTATACCATGATTTGATGTTCGTACATCTTTCCCACAGTAAAATTCAAGCACTTTTCAAATCATTTTCAAGGTAAGTTTTCAAACTTTTTCATCACCAGACTTTGGACATAAAAACAGGACAAACTGACTAAAAAAAAAAACTGTTTCAATTTACTATTATATAATATTTATTACTGTTATTAACAATATCTTTTGGTAGTATTCCACCAATATAACAAAATTGTACGTTTTGAAATGTCTCAAACAAAACACCAATTTAACACCACCATTTGGTGTCAAATAGTGTTTATTATTTATTTCTGTTTCACTATTTATTGATTATTTAACATAATTGCACTATGCCCCAATTTTGTTGTACACTGTACGGAAATGTACAATGAAACTTATGATGTTGCAATTAATAAGTCATTGAGATAATGATAAATTAGAGAAGATAAATATCTATTAAATTTAAACAATCCAAACAAATTGTGCTAATTTGCTCAAATTAAATGATATAACATAACATACAAAAAAAAAAGTCAAAAAAATGTCCTCATTCTCATTTTCTGTAAATTAGAACCAAATAAATAATTTTGGTAATTTTAACTGACCTAAAACAAGAAAATGTTAGTTTGATTTAAGTTCAGACAGTGAGGGAAAAAAATTCCTTTTTTTATTAGTTGTATGAAAAAAAATCTGATTTCAACCGTAAATAAAATTTTCCAATTAAATGTTAGATTGCATTTTATTAAAAACAACGGTGCTGTTTGAATATCAAGCACTTTTAAGGACTTTATACAGAAATGAAGCACTTTCCCAACCAGTTCAAGCATTTTCAAGCACCAGTAGTCACCGTGATGTTCAGAGACAAACTCACCACAGCATGTCCTTCGTGTCTTTAGTCAGGACAAAGGCGAGCTCAAAAAACATCATGGCCGCCTGCGAACAGAAACGTCTCAAACATGGCTGCCACATATCCATCAAGGCCAAAATGAATGAAACTTTTCTTTTCTCTACAGTTCATCTTACTCACAGAGGTCCCGTGGTATTCATACTGCTCATAGTCGAACAGGATCTCCCTCCTGTCAAACATTCAAATGACCCAAATAAATTCTTGGTCAACTGGGTAAATGAAAAAAATGAAACTTGAAAAAGAAAGGCATGACTGAAAAACATATTTTCTGTCAGTTGTAATTTATTTTTTTTAGAAAAGAAAACAAGATAAAGATCGATTAAAACCAGAAATCGGATCTGGTATAAAGGAAAATCAGAGATTTATTTTTAAATAAATCACCTGGTTCTATGGCAGCGCAACGAACAATTTGTTTCACAGATAATCGGAGAAATTGAGAATCGACAAAGACGCGAAAGAAATTTGAGAAAACAGAAAATGGAGATCGTGTCTTTATGAAACGGATCAGCTGATCACCTTCTGGCCTCCCACTGCCTCTTTGCTCTCTGCCTTTCGATCCGCCTCTCGATGGCGCCCTGCAACGACACGACAACAGTCAGCTCCGGTCCTCAGCTCCGTCGCCGCCGCGACACTCAACTCACTTCATCAAATCTCCTCCGTTTGCCCGACGGCTCCGAGCCTTCATCGCTCTCGTTCCCAGAGTCTTCACCCTCCTCCTCGTCTTCATCCCGGAAGATGTCGTCGTACGTCGGCACGCCGAGGTCGTCGTCCTCTTTGATGAGCAGCTTGATCTGCAGAGGAGAAGAAGACGGATGATGAAGCAACAAGAAGGACGCCATTATGTGATTTCCCCATTTGAGACAAACCAAAAACCAAAAAAGATTAGAAAAAAAACAAAGGAAGGAAGTAATTAAAGGAAGAAAGAAAGGAAGGATGAAAGAAAGGAAGCAAGAAAGGAAAGAAAGGAAAAGATGGAAAGAAGTAAAACAGGAAGAAAGCAAGCAAGGAAGGAGGGAAGGAAACAAAGACAGGATGGAAATAGAAGATGGGGTAGGACAGAAGGATTTGAAGACAGAGGTAAGGAGAGAAGGATGGATCCAACAATTGAAGGACGGATCACGTAATGAAGGAAACAAGTAGAAAGGAACTAAGGACGTAAGGAAAGAATGAAAGGGAGGAAAGAGACAAGGGAACAAAGTATTCAAGGAAGGCAGGAGGCTTGGGAGGAAGGAAACAAGAAGGAAAAACAATTTTTAAACAACAGGAGGTAAAACAAAGTCTGGAAATAGACATTAACTCTTGTATGTTTTTTTTTCAGACTAGATAAAGTTTTGTACAAATTCAGGTCATTTTGCCAACAGTAATAAAATCCAGTCAACAATAATCAATAATCAGGTGACGTCACCTGAGTGTCGTTGTAGACATTAACGACATCTACGGGTCGGCGCGTGTCGCAGATGAAGAAGATGGAGTCACTGTCCGGCTGCAGCATCTCCAGCAGGTCGACGTTGGCGCCGCAGTTTATCAGAACAAAATACCGAAACTGCAACACAAAGGAAAACTCTCAGTCCAGAGCTTCAACATGGCTTCCTCCTGCATAGGAACCGGCAGGTGAAACTCACCTGTTCTTTGTGCTCCAGGAAGGCGGTGCTGAGGTCCTGCCAGCCCGTAACCGGTACCAGAGTGTACTGGATCTGATCACAGTGAAACAGCGCCTAGAAAAAACCTCCATTAATCCCCAAATTAACAATAATAATTCAACTTTAGACTTTAGTCATCAGGCAAACCTAGTCATGCTGATCAGTGCACTGATTAATATGAAATATAAACCTGGCAGCCACCAGGCTGTGTTCATTTTCACTTTTTGTATTTCATTAACTCAGTAAATAGTTCATAAAATATCTAAAAAGAAATCACAAATGAAAAAGAGCATAAAGTACAAACTTATAATATTTTCCCCCAATTCACATAAAAAGAAAAGCTACTCAGCTCAGAAGACTATTACAAATATATTTCAACCTCACAAAAATACACAATAAAAATGATGCACTTTGTATATACATTTTAATAAAGTTTTACTGTATTAATACTGGATTTGTGTGATCTCTGAATATACACCAACATTTAACCAAGTTCTTGCCATTGACAGAAATTTTAATATTGTTTATGTATTTCTGTAGTTGTTTTGTCTTGTGGTTTTTTCAGAATTGTGTTTTTTTATTTGTGCATGGAAAAGTTAAAAATAAATGAGAAATAAATAAGTAAATATTGAATAAATTAAATAAATAGCGTTGCTCTTGGGGAGGAGATTCAACTGGAGGAACAAGTGATAAATCTTTAAATTAAGTGTTACTCTTAAACTCAGCTCAAACTGAACATCTTGATGTTTAATTCAGATTTTATATATATATATATATATATATATATATATATATATAAAATCTTGCATTGTGGTCATTATCAAACTTATGTGTGAACGGTTTACGACCCCAGCCAGACATTTACACACACAACATTTTTTATTACTAGCTGACAATAAATCAAACTAAACGGTTTTTATGCTTCACATCAGTTAAAATGACCTAAATCAGTTTGAGCAGCTAAATGTCACAATAATGAATTGTTATTAGAGTTTAAATCTCAGATAGTGACAAGAATAAGAATATTTGCCTTCGAAATATCTGGTTTACACTGTATTTGCGTGGGTTATTGTAATACACTTAAAGAAAAAAAAACTGGAAACATTAAATAATGTTAATTTTTCCACTAATACACATTTAAATACGCACATAGCTTAAACACAATTTAAAAACAAACATATTTATCAACTCTTAAAACACTAAGAAGGAGGTAATGACAGATTTCTTCGTGTATTTGTTATTATCATACAAAGTTTAAGCAGGTTTCCTTTGTTATGACTACAGAAGCTTTCTGAGCCTTAAAAGAGGATCTAATTCACACTGACACGACTCTTCCCCTTACCTGCAGTATCTTACAGGCGCAGAGAGCATCGATGTCTGCTGCAACCAGGAGGGCGACTCTCTAAATGCAAACAGAAACACATAAAATCGACTATTCACCGTCTGGAAAGCTTACCATCTGACGCTAGCTTAGTTAGCCAACAAACAGTTCCGAAAAACCTACCTGGTTGGCAACAACGTCATAAAAGTCCTTCTTTATGTCGGCGATAAACATGTTTAAATCGCGATTAAATACGAGACAAGCTTGATAAAAGTCCGTAAGACGCCTTAGTGGAGAAGCTAATTCAGTTTGCAGTCAGTGTAACAGTTTCCACTGCCACAGACAGCTGTTGTGTTCCGCGTTAGAAATCAGGCGCCAACTGCACGCGTCACGTCCAACCAATCAACGGCCAGGAGTACGGCTACGTCAGAGCTCTCAGACCACGCCTACCAGGAACAAGTAAAATACACTGAAACCACTGACTAAATATATTCCAAATATTGATCCTCTTTGTTCCTTTTGTCACATCGAAAAAGAAACATTAACCCACCTTTTTTGGGAATGCTCTTTCAGCAAAATGTTTTGGTGTGACTTCAATATTTTCTTCAGTCAGACATGTAATATACTTATTCCTTTGAATGTTAAACATGTTTTCTTTGGTATTTCCAACAACAGTATGTCTGGGAAAGAATATATTCTAAACTTTCTTATTCTGTTGGCTAAATTCCACATACATGCCTGTAAATTTGCTAAAAACAAACCCAACCTCACTGTTTTTAGAGCTTATGTAAGATGTTTTTTGGACTCTTTAAGATTGTGCACCAACTCTAAAGCTATGAAACGTATAACCTTAAGCAATGAATTTGATTTGTAATCTGTTATTTTATTTAGATTTTTTTTTCCTTTTCTCTCTTGGAATCCAATGGATTTGTTACCCCAGCACCTCGAGCATACTACTGTCTGCAATTGTATATTCTTTATCTGTAAATAAAGTTAAAAAAAAAATAAAAATAAAAATACACTGAAACGGTTATAAACAGACAAATGTACTTAATTTAGAAGTACTTAACTCAGTTAAATATAAATAATGCAAATGATCAAAGGAAATAAAATGTAACACCTTTAAGTGTAATTTCTAACATTTTTAACTTAACAGTTAAATGTTTAAAATATTCAGATAAAAAGCTAAAATTGGGTTTAACTGTACAGACAAACTGTTACAGAAGAAATTTAATTAAATGTTTATTATTTTTGAACAAGTAAAATGTTAGATAAAAATGAAATAAGAAAACAAAAAAAAGTCAAAATAAACATAAGTTCCATACGTGTTCCATGTCTGTTTCTTTTTTGCTCAATTTTATTTTTTATCAAAAAATACACGATTGGAAGGCTTTAAAATGCAAAATTCCTTGATAGCACCTGCATATTCAGTGGCTCTTAAATGTGCACGTTCACCTCTGTAGTGGCAACTGTCATGGAAGAAATTACTTTAACAAGAGTCTGGATGGGAAGAAATAAGAAATGTATTGAAACCTTGTAAGGTGAAATACAGAGTCAAAGGAGTCTGTCGAGTCTGCTTTCATCAACAGTGGATCTGGCTTCCTTTTATAGGTTCTGGTCAGACAAGAGAGACCAACACAGATAGTCTGGCCTAGTCTTGTTAAGGAAAGGAGGTTGTTCTCTGAGGCTAAAGAGAGCAGATAAGTTCTACGTTGGAGAAATAACACTTGGTCTCCATGATCAAGGAGCTCCTGCTGTTATACGGCACTGTAGCAGTCTATAGGACAACAGCTTGACCAATCTCATGATGAGACTATGTACATAAACTAAAGCAGAAGAGGGGTGAGGAGCATCTTATAAAATTTTCCATTACACAACTTTTTGTGATGTAGAAAAATGTCTGTTTTAATTTTTTACTGTAATAAATGTGTTTTACTTCAATTGAACAGGAAAACTGTCCAAACATATATGAAAAACATTTTGAATTGATGTACGAAAACAAACCTGCCAATTTAACAGTGCATATGATTTACATGTACATATTATTTGTAAAATGTGGAGTTTTAGTCACTGACCAAAAGACAAAAAAAAAAAAAAAGACATTTAGACAGTTTTTGTAGAAGATGCATCTCTGGTTTTAATTTTCAATTAATTACCAAGAAAGAAAATATGCAAACACCAGGAATATTTCCCCAACACAGTAAAGTGTTCAAGCATCACAACATGGAGAAAAAAAAAATTAAAAACAAAAATCAGGACATCATCTCAGAATGAGCAGCTACATGTGGCTGTGATTCTAAAGCTAGCAAGCAGTTCTATGAATAATCCTGTTTGCATTAACCCGATACAAAAAACATGAACCGTAAACCACAAGAAGCCTAACAAATGGACGGGAGCCGTGAGTTTAAATTAGATGCTGTTTAACTGTAAAACATGCACAATTTTATCAAAATCAAGCCTAACATATAAAACCAAAGTGCCCTAGAATATGAATCTTAATTTAATAATCACCACATGTAAAAAAAAAAAAAAAATTCAAGTAAAGTCAAACATTCCATGAAATTAAATATGCTAGTATTTCGATTTAAGGTCTGAAAGTGAGGTTTGTCCACCAGGTGTCCCTCTAACGTTAGGACATTCACGTTTGACTCCATCAAAAATAACACTTGATCACTTTTGTACTGAGGTAAAGAAAGGCAGCATGCCACATGGAAACACAGAGTACTGTACATGTAAAATAACAGGGTGAGCTCATGGTGCGAGGCGTGGATCTGTAAAGTAACGCGGTAAACAAAGGCACAAAGTCACTCATTTTCTGACAAGTCTGATCGGAGTGCAGTGATTCTCACAGACGTGCTCTAAACCTGCAAACTGTGGCTGGTTTTACACAGATCGTAACAAAAGGTCCAACACAAGAAAAACAATGAGTAGAGTAACAGAAAGGCTGACATCTCGAGCAAAATTAAGCAACAGCACAAAAACGTTACAGAAAAATAATAAAAGTAACAGTAAAACTGGACAAAACAAAGCAAAAAAAACCAAAAAACACAGGTAAACAGTTTCCTTTTTTGAAAAACTAAAGTAGATGAGAAGTGAGATTTTCATTTTGGCTTTTTGCAGCACCTGACCAGCAGGAGAGGTTCAACCTCTGTCGGGTCCAGTACAAAGATCTGGTTCCACAGTCACTACCAAGTAGACATGGGTCGGCTAGTGGTATCAAGCTATGCAGAGGTTAAGGAAAAAAAGGTTAAAAACTGATTATTTGAGTGAGAAGTCAGAGAACGTGCTGGAGCAGATGGAATAACTCAGTTCTGCCCCTCTCCAACCTGTTGCTTTGCACTGCCAGTCAGCTAGCTGAAGGAAAGCTACATCTATAGAAGAAAATCAAAACATTTCTCTGTTTGCAACAAACACCAAAATAAAAACAGATTTTTGCAGTGTGGAAACCAACTAATTAGCCCCAGAGCAGATAGCCTGACTAA
Organism: Xiphophorus couchianus; assembly: GCF_001444195.1. Taxonomy (NCBI): domain Eukaryota; kingdom Metazoa; phylum Chordata; class Actinopteri; order Cyprinodontiformes; family Poeciliidae; genus Xiphophorus; species Xiphophorus couchianus. Next base: position 9,803,598 of record NC_040239.1, read on the forward strand.
GTTTACCCTGCAAAAACGTGTAGGCACATTTACTTGACTACTAAATTTTTTTATTCAACATTTCAGCAGGACTATTAAATGTTCTTTTTCTTTTTAAATATTAAGAAAACAGATCATAATTATTTTTTTTGTGTTAGGTTCTGGTTTATTACAGTGAAATTGTAGTATTTTTGCATAAAGTTATCACATTATGCAAATTTTCCGACCCATGCCTACTACCAAAAACAAACTCATGGAGCGTTTCTCTTCGGCTTCAAGAAAAAACCCCCACAATTCATTCATAAAACCAGCTGTCAACAAAAACCACAGTTACAGTAAGTGTTAGATTCACTGAAACAGGGAAAGGTTTCCCTTACAGTCCCTTTACAGTCATAAAACCCTGTAACAATATGATCCAGGTTCAGCTATAGCAGAGACTAAAGTTAAAGTATAGCAGGCACTATAGTAACTCTGAAGCACAGCGTGGTGCTGCTACATTTGCTTGTTGTACTAAGAGTTTGGCACATGAAGCCAGAGATTAAACACAAACAACCTAACAGTGAATGGCAAACATTCAAGAAATACTAAAGCAAAACAGAAAGATTTAAAGCAACACAAACAAAGGCAGAAATAAACAAGTCCTGCTGACGAAGCTGTAGATAAGCTTTTAACAAAACAAATGGATAATAAAACAGTGCGCCTAATTTTGAGTCATCAATTATTCAAGAAACCAACAACTTTTGCGGCTTAAGCCTCAAGGAATAAAATCTGCATAAATCTAACAGTCAAAACGCTGTGCTATCTAAATCACAAATCTACCTTTGAAGGAAACAAACTACTAAAATTACTCCCACTTACTTTCCTCCCATTTCGCTTCCTTTTCACATGAAATGATCCCTATAATTCAGCTCTGCTTACACTAGATTCTCACTTAACAATATCATATCACAGAGCAAACGAACATAAAAAAGTATGAAACATAAATCATGATTTTCCTTTCACTGCTTTTCTAAGCAGATACATGTCCTTATCTGTAACAGTCCTATTCATAAACCTGCTAATCTATGACTGATAGTAATAATAAAAAAACTATAATGACTGATTGTGGTCATTTCCAATGGGGATATGTTAACAGGTTGAGCACTGGGGAAATAAACAAAGATAAAAAGGATGGATTTTTCCTCTCCCAACAAAAGCACTATTTTGTTAGAACAGTTTTACTCGAGGAATACAAAAATCAATAATTCAATACAGAACGGGAAGTAAACGTTAATGTGATTGGAGATGTTTTTGATGAGCTTTAAGCTAATAAAGAAAGAAAATGCTTTACTTTAATGATAATTCTTCCTTTCTCTATGTCTGAGCTAAATGAAGAAGATGACATTTCACTGCATTTCTCCTGGAAATCCTCACTGGACAAATCACTGCCCTATTGAAATTCAAGAAAAAGGCTTTACAAACATTATCTTTGTGTTAAAGTAACAAACCTGAACAGAAACATTTTTTGAAAAATTTTAGCAAAATGCGATATATATATATATATATATGAGAGGATGTGGAAAACGCTAGCTTAAAAGGTCCCAGTTTCTTCTAGATCAATTTACAGCATGTCGCTGTCCTCCAAAGCAAAAATATATATAAATAAATACTTTCACAAAAAGTTGGCAATATCCTGCAAAGTTTCAGGGTTGTGCTTTGGCTACTTTGAGTCAAAAATGATGAACAAAGAAAAATCTGAGCGTAATGTTTCTGATCACTACAAAAACACCAAATCTTAAGAATTATTTTGTCTAGGTATCATAGTATACTTGAAATAAGTCAAAACTATCTTACAAGCAACTTCTTAGCAAGATATAGGAGTTTCTTTTAAATCAATAATTTCTTATTATTGATAAAAAATATATACTAATTCCACTGGTCAATTATTTGACTTATAGCATGGAAAAAATGCTTTATTATAAGAAATAATCCTCCAGTGGAACTAGTATTTTTCATCAATATTAAGCAATTATTTATTGAAAACAAGTTCCTATATGTAGCTGAAAAGTTACTTGCAAGTTAGTTTAGTCTTATTTCACTAAGATATCTGATTGGAAACTAGATCAAAAATACTTGGTAAGTTTTTGTGTTTTTGCAGTGTTGTGACCACTTCAATACCAGAAGACCACTGAAGTAGATTCAAAAGATCTGCTTTGTTATGGAACAAACCTTTAAAACCACAAATCTTCTATTCAGTCAAGAATAAAGACTAATGGAAATAAATTAGATCTAGTGTCTGCATACCTGCTTTTTTAAAAAGTTGCAAGATAAACAATCAAGTCACCCAATAATGGCTAACGCAGCTAAGCAGTGGTTGTGTAGTTAAATTGTCTCAATTGCTGTAACCTAAAGGCGCAGTACTGGGCCAGGTGGAGACTCAAGTCGAACCATGAAACTAAAATACCCGATATGTTATGATACTTTTCAGTTTGTCTAATTAGAACTGTTAATGATTTGGTAATTCATTCATTCACAATCATAGAAACTTCAAAAGCTGCAGCAGTATTAACCAACAATAAATATAAACACTAACAAAGTTTCCATCCCAACCATTTTGAAAACCGTAATTCCACGGATCTCCTTGTAATCCCGTGGAAAGTGTTCAGGTCGCAGCGGCTCTACAGAGGCAGGAGGAAGTTGGAGTTGGCCAACTTGCGCTCCTGCGCCGCGGGGACAGTCTCTCTCTGACGGATCGGTTTGTGGGAGTCCGGGTCCTGAAGCGGAGGAAAGTGCTGCCTGTAGCAGAGCCAGGCGAAGGTCAGACCCAACATGGACCCGACTAACACATCTGCACGGAGGACGAGAACAACGAGTCAAGATGTAAATCACACTTTGCTTGTTTAATTCATAACTTCCTGATTTCGTTAATGATTCTCAAGTCTGAACAGTCTGATCTGCTTCCTCTTCAGCCTCTAACAAAGAGTTGATATGTGGAGAAAAATCTTTTATAAAAACCAGATCAGTTGATGTATCTCGGCTTATTGTAACTACCTTTCATGGTTTATGGTTTTATTTTTGTAACTTTCTTGTTAAGGTAGCTATAGTTAAAAAGGATAAAAAAAGCAACTCAATTTTAGCTTCAGTCGATAAGGGAACAAGGTTAGTAACTGGGATTGAAATCTGTGATTTCTGTGTTAATGGAAAGAATTGTACTAATGTAATGGGCTGTGCATAATAATGGATGGTAAAAACAGTTGTAATTTTTATTTCTTCTTGTCTAGCTCTTATGTAGGTTGATGAATATATGGACGGCTTTAATAAATCATTATTTAACCATCACTTCTGGGCCTTCTCAAAATTTACTGAATGCTACAAAAAAATTTAAACCTTTTTTAATATTAAATCTTGAATAATTTCTCATTTATGTTTACCATTTAAAAAAAAAAGAAGTAAATACTGAAAATTAAGCTGTTCTAATTCATCTTCAAGTACCTTGCTTTGACTCAGTGGTCTAAAAGAAAAGCCAAAAAAAGTTGTTTTTTTTAAAAATAAAGATGGTTGAAATCAACCTCAAATAATTACATTTATAAGAATTAATTACATGTTCTAACTAGGGCAGTACATAATGGCTGAAAAACATACCACAATATGTGTTTCATATCAGTGAACACTGATAATTATTGACTAGCTTTTTGTTAAAAACATTTGAAATACTGTCAAACTGGTGACGTGATCTTTCCTGTTTTATCCACAGTGTCATCTCCAGTTATTGAGCTGTGACTTATAGATTATAAGAAACAATGTTTTACTATCTATAGTCCTTTGTTAAAAGGTTTAGTGTAATGTTATTCCCCGAGTGTCAGTTTCAGAAGCACATGTTGAAGTTATATTTTCTAGCCCAGAAACTCTGACCTTGCCAGTGGTGCTTGTAGTCGCAGGTTCTGGAAAGAGCGATTACAGCTGCGATGAGCAAAGGCATGAGGAAGGCACATAGCCGCCATGCTCTGCCTTGGCCAGCCGGACTGAAGCAGCGCAGCTTTCCTGCGATGTACAGCGCTGTGAAACCCAAACCTGCAAAAGCAACTGAGGGAAAAAAAAAACAAGAACTGAGAAATAAAGGTGAGGGGTGCTATTACTATTGTTAGCATTTTGAGTAACCATGGCGACGTAAGTAGCAAAAAACTAGCCAAATTCAAATCAAAACAAATTCTTAACCACACTGTCTTGTGTCAGTTTAGACTCAAAACAGAGACAGAATTTTGACTTTTCAGCTATTATTTCATTTATTAGCCATGTTTAGCCACTGAATGAAGGAAGTCAATGTAAGACAACATGCTAGTGATGCCCTACATGTCACTGGTAGCATTTAGGTTAACATTAGCATTTTGGCTATCTTTAGCTTATACACTCATTTTAACCTACTGAATAGAGTAAGGAATACGTTTCACACAATTATTTTGGAACCAGTTCAATCAAAATGGCCGCTTACAGGAGGAGTGTCCGCTGGGAAAGCTTTTTCGTCCCTCTATGACAACATCTGGGTCACCGCTGCAGCGCAGCTCCAAGTTCATCTGACCGTCCGGGAAACAGCGATAGAAGAAATCTGGCCTCGGCCTGAAGGGAATAATGATGTTTTCATTGGCAGGTGAAAAAAACTAAAAACATCTGCAAAACGATATATGATGTTGAGACTTTTTACCTGCCAACAACAAGTTTGATGACGTTGGTAAAAACTCCATTGAGCACCAGAGTCAGAGTCACAGCTGGATGACAGGAGGAAACAGAACAGTCATGAAAAACACACGTCACCTCAAACAGGAAATGAGTCAGGAACATGTTTGCAGGAGTTTATTTCTCACCCAGAGAGGCTTCTCTCAGATCGCCATGCTCCGACTTCCTCAACAGGTTAAAAACCAGGATTATAATCAGGGGGGTTAAAACAGCCACACTCTGAAAAGAGCAGCAGTAAATTTTAGAAACTAAACAGTCACTAAACCTGCAAAGACATCATTCTGCAGGAATAAAACCTCTTCAACCATTGTCATCTTGCTGAACTTCCAAAAACAGGTCAACCGTGATAAACCAAAATATAATTAAATTGAGCATTTTTCCACCAAATAATAAAATATTACTGTCACCCATCAATAAAAATTGTTGCAATAAACAATTAATTGCACAATAAATTAAAATGTGCTGGATCATTTCGATTCCAATTAATATTTTTTGAAGGGCAATTTTGTTTATAGACTTTATAATACATTTTATTTATGGTTTTGGTTGTGTGAGTCTTTTATTTCTGTTTCATTTATGGTTTTTGGTCGTTTTGTTTATCTATTTTGGATTTATAAAACATATATTCCAGTTCCAGTGCCAAGTGGTGTTTTCATCTTTACAAAATTAACGTTTATTAGTCTTTCAGAAGGCAGGTTTGCATTATTATGTCATTATCAATATATTACTTGAAAATGGCCCTAAAGCAACAATATTATTGTATATCACAATATTTTATGGTAAAATGTATCATTAAAATTGTTGAATTTTTGTGTTTTGATTTTGTTTGTTTGTAAAGGATAAAAATGTACTACACACTTTTGGGATTTGTGTTTATAAAAAGTGTAGCACAACTTCACCATTATGCTCCATTTTGTTTTGGTCCATCATAAAAAATTCCAATAAAATCCATTTCAAGTTTGTTTGTAACTTTCTCATATGTACAAAAGTTCAAGGGTCATTACCACTTTACACCCCAATATAAAGTATATTTAGAGCAGCTCGTACTGTTCTAGAGCTCAGGGATACATACAAACATGAGAGAGGTTGGTACATGGTCTGACTCCACGCGGTGGAACTTGTACAGCCACATCTCCTCGGCCTGGATCTCCCGGTAGAAAGGAGGGAGCTGCTCCGTCACGCTAACAGAGCCACAAACAACACCTGCATCTCAAGAAACGGGTCCATAAAGCTGCACTGCAAACTACACTATGACATCAACGGCCGTGATGTTAAAAAAAGGATCAAACTTACAGGAACACAAACAGAAGAGCAAACCGGACGGAGACTTCCGACAGGAAACCTTGCAGCAGTCTCCTCCTCATTTTGGTTCTTGGTTTGGACTTCAGTCAACAGCAAACATCATCCCGCCACTTCTTTACTAAACAAGGGTTAACAAAAGACAAAAATACTCAAAAACTTATAATAGATCATTACTAACTATTTAGTAACACTCTGAGACCAGATTATAATTATCTTAAATGAATATAAGATGGTATACATTTTCAAAAATTTTCAACACCACACTTCTGAGATAAAAACAATACAAATGAACTAAATAATACAGTTTCAATTCACTATTATACATAATATATTTTTTTACCATTAGTAGTAATGTCTTGTGACAGTATTTAACATTCTACAGCAGGGACAAGGTAAACTAAAAAAACACAATTTTATGTTTTGAAATGTCTCTTGTACACACAAGAGTTTTCTGGCATTTAGCAAGTAGAAATAATTTTGGTAATTTTAACAGACCTAAAACAAGATAATTTTGGTCTGATTAACATCAGGAAATGGAAAAAAAAAACGTGTATGTCTTTTTATTAGGTATATGAAAATATAACATTTCAACTGTAAATAATGTTTTAGAAATTTAGGCTTTTTATCAAACCTTCGATTGCATTTTATTGCAAAACTATTGGTGATTAAAAAAAAAACTTTCAAAGTTTCTTAGAGTTTTTTCAGTAACTGATTTTAATCATTGAGAATTTCATTGAATTTCACTGAAACCTGAATAAAAAACTCCAAAAGCAAACAGCGCAGCAGACCTCTTTCAGCCGTTTCCCACAGAGGCCCCAGACATAATAAAGTAATAAAACATGGCTTTGTTGTATAATATGCAGTTAATAAAAAAGTGGCATGGAGGAGTGATAAAGTACATACAGGCAGAAGGCGTTGGGGTAAAACAGAGGCTTCATATTCATAGTTTGGAGCTAAAAAGAATCTTCTTTGAGATTTTTGTTAAATAAAAATTAACACAGTGACAGACAAACATTTTACTTCTGCTTAAAATAATCCCTGTTTCCATTTTAGTTTCAACGTTTTTAAACTAAATGGAAAAATGTAAAGACAAAATAGAAACAAGACCTTTGAATTCAGTAGAAGACACTAGAGATAATTTCAGTATTTACACCTCTTTAAACAATGAAACTTTCATTGTAACTGTAGTTTAAAACTGCATCAGAGAAAGGATAACATCAGAACAGCACACAGTAAGTCGTTTAGGTCACAGTGACCAGACTGCCCTTATCTAACTAGGCAGGGTTTACTCCAGTGCATTAGAAGTTTGTTTTATTATGTTTGCATTTTTAAGACCTTGCAGTTGGTGTTCAGGCTTCTAGTCTTTTAATAACACATAATTATCACGTGATGTTGTCAAATTTCCTGTCAAGTTTAAAAACATTTTTCACTCAAAAGAACGAAGGGCCGCTGGATGAATGACTGCACCCAACCACTGGGCTTAGCAAGTTTTCTGGGGGAAATCTCGAACTAGGAATGTCCACAATTGATCTCAAGTATAGGCCTAGTCAAAGCATTTTTGATCGGTGTCAGACTCTAAAATACAAAAGCACAGCAGGTCAGCAGCCACTGACAACGTCTGCCAACTGGGGGTAGCAGCTGCAAATACCAATTAATGACAAAACTAAAATTTACCAACTATGTTTCATGTATCAGTCTAGGTTATTAAATCAGTAAAAGTTGTTTTAAAGCAGTTTAACATTTATCTGATACACAAATTAAAATCTTCTCGTAAAATGTCAGCTACAACACTAAGCATTCATCTTTTAATAACCAAACTTTCTGCTTTCACTTTGATTTTATGGTAGGCGTGATCACATCTATGTACTGACTTGCACACTGAAGTAGATCCAAATCAACTTTTAATTATATTATGAAAACTTTTTCAAATATAGAGTGACATAAATCATGTTTTTATTTCTGAGAAAAGATCAAATCTTTTTCAGTTTTCTTTAATCGAGCCCAAAATAAATGATCACCTTTCTTTCAATATGGAAATCATTTGACACCCTCTTGAAGTTTTGGATCTACAATTATCTACACATGCATTTAATACAAAAAATATTTGTTTAATTAAGAAATTATTAATAAAACATTTTGATTTTAGCTTTTAAAACTTTTTTTTTTGTTTTGGCCCAGGGGGATTCTTTAATAACCAACTTATTTCCACGTGGTTAAGATTCAACAATGTGTGTGAAATATTCCTCAGAGATTTTAGTCCATGTTGACTTAAACGTATCTCAATGCCTTGATCACACCAGGTTCTGACCCGACCATCTCAGTGCTGCAGCCAATCACAGCCAGAGTTTCTGGTTCGAAAAAATTAAAAGTGATTTTAGAATAACAGACGCAAGAAAGGTATGAAAATACTTTAACCTTTTTGTGTTTAATACCAGTGGTTGACCAATATTTCCATGGCTGATTGCAATTTTTGAAACTCAGATGCATTACATTTTTTGTTGTATTTGGACAGAAAAGTTTTTCAGTCTTTTTAATCTTCTTTTTTGTTTTTAATAAACAGGAATGAAAATTTTGCATATTTCTGATGGAAAGTAGTATCACTGCTGACATGCAAGAAGAGCTTGTTTATCTTTCGTAACTGAGCTGATGGTGACGGTGATTTGAGCAGTGATTCCAGTTTAACTTGCTGGCTGTATGTTTTACATTTGGCCTCCCCAGCCCTACCCGGTGGCTTTTAAGCACTTATATAAAGAGTTATAATATTTAAGTACAGAAGAGATAGATTGTTGTTGGCCTTAACTCTCTGCTCTTACTGGTTGAAAGCTTGCTGTTTTTAATCCTGTTCCTGCTGCCTACAGATTAATTTCCTCGGTCAACCCTTTGCCAATAAACAATTTTCAAAGAGTGGCAAATACCAGATTATTTACTGGCTTGTCGATATTTTTATCTGCCTTTATGAAAACACGTTATAACGTATTTACAGAAGCATTGTCGATAATGTGATTTAAACCTGTTAAGTCGTTGTCAGGAAGTGCATTTGGGATTTCTCAGCGGGCTTAGCAGTTTATTTACACTTACAAATAAAATATGTTACATTATACTCCGTCTTTCCTCGCTGTCTAAAACTAAAATCTGACACAAAGGCCAACATGCTGCACCTGTAAACCCTCCACATCCAGGTGAGAGTGTTATTAAAAAGACTCAGCTTAACTAAATACATATTTAGGCAATTGTAAAATTAAACCAATCTCCAAACCAAAACCTGTCAGGATAAAGAAACGTCAAATAAATAGAAAAAAATCAAGCAGAAGCAGATCTGTAATAAGCTAAGCTAGCATTTGTCAAACAATAATACATCCTTCATCTGATTCATTTCCGTGTTATCATTAAAGGAGCAGAATGTCTCAGTTACTAACCTTAAACAGGCCGGAATTCATCTCTCCATGCTGGATTTAACGCGTTAATTTAGCACAAAACGAGCCTCGGCATCCCTCTTTTTCTGCAGACACTGGAGGTATTTGAAGAAACAGAGGTGTCACGGAAGAGGGTAGCTGCAAGTGAAGCTAACGGCTAAAACTGACACTTCCGGTTTGTAGTTTCACGATAAAAGTCCAAGTACCAGAGAGGCAAATAAAATCATATTTGTCTTTATTATTATTATTATTATTATTATTAATAATAATAATAATAATAATAATAATAATATATTTTATTACTATTATTTCTTTACTCAATTTTAGTTTTTTTTCTTCAAATTTATTTGTTGTGCAATAGAATCAATAGTACTTGTGAAACATTAATTGTTTTTGTTAAAACAGGTACATTTCTGCCTTGAAATTAATTTTCTAATAGCACTTTTAAGGTGTTTCATGACATCTGCATTCTTAGGTTTTTTCTTTACAGTGAGATGTTATGATGACATAAACGCATTTATCATCTGCAATAATTGTTTCTCTAATTGTTTATGAAATAGTAGTATTAGGTTGAAATCCTGTGTATTATTTTTTAATACATAAAATGTGTGTATTATTTTTTAATACATAAAATGTATGTATTAAAATGACACAAACAAGATAAAAGTGAGATAAAAGCAGTTTATAGCCACAAAAATGTATGCTAAAAATAACTACACTTTAATATACTATCTTAACATTGCCTACATCTATAAATAATTGATTAATTTCACATAAAACTAAACTTGTTTTAGAATATATGCATGCATATTTAATTTATATTTTTGGAGTTCTGTAAACCGGAAGTTTCGATGCGGCCCAGTTTACCAGCTTTGACACGTGGATGCAAGAAGCCACGTCACATTACAGCTCGCCATCTAGAGGTTACATCTACTTCTACTAAAAAATAAATATCTATTATTTACGTGTTTTTCACTTTGCACATGAAACACTTAAAAATATATTGCAGTACCTGTAGGTATTAATCCTTTTGGATGTTTTATTATTTTTATTATTTTTTTTAAAATGATCCTGATCAACAAAATTTGGGCTTTTTTTGGTCAATTTTTGTTTTTGACAAAAAAACGAATTTAATGTCAAAGTGAAAGCCGATTTCTACAAAATAATGACAAATAATATAAATATGTGATTACATATCTATTCACCTTATGAAACTATTAAGTAGATGCACCTTTGGAGTTTGTGGATGGATCTCAGTCGTGCTTGCACATCTGGATGCTGCAATTTTACTCCTTTATTAATTTTGTCGAATGTGATTGATTTGTAGACGCAATAAAAGAGTCAAACATCCAAAGGGCCGAATATTTTTTAAAATATCAATAGATAAATGTTATATATTGCTACACAGATGGTTAAAAAGTGAAGCAGCAAGAAATGTTTCACTGAGACAGAGTACAGCTTTATTAAAGTCAAACTTCAGGCATGTCTGAACTCTTCAAACTCAACTTCAGAATGAAAAAGGACAGAATCAATATCTTCAAATAAAAAGACAGATCATGTACAAAAAGAAGAGTGTCTTCTCAACAGTCACACACATTTAGAAGCAGAATTTTACAGGCAAAAATAAAAATAAAAAAAGAGCACACCACAGTAACATGAGTCTATGCAAATTCAATGCAAAGTATTTACAAGTTCCTCGACAATGTGTGTGTGGTATGCAGAAACACAGGTAGTCAACATGGCGGTGTGTGTTCATCCACGGTTTAATCGAAGCAACACCAAGAGAGATAGATATGACCCCAGTCAGAGTTACTGTGAGCAGGTTTCCTACGAGTCAGAAGAGATGAAGAGTGCTTATGTAGGTGAAATTACTCATTTATTCCAACACTATTGGACAGGATGTCAGGTGAGACCTCAACGACAGACGGCCCAACATTGCACAAAAAAAAAAAGACGTCACAGTGAACTGAAACATTCCCTTTGACAAACAAAGGGGAGAAGGATCGGGTGTTCCTTGGTAGATTTAAAACAAAAATCAGAGTTAAGGGTCACTTAAAGGAGAAAATATAAACATAAAACCAGACGGAGCGACGATTAAAGCAGTAACACTTCAGCTGCATCAGCTCAGCAGGGCAGGAGACCAACTGGCATAAAGATGCGAGTGCAATCATGCGATCTACAGGTGCAAAAAAAATGTAAAAAAAATAAAGGCTGTTTGGGGTTTTTTTCTTTTTGCAGAATCTCTGTGCAATGTGGTGAAAATCAAAACAAAAGTAACAAATACAGCCAAACATTGGCATCGATTGGAATCTTCTGATGTTGGAAGCATGCACTCCAGCTCGACAACATTCACCATTACAACAAAAACAGAGGCTTCAGTGGGAATTATACAACCACAAAAACCAGAAGACATTCCCTCAAGCAACAAGGAGGCTTATGTGAGAAAAGCAAAGACGTACAGAAACACCAAGTTTTTAGTTCGCAAAGGAAAGTGCCTTAATGATGCACTAAAGAAGTACTATTAAAGCAAAAAAAAACAAAAAAAACAGAGCATGGATCACTTCCAGCACTTTGGATTAGTTTTATAATTAGCTCAACTCCAATGTGTAATTTTTCTGATTATTTGATTTGTTAAAGATTTGAGGTGAAAATGTGAAAACCTCCAACAAAACTGGAGTTAAAAAGAAATATCCTAATTATTACCTTTTTTTTTCCTACACTCAGCTACACGTTTAATAGGGGAAAAGAAAGCTTAAACTACAGGAGAAGAGCACAAATAGTCCTAAAAATAAATCTTTCAATGCAATTATATGCAATTCATCCAGGTCTTAACTATGTGACTCGAGCAACATAAAAAGGAGGATTTCACGTATAATATTTTAGCCAATAACTGCTGAAAAGCTGCAACACTGGCCCTGCTGAAAAACAAAAAACAAAAGCAACAGCAAGTTTAAAGACACTTTAAAGGAAAGAACATGGCAACATTGGAACTTTTTCACCCTGTGACCCCCAAAAATTTCTTCCATGGGCAAAAACAAAGAAGAAAAGCAGACATGATTACAGAAAATTCTCTCATCCTGTCATGATTACATTTATCTGCAACAAAAAACCCTCGCATTTCAATACCGAACTGCGTTAAAACACCGATTACAGTGAGTCATAATACAGGCCGACAAGCAGCTGCTGTCACCAAATGTGGAATCATTACACCAAATGTAAGAAAATGGTTAGATACAGGCATAAAACGTAAAACTCCCCGTGTGTGTGTGTGTTTTTTTATCTCATTATTTCATAATCTATGTTCGTTACACCTTGGTGAGAAGGGAGACGAGTTACTGCACTGGTGTTTGAAAAAAAAAAAACTGTATAAAATGCGGTGCAATAAATACAAAAACTTTAGTTCTGACTTGATGAGCAATTTAAAAACACTGTACAGAAGTGTGTGTTTGTACATCATACTGGACTGGATTGCTGTTACACCATTTCTTCCTGCAAACAAACAAAAAGAAGTGCCTCTGGAGGATTTTTTCTCTTGTTTAAATCCAAAGCTGGGGTGGCAGTTTATTCCTATTTAAGCCCCCCTCTGTCCAAAACAACAACAACAAAATAAACTCCTAGCAATTAGGCCACTTTTGTTTAAAAAGAGAGAAAAAGGAGACCTAGCATTCACAATGTTTCCAGCTAAGAGGCAAAAACAGTCACAACACAGATTAAACTCCAATGTTATAACAAGAAGAGGTATCTGTTTTTTGAAATACTTGTCCTGTCCGTGTATTTCTGTGTCTGCCCGTGTGAAAGTGCTTTTCATAGGTTTGGCAAAAACATAAAAAGAAACGCCGTCACAGTACACGGGTGAAATGAAACAACTGAAATGAGCTGCAACCCTCTGCAGCGTGCCGAAAATTAAAACTTAAGGCTTATTAACAATACTTGAAACACAGCACCAGTGATCACAAGCTGGCTCCCCCCCTCTCCATTTACTATACAGGTAACGGGAATGAAAGGACACGTGAGAACATTGAAAAAAATCCCCAGAAAACCAAGAAGTTCTTCTTCCAGACGCGACAGAAGAGCCTCCGCCGCCCTGATTTTTAAGTACTTTACAATATGGTGAGCCAATTATGTACACAATGGCGAGTGGGACTGGCAATATGAAATCACAAGTACTTCTGTAATGTCATACCATTACACTATAAACCATTATATTTCACCTTAATAGGACTATTTTCACAAAGAGGTCTGCGTAATGTTCAACACCGAAACAAACAAAGGTAATACACCACTCACCGAGATGAAGTGAGAGAAATCTGTCTGTAAACATTAACAAACATAGATACTGTATATAATTATATTCATCTATACCCCATAAGTATATTAAAAAGCATGTTCAAGGAAGATTGGAATGTAGTGTGGTCCTGGAAAACAAAAACAAACGAACAAAAAAAAGTAAAATTGCACAAATTTGGTCATTTTTCCGAGTTCTTTTTTGACGAGAAAAAAGAAGTAGGGTGGCGGATTGTGTCGGAGGCAATGAAGAAGAGCTGCCTCGTCTACGTCGTTTACGGCAGGTAAACGGAGGAGGAGAGCAGCACGGCGGGTGGAGAGGTTCGACGTAGCACTTCCCCTCTTCCTCCTCTTCCTCCTCTCTAGCCTTTGAGATCTTCAGAGCGCCGAACACTTACAGGACTGTGGAAAACGTGTTCACCTCCTCACAGGTTTCTCTGGTTTTTCAGTCACATTTAAATGTTTTAGATCAAATAATGTTTAATATCAGAGCTAAATAATCTAACTGAACACAAAAAGTTGCTTTCAAATGATGATATTTACAGAGGAAAGAAAAAGCTGCTCACAGCAACCTGAGTCTATGTGAAGACGTACCTGTCTACACCTAATAAATCATCAATTAACAGGAAATTAATCCCAGGTGATCAACAGTTTAACAGATTAAAATAGGCCAAAATAGCTCAAAAACCATCTTATCAGTCACTGATCAGTCTGATAATGGTTACAATTATATTTCTATAGATTGTAGATTCACTGGAAAAACACAAAATCTTACCAAGGATTTCTGATTTCTAGTGCAAATATCTTATTACACTTGAATTAAGACAAATTGAAATTATTTCCAGGTCTGGTCAAAGTCTGGAGCTCATTCAGATGGAGAAACTATGACATTATGTCACTGATGCTCAAAACTTTGCTGTGTTTGAACTGAAACACAGCAAAGAATATATAAAATATTTATATCCAAGTATTAGTGAGAAATTATTTCCTTACCTTTAGCCAGGTTCCCTTGATTACCTTTCCCCCCTTTAAATAAATCAAATCATCTTTTGAATTAATGTTTTTGGATTCAAACAGATTGTGCTTGATATTAAAATTTGTCTGATGATGCAAAACATTTAAATGTGACAAAAAAGCGCCAACAGTAAAAGAAGAAGAAACGCAGTAAGGTCTGGGCCCTCCAGAGGGCGCAGGTGAGCTGTAGAAAGTGTAACTATTTTTATCTTTTATGGCGAGAGAGGAGAGAAAACAGCGCATGATTATGCTCAGTCACCTTCCCATGTCGTTCCTTCAGTCGCTCTGCTCTCTCTGCCAACAGCATCAGTTCATCGGCGTGTCCCAGCCGCTAGCGCCGGCTATCGCACCGCTTAAAAAACAGAAAAACAAACAAAAACAAACACTGTATCCCCTTTGTGAAGTGCGCCGCTGCAGACGTCAGAGAGCACTTCGCTGGGAATGAGGTATAGTGGAAGTTGCGACTTCACTCTTTAGACTCCTCTTTGACCCTGGCGGGGCTCCGATCGAAGCGTTGCGGCTGGGTCGAGCCGGAGCCCAGCGGGCTGAGCGGGTCGTGGTTGGAGCAACAGAGGCGTTCGTCCAGAGCGGAGGTGGTGAGCGCCCCCGCCTCATGGTCCCGGCAGAATGAACGGGGGCAAAAGTCGCAGAGGGACGAAGCCGAGGCGCCGCATACGCTGCAGTCGTGCCATGGACATTCCCAGCGTCCTACAGAGGAAAGAAGCTTGAATATAAGGTCTAAACCAAGGCTTTAAAAATGACCAATGCTTCCTTGAACAGGTTAGAATGAGTCGAAGGGCAATACAAAACATGATCATTACAGTTTTTGCACAAAATCAACTGTAAATGATGAGATTTCATTTTGGTCAGTTCTCACTACTGTCTGATTTTACGGCCTCATGTCACTTTAAATCGTCAGAGCCAGGGACCTAAAAAGGCTCAACAGCCTGATAAAGAAGGCCGGTTCTGTTCTGATCCTGTACTGGGGACACCCCCAACTCAACATTTACACTCGTACGTGAAAATAACTGCAAGCAGCAGCGCAATTATACAAAAAAAAAAAAAGCAAAAGTGGAGCCTTCTGCACAACCAATAAAATGCAGCAAGAAATTTCTGAACGGTAATCAGCAACAAAACACTCGTTTTTTCCAGCAGCTATTGTTCAGCGCACAGAAAACCAAATGACCAAACATGCTGGAGTTCCGCTTGGGTTGCTAGGTAACCTGGCTGGCCTCGCTGGGGTTGCTAGTTAAGCTTGCTGGGCTGGCTGGGGTTGCTAGTTAAGCTTGCTGGGCTGGCTGGGGTTGCTAGGTAACGTCGCAGTGCCCATAGAATGTTACTCAACAATTGGAAGATTTTTGAAACAGATAATTTCCAGATACCAAAAACCTTAAGTGGTCTTTTTGAGCACTTTGGCCGTTTTTAGAGGCAGCAGAGACCAAAATGAAAGCATAAAAACATCCACAATGTGAATTTTACCCATTTTGTTGTCACTGAATGTTTTTAAGGCTCTTCTTACTGATTCTGAGGAGAAATTATCTTCCGTCTGTAAATGTTTTGAGAAATCTTTTAACTAATTTATTTATAATGGCACTAATTTTTCCTGTTTTTCTGTAAACACTGTGTGCTGCTGCCAGTCTTGGTCAAGATTCTCTTGCAAGATATATTTTTAATCGCAATTAGATTTGTCTGTCAAAATTCAGGTTAACAACGAAAAATGATGAAGGTTGTGTTTACCGTATGGCGGCTTGGTGAGGTTGAGACACAGCAGGTGATACGCTTTCGGACAGTCTTTCCTGTCGCACATCACCAGCTCTCCTCCTTCTCCGCAGCAGAAACAGACGTACTCGTGTGTGTGTTTGCCCTCCGGCCGCAGCTTCCGCTTCTTGGGCTTCAGCTTGGCGTTCTTAGCCTTCTCCTCCTTCTCCATCACCACGGCACTCTGGAGAAAACAAAACAAAAGACGTGAGGTGTGAAGTTTCACCAATCTCGGGTTTGCTTTCGGGAAGCTTGGAGTCAACACGCTCACCGTCGGCTGAACGCCGAGGAACCCCGAGCAGTTGTCGGATCCGCAGTGGCAGGACATCCTCCGGTTGCCCACACAGTGTAGGTTGTAGTTGAATGTCAGCTCTGTGCCTGCAGACGAACCAACAACAAGTCCCCCAGTAAATGGTGTGTCTGTCATGAAAACAGCTGCCACAGATGCTCCTTCAACTCACCAGCCTCGATGTCGCAGAGGGCGAAGAGCCCGATGCGAACGTCTCCGTTCACCGTCCACTTCTGGGTTTCACAGTTGGGGCTGCAGCTGTGGTTCATGAAGCGAGACGAGTTTCCTTTTGGGCCGGCGTCTATCACTCGGTCCTGTCCAGCAATATCGAAAAAACAGAAGTTTTATTCTTCTTTTAATTAATTAAAACTTAAACTCATCGTTGGCTTTGATGCCATGTTGTTTCAAAGCTTGTAAGGATTTATTTAAACTGCCAAGAGTTTCCACTCTCCAGAGTTTCGACGGTGAGTACACAAGTTTTAATTTAAGGTGGATTACCTCTAATCCACTGAGTTAAAACTGGACATAAAGATTCAAACATTTCATAAACAACATCTAATATCTTTTTCAATGTTCCATCAAAAAGCCAAAGACTTGCTAAAGAGTTTTTCAGCTAAAAATAAAACATTGAGAAAAAATAAACAATCCAGAAGACGTTTTTACGGCTGAGCGTTTTATGAACATAGAAACATTTTATAACGTTCCAGGCATTTTCCTTAAGAAAAATCATTTTGTAGGTGAAGTTTTTCTTTTGCAGCATTACTGATGATCTGTTTGCTGCCATTTAATACGTTTTATGGAAGCATTATGCTTTTTCAGTGTTTAAATTAAAGTATTTATTCAGTTACTATTTTACAACATTTTATGATTAATGGTTTATTTATACGATCTATCAACATGCCAGCGTTTTTACGACATTGATTAATTTCCATGTTTCCACAGCAACAGCAGCAGCATCTTTACCTTGGTTAGGGTGAGCATGTAGAAGTTGGTCACGTGATTTTCGTGGGCTCGTTTGATTCGCTGCTGGCATTCCTCCGAGTCTATAACCTCTCCCACGTATTCGGTCACAAAGTCACCCTGAAGGAAACAGAAAACGTTTTTATTACACTTTTTATTACACTAGGCATAAACCAGACTAATCAGTCGTGACAGCAGCAGATTGAAAGACAGGTTTTGATTTCAGCAACCTCCTAATACATAATTACATCAAAAATTTCTGTTTTACATTCAAACACAAAATTATGATCAACATTTGTTTCCAGTGCAACTACTGTGTATCGTCATTTAGTTAACAGAATGTAGAAATAGGTTTGTCAAGATAACAAATTTGATACGATAAATTATCCCAGTAATTATTGCGATAAACGATACTATATAAATCTGTTTAAAGAGATATAAATCTGTTAAAATATTAATAAATAGTTGTGGTTACATTGGAGTAGTACTTTTTAAAATTAAATAATATAGAATATCTTTTGATGTTGTGGTGCTAATTTAGTAGTAGTTGTCTTTATGTACAGCAGTAAATGTCGTATAACATGACAAAGTGAGGTTGAAGCAGAAGGGTAGTAGAAGTAAGAAATACTGCCACCTGCAGGTGGGAGTTAGTAGTCACATGTTTTTGACTATTTTTGTAGAAAATTTAAATAAACTCACAATTATGGATTATTGCAAAAAAGTGTGGGAATCTACTGATTTTACATGAATTTCCAAAATCACAGAGTTTAAAAAAACTGGAGGGACAGTAAATAGATAAAAATCTGCTTTGATTTGATTGATAAAATTCTATTTAAGCATTCAACTGTTATCTTGAATACAATATTTATGCACCCCCTGGAAATTAGAGGGCCACATAAATTTTTATGGCGTGCCGGATTTGGCCTTTGGGCCTTGAGTTTGACACATATGGTCCACACGTCTGGCTCAGCTCTCACCTTGCGGAGCGTTTGGTTCGTTCTGAGCCCCCAGCCGCAGCCCTCCGTCTTCACCACCTCAGTTTCTGCAGATAGCCGCTTGGAGAAGCACTGATTCTCACATCGGTCTCCTGCAGGACACACCTGATGCAAACAAGATGGAGGTCACATTTTGGGTTTTAGTCATTACAAAGTTACACCGCAAAAACACAAAATCTTAATAAGGATTTTCGGTCTAGTGAAAATATCTTATTACACTTGAAATAAGACAAAACTAATGATAAGTAGTATCATCTTGCTACAACTTCCAGTCATTTTCTTCATCTTTTTCACCAGCAGTAATATCTGGTTGTTGATCATGTGAATTGTGCGATGCACAAAAAAATGCTTTCATTGCACGGTTTGAGAAATACAAAAATTTTGTAGCAGCTGTAAAAACCCCATCTCATCCCAGCGTAAAAAGCCTTTTATCAAAAAAACACGAGCTTTTTCTAAATCGGTGTGTTTCCATTAAGCAAATAAAATTTTGGAATTCCAAATTTTATGGTCAATGGAAATGCAGCTATTTACCAAACAAAGGGGATACAAACCTGTGGGTGACACTCGTACTGCAGCATACGGTTGAGACACTGGGAGTCGAGGCTGCAAGGATGCTCCTCTGTTGGTTTGCAGTTGCATCGAGGGATTTCTGACAAGTCGGCCACGTGCATCTGCACCTTACCCACTGGCTTATTGGACTGTTACAGGAAAAAAACAGAATATAGCCACTAAGATAGAGTCTACTGAAGCGTTTTTGTGTATTTTAAGACGTTAATGGGATGTAAACCTTGATGATTTTGTATGGTGGAGGTTTGCGGGAGTTGCGCTCCTGCTCCAGAGCTTCCCTGCTCTCCCTCTGAGCCTTGAGCTCCTGAAACCGCCGAGCTGCTTCTTCCAGAGCTGAAACATGAACAGCGTCGCATGAAATCCCTTCAGCTGTGTCGTGAAGCAACAGAAACCCAAACAAGTTCAAAAAGGTTAAAATCTCACCTTTCTTGAAGGTTTTGTTGATGTTGATCTGACCCGTGACAAAGTTCTTGTCGTTCTCTACGTATGGGAACACGCGGCCCTGGTTGATCCAGTAGTAGTCGTGGGAACCAAAGAAGAAGACCGGGAAGTCGCCGATGTCGTGGCGAAGGCTCTGGATGTTTGACGGCACCAAGCGAGGGTTGCAGATCTCAGCCGGCCACCATCTAACGAGGAACATCGAACGTAACGAAACGGAGAGGATTAGAAAAATAATTCCAGAGAGTGGGATCTGTGGTGTTTTATTTAAAAGTGACCTTGAACAGGTTAGGATAGATTTATGGGCTAAACAAAACATGTTCATTACATTTTTTCACAAAATCATTCTTAGATCATGAGATTTTAGTCTGATCAGTTTATTTTGAGCTCTTTGGGGCACCTGTCACTTTAAATCCAACTCAACGTTTACACTCGCACGTGAAAATGGTTGCAAATGTTTTACACAACCGTCTTTTCTGAATTGTAAATCAACAACAAACCATGTATCTCGTTCAGCAGGAATGGAACAGCTAATACAGCGGTAAAACCAGCTCACCAAATCTGCTGGAGCTCTGCTGGGGTTGCTAGGCAATAGGCTGGGCAATTTTTAAAAGCTCTTTTTAAAACCAAATTGAAGTACAAAAACGTGCAAAATGTGAATTTTGTTTAATAGGTTCCGTTTAATTGCCCGTTTGTTTGAATTTAATTAGAAAATAAGCATTTTTATACATGATGCAATAAATAATTTGATCTTCTTAAATAGATTGATAATTACATAAATCCGGTAGAGGGTTCTAATCTAATGTTATTTCATTTATCTAAAAATAGTGCCATAAACCGGGATTAACCTGATTCTACAAACAATTGCATTTCTACACAATTATTCAAAACCGATTTAGTTTTTAGATGCTGCTCATTCACATGTGATTTTCTGTTTTTCATACTGTTGGAGGAATTGAGGTAACAATTACTGAATTAAACCATGAATATCTGAGTTTGGAGTATTTATTTAAGGCAAAGTTGAACAGAGATTCATCCTCCACTGCAGCACAAAAACAAATGAATTTCTGTATTATTCATCTCAGCAAAGCTCACTGTGTTTGCATTTATATTTGCTCCAGCTTGCTTTAACAATCTGCAGGACAAAACAAACCCACATGCCTCTTTTACAGAGACTAGGTGTTGCAAACGAGGTTAATTAAATCAGACCTCCTCTTGGTTCATTTCAGGAAACATTTTGCTGAAGTTTCCAGGAAAATGCAGAACATCCATCTAAAACATCACATCCTGTTTTATTTCAGAAAGTGACTCATTTTTTAACATCTGAAAATAAAGAATACAAATCAGTTAAGTTTCTGAGAGGCTGATGTTAAAAGTTCATCTTTTGTTGCTTTCCTTCACCTTCTTTCAGATATTACAGGTACCCAGACTGAAGGCTTTTTTTTTCCTAGGGATAAAAGCAGGCGATGCCAAAAAGTTCCTTTTTCACTTCTCTTAACGATGACAGGGTAAGAACTCCTGCAGCATTTATACAGCAAAGTGAATACTTTTAGAGTGGTCTTAATGAGTGGTTCTCTAAGCTGTCATACATTTTGTTTAGTCCAGTCTTTCCACTCAACTAGGAGAACATAACCGCTGCAGCATTTCATTACAACCAGCCTAAATAACATTGTGTCAGTTCCACTTTTACTGTCAAATTGGCTCTGGATCCAACCAGGTCCCTCAAGGTGTGCTGTGTTATTCTAGATGTTGGCAGCAGGTCTTTTAAACCCAGTATTCATGAGTTGAAGCCTCCGGTTTGTTTAATGACTGTGATCTGGAGAACCTGGGGCCAAGTCAACACCTTGAGTCAAACTTTTCGTCACGTAGGCCAAAATTGTCAAGTCAAAAGTACTTGGGAGACAAGAAAATATATTTAAAAAAACTAAAATCAAGCAAATATAGTCACCTGATTTTTTGCTTTTGTAGGAAAGGGATGGTATTCATCGTAAATCTAAAAGTTAGAGGGGCACCATTATGTACTTCCCAGGTACGTTGTGCCACTTTATAGTATAATCAAGTTGTTAAAAAATGATTTATATATTAAATATGACAAAGTTAATTGAAATTGGGCCTCTGTCACTTTAAGAAACACTGTCTTCAAGATGTCATCAAATCTTTCCTCTGTTAACTCTTTAACAATGTTTTTGCCAGTGTTGTAATGAGAAGCAGCTCATATAATGAGATGCACAGTTCTAGGTGTTTGCTGATTGCTGCTGGCTAGTCTGAAGGAGCTGAGTGGGGGGAGTTACAGGGGAGAGCTGCTCTGTGAGGAGCTCATCAGAGACTGAGCTGCGCCTTGAAGGAGGCGCTGCATTCAACCAGGCCTGTCGCAATAAGCAACGAGTCAATTAATCACATGATAAATTAAAACAAGTTCAATTTCCATTTGCATGACTTATTGTTTTTCCCTTTTCTTTCTTTCTACCAAAAACTGGATGACAAAACTCTTCAGTCTGATGTTTTGGTCTCAACTAGCCCTTTTTTTTTGAAGATCAATTTTGTTTACATAGACTTCATTTACGGTAATTTATTTGTCATTTGTGTTTTCTTTAATATAGTTTGGATATTTAAAATGTCTTCCAGTTCCAGAGTTAAATGTTGATTAGAATTTAAAGTTTATTCATCTTTAAGAATATGTTCTTGCATTATTATTATGCCATTGTCTTTATATTACTTGAAATTAAAACAACAACAGTTTATCGCAATACCTTCTGGGACAATTTATTGTCCAGTAAAATTTATTGTGACGCGCCTCGGTCCACCCAGGCGTTTTCCACGGCTGAATGGTTACCATGGGAGATTAAAGGATTTCCCAAACATGCATGACAGAATCAAAGCAAAACTCCAGCTATGTTTTTGATGATATAACTAAGAAAAACAAAACAGATTTAACATAATACTGCCCCTTTAAGAATTTTCCACCTTTGCTTTATTATAATTAAAGACATCTAGTTTTTCCCAAATACTTTCTTCCCTCTTCACTCATTTCTTGGACGACTACTTTTTACTTCTACTTGAGTACAAACATGTTGAAGTAGTGCTACTCTTACGTGGGTACGTTTTTGGGGGACTCTACCCACCTCTGCTTAAATGTAACCACACACTGACAGACGTCTAACCCTCACCACTCTACGATCGATGTGCTCTGCCTACCTGTAGTTTCCAAGTTTGACCCAGACAATTTGTTTGTAGTGAGGCTTCTTCCCCGCCCTGCAGTCACTGCAGGACCACGCGCCTTCGGGCATCTCCATCTCCAGACACTCCGGATGGAAGGAAGCTGGGCATGAGTCGCAGCACAGCAACTTTCCTCCTACATTTGGATGGATGTAAACATGTGTTTGTGCGTGCACATGAAAGTGTGTGAGTGTGTGTGTGCGTGTGTGTGCATGCGGATGGGAGAATGGGTATGCAAAGAGAGGAGGAGTGTATGATTAGGTGGATGCACATCAAACCCCTGGACAAACTCTGAATCTCAATTGCAGACAAGCCTAAGCAGGAAATAACAAATGAAATGTATTTTATTCATATTTGAGACAAGAAAAAACTTTTTAATTGAAAATTTGGTCATTATTTTGAATAAAAACAAAGATTTGCATTTGACTGAAGGTTCCAATGATGGCAACACTGCAATAAAATCTTATACAAGCAACAGCTTCTACTGCAGCAGTTCCAGCAAGTCTGGCAATCAGATTCAGAGCACTGTACCAAGACCAGTCTATGGGAAATACATGCGGCAGCACTGGAATAAAAAGTCAGCCAGCAAAGTAGGAATTATTCAGGGTTATTATCAAACACATTATCTGCAATAAGCAGGCATGCAGTCCTGCTAGAGCAGCGAACCTGTCCGATCGCACAGCGCATCTTGCAGAGACCAGCTTGCATGGAATCCAATGTTTACAATATTGGCAATTCTTGTTTTTGTGTTTATCAACTTAAAAAAACAGTCCCTGGTTAAAGGCACACAAATCTTTTTACTGACTGGGATTACATTCCATCCAAGACGGGTAAAAAAAAACAAAAATCAAAATAGCTGCAGTCAGCATAAAGGAGGTGAAGCTGAACAAGGCCCTTTCAAATCAAAAACAAGCCCAAAGTGCTGAAGCAGAGAAGCAGTGCACCTCCAGCAGTGATCCATACAGGAAAAAAAAACACAACCAGAATTAATTAACCCAGAACATCCTGCAGAGGGGAATATACACAGAGCTGCTTCAAGTTTAATGGCTAGCTGGGTTTCCGCAGTAGCAAAACTCCATCGTCATATTTAAGTTTTCTTTTTTTAAGGTGCTGTATGTACCCAGATTGATTGATTGATCCTCAGAACGGGCCCCATGCAAGAACGAGTCTCCTTCGCAAAAATACGCCTGTCAGGAGTTTCTCATAAATTATAATAGCTTGCTATTATAATTTAGCATCTGTTAATTACAAAAATTACATTAATCCTAATGTCCTCTCACCTAAACTAAACCAAATGAATTTAACTTTGCGTTAGGGCTGGATGATGTGGCTAAAAGTTTTACGATAAGTGTTTCTCATCAGTCAATACTGATAATTATTGATTAGTTTCTTTTGTTTTAAATATATTTAAAATACTCCCAACCCAGTGATGTGACCTTTCTTGTTTTATCCAGTTTTCACTATGTTGTTTATTATTAAGCAGATATGAGGCACAGTGGCAAAACCTGGAACTGTTGCTGCACAAGTTACTCAACAGGTTGTTGCTAGGTAACCAAAGAGTGAATGAGTTGCTAGGTAACCAAATAATGAGTGACTTAGTTGATGCCACCAACCTTACTAAACTCTCCATGAGGGTTTGAGCTGCTAAAGTCTTTCCTCTCACTACATCTCCCAGAATGCTATGCGGTTCTGGATCAGAGTTCAGTCAATATTCAGACGAATTATTACAGCCAGATTTCAGATGTATTTTAATAAGATTTACTGTAGAAAATTCTGGTAGAAAATTTACAATGAAAATCTGTAAAGTGCGGCCTGCTTTTGTATTCAGCCGTTTACTCTAAAACTCCTAAATAATACGAAATGAATTAAACTTCCCAGAGAAGTCAGAATTCTCAAAAAAAAGAAAAAACTGAATTCTGAGAGAAAAGTCCAAATTATTATTATTTATTTGTATTTATTTTATTTTGTACATTATAGAAGTATAAAATCACACACCTAAAAAAGGAATGCAAAAATATATTTTTGTACCACAATTATCTTAACATACTCAAATAGGAGTACGAAGAAGTAAGAAACTTATAAACTCCTACCCCATAAACTCAATGATATCATATTTTCAGAAGGACCCTCATTATTAAATTATGAGAAAAAAAAGCCAGATTATTATTTTTTTAAACTCACTTCTGATATTAAAATGAGATTTATTTTCCCACAGTAGCCCTAATCCTCCTCCATACTCACCAGAATTGAACTGATCCTGCTACATTTAGCTCATGTCGTGTTTGTAGAATAACCTGCTATAAATCATCATTGTCTGCTAAACCTCACATTCAGGCACAACCAAAAAACAAACAAAAAAAAAACTATTCTTGCATGAGGCCTGCTTTTATCTGGAACTGGGCTGAGGCTCCTTTGCGTCACTCTGCATAGAAATGAACTGCATGTGTAATCAGTTAATTAACTCTGCACCTGAAGGCTTTGAAATGAAAGACGTATGCAAAAAGGGGGAAACTGAATCAGAACGGGAGCAGGCACAACACAAACACGGACCAAGGGAGGAGGGGGGGACAAGGAGAAAGAGAAAAACTGTTCAGTTACCTTTCCCAACATTCTTTTTGGTAGCTGACGAAGGAGAGGGAATCATAGGTAATTTCAACTCAGCACGATTTGACTCAGTCAGAAGGTAGTGGGACTTATAGGCATATGAACTTAATATGGTGTCAGTAAGGTCTTGCACTAACAGCCCTACACAAGACACACAGGAAGAGACGGGGGGTGAGCCGCAGTCAAACTCGAAAATTACCCAAATTTCACACAGAAAGAAACACACACACACACACACACAAGCACAGCCTCACACACACTCAGAAGTAGTAAACAAAAAACGTTTGTCCCGATGTAAAAGAGGCCAAACAGTGCACTCAACTCAGCACTAAGTGTTGGGCCTAATTGGCTGATTGGAAAACCTGTTTACTGCCTAATTCAAGTGGAGTGCAGTGTGAAAGCCTGGGGTTATTAATATTACGATGGAAAAAACAAACACAGCACAAGTTTTCATGAACAAAATCCCTAGACATGAAACACAAATCAAAATATCTACACATTAAAATATCAAATGTAACTTTTAACCCATGAGAGGCTAACTCTGGGCTGAAGCCAAAACACTAAGCAGTGATGAAGTCAAGATGGCGGAACGTCCAGTGGTGAAGGCTTACCTCTGGCACACAGAAAGCACCAGCCGACGTTGACGGGGGACGAGAGGAGGCCGTTCTTCTTGGCGCTGCCGTGGTTGCTGCAGATCATGATGTGATGGGTGAGGATGACGCTGCCGGCGGCCAGGCAGCCGTCGCTGGGGTGATAAGCCAACGGGCAGCGGATACAACGAATCAGACGGCCTGCAAAACGAACCATACCTTTATCATCACAGGTTAGGTACAGAGTAGAAAACTTTCCTTCAATGTTGACTTTATTTTAAAGGTGACCTATTACACTTCCTTGAATAGGTTAGGATAGGACTAAGAGCGAAATGTGCTTGCATTCGCACGGGAAAATAGCTACAAATAGATAAGCAATTATACAAATGTACATGTTTGAAAAGCAGAAGTGGAGCCTCCTGTACAACCAATAAGAATGCAGCAAGTGGTTCTGGATGGTAAGTCAGCAATAAAACACTTGTCTTTTCCAGCAGCTATTGTACAGTACATACAGATGTAAGGCCAGCTGATCAAATGTGCTGGAGCTCAGCTGGGGTTGCTAGGTAACGGCGCAGTGCTCATCAAAGGTGACTTAACAAGTAGGAAGTTTTTGAAACGGCTCATTTTCCAGATACTACAAAACATTAACTGGTTGCCAGAAACGGCTGGGTGTTTTATGTTTGTTTTTCTAACTGCTTGAGCTGTTTTTTGAAGCACTAAGACACAAATGGGAATAAGAAGAAACATACAAAAGGTGCATTTTGTGTAATAGGTCGCCTTTAAATAAACTAGAAAAGAAGGTAGGTCATATTCCTTTGTGGACTTAAACTGTAATTGAAGTGACAGGAATAGCTACTGCATGCTTTGAAGACTCCTTCAAAGTTTGATAAACTTTGAAGGAGTTTATCAAATAAGATTTTAAAGCCAAATCACAGCACAGCAACTCGAGTTGCATTAAAAAAATGACAGAAAAATTTATATTTACAGTCTCTTCATTGGTAGAGAGCTCATTAGACATTTTAAATCTGAAAAATTGTCACGTTTTTCTGTTTGTCAATGCCTCAACAAATGCTGCTGCCTTCCGAATTCAAATGAAATGTAACTGAAAATCTCCTTTTTGATGTGGGCAATATGGGCAGCTGCCCAGGGCAGCATTAGGAAGTGAGTGGCACACAAAAACCATTATGAAAAAAATAGAGCTGTAAGTTTTTCCTCTCGCTTTTACGCTTACCCAAGCAAGGGGAGTTAGCGCCCCTTGCTTGCTTTCAATAACTTATTATTTTATGCTGTTGTGCGCAAAACAGCACTAAGTATATAATAAAATAGTTCTTCGAGATTAAAATATTGCATAAATTGTCATTTTGATGACTATTTCAATTTAATAAATTGTGCATATATAAATGAATGCGTGGCCATCTAATTTCAGTAGACATATTTATCTTTATTTTGTTGTTGTTCTGGGTATCCAGTTATTTAAATTATTTTTTGGATCCAATTACAGCTAAAAATAAACTGAAAATTAAACAAATAACCAAAAGAGCTAAGAGTGATTTCTAGGATTGTGTATAAAATAAATAAGCATTAAATAAACAAAGCCGCCCATCTTTACATTTCCTCTGATCGTCTTTCTTGTCCCTGCTGAAGAAAAGCATCCAGCATGATGCTGCCACTACCTGTTTCTGATACATTTCCTTCTAGCTGTCTGAATAAACAGACTGTCCATCTGTTTTTCAAAGTAGCTTGAATACAAGCTTTACTGTAGCTATTGTCAGAGAGAAATAGCACCAGCAATGTCACAGGATGATGGTCTCCCCTTGGGTGAGATGAAGGCCATTTCTTCCTTTTTTCATTTGGTTTATTTGCAGCATGATGACGCATCATCATCATCCATTTCCAGGAACATAGCAATAGCGCTGTCCCCGATGGTCTTCCAGGTACACCTCATTTAAACCAGCAAACTGGATGTTCTGAATCACTAAAAATTCGAGATGTGTCTCTAAGTTTATCTGCTCCAAACAAAACTATTTTTAAGAGACTCTTATTTCTTTCTATAGCAAATTATTTCCAATATTGTACCAATTCACCAGTAAATTGATTTTGCCTTTTAATTAAATTACCTTGTAATTTCATTTGTTTATAAACTTTTTCTAAAGCAAATCAACCTTTTCCCCACTTTGTAAATGCAAAGTTCCAGTAACCAGACTCAAAGTGGAACTTAAAGGATACCAATTATGCAATATTCATATTTTACTTTAAACTTCCATTTTTGTCTCTACTGCTTCTTAAACACAACCCAAGCACTTCAAAAAAACACTCAGCCATTTTTTGTCAATAAGCTAAAGATTTTTTGGTGTCTGAAAAATTAGCAACCCCAGACAAACACAAACAAGTTACCTAGCAACCCAGTCAGAGCTTTGGCATGTTTGGTCAGCTGGTTTTACCGTTGTATGGCCTGTACAATGGCTACTGGAAGAGACAAGTGTTTTGTTGTTGAATTACTGTCCAGAAGCCACTTGCTGCATTCTTGCTGGTTGTGCAGGAGGTGCTACAAATACTTTTCAAAGATGCACGGTTGTTTTCATGTGTGAGAGTAAACGCTGAGTTAGGGGGCATGGCCAGCAGCAATTTATTTGGATTTAAAGTGACAAGAGACCTTAACAGAGCTCAAAATAGGCAGAATTGAGCAGACTAAAATCTCATTATCTAAGAATGATTTTGTGCAAAAATATTTTTTTTTTTACATGTTTTGTACAGACCATAGATTTATTCCAACCCATTCAAAGAAGCATAATGGGTCACCTTTAAAACAGAAAACAAATGAAGCAGAACCTGCTTCACCTTTGCTGGCTCGCTGCAGGTCTCGCTCTAGACAGCAAGTGGAGCAGCTGTGCTGCGGGCAGCAGAACCCTCCACCAGAACCGCTGGTGGCGCCCGGCAGCTTCCGGACACAGTCCTCGTGGTAGAAGCATCCGCATCCAGACATGGAACAACGAGTCACCTCCGGATCAACTGATTTACAGCTAAAACAAGGATGATTGCCTAAAAGAGAGAAAAATAAAACAGCAGAAAGTCATAACAAAAGAAACGAACTCAGCTCAGGACATTTAGGGGGAAACTGTCTTTGCTCTCACCATTTCTACATTCAGTGCAGGTGAATCGGCCCTCCGGGGGAGACGACAGGCCGAGACACTCCAGGTGGAACTGTCTGCTGCAATCACCTTCACACACGACCAAACCCTCCCCGTATGCCTCGCAGATCTAAAGAACGCACACATCATCTAATGACTCAGGGCCTTGCAAAAGTACTCAGTACTTTGCCGGGACATTGTCTTTTAATCTAACACAAAATAGTGTAACACTAAAAAAAATCTAAGATAAAACACTTTGCAGAACAAGCTTTTGCCACAGTTAAAGCTGCAGGTCTTTAGAAATATTTGTGTAACTGGGCTGAAACTAATGAATATATTTGTAATGAACTATTCTGATGATTTGGAAGAAGCTTGTTAAGTTGTCTGTATTACATTGTAATATATTGTATTTATATTGATCGTAGCTTGAGGGACTACAAATGAAAACTTGCATTTATGACTAACTCCTGCATATTATATGATATGATTGTTCTTTTTGAGATACATAAAGAACAACAATTATTAATTAATCTGATTTTAAAAAAGGTAAATTCTGCATATTTTTCATTTAACCATTTAATGTATTTCTGATACATAAAATAAGTATATAAGCAAGTAATTTAATTCCTTTTTGAATGACAAAATAAACATTTTATTACCTAAAATATAATAACATAGCATTTCTTTAGTGAATACTTGATCATTTGTAGCAAACAATGCCTCTGCTATGAAAAAAAACCAAAACTTCTAACAACGTGAAAAGCTTAACCCTTTCTGCTCGACATCAATACAGCACAGGGCTGATCTGTTGATTATTTTTTGGATTAAGTGATTAATAATTGGATAGGGAAAGGTACGTAATAGGAGTTTTTTTTCTTACAGAATTTGAACCAGGTGAAGCTAGCACTACACTACTAAAAGAGTAACGTGTAGAAAATAACAAAAATGTTTTAATTTTTCATCTTAAACGTAAAATTTCTACTTTTTTGTATAGTTTTGGCTTAATTACTGCTTTAAGTGTGTTGTTCTGTCATCAAATAGCCTTTTTCAGAGTATGTATACTCCACTTAATTAATTGATTATTAAATTAGTTGACAATCAAGAACAAGATCAAACAATTTAATTTATGTTGACATAATTAGACTATGTGAGGCTCAGGAGATTTGGTTTCATTTATTATGATTGAATATGTCTTTAGTTTGTGTATTTTTATTAATTTGTTTGTATTTCTTACCATTTATTTAAAGTTAAAGAAAATTACATTAAATATTGGTATTTAATGGTACCAATATTTGCATAGAGTAATGCAACATTATTATATGTTGCATTTCAAACAGTGTTATCTTTTTCTGAGAAACAGACTTGCAAAAGGTGTTTTATTTATTAGAATGGACTGGTCTATTTTTCTTTTCTTCTTAAATATTATAATTGGCATTATGATATTGTGAGGTTATGTTTTGTAAAACTTGCTTCCTTGTGAATCAATACAGATAATAAAAAATAAATAAAAGATGTGAATATTTTCGGTTTGAAAACTTGTAATCCAGCAGAGACCCGCCTTACCTGGCACACCGTGTCTCTCTGTCCGGTTCCGCTGTCTTGACGGGACAAACCGGAGTCCACAGACTGAGTGTCAGAAGCGTCAGCGTCTGCCGCTGCTGGACTGTCCAGGCTCTTCCCAAATAATCCCTGGAGAATTATTAGGGATGAGATTACTTTAATCTGTGCTTAGAAAAGCTTTACCAGTTTAAATTTATCTTAAAAAGCTTCTCGACAATAAAGCATTCATCTCTATCGACCCTTTGCACGTGACGTCCCGCTATCCAGAACTGCTTCCGCTCCGCCATGACGGACATCAAAACAATCAATGCGCTCCTTTAAAGCCAGTCTAAAAACAGATGTCTGTTACCTAATATCGCTTTTATTAAGTTGATTTCACTTAAGAAATTGTCATAGGGCGCTGTATGATTAGAAAGATAACAAATATCGCATTATGGAGAAGGTACGCGTCTAACCGTAACCATGGAAACAATGCCGCATCGTCATGTAGCCTAGCATGTATTGTATGCAAAAAAAAACAAAAAAAAAACTGGCTAGCATCTCGTCTTTTGTGCGTTTTTAATGCTACTCCGGTGTAAAAGTAAACACTGTTTATGATATAGTGATATAAATCGTGTGGTGTGAATTCAGGCACAGTCGGAAATTTGATCAACACGTGACAGGAAGGAGGTTCGGGTGGGTTTCTAAGCTAGCTATTTCCAACTTTTGTAAATACCGCCGTCTATGAGCCCCAATCAGGCATGTTACGTTCACAGACAAATTACCTTGACTCGAACGAGTAGAAGCCATGAATAAAGTGGCAAAACAACTTGGGAAAACTTTGTTCAGTATAGTACTCCCGTCCCTCACTTCGGACGTCCGTCACGTCGCCTCAAATGATTTGGGGTCGATCTTTCTCAAACTGTGGTTTGTGGCCGCCCCCTAGTGGCCCGCGAGGTACTGCATGTACCGTGGCGTTAGCTCAAAGTTCAACACGTACCAATAGTGAGAGTTGTGTTTTAGTTTTTAGGACTTTGCCTGCTTATAATGCTCTGAGCACAGGTAAACAAAATTATTTTTTTATTTAAAAGGATTTGAATCAGCAAATAAATACGATGGATAGAAATGGGTGGATAATTTTTATGTTTAATGGTGCAGAAGAGGATTTTTGTTTCTGCCAAAGCCACTCAAGTCTATTTTTCTTTTATTACGCTTCTTAATTACAAATAGCCCTAAAATGATGTTAATGTGCACAACATTTGTAGTAAAGAACAACTTCTTCTTTTATTTCCATATGTTTGACATAATTGGGAAGCTTAGAGTCCACACACTGAATCTGTATATAACTCAAAACACCTTAAATGTAAACAGCACCACCCTTCTCATTAGTTAAGAGACCAATATTTTAATTTCAGGTTGTATATATTAAGATGTTGATTTCAAGCTAGGTTGTCCGTGAGTCTTTGTTAAATGGGTTACGTGATTCTCAGTCTGAACAAGTTTTAAGAAATACTGCTATATGTTGATGTGAATGCGGTCGGTTCTGTGTCTTTTATGATACAGGAATGACAGGATGTGCTATTTCTTTTATTACATCAGTGTCTTCTCATTTTTGTGTGTGTTGTTTCATTTGAAGCCCACCTGTGGGTCGTTGAGACCCCTGGAGTCAGAATCAGACGTATCTCTGTACTGAGACGAAGCCATTTCGACGTCTGTTGACGCTCTGCTTCTCTTCTTCAGCGGTTTGCACGCATCTGAGATCTCACTGGCTCCTTCGGGAGGATGGCATGGATTTCAAGTAAGTTATGAAGGAGTTTATAGTTGCTGGGTTTGAGGAGGTGTTGAGTATTTTATACCTTTCTGTGATCCCGTCTTCAGCGTGGTTTCTGGAGCCATTTCAGCCTGAGAAACACAAATTTCACACTTTAATAAACTCTGTGTTTTCCAATTTGTTTAACTTAAATTGACTGTTTTGATTAACAGGGTAGAATTTTTAATTTTTGGAAAATCTTTCCACCGATCCACTCCTCGGGTTTCCATAGTTCAGAGTGATGTCAGCGTGTCCCAGGCCGCCATCTTGTTTCACAAGATTCTGTTTATATAAACTTTAAATTCAAGGAAACAACATGACAAAAAATATTAAGGCCAGGCTATGATTTTTTTATTTATTACAATAATAAATTCATAACTTTACCACAATAAAATTTTAATTTTATAATAGTTTTACAATTCTTACACAAAAAATTATATAAAATAAAATAAAAATAATAGATAAAAAAATACTTATAAACACACTGGCATCAAATCATCATCAGTAGCAGAACCTTGAAATAATCATAATAAATATCAAATGTAATAAATAATAAACTGAGCGGGTCACATCAGATCCTGATAACTTTATTAAATATTTTTTCTCATTAAAACAAATTTTTTGTGGTAAAATTGCTTTTTTTCTGCTAATTGTATGGTATTATTCTTGTAATTAAACAAAACAAAATCTCATGAATGAAATAAAAGCCACTTTTTAAAAACATTTTCAGGAGTTATGTCTCTTTTAGAAAAATAAGAAAGGAAGAAAATAAAGAAATAAAAATAATAATAAAAAAAAAATGAAAATCTGAATCAATCATAAAAATAAAATCCAGGATTTAATTTTTACTTCATCCAGCCCTAATCTGCAGCAATTTAATCTGAAACGTTCACTGTGGTGGAAATCTGAGCTCATGATTTATTTCAGTTTTATCGTGCTGCGTAAAATAACGAGAGAGAAGCCAGATCTCCAGCATTTTCCCTGCAGGTGAGCGGAGGTAGACTCATACCTGTTCTTTTTTGGTTTTCTTCTTCGGGATGGGATCGGTGCCTCTCTCTGACTCAGATCTGCTCCGGACTGACCGCCGCTGAGGCTTCCTCTCCTGAGAGCCTGAAAGCGAAAATAAATAAATAGTAAGCAACCTGCACTTTGTATCACACAGAGAACAAATGTAAGGGAAAAAATCCTGTTTATTTTGGCACTGCTGGTAAAGATGAGCAGAAAGCCCTAAAACTAACTTTTCTACCTAAAGAAATGCAGAAAAGTCCAACCTTTAATTTGAGTTAATCTTTTAAGTGGAGAAAAATATCCCAAATTAGCATTTAATTAAAAAATACAATCACTAGTGCTACACCCACTGGTACAGCTTCTATCAGCACCTTGTACAAACCTTTCACCTTTAATTAATCGTCTGTAACATTTAATAAGGTTGGAGCACAATGAGAGAGCGAGGTTTAATTATTACTTTTTGCTTTATTCCTCTAAAATAGCGTTTCTCAACGGGGGCGGTACCGCGTTCAGAGGACGGCAGGGGGCGCTAGCGGAAATGTTTACAAAAGGGGGGCGTTTGCTCGAAAGTAAACTTTACTTCTTAAATGCACAACAAAACCATTCCAGACTTTGAGCAACTTGCTAAAATTGTATTGTGTAACATTAAAACATGCTTGGCTACGACTGTATCGATGGTAGCTCTTCTTCTCTTCAGTGTTTGTTAGCTTCTTGGCGCAGCTTCACCGCATCAGTTCAGCGTTCACCGGCTGATGACGTTGCTGTGATTCACTTGTCTAATTTCAAATATTTTATGTTTTATTGAGGGGTTTTGTACATATGTTTTGGCAGTGCTGTGATCA
This sequence comes from Xiphophorus couchianus, assembly GCF_001444195.1. Classification (NCBI taxonomy): domain Eukaryota; kingdom Metazoa; phylum Chordata; class Actinopteri; order Cyprinodontiformes; family Poeciliidae; genus Xiphophorus; species Xiphophorus couchianus. The sequence goes on from NC_040239.1 coordinate 9,838,044, forward strand.
TGTCAAAGCAGCAACTTATATTTAAAAAAAAGTGTTTTATTTCCCGCTTCCATGGAAGGACAACAGAATATCGCTCTTATAAACATGTAATGACTAAAATCACGATACCCTCACTGTGTATCCCTCTGAAAAATGAATCCATTTAAATAATAATAATAAAAAATCCTTCCATGGGTGATACCACGATAGACAGCGCTCATTTAATACGCGCACATTGTGGAAAACTCAGAAACCGGAGAACCGGGACGTAGAAACAAACTAGATGTGAATCAGGGCATAAAAACAGAGAATCCGATACTGAGCAGTGAAAAATCAAAATGAAAGGCAAATCAACACATAATGTGAAACACATGATGATTAGGCGGCGCAGCAGGTGAATAGCACGATGAGTGAAGATTACTGGTGGTGTTGAGCGTCAATAAACAATAAAATAAAAATAAAGAGAAAGAAACTAAAGAGAACATAACAATAAAGCAAGAGAGGATGGATAATACTAATCAAAGAAAACCAAATGGAAATGAATGAATAACAAAATGCAAGAATAAACTAAGAAACTAAATTACATAAAGAGGAATAAACTTGTATGGCAAAACCTTTTGAGCAATAATTAGTACAGCGGCCTGTATGGCAAGAACAGACACTGTTTTCAGATAAAAGGTAAGATAATATTGTTGAAGTGCCATGAGTTAGTTGAGACCACATCTAGTACCAAAAAGAAAAGAAATGTCTACCTTATAGACAGTAAAGAACTTATCACATATTTATGTTTTTAATTGGATTTGATATACTTATTTTATCAATATTACTTTTCATGTCAGTGTTAATGTCATGAGGCTGATGATTCCATGACACTTTCAATTTGACTCATTAGGATTTGATTAAGAACCAGCTTTGTTCTTTGTAATTTCTGTAAAACTATTAATCTATAAATCAATAGACAGATCTATATAAAGATATAATCCATTTTTCTATCCCATATTTGTATGACATTAAAAGGATCTGGAACTTTAGTTTTTCCACTGAAAGGTTTGGTTTGCACAGTAAATGCCATGTGGGTGAAATTTTATAGATATGTCCCCTTCTCTTGAAGGCAGCACAGAGTTGCACCACCAGAAACTCACAGAAACACTGAAGAGAAGAAGAGTTATGATTGATATAGTTGCAGATCTATCCATGTTTTAATTTTGCAGAGCACTGTTTTTTTTTTTGCAAATAGTTTAAAGTTTAAACTGGCGTTGTTCTACATCTTTTATCTGGTCACTTTGTGCAAGATTTAGCAACTAACATCAGAAAGTTGCACAGAACAAGAATATTTTTCCTCTCTGATTGGCTGCTGTTAGGCCTGTTGAGTTTAACTTGAATATCCATTCATTGGATTTTTGTAGACGCCTGTAAAAATAATTTCTATTCACGTGGCTGTTTTGTTCTCTGGGCAAATATTTTTATGATAGATACAAAAATAAGCTTAAAAATCAAAACATCAACAATAGTGACAGTAATGTTAATAAGAAAATAATATTCAGTGCAAAGTAGACTACAATTTCTTTGATGGGGCGGATAATGGACCTGGATAATGGACAGGGGGGCGCTGGCCCACAAAAGGGTTGAGAAACATTGCTCTAAAATGTCACTTCTTTTCAGCCAGGTCATTATTGTAAATTAGAATTTGTTCTTAACTCAACTGGTCAAATAAAAGTTAAATTTAAAAAAAAGTCTATCCCTCCACAGGTTTTCAAAAACCTGTTACAATAGGTTTTCTACTTGTTTTACTCTGTGGCATAAAACAAGAAGATAAACATGCAATATGCAGTAAAGTAGCTTGATTTTTGCAAAGATGTTCATTCTACTAATATGAGTATTTCCATATTATTAGGGATTCATTCTGCTAATAATATGACTTTCTCCACATATTATTATAGCTTTATTTTGAAATATTGTGAATTTAGTATTATTTCGTACAGCTTTATTGTGTAATATTCAGGGTTTCCCACAGTGTATTATACCAAACTGCCACCAAGCCAATATCCTGTGGTTACGTTTATTTTGAAGTGGTTGTTAGAGGCACCAATACTTTTGATTGTTTCCTCCCAGTGCATAACGGTAGTAAAATTAAAGATGGGAATTTATTCAGTGTGACATTTAGACCTGTCGTGATAAGCAATAAATAAATTAATCACATGATAAATCAAAGCAAGCTCAATAATTTACATTTGCATTATTTGTTTTGGTTTTTCTCTTTTTCTGCCAAAAGCTGGATGATAAAAGTCCTCAGTCTGGTGAATTGGTCTCAAATTCTGAAGTGACCAGAGACTTCAGAATTAATTTTATTTGTTCTTTCCGTTGTTTTGTTGATTTATTTTCGATATTTAAAATGTCTTCCAGCTCCAGTGTTAAATGTTTGTTAGAATTTAAAGTTTATTGATCTTTGTGTTTCTAAATTATTATGCTACTTGGTCTCTACACAACAATATTATGGTTTATCACAATAACTTCTGGGACAATTTATCATCCAGCAACATTTGTTACTGTGACAGGCTCAGTGACGTCTTGCTGCTTTATTAAAAAACTGATTTCTTTTCAGGCTTTTTACAGGAGAGCTAACAAACACAGCTGATGCTCTGATTCATTTCCTCGCCTTGCGGACTGCTGCTGGGCGATCCAGGGGAAGAGTTTTGTCGATTCGCTGACTCGCTCCTCCTGCTGGCCGGAGAGCCTCTTCTCTCGTCGCTCTCTTCCTCACCTTCGTCGCCATCTTCTTCCTCCTCCTCTGGACTGGGCTCAGGTTTGGCTCTGCTGTCCTGCTGAAGGAAACACTCAGATCAGACCTCACAGGACGGCGCCACCGTCCTTCCATCCATCTGCATCTGGTTAGACCTACGTCAGGCGAGCAGTACCCCAGGTCGGGCTGCCGGGCCTCTCTCTCCACCCTCTCCTTCTTCTCTTCTTCTCTGTCCTTCTTTGGGGACTGCGTGATGTTTTTCTGCAGGAGAGGCCAGTCGCACTTGGTGATCTCCACATTCAGCCTCTTCATGGTGATGGAGAGAGGCAGCAGTTTCCTCGCCGCTGCCGTTTTCCACGGCCTGACCACCGGCGGCGGCGAATCCTGCTTTGCATTAGAGCCGGCGTTCTGCAGCGGTGAACTCTTCTTCTGCTGTTCTCCCTTCTGGTTCTTCTCTTCCTCGGCGGGCTGCGAGTTCGAGCTGTCCTCCGTGTTGGAAATGCTGCACTGCCGGCGCGGCAGCTGCCTCCGCGGCGGCTGCTCTCTGTCGGGCGACTTCACGCCGGCATCCTCCTTCTTTCCGGCCGAGCCGCTGGAGCGTCGGCTCCGTTTTTCAGCACGGAGGCTGGGTTTCTTGGTAGGCGGCGCATCTTCGGGGTCCGGGTCGACGTAGATAAAGGTGTAGTTGTCGATCCGTTCCTGGCGCGTCATGAGAAAGGCGTCCTCAGCATGGCCGACGCCTACTTCCCACTGAGTCCGCTCCCTCTGAGGGATGGGCTTCAAAAGCTGCAGAAAGATAAAACATGAAGGATTTTTTGAATAATAATCATTATTTACTGAAAATGTATAACTTTAAAAGTGATCTATTATGCTTCTTTTAACAGGATTAGTCTATCGGCTACACAAAACATGCTCATTATATTTTTTGCATAAAATCATTCAGAGATTATGAGATTTTAGTCTGTTCAGTTTCAGAATGAGCTGTTTTAGGATCTAATGTCACTTTAAATCCAAATATGTCACGCCCCCTAACTGGAGCAAACCTCTAGAAAGCTGCAAAACAGCTGAAACACTGAGTTCCTTTAAGTCTAGCTCTAGATCACTTGAACTATTTTAAAGTTCAAAGTGATCTACAAATAAAATTTGATTTGATTTGACACATAAAATGGCTGCATACTAATCGGCAATTATACAACCGTACATCTTTGAAAAGCAGAAGTGGAGAATCCTGAATAACCAACTAGAATGCAGCAAGTGGTTTCTGGACGGTAAGTCAAAAACAAAACACTTGTTTTTCCAGCAGCCATTGTACCACCCACATAGCAGTAAAACCAGCTGGCCAAACGCATTGGAGCTCTGCATGGGTTGCTAGGTGACGGCGCAGTGTGAATCAACAATCGGGAGGTTTTTGAAATGACTAATTTTCCAGGCACCAGAAAACATAAACTCATTGGCAAAAACAGCTGGGTGGGATTTTAAGACTTGGGCTGTTTTTAGAAGCAGTAGAGACTCAAGTGGAAGTATAAAAAATGTGCAAACTGTGAATTTTGGTTCCCTTTAATTTTCTATACAAATATGATGCAGCTACCTGCGATATGAAACTAATTGTAAAGAAATACCAAAAGAGGACAGAAGCTGACACACAAAGTATTTTATCACCCATATCAACTCCCCTCTGCTCAGTAAAACAGGTACATTGGGCAAAGCAACAATGTAAACATATTAACATTTAGCATGTTAGAGCTGTCCGAAACCAGTATTAACTGGATATTAACATACTTTTTCCACTGTCTGACCATAAATGAAGGTAAACATTTGCTGTTTTAGGTTAATTAGAATTACTAAAAGTATTTGTTAAATGATAAAAAATAACAGATTTTTTTCTTCTTCTTAAAATTCTGATGTTTACAAACATTAAGGTTGTTTTCACACCTGATAGTTTGGTAGACTACATTTGATTTTGGACCAAAATCGCAACATTTGTTACATTTTCAGCTGGTGTGGTTCTCTTTAGACTCCACTTTATCAAACGATCCAAACTAATTAAAAAACCTGCTCACTCCCTCGCCTGTGGTGGCGCTGCACCAACAACTACTGATAAAAATGACATAAAAATCTGTCAAGAAAGAAGAATCTCAGAAGAAGCCATGAGTGCAACTTCCTTCTTCATGAAATGTAAACAAACATGGAGTAGCGTCATATTTTAGCGGTTGTAGGATTTCTCTTCAAAAGACCGAATATTTTTTTTCTGCTAGCGCCAGACACACATGTTTGTTTTGGTTGTATTTACCCAGAATGCCCTGCACTACAGCTCACTTCCTGCTTTTTGAGCAGTCTCCCATTAGCATTCACATATGCATTCGAGTTCACTTTGTCCAAACCTAGGTCTGGGTTTTAGGCCAACCAGAATTCACTTTTCTGGTCTGCATCAGAATTCCCACCTCCCCAAACAAACCGGACGTTCCAGGCAAATAATCTACAGTTTGATTAAAGTGGACCAAACATGGCTGCTGTGAATAGACCCTAAAATAACTACGCATTTAAACTTACATTTCTGAAACCTAGAATGCCTTTGTAACCAAAAGTATCCAACATCTGGTTTCCCGTCTTTTTTCAATGCTTCCTCTTTGAAACCTTTTTTATTATGTCAGATAATACTGCATTTTTTAGACATAATATCTGTACATACTTTCTGTCTCTCTACAGGGTTTGTGGCTTTGCGCAGCGTCTCTGCCTGGAGCTCGTCGAACTGCTTCTTCCCCTGGTACGTAACTATCCTCTTCTCGTGGATCCACGCTCGCTCAGCGACGCTGCCAAAGAACTGGACGTGATACTCCCTGTGTCCTGTTAACAAGAGGAGTTACAAGATCACACTGTCACAAGAAAGATTTGGTCAAAATTCTTGTAATTAGAGGTGTGCTAATATCGGCTGATACTTAAATGTGAAGCCGATCTAATGTATCGATCTTATCTACCTCTGCAAATGTCTAAAAAAATTTTTTTTTAATAAATAAATCAACTACTGTCCTCTTCTGCTCTCCCATAAGAGAAGTTTGACTGACAGACTGGCCCACCAGGCCACATCTTCACGTTCGCAGCTAACAATAGTCAATAACTCAGCCACTTTCTTGTTATATTTAGCAACATTTAAGACAAAAAAAAGCAGTATCCGCCAAAATTGGAATCGGCAGGTGAGGCTTTTTAAAGATCGGTGCAGCTGTACTTAACGGCTCTTACCTCTGGTGTTGATGCGAGTGTGGACCTTCATCTGTGGGTCGGAGGAGACCATGCAGGGCCACCAGGGATAGGTGCCCACCTTGGACCACACCAGATCTCCGATCACAAACTCCTTACAGAACCCTGTCTCCTGGATCACCGACGGATGATGGACTTTAGGAATCTAAAGATGAAGATTCAGTCGTTACTGGTCTAGTTTTAAGATCCCACAGAGACTTGAATTGAAGGTGCTAAGCTGCTTTGCTCTTTGCCTTCTGTGTTTTTGGTTCAGTTTTGATGACAGTCCTCTGAGTTTTCTCCGTCTGGGCCGGCGGCGGGTCGCTCGGCGGCGGTTCTCTTGACTGCGGCTGGATGGACTCCTCTGTCTGGGCCGTGGACGCGGTTTGCTCTTGGCTCCGCTCCACACTCTGCTGAGCCTGAAGCTGCAACCTCGCGCTCTTTTTCCTCTTCTCCTTCTTTCTCTCGTGTCTGCGCTGCACTTGAGTCGCTTCGTTCTTCTGAGACTCCTTCTAAAGGACCGCAAAAAGTTATTAAGACAATGTTGCGCCTGTTGTTTTCATTTAGTTACTTTTAATATTTGTAGAGACCTGAAAGTATTACATTTTTCCTCACATTGTTATACTGCAAATTCTTATTTTCTTTTGAAGAAAATAACCTCAGACCTCAGACCTCAGACCTCCAGTCTGAGGTCGGGGAGAGGCAACACTGAGTTATGGTACATTAGTTTTATACTGGGAAGAAATATAACTATAAAATGTAATTTTTATACAAGTTGTCCTCCTAAAGAAGTTTAAATTTATTTTCTAAAAGACTAATATGTACCTTAGGAATGAGACATGTGAAATTACAGAGCAGTGCGTTGTGTATACACCCTGAGTTTGACCCGTTACCTGCAGCTCCTGCAGAAGATCCCCACACAGCGCAGACTCAAACAACTCCTTTCCGTTCTGATACGTCTTTATGATCTTCAGCTTGATCTCTGGAGAGCTGGTTTTCTTCAGCACGCCGCCGGGGGTGTTGGATGGAGCGAGTACAGGCTGAGAAGACGGGGTGCTGTCCACCAAGGAGGGCGGGGGGCTGGAGGAAGGCAGGTGTAAGGGGGGCGGCGGCGGCAGGTTGTGGCTCATGATGTGAGGCGTCTGGGACAGCTGGTGCTGGGCGGGCAGTGGCAGCGGCGGCGGCGGGGGGCTATGCGGGTGCGAGTGGGTCTGTATGTGGGGCGGGTTCGAGTGGAACGGGTGTGTGTGGTGGTGGTGATGGAGATGGGGGTGGTGGAGGTGCGGGTGATGTACCGACAGCGGCGGAGACACGGGGGACAGAGGTCTCTCATGGAGGCCGGGTCCTCTCAGGACAGTTCCCTCCCCCGGCAGGAGGCCGTGGTCCCCGTAGCTCCGTATGGCGCCGTAGCCATTAGCCGAGCCGTTGGGGAACTGTGAGTACATGGAGAACTTGGCCTGGGGCTCGTACAGGCCCAGACCCGGGGGGTAGCCGTTAGGGACCTGCGGCATGTCCTCCGAGGCTGACGGCGGGTAAGAGAACTCTGCATCCAGGGCAGCATCGTAAGAGGGACCGCTATCCTCACCCGGGTCACTGCCGGTGTCGCAGGAGCCGTCCTGTCTGATGTTGGCTGAGTCAATGAGCTGAGGGGGTTGCTGAATTGTATTTCCCATGATCCCTTGCATGAAAGAGAAGGAGAAATCCATTGTTGGGCTCCTGCATCCTTAACTGTCTTTTTCTTTGACTGGACCTGGAGACAAAGACGGGGAAACTTTAAGGCTCTAATTCGTCTCTTAAACAACTAAAATCACAGAGAGCTTTAAATGCATCGTAAAACACATTAAACATCAATATTTTAAGCACAATGAAAGATCTTTATTCCATATTCTTCTGTTTTGTTAACTACAAACTGCACAAGACCAGAGCTGAAGCAATTAATCAGATTAATGAATCAATTATTAAAATAACCGTCAACTAATTTAGTAATCAATTCATTGCTAACTGGAGTATACAGACTCTAAAAGTCAATTTGCTGAAACAACACAGGTGACCAGTAATTAAGCCAAAACTCTACAAAAACCATACATACAGCTCTGAAAAAAATTAAGAAATCACTTAAAATGATCAGTTTCCCTGATTTTACTATCTATAGGTCTATGTTTGAGTAAAACAAATTTTGTTTTTTATTCTATTAACTACTGACAAAATGTCTCTGAAATTCCAGGCAAAAATTTAGTATTTATTTGCAGAAAATGAAATGGTTAAAAAAAAAAGACTCAGTGCTTTCAGACCTCAAATAATGCAAAGAAAACAAGTTAATATTTATTTAGAAACAACAATACTAATGTTTTAACTTGGTAAGAGTTCAGAAATCAATATTTGGTGGAATAACCAGGAGGTTTTCAACGGGGTTCAGTGCTGTGGGCTCTTAATGTTTTCCAGAGCTGCATATTGTATTCAATATATATATTTAAAAAAGTACATTTAATATTTGTACAAATTTTCTCCCTAGAACTACTGGTCAAATTTTGTAAAAGAAAAAAGATAAGAAAGAAAAAGAAAAGAAAATCTGGCAAGATCTGTTGACTAAAAATAAAAGTCAATAGGTTATCCCCTCATTTTAAGGATTTTTAGTCGAGCAGAAAGTGTTCATATGAAACTTTTCATATGTTGGTGTTTGAAATATTGTTTTTAGCTGCAGATGAATTTTTGCTCCAAATCATCAATTTATATTTAAGGAATGTTATGCTATTGCATTGCAGGCAATAAAATGTTTATTTTTCTATTTTATAAAGGAATTTAATTCAATGTTATGCATTTTTCAATATGGTATAAAATAGAATAAAGTGGTTAAGATGGAAAGTGTGCCATTTTTTTAAATTGTCAGAATAATCAATTAACAAAATAACCATTAGTTGCAGTCCTGCACATGACAAAAAGCCGCATGACCCTTTAGAGCACGTGTGTCAAACTTGAGGTCAGGGGGACAGCCGTACCTATTTATGTGGCCCTTTGGCTCCAGAGGAATGCACAAATAAAACCTTTTTATTTTTTTTTAATTATTTTTTTTATTTAGAAAGACAGATTTCCATCACATTCGTTAATTACAGCTTTACCCATTTAAGATCGTATATGAGGATATAAGCAGAGAGCCCAAGTGATTTTGTCCATACTGCCGCTCTGCTATTTTCTTTTACAGACTGTTACTAATTTTAGTTGTGAACGATAACAAAAATGAACAGAATTGAACAATAATGGGGATTGCACCACCTCGAGCAATAAAAACCACAAGAACATAAAAGGGCAGAGCACATAATTCACAAGAACAATCAGATGAAGTCAGATCCAACCGGTTTTACATACGCAGTCCATTTGGTCCAGATCTTATAAAATTTTTCAACTTGGAGGGAAAAAGAAATCTTTTCTATAGCATAAATCTGGTAAAATAAACCCTTTATTATAAGAGTTGTGTGCTTAAATATTATTGTATCAATCAAATCAAAGCCGATTTTTATCTGTATGCCAAATTACATCAGTCTCTCCGTTTTTTAGAGATTCCATGATCATGGAATATTATCATATCAGATCAAATATTTCACCTAGTAAGTCCTTGGCAATTTTAATTTTGCACATATTGATATTCCAGTAATTGAGATTCAATATTTTGTGCAGCTCTGGCCTGAAAGCAGAGAAACAGTTAAACCAGCCAAGCAGCTACTGAAATGTTCCAGCTTTGTCTTGATTGGTTCTGATGATGATCAGCAGGTCAAATTAAAATGAATCTGTTTCCTCCTTGTTTAAAGCATCAAAGCTGAAAGTCTCCCACTTATTCTGCAGAGACAAAGAAGAGATTCTCTTGTGCGCATTTTACTTCAAGTTACCAAACATCTCGTTATCTAGAAAGATAAACTTTAATGCACACAGCAATTTCTTCAAATCTCTATGTTTTTGAAGGAGGAGTCCCACAATCCCAGTCGGAAAAGACTGCTTGGGTGCAATATATTATACAATATATTTTGAAATATGAAAATTCTGCTTTGAAAGAATACATTTGGTCTGTTCAGTAGATGCTCACTGCCCATACAGGAAGCATATTTTTAGCACTGGTGACAGCAAATCTCACAAGGTGTTTCAGGAAGTTTTACTGAAAAGATTGAAATGGTCATGCCAGTTTATGATACAGTTATTAATATCAGCCTGTAAAAGTCTGATCACTGCCGCTCTAGTCGCACCATTTATTGTGCCATTTATCCAATAAATTATTCAGAAGCTACTGGATTAATATAATCTAAAATATTAGATTATTCCCCAAATGGTGGAGGTGAAAAAGTTTTATAATGGTTTTCATTTGCACTCAAAATTCAGAAATAATGAGTTTAACGTTGGATAAAACCAACAGGAACATCTTTGAAACTCAATATTCTGACTGATGATGAAAAGGCGATAGAATTGCACCTCTAATGGTTTACATTTGATCAAATTAGTTGAACACACAACAACGTGCAAAGCCAACATGTACCATTATTCTTTTGGCTTGGAATGAATGAAATGTAGAGAAATGCACAGTAATTAGTTTGTGACCCTAACAGCAGTTTATCCCTGAGGACAACGAATTACCGCTGGTTTTCTGAGAACTGGAACAGTTGAAGTGATTTTGAAGCATTAGATTAAACTCGTCGAAAGTTATTTCCAACTATACTTGATTGAATGGTTTCTGTTCAAAGACTGAATCAAATAATTATTGGATTTTCTGACATTATCTCACGTTGATGAAGAAGTAATGAGCGTTTTCATGTGTATAAATGCAAAATTACACTGATAAAACTATAAAACCGCCACAAAATGCAAAAAAATAATCAGTGGATGTTATTAGGAAAACATGCATTTGTGATATTATTATTGAATATTTAGACACTACCTCTCACTCTGAACTTTCTTAGTCACTAAAATCTGTAAGCACTGAAATGCAGAACGAACACCACTTTAAACCTATCAGCCAACTAAATATTGATCCTGAGCAGCTGATTGCAATGACAGTCGCAAATATGATTCACTATAATGTGTGGCTGTAGGTGTTACAATGATAAAGACGGCAAGAAATTTAAACAAAATGACCTTTGATGTGATGTGGTGCACTCCATTTGTACTCAGAAATGTGATTTAGTTAGAAATACAACAAGAAGTCGGAATTGTGACTTTGATAATGGTTGCCGAACAAAACTATGTTTAGTATCCAATATGGCCGCACGTAGCCTGACAGAACCCAGTTGCAAACTTCACTGAACAACTTGCTTATTTAGTGTCTGCAATATATTTAGGTAAATAACAAGTATTTACCTAAAATCTGCAAAGATGCCAACTTGAAACTGTATCCAGATGATACAGTAATTTATCTAACAGCATTAAGAGGTTGCAGAAAATTAACTCAAAAGTCTTTATGGCAGCAGGAGAATTTCCCAACATTAAATTATACATAAACAGAAGGAGTTGAAAATGTATCTTAATCAAAAGGAAATTAAGGAAGTATCAGAGTTCAGATACTCGATTCAAAACATGTTTGAATTAAGAAATGTTTAAATTGTTTTATGGGTGTGGCTGGTTTCTTATAATTATTCATTTGTACCACTATTAATCATTTCTTGCAATTTGCTGTGTGTTGTATTTATTTTGTTTTTAAATCTGGCATTAATTAATTATTAATTAATTTGTCCCTAATGAAATAAATTCAAATCCAAACTTAAGTTTTATGCTCATGTTAAAAAGTGTTTCCATTCAATAAGTTCCCGTTTATTTACCAAAGAAATTAAAATGTTTATTCAACAATTATGTTATCATAAATGTCATAATACTCTATGATTTAGGGTCAATATGTCATAAAGCCATTAATGATATTATACAAGCCAACCTTAAACATATTTGATCAGAAACAAGTGAAGTGGAATCACTGACCAATTCTTCAAAAATATCACTTGATGAGTTTTGATCATTTCTTAATTTTTCCTTTATTAAAACAATATTTAAATGTATGACGGACCTAAGTTAATACAAAAATATAATAATAAATGTGTGATAACAAACGCTGAGGTAAGTGGGACTGTAGAGTCAAAAGGTGAGGATAATGCAGGGACAATCAGCGTTCTCAGTCCAAGATCAGTTATTACATAAATTACTGCAGGATGTAACACAACACTTTTCTTCTAAACTGAATCACTGGGAACATTAACATTTTTATTTGGATGTCTGTTTTTATGCATTTTGCTTGTTCTATCAGAAGTTGTAAATGTTCTAGTAATTCTATATATGTGTAATAAACTATTTTTTCTTGGATGAAAACAGTGTGCTGTATCAGTTGTCAGTTGTTATCAGGTGATAATATTAAGCTGTAGAAATAAATAAAAAAATAAATGAAAAAAATGGAGAGGAACACATCAGCATTGGCTGGTACTTCTAAACATAGTTAGCGCCACAAGAGTCACTAAATCCCACTGGTATTCCAACTTGCAACCAAAACATGTTCAACTGGGATGTGAAGTCGGAAAAGATGTGAACCAGAGATGCACAAATCTATCTGGCAGAAATCTGAGAAGAAAAGTTTCCCCTTGAGCAGTTCAGATTTGTTTCCCGTATTCATTAAAGTGGCAGTATTATGTGTTCTCCAGGCACAAAGTGTCATTTTATACCACAAGTAATTAACTATGTCACCTTCAGTAGTTATAAAAAGGCTACATATATCAAATATGACTTAAAGGAAATTTGATATGGTAATTTAACGCCTGTAAATTGGGCCTCTGTCTCTTTAAAAACTCCTGCTCGTTGTAAAACTCCGCCTTCCGGAAGTCATCACAACATCACTCCTCTATTAAAACCTTTAACAAAGTTTTTACCAGCGTTACAATGAGAAGAAACTTGTACATCGAGCGCAGCAGATGCGCAGCAATTAGCAAATGTTTGCTAATTGCTGCTGGCTAGTCTGAAGGAGTCACTCAGTGAAGCGGAAGCTCTGAAGCTAAGAAACTGCAGCTCTGAGGATGAGCTGTATCTCGAAGGCGGAGCTAGATCCACCCAGGCGTTTTGCACAGCTGAATGGTTGCCATGGAGATTAAAGGATTTCTAAAACATGCACGAAAGATACACTCCAGGTATGTTTTTGATGAGGAAATAACATTATAATGTAAATGTAAGGCGCAAAACCATCAACTTTATATGAAATCGCCCCTTTAAATGCATCAAAATTATTAAGTCTTATTGTTTTCCTCCTAAAAGAATAAACCAGCAGCAACTTAGACGGTCTTCTTTTAAGTTTTATGAAAAATTGAGACATGAAATTGAAAAAAATCTTGCCTTTTTTAATTTTTTCAGCACATTTTCTTTTTAATGTTTTGTAGACAAAACATCTGAATCAGTGAAGATGCGAGTCAGAAGAAAACCCCTGATTGGTGCTACGAAGACACTGAACGCCAGTTAACATAAAAAAGAAAGCCAGAAAGTAAATTAATGCCTTAGATTTTAAATTAGAACAAAGTACATAACAAGTGGCTCAATTGATCACTAAATGACAAGTTTCTGGCTGTTCATTTTAATAAAGGCACAAAAAATAAAATGCTAAAAAAAATCTGCCAAATATCAACCAAGCTGACAGCAAAAATGACAGCATATAGAGCTCTGAAAAAAAATTAAGATACCACTTAAAAATAATCAGTTTCTCTGATTTTACTTTCTATAGGTATATGTTTGGGTAAAATGAACATTGTTCTTTTATTCTATGAACTACTAGCAACATGTCTCTGAAATTCCAACCAATATTTAGTATTTATTTACAGAAAATGAGAAATGGTCAAAATAAAGAAAAAGATGCAGTGGGTTCAGACCTCAAATAATGCAACTAAAACAAGTTCATATTGATTTAGAAACAACAATACTAATGTTTTAACTCAGGAAGAGTTCAGAAATCAATATTTGATAGAAAAACCAGGAGGTTTTCTATGGGATTCAGTGCAGTGGGCTCTTCATTTTTTCCAGAGCTGTACATATATATGTTTTTAATTTGTTAAATTTCAAACTTGATTGATATTTGGTAGATTTTTCAGGATTTTATTTTTTGTCTCCATTCAAATTAATGGCTGAAAGTTCTGCCCTTCACCAGTTTCTACACTCGCTGCACCATTTCACCTCCTCCAACTTCCATTTTTACCCCCATGTAAATAAACTATTGCATACGTTTCTTTTTTTAAATTTGTACTTCAAATGAATTATGGAGATAAATAGTCATTAAAATGCTCAAGTTTAATGCTATGACATCTGAAAATACAGTATTCCTCACATTCACTCTGGTTTTAATCCTCATTTCGGCTCATAAAACATGAGAAATCCGAAATGACTCTGAGTGACCTGATGGTGGACGTTAAGTGGAGTCCGGTCACCACATTAACCTACAGTAAACGGCGAGTTACTTTAAATAATCAGCTATTAAAGCAGATGCACATCATATCCCTGGAGGGTTATTAATTAATTAGAAATGTCCTTTTGAAGACAGCTCCCATTTGTATATGAAAGTTGTCTTGGAAACAACAACAATGGTTTCAAATTGTGAAAAACCCCATTTGTAACACATGCCTTAGAAATGGACAATCTACTAATTTGTTTGGGTTTATGCTGGAAAGAAACACAGAACTGCAGCACATCTTTCTCTTTTGTGTCTGTTTTCTTTTGTTTCTATTTATTGGGTTGCTATGTTAACTGTAATTTCCCCCAACAGGCATAGTTTCCCCCAGTGTATTATAAGCCTGGTGGGCCACCAGGCTTATTAGTTTATTTAAAAACTTAAATAAAACTTATTTATTTAAGTTTTTAAAATTTTTTAACATTTTTTAAGACTTTATAGTTGCTGTTCAGATATTAATCTTCTAATAACACATAATTATCAAGAGGTATTTTCAAATTTCCTGTCAATTGTAAATATTTTTTAACAAAAACACAAGATGAATGACGCCCCGAGTGCCCCAACCACCGGGCTTAGCAAGTTTTCTGGGGAAAACCTTGCAACACAGATTAAAAAAGAGTAGCTAATCTTAAATGCAGAGGTGGGTAGCACTAGATGCAGTCTCAATTACAATTACTTGGGTAATTTTGAGGAAAATAAATAAAGAGCAAGCATATTTTGACCAAAATACATTAAAGTGTTAATATAAGTATTGGTTTCATAAGCTTAATGTTGGAAAAATATTATTTGGAAAGTAGTACTTCTGCTTTGATTTCTTTTTTGTAGCTATGTCATCTATTTGTATTCATTTTAGTCTTTAAAATAGCAGAATTTATACACAACTTTCCATTTTTGTCTGCCTGGTGACATTTATTCCAACCATTAAATCAAATCTTATGATTAAGAACTCACTAATGAAGTAGCATTTACAAAATATTTTGAGTAATTTCTTTATTTTTACTTTCACTTGAGTGAAATTATGTTGAAGTAGTGAACAATATTTGGGTACTTTACCAATTTCTGATTAAATGAAATTGCTAGATCTCAAAGAAAACCAGGAATCGGTATTAACCAGAAAAAAACAGATCAGATCATTTCTAGTAAGAACCCGAAATCTAATTTTAAAAAAAGGCAGGTGAATTTTGAAGCTTGCATGCTAGATACTTGCAGATATTATATGGTTAATCCTGTCAACCAACATTACATTTTTACTTTAAACATTTAGTCTAATTTTAGGTTTAATGCACTGATCATTGGGGGCTTTTGCAGGCTTTTGTTTTTGTGCATTTAATCCCATCAACACCAACGCATGGAGACCAGCTTCCACAAACAAAACAAAGAGCTTTCTCACGGCAGCTGCTTTAACACATCTAATATCTGTGATGATCGATTAATCAGGTTTAAAAGTGTGAAGTGAAATGGACTGATCCACTCAATGTGACTTGACGTGTGGACGCACACACAGGCTCCTCAGCAACCGAAAGGTAAATAATGTAAACATCCATACGGTGTCGATTAGCGGTCAAAAGCCACCAACATCAATTCAGGGGATTCATTTCGCTCACAAACGATGCAGTGAATCATAACAGCTGGCAATAAATGTGTTGGTTTCATCACAAAACGACTGCGCACTCAGAAAAAACACACATATTTCACTGAATGATGCTTTAGCTGCCTGCGATGTTAGCATCAAGCTACCGGGCATCAAATGGATCAAAATATGAAGATGTTGGGGGTTTATAGAGATGAAAATCACAACATGAAACCAATAAATGCCTTTTAATATTCAGACACACACAGCTAGGCGTCTCCTGTTGTTCAGTAATCCGGGGCAAACATGGGAAAGATGAAAGGAGATGCTAATGTTGGCTAACGCTGCACTCCTAATATGGCTGCCTGTGCCCCTTTAAATCAAATTGTCTGCCGTGATTAAACCTCCATCACTGGCGTTTCGGAGCGAAAAATGTGTCCGAAACCAGCGATACCCGCCCGTGAGGAGGCGAGGGGACGGCTAACTACGGCGCAGACACGCCAAACACGCTTGTCGCTCCGGAGGAAGAGCAAAGCGGCAGCACAGATTTAGATCCCGAGCCGAAAGATGCGGGTAAAACAGAGAAATAAAGATGCAAATACCTTCAGCGTGTCCCATTCTAAACACATACACCAGCCTGCAACCGTTCCTCTTAATCTAAAGGAGGGGGGGACAAAATCAAAAAATAAAAAAATATATTAATCCCGTAATGTTGACAAAGCTCAGGCCTTTCCTTTTTTAACGCAATTCTCAACAGAGGAGATGATGACGGGGGGCGGGGGTGCTGTTACGCTATCTGGTCGCTATCCAATCCCAAAGCCTGGCTCTTCGTCGGTGCTGAGACCCCAGCATTTAGTCGGAACCCCGTCGGAGAAAGACACGTCTAATTCTCGCCCCTCCTGCCTTCTTAATGCTCATCTCTGGCGTCCTCTTCCTTTAGTTTCACAAAAGCGCTCTGCAATATCGCTTTTAAGTCCCGCTTGGTTCAGGGTATGGCAGGCCGTCGCACCATACAATCCAATAGCACTCCTATCTCTACTTTATTTATTTTTTTTATCGCTGCATTCCGTTCAGCACGGAATTTGAAACGCCGGATGTGTGAGTGACGTCACACCAGTCAAGTAAAGTTGCAGAGTACCCAAATGTTGTATTGAAGTAAAAGTAGCCATCCAAGAAATTACTCAAGTATTTGGTGAAAAAGTTACTCAAGTATTGAGATCAAATATTTCATCATCAGATGGACCAAAATATAAAGTTAAGTGGAAACTTTGGTATTTTAACGACAAAAATGACAATAATTCAAATAAGTAATGAAAAATAACAAAATCAGGCAAAAAATATTTTTTCTCCAAATCTTTCAATAAAAAAAAAACTCATGAAACTTTAACATAAACTGCAAACGTGTGTTTCATTCTTTGTTTTTCATTCAGTGGGAGGTAAAACCCAGAAATCATTTTTAAAAAACTGACTCAGATAAATGTAATTGTGTAAATGTAACTAGTTGGACCGTTAGAGGCTTCAAAAAATTCACTGAACATACAATTAAAAGAAGTCAAATAATTTATATTTCAATGTAACATATTTTTAAGTATCTAACAATATTAATCACTGTTTTTTCTATAAAACATGTGCAAAATTAGCTCATTCTGCTAACTTTTATCTGAGCACTACACATGAATATTTGTTTCAGCCAATCTGAAGTTGTAATTAGTGTTCATTAGGCAGAGTTTTTTTTTTCTTTTAATATACAATAGAAACAGACTTTATTTTCCCCAAAAATTCAAGTACAACAGCAGCATCGGGTATAAAAATTACAAAGAAGTTCTTAAAAGTGTTAAAAACAATATACATAAAAACAAATTTAACAATAATAATAATAATAATAATACACTGTACAAGACAATTAAAAATGTTGGTATTTTTTATATGAATTTGTTTACTTCTTTGTGTGAATACATTCAGCCATAAATTCAATGATAGCAGATTAGATAAATACATATATGTGTGTGTTGATTAATCAGTAATTATTATTTGTGATCAGATGGTGTGTCTTTTTGTTTTTGTTGGTAACTGACATTTGTCGACACTGAATATTGTGTAATCAGTATTAAAAAGGCAGCACAGACTCGCTTTGTGGTTGTGATGTCAGTTTAATTCAGATCTTCTGTAAACTAAGTGATTAACTAAAGTAAAGTTTATGGAGTCAAATAAGACACACGCCAAAGTTACAACTTTTAAATCAGGAGGTTTCCATGCCAACCTGAGTCCAAAAATCAAAATGGCTTCTGCAGTCAAATTTGCAGTAATAAAGGGTTTATTTTTTATGGGTTGTACAACAAGGACACTTCATAAAGGGAAGAACATCAAAATATCCATCCATCCATCCATCCATCCATCAATGAATGAATGAAAATAAGAGCTCCTTTAACATTAAATTTAAGATTTAACAAGTGCTTATTAATCTTATTAAGTTTCTTGAATTGCATAAATCCAAACAGAAGAGGAGTCTGGGCTTTTTTGCAGCTGTTTCCCAAATTGTGATTGGCTTTCTTCTTTACTTTCTGAGCTTAAAAATCTTTTTAAAACAAATTTATTCACTAAAGCCTTCTGCACATCCTGAGGTTTAGACTCTATTATAACGATTCCATAGTCTATTTTAACTTACCTCTGTTTAACTTGTCTATTTTTATTACTGTGCATATGTACAGCACTTTGTAGATATTAAATAATTTTAAAGTGCTTAAATAGAAGTGGTATGCTGTGGTATGATAATGGTAAATATTTGTTTAATGAGAATCACATTGTCATGAATTAAATTATTTTTTATTTAATAATAAAAATAATAATACATTACAATACATTGTACCCTATCAAGTTACTTACTTGTCATCACGGAGATGTTTGAAATTAATTCAATGCTACTCACTCCAATTATAAATATGTGATTTATGATGTTATGTTTCCCATGGAAAGAACACTGGATGTTTATAAAGATATATTGACTTTATATAAAATTGCTTTTGCGGTTGCTTTGTCTTCTACTGAAATATCAGAAACCGTTTAAATTTGTGATATATTTAAAACTAAATTAGTATGATTAGTATAACTGGTTTGGGGAATCTATTGAGGATTAAATGACACATTTGCTTGCCGTACAAATGGAAAAGATTTCACACATTCGAGCGGAAGGATGATGTGGGATGTGTGTTTTACTTGATTTGGTCAACGCTTCACGAACATAAAAACTACAAGCATACTAAACGCAGAATACAGCAATTAAAATATGCATAAACAATTTTAAATCCAGGTAAATTACAGTAGCACGTAACCTCGTAAATACACCGCTTACGTTTGCAACAGCGCCTCTGATTGGCTCTCTCAACCTCCTCGGCTGATCTGTAGCACAGAGGTCGTGAAATGCCAGACGTCTCACTCTGCATCGACCTTTCGGAACTGCGAACCGAACTCCTCATTAATCATCTTAAATGTTCAGTCTTGTGGGCGCTAGATAAAATGATTCATATCATAACGCTTTATTTATAAAGTGCTTTACAAACAATAATGCTGATCAAAGTGCTGAATAATAAAACGAAACACATAAAATTTCCAGTCAAATGTGAAGTGGCAAACATTTTTCGATAATTCCAGAAAGAAATAAACTACAGAAATCAAGATACAACTTCTTAAAGCTATTAATTATTGGTTCAATATTTCCTTTAGACAAATCATGTTTTATCTTTGATAACCCTGTAAAAACGGGATTTTAATATTCTCTTTATGTTAACATCCCCAAGTGTGTAACATGTACCTTAATCCTAATTAGGGTGCAGTCAAGATTCAGATTTTTGGAAATCTCAGTGTCTTCAGTACTATTTATTAAGGGCAGATGCTCAGAATGGCTGACTTCACATATCACATCTGAATTATTGATTAAATATCAGACACACTTCAGTTTATGTTGATACAGTTTGCACGTTTTAGTAAAAAAAAAAACAAAACAACAACAACACAGGGAGTAAGTACTCTTTTTTAAATAGACGTTCTTTGTTAGCTCAG
Source organism: Xiphophorus couchianus (assembly GCF_001444195.1). Lineage (NCBI taxonomy): Eukaryota > Metazoa > Chordata > Actinopteri > Cyprinodontiformes > Poeciliidae > Xiphophorus > Xiphophorus couchianus. The sequence continues at coordinate 9,858,063 of NC_040239.1, forward strand.
CTCCACAAATATTTGCGCATGCTCAACGGGACCTTTATGTGCAGCCGCCTGGGGAGGCTGCTGCTTACAATGCTTAGAAACAGAAACTCTACGCTCACGCAGACGATTTAAAGCATAAACCCACTTTAAATGGGTTTATCATTACACCAGACATTTCTTTCACGAATTCCGTTCACATCTCCAGTCTGTTTTTTGATGGATAATATCGTCCACGTCTCACCGAGAAGCCTTACGACGCCCCGTCAGCAGCGGTAGCCATAGCTTGATCGCTGACGCTGGAGGTTAGTGGACTCCATTTCAGCTGACAAATAGCTGTAGCAACGGTCTGCTAAGGCTAAGCTAAGGAGGTGCACATCAATCTGGGGTGCACTTTTCGGCACAACACCTCTGACAGCCATGATAAACGGCACAACATATGTATAAGTTATCATATTAAAAATGGTTTTATATAATTTTTCTCCTATTTAAATTGTAATCTACGACATTTTTGATATTTAATTAGTGAAATTAGTTATTTTACTAATTCGCGAAAACAAATGGTTTTAAAGCGTTTTCCCACGATGAACCGGTGTGTTTTTTACGGCACAACACCGGCTAGCTTAGCGAATGGCGTGATTCTGTATCGTCCTTCTTTGTTTGCTGACAGGTTTTACTTTTTAAATCGCGCTGAAAAGTATATGTAGGAACGTCAGTGGAAAATTCCCAAAATGTTGCGGACTTTCCGCGGAGCGTCATGTCAAAAGTTTCACTGTTTAGCAGATAAACAAAGCTCTGTATGCACTTATATTGTTTACATTTACTTTTCTAACATTGAATAAATACAATAACATGCATGTGTAAGATGGGTGTTTAATTACAAGGTAGACATCTGTTATGTAATGATGTGTAAACCTATAATCGTTTCGTTTTTAGTTATGTGTTTGTCAAACGTTTTGTGCAGTTAGCTGTATTACCAAACTGTCAAAGTGATTGATTGGATATTGCTACTGTTTTCTTGTGGAACTGAATTCTCAGCTGATGCATGAACTGTAACTTGACCCCTGCATGCTCTCCCTCTCCATGTGAACCTCCACAGAACAGCGTGATCTGACTCTGCAATGGCAGTCTTTAGTCACCAGGTGCTCCTGGCAGTCACCAGATCAAGGTAAATAAGACTACTAACACTTCCCTGTGCTTTGTAAACTGTGACGACGCAGTGGAGAGAGTAGGGCATGTAACTCATCACCAGGGTAAACAGTGACAAACAACTGGGAGTAGTCTGTACAGAGTCAGAGCGAAGTGTGGGTTCTGCATTCACTTTCATGCAGAAGAGATTCTCATTGTGTAAGATTACAGAACATGATGCTCTGGTTCTTTTCAGATATGAGATTACTGTACAGAGAAAGGTCGCTAAAAGTTGACAGAATTTAAAGTAGGACTTTTTTTCCGCTTTTTGTTTTAATAAAGAAATTACAATTGGCAGAAAATATTTTTTAAACGTTGCTTTATTTTCATCATATGTTCTGTGAGTTGTACGATTGGACTGTCGGAGCCAGGCTACAATAATTTTTTAATTACAGGAATGTAGTCAGAATATTAGCAGAATAAAGATGTAACTTTATCAAAAGAACGTCTTTAAATTATGGGAAAAAGTTGTTTTAATTAGAAAAAAGCTCGGTCCATGTCATTCTTTCTTTCTAATAGATTCAGTTGTTTGCATGATTTTTTCAAAGTCCTAATGCTGGTGTTAAAAAATGAAGTATTTCTTTCTGTAAAACCAATACGAAAGTATAACCTCACAATATTCCTCGTTTTAAGTTTTTTTTTTTGTACAGGTGTTTTTATACAATTAGAACTTTATTCTACTAATTTTACAACTTTATTGTGGTAAAAGTAATCCTTTATTGTCTTACTACTTTATTCTCCTACTATCACAACTGTATTCTAAAAATTAAAATTTTAATCTGGCTCTAATACTTTGTTGTAAATTTGACCTGAATTGAAAGTCCAAATAAATGGAAGCTGTAAAAAAGCTTGTTAAACAATATGACAGGTTTTAGATGTGCTGTCGTCACTCTGACCTTTGGAAACTTGAGGAGTGCAATGTTGGAAAAAAATTCAGATTTTATAAAAATTCAGTCTTCAAAAACCAAAAATTTGATTAATTGATAAGATTGATTTATCATCCATTTAAAGTGATGTAGTTTGCTTTTGTCTTCTTGACTCCCATCAGCTCTCCCCTTTTGCTAATTTCTTATAAATCAATGAAATTATAATTTACTGAAGATGTTTATGACGCCATATTTTCATCTTCTAAATTTTTTTAAATGGCACAGATTAGGAACCCTATTCAAACCATAATAACTCTATTTATTATTATTTATATTTTTATTTGATAAGGGCAGATAGAAGAAACGGATCAGGACAACGTAATGGCAGCATCACAATGTTTTTAGCTTTAGCTAACTAATTTGCGTCACCTGTCCCTAGAAGGACCTTTACAAGTTAATTTAAATGAAGACATCAACAGTAAATATAATAAAATGATAGAAAATAAATGAAATATTTAAAACTACTAAATCAAAACATTTGCAATATTTAAAAAGCGAGTACTGTTTTGGTTCATCTTTACTCAGTTCTAAGGCCTTGAAGTTAATATTTTAATGTCAGATGGGGTCTTAAAAATATATATACATTAGTATTAATACAGTCTAAAACTTTAACTTACCAAATCATCGTTGTTGTTTGATCAGATATATTTTTTCAGGAAGCATTAATGTGTCTCTTATTAAAGTATCTGACTGTACGGATTGGAATTATAATTAAACAAAGAGGCATAGTTGAGGTGAACAACATCATTAATCACCGTTGAAACCATAAATCACTTCCGAGACAGAATAAGTGTTTCCTAGAAAGAGGTGAAGAGGAGTGGTTCAAAATGTGGCGAGATGATTCACCAAAACCTTTTGAAAATATAAATACTTACTTATAGATACTGGAACCGGCTCTGTTGCCTCTAAAAACAAGATTCCTTTACCTAGAAAGATGGCTTCAGTTTGCAGTTATGTTTTAGTTTGTCTAAATCTGCTTCTGGGTTCTGGATTATAAATATACTATATTTAGACAAATATACTATATTTGTCTATTCCTGACTGGTTTTTCTGTTCTGCACAAAGAGGAGCGGCTCGTTTTTCCTTCTTGGCAAATCATTAATGCTGCAGAGAAAGTCGAGGAACATCGAGGCTCAGAGATACTCGACGTTCAGACAGAAAGTTAATGATTAGCCCAGACGACGTTTCTGAGTTCACACAAGAAGAACCAGATTAAGACAAACTTTTAAATAAATACATGGTTTTATGTTCCACTGCATTAAGCTGTAGTAAGGCAAAGTGTTAGGATAATTTTGTGTTATAAAAGTGTAAAATATTTACATGATAAATAAAAAAAATGTATGATGATTTCTTTGTGCAGATAAATGACTAATGAAAAAGCAAAATTATGATGCACTAATTGTGATTATTATTGCCTAATTAGTTAGTATTATTACTTAGCCACAATGTTCCTTTCTTTGTGGAACATTTAATTTTTTTTTTTTTTTTATTGGATTCTGATAAGTTTGAGAGAAATCTTTATATAACTAGACCTAATTAATTAAACAGAACCTATCAACTATTCTTATTTAAATGAAAGTCTTTAATGTTTTTTATGTTTTGTAACTTAATATGTAGGTGTATACAGTACAGACCAAACGTTTGGACACACTTTCTCATTGAATTCAATGAGAAGGTGTGTCCAAACTTTTGGTCTGTACTGTATGAAGTTCATAAAACAGTCATTGAATAATATTTACTGTTTATATAACTAGAACTGTAACAATGAACAATAAACCTGAATACATTGAAACTAATAAGGCACCGATATAAAGATTTAGGCCGATAATGGTATCCTATATTAATATTTAGGATATTAATATATATATATATATATATATATATATATATATATATATATATATATAATATAGTATATACATATACTATATTATCAATAGTATATGTATATTTCATTACCATTTTGACACCTTTATGGGTAAAAATAAAAAGGCAAAATAAAATGAATATTGGTTGTTCATATTGGCCCAGTTTTATTTATTGAACCAATAAAAAAATAAAAAACTGATATTGGCCGTATTAACGTTGGTCTATCGTCCATCGATAATGAAAACAAGTTTGATAATTTTCATTTACACGATTGCTTTTATTTCTCTTATCTGCCAAAGACTGGAACAAACTATATATATAGATATATATATAATTTAATGATAACTTTTATCATTAATTTAATGCATGCAGGTATAAAAAATCTATATTATTACAACATGTTGGCTGATTTCAACAAGGTTTTTCTTGTTCCTGCTCCATTTTCACTCATGTAGAGTAAAAGTTATAAGATAATGTACATTAACAGAGTTGGGTAGTAACTAGTTACATTTACTCAATTATTTTTACTTGAGTAACTTTTTTGGGGGGAAAAAGTACTTTTAGGAATATTTTTACTACGCTATACTTTTTATTTTTACTTGAGTAATTTTATTATGAAGTATTTCTACTCTTTAGTAAAATTGCTGATGATGTAATGTTTAAATATTAAATGATTGATAATTTGATCAGTTACTTTTTACCAAATACGTTTTTACTCTTGAGTAAATTCTTGGACGGCTACTTTTTACTTTTGCTTTTGTAAAAATGTGCTGAAGTAGTTCTACTCTTACTTGAGTACAACTATTGGATACATTATTGATTAAATTTGCTAAATTGAGTGAATAAACTTATTGATTGACCTTTAGATAATTGATCATGCTCATGCTTTTTCCGTCCTCAGAGGATCGTATTTGTTGTCCAAGAGGCACAGCTGCTGCTCTCTGTCCTCCAGATCGTATCTGCGCGTAGACGCTCCCCGCCATGCCTCGTCTTCGTTTCCTCCCAGACACTCCCGCTATGGCCACCATCACTGCGCCCACGCCCACTCCCTCAGCCGTGGCGACGGCTCGGTCCTGCTCGCCCGGGCTCTGCACAGCTCCGCCGTTTGGCTTCAAGATGTGAAGCAGGACGACACCAAAACGTCTCCAGCAGCTCCTCAGGACGGGGAGAAAAAAGACTCTGCTGCTGCTGCTGCTGCCGCCATGGTAACGGACTCTCAGCCACCGGCGGCTCCAACGCCTGCTGCAGCAGCAGCAGCGGCCGTTCCTCCAGCCCAGGAGAGGGCGATGGTGAAAAAGTCTCTGTATCAGAGGATTGTTGACGAGTTGAAGCATTACTACAATGGCTTCAGGTTACTGGGAATCGACACGAAGATCGCTGGGCGGACGGTGTGGAGTCTGCTGCACGGACAGGTGCTGACGCGCAGGGAGAGGCGGAGGGTGAGACAATGCATCCACTTTATTATCCATCATCAATCTATCTGATTTAAATCTCTGGATATCAGCTGATCAGCTTCATCTACTCAAACCAACATCTTCAATAAAATCACTAGTTTCTCCCCAAAAACAAACATTTTCAAAAGAAAATCTTAAAAAAATATATATTTTTCTGTATTTTTAAAATCTGCAAACGTCCATCTGTCATTTATAATATAATTTAGAAGTTGCTGTTGAGACTTGTATTTATAAAACAAGAATTTTAAAGACTTACTGTGATTATTTTAGACATTTTTGATATCAGCTTGAATAGATTTTCACTTTTATTTTAGAGAGCAGCCTTTAATTTGTTCTGGGCGATTTGGATCAGAAATAAAGATTTTAAAATAATCTTTTCTAAAATAGAAACAACAAAAGACAGAAAATGTTTTAAAAAGCGACTGCATTTGTCTTTTCAGAAATGTGTCCATTTCTTGCTGCTCTTGCAAAATTAATAATCTGATTAAGACAAATTTGGTCAGCTAGAATTAAAATGATCTTTTCCTAAAGCTGTAAGGCTTCAAGTAATGATTATTTTGGTAACTGATTAATCTATCAAATATTCTTATGATTAATTGGATAAAAAATTGGCACATTTTACAGATTTTCCATTTAACCATTTAAGCCTTTTTATCTAATGCTAGGAATACATTAAAGATGCAAATAAACAAATAATTCTTTTTAAAAAATGGAAAAAAATAAACATTTTGTTGCCTAAAATTCAGTAACATTGAACAAGATGAATATAAATTAATGTTACAAATTGAATTCTATTCTATTCTAATAAATGCTCATGTTAAATGCAGAAAGTGTTTATTTTCTGTACAGTTTTGAATATATTGTTTCAGCAAATTGCCTTTTTTTGAGTCGATGTACTCCAGTTAACAATTAACTGATAGATTAGTTAATAATAATCAATCGATAATTTCAGCCTTACAAAATTGCCCTTCAGAAAATATTATGAATTGAAATAATCAAGCTAATTTAAATTTCTGATACATTTATTAATTAATTGCTTTTTGTGACAGGGTTACTTGTATAATTTGTAAAATGATGCTAAAATGTCAAACATTTTTATTCTATGTTTAGATGCAGAAATCTGTAGTAAAAAAAGAAACAGATCGACTCTTGTTTGCGCCTGTTATTACTCTTCAGATTTCCATCTGCAGATCTTGATCACAGTAAACCAGGTTTCCCCCAGAGAACTTGCTAAGCCTGGCGGTTGGATGACAGCGCAGTCATTCATCCAGCGGCCCGTCGTGTTTTTTAGTTAGAAAATGTTTTAAGTTGACAGGAAATTTGAAAATATCACTTGATTATTATGTGTTATTAAAAGATTGGAAGATTAATACCTGAACACCAACTATAAATCCTTAAAAAATGCAAACATAAAAATAAGTAAATACATAAATAAGCAATGCTAAGCCTGGTGGAGGCACAAATAAAGCCTGGTGGCCTGCTAGGCTTATAATACACTGGGGTAAACGCTGGGAAATCTAAATTTGATTTATTTTGTAAGAGGGAAGCCACGTGTTACATGCAAACACGCTGCTGAGCTCCCATCAGCAGAGCAGCGGGTCAGACGCGTCGTTTTGTGACGGCGTCGTCTTGTTTGCGTTTGCAGCTGATGAGGACCTGCGCCGACCTCTTCCGCCTCGTTCCCTTCATGGTGTTCATCATCGTCCCTTTTATGGAGTTCCTGCTTCCCGTCTTCCTCAAGCTGTTCCCAGAAATGCTGCCATCGACGTTTGAGACAGAGTCTAAAAAGGTTCGTGTTTCTGTCCGCCCTTTGATCTCGCTGACCTTTCCACGGCTTGTTGTGATTATGTAACTCAGACGTCTCAGTTTGACGGAAAACATTTTAGACGTGTGGATGAAATGTTCATCCTGACTGCAGAGGCTTTTATGTAAGTTTCATTTAAAGAAAAATACTTAGTATATTTATATTTTATTTTGTCTTCTGGCTTTTTTAAAACATTTAATGCAGCTTATATTTACTAAACCTCTTTACCTGCAGCAGAAAAAGATTAAGCAATAGCAACATTATTAATGTTTCTGTTTTATTTTCAGTTTTAATTGGAAAAGAGGCAGATCAGTTAAACAACAATGTTGTTGTTTTGATAGAAAGTAACATAAATAACTGTGTAATAGTGCAGGTTCACGTTTTCAGTAAGAAGAAACTTTGATCTTGTAAAGAAAACTTAACATTGGAACTAGAAAACATTTTAAATATCCAAAATAAATGAACAAAAAACAATCAAGTAAAACAGAAATAAAAAACACACACAGCCAAAACCAATAAATTAAACTGAATATTTAATGGAAATTACTGAACCTATTTTAATGATTTGTTTTATTAATTAATTGCAATGGATTTTATTTAGGTCATCGGAGTAAAGTGGGGTTGAATACTCGCCTGTCTTTTTATTAAAAAAACATTTATCAACTCTGTTGGTCTTTAATGTAATAAAATATGAAAAGTTAAAACATTTTGCAGGATGTTGGTTTATAAAACCAAATGTCTGACTTTAGTGTGTGAAAGCATTTAGTTTCACTGAATAAAACACGTTTTTAAGTTGTAACAGTTTGTTTTTCACACTATTAAAAGTTTTTATTGTAATAAATGTTTTTGTTTCTGCAGGAGGAGAAGCAGAAGAAGGGTTTGGCTGCGAAGCTGGAGCTGGCCAAGTTCCTCCAGGAAACCATCGCTGAAATGGCCCGAAGGAACAAAGTCACAGCCCAGATTGAGGAGGAGACCCAGAGATTCTCCAAATACGTTCAGCAGGTGAAACACAGCAACTTCAGCAACATTTTTTAACTTTCATCACAGCAGAATAAACTATTGCATCATAAGAATTGGATCTATAGTTGATTTAGGAGTCTAGTAGATGTATTCCTCCTAAAGTTTCATCATTCCTCGTTAACAAGAGGAATGTCGTGTCTTTTTATTGCTAAGCGCTAAAAGCACTCCATACCAATGCAATGCAAGATGATGAAGAGTTACAACATGTTTAGGATCTACCTGCTTGTTTCTAATCCCTACAGAAAAAGTTTATGGCTTCTGGAGGGCATGTTGTGGAAATATGGCAAGCCCAAAGCTCACATAATTCAGAATTTATGTCAAGCAGTTTGTGTATTTATTCAATATTTATTCCACATGACTCCACTTGACATTTAATGCCACCAACAGGATCATTCCAGGTGAGGTAACATCAGGTTGCTAAAAAACTTCATATCTTGTTGGCCAAGAATTTAAAATAAATAAATAAAACTCAACAAATAAAGTAGCTTTTTTTAATTATTGGAAAGGGATATTATTCACTTAAAAAAATCAAAACACTTTTATTTAAAAAAGGTTTTATAAATTAAATAAAAGTTTATTTCATTCCAGCAAATTTGGTTACATTTAGCTCTACTTATAACAACAGTTTGACTTTAAAAAGGCTAATATTGTGCTGTATTTAACAATTTCCATTGTGAGAAAATTACATCTCTAATAATTTTACCCTGATTAAAAAAAAAAATTCAGTAAAAAACAATTTGTAGCATTCTTGAACTCCAGTTGTGGGGCCACAAAATCATCAATCCAAGAGCTACAAATGGCCCCCGTGCCGCACTTTGAACACCCCTAAATAAATGACAGCTTATTTAGTTTGAAATGTTTATATCTAAATGATATAACCTGATATTTTTACTCCTCTTCATGAACTAAAGAGGTTTTTGTGTGTTTGTAGCTTAAATAACAAATTTCCTGTGTTAGGTTCGGGGAACGGGCGAGCAGCCGTCCACGAAGGAGATCGTCCGCTTCTCAAAGCTGTTTGAAGACGAGCTGACCCTGGAGCACCTGGAGCGCCCCCAGCTGGTGGCTCTGTGCAAACTGCTGGAGCTGCAGCCCATCGGCACCAACAACCTGCTGCGCTTCCAGCTGATGATGAAACTCAGAGCCATCAAGTCGGACGACGAGGTGAGACGAAACACCTCAGGATTATTTAGCTTCCGTCAGAGCAGGACAGCAGGGTCAGGCTGGAAGTCCTTGAATTTCATTTAAGTGATTTCAAGGTTTGAAAAGTACTGATATTCAAGGTACATAGGTTTGAAATAAAGTGCAATCCAACATTTGATTAAAAACCTAAATCTGAAAAACGGTGTTTACATTTGAAACCAGATGTTTTTATACATCTTATAAAGACACACACTTTTTTTTCTCACTGTCTGAAGTTAAAAACGATTAAACTTTTCTTGTTTCTGGTCAGTTATAATTAACAAAATAATTTATATTTGTGAAATTTCAGAAAACATAGTGAGAGTTTCTCTTTTTGGGGATTTTCTATGTGACTTTCTTTGTATCTCGTGTTTAATTTGAGCAGGAAGGTCATTTGAATTTTGAATATTTATGATTCCTAATGTCTCTGTGACTTATTGATCATTTTATATTTCATACATTAAGCAATTTATTATTTTTTGTTAGTGTTTTGTTCTCAGACCAGTCAGTTTGTATAAGGTGTGACATTCAAAACATTGAACTTTATACTTTAGTTGACTTTGTCCCTGCTGCAGAATATAGAATATGATCATAAGACATTGGTATCTTTCACAATAATCAATTAATTATATGATGAATTAAAATTATTAGAATAATTTCCATTCTGATTAATATTTTTTTAAATGGAAAATTTGTTTACAGATTAATTTTATTTATTGGTTTGGTTTGTGTGTGTTCTATATTTCCATATATTTTATTTTAGATATTTAAAACATTTTCCACTTCCAGTTTTAAGTTTTCTTTACTAAATTAAAGTTTATTTTCCTTTGAGAGTTGAATCTTACACATTATTGTTTATTTAAATAATTACTGGGGAAATTTATCGTACAGCAAATTAACAGGCATTGTCATAAAATAGTGAATTGAAATTATTTTGTGTGGGTGTATGTTTTTTTTCTCCAAAGTGCTGGAAAGGTTTGAAAACATTCCTTGAAAGTGCTTGAAAAGTTCTTGAATTTTAACGTTTGAACCCTGGGAAAGGCGTCGTTCTGCCGTGTTTAATGCTTTGCATATTTTAGACAGTTCAACTCTGTATGTGAAGTTGAATGAAAATAAAAACAGAACTGAAAACTACGGGGATTTTGCAGCTTTAGAGATTCAAACTGTGTTTCTAAACATTTTTAAAACCTTTCAAGACTATAAATCAGTTAAAATTGTGTGAAAATCTTTTGTAATGAAGAAAAGACGGTTCCAGTTTTCTCTCGTTGTCAGATGATCTCGGCGGAGGGCGTGGCGGCCATGAGTGTGTCGGAGCTGCAGGCGGCGTGTCGCAGTCGTGGGATGCGTTCTCTGGGTCTGACCAGCGATCAGCTCCGCCAGCAGCTGCAGCAGGTAGCAGCGCTCGCACATCGTAATCTGAGCCGCCTGCAGGCGGTTCCGTGTTTCTGATGAATGTTTTCCGTCGCTCAGTGGCTCGACCTCCACCTGAACGAGAACGTTCCTCCGTCGCTGCTGCTGCTCTCCAGAGCCATGTACCTGACCGACCTCCAGCCAAAGCCGCCCGTCATCCCGCCGGTTCCCAAGCTAGAGGTGAAACCAAAACCACTGCACCACCGCAGAGAACGCTTTGCTTCCAAGATTAGAGGGAGTTCCATTCTGATTATTAATCCAGATGAATTGCAGGGCTGTATCTAACCACGACACACTTTCACAAGCCAACTTTGCGGTACCGTAACTCTGTGATACTTTGCGGTTTCTGAAAGGGGAGACGTTACACTTTCCAGCCAATATCGGGTTATTACGGTAATCTCAATCCCGCCGTTGCAGGAAGCGTGTTTTTCTTCATTTTAATCTGATTAAACACTCTTTTAATAGACGGTAAATTGTAAATAACTGCTAGATACTGAAAAAGTTCCAGTTATTGTGGAGAAATGGGCAAAAATATTTACTCACAGGACATTTAAAGAAGTTTGTACAGTTAAAAAAAGCAAAAATATCCAGGTGGAGATTTGAGACTTAAAGGGTTTTAATCTGATAAAAATCTGCATTCTGTAGATTTTCATTTAAGTCTTTTTTTAAATCTAATATTAAAAAGGATGCAGATAAACAATAAATTCCTTTTTTATATGAGAAAATAAACATTTTATTGCCTAAAATACAATAGCTCTGCATTATTTTAGTGAACACTTGATCATTTGTAGTAAACTATGAATCTGCAGCTAAAAAATACTTTTAACAGCTTGATTAACATCAATCCAGTGTTGGGATAATCTGCCTAGTTATTTTTTGGATTAACCTGTTCATAATTGCACAACAAAAAGAAAATTTTTACACAATCTGAACCAAATGAAGCTCAAACTCCCACTTAAGAATTTTTGGATGAAACTTATTTGCAATTTTTAAAATATTGAATACAAAATGTATTTTTTTGTAGAGTTTTGGTTTAATTACTGCTATGAAAATGGTGTTCTTACTTCAGATGGCCTTTTTTTTGTTTGTATACTCCAGTTGAGTAATCAATTTCCTGAATTAGTCTATCATTATTCCAATAATCGATTAATCGTTTCAGTCCTAATTTTACCGTAGCTGGTAGAAATGTTTCTGGTGGTTGGTGTTTTCAGGTTTCAGAATATTTTATCTTCTTTTCTGTTCTACATAAAAACAGACGACTTGACGTTGCTGATTGTTGAATAATTTCCTTCTAAATTTCTAGAAAGAAAGATTTAAACCTTTTGTTTGTGGTGCTAAAATTCCAACTTTAAAACGACAGAAATTTCTGAGAGATAAAAATTTAACTCTGAGATGTTTTTGGTCTCATCGGAGATTTTCGTTTTGTTTTGCAGAAGGCTTCTCCTTCTCCTGCAGAAAACCCAGCAGCAAACCCGACCGCCACCGGGTCGGAGCGACTGGCAGACCCGGCCGTCATCATCAAAGACAGACCGGTCAGCAGCTCCTAAAAATAATAAAATAATAATTTAATCTGTGCAATAAGAGACGGTGAAGTTTAGGCCAGAAGGAGGATTTTGATTTTCTAACTGGAGTCGGTTTTATTGAACGTTTGATGAAATCTTTCTGTTTTGAACCGAATTTATTTCCAGATTCCTCAAAATAATTCAACATTTAGCCAAAAATGGGCCATTTTACTTTAATGCAGGAACAAATTATTAGATAAATCTCATTTTGATTTGTAAACCAGAAAAAGGAAACTCTAAGCTTTTAAATTTGATTTGAGTCTGCTACATTTTAAACACCTTAACGACTATTTAACCATCTTTCATGCATTTACATAAAGTTTTAACTTGTTGCTTGACAAGTATTAATTTGGAAGATTAATACAAGTATTAATTTTATTTTTCTAAAACGTCTTCTGTGTTTTTATAAGCAAAATTAAATCTTAAAAACGGTTAAAATATGACTTTTCAGTGTCTGTTCCCTTCACTGGTAACTAAAAGGAAACATTTTTTAAACCTGTTTTGTGATTTTAATGATTTATTCCAAAGTCGGCCTCAGATGAGACGAAGCTTTTATGGAACATAAAAACACAAAACATTGATTTAAATCTCCATTTAATATAAAATAAAAATGTACAGACCTGCATAAGAAGAAGAATTTGACAGAAATAATTTGACCTTGTTTACGTCGTCTTTACATTTTCCTCCTCCCGGTTTGCTGCAGGTGGAGGAGCTGCGGGACAAAGCCCCCGTGGTTCTGGACAAACCGTTAACTCCTGCTGAGGTTCTTCAGGTCAGACCAGTGTTGCATATCTTTATATTAAAGTGGACCAATTATGCAAAATTCACATGTTTTTTCATGTTTTTATATTTTCATTTGGGTCTCAACTGCTTCCAAAAACACACAGCTGGTTTTTGGCAACAAGTTGATTTTTTTTTTTTTTTTTTTTGGTGTCTGGAAAATGAACCATTTCAAAAATGTCTAGAATGTAACGCTACACTGCACTGTTATCTAGCAACCCTACCAAATCCCAGCCTGTTACCTAGCAACCAAAGCTGAGCTCCAGCATGTTTGGTCAGCTGGTTTTAACGCTGTATGTGCGGAGTAAGGCAAATGTTTTGTTGTTGAGTTTTCATTCAGAAACCACTCATGGCATTTTTATTGGTTGCGCAGGAGGCTCTACTAATGCTTTTCAAAGCATTCAGTGGTATTCAGAGAGGAGCTTAAAATAGGGACAAATGACCAGACTAAAATCTGATTGTCTCAGAATGAATTTGTGCCATAAATGTAACGACTATGTTTTATTTCGCCATCATGTCTCCTTTAAATGGAGTTTATTTTACTGTCTCCATTGTGGGATTAATAGTTCTGTTCCAAATGTCCGGCCCAACACTAACTCACTTTAACTTTCAGATAGTTTTCAATCCATATTTTATTTTTTTTAATGTTGTTCTGGAAACCAGCCTGAAAGTCTGGGATGAAACTTTATTGAATAATTAAATTTTTTCAGGCTAAAGCGGCGACCGAAGTGTCCCAGAAGAGCAAGATGAGCGCCAACGGCGTTTGAAGAGGAGCGGCTGTGATGAAGCTGGAGGACCTGGCGTTCATGTCTGGACCTGATCCGGGACAGTCTGGACCCTGATCCGGGACAGTCTGGACCCTGCTTGTTGCTTCACTGCCATGTTCGCCATGCTGACCCCTGCTAACTCCGTCATTGGCCTCATATCTGGGCAAGGCGTTCAGATCCGTTCAGACTCGTCTCCGTCGTTCTTTAGCTCTGAAATCCCGTTTCCGTTCCCCTTCCTCCTTTGTGTGTAAATTTGTAAATATTATATATATTTTCCTCCTGCGCCACAGAAGCAGCAGCTCTGTACAGTTTGCTATGCAAAGGCCAGAGCACTTTGTCTCCTATCAAGTCGGTTTTATTTTGCTGATTTTAAAAAATCCCCAGAGAAACTTTGCTGAACCCACTTCAGTTTTCTGTTCTTATCGTCCAAAATGAAGATTATATTCAGCAGAAATGTATTAAATTGCACCCAGAATGTCAGGAATCAAATGTTTCTGTATTGGGGGGGAAACGTAGTTTCTATGTCAATCAGCAAATGAAGACTTGGAGTTTCACTCCTGGATATTTGACTCTTTAGTTTCAGTCTTCATTAGTAAACCACTGAAAGGACAATCTGTACAAACGCGTGCAGATAAATATATAAATATATTTTTTGCATATTTGTTGTATGTTTTGTGTTTTGAACACTAGAATGACAACCTGTCCTAAACGTATAAAGAGAAAATTCTTGATGTTCATATATTTGTGCTGGAGGGAATAGTTTTATTATGGCAGCAACAAGTAAATTGTGTACAGTGGATTTTCCCTCCTTCAGTCATTTTTTAAAATTTTTTATTTTGACCCCATCATTGTTCTGCACAAATCCTGAAATTAATGCATAATAATCATAATTTCTGTTCTGTTTATCCTAGAAATGGAAACAGTTTTGTGCCGAAGGCTTAAAGTTATTTGGCCGCAGGGTGACTGCAGGGCTTATAAATACAATCTCATGTTTTTTTCTTTATGCCACTTCTAATTGTAATCTTGTTTTGTTTTTTCTTTTTATGTAGAAGAAATTGCAGAAAATATTTTCAAAAAGTGTCTTTTACTTCAATCACCCATTCTGAGTTGCACACTGATGCTTTAAGCTCCGGCTACAAGAATATTTAATTATGAGAATAAAGTCAGAATATTAGCAAAATAAAGATGCATTTTTACCAGAAAAACTCTTTAAAATGTTTAAGATCTGATGTGATCATTATCATTAGTTGTTTGCACTGATAATCGAATGCTGATGTGTTTAAAAGATTCCAAAACCTAAAGTAAAACTTCACAAAAAGCTCAACATTCTTCATTTTATTTTTTTTATTTTTCATGTTAGAGTTCTTATAAAATTACGACTTTATTCTCGTAATTTAAAAATAATCTCAGACCTAATATTGTGTCATAGAATTGATATGAATTAAAGTAAATCGAAGGTGTGAAACAAGATGGCCACCTACGGCCACTGACATCACTGATCTATGGAAACCCATTAGTGGAAAAAAACTGATCGCCCAGCCTAGATAATCCATATGAATCCCTGCTGTGTTAATCATTGGTTTTGATATTGATGAAAAAGTTTTGTTTTTTTTAAAACTGTGAAACATAAAAAAAGCATTAACATACTGCAGCTGCTTTGCTCTGTGTGCGCTCTGCTGCCAGATTTAAAACCCAACATTTTCCCCCTGAACAGTGACTTAATCTCTGGATCTCTCGCTCAGATGGGATTATGAGAAGAGCAGCTCCAGGTTTAACGATGTAGAGAGAAATCGAAACTAAAGCAGCAACTAGACCAGGTTTGATGTTGCAGCGTTTCTCCTCGATGCCTTTTTCTCCTCGTCGGTTTGTTTTATTTCTGTTTTCTGCATCATGTCGTCATCTGTCTGGAAACTGTTGGCTCAGAAATTGAACTGTGGTCCAGATTATCTGACTTCAATCTCCCAAAACGACGACGAAACAGAATCCATGAAATTAAAGAAATTATACAACTCTTTACAACGCTTTGCTTCATTCATTTACTCAACTTTATTGGAGCTTCTCACCATCTATTTATTTTTTATTTTTGTTTTCATTCACTCATTAAATATAGTTGATATAAAAACAAAGAAATTATACATGAAAATAATCAGAATAAATGAATGTAAAAAAATTCATGATTTTACTGTAGAGAAAAAAAAAATGGTTCAAGTTGCTGTTTATTTTATGACCTGTTAATGCAAAATTAGAATATCAAAAATAAATACATTTTTGTCATAATCTACATATTTTATGTTAATTTGCTAATTTTCCTTATTTTTTCTCACATTCAGATTCTCAGAAAATTAGAATAGGACAAATAAAATGATTTTTATTACAGAAATGTCAACGCTCATAAGAGTATCTGCTGCACTTAACGCTTGGTCAGAGCTCCTTTTGTTTGAATTTTCACCAGTTGTTTTCCTTCTACTCAACTTTCCATTAATTTGCTAGGAACCAGCATTCTTTACCAGGAAACGTTTGTTCCTGACCTTCCTTGTGGAGGATTTAAATTATTTATTGTGAAGCATAACGCAGCATTTCTGTAGCAGAAATTGGTTTTATGTGATAATTTATAATTTTTCAGAAGAGCAAAAGTTTCTGTTATAATTAACTGTATTTATCACAGAAATAAAACCCTGAAATGTGAAATGAAACTACGGTGTTTAAGGGTTTTACATTTTGAATTTACAAATTTACGTTAGTGATATATATTTACCGGTGCGTGTTTATATTGTGGATGAAAACTTGGTGAAATACTGATTCAGCGGACCCATTTATTTTATTTTATTTCTTGACCAGCAGGGGGCAGCATTTACTAAACCATCTGCAGATGCGGATGGTTTTTAAAAGACGCTCAGATGATTTCTTCTTGTCTTTGGATGGAATCACCCTAAAGTTTATGAAGAAACATCTGATTAAAGTTTTGATCCGGACAGATCACTTCATGTTCTCCGTTAAAGATGTTGAACAAAAAGACGAATCTGTGCAAAGAATCTGCCTGGAAAAGGGATTTCTGCCTCCTAATTTATTCACACTGGGTCACATAAGAGGCAGGAGGGGCTGAAACTTAAGGAGAGCAGAAGACGGACGGGAAACTGTTCTGTTTGCTGCCGTGCTGAGAGCTCAGGTCAGTATGTTTATCTCTGTTTTAATGAATGTTACAGACAGAAACAATATATAATCAGGGTAAACTTTTCAACAGGACGAAGCTAACACTCTGCAGTGGATAATTCTCATTTTAGTTTACAACAACAACAAAACAGTATTTATGTAATCAGAGAATGTAGAGATCGTTTCAGGGTTTTACATTTATCTTGTTTTAAGTACTTGAATGTAATGTTTTGAGCTTTTAAAACAACAAACTGAAAACAGGAGAGAAGCGCTGCTGCCTGTTGTTGATCTGGAGCTATTTTCAGCCTGACAGCTTCATGGTGGTGACAGGTGGGCCGAGCTGAAGCAGGTGGAGGCTTTAATCTGAGCATGCCTTTCATTTATTTTCCATTATTTTTACCAGACACATCAGTTTAATCAACCTCAAAATAGAATAAAGTTTGATAAAAGAGAAAAGTTTATTTGTACAAGGATTGAGGAATGTGTAAGAGCTGAGTGACCTTCAGAGAGGTGCATAAACCTTTTTACTCAAATTTTAATTGTGTAAAAAAAGAAGATGATTTACCGAATAAACAGGGAAGCTAAATCCAAGTTTTAAAGAAAAAATACAAGAAACAAACATTTCTCCAAGGTAATTTAATGATAATGACAGGTAACGGTCCTTCAGGGTTTCCCTCAGTGTATTAAAAGCCTGGCGGGCCACCAGGCTTTACTTGTGCCCCCACCAGGCTTAGCATTGTTTATTTAATTTAGTTTTTTTTTTTTCATGATTCCATTTTTTTAAGACTTTATAGTTGGTGTTTAGGTGTTAATCTTCCAGTCTTCCAATAATACATAATTATGAGGTGATGTGTTAAAATTTTCTGTCAACTTTAAACATTTTTCACCTCAAAAACATGGCAGGCGGCTGGATGACTGACTGCTGGATGAAAACCCTGGTCCTTGATGAGAATGTTGAGTTAGAAAGATGTGAGAAAGTTTACATAAGAGTGTTCAAAGTAGGGTGCGGGGGCCATTTCTGGCCAAGGACAGATATTTTTGTGGCCCCCCAACCACAATTCAAGAATAAATTAGGGCAAACCTACAACTTTTAAATCAAAATGTTACAAAAATGTTAGATGCAAAACAAAGTGATTATCTTTTGAAGCTTTCCAGTTCCCTTCTGTTGTCATGGTAACTAAGACCACGTTTACTCGTTGTGGAAGTGGAATAATACTCTAAAGTCTATCTTGGTACACTTAAATCTTTTAATGGCTGTACTCTAAATGTTTCCAAATGACGCCTGACCTAAATCCTGTTTATATTGCTGAGAAATTACTAAATATTTTTTCAGTTTTCTTCAACTGAGTCCAAAACAATAAGCAAACTGGATGCCTTTGACAAGGGAAATGTTTAAAAACCATTTTAAGTTTTGGATCTACAATCCCATTTCTACAAAAAATAATCAGATTATTTGGTTAATTAAGATAGGTCATGCTTATTTTATGTTTACAAAAAATGAAAACAGTTTTGGTAATTTACATTTTTTTCTGAGCTGACAATTTTGGCCCACAGCACAAAAAGTTTGGTTGGTTTTAATTGGGGAGGACTTGTTTGAAGAAAGAATGTTATGAAATTTCTTTTCTTTTACCGTTTACAGAGTAAAGATGAAGCTTTTAGCCTTCCTGTGTCTGTCCGTGCTCTTAGCTCACATTCATCTCTCAGTGGCAGGCAAAATCAAACTGCCAAAGCCTTTTAAGACGACAAAGATAAAAACTAATCTGGATGCCAAAACTAAACATTCAATCCTGGATAAGGCCAAAAATCCCACTTCAAATAAAGGAAGTTACCCTAAGCAACCAGAAGGAGGCTATCCTCAGTACCCAGGAAGCCAACCTCAATATCCAGCGAGAGGCTATCCTCAGTACCCAAACCAACATGGAGGCTACTCCAACCCAGGCAGCTACCCTGGGTATCCAGCAAGAGGTTATCCTCAGTATCCAAACCAACATGGAGGTTCTCCTTACCATGGAAGCTACCCTCACTACCCACAGTATCCTGCCGGTCATTACCCAGCTCCAGGGTATGGAGGAGGTTATGGAAACTATCCAGGTAGCTACATCAACCACAACCCAAACAACAGGATCCTGAGCCCTCACTACGGTGGGAGTTTTGGATATGGTGGTTACGGAGGTGGGGGTGGTTCTCCATTCTCTCACTCGGTTCAGAAAATGGGATTTGCTCCGTCTGATCAATCCAAAGGGTTCGGACGCAGTGCGGCAATGGCGGCGGCTGGAGGGGCAATGACAGGAATGGCCCTGGGGTACGGATTAGGGAAGTTCCCCCATCCCAATTTCCACTTCCTCAACCCCCACCAGGAGTATTACTACAACTACTACATGTACAAGCGATACGGTAGGAAATCCTCTGACAGGGACGACTACAGCAGGGACTACAAGTTCAATCAACCACCTGAGGAATTTGACAAGTTCATGGCCTCCTGCATGAAGAGGACGGACCTTCTGCCAGGAGAGAACCAGAGGTCAGAAACCAAACCACTGACCACCACCACCACAACAACAACCACAACAACAACAACAACAACTTCTGCAACTAACACAGCTACTACCACAAGAAGCAACATCACTGCAGCAGGGAACGTCTCCTTCACCGCCAATTCAACCAACAACCCTCTCAATAAGTCTGATGTTACAAATCTGAACGTTTCACAGACTCTCCAGAACAATGAGACGAATGATGACACAGTCAGTATTGTGGAAATTGGCTACCCAGCGTTGATCAACCAGATGAAGATGAAAAGATGTACGGAGCTCTACGTCGTTTACTCTGAAAAACACTTGAAGAAAAATAAACAGTCTTCACCTCACAGTGGGAAAGAAAGCCTGCAGATGGGGTGGCAAGGGCTACTTTTTGTATTCATGAGCACAACTATGATGTTAATGGTGCACAATTAAGACCTCCACTGGGTAGAAAATGAAGTAGAAAAATAAAGATAAGGCAAGTTTGCAAACAAACTAATATTTTTAAAACTAATGGTCTTTATATTGCATTCTAGCATGACTTCTACCTTCTGGCTTCATGGTTCATTGTTTTTGCTCATGACAATGAACTTTAATTATGGCTAATTATCGCTACTGCTCCTCTGCAACACAAAGCAGATCATGAATGACTAATTTTAGTGAGGACTAATGGAAGCTGAAGGCTATTTTCCTTCCTGTTGCCGCCAACTGCAGTCCAAGGCTAACACTCTACAACAGAGTCAACGCTAAAAACATGTTAGCTAAATATTTGTTTTGGCTGTTTTTTTATTTCTTCCCCATCTACAACAGAGACACGGCTAAGAACGTGTTAGCTAGATGTTTGCATTTCTTCCCCCTCTTCAATAATGCCACCGCTAACATGTTGGTTAAAGATTTGTTTTAGCTGTTTTTATTTCTGTTCTCCTCAACTACAGAGCCGTTGCTATCATGTTAGCTAAAGATTTCTTTTAGCTGGGTTTTTATTTCCTCCCCATCTCCCAACAGAGCTAACAACATTATTGTTAGCATCTCCCCCAATAAACAAATTACAGCATTATTCAAGTGCGTTGTGTAAATGTTCTAAGTTAGTAACTCCTCCAGTCGTCACAAGGAGGGCTGCAGTCTGGGAAAACTTCACTTCCCACTCTTATGACGCTGAACATCCACTCAGAAGTGACAAACAAGAAATTTATCAGTTGTTGCTCTCTTGTTTGTCCAAACAGAAATCTTCCTGACTCCAAAAATGGCAGCAACTGGCTCACTCTGAGCACAGAAGCATTTTTGCTCTGTCAGAGCGAACCGGTCAGAACACCTGGTTCATGAGCCAAACAACTTAAAAAATAACATTTCTTCTCAAACAATATGATCACTGAGCGCGTTATCGGGATTAGTTTGCACTGTGCTGCTGTCCGCACTCTGCTATGGTGACAAGTTGTGCAAACAGACTGAACTGCGGTTACAGAAATAAAATCATATCAGCAGAAATGTTAAGGCAAGATCACAGCAGGAAACAGTAAATATTAGGATTTATGTTGAATAGCCTTAGAATAGTGTTGAAGAAATTATATATATTATCAAACATTTGCTATATTATACTTCATATTACTTTTATTGTTTCCTTTACCATAAACATTAATGATGTTGTTGTGTTTGAATTGCTTTAATTCTGTTTCTGAGTATATTTCAAGGAGGCCACTGCAGGGGCGATTCTAGGATCTGACCTTTAACCCCTAGCAGGTCTAAGACCCATGAGAAGATACGGTTTTCTAATATTAACTGCTTATCTACAGAGATTCACAAACAAAATTAAGAGACATGTTGTCTATATACTGTATATATAGTAGCTGGGGCATCTTGTCCCGAAAGTATGGTGCTGCGCATTCTTCCTCTTGCCCATATTTGGAAGACGCTGTGACAGAGCGCAGCTGGTTCGTTAGCGAGACAGGTAATCAGCAGTTACATTTATTTATTATTATTCCTCCCCCAAACAGTGTAACTTTATTTAATTGGGTTTTAAATGTCTCTCAGCAATGAGGTTTCCAGGACCAGCATAGACTCTTACTTTTAATGTGCTCATTTTTGTATAATAAAATAAA
The DNA here is from genome assembly GCF_001444195.1 of Xiphophorus couchianus. Lineage (NCBI taxonomy): Eukaryota > Metazoa > Chordata > Actinopteri > Cyprinodontiformes > Poeciliidae > Xiphophorus > Xiphophorus couchianus. The sequence continues at coordinate 9,879,763 of NC_040239.1, forward strand.
CTGACTATCTTTGTCCAAAGGAACTTGTGAATTCAATAAACTGTATTTAATTTGCAACAGTGCCTCTGATAATTTTTACAAACTTATCTGTGTGATCTGGTAAAAAGAGGATTTAAGGTTCTCCACACAACAGAAACTGTACCCAAGAGAGAGACGATATAGGCACCCTTCTGTCAAATTTTAATCGGAGTTTGATGGATGATTGATTGATGACTAATAGATTTTGATTTCCGGTCACAGGATGCCCATCCCCCACCTTTCCCACCCCTCCCCCACCTTTCCCACCCCTCCCCCCACACAGATCCGTTTTTCCCACGCCTTCAGACCTGTATGAGTTGTAAGAATAATACAAGTAAAGTATGGAAATTATGAGTTTTAAGAATAATACAATTAAAGTATGAAAAACAATAAGTGTTAGATAATTGAGAATAATATACAATATAGTATATTTAAATAGGATGTTGTAGTTACCTCTGGTTTTAAACGGAATATCCTCCTGAGACACTGCGGAAACGGGGAAGGGCTCTGCGAGGCAGGTTAAAAAAAAATCCTAGTTGGGTGATTCTCATGACCTTTGGGGTCAAAACACATGTTGTGCAAGGAAACTCTATGTCACCGACATCCTCTGGCAAAGAATCGATAACAATGATGGTCAGTCTCTGGTTTTAAAACGGAATATCTTCCTGATCGGGTCTGCTATCAGCTCTTGGAATCTGCATATGTCCCCACTCAGACCCCCCTGCCATGGGTGCTTGTCTGTGTGTGTGTGTGTGTGTGTGTGTGTGCACCCGTAAGACTGAACACATACCTCTACAGAAAGCCTAGAGTTTTAACTGTTTTGCTGCTTTATTTTGTGGTAGCACGAATAGTCAGTGCTGACTATGAGTTTGTGATTTCCTTCATCACTTCAATTTTAAACTCTAATAGATTTTTTTTCTGTAACACTTGCTAGTGTGAAACATGTCAGTAAATGTTCCTCGTCTGTACACGTACTTCTTAAGAACATGTGACAGACAGTAAACAGGCCTACGTGAGGCTGCTCAAATTTAACTTTTATCTTTCCGCAGTTAAAGAATTTGTCCAGACTTTTCCAGAATTTGGCCCGGCATCACTGTGAATAATTTTGTTCAGTTTTTTTTTCTTGCTGTTGAATCAACGCTGATCTTCCCACTGTTTCATGTTTTCTCCAAAATAGTAAATCTTGGTTTAAATACATTCGAAACTCAGATTGTTTTTCTGTAACACTTGCTAGAGTAATACATTTCAGGAAATGTTCCTCATTTGTACACGTACTTCTGAACAATATCTCACAGGGACTAAACAGGCCTCGGTGAGGTTGCTCATATGTATCTTTCAGCTTTCCCTCCACCCATTATCTTACACACTTTAGTGTGTTCACTAACAAAATATAATACACCTCTAATTCTTTAAATTTTTCATTATTAAAACTTTTAAATGATCAATGTGAACCATCAGTCTGTATTAAAATAATTAATATAATTCATATTATTTATTTAGATTTGATGTTTTAATGTGTGCCCTTGGATTTATATTGATTTATTCAATGTGTAAATATTTATCAAACTGAATAACCATTCCATTTTTTATATAGTATTTTTTTTCTTTTGGTGTTTGTTGCACAAATTTAAATATATGCCGGCTATCAACCAACAATTAAATCAGTGAATTTGTGTTTTTTTCTTAAATACTCCCTCTCACCGAGACTTACTTACATCTTCTGACAACTAGCTTATAATAACTTTGACTAAGTTTGCTATTGGTACACTTTACCTAAAAATAAAAATTAAACATACTCACTACACAACCATGCTCCAAGAGTTGCTCACAACATGGTGAATTGTTTTGTTACCTTTAAAATGATCTGCAGCTTTTGTTCCTTGGTCCTAATGATGCTGTTCACTAATGTTCACTAACAGACAGTACAACACCTCATGTAATTGATAAGCTTATAAATGATCAATGCGAAACATCAGTATGCGGTAAAGAAGATCATATCAGTCAGATTAAGTAAAATATCATTAAACTCAAAGCAATCAAAATTATATTTCTCTGAAAGGTCATTTTCCTTTTCAGGGAGCCTAGACTGAAAGGAATCATTGGAATATACTATGAAATATTTAATTTACAGAATCCCGATAATAAAACTTCAATTGTGAATTGAATGATTACATTGCATCTAGATACAAAAGAATCAACCGTTAATTAGTAATCATACTGACTAACAAGATCTGATCAAACAAGAAACTTGACTACCTCCAGGGATTTCTCACATTGGAGAATAATCTCACTTAAGACTTATAAGATAGTTTCATGATTTTGGTTATGCCTGTAGAATTTAAACTGAGGTAACACTGAATAACGAATCGTTGGGTAAATAGTTTGAAAAAGAGTAGATATTAGAGACACGCTAACCTAAATGGCTGCAAATGCATCCATTGTTGAAAATGAATCAAACTCATGTGTAATGTTTTGTCTTAGTGTAATGTTTCACCTCTCTGCAAAACTTTGAGTCACTAAGCTTTATTCTTTTTAAACCCTTGCTATTTGGTCAGTTTGGTTTCAAAAGGGGAACAATGCCTTTTTAATATAACAGAAACATAAAATTTACTCTTTTTACATCATTAAGATGACTAGAACAAGACTCACTGTGAACACTGAGGGCGATGAGTTCAGCCAAAAGTAAAACATTCAGGATTCCCAAACATACAGCCGCATGGAGGCAGAGCCTCTCTTTGGAGCTGCTCCAACCTTAACAAAAACCTCAACCTTAGCAAAATTGAATTCAATACACATTAAATTTCTCTGTAACTTTGCTCTTACCTGTGTGATTAGATGCAGTTTGTCCAACAGGTTCCATATTGACGTAAATTTCCTCCATCGCTTCAGACTCTGTTGGCTTTAAACATTGACTATAAAATCCACAGCAGTAGTGGAACTAAGTGAAAAACTGTGGGAAAGAGATGAGATGTCTGGTGTTCAACAAAACACAAGGTAAATGTATTTTACAGATAATGGCCAAATAAAGAAATTCATGAACGCAGATTGAATATTAGTTTCTTAAATATCTTACACAACATAAAATTCTTGAAGGTTTCAATAGTTTCATAAGTTCATATTTGCTGATTCGGTTCTGTATCAATGAATATTTATTTATCCTTTTTCTTTATTTTCCTTCAGCTTGGTTAATCCTACTCATAATAAACACATTACACTTTTCCATGGGTGAAAAAATAATTGACTCTTTCCATCTTTAAGATGACACAAAATTAAAAATAGTTTTAAATCACGGATAGAAGGATGAAAAAATACATCTGATGTTGTGATGGTCTTGCTTCATCTTGCTCCTACGGATGGCTGTGTCCAAAAATATTTCCTAAAGGCTAATAAATTATTGGAGCAGATGACTGGTTCCCTCCTTGGTCATATTGGCCCAACAGTTTTACAGGTCTCATTCTGTCCTGATAACTAGTCACAGCCTTGCTCTCGGTAAAAACAACTATCATCTTTGTATTTTGCTTTCTAAATCCTCTTTTAACCCTGTTTCTTGTCCAGTAGCAGAAACACTTACATTAAGAAACCACAGGTGTTGAACTGAAATCCTCCTTTAGTCCAGAAAATGTAAAATAACTGAATTGCATTATTACAAAACTTCTATATCCGTTGGATCGAATAATTATGGAGTTGTACGTATTTATTCATATTTTAAAGATATGTACTTTTAGGACTGCCATCTAATAAAAACAAGCTGCATGAGCCGGCTAGTACTGTCTAAACCTAAGTCACCATATCTTCTAAAACAGCCATCAGGCAGATCAACAGTTTGACAAACAGTTTGCTTTGTGAAGCACCGCTGGTAGCACGAATAGTCAGTGCTGACTATGAGTTTGTGATTTCCTTCATCACTTCAATTTTAAACTCTAATAGATTTTTTTTCTGTAACACTTGCTAGTGTGAAACATGTCAGTAAATGTTCCTCGTCTGTACACGTACTTCTTAAGAACATGTGACAGACAGTAAACAGGCCTACGTGAGGCTGCTCAAATTTAACTTTTATCTTTCCGCAGTTAAAGAATTTGTCCAGACTTTTCCAGAATTTGGCCCGGTATCATTGTGAATGATTTTGTTCAGTTTTTTTTTCTTGCTGTTGAATCAACGCTGATCTTCCCACTGTTTCATGTTTTCTCCAAAATAGTAAATCTTGGTTTAAATACATTCGAAACTCAGATTGTTTTTCTGTAACACTTGCTAGAGTAATACATTTCAGGAAATGTTCCTCATTTGTACACGTACTTCTGAACAATATCTCACAGGGACTAAACAGGCCTCGGTGAGGTTGCTCATATGTATCTTTCAGCTTTCCCTCCACCCATTATCTTACACACTTTAGTGTGTTCACTAACAAAATATAATACACCTCTAATTCTTTAAATTTTTCATTATTAAAACTTTTAAATGATCAATGTGAACCATCAGTCTGTATTAAAATAATTAATATAATTCATATTATTTATTTAGATTTGATGTTTTAATGTGTGCCCTTGGATTTATATTGATTTATTCAATGTGTAAATATTTATCAAACTGAATAACCATTCCGTTTTTTATATAGTATTTTTTTTTCTTTTGGTGTTTGTTGCACAAATTTAAATATATGCCGGCTATCAGCCAACAATTAAATCAGTGAATTTGTGTTTTTTTCTTAAATACTCCCTCTCTCCGAGACTTACTTACATCTTCTGACAACTAGCTTATAATAACATTGACTAAGTTTGCTATTGGTACACTTTACCTAAAAATAAAAATTAAACATACTCACTACACAACCATGCTCCAAGAGTTGCTCACAACATGGTGAATTGTTTTGTTACCTTTAAAATGATCTGCAGCTTTTGTTCCTTGGTCCTAATGATGCTGTTCACTAATGTTCACTAACAGACAGTACAACACCTCATGTAATTGATAAGCTTATAAATGATCAATGCGAAACATCAGTATGCGGTAAAGAAGATCATATCAGTCAGATTAAGTAAAATATCATTAAACTCAAAGCAATCAAAATTATATTTCTCTGAAAGGTCATTTTCCTTTTCAGGGAGCCTAGACTGAAAGGAATCATTGGAATATACTATGAAATATTTAATTTACAGAATCCCGATAATAAAACTTCAATTGTGAATTGAATGATTACATTGCATCTAGATACAAAAGAATCAACCGTTAATTAGTAATCATACTGACTAACAAGATCTGATCAAACAAGAAACTTGACTACCTCAAGGGATTTCTCACATTGGAGAATAAACCGTCTGACTTTCTTTAGCCATTAAATTTAACCTTACCAAAGTTTTGCCTTGGAGCAAACAGGTACTGAGTTTGAAGCGGATCAGACGCCTTCAGCCATCTGCTAAAGCTAGACTCCGGCCTTCCTCACTGTAAAATAAAACATTAGACTTAAAAAAAGTTCAAGCAAACATCACTGAATTATCATCGACTTGTTATTTGTACTAATCTTAAACAAGTGGCAGGAACGTTTGGATATAAAAAAAAAAGCTTTATAAGTTAATCTATTTAAGTTGAGTCCATGCAACAACTAAAATAAAATAAAAAGTGAACTATAGGAAAGTAGTGAGGATTTTGGGTGGTAAAAGTTGAACATTTTAACATGCCCAGACACTTTCTGCTCAAGCAAACCAAAAGGTTTTGAACAGAACAACCATGTCAAATAATGAGACCATGAATCTTTAATCTATGTAGCAAATATATTGCTGCTGCTGCTGTAAGCAGAAAATAAAATAAGTTTTACGGAGAATAATATTTTGGATGAGTTTAAGAATATTGTTTGCCAAAATCACACGGTGTAACTACACTTGTCTTTTATATGTAGCAGTAATTGAATCTTTTTGAGGCAATTGGTTTGCATAAATTAAAGTAAATACAACCTATTTTCCTGCTCCACATACTTAGCTAGCAATTTGCCAGTTAGCTTCCCAGTCTGAACTTCTGGGCAATGTCTTGATTCAGTCAAATCTTCTATCCTGTATCTCCTGAACTCTGATATTTTGCTTGCTGGTCTTCATCGTGCTCTGAATGCAGTATCTGGTTTCTCTTACTTTAACCCGCCCAACTTACACCTGATTGGCATGTTAGCCTTTTGATTCCCTCCCAGTGAGGCGGTGCTTCACAAAGCAAACTGTTTGTCAAACTGTTGATCTGCCTGATGGCTGTTTTAGAAGATATGGTGACTGAGGTTTAGACAGTACTAGCCGGCTCATGCAGCTTGTTTTTATTAGATGTCTGTCCTAAAAGTACATATCTTTAAAATATGAATAAATACGTACAATTCCATAATTATTCGATCCAACGGATATAGAAGTTTTGTAATAATGCAATTCAGTTATTTTACATTTTCTGGACTAAAGGAGGATTTCAGTTCAACACCTGTGGTTTCTTAATGTAAGTGTTTCTGCTACTGGACAAGAAACAGGGTTAAAAGAGGATTTAGAAAGCAAAATACAAAGATGATAGTTGTTTTTACCGAGAGCAAGGCTGTGACTAGTTATCAGGACAGAATGAGACCTGTAAAACTGTTGGGCCAATATGACCAAGGAGGGAACCAGTCATCTGCTCCAATAATTTATTAGCCTTTAGGAAATATTTTTGGACACAGCCATCCGTAGGAGCAAGATGAAGCAAGAACATCACAACATCGGATGTATTTTTTCATCCTTCTATCCGTGATTTAAAACTATTTTTAATTTTGTGTCATCTTAAAGATGGAAAGAGTCAATTATTTTTTCACCCATGGAAAAGTGTAATGTGTTTATTATGAGTAGGATTAACCAAGCTGAAGGAAAATAAAGAAAAAGGATAAATAAATATTCATTGATACAGAACCGAATCAGCAAATATGAACTTATGAAACTATTGAAACCTTCAAGAATTTTATGTTGTGTAAGATATTTAAGAAACTAATATTGAATCTGCGTTCATGAATTTCTTTATTTGGCCATTATCTGTAAAATACATTTACCTTGTGTTTTGTTGAACACCAGACATCTCATCTCTTTCCCACAGTTTTTCACTTAGTTCCACTACTGCTGTGGATTTTATAGTCAATGTTTAAAGCCAACAGAGTCTGAAGCGATGGAGGAAATTTACGTCAATATGGAACCTGTTGGACAAACTGCATCTAATCACACAGGTAAGAGCAAAGTTACAGAGAAATTTAATGTGTATTGAATTCAATTTTGCTAAGGTTGAGGTTTTTGTTAAGGTTGGAGCAGCTCCAAAGAGAGGCTCTGCCTCCATGCGGCTGTATGTTTGGGAATCCTGAATGTTTTACTTTTGGCTGAACTCATCGCCCTCAGTGTTCACAGTGAGTCTTGTTCTAGTCATCTTAATGATGTAAAAAGAGTAAATTTTATGTTTCTGTTATATTAAAAAGGCATTGTTCCCCTTTTGAAACCAAACTGATCAAATAGCAAGGGTTTAAAAAGAATAAAGCTTAGTGACTCAAAGTTTTGCAGAGAGGTGAAACATTACACTAAGACAAAACATTACACATGAGTTTGATTCATTTTCAACAATGGATGCATTTGCAGCCATTTAGGTTAGCGTGTCTTTAATATCTACTCTTTTTCAAACTATTTACCCAACGATTCATTGTTCAGTGTTACCTCAGTTTAAATTCTACAGGCATAACCAAAATCATGAAACTATCTTATAAGTCTTAAGTGAAAACATGGTCTTGCCACTTCTTTTTGCAAACATGTTTGTTAATTTTATTTTTTTTTCAGCTCATCACATGACAGCAGATTTTTCTGACATCAGCAACATTCTGACCGAGCAGAACAGCAGCAGCAAGTTTCCCTCCATGAACGCTAACTTCACTGAAACGGCTCCACGAGCTGAAGACACTTTAAGGTTGGTCAAAAACTTTTAAAAATTTGGATCTCGTTAAAAATTGAATTCTACTCTGAATTGTAGAGTATAACTAATAACTTTCCTTTTTGGTCTAATTGAATATAATGTAAATGAACAACTTTTATTTTAATTTATTAAGTGCTCTATCATTTGCGTGTGTTAAAAAACAACAACGTAAAACAAACTAAACTTTGATTTTTTTCTCCTTAAAGGGAAATTGTGTCCTACAGAACGAACAAACATCAGTTGTTCCTGTTCATCCAGGGGCTGCTGAAGAAGAGAAGAGCAGATCCACTAGTGATGGATGATTAGGATCTGTGTTCACTGTGATATTATTCACCAACAATAATGTAGCTTACGGTGTTACATAAAATCCTAAAGATAAAATGTTCACTTCCAACTGTTGTGACCTGCATTTAATAACACAACAATTTTACCGGTTGTACTCTGTGTTTTTCTTTCTTGTTAAAACTCTGACGTGATAAACAAATGTTAGAGGATGGTTTTGTGCGGAGGATCGGTTTAGCATGATGCGCTCTGAATGTGTCTAAATGTGACTTTTACTACGAAACTTTATGGAGTTCCAGTTGTGTCCGGTAATAGAGGATTAAATTCTATCTTGGTAGAATTATATTTCTACATTTCCAATTATTTACTATCATTTGTAATAAAGTGATGCCAACACCACGGATTCAACAGTGAGGAGTTTGTTCTAGTCATCTTAAAGATGGAAAGAGTCAATGTTGTGCTGATTCTGAGTAACTGAATGATTAACTGAATGACTTTTTATTCATTTCAGAGTTCAATCAGTGAGGTTATTCATTTTTGTGGTGGTCCTAGTCTAAGAAAGAAAGAAAGAAAGAAAGAAAGCAGCAAATGTACATGTTGGTTCCACCGGCTTCCCCCTGAAAATACGGATAAATTCAGTCATTGTAGGGTTAAAGTAATTTGAAGAAGGAGAAGCGTATAAACAAGTCAAGTCAATGACATGATGCATTCTGCATTTTTAACTCGGTTAACTTAACTTTTTTTTTTTTTTTTTACTGACTTTAATACATTTAAATTGCTACGTTGTTTGATAAGTAGAATGGAAATTACTTTTTTGTAAACGGTCTTGTAAATTAGCGTTTTATAAATCAACTGAATTGAATTAAGAAATTTGACCTTCGGATTGGACTGAAGAGAAATGATGAGCAATGTTTTATGGGTTTGGGTTTTGTAAAGCAAAGATTGGTATTTTTAATTTTTAATTTTTTTTTTGTAACATCAAAAGTTCATTTTTGAGGCAAAAGTAAGAAATTTCTAAAAATTTCAAATTGCATTTTCCTACATACCGTTGCCTGGTGTTTTAGCAGGTACAGGTTGTCAAAAACCATGATCTTAAATTTTATTTACAAAGCAATTTTCAAAGAAAGTCATAATATCCTGTACAACATAATTCACAGGTTACAAATACTAAAAAGTCTAAAACAAGCATCAAAATCATTATAAACTCATGACAAAAAAAAAAACTTATGACAACAATCTTGGTCCTGAATTTGGGTCAGGAAAATAAAGCTAGAGAAGCAAACTCTTTCACAATTTAGATTTACAGATTCACAGGAAAAGCTACGTTTTCAACAACTATATAGATTTAGAAAAACAAAAAAACAAATTTTAGGCATAACTATTGTATTTTACCTGCCTCAGGTGATTTGTTGGATCATTTTGTGTAGCATGATTTAGTAGTAGCATCATGTAGTGTGATAGTGACAGAGTGCAACATCAGTGTTTGGAATAAGTTTTGTATCTTTAATGGCAAGAAACATCATTTTTACATCAGCGGGATGTTAAAAGTCTTGTATCTAAACATCTTATGGGGAGGTTTTTATTGTTTCCTTATTTATTATTTCCTTAAAACCGTTTAAGGAGTGTTGATTTCATCCAAAATTTTAAGGGATTATAAAGGATTTAAAGCTAAAAAACCCCCAATGAAAATGTACTACACGGCATGCATTTGAAGCTTTGACCCAACACAGGGCAGGCTGTACACTGTGATGGAGATATTTGTCTCTTTAAAGATCTGTTCCAGGATCTTTGACACCTTTGACCACAGCAGCTGGTCCAGGCCACAGCCAATTCTGAGGGAGGAGATACGAGACAAGCAAATTGATTAATTATTCCCAATAAAGAAGAAGATTTAAGGGTAATTATTATAGTCATTTATTCACAGTAGTTCCTACAAACCGGGGTATTGATATTCTATTGACACCATTTTGTAAGCAGTGAGATTTCATGTCTTCCAGACTCTGTCTTAGGTTGACATACGTGGGTTTCTGGCTGGCTTTTTTCTTTGTGATCTGAGACACATAATAGGAAAGATACAGTTACCAGATTGAATAATGAAACAACTTTTGGTCCTATGCAGTATAATTGTGGTATGTTTACCAGATAGTAGATGAAACGTTGATCATGTGTCAGAACAGCACACTGCCCCGGCAGCTTCTCTATTAGGACATACAAAAAAAATACAAAACAGGATATCATTTAGCACTTGCTGTTGAACTCATACATTTGAATGAACTGTAAAAAACATAAAACATTTTTTCCAAAACAAAGACTTTAGTAACAAGTATGACTCACTCTGCTCCTTTAACTCTGAGACTCGACCAAACTTCTTCTTGAACATCACCGCTATGCCTGCTCCCATGCGACAGTCTTCACTGATGCAGTGGGCCAAGGATTCAACGCGTGGACAGGAGAACAAATCTCCGGTGACATACTTCAATGTCCAGTTGGTTGATTGATAGAGTTCCTCAGTTTTGCCCATGTTCATACTTTCTTAAACGCAACTTGGAGAAAACTATAACCACAAAGTACCAAATTGGTAACGGCGCTTACTACAGCCTTGCTTATCCCCTCTACATGTGGCCCCACACTAGGCTGTGTCTCATTGTTCCTGACCCAAATTCAGGACCAAGATTGTTGTCATAAGTTTTTTTTTTGTCATGAGTTTATAATGATTTTGATGCTTGTTTTAGACCTTTTAGTATTTGTAACCTGTGAATTATGTTGTACAGGATATTATGACTTTCTTTGAAAATTGCTTTGTAAATAAAATTTAAGATCATGGTTTTTGACAACCTGTACCTGCTAAAACACCAGGCAACGGTATGTAGGAAAATGCAATTTGAAATTTTTAGAAATTTCTTACTTTTGCCTCAAAAATGAACTTTTGATGTTACAAAAAAAAAATTAAAAATTAAAAATACCAATCTTTGCTTTACAAAACCCAAACCCATAAAACATTGCTCATCATTTCTCTTCAGTCCAATCCGAAGGTCAAATTTCTTAATTCAATTCAGTTGATTTATAAAACGCTAATTTACAAGACCGTTTACAAAAAAGTAATTTCCATTCTACTTATCAAACAACGTAGCAATTTAAATGTATTAAAGTCAGTAAAAAAAAAAAAAAAGTTAAGTTAACCGAGTTAAAAATGCAGAATGCATCATGTCATTGACTTGACTTGTTTATACGCTTCTCCTTCTTCAAATTACTTTAACCCTACAATGACTGAATTTATCCGTATTTTCAGGGGGAAGCCGGTGGAACCAACATGTACATTTGCTGCTTTCTTTCTTTCTTTCTTTCTTTCTTAGACTAGGACCACCACAAAAATGAATAACCTCGCTGATTGAACTCTGAAATGAATAAAAAGTCATTCAGTTAATCATTCAGTTACTCAGAATCAGCACAACATTGACTCTTTCCATCTTTAAGATGACTAGAACAAACTCCTCACTGTTGAATCCGTGGTGTTGGCATCACTTTATTACAAATGATAGTAAATAATTGGAAATGTAGAAATATAATTCTACCAAGATAGAATTTAATCCTCTATTACCGGACACAACTGGAACTCCATAAAGTTTCGTAGTAAAAGTCACATTTAGACACATTCAGAGCGCATCATGCTAAACCGATCCTCCGCACAAAACCATCCTCTAACATTTGTTTATCACGTCAGAGTTTTAACAAGAAAGAAAAACACAGAGTACAACCGGTAAAATTGTTGTGTTATTAAATGCAGGTCACAACAGTTGGAAGTGAACATTTTATCTTTAGGATTTTATGTAACACCGTAAGCTACATTATTGTTGGTGAATAATATCACAGTGAACACAGATCCTAATCATCCATCACTAGTGGATCTGCTCTTCTCTTCTTCAGCAGCCCCTGGATGAACAGGAACAACTGATGTTTGTTCGTTCTGTAGGACACAATTTCCCTTTAAGGAGAAAAAAATCAAAGTTTAGTTTGTTTTACGTTGTTGTTTTTTAACACACGCAAATGATAGAGCACTTAATAAATTAAAATAAAAGTTGTTCATTTACATTATATTCAATTAGACCAAAAAGGAAAGTTATTAGTTATACTCTACAATTCAGAGTAGAATTCAATTTTTAACGAGATCCAAATTTTTAAAAGTTTTTGACCAACCTTAAAGTGTCTTCAGCTCGTGGAGCCGTTTCAGTGAAGTTAGCGTTCATGGAGGGAAACTTGCTGCTGCTGTTCTGCTCGGTCAGAATGTTGCTGATGTCAGAAAAATCTGCTGTCATGTGATGAGCTGAAAAAAAAATAAAATTAACAAACATGTTTGCAAAAAGAAGTGGCAAGACCATGTTTTCACTTAAGACTTATAAGATAGTTTCATGATTTTGGTTATGCCTGTAGAATTTAAACTGAGGTAACACTGAACAATGAATCGTTGGGTAAATAGTTTGAAAAAGAGTAGATATTAAAGACACGCTAACCTAAATGGCTGCAAATGCATCCATTGTTGAAAATGAATCAAACTCATGTGTAATGTTTTGTCTTAGTGTAATGTTTCACCTCTCTGCAAAACTTTGAGTCACTAAGCTTTATTCTTTTTAAACCCTTGCTATTTGATCAGTTTGGTTTCAAAAGGGGAACAATGCCTTTTTAATATAACAGAAACATAAAATTTACTCTTTTTACATCATTAAGATGACTAGAACAAGACTCACTGTGAACACTGAGGGCGATGAGTTCAGCCAAAAGTAAAACATTCAGGATTCCCAAACATACAGCCGCATGGAGGCAGAGCCTCTCTTTGGAGCTGCTCCAACCTTAACAAAAACCTCAACCTTAGCAAAATTGAATTCAATACACATTAAATTTCTCTGTAACTTTGCTCTTACCTGTGTGATTAGATGCAGTTTGTCCAACAGGTTCCATATTGACGTAAATTTCCTCCATCGCTTCAGACTCTGTTGGCTTTAAACATTGACTATAAAATCCACAGCAGTAGTGGAACTAAGTGAAAAACTGTGGGAAAGAGATGAGATGTCTGGTGTTCAACAAAACACAAGGTAAATGTATTTTACAGATAATGGCCAAATAAAGAAATTCATGAACGCAGATTCAATATTAGTTTCTTAAATATCTTACACAACATAAAATTCTTGAAGGTTTCAATAGTTTCATAAGTTCATATTTGCTGATTCGGTTCTGTATCAATGAATATTTATTTATCCTTTTTCTTTATTTTCCTTCAGCTTGGTTAATCCTACTCATAATAAACACATTACACTTTTCCATGGGTGAAAAAATAATTGACTCTTTCCATCTTTAAGATGACACAAAATTAAAAATAGTTTTAAATCACGGATAGAAGGATGAAAAAATACATCCGATGTTGTGATGTTCTTGCTTCATCTTGCTCCTACGGATGGCTGTGTCCAAAAATATTTCCTAAAGGCTAATAAATTATTGGAGCAGATGACTGGTTCCCTCCTTGGTCATATTGGCCCAACAGTTTTACAGGTCTCATTCTGTCCTGATAACTAGTCACAGCCTTGCTCTCGGTAAAAACAACTATCATCTTTGTATTTTGCTTTCTAAATCCTCTTTTAACCCTGTTTCTTGTCCAGTAGCAGAAACACTTACATTAAGAAACCACAGGTGTTGAACTGAAATCCTCCTTTAGTCCAGAAAATGTAAAATAACTGAATTGCATTATTACAAAACTTCTATATCCGTTGGATCGAATAATTATGGAATTGTACGTATTTATTCATATTTTAAAGATATGTACTTTTAGGACAGACATCTAATAAAAACAAGCTGCATGAGCCGGCTAGTACTGTCTAAACCTCAGTCACCATATCTTCTAAAACAGCCATCAGGCAGATCAACAGTTTGACAAACAGTTTGCTTTGTGAAGCACCGCCTCACTGGGAGGGAATCAAAAGGCTAACATGCCAATCAGGTGTAAGTTGGGCGGGTTAAAGTAAGAGAAACCAGATACTGCATTCAGAGCACGATGAAGACCAGCAAGCAAAATATCAGAGTTCAGGAGATACAGGATAGAAGATTTGACTGAATCAAGACATTGCCCAGAAGTTCAGACTGGGAAGCTAACTGGCAAATTGCTAGCTAAGTATGTGGAGCAGGAAAATAGGTTGTATTTACTTTAATTTATGCAAACCAATTGCCTCAAAAAGATTCAATTACTGCTACATATAAAAGACAAGTGTAGTTACACCGTGTGATTTTGGCAAACAATATTCTTAAACTCATCCAAAATATTATTCTCCGTAAAACTTATTTTATTTTCTGCTTACAGCAGCAGCAGCAATATATTTGCTACATAGATTAAAGATTCATGGTCTCATTATTTGACATGGTTGTTCTGTTCAAAACCTTTTGGTTTGCTTGAGCAGAAAGTGTCTGGGCATGTTAAAATGTTCAACTTTTACCACCCAAAATCCTCACTACTTTCCTATAGTTCACTTTTTATTTTATTTTAGTTGTTGCATGGACTCAACTTAAATAGATTAACTTATAAAGCTTTTTTTTTTATATCCAAACGTTCCTGCCACTTGTTTAAGATTAGTACAAATAACAAGTCGATGATAATTCAGTGATGTTTGCTTGAACTTTTTTTAAGTCTAATGTTTTATTTTACAGTGAGGAAGGCCGGAGTCTAGCTTTAGCAGATGGCTGAAGGCGTCTGATCCGCTTCAAACTCAGTACCTGTTTGCTCCAAGGCAAAACTTTGGTAAGGTTAAATTTAATGGCTAAAGAAAGTCAGACGGTTTATTCTCCAATGTGAGAAATCCCTTGAGGTAGTCAAGTTTCTTGTTTGATCAGATCTTGTTAGTCAGTATGATTACTAATTAACGGTTGATTCTTTTGTATCTAGATGCAATGTAATCATTCAATTCACAATTGAAGTTTTATTATCGGGATTCTGTAAATTAAATATTTCATAGTATATTCCAATGATTCCTTTCAGTCTAGGCTCCCTGAAAAGGAAAATGACCTTTCAGAGAAATATAATTTTGATTGCTTTGAGTTTAATGATATTTTACTTAATCTGACTGATATGATCTTCTTTACCGCATACTGATGTTTCGCATTGATCATTTATAAGCTTATCAATTACATGAGGTGTTGTACTGTCTGTTAGTGAACATTAGTGAACAGCATCATTAGGACCAAGGAACAAAAGCTGCAGATCATTTTAAAGGTAACAAAACAATTCACCATGTTGTGAGCAACTCTTGGAGCATGGTTGTGTAGTGAGTATGTTTAATTTTTATTTTTAGGTAAAGTGTACCAATAGCAAATTTAGTCAATGTTATTATAAGCTAGTTGTCAGAAGATGTAAGTAAGTCTCGGAGAGAGGGAGTATTTAAGAAAAAAACACAAATTCACTGATTTAATTGTTGGCTGATAGCCGGCATATATTTAAATTTGTGCAACAAACACCAAAAGAAAAAAAATACTATATAAAAAATGGAATGGTTATTCAGTTTGATAAATATTTACACATTGAATAAATCAATATAAATCCAAGGGCACACATTAAAACATCAAATCTAAATAAATAATATGAATTATATTAATTATTTTAATACAGACTGATGGTTCACATTGATCATTTAAAAGTTTTAATAATGAAAAATTTAAAGAATTAGAGGTGTATTATATTTTGTTAGTGAACACACTAAAGTGTGTAAGATAATGGGTGGAGGGAAAGCTGAAAGATACATATGAGCAACCTCACCGAGGCCTGTTTAGTCCCTGTGAGATATTGTTCAGAAGTACGTGTACAAATGAGGAACATTTCCTGAAATGTATTACTCTAGCAAGTGTTACAGAAAAACAATCTGAGTTTCGAATGTATTTAAACCAAGATTTACTATTTTGGAGAAAACATGAAACAGTGGGAAGATCAGCGTTGATTCAACAGCAAGAAAAAAAACTGAACAAAATTATTCACAATGATACCGGGCCAAATTCTGGAAAAGTCTGGACAAATTCTTTAACTGCGGAAAGATAAAAGTTAAATTTGAGCAGCCTCACGTAGGCCTGTTTACTGTCTGTCACATGTTCTTAAGAAGTACGTGTACAGACGAGGAACATTTACTGACATGTTTCACACTAGCAAGTGTTACAGAAAAAAAATCTATTAGAGTTTAAAATTGAAGTGATGAAGGAAATCACAAACTCATAGTCAGCACTGACTATTCGTGCTACCACAAAATAAAGCAGCAAAACAGTTAAAACTCTAGGCTTTCTGTAGAGGTATGTGTTCAGTCTTACGGGTGCACACACACACACACACACACACACACAGACAAGCACCCATGGCAGGGGGTCTGGGTGGTGACATATGCAGATTCCAAGAGCTGATAGCAGACCCGATCAGGAAGATATTCCGTTTTAAAACCAGAGATTGATCGCCATTGTTATCGATTGTTTGTCAGAGGATGTCGGTGGCATAGAGTTTCCTTGCACAACATGTGTTTTGACCCCAAAGGTCATGAGAATCACCCAACTAGGATTTTTTTAACCTGCCTCCCAGAGTCCTTTCCCGTTTCACACAATATTCTCAGGAAGATATTCCGTTTTAAAACCGGAGATATAGACCGAGCATCATTGTTATTGATTCTTTGCCAGAGGATGTGTTTTGACCCCAAAGGTCATGAGAATCACCCAACTAGGATTTTTTTAACCTGCCTCGCAGAGCCCGTTTCCGCAGTGTCTCAGGAGGATATTCCGTTTAAAACCAGAGGTAACTACAACATCCTATTTAAATATACTATATTGTATATTATTCTCAATTATCTAACACTTATTGTTTTTCATACTTTAATTGTATTATTCTTAAAACTCATAATTTCCATATTTTACCTGTATTATTCTTACAACTCATACAGGTCTGAAGGCGTGGGAAAAACGGATCTGTGTGGGGGGATGGGTGGGAAAGGTGGGGGAGGGGTGGGAAAGGTGGGGGATGGGTGGGAAAGGTGGGGGAGGGGCATCCTGTGACCGGAAATCAAAATCTATTAGTCATCAATCAATCATCCATCAAACTCCGATTAAAATTTGACAGAAGGTGTCCCATATAGTCTCTCTCCCAAGGTCATATATGTATATATATATATATATATATATATATATATATATATATATATATATATATATATATATATATATATATATACACTTATATATATATATATAACAGCTGTTTAATCAGAAAGAGAAATGTGATTAAAATCCCATCATTATTCTAAATAAGAGGAAACAACCTTTAGAAATATGAAAAATTATTTTAAAAATATATAATTTATAAAAAGATTTTGTCGAATTTTAAAAAACCCGCTAAATTTAATTTGACAATGATGCAAAAAAAAAATGATTTATGAATAATAAATGATGAATATTATCTTACTATACATGAGGATGACTCACATCCACACACCAGTGGAGATAATCCTCTGACACACACACACACACACCCACAGCATCATGGCTCCGCCCACTTTCATTCATGCTCAGCCTGGTGGAGTTACAGGATCTCAGAGGATAAATGTTCTCCGATTACTAACGAAGAATTTATTAATTGATTTATTATTGAATCCTTTAAATTTGCAGAACCTTCTAGATGTTGAGGTGAAGATTTTTAAAATAATCCTTCATAATGAAACTGACCCACAGCATGATGGGGCAGAAGGCCCGGCATCGCCGTGGTAGAAGAAGAAGAAGAGGCGGTCCTAAAGTAGAAGAAGAAAAGATCTGTATTTAGTAAAAAATAAACAGTGACAAAACAATACAACATTTAATATTTAAAAATTACAAAATCAGATGAACCAAATTACGGATTTATGTGGAAATATTGGTGTATTTTTGAAGACCAAATTTAAAATACTAAAAACTCAGAGTTGGATAGTAAGTAGTCAAAATTACTCAATTACATTGACCTACAATTTTTTGGGAAAAATATAAATTTAGGAGTATTTTTCCTAATACCTGATACCTGACTACTATACAAATTATCTTAATAAATACTGGAAACATAGCAAGCATCTACAGAACATAAAAGTTTCCTAACAAAGAAAATTGATATTTTTCTTTTATGCATAAGTTCCCCTCTGATTATTTAACATTTAACAACCTGAATTAAAGTCTGACCGTATTCAGAGATTAAATCATAAACATAAATGGAGCAGCAAAACCCACTTACTTACATTTTTGTCAATCCAAAAAGAGAACCAATATATTAAATACTGACTTTATCTCATTTTATGTAGTTTCAAACAAACTGCCAGCATTTTATTGTCTTAAGTTCAAACTTGTTCATACATTTTTAGTGGAAAATTTTGCTTTGTGAATGTGGGTTTTTGTAGCATAAGAACTATTTCATATCAGATTCTGCACAGATGATGAGTGTACTGGTGAGACAGGATATAAAAGTAATCTTTCATCAAGAAATACTTTAATTTATTGGAATAATCCAGCAGAGGAAATTTTTTCAGTCACATTTCAGCTCTCCTGTGCCACCTGCTGGTTCAACCAGTCACTGCAGGTTAACGTTTCTTCAAACATCAGCACAGCAGGACTCCCTTTATACATCTTTTATTTTAATTTTATTGTCTTAAACTTTCAATATGTCTTCTTTGTTTTGAAGTGTTGGTATCTTGAGTCTTTTTTTTGTGCTCTACTCAGAGGAACTACCCATTGCATCCTGGGAAGTGTAGTAGGAATGCATAAATCAGAGTTGATCAAAACAGTTGAGTAAAATATATCTGCCACATAGAAATCTGTCCTGACATGACAGCACAGTGTAAACATGCCCAAAATATTAAATTTATTCTGGCTACAAATGTTTTTCTCAGATGTTTCATTCAAACATGACAGGAGGCTGATCAATAATTGAAAAGGCTGATTATAAGGAGAGGAGCTGCGTTACACCAAACATCACCTGAGCTAAAATATTCCCAACTAGACGTGCGGCTGCAGCTGCAGGGCGAAAACTTTCAAGTTTCCAGTTCTCTCAACTCACAGCCTGACAGACAAACACCCAGAGACAGCAGCAAACAATTTCAACTTAACTATATCACATAAATGCAGAGAAAACTGAAGCCTGGCCTCCAATTTACAAGCTTTTATGCCTTTTTTAAGTAAATTATTTCAGGCCTTTTCATTTTTTGTGGTAGTCTCTAAAGCAGTTCCTCTCCAGCTGGCACCAGAGTAAGTGTAAATCACTTTTTACCAAAAGGGATTTTTATTTCCATCCATCCATACTTTATCTAGCACACTTCAGGTTGAGAGGGTGCTGGTACCCATCTCCAGGGGTCAAAGGGCAAGAGGAAGGGTACACACTAGACAGGTCACCAAACTGTGTTGCAGTCTCTCAGAAAGTGGGAACTGACATAGATTAAACCTATTTAATTAAATACATTTCAAAATGTGTACTTTAGTACTTTTACTGGAATAAAACAGTCCAACCTGCACTTTTAATAAAATATTTTTTCATACTAGAGATTACAGGACGACCAGCCGCCCAGAACCGACTGAGTGGACCGGGCCGTGGACCGGAGAACCCGGCAGAGGAGTGGATGCGCTTTCCACTGCCAGTCAGGATTTAATTCTGAGGGGAAAAGTGAAAACAAAAAAAGAAAAGAACTAGATAGATAATTTATATTAGTTATTGAAATAAATTAAATATTAGCATGAATGCCATTAACTTTAATAAAAGATGCAATGATGAAAAGATTATTGAACAGACAACTTCAATGACTTCTGAATATTACTTTATTGTCAAATGAATATTTCCTGGTAATATTACAATTTCATTCTCGTAATATTGCGACTTTATTCTTGTATCATTTCGACTTCGTGATGGTGAAGTTCATGTTTATCTTATTTTATATCTGACCTCTCTCTCACACACATCAAATATTATAATACATGCTTAGGGTGTTTTTCTGGATAAATGCAGGTTTTAAATGTTGGTTCACAAGTTAACAGTTATTGTTACTGTTTCAAATAAATCTACATTCCAAAACATTCTGTGTCTGTTGTCTTTAACTCGGTTTAAAGTATGTTTCATTTGTAACGATGTGTAATCTGCATACTATTTTCCTCTCTGAAACATTCATTACTTTTGTAAACTTGAAATAAACAGAGTAACATAAACAAATTTGTTTACCTTAGATTTTTTTGACTGTTGGCAATGATGTACAGGAACTTCAACATACTTTTTTTTTTTAAATACTGTAGTCTTTTTTGTAATTTTTACCCTCATTATACTATTTTAAAGAATATTTTCAGATGTATTGTAATTGCAAGAAGGTCTTAATATCTCAATGCAGCGTTCATATTGTTTACTTTGTCAGTAATCATCCTGTAATGTTTCATTAACTCACTCGTCTGGATCTCATATCCTTCCTCTCTCGTTATGATTTTCGTATATGATTACAAAACCACATTTCTGCCAGAAGCAGGATACATGAAGTCTCAAATGTTTATGCACTGTAAGTATCTGTCTGAGCCCAGAAGAGTTAGAGTTGTGAGTCTCTAACCGGTTAATGTGCAGTTCAGTTTTACCTCAGGTAGAGAGCTTTTCCATTGTGTGCTCTGTCCCTCACTATGGTAGGACGTGACCCACGCAGCAGCTGTGGTCAACTCAGCAATCGAGGTTGTGGTGCTGACTTAAATAAATCCAGATATTTAACTTAGTCTTATAGAAATTCATTGCTGGCCCAAACATAAAGAGAAGGACTCAAATCAGTTGAGTATTTTGAGGTATATATAAATATGATTACATTCTGGCACTTTATTTTCTTAAATGTGCAACCTTTTGAATTTAAGTAATGCTGCGTTTGCCACATTTCAGAAAGGAAAATAAGGGATGCCCACCAATACAAAAGTATTTGGTAAAAAACAAAAATCTACTCAAGTATATAAGTAATTGATCATAACACATGATTTAATATTTTAAATTCATGTTATCAGACAGTCAAAAGTAAGTTCTGTGCAAATTCTGGAATTTTAAAGACTAATACCAAAATATTTATACAAATAAGAAGTCTATGTATGATTTTTCCACGGGGGCCAGGACCGTCAGTGTTTGTTTCATGGAGGCCAACTAAAAAAGAAATCGCTCTGCTCTGTTTTAAAAACAATTCAAAACCAAATTACCGCTGTAGTTACCATTTATGACCACCAGATGGCAGAAATCGCCCTGCTCTGCTTTAAGAGTTATACAGTATATATTTTTGCCATAAACTCTCTCTCTCTACTGCCCTCCTGCGGTCATAAACTGGAATTACATACAAAAACCCGTCAGTCTAGTTTAACTAAAGATGAATGATAAAACTGAGTAATTATTAGCGAACAGAAGGACTGAGGCTCTGTGGAGCTGCTTCTAATTCCCACTTACAAAGAAAACATTGATTTAAGGTCAAAAGAGGCAAAAGAAATGAAAATGAATCGGACACCCCTGTTTTAGAAGGTGAAGCTAAAGCTAAAGCGTCAGTCTGTGACGTTTTGACTAGACAGAATACTAAATCAGGATATCCGTGATGTCATTCCGACAAGTCGGAATGTTAATTTAAGATGTCATGTATATAAAATCCGTCTAATTAAAGGTTTTCAGTTTTGCTTAGTCATTATTTGCTTTTAAGATATCTATTATTTAATTTTCACAAGCCAAAAATAAATATCGCCTATCTAAAAATATATTTAAGATATCTTGAATTATGGTGTTGTTCAAGATATCTTTAATGAGAATAATGACTTACCAAAACAAAAAAATTATATATCTTGAATGTACTTTATGACTAGTCATAATTTAATTGTAGATATCTGATATATGTGTTTCATTGTAGATCTCTTGAATTGAAAACTCCATACAACTCAATGATAAATCTGACAAAATTTCTACTAGTCAGAGTGTCTGAAATAGATTGTGTGTATAGTCAAAATATAATTAGAGATATCTTAAATTAGTCATGTCTAATCATAAACCAATTTCACATATCTGAATGTAAGGGCGGTAAAACAGAATTTATGTTAAAGCGGCCTGCCATACTCCCCGTCATCATTTCATGGCTCTGGATGATGGAAAACAAACCAGGCTAAGCCCCGCCCACATCTTGTATCCAGGCGACCTACATCCTATGTGCGCGAGGCATTACGTCAGCGGCAAACGTCTCTCCAGGCCGACTCAACGTTCAGAGGAGGTGACCGGGCGGCGGGAGGCTTTCTGAGCGGAAAATAAGGCGAGAAGAGGGAAACCGAGGCGCCGACATTCAAGGTGAGGTTTCGGTTAAACTAGCTGCACACTTCTGGGTTACTTCCGGGAAACAAGCCCACTTTTTTACATACGCTGACATGGACTTTACTGATAAACTGCTGCTGACTTATTCGTTCGTGAATTAAATGTAGGGTCTGTATGCGCCATCTTAATGGAAAATAGACGAGTTATTATAAAATCAGTGGAAACGGTCATGTCAGAAGAAGCTTTATTTGATATCTGTGTAATTTAATAAGAAATTACCCTTTGGCTTGCAGTAGACGATGCAAAACGACCTTACTGGACCTGTAGCTGCGTCAGTGTACATGAATTTTCTTATTAAAAACCATTATGAAAAACAAAATAGCAGTTTTGTTTTACTTTTGCTTTTTAAGACGGAAAATTACACAGAAATTAAATATTGTTGCTCCGTTTTTCAGAGTGGAAATCTTAGCTTTGACTTATATTAAGCAATAAAGACTTTTAATCATTCACAAAAAGAAACACATTTTCTCCACACCTTATCTTTCTTCCTTTCTTTAGAAAGTACATGATACAGAATACATATTCACAAATCATAATATCACAAACAACAAGCTAAGTTCTGAATAAAATAGGCAGAAACACAAAAATACTTCTTTTAATTTTAAGTTTCACTCAAAGTAATATAAATATTTTGAAGTGGTTCAGTCAAACCCTAACGTAATTGTCAAAATTACAATGGAAACATGCAAAAAGCTGTTTAACAAATAGAGTTTGGTTGCTGTAATGACAGCTTTTTCAGTGGAAGGTTGTAGATAATTACCAACATGGCACTTTAAAATAAAATGTAAATAGAAATCTTTAAAAGCAAACAGTGAAAATGCTGAGTCAGGGGCAGATGTCTCAACTCTGTATCAGATTTCATGTAGCCTATTGCTTTATTGACTAACGAGGAAGTAAAATTAAGCTAACATTAAAGTAATTAAATACCAGGTAAATAACAGCAGAGTCATATCAATGTCATTATTGGCACAAATTATGATAAATTCAGATTTTATTGCAGGTGTATTATCTCACTCCTGCAATTGAGAAAACCCGACATATAATTTGAGTAAATTTAATCAGTTGTGGCAAAAAAAAAAGTTAAAAAGAAACTATACCCACTGGTGTCGCTATTATTGGTACTGTTAATGCTATGTGCCCTCCACTTTTTACATTGAGACTGTAGTCAGTCTTCTCTTGGAGAGGGTTGGAAAATAAAGTGAAAGAGATTGTTTATTATTCCTCTTTGCATAATCTCAGAGTACTTGGTATCTGAGGCCCTTTCAGCTCATGCTGCAGGTTTTCTACATTATTGAGGTCAACACATTGTCAAACACATTGTCAGTTTGAGGAAAAATCTATATATAAAAAATTATAATACAGCATTTACATGAAATATATTGAGTCTGCACTTTTGTCCATTGACTGCAAGAACTCCCTTTCACTCCAGCATGGATTAAAGGTGTATACAAATGGATAGATGGATTATAATGTTGTTTACAATGAGACTGAAAAAATACATGCTTGCTTTTTATGTCTTGATCTTTCTGACTTCCCATTTGGGTTCCCTGCCCTTGCTAGTGGATTTTAAAGCCCAGCAGTCAGACAAAGGCAGAAGAACGATGGAGTAGGAGAGGGGAAAACATCAGCTTCATTAGATCAGCACGCTGCTCATTTTCTGTTTGTGTTGAGCCAGTAGTGGCTTATAAGCACCCAGATATTGATGGGCTGAAATTGTGAAGTCACAGAAAACCCCACTTTATTGCCTCAGATTGGATTAAAATAAAAAACTTCACCAGATTTAATCAGAAAACATACTGATTCTGATTCCCAACGCCTTTCTTTGTGCATTTTTAAGAAAAGCAACTTGTGATGCATTTTTCATACTATCCAAATAATCTTTTCACATATTTGCTTGTATTTCCTTTTCTGTAGTGTGAAGATGCAGCTTAAGTTTTCTCTACTGTGCCTTCTTTTGTTTCACTTTCCTTTCCTATTGGCCAAAAGAGGTGGAGGCTTAGGGAAGGGCCTTGGTGGAAGAAAGGGGTCCACACCCAGCCGAAGTGGCACTAGCAGCAACACATGGTACAAAAGCAATCAGGGCTCTAATCCTCAGGGTGGACAACCCAAACAGCCAAAACAAAGCAACCAGGGAGGATACCCAGGTGGTTACCCCAGGCAGCAGGGTGGAGGCTACTACAACCCTTATGGAGGAATGGGGTCACCATATAGCAACAGAGGGTACCCAGGTGGATACATCAATGCCAACCCAAATAATAAAATTTTAAGCCCTCGCTATGGTGGCAGCTTTGGCTACGGAGGGTATGGCTCGAGGGGTGGCTCTCCATTTTCCCAGTCAGTCCAGGGAATGGGTTTCTTTCCTAACAGCAACTCCAGAGGGTTTGGGCGCTCAGCAATGATAGCAGCGGGTGGAGGGGCTGTGGCAGGGATGGCCCTGGGTTACGGATTGGGAAGGTTCCCCCGGCCCGATTTTCATTTTCACAACGCCCAACAAGAGTACCACTACAACCACTACATGTACAGGAAATATGGTACCCGTTCAACTGACGCCAACGACTACAGCAGAGACTATCGCTTCAATACTCCCTCAGGAAACTACGACGACTTCATGGACGACTGCATGAAGAGAATTGACCTGTCTGCAGAGAGTCAAAAGCCACTAAGTAAACCAACCAGCAGGACCCCAAGTAGAGCGTCCACCCCTTTAACCAACAACACGACAAACACCACCACACCTTCAAGTCCATCGTCACAGGAATCCAGCAGTGCTGAAGACGACGACACAGTCAGCATAGTAGAGATTGGCTATCCGGCACTGATCGAGCAGCTAAAGGTCAGGAAGTGCTTGGAGCGATACATGGTTAACTCTGATCAATACTTAGTGAGACAGAATGGAGGAGCTCAGGCGCTGACGTTGGGCCTGCCGGGGGTTTTATCTGCAGCCTTTGCTACAACATTGATGATAATTAATAGCAACATAATAATGTTGCTGCACTGACAGCATTTGCAGGGTGAATCAGTTGAGATTTTGCCATCCTCCTCTCTACCTGGAAGAATATTAAAACATGGAAGTAGAAAAAAGCTTCTTTTACATTGCAAAAACAGTCTTACCAAGTATTTTTGTCTAGTATGAGAAAAAATGTGTTAGTAAAATAATCTACCAGTTGAACTAATCCTTTTTTAAAATCTCTATTAAGAAATATTGACTTAAAGCAAGCTCCTATATCTTGCTGAAGAGTTACCCGTAAGTAAATTTAGTCTTATTTCAAATTTTCTATATTTGCACTAGAAACTATACAAAATACTTGGTAAAATTTTGTGCTTTTGCAGTAATACAGGCTTTTTAACCAACAAGGCATGAAACACCATGAGATTCACATGGTATGATAATGTTACCAATGTATATATATTTATTGCTATTTCATTTATATAGTAATATACTTTCTGCTGTGTCTTTATGGAGCAACACGCCTATGTAGTCGCTCTACAGAATGCCACTCAGAACTTGATGACTGGTGATTCTTTTGTTTCCTTGATATGACTGCCCAGCATTTCCTGACCAAACTTGTGAATAAGAGTGTTTTCACACCTTATAGTCCAGGAGACTCGGTTCAATTGGTGACCAAAATTGCAACATTTGTTAAATTTTCATCTGCACTGTGTCAAAGGAACTACACCGTTTGACAAACCTGTTTGCCGCCTCGCCTGTGGTGGCGCTGCACCAGGAACCACTGAAGGAGACATGAGTGCGACTTCCTTCGTTACAAAACGGAAACAAAAATGGAGTGGAGTCAAATTTTAGCAGTTGTAGGGTTTCTCTTTTGTCTTTGGTAAAAGCCCACTAGATATTTCTCCCACTATTGCTAGAGTCGTGCATTTATTTCGGTTGTATTTATCCAGAATGCCCTGCGCTGTAGTTCGTTTCTTGCTTTTGGAGTTGACTCCAGTCTGCTTGGTGAACCGCGCTAGAGTTCACTTCAATTGAACCAAGGCCGAGGTTTGTAGGCAGACCTACAGAGTTTGATTGTGCGTTCACACCAACTCAAACAAACTGGACTTAAACAAACTGGACTTAATAGTCAAACTACCTAGACTTTGATTAGAGCGTCACTCTATGAAAAAGCTTGCTATATTTAACCAACGGACAAATTTGTATCATTTTTGACTTGAATTTATGGGCCACACACAATCAGTCCAGGACCACAATTGGCCCCTGAGCCACACTTTGGACACCTCTGGGTTAGAGTTTCCTGAATCTTCTGCTTGCTATGGATGAAGATGATTATGAAGTAATTGTGGGAAGTTTTAGCTTTAAGAGAAAAAGCCACAGTGAATTATGGCTCACAAAGAAGATTTCAAATACACCACAACTTTTAAAATAATATATTCTTTAACAACTTTTTAATTTGGTTTTAACAATTGACTGTAAAGTTTTATTATTTATACAAAAGTTGCTTCATTTTGGGACCAAGGCTGAAATTGTTACAAATGTCTTGCACCAGTAACATACCCATGTTGCCTTTCTCTTTGTATAATAAAAACAATTTGTACTTTGATTTTTATTTTAAAATTTTTGTTAATCTAAACTGATTCAGGGCAAAATTTACCATTTCAGTTTAATATTTTGAGTGTTTTTAAACGTAGCTGCGTCTGCCTCTGACTTTCAGGGCTTTTTATATCAGGATTTCCTCCAGATCCCGATAGAAATGTTTTTATCAAGGAGAATTAGTTTTAATACATTTCTGATTATCACCTGTTTATATCTCGTAGTGTCCAACATGGCAACAGTAACCTGTGATTGGTGGTTTATTGGGCTGTTTTATTTAAGTCTGAATGTTTTTGTATTTTTTTTTAATCAGTGCAGAAACTGAAGACACTGTGCAAGATTATCTCAATTTATTCAGTAACAGGAAATACACCTTCATATCAGTTTGTTTTCTGTTTTTTCCATAACTTGTTGGAAAAAACAAAATCCAATGAAACTTTAATATAAGAATGTACCCTCAGCTCATTGTTTTGAATGTGAATGTATCTTCATTAATGACCAAATGTGTTTGTTTTGTGCAAAGTATCAGAAATGTAAACATTTTATGTCTGTGATTTTAAATGTATTGGTAAATGTATTTGTTGTCAATGCTATGATAAAAACAATGCAGCCAACGCCGTAATTTAGATTTCAAAGGGGTAAATTCAGACTCTTTTTAACACATCAGTCCATATCCTGTGGCCACTAGAGGGCGCTGTCACACAGAAACATTTAATGTAAACATTTTCTTATTCTGCTGATAAATGTCCTGCTCTTAGTGTTTGTCTTGTCTAATAAACTTAACCTCTAGTGATTCCCTGATTTATTATCTGCATGGTGACAATTTGTCTTTGATTTTCTATTTGTAAATAAATATAACTTAAATGTACAAAGGTGGAAAGGTGAATAAGGTCCAGAGCAATACATGAATTAACTGCATGATTAAGGTTTTATGGTGATAAATCACAAGAATTTAAAATATTTTCAAAAGCTCCTAAAATAATTATAACAATTTCTAATGTCTAGAATCTTATCAAAAATATCTTCAAAAAAATAATTAATTACTGAAATTAAATTCTCAACAGTATTCTGATTTATTAAGGGGCAGCTGTTGTTTTATCTGCTCAACAATAAACACACTAAAAAATTAATAAAACCTGGAAAACAATTTCAAATGTTTTGGGTAATCAATTGTTTTCTAATTTGTTGACCAAATTTTTACTATTCTTTACTTGTAGTCGGGTCAAACAAAATAATTTCAAGGGTCACAAATGGCCCTCGGACCACAATTTGGTCAACGCTCCTATGTACTGCCCTGATTCAAATATTTGTAATTAAACATATCTGAGTAAAAAAAACAACTTATTTTTTAGTGTGCGAAAGAATAAAGATTAGAACAATTTTCTTTTCGGCCTTGTCTTTTTTATTAATGTTACACAGCGAAACAAGAAAATACATGTAGACATTTATAAATAAATATATATACAAATAAATCTGCAAAAGTAGGACACTAACATTCAAGATGAATGAGAATGAGCCCTTAAATTATTTATTAGTACTTTAACTGAGTAAAACACTCTTAATATGAGCCAAATACTCAAAATATGAACTGTATGCAGATGAATCAACTGAATCATTACTATAAATAATTTAAGACGTACATTAACCAGTGATATAAGGAGTGTAGCTGCTTTGAAATGCTCTCCTATGATGAAGTCGTGAGGTAGGTTGAGCCTGAGCACAAATCTGTGTCAATATTTCACTAATGTTGAAAAACACAATTTCACAATTGAGATGTTTCCATTAAATAAGAAACAATTTAAATCACATGTGAATAAGTTTGTCCATAAATCATTAAAAAAACAGCTGCGCCATTATCATTTAACTCCTTCCTGTTGTCTTCTTAATGGTTTTGCCAGTCACAATATCCGGTTGTTTTTTCGCATCACGAGTGATGCGAATAAAGTTTCCGCTGCAGTTTTGTTCAAATAAACCAATTTTGATATGGCCAAAGTTACCCACTTCATCTTAGAGCTGAAACTTAAATTGGTGTGTTTCCTTTAAGTTAATTTATTTTCAAAATGTCAAAACCGTTATATGGTCAATGGGAACCCAGCTAAAGTGGGATGCAGTGGCAACGGTTCATAAATAAAATGGGTTCAGAGATGCTGAAGAGGATGTTTCTCTCATTCTGATGGATGACGTCATGTTGGGACTTCCTCCTTTTGGATGAATCAGGAACGCTGATGACAATCTTCAAGGGCTGGAGATGAAATTTTAAGACGTTCCTCTTTATTCTCAGGATGAATTTGTTGATTTACTTTTGTTTTGGATCTCAGCTCGGCCTCCAGGTCTACATGACACCCACCCAGTTTCCCAGCATCAGGGAGGTTATAAAGCCAATCACAACCACTATGCTGTTGTAGATGGGCCCACTGGACGCTGCAGCGTAGTACTCCATGTCTCCAGAACCCTCAGGTTCATAGCCGGGCCTTGGACGGTAGCCGCCTCCGAACTGAGGGGAGCCATACCCTGGTCCATAACCCCCGTAGCCACCATAACCGCCATATCCCCCATAACCTCCGTACCCCCCGTACCCGTACCCGGGTCGGCTCAGGGCTGACCCAACCATCGCTCCTCCTATTGCCCCTGCAGCTGCCGCTCCAGCTATTTTGCCCGCACTCGGACCACTTCTCTGGACTTGGACAGGTGCGGGTCTGTAGGACTGACCGCCCCATCCACGGCTGTAGCCGCCGCCACCGATTCCTCCTCCTACGCCCCGACCGAATCCACCGCCTCCGCGACCGCGACGCGCCTCAGAGCTGGGCAGCAGGGTGCAAAGCAGCAGCAGACAGAGGGACATGGTGACGGGGAGCTTCTGCGGGTTCATCTTGGTCTGTCAGCTGCGTAAATAACAATAAAGAAGGAAAACGGGAAATCAATCAGGTGTATGAACCTGCGCTCCATTGGCTTCATTAGCAATAGCCTATGGAGCTAAAAATAGAGTTGTATACATTTAAGCTATGCTAAGCTAAAAAGACTAATTTTTAGCCTTTTTACTAGAGAAAATAGCTTGTGCCCTAAGTCAATGTAACAAACAAACCTACTGAATAGTTTTCGCCTGCTAAATAGATCCAGGTGTTTATTTGGGTAAATATTTAGATGATATTGTAGTTTTAGTGTGCCACCAGCTGCTGTCTGGCCCCCCTAAGGAAAGAAATCTCTACACGGCCTTGTCTTTTTGGCAAAATAACAAAATGTGGGGCACTAATAATATAGGCTTTACTATAAATCCATAAATTATATTACAGAGGGACATTTTTTCATCCAGAGGTCAAAAAGGACAGATGCTGTAATACCACACAGTGTCTGTCTGTGTATGTCCCTGATTTTAAATACCAGATTGTGTGTTAAAGACACGAGACTTATCACTGGTAAAATGTATTTATTTTTCTCTGTTTTAAATGGATTTATTTTAAAATAACATAAAGGTAATTAAAATGCAACCTTTAGGAGTTTTTTCTAGGTACTTTCATGTAGGCATTTATACTCATAACCTCTTCACAAATAATGACACAATGTAACTAATATAATAACTAATATAACTAATATTTGATAATAGACTGTAGATTAGTTTTTTTAAATTTCATTTTCTATAAAATTAGAATCTTCCATTGAAGAAATTGTATTGAACCCAAAAACAAGTTAAAACAAATTATTGTGGTGTTATATTTTTGTTTCGAAGAGTTAAGTTGCTTCTGTGGTTTAAACCAAATGTGTTTTGCTGGACTGAAGGCAAAAATATCTCTTAGTGCTGTATAAGTTGCTGACCTCTGACATCAACAGTCCCTAAAAAAAGAGTAATGTTTAAGAAATAAAAACTTCCTGAATTCCTAAATGTACATTTATTATTAAAGTAAAAATCTGAAGCACTTTATTTTCAATATAGAAACTTTTGTATGTATAATTTGATCAAATTAAGATGGATCTTCATATTGAGTCACCCTAATAAATCACATTATGACTTTAGAACATGTCTGGTTGGGTTTTCTTGCACAAATCGCTCTTATGCAACCAGGAAAATAATACGTGCATCTTTAGTTTGGACCTTTGAAGACCTAAAGAAAAGCGCTTTTAATCCCGCTTTGACAAACACGTCTTATATAAGCAGCGCAGCACAAGACAACAATGGAGCTAACGTGAGATCAGAGCGCTTTCATAATCTCTGTGTCCTTTTAATTTGGATCTGGCAGATTAAGTCTGTCTTTGGATGAGTGGGAGGAGGCCACTGGCCCGGTAAACCACTGTATGAGACATCACTGAGCAGATATCACAGCTACTTTTAGAGTATCTATACTGAGAATAAGGAAAATAAACTGGGTACACGGTAATTTGGAGGAATGTATGCAAATAAAAAAAAATGACAGATCAAATTAAAGAGAAAATTAACAGATGAAGTAAATATTTGTGGAGAAGAATCTAATATCACTGCTACAACACACAAATAGAATATATTTATACCGTAAAGTAGGATAAACAGAAGTTATATCATGTAATATAATTTGTTAATTTAATTAAATCAATAACAAATAGTAATTTAGGGCTAAAATAACAGAAATATTTGTACTTTTTTTGTTTATTCTGACTGCTTCTGCTTTTATATCACACTTACTAAGTATTACCTTAACAAATAAATGAAATTCATCTTTAATCTGTCATTTTATGATGTGTTTGAGCTACAAATACTGGGTCACTCACTTCAGGAATAATCCAGACTGAGATTAAAGCTACTGCAACTCACATTGATGAAGAAGATAAATCAAATTGTCTGCAGCTTGTAAGAAATATCTCTGTCTCACAGTGATAAATAATGCAAAAATGTAAGAAATTACAACAGGGGAAGTTGTTTTAACTCTATATTTCCATAACTGCTTACATGTAGAAGTAAATTAGGTTGGATGAATAATATTTAAGCTCACCTGTTAGTTGTGGTAAAATCTCGGTTTAGACGTCGCTCTTTGTTTCTGGAGACTTTCGCCCGACTGATGCTCCTCTGACCGTCTGAAGGAAAGTATGAATCACAGCCAGCCTGTTATCCTCCTAACAATCTCCGTCAGGTGGACCGGTACCGCTGATGCTCATTGGCGAGCGGTAAGCTGCTGGAACGACGACGTCGCTCTTAAATACCTGCGAGAGCAACTGAGGCAAAGTTTGTTTCTAATTCGGTCTAATTTAATAAACCTCTTAGAGAAGAAACTGGAATGAGACTCAGCTCTCCTGAAGCTTCCACTCTGACTTGGTTTCTATCTTTTCTGATAATGACGCAATGATAATGTACTCTGGTGTAAAAATCTATTGGACCTCTTAATGATTTCTTCAACTTTCTCTCAAAAGCAGACCTGGATTAATTTATAAAACCTGGCTAATCATAGCAAGCATTTTCAAATCCTGTTCTTGTCTCTGAGAATAGACAAGAAAATAAAAACCAGTGGAATCCTCAAAAGGTTTGTAAATTTTTACTGTTTCCACAAAACCCTTTTTATGTTTTGGATCTATAACGATTTCAATGATCCACTGCCCTCAAAATGACTAAAATATTCAACATATAGTTTATTATTGAGCAGATTTAGAAATTTTTAAATAAAAAAAAATTGACTATATGATTTTGACAAATGTGGTGCAAACTAGATGATCTGAAACATTTAATTGTACCAAAAAGCAACACAATAAATTATATTATAATCATTAACTTGAACAAAACAATTACACAATATGAACAAATTTTCCAAAGACAGATTTTTATTAAATAATATCACTGTAAAAAACAAAACAAACAAACAAAAAAAAACCTAATTTTTGAAAGGGTAGAATGACGTCTTCACATTTACAAGCCTTGAAAGTCGACTGTATGTTTTGTAAAAGACAATACAAAGAAGTCACTGAAAATATAAACATGCGCGCTTTCAGAGTCACAGAAACTCTGCAGGGTGCCATCCGCGGAAAAATGTTAAAGACGCAACAAACATACGCAAAGTGCTGCTCATTTGGAGACAAACGTTGCTGCTTTTAATGCTCATTTAAAACATTTCAGACATTCTCCTTTAAAGATCAACAAAATAATTCACAGCTTTAATTTTTTTTTGTTGTTGTGCTTTTTCGATTAAATCTTTTGCTGAACATGAAGAAAATCCCACAAACTGTCACCTTTGGCCCTTTTTTTAAAATCAGGTTTTTAACATGATACAAATCGTAAGAATTGTAACTGTTTTAAAAAAACAAGCAAGTCATTCAAGCATTTACCAAAAAAGTCAGCTAACAGTCAGCCTGCGTCTGTCGGTAGGAACAAAATCTGTAGATAAAAATTTACTAATTAGCACAATTATTCTGGTTTTTTAAAATACTGAAAAAATCAAAGTGTAAATAAAATGAGCTAGACTTTTAGAAGAAGGCAAATAATAACATAAAATCTGTAACACGGGTTTGTTTTCCCTTTGAAACAAGTTGAACATGTAAATCAGCTTCATGATTTCAGTTTTGGACATAAATGTCAGTCAGTTCACCTGGTTTACAATCTTGGCAGCTGCTGATTGTATTTAAAATATACTTGTGTTTTGCAAAAGTATTCACACCCATAGAACTTTTCCATATTTTATGTTGCAACCTTAAACTTCAGTGAATTTTACAGGGATTTTATGTGACAGACCAACATAAAAATTAATTGTAAAGTGGAAAAAAATTTTATTTAAAAAAAATGTTTTACAAACAAAATTGAAAAGTGCATGTTCATGATGAAGACCAAGAAACACAGAAGACTGAACATGGGAAAAATCTCTTGTTATAAATAAAATAATATACCAGTGGAAATTATACTTTGAAAAAAATCAATATTAAGGAATTATTATTGAGTTAAAACAAGCTCCTAATTCTTGCTGAAAAGTTACTTGATTTGTCTTATTCCAAGTGCACTAAGACATTTGCACTAGAAACTAGACAAAAATACCTTGCAAGATTTTATGTTTTTGCAGTTTTGTTTAATAAGATGCATAATTTCTGGTTAAAGTAGCATTTTCATTTTTCAGAGACGTTTTTCTTGAATATTAAAAGAAAAGCCACCTGCCATCTACGTTTAATGCTGCAGTTGCCTTTGGGACATCAGCCCCTCGCGCCCCCCTGTTCCAGTGGCCGTGCTCAAACCCCCTAATGGCTGTCAGCTGTAATTTCTGCAAAAGACAGTTCTAAAAAGTATTGACTAAACACACTATTCAGATGTTAAAAACTTAAAAGTTAAGCAACATTTTTGTTCCACTTTACAACAAAGCCCAACTTTATGCTGCTCTATCACATGAAATCTCAGTGAAATATCTTCAGTTATTAGACGTAACTTAAAAATTGTGAAAACCAAACATTAAACTCACACATTTCAACATGCAGTCATTTTTTTGTCTGTATCAAAACAAACATAACATCCAGTTTACAGAATAGCTAATAACAGCATAATCTGAGCGTTAGGATTTATCAGCTGCAGTGAAACGAAGGCGGCTGATAAAAATTCAGTTCTCAGACTCGCCCAGCTCAGGGAGGAATGTAAATGCAAACATTGGCATCAGCTCTTGGATCTTAAAACCTTGTGCTTTCAGCCAGTGTGATTAGCTCCAGCTCTTTTTGATCATTTGTGAGCATTTTGTGCTTGGAAGAGGTTAAAATAGGCACTTTACTATAATTATGTCACATTACAGCTGTGCTTGATTAGAATAAGAACAGAGGATGTGGCCTCATATTTTAGGCTCAGGAAGCTTATAAAATAAAAATACAAATAAAAAGGTAAAATTACTCGAGCCGAGTATGTGACGGCGTACAGGAAGACAGCAGAAGAGTGAAGTGGAGGAGTTAGAAAGGAGAAGTTCTTGCCTGATCGACTCTCTCTCTGTTGGCGGCGGATGTAAACAGTTCCTAACAGTTTGTGCTGGACCTTCATTAGGTTAAATACACTTTGCTCCTTCTGGAAGACCACGAAGCTGCTTTTCTATTATACACCGCAGGTAATTATACCTATAAGAGATGTGAAAGGAGGAGGTCAAAGGTCATTTAAAGAAGGAATATTTATTACTTCGGATTCTGCAGCTGTTTATATTATATGTAGCATCTATGGTACCTTCTTCTGAGCTTCTGCACCTCTCTGTCTTCTTCTTCCTTCAATTTGGTGATGAAACTCTGAAGGACAGGCATCTCAAACTTGATATACTGCGCCACCTGGTGGAAAGAGAGAAAACTTCACCAATAAAAGAGGATAGTTGCTTAAAGAACAACAATCAGAAAGGTAATTTTGCCAAAACTATACAAAAATATATAGATTTTTTAAAATTTAATTTGACTATAAAATATTCTACCCAGAACTCCTCAAGTGGGATAGTTTTAGCTTCATCTGGTTTAAATTCTCTCCTACTGAGAACCTTTTGCTGTGTAATTTTTAATCAGTTAATTCAATAAATAATCAACAGATCAGCCAAACATTATATTGACGTTAAGTCAAGGAGAAAGGGCTGAGCTTTTCATATGTTGATGTATTGTATTGTTTTAGCTACAAATGATCAAGAGTTCACAAATGGAATAATACTTTATTTAATTTTAGGCAATAAAATGTTTATTTTATTATTTAAGAATTGAGTTCAATTATTTGTTTATCTGTGTTTTTTATGTATTTCTAATATTGTATAAAACAAACTTAAGAGGTTAAATGAAAAATCAGCTGAATCTTCCAATTTCTTATTCGATTAATTCATTAATTGACAGAATAATCGACAGACCTTCTATCAAAGTAAGGAGTGTGATTGTAACTGGGAGTATCATGTCAGGAAGTTGTTGTGACTTACATCATATGTGACTTCTTCACCCAAGTCTTCTTCCATGAGGAAGACCTTGGAGACCTGCTCACATGGACCCTGAATGACTCTCAGCACCAGAGGAAAATCAGTCCGCTTCAGCTTCACTCGCTCTGAAACACCAACACGCCATAAATGGGTCAATTAGCCAAAATTAATTCAGCATATTCTCTCACTGGCCACTTAATTAGGTACACCTGTTCAGCCAATCACATTGGAATAGAAAATAAATCGTATTTAAGAGAGTTCTAACCCAGCGAGCAACAAAGGTGTTAGAGATCACTCAAAATAAGCAGCATTATGTTTTTCCTTTAAGACAAATTTTATGAATTTCTCAGGTATTTGCCAATAACTCTAAATATTTTATGAGTGATTTTATGTGAAATATGTATTTATAATGTGTGAACAGATCTTACTGCATCCATGCAGGCTAACAAAGGTCAGGGACTTTGGAAAGGTCATCAGGTAGCAGAATAATGTAATCTGTTCACTGCTGCTGCTTCATTCAAGGTTATTTAAAAATGACTTATCTGTTGTTACATAAGTCTTAAAAATAAAGAAACAAATTTGATTTTGCTAAATTGTTGTCTTCCTTCAAACAACACCTGTCACATCTATTGATGCCCAAACAGCAGGGGGAGCTGTCAAAGAATCAGAGTCACTCCTGTTTCTGTAATCTCTCTTCACCAGTCTGCATGCCATTAAGTAGAGCCAAGCAGTTCAAATCATAAATCTACCACTCGCTGCCAGATGTTACCATGGAGGCAATAAAAAACAAAAACACAGCGTCTCTTTCCTGCTGCTGAACATGCTGTGTGTTCACAGCTGTAAACAATCCATCCTGTTATCCAGATGACAAACGGCAGCAAGAAAAGTCAGTGTAGTTGTTTCCTGCAGGGTAACTCTGAGCTTCTATAGCAAATAAAATAAAACTACTTCCCCTGCAGAAAGACAGGCTGCAGCCATTTAAACCCTGACTGGGTTGAAGATAAACGTTTATAGAAATGCTTGACTTTAAGAAAGCAGCAGGGCAGATGGAGAAAGTTCATCCAGATTAACTCAGTGCTCACTCTTCATTTCCAAGCAGCTCACTTACCTCCACTTGCATGGACAAGATAGAGCGCGAAATCATCCGCGCTGTTTTCGATTTTAAACTTGTTGAGGAGAACCCGAAGCACTTGCGGTGTGGTCATGCAGCTATTGATTCTGACATTTGTAACTGACCCATACGCAGGAGTAAACACGGCTGTCTGAAAACAGAAGCATTAAACAGTGACGGTTTACATTTGTGAATTATATTTTTGTTTCTAAATTATTGGAGGTTCTTATAGAAAAGCACCTTATGGTTGTAAAAGTGTCCATTGATGGAGAATCGATGGCGTCGGATTTTCCTCTGGTCGCTTGGAGACCGCCGCTGG
This sequence comes from Xiphophorus couchianus, assembly GCF_001444195.1. Lineage (NCBI taxonomy): Eukaryota > Metazoa > Chordata > Actinopteri > Cyprinodontiformes > Poeciliidae > Xiphophorus > Xiphophorus couchianus. The sequence continues at coordinate 9,917,173 of NC_040239.1, forward strand.
CCGCGTCTTAAAACGCCAGCGTCGCTTTTCGTCCGCAGAAGCTGAGCGGAGCTCTCACTGTCCTCTGAACAACAACACAAAATAAATAAATTATTAGATCACTAATTATTATTACATCACATGCAATAAATCACAGGTGCTCTTTAGGTTACCTTCATGTGAGCTATGTAAAGAACATATTCTGTATTTAAAAATCTACCTGGTTTTTAGGTTTATTCAGTTTCTATTGTTTTGTAGACATTTTTATATCAATACATTATATTTTGTTACTGTGCTGCTATAATAAATGAATTTCCCCACTGTGGGATTATTCACATATTGATGAGAGAAAACATTTTTAATGGACTGTTATACTAGAATCTTACAATTCCAATTCCTGAGAAAATAATTTTTAAAATGATATTGTATAAAAGGAAAGAAACTTTCTAATGACTTTTATGAAGAGACAAATGCTCCACAGTTACTGGTCTGATTTTTTGGTCATGTTAGGAAAGAAAATCTGTAAAAACTTCTGATGAAACACTTATAAAAAAGCAAAGATTTGTTAATTGGATCTATTTAAAATGACATGAACTGAAGCATAAACATAAATCTTCTTGTAAAGATGACACCAAACTGACTGATGATGGTTATTAGATGATAGAGCCGCTGACCTTCATCCGTCTCCGTGTTGTCTTCTTGTTTACTGTCAGGTGGCGTCACTTCCACAGTGGGAGGAATTTGTTCTGAGGTCTGCTGACCGTCTGTGTTGTTGGGAGAACTGCAGATGTAAAAACAAGAAAGAACAAAGTTTAGAGAAAAAGTAAGAGCTGAAAAATCACAAAACTGTAAACATAGCAAGCATAAAATAATTAAATAACACATTTCTGATTCAGAGCGCAACCGACTCTTGGGTCCTCAGTTTATTAAAGACAGAAAGGTGAACGGTCTGGAAGATATTTTCACACAAAACAATCAGAAATATCAACACACTTTTCTTTCCATAACATGTTTAATATCAAAAACATGAAGGTAGATTTTACCCCCTATAAACTGTCTGTTGTTACACTTAATATGTTAAAATACGCTATCATGGTAGAAACAATGTGGTGTTGGGTCAGTTGAGTTGTTCGAACAATATCTAGGAGAAATAAAAGTAAAGATTATTTGGAGATCTGTTATTTTAAAATGTCTTTGAAAAGTTCATTATTCACTTCATTCATTTCAAAAAGTGAAACTCTAGATTGAAGTGGTATAATTGAAATGTTTAATTGAAGTGGTATAATTGAGGTGTTTATATTTGTTAATTTTGATAATGATGTTCAGAGAATGAAGCACAGTTCTATTTCTCCAAAATTTACAATGTTACATAAGACCAATAAAACGTTTTTAGTACAGAAATGTAAAGTTATGGGAAGGACTGCTGATAACTGACAGCTATTAACAACATTCACAAGACTGGTTCATGTCATTGCTCTTCATAGAGTGCTCTATTGAAGAATATAAAGGGAAAGTTGAGTGGAAGGGAAAAAGTCTGATAGAAAAAGGTAAAAACCAGCAGGGAAACGTCAGTTTTTAGAGGATTGTGGAGAAAACCCAACGCAAGAAATGGAGTCAGATTTTCTATAGCCACTCCACACAGATGGACCTGAGCTACATCATTCCAAAACCACAGATCACTTTATGAGCATTTTTCCTCCAACAAAGTAAGATTTTCAAATAAAATTTAGTTTGCATTTAATTTGGAGTGCTATCAAAACAACCTGGAGCTTCTGTTAAACCTCAGCAGAATCACAGGCAGATCACGTCCATGCTGCATTGATGCAGTTATTCATGCATAAGGAGCCACAAGCAACTATTGTGTGAATAAACTAGAGTGCATGCACATAATTCTCAGTGAGACTTACATTTTTGTACTAAAAATCTTTTTTTACTGGTGTTATGTAACAATTTATTAAAGTTAATGGAGGATTTCTGTAAGACAAAATCATCAAAATTAACAGAAATAAATGCTTGAAATACTAACAGTATTGTATTAATAGTATTTAAAATTTTCAGGTTTTGTTACAATAGAATCACTCTGTGTTTTAAAGATGTAAATTATGTACAAATTTCCATTTTTTAAAATGACTAATAAATTAAAATAACATTTTCTGTAATATTTTCATTTCTTAACATGTATTTTTATAGCTTTAAGGCATTGATTGATATGAGCTGTGTGCAGCAAAAATAATTATGAATTTACGTAAACTGATCTGTTAATGCATGATGGTAAACCAAACTTTAAAGGATGTTTGTGTTTAGATTATGTTTAATTATAGATTTAATGAGCCTATCTCAACAGAGATCCATAATCTGTAACTGCCCTCATTATCATTTCCGGTCCCTGCGTGTAACTGGATCTGTCTGGTTTCACTTGCCCTTGGCTGTCCAGGTTGCAGCCTGAGTGCCAGGACGTGGAGGACGGCGGCGGTCGAATCCGCTCGTGGTCATCCTGCATCTGAAGTCTGATTGGCCGCCGAAGGCCCCAAAAGATATTCAGCAAGCCTTCGATGATCAGCTCTTCTTCTTCCTGTTTGGAGACATAGACACTAATCAATGTAAACACTCCTCCGGCAGACAGTTATTAGGCCTTTGGGGCAGGCGGTGTAATGAGTCTGGAGCGTTACGTTGAAAAAGATTGCAATCAAAAGCGAAAAGGTCAAGAGCAAGGAAGAGTGGGGCTGCTGGGAATGTTCCATTCAAAGTTAAATATAAAAATAAGAAACGGCTGCAATTACTCACCTCTCTGTGTCGGAGCTGGAGATTCTGCCCCTCATAGTAAAGGTTGTATGTTTTCAGATATGAGAGGATTGCTGCCCTGAAAACATAAAAACTAAATCACTGAGAGGAAAAATCTATTTTAGCTCGAGCCAAGAAAACACCAACAAGACAGATGAGCTTAAACAGATTTACTGTGCAGAATTTAATCAAAGGCTTATTGGATTCTTTTCTTTAAGATAATAAAGCAGTATTACATGAACATATGAAACTTTTCTAGTGCTGCTGGGCTTCTTGTGCGGCCCTGAATATGTGCAGATCTCCTGTTGGCATTTCAAGTCCAACTTTATAAATAAATTAGCTTCTGAAAGCACCACTGCTCATCAGTAAGTGACTTACTCCATAAATCAGAACTTAACTCCTCATGTTAAGCTGATGTTTGAAACACAGAATTTCCAAAGAGTTACCAAAGAGAAGACTAATAATCAGCGAACATGTGTGTCATTATTTACTTGAACATGTGAGAAAGTGTTGAAATGAAACCTTACTTGCTGATGAACTTTTTCTCTCCGATCTGAACCCCGTCCTGTGTACCATCCATACTCGGTTAGCATGAGAGACTCTGAGGAACAAAGAAGTAAAGAGAGTCAACGCTCATTTATCAGTCTCATGACTCCTCATGACAAACTCAGAGGCACGCAGAGGACAGTCTGAGGAGCAGGGAAGTGACTGCAGGAAAAGGAGGCAAAAAAATAACAAAGATTGTATCTTATTTCCTCCCAACAATTCCCCTCAAGATTCTAAGTGATAAAACACCAACGAGTCTCTTTATAGAACCAAAACATTTGGTGCTTCATAGCGGAGGAGAGCAGCTGTATCATTGCTCTTTAACTCTGCCGTCTGGACAGAAGATCCAGTCATGCAGCTGTTTGACGTGGCGGTCGGTTTCCTGCTGAGTGGACTCAGGGTGGGTTTGTGTGAAATCTGGCAGGAACGAAGCCTCCGGAAGCACAAAGACAGGTGCAGGACACATGGGCCACCTGCTGCTTCACATTATTTCAGCTGCTTAAACATTCATCATGCAGAAAAACACAAAATCTTACCCAGTAAATGTTGGTCTAGTTGCTAGTACACCTGCAATAAGACAAAACTGACTTACAAGTATTTTTTCAGCAAGATACAGGAGCTTATTTTAAGTAAATAGTTGCTTAATACACAAAAAACATTAAAAGCCCACTGCAGTGAACCCCATTGAAAACCTCATGGTTATTCCACAAAATATTGATTTCTGAACCCCTCCTGAGTTAAAACATTAATATTGTTGTTTCTAAATGAATATTAACTTTTTTATTAATTATTGGAGGTTTGAAAGCACCACATCTTTTTTGTTATTTTCACCGTTTCTCATTTTCTACAAATAAATACTAAATATTTGCTTGGAATTTCAGACGCATGTTGTCAGTAGTTCATAGAATAAAAGAACAATGTTCAATTTAATCAATTTTACCTATAGAAATTAAAATCAAAGAAGTTGATCATTGTAAGTGGTGTCTCGATTTTTTCCAGAGCTGTAGATGAAAACGTACTTGTTCCAGTGGTAGATTATTTCACTTATAATCTGCCATTTTTCTCATGTTATAAATGAAATTATCTGCAAAAGGAACAAGCACTTTTTCATCAAAATAAAGGAATTACTGACTTCAAACAAGCTTCTATATCTTGCTGAAAAGTTACTTGTAAGCTAGTTTTGTCTTATTTCAAGTGAAGTGAGGTATTTTCACTAGAAACTAGACCAAAACTACTTGGTAAGAGTTTATGTTTTGCAGTGCAGACAGAACACAGACATAGAGTTTCTTTACATTTCTGCTAAACATTTCAAAATGTTAACAGAAGGGATTTGAGTTTCAGGAAGTAAACAGCACAAATATATAGATTTAGTTGAATATCAGACGCTTATATCTACGTAAGGAGCATGTGTTGTACAAGTTTCAGCGATCTTACCACAGAGGAGACGGCAGGCTTTTGTTGCACGTGTGTGGACAGAGAGCACAGGGTCGGATCGGTCCAATCTGGGTCAGGTGTGTCAGGTTCTGGGAGTCTGTCCGGTCCTGAACAGCCCAAGAAGCTCTTTTTACTGTGTGCGACACCGAACAGATGGGGAAGAGCAGCGTTGCTTAAAGGAAGTGCTCCCCTTCCGTCAAATGGCTTCCTCCTTTGCTCAGTCAGTCACACAGGAAACTGACACTACCCCTCATACAGCCCAAAACTTCCTCAATTCAAACAGCAGAGCAACAACCACACACCAGAAAGCAAGCAATCATTAAACTCTGATCGCATCTCTGGGATTGGACAACAGATCGGTGTCACCAGCACATTTAAACACAGTGACGATTAACAATCTGAGGCTGTCGATCTGTGAAATAAATTAAATATTAAACAGCAATTAGCCAGGTTCAACGCCAAGCTCCATCAATATTTCAGCAGTCATATTAGGCCTGTGGAGCGCCCCAAACCTCACCACTAACTGACACAATGGCAGCCATTAGCCTTTGATATCATGTATCATATATTGTGTTCGAAGGCGGCTCCGCTCCAGCATTTGTTAATGGTTGATGCTTGTGGTCTGAGACTGACAAGCAACCAGCTGTCAAACCAAAACAAAGCGCTAACAGTTGTGGGTCGACTAAACCTGCAGCTCTGACATCAGGATCTAATCAGCTGTGTGACCTTTACAGCTGAGGCAGCATCATTAAAGTGTTTGCATTTAACCATGTCAAATGTTCAGAGCATGTCAAAGGTTCCTTCTAATTGTCAAGAATAAACATTTTATATTCAGTTATGTAGACTTTACTTAGTTTGTGCTGCATATTTGATCTAAATGTAGCCTTGAAGTAGGGGATTGTGTTCAAAAGAAAAAAATAGTTTGAAAATAAAAAGTGTGAAATACTAAGTTTAAGTTAAGGTGGAATCTCAGAGGAATTGAATAATTATTTTTATCTTAATTTGGCATAAAAACTCTTTTGAATCAAATGTGGCATCAAAGCTGCATCAGTACCACTGGTACCACAGTAAATACAGATAAAACATGTTATTTTCTGTCTGGCATTTAATCTGAATATTATATATTTGCTGTTTTACGTCAGTTCAGTTTACCAAAATTCTTCCAGAAGCTTTTCACAGCCATTTGCTGGTATATTGGGCCCATTCCTCCAAACAGAACCGGTCTCTAACTGAGTCAGGTTTGTAGGCCGCATCACTCACACGTCTTCTCATATTTTCACTGTGTGATATCGCACAGTTGATATTACGGTCCCCTCCACAGACTTGGAGCTGATATCACACTGTGGATATCACTGTGTTGATATCCACAGTGTGATATCAACTCCAAAATACTACAAATTTTGTTGTATTTGTTAAATACAGCAAAATATAATTTTGTTGTATTTAAGCAACTTTGGAAATAATATAGTGCTATCTGTAAGGTCATTGTATTAGCAAAACACCCACACCACATGGAATATATTGGAAAGTATTCTTAGTATTGCAAAGTTTTTACTTGCAGGGGTCAGGATGCAGTTGTTTTTTTGAAAGAGGGGGCCTTTATTTTATATATTCAGTTGCTAAAAAGTATGGAAGCCTTCATACATGTAAACATCTGGTTTGAAGAAAGCAATAAAAATATTCTGACATAAATGTAGTCCTAAAAAAGACAGCTTTTAATCTGATATGTCAAACGGTGACTAAAAAAGTGGATGTTCCTTTTTAATTCAGTGCATATAAACATCTGGTTTTACACACTTCTTTTATAAGCAGAAGTTCTTGTTTCTGTGAAACAGATACTTTTGAGATAAAGACGGCTGCAGGAGATCCAACATCAACCCCACTGCCAACAGCCTGACCCAGTCCCGTTTCAGATCCCGGCGTTCTTCTTCTATGTCCTGGAAAACGGTGCAAATGTAGAATATATTGAGCGTCTGAATCCCCCTGAGGCTCATTATAACGTCAGCCAATCCTCAGGCTCCATCTTCTCCTCTTACTCCCCCGTTGTCTTCACCTACTCTGTTGTTTGGGTTGGAACCATAAAATTCAGTTGATAAAGAGTGTTTTCTTTTTCTTCTAAGAAATGTCTCCAAACCATTTAGTTTTCGTTTGCCATTTAGCTGACTTTTCTCTCCACATTCTCTCTTTAAAATGCCCCCTCCTTTCCTTGTTTTTTGCCCTCTCACCCCGTCGCCTCTAAACCTCCTCAGTCAACGTCCTTGGCGCTGAATAGCTTCAAACCTCCTCCTGTTTCTCTCCCAAACCCACCAACAGGGTCTCCGCTGTCTTTCAGCGTCCACATGACTATTGCTCTGTCTCACCATTGTCACTACTGTCATAGCAACAACACACAGAAACTAAACCACACACAGGCCTGCAACAGAAACGCGGTTTGGCACTGCTGCTCCTAATGGGGACGTCAAATATGAAGCAAGCAATCATTTATCCAAAACAAAGCGTTCAGACGGTCTAGAAGTCAATTTTATGGTTTTCAATCAGTCTAGCTCAGCAGTGTCCATCTAATTTTTGTTTTGGGCCAAATCAAGATCATGAACGCTCTTAAAGGGCCGGTTGTGCCAGAATGTATTGATAAAACCTGTTAAATATTAATGAATTCTTAAAATTAAATAATATCGAACATCTTTTCAGTCCCTCTAAGATTACGAGATCGTTTTTGTAATTTTTAAAAAACCTGTTTCTGGTACTAATTTAAAAATATTTAAGATATTTATTTCCAATTTTGTAGTTAGAAGAATTGTTTCTTGCAGTTTGAAGTGGTAATGTGTCAGAGTTTTCTCACCCACTTCAGCCTCAAAATCAAATATGGCTGCTGTCTCACACATTAAATCTGAAAAACAGAATATTTGCACTTCTCAAAAATTCTCAAAACTGCTCAAAACGTTTGAAAATACAAACTCCATCGTTACAAGCTTGTATTCCTTAAAGGGAATGTGGGGCAGCATCCACTTTGAGAGCAGCCTCTGTAGCTGGCCATGTGTGCTGAGAGGAATTTTAACCATCCCTTGCTTGTTATGTAACCTGTTTTACTAATATATCTATAGCTATGTGGTCTCCCTGGTTGTGGAAATGTCTGATATGAAAAGCATTTTCTCTCGGTTCCGTTCAGGGCATCAAACAAAGTGCGGTGGTTTGTGGTTGCTCGCTGAATATGAATAAAATACAAAACGAAAAAGATAACATATATGGTTTTTGGAGTATATTTGTGGCGTTAAGATGTTTCTGGACTAGCTAACTCCATCCGCTGTAATATTATTTCAGTTATTTTAATTAGACAACAAAACTACACATCCGTTTCGTATCGGAACATCTCTTTTAAACAAATCCTGATACGCAGACTGAGCCACACCGACCTGAGCTGGATTTCCTGCCGACTTTAGGAGACTCTTTCTTGGCTCATCTACCGCGCTCCCACTCGGTTCTTCTCTTTTCTCGAGGATCAACCGTCGGCCCACGGATGAGTACAACTTGGTCTCGTGCTCCTGCCGTTGGAAACAATCAGCGCGATGCGCGTGCGGCCAAGCATCAAGGATCTCTTGGAGGGAGGAGAGAGAGAGAGAGAGAGGGAGAGAGAGAGAGAGAGAGGGAGAGATCCATCTGTTGTGGCGGGCCGCGTTGCGTAGGAGCGACGCTGGGGCCCTGAGGTTTGGAACCAATCAGAGAGCGGGATTTACGAGCCTTTGTTCACGCGGAGATGAATGAAAACATGACAACAATGGGAGAGACGGGCACGCGCACAATGGTCGATTATTGTTATTTAATGGAGTCCTGGACCAGGGGCGGTGCTAGCATCCTGAAGCATTGGGGGGGGGGGGGGGGGGGGGGGGGACAGCCCAGCCAAGAACTTACACAACTTTATTTTATTCCCTTTTTGATTTAAATTACGGAACAAAGTGTATATATTGTACATTCCATTATTTTAATTTGAAGCTTTTCTTGGCTGAGCTGTCCCCCCGATGCTTCAGGGTATATACTGTGTATATATATATATATATATATATATATATATATATATATGAAAAGTGAATATATATGTTTATATATGTGTATATAAAATAACCATATCATGGTATTCTAATGCACTCTAGTTTGTAAAGATAAATTTGCTCCTGTGTAAATAATCATGTTTGATTTAGGAGAATCCTAATATGAGATTCACTCAACAGAGCTGTATGAACTTATTTTAATAATGAAGCTGCCAAAACATAGAAAAACAGTGTGCTAAAAAGAATCACAATAAAAAAATCTTTCCAGTTCATAAATATGCAACAGATTCACAGCAGTCTTATAGAGCCCCCTAGTGGCCACCTGAAGGTGAAACTTCTCAGTCTCAAGTTTTAAACTGATTTCTGAAATCTTCATCGAAGTGATCATCTTGAAAGCAGATGCAGCCACAGTTATAGTTTAATAATTTGTTTTAAACACACGCTTTGTAAATAATGTTTTAAATAAATAATATGAAACTTTAAGAGCTTCATCTTCTCCTCCTCCGTCGCTAGCTTCCAGGTTCTTCTGCGTTGCCAATATCACCAGTGTTTGTTTTACTGGAAATTACTGCCACTCCTAAAAATATAGCAATTGTGTAATACTGTCTCCATGTGACAGTATTACATCAGAATCTGTGAAAACATCAGTCATTATGTCCAAATTATGTGTATGTGCTTTAACTATTACTGGAATATGCTTCAGTAAACATTATGTAATGTCTTAGATGCAGCAATCTGGAATGCAATTTACAGTACAGCCTTCAGTCAATAATCTAATGTATGTTTAGTGTTTAGCCAATAGTTGTGTGTCTGTTACACTGGAGGTACCAAAATATTTGTAGTAAAAAAATTATTTAACTCTTCTGTCAAGATAAATAAATGTGAAAGTGTGACCGGCTGCCCATCAATGTGTTTAAAGATTCATGACATGTGATTTATGAACAAACACTAAACCAAAACCTATAGCACAGGAGCTATTTACAATTTAAATCAAGTATGAAGACTCAAAACTCTTGACAAAAAGAACATTTTTTAAAAAGCTGAGGTGTGAAACTACATTCTTTTATAACTTTTTTCTTGTTTCGGCCACATTGTCGCCCCCTGCTGGCTATTTCTGGTAAGACAAAATTTCATGCATCTGCTGGTGAATCTCAAATTAAAATATAGAAGCTAATTTCAGTACTTTTAAAAAAAAAAAGCAACCCATTCGAAATATGTTTTCTGTTAATTTACAGCTTAAAGCTAATGAAAATAAAAAAACTATGTCCATGTACTGTAAATACATGCAATACTTAGTCTAGGCTCCCTTTGCTTGAATTACATTAATGCAGTTTGATATGGAGGCAATCAATGTGGCTCTGGTGTCTCATGTTCCTTTTGAGAATACTCCCCATATGCAGGTTTTCCTTCCACTTGACTTTCCATAAATATGCTTGGAAACAGGAGTTTGAGCAGCCTGGTTAATTGATGATTCGGAGCTTCTCCCAGTTGAAAAGGCAGTAACGTTACCATAACCTAATATTTCTGTTCTACGTTATGGTCTTATGAAATAATTTTTATTGGTCTTATGAAATCAAAATTTCTGAAAAGAAAAAAAATGCAGTTTTGTTTGGCTATTCATTAGTCATTTGAAATACTACAAGTAACCTTTTAACCTACATTACTGAAGTAAACATTTCCACAATATATAGTTTACTGACATGCAGCTGTATATTTTATTTAAAAAAAAAAAGTGGTGAAAAAAAGACAATGGACTGATTTATTCTGCAACATCTTATTAAATAGTTTTAAGAACAAATAAATCATTTTTAATGTTACAATTAGTTTACACAATTTCTCGTCCAGACTGTTCAGCAAACATCAAATATACATGTTTCTGTTTTGTCTTTACGTCTAAAGTTTCTCAGCTTGTTCTTTGATTTATACTGGTGAGCAGAAAGCAATGTTCAGAGTAGAAAAAATACATTATGAAAAAAGTCCTAAACAGACAAAAGGGTTTCACCAAAACCACAGATTACAAACAGCTTTAAATGTGTTGACGTTTTAAATAAAATGTACAAGACGGTGTGCGTTGCAGCATGATTTACGATTAAAAGTTTGGATTTTTTTTCATCTTTACAAATACCTGTTTGCAAAAACATAAAAATGATGTATAAAAAACAAACATTGAAAAAGATAAAACACTTTACACAGAAGTATAATCTTCAGGCAGAGCCCCCTTCAAAATAACTGAAAGGGATCAGTGTCTGTCACCTTGTGGTGACCTTTTTAAGAGCCAGCATTTGACTTGAATGGACTTTAACCAGAACGCCGGCGGCTTTTACTCTAACTGGGCTGCTTCTGTAACAACTACATGTAATCGGACTCTGAATATCAGACAGAAACGAGGAGAAAAACTTGAAAGTTGGGAGCCAAAGGTGAAAAAGGAAGCTGCTTTTAGGCACAGAGACCAACTAAAGGGGTCCTTCAGAGATAAGGCAGGTTCACTCAGCTGCCCGTAAGCAGCCGGCTCTTACCAAGGTGACCAGCAGGTGTCTCGTCCTGCAGCCAGAAACATGAACAGTGAGGATCCCCGGGATAGAAAACCAGGTACACCAAACACGACGGGACTGAATTCAGTTTCTCTGCGGGACTGGCGAGGGACACGTAGACAATGAGGGACAACATGACGGGAGATGTGTAAGGTGCATTTTGGGAAACGGTGAAAGACGGTGTGAAGGTTATGAGGAGCTCACTGCGAAAAGGAGACGTAAAACACCAAATCAATCTCTGCTCTGATCTCTACTTTCTCACCACCAGCTGGTGGGCGAAAAACAAACTGGTCGTCACTGATGGTTTGCTTGTTTTAAAATTCTCTAAACGGAGACAATGGTCAGCTTTTGTCTTGTTTCTTCCATCTTATCCAGGATGATAATCAGATCCCATCTAACCTAATGTTTAGTTCAAACATGGCGGCGCTGTGGTGGCGCAGGGGTTAAGCGCGGCCCACGTGTGGAGGCCTTAGTCCTCGATGCGGCTGTCGCGGGTTCGATTCCCGGCCTGGCGACCTTTGCCGCGTGTCTTCCCCCTTCTCTCATTACCCTCTTTTCTGTCAATTCACTGTCAAGTAAAGGCCCTAGAGCCAATAAAATCTTTAAAAAAAAACATGGCGGCACATCATCAGATAAATGAGACTACATTCACACTGCAGCTCAAAGTGACGAAATCTTTGCTTTAACGCGACCTGTCGACCTTTCATGACGGTCAGATTTTTTTTGAATGCGACCCAGGCCACTTCGATATCCGATACGCATCTGATCTTTTCAAATGTGTCCTGAATCTGTACGGTAAAGTCGCATTCATCCGACCTGAACATCATTGATGCTCGACAAACGTCACTATTCTGTGTCCTGATACGCGCAAGCGGGAAGGAAAACAACAATCATGGCGGATGGTAATGAGGATTACCTTGTTAATACGCTGCTCCAATCGGACAATAACTTCAAATCGCAAGATATGCTACACTGTTAGCGTCCATGTTTACTTCCGCAAACAATGAGCAGCTGCTTCTTCTTCTTCTTTATGGCGGTTAGCAAAACAATGAGCCCGCTCTCTGTGTGACGTTACTGAGCCCTCTACTGCGCATACGGGACACTTTCAGGTTGTTTGCAGTTCACATTGGTGAGCACGTATAGGTATAGCATATATTTGGAAGTGTGAACAACCACGGCAAAAAAATAAATAAATAAATAAAATTTCGCAAAGATAAAAATCCCATTTGAGTCACTTCAATACGTTTTGTTTTGAGTGTCTTTAGAAGAACTCATCCAAGCAAGAATCGAACACACGTAAGAGTCTGTGCAGATGTTAGATGTTTTATGTTAGCATTAAAGTCTTGAAGAAATTGAATCACTTCTGGATAAAATGGAAGAACAACTTTTAAAAGTGAAATCAGTGAAGTCACTACAGGACAGAATCTATAATCAGATCCTACCATCAATAAATAAAAAAGGCCCTTTGAAGACATTCAGCGACTCGTGTTCAGCTCATTTAATAAAACATTTCAACACCTACTGATGGAGGACATTTTAAAGTCCAGGTTAGTGGGAGTTGCCTATTTGGACCCCGGTGTTGTTGGCACCACTTTATGTGCAAGCACTTGCAGTAAAAAGAAATAAAAATAAAAAATAATAAAAATTGAAAAACTTCTGAATGTTTCATTTTCCTGGCTTAAAATCCAAGTAGCTATAAATGGAATGGAATAGAAGCAAAATAAATCTGACAATAAAAACTACTAAAAACAAAAAAGGTGCTGGAGCCGGAGAGTATCGGATCAGGGGATGTAAACTCAGATACGGTAAAAAACGATAATATATCACCTAAATAAATAAAAAAACTGCCATAATAAGAGAAAGAAGTGCTGAAGGATCTCAGTAGTAACAAATGCTAAAACTTTTAAAGTTTTGGTTTTTTGTAACAGGAAAATTGAAAACAACAAAAAGAAGCAAAAATATAAATTTTGGTTTAATAAACTCTCAGCAGGGAATCATATTTTGTAACTGAGGGAAATCTCTGAACAGCACAAAGCCGTTCACACCACTTAAATTTCAATTTATTTAATACAAATAATAAAAGCCAGAAAAATGTGGAGTTCATTGTTAATTTCCATCCAATCTGACCTTTAGCCATCCAGCAAAGGAGAATTTGGCAAAAAACCTGCAGCTCCAATTGGTGGCTTTGAAAGTGTTGAATCAGAGGTGGTGAATATTGAAGAAGCCACACTTTTCAGGTTTTTATTCTTAAAAACTTTTTGAAAACATTAATCAAACTCCGAATTAAGCCCTAATCTGTGGTGTTCCATCACATAAAACCATTAAAGTTTCTGGTTTTCATGTGAAAAATCATGAAAAATTTAAAGTATTTAATGTACGGAGCCCCTAAGAGACATGGAGAAATAGTTTTATTTGGAGTTTTCTTGCAGAACTATTGTATTCTCTCACAATAATGTATTTAGTAGTCAGCTCATGCAGCATTTTGAATAATCGGGGTCTTTCTGCTACAATATAAGGTTTTTGTAAGGCTTTCATATGCAATATCTCATTTGTGAGATATCTGAAGTTTTACATCTTTGGGATACAAATGCACCACAAGCAAGTCAAACATGGGATTTCTATCCCTATTTAAAACCTAAAGAGATACTTGAATGGAAGAAATTAAAGACATATCCAAACTATTATTTTCAATAAGTTATATTGCCATTACACAAGTTTAGGTTGTGTGTTTTTAAAATGGTTAATAAAAGGTCGATTTCATGTGCACTTTTCATATCCACTGAAAGATATTACGCAAACAAAAATAAACAGTTAGGTTGATTTTAAAACAATTTTCTGCACCAAAGAGTTAAAAATATATAAAACGTTTTCACTGAGACTCTTTAAGCATATATGTGTGTAATTTTAAATTGATATTTGTTATAACTGTGACTGTAATCTATTGCGAAGGAGTACAATACTAATGCAAAATAAAAAACATTTTAAAAAATCCCCCATGTCTCCTAGGAGGCGCCGTAGTAATGAGAACAACAGGAAGTCGGGATTTGATTCAGGGAAGTAAACTTAAAACAGCAGCACCTTGCTACTAAAAAAAGAAAAAACAAGAATAAGTGACCAAACCCAGACCTAGGATCAGGAATGTGAGGCGCCTGTGGAGCATTCAGTTAACCCGCTACTGAATACGCTACATGAAGGCTGCACCACAAGGCCACGCGTCTGCTGCCGTGTGCGTCGTCAGAGCTTTTGAAAATGTCAGGTTGACACGTAAAACAAATAAATGTAACCAAACTCTGTTTAGAGTCACTAATTCAACTCCATAAAGTCAGTGTGACTGTCAGTTTCTTCTGCATAATACTGACATGGTAAGGAGACGAAAACCGGTACCAACAGTGATAATTTCGCCTAAATGTTTTGGATTTATCCTCAATATATCTAAAGAAAAAAAAGGGTATGTGATGCGTTGCTAAATTAATAAAGAAAACGACTCGGCTTTAAAATGACATTCTAGTATTAAAATCAGGAGGCAGATAGTGCAAAAAAAATAAAAATAAATCTCACAATCACTTTGCATGGCTAAGGGCACCTGACAAACTACTTCTATCAGTCTGCATGACCCCACATCGTGCATCGTAGCGCTCAAACTACTTCTACCGAGGCCGTCTGTGTGTGTGTGACTAATGTGGTTGCATAACAAAGTTTAGAGGCAACATTATCCACCCTGCTGTGCTTTTAGTAGAAGGTCTCTTATGAGCGGATTCAGGGAGAGTAAATCAGCAGCAGTTAGGAGACACAGGCTCTGTTTTGATGTCCATTAGTCTCCTTCTGGAAAGAAGCTTGTTTTATCCTTCCACACACACACACACAGACTGACTGACTGACCTCTGCATGGTGACATCTTTATAACGCATGCCGTGACTTGCTACAGCATGCTTGAAAATAGCATAGAGGGAAGTGGGGACAGACACAGACAAGTCGAAGAAAAACAGATACCAATGGGGAAGTTGGTGCAACGTTTTTTTCCTTCCACACAATCCTGCTCAGCTTCTGTCTGTGCTCCCATCATTTCACCTTAGTGTACCATCCCTCGCTCCCTAAAAATCTAAGATCCCTCCGTGGACGAGGGCTATACCCGACTTTCCCCCGGCGCGTTGCCACCCTCGGCGCTGGCCCCGCCCCGCTTCCCCACGTCCCCGTGTCCCATCCGACACCTGCCGCCCTCCTGAAGCCGCGCCCAGCGGTAGCCGGTGAACACGGGGCTGATGGGGATGTACTTGAAGATGTCGTGTCTGCGGAAGAAGGCCATTCCAAACGGCAGATCGTAGGATCTCATGCCTTCGAGTTCGGTGACGTTGAGGCCGGTTCCTCGTTTCAGCTTCCTGATGCCGCGTTCCTCCAGGGAACCTGAGGTTAGACAACCAGATCTTAATCTAAAGTTCATTTAATGGTGATTTATTCTGCTTCAGTTTAGGATAAATCTATGGACTATGCAAAACAAGTTCATTACATTTTTCTTAGATAATGAGATTTTAGTCTGGTCAGTTCTGCCTATTTTAATCTCCTTTCAGAATGAGCCTTTTTAGGGCATCTTGTCACTTTAAATCCAAATAAAATAGGTTAGGGTTAATCTCAACACTTGTGGCTGCAAACAGATGTGAAATTACACAATCGTACATCTCTGAAAAGCAGAAGAACAGTCTCCTTCTCTCCCAACAAGAATGCAGTAAGTGGTTTTTGGACGGTAAGTCAGAAACAAAACACTTGTTTTCTTGGAGTTCCATTTGAGTTGCTAGGTAACGGGCTGGGGTTGGCTGGGGTTGCTAGGTAACGTCACAGTGCAATGTCAAATGTAATTTATGGGGAGGTTTTTGAAATGGCTCATTTTCCAAAGACCAAGAAACATTTTCTTTTGTTGTTTTTAACTTGTTTGCTCAGTGTCCCCAAGTGTTTTGAAAGGCATTTTTTCTATTATATAATTATATTACATAGTATTATTATAAAAGATTGAATTTTTATGTTTTTTTTATGTATTACTATAAAAGATTGAATTTTTAAATGTATGACCAGCTACTCATGAACTCCGTTCTCTACTTTATTGTTTGGATCTTCAGAGCTTGACTTCAGGATTTGAACAGAGAGCAAAACAGCTAGAAGGAAAATGTTTCCTTGTGTTTAGAGTAAACTGCATCACAAAGGGGTAATAAATAAATGCCAAGAGTTTTCATGAACCGACTCTACCCCACCGACCCAAAAGGGTTGTTTCTTTTTGTTATGTTTTATATGAAGGCTATTATTTATAAATAAAGCAGTTTTGAGTAAAAAAGAGTAAAGATGCAGATCTGTCCATTGGTCCTCGGAAGAATCCTCACCAACAAAATTAAAAAAAACATTTAGCATGTTCTGCATTTCTATAAATGCCATATTGTTATTTTTAAAGATTTTTTAATAGTTTTGCAAATCCCAAACTACCTTGTTCTTGTCATAATTATCACCCACATACTTCCTCCTTATGGAGTAAAAGGTGAGTAAAACTCTTACCAGGTATAGTATTGTCCAAAATAAAGGCAACACAACCTCCAACAAACATAGCAGTGGTGAGCAGCACGTTGAGCACTTGGTCGACTTCAACTATGCCTGAGGAAAAGAAAACAGACTGAGCAGCTGTTTGATTTATTGTAATGAAAATATAAGCATGAATTTCTTACTGGATCAAATTATTTTAGGTTTTCTAATGGATTTTATGAGGATTTATCAATAAAATGAAAGGAAAATGTTGCTTTAAAAAGGGGTGGTGTTACAACCACCCCTTACATCTAACCACTAGATGTAGGGTTCATACACTTTTCCCCACAGTGAAATTCAAGACCTTTTCAAGCATTTTCAAGGCAAACTTTAACACTTTTCCAGCACCACACATTGGAGATAAAAACAAAAATATAGCCTGAGTAATTAAGCCGTTAATAAGAGCTCATGAGAAACGTTTAGCTCACCGGTGACCAGCGGGTTCTGTTTCAGGTAGCTGGGCAGCATCAGACCGAAGAAGATGGAGAAGCCCAAGACGAAGAGGTTCCTGGATGAGTTGAGGTCAACAAACTGAAGGTTGGAGAGTCCCACCGCTGTGATCATCCCAAACAGCGTGCAGAACAGAGCGCCCAGGACCGGGTCGGGCAGAGAGGCAAACAGGGCACTGAATTTACCCACAAGCCCCAGCAGCAGCATCATGGCGGCACCGTACTGGATCACACGTCTGCTGCCCACCTGGAGGGGGAAACGGTACCAACAAAATGGCTTTTACAACAACTGTTTGTCTATTTTGCTCATCTGTATAAAGGACAAAGAAAAAAAAGAAAAGAACAAAAAACGAAAAAAGAAAGACGGGGAAGAAAAAGAGAGAAGGAAAACAGAAGAAAACATCAAGACAAATAGAAAACAGAAAAGAAAACAAGACCAAAAGAAAACAAAGGAAAAGAAAAAGAATAAAAGAGAAAGGAAACAAAGAAAGAAGACAAAAGACAGAAAAGAAAAAAGAAAACAAAGGAAAAGAAAAGAAAGAAAACAGAAGCAAGAATAAGCAAAGAAACAAGAAAAAAGATGAAAAAGACAGAATACAAGAAAGAAAAGGAAACAAAAATGAAAGAAATAAAAAAGGAAAACAAACAAGAAAGAAAGAAAGAAAGAAAATGAGTAATCCCAGACCTCATCAAAGGTAGCGGTTTACTACCTTTGTAATTCCCAGGACACCGATATTCGGACTGGAGGAGGTGGATCCATTTCCTGTCCCAAAAACGCCGTCCAGCACACAGGAAATGCCTTCTACAAATATTCCCCTAATGAGCCAGAAGAGAAGCATCACGGACACATCTGTGTCATGCTGGCCATTAAATCCTGCAGCCGGAGCTTTAAAGACAGCAGCAGCAACAGCAGCTCACCGATTGATGGCGTGGACCGGAGGTGGAGGAGCGCAGGAGAGGCGAGCGCAAGCGTAGTAGTCGCCGATCGACTCGATGATGCTGGCCACCACGGCGCTCATCATGCCGATCACACCTGCAGCCGTGACGGTGGGAGTCCCCCACTGGACTGCAGACGAGGAGGGACAGAAAGGATCAGAGCTCCTCCAACCACTGAAGGTGAAGCTTCCCACGTCTAGGAAAACAAAAACTAATCCCAACGCTCCACATCTATTTGTGTAAAACTGCACCACCTATGCTGCTACACAGAACTTTTTGACATTTCGAGTTTCATTTTTGGAGCAAAAACAAATAAAAAAACACATAAAACAAAGTTTTCAAACATTTATTGT
Source organism: Xiphophorus couchianus (assembly GCF_001444195.1). Lineage (NCBI taxonomy): Eukaryota > Metazoa > Chordata > Actinopteri > Cyprinodontiformes > Poeciliidae > Xiphophorus > Xiphophorus couchianus. The sequence goes on from NC_040239.1 coordinate 9,935,784, forward strand.
GCTGAATTATTCTATCAATTATTCTGACAATTTATCAAATAATAATTGCCACATTCGCTCAAGTTTTTATTTAGAATATGAGAAATACATTAAAAAAATTAAAAGAAACAATTCAATAATTTTTTAGATAACCAAGTAAACATTTAAATTTTACTGGAATGTTTACCGTCCAATATTTAGAATATACTAGACTAAAATATAGACCAATATTTTTAGATTATAAAATACTATTTTATTTTATAGTCTAAAATACAATAATATTTAGACTATAAAGTATAATCTAAATTTTTAATTGAAAAATTGGAATTTAAAATGTGAAATTTTAAGATACAAATTTATATTAAAAATGTTAAAGTTTTAATTCAAATTCTTTTAGTTTAATTTTAAATTACATTAATTTTTACACTAATTTAATTTTTTTATCTAATTAATTTTTTAAATATTAAAATATTAAGTTTTCATCTAAAATTAAATCACAATTTTAAATTTAAATAAAAACTTTTTTATTTTAAATTATTCAAATATCCATCCATCTTACATTTTTGGCTTAATTACTGCTCTGAATATATAATGTTTTCAGCAACTGGCCTTTTGAGTCTGAATGATCCCGTTAATGACTAATCGATTACAAAATTAGTTGATTATTTAAATAATCGATTCATCACAATTAATCAGATTAGTAATTTCAGCTTCAGTGTTCTGTAAAACAACAGCTGCGATTCTGAACCTTAAAGCTGACCAATATTCCCATTTATCCTAAATACTAAACCCGATATAAGAAGTTTGTAACTCTCTCTTTCTCTCCATCTTGAAGAAACTCACAGGGATAGGGGATCTTGAACCACGGCGCAGCTTTCAGGATTCCCTGACGTGCATCAGTGCGGGCGTAGAAACCGTACTTGTTCTCCTCCGGCGGGAAAACGTCAGTCACCGTAAAAATGAAGCACAGCAGCCATGACACCAAAATAGCCATAATGATCTGCATGCAGGGGAGAACAAAACCTCTTTTAGATTCACCAGAAGAGAAAAACACATTCATACCTGCCAAATTCAAGTCCTGAGTCTTAATTCTTATTAAATGCTAAATAATATATATAAAAAATCTGATGCACAAAAGTGTCTTAAAGTACCAGTTAATACAACTTATTAAACACTTTCTGCATAAAATCACTGATATCCATTGCTCCATCTCGCTCCTGGCTTCTGAGATCACAGTGAAGCATCTTAAATGAGACACACAAATCAGACAGACCTGTGGTGTTTTTAATTATTTGGCCTGCAGAGGGGATAAAAGGACTGATTTACGGAGGCCGGGGGAGAATGAGATTACTTCTGCTGAATAATTTGACTTGTACGAGAACAAATCTTTAAATAAAACAAGGTGAACTCATTACAAGGGAAAAATGTTCAGAAAAACGAATACCCACCGGGAACATTTTGAAAACCTGCAGCCTGTAGGACGTCCAGCCTTTCTTGGCTTTGTAGATTGGCAGGGGGAAGTGAACGTTTCGAGCGTATTGAGAGAAGAGCAGCACCAAAAATATAGTCCTGCAGACAAAAAATACCCTTCAGTCAGATAATAGGGCCTCGTTATTTTCTACACTTTCTGTTCCCCAGTGTGAGGAGTAGTCCTATTCGAAGATGTTCCATTTAGTCCTGAATGCGTCACGCCACAACTCCAGAGGATTCGGCGCAAATCAATTATCCTAACAGCCTGGGAACTCTGGCAGCTACAGGCGCATATCCTTATCCCTGCAGAGCGAGAGCAGAGGCCCTCCAGCCAACAACAATGACACGGCAGGAACTGATGTCACACAACCTCAACATCAGAAATTGCACCAGCTACCTTCATTACACCGTTCTTTTTACAATAAAAATATCCAGAAAGTTCTCGGTTTGCACCAGAAAACTGGTTTTACCAGAAATGCTTCAGATTATACGGACAGATGTAGACTCAACTTTTATTGTTTAAAACTCAGGCAAATCAGGGTTTCTGCAGGTTTCACAAAAACAAATTTGATCCTTTTTAAGACCTTATAAGATAATTAACAATGAAATTTAATGCCTGTATCATGACAGAAACGTACAAAAGAAAAATCACTCATTCTGTATAGAAGTATTTCCAAATGTTTTAGCTCAGAATAGTAAGAGAAGTGAGGAGAAGATGAACGTCATCCAGCTAGAAGGTGATACATTTGCACTCATGACTGACTCAAAAGAGCTAGCTATGGTACATTTGCAGCTAGTTAGCGGTAGCCACAATCACCTTGAGTCACAAAACGGCTGACAGAAAAGTTCCACAAGAATATATATATATATATTTGCGATTAAGTAGTCCTGCGATGTCAAAATGCAAAATATATGACAGGCCAACTTACATTTTTTATTAACTTAAGACACTTTAAGGCCTTAAGTTTAGATAAATGGATTTAAAACCTTTTAAGTATGCGCAGACACCTTGCTAATTCATTAAAGCATTCAAACATTGTAGTTTTGTGAAATACACAAGTTTTGATGCAGCTGAATAACTTCTTCAACCTAGTGCAAAAACATACAGAAACATAAAATTTTTCTAAATTGACGTGTTTCCATCAAGTACATTTATTTTTGCAATTCCAATTTGCGCAATTTAAGGTAAACAAAAATGCAGCTACTGATTTTAATAGTGTGCAGTGCTTTAGCTCTCACTGTGGTTAACTGGAGTACCAAAGCGTTTAGGGCATGAAGCGTTTCTTTTTAAGATCCTGCTGTCTTCTTCATGTTCTACTAAGGTGATTTCTTTAGGTCAGGTAGTATCGAGTCAGATGGTATCGAGCATCAGTTAATTGATGTTTTAACATATTTTTACAGTCAGGTTTGTCTGAAAATCTTTTTCCCCTTTTATTCATAAATTCTTGATTTGCATTTTGAATCTGTGCTTACAGGATGGCGATGCCCCAGTGTTTTCCAGCCCTCTCGCCAGCAGCCTGGAAGCCTGAGAGCCCGATGAGGGCCACGGTGGGCGTGATAGTTAGGGGCCCGATGTACTTCAGCAGCATCCCAGGCAAACCCAGAGCTCCGATGCAGACTTCGATCATAGAAGACACAATGATCGCACCCTGGATCTGTGAAAGGTTGGAGAAATAGTAATTATTTAGTTATTTAGTTATAAATCAAACTGCTCTGCTCAGCTACAAGCTAATGGCTATTGCAGCTGAGCAGAGCTACAATATAAACATTTATATTAAGTTTATATTTTAAACTTAATATAAATAACCTGTTACTTCACATTTTTTGGTGCTGATTGCTAAATAAACATGTTTAGGAAGAGAGGATAAAAAAACTTTAAAAAAGAAAGAAAATCTTATTGTTTCATACCAGATCTCATTTAAATCAATTTTTTCTAAAACAGATTTAGATTTTGTGCGAATTGTGTGGATTTGTGGAAAAACTTAAGGGACCAGAAGGTTGTATAAAACGCTCCGGCGGGCCAGATCAGGCCCCCGGGCCTCGGGTTTGACACACGTGTTAGTTGTCATACAAACAGATCTCTGCATTAGACTCACTTTTCATGAGAAATGAAGTATTATCTCAATAAGCTCAACAGAGCCGTCTGCATCTGTACAGTTTATTGCAGATGGATGTAACGGATCTTTATAACAGACTTCATTAAGTTAATATATAATGTCAGAAATATTCCAGTTATCATGTGGTTTTTGGAAAGTGGTGAAGCTTTAAAACTGCTTTCCATCTCATGATTCAACCACATCTCAAATAATCAGATGTGTTATGAGGCATTTGAGTGAGAAACAGGGGAAGTAATTATGTCTCCTGTTAAAAATCCAATCAAAATGAGCCGTGGTTCTGTTGAACACTTTAAAGCAGTGGTCTCCAACCGTTTTATTACCGCGGACCAGTCAAGACTTAGCAATTTTGCTGCGGCCCAGAGTGGGAGGGAGGAGAAACCGTCAGATAATGCTTCTGCATTTGGTGTTCCCGCTGAAGCCATTTTTTTTTTTGCCCCGATTTTCCCTTTACGACAATCTTACAACGTCCTGCAGTGTGTGGTGTGTTACGTGGTGGTGTGTTGAATATGCCCGATTTTAGATCGGGCATATTCAACATTGTCTTGGCCCGATTATCTCAGCCTGTGGGGTTTTCCCTGACTGGGAGCGAGAACGCAGCCTGTTGAATGTGACAGGTAGCCAATCAGAAAGCGCGGTGATGTAAGCATGGGGAGGAATCCCAAACAGTCTTTTATAAAAGGCCTTTTCTTTTTTATCACTTAAATGAGTGCACAAACTATCACTACTGCTTCTACATCGTCATCCGTGTTTGATTATTCTAAATTCACGTATGGTATGTTGGGGTTTTTACTGGTTTTTCTTCTGGAATCGGGATGTTCGTGAGTGGAATCGGTTCTTGCGTGGTGTGTTGCTCCTGCCATGTGGCTGGACACACGAACCAATCGAACCTGTTGTACTTTTATCGGCTCTGTGGTCACAGAGGTTTGGAAAATCGACTGACAATCCTTAAATCGTGTGAACCAGACTTAAAACTCACAAGCTCCTCTCCTCTCATCTCATCTCCACCACTGCCCTAACGAGCTCTGACTTTGGTCGCTATGGTAACGTTTACATATCCCTCCAAAATAAGATAGAGATGCGCCACAAAAAACGAATATTTTACTTTCATGAAAATTTTACCTCACGATAACAACTAATGGGAGCCCTGAGCTTGTTTCTCTGCAACGAGACGGTCCATCTGGGAGTGGTGAGAGACAACGACACCGGAAGTGTTGCTTATGCACGGGCTACTGTGGCTCTTTGGTAGAGTAGTCGTCTTGCGATCGGAAGGTTGTAGGTTCGATTCCAGCTTCCTCCTGCCACATGTCGATGTGCCTCTGGGCAAGGCACTTAACCCCAAATTGCCTACCGATCTGCGTATTGGTGTATACATGTGTTTGTGATTGCGACTGGGTGAATGTGACTCTAGTGTAAAGCGCTTTGAGTGGTCAAAATGACTGGAAAAGCGCTATATAAGTTCAGTCCATTTACCATTTTTACCATTTACGCACAGCGAAGCAGTTTGAAGCTTCATTGCCTCATTAACGAGCCGATCACCATATCGTGCAGAACTTGAAATGTGGGAATCACCTATAAATCCATTCTCCTGTCTCTTCTCTGGGCCTTTTCCCCTCGCAAAGAAACTTTCCAAAGAATCTGATCAGTTTCTTACTCATTTTGCTGCTTGTGGCTCAATGTTGGCGCGCAAGAACCGAGAGAATCCGGTTAAAGGATTTTTACAATAAAAGATCCTCCAGACTCAAATAATACATAAAACGAAAAATATTTAATTATTTCTTGTGCGGCCCGGTACCAGTCCGCGGCCCGGGGATTGGGGACCACTGCTTTAAAGTACACACTTTAAGAAAAATACTTTTTGTGAAAAAATATGTCCAGTTTATCAGAGTCTGCTGTTCTAAACTAAACATTTACTTTACAGCTGTAAATATGGACACTGCCTGAAGGAAAGCCTGTACAAACATCACATTAATCACATTTAATGATCAAGAAATTACCATAAACTGCTGCCATCATCATCATCATGGAATCGATGTTCCAGGTAATGACCCCGTTAAGTTCCTCTCTCTTCCCGCTTCATCTTAAGCATTTTCCCCTCCACTTTAAAATCAGTTTTGTCTCATTCGCGTCACATAAAGATCAATTACTGAACCGGCTCATGCAGACTGGAAAGGTTAACTCAGATTAACTTCATCCAGCACATAAAGACAAACCCTGCAGACATATGGAGACGGGGATTTCTCCATCACAACAAAGTACGTTTATATTAGGTTAGGAAAAACCCAGGACTGAATTATAATTCTGTTGTGTAAAAAGTTGCATAAAACGTTACTTAAGATAATATAAACAACCTCTGATTTAATCTTTTGAAGCTTATTTTGTAATCATTTAAATTTCCCTCTTCTCCTTCGCCTCACCTCGCGTATCCTGGGGTGCCAGATGTCCTCGGTGTTGAGAAGTTCTGTCCCGTTCAGGAACGGATGCTCTGCTGAGGTTTGAAGAGAAACGGATCATTAAATTATATATTTAACAAACAAAACGTTTTATTAGGAGCAGGGTTTGTACACTTACAAAATTCAAGCACTTTTCAAGCATTTTCAAGATAAAATGTAACCTTTTGGAGATAAAAAGAATACAAATACACTAAAAAAAAATTTTATTCAGTATTTTATTTATTACTGTTATCAATGATTTATTGTGATAGTATTTTACATTACAAGGTAAATTAAAACAAAATGTCTCTCTCTGACCCATTAAACCTGAGTGCTCAAAGAACAAAATACTAATAAAAGAAATCCCCAATTTCAATAACTGTAAATACATTACAATCAATAAGTCATTGAGCAATTCAGAATAATATTAATCACACTGAAACAATCCAAACACATTGCGTTAAAGTAAATGGCCTTCCTGCTCAAATTAAATGTTTAAAAATAATCTACAAAGAAAATCTCTTCAGAATTTTCTTGCAAAGTTTTCTGGCATTTAGCAAAAATAAATAATTTTGATAACTAACTTGCCTAAAAACAAGAAAAGTTTAGTCTGGTTTAACTTCAGGCAGTGAGATTTTTTTTTTTATCTGTCTTTTAGATATATGAACATATCAGATTTCAACTGTAAAAAACATTTTACAAATTTGGGCTTTTCATAAAATGTTACATTGCTCTTTATTAACAAACTGCACAGTTTGTAACCACTTTATACGGAAATCAAGCACTTTCCAAACACTAAAATAAAACATAAATTCAAGAATTTAAAGCAGCAGTACAAAGCCTGTAGCAGAAACCGAAGGAAAGCAACTTTACCTGTGCTGTTACATTTCCATTTCTCTAAAGACAGAATGGCTCTGGCTGGTGCAAGGAAAGCAAACGCACTCGCCTGGAACAAAGGCAACCTGGAGGAGAAAAACAAGACAAATCTGTGTCAGAAAGGCATTTCAGAGATGTAATAATTGGCTTGTAGAGGCGCAGCATGTCAGAAATGTAGACAAAGTGTTCATACCAGCCCTGCTGTAACCATTTTTCTAAAAAAGCTGATCACTGTTGAGTCTGTGCTACTAAACGAGGATAAAACTCTCATTATGACACAAAAAGTAGTTCTTTCTGATATTTAAAATCACTCCTTTTTGTAAAACCAGCCTTTAGGAGTTTGAAAATGATCAAAGTTTGCAAATATAATGCATAGGACTGCAACTAACAATTATTCTGATGATTTATCTGATTAAAAAATTCACCACATTCTGTTGATTTTTCATTTTACTCAAGTTTATTTTATTATTATGTTTAAAATGCACATAAACAAATGATTCAATTCATTTTAGAAATTAGGAGCTAAAATTATCACCTAAAAATCATTCCTTGATGCTTGATTATTGGTAGCAAATACAGCTAAAAGAAATCCTAATATCAACCTGTGAGAAGCTCAGCAGTTTCTGCTCGACATTGTGTAGAGAAGTTCTACGGATTAGTTTTTTTATGGATGCAAAAGGTGCTTAATAGGAGATTTTCCTACAGAAATTCAACCAGGTGAAGGTCCACTTGAGGAGTTATGGATAAAACATAATTACAGATAGAGAACATTTTGTTTTTATCTTTAGTGCATAACTGTACAGTTTGGGCCTTTCTCGAGTCTGTTTTCTCTAGTTAATGATTAATCAATTACTAGTTGTCGATTATTTCAGGAATTGATTCATCATGATTAATTGTTTTAGACCATAGTATAATTAAAAAACATCTTGTTAAATGATTATCTTGGACATGATATGTTTCAGATAGAACATAAAACACATTTCTGTGTTAACTTCTACAACTACACAGTTTTATAAACATTATTTATGCCCATATTCAGTCAGGTTCAGTATCTCCCTCTCTGCTTCAGTGGCATTTCAGTAAAACCCAAAGACAGATGGAGCCCATCTTTCACCTCAGAGAGAGATGGTAAGCTGCTGATGTGACAGGAATGCCACAGCCAAAGCCTGTGACTGGAACCGAGCAAAAGAGTCAGGAAAGGACAACAGCTTACATAACTTAAATCGAGCACCAACACCCTCTGACACACTTGTTTTTCTTCCTCTTTTGGCCCAACACTTTAAAAAACAATTGTCCAATTCTGACCTGGAAATGTGAATGAATTGCTTTCTCTGAGTTGGGAGATCTGACTCACAAAAGAAACAAACTTAAATGGGATCAAATATGCTGTGCAAAAAAATCTGATTTGGGTAAAATCTAATTATAAACAATAAATCAAGCATTAAGATGTATGACATCACAACAAGACATTGATTGTAGTTAAGGATAATGCCCTTGAATTAGTTTAACTTCACCGGAAGAGACGTGAAATGGTTGACAGTGCCATGTGGAAAATAAAATCAGTTTCTCCTTCTCACATCACCTTCACTTCATTCCACCACATCGGCCAGATTTTACTTGATGTCCGAACTGCAGATTTTTTTTAAACATAATCCTTTCAACTGTGACACGCAAACATGACTGTAACAAAGCATGTGATTCAACAATGAGGTATTTCCAGATTCAGTTACATGATTAGCCTAAAAATAATAACTGCTATGTGACATTACCAGTTGCCATGGTTACTCCCTCCCTTTTCATGTGTTAGTTTCTTGAGAACCATGTCATGCTGGCAGTAGATGTAATTTTATTCCTCATTATCTAGGTATGATATTCGTCATGGCACATTCTTCATGTGCAATGACGAATTCATTCATTCATCAACCAGGTCGCTGCGGTTGATGATTTTCTTTTGATAACAGACCTTCATGATGAAGGACATGCAGAGACAGTCTTCCTATCAGCCTTTACATGTACAGTGGCTAGAAAACAGTCCTTCAGTGTTCTTAAACTTTACTACAACTTTATTACAACCACAATAATTCAGTGTTTTTTACGTGATGATGATTATGAAATGAGTCAGAGCATCTAGTCTTCAGAAGTCACTTAAAGGTGATCTATTATGCTTCCCTGAACAGGTTAGGAAAGGTCAATGTTCTATACAAAACATGTTCACTACATTTTTTGCACAGAGTCACTTAATTAGATTTTAGTTTGGTCAGTTCTGCCCATTTTGAGCTCCTTTCAGAATGAGCTGTTTATGGGTCTCCTGTCCCTTTAAATCCAGATAAGCTGCTGCTGGCCACGCCCCCAACTCAACATTTACAGCTGAATGTGAAAATGGCCATTATACACCATTATATAACAGTACATCTTAGAAAAGCAGATGTGGAGTCTCCTGCAGAACCAACAAGAAGGCAAGCGGTTTCACTTTTCCAGTAGTCATTGTAGAGCTGACCAAATGTGCTGGAGCTCAGCATGGGTTGCTACGAACGGGCTACATTCTGGAGGTTTTTGAAACAACACATTTTCCAGACACCATAAAACGTCAACTTGTTGCCAAAAAAATAGGTTAATTTAGGCAATTCACAGGCATTTGCTTGGAAGATTTACTTTCCGAAAGACAAGCTTGCACACTCATCCAGCTGCTCTGTGAAGTCCTAACAGGTTTGTTGGAAAACTTTCAAGAGCAAAAAACGTCATGAAGACCAAAGAACACATCAGACAAACAGAGAGAAAGATATGGAGATTTCTAAAACATGTTAAGGTTATTATGCTATATAATGTTAAAAACATAATATGGGACAGCTGTATATTAAAGTTTATTCCTTATTTTTAATAACTACTGCAGTCTTTAAAATTACATATCTGCTCACGATCACGAAAACTTGTTCCAGTTCCAACAAATGTGAGTGAAATTTGCTCACTTTTTCTGTTGTTTACTTTACTTTTAACTGTAAACTTATTACAAAATATACCAAACATCCAAAAGAGACATCTCTGTTGATAAGAAAAAGTAACTTATTAGATGAAAAATAAGGATGAGAAGCAGATAGTTTAAAAACTTTTATGCTAAAAAGATTAAAACCTGGAGGCACAGAGTGGAGGAAGGTTAGATAAATGTTTGTAAACAAACCAGCAGAAATATGTATTTGTGTTGGAGAACAAATCTGTGAGAACTAGGTCACCTCATTTTTCCTGACGTGTGTGCACTTGTATTTCTGAAAGTAGGTCTTCCAAGCAGTTTCTCATAAGCAAATGCCTGTTAATTTAATTTATTATAGCTTTGGTTCGCTCCACTTGCCAGCATGTGATGCAACACTTGAACGACACGCAGCTCGCTCCCTGAATGGCTGTAAATCTCCTGTGTTTAGTTTCAGGAATTTTATAATTTCACTTCCAAGTTTATGAAACACAAGCTGCTTTCTCCTCGGCAAAGAGGAAGTCCGAGTCTTAAAGGACAACAGTCACATGAACAAAACAGGGAACTTCAAGTAATGATTGAATGCTGAGTAGACCCAACAAAGTTATGCTTACACACTTATTCACACCACAGAGACCAAAAGAGGAAGGTGGAGGAAGAGGAACGTGATGGTGGCATTAATGGCCCCCCAGCTTTAGGAAACTGTAAGCTGGACTGTTGGATACCTGCAGCCCAGTGTCGTTTGAAGCAGGGTGGTGATGCCGACACAGAAGAAGATGGTTCCGATGAGCTGACTGGTGGCCCACTGATCGAAGCCGACGCACATGGCCTCTGCGAGAAGGAACGGGACGGCGATGGTCCCGCTGAAACACGTCAGGTAGTGCTGGGGAAAAAAAGACGTCAGTCACAAGACGATCAGTTGAAGCTGCAGTAACTTTCATAAAAAACATATTTACATATTTGTTAAAGTCATCACCATGTTGTGACATTATAAGACAGATAATCTGAAAAAGAAAATTGTGCTCCTCTGTCACCAATCCGAGCCAGGAGGAGGGTCTTAACGCTGTCAGTCATGTTCATGTATGTGCTGCTTAAACCCGCCGCTTTTCCCTGTGCTACGTGTCTTCCAGTTAGCAGGGCCTGCTGTGAATGCTCCAGCTATTTAGCATAGCCGCCAATAACGGCAGTTAAACCGTTTTCCTGAAACTGTAAATTGTTTGTTCTGCATTAGCACATTTAGCAGCACATTCACAAGATTGGTTGACAGCGGTAAGACCCTCCTCCTGGCCCTGATTGGTTATTTTTGACCAGGAGTGGTACTTTTCTTCAGACGGCAATGGTAGCACTGTGAGGAAGAGGAAGAGATTAAGCTTTTAATCCGTCTCATATTAAATTGTCACAACATAGCGACATTTTTAACAAATTCTAAAAAATATATTTTTGCAAAAGTTACGTACTCCACCTTTAACTGGAATATGAAACAAAGGTCACCCTCCCACAGTGAAAAAAACAACAGTCGCATCCTCACATCATTGAGACGCCGGGGTGGGTAGTAATTAGTTACATTTACTAAGTTACATTATTTGAGTAACTTTTTGGAAACAAAGTACTTTTAGGAGAGGTTTTACTGCAACATACCATTCAGTTTTACTTGAGTGATATTACTGTGAAGCATTGATACTCTTGAGTAAAATTTCTTGCCACTCTATTGACCGCTAGAAACATTACTGAATGAAATTGAAGTTTGTTTTAGCAAAAAAATGCATCAGAGAAATACACAGCTTCAGTTTATGTTTAAGTGAGGCCTCTTGTTTGCAAACAAGCCTGGTTATTCTAATACTAGTTTCCATCTACAGAATCCGCACTGTAAACACACAAAATCTTACCAAGTATTTTTTGTCCAGTTTCTATTACAAATAAATTAACTTGTAACATGGGAAAAATGTCTTGCTACAAGTTATAAAAAATCTCCTAATGGAACTAGTACTTTTCCATTAATATTAAGGAATTATTGGCTGAAAACAAACTCCTGCAACTTGCTAAAAAGTTACTTGTAAGCTGGTTTTGTCTTATTTCAAGTGTACCAAAATACTTTCACTAGACCAAAAAATACTTTGTAAGATTGTGTTTTTTCAGTGTGCTGAGCCATTTTGAGATCAAGAAGATACAGTAAACACTGTATTTGCCCTGTATCAAGTTACATATTAAAATTTTCTTTTAAGTATTCTGCTCAAAATATGCGTTGTAATTTTCTGTCTAATGCCATCACTTTAAACAATTAAATCAGATATTATGATCAGTAATTTACTTTTTCCCAGTATTTTTACTGAACATCTTTTTATTCTTACTCGAGTAATTTCTTGGACGGCTACTTTTTACTTTTACTTGAGTCAAAACATGTTGAAGTTGTGCAACTCTTACTTTAGTAAGAGTTTTTGCTTCTCTATTAATCTCTGTTGCGACACACACGCACGGGCGGGAGTGTGTGTGTGTGTAACTGACATTATGAGGGCTTCTGAAAATCCACATTATATTCAAACTTGTGCAACCACTTCTTGTTTTAAAAGTCACTCCTGTGGCGTGTGTAGTTGCTCTTCTGACCAGAACTGTATAATTAACTAAAATAATTGCTAAAAGAATTAGCTAAAATCAGGACCACTTCTCTTATAAAAATGTTCATGTCTGTACCAGAACATAACTGGACTAATCAAGCCACACCTGCGTGATTTATTTGATGTGTGTGTTGAGTACACTCAGCTCTTATTCCTGGCATTTAACTGGAAGATTAGTAGCCTGAAGCTAAATGCTTTAGAGCTGGATGGAACATGCCCAGGAAGCATTTAAAGGTTGCGTTCCTCAGAACTTTCCAACCCAATTCGTCACTAGATGCAAAACAAAAGAAAAAACTGCTGATAGTGCAAGTCTTTATTAAAATTACGTAAATCTGGGTGCAAAACATTGTTTCTATATAGTTTAAAGACTCATCATAAACATGGACTGATCACCATTTATCAAAGAACATCTCAAACTGAGGACAGAAACATCTGGTTACAGATTTAAATAATTTGTTTTACTGGAGTCAAACTTATCTAAATGTTGAAAGTTTTATGCATTTATTTTGTTCTGCTGCGGCCTAGCCCAGGATACTGTTGTAAATTAGTTTTTTTTAATCCTAGCAAAAGAAAGGTTAAATGAAAAATAAAAAATGAAATAAACTAAGAGCAAGGTACAGATACATTTTTTGCTGGTGACAGAAAAACAAAAACAAGGGTGAGATATTGTTGTCAACGCTTCAATCCGCTATTTTAGAAACAAAATTCATTTATTTAAACAGCAGTTTAGGACTTATTCCATGCGGGTATGTTTGGTAAACATAATTACTGTGTGGTCTTTGTAGGGCTTTGCACTCGCGTCATTTGTACATTTGTGAGGTTTAGGTCATCCACCTCACAGATTTGAGGCATAAAGGGGAGATGACACATGACAAAATGTCCAATGTCGGACAAAACGACGCTGAGGTCGCTTGGTGGCAACATTAATGTGACGACTGATGGAAACAAATCCTATTTTTGAGTCGGTGCTGCATGGTTACGTGCCGAGCGATGGGAGGAAAAACACTGAACACATGGAGGATATAAACTTGTAGGTGCTGTTATTCTTTCTTATTTAATCCAGCTTTATGTGCAGATTTACCTGTAAGCCTAAGAACACACACAGGTACCAGGGTGGGGTGTCTTCAATGGTATAGATCATGTCCATCCTCCTTGCATCCATGCTGTCTGTGCTGTCGAGTGTCTCTGAAATCGAGCTCTATGCATACGATAAGGGAAGAAAGAAAAAAACAGCATGACTATCTTTGACCTGCTTAAATCCCTGTAAATGTAGCTTTAGAGAGAGAGACAATAATGTGTTCTGGTTGGATTTATTTACATACAAAATAAACTTTGATGAGCATGTCTGGACAGTTTGGACAAAAGTGAAGATTTCGACATGAAAAGACGACATAAAACTAGACAGAAACTGTGGGAAAAGAAAACCTCTTTGTCTCTCTTAGAAAAAACACACAGTCATGGTGACACAGGGAAAAAACCCTGTCATGGTAACACGAGTCGACCTTTCTTGTTCCATTTCAGCAGAAGTGCTTATCTTTATCATATTACATGTGGAAAAAAGAACAATTCAATTGTGTTTTTAGAAACTTAGTTTTTTGTATACAACTTTGTTAAAAGTTAATTAGGCATGTCTGATAGCTTAAAAGAGTCAAATTGTACACCTCCTTTAGATTTGAATAACTAATGTCTCATGCAAATGTGGTAGTAAGCTAAAAAAAAAAAAACATGTCTGCCCAACACTTTTTTCAGTGCCTTGCAAAAGGATTAAACTCTTTCACATTGTCATGAGAGAAGCTGAACAATACAAAGCAAAAAACTTCACCGTTCAAACAAAAGTAAAACTGGACAAACTCTCAACCAACTTTCATATTGACCAATTTCATCATCAGAATCGAGCAATAATTTTAAATAAAATTCAATTTATATAGCATCAATAAATAACACAAAAAAAATGATTTACTTGTAAATATTTTGCTTTTTCACTTAAAACAATAAAATCAAATAATTTAAAGTATGGCTACATGAATCAATCACCCTGAGCCTGACAGTAGGTACCTAATCCTAAATTATCTTACATTTATTTTCTATTAATTATTAATGCATCAGACCTAATAACACCTGACACCAGCCCAAATGATGCATTTTTGAGTTTAATAAAAATAAAATTAAGGTGAAACTGTTCAATTATTCAATTTGATTATTTTTTTTAAATACCATATTATAACACCATAATTAAACACATGACTAAGAAAGGGCTTGTAAAGTTACTGGATCACAAAGTTCAGGAATATTAAAGTTTATTTAATATTATTCCCACAAAACTCAACATTCCCTGTGGTGTTAAAGTTTTGGGTTGCATAACAACAAAAGCATCATTTCAGATTTTCAAATTCCCGATGCTTATTATCGTTAAAGCGAGAGCAACACAATATAGCATCACCATCTAAATATCTGTTTGTGTAATAATGTCATTACAAAGCGGTTTCACAGTTCAGTTTTAATCGCCCTGATAAGAAGCTGACGGTTTACTGCTTCCTCTCTCTGCAGCAGAATATACCCAACTCCTTCACAATAAAAATGTTCACCCAACAAAACCAGCCTGTTAACAAAAGTAATCAGAAACCAGAGATTCTGCTCATAAATCTGGTGGTTAAAGGACGTTTCTTTCGAGAGATATTCAATAGAAAGAGGGTTGCTGACTGCGATTACCATGGTGTCATCATGTGACAAGTGACAGTGAATAAGCTTTTTATAAGTCTTGTGATCACCGGCGTTCGTTTATTTCCCCTTTGACAAACAAAATTACTTATTAGATCGTATTTCACTTCCATATTTTCATTTTCAGTAACCTTCTCTGCTGCTTGATTATCCTTGGTGTAGATTGCCATCAGCTCGGTGTTCTCCGTGTCCTGATCTCCGGTGGCTCCGCCAACTCCGTTTACCACAACCTAAAACACACAAAATTAAGATGCTTAAGGTTTTTATTTACCAGTCTGACACCTTCTCCGCTCTGGTTTACAACCAGAACTAATCATCTTCACAGGAAGATGATTGATATAAAATGACTAAACATATTATATTGAATCTCCTCCAGAAACTCCATCTAATGACCAGAAAACAACATTTTAGTGGGTTTTTATATTTCTGTTGTCTGCAACAATGGCTGTAGTGAGTGGTGAAGGCTGGAATGTCGTCCAACTGGTAAACTGGGAGCCTCACCTTCAGACTTAGGATGTTTTTTACGGCACCGTTTGAAAATAAAGACCAAACACCAAACATGTCCGTCACTGAAAATGTTCCACCACTGGATTTACACAGAAACTCAGAAGGGCTGCGTTGCTGCAATAAACAAACAGCCGGGGCTCCAACACAGCCTTCATGGTAAATCACTGACTTTTCCAGACATCTTAGTTATTTTAACTGTTGGGAGGGAAAAATTAATAGTTTAATAAATTTATGATGAATGGATCGATGTACTGGTGGATGGCTGTATGGATATACAAGTGGACGGATGGATGGACTGGTGGACGGATGGATGGTTGGACAGATGGATGGATGTACAGATGGATGGATGTAGAGATGGATGTTCAGGAATTAATTTATTGAACTCTGTTCTGAGTTCAATGAATTCAGGAATGAGTTCAGTGAACTGAATTCCCTCCTGAATTCAGTTCAGTGACCATAAAGTCTTTCATTAAATTCAGTTTATTTACCGGAATAGGATAAAAATTGGCTCCATGTTTGGCTTCCTCTTCATATTTTCCACCTTCGCTGTCCATCGAATTAGCGGTGGTGTTCTTCCCCACTCCCATCTTTTCTTCGTCGATGTCTTTCTCCTCCTCCTCTGCCTCGGTCCCTTCTGTGCCCCTCTGCTCTGGTGTGAACACTGCAGACGGATCCCTCAGTCCAATATCATCATTATCATCAAGGAGTTCCTCTCCTGGTGCAAAACGACAAACAAAACCAGATAATCATCAAAATCCTAATCAGCATAAAACAAAACTTATGTTCTAATTAAACAGAGGACCATACAAGGCTTCAAGGTTATGCATCTTGATCTATTGGCATTTGTTTTATGATGGGGAAGGAAGGAGTGAATCTCCCAGTTATGTTTTTAAAAACGGCTAAATTTACCTCTTCGTTTCACATCAGGTCCTTTCAGTTCTGTTTTTGGCATCTGTAGGCGTTTCTGGTTGCAGCAGACAATAAAAATAAGTATCACTCTGAAGACTTGGGAAGGTGATTAACTGAGAACTGAAACGGTTCCTTCAGGATCTAACCTCTGCCACAACTCATGTTCAGATCAGAAGCGTAAACTGTGCGTCAGTCATCCAATCAGGACCAATGATGCCATTTTGAATTTAAACCTTCATTTAGGTTTTATTGTTTTGAATCAGGGCTGCACAGTGGCGCAGTTGGTAGCACTGTTGCCTTGCAGCAAGAAGGTCCTGGGTTCGATTCCCGGCCGGGGTCTTTCTGCATGGAGTTTGCATGTTCTCCCTGTGCATGCGTGGGTTCTCTCCGGGTACTCCGGCTTCCTCCCACAGTCCGAAAACATGACTGTCAGGTCAATTGGTTTCTCTAAATTCTCCCTAGGTGTGAGTGTGTGTGTGCATGGTTGTTTGTCCTGTATGTCTCTGTGTTGCCCTGCGACAGACTGGCGACCTGTCCAGGGTGAACCCCGCCTCTCGCCCGGAACGTAGCTGGAGATGGGCACCAGCACCTCCCGACCCCATTAGGGACAAGGGTGAACAGAAAATGGATGGATGGATGGATGGATGTTTTGAATCAACAACAGCGGAAGTACAAAAAGAGTCATGTTCGGATGCATCATTAATCATTTAAAAATGATGTACAACAGGGGTGCCCAAAGTCTGACTCGAGGGCCATTTGCAGGCCCTGGACTGATTTTCTGTGGCCCCAAACTGCAACTCAAGAATGGGACAAATTTGACCCATAGCAAAGGTGGTTAACAGAGATGATTTTTATTTATGATTTTTACATTTTAATAACCAACCTTTTTGTATTTTCTTTCATTTTTTATAAATCTGAACACACTTATACTGCAACTTTCACTCTAAAGCAGACCTTAATCTGCATTTAATCAATTTATTCAGCTCGACCAAATACAGCAGCTGTTTTCAGAGAGAAACTGACCCAAATCCAGTTCTCTGCTGAGAATGGACTCTATTTTTGTACTTTTTTTCCTCAAATGAGTCAAAGAATAAGCCAACTGGATGCAATCATGTAAAACTCTTCTTCACGCCCCAACATTAGCTGTGTTTCCATTAGCCATATAATTGAGCAAATTGACATTACAAAATTAAATTTGCTTAATGGAAATACGTAAAGTTCGAAAAACATTTTTCCAACTACCAGAATTAATTTATTTAGCAAAACTGCAAATGGAAACACTTTTTTTTTTTAACCTCACACGAGTCACATGACCAACAACGGGATGCAACTACTGGGGAAAAGACGAAGACAGGAAGTGGTAGGAGATGATGATGGACATGTTTTTAAATTATCGTGTGAACAAACTTGTTCATGTGTGATTTTAATTATATTTTTTTAATGGAAACACCACAATCATAAAATTGTGTGTTTTTGAGAATAGCCCAAGTTGTACGCACATTTGTAATGGAAACGCATCAATTTCCTTAAAAAAATTTCAATTTTGTTTTACAAAAATATTGCATGCTTCCTTTATTGTTGAACAGGTCCAAAGATATATATATATATATATATATATATATATATATATATATATAATTTTTTTTTTTTTTTTGTAGTATTCGCTTTTAAAATAGTTGTGGATTTTGGTCCAGGTGACAAAAAAGCCAGGATTATTAATGTGATCGGATGTGAAACGGACTCCTCCTACCATCAGTCACGCACGGAAATGAAAGAAATAAAAAAAAAGTGAAGCATGGGGGAAAAATGACAGAGAGAAGAGGAAGAAGAGAGTATTCAAAACAGAGACGATATAAAAATAAAAAAGGTACAAAAGCAGGAAGAAAGCTTTCAGCTTTCATTAGTCACAAGGTGGTTGTGTCTAATTCTCGGTTTCTTTGTAAAACATGACCTTGACAGATGTTCCTCTGGTTCAGTCCCTGTTATCTTCAATAATAATGAGAACGAAAGCATCGCTTGGTTCCTTTCATTGAGTCTATGAACAGAGAAAAACTCTGCAACCTTTTTAATCCAAAGAAAAACAGCAACAATGCTTAAACACCCAGTTCCTTTAAGTTGCCTTTGATTATTGGTAACTGGAACATTGATCCACATATTTCATGTGAATTTTCTTGATGATGGTATTTGACAAAATATTGTTTTGCTTAAAATTAATGACCATTATGTCAGTGAACTATGCATGTACAACTAAACTGAAAAAAATAGATATGTGTTAAGATTGTTTTTAATCTGTTGATTTGCATGATGTCAGTGTAATTAGTTATTTAAAAGATCATTTTATTGCAAGTGATTGATTCTAGGATGGATGCTGAACCAGCAAGCCAGTCTCCATGATTCAGTAAATAACTGTGTGAAAAGATTCATGTGTTTCACATTAGTGACTAAAAAAATCTTTATGGAACAACAACTCCATAAGAGTGTAAATGAGAATGTTTTTAAAGAGCGGTTTTTGTGTTTGCAGGCATGTCCGACCACTTAACTATAGAAGAATGCAAACAAATAGTAAAAACGTACAAAATATCATAATTGAGTCATGTTCCTCATCCCTACTTGAAAGAGTTTTTGAACTTTAAAAATGACACTACTTTGGTGTTAAATATCTATTTGTAGTAATTAATTTAGCCAACCAAACCAAATCCCTTGGTAGAGATGGATGATAAATCACTAAAACTGAGTGTTTTTCAAATATAATTGACATGTATTAGAAAATTTCACAATGCTAAATACTTTGTCTAAGATCTTTTCCTTTAACGACATTTTTTATTTGAAAAGATATACGTATATATTTGGCCATACTACTGACCCTCAAAGCATTTGGTAATGTATACTCCAAAAATTCTTCATTAAAACAACTTTAAATTCTGATCAGAGCCACCCAACAAATTAAGAATCACAAAAAACTTTCATTTTCTTCATACAAAGAAATCATTTCATTTACAAGTTATCACACACATCTCACCATAACCCAGCAGTTAAAAAATACACTGCCATAACAAAGAGAAAGTACAAACTTTCTAAATTATGCCCCTATTTAGCACTAACAATATTTGGAATGTACTTAGTTTTTCATAAACTTTTCAATGTTTTCCAATAATATCATTATGAAACATGGTTTAAATTAGATTTAAATAATTAAAATCCACAGAAAGAAAGAGATAGGAACATCGTCACTGTTCAAAAAGAAAAAGTTTTTTAAAAAACAAAATGTAGCCAGTTTAAATTTTATTTTCAGTTTCCTGTTAAATCTATTAAGAGCTAAAGCTGAGGCCCATTATGGTGTGAATGTGGAGCTGCTCTGAAACAGTCAGGGTGTTAGTTAGCTTTAGGACGTCATAGTTTACTCTTTTATACATAGTTTACAAATACAAAAGCCTGCAATTACAGCTGAGTGAGAACATAAACAGCCCAGGCTGTAGCTAAGAAATAGTTGATCATTTTTTGCATTGCATGCAGCAAATAAAAAAAAAAAAAGGTATTGCGTCGATTGAAGGAACAATCCTCGGCCAAAAAGTATGCGAGAAAGATTTGCAACCAAATTACGCCAGCTATGTTTGAATTATTGTTAAAAAAAAATAAAAATTATCAACTCACTTCTACGTCCTACATTTAGCAATATTTATTAAGAAACATTTTCAACATGTTGTGCTGTACAAGAAATGATATTATTCTGTCCATCACTGGGTTATGGTGACGGTATTTAACTCAAAAATGGCAGACAGGACAAATATCTAAACTTTCTTTAAAACCTATCAATCCATTAATGTTATTCAAGTATAATTTGCATTAGTAAAATAGATAGATAGGGCACCAAAACTGACTCCAGTCCAAGGACCCACTTTCTTGTAAATACGCCCCTGCCTCTATGGGTAATTATTTTTTAAATGTATTACTAAAAAAAAGCAGAAAGAAAACCAGTATTTTGGACTTGAATCATATTTTACTAAAAGAGAAGCATGCAAGTTTTCTAATAACTTGAATCTGTCAAAAATGTCACTGAATCCTTAATTTCTCTGCTAATTTCCTGCCAGTATTTTTCTGTTAAAAACAGAAATGAACAAATACTAAAATAAACTTCTCCTACCCCTTCAGCCCTAAAATTATATAATATCCTTTGATTTATTCATCTTTATTTTTCCTAAATCTGCCTGTCATAAATTAAAGTTTTGGAGCCCCACACCCTCCCAAGCCACTATCACTGCTTGCAGTGTAAGATGTTGGGACAGGTGTAATACCTAGTTGACACATCCCATCACTCCTGTCAAGCTGGGCGGCTGGGAGCATCTGTGTGGGAGGAGCAAGAGAAAGGAGAAGCAGGAGGAAGTCGAAGGAGGGAGGAGAGCAACGAGAAGAAGAGGTGGGGAGGCACAGAAGAGAAACATACAGGGGTCGAGGATAAAGAGGAAGAGGAGGAAGGAGGAGGTGAGACAAAAGTTAATTTGACAGAAACCATTTAATCAAACAAACAACACGCATTAGTGAGACTAATGTGCTGATAAGAAGGAGGCACGGCAGAATAATCCCTCCACATTGAAACTAGTTGCAGGATTATGCATGTAGGAATAGCTTTTTTAAAAAAAAGTAACAGCAGAGGTCAGGATTTACAAGAAACCTGAGATGGTGTAATTTCTTAAGCTGATGTGAACCATTAAACTACACCTCATGTTTTTTTCCAAGTCATTTTAGCTTCATACAGATTAAAAAAATTAAACCTGATCCGTTATTTAATACAAATTAGGCCTCGTTAATGCTAAAAATATATCCTCTAAACAAAAACAAAATTCATAACAAGGCATTTTATTTCTTCCTGTGTGACGTTAAGTCAGAACAAACTTCTCTTGTTCTAGGTCAACTGGAATCATTAAAATTATTTCTATTTGCTAAATGCCACAATGATGGAACATGTCAGATTAATTTACTTTATGTTTTTGGTGGCATTGCCTTTGGATTGTTTGTCTTAGGTCAAATCTTATAAGTCTTTCTCCACAGATTTCTCAATAGTTTGCTGGAGTTCTGGCCCATTCATCCAGACAGAACCACGGTAACTATCAGGTTCTAGGTCACCTCACTCACTCTTTTTCAGATCTGCTCACAACTTCTCCGGAGCATTGATATCCGGACTTTGTGACGGCCACACCAAAGCATTGACTCTGTTGTCCTTAAGTCACTCTGTAACCACTTCTGCTGTATGTTTAGGGTGGAAGACCCATTTACACTGGAGCCTTAACTTCTTTATGGCCAAACAGTTCCACTTTAGTTTCATCAGACCACAGGACATGTCTTATTAAATAAAGGTATTTTCCCTGTGTCCATTACCAAGCTAAAATCTGGCTTTTTTATGTGTCTTTTGAAGTAATTACGTCCTCCTCACTGAACAGCCTTTTGCTCATGTTGGTAAATTGCACGTTTCACTCTGGACAATGACTTTGTCTTTCCAGCTTTAGGAGAATCTTTGGCTTTTGTTCTGTGTCAAGCTGCACATTTCGGATCAAAACCAGTTCATCTCTGCGACACAAACCCGTCTCTTTCCTAGTATGATGGTTGGACATTCCCATCATGCTCGCTTATAATAATTTGAACAGAATAATGGGGCACCTTCAAGTATCGGTAAATTTTTTGTTCCCTTCGTTCAGGCCACACCTGAAACGTGGTGCATTTCAGGTGTGGCCTTAAAATACCTGCATCGGTGCCTCCAATTAACTCAAACATGTCAGAATATTGGCCGTGTTCTACACCAATTTTGGTTGTAAGCAACTGGTACACTGTTAACTACGTTAATTAGTCTGCTGCCTTTAATTTGTACCTTAATTTAAAGCATGAATGAACATGTCAGCATTTCACAAAGCCACAACATGACGATGCGGGCTGATTACTTAAAGACACATCAATCATTCTTTATGTAAACCTCTGATTTAGAATACATTGACAAATAAGTAATTTTCTCATTATTGTGGCATTTAGCAAATAGTAATAATTTGGGTAATTTTAGCTAAACTTAAAACAAAAGAAGGTATTTGGTATTCAGTGTATGTAAACTCAACTGTAAGATGATACAGTTTTTCAGCCAACATGAACTCACAAACAGACGATTGTCGGTGTATCAGACTTCCTTAGTTTTATATATAAAAAAGAACAAGTGCAAGAGATTCCTAAACAGACATGGAAGTTTTGAATTGGATAATTATATAAATTAAGAGCAAAAAAAAAAAAAAAAAAAAGAGGTTTGAGTGTTGGTACAATTACTGGAAAAAAAGATTTTTCGTCATCTGACTCTTCAATTCTTGGTCTGAGCCAAATCAAGAGAAGGTAGCTGACCGAATGGTGCAAAGTTTTTACTCATATATAATGATAATCAAATGCAAAACAATGCCACAATTCAGATAAGATCAGATGTAGTGAGCAGAAAGTATATCAAAAGGAACATGGGTCTCCTCAACACTTCACCAGAGCTGCAGGCCAACCGCCTTGCCAAGCTGAAATGAGTTTTTTTTTTTTATTAAAAAAGGAATATGAACAAGTATCGAGCACATAAACCATGCAGTGCACGTCCATATTTGAGTTGGCTGGCAAAAGTGTTTTAAAACAGCATTTCATTCTTACATAATTTGAGAAACTAAACGCCGTTTTTTGGGGGGGGTTTTTAATTATTACTGACAGTTTCTTAAACTAAATTACTAAAAACAAACATTATGTTGGCATGCATCTTAACTGCAAGTTAATTCAGCTGCAAGTCAGGGGAAAATACAGATATTTAATTTGGAGATTAAACATCTTCCAGTCACGTTCAAGCTTGTGAATGTTTTACAGCATGTTGTGAAAACAGCAAACCATTGATCTTAGTGATTTCCAGCCTGAGGCCAACCCAGCGCTGTGCATAAGCTGTGTGATGTGTAGTCTGACATGAAGTATCCTAGCAGCCTCTGGGTGACTTAAGGTCTGATGAGGCGTGCTCCAACACCAGAAGAGCCACGCTACTGTAGCATGAAATCCTCAAATGCTCCGGCTCCTCAGTCGCCCAAGAGACTAAACCCCCCGCAGCTCGACTCATCTGCGCTTGGTGTCTGGGAATCCAGACCCAACAAAGCATCATAACCAACATAAATACAGAAACAAAAGAACAGAGAAATGGAGCGAGACAAAGATGGGAAACTGGTTATGCAATGCAAGAGAAATCTAGTTTTATAAATCTAACTTCTCTTGTTATGTAAACTGTGATGGAAAGGAGGAGGAATATTCGTGTAAAAGAGCATTCTGAGGAAATAAGTTATGAGAGAAAGAAAATAAATAGGATGATAAATAACTTCTATTTATTTTATTTAAACTCACTCCAGAAGAGGAAGGCTGTTGAATGTTCAAGGCTCTACAACCTGATCAGGCAGTGAAAGGAGCCGAGTTATGTGTGAATATTATGATAGAATATTAGGCCCAGGCAAAAAAAAAAAAAAAAAAAATTGATTACAAGAATAAAAAGTCATAATACTAAGAGAATAAAGACGTTACAAGAATAAAATCGAGAAGTTGTATGAGAATAGAGGAGTGTTGTTACGAGAATTCACTCATAATATGATAGTCATAAGTAATAATAATAATACCAGAATGAAGTTTTAATAATGTGAGAATAAGGCCGGATGACAAAAAAAATCATAACATTACGAGATTAAAGTAGTAATAATCTGAGAAAAAAGATGCAATAATACAAAAATAAAGTCATATTACCAGTAGCTGTACCATATGACAAAACGAGTCAGAACATTTTGATTATAAAGTAGCATTACGAAAATAAAGTCACAATAGGAAAACAAAGTTTGGAATAATACGAGAATAAAGTCATAAAGTTTTCAGAATAAAGTTCCAATAACACAAGAAGTAGTAAGACAAAAAACATTACAAGAAGTCATAACAATATGAGAATAAAATCATAGTGCTATGAGAATAAAGCAAAAATACAAGAAAAAAGTTACAATTTTACGAGATTTTCATTGGAATATTAGGAGAGTGAAGTCGTAATTTGATGCACAATTTGTTCTCTTCATAAAGCATGACTGCTTGTTTCTGTCTCATCATTTATTTAGTTTGGCCTGCCTTGCAGAGTTCATAGTGTACTATATTTCATTTTCTGTGAATGAAATATAGAGGTAGATGAACACTTAAATTTTGTTGAGCAGAAATCCAGCAATTATTAGTTGACTTTAGCATTTTTCCAATAAATAAATTAAAAAGATTCCTTTTTGAATTGTTATCAAATTGGGACACCTATTTAAGGGACTTCGAGAAAACACATTAAAGAAATGGCGACTATGCATAAAGTTTTGATCTGTACTGATTAAAGAAAAATAAATGCTGCAATATAGTAAAAGCTGCAAGGACAGTATGTACAAAACATACAGCAATAAAAACTTCCAGAGCAGAAATACTTGAAGGTAAAATTACCCAAATTCACATCCCTGAAAAGTAATTTTAATGTCCCAATAGGCATTTCAAGGTTACCCAATAAAAGTAAAAGCTGTTATCCTGGTTTAGTGTTAACACTAAAAGCTTTTTCTGATAAACAATCACATTGTGAAACATTTATTTGGGTGAATTAGAAAGATTTCCACTCTGACATACCTAAAGCTCAAAGGTTTTGCAGTCACAACATTTTTATGCATTCGTGTTAGATTGTTCTGCTGGTGTCCTCAACTTTAATCACCAAATACACTTTCAATGTCAGTTGAGACGTTGCGAAATCATTTGACCCAAGAAAAGGAACATAGCATACCTTGAAAAAGACATAAATGTGATAAAATCTACACATGAAGGAGTCACGCAAGGCAGCGAGGGTGGCAGGCAACACGTGAGGAGGTTTTATTTCACCACAGCAGGGAGAGAGAAATGTAAAGCAGCGGGAAGGTCGTGTTTACAGTGATGGGCTTCTTGCCAGTGGAGCAGAGGTAACTGGAGATAAAAGGGTAGCAGCACGTTTCACTAGCGAAGGAATGACAAGAAGTCTAGACTGACACATACAGAATGTGATTACAAGCACAGCAAGAAGACAAAACCTGACCATAATCTACTCCCACCTGGTTCCATAGATGGTAGAGTTAGAAAACCCAAACTAATGAAGAAACTGAACATTTTTGTGAAAGCCTTAGGTTTAGGGTGTATTCACACCAGCCCTGTTTAGTCGACTTCAGTTTAACTCTACTTTGTTTGTGTAGAAAGTCTGGTTCATTTAGGGGGATGTGAACGCACAATCAAACTGATGTGGACCAAAAAAAGTTAACTCTGGTCTGGCTACAAACCTCGATCTCAGTTCAGTTGACGTGAACTTTGGTGCGGTTCGTATGTATATCTGAATGCAAGATATACATCTTGGAGCGACTGCTCCAAATGCAGGAAGCGGACTATAGCGCAGGGCATTCTGGGTAAATACAACCAAAACGATGCGCGTGTCTAATGTTAGCAGGCTCATAATCTTTTATCAATGACTAAACAGAAATCTTGCAACCACTAAAATCTGATGCAACTCCAATTTGGTTTACATTTCATGAGGTTTTTGGTTTTTCAACCTGGAGAACGGGTTTTTCAAAGGGTTTGATTTGTTAATTTTTTGGCACAGTGCCGTGTGAAAGCGAACCACACCAGCTGAAAATGTAAGGTACATTTTCCAGCATTACAAATAGAAAACAATAACCAGTTTACCATAAATGTATATATTTTTATTTGTTTACCAAATGATCAAATTTAGAAACACCTAATTGACTAATCTTTTCAATGATTACAAACAAATATCTGGTATTTTTTTATTTGAGCAACAACAGCTGCAATAAATTGCCTAAAGCTTTCTAAGGACTGAATGACTACTAAAGGAAACAAATCCTACAAACCTTAAGCCTACTGCTTTCTACTGCTGATTTGAATGCTTTGACCTAAGCCACTGGAATAAATTTCCTAACATTCAAATGTTTTTAAATTCAATGCAAACCTCTGTATAAACTCAAACTCCAGCGGGATTAGGGAGTTGCAGCTTGACTCAAGATAAGTTTGGTTAACCCACTCTAATATCAAGATATATTTATTTATGGG
Source organism: Xiphophorus couchianus (assembly GCF_001444195.1). Taxonomy (NCBI): domain Eukaryota; kingdom Metazoa; phylum Chordata; class Actinopteri; order Cyprinodontiformes; family Poeciliidae; genus Xiphophorus; species Xiphophorus couchianus. The sequence continues at coordinate 9,962,485 of NC_040239.1, forward strand.
AGCTTCTGTTATATTCAGAGCATTACTTACATTACTTCCATGATGTTTATTGTCAATAATGCTCAGAAATGCTGATATTTTCAAAAGTAAAACTGATCATCTGATGCTTTGAGGTTGAAAATGCATCAGAAATGCTCAGCTAAAGTTCTGTGTTTTTTTTTTATGGACATCATCATGCACACGCTGTGCTGACTTTACAAGAAGCATTTTATTTAATTACACACTTGTCTGCGCAAAGCCGATCCATTCTTTATCCGTTACACAAGTTACAAGACCTGGCCACATGCTTAAATGCTGAGTCATTTAACCGCTTAACGTAAAAAATAAAAGTCACTTAAACATACGATGGCCATCCTGTTCTGGTTTTATAACCAAACACGTGGGCGTGTGTTGTGTCATCGTTCTAGTTTTGTAACTTTAACATGTTGTAAAAGGACTTCAGTTACAGAATGTGCATTTTAAAAGAGGCAAACATTGTTTTGGAAGCAGCTACTATGCAATAAACACCCTTACAAATGGAAAATTTATCCTAGGAGACAATAAAGTATATTCTATAACTAATTTAAAACCAAGAAATTAAAAAAATTAAGTCTGATGGGACTCCAAGGCAGACCAGGCATGTCCAGGAATAAATTATTTAATTTGGTCTGAGCGATGAAAAGAAAATTTTACAAATTAATCAATTGTACAATGACAATTAATTGTAATTTTCTCATATTTTCTCCATCATCAGTGTTACTATCCCTCTTTTAGAGCAGTATATTTTGGCCACTAATGTCTCCATCAGGTGTTGGCATAAAAAAAGGCAATGAAGACAATCCAACTGGTCAAAAGCAATATTGGCATGAAGAGTTTTAATGCGTGGCATTTGGAATCAAACAGTCTGCCAAACATTGCATGAAAGCAGGTCTTTGAGATGGGGATTCAAATTCGTGCAACTCTAATTTACAATTAATCCAACGTAATCTCATCAAAAAGATTTAAATTTAATTGCATATATTCCAATTAGGTCCTAGTCACAATGGCGATTGGTCATCAACTTGGCACCAGTCCCTTCTTCTTACAAAAAACCCCCCAGCTTTTTTTATCCAATAGTAAATTAGACTTGGTTGTAAAAAAAAAAAAAAAAAAAAAAAAGAAAATCGTAGGATATGACGAATTAGTGTAGAAATGGTTTTAAAGAGGAACAACTTAAATGAAAGATGGCTTTCAACACTTAGAGAAGCTTTATTTTTAATTAGAGCAGTAAACCAGTTGATATTTTCAAAGTTTTTCTCCATTTGGTTCTTACAGCAGCACATTGGCCCACACAGATTGGCGGCAGCAGCAGATGAATGGAAGTCATTTCTCACTTTGTTCTCAGACAACATTTACTGTGACTGAACTCCTCCATAGGCTGATAAACCCCTCAACGTCTCTAGCGCCGTCTTTGCCATTAAGCCCAGAGGGGATCTAAATTCAAGGTATTTGTTGTTGCTTTAAGTTGGTGAAATCCGTTAAGCCAACGTGAGATCAGACTCACTGCAGCTCAGTCAGGCAACCAGTTTCCTTTGTTTGGAAAGTAACAGCAGAAAAGCCTTTCACTCAATCTACCTTTGCTTTACCTGTGTCATAGGAGACACGCTGTAGTTTTTATAGCAAATAAAGTTATGAAACTACAAAAAGTGGGTCATAATATAAAATGCTTCAATTGTACTATGTTGCAACACTTTCAAGAGCTAAAAACAGCTTGTGTCCTGGTACACACAAAGCTATAAAACTGGGTTAGCGCTCTGCAATAATCAGCCTGAGATGTCTAAAAATAAGTGATTGGATTTGTGCTAAAGGTCTACATTGGCTCATTTTTGTCATTCACAATCAATGAGCCAATAAGCTACATTATCAAATAAACTACATACTATTTATTTTTTTCCTCAAGACATAAAAAACCCCAAGAGGGAACATTTATTAAATATCATAACCTTTGCAGAAAATAGCCCAGATCACACTGCAGCCACGTAGAACATCAGATTTCACAGTACATAAAGTTCAAGATGAAAATAATTCTATTAAAATAGTTACCAATTACTAATTCACTAACATCAGCAGAATGGGGTTTGTTCTCAACTGAGAGTTTTGATTGCCCTTGACTACCAACACTGTTATAAGCATATAAAACAGTATTTTATGGTGGCCCAGAAGGGTCAACAAAATGCAAAAGCCACAGCAGAAGAGATGCTAAAACTAAATTAGAAATTATGCCACACCTGCTAGCATAACTTCCACTTTAGCACGCTTTTAGTTTTAGTCCAGCATCTTCTGTTGTATTTCGTTTGAATAGTATTTGAATGCCTACTGTTTTAAACACAATACATAAAACATTTTTCTCTGATAACACTAAGAAAAGTAAGATATAATTTATGCAATCAAATTCAGTACAAAATGTTAATTTTAATTCAAAAATGAAAGCTAATAAAAAAAAGGTAAACGTAATCACATTTCATCTTAATTTGCATATTTATAAGCACCCATAATACAGCAAAATATAACTATTCTTCAATGTGCCTCACATGCAGTCATACCAATTATTGGTAATTACTCCCAGAGGACATTTAATCAGAGTGTCACAGCCTTTATCTAACTATACCAGCACTGACACTGAAGAAGCATCATGTGACGAACACGCCATCCAAATACTGAAAACATTATGAATCTGCATGGAGGCTATGTCAACAGTTGCCACATGTTGTCTCTGAAAGGGATTGCTGCAAAGTCAACGACTGGAAACTATCAACTGGCATTACAAAATCCACTGAATTTTCCAGTCTTGTATTATAATTTGGATTAAACTGGAGTATATTGGCAAGTATAAGCCTGGGCTTCAACCATTTCTTTTTTGGTAAATTACTGGTTCGTAAAATAGTATTTTATTTTACTTTCTTTTTTGGTAATGCTGTAAATTTCCTAAAATAAAACTAATCAATATCTAATTTACCTGTATCAGACTGTATGATGGACTCTACTGGAGTAAAATAAACTGAATTTGGATAATCAAATCTTACATCATTTAATTTTTTTTTCTTTGACAATGTAAACCTAAACATCATAAATAGATTTTAATTACCCTAATCTACCCATCTGTCTATATATAAAAATAAAGGTTTAGGGTCAGGAATCAACATGTGTGAGGTCTTTACTGAAATCAAATAAGCTTTAAATAAATGGCTAAAGTATATTTATTCTTTAAAAAAAACTGCTATTAGTAAAATAAAGCTTCTCAATCTGTTGTGCGAGTCAGAAGATGAAAACCTTGGGATACACTGATCAGAAACTCACAGCTGATTTGAACTGTGGTGTTACTTTGCAGCTGTATTGTATATATTTCAGAGTGAAACCCGGGCAAACCCCAAAGGAGCTGTTTTCTTCTTGATATGAAGTGTGGTGGTGCAATAAGGGACAGGGTTGATAAAAGCAAATAAGGTGTTAAAGATGAGATAAAAACAACCCCATCAAAAAGTGAAAAACATCAGCAGCTGAGGTAAACTCAGTAATACCAGAATTAGCAATGCAGAATCGAAACCTAAAGCTGAAACTGTCTTCCTGATGAATAACATTTTTTAAGAAAGTAAAGATTTACAGACTATATTAATTTAAACTATTCCAAACTTTGCTTATTAATCACTCCAGTTCATGTGTTAAAGGCCAGAAGATTCTGGAGAGAAGCAGAAACTTATTTGCAACCTTTTGCATTATTATAGGCGCCACAGTTTTATTACATTAGTAAATTCATGTATTTTTCCATTTGATGTGAACAAATTGCTGATACCTAGTGATGGAAAATGAAATTATTTGGAAAGTAAAGTGATACTTGACATTTTTCAACAGAAAAGCCACATGGCCTGGTCTGGTAAATGAAACTTTTTATGCCTTTCTTAGGATTCAGACACAAACTAGTCATTCTGTTTAATAGCCTGTTAGTTGCTGATTATTCATTTCACCACCTTTTCAAGAAAATTTGCTTGAAAAATAGTTATCTTAGGTGTAAAACCTTTTATTCCAGGTACGGGATCAGAAACGGTTCACGTCATCCGCGTCTTGTTCACAGACAAAGCAAGTCAATTAGTAACCCTCTTTGGCATATTGCTACCGGTTCATTCATCATCTGTCAGCCTGCTGATTAAATCTTGATCACTTCGATACAAAGTAGGCCACTGTTTTGCTCCAGTTCCTTTTACAACATCAAATGACCTCATTTTGTAAAATGTCAGACAAGCTAAAGGTTTAGAGGAAATGTTTCTGAACCAAAAAATGAACAAACATAACTGAAGTCAGGTGCATCAGTCTCTGATTGCTACATCTCCCTATTTTGTAATCCACATTTAAACAGCGGCTTATAAAAGATATGTCCCGGTTCTTGTCTTCAAGTGAAGGCTCCCACATACTTTATCCAAAGCCGAACAGTCGACACGTTCCTCAAAAAGTATTCAAGTCTTCTACGGATACAAACTGGATATCGGAAGTAGTTGATGAGAAATGGCAACGTTGCTGTCTGAGTCCATAAAACACAGCAACAAACTTCTGACCAATCACACAACACTTTGCACAGAGCTCTGTCGACACAGTCCGACCCGGGCCTGGTGTCGAGTTCGGCACTTCTGTGAACAAAATGACGTGATTTTTGTTAAGAATCTACGTCAAATGAGTCAATTTCAGCAAAGAAGTTCAAAAAATAAACTATTCTGATTCTGCTCCGTCCTGTTCGTAACAGTCCCAGTGAACATTTAGACGCAAATATGACTAAATATTTATACTATCTTACATCAAGATCTGGCAGTGAGAGGTCGAACAGCTAAAATCGTTCCTCTGCCTACATCCCCCAGAATCCTGTGCGGTTCTGGAAGTTTGCGCAATATTTGACTGTTATTAGATTTTTGTGACATATTTTCTTTTATAAAATGTGAAAAACATTAGATTCTTCGTTTTGAGTTCTTTAAAAGCATTTTAAGACTTTGTAAAATCATTCAGTGGTCTGTTGAACCATTGTTATATTTATGAAACCGAACAAAAGTAAACGTGGTCTTCCTTGGCTATTAATTTTAATCACTCTATAATTACACACTTTTTGGTTTAATAAATATAGTTAAAATGAAAAAAGTGAAATTCAGAATAAATAAAAAAAAGTGGGATCTGGAAAAGAAAACTGATTTCATAGGGCCATAAGTAGGAACGAAAAAATAAAATAAATTGTATTTTTTGGGGATCTGTCCTGCCAAATCAAGAGGGAATTGTTCAATTCTAATTTCTAGCTTTCATTAGCTAGTTTAAGATGAAAGGTCTAATAAAAAAAGAGAGGTTTATCATTAATGCAGGACTGATAAGAAAAATACTGATAATCTAAAAAAAACAAACATGTCTTTAATGATGATGTCTTGAAGCAAACTACCGTTCAAGCTGCACAGTTAAATATATTAAATAGGTTAATCCACACTGTTTTTATTATGCAAGAATCATATGGTGTATTTTGCTGCCTTTTCAATGTCTAATCCCCATTTTACATAATTACTTCCATCACTCAGCAAAACCAGAAGCTCAAAAAACCAAAATCTACAGTATTACTGGGAAAATCTAAACAGATTATATATGGAAAACATAAAAATGAAAACAGAGTTAAGAGTTAGTTGGTGCCACTTCATCAAGAGCAACAGGCTGTAATATTACACCTGTGCAGTCACACACACCTAGTGCAAGGTTCAAGTAGAGCTGAACGATATGGCTGAAAAGTGTTTCATATCGGACGATATCAATAATTACTTATTTGATTTTTTGTTTTAAATATCTAAAATGCTACCAAACTGCTGGCGTGACCCTTGCCCTTTTCTTCTGCCTTCACTGTACAGTGTGAATGCAGTGCCTGACCCAGTGGTACAGTGTAATCTTAGCCACATGCTACCAACAGAAAACGAGGCCAAGAATCCATTTCTGCGACCCAGTTCACCCTAACCTGGCCTGTAAGCCTGTCATCGGCTTACTCAGAGTCAATGAAAAGATTTGAAGTAAACACATGCTAAAGATGATAGGACAATGGAAGTTCATAATGCTTAATGCTTTTTTATTTACATCCAGGTAAAACTATGCATGTGTATGAATTTCTTATTCGAGTAATAAAATAAGAGCAAAGTAAATTGGAATCAGATTGCTTTCTCTTGTGCAGATACCTATTAGAGTGTTAGTATTTTGAATTATTGGATACACAGGATTTCCCTCAGTGTATTATAAGCTTGGCGGGTCACTAGGCGTTACTTGTGCCCCCACCAGGCAGGTTTAGCATTGCTTATTTATTTAAGTTTTTTATATATATGTAACATTTTTAAGACTTTATAGTTGGGGTTCAGATATTAATCTTCCAATTCCAAAGTGATATTTTCAATTTTAAACATTTTTTAACTCAAAAACACGGCAGGCCAAGACAAAACACAGCGACTGCCAAGCGCCCCAACCACCAGCCTTAGCAAGTTTTCTTGGGGAAACCTTTATACATAATGCCACATGGGAAAACATAGGAAAATGTCTTGTTATAAGTAAAATAATCTGGCAATGGAACTAGTACTTTTTAAAAATAAATATATATTGCTGAAAAGTTAGTTTCTTGCAACAAAATGAAGATCAGTGTTGAATCCCACGCTAGAGTGAGCACACTTGCCAACAAACAGATCTTCTGACCTTTGGCTTTGGTTCAAGTATAACTTTGTTAAATGGCCAAAGTTTATTTATCCTGGAAGTAGTCCAGACCTAACACGCATCTTCACTGCAATGACATCACTGGCCGCACGTATGCATGTGAATAGTCAGAGTCAAACATTTGTGGTTAAAAATAACACAAAGCCATCATGTAAGGACAGCTGTAACATAAAGCACAGAATGCCAAAAAACTAGTTTCAGCCTCAAGAAATGTCTGAAAAAATCTCTCTCCAGCACAGAAAAATGTTAAAAATGCAGAAGAATTTATAAAATGTTCCAACATGTTCTAATCACGGTAATGCATTTGAAAGAAAGCATCATTTTTTAATCCACTCCACTGCAGCAGGAAGTAACAAACATTTATAACTGACTATGGATTGACTACAGCTGCTACAGAATAACATTACCGTGGCCTTCCTATATCTTATCATGGTTTAATGACTCTGAACACAAAGGGCAAAAGCAGGAAGTCCACTTGATGCACATATAAACACACACAGTTACTTCACACACACACCACATTGGTAATGTCTCCAGGACACCGTCATGAATAAAGAAACAATACAGCCTAATGGTTTTGTAAGCTTTTAAGGTCATATATATAATAGTCAAGCTGGTTTTCCACATCTTCCTTATCAAAATTATATCAGAAAAATCATTTTATGTGTTTACTTAGCTTCGAAAGATTAAAAAACAGAGTCAAAATAAAGTGGTTAGTATCTTAAAACCTTGAAAAATCCATAAAACATACAGATAAGCCACAGTTCCTAGGTGAAATACACCTCCAGGATCAGTTATTGTGAAAAACAGAGGAAAACTTAAGAGAAAATGGACTCTATTTACTTATATAAAGACTTGAACTGCCTCTACTACTAAAGGAATCATTGTTTATTCAGAGAAATTTGGTTGAGACAGTTAGTTAAACTGATATCGACCCAGACAGATGAAAGCTTCCTTTTCTTCACAAAGGATAGTTGATATTTTCTGAAGTTATCAGTGTTAGTTCTCTTATCTTTACTTGTAAGATGTCATAATTCAGCGACTTTGTAGGCAACTAAATAAATCCTCAGGCTGCTGGAAGGCTAATGGTTATTGAGGCGAATCCCCAGTGGCGCCTGATTTTATTAACTTAAAAACAGCTCAAAATGAGAATGTTGATACACACTGGATACAAAGCTATGCTAGTGAATATTTATCATCTAGACTTTGACAAGAGTAGGTTAAATTTGTTGTGGTTTGTCAGCCAGACACTTTCTGTGATACTGCATTAATATTATGCTGCCTGTGGCTCCATCAGTCGCCCTAATTAGCTGAGGCTAATCAGTCCATCAAGAATTTTTTTATTTTTTTGACTGGCTGTTCTATTTGTACAACACCATAAAAGATGGGGTGTTATAGAGCATTTCCAGTTCTCTAAAACATTTGAAAGTGATCCCATCTGACAAAACCAGCAAGGTAAGCTGAATAGGTCTGGTCACTACTACTTAATTTATTGTAGCAACTTAGAGTTTTATTCTGTAGATATGAACAGTTTCAGTTTGAGATGCTTTCAACCCATTGAACAAATAGTAGCTTCCATCACTCTGAGGAGCTCTTCATCTTTTCACCAGCTCACTGCAAGATGACTATGAATATGTCAAAACAAGCAAATTCATCCGAGGAAGCATTGAAAGAACATTTAAAGTTATACCACGAACAAGTAGGACACATCCCTGAATTTCATCAAAATTCAGGGATAACTTTAGGGCTGAAACGATTCCTCGAATGATTCGAGTCCGTCAATTATTAAAATTGCTCCAGGAAAATTTACCTGCCTCGAAGCTTCGTTAATTTATGTTTTATTATTTAGCGCACCGTATTCTGCTTCAACATTATTTGAATTGCGCGGAGCTCTGATTTCCGCCTCTGAGTTGTTGACGAATGCTAAGTGTTAGCGGCATAACGTCCAATTTTCAAGTTCGGCCCGTGGGGGATTTTATTGATTGATGATAATGCCCAGGTTTTCATCGTTTTCGGGGGACCAATAAGCATCCTTAAAATGACTGATGCGATATCTGGAGTACCACAGCTTTTCTCCTCCGGGAGCTGCTGGTTCAAAGCGAACAGCGGGAAGAGCGCTGCGGGAGTATTTTTCTACAGGTAAGCGGATAGACTGAACACGGCAGGCAGCTGAGTAGTTGATGGTTACAGTGTAAGTGTAGCTTTACGGACGAACCGCACAATAAATTTCATATCATCCCAGTCTCAACAAATCGTGGCGGTACATGGCTGGTAGATGAGTTTCTGAGTGTGACGAACAAAGTTTGCCGTAAATATTCTGTATTGTTCCCCCCATTCTTACTTTCGTCCCCTGGTCTACCGGTCATGTGCCCCCCCCAACACACACATTAGGTTTGTTTGTTTGTATTTCCACTCCCATCTTACGTTCGCCTAATAACAGAATTAAAAAATAAATAAAAGATAGAGAAGGACAACAAATTGTAATTTAGAGAATAAAACTAGTTGTGAGAGTGTAAACAACAATTAACAGGGTTCTTCCATATTTTTAGCATGAAAATTTCAAACTTATTTTAAGATGCAAAATTTATTCATTCATTTATTTTTTGGAGTAACTTGAAAGGAAAACAAGTCTTTATCTGTAGGCTCCACAAATCAAACAGTTGAATAATGATTACAATATTGAGCTCTTCTCAACTGGACTACAACAAACCAACTACATTTTAAAACTTAGAGGAATAAAAAGAAAATCTGTGAAATTGACTTTGGTATACAAGACCTCAAGGCTTGAGGTTAGAAATCTCAAGTCCATCTGAACCTGAAGTTGTCTAGAGTCCAAAAAAGGCTTTTTTGGATTGTGGATAAGTGTGTTGTTCAAATAACATTCTTTATTTTTGAGTTTCCCTCATAACTTTTTTATATAAATGAGTATAAAATCACTATTTATTTAGTTTTATAAGATTTTCATCCCTTACAACAGAAAATAAAAAAAGGAAAACCAAACAGTTTTGAAAACTAAGTCTTACTTTGTCCATCCAGACTTGGAAAACGATTTAAGCAAATTCTGTACTTTATGAGGATGCATAGGAACCCTGAATCAAAGTGGAGAACTTACTGCAGTTGAAAACTGTCTGATATTCCCCTAAGATGACATCTTTATACAACAAGTTTGAGAACTAATACTGAGAGCAAAGTTAGCTGAAATTAAAAAAACAACAACAAAAAAACTATTTATAATATACCATCGTTATCGTTTCTAAAGATGTGTCTCTTCTCTTGGCTGTTGGTCATAACATGGGACACTTAGTACTAAACATGAGACACGTTGTTCCCACCAAGGGGATGTTGTTTTTTTTATGTTTTGTTTTTTTTAGACTCACTTTGACAAATAGCAGGTATTTTCTATGATCTACTCATAGCTGTAGTAGTGCAGTTATATGACGCAAATGAATAATTTCTCTCAGTCCCCAGCCAGTTGAGGTAAATGGTTGATTATTATCTCATGTTAATAGAAAGTTGTTCCTCTCCCCTGCTACTTTATGCTTGCTCTGAATGAGAAATTGCAGCGATGTGAAGACTCAATTCACTGGTAATGCATTATGACTTTCAGCCAATTCCCCGTACCCATTTCTGGACCCAATCTGACTCTTTGGAATGAATATTTATATAGCTGTTTACCTAAATTAACTAAACGTACCTGGATTTCCATATGATCAGTTTTATTTTATGTACAGTGCCCCCAGACTACTTTGGTGCAATGTAATTAGTCCAATTTAAATTGAATGTATTGAAGAACGGGCTTAAACACGTGGGCCTTGATTTGTTCGGTCATAGTGGAGCTTCAGCAGACCCACGGTCACGCAAGTACTCAGAGTCCTCATAAGCCGGAGGATAGCTCTTAACATCTTTAAACAGCAGCCGGTCCGAGTTACCGGATGTTACAAAAAAAACTAACCGCTTCCCAAACTGAGCATTTTAGTCAAAATAGGTTAACTAATAGCCACCCGTATGGTAAATCCGTCACAGAGAATTAAAAATGGCTCGTTTTTGTACACACCTGCCCGATGAAAGAGAAGACGGAGCCCACTTCCCCTCTTGGCTAGCGTTACGTCCGCTGGCTCGTCCCCGTGGCTTGTGTTGTTATCGCTAGCGGAGGAGCTGGAGACGACCAGTCGGGAAGCAGCTCACTCACAAAAAGCCCGGTGAGGTAAGTCTGACTCCTCCAAAACCAGCTCCTACTCCTGGACTATATATAATACCTCAGAAGCGTTTTGAAACACCTCCTGGTCGTGCGGATACTGCCCCTGTATAGGCTTTCATAAAGCCACGGGGTTGAAGAAAGTCACTACGCATGCTCACATAACTCAAGTGACGTTAACGGTCAGCCTTTAGCCCCGCCTCCGAGTCAACACTCAGCCAATCGGGAGCGCAGGGAGGCTACAGCCTCCATCAGCGTGAGGATGTCAGACTGATCCAGGAACAGTTTCTGAAATAATAACCTTTCTTGCATAAGCCGTCTCTTTTTCCCCTGCTGCTGGGCAGTAGTTTTACAAGAGCCAACAATGGCACCCTTCACTTCTCAAAGTAGGTCTTTTTGTCCGCATCTCGTGTGGGTTTAGGCTATGTATTCCGCCACAGTGCCACTTAGTGGTTGGTTGCACTGCTTCCATTAGCCACACTTTAGGTTGAGTAATCAGTGGCAAAACCACGTTTGATAACAGGGCACAAGCTGCCCTTGTGCCCAATGTGCTTCTGGGCAATAATGTCCCCACATGTCTTGAGCTGCTTACTTTCACACAACGTTGCAAACATTTGCATCTGTTTTGGTTTACCTATTTGTTTCATTTTACACTCATTACGATAGAATGAGGACTGCAAACACTCATCATGGGCATGCATATGATACGAGTTTGAAATGGCAACAATAGATGCAAATAATACATTGATCTTCAGGTTTTGTTTGTTTTGAATATATTATGAAAATTACATTTTCATTTATAAATATATAAATGTAAAATAAAATGTAAAAAAAAGAGCAAACATACAGGTTATTTGTATTAGGCAAGTCAAAGTCAGAATAGAAGAGGATGAAACTCCCTATAATGACATGAAAAGGTTTGCATACTCTCATCACAAGCAGAAGTATAGTAATTTGGGGCTTTTCCAGGATGGATTGATTGTAATGATTTGTATTCCCAGTAAAGTGTGTATGACTCTGACTTTTTCTCTTTTCTTTTAATCCACATAGGGGAAAAATAATAGAATACTGGCTCAAATATAAAGTTATCCCACAAATATTTACATTATTGTCTTTTAGCGAGTTCCAGAAGTATCACACCAAGTTTGGAGCCATTCTTAAGGCTGATGATGAACAGTGGAGTCCATTTAAATTGTCTGGTTTGCTGGAACAAATGTACCTTTTAAGCGAATCTACAGATTTTCAATATGGCTGAGATCAGGGCTTGTTTCCAAAACTAGTTTTGGGATCATTAGCTGGAAGATTTGGAAATGATCCATAATCTTTATTGGTCTATCCACTTTTGCTATCAATACCACTGGCAGCAAAACACCCCCTAAGCATGATCTTGCGACCACCATGTTTAACAGTTGGTACCTTTTTCTTACGTTTAAAAGCCTCCGATTGACTTCTTTGTGACCAACAAGTCGATCTTTCTCTTGTCTGACCATAAAAGCTTTCTCAGAAAGGATTTGGCTTGTACATGTGAACACCAGCAGCATCCAATCTGATTGTTGTCAGTCTTGGAGCTTCTTTCTTGCAGGCACCAATTTGTCAATGTTGATGTTAAACTTACTTTAATGGAGACAGAAGAAATTAGCCCAGGAACAATCAGGAGCTCAATAAAATCTACCAGACACAAATGTTTGTAAAGAAACTTCAGCTCTTCCTTGTCCAACACCAAATCAGAATGACTATCATGCCCAGAAAACACTATCAACCAAACATTGGCATTATAATAACATCAGAAATTCAAAAAAGGCAGCAGCAACATCATCAGTATTTCTAACGATTTAAAAAAAGAAATCTTAGCTAAATTTATGCAGAGCAGAATTAGCATTATGCTAATCAAAGCAACGTTCTTAACTGATGATCAGCAAAGAAATGACAGCAGGTAATGAACCGAAAAAGTAAAACAACAAAAAACAAGCATCGTAATATGGTAGCTAAAGTTTATAAAACACGCAGAGAAACAGAAGCTGTAGCTTACCGACAACCGTTAAAATCCTCTACATTGTCAATAAAGATGGAGAATTCCCTCAAAGCTTTCCCTCAACTGCCGTCGTCGCCATCGTCAACTGTATCACCATGGCGACCCAAAACTTTCAGGCGAGGGCAAACTTCCGAGCGATCCGTAGACATTTAATTCAGCGATGCTGATTTGTCAAATGTTTATTATTTTCCCCTAGCAACCACATGTGATTGACTATTTAACTTCACTTATAAGGCGCAATCAGCGAATTAAAGTCAATCGGTGGAAATGTCGTGAAAATAATTCAGATTAAATTTAGGCACACGCTATTAAAGAAAACGGGTTGATACAATTTTTAATCGTGTATTTTTAATCAAATTACTTTGGATTTAATGAACTTGATCTGAAGTGGTTAAATAGAAACTGATTTTGTTTTGAACAATTTCGTTTGTGTGTTTTTATAATCTGAAATTGACATCCTTCCTCTTAATTTTTTCTGGCTGAGACTTCTAGTCATGACCCATTTTCATCTTCTTACATTTACACTATTTAAATTTTCAAAATAAATGAATAAATATAGGTTTTTCATTTTATGTGATCTACTTTTAGTTATTTTACTGACCTCAAAATAAAAGTTTGTAAAATTTTGATTCAAGGTTGCACAGTATTTACAATATAAAACCTAAATTATATATATTTTTGTTACTCAAATTACTCTGTTCCTTTCCTTTATTGTCTAGTGTCGCTAAAATGCCTCAAAGCCAAAAGTAATAGACACCATTTGGAAATCCTACCACGTACTTCTGCTTCTGTGCACCAAGTGTAGTTCACACTCTGACAACTAGCTGGGAGTAAAGCACTTCAAAAGGTATTTTGTAGTATGAGAGTCATATCTATCAACTGACATTCGTGGTAAACAGGTATGAATCTAATTAGCATCAGTCGTCCAAAAAGGGTTAAAGATAATGTTGAAATAGAAACTCTGTGAAATTGGTGAAATTTGTGGCTCTTTAATGTTGTGACTTCACGAAGGTCCAGCTGCACCTTACATTTTACTGCGACTGAGAGTCAGCATGCTCGTCTACACTGCATCAATATGCTACAAACTTAAGTCAGCATACAAACACTTTTCACAGTTCTTTTACTTGTCCAGAGCACTGTAGGAATTTACTTTTCCAATCGGACCTGTTGACATAATCTTTGAGATTACAAAAAGATAGAACTTTTTTAATAATTTCAATTACTAAACATGAAACGTATCTAACAGAATAACACAGGAACCCCTTAAGCAGTTGTTCAGTTCTGGTGTTGTTCCATCATCCAGTGCTGCACAGAAAACACCAACCCAATGCAGGATATATAACTATTAACTATACATATACACAAGCACACTGGCTTCCATCAGTGGTGCATCAGATGCAGGTATCTACAAAGGCTTTATACATGATCAGAAAATTTTAGTGCAAGCTAATCTCATATTTCAAACATGCTTTAGTTCTCTTTTTATGTGAATTTAAAAAAAATATTTTTCCTTTGATCTAAAACGTCTGTCTCTACACGAGCGCGTACGTTGGTGGTAAAGCTAGGTTCCATGAGGATTCGGGTCGGGTCAGTGGTCATCTGATGACGGACGCACAAAGAGCTCTTCTGTTGTGGGAGAAAATGCCATCCAGGAAGCTGATCGTCTCTCTGAAGCAGTCCTTTAAAATCCAGGGACAGTTTCTGATGCGGCTGAAGGAGTCCAGAGGGGAGCGGAAACGAACGTGTGGGTCCTGTGTTTTTACAGTGCTTTCGTTGTGATTCAGTAGCGGTTCTAAGTGTTAGTGCAGAGCCGGAGAACTGGGTGAGGTGGCTGGGTAATTAGACGTGCTAATGAGGGAGAAACTACTGAGAGAATCCAGCTCTGTTTTATATCACATTTTCAAACAGCTGCATGGAGTTCATGATGTTCTCGTCCTGTGGAGATAAAAACAAAAAATAGGAAGCTAAAGTTTAGACTCACTTTCAGAAAATTTTTTTTTTTTTTAATCAAGCACAAAAAACAACCCGTGGTGTTGTGAAAAAGTATTCACTCCCTCAAACACCAAGATCATGAATTTTGTCAAAGAACTATTTGTTAAACTGCTAGAATATTATAGCTTGCTTTGTAAAATTAAATAGCATTTAATATCTTTTCACAGTGATGTAATTTGGCAACATAAATAGTTACGGTGAGCCAGATTTGACCCTTGGGCCTTGAGTTTGACACATTTGCCTTACAATTTTATTGAGTTTCTGCTTTCTTGACACACTTAAATGTTTCAAATCATTAAACACATTAAAATGTCAGACCAAGATACCCTGATTAAATACAAAATGCAATTTCCAGATTAAGATTAATTTTATTAGGAGAAAAAAAATATCCACACCAATCAACCTTAATTGAGAAAAATAATTTCCCCCCCTTAAACTTAACGGGAACAATTGATGTCAATATTTTTGTGATAACTTATGATGATGTCAGAACATCTCTGTTAGATTTAAGACCAGACTTTAACTAGGCCACATCAAAACCTTTGTTATTTGTGCCCAAGCTCCAAGTTTATGGTAGAGTTTTGGTTAATGTTGGTAATACAGCTCCTCTTCAGTGGACAGCATTGAAATTGTATATAT
This sequence comes from Xiphophorus couchianus, assembly GCF_001444195.1. NCBI lineage: Eukaryota > Metazoa > Chordata > Actinopteri > Cyprinodontiformes > Poeciliidae > Xiphophorus > Xiphophorus couchianus. The sequence continues at coordinate 9,978,060 of NC_040239.1, forward strand.
GTCTTACAAGAGAAATCAAAAATGATTAAAGATTAATGAAATTTAAACACTGAGATGTACCCAAAACAAGTAATTATAGCTCTCATAAATGACTTTTTAAATGCAAAGATGCTTGCTAGACAACAATACACTTATAAGCCTGTAAACAAGTGGTTTTTCTTTCTTTGCATTGATGGTGTGGTGAGTCTAAAAAATACTTAATGTACATTTCAGCTGCCATAATCACACATTTTAGCAGCTCGTGGGTTTTTATTTTGGGTGTTGATTCAATACATTGACATGTGGGAAAAACAACTTTTGCCAGAACAACAGGACAGCAGGACGGATTGAAAACCTTCATTAGTGCAGATGTAGTTAGAGCTGCGGTTGTAAACACAGATCGTATCCCTACTGTGTTTTTGTTCGTTTCTACATGAGGTAGTTGCCTAAAAAAGAACAGACGCAGACTTGGTATTATTAAATCAACCTGTGCTTACTGTTCAAGTTTTATTATAATTATAGTATGCAGTACATACAACAACATGGCATTGTTAGAATTTACTTGTGTACTACTATAATTTACGTTTCCCTCATGAATAGTGATATAATTATTTTCAATTGGTTAAGGCAGCCTTCAGACAATTGTGACTAAAGAATCAGAAGCTGTAAATGTTTTACTTTAATTCAAAGAAACACTTTTGCCACTTTGCTGAATTGAAGTGTCCAAATATTCAGAATCCTAACTAGCTGCCCTATAAAATGTTCATATACACGAGTATTTTAAACAAAATGTAATTTTATGGAAATAATGTTTTGCTTTTTTAAGCAGCTCCTAGCTCGTTCCTTCTGCCTACAAATCTGTCTGTAAGTATGCTGCAAAATATTCTAAACAATATGAATCCATTAAAACACACTTGTATATTTTCTCAGCAGAAAGAGTTTACTCTAAAGAAATAAATCCATCAGATGTTCTCACACAGGACTTAATTAAATAATATATGAGGATAAAAGTAATTGATTTTCCAATGGTTTCCTTAAACTGGTAAAGAAAAATACAAGTCTAGCTCAAAATTAACAATGTACTCTCATATAAACCTAAGAAAATCATGAAGTTAAATAAGATAATAATTATCATGCAATATTGCCAATATCAAAAATGTTTGCATATGTTAATTGGACTGCAGCACTTATGAGGGAATCACATGTCAGTGTGGTTTTAAACCTTTAGATTTCCGGAAGAAACACCAGCATTCATCAGAAGAGCAGAAGGGGCAAATGCTTGTTTTGGAGTGAGCTACAGATCAGGGTGATGTCACAGAGGCCTTCTAGCCTCAAACACTTGGATTTTATCAGCAAAAATGATTAAAAATCAAAATACCAGCAGAAAAATACAAAAAGCTGGTTGGTAATCCTGTGATTTTTAAAAATTGAATGTTGAGACATATCTAAAAGAAATTCAATATGCCAGTTTAAAAAAAAGAAATCTAAATAAAAATAATATGTTCAAATTGATAATATTTAACTTTCTATCAGAAAACAAACTTCTTGACTGAATATCAACAATTTAAATCTAAATGTGCCAGGGGTGTGAATAGTTTTGGGCTTAACTGGGCTATTCACCAAAGCGAGACGTTAAACAAGGTGTTGCTCTGTCTGTGGGATCGTGAGTCACCTTCTGACACGTCTCTATGAACTCTTCAATAGTCACCACCCCGTCTCTGTTTTTGTCCATTTTCTGTTGGAAGAGGAAACAGAACCTTAAAGAGGATAAACACGTCAGGACCATTTTGAGAAAAATACCTTTTAATACATTATGTTAGCATAAAATAGGGCATTCAGAACCTGGAAGAACTTATCAACATGCTCTGACGGCGCATCATCCCGTACGCAGGGGTACGTGTATCGCCCCATCATGTCATAGATGGACTTCATGATTGCAAGCATCTCCTGAGGAATAAAGATGGAGACAATATGAAATACCGGTGGTAATAACAATAATAATAATCTAATTATGCCACCATTACACAGTAAAAAACTCACACAGGTAGAGATTTATATGTAGATAAACAAGTTTTACTGCTAATTTTTGCTTTGACTTGGAGTACTGTATTATTTTCAAACTATAATGTTTTTAAAACATCTTTAACAACAATAGAACAGCTTAAAACAAGGAAAAATAAAACATAAAAAATAAAAATAATAATAACAGCAATTACAAATACAATAATTAATAGATTAACTGATGTGGATTAGCTTAAGTACAGGTATAAACAGGGTAAAAAATGGAAGAAGGAATTAAATTATGATACTATGTTCAAACTCGGGGTACAAATTAAACAAGAGGTGAAGTTTATGCAGTATAATCAACTGACTGATATTAAGTCAAGATGAATAAGAAATAAATGTGTAAACTCGTTTACAGTGAGGTTTGATGCTCTTGGGGGCCCCCTGCTGGTAAACAATCCCTATGCAGCAGACTAGTAGTTTGCTTCAAGACCAACTCTGATTTAAGATAATCCAAGTTTTTTGTTTGTGTTGGACAAAACAACCAAATAATAATGTTTGGCATAGAAAGAATTAATGTGGCAAAATTAATTGAATAAGCAATTCAAAATTATTAACTTTTTTATGTGAAAATATAACATACTCTTTCTTTAAATAAGGAGTTTTTTGGGACTCTGTAAGATTTTCTGAAATTATTGGTGGGAAAAAACAGAAAACAAAACATAAAGTTTTGTTGAAATATACTAATAATATTTTTTCCAGTTATTTCAGAAAGGCCAATACTGATGATTTTTTAGATGATTTTTCTGTTTTCAATAATGTCAAGACGTTTCGTCCTGCATACAGTACACACCTCTTTGGTGATGTAACCGTCCTTATTGATGTCGTAGAGGTTGAAGGCCCAGTTGAGCTTCTCTGTGACCGAACCTCTCAGCAGAACCGACAGGCCGATGACGAAGTCCTCAAAGCGGATTGAGCCGTTTCTGTCGATGTCGAAGGCGTTGAAGAGGAAGTGGGCGTAAGTGGAAGCGTCTGCAGACAGAAAGAAGTCTTTGATTGGTTTACTGCTTTTACTGGCAGAATGGCACACAAACACATCCAGGACAGATGACAGAGAAAACTTCAAGGGAAAAAGTTCGATAGTGTGGGATTGGAGTACTTTAGGAATAACTTGTTGGATTCTGTAGGATTAGATTTAGCTACTTTTACTTTTATTCACTAATGTTCTCCAACAAACTTCTCAGACTTTCAGAGAACATCTGTTTTACACTGAGTTTGAATTACGCAGATCAACTCTTTGCCAATTCAGTAGCTTCTGGTTAAACTGGTTGCACTTTTTTTTTTTTACTTAGGACCATCAGAGAAAAAGGGATTAAATTTAAATGGACACAGTAATTTCAGATTTTCTAAATTTTTAAACAAAATTCACTTATCAACTATGGTGTACAACTATGGAAACTCAGGGAATATTGTATCCAAGTTATCAGTTGATTAGTTGAATTAATTGATAAGCGGCCATTTTCCTAAAAACGTGAGTATTCTCTTGTATCAAGAGGGCTATCTTACCATAACATAAGAGGCTAAATTTTTTTATAATATGCTGAATTTAAGAAAATATGAAGCACATTATATTTTAACAATTTTTGTGTCAGCTCTATTAAATACTGACTAAATAAACAAAAAAAAATATTTTTTTCGACATTATGTCTTAAACTTAGACACATTTATAAAACATAACAAGCAGGAACATACTAGGTTGCTGAATAGAAAAATAAAAGGTGAAAAGAAGAAACTATGGGCTATGCGAACATTTAATCCCCAATAAACAGAGATATTCATACAGAAGTACAGTCTGTGGTTGCTATTGAAGAAGTGTTAAAACTTCATATGAAGCGCATTAACGCACGACAACCCCAAAATCAAATAGCTTATTAGCATGTCCGGTACATTTTTTCCGCATCATTCTCTCCTCGCCTTCGTAGCACATAAGAAGTTGACGCTACCGTCATTTAATGTCGGCTGAATAAGCGCTATTAAGGAACTTGTCGAGTGTTTATATTTCAAAACAAAACCGCATAAATCTCGAATAATCTTCAATTAATCTTGTATTCCACACCGGACTCTGTTTTGACCATTTGGCTTCTCTCTCTCGTTCTGGGATACCCGCCATCTTTAATTCCGTTTCAACTGCCTTCGCTTTAGAATGACTAGCAGCTGCGCCCTCTGCTGGATGGCGGCCAAACTACAATAATAAAAGAAAACCTACTCGGACGTTATTAGTTGGACCTCATTTTAATCTAATAAAACATTGATTGACCATTAATCATACGTCAATTAATTGCATGAATCCCTAACGTTTTAGGTTTCACATAACATTTCAGTAAAACAAAATTAAAGGAACAAAATACGAAAAGGTTAAAGGTGTATGAATATTATTTAAATAAGTGAAGACCTTGAACACCCTCCATTTCACTGCACACATATTTTTACTTACAGTCCCTGAAAGGACAAGAAAGGAGCGATGGTTTTAGAGTCTAACCTCCTTGGGGAAAGAACTGAGAATAGATAGACTTGAACGTCTCCTCATCAACCAACCCACTGGGACACTCCTGCAGATGAAGGGGGAAAATGTTAAAAACAATTAATGTTGCTATTAAAAGCATAATAATGAAAGCAACAGAGAACGTCCTCGCCACAGCTTGACGTACGTTCTTGAAGCCTCGATAAAGAGACTGAAGCTCCTTCCTGGTGAACTTGGTTTGGGCCTGCAGCTGGTCCAGCCCTTCCGGTTGGTGACGCACCGTTGACAGCTCCAGGTCACTGTCGCTGCTATCTGTGGGAGCAAGAGATGGAGGGAGGACAGGGACGGATCGACAGACAGGAAGAAGAGAAGGAGGAGAAGTGGTGCAGAGAAGGAAAGATGAAGAGAGAAAGAGGGAGGACGGGACAGACATCGAGTGAGTGAAGGCAGGCAAACAATTGAGGGTGAGGGTGGGTTCCCAAGTTTAACAGGGAGGGAAGGAGGGAAAACATGCAAGTTTAGGGGGAAGAAGAGGCAACAATCTGCTGAGAAGCAAAAGGTGGAAAAAAGGAAGAGGAGGAGGTACTTTCTTTCAGGTGGAGATCTTCTTAAATTGTATTTTTTTGGTCTAAATTTGAAGTTTTTTAAACTCAATTCTCAAACTGTAGCTTTCTTCACACATGCTCAGAGAAAGCACGGCATAGCTGGGAAAAAACAAAAAGTAGGGAAGGTTTCTCCAGGTAAGCTGGGTTTCTCTTGCTTCATACTCACCATCTTCAGACAAAGAGAACAGAGGAGGAGGAGGAAGAGGAGGAGTTGGTGTTGACACCAAGATGGATTGAAAAAGAGTAAATGGAGAACAGTGGGAGAGTGACAGTAAGGAGAAAGAAAACAAAACAAGAGAAAATAAGTCAATTCGGGTCAGATCCTAAGAGGTGTAATGGAGAGGAGAAAATGTCCAGTTCAAACACCCAGCAGAGCAGAGACTATCACACACTGTGAAACATTAACCAAAATCAACAGAGAGGAACCGAGGGTCTGATTTTACGTCACATCACTTCATTTCTTTTGGGTTCATTTGGTTCAACGAGAAACAAAACTTTGATTACGTAGGTCTCTGATGTTTCTTAATCTGAAAACCTGAATCCTTTTGAATGTAAAATGTATTTTTCCATGACATGAAACACTCATTCTTGAGCTCAGGGAGCTCTAACTTATAGAGCACCTTCTATAATTATTATCATTCCTGATTAAGATGTATTAAAAGCATTTAAATCAATTTCTCTTTTTTTGCAGAAGCATCAGATTACATTTCAACAATTCAACTTTTTATTTGAGTTCATTCATTCTGTGGGGGGAAAATCACTTGCTGAGACATAAAATGTTTTTTTAATGCATGTTCAGTGTTAGAGACTGACTAGCAGTCCAAACATTCACCCATCCATCAAACATCCTGCCGGAGTACCCAGAGAAAACCCCTGCATGCACATGGAGAACATTCCTGCAAAAATAAAGCTAAATAATGTTTCTATAAATTTTATTACAAATTTACATCGTCTGTCAGAGTCAGTATGAACGTTTGACTTTAATCTATGACGTTCTGCTTCTCATTTCTCTAAGCCACTATTCAGAATGAGAAAGACAAGAGAACATGCCAATCAAGAAAAAAAAACAAATATACATTTTTAGAAGTCTAGAAAAAATCCCAACCTTGACAAAATCTACATTGAGTCAAAAACAAACAGCTGGAGAGAAGCAAGGCTGGATGACAATCCAAGCTGCTCTAAAGGGGACAACAAACAAACTATTAGAGAGCCGCAGCATCTTGAAGTCATGATGTCTCCATAACAGTTTTTGGATGCTGCCTATGCACCAAATTATTGATTCAGAGTGAGGAGAGAAAAAGGCTGTTAGCACCTCAAAAATAAACATGTAGTTAAATAAAACTGGAATCATGCTCAGATGAAGCCAAGATTGGACTATTTGGCAGCAAACGCTCCGACAGATTAAAACATGTGGAGCAGCACCTGATGCTCACTACATGGTAGAGGATCTGTGATGCTGTGGGCCCATTTCTCTTCAATAGACTAGAGGAACTTTGTTAGAGCATAGGATCATAAACTCTTTGAAACACCAGAAGATTTTATCTATCAACAGCCATGAAAATCTTCAGACAGTAAATTAAATTCACCATCCTTCATCCAGTAATTCCTTAAAAAACAAACATTTAAAAAGGATTATTACCAAATGTCAACATAAGTATCCAAGATATGCTGCTGAAATCCAGCAAAGCACATACTTACACACTGCTAAAACACAAAGTATTTTTAATCTAGTGTCTAATGGAAATATCTTCATACACTTGAAACGAGACAAAACTAACTTATAAGTAAATTAAAAATATAGAAGGTTGTTTTAAATCAACAAGTTTTAAATCCTGTCAGATTATTTTATTTATGACATGAGAAACATGTCTTATAATAAGTGAAATAATCTTACAGTGGAGGTTGTACTTTTTAAATAAATATTAAGAAGTTATTGACTTAAAACAACCTCCTAAGTTTTGCTGAAAAGTTGCTTGTAAGTTAGTTTTGTCTTATTTCTAGTGTACTAAGACATTTTGACAAGAAACTATTCCAAAAATACCTGGTAAGATTTTGTGTTTTAGAAGTATTTTGGTCATGTTTGTGCGTATAAACTCTTTCCACTTTAGTTACCATCTTCTTTAGCTTCAGACAAATCTAAGAACTTTGGGAAAGAACTGTGTACTTACTAATTCCATCAAGATAAGATATGAAACAACAACATGACTTGCTTTACCTCTAGTATATTTGCTTTGAGGTCATATCTTAGTGTTTCATGACACACCCTGGGGTCCTGACTTTATCTCTCTCTCTGGATTAAAGCAGTCATTTCCCCCGTCCTCTCCTCCTGCCCCGGCTCTGCCCCTCTATTGCCCCGAGTTGTTGCCTCACCGGTCTCAGTGATGTCGATCAAACCCAGCAGGTGCATCAGCTTGAGGAACATTATCACCAAGCAGACGATGCCGACCGTCTGGAGTCCCTCCGTCTCCCATCTCACACTCATCCTGCCCTCTTCTTCTATTTTTCTTCCGTCTTCAGTCTCTACTTATCTCGTCTCTATATCACTGCTTAATTGTTCCACCTCTCCATTTCTTGAAATGTCCCTTTCTCTGTTCCTCTTTCCAGTCTTTGACAGTGTCGCTCACTTATTGCTCTTTTTCTGCCATTCTGTTACTCTATCTAGCCCTCCCTCCCTTACTGACGTTTTATTTCAGCGTAGCTTTTTTCCCTCAGACCTCTCTTGAGCTTATTTTAGGTATTTAATGCTATTGTCCAACTTTTTTTATTGAAGCTTTATTGATCAAATTAATATAAAACTACAGTAAAGGAGTGGAACATATTGGTGTCATGCAGTCATATAAAGGGTTGGACACACTGCAAAAATACAAAAGTATTTTTGGTCTAGTTTCTAGTGCAAATATCTTAGCATGCTTGAAATAAGACAAAAATAACTTACAAGTAATGTTTAAGCAAGATATAGGGGTTTGTTTTAAGTAAATAATTCCTTGATATTGATCTTTTTAAAAAAGAGTAGTTCTACTTATAACATGGGGAAAATGTTTTGCTATAAGTGAAGCATAACTTATAAGTGAAATAATCTGCCAGTACTTGTTTTAATCAATATTAAGAAATTATTGACTTAAACCAAGCTCCTACATCTCGCTGAAAAGTTACTTATTAGTCAGTTTTGCCTTATTTCAAGTGTACTATTTGCACAAAGAAAACAAACTAGACAAAAAATACTTGATAAGATTTTGTGTTTTTGTAGTGCATCGACTTCTTTTGATGCAGGTTAAATTATGTATTTATTTTTATTCCTCTAGCCAATTAAAAATCCTTCTACAGCCACATCCAAAAATTAAAAAATGCTTATTATCCAACATAGCATCCTAACACCTACTGCTGATTGAATCCTACAATGTCCTTCTTCCGTATCTCAACTAGTAATCAATATCTTCAAAGGAACGATGCATATAGTTTAAGACAGAAACCCCATTTGTCTTTAAGGAGACGCAGAGGAGAGAGACTGAGGTCAACAGGTGTCCTGAATCTCATTTTTCCACTCGGCTCGTTGATCCACTTTCTAATTGTTCCCTCGTGTCTCTCGGGGTCTGCAGCACAGATTTAACGTCGCATTAACTCATTCGAGTTCTGCCACAATCACTCCTGCGTGATGACGTGACGCTGTGAGCTCCCACAGGCCGCGTGACAGTTGTTCTGAAACTTACGGCGCTCTTTGTCTCCCTCTAGTGTTCACTAACCAAACAACAAAAACAGTAAGATTTGAAATACATTTCTCTGACTTTATTTTGAAACCAGAGGTGAGTAGAGTAACCAAAAAAATTACTCAAGTAAGAGTAGCACTACTTTAACATATTTTTTCTCAAGTAAAAGTAAAATACAACCATCCAATGAATTACTCAATAAATAAGTAAGTTTCTTTCTTTCCTTCTTATTAAAAAACTATTTGGTAAAAACGTTGCTCATCTAAACATTAATCATTAAACATTTAAAAATCACATCTTCAAATGGATCAAAATGTAAAGCTATATGGATATTTTTGTATTTTAAAGAGTAAAAGGAAACAATTCGTATAAATAACATAATTATAGCATTACAAAATCAAACAGGCAAAAAAAAACATTTTTCTAAATCAATTTTTTTCAATATAATACTTTCAATATAAAATGTATGAAACTTTAATCCATCATTTTTTGTTTATTTTTTTAAATAAACAATGAAACTTTCACAAAAACGGCAGATGTTTCTTTTTTTCCTTTCTTATTAAAAGAAATATTTGGTAAACATAAATCATTAAACATTTAAAAATTACATCATCAGATGGATCAAAATGTAAAGTTATGTGGATATTTTTTTATCACATTAAGGAGAAAAATAAAAAGAATTCGAATAAATAACAGAATTATAAAATAATAAAATCAAATATTTTTCCAGATCAGTTTCTTTCAATATAAAACTTGTGAAGCATTAACAAAAACTGCAGACATGTGTCTGTATCTGCTGAATTATTGATTAAAACAAGCTTGTTCTTTAGTCAGTGCAGTTACTCACAGTAGTTTTACTCAATACTTCATAATACAGTTACTCAAGAAAAAGTAAAATGTACAGAGTAGTAAAAATATCACCCTAAAATAGCAACAACAGACTAAAACAACCTCACTGCAGGAGACCCACACTCAGTTGTGCAGAGAAACATAAACTAAGAGTCCTGGGAGAGTCATCAGTTCCAGTTCAAAATAAAAAAGTGATCATATAAGCATCTGAACAAAGCATCTAATACATTGTTTGACACAGAGCCTCTGATAAAATATTGATGCTTGAAATGTAAACTAACTTCATGCCACAGTGTTGGACATTTTAGTGTCAAGCTAAACGTGAAAACCTTCAGCATCTCAAAGCAGGACTCTGGAAAAGGAATTTATATGGCTGCATTTTTACCTAAAATGGATTGAAATGTTCTGTTAGGCAGCTGAAAAGTTTACTCAACTTACCCTATTTACATGAAGTGAGAAGAATCACATGTCTTTAGAGGGCTAAATTCATAACGAAATGAATTTAGCTTTATTTCTAAAGCTGCAAGAGAGAGGATTTGTTAATACTGTGAGTTGTGGACATTAGTCCCATTTTAACAATCATATTTTTCAGCATTATATTCTTCTATGCATTGATACTGAAGGTAAACCAACAAGATACTGCTGGTTTTAACCCGTAAAACCGATTTCTTTTCTTCTGCTAAACAAAATTGTACAAAATTATAAACGTGAATGCATATCCAAATTTCAAATGTGTTTGGTAGAGACTACCGTGAGTTGAAAACGGTACTTTCATACTTCAACTTTTTATCACAATGCATTCACAAACTTCATATATTTTACTGGGATTTTGTGTCAAAGGCCAACTGGAAGTAAAGCTTTACCGTAAAGTAAAAAAAAAAAAAAAAAAAAAAAAAAGAAAATAGTGCAAACAACAAACCTGGCCGGAAATAAGTCAATGTTTTTTGGTGACTGGAAAATGAATTGTTTCAAAAAACCTCCTGATTATTGAGTCACAGTTCCCAGGCACTGAGCTGTTGCCTGGTAACCCAAGTCCAGCCCAGCCCATCACCTAGCAACCCAAGCGGAATTGGAACATGTTTGGTTAGTTAGTTTTAGTTTAGTAATGATTTTGTTCAATGATTTTGTCATTTAAGCCCATATACCTTTCCTAACCTGTTTAAGGAAGTCTTCACAGAGCAGCTGGATTTACACTGAGATTAAATTAGACACAAGTAGACTATTTACACGTTTCAACTCCATCTGAGCTGGGTTTTATTTGGAGTTGCTGGAGTAAAAGAGTCTCAAAAGATCCTTTTCTTTCCTTTTTACTATCCTACGTCATTTTGTGTTGATTATAGTATAACACTAACAGAAAATAAATCGTGGTCTTAGGAGCCTTGTTACATTACAACCACAGACTTTTAGTGTGTTTTCTTGGGATGAGTTTTGTTATACGTCAACACAAAATGGCGTAGAAGTCTGTGGTTGAAATGTAACAAGGTTCCTAAGACCTATTTATTTTCTGTTAGTGTTATCCTTAAAGATTCAACCTATGATTAGATGTAGTGTTTACAAAAATCAACCAACCGTGTTGGTTAGGTTATGGTCAGGATACAGACTGTTCAGACACCGTCTGAAAACAAGATGCTTTAATGGAGGCAAGATGGGATGTGGGCTGAGTTTAAGCCTCGTTCCTTAATTTTCACTGCAAGGTTTAAACATTTAAGATGAAGTCAATCAGCTGGTGAATTATTCTGTCGGGGAGATGATGAGGAAAGAAGAATGGTGGAAAACGATGATGGGAAACTTTGAATGGCTGTGGTCAGTGTCCTTCAGGGTTCTGGTGGAGTACACCAGATTCCATATTTAGGTGGCCTCAGAGAAAGCCAGTTCGATACCACATGTATAATTAATGTGAAGTAATGCTAAACTGGGGAGCATGGCCAACCACAAGAAGAGGAGTGAGCTACTGGAGCAACTGGAGATTGAGAGTGATGAATAATGAAAAGACATTACTGGTGTTTTTGTTGAATTTATGACTTTATGAAGCCTGGGCCATATTAGAGTCACTAATGCGCCGACTGGTGCCTTCCGGCTTTAACCATCTTGGCATTCTGACATATCAGCCTTTAGCCTAAAACTCTAATCAAAGGGCAATAATCAATCAGGGGATCACATTTCTCAGTTACAGTCCCAAACGCACACAGACACTGCAGACTTTGTGATGAATCCCAGATTAGACAGAAGAGCCATTAACCTTTTCTGTTGTTCTGAACCTGCAGACGTACAAATGCCTGGAAGCTAAAAATACCAAAATAAATCAATTAAAAGGACCTGAACTGAACCAATAACTAACCAAACAAATGCAGATCATTTTTATTAAAGCATACAGGGTCTTTCTCATTAAATCCTATTTATTTTTATTAAGTTAATGTGTTTTTTGAAGAGATTCAGATGCTTAATGTAATGTAAAATTAAGCTACTGTCAATTTTATAATAACTGCTCACAGGTAATTAGAGTGCTGAGATTTGGCATTAAAGTTTTTTTTAAAATGTCTGCACTATCAAAACAGTTATGTGAAAATATAGCTACATTTGCATTTTAATACTAAAGTATTTTAGACCACTTTCTTGTTGTTCACATGTGACATTAAAAAATAAAAATACTATGTATTCTCCAACTTTTTGACAACATCTACAGAGTCTGAGGTTTGTTTGCGACCAAGATATTTGCATTTAAAATGATTTAAACATTAATTTGGTGGAAAAGACTTCATTAATGCAAATTATTAAAAGTTAAATTTATCACAGAAACATGTAGTTATTTCATCAATTAACCACTTTTACTCTTTTGTTTATTTTATTTATGGTTAAAAGTTGTTTAATGTTCTTTTAGAAATGAAATTTAGAAGAAATAGAAATATTCTTTTGATTATTTAGATGATCCAAATGTATTAATTTATTCTTAAATAAACATTGCATCATACTAAGTGAAGTGATCATGAGAAATTTCACTGTAAACAAATAAATAAATCACATATTATCACCTATTGCTAAACGATGCTGAAATTAGAAAAACATTTTAATTATAAAAATAAAAATGTTCCTCTAGATTTTCATTTCTAGCTAAAATTATTCAGCAAGCATCTTCAGACAAGTTAGAAGGTGGAAAAACAAAAAAAAGTCTTCCAATAAAAAACTGCATGTCAAAAGTTACTTTAACCCTTATAAAAAATTTACAAAAACATATTTTTCATGTTAGGTTTAGAAAACTGAAGGGTGAAATACTCTGGTCACGTTATTACTGATCAAATGAATTAAAATGTAATCTTTAAGCTCCCTCAAATACCTCAAGTTCAGGTTCTGTTCAGTTCCGCTTTGTTTATACTACACACCGCTCTATACTGCCACCCCGTGGCCATCCGGCAAACAACGTTGCATAAAATGATGCGGTGAAATCCCTCCTGCGGAAGTGGGATTGCCAGTCAGATGAATGAAGCTTAGGGTGTTCTCCAATTTTAAAACTTTGTTAGGAGGTTTGATGTTCTTTTAAGCAGAGACTGGATGAATCAAGTAGCAGGATTATTAGCACATAATCCAACAGTGAGTCGTTCCCGTTTCCTCCAGTCTCAGGCTTAAGTGTTTGTGTGAGCTATACTTTACTCCTGCTCTTCTTTTGTTTTAAATGTATTTTGTTTGCATATAACTTTATTTATTCTTTTATTACAATACGTTCAATAAAGTCAAACTACTAAATGCACATTTAATATTCCTAAAGTTGTGGCCTGTTTTCAGCCAAAAATTGATTTTGTTTCACTTACTTTTAAAGGCAACAATAAACATACCATGACAATATTCCTTGCCAGTCATGTGACTGTCTTTCACTTATCATGTGAAAGAAAAACTCATATTAACTCATGTTTTATGGAATCATCACTAATACAGTGATATACCAAGCTTTTTCTTTTTGTAATTTTGATGATTATTGCTTACGAATAACAAAAATCCAACATCCAGTGCCTCAGAAAGTTACAATACCGTGAAAAAGGTAATTAATGGAAACTCATGGTGTCACAATAACCAGCTAATTAACTCAAAACTCCTGCAAAGTTTTCCTGAGTCTTTAAACGGTTTCTCTCTCTGTCTGGGTCAGTCAGCTAAACAATCATGGGGAATTATTGACGTCCTTCACAAAACGTCACTGCTGAAGAAGCTGGTTGTTCTGTTTCCAAGCATATTAACAGAAAAAGTGTGGAAGAGAAAAGGTGCACCAGCAACAGGGAGAACCGCAGCTTTGAGAGGATTGTCAAGTGAAATCAGACAAACTCTAGACATGGATTACAAACATCACGTTCCCCATGTCGAGTCGCTCCAGAACCAGAGACGACGCCACTTCATGCTTCCATCTGCTGACAAGCTGCATGAAAATACTGATTTTATCTTGTAGCAGGACTTGGCGCCTGCCAAAGTCCCAAAAGGCTGCTTCTTTTACAACTACACGGCGCCACAGGCTGATCGCCTCCAGGCCACGCCGCATGAATGCAGTGATTCATGCAAAAGGATCCAAACCAAATACTGAGAGCAAAGAACGATAAATACTTTGAAAACATCCACTTTTGAGTCATCTAATGTGATATTTGAATGTTTTAAGACTAAATTTTTAGGTTTTCTTCACCTGTGAGCCATAATCATTAAAACTGCAAAAAATAAAAGTTTTAAATATTTTACCAATCTCTATAAAATGGCAATTTCACTTTCTGAGATGACTGGTAAGAAATATTGTGCTTTAAATTTTTAAGATCTACTAGTTGATAACTATATCCTATAAAGTTTTCCTAAGTTTAGAGCGGCCCAGCCAGTGTGCTGACTTGAACCTGATTGTCAAGGTGAAATGATTAAAAATAAGAAAAAAACAAAGCAATTATTTGCAGAGTTTGATTGCTAAAATTCAATTCAATTCAAACTTTTTAACCCACTCCAAGTCTTTAGCTACACATCATACAAACCACAGCCTAAAAAACAAAAACTAAAGGAGTGAGTAGAAGTACAAATTTATTCTTACATCTGCAGCATCATCAAATAAATTACTGTTTGTGTTAACCTGGTTTACTTGATAATTTTCCAAAATGTTTAAATGTCTAGAAATAATAAATATATATAGGAAATGTTTATTGCTTGTTTCATGAGTGGTGATTCTAAACTTGACTTAAGAAAGTTTATCTTTCACCAAATCTGGAAACAGCATCTTCCTCTCATAATAAATAACGTTTTTACAAAAATAGAAAAGATTAATTAAGTTTAACAGCATATTTTCCAGTCTCAGGATCTCTGTGTTATTGATATTTAAGTTATTATATTGTTGCCAGCTGATAGTTAGGTCTGCTTTACCTTCAAATGAGGAAATGGGCTCCAGGATGCCGAACTGCTTCAGAACCGCCATGAAGAGGATGACGACCACCCCGATGGCGAACAGCTCCATGCCCTGGATGCCCATCGCTGGAGGTCAGAGGGCGCCCGCTCAGGGCCCAACCGGACACAATCGTTTGGCCCCCCCGAGACACCAGAACCGAGTCCCACCGAGTCTGAAGCAGATGTTTTTACCAGAGGTGAGGCCTTGGGATGGGCTGCTCTAATGTCAACACTGAAAATATCTGGAAGCCGACATATATGGAAAACCTCCGTCAGCGAGCCCACCGGGGAAAATGGAGTCTGTGTGACGAGCCATTTATCAGAGCGCATTAAAGGTTCGCAATCACTTCCCTGACTCACTTCCTACAACTCTCGGCTCAAACAGATACTATCACTGCTCATGTTCACACAAACGATCCCTGTCTCAAGGAAGGATGAGAACGCCATCAAGGGGAAGTGAAGAGTGCAGCAAAGTGTCAGCGTCCATTTTCACGACTTGTTACCCAGATAGAGATCTTTCGAAAAGCACAGCATGCTGTAAACAGCAAACCAACATAAATTACCCCATTATGGACTCAAACCAGAAACCTTCTACAAACCGAGAACAATCTCACTTCCTGGAGTTGCAGCAACCACTAAAGCATCTCCAAACAAACTAATCAGACCAAAGAACTTCTCATCTAAACAACCCAGGAAGCCACTTCAGTAATCCAGGCGCTGAGCTTCCAGATTCAGCTGCTGTCCAATTCAAAGTGCAGATATAAAAACTCACTTAACGGTGTCCAGGCGGGGAGGTCCCGAGGAGCGGGAGTTGCTGCAGGGAGTGGAACCTCCTCCCCTGATGTCGATCTCCTCTTCCTCCCTCTCTTCAACTTCCTGAATTTATCTTTTTACAACTTCTGACTTGAACCAATCAGCAGTCTCTTCAGCTTCACATCCACCAACGTCTCCGGTTGAATCTACAAATGTTTCACACCTTTTAAACCTTTTCATGTTTTACAATCATAAACTTTAAAGAAATTGACAGAAGAACAAAGAAATAAACAATTATAAAATACAAAAAAAGGACCAAAAGTAAGAGTCGGACTACTTCAGCATGTTTTCACTCGTGAAGGTCTGCAACTGGAACATTTTAAAGTGTAGTTTTTCCTTTATTGTGCTTGTGTAGTTTTTGTGATTCTTCTAATTCATTTGAACTGCCATGTTGTTGAAAACGTGCTAAATAAATAAAACTTATTTTTCTTAAGTAAAAGTAAAAAGTAGCCATCCAAGAAATTATTGAAGTAAGAGTAAAAAGGTATTTGGTAAAAAGTCTCTTCAAGTACTGAGCAACTGATCAAATTATCAATCCTTTAATATTTAAAAATTACATTATCAGATGGACCAAAGAATACATTTAAGTCAATTTTGTTTTAAAGATGAAAATGACAATAACGCGTATTAGTAACAGAAAATAGCAAAATCAAAAAATTATTTTCTAAATCAGTTTCTTTCAATATAAAACTTAGAAAACTTTAACAAAAACAGAAGGCGTGCATCTTTGTCTGGTGAATCTTTGTTTAGATTAAGTTTGTTTTTCATTCAGTGGGTAGAAAATCCAGAAATGTTACTCAAGTAATATTTTTAATAGGTGAAATAATTCATAATAAAATTACTCAAGTAAACGTAAAAAGTACAGAACAGTAAAGATACTGCTTTTTAAAAAAAAAGTTACTCAAGTAAATGTAATCGAGTAAATGTAGTTACTACCGAACCCTGGATACAGCAGCGCCTCACTGAAGGAGTCCTGAGAGAAATATCATATATACACACATTATACAACTTACAAGATAAATTTTTTGAGTTATTGTGAATTTTCTCTGACCCACACAAGCTCAAAGTTATACATAGTCTTAAATAGATGGAGACACAAAGAATACATGATTAAATACCCATCAGACGTTTAGGCGGGTCACAATAACCAGCCTAAAGGTTTGACTGACATTAAAAAAGGTTCTTGTAACTTATTAAAACCCAACATTTAAGTAATTTTGTGTATCTATGCTAAAATATTCAGTTCCACTGTCATGTTAGATGCTCAGATTCTTGTAAAGTACGTCTCTTTTGCTGCTTTTCCTGAACCTGACCTGTTTTCGTTCTGCTTGCAGATAAGGGGAAGTTAAGCTAGACTTTTATAGAAAGATCAGGTTACAGAGACACCTCTTTATTATAAATAAAACACATCACTATCTGTCTTTTAATGGTTTCTGCGGCATGCATGGTATATAACTTGAAGAAAATAGTGTTGGGTCCGTCAGAGCGGGATAAGTTACGACGCCGCAGGCACTAATGGATCAGTGTGTGTGAGAATGTGTGTGGACCGAGTGAGAGAGATCAATATCTACAAGGAGATGTGACTATTTCTGTGGATTTTATCAGAACAATTAAGACAAAATGTTAAAGATAAAATCTCAGATCTGCCTTATTAGTGAAAATGAGTCTGGATGTCTGATTTAGGTTAAACTCTAGTATAATTTTCTATCAAAAATTTTTTATTCTGTCTGTTGTATCCCATTTTGAACATCTAACCTTGTTGTCCTGTATATTGCTGCTGTGCTATTTGCACAGTATTCACAAAGTTTGTGAGTGTGTGTGTTTCTCAGACTGGGCCATTAAAACACTAACAGGTTTTTAAAAGGTGGGCCCGGTTCTGTCTGCTGACACAACATTCTGCAAATAGGGAAAGCGGATCCATATGGTTTCCTCCCGGACGCATCAGCAGAGACCTTCCGAGAGAAAGACCCACTGAAGTAATAATCCATCCATCCATCCATTTTCCATTCACCCTTGTCCCTAATGGGGTCGGGAGGGTTGCTGGTGCCCATCTCCAGCTACGTTCCGGGCGAGAGGCGGGGTACACCCTGGACAGGTCGCCAGTCTGTCGCAGGGCTGAAGTAATAATATTCTCCTCAATTATTTCTAATGAGGGATCCCCATTATCCTCAAACTTCATCATAAATATTTTTAAAAGAAAAGTTAATTTAAGATCAAGAAAAATACATTTTTATAGACAAATTGTTATTTTAACTTGAGAACAATGGAGTTTGAAGTGCTGGGTCCACTAGTGCAAGTTGTTGTCACAGTTTTCTGTATTCTTTCATCTATAACACTTTTTCCTTTGGTGGTAAATTAAAAGAAAACAGGATTCAAAACATCATATTTTTTTAACTTAAGTAAATACCACCAAACCGAATGACCTAAATACGTTAAGGATAAAATGTGCAAGATCTGACATAATTCATTTTATGGATCCAAAGCGTAGATATCCTCTACAATGATGAATTAAAATAAAAGTTTAATGAAGAAAAAAACTTATAGGACAACAAATAACATGGAACAACAAATGGATAAACATTAATGGGAAAACCCAACAGGTAACAGCAGACAGTGAAGGGCCTGAATGACAGGAGAAACATAGATGATGGGAAACACAAGTAGGTTCAATAGACTTGAACACTGAGGCAGATATGAGATACGAGAGCCGATTAAACTAATAAGATGAAATATGGAACAGCTGGGGCAAGCAGAAAAGCTGAGGGAGGAGAGTGATTAACACAGAAGATGAATTGAGACTAAGAGAAACTAGAAACAAAAAGAAAAACAGGCCTGGCAATAATCTAAAAACACAAATAAGAACCAGAATATTAAGACAGTGTCTTTCGAATTCGGAGCAACCAGGGGGCGATAAGGAGGCCTCAAAAAGTTTGAGGAAAGATGGTAAACAAAAAATAAATAAAACAAAAATCATATATTTTCAATTTCAGTTCAGTTATAAACCTTTATTTCAGCACTAACTACAAAATATATTTTTAAAACGTTATTTGACATGCTGATCTTTCTGATTGGCTGCCATCAAGCAGCGTTGCTACTTAAGCTAGCACAGCTAGCGCAAAATGTAAAGGTTTTTAAAAAGACCGAAGAAAAAGTCAACAATAAAAAGAACCTCAAAGAACTCATGGCCGACTAAAATCAGAAGACAGGAGGCAGCATTCATACTAAATAAATGTAATAATTACTGAACAGTGAACAAAAGTGAGAAAACAAACATGCTAAAAGTCAATGATTCTTTAAATATTCTGCAGTATTGTCTGTAGGTTTGCAAATGGGGGCCCTAGCCAAAAGCTAATGCTGTTTGAAGGCCATGATGGCATGAAAAATTTAGGAGAACCTGCACTAAGAAACTGAACATAAAGAAATATGTGGCAAAATCTACGAGACAATAATAACCATACAGCAAATCCAAATGGCAATAAAGAACCCAGAAACAATCCGAATAACAAACAAAAGGAAACCAAGGCAAGGATAATCTAAAAGAAATAATAAATATATACAGGAAAGACCATTAAGATTAAATTATTTGTTTCTGTACATTTGAAGAGCTGCTGCTGTTGCACAATAATTCTTCAATAATCAAAATTTTAATTTAATTAAGAAAAAAACAGTAGTGCAGGACTGAAATCATAAACATAAAGATTACCTACATTAAAAACAAGATTTAATGGGAAAAATAGCTGAACAGTTTCTAAAGATCAAGGATTGAGGGAGCTTCTGTCTTTCTATAAATATGATAGACTGCTGGAGGACGGTGCTGCCATCTATTGGCCAAATTAGGTATCAAGCCATTAGTACTTTCACTCAACAAGGACAAATGTGGCGTTGAGAGATATAGTTGCAACTTACACATGGGAAAATGTCTTGTAAAATAATCCACCAGTTCTATATTTATCCATATTGAGCCATTAACTTGAACAAGCTCCTATTTCTTACTAAAAAGCTACTTGCTAGTTTGTTTTGTCTTATTTCAATTGTACAAACTAGACCAAAAATACTTGGTAATATTTTATGTTGTCTTTTTTTTTTGCAGTGCACTAACCATTTAAATAAGAGACAGTGAAAGAAATCTGCAGAGAAGTGGTGGAGTAATGAATGAGTTTCCACCTCAGGTGCCCCTACCTGAGCGATGGTACCTGGCTGCACTGGTCGTGCAATGGGACAGGCAGCTGGGCCGAGACAGGCGCCTCCTGGCCTCCACTGACAGAGCCGCCATCACTGCTCCCATCCTGCAGCTTCCAGCAAAGATCCAAAACGGGTCCGACTCTGAAGGCCTGAACTTTAAAAGCTCAGTGGCGGAGAGAGAACGGCCGGGACGGCAGCACCCGATAGTGAAAGAAGGGACTGACAAGGGTGAGTGCTAGAAGAGGCTGGAAGGTCGTCGTCTGTGTGGATGAGAAGCTTTTTGAGCAGCGATATTTGAAAATCTGTTTGAGCTTGAGAGACGGACTCACAGTGTGACAGAAAGAGATAAAACGGTGGAAGGGATCAAACGGTTTGCAGAGAGCTTCTGACCTTTCACATCACACGGACTGCAGACCTAACCTTTTCTTTCTGTTTCTGTCATCTGTCTGCCTTCCTCTCTTGTGGTCGCCTCACAGAAACAAGAATCTGACTTCCAACAGAACCAAATTTCCATATTTCTAATAATAAGCATGGCTCCGTTCTTCCAGGCCTGGATAAATATATGAAAGTCGGCGAAATATTCCTTAACAACACCAGAATATTTTTGTCGTTTCTTTTTTGGCTTGAATGTTACATGGGATAACATGCAAATACTAAGAGCATTTCTTCATCAAAACAACTTTTTTATTCCAAGAAAGTGTTTCTTATTGACTGAAATATATTTAATACCAAATAGTTTCCAGAAGAGTCCAGCAGGTTTTAGGTAGGCCTGTTGCAATAAGCAATATATCAGTTACATGACCAATTAATGACAAATAATTTCCATTTGTATGATTTATTGTTTTCTCTTTTCTTTCTTTTTACTAAAACTAGATGACAAAAGTCTCCAGTCCAGTGTTGTAGTCAAGACCACCTCACCCGAGACCAAGACAAGACCAAGACCAGAGTGTATCAAGACCAAGATAAGACCATGACTTTTAGGGTCCGAGACCAAGTCAAGGCCGAGACCGAGGAAAGTCGAGACCGAGTCAAGACCAAGACCATCGCCCCGCGCTACATGACACAATAAAATGTGAAATATGATCAAAATTGCTAATCGAATTGATTTGAAAGATTCACACTTAGATATTGTTGAGAAAAATGAGATATATTTGCTACCTGTTGCTCGTTGTTTTCTCATCTCCCCAGGTTCGTTAATGTCGTGTGTAAAAGTGAAACCACAAAGACAACAGTCACTGTCATCCAGAATTTTATTCATACAATCAAATGCATAAAATCACATCAACAGCTCATGATAATCATCAGGAACCAAAGCCACAAAGAAGAAATTAATTACCTTAGAAAAATACAAAAACGCGTCTTCGGAGACCACGGCGTGTGGCAGTTAAGACAGTTCCACCCCAGTGATCTGACCTGCTGTTTTAGCTCAATTACTTTTATATCAAGGCGTGTATCTATTGTCTGCCTCAAACTGGTTCCTGAACAGCAAAGAGCTCTCCTGACTTCTCCTCTGACCCAGGAAAACAGCAGATTTTGACTTTAAAAATTAACACACGTTTCAGATAATATCCTCAAACTGATAAAACAGACATGAGCAGTTTTCAATACCAAAACATTTGTTACACTCAATATTTTCTGATTAGTTTTCAACTCCTTTGGTTATAATGAACTAAAACATTTTCAAATGAATATATGATTTATAAACTCTTAAGAATGTGATCCAATATAAAAAACTACTGATTAGACTAGTTTTAATTAAATCGTGCTCATTATTTCTAAGAAAAATGTTCTACTGATTAAGTTATGTATTGATTAAACCATGAGTCTAAATCTAACCTAAACTGAGGCCTACTCAAAACAATCATGGTCCATCTAATATTTAAACATGTGGTAAAGTTAAAGCTAGCATTAAAACTAGCATAATTAAACTAATATTTCCAACAGTATTAAGTACTTACAGCTGAAATAAAATTAACCAATATTAAAAGCAGAACAGCATAAAAAAGAAGAGAGCATAAAAAGATAATGCTCTCGGCATTTGCCCTTATCATTCATGTCAGAAACCACAACTGTCTGCACCATTAAACATAGCAACTGAGGCAATGCCCTGATGGTAAACAATGCTCAGCTATGAACACTGACCAAAGAGCAACAAGCAAGAAGTAACCAAGCAAGAAGTAACCAAGCACAAGGCGCTCACCATGACTGTTCTCACCCTCTCTCTCATTGCATGAACCCAGGCACCACAATGCTGTAATGTCTCCCATCATGGCAGACATTACAGCTGCCACTTTGAACAAAACAATCCAAAGAGCAATGCACATGCTCTGCGTGCTCTTTCGTTCTTGTGTTTTATTTATTTGCTAATTAAATAAATATCAATGTATATAATTAAATAAAATAATGATAGCCACTGCAGTGTACACAGAGCATTACAAGAACAAAGAACGGCTCTCAGAGAGGCTCCGGTCCTATCTTCTTAGTAAAGAGAAGTTCAGAAGACTCGGATCGTTCGTGAATGTCACGTCACTATATTGCAGACTTTTGGTCACAGTGTTGTCCCATATATGCGACACGTTAGTCAACACCTCCGCACAATAATTCAGCGCAGTGAGTGACTTTTTTTCATCACAAATGCTTATGTGTCTGTACAGATAGCTTGGCTAACATCACGTCAACGGAGCTTACCTTCCTTTGAGCTTCTTTTCTAAGTTACGAAAAACGTTAGACGTAGTCCCCGCCGTCTGTGAAAGCGAAGCGCTGCTGAATTAGCTGCCGCCATCGGATTTCTTATGATTTAAGCAGCGCAGACAGACGTCTTCTGCCGCTCAAAGGAACCCACTGCGCATGTCTGGAGCGTCGCGTGCGAGTGGAAGGTGGGGAGGAGGAGGGGGGGGTAACAAACACGTAATTGGTACGTCACGTTATTGCTTGGATTTTAATCGGTGCGTTTTGCATCCATGTTAACAAATAAACTGGACAACATGCTGTACGTTTAGTGATATTTCCACAGTTGGGGGCCTGACTGGTCTTGAAATAAAATCCCGAGTCCTCAGCGCCCGAGTCCGAGACGAGACCTCGAGTACTACAACCCTGCTTCAGTCTGGTTCTTTGGTCTCAACCAGCCCTTTTCTGAAGGACAATTTTATTTATAGACACTTCAAAGTTAATTTTATTTATTTATTCTGTTATTTTGTTGTTTTTTAAAATTTTGGATACTTAGCATGTCTTCCAGTTCCAGTGTCAACTGCTGATTATAATTTAAGTTTATTGATTTTTGAGGACGTGTTCTTGCGTCATTACCTCGTTGCCATTACGTTACTTAAAAATGGTCTCATAACAACTATATTATCGTTTATCGCAATAAATTCTGGGACAATGTATTGTCCAGCATTATTTGTTGTCATGACAGGCCTAATTAACAGGACGTCCATCCTAAATTTCCCCTCATGTTTTTACACTTTTAAATGTTAAAATAACATTTGTGTCACTAAAAAGGCTAACATGGCATCCAGATTAACACACACAAAAAATATTCTACGCAAAAATAACAATTTTACTCAACATTTTCTAAAGCACCATCATTTTTTTTTTTTTTTTTTTGCACTATTGGGAGCCTGGCAACCGGATCTGGTTTGCCAGGGTATTTTATTTTATATTTTTCTACAATAAAGTCATTTTTATTCTAAGATGCTGATATTCACAACACTGAAAATACAAACTCCTAAAGTGCTGCTGGTTTGTAAGAGTGAGCATTTCACCCAGCATTGCTCCAAAAGTGTTTTCTATAATTAATACAAAGAAATTATCTTTTTTAAGATGAACATAAACTCCAAAGGACTCACAGTCTAAAGTCACTTGGCTGAAAACAACTGCCTGATTTATGCTGTGCAACCATCAAAATGTTGCAGAATTAAGCACTAGACTTTTGGTTTGCATTACCAAAACCTGCTGATATGAAGTGTGGCTCAAAATGTCTTACTTTATATTATTAATTATAATATTTTTTAATCAACCTTGTTTTCTTAAAAAAAAAACAGATTAAAAATTGAATACTTTTACTTTCTTTCACAGTAAAAATGTATATTTTCTAAATCCTTCCAACAAAAAAAAATATTTGTCTCATGTTTGATATTTTTTGACGTATCACGCTTACTTATTGTAAATAATGTGCAACTAAATCCAGTCTGAACAAATCTCAACCTCACAGCAAACTTTTCTTGCCAACCGGCAATAAAAATCAAGAAGAACTTCATACAAATGTTGGGTTAATGGCAGTTTTGCAGTGTTTAATAACAAGGGCTCCAGTCTTTCAAGAATTATAATACAACCAAACTGAACAATCTACGATTTAAAAAAACTAAAAACTGGCATAAACAGGCCGTGATGATACACTTTATGGTCACTAGAGGGCGCTGAAGCTCAGGATTAAATATCAAAGTGATGCTCCGAGATCTTTTGCACCTTTTTTCCTGTATTTGACAATGAAAAGTCACCCAAACAAAAATACTTTAAAGAAATCTCTGTTATGAAACATATGAAGTAATCAGAAAGAGAGAATCTAAAACCAGCAGTGAATTTTGGTCTAGTTTCTAGTGCAAATATCTTGGTACACTTGAAACAGGACAAACTAACTTAAAAGCAGTTTTTCAGCAAGACATAGAGACTTGTTTAAGTAAATAACTCTTTAATATTGATTAAAGTCCTTGTTCCATTGGCAGATAAATTAACTTAAAATATGTGAAAAGTGTCTTGCTATAAGTGAAATAATCTGCCAATAGAACAAGGACTTTTCCATAAATATTAAGAAATTATTTACTTAAAACAGTCTCTATTTTAAGAGACTTGCTGAAAAGTTACTTTTAAGTTAGCTTATCTTATTTCAAGTGTACTAAGACATTTGCACTAGAAACTAGACCAAAAATACTTGGTAATATTTTCTGTTTTTGCAGGCTTCTACAACATATAGAGATGATGAAATCGCTCCTCCATGGACTCGTGATGAAAACCCGTCTTTTTGCTTCACCTGGTCTCAACAGGAAGTGCCCTTTCTAAACTCTGTAAACAGCATCCCCCGATATTTAAACTTTCTCTGCAGCTTCTAAAACTTCCTACCTGAAATGATGGTCAGGGGAGCTCTTTGAGCCTTTTTCTGCTGCTGCAGTATGTGCCTCTCTCCTTTTACTGCGGTTATAAGCTCCAATTAAACCCAAACTGATCCTCGCTTCCACCGCAGATAATCTCTGTCTCATGAATCCACCTGATCTGAAGTTCAAAGCAGCGTAATTAGAGCAGAAACTTTGGGAAACTTGCTCTTCATCCAACTTCTAAATATTTACCTCTTCCTTTCTTTCATGCTGAAGGCAGAATTCAGCTAATGAACCAGTGGAGACCCAACGCAACCAGAGCTGGGCTCAATTATGGAGATTTAAACTGGGAGGACAGACAATGCAGAGAAGCCAAACTTGACAGGAAGCAAAATAAAACAATTTTCCCTCAGCGGGGAGCATCCATCGTCAACTCCTGTCTCCTGCTGTCTCCCTGAAGAGGTGGTGTAAACAGTGGAGCCTGAGGCGTCCTCACCTGTCTCTGCACGTCACACCAAGGGAGAAACTGGGACAATGGGAAACAGCAGGAGATTTGCACCAGAAAGAACAGGACTGGTGGTGAAAACAAAAAAATAAAGACAGGATGAACGGGGAACCAGGAAGAGAAACATTGAGTGTTGATCTGGTAGACTGATGAGAAGACGTGTGTGGGAGGATTGGGACAAGACTGGAAAGCTAATAGCATCATTGATTTACCTGTGTTTTTTCTCTAAACTTTTCATGATAATAAAAAAGGAATATTTTTTGTCATACCAATAACTAATTAGACCGCTTTCAACATTTACATATCTAAAAGAAGTACTTAAACTCTCAAAAGTACAAATACAACACAGTCAATGTTACTAGTAAAATATTATCTAAGTGGTTCTCAAATGTAAAGATTTTCAGATCCAAACAACAAAAACTATGAAACCTTACTTGCTTGTATATTTTTGGATAAGAAATATTATTCTCCATAATGTATTGATAAAACCCCTTGGCAAACTGTTAAAACAATAATGTTGAACATCGTTTCACATAAATCAGTCTCTTTGGGATTTTGCTTTGGTTTTGTGATTTTTTTTTGCAATCAAAATCACTAATTTTGTTGTGCTACTTTAGAAATAATTGCAAGAAATTTCGTAATATTTACGCTTATATTTGACAGTAAATGTGACTTTTTTACTCATTGTATCGATCACGAACTTTAACTTGAAATCAAGCTAGGTTGAGGCAGAAGTGGAGTAAAAGTTTAGAAATACTGCCACCTTCAGGTCGGAGTCAGCATCATTTAAACCTGATGTTTTTGACCATTTTTGCAGAAAATTTGCAAGAAACTCACAATTATGCATCTTCACAAAAATGTCTGGGGATCTGTTGCAGAAGGTATGCAGAAGGAACTGTTAAAATAATATTCTAATGCGTCCCTCTGGAGTCTGGAGGGCCACATAAGAAGCCACCACAGGCCAGATTTGGCCCCGGCCTTGAGTCTGACATCTACGATTAAATAAATCCTTAATCACCTTCACTTGTCTTTATCACACATTTTGGCCAGCGTTTATGGATTTGGTTCTCTTACCTTCTCTTTAAGATTTTCAATAAAGATTGAGCTGCTGCGTAGATGTAGGAAGGTGTATGCCAACAAAGTTCACAGCTTTAGTCATCACCCATTTGACAGCACAGAGTCTGAATGTGCTGCTAAAAGCTTCTTCCACATGAAGAAACATCAGGACAAACCAGAGGGAGCATGGAGAAGGAAAACACCAAATGTCTCCTTTTGATTCACTGACCTGTGAGCGGTTTGCCTTCAGGCCTCCTGCAGTGAGCATAGCCTCTAAAATTAGCAGTTTTAGTTAAAAACACCACAAATACAGCTCTGGGAAAACATAAAAGACCACTTAAAATAATCAGTTTCTCTGATTTTACTTTTTATAGGTATATGTTTGAGTAAAATGAACGTTGTTATTTTATTTTATGGACTACTGATAACATGACTCGAAAATTCCAAGCAAAAATGTAGTATTTATTTGCAGAAAATGAGAAAAAAAAAGATATTTTCTCATTATTTAAGTGCTTTCTGACCTCAAATAATGCAAAGAAAACAAGATCAAATTCATTTAGTAACAACAACACTAATATTTTAACTCAGGAAGAGTTGAGAAATGAATATTTGGTGGAATAACCAGGAGGTTTTCAGTCGAGTTCAGTGCTGTGGGCTCTTAATTTTTTTCCATATGTATAGATGCTACTTTATGCAAAACCTGAGCTTCTGTAGCGCCCTCTGGTGCTCAAATGCGTGAATAGTCAAATAGTTGATGAGAAAATTAAGCTTTTACGCCCTTTTATTAGTAAGAAAAAATGACATCTAGTTTATTAGATCCCATCCATTTCCGAACACTGCCAACAAATTTGACTATCTGTAGTTATCTCCTGTCTTGAGAACAGATGTAACGAATCCTCCAATACTAAAGGTCCAAATATCATCTGCATATGATCCAATTTTTGCTACTTCTCTCCTTCAAATCTTGAGCTGCATAAACTTCACATTCTGCATTTTATCAGAGTGGGTCGTTTTCTTCCTCATTGGTTTGACCTCTTCACACCGAAACCGCCAAACATCACCTCCGCCTTTCCTCTGATGCGCAGCTTTGTCTCAGAGAAGCTATTTTTAGCTGCTCGCCATTATCGAGTCGAGGGTTTTGACAACTGCCAACGCCCTGGCTCCATTTCCTCTGCACTGCTGACCTGAGGAAACAGAGTTCACCTCTCCTTCTAAAGTCCTGCTGTTATCCTACAACACTGAACAGATTTTTCTCAATCTGGAAACAAAGAGGAGCAGAATGGAGCAGAACACAAATGTCCTTTGTAATAAGAAAATTGTGAGGAAAACAGAGAAAGAAATGGCAGCTTAATCTAAAAAAAATCTACAAAAAAATTAGAAATTTCTGAGTTTGAAAAGTTAAAAATGAGTAGAAAACATTCAGAATGTTTTTTTGTTGAAAAAAATGTGGAGAATGAGATGATTTTTCAACTTTTGAAACTCAGAAATTATAAAGATGAGTTTTTTCTAGAAAATTTCCGAGATTAAGCTCAAAATTTTTGAGTTTTTTTGGCAGAAATTTACTTCTCTTTTTATTTTTATTTTCTATATGCCATGTCCCTAATATGCATCTCAGCAATTTAAACAACGTGACATAAAAAGGTCCAGGCAGAAGCACAAGGCTTATAATTACACTAAACTACCCCTTCATAAATCACAACAATTATATAAATAATCCAAAGTATATCACTTCTTATATAAAATTACTAAACAGAAACATAAAAGGAAAGAAAACAACTCAAAACAGCAACAAAAAAACACAATTTAAAATTATTTGCCTTTGTAATCATCAAATATTTTCTTTTATATATATTTTTTGAAAACTCATAAGTCCATGTTTTCATCATTTCTTAATTTATTTCCAATGACAGAAAAATTCCTTTTATTGATCTATTGGTTTAGTCCATTGAATGCCATTTTTACTGTTCTCTAAAAGATTATTATAATACTCGACATTCAGTCTTCTCATTCCAGAAGTATTTCTATATTGTTTATACTTGTTCTCACTTTCAGTAGTTCTTATTTTCATGAATTTCTTGTATGAAATGTTTTTCTTTTTATATACTCTTCGTCATCCCAGACTTTTCATTGTATTTTTCTTTAAACGAACACTTTCTAATGGGGCAATATTTACTGTACAGCTCAGAAAACCTAAATAAAAATCCATCATAGTCCTGTGTCTTAAACATATGCTTCAGGAAATGTTTGGTTACATCTAATAATTTTATCACAGTAATGTCAAAAAAAAAGTCTAACTCAGAATAATCTTCTGATTTGTTTAGTTTCAGGGATGGAAAGTGTGTCTGTTTGTGTCACAGCAGAAAGGACCAGCCTGAATCCAAAAGAGGAAGATGTGTAGAGAATGCTAATGCTCTCCCAGCACATCTGATAGATGAGTGTGTGCAGCTCAATGATCTCCAGATACTTGACCCTGAGGTTTTCTGCCAGACACAATAAGTCAGAGGAGCCCACAGGGTCTCCATCCATCCGATCGAGTCGACAATCAATCCGAACATGCTCCATGCGACCAGCTGCTGTGGATTCATTCGTGTCAGTCAGCTCTCTTTCCCGCTACGTTTCCTCACCTTTGTCCTGCGGCTGCGTGCTGGCGATGATCCATTTCACCAGGCAGCACTTCATCAGAGCTTTCCTGGAGAACCTCGGCTTCTGCCACTTCCCAGAGTTCTTCACCCGGCCCGGCACTGGATCCACGCCGTTCGCATCTCCCAGAAGGCTGCCGTCCACCATCTTGCCGTCTGCCTGGATGGAGGAGAGGAAAGAGGAAAATTCAGATCAACGCAGAAACCTAGGAGGACTAATTTACACAAAGCAGAAAAAGAAATCTGTTTCTTATTAGGTTTTGTGATTTTATATTTTACATAATTCTTTAATTGCTTTGTGAAACATAAAGGTTATGCTTCCTTGGACAGGTTAGGATAGGTCTATGGGCTAAACAAAACATGTCCATTACATTTTTTGCACAAAATTATTCTTAAATAATGAGATGTTAGTTTGTTTAGATGAGTAGATTTTGAGCTCCTTTCAGTTTGAGCTGTTTTAGAGTCTCTTGTCACTTTAAATCCAAATAAGCTGCTGCTGGCCAACTCAATATTTACATTCTCATGTGAAAATGGCTGCCCTTAAATAACCATACATCTTTGAAAAGCATTAGTAGAGCCTCCTGCACTTCCATCCAGAAACCAAGTGGTAAGTCCACAACAAACCATTTGTATTTTCCAGCAGCCATTGTACGGAGCATGAAGCGGTGAAACCAGCTGACCAAACGTCCTTGAGTTCTGTTTGGGTTGCTCAGTGACAGGCAGAGCTCAGGTGGGGTTGCTAGGTAATGGCACAGTGCCTTCTGAATTTGATTTAAAATTCAGGAGGTATGGGCGTGCTGTGGTGGCGTGGGGGTTAGCGCGGCCCTTATTTGGAGGCCTTCAGTCCTCGGCGCGGCCGTCGCGGGTTCGGCTCCCGGACCCAACGACATTTGTCTTCCCCCCTCTCCTTCCCTGTTTCCTGTCAGCCCACTGTCATATAAGGGACACTAGAGCCCACAAAAGACCCCCTAGAGGGGTAAAAAAAAAAAAAGAAAATTCAGGAGGTATTTGAAACAGCTTATTTTCCAGAAACAAAAAACAGCGGGGTGTTTTTTTAAGCTCTTGGGCTACTTTTTGGAAGACGTTAAGACAAAAATGGAAGTGCAAAAATGTGCAAAACGTGAATTTTGCCTAATAAGTTTCCTTGAAGTTTGTCTGCATTTTCTTGTTTTTTAAATAGTGACAAACCTTCACAAGATTGTAAGAATCAAAACACTTTTCCACTCAGCTGTACTTCAGGTACTGAACTTAAAATGAGTGAAAAGTCAAGACAATTTCAACAGATTTGCTGCTTGGATGTGAAACACAAACATTTAAATCATGACTTCTGCACAGTTTTGCATATAAACTCTACATCAAAACTGGACCTTTTTATTGCCGTTGAAGAGAAACGGAACAGCGGTGCAACAAAAATGGGCAATAATCAGTACGTTTGAAGAAAATAAACCTTAAAAACACTGATAACAAGAGACTGTTTTCTTCATCTCAGCTAAATCTGTGAGGATCTTTAAATGTTTTTTCTACAGTATTTTCATGCAACACCAACCCATTACAGCTCATTCATATTCTGCATTTTCTCCCCTTTCTTCAGGGAAGACAAAACTTTTCAGTTTCTCATTTTCTAATCTGAACACTGATTTGGTCTGGTGAGAATGACCTGAACTTTCCAGAAGCTACATCCAGCCGCTCCTGCTGAGATCGTGCAAAGCAAACACATTTATTCAGAGAGATGGAAGATGAAAGAGGGGGAACACAGAGCAAACAGCAGCTCTGTTTGTTCTGCTGGAAGGAGAGGAAATAAAAGGATGATTGAGGAGAAGCGAACGATGGAGGCGGTAGGACGAAAACGAACACAAACGCAAACAGTGGGGATGTTTAATGGCTTTTTGATCCCTCGGGAGTCCGATCATGCAAATGCCTCTCTGGAAGGTAGAGAGAGAAAAAGTAATAGGATTCTGGAAGGTTTCTTGAAGAACCAAAGTCAATTCGCATAATGAATTGCTGACTGTCAGAGGATGGTAAGACATAGGAGGCGAAGGATTCGTTTTGATGGAGGAACACATCCTGGACTACTTCTGTGCAGCTTTGACGACGTGAAAAATGAAGAAAATCAGAGGAAAATGCAACAAAACAAAACTGCATCAACATTCAGTGTCTTCTAAAGATATTTACATGAGTGTCACATTAGAAGCACAATGTTTTATGGGACACATATTACGTGGTATTCAACAATCACGTTAAATCCCAATAAAGCACACAGATGTTTGTGATTTTAACGTCTAAAAATGTGAAAAACTTTGAGCTATGTGAATATTGTAGAAGCCAGTATAAATAACACAAACAGACAGAGCTGAACTGACTCATAACGCAGCGACAGCGCATCAAATTGGAAAGAGACGGCTGAAAATACGCCGTTTAGCCACTAATCTAATAAAGTGCTTCAAGCGGAGGGGAGTAATCTGAAAGCACATCAAAACTCACTTCTTTGAAGGATTAAATGAAAAGCCAGAATAGTTTCTGATGCGACTTTTCTGTGAAACTCGCGGACAGACGCAGTGTAAACAAAAGAAAATTCAAAGCTGCATCAGTTGTTTATTCATGGGCTGCTGGACACGGCGGAGTTCTCCCAGTCACGGCTCACATGCTCCCATTTGAAGTATCTCTCCTGCTCCTTAATGCTCTGGCTGGCCCTGACCTGCCTGCGGCTACAGAGTCAGAACATCAGCCTCTGAAACGCGCACTAACTCACAGCCACCCCCGGCCCATAAGGCAGAACAAACAGCCGTGGCTCTCCGAGCAAACACAGAGCAGAGACACATTATTATCCTCAGCTATAAATTATTAAGGATCAGCTGCCGAATAAATGTTTGTTTACATGAAGCATAAACATGATGCTACTCAAAACACAGAGATGTTTTGAGTTGATCTAAAAAACGAAACTACACTGCAAAAACACAAATACTACCAAGAAGTTTTGGTCTAATTCCTAACACACCCGAAACAAAACAAACTTTTTCAGGAAGATATAGAAGTTTATTTTAAGTCAATAACTCCTTCATATAGATGAAAAATAACTTGTTCTATTGGCAGATTATTTCCCTTCCAACAAGACATTTTCCCCATGTTATAAATGAAATAATCTGCTACGTAACAAGTATTTTTTCATCAATATGAAGGAATTATTGACTTAAAGCAAGCTACTATATCTTGCTGAAAAGTTACTCGTAAGTTAGTTTTGTCTTATTTCATTTTGCACTAGAAACCAGAATTACATGGTAAGATTTTCTGTTTTTGCAGTGTAAAGATATAGGCTAAACTTCCCAGTCTTTACTGAGAGGTTAACAAACTCCAGAATCAATATTTACTGTGGGAAAACTTTGCCAATGAAGCATGCAGCCCAATATGTCAGAGCCTGAGGGAAAGCCACCGAAAATACCACGAGAATCTGAACTTGACCTGCTTTTGAACATTTTGATCTGTTTTTAGCTCTTTACTGGCCTGCCCAATCAACCTGATATAATCTTGCTGGATGGTTTATTTGCTCCTGACTCCGAGGCGTCTCCTCATGTGGTGATCTATTTACGTAATTCGAGGTTGATCATTGAACCATTTTTAATGCGACTCCTCCATTGAGGTCAGTTAACCAGGAGAGACCCTAAGGATGTTTTCACACCTGAGAGTCCAGTAGACTCTGACTGATAGGAGAAAAAAGCTGAAACATTGGTTACATTTTCAGGTTTGTTGTCTCCACAGTTGGGTAGTAATTACATTTTCAGTTACATTAACTTGAGTAACTTTTATGAAAAAATTTACTTTTAGTAGTATTTTTTACTACACTTTACTTCTAACCTTTACTTAAGTAATTTTATTATGAAGTATTTCTACTCTTACTTGAGTAAAATGTCTGAACTTTCTACCCACTGAATAAAGAACAAACATGTTTTAACCAAAATTCACCAGACACAGACACACACCTGCAGTTTTTGTTAAAGTTTCATAAGTTTTATACACTGCTCAAAAAAATAAAGGGAACACTCAAATAACACATCCTAGATCTGAATGAAAGAAATATTCTCATTGAATACTTTGTTCTGTACAAAGTTCCATTTGCACAACAGCAGGTGAAATTGATTGTCAATCAGTGTTGCTTCCTAAGTGGACAGTTTGATTTCACAGAAGTTTGATTTACTTGGAGTTATATTGTGTTGTTTAAGTGTTCCCTTTATTTTTTTGAGCAGTATATTTAAATAAACTGATTTGTAAACATTATTATTTTTACTTAATTTTGTTATTTTTAGCTACTTGTATGAATTATTGTCATTTTGGTCCTTAAAATACCAAAATTTCCACTTCACTTTATATTTTTGTCCATCTAATGATGTCATTTCTAAATATTAAATTATCTAATAGTTACCTGAATTTTTACGAAATATTTTTTTCCTCTTATTTGAGTATCTCCTTGGACGGCTACTTTTTACTCTTACTTGAGTACAATTCTTGGGTATCTGCCTGATTATCCAAATGGTAAAACATTTTTAGAAACAATAAAAGAAGTCAAATGGACTTCTACTTTAGGAAGTGATATTATCTAGATATCTATATCCTCAAAGTTAATTTCTCTCAAAATCTAAAAAAAAAAATAGTTTGCATTTCTGAACGTTAAATCCTGACGGCTTTTAATATTGGCTAATAAGCTAAGAGTTTATGATGAGCATATGACACAAGTCCTGCTCACACAAAACAGTGTGAAACATAACATATATTTATATAATATTATATAAATGTAAAATAAGACAAAGTGAAATCTAGAGCCTTGTTGCCAAAATGCTTTGTTCAGTTTCCATTAAAGAAACTGTGAGATTACAGCAGTTAAGGGAATCCAAGAGGCTTAAAATACTGGCAGAGAAGAGAGTCTAGCTGACATAAAAACGACAGGCAGGCAGAGATGTATAGTCATGTAATGTAATATTAGTAGAGTGCTGTTTTCATTAATAAGTAATAACAGATCAATCAGGTCACAGAGGAGAAACGTCCCCTTGCCTGTCTGATGTTCGACTCATTATTTTCTTTTTCTTCCCCTCACATTGACACAAACTCAACGTTCAATCTGTTCTTTGTCACAGCATCTGTATGCTTTTTTATATTGAGAGTATATTCCACACTGATGCCAGATACAATTCATGTTGTTGGTCATTATTCCAGTTGTTGTGCCTTTTCATGTTCATTTAACAATAGGTTTTAATTAATTCATTGCCTTTTCTTTCTAGATATTGAGATCAGTTTTTTTGGAGATGAATCAACAGTCGTCAGCACTAATCCCCACACCGGTTTCATTGCCGGACCATCTATCATTCCCAGCTTCTCCCTGTTCATCAGATTCAACTATTGTTCTGAAAAATACAAAGAACCGGGAGACGGATCTTTGGACTGCAACTCTTCTTCCAAGATTCATGATCCAGAAATGGTTAAGTGTTAAAATAACTGAAACTCATCATCTCTGTAATTGAGGCTTGTTGTAGTTGTAGTTAAAATGTATTCCTTTGTTCCATTTTTCATTGTTTATGTTTCTGTTTGTTACGATCCAGAGGCCAATACTGGCTGTCTTGGAGACTCAGGACTGTCCAACGCATGAGGAACACGTTGGTGTCCCTGGCCAAACGTCACGGACAGCCCAACAACCCGAAGACAGTTTTTAGTGAACAGCTTTTGGTGGGGAGTGCAGAGAGGATCTGTCAAAATTAACAGAAACAAACTGGGTAAGAAGTTATGGTACTGCATTTATCTGTATGTACTGTAATGTCCAGCAAGTTTATAGAAAATTTACTATATCTTGTTACATAAACTGCATGCATTGATAAAGGCTGCACTTTCACCACCTAGTAATTTAAGAAAAATGTATAAAGCATACTGTTTTTTGCATTGACCAGCTGACAGACCCTATGATGAGCAATGAAAGTGACATGTTCTTCATGAAAGCATGTACATTATTCCACGTTGTTACATGTTTTATAATTATGGTGGATGTTTTGAAATAGATGCTTAAATGAAATTCGCAGGTCGGGATTCAGACCCAGGATCTTCTTGCTGCAAAGCAACAGTGCTACCAACTGGAGTAGCTTTAGAGACGTATGCTATTTGGTTTTCCATTTCAAAACAAAATTCGCAAAAACAAAACAACCATGCTTTTTTTTGTTGGTTTGTTTTTCTGTTATTAAAACCCGAAGGAAAAAATAAACAAAATCTAATGACTAGAAATCCACAGCGTTTGATTTTTGCTGCAGCTATCTAAATCCAAAATAAAATATATAGTTTTTGTTTAGCAATGAATGCTGACACCAAAGAAGAAGAGTTTGTTCACGGTAAGATTATTAGTTTCAACTGAATGAAACTTTTAGTTAAACTTTGGAGATGTTTGACCTTCCAAACTGTCACAATTTGAGGTGTAAAGTACAAAACTTGGCTTGTTGGACTGGAAAAACCATTTTTCTGCTCTCAGTTCGATCAGATCGATCTGTCGTGAAAATCAGAGCCGCTCTAATTGATCCACTGGGTTACATTTAACAACACCCAGACTACACACAGAATGGAAAACAACAGCCATTTCATTAGCACCTCACATTAATATTTATTATGTCTCTTCCCTCTGGATGTCTGCATATCTCCATCCTCAATTGCTCCATCTCATCACTTCCCCATTCTTTCCAATTTATTTCTCTGTCAATCACTCCTTCCTCTTCTCTCCTCCTCGTAGGCCTTCCTCTCCCACCATAACGTCACCAGAATGCAGGGCAGGTGAAGCAAAGCAGGATCCATGGGAGACTCTGCCTCTGCAAGCATGTGTGTGCTTTAACAATGCAGAAAAATGAGACGAGGAACACAGGAGGAGGAGCAGTGAGTGACAGAGAGTGACAGGACAAAGGAAGAAGAGCAGCGCACACAGCAGCCAGAAAAAGATAAAAACATATACACGATCCAGGATCTCCAGCAGTGGTTTTATATCTCTATTGTGTAAGAAACGATGCAACAAAGTTTGCATATTTTGTTGGCACAATGTGTGCAACAACAGCAGTTTGAAATGGCTTATTACTAAATAAGCAGCTAGAAAAAAAAAGATCCATCCATTTATTGTCTACACAGCTTCTGCCTCACAGATGACCTCCTACTTAACCCCTCCAGACTAGCGGCAGCAGCAATTAGCAGACACCTGGTGTAACTGAACGTTTGCTGAGCATATCAAACAAATTACTTCTCAGTCCAACGCTCCTAAGAACAGCTGCAAACGGCATAGTAAAGGAGCATTGTTGTGATCAGGAGCTGAAGGCTGAGTGTCAGAAAGAGTAGAAGCTTCTCAAAGATTAAAATTTAGTGTATTTTTGTTCTTTCATTTGGATCTCGATTGCTTCTAAAAACAGCCTAAGCACAAACAAAAAACATCCACCATTTTTTTGCAACAAGTTAATGTGTTTTGGTGTCTGGAAAACGAGCTTTTTCAAATACCTCCCAGTGGTTAAGTCATATTCGACGGGCACTTTGCTGTTACTTAGCAACCCCAGCCAAGCCCACCTGGTCACCTAGCAACCGAAGATGAGTTTAAGGAAATTTGTTCAGCTGGTTTTCACATTCAAAAATACTTTTGAATGTGAAAGTTTAATTTGATTTAATTTCCCTTTAATTTTCCAAAGGGAAATTAAATCAAATTGAATTAGTTTTATGCACTGTACAATGGCTGCTGGAAAATATATATTTTTTGTTTTTGACTTGCCATTCAGAAACCATTTATTGCATTCTTGTTGGTTGTGTAGGAGGCTCTACTCATGTTTTTCAAAGATGATTAATCAATTAGTTACATGTTTAATTAAAATGAACTCCATCATTTTCATTCTGATGATTAATATTTTGTCAAAGGAGAATTCTGGTCATAATCCATTTTATTATGGTGTCCGTTGTTTGTGGTTCTTCTTTTCTTTCTACGTATTGTTTTTGGTTGTGATTTATTTTGCATTTTTAAAATGCCTTCTGGCTGCAGTGTGGAGTGTTCTGCACAAAATTAAAATTTGCTAGTCTTTCAGAAAGGACATTATTATTATGTCACTATCATTATATCATCTGAAAATGGTCTGAAAACAACAAATTTATCGGTTAGCACAATCATTTCTGGGACAATTTATTGTGCAATTTGTAATCATGAAAGGCCCAGGTATACTTGCATTGTTATGCTATTACCATTATTGAAAATGATCTCAAAACAACAATATTATTGTTTATCGGGACAATTTATCAACCAGTCAAATTAGTTATTGTGACAGGCATACATGGAAATCGTGACCAATTAAGTTTTTTTTAATGAAGACCAAAAACAAATCAGTCAGTCTTCCACAGAAAAATAGAATCACAGATGCCGGAAGGTGGTTGGCGATAAGTCTGATGAAATGTTGGAAATAAGCCACCATTGGCTCCAGCTTAATGCACATAATTTCAAACAAACCTGTGACCTTTATTTTAAGTTGATATAAATATCATGATTTCTCTATATGTTCTTGTGATGACTCAGAGTTCAGAAATCGGCTGATGGTCGAGAGCCGAGACTATTTGTGTGCTGAGCGATTGGGCCTCTCAGTATGGCTGTCAGTGCGAATCAGCGCAGCGTCTGTGGGAAGATAGCACATCCATATGGACTGCATGCTGTGTGTGTTTGCGTGTGCTCAGCTGTGACGGACACAGAGTGTGTGTTGTATTGATGTGTGAGCCTTCATGGGGAGACAGACTTAATTCTCTGGGGAGGCTCTGAGCTCCGGAGGAGCGACTTTTCAATTAACAAACTGTTCCTCCTCTTATCTCTTTAACACACTCACTCAAATCAAATTGCCCTGTTTTAGCTGGTAATTTCTCATTATATTGGCCATATTTTAAATTCTTTTTAACACAGCTATGTGTTGGAGTGTCGACTTTACAACTTTGTATCGTGTTTTAGACCTTAATATGTATGTATTTTACTTTAAAGAAACATCATTTTTATTTTCTGCAACCAAATTTAATGTAGGTAAAATCTATCATCATTCTTATTTTTGGCAACAGTATAAAAGTTTGAAATATCTTTTATTTTAATATTTATTTCCAGTAGGTTAAAGATGCTTAAAACAAATTGTAGCCAAACTCAGCAAGAAATAAATCTTAATGTGATTTTTTTTTTTTTTTTTGCTATTATTTGCAGTAAAGTTTTAGGGTCAGGGTGCCCAAAGTGCAGCTCGGGGGCCATTTATGGGTCTTGCACTGATTTTGTGTGGCCCCTCAGTCAAAATTCAACAAAGGTACAAATATGGCATGCCAGCACCAACAGTTGATTCAGCTGGAAACTTTTGAAATAGATTTTAACATTTAAATCTTAAATTGGAAAATGTTTCTTTCAACAAAAAAGTTTTTGTCTTTTCTTAATCATGTATTTTTGCTTGATCTGTTCTCATTTATTTATTTAAGAAAAATGTCAATATGTTATTAAAGTATTTAACAAAATAATTTAGAGAAAATCACAGAAACACCTGAAGAACAGAAGTTTGATGACATATCAAACTCAAATTTAAATGTATCAGTATTGATATCGGTATCGGTAATCGGTGATATGGGCCCTGCAATTATTTGGTATTCTTGCTCCTAATGTATTCAAACTTCCTTGAACTTTGTAACTGACAGCCATCTTGGCAGGCAGTTGCTATGGAGTTGCTATGACAACAAACAAGCCACAAGCTTAGAGCCCTCATTCTTAACTAACTTATAAACAATATAAGTACATTACAACTACAACTATTACTCAATTACAATTTTTGAGTATTCTGCCCACCTCTGTGTAATACTCAGGTAAATATCAATGATATTTACTGTAGTAGTTAGAAACTAATTAGCAAAAGTGGCTTAGCTAATGTAGCTAATGTAGCTTTTACATGCTACATATTTTCTTTTTGTTGGTCTCATAGCCATGGGTCCGCCATCTTTACCCGTCCGGTTCAGAACTCTGTATTGGATCAATACCAAAATATGCAATATCACACACTCCTACCAAGACGAAAAACAAAAATAAAACTCTGTAATAGTTTATAAACTAAATAGCTTACTAAGTTTCCTGGCAATCTGTTTCTGCTACACCAGACAGCTCTTCTCCAGGTTTGATGTGGATTCTGCTGAGCCCATCCACTTGTAGGATAAAGTTACTAGAACTGTTCAATTATTTAATGAGTCTAAATTTGCCAATCACTCCACCTATTTAACAGGTGGCTCCCACAGACGAGGTGGCAGCTGCATAACAAAGTCCTCAGTCCCTGCAGTCAGTCTGTCTGCATGCCGTCACTGATCTGTGACAGAGTGTGGCTCTCCTGAGGAAATACGCACCATTAGGAAAGATCAACCTGAAGCCAGGCATCTGTCAAGAGTGACACAACACTGCAAAAACACAAAATCATAACAACTTTTGTCCAGTTTCTACTGCAAATATTTTCACTTTAAATGAGACAAGTAACTTTTCAGCAAGACATATACACTTCTTTTAAGTTAATAATTCTTAAATATGAAATACAAAAGGTTTTCACTTGTTTAAATTTTAAATGGATATATTCTAATTTGAAATGTTATGTTTTCTAAGCAGAAAATCATCAAAATTAATAAATAAAGTATTTTAAACACCAGCCGTACCCTAAGGAAGGCAGTGAAGTCAGTTTTCTTCTGACTGGTACCAATATCAGACCATCACTTTGTTGCAAGAGAGAAAACAAAATCTGCTATTTCTCTTTTGGTTTTATTCCTGAAGAGACATCTGAAGCAGGGAGCGTAGCTTTTGAACAGAAATTGAAGATATTTGTGCAAGGGACATCACGTCACCCTGCCTCTCGCCCGGAACATGAGCTGGAGAAAGGCACCAGCACCCCTCCTGACCCTTCTAAGGGACAAGGGTGTTAGAAAATTGATGGATGGATGGACATCAAGTCTGAGCTGGAAAATTACTTTGGAGGGAGAGCAGAGCATATTTGTATGATCTATCTACCAAGATGTCAAAACTTCCTGCACAGTGCAGGATTTGTCAGAGGCTACCTCCAGAATTCGAACATTGAGCATTTGGAGGATCAGCTGAGGAATCAGAGTAAAATTAATGTTTGTTATATTAATTAGTTATTAAGTTGCCAATATATCTTGTTTCTGTCAATAATCCAATAGAATACGTATATTTAACATCGGGAGGTTTAACAATATTCTCATGGATGAAACCAACATTTGTAGGTTGATATTCAATATATAACTTTAAGTATCACTGTGGCTCTATTTAAAAAGGATCCAACTCAACGTTTACACTCGCAAGTGAAAATGGCTGTGAACAGATGTACAATTATCTGAAAAGCATTAGAAGAGCCTCCTGCACAATCAACAAAAATGCAGGAAGTGGTTTCTGAATGGTAGGTCAACAACAAAACACTTCTCTTTTCCAGCAGCCATTATACAGCGCATACAACGGCAAAACAACGGTAATACAACGGATGTGACTGAACATCCTGCAGCTTGGCTGGGGTTGCTAGGTAACGGTACATGGTTGTGCCCTAACAACTGGGAGATTTTTTAAACATTTCATTTTCCTGACACTGAAAAACATTAACTTATTGCAAAAAACAGCTGGGTGATTTTTCTAAGCACTTGGGTGTTTATAGAAACAGCAGAGTATAACAACAAGTATAGCAACATGCAAAATATACATTTTGCATAAAAGATCCCCTTGAAAGGAAAGAAAAAGCGACATTAAATAAAAATTATTTAGTTTCCAGCATAAACTGAGTATTTTTCATCCTGAAGATCTAGTGCGTTACTAATGTTTTAAGATGGGGGAAATTCAGCTCTCTGACAGCCTCTCTCATCCCTCTGAAATTGGGTCAGAATGAGAAAACAACTGCTCATTATATTATTTAAAATAACTAAAGTGAGTCAAGCACTGGAAACACGAGGCCCTCGGATGCCTCACAGCATGATTTAATTCAAACACCTGCATGCTGACAGTCAGCCAGAGGATAAAACTATAAATGTTTCAAGCTTATAATGCAAACTTCCAATAATGACTCCAAACTGGAACTATTTTTAAAATATGATTTACATAATACTGAAAACCAACTCCACCAGTCAAAACAAATTGAAGTAAAATTACCTGTTGGCTGATTTAGGTGCAGCAAATGAGTATAATTGTGGGTTTACATTAATCAGAAAAATTAAGAGTTTTGGGAATTTAACATAAACATTGTTTAATAGTCTGACATGAAATGATTATGCAATAACTAGTACAATTCAATAATAATACAATAATACAAAAACTAAAGGTCAAGACAAAAATAAATATATAGTCTCATAATGTATTCTTACAGCCTTACTTGAACCACAAATGCATTACTAACAGCTGCC
This sequence comes from Xiphophorus couchianus, assembly GCF_001444195.1. NCBI lineage: Eukaryota > Metazoa > Chordata > Actinopteri > Cyprinodontiformes > Poeciliidae > Xiphophorus > Xiphophorus couchianus. The sequence continues at coordinate 10,019,818 of NC_040239.1, forward strand.
TGCATTTATACATATTTAATATATTTTCATGTCTAATAAAAAACCACAAAACTCTTTGAAATTAAATATATAATTTCTTCTGTTACTAAATTACAGAGTGATTGTTTACTTGAATACATATCCACTCTGTAGGCATAATTGGGTTTAGTAATATTAGCACAACTTTCTCAGGCTGAGGTTTGTAAAAATTTTAATCTGTGCTCTGAATGCTATACTGGAAATCTCAATCTGACCTCCTTCACGTTCTGACTGCTCAGTGCTTCCAATATGATTCTTGCTATTAGCCGAATATTCATCAACAGGCATCTCAGCTGCATTATGACAGGAAGTAGTTGGAAGCCATTTGGCAACAATATAGTCTAAAAGACGTTAAAGAATTGGAGAATGAACACAAACTGGTCAAAATGGACATCTGAGGGAAAGAAAGGCAGCAATCCAGAGATTAAAAACCAAAGCTGCAAAATAGAACTGCGTGTCGGATACTTCAGGTTTCCTACAGAAAACAGGAAAAACATCCGTCCATCAATCCACCCATGTTGTTTATTTATAGATGATTTAATAATCACTAAGCAGGTATTTACAGGGTTCTTACATAATTTGTAAAACTGCCATTCCCAAATTCTCACCACTTAATAAAAATAAACTTCTATTGAATATTTTAATAACTGATTTTAAAACGGGCTTAAATTGACAGAGACACCTGCAAAGGTTAATCTGGAAATACTTTAAATTTGGACGTAAAAAGTGAGTTGGATCCCTGAAAATAAGAGTTATACTTCACCACTGACTCAGTGGTCATAATGTTATGTTGAACTAGGAGTTGGCATTTATAAATTTAATTTATCATGAAATTATTTGATGTATCATTGCCTTGATAAATTTCAATTAATCAATTAAATAAAAAAAATCCTGAAAGTACTGTTGGATTTTTAAAACTATTTTCTCCATTTGTTCTACAAGAGTTTCAATAAATATCAGTAAATTTAAGATATATATTTTAAATGCAGTTACTGTGGGCAGCTTTGTGATTTAAATGCCACTTCTTTAAGTAAGTGGCATCAAGAACAGCATTTGTTTTGTGGCATGACTGCTGTGCCATGCAGTCACAGCCACACAATCAATCATAAAGGGTCATCATAATCACTCATAATTTTTATTATCACGATAGAACCACAAGATATTGCGATAAAATTCTAAGTCCATATCGCCCCCATTTTCCGATATGAAATAATCAATCTGTTAGCGATTTATGCACACAAACAAAAGGATTCCGATAAAAAAAAGAAGATGCCCGAAACAACTGCCTCCTTTAAAAAAAAAAAAAAACCGAACAAAACAAACTAAGATGTAATCTGAATCTTGTAACAGGTTGTTCCTGATTTCCATCTCAGAGAGAAAAACCTTCAAAACGGAGGTGAAACTCAGCCAGAGTGGATTAACTAGCGGAGCTTTGCGAGGCGCAGGGAATCACTTAGAGCCTTTTTACATTCCGGTCTGCTCGCTCGATCCAGACTCTGCTCGTTGTTGGGGACTGATCTCCCAACCTGCTCCCCCGAGCCAGGAGGAAAACACGCACACACATGATTTCAGACACATAATCCCACTCTCTCCCTGCTGCTCAGACGAGGACTGGAGGCGCACACGTTACCAGCAGCTTTGAAGACACGCGTGACGCTTGGAATCACGTAGAAAAAGTGGCCATAAAAAAGAAAGAAAAAAGCCTGGACTTAATGAGTGAGAGGAAAAGTCACGGTGATGCCGAGTGACACTTGGTGTCCGCAGGGTTTGCGCTGCGCGCAGAGCGGAGAGTCTCCACCACATGCAGCTTCCAGCTGAACTGCAATTACATAACTTCACTAAGAAACTCCGCTTTGGGCAAAAACTGGCAGCAAACGAGCTCAAAGAAATCACGGAGGGATGCAGGGACACGACGAAAAGCAGCAAGAAGCCAACAAGTAGCACAAGTGAGCAAATGGAAATTTAACTATTGCATTTTCTGGGATTTTCCGTCTACAACAGACAAGATTTTATTTTATAAAATAAGAATATCAAAAATGTTTGAGACCTACCTGCATGGTGTTTTTTCCAGGAGAGATTCCCGTGGAGAGTGTGTCCTCGTTGCGTGGAGCCTCAACCTGACTGTCGCTCCTCTGGATGCGAAGGAATGTGCGCACACACATTTATCTACGCATACACACACACACACACACACACACACATACACACACACACACACACACACACACACACACACACACACACACACACACACACAGGGATACACAGGGATTCACGGAGAGGGTGGGGTGCAGCAGGGAGCGGCTACAGAGGACACAACTGGACATCCATATTTTAGAGACGTGGGGAAAGCCACCAAACTGCCTGTGGATTTATTTATCCAACAAGTTAACCTGTAACATCTGGGCAGATGTGCAACATTAACCCTCACAGCTGGACTGGTGCAGCTGCTGCTCTTTAAATGAGATTAATGTGGTACTTTCTCCATCTTTAGAGATTTCCCTCACTATGTGGTGCTCAGTCTTTTATATCACACACTTATTGGCACTTTGCAGCTTAATGGAGGTTAATAAGATCTCACTACAGATTTCATTAAAGACTTCAATATCAGCTTCAGAGACATCATCAGCTAACACTTTTAGGCTACTGGTAGGAATGGTTTTTATCTCCAATCCTGGTTGTGTGAGAGAACAAACTGGTTAGCCAGTCTACAGCTCTGGATAACTCAGATATACAGCAAAATAAAACAGGAATGCACAAATCAAGTCAGTAGGTGGGTATGCATTACATGCAACACATAGGGGTGCTGCACAAAAGGGGGTGCCAGAACATGCGACATGGCCGCTTTGACTGCAGACGCTTTGAAAACAAACGGATGAATATCCGAATTAGCATCACATATGAAAGTGGTACAGATCAGATCAGAACTGAAGTGGGCCGTTACAGGTGAAAAAGTTGTACATATGTCGCATATCATGTGCAAAAAAAGGGGATTTTGGTTGCATTTGCCAGCTGTGTGAACAGTAACCTAAATGATGGAGACAGATCTTGTGTTTCGATGAAACTAAGATTGAAATGTTTGGCCATAATGACCATCATTAGAAAAAAAGGGAGGAAAGCTGTAAGCCTGAGAACGTCGTCCTAACTGTGATATATGAGGCGTTGCGTGGGTGTTTTACTGCAGGAGATAATGGTGCACTCCATAAAATAGATTATTCTTATAGAGAAGGAATATTAAGCAGATATATCGAAGCAGCATCTCTGTACATCAGCCAGAAAGTTAAAGCAAAGATCAGATCGGTCTTCCAAACAGACCCTGTTTATTAAAATGCAGCTTAAACACTCACAGGTTAAAGCTGCAGATTGTTTACAAACTATAAGTGCACACTTAGTTTAAAAAGCTGTCAAATCTGGTGTAATAAAACTTTCAAATGCAGAAATTTAAATGAGTAAGAACTTGAGGTGTTTTCATTAGTAATCAATTTAATTGTTACACTGCTGTACAAATATGACATTTTTCTATATTAAGGCAGTGAAAGAAGTGACAAAAACACAACTTTTATAAATTAATTCATCTCCTTTCTCCCCTTGTCATCATTGCAGCAAATTTAAGATAATGTGAGGAAGATGCTCTCTTTTGTGTGTTTCTGTTACATGATCGTCATGAGTCTTTCAGAGAGAAATGCAATTAACGCCCTGCTAGAGAAACCATGTGTGCCTGGTTGGGAGCTAAATCAATTTAGTCGACCCCTTCCTGTAAAGCTGCCTGCAGCAGGAAGGAAGAGGCAGCAGAACCGGGCCAAAAGGCGACGGAGGGAGGTCAAGCTTCTTCACACATCACACTGATTGTTTAATGAGCAGCCAGGAAATGTTAACATCCTGCAGGGCATAAGAGGGGAGGCAGCCTTTCCAATTAAGCTGATTCCTGTTATTCACGTAAGCTGGAGAAGAAGCAACCTGAAAACACAAACTGTCGCTGTAAAACCGACAGTTTTTATTTAAATATATATACTTTTTAAATATTTGTTAAAACTGTCACCATGTTGTGACAATTTGTTGTGAAAACAATGTATCTCCTCCAATGCTCTGAGTGGAAAAACAACCAATCAGAATCAATAGGAGGGTCTTAGTGATGTCAATCATCCTCATGTACTTCCAACTCAATGTGCTAATAGTGGAAAAACAACTTACCGTTCCAGGAAGACTGTTTATGAAAGTTATGTTATTGCAGTATTATAGCATTATCAAGTAAAAACACAGAAAAACTAATTAAATTGGGTATAAAATAATGAATTAAAATGAGGGAAAATCTCAATTTATAGAGAACAAGGATGTGTGGAAACCAAAGTAGGTAGATTAGAGAGAAAACATTGCAGATGTATTTAAATGTTTAAATGGGAAATAATAAAATGTTTACAATTAATTAAGAAAACACTAAAGCTAAAGTCTTACCCAGAAAACACAGAAAATATAAATATGAAACAAAATCTAGAATAGTGGAAATCAATATTCTTAGAGCATGACAGCTTTTACAATTATTATAAACCACCTGAATAGCAAAATATGATATAAATATATTATGTAAAAGTTACAGAAATCAAAATAAACTATTAAATAGTTTTAATCCATATTCAGCTTTTCAGAGGAGGTTTAGTTTTTTACGGAGTCACTCTGACTAAAACTTCTGGTATTTTTCTGGGTCAACGTTTTAAAAACACAGTTTGATCCTTGTTTTAATAAAATATGAAAGTCAAGTACTTCGGATCAGACTCTTTTCAGTTGGATCAGTGAAGTCCCATCAGAGCGTATTTGGTACCTCATTAAATATGCTGTGTGAGCCCCAAGTGAAACATAAAATGTACTTGTAAAACACAAACCAAGACAAGAAAGTTTAAGCTAAATAAAATCTCTGGTTACAAAAACGTTATATTGGTGTAGCTGTATCTCTCATTACAGCTACACATAAATAAATGCTTTCAAGAGCATTGAATGGCTTATTTTTGTAAAGATATTTAATGTGAATTGGTGCAATAATAATAAACTGCATTAAATTGAAGAGGCTTAAAAAACAGTGATGTTTCACCTGCAAATATATTTCATAAAGTGTCTTTTTTTTGTGCATCGTTTCTGCTGAATATCTTATAAACATTTTATAATGTGACAATTATTTCTTTAAAGACAGAATCATCATTGCATTTAGCTGCTGTCTGATAAGAATAAAACCAGTCCTACACAATAAAAACCCGGTTTTTATTGAGAGAGACATATTATTCTCGTAACTGAAGATTTTATCTCTAAAGAGACTTTTTAACTAACTGGATTTTTTGACAAAACCTCAGATCTAATCATGTTGTTTTAATTTTATCTCCTCTCTGCCATGTTATCTCCTACACACACACACACACACACTTTACTGCAACCCCAATGTAAATGTATGTTATCACAAACACGCAGCATCGTTTGGAGGTCAGAGTAGGAGAACATCGTGTTATTCTGGATGTGTTGTTTCCCTGGTTTTCTTTTATTTATCCCCTCGCACACATTAGCATGTCTTCCTCACAGTGAGGAAGGATCAGAAACAGCTACCAGAGAGAAAGAGTCAGTAGGACAAAGTAAAGGTCAGCTCCATCTGCAGCTCAAACAGGAACAATCTGATGGATCACAAACCCTTAAAGATAACGAGTTAACGAGTTCAGCTGGGACTGATGGCTCTGATTTCTGTCTCTACATGAATGAGTCTGAACTTAGTGTCTATAAAAAAGTATTTATTTTGTTTACAGTGTTTATCGATTTTGCAAATCAATCAAACTTTGGATTTTTTTGACCAAAAAAATTCTACAAAATTAAATCCAGTTAAGTAGTTTAACGCAGTTACATTTACTTTAGTAAAATTTTGGGGGGAAAAAATTACTTTATGAGTATTTCTACTACACTTTTCTTGCTGCTTTTTTTTTTTTTTAGTAATTTTATTGATGTATCTCTACTCTTACTTGAGTAATATTTCTGAATTATCCACCCACTGAATGAAGAACAAACATGTTTTAACCAAAAATTCACCAGACTTTTAAAAACGTCTCTAATTTACGGTGAAATACCAGCATTTGTGGTTTTACCGTATAAATACGAATTGTACCGTATAAATATGTATTTTACTATATAAATATGGATTTTACCATGTTAATATGGATTTTACCAAATTTATACTTTAAGGTTCTGGCAACCATAGCTGCCAGTATATGACCGTAAATTAGATACTTTTTTTTACAGTGCAGATACAGACACATATCTACAGTTTTATAAGTTTAATATTGAAAGAAACTAATTTGGAAAAACATTTATTTTGCCTGATTTTGTTATTTATATGAATCATTTTCATTTTGGTCTTTAAAATACCAACATTTCCACATACAGTACGTGTTGGTCTCTTTAATTACGTAATTTTTAAATATTAAATTTTTTGATACTTTTACTTGAGTAATTTTTTGGATGGTAAGTTTTTACTTTTAATTGGGCAAAAATAAATTGAAGTAGTGCTACTCCTAACTGAGTACAATTTGTGGGTACTCTGCATAAAACTATAAAGCATAAAATAACTAATCGCATAAATATTCGCCCCCTTCAAGTCAGAGTTTAGTAGATGCTCCTTTGGCTGTAATCACAGCTCGGAGTCTCTGTGGATAAGTCTCAGTCAGTTTGTTGGGGATCTGCTGTGGCTTTGACTAGGCCAGAACATTAATGTTGTTGTTGTTTTCAAACTATTTCTGTGTAGCTCAAGCTGGATGCTGCAGAAAGCATCCAGCTCAGGATTTGCTCCATATGCTATCCTTTAATGATTTAAGTAAGAATTTGAATGCCAAGACCAAGAGGCCAAAACAAGCCTCCATTCATTATCTGTAGGTTTTCTTACTTTCATAGATATATTTAAGTTAAATCAGAGCTGTAAAGCTGCTTGTCCACTCCATTTCCCCTTCATTAAACTGTCTGTGTCTCCTCACATCTTGTAGATGGCCTTTTGGTGGGTCTTAAATGCCACCTTGATATTTTACCGTTTCTAGCATGAATTGAAGTTTGTTTCAGGTCCCTCTTGAAAATGAGATCTAGATCTCAACGGGGTTTACCTGATTAAATAAAGGAATATTAATATCACTCACAGCAAACATGAAGAGAGACTAAAGCAGAACCTTTTGCCCTAAATCCAAAACGTTATGTGTAAATGAAAAGTTACATTTCCCATCTCCCTAAACACGTCATTCAAAGTGCAGACCTAAATCTAATTCAGAACTAGACATACATATTTCATCCAATCTGTCTGATTGTGAGCCAGTTTGCAAAAAAGATTTGGGAATTTCCGTCTCTTTGTGTTTAAAATAAGCAGAAACATAAATGATTTTCATTTGAAACTGCAAATGATTGCTCTCCAAAGATTCACATACAAATTTATGCTCCATTTTCAGATTTGTGAGAGTGAAAACATTTGAAATGCATAATTTATCTTCTCCTTCACAATCATGCGCTACTTTGTGTCGGTCCGTCATACAAAATGCCAACAAAATACATTAAAGTTTGTGGTTGAAATGTTTTCTGCATTTTTATTATTCCAGAAAATACCTTCCACCTTCTAGAGTTATGCTACTTCAATATGAGACCAAGATCTGACATCAAAGTATTTTCCACCGATTTTCTTTTTTAGCTTACATATCTCTGCTTAATGCAATCCAGAGCAACTCTATGTTTAGACAGTGAGATTAAAGTAAAAAATGTGATTTTAATGAGCATCAGAAAGACAAATGAACCACTGAAGTTGCAGCTTGGGGATACTGTATTATTTTCCAAGCTCAAGGCTGCATCACAATGCAGATGGATAATGAAATATACGGAAACTTTACCTTTAAAATGCTAAATCAAACTAAAAAGCTTATTGTGTGTATTTCTGTGCAACTGCTCTCCTAATTCTGCATCTACATTCTTCCCTCTCAGAGCGGAAGTCACACGTTTCCCTTTTAATGAATGCTTGTGAGTCCATTCACATCGGCTGGAAGCTCGTCACCATGAAGGCAGATGAGGACCCACTAAAGTAATGTAAATCCCCGTCTGCCGCTGGCGGAGATTCCCCAAAGGAAAGCTTCACGGCTGGAATATGCCGTCACTCCTGTGCCTTCAGACAGAGAAGAAGCTGAGGAATAACACAGACACACAAAAGCCGCAGCTCGGGAGTAACTCACCCCTCAGGATTTCATGTTTCTATGGAGAAGTATACCTATTTTTAGAAGCGATATAAATAGATCTTCCTGTAGCTCCAATGCTCAAAATCCAGTCCCCAGAAGCGATTATTCTGTGCCATTTGTTTTTTTCTCTCTCTGACCCTAATGTTGCTTTTCAAAGCTGCACAGCAAAAGTTTGATCCCTCTCTCTTGTGTGACTGACAGTAAGAACGCCGAGCACTTTACTGAGAAAGTGGAAAATAAAGTGCAATTTGTCTCAGAGACATTATAACTGAGCTGTGTGATCTGAGACCACACTGACACCGAGGAAAACATTTATCCACCCAGAACTCCTTAAACGACTGCTGCATTAAGCAAAATAAACCCACTAATCAGCAAACTAACAAGGGGACACAAGCAGTTTATTGAGTAGTTGGGGGGCAGACGGCTAACTTTGTAGCTGTGGAAACCGTTGCTAGGTAACCTGAGGCAAACAGGGACAAAGATCTGATTGTGATGGAAAGCAAGGTGTTGGAAATCAGAATGGAAGAAAGTAGCAGGTTACGATACAGAGTTTGAACTTTATCACAGTATTTGTGGTAAAAAAAAACTATTATTTGTTTTTTAGGTCATTTTGCAGGAAGTGACAGCATTCATAGTGACTCAAACCCTCGGAAAAACTTCCTAATTTGCTTAAAAATAGTGTGATTTATATCATTAAGCTGCACAGAGTAACTTCATTTAATATTTTCTAATTTACTGATATTTATAGAGGCTTTCGTCTAATAAAAAGTGGAGAAAACAGCAAAAGTAAAATGTGTGATCATGTCAGTAACATCAATAATTGAAACATATAAAGGCAACGATAAATCAAAATTCTTATCATGGTGATAAACCTGTCATAATAAATGATAAGAATATGATAGATGCCAACTTCTAGAAGAAGTTCAGACAAACAGTGGATACAAAATGAAGTGAAGATCAGTGAGAAGGAAAAATTGGTTCTCTTTGTTTGTTAAAAGAAAATTATTAGTTTTATTCTCAAACCTGGGATTAAACAAGATGAAAGATGCAAAATTTACAGAATTATAAATCAAAAGGATATATAACTGTTGAAACATTAAGGGAAGTTATTTTTTAATGTGACAAAAATAAAGCATAAAAATAAATGTTATTAATTTTGACCCAGTCGAAACTGTGACTCATGTATAAAATATTTTTGGAAATAATGCATAATCTGGGTTTTTCCCTTCAAAATTAGGAGTATTTGTGACAAAAACATTAAAAAAATATGACGAACTTTATCTCTACAGGTCTGAAGTTGTCAGAAAGATTTAATGCAATAAGAGTGAAAAAAATATAAATATTGAAATTTTATAAGTTTTATAAGATGCACCAATTTGGAATCTAAAACTTTCAGTTTATTTAAAGATGCACATTTGTTGTTGTAGATCATCAAAATCAAAAGCAGTTTGTTTCAGGAGTAAAGAAAAGAAAGGGTTGCCTTTAAAATGACAGCGCAGATGTTTTCTGTATTTTACATTTCAAATCTGGCTGATCAAACAGTTCACCTGTTGAGATTGGAGGCCTTTTTTGTTTCTGTTTTGTTTTTTGAATTTCAGATTTCCCTCTCAGGCACAAAAAAAAAAGCTAAAAGTTGATGATCATAAAAATAGAAGAAGCACAGCAGCGTCCATGTGTGCTGAACTGTTCCCAGCCTGTTGGAAAAACGTGACACCAGTACGATATGAGAAATCACGAGTGGGGAGAGAGAGAGACAGTTCTTCCTCTCGATGGACGACCGCGCTCCCCTCACATTCCTCCCATTTGGTTTCCTCGACTTCTCCTCCGCTGCTGTGAAATCTGACTGACAGCAAACAGGGACAAAGAGGACATCCCATTAATATGCTAATCTGTGTGGGGATGTCTTCAACACACGGAGCAGAGTCAGGAATACATGTGTGTCATCCGTGCAGCAAGCTGTGTAAAATCAAAGCTCACGGAGGAGGAGGAGGAGGAGGAGGAGGAAGAGGGGCAGGAGGGAGGTGAACGGTGGAGAAAGGGAGCCGAGGCGACATGAATAAAAACTAAAGCGGAAGGCTTTTGCAGAGGGAATCCCCTCTGCATCACAGAAATCACAAACTGCATCTACTGTATTTGTTAAAGCGTCAATATCTTTCCGTCTTCAATATCGACCTTTATCAACTCAGTAAAAACTACAAGTTAAATGTTCCTCCTTTTAAAAACTGAGGAATTATCGTGTTTTAAAATATGTGTAGTCAGTATGAATAGGTTTGAATTTATTTTTTTCTCTGTTTTTTGTTATTCTTCTGTTTTCTGATGTTTTAATGTTTTGTGAACAGGTCATTCTTGAAATGGAGAATTTCTTCTAAATCAACTTAAATAAAGGTTAAATAAAAATATATGAATGTAATTTTTATCAAAATAGAATGCTTTTACATATTTGGTTAGACTGCCACTATGTTATGACAGTATAATGAGACAGATAATCTGTGATAAAACTCGAGCTCTCCTGTCACAGCTCGGTCTGAACCAACCAATCAAAGCTACTCTTGCTAATGCTAAAGCTAGTTAGCATTGCCACCAATGAGATCAAATAGACGGTTTTCCTGTTACAATAAGTTGTTTCTCCACCATTAGAGCATTTAGCAGCGCGTATTCGAGCATGACTGACAGCGCTAAGACCCGCCTCCTGGCTCTGATTGGTTGGTTTTTACTGGGAGCGGTGCATTTCTTCAGACTCAGGGAGGAGGTGGAATATCTTTTCACAGATTATCTGTCTCATATTAAACTGTCACAACATGGTGACAGTTTATCGGCAGACAAATATGTAATAATTTGTTTTTTTTAAACAGAAATTGCGTACTGGAGCTTTAAGCAGGATGTTGTCTGACAGATCATGGACTGCATGTTCTTGCCATGTGCAGCCTTCTGTGCTGGGATAAATCATCCATGCAACCTGCTTTTGTTTAGATGCTTCAGGGCTTGATTGACAAGAGGAGAAAGAGATGAACGACAAACTACTGCATCTGTCCTGCTCACTCCCAGTGTGAATCCACTGTGCGCTCTGACACCATTCATTCACAAGCCGCTTGTTTTGCAGCTGATAAGACAGCAGGCGGTTTGAAAAGCCTCTGAAAGACGCCTCCACCGTCTCCTCAGCCTCACAGACCCGAGGGACAAGCTAGAACCGCCCACCCTTTCCTTTCCTTCTGCTGTGTCAGTGTAGACCCCCACAAACACACACACACTAACACACACTCTGCTACAGAGCCAGAAAGACAAAGATAGACAGCCAGAGAGAGTGTTTCATCCCTTTCCCCTTATCTCTCTGGCCAAAATCCCCTGCCTCCAGAAAGCAATTTAAAGGCCAGAGAAAGACAGACAGAAGTGAGACAGCAAACCAGAGAGATGCAGGAAGGAAGGCTCCCGATAAAGCTGCAGGTTCATTAATTAAAAATGCAGTTTAACATAAAGAAACCTCCTTAAATAAGATTACAAGACATTATATGAATGGTGATAGTAGTAATATTAGTCAAAACAGTAGCGTCTTGCAAAAATATTTAGACCCATTAAACTTTTTCGCTTTTTTTTATATCACATGATTTTTGGTGATAGTAATGCACAAGGTTGTGCAAAACTATGAAGTCTAAAGGAAAGTCAAATATGAATTTCACATTATGAGTAAAAATGTGAAAACTGTGGCAGGCGTTTGAACTGAGCCAAGTTCATGAGTTCATTCTCTTCGTGTATCTTTGCAGATCAAGAGAAAGTCTTCATGACGGCAGAGTGTCTTCAGATTTACTGTAAAACACCTGCTGCTTCCCTGATCTGAAAAACCCCTGCCACGCCCAGTCACCGTTACCTAGCAACCCCTGCCACGCCCAGTCACCGTTACCTAGCAACCCCTGCCCCGCCCAGCCCCCGTTACCTAGCAATCCAAGCGGAAGTGTTTAAATCTGCAAACCTTGTGGGACAGTTTTTCAAAAGACTTGTGATAGGATGCTCTACCAAGTATATATTAAATATTTATAATTTTCTCAAAATTTCTGTTCATTGATCATCTAAAATAATAAAATACGGTTGTGTTTGGAACCCTACAAATTCTTAGAAAGGGTTCAAGATCCTGAAAAAGTACTTCTGATTTCCAACAGAGAAAACCTTCAGCTGAATCAAAGATAAACTGTCTGAGTGACCTAATTTTGTCGAAACTTCCTTAAATCATTATGTGCGACACAGAACTGCACCTCTGACGATAAGGGGAATATACAATAGTAGCCAATTAAAAAGTGGAAACCCCCCCATCCCGAACGCTCCTCTTCCCATCCCAGGGCATAATTAATCTTAAATTGAATGCCTGTGTTTAATTAAACAGTGAGGCATCTTAAATGGCTGAGCTGTGACTTTGCTTTATCGGTCACTCTGTTAGATGACAGACCCATCTCATTACCCGACTCTCTGTTGGGAGACTGTCTGCTTCCCTTATCTGAAAAGCAGTAGCTCCATCAGGTTAACTAATGCACGCTTAAAGCACTTATGGTGCTCTTTAGGAAATAATTTATTCGACCAGCTTCCATCGTCTCAGGAGCGTTTACTGCTAAGGAAAACATCTGGAGTGGAATGACATAAACGCAGCTTTATCAGAAAAATATTTATTAATATATGTATAAAACTAGAATCCTGTTTTGCTGCTGCTTGGTGTCGGTTGGGGATTTTCAGCAGAAACATTTTGATGTTTTAGGAAAGTCTGGGATTACATTGACATGCAATCTGCTGGGATTCTGTAATCTGCTCTTAATCCAAACACCACAGGTGCGTGTAGAGCAATGTTTTACAGCCAACATTTTAAAAATCCTTCTAAAGGATGAATAAAACATAATACAAATAAAAAATTAAAGGTATTTCTGCAGTTAGCTACAAAAATGAAGTGAGCACATAGCTTAGCTTAGCATAGGAAGCAGACAGGGCCAAGTACTCTCCAGAGATGAAGAAAAATCAAGCAGCACTTTAGAGCTCACTAATTAACTTTTGACATTTTTTAATTGTTGAATGAAACTATCCAATGGTGACCAAAGGTTTCCTCTGAGCTTGTTGCTAAGAAACTGCTAAGTGGGAAACACATAGCGCTCACAAAGCATTGAAGAGTCCTTTTTAAACTTAGAATACGATGCAGTTCTTTTCTGCAAATTAAATTTATATTAGTAAATTCATAGACGCTGGTTAATTATTTTTGTCTCCTTGAATTGAGCTGGTTGTTAAGTTAACATAGTTTCCAGTCTGTATGCATGCTAGCTAAGTTAGTTAGCTAAACTGAATTTATGGCAGAATAATTTTTTTTCTTCACTTCTCTTTTCTATTTTGTAATATATTTACAGAAGGTGAGCTTTACATTATGTCACCCGAAACAACCAGATGGATGAAGGAAGCAAGTAAGTAAGGGATTAAGTAAAAAAAAATAAGGAAGTACACAAAAAAGGAAGAGCACAAGGAAGGACAGCAAGAAGGAAGGAAGGAAACCAGGGAAGGACACAAGAAAGGACACAAGGAAGAGATGGGGGAAGGTCAGACAGAGGTTTCTTCACAGCCTTTGTAATGCTGGCAGCTACAGCGGATTATCATCATCATCTACAACAATTTGGGATTAAATTAAAATAAAATTGGATTTAACTGAATTGAAAGACAGAGGAATGAAGGCACAAGGAGAAAATAGAAAGAAAGAGATATATAAAGAGAGAAAGGAAGGAAAGAAGAAGAAAAGATTGGTTAATTTGTCAAATGCAATAAATGCTTTGGAATAGAAAAACCATTCCACTTGGTATAATTATTGTATTAATGTTAAAATTTCATTCATATATACAGTATATATATATAAAAAACAGTAATTATATTGAAACCATTGAAATGTGACTGAAATGTAATATTCCTTGTTTTAGTCTGACTTGTGAAGACCTGCAAAACATTATTTCCTTTGTTAGCTAACAAAAATACCCACAACAAAGTTCAGGAACTTAAATATTTCAGGAACTGTGTGTTCCTAACTTCAGATAAAGGTGAGGGACATATGGCAGCTGAATATCCCAGTGAAACAAACCCCAGAAATGCGTCTGCTGAGAACGGCCCGTTTCCCGTTACGTCATGTGGCCTCTGACTGATCTACGATAAGTGGTGACTCAGACATGTGCCAGATGTGACTGTCCAACGGATTAAAGGTTTATGAGGATTAAAACTGTCCATCCAAAGCCATCCAACCTCCTGCCCTCCAGCACAACGAAGACCAACCATTTAAGACAAGTCAAACGTCCCCTCCTGGCCTAAGGAGAGGTGAACCCCACGTAATGGTGGTGCTTGTTCGTTTTGGCCCGGGGCATTTAAGGAGACGGAGTTTAATAACCAGATTTGTGATTTTATTTCTCAGAAACTAAACTCAGTGTTGAAATCCAGATTATTTGATTGAATAACTGTGATACAGCCGGTGAAATCAAAGCAAAACAAATTTAATCTCATTATATTTCTGTTGATGTAACATCCCAGCTGCAGTTTAACCATGTCTTCAGTTTTTTATTTTATTTAAAGGGTATGTTGTCTAACCTGGGAAAATTATGTAGTTTCACTTAATGGCTTTATCTCATTTGAGTGGTAATAAACTGGATCTGGAATTACAAAATAAAAAAGTTGGCTTATTATTTCCATTTAAAGATAAAAAGAAATCTCCAAGGTCAGAGGTAAATGTAGTGTCCAATACATATAAAAGTGGTAAAACAGTGACATCTAGTGGCTGTTTTAGAAAACTGCACTTTAAAAAAAAATAGGTTCATAGTTCATTTTCAGTCACAGCTGTAAGAAAGTAATTGTAAGGAAATAATCAATTGGCTAATGTATAAAAAAATAAAACTTGCTGTTTTGGAGAGCCTTTATATTTGCTCTGATATAAACCCTCAAAAAGGATTTATTAGTAACTAACAAATCTAATTTTTTAGTTGCCGAAAAGGACGAACAAGTTGGAAAAACAGCAAATAAATAAAATTTAGATAAGCATTTCTAACTGGGGTATAAATATTTATTTTCATTTAAAGATAATTATCTAAAAATGTATTTCACCAGATTGTTAGAATCAAATTTAATCGACTAAAATGTTTAAAAACTAAAATTGTATTTTAGTTAAATGAAGCTGGAACTTACAATTTATATAATTTCACTTCAAATAAACTAATGAGACTGCTGAAAAAAGCAATACAATTTTATAAGTTAAAGATTCAAATGGAAATAATTTATGACCTAGTGTAGAAATGTTGACATATTTGAGCCTTCAGGATCTAAAATCAAAATCAGATGCAAAGTTTTTTTAAGAACAGATTTAAAAACAAATCTTTTGAACGAGGCATCAATTTTCGGACAGATTTTATTCATACAAAAACATCTGGAGGTGGCCAACAGTGCGAAAACCACAGGACTTATTTACAAGTGTGTTATCTACAAAAAAAGAACTTTAAATTTGGTTTCCCGTCCAAGACTGGAAGAGAAAATGTAAGAACAGACCAAGAAGTGCTGGAATTTAAACCGGGTGACATCAGGACTTCAACCAGCCGCTGAATCTTTTCTCAGAGAGAAAAACAGCCGACCGCTCTTCTTTCAGAGCCGACAACCAGAAGAGTCCTTCAGTCACTCAGGATGAGTCCCAGCCCTCAGTTTCTCTCTTTTTACTGTGATGAAGACGACTTAGGAAGCCTCTTCGTCGATCTTCGGGGCCAGGTAGTACTTGATGTGTCCCATATCGGCGATCTTATACTCGACCACTGAGGAAACAGGAAGGAAGTCACGTTTGGACCAAGAACGAAACACTTACTGATGCGATTAATCAAAGTAATGATGATTAACTGATTACTGAAATAATCGTCAGGTACTTTAGCAATTGATTAACTGCGAGTTGGGTACATTTACTCAATTACATTTACTTGAGTAACTTTTTCCTTTCACTTATTTTATTATGAAGTATCGCTACTCTTGAGAAAAATTCTATTTTTGCTACTTATCTGAATTATTGTCATTTTTAAAATACCAAAATTTCCACTTAACTTCATATTTTGGTCCTCAGACTAAAACTATACTCCGCAAATGGCATAGTTTCAGTTTCACCCTGTTCAAATTCTGTAAAAACTCCTATAAAAAACATTTTGCTATTCAGTTATTAATTGGCTTAAAAAAAAAAAAAACAGGTCATGGTATTTATGTAAGAAGATGCAGAAAGGGTTGAGCTTTTCACATGTTAGAAGTAATTTTCTATTTGCAGAAAAATGTTTTGCTACAAATGATTAAATGTAAATTAAAGTAAAAGCTGTGTTACTGCATTTTAGAAAATAAAATATTTGTTTTTGTAAAAAACAAACAAAAAAAGGAATTATTTGTATGTTTTATGCATTTATTATGTTTTAGAAAATCAGATCATATAGTTAAATAAAAAAACAGCGAAATGTGCCTTTTTTAAATTAATAAAATATTCATGACTATTCAATAATAATACAAAATATCTTTTTATCTTTTAATATTTTAAAGTATTAAGCATCAGGCCATTTGAATCATGTTACATTTACATTTATTGTGTCTCAATGTAAAGCTTCCTGTCTGGAAAAAGAGCCAACTCATCACTGTAACCAATCTGCATAAAATTATAAATAAAGCTGATTGACTGATTGACTTACCGAGGGGAATGTCAGCAGACATACTGAGGGTGACGGTTTTGGACAGCGGTGTGGCCTTTGTGAAGAAGTTCAGGTAATTCAGGGCAAAGATCAGCTGGACCGGCTCATTCATCTCAATTGTGACCTTGATAAGGGGGGGAAAAAAAAAGACAATAAATTAGATTTAATAAACTACACCAAACCAAACTGATCTGAATAAAGCCATGTATTTGTCGACACTCACAGCCTCATCCTCTTTGTCCACATTGCTGGTCTGGGACAGCTTGATGTTTCCGGTACCCAGCTCTCCGGAGGCAGAGAACTTCACGCCGTCCTTGGCGCAGGAGATCATGACGGCGTCGCCGATCTGGGACAGGTCGCGGCAGATACGGGCAAACTCTCCAGAGGGCATCTTCACCACACAGCTGTACTCCTGCTCCTGTGGGGGGGAACGTCATAAAATTAAAATTATTTTTATTGAGAATAAACCCCTTAAACAAATCTTAAAGCATTAAAATATGTAAAAAAAAAAAAAATCTAATTAGGCCTGCAATTAATTATTTTAGCAATCGATTAGTCAAAAAATAAATAAATAAAGATTTTTTAATCCAACCACTTTTTTTTTTTTTTTACAATATTAGAAATACATCAAAAGATGCACAAAAATAATTTAATAAATATTTTCTTGCCTAAAATGCAACAACAGCATTCCTTTAGTAAATCTAAACTGGTTAAAAAAAAAAACACCACTTAAGGAGTTCTGGCTAAACCATATTTATAGATAAATGTGTTGTTTTTCTCATCTTGAAGGCAAAATCTAAATATTTTTGCACAGGTTTCACTTAATGCTCTGAACATGTTTTTTTTTTCCAGTTAATGGTAATTTTTTAAAATCAAAACATTCAAGTTAATGTAGTCAATTAGTTGATTATTTCAATTGTTTGAGTCCTAATTCCAGTATTAATCTGTATATTAGTTACTTACTGGAATACCAAGCTGCTCAACATCCAAGTCCATCAGCTTCATCTCATAATCTGAGACTTTCTCCTGATCTGCAAAAATTACAAGAGGCAACAACATCCTAATTAACTTTGACATTGTCTTTATTTCCTCTTTTGATGACTAAGAGGAGAAAAAGCAACATAATTAGTACAATTACACAATCTTATATACCAGTAAACACTTACTGAGGGTTTCGAAAACGAGAGCCAGCGTGTCTGCGTTGTCTTCTGCTCTGAGGGTGATGATGTCCTCGTTTCCTGCACACTTCAGGATCTTTGACATACTAAGAGAAAGATGAGACGGTAAAGTTTAGGATGGTAAAAACCAAAACGGGTTAAAACTACAAGATCAGAACAGTTAAGATCCGTTGATAAGAGCAACAATTAAAGTTGGAAGTAATAACATTCTTGTAAATCAATTTTCACATACAAGAAAGAAACTGCTATATATTTTATTTATTAAGCTGCATTCTCTCATAAAATGCGTCTTGTTATAATTCAGCCATTACTATAAGTGGTTATATGTGAATAAAAATATTTGTTGATCGCTGTATTTTAACTCCAAAAGACCAAAGGAAAGTGACGGAATTGAGTTACAAGCGGTAGTGACGTAAGCGGAAGTACAAATTCCCGGGTTTAACAATTCCCGCCAACCCACCCGGCGAACAATTTCGCGCTCAACAGAGAGTGCTGTGCATCATCCATAACTGCATCTAAACGTGTTTTTGACGCAAAATTCACGATTTGTCTTGAATAAATAAAATACACAAACTGCTTGAAAATGTTATTTTTATGAGTGCAGCAGGGAAACATGCCCGGGCAAATCCACCAAGATGGCTTCCGTCTTTGTGAAATTAACACTACGCAATTACTTACCCTAAGACAACAAATTAATATCGATGTTTAATATTAAAACGTGTTAATAAAGTTGGCCTCACCTGCTGAGGTTGACCCCCATCGCCAAGTTTCTGTCGCAGCGGTAAGAGTCGAAGCCATCATGCCGCAGGGTGAGCTGCACCAGGGAGACGTGCGACGAGTCCATGCTCTGGAGGGAGATGCCGGACGAGCTGACATCCCAACAGGCCTCTGTGATCAAGTCTTTCAGCGCCTCCAGAACCTTCTTCAGGATGGAGCCCTGGACCAAGCGAGCCTCGAACATGTTTGCTGTAGAGTATTTACGTCTGCGTAGACCGAAGAGAAAAACGTAATTTTCCGCCTTAAAGCTCCGTGGAGACAGAAGCTGGAGCGTAGAGTTATAACTAAGCGGGAGGGAAAGAAAACTCCTCTAGCTGTTCAGTCTTTGTCTTGCTCGCTAACTCTGACGCAGCACACGCGACACCGACAGCAGGACGAGAAGTTTGAGCTGTAAGCGCGCGCTAACGGGAGTTTTATAATTCTCATACTACGTCATTTCCGTGCGTCTGTACGTACCGCCCAACCGCTAAAGAATGCAAACAGATTCCAGCCATATTGAAGAGGGCACCTAATACATTTAACTGGAAGCAAGAAGTCGGTAATAACTTCTTACGTTTGCTCAATTTCATTTATACGAATAAAGTTTCTGTAATAAATAACATTTAGGAGTAGCTTTGCCACACCATACCTTTTCACTTTTTCTTCAGTAATATTAATTATGAGGTAATGCTAATCTTGAGTAACATTTCTGCATACTCTACCAACTGCGAGTTTTAGGAACACTAAATTCATAAATCGATTTAAATATATTTAAATTAATATTTAAAACATTTTAATAAAACATTTTTATCAGACGATGTTCTAAAAGAAAATTAATTTAATTTGGATTTTATTACACCGGAACTGACGTTATTGTCTATGCTCACTCTCATTGGGCTAGGAAAGAATTCGCCCGTTTCCTGGACAACGAAATGCTAAACAGCCGAAAGAAGGAATGCAACTAGCTTAACTTCGGAAAGTTCACAGCAAGTTCACAGATAAAACTCGTTTTAGTTACGGTTTTTCGTGTAGTCAAGTGGAAAAGAAGTTAGGAGACCTGGGACATACAAAAAACTGCAAACATGGTAACTTTTTGTAGTCAGATCATTTAAACTGTGCGCGGGCTTTGTTGGTTATTTTAATGTATTTAATGTTTGTTGTAAATGCTTTGGCGTCTGTCTTTTCGTTTTATTAAAACAGAGTCGTCACGGGATGGCGAGGTACCACCATTTACTGCAGGTGGAAAATAACAGGAAAGATGAGGTCAAGCGGCTATACCGGGAAAAGGGGCTGAAGGCCGGTCTGAATGTGGAGGAGACCGTCGACAGGAGGAGGCACATACGGCAAATGCAACAGCAGCTCAAGGAGCGGCAGATAGAGGAGGCTCTAATCAAGGTTGGAGTCAACTTTAGTCTTCCTAAAGTTCAGCCATGTTTCTGTAGTCTAACTTGAATATAGTCGCCAAAAATAAAATAAAAAAATCTAAAAGTTTTTATAAAGTATTTTATAAGCGATAAATCAGTTTTTAAATTGATCGAGTCACATGTAACGAATGCGCAGCGTGACAACACATTTTGCTAAGCAACTGAAAGACGTGTACATTAAAATTGTAATTTGATTCCATATTTATTTTTGAATTAGAATCAGAATTAATTTTATTGCCATTGCGCACAAAGAAAGCACAACTTAATTTAAAAGATAACTCTCGAAGGCAAGTCAAATAATTGAATAAAATAAATAAATTTTGGCTACTTGCATGAGTTTTTTTTAAAGTTAGCTTTTGATTACTTTATGGATATGCTAAAATGATTTGTGCAAGACAATAAAAAGCTTGTTATGAAACAACTGTATGACCAGCTGCTAAGCAGACAGGAAACTGACTGGCTGATGGCTGGAGGATGCATGGAAACAACTGCATCCCCAGGATAACAGGGTGGCTTATTTACAGCTGCATGGGAAATACTGCTGTGTTTTTGTTTTTGACTGTGTCTCTAAAATCCACCGGACACATAAAAGGCCCTGACAGTTAACATCTTTCTGTTTTATTCTAAAATCTAAACATGGTTAAAACATGGAAGAGGTTTTCTGCAAGCCACGGATTTCCTTGGGTAAAACTCAGGATTGACAAAAATACATAAAAATGTAGTTGATGGAAATACCTGTGAACTCAACAATTGTTATAACATTTATAGAAATCTAAACATTTCTGACATAAAGTGTTATTTTCCTTTAGTAAAACAAGCTTCACAGGGGAGCATACAAAGGTAAATGTTTATGAAACAAGACTGGAAATTTTTTGTTGCATGAAATATTATCTTTAATCAGCAAATTCAGAACTTTTTCTCACTTTCTTTTATAAAAGAGAAGTCACAAATGACGGAAAATTCTTTCAAAAATGATCTTTTATGTCATCTCTTTTGTGAGTATTAATAATTTTTATTTAACTACGAGAATATGGTCATAATATTAGCTGAATAAAGACAATTTTACCAGAAGAACATCTTAAAATTATGAGAAAAAAGTTTTAATGAGAAAAAGCTTGTTATTTTATGTATTGAAATTCTCAAAATTACTACTTCATCCTCCTAATATTATGGCTTCATTATGGTATTATTTATTCAAGAAATTGAAGCTGTAAAACAAAGATGGCTGCTGTGGGTGTGCTGACATCATTTTGAAAGAAAATGAGAGCAAAGGTGACCAAAGAAATTCAGATTTCAAGTCCAAAAATTAAGTCTTCAAAAAACAAAACTTTTGATAAAATTTGATGAATCACCCACCCAACATAAAGCATGAAATATTCACATATACTGAACTGACTGCTTCACAATTTTCACAAAAAAACTTATATGCAAACTTTCATGACATTCGGATTCAGGGCAACAAAATAAAATGATCTGGAGATGGAAATCCAACCATTGCTTTAAAAACAGTTTTGCATTACCTCTGCTCTCCCTAATGCAGATTATTGCTGATTAAATAATTGCTGACCCTCTAGGCCGAGGAGGAAAGAATAAACAGGGAAAAACAGCGGGATCAGGAGGAGAGAATATCTAAAGAGTTGGCCCGCATCGCCCACGAGAAGCAAAAAGATGAGAAAATGAGGCAGCAGGTTAGAGCAAACAGGTACGCTCTCTTTATTACTTCCACACTTGGTTTCATGTGTAACCGGAGTTATTAATTACAGTAACATTGTTTTTTCCTCCTTTAATGTTTAGCCTGGAGATCAGGGAGCTGGAGTCCAAGCTGCTGGCTGCGTATGTGAGCAAGGAGAGAGATGCTCAGCTGGCTGAGCGGGAAGCGATGAGACGTCAGAACGCTGTGGGTGCCGCCTTCGATAGTTCAGTCAGATTCCAGACGTTTTCTGTCTCGTGAAAGTTGAGATTCTTTAAAATACGCTCAGTTAAAGTTAGGGCTGGACAATATGGCTGAAAAACATATCACGATATAAGAGTTTCATATCAGCCAATATCTATAATTATTGATTAGTTTGTTGCTTTAAATATCTGAAGTAGTGCCACTGTTTTTTCTTTACGCTGTTTTTTGTTTCTAAGCTGTTATGAGGGACGCTGGCAAAACCTTAAACTGCTGCTGCACAAGTTACTCCGCAGGTTGTTGCTAGGTAACAAAAGAGTGTGTGAGTTGCTAGGAAACCAAAGAGTGAGTGATGCTACAAACCATGCTGAACTGTCCATGAGAGGCTGAGCAGCTAAAGCCTTTCCTCTACCTACATCTCCCAGAATTCTGTGCGGTTCTGGATCAGAGTTCAAATTATTGAACATATTTTCTAACCCAATCTATACTGTAATTGATTTATTGTCCAGCCATAGTTACAGTTATTTAGTTTTGTCTTTGCATGACATCTCACAGAAGAAAAATCGTTCTTAATCAATACTGATCAATACCGGAGCTTACTGTGAAGTCATGTGTTTCCTATGACTTGATAGCTGGTTCAGGCAGAGTTGGCTGAAGCAATGAAGAAAGAACGTGAAGAAGCAGCCGCTGAGCTCCAGAAGCAGGAGGAGAAACACCATCAGGAGATGGCTCAGCACAAGAAAGAGCTGGATGGGCAGGTCATGGAGAGGGAGATCAAGAAACAGGAGGCCTACGAGCAGTTCCTCAAGGAGAAGCTCATGGTGGACGAGATCATCAGGAAAATATACGAGGAGGATCAGATGTGAGTCTGAAATTCACTCTGCACATTTTTATTCTTGTACTCATTTTTAGTCTCAACTGCTTCTAAAAACAGCCATTTTTTTTTAGCAATAAGTAAATGTGTTTTAGTGTATGGAAAATGAGACGTTTTAAAAACCTCCCGATTACTGAGTAACGCTGCACCGTTACCTAGCAACCCCAGCAGAGCCCAGCCCTGTTACCTAGCAACCCCAGCGGAACTCCAGAGTGTTTAGTCAGCTGGTTTTACCGCTTCATGTAAATGGTTGTTTTTTTTTCTTAATTACCATTCAGAAAAGATGTTTGTATAATTGAGCCTCTGTTTGAAGCCATTTTCTTTGAGTTGGGGTTGTGGCCAGCAGCAGCTTATTTAGATTGTCTGGGAATAATTTAGTGTAAAAAAAAATGTAATATTGTTTTTTTTATACTGATAGACCTAACCAGTTCAAGAAACTATAATAGGTCCACTTTAATAAATTAGATATTTATCCAAGACCTGGTTAAGAATTCATATAAAACATTTTGTTATATCATTTCTATGAAGTGTTTTTGGTTTGTTGAAATGAAATGTTTCCGTCAAAGGGAGAGACAGCTAAAGCTGGAGAAGGTCCAAGCTACCAAGCAGGAAATTGAGGAGTTCAAACAGGAGCAGGCAAAATGGAAGCGCCTGGAGAAGGAGAAGATCGAGGCGGAAAACAGACGCATCATGGAGTTCAAGAAGCAGCAGCAGGATGCGGAAGAGTCCAGAAAGATTCGGATGAAAGAACGGGAAGAAGCAAAGCAGCAGATCCAGAAAATGGTTACAAAAAAGCTTTTCTACCTGTTGATATTATTAATGTCCATTAATTTATGGAAAACACCTTTACCTGCTGTTCCCATCTGATCTCCAGATGTGTGAGAAGATGGAAAAGGACAAGAAGCAGCGTGAAGACTTCGAAAGCGTCCGTCAGGAGCTTTACATGGCCGAACAAGAGGAGGCAGAGAGAAAGAAAGACATTGTGAGAATCAAGCAGAAAACAAACTTTTCTTGAGCTCAGCCGTCGTGTTAAATATATTATTAATCCGCTCTGTTAGGAAGCGATGGAAAAGAGGATCAGGCAGAAGCTGATGATACAGCAGAGCTTCCAGGAGCACAAGGCCTTCAGAGAGATACAGAAGCAGCGTCAGAAAAAGGAGGACCAGGCCTTCAGGGAGACCATGATGGCCAAGTTCGCTGAGGACGATCGGATCGAGCAGATGAACGCCCGGAAGCGGCGCATGAAGCAGCTGGAGCACAGACACGAGGTGGAGAAGCTGATAGAGGACAAGAGACGACAGCGGGAGGCTGAAGAGGTACGAATCACAACCTGTCAGTTACATCAGTACCAAGACATGATGACAGCAGAGAGAACCTTCCTGCTGGTCTGACTGAAGAACAACAACAATGTGCCGTGTTTTATTAGAAAGTAGAGACATTTTAAAACCATTTTCTATCTCACCAGGAACTGGAAGCTAGAGCCAGAGCAGCTGAGCAGCAAGAAGAGGCGGCGATTAAACGGCTCATAGAAGAAGAAAGGCTGAAGCTCCTGAAGCAACATGCACTAAAACTCATTGGAAACTTTCCCAAGGTCTGTAAGAGAGAATCTGAAAAGTACAACACATATAAGAGACATTGTAGATATAAAAACAGAGGAGTAAATTTCTACCAAATACTGAAAATTTGAGATGAATCTCAGAAATTTTCTAGAAAAAACAAGGAAATTTCTGAGCTCCAACAGTTGAAAATTTGCAAGAAATCTTTTTTTGATTATTCTGAGAAATTCTTTGCAGAAATATAAAGACATTTCTGAGCTCCCAAATTCTGGAGTTTTAAGTAAAACAAAAATTTAATTTTCAGAAATTTCTGAGATTTATGTCAAAATTTTAAGATTTTTTTTTTTTTTTTTGCAGATTTACTGTTTTTTCCTATCTACATTGGCTTTCATACCCCATCATCACAGATGTTATTTAGAGCGTGTGTGTATAAAAACATCAGTAAACTGTGGCTGTGTCTGTTTGCAGGACTTTCTCCGTAAAGATGACCTCGAACACTTCGACGAAGATTTCAGGAGGAATTTTGAAACTCGTCTTGCTGATGAACCTTTGATGACAGACTGAGGAGTTTATCCTTCGCTTGGCCACTAGGGGGCGGTTTGATGCTGCTGTAAATGTGTTGTAGATTGTTTTTTTTTATTTCTCTGCACAAAACACATGTTTGTTCAAATTGTTTAGAAGCTTACTTATTAAAATGTGCTTGCAGCATTGTCTTTAATTAATTTCATTTTGATTTATGAACTTACTGAACATGTATAGATCTATTTTGTTTTCAAACTTCATCAAATTGTCAAACTACAGATTTTTTCCACACAGATGAACTCCTTAAATTAAACTACGTTAGCCTTTACTAGTTGATAACGTCGAGTTGCTTCTTCAAACCCTCATTTTATTTTCAGAAAGTCTTTTCATCAGTCTACATGAAGTTTTGGTTGTTGATTTATAAAATAATTGTGAATTTAAGACCTGCATCTAATCTCTTGTAATGCAAATCAAATGAGGTTTATGCATTATTTTGTGCTCTGGCATCATAAAATGGGAGTTTGGCTTGTTAACACTTCACCAAAACAATATAAAAATATTCATAGAAGAGTGACGATAGTTTGTATTTACTGTACTAAGTCAATATTTTGATGGTAAGTTTGTGACAGCTTTATGAAGCCATGTGTTCGTTTTGGCAGCTCAACATGATTGCAGTGGATTTTATTTGAAGGGAATTGAAGAAACGATTTAACTCTAAAACCATTTATGATATGAATTGTTTTTCAACTTCACATTTATGCTCCACTTTGAATTTGTTCACCACAAAACATTAAAGTTTGTAGTTGTGACGTGACATGGAGCATGAATACATTTACAAGGCGCTGTGTGTGTTAGTAGGGCTGGACATTCATCACAGCATTTAAAGCTTTAAGAATTTTGATTTATTGTTATTAATGTCAGTTATTGATGAAAAATAAAAAAACTGGAATTATATTTTTGCTTTTTCTATCCACTTTTTGTTCCAGAGTAATTCTGTGACTTAAAAAATGTA
Organism: Xiphophorus couchianus; assembly: GCF_001444195.1. Lineage (NCBI taxonomy): Eukaryota > Metazoa > Chordata > Actinopteri > Cyprinodontiformes > Poeciliidae > Xiphophorus > Xiphophorus couchianus. The sequence continues at coordinate 10,045,967 of NC_040239.1, forward strand.
AATATATTTAATTATATATCTTATAATTGATATATATATATATGATTTTAATATAATTAAACATATTTTAAAAATCTGTATATGAGTGTGATATTGTAATTAAAATATGACCAAATATATAATTTCAAAAATTGTTTAAAAAATGTATGTGATATTGTAATTTAAATGTCTGAATATGTTAATTTCTAAAATCTAATTAAATTATAAAAAAATATGTTCATGAGTATATTGTAATTTAAATATGACCTAATAAATCAGTTATTTTGAAAATATTAAATATATTTAATTATATATTTTGAATACAGAATTTTGAAAATATAATTAAATATATATATTTTAAAGGTAATAATATATATATAAGTGTGATGTCATGTGGGTTGTTGTAAGTAATTTGAATATGAAACTCCAGGATGAAAATTTCAGTTGAGAATGTTTTTCAAGAATATTTGTGTTGCTATAAATGCTGTACCATGCAGTCAATTTATTAACTAAAAAATAAGTAATAGTTTGTAAAACAAATCTTTACCTCAAAATATTGTGATAAAATGTGTGAGGACAAACGTTTCCAACAATTCATATAAAATATACCAACATCATACCACAGTTTTACTAGAACCATAAATGTTCTGGTACCTACTTTTTAAAAAAAAAAAAAAATAGTCATCTGATTTCTATTCAACATTTCATCTGTTTGAAGAAAAAACACAAATATGAGACACACATATCGGTGTAACCGTGAACCCCCACTTCTTTATTGAGTAACGAGCAAAACTTGGTTTCATAAATGTCTAAATTTAAGCCCTGAGAGTTTGCTGATTCAGGCCACTTTGCAGGTTTCTTCCACCCATGATTCAGAACGGAAGAAAGTTAGAAACAGTCAGAAAGATGAACCTGAGGTTTTTTCACAAGATTCAATTTGAAGAAAATGATAGATTAGGTGCGTTTCATAGAGGTTTGAGAAGGTATGTGTGTTTCTTTTTTAAATCAATATATTTTTTTAGAGGCCGTCTTGAAAGATGTAGTTGGCTGCCATGGCAACAATGGGGGCTCCCGTGGGGACTCCGGGGAAAGGACCACTGGAGCCAGCGATGTCAACGTGGGAGTAGGGCAGAGGCGCGTCCGAGTCGACTCCATGCTGCGGAGACATTCAAACAGAGGTCAGCGGTTCTGATCCAATGAGCGGCAGACGCGTAAGCGTTGGGTTTTTCTAACGACCTTGTCGAGGCCCGAGGTCATGATGAGGAAGGCCGCAGGGGTCTGATGTCCTCGCGGTGTGGCGGAGGACGGGAGGTTGTTGCTCTGCAGGATGTCCTCGTACTCAGACGGGCCCTTGTGGAACTCGTAGTCCTCCCGTCTGATGTTGGAAATCTCAAACACGTCACCCAGCACATCTCCAGCTGCAGGAACGACGGGCGAGCTCACGTCACAAAGAGCTGCAAACACTCAACCTCACGCAGAAACTTTCATTTTACCATCTTAATATAGTCCCAACAGTGACACCTTGTGGGCAACTAGATCTATTGCAGGTAAAAAGGACAAATTAAGGATTGTAAGCAGCAAAAATTCAGAATTATTTACGAATAAAGATGCACAAATTAAATTTTTTCACTTCCGATATCTGAGATTTAGTATCGGCTGATACCGATACGTTAAATCAACTCTGAACACATTAACTCAATTTAATCATATTTTCAAATTACTGATATTTATTGATACTCTCGAAAAAAAAGTGGAGAAAAAAAATAAAAATGCGATCATAATGTCATCATAGTTATTACTTTTACTTTTTAAAATTTAACATAAATAATCATTTATAATAGCGATAAATCCTTTTTTTTATTATAAGAATATTTTCACAATAAATGATACAAGCCAAACTTGGTACCTTTAAATCAAAATTTTCTCTGGACTCATTTAGAGATTTATTCATAAATTAACATATTTCCATGTCCATGCTTGTTATTATGTTAGTTTTTTTATTCTATATATAAATAAACTATTAAATTACATAAGTATTTAAATTGCGTCAAACTCATGTACATATAATTATTAATGATTCTCTAAAACATACTTTGTATCGCTTATGGTGATGCTGTCTTGAGTAATTAACACTTCGGATGAAGTAGTTTGTGGACAAATAAGCAATTTCTCATTGAGGATCAATGAAGAAAATTCTATTGTATTGTATAAATGTCCTCTCCTATCAGTGAGTCACAGTTAGCCTCACCTTTCTGCCACTGAGCGGCGTTCCCGTTGCGGTGGGCCGGCCCGTTGTCCATGATGATCTGCAACGATAATATTTGTAATGAGGAAAAGCGTAAACACTTTAGGTTTGCATTTTTCGGAGAACTCACAGAATAGTTTGATCCCATGGCTCTAATGGCGTGACCGGTCAGAGTCGCAATCGTGAAGATATGCGGGGAAACTTCCTGCGCCGCCTGCAGAGACGAACCGTCACATTTAGAGGAGATGCCTCAGAGGAAACGACAGATCTGTGGGAGGGTTAATGCAGCGCTTCCAACCTTCTCCTTCATCTCACAGAGCAGGTCCACCATCACCATGCGGCCTTCTGCGTCCGTGTTTCCCACCCGGACTCTGCGACCGGCGCGGGAGACCACCAGCTCGTCTGCAACGTAGCAGTCTGAGAAAACACACAGGAAGGTGGCAGGTGAGACCAGGATGTGTCTTTTATCATTATACAGCAGTGGAGGAATGAAGAGGTCAACACTCACCTGAACCCACACTGTTCCTCACCATGGTCATCGCACCGAACACTTTCAGATGTCTCGGCTTCAGGTGGGCTAAAATCTAAACGAGGTTAGATCTACATCAAACAGAATCTGAATGGTGAATTGGACTGAATATTTCAGTCCAATTTACTTTTTCTAAGTCATGCCTCAATTATTATTATTATTATTTACAAATGCAAAAAAATTCAAGACACAGTCAATCGCAACATCTCAATTAACAGACTTTATAGTTTGGAGAGAAGCTCTAGTGTCCAGATAAACCACAGAATCTAATGATCTAACATGGGGGTCCCCAGGGCTCTGCTTTGGGCCCACTTCTGTTTTGTAATCAAAGATATATCTATATGGATAGATGGATTGATAATTAGTTGATTATATAAAGTGAATTGACTTCTTATACAAGATCTTCTTCTTCAAACTACTCCTTATGATTGAAAATGTTTGTTTATGTCAACATGTAACATGTTCATTTTGAACTGTAAATGAATTAAATAAATAAATAATAATAAAGAATTAACAACATGTATTCACTCACTTGGACAGATCATTAATATATATTACAATGTCTTCAATCAGTTTTAGGAAGATAATATACAGCTGCTCTGATCCATATTTGAAACTGTCTGAATATTTTAGAGCTTGAAAGAAACAATTTAAAAAAAGAAGAACTCACTAGAACTGAAAATAAAGAAGACCCAAGTGTCTGATAATGTCCCACAGGGAAGCTTAAAAAAATCAAACAAACTGGACACCTAAATATGTGTCTAATCAATAATTCCTGCTTTTTTTCCCTACCAATTCTCACAACTCATTTTAAAAGCAGCAAAGAACATTCACATTCAAGCATCCTTCTCCTAAACAAATATTTTAATATTCATACACTTATTTGTTGTCTTTTCTATCATGTCTCTCAGGCTCGTTGGTTTCTCCTAATCGCGCTTAGCTGTGATTATCTGACCTGTGGATTGATTTACTTACTTCTGCTCAGGTGAGATGTTGGAAAACTGATTATTTACCTGGAAGAATCCAGCAACAGCAGCAGCTCCACACTTGTCTCTGTGCATCCCGGCCATGATGCCTCCAGCCTTGATGTCTGCTCCTCCTGTGTCGTAGGTGATGCCCTGCAAACAGAGAACAAGACGAGGACATTACAAGTAGTAGTACTATTTTTATTTATCCCTCCATTACAGATCAGCAAACATTTCAAACTCTTACCTTTCCAACCAACATGAGCGTCTTCTGGATCGGTCCCTCTCCACAGTACTGCAGCTTGATGACTCTCGCCTGATGACGAGGTACATCTGGAGAGGTTTTAGGTTTTTAATAGCATTGATTAGATCTGTAGGAAATCTGTGTTGGAAAGAAAAGTTTCCGTCTTACTGTTAGCGCAGCGGTTCACTGCAGCCAGACACGGATACTCGCTCTCCAGAGTTTTCACGCTGCTCAGCACTTCCACCTGGAAACACACAAACCAGGTCAGCCTGAAGATCCGGCCGTTTCTGCGTTTGAACCATTTATACTTTCATTAGTTTTATTGAAATTTTATGGAACAGACTAATTTAACTGGAAGGTAAATGAGAAATAGTTTTCAAAATGTTTAAAACATTTACTGTAAAACCCATAAATAAAACCCAAATGCTATCAGTCATTTTGTTCTTGCAGTGCAGCACTTTAATGCAACTTGTTTGTTGCAAAGACTTCTTTATTGTATTATAAACCAATAAACATTTAACATTTTACACAGTTTCATCTGTTTTGCAGAGAAGAACTTCAATCTTTAGATGTTTGAAGCTGGTAGAGACCCTGAACGTTTTGCAGCTGTAATTGAATAGAAAAAGTAAACACCCCAGGAGTTAGTTGGTACAAATGCACACCACACTAAAGAGTTTTGTAATAATAAAAAGTTCAGTAACTATTCCTCTACTTTAAAATTATGCCCCAATTGTGTTGGTCTGCAGGATAAAATCACATTTAAAACATGGGAATTATGCATTTTCCAGGCACATAAAGCCATTTTATAGCACAATTAAACACAGGAGGGCAGAGTATCCAAACATTGCAGTCAAGTAAGAGCATCACTACTTAAACATATTTTTATCCAAGTAGCCATCCCAAAAAATTCACTCAAGTATAGTATAGTAAAAATATATACATCTGCAATCAAGTAACTAAGTTACCTTCAGTAATAAAAATGCTGCATACATCAAACATGACTGAAAAGAAATTTGGTGATAACATGGCAAGACTTTTTCTTTTGTTTTGTTTAGCATGTCTGCAGGACTCGTCCCTACCTCCACAGGGCTGTTCTTGAACAGTTCCTGGACATATTCGGCCACGCGAGGAGCCGCCATGCGTTCAGGGTCAGAGCCGCCGATGTCGCGGTAGGCCAGTCTGAGGAGACAAAACCAAACAGCTGCTGGGTTTTCAACAACAGAACCTGACAAAACGGGTGAAACGAAGCGTCTGACCCACCTTCCGCTCTCCAGAGCGTTGGCCAGCTCCACCAGCCGGCGCCCCTCGGCCTCCTGCGCCGCCCACAGCCCCAGAACGCACACCTTGTGGACCGACGACTTGATGTTTGCCTCTCGCACTTCCAGGGGCTTTCAAGGTAAGAAAACTTGTTACTAAAAGTGATGTCAGAGCTCAAATACTGCATTATAATTTTTACATACATGAATCCAAATATAAAATATAATTTGCGACATATTTGTAAATTTACAAAACATCAAGCTAAAAACAAGTTTTTTTAAATGTCTGAATTAAATTATTTAATGATTAAAGATGAAAATATTTCCTGATAACAAGAGTAAATAACTTCAAATCGTATCCATTTGGCTTTAGATTGTTTCTTTCTGTTTAGTGATTTGTATACAAGAAGTGAAATATTTTTATAGATTGTAATGATTAATGAAGGGGTAGTTTAGTTTAGCGGTGGGCGATATGAACTTTAAAATTTAGCGTGATATTGTGAAAATGATAAAAAAATATTACTTCTTGTTGTAGGTAACTCTATGGCTGTGACTGCATGGCACAGCATTCGCAGCAACATTAACAAATACTGTTTTTGAAAAACATTCCCATTTGAAACAGACTTCTTCAGGATGCTACTTTAAAAAATTATATCAATAAACTGCACACAGTAACTTAATTTAATTATATTTTTGATGTGGAATAAATAGTGGTGAAAATATAAGAGTAACATTTCCGATAATTAAACTTTATTGTGACAACGATAAATCAAAATTCTTATGGTAAGAAATCTTTCATGATAAAAGATAGGATAAATGCTCGCTCCTTCTCCTGCCTGTACCTTTTCAGGCAAGTTGTTTAAATTGTTGCAGTGTTTTAAGAACGGATAAAAAATTTATTTGACGATGATATAATGCATATAGGACAATTTTAGTTTTGCTCAACTACAGTTTTCAAACCAAACATGCGTAAAGTTATTGCAAGCATTTCTTTATGACCACATTCCCTGGTGTTGATCCGGCTGTTATGGGCGGTGAAATGTTTTGACGTACCAGCCTCTGATGAAAGATTGGTAAACGTGCAGCAAACTAATTGAGTATGAGGGCCGCACTGGGTCAACTCGAGGAATCTCAACTGTCCGACGCTTGTTTCAACTTTTAGACGCGTCCTTTGTCCTAAATGCTGAATCTGCCTCACTAGCATGCAGTCAAGCTCTACAGATATTTATATCTATATCTACCATTGTAGATAGAAAAAAAACATATGCGGAGTAAATTAAGATACGATAAAGGCAGCAGATCTTTTGCTGCCAAAAATCTCAGAAACTTTGAGAAATGTTCTGGAAATAACTTGGAAATTTCCGAATGTTAAAAGTTGGAAATTTTCTTAGTTTCAAAAGCGTAAAATCTGACATTTCCAAGCTCAAAAACTACATCTACCCAACAGAACAACTGCCAGTGAGCAAATAACCAATCTATTTAGCACCTTGACGGCAGTCTGCACCATTTTGTCCTGCTCAGTGAGCACACATTAACTTTTTCTCATTCCAACGTTGCATGCCTTCGGTTCTCTGTCCCATCATGTCAGACTGTGATCGATCTCATGTTTTCATAGCCTTCCCATTTTGTTTGCATGCCAACTTTTACACCCATCTACCAGGGAACCGTCAACATTTACTGACAAGGTCAGTGATGGATTTCTTTGTTGAGTGAGTTTTATAGCATTCATCACTTTTTATATTGACAGGTGTCTAATTGATGGCTAATCAAGCAAGTGAAACAGCTTGAACAACTTGTTTTAAATGCTACAGGTGTTTTTCCACCAAAAACGTGGGAAAAAAACAAGGGATCCCAAAAGTTTTATCATTCGTTCTGTCTGGAAAAATGACTAAACTATCTTTAATTTCCAGAAGAGTCTTTAGTTTCTCACCATGTAGAGAGCATGGAGGGCACCGAGTGCAGCCGCCAAGGCGTTCTCCTTATAGTCCTTGTGGGGGGGGCAAACCAGCAGGGGGCGCTGCATGCCAGCTTTCAAGGCACTGCAAAGGAGACAATGACGATGATGGATAAAATGAAACATGGAGGAGAGGCCGGTGAGATGCTGTTAACTGACCGTTTGATGCCTTTGACCGCGGCGTCACTGAAACGTCTGACGTCATCGTAGTCCCGGTTCACTGGGCCGGTAGAGGCAAATATCAGACGGTTCCCGGGAAGACTGGGAACCTTGATGAGCACCACCTCATCCCCCAAACCGCTGTCCACCTAGAGGTCACACAGAACAGCAGCAAGTCTGATAATGAGCCGTCTAACAAAAGAAATTATATCTCTCTCATTTTTCACATTTTATTTCAGACTTAAACTGGAGTGTAGATTCTTTGTAGGGATGCAGCGCATACTGGAAGACATTTTAATAATCCAAACTAAATAAACAATTTACCTAGATCAACAAATAAATGCAAGTTCCACCAGTTCTGTCAGGAGAAATGAGTCAAAACTAAAAGGTTTGACCTGTCGCAGATTTTAGAGGACAATGATCACTGACGGCAGCAGCATTTCCATTACAAAATGTGTCCAAAACTTTATCAATATCCTGCTAATGTGAATAAACAAAATAAAAAAAAAAAAACACTCAGCTTTACAATTGCAATATTTCCAATACATAAGAAATGCAATGAAACTAGAATTATACATCAATAAGTTTGTTCACACAATAAGTCATTAAAAACAAACTTTGCCACTTCCTGTCATCTTGTGACTTGTGTGATGCAAAAAAAAAAAAAAAAAAAAAAAACGTTTCCATTGCAGTTTTGCAAAATAAACCAATTTCAGTAAAGCCAAAACCAAACCTCATCCTAGCACAGACGTGGGCAACTCCAGGCCTCGAGGGCCGTCCCTGCAAGTTTTAGATGCATCTCTATTTCAACACACCTGAGTCAAATAATGAGGTCATTAGCAGGACTCTGGAGAACCTGACTGCACTTAGGAGGTGATTCAGCTGTTGGATTCAAGTGTGTTGGATCAGGGAGACAACTAAGAGTTGCCGGACACCGGCCCTGGAGGACCAGGATTGCCCACCCCTGTCCTAGCGCCAAAACATTTTATTGAAAAACTAGTTTTCCAAAACTGCCATGTTTCCATTAAGCAAATTTATTTTTATTATATGATTATTGGAAATGCAGCTACTGAACTCAAGGAAAGCTACAAAAAGATATCTAATAAATATTCTCACCAAGTCTTCTGGCATTTATCAACTAGAAATAATTTAGGTAATTCTGACTAACCTGAAATTTTGTCTGATTTAACTTCAAAGTGAGGGAAAAATGTGTATGTGTCTTTTTATTTGGTATATGCAAAGTTTTGGTTTCAACGTTACACAAATGGTAAATATGCTAAATACCTGGGACCATTGTGTTGTACTAATAATGCAGAAGAAAAATTAAACCTCCACAAACCAATGATGTGGCAGCTTGACTTTATAAGCCAGTGGGGATGCAAGTGCAGACACTTACAGAGCTGTAATCCTGCAGAGGGGCTTTCAGGCTCTCCAGCTCAGCGGGGAGAGCGTCATGGCTCTGGGTCACCAAGATGATGCCATCAAAACTATAAAAACAAAACAAAACCCCCCGCCCCAATAAAATCAGCATTAAATTCTGTCTGAAACAGACAGAATACGTGGAGCAGGACACTTCCAGATACTCACTTCTGGTTTTTGAGGTCGGCGGTCCACTCAGTGGGCTGGACGCTGGACAGAGAAACAGAGTGTGATGTCAGCAACACAACATAACTAGATAACTAAGACAGAGTGAAGCAACAAGTCTGGTTTAAAATATGGCTTAATGATAACAGCAAGAAGAAAAAAACTGTAGGACCTTTGAAACCTGCAGCTAAAAAAGAGAGAAAGGAACCGATAAGACTCAAGAGGATAACAACGTATTTTTCTTGTTGCGACCTGCGAAGTAGGACAATAGAAAAACAAAATCTCTGCATCCAACACTTATTTTATTTCTTTGCACACTTTATAGGCTGCAATCACCTCCTTTTGTAGAAGACTGCAACTTTAAATCTGATGACAAATCAACTTTATGTAACACCAAACAGAAGGTTTTATTATCATATGACATACAGGAAGAGAAACTAAAACTGTCATGTATGCAGTTGTGAAGCCTTTTAAAGGAAACTTAATCCAAATTAGTTTAAATCCCAAAAGCAGAATATAAGTGTCAAATTTCCCCAAACAAAACGGTCAAAAACAGCCTCTTTAATATTAGCAATAAATAAATAAATACATAGGTAAAATAAATAAGTCTAAAGAAAGCAAGGTAATTAATTGTGTAAAAATAAAGTCTAACAAAAAGCCACACGTTTTGCAGTTGCTACATGGAAAAGCAGCTCAAAACAAGAATCAATGCGAGAGGTGATACTTAAAACCGGACAAGAATCAGATCTGATGAATAAAAGCTTTAACTCCACCTGGTGCACATTGTTGCCGTCCTTCTCCTGCAGCCTTGGAGGTGAAAGAGACAACAGTCACCAGTTATCTGCAGCTCCTTATGCGAACCGCTTCCTCTCTTGATCACATGACCGGTGATGCCTTCACGGACTCAAACGAGTCCACCGTTTGAAAAACATCGTCGATTTTAAAATAAACATTGAGTCATCACAGTTCTGTATCTAATCTGAATATAAAAAGGTAATATGTGCTATATTTTTCTGTAAAAATAAGTGTTTTCAAATCAGTTTGCCCATAAATTAGCTAGAGGCGGGAAACTTCCGTTAGAGGGCTTGCTGGGTAATGTAGTTTTATGTATTTCTTGACTAAACGCACACAGAATATTACTGATATTTAAAATAACACAGACTGATTTATCAGACGCAGTCATTAAAATAGTTGAAGTGCCAATAAAACGTGAATTGAAACATACAAATCACTGTTGACTAACAGCTGACATTTTGGACTACAAAAGCTGACAGGAAGTAGCTAGTGGTAGCGTTTTCTTGTGCAGAACCGTGGAGGTGAGTGATTTTGTCGGCTGCAGACAGTGCAAAGGGCACAATCACTAGTTTGGCAACAGTAGCTATGCTGCAATGGTACATTGCTCCCGAGGAGGCATTTATAGGAAGCTTTCGACCTGCAGGTAGGCAGCTGTGAAGCATCGTGTTTAGGATCCATTTAATCAAATCTAAGGAAGTTTTTTCACATTTTAAATGCTGCGACAGATAAGTGGTTAGAATTCATATTATTTTGGCATCATTTGTAAACGTGTCTACACGGCAGTAACCAAGTTCTCCCTTGTTTTAGCATGTGATTATTGATTCACTAATATCAAACTCCAGTCCTGGAGGGCCACAGCCCTGCAACTTTTAGATGTGCCTCTGCTGCACCACACCTGAATAGAATAATTAGGTCATTAAGGCTCTGGAGAACTGATCTACACAAGAAGGAGGTAATTAAGCCATTTCATTCCAGTGTTTTGTATCTGTGGCACATCTAAAAACTGCAGGACAGCGCCCCTTGAGGACTGGAGTTTGACACCCCTGCATAAAGTTTGATATGTCTAAAAAGTGTGGCGTACATTTCTGTTTGCACCGTCAGACTTGGGTGCAAATACAGCTGCAAGTATTTTTTTTCTCTTTATCTCTATCAAACTTGGATGCATAACAAATTACATTTTTTTCTCTTGGCTCAACAGATAAAGCTCTGAAATTGGACACCATTCAATTTTCAAGCTTTACCTCAAATTCTCTTGGATTTACCTCTGATCTTGGAGTAATAGATAAAAATCTTATGCTTTAAACCATAATGATAACTGGACAAAGTAGTACTCTGCTAAAGCACATTTCTTTCCAGAGAGATTGAAATAAATTCTAAAATATTCTATTTTGCAGATCAAAACCTTCATAAAATGTGTTATATTAGCAAAGAAGCTCATAATAGTCAGTTGCTGTTATGCTTGATCCATTACACTCGTTAGCGGTTTATGTTACATGAAGTTTGTTTCTCTTTTTAATAAATAGATGAGAATTCCCCTTCGCTCCTGTTGCATCTTCAGGAGTTTCATCTCTCAGAAACAAACTTTAGACACACAGAGGCGTGGCTTAAGCGGCGCAGCGATGCGCTTGGTGCAGTTTCGTTGCAGAGGTGACGGAGATGATGTCAGAGTTGGAGTGGAACAAGGCGAGGGGCTAAATGTGGTGGATCTGAAGGCGTTTGACTCCTCTATGCCTTCAACTGTGAGAGAGCTGCTGCAGCTGGGGGACAAAGGGCTGGAGTGTGCACAAAGGTACCCAAACCGGATTTATTCATGCTTTTACCCATTTTTCTTCTTCTCTGATCTCCGTTTTTCTTCTTGTCAGCATCATATTATGAATGAACCCAACAGATGATCACTATGAAAATCCTCCAATAAGTGCTCTTCCTCCTCAGAGCTCTGGCGTCTGGCCAGTTTGTGGTTGAAAGAGCAAACATCCAGCTGCTGTCCCCCATCCTGGCCCCAGAGAAAGTGGTGTGTGTGGGCATGAACTACCGGGACCACTGTCTGGAGCAGAATGCCCCGATCCCAGAAGAACCCATCATCTTCAGCAAGTTCCCCAGTGCCATCACGGGTCCTTATGACCACATTATCCTGCCCACAGAGAGCCAGGTGAGAAAAAGGAAACGCCTCCACTAAATGACTCTTAGAGCTGCTTTGAAACCACTGAATGAGGCTAAAGCAATGAACTGTGGGACCGTCTGAAAAACATTGTTGATTTTAAACAAAATTTTTTTTTGCTAGTTTTTTTTTACCCCAAATAAAAGCACAAAAATAATTTTATTGTCATTTACTTTAATTTAAGCATTAAATTAAATGCAATGTGTTAAGAAACAAAGAAGGAAATAATAAAATATTATATGTCCCATTAAGGGCCTCAGATGTTTGGCTTACAAAAGTAAAGTTGCGTAGTTTCCTAACTTTAATAAAAAAAATACTTTGAGTTGTACCTAACATTTTACATTTAAGATATAGATTAGAAAATCTCATCCTAAAAAAAATAAAATAAAAAATGCCCATTTGCATTTGCTGGATGATCTAATTGGTACCATTTCTGAACTCCAGTCAGGGGCCACAATAAATTAATAGAAGGGCCACATTTAGACACTCTGATCTAAATATACTCATAGCTTGATTACTGTAGAGTATAAACTAATTATCAAGTTAAGGGATTACATAATATTCAGCTCTGAATATTATTGCAAACAACTTGAACAAATTAAAGCATGTTGGGTTAATAGTTATGTATGACCACTAGGTGGCACTGTGGTACAAGTGCAGATCACTGAAAGCTTTAGTCGCTAAAGCAGCATATTTTCAATCAAAATGTAGTAATTGTAGTATTATAAGTCATTAATTTCTATATTAATGTACGGAACATAAAAACTCTTTATAAGGGCTGTAATTCTACTGCTTAGTGATTTTATTCAGAAGAACAGATGAAAGTGGCTGCAGGATTTCTTTGTTTTTCTCCATCTTGATGAATCTGTTCACACAGACGACAAACTCTGCTAATAATTTAAAACTTCAGCCTCTCAGGTGAAACATTTGTTTTATTTTTCACTCTGCGAATCGAAGGTAGTAGGACATCATGGCCTGTAAATCCTTCCCCTCGTTGCAGAGATAAAGTCTGGGAAGGAAAATCTAAAACGACGTGTATAAGATCAGATTGAAGATGTTGTCACCACTCTCCTCATAGCTTTTCTTTTTCCTTTTTTTAGCAGCAACAGAGATCAGTCTTTTAAACTGGTGGATGGATAGCAAGAAGGCGAACCATTTTTCTCTCTGTTGGAGCTGCAGACTGATTTTTTAAGTGGAAGACTTTTCGGTTATAATTTCCTTCCACTATGATGAACTCACTGGCGAGAGCAGCTGGTTTGTTCTTTGCCATGTTCATTTTCCAGACTGTGGGTCATCATTTTTAAGTTTGTACCAAAACAAGTACAAGTTTTAACTGATTGTAGAGTTTCTGTAAACTACAGAGGATCAAAACTAAAAAACAAACATATATATATATATATGTTTGTTTTGTTGACAGCAAAACAAATAAAAGTCACATGGGAAAATACCCGCATATGTGTTCATATAAAAAATCCTACAGTAGTAATAAATCAAGTTAAGCGTAACACTCGAGAATTATTGAGATCAGGAGGAGAGAGAATGTCTAAATTAAATGTAAAATGTAAATCTATATTTGTATAGATCTATATATATGTATATATAGATCTATGCACAGACATTTAAACTAATTTCTGGGTTAAGACCAAGACCGATTGACGTACCTTTGAAACATCAACAGGCTCCCTCTGCTTCAAGCTGGGCTGGTGGCTGATGATGATTCTGCTGCTCATTTCTACATTATTTCCTGCAGTCATAATGTTGAAACCCTGTTGAACAGTCAGCAGGGTTCCTAGGAGAATAAGAGAACAGAGCATGGAAAGAATATTTCCAGTTTTGATACCTTATCCCATTGTTCCATCATCTAGCACTTTGTCTATCGATTCCTCTTACAACAAACGTATTAATGAATAGAATAGGCTATAATAAGGCAAATGAGCGAAATCCTTATGTTACATGTCCATTTTGAACATAAATCAGACCAAATAATCAGATTGATTATTTAAAATATTGCATGCTTAATTCATTGCCCTTGAAATTGAAATGTCACAATAAAACTTCTGCTTTTTTACTAAAAAACTATTAAAATGTTTGTGATCTAAAAGTATTTTCAACTGAAAATGTTTGAACTGGACGAAATGACAGTAATTAATTTATGCTACAGCTGCTGTGCTGCATTAAATGTTTCTGTATTGTTGGAGTCGGTAGCAGCAGGATGAGCAGGCGGTGTGTGGGCTCAGCTTCGTCCTTTAATTCGGTTAGATCTCTGCAGATGTCTGATGCTGTTGATGGGGATTAAATATTACCTGAACAGTTTTATCCACCGATTTCTCCTGACTTAGAGACAACCTGACACCAGTTTGTCATGTTTCCAGTGAAGATGAATTATCACTCTCAGGGGTGAGGAGATTCTTTTGTTTCTTTTTTTTTTAAAATGAAGTCCTATCTGAGCTTTTTAATCCATGTCAGATGTGTGACTTTGCCCATTTTTGCTTCCATTTGGGTCTCTGCTGCACGAAGCCCCACTAGGGGACATGGAGGGTATTTTTTCTTTTGCGTTCTCTCGCAATAACGTACTGATCAGTTCAGTACGTTATTGTATGAATACTGAAAGCCTTTCTTACGGTGGCCATCCATCGTACTCTCTGCTATTATATGAGGTTAAAATCTCGTTTGTTAGTTTTATATCTTTTTCTTTAAGGTAGAAATGCACCACAAAACAATGTGCAAAAGCAAAACAGGCCAAAAATGGACTTTCCCTCTCTTTCCATCCCTTCTAAGGTATAACCAGAAACTTTCTGTAAGAAGGAAAGAATGAAATAATACATCCAGACTATTTCTGAGTTAGTCATTTGATTGTGTCCAGCTTGTTTGGCCAGCTGGTTTACCTCTTTATGTTGATTTACCGTCCAGAAACCACTTGCTGTATTCTTGTTGGTTGTGCTGGAGGCTCCACTTCTGTGCCATTTCCACATGGTTAGTGGGCACAGCCAGCAGCAGTTTATTTGGATTTAAAGTGACAAGAACGCTTAAAAAGAAGAAGAAAAAACCCAGCTCAAATTAGGCAGAACTGACCGGAAAATCTCATTATCTATATATGGACATGTTTTGAATAGACCATAGACCTACCCTAACCTGTTCAAGGAACAGGTCACCTTTAACACTTCATCCTCGTCTTTTCTGTTACTGAAGGAGGTGGACTGGGAGGTGGAGTTGGCCTTTGTGATTGGACGAAGAGGAAAACACATCAAGGTGAGCCTCTCATCCCCGCTGACACACTTTAGTGAAGCATTTCTGGTGAAACCATTGTCATTCCTGCTGTTTTTCAGGAGTCGGACGCTCTCTCCCATGTGGCCGGGTTCGCCGTGGCGAATGACGTGAGCGCTCGCGACTGGCAGTTTAAGCGCAACGGGAAGCAGTGGCTGCTGTCGAAAACGTTTGACAGCTTCTGCCCTCTCGGACCCGCCCTAGTAACTATTGATGCTGTGAAAGGTGAAAGAGAACGAGGAGGCGGCAATCTGGTGAATCATGCAATTAACTGTGATTTTGGCTGTTTGCTGCGTCACTGAGTTAACAAGCTAAAATCAGAGGAAAGCATGGCTCCCTGAATGCGTACCGCATCGGTGACAAAAAACAAAGTCATTATAGAGGAAAAAATGGAATAATGTGCATCATTGCTCCATGTTTTTGCAAAAAATCCAACTCAAACAAAATGAGAATACAACTAAATCAGTGATGATATTAACAAGTCTGACTTTACTTCTCATTTCCAGTTAGTTAAACAGATTAAATGTTCAGGAAAAACCCCACATGGGCAAAATCTTAGGATTTGACACTGGTTTGTTTCTTCATGCGTACATTAGTGATTGATAAGTTGACCAGATAAATTATAAAGTGGATTTTGTGAGTTAAAAAGACAAGAATAACATTAAAAAGCAGCAAACGGTGAGTTGTGGTCATCTTAAATATATCAAAGGAGAAAACATCTGCATTAGTTCAGCCTCTGTGAGCAACGTTGCCTTTTTTGGATGAAAAATACATTTAGTTTGTCAGTGAAACATCAAAGTTCCCCTAATGCTTTTCAAAGAAACGGTTGTGTAATTGTGCTTTTGTTTGCAGCCATTTTCACGTGAGTGTAAACGTTGAGTGGGGGGAGCACAGACAGCAGCAGCAAACAGCTCATACAAATACACAAACATTTGTTTGTAAAAGAAAAAAAAATGTTTCATTGCGTTAAGCGTTTTAAAATCTTTGTAATTAATCAAAATTAACAGGTTAAAGTCCCGTCCTTTTATGAATGTGTGTCTTTTTCAAATGTTTTAATTAGGATATTTGCTTTGTTCATCCTTTTCTCCTCCAGATCCTCATAACTTGGGGATCCGCTGCCTGGTTAATGGGGACACTGTGCAGAGCAGCAACACCAGCCAGATGATCTTTAAGACTGCAGAACTGATTGCTTGGGTCTCAAAGTAAGTCACAGATGCAATCTGCTGTTTTTGATCCCCTAATAGAGCACACAGTTTTGTCTTCACGTCTCTGAACTGAAACCAAACGCTACAGCAGAGAATTATCCAACATCGACTGGAACATTTCACTCAAAACCAGCCAACCAACTGGAGCGTTGCTAATCTGATTTCTACATTTTTGGACGGTAAAGCCTCTCCCTCCCTTGCTAGAGGGACAACGAACGCCCTGCTGGCAACTCACAACACATTTCTGGCTCCTTTCAAAAATACAACTGGCACCACTTATTTTAAATGTTTTTATTGCCCAGAATTTAAAGTAAATCACTATTATCTGTTTGTTTTGCAACAGCGTGATCTTCTTTATAAAAATGAAATGTTGTATCTTTCAGGTTTGTGACGTTAACTCCAGGAGACGTGTTCCTGACGGGAACTCCTCCCGGTGTGGGCGTTTTCAGGAACCCACCCGTCTTTCTTAAGGTGATTCATGCATGACGCAAATAACAGTAGGAGCTTTTCCTCCTGCAACTTCCCAGATCCACCCAATAAATTAATATATTCAATAGTTTTTTTATCACTAAAACACATTTGTATAGATTATTTTCACACAGATGGACATTTGAAAGCTTTTATTTCTGTTTTTAGTTTACAAAAAAGACATTTAAAATTAGAATATTACATCAGACCAATAAAGAAACAGAAATGTTACCTGGGTTTAACTAAAAATATATTAACTTTTTACTCTGATGAATGAGACTCAATGGGAGATTTATTCTAATTTTCTGAATATGACTGCCTCTAATTCCCTTCAACACACCTGATCAACTCTGTTAACGAGCCGTTCGTTTAATTCAGGTGTAAAAAGTCACAGGAGGTTAACGCCCAACCTGAGTGAAATTGCGTCAAAGGTTTTAAAGATATTAATGAATGTTTCCAGAGGTCATCAAAGGTCAGCCAGTCCACATTTACAAAATCAAAGAAAATATGGTGTCAATCTACTAGGCTGCCTTTTGTACAGTAATAATTTCGGTTTGTGCCGTTATAATTTTTTAGATAAAATAAAAAAAGTCAAAGATCAACATTAAATGGAAATTAATTGCATTTTTTTCCAACAAAATGTTTGTAGCACAGTTGATTGTCACCAAATTAGTTTGATTTTGTAAATGTGGACCGGCTGGTTGACCTTTGATGACCTCTGGAAACATTTATTGATATATTTGAAGTGTTAGCGGCACAAACAAGGTTTGCTGCACAACTATTTGACATAGATTTTGTTTGATTTGCAGAACTTCACTCAGGTTAGCCCTGGAGGACTGGAGTTGTGTGTTTTCACTCTTCATTTTTATCCAGACATGGAAAATATCTAAATTCCTAACTTTTTCCAGACTGAATAAGAACGCAGAAATATGAACTATGTGTATGAAAGTAACTTTGAATGCAGCTGCATAGCAAAATGCGTCACATGTTCTGCTGAAATGGAAAAATACAGTAAAAATAGCATGTAGGTATGCTTGGAGGCCCAAAAAAGCAGAGCTTTGTGAAAGGAACATCTTCCCACTTGGTGATTATGGGGGTGGACTCATCATGCTTTGGCTTGTTTTATAACCGTTGCCAAAGGGAAAGTTGTTACCGGAAGGCCAAAAAAGAAGAAGAAAAATCCTGGCGAGTTATGAAAGCCCAAAGTGAAAATGTCAAAGTGCAGCTGACGTCAGGCTTTTTTAATGCAACTTTTCTGCACAACCTCAGTGTAAAAATAGAAAGCTGTTTCACTTCAGCTCTACTGTTCACAACAAAACATGTTTTTAATGAGTTCCTAAATCACAGAAAAGTGGATTTTAGCATAGTGACTCATACCAGCCGCTGCATGAGACATACAATTAGTGCAGAGCTTAGTTTATCTGCAAGTATCAAGCTTCATTCCTGTTAATAAATGGGCCAAAAAAATAAAGAAGGGGGATCAGATTCTGGCACAGTACCGCTTTGTTAATTAGCAGATCTTACACTCGGCAGCATGATTCAATTTCTTTTGGAGCAGTTTGTGTTTTTCCTGGTTTCCCTTTCTCCATTCCCCTGGGGTTTGACCATTCTTGACCAAATGTTTAGGCAGACAAAAAGCTAATTAAGTAATAATGGTAACAGGAGAGCGTTCCTTGAAATAGATGTACTGTCTTCCATGTGACTCACAGAGCCTTGTAAAAGCATTCAGACAGTCCTGAACTTTTCCACAGTTTGTCAAGTTACAACCACAAAAATGGTTATTTTATGTGACCAAGAAACAGAAAGTAGTGAATCATTTTAAAATGAAAAGATAAAATTGTACAGGTGACATGTTATACTTCCTTGAACAGGTTTGGATAGCTCTATGGGAAATACAAAACATGTTCATTATATTTTTTGCACAAAATCATTCCCGGATAAAGACATTTCAGTCTGCTCTATTCTGTTATTTTAAATTCAAATAAGTTGCTGCTGGCCACGTTTACACTTACATGTGCAAATGGCTGCAAACAGATACACAGTAACACAACCGTCCATCTTTGAAAAGCAGAAATGGAGCCTTCTGCACAACCAACAAGAATGCAGCAAGTGGTTTCTGGATGGTAAGTCAACAACAAAACAGTTGTCTTTTCCAGCAGCCATTATACAGCACGTACAGCGGTAAAAGCAGCTGACCAAACATGCTGGAGCTTGGCTTTGGTTGACAGCTAATGGCACTGTGAATGTCTATTGTTACTAATTGGGAGTTTTTGGAAACCACTCATTTTCCACACCAAAAAACAACTTATTGTCAAAAAAAGCCCTTTTTAAAAAAAAAAAAAAAAAATTTTTATAGCATTTTGTCTCTTTAGAGGGAGTTGAGACCCAAATTGAAGTTTAAAAATGATGCAAAAACTTTATTTAGCAAAATTAATCCACTTTCTTTAAGTTACTTTTGAAGGCAGTTTGTGGCACTAGATTTTATTTAAGGGTATCAAAGTGAAATGAGCTTCATGCAAAAGCCCCACATACTTTAAAAGTTAGATAAAAAAATCTATTATTTCTTCTACTTTAGTATTATGTGCTACTTTTATGGTCTTTTGAATAAAATCACAATAAAAACAGGTTTGTGGTGGTAACATGACAAGTTGTGAATCTAGAGCTCAGGTGGTGTAAATATTTTTTACAAAGCATCTTTACTTTTCTAAAAAAAAAAGAATACAACAGAAATAACCTTTATTATCCCTCAATAAAGTGGGAAAATCAGCAAAGTGGTTCTAAAACTGTTTATTTTTACCAGATGAAGGATCTGTTGTCTTTTGGTTGCTGTGATGCTTGTTTAGGAAAAAGAAAGAAATAATCTAAGTTGAACTAATGTTTTATTGTTTCCTTTCAGAGAGGAGATACAGTGGAGTGCCAGATTGACCAGATCGGCTCCATCATCAACAAGGTGGTTTAAACTCTTCAGCAGGAAACTGCAAAATAATAAAAAAAAATACAACGTTTAGTTAGTTGTTTGTTTGTTTTATTTGCAAGTGTTTAATAGTAACAAAGAGGAAAAATGTGGTATTTTTACTACAACATGAAACAATGTAATTAGTGACTCAACCTACTGACTCACCAGCTGGTAAAGAGACCATCAGCAGCCGCCCACTCATGATGTACAGCACAAACCGTGAACCTCTTGACTGACTAACACACCGGGGGAAAAAAAAAAAACCAGGACAATAAACGCTTCGTTTTTTATTTTCAAATTTAGAGGATTTGATTGGCAGCGGTTTCATGAAAAGGAAGATTGTACAAACTATAATGGAATAAAAATATTCATATTATCTGAAGGAAAATTTATTATCGGTATTAAGAACTTTGTGTTTAATCTCCCTGCAGCTCAAAGCACAGAAGCCCTCTTTAATTACCACCCACAGACAGCTGCAGGGGAACTAATAAATGTGTTTATCTGGTTCCAATAAACGCAGTTTGACATTTTTTGAAGAGAAACATCTGACTGAAGACATTTTGTATAATAATTAGATTTTTCTGTGGAAAATTAAACAAGAATTAAGACGTATATATCAAAGAAAGCAAGATTAGTCAAAATTGTGCAACAAAAATATTAAACATTAATATCAAACTGCTTAAGAGAATATTTATGAATGGTTTAATTGTTGCTCAGTGTCCCAGTTTAATTTTTTTTTTTACAGCTAGTGAAACATTACAGATGGTTTAATATGAGCTTCTTATGAGTGTTTGCAGCTGTCAGACAATCATTAATAATTGGGTTTTATTACTTCCAGCTGCTCTTCAGTTTGATTTGTAATATTTTAACTTTATTTCTATTGAGCATTTGCATTTCAAACTACAATAAATGAAACACAAGCAGAGGACACAGAAAAAATCTATAATGTTTTGGGTCGAGATTAAAAATATACAGTGTATATAATACAACAATTATATAATGTGGTGAATTACTAAGAAAATGTTTAATTTTTTTCCAGTTCACATTTTTCTTTATTACATAAAGTTTGTGTTTTACGTCCAGCCATTTTGAAGAAGTAGTTCCTCCTTTCACCAATTGTTTCTCATGGCACTTTTGTTGGCTGTAGTATTAGTAACGTGTATTTGTTCTGTTTTTTCAGTCCAGCTGGATAATTGACCAGATATAACACAATTGATCAGTTTACTGTCTAGTAAAGGGAAATCTGAGGGCATTTCCAAAAATATTCTATGTTTTTACTTTGAAGCTCCTTAACTCTGAGTGATTTAATAAATCACAGCTTTACCACAGCCTATTAGGGCCTTTCTAGATAGAAAAAAGGAATAGTACATTTCCACCAAAAAAAAATTATACATTTCTGAGTTTCAGAAGTCAGAAATTTTGAGATTAATCTCACATTTTCTGGATTTTTTTTTTGACATTTCTGAGTTTTATTATTCAATTAAATATTAGATATAAGTCCTACAACCATCCTGACTATTGTGACAGAAATACATTTTCAGTGAAGAAATATCAGCCAAAAATCTTAAATTTAATTTCTGTACAGTTGTCTTAAACAGAAACTTTCTCTGAACGCTTAATTAATTTTGCTTTGGTTCTGTCTGAAATTTATGCACCTTTTTCTACCACAATTTTTCCTTCCACTGAACTTTCTATTCAGATAGCATTTTCTGAACAGCCAGCAGATATTTTGTTGCCTGATTTAAATGTGGGGGTGCTTATGTAATTTTTAAAAAGTGGATCTGAACCAATATTTCCTAGCTATAAAAGAACAAAGTGTTGAAAATATATCACCAATAAATGTAAAAGATTCTTCATATTGTGAACTGAATTAACTTCAAATGTCAAACATAAATCAAGTCTCTTCTTGATCATTTGTAAAAACTGCAAAAAGGTTTAAACATTAAAGAAGAAATTTACTACATTTAAAGCTTAATTTGTCAGGTTGTAGATCCTCAGAAGTGCCACCGGGTGGCGGTAAAGTTGCACCGTCACTCGGAGCTGCGGTTTGTTCCTGATTTGAGGGTGAAAAGCAGCTGCACTCACTCTGGACTGTAAAAACAGTCAGCTGTACACAGCAAACATTAACGGCTGCCAGAAAAAACTCCCATCAAAGCGAGGAATCGATTGTTCTCCCCGTCTTGATGTCCAGAGGTCTGCGTCAAAGAGTCTCCCCAGAGGCCTGACTCAGCGTGGATGATCTACATTCAGGGGCGAGAGATCCTGAGAAAAAAAATGACTTGTCGAGAAATATCTTATATTCATCCTTAAAGAGCTCAGGCTGCTTGAACGCGACGTGAATCTAAGATGAACCAAGAACTTCTTTATTTAAAACATTTTACATATAAGGAGCAGCTGATGACAGGTTCTTCGTAATGCTCTCCTGCAGCTAAGAAATGTAAAATTATAAAATGCAATTAAAACAAAGAAAGCTGCTTCTAACTCAGAGTGACTATTTTAGTTAACAGAACAAAGGCTTTTTCTGACAACTATACAGAACGAGGTCAGATTTTTTTCAACAGAACAAAGCGGAGACGAGGCCTTGAGTCATTCTGCGCACTTAACATTAATTGTAGAGGTACTGCGAGATGAAGCGCTGCAGCTTCTCCCGGTTCTCTGACAACTGGAACAAAGGACTAACACCGAGGAAGATGGCTCCCGTCTGACGCGTCTGCAGAAGGACCTGAATTAAAAAAACAATGAAGGTAAAAATAAAAACGTTAGAGGAAACTCCAGCTGCAGCCTCTGATTCATCACTGCTTTTAATCCTGGACAGGGTTAAAATACAATCTTTACCTAAAAAACATAGAAAAACTGTTAGGGCCATACTAATGGAAAAAAAGAACATTATGTGAATAACCTTATTCTCATATTTTTATTTGTAATAAAAATATGAGAAATTTATAAGAAAGTTGCAACACTATGAGAATAAATACGACTTTTAGTATGATCAGAATATTACAAGAATAAAGTCATAGTATTAAAAGAATAAAGTTGAAATAATATGATAATATAGTCATGTTTTGAAAACAGTCATTGTATTACGAGAATAAGGTTGAGATAAGAAGATTGCATTACGACAAACTTAGACTTAGACTTAGACTGACTTTATTGTCATTTTGCATGCACAGGGTGAATACAGAACGAAATTTCGTTGCATATGGCTCAGGACAATGTTTTTGAGCTTTCAATGTTGTGAGGTTACTCCAGAATAAAATAAAATACAGTATAAAATATGGATATAAATATAAATATAGAATATAAAGTGCAGTAATGACAGTAAAATAGAAGTTATTTAGCTCTGTACATGTGCAAGGTATAAAGTGGAGACCAGATTTTAAGTGCAGTCCAGTTAAGAGTTCAGCAGTCTGATGGCAAGTGGGAAAAAACTGTTTCGGAACCTGGTGGTCCTGCACCGGATGCTGCGGAACCTCTTTCCAGAGGGCAGCAGGGAGAACAGTCCATGGCGGGGGTGTGAGGGGTCACTGATGATGTTTCGGCCTCGGGACACGCAGCGCTGGGATGAAATGTCCTGAATGGAGGGAAGGGGGGCCCCGATGATCCTCTCTGCTGTCCGCACCACTCTCCTCACGTTCTTCCAGTCGGAGGCGCTGCAGCTTCCACACCACACAGAGAGGCAGCTGGTCAGAATGCTCTCTATGGTGCTTCTGTAGAACGTCTTGAGGATGGGCGGGGGCAGGTGTGCTCTTCTCATCCTCCGCAGGAAATACAAACGTTTCTGTGCCCTCTTGGCCAGAGACGGACAAAATTGAAATAAAGAGAATAAGGCACACTTAAAAGAATAAACTCAATATAATGATGAATAAAGTGTAAATAAAATATAGTCACCCTTCAAGAATAAAGTCAATAGCAGAAATAAAGTGTAAAAAATACGAGAATAAAGTTGTAATATGAGAATAAAGTTATACTACTACAATAATAAAGTCAATATTACAAGAATAAAGTCATATTTTGAAAATAACATTTTTATATTACAAGAATAAAGTCTAAATAAAAGAATAAAGTCATATTTCACAAATAAAATTATTATGAGAATAAAGTTGAAATAATGAGAATAAGGTCATATAACCAATGAAGCTGTAATTTACGACTTTATTCTCATATTATTTCAACTTCATTCTGGTATGTATGACTTTATTCTCCCATTTTTATTTTATTTTCTTAGATTGGCCTTAATCCTCATAAAAAGCCAAGGAGAGATGGTGGATAAAAACACAACAATAACTGAGCAAACTCTGAAATCATGAGGCCAAAGAAGAGACAAAAGTCAGGCCGTCCTTTTTGTTCTTTAAGCACCAGAAGCGTTTCTTCTTCTATGGTTTGACTCGCAGTTCTTCAATGCACCATCTGTCTGACTTCAGGGACGAGTCGAGACAAGGCTGACTGATAACCTCAATAATAAACTGAATAATTGCCTCCAGGGATCTTTGCAGATATATGGGTCAATGATGCTCTATTTTTAAAGAAGGAGCTTCCGAAGTTACAGTCGAGACACCGATTCAGAGAATAATAAAGATTTATAACTCCACACTTTCTTCTAAAACCGATTAGCGTTTTCCTCATGTAGGTTTAGTGTCGAATTTGATGCACTTTAGCCAGTCTGCCCCTCTGATTCCTCATCATTTGGAGCCGTTTTCAAAATATCAGCAGACGGAGACGCCAGATGCTCGTATTCTCATCAGCTAAAGAAAAAACAAATTAAAAAAACATTCTCTACCCTCCATCTTGGACTGGATGGAAAACAACTTTTATTGCCTTTGAAAGCTGCAGAGTGATAATCCCTCACAACAAACATGCAGAGTTTATCTGTTCTGATCAAAGTTTGAGTTTAATCCTCGCTCCGCCGCCTGTGTGAGTTTTTCACATCAACACAACCCACAGGAAAAATGTCGCCAGAGGAGTACCTTAAAAATAACTCTTTACTTGTTTAACCTCAGTCAAGTACGCAGACTGTTTCCCTCGGTAAAATCAACAACGATTCTTAGCAAAATAAACACCTTCATAGCTGCAGCACCAGACTCAGATGTCTTTATTTAGAGAAGATATTTTTAAATTATATCGCAAAAACCAAAACTGCCATGTAGAGTGAGGTGAAAAAGCATTATAGACTTCTTTCTGTTTTTGCCAAACTTAAATGTTTTAGATAATCAAATACAATTTAAAGGTAATCTGAGTAAATACAAAATGTACGTTTTTTAATTATGACAATATTGACAATTTTAATGGACTTTTAATACAAGTTTTAATGCAAGTTTGCATTAAAAGTGTCATTATTTACAGTCGAAAACATTCATAACAGGTATTTTGTCACGTTCGTGACAGTGTCATGTCAGTCTTTTGCACACCCGTCAAATAAAGTGTTACCAAACCGATAGAACACAGCGAGTTTTATCAGATATTTTACAATTTAAACAAAAAACATGACCCTCACTCTTCATGTTTTATATTTAAGTAATTTGCAAAGCACTAATTTTGATTTTCTTCTTAAAATTAGACACTAATATCACTAATATTTAGGTTTCCTAAGGACTATCACATTCAAAACTGATGACTAAAGGTGAGCTAGTTCATGTTTGATCTCAGAGTATCCAAGTGGTGAATTAACGGATATTCCTATTATGTAAAATTCACTTTTTGCACATTTTTATCCTTCCATCTGTATCTCAACTGCTTCTTAAAGCAGCACAATTGCTAAAAACAAAAAACAAAACACCCAGCAGTTTTTTGGCAATAAATTAATGTTTTTGGTGTCTGTAATATGAGCAACCCAAGCTAAGCTCCAGAACATTTGGTCAGCTGGTTTTGCCGCTGTTTGTACTGTATATGGCTGCTTAAAAAGAAAAGTGTTTTGTTTTTGACTTACCGTCCAGAAACCACTTCTTATTGGTTGTACAGGAGGCTCTGTTTTTGCTTTTCCAAGATGTATGATTGTATAATTGTGCATCTGTTTGGAACTATTTTCATGTGTGAGTGTAAATGTTGAGTTGGGGGGTCGTGGCCAGAAGCAGGTTATTTGGATTTAAAGTGACAAGAGGCCCTAGAACAGCTCATTCTGGAAGGAAATCTCATTATCTAAAACTGTTCATTACATTTTTTGTGCTAAAAATGTAATGAACATATTTTGTATTAACTGTAGACTCATTCTAACCTGTTCAAGGAAGCATAATGTCTCACCTTTAGTATGTAAATAAACATGGTGTAGTTGTGTCTTTCAATAGGAGTGATGATTTTATTGTGGAGAAAAAAAAATCTGATGTTGTATAATATTTGTGTCATGTCACTCATCCCGTTACGTACTTTCCTCAAACTTTTAAAAACCGTACAAACCCAGAACACAGAAACTCAACAAGAAAGTGACAAAATTAGATTCCCTACATTTCTCCAAACCTTGAAAGCACCACAACAAAATTTAAGCATTTCAAGGATTTCTGCACCGATATATGAACCCAGTCTGAACCAATGGACGGTTGAATTGCACCTGAAGCCTCAGCGCTGAGCGGAGCTGTAATTCTCAGCCGACAGATTTACACACACACACAGAGAGAGAGAGAGATGGAGGCTGTCACTCACCCCGAGGTCTATTAGTGTTCTAACTGCAGTGTGTGCCGCCTCCTCTGAGCAGCTTTCTGTGAGATACAGCACAAAGGCACACATGAATCAAAAAAACAGCCACATATCCAATATAGAGAATGAGGTCGGGATAACAGAACAAAGCCTCTACCAGTGGGACTGTAATTTTTATACTACGTATTATTGAGGGCTGCCATTTGGGTAGATTCTCGCTGCCTTGTGTGTTATTTCTGAAATGCGAGAGTGTGGAGAGTGAGTGGGGGGGCTGCGGTGGCTTTCCTCTTTGGCCTCTGCAGATTTGTTAGGACTCAGTGAATCAGTGGGAAAAACGAGGTGACAGGCTTTTAAAGTTATGACACAAAGACACAGAGGATCTCAGTGTGGGTGTGTGTCGGGTCAGGCTCACCATAGTGCTGTTTCTTCTGATTTGCCGTTTCACAGAGATGGGAGTGTATCTGAGATAGAAATTCGGCTTCTGCAGCAGGAAAGACGAGAAAATAGAGGTATTACTCTGCCAAAGTGAAGGCCTGACACTTCCTACAGATGGTGGATGTTCTCTTTATGCTTCAGCAACGTGCTACCGTATAGTAAATTTGTAGCTGGTCACTGCAGAAAAAAACATTTGAAAGATGAGCATCAATATTAATTTCATTCCTGCAGCAACTCCGATACTTTGATTAAAAATTTAACCTCAAGTCCAACATGTTTCCTTTTTATCCAAGTCATTTAAAGCTGTGATAACTCATGGAACCTGCCACAGGGAACTTGAGTAAATCCAGAGTTTTGTACCAAGCAGAGGCAAGTCCATCACGTCCAGAGCGTTGGTGGTCCAGCACAGCGCCCTCAAATGTCCAGCTAGCATTCTGCAGAGGAAGAAGAGCATTTCTGGGAACTGCTTCGGCTGACTTATCTAGGAAAGTAAGGACAAAGAAAATTAATTAGTTTTTATTCAACAAGGAAGTCCAAGACTACTGTCCAGACTTATTTTACCATTTAATTAGGGCAGTACTGTGTATTTTCTGGGCACAAAGTACCATTTTAAAGCACAATTAGTAACAATGCTGCCTTCAGTTGTAAAAATGCTACATCATATCAAATATGGCTGAAAAGAAATATGACTTAGTAATTTAATGCCTTGAAACTGAGCCTCTGTCTCTTTAAAAACTCACACTCCTTGTGAAATTTTGCATTCAGGAAATAGATCTCTGCATCTATATCTATAGACAGATGTAGATATAGATAGAGCTATCAATATCTATATGAATCTATAGAGAAAGAAACTGAGATAGATCTCTATCTCCACCTCTGTAGAGACCGGTAGAAATAGATAAATATACATAGAGAGAGATAGATATAGACAGATATAGAGATAGATATAGAGCTATACAGATCTAAACAGAGAGCTAGAGCGCAATAGATGGACAAAGATATAATATCTTAAAAACTGAAAACTGGCTAAATTTGCATTTACCAAACATTAATACACAACAATGCCTCTTAACACACAAATAACTAAACAATATGACGGTCCAATACAACTGGGACATCTGACGTGCTTTAGGTTGTTGGCGGGAGACATTGGGATAAAATGGACGCCTCCCTGGTCTGGTTTTCCAGGCCCGTCCCACTGGGAGAAGACCCAGAGGAAGACCCAGGACGCGCTGGCCTGGGAACGGCCTGGGATTCCCCTGGAGGAGCCGGACCAACCGGCCGGGACAAGGACGCCTGGGTCAGTTAGGCTGCTGACCCCGCGACCCGACTCTGGATTAAGTGAAAGATAATGGATGGATATTTTTGAATACCTTAAGATTACATAAATTACGATTCATCTGCATTTTTCTCACTTCTCCAACTTTTTTAATTGTGAAAATTCTCCATTAGCTTCTTGATATCAGAAACTTAGGATTTATATCCGTTTTGGGCAAAAAGGACAATGAAAATCAATCAAACCAAATCAATAAGTCAGAGTTCTTGGTCAACATTATAGTTGTTTAATTTAGTTTCCCACCAAAATTTGAAATGCTCCAACCAAAACTCAAATTTCTCCAGGTTAAATGTTACTTCCTTGTGTTTTTTGGCCCCAGTAACTTGTTTCTCCTTTGTGTTGCAGCGGTTTGAACATGCAGGGCTGGTTCACAGGGTTTCTCTGAACACTTGACGTTAAGATGCGTCTGCTATTTGAACTCAGGGAAGCATTGATGTGGGCTAATCTGCAGCAGAGGGAACACTTGGTCTGCCTCTCCTGGGGCAGCTTGAGAGGCAGTTTCATCATCATGTTTGATGGTTTGTGTGACTCCAGTTGAAAAAAAAAAGAAAAACTTTCCTGAAATTTACCAGACTCACTGACTTTCATGTTGTGAAATGACAAAGACCTGTCATTTATGTGAAAGAAAACTATTGCTGATGGACTTGTTGAACGTTAAATCTCAGAGAAGACCCCCTGAAGGTTATTAAGAGATTCACAATAAAGTCTGCAACTACTGCACTGCAAAAACACAAAATATCACCAAGTATTTTTGTCTAGTGTAGTGTTTGTTTTTAGTGTAAATATCTTAGTACACTTAAAGTAAGACAAAACTAACAAGTCACTCTTTAGCAAGACATTGCAGTTTGTTTAAAGTAAATATTTCCTTAATATTGATAAAAATGTATTAGTTCCAACAAGACATTTTTCTATATTATTCATCAATGAGAGTTGAGGAAGGAAGTTGATAAAAAGAAAGAACTAATAGAAATGTCTTTTTGTCGGGTACTGACTTCAACTTCTGTAGTGAAGTCTGGATGTTTAGTCAGAACCAGGAGTGGTTGGATTCTGCAGTGGTGCGTTCAGATTTTTCATAGTTATAAAGTTCAGCCATTTTTTACATCCAGATTTACAGCATTTGGCTTTTATTATGACACATGACTCACATCAATGTCATAAAAGTTGGTTAAAATGCAAGATGAGGCTGCAGATGTTTTGAAAATAATTGGATATGTATCCAAATTAGAACCACAGATGGTTCCTGACCCAAATCACCCTCTTTATCGCCACTACGGGTTGTCGCCTTCTGCTTGTAGATACAAAAAGATATAAACGTTCATTTATCCTCATTGATAATTTCAGATAAGCCCAAACAAACTGTGGTGGTACATTATTGTACTGTATACTATTTTGTATCAGTGACGTCAAGGGAGGCAGACACCTGTAGTCCTGATAAGTAGAAATTAAGGCCATGAGAAGTAAAATACAAAGATCATCAATCTGAACACGCAACTTTTCCGTACATATTTATTCTTATTGGTAATTTCAAGATTTTTATGGTCAAGGTTGCCTTTTGAAATACATGAAAGGAAATCGGGGCGAGGCAGTGCTGCGTCTCACCTCTGGGGGCGCTGCGTCTCACAAGTAAATGAAGCAGGCATTTGGCGCATGTCCATTGCTGTCTGTCTTTATATTGCCAATGTACTTGTTTAATTACATATTTTCTATACGTTAATGAATGTGTGTGACACATTTAGTGTTTCTGATTGGCCATAAATGTGCAGCAAAAATGCGTCAGGTGAGGCGGAAAGTACCATGCCTCACTGATAGAGGGCAGCGCTGAGCCCCAGAGACACGACGAGCAACAAATTCTCTTCTTCTACGAATTGAAAAAACTGAAAACAGTCAGGGGAAAAAATACAGACGAAACCGAACCGCTCAAGGCCAATCTCTCTTTAATTTAACTTTTTCACATTTTTTCATATGATTTCTTTCAGTCATTTCCCTGTATTAAATGTAATTTCACTGATTATATTATTTTAATATCTTTGTATGCATAGATGAAAGGGGTTGTTACAAATTTCAGGTGTAAATGTCGTGTCAATAACCCTATTAGAGCTGTGTTAATGAGGAAGAAAGCTAATGTCTCCAATACTTAATAGATTAGTAGATTAAAGTGACAGTAATTCTGAGGCAAAACAGCTCTTAAAGAATCTAAACAAACTAGACGTTGCAATAAAAAATATCAGATTGGTTCAGCTGAAAAAGGAGTGAGAATGTATTTAATAAACTGGGAATGTTGCCTTCAGCCGTGCAAACAAGGGCAGACAGGCAGCGATAATGTTTAAAACAGCTGAATACTTAGTCCAAATAAAAGCAACATACAAAACCGAAAAACAGCAACAACTACAACAACCATCGGTCAATTACAGGTAATTACGAGGATGAATCAGTTTAACGGTTGAAAATTAGCATAAAACAGCAGCACAGAAATGCATAATGAATAATTTATCCAGCAGTGTGTTATTGCATTATATTTTCTCGCTGCTAAATGCTCAATGCTGATCAATATATTCTGATCTTGAAAAAATATTTTCTTTTTAACAAAGCCCCTTGGCTTGCAGGACCGAGACACGACATAAATAAATAATCTAAAAAACACAAATAAAACTAGAACTGCAAGCAGTTATAATGGGTTCCACGCCCGACCCTGCAGATCCCCCGTCACCACACGTTTACTGTCGGCCTTGATATAAAAAAAGCTTAAGTGCCTTTGGAAGACAAACATGTTGGCAGAAAAATAAATCTTTTAGAAATCTGGGAGTAAAACTCTCATAACAGCAGATTTTGTTCAGCAAATCCAGTTGAGTTACTGCCCAGCTGCTGAGAATGACCACCTGAAGTGAATTTATGCAGCCAAATCGAGTCCGGGCTGAGGAGGAGGAACAGGAGGGAATGTTTTCTGTTGCTTGTTAGGGAGGCGTTTTGTTGCAGTCATTCAGGTCTGAGGAGGAGAGAAAACGCTGGATGGACGGAGTTAAAACATGGTGTTTGAAAAGAGAACTGCTGCTTGTTCAGAGGACAAAGATGAAGTCAGTCGTGTAGTGGTGTGGGTGGTTCTGGTTTTACTGAACAACTGCAGTGAACCACTGACTCGCTTGTGGCAGGACAAAACCCAAAGGTTGATTTTTTAATTCTTTTTCAATCGCTGAAAACAATGTTCATCCTACATGCATACTAGGAAGTAATACCTGTTATCGATTGCAGTTTTCTGGCTGATTGTTAATTACCAATATTTAAAAAGCTTCACCTGCCAATTCCAATTTTGGCCAATTTTCTGCCGAGATTGTTATACAACAATGATTGATTTTTAATATTTTTTATGATTAAAGACATATTCTGGATGTCCCATCTGTTGGAAGTCATTTTAATGTTCGACACACAAAGCAGGAGCTTCTTAAAGAGACAGACGCCCAATTTCAAGGTGTCGAATTGCGAAGTCAAATGTTTTTTAAGTCATGTTTGATATACAAAGCATTTTTATAACTGAAGGTAATATAGTTACTTCATTATGCTATAAAATGGAACTAATCAGAGTCTTCAGTTTGCTGGTAAATGTGTTGAAGACCATAAATCCGACTAAAGGGAAAATTTATTTTAACTGAAGCGGATGAGTTGTGATTGCTCACAGTTATGGGTCGTTCAGCAGGTCAGCTGCTTGTTCTCAGATTCTCTGGTAAAAGTCTACTTAAAGGTGATCTTAATTACCAGCCACTGCCTGGGATGGCACCGAGACTCATGATGGGTCTTGTTTTGTCCGCAGCAGAGACAAAAATTCAACTTCAGAGTAAAAACTTCTGTTTGACTCAAGTTTAGATTTAGACAAACACTGAATGTAGCTACAAAAGGTACAAAATGTTTCTGGATTTTCACTCCATAGAGGGGCGACAGGAACACGGTTGTGTGTGAGAATAGGTGAGTGGGAGGAAAATTGTAAAGCGCTTTGGATAAAAGCCCAATGTAACTGCGGTCCATTTATTGGTCCGTATTCCAGAATGGTCCGATATGAACAAAACAATCCTGGAGCCAACCTGTCCCATCACTGGTTATCTGTTAGAGAAGAGAGGCTGCAGTATGCAGCGAGTCGGTGACCTGCGTTTTTCATTTGTAGGTTAAGTTCATTACTCAACTCACAGTTTTACCCATCTGTTGTAGAAATACAAGCAGCAAGCTGAAAAAAGAAGTATACATCCAGACCCCGACATTTTACTCTTCATATGATGTTTATTACATTTAATGAAGCAATCGGCGTGAATATATATTTCTGTTTTTTAATTGACTAAATGACAGCAATGGAATTCAATACTTCAGTCTATTAAATGCTTGTCTTTAAATGTAAGACTTTATTAAAAAATGCCTCTGCAACTAGGGAAGAAAATCCCAGAGTAAAAGAATATTTATAAGCACATGACACATATAATATCAGAATAATTTTTATATTGCTGCATCTCTAATAGTTTCTCTTCTGTAGCTTAGAAAATTAACCAACAATAATAACAGTTCTGCTTTTTAAGTCAACTTGGACAAAAATGAGACAAAAATATATTAATCTGATACTGATTCATACTAATGAGTACCATGAATATAAGCTGCACTCACTAACTTTAATAAGAAAAACAATGCACATATACAAGCCAAACTTGTCTATAAGCCACAATTGTTCAAGTTGTATCAGAGATATTTACGCCGAAATGTTTATTTTTATAAACTTTGAATAAAATCCATACTGGAAAAATACAAAAACTGCAGGAAGAGGTCACACTAGATTTTTTTTTATTGTCCATCAATTTGACTGAGATGATAAAAAAAAAACATCATAATATATATTTACCTGAAAAAACATAAGACACACAAAGCAGGAGCTTCTTAAAGAGACAGACGCCCAATTTCAAGGTGTCGAATTGCGAAGTCAAATGTTTTTTAAGTCATGTTTGATATACAAAGCATTTTTATAACTGAAGGTAATATAGTTACTTCATTACGCTATAAAATGGAACTAAATGTCTTGATGCCATCTACAAACCTCCTGATTAAACTGGTTTTCAATCAAGTTTTCACATTATAGAGATTCTTTCTAAATAACTTGTATGTTGCAACACAATAATGTAATTCATAATAGATAATTTTTTGTCAAATTAGTTTATTTTAATGGTAATGTTACACAGAAACAACTTATTAAAATGAGAGATTAAATGATAAAAAAAAAAAAACAAAGCTTAGTTGAGTGACGATCCCTAAATGTGTCCATCTTTAAGTTAATCATGTCTTCTTTCATGATTCTTAAACAACCCAAAGTCACTTTGAAATATTTAAACTCCTGCTGTTTGGTCCCTGTGGAAGAACCTCGGCTGATTTAGAGTTGGATTGAAATATCGAATGCAACAGGAAGTACGTCTAAACACCACACTCTGCTAATTCACATTCAAGATATGTGAGATGTGATGTGTAGAAGCTTTTTGTAATGGAGATTTAGATACTTCAAAGTTCTTTTCATGTCACCATTCTGTGTTTCTGCATGCACAAGTTTACTGCGGTCTCCCAGTGAGTGCTCTGGATGAGCAGAAAACCTTTGTCCCATTTTCAAACCTCATGCTACTCTGAATCATATGACAAATCCAAAGGCGACCCATGAAGCTTTTCTTTACCTTGTATGAGCGCAAGTCCTGGTCCTCGCAGTCAGAGTCGCTGTGATATGGGTCATCGGTGGCGGTCCAGTTCAGAGTGCCTTCCCTCTTCCAGAAATCACAGATGTGAACGTCTCGGTGAATCTGCATGAGACAAACCGAAGAGCAAACAGTAACACTTTAGTTGAAGGAGTGTGCATAAGACTGACATGATACTGTCATAAACATGACATGTTTTGACATATTTATGACACTCTTAATGCAAAGTGGACACTTTTAAAGAACTTTCAGTTAAACTTTACATTAAATATTTGGCAATATTTACCAAATGATGCAAATCTGGCACTTTTAATAGACTTTTAATGCAACTTTTAGTGCAACGTTGCATTAAAAGTGTCATTATTTACCAAATGGCACTTTCTGAAAACAGTCGTAAACATTCATAAAGACTCCTTTATGGTCATAACAGGTGTTGTGTCATGTTTATGACATTCTTATGCCCATCCTTTCAAATAAAGTGTCACCAGTGAGGGTATTAACTAGTAGGTAACAAGCCGAGTTCATCACTAGATTGCAGCTTTAATAATAACTTATTTCAAGAAAAGTGTTCTGAGTGCCTTGGACTTCTTATAAATCTTCTAACAAGGGAGTGAAACACAAAAGCCGTGCAGTACATGTATGTGAAAAGAGTTAATTAACACTGTTGGGTGTCCGAATACGTGTGACCTTTAAAAATAAAGATATGCAAAATAAAGAAATTAACAAAAGTCTTTTAATAGACACTGCACTGTCTAAAAGGTTTTGCATTTTTATACTACTTTGGTAGTTTTTGCTTTTAGAGAAACCATCTAGATTTCACAGAGATCATACGCATTCTGAATGTAAAAATTAATCTTCAGATTAAGACATTTCTCACATGACACTGGAGGATCATAAAGCTGCGCTGGTCTGTGTGCAGCTGCAGGCTACGCCGCTGCTGCCTTGTGTCACTATTTCACACTTATTCAACGATCCCATCTTACCCTTCATCACTGCTCTGAGTTCTAACGTCTTCAGGGATGGACAAAGGAATAAAACTTACAAGCAACTCAAAGTCAAGACAAAAAACAGGAAATAAATGGAGAGAATGCTCGAGTAGAATGATGTGGAATATGTTTCATGAGGGGTGAAAACAGAGAGAAATATCCGATAGATGGATGTCTGTACGGAGTAAATGAACTGAACATCTCCTTCCTTTTCCTGTCACACTGTTGCTGTCTCATCTTCCACCTCAGTCATACAATGCAGATAAAAAATATTCATTCCCTGTAGATGCTTTAATCTTTTTGTTAATTTTACAAATCAACCATGATCATAAAAAATTGCTTTCGTCACTTTAGGAGTGCCACAAAAAAAAGCCTTTAAGTGAAAACTAATTTATAACAAATATAAAATATAAAACACACGATTGAAACAAACCCACTGTCATCTGACTGATAAAGCGGGAAGCACTGTGAGAGTCATGTTCTCTGATTTCTCCAATGATTTTAATTATTGCATAAATCACCAAATTCAACTTTGTAAGCTTGAAATGTAAAAGTTCATGATTTTGAAAAATATTTAACTTTTGCAGGTTTGATTCAAACGTTAACCGTAGCTGGTTGGTAAAATGATAATTCTTCATTGCAGTAACTAAGCTACATACTACCTTGGTTTTAACTAAACATCCATTACAGTTTTTTTAAAGTGAAATTTGCTTTAAACTCTCCTCACCAGTTAAACTCTCCTCATTCGTCTTTTTACTCACATTTGCGACTCTGCGTTGCTGAACGCAGTATAAGGCTGTGAAATGCACTGCTGTGAACCTGGAGGCTTTTAGGTCAAAATACATACAGCAGTTAGCCTGCATTATGCAATGTGTTAAACTTTTTAGATTCACATTAATAACCGTAATGTTGACACAATTCATGTTGATTTAAATTCCAGGAGACGCAGGTGGAGTCCTCAACCATCGTCTGGATCGCTAAGACGCACTTAAAATCTTTTAATTTTATCAAAAAACAACCTTATAATCCGGAGAGCCTTATATGTTGTTCTGGAGTAAAACAGCGCTCTGTGGTTAATTAATCTGGATCAATTGTGGTTGTAGTTGAGCTATTTTGTGTGGTACACGGCTCTCTGTCAAAACGTTCCAGTTACATTACGGCTACCGTAGTCAGAGTAAGACGTACTGTGCTTTAGCTGTTTTGTTTAGCCTCTCTTAAAGCACCTTTAAATATGAAAAAAGATAAAAATAGACCATTCATTAAACAGTGAGGAAATACAGTAACTTCCTGACCAACAGAACACAGTACAAGACACTGAAGGTCTGTTTCTGATCAGGGTGTCTGGAGCTGTAGATCACCACAGGAGGCTTTACAAACCAAAGTCTGTAAAGCCTTTGGTTTTACAGACTGTTTCTGTGACCTGCAGAAACACTCAAATGACCAGATAGATGGACAGGATACTGAGTACTGAGGACGTGTACATTCTGTGTCATCTTCAGTGAAACAGAACAAAAGCAAGTTTCATGGGAAACACGGATAAGTTTGCATAAATGAAGACGTTAAGGAGAACAAATACCCCAGTGTTCAGTGAGACAACAGACCAGGCAGGAGATAAAACAGCAAAGCTGCCAACAAGGAGAGACTGAGCAGATTGTACTGTTTCTGCTGCAAGACGGAGATAATCTTCCGTCGGTTGTTTCAGGAAAAAAAATCTGATCTTTTCTTTGGCAGTAGCAGCATCAAACGCAATGACAACAAAACCAAATGATCTGATAAAGGAGGTTGGATCCGGCCTGGAGTTGATTGTGCAAAGAAAGTTATTTCAGAAAATATAAATTTTCTTTGAAACAGCAACTCTGTAACAGAGTCTTAAGTCAGAGACTTTCTGGTGTGCTGCAGCACAGCCTGCTACAGGAGATCCTTCTACTGACAGTAGTGATGATTTGAAAATGCTTAATGAAAAAGAGCTACTTTCAATGTTCAATCAGATTGAAAGGCGAGAAAGAACCCAACTGTAACCTTTCTAATTTGTTTTCATAAAATAAAATAATTTTGCTAATCCTAACTTAACCTAAAAAATTTTTTATTTAATATTGGACAGAAAACACAAATATTCAAGGAAAATATCAGGTTTCAATTTGATTTACAGAGATATTCTCAATGAAATGACTGTTTTAAATGATTTAGACTTAAAGGAAATAACTTTCAAAACTCTTTAGCGGTTCTTACTTCCTCCATGATCAGGATGCCACAGCGGACCAGACTGTCAACAGCATCCAGAGCAAAACTCTGAGCCGACTGACAAGGCTGCAGAGAGCAAGAGAGAGAAAATGGCTTAGCTTGGTGGTGAAGCAGTCAAAAGTAAAAACAACTTCAGACTATCACCGTTCTAAGAAATACAGCCGGAGACAGCTGACAGAAGGCATAAGGTTTGGAGTAGAGATGTAGCGAAGATCACACAGGGAGAACGAGAGGCAGCTGGAAGGAGGCTGAGAGCTGGGGGAGATATTTCTTGGTGAAAAATGGAGTGAGAAACAAAGCTACAAGCAAAGGAGACAAGAAAGAGCAGCTGCTGAAATGAAAGGTGGGCTCACAGAAAGGAAAAATATTAGTGGCTCAGATTCGGAGCCCTTGAAGTCAGCCTGATGAAGCGTGCGCATTCAGAGAAATACACACACCCACACAATCCAAAACCTCTCTCTGGCTGAGATAGAGGCAGCAGAGCAGGATGAATGGCTGTTCAGCTCCATTAAACATCCATTGAATGAGACACACTGGGTGTGGATTTGTGTGATATGAATACAAACTCACTGGCATGATGCCCGGAGGCAGGAGATGGCAAAGCTGCAAGGCTTTCTCCGTCAGCTCCGACTGACCGAGCACCACATCAAACTCCATGTCACCTTTGACCTCCTCTCCCTCCACGCCGTCGCTCCTCACTCGGCTGCTGACGCCGCTGAAGACCACCTCGCACAGCATGGCCGACACCGCGCACGCTAGGACCGAAAACATCCGAGTGATTGCCGAGACACGTAGAGGAAAACAAGCGTTTGGCAGCAGAACACATGAAGATGTTAGAGTTTGGCTGAAATATTTGGGATGGATGGATTTATATAATCTATTTAAAGGTGACATATTAATGCTCCCTTGGACAGGTTAGGGTAGGTTTATGCTATACAAAATACATTTATTAAACTTTTTTACACAAAATAATTCTCAGTGAGATTTTCTGGTCAGTTCTGTCTATTTTGAGCCGTTTTAAATCCAAATAAGCTTCTGCTGGCCCCCAACTTAACATTTACACTCAACATAATTTTATATGAAATCAAGAATATTATGGGCAACTGTGGTCATCCTCTTATGAGTCATAGTCTTCAGTCAGAAACTTCTTCAAATATGCTGTAATACAGACTGCTACAGGAAATCCTTCCTACATCTACAACTCTTCGAAGAATCTTGAATGAATGCAAGTTACAACATTTAGCTCCTCTTTGGGATCAATAAAGTATTTCTGAATTAAATTTAATTGAAAATGGCTGAAAACAGATTCACAATTAGAAAATAATGCATCTTTGAAAAGCATTAGCAGAGCCTCCTGCACAACCAAGTAGCAAGTTGTTTCTGGAGGGTAAGTAAACAACAAAACACTTGGCTTTTCCAGCAACCATTGTACAATAAATACAGCGGTAAAACCAGCTGACCAAAAATGCTAGAGTGCCGCTTTGGTTGCTAGGTGACACGCAGAGCTTCGCCGAAGTTGCTAGATGAGAGGCAGTGCCTGTTGATTCGTGATGTTGCATTCAGGTTTTTGAAATGTCTAATTTTTCAGACACCAAAAAACAGCTGGGCGTTTGTTTTGTAAGTGCTTAGGCAGTTTTTAAAACCCAAATCAAAGTGCAAAATTGTGCAAAATGTGAATTTTGTATAATATGTCACCTTTAAGCTTCAGTCCTTTATATTATTTTTCCTTTGTGAGTTGCTAGAAGAAACCTCCACACACTGTTTTTGTTCCTGAACAAAAGCAGCCTTCACATTTCACAAAGCAAATTTTAAAAATATTCAATACCATTCCGCTTTTTAGGTTGAAAGACTTTTTGTTATGTCTTGTTTTTTCATTCATGTCTTTTAAAATCCCTGCAATGTCATATCAATAAGTAGTCACTTTATTGTTGTCACTGGAAGTTGCCACCCATCTGTGAATGTTTTACACAAAACCACACTGACCAGCTGCTCCATTTCGCCCCCAGAATCATTTATGCAGGAATAATGAATCATATTATGAAACATTATTCTCCAGCAGTGCCAAACCAGAGCGACAGCAGGTATTTCTTCACCTCAGCATTCCTGTCAGCATGAAAATAAGAAGTAGCCGACAGATAGCTTTGGGGCTAAACGATGACTTTATACTGGCTTGCTGCTGCTCGATGATTATCATGCATTACTGATGCATATTCTGCTGCGCGCCAAACTCTTCAGCCAGAGAGGAGCGCGCAGATTTAATAAAACATTGCCATGCATTATTTAAAAATCAGCAAGTAAACCTTCAGCTCTGGGGAGCTGAACAGCATGGCTTTACATGTCAACACAAGTATGCTCAGCAGTGATGACCATCTGACTTTTTTATGCGGCCCACAGTGATGCCTGTGGTGAGCTGTTAAATATACAGGCGCTGCAGTGAGACTCCAGCTGTGGCTTCAATTATTTCTACAGTTGCTGAAAAGTGAGTTAGAGTCAGAGGGAAAAGTGTAGCAGCCTTCTTTCAGCCAGCTGACCTGCAATAAGCAGCAACCGGT
Organism: Xiphophorus couchianus; assembly: GCF_001444195.1. Lineage (NCBI taxonomy): Eukaryota > Metazoa > Chordata > Actinopteri > Cyprinodontiformes > Poeciliidae > Xiphophorus > Xiphophorus couchianus. The sequence goes on from NC_040239.1 coordinate 10,085,604, forward strand.
GGGGTTATCACTATACAACCAAAGAAAACCTGAAGGAAAAAAAAAGTGCTTTACATAAAATACCTGTAGTTTTAAAAACAGTTTCTAAACCAGTCAAGTATCTTGATATCAGTGGTCCTCCTTTGTTTTGTTTGTTTTACATGTCCATCCACTAGGGGGCACTGTGCTGCCAGAAGCGTCGGTTTTGAGGTTTATACTCTTCTTCATGTTATACGTCTTTGGGTGACGAGCATGGTGGAATAAAGTTTAGCAGATAAAACAAGGAGGAGTTAATTTTACTGATTAACAACTGGCTCATGCCAAACCTGGATGCATTCCAGAATATATTTAGGCAGAACTCAACCTGGATCTGTACAAAAAAACAATATTCAAAATCCCCTGGAACACAAATATGTTGGAAAGTTTTAGATATTCAACTTTCCTGAGGTGTAAAAGTTGTTCCCACGACTTCAGCAACATTTTCTCTGATAAAATCTGTTAGATTATTTGTAAGAATGCTGGTCTGAAAGTTTTAAACTTAAATTCTGCAAAGTATGAAGCACATCAAACTTTTTTTAAGCAGACAGTAACCAGATTCATTCTTAAAACTAAAACAGCAAAGGAGTTTATCTTTTTATCCCCTTTTATACCTTTGTTTTAAAGCATAAAACTGTTGTGGATAAAAAAAACTAAGTATTCAAGTCTTTGCCAACTAGCTGTATTAGATAAATAATTGATAAGTAAATTAACAACAGTATAGTCTATGGATTATATTACATATAAAAGCTAAATAGTCTTGAAAAAAACTAACTATAAAAAGCATTTTGCCTTAGCAACAATGAAACATGAACGAGGCAGTTAGGACTAATCTGAAGTCGTCTCTATAAAAAAATAAATGAGGAAAATGTATTCCAGCGGGACTGCGACCGGAAGAGGCTGTTTGCTTGCTGTAGTTTTGTATAATGGCTGGGTCCTCTGCTGCAGCGTGATGCCTCTTTATGACTCTGCATAATTTTATCTATGAGCTCTGAAGATAATTACACGTCGCGCACTTCCTGAGCTCCACACAAAGCAGTCAGAAAAACGGCAACTCGGAGAACCAAATTAAGAAAGACTATCGAGTAAAATGGCGAGTGGAAAAAATTTAAACGGCACAAATCAGGTGCCTGGACGTAAACGACTGAATGTGTTTTATTTATTGAAATTATTTTTTGGAAAATATATTTTATATGTTTAGAGTTGCTTTTGTACCATAATAAGTGAAACAGTCACCAACATTTTAATGTGGAAAATGTAATGGTTTTTCAATTGCTGATGTTTTTGTTTTTATGATGTAAAGTACTTTGAACTGCCTTGTTGCTTAAATGTGCTAAACAAATAAACTCGATTTATTGATTGATATATGGCTACTTCTACATGTCATTATCCAGTTTTGTTTTAACTGTTTTTTTCTGTAGTTTTCTGCTAATTTACCTCATTTGCTTTTGCCTCTCCTCTTTAAATTTCTCTCCTCATATTGTTAGAAAGTCGAGAAGATAGACCGGGTCTGGGACGGTTTGAACTTCCTTCCCTCTCTGCTCTTTGGTTCTTTCTCAACCCTTCTGGGATTTGGGCCGTAGTTCAGGAACTAATTTAGCTTTAAAGAAGCTAATCAGTTGCTGAAAGTTGAAAAAGAAATTGAACCTGAGGTGATTATACTATGAAAGACATTTATTATTTACAAGTTTGGCTCTTTTTCTAGTGATAGTTTATGAAAAGAAGCAAAATACTGAACTTTTAAATGTCATGTTTGTCGCTGTTCAGGTTCCTTGGAAACCGGATCAAACTGATCCAATCTGCCTCATTTAAAGCTAAATCGTTCTGCTGCTCTGTCTGATCCCAACAACAAATCTGAGAAGCACAATCTGGTCCAAATCAAAAATTTTAATGTATCTGAGTAAAAGAAAATACTCCTTCAATAGACTTAAACAGTTGGTAATAAATATTTAGTCCCTGCTCTGCTAAATCAGCGGGTACAAAAAGCCCAGCCCCATGTGGCACCAAATCTCTCTGGTCTTGGCTCACTTTGTTCTGCTTCTCTGTACAATTCAGAATTTTCACCAATTCCTCATTTTCTGTCAGTGAATCTGCGCCCACTCTTCCTCCTGGAAAAGGACTGGGGCTTTTATTTTGGTCGATGGAAGGATTTTTTTTATTTAACATTTTGCTGGAGATTAAGAGTGAACTTCGATGATGCAGAGGAGAAAATAAAAAGCTTGTTGTGGAAGAGGACCTGCATGACCAAAGTCTAAGAAGCTAATTGCCAAGCTGACCAGAGGCTGGGGATTAGAGCGGCTAGCGCTGATCTGCAGGAAATAGCTGCATCCCTTTCACCTGCTAACATTTGTCCTCCAATAATGGAGGATGGATCAATAATTGATAAAGGATCAATTATAGCGGCACCACGTGCACTTGGAAGAAAGAGATTCTTGATTTTTAGTTTTTGACTGTCTCCATAGCAACATCTCTGCATCCCAATGGAATAAAGAATCACGTACAAGTAGAAAAGGAAAGTTTGTTTGTACAGCAAATTTCAGCAACAAGGGAAATCAAAATGATGAAAACACAAAAAAGTTAATTGCAATGGAAGGTAAAGAAAAGTTGAACTACTAACAAAAAATTATGTTTCAGTTAATTTTAATAAAAAGGCAACTCTAATCAAATGGGTTTTTAGCATCTGCATGATGCTTCTTTTTGTTTGGTTCTAGTTCTGAGGTTGAAGAGAATGGAAGATTGATACAACAGCAGCAGATCTTTATTGAATTGTGGTTCTAAGCCACTCAGTGATTTATAAACTAACAACAGTATTTTAAAGTCTATTCTTTGAGCTAACGGGAGCCAGTGTAGGGTCTTTAGAATTGGGTTTATGTGCTCCATCTTCCTGGTTTTAGTGAGAACATAAGCAGCAGAGTTCTGGATCAGCTGCAGCTGGAGGATTGATTTGTTAGGCAGACCTGTGAACACACTGTTGCAGTAATCAATGTGACAAACATTGATTACTGCACAACAATACACAAACATTTTCCTAAGGGTCAATTATAAGGTATAATTTAACAATCTAGTGTCATTGCTGGATGTTGGGCTGGCAGCTGCCATCATTCAATCCATTGAACAGCCTACATGATGCATATCATTCTGATGCTGAAGTGGATTTGACCAGTAAAAAGTGAATTTGTAGTGCTGGGAACCAGTTAGTAAATAAAGTTGCTGGTTATCATTGAAATTTTCGATTTAAGCTGGTGGACAGAAACCGATGATTAAATACTCTCACTTATTTCTTAGTCTACTCTTCCTCCTTCTTTGGCATTTGGGTTACTTTTAATTTGCCTTTATTCCTTTATAAAAAAAAGAATTTTTCAACAGAATAATAAAAAGTTTAGGAGGAACTTTGTTAAAGATGGAACATTATTTCAGACCAATTTACATATTTTCCTATATCAGGAAGAAATTAAACTTCTTTATTAGTCTTTCAATTTCTAGATAGTGGAGGAATATCAATTGAGATCTGACGAGCCAAGAGGTCAGAACTGCCAATGCCCAACACAAAAAAATAAGACACACCAACAATATATATACAGTATATATATATTTCAAGGTGACATTTCAGCTTACGCGTCACAGGAAAACTCACTCACCTCCCACAGCTTCCAGTATGAAGGTGTGAGTCACCTTCTGGGCCAGAGCAGAGAGGTGAAGAACAGAAGCAGCGGACGGACGAGGGACAATGAGAGGGTCTTTCCTAAAAGAGAGGTTTTACTCAAAATAGAGTTTTTACTGCTTAAAAAGTGTTTTCACTGTTACACTGAAGAGTTATAATTTAATTTTTTGTCAAAAGAGCCAAATTTTGTTAATCATACTCAATTTGTACAAGCAGTAAAAAGGGTACAATACCCAAGAGCAGGGGTGTCAAACTTGTTTTGTTCTGGGCCAAATCAAAAATCTGAATGTTCTTAAAGGGCCAGCTGCGCCAGAAAATATTGATATTAATAAATAGTTGTTTCAATTTTCAATAAGTATTTATTAAAATTAAATAATATTGAACATCTTTTCACACTGCCCAGTCCCTCCTAGGAGTTCGTGATTGCTTTTGTGGGGTTTATTTTGCAATCAAAATCACAGATTCTGCTAAATTCAAAATATTTGTAAAGAATTGTTAGGATATTTGCCCTAATGTAACTTTTTATTAATCACCTTATCAGTTACTTGACATCAAGTAAGACTAAGGCAGCAGTCACTTAAACCCAATGTTTTTGGTCAATTTTGAGAAAGATGTGGAATCTGTTGATTTTGTGTGAATTTTGTAGATTTGTGAAAAAACTTGAGGGCCTTCCTGATATAATTTGGAATCTAGTTGGCCACTTAAAATGCTACGGCGGGCCGGATTTGGCCCTCGGGGCTCGAGTTTGACACGTGCCCAAGAGGGTGAACGTATGTACTTTCAGTGTTTGTTCTGATTCTGTAGCAGAAACACAACAGAACTACCCTGTCGGCAACGCAGCGATGATGAGGTGAGGTGCAAGCAGGGAGAGAGAGTAGTGGACGATTTCTGGAAGAGTTCCCCTAAAGCCAACGTCTCTGTTCCTGAACAAGAGCTCCTCGAGGAGCCAGGCGACGTCACAACACAGGACAGATGTACTCACGCCCTGCGGAGCAGCGGAAGAAGGAGATGTTTAATTCCAGAATCAGACATGAGCATTAACCATCTGGAGATATGAGTCTGGGATTGCTGGGTATGACTCAGAAAAATCACTGTCACACTCTACTACACTGAAAACCAATTTTGTTTAAGAGTCTCTAGGAGAATTGATGGATATTGAGTAGCAGCGGCAGACTTTAATGCAGAGAGCAGCGAACATAGCAACACAGGAAGGATGTGTGTACCTTGCTGTGTTTGTAGAGTAGCAGACTGGACACGAGACTGGTGGACATCACAGCCGTGCAGGAAGCGACCGCTACATAAAAACACAAACACCGTCCTGAGATAAAGATTTAATTAAGGCTCAGTGGGATTTTAAATAATTCTGGATTTACAGAAGATGAGGTGGAGGACGATGGCAACGCTGAGGTCTCTATCTGAATGCCTCTTCTCTTCGAGTTCAGGAGCAGAATGCAACGCAGGCAGAAGCCACGACATCCGTCTCTTCCCAAACACACTGTCAGCTCTAAAATGAAAAAGTAAGAGGCATTTAACTGAACGTTCAATTCAACTCAATTCTTCCCTACTAAACTTTAAATTACACTTCTTTTCTCCTGATAGCCAATTACAACAATCAAGTGGTTTTAGATAGCTTGATTATTTGTTGCACACTCACACGGCTCCGGGGTTTATTCAGGGTAAATTCAGCTCCACTCTGTATGATAGGAATCAAGGTAACAACAATGCAAGCCACTGCAATTTTATCCCATTATCATTAATCACACGAATCCGATCAAAGCTCGTTTCTCTTTGAACTCACTCTAATTGTAAAAATGCAGAAGGGCAGCTTTTAAACAAGTTAGCCTCTGGAAATGTTGTTTGTCCCTGCGCTCAATAGTAAACGACTGATTTATCTGCAAAATACAACAATGGGCACAGATTGGATTTAAAGTTGCATGGTGTCTTCAAACAAAATTAATTTCCTGACTAAATAAAGACAAAGCCAGTTTGATGACTTAAATCATTATATCAATATTATATCAATAGGGATAATATATTTGTTAACATATAACAAATATATTTGTTTTATATATTTGTTATATAAATAGATTATGACCGAAAACATTTTTGTTTACGAAATGTTTATGATATCTATTTTTTAATATCTACTTTTTATTAAAGACTTTTAAATTTAGCTTTGTAATTTCATTTTGTCTTGTATATAAAAGGTGAAATAAACTTGCTTTGCCTTCTTTGGTTATCTTGACGGGTTCACTCCATCTTGAAAGTTAATAAAACTATTCTGGATTAGGATTGCTTTTTATTTTTCATATTCATACTAAAACGTGGTAACATTTTTGGACTAAGGCCCAAAGGATTATGTATGAAATTATTTCAATTCAATAAAGACTTTTTTTTTTTTTTTAAATTGATGAACATATTTCACATAACAAATGGAACAGAAAAAAGGCGTACCGATTTTGGGGAAAAATATTTATCTGATCTTATTTACATTTAATAAAAACATTTAAATTGGAGATTTTTCAGACCATTTTCAACAAGTAATGTAAATATCTCCATTTTATTTACAGTAATGAAAGCTTTACTAAAGGTAATAATGTTTTTATATGTTTTAATTATTTATTTTATCATTTGTTTTTAGTTATGAGTTCCAACCCTTTGAGTCTAAACCCACCTGAGTTTAGACTCCTGCACAAAGAAAGAAGCGTTCATTAATTTATTACAAAAAGCTTGATCTTTAACTCCAACCAGGGAGGAGATGTGAAAATGTTTTTGACATCTTCTTAGGGCCCATTCAGATGAAGGTGTTATGCATTAAGAATGCAGTGGGAAGGGAGTGTGAGAGTTTCCAGAGTGTTTTGGATATGCACAAAACCTCTGAAGGGCATCGCGTCAAGTTCCTGGGTAACAGCAGCACTGGCGTGGCTTAGTTTTTGAAAACCTTGAGAGGTTTGAGGTGTAACGATGAAATCAATATTCAACATGCAGACTCTGAAAGAAAAGTTTGGTGTGCTTTCAGTGCAGTTAAAGTGAAGAAAACAAACAGAAATGTAATTTTCTTCAAAATAAACTCTATAAAAATTATTTTCTTACTAAAGAAAGGGATTTATTGATGTGGCTCGATTGCTTTCAACAGAGTAATATAAAGACTCAAGGTTCTTAATCTAAAAAAAGAAAGAAAGCAAAGACACTGGAAATGAACAACAACCTGTAGACAACAGAAAATGTGATAATGTCTGGAAATACTAATATTTGCCTCACTTTATTCTCCTTTCTCATGTATATCCAAATCTGGAAATGCTGAAACAAATTTCTATACTTTTCCCAAACAGGCATCTTGTGTCTTTGTGTTTATTTTGGTTTATCCAGGTTAGCATTTAATGAATGTATGTTTTAATGATACCAAAATCTGCTTTTGCTCTTTGTTTTTTGTTTCAAAATAATTAACATTTAACAAAGGGAGTAATTAAGCTTCACATGGAACCAGGTCTATACCTTCCAACTCCAGATTGAGGCCAAAGTAAAGTGTTTATTTGACCTACCTTTCATTCTCCTATCACACTGAGAAACCAAAATATTTTGTGACAGTAGATTTTAACCTACTTTAATCTTAACCTGCAACAAGCCTACATTGGGCCACCAGGTCACATTTGCACAGTTAACAATCCTGGCCCCACTGTTGCCAACTCAACCACTTTCTTGCAATATGTAGCAACAGACAAAAAAATGAGTCCAAAATCTGAACCGGCAGGTCAGGTTTTTTAAATGTTGGTAATCACCGATCGGCCAGAAAACTGCGATCAGTTCACCTCTAGTCCATTCGAGTGGTGGCAGTATCATGCTTAGAGATGTGAGATTTACTAACCCAGCGGACTCCAAAGTTCGGATTGAGATGGTTCTTGAAGTCACAAATCAAAAAATGTTCTTCAGAGTTTCAATAAAACAAAAGTTAGTAACTATAGCATGAATAATTTCAGCCCATTGTGTCTTGATTAATTATCTTGAGAAAACTCTTCAGTCAGAGGCTTCTCAGATTTGCTGTAACACAAACTGCTACAAGAGACGTTTCCTACCAACAGCACATCACCACCTTCAATAACTCATTGAAGAATGTGAATTAATGAGCTACGACAACATTTAGCTTCCCTTTGGGACTAATAAAGTATTTCTGAATTTGAATGTGAATTCTCCTTAAGTGATGACCATCATTCATCTCCTTTAACACACTTTGGACTCGTATTGAAACACAATGAGACAGAACTTCCATCTGGTTTTCAGATGTGGAGAGTTTTATTAAAGTATCAACGGTTCAGAACAGAACAGGTGTTAAAAGGACAACCAGAAGCGGCGCTTTGGTTTGCCAGATGCTGGTCTAGTTTTCTTATTAAAATAGCATCAGGTATGCTTGCTGATGTGTGTTGCAGTCTGAGACAGTCATACTGCGATGCGATTGTGGTGTAAAGTCTTGTAGATGCAGAAAACAAAATGGAAAAACGTTTTTAGAGAATTAAGAGCTTGACGCATCATGACTGCTCTCACTGCAGAAGATTTTCCAAATTTTCCACAGCCAAGTCAAGTTCTAAGTAATCTAGCTGAACAAAGTAGGATAAAAGTCTGTTTGATTTTCTATCTAAAGCTCACTGTTTGACAGTAATTGTCTTGATGAAACGTGGTATTTGAGGCACTCAATGAATCATTTCAACCCTGATTTAGACATAAAAATGTGTGCTTTCAAGCCACGAAGGGGTTTTTGCCTCATAACAAGCACCTTTGCTGTTGTTAAAGGTGTAGCTGTGTGGCTATTCTTCACAATAAGCGTCTTTTGAACAATGTTTGGACAACTACACTTGCTGTTACCGCGGTACAGCTGCAGGCTTCAAACACTGCAGAAATTAACACAAAATCTCTACAGTAGTGCTTTTGTTGTTTGGACATGTAGCTGTGAATTGCAATCAAACACAGCAGTGTAAACACCGACAAACGGTCTAGTGAATGCGAGTCCTTCAGAAATATAAGGTCAACTCGGAAAAGTAACTGCAGGTGCATCACTCAAACACTGAGCCGTGTTTGATAAAAACTTCCGGCCTCTTACCTGGAGAAGTGTGGGCGCAGCTTGACTGTTATTTATGCATCTTAGCTCTGCACGTGTGCGAGAGAGATACGCACAAGAGCATCAGCATGTGTCTGTGTGTGTGTCAAATCTGGACCCACTGACTGTAAAAGCTCTTGATCTCAACTGAGAATAAACAAACCGCTCAGAGTTATTGCACCTTTGTAAATAAATATTTCACACGTGAGGACTTTTAATTTTTAACAACCCACTCATCCATCTGTTTTCTGTGCAGCATTAACATGCAGGGGCAGAGAGACGCTTGGAGAGATGAAATCTAAGTAACCAAGAAATCGTGCCGCAGCATCGTTTTTGGTGCAGACCTGAACTGGGAGCTAAAAGTACTCTCATGCTGGTAACAATTAAATATCTTCACCGTTCTTTGGAACTTTCAGGAATCAGTTTTGATATTCCTACTGAAAACATGGAGTGGAGAGCCCCTCTCTGAGCAGAGTAAACACACGAGGGGAGAAGCTGCTTTGCTCGTTAGGCGCCAAGCAGAGATTGAGGGTGGATGTTATTTTCTTTCCGTTATCTTTTTCACTGGCAGACTGTAATGTTGATGGTAATTGGAGCGAGTCTAAGAGGATGAAGCTCTCATCAGGGCTTGCATCATGCCTGTGCCAGATTTAAGGTTTAGAGGGGAAGTTGTTCAAAGTTTAACAGAAAGGAACTTTTCTAATTTCACAGATGTTGGATAAAAATGACAAAAAAAAACAACAAACGGGAATCCTATTGGGGGTGTTGTTACATTACAGTTTTCACACTCACTCGTGCACAGAGGAAGGAGCGCAGGCGGTTGGATTACCTGTTGTTGAGGACAACAGGCAGCAACAGGTCCTGTAGAGGGAGCCATTCATCTACTCTGCACCGCCCCGACTCACACATCTCCTACACATAGAAAAACTCATGATTAACGCACAGGAAAGCAGATGTTCTACACCATTTAACACACTTTTAGTCAGCAGAGCCAAGAGAAATGCAGAAAGTTGGTACAATTTTTGGCAGAAGCTTCGTCTCAAAATGGTATCAATCTGTAAATAATTTGGCTATATTTGCCAAGTTATTAAAAAGAGATTCATAACATTTTAATCATTTTGGAGAAGAAAAAACATTTGTGGTTATTTCTACTGCACAAATTATACTAATATGTTCAATTTAACACAGCTCCATCCAAGTGAATCAAAATATATACGTTATGGGTCAAAAGAGCGTTTCATTACAAGAATAAAGCTTCAATAAATTTACAGTCTCAGCTCTCATTTTTAAAAGTAAATTTACTTAGCCAACTTTTAAAGGTCAGTATGATTTATGCAAGGCGCACCGTTTGTCATACAAATCAACCGTGACCTGTCTGTGAAAAAATATAAATATTTATGAAAATGCAACCTATGCATACCGACATTTTAAACAGTTATTGTTTTAAAACCACTAAAATATTCCCCTTATGACCTTTTCAGAGTTTAAAGTGCTTCTAAAGAGGAGGAACTCACTGTTTTCTAAAATAAAGTCATGAAGTCATTAAAATTTTCCAAGTGTTTGGTAAAAAGAGTAACCCATCCCTAAATGTATCTGTGCACTGCCAGTCAGCCGGCTGAAAGAAGGGACCTACTTACACGATACATACAGCTCTGGAAAAAATTAAGAAACCACTTAAAATTATAGGTTTCTCTGATTTTACTTTCTATAGGTATATGCTTGAGTAAAATGAACGTTGTTCTTTTATTCTATGAACTACTGACAACATGTCTCTGAAATTCCAGGCAAAAATTTAGTATTTATTTACAGAAAATGTGAAATGGTCAAAATAACAAAAGGATTTAGTGTTTTCAGACCTCAAATAATGCACAGAAAACAAGTTTATATTAATTTAGAAACAACCATACTAATATTTAAACTCTGTAAGAGTTCAGAAATCAATAATTGGTGGAATAACCAGGAGGTTTTCAATGGGGCTCAGTGCAGTGGGCTCTACATTTTTTTTACAGACCTGCACATTTGGCTGTTTGGAAATACTATCCTGAAAAACTGTAATGGTTTGGAAACTGAAGGTGCAAATTAAATGATATGAAAAACATAACAGTTATGAAATGTAATGTTTTTGTTATGTTGCAATTATTACCTATTTACACAATAGGTAATATTAGGTAATTATTACCTATTGTTCATAGTAACAATAATAATATATTATTATAATATTATAGTAATAGGTAATATTATTTTAGTAGCACTTTGAATAATAGTAAAAATTCTGTTATAAATAGCAGTAAAGAAATTATTTTGTTGAGTCTGTTTTAAAACGGGGAGTACGTTTTTAAGATAGAGAAACTGATGTTTCCAAACCATTAAAACTACTGATCGTTACAACACTGTGGGACTGGCACAACAGACATTAACACGTTTAAAAAACAGACTGAGGTGGAGAAAAAACAGACAGGTGTATTGAAGGAGAACTGGAGGAACTGTTTTGTACAAACTTGAAAAGAGACTATCAGACTGTTTGAATCAATTTATGGGTTTACCATAAAATGCGTCGCTGCTGCGTGATTAACTGATAGGAGTCTAAAGTATGGCTGCATAATACTAAGAACACAGATTGTGATATAATGGTTAAAAACTGCGATGACCAACATTTTCCTCACTTTATGCAAGCTCAGATCAACTGTACTAGAACAAATCAGATTCCATACTTTTTCCAAACCATGGATAAATATAGATGCAGTGGATAATTGATGTTTCCAGTTGGCAGTTCTCTGGATTGCTTGTATGCTGGGATTTTCCAGGTTTCATTTTATAACTCACATATGCAAATTACCCTTTGATCATTTCTTAACCCAAATGAGGGCCCGTATCTTTCACCTTGAGAGAAAATGGCTGGGAAAGGTGGATCATCACACTTCCTGCTGGTTTCTTCCAGAGAAGCGACGACAGCCACTGCAACACAGACTGTAAACCAGCTTCCTGTGTGGACATGGAAAATATACGTCAGCAAACAGAAATTCACTCTTTATATCCCCGAAATAAGTACATCAGGAGGAAAATTCCAATTCTAACATCACTGATGGCCATAAAGTACAAGTAGTAAGAGAAAACATCCGGCTTCTGGATGCATGAACAGTGCGTTCTGTACTTTACGTGTCTGAATGAAAGAACAAAATGCTAGAGTGAAAACCCTAGTATTGCAATTAACAGAGAGCAACACCCACTCTCTACAGCAGAGCTTTGGAGTGTAGATAACAGAGGGCAGCTTTTATGGAGACCAACAGCAATCAATGATGCCTTGGACAAATTATCAGCAAACCCTTAACTAATCAAGCTCTGCAGGCTGGTGAGAGAGAAAAACCCTGAGAGAGTCTAGCAGCTGTTATGTCACTGAAAATGTTTTTCCTCTTGACCCTAAATGTGTAACAACGAGCCGTCTCCCAGTACAAGCCTGAGAAAACTGTGTCAGCAACAATGACATCCTGAGCCTTGGTTAAGTGAGAAATATTCATCGTCTGCAGCACTGAAATAGGCACTCATGCACTCAACAGTCTGGCTTAATACTTTTTGGAGAACCATTATGCTTTCAACAAACCTTTTCAGGGGGGTGTAGGTAGAAAGCATACGGTGTTATGGATTTAGAGGATCCTGCCCCTTTGTGAAAATACGCTCTTAAAACAGTGTAAATATACCCGAGTGGTGCCTACGCCTACATCAACCATATGGCTGGTGCAGATTTAAGGGCGGTGCTGATGCTGAGCTTTTAGCTGATCATTCTGGCAGAGCAGTAGCAGCTCTTCCTGTTTCAGTGCTTCCTTTACTTGCAGTATCATCTAAAACCCAGGGGTGTCCAGCAAACCTAGACAGAAATCCCTGTTTTATTTTAGGATACTTTTCCACCAAAGCGGTTCTGAAGGCTGGTGCCTGTTTAAAATTGTTATAAAAAAGGACCAGTTAGGATGTACCACTCGAGATTGGGCTCAGAGCCACACCTTCACATCTAAGTAACTGTTTCAATCAAATAAAGGTTTAATACTTTGTGTGTTTATGGAGTATCACAGAGAAGGAAGATAGTTTAACTGAACAAAGCTGGATGATCCCAGTATTCTGGCAAAATAAGTTCTAATATCATCATATTAACTAAAGAACTATGCTTTGAACAACATGGAGTGTACACTGCAAAAAAACTAAATTTTACCAAGTATTTTTGGTCTGGCTTCTAGTGCAAATATCTAAGAAAACTTGAAATACAGTAGTAACTTTTCAGCAAGGTATAAGAGCTTGTTCAGTATAAATAATTCCTTAATATTGATAAAAAGGTTCTAATTTCACTGGCAGATTTTTCACTAATACAATATTTTCCCCATGTTATAAGTAAAATAATCTGCCAGGGATACTAGGACTTTTTAAATCATATTATGGAATCATTGACTCAAAACAATTTCCTATATCTTGCTAAAATTTTACTTGTAAGTTAGTTTTGTCTTATTTCAAGTTTATTAAGATAACTGCACTAGAAATTAGACAAAAGATTTGTAAGATTTAGTGTTTTTGAAGTACAAGAAAACATTAAAAATATGCAGGGCAGTGTACCTCGATGAGGAGGGCTTAGCAACGCTGGACTAAAGGCAGAAAGCAAAAAAATGCCCACTGTTACCATAGTTTAAACTCAAACAGAAAATACTGGTGGCCAACAAGTCCAGCTCAAATTGTGATCTGATAAACCAAAAATAAATTTTATTCAAATATCACTGAAAATTGCCTCTCTTTTAAAAAATTATCAAAATCTGTACAATAAAAGCAACATTTCCACTTTTTCAAGACTGTAGAAACCCTGATGTAATGACATGGCTCCTGGGAAGAGGAAAACCAGCCATTAAGTGGCTCTTGCATTCGCCTTGTTTGAGTCCTGCAACTGTTTTTAAGGGAAAACCCTGATGCAGTAATGTTAAATACATAAATGGATATAAGTACACCATTCCACGAGTTTAATGTATAAAGGGTCTAGATTTCAATTATTAAAATCTAATCTTAAGTGAACTTAAACCACTAAAAGCCAAAAAGGAAACGTTTGAGAGAAACCAAGAACACCCCTATAGCACTAAAACACAAAATATGTAAAACCTGAGAATTTAAAGGTGTACTTTATGTTTTGTTTATATTCCAAATGGGCGATGTGATAATCTTCCTCAGTTTCTTGATTTCTCCTGCAGCTGTAGGAGTCGTAGGCTGCATGTTTGCTCATATTTCTGAGAAGATTTATTATGCATGTGAGATACCAACAAACATAAAAGATCCTAAGGAAAGACAAGTCACGCTAAATCAAAAATTATCTGTAAACCACGTCTTTGTTTTCAGATATGAGTCAGTCGGTTATTGCTATGTTATTTTTTGACGCAAATTGCCATATTGAGTGATTCAATAATTACCAGTGACTGCATGCGCCTCGTGTCACACCAAATCAGTTTGATAACGAGCGAAGCAAACCAAACTACTGTAACTTGCTTCCTGTTGGTAGCTGAACACCAACATCTGCACTTTTTCCCTCCGCCTCTTACAGCATCGTGGCCTCACACATTTCTTCCTCTCACAGCTTGAGAAACCAAATCTGCTGTGTTGCTCTCGAGGGCACAGCAGTTACAGATGGCTGCCATTAACCGTGTGCCTGCTAGTGTGTGTTTACTCGCGTGCACCTTTACGTTGGTGTCGGCCGCACAGTCGTATGAGATGCCCACAGGGACCAGGCTGACATCAGGGACAGATCCCTCTTTGATGAGCTGCCTGATGCGAGCCAGCCACTGGCCGCCGTGGCCAAATGCCGCTGACACGCCGACGCTTAACGCCTGACCCTCGTGAAGCAGCTCACATACCAGCTGAGGAGGAGAGACATGACAAAAAAAAAGGTCTGTAAATCCTGGCATCAGTTGCATACGATGCTAATTATTGATTAATGAATTAATCTAAATAGATTGATATGAAAAAAAGAACATTATATATTTCTTAAAAAACTATCAGCTGTATTAAATACTGACCACATTAACATAAAATTGTGGTTTTCTCACACTGAGGTTTCCCCCAGGGTATTATAAGCCTGGCAGGCCACCAGGTTTTACATGCTTCCCCCGCCAGGCTAAGCATTGTTTGCTTATTTATTATAGATGTTTTTATACACAACAGTGACAGCAAAGACGGGTTAAAGAGTCTTTTTGGTGACAACATCAGCAAATAAAGTGACAGATAAAGGATAACATTTTTTTATTTAATCAAATTACGGATGTCTTAGGAAAATTTCAATCATAATTCGAATGACAAGACTGCAGTGAAAAAAACTGATATTTATTTAACTGCATTTGCTTGATGTTTGCCTCTTTTTTAAGACTTTATAGTTGGTGTTTCGGTTTTGTTAATAAAGCCACACAATAACACATAATTACCATGTGATATTTTAACATTTCCTGTCAACTTCAAACATTTTTTTACTCAAAAACATGGTGGGCCGCTGGATGACTGCTCTACCGCCCCCACCGCCAGACTTAGGAAGTTTTGTGGGAAACCCTGTTCATTATTAAACTTGGACAGATTTACAAGATAAAACAAGAACCTTTTGCTGAATAGAAAAATGAAAGATAAAAAGAGTAAATAAAGAATACATTCATAAAGAAGGCCTGGTTGCTCTTGAAGGAATGAGAAGTTGACGTTGCTCCGTTATGCAGCTCGACTTGCACTATCAAGGTGAAATTTAAGGAGCTTGTTGAGAGTTTATATTTCTAAACAGAACCACATAAAGTTCATTTTGTATCTCGGACTGTTTGGACTGGATGCGCCCTCCGCCATATTTGTTTCTCTCACAACCAGCTAAGCTTGAGGATAACCAGTTGTGCCCTCTTGTGGATGGCAGCCAAACTACAACACTGAAAGAAGGTCTAAGCGGACATTATTAGTTAATCAATTAGAACTCATTTTAATCTAATAAACCGTGAATCGACAATTTAAGTAGATTCATTGTTTGCATCCTTGAGACAAAGGTAAAGTAGGAAGATGCTGGAGGAAGGGGTACAGATGATAGAAGCAGCTGAAGGATGACGAATCAAAACAGAACGGACGGGGTAAAAAGCAGGAAAAAGGAGCGATTGTGTGTGTGTGGGGGCGGAGGACACTTTATGACATTCAGAGACACTTCCCTCGCCTCGAGTACTGTTTTCCCCTTACAAACAGGAGAAATTCAATTACCATTGAACAGCAGTTAAGCAGGCCCACACTCAATAAACAATAAAGGTCTATTAACATTGAAATACAACCGATAAACAGGCCTGCTCTCTCACACAAGGCCAATATGCTTAGTCACATAAATGGTAAATGAAGGAAAGAAATAAATGGACAAACGAATAAATAAAACTCTTTACATACCACTGGGGTTGTACTACTGTGTAGAACAGTTTGAGCTTCACAGCACAGCATTGATCTGAAAGAGGTCCAGATCTTTGAATAAAACCTACAGATGCTCATCAATAAATAAGTATTTTATTGAAAAGCTTACTTATTCAAGTGTGTATACAGTTTTAAGGTAGATATTAATTTAATACAAGTTGAAATAAGGCTGTAACAAAGAAAATGTGGAAAAAGTGAAGCTCTATGAATGCGCAGTATTTACTTTACATAGGTAAACATAAATAAATACTTAAAAAGCATCAGTCTATGTCAAATATATGTGAATTTTTAAGTTTCTCTTACAATGAATAATTTGGATAAGAATAATTTTACTTTATAGAGGGAAGCAAACCTCTTTAGAGAAATTTGTACAAAACAACAGCTTCTTTTTAAATAGAAACAGGTATTAATTGCTGCAGTGCTACACAGATAAACAGCACCAGAAAATCTAGAAAAGATGTGAGGGAATAGTAGATGCTGCATAATAAAAAGAAGAAAAAAAAAGCACAAACCATCCTCTGATAAGAGAATAACAATGAGGGCAGACCTGCCAAGTAAACACAATCAGGTAACCAGCGCTCTTCTCATTTCTCCACCCTGTTCTCATTGCTTTGTGGAGCAAAACCCAAAGTGGGATCTCTGTAGCAAAATGCAACCCCTCTGGTAATTTCAGGAATGAAAAGAAAGTGGGATGAAGCTGGGGAACGAGGGAAAGCAGGAAAATACAGGCTGTATTCCGATCGAGGAGTTGGCTGTGATAACACGCCACCACAGAAAGCCAAATTATAATGATGCACATTGCTTACCCTGCAATTTTATACAATTACCTGCCATTTCTTTATTTTTGTTTAAAAAAAAACCCCAAAATTCATTAATTTTTGTCAGGGTTGCTTCTCCTCGTTGTTGGTTACATGTAAACAGCTGACAGGGAGGATGTCCACAGATAATTTCAGGTTGATGGCCTGAAATCAGCACATCATGGGTGCAGTAGCTCTACAGACAGCACATGCATTATTGCATTTCAGTGCCACACTGCAACAATTTTTGCTTGTTTTAGCTAATTCTATTCCATCAAGCTCTTCTGATAATTTTTTTCATCTCAATAATGGTTTCCATAACCAAAGGACATTTCAAATAGCTATTTTCTTGAGGTCTACAGCTTTTTTTTTTTTCTTTTTTCTTTGTCCTCCCCTGCAGGGGGTCTTTTGTGGGCCCTAGTTTCCCTTATATGAAAGTAGGCTGACAGGAAAGGGGGAAGAAAAGGGCGAAAGAAATGACGCAAATGTCACCGGGTCCGGGAATCGAACCCACGACGGCCACGTTGAGGCCTCCAAACATGGGTCGCGCTATCCCCTACAGGCCTACACCACCACAGCACGCCCAAGGTCTACAGCTTTTTAAAAACATTTGTTGCATATTAGTCCAAAGGCCTCACTGCACATAATTAATTTGCAGATTTTCATTCATGCTGTAAGGATAACAGCGAAATAATCTTTTATTCTCAGAGTAAGCAGGTGAAAGGTCTGTAGTTATTTTCACAGCATAATATTTACATTTGGAAGATGTTGGGAAACACCCAGGCATGAAGGTTTGGAGTGACTGAATCAACACATCTGTCGCTTGTAAAACGAAAAACTATTTGTATAATGACGGACAAAAGTTACCTGAAATCTGAAAACATAGGAAATTCAACTGCAATTTACTATGAACAAATTTTATTGAACACTATAATCCAGTGGTGTCCAAACTTTTTGTCAAATGGGCCAAAATCCTAGACTTAAAAGGACTCGAGGACAAAAAAAGAAAAAGATTTTTACCAACTCAATAACTAAACATGCAATACTTAAATTAAACAAAGTAGTCAGATTTGTTGCTGTAAAAGGATGCGTTAATTATATTTATTATTATATTATTATTATAGTTTCAAAACTTAAAAATGTTCTGCAGATTTGTCTTATTAAAAGATTATGTTGCTTATTTCCTAGGTATCAATTGGAAAAAAAGAACACAGTTTAATCAATTCTGATTAATAAAATGTTTATATTTAGCCAAGTTCAAAATTAATTAAAAACAGATTTGAGAAGCAAAGTTTAATTTTGAGTAAAGGTCTGTGGTTCTGGAAGAAAATGCAAAAAGCAAATCCTTTATAACCAATATTTTACTTGTTTGTGACAATTTTGTTCAAATTAAAGATAGAAATTTAAAGATTCATCTATATCAAATACCTGAACTGGGAGCCAAATTTGTATCCTTCTTGAACTGAGGTCAGGGGCCACAAATGGCCCCCGGGTCACACTTTGGACACCCCTGGTTTAATCTTTAGCACAACATCATTCCTTTAAAACAAGCAGGTGATGTGTTATATTGGTGGGTAAAACTAAATTGTTACAAGAAAACAATCAAACTCATAAATGTTGATCAAACGGGGCTTTCAGGTGTAAGTGGACCAAACAGAGCAATGTTTCTTAGGACTACGTGGAACTGAGTGATAGTTGCTGAATATTGACAACATTTATCATGTTTAACTCACATTTTCCTCCCCAATCTCTCTCTGTGAGCATAAAGCGCAGTGAAAGTTCATCCAAATGTCTAACTACAATAAAATTACACAGAACCTGAAAGTTTAGAGCTAACCAAATATTGAACCAAAGTAATCCTTTACTCTGTGATACTGAAAGGTTTTGCACTGACATTTGTGATTCAATGTTTTGTGGAGTTTCAGTGTATGCTGTATTCCACCACAAACAAAAGAACAGTTGGTATAAATTGCTAAAAGCTTCCCAACATTTTACAACAACAATAACACGGTCTTGTACAACGCTGTGGCTGAGAGAGTGAGGAGCATTGTTGGGTCGGACAACCCTTCATGAGGACAAAACAACCGAGCTTCCACAAGGGAAAACAAATCCAAAACAGATTTTTAATATTTTCTAGCTTCTTCCTTCCACACCTTAATGTTTCCTGTTAAACTGATTAAATAAAACTATTCGATTAAATTAGAATCAAACATACTTCATAAGAATCCAAGAGCTGCTGACTGAATTCCTGTAAGATTAACTTAAATCATTTCACTGTTCTTCTAAAGATATACTTTCTTTACATTTTATGTTAACAAGCATGACATTAAATGTAAAATATGAGTAATTTGTAAGTTATTTCAACTTTAAAGTATATCTTGGTAAGGGGGACTTCCTGAGCAACAAATAATTATTCAACTGATGTGATGCTGGAAATCATCAGTAATTTCTGTTACCTTAAATTCTTAACCATAAAGAAAATGTGGATAGTTTGGACTTACAGAAGTCATGACAGCAGAGTAGAGAGGATCCATTTCAGCTTCAAGTTCGGTCGCTGCATTAGGAGGCAGCAGGATGACACCTACTTTCTCCAAGACGGATCTATAGGATAAAGGAATGATAAATTACACGTTGGTTTCTGTTTTAAAACCAACTAAGTCCAGCATCTAAAGTGGCATCTGTGCTTCAGTAGAAAACAACTACAACTTGATTTATCTTGCTTTTACAGCTCATCTAAAATGACTTTTCAGTTCTAGAAAGATTTTTAGTTTTAGTATTCATGTTTAAATTAAATGGCGTCTTTCACTCTGCTATCAAACCTGTCTTCCCTGTCCAGGATTTGGACAGGGAAGACGAAGAGAAGTGGATGAAGAGAAGTGAAAGAAGCCATCTATGTTAAATGAATGAGCAGATGGATGTATTTTTAATCTTTTTAGAACTGAAGAAGTCTTTTTGATGGGAGCCGAGATGTCTTCAAGAAACAAAATAACTCCAGTTAATGCGATCATAATATGGCTGACTGAGAATCTACACCGGCATTAAGTAACCTGATGAAATGTTGGAGGTTACTTGTTATTGCAGCACACCTTGCCTTTACACATCTTTGAGCATTTGTGTGTTTGAGTCTGTATACCTTAGGAAGGAGCTTTTGACGTGGAGAGGACAAACAGTGTATGGCGTTCTCAGGCTGTGACAGAGGAGCGCGAGAGAGATGAGAGCGCAGTCCACGTCGCTTTGACGCAGATACACATATACCAGGGGAGAGCCCTGAATTAAACAACAGAAGCAGTTTCAGATAAAACAAACTCCTCACATTGCCATTTATTATTCCAAACAGAGACGGACTCTGCAGAGGTGTGTGACCATTCATGTTTAATCAGTCCTGATATCAAATACTACAGACTTCACAACATATCAGTAAAATCAAGCATCAAGAAAGTAAATTTACAGTTTAAACCAGCGATTTACATATCTAAAATGATTTCTATTTGCTAGACACCACAATTATGAGAGAGACTTTTAGTACTTTTCAAAAAATAAGTTTACTCTATTTATTATTTGGTAAAAATTGTGCTGAGCTGAAGATTTCTGGTGGCCATTCCAAAACATTGACATTGTTGTCCTTAAGACAACAATCTTTGTCCTTAAGACAACAATGTCTTGGTAATTAATTTGGTGGCATGATTGCTGTCATTTTGCGTTTGGAAGATTCTTTTGCACCCAAGCTTTGACTTCCTTGAAGATGTTTCCAGATGTTGCTTCAATATTTATACAATGTTCTTTCCTCTTTATGTTATCTCTTTTGTAAAGTGGAATGGGCTATTCATTCAAATGCATTAATGTGATGAGTCAATAGATGCATGGATGGATGGGAATGTCAACAGGAGCAAAGATGGATGGAGGGGTGGAATGACAGATGAATCAATAGATGGTTAAGTCAATATATGTACAGGTGACGAATGGATGGTTGCATGGATGGATGAGTCGATGGATGGATAGATGGATGAGTCAATAGATGCAAGAATGAGTAGATGGATGAGTCATGGATGGACAGACTGTATGGATGAGTCGATGGATGGATGAGTCGATGGATGGATGGATTGATAAGTGGGTGGATGGATGGATGGATGGGAATGTCAACAGAGGCAAGAATGGATGGAGAATGGAGGAATGTCAGATGAATCAATAGACGGATAGGACTATATATGTATGGATTGGATGGTTACATGGATGGTTGGTTAATGATATATTGATGTATAAATTCAATATTGAAACCCTAAGAATGGCAACAGTACCTGACCTAAAGACTAATCAATACATCGTTGAACAGTGGAGGTTTTTATTAATAAAAAAATAAACTTGTTCTTTTACAGAAATACCACTGTTTTCCTTCCACTATTAACATATCCTCAGCTTGAAAGTCTGTCTCCTCTGCAGCAGAGGAGGCAAATATGCTGTTCAGTGGATTTCTAGCAAACTCTGGATATTATGACTCTGCAACTTTAAGAACATTTTGTTCTATGATACGAGTTCAGTGAACAAACCCACAAACAGATGTATGTTTGTCCTTTAGTCTAAGAAAGCAAAGTGAAAAATCAATTCAGAATTCCTAAAATGCCCTAAATTATATGAGGTAATTATGAGCATCATAAGAACAATAAGCTCAGTAGAGTTTGGGAAGGCTTAGCCCAATTAAAACATGGATAAGACCTAATCTTACTTTATATACAGTTATCTGCTTATTATATCTTGATTGTGACACAGGAAAAACTTATATTTGTCTAAAAATGCAAAAACAATCGTAATCGTTAAAAGTTAAGATTCACATTTTACTGTATATGTATAAAACTTAGTAAGATCAATGCAAAAGACATAGCTCAAAGAAACTAATTCATGCCTACTTTGTGACTCTGCATCAGCAGCGTGACTCATTAACTTCTGTTTAGTCAAGCGTGTAATTAGAATAACTTTTTGTTTAGCAAAAGAAGTTTAAAAAGACGAGAAAAACTTTTAAAGATCTTCAGCTGTTTTTGTATAGAGTTGCTGAAAACAGACATTTTATTTATCTTGAAGACAAACACCACTGTAGCCGTTTACCATCTAATTATATGATGCGGTATGGTTTAATTTCACACACCATGCATGGATGAGCATGAAGGTTAAACATTACAGTTTCTGTGTAAAAATACTTTAGTAAGTACACTTTCCTGGACCGAAACCTTGTGAGCAAGAGTTGTAACACTGGATGGAAAGATTTAAAAAAAAAAAAATTCATACCTCTAGTGTTGCTTTGTGTAAAGCTGGAAGATGATTTTTGTTGACTTGAATACTTCCAAACACAGAGGCAAACATCTTCAGCATCACCCAGGACATGAATCTACTCAGGATATGATAATGTGTAGAGACATTTAAACGGAAAGAAGAGAAAAAATGAATACAGAGAGGCTGTTGTAAAACTTAAGACATATAGCTGCTAACAATGAGTAGCAGAAAGTAACTTAAAAAAAGGAGGATGTAGACCGGCTGAACAACATGTAAATGAGATCGATGGGAGTGAGACAAAGTAGGGAGAATAGGGATGAGTGATGACATGGGGAGGAGGCGAAGCGGAAAGCGATAAAGAGGATGGGTTGTGAGGGTGACAGCTGCAGATGGAGACAAAGGTCGTAGCTATAAATGAGCAAGAAAAGAGGAGAGCAGAAATGGGGAAAAGAGATTTGTTAAGCCCCAAGAAAAGCCTGAAAAGTTTCATAGAGAGGAAGAAAGGGACAAGTTTAGATGTATTTCATCAGACATTAGCTCAATTTTTGACATCATCTGTGACTAAAAGCACAAAAAAGGATCTGAGAACCTGAAATGTTCACGGCTCCAAAAGTCTCCCTAAGACAAGTTTGTGACTGGAGAAGTGTCATCTTGAGAAGGGTGATAAATGACTGATAGATTGTAGGTAGCCACATTTTGAAATGTCTCAATCATAGGAGCCTTTCAGTGTTTCAGGCAAGCCTGTGTGAGTCAATCAGAAGATGACATCAAAAACGGGTTTTCTGTTTTACCAGTCACTAACCAAAGGGGAAAGTATATAAAAGCCTCCAGAGTGACAAATCTGAGTTTATTTTTTATCAGGAAAACCTAATTTTAGCTCTTGTCAATGCTATAATAAGGTGTAGAAAAGGATCCAAATGTAATGAGTAAGAATTGTCTTTTTGCTGGCCACTTCAGGTGAACTCAGTAGGTTGTGTCTTTGTTTTGTTCACGTCCTGCTTTATCATAAATTTCTATGTATGGCAATCACAAGAGTCTCTCTGTAAATGTAAGTGACATGGAGCGGCATCAGATTCTAACAGTTGTAGGATTTCTCTTGTGTCTTTGGTATAATACCATGAGCCTTTTCTCCAGACTTCACTTCAACCAAACCGAGATCACCAGAGTTTGCTGTTTTGATCTGCGCCAGAGTTTGATTGCATGTTCACACCTCCCAAAAAGAATCCAACTTTCCAGGCAAAAGAACTGGAGTTTGATTAAAGCGGACTAAACAGAGCTGGTGTGAATGTCCTCTAGACCTCTTTCTGAGTAGTCTGCCCAAGAACTGAATTAAAGGCATGTTCACAGCTTAGGGTAAAGTAATTTTATTTATATAGCATATTTCCAGCAGCAAGGCAATTTAAAGTGCTTAAGACGGGAAGATATTTTCTTCCATTCCTTTCCCGAAGTTGTCTGATGATGACAGCTTACAAAGGGGATGTTTTGTGGAAAATTAGGCAATAGAATAAATAACTATGCAAAACAATTTCTTATTTTAATCTTCTGAAAAACAAGAGTTTTCCTTGCAATTTTCAGATTTTTATGAGTTTTTTTATTAAGTGTCTTCAGACATTTGTTGTAAATTTGCTCTCTCTCTCTGTCTCTCTCTCTATATATATATATAAATAAAGGAATTTAATTGCGTTATGGTTACATTGGGTGTTTCTGTTACATTTAATTTTAAATCAGGAGGGAGATGCTTTATATACTGCTTGGATGGTGTTTACTTGTTTCATATATTTTCTTTGAGTTAGTTTTTCAGTAATAAGTAGATAATGGCTAATTATAAACAGATGTGACTCTTGACTTTATTGTTCACTTACTCTCTTCAATTGTTACATGTTTCCTGAACATGTTTTAAATTATTTTTCCCAAGAAAATACACAGAAATCTTTTTCACAGAAAAAGTATTCACTCCTCAAGTTGACTTTGATAAACATTAATATAGTTTAACTTCATTACAACATCTGATGATTCTTTGATATACAACTAATGTCCTTGTGTTCGTCTCTAAACTAGTTTTCAACTATACTACTCTAAATGAGGAATCACAACAGAATACAAATGATAATGTAACCCATTCATCAAAAAATGGCTATTATTTGTGTGCTATATGACACTTTTTTTCCCAGCAGCCGTTTTCAGGCTGGGAATAGAGACAATTACGATAATTACACATGCATGATTGCAACAATTTGAAAAGATTAGAATTACACAATTGAATGTAAAATGTGACAGCAAGAGAAAAACCTGAAAAGTGACCAATATGGCAACTTTGAACACTTCAAATTAGAGAAGACATAAAAAGTAAAACTACAAAATGTATTCAAAATAAGAAAGTTTAAAGCATGGTAGATTTCTGTTTTTGATAAACAGATGCAGAAGGAAACTTTTCCTGTTTTAAATCTGTAAGTTGCCTTGACTTGTTTTCTATGTATTTTAAACATGAAGTACTTTGATCCTATTTTTAATCCAACTTCACCATAGCAACTACAGATGCAGCTTATGGCTATTATCAATTAATACGCCAAAGAACATCTCCAACTCAGATCCAGGGCTTCGTTATGTATTTAAGGCTCAAGGGCCTTCTGTTCAATGGAGTCCTTGTTTATTATAATGAAAAACATGCCCTCCACTAGCTCATTAACCGGACGGCAATAGAACTTGATGGAAGAAAATAAGTTATGCAAGACTTTAGCAACGCAAACAGTATTTGTTATTAGGATCAGTTTATTGCTTGTTTTGATCATTTTTATGGGGTTTAATGCTGGCGATCAAAAAAGTAAAACATCACAAGCAAAATAAGCAGCTTAGGAGTTATAATAATCGAGCTACTTTCCTAAATGCATGCAGGTGTGTCTATATATATGTCTATGTATGCGTGTGCATGTTTACTTGTAGGTGTGTGTGTGTGTATATATATATATATATATACATACATACATACATACATACATACATACATACATACATACATACATATATATATATATATATATATATATATATATATATATATAGTATATATCCATCAATATTTTTTGCATATTTACAGCTCTGGAAAAAATTAACAACTTAAAATTATAGGTTTCTCTGATTTTACTTTCTATAGGTATATGTTTGAGTAAAATGAACATTGTTCTTTTATTCTATGAAATGCTAACATGTCTCTAACATTTCAAGCAACAATTTTGTATTTATTTGCATGAAATGAGAAATGGTCAAATTAATGAAAAGATGCAATGCTTTCAGACCTCAAATAATGCAAAGGACACAAGTTCATATTCATTTAGGAACAACAATACAAATGTTTTAACTCAGGAAGAGTTCAGAAATCCATACATGGTGGATTAACCAGGAAATTTTCAATGGGGGTTCAGTGCTGTAGGCTCTTAATTTTTTCCAGAGCTATATATTGATATTTTTATATTTATATTTCTAGTTCAGCATGTTTGATGCCATCTTTCTGCACTATGCAGTTTTTATTTCTGTCTTCTTTTGTTCTGTCCACTTTCTGTCTTGGCAGCTTAAATTTTCCATTTGTGGAACTAATAAAGGATTATCCTATCTTTTCTTATCTTAAACTGACTGAATGTAAAGTTAGTGCTTCTTCACATATAAAATATGAAGTGCTGCGGCTCGAAAGCTCTTTCTCGACACTTTTTGCACCCCACCCTCCCACCCCCACCCCCACACACACCTGATGAGGCCGGGGGAAATGCAGGTGTTAATGAGGGACAGGAGCGGTGAGAGAAGACTGAGCTGCCCTTGGCTGTCTTCCCCCTCGGGTGCTTTATGAGCCGCTGTGAGCGCCTCCCTAACCCTGAAACACACGGTCACAGGACAGCAGGGTGAAACGGCACAAAGCTGCATTTGTGCTGCATTTACACAAACATCCGCCTTCCAGAAACACGACAACAGCAAGAGTAGCAGC
Source organism: Xiphophorus couchianus (assembly GCF_001444195.1). NCBI lineage: Eukaryota > Metazoa > Chordata > Actinopteri > Cyprinodontiformes > Poeciliidae > Xiphophorus > Xiphophorus couchianus. The sequence continues at coordinate 10,111,832 of NC_040239.1, forward strand.
CCTTAGTGACATGATTACATAAAGCTTAAACTCAATTACACAGGAGGAGGGAAAACAACAGATACTGGGGACTGTGACAGAGATAGGGAAGGTCCAAAGTTAGCCCACTTCTTTTCATTCAGTTTGCACAGAAATGGATGATAGGCTCCATTTTCTGTATCTTGGTTTGAGTCTGTTATCTTCCTAGTCCCTTTTTCTTTTCCAGAGCTCTTGCAGGCCATTTCATTTTCTGGATCGTAGCCTATCATTTATTTACACTCCTCTGGCATCTTTGCACCTGCCTCTCCCTCCCACTCTTTTTCTCTTCAGGTACCTGTTGCTCTGACAGATTCTCTCCAGCCTGTCGGTAACGGGACTCCCATAAACCTTGCACCCACTCACATACAAAATGCAGCATACCCTGCGCACCAGCCAGCCTCGATATCTGAAACAGGAAAAAAAGCAAAGCTCAAAGTAGCAGGCATCAGTGAACGCACTGGAAACAAAAAAAAAGCTTCAAAAGGAAGAGTCTGAATACTGCAGATAACATCAGTACCTGGTTTGTGTCTCGTTGATGCTCAGCAGGTTGCGGAAGCCAAGGAAAGAGTTTTGGCCAAGCTTTTTGTTCTAAACATGAAAAGGATTTGGATATTTTAATTAAGACAAATCAAAGTAGTAATCACACATTTGTAAACAAATAGAAGCTAATTAATGTTTAAATGACTACTGGAAATATGGAAATCAAAAGAAGAATAAAAGCTTAAAGCCACACAGGCAAAAAAGGAATAGATTCCACATTTTATTTAAACTGGGCTATACAATACAAGTTTAAAAAAAATATTGGGCAAAACAGATTAATGTTGAGAAAAATCTTAACACAAAGAGTGAGAGAGGAAAGTAAAAAGGATTCCAGAATAAAATGTGGACAAATCTACAGTCAGAGAGTTTCTGTTCAAGTCGTAACCATATATATTTACCCAAGTGTGCTTATTTTCACGATAAGTACAGACAAATAAGTGATACCGTTGTTTTTATGATCTATCTACAGAGCACAGAAAGTGGGACAGTGTGTATTTGGTCAAAAATTTGTTTTGAAAATGCATCTCTTCAATAAATCTAACATAATTGTAATGCCTGCTTATTTCCATTTAAGGTCATTTTATATATGGTACATTTTCAGCAACACGACAGTTCAAAGTGCTTCACATGAATTACAAAGTAATACAAACAAAACAACAAAACCAAAAAAAAAGTAAAGTATAAGACTACATATTGGTCCCCCACGTTTAATAAGAATAAGTAGTACTACTATAAACTATTAGGGGTTTGTTTGGATTCTTCATCTCAAAGCTAGATGTTGATTCTCCATTTTTGATAAGATTAGTGAGACATAAAACTAAATATTTATATAACTCTATAAATATTAGTTCTCCATGTTTGATTCTATTAGTAAGTATAAATCTAAATGTTTGTTTCAGTCCTGGGTTAAGTTCTGGATTTGTACAGTATAAAGCTAAATTGTGTCACATCTGTAAGGAAAATCCAACTTATTTTGGGATGCTAATGCATAGTCAGCATTTTTCAGGTATGGCAAAGGTTAAAACATTGTAGTAAAAAAAATAACCATACATCGTTACCTTAACAAAAACTAAATTCAGCTATTTTTATGTCATCACTTAATTTTCTACCTTCCTGTTTTCTGTGTCTAACTTTGTTCCACTTAGGCCTGTCGCGATAAACGATAAATCGTACGATAAATTAAAACTATCGACGTCATTTCAATTATCGGCATTATCGTCTCTTCCGACCTTTTTCTCTTTCCCCGAATGACACCGAATGAAAAAAGGCTCAACTCCGGTGCTCTCCACTGACCCTCCCTTCCTCATTTCCTTAGTGTAAAGCCCAGCGCACATGACACATCTTAGAGCTGTCAGCTGATTGTCGGCCCATTTTCAAAACCTGACAGATCACACATTAGTCGACAGAAATCCTAGGTATAACGGACAGAAATCCTAGGTATAACGGTTTGATCGGGTTCGTTCCTGCCATGTGGTGTCCAACAATGGGTACAAAATAATGGCTACAAGTCCAGTGAACTAATTTTAAAACCAGGCATTAATCAATGCATTACTACAATCTACCTGCAATGCATGTGGCTAGTGTCAGCGTAAAGTCCTGACTGAATGAAAATCATTATAACCTGTTTACGTCACGTTAACGAAGAACAGCTGAAAAGTTACCGGGTTTATCAACTGCGGTAGCAATTTCGCTCCAACTCCTCCTCTGGTCATTTCTATATTCTTTGCATGTTGAATAAACATTAATGTTGTTTCCACATCTGCTGGACTTCGGGTTGCTCTGTGTCAGCTGTTTGGGATTCCCCGACGTAATTTCCCCTCAGAAAACGCGGAGGAGAATCCGTGCTTTCTGATTGGCTGCCTGTCACATTCAACAGGTGGAGTTAAAGCTCCCAGTCGGGAAAAACCCTGATTTAGATCGGAGCGGCAACGACGATCTACCGTAACACACCACACAATCTTAGGAAGACCAAAGGTCTAAGATTGTTGTATGGGGAAAAATAGGAGCAAAAAATTGTGTAGTGTGAACTATTGCATCAGGTAGTTGATGTGCCCATCTTCTCTATTTACATCTAATTATTACTGAAGGGCAACATAGTATACAGACTTCATAATCTGCACTCTTTTGGTTGAATGCAGTATTTATTTCCACTTTGGCTTTATGTTGTTTAGTTTTTATCAAGTACATTTTTTGTTAATGGAGACTGAGAATCCATTTTGTTTTTGGTTGTTTTGTTTATTTAGTTTCTTTTGAAAATAAAGTGTATCTATCTTTGGCAGGAAATCGCATGCATTATTACGTCATTTCTATTAAATCAGTGTAAAAAGGTCTTCAGACAATATTATCGTTTATCGCAATAATTTTTTGAGACAATTAATCGCTCAGCAAAATTTGCTATCGTGACAGGCCTAGTTCCACTTGTGGACGATTTACTCACCAGACTGTCCGGGGTGCACTGGTGGCAACACTGACCCATAACGGGTCTGAACATGCCCAGACAGGAGGGGACAGTCACACGTTTCTTGATCTTCGGTTCCCATGACAACTGCAAGGTAGGAATACGCAAATATGTCACTTAAACCAGGACTAAAAAGACACAAACTTAGTGGTGATGATGGAGGCTCTCAAAGGGAAATCATTCCAACAAGCAGAGGTCAGATTTCAGAAAAGCCAGCAAGATTTCACAACAATTCAGGAAAAGAAACAGTTTGAATTTGTGACAGGGTGTTAAAGACTTTGTTTCTGGTCTGACTTTGAGAAAACAGAAAATTCAATTCTAGGATTTATATTTTCAAAAGATACGATTTGTAGTTGAAAATTAGTCACTTAACAGTTCCAGTTAAAGTGCTGAAATAAAAAGCAAAAACTTGTCACACTGCAGCACAGAACACTGAATTAATTCTTAAAAATATATCTGTTAAAATAATTTGACATTTCATCAGCCTTCATCTACCTGCCACTTCCTGTCATCTTCTTCATCTTTTCCACCAGTAGTAACCTCTGGTGTTTCCACTGCAGTTTCTAATTGCGATCCGATACAGCTGAAAAACCACCTCACGCTAGCTCAAAAACTTTTTATAGAAAAACATGAGGCTTTTTTAAAATTGTCGTGTTTCCATTAATTTATTTTCATAATTTCAATTTGTGCAATCAGATGGTCAAGGAAACGCAGTTAATGATCCCTTTGAGAACCAATAATGAATGCACAGAACATTTCAAACCGTGTGTGTGTGTCCTGTTTACTAATCAGCTGCGGTTTGGTCTTGTTTGTCAGTAATATTTCTCAGTTTGATAAACACAAAAAGGCTTCTTATCTTGCTTGGTGTGTGGCGTTACTGTGAATGGTTTGGCGCTAGAGGGATCATGCCGTTTAGACAAGATGAGTTAATGAATCCCCTGAAATCAATGACTGAAATAATGAAGATGGATTCCAGAAGACTCAGTCAGAGGCAAAAAAGGCCTGACACTGCAGCAGTGACAAAGCTTTCATTTAAATATCAATAATTTGAACTGCCACAGTAACTCTGTGGAAAAAGTATAAAGGAAGGAAGGAGGAGGAGAAACAGTGAATGATTCAAGCGTGTAGGCAAAGTTTTTGTATTCATGCAGTATTTAGTAATCCTTTGAAAACTCTGTTCGTTTTCTGATGGCTCGACATGACTCACTGACGCATCACACAGCATTCTGTGATTTGGTAAACATCAAACAGAATTAAGCACAGGGGGCCAAGCGTGTTCTCTAGTGATTGTGAAGAACAAAGCGGTTGAGATTAGCGCACACAGGGTAAGAGGAAAAGGACAGTGGGAGACAAGCAGAGTTCTTACAGCAGGTCTATTTTGCTGAATTGGTGGAAGGCTTGTGTTGTTGTTTATCCTATCTCCTTTCTCGTTCAACATCATGCAGCCCCTGCAGATTTATTGCCAGACACCTATCAAGAAAACAAAGCAGAAACAATCAAATTATCTGCCATCATGTTAAATACTGAGGTTTTTTGTTGTTTTTTTTTTTTACATTTTGACTACTATAAAATGTTTCGGAGTGAATTCAAAAACAAGTCTTTCACAGAGACTGATTTAGCTGAGATTATAACTTCCTGCTGATTTTCTCAAATCCATGTGGAATTTATAAAATTATACAAGCTTGGACTTAGCCATAAAACTCCACCAACATTTTTGCAAAATGAGCAAGAATCAAACTATTTTGTAGCCACCAAGAAGTTTCCACCAAAGAAATATCTGGATATTTAACCACTCTTCTTGGCATGTATGGTACGTTTTTTCAAGAAGATTGTAATTTGTAAACAAAACCACGTGGACGATAAATGTAGCTCCCATTGGACAGAAATGACGGGGTCCAATCAGAGCAAAAACACGGAAAAAAACTTGGAAATCCGGTGCAGCATTTTTGTTGTGCACATTTCAAGAGAAGCTCATTTATAATCTAAAGCATAAAATTAATGACAATTTCCTGATTGGTATGTAGACTTCTGACCGAAACTGTAACCTTTTTAAGTTGAGGCCGAAAAGCGTTTCATTGCACTGGTTTGTCATTTTATTAAAACTGTAGTTTTAAAACTTCTGCGATAACTTATGTATGCAGGCAGGAATAAAACAAGGAAATATTTTCTCCTAGGAGGTTAGAGGTGGAGGGGAGCTTTGCTCAGGAGCAGCAGGGCACTCACCGGTGGGTTATAAATCATTAAAGCTTATATAACTATTGTTGGTCCCTCGGCCACTTGGATATGCATTAATGAGAACTGGTCAAAATCTAATGGGTTCAGACCTAAACAGATTAGTGAATATATAGAACTGGCTGTGCTGGTCTTCAAGTGAGTAATCAGATAAAACTAAGGTAGTTTTACTGCAGATCAAGAAGAGGTCTGCAATCTCCTAGGAAATAAAGTTGCCATCCTGTGAAAATATACATTGGTTCGTGGAAACCTTAGTTTCCACTACAAAAGGATGAAGATGTGTCCTGATGTCATCAAGTGCTCTTTAAATATATCCGTGTTCATCCATCAGATTCAGAAAACTCATTATGCTCAGGAGACGCTCCCTTTGCATCTCTGTCTTTCACTCTGTTGATCCCTCTCTGCCCCATTAACTTTGCTAATTAAAACTTAAGATGCACCCATGGGGAGACGCTCCATTTCAACTAGCTCCAAGTTCCCACATTCATTAACAAGTCCAGTGGGAATACAGACATTGAGAAGAGGTTCTCCAGGCTCTGGGAATCTTTGCAGATATAGAGGACAAGATGGCAGTAAAACTGTGGGGTAAAACGGGGCCAAAGGGCGTAAAGCTGTGAATTAATAAGGCCAGAGAATCACCAAAGGCTCAAATTGGACTGTATAATAAATGCAAGAGGGAATAAAAGAACACATAGAAAAAGATAAAGACAGCATTATGCTAAGACTGTGGAGTTTTACTCTAAATGTGACTGTTTAAGTTGCAGCTTATATAGGCTTAACATAATCTTAAGTTTACAAACAGGCTTCAAACTTTGCTGACTCAAAGTTATAATATCCCAATTAATTCACTAAAGAATCAGAGAAGGGAGCTAAAGATGAGGGTGATGGCAAGGAGGACTTTCAAATGTCAACACTTGGAGTGCATCACCATTATCAGAGGCGAAAGGCTGCTGCAATGACATTAAAAGGTTTTACCATCAATAACATTGTTTACAGAAGGATGTAAACAATGTCCTGAAAATGCTTGTTTGATGTATATTGAAACTAATGTTGCTTTTCCAGAAATGACATCTTGTATTGTTTTACTATCTTTTCAATGATGACTATCTAAATAAAGTCAAAAAACTTTTTTTTTGACTGCTTTAACTGCTATTTTATGGGGTTGGTGGGGGATATCAAGTGTACAATAATCAAATGTAAGGAAAGATAATAATCCTTTTAACACCTTAGTTAATTTCATAAAGATGTAGATATTATAAACTTAAATGTTTTCTCTTGTTTATGATGAGTACAATATTGACGGTGTATATGTTGCCATCCAATGAATCAATTTTATATTGATTTATAATCTTTGAGTTAAATTACGACAATTATTATTCCTTAAGAAAATTATAACATTGTCTAGAAAAGTAGATCCTTACATTGCAAGTTATTATTTTCATAAATATGTTACACTTTTTAGATCTACATTATTACTTCTTTTAGCTGATGTGCTAATAAGCTAACGGTGCAACTACACCGAACTTCTCTCTTTGCACAATTTTGTCCAAAACTAAGAATAAATACCATTGGTGCCACAAAATATGTAAATAACTTCATAAGTAAGTAATTATGAACATGCATTAATTACCTTAACCAAACAGTTTGACTGCTACACTGTTGATGAATGACAACATATTTACAAAAAGAGGCTAGCTACACGGTAGCTAAAAACTCAGTAAAAGAAAAAATTGTCAAAATAACAGCTAACTTGAAACCACAAGTAAACACCTACGGTACCAGAATATTGATTCTCTATTATATATAATTTTTATGGAGTTTGCAGAAATATTAGCTGTCCTCACCTCCTGCTACAGTCTTGAAATGCTGAAGCTTGAAGCCAATAAGAGGCCTTACCCACCTGAAGGTATTTAAGCTAAACAACCTGTCAATCAAACACTGACTGCAACTCCCAGGAAAAAAGTATTAATCCATATTTGGACCTTTCTTTCTTCAACGTCCTTCCCTGAACACTAGAGGCTCCAAGTGTGCAAATAACATAAAAAAAACAGATTATAAAGAAAATATTTCATCTGGACTTTTTTTATGCTTCAGCTGAATAGTGTTTCATCATCTCATTGTTCTTTTTGCTGCGGTGCACAACTGCAATAATGTTCCACCTACAGCACATCACTGCTGAGACAAAAACAAACATTTGATGAAAATGTGATATAATAAAACTTTAGTCAATGTGATGACTAAAACTGAACTGCTCTTTTTTAAAGCCAAAGTGTAACTTAGAGGATTTAAGGACAAGTAAAGTCACAGATTGAAAGCTCATTTAAAAAAATCCTTCATCTTCCTTTTCTTTGTAGAGAAAGAAGTATTGAAGAAACTACTGTGGCAGCAAAAAAGAGATGAGCAACATCTAAATCCCTTTGTAATTCTAGTGTTTGGTTACCATCCTGTGATATATACCACTGGAGCATGACAGTATAGCACAGTGGACTATAAAAGAAGGATTTTTCTATGCCAAGAACTCTATCACAGCTTTGCTTTAAGCACAGTGTGACTATATTTTACCATAAATAGTTCTCAAAAAGTCATCCCTGCTTTAATCTCTGGTTGAATGACAGGTTGCATATTTTAATCATCCATGTTGGGTTTTTTTATCTCTTAGCAGAATCAATACTGCAGCAGCAAGGCTCCGAACAAATGCTGCAGAGGAAGTAAATCTGCACAGGGCACCAGGTTTGGTTAAGACTGATTGGTTTCAACAAAACCCAAATTATACTGATAGAAGAACCCAACACGTTACACACATATCTGTTCAACTAAAATTACTTTTAACATACTTTCATTACCGTGGAATAAAAAGAGGCAACATGTTTGGGAAGACCAACAGTTATTATGTGGTGAGTAATTTGCTATTAAGCATTATCTTTTAGAAAATAAAATAAAAAACACGGCTGTCACAGTTGGTAGAAGTGTTGCATTGCAGCAGGAAGGTCCTTGGTTCAAATCCAAGCTTGTGCTCCTAAGCTCTGGAGCAAACCCTCTCAAAACCTAAAATCTTCATAAATTATTGACTCCTTTAAATTAGTACTGAAAATAACAGCATTCCCATAAAGTCAATGTCAAATTTATTAATACAGCACTCTTAAAAACAGGTTTAAAACGGCACCAAACTGCAGTACAGAAATGATATAAGTTGGTGAAAAAAGAAAGAGAAAAAAAGGTAAAAAGAAATTCTTTATCGGTTCATTTTAATCATGTCTTGACGTTTTATATTAAATTTGCACTTTGTTTACTTTTTAATGTGATGGTTTAATATTAACCTTTTGTTCTTTTAATGTTATTCAGTGTTAATGTGATTCTCTACCTTTTTCCTTTGTTTTGCAGTAAAGCTTGTTAAATTAAGTTGTAAATGGTGCAATACAGAGAAACCTGACTTGCAAGAGTCATAAATAATTAAATCACAGGAGCAAAAACTTCTACATGCCAAGCCCCCTGACTAGTGTTTTTTTTTTCCGTTGCCTTTTCTCAATGTTCTTTGATCTTAAAATAATGTGATCATGAATTTTATAATTAAGCTGTAATGATCGCTGTCATCATTACTGAAGAGTTTCCTTGGAGTCCCAACTTCTCTATCTCACCAATAAACCTTAGAAGAGGAGGTAAGTCCACCAGAGCCTGAAGCATGAAAGAACACCACCTTTCATCAGGGCACCGCCACAAGCATCATGGTGAGTTGCATCCCAACTTGGTGCAGTAACTGCACTGGAACTGACAGAGTTTGCAATCTAAGGTGGGAATGTCTGAAGGAGTCATCAAGGTGTCTCTTCCTGCCTCAAGAGATTATTTTTGGAGGCGATGTTGCAGAAAAAAAAATCAGTTTAGCAAGAACTTCCTTTAACCTCTCCCATATTCTGTTTAATCTCCTGCCATCTGGTACATGATATCACTATTGATTCAAAAGGTAATAAAATATTACAAATATATTAAGTTGTCATGATTTTGTCCGCACGTTAACTAGTAATCATCTAGAATGTCATAAAACGTTCCATTACAAGACAAAGTTTGTTTCTTTTTAATTTTGTTAACCACAAAATCTTGCCTCTGCCGCCAGTGTAATCATGAAATATTTTACAGCCTTTACAGATTCTCCATCTTGGGAAACATTGAATAATTTAGTCCCCCAATAACATAATTTAGTTTTGTTTTATTTTTGTAGTCGACTGAAGAAAGTTTTTAACATAAAGGAAATGCCAAACATGCCCTACGGGCTGCAAGCACTGCTGTAATTAGCTTTAAATGTTATTTTCTGATCTCATGCCTGTATTACCTGTTTGTATTTTTAACCATTGTTTTGAAAAATGCATGATAAAGAATTAATGTTATCGTTTTTCTGTGCTGTGTTGTGCCAACAAAAAAAATCCCTAATGCCTGCTGGCTGTTTTCACTCGATTCAGCAGGCATAAAACAATAAGGAGGTTGCGCTCAGTACAGTACGAACTTTAAAACACAAAGGGAAAAAAACTCTACACACTGGCCATTAATTATCTAAACAAACAACATTTATAGCTGCACGTTAATGAATTTTTAATGCTTGGTATATTTTGATATTGCTTGTGTTTCATTGTTGCTGACGTTTTACTGTTATTAGCCGTTGAGTTGTTTTATTGTGTTTTATTTCATGGTTCCTGGATATGTTGCGCATATGGAGTTTAAACCTCTGCGAGAAGCTCATTTATACAAATAAATGAAAATTAAAATTAAATCAGTATTCATTAAAAACAAAACTAAATAAATAGAAAGATTGAAGAGGTTGTGTGTGCACAATCTGGTCGATTTAAAATGATGGAAACTTATTTTGGACAAACATCTTGTCGAGTCTCAGACTCTCCTTTAATTTGCATTTAAATTTGAATGTGTGCATGTGTATAGATGTACTGTAAAGATTAGACTCATTTATATACAACAACACCATTCAGTTCACATGCAACACCTTATCTTCTGGAGTAACTCCATACTGCTTCTGCGTAAAGCAACTTTCAATTGAAGACGTCAATTACAAGTGGTGTATTATAAGAATGTAATGAATGCCATTTGTCTGTCCCACCAGGCATGTCCTATTTATTTTTATAGAAAGATTTTGCTTACTTAGCATGAAGCCATTCCCCTGCACACTGCTCACATAATGTGTGTTTTGATACCGATGTATAGAAAGGAATGTGCAATTTATATACTTGAATTGTTTGCATCTGAATCGACTCAAAGAAGGTTTGATGGTTTAAAACAGAAAAGCTTTAAATTTCTCTACACTGCTTTGAACTTTAACTTTCATACAGATGAATCATTTTAGAAGCCAATTAAAAAAGGTAATTTATCTCAATTTATTTAGTGTAAAAGTGAAACTAATGTACAGATTCCTGATATATTTCCAGCGATCTGTGCTGTTGATTTTAATCAAAAGTATAAAGTAAGTATGCAATTGAAAAGCAGATTTTTATTGCAAAGAAAGGCTTTTGCTAATCCATGGCTACAATGGATAATGAGTTATTAAGTTGCCAACATAACTAAAAAAATACAAAATTTCCCATTTATGATTTTCAAATTGGTAGTGTCATGTGTTTTCCAGGCACATATTGACATTTTATAGAACAATCAAGTAGCCATGTTAACTTCAGTTATAAAAACTTTATATATATATCAAATATGACTTAAATTACAAATTCAAATTTCTTTTAACGCCTCAGTCTTTTTAAAAAGTCAATCTCTCTGAAACTCCACCTTCAGGAAGTCATCACAACATCACTCCTCTATTAACCCTTTAACAATGTTTTACCTACATTTTTACTGTGAAGTAGCTCCCATAAGGAGCTCAGCAGACGCGCACTTCCACCAGGTGTTTGCTATTTGCTGCTGGCTAGTCTGGAGGAGCTGAGTTGGGGAGTCGCAGGGGACAGTCTGCTCTTTGAGACAGAAGCTTAGAAACTGCAGCTCCTCTTTGGAGCTGTGTCTTAAAGGTGGTGCTCGATACCCCAGGCGTTTTGCACCGCTGAATGGTTGCCATGGGAGATTAAAAGATTTCTCAAACATGCATGAAACCAAGGCGACAGTCCAGGTATGTTTTTGATGAGGAAATAACATTATAACATAATGTAAGGCTCAAAAAAGTCAATTTTACACAATACTAATGCTTTAACTATTGGCCAGAATACATTAAAATCTTTCTATAATACATACGTGGCATAATTTACCCTACAGAGGAACATCTAACCATGCTCTATAGCAGGGATCTACAAATCCAAGGCTCCTGCAACTTTTAGATGCATCTCTGCTTCAACACCCGAGTCAAATAATGACAACATTAGCAGGACTGTGGGGAACTTGACTCCATGTTGAGAAGATAATTCAACCATTTAATTCAGGTATGTTGGACCAGGAACACTTCTTAAAGTTACAGGACACCAGGCCCAGAGGTCTAGATGTTGGCATGGTAGGCCTACATCCTGGACAGGTCGCCAGTTCATCACAGCCTGCACAAACTCCTACCTGACAGCAACTTTAGATGTATGTTAGGTTATGAATTTTTCCACCAGACTGCGCTGACTTTTTCTGGGCGAGAAGTCATTCAGCATTCCTCCTTTGCGTTATTTACAACCTCTAAGAAATGTAACTAATGTTAGACATTCATCAAAGCTCTACGGTTAGGTTTATCTCGACTCTGATAGATGATGACTGTGACAAAGATAACATAAATACTCAGTATACATAATGTAAACTGCTTACACTTAAAGGTCTCAGGAAGTTACAATCAATCTGTGATGGCTGGGAAAAAATATCCTCGACGTGAGACTGGGACTTTGCACATTAAATTATTTCATAACAGTTTATTCTCAACTCTCACATAAAAGCTGTCAAGTCTTCTTAAACATTCTTGGTTTCTGAATCAATTACCAGACAGGCATGTGGCATAACTCATCAGGTTGCATAGCTGTTTTTGAATTATATTTTAGGTGAATTTCCCTAAATTAACACAAATCGCACATGGCTGAGAGTCTAAAAAAGTATCAACGTGTGCCTCACAACTTGTATATTTCTAAGAGTTTGGGACATTAAAAGATGGTGAAGATTCTTTTCCTTCTTATTCCAACATAAATATGGCACATTGGCTCAGGTGTCTTGCATCACACAGTGATTAATAAAACATTGCAGCTGTCAGGGAGAGATGAAGATCTGCTTAAAGGTACAGGAGAGGAGGAGAAAAACAGAGGTGTAAAAAGGGAAAATGAAGTGTGTCTGACACATAATTAGAGCTCTTTTTTGTGACACCACAAGCGAGGCAGGAACCTTTTTATCTGACAGTATCAGATAGAAATGACTCAGTGATGATCATAATTATCATCAGATCCTATTAGTCAAAAACATGTTGATCAGTGTAATTATCCAATCCTGTTAGTCCCAAACAATCTTGACTCCATTTGATGTGCCTTACACATCAAATGGGCAGATTTTTTTTTCTCCAGATTTAATGTTTTTTAAGAAAACCTCAAAAGGTTTCACTAAATCTCTGTTTTCCCTCTGATCCTCAGTATATCTCAGACATTTTTCCTCAATCTGTTTGTCATCTTTTGTGACCCGAGTGGGAACACAAAGTTCATAATAAAGCACATGTTTATATAGACAAAGCCGTTTTCAGACCTTTAGCCCATTTCCGGCCGGTCATTTTGTCCTCCCTCTGCAGGTTGTTTTGTTCTGTTTCAGTGCTAAAGTGAACGTCACATGATGACAACAAACCTCACGCAATCATCCGACAAATGGACACACATTTCAGAGCATTTAAGTCTGATACACTGAGGGGGAAATGGGAAATAAAATATTGTGATACAATTTAATAGTAAACAAAGCGATTTTAGAGGTTGTTTCATACAGTTTTTTTGTGGTAGTTTTGTTTACAAGTTTATTTAAAACTAAGCAAATGTGAGCACTATGAATAACCACTGGTGTTCTTGAGGATCTTGAAAATGGGACACAATGAATTAAACAGAGATTTTAAATAAACATTCAGAACCAAGAATCCACCTTCAGCCAAAGGTTTGTGCATTATTTCCCTTTAAACTCTGATCAATAGATTGTGTGTCCAGTGTGTTTCTTATGTTTCAGTAAATATAGATTAGTTTGATTAATAATAAATGTGTACTTTTACTCAAACAGCAACTTTAAATGATTTTTTTTTTCTTCATAGAGAAGAAAGTCCTTATCGAAGACATGCTGCAGAGCTGGGAAAAAGTAAATCATGTAAATTCGAAAATTTATGTCAAATTTGCAATAAAATGGTGAACCACTGTGATTTGAAAATAATTTAATTTATTTACATAATCTTGTATAAATGTGCAATGTTTTTGCATCAGAAAATGGACCCATGTTGCTTCTGCTTGCATGTTTAGCAGTGAACGTCTTCTTGCACAGCTTATAGCTTTGTGTTGGGTTGGAGGTTCGTCCCATTAGCCAAGACGTCTATTACTGAAGCAGCTTCTGTGTTTATGCTTCCACTGTCAATACATCATGTTGAATGCATAAGTGTTATCATAGGCATGGCTGTTCCTGCTCAATGGGAAAACAATGTACACTGTTTGCACTGCACTGATGCAAGCACCTAGTCTGTTTAACCTTAACATGCATGTTTTTAGACTGTTGAAGGAAACTTGGGTAACTGGAGAAAACTTATGGCTTCCTCGGAGAGCACACTACATGTAAACACAAACAGTCTAGCAACAGGCTAACCAATGTTGTACCATGGAGCCTTTTCTCAGTTGGCTCTTTGAAAACCATGATGGATTCTTTATATATTGCTCTATACCTTTACCTTTTTAATAAAACAGTCGACATACCAAGCTCCATCTGGCTCCCTGCTGACCTTCAGCTACTCCTCTCAAGGCTCTATGACCATGTATAGGCTGCATCATTTGTATGCTACAAATACCAAACTTTGTATCCATGTAAAAGTTAAAACGTTTTCAGACAGTTGGAAATCACTAACTGGAAAAATGTAGTTAAATTGATAAAAATGCTAATCAGAGTTAATTTGATAAATCCACAGGTCACATACAAAAGTACATGGTGATTTTGCAGTTAGAAAACAACATTTATCTTTTCTAATCAAGCAGCATAAACACCAAACAGCTGCTAGACTATCATAAAAGCCCAGATGAGTTCAAGAGGGAACTGAGGGTGATGCGATGTTTCTCATTCAAAGCTTCTAGCAAATACCAGTAAACTTTCTCAAATGGAAACAGGAGATGATACAAAAATTAAATATAGCTTTAGATATATTTTTATTTTTATTTGAAATGAAATTTAACAATGTTTAGTTATACGACTGTCTAGTTTTTAACAAGAGCCACCAGTCAATGTTGAGTTCAGTATCAATACCACTCATCATTTTGTACTTTTTACCAAACATTTTCAACAACAGATGATTTAAATTAATATTGTCTGTTAATGTCTACTGAAAGGAAAATGTTCTGTATCAATAAGTATTATATGTTGGGAGATGGTAACTCGTATTTTGGTTTGATCGGGTCACAATGTGTGAAATTTCATTGTGGCAGATGGCTCAAACTGTAATCAACTGAAATAACACCCCATTAAACAAACTACACATGAAATGTAATTATTTTTATGATTATTGGTCTCCATAATTCATCATTATTATTAAACCACACCAGAAATATACTGGAATGGTTAAACAGACAAAATGTTGTTTTTGTAAACCAAAACAAATGATTGTTACATTTCATCTCAGGATTTATATTGTGGAATATATTTGGTAGGGCATATCTAAAATATTCAAAAGATATCTAGGTTGGGAGAAAGCACCTAGAAAGAAACGACTTGACACGCCACTGGATGGTTTTTGCAAAGCAGCCAATCCATGTATTTATTTTTGGTGCTGATTGGTTGAACCCTGAACAGTAGAGACCAATAAGGCTGTAGATGTTAGTTTCAGCTGTAGCGTTAAGAAGGTTTCCACTCTGTGTATTAATGTATATTAAGGTGTATTTGGTTATTGAACTATTAAAGCAAGCAGTTATAAATGTTTCTGAAGAGTGAATGCAGATTTCAGCTGTTGGTGTGGAATTGAGGTCACCAAACCCCACAAATATCAACGTCCACCGTACATCCTCTCCTTTAACTGTTGCCCTTTACCTTAATTCACTTTAAAAAAGTTTATTATGACTCAGTTTCATTCTGGTAACTAAACTGTTATCCCACTGCTTAAACTTGATCAAGCAGTGGGATAACAATGTTATGGCAATACTTTCTAAAGGTCTTTACAAACTCCACCAGAACAGAGAAAGTATTATTTTTTAACTTGATGCTTTAAGATCAAGAAGGCAGTTCTTGCCGGGAAGGGCACTTCTAAGTTCTTGTAAGTATAATTCATAATTCTTGGACACAAAAGAAAAAGTTGTGCCCAGAATAAACATCAAGAATAAGTTAATTGAGCGCTTAAACCACAAATGACAGCGAAAACAAAGTTTTCTGTTCTTGTGGAGTCCGATGGTTTGTTTTATCTGAACCGCACATACTTACACTTGAACTCCAATTAAACTTCTCCCTTATTTACAGTGTTTGTAAATTATGCACAGATTCTCCAGGGACATGTTAGCATGCCCCAAAGCTGGTCTGAAAAAGGTTCTCTCACACACACACACACACCCACACACACCCACACACACACACCCACACACGCCCACACACACACACACACATAAAACTGTTGACAGTTATTCTACCTAATTAGGCAGAAAGGGGAATTAGCTTAACTCAATAAGGTAAGTGAACATAATACACTTGAAGTGGAAGAAAAGAAGCCTCTTTTGGGCTTATGTGTTGTTTACAAGATATTTGTGGTCATTCACACCTCGTGCTTTTTTAAATTAGAGGCTTTCTGCAGCTTGTAAAGAAAATGTTTATCTACTCCATTTGATACAGACTGCACAGATTTTTTTTACTGTGTGGTACCTGAAACCAATCAAAAAAGCTCTGTATTTGCAGCCAGCATTTTAAATCCAAAAGGCTACTATCTGCGTTATCAGCTTACACTTTACAAGAATTTAAATATAGAAAAATATGCAAAAACTGAAGCAATCCTGGCCTTTGTAAAGACTTTTCTGATCCTGACTAGGATCAGAAAAGTTTGAGGTGATGTTTTTAGTGTTTACTAGTTTTAAGAAAACTTTAATATCTGCTTTGAAATTCAGTTTTTACTCAAGCTTCTGCAAACCTTACTTTATACTTGTCTTATGCCATTTCTCTTTTGTGTTTTTATTTATTATGACCATGACAATAACAAATTCTGACTAAAAGTTGGTACTGTTCTATTAAATGTTATTTTCTAACATAATCAAAATAAAATCAAGCAAAATTATTAAAAGCATGGGTAGCTGACCTGGGGATGCATAGGACATCTGCTTAGAGAGCAAGAAGATTTTTTGTTACAAATGGAGATTTTTATTTTACATATTTTCCAGGTTATTGTGAATTATCCACTTAATCTGCACATATTTAATGTATTTAGTAAAAGTTAGCTTAAATGTGCAGAAGTTTCAAGAATAGCATAGCTGTACATTTAGTTACAATGTTCTGTAAGAAAGTTAAAGTATAAAGTATGGTATATTAGCCTTCTGTAGAAACATAGTCTTTATTAATATGCATAAAAACAACTGCCTATTCAGGCAGTTTCAGTCACTGTCAGCAAAATGTGGATATTTATTTTATCACCAACTCTAATGCTGTGTAGGAGTGGATTTTCATTAGAAAGAGGATTATGTTGTCCTCACAAGACATTTGAAGAGAATTCTTGTATTAATATATTGTACTGCACGTCTTTTAAAGCCATATGATGCATGTCGATTGTAACTAAAAATGAAAGCTACTGTTATTACATAATCATCTCTCGTACGCTGACAATTAATGGCTGTGAACCCCTTAACTTTGATGGCTCCACTGTCAGCATGTTTGTGTAAGAAATTTCTACAAGCGCTCTACCTCTGACATTAAAGTGAAACCTGTGTGCTGCTGCAGGAAGAAAAAGAGCAAAGTAAAGTTATAGAATTCCTTTTGTTCTGGGAAATCAATGAAACTCCCTGGCTCAATGACGCACAGCCACTGATTCACAGATTGATTTTCCGGGTGCGGACGCAGTGAAGCAGTGAGACGGCCAACACATCCAGGTGCATCGTAGTGTACCTTTGCCCTATTAGCATTCTTTTCCAACAGCCTGGTGCGCGCACTGTAAATAAAAGCCTATTATATCGTTGTCCCTGTGGCGCTTTCTATTTGCCGGCTCAGCACAATCCTCATGCTCTATTGATTTGTTTAAGGATCATAGAGATGCCAAAGACGAGCTGTTAATACCACTTTTAAATACAAAATGTGCACTCAGTTTTTTTTTTCTGTCTTACTTATCTTTTTCCAAATTACTTCTGCTGTGGAAGATAAATACTTTCTGAAAGCAATAAACATTTGTTACTGTGATAGCAGTCACAGCTTAGCTATTGGTGTTCTAAAAGTGACGCATCCATTTGTGAACCAATTCTTAAAGATGACCTAAAATGCTGACTGGAACAGGTTAGGATAGGTCTGTGGGCTGCACAAAATATGCTTTTTGCAGAAAAACATTCTCAGATGATTAATGAGATTTTAGTCTGATCAGTTTTAGGGTGTCTTGCCACTTTAAATCCAAATAAGCTGCTGCTGGCCACGCCCCCCAACTCAAGTAAAAATGGCTGCAAACAAATGAGCTATTACACAACCGCACATTTTTAAGAAGCATAAGTAGAGCTTCCTGCACAACCAACAAGAATACAGCAAGTACTTTCTGGGTGGTAAGTCAACAACAAAACATTTGTCTTTTCCAACAGCCATTTTACAGCACATGCAGTAGTAAAACCAGCTGACCAAATGTGCCGGAGGTCCAGTTGGATTGCTAGGTAACAGGCTAGGATTCATTTGAGTTGCTAGGTGACGAGCTCAGCTTTGTTTGGGTTGCCAGCGAGGGGCAGTGCCAGCTGATTTTGTGATGTTACATTCTGGAGTTTTTTTGAAACGGCTCATTTTCCAGACACAAAAAGAATTAACCTATTACCAAAAAACAGCTGATTTTAGAAATTCACATTGAAAAATGTGAATTTGGCATAAGACGTCCCCTTTAAACACATTTGTGACTCATCTTTGACTTTAGGGAAACAATTACGTGAAAAGTCAATTGTGCCACGCATCTCAAATAGCTCAAATATTTTAAGTAGAGAATTTTGAAAAACTATGTCGATTAATTTCAAGTTAAGATACCACTGAGCGAGAGGCATCGCCATCAATCACCGGTGAAGGAAAGCAAAAAGCCAAACCCACATAAAACATCAGGTCGTTATGCAGCAGGCGTGTTGCTGTGGCTGCAATTTGAATGTCACAAAACCAAAAGGTTTGTGACCCTTTGGGTGCACTTGCAACTGGATTTTTGTATAATTCAATTACAGCAACATTGGCATCACACGTAAAATATGAATTAGGCATTTTGAAAGAACTGAGTAATATTTAGTTGAATTATCTGCATTGGATTCTGTTAAAGATGGCACTGGACTAAAGGAGCACTGCACAGCCATTACCATTTTACACTCGCCCTTTGTCAGGATCTGTGTTTTTCTGTGTTTATTTAGAGTTTTCTGTGTCCTTGAGTCTCTTCGTTGTCCTGTCCTCCCCTTGATTGTTCCCAGGTGTGTCTCGTTTCTGTGATTACCCGCCCATGTATTTAACTCCACCTGTGTTCCTTGTTCCTCGTCGGGTCCTTGTCGTTGTATGTCGTTGTCAATGTCTAGTCGTCGTGTCCATCTGCCTGCTGCTCGTTGTTTGGACTGTGTTCCCGTCATTAAAATCATCATTTTCATTTCTACCTGGGTCTCAAGCGTCTGCCTCACCACCTCACACCGCACCGCTTCATGACAGAAGGACCCGACCAGACCGAACGGTGAGGCACGCTATTTTTACTTTTCATCATGGACCCAACCCAGAGGAGTTAAAGGAGCTGACGGAAACGATCAGCGAGTATGAGGAGGCTATGGCCAAGCCGTACGCTGCCGGCCGACGCCTCGGTTTCGCCATCCGCTTGGGACTGTTGCTGGACTACTGGGTTCCTCGTTTTCCGCACCCGGGGTTGGTGGAGTTGCAGAGGGAGGCAGAGTGGGAGCGTAAGGCGGCCCTAGCCGTCATGGCTGGCGAACCTCTGCCTCCCAAGCCGCACAGTTTCTCCGCCAGCCCAGATCCCGCTCCAGTTCCGGGACCAGCAACTCCAGCCAGCGTTCCAGCCGGCGCCCCCGAGGCCGTTTCAGCCGGCGCACTCCAGGCCGAATCAGCCGGCGTTCCGGTCGGCGCACCCCCGGCCAAGTCAGCCGGCGTTCCAGCCGGCGCACCCGAGGCCGAATCAGCCGGCGTTCCAGCCGGCGCACCCGAGGCCGTTCCAGCCGGCGTTCCTGCCGGCGCACCGGAGGCCGTTCCAGCCGGCGTTCCTGCCGGCGCACCGGAGGCCGTTCCTGCCGGCGCACCGGAGGCCGTTCCTGCCGGCGTTCCTGCCGGCGCACCGGAGGCCGTTCCAGCCGGCGTTCCTGCAGGCGCACCGGAGGCCGTTCCAGCCGGCGTTCCTGCCGGCGCACCCGAGGCCGAATCAGCCGGCGTTCCAGCCGGCGCACCCGAGGCCGAATCAGCCGGCGTTCCAGCCGGCGCACCCGAGGCCGTATCAGCCGGCGTTCCAGCCGGCGCACCCGAGGCCGAATCAGCCGGCGTTCCTGCCGGCGCACCGGAGGCCGTTCCAGCCGGCGTTCCTGCCGGCGCACCGGAGGCCGTTCCAGCCGGCGTTCCTGCCGGCGCACCCGAGACCCAGACCCCCTGCGTTCCTCCCGAGACCCAGACCCCCTGCGTTCCTCCCGAGACCCAGACCCCCTGCGTTCCTCCCGAGACCCAGACCCCCTGCGTTCCTCCCGAGACCGAGACCCCCTGCGTTCCTCCCGAGACCGAGACCCCCTGCGTTCCTCCCGAGACCGAGACCCCCTGCGTTCCTCCCGAGACCGAGACTCCCAGCGATCCACCCGAGACCGAGACTCCCAGCGTTCCGACCGAGACTCAGTCCCCGTCCGTTCCACCCGAGACTCAGACCCCCAGTGTTCCACCTGAGACTCAGACCCCCAGTGTTCCACCCGAGACCCCGACTCTCTGTGCTTCACCAGAGACCCTGCCTCGGGGGGCTCGTCGTCGCCGTCTGTGGGCGGCCCCCGGGACTCATCATGGCCACCTCCAGCGCCGCGGACGGCCGCCGGACCGCCTCCGTGGTTCCCGCCTCCAGCGCCGCGGACGGCCGCCGGACCGCCTCCGTGGTTCCCGCCTCCAGCGCCGCGGACGGCCGCCGGACCGCCTCCGTGGTTCCCGCCTCCAGCGCCGCGGACGGCCGCCGGACCGCCTCTGTGGTTCCCGCCTCCTTTGCCTCCGCCCACCCTGTGGGTAGTTTTTTGTTTGTTTATGGACTCTTGGCCCTTCTTGTGTTTCCGCCCACGATGGTGGGTTGTTTTTTGTTTTTCTGGACTCTGGCCCCCCGTCCAGCGCCCCTCCGCCCACCCTTGTTGTGTTTTTTTTTTGTGGGCGTCTGGTAGCCGCCCTTGAGGGGGGGGTACTGTCAGGATCTGTGTTTTTCTGTGTTTATTTAGAGTTTTCTGTGTCCTTGAGTCTCTTCGTTGTCCTGTCCTCCCCTTGATTGTTCCCAGGTGTGTCTCGTTTCTGTGATTACCCGCCCATGTATTTAACTCCACCTGTGTTCCTTGTTCCTCGTCGGGTCCTTGTCGTTGTATGTCGTTGTCAATGTCTAGTCGTCGTGTCCATCTGCCTGCTGCTCGTTGTTTGGACTGTGTTCCCGTCATTAAAATCATCATTTTCATTTCTACCTGGGTCTCAAGCGTCTGCCTCACCACCTCACACCGCAGCGCTTCATGACACCCTTTAATCTCATGGAGGTAATGGCTCTGACTGCCTCCTGAAGTGGCATGAAGAGGCGTTAGTAAGTTAATATCTACAGGACAATGATCACAGATTGAACGTATGCACTAAAGGTACAAACATGGAAGATAACTTCTTCCTAGACAATCAAGCAGCTGGTGCATCTCTGAGTTTAAGCATTTAATAAACATCCATCAGGTTTCTGGATTAATCATCATTTTTGTAGATTTCTTTTGTGTGAGATTCATAAGATTCTTGTCACAAAAGGACATATTTTCCTGACTCCTATCTTCATAAATCTAAGCTTCATGTCAGATAATACTCTGCAGTGACTGCCGATCAATTCAGCTTCCTTCATTCAGTGACTTTGATAGACAATTCGTCTAAAGCCTGCTTAGAGGTTATTTTTTTATATCTATTGTTCCTATCAAGCTTCTCAACTCTATAAATAAATAGCTTTTTCCCCCCATTTGGTCAGTTTTTTTCCACCCGATTCAAAGTTGATATATCAAATAATTATTCCCCTTCATCAAACTTCAACTCTAAATGTCAACACATACCATCAAAACAGTTTAATACTTTAACTACTTTTTAAAATGTTTTCTTCAGTTTAATCTCAGCTGAGAAAATCTTATTTTAGTCAAATTTAGGATTGTTTTAATTCTTCCCTGTGATCGTTCATGTCAGTCTCTGCATTAAAGGGAGTTCAGAGTGTTTTTGATGTTACTGTGCTGCTATGAGAAGAAGTAAATGGGTCTGGTTTGTACTGATCTTAAAGCAAATGAGCATCTTTAAAGATTTTTTTAGTTTCAATTATATCTCAATATTGACTATCTCGACAACCCTACTTATTTTTTTTCATGCAAAAAATTTTTAAAAAGTGGATTAAGATTAATTTAGAAGTGAATCTTTCCCAACTTTTATGTATAAACAAAGGCTTTTCTTGCATTCACACAACTTTTTATACTAGAGATTTGTATATCTTATAATTAGAACATTTTGAAGAAGAGGGACTGGAATAAATGGAAATTAGTAGAAAAAAGCAGCCATCACACAGCTGATCACTTTTAAAAACCTTTTAAAAGTCTGAGAAATAATTTCAAAGAAACCGCGTTGGCACATTAAATGAACATTTTCTCTTTTCTGTACAAAATACAAGAGAAATGTGCAGTGCCTGAAGGGTACGCACTGTACTGCACAGTGTGCAAGCAATGCATCAATGACGAGACCTTATACAACTGTGACCCTACAATTCTCATAAAGCATCAAGATGTATTCCTCAGGCCTGAGGCAGTTCATCTGAAGCCACAGAGGACATTGTTCACGTTTTTAATCAGACTTTTACCTCAGCCTCTTTAGATGAGACTAATGTTTTAATTCAAATTATAAACCTTCTAGATATTAAAAGTAAATACTTGAGGGTTTTACTGCAGGTATTTTATTGAGGTTGGATGAAGTGTGTTAAAAACATTAATTAATCACATTTTGAAACAGAAGGTAAAGCACAGCTTTAATGTGGTCTTCCCTTCTGTTTTCTAGTTCAAAAAAGATATTTTAGATAATATTTTAAATAAAAATTGTCCATAAACTTCCAGACGTTCTCAAGCACATTATGACACCATAAACTTGAGTAACCTTTTGTGTCATTTCTGGCCACTTGTATTTATTTATGGTAATAAACAGCAATTTACCAAGAGAACAATAAAGACCTTTTCTAAAACATAATAAATAAAGCGACTGAAATCCATCATATGCAAGTCAAATCAATTTCCTTTACTAATCACTTTTGCCTTAAAAGGGCACATTCTGTGCACACACTCAGTCCATCTCTAGTCACTTGCAACAATAAATCTGGCCTGTTTTATGTGCATCATTCCTAAAATTATAATGTGAAATTCTATGCAAATTTGCCTCATGGCTGAGAAGCTTTTCAAGCACAAGAGAAAGAAGGCAATTTTGCAATGTCTCATGATCACAACTTTAGCAGCAGATTAATCTAATACAACTGAGGCTGAGGGATCTGTGGTTATATGTCAGACTGAGAGAGGAAGACATGTGAGTGTCATTAAGTGGGCTCAATGAGGAGCCTCTGGGCTGCCAGGGGTAAATATTCTTTGTGAGACTCTCCATTCCTCTTTTGCTGTGGGTGTACGGTTTGAGAAAAACAGTGGTGTGACTGTTTACCTTAGTGCCAACCTCTCTTACTTCTCTGCAGAGTGAAAATAGCAAAACTTCCTCTCAGGCTAATACTCAAAACAATGTGCAGCTTATTTGGGTCTTGAAAAACATAAAACACAAATTGAAAAAGAAATGCTCTGGATTCAATAGAGAGAAAGTAAAAAAAAAAAAAAAAAATTTTCTGACCACATACTTAATTGAAACAATCAAAAATAATCAAAATAAGTGGGGTAGCAGAGAACCTGTCAACATTATTTATATTCCTTTGCTTTTTTAGAACCACAAACATGATGGACCAACACAAAATGGTGAGAAAGAAAAAAAACCATATTCTTAAACCTTAAAAGCATTTATTCTCCTCCCCGTCAGTCAGTACTTTCACTTTTCTAAGTATTTTGGGATTTATAACCACAGACAGACTTTAGATAATCCTTTTTTGCAAAATAGATGCCGTGTATAAACATCATCTTACTCAATTAGGTTTTAGTCTGGACTTTGACTGGGCCATTCTAACTCATCAATAGGCTTTAAACTATTTTACACTCTGTGGCTTTATTTTTAATGTTGTTCTGGTAGTTCCACCCTAGTCTCAGGTCTGTAAGAGACTTTAACAGGGCTTTTTGCCAGTATTTCTTTTTTAACACTATCCATCTCCAATACATTATACTGACACTGCCATGTTTCACCATGGCGTGTTCAAGATAATGTGCTTTTCTGCCACATACAGTGACCAAAAGTAAATCTTTTTAATCATTTATGGACACATTGTAACTGTTTCTCCTACATTACAAACCACTGATTGGATTTCTTAGAGGTTTTCACCAAAGACAAGATCTGTGGAGTGCACAAAACGTTGTCCTTTCCACCTTAGCTAAGGATCTCTATAGATCTATTTGAGTAGTGTTTTCCTAAATATTGGTTCTTCAATAAATCTTTAGCAATATTAAGATTTTAATCACAACACTGGCTAGTATCTATGTGACTTCAGAAGCCAACTGGATTATATTCAGGGATAAACTGGTGGAATACTGGTCAAGTTCATAAAATTCCCATTAAAGTGGGTTGTGGTTCAAAAAGTACAACCTCTGTGCTCCTCATATGCAAAATTAAGACATCTCCAACTAAAACATGGTTGCAGAAATCAGATGACTTTTATGTTACAGCAGATAAATTATTAGAACAAACCTGACCCTGGGTATCAATGACTATATTAGCGGAAGCCTCACACAAAGTTATCTGTCTTATGAAATACAATATCAGGACCATAAAACAAGCACTGGAGCTAAACTACACAGAAGGCCCTGTATTAAATGGCAGGCAGTTAATTGACATTTGTTAACTATGCTGGAACAAAATGAGATAATTCATCTGATTAAACCTGGCAGGACACTGACTAATGAATTAATTATCAATAAACTTTAGGGTGTAGATTTGTGATAGAAAACAGAATCAACATGAGAATATTAACTTCCATTTGGAAGTTACTTATTTCAGCACTCAGAAATGTGAGGACCTAAGTGTGTAACGTTGGATTAAATATCCATTTTACAACTAGAGTTGTTAAAATTTGGCAGATGACTCAAACACTTGAGTTATCTTCTTCTTGAAGATGAGAAGCAACATGTGTACAAAGAGTGAAGACCCTCAGGGGAGCCATCACATCAGAGTAACCAACAGTCGCTTTAATGCATCTCACAACTGACTCCGATTACCCCTGGTGACGTACACAAACATTAAAATGAACCCACATGTCAAATTGCCTATTGGGTATCATAAAATGTATATTTTATTGTTTGGATGTAAGTGAAGTTGAAATAATGGACTTCAGAAGCTTTGGATATAGAACCGTGACCAGCTGTTATACAACTGAGAGCAATAAAAACGACACCACCAAGTGATCGCTACAGTTAGTATTAATGTTTACAAGCCGTTGTTGCAACTTGGAAATGAGCTGAGCAGAAGGTGGTTTGAATGTTTTTAACTGAATGGTTTTAACAGCAGAAGCAATACGTTCAAAACCACAACAAAAACACTTTTCTGAATCTGCATCAACCTGACGGCACATAAACTAATCTGGTTTAGTAAAAAAGTTACATAACACCAAGTAATCCTCTTATGTTTCTGTCTTGATGATTGGTTTGTTCCATGGTGTCAAATGCATATTGGTTACCTGGAAATGTTGAAGTCTAAATGACATTCTGAGTTCAAAAAGTATTCAAAAATAAAGCGGTGGTGATATTATTGGTATAGATTGAGATGATGATTATACATAATTTGCAATATATTTTTCCTCATTTTTCTCTCTTATATGCCCTTCAAGCACTTGATCTGACCCTCACCATCTAGATGACTAATCAGTGACAAATCCACATCCAACAAGCTGTAAAGTGTGGCGATGTGGCACTCAAAGTCAGTAAATAAACTTACAGCACCTAAACATTGCATAAACACAAGATAAAATAAAAAGTAGATTTAAAAACGTATGTGCTGACTGGCTTTTGAAACAGAAAGGAAAATAGTTCCAGAGTCTGTGGGCCACTAATCAGATGTTAGTAAGGGCCACCTGGTCACAGGAACCTGACGGATATATGGGTGCAGATGTCATCAATATAACCTGGTGCCTGTCTGAAAAGCTCTCCAAGTCATAAATATGTGCCAACAATTACTGCATTCCAAGAAACACTCTCCAAGAGCAATATTTTTTACACGCTGGTGGTCTGATATATGCAGCTCCAATTTAAGCAAATTCTTTTTTTCATAAAGTTGCACTTACACTGAAATTAGGTCTATTTCTAAATATATCCAGCTCATTCTCACATTTAATGTTTTTGATATGCATGCAACAACTTTATTATTCTCATCATGCTAGACAAATATTTGTTTTGATTTTAATTTGTAGGCTATAGTATGTGTGATTATTGTTTTTAGAAGAACATTTTGGATTTAAAGATAACAGTCATTAGAGGGAGCTGTACTTCCAATAGAAAAGTTGGTGATTATGAACACCGTTCAAAAGGAGCAGTAACCTCAGACAGCAGCAGCCTCTTGCAGCAATGAGCTGCCCTGTGCGAAAACATCACAACGTTAACTTGGCCTCTAACTTCCTCATATCCCACTAAGCATCTGTGGGATAAAACAAGAAAACATTTTAATCCATTTTAGCTTATCTTTGCCACTTTCAGGGTTTGCAGGATCTGCAACTAATATCTCTGGGTTTGATCCCAGAGGAAAGTTTGAGTTCTTATGAATCCATGCCCTTATGCTGAATGACAGCATATGAAGATCACAACCAAGTTCAGGAAGGTGGTTTTGAAGACTAACTCAGAGATTTGGGTGTTTAGGGATCGTGTATTTAACAGCTGAATAAGTACATGTTGTACATGTCCCTCAAGTATGAAATGAAAAGATGCAGTAAAATATACGTATACTTATAATATACTTTGGGTTCACCAACAAGGAGTCTCGCAAAACTTACATTACATTCAACATTACATGCCACTTGTGATTTTATAACAAAAAAAAGTTAAAATAGTTCTCAATACAAGCATTTTAGTTAATAGAACCTTAACAATGTAATGGCTTTAAGGTCATTTTCAACAGCAGACAAAATCTATAAGTGGTTAGCTTATTCACTAGAGGTGCACTGGTAAACAAATTCACACTGAAATATCCGGTACAATCCTGTTGGTTCGGTCCATGTGTAGAACTAAGTGTCCAATGCAGAATTCTGTAGTGCAACTTTTAAAAATAAAACAGAAAACTGCCAGCTCTCAATAAACTCACTTTATGGGTTTCTAATGCAGAAACCCAACATGGCAAAGGAAAGGTGGACCAATCCAAAGTTTTGTCAGGTGTAAGCATCTTTAAACATCAATAAGATGCATACAGTAACGCAGCAGTTTCCCTCCTGAGCATTCTGATGGTTGGACATTCCCATCTTGTTTCTTTTTGTGTATAATTCTTTGACCAGATATCTTCAAGAATCTGGAAATTGTTCCTGAGGATGAACCAGACTTGTTCAGCTCAAACAATTATCTCCCTGATATCTTAGCTGATTTAATTTGAGCAGTGTGTTCACGGTGTGCCTCCAGTTAATTCAAATATCATAAACTATCAGAAGTTTCCAAAGCCATTATGTCATCTGGGCTTTCCCCTCTTTGTTTACAAATAATGATCATTCTGAATGCAAACTTGGGAGTTTGAAGAAAATCATAAATACATATCTGATATATTCTTTGTCTAATTATTGTGATATTTAGCAAAAAGAACTTATTTTGGTAATTCTAACTGACCTAAAACAAGAGAAGACTTGTCTGATTTAACTTTAACTTTTAGTTTCAGCTGTATAAGCAAAGAAAAAAATCCCTCTGATTTGAGCAAGCTAAATCTTCTTATGTAGTGACTCAAATGGAGCACCTGAAGTTTTAAACTTTTTAGGGTCAACAGATTTTTAGATTTAGCTATGCTCATTGCCTTTACCAAGGGTACTAAGAAGCAGAGTTTTCTTACTTAGAGTTAGCCTGAAGGACTGCAGCACTTAACTTTATTTGTGATTGTGTCAAGGATATACACACCCGGTGTAAAGCACCTGAGGCCTGTTCAGGGGCGTTCTGTAAACAAACAGCTTTCTTCTTACTTGAGTTGCTTTGGAGGACCCATTTCACCTGCTGGATGTGGGAACAGAACCTGCTAGTACCCTTCAGAGAAATGCAATACACCTCACTGTGGGTCTCTGCAGAGGAGGACTTGGACTCTTGGGTAAATTTTAAAATAAGGCAGAACTAAACCATGTAATTTTTTGCCATATTAAGTGGGATTTTAATAGTTTATTGAAATCCTTATGACATCTGCAGGAATCCACCCATGCGGTTTTAAAGGAATTAACACAAGGCATCTTATTAATGCAGAAGGCTTTTCTGCAAAGGTTTGACATATTTAACTTTACCCACACTGGTGTTTAATTAGCATTGTTCAGGTCGAAATTAATTAAGGGAGCAACAAAAACTCTTATTAGTAAACCCAGGAGCCAGAGTGGATCATTTCAGGGGTTCAGAGAAATAATAAGTGTAATAAATAATTCAATCACTGCATACAAAACAGATTTTGTGCACCCAATAAGTTAATATAATTACTTAAATATACAGATAAGCTTTGGTTAATGGTCAGTCTTTTCTACCTAAATTTGCAGTGTTGCTTTTGCCCATGTTTTGTTATGTTTGTGGAGGTGTCTTGTGGGTGTAAGACATCAACATTTGGTCCACACCAAAGAAAAGCAAAACCAAGTATAACAACATTTCTGTTTACTTCTCTGCTACCTCCAGCAGTAACAACTGCACAAGATTTCTTGTCAGCATGGGCATATTGCTTCCTTTGTGAAAGAGCAGACTCTGTCTTCTCTGAAGCCTGAACTTGTTGGGGTTTTGTTGTTTTGATTTGCCCTTTAGTTCATTGGTACTATCTGTGTTTACCTCAGATAGAAAACACAGGCACTGCAAAAGATCTATGTATCCAGGTATTTTCTCGCTTACGTAAAGTCTTGTTTTTATAAAAGTAAAGAAATGGATTTGATCATTTCAAGATTTCTTGGAAGAGTTTTTGGTGCAAGTTGGGAAAAAACGTCAGTGAAAAAAATTCAATTACTTGACCTGTAATGTTGTTTTATGATGGTTTTGTCAATTCTTAAATCAGTTATTATAAAGACACACCAACATATATTTTTTTTGTTGTAAATTTCCAGATGCTACAGAAGAAATAACAAAAATTGTGCAGGAGTGAGGCTATTTCTTCTTCCAGCGATGAGTTCTCACAAACAATCGGCAGAGGAGTGCAGAGAATGCTGCCAGCTCAAGCGTAATTGTCCACAGTAATGGCCGAGGAAAATGGTTGCAGACATGCAGCAAGTCTGGAGGATGGGGAGAGGGAGCAAACTATTTGGCAAAACCTCAGATTTCAACTGCTCTGAGAAACATTTAATATTCCAAGGTAGAGGAACCAGGGACTGGTGTAAGATTCGTATGGTATGCCAGCTTTAAAAAAGAAAAACAATGGTTTCACGGTATTAACTCCAAATTTCAACAAGAAAAAGACATTAAAATCTGTTAAAGTTTTGAGGTAATACTAACAATAATACTTTGGACTTTATTTTATTTCTAACAAAAAAGCAAATACATCTTGTTGCTTGTACTTGTGACAGTGAAATGACAATAAAGTTGAATTCTATTCTATTCTAACAATTATTCCCACCTTACATATTAATGATTACAGCTGCAATGCTAGATTTTATTTTGTTACTTTGATTTTCAACACAAAAATCAAGTCACTGTTTCAAAAGAAAAAAAAACAGTTGTTAAATCTAAACGCAGCTGTTTAGCTGTGTTAACATTGATTTCTGTGTGACTTATACTAGTGTATTTCACAAACTAAAATTACCATTTTCTCAGAAATTTATGGGTTTTATGTTTCTTCTCTGTTTCTGCTCTAGCAACTTGTTCCTTAATTTTGCTGTGGCACCTCATAGAAACCATGGGATATATAAAATATATCATAGAAAAATAGGTTCAAATATTTATACTAACATAATTTTCAGAATATGATCGACAAAGTGAATAAAATGCTGCTGTAGGTTGTTATGCACTTAAAGCTGAACAACAATGCAGAAGCCTCAGTGTTTGTCTATTGTCTTGAGGATTTATTTTATGTTCCAAAAAACAGAAATATAAAGATTTCTGCTTCTGACTTGCGATGTTAGTCTTGTTAATTTCCCTTTGCCATATGTTCAGATAAACAACCAGGTGCTCAAGTGGAGAACTGAGACATTCCCAGTGGAGGCTCAGGATAAAAGTCATTTTAATTGCACTACAAACCACTTTTCTCTTTCCCTGTCATCCCTCTCTCTGCTCCTCCTCCTGACTCCCCAGTCAATGCACCACTTCTCAATTTGCTTAAATTTTTAAACACTGCGACTTAAAAACGATTTACCCACTTGCACTTTGGTGAAATGAAACATTAGCTAGCACACCAAATAATATCTGCTGTGAGCATTTAATTGAATCTTCACAGTTTTGACAATTTTTTTTTAATCTTTCATTTTTGTAGTTTTTCTATCAAATACCTTCCGCATCATCTTCTGCAGCAATAACAGGGATCTGCTCTTTTGTATCATCGTGAGTTTGCTCCTCATA
The DNA here is from genome assembly GCF_001444195.1 of Xiphophorus couchianus. Taxonomy (NCBI): domain Eukaryota; kingdom Metazoa; phylum Chordata; class Actinopteri; order Cyprinodontiformes; family Poeciliidae; genus Xiphophorus; species Xiphophorus couchianus. The sequence goes on from NC_040239.1 coordinate 10,142,465, forward strand.
TCATAGCAGCCAGGCAATTTTCTAAAATATCTAGCATCTTCCTAAAAAGGGATGGGTAATTGAGGCTTTTAGTACAAATGCTTATTAACAAGTTCATGTCATGAATCAGTTGATCCAGCATCTCATCTTCTGCTTTCTGTTTTACTGCCATGTCCAGGAAGGTAATGCAAAAGAAATCACCAGATATTACAATATCGGCTGGTAGGAATATATTTGGAGTAATAATACTTTGAACATGAGTATCAGCACTAAATAAAATATTTAATGATTAATTTAGCAAATTTTTAGGAAATGGTATTTCAAATACAATGTTATTTAAACATTATTTATAAAACTGCGATGGACTGGCGACCGGTCAAGGGTGTATCCTGCCTCTTACTTGTTGACCGCAATTATTCAAAATGATTTCTGCTTCAATCTTAATTAAATCTAGTTTATTACTAACATGAGATGACAAATAACTTCGTAATATATGTATATTATTAGGATAACTGATTCCCCTAAGCTTATTCACGATTGTGGTGAGAGAAATGGATGAATAGGTAAATCAGGAGCATTCGTTTTTCAGCTCAGCTCTCTTTTTGAAAACAACAGACTGAAGCTGTGTCCTCATTACTGCAGACAAGCTCCCAACCCATCAATCCATCTCCTTCTTCATAATATCATGACTCACAACCAAGACAGAGATGCTTGAACAAAACAGCATGTTTAAATAGGATTCAATAACTATGAAGGTTTACATTTTTTAGAGTCATACCAGTTCTTTCTTAAAGTCTAATCACTCTGATAAACTTTTTAAAACACAAAAAGGATCAGAAAAGATTAGAAATTTTCAGAAAGGTTTCTCTGGGCAAAATGCATTATAATAAATTATCATATTTGCTGTACATACAGTATATTTAAATATACATATCTGCATTTTTTGAATCTTTGCAAGGACTGCTCTAAGTTGCTTTTTATATTAACAGCATTTTATATTTTCACAATTCATAGCATTTTATATTTTATTTTTTAGTTTATCTACTACTACTACTCAGTGGTAGTTGTTATTGTGTCTTGTCTCTATGCTGTAACTGCGAAGTAATTTCCCTGCTGGGATGAATAAAGTACTTCTATTCTATTTAACAAATCTGTGAAGTTTTCTCTTTTCTCTGATTGCTTAGAAATATTCACTGATGCTTGCTCATCTTTTCTTCTCATCACCCTGTCAAGCTCCTTTTCTTGTGTCAAAGCATCACTAGGTTATACATTTTACTTTTAAAAATTCAGCACGCATCATGACAGAAGAGCTTGAGGAACATAAAACACTCTCAAAGCTAGAAAGTGAAAAAACAGAGGGTTTATAATTTCACATTTCTCCCATATTTCAGAAGAGTAATTTGCCTAATACTCCTGGGGATGAAGGAGAGAAAGAAATGTATGGTCCTGAGATGCTGTGAATGTAAATGTGCTGCAGGCTGTGAAGAAAACTAGAAAAATACCTCAAAACTAAACAGACTGTGTAACAACCTTTTTTGGGGGGTTGACAGGTAATTTGTTACAACTTTTTTAAAACCTACATTAGTAAATTTATGATGTACTGCATATATCTATGACAACTTAAAAACTTACGATGCATTTCTTTCCAAGTCAGTATTTTTATTTATGCTGCTCTATCTACCAAGGATTTCAATGGAGTAGAGAGTTGTGCTGCCTCTGGTAAATGTTCCTCCTGCATCACTTTTAAAAACTGCAGGAACACATAATTTGATCCCCAGCAAAGAGAGACTGCTGCCATATATATTTTTTGGGCCAGATCAAAAAATGCAACTCAACACCCACCGTATGCCAGACGTGAACCACTGCTACAACAATACCTACATCTACACAAATGATACTCAAGATTAGCAGGACTAACTCAATTATAGCATTGTTTGATATCATGCAACACAATGCAAATGTTCTGTCTACCCTTATGATTCATCTCAGATTGCTAGATGCTTGAAACTGAAACTGTCAGCATGACCTACTTTTTTGATTAATCAAAAAATATGACATGATGCAATGATTCCACGCAACAGCGAAAACAAATGATACCACTCAGTTGAATACGTCTACCTCCATTTTATTTTCCATTCTCAATCATATTTGGAAAACTCTTAAATCATATTTAGGCTTTTCTGGACAGAAGCCCTGAGCTGTACAAGGGACATTTTAGATAAATAAATAAATAGGTCATTGCTTTAATACTGGACCTCTGAGAGTTAGGGACCATTCAATGCAACACAAAAGGCAAATAAATTATATTATATAACTGAAAACACTTACTTCCATTTTATTTTTCATACTCACACATACTTTTACACTGCCAGCTATCAATCAGCAGTTAAGAGAAAACATTTTCTATATTAGCATTAAGCCTAAAGCTAGTTTTCAAAAACTTTTTTTCCAACTTTTTGCATTTTAATCTATTAAATATCCAACGCTGCTTCTAAGTAGCACTAGTATGATTTATTACAGTTAAATGTAATGACAATGAGATAAGCTCAGATGAGTTGCAAATTTTGCCTTTTGAGACAGAGCAGGTAATTAAAAAATAAATAAAAACAAAGAAGAGGTAAGGCTGAATACTGACAAAGATGATGATGGCATCTGCAACTGTTTTGAAATTAGTATGCAATGTAGTTTCTTAGAAAATGAAGTACATCAGAATATATTTTTTTAGAAGAAAAAAAAACCCTGCATTTTTCTTTTGCTCAGAATGCCACTCATGTTTTTCTATATCTGTTGTGTTTTTGGCAACGTAAGTTTAGAGTTTTATTGTCACCATCTGAACTCAATACCTTCACAAAAATCTGAGACGGACAACCACGGAGTAACGGCAGATCTAGTAAGTAGGTACACATGATAAAATTTACACTGGACTGGCTTCTCTTGAGCAATAACATATGAGGCATGATTTTACATAGATTAGAATTATCATCATCATATACTTAAATTTAAAGAAATGAACAGACCACAGACTAAAATGAAAAACTTGCAAGTAACAGCAGGGATGTAAACAGTCTGAGTTTTCATATGGAAATGAGCATAGGAGAAGCCTGAATCAGTTCTAAATAATTTGTGTGGGCTGGTTTCCTCACATATGACCTCATAAAGCATCATACGAATATCTCTTTTGAAACTGGAGAGCTGAAATCACCCTTGCCAAATTGATTTTCAGGTGATGAGTACATATACGCCTATCAGTGACATGCAGTGTCCTTGGATTTTCAGTCAAATTCATTCCTTGCATCAAAATTCAGCTCTACATAAAATGCAAATAGATGATAAACTGGGGGGTTAAAATGGCAGGTCACAATCTAATAGGGAAAATTGAATGGGATATACTTATGAATGATTCACAACTTGCAGGGAGTCATTTGACATGGACTTTCTCAGCCATTTAAGATTCCTTTCTCCTTAAAAGCTGTCTTTTTAGCTTAAGTTTAGGCTAAACCATTGTGGTCTCTTTAGTTATTGAATTGTTCTGTTTAGAGATTGTGTTTGTAACATTAAATGCGCAGCTAAAGGGGGCTTCAGTAAACAACACAGAGAAGATCCAGATCCGAACACTTTGTGCCCTCTGTCCAGGTATCCATCAGTGAAACAAATAAGCAGCAGCCATGCAGCAGTTTGTATTGGTCTTAAAAAATGTCAGCTTTTCAACCTGCTGATTTTGTTTTCTTTTTCTGTTGCACTAAAAGAAAAAATACACAGAGCTCACTTCATCAGCCTGCACAGTCTATGACTGTGAAACTGCCACTCTCAATCCAGCAAAAGATGCACTTAAAACACCGGAGAAACAACATATTCCCCCTCTATTGCGCATTGTCTCTGTTCTCCGGTTTGCCCACAGCGAAAGCACAATGTAGTTCATCCCATTTCTCTCTGCCTTTTCTTTCCGTCACTCTCATCTGAAAAACTGCTCACCTCTGTCTGTTAGTTTGTTCACCGAGGTTCCTCATTATTTCCGTTCATATTGTCTAACTTTTTCTTTGTTGACTTTTATCTCTGTCGTTCAGTCTACCCACTTCTCCTTCTGTCTCACGCTGGTTATTTCTCCTCCAGGAACCAATCTAGCTGTGATTGATCCACTCATCTCTTCTGCATTAGAGTGCCAGAGGAACAAACCATAGTATTAACACCCGCAATAAAACTGATGACGGTAATAAAGAACACCACCAGCATTATCTGGGCTGCTGATATAAGTAACGGTAGGCAAGTTATCTCGGATGGATCTCTTTCTGAACCTTGTGTGCCCACACACAAATATTCCAAACACACCAACTGGAGGAAAAGGTAAATCTATTTAAATGACAATCTATGGGATAATTGGACCATAACATTTTAGTTCGTGAATTTCCCGTCTGGGGACTAGCAACCAAAAAAAAAAAAAAAATCCTAAATCACATCAGCTGGAACCCCCCCACTGTGTTAAAAAACGCTGACAAGCAGGAAAAAGTTGGACTTAAAGAATTTTTGTACTGTTTTCACACCACACTTTCAAAGCACATTTTACACTTTGTGCTGTAATCAATAAGGTTCAGGTCAGTGTCGATTTGTTTGACTGACAAAATAATCCCCAGTGGCAATGACAGTGAAATGACTAACCAGTGTATAGGAGGAATCTAAGTGAGCAGGTCAAAGAGGGCGGCTACATCTTTCAGAGTCATATTCAAGCACTTTTCAGGCACTTTCAGCAATTGCTTTTAAGCTTTTCCACCACTTAACAGAGCTAAATATATATATACATTGGAATAGTTCTGTCACACAAGTTCTGATGTGTTCTTTTTGTAGACATTTGTATAATCTTTTTTGGCTGAGGTGTTGGACAACAATTCCCTCTGATTGTGATCCTTTCAAGCCGCAGCATTGCTGGTTACATTGATGTAACCAATAATTACAGAAATAGCTCATTTAGCAAACTCCTGGGTCTGCAGCTCCCATCTCTCTCACCCAAAGTTTTTCAACTTCTGATTTCTTTTACCCCTGTTTTGTTGCAACTCTTGAAAGCTGTCAAGAATTTCAAATTGATGTTGATGGCTTTGATATAAACAGAAGTGGGTGTACTCTAAAGGCACACAAGTCTCTCTAGTGCAAAATGACAATCAAACCCGGGAAGCTTGCAATTGTTGTCATTTCCATGCTTATTTTATGCAATATGAATACAGATGTTATTGCATTTTTAATGAATGTCATCAGAAGGCTAGATGTGGGGCAGATTGTGGTTTTAATTGAAGGAGAAAAATTCAAGCTTCAGCATTCAACTTGAAAATTCTCCGAGTCAGACCAGGGTTATGTCATTATTACTTACAATCTGCTAATGATTAATGATTAATACATGACAATGTATTTTTTCAACTATGGCTAAGATTAGGCCCAATTTGTATTTTTAAAAACATCAATAATATATTCTTAATTTTTAGTGTTGTCTTGCTGAGTTTAGTGATTTATATCTGTATGTCATCTTTTGTTGCACAAAATGTATGAACAGAGACTCCCAAACTTGACTTGTAAAAGTTTAGCAAAGCCTTTTTTGAAATTTGTGTGTGTGTATTTTTGTTGGGGATGAGGTGTGGGACAGGGTTAGGGTTCATTGAGTCCTGTTACTCATTTTAGTACATGTGTATTCAGATCAAAGTTGTGGTTGCTCTTTGTGTGTTACTTTTGCAGCAACATTGCTGAAAGTAAAGCAACTAATCATTTTCTGCATCCAGCATGCTGATGTGAGTGAATCTTCATCAGTGCAGACAGCATAATGCAGCATTTGATTAAATTATTATTGGGTGACTGTTGCTATACATATAGTTTGCGTAGATTCTTTAAAAATGGTGCACTTGAGAGGTGAACAAGGGGTTTGATAGTTGACTGGATTGAGGTTGACTGGCTAATCTGGTGACCAAAATAGTGCAAAGTAGCATTTATAATGCATAGTGAGGTGATTTTAGAGAGCTATTTGTGTGATTGTGGCTCAGTGGGTATAGTGGTTGTCTTGTACTCTAAAGGATAAAGATTAAATTTCAGCTTCCCCCTGTTACATGTTAATGTTCCTCTGGGTACTCAATGTTAGTGTATGAATGTGTCTGTGTTAGTGAGTTTGCTCACTAACACAGTCCATTCACCACTTATTTTCCTATGGCTTTCTGTCCTATACAATTGAAATGAAAAGCATATGTACAATAGTTTTATGGAGGTATTGAAGGAAGACTTCATCTTTAAACTTGGTCAGAGATGTAATGTCTATATTATGAAATACAACAGAGCAAACTATGTTTTTATAAAATGTTTCTATTTTTGACATGTGACCCTTCTCTGAAAGAACCCAAAGACAGTCTTCTCTTCAAGACGGAAAATAGAACGGGGCAAGGGATACAACATCAAACACAAGCCTCTGGTCCATAGAGAAGGTCTGTTCTGCTGTCTGCTGAAGATTTATTAATTATGAATGTGTTGTTTTCAAGATTGAAGCACTACTTTCCCTTCAAGGCCACAGTCTATTGCCCTATGAACACATAAACATCCAGTAACAAGTCCACATACTGCAAAAATAATGAATAAATACTAGGGCTGTTGTAAACGAATATTTTAGTAATCGAGTAATCTATCGATTATTCTTACGATTAATCAAGTAGTTGGAAAAAAAGATCAAATAAAACATTGGTAAATCTAACATAACACCAGTATTACTATTGCATATTAACATCAGTCCAATTTTTCACATTTGAGCTTGCCTAACAATAAGTTTTTTTCTAGTTTAGAAAATTAACTCGTAACAATAATAACTCAATTTCCAAGTTAACCTGAAGAAAAGTTATGCAAGAATCTGAAGTTATATTCAATAATAATAAAAAGGCAGGCTCACAAATACGCTAATAATAAAAAAGTCTACAATTCAGCTTTTAGTTTATGTATTCATCTTCAGTCAATTTAATAGATAAAGTCTCACCTTGCCCAGACATTTATAGCTCTTGTGTTTATGTTAGCGACGGGATTTGACACCTTTGTTCGTCACACACAGAAACATCAACCAGCTACGTGCCATCACGATGCGCCCCGCCACACATTTGTTGAGACTGGGATGGTATGAAATAAATTTTCCGATTCGTCCGTAAAGCTACACTTATGTTAATCATCTAATGCGCAGCCGCCCGCTGTCTTCAGTCTATTCGCTCATCTGTACAAATACACCTGCAGCGCTCTTCCACGCCACCAGGCAGCAGCTCCGGGAGGAGAAAAGCTGCCGTACTCCAGGCATCGCACCAGTCATTTTAAGGATGCTTATCGGTCCCCCGAAAAATGACAAAGACACAGACATTATCATCAATCAATTAAATCTTCCCAGGCCGAACATGAAAACTGGACGTTATGCTGCTAACACTTAACTTTCGTCAACGACTCAGGCGAAGAGAGAGCGCTGTACAATGCAAGTAATAACCCGGCCCTTAACACGGTGCACTGAATAATAAAACATAAATTAATAAAGCTTCGAGGCAGATACATTTTTCTCGATGAATTTTAATAATCGAGGTACTCAAATGACTCAAGGAATCGTTTCAGCCCTAATAAATACCATGACAAGTTCATGAATTTTCTCTCCATGTGTGAAACACAAAATAATGTTTTGACAGGGCATTTCTGTCCTCCAGCATGTTTGACCTTACATATGTGTGAAAGAGACTACCTGTCCTAATAGACTGTAAAGTTACTAAGGGTCACTGCATTGATAAAAGATTATGCTGAAAAACTGACTGACTGCAGGGAATGTCGGAGTTGCAATCTTTAAAGAATGTGTCGGCATGTGTAAAAAGTTGCTTTCCCTGCAGTACAACGTATCGTGTTTTACGCCTCACTTCCATGGAAAATGTTCACCACAATCCAGATGTTCATTTTCACGACACTCGAGTGTTTGCAGTCTCTCAGAAATTGATTTAATACCTTTTCTAATTCCACCCTTCCACAATTAGTGAGAAAGGTCAGTTAGTAGAACCAATAAGATAGTTGTGCAGTCAGTTTTTGTGAGGCTGTTTATGCCGTAAAAGAAAGGAAAAAAAAGCAGCATCATAAATGAAAATTGTCTGACACACCAAACAGGCTAAAATAGCATCCCCATTTTGCAGCCTCCAGCTCCGTGCTCCTTCAAAAGGTCAACACTGTCTAGATGACTTTGTTACTTGTCAGTGATGCAAATTTGCCTGCCAAAGTTTACAAAATTTGACTCGACACAAACAGGAGCCCCAGGAGGCAAATTTTCCAAAAGAATTCACATAATAATGAAGACAACTGGTCACAACTCTCTCCTGCCACAACTCTCCTCAGTCTGAGGCAGGAGAGTTTCACTTGGTGGTGTAAACTAGTTTAGCATGTTCACTAGTATGTGTAAATTATGTTTAGATAATAGCATGTAAGCAATGATACATTGAGTGTAAAATTAAGCTGCTCTGTCTGGTTATGTCAGCTTTAACCAATGAAGTGTGACATTGTGGAAAACTACAGATGCTGCTGTTTTGTAGATCTTAATCCACTTTTGGTTGTTTTTCTGATGAGTCATTTAGGCAAGACAATTATTCTAATTGTATTTAAAACAAGTGGCCTCTTTTAGTAACAAAATATTTGGTTAATTACCAGCCAATTTAAATTCTTATTTATGAAGACCTGATTTTTAAAAGCCTTTCAAAAAAGTTGGTACAGTTGAATCATAGAGCATCTGATTCTGGCTCGGTCTACTTATTTTATTACACACCAGCTGGGTCCATAACTTATTCATGATGGCCTTTAATTCTCAAAAGATTAAGCACATACTTTAAAGATTTGCCAAACAGATGCCTCCTATCTAATGACGCACTCACATTACCTGATACTTTACCTTTGTCTGCTACCATATGTGTAAAATAATCTTCTCACTCACTTTCTCATTACCAAATGCTTTGGGAGAGGACGAGTGTTTAATTCAGTTGACAATATAGCAGTAAAGCTGCTAAAGTAGATCATCTGTCATTGTATCCGAAAAGTTATCAGTCTCAGCTGGCATGGCTATTGGGTGCCAAGAACCAGTCCCAAATAAGTGCCACATTTAGAGTGATTGGTGTCAAAATGTTTACAAGCTGAAGGACGCAACAGAGCTAAGTTTATTTTGAAAAGCAGTCCCTCACAACAGCAAAACTGTATATCTGGGGATGATATCCTACTTGCATAATTAACTATATTAAATCAGGATTACCCTTGACATCACAGTATGCATAATGAAAAATTAACCGGTGTTAATATGACCTTTGGTCTTCGGGATTATGTATGTTTTAATGTGTGTGTGTGTCTTTTCTCTCTTTTTCAGCTGTGCTTTTTACACTCTGTAACCTTCACCATTTTGGGCATTGTCATTTGTGTCCAGTGCGAGCCTCTCCTGCCATGTCCAACAGCTAAATATTGCATTGCAAGCAACAATTATTGCAGACAGTAAGTCCTTTCCAAGATGAATATTGCACAAACTGCAATTGCAATGACAATGTACAGCTCTGGAAAAAAATTAAGAGACCACTACACTGAACCCCATTGAAAACCATTTATTGATTTCTGAACTCTTCCCGAGTTAAAACACTAGAAAGAAAACGGTTAAAAGAATTTAAAAATAAAAAGTACTTTGCTCCAAAATCTTGTTGTACTCTAACCAAAGTAATATCACAGATGTTTTAATAAGACCTCGGAAAATCATCTCGGTTAGTGATAAAGGAGCTTAATGCTTAAAGAAGAAACACCTTGTAAGCTGCCATGTGTACAACTTGAGTGGAAGTGGGAGTGATATGTGAAGCCACTGCTGGCAAGAGTCAAACAACACCTCCTGCCAAGAAACATCCAGTGGGGACATGATGGCTTTAAAATAGAACAGTTGTACGCACTAAGATTCATGACTCATTAGCTCAGCTTGGGAAAATCGGTATTAATGTGAAGTGTTTCACACTGTGGCTCTCATAAACCACATAAGTGTTAATGGAAGGTGAGATTTGCAGTTGTAGTCAGTTAAAAAAAATAATAAAAAATTGGAATAGCTCTGCCACTTTGTTCTGAATATATATATACGTATACACTTTTGTTCAAAATATTTTGGCTTGAAGCGTTGCATGTTTGGACAATTATTTCCTCAGGTTTTGGATGCTGTGCAGCTGGAAGGATTTTTGCTCTTACGTTTTTAGTTTCCAACAGTTGTTATAATGTGTAACCATGGCAACAAAGTATAATTGTTACAGCTGGAAGAAGCTGACCAGCATCTCAAAAGCTCAAATCTTGTAAAGTCACATGAACTATGAGCAGGGGGAGAGCAAATGAGGAAGTTCAAACCATCTTTTCTGTGGATCGTAAAGGGCAAGGATCATCTCCCCAACTCCAACGTCTCTCTGCTCAACTTTTCGACCAGACAGAAATTTAAAGAGGAGCAGCAAAAGCAAATGAGGTGGATTAGCAGTGCTCGTCAACAACTAATGGTGTCATGTAGGACATATCACTGTCAAAGATAGTCTCTGTTGCCCAGATATTGAGCCGTTAGCAAGTCATGACAGTAATAAGACTGACATGCAGCAACAGTCTTCAGTCAGATGCCCCTTCAAATTTGTTGCATGACTGCTAACAGAGATCCTTCCTGTCCATGGCATCACCAACCACAATGACTCAAGACACTTGGATAACAGGTGTTACAACATTTGATTTCCCTTAGGTAAAAAAAAAAATCTGAATTAAATTTTAACTGAATTGAATAACTCATCTTTTGATGAGGAAGTTGTGAGTTATACCTTCCAGTAGCAGACAAGAAACTTTTTCCCCTCACTATGTGTGAGATTGTCAAATGGTGCAACTGGTACCTACTTATTTCTAATCCAGCAACAACATTTATTGGAAAAAAATAAATAGCTGAAACAGTCTTGCTTAGAGTCAAAACAGACAATTATCCAGAACTGATGTATTTGTGATAATTACTTTTCATTTAAGAGTTTAAGTTCTTGTATGGCCTTTTGAAGACTTATCTGTTTTGTTTTGTTGTTTTTTTTAATCTGGGACCCAAGGGAAAGATTTACACCCCCGACCCTTCTTCCAACAGTAATTAGTCCTGTAAGTATTTTCATGGACACATTTCTAAAATAAAGAAAAAAGAAGACAGAACAGGAAGGAGGAAACAGGCAGACAGAGGTAGTTTTGCAGACAAAATAGAGAAGAGAGTTTGTGTATGGCCAGAGATAAGGACAAGTTTATGACACTGATTTTGATCAGTCAACAATGACTACTGTTCATGGACATTACATGGAATTGTACTACAGCAAGAATATTTAGCTGGAAGTGGAGACCCTGCCCAAATAAAGTCTATACACAAAGTAAAATCCAGAAATGAGCACAAGCAGAATCATGAGCCTTCAGTTCTTTAGGTAAGATAAAGGATAAGTCACATACTTGTGAAATCCCTTTCACAAGATGTGAAAGATTTGAGAAAGATGAGTTTTAAAATATTTTCAAAAATCTCTGCTAGGAGTATCTCAGCGCAGATCTCAGACCAAGAAGTTAAATTCTCTCTGAAAAAATATTTAAAAAAATAGAATCTATTTTTCCTAATGTTCATTTATGTACATGTGACAAAAATACGTCTGAGTCTATGAGTAAAGCAAAAGAAATGATGAATGGACAGAGACGCAGATTATGACTTACCAGCATTGCACAGAAACTAAAGCTAACCCCAACTGAGTCAGCAAACTAATCCGATCCATTTGCTTGACATTTGATTGTTGTTTTGGCTAATTGTAAAATTATTTAGTATTTTGGGAAGATAATATTTCCCACTGATCATAATTCAGGACTGAATGAAATAAAAAAGGAACTCCTGAATCTACAACACCTAAAAACAGCAAAGCCTCTCTGCAGAGAGAGTACATTAGGGCAAATGTTCAGTATTTGCTGTTCACTGAGCAGAGGAGCGGGACATTCAGAACCTCAGATCAATGGACCCAGTCTCAGGTAAGCAACAAGACCCAAGGCTAAGAGTAAAGTGTCTCAAGGCTTCTCTGGCTGTTTTCTGGGCATCACAACCCGTCTAACCATGAAAGACTCTCTCCGGTGAATTCTTCATTTCCTTTACAAACTTTCCCCAAAGTTAAGTCATGTACTTAGAAATCCAAATTGTGTGTGAAAACCACAAGTTTACTCCGACCTTTTGATAAAGTTCCATCTTTACTAGAAAATTACCCGAGTAAAGTCAGATTTCTTAGTCACTTTATTGGTATAAATATTTAATTCTTTAAGTGACTAGGTGCAATTTCAATTGAGTTAATAATTATACAGTGATACTAACAATAAATATATCTTCATAATATATTTAACTCATTCCTTTTACTGGATGTGGAATTAAGGCTCCCAGTAAAAGATAACAAATTTTTCTGACAGGAAAATGTTTAAACACTTTCAAATATTGTTATTTAGTTAGACTGATATATCTTTTGATAAATGGTTTTTCTATCCCTGTAAGCGTCAATAGGGGGACATCTATTCCCTTTTTCCAGTCTCTGGATAACTGGTAGAAAAAAGCACTTACAAATGTGATTGCATTGAAAGGTGGTTCTACAAAGTTTTGTCCTAGGGAGGCTACATGCATGCCATACTGTCCATATTTACTTTACTTTGTAAAAAAAAAAAAGTTTTGTATTTATCTCAAATATTTACAAGTTTCCTTCTCTTTACCACTTTGTGTTGAGCTGTCCCATAAAATTCCTCTAAAATACATTAAAGTTTGTTGTCAAGTAGAAAAAAAAGCATGAAAAGTTCAAAGGTTATGGCTAAAGAAATGCACTGGGAATAAACAATATGAAACCCTTGTGTTTGCTACTATTGTATTTTATCCTGTGTGCTGAAAATTGAGGCACCGTTTGAATGAATAAACTGCTGTGGAGTCAGACTCGGTTGTGCTGACAGAGCAGATGCATTCAAGCAGCCAGAGCCTGGACATACGGTTACAGAATCTGATACAACTGCATCCTGAATTCTTTCATCTGAAGTTTCTACAGGCAAGTATTTCAAAATCTGGAGAGACTGTGAAATACATCCAGCATACCCAAAATGAATTACATTTTTCTAAGGGTCTTTGTACAAGTCATGACAAACACCGACCCTGAAGAATAGAGGACTAGGCGTGAGGTATTTGTCAGAGCTTGCTTTAATCCCAAAAAGACTCAGCTTGATGACGGATGGCAATAATGGGTAAAGATTAAAAAAAGCTTGCTGGTCTACAGCCAGTAAGTCCCTTTCATCTCCAACTTTACTTCATACAGGTCAGAATTTCTGCTTCTTTATTTTCATAAACAATCATTTTTTATCCAAGAAGATGGATGTAGACCCAGATTACACAGTATGAGCTGATGGTCATTAACATACTAAATTATGAGTTTTAGACCTCTGCTATTTTGATGCAGCCAGTATAAAAGCTGCCTTTGTTACAAAAATATTTACCCAGAAGAACTAAACAGAGATCCAGCTTAAAGCCATCATTATGAGTCACATTTTTCTTGCAGTACAGATTTAATTCCAACTCATTAGTGTAATGTTCGTAATTTAATGATGCTAATTCTTCAGCAGTTGCTTTAAACCGCTGTTCAATATTTAGTCATGCTGGAAAACTCAATAACGATGCAGTTGTACAGATTTTACACCTCATTTCTGTAGGAAACGTCTGGAGAGGATCATAAAAACATCATTATTATTAGTCATTTAAATATCTTTTTTCCCTAAATCCTAAAAACATATTTAAGAGCGGGTTATTATGTGAAATCAGCCTTTTAGATTATCCCTTGTGGGATTTCATAGAACAGTAGAACGTAGTCATGAGCTCATAAACAAAACCATAAATGGTCAAACTGAACACAGTTTTGTTTTTTGAATTATCTCCCTCATAAACAAAATTGATATGAAACTCATGTAAGAAACTAATGCAACTTATCTACTGAATATTAGCCAAGATTAAACCCTACTTCATATTCTTGTGAATTTAGCTTTAGTTTCTAAAATGTACAAAATAAAAGGCCTAAATGTAAACTAAAATGTAATTATTAGTTACTGGATTTTGTAACTTTACCTTTGGCAAAAGTCTTTTGGTATAGCACCCATGATGCTTTGCATAAATCACGAACCAATTACTATAATTGACACAGAACTGATTCTTATTTATAAACAAACAATATCTGCAAAACAAACGTAGCTAAAAAAAGCATTATGCAAACATCAACTTTAACACTCTAAATGGGATAATATTCAATTCCATTTCACTTTATTGTCAAAGTTCTACCCAGAACTGAAATGGTATTTTCCTCATATCTCCAGGTAAAAACAGTAATTTACATAAAACATAAAAGTATGCATTAAAAACAAAATACTTTGGAAAACACATGCAGTAGCTATGAATAGTACAAATATAATAAATAATGTAGTGTGAAAGGAATAAACAGTGTAAACTTTCTGGCTAGAGGTTTAGAATCCAGAGTTTAAGCGAGCAGAGGTCAGAGAAGGAAAACAGAGGGAGTGAGAGTTGGGAGGAAGTTCAACTTCCTGATGGGTAAAATCGTCTTTCAGTTTTCTGGTTTTTGCCTGGAGGTTCCTTATTCTCCTCCTGGGGGAAGGAAACTAAAGAAGCAGCTGGTGGGATTGGCAGAATTACCCACAATGCACAGTGTTTTGCTGGCCAGGTGGGTTTGGTAGATATTCTTCAGGGAGGGAAAGTGGGTACTGATGGCCTCCTCAGCTGTTCTAACTATGTGCTGTAAGGTCTTCCTGCAGGATGTGGTGCAGCCGCTGAACCACACAGTGATGCAGCTGCTAGATTTTTATAGAAGTCCCTTTATTATTTCTAGAATAACCTGAAGGAATGGCGTCTGATTTAATTAGCTGTCTCGTCAACTCCAGTGCAATGAATGGAGAAACCTTGAACAACCCCAAGAGTTCTGAAGCCTATCAGTATTCACACATTGATAAGGTTGGCTGTATTTTCTTAAAGAAGGTTGGGCAAAATTTCATCAAAGCAAACATGGAGTTTAGTTGGAGCCTTAATGACCAGGTTTTGGTTCTAGTCTTGTCTCAAAAAATTCAGATCACCAGCTTTTCCCATGTTGGCCGACAAAGGGAATATTAAACACAGCAAGCTGCAACATTGTTGAAGCTGAATTTATGTTTTTATATGTAGCTAAATAATTTTTTATGCTTTTAAAACTGCTGAGACCAAATAAATGGCATTTTACACTATTTTAAAGGAACATACTGTATTTTCCTATAGGTGGAAAGTTGACCTGAAAGATTAAATTTACCTTTACTTTGATTATTCAGTAAAAACTCTAAACCTCTTATATTCTCCTCTGGTGTTTGTTATTAAACTCACCAACCAAATTGTAAGGTAATGATATGCGTTTACTGAGATGAAGTTTTAGGTGAAATTGAATTGGCGCCACACCAAAGTGACCAGCACCTCACCACTACACCAACACATCCACTTTGATTGTTGGTAATTGGAAGTGAACCACATTAGAAATTAATCCCCTTTCACTTTGGGTGTGTGTTCAAGTTAAGGTCTTTGTATGATCTGTTCTAGTGCAAACAGTGCAACAAGTACAAGTCAGTAAGAGGAAAAAGACACACAAAAAACAAGAAACTTAGCTAAAATGTACACCGTTTTGTTAAAAAATCCCACTTGTATAAATGGGTCGCTTACAAAATCTGTTTGAAGACACTTTCCTAAATCTTGCTGGAAGTTATAGTCTAAATCAATCTTCAGCAACACTGCCAGGAAAAAGGTTGATGAAAGGAAGAATACGGAAAAGGGATAAGAAATAGTCATACAACAATAATGATACCGTCTCATACTTTTTATGCTAAAAACATGAAGAAGAAAAAAATCACTAAATGTCACATTCATGTTTCAAAATATAGAATGATTGTGTTCTGTTCAGTGGCATTGTAATTGTGGATTACTTTAGAGTAATTATATGTAATTGTTGTTCTTTTGCATTTTTGCGTACTGTGTGTTATCTTTGTTTTTTGCCTGGGAGCTGCTGGTAACTTCAATTTCCTGAGGGAGTCTTCCCAAGGGATCAATAAAGTACAAGTCTAAGTCTAAGTCTATGAATTAGTTTTTAATATGGTGGGTTTCAGTTTGGCGAATAATGTTTTTATTTGTGAGAATCTAAACTGTGAAGAATTAAAGATTTGTAGTCAAAAAGATGAATTTTTATGTCGCAATAGAAAAATAATAAAAGTTTCTGTCCATCCCTAAGGAACAGCCATTAAAAGTTGTACAATCTTCTGAATAAGTGCCTTCAAATATGTAAGGACTTTTGCTTTCAAAGAGTATTTAATTTCATGCATTTCTCTTGCTTCAGGGCAACTTGTGATCACAGACACAAAGTTGGTCTGTATCTAAAAGTATCTAAATGTGGCCAAAGAAAAGCCAGAGTTTCACTGATCCATGCTCAAGCCAAGCTAAACAGATGTTTTGAGGATGGTTATTGAGCGTTTTTGTGAAGAAAACCATCACTGTGCTACAATATGTCAGAATGATTGATAGCTTTGTGATTTTCCATCATTAAAAGCAAATTTTAAGACATAATGACTAAAAATATTTAGCCAAGACTCCTGTCCACTACACATAATAGGTAGTTACAGTGAGTGCAAATAGTACATCATGTTTCTAAGTCCTCATACCACCAGATGGTAAGTTATATAGAGTTATAGCATACATAAATACCACAGGGAGCCAAGTTAGTAAGTTCCCTCAGGCTATATTGACTCACTTTTCTTTACATATCTTACACAAGGCCCTTAAGGTCCTGTTCTTGCTCCGTCTTTCTCCCTCTCCCACTTACACTCTCTCCCTTCTTCTCTCTCTTTCAAGACTTCTTAGCAGTATTTATTTTTATAATAGTGTTTCACCCTGACTGGTACTGGCAGGGTTTCATCTCTGCCCTTTAAAATCTAATAGACTGTGGAGTTGTTTCGATTTTAATGCTGTAATATATTTGTAACACAACTATCAAGTTAGCATAGTAATTCTCCTTGTGACACACAGAAGTGTTTCAGTCAGTGCAAATTAATTTTATAGAGCACAACAATAAGTTTTGCTTCCATCTGTCTGGAGGCATTTGGACCAAGTGCAATAACAAATATAAAGTTCAACAACTCAAGGGTTTTACACAGTACACTATACGCTCAGGACATCATAATGATGAAATGTTTGTTTTCTTCTTGATACCGATCAAAGCAATTTAAAATGAAGAAACTATTGATATGGATTCTCAAGTCCAATCATTCTTTTATCCTTCCAATCAAAACATTCATAAATTTACACCATGAGTACAATAAAGTTAAGAAAATATGATATGCACGCTCTGCAATGCAAAGAAACAACCAAACAGCTCATGATGTTTGTTAAAAACACTATTAAAAAAAACAACATTACAGGTTTTGACACTCACGGTCAAATGAGCGGGGTTAGAAATACTTTTCTAATTGGTTCCCAAAACCAAAGTTCAATCCACTTCAATCAAACTCGTCCGGTTCGCTTGGGGAGGTGCGAACGTGCAATCGAACCTGATGCGGACCAAAACAGCAAACTGTGGTCAGCCTAAAAACCTCTGTCTCAGTTCGGCTGAAATGAACTTTCTTTGCAGTTTGAAGGCCTGAATGCAAAGTGAACCAAAGACTGCTGCAAAAGCAGGAAGCGAACTATAGTGCAAGGCATTCTGGGTAAATACATCCAAAACAAATGCACAAGTCTAACGCTAGTGGGAAAAATGGTTCATGGTCTTTTGCAAAGAACAAAAGAAAAATTCTACAATCACTAAAATCTGATGGTACCCTGATTTTTGTTTGCATTTTGTGAAGAAGGAAGTTGCGCTCATGTGTTTCAGAGGTTTTTCTATCATTTCTTGTGGTGGTTCTTGGTGCAGCGCCACCACAGATGAAGAGGGGTGAACAGGTTTTTCAAAGGGTTTGGATTGTTTGACACAGTGCAGTGTGAAAGAGAAACCACACCAAGTGAAAATAAAACTTTTTTTTTGCAATTTTGATCACCAACGAAATCCGAGTCCACCAGACACTCAGGTGTAAAAACACTAAACAAAATATGTTAGTACTTCAAGTTACATAAACAGAAGGTTTGGTGTTTTGTTGTGTCCGCGTGAGCATCTGAAGCAAAGACACGGAGGGGTTTATGATTAGATGACAGAACAGACCCTCCTTTGGTTTACGTATTTTAAGCTGCTGAATGCACTTTATGATATAATACACATTGGCCAGCTTTATTTTACCATGAGTAAGAACGTATGGAAGCATTTAGAGATGTTTGATTAATCAACGCTGCCCAGTCTTTGTTAATATGCCGATTTTGTGCTGCCAACAAAATCCATTTTACTTACTGCCTGTTTTAATTAGATTTAGTTATACAGATTATGCTAGTATCTAAGTGAATAAAATTTAAAACAAAGTCATAAATTATACATATCATTAGGTCATTTGTGAGAAAAATGGAAATGTTACGTTCTCTGTGATTGCATTTCAAACAGTGCAGTTTGAACAGACTCTCTTTCCTTTGGATTTACTCCCAGAATTTAAGCTTATTGTTGTTCATTTACATTTTAATTTCATAATTAACAATGTGAAGGCTCAGACTTGTTCATTTCTAAATACATAGACAAGCAGGTTTCCCACTTTCCCCAATCTGTGGCTTTATACAAAAATGCCAAACACTAAACCTCAAATATTTGTCTATTTCATATTTTGTGCTATAAAAATGCAACGCTATTGTAGAAATATATATATATATATATATATATATATATTTATATATTTATATATATATATACTGTATATAGAGCCTATATATACTGTATATACATATAATTCAACTCCAAAAATGTTTTTTAATACTAAAGAAAATTTGTCTTTCAATTAATCAATTAAACAAATAGTTGATAAATGCATAAAAAGAAACACTTCGGTAGTTTTAAAAATCAGTTGCTTGCACAAACTTTAATGTTGTAATTCCGTCATTTTGTTGGTTTAAAAACCACTAACACAAGCAGTGGTCTTAATCTCTGGTCCTTAAGGGTCGACGTCCTGCAACTTTTAGACGTCTCTCTGCTTCAGCACACTTGGCTCCAATATTAGTTTATTAGCAGACCTCTGTAGAGCTTGACTTCTTGCTTGTGAGGATTTTAGCTGTATAATTCAAGTGTGTAGGCCAACAGACATGTGTAATCATTGCCGGACATTGGCCCTTGAAGAGTGGAGATTGATACCACTGACCTAAAAGGTACTCCAGTACTTTTTTTTTTTAACTACACATTTAGATGTTGAACAAAACTAAATTTTTTGTGTTAAAACCCTTAACGAAATAATCAGAAAAAGATCTGAATCAGCAGGTCAGGCATCAAAGAAACCTTGAAAACAGTAATGACCAAGAAAACCTGATTGGTGCATTTTTTCTTTACTCATTAGCTCTGTGGTACTTAGCTTTCACTTCCTGCTCTAGCAGTGACCTGCTTAAATAGGGTTATGGAGATAAAATGTCCTCAGTGACCACTATGATTAGAAAATGTTTGAATCAGATCCAGAACTGTAAACCTGAATATCAATGAGCTTAAAAATGCCTCTTTATGATAATGATGATCCTGGCCCACAGAGATCACACTCATAACATGAAGGTGAAAGATTGACATACACATAAATAGATAAAATGCATAATTATGACTTACACAAGCTGTTTATCTTATTTCTTCAGTAATGCTTCATTAAAAAATAGGATCCACATTAGACTCTGTCATCTGGTTGGATTAGTGGGATAACCTAATCTCAGGTGGTTTATATCTTTCTGAGCAGAGCGATTGTCCACCCCTTATCGTAGAAATGTTGCATTTTGTAAAATATCACATTTTTTGCTTCTAAATATTCCAATAGATCATTTCAGCTCCAGCTGTAGGAAGTTAGTCTCAGGCTTTACAGTATTCATCCACTTTCCTACAGTCAGTCTCACAGCTCTCACAATCATCACCAGAAATGTTACTATCAGACATATTACTGTCCCATTCAGAAATTGTAACCATAACAGCAGCAGCTATCAGTTTTGTATCTATAAAAATCTTATCTATGTTTAAAATACAGTATAAAATATGAAAATATCAGAAGTCTGTACAATATCGACTATTAAATAGGTACAAATCTACAGCAAGCGAGTACATTGTCCTACATGTGTCAAAACTGTCCTCCCTGAGACTCTCCCACATCTGCCAGTTTGGCAAAAGTTGACTGCAAAGATATTGTCAGGTTTAGCGGTGGTGAGTGGTGGAGGCAGACGCTGAGACCCAGGTAGGATGAATGATGGTGAATTTAATAAAGAAACAATAATCCAGGGAATCCAAAACACAAAGTCCAGACAGCACACAAGAGCGGATGCAGGAGCTCACAAACAGTGACAACCGGTACTGGACAAACACGACGAAGACCCGACGAGGAACAAAGAACACAGGCGGGGTTAAATACACAGAGGGTAATCAAGGAGACAAGAAACACCTGGGAACAATCAAGGGGAGCCGGTACAACACGGAGACTAAGAGACACAGAAACTCAAAATAAACACAGATAAGGAACAGATCCTGACAGATATTATATAACAGATCATTAAAGTCATGACAAATTTACTAGTATGAATCACCAAATAAATCTGGATTATTTTAGAATTGAAATTAAAATGATTGGAAGAGTTCTTATAAATTTGGCATAATATTCATTGTAATAAGATATGTAGCCTTAGGAAGAGATAAAGCAGCCTGTCTGGATTTCAATGCATATTGGAAGAATAACCCATTTACATATATAATCTTCAAGAACTCTGAATACTTGAGCTAAAACACAAACTGTATAAATAAATCATTTACTTTGTAAATACTGCATTATAACCCAATCCCTTGGTTCTTACTCTCCTCCCAACAAAGTTTGGAAACTTTGGAGGCAAAGAGAAGATTAGAAATACTCAAATTTAAACTAGATTCAGCTACAAATTTCATATTTTATAACCTCTACTATATTTATGTGCAAACAGGCAGTAAAAGAATTCTGATAGCTTTAAACTTCTGTATCAAAATTATAAAATTAGCAAGGACAAAATGATGATAGCTGGAGGATGGGGTTAAATCATTGATAAATCACCAGTCAAAACTTCAGTTCCTGCAGTGGGTTGTGGTTTAAAGTCATCATTATTTACCAGAAGTGCTCCAAGGAAGGTTGTCACATCAACAGTTTGTTACTTCTTACTACCTTTTACTGGCCTTAATTTGAAATCATTTACCTTTTACCACCGCACAGAAGCCCCGATATACCTATTTCATTGGTTAGAATAAATATCCATCAATTAACTTGAGTAATTTTATTCAGCTTAAATGCCTAATATGTTCCTCTAAAGAATTACATTTGTCCTATTACAAACGGCTTAATGGAATATTGTGTTTTTTATTTTTTTTAAATCCTGCTGAACCTTTTTCAGGGTAATTAAGCATGTGCTCAAGTATCTAATCCGTTTATTTCTGGTACATAAATATGAAAAACAATACCAGACAACATGGCTGACTTAAAAGAAAGAAATAGACATCTGGTGAATCCAATACTGTTTGTCAGGTCAAAACTTGTTTCCAACAGGAATGGGTGGCCAGGTTTGTTCATCTGATTGTTTGGTTGAAGCATGTCTTTACTGGAGGAAGTTCAAACCTGTTGCCTGTCATGATTATTCTGTACTGACTGTACATGTCAGCTTTTTAAAGCAAGCAAATATATGATTGCCCAGAAACTGGGACTTCTGCAAGCAGAAACTATAGTTGGTTTGTCTGGTGGTTATCTCTGAGAATGCAAAATGGGTCTGTAGTGGTGATGTCTTTCGCAGTAACCCCTTTTCCACATAGTAGGTGGATTGAGCTGATTAGTACGACATTGTCCCTTATCAAGCCAATCGACCTGCGTGCAACAGACGGCTAGTGTCCTGACACAAGTACTAATGAAGACGACTGCAGAACCGTTTGCTTGTTGGCAAGTTTGTCTAGCTGTCTTTCTTTAGATGTTTCTCTGTTAATGATTACACTTAACGATCACTAACAGGACACCATACCACTAATACCATTGAATACACAGGTGCACCAATAGGTTGACTCCTCTTCTTTATGCAAAAAAAGTACAATTGTCATTAAAAATAATATATATAACGCCAAATTTCCATTGGCTTACAATGATGGCTCTGATAGTTTAATTTAAAAATGCCCCCTGTGTCACCTTTAGCCAATACTCATACTTAAAGTTGACTTCATCTTCAGCTGAAGAGTACAGTATTTATATTTAATGTCTGAACATTAATATTTAGCAAATGTGGAGACAGCTCTGATGCTGAACCGGAGATGTATGTAAGAAATGCTTCACATCATTGCAACTTGTTTCACAACACTGCCAACAAAAGGAGGTGAAAAAGTAAGTACAATAAATTCTGCATGAAACTCTATCCTCCGGCACCTGGGAGTATTCCCATAGTATGACACCAAGGTCAGTGTGGGATTGTTTTCAATCCTGGCAGCTCGCAATACATTAAATAAATCAACACAGGCCTGGCTACAAAGCAGACAAGTACACTTTTGAAAACCCATTAAATCTAATGTTGTTAGTAATTAGTCAAGATGTTTTGTGGCCAAAAATCCCCCAAAACACCTGTTTTCATTTTATTCAACTTAAGAGACGCACACGAGTATTGACTGACCATCAGCACTGGTTTATAAAAATAAAAAATATAAAAAAACAACTGAAAGCTTGCATGGCAGCCAACAAAAAGCAATACTTTGCATTGGCGCTTTACAGTTTAGTACAGGATGATTTTAAAAGCACATGAGTAGGTCTTCTCTGACCCATTAATTCATATTGACAGGTCTTATATTTCTGGCAGCCTTTTTTTCGAAACAGTATATGTCCAGCTGACAGCAGAAGAAATTGGAGAAATGTATTCATTCATCAGTACCAATCTGCCATAACTGACTTAAAAGAATCTTCTTGTGAAAATAGCTTCAAAAGTACAGTGTTAAGGATCACCAACACAAATTATCTTTTAATTAGGAGCTTAAAAACTCTTCCTGGATGTCTGATGATTGTGCAATCATGGTTCAACATGAACAAACGCATGTAACATTTTGAAGCTGCATTAAAATGTACCATTATCATCAACTGGTTTTAATTGTGTTCCAAAGTATGAGTTAGTTTTTACAACAAAGTAGAATGGAGAGAAAAATAAAATTTCAACAGCACTGCAAAAAGCAGCACTTTTAAAACATAGGTTGAAGCAGTCAGCAATGCACCATCATCTATGCAGCACCATCGACTTCCCAGATTTGTGGATACAGCCCAATACGGTCCCATCTGCTCCGCATCATTTTCCACTGCCGGGATTTTGGCAGATCTGGTGGACTTGGCTCCGTCAAGGTTCAAGCATGAATGGACTTTTTGTTAGTGAAAGCAGCACTGTGGGTTTTATCAGCAAGAAACACTCACAGAAAAGCAATTCCATTAACCAGTCTATAGAAACCATTCACACACACACTGAGCTGCAAATTGATCTAGACATCAATATGAATGCTGAGATCGAACTTTGTGAATGTTTCAGTTTGTTGTGAAAAATCCTGGTGATGCATTTATTCCTTCACTTAAAAATGACCCCATTACAGTGCACACATTGAGAACTGATTGATACTCAGCAAATGTTCTGGATTTTGTCACTTCAAAATTACACAGATCCACTTCATGCCACATTTTCTGGTGACAAACAGCTTTAGAAGCTCGTGATATATTTCCTATCAGATTACAGTTGCAGAAAAAAATGTTTTTGTGAAACACCATGCTACTAAATTCCTTCAAATCTTTTTATGAGTTTATTTTGGGCAACATATTATAAGAGACTGCTGATATACCTGAAGTTGCGTCACAAAGTTTTTCAACATGATGCTAAGATGTAAAAACATAGTGCCTGTGAAAGGTATTGGATGGTTTTACCCTCTTCATTGCTTTTAAAAATCATAAGCAACAAAATTAGACTTTCTTTGACCAAAGAATTAAGAAAAATACCTATAATTTCAAAGTAAAAAGTGATTTCTACAAAACAGTGACCATTAACTACAAATTGCATCATAAAATAAGTGATTGCATAAATATTCTGGCACTTTAAACTGACCTAATCCAACCATGTCCAGCCAATTAGTACTTGTAGTCTCACAATGGGTGGAATGTTTAATTGTAATATTTCTATTAATCACTTCATTTGTTTAAGCATTAAATGCCAGGAACAATTGTGGTAAGCTTTTCTTTTATATTTATATTTTACTGTTCTGTGTACCTGTTAATTTTGAACTTTATTTGTATTTTATTGAGCTGAAATGTTGAAACAAGGCCAACCTGAAATTTAGGTTTATTAGGTTACTATATAACTGGAACATTCCTTTGGTTTGTCATCATATTGCATTGCATTAATTAGATTTCTGCAAAATCCAAACTCACATGATACCACAAAGCATCATGACTGTAGGGAAATCTGTTTTATTGTTTTTGCTACTTTGGAATATTTACTGTATGAAATAATTGACAGTTATTGTGGGTAACGTATTGCATCAACTACAAACCAGAAATGCACTCCCTGTGGTTGTACACATTAGAAATACTGCATACCTTCACAGTTTTAGTACAAAGGAAGTTAGGGAAAAATGGATGACAGGATAGAAGGAAGTAAAGGAGGAAGAGAGGAAGGAGATAAAGAAGAACTCAAGGGAGGAACAAAGGACACTATAGAAAGAAGAAATGGAGACCTGAAGGAAAGAATGAAGGAAATGAAACTCATGCAATGGGATGAGGATAAAGTTTGGAAATGCAACTCTTTTTGTATGTTTATTTTCTTTTTCTATACTTTTTTAGACCTAGAAAATATTAAAATTAAAAAAATACACATACATGTATTAATAAAAACCATTTGCTTTATATGCAATACTAGTGGATTCTGGAATTACAAAAATTAGAGGAAAGGGAGCTTTTCTCTTTATGAATTTTTTTTAATCTAGCAAGCTAAAGCAGTCATAAATCAAACATTTTCATAATCCTAAAAGATTAAAAAGAAATATGATATTAATTTTTTTGTCATTTAAGTTTCAGTCTATGCAGAAAAAAAGGCATAAAGATCCCAGAAAGGAAAAATCATATTAAAGCTACCAGGTTATAGTACAGGACGAGTCGTGTAGTTTCTGAATCTCTAATTCAACGTGTCCAAGATTTTACTACATCTGTCAAGGACATAAAAACCTGCATAATGATAAAACATTTTTACATTTAGCCGTTTTGTCTGACAAAGACTGAATCTTTTGTCCTCTGTACTCCACAAACTGCTGACGGAGCAGATTTATTATAAAACAAACATTTCTTAAACCAGTTCGGAAACTTAGTTTTCAGCTGCTCCTCCAGAAATACAACAAAATAACTCAAGTCACAGCCAACATCCCTCAAAATACAAAACTACTACTAAAAAAAACAATGAAAAGAAATTAGATCACTTTTACTTATTCAAATAAGGTATTGCATTGGGAACAAAGACATTTTTTCATTCTATTGGCCACTTCGTGCATAGGGTAATGCGTCAAGTAGCTATAAACCTAATTAGAAAGAGAGCTGAAAGTAGTGGAGTGACAGCGAAGGAACAGAAATATCTCACCACGAGCGTGTTGGTGCCGCAGAGGTAAATCGCACCACCCATTGATCCAGGCCTGCTGACCTTTGCCGCATGTTTTCTTCCTCTCACAACCCACTTCCTGTCAATTCACTATAAAATAGACGCCACTGGAGCAAAATAATATCGGATAATAGCAGGAGATATACTGATGGCATTTGTACAAATATTCTAATTATATTTTAGATATATTAGTAAGGCAGTACATTATTTTACTGGCCATTTTACCAACCTAATTTTCCTGAAGCTTTAGCAGATATTTTTTAACCAGACAGTGATTGAAAATATTACAACTGACTCTTAAGGATTGCTTCCAAGTTGGCACAAAATCTCACCTTATTTGTTCCAGTTTCAAGGTACTTATATTTTTCTACCATATCAGTGTTTATGCTATTAATTCTGGTCTGTGATGGAGGATGAGAAAACTTCCAAAAGCAGATTTCAAAAAGCAGCTGGTGATAATCCTACAAACATCACCATTTGCAAAATAATCAAATGACTGAAATAATTATACGAATAAGTTTACTAAGAAACAGCAGAGATCCTTTTAATGCACACAAGCAGCACATTGAAAAGCCTGTAGAACAATTTATTATTATGCTTGTTTAGAGGAACGGTCATTAAATAGCTTTTTTATGAATAGCTGTTTCAAAATGTTTTCCATGAAATCTTCACACATCCACTCAGTGGGTGGACTGATGTAACCCAAGAGGTGGCCATGTTTGTCTCTCACGACCCGTTAAAATCCTTCTGCAGCTTCTAGTGTGCTAATGAAATTTCCAATGCATTTATGCCCCAAAAATAACCCCAGTTCACTGTTTTATCTGAGTCCATTTACTGTTTTAAAGGTCAAATGCATGTAATTTACTCTTGATAAAAAACAGGAGCTGTCAGAGGAACAGCAGCAGATATGGCTGTATGCATAGAGAGGATTTTTACAAACACCACTTAACTTGGTTGAACAAGCATCTATGTCTATGAACTACCACTCCATTTGTCCAGGGACCTCTTTCTAACCTGCACTATGCTGTTAAAATGGATAAAATTAAAGCAAATGAATAAACCATTTTTTATCTTTCCATCCCCAAAGCGTTGGGTATCACAATAATGTATTGTGAAGGGCTCTGTGCTCTAAAACACAATAGATCTGGGTGCAGGTTGAGAATGAATTCTGCTTTATTGACTATGCAGCCCTCTTCAACTTGAACACTCTGTGCTTGTGAGCAGTACTAAATAATCCACTTCTCTATTGGCTTTAGAGAAGTGGGTTCTTTCTACTTCTAAGACAGCAGAGACAATTAAGATGACTGGGTTTTTTTCTGTATGTTGTTTTATTCCAAGTGGTTCAAAGCCTTTTCTCTGGTTAACAAAGAGCAACTTTCAATCAACATGTTTGTGGTCCACTTCAAACCTGTGTAGCAACCATTTCTTATTTTTCTCTGGAAGTGGCTTTAGAACCTAAATGTGACATTTCAATTGTGTTTCAAAGATGTCATGATGTTTGGTTATTTTTTGGGGTGTTTTTTTAACACCTATAACTTGTCAACTTTGGTCCAAAACAGCTGCTGAGTTAAAATTCTGTATTGAGTTTGTTTATTAGTCAGATGTGTCTGGAGCAGCAGTACCAAATAAGGCAAGGTCATTTTATATCATTCATGATAATACTGGTAACTAACAACAGTTTGTTTAATTTGTGTATTTAAGTATTTCTATTTCCATTTGCTAGTTGACTTCAGGCTGTTTGGTTTCCACCAAACAGTCCGTTTGATGCATTAAACATATTGTAAAATTTTGTTTTATATATGAATATTTTTCAGTGACTGTACAAAGTGACTGTATAAAGTGACTGTAGTGACTGTATAAAGGAAAGTAAATAAGAAAAGATTCTTCCCTGTGCACCTCCACCATTAAAAAAGAAAAATATTAATTACATCATGATATAATTGTTTGGCAATATGCCCAAACCTAGTACCAAATGTAAATATAGGAAGCAGATGCTGTGCTCTAAACTAATAGAAAACACAGAAATACAGAGAACTATATTGGCAAAATGATAAGAAGTATAGTGAATAATTTTTGGGAGTCTATCGGGAAGGTTGCAAAGGACTTTATGCTTTAAAGAAAAGGCATTTGGCTCAAATGTTGAAGTGTACACTTTGTACCTGTGTCTGATGCTAACGCCTTTGACTGTCTAGAGTCCGTTTTGAGGTGGTGTTGGTATGACGGTCCGCATCCTGGTGCGATTGCTGTGTGTACATCTACACAAACAAACCAGTTGTTCTTGGTTTCATTTTAAACTGACTCAACACCTCATGAGTGAAAACACAATTTGACGCCATGACATGCACTGGTCAGCAGCAGCTTGAGTCGTGCTGCAGCTAGTTGTCATTTATAGGAGACCAGCTTTCAGCAAGATACACACCAAACACTGTGCAGCTTGTAAATACTGCAGCATTGCCACAACAGAAAAGGCTAACATCCACCTGAAGTTACAGAAATTGTGCTACTGGAGGGAAGCAACTATCCTGCAACATTCAGCTGCTTTAGGTCAAATTTCTGAGCTATTTCAGATACAAAGTTGCTCATATATAAGCCACATCAGTTTTTTTAATACTCAGTTACCTTGTGTTTCCAACTGTGATGCAACTTCAACCTGAGTTTCTGTAGCTGAGCAAGCAAGCATTTCATACTGTGTGGCAGGTTATAGATTCTTTATGAAGACAAACTTCATTAGCCTTAATCCCATAAAATTTAATAGGACCTACAAGAAACTCCTTTTATTAGGCTGCATTTGTGCTGTCAGTCAGAAATTCAATAACTGGTCACCTGAGTAGCATGAAATACTGTCTTTTGATAGATTTAGACTCAAGAAAACTGATCTCTCATTCAACTCGGACACCTGTCAAAGTAAAGAAAAAAAGATTTTTAAATGTTTAACAAAACAATACATACAAGATTTTTATTTATTAGTTTTCTTAGGCATTGCATTCCTCTGTTAGTCTGGGGAAGGCTCATAAAACATCCATTAATATTTAAGATGATAAACAGATCTATCTTTTGACAATAAACATTTTTAACTGGTTTTTCTGAAAGAGCATCAGTGGACAAATTTATAAACTATAGTGGATGCAAAAGTTGAAGTCTAACCAGGAATTTTCAATTCCTTTTAATTTAGCTGAGAAGGAACTTTTGTCATAGACATCTATTGTTCTGCTTAGTAAATAAATATTCTCCTGAGTTAATATACGTCTGATGCCCTAGATGTACTTCAGTCCTCATCTGCCTGCCTTTCAAAGCAGTGGACATAATTATTTGCTATCTGGATGCAAGGCATAGCTCCACTAAGATCTGAGATTGAATAATCCCAATAATTAACCTTGCATATTATATTAACAGCCGTCAGGATGTTTTTTATTATCGCTGTTGCTCGTCTGCCAAATGGAGCGCCACGGCTGAGGTAAGGTTTCAGTGTTTTGCTTTTTTGTTAATTTTTATTCAGCTTATCTGCAAAGATAGAAGAGAGTGAACAAGGACGACCAAAACGAATGTCAAACTTAGTGAAAGACTGAAGTATAGACAAAGGAATCATATTTTTTTTGAGCATGTCTGGAACACTTTCAGCAAACTGGGTCAAAAATAATGGCCTTTTGATTGAGTGAAGAATGTGTTTGCTGTTCTCTTCCAGTTGTTTATGCTGGAGTGATACAGAAGCACTTTAGTTTAATAACTAACTAATTACCTAGTCATTAACCTACTTTCTTGCTGAATAACTTCCTGAAACAGTCCAAAACACACAACAATGAATAGAAGTGTGCAACTTTCAACTATCAATAACTTCTTGATATTTAATGTCATGTTTGGAGTTTGACTTTTAAATGATTTAAAATAAACTAACTCAAATTTAAGACTTTTTCAGACCTAAGATCCTTATGTATGAAGTTTAAGACTTGTGTCATGACAAATGTATATAAAGAATATTGCATATTTTATATAGTATTGCCAAGATTGTTTTGCACAGAATGCACATAGCCAACTGGTGATAAATTTACACTTACCATTGATAGATGCAAAAAAGCTAGCTAGCAAGAGTTTATTAGCATCTAATTAGCAGTAGTCTCAAACTCCTCAAGTCACAGAAAGCAATGAAGATATCTGCGTGCAACTTAAACTTTGTCCATCAGAAATGTCCCATGAGAAAAATAAATGACAAAGAATTTACAACATTAAACAGTCCTAACGCGACCAAATTTAAGACCTGTGTTTAACGTTTTTAAGGCTAACTTAAATTTTTTATTAATTTTATTAATATCTTATTAATTTAAAACCTTTTAAGTATGCATGCATGAACATACTCTTTATTTTGTGCCCAGAAAGCAGAGACCCCTCTGGATTTGTTCATACAAGGATAGGGAAGCCCTTACAAGCATATCCGGTAACCCACAATCCCGGAGTAGGTTTTCCAGGATCCTCAATAATTTGAACACACTCTCCAGTCTCCTTTCTGGAACCACCAATCCTATCCAATCCAGCTGTCTTTAAGATTTATCTCAACTATGACAGCCTGGCAATCTCCAGAGCCTTCAGCATTTATGCAGCAGCACCAGATCTGGCTATAGGAGGACACATCAGTCTGCTTAATTCAGGTAAGGTTTATCTATCGGTGTGTCATCTGCCACTGAGATTCCTAAATTGCAGTTATTTAGACCCATCTCCTGAGGACAATTTTCTTCTCATCAAAACCTCAAAGGAAATTGGAGTTTACCAAAAGTGATAGCTTAAGTGAAAAACTATAATCAGTCTTTAAGCTCATATTTAAGACATTCTGAATTCCAAATAAACTCTCAAACATTGCAATATTTCATTTTTTGCCTGTAGTGATAGGTGATCAGCCCTAAAATTTGTGGTTGAAGCATTTCAACTTAATGGGAATTGATTCGCTCAGCTATAGAGACACATATATGATTGGAAATAAAAGACATTAGTATGAAAATACATATATAAAATCAAACGAGAGAAAGAAAGAGCTCTGTGGATGCTCAATTGTCCAGAAGGGAAAAAAGGCATTCAGCAGCTTGAACACAAGTTGCAGCTTCAAAAAAAGGGTCCTTTTTCAAGGGAGAGTGTGTGTGTGTATGTGGGAGAGCATATGTGTGAGCGTTTGTATGACACTTTCATCCTGCACAGCAGCCACTGAGCAAATCAACAAACAGGATCCAGCAGAGTACAAGGAGAAGTCAGACACGCACATCAAACGCAGCACTGAACCGTTGACAAGAGTTGGAAAGGAGAATCTCAATATGTAATTAATTAGGACAGGTTTAAACGAGGAGAATCTCATAATAGCTTGTTGTCAACGAATCCATTTAAACCTTGTATTGTTTCAAGTTCAATGGCTGGGTTAATTTATTTAGGCTCGTACATATTTTAGCGCAGAGGTGTGATTGGATTAACTATTGGTGTTCCCATCCATTATAGCATAAAAGCAGATTTAAGTTCTGCTTCAATAACAACTGTACAAATCGTAATTTCTCAGTAACATTTCCAATGAGAGATAGATTCTTCCTATAAGAAAACAGCTAATTATTGTTATGCTTAAAATTAATGCAATGTAGCTACACGTTGAAGCAGTTTGACACACTTTATTTAAAAATTAGCTTTAAATATATAACATTTATCATATTTCAACAATGTTAAGACATAATTCAGAGATTACAAACCGCATAGCAGATTAATAAGCTGCTTTATTTGTTCATCTTTTGCGTCTTGTCAAATACCCATTATTTTTATATAATGCAAAAAAATCTTAAAAGTGGTCATAAATTAGGTTTCCTCTTTTACCTCTTAACTGGACAGAAACTGGAAAAGAAGTGAGTAAGCGTAGCTCAATAGTTGATTATTTATAAATTCAGTCAACATTATATTGCTCGATTGAGTGAATATGTTTATTTGATTACAGCGGTCCCATGCTAGTTAATTCAAAAAGCTTTTTTGAACTCTTCAGGGGAATGGGAACAGCACATCTCATTTTAATTACTCAATCAGAAATGTGGTTTGCTTAATTATGGATTCTGAGTTTGGGAGGTATTTAATTGCTATGAGAGCATAGGTTAAATTTAGAGCTTTTCAGCTTGTAGGGAACAGAAATGAGGCTAAAGGGTTATTCTGAACAAAAAGCTGCATGCAGTGAAAAGATAAAGACACTTTAAAAACAAAAGTGTCTCAATGACCTCAGCTCCTCCTAACAATACGACTGTCCACTTCATGCTTCAGTCACTTTTACTGAGGTCCTCTTGTGTTAACAACAATCGTCAATCTGCAGAATAACCTGCTTCTACTCATTTTTGGTATAATCAGTTCCTTTGCAACGGCATAAAACTAAAATTACAAAATAAATAAATAAATAAATAACTGATTTAAGCTGATAAGTAAAAAAGCTGAATCTTAAAATAGGAGAGGATGGAGAGGAAGACTTCAAGTATCAAAAACACACCAGGCGATTTAGAGCGAAAGGTCAATTATTTTAGAGTAATGTTATAATGATACAGGAGGTGGAATCACATGAGATCACCAATACCATGGATTTGTTTGTTAAGCACTTATTTATTTACTCTTACTGCTGCCCACCCTCTTAATTTTATAACATTGAACTTTTTTGTTTGCCTTGAATATTTTCTTTCAGCAAACTACTTGATTTGAAAAGTTTGAAAATGTGGAAATAATTGAAATAATTTTTTTTGCCTTCATAAGTTCCCAAAATTAAAGATTTTACTGATCAGTATTTCAGCAGATGGCACCGATTAAGTTTTGATGTTCGTTTTTTCAGAAGTCTGACCCCATAATTTTAATTTTATTTCCTAAGTGACAACATGAAGGACGGGGAAAAAAATGTGCTGCAGAGGTACTAATTTTAAATCAAACAGAAAATCAAGAAATACAAAATAATCTGCATTTCTGCAAAACAGAACAGGCCTAACCACTGAAGGAAAAATAACATTTTAACCTTTGGGTGGGGTGAAGGGGTAGAAGGAGCGCAGGGGTTTTCCAGCAATAAAATACAAATGAGGAATTTTTATCCATTCCTATGAAGCCACTATTCCCAGTCAAATTAGCAACAATTATGAAAGCCTTATCCATGTCAAAGATTATGTTCCTCCAATATTTTAATATGCAGATAAAGTTAATCACTCAGCGTTTGCATTTTAGATGATTGGTGTAAGAGATTTTCTTGCATGTCTGTCAAATAGAGAAAAACAAGCATCGGTTCTAGCCTAGCAGAGAGACCAGTAGTAGTTAAATGACTGGCAATCATGGTCTTTAAAAGGGAGCATCACCTTAACAATTGGGAAGGCCGTGAAAAACAAATTAGTCCTGTTGTCCTAAAAGGAGTTTTGAACAGATCAAAACATTTAACATTTAGTATGATCCCGGCTCTTGTGTGTGTGTTTTTTTAATGAGCTGTAGTGAAGTGATTGTGTGTGTGGCCAACCCGTGGATGTGTCATTGTTGTGACATTTTGATTTTTATTTTCTTGCCCACAGGGGAATAAACTAGTAAAGAATAAATGACCATGGTGGGATGAAAATGACAGAAGTCAAGTGGGAAACAAAGGAGAAGAGGATGAAGAGCAACGCGGGAAAATACAGACTGCTGCTACATCACAAAGGGATAAATAGAGAGATGAAGGTCTTCAACCACCCAGTAGGGGAAAGTAGGAGAGCTGATGCACCAGTCCTGCCAGTTTACAAAACACAACCCATCATTATCCTTAGACCCTGCAGCAATGTGTGTGTGTAACTATGAGTCTTTAGTAAATATTTCTGCAGTGATCGGACTTTGAATTTTAAACCCACAAAACAAAAAAACAAAAAAAGAAAGACAGATAGTGGAGACGCAACTGTACAAAAAGATCATGGCTCAATACAACTCTTGAATTTAAAGTCCCGTTTTGTAACATTTAAGGCACGAGAAATACTTTTTTATTTTATACAAACAGTAAACAAAGTATCTTCATTTTTCTTCAATAATTGGATCTTATCCATTTATTCCGGGGTTTTAAAAACTGGCCAGGTTGGACTGACTAAAACAAATATCTAAATCAGTCCTTTCAACTGAGGAACTGAGTTCAAAAATGTAACATGATTTTTGAATATAATCATGTTACATTCAAAAACATGTAACATGATTACAACATGATCACAATTGTAATCATGTTGGACAATAAAAACCCAAGAATGCAAACAAGCATTTTCACTCTGGAAAATTGTCAATCTCACATTTTCTTCCAACATATGGAGCTGCCACTGAAGAAAACCCAAGTAACATCACCATCAGCTGAGGCAGATTCTCCACATTTTTGAAAGGTATGCACCTTCATAAACCTTGATAAACCTCACTGACAAACATGGACAGATATATTAATCTCGAAGAAGAAGAAATAGAAAGACAGGGTTCTAAAGTGGGAGAAAAGGAGGAAGATTAACGACTGAGAGAAGATGGAACAACATTAAAGTGCAAGAAGAAGAGACTGAAAAGCTCACAGGGAAGGTGGGATGAGTGGAGGATGAAGATAAATGTGATGGGTCGGTGGGAGGATATTTGAAGAAGGGAGAAAAAGGCTCTTTCCAGGTTAAACAAAATGATGGAAGATCTTAACCCAACACAACTTGAAACAAGAAAGTAACATCAAACGAAATAGAAATGTAAAGGTAAGAAAAGCATTTTGAAAAACCGACATCCACGATTGCTGTGCAGAAGTGGTAAAGATGATTTAAAGAAAGAGTGGAGAAAAAGGAGGACGGAGTGCAGACAGGGAAGAAGAAAGGCGTGTGATGTTAGCGATGGAGAGAGAAAGTGACAGGCAAAAGGACAGAACGTGGGTAATATGAATTCATGTAGGCAGCTGATGGACATTTGAATGTCAGGTTGGTTGTCATTTTTGTAAACAGCGACACTCACTGCGTGTTCTCATCTCATGGCAGGGAGACAAAACAAGCAAGCAACCATGAGAGATGAAAGGGGAGCATAGGACGCTGCTGAATCAAACACAGGGCAGGAATCAGAGTCGGTCACACTGGAGATCATTAAAAACATAATCAAAACATCAGAATATCAAGGGCAAAAAGACCAGAGTGGAAATTATTTTTTTGACATGAGAGTAAATAAAATATGTTATGGCAATTTTACATTACTAAAGATATTATGGTATAGCGCTCTAGATTTAGGTTTTTTTTCAGTCAATCAAGTTTATTTGTAGCACATTTCAGCAGCAAGGCAGTTCAAGGTGCTTTACATAATAAAAACAGAAAATTACAAAATTATAAAGAAAACAAACACTGACCAATTGAACAGACAATATATTTTGATGAGTGCCATCACCAAAATCATTCACATCATATATGTTGGACAAATGTTTAATTTATTATGATTCAAAAGCAATTCAAAAAATGTGGGTTTTAAGTCTTGATTTAAAGAAACTCAGTGTTTTGGCTGTTTTTCAGTTTTCTAGACGTTTGTTCCAGATTTGTGGTGCATAGAAGCTGAATGATACTTTCTAGATTTTATTCTAATTAAAACAAGTAAAATGTTACTACCATCCAAAAAAATGAGTTTAATGAGTCAAACCATCCTCCTTTAGCGATGTGAAAATTCAATACTGATAAATGGCCTGAGGAAGATACAGCAAAGGCTTGTGGTAACTCACACACACAACTCCTTGTTTTATAGTCAGAATTTACACCAGAATTGCTTGCTGATATATTTAGTCCATGGAGAAAAGTTTAATTAAAAAAACATAAACCTTTCAGTGAGATTTAGGTCACAATGCTGGCCAGTTCAAAATTATTCATTTATGGTGCTGGGTGGCTGTTTTCAGGTTAGACTTGTTAAAATATCTACAAGGTTTTCTTCAGTGGTTGGAAATCAGCTTATCTTCTGGAGTAAACTGACAAATCTTGCACAAAGATATTAAAAGACCAGTTACTTGCTTAAGGTTCGGGGGGAATAATCTAATCAAAAAATAAGAATTAAAAGCCAGAAAGTATTTAGATGGGTAAAATATGTGAACCACTGTAGAATTGTAAACTGCCATGATGAAAACAATTAGCAAAGCTTTTTCACCATAAAAGAAGCACATTGTCAAATAGGACTATAAGTGATAGTGTAACAAATAGATTAGCTCACCAGGTTCTAAAAATGTACACAATTAATTTCAATTGATCATAAACATATAACTACAGACATAACTCCGCAGTCATGAGTTTCACAAATCCAAACAATGCTTCAATCCTGAGATATTGTCTCAATGAGAAATCTCAACCATTTAAAAATGGGAAAGAGTTCTGGACAGTCTCAAAAATTAAAGGCCAGTAATGTGAACCAAGGTTACTTCTTTAAAGTATTTCTTGTAATTTATGTACATGCCTCCTGATTTGATTAGTTATTTGTATCTGTGCTGTATGCATTCTGTTTTTTTTCCTTTTGTTGCATAGATAATCCACAATATCTAATAATTATATTAAAAACAGTACTTTAAAAAACATTATTCTCTACAAAGAACATAGTAGCTCAGATTTAACTTTTCTATGAGTTCAAGTATTAATTAATATAATGCTAAGGTTTTTATAAACTAAAAATGATCAAATATCCAGATTTCTAAAAGCTATAAGCACGCTTTCACAAGATTCTACAAGTAAAGACAAATCAAAGCCATATTTGTTCAGGACAGTATTTGGCTTCAGGTCATAAAGTGGCAGCCTGCTGCGCTCACCCTTTTTTTCTTCTCACTCCAAGCAGTGCACCAGAGTGGGAGAAATCTGTGGGAGTGACCTTTGACGAAGCAAACCATTTCACTCCCAGTGTGAGTGTTTAAAGGTTTTATGTTAAGGTCAAGTGTACGAGGCTCATAACAGCTGGGCCCCACTGGCACAGGATGGGTAAAATATGTGCACCGCACTCTTGGAGAGAAGAGTCTCATAAGGACTGAACCACTTTATGTACATCAATGTTTAAATTCATATCAATGTTCTTATAGCCAAAATATAAAATTAGACAATCTGATTCTTAGACTTAGACTGACTTTATTGTCATTTTGCATGCACAGGGTGTATACAGAACAAAATTTCGTTGCATACGGCTCAGGACAATGTTTTGAGGTTCCAATGTTGTGAGGTTACTCCAGACTAAAATAAAATACAGTATAAAATATGAATATAAATATGAATATAAAATATAAAGTGCAGGACTGATAGTAAAATGGAAGTTATTTAGCTCTGTATATGTGCAAGGTATGAAGTGGAGACCAGTTTTTGAGTGCAGTCCAGCTAAGAGTTCAGCAGTCTGATGGCAAGTGGGAAAAAGCTGTTTCAGAACCTTTATTCTATAAAGGGCTGCACAATATATCCCAATTAGTGACTGCAATATCAGTGTGTGCAATATTCATATCACCAATAACTGGATTGCAATAATTGCTGGCCAATATATTAAAACAGTGACGCGCGGTCAGGGGAGGCAAGTGAGGCAGAGCCTCACCTGTCATAATGGAAAAAATAAATTTATATTGCTTTTTTCACCCTGTGGTTTGTACTGTAAAGTATTTATTTTCTATTTAGCTTAACCAATTTTGATTATTTTTTTCTTCAAAACCACGGAATTTTCACATTTTCCAATTCAAACTCTTGGAAGCGAAGCTGGTGAGGCAGCAGCGAGCTGAGCCTCACCTGGGATTGCGCAACCTCTCGCCAATTGCGCTGGCTGCAGTTAGCACAGTTATTCTACCGCGGCAGCGCAGCTATGGATGGTATGTAAAAGAATTGTCTTTTTGCCCTCCAGCGTTGTCCACATGCGCAAATTTCCTACTGTAAACAATAACATGCAGGTGGACTACATTTGTATATCTGATTATGATTAAGTCAGTGCCTCACCAGCTATGAACCTCACCGCATGTCACTGAGATTATGAACTAGCATTCGACATACTAATGAAATATTTTTTTGCCCTCCATTGTTGTGCGCTTGTAGTTCCGGATGTAGACAATAACATCTGAGGGGACAATATAGTGTCAGAACGACAAATATGATGCACACGCAATACAAGCATGTGAAAACATAGATTTCAAAGAGGCATTTTTGCACCGTGAGTAAACTCAACAGGAGTTGTGAGCAGAGAAGAATCCCTGTGAGATAATCAATCCACTGTAAGCACAAATGTGCAAGAAGCACAGCAGTGACCAGTCGTGACCAGTTCATGCTCAACGCTCTCAAACAGCACTTAACGGCTTATTCTTTGCTCACTTGATAGGAGGACCTTTGAGATTCTGGAAGCAGGGATTGTAGCTGATGTGTTGAGCCGACTGATAGATCAGTTCCTGCTTCCCTTTCTATTTGTATTTTTGAAGTTTTCTAACACTTAATGTTAGAAAACTAACATTAAATGTTAGTTTTAATGACCACTGATTTAATGGTCAGTTACATAGAAATAACCCCATGCTGTAAATGTCATCGAGATCAGGTTGCATAGAGTCTATTTATTTTCCAGATGCTTTGTGACTAAATAAACAGTAATGGAATAAACCTGAGAGCTAACTTTAACTGCAACTGACTCGCGTTGTACAGTTCATCGATTTGGACTCTAATACAGGAGCCTGAAAAAAAAAGGTAGCAAATAGATTTTCTGTCAGGTAACATTTGCTTCAATTAATAATCTCCATGATGCTGGATGATGTTCCTTACAAATATTTTGTAAGGAACATGGTAGACTCATTAGATTAATTCATCTTTCCACAGTAAATAATTTATCAGTCCAAATGAGCCATTTTAAAATCTACATTAGTGCTTTTAAAAATTTTACCCTGTTTTTAGATGCAGAAGGAACATTTAATAAAGCAAACCCTAAAAACCTTCTTCTGCATCTTAAAACGAGGAAACATTTTGAAATATCTAACTGTGTCTAAAGCCACAGTCCTGCATAGTAATTGGAGTTATTACTACGTAGGCCTGTCACGATAACAAATTTTGCTGAACGATTGTCTCAGAAATTATTGTGATAAACGATAATATTGTTTGAAGACCTTTTTACACTGATTTAACGGAAATGACGTAATAATGCATGTGATTTCTTACCAAAGATAGATACACTTTATTTTCAAAAGAACACTAAATACTGGACCTGATAAACAAAATAAGCAAAACAACCAAAAACGAAAACAAAAAGGATTCTCAGCCTCCATTAACTAAAAACGCACTTGAAAAAAAACTAAACAACATAAAGCCAAAGTGGAAATAAATACTGCATTTGACCAAAAGATTATGAAGTCTGTATATTATGTTGCCCTTCAGTAATAATTAGATTTAAATAGAGAAGATGGGCACATCGACTACCTGATGCAATAGTTCACACTACATGATTTTTGCTCCTATTTTTCCCCTTACGACAATCTTAAGAAAATTGGTCGTTCTAAGATTGTGTGGGTTGTTACGGTAGAGGTAGATCTTCATGGCGCTCTGATCCAAATCAGGGGTTTTCCCTGACTGGAAGCTTAAGCAGCCTGTTGAATGTGACAGGTAGCCAATCAGAAAGCGAGTGGATTCTCCTACTGCTTTCTGAGGGGAAATTACGGAGGGGAATCCCAAACAGCTGACACTGCACAACCAGAAGTCCAGCAGACATGGAGATGATATGTGGAAACAACATCAATGTTTATTCAACATGCAAAGAATATAGAAATGACAAGGGGAGGAGTTGGAGCGAAATTGCTACCGCAGTTGATAAACCCGGTAACTTTTCAGCTGTTCTTCAGTTAACGTGACGTAAACAGGTTCTAATGATTTTCATTCAGTCAGGACTTTACGCTGAAACTAGCAACATGCATTGCAGGTAGATTGTAGTAAAGCATTGATTAATGCCTGGTTTTAAAATTAGTTCACTGGACTTGTAGCCATTATTTTGTGCCCATTGTTGGACACCACAGGGCAGGAACGAACCCGGTCGAACTTTTATACCTAGGATTTATGTCGGCTAATGTGTGGTCTGTCAAGTTTTAAAAATGGGCCGACAGCTCTAAGATCGTGTCGTGTGCGCTGGGCATTATACTAAGGAAATGAGGAAGGGAGGGTCAGTGGAGAGCACCGGAGTTGAGCCTTTTTTCATTCAGTGTCATTAACAGAAAGAGAAAAAGGGCAGAAGAGATGATAATGCCGATAATTAAAATGACGTCGATAGTTTTAATTTATCGTACGATTAATTGATTTATCGTTTATTGCGACAGGCCTACTACTACTAAATCAAATCAAATCAAATTTTATTTGTATAGCACATTTCAGCAGCAAGGCATGTCAAAGTGCTTTACATCATCTCAAACACAGAAACACAAAGTCATCAACTGGGGGGTTCTTGCTTTTGCATCCATAAAAGCTTTACCGGTTACACCCTACTGTGTTATATGGAACGAAATACCGATTACTACTACCACTCCTACTCAGGGTGTAAAACAGCGCTACAGACTGGCACAGTTGAGGTTTGATCTCTCTCAACAGTGCCCACATCAAAAACCACATTGTCAAACTCTCGAAAGCTTTAATGCGGACTTCAAGAGAAGAAGGGCAATGAAAAGTAAAGCACAAAAAAAGAGAGAACACAGAATGAAAAATAAAGACAAGTGAAAGACAAAAAGTTGAAATCTTTTCTTTTAAAGGAGAGCCCTTTGAAGTGACTGTGACATTTCAAAAGGCCAGACTTCCTGAGAGGCATTGACTCTTCCTCCATTAAAGCAGGGCACTCCATGATTACATGTATCAATAACATCCAAACGCAAGCTCTGGGGTTTATAACTTCACTGCATGTACAGTTATTAGACAAGTGTGCATTATGACCTTCTATGCTCATTGCAAGCCCCATAAAGTTAAACTGTTATTGGATACCAAACCATATGCATTTATTTAAATATGGAGTCTAGTGGCAGAGAACGTTTATACTCAGATATTCATAATTACTAATCTGATTCTTTACAAACTGGACCAAAATAGTTCCTCCTCTCCAGTGGAACCAGCTCCCAGTTTCTATCACAATAAGACATAAATCAATTAATCGCATGATAAATTAAAACAAGCTCAAAAATTTCCATTTGCATGATTTATTGTTTTTCTCCTCTCTCCTTGGAAAAAAACTGGATCATAAAATTCTTCAATTTGGTTCTTTGGTCTCAACTAGCCCTTCTTTTGAAGGATAATTTTGTTTACAGAGACTTCATAATTTATTTTATTTGGTCTTTCTTTTATTTTGCTTATTTATTTTTGGATAATTGAAATGTCGTCCAGTTCCAGTGTGAAATGTTGATTAGAATTGATAGTTTATTGATTTTTGAGAAGGTTTTCATTATATTAAATGGTCTTGAAGAACAATATCATTTATCACAAGAACTTTTGGGATAATCATCCAGAATATTTGTTTTTTGCAGCCGGCCTACAGACACCCCATCTTCTTTTAACACAAATTTTAAAATGTTCTTTTTAATAAAGCTTTTAGTTAGATTTAATTATGTTAATCTGAGTAGGTAGCTGGAGAACATAGTAACGACTTTCCTCCACTTTCTTCTACTGCTCTCTAATGTGTTATCTGCAATTATCGGACATTGAATTTATATTTGTTTTTCCTCTCCATAGAAGTCACACCAGACCAAGTATTTCTGTTTGTTTGACCAACCTGGAGGTTGCATCAACCAAGCCAGTGGTTCCCAAAGTGTGGGACGTGTCCCCTAGGGAGGACGCAGTGCCATGCAGAGGGGACATGGGAAGCGGCATTGATGAATTACACCCCCCCCCCAAACAAAACAGTTACATAAAAGTGTTTCACTGTAAAGATGGTTTGTAGTGTGTTTTGTTGCAACCTGAAGTGTGAAATAAACTTCAGTGGTGTTTGAAAACAAAATATGTGCATAGGTTTATATCTGGTTGAACAATATGTGTGCCCAGTTGATTTTTTTTTTCTTTTTTGGGGGGGATAAAATTGTAATCCATAGGGGGGCCCAGAAAATCTTTGGGAACCACTGAACTAAGCTACTGCTACCAATAACTTTATGTTTTTCTGTATGTAGAGGGTAGCCTGGCTCTGTCCTAAACAAAGCAATTAAAATAGCATTTTCTGTAATTACATGTACTCAGTTTGTCATCCCATGGATTATTAATAAATTAATTTGACTGCATTGTATTATAATTTGGACTGAACTGGATAGCATGTAATTAGATTTGAACCAGACTAGCTGGACTTTATAGAAGAAACATTATATTAGAATGTCCATTTGTCCTGCTTGTGCTATTAACTGTCTTCAAAATAATATTCATAAATATTGCTGTACCATCAGTTTTGATATACACTTATTTTCTTCACTCTCATCTGTCCTTCTAAAGGTTATTGCAGCATATGCATTCAATTGCAATAAGAACATTGCACACAGATACAGTAATGATGATATATTTGGGATATATTGTGCAGCCTCACTTGACATGTCCTTTCTTGTCAATGTAGACCTATATAAACTTTGTGAACCTTGTGGTATTGTGCACTAGCTTTAGATAACTGTAGAACAATCTAGTTCAAAAATCAGATTATTTATGTGCGTCAGTGAAAGATGTCAGGATTCCCTGCTTGCTGTTTGACAAGGTCGTATCTTCTTAATATGTAACTGGAGAAGTTTATTCATCTACAACAACCAGGAGAGGAGACCAAATTTTATGCATATGCTGTAAATTTACTGTATGGTACGGCACAAGGAACCTGTTAAAATATTTAAAAAGACTGATCACTTTTGCTAAGATTTGGACAGAAAACATGAGTTGTAGAAGCTGTTCTTTTAAATTTATCTTTTTCATCTGCATGCTTGATTGTGTCAGCAGGAGTTTGCAAAATTAAGGATCTATTTGCATGAAAATATTAAAAGAGACAGGAGAAGTGATCTGTCTTAAAGACTATCTGTGCAGCTAGGTAAGAAAGACTGAATTTTATGATTATAACCAGATATACTACCTCTGGAGAAACCAAACTAATTTCAATATTTAAAAATCATCATGTGAGCTACTTCCTTAACCAAAACAATCATAAAACAATTTCCGTGCAGCTGTGACTTGTCATTGAGAAAACAGTGAATCTTTCTAAGTGTAAGCAAAAATCAAAGGATGTAGGAGTTCTTCCTCCAGCATTTCTCCCCAAAGGACAGGCTGGTC
The DNA here is from genome assembly GCF_001444195.1 of Xiphophorus couchianus. Taxonomy (NCBI): domain Eukaryota; kingdom Metazoa; phylum Chordata; class Actinopteri; order Cyprinodontiformes; family Poeciliidae; genus Xiphophorus; species Xiphophorus couchianus. The sequence goes on from NC_040239.1 coordinate 10,185,482, forward strand.
AATTGATGTAACCAGATTAAACACAGCAAACAGGATGTGTCTTCACAGGCATTAGGTGCTTCTAGGAAATCAAGCAAATCACAAACAATAGGATTGTTGTGAATTCTATTTTTGGGTCCTTCTTACAGAAGCTAAACAAAAGAAAAACACAAAAAAACCCCAAGAAAAACAAAATCAACTTGATGTGAAGGGCAAACTGAATTATACTAAATGTTTTTCGAGCCGATTTCAAATAAAAGCTTTTATTCAAACTGCTGTTGGCAACTTTTTTTCATGAGTTCATGTGGTAATTGTTTTGCATTTTAAATTAAGCAAATTCTTATCTGTCCAAACTAAAAAATAAAAGTAAACTGATCATCCCAAACCTATTTTAAAACAATTTCAACCTGTAGTCGATTTTGAAAGACTAATTAACTAATAATAATTAATAGCAACAAACAACACATTGTTGTTTTATGTATTGTTCGACAATCTTGAGTTAGTGAGCCATTTTTATTGTTATCTTTATTACAATGCATGAATAAGAGCATAATAAATCCAACTTATTGTTCAGAGCTCACACAAAATATGCTTAATGTTGTTTTTGACTGATAATTTGAATGTTATTCTAATATGTACAGTTTTGCTGGAAACAATCCCAGTCTATCATTACTAGTCTGAGGAATCATTGCTTTTTGGTAAGAATTATTCTTATACATGGTAAATAACGTACTAGTAGTCAGTACAGGAAGAGAAAACCAACAAACCTAGAAGACAACAGTCATGACACACACACTGATGATTTTGTGCAACAACCAAATGGGTCATTTTCAAAATAATATAGTTCAACAATGACCAACAATTCAAGTCATTCTTACTCTACAGTCTGGTTATAATGCTATTCTCTGAGAAGTAAAGTGTGCTCTTCAATACTCTGTTCAGATGAACAGCAAATAGGATTAAAAAGTTGACTGGACTGAGAAAAATAAATGGATAAATGCTAAACTAATGCTCTCAAATGCTTCTATAAAGGAATCCAAACCAGAAAGACATGGAGAAAAATAAAAAATTCGCTCCAATGAAGTGAAGAATGTCCATGTGGCAAAGACAAAAAAAAATCCATCATATAAGAAGATGACAAAGGTATAGGAGGTTTCAATTTGACAAATTATACTGACTGGCCTGAAGAGAAATGAAGCAATAGACCAACAAATCTCCAAATACTGAATTCAACCCACAGTACACTGCAGTATGGTATCCCAAGCATCATGTTATGTTGTCAAACTATGCATCAGATGAATCACTTTGAATTATGGGTGATTTTCTTCCTTTCTTAGATCACAATTTTACTACCACTCTTCTTACATGTTGGTAGCTAAGATTTATATCAGGTTTTTTTATGAATGTAAATTTATAAACAATAATTTGAATCATTAATTTTTGCTGTTTCAAAATACTGACTACATAAAACATTTAGACAGAACTCAAGGTCATTGATTCAAACTCACATTATTTCAATTATTACAGTAGTTTACATAGTAAATGTTTTGAGTTGTAAAGGAAAATGCAGACATTTACACACACTGTGTGTTAATGTGGTATAATTTCCACACCAACACTTCATACACTCCTAATGAATTGCTGAGCTTCAGCACGAATCAGATTCTACTTCGAAAACACAGAAAAACAGCATTAAAAACAAAAAATAATGAGATGGTATTCTGGTACCATCTCACTGGCACCACTGAGATGAAAAATCTCAATGTATATGGAAACCTATCATTCATATGATATGAGTTAGATTATTAGCTAACTCTAATAATCCCTCTCTGTATAGCGGATTGGTGATACCTCCCCATAGATCGACTGCTACAGGCAAATCCAAACAGTGACGTAAACAAATTAGCCTAAGCGTTTCTGTTTAACTCTATTAGGGAAAGAGTGCCAGACTGCCAAGCTTAGTCACATGGCTGGGATACTGGTGGCCTAATGGGAAACATGCTGCTGTCACACAGTCTCTAATTACAGACGAAGTCCTCTGACAGGCCCTTGTGTGACCTGGCAAATTCTCTCCAGCAGGCATACACATGCATACTGAATGAACACTATACTTGGCTAAAATACTTGACTGACAGACAAAATCAATGTAATTAGCCGACATGATGGAGACTCCGGGAAGACAATCTGTATTAATGATAGAAAAATCTATCAAGCTCTCTTTGTACCTCACAGTCCTCCATCATGTGCTCATTGTCTCCGTCCTTTCAAGTCTAATTTATGATTCTAAGAAAGCCATTAACTCAGAGCCACACAGAGGCTGGCACCGTCACAGAGAGTAGATATGCTAAGCCATGCCCAGCCGCGGGACAGCCGTACTCAGCAGGTGCTGCAGACGACCAGCAGACCTGAACGTCACAGCCGAAGAATGCGATCAGATAACTATACTGTAAAGTCAGGTCATTAAATACACATTACCATCACAACATTTTACAACACAATTTACTTCTTACAGATCCTTTAAAGAAGAATATTTTAAACTTTAAACATTTCAAAAACCTAAGCACACCCTGAAAATAAATAGTTCACTTAAGACTAAATCAGTTTTCTTTAACTTAAATAATCTTATCTTGAAACTCATTAGCTTTCAGGCAAACACTTCCAATACATGTAAAATATGGATTATGTAACATAATGTAGAAGCTAACCAAAACTCTGCAGCATGACTGCAATTCTGGGGATTAGAAGAAAATAAACAATAAAACTCACTCAGAGATTTAGATAGTATTAACTAAATACTTTAAATGAAAAGTATCTTGGGTCAAACCAAAGAAGCCTGCTGATATTACTGAAGAGCTGATATGGATCAAATATTAAATTTTTTCCTTATCTTTTAAGTACTTGCCGAAATCAATCTGTTGCTGAATTTTCTTGCTATTTTGGCTGATTTACTGTATATTTAACAAGCTTGCATTTCTTCTGATATTTTAATTTGAGAACTGGTCCTTTTTCTGGGAAGTGCCGTCAAGTTCAGAGCTGGCATTAATATCCATCCTGACTGATTCTGTCACAAGTGGACAGCTTTAGATAGGATGTTTTTTTCTGCCACAGAAAAAAAACATTGTAAATGATAAGATCTCGGTTACAAACACTGCATGTAAATCATTTGAAGCCACACCCCACAGCATGTGATCAACAAAAGAACATCAGCAGATAGACAAAACAACAAATTCATTGGCCTGAATGATTATTCAGATAGATTTAATAACCTGTTTTTATGCTACCCTTTTTATTGCTGGTATATGGTTATTTTTTTTCTCACCTCAGCTCTGAGGGCATCTTGACTCTGAGGATGGCAAATTCTTTAATGAATTGCTCATTATGAAGCATCTGCAGAACTTGCTGACAGGCTGAGGAGGTAATTAGGCCATTTGATTCAGGTGTGTTAGGGCAGGGAGAAATCCAACACCACCAGCCTTTGAAGAGTAGAGTTGAGTTCTTCTCTGTTAATTTAAAAATAAATAATGAGAGAATGGAAAGCTTTAGTAATTCCCTTTTCCACAAAATAATAACATCTTTTTGTTAATCTGACAACCGTGGGGTTCATTTGACCTGATCCAAGGAGTTATTCAATCCAGAGAACTAATCAATCATCATTTTCTAAACGTACAAACATTATTATTTAGAGACTGCAGGACTGTGAGACGGTAATAAGTGCCACCTGTGTGTGGGCTGAGAGGCAGAGCTCCTGTTTTTAAAACAATGTTGATGTGGGGGCCGATGATCACACCAAAGAAATTGCAGCAGCACAGCTGTCTGTTTGTGACTCGGTATTTGGAAAGTGTTTTACTGTACCCAAGTGAAGGTGAGTGGACACGATATTTATAAGGAGTGTCATAAACTGGCTGTGAAGAGAGGAAAGATGGGCAGTGGCTACTTCTATAGGTTTCATTTGCTATTGTCATTAGTCTAAGATGTAAGTCAACTGTCACCAAATGAACGATGAATGTTTCAAGCAGTGCAGGGAGCAAGATTATCTGTCTTCTGCATATTAAATTGGAAAGGGGATTGTTGTTCTCAAGTTTAAACACAAGTTTGTCCAGACAGCTTGTCCTCTTAGTGCAACTTTCATCTGAAAATCCTATTTGTGAATAAATTTTAATTTTTTACATCATCTTGAAAGTCTTTACTGGTAGTGGCATTTTAATGCTTATCCAAAATGTCAAGCTAACAGTTTGAACATAATGTTTATTATTGAGCATTTTGGTGCACAGTGTGGCATCTCCTTCAAATGTAACATTGTTCAATTAACCATCTACAACAAAATACTAGCATTTTTCGCTGATGTTTTTTAACTTCTTGCAACAGTTCATCTTGGCAAACCATAACTTTAAAGGTCCGACAAAGTGTTGAGGGTTTTAGGACAAAAAAGTCAAATTGTACTTCCAAAACATAAGATCAGCTGGGCTCTTTGTGAAGACAGTCAGATTCTAAACCCCAATTTAGGTTCTTGATGATGCGAATTGCAGCCCCCTAAAAAGGGGCTTCTTTGAGGCCACAAACTCCTTTGGACTTTGCAAATGAGCATCAGGAATCAGATATCAGATCTGACAAAAATTAATTTATTCTGCATAGTCATGGTGGTTTCCAACATTAGTGACATGACAAGGCAATCTCCCATTTTCTATGAGAGTTCATCAAGATACAAGGCCTTCACTAGAGCAATACAGCTTCAGGTCGTGAGGAGGCATCAAGCTACGGCTGGCTATGTGGAGATGTTGAAGTGGGCATCAGCCTTGACTGAGGTTGATAACTTTTTCAGGACAAATATGCAGCGGTCAAAAAACATAAAAGCAACAGCTTTCAGACTTTTCTAAATCTTCACCTGGTTTGAATCACATGGCATGAGATGTTAATAAAATTGTGATTTCCAGAATGTGGAGGCCGAGCGTGAAGTCACCTTCCCAGCTGTCAATTGAAAAGACTTGCATTAAGCATTTCTGAGTTAATTTCTGAAGTAATCAACAGTAGAGGTACTCAGTCCTGAGTCTTTATTTTATCATTTAAGTTGTCTTTTGTGGCTTTTTTGGGACATGGTCCTAAACTAATGATCTGCTGACAAGCAGCATGTTTGAGTTTAAATCTCGTCTCCCCCCAGAATTGTCCGCTGCATTACTTTTGTATCTTGGTCCAGATTCTTCTTTTTGCATTTTAAATTAAGCAAATTATATACAGAGAGCATAAAAACAATGTAATCAGAATTTTAGAGGCAACAGAAATTGCAAAATGATTTGTAGATACTTCTGGTCAGAGTAAATATGCACGAAACACGATTTCTGTTTTGTTTTTTCAAAGTTTGATTTGACACTTATCACCCTAATTTTTCCCCAGAGGGCAATAACATAAAATCGAAAAATAATTCTTGATAAATGTAGTAAATGTGAATCAAAAAGAAAATAAACGAAGGACTGCATCAAAAAAAGTTCCCAGTTTTAAGGTAATTAATTATTTTGGGTTTGTTTTGTTTTTTTTACAGTATTTTTACCTGCCAATCAAGATTAGAGCCAATCACAGGAAAAATAGTAGTTTCTTATCTCTGGCTGATTGATTGGTGCCCCTCGAGTCAGGATGATTTGTTAGTTTTAATATGCACCCAATGATTCTTTGAAACCTGTAGAGTAAAAATATGGCAAGTCAGTTTAATTATTACCATTTAAGAAAAAGTTTCATGACTGATCCTCTAAGTAGTATAAACATAAAAACAACCGGATCTTTTAAAAGCCAGTTTAATCTTTGTACTGACATAGTTTGGTAAAATCTGACCCGTAGTCATGATCATTCAGTTGCTAAATTGTTGTTGTCAGCAGGTCAAACAAGATTAATCTTTGCCACAATTGATAAGGAAACCACATTGTTCCAAGTCAAATTACAGGAAACACGTTGAAAAGGCTTGTTACTTTTTCTTTAAATGAGGCAGGACTGAACTCATTTCCCACCTCTCATATCAGCAGAATAAGGGGAACACCTGTTTCATTAGAAAACTCACAAAAGAGAAAAACCTTTGGGATTTTCAGATATATTTCAGGACTTTGTCCTTCCTCCCAGCTACACTCTCTCACTTCAACCGTTCATCTCCTGAATCTGTACAAAAGTGCGGTTGTCAAAAAGCACATTAAGTATTACACAGGAATTCTGCAGGGGGAGGATAAGACTTCATCTCTACTAATATGTGGCTTAAAAGTCACTGGAGCAGAACCATTAAGCTGAACTGCTTACTTCAGTTCTTTTTCCTCTGTCTTTTTTTGTTTTCATATCTCTACACTGGATTAACGACACCCAGATGCAAACATGCCCATCAAGATGCGAGAATCTTCCACCTGTTGTTGCATCAGCTCACAGTTGACTTAGCTACAAAACATAACCTCCAAAAACTGTAAGAGCAACATCTCAAAGGCATCAAGGTGGAATCACAGCAGGGATGATGCTTTTAAATTAATAAGTGATGTGAATTTTTTTTATTGCCACTGGCTTTTTCCAATCTGCAGCAATGCAATAAAAAAATAGACACACTTTCATTGATTTTCTAGCAACCAGTACAGTTAGGCCTGGGTGGAATTTGGAGGTGTGTGGCTTTCTGTCCACCTCCCTAACTTGAATCCCTATTCTTGTTATTTGTTGGTTGAAGCCAGAATAATCTGATCTTGAATAATCTTTTCTGTCCTGTTCAAGGACTGTGACAAGCCTCTGCAGAACCAGAGGACAATATGTGGATTGTTTGTCTATTTTCTTTGGAGCTGATGAAGTAGCAGTAAATACTGGACATTGTCTCTACTCAAAGTAGGGACGTGAAGCCACTGAATGATTTCCAGGTACATATTATTATTACTATTAAAGGTTCTCATCTAATTTGCGATCCATTTCATGAGTATCCATTGCTATCACTGTGGATATGAGCTAGACCTGGTGAAGATGTGTGGCCAGCATTTAGCGTCCTTCAGTTTTCACCAAGTCCTATCTAAGCTCATAAATGAAGAATTTACTTAATATATTTCAGAACTTCCTGCAGCATTTTGTCAGATTCAGCGTGAGGTTCTCTGCACAGTACTGTAGAACTGTACTCAGTGTTTACTAAAGAAGATCTGATCTGAATCAGCAAGATGGCTGTGGTCTTCTCACAGCATTAGTCAGCAGGCATGCTGGTGGTGTAACACACACATCTAATACACACACATTTCTCCCCAACATAAAAATGATAAACATTATGCATAGAAATGCAGTGTGAACCACAAACTAAATGCAAATATTACCCCACGCCTACTCACACACAGACACTAATAAAACTTTTCTACATCTGCATTTTTCCTTAAGTGTTTGAAAATATTTCTTGCTGATATAATTATTGAGTGGGCATTGTTTGTAATAATGTAATTTGTCAATGTTTAAATCACCTTCTGCCTATTAAAAGCTGCAACTGACATTTTATTCTTGAGCTGCAACTTTTTGGCCTTTGCTAAGAAACAATGAGCCTCTGTTGTTTTATTTCTGTAACTGGATTTATTCTAAATCATCAAGGCATCACACACATTTTTACTAGAGTCCCATGCAGACAAACTTTTTCATGAGCAAATAAATATAGAACAACGTGGTTAAGGAAATATTGAGGCACTGAAATACAATAACCCACAATATTTTTCCCCACACTTTGAACAATGCAATGTGACTATAATATACGCATTTTTACCAACATATTTCGAAAAGCTGGACTGCTGCGTGATGAAGAGTACAACACAAGCTCAAGAGTGAGACGAAAGTGTTATTGAGAGCAATAACCAAAGAGAGACTTAGGAAGTGTGTGTGCGTGTGTAACCAGGGACGCCTGCAGGATTTTATCAGAGGGCAAGCACAAAGAGCGTCACCACATCTGACCCACATGAACACAACCACATCCCCAACACACATCATACATGGGGCGCACAAAACCAGCACAATTCACCTGACCCGACCAAAGAACGGCCACATGATGCATCGGGCACCGGAAGGTCAGTTCCTGACCCACAAATAGGTCAAGCACATGTGCATGGCATGCAAAACCCACTCAAGATTCAAAGCACAAAATGCGACACAGGCACATACACACACACTTACATATACAATCAAAAAGGAAAACCAAGCCTACCTATCTGAAGAGAACTCTCCAGTCCTGTGTTTGTGACATGCACAGGAGGTGAAGTGACATTTGCTTCATTTCTATTCCTTTTGAAAAACATTTTTAAAATATCTAAACGTTTAAAAGTCCATTTACTGTGGCGCAGGAGTAAAAAGCCTGACCCGTGCCTCAGTCCTCGACGCAGCCGTCACGGCCCGTTGACCTTTGCCGAATGTCTTCCTCCTATCTCAATTAGTTTTCCTGTCACTTCACTCCCAAATAAAGACAACGAAAAATCCTTAAAAGTTTGTTTACTTATTTTTAGTTAGCTTCACTGCACAGTCAGATTTACTTGTAGGAAAAGCGCCAGCCTGCAAATAAACAAGTAAACTAAAATTAAAATTAGGAATCTAAAATCCTAAAATTTTATTTTAGTATTTACGTGCTTACTGTGACATAAAACACCATTTTTAAGTTTTTCCTTCAACAATTTTGTGGGGAAAAAATAAAATATCAAAACATTTAACAAAAGCTCAAAGGAATTCCTCAAGGAACCATGACACCTGCAGCTTATTTTATTCCTTTTAAAGTTAGTTTCTGCAGCTTATATTTAGAAACCAGAATAAATCTAGAAACAATTGCTGAAATGCAATATTATTCAGAGATTTAAGGAACAATGAACATGTAAGGTGTCACCCTCCACCTCGTCATGGATAGTTATATTTTCTCAAATGTCCCATTTCCACCTCTCCTCTGCCCATCATGAGCTTCTCGCTTACAAAAGCACAAGGCTACGTAACAGCATCTTAACCTCAGCCATAAAACAACAGACTAGTCCTTCTCCTATCCGTCACATCCTTTGTCTCAGCTCTGAGTCACAGAGGCTTTGCAGTCCTTTCCAGGTCTGATTTACCCCCCTTCCTCACCGTCTGTGCTGGCTTATTCTCTCATAGCTTTTTCTCTCCTCTAAATCTGTGCGGTGTCAGCTTTTCTCCCCCTTAATCTGAGATACACTTCTTTTTCACTTCTCCAGCAACAAAAAAGAAACATTATGCATTACTTCCTTCCTAAGTCACAAGAGATTCTCTCATGAAGGTAGTTTTATTAAACTCCTGGTAAAAACAATTGCCTATGAATATTTTATAGTATATTTAATAGTCCAATAGACTGTTTGAGCAGGACCAAAATTGCTACATCTGTTACATTTTCAACTGGTGCGGTTCGCTTTCACACTGCACTGTGTCAAACGAGCCAAACCCTTTGAAAAACCTGTTCCCCCCCTCGCCTGTGGTGGCGCTGCACCAAGAATCACTGAAGCAAACACCATCAAAACATCTGAAGAAGACACTAAACACAACTTTCTTCTTCACAAAATGCAGTGGCATCAGATTTTAGCGATTGTAGGACTTAGTCCACTTTGTGTTTTTACAGCAGCCTCTGATTCGCTTGGCATTCATATATGCATTCAAAAACACCAGAGTTTATGTAAACTGAAAGGAGACATAGGTTTTTAAGTGGACCAGAGTTTGCTTTTTGGTCCGCATCAAAGTTTGACTGCGCATCCACACTAACCCAAACAAATCGGACTTTCTAGGCCATCAAACTAGAGTCCAGAGGACAAAACAGGGCTGGTGTGAATGCACCCTAATTGTCTATCTGCTGAAGACCTATGGAAACAGTGAGGGTATCCTGTGAATTTTAGGAAAAAGTTTCTAAAACAACACTTCATGGTACCTGAAAAAAGGGACTTAACTGCTTGCAAAATGCAATAATAGAAACAATAACATTACATGCACTAAAAATGCTACCTCAGGCTTCCCATACTGCACCATACTTCCTCCATTAAACGTCTAAAAAAAATCACTAGGATGAAAAACGCCAAAAGCAATCATCAATTTCTGATTTGAAAGAAAGTGGTTTTAGCCTACAGCCTGTCTCAGAAGAATCAAATTAACTAAAACATCTGATATTACATTTCTGAGCCAATTTAATCTGCACAGTACAAGTGGAAAAAGAGAGAGGAAACTGAAAGACAACAGGAAATAATTGAAAAACAAAAATTTTTAAAGTCAATGCAGGTTTTCTGCCTCTTCAGCAGACTGTGCATGAGGTACCACTCCACAATCATGTTTACAGCACTGCTCTTTACAACATCCAGTTTTGTTGCTGTTCATTTTATTTCCTTATTTATTTATTTTACAAAGAAAAGTTAACAAAATCAGTTTATGTTCCAAGTGCGGAACAATTTCACAAGCAGACTTGTCTACATAACTATATGTACAAAACAAAATCAGATTAAAATGAACACATTAAAAATATATGTTGTTTCCGTCTCAAGGAAATAGAAAATCCACATTACCATTTAATTAAGATAAAAAATTCCCAACCCAAGAAAGACATAAAAATCTTGACTGCAAACCTTTTTTTCCTATTTTTTACAAAATCATATCTAGCATACTGACAAAGATTTTTCTCTATACATCCTGTTCAAAAACTGCCAATTATTCAAATCCAACTGTAAAATTTTATTAAAAATTGTCAGACTGCCTACTCTGCAAAAAACTTTTGCAAATCAAATTGGTGCATCAAAGCAGAGCATTATAAAAAGGTCAAACATTTCTTTACTTTATGTACGGCAAGTACACTTCCACAAGGACAATCAACACAGATAAAAGTTTTAATACTACATGCAGAGCAACAAAAAATCATTGATTTCAGTCAGAAATCAATGATTCCTGAGTTTTATTCATGAATGTGAAACTCAAGGAAAGCGGGCCAAATATGGTCTGCCAAAGCTATTTATGTGGCCCTTGAGACTCTATAGATGGCTACGTAAACAGAACTTCAAAATGAGAGTTGGGTGTGTAAATATTTTCTTATTAGTCCAATTAAATCAGTTTTGATTAATTTGTCAATAGGTAAGTTTAAGTCCAGACTGAAAATGCATCCATTTTCCCTGGTCTTCAAAACCAGTTAAAGAATAAATAAATAGATAAATAAATAAATAAATTATATATTAGTACTTCACTGATTCAAGTCTTTTTTGGGGGGAAAATCTTTTAAAAATCGCTGGAGCTAAAACTAATTATGTCTTGGTATTTTCTGCCAATTTTATAATATTATTTTTACCAAATCTAATGTTATTTTCTATAATTTATTTTATCTACCTGTGATGTTGTGATTGTTGTGAAGCACTTTGATCAGATGAAGTTGTAAATGTGCTATATAAATAAACTCTGGCTTGACTTCATTTGCATAGTATCAAATTACATCAATGTGAAAAAGTTCAATATTATTTATTTTTTAGTAGTACTTATTGATTACAGAAAGAGCGAGCTGTATTTTTTTTCAACAGTTTAATAGGTGATTTTATTAATACATTCTGCCATAACAGGCCCATTGATGACTCATCATCTTGATGTGGTCTGAAATAAAAATGAGTTTGACATCCCTCGTTTATTCGTTGAAATTCGCTGACTGGCTGGTAGCAGAAACTATAAGACATCACTGAGTCACTCGTTTGTGAAAGCAGGTGGCCCGACACATGCCAGCCTGTGATGATCTCATTTGACAAGTCAAGAGTGTAACAGAAGCGGGCTGACCTCTAATCTCCTTGCTGTATCGTTGCTTTAACAGAACATGTTACAATATGTAAATTTACATATTTACAATATGTAAATTGCAACATATTTAACGAATGTTTTGGTAAAGAGATAAGCAGCGAGCAGAGAGACGAAAAACCGCCTTTTTTCTTGTAGGTTTTAATGGAAAATTTATGAAGCCATATATTCAAAAAACTAAACAATGAATTTTTATGAAATACAAGCTGAATAATTTAGAAGTTCAACTTCCAGCATCTCTCAATCACATATTTCCCCTAATTTGCATACTTTAAGAAATCTAAACTTATCAAGAAGCCTTCCAATGTTTACATCATTGTTCCCCTTTTTCAATTTTGCATGACTCCTTTTTTGGGAAGTAATATTTCTGAAGCATTTGGTGCTCAAGACACCAGTTTAAAAGTGACTTGCGTCAATTCAGTGATAACAGGCTTTACAGCAGTGACAGTGCTGCCACTTATGAAACTGAGAAGACAATTAAATCGGTTATGAACACTGGCTATTAGGGAAGTCTCTGCAATTTCAGTAATTTAATTAGACACTAATTTGTTTCATGATTAGGAACTGTACCATTTAAATTTTTTTATTTTAGTGCCTTTTGAAACAACATGATCTCAAGTCAGTAATAAAAGAAATATTGGACCAAAACAAATATGAGTTCAGGAAGTCATTTTGTGACTGATTCCTAAATCAAAATTCAACTAGAAGAGCTAATATTTGAAGACTACTCTGCATGATGGGTAAGAAGAACAATGTCTAGTATACACTTCAAACAGGAAATTGAAAATAAATATTTACAGGTAGCTCCTAGTTTTATTGTTATCCATAATTGTGTTTTAAACATGTCTTTCTGGCATCAGAGACTCGGTTCTGTTCAGATCTACTATTAACATCCATCCTGGCTGGTCAGGATGTACTGAAAGTAGATAAACCCAACAACAGCAGTAACACTTTGCATTAAGATGTCTCCTGGGCTCTCTGATGATGTGGCTAGATTTTATTTGCATGCAGTCAGCTGAGGAATATTAACAGGAGCTTATGTCACAAGACAGATTAAATTACTGGAACTACATTATTCTACAGACATCACCATGTCTGACTTTAATTTGTGTCACATCCTTGCGAAGTTAAGTCAGCTGCAAACGCTTTATAAGACTACCTGTGAAGTTTAAGAGACATATAGGAGGGGAAATGGAAAATAAAAGCCTAATGTGGGAATTTTCAAAGGCAGCAGTAAAACCAGCTGCTCACTCCCACAACTTTAGTCCAGTCCTTGAGATCTGCTATCCGGCATCTTTTGGATGCGTCGTTTCTGCAACCCACCTGAATCCAGTGGGAGGATATTGTTTTGTCCAAATGGGGTTCAAACTGACTGTGAAAGCATCAAACATCATGGATGCTTTAAGGAGGCCGTATTATGCAATTTCCAGGCACACAGTGCCATTTTATAGCACAATCAAGTAACTCTTACCTTCAGTTGTTATGAATATTCTGTATATATTAAACACAACCTTTTTAAAAATCTGATGCCTTAAAATTGGACCTCTGTCTCTTTAAGAAGCTCCTGCTATTTTCAACACGCCACCTTCAGTAACTCATCACAACAATTTAGGCGTTTTACAACCATTCATAGGAACATTGGACTGAGAAATAGTTTGTATAAGCTTAGCAGATTCGTAGTTTCACCAGGTGTTTGCTAATTGCTGCTGCTGTTAGTCTGAAGGAGCTGAGTGGAGAAGTAGTGTAAGAAGGGTGATCTGTATCAGACATAGTTGATCAGAAATGTTGCTAATTTTCACAAAACCTGTAAGAACAGAACATTTCTTAAGCCTGAGGAAAAATATTACACCAAAGATTTTATTCAAACCTTTTCTGTAAGAGAAAATTAGGTGTCAACTATCATGTAACCCACACTGAGCTTTTAGGCTTGTTTCAAAACAGTTTTATTAAGTTTGCTTCAATTAGACAAGTAACCAGAAGTGATCAAATAAAACTCAGTGTAGGATAAAGTGAAAGCAAAGCCTAAATGTGTCTACACACTACTACTGGGAATATAACTTTCTGGATGAACAAACCTCATTTCATATAATTTTCAGTTCAATAAACACTGACATTGATTTGAAATACAAATACAAAGTTTCCTTTTTGTAATTTAACTTCATGTCCATAGAGAATACTAGAAGGAAAAAAAAACTTTCCCTATAATAAAATGTTCAGTTCTAATGCTTTAGTGATGAAAATTAAACCTTTTTATCCAACAGTAGCCTGATTAGTCAAAAGCAGAGGCAGAGCTGGAGAAAAAAAGCCAAACTGACAGAAATAAAAGGAAAAAAAAATTAAATTGGACATGACACTCAGCTCAATGCCATTAGTGTGAGCAGACGAGTAGCCAGTAATCCATGTGCACAAACTAAAAGTTGAGAGCCCTGTAGAGCATCTGATTAATGTCATGGGAATATAGCAAAAACATCCACCAAATGATAACATGTCAGTCTGAGGGGCAGCAAGTAATGCTTTGGTGGATGACTGTTTGTTAAAGAATCCAAACAAAAGTGAAACTGGGTCATGGAAAGCAAAACTGATTAACAATGTTCTTAAAATAATCCACCATTAGGCAGATCAACAAATGGCTAAAGCACAAAGTCACAAAAGAGGGAACAGAAAAGGGTCGGGATGTTTGTTCATTATGTGTCTAATAGAGAACATTAGTAAACGATGGGTATGAGAACAACTGAGCCATTTATTAGCCAATACTGCCTTATTGGCTAATAACTTAAGCAAAATTAAGAAATTAAAAAGGGATTAACTAGTAAAGAAAATTTCTTTTGAAAATACAGCAAAACTTAAATCCAAAATTGAGTTCTGTCAATTTCAATTACATAAAAATAAATGAAATATTTGCTTCCTGGAATACTATATCAAATAAGCCATACTATTAACAGGCCTACACTCTCAGATCAAGTCAAACAATTTATTCACATAAAAATCTTTGCAAACACAGTTCAGATCCCAAACAAGCAGCACAGTGAAAGACAATGAGAAACTACAAAGTAGAAAGTCTGTCAAAAGAAAAAGGCGACAAACTGATAAGTGGCTTAAGAGTGAGTTTGAAGAGGGACTGTGGAAATGAAAAAGGACCAGCGTGTGGAAGAAAGGGATAGACTATAAAAACGTCACTAGAGTGTTAATTTGGTGGTGGTATGAAGCGGCTGATGGACTATTAAAAAAAAAAGCTGATTCCTGCAGGGATATTGAAACAAATAAACACTCAACAAGCCTCTTCACATAATGCAGATGAGATGGTGCTGCAGACTCTACAATATGAAGTGGTGACAACAATGCACAAACAAAGCACCACAAAGGACTTTGCTGCACAGAGGCCACCACTGTGGAAATGAATTTACGTCAACGAGCTTCTGACGCACAGCCAATGTTACACCTCTCTAATGCACTGAGACACGACAGTTAAGCACCAGGTATACAAATAAATCTACTTTCTTATGAAGAGAATGCAACTCTATTTCAACCAATTATTTAAAAAGTATGAACTCAGTTCCAGTGTGGAGGAATAACAAAGCTTGGTTTCTATTTCAAAGAATATAAAATGTGTTCCTACAGTTCTTTGTAGAGTAAAAAGATTATTAACACTTGTGATTGTAATCTCCTCTTTTTATTAATCATTTTAGCATGTTTAAAAGGTTTAGCTTGGAAATTTCTTAGTCTTCTTGCATTGGTTTGTGTTTTTTATGATTTAACGCCTGAATTTTGAGCTCAGCAAAGGTAGAGGTGAATCAATCCACCCTTTAGAAATTATTCTGGTTTCCATTTTTCTTTGACATCCAACCTGCTGATTTTGACCAATTCCAATCAGATATTTAGACTTTAAGACTTAAGAGAAATATTATATAATACTTATTTTCCTTGATGTGCATCATCAGGTTCTCCAGACCAATCAGATTTCCAGTTCAAAGTCACAGAAGTGCCACTCAGAGTCTAAGAGGAAATCAGCAACACTGAGATGTTCTGCTTCCCATAAAGAAACGTTTTAAGAAGCAGAAGTTTGTTGGAGCTTCTGGTACTCGATTTAAAAATAAGACTATTAAACCATCTAAACGTTTAATCTAATAAAAACGAAACATTTTAGGCTGTAGGATAAGTGTGAACCAGCCAGCCTCAGCTGGACTCCAACGTCATCTCATGACTAAGCTTGTCAAGTTGCCTGTGGCTAGTTTTAAATTAGAGCTGTCCTTTTTTCTTCCAAGTATAAATGAAGGGAAGCTGTGAACATCAGTAGCTCCTTTGAATTCAGTAAACACAGTAAGCTGTTCTAAAGGATAGGCTATGTAAAAATCTATTTAATCATCCATGGAGTTTAAACTGCTGGATGCTCTGGTGATCAGAATGAAACTTATTAGCAATTTCATCAGTTTTGTTAGTTTAAGACTTGGACTGTAACTAATAATACCTTTTACCTTGGTTGTAGAAAACATGTATGCCACTTTACAACAAACCCACCACTTTAGTGTAGCAATGGAGGAACAACACTAAAGCTAGCACACATCATAATAGCAGAAACTGGCAAAAAAAAAAACTGCAGAAAAATCCCCACCAAAATAAGGAAGTTTATCTGTAAACACATGGACCTCACATATTGTTCCTCAAAAGTTACGAAAGAACTACTAAAACATGCTATTCCTACTATACAAAGCACAGCTGTGCACAGGAAAATATGATTATCTAAACGGATGGGAAATTAGCTGTAACTGTACATGAGACGACATCGCTTGACACAAACGGTTATGTGAAAGTCACAGCTCAATGAATTTCAGACTAATGGGAACTTGACAGTTACATCCTGTGTGCTCAGGAGCAGAGAGGAAAAAAACACAGCAGTCCATGTCCCATCTCCTATAAAGTGGCTGCAACTGTTGCCATAGACAATATTTGTAATTATGGGAAAGTCCTACACAATGAGTCTTTCGATTTTTCTCTACTTGGCCCACACAGTAAATCTGAGCGTGCCACAAGAGATTTGCAGGGAAGTCTGTTGATTTTGTTTATAAACTAAAAGATAATCATAACTAATTTTGGATGGTTTCTTTTAGAGCTGCCAAGTATAGAAAATCGAGAGAATACAAATTTTACAGTAAAAATATACGACAATATATATGCCACTATTTGATGACAGGTTTTAGAATATATGACCAAAGGAAATAGGTGTCATTAGTGCAAAGAAGATGGTTTGATTTTACCTGGTCTATGATCAAACAGCAAAACAACAAACCTACTGAAAATGACGGAATATGAACTGCAATGTTAAGTGAAAAATACTGTTACGCAACATTTACTTTTATCTTTTCGCATAAAGGAATATATTTCCAATAAATGCATCATTAAGAATAATGAAATCATCATAACCAAACTTACTTTCAAATGATGGAAAGAAACGTATGTCTAAAATGTTGATGTTCTCGTCTCGTGTGCATTTAACGTAGCGGTAATGGCTGCCATCCGCACTGCTCAGATGATCTGATGAAGCCCCATATCATCAGTTAAAGTGGAAACATGCCTCTTTTTTTACCCTGAACCAGTCTTCATGTATTTGATTCACAGCATTTTCACTTTTTCCAAAGCAGCTCAGGATACACAACTGAATACAACTTTCCTCCAGAATGCTTGGGATGTTTTCTTCATCAATCATTTCCTTCTGTTAATTTCTTACAAAACAATAACTTGTGCTATACATTTTACTTTTGCAGTACATTTTCAATATTTAAAGCATAACTTATAAATTGTGCTAAATTATTATGTTGTGACCTCATGAATTAGAGGCTACATTCACACAGCAGGTCTGGATGTGCAATTATGATTTTTTGCTGAAATTCAATCTTGTTGCAGATATACAGAGCATAATTTCTTAAAATCTGTACATCTTGAATATCTGTTTACCAGTACTGCCATAGAAGAAGTTGCATATTAGCACCTAGTGGAAGAGGTGGTTTGGGATGCTGAGCTAAAAAGATACTTCTAGATACTTTAGCAGCCACAAGACCATGCATGCCCACCCACTGTCTCCTGGCAAGCAGAAGTGTGATCCAATGAGCAGTTAAGAAAGAGAATGCCAGCTTTGTGTGAAAGCATATGCTTGGGGAGGATAAAAACAAGGATAACAGTGAAGAGCGAGGAATAAAATTCAGACAATCTCCCTAAAGCCTGTTCCTGTGGTTCACCAGTCAGTGGCACCTCAGGAAGAGGAATGGAGGGAGAGGGTGGGGGAAGTGTGTCAGTTGACTGGGGTGGATTAAAAAAAAGTACAATCATTTCATTCAGTGAACAAGTAAGCCAGTAGCTCAAAGTTGATCAGTTATTTGGATCGCAGTCAGGGTTTGAGATTTCACATGCGGTCAATTCTGATATTGCAATGATACCCACCGAAATATCTATAAACCAGACCGGAATTACACTAAACATCCAAACTGTTTCCACATTAATATCTTTTTTAAATGTTTGAATTCACAGGTAACTTACACAAATATTTTAATAGGGTTAATTTGTATATAACACATAGCCTTGTGAATATTACTATTCTTTGAGATTTATACCTACTTTCAGCGCTTGTCTTTACCATTTTAGAGAAAACTAAAATATCCAGCAAAAGACTCAACCAAAGTCCTTGGAAATTTGCGTTGAGCCAGGCTTCAGTTAAATAGCTTCTTTCTAAGAGCTAAACTAATATTACCAAAATAAACATGTACATCATTTATTTTTTGTTGAATTGGCAACAAGAAAACATTTATTAAAAGTGGATGAAAGTAAGCATCTTTAAATGAGGTCAATCAGGTACATTTCTCCAACCAAACTCAGACTCCTCCATTGCTAAATCTGCAGAAATATAGTCATTTCTGCATCAAGCAGACATATCAGCAACTAGTGGAATACCAGTAAGAGAACTGGTATTTGGAGGAATGCCATCTCGTTAGTCACCCATAAAAGCTGCAGCTTGGAAAATGAGATTATTAGCCCACCCACCATGTCTGCAGAAAGGGAGAAACACAAAGCTGCATGCACATTGACTTGCTGTCACACAAGGGGGCACCTCATAAGCAATACCTCTATAAAATCACCAACATCCATTCTAAAATGCTGCTACTGGTAAATTAGGTCACAGCTGTGATTTAAATGGTTAGGCACTATTGAAATACCATTAGGGTATTGGAATACCAGGCACACAACCAAGCTTTATTAAACATTTATTTAAAATTGATTGATGGTTTGAAACCACATCACTACAGGCTTACTTAACAAATGCAGTTCTCTGGCTTTGTGCATGCAGATGAACATAGGAGGAATGAAAACTGTACACATTTATGTCATCACTTCTTATGACAACTGAGTTCAAATCCCAGCAGCCTAGAGGTCATTAAATTTGCATGTGTGGGTTCTCTCTGGTTACTCCAGTTTTTCCCCACAGACCAAAAACACGACTGATATTAAGGCTGTTGTAAACAAACATTTTAGTAATCTGTGTGCATGCCTCTCACCTAACAGACTGGTATAGACAATGGATGGATGTTTCAAAATATGATGTCTTGTCAATTTGTTAACTAACTGCAGTAACAATTGTGCAAATACTTCACAATTG
The DNA here is from genome assembly GCF_001444195.1 of Xiphophorus couchianus. Classification (NCBI taxonomy): domain Eukaryota; kingdom Metazoa; phylum Chordata; class Actinopteri; order Cyprinodontiformes; family Poeciliidae; genus Xiphophorus; species Xiphophorus couchianus. The sequence goes on from NC_040239.1 coordinate 10,204,866, forward strand.
TATTCTGAAAGTATACATCTGGGAGAATGTATACTTTCAGAAATACATCCTTGATCGAGTGCATCTGTTTAGTTTTTTGCATTTTTTCTGTTCTGGTTTTGGGTTTATGTTGTCGGTTATTTCGCACCTGAGAGTTACAGACTACACTGGCCCCCGAAAATGTTAGGCAGACACTATACTGCCACCGAAGAGAAAGGTGATAACAATATGGTTAAAACTATGCAGGAATCCCATGGTTTAGCAATTTCCTGCATGAACAATGGTTCAGCATTTCAGTCTATCTTTTGTTGTAGGAAATGGTTCACAGTTCACACAAATAATGGTGTATCTGTTAACCCTTAAAAACCACAGTCTATATTTTACAAGTCTTGTGACCACCTCAAAGCTATCAACACTTTTTCTGAATTTACAGCCTCCCACCCTCAAGTACTAAGCAATCACATGACTCTTTTATGGATACAAATGCAATCACTTTCCATCAAATATCACAAACCACTGACACAGTTATCCCTGATACAACCCGCTCACAATATGCATTACCTACAAATCAAGGCTGTTCTCCAGCTTGTTGAAAATAAAAGCTGGGCGGTAATTGTATTCTCTGTTCAAGGTTTGTAGCACGGTTGTACTTCAAAGAGCAGAGAGTACACCGATGTTAATAGTAACAAACAGGAACAGTGTTTTCATTACAGTGTTTGTTAGGTTCAGATGAAAGTAATGAACAATTTTCTTTATGGTATTAATGTATAGCAAGGCTTTAAAAAGTTATGATTTAAAAACTGCATCCGGTTTTCCAACTTTATATCCAGGCAATACTCCTCATTTAGAGGACTGTTTGTTTTCACCATTTACTATGACAGTGATGAAAGTGTACAGTTGCTACTGCCCCTTAAAATGTAGCAGCTTAGTGACTTTTTCAATAGTAGTTAAAAGATAAATAAATAAAAACAACTGTGGAATTGAGAAAAACTAAAAAATCAATACTGGCAAGAATAAAACAATGTTACAACACACAACAACTGCAAGATGTAAATGCTACAGACAATAGACTGAGCAAGGACAAAGCTGACTTTTCATATTTTGCTGTGCATTGTTGGCAAGAAGACTATTGTTTGTCCTACCTTATTCTGTAGCAGCAAAGAAGTTTATGTTTTGAAGACCACTGGCAGCTAGAAGTTCTGGGTGGCCTTGGAAAAAAAAGAAAACTTGTTAGAAAAAAATACTTTAGCACCAATAATATCTTGAAGGAAACATTTTTGATAACAAGATGGAGATCCACATGTGACAAACAAAAACTACAATTACAGTTCTTTCATTCTAAGAACATTTATCTGTGCCGAGCTAGAGGAACAAAGATCATCCCAGACACAGGATTTGTAAAAAAATTTAATCCGGCATGTTCCCCTTCCACTGATAAATAATTGTCACCCAACTATGAAAGGAGGCAAAAGAAGAAAGGGAATAAACCTTTCAAGGAATGAAAGTGCGGCATCTTCAGAGTGATTAAGTATTCACAAGCAGACAAGTCAAATCAGCAGTAATAGAGAAGACATCAATGCAGCGAGCAAAGACAAATGAGAGATGAGAGCCAAGAGATCTGAAGGGAGGAGAAAACCTCTGACTCAGAGCTCATCTGACTGCAGAGAACAAATCCGTCCTATATATCATGATGTATTCCTGCACTATTCACAGCCATTCATTCACTGGGACTGGCGAACCAGTAGAGATGGACATCGCAGCTTCTGTTCATAAACTCGATCCATTTTAGGCCTGCTATCGCTACACGGCTACACGCTCTTGCAGCCAGAAGAAATGAGGATTAGCTCATGTACTAACATGACACACAAATGCAGGCTTCCCTCCTCTCCTCTCCAACAGAGGGTGAAATGACATGATACCTCTGATCCTGTCAGAGCCTAAAAATACACAGTATAATAGGACTTTCAGTGGGGCTTTCAGTTCCTCTCATTTTTCACCAGTTACTCCTTTTTTACTCCTTTATTATGCACACATGAGCAAGCCTTTCAGATGGAATTTTGTAGAAATAACAATTATAATTGGAAAACAGCCTAATGATAAACAGTTTTAACAAAGAAAACATTGCGACTTCTGACATTTATGCAGAGAAAACAAACTTGTATACCAATCCTAATCCGCTTGCGGTTATAACCCATGTCATTTAAATGTGTCCTCGGTTGTTTTCTTTGGAATAATACCAACGTGTATAAGCATCGGTTCTTTTCATTATCCCACCAACATGTTTTCTGCAAAAGCAATTCTTACTAACTTAACTCCTATTGGGAAAAAAAGGTACAGACATTGCATTCAAGCTATATTTCATTCTGCCGTGGCACTGCAGTCAATAAAGGGGAGACAGTAATAATCTGGTTTAAACAGCCTGTTATTACATAAAAGTGAACAAATGGTGATCATAAAATGCTTCACTGGGACAGACCTTTAGTGCTCTTAACGTGTTAATATTTTTTTACTGACAAAATAATCTTAAGATTGTTTTAAAAATTACAGAAGGTTTGTTGTGACAAGGAGAAAATTAGATGAGTCAATAATTGAAGTAATTGTCAACTAATTTAGTAATCGATTAATCATTAACAGGATTATACTCAACGGTATAATTTGTTACAACAGTACTATATATATAAATACATTTCACATTTATTACAAAAACACCTTTATCTGTATATATGTTTAAGACGAAACTTCAAGTAGCATAGTTTTATCTTTACTCGGTTCAGATTCATTACACTACTGGTATAGCATTTTATGCAGAAAAATGTTTTTCTTATTTAGAAAAGCAATTTAATTATTTGTTTATGTATTTCTGACATTGTATAAAAAAAGGCTTAATTTGTAGATTTTTTTAAAAACTGTAGAATTTGTTTACTTTTGTATTCAATTAAGCAATTAATCATCAGAATAATCAATAAAATAATCTATTACTAAATTAATTGTTAGTTGTAGCCCTAGTTGTGACATAAATTACCTCAAGCATATTTGTTAATATTTTTAGTCAACACCTAACATGAAAGGTGAGAACAGATTATCTGCGGAGGAGACGGATCTTTAAGGGTCTCCTAAAGATGTTCTTGGTGAAAATGGCCGTCTTCCATGGTGTTAAATGTTGAAATAGCAGCTAATTTCTGATGAGATTAGCTCATCTGTGATGAATAATGTCCGTCATCCCATGCATGAAGCTGTTGCAGATTCGAGAGCTCCTTCAGTGACAAACTGTTGCATCCATGAAGCACAAAGCAGCGTTATTACAGATTCTTCCTCCCAGACTCTATAAACATCACTGCTCCCAAACAAACTAAGTGTTGATATGCATCCCTGATTATTTGCACATTTTTTCTATGGTTTTATAAATATTCTGTTGTTTTTATGTACTAATACACAAACATTTTGTATATTTTTTAAAATTATCCTACTCCGTTGCACATTTCTTTTAATCTGAGTTTTTTATGATTTCTATTAAACTGCACAGTATTATTTTTTTTATTCTGCAACAGGCTTTATAGCCTGTTATTCTGACTTTCTATATTTCTATCTTGGTGTGAACTCACATGCTTTGACTTGCCTGTCACTTTGCTGCTGGTGCACCTAGATTTCCCCACTGAGGGACACAAAGGTTATTTCCATTTCTATGTTTCCTTTATTACCTTTTTCAACAACAATAACGACAGGCTTCTCCTTACACACAGTGTGCCAGGAGAATCTAGTTCTTTTGTGTACATGTTTGTGAGCTGCATATGTCAGTGAAGTTCAGGAACAATCATTGGTAAAGCTCCGTCTCACTGGTACTTCTCAAATAATCAAGGCAGATTTGAACTTAAAATTAAATGAAGACAAATGGAGGATTTGAATGCTCTATAACGTCTCTTGGATTAACATGGTAGAACAATCAGATGCATTAGCATCAGACACTAAAGGTGAGTCGACAGACAGGACAAAGCCACATTAAGTGTATTTAAAGCTGAATGCATTCAGACAACTTGTCTGTTTATAGCATTTTCTTCTATTTTCTGCCTGTGTAAACATCAATCCCAGGTTCTGAATTTACAAAGTGCCTTCATGTGGTCAATCTTAAAAGATTTACTTGCCATTTTAAGTGCATTATTTAATGTATTTAATATGACATTAAGAAACAAGTTGAAATATTTGAATATCTTAACTTTAATTGTTAACATCTTAATTCTTTTTTTGTCATGCTGATGTTGGCCTGATATACCTTTGAGTTATTTTGCACTTTAACATCTTCAAATCTAGGAGTTAGAAGAAACTAACACAACATTGCTGTTAATATTTAAGAACATTTAGATTTTTCAAGGAACAAGTTGATCTAGTAGCAGGCTTTAAAGTCAATAATAATAATAATCATATCTATAAAGTAATTTCAAGTTACTAGAAGATAAAAGCATTCAATAAAACAAGCAAAAACAATAAAACTAGTAAACTTTACACTGAATTGACACAAGTGGATCTTTAAAAACCTCTAAAGAGGATCCCTGCCTAATGAAACTGTGAGGCAGTAGTTTACATTTACATTATTTCACATTTACATTTTCAGAATGGAAAAGTGAATATTCTGTTAAATATTAAATCCCAATGTCAAATCTTCTTGAGATATGAAGCAGGGACCAACATTTTTTTTCTATAGGAGGATTAGTCAGTGGAGGGTTATAATATTGACACAAACTAATTATAAGATCACTGTAAATATTTCTGTAAATTGAAGTGTGTATCCAAGTAATTTTGCACTCAGGAAGCAAATGAATAGCTATAGTTATGTGTCAGAAGATAAATACAACCACAAAAATACGCCATTATTTTATGTGCATGGAGCAGGAAAAGCCCTGCAAGACACAACTAAAGAAATATTGCTCCATCTTTTCACTAGTCAAATTGAAAGAATCATGAATAACAAAACTTATGACTGCATTTATTTAGAAAAAGAAGCATCTGTGAAATCATTAATCAGACAACTCTGTAGTTTTGGCTTTTTTGACTGAAATGATGTGGTATTTTCACATTCATGGTTTTGACTTAAATCTTTAGTATATCAAGCGAAAACTAATGAAAATTACACTAAGATAATATGCAAATAAAACGATTTCAACTGCTGCTGCTGGATCCTGTAGAGCTGAGACTGTAAAACCATAATTTCAATATAAAGAAGGTAAACAAGACTTTAATGACGGGAAAGTGCTAAATGAATGCAACTGGACCTGCTCGATTTCCTTGATGATATTTCACCTCTCATCTGAAAGGCTGTCTTAGATGTCAGAAAAGCCTTTTGGATTTTCTATCTAAAAAGAAATTCAAGCAAGTGCAAATTCCTTAATTAAATCCTCACAGATAATTTATGTCTAGTTCAAAGCGCTCGCTGATGCTTTCAGAACTCCTGCTTTTGACCTCTTAATATTTGCGTATTAACATGTTTTGAATTTCATCAGCTATATGTGTGATTTTCGTTAAAAGAGATCTAATATAAGCAGCCACAATTTCTGTTCAGTGATATCTCTATCCTCACTCTTTTTTCTTACAGTAGAGAAATTAAAATGTCCAAGAAACAAATAGTTTCATTACATTTTCAGAATGGAAAATTCAATATTGTGTTAAATATTAAATCCCAATGTCAAATCAAAACACTGGTGTTTGCAATTTAGCAAAACTAAAGGGACCCAATATTTGGTAAATTACTACATGCATTTCTAGATAACAATGTATTATATTTTTTTTTATACATTACAAGAGCCACACTTTAAGTTACTTTTAAGAAAATTGCTACTTTTTCTAAAATCACTTTAAACAGAAAGTATGATATAACAAAATCCGTAACTGGTTTTGACAATAACTTTTCCAACATTAGTTTACCTTAATCCCTGTATCCATAGTTAATTAAATGACACAGGTCTTAACCACTAACAGGCAGGAAATTAATCAGAAATGGTGTATGAATTCATGGTAGAATCATTTTGTATGTCTCTTAAAAATAAGATATGCCCCCTTTTGGTATTTTGTGTCACATTTCTATATGAATTGGGGGAACAGAAATTACCCATTTTCCAGCTTGTAAAATGTTCATTTTTAATCAACACATCCATTACTTTGCCATAATCCCTTTTTTTAATTGTAATTTACAAACGCACTCAATACCAGTCATCTAAATATGTTTTTTTTTTTCCAGCCCTGGTCCTCAATGCACACTGCCCTGCATGTTTTATGTTTTCCTGCTTTAACACACGTGGCAGTTCAGCAAATGCTGTTAATCAGCAATCAATTGAAGTCAGGTGTACAGAGCCAGGGAAACATCTAAAACACGGAGCCAACGAGATAGACTCCATACGGAGAAGGAAATTCGGCCATTTTATTCAGGGACACATTTAAAATGTTCAGGACCAAGACTGAATTTGAAGACCCTAATTCTACCCTCTCCAAAGCCCAGCTTTTCTTAGCATTAAAATCCAGCAAACCTGCAGCAGCAAGGCAGTTGCACAAAAACGGTGCTGTGAGCCGACAGGCGTTTAGGATCTGCGCAGCATCCCTGGGTGAGCTAAGCTACACCTGATCACAAGATTAGCTAGCAGCTGGTAAGATCCTCAGTGGAAAGCAAAAAAAAAAAAAATAACATCGCATCTGTTCTGTGAAATCCCGAGAAGCATTTCAATACACAAACAGTATTACAGCAACACTTACCAGAATGTTGGGCATATGTTTTAAAAGTTTTTTCTGGTGTTGCTGATTTACTTTATGGTCTTTCCAACGTCAGGGTTCAATCAGAAACGAAGATGGACGCCGGAAATGACATTCACCAAACATCGCGATATCTGATAAGTTGCTTTTGAAAATAAGGATGTTTATTTTAAGAATATAGACGGCCATAATGCAACTCAAACCTGACAAGTAGTTTTTGCTGATTAATAAATATTAGCTTGTGCATTATCAAAATATGCACATTATGTTAATTTTTCTAGTTTAATTCGGCATTTATAAATCAAAATAGCTTGCCTCTAAATTCTTGTGAAGTTTGTCACGTAAAAGATTAAAAACTACAACCTAGTTAGAGTAACAATTTGTTGTGATGCCTTTTTTTTTAACCTGTTGTCTATAAATTATATCATTTAAGGTGTGTTAGGAAAAAATAACTGTGTGTTAGTCTTTTTTGTATTCAGTGGTAATTGGAAAGTTCAAGAACAAATTTATGAGCAATTTATACATTTTTCCTCTTCAATGAGCTGCATTTTTAAAAAAGTAAAACTGTACCATTTGGCTGCTCCATATTAGGAGAAATGTTATATTTGACAATATTGCTGAAAGTCACAATGACATGATGATGGGACTTGAATGAATAAACAAATAATTAAAAACAGTAAGCTCATTTTGTTTTGTGATAGTAGAAAACACCCCAAAAAGACAGCAGTTTAGAAAATTTAATTAAATTAATTTAATCTTTTATAGCCCATTTGAAGTCAGCAGAGCAAACACCTGTCAGAATGTTTTCTGTTTCATTGTGTTAATAAAAACATTCCAAAAGTCACTTTTTCAGGAAGGCTCTCAAAACAAAACAAGATTAGTGTTCTATTTAAAAGATCAGTAACTATTAAAAATATCCATATTCCTTGAATCTGTCTGCATTTTGACAATTTACAACCACAGATGTTATTGCATTTCATTCTGCTATATGATTTATTTGGATTTTATGTAAAATACCAACACAAATTATTTTAAAATGGAAGGAATATTTCAAAATCCTTTACAGACAAATTATACATGTGCTGCCCATGCCCCTTCACTCTAAAAATTTACCAAATAAAGTAATTACCTTAAAAAATTCCCTTATTAGCAAAAAGTCCACTTGTGTTTAGTTCAATCCCAGGATATACAGCCGTTTCAGCACAAGCCTCAGGGTTGTGTAACATTAGAGAACAAACAGCATCATAAAGACCAGGAAACTGTCCTTGCCCATGGGGAAAAACTAATAGCATGTTGTGTGGATGCTTTGAAAGTCCTAAAAGTTAAGCAGTCAGTATAAAAATCAATAAACATAACTTGGCTGAATTGCAAGCATCATGATTTCTACATGTTGTACTGAGGTGCTTTTGTCAGTAGGGTTTAATTGGTAGGGAAATGAAGAGCAGTGTGCTCAGCATAACACACTAAGTGCATCAAGAATTCATTTTCTGCTCTGTCTTTTGGGAAGAGAATTATTTTCCAAGCACCTGGCGCATGATTTACTGTATTGTAAGTAGGCACACAAGTATTGACCAGGCTTGGATGGATATGATATTCACTCCAGGTTCTTTTGCTGATTACGTCTCTCTCTCTCTCTGGGAGTGAAGGTATGCTAATCAGTAAAATCACCTGCAGTGATCCCCATTGATTCAGCATCCTTCCTCTTTTTCACAGTGACATGGGCTCCTTGCTGGGAGCACTGTTTAGCTGAATAGCTGCAGAAATGAGAGAAGCTGTTCTTGGAAAAGCCCAAAGAAAACACAGGTGTATCCCTACAAGGGAGCTCAGCCAATATATCCTCACTGGGAACAGACTTCACACTTGAAAACACTTGCAAAACATAGGTAATCAGACACGGATGTCATGCAGAATCAGAAATCAAAGAACAGAAGACCCTCAGATACAATGTCACCTTATAAGATGAATTGGTAAACATGAAAATTGTTTGCTTACACATGTTTCAAATGGACAGCCACAGTATGTTGGGCCTCCAGCCATAAAATATTGAATACAACGGGCTGGTATGATAACTGTTGAGGTTTGGGAAGTGCAACATTTCATCAGAGATGGTATCAGTTTGGAAAGCAGTTTTTCCCCAAAAAGGTCTCTCAACCAAATCTGCTACAGACTGTGTTCAAATATCCAAAAATATCAGAAAGTGCTTTTTTTTTTTTTTACCATAAACTGTTCTTCCATCATGAGATCTGAAACATGTTCTCCTGTTTTCATAAAATAATAATAAAAGAAACAACTATGAGTGAATTTACATAATTGAACCAGAATACTCCTTTTGCTGAGTCATCTGCTATCATTATGAACCAGCAAGTTTGTGCAAATGCCTTGGCAAGCTGCTTATGGAGCAGGTGGTGGTGTAAGCTAGATGTAGAGAGAGTAAAATTAACAATAATCACAACGGTCTCCATTGTGTTGTTCAAATTCGCTACTGAGCTTTGCAAACTGCATGGACTGATGGATGTCAGAAAATAAAAAAAACTGCATATGTGGAGCAATATCTGGAAGTCTGTAAATTAGCTGATGCACCTTAAAGAACAAAGATGCAAAGCTAAGCTGTGTCGGTGCAATTTGTCTATTCATCCACCGCAAATGGTACTTTTTAATGGATGACGCTCATCCTAAATCTTTTGTCAACCACAACTTCATAGAGGAAAGTGGCCATGCATTCTGTCATAGTTTTAGCCTCAGTGAAAAGTTGATTCTGCTGTGTTAATGTCAAAGCTACTTGGATGCTATCATTGCTGTGTCCTGTTCTGTGGGAAAGTGTCCAATAGCTAATTGATTTCACCAGAAGTATGCAAGCAGGCTCTGTGGTTTACATCTATGTTCCTCAGATTCAAACATAGGGTTAAAGAGCCATTAATTTATACTATGGTGGGTTTTTTTTTTATTGTACAACTTATAACTTTTCATCTTTTTGTCTTTCAAAGAGACATTTTGAAGCTATTTGACTTTGTTAATTTTCACAATGTTCTTCTGTCCATGAAGAACATTATAAATTTGGTCAAGTAAAGCATGACTTGACCAAATGCCTTACTGCCTTTCGTCAAGTAAATCAGGTAAAAAGTGTTACACATGTTGGTGCCATGGTTTCCTTTACAAATAATCTACTGAACTGATGTGCACCCCGTTGCATCATAGCAGCTGACTTGTATTTCATAATATTAGATCCACAAACTGGTCGGAGTTCCAGGCAATTTTCTTGGGGGAACAAGGAGTTTTAAAAACATTTGGACCTCGGGTCACTAAATGGATAGGCCTGATTTAGGCTCCCCCTTTTGTCAAATGATGTCATCATGGTGTGGAGGATGGATATCAAATCCTCTTTACAGTTATGCCAACTTTCTTTTGCTCTATTACATATTAAGTCCACAAAATATAATAACATTTCTGACTGAAAAGTGATGTGAAAATCTTTAATGGGTAGGACTATTGCAGGGGCTACATCTCTAGTTTTGGTTGTGCTGCTTTTGACAATGCCGTGCATTACAAAAGCAGTTTCTTTAATGGCTTGACAAACACCTTTAACAATGCCTTCCACTTAACCTGTCTCCTCCTTATTTCCATTTTTTAATAATCTTCTTCTGTGCAGCTGTAGGTGTTAAAGAGGCAAGAGACGTGGTGCAAAGTAATAGTGCACAGCAAAGCTCTTGTCAAGTTTAACAGCTCCCTATCTGGGAAGCAGTGACGAAGAATAAAATCTTTACGGAGAAAGAGAAAAGCCCCATATGCTCCTGGTTAATTATGTATTTTTTAATAACATATTTATTGTAGGCATGAAAAATTCATAGTTTTTTTTGAGCCAAGTGCGTCTCTCAGCTTGATCAACCGTGGAGACACATTACCGGCTGACTCACCATATATGCTTTGAATATCTTTAATTGCTATCTGTTCCATGTAGGCGTTCCTCTGCTCTTTATCCAGAGGGGACGTTCAGACAAGCACAACATTTGGGTGATTATAGGGATAGACCCACTTTGAACTGTATATAAATTACACATTTTTTACCAGACTGATATATTGGGTCTTTCTAAGACTTTTCAGCATGTGTCAATGCAATAATTGCCGTAGGCGCTACGAAAATCACATATGTGCCCAAGAAAAGTTTGAGAGGAACATTAAGTTTTAAAGGATGCTGAACATGTTTTGTATTCAGTCAAGCTGATATAGAACTCAGTATGCATCTCTGCATTCACTGGATGGGTTGACTGCTGGTGAAAGGCCCTGCAAACTTACGTTAGCCTCTAAGAGAGTATTTAACATTCAGAATTGCGTGCAAGTTTAAGTGCAAAGTGTAAAAGTCACCCTGCCTTGAGCACTGATAGACCTCGACTTCCTGTTAGCCCCGTGTCATGATTCATTTTTGTTCTTTCTGACATCCGACAGGCACGGTGCACAATTTAGGAAATTTTGCTTCTGTCAATCAGAAGCGCCAATGCCAATCAAATTACTCTGTTCTCTCTTGGCTCCCCTCTTGTCTTTAATCACGCAGTCAGCTGCTTTTGTCATCTGGCGTGCAGTGACAACCACAGGAGGGGATCTGTATTCAACAATCATACATTGCAACACTCCCGCCGCCTCCATGCACTATATTGAAATAAGTGTGTGAGAAGTCTCGAAGAGGAAAAGAATGAGCGTGCACACATGCACATAAAGGCTCTTGGATATAAGAGCCAAGCTCTTCATTTGGCTGTGCTTTTACAGATATAAAACTCTCAGAGGAACATTCTGGCATTATTGTCCTCAAGTGGCACAGAAATGTAAACACAAAATGTTTGCTTAAGTTAATTATTCCATTTCCACTTAGTTGTCTATTTGCATAAATTCCAGCAGCTCTATGAATACATTATACATCTAGTGACTTGAAAAACAAATCCATCATTTGCATTCAAGTTCTAAGTTTACATATACACATCATCGTGTGAATGTCTTAATAATTTGGGAGGTTTTTAATGATACAGCTGAGCCTTTCTTTTCTCAGGTTGGAATGATGTTACAGCATGTATCTTCAATAATTAATAGTAATTAAAAAAATAGACAAACACATTTGAATTCTCACAGGATGAAAATTTTGGATGCAGGCTCCGATGTATTCATACACGCCCAAAACATTTTGAACATGTACAAGTTCTTTAACAAGTTGCAGACATCATCATACTTTTTGGACCTTTGCAGGATCCTGGCAGACTTTTGAGAGAGAGTTTAGAAAGTTTATTTAATTTGGTTGTACTCTAGGCAAGGAACAGGTCTTGAAGAATGGTTAATACATTTTTCATATACCTAATGTTAGTCTATTTTTTCTATTCCCAAATCAGTTCTGGTGTATGTTTGGGGTTGTTGTCCCATTGAAACATCAGCTTATGTCCACCAAGATAAGTCCGTCTAAAAGAACTCTTTGAAGAATTTTAATTAATATGAGTTATAACAACATTTAATTTCTTTTTGGGATCAATAAAGTATTTTTGAATTTCTATTTGAATCTGAACCTGTTGATTTGAGGTGAAATTAAAGAAACTAGATGTGAGGATCTTGGTTTGTTTGAGTTTGTTTTGGGTATAGTCATTATTTGTATTCCTAACTATTTTCCCTTTTCTTTATAAGTGTTTGATAGATCTTCAACTTGATAAGGAACTAATATTCAAATATTAGTGGTTGTGTATGAATAAGTTTCAGCCTATATTTATAATTTTGACTTGTTTTGAACACAGAAAATCCACTAAAATTTTTTTATTGTGCATCACATTATTATTTTTGAAAATAAGTGAAGTTTTAGGCTTTGCAAGCATTTTGTCTTTGGAAAAAAAAAGAAATTTGTTGTTAAAGTCACGTAGTTACTGTGACATTAATGCCCTTTGTACTTTTATGTAAGCTTCTGACTTTACAAAGACTTTGCACAGTGATGTCATTATCTTTCTGTAACTATCATAAGGCTATGCTGATTCACCAGCAGCTTGTGGGTTTTATTTTATTTTATTTTTTCATCCGTTTGAAAATAACAAAATCAATAACTGCAAATGGCTGGTGTTGTTTCTGCTTGAATCCAGCAGTGATAAAGACACTGCCTTTCTGAGAAATCAGAGTCTTGGTTCTTATCAGAATTATCAGTTGGTTTGTAAACTCCATTTGGTGTCAGATGGAGATGATAGACACTCAACATCAGTAAGTAACAGAGAGTAACAGCTTTTATGTGTTTGCATTGCTCAGATATGGTCCCCAGGCATATTCAAATAGCATTAAAACACACTGCTCTAATAGTTAATTCATTGTTGACACCATTGATGTATTTAAATTAGGTTCAACTAGTAATGCTTGTGCCTGTTCTGAGAGAAAAATATCAGTATTATAACATTTTTTCTTTTTCTTCAGAGTACCTCGGTTGCATTTTCTAAATTTCCCTTGGATTAGGATTAGCGAAGAAGCCAGTATTGTCTTGAATCCATTTTTTATTCAAAAAAAGCACTTAGACCTTTTAAATGTTTTCCACATTTCATGTTAAAATCACAAATCTCAAAGGATTTCTTTGGTGTTTTCCATGACAGACCTACACAAAGTTGTGCATATGGAGCAATAGGAAAGGATACACAGGTCTTACCAGAGAAGCATTAAGAATCCCACACTAACTATTAGGAAGAGCAGCCATTGCCATGGCAACGGCTAATGGGGATCCAGATAACCAAACAAACAAACAAGGAGGTAAACGTTATAATGAATACATTCAAAACAAAAACGAAACACAGGGACATAATCAATTGTTGTGACAATAAAAATGAAATTGATTAACATGTGGACTAGGATAAACCTTTTTTCTTTTAACCTTTGAAATTAGAAAATAATTAGAAAATAATTTTCTAACTTTCTGTTCTCTAATTGGTGAATAGAGAACAGATTAAAAAACAAGCTAACTCCAGAAATTTGGCTTTCACTGTATGGATGTTTGGAAAGTAGAACAGCATCAAAAGACCAGGAGTTTACAATTTGTCACAACTCATAAAGGAAAGTATGGGGACATATGTAGAAGAAAATGATTTGCTCAGATGAGACCAAGACACATACAGTGTGTCTTGGTCTCATCTGTCTTAGTCTTGGTTTTGGTCTCATCTGTCTGACACATACAGTGTCAGACACTGTATGTGTCAGACACTGTATGTATCATCGCAACACATACAGTGTCAGTGTCAGACACTGTATGTGTTGCGATGAGCACATCGTCCCCACAACATGATGTTGCAACTGCTGTGTTTTATTCCAGGGACGGGGAAGCTGGTCACAGTTGAGGTAAATAGGGAAACCCTTGGATAAAAATCTATCAGAGGACTTCACACTGTAGGAGAGGGACACTTTTCAAAGGTGGTGGAACAAAGTACTGATTCTTGAAAGTAAGTAAAAATGCATACTATACTATCAGATTTGTAAAACATTAAAAACCATGTATCACTTTGGCTTCAATTACCTAATAATGCAGTATTTTACTTTAATTTTTTTTTTTTTACATAAAATCCCAGTGACATACATTGAGGTTGCAGTTTTAAGATCTCAAAATGTAAAAAGCTTACATTTTTCAGGCACTGTGTATACCACACTGTATTCTGTACTTAATTTGTTAAATGTCGACAAAGTATACCTCTGACATAAACGTTTTTATAAAGCAGATGGACTAAAAATACCTATCTCGCAGTAGAATCTATTAAATGACAAAGTAGTTTTCTAGTGACAGTCCACGTCTCTGCTGTGCAGTAAAGTGCTTCAGGGAAAATCACATCAATGTTTTGTAAAATGGCTTTGACATTTGACATTAACCATTACCAAATGACTGGCATGGGAACAATGTTTGTGTGCTTTAGCATCCTGAAATAAGCTCTGCTGTGATTCTGCTTCTAAGCACTTCCTACATTTCACAGCGATGCTTGTAGAAAATGTCTAACTTAAAGATCTCATTGTTTTCATCTCTGCAGAATATAGAAAGAGAGCAAGAATTTCCTCTCTCCACTCACACATTCCCACTTTAATGTTTAAGAGAACAATATTTTCCACAAAAAAATGCAAGCATTTCCATATTGTAAAATGCCCACGCAAGTGAAGCTACTTCATCTTCAAAACACATTCTAGCATTTTGTTTTTCAGAGGATCCATAATAATTTAAATGGTAATAACACAATATTCTGAACTGCCAGCACATTGCTACCCACACACGAGTACATGTGCGGGTTGAGAGCTGAACGAGTCGAGAGACATCAGAACGCTGTGTTAACACAGTCTGCACTCCTTAATATCTTCGTCTGCTGCCCTCGTTCTTTGCTCTCTCAGGAATAAATACCTACTCATATAAAAACAAAACAAACAAAAAACAAAAGTTCTGAAAAAACAAAAAATTTACATAAAAAAAAAATAAAACAAACGAGAACTGAAAGTCACATGGAGCTCTTCGTCTGCTTCTGTAATGAGAAGCCAGCCACTGAAATTAGCCGTATTAGAGCTTCAGAGCGGAGTGATGATGCTGCAAGTCTAAGGTCAGCAACCTCATTTCAGAAACTGTGTTACAGGTAAATTTCCTCTAATGTAATTTTGCAAATAAAACCCCAACAACCAGACAGTTTTATTTCTGTGAATTTTACATGGAGAGAAAAAATGTTGGAAAATTAATTTGAGTTTGAGTGAATCTGTTACAGCAGGAGAGTGAATGATTCACATGTTTATACATAATCTGTTTAAATTAGGGTGGCGAGGAAAAATGCTCCTATAATTACAAACACAGCTGGTCCAAAACAAAGAAATATTCAGTTGTTTTTTGCAATTTGACTGAATCCTGTTGCAACGACTCCTCGATGCAAGGATGCCATATGGAATGCTATAAGAATAAAAAAAGACTGCAGCAAAGAAGTGGGTGTCTTCTGTAATGCTCATGTGCATGTCCTCGTAGAGTTCAGAAATAAAGAATGTTCTTTTAGCAAAGAATGTTACTTTGCCAAAAGCAGTAATACAAGTCTGTTTTGTTCTGATGAGCTGTGCAGAGTAGGTTAATAAGGTACTGGCATAAGTAGAGCTTGGATGTGATCCTCATATTCGTCTTTCACAACCTTAAATTAGCAGAAAACAGTTCTAACGGGAGCAACATAGAAAATGTGATTGAAAATAAAATTAAAAACATGTTAATTTCTAAAGGAATGTAAATATTAGTGAGGACAGTTTGAGCATGCTAACTGGTCACATTATATCTATGAACCCTCCAGGATCTCCTAAACAAGAATCGCCATTCATCCAGAGAAGGTGTCATGTTTGCAGAGTGAGTCGGACCCAAAGGCAGGAAGGCAACAGGCGTCAGGCAGAACACAACATGATGGGGCGATTAATGTGACACAACTCTGGATCTACAAAAGCTGAGGAATCCAAAAGCCAACACAGAAGAATAAACTGGGATGAAGCAAACAGGAAAATCTGACAATGAGATGATGAAAATCAAATAAATATATGTTTGGATTGTGTTACTGCTTTTGGATGAAATACAGGGGAATCATTTCTAATAGGCAGCAGATTTCAAAAGAACCAAACATCTCAGAGCATCTCAGGAAAGTGGAAAAATGACTGATGAGTCAAACAGTTATTTAAATTAATGAATGAAATGTCAAACTTTAAAAATGTGCTGAAACATAACATGACACAAAGCTGAAAACAAGAGGAATAAACATGAAAAAAGGCATAGAAAGGGGATTTATTTTTTGCGACTATAATATATGGTTAAACTGCAGTTTGTTTAGACCTCAGATGTGTCCAGTTACTCTTATCAGCACCGACTGTCTGTGGTGGTATTAGTATTGCTTTTGGCAGTTAACTCTAATTAGTTGGCAGCATTCATGCAAAATTGTATTTTGGTGATTACTTCTTCACAGAGGAGGTACATAAAGGCTCCCTAAAAATCATTGCTCAGTAATTCAGTTAAAACCAAAGTAACATCTTAAATTGAATCCCAATAAATATGCAGTTTAGATTCATTTTGAAATAGCGAAGCAGACTTTTTTTTAAGCACTGAATTGCAGCCACATTCAGTTAATTAGAATACACATACTGGTGAGTCTTGTTTGGCAGATTAAAATCAGCTTTTCAAAAACATTTTCAAACTGGTAAACACTTTTTCAAAGCTACATTACTGCTTTGAAAGCTAGTGTTTTTTATTGATCAGGTGCAAATTCTTAATTGTAAATGTCATGTTTTTGTTAGCTCTAGGTGGAAAATCCTCATAGATAATTTCAATAAAGGCTTTCAAACATGAATCTGTGTAATTAATCTGATATAACGTGTTTCACTTCGTCATAAATATGCTTTTCAGTAATATTAAAATTTATGAAGTGGGTTTGTAGATATTATGACTTAAAAATTAGTATTATCCAGTCAATTTTCATATTTTCTTACAGTCCTAGAACCATTTTTAATATAGGGCAGTTTCTGATCTTCATTGACATGATGTGGAAATAAGCGAAAGAAAGTTTGTTTGTTGTTGCCAACATCCTGTTCTGTGAGCCATCCCTAAATCTGTGCCACCCTGGACAGAGAGCCCATGTCTGGCCAGTCCAGGTGTGTGTAGCACAACTCAACTCTTTTACATAGATTTAGACATATTTGTAGTAAGAAAACATGACATAATCCACAATCTATGTAAAACTAGATACTATTTGTATGCTAGCTGTGCAGATGTGACACCTATATTGTGATACTGGGAGGATTTATGAGCTAAAACCTTAAAAAACAATGGATGTGATCAGAGCTAATGCCACCCACAGCTCAGTTCAGTCGTTGGTTACCCTGGTGACAGAATGCGGGTTGATGGAGAGTCGCTGGTTACCAAGGAGACACATAGACTTCATCTTGCAGCTCGGGAGTTGAGAGACATTAACAGGTGCTGTTTGATCTCTGCTTTGTCAAAATCCTTTCCACAAAAAATTTATTTAATTTCTGTCAATATTTTTTAAATGAAAAACAAATAAATTAACTGTGTGCAGAGAAACAAAACTTAAAGTGTAGTAGTTTCTTTTCTTTTTTATAGTTATTCCTTTCCTGTTTTTTATCCAGCCCAATTCAATTAAATCAAGAAAGTCAGAGGAAGTCACAGCTGTGAGAACTGCACAAAAATACAAAACGTAAAAACAATGGCGAACTGATTGCACACTTAATTTCAGTATACAAAGTAAACTTGACAGTATTACAAAGAATAATAACAAATATCAGAGTCTAATTAGGAAAGTGGTTTTCTATACTAGTTCTAAACAATGAAAAGCAACCGAAAGCCTAATCCAACACATCATGCATCACCCTGCAGCTGCAGCAGCAGAGTCAGCCCACTCCTTTGAGCTTCATAGATGGGAAATAAGATGGTGAGGCGGTAATGCTGATGAAATACCAAGAGAATTTGATTTGAAATTTGATCTACATTTATCTTTTACAATTAGGGGGTGCCTATGGAATATTTATGACTTACTGACATGAGCACAAATGCAATTGCAGCGTCAAAAGCCTGCAATAAAGTGGGTCTGAAGTGGGCCATTATGTTTAAATCGGCACTTCATTATGGGCAGAGTTTCAGTGTGTATTTTTAAGGTATGATATAACAAACAAAATATATTATATCAGTAAGTGATCACCTGGGATGCAGGCTAACCAATTATTTAACTTACAAAAACAGATTTCCCACCCAGCTGTTTTCTCAATGCTAAACTAACCTTCTTAGCTGCCGGCTGTAACTTTATTATTTTAAGACAGAACAAAAGAGTTGTGCTAATCCTCCTACGCTTAATCCTATCCCTAAGATTTTCATCAAACTGCTGAAAAATAGATATTCTTGCTTCTGATAAACTGTTCCGAAGGACTTTCTTTATTTATCTAAACTCCCATCTCTCTTATCTGTATATATAAACAGTTTACTTTAGTTTCAAGTATTTCAGATTCTTTTTGACTTCCTGCTCTGTGTTTTATTTCATTGTAACAGATTCAACAATTACGTATGAGGATGAAGAATTGCACAGCACCCTCCACAATAAATACAGTACAGACCAAAAGTTTGGACACACCTTTTAATTCAATGAGTTTCCTTTATTTTCATGACTATTGACATTGTAGATTCACACTGAAGGCATCAAAACTATGAATAACACATGTGGAAATATGCACTAAACAAAAAATGTAAAACAACTGAAAATACCCCTTATATTCTAGTTTCTTCAAAGTAGCAACCTTTTGCTGTGATTACTGCTTTGCACACACTCTGCATTTTCTTGATGAAGTCACCTGAAATGGTTTTCACTTCATAGGTGTGCCCTGTCAGGTTAATAAGTGGGATTTCTTGCCTTATAAATAGTCATGAAAATAAAGAAAACCCATTGAATTAGAAAGGTGTGTCCAAACGTTTGGTCTGTACTGTAGATGTGTACCGATGTCATAAAACACATGGTTGTTGTGCAGACTTGGTGACCCAGAGATGCCATTCTTTATTCTGGTTCTACACCAGTCAGCTTTGGAGATCTTTTATTAAACAGCTCTGTGTCGCAGCTTCTGTTGTTTAAAACGTTTTAACTCTTCATTTGTCCATAGAAATGGACAAGTTTAGGGAAACAGCTATTTCCTTGAAGGCATCTGAAGATCCATTGAATAGTTATAATTGTTGGGCTGAAAGCAAGATGTCTTAATGTTTTTACTTAAAGTTCACCATCAAGCTTCAGCAATGATAGTTGCATGCAGGTTTTCTACCGATAAGCATCACACATTACCTCAGGAGACCTGAATTTTCCAGACTCTATCAGGATGTGTATTTTTAGCACCTTCCACATTTATTGGCACTTCTGGTAAAGATCCATAAAAAGACTTAAAATAAGGCAACCTTTTATTACAGTTGTACAGTTTCACTCTGTGTGGTGCAGTTCTCCTACTGTGAGTTTGGAGTTGTTTTGCCTCAACATCATCCTTACTGCAATTATTGATGGTTAAGCTTGGGCCCTTGTCAACCTTTCTTGTCAAAGTTCCAGCTGCCATAAACTTTCTTTCTTTCTTTTTTGTTATTCTGACTATAGATATGGGCGGATTTAGAGAAAATATCTAGTCTTACACCTGTTTCCTGACTCAACAAGATCTGCACGCACGTGATTCCCACCACTCACACCTCCAAATTCAATTGTTTAATCCCTTCCTTGACCAAAGGTTGATAAAGTGGAAAACAAACTTTTGGCGATGCTGTCAATGACTTGCTCTCTTATGTTCCAAATCATATTTCCATCACCCCATGGAGTTGTGGATTACATGATTAAATGTTCACAGACAGTCTGATCTATTTTTAACTCATTTCTTACGTTTATCTTACAGGATGTCTGGGGTGACAGCAGTGTGGCATTGATAATTTTGATAAAAACGTCGCTTCTTAACAAGGCCTTTTTTCACTGAGGCTACTGTACTACCGTATAGTTTGGGGAGGACACGACACTTTCACATCCAAACAGTACATCCTGTCCCGCTTCCTGCGCCAAAAGTGACACACAAACACAGATATGACACACATAAAGACTCGCAAATAATACAGAACATGCATCTCTGCAAACATCCTGCTTCTTACATTCTACTCATTCTTTTTATTCTCTTTTTAAAAAAAATTATTGTAATATGCCACTGTCCTGAGAGTAAACTTTGAAGGTCCCACAGAATTGCAAAGTGAAAAAGAGGAAGTCAGCTTAATGTGGAAACATCTTGTTTATTGTCTTTTCAGTGTCCTTATTGTTTAGGTTGTTGCTCTCTGTGGTTCAGGTGTGTGTGAAAGCATGTGCAGGGAGTGTAAAAGAAAAAAAGTGTGTGTCCTGTTGTACCAGGGAGGGCTGGTCATCTGTTTCTCTATTTTAGGCTCAAGTTGTTTCCCTCTCTCTCTCCCTGAGTGGGTTTTGTTTTAGCGTGTGACTGCATGTGTTCTGGTTTCAGCGTGTTTGTGTTTATCTAAGTGTGTGTGTACATATGTGCACGTTGCAATGAACTTTGTGACCTTTCCATGATGGTCCGGCTAAATAAAGACACACACATCTTTCTCCCCTCTTCATGTTTGGCAGCTTTGCTCTGCCGTCTCAAACAACTGCACCAGTCGAGGTTTAGGTTGCACGTCGATCTGCAGGATTTCACGGCCTGTAATGGTGGTTTTCACTCAGGAGATTCAGTTTTGACTCGTCCTCTGAGTTCAGACGAGGTCGTAGTCTTTCTCAACAGCTCTAATGGAGTTATTAAACTGATGCCATGCTACCCATGACAATCATGTGACAGCTTTGCCTCTCAACTCTTTCTTTATCAACACCAGGAGGCACAATAATGCGTCAGTGTTTATGAAGCGGTGGAAAAACACGGGAGTAATTGTGTCCACGGGGAAAACGAAAATGAGTCTCATGCTTAAATCTTTTTTTTGTTTTTTCTCAAAGTGTCACACATCCAGTCGGAAAACAGCCTTTTTTTAGGATACGATTTATTCAAACTCACATACAGGAGCCCCAACCTGTTTACATAATGCTTTATCAAACCCCTGAACCTCGAACCTTGCTCAGCCCAACACTGGTGCAATAAAAACAAATAGTACATTTACAGTTATATCTCATTGGAAATACGTGAGCTGAATTACAAGTCAAAGATCTAGCAGAAAACCTTCATAGAAGCAATAAATCACATGCAGCAAGGGGTGCTAAACTTTATGTTTATTCAGCCTCTCTTTAGTGCTCTGTGCAGTGCAGATAGATTTATCTGATTTTATGTAACTGTGTTCCATTTTGTTGCTTATTATTAGTTACCGATTAAAGCTCTTATGACCTACTTCAGTGTGGAAGTTTCTGCGCAAATGTTATTTGTTCAAGTTTATTTTTCAAATTATGTTAATCTACTGTATGATGGAAAGTTATGTATGCTGTTGTCAACAGTGTAATACAATATCAGGGGAATAAATGATCATGCTTGGTGTCTGTTTCAATAAATATGTGCATAGTTATAAGAGTAAAAAAGAGGACAAATCAGTATTAAGGTGAAAAAGCTTAATTATTCAAATGTTCCACCCTTCATATTTATTGGTACCTCTTGAAAATCTTACAAAACATTTTCAACAGAAAATAACCATTTTCTTTCTTTGCCATCAGGAATATGCTCCAAGATGTCCACCCACAAAATCCTTAATATTTTCATATCATATGGAAATATTTAGATTTTTTAATCTAGTACATTTATTAAATGGGGGCAAAAAATTCCAATTAAAAAAACTGTTTTAAACTAAATGAACAAACTCGATTTGGGACTCTTGACAAATACTATAAAATAAATATAACTGAGACATTCTTCTCTACTTTTTATTAGGTTCCAATATTTGAAAAAAATAAAAATAAAAATAAAATCTTTCCCTTAGGTGAAAATAAGATTTGGCACAATATTTGATGTTGCAATTGTGGTGGGATTATTGGCGATGAGTTGCAAGCTAAAAATTGTGGAAGATGAGAAGACGGTGCTTTAATATGCATGAGCTAGAATACATAATCGGTTGGTTACCTAAAGTACAAAGTATATTTTTTAAATCACTGCAAGTTAAACTGAAATTTGTTCTACAATAAGGAGAGAAAATTTGTCTCTTGTGCCCAATGATGTACAATTATACTTAAAAATTTTAATCTACAAAATATAGCAGAAAACTCAAATGTCTACAGTGCAGTTTGAGTCAACCTTGTCAAATGAGATGTTTGAACAACTGTCCAATTCCTCTGGATCAAGGCTGAACATACAGACTTTATCTCTCCAAATCCTCCTGAAGTTTCAATAAAACCTTAGTGAATAGTTTGGCCACTTTATGGATCCCCGGAACTACACAAAGGTTTTCTGCAGAAAACTGGGCTTCAAATGATCATGGTGAGAAAATCGATGTGGAAAGTTTTTTTTGATGCTGAAAGTCACTAAATCTATTTTATGATGCCGGCCTCAGGTGTGTAAAAGCAGGTAAACAAGCATGTGACACAAGCAAGCAGCCATCGAAGGCTCGGTTTGGAAAACTGGCTGAAGTACTGTGAAAAAAATACTTTATTTCCTTCTTCAATAGGAACTTTGGAACTTTTTGACATCTCTGTTCATAATGTTCTGGACCAACCACTTTGAGTAAAGGCATTAACACAGCCCAGGAAAAGTACTCACTCCCTTAGATGTTTTACCGTTTTATTTCTTGGCCAACAAAATTTGCCTTTTTTGAAAAAAAAATATTTTTTTATGTCAAAGTGAAAATGAGTGAAAATAAATAAATAAAAATTATATAACATAAAATAAGTGAATATTTGCACCTTTGACTGCAATCATAGCATAGAGTCTGTATGGACAGCTGCATTCCTATTACATAGTGTTCAAAACTGGACAGACAAGAGAACATGCCATTCAAATGAGAAGGATTCATGCTGAAATAGTTTGTTGCTCAAAGCTTGTCCATAATAAGAATGAGACAGACCATTAAAAAGTTTAGAATAGCAGATGTAACAAACAAAACAGGACTAAGGAACAAAACTTCCTGTTTTGGAGGAAGCTGGAGTACCCAGAAGAAACCATGGGGAGAACCTCCATGTAGAAAGATCTGGGATTTGAACCCATGACCTTCTTGCTGCAAGGACTAGAAATAATTTAGAAACAAGCAGAAAAAAAAATCTAATATAAACTTTTTTCTACCCAAAGAAACATTTTCTAAGTCTCACTTGGTATTTGCAGTGCTTTAGTATCTGAATGTTTTCTACATTTGCATAATCTTTCTGCTAATTATTGGAGCCATAAAGTCAAATTGATGGTGTAGTTTTCTAAATTTGCTTCTTCTTTGTTTACTTGCAGGTGTTTTCCCGGATCGATTACACCAAGGAACACCATGTGGCACCGTTCCTAACTCAACTTAATTGTAGATTTTTCTTCCTTCAGAAATAACAGATGTCTCCAAGGTAACAGCCGGAGGGGGGAGAGGGAAGGGACAGTCAAATGAACAACAAATGAATGCCCAATTAAGCTTTTAACAGGTTTCTTTATTCACACGTGCAAAAAATGAATAGCGAATAAAAAATAAATAAAACTAGCCTCTGTTTGGTCTTAGAAAAGAAAAGATGTGCTTTATAAGTTGTCTAAACTTGCCCAACCAGTCTGTCTTACCGACCAGGTCAGTATTTACACCTGGGATTCTCCCAGTGAACAACAGAAGAGGCACACATTCAGAGCATCACTGCGACACAACAGCTGCTGAAATGATTCTAATCATAATTGCCTGTGCCCTCTTAAAAATGACATTTTTATCACAGGCTTCACAAAGCAAAAGTGCATTTTAATGCCTCCACCTCTGGTCGCCTTCCCTGCGCTCCGTTTCTCGTTTCTCATCCAGCCTCTCGGGAGTTTTTTCGAAGCCAAATTGCACAGAGAGAGAATTTATCTGGCCTCAGAATGGGGCTGAGATTGGAAAAGGGGAACGCTCGTTGGTGGAACGCCCTCTTGAAAACATGCATATTCATGAAGCCAAATGCCACATCCATCAGAAAATGTATAAAATGCTTGTTGCACATCCAAATCCAAGCCTGCAGTGACTCTTGAAACCAACAACAACAAAAAAAACATGCTACATAATATGATGCATGTTGTGTAAAATTCAACTAAAACACGAACAAATCTGTTAGGAGAAGAAATGGAAAATCAGTAAACTGCTTGGAGAAATGTGCCTGCACCCTAAACTGAAACTTTGCTGATGCACATTTTGATTTAAAATCAGCTTTCGATCTTACGTATTTAACATCATTTATGGTGAACCTGATGAACTTGAAATGAGTTTCATCTGCCCTGATAAAATCTGACATTTTACATCCGAAGAGATAATTTGGAGAGATGTTACAAAGACTCCAAAGGATCCCATTGTGCAAACAAATTCTGGCATTTGTCTACAAAGAACTAAATGTTCTTGGGTCAAAATGCATTTTTGAGCTGCTTGTCAAGTATGAACCGTGTTAACCCCTGAAGTCTTCAGACTCCTGATTACTCAGCGTTCCACAAAACAAGGCGACGCAGCATTTAGTCTTTATGCCTCTCAGATCTGAAATAAACTCCATGACAATCTGAGATGTGCAGAAACTGCTGAATCCTTTCAATCAGGACTGAGAAAAATGATTGCTTGTGATCAAAGAATCTGACTCATGAACTGTTTCTTTGATTATTGCTATACAAGTTAACTTGTTTGGATTTGTCTTGCCTCGTGAAGGAATCAGTGAAGTTAGGGAGAACAAAAAAGAGCTTTAAAGGTGACTTTTTCCTTCTTGAACAGGTTAGGAAAGGGCTATGGGCAAAACATGTGCATAACATTTTTTGATCAAATCATTCTTAGATAATGAGATTTTAGTCCGGCCAGTTTGATCTCCTTTCACAATGAGCAATTTTAAGACATCTTGTCACTTTTAATCCAAAGAAGCTGCTGCTGGCCACGCCCCCAACTCAATGTCTCACATAAAAATGGTCACAAGCAGATACACAGTTACACAATGATACATCTTGGAAAAGCAGAAGTAGAGCCTCCTGCACAACCAACAAGAGTGCAGCTAGTGGTTTCTCGATGCTAAGTCAACAAATAAACATGTGTCTCTTCCAGCAGCCATTGTACAGGGTATGCAGCAGTAAAGTCAGCTTGGTTTGCTAAGTGATGGGACTCTCCTGGCGCAGAGCCCAACAAACGTGACTTAACAATCGAGACGTTGTTGAAACAGCTCACTTTCCAGACACCAAAAAACATTAACGTATTGCCAAAAAAATGGCTGAGTGGTTTGTTAAGCACTTGGGTTGTTTTTAAAAGCAGTTGAGACCTAAACGGGAGTATCAGAATGCATAGGTTCTCTTTAAATTTACACCATCACAGTGTAGAGACAGTCATAATTAATATGAGAAAAATATGTAAAGTATAACATTTTCTGCAGTAACATTTCTCCAAAATTAATGAAAAACATAACAGGAAATGATTAGAGAGACTTTCCAGAGTCCAGTAGTAATGTTGAAATAACTGCGAACCACTAGATCTGTTCATCATTGACCAAACAAATGATATGTCGATATGTTTGGTGTAAGGAATAGGACTTCAAAAACAGCAGCCTTCTTTCCAAGAAATTGTCCAGATCTGGCTAAAATATTGTGTGAGAATCTCCTGTGGTCTGAACAGATCTGAACTGAACTTTATGCTGTGATTTCAAAAGGTAACTTTGACACAAGAACAACTTTTCACATCTAAAAAGAAAACCATATTCTAAGTGAAACATGGCAGTCATGCTTTTGTAGAAGGGGATTAAAATATGAACACTTTCAAATGCGGAATCAGTATTTACCCAAAATCTTCAGTTGTTTGCTAAGCAGCTGAAAATTAAAAAAGTTCAACATCATGTTGAGTCCAAGCATACTTCCAACATCAATGTAGCTATTCCCTAATGAGATTAAAATTCAACCCTCCCTTATTTGAATATGTGTTGTCACCCAAAGAGGGCTGTGGAAAAGAGATGCTTTTACCCACAATCTGATTGGTTTAGAAAGGTAGAGTAGGCAGATATTACCAAATGAAGATGTGAGAGGCTGATTTACTCCTACTAACGAAGTCTGAAAACGAAAATTATAGGTGCTTTGACAAGGACTTAAAGCATGTGCACATTTATTTACTTTCACAGTTTTGCTTTTAAGTTGAATTGAATAAGATCTCAATAAAGGTGGAACAGGAGGGGTGTGAACTTTTAACTTTTAATTATGCATTTTCACTGCCAGTGCAGGCGTCTCCCTCCTCACTGCTGAGGGTCGGCTGTGCGGACCAGTCCTGCTTTGTATTCAGTCTCAGGTCAGTGAATCAGGGGCTCAGGGATGCTGTGTTTCAATAAATATACAACACGGTAAACATGAAACTGACTGCTCTCAATTCTTGGCCTTGATAAGTTATCTGTTCACCTCCTAGTGCAGCTTAAATCAAAGCTCTGCTATGAATATGGAAATGAAACTACAGGGAGATAAAGGAGGGCAGATTTTGAAGGTGCATCCTCTATGACTAGTGCATGCATATGTGAGTGTGTGTGTGAGAGAGATGGAAAACCAGGACAGAGCAGCTTGAACTTGGATCTGTGAAATCTCCAAACTGCCCGTCAGCATAAATCAATCATAATTCACTGAAGACCTCCTGACCTCAAATCTAACAAGCTGTCACAACAAGGGAGAGTGTGTGGGGGCTGCTTTGCTGCACGTCTCATGACTTGAATACAGCTGGTGCAGAATGACATATTAAGCATGAGGGTGTGTGTGTGTGTTCATACACAGCCTAATTCCTCCTAGACTTCCTCTGTGTTTGTTGGCAGTAGGCAGCCTACATCTCATGTCCCACTGTGATAGGAGATTTCCCAGTGACATCTTGAACAGCCATCAGCCCACAATGTTATGGACTATTTCCTGAAGTTGTGTTGCCATTGAGGGCTTTTTTACGACAGCTGGAAATTGCTTTGAATTGCACTCGGCTTCGCCGCGTATGCAGGAGAAGCACCTCATATTTGTGAGCATATTCCAAAATGTCCTCCTGGAAATTACAATGTCGTCTCCCCCCTCCTATTTTTCCATGATGCTTCATTACATAAAAATGTATGAAATAAAAGGACCGGAGAATGACTCATGCTTTTTCAAGTTGCTTTATTTTCGAACTGGGAGGGTGTGTGTGTTGGGGGTGGGGGTGAGGGGGGGCATGACAGATGGGAGAGATAGTAGATTGTAAAGCTTAGACCTGAAAATTTGGTCTAAACACAGTTGAGGAAGAGACAAAGCAGGGAGCTTCAGAAGGATGGCAATCAACTGCATCTGTGACCTTTTAAGTCATGAATTTTGACTTTTTTAAATAAACAAAGTAGGACTCTTGTCACAGGAGACTTTATTTGGTGAGTTTTGAACATCTTTGTCACACAAAATTATTAAAAACCAACATGAACATGACCTTTGTGGCTATTTTTTTATTGTCATTTCATGGAACTGAAGCAGCATTTTTTGTAAAGGAAACCAGGGAACTGTTAAACAAGTGTACAAAGCTCCCGCTCACATCGGTTTGATTAAATCATATTTAAACCTCCCAGCAGTTCCATGTGACATGGATCGTGGCCTTAACGTCCTACAAACCATTGACATTTTCATGCTCGATTACTGTTCCAAGGAAAGTTTGACGAGGGCAGAGGTTTTCCTGCTGCAGAGTTTTAAGCTTGGTAAAAATTGTCCCCTGCTGAATGTGCTTGTAACTCCGATGAACGATTTCACGTCACTACGACTAGATGAAATGATGGCAAATTTTGCATTTTTGGATTCTGCACAAAATCCTCAAGAGTTCTTGTTGTTTTGAGTTAAAATAAACTGCACTCTCACCAAGCACTAACTTTGATGGCAAAAAGAAACTTTCGCTCTCGTCAAGGAACTTAAAAATTTGTACAGCGTTCTCATTCTTTGTTCGGTTGGCTTCATTCTCTGCATAAAAGCGTAGTATAATTACAAATAAATAGGTTACAGACAGAAAATGCAAGGCAAATAAATCTTCAATCTGTGCGTTTCATCATATACACCAAAACAAAAAAGAAGAAGTAATACTAGGTAAATACGTCACAGAGCCAGATGTCACTGAGTCAGGCTGGTGTTCTGTAAGGCTCTTTGGTCCCTGCAGGGTGCTCACTAGAAAGCCATGCACTCAGTTCACATAAAGAGAAACACTGACTTTCAGTTTGGTAACACTGTCTCAATGTAGAGGTCTCTTCATTGACAGCAATATGTTGCCTGAACCTGTAAATCTGGTCTCTGCTCTGATCAATATTACAGTAGATCTGCAGCATCGCAGCCAGACGAGGCACTGACTGTTTCTACAGACGGAGAAAAGAACAATAAAGTCGTCCCACATGCAGAAACACACACATACACATTCACACAGGTCAGCAGGATTAGGAAATTGGTGTGTCACTGCTGACAGCCCTTGTCCCATAGAGTTAATAATAAGCCTGTTGTGGCGTTCACAGTTAGACACATCTTCCTCTCTTGTTTTCATCACTGTCAATACCTCTGCCATCCATCTATCCTCTCTTGCCTCCCTGCAGCAGAGAGGTTTTGCTGCGGGTGACGATGTGTCCCAGGTGCTGCTGAAGAGCCACTCAGACACATTGTTCACCATGACCCCTGTAGGTGTAATTAAGGGGAACATCATGCACCCATAATTGCATTGTTCATCCACCTTTTACAGTCGCTCTAAGTGTCTACCTGGTAAATACTAGCAGTTTTATTTCTCTGAAAATAATGCTTGGAGTTTAAATAGTATTCAACTTTTTTTTCAGTCTTCAACAGATGCAGCTCACATTAATGAGCTCTGAAGGAGGATTAAAGCAGTTCTGATGGTTACATAGATGTCCAGTTAGTTGGAAGAGGTCCTCGTGGTCCAGTCCGTTCAAAGTGACAGTCCAGTTAAACACAGGAAACAACATGTCATAAGGCCCACACTTCAATAACCTACACACGAGTTCAAAAATGACCCACATCTCCTTTAAGTTCTTAAAAAAAGAAGAAAAAAGTAGGAGCCATTTTTGGGACTCCTGCAAAAGCCAAGAGCAAAGGTGGCTTTCCACATGAAAACTCTGTAAGTTGAGTTTGAAAGGGCGCCCTTGTTTGTGAAATCACATCTGAGATCGTTCGAAACCTTCTCTTGTTGTTGCTCTTTAAAATCAAGGAACACATGTTTGCCCTGCAGCGGGACGAATTAAGACTGCAGACGTAAGAAATCACCGCTAACCTTGTGTCCTCCTTGTGCTCTGTGCTGATAAATAAAAGGCCCCCAGGCGCACAGGAATCTAAGGCCACTTGCCTTTCTATAGCCGGTACTTACAAAACATTGTATGTACATATTATAAAAGTCTTTATTCACAATGAAAACGTGGTTCTCAGAACATTTCCTGCAACATGTAGCTCTTCGTGTGCAGTTCTGCAGCGATGTGTCCTTGAGTCGATATAATCTGGAGATAAAACGCTGCATTCGGGATCTTATCAGCAGTCCTGAAGCGCCAAGCAGTCTTATGCCTTTTCATGTCCCATTTTCAACTCATCCCCAGCTTCAATTCATGATTAAACACAGTTCAATTTGTCTGTTTGCACACTGTGGTTGAAAAAGTGTCCTTCAGTTCTAAATTTTACACTGAAATCTCCACATTTTAACATATTTTAAAACAGCCCTTTGAGTGTTTGGTAAAATGGAAATGATTATTCTGTTTTGCCTCAGAAGAAGCTCTTTCTGTGTGCACGTTTTGTGCAGCACATTTACATCCTAAAAGAAAGTACCCTTGGTGGTTCTGCACAGAATCTTTTTAAAAGCCTTTCTGAAGTCTTTGTTGAAGATGGTGTATATGACTGGATTGAGGGAAGAGTTGCAGTAGCCAATCCAGAAGAAGAACTTAAAGAGTGGGTCGGGGATGATGCAGGTCTCCGGGCATACTGCCTGCAGAGAGTAGGAGAAGAAGAAGGGGAACCAGCACACCACAAAGACACCGATGACCACGGCCAGGACGAAGGTGAATCGTTTCTCCCGGTTGACCATTGCTTTACGTCTTGCAGCCCCCGGATTGCTCTCTGTTTTTGACTTTCTTCCTGGCACCAGGCGAGCGCCCTTCGAAGTGGCAATCATGTCACGGTAGCGCTTGACTGAGGCTGGGGAGTGGATGCCCCCCCCAGCAGGTGACCCCGGCATGCTGGCGCTCCCCCGGCCCCCTCCCTGGCTGTGCTCTGCGTCACTCTCTGTGCTCGAGCTGTCGCCATTGTTATTGTCGGCCTTTTTCCCTCTCAGTTTTTTGCCCTTCTTCACCTCCTCCTTGGTTTTGGGTGCATGCTGAGGCGCAGGGTTGGACGAGGGGGCCGAGGTGTCAGGGGGAGTTGTGACCGGAGAGACGGCTGGAGACTGGGCAGGGGGCTGCAGGAGGTTATTAGTGGTTGGATTCTGGGGACTCTGTGAGTCTCCTGGGGATGGGGAAGGGGTGACAGCAAGGGTAGGGGGTCTGGCATTTGAGGTTTTGCTTGCTGAAGGGGGAGTGCTCTCTTCATCATCCTTTCCGTTGGCTTGTATGTGTCGTGCAGGCTGACTTGGAGTTGCACAGGCGACCCCGTCCTTCCTGGGCTCCCCAGGAGGGCAGCGTGTTCTCTGTTTGGCTATTTGGTAGATTCTCACATACACCAGGATCATGATGAGGCAGGGGGCGAAGAAGGACCCTATGGTGGAGTACAAGATGTACCAGCGCTCATCATTCAGCTGGCACTGAGGTCCTCTCTCACTCGCCTCATCACTAACCTCACTCTTGTTGAGTGAGAGCAGAGGAGGGAATGAGATGATGGAAGAGATCAGCCACACCACCACGATGGCGCCTTTGATGCGTCTGGGAGTCCGCTGGCGCCCGTAAGTTACCCGGGAGATGGACAGGTAGCGGTCCAATGAGATGGCGCACAGGTGCACGATGGAGGAGGTGCAGAACAGAACGTCTAGCGCCAGGTAGATCTCACACCACAGAGATTTAAAGTACCAGTAGCCGAGCAGTTCGTTGGCCAGCGAGAAGGGAATAATCAGCGTGGCCACTAAAATGTCCGCAGCAGCCAGAGACACCAGGAACAGGTTCTGCGGACCTCGTAGAGACCTGCTGGTCAGCACGGCGATGATGACCATGATGTTTCCGACGATGGTGAAGACGACCATCAGCGTTATGGCAGTGGCGAAGGCCGCCGTGGCTTCGGGGGAGTAAGGGGCGAGGGATCGGACACTCTGGTTGCAGGGCGCGGAGCCTCCGGAGCCGCTCACACTGCTGTTCCAGCCGGTCAGCAGCATGGAGCAGCCGCCCTCCACTGCTGAAGCCATGCCTAGATTATTTCTCTAAATCAGAACAAAAATATGCACGTAGAACACCGTGATTACTCACAGAGCGTCTACTTAAAGAATGTATAAAAGTGCAAGAAACTGTGCAATTGTGCGCCGTTTCTTCTTGCAATCCAATGCGCATTTAAAACAAGACATCAGTCATCCTTTTTATAATGAATTAAAAGTCATATTTACCTCGCTTCTGTTAGTTCTCTTTCAGCGCCGTCAAATGATTGATTCTTTGCCTCCTCCTTAACATTTTCTCTAAGTCCATTTTAGGCACAAAAACCAGTCCAAGTCAATGCGTCAGAGCGCAGACAGCAGATTCTTGTCAGTTCTTGGAACTAATTTCCTCAAAAAAGATTAAAAGTAATTTTTTTTCTGATGTGGTGCGTCTGCCCTTTCGGAGTTATAAAACTACAGAAAAACTACTGACACTTCTGCTCCGCTCAATTTGTCTTTGATGATTAAGTTGTGTCCCAATTACGAGGAAATTCAATTAAAATATGTATAATTCAGTTTTGTTAATTGGATCAGGATAAATTTGGACACTTTTGCAGACCGTGCGTCCTCGTCTGGAGACGCGCACGTATCAAATAAATAATAAGAAAGAGAAAAAAAGTGAAATTTTCACGATGGCTCAATAATAAAAGCTACTTATTCTTAACTTCAAAGGACAGGCTGCGTCAGTCCCAGTGTTTCCCGTCGGTCGAGCAAAAAGGGGGGATGGAGGGGAGAAAAAGAGGAAAAGTAAACATTCGGCTCTCCAACCTGGCGCACGGAGCCAGATGTGCTCCTGAAGCGTTTCCTCACATTATGAAACGATCCCCTCTTTTCGGACTAAGCTCTGTGGACCTCAGGAGTTGCTTTTTTTTGGTCCTCGGTGCGACAGAAGTTCGGGAAGAACCCTTGAATCAGCCGCTCCACTGGCGCACATCACCCGACTTCCTCGCCGAGGCGCAGCAGCATCTTCTCTTGCGAGCAGGACCTTCCGACGAAATCTAATAAGTGGGGGTGCCTCCCATCCGCCTCTTGCGCCTCTTTCAGACCCGGTGATGTCACTGTGGAGCGTCATGAGATCCTTGCTCTCTTCATCGCTGCAAACCCCCCTCACTCTCGCAGCTTAAGACATAAACCCAAGCCAACACAGTTAGATGGGACATGGCTTGTTTCCCCTGGATGCTGAGGCGACCAGATGAGGGCTGATGCCGCCCGCATCAGAGGAAATATTAGCTGGATTTCAGAAGCTGGCCCCACTTCATCGCTCTCTTTCTGCTTAAGCATTTTTAAATATCCACCAAAGGATTTTTAAAAGACTACAAACCATAGCAGACGGCGTCACTAAGAAGAGCATAAATTGGTTTTAAAAAATAAATCAAATTTTATATTCATTACGCACAGAGAGGTTTACAAATGAGGTCTGTTACTTTTGATCATTTTGATTATTTGATCACAGCTAAATAAAATCCTAATAATGTCATTGAATTTGAACATTACCTGCAGTAAAAACTGTCTTAAAAGATAAATTATATGTTATGATGACCAAGATAATCACGTCACTCTCCGCTGAGGTGTAATCTAGAAAAGATCAAGAGCGTTTTGTCCATGCATTTCAATAAGAAGTTGAGTGGAGGAAAAAAGTGTGGCACACAGAGGAGCACAAGTAGAAGTCTTTAAGAATTGTGAAGCTAACGACATTCAAAAGTTTGACAGAAATTCACAAGGCAGTTTCTAGGATTTCGATATGTCACTTCACAGCGTAGCCCTCCCCCCCTCAACTAGCCAGAGCAATTAGCAAACATCTGGTGGAACTGTGTGTCTGCTGAGCTCCTTATACCAGCTACTTCTGAGTGAAATGCTGATAAAAACAATAGAGCAGTGATGCTATGATGGTTTCCCGAAGGTGGAGTTTCAACAACAGCAGGAGTTTCTAAAAGAGACAGAGGCCTAATTTCAAGGCATTAAATTACAAAGTCAAAATTATTTTAAGTCATATTTGATATGCACAGCATTTTTATAACAATTGAAAGTAACATAGTTACTTGTTTGTGCTATAAAATGGCAAAATGTGTCTGGAAAACACATAATACTGACCTTTAAAACGGTGAAATAATGATTTAGTGTAGCCCTACAGGCTGTAAATCAAATAGTTATGGATCATCAGCCAACCATGGGCTATATTTTCGCACGCTGTGTCCACTCACCAGTGAGTAGCCAAGCAAACAAACAACATAAGACACATTTGGGGCCGTTGACATAAATTTGTCGCCCTCTATGCCACCCCATTAAAGGATGTCCACCTCGGTGGTGAGTCCCATTGTGGATGTATAGCAAAGCAGCAGAAATAAATAAATGCATATGAGAATATTTGGATGGGGAGTCTGGGAAATGTGAAGGAGTGGCCGCTCTTCTGAGGGCTTGGTCAGAAACTTTTTAAATTTGATATTTGTGTTTATAAGTCTAATTATTCAGTTGGATTATAATGCACATAATGATTGGATCGACACAGACTGATGTCTCACTGTAAAAAACATAATGAGATTTCCTTAATAAAGTGAAATCATGACAAGTTCTGAAGTTCACCTAAAAATAAACGTGTTCAGTTTGGAGACTGGAGCCTCCCTGAGTGCTGCAGCGCTAATGCATTAACTGTAGAAGTGGTCCTTATGGACTGGGAATTCAGCGCAGAATATTATGAGGTTTCAGATCTCAGTTATGAAACCACCCGCCGAAGAACGGGGGTTATTTCAACAAGAAGATAAGTAAATTATAACCTTCTCCCCTCTTCAGCAGCTTCCACTCCCCTGCCTGAAAACGCGCCGTGTTACCCTGCACCTCTGCTGATGGTGCAAGGCGCAGGGCAGCGGTAACAGCCGCGCTCTGCGATAATGCATCCGCATCATCACTTGACTTCCGTTTAAATTTATCTGCATTAAGAATCTGTCAGCTCTTTCATTCTCCCACGAGAGAAAACAACCACGACACCTCTCCTGTGATTGGCTGGCCACTTGAGATCGAGCGTCCGATTGTTCAATTATCTTGCGAAACTTGCGTCACGCTGGAAGCTTTACTGGGCCATAAAACTAAACAGGAGCAGCAGGGACGGGGCTCCTGTTGCTGCTGCAAACTCGGATGCAAAACGAACAATATTCCAACATGCACTCTAAACCTAAATTGAACTTAAATGGGTTAATGTTACTGGGACAGAAATTGGGTGATTTAATCCAAATGGGTCACAAAGTTGTGACCCAGTTTGTTAAGGAAGGAGCTTCTACAGTATCCAGAGAAATGCATTTTGAACCACTGAACAAACTCCCTTTGCCTTTTGTACCCAGGATGGCACCTCCAATTTCCTTACCCACTGTGAAAAAGAACATTTGTAAAGTATTTAATATTAATTATTATTTTGTAGAATAGTCATAAAGCAATTTATTTTGTGAAAGTTTAGCAAATTACACCATTTCAGAAAGTGACAAAGGCTTCTAAGTTTTTGAGAAGCATAAAACAGAATTTGGAAACAGTAAAAAAGCAACAACATGAATTTGGTTATTTAGAAACTTTGGGCCCTGAGCTACTGCCTTGATATGTTCTTATAAGAGTTTGGTTAAGGCTGCGTCAGTAAGGTCAATCACAGCGTGGACTTTTAAAATCAGTTTATTACAATTTCATTGTTTACTAATAACATTCAACAAAAGAAGGGAGCATTTCTTATGAAAAGATAAAGGGAAAACAGATTCGATAAAACACAAATACACAAAAACAACACAGAGAAGATATAAACAAGAGTAATAATTTCTCAGTGAAATTTGAATGTTTTCTCAAGGTTACTGTACAGCAAGGGCATAGGTTTGGTCTAAGTTTTGGTGGGACCTTACAACTTACTCACCAACCCCCTCCCCCACCGCGTGTGGCCAGCTGGCCGCCGCCTGTTGCAGCTAATCAAAGAACATAGATCCACGTCCTGTGAGCCAATAGCGGCATGGGTCGTCATAGTTCATAACAGCGAATTTTAAAATGAATGCTACCACTGCGTTGTATATTGAAATATTAAACTAATCAATGTAGATTTTCGTTTATTTATTTTGTTTTTGTCAAAAAAATACATATGTTTTTTCTTTTTTAAATTAATATGGCAAAAATTGGTCGGGACTATTTTATATCCCTTGAATATTGGTCGTGACATGTCACGACCGTCCATACCCAAACCTACGCCCATGCTGTACAGTCTCTTATTTCAATTAGCGTTTCTATCTTATGCTGAAGTTGGGAATCAGGAGAGAAAGAATATTTTTCACAAACAAAAATATCAAATTAGTTTATATTTCTTGACACTGATTAGTTATCTGAATAATTCTAATGAATGTCTTTACTGTGTTTTTATTACTCATAAATTTAATGTCTCTCCTTAGTAATGTACCTGCATGAAACTCCTGAAATTCTGCTTTGTTTTGAGGTTTGCTAACCCAGCTGAGATTCCTCTCCTCTTACTCATGGACGTCCTGCTCCACTGCGTGATGAAGCAGGCATAAAACTGACTTCTGTTTAAATTTATCTGCATTAAGAATCAGCGCTTTCTTTCTCCCATGAGAAAAACAACCATGACATATGTATTTGAACTTCTCCTGTGATTGGCTGGCCACTTAAGATCTAGCATCTGATTGTCTTCTCATTAAAGTTTCATCAACATATTACCCATAATCTAGATTAAGAGTCATTCTGTTTAACCCACTCTTTGGTAGCTTCACCGGTAGACATAAGTAACTTTGACCAATTCATTTGAGAGAAAAGCCTAACTATCAAACCCTGTTGAATAAATCAACCCAGTGTGTGAGCAAAGTAACCCTGTTTTTAAAACAGCGGTTTTTGGAGTGTATATTAACCTGTCACACACACACACACAAATACACGCGCAGTCTTATGAATGGTGTGTGAGTGGGAGGTTGTGCTTGCTTGTTTTTGTTGTGCATACCCCTCTCCCCCCACTCTCCACACACACACACACACACACACACACACACACACACACACACACACACACACACACACACCTACACACACCCACACACACACACACACACACACACACACACACACACACACACACACACACACACACACACACACGTATCTCAGCTTTAATGAGAGAGAAGCTCTGCAAGCCACCCATGGAATTACAATTGGATGGCCCGCTTACTGATTGCGTGACCTGAAGCAGCAGCCAATAATGCTCGTACATTTTTTCCTGCTCCTGCTACACATTCTAAATATAAAGGGACGGAGAATAAAGCTTTTAGCGAGAGAGAGCGCACTCCAATCAAGTGCGTCTGTTTTTGTAGGTGAACTGTGCTTAGTAACACGCTGGAAATGCATTCTGGGGTTAAGGGGTGTGTCACCGATGCCAAGGTTGCAACTCATAGCGTTCAGTGTGCGGTATACACACTGCCTCTGAAGTGCTTGTTGTGTAAGACCATGTGCACACACTCTCACGTACAGTATGCTGCACACAAATACTCACGAGCCTGGAGGTAATTCTGCTGTCATGGATCAAGCACACCGGATCAACAGTTCTTGCTTGACATCCAGGTCTGGAAAAGATTGAGTTCCCTCCGGGGATTGGAGCTGCTCTCTTTAGGAAAACTTGCTGAACTTTTTCCATTGTTGAAATCTGTTCAAAATGATCAAAAACGTTGGGGAAAAGTCTATAAATGTTGTGTTTGAACTTCCGTCTCTGCAGGTTTACTCACGGCAGGACTCTGCTGGGCGTTTATGTGCATGTCAGGTTCAGGTCAACATCAGTCAGAGGGCACTTCCTGCCTTTTTGATTTGAAAGTTCAGATTATTTTTTTAACTTCTGGACCTTGTTTCTATTGAGCTTCTACTTTTAGTGCAAATTTGATTTCTGGGAGTCAAGAGAATACATTTCGAGTGACTTAAAGAGGTTTACTGTGAATTATAGTGCTGTACATACTGTATCTTGGGGATTTTATCTTTATTTTTGTCACAAGTAAATATTTTCAAATCTCCTGACAAATTTTAATGTCGTACAAAGATAACATCAGCAAACAAAATGACTGTTTTCAAATATGTGTTGTTGACTCCCATCATCATTGCAGGGTCTCATCAAGATGGCGCCCACCTTCAGTAGCCACAAGATGAGGTCAGGACCTTCCTGCTCCCATCTGTTCCAACATGCAGTAAATTTTCAAATCAGAATTTATTTTACAAAGACAAATATTCTATTCAAACCATACCGGCAATGACTACAATCAAACATTTGGGGTAAAAAGCAGTGAGTTTGTTATATGACATCAACATCGACTTCAGAAAATTATTCTAATCATATTAATGATTTTTTTTTTTACCATGGACAGACCACATATGGTGATGCCACAGTATTCCAGTCGTACTTAAGTCCAGATTTTGATCATAAATACAATTTGAAACCTTCTTCGAGTTTAACCGGGTCACCAACGGCTGGTCAGATGACCTCCTTCAGGATTTCCCGGTAGAGACCTGAATTCATGGTTCCATAAGTCGTTCAGGTTCTGAAGCATCATAACACCACCACCATGTTTTAGCCTTTTTTTCTGAAAAACATTAACCTGAATTTTTTAACAGGCTAAACATTTTCCAAAAACAACATCTTGTTCCTTTGCTATGCAGAATATGTTTCCAAAACGTCATGGCAGTAAATATGTAAATATGAGATGAGCATTTTTCTATGTTTATCACCTTGTTGCTCTCCCATGGCTGCCATTTTTACCCAGTTTCTTACTTATTGAATCATGAACTCTGACCTTTACTGAGGCAAGTGAGACCTGCTTTGTGGCCTCCAGGATGTGTTTGTGAAGCGCTTTTAGTAATCTTGGTAACTGACCACTCCTGGAAGATTTCACCACTGTGCCATGTTTTCTCTGTGAATAATGCTACAGTTTGATGGAGTCCCAGAGTTCATGACTTTCTAAGGTTTTCTAATTGATCTATTCATGAATTCCTTTATATGAAGGCATGGCGTGTTGCTTTTTGAGGTATAAAGAGGAAGGTTTGGTTCATTTTCCTCGTAATCACAATTTAAAAAATAAATTTTGTATTTACTCTGGCTATTTTTGTCTGTTGTTAGCATTTGTTGGATGATGTAAAACATTTAAGAGTGATAATATAGCAAAAACATAATTAATGTACAAGAGGGTGAATACTTTTCACAATAGCAAGGATTGCAAACATTGAATGCAAAGAATGTTTATTCGGCTAGTTTTTCTTGTTATTTTCCAGCAATTTCAGAGGAAAACTCAGTGCTCGGAAGAAAATAAGAGATCATGGTTTAGTATTTCAAGCTTCTAGTGGCCTTATTTTTAATATGAGTTCTGAAAGCATGCAAAGAATTAATTTTACTGCTGTCAAATGGTCAAAGAGTAATTTCCCAAACTGCATTTGTAATGAGAGACCCTGCTGCTTCTGTATGTACCAGCAGGCCTCTGCAAATAAATGCACATTGTTATTCTGCAGCCTCTTATATCACAGATGCATGTTCATCACCTGGTATTCCTCATACAAGTGACATGAACCGTCCTCATCTGTGAACAGCAAACCCAGCAAAACTCCACGTCCAAAAGGAAGAGGGATCTCTGTGCTAATCCCTAATCTGACACACTCACCCATTTGTAAATACGTTACAGAGACATACAGACGCAAACACACACGTATAAGCCATCAGTAGGTATTGCCGCAGCTTAATATAATATGATTAGAGCTGACAGTAGTTTAATCCAGGCCCAGAGTGTGACTAATAGTTTGAGTCTGTTTTCATTAGGGAGGCTGATTGATAAAGGATGAACTGAATATGACAAATTTAATGAGAGGCATTTGAACAGAGAGATGGTGGAATAGTTTTACTTCCAAGCACGACTATTTAAACCCACAGAAGGACAATAACACCAACTCTTTGTTAATAAAAAAAAAAATGCACTGGGAAGCACCGCAGATAAAGATTGTGTGTGATTGAGATCATTCTGGGTTAAATTGATCAGAAAAAGGCAGAATAAGCAGCCTGCTGGCGTCATCTGCTGGACGCTCAGAAATTACCTCATTTCCTGGTTGTTTTAAAAGCTGTCACTAGAGAGCACTGTACTGCTGCAAACTAAACATTTTTGGACTTATTCTTTTCTCAGGTAGTCTGCATTTCCCTCTGGAGTAGCCTACAGATCACACCAGAGTAAAACTAACAACATGACGTGGGGACTGAAGTCAAATTTCCTGTTTCTGCACAGAATCCTGGCCAATAGAGTTGACTCTGATTCTGATCCATAGTTGTAAATCAAAAATCTGTCTTCAAACACTGGTAAATGTATAAAATGTGAACAATGACAGTGATAAAAGCCCTCTCAGTGAGGGGAGATGGATTAATGCAGGGCCGGATTAACAAGGGCCCCTGGGCTGAACCCAGTTATGGTGCCCGATCCACTAACAAAAAAATATTTTACTGATGCAAATTACAGTTCACTAATGAGTGATTCTATGCATCAGAAGGTATGAGCTGATGCATGGCAGGTTTAATTTGTCCCCTGGTCAGTGGCTCCAAAATATTTACTATAATTTCATGATTTTCAAATATTTCAGTATTGTTTATAGTCATAGAAATCGCAAAATGTTTATAAAACTGATGTCAGCCTACGAGTTTTGTACAAGGTGCAATGTCTGCAAAACATACATTGATTAAAAAATAAAAAAATCTAATAAAGTTGATGCCGTCGTTCTAACGTTTGACCCAGAATGCACGACAGCAAACTGCATCACATGATTGTTTAAGTGACGATTATTGTTTACTTGCCCTGTGTGGAGCAAACTTCCTTGTGTACACAACTACTACTTCCTCTTATCATAGTAATGAATGACCTTAAACAGATACTTTTGTCCGATTGACCCATATTTAGTAGTGAACATTTAACTCCCTGTAAATAAATAACGTTGCACATTATCTCTGCCTCATCTCCACTTAGGACACTATTTTAAAATCAAATAATCTAATTTATAATGTTTCAACATTCAGACAGAAACACAAACAATTTGAAAAAGTGTTGTTTTGCTTGACTCAACATGACTCTGTGAATTTTATTCATTAAATGTTATAAACTTGAATGAATTTGTTATTTTTTTTAAAAGGTCAGGGAGGATGTTCCACAAGTGAGGCACAGCAGATTTATTTTTATGTTTCTTTTTATGATAATCTTTCTTAGACAGAGCTAAAATAATCAACATACTGTAAAATGTGCAACTTAAATATTAACATCATGCAATTACAGATGGCAAAACATGTTAATACAGCTTTTATTGTGGCATGAACATAAATTGAAACATTTTGACAAATCCAAGCTTCCCTTTGATAACAAAATGCTATAATAATATAGAATAGCTACTGCCACATTTATCATAACATAGCCTTGAAAATAAATGTAGCTCCTCACTGCGTATGATGATGAGAAAAAATCTGATCTTTGCAGAGCCTTTTTTTAAACTTCTGCTGATTTGAGTTGATCCTTTTAATTAGTAATCCATGATTGGTGTATAAATATGACATGACACAGAGGCACACTTGTTCTGGCGGCTGGACACTTAGTTAAAAATAGACTAAAATTTAACTTGTCATCAAAAATAGTGAGCAGAATGGCAAAGAATGTAAAAATAATCTCTAAGACTCATAGTTTCATAAGTGCAGCAAAGAGAGACAGGCATGATAAGATCAATAAGTCACAACCATTCGATGGCTTAATAGATACTGAAGCAAAAGGTTTATTTTCTGTTTGGAGTTTGATAAACTCTACTGGGACATGCAGACATGTGCTTTGGTTAGATAGAAGTTTTAAAAAATGAGCTGCCATTAAATGTTATGATGATGTCTGTACAAATCAACACAGAAATTCTTACATTCTTACATGTAATCAAACTGGAAGTTATATTTCTCCACATTTTTCAGCTGAAGACTCAAGCATTTACATTAAAACCCGTGGCGAGCACCGTTCGTCGTGCTTTTACATATTTGTGCCAAAGTCCGGTCAAAGTAGGAATTTACCACTAATGTCAGATTTTTTGTGCCTGTTAGAACTGTAGGTTGTTTTACAACATTATAAATCAGAAGAGAAAATATATAATGTTGTTTTCTACTTCACATTAGCACTGAAGTCAACCTGATATGTAATAAGATTTTATTCTTTATTTCTACAAAGGTTGTTTAAAGAAAAGCAACGAGATGGAGAATCCTGTCAGTCTCTGAAATCTTGAAGGAATGCATCCATATTTATAAGTTTATATTCATGAAATGGCTTGCAGAGAACATTATGATTAAATGAAACCAAGGTGCAGAAGTGGAAGTTTAAGTTTTATAGAAAGATCGGTAAATATTCATATTTCAAACCTTTTTATTTATTTATGTTTGTCTTGACTAAAGCCCATTGGGCATTTTTCTGCTCTAGAGGTGGAAAAATGTGTCAAATGGAAGAAAGAAGTCAAATATAGTTCCACTTAAGAACGCGTTAGTGAACAGATACTTG
Organism: Xiphophorus couchianus; assembly: GCF_001444195.1. Classification (NCBI taxonomy): domain Eukaryota; kingdom Metazoa; phylum Chordata; class Actinopteri; order Cyprinodontiformes; family Poeciliidae; genus Xiphophorus; species Xiphophorus couchianus. The sequence continues at coordinate 10,247,073 of NC_040239.1, forward strand.
TAAATGAGAGGAAGTGGGGGATTTTGCTTTGGCCATGGGTAAAAATAAGTGTAGGTGGCCCGATAATAAAAAATGAGGTAGTGGTTGGAGCTGATCTTTTAACAGAAGTGGGGCATTAATGTATACAGTGCTATAAAAAGCACTGGTTACATGTTACATGTTTCAAATCGTCAAACAAATAATGATTTTATTATAAACTAATTATTCCTAACCTTTAACAAATGGCAGCAAAATCTAACAATTGTGACAACTGGTCATGAATTTTTTTCATCACTGTAGAGGAACTTTGGCCCACTATGTTTGCAGAACATTTCAGTCACATTCAAACTTTGACTAGACCACTTCAGATACCTTTATTATGTCATTTTAGCTATTAAGAGATGGACATACTTAATTGTTGCATATTCCAAGTACTACTTGAGTTTAAAGTCAAGTAGACTTGGTATTTTATTGTTCTGTTGTGGTAACAATAAAGATCGTGGAAAAAAGAAATTCTGGGTAACTATATGGCTGCGACTGCATGGCACAACATCAATAGCGCCACAAACATAGATATTGTTCTGGAACATTCCCATAGAGGTAAAATTTATGTCATTGCATTTAATCTTTTTTTTCAAATTTACTGATATTTATGGAACAAACAGTGGAAAAAAACATTTTCAATTACGGTAAATTCAAAATCAAATTCAAAACTACTTTGTTGATCCCAGAGGGAAATTAAATTAATTTCAATCATACTGTCAGTTTTATTTATTTATTTTTTAAATTTACCATACAACTGAAATATATAACAAAAAAAATCTAAATTCTTATGAGAAATTTTTCACATTTCAAATTTTTCCTTTTGACATTCTCCAGGATCGGATGGTAAAGACCAGAAATCATGGATCCATTTGCAAAGCAGCCGTAAAAAATTACACGACCACCTTTTCTGACTAAACGTCTCATCTGCTTTTCCAGAAATGCTCTGTTAATTTCCCACCCAGTGTAACATGACCCACACTTTCCAAAAAGCTCCACTATTGACTCGTCACTCCATGGAATATTTTCCCAAAAGTTCCACATAAATACACATTAAAATGGGATGTAAATGAAAGGAGAAATGGCAGACATTTGTAAAGTGGAAAATATCTTACAGAGCTAAAGCTGAATGTTTGAAATAAGGTATATAAAAAGTCAGTTTGGAAGTAAACTTTAACAGTATGCACTTTAAATATCCTGTTGACATTTGGGAAAGACTCTCCAAACTAGATGAGAACAGTCTGCAAAACTCAAATCTCTAAAGCTGTTCACACAACTCTAGTGTGCAGACAGAACTTATGTCCGTGTTGGCAGTGGAAGAGGACTTTAGACTGTAAAATCCACTCTCTGCAGGATAATCCTCCAAAACACGCAGCAACAAACAGCTTCAATATCCCCTGATTCAGCAGGAGCACTGCAGGGTCAGTGTGTGAAGTTATGCATTTGCAACATACTCTGGGAAACCACTGCAATACTCTCGGGACTATTTTGTCTCTGCAGAGAGGCAGTGTTGAAGAAAAATGATCTGATGTACCAGAACAGACAGGTGTGTTTATGGAAAAGGAAGAGGAGTACAAGAATCAAACGTGTTTTCCTGCAAGTTTTTATTCGAGTGGAAAAAAAACTAGAACAGATTGAAATTTGCAGGATAAAAGTGCAGTAACATATCAAAAACTAACAGTCATTGCAAACCTTAAATAATTAAAAACTATTTACATAATGAAAAAAAAACTGCTGCCAGCCAATATTCGCCTCATAAGACAGGCTGTAGTTAGTGCATTTTCATAACTTCAATGGAAGAAATCTTAGAATTGTTCACTATTGCTTTAAGTAGCTAACAGTGCTGTCTGAAAGATGTCACAGTGGCTTCAGTATGAAAGCAAAAACAGACCTTTCAAATAAACAGGCACATCAGTCTTAAATTAGCACACACACACACCCCACACAACAAAAACACACTACCAGAAAAGCAGGAACAACTTCCCTCGCTGGTAAAACTGAAGGGAAAGTACAAAGTAGCTGCTCCAACCTGCTACTTCTGGACTGTAGTCATTTTCAAGTTCAATACTTCAGCAGGTTTCTACACTGCAACAGTTTGTTTAACAAGTAATACATTTGTCAGTTTCTGCTTTAAACAGAAATCCAGTCATGTGATGCCAGCAACACAAGTAGCTTTTCTCTGAGTCCTTGTTAAATGTACCATTTTCTGCACTAACGGATCATTTGTTGAGTCCTGATAAGAATCTGAGCTGAAGACATCACTCGTCTCATCCCTGACAGAGGATGTCGGTCTCAAACTGCAGCAACTGTCCCATGAAAGCCAGATTGGGGGAGATGACGTGGCGCCGCTGCTTGACAAAGTCGAAGGCCTCGTCGAGGCGGACGCGCTGCGTGTGCATGAGGTAGGCCAGACAGATGGTGGCTGAGCGGGAGATGCCTGCCTGACAGTGCACCAGCACCCGACCACCGCTTTTTTTCACAGAGTCTGTGGGTAACACCAGAAAAAACAACAAAATTTAGAACAATCCGTACTGTTCACACATTTTAAATCAATCATTACACTGGCCAAATCTTTACTTGTCTGGTAAACGAACATATAGATTCAGGCTTTAAAGTAAAAACTGATAAAAACTGCAAAAAGTGATCAGAATTATAGACGAACTTTGCTAACTTTCGACCCATTATCACTGAAACATTGACCAATTTGATATGTACTGATGATTTTGATGATGGCACTTAACAAAATGTAAGATTTTTTATTACTTTTTACTTTTATGATGTAAAAGCACTTAAAACTACCTTGTTACTTAAATGTGGTTTACAAATAAACTTGACTGATTGGTTGAACATGGGGTTCAAGAGAACCTCGTTTTATGCAGTAAATTATCCAAATGGACCAGATTTACCCACAGTGAGGAAAAGTGAAGAAAGTAAATTCTGATCATGATTTGTAAGTACAATTGGCTACAAGGGCAAAGTTTAGGAGTGAATGAATCTCATCTGTAACTTGTGGAAAATAATCCAGTTGTTTTGTAACTAGATTATTATATTTTGCCAATAAGCCACAAAATGATCTCAAGTACATAAGCTGCTTAAAAGTGTTATGTTGCATTTCATATCAAATTAGGTCACTTGAGTTTCTCTGCCCTCTAAAATCTGGTTGGTTAAAGTTCAAACTGGGATTTAAATCAATCAATCAGTCAATCAATGACTTAAGGTCTCTGAGCAGAAGGTGAAGGGGCTCACCGATGAAGGAGATGGCTGTGTGAAAGCAGGCTCTAATGTCGGCTACCAGCGTATCCTCCACAGTCAGTCGAAGGTACTGAAGCTCTCCTTCGTAGAAGTTTGGGCAGGTGGAGGATACGTTGAGGACAGCTGTGATGCCTGCTGCTGCCAGCGTTTCTCTGCGGGACGAGTGGATGGCACTGCCCAGGAACAGGAAGGGCAGCAGCTCCACCGGACCATCCTGGAAATTATTAAAACAGCATTTAATTAATAAGTTTGATATTTTATTTAGGAAGATAACCTTTAGATGCACTGATTAGGATTTCTTGACATACCTGATCATATGCTGGAGTCCTCCGGCCTGTCGCTATTGGCTCTGGCTCCACTGAATGGAGGGGATTTACACCAGAGTGGTAACAAAGATCTGGAAAGGCCTCTGAAAATCCCTCAAATCCACCTAAAATGGAAGTCAAACAGCGTTTTAGATTAGTGAAACAGTTTACAAGGATGCTCCTCTTATATAATGTAGGAGGAAATAAGAACATTTGATCATTTTGTTTTATTTTCTATATTCACTGTATTAATATGCCTGTTTAAAGTGTCAAAAAAAATGCCTTAGCAAATGATTGCTTGTCACTAATTAATGTTCAGAAATCAAAAGTGTTTTCACCTTGCAGAAAGCAGATTTGCGTCTGGACTTCGTTCTGCAGGGCGGTGAGCAACATCTGGGCCACACTCTCCGACTTCAGCTCGGCCAACGAGCCGCTCCTCTCATCCACCACCACTAGCGGGGAGAACTCTCCGCGCCGCAGCCGGCCCAGGAGCGCCTTGTCCGGGATGAGCCACTCCAGGGCCACCACCGAGCTCTTGGACCTGCGGCGCAGCATCGAGTTCCAGTTGACGTTTCGGGACTCGCAAATGTGCGTCGTGGAGAAGTCGAGGAAAGGTCTGCAGTCCAGCACCACGCACCCACTGGAGGTGTACTGATCCCGTGGGGTCCTGAGGATGTGGACCAGCTCGTTGTTAGTTATTCCTAGTGTTACACTGCTTGAAGCCATGGCGCAAAAGTTTGAAATAGGTGAAAAGTCAACTTAAAAAACTTTAAAAAGTACACAAAAACGAGGTGCTTATTTAAGAAAAAGACCTAAACTATTATAGATGTAAATGCAAAACAATGCGCCTGTATGAAAACTGAAAAACCACTGATTTTGAGTAAGTGTAGAGAGAAATTGAACTCTCCCTGAGGCGGCTAAGACCGTCTTCAGTTTCATAGTTTCAGTTGTTCATTGATAACAGCCGCGAGAGGGGCGGGGTCGCGTGGGCTCCGCCCCGTTTTCCGCACAGGCAGCAACGTCACAGGCGGAAAAGCCAAATATGGTTTGTCCGACAGTCCTCATATGGACACTGACGTAAAGCTCAACTTTCCTACTGCGCACGTGGTCGTTTGGGGTTATACGGTGTTTTTGTGTTGAGTGACGTGATGCTGCGAGTTGAAAGCTAGGAACTGCAGCCTTCAGAGGAAACGCTGAAGGCTGTGTGCTATCATTTGGGTCAAATTAATCCCCCGGAGCTCTAAGCCACAGCAAATCTGCCCTCTTTCTCTCTCCATGTCTGTCACAAGCAGATGTTACACTTTTCCTCGTTCATCCCTGTTTGTTTTCTATTATGAATTCACTTTTTGGAAAGGGGAAATGTTACATTCAAAGTATGCCGTTATAGACTTTGTGTCTAATACAAAACGTTTACCAAGACTACTGGGGCATTTTACTGCATAATGCAACATTTATTATAAAAAAATATAAATTACTAAGAAATGCAAGCCACTTAGCTAACAGTTTTATCTTGAGTGTTTTTAGTATTAAAGTAAAAGAAATCTGTAAAAACATTTATTATCACAAAGGTCATAAAATGGTTTCACAGAAGTGTACTAAAACAGGACCTTCATTGAAGCCTTTTATGTAGGGAAGTCTAAATAAAACAATGCCTTATTCAGCAATAAATATAGCGAATTTATTTTTATTCAATGATGGACGTCATGGGAAAGAGGAAGATATGTTACAATGACACAATATTTCTCAGTGGGATCAATATGCTGCTTTCATGATCTAAATATGTTCACTTTTGCCAATTCACAATGCAATAAATAGAAAATATTTTAATCAAACCGACTAAAACTGTTACGTATTTTGTTTTGCAGGTGCTCTGAGGGTGAAATTTTAAATATACAAGTATGGATGTTAAGAGGTTTGCAATGTTTAGTAAAGAAATTAGCAGCCTTATCGTGCTCGGTTGGCAACAAATGTGAAATAATGAATATTTATGACCCAAAATAAATGAACAAAACAAAAAAACAAACAAAAATAGGCTGTTAATAAATAAAATATCAATATCTAATAAACTCAACACTACATTTTTTATCATTAAAGAGGATGGTGTAGTTCACACTCATCATTGGTGAATGCCATGTTTGATCTTTGTTGAAAAGTGTTTTGTTTTTTTTCAAAGGGTGATTAGAGTAGACAAAGTTAGAAGTGGGCATAAAAACCATTAGTATTAATTGTTAACATCTTTTTGTAGTTTCACAACATGATGATGGACACTGACAAACTTCAGATTTATAAATATTTTGGGTTAAAACAGGTAAAAAACTGAAAACCAGATACAACAATACAAGCAGGCAAGTATTTAAAGAAAAACGGCGTAGTAAAAGCAGTAAAATATGATTTGAATTGAAAACTTATAATCAAGTATTTTTCAAATTTGTGTAGAATAATTGTATAATCATTTGATTATCGCTATTTAGGTGTATTTCAAGGTGAATTTACGGGAATTCAATGGAATGAGTTGTTTTGATTAGACTGCTTATAGCTGGAGCAGTTTGCTTGCTTGTGCAGTGTCCGAGATTACCCTTGAAATAAACTGGTTCTGTAAAAATACAACTGTTTCAGTAAAACAAGGATAACAAGGAAGTTAAATGCCAGAAGTTCTATTTTAGAGAACTAGTCATGCAGATGTCTTTCCATAACTATCAGTACGGTGTCTGTATGTTTACTGTCGTATTGCTCATATGATAGGGTGTAATCTCACATCTTTGTCCTCGTTTCCTCATAGCCCACACTGAAATTACTCTGCCTTCCCACATGATTCTCTCCCACTCAAACCTCTGACTCCAACTTTCTTCATGCTCCCACTTCCCTTTCCCCCGCCGCTGCCTGTTTCTCCTCCGGTAGCGCGACCACTTTGTCATCCCGTCTCCCTGCTGAGGCAGCACTTTCAATCCACTGCAGTGTACACACTCAAGCACACTTTACTACACACTTCATCATGGCTGTCAGGAGAGCAGCTGAGAGTGCACTTACGGTAGCCTCAGCATGCACAGTGGGTTTAAACACAATAGCGTAAGACTGGTGAGATGTTGAAGACTGCTTGGCTGGAAGGTTGTGACGCGAGAACCTTTGTGTGTGGGTGTCTTTAAGAGTGTTTTCTTTTTTTCACTCCTCTCCCCCATGTCAGCAAGCCCCAACGGAAGCAGCAGCAGCAGCAGACACACATCCTGCCACCATCAATGCAAACCTCAGCCTCCACACACCCTCACATTGTATTGTCACAACCTCTGTTGTCATAGCTCATAACCCAAACTACCTACACATATTCAAGCCCCTGACAGAAATTTTCCGAAAACTTCTCAGCACCATTTGTGATTTCACAGGTGATTTCCTGGTGCTGGTTACTCATCTAACATCAGTTAATTTCATTTTCAGTTCTTGATATTTCATTATCTCCCCCTTTACATAATGCTGAAAGACTGGTTTAAATTTGTCGTTGGTAATGACTGTTTTTGCAGGAAGCGTGACTTGACACTGACATCAGGAAGCAAATTAACTCAGTAGCATACAAAATATGAAGCACTGTTGCCTTGTAAACATAGTCAAGATCAGAAGAGACACTTCCTCTGAATCAGTTAACGGTCACGATTGGAAATCATGAAAGACTTAATATTCACAGTCACATTTGCTGATTTTTTTTTTTCTCTGAATGAACGCATAAGTAAACAAACATCAACAGAACTCCTGACGACAACATCTGCTGCTTGGTTTTTATCTCCTTTCCCCCACCAGGGGGATTATCTAGGATTATTTGGGTGGCTGGGGCTATTAATCTGAAAAACACTAATCCAGGAGATTTTCCTCATCCCTGATTCTCTTCTTAGATGTCCACGTGGCCACACAGCTCCACTTCATCTGGCTGGGGCAGGAAGAGGAGGTGTCCAAGCTGGGGTCTGAATTGTAATACGCTCTGGTGCAATTACGGTCAAAAAGTTAACTTCTACTTACTCCGGGCACAAACAGCAACTTCAGTGAATTTTAAAAACAACAATTGGGTGAACAATTTTGAAATTTATGGGGTTGTTTTTCTTCTACACAGGGTCAAAATTATACTTACACATTAAAATAAATACATTAAGCCCTAGTAATATCAGCTGAAATGACCCTTTGCAAGTTGCTGCTCGACACAAAACTTGTATACTGAAATAAGAGAATCGAGCTCCAATTTATAAAAAAATTGTTAATTTGTCACATGTAATCAGATTAGGTTTGGCATACTTATTTGTTTAATAAACAGTGCAGTAAGATATAAATCAGTATTTTGGAGACATTGGTATGATTTCCTCCTAAAAAGATACTGGTCTCTTTTTTAGGACTACAAGTTTGTAATGTAATCCATCTAATAAATGTACTTGGATAAACTTATTTAAGGTTTTATTTGCTCTATTTGTCATGAAATGTGGTGAGAGGTGACGCAGAGGACCCAGGTTGAAGTGAAAAAAGGTGATTTAATGATGAAAGTCTCAATAATCCAGACAGCACAGGTGAGCAGAGGCAACGACTCACACTGGTAGCAACCGGACTCGACTTGAAGACAACAGACAAAGTAGACAGACTGGAAAGACAAGGACCCGACAAAGACACAGAAACACAGGTGGCATTAAATACACAGAGGGTAATCACGGAACGAGACACACCTGGGAACAATCAAGTAGACAGGACAACACGGAGACTCAAAAGACACAGGAACCCAAAATAAACACAGAAAAATTCAAATCAACACAGAGAAAACCTGTATGACCGGTGTCGGAGTCTGGTCCGCATTGCCGGCAGTAAGTTGGGCTTTTTTCCGGTGAGAGTTGGACTCCGCCAGGGCTGCCCTTTGTCACTGATTCTGTTCATTATTTTTATGGACAGAATTTCTAGGCGCAGCCAAGGTGTTGAGGGGATCCGATTTGGTGGCCTTAGGATCTCATCTCTGCTTTTTGCGAATGATGTGGTCCTGTTGGCCTCATCAGGTCGTGATCTGCAGCTCTCGCTGGAGCGGTTCGCAGCCGAGTGTGAAGCGGCCGGGATGACTCCAAATCCGAGGCCATTGTCTTGAGCCGGAAAAGGGTAGAGTGCCTTCTCCGGGTCAGGGAGGGTGTCCTGCCCCAAGTGGAGGAGTTCAAGTATCTCGGGATCTTGTTCACAAATGAGAGAAGAAGGGAGCGGGAGATCGACAGGCGGATTGGCGCAGTGTCTGCCGTCAAGAGCTGAGCCAAAAAGCGAAGCTCTCAATTTACCGGTCGATCTACGTTCCCACCCTCATCTATGGTCATGAGCTTTGGGTCATGACCGAAAGAACGAGATCGCGGATATAAGCAGCCGAAATGGGTGTTCTCCGTAGGGTGGCTGGGCTCTCCCTTAGAGATAGGGTGAGAAGCTCAGTCATCCGGGAGGGACTCAGAGTAGAGCCGCTGCTCCTTCACATCGAGAGGAGCCAGTTGAGGTGGCTCGGGCATCTGGTCAGGATGCCTCCTGGACGCCTCCCTGGTGAGGTGTTCCGGGCACGTCCCACCGGGAGGAGGCCCCGGGGAAGACCCAGGACACGCTGGAGGGACTATATCTCTCGGCTGGCCTGGGAACGCCTCGGGATTCCCCCGGAAGAGCTGGAAGAAGTGGCCGGGGAGAGGGAAGTCTGGGCCTCCCTTCTGAAGCTGCTACCCCCGCAACCCGACCCCAGATAAGCGGAAGAAGATGAATGGATGGACAGAGAAAACCAAATCCTTACACTATTGACCTTTATTTGAGAGTGGGAATTCCCAAAGGTCATCAGGTCGTGACTCAAACCTGTGACGGCCTCGTTGAGGACTAAGGCCTCTGTACATAAGTCTTGCTTTACCCCTACGCCACCACAGCATAAACTTAATTTGATTACTTGTGACCAGTTAATGCATTATATGATCACCTGTTTTCTGATTTCAGTGTAGTCATCATCGGTTTCCTGGTAAAAATCTGTCTGAATTTCCTCCTTTGGGGGAAACAGAAGGACTCGTATAATTTGAATGATTTGCTTGGATGGATTTGGCTTTTATACATAGTCCACACGCTTTTTGTAGAACTGAAAGTTATTCCAGGAGCTTAATGTTGGGCTGCTTTATCAATTCTTGAAGCAATTTTTGATATGTTTGAATGCTTTTGTCATTCTGGAACATCCAACAGTGTCAAAGCTACACCGTATTATTGATTTAAACCAAAGTTAATGAATTTTAGAAGTTATTCAGTCTTCATTACCAAACCCACAGCATGACGCTTCCAACACCTGGCTTGACAGATGGCATTTTGTTCTTACGTTTGTAAGCTTCAATGTAAAATTGTAAGATTTGCAGGTTATCTTTATTATTCACATATACTTTGAACATTACAGAAATACAACTGGTAGATCCTATTAGTGTGATTTAATGCAAAACAGTCCCAAAGTCCTATGCTGCCACTACTGTGCTTTGGTCACTCTTAGTGCATTTTAATGTCAAACCTTGTTAGCTCTGGACATTAACACTGGTGTCTTTAGGTTATTTGTTGAAGACTCAAACCATCTTCAAAAATAGAGTTTAAAATAAATCACCAAAGGCCCAAATTAGTATGTTATTTATACAGATCATATGTGAATGTAAATGTCTGAGTGCAGCTGAAATAACTCCGTGTTGAGCAATTTCTGCTTTTGTTCCTCTGCCAACTTTCTATCATATGAGCTTACACCTGATCCAAATAAAAGCAAGATCTACAACTCTCGAGTGACTTATCTTTTTTCCATACCACCAAGACCTATACAAACTTTCACATCATTTCTAGACATGACTTGACACTTCATGCTGGAAAATTTATTTGGTCATGGCGTAAAATCTAGAAACGGAAGTGAGGAAACCTTTCCCGTCCTGTGAAAGTGTAATTACTGTATACATCATGCTGTGGCCTTTGTGTGTTTGTCATTCTTTTTGATCCTCAAGTCTTTGACTTCTTTCTGCCGATTCATCATCATCCTACAGAAAGGATAACAGAGAAAGTCCTTTTAAAGGAAAAATGTTTTTTTGAAAAACATGCTTGTGGTTTTTAATATTAATATAACTTACTGGAAGAAGTAAAGATAGTTTTTTCAAATAACAAAAGTCGACTGACTCAGTTCAGCTGTGTTCACTCAGCCTAATAAATCAGGATTTAGTAATAAAATCTAAGCTCATAGCTGGCTCTACTTCACGTTACATGATTTAGTCTGTCATTCATGTTGCTTGGTATCATATCTTTTCACCTACACCCTTCCTGGGAACCCTGCCCACTCATCCACCCAGGTCTCTCACCTCAGGAGAACTATGAGGCCTACGCTCGCTGCCAGACTCAGTGTTGTAACCACGACAATGAGAGGCACAAGCCGGTTCTCTGTAGGAGAGTAGACGCCATGAGCCAGTGGGGGCAGAGTGACGAAGGGTTGGAGGGTCTGAAGAGGCAAAGGCTCGACTGTGAAGGAGGAGGAGAATGAACACAGACATGAGTCAGTGTCTGTGTTACAGGCCAGGGACTGTTAACACCAAGCATTTTCTTCAGATTAAAGTCACTAAACAGACACATCGCTAAACACCTCACTTTTTATAGGTCATCAATACATGTTAATACAAAACACAGGAGAATACAATGAGTTATCAGGACGCCATCCTCTAACTCCATCTAGAGTTAACCCCAAAACCTCAAAAGGTTTAAATTATTTTGGTTCTTCTGACTGGAAGTAATATTAACATTTTGGATTTGTTGCCCAGTTGCCCGGACTGAGAGATAATCTGTAGCAAGAGTAAGGGAAGCTTTCCAACCTTAAATAGAACCAACCAAAAAGATAAATATGAGGCTGCTGTGGTGTCACAGTGGTAGAGCACAACCCACGTATGGAGGCGTTAGTTCTCGACGTGGTTGGAGTCCTGGCATGATGACCTTTGCTACATGTCTCCCCCTTCTCTCTTTAGCTATTTTTCTGTCCAATCACTCTAAAATATAAGCCGAATGAGCCAAAAAACATTTTTAAAAAAGATAAAAACGAGTGGAAACAAGCAAAAATCTAACCAGGACATGAATTTAAGGATTTTTATTACGTAGTTTTAAGATCCTTTGTAGTTTTGTTCTGTACTTTAGTATTTGGTATGTACTCTAATTCTGCTAAGAGTCGTAGTCATTAGCAGAGTTGGGCAGTAGTTCCATTTATTTGAGTAACCTTTTGTGAAATCCCCCCAAACTTTTAGGTGTATTTTTACTGTAGTGTACTTTTTACTTTAAGTTGAGTAATTTTATTTTGAAGTATTGCTAGTGGATACTCTACCCACTGTGAGCATCTTCACTGTCTGAACAAGCTTGTTTTAACAAAAACATTTTTTTACCAGAGACAAATTTTTCTTAAAGTTAGATCAATTTTATATTGGAAGAAATTTTCTTTATCCTCATTTTGTTTTTTGTAATTACATTATTCATATGAATTATTTTCATCTTGGTCTTACCCAAATTTCCACATAACTTTATATTTTGATCCATTTAATGATGCAGTTTTTAAATATTAAATGACTAATGTTTTGATAATTTACTCAGTACTTTAGTAAACTTTTAACCAAATGATTTTTTACTCTTACTTGAGTAATTTATTGGACAGTTAATTTTTAGCCAACACTACTTCAGCATATTTTTACCTGGGTAAAAATATGTTGCTACTCTTACTTGTGTACAGTTTTTAGCTACTCTACCCACTTCTGCTTGATAATTACATTTTTTTGATCTCAGTTTCTGATTTTCTGTTTCTTTGTTAGTTTTTAGCTCACTATCTGTATCTGTAGTGTTGGAGTTTCTGTACTCTTATATCTCTACTATTGTCCACTAAGTGTCGGTACATCTACCAATTAACTTCTTTCCATGTTTAACAGGCAGCTCTCCCAAGCTGCCTGTATATCTCACCTATCCAGCATTCCAGTAATCAAGCTGCCCAGATTAAATCCTACTTCTTGGTTTCTCATTCAGTGCCTGATCGTTCTGTTTCCTTGCATATTATTTTGAATTCAACTTGACCTTAATCTAGTTAATTCATTTTAAAGACACATCTTCACCGTGGGTGCACTCACAGTGTTACAGCATAATACACTTTCTGCAAATACCCTGCATTGCATCGACTGTCTGCCATGTAATAAAACCTGACTTCACCTGTGAGCAGGAAAGAGGCTCGATAGTAGACGGCTCCATTTTCATCTTGCAGAGAGCAGCGATATGTTCCTTGTTCATCCAAATGAAGCTGATTCAGGACTATAGACGCGTCTTGTGTCACCACCAAGGGCTGGAAGTCTTTTTCAGTCAGCTGTGTATACATATTTGGAAGTGATTCAGCAAACAGGAAACATGTGGTTTCAAAAAGCTAAATATGGGATAAAACCAGGACATGCACTTGGTTCGGGTTATGAAAAGTTATGTTAAAGTGAAATTTAAAATGCCATGCATGCTTCCTTTTGCAATAACATGTTTCGTCTGTGAGAGACCTTTTTGGCGTCTGTCTCTCCAGTAGCCCTGGAGTAGTGGTACTCTGGTTTTCCCAGAAGGAAACGATGCCATGGAAGGAAGCAGTTCAATACCGCTTGGCCTTCCTCCTCTGCCTGCACCAGATGCACTGGAAAAAAATGAGATGAGGGCAGAACAGGAGCTTTTTTATTCATTTGCATCCGGATTACCTCTGTAATCTTCTTCATTAGCACTGCACATGGACATGCAGCAGCATTTTGCTCAAGAACACATTCCCACACCCGTGACATGTTTTAATGCACTCGCAAGAATGATGCGCTCCTACCTCATAGGTAGGACTCCCATCCATTCCTCAGCCCTCTCACTAACAACATATAAATACTGAGGTACAAAAAATTAAAGTATACCATCACAGTCCAGCTGGTCTGACAGAGCTGGACAGATGTACGTCTTGTACTTGCAAGAGACACAATCCATTACTCTTCTATTGAGAAGCCCTGTAAGCCACACATGCATGCACACGTGTTCAGTTAGCATGCACCAACTCGACACGATTTGCACAGGCCGAAGCAACACAGGTGGCGGGATCAGAGAGCAAACGTACCACACTTGTTGGGGCAAAGTTCTGAAGGAAAAAGAAACAGACAAATGCTAATAACTGATGCAGAGCACTGACTTGCATAAAGTGGTTTGCTTCATACCAGACAGAACTTGCTACTATTCAAGTTGATTACCTTTAGGGATGAAAGCTTCCAAGTGTTTCTCTAAGATCTTCCTGCCTTTCTCCATGATCTGAATGGCTTCATATTTTAGAGGCTCTTTGAAAACAGAGACAGGATGAACTGATGTTAGATTTAATGCAAAGATATGAGTAATATCTGAGCTCATCACTTTACTTTGCATCCAGAAACTCCAGAAACTTACTCACTAATTTTAAGTAACAGTTTCCTTCTCATTTATCTTTAAATCTCACCAATACGAGGAGCATTCAAGAAGCGGTGAAATTCACTCTGGTACTCAGTTTTGGCTCTGTACAACGTGGTTGGATCTAAGCAGTTACCAAAAAAACAAAAATCTTGGTGATGATATTTTAGAACATCACAATAATAAGAAACAAGCAATCACAAATTGCTATCAACACTCACTTTTAGTAAAAATACTTGGAATTTGTGGTTGAAAAGTCTGTCCCACTTGATAATTGTTTTTTTTTTCCTGTGTTGGAAAGTATTTTGACTCAATACTGCCTCCAAGTACAAGTGCTTTACTTGAGTTTTTCTTTTCTTTTCTGGGACCAGTAATGTATCTCATCTGACATATGAAGAAAGACTAATCCCAGCGTTTCCATGAACAGGAGCGCATTCACATCAGAACAAGTTTCAATTTATTATTTTATTTTAAGCTACACTGTTAGCGCTATGCTAACAGTAGTTTCCAACAATAACAGTCTGTGCTTGTCAAACACAGGACTACCACAGTGTGTTGACGTAATAGGGATATCACCACTCTTAATGTTTTCTTTTTCTTTTTTTTTTTGGGCCATTAGTGCAATTAATAGCATTTATTTCTACACGTAAATGTCCCAAGCTGGAACCTTGGTATTGTGTTTCTGGTATTCCTGTAAATCTGACACCTGCAAATGACAGTGATGGTAATTACGAAGTAATAATTCTGTGAAGTGGGAGAGAGGCGTGCTGCAGCGGCTGTGGCTGTTCGAATCCAGGCGTGATAACCTTTGCCGCATGTCTTCCCTTCTCTCATTACCCACCTTCCTGTCTGAACACTATCAAATAAAGGCCACCAGAGCTAATAAAACCTTAATAAAACAAGAAGTGTGTGAGAGAGAAGAAGGACAAGGACTCATTCTAGAAAATTGGCTTGTTTAATTTAAGTGAACCTGACAAAATGAGTACGCAGTAAGTTGCTGTAGATATTTAGTAATTCTTAGCAGGGTTCAATTTGTATCAAGCGGTCCACACAAGTAAAAAAAAATTAGCTAACACATCGCATGACGAATACATTAGAGGGGTAAGATGAACTAAATAGATTTTACAGTGTTCAGGGTTTATAGTCTCACCAATGACTCCCTTTCGACTCTGACTTGTTTCCCTGTATGTCACATAGGCTTGGTCGGAAATCATTTGAAAAATAATTTGGTCTTCCACGGAGGGAGCAGACAGGATGAAGTCCTCATGCATGGTGCTGATGGAGCGGTCACACTGCAGACAGGCCCCAGCTGTAACGATGCGGTGGAACAGAAGCACCACAATCAGCAGCATCTCCCTGCAGCTCTATGAACCAGAATGAATGTGTTCAGCAGATCTGAATATTTTATAGCAGAATTATCAAATAATATTGCTTTAAAGATGCAAACACCTCTGCAATGTTGCTGGACTTCTGCTTCTGATTTTTAAGTCCAGGTCAGTCTGTCTGATTGTCAGAAAAAATGTACAGAGATAGAGCTGTCGTCAAAAGAGTTAATCACAAGGACAAATATTTTTTCAATGCTGCTGTGCTGCTTTCTTTAACATTGGTTTGAATAGTTTGTTTTTTAGGGTTAAATTACTTTGCATCATCTGCCCACAACGGTATCTAAAACTAGAAACGGGTGCAAAACATTACATTTATTTTGGTTTTCTCCAATTCGCTTAAAGTGTAAATTTTGTATATAGGCTTAAATATATACAAATATTCTCTCTGATCTTAAGTGAAGTATACATCTCTAGGTTCTTTAGGATGTCCTATTGTAGGCTGCAGAGCATCCACATATTTTTTGTATCCATTTTTACCAGATGCTCTTTTGGTATAACTGTGTCGATGGTGTGGGGCGGGTGTGTTTTTTGCTGTTTAATCAGTTCACCTGGAATACAAAAGCACTTTAACTCATTTGAAGGCCAAAACGTTGTACACAAACAAGTATTATTACCATACTGTTAATGAAGACGATATTTAAAAAAATAAATCAACCATATGGAAAATCTTGTTTCAACTACTGATGAAACAAGAACTAGTTGACTGTATCTGTCTCATGACTCAGTGGTTAGTTTCTATTCTGGCTTGATTATTTTTGTTCTGTATTCTACATCTGGCGTTTCTCACAATGATTCTGCAGTCCTCTGTTGATTCGCTACATCGCTTTTTTGTTGTTGTCCCATTTTAGTTTATTGAGTCTGTGTAGACTCCTACAATACCTTTTCCAAAATATAATGTAAATCTCTAAAATAAGTAATACATAAGTAAATAATACAAATACTGAAAAGCTTGAAAGTATTCCCTCTGTTGGTACTGCTGGTGCTGCTCCACATTTAACATAACAGAAACATCAACATGATTTCTACAGTGCCATGCAGAAATATTTACAGTATATATGTGAAGTATTTACAGCATATCACTTTTCCACATTTTGTAATGTTATGACTCTATTCCAAATTGTATTAAACTCAGCTTGACCAAGCGTGAAAAGAACAAATAAACAAGATTTTCTCTAAGCATGGAAAGCTGGTTGAGAACACAATAAATTGTATTGTCATGTGGAAGAATGTGGAAAAGTTCAATAGGTCAGACTACTTCTGAAAGGCACTGCAACGTGTTTAATCAAAGCCAGATTTAGTTAGAGAACAGTGACCTCATCTGTATGTAGCTTGTTGCTGTCACCCAGTGGCAGAAAAGGACACAGCATTACACACATCGCCTGTTCTACTGATGTTACCTCTTTATTCATTCAGGGTGCTGCTTGGCTAAATTACAGAAGTGAGTAGTAACTTATCATGTTCACTCCGTTACTTTTACTTGAGTAACGTTGTAGGAAAACTTTTAGTACTACCACTGCATCAATATTTTCATTTTTACTTGATTTATAATATTATGAAGCATCTCTCTTACTTTTCTGAATACTCTGTTTAAGTTCAGGGAATGAAGAACAAAACATTTTAACCAAAAATTCATATGACACACATCTGCAGCTTGTATTAAAGTGACATAGTGTTTGTACATATATTCTGTTGTTCTAATGCTGTTTTCTATCTGCTGAGCCATTTGGAGATAGTGAATATACTGTAAACACCATAAGTTATACATTGAAGTACGGTGTAACATACTTATCTAATGTACTGCAATGTTTTACTTTTAATATAAAAATGCTTAGAAATGTATTTCTCTTGTTTTAATTTATTATTTTGTAAATATAGGCATGCATTTCGTTTTTAAAATACCCGAATTTTCAAATATCTATTTTTTTTGTCAGTCTGATTATACCATTCTAAAATACTACGTCAAATGTTATGATTAGGCAGTGGCCTTTTAATTAAATACGTTTTTACTCTAACTTGAGTAAATTCTTGGACGGGTACTTTTTACTTTAACTTGATCAAATATAGGTTAAAGAAGGAAGTTGAGGATAATTTTAGCTACTCTACCACCCCCCCCAAGGTAACTGTTTTTTATTGCACAGAAACAACAAACTAGTTCTTTTTAAAAACCGTAATAACAACAAAAATTAAATTAGTATAAGCAGAAAACTAAAATTATAAATCCTCAATAGTGTTCGCAATCTTACCACCTTACCTTTAGCAGCAAATAGATACTCAGTGTTTCCTATGACAACGAATATTTGAAGGTAACTGACACATTTTGCATTTCTAGGCCGTGTTAATGCATGTAAAACCTGACTTGATGATCTTAATGGCTAAAGGTACTTTATAGATTTTAATTTAGCTTCGAATTTGTAATTTGAGAACACAAAACACTATAAAAAAATTGGATATTTCATTTCAAAAGCCAAAACTGTTTGTATACTACATTTCCCATGAGGCTGTCTTCCGGTGCAACGTGAGTGATTGGTTCATGGATGAATCTCCGCATTGGCTGGGAGGGTTCAAACCACTGCGCACATGCGCAGTACGATCGATACGTTGGTTGACATCGCGACTTCGTGTATAGGCTACGCCAAGTGACCTCGGCCACTCAACTGCAGAAATAAGGTAAATATGTCCTGTTTATGAAGCTGCTGGGGTCGTTTTAGATATGTTAGGCATATCTCTCTACCTTTATTTGTTGTACTAACGTGTATTTCAACTGTAAAGGTAGCTGGCAGGACAGATTGTATTGGGAAACCTCATATACCGAAAAGAAAAGTGCTACTGTGACACTGACGTCTCGACTGGTTTAGTCTGTTGTGAAAACTTACACTAGACAACAGCTTTGTCTATCAAAGTAGAATTTCATTTGTTTTTTAATTTATAAAAAATATATATAAATTTATAAACCTGGAGTTACTATGGAGAAAATATAGGTGTACGATTGTGTTTATCATGTAGGAAAGGTTTGAAAACATGCTTTGGTGTTAAAGTGCAATAGTACGCACTTCCGGAGTTACCAACAGAAGCGCATTCTGTCTCAGCTGTAAAATAAAGGAGAGTTTTAGTATGTTACAAGGAGTTGCTAAAGTCCACCTTCCCCTTTAAATTGGTCACATTTGGTTTTGGATTGGATTTAGAATCTGGATTTTGACTTAGACAATGTAATACATGAATATAGACGTAGATTAGACAGATTTTTACTGTCATTCAACTATACATTTAAAAATGTACAAATTGAAAGAAATTGAAAGAAGCCTTGAATATTGCAAGGCTTCAATAATAATAAATGAATAAATAAATAAGTAATAATAAAAGGATCAATATAAATGCATATAATAAAAGATTGAACTAATGGGAGTTTAGTATCCTTATGGGCCATGACATGAGGGATGAAGCTGTTGTGGAATCTGGTTGTTCTGCATTTGAAGCTGCTGAACCTTTTCTTAGAGGGCAGCAGGGAGAACAAACTATGGTGAGGGTGGAAGGGGTATTTTATAATTTCCCGAGCCCTGGACAGACAGCGATTGTGAGCTGTGTCAGGGATGGAAAGAAGCTCAGTCCCAATGATTTTCTCAGCTGTCCTCACCTACACGGTGCCAGTCAGAGGTATTAAATGCTCCAAACCAGACAGCTGCTGGTATTATACTGCTGGTCAGTATAGTCTCTATTGTCCCTGTGTAGAAAATGGTGAGGATGGGAGGGGGGAGGTTTGCTCTTCTCGTCCGATGTAAAAAGTGCAGAGGTTGGTGAGCTTTCTTCAGCAGACCAGAGATTTAGAGATCTGTATCTCCATGAAGTTAATGTCCCTGACCTGTTCCACTGCAGCATCATTGATGATCAGGGGTGTGTGACTTGGCTGCTTTTTCCTGAAATCAGCTTTATGCTTTGGTCTAAACGTTGTAGTTCTGGCTCCATGTTAGCGCTTGTTCTCCTGCTGGAAGATGAACCCTTACCCCATTCTTAAGTCTTTTGGAGCATGTAAAAGATTCTCTAAAAGTATTGTCTTGTGTGTCATCTTCCTATCAACTCTGGCCAGTCACATAGTCCCATCTCAGGAAAACCATCCCCTCAGCATTGTGTAACACTGTGGAAATGGTGTTCATGTTGTTTGTTTTCCATCACACGATGGCCAATCAGCTACAAATTGTGGTGTCACCTTACACATGCTTACCATCCCTACTCTTTTTCAGTGTCTTTCTTCATGCAACTCTTCCCTTTAGATACTATTTATATAGCTGTTCTACTAACACTCTCCTATTTGAAATGTGAATCTCTGCAATTCCTCTTCTTCTCATCTTCTCCTTCTCTAAATAATGCTCTCTTTTACTCGCCCGGTTAAAAACAGCTGCAAACTGGCAGTGTTTTGCTATGTTTGCATTGGTATCATATTCTTTCTGTTTTGGATGATGGGAAGAAAGATATTAAGAACTTGGGATGTTGCTTTGTTTAATTTAGTCCTGTCTTAAAACTTATTGCAGCTTTATTACCTATCTGCTAAGGGTGGGCATTTATTGTATTGCTTATCATTTATCATGATGAATTTCTTGTCATGATAAGAAATTCCTATTAATGCTGTTTGGCAACGCAGCTCCATTTGCATTGTGATTAAATTACACACAGGTGAATTCTAATCAATACATTAGCATGCCATTCTATTCAGATTTTTTTTTTATTGTAGATGTGTTTTACTGTTTCTTTCTGATTCACAGTCATGTAGTACTTTGTGTTGGTCTAAAACTACAATAAAATATGTTGAAATTAATGCTGCAAAATGTAGCACAGTTATATGTGCACCAATGCTTTTGGAAGGAAAGAAGGAAGTAAAAGTAGAACTGAACCTCTGTAATTGCAGCTGCAGAGGATGAGAAATTATATCTCAAAAGCCATTATGAAAATAAGTGAGGGAAGTTTGTTCAGAACTCAAAGTAACTTTAGCAAAAAATAAGAAAACAGAGTTGAAACTTAATCATAGTTTGCCTTATTTAAGTGACGTTTTAATGGCCTATCAGACGTGCAGTTTACCAAAAACTACAGGCTTGCTGCTGTGCAGATATTAGAGGGCTACTCATCCTAAATATTATTTACTTTGGCCCAGTGATAAATGAAGCTGTACCTTGCTGACTTGGTGTCTGTGCCGTTCTGACTGATGTAGCTGCTTGTTAGGCTTTCATTACTTCTGTTAGCTCTAGTACTTGTGTAACTTTATATAAACACTGAACCTGACTACCTGATGTTTATCAGATTACATCTGCTGCGCACATTATCTGCTGGACGTTAATTAAATATGCTGCTGGACACTTGCAACCAATGTGAGTTACTCAGAGTGGTGAGTAACTCTAGCGCAGCGTCTAGGAACCGGACCAGAAAGCAGCTTCAGACGTTCTGCTGTCATGTTTTACTCTTCCTTTTTCCTTCTGATTGAACATTGAGGCATACCTCAGCTGACGTTTAATATCTCTCACCTTACAGGTTTCAACAAATCAGTCGTTATCCAGATATGAAGACATCAAGAATTTGCAGGTAGACTTCAGCTGCCAGCGAGATCATTTTCAAGAAGCACTGATACCAAGTTAGCAGCTGTCGCACCTCCACCAAACCTGCTTCTCTTCACACCTCTATACAAGCTTCCAGCATGTATCAGATTGTCCCAGGAGCTCCCGGAGAGCAGCATGTGATTGACAGAGCCCATGGCTCCCCGCGGAAAAAGAAATTCCAACAGGATAGCCGGCCGATGGTGCTGGCAGGTCTGTTGGGTGGTGCACTGGTTCTGGCCGCTGTCATCGCCTGGTTCTATTATTCATTGTCTCTTCGTAAAGCCCAGCTGCTGAAGACCGAGTCGCTGGACCTGAAAAAAGATGGCTACATTATACGGAACCACGCAGGGGATGCTGTCTTCACCATGGCATTCAGGTAAGTCTGCAGTGGAAAACTGTTTAATTATTCAACAGATTTTCATTTTCATTGGTTCTCTGGTTCATTGGTTCAGTGATGACAGGACTAGTCCAAAAAGATGCTGATGTTGATTGTAAAATTAAACATGGTTTGCAAATGAAATTAATGGAGAATCTTAAATGTGACAGTATAAGAATAGCAGAGTGAGAAGATGGATGAAGAACATTACCTTCTAAGTTTGTTGAATGAAAAATGTGACATCAGCTAAAAAAACAGCAAAGAATGACACACTCAATATAATCAGTAGTTAGGATATGGATATAATATAGTAAAATGCTCATGCTACTGGGTGAAAAGTTCAGTTAGATCTAAAATAGAACATTAACAGGGAATTGTGGTTTCCATCTTAATTGCATGTAGGTTTTTGGATAATAACTAAATCAGAGACATTTGCTTAGGAGACTTTCTTCTCCAGTGCTGCCACCTGCTTACCCGGTCATAAAGTCAACAAGTCGTTGCAATCAACTGACCTTCCTTTATTAAAACCTTTTTCTTTTAGAATAGTAAACAGTGCTCCACAAATTGTTGCATATGGGAGTGCTTAGCTTAAAGATGAGACGGTATGCTTTTTCTTGTCATAATGTTATTCCTCATGAATGTATATGACTAAACTACATTAATTGTCTTGGTCTGAATTACATTCTGTACATAAATTGATAACTGGACCTTGTGAAGTTAAAGTTTAGGCAGATGGACCAGGCAGTCTAAAACAAAAATGAAAAGGGGAGCTGCTATGAAATTTTAGGATTCAGCAATGAACCAAGAATAAATATTGGTAAAAGAACTATGGTTACCTCTTGTAGAGTGACTAGATGTGTTTGCTTCAGCAGAGTTGTTCAATGTTTTTGGTTGCTCGTGCTGAGCGGCTGACAGTCTGCGGTTTGTGAGTTAGAGATGGGAAACTAGATGAGACAGACACATGATTGCCCCCTGAAGGAAGACCGTTTTAGACATGGACCAATATCTGCAGAGGTCATATTAACCGAAATAGCCTATAGCTGGGGCTTTGTAGTCTATCTCCAGGTAGTTTTGATTTCAGCTGCACAGAATATAACTTGATTAATCTGTACTGTGAATAACTTCCCCTGTCGTGTCGTGTGTCCTCTCTGTCCATGCATTGTTCTAGGTCTGGCACTCTAGATCTGGACTCCTGCACAAAGGAGGGACATATTCTCGGCTGTACTCGGTCAGAAACTGGCAAGCTGAACTTTTTCATCCAGACAGTCAGAGAAAAGGACACGGTAATGTGCTATCACATTCGCTGGGAGGAACTGCTGGATGTAAACTCTGTGGAACATGCCATGGCCTACAATGACTCTCACTGGTACGGAGGAGCAGAGATGGCAACGCAGTACTGGCCTATGAGAAACCAAGGGGAAGAGGAACCGTCTCCTTTCATCACCAGCGATGTTTACTCCAATCGAAATGCATTTGGGGGAATCCTCGAGCGTTACTGGCTGTCTTCCAATGCAACTGCAATAAAGATTAATGACTCTGTCCCTTTTCATTTGGGCTGGTCAGAGAAGAATAGGACTCTCAGATTTGTGGCCCGATACAAGGGCTCTCCTTTTAAACCACTGGTGGGACATTCGGGCTTCCCTGAGCTCAGCTACAGGGTCTGTGTGGGGCTGGATGTCACATCACTCCACAAATATATGGTAAGTATGCTTGCATACATGGAGAGAACAGAAAGTTATTTTCTGACAAAACCTTAATTGTACTTATGTATTAGGAAGAGCTTTTAAAGATTATTAGTGGCTTAAAATCTAAAATATTTGCACAAATAATCTCTATAGTTTGTCCTTGATAAATGCTGCTGCTGATGGTGGTGGTGGGCATTTATCATATCATTTATCATGTGATTCTTAAAAATCAAAATTCTTCTGTCATTGTCATGATAAATTCCTATTAGTGATGTTTAAAACCCCCCAAAACTGTCATTATTGTTGGGATAAATAGTTTTACTATTTTCTCCACTGTTTGTTCAATGAAAGCATCAATAAATACCAAAACATTTGAAAATACAACTACTGTGTGCAGTTTAGTGATACAAATCACTCTACTACTAGTAACACACTAGTAACTGCATTGATTCCATGCATGAGATATGCATTGATTCCAGAGGTATGCATGGAATCAATGCATATTTCTGGTTGTATGGTCTTCTGGTCCATACAACCAGAGAAGACTATTCACTCCAGGACTCTCAAGGAAAGGTTTAAATGGTATGACAAAAGATTTTATTTTTGAAACTTTTCATTTTTAAAACCTTGTTATACCTTGAAGCCATTAATATAATGTATAAATATATACAAAGTATAATCAAAAAGCTAGTTTACATTACATGTCCTCTATCAGTATACCAGGTACACAAAATTAGCATTTATTTCAAACTGTTCCTTAATAACAGAAAGAAAAGAGGTTGATATTAAATGTTATTAAACACTTTATGTTCTGTGTGTTGTTTTGTTTTGTCAGGTGCGTCGATACTTCCCAAAGCCCATCAACGTTCCATCCCATGAAGTGTTCAGAAAGCCGGTGTGGTCCACTAGGGCTTTTTATAAGTCAGCTGTAACTCAGGAGAAGCTGCTGCGCTACGCATCAGACATCATTAAATATGGCTTTAAGTGGTCCCATCTGGAGCTGGATGACCGCTACACCACTGACTATGGAGAGTTTGACTTTGACCCCCAGAAGTTCCCCAATGCCAGCGGTATGTTTGAAAAACTCAGAAAAGACGGGTTTCAGGTGACGCTGTGGACACATCCTTTTATCAACTACGACTCCATAAATTTTGGAGTTGCTCTGGAGAAAGGACTGTTTGTCCGGGAGCCAAGCGGAGATCTGCCCGCCCTGGTCCGATGGTGGAACGGGATTGGAGGCATCTTGGACTTTACAAACTCAGAAGCTTCTAAATGGTTCTTGTCACACTTAAATTCCCTCAAAAGGCACTATAATGTGACGTCGTTCAAGTTTGACGCAGGGGAAACGAGCTACCTCCCTCGTCAGTTTAGCACTCTGGTCCCGCTGTCTGACCCCTCCACCTTCACCCGGCGCTACTCCGAGATGGCCATACCTTTCAGTTCACGTGCCGAGCTCCGTGTGGGTTACCAGAGTCAGAATATCTCCTGTTTCTTCAGGATCATTAACAGAGATTCAGTTTGGGGATATGAGCTTGGCCTCAAGTCCATCATTCCCACTGTTCTGACTATAAGCATTCTAGGATACCAGTTTGTCTTACCAGACATGATAGGAGGAAATGCGTACCCCAACCGCACTGCAGGTAGGAAATATCAGAACCTAGATGTTTTAATCTGAATCTTTAAAGGTCTTGATAACTCTGCTGTATTTCAGGTTTGATAAACGAAACACATGCTCTGCCAGACAAAGAGCTGTACATCCGATGGTTGGAGCTGTCCGCTTTTATGCCTGCCATGGAGTTCTCCATACCACCTTGGGCTTATGACGATGAGGTGAGCATGTACAAGACATATCTCACAATTGGAATAAACACTGCTGTGTTTTTTCTTCTTCATGATGCTGTTTGTTCACTAATGTTAACCTCTGAGGCCTTCACAGAACAGCTGTTTCAAAAACATTAATTTACACACACAGTGTGCTGCATTTACTAATCAGTTGTGTCTGGAGATGACTATCTGCTCTGGATTTTATTTTCTTGCATTTGAGTAAAGAGAACTATATAAATGTATGTCACACTTTGCACATTTGTGTTTGTAAAAAATTTTGAAAACCATGTAGAATTTTCCTTTGATTGCACAATTATGCACCACTTTGTGCTGGTCTGTCACATAAAATCCGTGTAAAATGTATTGAAATTTTGGATTGTGACAACCATCCATCCATCCATCCATCCATCCATCTTCCTCCGCTTATCCGAGGTCGGGTCGCGGGGGTAGCAGCTTCAGAAGGGAGGCCCAGACTTCCCTCTCCCCGGCCACTTCTTCCAGCTCTTCCGGGGGAATCCCGAGGCGTTCCCAGGCCAGCCGAGAGACATAGTCTCTCCAGCGTGTCCTGGGTCTTCCCCGGGGCCTCCTCCCGGTGGGACGTGCCCGGAACACCTCACCAGGGAGGCGTCCAGGAGGCATCCTGACCAGATGCCCAAGCCACCTAAACTGGCTCCTCTCGATGTGAAGGAGCAGCGGCTCTACTCTGAGTCCCTCCCGGATGACTGAGCTTCTCACCCTATCTCTAAGGGAGAGCCCAGCCACCCTACGGAGAAAACCCATTTTGGCCGCTTGTATCCGCGATCTCGTTCTTTCGGTCATGACCCAAAGCTCATGACCATAGATGAGGGTGGGAACGTAGATCGACCGGTAAATCGAGAGCTTCGTTTTTTGGCTCAGCTCTCTCTTCACCACGACGGACCGGTACAGCGCCCGCTTGACAGCAGACGCTGCGCCAATCCGCCTGTCGATCTCCCGCTCCCTTCTTCCCCCATTCGTGAACAAGATCCCGAGATACTTAAACTCCTCCACTTGGGGCAGGACACCCCCCCTGACCCGGAGAAGGCACTCTACCCTTTTCCGGCTCAAGACCATGGCCTCGGATTTGGAGGCACTGATCCCCATCCCGGCCGCTTCACACTCGGCTGCGAACCGCTCCAGCGAGAGCTGCAGATCACGATCTGATGAAGCCAAAAGGACCACATCGTCTGCGAAAAGTAGAGATGAGATCCTAAGGCCACCAAATCGGATCCCCTCAACACCTTGGCCGACCCTAGAAATTCTGTCCATAAAAGTGATGAACAGAATCGGTGACAAAGGGCAGCCCTGGCGGAGTCCAACTCTCACCGGAAACGAACCCGACTTACTGCCGGCAATGCGGACCAGACTCTGACACCGGTCATACAGGGACCTGACAGCCCGTATCAAAGGGCCCGGTACCCCATACTCCCGGAGAACCCTCCACAGGGCTCCCCGAGGGACACGGTCGAACGCCTTCTCCAAGTCCACAAAACACATGTAGACTGGTTGGGCGAACTCCCATGCACCCTCCAGGACCCTGCCGAGGGTGTAGAGCTGGTCCAGTGTTCCACGACCAGGACGAAAACCACACTGCTCTTCCTGAATCCGAGGTTCGACTATCCGACGGACCCTCCTCTCCAGGACCCCTGAATAGACCTTGCCAGGGAGGCTTAAGAGTGTGACCCCTCTATAATTGGAGCACACCCTCCGGTCCCCCTTTTTGAACAGGGGGACCACCACCCCAGTCTGCCAATCCAGGGGAACTGCCCCCGATGTCCATGCGATATTGCAGAGTCGCGTCAACCAACACAACCCTACAACATCCAGAGCCTTAAGGAACTCCGGGCTGGATGAGATCCACCCCCGGGGCCTTGCCACCGAGGAGTTTTTTAACCACCTCGGCAACCTCGCCCCCAGAGATTGGAGAGCCCAACCCAGAGTCCCCAGGCTCCGCTTCCTCAGTGGAAGGCATGTTGGTGGGATTGAGGAGGTCTTCGAAGTACTCTGCCCACCGACCCACAACGTCCCGAGTAGAGGTCAGCAGCACACCATCCCCACTATAAACAGTGTTTGTGCTGCACCGCTTCCCCCCCCTGAGACGCCGGATGGTGGACCAGAATCGCCTCGAAGCCGTGCGGAAGTCTTTCTCCATGGCCTCTCCAAACTCCTCCCACGCCCGAGTTTTTGCCTCAGCAACCGCCCGAGCCGCATGCCGCTTCGCCCGCCGGTACCCATCAGCTGCTTCCGGAGTCCCACAGGCCAAAAAGGCCCGATAGGACTCCTTCTTCAGCCTGACGGCATCCCTCACCGAAGGTGTCCACCAACGGGTTCGAGGGTTGCCGCCGCGACAGGCACCGACAACCTTGCGGCCACAGCTCCGATCGGCCGCCTCGACAATGGAGGCACGGAACACGGTCCACTCAGACTCCATGTCCCCCACCTCCCCCGGGACGTGTTCGAAGTTTTGCCGGAGATGGGAGTTAAAGCTCCGTCTCACAGGGGATTCCGCCAGACGTTCCCAGCAGACCCTCACAACACGTTTGGGCTTGCCAGGTCTGACCGGCTTTCGCCCCCACCACCGGAGCCAACTCACCACCAGGTAGTGGTCAGTGGACAGCTCCGCACCTCTCTTCACCCGAGTGTCCAAGACATACGGCCGCAGATCCGATGAAACGATGACAAAGTCGATCATCGAACTGCGGCCTAGGGTGTCCTGGTGCCAAGTGCACATATGGACACCCTTATGCTTGAACATGGTGTTCGTTATGGACAATCTATGGCGAGCACAGAAGTCCAGCAACAGAACACCGCTCGAGTTCAGGTCGGGCGGGCCGTTCCTCCCAACCATGCCCCTCCAGGTCTCACTGTCGTTGCCCACGTGAGCGTTGAAGTCCCCCAGCAGAACAAGGGAGTCCCCAGGAGGAGCACTCTCCAGTACCCCCTCTAAGGACTCCAAAAAGGGTGGGTAATCTGAACTGTCGTTCGGCCCGTAAGCACAAACGACAGTCAGAACCCGTCCCCCCACCCGTAGGCGGAGGGATGCTACCCTCTCGTTCACCGGGGTGAACCCCAACGTACAGGCGCCGAGATGGGGAGCAACAAGTATGCCCACTCCTGCCCGACGTCTCTCTCCCTGGGCAACTCCAGAGTGGAAGTATGTCCAGCCCCTCTCAAGGAGACTGGTTCCAGAACCAGAGCCATGCGTCGAGGTGAGACCGACTATTTCTAGCCAGAACCTCTCGACCTCACGCACTAGCTCCGGCTCCTTCCCCACCAGAGAGGTGACATTCCACGTCCCAAGAGCCAGTTTCTGCAACCGAGGATCGGACCGCCAGGGTCCCCTCCCTTGGCCGCCACCCATCACACAGTGCACCCGACCCCTATGGCCCCTCCCACGGGTGGTGGGCCCATGTTTCCTCTTCGGGCTGAGCCCGGCCGGGCTCCATGGGTAAAAGCCCGGCCACCAGACGCTCGCCATTGTGCCCCCCCTCCAGGCCTGGCTCCAGAGTGGGGCCCCGGTGACCCGCGTCCGGGCGAGGGAACACCAAGTCCAATGTTTTTACTCATCATTGGGGTCTTCAGGCTGCACTTTGTCTGGTCCCTCACCTAGGACCTGTCTGCCTTGGGTGACCCTACCAGGGGCATGAAGCCCCAGACAGCATAGCTCCTAGGATCATTGGGGCACTCAAACCCCTCCACCACGATAAGGTGGCAGCCCATGGAGGAGGATTGTGACAACATATTAAGAAAATCAAGGACTATAAATACTGATTGGTTTTTATGCTTAAAATACATTAAATACATTTGCCAAATAAAGAAATAGTTAATATATGATTCATATTCAGAGAAGAAATTATTTTCTTTGAGCAGTTTTCAATATTACCACAAGAGGGCGCCAACATGTTTCTTTAAATAGGATTTTTGTCTCAAAACCAAACTGTATATATTGAAACCCACAATGGTTTCAGTATTTTTTCTTTCTGTCTTGCAGGCAATTTGCTATTGTTATAAAGTAAAAAATAGTTGTTAGAATGCTGTGTATCTGAGGTGAATTGTTCAGGGTTTCAATGGGTCTCTTCTCATGTCTTTCATGTCACAACCTGCTGGTTAAAGACCATCTAAGCCGAAGATTAGACTGTAATCCCAAATTGTTGCTTTATTAACCGAAACCCTCCCTTCCTGGTCAGATATTAAGCTGGGATGCAACCACCAATGAAATTTCCCACGTTCATGCAAAATATAAATGCATAAGTGCTTGATATTTTGTTGTTTGTGCTCTTTTGTGATGCTAAAACACAATTTATTAATCTCCAGGTGGTTAAGATAGCACGTAAGTTCTCAGAACTCCATGAAACCGAGGTGGCTCCAAGGGTTCTTGAGCTGGCAGGAGAAGTTGTTGGTACTGGAGACCCCATCATAAGGCCTCTGTGGTGGATCGCCAAAGACGACAAAGCAGCCTTTAAGATTGACTCCCAGTTTCTGATTGGGGATGATCTTTTGGTGGCTCCAGTGTTGGAGCCAGGAGAACAAGAGAGGGACATTTACCTCCCAGCAGGCCACTGGAAAAGCAAAAAAGGAACGTACAAAGGTCCCATGTACCTCACTGACTACCCTGTGGATCTGGATGAGTTAGCTTACTTTTTATGGGTTGAGACATAAAAAAGTAACTTTACATAAGGTTGCACTGACAGATGCACTGTATCTTCAGCAAGTAAGCCAGTAAATGACAGAGAATGTTTGCTTTCTACAGAGAAAGTTCACATTTTGGTGGATGCTGAGTCTACGCATCCAAAAAGCTGCTCCTCTTTGCCTAAATAAATAATTTCCCTTTTTGTAGAGATGCACCAATCAGATCTTTACTGACCAACACAGATCTCTGATTTTCTTTGAAGTTAGACCTGCTGATTTACGTTTTTTCCCTAAGAACTTTTAACACGTAGAAAAAAACATGTCATGTTTGAAAACGTAATTCAGGTCCAGAACTCCAATGAATATTCTGTTTAACATTTACCACTTGTTAAAAATGTGTGACCAGTCACACAAAAAAAATATTATGTCTAGAATATGTACAAAAAAAGAAGCTAAAACTGTCAAATTTGACCTGAAGAAAATAATTTCAATTTTCTTTCTTGCAACTCCGAGAGTGGGAACTAATTTCTCTGCTCTTGTGGAATCTGTATGAGCCTTTAATCTCATTTCCCTTGCCGTACACAAATACAGCATGTAATTTAATTCACTGACTGTCAACGTCCTGATATTTTGAAGAAAGTAAAATAAAATGCCAGTAAAAAATGACATCCTTTGTCAGGAGAACACTTTGAATCCACATTCTTAATCCCAGTATGCATACACTATTCAAATGTGGCTCTTTAGCTTTTATAGGTTTAATGAATATAAAGAAAATCAGAATCTGCTTTGCAAATTACTGATCAGAGCCTATCAAGCCAGATATGGTGATTGATTTGTGCATCTCGTTTTTAGTTTTCTTTACATTTTTATGCCAAACCTCATCCTTGTGTGCCTTCCATCAAGCTAATCCTTGAAAGTGCCATAACTAAAGCCTTCCTTTGTAGTGCGAAAAGCTAATTCTCAATGCCTACGACCATCAGCTTTAGATGACATGCAAATAGGGTCATGGTTGTGTGAGAGTGTTTTTTTTTACTCTGTGAAGTACAGTGTAAACTAAAATACAGGGTAGCTCAGAAACTGTGCCATACGATAAGGAAAGCATCTGCTCTGGATGCGAATATGGACCCTGACTTGGGCTTTTGGACCACTGGTAAAAGTGCTTGTCTGAACTTGCCAACTTTTCAACTGCCCAAGTTAACACACATAAACTTACATTTTTGATTTCTGCACTTTATTGTAATTTCTTGTCATTTTGTTAAGGATTTCTCCTTAACAAACAGCTTAAGGAGAAATCCTGTCATTCTAGGTACTCGTAAGCAAACTGCAAATTCCTGGTGATTCCTGACCTATTGTGCCATTTCATTTTCAAAATTGCACAAGCTAAATTTATTGCTCAGGGTGCCGTTAATGTTGAGATGTTCTTTATTTTCAGTAGCAGATTTATTATAAACTATTATTTTTTATGACGCCATATTTTTCCTGTTCTTCACATTTGCCTTGTAGTTTCTCTTTCCTTATCTCTGCTTTGCAAAGTAAGTAGCAAAGTCTTGATACAATTCTGTACACGCTGAAATGCTTGAAGCCACGTCTTTGCAAATGCATGAACTATTATGCATTTACAGTGAATGCTAGCATGAGACAAAAGCACAAAGATGTTTAAATTATCTGGATGTAGCACTCTTAATATATAGATATGTCATGAGGTTTGTCTTCAGACTTGTTTTGCTTTCCAGCAGAGCTAAAAACAGCTGGGAGGAAGTGAAAAGATGACAGCAAAATGTAAAATATAACCTTTGCAGAGATTTTAACCACCCAAAGGCTTTTTAAAGGGAACTCTGTTAATAAATCAAAAAAATACGGCTGAGTTATTTGAGACATGTTTATTGAAATTAACCCAGGGACCTCCAGCGTGACACCAGAGATCTTTCAAGGCTTTAAGGGGGATTTTTTAAAAATTTTGTTTTAATGGTAACATTTGGTTGCTGCACATAAACACTTGGTATTTAAAGGGCGAGTGCCAAACAATATGAACAATGCATTATTAATGCAGTGCATGTATGTTTGAAGTGTACCAGAGAACTGTGCATTCCTCACAATGATTCTGTATGGATTTCCTAACATTCTGTAGGTTTGAATGAATATGAATATGCTCTGCAACATTGTACCATATTGTAATTATAGTATTCATATGTAATATTTTTAACAAGGTTGTATGTGTAAAAAAATATTTTTAGTTCTCACACTCCTTATAGTGTTTGGCTGGTAAATCTATGCCAGCAGTTTCTTCTGATTATTGACTTTCTTTATTTCCACTTCTTTGATTGAATGTACTGCAGGACACGCAAAAACCTGATATGGCATGTGATTCCAGCACAATCTCACACTTATCTGCCTCTTAAACTTCCTTTTTCAGTGTTAAACTCAATTTAATTTTAGGTTTAAGTCATGCGATATGTTAAAACAGTCACATTTGGTTTCCCACTTTTATTATTTTGCTGCTATGTTAAAATATTTTTGGGCACAATCTAACCTTATTGTGTTGATTTTGACTTGATTTGTTTCACTAATAAATATAATACATTTTAACCATTGTTTGTGTCTCTAGTCACTGCTAATGTTACAGAGTTTAAGAGAATATAACCCTACTGTACTTTATCATGTTACACACAGAAAACAATAAATCTGCTGCAGTGAAACAAATATGTTGAAAAAGAAAAATCAAGAGCTACTAATGATTTGGTAAATAATTAAGGATTAGACAATATATCAAGAAATGTTGATTGATATCGGAGACTGAAAGAGGAAATGCCTTTCAGTATTACAGGTTGTATGTTCCAGTGAGCAAAACGGAAGATTTTGTGAACAATAGAGTTAAAAAATTAAAATAACAGGTTCTCCTCTTTCCCAGGGAAGTCATTGAGAGTGCAACATCTAACTACCTTATTTTAAATTTGCATTGATGTGATTCTTGATTCCAATGATACAGATTCTCAGTCACACCTGGGGTGACTGTTCTTCGTACTTAAACAAATGGCAACTGGATCCAATCTCTTGTTTCTTACAGAAGTTTCAACTCATCCAAAAAGCTTCTTCAGGTCTAAACACTGGTTGGAAATATCAGGTGCATATTTGTAGTCAGAACAGTTTCTGACATCCATCAAACCAGAAATGGTTATAAAGTGAACCACATATAGAGACATTATCCACAAATGAAAAAGAACAGTAGACCCACTCAAGAGTGGCAGTGTAAATAAATTAAAAACCTTTACTTCACCAGGAAAATCCCACTGATATTAAGACAATCCTGGCCAAGAATGGCAGCAGCACACAGAGTTTACAGATTAATGAGATCTGGATCTCCAAGGAGTTTTACCTGGTTAAATAAAGGAAATGAACAATTTTAGAACAATTCAGTTCAATTGAATTAAGTTCATCTATAACACACCAATTTTACAACAGATGTCTCATGTCAAGAAAACTGGCATGGGGTTGTGAGATCTTTCCAGGTACACGCAGAAAAGGTGCATGAAGGCCTGGGAGAAATAAAGCGATCTTGTGGTTTGATTAAAATAATAATTAAGTTGAATGTATGAATATGATTGGTAATATGTGTGTAAGTAATCACTAAATAACTTTAGGAAATGTATCTCGGAATAATGATCTGTAAGGGTAACAAACTGTAATGATTATGTTTGATGATTTATAGTAAGCGAAAGAGAGGATTAATTTTAATGAATAATCAAAGCTGAGATGATATAACATTGATTCAAAATGATTTTAATACAGTGGTAAATGATTTGTAACAAATAATATAGTGAGTTATAGAAAAGAGAGGAAGATATGAAGTTAGAGTCAGCATGATGAGTGAGGTCCTGCTGACAGGATATGTCACAAGGTCCTGCTGACAGGAGATGTCACAAGCTCAGGAAGAATGGGACTTTTCACAAGACCCAGTCCAGTAAACAGGGTGGGGGCTGTCGGGGCATTCCACAGGAATCAGCAGATGGGCAGAAAGTCACGTAGATCCCCACACACACATATGGCAGAGAAGTGTATAAAAGAAGACTGAAATGAGGAAGCAACTGTTCTTAGTCCGCGGCACTGAAGACGAGACAACACGGTGGAGCAGATTGAGTAACAGCAGCGGACCGCGCCTTGGAGCCACGGGGAAGTCGAGACTTCGCGCCGCTAAGAAGGGACAAGATCCAACCGCCCCAGCCCTGGTTCTTGATTCGACCGTCGGCCCTGCCTCAACCCAACGATCTCTAACTCGGCAACAGACTTGGAGAAACGACAAAGGTCCCTAAGGGATAAAGAGCTGGGTTTTCGAAGGATTTGGACCCGTTCTGTTTTGCATCGATTCTGAGGAGGATTTTCCCACACAAGGACAAAGACTCTGACCAAGGATTCTGAATGTTACTGTTGCCAAGATCCAACATCAGCTGGGTATAAGGTGAAACTGTTCCTTAAAAGTCCATCTCAGAACTTGCGACATAGGTTAGGGAAAAGAGACAGGATAGTATGGTTATACATGTTGATCTTATTATACTGCTTTTGGATTATATACAATTAATGATTGATTTGTATGTCACATACCCCTGCTTACGCTTGCTTAATAAATTTATACTATAAAATTCTAATGAGGTTGGTGGACATTGGGATTAATTGAGTCATTTAATTTTCTTTCAGTTCTTCTAAATAAGGTAAAACTAATGTACATGTGTATTACATGATGAATAAAAATGCTGCATATCTGTCCTGACTCCTAACTGCATGTTTGCTGTCACCTCAGAGTAATTGTTAAGAGACCAATAAACCAGAACAGGATCATGATTTCAGAGCCTTAAATAAAGAGCATCATAAGGGCTGAAGACAGGAGCAGCAGGGTGACACCGGGGCCAGTTGGTACGGCACCGTTGCACAAGTCCTTTTCACAGCACTTTATGGGAGGAATGCATGCTACGCTGATCATGCAGCTCTTGGAAACCAGTCCTGTCAGTCAGAACAGGAGAACATGTCAATGGGGTTTATAAATATACTATTATGTCCATAAAATGCTGATGCCTATAATTTAATCTTTTTGTAAGTGATCAGTTCTAGCAGCAAAGACATTTAGCAGCTTACCATTTGTCTTGAGAGAAGAACATCGGTTGAATGGCGCAGAACAAGTTATAATTTCAGTGCAGGAGTTAGGTTCAGCTGCTACACATGTGTAGCATCTCAATCCACATGCTAAATAATGAAACAAAAAAGTATTGAACATGAGCAAGTTATAGAATGTTAATGTAAAATGTGACAAAATGAGTCTACTTCATATTTACACTCATTGTCTAAAAGGGAACATTTGAATGTAGTAAAACTTATACAGGTAATAATGTTAGGACAATAAAGTGACGTATTAAATGCAAAACCCGTATTTTCCAAACTAATGTAGAAATATTTAGAATGTTGATAGGTTTATTTAGTCAAGTTATAAGGTGAGGATACATTCTTGAATGTTTCAGGTTAAAAAAAGTATCTTCAGAGAGACACATTTGCTTTACATGCGTTTTAAATTTGATCGGTCGTTGTTAGAAAGAAAATCTAATCTGACCTGCAGAGAATGAGAGAAACAGGATCAGAACTCCGTAAAGCTTCATTGTGAACTTGATCTGTGCATCAGCCCTCTGAATCAATATGGGTCCTGCAGACTTTTTTTTACCCTCTGTGGTTTCCTGCAAGCTCCAACAGACTGCCTGTAATGTGAACAAACAGCCCACAAATGATGTAATTTACCTGGCAGTGAATTAGTTGGAAATTATAAATTATAATATCAGGTTGTGTTGCATTTTAGCTGGATAACAAAAACAAACATAAATAATACATTTAATATAAACTCTTTTAAGTAAGCTTAAAACAAGAATTGCTGAGAGGACATAACTAAAGAGGGGGGAAATAGCACCAACAAATAAAGGGAAATAAGTCAAATAATTGTCTTCTCATCCAAAAGAAGTCATACTCCAGTTCTAGTTTACATCGACAATCGTAAATATAGAAAAGTACAAGAGAAACTGATCAACAATAATCAATTTGAATGGAAATAAAAGGTGGCAAAAAAGGCAAAGGTGAACTCTTTTGATGTTGACTAGTTCTACACGCCATAAGTGACATTTGGGTTCATTATGAGCTGTCTAAGGAAATGGCAATGTCAAACCACATTTAACTGAAAGAACATCACAAGTTTTTTTCCTTTAGCATCAACAAAGTACAATGTGCAGCAATAATTAAAATTTTAAGTTATCAAGCATAACAATTGTTGAAGGTATAAAGGAAAGTCTATATCTGTTGGTCTTCACTCTAGACACTTTATACTGAAGACCTGAAAAAAGCAGCTGAAAATCATCAGAGGGAAAATGAGAGATTTTCTGACTTTGTCTGAACATAACACGCCTGCATCTATTTTCCTGCTTAGGAAGTCTATTCACTGAAAAAATGAGAATTGAGGGGTCTTTCATTTTGCACAAACAAAATAAGTTAATACTACACAAGACAATCATGTCTCTTGTATTTACACAATTGAATAAAGAATCATTTACTTAATTATCAACAATAATGAAACTACACATTTTCTTTACATTGGTTTAACGTAATTATATTACATTACTAAAACCATTGTAATCATGTTTTATCATCACCGGAAATGATGCAATATATCAAAAGACACTATCAAATATGATTGGACAATAATAAGAGCGGTCTTTTTAATCTTAACCAATCAGAAGCCAAACAAGATATTTGTAAAGATATGGCGATTGCCGCCCAGTTTCTTCCGACTCCTCAGCGACAAGAACGTTTAAGACAAATCTTTAGAGGAATATCGATTAGGTAAGTGATCTAAATATATATATTTTTTGTAGTTCAGAATGTTTCCACATGATTATTGTCTTGTATAATAGCTCATTGTTAAACTATCTGCATGTTCTTTTGTTTTCATTTTGCTAGCTATTCTTATTAGTATAGCTAATAGCTGTAGCTAAATACAGCAGTACAGAACAGTATGCTATAGTCCATCAAAGTTGTCCACAGAAGACGGTTGTTACCGATCATATTTTTAATTTGTGTGCTTGGGATAGATCAACGAGGTGGTTTCAATAGTTTCCAAGCAGTGAAATGCCACCAGGAGAAGTGTCCGTTACTTTATTTCCCTCATGGCTACTGTGACGATTTAGAACCGACTGGCTTCTCAATGTTCTGTTCGTATAGAAAATGCATGTTTTTTGTTATTTCATATTAGCACTGTCAAGCAAATGAGCCACCTCTTCTGGGATTATACCCTTGTGGAAACATGATACACTAACAGAACCGATATTCGTTATTATGGTAACAATTCTGCATGTAGCGTCGCTGACAGAACGACAAAATAAGAATATGAGGGATTTTGAGTTCTTCGACGGGTTTCTGGGTTATTTTCCCTTATCTGTGGTGCACTGCGCAACATTAATGATCCCCTCCATCTTCATATTTCAATTTGCTAACGTAATGGTTCGACTGCATAAGCGCCGCTGTATGGATGCCAAGGCCATCCAGCACAGTTCGCTGGGGGCGCAATGGTCCAGCGCAGTGCTGGAGCACAGTATTCGGTATGAGTAAAAATCCGAATGTTTTCCAAATTCTCAAGACTTATGCAAAGTGTCCTTTGTAAATATCTACTGATAACTGCAATATATGGTAACACATTTTTTTTTTTTTCAGATAAATGCTGAGTTTAAGAGAATTACGACCATACCGCTTCATTCAAAGTTCTTCTCTCAACTGGATCTCCACTGTGACAACCTGAGGAAGCTCTTCAAAAGAAGAGGAGGACAGCTCGGACAAAAGCTTAGACAAATTGTTGCACAAATGGATGATGTAAGTGATGTAGCCATAACACAACTAATAATATAGAAAATTACATTTTTCTTGTTTTAAATGTTGTCAACTTGGACTTTTACTCTTGCTTATTTTCATTTAAAACTTTACTTTTAACTTTATTAGTTTCTATCTCTTCACCATAAAAAACATTTGGGTAAAGTACATTATTAAACTTCATTGTGAAGTACAAGGCTTGAAAAAAATTCTAATTTTTTCATACTGAATTTCCTTCAGTGTGAAGATGTTGATGTTGCACGGGAGTGTGTCATTAAGGGAGTCTGCATATATATGGAAGAAGATCCAGCCAAGCTCATCCATAAATATGTGGTATGTATCTTAATGTGTATTTACACCTAGTGATAGATAAATCAATCTAAATATAGAAATAGATTTAGATCTGCATATAGTTGTATCTATATAGACTTAGATGTCTCTAGATATCTAGAGATAGATCTATCTTTACATGAATAGACACATAGATCTGTCTATATCTACATGTAGGTATACTTAGAGATATCTGTAGAGAAAGGACTAGAGATATCTATCTATCTAAAACTATCTATTTCTCTAAATCTATCTCTAAAACTGTCGATCTATATAAATCTATCTATATATCTATTTCTTTCTCTATGTTATGTTAACTATATCTATATATCAAGAACTAGATACAGCTAGGTCTAGAGAAAGAGATTAATTTGTCATTTCTTCACATAGGGTGTGGATGAAGCTAATATTGAAGAGGGTATTGGAGCCACCACCATCGGTGTTTTTCATCTTAAAGACTGTTCTTCAGCAGATGAAGACATCGGGGTCGTTCTTGAAGGCATCAGAGTGTTGTCCAATTTGGATAGTGTGCCAACAGCTGTTGCAATGCTTTTTGGACTGATATATGCAATGAACCTCGCCTACCCTGCTGACCTCCGCTACACTTTCGAGGTATTACAGAAAATAGTAATGGAACTGGATGGAGGTAAACTGTCAAACAAGGCATTGCCCCTTAAAAACCACCTCTATGAGTGAATAAAGATTTTCTCATGTTTAATTTGGTAATGTTCTCATGTTCAGTTTTTGTATTTCTTGTTGTATTCTTTATTGGAGGACACAAATGTATTTTTTTAATGAGGAACGTTCACCTGAAAGACTGGGCTTCAGCAGCTTTTACGTTCCAGTATGTAGTGCTACTTATAACACTACTGCTACTTAGTGTTACAAATATGTTAAAGAAATTTGCTATAAAAGTTACATTACACTGATTTATTGTCATGCAAATTACATGTTCAGAATTGTTTTAGAAATTTTACATACTTTTCTAAATCATTTTGTCTTTCATATTAATATCTTAAAGATAAACTTCTAAGCTGTAGTGTTTCCCTTGTAAAAAAATGTTCGTTTTTACACATTTGTTTAGACTATCACTATGGTATTACATAGTAATCAGTAAGACATGTGACAGATAATTGGTGTAAAAAGTTTAGCTTTGTCTCATATTGACATAACATACTGATAGTTTTAACAAATATGTTAAAAAAGTCTGTAAAGCTATGTACTGCAGCATTAATTAATGTCATTTGAATACATGTTCAAAAACAGTTTGTAGAAATTTGACATACTTTTCATAATCTTGTACATCTTTTATAGAAATATGTCTCAGGTTTTCCTTCATGTTCATAAAAATTGTATTTACTAAATTTAAAAAAAATGTATGTCTCTTCAATTTAAAATATGTTAAGTACAAAATGGTGTGATTTAAATTTTCTTTCAAATAAAACTAATTTGTTCAGTAGCACTCGCTTTCTTTGTCTTTCTTGTCAAATATCAGTCTTTAATTTTTTACAGTAGAACAGCATATAGAGAACTTGAAAAAATTAAGTAGGATTTAAAGCTGTAACATGTGTTCCATTAACATGATAGAATTGTGTTCGCCCAACACAATTTCATTGAGTAATACTGGCAATGAAAAATAAGCTGGTGTTATTCATTACAATAGTGTTGCTGAGACATAAAAAAAGTTATTGATAATACATAATATATTTACATTAGGGTAAGAGATAAAATGTTTGTAGTTTCAACTTAATATTTTCAAGTAATCTCATGTAAATAAAATATGTTGATTTGACGAGCTTTAAGTATTTGAGGGAAAGAGGGAAAATATGTCGGTTCTACTTATTTGCATTGTGTGGGACGGATGTACACAATAAAATTAAGTAAAATGAACAGCTTTTTTCTTTCAGTGTTGTTTTTTGTGGTGTTAAGGAAGAATAATTTATAAATTAACTTTGGAAAAAAAGTTTGGCTCTCTCTCTTCCTCAAACTCCCAGGTACTCTCAGCGGGCGACGTGCGGCCACAAGGAAAAACAACAATGCGTGTTGACGTCACAGAATTACAGAGTTTAATCCCATACAAAGCAACGTATGAATTAACAACAAAACTGCAGAGGAACAGAGATATACATTCATTACCTGAGACAAGAAAAATAGAGAAAGAAAAGGCACTGACGCGTCTTTGGAGAGAGCTGATGCAAAAAAAGCAAAATAGTGGCAGCTGTCTGAATTATTACTCCTGTGCACGAACTCTTATACTGAAGGTGTGTCTTTCCTTTTTCCTTTCCTTATTCAATTAAGGCGTACCTCTGGTTGACCAACTGGAAGCTACCTTGGACACTCAGAGAAACTTAGAACTCCCCCT
Source organism: Xiphophorus couchianus (assembly GCF_001444195.1). Lineage (NCBI taxonomy): Eukaryota > Metazoa > Chordata > Actinopteri > Cyprinodontiformes > Poeciliidae > Xiphophorus > Xiphophorus couchianus. The sequence continues at coordinate 10,287,157 of NC_040239.1, forward strand.
AATTTACGCCAAAGATCAAAGGCCATTTGCTCTCTGTTTCAACAAAAGAGCCAACAGCTGCGTCCTGGCCTCCTGGGTTCGACGGTCATTTGGGTAAAGAAAAACATGAGATAAGATTTCACAGATACCTGTGGAATCCGGAGTCTCTCCCGTTATCTCTCCTTACATAAATTCTCAGGAGAAACTTAAATCCAGTAATTTGGTTCAAGGAAAGGTTATCTTCACAAAACCCCATTTAGCATAAATCCTGAGCAATTTTCTAATACTAAACAAAACATTTTCATTCAAACAATTTCCATTTGATTCTGATATAGTCACAGATAGTACAATTTTCAAATACATTAATCATTTACTAGATTAGTAGATCTACAATTAGATAATACAATCTTCATTACAAAACATGCTATTAGTACTTAGAAGAATGTCTTAGAAATTAAATGTTAGTGGTTTCAACCTTCTATGTTGTATTCAGTTTTACACCATCCCAGATGTTGGTTCTGGAAGACTTTTGATCTTCTGTGAACCAAACAGACTTCTCTCCTCCAGGCTCAAGTGATATTGCCCTGCAGGAGATGCTAATTTTATGGCCTCCTGTTCTCTGACAACACAGCAGGAGCCCCATTGAGAGATCCCCTTTGATCTGCATTTGGTTACTGTACTTTGAATACTTACCCATTAATAGTTTAGTTTTAAATCCTTAACACAAACCTGTTCAAAATTAAGAAATTTGTTCAAAATAATAATGTTCAATATACCTTTTAGACATGCCGTAAGATTAACTGTATTAAGCACTAAAAATAATCATTTTTCCTCAACAGTGGTTAAAACAATACAATAGAATAGAATGTCACTTTGAAGTTGACATTCCAGCTGTCAACTTTAAAGTGACTTTAAATTCCATCTTTAAAGGTTTTTTTATATTTTAAATTGAAAATTATTTCTCACACAAAGTTTTATAACAGGAAACAGTTCTTGTTTGCACTATTTCAAACAGAGCAACTCACTTGATAAGTGACACTTTATAACCGTCACAGTCACACTTCTGAAACTTGAGCTTGTGGCTAACTGCAAGTTTTCATCAAGCTATGTATGTATGTATGTATGTATGTATGTATGTATGTATGTATGTATGTATGTATGTATGTATGTATGTATGTATGTATGTATGTATGTATGCATGTATGTATGTATGTATGTATGTATGTATGTATGTATGTATGTATGTATGTATGTATGTATGTATGCATGTATGTATGTATGTATGTATGTATGTATGTATGTATGTATGTATGTATGTATGTATGTATGTATGCATGCATGCATGTATGTATGTATGTATGTATGTATGTATGTATGTATGTATGTATGTATGTATGTATGTATGTATGTATGTATGTATTATTAAGAGGAAATATTTACTAAGTTAGCTTAATTTTGGAAAAAAGCTTGGCTCTCTAATTCCTCTTATTTTCCCCGGGTCCTGACCGGATGGCTTCATGGCTGGAAAAGAACAGCGAGGCGTGATGACGTCACAGAGTTACAGAGTTTAATCTAATAGAAAAACACCATATGAATCACAAGAAAACTGCAAAGTTACAAAGATGTACATTCTTTACCTGAGACAAAAGAATTAAAAGGAAAAGAATAAAATTAAAGAGGTACAGAAATATGCATTGTTTTCCCCCACATAGACAAAGACAGAGAAGACAGATCAACAGAACGAACACAAAGACAGACAAAAATGACAAAGGCGCGCCCTTGGAGAAAGTTTTGCTGGAAAAAATGGAAACTCTCTGTACATTTTGGCGCTCCGTGAGACTTTATACTCAAGAGACGTTTCTGTTGTTCAACCAATCAGAGACCTGTTTCGGCCCCCAGAGAAATTTGTAACTCCCCTCATTACGGCTCAGCTCGAAGGGTGGTCTGGTCTCTGTCAAACCAAAAAAAGGGGGGGGGACCCCTTAATCCTGGGCGTACCACGCACGAATGTCCCCAGCACCGAAGTCCTGATATAAATCTCGCTGACTCCCCTGGAGTTTCTTCCTCCCACATTCCAGCTGCCGTTTCCATGGGAATACTAATTTTATGGCCTTTGTAGAGGCGCCTGCTTGTCTCCTTTTGGCCCATCTCGAAGCCTGTTTTTCAAATAAGAGTGCTTAATATACCTTTACACATGTTGTAAGATTAACTGTATTTTTTAGCACTAAAATAATCATTTTTCTTAACAGTATGTATGTATGTATGTATGTATGTATGTATGTATGTATGTATGTATGTATGTATGAAACCAGAAAAGTAATATAAATAAATCATTTTTATTTTTTACTTTGGTACTCATTCTCCACCTGCATCACATGTCAGCTTATTTTTTATCTATTCTAATACCAATATTGTGCACTTTTTTTTCTCTAATCCTGATTAAGTTTTGTTTTGATTTTTCTACCAGTAATGGTCAGTGATAGGTTTATTTTAGGTCCTAACCTGCAAAGAATCAACCAGAGACACAAATTACATTTCTGCAGAAGAGGAGAGCTGAGCCCGACGCGGATAGCCGCCGTCAAACAGCTCTTTGTCTGCACTTCTCTTTTATTAGAAAAAACAAGGAAGGAGGTTGGGCTTTTTCGCATAGTCACACAAAGAATTTGACCAATGACCTTTACTACAGGATGTTCTGGAACCTTCTGTGGACATGCCCTTACAAGGGCACGAGGCTGACCGCAACCAATCAGCCCCACAGAAAGCTGACAACACAAGAATGTGCAAACGTCTCTAGTCTCCAGGCAAACATACTAAAAATAGTTAATAAAGTACTACAAAAGAGAGAAGTCAAGTAAACAACAAACAGAATAATAATATGAAAACAACCTTTCAAATAAACTCACAAGTAAATGAACTTAGATAATTTTTCTAACAGTCAGAATATTAATTTTATTACTTTAATGTTTTTTTTTAAACAACTGAAGTGCTTTTAGCACTATTAATAGTGATGAGAGGATCATTTTAACACATGCAGCCTTGAGAGTCCTGATAAACAGTATAAGTAAATAGTAATTACTCCAGCTTTATATCTAATCTAAATCATAACATTAAACTGTTAAGAAAGTATGACCTTTAAACCTCCAATTTGTTACAATGATTGCAAAACAAGGCAAATTAAAAGTTTAGTGAAAACTGTCCTGTCCTTATAAGATCAGGTATTAAAGTAGATATGATGAAAAAATATAAGCATGTTTTCATTCATTATACATTTGGAACATTTATCTATGACTAATTTATGGAGCTTATTTTAAAAAAAGTATTTGTACTCATCAGTGAACTAGCTGAATTTATGCTGATGTCTATTTATAAAAGGCTCCAAAGCTTTTGTGATCCTGAATAAAATGAGACAAAAAATTGCTTCTGTCATGTTGTGGAAACTTACTGTGATACAATTAATTTACCAACATACAGAATTGAGCTTCAGTTTTGTCAAATTATAAATGCTAATATTTGATGTCAAATCATAAATGTTAATATAATTTTCACAGTAACAAAGAAGTGTTTGCTATTGATTCTAAATAGTTGGTTGCCTAAGTGTTCGTCTCTCTGTATAGCACTTGTATTTGCTATGTAAATAAAGTGATTTGGATATATTTTAATATGTACTCTACAAAATTTACACCCAGTGTCCAGTGGTGACCTGCTTTGCACCACTGCATCCAGCACTTTGCATTGCACTTGGTGATGTATGGCTTGGCTGCAGCTGCTCCACCAGGGAAACCCATTCCATGAAGCTCTCTGCACACTCTTACTAAGTTAATCTGAATGAAGTTTAGAGGTCTGTAGTGATTGAGTGCAGAAAGGAGCGAGGAAATTTCACGACTGGATTTGTTGCACAGGTGGCATCCTATCACAGCTCCACGCTGAAATTCACTGAGCTCCTGAGAGCGGCCCATTCTTTCACAAATGTTTGTAAAAACAATCTCTATACCTAGGTGCTTAATTTTATACACCTGTGGTCATGGAAGTGATTGGAACAGCTGATTTTGATAATTTGGATGGATGAGCAAATACTTTTGTTGCTACAGCGCATAATAAGAAGAGTCAACTAGGATGACATATTAAAAAAAACTTTATTTTATTTTCCAGATTATGCTAAAGGCCTTCCATTGAAGTGAACAAATAGAAAAAAGTTATGTATCGTTTACGAGCAAAATAGAAAACAATCTATGGTAGAATTGTTATTCTTACTCACTAGAGTGAGTATAAAACATTTACAGTCAAGTATCTTGTAAAAGAATTAACATAACGAGAGATCCGCTTTTAAGAAATCATTAACAAATTAATCATTAACAATTGGTGAAAAGCAAACAACGATCTAGCTAAAAATTAGCTACAATAAAGATAAGAATTTCAACATATAATTTTATTGGCTTTCACAGTAAATGGTAACTGAAGGAGGTAAATGTTCTCTCTGCAGGTGAAAGCTAAGAATTTAAATCCCATCCATATGTTCCAAAGTTACCAGTAAATTAGTTAAATAGTCAAAAATAATTGGGAAAGCAGATCATTACTACTATTATTGTGATTTTGTTGTTGATGGTCAGGTTATATTTATGGATCTGATAACGGAGGTTTCAGTGAAGATGTTTTTTCTTCTCTTTCAAACCAAAACTCCTTTGAAGCAGGTTTGATTTATGGACAGAGGTACTAATTAACCAGAGATGGGAGAGGTGGGTGGAAGGCAGAGTGTACATGACTGATAAGATACAAAAGCAGAATTGTATGTGTTAAGTTTCATTTTTTCTTCCTCCTTCTCTCTTGCTTTTCTTTTCTCAGACGCTGATATTTACTCTGATTTTCTAAATAAAATATCTAAAAACAAATGTGCATTTCTCTGATTGATTCAGTGCATCTCTCTTTATCAAAATGAAAAAAAAATTCTGAACAATCTCAAAGGAAAATTAAAAGTTGTTGTAGCTCATTAATTCTTCTAGAGCTACAACAGGAAAGATCTTCTGTAACAGTCTGTATTACAGTGATTTTGAAGAACCCTCTGACTGAAGACACTCTTTTATTCCTGAGACAGTCTCATGAAGAAGATGGTCAGGTTTGTCCACAGACAATTGTTATTCTTACTCACTAGAGTGAGTATAAAACATTTACAGTCAAGTATCTTGTAAAAGAATTAACACAACGAGAGATCCACTTTTAAGAAATCATTAACAAATTGGTGAAACGCAATCAATGATCTAGCTAAAAATTAGCTACAGTAAAGATAAGAATTTCAACATATAATTTTATTGGCTTTCACAGTAAATGGTAACTGAAGGAGGTAAATGTTCTCTCTGCAGGTGAAAGCTAAGAATTTAAATCCCATCCATATGTTCCAAAGTTACCAGTAAATTAGTTAAATAGTCAAAAATAATTGGAAAAGCAGATCATTACTACTATTATTGTGATTTTGTTGTTGATGGTCAGGTTTGTCCACAGACATCCTCGGTGATGTCTCACCAGAGTTTTTCCTGGAGTGACACAAGCAAAACGTGAATGCACAATAACAGAACTTAAAAGAGCACATGGTTTCCTGTGATTCTGGCCCAATAATGCTGCATCAATCTACTTAGAATATTGTTCATGCTGCACACACTGTTTTGTGATGACTTTTTTTGTGTTTGTAGCTACAAAAGGTTTTCTAACATGTCATGTTCTGAACTCTGGATAAATATGAGCTCAGTATTTAGCTTGTTAGACTTCTTCATTGGTAGGATGACTTTTAGATGTTTATGTCAGAAAAATCAAAAAGTTCTCTGAGGTTGTATTTCCTCCTTGGAAAGTTTAAAGTTTCTTACTATAAACTATTTTAAACTTCTTACTTTAAGTTTTCCAAGACTTTATAAACTTTCAAAGTTTAAAGTGCCATAATTTGGAAAGTTACACTAAACTACTTAAAATTTTGTACTGTCCATATCAGACAGTAAAAGACATTACTGTCTGATATGGACAAAACATACAAGCATTATCGAGGTAAGCAGGTTAATTATTCCTATACGTAACCTTGACTGCTGTGCAGGTTAATGTTAAGCTCTGCCAGATTAGAATTACACCGGTGAGTCAAACTGACTTTCTTTCTAGTTTTTAGAGTCTAAGATTATGTGGGGAAAAACTTTTAATACCAAAAGCCATTTTTATATTTCAAAATAAAAGTGTAATATGTTCATCTGAGATTACATATTACCTAAAAAAAAAATCTAATATTACAGCAAATAGTCCACTTAAACTAATGAGTCACCTTTTTTTAACGGCCAAAACCGGAAATTGTTTCCCATTGATGTCCATTTTTGAAAGATGGAGATATTATTGTTGTGACAGGGGAGAAGAATAGAAACATTTTGGTTATAAATTTTGTTAAAGTTCACAGGTGTAATAATTTAAGTACAGAGGAAAAGTTTGTAAAATCAATGAAAATGATCATTTGTTGGAACAAATTGTAAGATCTAATGACTTATTAAATGGCCCCTTTGCTTTATTTGAACTAAATAATGTTCATAGGAAATCAAAAAACTCATCCCCAGATAATATTTCTTATATTATGTTTAATAAGCTTAGTAATTCATCTAAAAAGGTTTTCCTGGAATTGTTTCACAATTTGGAGAGTAGGATGGCGTTTTCTTTATTTGCTGTTGATGGAGCAATCTGGAAGAGGGGTAAAATCTTAAATTTTATTGGTAAAAAATATACAAGAAGCAATTAATAAAATGGAAGATTGGTCCTTTAACTGGGGATTAAAAATTTTTACAGACAAAACAAATACTATTTTTTTTTTTGCAAGGGAAGTGTCTGAAAATTTAAAATCGCAAATATATAATTATGATTTAGAAAGGGTAAAGCCGTTTAAGTTTTTGGGTTTATGGCTGGATGAAAACCTTACTTGGAAAATTCTTATTCAAAAAGTAATGGAAAAGTGTAAAAGAGTTTTAAATGTAATGAGGATTGAAAGCATTGAAAGCAATATACACAAGTTTAGTACGGTCTGTATTTTGGTGTGTCCAAAAAGTTTGGACACACCTTCTCATTGAATTCAATTAGAAAGTGTGTCCAAACCTTTGGTCTGTACTGTATATCGTCATCATCATCAAAATATCAGTGTGCACAATATTCATATGACAGAGGACTGTTTGGAGTGCGGTAATGGTTGGCTAATATATTTTACAAGTTCTGGAAGAGCCAGTTGGACATGCAGCAAAAGTTCAGACTTCTAACTCTTTCAGATGGGGTCAAGTAAAGCCAGGCTTGCGTCATCAAGCAAACAGTGATTGTTAAGTTTATTCTTCACATAAACTCTGAAAAGATCACAAGGACATAAAGACTTGTCTTTAGCAAAAAGAGAGAAGCTTGTCAGACTGTTGTTTGCTGTTTAGGCTAACTCCAACGAGAGCTTGCAAACCTTCAATATTTATTCTCTTCAAAGCACAGGTGTTCAACAGCACAGGCAAGTACAGGAAATGCATTCCATGTATGGCAACTGCAAAGACAGGCGTTTTACACAGGATGTCACAGTTCACCTATATATGTAAATGGCTGCGAAAGCGTCTGCACATTGTCTGGAAACTACTTTAACAGGAAAGTTATTCCTGTTAAAGTATATTTTCTTCCTCTGCAGGGATTTTGCTTGTCTAAGATCACAAAGTCAGGAGGAAGGGAGGGAGCCGAGGTTGCAGAGTCGCCGTCGGATTCCAGCGCCCCCTGCAGACGCTCCAGAAGCACATACACCCCCCTGGAGCAGCAGGTCCTGGAGCTGAAACAGCAACAAAAGGATGTCCTGTTGGCAGTGGAGTGTGGCTACAAATACAGGTTCTTTGGAGAAGATGCAGAGGTAAAAACCCGAACTTGCTTAAATAATCAGATGTAATCATAGCTCCAGTTTATCTGCTACTTTGCAAAAGAAAGTATTCTTTTTGAAATTACACACTCCCCATTTCCTAGTACTGGGGGAGGAGAGAAAACATCTTTGCTCCAGATTTAGACCAAATAATAATTTAGAAACTTTTGCATTTGAACAGATTGCTGCAAAAGAGCTGAACATAACTTGTCACCTGGATCATAACTTCATGACGTGCAGCATCCCGACTCATCGCCTGTTTGTTCACGTCAGGCGCCTGGTGTCTCATGGACACAAGGTACCAGATAATTGTTAGATTCTGCATCTCCTCTCCCTTCCACTCTGTTAGCAGAGACAGATATTGTCTCGTCACTTCTGTCTGTCATTTTTAGGTTGGTGTTGTGAAACAGACAGAAACATCTGCGCTGAAGGCGTCAGGGACCAACAGAAGCGCTCTGTTCAGCCGTCAGCTCAGCGCCTTGTACACCATGTCCACTCTGGTGGGAGAGGGTATCCTTACGGACATTTTCTGTCCTTACATGCCCCTAAAATAGCTTTTTCATCCCTTGATGTCCTTGACGAGGTATTATTTCCAGACGTAAACCCGGTCTGCAGAGTGGCAGATGTGGAGGAGGGGGGCTGTGCTGACGTGGTGTCGGACCCTCCTGACAGCTTCCTGCTGTGCATCAGTGAGAACTGGGACAAAGTGAAGAAGCAGCTCTCCGTGGGGGTGGTGGTGAGTCTGATAAACATAAACTACAGCTGAAACCAAGCAACGTTGTATTCAGGTCAACAATATGAAGCACACCGATACTGAATGTATCTGAAATCTAGAAGATTTTAAGAAATACCTGAAGGGAAATAGTTTTTTTTAGCTGTTATTCTGTATCTGAACCAGATAAACCGTGAGAAGATCTGTGGTTATTTGTCAACAGGGTTGAGAGTGTCTGGCTGCCTCATGTTGTAAGACAATACTTTCCACCTAAAGAGGTTCTGTAGCTGATTACATCTTCTCCTCTGTTTAAGTGAGATATTTTCAGAACAAATTCATCTGTTAAAACTTATGTGAAATGTTGGTCAGTGCTGATATTTTATATTGGAGTCTTTTTTGGCAGATGTTATTGATATTTGATCAAAATTATCAATGATGCATGCACAGGTTTATGATGTGCAAAGTGTGAGATAAGTTTTCTAAAATATGAATTGTCATGTTTGTTATATTCAATCCATAACAGAGTATTAGGGCCATCGTAGATTAAGATTATGAATGAGTAAATATCTGCCAAAAACGTATTTAATATTCTTTGTTAAAATATAATAAATTATCAAGATAAAATGAATATTTTCCTCGATTAAAGGCATAACATTCCGATATGAGTACTGAAATATTCTCTGATGCCAGAAATTTGTAAGAAAAAAAATGTGAATATGTTTGAGAAAAATCTCTTATAGAAATATTTTTTGTATGTTTGTCTGGATTAAGGAATAAATAAATTTACCATATTGTCATAAAGATAGATTTTAAAGACAACATTTAAAAAAAAAAATGTTCATCTTTATTTAAACAAAGTTGGAAGGAGAATCATTTGTATGCACATTTAAAAATGTCTAATCTAATGTGAACTGAGTGATCAAACTACCTCTTTACCCTCTAATCTTTTGTTTTCTCATTTTTCTGTTCCTGTGCTTGTATCTTGTGCATCAGGCGGTCCAGCCCAGTACTGGAGACGTGTTGCTGGACTGTTTTCCTGATGGTCCGTCTCGCTCCGAGCTGGAGAGCCGTATCCTGAGGATAAACCCAGTGGAGGTTCTGGTGCCTTCGGATCTTTCAGAACAAACCTCCAAACTGCTGCTCAGTATCGCTAATGCCAGGTAATCTGCTCTCACGCCACAAGGGGGCGACGTATTTTCATTTTCTTCACGGCAAACTTCTGTGCCGAGCTCGTCTCTGCTTCGATAGAACTGAGTGTGTTTGCAGTTTGGTTCATTTGATTCTGAGGGATTGTGTTTAGATTTCCCCAGGCCGGCAGGCAGCCCTGCTGAGTGGAGCGCTTTGGGCTTAGTGTGGCAGAGGAAATTGATGCGGGCGCTCTGAGCGGTTCAGCACGCAGGTTCTGACCACAAGGCTCAGCAGGTCCACAAGATTCATTTGCTACTTAAGGTTGTAGATGGATTTTTGCTCAAACTGGAAACTTTACAGTTTAGTTTGTGAAGATTTTTGGCTCAAATTAAATAAAGATTTGATTCGGAAAGACAATCATGTCATACTTTATGAGTCTCAAAAACACGGTTTGAACAAAGTTATTAGAAGAAAAATTACTGTTATGATTAATTTTCCAAATGCTGGTCACATTTACTGCATGATTATAAAAGTGATCAAAGGAGTTTATTGAGATAATTCATATTAGTTGTTTCTATAACTTTAATGTGTGTTAATCGGACAAAAAGAGCTTTATTTCGATTGAATCATCAAATTTTTTCTTTACCTCATTTTGGTCAGAAAGAAATAAGCAATCTTTATATATATATATATATATATATATATATATATATATATATATATATATATATATATATATATATATATATATTTTTTTTTTTTTTTTTTTTACTGTTATATATATATATATATATATATATATATATATATATATATATATATATATATATATATATATATATATATATAATATACACTGCCTGGCCAAAAAAAAAGTCGCCACCTGGATTTAACTAAGCAAATAGGTACAGGCCTCCTATTGGATAAGTACTGCATAGGCGATTATCTTTCAGCTGGCAACAAGTTATTTAACCCCAGCTGATGCAATGAGTAACTCCTCATTTCTTAAACAACCATGGCAAAAGACACATCCTGTGGTCGTGGAAAAGACGTTAGTCTGTTTAAGAAGGGTCAAATCATTGGCATGCATCAAGCAGAGAAAACATCTAAGGAGATTGCAGAAACTACTAGAATTGGGTTAAGAACTGTCCAACGCATCATTAAAAACTGGAAGGATGGTGGGGAACCATCGTCTTCCAGGAAGAAATGTGGTCGGAAAAAAATCCTGAATGATCGTGATCGGCGATTACTTAGATGTTTGGTCAAATCAAATCGAAGAAAAACAACAGCAGAACTCAGGAGTATGTTTAATTGTGAATGCAAAAGCATTTCCACACGTACAATGCGAAGGGAACTCAAGGGGTTGGGATTGAACAGCTGTGTAGCCGTAAGAAAACCTCTAATCAGTAAGGCTAACCAAAAAAAAAGGCTTCAGTTTGCTAGCGAGCATAAAGATTGGACTCTGGAGGAATGGAAGAGGGTCATGTGGTCTGATGAGTCCAGATTTACCCTGTCCCAGAGTGATGGGTGCATCAGGGTAAGAAGAGAGGCAGGTGAAGTGATGCGCCCATCATGCCTAGTGCCTACTGTACAAGCCTGTGGGGGCAGTGCTATGATCTGGGGTTGCTGCAGTTGGTCAGGTCTAGGTTCAGCAACATTGTGTGCCCAAAGAATGAGGTCAGCTCACTACCTGAATATACTGAATGACCAGGTTATTCCATCAATGGATTTTGTCTTCCCAAATGGAACGGGCATATTCCAAGATGACAATGCCAGGATTCATCGGGCTCACATTGTGAAAGAGTGGTTCAGGGAGCATGAGACATCTTTTTCACACATGGATTGGCCACCACAGAGTCCAGACCTTAACCCCATTGAGAATCTTTGGGATGTGCTGGAGAAGGCTTTGCGCAGTGGTCAGACTCTCCCATCATCAATACAAGATCTTGGTGAAAGATTAATGCAACACTGGATGGAAATAAATCTTGTGACACTGCAGAAGCTTATTGAAACAATGCCACAGCGAATGCGGGCTGTAATCAAAGCTACAGGCGGTCCAACAAAATATTAGAGAGTGTGACCATTTTTTGGTGGCGACTTTTTTTTTGGCCAGGCAGTGTAGTTTGATAGAGGAGTTCATTTTAATGAAAACAGTATATGGTTTGTTAGGGGTTGCAGCAAAAACAGCTGAACTAGAAGCTAAAATATGAAGCCCCACCATGCAATGCATTCTGGGTTCTTTTAAAGTCCATTTCTGATGTTCAGAACTGTGATAATACACATTTCTGGCACCTAGCAGAAGCTAAACAATGAAATCAGAAGCTGAGCTGTGATTTCTGTCTTCAAAACAGGGTTTGAAGACAAATAAATCAAAATAAAACTTGGTTAAAATATCAGACTATTAAAACCAAATTCAAGTCCCTTCAGAGAAGCATTAAGATAAAACTCCATCATCCAACAGTTATCACTGAGATGACTTTTTAAAGCTGAGCTGAGTTCATTTCAATAACATGACTTTATTGGAATGAACTCATATTTATTCCAATAAACATGAATGAACATGAGTTCATCTGTTCCTTTTTACTCCTTAAAAAGTAAAAGGAGAGAAAATCTGTTTAAACAAGCGCACTGTAATGTGCAACAAACGCGTCCTTTCTTGGTGAATCCAACAGTTTCCCTTTAGACCAGTAGATGTCACTGTTGATATTTAGTTCCTCCTCCACAACATTGACACCTAAGACCACCTGTTAAAGCTCGCTGGTCTGATAGGCAGGCCAATTTTTTAGGAATCCAGCTCATTACCACTAGCCAATGGGATCAAATCAGTCTGCTCAGGAGAACAAAGAGGAGGGTTTCGAGAGTGCAGTCATAGAAACACCAAATGACAGAGTCTTCATTAAAAACGGCACAAGCAAAAGGTCAGATGGCTCCCTTCTCGGTGGGCAGGAGGTGCGTTCGCATGTGTGAATTTCACACACCCACAGAGAAGGAACATTAAAATCAGCCATCAGAGACTGACACATAGGGCATTTTCGGTTTCAGTGTTTCCATGTGTCCTCTGTGAGTAAAAAAAGAACTCTTCATGTTAATATTTAATTATGAAAGGGGGAAAAAATTAATTTTAAACATGAGATATATGGAAAACACCATACTTTTTATTGTTTTGCTGTTTTCATTCGGATGATTAAAAAAAATCTGATTTATTTGTCACTGGCACATTTAATCCTATGACTCATAAAAATGTATATCCAAATCACTGCAAACCATTTTCAGAGCATTTGGTTTTTGACACCAGTTGAGCTCCTTTTGTTTGAATTGGAAGAGCACATGAGTGAAAATCTCTATGTGCTATCAAAACAGACAGCTCAAATCTGAAAGAACTGACAAAATGAACTTTTAATATGTTATAATTAGAAAAGAAAATGTTGACAAAAGACAATAAAAATAGTACTGCATATATATTGCTTATTTTTCAAATGTTGCTTCTCTTTGGATGATTTGCTCATGGTTGCTTTGTGAGGATTTGCATATCAAAAAGATTCCCTATGAAGTTTTTGAATAAGCACGCCAGAGAAAATGGCTACAAAGAAGAATGAAATATGCCTTAAATAGAAAAGTTAAGCCAATTAGTACCTTTAGTGCTAAAAGACTAAAAAAACTGACTGAAAAAAGGAGGATGACATTTCTCAGCCAAGTTGTTACTCTGTGGTTCATTATTTAAATCTCGTTAAAGTCTGCTGTCAGAACCTTTTTACTAATAGCAGCAATTTGTCTGGATAGTTAATATAATTGTCCTTTCTCTGTGTTTTTTTTTTTTTCTTTGATCACAGTGAAGCCACAGGTGAAAGGGAAGTGAAAGATCTTAAAAACATGTCAGGGAACATAAAAATAACAACTCGAAGACGTGCTGGGAACAAGTAGAAGTCAAGTTCAGAAACTGTCAGGGCTATTGGTAAATGTCATTGTGTGAATACATCAAAGCCTATGCTTCTACTATTCCTCAATTATGACTTGTGTTTCTGTTTAGCTGTGACACCTTCCTGTGGAAAGGCCTACGGCTGAACTATTGCTGCCAATAACCAGGACCAGTGCTTTGGTATTTTCTACTCTGTCATCCCCAGTCATTTGAGGTTCTGCTTGAGGTTTCTTATTTTTAAAGGAGAGTTTGCTATCCACTGTCACCACATGCTTGCTCACTACAAAAGAATAGCACCAAAGACTCAAATCATAAAGTATATCTATCCATATTCATGGAAAGGCTTAATTCATATCAATGTGCTTACTCCAAATTTAACAATATATAAAGCTGCTTTTTGTCCTAAAATCTGGTTAATACCACCACTTTATGAAGCAAATACAGGAGAAAAGACAGACAGTCAGCGCACCTGATCACTGTATCACTTTTTGTGCGTAACAAACCCTAAGTGATCCTAACTACATCTTTAATTGCTCGTTGACAAGTAATTACATGAACGTGTCCTTGCACAGAGTGAGAAATTAATCAGGAGAATCCCTGACAAATGTGTGCAGACAAAGAGATGATATGCATCCTTAATTGTGTCTAATAGGTTTATGACATGCTTCTCATCAGTGGATTATGCAAAAAAGCAATAATTATGTTCTTCAGATGTACATCATTTACACAGACAACTTTACATTAGAAAGGAAATTTAAACTAAAACAAATTTATTTATTTACATTATCGTTATCAGTATTTACTACATATATGAAATATGATTCTTTAGTTATATGATTCTACCAAGTCATCCATCCATCCATCCATTTTCTGTTCACCCTTGTCCCTAATGGGGTCGGGAGGGTTGCTGGTGCCCATCTCCAGCTACGTTCCGGGCGAGAGGCGGGGTACACCCTGGACAGGTCGCCAGTCTGTCGCAGGGCAACACAGAGACATACAGGACAAACAACCATGCACACACACACCCACACCTAGGGAGAATTTAGAGAAACCAATTGACCTGACAGTCATGTTTTTGGACTATGGGAGGAAGCCGGAGTACCCGGAGAGAACCCACGCATGCACAGGGAGAACATGCAAACTCCATGCAGAAAGACCCCGGCCGGGAATCGAACCCAGGACCTTCTTGCTGCAAGGCAACAGTGCTACCAACTGCGCCACTGTGCAGCCCTCTACCAAGTCAAACAATAAATAATTCAGTTGCCAATGTACTTTGATAAGGAGTTTGTCTTGATATTTAACAACCTTTAAAACTTTAGTCAAAAAAATCTGTTTAGACATTTTAATTTGTTTTAATCCACACTATCCTGTTTCATGGATCAGAACCAGGTTTTAAGTAGAGTTTCAAAATGCAAAAACAAGAATCAGGAGAACGAGACAAAGAAATAAAACATACAATTTATCAAAAGGTTAATGTTCTCCTTGAATAATATCTATAAAGCTTTGACCAGCTAATGGAAAGTATGTTTGAGTTCAAATGTCATATTCATAAATATCGTAAGTATCTTGCATTTTGAAGCTCTGCTTACTGTGTGGGTGTGATCTAGTTTGAAATGCAAATATTTGTAAAACTTTCATCAGATCAAGAGTTTAAACAGATTCAACATGTTTTTTTTCTACATAATTATTTTATAAACTACAAGTTTGGGGTTTTTTTTTTGTATTTCTTTACATTTTTAATGGATGGTACACTAGGAACCTGATTGGTATTGGAGCAGCATTCACATTTTATTCTGTCTGAAAACAGAGCATCTTGATCACAGATTGGCACACTTGGTAAATATGTTCTAAAAAAAAAAGAAACTCAAAATAAGTTTTGTAGTTTTATTGCTGTAACAGTATCCCAAACAAAAACAAATCTAATTTGAATCTAAACACATTCATCAAACAAGTAAAAAAAAAATAATCTCAAGTTAATGAATAAATCAATTGTTCTAAACCCAATCAACAGTGTCACAACTAGTGGCACTCTTACCCTAAAATATTTTGCAGACGGAAAATGCTACTACTGTTTGAATTTAGTCAGAATAGCTGTGCAACAAATCTGATATTTGTAACCAATGCAGGAATGTTTTCACCTCTATCTGTAGAACCTAAATTATCGCTTGCAGCATTGAACTCTACCCTGTTATATTGTTTTGCAGTCAAATTGTTTTCATTCTATTTATGTTTACCGTTTTCGGTCAAAACCGCCAAGCAGTATTTTACCATAGCCACTGAAACGAGAAATGAAATTTAAATTATGTTATATTCAATCATATTCTACTCCTGGTGGTTAAATGAATGTGATTGAAATAAGTGTTACGTGTTTCAAACTTTAACAGAGACCCGAGACTTTCCGTTTCCTTGAAGTATACCTGTGATGAGGCCCATTTCATTTAGCCACAAAATTAGAAAGACAAAAACATGCAAAAGTGTATCAGGTAACACTTACAGAAAAAATAACAACTTGCCTCCACATGCCTATTTCTACAGACAGAGCAATAATTTAAAGGTTTGAATTCACTGGAGCTGTGACAGACAAAGCAATACAAGGAAGACCCAAGTTTATTCAGCCAGCAAACACTTTGAGGAAAATTGTGAAGGAGGAGAAACAGGTCTTCACAACTAAAAATTACAATAGTTTTAATAGGAGATGATGTAACTTAAAAACAAAAATATATTTTTTTATTTTAAAAGTCTGAGCTGCGTTTTAAGAGGGCCTGAAAAGAGGGAGGTGTAGATGAAACTGAAAATAAATGAAAGGTTTTGAAAGATGGGTGTATTTAGGGTTTGTTTCTTCATCTCAAAAGTGAAGTGAATACTGATTATCATCACTCTAAAGTTGTTTCATACTTGATTCCTTCAGAAAAAGGATAGAAACACTATGTATTTCTACCTTATAAGCATTATAAAGGTACATATACATATATTTTGTGCAGTGTATTTTGCACAATGATATTTGTTATTATTGCAATATTTGTTAATATTAATCAAATATTAATATTTGATTCCTTCAGAAAAAGGATATAAACACTTTGTATTTCTACCTTATAAGCATTATAAATGTACATATACATATATTTTGTGCAGTGTATATCTGTAAGTATCTTCCTGACAAAACAACCAATGATATTTGAAATTTATTTGAAAGAATAATCAAACTTTTTATTGTTATTATTGGGGGTTTTTTTTGTTTAGTTTCTACATTCCTAGCAGGATGATGAAGATAATCTCCTCCAGGTCAGGGGTAACATTGATGATTTAGCTGGAACTGCATTCAGCCTCTTGTTTGCAGTTAGTTCTCAGAAACAGTGCAGCCTTGCTCTCCTTTAACGACACAAATCTGAAACAGCTTCTGGGAAAAACCTCTGCTGAGAGACTGTTTTATGACTAAATATGTGTTTAGCCGCATGTGCCCTTCATCCCATGTGCTTTCACCCCTGCTGAGAGTGTTCACGCACACACACACCCACAGACACATAGTGGTTGCACTGAAGCACACATCCACTAGTGTGTGCTTGCTGACCAAAGCCCAAGCTTGTCAGTCACACACACACGCGCTCCCTGGAGGCCAGGCGGGTGGTCTAGTTGGGATAGAGATGGACACATGCTGGGATCATAGCTGCCATGTGTGATTCAAATTTCTCCTTACTTTCTCTCCGTCTTTCTATCCTCCTCTCATCCGTTCTTCTCTTATCACCAGTGCTGTCCTCCCACCTCTGCCTGCTGTGTTTATGGTCCTGCGTCTTTAAAAACCTTGACTCTGTCAAACATATTCTGCACACCAACTCTCCAGCAAACTGTTCCTGAAACATATACAGGCAATTAGACAATTGCGATTAAAATCTGGGGGATTTTTTGCAACTCTTTGCTCTCTCTCACTTTCTCTCTATCAAAAATCATATGTTTTCTGCCCTGATCCCAGAATCCACTCCTTCCTTCTGTTCTTGGGTACCAAACTCCTCATTACTCTAATTTAGAGGAAAGGCTGCTCCCCCCACCCCATCTTCCCTCCTCTCTAATGGGTTCTGGAGGCCTGAAGAATATCAAGTGCTGCTTAATTCTTTAATTCTATTCAGCCTTTACATTCACACCATTCCTCCACCAGCTCTTTGGTCCCCTTTTTCATCAATTTGTGTCCCATTTAGTATCCCAAAAGAGCAGCTACTAAAACTTGTTTTTTTTTTTTAAATGGAGAAGGAGAGAGATGTAAGTTTTAAAAGCATATCAAAGCATCACATCCCGTCCCTCTTCATGCATGCTGTTGTTCCTGGTATCCAACAAGTGTTTACATGTTGTTGCCGCTGCTCATGCTCCACTGAATGTGTACTTATTTAACCCTATCGTTTCGCTGAAATAGGCTCATCTCCATGGTGACGGTAGCAGCAGAGAGCAGGTGGAGGGCCCTTGAGGATGCATTAGGACCTTCTTGCGATGAGCAGGATGCATCTTCACTGTAAGCTGTACTGTGCGTCTGGGCCCCGTTTCAAGGGCCTGAGCAGCGTTCATTGTCTCAGCCTGAAATTGTCAGTCACTTGGCATGAAAAACTCAACTCGGAGCAATCTAAATGACCCGATTACTTTGATTACAAAGCAAAACATTTACATCATGTATGAACTTTACATCGGGGAAAAGCAAATTATAAATAATAGTTAAAGTACTGTACAACTGAACACCCTAATAAAGGACTGTATGCTTTCAACCTTAATTGTCCTGTGATGGACTGGCTATCTGTCCAAAGCATACCCCATCTCTTGCTTTTTATTTATTTATTCAAAGTACATTTTTTTAATACATTTTGCTGATGTTTTTAACGCTTTAAGATTTTTCTGCAGTTTTCATTGTGCATCAGTTTATTTGTATATTTAAAAACATCTTGTATGAAGCTGTAAGGACAGAGCAGCAGTCTACCCTCTGCGCTGCAGGGTAAGGAGATACAATCTTGTCATACAAAGAGCTATTTCTGCCGCTTCCCTCTCCATTTCAAATTTACCTTGAGCCAAAAAACCAAGACAATTAAGAATGTTTTTTTGTACACATAAATAAGTATGCCTGTCTTAAAGTATATTGGGAAAAATGCAATCATGTAGAGAAAAATATAGCATAAACATTTTTATATAGATCTTTAACCTTCTTAATTTCCATGGCAGTTTTTATGTTTTTAAATCATATTTTGCGTACAACTTTGGCTGTGTTGTGTATTTTGGGGAGAATTAAAATGTTTATTAAACTTGTATTTTTCTATGTGCTTTTATGCCTTTTGCTGTAAACAAAACACATCAATTTGTGCCTCTTTAGCAGTCACTCACACATAAGGACATTTTCGACGGCCCAATTAACCCAACAGTCATGTTTTTGGACCGTAGGAGAAACATAGAGCACCAAGAGAGACGCTATACATTCACAGGAAAAACATGAAAACTCCATGCAGAAAAACCCCAGGAGTCAAACCCATAAGCTTCTTCCTGCAAGTCAACAGTGCAACTGACTGTGCCACTGTGCAGCCCTCATTTATTTTTCTCAACATACTATTTCTATTGTGTTAGCATTGTTGTTTGAAATTAGCCTTCAAAATACAAAGGTCACAGGTCACATCACCTCTACAAAATAAAATAAAAAGCTATCATTAAAAATGAAAGAAAAATAACATATTGTAATGTGTCAAAAATAGTTTTCTTCTCACCAGCAAAAAGTTAATAAGACTGTCCCATGATTCACTACAAATATTTGGCTTTTTTTTTTTTTTGCTTTAGCAAAGTTATTTTTAAAAAGCAACAAAAAGTGGCCAAATTTTGTGAAGGTGAATCAATCACTTTCCTCTTCCTCAGATTACCGACTAGAGCTTGAATAACTAATACACAAGAGACCACAGCCTGTCAGTCTGAAGCTTCAGTCAAATATACAGGCAAACAATTTGCCATTAAATTTATGAATAGCTTTCAAAAACAAACAGGACATTGGATTTATGGCAGCACTACCTCTATAGATCACTTTGTTCTCAGCCAAGAAACACAACTAAAGTGAACAGCACAGAGCCAGTAGCACTTTCTATGGATAAAAAATAAAAATAAAGAGATTACACAAAGCTAATGCCAGTAATAGATCTGTCACTAAGTTTGTCCAGGAAAGAAACACTTTCCAGAAGCAAGTAGTAAGATGTACTTTCTAAAGAAAATAGAAATGATACATAGAGTTAAACACGGGCACACAAATAGACACAAAGTTAATTGCAGTATTACTTCTTTCAATCTTTATAGCTCTTTAAAATAACAGCACTGAGGCAGGACTGCATTGAAAAAAGTCCAGACACAGAAAAGAAAGACAGAGAACACATTTAGTGTTAAAGGTAGAAATAGCTCTGTCAATCATTCTGTCCAGGAAAGTCACTCTTGTTAGACTGAGCTAGTCCTTCATGTGATACTAAATTATCAACTCAATCTGAATACGCAATGTTATAATTTTATGATTTACTGAATGATTCAGTTTATCTGAAATGTATTTAGACCAAATTAGATCTATCTATGATTTGAGCTTACATAATGCCTTAATATAATACTTGTTGAGAATTGGGGGTCTATCATTTGTCTTAGATCATTGAATAGCTGAAAATTCACAATTACTGGCTGTGTGGTTATAAACTTGAACAATTAGAAGTCTGCATGATTTCAACAATGTTTTCACCTATTATAAAACTTTCAAAACATATACATCATAAGTAAAGAAACTTTGAAACATATGTTAGGCTACATGAACTTTGCTGTATTTTCATTTCCTAAGATCTATAATTCATTATGAAATCAAACCCTAAAAAAAATTACTCGAATATAGTCAATATAGCGTTTCATAAACTGACAAAACTGCTTCTAACTAAAGAGAAACAAGTGAGATTGTCACCATATTATTTTATAAATGGCAACATTAATTCCTTCGTTGTGTCTCTATTATAATATGGAGAAATTATAACTCCTTCTCTGTGCTATGTTCCTCACTTCCCACATCCTGTCACTTTCTCCTCATGCCATCCATCATCAGGAAACACCTCTTCTTTCTCCTATTGCTTTTTTCTCAACTTTGTCTGCTTTCTTCAGCCACCCTCATCACACATCCATGAAAATTCTTCCCTTGTCTTTCAGTTCTCCTTTTTAATGCCTTAAACTCAATCAAAATGGGTTTTGGAGTGAAAAGCATCCCAGTTTTCCTCAGCAATTGATTATTTAATTGAGTAGCCTGTCAGAGACGGAGCAAAGAGGAGGGGCAGTTTAATTATAACTTTTCAAAGGCACTAATGCATGCTGTTGAACTTTTGTTTTGACCTGTGCAAACTGCAGCGGAGGAATGATTCTCGGAAAAATCTTGAACAAACCATTAATCAGAAACAAAAGATCATGTTGCTTTAAGGAAGCAGAGAAAAAATACATAATGATTGCCACTAATGTTAGAATTGGACTCACTATTTTGCAGATTCAAGCAGACTCCATGGAGAAGTTGGTGATATACAAAGAGGAATTTCTGGCATCAATAGAAAAACAAATGCGGTTACAGGGCAAGACATTTGCAAGAGTGTGATAATGCATTCTAATGGGCGAGCAACAGTTATCAGCCGGCTGGACCATTTCTGATCCGATCCATTAATATGACTTGATTATGTCCCTTTAGGCACCCAAGATTTGTTATCTATGTGTGAATGGGCATAAATTAACTACTGATTTTGATTGTTTAAATTTGCTTGCTTAAGTAACTTGCAATTATTTTCTTATTTACTTTTACACATTTGTGTGGCAAGTATGTGTGACTGTAGATGAACAGAAACTAAAATGAGAAAAAGAACTGAGGTTTAATAACTGATTAAATTCACAGGCCTTTTCAAAATTAACATAACAGTAAACATCACAAAACTATTCAGAAGATACCAAAATTGACGCAAAAATATTAAATCTGACTCTCTTAAAGGAAGTGCTTGTAAAGGAATGTTTACTATTATGGAGCGTATTTCACTTGACTTTACTGATAAGGAGAAGCTATTTGTGACAATCTTTGACATTTAACAATTATTCATCTTTATGAATTCAAGCTTTAGACCAAAATGTCATTGTCTGTGAATCTTTGTGTTTTGTTTCTAACTTTGGTTTTGTGTTTGTATCCCTTTGGGTTGTTGGGGTAACTCAGCCTTCAGGATATGAGTTACTCTTTGTTTGTCATTCTCAGTTTGTTTTTCTGTGCTATTTAAGTTGGTTCATGTTTGTATTAGTCTTTAGTTTTCGGCTTTGTCAGGTACTTTGTGCTCTATTCTGTTCATAAGTCATCTGCCTGTAACCTTTCTGTTTATTTAGGTACTCCATTCTGTTAACTGAATAGTTCTCAAGACAATGAATCACCTCAGCGTCTGTAACCTCCTTGTCAGAACATTTCAGAACTTGTCACTTTCCATGCTGGGTTACCTGAATCCCTCTCCCTGTTGCTTTGCTCTTCCAGTCAGATGTTTTTTAGTGCCGCTCATGCCTGTGTAATAATAAATATTAGAAAAAATATATATATTTAAAAAATATTCTAAGACATTTCTTGAAAGCATTATTGAAAAGTTCATTTAATTCAGTAGCTAATTTCTTTTGTAGATTTGTCTTCAGAGGAAATATCAAGGATGCAACATGAGAAAAACAGTCATAACATTAAGACACCTTATGACACCTACATGTTTTCTAACATATTTTAATTAAGGATGTTTGACATGTATATTTTATATATATATATATATATATATATATATATATATATATATACTGCTCAAAAGAATAAAGGGAACACTCAAATAACACATCCTAGATCTGAATGAAAGAAATATTCTCATTGAATACTTTGTTCTGTACAAAGTTGAATGTGCTGACAACAAAATCACATTGATTATCAATCAGTGTTGCTTCCTAAGTGGACAGTTTGATTTCACAGAGGTTTGATTTATTTGGAGTTATATTGTGTTGTTTAAGTGTTCCCTTTATTTTTTTGAGCAGTGTATATATATATAATTAAACAACATGTAATAAAGAATGCTGTGAGGAGTAAATTGGAATCCCCAAATTTTTTTAATCTAAAACTTCATTAATTGTTCTAATGTAAATAAAACACATCAAATCCTCACATAACCTTTTTCTGCACACAAGCTCACTGCTAACCACCGAATAATTTCTCTTTCCATCTCACCTTGTAGTCTTTTCTAACGGGTCTCATTTCCTCTCATTTTCATCTTTCTCCCCATGCCGTTTCCTGATGTTAACCTTTCATTTCATTTCCTGCATCTTGTATTGAAGTCATCTCTTCTAATAAACACGCACATAAATTAAAATCTTAATGGCATAAATGACTGCAAGGCATTTGTCTGGCCTAATGAGCAGTGGCTAATAACCAATCAACATCTGCTATCTCAGGCCTCAATAAATTTTGGGAGGATTTCTGTGACCGTGTGTGCAAATCCACTCGTCCCCCATATTTTCCTTCAGAGAGCCTTGCTGACCAGATCAGAACATAAGATCGATGCACCATCTGTCTTCCGTCCGTCCGCTGTGGTCTTTTTCAGCTCTTTATTGTCTTAATATGAACTGAAGCTACAGAACTGGGCTTCAGGATGTTCAATAGGTGTAAGGGCAAAGTAAATGCACTCTGCACAGCTTGTCAAATTACTGTCCTAATGGCCAGCCTGACAGGCTGCCTCTGTTCTGAAGAAAGAAAGGACAAGTGGAGGGGAGCGAATAATTCTCTCTCCTGTCATAGCAAAATCATCCATTCATGTCTTTATATAGTACCTCTGTTTCTTTTCTTTTAAGCCCTGAATCTGAAGTGCATCATGCTCATATTGAAATGGTAGTAATGACTTGGTGGTACGGGAGCAGAATGTGGGGGGGGGGGGGCAGCTGCATTGTTGGCCTGTCAATCGTTTGTCTTCACGCTTTCAAAGCCACTTTGTTAATGGGACTTCCTATTAAGTCTAGTTAATCATTCACTTGAGTCATCCATAAGAGGTTGAGCACTGGATTAATGGTTTTGCCATAACTGAAATAGGACATCTTCAAAAATAATTGTGATCTATTCTTGTGATTCTTGTGACATTTACTGTAAAGAAAATTCCATAGATTAATGTGATTAATTTTTTTTTCTCATTAGATTTTACTTTGTTAGGTGATGATTAAGTCATACCTTTATTTTAAGGCCACAGTAAAATTATATAAGAAATATGGAGGTGCAGATGTACAACTACCATTGCAGCGTCGCTTTTCTTTACAATTTGCCTTCATTTATTTTTATATGTTTATAATCTTGCACAATTAGCACCGTCCACTATGGAATAACAACTATCTTGATTAATAATTCTAAAAAGTCTAAGTCTGGTTTTTATTGCATTTATTGTCCTAAATGACAAAAATGATAATAAAAATGAAATGAAAAAAGAAAAAAGGTTGAATAACTGCGGTAATTCCTTCATCACAGAGGTGATCAATACGTCTCATCCAACTTTTTTTATACATTAAATCTAATCTGCTCTAAGCCCATCTGCCATTATTAAATCATGTTTAAACCATGTAATAATCAAATGATCAAAATATTTCATTTTGACTTTTGTGAAGTCCCTTCAGCAGTTTCTTTAGATCACATGTGAACAATAGAATAGAATAGAATAGAATAGAATAGAAGTACTTTATTCATCCCAGCAGGGAAATTACTTCGCAGTTACAGCATAGAGACAAGACACAATAACAACTACCACTGAGTGGTAGTTGTAGATAAAATAAAAAATAAAATGCTGTTAATATAAAAAGCAGCTTAGAGCAGTCCTTGCAAAGATTCAAAAATGCAGATACAGTATGTATATGTAATATATGTACAGCAAGTGTGCCACAGTGCAGTTGTGCAAAATTGGACTGATTAGTGCAGAACAATGATTTAGCTTTTATTGTACAGTGAGATGGCATGTGGCAGGAAGGATTTCCTGTATCTGTCCCTACGACAGCGGAGCTGGAGCAGAATATGTGTGAAGGTGCTCCGCTGTCTGTCCACTATGTTGTGGAGAGGGTGCTGTTTATTGATAGATATCATTTATGCTCTGAGTCTAATGATCAGTTGATCTGCATAGTTTAATGCTGTTTATAATCTATGTTATTTAGATCTAAAAGACTTGACCACAGCTAGTCACCTATTCACCTATTTTGTTAGCTATTGTATTGCTTATTGTTGTTTTTTTAGTTTGTTTTATTTTGGGGAGTTTTAGGACAGCAGTGAATAATCGGGTTTTGCTCTTCAAACAGACCATCTTTATGGTACATGAAATTTTTTCTTGATTCTGGTCAGTTTTAGACGTGACTCTCTCTCTACCTCACTGGTATGACTGAGGAAGATGATGCAGTTCCTCTTAAAAGAAACATTTTGTTTTCTCATGAAGATATAAGTCAGGCTGTAACAATTAAAATTAATTTCCGTAGCTCAAAAGCAAAGCAAACCATTTTGAAAAAAGAGTTACTCCAAAATTTTCATTTCGGCATAGTTTCAGTCTGTTAGTTTATCTATTCAGTATTTCTGAGATTTCGTTTTTCTTTCATGGTTAAAACTTAGAGCAAATCTATGGGGAAAGACCTGATCACAATTATGAATTAGAGGAGCAAATATTTTTTAAGAAATATTCTGATGCAAACAGAAACTACAAAGAATTTCATAGTTACATTTTGTTTGAGGGAAAAATAAGTTACTCCTAATCTTTTCTTCAAAATATCAGTAAGTAAAAAATAATATATTGACATAGATACAACATATACAGTAAGATGTCGTGAGTTATTTGTGTGTGTTTATTTGATAATGCTTTATTATTTTTTATATTCAGGAACATGTTAAAATATAATTTTTTCTAAGTGTCCATCCATCCATCCATCCATCCATCCATCCAGAAGAGGCCAATTCAAAATAAATAATTTTTTTCGTATTTTGTTCTCTAATGATTTATATCTTAAACATAAAGGAAGCTTGCATAAACACACACACACACACACCCTGTCCCACACACATGCACAGATATAAAGAGCTATGCTTTTGCCATGACGAGAAACCATTTGCTCATTTTGATGGAGGCCTAAAAGAGAAGTTGAGCTGTCTAAGTGGATTTTTCATTACTGAATGTAATAGGGCAAAGAAAATTACAGCTGCTACAGCAGAAAGAGCATTAGGATTGCTCATGTACTTTTTTCCATGGATATTTGTAATTGGCAGAGTGCAGATAGATGAACATTAGAGAAATTATCACGGTGCTCATGGTCCTCTGTGTAGTGATGTGTGTGCTCTGTCCTTCCTGTCTCAGGCTCCTTCATTTGCCTGCTATCAGTAATTTGGGAAAGGTACTTCCAAAACTCATAGGGGATGATTTTTTCCTTCCTTTGACTACTCCAAACCAACACAGAAGTGGAAAACTAACATAATCTAAAAAAAAAAAAAAAAGGTTCAAAATGGAAAGCTATTAGGGCAGGCAGGCACTTTCTTGTGCAGACTTTGAAATGTATCAATTATCCTGTGCCCCTGCATGAGAAACTTTTATAGACTCAAAAATTGTAATTTCCTCATCATATTCTGCTGTCCAGTCCTCCAATGAACCCACAGACTCACAGAATACAAGTATTATGCTGTAGTTGATAAGCAAAGGATGTTTTTAAAAATACACCAGAGAAAGAAATTTTAGCAATCTTTTTTCATTTGAGTCTTTTTTCTTCTTTGCTCTCCTCACAAATGAAATCAAACTTGTAAATAAAGTATATACATTTAGCTAGAATTTAATTAGACAGTAAAAGCATTGCACTGGAGTGAAAATGCTTTTTTCTTTTATTAGTATGATTATTCACAGTATTAAATTAAAATGAGGTTTCTTGGATTAACGTTCTAAAATGTGCTCATTGAAATCTAATTGGGTTAATTTGTGCTTGAGGTTTACAAAACTTTTAAGCTTCAAAGGCAATTTTGCACATAAATCATATACTGTACGGTAAGAATAATATTAAATTAAAACCCCTCAGCTTTTGTTGTTGTTCATGACTGCTGGCAGCTTCTTAAGGTTAGTCAAACTGAAATAATTAGATTTAATAAAAAACAAGAATTTGAAGGGTTTTTTTGCATTATATAGTATATGTTATATTTTAAGCTGAGCAAAAGTTAAAAAAAACAAAACAACCTCTATTCTGCAACTATCAACAACTGGACCTTAGTTCTTTTTTGTTCCTTTTCTGGTTCATCCAGCAGGAGTACAACACCCATATATTGTAATTTTGTTGAAAATAAACAGCCATTGTGAGTTTTCTGTTCATATGCCTTTTGTATTCTCAGATACTTTTTCAGGAACAGTATTTATAAGAAGTTTGACTGCAGCAACATCTTTGCTGAGACAAAGCTCCTCTTTCTCATTTCACTTACTCTACCATCCAATATTTATTCCACTTGTATCTGCCTTTGGATTCTTCTTTTTTTTCATTCTTGGGCACCCTTTTTCCTATATCCAGCTTCATTAGTTCATAACAGGCCATCAACATGCATGGCAGGGTCCTGATTTAGACATTCAACTCAATTAGCCCCTAATGAGCCGAGAGCGGCTACCTGAATGGAAGTGTGCACTGCGGAGCAGGATAATAACCCACGTCTATGTGGAACATACAGTAACACAACAGTAAACAGTAAAACATCAGGTTTTAATGTACATTCCTATTTCCTTCCTGTAGTTTTGCTCGTTATCACACACAGGCATTTGAAACTTTGATTTAACTAAACTATGAAAAGACTGAAAGTAATTTGTATTTTATGAAAATTGTGTACAACTTTAAAAACATATAACGGCCATCATGCTGATTTTGAAATTATTGTCGGTAAATTAAAGTTCTGAATAAAACACAGTAGTTGTAGCATTTAACAGAAGACCCAAAATGTTATATATTCTCTTATATTTTCCTTGAATCTTTATATTAATCTTTCAGCATAAATATATATTTTAGGAGACGCTTGTTGAGATGTCATTGGGTCTGAGAAATATTACTTCAAATTTGTTGTATCATCTGTTATTGCAAATAAACAGATGATACAAATCCAGGCATGTTTCTGGAGTTTTTTACAGTATGAAGAAGATATTTGAGCTTTCTAAAGGTTAAATATGTTGGAAGGCGTGACATTGTAATCACAGACGAGTGAAAGAGGAGCCATTATGGATATACGTATGTTATTTTTCTATTATTGTGAGGAACACATGATCACTGGTAAATAAAACACATTTGCTCGTAGGAGTAGCAAGGAAGCTTCTTTAGTTATAGACGGCTATAGTGAAAGATGGTTCGAAATAGAAATGAACCCAAATGCACAAGTTTTGCAGAATATTTTTTGTTAAAAAAAAACAATAAAAGAAAAATGAAAATCATCTTCCAATCATACATGGGAGACAAAGGATGATTGTATCTTCTTGAATTTGGGGGATTTCTCTAACTGTTCTACAAAATACCCATGTGTTTGTTCTACAATCCATAATGGCATCGATTGCATTCTTGACTAATGCCATGTTTTTTGTAAATTAATACAACCACACCCTGCACCGTTTAGCTAGCTGCATTAGCATTCTGCTTTGGAATTAGCTGAGGACAAATGCACCACACATTGTTTGAGAAGCTACATTTTTAATTGACATTAGTCATATGATTCTAGAAGTAACTGCATGATTTCCAAGCAAAGTTTACCATCCGTCCATTTTCCAACATGCTTATCCCTTCTGGGATCACGAGGGGTGCTGGTGCTTAACTCCAGCGGTCAAACAAAGTTTGCCTCTGGTCGAAAAGAAAACAAAAAAAATCTTTCTTCTGTTTTTTTTCTTAATAATATTGGAACACATCAGCTTTCAGCCCCTGACATCCACCATGAAGGGTTGGGAGGGAGCAGCTAAATACTGAAAGAATCTCATGATTCCCTCCTTATTCCCTAAAGGGTTGAACTGATGTCATTGCAACTCCTCCAGGGTTACAATCTTCCCTGGTCTCTCCTATTTTGACTTGGTCTGTCACAAAAAATTCCAATAAAATACTCAGAGGATTGTGGTTGCACTGTGACTTTAAGAGAAAAGTTCAGAGGTTGCATAATCTGCATCAATCTAAATCACACTATAATTGTGAGTTTTTGTCCACATAGTCCACTTAAGACTGCATACTGTTGTGTTATCAGTGCATTGCATAGACAAAAGCCTAGCATGCAATAATATTGTTTTGATGAAGTCACACAATACAACATTATTTCAGATCCCAGTTGTGTTTACTGACAGGTTCCTAAAATAACAAGAGAAAGAGTTGAACCGCTCCGTAAAGTTTTCTCCAGCTCACTCAAGAGATTCACACTGTGTGGTCACTAATCCATGTGTGAAAATGGCATCTCATGCTCACTGAAGCACTGTGTTGCACTATGAGCCAGATGACTTTTAGACTATGCCTACACCATGAGCAAAGAAAGAAAACCTAATAATAAAAAATAAATACATAAACTACTATATACATGAGTTCAAAAGTGTCAGATTACCTCCTTTCAGTGCTGAATTTAGACGAAAATCCTCTGAAGCAATCACAGAGCAGCACACTGCTCTCACTAAATCATGATAATTGCATTAGTTCATCCACCACCTGGTGTGCTCATCTCTCAGGATCAGAGAAAACCAGGAATCATATGATCACATGAGGGTCTTTTTTTTTTTTTTTAGCATTCCATCAAAGTAAAAATATTTATGGCTCCAAGTAAATTCAACAAACCGAATTCACAAACAAACAATATTAATTTTAAGGCCATTAGTGTCTTATGTTTGTGCATTATGCTAGCAGAAATTCTCCTCCCGTTCGTTCATTTTCTAATTTTATCTGATCCTCGTTCAGAATCACAGGGAAGCTGGAGCACATTCCCTTCAGCCAATACAGGACCGGCATAACACACCACAGCCAAGTCCATCTGACAATGATTCACACACATACATGCCCAGACCTAAGTGCAATTTATAGCAGTTAGCTAAGATGCATGGTTTTAAACTGTGAGGGGAAGCTGCAATATCTGGAGAAAAAGCAGAGACGCCTGGAGAAAGCATGCCCTATATTGCCAGAAGTCTGTTTGCCTTCATGCACAGATAACCCTGAGTGACATCCCAGTCTTAATCCACAGGGTTAAATCTGATATTCTTCCACCCTTTGCATCTATAGCAGCTTAGACATTTCTGGAAGAGCTTTAAAATAAGGTTTTGGATTCTTCCAGAACAACACTAGTAAGATCAGACACTGATGTTGGACAAACAAGACAGCATCTGCTCTAATTAATCTATTCTGTTGTGTTGAGGTAGGCGGAGGCCACTCAGGTTTTCCACTTCAATTTTGCTCATCCATGTCTTGATGGACATCACTTTGTGCACTAGGACTCAGTTGTGTTGAAACAGGACCATCAAAAAGTCTAGGTATGTTGAAGAATTTTAAAGATCGAGTTTTGTCTAAATACAGCCTAAAGTTGATTGAGGAAATTTCACAACTGGTTCTTCCTGTGATTTTGTAGGTTTTCTCTATGTACTCCAGTTTCCTCTCACAGTCCAAAAACATGGACATCTGGACATAGTTGGCAGCACTATGAGGATTGTGTTTCTTCAGTCCTTTCATGGTACCATGAATTGTCTATCAAAATTCTTGACAGATTAATGTGAGAGAAGGTCTCTTCCAAATACAAAAGGAAGGACTATTGAACAGATGGATTATTTTACTTTACCGACAAACCAGTTGTTTAACACACAGGTGTGAAGAGAAGGATATAACATCAGCAAGACAGAGTTGTGGAGAAGTTTAAAGGAAGGTCAGTTTATAACATTGTAAATCTCGAGCATCTCAAGGAATACTCTTATATCCATCACCTAAAAATGAAGAATATGACAAATGCAAAACCTACAAAGGCCTTGTCGTCTTCCTTATCAAATCAGCCAGGAAAGGGGAATATTAATTAAGGAAGTAGCCAAGAGACCAATGGTAACTCTGCTTATCTCTTGAGATCCACATCAAGTTGAGGATTCTGAAAAAAGTTGTACACTCTTCAAATGTGGCCTCTATGAGAAAGTGAAAACATTTGGAAGAATATGCTTTGGTTACACCAAAAGATAACTTTCTCGCTTAATTGCTAAATGCTGTGTATAGTGAAAAAATAACACTGCATGTCACCATAGAAACACTAGGCAGTGAAGCATGGATGACCCTAAACATACAGCAAGAGTTACAATAAATTTATTTATTTTATAGCATATTAACATTTTAGAATAGTTCAACCAAAGCCCAGACCTAAATCCAATTGATAGCTTTGGCAGAACTTAAATAGTCTCCGATCTGGTTGAGCTTGAGAGGCAAAGAAGTTTAGCCTATAGAAAAGCAAATCTATCTAATCTGTCTATATCTCTATTTAGCCTATATCTCTATCTCTATCATGCCTCAAAAGATGAGGTATCATCTTTTGAGGCATGATACCTCAAAAGATCTGCAGCTATAATTTTGTCTACAAAGTATTGACTTTGGGGCTGAATATATATGCATAGAGCAGTTTCAATAAAAATTCCTTATAAACATCACAATTATGCCTTACTGTGTAAACAGTGTTTAAATACATTAGATGGGTACAGAGATTGAGAGGACTGCTTTGTGGAAGGGTTTGGAACAATCACCTCATTATGAATGTCTAGTAGACAAAGGAAATACCTTTGGCTTTTAAGAAGAATAATTTAAAAACTAATATCCTGTGAAAAAGGTGATGGATAATAAGTACGAATAAATGTTCACTGTGGGTAGCAGGCTGCACTACTGTAGAAAGCACCCTGTTACAAACCTTGCGCAAATTATGGGATGGGTAAAGTTAGACCCTTCAATATTAGCAGCAAGGTGTTTCCACTATAACAGAACTGTTACAAACCATGTGAAGTAGGAGAGAAAAAGCTGGTTGTGCAACAAGTCAGCGCAATAGTAACTTGGTTACTAAAAGAAAGCTTAAATAGACATGTTCCCCATGCTCACAGATACTACAAGTGGAAAAACCATGAAGCAAAGTCTGATATGATAAACCTTTTGCTATCTTTTTATTTCCAGTACTTAGAGCAAAAAAACAAACAAATCATTACATTTAAAACCAAAACCATGGACGTGGCTCTGGAGAGGAGAGAAATAATCAAAGCTCATCGCCTCTCCTTTATCCCCCGCTTTCCTTTCATTCTCCTCTGAGGAAGTTTATTAAAGACCCATGCTGCCCTTGCCTATTCAATCACTTTTCAGTGAAAAGTAATGGTCGTGCTGCATGAATGCATAGACTGGCAATTCATTACTGTAATCAGAACATGAACACCCCCGAATCCCTACTCTCGTCTCCACTCTTCTCTCCATGTAGTTTTCAATGTTACACAGAATGTGTCATGCTTAAAACTGGGTTGTTTAAACCAACATTCAGTTAATAGGTACATGTGAGTATTTAGATACCCTCTTTCTTCTGTAAACTAAACGCAACACAGTACATATGTAATAGCACAATAAATAGAAGGATTAAACCCTCTAATGCCAAACAGCAGAATGCTGCGTTCGCATATAGCAGATGGGATGCATTGCAACACAAGATCATCAGATCATAAGACTCCCAGTTCACACCTTCTGCTGTCAAAAATGTAGCAGAGGGGCAGGTTGATCATCAATTTTGATCATAGCTTTATTGGCAATTTTATATCTCTGCCGAAGGGCAATTTAATGTTTCCATTGGAGGTAATTTTCTCATTTTCACCCACTTCCACTCAGCTGCGTTTACTTTCCCTCACCCTCTGCTCCAGCTCCTGCAGTACTCTCTCGCTGACTGGTTGAGCCTTGGCCACCACAGCTCTCCCGTTGCCTGGCTTCACAACGATCGTCATGATGCAGCACATGTCCACCAGCTCTTCCTGGCATCTCCGCATGCCGGAGTCTAGCTCCCCCCTGCGCGACGGGTCACGCTTTAGAGCCGTCTTCTCTGCTACGGAGAACCCCAGTAAGCCTGTCAAAACCTCATTGGATAACTCCACATCCAGGTAACCAGTTCCATCAGATATGGAAGCAGAAACACTCCAGACTCCATTACTGCTGATCAGCTTTCCCAGCAGAGTCACAATGAAGGCTTTGACGCAGATCTCAGTGGGTTGTGAACATGGTTTAGACATAAGCTTGTCAAGTAAGCATAAGTAGGTAAAAGGTACAGAGGTCAGAGTGAGTGCAGGAAAGCTGGGGTCACCTTCTGCAGCGTTTAAACTGTGAATTTTCTCTTGAGATGTTCCAGTCACAGTTTTTGGGGACATCCAGGAAAGGCTAGAGCTGGTGTTGCTTTCTCTATCTCTTCCAAATTGTTCTTTAGCAGAGATTTGAGCCAGTCCCCCAGACCTCTCTCTTTGCACTGGATTGGGCTCAACCTCTTGAAGAAGACAGTCCATGTCTTCATCCATAAAATTATCATCATTAACACCCAGCCCTAACTCTTTCGATGGCTCTAAGACTGAGGGAGAAAAGAAGGCTTTGGATGTTGTTGAAGCCTCCCTGCTGAATCCTTGATGATCTCTTTTGAGAGATCTGGAGGGAACAGATCCCTCAAATGTCCCAGATCCATGTGAAGTTTGTGCCTCAAACCGAACAGGTTGGGCTTTTGTTGCTCTTTCCACACTGCTTTGATTTTCTAATATTCTGTTATTCTGATGTGTGCTTCTATGATCGTTGTCAACATTTCCACTTTCCTGTAATATAACGCTGTCTAACTCTTCCAGGGGAAAGTCTTCATCGGCAAATTCATCGTCTGCCATGTTGTCTTCTTGGCTATTTTGATCCATCACATCAGAGTGGAACAACTCAACGAGGTTCTCATCATTCTCGTTTCTTCGAACTGACCCACTCCTGTTAGTTTGTGTTGAATTAGTACCGTGAAAAGGGGTGGAAGTTTGAGTCCTACAAAATACAAATAAATTGATTATTTTCCAAAATATTGCAAAGAAAAGGTTTCTGGTAAGATATACAGTAGCTGCTACAAGATTATACCCCCGACTTGCTACATTTGCATTTATGGAACTATAACAACATAGTTTATAAGCCGTGACAAAAATTGTTATTTGTTTTTATATTTAATCAAGACATACAACAAGAAATTAGTAGACGATCAGAACAAAATGATTTCCAGCATGACCAGTCTGTTGGATACTGAAAAATCCCAACTTTTCTTCGAACCAGTAAACGCACCAAACATAAGCACAATAAAGGTTAGGCGCTGACATGTGGTTGGCATGGGAAGTTGTTACTGAATGAGGAAGACTTATTTTTGCTAGGTCAGTATTTTGTTTTTAAAATACCATAATGGGATTGCACAGAAATTTAAAAGGATATTTTATGGGCAACTGTGTTTTCTAAAACACATCTGTGGTTCATTCAGGCTGTGAGGAAGTGAGAGAGCAAGACTTTCAACAGACACCAGGAAGGCTGAATGTCTTATGGTAAACTTGCTCTGTTTTGTCATCCTGAGCTTTCAATCTGTCTGTCATGGAATATTATCTGGAAGTGTTAAAACCTTGTTTGGAAATCTAAGGGCTAAGTTAATTTGTTTTTTAGCAATAATTATAAGAGCCTGAACAATAATAGTAATAATTTTTGTCTTTGTTTTAAAATACATATAAAATCTTGGTTTACAGTGACTACTCTCTTGCAGGCGTTGTGCTGTCACCTCTGTTTCAAACAAATAATTATATACTGATTATGGCAAGAAGGCAAGAAAATTATGTTCTGACAGCAAACTTTACATCACCTTAAACTACAGTAGTTAAAATTGTCTAAGATAGGTGTTGGCAGGCCAACACTTGAACTCATTGCATTTGTTGTACCAAGTGGCATGATAATAACGGGAACCTGAGAACACCCACAGACATGTCACCCCAACATTTTGTCCATTTTCTTCAAAGACGAGCATGTGAACTATTTAATTTCACTAGTATATAACCGTACAAAAAAAATTAAGCACAACATATTGGGACAGTTGACCACTGACCTGAATGAGACATGGTCTCCAAGGACGGAGGACAGAGCCAAGGTCTCCTGCACAGTCCCATAACCACTATCTCTAGATGGCTGAACCTGAATGACTTCAGCCTCACTGTGTTCCTCCAGACTGGCCAAGAGCTCCGCATCGTCCACCTCCAGGTCCTCCGCTGCCTGGTTGTCTTCACAGACCAAAAAATAAATAAAATTATGATCATTTTTATTACAAAAGACGGGATATTCTCATCTAGCTGTTTTATTATAACAAATTAATTTACTTAGTATGGGTGGATAATTATTGTAGTGATTATCATGAAAAATATTTTAGAAGAATTTAGATTTATTGTTGCCATACTAAATTGAAAAACTGACAGTATTTTCAAAATTGTTATTGTTTGTTCCATGAGAGAGTCAATAAATATCGGTAAATGAGAATATATGATTAAATGCAGTTACTGTATGCAGGTTAGTGATACAAATCAAACTTCCTTATGTGACTGGTGTTCTGAAAAAGCCAATTTCAAATGTGAATATATATTTCAAGAGCAGCATTTGTGGGGCAGTCATTGCTGTGGCATGTAGTCACAGCCAGTTACTTAAAATAAGACTGAAAAGTAATAAATATTTTTTTTGTTATCCCTCTTATCATTAACATAATGGTACCACAAAATATAGTGAAAATAATGGAAATTCAGATCGCCCTTCATCAAAGATCCATAAACTCTTGTGGTTCCACCTTGTCGTGGTTGTATCGAAGCCTCTTCGTCTTGGTGCTGCTCTGTCTCTGGGAGGCCCAGCGTCCGGCACAACACCTGTCCCTGTCGTGGAATAATAGATGTGCACAATTACTGTGTCATACTGATAAAAATACAGAAAGAACAAGTTTTAAAGATTCAGAACAAATGCATGAAAAATCCAGTATCTCTATGTACAGCTAACCTGAGTATTCCTCTCCACCAAGTCCTCTACCTCACCACCCAGGATCTTTACATTGGACGGCCCCAAAAGCACAACACCAAGTCTGCAAACCATCTTGCCTTGCAACTGTAGCTTTGCTCCAGGCCTAAGAAAGTTAACAGCAACTTAGAAAATTAACAAGTTGGTAAAAATGCACACAATAATATGAAAACACAAATTAGTAATAAGCTATAACAGTTTTTAAAAAATGTAACTGTAAATGTAATGTTTGGTGATTCTGTAAAGATAGAAACAGTGTTAAGCAGCCAGTCCTTTATAAATCTGTTGCTAACCTGAGTGTTGAACTGAGCGCAGGGATGGACTGATACTCCATGGCCTCCAAGCTCTGGACTCCATCTGTAATCTGCAGAGCAAATATATCATGTTTTCATGTTAGCTACAGCATCTTTAGCATTCACATATTCAAACCTTTGCAGACGTCACAGACTAAAACTACAGTATTTACATACAATAAACAATAATTAAAAATGACTTGTTAAATACCAGAATAAGAATAAGAATTTTTAAGGCTGTTGTTTAACTTTCCTCAACTTCAGGCATTTTTCACATATTTTCTTAGGACTGAATAAAATTGTATAATTAGTCTGAGATCAGGCCTTTGTGATGGTCACTCCAAAACATTTGACTTTCTCATCCTAAAGCCACTTTGTAAATAATTTATCTGTATGCTTGGAGTTATTGTTGCACTTTAAGCGGTGTATTTGAGACGTTGCTGACATGTGTCTCCTCTGCATCTGTGCCCTTAAGTTAATTAGAAACTTACAAAATCCAAATACCAAAGCTGTTTAAATGTATGGTTATTATTCTGTGTGTAAACTTTTGATTCGGAAGGAAGTAATTACTAAATAAATCCTTTATAATTCTAGGATTCTACAAACAATTTTGGTAATCCAAACTGACCTGAAACAGGAACAATTTAGTCTAAATAAATATCAGACAGAGAAAAAAAGGGTTATATGTCTTTTCACACAGTGTATGTAAAGATCTTGTTTCAGTTATATGTTAATGGTCTTTTGGTCTGGAAAAATAAAAGGCAGCAGAAAAAACAAGAAACTTTTGAAACTTTCCAAAAAATGTTAGCAATATAATATATGCACAAATTCTGAGAAAATGATTGTCTTACGATAAACATCGCAATAAGACATCTCTACAATTTATTCCTCTTTGTGCTCTCACAGATTGCATCCTATCACTCTGATTCAGAAAGAGCAGCAGACGTATTCACCATCGTACTAAATAAAAGATGAAGTGGGGTCTTAGCAGCAAACATTGTGCAGCCATTCAGAAGTTCAGTGTTCATATGCTTTTAGCATCAAAGTGCTAAAACCAGTAAGCAAGTTAATGAAAAATGCCTTCAATTAAAGCTCTCTTCTAAGGAAACCTTTTGAAAAAAAACAAAACAGGTTGTCATAACTAAAAGAGTTATGACAACCTACTTATTATGCTTTCACATGTTTACGTAAGAAGGCATGACATTCATGTTTCCTTTAATTTCTACACAGATCAACACAGAAATTTATTTTTTCATAAGCCAAAACGAAGAAGTGACTGTGACCTGGAGTAGCAGTATACGGGTCGCTTTGGCCTCCCAGGGCCTCTGAGTGGTCTGTGTGACAGCGGAGACCTCGTCATTGGTGCAGTCTGTACCCCTCCACTTCTGCAGCTGACCATATGCAGGCTGGCTGACATCCAGCAATGAGTCAACCTGAAGCAAAAGGAGACTAATCAGCTTTGGTTCAAGTTGCCTTCACAATTATTTTGTGATCATCTAGTTGCTTTTTTTCACATTGTACTTTTTGGTTTAGAGGCTAAGTTTATTTTTTTGCCTGAGCTGTAATGGATGAAAATTCAATAAACCCTCCATACCAGACTATTAGGTAAAAATATGAAATTATAGTTTGTCTAAGGCTATCATTTTGAATGCTTTAGAAATTGTAGGGTTCTGAGATTTTAAGCCATTTTAATGTAACCAATGTATTTAGGGTATTAGTTTTCCACAAATTTCCCTAATTTGGCTCCATCTTTGCTTGAGAAATACAGCAAAGATGGAGCTGAAAAGGTTGGATCTGAGATCTGTATTTCTGTACACTTGAATTGGTGTTTAAATAATTTCAGAACCAGATGTACTGCAAACCAACAGATAGTGCACTTCTTCTTTTTTTGTAACCATCACAGAACTCAATTATAGCCAGAAGTGTAAGGTATGAAGGCGTTTTCTTCTGGGGATTCCAAAATACTTTAATCAAGTTTTTCAAAGAAATAATAATAAAAAAAACTTCCAAGTATTCTCTGCCACAATTCTATTTTCTGCATTTAAGGAACTTGTACCCCTTTTTCATAATGTTTTTATATATAGTTGTTGAATTCAACAAGGCTTAATGTTTGACTTTATTTCCTGAATTTCCTTATTTATTTGAAATTATAAACAAAAACATACAGCCAAAGCTGAGGAGGGAAACGATTGGGACTGAGTACCCACACTAAACTGTATTTTATTTTATTTTATTTTTACCATTCTGGTCTTCAATAATCTAGTTTTCTTAAAAAGATTTTTTTTTCTGAAAATGTACCT
The DNA here is from genome assembly GCF_001444195.1 of Xiphophorus couchianus. Taxonomy (NCBI): domain Eukaryota; kingdom Metazoa; phylum Chordata; class Actinopteri; order Cyprinodontiformes; family Poeciliidae; genus Xiphophorus; species Xiphophorus couchianus. The sequence goes on from NC_040239.1 coordinate 10,325,432, forward strand.
AACATGAATCAAGGCAGCAATGCCGGTTATATAATTGCTCATCTTTTTCTCAACCGGTCTGTGTCCTGTCTATCTAAAATCTGATTGATCTTAATTTGCTGATATTTATGCCACACAAAGCATCCATATTCATAATAATTCATAGTTCTGAAGTCATAATGGGTCACGTTGGCAATATGAATATGTACTTACCTGAAACCATGTTTATTTTCGCTGTAATGAGTATTTTAAAATGAAGCATTCTATTGTTTTATTAGATTAGGTCTCAAGTGGTTTTCATAAAAACTGCAGTTGCTGACAGTTAAAGAATAGCTTAAAATACTGTAGATCTCTTTTTAAACACAAAATGTTATTTTTCATCATCCTTTTTTTTTAAAATATAGTTTTAGGTTTTTGGCCAGACTTCCACAATCCCAAGCAAGAGAGAAAATAATGCATTTAAGGAAAAAGAAAACAGCACCTGGACACAAAAGGTGCCATTGAGTTCTGTCTTCTGGGCCTGAGCGAGTCCTTCAGGGAGAACCGGGTGATCCAGGTCTCTCAGATCTGTCAGGAGCCACTGGTCCAGGACCTAAAATTGTGCACCAAACAGAAAGTTTTAAGTGACACTTGTACCAAATCTCTTAATTTCACAAAGATGATTGACCATCGAATTATTGCCAGGTGACTAATTATTTAACTGATTATTTGACCTGCTGGGGGAGGTCAAATGATGCATTTTGAAAAGTTTGATTTAGTCAAAGCTATGATTTAACAAAAATATTAGCCTCGTCACAGGGTGTTTGAGGCGCAGTGACTCAGTAGCATGATCAAATCCCTGCTGCTTATTCATTTCTTATCAATGACTGTTTGCACATGTACGCTTGCGTCATATAAAAAAAGTGCTCTGGAATGATTGGCATCTGGGAACCATGTGGGTTACCTTAATAGACTGATAACATGGTCATCCTGGAACCATAAGGAGACTATGTGCCCCCCACCCCTGAAAAATGAAGCAATATCTTTGACAAGTATCTGTTTGAAAAGAGATAGACTTTGGCCCTGGAAGGACACAGCTGCTCAGTAGCAATATTTCAGTCCACTGTGGCGTATGAGAGATGCGTCAGTGCAAGAAAACATACCCCACATGACGCCACCACCAGCTGGTACAGCTGACACCCGGCATGACGGATACGTGCTGTTTACACTAAAATTCTTCTCTGCTATCTGTTGCAACAGAAACCAGGGATTTTCAGACTAGGAGGTGTCATTTTATTCCACCTGATCAGCACATACCATGATTTGATCTTATTGTTCTCTGTTGTAACTATTAAATAATTATGGTAATGGGCTTTCAAAGTTAATGTGAAATGCTTTCAATTGGGAAATAGTACATTTAAATTTTTTTCCTAAAAATTCTCATTTGCAAATTGAAAACAAAAAAAAAAACTACTAAAGCTGCATAATATTATAAAAACAAGCATGCTGTTGATACTAAATATCGCAATGATGATGCCATTTCTATCACTGTTATGTCCCTTACACTCTCCATGAGTTTAAGCTAGAGATGAACTGAGGTTTGTGATCGATTATTGATCTGGTTTTTGCAAAGCTTGAATGTACAAATTACAATTTCAACAGATTATGTTTTTTCTTAATTAAATATAAAATAACAAGGTATAAAAATTGAATATATTTTCCTTGGTCTTCTGGGCCTGGGTAGGTGAAGTTAGCATTCTAAAAAGCAGTGGTATTCAAGTATATTCCAAAGAAGGTAAAATTGTACTATAACTGGGAGTTTTCTAAATGATTGCTAACATATTTCATTACATTATGTGTCAAACCAGAGGTTAAAAAGTTCAAAAGGATAAAACAAGACCAGTTTTGTAGTTCTTTGTTTAGCCTTTCCATTATTTGCTAAATGTTTTTCTCTCACTCTCTCCCTGACTAATCCACAGAACTAAACAATTAATAGAAATACAGTTTCCTTTAAAACAGCATCTTAGATCTCTGTGCTTTCTCTCCCTTTATTGTAAAGGTAAGGTAAATGTAATTTTATTTATATAGCACATTTTCAGCAACAAGGCAATACAAGGTGTTTTACAGGAATGAATTAAAAGGAAATACAAACAAAATAACAAACCAAAGGAAAGAGCAAAAGAAGAAAAAGAATCTAGAGTTGATCTAAAGTATGTAAACTAGGTGCTCCTGTTCAGGGTTGCTAGATAAGTATCCTCTGGTCTAATTCCATCTCTGGGTTGGAAGAACAGGAGTCTAAAAAGTAGTCTACGTAGTAATGTTGATCCAAAGTATATAAACTAGGTGCTCCTATTCAGGGTTGGTAGATAAGTATAAGCAAGTAAACAATGGTCTAATTCCTTTTCTAGGTCGGAAGAATAGGAGTCTAAAACGTAGTTGCTAGGTAGTTTTTCTGGATTCTAAGTTTGTTCTAATTCCTGTTCTGGGTTGCTAGATAAGTATAAGTAAGTGTTCTCTGGACTTTCTAAGTATGCTCTAAATCTGTAAAAGTAATGAATACTCCACAGTTTCTAAGTAATAATAAAAACTGAGTCTAAACATCTCACTGATCATTAAAGTATCTAACTCTCCCCCTTGAATGTTGTGTAAAAACAAACGGATGTTTGCCACGTAAAGCAATTGTGCGACCTGTAGAGACAGTAAGAAAGAAGGAGACAGAAACAGCACTGAAATGGATGTTATGATGTGATTTGTCAGACCAGAGTGATGACCTGGCTGTACCTACCTGCTGATTGATTTGCTGCTGAGACAGATGATCTGCTCCTCCAGTCTCTCCTTGAATCCACTCAACGCAGGCTTCAAGCCAGGCAAAGGGAACCTGGACATGGCGAGCGGACTGCAGCCAGGCTTGAGTAGCCCGTACTACTGAGGGTGTCTCCGGGGCCATCCTCCTCTATGTTCTCTGCAGTTTATATCGCTGGTATTTTCTGCAAGTATTCTCACTATTATCTGGAATTACATACAGACAACTTTTAAACGTTGTTATGTGAGCCGTCTTTAATCTAGAATTATCAGTTGATTTATTTAGTTGATTTTCTTAATTTCAGGATGTAATTATACAACGGATACAAATCAATTGTCATAGGAGTGTGAGTGGTAAGGGCTCATTAGTCCCTATCCTAATATGTATGATTAATATGAAAGTGTAGCGTGGATGTAAACTGAAAAAGAAGAAGAGGCATCAAAACAAAAGCAATTATATACTGTGATTAAGAAAAGTATGCACGCTAAAGTATGTTTTGCGTAGTGTTACCCAAGCAGAAAATGAAAGCGTTTCATCCACAAGGCGAGCTAGTACCAACCGAAGGCGCCAAAGTTGACTAACCAAAACATCAGTTAGCAAGACCGAGGGAATAGCTGTCCATGTCCTCAAAACATCCGGAACACAACAATTGCCCAATAAAACATTACAAACCTACTATAAGAGATGTCATAACAACAAGCAGATTACTATTAGGCTGGTAGGTAAATTATTTTTACCTACAAAATAAACTAGAAATACAGCTTTGCATATCCACATCCGGAAATAAGGCGTTAGAAACGCCCCTCTTCACATGATTGGCAATATTTCCACCCAATGGCAGTCCTCGTACCGTTAACGTACTTTCCATTGAGCCAATCAGGACACAGTACACCGAGTTGTTCGTTTCCAGGCTCGGAAGAGAAGGAAAGGAGGAAGGAAGTAAGCAAGCTAGCGAGGTGATAACGCTGCAGGTTTGTGTTTTTTGGCGATATTTCCAGCTTTTTTCCGAGCACCGTTGGTTAAAAATAATTGGTATGCATACGTAAAACTACGAGAAAGTACGTTTTATGGTAGTTGTTTCATCTGTGTCCGGCGCCTTAAAAGCTGGCCTACCTAGCTACGGTTACGCACTGCCTTGGCAACATGGCGAAACTAGCTAGCCTTTAGCTTGAATCGTTACTGTTGGTCTTTGTACTGGACATCATTCCAACTGGAGTTGCCAGCTGAAATTTAGATATATAAACTATCTCAAAACAGTTTGCGCGTAGTAGTTATGGGCTACTTTATATTAAAGTTTGATTTCAGATACGGGGAAATGACTGGCTAAGCTAATGCGTGGCTCCGTAGGCTTAAGCAACGGCTGCCATTTAGCACGACGAAGCCGGAGTCCGACTACATGGACTAAATTGATACTCACCAAACGGTTATTTTAGTATTCTATTAACTCAAAGTTATTATAATTTTTACACCGACTAGATCTGATGTCTTCCACACGCCTAAAATCAGTGGAGGGACGTTTTGCATATTTGCCGACCAGGAGGAAGTGAATCGTAAACCAGCTTCCACGACGTGCCTTCAGTTTAATTTGAACTAATTCACTTCCAGTTTTGTCAAGAATAATACGTAATATATATTCTTTTGTATTTTAAAACTAAAAACTGAGGTCTGTTAATCGATCAGCGCGTGTGTACATATATATCTTGTAGCATGTTGCGTACGATACGATTTAATTGAGTAACAATTTGATTAATTTATCCTTTGGTCTGTGTATGCGCCCTCCGACCAAACAACAGAACTTTGTCCCATAAATATCAGTATTTGTCGCTTACTGTTCTTTGTTATGCAACATCATGGTTGCACGATGCAAAATGAAAGTGCGATCAGTTTTGTTTGGCTGCATGTCAACATTAAAAGAAGGAGCTTCCCTCCCTGACAGGTTGCAAGAGCTGTTTGGCCCCCTTCACTTCGATCCGCCTATGAACACGCCCTTTTCCCTGTAATAAATATCGGTGAGTCCAGGCTGTCTAATCGTTTTAACAATTTTAATGCTGACTTCAGACTAGCTGACCTGCCTTTTTCCTCTCCTTTTTTCTTATCCAATTTTTATCGCCTTCAACATGCCAGGAGACTAGAACACAAACAGGGGCTGGTTTCCTGCTACCTTTTCCTGCTCCTGTCACCTGCACATCGGATCAAGGTGCTCTTTTTCCACTATACTGTCTGAAGACCATGGACACAGAAATTGATCAGCAAGATGAGACCTCATTTAGCAACACAGAGACGAATGGTATAAAGTGTAACTTATTTATGTTGTGCGCTTTAAAGATATTCATTTTTTTTGTCTTTGTACATGTACATGGTAGCAGTGATATATTGTATTCCACTAAAACTAAATGTTCTTTTTTGTTTTTGTGAGACCTGCATGTTTTCTTTTGTAATTAAAATGATTAGTTTCTATAATCATATTTCTTTTCTATTATATTTTCAGTATATGAAAAATTGGACATTTATGAAGTTATTTCTTATGAGTAACATTTTCTTGAAAGGGATCTACAGTGTTGTCAGTGTGTCTATTTTTATTCTATTTTCTTATTCCAGGTAAACGCCCTGCTGAGGATGCAGATGAGCAGAAATCATTCAAACGCTCCAGAAACAGTGATGAGATGGTAGAGCTCCGCATTCTCCTGCAGAGCAAAGTAATTCAGCCCTGTTTTGTTTCAAAATTTAGTCTAATTGTAAATTCTGCTCTTATTTTAAGATTTTATATTTTTTACTAGTATGATTTCTGATTATTTGAGCATACTTAATCGTCTTTACATTTTTTTTTCTAAACATCTTACGATTGTGATGTTTAATTTTTCTTTTGTATTGCAGAATGCAGGAGCTGTAATTGGGAAGGGTGGAAAAAACATCAAAGCCCTCCGTTCAGATGTGAGTACATCAAAGTTTTCTTATCACAGCCAGAAATTCAAAAAGAACATTTTTGTGTTCACTGGCCTCTCAGACTCAACCTTCTCTGTTTGGACAGGACCAGGTTTTGCCTCAATCCTTTTTAAGTGTTAAAAATTATTGCAATATTTTCAATTATTTCCTTTATTGTAAACATAACAAACCAGCCAATTTATTCCTTTAGATATACAGACAAAATTCTGGAGTTAATTTCATCTTGTTTTTGTAGCTTGAACAACATATATTTTTTGCATCCATCTAAACTGGACAAAGGCATAAAAGCCCAATTTATCTTTTATAATGTTAAAATATTTAATCCAGTTGGCAATATTAATGCTCTAGTTAATTTAGAATGAAACTGGCACAGTGCTGATTTCTTAATGTCACAAGCTAATATTATTTATATTAGCTACATATAGCTAATAGCTACATATATACATATACATATATATTTTAATGTTGCTGAAAACTGGCCAATTATTGAATAATTCTATGTCATTGCCTCTTTCTCTGGTCATTTACAGTTTGTTCTCCCCCTCTTTTTTCACTGTCTCTGGTTTTATTCCCCCAACATTAAATTTTCGTGTTCTTTAATATGCCATTTCCCTTTTTTCCAATGTCAGTTTCTCCTCTTCTCTCTTTGACAACCCAATCTCTGAGAGAATCAGTTTAAAATCGCATTTCAACACTGCAGAGCCTGTATATTAAAAATGTATTCCTCTCCCCTCTTCCTTGTTTATTATTTTTACTCTTTACTTTTTTTGCCCACTTCCTCCTCCTCCTCTGTTGCCCATGTTCTGGATGGCCCCTCCTGCGCCCGCCCACCTGACACCCTGGTTGGCCCTGCCCATAATCGTGCCCTGTCCCTAAATGGGCGTGTTACTTGATTGACATCTGTGCTCGAATGGCCCTGGCCCCTGCCCATGCCACGCCCAGTACAATGCCAGTGTGTCAGTCCCAGACAGCAGTGGGCCTGAGCGGTATGTCCCTAAGCTCCTCCCTCTCAATGCCTGACTACAGGTCAAACAAACAAGAAGAAGTGAACAATAATTTGTAGTCCTACCTTTTGTCAAGTCACTATGTTTAAACATATTTAAAGTTTATCAGACTGAGCCTAAATACGATTTTTATCCTAATCTGCCTGTTAAACATCATGTTAATATCCTTTCTATGCCATTTTTAAAGTCATGTCAGGACTGTATCTAAAGTTGGTGCTGTCAGGGTTATTCCACTGTCTTTGAAAATGTCTGCTATAATTTGTGTAGATTTTTTTTCTTTTAGGGTTTGTAGGTTTCTCTTATTTGTGGCCATCTGTCCTGTAAATCTTCTTCATTTTCCCTTTCTAAAAGCTCAGTGTTTGTGTATAAATAATGGTGTTTTTGGTTTTCTGTTAGTTCTATGAGCTCACTTGCTTTTAGTCTCATCCCATTTTATTTTCTTTTTGTAGTCCAAATATCAAAATTTAGATTTTTATTATTTTTTTTATTGATTCCTAAGTAGTGAGTGTGTTTGTTTCCTTGTCTGTCTTTCATGTAAGCAAATCCTTAATTGCTGGAGTTTTTGAAACGAAAGGTTTTGATTTAGTCCATCCATGCTTCATTTGAGTTCATATAATTCAATTTCCCTGACCCGGTTATAAGCATTAACTCCAGCGATATCAAATTTACAACCTTACAATAGCATAATCTTCTGTCACTTTTGCTCATCTGCAGACTATGTTGCTTCCATGTGTAATCTGCTTTAGTTCTCCTTATCAGTATAACCACTGTATCGCCACAGGTGGGTGCAGACAACAATATTTCAGCCACTAGATTTAATTAAAATTAAACTTAAATTCCCTATGGTAAAAACAAAACATCTTTGTCATCTTGGCTTTTGTGTCCTTCACCTCATTTAGAGGGTAGTTTTTTGTGGTGTGCATCCACCAACCTATACCATAAACCTTTTAGAATTTTCTCTGGCACTTTTATCTATTCCTAAAACTTCACTTTCCCCATCTTGCTTCCTCAGTGGTTGCCAAATCCAGTCCCCCTTTCTTTTGGGTCCTTTTTTATTTTGCCACTGTACTGCTTGTCTCTGGGAAAGGATGCCTTTTTATTGTACTATATTCCTCACCTTCCCTATAAAATGACCACCAACTTATTGTGTAAAATGTTAGAAAACGCAGGACCTTATAATTGAGGTAGCTCTTTATTCTCCACTTCTAGCAGTGTTAGCTTTTTTTATGAGTTAAACCAGAGGTCTAATGAACTTTATAATCTGAAACTTTGTTTTCTCCTCCCTTGGGATGCCTCCGGGGTACCCCAACCCCACCTCTCTGTTGCCGTGCTCTGTTTTGTCATTGGTGGATAAACTATGAAGAATCCTGAGTATCAGTGCAGACATAGAGACTATTGGAGAAATCCTACTCAAGATTATCCCTACATTGGAAGAAGTGAGTTGTTTTGGCTTTGATTTTTATGAATCTTTAGTAACACTTTAAAACATTTCAAATAAGTTGTACAGAGAGCAGTGATTGATTTCCTTGCTGTCATTTGTTGATCTGCTTTGTAGGTGATGTAGTTCTACTATTCTGTTTTGACACTGTGTCAACATGACTAGTTTGATTTTGGTTTAAAGCCATGCATTAGTCATGGGTCTTTCAGGTTCTCACAATGAGATGACCATGACCAAAAATGTAATGGTTTAATTGTATTTATGCAAAGAAATTAAACACATTTTGACTATACTATATTAAGAAAACATGCAATATACAATAAAGATATAATTTGCAAAAAACTAAACTGTTCTGACAAATATGTAAAAAAAAATAATAAAAAATTTCATAAATTATTGTTGATTTTTTTATTTTATTTTTTTTTAAGTTTCCAATGATTGTGTTTTTTTTTTGGTCAGAGTAATTTTCAAACAGGAGAATGTAGGACATGAAGTGAAAATGTAAAGACAAAACATTTCAGCAAAACTGTATTGATTTTTGCCAGAATGAAGGAAAATGGTTCAGGCAAGTTTATGATCTTGTTTAGGAAGGAATGTGTGGAAACTGTTGTCAGCATATCGCTTTTATTCTGTTTTTACAGTACCAGCAATACAATGGCAACGACTTTGATTGTGAGCTCCGTCTGCTGATCCATCAGAGCCTGGCGGGCTCCATCATCGGTGTGAAGGGAGCAAAGATCAAGGAGCTTCGGGAGGTATATGAATATACAAATTTTAGTACTTTATTTTTCCTCCATTGAAAAAGTATCTTGTGAAATTTCCTTTTTTTCCCCTTTTTTTTAATCAGTATTAATACCTTCTGATTTCCTTTTTAAGCGCCTTTGTTTTGTTGGAGCTTTTTTTTCTCTCTCTTCCTACTCATGTGTGTCTTTCATGCATGTCTCTGCAGAACACAAAGACCAGCATCAAGCTGTTTCAGGAGTGTTGTCCCCAGTCAACGGACCGTGTGGTGCTGGTTGGTGGTAAAATGGAGAGGGTGGTGGAGTGCATCAAGACCATGCTGGAGCTCATTTCTGAAGTAAGAGTGATTTCCACTATTAATGAGTGAATTTTATGCTTTTCAGGCTTTACACATTAAGACTTGATTCTGTTTCAAAGCCCTTTATTGAGTGTGTTGTTACGTATGATATAGTAATGATTTAAAGATATCCACTTAAATGTCTTACTTGATGGTGTGATTTAGATTTTCTTCAGTCATATGAATATTTATTTTTAAAAAGGTTTCCTTGCATATAAAACAGATATACTACTGTATAAAAGTAAAAAGTATAAAATATTTCTTTTTGTTTAAAATGTGATTATCTCCACTTTAGGCTCCAATAAAAGGCCGTACACAACCCTACGACCCTAACTTCTATGATGAGACATACGAGTATGGTGGTTTCACCATGATGTTTGAGGAGAGGGGAGGCGGCCGCAGGCTCATGGGAGGTTTCCCCATGCGTGGAGGCAGGTCCAGTGGTGACCGCGGGTATGACAGAATGCCTTCCAGCCGAGGGGCGCGTGGACCCCTGCCTCCCTCACGCCGTGATTACGATGATATCAGCCCCCGCCGGGGTCCTCCTCCACCCCACCCCAGTAGGGTTGGCAGGGGAAACGGGCGTCCTCGAAACATGCCAATGGGTCACCCATACAGGGGAGGGTAAGCTCAGTGCTGCTTTCTGAATCTGAATTTTGGAGTAGCAAGCAGCCTGCATGCACTTTCTCATTGGTTTTATGTAAAGTTTTTGAGTTTTACCTTAGTAATATCTCTCTTGTGGCTATTCTTTTGCTTTGTCTGAAAATGTTAAGCTTTTTTTGCTTTCTCTCCATTCAGATAAATTCTCATTTCTACCAAAACAATTATGTTTATTATTTAATATGTGAGCTAATGTTGCTTTTTAATGAAAAACTATTGTTCGTATTTATCATTTCATTAAGCATAAGTGCTCATCACTGTATGTCTGGTTGTGTTTGTCCTTTTTCTTCTTCCCATTTCCATGTTTCAGCAGAGACGATCGTTACTATGACTCATACCGTGGCTCAGATGACAGGTCAAAGTAAGTCTTTGTTTCCAAACTTCTGACTAAACCTCCTAACAGGAATGTGTTAAGATTTTTGTTTCAATTTATGTTAGAAAATAAGCCATGTGGGATTGTCTGTTATCTGTTTTGTTACTATTGAGTGGCATGCTCTTTCTTTAATAGTAAGAATAAATTTCCAGTTCCTAAAAGTGTTTATTATATTTTGTAATCAGAATTTTTGATTGCATGGATGGCTTATTTCTAGTGCTGACTCTCATTCTCTGACAACTCGGACTGCATAATAGTTTACAATTATATTTCAGTTTATCAAAATTGCAAATAACTACTTGGACTTCAAAGTATCATCCGGCCAAGCGCTCGGTCAGCAATATATTCACTGATGTTTGTTGTAATTCAGCACAGGATGTTTTATGAGAGCTTTAAGGTGTTCTGGTAAATTCATAAAAAACCTGCAGCTAAGTTTTTTTCTTTGCCAAAATGACAAATTTAACCACATTCAACTTTTTCAACAAATGTTGAGGAACTGAATTTTTTTTTATTGAACTATTATTTTACCAGGATAAAAAACTAATTGAAATTAAAAATCTCTTTTTCAAGGGACTCCAAATAAAAGACCGAAAAGTACACAGTTAAAGAAGAAAAGAAAAGAAATTCTAAATTTAATATTTTTCCTATGGTAGACTGCTTACCATCAGCAGTCTATGTTTTCAATAAACTGAGGGTAGAAAGATGGAAACATTGTTTATATTAGAAACTGGTATTTTCATTTTTTACTCTGTAATAGTGTCATAGATCTATTGGTCAATTCTTGTATATGCTTTAGAATCTCTGTTCCTCGATTTTTCTCTCTAACATTTTTTGAAGATTTTGGTTTTCGATTGTCAAATATATTGATTTGTATCAAGTTGTGCAAAATGGCAATCAAAAATAACTTATTTGCACCAATATTTAAGCGATTTATATTTCATGTAACATGCATTTAAACGTTCCATATTTGTCCAGTGGGATGCCCCTTTACAGCCTAAGATGTCCTAAGTAGATATAGATTGCAGTGAAGGTGAGGGTGAAATTGTAAAGACAAAAAAGGAAAGGAAAGAAAAATCTCCACCAAAACAAATCCTTGCAGTAATAAATAATACAGTGGTATGTTTTTCCAATATTGTGCAGCTTCAATTGTCAGGCATGGCATAACACTTCTTTGTAACAACAAATTGTGTTACAGGACTAGAGGAAAAATGTCAACGTAAACAGTTACTGATGCTAAAATCCCCTCACATTTAAGGTCTACTCAAAGTTGGCACACGCGCATGTGTTATTATGGAGTACAAAAGTACAATCCTAATACATTTTGTCAGCTATTTTCACTATTTGTGCTCAGCTTTTAGGAGGGAAATAACAGCAGCCTTTGGCTCTGATCAGCATCACCACCACCTGTCACTCCTCTCACCATAACACTGTCAGAGCTGTTCCTGTTACTGTGTGGGAAGATGGTTGGGAGGAAATGTGTTTATACTGTAATCTTGCTCAGCGTGTGTGTGCAGTTTGACCTAGACCAGAAATTTTTCATGGAATATTTTCAAGATTTTTTTTCCTCCTCCAAGTATTTTCTATTTCTTTCCCGTCCAACTCACTTTTTTTTTTCCCTTCCCGTTTCTCTCTCTGCCTGTCTGTTCTCCTCCCCATCGCCAGTGACAGAAGAGGCAGACCGGATCGCTACAGTGATAACATGGTTAGTGACCCTTTGCTAAATGCGTGCAGCTCTGGTGTTCGCATCCTATTAAGTGTGAGCATCCTCAGGCTAGCACAAGACAATATGTTGTGATTGTCCATTGTCCTGCCATTATATAGTATTTTTGTGACAAAACAACAAAGCAATGTCCATAGATCCAAGGCACTTTTTGCATGGTGTAAGCCACCCCACCAAATGACCACAATAACCTCAGCAGGAGACACCCCATAATAATCAGCTGTAATTGCCCTCTTACTGTGTATTTTTCATGGCCAGCTTGTTTTTCCTGCGAAGAGAGAGAGAGAGGATGTTGGGAGTGGAGAGGGTGGGGAGGTGGGGGTGGCCATGGTTCGTTGCTAAGCACTAATAATGCTTTCTTGACAGACTGGAAGGTTTCTTTTTGCCTTTTTCTCTTTTTCCTGTCTCTCTCTCTCTCTCCCTGAGACCTGGCAGGATACTGCCTACCGTTGCTCAGCAACAGCTTTTTGAATTGCTTGTTGCCCTGGTAACAGCAGCAGCTGAAAATGGGGGCTGATAGAGATGCAAAGAGAGACAGGAAAAGGGGTGGGGATGGGGAGGGGGGAAAGGAGGTGGAGTCTGTCTCATGGATGAAAACTGGGTGGTTTTCAATTGGGTCTACTCTGAACGAGGCTGCCTCGTTAGGTTTCTGCTCACCAACCTGTAGCGATTTCTATCTGCTCTTTAGTCGAGGGAGAGGGATGTATCTTTTTCCTCGCTGTAACACTTCTGTCTTTTTGTTTGTTCCTTGCAGAGTGGTGGTGGATATGGTAAGTACAAAGCTCTTTCACTCGCATTGTGTAAATGTTGTTACAAGGCTGCTGCATTCATAAGACTGCAGGCCTCAGATTTCTCCCCAGCATAAGGAAGCAAGAAGACAAAATGATAGAAATTGATGGGGAATCAGACTGAAAGGAAATGGCAGCTGTAATTTGTGTAAAACTGTATTGATTTTTTTTTTTTTTGTCACAACAGAGGACTTGAGATTTCTTTTTCTATTCACATTAAATTGATGCTGTGGTGTATTTTGTAGCTTTTAAAGTACATTTTGAATTATGTGGCAAATTAGTGGGTTTTTTTGTATACAATCTTGGATATTTTTCCTGTCTTTCTCAGATAACAGCTCCTCCTGGGATAGCTACCAGTCAGGTTAGTATTCCTCCTTTGCCCCCAATCAGTTCCAGTCTGAGACATTTCCAGAGTTCCGATTTGTTTTGGTGTATTTATATTTTATTCACTCTATTCATTCTCCAAGCACTCAATAAAACAGCAGTTCTAACCTTATTGATGTCACAAAAAATCTGGCCAAAGGCTGGAATGTTGTAGTAGTGTGTGGGAGAAAAAAATATTGCTCCGGTTTTGTCACTGGTAGTTTTTTCAGTCACCTACTTCTACAACTTTATTTCTTCCAAACATCTATGTGACTCATTTGTTGGTGTAGCGGCACTCATGTAACTAACACACCATGATGCTGTATTACTACAACTTGGCAGCTTTGCAGTCACAACAAGCTTTTCCTTGCCTTTTTGACAAGGCCAAATTGTCGTTTGATCTGTTCTTTCAGTACTCAGCAGTTTTGGTAAAAAGACACAAGTGTTTGTCTTGAATCTTTTTATTTTCTAACAGTCTCTGTATTTTGCGTGCCTTCAGGTGGACGTGGATCCTATAATGACATGGGCGGTCCTGTCATCACCACACAAGTGACAATCCCTAAAGACGTGAGTTTATGACAATGACATCAACAGCTTGGCAACCAGAGAGAGATCTGCTTTAGCTGAAGACTCAGATTGTACAAATGTAGTTGAATTGTTTTTTGTATTGAAGTTTTCCTTTTTCTTTTGCTACATTTTATCTGCTTCTGCTCAGCTAATCTGAGTTTTTATTATGAAGTCAAATTTATTTAATGTTTACTATGTTTAATTCTAAATAGAAAATAATTTTATATTTAAATTAAGATTTACTAAACAGTGGGTCAGAGGTCAGAATTGGCCAATTCAACAGTTTTGATTGCCTGGTTAAATACAGAATTTTTTTTTTTTAGTCAAATAAACTTGTCTCATCTAAACCTGGAGCAAGCTTTCATTTTTACTTGTTTCTAGTAGTTCAGTAAAATTCTGATTAAGGACACGTGATTTGATGTGTAAATGCATATGTGTTTCTTGGATTCAAAACTTCTACTAAAGGAACTGTAGCATATTTTCTTTCAGTCAGTAAAGCAAATGTCTGTAATGGATGGAAGGCCAGATCCTCCCTAACTCCATTTTTTTTCCTGTGGTGTTCTCCACAAACAGCTGGCTGGATCCATCATCGGTAAGGGAGGCCAGAGGATCAAACAGATTCGCCACGAGTCGGGGGCCTCCATCAAGATAGACGAACCTTTGGAGGGTTCAGAGGATCGCATCATTACCATCACTGGTACCCAGGACCAGATCCAGAATGCCCAGTACCTTCTACAGAACAGGCAAGTTCTTGCTTGGTGCATTTATTCCGTCCTAACCAGTAGAAATGCCTGACTCAGAATCCTATTTGAAATGCCATTATTTTCTTTAAATTATATCTTTTAAAGTCATAAAATTGTATTCTTAAATTCCAAACAGGTGAAAATGTTCATGCAGTAGTACTCGAATCGTGCAGGCCGCCAACATGCTGAAGCTTTTCAGCTTTTTTTCTGTGCAAACATGACTAAAGTTACTTAATTGTTCAATTTGTGCAATCACACATATGGTTCACCGATTAGCATATTTTTAATAGAATTACATTCCAACACTAGATAGCCAGTTTTTCTTGTATTATACATTTCTTTTGCCTGCGGTCTCTCTTCACTAACCCCCTTCCTTTCGTCCCCATGCAACCTGCAACTACTTCTAACCTTCCTCTTACATGAAATGGCTGTGAAGGAGTATGCATGCTTAAAGGTGCATATTGTTAGCTATTTTTATAAAGGGGCAGTGCGGGAGACAATTGTGATTGACTCGCACTAGTCCGGTAAATCTGATCAGTAGACGGAAAAGACAAATACGATGTCTATTTGCCATCAGAGCCGTTTCAATGTGAAGCAGGGAGTGGATTGATTCTTCCCTGGCTGCTGCTGTGTGGAAGACTAGTGATTTTGTTGTTTTTAGTTAGATTAAGCGACAACAAATCACAGTCTGCCAAATAGCACAGGCTCCTCCTCTTCTGTCTCCCTTGGCAACCAGTAGGCACGTATAATACACACCATTTCCTTATTGATGCCATCTGAGCTTTGCCCGATTGCTAATACATTCTCAAACCCTCTGCCCTGTCTCATGAGTAGTGTACTGTTGCCATGATAACAGATCCCGCCTCCCTCTTCCTTCCTGTCTTCCCTTTTCTGTGTTCTGCACCTGCTAGCCACAATCCTCTTTTTCTCCTTTCCTCTTCCCAGATCATATCTTCTCTCCTGTGCTCTTTGTTTCATCCTGCAGTTCATCCTCTCACATCATTATCCTGCAACAGTTGCAGTGTTTACGCTGTTAATTTTGTGAAATGCAAATACTTTTTGGTATTCATTTTCCCGCTCTGTTTTGTTTTCATTGTAGTGTGAAGCAGTACTCTGGTCATTTGCTGTAGACCTTGAGGGAGCAGATTGAAGAAAACTCGGATTGAACCCCGCTTCCTCTTCTCAAATCTTTTTGCCCTGGTCCAACACCCCCTACCCCCTTCAGACTTTTACTCTGGATTGTGGGTGTCTTTTTTTTAATTTTATTTTATTTTTGTATTTTTAATTAAATGTCCGACATTCCTGTGCATCGACAAAAATGTAGAAGATCTGCATTTTTAAGAGTGTAGTCCAATAGTTTGTCTGATTTTTGCTTTGATTTTTCTTTTCTAACTCATATATCAGAATATCTCAAGATTTCCCTCAGACATAAAAAATAAACCTAACCTTTATTTTTTTGGATGGATTTGATTTGTTTTTATGCATAAATGTGGATGATTGTGTCCGTGTGGGTGTGTGTGGCTTGGTATGCGTTCAGTTGTCTCCTACAAATTTGTGCAACATACAGAATGTAAGATGTTCCTTCTGTTCTTCTCTAACAGCTCTGGGGAAATTTAAATCTGTAGAATTGATTTTGCATCGTTTGCTGGGAGTTGTGTACAAACAAAACATAATTTCTACGAACACTCTAGCGGTGCAACAAAATAAACCTGGATTATTGAAGTAACTCCCAAAGTAAGCATTTGTGTTGGTAGTTAGAGTTGAGGCATTTTATTGGTTATTGGACACATATACTAAACTTTTCTACTTTGTCTGCAAGTTTCTCTCCTCTGAACTGGCTTGCTCTTCATTGTTGTGAACTTCACAATGTCAAATTTAAAGAGAAATAAAGATGCCACTTTTTACTGAATTTTTTTTGGTGTTTTAATAGCGTTCTGATTTTCATCTTTACCTTGACAGCTAGATTGACTTCCTGTTTGAAGTTAATTAAAATCTGTCAAAGAAGTTCGGCAGACTTAGCAGTTAAACGAGCCAGTCCTTTCAGAAGAAAAAAAAACACGAACTTCAGATTTTGTTTTTCTTTTTAGTTCTATGTAGCTCCCTTTGTTTAGTTGTGACATCTCGGCGATGGCGGCAGACTGCTTCTGCGCATGCTCATAAGATTTCCCGCCTTACCGTTCTGATTGGTAGACTGTTGTGAATCTTAAAGAGTGATTGGTCAGCAGCTGAAAACCCGGTAGTACAAAGAAGTTTATACGGTTTTTTTATCCTTGCAGGAGCCACGCAGCTATACTTTGCGTATAAACAAGCTACAGTTGAACAGTAAGTTTGGAAAGAAAATAATTTGTGTTTATAGTTTGAAATGCTACGGATAGATCATACCGTAGCAAAAGTCAAAGCTGACATGAAGGCTCGATCTGTTGATGTACTTTGCCCTTCCAGGTGTTTATCGCATGCTTATATCTCTTCATACAAAAAATTTAATTAATTACAATTACTAACCAAATTGAAAAAATATTGTTACAAAAGTATTCATATCAATCTTTTAAACAGTTTGTTTCATTCTCATAAAATAAAAAAATTAAAAGTGTGGCACAATAAGTGTCAATTAGCCTCTTTAATTTACAGGACTTAGAATAAAAACCAGTACAGCCGTCTGTCTTCGAAAGAACACAAACTGGTAAATAAAATCTACCTCGTGTGTAACTTAATTTTTAAACCTTAAAGTATATAGATATAAAGTATATAGATATATACTTTATGTATATAAATATATAAAAATGAGCATCATTGTGCAAATGCAGCAATGATGATGAGCAGGACACCTATAATAATTATTCTACAGGGTGATGGCATATGGCAGGAAAGATTTCCTGTATCTGTCAAACAACAGAGTTGTAGCAGTCTGTCCAGTGTGCAGTGGATGTCCAGTCCAGGTTGTCCATGATGGATGACAGCTTCTTCAGTGTCTCTGACTCTGCTGCTGCTATGAAAAATGTAATGCTGGAAGCAACTGACTGATAGATCTCCAATACCAATAAGGAAATCTTTGTAAAGTTGCTGTAGGTGGCAATTAAGGCATATTCCTTCTCCTGAAGTCTATCACTATCCCTATGGCCTTGCTGATGCTCACCCTCAGGTGGTTCAATCCCTTGACAAGACTTGGAAATTTCTGTTCAGACATTATCTATTTAGTTTAACTTAACTTGAGCTACTTCACCAAGAAGAAAGGTTTACAGAAACCATCTCAAGATGTGCAATGCGATGCATCTGGAGGGCTGAGGGCACATGAGAGACTAACTAATCAATCAGTCACCTTTATTTATTCCATTAGGTAGATTTGGTTGAGTGACTCAGCATTCCTGCCACACAGGGAACTTTACATCGACACACAATAAATATACTGTAGATATAACATGATTTAAAATGGCCCAGTGACCAATACTTTAAAATAAGAAAATACAAAAAGATTTATATCTGGAAAAATCCCGATACCTACGCCGGATACACCTGGCCAATAATATATATAATATGATCAACTTATCTTTGTTTACATTTATTTATTAAAATTGCTTTCAAGTGGCACTTGTTTAAAAGGTTATTAAATGTTTTGGTATGAAAAGGGCTTGTATGCTGGGAATTAAATTCTTCTCAATTCACGTGATAATTGAAGCTGCACCTAAAGTCAGCCATATACAGTATGGCCAACAATTCCAAACCTTTAAGAAGCATAATATACTTTATCATCTTTAAATTTAGCTGTTGAGAATTCAAAGCTTTTCATTGAATATCAGATGTGGTTTTTTCTGTTTTATTTCTGCACCAGTTATTATGGAGAAGCCTCTCCTTCCCAGAGAGTCTGGGCAGTTTGTGGCCGAGCGAAGCCGAGACGTGTTAATCAGGGACACGGGAGTCCAGAAGGTAGCAGAGATGCTCTACAATCTCAGACGCAGTGACGCCCTGACTGCCAGTGGCTGGAAGGTGGCCAATCCCCTGGCTCCGGCATCCACCTCTGATCAGGGGAGTTTCTCAGCACCGCAAGGCTGAATTATTTTTACCCCAGTGCAAAAGCAGCAAATCACTTGGTTGGACAGTTGGGTTTAAAGGAAGGCAATAAAAGAGTTAATACATTTTTTGATTTTGGAGAAAGGTGATACGGATGAAATGTTGAATGAAAAAAATATGATTACGCAAATAACTGCAGTTGAAGGTTTAGAGCTCAAAAATAAATAAAAAAATATCGAAATGTTCAAACAGCACAAGTTACTTTTTTGAAGAAGATTCTACATTTGTTCTATGAGATTTAAGTTGGGCTCTTATTCATAAAATAAGATATTTTTTTCATTTGAGTTATAAGAAGAAAATGGTATCAAAATAAAAAATGTTAAGTATATGATTATTTGGTTCATCAATATAGATTATTGCTTATTTCCAGTTACTATTGATAAAGTGTAACTTTTAGACACTTGTAAGAAAGACACTTGACTCCAATAATTTGGGTTCTCTTGAAATAATTCATCCTGAAACACCATTATCACTTAGAATATTGCTTAACAATAAACATTATTAGATTTAGACTTTTGTTTGTTTCATTTAATGCAACAAATAACACATTTAAAATCTGGGAAAAATATGAAGTGTTTTTACTAAATTCCTTAGCGTTGCTTAAAACTAAGCAGTTTTTTTTTTTTTTACTTTTTCAATGTCTTTCATGTAGAACTTTGTAAACAACCTTACAGACAGCACAAAAACTGATTATTTATTGAAAGGTTTATGTTGTGTTTTTGCTTATGGTGTTTTATAAACCCTGCAGGCGTCAAACTGGGTTTTCGTGGTGAATACCATGAACTTCTCCTTTTGGCCTGACAACGAAGCTCAGCAGTGTAAGGTGACCTATAAAGGCACCACTTACACAGGCTACATGACTCTGTGTGCTGCCATCACCAGAGCCATGGAGGAAGGTGAGACCACTTGCATACATCATGCACTGTACTTTCAGTATTTACCGTTTTGATCAGGAAGAAAGAGAGCGTCTTCCTTTCTACGCTGACAGAGAGTTGTGCATGAATGCAGGATGAGGATAATTAATGGGGATTTTTTTTGTCAGATCTCTGTCCGCCCCACACTGCTGATTTTTTTTTTTTAATCTCTGCTTTTGCAAACTTTGGGAGGTTTGGTTGGAATTTTTCTCCCTTCATTTGCAACCACCTTCAGAGTTTAACTTCTGGCAAACTCTAGCTCTTCCCATTATGCAAACATCGATACAGAAATATGGACAGAAAAACACAACATGTATACATAAACAGAGACACAAGTGCATTAAAACGCGCACACATAGTAAGCAACACCAGCTAATACATTTGAGATTAAAGTCTTTATTCACTATTTGTTTGATAAATCACAATTACAAAAATTGCGTGAGCTACTTCTATGAATTTGTCTTTTAATTTGTATTTCTCCACCTGTCATCTATATAGATGTGAAGGCCTGAAATTACATGCTATCTCTTGTCATGTAGTTTAATACATTTATTATATATTAGCTCTAATATCCCACTGATGGAGAGTAAATCTGCCCTACCACTGTCAGGGACCCAGACCCACCAAACGTGTGATTGAAAATGTCTAAACAGTGAGCCACTGACAGAAAATGCTGTAACTGTGTCATAATACATGACAATGTGGCCTTTTCCATTATGTGTTTCTTTTTTGGTTCCTTATTCTCAAGAGACAAGGAGAAAATTGTGGCTTTATTATTGTCACTTTTTGTCTGTGTGCCCTTTGTGAGTTCGGAGTTCGAGGAAATTGCTGGTGGCTCTGCATGAGCCTGATCATCATTTATAATTAGCAAGAACGGCTCCGGATATGAATCAGTTATGTCTCGTGTGGAATACCGCTCTCAAAGTGTTGTCGCTGTGCCCTTTATATGTGTAACAGCTGCTATCAGAGAAGCACAGGTAGTCTTGGCCAGAGTTTGCTTCTGAAAATATGAGATCAGAACAAATCATTTTAGTTTATTCTTTTCTGTACTGCACATTAAAAACCAGAATTATTATTAATAATAATAATAATTCCACTCTGTTCTCCTAGGTGTACCCATCACTGATCCCAAGTACTTTTCCCAGATGAGTGTGGAGGAGTTGGGAAAAGTTCTCCGATCAGACAATGAGACAGCCATGCCGATGCTTCAGGAACGCCACCAGGTTCTACTTTTATCCTCCACATTTCCAGTTCATTTTATATAAAATGGATGCTCATTTTATATACTTGTATAGCAGAGCAAAAAAAGTGCCCATTTTGTCCTCCAGCAGCATAAGCAAATAGCAGCCTAAGTACAGAGATAGCTCAGGATAATCAAAGTGAGAATAACTATAAGCTTTATCAATGAGGAATGTTTTAAGCTTAGTCTTAAAAGTAGACAGGGTGTCTGCCTCACAGACTAAAACTGGGAGCTGGTTCCACAGGAGAGGAGCCTGATAAGTAAAGGATCTGCCTCCCAATGTTCTTTTAGAAATCCTAGAAACAGCAGTAAAGAGAGTGAAAGGCTCTGCTAGGAACATATGGAAGAATCAGATCTCTGGTGTATGAGGGAGCTTGATTCTTATTGGCTTTATATGTGAGTAGGATAATCTTAAATTTCATTCTAGATTTAACAGGGAGCCAATGAAGTTAAGCTTAATAGAAGAAAAATATTATTTTTAAAATTTTCATCAGAACTTTTGCTGCAAGGTTTGGACCAGCTGAAAGCCTTTAACTAAATATTTTGGACTTCCTGTAAATAGTTTTAATAGTTCAGACTTTAAGTAACGAAAGGATCAGCTGGTTTCTCAGCATCATTCTGACAGGATATTTCTAAGTCCTGGACCCTTAATATGGGATTTAAATGACATGTCGTGGTCAAAAATAACTCAGAGGTTCTTTACTTTATTACTGATTATCAACTTGTTTGTGAAAGGCCGCTTCTATCTTGTTTGAATTTAAAAACATAAAACGAATGTCTTTAAAAACTAATTTCATACTGGAAAATATGATTCACTTGAAAATATTTTTCATCATCATTATTTATCAAGCTTCTTTTATTACATGCACGTCACTTACTTTATAAAGAGAAGATGAAAATGTGCAGTTCATCTCCTGCTCATCATGGGTGTTGAATTCGAATCTTCCTTCCAAGGTCCTGACCGAGGGTGGGCGCGTGCTGCTGGAGCACGG
Organism: Xiphophorus couchianus; assembly: GCF_001444195.1. NCBI lineage: Eukaryota > Metazoa > Chordata > Actinopteri > Cyprinodontiformes > Poeciliidae > Xiphophorus > Xiphophorus couchianus. The sequence goes on from NC_040239.1 coordinate 10,347,081, forward strand.
AGGAAGTTTCCGTAGTTTTATCAGCCAAGCAGGAAACGATGCTCAGAAGATGGTGGAGCTGATCGTGGAGAAAATCCCGTCTTACAGGGATGAAGCTACATATGAGGTCAGAGGGCCAAATGAATAGAGTAATGTCTAAATGTATGGAAAGACTGCAAAGATATTTTATAAGTATCAACTGTTACTAAAGCATCTCTACAGGTCTTGCTTTAGTCATGGCATCTTGAGGGTTAGCGGCTTTCCTTTGGATACTGAACTTTTTAAATTTTTAATTATGGAGTTCATCCCAGTGTGCAAATTTATACTACATTTAGTCTGAAAATTACGGCATTCTCAATATGTGATGTACATTACTGTACTCCATGTCAACACTAAGTGATTAATTACTTAATTACACTTCGAACCTGTAAATTGTCACTTGAAACACCTTGAGTAGCCTCTGTTGGAGGACTTTGAATAAATTTTAGCATGAGAGTTCCCCCTACTGGACAAAACCAGCATCACAGCTGTGTAATCATCTGACAAAAAGTGGCAAAAGGGATTACAATAAGTGCAAAAAAATGCAACAAGTTTTTTTTTTTTTTTTAGCATATTTGCTTTATTTGGTAACTTTACAATATTACGAAAAATGAAGCAAAATTAAATGCTATTTACAAACCAATAATTTACCAAAAAATGAATAGTCTGAAGCCAATAGTCGGAAACTCATTGTTAATGAATCGGTTTTTGTGTTAATCTGCTGTTTAAGGGCAAAAAAATCTCTTTCAACAAGCGAGCCCAGATCCTGGTGGCAGATTTCTGGGCAGTGATGGAGACCAGAGGAGAAGGGTACATCATCAACATGGACTGTCTCACCATGTTTGCAGACTACAGGGTTCCTCAGGCGCTTGTCTATTTAGGAGTGTTGCAATACTCTGATGCACTGATGGAGGCACTAAAGAACGGTGAGGGACCGAGCATGTGTTTTCCTATATGGAGCCTTGAAAAAGTATTCATACTATTTTCACTTTTTTACATTCTATCATTTTTAAGACAATGAGTTTTAAGATTTTTCTGACTAGCCAGCACAAAGTTGCACATAATTGTGAATTGTAAGGAAAACTCGATATGGTTTTCAAAAGATTCTTGAAGGTTTTTCTCAATTTTCTTTAAAAATATCCTAAGTTCACTCGGGTTAGTTTAATAGAATCTCTGAGAAATAACTTGATTTTGTTTATTTCCGGTACTGGACTACTGAAGAAAAGAGGTGTTAGCTTTAGTTTTCTGCTGTACTAAGTGTTTTCCATGCAGGCTAGAAAGTTACTTTTAAGTCTTATTTGACCAGAGCACCTTCTTCCATGTGTTTGCATAGCTTTCTCTTGACAAATGTTTTCTTACGTTCCCACAACGGCTAGGTTTGAGGAGGGTGCAACTAGTAGTTCTCCTGTCTACAGATTATCCCACCTGAGCTGTGAATAACTGCAGCTCCTCCAGATTTACCATTACTTTGCTGCCACACACACATAACACTTTTCAGATTTGTATTTGTAAAAGAGCCCTTATAAAGACATCATTGTTCTTTCAGTTCATGTCTATGCACGGCATTGTGTTGATTTGTTTTATAAAATTTTAATAAAGTAATTTCAGTTTTATAGTTATGATGTAACAGTTTGAAAAGGTTCAAAGGTAAGAATGCTTTTTAAAGCCAATGTAAGCCAATCTAAAAATCAGCGGGTGTGATCTGTCTCAGGTGAGCTGCTGCCTTCAGGGGACCGAAGAGAAGTCGAGATCCGAGGATGTTCCATTTGGTCCGTGGAGCTGATCAAGGAAAGACTGCATAAGATGGTACAGGAGACGGACGGAAACGTCTGTAACATCAATTCTGCTATCATTGACTTCTACCTTTGGCCCTTCGCTAAGCAGCACCACAAAGAGATGACCCACATTCCCATTCACCATACACGCTGTATTTACTACTGACAGACTGCAAGCAGAACATACAGAATGTTTCCTGCTTACTGATGGCTTTCCTTGCGAAGAAACCAAACATGGTGGTGATTCTATGAAGCAATCGTCAGTGTGCAGTTAATGACAATGTTTGCACAACAAATCTGTTGTATTAACCATCCTGTTTTAGCTAAGCAAGTGATTACATTATGCTATTACATTATGCATGTTTTGTAATGTCTAGTTAGTATGGAGTTGAATTTGTGACCTTTAACATCCAGATGGCAAAAAATTATGTTTTTGTTTTTGTTTTTTGTCTAGTCCTTTTTTGCTACCGTTAAAAATCATGTGACTGTGCTTCATGTTAAACTGTCCAAAGCTGCGTGTATGTGTACAGTGATTTTTTCCACTAAATCCAGAAAAAGAAATGACATTACTTCTGTCTTCTACCAATTAGTTTTACAACCGATTTTAAGAATTTATCTATGACCTTCAAGGCTCACTCTGACCTGTATCTCATGTGTCCTTTGTTGAAACCTGAAGTCATCAGCCAAAGCACTACTGGCTCTTCTACCACAATCTTTTTTTGAGAATTCCAAAAGATTTAATTATTACTTATTTATTTAGGCTAGTTTTATGAAATTAATCAATTCAGTACTTTAAATATTCAGTAGATGGCGCCGTTGCCCTCGCGGCAGCTGTCCAGTACCATCTTTGAACGCCTCTTCCGGTTTTTGGCTCCTGCGTCACAGTGTCGTCGGTCGCCCGGGCAACCCAAATCGACAACAAACCTTAAGAGGTGAAGTTACCAGAAACTACAGAGAAAACGACCACGAGAGTTAAAACACGGGCTATGTTAAATTTGTTTTTCTTCGAGTAGCTAACAGTGAATTAGCAATTAACTATTTCGAAACCAGAGTTTTGAAGCATCTCAGAGGTTAGATGTGAGCAAAAAAAAAGTTAAACCCTGTGTAAGTTCATTGGTCTGTTACGGCCTCATGAGTGAGGTCTGTGTCCGGGTGGCGGTCCGTATCCGTCCCCTGCTCCGCAAAGAGCTCCTCCATCAGCATCAAGTGTGCGTCCGGGTGGTCCCCTCGGGCTCCGGGCAGGTGAGTCTCGGCTCGGACCGCCTTTTCTCTTTCGACCACGCGTTCGGACCGACAGCCAGCCAGGATGAAGTGTACGAGTCTTGCGTCCAGCCCCTGGTGGAGTCTCTGCTGGACGGATACAACGCTACGGTGTTTTGTTACGGACAGACTGGGTCTGGCAAGACGTACACACTGGGCGGGGGGAGCAAAGGCAAGTTATTAAAAAAGTTTATTTATTTCAATTGAAAGAAAAACGTAATATAAATTTATTACACATAGTGCTTTTGTATGCATTATTTATTGGCTGTTTATTTGATAATGGCTTACAGCTAACGAAAACACAACAAATACTTTCTCAAATAAACTATTAAATAAGATATTTGATACAGAAATTTGATACAGTAATCATGGAGGAGACTGCATACTTGACAGATGTCCAGCAAATAGTCACTAATAACTCTCACTAGGCGGGTAAGCCACAAAAAAAGACTCCTGAGTTTTTCCATGAAACACAGCGTTGAAACAATAATTTCTCTAAAAGGAGAAACCTAGGTTAGAGAAACTCAAACCTAGGTTTTTATTAGCTCTAAGCCATTATCAAGCTTAAGAGTATCAGTTATGAGTAAAAACTTGAGATATATCCCAGTGTGGAATGAAAAAATTTTTTTTGACTGAAGTAAAATTTACTTTATGATTATTTTTTAATAAATAGGATATAGCCTGTATGTCTTTTTATGATTAACACTTTAACAAAAAATAAATAAAACCAAAAACTGTGTCATATTTCTGATTCTTTCAGACAAAATATTCTAATTGAATCTTTGTCTATATTTTGAAACCTTCTTGCAGATGAAGGAGGAATTATTGACTGTGTAGCTCAGGATGTGTTTTTGTTGCTGGCAAAGCGGAAGAACGATGATAACATTGAGGCAACGGTGCGGGTTTCATACATGGAGCTGTACAGAGAGGAACTACGGGACCTGTTGGACATGAACACCAATCATAAAGAACTTGTCATCAGAGACGATGAAAAGGGGAACACAGGTAAAAAATTATTTTAAATATGGCAAAAAAATGAATGCATTCATGGAAAGATGACAGACTCATCTGGTTCAACGATTTTGTGTGCATTGACATGAATTCATCCGACTTTTACCTGGTTGTAAAATTGATTAAATTCAACAGCCAGTAAACAAAAACACACAAAAGATTTACATACTGTGATATTAAAAACAGAAATTTTGGCAGCTTGTTGGTTTGAAAAAAACGAGTGTTTGTTAATAGAATAGAATAGAATTACTTTATTCATCCCAGCAGGGAAATTATTTCGCAGTTACAGCAGCATAGAGACAAGATACACAACAACCACCACTGAGTAGCAATTGTAGACAAAATAAGAATAAAATACAACATGCTGTCAATATAAAAAGCAGCTTAGAGCAGACCTTGCAAAGATTCAAAAAATGCAGATACAGTATGTATATGTAAATATATGTACAGCAAGTGTGCCACAGTGCAGTTGTGCAAAATTGGACTGATTAGTGCAGAACAATGATTTAGCTTTTATTGTACAGTGAGATGGCATGTGGCAGGAAGGATTTCCTGTATCTGTCTCTACGACAGCGGAGCTGGAGCAGCCTATGTGTGAAGGTGCTCCGCTGTCTGTCCACTATGTTGTGGAGAGGGTGCTGTTTATTGTCCATAATAGACAGAACCTTCTTCATTGTCCTCCTCTCCACCACAGTTTCCAGGGACTCCAGCCTTAGTCCCAGTACAGAGCCAGCTTTCCTGATGATTTTGTCTAGTCTATTAGAGTCGCTGGCTCTGATGCTGCTTCCCCAACACACAGCAGCAAAAAGATGGCAACATCTTCTGTTAACAGAATATCAGTGAGGAAAGAGCCAAAAACCCAAGGAATTCCACAAAGTCCATATCCCAGATTTCACAGGCATCACTTGCTGAATGTTAAAGGTAATCTGTCATCTGCTAAAGGTTTACCTAACCCTGGTCATAAAGCTGGACAATGAAATACGCCCACAGAGGACCCTATGCAGTCTGTGCATTTGTTGCTCTAAATGCGCGTCTACAAGCTATTAAATCATGGGGTACACTTGGTGTTTTGCCATCATCTTTTCAATTTTTTAGTTATTGTTTTGAAATTACATTTATAACATTTTTTTAATTGCTCTGCTGTTTAGCCATTTACTGCATGGGTTTGTTTAAGCGTGTTTCCCTTCTCACCTTCCTCCAAAACACATTGATTTATTGATTGATTTGTTGTTTATTTTCATATAATGAAATGTAACTAATTTTGCAGCCTGGTTAAGGCCCGGGCGTGCTTTGTTTTTATTTTAGCTGTAGAAGGTAGACAGTTCTTCCTGGCAGTAATACCCTTATTCTATCACCTTCAGTTCACAGACTGTGCTAGTCTCATTAGTTAAAACCGTCTTATTTCCTTTTTTTGACTGTTTTCAGTTGTGATTGGTGCCAGAGAGATGGTTGTCACATCAGCTGAAGAGCTGCTCGGTGCCGTGGAGATGGGAAACGCCCTGCGTCACACTGGTGCAACGGGAATGAATGAGCACTCCAGTCGCTCTAATGTGATCCTCACTCTTCAGGTCCACATCCGTTCTTACAGCAACAAGAACCCATCCTTAAAGACTGTGCGCTCGTCCAAACTCTGCCTGGTGGACCTGGCAGGCTCAGAACGAGCTAGCAAAACTGGAAACACTGGAGCTCAATTCAAAGAGTCTGCACTCATCAATACTGGCCTGCTTGCCCTTGGTAATGTTATTCGCGCCCTCTCCGACCGTGGGCGAAGTCGTCGCGGCAACGGTTGCAGCAGTCCGCATGTACCGTACCGTGATGCCAAGATCACTCGACTCCTCCGGGACTCACTGGGAGGCAACGCCCACACAGTGATGGTGGCCTGTGTGAGCCCGTCCCACCACTTCATTGCGGAGACTTTGAATGTTCTTCAGTTCGCCTCCAAGGCCCGTCACATCCGCAACTGTCCAGGACCAGCGGTCTCTCTAACAGATGTTAAATCAGATCCTAAAGCCTGCCAACCCGCCGAGACTCGATTGGAGGAGCTGGAGTATGAAGTTCAGACACTGAGAGAGCTTCTGAAGGAGAAGGAGAAGGACATGAAGGAGATGGAAAAGGAGAAAGCAAGGGGCGGAGGTGGAGATGGGGATGGTTTCAAACAGCCCAGTCAGATTACAGCGTCCACACTGGATAAGAGGCTGAACCAAGACACAGCTGCACAGTATCTGTTCTTGGCAAAGGAAGCAGCATATTTGCTTGCAGATATGTTCAAAGCATTTCCAAGTGTTATGTTCACGCAGAGACTGCAAGAATGGCAGGAGAGACTGGCAGCTGTCAGCCAGTCACATCATACAAGTAGTATAGACTGTTCAGAGGGGGCTGGAGACCTCCAGCTCCATGTAACCGCTTTAAACCTGAGAGAAGAACTCCGCCAGTGTCAGGTAAAAAGAAAAAAGGGAATTGGTTTAGTTACATTTAAAGTGTGCATGTGCATTTTAAATGTGATAATATTTTATTAATAGTCCACTCCTTAAAGTAATAAATGCTAAGTTTTTTTCTCTTTCCATAGGAAGCCCTCCAAGAAAAAGAGCAACTTCTGGAGCAAAAAGATGAAGAATTGAGACAGATTCAAAGAGAAGTTGAGAAACTGCTTGAAGAGAAAAGAAACCAAGTTTTAGCTTCAGAGGAAGAGAAGGAACATTCTCGAATACTAGTGAGATGAATGAACAGAGAGTTGAATACAGTGCCTTCTTGTATTTCAAGGATTTTTTTTTTGTCCAAAGATCCTTTTGACAATAAAAAAATTTCATCTACATACATATTTTTGTATTAATTTTCAGACTGAACAACTGGTGAGTCAGCAGATTCTGATTGATCGCCTTCGCAGCAGCCTCGTGGCTGTTCGTGGGATGACTCCAGGGTCAACCGAAGAAGCAATGCCTTCTGGGAACTCATGCACAAGACCCCAGAGTGTCCCTCTAATCACACACAGCTTGCTACACAGGCCATCCAGAAAGGTATGACATTTAATCCTGAATGGATATGGGTGTGTGTTTTATCTGTTGCATGTACCATGTCTATATATAATTTTGTTTGATTTGATGTGTTTGTAGATTCACTCCAGTCCACCCACCTATTCACTGGAGAGGGTGATGACAGCTTTTAGGATGCGTGGTCATCTCCTTCTGGCTGAAATCGAGGAAAAAGATGAGGTCTACTGTCCATTCATTACACAACAGGCCAAAAGCAAGGAAAGAATTCAAAATAATCATGAGGAGGAGACAAAAGAGAAGGACGCAGGAATGGAAAGATCTTCGTGCAGGAAAGAATTTAGGTGAGAGCCTTTACTATAGAACTTTTTATACAGTTTACCATATAAAGATCAATAACTAATTATAGTTACAGGTACTATGCCTAGGAGTGAGGGTGTTATTAATACCCCTTTTTTCCAGTAAGTAAAAAAAGGGAAAATCGTTGTTTGATTGAATTAGTATCACAGTATCAATGTGTGTAAACATTGCAGACACACTGGGTCCCTGGTTGGATGAACAAAATTGTGGATCATATAACTTTCTGGTGCACTCACTTAAAACTCTACTGGCCAACAGTAATATTTTTGGCCACTTTAATGGAATTTTACTTTCAACATGTTTTACGGGACAATTTGGTCTGCAGCTTTCTCTAAAAGCATCAAATTAATCTGAATTTTCTATTAATATTATTTTGTTATTTTAGGCTTCCTTTAAATCGAACCTGGACAAGCTGGGAAAAGAGACTACTACTGAAACCCAAAAGCACTACACCGGAAATGTATGACGGAAAAACAGCAGTACCAGAGTCTTATTTGGTCAAAGGTACTCTTTACATGTTCATTATTTTACATTCATTCAGCTTGCATAGTTTATGCCATCCTCTCATTTCTGATTTCTCTGCTTAACTATCCCGTTGACATAAACTGTACCCAGAAGTTGTTTCCTTTTCCAATTTATCGGACATAAAAGAAAACCCTGTGAAGAAGGTAAGGCGAGCCAACATTGTTGAAAGAAGAATCCATGAACTGATGGTCAGCATGCGCTTAAAGGAGGAGCTTATCAAAGAACTTGACAAAACTGGTGAGTTAACATGGTTTCATGTTGCTGTATGCAGAGAAATGGAACAAAAGGTTCCAATAGGTTTGAAATTGAACTCATCTGGGATTTATTAAGTCTCCAAAGGTTTGATTAGTACTTCAAGGTTAACGCTGACTCAGACACACTATCAGGAAGTAAATAAGATGAACTCGATGTCAATTACATTGTTTTTAAAGAAAATTATGTAAACTGGACATGTTTAACTAGATTTATAAGTTAACGTTTCTTTTAATAACATAAATAAACCTGAAAATCAGCATAGTTATTTCTTACCAACAGAAAGAAAAATCCAAGCAGTAGACAGAGGTGAAACGGGAAACGTGTTGGAGAGACTCTCCATGCAGAGCCAGCAGATCCGAGTCGAGGTTTACCACAGCCTGCAGAGCATGAGGCTGGAGAGAGCCAAGCTACAGAGCAGCCTCAGGGAGCTGGACGAGACCAACCACAGAAAACCCCATCAAAACAGGGTCAGAACAAAATAACAAAACACGGTGACTGAACATGGCAAAGAACTTCACTTCATTTAAATATACCTATTCCTGTCCAAATGTAGCATTTCAATTGGGGAAAATTCCTTAAAAAATAAAGTTAATGTGGATTTTTAAGATAATCAAAGATAATTTCAGAACATTAATTAGGTCAGACAAATAATATTAAATAAAAAGGCACTGTATTTTTTCGGTTGATGAGAATAACTTTTATTCAATTTTTTTTATCAGTATTTTTAAGTAATTATTCATTAGGCGTTTAAGAGTTTTATAGTTTGTTTTATTAACCAAGAATTTCATTTTCTCATAATTTAAAATACAAAACCACTTAATTTTTGCAGGCCATCATTGCATCGTGGTGTAATGATCACCGTTTTTCTTAATTGAAGTATTTTGTGTTCTTGTGTTCAGGGACAAAGTTTAAAGAGTTCATCTGTTCCTGAAAACTTTCCCATGGAAACAAAGAGAATGGTAAAGTATTAAACAGACATTATTTGTTCTTAGACACAATTATCTTCTTGTAAGATAAAGCAGAAGTTTATCTTCTTTTGTCATCTTTCTTTCTTTCGCCCTTGCATTTCCTTAATATAGCTCCATGGCAGTAGTTGGCCTGAAGAAGAAGAGGAAAGGGCCATTCATAAGAGAGCAGAGCTTCAGGAGCTGGGGGAGGAGCTGAAGAGGAAAGTGGAGGTGCTGCAGCACAGAGAGACCTGTGTCCAACAGAAAAACAAACTCCAGATCAAGATGCTGCAGTCCAGTCAGGTCGGCCTCTGCTTTCAGCACCATCCATTTGTAAAGTCAGTTTTCAAAGCTGGAATTGTTTCACTTTTAAATGTGTTCTCTGACTTCCAGGCTTTGAGTCGGGACTTGCTGCAAGTGTCTGTTCAGTTGGAGTCTGTGGAAGAGCAGCTTCAGAGTCAGAGCAGCGCGAGAAAGACCAGAATGGTTACAGTCAGGGAGCTGGAGAAAGAGAGAGACATGCTGAAGATGAAAAGAGACACTCTGGAAGCCCAGCTGAGGGACAACAGAGTGCTCTCTGTGGAGGTAAGACATTTCATGTTTTGATTTCTCTCTATGCTCCTTACATTATTTTTCATTTGTTTGATTTATGCCTGTTGTACAGGAGGAGCATTCCCTCCTCCAGCTGGAGGAAGCTGTTGAGGTTCTAGATGCAGCTCTTGAATTTAAAAACAACGCCATCCAGGAGCGGCAGAATCACCTGTTCGTCGGAAACTCACCTCTGCTCGAGTCCAAAGACACAGAACCCGCTCAGCACTGTGACATTACCAGGAAGCTGAAGAAGCTCTCATTACCTGAGGCCATAGAGCTGTTGATCAAATATTTCAACAAGGCAAGAGGAAATTATCTTCATCATATATTTAATTATCTTTACAAGTAAAATATTTAAGGCATAGACTGGGCTAAATGTCCTCCAACAGGGCTGTTTGACACCCTGCATCTCACTAAAATAAAATATCATACATATTAATTTACTTTAGTAATTCAGTAATAAATGTAAAAACAGAAATTGTGTTTATTTCTGCTAATTTTGAGGATTATAGCTTATAGCAGATGAAAATCCATATGCTGACTTAGCATATAGATTTATGGATGCAGTCTCTCACTGCATCCATAAGGAGAATATGTCACAAAAGGTCATTCCTAAAGAAGCTGGCTGTTCACAGAGCACTGTATACATTCACATTAATGGAAAGTTGAGTGGAAAGAAAAAGTATTTTTTAATAAAAGAGCCACCAGAATCAGAGATTACTGCATTTTAAATAGGATTGTGATGAAAAGCCTAATTCAAAGTCACGGGGAGAATCAAAAGTTGCAGACTGCTGCTAGAGTCTTCAAGAGCCTTTTAGCCACTCCTTAACTGTGTGTTGAGTTGTTTAACGCCTAAAATTCTGATTCTGGATAGATTTAAGATATGTTTTAACTTTCATGGACTGTCCTTACGGCATGCTGTTATTGTCCCAGCCTGTTTGTACGGGGTGTTTCTTTAATGCCTCAAATTTATATTAATTAATTCTGTCCTTTGCTTTGTTGTACTAAACCACCACTGTCGTCAACAACAACTCCAGGTCGTTTGTCTTCGAGAGGCAGAGCGTCGTCTACATATGCAGTGCGAAGAGCTGGAGCTTCATGTCAGCGAGCAGGAAGCAGCACTTAGGGAGATGGAGGCAGCCATGCAGCGTTTTGCTCTGGACGCAGACCGCAGGCTCACCCTGCAACACAGAGATCACCAAAACAATGTCCGGCTGCTACTACAGGAACTTAAAGGTGAGGATCCAGAGTATTTGTGATATTTTCTGTGAATTTTGCTATTTCGTTCATGTTTCCTTCTGTATCGTTCATGTGTTTCTGGTTATTTAGAGGGGATGTCAAGAGAGACACAACAAGCCATACAAGTCAGAGTCCAGCATCTGGAGAAAGAGTTGTTTTTCTACAAAAGCTCCAGTCGGCAGCTGAAGAAGAAGCTCAAAGAACTTCTAAGTGATGCTCCCCACAATGACAATCAGTCCTCACACACACAGGAGAGCAGAGAAAGGCAGGGCACTCACTTACCTTTCAGTGTGAATGAACCCAAAACACACTGTGAGGAGGAGGGAGAGACGACACACATTTCCACCACATACACAAAAATATATACAGAGGAAATAGAATCTAAACCAGTCAAGCCATCACTTTCTGTCGTCCAAGCACTCCCGAAGACAAAATTTTCTGAACACAGTCAGGCACTCACACTGTCCTATGAAAGGTACAGAAGAGGTCAGCCTGAGGTTAGTTTAGAAATGACACCTGTCAAACTGTGTCGCAGGGAGCTGAGGGAGATTTCTGCAGCTGACCTGCAGCTCCTTGGTGCTGCCACTAGGAGGCACCAATCTGTGGTTAATTCAAGCTCTGAGTCAATGATGGAGGATTCTATAGAAGTGCCCAGAAACACGTGATTCTGCTTTATTTTCTGTCTGCTCATTTCTGTGGCAGATTTTGAGTGGATAATATTAAAGGTTCTATTTTGTAGATGACTGATTTAAAAAAAATAAATGCACTAAATATGTTGTTCATTTGTTTGGTAAGATTTTACAATTTTCAAGTGAGATCATAAAACATTAAAAACGATAAAAATGTATTATCTAAAAAAATTAGTTTAATGTGTTTGGGTTGATTTCATATGAAAGTGAAAGTTTTTGTTTTAAAATATTATTTGTTACAATAAATTTCCAAATATTGAAAATAATTAAATATTGTACAGCACTACATATTAGAAGGAGGATTTGTTCCTTTGCGTTATTTGGGAGACATAATTACACGCTCTTGTCCAAAGCTGGATTTAAATGCTAAATGTGAAACACGTTTTTGTAAATGTGTTAAATTAGGTTAAGGAGGCAAAGCTCAGCACTTTTCAGATTATACTTCTCATATTATTGCCTTGTATTTATACAGTTAAAAGTCTCATAGTTACCACACATTATATGTTTTCCCTTCGTTTCACTATATAATTAGCCCTTCTTTTGATGCATTCCTAATGAAAACTTATGTATTTATGTTGATCTTTTATTTTGTACTAACTTATTAAAATCTGTAAGAATCATAATGGACTGTTTTGTCTTTTATGGGGTATTTCCACTTGGGGTTTGCAGATTCTCCCTATGCATGCATTGTTTTTTTCTGGGTATTCTGACTTAATTCCATAGTCCAAAAACATCGGGTTAATAGGTCTCTAAATTGTCCACAGCTGTGTGTGTATGTGTGTGCATGCTTGTCTGTCATGTGTGTCTCTATGTTACCCTGTGATGATGGACAACATATAGAGACTCATCACTGGTTAGATTTTGACAGCTGTCAACCTTTTAGAAATTCCCATTGGATGATTACAAGTGACAGATTTAACAATTTTTTAAAATTTTGGAGAAAGCATACCTTTAGATAACCTTCAGAACTCACTCAATTTGTAAATAAATACTAAGTATCCGGGTTTACCTTCAGCCTGTTATATTTCATTTCAGTCTCAATGTATTTCCGTTTGTCTTTTTGAGATAGACTAACATGTACACAGCTGGTACAATGTCTTACATATTTACAATGTTATTGTTACAACATTTTATTTCTTTCGTTTTTAGTAATTTTAATCAGTCAGTGTCTAAGGAAACGCTAAGATTTTAAGATCGCAGCGCAGGAGGCCAGCACCAGTTGAAATGTAGTTTCGTGCTCTTTAGAACCACCGGGCTTCCGTACCGAGTTAGACAATCGCTAGTAGCACAACCAACTGCAGCTCAGTTCCCTGAAGACGTAGACAGAAGTACTTTTAGTCAACTTCTCTTGTCACCGTTGTCTCTGCAACACATCTCTGTGAGTGTAACACAAACAAAGGCTTAGCCTGAGCGTGTGAAGGTTTTGTCGACTTTTTACACTTGTTAGTACGCTAACAAAAAACCTGCTAGCCCGGTTGTATCGTTGCTGCTTTCATCAGCAGATTGTTACTGTCGGCAGAGTTGAAGAAAATTGCTGTAATTTTTAATTTTCATTATGAATAAATATTTAGGCGGATATTTTTCAGGACTATATAAACATCGATCCACAATATACATAACTATTTCATGTTAACAGTTATTTTTAACGGGACCATTTCTTGTGATTTAGTTTCCCGTTACGTGATGGCATCGTCTGCAATGATCACTGTCCCCACCACCGCCTCCCGGTTCGCCCTGCTCCAGATTGACTCCGATTCGGACTCGGAAACCTCCGAGCCGGGGAAGTCCAACACCAAACGCGGGAGGGACTCCTCCGGGAAGTCCAGACAGGGGAAATCAGGAGCAACAACTGGATCAGGGGGTAAAGGTGGTCAGGGTGGCGAGAAGAAGAAAGACAAGAAAAAGAAGAAGAAGGAGCAGCAGCAGAGTGAGGCGAACGAGGTGAGACGGTCTGCTAGCCATGCCCTCATTTTTTCCGTTTATTAATCTGCTATAGAGCAGAGCGTCTGACTGCTCCATCTTTGTTTCATTTTTACCGGAACTGAAACTGCTCTGCAGCCACAGTCAGGTGTGTTCATGACCTCCACTCTAATTAGCTGAAAGCAAAACAATAAAGAGTTCTCGAAGCAAATGTTTTAAAAATTAGGTCAATTCTGTTTTTTGTTTGTTTTTGTACTTGTAGCACCAGTTAAATTGTCTTCACATATTTAAATCACAACACAAAGACCAACAGTCATGTGAAATGAAGTTAGGAGACGTAATTAAACATTGAGTTGTTTAAAAAGAAAAAAAAAATCCACATCTTTCTTGTTTATCCCTGGGAAATAAGTGATTTATTTATAGGTAAACACCAATAATTACCTGTCTTGGGGGATGAACTTTGTCAGTGTTCTCTCTGGAAATTTTTACTCCATGTTTTTCTTTTCTTTTCAAAGTTTTCTTCCTTGAACACCTTCCATCAAAGTTTAACTTGTGCAATCACCGTCTGCAGCAAGAGGCTACAGCAGGGATTTGGAAACTTCGTTCATCGTTTTTTTCTACCTTTAGAAACTGCTTGAATAGCTAGACCTTAACATGTTGTATTGAATGAATGGCGAAGCTACATTCTTGTCTAACAGATAAGACAGTAGCTTGTCTACTGTTTCTTTCATCTTTTTTGTGGACAAGGGAATTGATTATTTCAAATTCATTTGAGATCTTCTTAAATATCTAACCCCATTCATTTGCTGCTACGGTGATCTTACTGAAAGCCTCAGGCAGCTGTTTGAATCTAATCTGTGTGACGATATTTCACTTCTACAGGAACACACCAAACTTCTCACTCTTCAAGTGTCCACTAAAGGTGTAGTTTAGCTTCAGTTGAGCAGTTGTTACGGACCCACCCTTCCTAATGTGCATTGGTAGCTTTGTTATCATTAATTGAAACAAATTATGGTACCTTTCAGTTTCTGAAACATTTTGGATAAATGTTTTGTCTGTCGTTCCTTTAGCTGCGTAATCTGGCCTTCAAGAAGATTCCCCAGAAGTCCTGTGCCCCTCCGCCCTGCACGACGCTGTCAGGAATAGCCAGTGAGCTCCTCAGCCCGGCATCAGTGGACCACAGCTTACCTTCAGAGGGCTGGCAACAGTGGAAACAGAGAGACGAACAGGTTAGAGAAAATGACTAGAGACTGTGTCCTGATTTTGGAATCATACTTAAGGCTTATTGGAGTTGAACTTTTCCTCAGCAGTAGAGAAGCTTCTGCAGTGAACACTTTTAAAGGATTTCCATTGTTGCAATAAAAGAGTAAATTTGTTAAATGAGGTATACGTGTCCTTAATATTTATATCACAAACTGCTCTATCAGGGCTAAGAAGGTTTTTTTTTTCCTAGTTCAGGTTGACATAATCTTCCTTTCCGTGTTTCTGTAGATAACCACAGAGCTGTATGAGGCAGATTTGGAAAAGGCCTTGATTCTAAGTAAACTGGAGTATGAACAACATAAACAGGTACATAAGCTGCATTCACACACTAATAATTGATGAATGCTTAAAACAGGTGTAGTTTTCACAGCTTAAAGATCTAGAGAAGTGTATCACTACTATTTTCTAAAACAAACTGAAGTTTGTAGTTATAACATGGTAGAATCTGAAAACAGTCAAAAAGAATAAATACTTTTTTCAGGCAGGAAATTATTATAAGTCAATTTTAATGCAAACGCTGATAAATTGTTAAAGTAAAAAAAACATATGTCACCAATTATTAGGCATATAGCCTCTTTGAGTCTTCAGTGTAAAACGTGATCATTTTGACATGAATAATTGGTCGTTTATGTTCAACTGAGTTAAATTAATCGCTATTGACAGGAATAAACACTACAGATTACTGGTATGAAAACCATAAAAATTAATCAATAAGAGGCAAATAATGTGTTTGTGTCAGCAGAGCAACACAAACGTAGCTTCTCCAAAGTCACGAGGAGGAAAAGAGGGCGGCGGGAAGAAGGACAAAAAGAAAAGTCAGCAGACAAAAGACAAAAAGACAGTTTCTCTGCAGGACTTCCAGGCTGAAGGCTCTGCTGGTGGGATAAACTGGTTCATCACTTGCAAAATCTTTTCATATAGCTGTACTTTTATGTTAAACTTGCTACTAACTTTTTCGGTGCAAAAGAAACACTCATGCAGTAGATTAAGTTTTCACAAAGTGTTATGATGGCTTTTACTAACGTCTGTTTTTTTTTCTTGTTGTTGTTGCAGAGCAAGTAAGTAGAAAACAAGAGGTGAGAAAGAAGATTTTTTATTTATTTACCCCAATAATTTTCTGACCATCACCAACATTTTTAACCCCTTAATTAATGTAAAAAAAAATAGACAGTTTGGTTTTGACAGGGTTTCTGCATTGTGTGGTCTAAAACAGTATTAGATTTTGTTTTCCTCAGCTGTGAATAAATCTAGAAAAACAAAGTAATGATGTGGTAAAATACGTATTTGGACACTTTAGTTTGTCTAAAGGATCCATCCATTCACAGCCTGACCACACTGAGTATTTTAGTTATGCAGCATAATAAACTACTTCATTCTGCAGCAACTCATTTATGCCATGTACATTTTATTATTACTACATGGCATCAACAGAGCTAATAGTTTTTTCCTCAGCATGAAGAAACAAAACAGAAGCTTGTGTATCTTTATTTGCACCATTGTGTTACAAAGTTCTTATAACTTCAAATCTTTGCATAATTTCCAGGACACCAGAGGGACAAACTTAGCGCCAGGAAACAGACAGGAGGAACGTTTTTTTAACAAAGTAGAAGATGATATGAGTCGGATTATCCAGAGGGAGAAAAGACTTGAGCAGTTTGTGAGCAGCCCGGGACAAGAAGTCAACACATCCACAGAACATGAACCGGTGAGTGTAGATGTGGAAAGAAGCACTAACATGATTTCATCTTTTTATTATTCACATGTAACTTAAGAAAGGACCCATTTCTTTTTGATGTGCATTTCCTTCAGATGAACTTGATGCATATTGCGCTACATGCGTAAAATGTTGAATTGTTGTTTTCTAGGATCCCCGGGCAGAACAGCTGAAATATGAGCTGGAGAAAAAGGACCAGGAGATTAAGAAACTGAAGAAGACCATCACAGAATGGGAGGTCAGATATGGAAACAGCTGAACTGTCGTTCCTCTGAATGAGCTAAAAACAACTTTTAACTTCACTGACGTCTGCTATTCGGATAACACACAAGAAAGCAAACTAATACAATATTGTGTGATTAGTTCAAATTAGCTTTATAATTGTTTCATCTTGTAAATATTACTATATATGTAGAGAGATTTTAGAAGAACCAAATAAACCATTATAAAAAAATCTTGAATACTGAACTATATAGGAATAAATTAGGACCTTCCATGTTTTACTCCAATTTAAATGAATACAGTTTCACCATATCACATCAGGAGCTTTTATTTGTGTCTCTGGTGTTTGAACTCATCACTAACCATCTATTCTCAACTTTACAGGGAAAATACAAAGAGGTGAAAGCAAGGAATTCCCAACTTCTTAAGATGCTCCAACAGGGGGAGAGTGAGTTTACCAGCACAATCCCTTTCACTGCTCAGCTTCCACTTGCTTGGCCTCCTGTTTTATAATGTGATCAATGTCTTTTGTAGTGAAAGACAAAGCAGAGATTCTTCTGCAGGTAGAAGAACTGTTGCACATCAAAGAAGAACTGTCCTCACAGGTTTGTCATGCATAGACAAATGTTGGTGTCTTTGATGGTTGTACATTTCTGTAGACATAAATAATATTTTTGTACTTTTACTCAGGTAACATTATTACATGCCGCCCTTGAACAAGAAAGATCAAAAGTTAAAGGACTCCAATCAGAGCAACCCAAGCATCAGGTGAGGGCAAAGATAATCGTGTTTTGTTTCACTTCTCTGTGTGGCGATATGTTTACATAAAGAGGAGGAGCTGAGCTCTTAGTATAGTACCTGTAATAATTCACACTGGTCATTAGAAAACCCAAACGCTTGTGTAGG
Source organism: Xiphophorus couchianus (assembly GCF_001444195.1). Classification (NCBI taxonomy): domain Eukaryota; kingdom Metazoa; phylum Chordata; class Actinopteri; order Cyprinodontiformes; family Poeciliidae; genus Xiphophorus; species Xiphophorus couchianus. The sequence goes on from NC_040239.1 coordinate 10,364,763, forward strand.
TGAAATCTATAATGGATTAGAAACGTCAGACAGGAACCATATTGTTCCTCACTGGGGAAATTCAAGTGTACCAGCAGCAAAGTTACAGGCAAAGTGGAAACATTTAGACTCGCATAAATGTAAATATATTGACGGCCCGCTGGCTAACGGTGCATGTTGCTTCCTCAGTTGTCTTCTCTTTATGTATTCTTTTCTTTTTTTATATGTTTCGCTTGAATCGTGGAGAAAAAGCATATTTATGTAAACTAATTTCCACCTACCATCATCCTAAAGTAATTATGTGTTTTTTCTGGTTTGCAGGGAAACAAGAAAGGGAAGAAAGGCTCTGAAGTGGATCAATGAAGATTTCTGAAGGAAAAAGGTCTGGAGGAATAAAAAATGAACAGAAAGAAGAAGAATGAACAAATTAAAAAGCACTACTGATTATTAAGGTTCTTTTTGTTTATTTTTTTTTAATTTTCCCCCCTTTTATTTTTATTTTACTTTTTGTCAGCTTGCATGTCCCATTAAATACACAGAATATACTCCAGATGTGGCATGTTGTATTAAACAACCAAGTGACATTTATTTACAGCTTTTGAAATAAATTGAGTTCAAAGTCTGTTTGGAAACGGTTGCTCTGCAGAGCCGCGGCATCTCCAATGCTCCAAAAGCTGTGTGCCTCTCTTCATGGGTTGTGATGCCAAATTGACAGAGTGAAATGTATGTTAAGGGGGTGGTAGGCTGTTCTTGCTCACTGTGAAGTAAAATAAAATACTTTTTCAGTGAAATTTTTGGTGTCTTTTATTATTATTATTATTATTTTTATATTTTGCACCAAAAAAAAAGTAAATTGTGAAACTGTGGTTATGCTCGATGTTGTTACTACGGCAATACAAGCAAATAAAAATGTATTTCTCGACTAACACATTCACAAAGGTAACATGAAGGATTTATTGAAATACAATTTTCAATAGCAGCCATGTTAGATGCTGAGGTCAAGGTTTCCAGCTTTAACGGGAAAACCAGAGAAACCCAAAGAAACCCAAAGAATTAAATTAAGTACTTAGTTAGAATTTCTGACGTTTTCTTTTAAATATAAATAAATTTTTTATCCTCCTGGTTAAAATTTAAAAAAAGAAATTAAAGACAAAAACCAATGATAGAGACAGAAGAGCAAGCTTTTTCAGAGACCAACTAGTAAAAAATGTGCTGCATTGTTGTAAAAATTGTAATGGTTTGTTAAAATTTTTGTTACATTTTTGACAGAGAATATAATGTTAAAATCTTTTGCTATTTTCTATTAAGTATTTTCAGGTACTCTTGGAATTTCTTAAGTTGATTGGGGTTTAGAAGTGCTGCTCACATAGAGAAACGGCGTAAAGCCCTGACTGTGCAGTTCCAGCTGGCCCACATATTCACAACCTTCTGCCGAGTCATCCAGACACACACACACACATACACACACACGCGCCTCCACTCAGAGACGACTGCTCCAGGTCTGCCTTTTATCCTCATCCTCTGCCCGAACAATTCTGAGATGTCGGACTCAGTGAAAGATAAACCGGTAAGCCCTGAAAACCCCCTGAGGTCGGACAGGATCCACGTTATCCTCAGAAGCGTCTCGGAGAGCAGAGCGTTCACCGTCAGAGGAGACTGCACCGTCACACAGGTCAGGAAGCTAGAAACTGTTTCTGTCGTCTGCAGACGGTCTAGTGCAATCCTCAAACTAAGCTGTCATTGCTTTGGCGTGTGTGTATGTTTTTGTGTGCGCACAGCTGAAACTGTGTCTGTCAGAGCGGCTGCGTGTCCCAGCAGAGCAGCTGGTGCTGACCCACTCCGGACGGGTTCTCAGGGAGTCAGAACTCATGAGTCACCTTAAAGAACATGAAGGATCGATCAGCCTCTGCATGATTCTAAGGTATGAAGCACAGTGATGATCAGTGCATCAGAGATGAAAAGTTATATTTATATGAATATTCTGAAATACATAAAGGATGACAAATTTGTAGCTATTTTACAAAACAATACAAGTGTTTTAAAGACGTCAATAAGACAAGATGGTGTATCTGCTGTGTTTCAGTTGTAATTTATTGTTGCAGTGCAGGATGGAGGCGACTCCTCCTTCGCTCTACTTATAAGACATTAAATTCCTTGGCTTGTCAGATTAATCTATCAGTCTGGCCTGTGTGGCTCATCACCTAGAGCATCTTTTTGTCTGGACATGAACACAAATCCTTGAAATAAGGGATTTTATTTCAAATCTAAGAAGCATATATTCCATAAATCTAACCAGTAGTTGTGCCACACTTGGCATTAGCCATCAATTTTGCAGGTCAAGGTCCTGAAGACGCAAAGCAGCTCCAAATCACTTCACCGCCTCCGAAATGTTTATGCATTTTGGGGAAATGACAATGTAGGAATTAATATCAAACTTAACAAGAGCCTACTGTCAGAATGTTGTTAATTTTTTAAAGGCTGTGTGAGTTTTACGCTGGACTGATATATCTTCTTGAATTTCTTTTGATTGAGATTTGATGTATCGCTTTTTCAGACTCTTTTGCCTACTTCTTGTTGTCATACAAGTTTTATTTACAGTAAATGTTTTCTTAATTCTCCAGAAATGTTGTTACAGTTAAATCATGATTTAATAAGCAGGCCAAGATATTTTCTCATAGGACTTGATGCAGTCCATTTTTACATTCAAGAAATTTGGGATATAATCAAACAAAATGAATCAAATTTTAAATAAGCAGGCATACTCAGATTTGAAGAACACAACAGAAAAGGCTCTTAAAATGAGTCACTGATTCTGAATGGAAAACTGATTCTTTTCAAGACATCATGCTGTTGTTCAAAACTTGTTGACTGTTTCAACAAATTTGAAACAGTCAACAAATTTGTTTTGTTGACAGACAATATCTGAGTCAGGTCACAGATCAGCTCACAGATTCCCTCAGAGAGCTGACTGCTTCTCCCAGAACTGGTTCTCTTAATGCAGAGCAACTGTGGGCAGAGCAACTGAGATGTTATTTTTATTTTCATTCTGGCAAATAAGACCATAATAAATCCTTTTTAGATCCAATTGGTTATTAATGTTTTGTTGTCCCCAAACAAGCGGTTTTACTGGAAAACCACTTCGCTGAAATTATTTACAAGACAGGCTTTTCAGTGCATACTGTACATCAGTTATATGTTTATAGTCTATAGTTATAAACTCAGTTCGTCTTTCTCAGGCCTGAACCTTCATCTGCTCGGACCTCCAGTGATCCAGTTTCAGAACCTGTTGAGTCAGAGGTAAAAGCTGGTCCTGACCCAGAGCCCAGCCAAACACCAACTCCCACCTCGCCACTCTGCTCAGGTAAAACCTGTCAAACATTCATGTCTCTCCAGTCGTCTACTCTCTGCTCTCCAATGTTTTTAAGTCCTTCTGTTTTTTTTCGTTCCATCTTGTCTCAGCTGAGGGTTTGGACAGTCTTGGCTCGGAAAACAGCAGATCCAGCTTTCTTACTGCCCTCTGGAGCCAAATGGAGAGCCAGTTACCGAGTGACCCAGAACAGATGCATTGTGTTCTGGCCAGCCCACTGGTGCAGAACGCCCTCTGCACCTCCAGCCCTCAGCTAACAGGACAACGCTCTCTAACTAATCCTCAAATTCAGCAGCTCCTGACAACAAACCCTGAGGTGGAGGACATGTTGAACAACCCAGATGCCATAGAGCAGGTGAGTGTATGTTTGAGGTGCAGTTTTTTTTTTTTGCAAGTTGTCTGAGTGATATTTCTATTATTGTACCTTTCACATTTAAACTTAAATAACTAAATGATTGAGGAAAGGTTTCCTTCTTTTGTGGTGTGTCTCAAACATTACAACTTCCTTTGTTCCTCTCCAGGTCCTGGGACTCATCAGGGAGCCTGAAATGACAGGAGAGGTGATACAAAAAGAAGACGGAGCTTTAGAAAACATGTCCATGGTGCAGGATAACCCTGCAAACGCTGCTGTGCATGTCCTTCAGACAAATGATGCAAAAATGCAGCAACAGGATCTTAAACAGACTCAGGTAAAGCAATAAAGGTCATGATTACATATTTCACATAGTTCATCTGTTATATCAGAGGTTTGCTTCTGGTGCCTCTGGTCTTTCAGGAATCAATGTTTCCATTATTCACTACATCATATGAGAGTCACCAGGGACCAGGAGGACGAACCAGCCCAACATCACCTCCGTCCAATGACTCCACAGATTCCCTCAGAGAGCTGACTGCTTCTCCCAGAACCGGTTCTCTTAATGCAGGTAAGACAATGTGCATGCATCCAGTCAACTTATGCATAAGGCATGGATGATTTGTAGGAAATCATAATCTCAATTCAGTCCTGAGCTTTTCTCACAAGGTTAAATATCAAATATCTGAAATGTGATATATGAACATAATGTGGCTGCTGCCTACAGGTCTGCAGTCGCTCCTGCAGGAGGTCACAGCCAGTCCGGGTCTGATGGAGACTCTGCTCTCTGGGCCGCACATCAACTGTGTTCTGAACTGCCTCAGCCAGAACCCGGACTTTGCTGCACAGGTGATACGTGGATCTGGATATATTGCAAAGATGAGGAGCAATACTCCTTTATGGTTGAGGGTTTTTTTTCCACTTAAAGTAACAATTTATTATCTTTTGTTACTCCAGGATAAGTCATTTTCTATCATTCATCACTTAAAGAACAAGTTGCCACCGTTTATGTAAGAACATAGATGATTCCAGATTTATCCTTTTCCCGCTGCTACATGTAGTTTCACCACTAGATGTCACTAAATCCCCACACATTGCTCTTTTAACCACGACCTTAAACCAGTCCTTCCTCCTGAGAAGCTGAGAAACTTCAGTGCTGATGTATTTCCTGTTGCTTCAGATGCTGCTGAGCCATCCCTTGTTCTCAGGAAATGTTCAGCTGCAGGAGCAGATGAAGCAGCACATTCCTCTCTTTTTGCAGCAGGTTTGTTTATTCACTCCGGGGTTATTGTGATATTATATTCTTCATATTTATGACAGATACCAAAGGGTTTTTTTTTGTAATTAATATTTATTTATTACTAAAATAGATGTGGTATGGAAAGAGTTTGGTCTTGGCATACCACCATATGCAGCAAACAGCTATCTCTGATACAAAAATGTTATTTATTATTGTTCAATAAATTATAGATGCAAAGTGGAGAGCTGCTGTCCATGATGCTGAACCCCAGAGCCATGGAGGCTTTGCTACAGATCCAACAGGGGCTGCAGACTCTGGCTGTAGAGGCTCCCTCCCTCGTGCCTGTGTGAGCAAAAATATCTAAACACTTCATTTGTTGTAGATGAGTTACTAAAGTAAATGGCTGTCTTATTAAGAGGGTTTTCACTAAACCTTCAAAACTTCTAAAGAAAATTGTCAAATTTAACAATTCAAGGTTTAGGCCTTGAAAAGTCTCAATTTTCCAAACTAAATATTAAATTACATTAAGTTCCATCTTTAATTTGTACATTTAATTCATTGACATAAGAGAAAACAAAAGAAATGTGTCCATTGTTCTTTTTAGGCAATGAAAATGAAAATATTCTTACAATTTCTATTACTTTCATTGAAAATAACATGTTTAAAGAGTTTTGGTATGAAAATTTTAATTTCAGTAGTTGGTTAGAGCCTGTTCTAAGTCACTGTTTGGAAGTTTTTTGTATTCTGTAAGAAAACCTTAAAGTATGATTGCAAGTCAAAAAACATCCACTTACGTAGGTACAAATATATTTTCAATTCATAATTAGTAAGTCAATTTAATTTATAAAACTAAACTAGACTTATTTGTCTGTCCTAATTTATGTAATCCATTAATTGAAATGATCATGTCTTATATACATAAAAGTCTGAAACTGAAATGACCTTTTTCAACAATGTATTGTATCTTTTTGGCAGTGCTGGACCTGGAACCAGTGCTGGTTCTGGTCTTACTGGTTCTCCTCAGCACCCATCTGATCCTAACCTGAACAACCAGACTGGCTGCCGTCCTCAGGACGACCCACTGACAGAGCAGCAGCAGTTTGTACATCAGATGCTAAAGGCACTGGCTAACACCAACAATGGGGTAACTCACTGATCCAATGGTGACTAAAATTGTTTAACTCTTTTTACGTGTAAAATTGTAATATTAGAAAGCATAAGCCACTTAAATAACCAAAATTTTATTGTTAGCAAATGTTAGCATTTGCTAAATAGATGTTCTTACATTGTCTTGCCAAAAATGTTTATACCTCTTTTCAGTTAACCACAACAAACCTTAACATGTTTTAATGAGATTTCATGTGAGCAACCCAGACGTTTTTATCCAGTTTGCCCCGTATTTACCTCTATTCATCAACTCCAACCAGCTACATGATTCAACTGTGCAACCAGTTTCCCTGTTCTGGTTGTTAACATTTGAAATTGAAATAATAAAATAACAACACAATTCTTAAAGATTAATGGTCAAATAGCCTGTTATAATAACTCCTTTCATTCTGCTCTGCTATGTACAATGTACAAAAATGTAAAATTGCATTAATGATTCAGAGATTTACATTTTGTCACAAAACATTCAGACTACGTACATTAAGAAATTAAAGTACATATTGTAATTGTTTAGTCACAAGAACTTCAAATGATTTTGATTTTGTTGCCTATCAGGTCTGTCTTCAGGAAGAGGAGGATTTCCAGGAGGAGCTGCAGCAGCTGAACTCAATGGGCTTCAGAGACAGAAAGGCAAACCTTCAGGCCCTCAGCAGCTCAGGAGGAGACCTCTCCTCTGCTCTACACCTGCCCAGTCCTTAACAATTCATTTTCAGTTATTAACAAGTGAATTACAAAAAAAAAGATGTAATTGTAAGCCATACTTATACACAAGGTGTCATCTAATATCTATGTAGTGATAAATCACTGGCAGAAACATGTATCCACCAACACAACCGAGTAACAGTGCAGAGGTAGATTATAGGCGCTGACTAAACAGAACCCACAGGAGAAAGTAACACCTGTATTTAACTGAATTATGGCAGGGATCTACACCACATATTCATATTTTAGTAAACAAACCGAGTGTTTGATAAGAACCAGATGAATTATTTAACAGAAAAATAGGAGTTTGTAGTGGAGAAAAAAATAGATTTCATTTTGTCTGCTCTGCTACTTCAGTTCTACTGTCCATGCAGTAGATTCATAGCATCTACATCAATATTTAAAAGCAGGTGATTTATTATGAACGTCGGCACACGGTGATGCCTCTTTGCTCTGTTACCTCCTGGTCACCATCTCACATACCAGGCAGGTGTCCTGTAAGCTCACACATTTCATGTGTTCCAGTCTAACCGATTAAACCTCAAATACAATGAGTCGTGATGCGTGTCCCGACACACCCAGGTTGTTCATGTGTGTTAATCACAGACTAAAGCAGGTGTGGTTATGTAAACATTAACAAATGTTCACATGTTGACATTTAGCTAGAAAGATATTTAATTGTACTTAATAAAGATAAACATAGTTTTCATCATAAAGCAAAAAACAAACTCAGAAACAAGTTAGGACACCATAACAGTATTACCTGTTTTAGTTGTAATAACTCCTGTGAGGTGCTTCTTTTAGAAGCTTTACTCCACTTTTTACTTTGAGAGATTTCTTTGAGCATCTTGTGCTCCACTCTCAGAGCCAACCTGTTTGGAAAGCCAGTCCTGAACATTTAAAGTATCTTCTCTTCAGTTTGTATTGATTTTTTTTTTTACAAATATATTTATTTCAGTGTTGTTAAAATTGTTATTTAATGTCAATATATTTATTGATAATAAATGTCCATATATCTACCACATAATCATAAATGTAACGTTCTAGATAAAACATGCTTTGATGTATTTATTTTTCTTGTCCAACAAGGAAAAAAAAACACTTTTTTTACAATATAATTCTTCTTAAATCAGCTACCTGCTGAGTAGAAGCCAACATAACGTTATACAGTAGATATGACACTTAAATACAATTTGGTGAACTTATTTTATTTTGAAGACAAGCTTACTGTAGTATATTAAATATTATATGTTACTGTGAGATATTATAGTTGTTTTTCTTTTGTCTAAATCGCATCATCAAACATTACCAGCTGTATTCTTTCATCTCCTTTGATGAAATTTTAAAGTACTGAAGATGAAACATACTTGTATTTGTTGCGGTACTGTTAGTATTATTTAACCAATATCAGCTCAAGGGGTTATTTCCAGAAAAACGTCTCTGTTTTTTTTTTCTTCCAAAAAGAGAGATGTATTTTGCTGTTTTATGGTTGATTTTAATGTTTTAATCAGTCACACAAAACCAAACAAGTAAATGTATTATGGTAGCTCTGTGACTTTGTTTCAGCTGTTTACATGTTCTCAAAATACCTGCAGTAACTTTTGTGTCTGGCTTCCGAAAAGGCTCCAGAAAATTTCGACTTTTAATGAGCTTGTGATCTCTACAGATAGGAAAACCTTCTTTCTAACTTTAAACACTAGAGGGCAGTTTTGTTTTCCTTTTTGTTTTGTTTTGTTTTGTTTTGTTCGGTCTGGGATTTAAACAGCACTGCAGGTTAATTCATATCTTCATATTTATCTGCAATGCTTAACTTAGAAATCAATTACTTTACAGTTTCAATGGTTAAATAAACAAAAAAAAATTATATTTTAATGCCACCTTTAGAAGCAACCTTATTTTGTTTACCTAAAGTGTATCCTAAATGTGCAAGAGTCACTCTGAGATCTTCAGCTTCCTGACAAGCATGAGGCGTTCTCGACACGTTAAACACGTGTGTGTGTGTGTGTGTGTGTGTGTGTGTGTGTGTGTGTGTGTGTGTGTGTGTGTGTGTGTGTGTGTGTTCTCGACTTGACAACCTGCCTGAGTTTCTCTGTGGCTGCCAGACGGAGGGGGTTTAATCTCCAGCTGTGTGAGGGTGAGAGATATGGGAGTAGCTGAGGGGGTTTTCTGGATTAGAAGCTCCAAAAATATTCAAGTTGAGGTTTGAAGATGAGTCATGGCACAGAAACAGCTCTTCAGTATGGAGTGGAGCGCTCTCTCGCTCAGGGTGTCTTCTGAAGATACCAACAGACCTGACAAATGAAGTTACAAAGTTTTGACCTGCTTTGCCCTGCAAGGTAGCGAGAAGAGTGAAACTTGCCTTCCACCTGTGTGCTTATTTTGAATCAGCAGTCATCTTTGGTCTTATTAAATGTGAGGAATGCACCTTTAAAATTTGGTTGCTGCTTTTTGATGTTGACCCATAGAAGATGCAAAGATGGAAAATGAACTTGCTGTTTATTTCAAACACTTTCCAGTGGAAATTAGAACAAATATTTGAGATTTCATTTTCTAACATTCTGAGAACAGATTTGATGTTTAATTTAATTAACTCTAAAATGTATATTTTAAAACCAATGTCGTGTAATTTTTTAAAATTTTGATCAAATAATTTAAATAAGATGTCTAGTAGAAACCTATATTTAATGATGTTCCATCACGCAAGTGTGAACTTCTACATTGTTATTAACAAAACGGTCAAGAACCTCTAAACTTCTCTAAAAACCTTAAAATATATGGAATCTGTAAGAATTAAACCTCAACAGGTTTGATTCGATTCAGATCTTTTGAGGTTTCAAACATTTTAACTGGACAAAATAACAAATACTTCCTATTTTAGGCGGAAGGAGAAAAACTTTGAAGTGTTGTTATTTCTCAGCTTTAACCCACGGACACAGATTAGGATGTTATCCTGAAGTAAAAGTAGAGTAAAGCTTCTCAGCGCTCGTCTAAGGTAGAGTGTTTCTTTCGAACCAGACTGAGCTTTAGAAAAACGGCAGCAAAATCCCCCAAATCAGGGGCGCCAAGTCTACAGAGAGACGCCTGAGGCTGAACCTGCTGCAAAGCCGAGAATCCCTCCAGCTAAACCTGGAACGTTTCAGACAACTTATAGATTTAACATTCATTCAACCAAGAAGTTTGTTTCTGGTAAGAAGTGGAGCAGGCATACCCAAAAGAATAAAACAACTGTTTTTATTTGCATATAATAAAAAATAAATGTGTAATATTTTATACCCTTCTCAATAATCAAAGGCAAAATCTTTATAGGCATTACAGCAAATCAAACTTTCCTTAAAATTGCAGAGAGGTGGATTTTTTTCTATATGAGCTCCAAATGTTTGAGTGGAAGGGCTCCTTGTCATCATCCTAATCTTCAGATCCTTTCACAGATTCCTAATCAGATTTAATTCAGCCACTCTAAAAAGATTAAGATTACCTCCAGTGAGAAGAAACAAGTTGGCAAAATTAAAATATTACTTTAAACTTAAATCTGCCAGGAGTATGAATAATTTCAATCTTAACTTTGCACACATTTTTACTTTTTATAATCTTGAAAATGTTTTACTGCAAATCCTTTTACTTATCGTGAGAACATTTTCTAGGAATTCACTTCCTAGTGAGCAAGTATGTGATCATAAAGTAAACTTCTATCATGTTGATGATTCCCATAAAAAGACAATTGATTATAAAAAATAGTATTTCTTTCGGGGAGAAAAACACGTATAACACCACTCAGGAATAAATTCTGAACTTCATTTTATGAAAACAAAAAAGTAGGTTAAGAAAAGAGGAAAATGATCAAAAAGAGTTATCGCTATGTAGCAAATAATATGCTTATTACTCATATGAAACATTTAAGACATCTGGATTTGAGGGCCTTTTCAGGGCAATAAAGCAAAAGTTCAGTTCATTTACCCATGAAAAAATGGGTAATAGTCACTCAAGTAATAAACTACGTAGTGTTCCCATTCGTTTGCCACGATTACAGCTTCACAACTTCAGACTCTCAATGTGCTTCTCTACTTCCAGGATCATCTCGCTCCGGCTTTTCCTGATGTCCAGCGTGAGCACGTTTTCCTCGTCTGACGGAGGCTCCAAAATATCAAACTGAGAGCGCAGCAGATCTGCCTTCATGTAATGTCCCTGTCGGGCCACCATCCTCTGGTGAATGAGATCGTAGTCGCCATGCAGGTAGAGGAAGAAGACCTCTGGAGAGGAGGGAAGTGAGGCGCTACTGGTTGGTGCCACCACCGTGGAGCCGTGGAGGAGAATCTGCCGGTAGAGGCGCTTCAGAGCTGAACACGCTAAAAGAGCATCTGAGCCTGAAGACCTTTCTCTGTGATGGGAAAACATGAACATACATTTAAATATTGAGATGTCAGAAATGTTCCCTGACATACTACATGGTTATTAATATTTTTAAAGTGAGGAATTAACTAAAATGTCAAAGTTTACTTTGGTCACAAAGCAATGGAGAAAAAAGAGCAGCACAACGATGAGCAGGCAGTGTAAAAAAAAAAGAAAAAGGACATATGGATGCTGAGGAGAAGCCGTCTTTGATGTCACCGGAGGCATTTTAACATCTTCATTTCTTCTCCTCACCCTCTCTCTAAATCTGCTTTTACTCCCCCAAACTCCCTTCCCAGTCGCTGCGGTTTTCAGCTTAATTTTCAAACCCATTTTTGATATTTTTTGATCTTTCTGAACAATTTTATGCCTGCTTCTTCCTACCTCGCTGCTATGCTTTTGAGATTTGTAAAACTGAATCTGGTTTGCTTCCATCAGTTGAAATATCAAGTATTTCATTGCTGCATACAATAGTGGAAAGAGTCTAAAAGTAAAGGATGCAGTTAGATTTGATCTAAATTATGTTAGTATTAGCACCGGAGTAAGCCGATGTAATAAAAATAATATTTGTGAGTCTCTGTATGGCACTGGTTCTCACCTCTCAATGACTTCATGTAGTCTGAGAAGCCAAGGAAATCTGTCCTGAAAGACAAGAAATAATAAATTACAATATTTTCAGTTCAATGCCGTAGACATGATCTGAAGACAATATAAAACCTAAACATATTTTAAGAAAAAATGGGTTAGTTATTTTATGTAATTAGGTCAGATATTAGGTAAAAAGTCTGAGAACTTTTCCAGTGCCAGACAGATTTTTTTGTCTGGCACTAAAGCAACAGAAATCTCAATACACTAAGGACTCATTTTAAGACACTCAACACATGAACTTGTTTAGGTGATGTTAGTAAAACTCAAACAAACAAATCAGGCAGAGACAGTGAGATCTGAGATCAATGAGCTCCATAACAGAGTCTCACACCTTTAGGTCCTGGCTTCAACTCATTTTGTTTATACCGGCCTCATTCTGCCTACTAACACCAGAATAAAAGGCTTGTTGTCCCTAAAGCCTGACAGTAATCCTTTATTTACATTTCTGCTTCGCTCCATCATTTAATCTCAATCTGCCAACTGTCACTGAATGATGGCGGCAAGTGTTGGACAGAGGTATTCCTCCTCAACTTTCTGAGTAAACCTCTGCGTGGGAGGTTATTGTCTGTCACCAAACAGCAAAATGGCACCAAATGCTGCCAGATTTTTTTTGCCAGGAAGGAAAGAAGAACAGACCCAAAGAAAAAAGGAGAAAATGACAGAAGGGGTGATGGAAGGAGACAATGGAGAGAGGATTCTTTCTTTCGACTCAAAGAAAGAATAAAGTATGTTAAGACTGTGGGGCGTTTCATTGAAGCAGAGAAGCAATGGAAACGGGGTGGTCGTTTTATGATGTCGTATGAGTAGGGAAAATATATATAAATACTGGTTATAAGCCATAACGGCAATATTAATATCTGCAATTCTCTCAAATTTCTTAGAACGGTGCATCCCGAGTTTTATAAAATGGGTATAAGAGTTTGGAAATACAAGTGTGATTCAGTTATCAATCCAGTTGTCGAGCTTTGTTTTCATTTAGGAGAATAATTTAATCGTGAACTGAACTTTGGTAATAATTTACACGTAACTAAAGCTGACATGAAAACCTATAGGACATTGTTTGTGTAGAAACACTAGTAGCATGATATACACTGTTTGTCCTGTTATTATACTATTTTAATTGTACAGTCCTGACAAAGCTACAGAGCTCCCCAATGTTTACAAAATCATAGTTTCTGTAGCTGACGGGTGAAATAAAAAACGCACATAAACACATGTATGCAGACTCCTGGGCTGACCTGGTCTGTGAGCGGTTCTCCACGAGCCATCTTCTCAATGTTCTCCTGCGGGTGGAAGTTATCGCCTTCATAGAAGGGCCAGCCAAGCTGAGGAGAACCATGCATGACAAGGTCAGGATAAATGTCCTTCCATATAAACATAACGCCATCAGAGAGTTTTGTGTTTGGGTAGTGAGCCATCCAAGTTTTTACCTTTTCAGAAAGGAATGTCCCCAAACTGGTTCTGTTTTCCAAAAAACAAGAAAGAAAAACAGACAAAAATGAACAAAATTATTAAACTAATGTTCACAATAATTGCTGGAAATCAGACAGTGCAACATTAATAAACCTAATTTCAGACTGGTGGAAAATACAGAAAAAAACCCCCATATCTTTCACTACGAAAGGTGAACTATATACTGATCTCAAAATTAATGTCATGATCTTGGTTATCCAACTGAGTCATCCTGTTTTCAGAGTGGAGTGATTTGAAGTGAATGACAATGCCTCATAAAGGTTGGATTATTTATTAAATGTATCACTTGATAAGCTACTTTGTTACATTCATGTATCAAAAATCACAGATTTTTAAAAAAGAATAGTTAGTGACCACAATAAGAAGACATACGGACTTTCCACAACCCGAGACTCCCATTATGATGTAGATCATCTTGTCTGTGACGCCCTGTGCTAAAACAAATGATACAAAAAATTAGATATTGCATAATCAAGAGTTGAAGGTTACAGATCCTTCTAGCAACTAAAATAATTATACCATAGCTTTAAAATGAATGTCTTTTTTATTGAAGTAACATATTCTTACACTGAAAAAAATGAAAATGCAACCTAATATGTGTTGATTTAGTTAAAAGAAAAACACATTTAGAGAAATAGCTTTATACAAAATCAATGGTTCCTCAGTCATTGCTACACTTAACTGCAAAATAAATGTAACTATTTTTAAGCTATATTTACCTTTTTCAAATTGCTCAGCTTGTCTAGAAAATGTCTAGTAAAACCATGCTGTTATGTTGTGGTATAAATATGTAAAGCCACAAATGCCAATTTCAAGGTGTAACCAAATTTTATCTTGCCATTATATACAGTAAACAGAATAAGTTAATAAAGTCTCAGAAGACCAATCTAATCAAGTCTCCATAACAACCATTACAATTCATCTACATGCCTGTTTTCATCGTATCACTGCACATATAGTTTGATGAGTTTACTAAACTCTGAGTTTTGGTAAACTGAGACCAATATAGAGCTTTTCTGCTGCCCACTTAAGGAGAGTTTAGCTTGAAACAAAGTCCAAATATGTGGAAAATGATCTCAAGCCCACTGTTATGTATGGTGGGGGATTTGGGGTGCTGAGGGCCTGTTTTGGTTTTAAAGGATCTTGTTAGAAGATCAATGTATCATGAACTCTTTTAAATACTTTTGAATCCTAAATCGTGTAGGATGAGGTTAGGACAAAGAAAAATAATATAGGACTGTCAGAGAGAAAAGAGTCCAAAGGTCCCTCACTATTTCTTCTCCAGCCTTGTGAGATGTTACAAGACTAAGTGCTGTCCTGTTGTAAAAACTGCTGACAGAAGGGGCAGCTACCAGTAACTGCGCTGTAAAACTCTCCTGCTTGTTAGCGTAGGATTATCTTACAATTTAATGCTGCCGAAATTAATTCAAGGCTTTTTCTGCATCTTTACCAGCGGTCCAAACAACTGCACACTGTATACTGACTCACCGTTAGCCTACAGTGATTAAACGGGTGCCATGTTTCCGTAGCTCCTGTCACAGCAGCAGCAAAACAATAAGCGGAGAAACCCTGCTGACAAAACGGCCCACTTTATTTGTTAGAGTCTGTAAAACTCTCTGAGAGGGAACAACGTCCCAGGGCGACCGAGCAGCAGGGCTCAGCAGAGGCAAGATAACCCAACGAACACATTACTGCAGCTCCGAAAGCGCTTGGACCGTGGCCGCGACTTGTTTTGATACGTAATGACGCACGCCGCTTACGTTGACAATTTAAAGGTACAGGGTCCTCGACTCGCGTAACAGCAAAATAAATAGGGACGTCTAAGCTGGCCTTGACGTCATTATTGCGGGCAATTTAGGGAGTTTGGACCTGAAAGGCTTAAAATAAAATAAAATGTATGAATATGTAAATGAAGTAATTGATCATTAATGTTATATTATTGTTTTATCCTATAAAATATATGTGATTGCACTTAATTACAAAGAAATATATAATCACATTATATAAAGAGAGATATTTAGAATATTGTTTGGAAATCTGAATGCAGTTATCAGATTTTACTGCAGCGAATTCACATTAATCTTCGCCATAAACAAAGTGATGGAGCTGAAATTTGATAGACACACATAGCGGAAGCAGGGTTAAACCAGACGGAGAGAGAGTGAGAGAGTGAGAGAGAGGAGAAAAGCCATCATCGCTCCTGGAGATCAATAAGCGGGCCACACAGAGAGCAGACGGATACAAGCCCTCTTGCCTCCCGCTCTGTCGCATCCATCCATTCTCTTATCCATCCATCTATCCATTCATCCATCCATTCATCTCCAAGGGCGGTTCAAGGGGTGACGAGACCAGACGGACACATGTTATGCCGTGCGTAAAGCGTGACCCCCTCGGTGTGTTTTTTACACGTTTTTTGCATCTGTTTCGCACTTGGAGCCACTGACATGAGGAGCTGAAACCGACACCGAGCCAACAATGAAAATGCTCCGGTTTCGCAGCCCCAGCATCCGCTCCTTGGACCAGGAGGTCCTCTGCACGATCCGATTACTGGACGACTCCGAGATCTCCTGCACCATCCAGGTAGAGGAATGAAAACCTTGTTGATATTACTATTAATTTTATTTGTAAACACAGACAAGAGGCTAGAATGAGACTGCAACAGTCTACCCTTATGGTGAATATCACTATCCCCATATCATGATGTTTACTTGGAGGAACAGCATTTGCGCGATCCTTCCTGCAGTTTGAAATTGACTGTGGATTGGTTCTCTTTGCTCTATACACTAAAGAGAGACATGCATTTGTGATGAGAAATATTAATGTGAGTCACAGTGAGAGAAGTTATAATGAACTTTGCTTCATCGTAAAAAAAGACATGATGGAGCTCCATGGGATTGGTGGGAAATACATATTTAGGGGTTGTTCATTTCAAATATCCAAATAAAGTTGGATTGGTGGAAGGCTGATGTTTACTTCTGTGATTTAGGCACCCATAGATGTGATAAATTTTACTACTAAGAAAGTGATCATAAAGCTCTCAGAAGAAATGAATTTTGCTTTGTTCTATTTTAAGTTACAAATCTTTGGACTTTATTTTATGTGATTTACTTTATATTTCTCTCTTACTCAAGTTATATGGATGTCATCTGAGTTTATTTCCATTTTATTTTCATTTTAAATGCAGCTGCTTGTGGAGTCTGAGAGTTCACAAGATTCGTACCTAATTTGACTCAATTTTGTACCTGCTACTGCTGTTGCTGAAAGATAATCATCAGTATGAAAGCATTCGAATGAATTAAGGTGTGGCCAGTGACAGTGTTTAGTTTCAGGCTGCAGTATGTTCCAGAACTGCAGCTTTTTTCTCCAGCTGAGATCAGTGAGGTTTTTTTTTTATCCTTAAGTCTGGTTAGCTGGTAACAAACACTGGTGCTTACAAGTTTACATACATTCATCATAAGCATAAATGTCATAAATTTTGGAATTGTACTTATTTCCTTGAGTTGCTTTTCTTTCCAAGCTGGAATGATTCAACAACATATAACATAAAACAACAAAATTTGGGTGTAGGTACAAGCTAGAATTTTTCATGAATTTTATCTAATCACAAATTGGTTGAAATTATACATACATATCAAATTGCATGCAGAAATACCCCAACTACTATTTGATAACTACTAGTTAAAACAAGACACAACAGGATGTTTCAACAGCGGAACTAAATAATTAAAACTGGTTCTGGGACAGATATAGCAGGCTACAACATTTTAAAAGAAAGTCTGTCAGCCCTGCCTAGAGCAGCTGCCAAATTTCCTGACAAAATTTTGCCAGTGTAGCTGGTTGATGGCTAAAGAAAACATGTATTTGATGTACAGCTTACTGAAGGACCTTTATTCAAATAGTAGCCAGTAGGAACGCATATTTTTCAGCCTGCATGTATAACTTTCTGTAAAAGTAACAGACAAATGAGATCTAAAAAGTGGCTGAAAAACCAGAAGAAAATTGTTGAGAGCATTAATGCTTATGCCCTCAACATTTATCTAAAGTTTTGTGAAACTGAAAAACTCCATGAAAATGCATGCTGCTGGTTGATGTTTTGAGATCTTTTAGCGCAGTTGCGTTTTTTTTTGTAAATGGCTCAATCTGTAAGTGCAGCACTTTGTCTCAGAAGTAGTTGCCTACATCAGCATTGTTGTTTCACTCTGGATGACTAAACAGCCTCTCTCTGTGTCTTACTAACCATCTTTGTGATACTCTGCCTGTACCCAATCAATGATTTAAAAAACAGCATTTTATGCACAAAGAAAAATAGATGGAGCAGAGTGTGAAACAGATAATGTGTTTTGGTGTTCGCAAAACACCGAAACACTTGTGTGTTTGTCTCTTTGAATACTCAGAAACGTATTAAGGTGTGTGTACACATCAGAAAACATGAAAGTGTGGACTTTCACCAGGAGATGCTGAAATTGACTTTGAAATGGGTTTTAGGGCTTTTAACCAGGTGTGTGCATTTGTCTGAATTATCAAGAAATGGACATTTATGTTTCTAGCTGACTGCATTTTCCTGGGCTTTCTCTAATGGCTTTGTGTTCCGGTGCTAAGCTGCTCCTTCCTACATATTTCATGACATCCTGATCTCGTCACAGTACACTTCGGCTGCTCAAAAGCACTTCTCTACTTTCTATTGTGTAAAGACTATCGGCTCTGGAATTAGTTTTCTTTCTCTCCACTGTGTCATCATCTGTCTTATTTTATATATTCTGCTGTGCTGTGTATGTAGGTCAGGATAAAATATCAGTGGCAGCGCTAGATTAAACAGATGGAATCAGAAGAATCGGATGGGATTTAGCATTTTGAAAATTGTGCATGGAGTGAGTCTGGCTTGACTTGTTCATTCCAATTTTCAGACTTAGAAATCTTGGACCAAACTGGTTTGGATGTCCAGTCAGATGGGATTGGAGATTGTACAAAAATGTGGCTTGACCAGCTGAATGGCTTATACCAAAAGTGGTATGTGAATTGAAATTTTTACTTCTATCTAAATCCAATAGATAATTTAAGAGCTTTTTAAGGCTTTTAGAGATTTTTAGATCTTCTGGTCTAAGAAAAAACTGAACTGAAGAATTATCTTATTCAGACCAGCGTGAAAACTACAGCAATGTTTTTATTTTATTTTGAATATCTCAAAAATAACTAGTATAAAAGAACTTTTTAGGCTTTTAAACTAGCACCCAGGATATTATGATACTGAAAATGGCTAGAAAGAGGCAGTTCTCTAGTGGAAAACATGTGGTTTTTATACTTATCTTCAAATGCAGCAATCATTATAATTAACTGAATATTGTTAAATCTGAAGTTTTTTTTTTTGTATGCATGTAACATTTTTTTGCCCCAATATTCGACTTTGTTGTAATTCCTAAAATGAATAAAAGAGAATAAATCATAAAGGCAGTAGGATTTAGAGCAGTTAGGCTCTTAAATGCAACATGAAACAGCATATTTTGCCAGCCGATATATCTTCGGCGGAAAGGAAAATGTCAAGTTAGATTTTTGACCTAAATAGACATATTTTCCAACCCCTTCATAATACTAACTTACACACAAATTGCAGAAGAATCAAGCTTGAATATTTGTGCAATTTATTTATTTATGTACCGGTAATCTTGTATGCACAGTTCTTTCAATACAAGTTGGAATACAAGATTAAAGGAATTTCAACTGGTGTGTCACATGACTGATGGTAGACGCTCTATATGAGTCCTGGGTTTGATTTCTGTCCTGTTTACTGCATGTTTTCTGTTTCTCTTCCCACTGTTCCTCTTTTCTAGTTAGTAATGAATAAAAGACACCAGTGCTACAAAACCCTGAAAAAGAAATGAAGTGAAATGAAATAAAGCATGTTCTTAATGGGATTACCAAGCAGTGTCAGAAGGAAGGAAGGAAAGAGAAGAGCTTGTCTTGTTTTATTAGATTACGGTTAGAATAACACAAAGGTTTAAATTTGTTATTCATGCCCAGGTGAAGCGTCCTACCACTGTCTCTTCATACTTTCACAATTATGCGC
Source organism: Xiphophorus couchianus (assembly GCF_001444195.1). Taxonomy (NCBI): domain Eukaryota; kingdom Metazoa; phylum Chordata; class Actinopteri; order Cyprinodontiformes; family Poeciliidae; genus Xiphophorus; species Xiphophorus couchianus. The sequence continues at coordinate 10,384,138 of NC_040239.1, forward strand.
TATTCATTTCAGCAAGTTTTATTTGATCTAAAGTCAGTGTTATGTTTTCTTAGTATTAAGTGAAAATGTATTTTAAAGTGTATGACTTGTGTCAAAGATTTTTGGTATCCCTGGATTTTTGGGCCATTCCTCTTGACTGAATTGGAGAAACTGAGTCGGGTTTGCAGCCAGCCTTGCTCATGCATAACTTTTCAGCTCTGTAGGACTGAGATCAGGGCTTTGGGATGGCAACTTCAAAAACTCTTTTGGATCATTGACCAGTTATAAGACCAGTTTGTGCTAAAGGTTTGACTTCCTGGCTGAAGTGTTGGGATGTTGCTTTAATATTTCCTCATAACATTCTCTCTTCTTGATTCCAGCTGTTTTGTAAAGTTCACCAGCCTTTCCTCCTGTAGAAAATCACCTCCACTTTATATGATGTTGTTACCTTCGTACTTCATAGTTAGAATAGTGTTCTTCATTTTTCATGTTCACCAGTAACCATTATAGTAAAAATATTCACAGTTTAGTTTAGTTTTATGTTCCCAGACATTAAGATTTTTGTAAACCGTAGTCCAATTTTTATTTTTTTCCCTTTGAACCAATTACTTCTTCCTCACTAAATGGCCTTCCAAAATACTGGACTGGTTTAACTTGGGCGATGAGACTCTTTTATCATTTTTCATTGAACCACGTTGATTTCTTGAACACAGAGTCCATCTCTTTCCTGAACAGTATACAACGGTTAAACATTCCTATGAATTTTATGGATATAAACGGACTAAAAACAAGAGAAGCTTAGTGTGATTTAATTTCAGAACATGACAGAAAGTGTTATGTTTCCTTCTAGACATCTGCTTCCAAATGTATATTGGTGGTCAGAGGCAGATAGCTTACTAGTAAGACAAATAGGTAAGTCTGAGGAGATGTTTGCATGTTTATGTGTGTGTTTGCTCATGCATAGTGTGTGTTCCTCATGTTTGTGTTGTGGCCTACAGGATCTTGTTCAGTCAGACCCGCTGCAGGAGAGACATGTCAAGATCAATACACTCTGACCTCCTCTCATTTCACCTCCTCCTTTACTCTTACTCCCTTTCTTCTCGTCCTTCCATCTGTCCCTTCAGTGTCTTTTTCTATTTTATTCTCTTTCGCTCCCCCCACTTATCCGCTGCTCCACTTTCAGCTTCATCCCCATCAGACCACCTTTTTCTGCTCAATTATCTATCCTTTTGCTGCCTCGCTCCCTCCTGCTTCTCTGTGACACATCATGTTTAATTAAGGAAGATCACTGTTCTTCATGAGGCCAGCATCAGTCAGCTGTCAGTGATAAAAGTGTGTTGGCGTGTTGGGGTGGGTGTGTGTGTGTGTTGTTTGAGGACAAGTGAAGCTCTAAAAGCAATCAAAGTTATTCCATAAAGACCTTAATTCACCGTGGAAGAGATGATTGGATTTCGGTGTGTCAACTTTAAAATTATAATCTGAGATGAGTCAGCAATAAATTATAAACGCAGTTTATTTAAAGAATCATTAAAATGATAGAATCGCGTCATGCTGTGTCTGTAGTTTGGGCAAAGAGATGTGCGACTGTGTGTTTGTGAATAAACCCGACACTCTGCTCTTGTTTCAGCTTGCAGGCATTATTTGAAGCAATTTATAAATAGCAGCAGTTTTCTATTCTTATCCCACTTGCCGGCATCTCTTTGATGTTTTGCCCAAGATGACTAAAGAGAAATAATCCTTTCTGTGACTGTTGCTCGCAAAACAACAGGAAGCAGCAAGCGATCAGGCGGCACCGTATAATTAAGGAAGGAACTCGTCAACAGAAGCACAAGTGGGCAAAACACTTAGAAGGCTGATAAGAGATAATGTGGGTTATACATATATTGTAGCTGAGAGAGAGTGACACTGAAAATCAACACCATGAAGGAAAGGAAGAGGAAATGTGATGGCGTGGCTGTGGAAAAAAAGATTAAGTAGATTAAAACATCAAACGGATTCAAAATGAGGCTGCGCCAGCTCACAGATTTTTTATTTTTTTGTAATGAAAGAAGGGCAGGAAGAGAAGAATATAAACATAGAAATATAAACATATAAAATAAAAACTGTCTAAATTGTCATCAAAGAATAAGAAAGCTCAGTGTAAAAACATTAACAGAAGGAGACAGGTGTTCATAAGGGTCCATTTACAGAAACCAGTTTCCTTTGAGACTGTAATATGAGCTACAGCTCATCAACTTTAAAGAAATAGTCTTTTAATGTAGTAATTAACTTGTTGCAGAGATTAGATATGTTTAAAAACTATTTGTTTCAAATGTAGAAGGTTAAACTAAATCGTGTAATTTATCATACTTTTTGCAGTGTTTTTTATTGGTGTCTTATTTCACGAAGGAGACAAATGGTTTCCCAACCTTTGCTCTTTCTTTTAACCACATTTTGTGGACCTAAAGTCTCTAAATTACAGCACAAACACTTAGGAACTGTAAAAAACACAAAGTGATATGAAACATCATTTACTTCTTTACAGTTGTTTTTTCTTTCTCCCTTTTTGTCAAACACGTTTGGGCCATCAAACTAATTCTAGCATCAGAAAAAGACAACCTGAAAAAATACAAGAAGTTGTTTTAAAATTATTATTTGCACAAGTAAGGGAAAACAAGTATAGCATTAGTATCAGGAATTAGGCTTTTTTCTTACATGTTCAAACACGTGTGGCAGAAACAAAGGAAATCTGAAGAATAAATTGTTTTCAGAGCACTTTTTTTGTCCCTTTATCTAGATTAAAGCACAAACACTTTCTTTTTGCATGTGACAAACCTAGAGAGGGAATAATTTCTTTTCACCCCAACAAAAAAAGTCCTTAATAACCTAATGGTGTAGAACATATCTTTTTTTTCACACAGTTCCTCTTTTGCATTTGGATAGTTTTGAAATGGCTGAAAACAAAAAGTGCTTCATGCATTCAGTCAGTGCTGCATCTGCAGCCATGTTGGTATCGTCATACTTTGTTAAATTTCCAGCTTTGTGGAGAGAGATGATGTTCCATTAAACGCGAACTTCTTCAGCTTCATATTTCATAATTTATAGCTCTTCCTGTGAGCAGATTAACTTGTGTGCACAGCCATGAAATTCAGTGTTTGGAGCTGCAAGTAACATGCTTTTATGTGTTCATTTGTGCAATACTTTGTGCCTATGCTGTGTGTAAATATGAGCATCTTCAGAACATGAGAGGCAATGAAAAGGCCATTGGTTTCTTTCGCTGCACTCTGGGACGAGGTCATTGTTATCGCTCAAAGGGATGTAGAGAGTCGCCAGCAAAATGGCAACAGAAACCTAATATAATGTAGATTTAATTTAATTGTTTAAATGTAAAACCTAATGTTTTAACCAAGGACGTTCTTTTAAATCCTAATAGGTATGCCAGATTTTCTTTTCATCTATATTCTATACCTACTTCATCCATTCAGGATTGCAGGAGCTCTGGTGCATTTCTACCAAATGTAAAAGTTTATCGTGATTTGAGACAAACATACTAATATGAAAGAAAAGTTTACAGTCACCCTTGCATGCATGGTTCTCAGGAAATGAGACTGCTGACAGAAAATCCATACTTGTATGGAAAGAACATGCAAACTCAGCAAATTTCATTCACAGCTTCTGACTGTGAATAAAACCCAGAAACATCTTCCTGCAAACTATTCAGTGCTTTGTGTTGCCGCCTGGCTAAGTTGTACCAAATACATTTGAACATGTTACACAGACAGAAATGGAGACAGTAAGGGACTCAAACATACAGCCCACAAAGAGCTGATTTTGATCAAAGAATATTCAAGTGTTAAAATAGTCTAGTCAAAGTCCAAACCAATATCAGATAAAAAATTGGGATGTGAAAATTGCTTTTTCATAATCGCTCTCAATCCAACAAACTTATTTTTTCTTCCTCTTCACAATCATTCACCACTTGTAGTTTGTCTATCACATAAAATCCCAATAAAATATGTGGAATAAAATAATTATTTACAGTGCGTTTACTTTTATTAGAAGTTTATTTAATATTAATCTTACAGTGTTTAATTAGTTTATTATGTCTCACTCAGTCTTACAGAGTCATTGTTTCTCTTTTTAGCCTTCACAGTTTGTCTCAGTGTGTCAGAAGCTTAGCAACAGGCGATAAGTAAATAGTTTTCATACCTTGCGGAGGGACAGACCAGACCGACGGCGGAGCGATTATTATTAGACACAGAATATTCTGTCTGAAACCCATTTTTAACTGAAAGTTGCATTTTTCTCTGTGTGTGTATTAATCTGATTAGCTCCTTGGGAATGTTGGTGGTGACACTCTGTCTGCAGGAGGACAGTATACAGTATATGTAGAGAGGTGATTCCTTTGTCTAGTTAGATCTCTTCTGAGTTCTCCATCTGTGCAGATGTGAAATAAAGCTGCGTTTTGTTCTTTCTCTTTAACAAGGTTTGGACTTTGTTAATTTTTCTCGCTCCACAAATACTTTGACTATTTTATTCAGAACAAAAAAGAGAGTAAAGGTTACAAATTCTGTTGAAATGCAAAACAGAAAAAAATGGAATAAAACTAAAACAAAATACAATGTGTATTATCAAAATAGGTTAAAAAAAGAAGTAAAAAGTACACACAGTTCACATGCCAAAAACCTGTGATCCTTTTACGTCAGCTTTTATTATACGCACTGAAACACTCCATTGCTTTTCCAGCAGCCCACTCCACATCCAGCACATCGATTTGTCTCTGTTATATCCTCATCAAGGCCCCAAATTGATCTGTTCATTGGCTTCAAGCCTAATGTGTTTGGTGGCTTTAGATATATTGGCACTCTTAACAGTGGACAAGAATGTTGCTACACTTGCAGAAAAGCCTGCTGGTAAATATTAAAATACCTAATTGGGGAAAATGTTGGCAAATGGGTCCAATTCCATTTTTAATCTTTATTTTCCCTGAGGACCAGCAGCAGTGAACATATACATAAAAATAAATCAGTTTGGTATTCCTCTCTTTAAGTTGCTATGCTCTAAATTACTTTGCATTCAGTATTAAACAGGACATATCCCTGTATTTAAACACTTACTCTCTTTTCTCTCTCCTCTGATTCAATTCCTACGGGGTTTGCAGACATGAACGCAAACCCCATTTGGCAGGAATTTTACACTTACTCTCTCAAAGCGTGTCAGCTCAGCCAATTAGGTACGCCGTGTCATGAAATGAACTGTGTAGCAGTCGATAAGAGTACTCATAATTGAGCTGGCATGCAAAATGATTAAATAACAAGTAGTGGTTAACTGGGGCAAGGCACCATGCCAGTGAAGGAGTTCTAGTGTTGATCTGGTCAAAGTCTTGATCTGGTGAAAGAAATATCTTTCAGCTCTGTCAGGCGACTGCAGTTAAAGTGTATCTTTTATCAACATCATTTACATTTGTCTAAGAATAAGCTGTTGGAGGGTCCAGGCGCTCTGATAGAGTTTTTTGTTTTGAATATGCACAGCATCTTAGTAATATCACTCCTTCATTTATTCATTTATCCCGCAGCTCAAGGGGTGTCTGCAGCTCGATGTCTGCTCTGTCTCCTCAGCTAATTGAAGGTGTCTGAATCACTGACTTTAAAGTTTGTTTATACAAACACCATTTATCCTTTCTGCACAACTGAGCGTTAGCAGACTGACAGGCTGTTGCTGAAAAACTCATTTTACGAACCAGTCAGAGGGAAAATGAAGGACAAGTACTGCTGGAAGTTTGAAGCTGTAAAACTGTATTTTTTTAATGCCATGAAGTGGGTATGTTTTAAGTATTAAAATTGATTTCAATAAAGACACCTGAAATGAATCATCCATCTGTTTTCTGTACACCTTTGTCCCTAGTGGGGTTGGGAGCGAAAGTTTGGGGCGAGAAGTGGGGTACACCCTGGACAGGTCGCCAGTCTGTCGCAGTGAAATGAGTCAGCAATTTTTCAATTAGATAGAGTTCATCTAAGGCTTTTACTTTTTTGCAGCTCCAGACAGATCTGTTTTTTGTTTTGTTTTTTTGTCCAATATGGCTCTTTCAACAATTTGGGTTGCCGACCCCTGAGATAAACCCACAGCAAACTCTTGCTACTGTGTAACTGATGCCAATGAGAAAGTGGCTGCACAAGTTTAAATTTCATGAGAGCTAGAACAAAAGTCATGTTTACTATAAAGTAAATAAACAGCATTTTGGTAAAAAGTGAACCTAATGCCAGCTGTGAAGCATTGAGATGGAGGTGTCATGATGTGGGACAGCAACACCTGATCAGCTCATCATCATGAAATGTATCACAGGGTGCTTGAAAAATGTGAGATCATGTATACAAAAATAAATACAACAGAACTGGACCTGTAATATTACAATAATCCAAGACATACCAGTAAACTGGTTGAGAATTTTGTAAAAGATTACGTAGGACAAACCAGGAATAGCGCAAAAGACAAAAAACATAAATGTGCCCACTCCTTCAGGATGGAGTAAATTACATTTTTACCACATCACATTTTCTGTTTTTTTCCTAATATGATCATTGGACCATCTTGTACAAAATATTGAATTATCCGTACACTGAAACAACACTCTCTGTTGATGCCCCCAAGTGGTCAAACGATTGTTAGCAGCAAAGTCAAAAGGGTCTGACTGTTTTAGCCACTTCAAGCATTATGGATGCTGAGGTGAGTGACTCTTAATCATTGCAGACAGGATGTCTGCATAGTGTAACATGAGACATTGGCAATTGACAGTTGTGTGTCTCTTATGTAAATTTTGTTGTAGTGAAGATCAGCAGTGGAAAGGGTTAAGGTTTAGTTCTAATTTTACTAATTTTTTTAAATCCAAAAGTTCAGTCGCAGTCATGCCTGTGCATCAGATTACAAAAGGTTTAGTATCAGAGGCATTTTTACATATGACCAAAATTCAGGACAAAGACGCAGCTGTGTGAGATGTAGGACAGAAGGAGCTAACAAAGAAACAGTAGAAGTTTCTTAAATTCTCACCTCAGAAATATACTTTCCCTTCGTTCCTTGTATTGTTCTTGGTTTTTTGCCTTACTACACTAAATGTGCCTTGTATGGTCTTTTTTTTTTTTTTTGCCAGACTAGCTTTGTGAATCAATCATTTAGGTACAAAGAAACTATATTAAAGGTATAATGTTGCATTTTTCCAGTCAAACAAAAGTTGGGCACCAAGTTTAGTTTAGATCCTTGAATTTTGTCAGATGTTTTATTATATTGACAATACATTTCAGCAAAAATGATCAATAAATAATTGTTTATTTTTATAATTGGGGCAAAGTTGTTAAAAGTTTTTCCTCCTAATCCTATTTTGCGTTTGCATGGCTTTCTTTGAGTGATCTGACTTTCTTTGCCAAACCAGAAAACTGCCTGTCTGAGTAAGAAGGTGAATTTAGGAGCGAGTGTGTGGATGGATGGTTGTTTGTCTTGTATTCCTGCGATTGCCTTCTTCTTGAGCAGGACAAATTTGGTCCAGAAAAAGGATGACTGTTGCATTTTTCTTATGCTTTTAGAAGAGTTGTTGCTCGCTTGTTGGCCATCATGTCGACTCAGCCGGCTGTGACGGTGTTGTTTTACACAGGCAAGAAAAAAACTACAGAGTGGATTTGGACCCAACCGATGTCAAAGTGCACTTTGCCTTTGCTAAACTGAACACACTTGTCGCTGCTGCTCTGTTTAAAGTGTGTGTGAGTGTGAGTGGACTGAGAGAGTTTGGGAGAGACAGCACTTTGCTGTCATTAGGTGAGATCATGTAAAGACAGTATGACTGGGTTAATTTTTAATGTCCAGCCTTTGGAAATATAAAATATGCATCCAGCCCTTGTTGGACATGACATAGACTCTTTACATCTCTCTTCCACACTTTGTCTCTTTCTCTGCCTCACTAGTCAACCTTCCTGTCTCTCTGTTATATACTTTCTTTTTTTTATCCAGGTTTTGCTTTCTCTCTGTTTCAGCCTCTCAGCATGTATGGCCTTGTTTCACTCTCTGTCTGGTCGGGTTTTCTCTCTTCTTACTTGGCATCTGTCCACCCCTGTTCATCCTCTGAATGTTTGCCCTGAGAACCAGACAGAGGGAAGGTGTTGTTTGATGATCTCACTGGAAAGCGCTTGAAGCGTTGCCGTTTTCACTCTGATTCTTCTATTCTCCTTCTCCCTCTCTGTCTGTTTGTGTTTGCTTGTTATATTTAACAGCTTAGTAGCAATGTTGTCACGGATCTGCTGCAAATCCTTAGGAGATATGGCCAAATACACACCGACAGAGATGTGGAGCTTATACAGAAAGAGTGAAGTCTTTCTATCTGTTCTGTAAACACCCTTGTGTTTTCTCTCTATTTCTACGGACAAACCAATGGTGCATGATTCCAGAAAACAAAAACTATGCTTTCAAACATCTTCACACAACTATAGCAACTTCACAAATTATTAACCCCACAAACAGGCTGAAGGAATTCAGACGAACACATTCACAAGCCCCAGTTGCAGGTTGTCATAAAGACAATCACTTATTGCACATGCACATGTTTCTTTTGAGAAAAATGGACAATGATTGTTGAATGAAGGACAACTCAAAGGCCCCAGAGATCATAAACTGAACACTGTTGCTGATATTTAGAGCTCAGGGTTGGATAGTGCTGTGTTATACTAAATTTTATTCCCATTTTATGATGAACTTTATGCAGCATCAAGATTACCTCAAAAGGAGGTTATTTTATTTCATAGTGCTATGCTTTTACACTTCCCATGTATATTCATATTTTAAGACAGTAAGACACAATTAAGTAATGATTTATTTGTTCAAATGTTTCAAATAGTGGTGTATATTTTTATTTGACTTTATTAAAAAAAATTGTGTTACTCATTAAACAAAAGATATAAGCAAAAATGTGTTTTCTTGCTGAGGAATATGTTTGGACACTGTGACAGCTTGAGTTTGTTGCTGTGGCTGAAGCAACTAAATGGTCCTTCTGTAATCCTTTTCTTCAGCTGAGAGATATTTTATGGGTTACTATACGGTCCAGTTAAAGTAACCCATACAACACATGTCAAGATCTGGGCTTTGACTTGATTTTACGTTCCAATTCTGCTTCAGCTTTAATATGTTTTGACAGTCTCATATTTTCCTCAAACAAACTTTGGTTTATGGTGGAATTTTATGATGGGAAGCTGGACAATTCCAGCTGCACCAAAGCATCCCCAAATCATGGCACTTCCACCTCCTCCATGCTTCACAGTTTGTATGAGGTTATTTTAATATAATGCTGAATTTGGTTTATTTGTTCAGTTTTAGTGTTAAAATAAAACAATTTAGACTTTCCAAAGATTTCCTCTTTGAACACATTTCATCACAGTTAAACTTGTGTTGTTTCTTCTAATTGTTGTGGCACTTTTTTGGGGACTTCATTGAATAAATCTGCTTGGAAAGCCACACATGGGCATGTAGCCTATTTTTTAAATGTTTTCCACCTGTTCGCTATTTTTATTCAATAACAAAATGGCTGATTTAAAATTCTTCTAATCTTTTTAAATAAATTAAAGGTAATTTCTTAATTAGAAATGTCATATTCACATGACTGTAAATATGAGCCATCTTGCTAATACATTTGATAATTTAGCAGTCCTCCTGTACTATGTTTGTAGGATGTGCTTTTATGTGAACTCTTCTGTGTAATGTGCAGTTGTGTGCTTGTTTCATGTCTAATTATGTTTCATTGTGGAAAGCATTGACCTGAAATTTCCAGCTTCATCTATTTTGCATTTCATGTACATGTTTTAATTTTTTTTTTTGCTTTGTTTATTTTAAGGGTGAACTCAGGCATTGTAATCGGAAATGTTAAATACTGTCATGATGTGGTGTGGCGGTGGACCCAAAAGCAGACAGTAGAAATAAATGGATGTTTTAATGAAGAAAATTAACCAACAAAAAATATCCAAAATCCAAGGGTACAAGAAAATTCAAAAACAAAACAAACTGGAAACACGAGGGAACAAAAGGTGATCCAGGAAGGGATCCATGGGTAGTGACAATCAGGGGGACGAGACGGACTGGCAAGTTGTGACTGGGATAGAGGAGCTTAAATACTGGGAGGTAGTAAATGGAACAATGGCCTAGCTAGATGAGAGGAGTGATTGCAGGTGTGAGTAAATGGCACAGGAGCTGGCTGAGGGGCGGGGAGAAGGTGGCACAGGGAAACTAAAGAGATCTGCTGGGAACACAAAAGGGAAGAAACGGGGAACTGAAAAATACTACTAATACAAAAGACACTAAGAGTAAGGAAAACCCGATGAACTAGGAGATAAAGATATGAGGGAAACCATAACCGAACCTTAATTGAAACAAGGCTGATCTAACAACAATAAGAATTAAGGAACATAGAACTAGAGAAACTAGAAGATCTAAACAAAGAAATAACCTAACTAGAATTACTAAAGGAAGATATACATAGACTCCGACATGGAAGAATAACTGAACCCAGGGTGACGAAGTTAAGATATAAACATTACTAGAAACACTGCAGGGAGCCAGAAATAAGAAATAACTAGAAGGATAAAACTATAGTCATTAAAGAAGGCTTGATATGGACGCAGACAAACAAGGACAGAACTTGAGGTAATTAAGGAATAAACCTAGAAACACTATAAAGGACTGAAACTAAGGAAAGCAATAAGAGAATTCTTATTTCACTAAATACCTCTAATAATAATAATAATAATAATATCAAAAGGACCAGGAAGGGTTAAACCAAAATGAACTAAAACATGAAGCTAAATAAAATGAGAAGCAAAACCAACCCAAAAACCCAGAGTCCTGACAAATACATGCAGTCCCTTAATGTACACACAGAGATGCAGGTTTCACCAATAATCAAGATATTTTAAACATTTTTTTCATTGTAAGATTATTCTGTCCTTTTAAAGATTCATCTGTTTTGAGGCTTTTTGCTCATATTTATCAGCATTTCCAGTAACTGTGGAAGGTGCTGTATTTTTGGTGAGTTATAAACTTGTGCTTAGTACTTCCTGTTCTATTTGATCCTTTTTGCTGCTACACAATGTAAATTTCCTTTCTTTTGGGGATAAATGAATGATTTTTTTATGTTTTATTTTAACTAACAAATTTATTTCATATGATGGACTACTAAGTTTACAGAAAGAAAGATTTTTTAACAGTTAGTCAATGAAAATGTAATGTAATGTCCTGTGAGTAGCACTTCAATTGATCAAATTTCTCATTCATAAGCTTTACAGTATGCACTGGGCACACGACTCATAATATTACTTCTTCAGATCACCAGCTTCAGCTAATTCAACTCAGTATTTTATGATGCGTTTTAGTCACAAATGTTTGCTCTCAGAAGATGCAGACAAAGTTAATGACTTCAGGTGCAATCACTCTCTGGTTTGCTGACAAGGGACTGAACTTCTCTGCTGTTGAGGACGACACCGGACAGAAAAGAAAATAGCTGCCATGCAGGGTATAGATACAGGTATATTAGTATTGTGTAAAGTTTAATATTTTTCACTTACTTCAGAAAGGTAAACTCTTACATGGATTTATTACACACACAGTAAAATATTTCAAGCCTTTTGTGCAATTTCTTGTAATTTTTCTGATTATGGTTTACAGATAATAAAAAAATCTAAATGATGTGTCTCACGAAATCCTATTCAATAAAAATCAATAAAAAAAAAAGAATATTTTAAACAGAAATACCAAGCTTCAGAAAAGATCGGTAATTCTATTCACTGTGTTTGGTCGTCTTTTTAAATGAAAAACTGCATCAGTGTAGTCTAGCATGGAGACTGCAACTATCCTTGTTCTTAGCAGATCTTTTCCTACCACACATTTTCTTTCCACTCAACTTTCCAGGAATATGCTTACATACATACTCCGTGAAAAACCGGTTTCTTCAGCCTCCTTATCAGGAATGTAAATGACTGTTTTCATATGTCAGGTCAGCAGTGAGAGAGAGAGGTTGTTAAAAAGCTCAGGAAACCTTTGCAGGTGTTTTAAGTTAATTAGCTAATTAGGGTGTGACGCCTTGAGTTTCCTATTTGTAACCTCTTCACAATAATCTCATTTTCTGTTACAATATATATTTTTTAAATCTGTAAGCCATTATCACCAAAATCAGAAGTAATAAAGGTTTGCAATGTTTCATAAAATGTGTAATTAATCTATTTCACTTTCTATATAGAGTGACATAAAATTGAACATTTTATCAAATTATAAGTGTTGGATATATATGTATCAGCAGCTCGACATTGATGTTGGCCAGCAGTTTTACTTATTTTGTTTCCATCATGTGGCCAAAGACACAGCTGTAGCTGTGGCTCTGTTTGTGTGTTGATGAGAAGGGGGTTAGAGAAACACATCGAGAGCAAATGCAGGGTTTTATTGGATCAATGAGTCTTGCATAACTGAGCGCAGAATATACTGGCCCTGGGTGGCGCGATGAGAAGCTGTGATGCATGTGAAATGATGAGACTTCAGCCTAAAAAATACTTACAGCTTTATCATTTACTATAATTCATAATCAAAGGTTATAACAAGAATGAAATGCATCTATGTGAAAATATGATAAGGTGGCTGTATGAGCACAGAAACATTTAGGTTGTTATGAAGTGTGTAGATGTGGAGGTGATTAATATTGATGGACTATTGATTGCTTTGAGCCGGCTCTGTGTTTATGAACCACTGCGGCTGAGTCAACACTATAACTACAGTAACTACATCAGCACCAGGAGGCTAAAAAATTGCAGACACAGTGCTTATACTCAAGTGAAATAATGTCTGCAGCACAGGAATATGGTCTAACTAAGGGCCATTGTCTTTAAAATGTATGCTGGAACAACTACCAGCTGCAACTGTTTGTGTGGTTTGTTGTTTTTTGCAGATGTTACACTAACGTAGTGGTTGATGTATAACTGCACAAGACACTAGATACTTCTTTTGCTTTTTGTTGCTTTACAGAAAGAGACCAAAGGCCAGTTCCTATTGGACCATGTTTGCAATCACTACAACCTGCTGGAGAAGGACTACTTTGGTATACGATACGTAGATCCTGAGAAACAAAGGGTAACTATGAAACACAAAAGCACAAAATGAACTGTTTTCACCTTTCTTTCACATCATTCAGTCAATGTCAGTGACATGTGGTGGAGGGTAAAGGATAAAGCCATATTTTTCTGCTTAAATACAAAAAAAACACAGTAAGTGACCAATTTATGCATCTTCAATTGCTTGTAAACACAAAATCTAATCAAATCATATTTGATTTGTGTAGCATAATTCAGCAACAAGGTATTTCAAAGTGCTTTATATCATAAAAGCACAAAAATACTAAGTCGTAGCACATACAGCCAACAATTGAAACATTAGATTCTGTCAAATGCCATTGTTACACATCAAATTGCTGATTATTGTTTCATTGATTATGTTTCAAGAGCAACTCTAAACAGGCGGGTTTTTAAAAAGCGAATGTATTTGGTAGGGTTGCTCCCTTCTAAATACTAAATTTTGATACTTAAATGAGAAACCTGTCTTATCTACCTTCACAAAAGTCTGAAATTCAGTCACTGTCTCCTTTTGTTCAGGCATGACGGACGGACAGACAGACCCGCCCACCGGGGTCTCGTCTCCGCGGTAAACAATAGTCGCCCTGCTGTTGCCAACTTAGCAACTTTCTCACCATATTAGCAACTTTATGTGTAGCATCCACTGTTTTCTTAAAATAATATATTTAAGCAAATCAAAATAAGTGGACATACCCCAACCTAACACCAGTCAAAAAAGCACTGCTTAGTGTTTTTCCAGCAGACCTTGCAGGACTGTCTCCAGGAGCAACTGGTGACGTTTTACCTCTATTAACAAAATGAAATCGTCAGCAGAAGAACAATCGCAAACAGAATCACACTCACTGAGAGAAAGTAGTAGCACTGAGTCAGCGCTGCCAGAATAGATGTTAGATATTACTCAGACAGCAGTGGGTGCATTACATTACAGGCTCAAGTGACAAATAATCAAGATCAGTCTCAATATTTCAAACAGCCTACGCACACAGACGAGACCAGATGCTTCATTCAGCTACACTGAATTTACAGTGAGAAAAACACACAGCAAATATTGTTGGAAAATAATACTACAGACCGCGCACTAAGCCAAACAGGCACACAAAAGGTTTATAGGTTTTGTATTCCAAGGGAGGATGACTCAAAAGTACCTTAAAAGCCAGAAGTTGAATAAACTATCACTAATCAGAGATATTCTGTTCTACATGGCAGTTCAATAAACGTTTCCTCAGTGTGACAAAAAAGATCTTTCATTTCTGTTCTTTTAAAAAGTATTGTCTCACTTTGTTTTAAAATTTTGGACAGTAAAAAGGCATTTCAAATTAGAACTTTCTCCAACAGTTTTGAGATGTGGAGCTGAAGTTTGTTTTCTTTACTTAAATGTTTTTCTTTGAATCTTCAAGAATCCAACCCCTCTGATTTCCACATGTACCGTATTTTTCTGACTATGAGCCACTACTTTTTCCCCACACTTTGAACCATGCGGCTTGTGGCCCGGTGCGGCTTTTCTGTGGATGTTTCTTCAACCACCAGGGGGCTCTTTAGCAGGAAATGACTCGTTGGAAGTCAAACTTGGAAATCAAAGAAGAAAATGCTGATTTTCATTTAGAACGCAAGCACATGCTAGCAGCAGGCACGACGGAGAAATTTCTTCAAACTCATACCCACTCATCATGGAAACCACACGAAGAAGTTCATATGATGCGGCTTTTAAGTTGAAGGCTATCGCTAACCGCTGCTCGTGAACAAATGCATGTTTGGAGACGGAGGTTCTTAATAGCAGTCCTTGTGGAAAACCCAGAGCAGCGGAGATACCAGCTGCTTACAACCCGGTGCAGCTTATATATTTATGTTTCCAGTTTAAAAAAAAAAAAAAAAAACTTTGTGGATGAGGCTTATAGTAAGGTGCGCTCTATAGTCCGGAAAATACCGTACTTTTTAAAATTAGGTGTGATGAAATCGTTCTCCCATATGAGCATTTAACAAAAACTTTGTCTGTTTGCAGGAAAACAAAACAAAATAATTTAATTGAAATTTGATACAGATTCCATCAGAAAACTCTAGATGTGAAAAACTCTTTAAACAAAGAGGGAAAAGAATAGAAATGTCTGCATAAATATGACGTTCTCTTTATTTGCCTTGCTCTTTCAAGAGGTGTGTCATTTTTAAGTTTACTTCATTTTAACTTTCATTCATGTCCTATTTTCCTCTCTTTCAGCACTGGCTGGAGCCCAACAAGCCTGTGGTGAAGCAAATGAAGTGTAAGTGTCCCTTCTGCTCACCTTGTTGCATTAGGATCTCTGGAAATGCAACAGCAAGTGTACTACAGTGCCCTCCATAATGACCAGCAGCCTTGGTACAGAAAGGCAAAAAGCTTTAAACAAGTTAACTTTTAAATACAACAGCAGTGTCAGAAACTGACAGAACTTTAACCTTTGGAGATTTTCTTACCACCTGTATCATCTTATTGTATGTGAAACCGAGATGAAATGGGTGACATCTCTTAGAGTGAGCATTTATTTATTTTCTGTCCTTTTGTATCATCAACTGTCATGCAAGTTTCTTCCCTGGAAGACACAGATGGAAAAAGTAAAATCCTCAGAAAACTCTTGAGTTGTAAGTCCTTGGACAGTAGGTGTAATATTAAATGGATTCTTCCATGCTGTAAGGTTTGTGTACAGGGTGACTGAAACTATAGAACCTTATTGGACTCTGGCCGTGTGTTCAATCAAAGATGTTGCAGCGACTTTGATCCTGAAATATAGCAGCTGCTGACTGAGTAACTCATCTCCAATAAACCATGATGAGCCCCATTTTTTACATTAATTTCAAAACTTAGAACAATGAATTTTGGCTCAATCAAACCACACACATCACTTGTGATCAGGTTTGAAAACTTATGTGAAATGACAAAAAAAAAAAAAAGATTTAGAATGAAGTTTGCGAAACCTACCTGTTGGGTACACAAATATCAGGAAAGTAACATGCTAAAACACCCTTACGCATCAGCTGAGGTGTAGGACAATCTGGACACGTACCACCATGACAAATAAACAAAACATAAACATTCACTTTGGTTCTTATAGGCATCTTTTGGTAATCTATGAAAGAGTCAGCATTACATTATTCAAGCTTGTTTATAACAGTTCCAGTTCTTTTAAAGTTTTAATTTATTGAAGTGAAGTATTGAAGTGACAAGTTTGAGCCAGTTTCTGTTTTTCTGCAGCCATGTCCTGACTTAGTAAGATCAACACAGAGATGCTTTATTTAAATGTCATGTTCTCTTATCTTTCCAATGTTGAAGAGAGGCTGGGAGAAACAGACCTCCGTGGAAAAAAGGATTTGGTGGATTGCCAATGCAAATTCACACTTTGATTAATTTTAGAAAGTTAAGTACAAACTTAAACAACTTTAAATATTTCAGCTACATGTTGCATACTCATGTTACTCTAATATGATAGTAATGCTATTATGTTACTATCATAATAGACTTCTATTAAGTCCATTATTTAACTTAATCAAAGTTAAACTTGTTCTAAGATTCCCACAGCTTTCCCAATAAATGGGGAAGGTACTGTGTGTTTTTTGTGCCTGAATATATTTGTTTGTACTTTGCCTGTGTCTTCAGAGGTTCATTTAATTTAAGCGTAAGCAGGTTAAATCTGAAGCAAGCAGGCAGCACCACAGTGACGCGCTGTCATAAGTTCAGGGGCAAACAGGGTGAAAGAAGTTTTTTTCTAGCTGACCTTAAGTAGGGAAACGAGACGCAGCGACGGAGGACAAAGTGACAGGACTGTGTTTTTGCTCAGAGGCACGTGGATAAGGAGGGTTGTTTTCTGTAGAAGTTTGCATAAATATTTAAAAGCTCCTGGAAAAACAAAGAGAGGTTGCTTTTACTCTAAGGAAAATTAGCCACATTTATGGCTGCTAACAACAGCCTTGCAGATTGTGATTGCATCCCAGCAGCTGTGGGTTTTTCCAGAAGTATTTCTTTGTTTTGGACTGACGGGAGTTTGCCAGCACCTTTCTGAATCTCACTCAGAGTTTGATGCTTTAAAAGCTACTTGACTTATGAGATCAAATTCATTGTTCCAAGCCGGCACACGGTGGCATTATAATTTAATGGACTGAATTGTTAAATCATCTGTCATATTTGTTATGTTTTATTTAGAATAAGCAAGATCTTGATGTCTGAATGGAAAAAATCTGCAGATACCTGAAGGTTAACTTGGCTGCTTTTTCCATAACCTGTTTAGTCATATTCCTCAGTGAGTTTTGGACACATTAGTTGCAGAAAGACAGACTTCAGACTTGAAGGTCTTGTGAACAATATTTATCTGACTACTTTTTCTGTTGTATGATTCCCAATATACTCCAAGCAAAATTGATATGCCTTTAAGCTATTTCTGAAAGGCCAGGTGATGATGATGATGCCATGGATTTGAAAGCTGTTGAGAGCTCAGGCTTAAGGTCCTAATTTTCACAGACATGTCCTGTGGTTTTATAAAGCTACAATTAAATTGTCTGGCCAATAATGCTCATTGTTACATTTGGATAAAAAAAGGGAGATGCTTGCATGCCTGAAAACACCACCTCAGTTGTGAAGCACGGTTGTGGCAGCATGGTGCTTTGTGGGTGTTTTGCTCACCACCAGGAGGAACTGGTGCACTCTGCGAAATAGTTTGTGTCACAAGAAAATGACATTGTGAAGTAAAATTAAGGTAGCATCTAAAAAAAGATCAAAATGGTGGCCCAAATGGACTACAACCCTCAGAATAGCAAATTATTTACAAAGTGGCTGTAGAACAACAAAGTAAATGTTTGAAAGGGCCTCACAAAGCCTCAGTACCCCTGATTTTTCTAAAAAACCTACTTGAGCTCCTAATTCTAGCATTTAGAACATTTAATTAATCTTGGAAACCCTAAGTGACCGAAAAACAGGAAAAAACACTTCCAGGAAATAGTTTTTGTGTCATTTACACAGAATATGTAAATATACTGTGCTGCATATGATATCATATTACTATCATAAAATAGTCGGTTTTACAAAAATAGCCAGTGTGCGTCAATTTACACCATAAAAGATTTTGCAGTAGGTAAAGTATTTATTTACGTCTGCTCATGATAAGTTAACAAACAAGTCTTTAGACACGTATTTCCTTGTAGTTTTGTTGTGATGTTTGTAACCTGATATGTGACATTGAGGCTGTTTACGTCAAGCTTTGTGTTTACTGCCAGCGATTGGAAGCAGATGCTGCACCTATTGAATCTGTACTTATTAAGAAACAGTTTCAAATTTCCCTGCAGCAAGTTGTGGGACATATTTAATTTTGGTGAAACTAAAATGACATCAAGGGATAAAAATCCGCCTTTGATGAAAAATTTAAACAAAATCCACTTTGGGGGTTTTGAGATCTTCCTTACAAACTCCCAGGTTTAATGTTTCTTGGCTTCCATGTTTTTCATCCATCTTTTTTGTGTTCGCTCATAATTTTCCCTTTAGTCTGAATGTTCTCTTTGTTTTTTAAATTTTCTTCCTTCCTATGTCCTCAATTCGCTATCTGAAGTTCACCCAATCTTTTAATGACGGCCGTGTTCTTTCTGTCCTGTCATAAATTAATAAAAGAGCTATTAGTTGCATATTCTCCCTCTATGAAAATGGGAGACTGTGGATATCACTGCAAACTGAAATGGGATGTTGGAAGAGTAATAAAGCCAATATATTCCAGGGTTAATTCAGACTGACTGAGCGACACTGATTGATAATGTAGCTAAAGAGGGAAGTCATATTAGTGAATAGAATAGTAGAAATTGGAGAGTTTGAGATGAAAAAAGCTGACAGAGACTGAAAGAAGGAGAAAGAAAAGAAAGAAGAGGATGGAGGAAGAGCGTTGAAAAGATTTGATTTGAAATGACACATCAGCTCTGCATGTAGCAGGATTTTTCTCCCTAAATTGGGTTTTGGTGGCTTGTGTTTTCATGACTCTTTGTGGTTCTTGGCTTACGCACATCGGTAGACGTCACATTCACCCGACGTTTGTACCAACGGCCTTTCTCAAGAATGTTTTCAGAGACACTGTTGCCATCCCATGAGCCCGAGCAAATAAGCAGCTCAAGTTCTGTGGGAGCTGGTGGGAGGATTGCATCTTTCACATTGCTCAGCATGTATTATGTAGATGTGGGATGTTTTTTTTCCTTTCTTTCATGGCTAGATAATACCATAGGGGCTCCTGCTTTTAAAGGCAGGCTGGAGGGGGCACACTGTGAAGATTACTGGTTAGAGGATATTCATTTCTTCCTCAGTAACGCTCCTTTTTGAACATTTAATGTTGGAATTTTGCCCCTTTTAAAACTGCATAAAAGTAGGCTGCAGATTCATTGGAAACAAAAGTTATGGATCTCACACAGAGACACCTGTTTTGGGTTTAACAGAAAATCAGTACACCCTGCTTTATGACTTACTGTCATAATCAAATGACTGTTTTTGAGACACACTTTAATTTTTTTTTGTTCTCAATTTTTTTTCTGCTTTTGTTCTTATTTGTCATTGCTCTAAACTTTGTCTACACTCATTTACCTTAACATAGGGTAAAAAAATGGGTTCAAGATCAAATAAAATGTAAGAATTGATGAATTTCAACATGAGCGACATAAATTTAAGTCCATGATGGACTTAAACAGAGGAAAACAAGCAGTGTTTATCTCTTGAAAGTTATTTAGAACATTACATTATTAGAACATTATTAGAACAATAGAACATTCAGACAACAACGAGACCCACTACAGAGAGGAGATTCTGCAGCTCACTCAGTGGTGTTCAGCCAACAACTTGGTGCTGAACACAGGGAAGACCAAGGAGGTCATTGTGGACTACAGAAGGTCCAGGAGGACGGATCACACTCCCCTTCTCATAGATGGAGAAGTGGTGGAACGTGTGGACAACATCAAGTTCCTGGGCCTCCACATCACGTCTGACTTCTCCTGGAACACAAACACCTCCCACCTGGTGAAGAAAGCACAGCAAAGGCTCTAATTCCTCAGGAAACTGAGACGGGCTGGACTTTCCTCACGGCTGCTCGTGAACTTTTACAGGGCGATGATCGAGAGCATCCTCTGCCTCAACATGACTGTGTGGTATGGTAGCTGCACAGCACTGGAGAGGAAACAACTGACACGGGTGGTGAGAACAGCACAAGGCATTGTGGGATGCCCCCTCCCAGACCTGGACTCCATTTACACAGACCGGGTCAAGAAGAGAGCTGGATCCATAGCGATGGATTCCAGCCACCCGGGCCACAGACTGTTTGTGCCGCTGCCATCAGGCAAGCGGTACAGGAATATACGGACTACAACAAATAGACTGAGAAACAGCTTCTTCCCCACAGCCGTCAGAGCCATTACTCCCTGCCGCCCCCCCCCCCACACACATATCATAACCTCGCAGTCACACATATATATCCCCCACCCCCACACAGCCATATTGTTCTGCACTTTGCACTGTCACATCATCTGTACTTTGCCATAATTGGACCTGCTGCTACTTCTTTGGTGTGGTTGAGTGCCTTTAGTTAATTTAGTTGTATATATTGTTATTATTATTATTGTGTGTTTGTTTATTTTATTTATTGTATATATTTGACTTTTTGCACGGGAGTTGCAATAGAAATTTCGTTGAATCCTGTTCAATGACAATAAATGCTATCTATCTACCTACCTACCTACCTACCTACCTACCTACCTACCTACCTACCTACCTACCTACCTGCCTGCCTGCCTGCCAGACAGACAGACAGACAGACAGACAGACAGACAGACAGACAGACAGACAGACAGACATCACATCACATGCAGTTATAGTAAAAACTACTTATCAGATTATCAAACAAATTATCAGAACATACCCAGAGTAAATTCGAAAAGCAGTTAGAAAAAATGTCATTTATTGTGGAAACCAAACCAATCTAGCCCTTTGTAAAACTACACCCCCCCCCCCCCCCCCCCCCCCCTTCTATAGCCGTGAATTAGCCACATTATTTTGGTACAGTTTCAGGCCTGACTACTGACAGACCTGCATCAATAGTTTAAATAGAAACTGTCTAACAGTAAGAAGTAAGGTGAACAACGCAGATTAAAAGTACTTTTCAAAAACATGTCTTTATTAAGAATTTTTTTATTAGTCTTATGTAATATTCTACTGTTAAAGATTATGTTTTCATTAGATGTAATCATAAAATCCTCAACTAACTGGAAGAAAGTCACCGAGAGCATCACCTCTAATTTATCAATCTACAATGTGTTAAACTAAGTGAGCTGAGTTAGAGAAACAAAAGAATTTTTCAATAATATCATAATGTAATAAAAAGTATTGTGTTTGTCTCTTGTCCTCAGCAGCTCTGCAGCCGTTCACAATGTGCTTCCGGGTCAAGTTCTACCCCCACGAGCCAATGAAAATTAAGGAGGAGCTCACCAGGTAAAAGCTAACACAAATTAATATAATTTGTAGAAATTATTTATTTCTATGCAAGAGATAGTTTTGTGCTTTTTATATTTAATATGAGCAGATACAATTTTTGGGGGGGCAACAGCAGCTTCCCAATTTGTTTAGCAAGCCGTTAATAGAACAGAAACATTTTTAATTGTCCCAAAGTTGGGAAATTCAGGTGGACCAGCAGGAAAGTGAAAGGCAAATGGTTGCATGCATATTCACACAAACGTTAAAAAATATAAAACCTAAATAGAAATAAGAGACAAATTTACAGCAGAAGAAAAAGTTGAACCAAGATGACTTTTTATCACATCAAAAATCTTTTTTGTGAAAAAACTGAAGCAATGCTGTGTTTGCAAGAGAAACCTGTAAACATAGTACTAGCCATGTGCCAGTAGCACCATGTAGCAACAATATGCACAGAGAGAAATTATGAGGAGGTGATTCACGTCAGGAGCTTATGTGAGATTTCAAAAGGTGAGAAACAGTGTAAAAAAATGTCTCTTTAAATCAAACAAATGTTTTAAGTTAAAAAGATCTACAAACATGCAAACAACTGACATCACATAAAAAGAAAGCGTGATATGAAGTGAACATGCTGATTCTGAGTCATGTATCAGTCACTTCAGCTTAAACAAACTCACACCCTGCATTGACACACAAGCATTTTCTCACTTCATCAGTATAGATTCTCAGCCGTCTAGGACATGATATCCAAAGTGCTTAAATTAATTAACATATTGGATTGTAAAAAAAATCAAGAAAAGAAGTCCAGATGCCTCCTGAGCACCTTGAAGCTGCTCACCAGTGAAGTGGTTAGAAGAGATGACAGCTCAGGAAGAACGAGTTGTTTTCACTGCCAGCTCTGGTTTTTAGGAATTTCTCATCTGCTGAGCATCATTCTTTTATCATAAAAATGATATTTAGTACAGGGCTTTAATATTTTCCCAATTACAAAATTCTTTTATTCTTTTCATGTTTTTTTCCCTACATTATATAACAACCCAACAAGGACACAAATACCACTAACTTAGAGCATTGATGTCAGTGACAAAAAAGAAGTTATATTGTAAATGAATAAATAAAAATAATAATAAATAAAAAGTAATAATGATAAAAATTTAATTAAAATAAAAAATTAACTATTTATTGCTCAGAGCACCACATATTGAAAAGATCTGCAGATTGACACAAAAAGTCAGAAAGTGTAATAAGAAATTGATGTGAATCCCATCGGAGAAGAATCTCATCATTACATTTAGGCTTATACATCTATGCAGCTGCAGCCTATAAATAAAACTGTTTAGAGATTGCAGCAGTCTTTTTTTCTCTTCATTCAATCTGTGAGGCTTTCCTTCTGCCACTTTTCATCATCCAAGCTGAATCGGTTAGATCTCATGGATATCATCTCACTGGTTGATGTGATCTCACATGCAAACTCATCTGCATTCATAGCAACAAGTGTCTCCGGTTCCATTATGGCTGTCATTTTTTGTCTCTGTGGTTAAACCAGACAAATCAGCATGTTAGCAGCATGGATATGTCTGCGATGAAGCTGTTTCTATAGTAACCACAGCACCGCTCTGCGGTGTGGTCGATGTCGCTGTGGCAGGGCTCCTTTTTAAATAATTCTTTTTTTTTTTAAATTGTTGACTGTGGATGGATTCAAAACAGACATAAATGCACATTTTGGGAATAATTTTTCATGCAAATCAAAGTATTTTCCTCTGTTTATTGTTCATGAGTCGCTTTGTTGTGTTTGTATTCTGCCAGGTATCTCCTGTACCTCCAGCTGAAGAGAGACATCTACCACGGCCGCCTCCTGTGTCCCTTTGCTGAGGCGGCGTACCTGGGAGCCTGCATCGCACAGGGTGAGGAGGACCAGAGCGACATGGAAACTATGTGTGATCATACAGTCTCTGCTGCTGCTAGAAGAATTATTTGTTTTAGGCTTTTTACTCATCTTTACCAGGGGAAAATGTCTCCAGCTCTGCATGGTGTTTCAGCTCAATAATTGCAAAGAGAAAGCCTTATAGCTTGAAAATTAAATCCTTGCAAATTACCAAAAGTGAAAATGTGGCAATACTGTACATAAATCAGAATGTCCCTTAAGCTATTTGCTGTTTAAATAAATTACCAAAATGATGGACTGTATGAAATAAACAAAAACAGGATTTTTCATTGTCGAACCAGTTAGTTCTTGCCCATTAACCAGCTGCTGCTGAAGTTATTAGACTTATCTTATAATCCCTCATTTTAAAACACCAAGAGATCTCTGTAAACCTCTGGGAACAGGCATTAAAAATGTTTTTTTCTTCCTTCTCTCAATTAGCAGTAACAGATAACCGTCATATCACAGCCACTTTGATATGGATTAGGAAGCTCTACCATATAAATGAAGCCTCCTGGCTGATCCACACATCTCTGAGCTGTGCTAACATCGTCTCATTTCGCTCATGTCCTCAGAGAGCAAAGTGCGGCTCGCTCAGTTATCTCAACCCACAGCGTGTCTGCAGCGTATCATTGGCTGCTCTGACTAACGAGGACACGTCCCCATCCCACTTTGTCAAGGTGTTGATTAGGGAGCTGCAGAGCAGTTTGAGGATTATTGTTAAATTAAACTCTGGGCAAGTTTTTCATTTGACCTTTGTTATGGTTATTAATTAAGAATGGATCCAGAAATAAGTGTGGGTGAGAGGGATTTGCTCTGAATCCAATAAGCAATTTTCCCTCTGCTGCACGTTGACTGTTAAATACAGCAAAATAAAATGTTGGTCATTTTTATTCTTGCTGCACATTTATTGACAAAAAAATTACTTGTCTCTTTTGGGCATAAATTAGTGTGTTTTTGTTTTTTACATTGGACATCACTCTCTGTCAAATACTAATAATTTTGGTAATCCTAACTGACCTAAGATAAGACAAAGTTCTGTCTTATTCAACGGTAAACAGTGAGGAAAAAACAAAGGTGTGTGTGTCTTTCTGTTCAGTGTATGCAAACCTCTGGTTTCAACTTTACATCAAGCAAAACATATTGTCTCATCAATTGCACATCCTTGTGGAACTCCCTGGCCTGTTCCGGTGCAAGAAGCACATTTATTGTTGACATAAATAAACTGGAATCTGCCAGATAAATGTTATTAAAATCAGCCTAGACTTGTTTCTTAAATCTGTGCCATTTATTGAGCAATCTGCTTTGTCAAAACACTGAAGGACTGAGACGTGAAAATCCACTGAGTTTTATTCGGTCCTGCATCTTTAATGTGATTGACTTTGAATTCTGCCTCAAACTTCTTCTATAAATAGTTTCTTTAGAAAGAACAAAAGAAAGATTCAAAGGCTGTAAGACTTGAGAAGCTTATGTGACTTGCCTCCATATTTTCCTCTAAAATGATCTATTTTACAAAAACAATGCTGCCAGATGTCAGAAATATAACATATATATATATATATATATTTTTTTTTTTTGCAGCTGAGCTGGGAGATTATGACCCAGAGGAGCATCCATCAGACTACATCAGAGACTTCAAGCTATTCCCTAAACAGTCCCTCAAACTGGAGAGGAAGATTATGGAAATACACAAAAATGAGCTCAGGTAACAAGAGAAGATGATGGAGAGAGTCTGATGGGGTCGCTTGTTATCTGGACCAAGTTTTCAGCTTGATGCTTGTGAAGCCAGATGTTCACTGTGTGAACAGGGTGTAATGCTCCACAGACAACAAAAGAGTGACTTATTCTTTTTGTGATACTTCGTTTTAGATGGTAAAATTAAGTTAATAATAGATACAACCTGATATAATTTAAATATTATTAAGGCAATAGTCTTTTAGACTAGAATAAAAGAAAAATGGCAAAATATTAACAAGTAATAATTTAGTATTTCTAGTCATGCCAGGTATTAAGTTTGGATAGTGAATGCCTTTCCATAACAAGATTATTTTATAGTTATATAAACCCTCTCCACTGGGGTGTTTGTTTATCACGCCTATGTTAAATTAGCTCTTGTCCGTCACACTTTATTCCAGAACATCAAAGGCAAATCCTTAATTTCCCTCTTGTGCGCTCTGTGTGCCCTGGCGGATTCGACTGATGGGATTAACAGCATGTAGATTAGCACTAAGCAATAGAGACTTCAGGTGATTTCCACAGTCAAGACAACTCAAAAAGAAATCAGAGTGTGAGAGTTCCCCGACTGTCTTGAGCGTTTACAGATCTTCCACAGTGAAGTTGTGGTTGTTAATTTTAAAAAATGGATCATGTCTGGGTCTGTCTGGAAGTGCCTGGTAGAGGCAATGATTGGCTGTAGCCTTGGAAAAGTTTGCTATGCCCAACAGGGTTCCATGTCAGCGAATGTAACATTTGTAGCAGCATGGCTGCTATGTTTGTTGATCGAAACAATCCACAGTGTCCATAACACAGAGATTTGGGGTTTTGTGGGCATTATTCATTTTGAGTGCATGAACCAAAATATAAATTGCATAAATTGCGGAGCAGAGTCAAAATGATTGTTGAAAGTATTGGGCAAATGGCCCATTAGGTGACACACTGTGTCCTACATCCTCCCATCAAACTGATAAAATGGGGATAATGTTGGTTGTGCGTCCTGTGCCACACCAACTTGAATTTTGTGTCTTCATCTCCCTTAGGGGTCAGTGTGCAGCCTTGGCAGAGTTAAATATGCTTCAAAGAGCCCACAGCCTGGAAACGTATGGAGTCGACCCTCATCCATGCAAGGTGATTAGTCTAGATTGTGAAACCTTACCTTATTGATGAAAGTAGCCTGGTCGAGGTATTGCAAGTCTATTTTTTATGAAAAAAGATTGTTTTCCTTATGATAAAAAGTATTGTTATATGAATTGTGTTAATTGACGGAGAAGAAACGACACGAAACGAAACGAAACTAGCTAATTCTACTTTTCTACCATTTCCACAGTAATTTACTACTAATGGATATTTCACCATTATGGTCTTTACAGTTAACCAGATAAAAGGCCGGACATAAACCCAGTATTGTTCTCTCAAAGTCTTTTGAGGATGAAGCAGAAATGAAATGAATGAGAAAAGGCTCCAGAGGTCAGATCCCAATTAATTCCTGTATTTTAATCTCACTCTGGGGATGTCATTGCAGCAAATGAAAAAAAGAAACATTCCAGGAATCAATAATCTTATTGATCGATCTAAACAAATCCTTGATGTAGTAAGTCAGCAATCTTTGCTCTCCTTTTGTAGCTGGAGCTGTAACACATACTGCTGAATTTGTAGTTTGCAGCTTGAAAGCACATCTCATGCTAGCTTTTATAATCATGTCTGATAAAGTTTCTTAAATATATAATTTTACTATTTCAGGAGCAGGAATATTATAAGTAAAAATATATACTATAATGTTCCCCTCAGTCATTTCACATATTTTCATCTGATTTGTTGCAATTACTGTTTTGACTCAATTAGGTTATAGATTATAGAAAAAACAAGCATAAACAAGTAAGTATTGAGCATATCAACATTTTCCCCAGATTAATATTTAACAGAGCCATTGACAAAAAATTAAAACCAGAGGTATTTAAGAACCCAAGAGATCCACTGAACAAAATCAAAGCAAATTAGTCCACAAATCTAGTTATGACTAAAAAAATTAATTATACAGAAAGTAATAATTAAACTCCTTGTGGAAATTCCTTTTGATGGTAATGATAACTTTAAGACTCCTGTACAGATACATGAGATACACATACACTACTCAGTGTTTGACACGCTCATCCACACAAATCATGTTTGCGTCGATGTTTCCATTAAAATACTCAACCTGAGAAAACTGTGTTTAATATATAGTTTGTGTGCTTTATGCACAAACCACTGGAGATGAACAATGGATAAAAGACGAGAGGTTTGGTGAAACGGTAGACGACAGCAGAGAGGAATAGTGTGATTTATATTGAAACAGCAACAAGAAAATGTTTTCAAACTGTAAATAATTAGAGAATAGCCATGTTGTTCTGATCTGCTGTCATTTATTTTGTCTCTCTCCATCTTATTAAGTGACTTTGTGCAGGTGTCATTTTCATGGAGATCACTGACACGCCGCTTTCCCTTTTGCTGTGTTTGTGTTTCCAGGACTTTACAGGCTCAACTGCCTTTCTGGGCTTCACAGCCACGGGGTTTGTGGTTTTCCAGGGAAACAAGAGGATTCACCTCCTCAAGTGGTAAAAACTAGGATCTGAAATAAGACTAAAAAAAAAATTACATATGGAATATTTGACTCTGGTTTCAGAAACAACTAACCAGAAGTGACATATAAGTTGTTGTATTGCCCTTCGTATTGTCTGAAAAGTTATGACCTCAACTGTATGTCATAAATTTTTTATATTCACACAACACTGCAGCAGAGTTTCACTACGGGTTTTACTATAAGCATGTTTAATATTCTGACAGCGACTTGTTTTTGCAGGGGTGATGTAAGCAAGCTAAAGTTTGAAGGCAAAACCTTTTATGTCATTGGAGTCCAAAAAGAGGTGAGCATTGTTCCTGTACATTTTGAAAACATTTAAGTTATTATTACTATGGAGTCAAATATGATGTAGATTTCTCTGACTGTCACAAGTCATCTTCATCACCATGTTAAATCAATATCTTCTCGCTCTACCATTGTGATTTAGAGCCACAGTTATCGTTTGGAAACAGATAAAATCCTGCTGAACTCTCCTCCGTCCCTCATTCTCTCTCTTTCTATTCTTCCCTTCTCCTCCCCCCCGTGTTCCTGTCCATCATCTTTGTCAGATTAACTGTACTGTTTGTAATCCTGTCCACCATCACACACAATCTATATGTGTGTCGCTGTTTCAGATCTCCTTAACAGGCAGGATTCAATGTAACAGGATGGTGGGTGTGTTACAACTAATCTCCTCCCTCGCATTATGTATTTGAGTGTGGTCCAAATGAAAGCATTAAATCACAGATAAATAATGTTGGAGACATGCATCGCACTGCAGCAGGTGTCCTAACATTTGGGACACATGCTTCATCTCTGTGTTAAACATCCTGCAGAGTCATGGTAGATTTGGAGCAGCATTCTCAGAGCTTTGCATAAATGCTTCATTTATTTTGATAAAACTGTGTTCAGAGCAACCACAGTGTGCTTGCTCTTTAATCTACCTTTCAGCTGATTGGTTTCAGCAACTCTCATAAATATTTTCCTCATTGCAGCTTAACCTGGCTCTTCCATTGCCGCTTAGCATGTTAGTGTGCCTGCTTGTCTGTTTGGCAACTCACAAAGGGCTGAAGATGCAGATTTATCTTTGTGTTTCTGTCTTTTCTCTCTGTGTAAATACATAGTCTTCACTGGTGAGTAGATATAAGTAACCGCAGTAGCACCAAGCATTAAATCCTCAACACAACACCTCTCCTTGCAGACCTGCCCTCACCTCAGAGAATGATTGGAGTGAAGTTTTCTGTTGTTTTATTGTTGTTTGTGTATTTTTGTCTTGTATTGTCACTGTTTTGAAACGATTAGTAAATTTATTTTCTGTTATCTCCTGTAATCTTTACAGCCACATGATCAAAACGACCCTCACAGCTCCATCGTCAGTTACTGCAGATTATGCAACGTCAAGATGCATAATCAATTCCTTTTTTCCTGTTTCAACAATGTTCCCTGACATATTGATTTTTAAGTGTTTCCTTTTATGTCTGTGGATGTGTGTCTGTGTGTGTATTTTACTTTATAATTTTTTTTACAACGTTTTCCACAAAACTGATAATTTTTTCTGTGTTTCCCACCTTGGGCTGATTGCAACTTTTCACTGCCCTAGTAATGCAGCACTTGCTTGAAAAGCCCGTTCTTCCTCGTCTCGTAACCTTTTCAATGTCATTTTAAATTGGATCAGTGTAAATGTTTATATCTTCTGCAGAGTCAAAAATAGACACAAGACAGTGTAGCTGCGAATCTGAAGAACATTAATGTAAAACAATTTGTTTCACAGATTTGTTCAAACTTATCCTTGAAACTTGCAAACTTATACCCTACGTTTCATAATTGCTTGTATCTTATCTTTTGTAAAGAACTATAGAGATATAATTAGTGCTATAAATACATAATTGTCAGTATAATAATTTAAATAAATGCGTTCAAAGTTTCTCAGTAGACATGAGGCTGCGGGATGTTCTGACAGTAATAAAATCTTACATCAAATCTTACATGTTTATTTAACATCGATTTCACCAATGCTGAAAAGTTCAAGTAGCATGGACAGTCAAAACTGGAGAACAGGGACTTTAATTTTCTGTAAAATTAAACATGAATGTTGTCTATTTTAGTCTTTATTTTATTCCTAACCAAAAAACGGCTCCTAAGTACTGTAAAGCTGTGCAGCACTCAGGCAAAGGCTTGTTTAAGATAAATTTATATTAGTTAATCTGGTTTCCAATAAATTAAGGTAAATATAAATCTGCCTTGCTGTAAAAGCATGTTCCAAATTTGAGGCGTGGTTAAGAGAAATTTACACTCAACACAGTTTTCATACCCCAGGGAAACAGGAAATTGCTTATTACAAAATAAAGTTTCCACAAAACTCTGATCAACTTTATAAATGGTTTAAATATTAGTTCAAATGTTTCAGGTACATTTGTTTTATAAAAGCTAATGATTTAGTGTATTTCTCTTCACGAAATTTGTTCACAGATTAAATGCATTCAATGCAAAATTAGGTTAGTGCAATTACAGATTAATAACTTTTTCATCTTATTGTACGTCTTTACCAGAAGTACCAAGAATTATTGAGGGCATTATAAATATATTAGAATAGATTTCACAACTTGAAATTGGAAAGCAGTGTGTACTTCCATAGGAACTGTTGAATCAGCATGATAAATGTCATCAAGTCGTCCTTTAGAGCACTTCAGCATTTCAGCCAAAGTGGGACCAAAGATTATTTGTCAATTTCTAAACATCTCATCTCTTTTACACACATGTAAGCACAGATGTAGCTGGTGAAGTTCATGTGTGTGAATCACAGTACCAACTTAATACACATAAACCCTTGCAACAGTTTTTATTCACCTGCAATATTTTCAGATTTGTTCACACTAAAACCACAAATTTCTGTGTATTTTATTGGGATTTTATGTGAAAGAAATGATACATGGGCTTTAAAACATTTTTCTATTTTGTAAAATTTAAGGGATGTCAGTTTGAGTGGTGTGCAGGACTTAATGTAAACGTAATGCAAAATTAAAGATGTTTAAGAAAAGGATGTTACGCAGGTGAAGACAAGCATTGTCTAAAATGACCAGCAGATTAGCAGAGGATTTCCTCTCAGTATCAACCACTAGATAAAACATCCATAGGAATCTTCTTGCACATTGTAAATGATGGAAGTCTCATCAGAAGGTTTTTCCTGCTGTGTCCCTTCTTGTGCAGCTGCCTTGTGTTATTAGTCCAGTTCAGTAACTCATTGTTCAGCCACAGTCCAACGAGGATTTGGATTTGGACTTGATGAAAGTAGCTCCATAACCCTGCCAGTTTAGGTGGAGCTTGCAGTTGTGCTATATCTTTTCATTTTTGCATAATGGATTGAAAAGTGCTCTGAGATGTTTGAAGCTTTGGATATTGTTTTATAATCTACACCCACTTGAACCCTGACCTTTTTGCTGTGTCACATTGCTGGTTGTTTATTAATGTTCTCCAGCAAACCTTCACAAGAATCTGTATTTATATTCAGGTTACACTGCATAAATGGACTCTGATACTAATCAACAAGTTCAATAGGTTCTTTATCAATTGTTTCAGATTTTTACTTCTAAAAACTTTTGAGACCCATGTATCATTTTTCTTTTACTTTACAATTTTACACTACTGTATGTTGGTCTGTCAAATACAAATTAAAATAAGTGCACTGAGCTTTGTGGTTTTAATGTGAGTAAAAATGAAAACGCTGGGGTATGAATACTTTTGCAAGGCACTGCCCCTGCTGCATGACAAAGAGGGAGCTGTGCAGGAAAAGAAACAGACTGGACAAAAAAAAAACCATCAAAGCTGTTTGTGCCACTTTCATTTGGCTCAGACGTATACCTCATATTGTGTTACTGTAACTCTCTCCATTATATTGACTTCACTGTTTCCTCTCTGCCTCTCGCTCACTCTGCGCCTTGTATTTGAGCGATATTGATCTGGTATCTCATGTTACCAAACAAGCAGGCCTGAAAACGAGACATCTACAGGAATAAATCCCCTCTCCCTGTCCATAAAGACCCATCCTCTGCAAGCTACAAGCTCTTTTTACTGCTGAACACGGTGGCCAAATCACTATATCTGTCTTAAATCTTGCTAAGCTTACAGCTTTGGATCTATGGGTCAGCGTTTTGTGCAGCTCCCTCACATCATGTTCAGCACTTCCCCTTATTTATGCCTCTCTGGGCAGTCATTCACTCTTTTTTCTCTCTGTCTCTCTATTTCTGTGCAGAAAAAGCTGGTGTTGACATTTCACACCTCGACTCCTGCAGCGTGTAAGCACCTATGGAAGTGTGGGGTGGAGAATCAGGCCTTTTACAAGTGCGTCTGCAAACACACATGCATTGTTACAGTATACACATTTTCTAGGTGTACATTTTTTCATAAAAGAAATTGCTGTAAATATTTGTCTCAAAGTGAACAGAAAACATTTAGCAAAAGACGAAACAGCAGAAATTAAAATTCAAACAGTTAAAGAAGAAAATAATTCTAAATTAGGGAGAAAGCAGAACTGTATAGAAATATATAAAGTATTCATAAATGATGTTGGAATAAAGGAGACAAAGCGGAAATGGTGATTAAGTTAATAAGAGGTAAATTTAGATGAGAATGTTTAGGAATATTACAATTAAGTTCAAACTAATCAAAGGAAAGATAAAAAGTAAAATAAAATAAAAATAAAATCTAGATTTAATTTCTAGAACAACTATAAACGTTTATTAATCACAGAAATTAAACAAAACAGTATAGTATTTGAGTCATCACAAAGTCAACTATCCATCCATCCATCCATTTTCTGTTCACCCTTGTCCCTAATGGGGTCGGGAGGGTTGCTGGTGCCTATCTCCAGCTACGTTCCGGGCGGGAGGCGGGGTTCACCCTGGACAGGTCGCCAGTCTGTCGCAGGGCACAAAGTCAACTAAAACGTAAAAATGTAATCATATTTATTACAGTATTAGTAGAAATTTGTATTAGTTTGGCAGCTTCATAAAGTGAAACACATATAAGTTATGTACGCAGACAGATGTTTTCAAGCCATTATTCCTGTTAATTATGATCATTTTCTGTTTGCAGCTATTGTGGGCTTAGTGAGAAGTACAGTATGTCTTAGCATCTGCATAAAGAATATTTTAAAACTTTAATCTGATAAACTTACAAACCTGACTCAGTCACACCAGTCCAGTCAGGAGGAACGGTCATGAGAAATTTATCTAAGCATCTAAATTCAG
Organism: Xiphophorus couchianus; assembly: GCF_001444195.1. Classification (NCBI taxonomy): domain Eukaryota; kingdom Metazoa; phylum Chordata; class Actinopteri; order Cyprinodontiformes; family Poeciliidae; genus Xiphophorus; species Xiphophorus couchianus. The sequence goes on from NC_040239.1 coordinate 10,417,166, forward strand.
CCATTTAATTTGAAAAATGAAGAAACTTTGTGCAACTTTGCCCCTCAATTTATAAAGTTTAGCTACTGAGTCCCCATGGCCTAAAAAACATCTCTGTCAGACTTAGTCATGATTTGACCCACTTATGAAGAACACACTATAACATGTCCTTATCTGTCACAATGTAAGGCATTGAATTTTTCTGGAATAAATTAATATCTATTCACACAAAGACAATAAAGTGCAGCAGGAATCAACAGTGAGGTTGTAGAGAAGTAGATGAATACTATAAAGGGTGAGTGTGACTCTGAGAGAAGGAGGGAGTAAAAGTCAGCTCAGATGTCAGACAAGCATTAGAACCTTTAAATCAAATTACAATGAATCAAGTTTGGAAATGGTTGCCAAGATGAGGTTGTTGATCGTTGATAGTCAGATCTTATTATGAAAAACATTGAAAAATATTCACCTTAGCCCACATTTTTCTGTAAATACTGCTGGAAGACGAGGAATGGAAGCAAGATTATTAATAAAAACTTAAAGAACATAACCAATGTTAAAAGACCTAATAATGTTGTTGGAGTTGTTTATCTGAATTCTTTAATGTTCACTGAGTCTGTGAAACTGCAGTGTGCGTCGCATTTTGAAGCTATGCTTAATGTCTGCTGCTGTTTCTTCCTCTGTCTGTCAGATGTGCGAAGTCGAGTCAGATAAAGACCGTCTCAAGCAGTAACATCTTCTTCAAAGGCAGCAGGTTCAGATACAGGTGAGACAGAAAACGGTGCGGAGGCGTGGTGTTAGAGAGCAATCTGAAAAATATTCACAACGTGATAGAAAAGCAAAGTTCATGCTTGGAAGGAAGGCTTCCTACACATTGTTGAAGTCCAGAGAAGTGTGGAATTTTATTTATATTTTTCCATGTAAGGAAAAATAAGAGGAATATTATTCTTCGTTTAGACAAGGTTTGTAGTCTGAAATCTTTAGCATGAGCTAGCACTACTAGTTCACATTAAATCTCCTCTCATCATCTTTACAAGAAAAACAATTTAATACAGACATTCAGATTCACTTGCATACGTTCCAGTTTGATCTTAGCTAGTTTGACTTTATAGAAATTCTTGTTTCTTTTGAGTTTCTTGTCTGTTATTTGACAGACTTTTGTCTGTTATCTTTGTCTGTTTATTCATTAAATTAAAAAAGCAGAATTTCCCAGAATAATGATGTTATTCACAACTAATGATCCTTGGTTTCTTCAGCTATTGAAATAGAATTCATTCAGACAAATGATAACTCTTTGTTTGTGACTTTACCCTATAGAGAAATACAGGAAAGCAAAAAATATAAATGTAACAAGTATACATTAGCACCTTGCAGATCTCTTATTTTACCCTCAGTCTTCACAAAAGGAGCAGATGTGATGGTGGAGCCTGCTGACCCTGAAGCAAACCTCTAAGCTCCCATTGTTCAAAACAATGGGAGCTGCAATGCCTCACAAATGTGTTTATACTTGCTAAGTTTAACACGTTTTGTGAAACAGCAACACTGCTGCATTGAAGTTTGTGGTTATAATGTTACAAAATGTGAGAAAGAACTGAAATGAAACAGTCAAGAATAGCACTAGTTATTAGCAACATCAGCAAAACTAATAAGACAAATCTATTTTAGTCATTTTCTTTGCAGGCTTCTGCAGCTAAATTAGAAAAATGCCATACGGCATATTCATTATAACTCACAATACACACTAAGGAAACCTTCGTAATCTCAGCCATGTTTTTTTCCTAACTGTAATATGCAGCAAAAGAAAAAATACAGTATTTAGAAAAGTGACATGTTTGTTAGTAAAGCCATCAACATGTATGTGATTCTCCTCCTCAGTGGAAAAGTAGCAAAGGAAGTGATAGAGGCCAGCTCCAAGATTCAGCGAGATCCACCCGAGGTTCACAGGTAGGATTGACACACCTCCACTTGTTCAAGACTGCACAGTTGGACGCTCTGAAGGACAACACAACAACTTTTCATGTTGAATGTGTCTCAATGTGTGTGTGTTTTTTTTTCAGAGCTCAGTTTGGTCAGAGTCGAAGCTTTAACTCTCTGAGCCATAAAAACCTGATCATGAACATGGAGCCTCTGGTACCCGCACTGCCATCCACCAACGAATACGAAGAGGCGGCAGCAGACCCCGGTAGGAGGAACCTGCGTACACATCACACCCTACAGCTTCGCCCTCATGTCCTCCTGTAATACGCCTCAGAAAGTCACATTGGGCCTCCCTTGTGTAAGAGGAAGCTCATGTGTGACTCTCAGCCAGCGAGAGTTAATTGAGCAGCTGATGCTCCCTCCATCAGCCTCGTCTCCCTGGAGACTCCAATTGCTGTACGCTAAAAATACCCCTCCCATAATCCTCCCCGAGGATCCCCCCATGCCTCTGAGTGTCTGAATGTCTGACTTTGTGTGTAGGTTGTTTTTACAGAGTCACATGTACTCTTTGTCATCTCAGAAACACAGCCGCACAGCAAACATCTGCCGCCGTATCATTAAGGAAAACTCAATCACAAGTGATGCATTTGGCTCCAAGGAGTTTGTCTGTTTACGCCCCTGTGAGCATCTGGGCCTGCAAGTTTTTGTTAATCTTGTTTGTCGTAGGCTCAGCACTAATAATAAATGATTGCATCTTTCAGTGACAATAAAATACATCAACTATATTAAGAGAATCATTATACTCATCTTAGTATTTTACTTTACTACCACTTACTTATTCTTGTGTTTTATTTACCCTGCAGTGTTTCTTTGTTGTTCTGTTTATTCCCCTTTGTTTCTGTCTCCATTTTGCTACTTTATTTCTCCTACATTTCTTTATAATGTTCTGGGTGACTTTTGACATTTGACTAAAGACTAAAGTCTTTAGCCAAATATTTTCTAATGTCAAATTAGAAAATATATACATGAAGCAACAAGGAAGGTCAAAGTGTATCAAAAACCCTTGTATATGTTTTATGTACTAATTTCCAGTTTTATGGATGCCTAAAAAAGCATTTTTTCACATATTAGATTTGTATGAATGTTTATGTTTTCTATCTGATTGTGAATAAGGCTACATTTCCAGAATGATAACAGTAAAGAAAAAGTTTTGAATTTTCTTAAAACTAAAATCCAATGAGAACAAAGTGACCAAATATCATTTTAAGTTGATTCCAGTATTTACCTAGATCCATATTAAAGCAATTAGCTCTTTATTAAAATAAAAACAATCCGCAACAACAGCAATCTGCTATCTGAATTTTCAGTGTTATTAAAGTATTTCAGTTTTGGTCTTTAACAAACCTTGTATTTCACATGTAGTTTTTCCAACTTTGTTCAGTTCAAATGGCATAAGAATACAATTTTAAAAAAAAGTTTATAACTGAACTTAAGTTATAAGGTGGAAAATTCTGTCTTGTACACAACTTGTTACCTTAGACTCACGTGGTCAGAGAGAAGAAACAAAGCATTTGGCATCTTGTTGCATATAATCATGCACTCATCACTGGCCACAGATATCAATTTAAATGTATTATGTATGTCTACTTTGCACTATTTCCAGCATGTATCTATTAATCTACCAGTGTTGTTGATAGGACAGGAAGGGAAACTGGTGTGGAAGAGCTCAGGGTAGGATTATACGAGAGCAGAGACAAAAAGGGTGAATGGAAACAAGACAGGGCAACATGAGAGAGGAGCTAAATGATAGGAGGGATGTGCGTCACAAACTGAGTGAAAGGCATGGATGTGGAAAAAAAAATATTAATAAATGACAATTAGAAAAGGAAGCAGGTAAACTAATGTTTTTGTTGACCTTGAGAAGTCAGACAACTAAATGAGAAGAAACTGATAAATCTTACCTTATAAACGCTGATTGAGGACTACACTGAAGAGATAGGAGTTAATTAGTTTAAAGAAGATAAGTGCAAACATCAATCTGGAAGATCCTCATCTTTACAGTTTCAGAGTCAAGGATCAGTGAAGGTTAGGATGGAGAAGTCAGACACTCAGACAGAATCACTCTCAATGGTTCTGGAATGTAAAGTAGAAACATCAGAAACTGAACAGAATAGTTTGTGGGATAATAAGGGATTAATGAGAGATGAAGAGGATGTTCACCAGGAATAGAGTCCATTGTTGAGTGGGATGAGAATGGGAAGGATCAGGAATCTTTCCACGAACATCATGGTCCATAATAAAACCTTCTTCTCTTTTCCATCAAAATGGTTCAACTATTTTCTTGCCATCACTTTCTGCCACCATATCTCTATTTGGATTTTTCTTGATTTATTTTGTTCCTCCATTTACTCCCACACATCTACCTGGATTCTCCTGTTTATGGCTTCATAAAAACATCATTCTGTTTGACCTCTTCCTCTTCATCCTCGGGGACAGGATTTCTCTACCCCTGTCTTAGTTTTTCTGTCATCTTCTTTTCCCCCTCATTTGTTTTTAAGAAAAACCAAAACCTTACTGCTCAAAGTTTTGCAGTAAGTCTGTAAAAATTAGTATTCACATTCACATTACAATGCATTATCTGATCTGATGTGAAAAAGTGAAATAATGAAAATGATTAGAATATTTCTGCCATGTTTAACCAACAGCTGCAGGAGACGTTTTACAGAAATCAAAATTTTCCACATCTATTTTTTAATACACTTAATGCAAAGGTGTAAATTTATTACTATTATTATTCTTTATCACCCAAGTTGTAATTTCCCCTCTTTTTGCCAGAATCCAACCTTTAGTTGAGGGGCTCACACCCCTCTCCCCATTAATTCACATCATGAGTTATTCTGCAAATTGAATTACTTTATTAACATAAAGAGTAAGTGTTGACATAAAACTAAATTTAAAAACGTTCGTCTTTGCTCTAAAGTGTAGATATCATTAAAGTATCATAAATTTTGCAGCCAGTATCATTAAAACAAGCCTTTTTAAGCCCCTTCTCACCAATAAACTGTCAAATGCTGACTGAAGAATCTGCTGCAAGGACTTTGGGATAAAGTGTCCTCAAGATGGTCTAGGATCACCATCTATATTCAGAACACTAATCTGAACCATTAGTGGGGGAACAGGAAGCTGACCCAAGGTCAGTGATGTCCTTGTCCTGCTAGTGCAGCCTGTTCCAGTCTGAAGCACTAAATTCTTCACACAAATACACACAGACAAACTTTATATGTCACAGTTTGGTCTACAGATACATTATTTCAATGGCACTATAAATTTGGACCTCCCTCAGATGGTTGCATCACAGAAGGACATGGGAGTGGTGCGACAAGTCGTCACCTCTGGTTAATCAGGGGCTTGGAGGATGCATTTCAGTGAACAATGTTTGTCTTTGCCTTGTAACTAATGCCCCACAGAACCAAATTTATCTCAGGAGGAAAAGAGGCAGATAAAGTCAGACTTGTAGAAAGGAAAAGAAAGTGATCCCCATGGCGGTCGGGGTCAGGTCTGCCCCTCAGTAATCACAGCTAGATTAGCTGCTTCTCTGCAGCTAGGACCACTTGGTTATATATAGAAAGTGCAGCTTTGGGCCTGATCCGCCTCTAATGCCCCCTCCACTCCATGTTAATATCCCTGACATTCACAGGAGGGCCCACTGTGTCTGTGTATGAGTGAGGGCATGTGTCTGGTGAATGTCTCACGGCGTCTGCTCTAGCGTTTGAGTCCAGCTGGCAGCCCAGTCCGAAGTTCGCCTTAAAACCGAACCATGGAGCTTCTTGAGCACAGAAATAGCGGGGATGTTGGCGGGGAATTCCTGCAAAGCAGCTTGGAGCTGAGAGTCAGTGATCACCCTAAAGTAGGGGACACTACAAGGTGTGGAAGTCCGGGACAGACAGGGGGGCTGATGGTGGACCTGATACCAGAGAGACCACAGGGAGAGGGGATGGAGCCGGGACGGGTCGGACCTATTGAGGTTTTCGAGGAGCAAGCAGCCTCAGTGGTGGTGGCCGAGGCTGCCAGATGTCAGGTTAAGATCACAACGCGGCGGAGCATCCATCTACGGATAGCCAATCACACATCAAGAGACGTTTACGTGAGGCTGGTGGGGCACGGCGGACGGATCGCCGGAACCAGAACAGTATATCAGAGAGGCTCACTGGAACAAAGTAAGATGAGTACAAAGAAGGGAGAAGTTGTTTGACGTATATCAGAGGCATAGCCACATACATATTTCACATAAACTAATTTAGGTGTTATGGAGCTGAAAATGAGATTGCATGATGAATAATAGCAGGCCTGTGTTGGACAACCAGTGGAAAACCTTCACTGTGTGTGCATCTTGGAGTTTGTGTGGTGACCACAGAGGAATTTTACACCTTGTAGTGCTTTTCATCTCATCTCAGCAGAGTCCTTCATCAGAGCATGAAGGACAGTAAACAGGAGTTGCTAAGAGACGATTCCTCCAGTCAGTTATGGAGATTCTTAGACTCAGAGTTTTTATTTTAGGATTTATTTGGTCATAATGTGAACCTGGTCCTTATAAACTGTAAAGTGAATATCCCTACACTCTAAACACTGTAGATCTGTGAACTATGAACTATGTGGTTTGTCCACATAATTACGAACTTTAGTTCTTCCAGTTAACCTATCATGTGCTTGTGTTGTTGAGAGGAAAGCATGGTACCCAGAAAACCTGACGTGTGCAGGACCAAACTCTACAAACTGGAAACCAAAAACCTTCCAGACCTTTGTCAGCTAAATAAAGCTGAATAAAGGAAAGAGGAAAACAATTTGTGTAAAACATTTTGGACCAAAAAGTGTCAAATTGTTAAAAGTTTATAAACAAATTTGTCCCAGTCTTGCAAAGTTAGTTCCCAGTCCCAGAAGAGTGTTTAAACTTTAAAGTAAGCACAGTTTATCTCAAATAAATGAAGCAATTACATTCTGGTATATTTATCAAAATTAAGGTTTATTCATGATTAACACAAAAAGGAACACTTAGAAGCTTTTTTTTACTCCTGAATTAGTTAAATAAGTGCATTATTTCAAGACAAACTGTGAAATATGCAGCATCAGATTTCAAGGGTCAGAGATAAAAAACTTCATTTTGATTGTGGGATTCAACCTGCATGGAATAAGAGGATATTTAAGATGCAAGCGTGAAAGTGGCATCTTAAATCAGTGGTTTAAGAAATAATACAGAGTCCCTCTTTTTTCCACAGTACTTTACTTCTGATTCTGATTCCCATGTGCTAAGTTTTGCACCCGTTATTTCTTTCTGGCTGTGTTTCTATGGTTACTGTCACCACTAGCTTCCCATCCATCGGCACAAGCTGTGATTTCGCTCATGAATGTGCGTTTCATCTGAGTCTTATTTCTCAAGACGTTTACCCCCCAGCCTCTTCCTTATCGGCTGCAGGATGACAGCTGGCTTTATTTTTAACACATGCATCACTTATTTAGTCAGATTGTATTTAGATTCATTATTTAGATTCATTCACTCAATACTGAGTCAACACCTTGGAGTTGAGTAAATCCGCACACAGCTGCTCTCCTGTCCGTCCGCATCGCATCATCAAAGAGATTTACTTTGCCACGAGCCTGAAGTTGTACGAGACAGAACCACAAACAGCATCTCAGAATTGATCACAACCTCAACTAATGCACGGCAAGATTCCCCCACTGGCCTCTGCAGGCTGTACAGAACATCCTGCGGCTGCGACATGCACTTTGAACCAAGCAGATGGCAGCTCTTTCATGTCTATCACTCCTGTATCAACAAGTTACATAACTGACCTCATTTTCTTTTACATTTAATTCAAAGCTGGTTACTTCATTTTTATTAGGCAGTACTTCTTTCATTGTATGCGGCACTTGCTCTGTCTTTAAGTAGGATAGTAGCGCCATCATGTGGTTGATATATTGGAAAGCTAATGTTTGTGTGTTTTATGAAGGTGACTTATTCAGATGGGGATTTGCCACCATTATCCTTCTCTTACAGGCCAGGAATAAAAAACTACTTAGGTTTTTGGACTACTCATGACAATCCAATAATTTTTGGAATTTGTATCCAGTGAAGCTTAGCCTTCTCTGTGTGATATTTAACTTACATTTGTCTGAAATTATATTTAACTTCGCTGAATAATGAATGGCTTTCTTTTTTTTTGTAACTGTCCTTTAGCAGGTGTTGTTGCTGTGAAGGATCCAGTTCCTCTGTCTCCTCTCGAACCCTCAGCGGCAGCAGCAGCAGACACAGAACAATCATGTGCAGAGAGGAGAAGCTCTTCTTTGATCAATGACCTGCAGCCTCACTGTGTCTCCATGGAAACCCCATACCTCTCACCCCTAACACCAAAAGCTGAAGACGGACTGGAGGAAGACGACGATGGCGGCGGTGCACTCACCATCTCTGAACTTGCATACAGGTCTTTAAAGTTGCATAAACATAGATCATAATTATATTTTATGTTCATTTATTTCACTCTGACCAAGTAGCAGGCAAAATAATAATCAGTTAATTCAAGACTACTAGTTTAAAAAAGACAATTATGTTTGTATCGTTCTAATTCATAATAAATCAGACTAAACCTTTCAGATTTTAGATCAGTTAGAATTTACGTTTTTATTTATATTTGCTGACTGCTACAATAATGAGGGAGAATGTCAAGTGTTGTTTTTTAACTCTCTTCATATTCAGAAGTTCAGTCATATTTTCTCAGTATTTGCTACTGTTGCCTTTTTAACTCTATGACCTGGTCAAACGTTTTTGGGTATCCTTCCACAAGCTTTTCACATTAGCTCGCTGAATTTCAGCCCATTAATCCAGCATAAACTCATCTAACTTATTTAGGTTGAGAGGCCATCTTGCCAACAGCTTTTGAGCTCTACCTAAACATTGTCTTTGCCATTTTATGATGTCTTTATCTCACTTTGTAACTAATCTGGTGGTATTTTTAGGCTAGGACTTCTGCTGTCACATAAAGTGAAGCATTGCACCTGCAAACATTCTCTGAAAAAAAATTGCCTCATTGCATTTTGCTTTAGGATCTTTCTGATTTCATGAACATCTTGTCTCCCCTCTCCAGCCCCTGCGTCAGCATGCTCCCCACCCCAGTGGAAGACAGTCAGGGAGGGGTCAACCAGCTCTTCTCCAGTCCTGTCCAGAGTCCCGCTAGATTGCTGAGAGAGCTCCATGCTGACCCCGACATCCAGGCCCAGTTGGAGGCCGACAGGGAGCGAGACCGTGAATTTGAACGCACTCGCCTGGCTACCAGAAGTCGAATGAGCGGAGTCCTGGCCAGTAGCCTGCAGCTGCTTTCGTCCAATGAGAGAGTAAACACCTGGGTGCTGGGGGTAGCCAGGTTTGTAGCTGTGCTCATGGGGGTCCTGCTTATCACTGTGCCCACACTGCTGCTGCTGCTGGAGTCGGACATCGACGTGTCGTTCCTCCACGAGATCCGACAGACACCAGAGTTTGAGCAGTTCCACTACGAGTACTACTGCCCGCTTCGACGCTGGATTCTGTGCAAGATCAGCATGGCCATGGAGAACCTGTGGTCTGACTAGGCAAGACAGAGAAATCAGTGATGAATCAAGGAAAAAGGAAAAAGCTGGGCCCAAATGTCTGTTTAACATGTGATTTGTTGTGAGTCTTAAAAAGCGATGCCTCTTAAGGTAGACAATTCAACCTGCCAATGAGGTGAAGGAAAATCGCTTGTTTGAATTGAGTCAGTGCGTACTAAACACTTTGGAAACAAGTATTGTTCTTTCTCCTCATTGGTAGAACGACTTACCTCTTAGTAAAACTGAAACTAGGGAGGGAAATCCTTCTTTATTATGAAGTTGAATCACTTGATAAGACTGACATTTCTGCCAAGAACTACCTGAGAACAAAAAGGGAAGTCATGGAGGGAAGGGAAACGGAAAAATGTATTAGTTTTATTGTTTTTATTTTCCTTTAGATTTTAAGGCCTCTCCACTCCTGATGCTGACAAGTGCAGCCAAAGCCTCTACAGTAGGCTTCACAAACTGTTCTGATTGGTGTTCATCCTTCCAACCAGATCACCTGATTGGCTATTAAGTCTGTCAGTCATGACGGAGTGGGTGGGAAATGAAAAAGAAAAAATACATACTCACCAGTAAACAAAAGCATCAATCTGAGCAACAGATTTAAAAAAAAAAACTACACCAAGATATTAAAAATTGCTACCAATATCAGAAACGTTGTTTTTAAAGTTTTGTACATTTTTATGTGATTCAGATATTTCAGGAATTTTTCAGTCAGAAGATCTACTTTGAGCTTATTTTCAAATTAAGAGTTTACAAAAGATTACTAAAAAAAAAAAAAGCTAATTTACTGAGGTTTATCAGAATGAAGGGTGTTGAGAAACTATTTTTTTAAGACTACTGTCAACATGTGTTGTCTTTGTGGTAGAAATCTGGTTTTACTCCAGCAGAGGTTAGAGCACAAATCCTTCAGCTTTTTCGGATTATTTGATGTCATCATGAAGGAAAGCCGTAGAGAAAAACAAACCAGTTTGTGACGTTAGGATGTCCTTTGTGGAACCGTTAAGTGTTTTAAATGTTAGCTCATGCATTAGCATTCATCTTTCAACATGATACTTTCAACAAATGCAGCAAAGAAGAGAAAAGAAAAGGGAAGGGAAGTGAAGACGCTTCTAATTAGTGAAACTGAGAATCGCTGTTTGGTGATTTATGATTTTGAAGAAGTTTGTGTTAGCACAAAGTAAAGAAACATAAGTGAATCTTTAGGTTGGTTTGGTTGAATGGTTCTCATACTTTTGATTACAAGTACCACTAGGTACTATTAACTGGGTCAGTGCCTCTTTTTGCAATTTGACTTTGCCAGTGAACAAGCCATTTCACACACCCAGCTGAAACCAGATATTTACATACACTCTGTAAAAATAAGCAGATTATTTTTCGTCTTTGTCTCACAATGAACAAGACTTGATATGTTGCTGTTGTCGCTGCCAGCAGTATTTTTATTTGCTGAATGTCAGAGTAATGAGAACAAATTACTGTCAATTATAGCTCAGTACTATAAATTCAGAGGCACTAAGATTTGAGAAATGCTGCCATGGCTTTGTGAGATTAAGCTGCTTGAAAACATTGGCCTTGTAAAAATCTATTCAGTAACTGTTAGTTTTATTGTTTAGGGAGGTTGGATACATGTTGAATTATTAGTTGCTGCAGTCTTACTTAAGACAATCAGTAGGTTTTTAATTTGGTGCCCATTTCTAATAGTTTTGCTATTTGGTTTCTGTTGCATGCGTCATGTCATTGACTAAATTTGAAATCCCATCTGAAAAACAGTCCCATTTTACTTTAAGAGCTGTTTTAATCATTTCTTTCTCCAACATTTCTGCATGTGTTACACTCGCTGTTTGTTTTTCCTAAAAAATTGGCTGTTACTTTTTGTAAACACCCTAAATTTAGTAAATAACACTGATTTCCAATTCATTTTCAGACCCGATTTCCTTGATAAATCAAACACTGCATAATATTAAAACTAGCAGTGGTACTTGTACCACAATGTGAGAACCACAGGCCTAGTCCAATCATGCAAACAGTTCACTGGTGTAAAAGAAATACCAAACATATTTACCCTTCACAAACACAAATTTGAACTAATTTGTATTCATTTTTAGGATAATCCGTAGAAATGCCTACTCACTCCACCTTTGCTGTAGTTCTAGATAAAGTTACAAAAGTATTTAAAGAGATAATTGCTTGGAAAAGTAGTTGAGGAACTTGCTGCATTGGAGTATCTTACTGTCATTCAGTTCTTTGTTTTGTGAATCATTAACGTAATACAAGAGAAGAAAATCTGGGATGAAATCATCCGAGACTGAAAAATATACAACTATCAGTAAATTATTAATATGTAAAGGCTACGGAAGGCAAACAATGGTGAGCATGGGTCTTAGACTAAAAGAAACTATAATATGTAGCTTACTCTCAGGAAAGCTCAACTGTTTATGTTAACATGAAAACAGATGTAACACAACGGATACATTAACACACATTACAGTCACACATTGTGCTTTTCTGGACACCAAAGCAGTTTATGTGGAACAAGATATTATTACGGCTGCAGATCGTCTGCCTAATTTAATCAGCTGTGTATGCATCATGTCATTCTAATAGGAACTGGAACATAAAGTGTCTCCTTCAATGCACTTTGACTGACTAAAGTAACATTTACCTTACATACAGATGTCACTTTTCATACAGTCTGTGAGACTGCAGCACACAGTCTAACATCAAATTCTCTTCTATCTGATGTCTTATGATCAGCTGTATTGCTATGTGACTTTATACACTTTATGCATTTGCAAGTTTTATGCATAGGAAATATGCAGTAACAACAGAAACATGTACTTTAAGACAGAGCATTTATTTTCCTACGACAGCACATGCACTGAATTTCATAGGTGAAACCAAGCAAAGGCCAAAACGCTATGATGGCGTTTACTTTAAATGTCACAGATCTGAGTTCAGTTTTGCTTCACTGTGGAGGATGAACCTGACCCATATGCACTGACACTGTAAAATAATTCCCATCCAATGACAGACGAATATGTCTTTTTTTCCTAAATGTAATGACATCAAAAAGACTTGGGATACTTTGCAGAACAAACAAAAAAAGACTATGTAAACACATCATTTACACATGTACATTTATAAAGACATAGTTTGTCACTGGTTTTAGTCTTTGATTGCTGTGCTGCAACTTTTATATTAGTTCACTGGCTCCATTAGCTCTCAGTGCAAACTGCATGTCCTCATCTGTAAATATTGTGTTTATAGTTGTGGTTTAAATATGAAAAAAAACAAGAACAGGCCCACTGCAGGTAAAGATTTTCTCCTTTCTTCCCTATGTATGTCTTTGTGTAAAGAGGCTTGGCTGTCTCATCCATTTTAAAATAATGCTTGTTATCTGTGTTTCTATCAACTGAGAGAGGAACATTCATCCCACACATTCTTGAAAGTTTTTGTTCTCATTCATAATTAGGCTTTCATTTTATTTATCTACTTGATATTGGTTACACGTGGTTTTCTGTACCAACTCTGTAAGAAGTTCCTTTCAGATAAAGCATAAAAATGTTCTCAAATAATTCAAGAAGTTTTGGAAATGTATATTTCTTCTGGCCCTCAAAAAGAAGCTGTAAAATACTTGAAGAGTTGGCTTCATCATGCTAAGCTATGTCATTGTAAGCCATTAAAGCTAAGCTAATCTCATTGCTAACAGCATGCTTGCATGTTAGCTGCCAAAAAGCTGGATTCATGTGATTTTAGTTGAGAGAAACATACATTTAACAGGACTCCAGTCATTGTCAACATACTGTATATGTTCAGTTTGTGAAAGCAAATGTAAAAACCCTTAACCTCTGCAAACAATGAAAAAAAAACCTTTTGGTTCTGAAAACTCACCATAGCCCAGTGCTTCTCAATTCCAGTCCTCAGGGCCCCCTGCTCTGCATGTTTTAGCTGTACCCCTATTTCAGAACAGCTGAAATGATTGCATTACCTGTTCTACAGCCATCAAGTACTGCAGAAGCCTATTAATCACTCATAGATTCAATCCAGGTGTGTGGCAGCAGGGAAACACCTAAAACATGTAGGGCAGGGGGGCCTGAGGACCGGAATTGAGAAGCACTGCCATAGCCTGATATGACATGTAGCACGCCACTGTAGCTTATTTATCAGTTCTGTTAGCATTCTTTGATGGCATTTGATTTGAGTTTGTAGCTCCTGTTTTGAGCTAATTAGCCTCCCGTGTTTGATAACCCAGTAGTTTTGATGGAGAGTAGGCCTGCAGCTGACAGTGGTTGTGATTTGAATCACGATAAATCACGACATGATGCACCAGCTGATGTCACTTGAGTTGTTAATGATATGGTCCTTTAATCATAATTTCAAATTCAAAACTGAATTTTCTGTCATCCAAATCAAATTTGACAAAGAAAATAATACCTGAAATTTAAATTGTATAAAATTATCAACTGTTTTTAGCAAATGTATTTAAGATTATAAAACTCAGGTCTTATATATGCAAAAAATGCTGGATAATAAGTAAAAGGGTGCGGGAAGTGTGTTAATTCAATGTTTTATGTGCATGTACAGTAGCAGATTATCTTGCTCGGTTCCTCTGGTGTTTTTTTTTCAATTGTCAACCAAACTGATTGTTTTGGTTACAGTTCCTGTCAGAAGTTTACATACAGCCATCAAGTGACATGGATGTAATATTGATTTGAGGATTTTTCTTGAACGTTTATGTTTTGAGTGTGGACAAGTCAAAATTATTCTGAAAGTTAGTAGGTTTCCTCAAAGACAGTAGCCAAAGAATCTTAAGTGATATATCAGCCAGTGGAAATGTCTGGCTATACATTTCATGATTAATTATTTATGAAATAAACAAAATCCACAGTAAATCTGTGCACTCAGTTCCTATCTTCCAAAATTTTTTATGTTGTTTATTGTAGTATCCATCCAACCTGGAAAAAGTAAAATTTCAATGCATTACAAAGAACCCAAAATATGATGGCTGTTTGTAAACTATGGACTGGGGTTGTAGCTTTTGCTGTTTAAGTTTACTTTTTTATTTTTAGACAGTTCTTTTTGTTGTTTGTTTTGGATTGTTTTTTTCTTTTCAGTCTCTTTGACTAAGCCACTCTGGGAGATTTTTCTTTTTAAAAACAATCTGAAAAAAAAGAAAGAATAAAGAAAACCAGAGACAACCAAGCCTTATGAATTTTGTGGAGTAAAACTTTGAATGTTTGTATGTTCTAAAAAATAAACATGGATTGTTTTCTATGTTAATACTGCCACAATAAAGATCCCTAAAGAATATGGTTAATATGGTCTTGTTTATTCTTTTAGCGATAATCTGTTGTACCAAAATAATCAGAAAAGATCACAGGCAATGCAGGACAGCAGCATTATTTAATGTATTTTATGACATCCTTGTCTCCCTCTTGTGGTACATTTTAACAACTACATTGTCTGTTCTCATACTGTATAATAACATATATGGCACCGACATTGCTGTAGATTAGGGGAATACAGCGATATTTCCAGTTTTCACTATCAGAACCAGTTTCATTAGTTCTTCATAAACCTTTTTGAGAAACAGGAACCGTATGGTGGAGCTTGATCAGAAACGCTCAAGATCCTCCTTCTGTGTAGAAAAAACCAGAACAATGCAACTATGATAAAATAACTAAAAATAAACAAACACAATCACTTTAGCTGATAAGACTTGACTCTTGTCAGCTCATCTTATTGTCACTCACTGTCTTCTGTATCAGGCGGACCTTGCTGGAACCAGGTTGGAAAATCCGGTTGCCTTCATAATTACATTTTCTGTAATAGTTGGAGGCGTTTTTCCAGATATTTTTGGTTCCACCACATGTCAAAGGGGCTCTGTTGGATTGAACTTGATGGCTTTTGGAGCTTTGTGAACATGTTTTTCCTACAGGAAGTAGCCTTCACAAGATGATTACACTGTGGTAAAGAGATGGACATGGCTACATTGATGCTCAGTTTGACTCTGGCAAACAAACAAGGCTCAACTGAAATCAGCTTGAATCAAGAAAATAAAAAAGCTCACACCGTTAAATCACCAACAGTCTGACCTCTTGATTCAAGCCAGATCCTTGCTATTTGTATAGTTTGCACCAAAAACTGATGGTTGCATCTGAAACCAGGCAACATATTTTAAATCTGTTGCCTGTTGCAACAGAGTCTACTAAAATGTAGACTTGGTTGCTTATTTTTAGTTTCACTTATTGTCTTCTACTTTCGTCGCCCATCTTCTTCATGTTTTGGTGTTTGTATCTTCAGAGATGGTATTCTGTATACCTTGTTAAAAATGGATGGTTATTTTAACTACTATTATATTTTTACTATCTAAAACTAGTCTGCGTATTAACTGACACTCTCTTTAAAAATTTAATTAGGTTTCCTTTATGTGTTATCTGTTACTAAGAAGTAACAGATAACGAACACCAAATGACAACGATGGCATTTTAAGGGCCATTTTGATCACCTAGCATGATTACAAATCTCCCTCATTGTGTGATATTTAAAATATTTGCAATAAAAATAATTTCAAATGAGCTGAAAACATGTTGCAAGGTACCAACAAACTCCAGTGTAGAACAGTCTCTACATGTTTAGTCAAAGGCACCTTCACAAACACACAGCAGGAAAAATCAAGTTCTTACATCAGATGGTGTGACAAACTGGGTTGAGGAGTCTATGTCATCAGGGGGAAATGTTTCTTACATAGAGGCATGGGGTTGCCTGCAGCGAGAAAAATGAAATAAAATAGAACTAGAATATGAAAGTCTTGCTTTATAAGCAGCTCAGTCAAGGATTTCACTGTTGGAAAAAATAGAGAAGCAGGAGATGACAAAGCAAAAAAATCAACTGCAAGTAATTTTTAAAAGATTACGAATACTTGTTCTGTATGAAACAGACACCACAAAGACAAAAAATTAAATTCAGCATTAAAACATGCCACAAATCCCTGAAAAGGTTTTTAAAATTAGCCACATTTTGTCAACATAAAGAAACCAAGTATTGTGACTATTTGACTGTGAAAGACACACCTGCAGCCATCAGCGCTCAAAGCAGATATTTGTGATGAAAGAAAACTCCTGTCAGCTTGTGCTCATGAAACTTTATGGCAACAAATGCAGTGATTTTATAAGGAATCTGATGAGGCTGTTCAGCTCACCTGCAGAGCAGGTCCAATTCAGGAAACGCTCGCATTCATAAATAATAGAGGAGCCAAAATATAACCTAATTTTTCAAACTTTTCTTCTACAATTGTGTTTGGCAGAGCCATCTCCTCGTCTAAAGTCAAAAATAACAGGGATGAAAGTTTTCTGACAGTGATCACCTTTTGAACATTAGCGTATGTTGGGAAGATTTATAAGAAGATCAGACTGGAGGATCTCTAAGCTTTAGAGGAGAAGTTTAGAGATCTAAAAGACTGAAGACTTCATCAGGGATTTCAAAGGGAAATATTATGAATCCAGTCTGCCTGTAGTTCACCACAGCAGTGAATGGCCGATAATTATGACAAATAATTATTCAAAAGGAAAGAATTATAGCAGCATTTAGGTAGATGGAGCAATATTTGTTACAGTTCTGATCAGCATTGCTACTCTGATGTGCATGAACATCCACCAGGACTCAGTTTCTATTTAATAACAATATTTGTTTGGTTATGTAAAGCACAGTAGCATGAATGGAAGCAGCTGAGAAAGTCTCACTTATTTTCATATAATCATTCTGTTAATCTGCTGTACACCACTGCAGCTGTAAACATTATTTCACAGACACCCTATATATTCCTTATATGACAAAAGTCTTTCTTCAGTTAGTTCTTCTAAATATTTTTTTCAGCAACTTTTCCAAAAGTTTCCTTAAAATCCTTTACCTTCACAGTCACACATTCCAACTTTTTGTTTGCATCTACAGTCATTGTGTGCTGCAGTAAACGACTCCTAAATTGTAAAAACATGTTTAGAAATGTTTATAACTTGCATACATGGCTAAAACAACAGACTAAATGTAATTAATAACTAAAGCTGAAACATTGTCCAGATTTTGTGGGAAAACTTCATTCATCTAAATCCCAATTAGAAAGTAAACCAACAAAAGAACATCTTGTTGCGTCATGTTGTCTGAGTTTGTTGTCTTCACACTTCTCAGTCAGTCACCAACCACACACATCTGCTCTGACACAACATTATGTCCAGGAACGTATCCATAGGATTATGTAATCCAGTATTGTAGGTTTGGCACCGACTGGCCTGCTGGTTGCAGATCACACACGCTATTAATAAGCCTGATGAACTTCCAGACACAGAGAATATTATTTCATATACAGTCGGTAAGTGGAATGTCCCGAGCTTTTCCGAGCAGCACATGGCGTGTTCTCATGATGTGAGTATTTCCAATGCATCAGCGAACTGCACCACTCCCTGGACAAACAAAAGATATCCTAGAACTGCGTTTTCACATGCAATCCTACCTGCACACAGCCTGCAGAACCTATGCTTCCCAGAAAAGGAATGAACAGTAACAATAAACAACTATGTGAACAATTAAGGAAAACATTTTAAAGAATACAACACAAACAAAAATACAAACTGTAACATTTTTCTCAAACAGTTATTTGTTAATTACAGGAACTCCAAGTGACAAGTTACATCTGTCCTCATGGTGACAGAGTGCTGTTCCTGATTAGACAGACTGCTGGTCATGTGATCGGTTGGTGTGTTGGTGTGAAGCAACAGATTCTGGAATAAAATCTGTAAACTGTGACATGTGACACAGGGTCAGTGCATGCTCCCACTTATACCAGGCTTCTTCAGTGATGGTTTTGGACTTTTGAGGAAGTTGGAGAACCCACACATTCAAACCCCAAGCAGAAGACTCCAGGCTGGGACTTGAGCCCATTCTCTCTGCAAGACAACAGCACTCCCCAACTGAGGCTTTGTGAATAATTTGCAAACAAAATTGTTGCTTTCATGGAAAAATTAAAAATTAAAAATTCCAGAGCTGAAAAATGTGCAACTTTTAAAACTGAAACATCAAAGAAAGTCATTCTGAGAAACAAAGAAGAAAGGTTTTCAAGAATATTATTGCTATAAAACTTACTAATGATCAGGAGACAGAGAAATTTATACAAAACCATGTAAAGAGCGTATCCACAAATCCACGATCAAAACAAGGATCAACTGTATGCAGAGACCTTTATGAAGAAAGAGGAAAGATCAGCTGCTACTGGTGTGATTTAATGGAAAAAATAAGCTAGAATACAGAGATAAGGGTATTTCCAGTTATTCAGAGCAAATGTTACAAATTAGAGCAACACTACTTACCCAACAGTGTTAAAATGTTGCTGTTGTGCCACATAAACACACAAAACAGTGAGTTTCTCTTTTTTTAGGTCAAAAGTTTTGATCTTATTAACTTTGCTTACAACACTTACTGAGAAACCTGTACACATGCATTCATTAATTTAAATATCAGATTCACTGTGTTAAGAGTTGCAGGGGTTTGAAGCTGTTAAGACAATGGATGGACTCTCCAATAAATGCCTTTTAGGAAGAAAAAAGCCCACAAAACCATAGAAATTAAAAAGAGGGGGGCTTTAATCTAAAGTTATTATGTGAAATGTCGTCATCTGTATGTGATTGATTCTTTTGTGATTTTTTGCGGCCTTGTTTCAGGAGGTATTATGACATCAGGGCAGCATGACGGAGCAGCTGGTGTCTCTGTTGCCTTGTAGCTAGAAGTTCCTGGGATTCACATCCCACCCGGAGGTTTCTCTGCTTAGTGTTTGCATGTTTTCCCTGTGCATTGGTCCGTTCTCTCCAGTTACTCCAGCTTCCTCCCACAGTGTTACAACGTGACTTGAATGGCTGGATGGCTGGATGGCTGGATGGATGGATGGATGGATGGATGGATGGCTGGATGGCTGGATGGATGGATGGATGGCTGGATGGATGGATGGATGGATGGATTACCACATCACACCTTGACACAGCTTTACTGGCTTCTCTCTAACTAGATCTTTGACGACAAACCTTTAATTTGCTCAACATAACAAAACAAAAAGATTGAAAATATACTTTTACTGCATTGTAAGATGACAATTTCAAGACAGATGTGACTACAGACAAACTTGAAAACCCGAGTCTAAAATCTACTAGGAAACCTGATCAAAAAGGCACCTCAGTTGGATGAAACTCCTGGTTCATTTTCTCTTCCTGGCATTTATTCTTCTTTAATATCAGCCGTGGCAGCATTTTAACAGCATTTGCAACACCATCTCCAAGGATCCTGTCATTGGTTTATCAGGACATTTATCATGACAGATGAAAAAAATAAAAAGAAAGGGATATGAAGGAGGAGGGGTGATATAAAAGTGAGGTAACAGAATGACAGAGCGTTATCTGTGAAGCTGCTGCCTTTTATTAATGGGGCTGTTCTTCTCCCCATAATCTGTGAGTGTCTTCAAACATGAAATGCAAGTTGAACTCTGCAGGAGAGTAAAGCTCCAGCAGCCTCTGATTGTTTTTATCATCAATTCTGGGCTCCTGAATCTCTGTTAAACTTCAAGCTTCACCACTATGGCATCCACAAACAAAGCAGCCGAGGAGGAACAGGGCCGCCTGAGATCACTTTTCCACACCTACGACGTGGACAACTCAGGACGGATAGAAAAAGATGAATTTTCCGCCATCTGCCAAGAGCTCCAGGTTCCTACTGACGAAGCAGAGAGCATATTCAGCCGCCTGGACGCTGACGGTGATGGCACGGTTACCTTAGAGGAGTTCCTCAGTGGATTCACAGACCAACATGAGAAGGAACAAATAGAAAAAGAAGAAGAAAAAGAAGAAGAAGACATGAACTTACCTGTGGAAGAATTTTCAATCAATAAAGAGCAGGTCATGATCAGGTGAGCTGTCAGATTTGTTTGTATAAAGGTGTTTATATTTACAGTGAAATGTAGTTAGAAACAAGTAAACAGTTGTTCCAGGTTTTCACATGAAGTTACTCTGAATGATGGAAGGAAAAACAAATTTCAGATCACAATACTTATTACGTACTTAGTATTGCAACACTGGAATGATATATGTATTTTAAAAAAAGGTTCAGATTAGCTAAACATATAAAATATTAAATAATGTTTTTGTGTATAAACATGGTTTTGAAGCTGAAATAATCTCAGGCTGCTACCATGCTACTTGTAGCATTATGTTCTTTTGTGTCCTTTTCCAGTAGAAATGCTGAAAGAGAGTTTGAAGCTTTGACCTCATTTTAAGCCTGTATCTTGCACAGCAGCATAAGGTTATCAGTACATATTGTGGTTACATGCTGCATTTCATCTTGCTGCAGCCACACAAAGTGGGACGCGAGACTGAACAAGAGCGCTTTAAAGCCTGGCCGTTTTGTAAAGTTCTTTTAGTTGAAAGTGAAAAATGTTTATTCTTTCCAAAGATATAGATAACAACAAATAAACAAACAAAAATACTCATTGTGTGTACGTGTTATTGTGCTTATAAAAAGAACATGTATCTCATAATTACGTGATAAGCAAGTAATAGATTTTATCTTATAATAATGAATCATGTACTTTGTAAATTAAACTATTACTTGCACTGAATAATTAGTTTGAGCACTTATGCCTTTAGCATATTATAAATGTTTAACTAGTTCTCATACCAATTAGATAATATGAGATTCTATCCCATCACTCTGCTTGGCTATCTAGAAATTTGAGAAAGTATAATATGACAGTGGCCAAAATTGACTGCCATAAATTTTACTGGCCCTCTACGTTCATTCAGTACAAGATATTGCAGCTACTTTCCTTGTGCGTAAAGCCTGCGCCTTCACGTTAGAATCAGAGGGAGGGGTGAGCAAACACTGTGACACAGGTACTGAGGGCAGGTGCGTTACCGGAGTCCTAGATAGCAGTTTTCATTTGAGACAGCTTTATATCGCTTTACTCTGAATTTACTCACTTTTACCCAAAATTTGATTGATGCAAAACGAGGTGAAAATAGTTGGCAGAAGCGTTTCGAAACTGCGGGTTACACGTTAAACCTTTTATTTCGCAGTCATCCCGAGGAAAAGACACTTGCCACTTCATTTGGATTTCTTGCCTTCCTTCCTTCCTTCTCAGTGGTCATCCTAATTTTTCCGCAACATCCTCATCTTCCCCTTCAGCCAGCCACAGTCTTCCGTCAAGGGTATGAGCGCGGAGGAGAGGGACAGGCTGCACGCACTCTTTCGCGCGTACGACGTCGACAACTCCGGGCGCATCGAGAGGAACGAGTTCCTCACGATCTGCGCCGAGCTGCAGGTGTCAGCGGTGGAGGCGGACAGGATCTTCCAGCGGCTGGACGTGGACCAGGACGGAACCGTCACCCTGCAGGAGTTCATCCACGGCTTCCACGACCGCTACGGAGAGGACATGGAGTCCGACGGAGGGCAAGTGTCCATCGCCTGGGAGACCTTCGAGAAGAGACTGGGCGAGCAGGCCAAGTTCATCCCGAGGTGAGAGAGAGAGAGAGAGAGACAGAGAGCGCACCTGTCCGGGAGGCTGCATGCGTTAAAATATGGAAATGTTCAGAAAGATAGGAGGCTGTTCAACAGAGAGCGCAGTGTGCGTGAAGCACCGACAGTTTAATCGTTGCTGCGAACTATTTAACATTATAAACAAAGCAAAAATACCAAAGACTGCTCTGAATTTAAGTACATATGTTGTAAATTTAAAAAAAACCCAAGTGGATGGTTGCGGGGTTGTTTTTTTTCTCGGGCAGTGAAAGTAGTGAGTTTGTAAGAGATATAATCTACATAAAACTGAGTCAGTAAGACTAATAAGAATAATGAAGTTTTTATAAAAAAAATAAAATTATTACACGATTCTTAAAACACAAGAATGTCTGAGAAGGACCACAATGTGAAAATAGACAACTATTTAGATTTTTTGTTTGTTTTTTAAAAACGTTCAAAATTATATAACTTCTAGTAGCGCTTTGTAATATGTTTAAAGCATAAATATCCCCCTCCAAATAAAGAATACAAAATTAAAGCACCGATTATTGAGCGGCACTCAATAAACCATGGATAAACAATTATCAGTTATTTCTTATAAGACCGGAAAGGAGTAAAAAGTGTAGGCTGCCTTATCCAAAAAGTGATTTTGGATCAGTATGTGAACAATCTCTTACAGTAACTCTTTATTCACTTTTCGTTATGTGTTACCAATATTAATAATTGTTAATTGTCTATCAATCAAGTTTATTTGTGTAGCTCAAGAGCAACAAGATCGAACTGCATCAGCAGTCTATCTGTTCTCTCTTAAGTGGTTTTACCGAAGAGTTGCACATATTTTCTTACACTTTGTCAAACACGTTGTAAATAGTTACTCATCAGTTTATTCTTAGATTTTGTGGTTTAAATTTGTTTTGTACCAATTTTTGTCCATTATTATTCAAGGCAAGACAAAATTTACTTTTTGATAACGTGTTACCATAAACTCAATTTACTTCGAAAATAAATGTAAAAATTAAACAGCAAGTATATGATATTTTATTATTATTATTATTATTATTATTATTATTATTAATAATAATAATAATAATAATAATAATAATAATAATAATAATAATAATAGTAATAATAATAAACATTTGCCAGAATAATTTTTTTTTCAGTGCTTGCTTTATTCTACTTTAATTGGACATTTACGGTCTCACTGTTATCCTAAGAACAAAGTCATGGTTCCAATATCACTGAACATGCATTTTAAACATTTTAGCTTTATCTGTGTAGCTCATTTGAAGGTTTATACATGTCTGGTCTTCCCTCTTTTGCTTTTTGTTGAAAGCATCCCTCGCTAGTGTAAATAAACTTGTCCTTTATGCTGATTCTGATTCTCACTGATGTTGCAAAAAGGTCCTGGGTTTGAATCCTAGCTGGTGCCTTTTTGCGTGGAGTTTCCTTGTTCTCCCAAAGCGTGTGTGTGTGTTTGCTCTTTACAGTCCAGCTTCCTCCCACAGTCCAGAAATATCCATGTTAGGTTGATTGGTCGACACACAGCTGTTGGTCCTGTGAGCCTCTGTATTGTCCTGTGATCTGTCCAACATTACCTATCACCTAATAATGACTGGAGATCATTCCCCAATACACAGATGCAATACCAATAGTGATATAAATTTATTTTTCCTAACTTAGATGATCATACATGAGTTACTGCATCAATGCTGCTTTATATTTTATAAGGTGCACTGGTTCCTCCTCAAGAAAAACAACCCCACAACATGATGCTGCCACCCCCAGTAACAGTTTCGGTAGGTTTGCCAGGTTTCACCGTACACCATATGTACATTTTGGGCTTTACTAAACAGTGAATCTAATTGAAGATCTAAACCAAATATAGCATATTTAAAGCTAAAGAAGGAAAGTTGACTAAAAAAGGGTGAATTTGTCGACGTTTGGGAGAATGTGCGTGGGCGTGTGTGTGTTTGTTTTGGCTTGTGGGTGTGTGTGTGTGTGTGTGTGTGTGTGTGTGTGTGTGTGTGTGTGTGTGTGTGTGTGTGTGTGGCCTCATGCCTTGCATGAGACTGATCCTCGCGCTACTGCACTGTGGCATCAGGACATCAATTGTCACAGTGGTGGTCTTTTCTAAAAGGACTCATTTATCTTCAAGTTCTCAATCTCTGGTTCATTAGTCAGCTGAGAGACAATAATTTGCAAATGAGCTCATACCTCACATCTGTTTTTCGAATAAAGATAGAATGTTTTGTTTCTAAGAATCAACGTTAGAAAAAATAAAAAATCTGTTATTTGCCAACTGGGAATTTTATTTTAGTTGAAGTTGGGGTAACTAGAAGATCTTTTGAGGAGATTTTGGTGTCTTCTCAGACCTGGTTAAAAAGATTCACATGTTTAGGTTTAAATATTGTTCAGAAAATCTTAGGGGATCCTTTTTATAGTTGGAGAGATTAGGTAGCTGTTCCTCAAACCCAAGTTATCTTAATTAAAATACATAAAATGCCTTGTCTGCCCTCAATGGTTTGGGATGTATAAACCACTTTAAGTTTCATCAGAGACATTTATTAAACTTTGTCACATTTTGTCACTTTACAACTCTTCAACTTGCGTTCTAGTACAAAAAAATCTGAGAGAATTTATATTCTGCTCCTTGGGATGTTATTTCCAATGGGGAACGTGAAAATGTTGAAACAATTTCATTTTAATCTTGTGGGGTTTTTTTCACTTTTCATTCTGGACTTCAGGTGAACTCCAACTTTCGATGTTATAAGCGACATCCTGACAACCACCTCTGTATCTGTATACACTTGACCTTTGCACTTCTGATCCTGTGGGGGGTTTTTTTTTCATTTATTTGTGTGTGCTCTGTAATTGTTTGACTCTGTAGTGATGCTGCAGAAAGATGTGTGTCACGAGGGGCTATTATCATTACTTTATGTAACGTTGTCTGTTTGCAGAGGATTATAGCCACTCATCCTCTTCACTAGACAAGCAGTCTGAGCATTCACAGGATCTACTTTTATCTTCCTGCTGAGTCAGAGAACATTTATCTTGTTGTTATGTTTCTATAGCGACATACATTTGATCAACATTGTGGCTGTAAGGTAGATTTTTAGTTCAAGTTGACATATTATTGTAGGGTTTCTACTAAAAATGTCATCATGTTTTGAGTGAGAGGTAAATCAGCTTAATTAAAAGTTAGTTTTTGGCAAAGGCTTCAATAAAATAACAGCAAACGTTCCGTGATTTTGCTAAAACAGGCTTGACTTAACAGTAAAAAGAGGTTAACTCTGTAATTTAAACTCAATATTCAGAATTTAAGGTGTACATGTGTTATTTCTACTCAAAATAAAGCAGGGGAGTTTATTATTCTACCAAATTACTCAAAGTCTGTCCACAGTAAGGTTTCCCCAACATGATTATGCAATCTGCGAAGTTCAGAAAAAAACTACAAAAGTAAAAATGAGTAAAAACTACTAAACAGACGACATGTTTGGTCACAAGAAATTGACGTTGTTTTACTCCAAATTAGCTACATATTTGATCTGTCTCTGTCACCCCCTTAAAGCCAACCAACCAAAAAAAAAAAGTGATTGGTAACCTGATTTTGTTTGTTGTTTGTTTTTCAGGCATGAACAGGCAGCAACGTTGTACCAGAACATCAGCCTGACTGAGCCCAGACTGATTCCTCAGTTTGAGAAAGTCATCCTGAACTTCGCTAAAGAGATCAAGCAGCAGAACTCAGACATGGAGAACCTGGCTCTCGCCATCAAGAGGTGAGCAAAACAAAGCACACCTAAATGGTCCTGTGATGGAGCACAGAATACGCCTGTGATGGTCGTGAATTATAGCGAGCCGATTCTTTTCCAGAGCACAGGACCAAGCGTCAATGCAGCTAGGTGAGATGGAGGAGGAGATGGAACAGCGAATTCAGGCTGCAGAGAGAAAAACTCATGAGCAGGTGGGGCATGGTCTGAATTAACACATGGAAAAGCTACAACTTTCAAATGCATTCAGAAGATTACCATGTTTTGACATGCCAGGGTAGTTGCTGCGAGCTGTTTCTGCTCCTTTCTCTGGAGTTTGTGTAAGCAGCGTGATAAGCAGGCTGAGTTTGTTCAGCTCTTCCCTCATGTCAAACAAACACGCACAGCTGTATATCAGATTACCGATCCAAACTCCGACATGCCTGCTGATCAGACGGATTTCACAACTCTGTGGATATAAAACCAGTTGGAAGGCAGATGGAGGTGCTGGGGCATGGTTTATCCTCCAGTATCAAATGATAAGGCTGCACATATTTGGGGCGATAAGAGTTGTGGCGTGAGGATAAAGTGACAATGTGTGTGTCGTCTGCCGGCGGGCCACCATCAATGTGGTGCCAGATAACAGCCAGCACTTCAAATCTGGATGAGTGAAATGCAACTTCAGGTGTGAGTCTGAGATTTCAGTATCACATACAACTTATTATATCCAATTTTTATGCAGCTAAAATAAAAAGTGTAGCACAGGAAGGACAGTCTGAAAACAGGAAAACTTTAAAAAAAAAATGACTAAATTTCACTTTACAGTATCTTCGAATCATCTTTTAGGTCCCATTTTATGTTTGGCCAAATGTTTTCCTTTGACTTTGAAATTTTTCTGCACTTGAAGAAGTTCTTTCTTTGCTATGTAAAAAATGTATGTTCACAGCTACTGTGACTTCAACACCTTCTGCTGTAATTGCACTGAAAGGTGATTGGAATTTCACATGCATGCCACACTTTTCAGAATGTTGTTTTTAGAAATTGTGCAGTACTTTGTGTTGATCTGTCTCACAAACTCCTAAAACATACATTGAATAAATGAGAATACTAAAACTGATCCTGCTAGTTTATGTTTAAAGTTTCCAGTTAAACAACAAATGTAATTCTATGCTTTTAGAAATTTAGTCTTCTGTGTTTCATCAACGTTTTCTGCATTATGTATCTGAGGAAAGTCATGTAAGGCCACAACAAGAGCAATTAATAAATACAATATACATTTGATTTTAAATTTCACATGATTTTATTGACTGGAATCCATTTTCAATAAATAAAGAAAGAGCATTTTCTTTAAAAAATTCCGCTTATTGAACATAAAGTTGATCAATGTTGGTTGAGAAGCTGCACCGGCAGACAACTACAGTTTAATTCTCTAATGTTTCAAGTACAAATAGTATACAAATCAGTTCTCAGAAAACTGTATTTAGTCACCCTAATTTAATTTTGTGACCCTGATGTTAATGGGAGCGTTGGTGGCTGTCTTATCTCTGTTCCGGTGTGTTATGTAAGTGTTCTCTAGCGAAGGAGCTGCTGTTTGTTTTGTCCTAAAATAACTCATAAAATCAGGGAGCGCTCACCTGTGTTCTCCCACAGTGTGATAAATGTGCAAACGGTCTGCATCTGAGCACTCTTTGAACTTCCTGTCACTTTATGTCGGTGGTGCAGTGATAGCTTAAGGTTCATATTTAAAGAGAGAAAACAGATTTTGAAGGTAAATGTAATTTTGGATCTTATGTGTGTGTGTTTTCTCTAGGAGAAGAAGCGAACAGAGGCTGCACTCAGTGAGTTGCGAAGGAGTTACGACACTGAAGTTTGTGAGCTTCAGTGTAAAATCCAGAGGATGCAGATGGTATTTTTGATTCTGTCTTACCATAACACATCAGCACTGCAAGTCGCATGTTTCTGAAACAACAACGCCAATCAGAAAAAACACTGAAACACATTAGAGATTGAAAAAAATCACTTATATCATCAATCTTGTTTTGATCCACTCTTTGTTGTAATCAACAAGAAGTTGGTGTGGCATAATCTCGACTGAATATTTGACTGCTCTTCTTTGCTAAATGAATTCATTTAAATTGGGCGGTTTCCTGACTCTGACTCTGATCTTTCCTGTAAGCAGCTGCCAGCAGACTGAAGTATGCTGGAATACCAGTGTCACTTTCACAGTCAGGCCAGTTTAACTCCACCATCATGAATAAAAAAATCTAGAGTAAGACAGACGAACCTGTTCCAAAATCCTCATCTAAGATTTACATTTGTGGATGAACCAAATTCCTTCACGGAAAAGCTCATAAGATCGGACAACTCAAAAATTTGGCTTTAAAATCTAAGTACACTTAATCATCAGTCAAGCATGGTGGTGACAGCACAATGATGTGGGGTTCTTGGGCTGCTTGGAAATATATGAGCCATACTCGTGTACTAGATCTGTGTCAGGAAACCAACAAATTCTGCAAAGAAGGATGTGAAAACGTCTAACCAGGATTAAACCAAAGCAGCAAGTGGTGAAAAAGGGGCTTTCACTAAAAGTTAATGGGGATTTATGCAAAATATTCATATTATAAATTCACTCAAAAAAAATTAAACTTGATGCAAAATGTTAAAGGTCTGTTCAATCGGTGTATTTGAGCAAAGTTCTGCCCTAAAGCGTGAACATCGAGATGCTTCATATGGAAACTGGGGCAAAGTTTGACCAAATAAGATTAAAACCAAAAAACTGCCTCTTAAAAATTTGTTCCACCACAGTCACACTGTCTGCCTTCCCAAGAAAATGAATCTTGTGAGTAAACATGTTCATTTTCAACATTGAAAAAAGCCAAACTAAGACCAAGCGGGTTTCTTACTGTTGCTTTTAGTAAAATATACAAACTGCAAGGACAAATAATCCCACACCTTTGACCTTTGACAGATAGAGCAGAAGTACAAGAACATCACAGTGAAAGATGAGAGCCCAGCTTTAAAGAAGAAGATCAATGAGTTAACACTGGTGAGACCAAATACACTTTGGTTCATTCATGATGCAACGTTTGTTTTGCTCTTCTTTTTTTTTTTTTGATCTTCTGCCAATTTATTATAATCTTTTTCTTCAGGAAAACCAAAAATTAAAACAAGAGCTTCTGAAGTCTCAGACCAAAGTTGCCTGTCTGCAGAGTGAGATGGACGGATTAAAGACAGAGTTAACTGATCAAAGCATGAACTCAGAACGGTAAAAGAAACATCATTTGACATACTTTTATTCTTCTATGTGGTGTTTATTTTAGTTGGGTTTTTTTTTAGTTCAATGCTGTTATTACATCAAAATATAGAAATATAGAAACTCAGAGCAGGGTTTCTTGTTTTTTTTTTCTGTTTCTTGTTCTGTAGCCAAAGCAAAACAACAGTCATGAGGAAATTTTCCGTGAAATAAAATGTTTTTAAAAAAAAAAGTTGTTTCTAATAAATGCCATCCTAATAAATTAGGATGGCTGCATCACATGATAAAACCTGTCACTTAGGTTGGGGTACCTAAGTATCTCTCACTTCACTCAAATTCAATAATATCTATTCAAGTGATGAAAGCGTAATCAATCAATCAATCAAATTTTATTTGTATAGCACATTTCAGCAGCAAGGTATATGTGGTATAGGTGTATTTCAAAGTGCTTTACATCATATCAAACACAGAAACACAATCAAAACACGACATTAAGTCAGGTTCCAGCAATAAATTTGTAATTGATTACGTTTCAAATACAATCCTAAACAGGTGGGTTTTTAGTCGAGTTTGCATCCATAAAAGGTTTACCTGTTACACTCCTGCTGTGTTATATGGAACAAAATACCTATTGCTATTTTTATTCCCACTCACTCTCACAATCACACAGCGTAACAACACAGCCGCTTTAAGCTTTTAACTTTATTACCATCAGATTTTACTACTCATCTTTAAATCTGTGTTCCTCTTCTGCTTCATGCACCACTGTTGCAAGTTCAAGAATCTCTCATTCAGCCCTCAATAAATGTTCAGATAGGGTGAACTGGGAAGGATGGATCAGCCCGGTCCTTAAAATGAAGGGAAATGAGAACATTTTTATGGAGGAGCCTTAATCACATCAATTGGCCTTCCAATACAGCCTGATAAAGCATGTAAATTTAAAATTCAGATATTTCATTTGAAGGGATAACACTAGTCATCCACGTGTGTGGAGTATTCTAACCTGTTTTTACTACAAACTGCAATGTTTTGTTGACATATTGTTTATTGCACTAAACAAGAATATCTGCATTTAAGTTCTATGAGATTACTTTCTATCTTTCAGAAATTAAAAAGGAGTTCAGACATCGGGGCGTGCCGTGGTGGCGTAGCGGTTAGCGCGACCCATATTTGGAGGCCTTGAGTCCTCGACGCGGCCGTCGCAGGTTCGACTCCCGGACCCGACGACATTTGCCGCATGTCTTCCCCCCTCTCCTTCCCCATTCCTGTCAGCCTGCTATCACATAAGGGACACTAGAGCCCACAAAAGACCTACTGGAGGGGTAAAAAAAAAAAAAGGAGTTCAGACATAAACATGTGAACGTTTCTTAGAAAAAAACTATTTCCCGGGGTGTCCTGATTCTTTTATGATCTGTGAAACCCATAAATGACCTGGAGTTTCTGTAATCAAACGACCCCGTGTGAACTGAAGCACAGAGACTGGGAGCTGAGGGCCCAACTCGACCTGCAGAGTGACGTTGGTTTGGCCTCAGGAGGTTTTGTTTTGTCAGAGCCGAAACAGGATATCCTGGAGCGACTCTGCACACACAATAACTTTTTCAGAAGGGTTGCCTGGCAACAGATGAAACAAAGTCACTGGCAGACAAACACTTCGCCTTCAAGGATCTGCTCATCATCCTCACACAGTCGCTTCTTTATCTTACGGCTGTTACTCAGAAATTATATAAAACTTTTAATTGCAGCTTGGGGATTTCACTGCTGTGGATGAACATATAAACTTTATGATATACAGTATATTGCACAAATGCTTTTTTAAAAAAGTTTTATATTTAACATGGTATGTAGAGACCGAGGGATTTTTAGACCTTGTTTGTGTCTTGTGTTTTGCTGCAGAGATGAGGAGCTCATGAAACACTTTGCCGACGAGCGAGACATCCTGGAGAGTCAGATTGAGATTCTGCAGTAAGTCTGACACTAAAAGTAACATAAAGACAGGAACATAAAACGGGCAGCCTTGAATTTTTATTTTATTTTTCTCTGAATGGACAGGACAGCCAATAGGAAGCTCCATGACTCTAACGACGGTCTGAGGTCGACTCTGGAGAAAATCACAAGGGTAAAGACGCTGAAAATGCCTCCCATTTCCCCTGTGAACTTGATGTGATTCTGACCATTTGTAGGCAACAATATGCCATTAAATTTCATTTTATTTCAAATTTAAAGGGAAACTTGCTTTTTAAATAGATCTTCAACTAAATTATGTTGTTTTTGTGGTACAGTCTGGTAACAGTGGATCCCCAGGAGACATCAAGAACAGAAACAGGAGTAAAAGCATCTGCTACCCATCGCCACATGCATTATTAGACAGGTAAAATAAAATACACAGAGGTATGTGCAGACTGATCTACATGCTGCATTTATAATCTCTAGATTCGCTGCACAGCTGCACAAAGTCAGAAAATTAAAGTGTGCTCTTAGATACATTATGACATACAGTAATCACTATGTAAGCTCAAAGAAGGTTTTTCTCCTCCATCCCATCAGGTGGCAACAGACATTTTTTAAAGGATTTATTTGCATGTTCTGTGAATGTGAGTGAAGGAAATATGGCTGACCACTTCAGCTGTCTAATCACACTGAGTAAAATAATTGTGCTTTTTTGTTTTTGTAAAGCAGAGATAGACATTAGAATGAGTTATGTAGCCTGTAGGCTATGGTGCTGCTAAACATTGGTGTTAATACGGATGGTAAAATGATATTTATTAAACAAATGAATGAAGATTAGGAAGGAAGTTATGGTGATGAGAAAAAGTCAGATTTATTTACAAAGCCAAGTCATTGCTATAACATATGCATGTTGTGATTATAGCAGCAAAAATAAAATAAGTATAATATAAAACAAAGTGACCTTCAGAGCAGATCATGACTTGATAACAGGAGCGGGTCCAGAATGGACCCTAGAGGAACTCCACATGTAATCCCAACTTATCCAGCCTGATAAACTCCTGTCAGCAAAATAAATGAGTACATTTGACTTAATGTTTTCTCAGGCTTGGCCAGCGTTTGGATGATTTCCCTCTGTACCCGCGTCGGCCCAGCTGCGATACTCTGGCCCTGGCCATCTGTGACCCTGGGCTGAGGCGCAGACACAGCAGCGAGTGCGAGGAGGACAGCCTGCCTGAGATCTACGTGGACAGCGGCATGTCCACACTTAGAGGCTCGCATGGCGGCTACGACTGGGAGCCAGAGATCCAGGGTCAAGACGGTGAAGAGGAAGAGAAGAAGGACAGCATACTGGGTGAAAACTCTGACACAGAGGTCAGATAATAGAGGTTAACGCTTATATATGGTTCTGTACAAACTTCTTACCATTAAAGTCAAGAACTACAGGAATATATGTTCAAGAAAGTACACTCTACTTTTTGATATTTCCAAAAACCTGAATTAAATGGCAGACGTCAACGTCTCCAGATTTAAATGTTGCTGTTAAATTGCTCGGGGTGTGTGTTTCTGTCACAGCCAGCAGAGACTCAGGACGGAGAGTCGGCGATCGGGTCGGACTGCAGCTCAGTTTTGGATTGGAAGCCCACTGACTCGCTTGGTTCCACTACGCCTCCCGCCCCGACAACAAAGAAAACTATCAGCGCCATCAGCTTTCAGGTGAGGGAGTGACACAAAAGCTAGAAACTACTATTTCAAGTAACCTATCCATGGAGCATATGAAAAATGTAGCAATGCATTATAATTTTGTAAACATTTGTAAGTTTCAGATTAAAGTGTTTTTTAGAGTTTTTGCCACAGATATAAACATTGAAAGTTGTACTGTTCCTTAAAATTCAGAAAATAATATCCCTTAGGGTCTAAAAGATGCATTTTTCTAGCTTATTGATCATTGTTGAATTGTTGGAATTATGATTTTTATCTGCCAAATTGCGTTATATGGGATATACGGTAGGTGCTTGGCTGAATTGTCTTTTTTATGTAGTTTTGTGTTACTCAAACCACATGTTGCATACAGTCTGAATGGTTGCTGATCAGTAAGTATGTTAAGACAAACACTATTGAGAATATTTAACATTTTATAAATAAGTCATCAGATTAGATCCTGTGTCAAATTAGAATGACAAAGGGTTTCATTTTCTAAAAACAAACATATAACATTTCATGTCTTTTTTTACACTGTTGAAAACAAAATATGATTTAATGCCCTCTTTTTGTATTATTAAAGTCTTTTAAAATGGTAACAAAAAGACATACTCAAAACAGCGACACTGAGTGCAAGAATAATCCAATTAATCTACGATACATAAACACACTCAGCCAGCTTCTCTCAGTCTGAGAAAATGATGGCCAACTTTTAAAAGGTAGAAAGCTGCTTTGAGGTCAGGGATCAATCACACCTTACCAGGCAGAGTTTCAGCGTCTTGTAATGGCAAGATGGATCAGGGCCTCTTCTGCAGAAATGCAGGCATTGCTCTGGTCTGTTGTGATGAAGAAAACGGAGAGTCAAACTTCTAGATTTGCTTTTCCATCTGTTTTCTGACCCTCACCAGGCATGAGATGTGGATTATGGGTAAAAGAGTGAGATCCCAAACACCAGCATGTCGAACAAGCTTTCTATTTAAAGTGGTTGGAATCGACCTTAGAGATGAGATGGGAGCTTTGTCAGGCTCAGAGCTGCTGCTCATCTCACAGGCATTGAGCATCTGAACAGGATGTCGTTCTTGACGTCCCTTTCTTTCATGGGAAAGCCTTGAAATCCCTCAGAAAGAGCAGGGAAGGTGCATCGGCGACCCATGTACACGGCTGTCACAAGTTCGAGTCCTGGCCTGTTGACCTTAGCCAAACATCTTCCCCATCTCACCTGCTTTCCTGCCCACTAAATATCAAAGAAAGAAATCTAGAGCCAGAAAATCCTTAAAAGAAAGTGGGACGTGTCATTGGTGAGTCGGACGTCTGGGTTTCGCTCCTGCACATGTTTCCCTATCAGTAGAGGAGTAAAGGACAGTGGGTAGTTGGATGGATGACCAGAGTAACCTGTAATGGTTACTCTGATGTTTACTCTGCTCCTCTTTCTCCTCTGCAGAATGACGACAAAGAAAACGCTGACCTCGGCTACATGACGTCAGAGAAGGCCTACAGGATCGTCTTAGCAGGAGACGTGGCTGTGGGAAAATCTAGCTTCCTGCTTCGCCTCTGCAAGAACGAATTTAAACTGAACTCCAGCACTACTCTGGGTGAGCTGGAGAAACTAAAACCTGCTCTAGCTGCTGATAAATATTGTATTAGAACCAGGACATCCTGATTTTAAGTTAGTTTTTGTTTTCTGTGGTGTCAGGCGTGGACTTTCAGATGAAAACACTCATTGTGGATGGAGAGCCAGTTTTATTACAATTATGGGACACTGCAGGGCAGGAGAGGTGAGTGAGGAAAAAGAAAAATTATATTGGGTACATGCACAATAAAAGGAATTGTTCTACTCCATAAAAGTGTTATAATGTTAGTGAAAAGGTTTTGTTTTCTTATGTTTTTGTGAACCTCATCTCTTCTTCGGTTGTCCTCACAGGTTTCGCAGTATTGCCAAGTCCTACTTCAGGCGTGCAGATGGTGTGTTACTGTTGTACGATGTCAACTGTGAGAAAACCTTCCTGAATGTTAGAGATTGGGTGGACATGATTGAGGTAACACACTGGTTTGCTTCCCTGCTGTTTCTAGACATTTTCACATTGAGCCAACTCATAAAACTTGTTTAATCCTTCAACCAATGTGTGCAATAAATTCATTTAAATGTAAAACACGTTTCTCTCTTCCTATTTGCAGCCGATATGTAAGTTTTTGATGGATGGCATGTATTTGGTGTGTTTTGCTGTCCTGTGAACTTTGAGTTTTGCATGCTGGTCTTTGATAGTGGTGTGATGTCGGTGAAAAGAAAATAGAAATATGTCCATTCAGTGCTGCACTGTGTTGAAATCTTAAGCCTACACCTTTTCTAAAAACATTTTATGATCTGCACCATGACATCATCAGAGCTCTATTTGTTATTTCTTTTCCAGGATATGGCCCATGATGATATTCCCATCATGCTTGTGGGTAACAAGTGCGATCTTCGGCAAGATGGAGATAAATCTGTTCCTACCAGCTACGGACAAAAGCTTGCAATGGTAGAGACAAACAAAATTATTTTATTACACTTAACTTGTAATCCATTGAATCCATTCATTTATTTGGCGGTTGATACATTTGTATTTATCACAACGTGCATTTATTACAGTTAAGCCCAAAACTATTTAATCTTAACATTTTGGAAAGGTTCAGCCAGAATCCTGAATCTGTGGAGGAAGCTAAAGATTGGGGTGATGGCAAAGGGGTCTTCCAACCTCAAACACTTGGAGCCTTTTACCTGAGACAAATCATCAAAATACCAGTGGAAATATGCAGAAAGTTGCTGCAGAAACCTTTCGGTTAGGTTTTTTTCTCTTAGGTAAAGATAAACATGTCAGGAATAATGCTTTATGGGGTGGTGATGAGTTATCTAATTAATAAAATCTTTTTTGATCTATATTCAAATCCTCTTTCTATTTACTGTTCGGACTGAAAGTAAATAGAAACAAATACTTCATAATAAATCATAATATTGTATTTCTGCCTCCAACCACCAGACCTACAACACTCTGTTCTGTGAAACCAGTGCCAAAGACGGCTCCAACATCCTGGAGGCTGTGCTGCACCTGGCCAGGTGAGGCGCTGTCAGTTTCTTATCCAGGTTTAGTTTAAATTATTTATGTCCTCTCTACATTATATTTGTTTTGAAGGCTTAAAACTTAGAATGCAACAGATTGCTGTTAATTGAATGACTGATCAATGTCACTAGATTCTCTTTTACACGTGGAAACTTATAATTTTTTTTGCCTCTGGCAGGTTGGTAATAAAGCAGGCCACCTTTGAGGAGAAACACTATCAGTCGCTGACCAGTTTAAATGCTCCCAAGAATAAACCGAAGTTCTCCTGCTGCACCTGATCAAATTCACCAGAGCTAAACCTCCTCATCTGCTTTAATGTGAAGAATACAAGGAGCAGAAATCTAACAAAACAGCAACACAGAAATAATTGTTGGAAAAAATCAACAACCAAAACTGTTTTATTTATAAAGAAAGTGGCAAAAAGAAGAGAGATAAGATTCAGCCGCTGCACATCAAGAAGTTTGAGTTATTGCCGACTTTTTCTCTGTGAAAGATAATTTCATTGTTTTTTGTGCTGTTATGCATACTTTACAGGATGTATTTATGAATTGTTTGCCATTCAAACATTTTTCTCAGAGAAAAACTGAATCATGATACTAAAACTGGGAAAATGAAGAGGAGTTGGAAAGTAAAGAAAGAGGAAGTGAATATGATGAAATGATGTGAAAATAATGTAAGGGGTGCAATCGGTTTATGTGTCGCACTTTTACTGGTGGTATTGATGACGAAAACTGAGACTGAGAATTGAGGCAGATTTAAGCACTAAATGTCCATGATGGTTTCAGGTGAAATGTCCCAACCCACTTCTAAATAATACCAAGCAGTGTTACATTTTTGTTGTTATAAAGTTTCTACTTGTTTATTTCAGCTCTACAAATGCTATTAAGTTCAAGATGTTCTCTAAATAATAAATAAATAAGAGAGTAGAACAGTGTATAGACTGTTATTTTTAAGAAGCAATGCACAATTTTAATTCAATAAAGGAATTATTGCATGCTTTCTGTTTTCTATGCCAAAAGGGCAACAAAAGTGTCAAGATGGGGGACATTTTTTTGAAAGCTGTTCCAATTTTACATTTAGTTAACGTTTAAATTATAAATTAAACAGAAACACTAAACTGTCAGTGTTGTCTGGACTGGAGGGTCTAAATAGTGACCAGCAAAGAGAAATAAGGCTGAAAGAGTGTTGGAAAAAAGAAATCTAAGCCCAGCGTACAAAACCCAAATATGTGAAGAAAATTGAAAATTTATTGCTGACAACTAAAAACTGGAGACAGCAAAACATAAAAGCAAGAGCAAGATAAAAAAAAAAGAATGAATAGGCCAGAGTGACTATATATATGACAAAGTATGTGTGACAATTAACTAAGTTGAAACCAGAAGACTGAGACAATTGAAAGAATCTAATTAGAAAAATGGCTGAAGGTACAGAAAACTGAGCAATCACAGTAACAGAACAGATCTGTTACAAACAGAAACACTAAAACACTCAAACGATTCAAATAAAAATATACATACAATGGATACGCACCTTTTTACTGTTCAGTATTTCCAAATTCACCTATTCATGGATTTTACAATGGAACTTAACTTCAAATAGAGCTTATTTAAATTATTCAACACCAAAAAAGTGCAGCTGGAAAGCTGAAACTCCTGGGAGCAATGCTACTTGACACAATGTTAGGGGTTGCAAATCAGCCAATTCTGAAGTGTCATTCATTTTCCTTGGCACTGATTGGCTGTACCTTTAAGAACTTAAGTAAGGAAGACTGTAGATGTTAGCTTATGCAGTACAGCCAAGACGGTTCTCACTGTGCGTTTATTAAGGTATAAACAGGCAGTTAGAGAAGTGTTTTCAATGGGGTCTCATGTATTTGCATATTTTAGCTATTCATGAGTTGCTGTGGTCTTTAACCCCCATGAATAGTTTTGGTTCGCTCTATTATATATTTTGTTCAGAAAAACAATAGATTTACATATAGAGCAAAATCTACTCCCTTTCTCCTTTGACAGGATGTGAAAATAGGCAAATAACTTTTACAGTTGACAACAAACTGGACTGGAGACTCAATAGTGAGGCTGTTTACAAAATGGGAAAAAGCAGCATACTTACTGAGAAAGTGAAGATCCTTCAGTTTTTACACCAAGACATGGAGAGTGTAATCTGTTTTGCCAATATGTTTGGGGGTACCAGCATCAGAACTAGAGGCCGATAAAGAAGGTTGATTCTGTTCTGGGGATTACTCTGGGACCTCTGGAGAATATTGTACAAAGAGGGATTTTTCAGAAAACAAAGAGCATTACGGACAACCCTGCGCTTCCTTCTCATCAGTCTGTCCCACACAACAGAGCGTCTTCAGTCAGAGGCCTCTTGAGAACCGCTGCAATACTGACCACATCAGATCTTTCTTCCTCACAGCCATCATCAACTCCTCGAAGAACCTCTTATCTTATTTGAAATGAATTAAATTTGAGTCATTATTTGTCCTCTGTGTGAACATGGAATATTGCTACTGAATATGTTGGTGAAATAAACTTTCAGACAGTAAAGAATTTATTGTAAAACTTGCCGTAAAGACAGCAGTGATTTATAAGTATTTACATGTAATTTATTTAAGCTGTCGGAAGTGTTTTTATTTTCTGACAGAAGGAGACATTAAATCAGAGACTTTCTTCTGGGGAGACACTTTGAGACACCCTCCTGTAAGCAGCGCATCTGGAGGTCGCTCTAAGCGCAGTTGTTTGAAAAACTACAACATATGTTGGGGATTCTGCACTTTGTGTGTTCGAGCTGGCACAGATCCCTGTCTACACCTCCCATCTGTTTACATTGTCAGGTGCTTGATGAGGCGAGACCACTCATTTGTCAAACAACATGTGGGATAACAGAAGTGGAGATGGGGCGGGTGTGTGCGTGTGTGTCTGTGGAGTACGCAGCAGATAATGACTTTTCTGTGTTCTTGGGGGGGGGGCGTGCGTGCGGTGTGTGTGTGTGTTCAGCAGTAATAAGGGGATAATTAGATAAGGGGGACTGTGCAGCCAAAAAGGTTAATGACAGTAATGAATATATTAGTGAAGAGGAGAGCAGGTTCTCTTTCCTGATGTGCATCTGCTCTCAAATCAGTGAATCCTCCTGGGGAATCCTGTGTGTATTTTTGTTTTATTTATTTTAGACAAATGTATGAGGTACAAAATAAAGAATCAAATGTTTGGAAGACAACTGGCTTTACTTTTATTTACTTTATGTGCATTTAATCACGTACAGTCCTATGGACTACATTTGAACCATCAGTGATTGCACTTTTCCATCATAGAAGTCTGGTTTTCAGAAAACCTCTGGTTA
This sequence comes from Xiphophorus couchianus, assembly GCF_001444195.1. Classification (NCBI taxonomy): domain Eukaryota; kingdom Metazoa; phylum Chordata; class Actinopteri; order Cyprinodontiformes; family Poeciliidae; genus Xiphophorus; species Xiphophorus couchianus. Next base: position 10,456,306 of record NC_040239.1, read on the forward strand.
TCGATATCTGACATCATGCACAAGAAACGCATCATCCTCATGATTGCATCTACTAACCTTTTGTCATTCATCGTCACTTCAGTAAATAGTTGCTTTGGTGGAAAAAGAAAACCCTTTGTGCTAAAATACAAATTTTTGTCTAACAAACTGTTTATCTTTGGAAGAGAAGCCATAAAAATATTTTTTTAGAGCAAGAAATCTTGAAACTTTTAAAAGTTTGAAACTTAATTAATTAAAATTAACTTTTGTAGCACAAAGTCCACCAGCCTTCTGAAATGTCTCAGAACACGATTTGCTTCTCCATCAATGTTGTTTCACTTTTCTCCATCAGTACAGAACATGTGCTAATGTCCAGTGATCACATTCAGTTAAAGAGGTTAAAATTATTAATTATCTTAATGTCAAGATGTATAACAACATTTTATCAGCTTAGAGTAGTTTTACAGTTGAACCTAATAAAATATGACCTGCAGTAACACAGAACTATGAAGTCTGGATCAACTGATGTATCGATTGACATAATCCTGATTAGTTAGCAATGTTGAGCTTTGGCGTCTTTTTAACTTCTGAAAGTTTCATGTCAAAGTTAGGTGGATTCATAAAGTAGTAAGTAGCAAGTATTTCTGTGAAAATGGTCAATATACAGATTGAAAATTGAATGGAAAAAAACATAAGTATTAATCAAAGCCATACAAAAAATTTTAAGAAAATCTGGTCCTTTAAAGTATAAAGTGATATTTATGATGTTTTAGAACCTAATTGGAAAAAACATTGCACAATTTCTCTTTTTTTACATTAGAGTGTGAAGAGAGATTTAATTAATTCAAATCTTTTTTTCCTCCCAAGTTTGGACCGCAACAGAAAACACAGACAGAAGGTTTTAACATAGACATAAGAGAGGGCAGGCGCTCTCCAAGTGCACGAGGGGAGAAGTGTTGTCACCATCTGGAAAGGTTAAGGGTCAGACAACAGGTCCAGTTCTGATGACATCTGGGACAGCATACTGTCCGTCGAAATCGACGCCCATGTCAGACACGCGCCACTTTCATGACACACATAGGCACAAGCTGCTGTCTGCTTCACAATAGAGATGCTGGTCAAACTGTCATCTTTTATTAAAATCTCTAAATATGTCCGCCAGTGTGGTTGATGGTGCAGTAGTGTTAATGTGTGTTATTTTTACAACTCCCACAGGAGCAACAATTCATTAGAAATCTGTATCAATAAATAAAAGAATTGAATATTAATGGACACTTGATACATTTTCTTATAAACCTTTAATATATGATTAGAAACAAGCTGTTTCTTAGTGAAAAGTCTTAGTGAGACCGTGTAAATCCAGTTGGCATTTAACCTCCTACTGTGCTATGCCACTTCTGCAGGCAAGAGGGCAGCAGTCTGCTACAGTATAGTATTTAGTAGCATTGTGCATGGACAATTTTCTGTCTTGTTTTGTGAGCCACACTTGAAACTACTACAGTCTCTTAACTGTTTTCACACTTTGTTACAATCTTTAAAGTATTATATTAGGATTTTATGTGCTGGACCAACAATGAGGAGCATAATTCTATAATAAAAGTAAAAATAGTTCATGATTTTAAAATGTTTTATAAATAAAAAGCGTGGCATCCATTTGTTTGCTGCAATTACAAATGCAAGTCTTACATATGCCTCTAAATGCTTTGAACATCTGGAGATGAGTGGTTTTGCACATTGGATGGATCACAGCAGCAGTTTTCAACTCTGGAAAAAAGGTGGCAATCGAGTTTAGATCTGGACTTTGACTAGGTCATTTTAATGCATATTAAGCTTGATCTGAACCGTTCCATCGTTGCTCTCGCTGTATGTTTGTGGCCTACTGAAACTTCTCTGAAGATAGTTTAAAATTTCAAACATCTTCCCATCAAATCTGACCACCATCCATGTCCCTGCTAAAGAAATGCATTCCCACAGTATGATGTACAAATATTTCTTTTTTACCAAATAAAATAATTTAAAGTTGTGTGTCTTTTTCCTTCCACCTGACAATTAAGCACTTCATCATGTTGTCATCTGTTACATAATAAAATGCAGCAAGAGAAATAAATGTGAATACCTTTTCAAAGCGGTGTCCATCCCACAGTATAAAATGTTTTATTCTGTTTTGTCTTGAAAAGTTACCCTTTCCCCCCACAAAAACCTGACAAAAAGCTGGAGTAGGTCTAATACATTTCCTGAAAGGAAGACTTTGTGTTCAGGGTGACAGAGGAGTCTGAGTTCATTCAGAAATACACAAGATGATATATGTAATTGTTCTAATTAAAAGTGTCCTGAAGACAGCTCAGCTGGTCCCTAAAGATGTCTCTTAGAATCAGTTTAAGTTTACTGGGAAACTGGTGTTTGTGTAACGTGGGCTCAGGTCCAATGAGAGGGAATCTCCTGGTCTGTGCTTATCTCTGTGACCGCCCAATCAGCTCTCCAGAAGGACGAGCGTGGATTAGTGACCGTTTCATAATGTGTTAATCTGGCAGATTAGCTTCATTAGGTTAGTTCATAATTCTCAATTTATATGTGGGGTAGTAGGAGTCAAGCTGATACAACACGCAGTATCAGCATGCAGAAAGGCTTTTAAATGCCTTTCCTGCCAAAATTCGGACTCTTTGTCCACATAGATCCTCCCTGTAGTCTGAACACAATTCACTCTTTAATGTCAACAATCAAAACAGCCAAATTTACTGGAATTTCAGGAGACCTTAAAACTGGTAAAACTGGATTATTTTTGCATTACAGCATAAAAAACCTGACAGTTGATGTTTCTATTAGGTGATCAAATCCATTAGCAGTTTAATTTCGTTGTCTTTGTGTGTGTTTTTCTGAACCCGCTGACATATTGATCCACACAATATTGAGATTTGTTTTAACGTTGCAGAATATTGACAGAGGTAATCTCAGACAAGAACAATCAATATTGACATGTTGCTCAAACAGATAGAAATCCATCATGTAAATCTTTGATCTCCACTGTGAGCTGCAAACTAATCAAATGCATTTTCTTGGAGCAGAGCAATACAAGGATTTTGTTTACGGTGAAGTGCAGCTTTTCCTAATATGCTCAAAGCTAAGCAAAGACAGAAACTTACCAAAAATTATTTGGTTGCCATTAGACTTACCCGAGTCAAGGTAATTTTGCTGTTTTGGCCCAGCCAGAGTCCATACTTAAAGCTGATGGAGAATGTGTGGAGGAAGCAGGAGATTAGGGTGATGGCACAGATGGCTTCCGATCTCAAACACTTGGAGCTTATTACCAAGGATAAATCATCAAAATACCAGAGGAAACATCCAGAAAACGTGTCGGCAAAACATGTTTCTTTTCCTGTGATTCCAAAAAAGGTTTGTTAGGAATTGAGAAGGATAACAAAATTTACATAATTTTTTTGGTTGGATGAACATAAAGGTATAAAGATTTGGGACTTAGCTGTAATCAGCCATGTAATGACACCAGGGCATCTCATTAAATATTCAATTCTCACTCAAACATCAATATCCATTTGCATCTCTCAATTTACACTCATTCTACAAAATGTATTAAGTTTACATCCCCACAAAAGTAAGTTTTCCAGCAGAGTAAAAAATTTGGAACACAACAATTTAATGTATGAAAGATATGTAATGTTTGTAATCCTAACTGACTCTAGACAGGAAAAGTTTAGCCGGATTTATTTCTCACTGCCAGTCAGAAAGTTTAAAAAAGTCCCGCTATGCGTCTTTTGTACTATTTATATATCTGTAGCTCTGGCAGTTTGCTCTACTCTGTTTCACTTAAAAGGATATTACTGTTGAAACGCTTGCATGCTGTTACACAGAGAATAAAGCACTTGTCTGCCAAACCACACACACACTCACACACACACATCACAAAATGCACTTATCAAGTGATTAATTCTCAAACTGCACAGCCAGAGTTCAACAAAGGTCAGAATTGATTTACATAGACAGATGGAGAGCCATACGAGTGGATATCTGTGTGTCTGTGGCTGAATGCGTGTGTGTCCGTGTGTGTGTTCTCGTCCCTAAATGAGCTCTGCCACAATCACACACACACACACAGAACATACTCGCACTCATACATGCACTCTCTCTCCCCTGTGGCGTTGTTTGATGCAACTAGTTCATGTTACTATGGAGACGATGAGCTTGCTGTACATCATCATGATGGGGTCGTGGCAGAGTTATAGGTCAAAGGTGACGAGCAGAATGGATTCAGTGTCTCGGTCCATCAATATTACTGACCTGAGGGGAACAACCTGCAGTGTGAGAGCAATTTGTGAGCAATCAGCATGAAAAAGGCATTTACATGAGACTACAGCTATATGGTTAGGAGTTAAATATTAAATAAGAAATGAGGGGAAAGCATCTACGCCGTCAAGTTTGTTTGTTCTATAACATTAAAACTTTGGGAATTTTATCTAAATGAAAACAACTGTGAAATTTTAACTTTTTACTTTACGGTTAGAACGCCCTAAATATGAAATAATCAAATGTATTTGCCACATTTCTTATCAGTTTACCACAACACATATGTATTTAGAAATTATATGAAATAACTCCATGTCATTCCTGACACTCCATGAAAAAAATTAAACATCCCTATGACAAAGACGACTGACAAGCAGTTTACACTGCAGCAACATAGTAAGAAAAAGTGATTTAATTTTTGTAGTCAAAGGATCCACAAATGTTTTCATCCTTTGAAGATATTACCTTCAAACATCATATTTTTCTAAATTCAAATGTAAGAAATGCTCCTTGACGTTTCACCAGCAGGTGAAGATAAAACATTTTTCCCTAAGTAAATACAAAATTTAGTTTCAAGTGACAATTTTACTCATCAAGGAACAAGGTTATCCAAACCAAACCATCTCTAGATGAAAAGACAATATACCCACTGAACCTAACACATTTCAAGAGAAGTTTAATTCAATTTCATTCAGCCTGATTATTGCCAAACTGGTGGAATCAAGAAATCACCAAACAGAACCTTCTGACATCATCGTAATTAATAGAAGAAGAAAATCCTAAAGGAGAACGTCGTCAGTTTTTGACCCTGGGCTTAAATCCATTTATTCAGTAGGATGATGATCCAAAGCCAGCTCTGAATGGAGCAGTGGCCTAGTAAAAGTCTGGACTTAAATGAAGGGAAAAGGCCCATTGCAGGTTAACATGAACATTTGATGGCAGTGTAACCACTACTTAATTTAATTAGCAATAAATTCAGTAGGAAAGTTACTTTTGTTCTAGGGTCACACAGGAGGATGATAAGCATACAAGTTTTAACAACTCAAGTTTATTTTTCTTTCCCCTCAAAAAAAATAATAATCCAGGTAACACTAATTACCTTAATAAGATTAAGGTATAAAACTAAAATTGTCCACCCTTATATAAAAATATCAAATTAATATATAGGAAATTGAGGGTAGTTTTTGTTCAATAAGCTTATCTGTTGTCCACGCAAAATATCCAGCTAAAGCAGCACCAGGCCCTCCAGTCCCTCCGTCTTTCCAGGCTTCAGTCCGAGTCACAAAGATGGCGGCGGATCCCTCCTGGTTCTGGAACCACTGGCTCGTTCAGGTATCGGTCGTCCAAAAAAAACCAAAAAAACAACAACCTGCCTGCAGAGCGTTAACCGATCATGCAGGTATACGGAAATCATAGAAATCTTTCAATTACTTCTCAGTGAAAATCAAATTAGCGTTTAAAATAAACCAAAAACGTTCAGTAATAAAGAAATTACTTAATAAACATCACTTCATCATAAACAGTCTCATTTCACAGAGCTATGCTACTTACAGAGCGACACTTTATACTCCGGTTGGTTTTTTTTCCAGTTCGAAAAAAAACTGAGCAACGTTAGCTCCAGCTAGGTAGCCATTCTGCGTAAGTAAGCAGCTGAAAATAAAACAACAGACTCACCGGAGAACTCTCAGAACAGAATGTACATTATCCAGTTCAAAATAAACAGATTTCCTTCATATCACAGCAGCACTTATGCATAGTAACTTCTCTACTTCTGCTGAAATGTGCTTAGTCTGCATAGTCTGCCATTTCTTTTTTTCTTCTTCCCTCTTCTTCTCGTACCGACACAGGAGAAATGTGGGTCTAGTGCCCTCTACAGGACATTCTAAGAACTAACAAACAAACACATTAAACATACAGACAGATCAGCATAGTTTAAGGGGGTTACAGCAGGAAAGGTGGAACAAAGAGCTATTAGATTTGGTGAGCAGCTACCTTTTAAAAGAGGGCCAACTTTTCCTTTAGTACAGAACGTACAATTACCATTTTAAATATCTCATGTCATCATATTTAGCTTGTCTTTGACATCATTTTATAATCGAAAACATTTAAGTGAGGCAAAGAAAATGCAAAAATGGAAGAAATTTGGAAGGGTTCAACCACAGTAATCTGTAATTGTTTTAGATTGAAACTGTAGTTCATAAATGACAACTTCTCTTCAGCAAGAACATCTTTTGCAGCTGCAGTAAATATAACAATGCTCTGGTTTGTGTGTGTGTGTGGTGCACAGAGAGGGAGAGAGAGAAACGGAGAGAGAGGTAGAGCAGGAAAAAGAGATAAATGCTGCTGTCGTACTGTGCGGTGCGCCCCATCACTTTGATAAATCTCACAGCGAGCTGACGACACCTGCTGACAGCACACTAAAATCTGATTGGTTGGAACAGCTCCAGGTTTGGAGGATGTTAATGGTTATGATGTGGACAACAAATCGAGCACACACACACACACTCACCCACGCCCACACAAACTCACACACAAGGAAATAGGTCACATTCTGACATACTGTATAAAGGATATCCTGCGCATATTAATGCACATTCACCTCCTGTCTGACTTTGTGTGTATCATTAGCATGGCAATTATTGCTAATAGCAGATAGAGTATCACTGGATAATTAGGTCATTAGCTCTATTTTATGTTTTAATTATTTTTACATAAATGACTCCTGCTGGACAATTTCAGTGGAAATAACCCAAGGTGCAAAAGTTTTCCCCAAAACGAAAGGATTTCAACACAATACACAGTAAACTGTTTGATCTGACCAACAAAAAAAAAAAAACCTTTATTCACTCCATTCAATAACACCGTCATACAGACTCATTCCTCTCTGATCTCTGCCTTGCTTTGTGGTTTATCTTGTAGGTCACACACTCTCCCACTTGTCTCCCCGTATCTGCTCCCGCTGCGTCTCCTTTGAGCATCACAGCCCCCACCGTCACCGAGCATTACCAGTGATTTGACTTCAGTCTGATTGCGACTTGATTTGAGAGAAATCTCAGTTGACAAGAGAAGGGGCCCGACAGGAGAGAACGCAACGTGAGCGAAACATCAGTGGGAGCAGCGAGGGGAAGGTGGGGCGGACGGGTGATGAAACGCAGAGTTTTCCAGTCTGACCTTTTGAAGAGCTGTTGGAAAATGTAGGTCCGACTTCAAACGAGCGCCATGAAATATACAACGCACCCCTGTCGTTTGAAATCCTCGCACATACAGGTGTGTTTTCTCCCTTATCAGCTGCTGCTTGCTTTCTGCTTTGGATAAGGTTGGGTAAGCAGACATGCCCGTGAGAGGCAAGTTGCTTTTATCGCTGCTATATCTCCTGACTTTATAGGAGCCAAATCAGATGCAGCTCTTCTTCCATTCATCTTTTTTTTTCTTAACTGTCATCTCTCCCTCCATCCCAATCTAAGGCTTACATCTTTCACTTTCACTATCTGCAATCCCCTAACTGTTGCCGTCTCCCCTTCAACTGCTGGGTGGAGGTCCTTTCTCTTGATCTTCCCATCTATCTGTCTGTGTCTGTGTGTCGTTTTGATGCAGATGAGACAGTGATACATGATTTGCTGCAAGTCTTTCTGTCAGAGGACATCAGATCATCAAGCACACACATAGCAGCAGGCAAACACATGCACACTGAGATACGCATGGCGTCTGAGGAGATAAGGGAGTCTTTGAAGGTGGAAATTAGTTTTGGCGCCTGGCTGCTCCTGTCTTGCAGGTCATGTGACTAAATCCTCCAGTCACACCAACATAAACTGATAAGACAGCTCCTCTGCGAGTGTGTGCTTGCAGTTGTGTAAGCCTGTGTGCCTCTACCTGAGTGTATGCACTCAGTGTGAGTGGTGGTGTATGTTTATGGATTGCATTTATCCACTGTGCATCTCTTGTGGCAGGGCGAGGTAATTGGTGGCAGATAAACAGCGCTTAACACAAACACTCACTCTCTCAAACACACACACGTGCACGCCCTCACGCGCGCACACACACACACACACACACGCAGAGTAATCAGACGGGATTTACAATGTGTAGTTTGGAGCCTAATTGCTCTTCAGGTCCCTGTGCAGCGCTGCCAAAGCCATTAGTCGCTGCTGTTCTCAGAAAATTCAGTGTGTGTCGCTTTGAGTGTGTGTGTTTGGTCTCTTCAAAAATGAGTGTGCACATCATCTCGGTGTATGCACGCGTGCATGTGTGGGTGTGTGTGTGTGTGTGTGTGTGTGTGTGGGTGTGTGTGTGCGTCTTTGTTTGCTTCCAGTGGGTGTAAGCGTGCTCGCCACTTTTAGTGTTTTTCTCAGGGACTTGGCTTCCTTCCAAGCCTGAAGAGCTAATTGGAATTAGAATAACATTCCTCAAAGGCCGCTCGTTTAGTGCCGGAGCTGAGTGCTAACGATGGAGTGGTGGGTGAGGGAGAGAAGGGAGTTAGCGCCCTAACGATCTGCGCTAACAATGTTTTATTCTGATTTTTAATGAGGGGTAATCACTCAGCTGTATAAGAAGAGCAGCGGGGGGGGGGGGACTGAGGAAAAAGTCTAGGCGGGGATGGAGCGAGGTGGGAAGAGGCGAGGTGAGGAGGAAACAGTAATTATCTCCTCTCCGAGCTGTGAATCACGGCCCATGTTGAGGTCTCTCCCAGGGAAATTAGAGATGCACACTAACTGCCTTTATTCAGAGCCAGAGCTACCTGATAGCGCTGTGATAATAAAACACAGCGAATAAAACAAAGGCACTGCGGAACACCTGTCCTATATATGCCAAGTCTTACATTGGGTTTTAAAATTAAAGCCCAATCCTAAATATGCTCAAAATGTTCTGTCTTTCAAAGCTCTTTTAAAGAAGCCTCGTCTGAAGCCTCATTGATAAAATAGTAAATGCTACGATTGAGCCTAAACACTGTGGCCTATTTATGACCAAATTGGATAGAATAAAAACAAAAACCTCAGTTTTTTTCTAATCAGATTTATGAAGGTTTTAAATTCCATATGAACCAACAATAATGAATTTAAAGCTTCTGTGTCGATTTTACTGAATGTTAGAGCTGTTTTCCACACTGCTGTGCTGGATTGGTTCAGATTATGCCGGACTATTTTGGGTCATTTGGCCAAATCTTGCCAAACAACTGTCATGTGAGTTCAAGTTCAGATTTATTTTTAAAACACATTTCAGGAACAAGACAGTTCAAAGTGCTTCACATCATTAAAACATAGTCAAAATCATAACTACACTATCAAATATATTGATTAATGTCCCATTTACTACTAATCAAAAGCAACAAATATGAGGAGCTCCTCAAGGCTTCCTTCTTGGGTCACTTTTATTTAACATGTATATTATTTCCCAAGCTCAGATAATGCAGTACTAAAACATCTGGTTTTAGGAAGGATTTCCTAAAACCTATGAAGGAAAGACAAGTCATTTCGATTTCTTTCACACAATTACAAGCTCAACCAGACTTTTTTGGCTACAAGTCATGCAAAAGAAAATCTAGCTGCTGTGGGCAAAATAAACGTACTGCCTTTTTAAAAACATCAGATTTTCCAGCCACAAACAGAAAAACAGAATTACCCACGACTAACAGAGATTCAACAGCTGGTGACGTAGAGCAGCTACCGTTTTAATATGTAACAGAAATCACATACCATCCCAGGAGGCCAATAGACTGCTTCACAAATATTGTGTGTTTAAGTTGCTGCAAACGTCTTTCAAAACAAGCCGTAAATCTCATCAAGATAAAGAAACAGTTTATAGCTTTTCACTCAGTCCAAGAAAACAATAATCAATTCAACCCGCCAGGGGAAACAAACCAGATTTTGAGAAAAAAATAAAATAAATAAAGAGAGAAACACTAACAGACAAAGACGAGAGGACAGCCAAGGAGAGACAGAGTGACACATGAAGCCGGAGAGACGGTGTGATGGAGTAATATGGCATACAGCAGAGATGGAGTGTGAAACAGATGCTGCTCAGTGGAGAGTGAGAGGCCAATGGAGCTTGTAGAACGCTTAGAAAGGGCAGAGGCTGAATCGATTCACACACAAGCACACACACACACATTAATCTCTGCTACATGTGGCTGTGTGTGCGGCTGTGCGAAGTGGGAGGAAAGGGTGAGAGTGAGAGTGAAGGATGGAGGATGGAGGGCAAGGGGGAGAGAGAGCGCGGCAGGGAAGGAACAGAGGGGAAGATGGATCAGGAGAGATAGAGGCTGATTATCGCTGAGCATTGACAGAGTAAAAGCCCAGTGGGGGTTTTACAGACACACACACACACACACACACACACACACACACACACACACACACACACCCACACACACACACACACACCACTAGCCTTTCAAGTAAACTTACACATTCACCCACAAAGTGATGGAGATGGAGCTGCCAGACTGTAAAACAGCTAGACCTCTGTTTCAACCAGCATCATGACTGAATGTCTGCACCCCTCCCAGCTGATCTCCTCCAGCTTCCTTCTCCTAAAAGCTTTTCTGCTGTCGTCCACCACATCCCACCTTCCATCTGTACTCTTCGTCCTCCTTAAGCAACCATACCCCCTCACACCAATACCCAACCCCCTTTTTTCTGCTGTTTCCTGACCCTCCTTATCCTCCGCCTCCTAGCTTACTTTATCACAGCTTCTCTACACATGAGGAGATGCTCTGGACCCTTGGAGCAGAAAATGGAGCCTAGTGGAGGGAGACTCCAGGAGATAAAGGAGAAAATCACACTGCTAAATGTGTGGCAAACACACACATTCACACACACAGGCAAAAACCTCCCAGCTAACCGTAAAAACTGTTACACATCAACAGGGAACATTTAATGTCTCTGAATTTAGCTTAATATTATCTTAACCAATGTCAAATGCAATCTTATTACTAAATGGGCTAATGATGAATGGGCTCCATTCATCGTTAATCTCAATGATATTTGTATTTAAAACAGTTCAATAAAAATATTGAACCCTCTCTATATATCTATGTAAATATATTAATTCTAAAAATGTTGATGTTTTCATTGCTGGGCAAAATAAGTTATGAAAATTATCCATAAGCACTAAATACAATGCTGTAATTTAGACTCTTGACTTGAAAAATTCTAACAATTCAGTAGTTTTTTTTGTTAGTTTTATTCACTTTAGTTTGTTTCAGTTATTATCTTAAAGTTTTTTTTGCCAGTCTGAATAATATTCTGTGCTTCAGTCAAAGAAAGATCCAACTTCTTCACATCTTTTCACTTTGATGTATTAAATTTGTGTCAACCTGTCTTCTACTAGCTGCATTATTTCACCTTGCACTGAAGAATTAAGTTGACTTTTTCACAAATATGCATATATATTGTTATAAATGTTAGCAGTTAAAAGACAAAGAGAAACTTTTAGCTTTTCATAGCCCTCTTTTGGTGTATTTCTGTGTAAAGGAAAAGTGATTAAAAAAGCAGGGAGCAATTACAATCCAGTTTTTAATATCCATTATGATTGTAATTACGATAAGCTGTCGACCTGAAAATATTATTTTGTAACTTAGAATTTGCAGCTCTTTATGTTTCAAACTTAACATTAAGAGCTAAAAATATGGCATTCCAAAGTAAAATACCTTGAGATGAAACAGACGCAGATTTTGCTGAAATAAATAAGTGATGTTTCACAGTCTAACAAAGGGACGAGCTGGGGGACAAACAGAGTTTTATCCGAAGAGGAGGATTATGGAAATCAGGATGTGATCTCTGATGCGGTAATCCTTGCAGCAGCTAGCAATCTCATAAAAAAGTGTTAGTGAGATTAACCAGCAGATTAGACACGTAGCAACGCGCGTATTTAACTGATTAAAATCCTTGAAAATCCAAACTCTTGGGAGGACCTGCACTATTTAGGATCTGTGTTTCCTGTTAGCGCTCACTGGCAGCATAATTATGGAAAGTATTCTCTGTTTCAAAGCTAAAATCTTTTTTAAAGAAAATATTGAGGATTAGTACGACCTGGAGAATGATGAGAAGCTTTCATTTTTCTTTGTGTCGTGACATTGCAGTCTATTGTCAAGTATGAATGTTAGTCATAAAACTGAGATGGCATGGAGAGCAGGAAGTGATGCTGCTCTCCATGCCAAGAGTAACCATTGGCTCTGATCAGCAGACCTTGTTTATAACTATTGATTGGGTGGATCAATACACAATGAGCGTTCAGTCCCTGGGGAAGTGCTCTGGGAGCTGCGTGAGTTTGAAAAGACCTCGCCAATTTTCTGATCAATTCCACTAAAACTGGTGGAGAAGGGAATCAGTGTTGTGAACCATCGTTCTCACAAAGCAACAGCTTTAAAAACAGCTGTTAGACCGACTGGGACGCTGGTGGTTTTCACCATCAGGTTGTCTGCAGAAGAACCTAGTTTCAGGGTTGAACCTCTGAAGATCCAATTAATTTTTTGAGCACATTCAACAACTGGAAGCTTAGTCAGTGCTTTGACTTGTGTGTCTTTATTTCTGTTTTCTACAAGACTTCAGTTTTCCAAGCAGACTAACACACAAATGATCATACATCTCCTGCTGTCTTGTCTTTTTCTGATGCTGGCTCTTAAAATCAAAGCTTAGACTGCCTCATATTGAGGCAACTATCTAAATATGATAGTTATTTAGGACTCACTTGCTGACCTATATAAGTATACAAATTATTTGTAGTGAGTGTGGAGTAAAATGGTAAATGGATTGAGCTTATGTAGCGCTATTTCCAGTCATTTTGACCACGCAAAGCGTTTTGCACTAGAGTCACATTCACCCATTGATACACAGATCAGTAGGCAGTGAAGGGTTAAATGCCTTGCCCAGGGGCATGTTGATGTGAAAGGAGGAAGCTGGAAACGAACCTCCAGCCTTCCAATCACAAGCGACTACTCTACCCACAGAGCCACAGTCGCACCATGGTTTGGGCTCCATGATAATGGAAAAACCTTCGAAAAGCGATAACTTTGGAATAAATGTCTTCTTAAAATTTCAGAGACAGATTAGACATAAACGACTTGCATTGCCCGCCAACCAGCACCAGTCCATTTTAACGAGAGCCTTATGAATATTGACGTACTGACAGAAATAGCTGTTCTTCGAGCCTCTCGACAAATGAAAGAACTGTCTTGATCTTGAACTGTCTCACACTGAAGTTTGATTATAAAACCGCTGAAGTATTGAGCAGAAGTTTGCCTCTCAGGAGACTGGAGGGGAGGTTGGGAGGAGACGCGAGGCAGAAGAGCTGCAACGGTGCTCTTTTGATTAAACGAGACTTGTTCAGGATGTAGCTCTTAATTAAGACGCTGTGTCTCCTCCAGCAGGGAACATCATTTCAGCAGCTGGGGACAGAGTTGTGCTGATAGCTCCTGGCATACATGCATACGTGAGCGATTTTAGTTGTTTTTTTTCCTTTTTCTTTTTCTTTTCAATTACCCCAGCTGACAGTCAGTTTCAGGTGAAGATGCATATTGAAGATGGAAAAGCCTCACAACCCCCCCCCCCCCCACACACACACACACGCGTACCTTTATCTCTGTCCTGTTGAATAACTCTCTGATGCTTTCCATATTCCATGCAAGGGATTATTACAGCTTACCCACAATCCCCAGCAGCTGATTATCCCGTGTGTTGACAGGAAAGAGTTGCGCTATCGGCCCTGTGCAGCAGCGAGCTGTATTCGTGTCTGCAGACAGAAAAAAAAAAAAAAAACATTAATAAAATACACACCATATTGTAGATGCATGCATTTGTAAACTGTGTGTAAGACAGAAATGAAAAATCCTTTATGTTCCTGAGAAAAACAAGAAGAAGTGATTTATTTACTTCCGGAAATCCGACGTATGTGTGTGTGAAAGGGTGAGGATGCAGGGAGCAGATGTGTGTGCAGCAGTGCTCGACCAGGCAGGTGTTTTGTGGTTGATACCTGCAGCTCCAGCAGTGTTGATCACTTCAGCATGATACCGCACCTTGGGAGGAAGACAGCTCTAAGCTCATTAGCACGCTCACTTGCTTACTCACACACACTAACACATACACAGTGAGCAACCCGAGCAAGATTGTGTCAAAAAAAAAAAAGTAGAAGAAAAGTGGGGAAAAAAAGTAATAGGCTCAGGGGAAATAGAGAAGTGGAAGGAGGCGAAGATTTCTGAGAGGAGAGAAAATCGGTTTACCACTAAACACAATGAGGGACTTGTGGAAAGCACGGAGAAAGGTGTGTGTGTGTGTGTGTGTGTGTGTGTGTGTGTGTGTGTGTGTGTGTGTGTGTGTGTGTGTGTGTGAGAAAGAGAGAGAGAGAGTGGGAAGCAAGGGACCACCGGGGATTAAAAGAAAAAGGAAATAAGATTACATACAAAGGCTTTGGAGGAAGGAAGAGAAGGAGGAGGAGGAAAACCTCAATGAGACAGAGAAGGCAAAGAGAAAGGGAAAAGATGGAGGCAACTGCTTGAAAGGAGAGTAACTGGGTGTAATGGTTTTAAACGCCTGACTTTATTCACTCTGCCAACAGCTGCTCACTTGTTATCCTCTGCTCAGATTTGAGTGAATTCAGTTAGATTTAGGTGTGTTGCAGCTTTTCTTCATACAGATCTTTGCTTTTAGAGAATGGACAAACCTGGTCAGTTGTTCAGAGACATGCAGTCATAGATACGTTGCAGACATGCCACTAATTATCCACATATTAAAGCTTAATCTGTGTTATTAACACTACGCAATATGCAGCCTTGTCTTTGGAGCTGATGTTCGACGTCCAGATTCACAAGAAAGTTGAACTACTTGACAACAAATACACAACCTCATTATTTCTAGATATTTTTTTACAGAAGCGGTTTTTACGTGGATGGTACATTAACACAGAAGCATGTTGGAGGTGAACACAGCTCAAATATACGAGTAAAGAGGCTCTCACAGATATAGAAATGAATTTAGACATACTTACACCCATACTGTACACATAAGCTGAGCAGTAGGCAGAGAGCACCTTTTTTGTGTGGCGTTGAGATAAATAGGATTAGGGATTTGGAAGATTTAGGGGGAATAATCCGTCTGCGTATCGGAGAGAGGCAGCAGCCGTGATGATCAAAAGAGAACGCTGTGATTCAGAGCTCAGAAATCTCTGGATGGACTGAGAACTTGGAGTGACATTTCTTCCATTTTTCCCCCCTCCAAGGATCAGTTTCCATTTTGTCAATGCGACTGTTGTAATTGCCACATAATCACCTCATTCTGTACAACAGTGTGTGTGTGTGTGTGTGTGTGTGTTTGTGTGTTTGAGATGTTGTGTGTATGAGCGCCAGGGATAGACAGAATTATACATTCACAGTAATTAATCTGATTTACAGTTTACATCAGGGGAAAGACACAGATTGTTTGTTGTTGGAGTTAGTATTAAGCAGGGGATTGGATTCACTTATTTAACACACAGTTGATTTGAACAGCTGCTCTGTTTTGAAGCTCACTGCACAATATCTCCATAAAAATAAAACCCTGTGTGAAATCACAGCTCTACACAGCGCTCACGTCTCTCCCCTTCGGATTGGCTCAGCAGACTGCCCAAACTTTTCATTTTTATCAGCATGTCTAATGCAACCTGTCGAAGAAGGAAACAAGAATGTACTGTTTTAGTCTCTGTTTGTGTCTTAGTTAAAAAATAAAAGGGATAAGAAACAGCATTATTTGGAGGAGGGAAATGATAGAATCAACTTTTTTGAACTCATCATGATGCAATGTTCTTTACTCATCAAAAATATAATTTCAGTGTTGCTTTGATTCTTTTATGCATGCTAGAGGAATTATTTTATCTCCGCTGGAGGCCTTTCAGGGGTGACTAAACGCTTACTTTCATAAAGCTCCACCTTCCCACTCAGCTCCTCCAGACTAGCGGCAGCATCAATTAGTAAACACCCAGTGGAACTGCACGTCTGCTGAGCTCATCATACAAATTACCCATCAGTCCAACACTCATAAGAACGGTTGTAAATGACAAAATGGAGGATTGTAACAACGACATCTACTAACAAATTTTAGAGCACTTCATAGTTGACCCTGCTAATGTTTTTTGTTTGTTTTTATTTAACCTTTACCCACGTTAACAGTTTCAGAACCACTTCTAATTTACAAACACTGATCACCTCTGATGTAGTAATTTATGCAAAATGATCCTTGAGCAAACATTAGCTATATAATCTGGGCATACATACAGTGGGCAGACAGCTTTATTAAAACCCTTTAATAAATTTTAGGTTTGGATTGACTTAAATGAAATCTCTGTGAAGTGGACCAGGTTTGTAAATCGCACAGAATTGCAGAGAGGGTCGTGTTTTTTGTGGCTCTGTAGAAGGCTTCTGTCAGCGATCTGCAAGGTGTTTGTGATGCTCAGTGGAGGATTAGAAACATTCTTTCTCTTTATAACCAGAAGAGCTTTGCCCACCTCCTCACCACAAAGCCAAGCTTTCATCCAATGCAGGTTCGACTCCACCAGAGTTTCACTGTGAAAGATCCCGTTTGAGGTTTCCATTAACAGGATACGGACAATGTGATTCTGTTTGAGTTTTCATCAAGCACCGGAGTATTTCACAGACAAGTGTAAAGCTTCTTTAAAGGCCTAAAGTCTGAACTAAATGCCTAAATTCTGTTCTTGCATATTGTTTTTGACGCATATTCTGGGCAGAACCTTTTGTGATGATGTACAGCAGTTGTAGCAATCTATGAAGATTATTTAGGAGTCCTGTACTCTAGTTGTTAGAAAGTATGAAATGTTCTAGCCAGAACAAACCTGTTTTTGCATGGTGTTTATTGGCTTTAAGACTGAGATATGGAAAAGCTTAGGCTAGTTTTTTCCAGTCGGGAATCAGTCTTGGTGTCTTGTTCAGCCGTGGCAGCAGCAGCAGCAAAACCTTGATGCTGCTTGATAAGATGTTTTTTTCTCTGATCACTTAATCCTCTTGCAGCTTTTGCTCAGCTTGCTTTAAATTAAGCAAGATGCAGAGGGGGACAACGATGATAGCTGCGAAGTAATATAACTTTTATGATCATCATTTGAAAATACAGGAGTCTAAAATGTTTTATATGGATGTTCAGTTCTAAAAGTTATTCCCTTTGCAATGCTGGATGCCTCGATTAGATCAAAATGTGTGTCTATAGCGGCCCCTGTGTGTTTGACCAAATCGGAAAGTAAAACAGTCAATATATGGGCGTGCCGTGGTGGCGTAGGGAATGGCGTGACCCATGTTTGGAGGCCTTGAGTCCTCGACGCGGCCGTCGCGGGTTCGATTCCCGGACCCGACGATGTTTGCCACACGTCTTCCCCCTCTCCTTCCCCCTTTTCTGTCAGCTTACTTTCGTGTAACCTACGCTGGAGCCCGCAAAAGACCCCCTGGAGGGGTAAAAAAAAGAAAAAAAGAAAAAGAAAGTAAATATACATAATTAAAAAAACTCACATTTATTGAGACGAATCGATCATTTGGCTACTTCAAAACCATTTAGAATTATTCCTGATTAAATGTAAAACATGTACAAAAACAATTTGTCATTTCTACAGCATGTCTGGTAGGAAAGAAAAAAAATATATATACATTTTTACAGACCAAAAAAAAGAGACAAGGTATGAGTTTTGTAAAAATGACAAATTCCTCCTTAACCTGAAGTATGACTTCAATAATTTAATCTTCTACTGTTAATATATGCTTCGCAAAGAGAGACCCCCCCCACCCACCATGGTAGTATTTTATCTCAACATGTTAGAACAAGTGACACTATCTGACAGACATTGCATCATTTGTTTACTATTTATGGTCTTTTCTTAAAACCAAAAATACCAGCTAACTCAGGAAGATTAACCCAGCTGACAGAATAATCATAGTTGGTTCCAGCTTACAAAGCGTAAACTATTCAAACAATAAGACATTGAGTGTTTTGCAGAGGCTTGATGGGAATGAACGTTTAACGGAACAAGTCTGTGGACTCTTAAGCTCAAATAGAGTAAGTTCTGGGAAATAAAAGGTAAATCACAGTAAGACTGCTCAACACCTTTTCACTGAAACAGCTTTAAACTTTAGTAAATACCCTGGAGAAAACAGTGAGTTAAGAGAGAAAATGTAAGGTAGAAATTAGATGCTAAAAGGGCAAATTATGAAAAGGGCATTAATGGAATTTGAGGATTAAATCAAATTCCTTAAACTCTTACTCCAGATTTTCACCAATTGTTCTTTCAAAACAGGATTAGAGAAGAAATATCCCCCCATTTATAAACCCCATTAGGTCCCTTTGTAACACTTAAAATTCTTCAGACAATGGACACCTTTTACATTTTTCCATGTCTGAAACTTGTGTGAATTATGTCATTGCGGCTCGTTTGTGGTATCGTTGTGTTAAATAAATCAAAACATCCCATTTGAGTCATTTTATCGATAAAAAGTACAGTGCATGGGTGGACCGCTACTGCTACAGTACAGTTAGTAAAAAACATGAGTTACTGTTAAGACATCTTAGATGGTAGGTGTGTCAGGAACGCCAGCCGGGGTCAAAAGTCATCAATGTCAATGCTGGAAGTTCAACAGACTGATCTCTGAAGTAAAACACAGAACAGCTTATATTGTACACACTGTAAAACGTCCATCTGTTGGTTTTCTTTCGCCTGTCCTGCTCATTTCTCTTTTCCGCATCTCCCTCTGGTTGTTACAGTGAGTTTAGTGTTCATCAGCAGACTGGGGTCCGGTCTGACAGAGTTCCCCCATTGGTCACCAACCAGCAGCTGGTCCATCTCAGAAAGCAGAAACTGCCAACAACTATACGGTTCCTCGTCCTCAACCAGCAACATACCGCTCCACAAAGGTTCCCAGTGGTTACGGAGGCATGTTCACAGGCACAATAAATATCTGCAGATCAAATATCTGTGTCTTTTCAGTAGATGGAAAAGAAAAATGTGCACGCCCCTTTTTCATGAGTGGAGGTGAACATTATCAGAATTCTGTAAATGTTTGTGGGTTTTGTTATATTTTCAGTAGATGACTTCGTAAACAGTGGCCTTCTTGTCTCCTGATCCGGTAACGATGTACTTGTCGTCCACAGATATGTCGCAGCTTAGCACCGAGGAGGATTCTTTAGACTGAGAAAAAAAAACAAGCAGGGAAAAGGAAGAAGTAAGAAACAAAAGCTTCTAGTGAAACCAAAAGACTTTATGAATCGTGTCTGGTGCTCCCTCTCCAATGTAATAGAGCAATTATCACAACATCCTTTATAAAACTGCAACACTGATGGCAAACAACTGGAGTAGGAAGGTTGCATTTTTGGTATGTAGTCTGAACTAATGGGTATGTTGTGGTTACATGTTCAATGCACTTTGTAATCTATATTTTTGTTAGTAAATGACATATAAACCCGTTTCTCATATTGTATATTACAATGCTTTAAATGGCTTATATTCAGTAATACAGCAATGAATCTGCTGGCCTTGTTGAAAACATTAAATGAAAAGTGGACTTCCACTTTCAGCATCAGTGGAGGCAGAGAAAGTAACAATGTTAGAACATTTTATACATATTATAATAAAATTTACTTGGATGAATGCAGTGTTGGACTTTTTTCACTGATTTATTTTTGCATTTTGAACTTTTGTGGATGGTGATGCTCCTCCATAGATCACTAAAACTGAACTAATGACAGAGTTTGAATGTTGGGAAGGAAACAAAAAGGTTTTCCACTCTAATCATAAGAGATGGGAAATGTGTTACATCTGCAGTAGTTATGATTCACATAAAAGTCACAGTTCTGGACCTCAATGTGGAAATGCCCATAAACTGACAAATATTCAGAAGGATCAGCATTCTGACACATAAAGTCAAAGCACACTGAAGCAGCTGGTAAAACGTGGACAATATGCTGATATTTTAGTACCCTGACATGGAAATATTGAAATGGAGTCATGTTCAAAGTAGAGAAAGAGTAACGGGATGTCAAAGTTGGATGCTAAATTGAAGGTTACAGTTTTACATATTTAATCAGATAATGTTTTAACTCCTTCAACCAACCTGGAAAATACTGGCTCCATAGGGTGTTCTCCATGCATTCAGCAGGTTGTCCTTCCCTGTACTCACAAACCATTTTCCTGTGTGAAACACAAAAACAATCACATTGTCAACAACCGAAGATAAATAAACATTCCTGAATGTGTGACAGAGTTTCCTACCACAGTAAGCAAACTGCAGGGACAGAACGCAGCTCTCATGTAGGTGAAGCTGGTATTTGTCAGGCTTGGTGACATGAAGGACCTCCACGTTGCTACTCTCCATTCCAACAGCGAGCCATTCTCCCGTCGGACAGTAGCCAAGAGAGAAGATCTGGACAGAAAAGGCAGAAACGGCATCAGCTTTGAGTTTATAACTAGGTGGGAAAATGTAGCGTTGTTTCACTTGGACTTTATTAACCATTACTTGATATGTTATATGCTAAGCAACTTTTATTAATTTTAGAAATTGTATTATAGTTGATTTTCTGATCTGAGTCACCTGAGAAGTAAAGTCATGTTGCTGCAGTTGCCGTCCCTCCCTGAGATCCCAGGAGCGAACAGTATTATCCAGACCTCCTGTCCACAGCTTGGTGCCATCGTTGGAGATGTCGATGCAGCTGGCTCCATCTGTGTGACCCTGAAACTGCCTGCAGAGTACACATACAAGGTCATGGTTAAACAAAGAACCAAGACGCAACATCACTCCAGAGGGAATTCAAAAAGAATCGCTGATTTCGGAGGTGTTTAAAGTTATGACAGAAAACTTGCCACATCATCAGTTCTAGTTGCGGAATCAAAGCATCTCGTCTCTTACCTAACAAGTGTCTGGTTGTGTAAATCCCAGACTGCAATGTTGCCGTCACTGCAGCAGGAGAAGCACACTTTGGAGTCAGGGCTGATGGCCAGAGCGTAACATGCAGGTGCTGATGATGTCAGCTCTGCTTTAATCCTGGGAGTGGGCGTGGCCAAATCCCAGATGGACAGCGTGCTCGCCTCACCGCCCACGATGAGTGTTCGACCGTCAGGGAGGAGACGGCAGGAGCGGATGTAGTTGTCTCGGTTCTGATGATGTAGGATAAAAGGAAATACATGTTGAAGACTTAAAATCACACACAGAAATAAAAAAAAATTTAAATGCAATTTTATAGCAAATGAATAGCTAAGGAAAAGCTGCCGCTTTGCTCTGGAAGAGTCATGCTGTCTGTCTTCAATCTCAAGCTTTAATTTCTCAATAATTGGGAGAGTAGTTTATGAGTGAGACTCTTAGGACCCAAGCTGCAGTAAAACAAACATTATTAGTCCTAAAAATGTTAGGACTAATAACAACTGGGATGTCCCTGAAAAACATCCCAATTTTTCAGGGGTTTTATTCCAGAGCTGATGAGCGTAGTACTTAAACGCCTCTACTTGTTCTCTGAAAACCTGAGGGGGGGTACGTGGTAAATTACTGAGAAGTAACTTAGAAATGTTTTTTCTTAAATTCCTTTCAGACCAACAAGAAAACTTTAAAGTCTTTCATGTCAAACAGGAAGCCAGTGCAGTGATTTAAGAATTTGTCTAGAATGACCCATTTTTCTGACTGTGGTTAGCAGAAGGGAATCTTTCTGTCCCATCAATCCATTGATATTTGGACTCACTGATTCTTGTGGGCTGTGGTGACACACAGGAATAAGGTTGTTTTGTAAGCATACATTTAGTGAGTCACATTGTAGTACTCTATAATTAAAGATAAATGTTGAATTAAAGTGGCCCAATAATGGATTCCTGAGGAACCCCACAATTGCTTTTTCACCCAAATGACACAATGTGTCGCTTTCTTCCAACCATCCTATAAAAAACAAACAAACAAACAAAAAGAAAAAAAAAATCAAGACAACTTCAAACTTTACTCACCAAGCAATCGAGTTGTGAGACGGGGCTTTTATTTCCAGGGTGACTGATGTCCCAGACCTTGACGCATCCCTTTCCCCCTGTGTAAACATGGCGGGTGGGGTTACTGATGGTGACGGCGCACACCACCTCTCCGTGGTTCAGCGTGTTGATCTGGCGGGCGTGACGAGGGATTCCAGGTCCCACCAAAGCATCTGGGGGAAAAGGAACTGGCTGCATCTGTCCGTCTGCTGCAACGTGAAAGGAGTATGCACTGAATGCACAAAGGAGGAGAGAAAATTAATTGCAGAAAATTATGAGAGCAAAACATAGCAGACAACATGAAAGGAATATACTATACAATGACAAAACATGGCTTCTTAGGAATTATACTCCCCCCCTACTTTGCTGCATCCGAGGCAGCAAAATCATACTTACGGCTTTCCGCCAGGAATCCCTGTAAGACTCGGGGGCATTCCAGGAACTCGCATGTGAGGGTGAGGATCAAACCCAACCTTGAAAAGACGAGACACATTTTAGAAGGACAGTTCACATATATGTCCCATGGGTAGACACCAAAAAGACATTACACACACAAGCAGATTCTCAATATTAACCTACAGAGATCACAAACCCTCATGATCACAAGACAAACATGATTTTACTGCTTTCCTCCCCACATTGATCCAACACACACAAACTCATGTAGCTGCTAAGTACACAACTCTGAGTCAAGTGTTGCCCAGACACAGCTGTGTCTCCTAAACCTATTTAAACTGTGTAATGAACACTGAGCAAATACACCCAGAAGTGATGAGCTGATTGTTCACAAAGACCAGTGGAATGATGCTCAGCATTTGTCAACCTTTCACACAGCTTGGAAAATAAAACGCTCAGGCAGTCAGAGAAGCCAATAGTATTTCTTCCTCTACTTGTTGGAATAACGCTCAACTTCAAAGTAAATTTGTTCAAGTAAAACTACAAATACAACACAGAAAGTAAAACAACAAAATGAACTCCCTAAATACAGAAATTGATGGCATCCATGTTTGATTAAGGCGTGACAAGTGAATTTGATCTTTATATCTGAAAGTGCAAATGTTTGATCTACTGTCAAAACCTACACTAGGCAAACCAACATCAACTGAGCTACACAGATGTTGGAGTCATAAACCTTCTGGGTACCAAAACATCAAGAATACTGCCTCAAAGTTGCAACTCATAACAAATATTAAGATAGTAAATTAAAAAGGAGCTTAGACCCAACTGCAGCTTTAGGCCCAGTTGAGATTTTACAGAAAATCAAAGAAGAAAATAAGCAACCACTACAGAACCCAATGAAGTATTAGTACTCAAGTCCCTATTAATCTACACCCTACTAATACCCACACTGGGGAGATATAAAATTAACTAATATTGTGTTTTTCTTTGATTTGAGAATATTTCATTCTAATTCCACTCGTGCACCTTTTTAGGCATTTTCAAGGTAAGTTTCTAAATTTTTCCAGTCCCACATTTGGAGATTAAAACTATACAAATGAATTTAAAAAAATACAGTTTTAATTCAAATTTTTAAGTTATACTTAAGTTGTAAGTTTAATTTGGTATGGTTTGTCTTCTTATTTTTAATATTGATGAAGAAAAAAAAATTATTTTGTTAGCATGTTCCATAAATTGCTTAATTTTCTACTCACCATCGGTGAACGACCGTACGCCGCTACGGCGGCTGCAGCAGCCACACTCATCTGAGGTGACATGTTGTGCAGGCCTGCAGCATAAGCAGCAGCACTAGCTGCACCCGCTAACTCTCCATTCATTCCTGCTGTGTGGGGGAGCATCCCAAAGGCACCAGGGTATGGGCCTGGTACCGCCAGAGGAGTCCGCAGACCTGCAGCTGGAGAAATGCAACAAAGAGAGTGAGGTCTGCCCTCTTGTTTAATAAAATCCTTGATGAAAACTCAGTTTTTGTCCAGGATGCAAAGAGAAATCAGGAGAAAAAAACGTAAACTTCCAGAAACAAATTTAGCTAAAAGAAGTAACATTACCGGGGCATTTAGAGAGTACATGTGTGCCATAAAAATAAATGACTGAGCTCTTCTATTAAATTCAACAGGATGTTTTAGAGAAATTAAAGAAATTCCTTTTATCCATTTGAGAAGGGTAAAGTCTTGCATGTTTTCATTCTCTTCACTCAGAATAAGGACATTTGAATTGACTCAACTTTGATTAAAACATATGTTTGTGCATGACCTACTTGGTGGATGGGGTATCTCCATCGATGGTGGCTTTGATAGGCTTGGTCTGACCCCAGGAGTGGAGCTCGGACCAGGTGTAGAGTCGCCTCTGGGTGTTGGAGTGCTAGACTTTAAACCAGGGGTCCCAGCCTTGTCTCGCTGCCAAAAGGAAACAAATCAAAGAATATAAAGACAATATATTCAGTTATTTACTGTGTTTTTCTGCAACGCAGATAGACAACTGTACCATTGCCATCTCTTTGGACTTGAGAGAAGAGGAGCTGGCCGATGAAGCGGTCGAGGCTGGACTACAAGGATCTTTTTTGAGAAGACGTGCCTTATCCAAGCCATTTTCTCTGGGGGACGGAAGCGGTGTGCCGCGAGGAGAAGCTGCATCCTGATGGAAAAACAAACAGTGAAGTACATGAGAATAAAGCTTCTCCACAGCAGTGATGTAGAGATTTTCCTGTTTATCAGAAAACCGAGCAAAGAGTCAAGATTAATCTTGTGAATAACGTAACCCTCCAAGATACCACAAGCATTACAAAGTGTGTAATTTGACTAAGTAATTTCTCCTCGGAACAAATGGATTTTATTTTGAAAAAGACACCTCACCACTTAATAAAAGAGTGGCAAGATGAAAGTCATTATTGAATGAAAGCAAGAAGACGCCCAGTTTGAACTTTGTTACAAGTCGTGTCGATGAAGCAGCAAACATGTGGAAGATGCTTTGGTCAAAGGGGAGCAAAATTAGAACACTATGTGTGACAGAAATCTCACAGCACACATTAACGTGAATACACAATCTGCATGGTAAAACACGGAGGTGGCTCCACCATGCTGTGTGTATGCTATTCTTGCACTGGAATCAGGAAATTTGGTAAAGCTTCATTGGAAAATGGGCAACCTTGTATTGCTCCATCACATAAAATCTCTATAAAATACAGTAAGGTTTCAAGTTGTAATATGACAAAATGTGAAAAAAGTCAAGGAGTATAAATAGTTTTACCCAACAAAAAAATAAAAACACACTGACCTCATTGGACACATCCACGACCAAGTTGTCATCACTTTTCTCTCCATCGCTATCCTAATGGAGTTCATCATATAATCAATCATCAAGGCCTTACTTTAGACAAAAAGAGACAGAAAATCAGAAGAACTTCTCACATAATGGCTGGAATCCTTATCCTCCACTTTGCGTTTCTTGGTGTCATTAGGAAAGTCAGGACCGTTGCGGCGCTTATCTGAGTTTCTCAAACTTTCTGGAAGCAAAGAGTTGCTCTGTAGGTAGAGGACAGGAAGAGCAGAAAATAATAGAAAAAGAGATTGGAGAGAAAGATAGAAGAAAGTGGAAGACAAACATAAACTGAACAGTTTAGGTTTTGCTTTGCTGTGTGTGCATTCTGGATGAACCTGCTAAACGCAGTCGCTAATTACAAGTGCTTCCCAGCTGTGTGTAGAGCAGGTTAGAAAAACTGACTCTTGCTCAGGAATAGATTAACGTTTGGCAAAATCATGAATTAAGCAGCGCTAACACTTTAACAGCAACCTCTTTTTTCACTTGACCAAAGCCAGTCAGAGCCAAATACAAACACATGCTTCTGAAGCTGATGATTACATTAAGTGGCTCTCGAAATCTATCAGTACTCCTTCTCCTGGCTCTGACAAGCTGCACTGGCTGCAGCATGTGCGTGTGTGTGTGTGTGTGTGTGTGTGTGTGTGTGTGCGTGCGCGCACTGTGTAATTGACTGTGAAAGCCCGTGTGTAGAATCAAGAGTGTAACAGGCTGTCAGTGTGTGTTAGTTGCATAATATTCTAGAGTCCCAAGACCAAACACACACACAAAGACAGAGCAGTCTCCCCCCCTGGCCTCCTGACCAACGGATCCTATTGTTAATGGATTAAAGGTTCATGTTGAGTCCATTATAGTCTCAGTCTGTCAATGAAATGTGCATCCAACAAACACAAGCGCATGCACGCATCCAGCGAGGGAGCGAGCAGCACTTTGAGGGGGAAAGGGTAAATGAAGGAGGATCGGGAGGGGAGGGGGTGGCGAAAAAAAAATGGGAAAAGGGGGAGATGAGACTAGAAAAGAAAAGATGGGAGGGTGTGGAGGAAAAGAAAGGTTGATGAGGAAGAGAGTGAGAGGGGGTTGCATACTGCCAAAGTCCTCCTCCTCCAGCTGCCCCTCCCTCTTCTCCTCCTCCCTTTTATTGAAAGGTTTTAGTGAGCCGAGCCCAGATGCACTGACCCGCAAAACGCAAGCGATTCCCACTCCACCATGGTCTTTTCCCCCCGTTTGCTTTTAGCATGGTGTCTCTCACTCACACACAAGCTTAGTGTCATATGACTGCTGCTCCCTCAATCCCACCCTTTCCCAAGCCCTCCCCTCTCAGCGGTGCTGATATTAAACACAATGAGGGTCTTTAAGCGCAGGATCAGGGGATGCAAGAGGAGGGGAAGGGAAGGGGGTAATCTGCTCACTGAGGTGTTAAATAGGCACAACAATGCAGACTAGGAGAGAAAAGTGTGTGTGTTGTATGTGCGTGCGCATACTTTTGTGTGTGTGAGCGTGCTAAAAAGCTCATTTGGAGTAGAAAAGGAAATCTAACAGTTCACAGCAGTTCTGGGGAAAAACTAAACAAGCAGGCCAAACCTCTTCCAAAGCAGATCCCCAAACACATTCAAAAACAAAAATAAAAACAGACTAGTGCAGGATGAAAGTCACTTCAGTGTGAAACAAACAAGGTACATTTATTCATAGTGGAATCTGTAAGGTGAAACAGAGGTAAAAAAAAAAAACAAAAACAAAAAAAACTTAATACTGGACAGACTGATAAAGGATAGATGGACAGATGAACAGAAAGATGGACAGATAAATAAAAACTTGAAAATACACACATTTTTTGTACATTTTTTGCCATACTTATTGAAAGTTTTGTAAAATACTTTACTTCAAAACTTAATCCCAGTCTTGTCCTCAATTCATAGATAAGCTTGTCAATATCTTGAAAATTATACATTTATACTGCATTTTGTGAAGTGATGTAATCAGAATGTATCATCCCACTTGAAAGCACCTCCAAGACAAACTTCCCCATGTAGTGTAAAATCTATTTACTTAGAGCTGACTGTTTAAACTTGTTTCTGGCTGACGTAAAGTGACGTTTACTGAATCAACCCAGCTGAGAAACGCTAATCTTTCTCATACAACATCTCCAATTCCCCCAAACCAAACTCTCCCTTAAAGACAAAGAAAAGCAGAAAGCATGGTGCTGGAACAGAAAGCGCTGGAGCAGAAACCAGAAGAACTTACTGTGCCAGGTTCTCGCTCTGTTGCCATTGGAAAAAGCAAGCACGTGGTTGAGGTCACGGGGTCGGGTGTTCACCGAAGCGGAAAACAAAAGAGAATACATTGAGTGCATCTTTCTAGATAGCAATTTAAATTTTAATTTTAATAAACCTTGTTGGTCGTGATTAGCTGATTCAAACATTTTTAGTGGAAACATAACCAATTTCTCAACTGATCTCATATCATCTGGCTTTTCGGTGGTAGAAAAGTCTTCTTACCCCTGAGGTGATCAGGTCCTCCAGCGTGAGAATCCGGCCCACCAAGGTGAGGCTTCTTCTCACTTCCTTCCTTTCCTGCCAGATGGGGAGGAATAGCACCAAGTGCTCCTGACAGCGCCAGGAGACTTGCTGAACCACCTAGCTGAGAAGGATGCAGGCCGGCGGGATGAGGGGTGAGGGGAACCGGAGCGCCGCCATGGTTATGGGATAGATGTTGCTGCTGAAGGTAAAGCCAAGCACAAGAGAGAAAAGGAACAGATGATTAGCTGGGAGATGAGACAGGGCACTGCTCAGCTGCAAGACAAAGCTGGAGATTAGGGTTCGAAGGTGGGGGAATTCTGCAGTTAAATAAGTAATCCATACTTTTCCAGATACCAATTGCAGCTTATTTTTTATTTAAACTTAATTTTACCAGGATAAAAATCCACTGAGATTAAAAACCCCTTTTTCAGTGGAGTCCTGGCCAGTTGGCAGTAACAAATACAACACAAAAACAGTTAAAAGATGTCAAATTATATATATATATATATATATATATATATATATATATATATATAGGGCTGCACAGTGGCGCAGTTGGTAGCACTGTTGCCTTGCAGCAAGAAGGTCCTGGGTTCGATTCCCGGCCGGGGTCTTTCTGCATGGAGTTTGCATGTTCTCCCTGTGCATGCGTGGGTTCTCTCCGGGTACTCCGGCTTCCTCCCATAGTCCAAAAACATGACTGTCAGGTCAATTGGTTTCTCTAAATTCTCCCTAGGTGTGAGTGTGTGTGTGCATGGTTGTTTGTCCTGTATGTCTCTGTGTTGCCCTGCGACAGACTGGCGACCTGTCCGGGGTGTACCCCGCCTCTCGCCCGGAACGTAGCTGGAGATAGGCACCAGCAACCCTCCCGACCCCATTAGGGACAAGGGTGAACAGAAAATGGATGGATGGATGGATGGATATATATATATATATATATAAACAGGTATATGTCATAGGATCGGCCTCCAGAACTTTTAGTTTAGATCTAAAAATGCTAAACGAAATGAATTCATTCAATTTGAAGGTTTCTTGCAGCAAGTTCCAAAAAGATGAACTTTTTAAAGAGAGAAGAAAACTATGAATTTACATATTACAACAGATTTTAAACATCCAGCAGTAGGCCTGTTGCTAATCTTTTTAGCAGTAAAAAGATTAGTAATTAAACAAACTTTAGACTGATATATTGCTGAAGAAGTTTAAATTTTACAGGGACGTACATGGACAAATAAAATCCTAATATTTAGGCAAAAAAATTCCAGTTAGCCTTGATTGTCATATTTCTGCATTTGGCATTGAAAGGCCAAATCCAATTTAGGAAGAGACTACTAACGCAAACTCATGAACGAGCAAAAAAATAATTGTGTTTGAAACGCTAAAATCTAAACCACACCAATGACATAATGCTGACAATTAAATGAGCAAAAAAAGCTCTCTAGTTGTTGCCTGAACTACAACTCATCAGCTGCCAAAAATGTGAAAACCATTGACACCTACAACTCAAACGCCTCAATAAATAAAACATAGACCTCTAATGTGTACACATGCAAAAAAAAAAAAAAAAATCAATAGTACTTTGTAACCTTATCAATCAACACTGTGGCCCAATTAAAGTCTTCAACAGATGGAATGGGATCCTTGGTGTCTGGGGTTTACATCAGCTCAACAAGCTGCTGCTTTCTTCAAGAGGGTGAACACATCATCACCCCCTATATAGTGCCTCACACACACACCATCACACACACACAAACACCCCCTCACTCCTCTTTCTGAGGTCAAACACTGAACAATACTGACAGCTGGGATCACAGCCCAAAGCCTAAGGATGTGGATGAGGAAAGGAGGGGGAGTGAGGCCGGGAGGAAAAGGAGGAATGACGAAGGAGGAAAGGAAGGAGAGTCCCAGCTGCTGCTTGCACTGTCAGATCTGGTGAGGGAGCGAGGCGGCTGAGAGGAGAGGGGAGGACAGGAGAGAAGAGAAGGAGACAAGAGGGTCAAAAACAGAAAGGGAGGGCAAGTTTGGCTGGCAGCCCTGCTCTCTTTCACACCAAATCAGGCGCTCGTCTGAGCGTGAAATGTCTTTGTGTTCCCAAACATCATTATTGCCTCCTCAGACAGCAGCCGCGGGAATCCGAGCTCACTGATTCGCCGCTAGGAGGGGAGGAGAGACGAGGGGGCACAGGAGGCGACTCAGCAGGGGTGGGAGGAGTGCTGAAGGTCAAACCGACTTTTATCTCACCTAATTGACTAACCCACCCCACCCTCTGAGCTTCCACCTTCTCTCTTCCTCTCCATCCGTCCTTCGCTGTCCGCCACCAACCCATAATGAGTGAAAGTAAAACTACTAAACGTTTTCTTGGCCACATGGCTTGCCTGACGCTCAATTTCCAGAGCTGGCTTGCATTCACCCCCCCTCCCCTCCAAAAAAACAAAACAAAAAACAAACAAAAAAACAAAAAACGGAGAAAAACATGTCACACATGATCATGCAGACACGTATAACACTAAATAAACAAGGCAGGCACAAACACCTTCACTCAACCATCCTACTGCTGCCTGTTGTTTTCTGAGCATAACAGAAATGTATGCTCTGCTACACTTCACACACACAAGAAGATTCGCAAACATTCACACACAGATACACAAGAAGCACCCTGATGGGAGTAAATGGAGGGGAAATATTGGTGCAGGCAAGGGGAGCCCAGTTTGTCATGGGATGTTAGTGTGAGTGGGTGTGTACAAATATATTTGAGGTGTGTGTGTGAGTGGAGGCAGGGGCAGCATGCTTCATTACACTCATTTAACTCACAAACAGGGTGAATGACAGACCGGCGTGGGAGACGAGAAGGGGTGGTGGGGTGGTGGTGGTGGTGGGGGGGGTGTAAGGACAACGTTGTGACCCCCCCGCCTTCACCTCCTTTACAAACACTAAAATCCTGCAATTAAGACTCAAAAAGCAACTGCCAAATCCACCTCTCACCCCATCACACAAAAAACAGAAGCCCCCCATCAGTCCACGCCAGCTAACAAGCCCTCCCCACATTTAACCAAACCCAGTGGGATCAAACCCTCTGATCCCCCCTGCCCACTCTTTGCAAAAACAAAAGCTACATACACCCCCCTTTTTTCCCACAATTCCCTAAACTCAGACTTCTAATCCTCCCCCTCCAGCCCTGTGGCTACAAAGGTTCCGATTTTTTTTAAATTCCTACTTGAAGATCATCTCATTCTCCAAGTGGGCAGAAACTTTGTTTCATTCTGGAGCTGAGCGTTCTCCATCAATCATCTCATCAATGTCCTTTATACTTCTTCATCTACAAAATATTAAATACATTTAATTAAATACATCTAATTTATTACCAAAAATAAATAAATATTCCACTACTGGAGTCTAGCGAGTACCTTCAGCGTCATTCAGTGATTTAAGTGAGTGTATCTGCTGATACAGAGTCTGGGTGCAACCCAAACCTTTTTCCATACTTCTACAAATTGCTGATCACATAGATTGAAGTTTAGAAAAGTAATAAAGTTTTATGGTATATGACTTAGCAACTGTGCAATATAATACAGAAGGTCTCTTCTACTCAAATTGACTAACAATCAAAATGGCAGAAAATATAATTGCAGCTCCTTTGTACAGTATAGAGCATATTAAAAAAACTATGTTTTTGAACAACTCTACAGGAGTTGTAGAGCTCCCTCACTCTACAACTCTACATTGCTAGAAAATTGTTGAATATTGCAACAACAATACTTTCCTCACAATTGTTTCTTTTCTATTACAGCAACGCTGCCACTGTTCTCCATGAGCTCTCTGATCATTAAGATCTAAATCAGGTGTTGGTATAAAGAACAATGAAAGTTCATTGATTAGGTCAAATGTATTATTGGCGGAGGTTTAATGAATGACTCCTCCTGAAATAATGTGATTGTGTTTGGATAACGTGCTGTAAATTAGCACCAAGTGTCCACCATCTTATAATAGTTTGTGTGGCTGCCCTTTGGGAACCCAATATGAATAAATGAAATGGTATCAGAGTGACATACAAGATAGAAACATTTTGAAAGCACTGTAGTAAAAAAAACAAAACAAAAAAAAAAAAACACAACATTGCTGTTCGTCCCTGCTGTGATTTCTGCATTTCTGTAACAAAGACACTTAATAA
This sequence comes from Xiphophorus couchianus, assembly GCF_001444195.1. NCBI lineage: Eukaryota > Metazoa > Chordata > Actinopteri > Cyprinodontiformes > Poeciliidae > Xiphophorus > Xiphophorus couchianus. The sequence continues at coordinate 10,488,487 of NC_040239.1, forward strand.
TACAGCTTGTGATATTGACTAATATTTAAATCTTTCATTTTTCTTTTGAATACTATCCAAGTTTCCCATTTCATTCCTGTAAACACCTACCAGCAAATGAACCATCAGTGACCTGCATATATAGCTACCGTAGTTATAAAAGAGCCTATGAAATACACACACAGGCGTTAACTGCTGACAAACAAAGAATGGAAATTTATGTGACAAATCGACATCAAAGATTCATCCATCAGGCTTTTTCTGCCAACACCAAACGTTTGAATTTTCTTTAAAGGTTTGGCCAGCAAAGTCTAATTTTGATCAACTCAATTTTTTAAGTCTAAAGGCAAAAACAAAAAATGAGCAATGTTCTTCAAGTAATTAAATGTAGGTAATAGTTTTTAATCCAACAGAAAATGAAGAAATTTCTGAAATACTAATTTTTTTGCATCTACAAAGTTGTGCCTAATTTCTTATTTCATTTTTGATAAACAAAAAAACTTCATCAAAATTTATCAATGTGTTACGTGATAAGCAAATTGTGTGTTATTAGGTTGGCCTCTTCTTCAATCTCTGGTAGATTGACTGGTGCAGCTCTAACTTCAAGTGGTTTACTTCAGGTAAATAATACATCTAATCTAAGAGTGCAGTTACATTTAAATCAGAACTGCATTTGTATAATGGCTATTTAAAGGAATTTTTAATCAAATGAAGTTGAAAGGTGTGTATATAAACCTGTTACAACCACACTACACACAACACAAACCACACAGACTATTGAAACCACATACAGGAAACAAAAAAAGACCCCTTTTCTCTCCAAGGATCTTTCTTATACGTAGGCTTATGCTTTTACCACATCTTCAAAATAAAATGCATTTTTAAGGACATAAAAACATGGGATTTGTGTAAGTGAAGAGAAATTAGAGGAATACACACTGTAGGTGGAAGACCTGGCAGTCCACGTACCCCGATGACTGCGTTAAGCTCTGCCATGGTCACCTGTTTGGCCCGCTCCACAGCTTGAACCACCTGCTGCTGATGCTGTAACACACGCAGACAGACAGAACAATGCTTATGTCTGAGAGGCAGCTTGTATAACTAAAATAAAAAAAGGTGTATAAACGTCAAACAAAACACAGTCTGTTGTGGAAAGTCACACACATACTTACCTCCTGTGACAGGAAGGGAATGACTTGCGCACAGATGGTGTTTAGTCTCTTGGCAATCTCAGTCTGATGACGGAGGAGGCACATGGAGATAAAAAGAGACTCGATTGTTAATAACATAATTGCATCCATTTAGAAATGACAGCTGTTCAGTTACACCAATAAACCAATACAAGTGCAAAACACACATACAGACTCATGAATTTTAAGAACAAATCCATGCACAGACAGAAAGCCTCATCTGAATATGAAGCAACACAAACACAACTTTTATCTGCACTCAAATTCATGTCAGATATTGGTTCTGATTGCTCCGAGTTCTTATTGTTCAGATCAGAACAATAACATTTTCTTCTAATTACAACTGGGGATGTCAAGTTTCACTGTAAATTTATTCTTCATGTCTTTTAGCTCAGTCTCTATCCTCTGTGTTCTTGTCCTTCTTTCCCATCAGCACTTCAACATAATCAAATCACCTCTTAACTTAGTTTTCCTTCCCCCTGTATCCATGCCAACACATCCGCCTGCCCCGAAACCCCCCGGAGGTGGCTACAACTGGCTGAAACCAGATACCCCCCCTCAGTAGCTCCAAATCAGATAAAGTGTCCCATTTTATACATCATCCAATCAAACAGATACTACAACGTCCAGCGTGAGGAGAGAATCGGAGGAGCCATCAAATATCAGCTGTAATGGCTCAACAGAGAAAACGTCCCACCCAACATAAATAGAAGCTGAAGAACATGGCGCATGGAAATATATCGCCCACAACTGTTCATATGCTTTGAACGTATTCACATTTCCTCAAGCTACAATCACTGTTGTATTTTTTTTATTTCACAGCAAACATGTGGGAAAAGTGATCTCATCAGTTGAGCTCCTGAAAATAAACTTTGAAATTAATTTAAATCCAAAACTTCATGGAAATGTTGCTGAGACATCAAAAAACTTACACTAACCACTACACGTCAGCATGAATTGTAATTAAGACATGGATTATTTCAATAAAAGTTGCTGAGATATTTGTCACCCCTTGAACCACAAGTATTTACTGGTTTAAAGAGTGGATTCCTTTGAAAATGAGGAAGCAATTTCCATTTAAGCTTAAATATACTTGCTCTAATTGGAAAGCTCCAACACACACATACTTGGCAACTCACCAAACTACAAACCCTGCCACAGTTCAGCCAATTATGTGCTAGAATGAGCTTAAGCAGGAACCAGAGCATTCTCAATGAATCCCAAACCAAACAAGCAACTCCTTAACCTATATGACTATATGCAAAAAGTATGAAAAGATAACAACTGGCAAGATATATAATAATACAACCCAGACAAATGTAAATAAGGTCAAAGTAAACTGAGACTAAGCTAACAAACAGAGTTAACTCATTATTTGGTCTACATAACAATGTTTCAGCTTCAACATCCCTATGACCACAGTTACACAACACTCAATGTCAACGAGGATAATCTAACGCTGGAGTTTACAGTACAACTTGAAACGAAGGTTAAATTAAAAGAGAAGTCTGAAAACTCAGACAATGAACGGAAAATTCATCAACAAATATAAGTTCAAATACCCATGAAGTCAGGCTGTCGTGACAGTAAAGTCGGAGATAGCAGACAATACGTCTTCCTCTACATTTTAATGCCAAAGTTAAATAATTAGCAACTAGTTTAGTTATGCAATAGAAAATGAACTGAGGAGAATTCTGCAGCAGAAGCCTTTTAAGATCATTGTTTCAATTAAAAAGCTACATGTTGTTCGCTCCTTCCAATCAACTGAATGGTTTTCACATAGAATGTGGAGTTGAAGTCAACTCCACCCAAATATTATGTCATTAATACACCACAGAACAGTAACAACCCATCCACATGTTTTACATATTGCTCAGGTGACTGCTGCGACTCGTTAGCCACACGCATTTGGTTCCTTAATCCCAACTTTAAACTCTGAAAGCACACAAGTCTTGTGACCTCACCAAGCTGACTTTTATAATGTGACAGTAGAATTTATTCATCAGTGTGAGGTTTACGATCTGAAATCGGCTGTTTCATTACATTGTTTTTATTCTGGATAATGGAGATTAGGACAGTTTATACAGATGTAATCAAATTTATCTCAAATACTTGAGTAGACACATTCTAATTTTGACAAATTCTTTTTAAAGATGAAAGCTACTATTTAACTCATCCTGTAAACTGACATATCATTGGGTTACATACTGCAGCAAATACAGCATTTATTTTCAAAACAGCGCAAACCGAAGTCAGTGTGGAGCTGCTCTTGACATGAGATCAGTAAGCGTATGTATTTGAAATATAATCAATAGTGTGTTTATCTGCGATGAAACAACAGTAGATCAAAGGTGATTCTATTTGTGTTACACACAGTATGCAACTTTGTACCTTATCTGCCTACTGCAGAGTATGTGTTATGCTGCAGGTAGAAAGCTGTCTTTTGCCTGTTCTGTGTTGTGAAACAAATGGTACACTATAGTAAGAAACTCTGTAAATCACCTGCAACTAAAAAGAATAATCTGTAGAACGATCCGCGTTACATCATTTATGTCCAAAATGTCAACTTTCTGCAATGTTTTAATCAGAAAATGTTGTCATCTAGAAAGATGAAAATTAGTCTAAACCGATACTCATGTCCAAACTCATCACTGGTAACTTTGTGTATCCCTTTTCTCACAGTAAACTGTAAGACTTTCTAAGGCGAAAACACACCTTAGTCATTTAAACGGCCTCACCTTCATTCTACAAAGACTCAATGTCAAGCCAGCCAACAATGCTTAACGAGCTTTAAATACAGATCTATTTCAGGCAGACTACATGTGTTCATCCATTTACAGAATCTTGTCGTAAGCCTATAATTAGCTTTGTAGAAAAGGTTAAGTGATTAGGCAGGTAGAATAGCTTGAGCAAAGCTACTATCAGGTTATCCCAGCTAATCTAACCCACTAAACAAAATCACGATTAATCAAAGTTGCAACAGACATCTGTGGCTTTTGTCTTTTAAAAATAACGAAAAATGAACATAGCAAGTCTACTGATATTGATCACTAAGTATATGTCACCCTGTAGATTTTGTTTCTTTTGCTTCTTGTCACACTTTAAAGTTTCATATCAACAAAAAATGTCATTTGAGCCAAAAGCAGTATAGAAAATACACAAAATAGTTTTCAAATTATAAACTCATTTAATAAGAAATTGACATTATCAGATTTCTGCCAGAAAACAATAGATTTCTTAAATAGAACCTGTCTGACAACATGAGGCAAACTAAAAGACCTCAAAAACTAACATCTTGAATGTTTGAGTCATGTTGCAACACTTGTAATGTTAAATAACATTTTAGAAGTAGACACTCATTTCTACAATTGAACCTAGTAGTAGTGTGACGGTGTGAGGATGCTTTGCTGGATCTGAAGGACAGGCAATCATGAAAACTACCTTCTGCCCTCAGTTTGTGGGCTCAGTTTTTTTGGGCAAGCAAAATCATAGCCAGTGGAAAAGGCTAAACAGGGTGATAAAGAAGGTGGAAAGAAGGCATCAAAAAATTAAGAATATAGACAATCCTGTACATCCTCTTCATCAGACTGCTACACAACAACAGTGTCTTTAATCCTACCATCTACAACAGCTCTTTGAAGATTTGATTTTTGAATTGAATTGAATACGCGCGTCTGAGCCATGGAGGAGCTTCGCAGCCTGAACTCCATGGACGCACACAGTCAGTGTTTCAATGGCTTTGTAAAGGACATACAAACTCTTCATGTGAATAACAAGATTCTGATGACTGGCAGAGTGAGCACATGTAGTGACATACAAGTAGGCTACATGTTCGTCTTAGCATGCAGATAAAAACTACATTAGCTAAGCTAATTTTGCTAGTTCAATACCAAGTACTGCAGTAAATGTGATCTGATATTTATTTTAGTATTACACGGAGATGGGTAGAGTACTCAAAAATTGAAATCGAGTAATATTTGTAACAAACTTATTGTTTACAAGTTAGACAGGAATGAGGAGAGAGCTAGTTCTAGGTTTGTAGCTTGGTTATTGTTGTTAAAACAATTCCATAGCAACTGCCTACCAAGATGGTTGTCAGTTACAGAGTATGTGCAAGTGTGACGTCACATGAGAACTATGTCTAAGATTTAAAAGTAGCAGGACCATGATTTAAAGCATGCCACCAGCAAAACCACATCTAATGTAAAATACTGAATGCTCCAACACTAGATTTACTCAAGACATGTTGGAAATTAAATTTGTTTGATTTGAAAACTCTTAAGTATGACAAAACAGCAAAAACAATCAAAAGTAATCTGTAATACTTTTTTACAACAATGTGTTTTTTGGAAAGCTTAATTTTAACAATACATGGCAGCCTTCTAATTGAGACAGGGGGGTTAAACTAAGTTGAGGATAGAGAAAAGTTTTGATTCCCACATGAACACAGAACGAGTTCAAAAAGAACAGACTTTCCATTACACGTATAATTGGAGCATTACTACCACACAACCCCCATCCCCCTGTACATCCCCAGCAGGAGGTGGGTTGTTAGTCTGTATCCCCGTACCACCCGCCCACAGAAGCCTGTTGCTCTGACAACTGCAGCCCCAAGCTAATGACCTCCCCTGGAGTTTTAGTGTGCATGTGGGGGTGTCTGCGTTTGTGTTTACGTGTTTGAACAATAGGAGAAGATGCATCTCCCTCACAAAGAGTGAACGCCAGCTTTACGTGGATATAAAATGAAAGAGGAACAGAGTGAATAGAGACAGGGTGAAGAAAGGCGATGGATGGTGGGGGTCCGGGTGAAAGAAGAAAGAGATCCCATACCAGTTATTGGAGAGTAAGGAAGTGATGAGAAAAAGGAAGAAAATTGGAGTATAAAAAGAAAGGCAACAGAGGAGATGGAGAATGTGAGGGGAAAAAAACATTAAAGAGAAAGAATGTGAAAAATACGGAAAAAATTCCCTTTTTTCAGTGAAGTAGCCAAGCCAATCCACCTCCAATTTCCTCTGGTCTGACTGGTCGATAGCTGTGGTAATTACTGGCAAACGCTCTCAGCTCTGCAACACTCCTGTGGGAAATGTTGGTTTGCGTGTGTAAAAGGTGAGCGCGTTCCCTCGTCAACCATATTTCTTAGAAGTTGGAAATGTGCGGATGTTTGTGTGAACTCTTCTGTAAACATGTCTGCGTTCATGATTAAATACATTTTCTAAACCACATTAAATTATTCTCATTTGAATTCATTATACAAAGTTTAGAGACAGAAGTCCCCTCCAGCAAGTACCAGTGTGTATATTAAACATTCTTTACTGCATTGCATTCGAGGTTTGAATTGACTTTAAGCTCCCAGCTCATCAAAATAAATAAATAAATTTAAAAAATAGAGGAGCAAGCTACACTGTATCTCCTCGGTTGGCCTCCCGTTGATCGATTCCTCTGCCCTCCCCAGCCCTGCCCATCTAATGTAATAAAGCAGGCCGCTCCCCTAGACAGCACCAATCAATCTACAGAGCCATTCATTCTGCCTCCGGGCTCAGCCGGCCGGCCCTAACTGGGGAAATGGAGACAGAGCCCCATCGATCACAAATAAACACACATCCACACATGGGCAGAGATACAGTGTAGCACACATAAACACGAACCATTAACACAAAAACACATTTGCACGCAGACACACACAAGGACACATCAATAGGCGCACACACTAAATACATCAAAACCCCGCCACGAGGAAGTGGAAGAGAGAACGTAGGGAAGAGACACAAGAAGATATAGTGAGCAGACAGATAGGCAGCCATACCTGCTTATGCATTTCAATGTTGAGGCCGTATGACATCTCATAGTACTGAGGAGAACAGAGAGTCAGAGGGTTAGCATCAACTGTCACAATAAAACATTAAAGCGTAAACCCAACTTTACAGATGAATGTTCAGCACTACAGCATCTTATCACTTAAACATATCAAGTCTGTTTTTTATTTACGTTGTTTCCCATAATTCAACCAGAAAGTTTGATTTAATGACTGAAAGGTGGCTGTATGCACACTAGAAAAACTGCTAGAGCTCAACTGAGACAGCAGTCATCCCCTAACACAACTTGTTTGAAATGCTGTGCTGAGTAACATTCAAATGAGTAAGCTAAACATTCCCATGCATCATCAAAATATTCTATTTGGATATGAGTAACAAGTAAACAAAAACCTTAAGGACAAAGTTTAGAGTGTTTAGGCAAAAAGAGTACTGAAATTTACCCTTGTCTGTAAGGACTTGGTGACTGCTGTCTTTTAGAGAATCTCTCAGGCAGTTCCATCTGTTTGTTTGAAATCTTCTATGCTGTGTGACCTAAACTAAGCACTAGTCATTTTAAATATGAGCTGCCTGGTTGTTCAGTCCCTAAATCAGCACCCAAAGCCTGTGTCATTCCTGGCAATGCTCATCGAGGTGTGACTTTGAATGATGATTTTACACAGATAAAGAGGATTTTGTTTTCTGTATAAAATCAGAAGTGCAGAATTGTAAACCTGTTTATTGTAGATTATTGACTGCATGGGTAAGCAATGTCAGACGTACAGAGATAAAAGCATTCCTTTCATCATGACTTTTAGAAATAAATGAGTCAGAAGTCTAAACTTTTCAACTAACAAACAGTAATAAATGCAGGAGATTGGTTAGCTGAACACACATGTGGAAACACCTGTGTCAAATAAGGATCTACAGCAGTCATGTCCTAATGGACAAAAAATAAACAGGTAAACAATGAAGTCATATTTAAAATGTTGGCTTTTGCTGTTATACTGAGATGTATGTACATTTTCTTAAGAGTTGATTTTACCGTTGTGTTTTTGTATACCATTGCAATGTTTATTATTTTTAAGCTGATGTTATATACTAACAATTTACAGGCATGCCTCAGTAAGGATAAGACAAACATTTGCACATAATTAAAACAAGAGGTACTTCAGGTTGCTGTGGTTTTTATACAAGCCTTCTTCATTTAGGTAATAAAGTATCCACATTAGTCATTTCCCTTTCTTTGAAAAGATTAAAGTTCACTTTTACATCTGGGTAGGGAACAACATGATCTACCCCAAGGACACTTATGCAGCCCTGTTTCAGTTCGTCATGTGGAACATTGCAGGGCCAATAAAGTGAAAGCTGGGATCTCACCATGACATAGTGTCTCTGCATCTCTGTTTTTTCGCTGGCCAGCTTCTCACACTCCAGCTTAAGACTGTAGGAAAAAAAAGAGTGAGTCATGAGTTGTACATTCACACATCTTGTCAAAAGCAACCATCTCTACTTGAGCCTCCATTTAGTCACCAAAGCAAACATGTATTTCTGCTGTCAAATGTTGAAAATCAAAGTGTTGGATGTGGGAGGTTTGCCTCAACTCTGCTTTATCAAGATGTGAAGTTAAAAACACAATGTGGTACGCTGCCAACCCACACCAAAAACACAAACAAATGCCTGTGCACACACAACCACCATAAGGGAAGATAAATGCACACAAACAGCCCTGGCCTATAGTGCACAACTACTACTACACACACACACACACAAGGAAAAAAATCAGGGGTGATTTATGAAACTGAGCCCACACGCCACCCTTTGGCTCTCACCCATCACTAAGGCTTAGACCTACCGCAGTCTAAGAACCAACACTGATGCCTGCTGCAAATGTGTGTGCTTTCATGTTCATGTATGTGAACCTAATCCAGGTTTATGGGTTAGGCTGAAACCAGAATTGCTGTTTTCTTTGTGGTAAGAGGGAAATGACTGTGGGTAGGGTGAGATTCATAGTTAAAAAGTAAAGGACAATGTGGAGGGATTTCTCTGTAAAGACAGCTGAACTCTGTGATTGTCTGCTTTAGAGGCTTGGTGTAAAACCTTCATTTTGGATAAAGCTTGTAGTCAGATTGCCTTAAGGTTTCCAGAGCTATCACTGCTGCTTTGTTGCTGTAGGATTAGACGGTGGGAACATACTAATCCCCTTCTTCACTTTTCCACTTTCTCCTAGAACAATCTTTTTATGTACCGTTTGAAAAAATTGCTGCAATTACCTGGATTGTCTCTGGGGTTTTTCTACCAGCTTTCTGTCCTCAAAATACCCATTTGGTCACAGCAAATATCTGCTGACACCATGTCTGGTTCTGCTGAACATTTTTTTTTTACAACCAACACTAGTCTTTCCTTTCTACCATCACCACACGCATACTCAGGATGAAGGCTTCCTACAAATTCAGTGACTCAATGCGGTTTGCTGAATCTGGCATTATGTGAGCAATTGGATTTGCCTGCATTAGATTATAACTCTGATCATTCTGTATGTAGTTGAATCTGCCTATAAAGTCAGACTGGCATGGATATTAACCTGCTTGTATGGTAAAATGCCTTCAGAAGGCAGCAGTAGTTGTGAATTGGCACAATATAAGTAACCTGAATTGAGCTGCATTATCCAGCTAATAATAATAATTATAATCTTTATAGCTATTGTAGAAAACATACCTGTGATATTGTGCTTGGAGAAACTGGAACTCCTCCTTTATCCGGTCCAGTGACTCTGGAATGGTGAACTTGAAGGGCTGACCTGGAGCCTGATGCGGCGTCTAACACAACAACAAACAGAATCATCAACAACATCATTATAGCCTATCGCTGCTCAAAGGGCAATGCCTTAAGAATCTTATAGGAACAATATTTATATTCAGGAATTTAAGAGAAGAAAGGACCAGGTCGGATAACTTGCAACATATCATTTATATATTCATACGTTTTCTTTGGAGTTTTCTTTAGTCTCCCTTTTTAAATGTTTGTCACTCACTCCTGTTACTATCCTTAAACAATAACAGGATCACCTGTTTAGCTAAAAAAGAAAAAAAATGGTGTTTTAACCATCTCAGACTAAGTGTTTAGGTACTAAAACAAGCATTTTCTAACACAGATCCAGATATTTAATGGTCCGCTGCCCACATCTGGCTAGATGTTCCACACAGGTGCTGTCAATAGAAAACACTGCATGAATGTGTGTTACTTTTGCAAGCAGATCCAGATGCCTTGCTTATGTTTTAGAAAAGGGAAAAATATATATATTTTTTTTTTTTTTAAAGCCAAATGTGTTCTTAGCAATACATTGAGAAGACATTTACCCTATTAAGAGTCTCGCTGCAGTAGATGCCCACAACCTGGCATGGGCACTAAAAGGTCATATAGTAAGCACAGTAAGAACAACTTGATTGCCCTGCTGTGAAGTATTTATTTTAAAAAGTCACAAGTGGTTTTTATTGTGGAGAACAGACTGCTGTTATAGAGATGTCTGCTTGAATAAGATTATGAGAATAAACATACAAATACAACAACTTTGATTTTCTTTTGTGAGTAATTTTTTCTAAACTTAATTCTTTAGAATATCATGTTTCAGTAAGACTCCAGATAATTAGGAAAATCTATGATTTCAATATAACTGCATTGACTCCAAACTCTATACCTTCTCCACAATGTTCCCAGAACTCTTTGTGAGATTCAGCATCTCAGCCACTAAAAACATCATGTGTAGACAATCACGTCTATCCAACAATGTCTATCAAATATCCTAACAAATACAGCATCCAAGCCACGGGACTGCACGGTTTCACACATTGATACAGTTTGCCATGCGATATGTGTAGCTCTTGTTTTCAGCTTGACGTGTTGCAGTTTTTTCCCCCCACATTCAGTTATGATGACTGACTCATAGAAACAATTTTTCATCCAGTGATCCTCAACTGGAATCATTGACACTCACGTGGCCCATTGGGAAAATTAACCGTCCACCCATCCAATATCACAAATTAGCTTATACAAGGTAGTTATTAGGTTCAAAGCTACTTGAAAATGAATTTAAGCAGAAACTTACAGAATTATAATGTTTTACCATTACAACACACTTAAACTCACAAAATAATGTAATGAGGGAATTTACTTTAAGTGCTTGAACTATTTTTGTAGTGTTGAATGATTTTTAATGCTTTAAATACAACTGATTGCATCTAGTATGTAAATCTGCTTGATAGTATGTTTAATTTTTAGTGACTTCAACAGACTTGTTTAATGATGCCCTTTTATTACTGTCACTTTTATTGTAATTGAAATATAAAAAGACAACATGATGATAAAATTGGAAGTTTATCAGCCAACCTCAGTGTTACTCCAAGGGGCCTTCCATTTGATGATCCCTTACAAACCTTTCTGCTGGCGCCCCTGTTAGCAGGCGCACATTTAAAATATCCCACAACTTTTAAGTTATATTGGCCGTCAATCCACTCTGTTCCTCTGAACAAATATGGGATGGTATTCGCACAAGAAAATCTAACGATGAGGTGCACGAGGAGGCGTAAACAGTCGCTTACTGCCAGGTGAAGCATTGCTGGAGGGAAGTAACTTACCGGGTGTCGCCCCTGGGGAAACATCTTCTCTCTCCGGGGGAAGGAGCGCTTCAAACCCCGCCAAGGAGGAATCAAAGAACAGGGGTATGTTTAGAAAGCTCCGGATCAAGGAAACAAATCCATCCGCCTTGTTTATGATGGCCAACAATCGTTTATTTCTCAGAGACACCGACCGCCACCCCGACCCCCTGCTTGCTGATCTGAATTAATTTACAGACCGTTTCCTCGCCGTCTCTTGGTCCTTGCCTCTCGGTGCGCTCCAGCGGCCGCAAATCAACCGTGTATGCACGGCAAACGTCTCATTAGACAAAAGGGTACGAACCAGGTGAGAAAGAAAGGAGAAACCTCGAATCCACCTCAGGCACTCCGGCGTTTGTCTTCAGGTTTAGCCGGATTATTCCAGGTACAAAGAGCCCACCAACTCAATCAAATCAAAAGGATAACAAAGCCACAGAGCCGCAAACTGTCGGTTCTCAGCGAGAGCATCAGAAACATATCCACACAAGTTAATTGCTGTGAAGAGTTCCCACTTGACTCGCCGCGGTCGCTACTTGGCGGTTAAACAGTCAAAACAACTGGAATATGTATTTCCTCAACGGGTTTCCGTGGAAAATGGAGTCCGTTTGGATTTTACGAAAAAAGAAGGAAATATATTGTTAGTTTTGATAGCGAAAATCCCCACAGTGGTGCGAATGCTCCTATGTCAAAGCAGCGCTTTACCTCAATGGCAACTTTCTCACGCGGTTTCACGCTCCCAGACTAACCGAAACTATAGCCCCGCCCACAAGATGACTCCTGACCAATCAGAGCTGCCGCTCCACGTGGGGATAAGGACCTGGTTTCAGAAGTAACCAATAGCCGCAACGCAAATCTCCTCGGGTCCGTTGACCTCGCGGAGCTACGCCAGTGACGGCCAATCAGAGCCCTCTAGAAGCTGCCATTTCTGGAAGCGGCGGGGCGGGTTAGAGCGCTGGTGTAGAGGCGAGTATCAGCTGTCAATCAAAGTAACGTGGGGGCTCAGCGGGAGGAGAGGGAACATACGCATGTACGTAAACACGCACAGGCAAATCAATCCAAACACAAACCACAAATATTGTTCTTTTAGCGGCTGTAAACCTTACCAATAGTATTATGGCAATTCATAAAAGTCGTCCCTTTCTCACCTCTTTATCTGGTAGCTATGTCTATGGACTGTAAAAGTCATCCTACTGATTTGGGGTCAGAATTAACATTTGCAAAACACATGTAAATAACCAGAAAGTTCACCAGCAAAGAGATGAATCATTGCCCAAGGTTATCCTGCCTGCAAACTTTAAGGACCAGTGTAACAGAATTGGCCAAAAGACAATACAGTCTTAGTAAAGATGTAGTAAAGATGAGTAATACTAAAAATTACTTTGAAATTAAGATTGGCCTTATCAAGTCTAGTCCACATATTTTTTTTAGTAAAAGGTTCATTCCAAGGGGAGATTATTGTGTGCCTTGTAAATTATCAGTGCAGTATTGGCTTCAAATTTAAATGTATGCAGTTTGGTAAATATTTCAATAGTGGGATAGCAGTCTCAGCCATTTATAAGCCCAGTTGGTTTTCTTTCTGTTAACTGGTTTAGTTATGCAACAATCAAAATGTTACTTCATTTGTAGAAGAAAAAGAACTGCAAACCAAAGCAATCTGGCCCTGTGAGAAAATGTACAGCCAAAACAACAGCTATAAAGCCATTGCCATAAATTTTGCACCCATCATTTGAAAACTGTATTTTGTATTTATTCAGGTGAATTTCTCATCCAAGTAAGACAGAATAGATAAAGAAAAAAGAACTATAAGAGGATAACAAAGGCAATTCTTTCCTATGTCATGTTAAGGGAGCTGCATATCTTTTTGGATTATTTCCTACCTTGTCTACATGAGGTTTTAACTCAATTTACAGTCAATTATCACTCAGATTCCATGGACTCTTCTGTTGAATAAAGAAAAAAATCAAATTATGCTGCTCATCTGTCGCAAGTTTATGCAAGTTGTTGTATGCTGCAGTAAGTTGTAGAAACGGATCACTTTGCATCAGCTTTTTATCGACAAAAATAAACGAAAAGACTGAGTTCATTGAGAAGTTGACCTCATTATCTCTTAAATACATCTTGGTCTAAATGCAAATATCATCCCCAGAACACAAACAAAGGCTCAGACAAGCTGCATAGACACACATAAACGGAATATAACCAAAATGTCAGAGCTGCTCACAGAAAAGGTAAGATAAAATGGATGGGGGAAAAATGTGGATTTTTCTATAAAGTTTTATCCATTTGTTATTTTTAAAGTGAAAAAGATGAAAATACTAACCAGGATAAGTAATTATATAAGTTGTGAAAGAAACCATACATTTTTTTCATGTTTTTTTTTTTTTTCATCTCAATACTATCTGATCCTATGCTTGTTCTTATTTTAACTTCTGGTATAATTTTCTTTTCTCTCATGTCAAACAAATGCAAAGCAGATGTATTATCTATGGGCTGGTGCACAGAGAGTCCTTAACATCTTCCTTTAAATTTAAAAGATGGATTCACAGTTGTCCAAATTTATTTCATCTGAGATTCAATCACACACGAGGCGATCGCAGCTGCATTCAAATTTCTTTTTATCGTAGGTGATCTGGCAAATCCAACTGGTTTCATAAAGACGTGTCTGACGAACAACAGACGTGATAAAGTGACTGGGAAGTATCTGGCTGGAACTGGATCCTGCACCCCTCACTTCACAAGGAAACCCCCCCTGAGCCACATACTGACCTCTGATTGGCTTAAGGAGCTCAACCCCTGACCCTGTAACCTCTGACACCTGCAACGGCTGATCCAGTCCATATGAGAGACTCCTGACTGTGACCAACCGATAGCTTTTTTCCAGACCTCACAGTCGTGCATGAACTTGCAGGTGCTTTTGAGTGGGTTGCTTTGGTGTGTGGAGGGGTTTAATGTGAAACTATGCATTGATTTGCGTGTACATGTGTGAGCTGATCCCGTTTTATCACAGATAAATACCTGCATTTATAACACTGATAGGTGACGTCGTAGCTCCACTGTGGAATGAACTTTGAATTTTAGATGCTCCGCAACATGAACTTTGAGCACTTTATTATGTTTACAGAATATTTCTTTTCACTGTCAGTGAGACAGACTACTCACTGCAGTCTTGTATAGTTTTTACTATTAGGTGGATGTAAAATCTCTACATATCTACGGTTTTTAGAAAGACTTGTTGAACTTTTTGCACCTTTAATGTGACATGTGCATGCAGCATTGAACTGTAAAATAAGCTATAAAAAACTAATTTACAGCATTCCTCTTAGGTCATCATTTATAGAGAGTCTGATTAACAGTTTGATAAAGGTAAGATGTTTTATTGGGAATTCCTTGATATTGTTTATTGTATAGTTTTGCTTAAAGCTTGCAAAGGATCAAAATGATTTAATTGCAGAAAGGTACCAGTCAGGAGGAGACACCACATATGTTCCATCATGGCACAGCAAACAGCGTCATCAACGGCAGGAGATGATATTGAGAGTCAGTAACATTGCTAAAAGTTAACACTTCCCCATAACTCATAAAAAACAAGACTGAAACAAATGATGGAGGCTGCCAACAACCTGACAATCACAAAGGTGTAGCTGCATAGACTTCAGGTTACTAATGGTTGTGTTTTTGACGTGACAGCAGCATCTTGTATTCAAAAAAACAGCTCAATCGATAAGATTCAAAGACAGAGACATTTTCAGGATTGGCTAAAATCCCTCCAAAACTAGAAAAACAACAAGCTTCAGTCTGATTAACCTAAACTGAACATTTGGCCACATTTCCTAAAGACAAACAAAACATGGTGGTGGAAGCATCTTGCTTTTTGTCTGCCGTTCTGCAGGAGGAACTAGTTTTTATCAAGGTGAATGAAATAATTAATAGTATCAGCGTGGAACATTCTACGGCTACATTTGTGTCCTTCAGGAGTTGAGATTTCAAAGTTAGTGATCTTACACTTTGCGCCAGGCATGTTTTTAAATCCTCAAAGTTTTCTGCCTTTTCAAACTTGCTGAATACACTTAGCCATACTTTCTGTGTTTCGCTCCAGTAATCAGACGGTGAGGCAGGCCACATGAGCTCACTGGCCTCCTGATTTCCTTAACAAATGTCCATCCCCTTATTCATCCCCCACTCCGCCTCACCCCCCTCTCCCAGTCATTTGTTTAGAGTGGCCAGTCACACAATTAGCCTCTGCCATGGATGGGGGTACAAGAACCTGCCATACGAGCCTCATTTGGTTTGCAAATGTCCAATTTCTTTCTGATTTTAGAGGCTAAAACAAATGGCTGTGCTTTGTTTATAGAGGGAGAGGGGGAGACGAGGGGGAGGCCAGGGGAGAGAAGAGGCTGTTTTAGCTGTGACCTGGTCATCTTGTCTGTAGAGGAGAGAAGAGGCTCTTCCAGATAATGGCTGAACAAGCAGCTTTGTGTGGGACGGCAAATAGAGTGATCCCACTCTCGTTCTACTTAACACAAGAAGAGCTTTTCGGCTGCTATGTATGTGTGTGTTTGATCCTATATGCAAATGTGCATTTTGTTGGGTTGTGGGCTATTTGAATGTGTGTGTATGCACATTTGCTTAGTTTGTTTTGTATCCGTGTGTGTGTGTGTGGTGGTGGTGCCTATGTGTGTCAGGAGGATGGTGTTAAAGAGTGCATTCATGATCAGGAGGTGGTGTGTGTGTCAACAGCCGATGATTTGCGTGAGGGTTTTTGGCAAACTTGTCCCCTGGAGCTCTTTTGTTGTTTTTTGAATGTTCTGTTTTTAATGGAGAGCCAAGGATGTCCTTTGAATACCACTGACCCGGCTTCAGTGCCACTCTCTCTGTATTTTACATGAGAGAGAAAAGAATAACTTTTGCATGCTTGGGAGGATGACCACCTTTAAATCTGGAAGAAGGACCAAAAGGTTTCTTAGAAAATAGAAGACGGAAGAAAAGGGAGATCAGGTCCCATTTCAGTATTTGTTCAGATCAATATAAAGATGAAAATCACACAAGGTATGTTTGTCATCTGTGGTGCCAATATCAACTGGAACCAAAGAAGATGCATGACGCAAACAGAAGTTACCTTACTTTGTTTGCTCTCTTTATCAAATTTTACTGGAAACCTTTACTGGAATAAGCTCATAAATTATTTGTTTAGTCCTTTTTGTATGCTCAGATATCCACTGTGAAACACATTGTATTTACTTTTTAACTGAAGGTGTGGATGTGCACACATGGCATGTGATGTAGCAACTTGTGCAATGTGTAGTTTTCACATGAGTGATGAGAAAACTCAAAGCCACAGGTGTTCATATTATTCAAACTGAAGGGTATTTCTACTAGTTTCTATTAATTTAGTATGCATTATATGCAGGGTAAAAGACACCAATTTAATATTGAAATTGATTTTTTCCATTTTGGCATGTTGCATCTAGAAGCTTTAATGTATTTTACTAGGATAATGTGTGATATATTGGCAATGAAATATCAGCAATAGGCCTGTCACAATAATACATTTTGCTGGATGATAAATTGTCCCAGAACTTATTGCGATAAACAATAATATTGTTGTTTTGAGACCATTTTTCAAGTAATATGAAAATGCCAAGTAAAGAAAACAAAAGAAACAACACATAAAGTTAATTTTGAAGTCTGTGTAAACAAAATTATCTTTCAAAAAAAGAGATAGTTGAGACCAGAGCACCAGACTGAAGATCTTATCACTCAGTTTCTGGTAAAAAGAGAGAGGAAAGAAAAAAGAGGAAAAACGATAAATTAAGCAAATTAAGATTGTTCAGTTTCTTTTAATTTATCATGCGATTAATTGACTTATTGTTTGTATTGGCAGGCCTAAGCACAAAGAGCATAATTGTAGCAATGAAACCAAAATTATTTTCAAAGCACTTTTAGTTTTAAATCCATCCATCCATCCATCCATCCATCCATCCATACATCCATACATACATACATACATACATACATACATACATACATACATACATACATACATACATACATACATACATACATACATACATACATACATACATACATACATACATCTCTTCTCCCTGTCCCTCTTATTCAAGATCAGTTCAGCTCCTAACAAGTGAAATTTAACAAAGCTATAAATTCCCCCAACATGTGGAAACTTGTATTTTGTGCAACTAAAGAATCTGATCACACCTTCAAAAACTTTTCTGTCGTATTTAAATCCCTGCTGTTCTTTTATGTTTTTATTGCCCGATGTACAGGTTTTATCTGCAGACTGCTTTATCACTGGAATATGTGGCTGCAAGCTGTTGCAGCTGTGGTGTCCAAGGTGAAAGTGCTCATGACCCAGAAAGAACTCATTAATAAAAATGCTGTGATTTTTATTCTTTTTTTACTCGCTCAAAAATAAAGCAAGTAAAATGTTGAATGTTTTTTTTTAATGAAAAAGTGAAAAGTACCCTGGCTTTTGTAGAAAATGTTTTGTAAATCATTGTAGATCTGGAAAGTACATAAAAAGGTTTCTGCACTTGTTTAAAGAAGCACATTCTGTATCTTATTTTTTGGGTCCACTGTTTTCTATTTTGGTCTAAAAAAATTTATTGTGGATCTGCATCAAGAACTGTTTAGGGTTTTATCTGTTTTCAAAAACCTTCGCTGTAAGTTTAATAATTTGTCTGCTTTTGAAAAAAAAGGTTGCTGGATATTTTTGGTCTTGGTTAGCCATAGAAAACCGCATCATAAAACAGTAAAATAAAAGATGTTTTGCTGCATCAGATGTGCTGATGGGCCAAATTCATTCAATTGTTGCCAAGGTCTCAAAATGCACCCCAGGTATCACTTTATCACCTGTTATAAAGCCAAATTTGACTGGTGAAGAAATGAATCGCTGATGACCGTCTGAGCATGAACCAAGAAATAGGCTTGGTTCATGCGGTGTAAGAGGTTTAAGATTTCATTAAACCTCTGTTCAATACTTTCTGAAACTCAGAAGTTTAATAACACTTTGAAACGTGAGCAACTGAATAATTTGAAATTTCATCAGATTGTGCCTATTTTCTGCACATAATACAGAAAAAAATGATTGAATTTGATGATATAACTTTGACTTTTAGGACTTCATTTCCAGTTGCTGCGAATCTTCCCTCTGTAGCTCAAGGGTGTCCCAGATTGAAGCGATGTGAAACAGGTTTTTGGCAATATGAACCTGCGGTGTGGTGTTCACCCCCAGTGTGCTGAGATCCTGTATAATTTACGACTCTGAGTTAAACAGCCCAGCACCAGGCAGCCTATCGTGTAAACAGATCGGGACTTTTACAGGCCTCTTGCCGGCTGTTTAAACAGACTAAAGGAAAAGGGGAAAAAGGGGGGGGGGATTAAAAACCTAAATGGAAAACATCTGAAGCAGAGTGTGCAGATGCGTGCATGTGCTTGTGTGTGTGTGGGAGGCTATGTGGAAGTGGCACATACGCACACATAAGACCTGCAAACATATAAAGAGATATGCAGATTGAGACAGTAATGCGTGCACACAGACACGCAGCAAACCAACACAGCCGCAAAACCTCCAATATGATTCAGTCCAGCTGTGAGAAGAGTCGAATCACAGGCAGAAAGAGGACCGAAGCTGTGTTTCTGCGTGAGCAGATCAAACCCAGATGGGCTTCAGTCTATCAGGCAGACTAGTTTCTCCTGTTTTATCTGGCTTTATTTCCCAGTATATTGCTACAGCATCTATCAGGATCTTTAATCCTCTGCTATGGCTTTTTTTTTTTTTTTTTTGGTTGTAATTTATTAGTGAAATTAGATATGAACAACAGGGGGAGACCCAAACGTTACAACAAAAGCAATGAGCCGGTTCAAACTCAGTGTGCGATGTGTACCTTGGCTTCAAGCCACCAGGACGTCCGTCTGTGTCTCTGATCACAAAAATAACAAACTTTACAGAAGTAGATAGAGTCAGGGGAAAACAAAAGGTTGACAACTGTGTGGATGTTTCTTTGAAATGTTTCTGAGGTTTCTTTGACCTGACCTGTGTAGCAGCAGCCGGAGCAGTGATCTACATCAGACGGTTTCGCAAAATTGTACGTAGTCCAGATCAGCATGCTCACAAGTTCAAAGAGTTTCGTAGAGGCCTATGCGGAAAAAGTGCGGCTTATGGTTTACATCACGATGAATAAAACATAAATAATCACTTTAGCACGGATCGTTAAAGCAAGAAATCATGTCGCACATAACACTACCACAGGTCACAGCTGTTAACATTTCTTGACAAATCACTTAAAATATTGCTGAAAGAAGAGGGAGGCTTATTGAAACAAGAAGCTTGTAATTATGTGGGCCATGACAACTAACTAATACTGAATGGAATGTTCCCAATTTATGTTGATGATTTAATAATGCTCGTATGCTGAGCGTGTACTCCTGCCAAGATAAAGAAAAAACCTGCAGGGTTTTCTAACTGAAAGGCATTATGACATTTGACACATTTAGTGAACCACAGTGGCCTGTCAGGGGAGGAGGAGGAAAGGTGTGCCCTTTTGTCAAACACCTGTTTGAGTTCACAGCAGTTTTTTCCATCCCTGAGATTTTTGATGCTTGAATGAAAATGTTTTTAGGACAGTTATGATTATTTCAATTTGCTAAATGCCAGAAAAATCTGAGAGAGAGAGAGAGACAGAGAGAGAGAGAGAGAGAGAGAAGTTTATGTTAATCAACCCCAGAACAAAAGCAAAAGACCTTGTGAAGATGCCGGTCGAAGCTGGTTGATAAATAGTAAATATTCAGGAAATATGTGCGAACTTCTCAATTTGAAGAAAGTGAAAACGATAAAAAATGATTTTGCTAATCCCAACTGAACTAAACCTGATTTAATGTCAGAAAATAAGACAAACATGTTATATGTCTTTTTACACAGTGTGTCTAAATATCTGATTTCAAGTAAATAGGAAAATAATATGACATACAGCTATAAAGCTGGCAAATCAAAGACCTTACAGGTTGGATAATCGCACAGAATCCCATAAGTGAAATCTGCACATCAATTATTGTTTCATATGCTCATGGTAAAAGCCTTCACCTGTTGCTCTCCTGTGTACAAGATGATACAAAGCTCTATTTTATGTCTTGGAAGTACTCCATAGCTGCTTTGAAGGGTTTTGCACATCTATGTTCACTTAATGATATTCCATATGATTTTACAGCAGCTACAAATGTTCAGAGTCTAAAGAAGATAGTCAAACTTTACACCAGCGGGGTGTTTTTCGATCAGTCTTTTTGATTCATGTGTTTTGATCTGTCTATTCTCTTTGAACTCCTCTGCCTCAGTTTTTTTTCACTCCTCACTTTAACATGGATAAAACAGAGAGCAGAATTGTAGACTCTACAAAAACTCCTTTTATGTCGAGCGCCGCAAGAGAGATGAAGGCGATCTACTTCTGGAGTCTCTGACTTTGCAGACAATATCAGCAGTTTAAATGCATTCTCTTTGTTGCCGAGCGCCTGCACTGGCCTGTTCATGCACTTGTGCATTATGTTTTATTCATGACCTCTGCGTCTGTTGCCCACAGAATTTGTTTATTTTGCTTGCCAGGCTACACTTGAGGGTGTGTGTCAGGAAGGAGGTGACAGGAGAGCATTCATGGTCATAGCGTGTGTGTTTTACTTCATTGGAGAAGCGCTAACAGCCACCAATCGCTCTGTGTGAGCTTTTCTAGAACCTATTGTTTAAAAAACAGAATAAAGGGGAACAAAGATCCATCTCTGGACGCACCAACACCCAGTTTGCTTAACAGCCATGCAAACAGGCTTGGGGAGAGCACCCACCACGAGTGATAATCAAAGGCTTGTTATGGTCATAAGAATGCAAATAGTAATCTGTGTATATGTGTACCATAGAGCTGAATGTGTGTGTAAACCAAGGTGTGTCGAGACGCATCTTTCTATGGATTAGTATGTCGTTAAAAATGTTCCTGTTTCAATAATTTGCACATTGTTTGTATGACAATGATCTCTATGTGTGAATAAATGCAAATATGTGTGTTGAGTGTGGGCGTGCGGGCGTGTGTGTGTGTGTGTGTGTGTCCGACCACCACGTGCACGCTCTCCTTGACTGTTGAGCTAATCCAGGAGACAGGCTTAGACACTGAAACTCCTACGACCCTTTAAGCAAGCACTAATACTGTTAAACCACAACTGAGCTCTTACACACACCGAGAGAGCAGATAAAGATAGAAGACATGTTTGAGCTCTAACTCACACAAACAAACACACACATATGCACAGCAAAAAAAAACGCACATCCTTACTTGATCTGCATATTTAGTAAAACGTGCCACTCCGGTTTAGAAGAAGTGATGTCAAACATGTTTAGGTTGAAGATGTCTGCGTCAAAGTCAGGTTAAGTGGAGCACAAAATACGGTTTTAGACCTCATGACCTCTGTTTATGTGTCCTTGAGGAAAACTGGAAATCCCAGCAGGTTACATAAGAGCAGGCATAGGACAGTTGCTGATATTAATAGGCTGAGGTTTTAAAAAAGTTAGTTTCAAAAATGCTAAAATGTTCTGTTAAATCCTTCTTAAGCTCTTTTTAATGAGAACCCACAGAAAGTTACTCAGGGTTTCGTATGGAGCAGAGATTAGCTGCACACTGCCAGTCAGAAGAAAGAAAGCTCCTAGACGTCACCTTGGTCAGAAGAATGACTGTTTGGAAGCTTTTCCAGGCATGTGATACCCACAGTAATGATGTGGTAACTCAACAAGCATCACCCTTCACTCTTGCTCATCTAGAGCATAATTTCAAGCCAGTAAGTCAGTGGTGCCCAAGTCCAGTCCTGAAGAGTTGCTTCTCCTGCAACTTTGGTTATTTTCACGCAGGTGAATGCAACCCAAATCCACTTTTCTCCTAAAATGCAACCTATCAGCCCAAATCCAATTTTTTCACCTCTGAAAAAATCCGATTTGTGCCACTTCTATAGATGGTATAAAATCAGACACGTATCTGCAGATACATATTAAAGACTGCAGACGTTTTCAAAGCATCTGTAGTCTCATAATTCTGCACCAGTAGAAGCCAGGCGTGATAAATCTGGATGTAAACAGTGGGCTGAAAATTGTGATTATAAATTTCTGAACTTATTAAAGAAGTCTGTGCCAGACTGACGCACATCATATCAGACCACTCCTAGTCTGACTTCATACCCAAACAGACATCTACAGAAATTAATGCTCCACAAAAGGCTGTTGCTGTTAGTTGTGGTTTCTTTTTATTAGCTTCCTTCATCATTTTGTGACTGTACTGTTGGCTCTCATTGCTGAACATCTTCAAATCGATCCATAGATGGGGGCGTCCATTATTATGTCCGTAAACAGCTGCTCTGTGGCTTCTGTGCTTCTTTATGTGGGTCACTTTGGGGTTCATTCACAAAGAAATCCGATTGAGGCTGCATTTAATTAGTAGCATGAACAACTTCTTAAAAAAACCAAAAAAACATTTGGATTTCTGTAAAAATTCAGAATTGTGCATCAAGATCTGCTGTGTGTACGTGGCCTCGTGATGAGCCAATGATGCCTTGTAAGTGGCATCATTTCTCTCTTCAGCCATGGAACGGCGACTGTGTGTAAATACAGCCAAAATCATTTTAAAAATTAAGCATTTTTAAATTTATTTATCTTACTTATTTATCTGTGTATTTTTTTGTTATTTTGGCTATATTCAACATGTAACATTTGAGCAGTTTTGTGTTTATTTAATACAATTTTAGTACTGTAAAACAATTACCTTTATGATCTAAATTTTAATGCTATAAGAATATGATGATGGTCCACTCGATCTTAATTTTTATTTGCTTGCAAATAAAATTCTAAATTTAGGCGCCACCCATTACATGAACAAGTAAATGTCTCCCCAGAGAAAAGGCCAGAAAAAAACAAACTATCCTCTTCTCTGCTAAAATGCCAATTTAAAGCAGCATGTCTTTCCTTTAATATCAGCTAATCCCCTTCAGTGGGCTCATGCTAAGTTAAAACCAGAATCCTCTCATCCAGAGCATAATCTGCGGCCAGTGAGATTCCGATAATTAAAATGAATCCCGTGATATTCCAGCATGTGC
Source organism: Xiphophorus couchianus (assembly GCF_001444195.1). Lineage (NCBI taxonomy): Eukaryota > Metazoa > Chordata > Actinopteri > Cyprinodontiformes > Poeciliidae > Xiphophorus > Xiphophorus couchianus. Next base: position 10,512,232 of record NC_040239.1, read on the forward strand.
TTTTTTATTTCGATCTTGAAAAAAAACGCACAATTGAAGAGTTGCAAAGTGTGATGGGAAAAGCGTGGAAGACAATGATGAGACGATGAAGTGGTAGAAATTGAGGGATGGTTTCTGTAGGGTAGAGTGATGGGTGACTAAGAAGATTTACTGTAACTGAGTTATGATGTTAAAGAGGCTTATGCTGCCTGTATTTTTGTCAGCTACACACACACCCACACACGCCCGCACACCCACCGCGACACACATACACACACCAGTATAAAAACATAAGAAACATGATCTGTCATAATCTGACTATACCCTTGTTTAGATTATCAAGCCTGTGTGTGTATGTGTGAGTTCCTCTCATTGACTTAGACACACAAAATAAAGTCCAGGGGCCAGTTTTGAGTTCAGTCTGATTCGCTCTGATCCTATTAAGGCAAATCCAGGAGGTAACACACACACAAACACACGCCTTTTGACTTAAACGTCTATGTAGTTCACATTTCTCCCAACCAAGCCAGGCCACTAAGCCAGAACGGCCCATATAAGACGTTCACTGTAAAATAAGATTGGACTAAAAATGCTTCAGCTGAAACTATGTAGCATATTTTCAGAGTCATATATTGCATGACTCTGAAAATTAATCAGTCATGTAACATATAGTCCACCATATTTTAAAACAAAATGTCACAGTCTGTTTAGCTCACTACAGTGTGCAAACACTTAGCAGACAATTCTTAAGTTAAAAATGACTTTTTCCCCCTGATGTGGCATCTTTGAGGTTATCCAATGTCAGGGTGGAGGAGCTCCGATTTAGAGACTCTTCAGCTTATTGGCTAAGAGGTAACATGTCACCATGTTGACCAGAGCTCCAGTCCTGATTGGCTGGCTCCCCACATAGATCTGTTTCACGTAGAAACGTTTCTCTCCGTTTTCAGTTTGAAACTTGAGAGCCAACACCTGGTCAGCCCATGGTGCTATGGCGGTGTGAACTTTGGTATGTGAGCTTTTCAATTGGAAATTATAATAGTTTTTATAATATATTATAACATTTAAATGTGATGCTTAAGCTTGCAGCAGATTTTTATTAACGATGTAACGGTTAAAACAATATGATTGTTGTTATCACCCAAAGATGTCTGCAATGAATCAGTAAACAGTCTTAAAAGCTAACTCCTACTGACACAAAGTTGTTTTTTGAAAGATGTGTATCATTGGTGAATGTCATCAAAAGTGATTAATGTCAGAGGAAGTGTGGATGGAATTTTGTTTTCTGCATTTAATGTAAGTTCACATTTTTGAAATATAATTACCATGTTTTCAGAAAACCTGAAGCCATTTTGCAGTGTTGTAGTACTCGAAAACGGTCTTGGTCTCGAGACCGGTCTTAAGACCATTTTTTGATAGTCTCGGTCTTGTCTCGGACTCGACCACATTTGGTCTCGGTCTTGTCTCGGTCTCGGACATTGAGGACTCGGTATTTTATTTCAAGACCGGTCAAGACCACAACTGTGAAAATAACGCTAAATCATCAGTATCAATTTCTTTAAGATCCTTCTTTTTATTGGATGCACTCCTGATTCAAATCCAAGCAATAACCCGTCTCATTGGTAAATGCATGTTGTTGTTTTTTTAACTGCTGTCGCCCCACCCCCTTTCACCTTGAGCGCGGACTGCAGCACTTCGATTGAAAGTTACAAGTGGTTGTCTGAGAAGGGGATAAGATGTCGGCCAAATCATCGGTTATAAAATTTGGCTATTTAAATCACAAACAATACATTTGTAAAGCAACATTGAGAAAAAAGCATACAGCGCAATGTAAGTTCTGCAGTGCTTCACTATCAGAGACGGTGGGGACTACGTCCAACTTTTATCGACGACACCTTGAAAGAAAGCACAAAGAAAGGTAAGCTGTGTGTAAAAGTGATATTAGGAAAGCTAGCAAGTTAACGTAAGCAATTTCCTCGGTATCAAAATTATTCTACCCGGCCATCACACAGTTCTTATTTCAATATTAGCTACACATATTAAGTTAGCTAAAGTTATATATGTGTGCTTTATCTTTTAGGGTGAATGTTCTCCTTTCTTATCCGCTATTTGCCACCTAGCTTGATGCACAAGTTGTCACCTAGTAGTGTTTGTGAAAACATGTCGGACATTACTGATTTAATTTAAAGAAGTGTTGATTCGTGTTGTGCATGGACAACGCTGTTTCAATTACAGCTTTCCTGAACATGTCTCCGTATTTCTGTCGGCTTCATGAGTGGATTGCAGCACATAGGTGGAAGCAGAGCAAAAATAAAAGTCTGAATAGATAATCGTAATATATTTTGGTTCTTGTTCAATACTTCTCATGAAGGAGAAGACTGATGTGGAAGTCTCTACCTATGTTTAATAACCATAATAAGGTGACGTACGTAACCATGACAGAACAATGGTTCGTAATGGTTCTGTCAATAAGTCACCATGACAGAACAATGGTTCGTAATGGTTCTGTCAATAAGTCACCATGACAGAACAATGGTTCGTAATGGTTCTGTCAATAAGTCACCATGACAGAACGTAATGGTTCTGTCAATAAGTAACCATGACAGAACGTAATGGTTCGTAATGGTTACGTTCTGTAACGTAACCATGACAGAACGTAATGGTTCTGTCAATAAGTAACCATGACAGAACGTAATGGTTCGTAATGGTTACGTTCTGTAACGTAACCATGACAGAACGTAATGGTTCTGTCAATAAGTAACCATGACAGAACCTAATGGTTCGTAATGGTTACGTTCTGTAACGTAACCATGACAGAACGTAATGGTTCTGTCAGCATGTGCTGGCTTGTGCTGGTGGGTAACCCCAATGTCTCCAAAGCCATCATATATAATTTATTAATGTGCCAAACCTGATATGCTTAACCTTAAATAAGTTGTATTTTCTTGCATTGGTCCTACAATTAACATTATTAAGGGAAGTAAGCAAATGCAGTTAACCTTGAGAGACTGAGTCGACTGGACATATAATAACATCCTGTTCCTAAGTTAGATTTTTTCTTTCTCATGAAAAACAATTATGAGACAGTGAATGAATTCATTCACTGTCTCATAATTATGAACTAAGGTCAATGTAAGTTACATTGACCTTAGGAGCTGGATATAGCTCCTGACATTGAAGATAAGACGTGGAGGTGATGCTCTGTTGTTTGGCTGTGGGAACTAGTCTATAGATATAAGCAGAGAGTGAAGAGACTAATATGCCTCACCTTATGAAAAATTAATAAATTAGTTGCTTTGTATGGATATAGGCAAATTACTTTTAGAAACCACATTGTTATGTTGCCATTTACAATTTCAGGTCAATAAGTAACTTTTTACCAGTTCACTCTCTATGGTTCATACCATATCAGTCATTTAACTTACTTGTTTATCCATTTCAAAAATGTGATGGCCAAAATACCATTGATTTGCATTTTGTTTATCTACATGCGTTTCTAGTAACATTACATTACACATATTTGACATGTATTTGTAAAGTTCCTACTTATTTTTAAGGTTGTTTTCTTATGTAATTGATGTTCATATGATCAGATAAACTGATTTCTATGTCCTATTTATTAGGTTCCTGGAATACAAGGCAGGGCAACAGAGTGATGTCACACAGCCAACAATATCGTTATTTACACAGAAAGTGCAGCTCTACAGCCCACAATCGCCAAGGCAGCAAGCCATCAGTGAAGCCATTGTTCAAGATTTGATCATTGGATGTTGTCTGCCCCTCTCCCTCGTGGAAAATGGACACTTTAAACACTTTCTTGAAGTCCTGGACAGTAAATACACACCAATCTCTAGAAAAACAGTTTCTGAGAGACGAATTCCAGAATTGGTCAGAAAAGTCAAGGAAACTGTCTTGGAGAAACTGAAGACCCAGTCGTCTGTGTCATTAACAACTGACCTTTGGTCTGATCGCAGGCTACGCTCCTTTCTTGGGGTGACTGCCCATGTGTGCTACAAATCTAAAGATTGCTATGCACTTGAATCCTACCTGCTGGACTGTAGGCGTTTTACAGGGAGGCATACTGGAGAGCACATTGCGTCTGCCTTTGAGGAGATCACTGAGGAATATGGTATTCGTGACAAAATTAGCTATATCATAACAGACAATGCACCCAATATGAAATGTGCTTTCAAAGTACACATGCCCCAGCAGCAATCTGATGACAGTGAGAGTGAAGAGGATAATTTAGATGACGAGCACTTGTGGGAGGACATTAATTCAGAGGAAGACATTGACTTACCATGGTCATCTGGTGAACGTCTTTCCTGCTTTGCACACTCTCTCCAGTTAGTTGTGCATGATGGTATGAAGGAGGTCAAGACCATTTCTCGCACCATAGCAAAAACGTCAAAGTTCGCAACCCTTTTACATAGCAGCTCACAATTTAAAGATAAGTTTGAGGCTGCATTTGGCACCAATAAAAGTGTTCCAGCTGCAAATACAACTCGTTGGAACAGTACATTTAAACAAGTACAGGCCCTTACAACTCTAGAACACAAATCACTCAGTGAAATGTGCAACAAAGACTATGAGGATGTCGTGTTCAGTGCGCGGGAGTGGAACCAGCTAAAGGAGCTATGTATAGTTCTTTCTCCATTTGCTGAAGCAACAGAGCTGACCCAAGGGGAAAGATCAGTGACTATTAGTATGGTGGTTCCAACTGTACTGGACTTGAACACACACCTCCTCAAGATGGAGGAGACCCGAATGCAGTGCCGGCCGTTGGTCAGAGCCCTCCAGCAGTCTCTGGTGAAAAGATTTTCTGGAATCTTTACAAAAACAAACATGGCCAAAGACAGTGGAAGAGAGGAACCTTTTAACCATGATGTGTACTTCTTTGCTGCCATGCTGGATCCACAGTTTGGCTTAAGCTGGGTGGATTTAGATGTTACCAACGGAGGTAATGCAGCATCGGTGAAGAAGTTCAGAGATGAACTTAAGAAGACACTGACAGGTTGGTATGCATTTTTCTTTGCTGAAAAAAAAGTCTTATTTGCAAAATTATAAATCTTAAAATGTCTTAAATTCGTAGCACATAAAGCCTTAAATCATAAAGTGGAATTTATAGTCTTCTTTTCATCAGTTTACTTTTGTCATAAACATTATTTTGTACACTCAAAGTTCTTGAAAACTAACACAGTCATTGTGTTTGTGTTTTTCAGACACATTGATCTTTGGGGTGGAGAACATGGAGAGTACAGATGACAAGTGCTCAGAAGCCATGAATGTGGATCCAACCAGTCATTCGCCACCAGCCAAATGCCCTCGACTTCTGTCACGCTACAAGGCACATAAGAAGCACAGCTCCTCTGTCCAGAATTCAAGTATTGCAACACAATTAAACAGATACTTTAATGATATAAGAGACTGTGACAGTGACAATGCTCTTGCCTTCTGGGGAGAAAACCAGTCCAAATATCCTCAACTGCACAATTTGGCTTTGAAAGTGCTATCCGTCCCTGCCTCCTCTGCACCAGTGGAAAGGGTTTTTAGTCGAGGAGGCATTGTAATGAGACCCCATCGTGCACGTTTAGGTGCAAAAATGCTGCAGTCTCTAATCTTTCTGAAGTGCAATGAAACCTTACTTTAAACTAATTTTATGTATCACCTACTTTATTTCAACCACTGTTCAACTACATGGTTATCCTTGTTCTCGAGTTTTGCCATTGACGTTTTCTAAAGCTTTGGCGTATTATGAAACTGCTTCCAGTTGTATAATTTTATTTTTGAAACGCATGCAGTTGGGCCTCTAAATGTCAGATTTCTTTATTATGTATGTTATGTATAAGTTGCTACATCCATTCAACAGCAGAGTTAAAGATGCAGTATGTAACTTTGTTAAAACAAAAAAATATCTTTGTAAAAGTTATATAGTTTTTTTTATATATTTATGTCACTATGTTGTGTCAGTATGTTATGAGACCGACAAGCTGTGAAAATATTGAGCTCCTCTGCCTTTTCTCCATGTTCCCAGTGCTAACTGGAGAAATACACTGCTTGGTCAAAAACAAACCATCTGATCCAGCAAAAGGGTCTTAGAACTGATAAAAGTCAGTCATGTTTTTGTGCACGTATTTCAATGGGGTTTGTATTTCTGCAGATGGCAGTAGTCGCTCAGGGAGGAAGTGAAGGAGATCAATCTTTTTTTCAACAAATTATCTGTCTCATAACATATTGTCACAACTTAGTGATAGATATAGATTTATTTAAGAAAAGTTATATAATGTAGCTATAATCTGTATACGAGAGAGAAATGATTGGCATTTTTTCAGTTTTACATATTTGCACATGGTTTTGAAATAGCACATTTAAAAACAACATAAATGTATGTACTGTTCATGAAAGGCAGAGAAAATACTATTTTGATCGACTTTGATTGTTTGAAATTCTGTGATTACAACATAGAAGTACTAAATAAAGATGTTTATGTTTATTCCAGTTCTCTGTGTAAAATATCTAGGTGTTTTTACGTGAATGTGGGTCTTTTAGATCAATTTTAGTGATTTTGATCATGTTTCACATTTTATTGTCACATACTGGCGCTGGTCTTGGTCTTGACTCGGTCTTGACTTCCCTCGGTCTTGGTCTTGACTTGGTATCGGACCCTAAAAGTCTTGGTCTTGTCTCGGTCTCGATACACTCTGGTCTTGGTCTTGTCTTGGTCTCGGGTTAGGTGGTCTTGAACACAACACTGCCATTTTGTGAGGATTCAACAATTGTGGGCTACCACAGTTGTGACCGCAGCACCAGCATTTTCTGTGAATAAGCACAACAAAATGACCACATTTGAAGTAGCATTGCCAAAGAAATGCAGTATTTTAGAATTAGCACGCTGTGACTTTGTTTTGAAGAGCAGAGGTGACACATAAACAGATGAGAACTGACTGAGCCTAACTATCATAAAAACTAACTTAAAAATAGAAGAAAAACAGACAAAAAAAACATCACATCTAATAATTGAAAATAAGAAAGAACAAAAAAATGTGTTTGGTAGAAAAAAACAAATATTTTTACTGAAAACGCATGTTACCAGAAGCATCCTTCATTCCCTAATATGTGCTTGACCTTTTGTGAACCTCTCTCACCGCTTTACAGCTTCACAGATCAATGCTTAATCTACTAGAGGAGATTAGCATTACGGCAATTTGTAATGGCTATCCCTGTGTCAGCGGGGGATCCCAGGTGTAAGTACAAGCTGCTGGGAATGCCAATATTGGCTATAGACCAACTACGACCAGAAATGAAAGCCGTCATTAAAACCAAAGTAGCCATAAGGTCAAGTCTTGGAGTTCGTATTACAAAATCAACGAGAGCAAATGTGAGACGACTGAATCCGACTGGACTGTAAACATCACATGCAGGTTAGAGGTCAACTGCTTTTTCAATATGTTTTTATAAAATATGTGTTGAAACTCCGTTTCAGACTGATGACACTCACTCATCCAAACACACTCGTGCGTTTTGGTTATCCCGGAACAGGATATTGAGATGTTGAGCCGTGGGACTTAAAAGCAAAAATCACATCTTTTTTGAATTAGCACTCTTTAATGTGGATGATTTGGAGATGGAAGGGGATGAGAAGAACTGAGGGGATTGCTAGGAAAGAAGAGGAGACTTCAGCTGCTTCGTGGTTTTAAATGGAAAACAACAGGCTACATTTTTTTAACTGGCTAACTAACAGCACATTTCTGTTTTGGGGGACAGAAATTGAATTTCTAATGAATTTACCCCTACCATTTTCATTGTTGGAGTAGTTTTGTAAGCCTATAGCGAAGGTGTTGTTCTGAGCCTTAAGTTTTTCTATTTTGCTGTTTTTTCATACAAAGTTATTTAATCATTGACTTGTGCTGCTTAGCATTATTCTCTGCTTTATGCAGTGCTAATATATCTGCAACAATACATATAATCTTAAAGAATATCCATAGTAATACTGAAACAGACAAAAGGTGACTATTAGAGAAAGCACTGTTAAATAGTTATGGATTTTAAAAAAATCATAATTTCTTTAATCCCCTTATTCAGATTACAGTTGTTAGATAATCTGGAGCTAAACCATGGAAGTGGCTTTGCTCCATCAAAGAGACGAGTGTTGGGGAGACAAAAGTCCTTCAATCCAGAGATCTGAATTAGCAAATTTATTTACTGTTAGTTTTGCTTTCACTTCTTGCTTGGGTAAGTATAGGCATGGATACTTCTAGAATATGTTTTTGAATACAACATACTGAGTTAAAGTTGGTTAAAGTTTTTGGCCAGTTTATGGTGTGCTGTTTTACAACATTAAAGTGCCATGCCAGAAAGAACAATTAATAAAATTTGATATATTCAGCATATTTATCTGGTAGATTTGAAACTATTGGATACTTCTGACAAGATTTTGTTTAACCATGGGGCTCAATTAAAATCCAAACAATAAAAACTCCAATATTTGAGAGACTCTATTGCAAATATAAAGTGACAGTACTGTTACAATTATTATTATTTGCTCTGTAAATCTGCTGTAATTAGCTAATAACCAATACTCCTTCTCACTAAGTGATATGGAGAAGTGTCCTATAGGAGTGTTTTGGCTTCATTTGATGCTATGGGGCTTTTCCACCATAAACACGGTCCATTATATTAGCTTAATGACTGTGACATTCAGCAATAACATTTGTGGCTTTCTCGGCATGCAGTCTAACCTTTTCAGTTCCATCATCAGGTAAAAATGATGATTTGTTCAGCAGTAAATGAAATGCAAAACTAATGACATTCCTGTCAGGTGGCAAATGTGAGCATGTTGTCACACTGATGACTGAGGGGAAAGCTTAGGCCAAAGGTCATTTGGATGTGCAATGTTCGAATAGAGCATTTTAACACCCTGACATAGCATCACATGTCTGCACAAAAATATATATTCAAATTAGTTGGATTCCTGTAAAGTATAACAATTTATTATATAAGTATAACAATGTTTTTATTCATTTCTTTTATTATTATTTTATTGTTTTTATTCTGTGTGTGCTTCAAATATGAATAAATTGAACGACTGGTATTTTCAAAACCCCTGAACTGTATGCGGCAACACCAGCTACGTTTCAAAATATTCTGGCAACAAAAACATGGAAACAGTGTGTGAAGTGATTTTTAAAAATTGAAGTGGACCACTGTGATTTTTAAAAATTAACTGTGTATCCTGCCAGGCCCTGCAGAACTAAATTACTATGTGCTACAACTACCAAGAATGGTTAATATTGACTGAGCGTGGCCCAGTTGAAGCAGTTAGCCCCACCAAGTTTGAACATAAATATGATCTAAGCTGCAGTAAGTACAACAAGAGAATGGTTCTTTATAATGAATGCAGCCTGTCGGATGCAAAAGTCACAAATTAATTCCTCTACTTTCTATATCAGCTTTATAGATTGCTTGATGTACGTTATTTTGGATTGATATGTTGCTTGTATCACTGCTGCTAATGTTAACAATAACAGAACCAGTATCAAGAGATCACAGTATTTACAAGTAGTGAGTAAAGAAATTAATTAAAAGCAAAACCTCATAAATGGATTCATACTAGAAAAAAACTGGTTCAAATAAATTGAAAATGGTCTGTCATTGGCATTTAAACCAGCGAGAATAAGTCAGACTTCAAGTCATGTCATGCAGTGACGTATGTGTTGCTTCTAATGTGCCCCGGTTCTGTGCTCCTAGTGCATTGACGCTGGGTTAAAGTGTGTGGAAATCTGTGCATCAGGACATAGGACATCACTAGTGTACATATACACTACATGTACATGTAGTACTACATGTACTACATGTACATGTAGTATTTGTTTGTTTTTTCATCTTAAAGGAACAACTCACTGTCTGACAGTAAAACCGTAGGCCTTCGAGTGGTCAGATAATTATTGGTTTTAATCAGAAAGGTTACAGGAATCTGTCATGTCATGTTAAGTGAGGCGTCTGCATAGTGTAACATGAGATTAAGCAATATTACTAAGTGATCACTGAGATATGTATGACATATATATGGCATGTAAGAGGGAATCTTTTATATGTTCAAATAAATATTTTCAAGGATGGTGATCTGGTGATCAACTTGTGTAGTAGAGTCAAATGGTTTTGTTTTCCAATAACACAAAGCAATTTGTTTGTTGGCTTTGTTTTATTGGAAAACAAAGCCGATAATATAAAATGTACAATAGTGAGACAGTGTATGGAAGCAATCATTATCTCTGTCACCGTTTGCTTTTGCTTCACTATTCATTCCATAAATTATGGCTTGAGGATTGTCCAAATCATATTATTTCTCAAATACAGAAATAATACGATGCTCCTTCCAGCAGCAATTTCCCCTCAATCTGATCCTTCTGTCGTATTCTTATCTATTTGAGTGGAATCTGCTGATGAATTCAACCCAAACTCTATGAAAATGCTTTTACACTGAGTCACTTGTTCAGTGTTTAGAAAAGCCAACAAGTCCACCTAAAACCTGCTTTTTTGTGTTTATTCTGATTGTTTACTGCTACTCTACTTGAGTTGTATTAGTATTTTTGAGTGTGTGACATAAAGCAACGAAGAGATTTTTTGTGTGCTAATATTCAATCAAATTGCAGCTTACCATCTGCATTGGATGCAGCATAAGCAGAGAGATTTAGACTTGCTGAAATTTGAACGCTGAAATACTTAAACTGTTCTCTTAAATGCATTAAATTGAATTTTTCATGTACTGAAAATGCATTAAACCTAATTTTTCATGTACTGTAAAACTCCATGAAGCATGAGGTTACCAAGGCCAAATTTGTAAAACTGTCACACTTCATAGTGGCTGGCTGAAGCAGTCAGCTCAGGCTTACAATAACGTGAGTCATTGAGTGTGACCAAACTTTACTGGATACAGCAATTTGTCAGATTAGATGTGCTAAGGAGTGCAGGAATTCATCTCAAGACCAGAAGATTCAGGAGCTGTGCCACTTCATATTTATCAAAAACAAGCTCAAAGTTCATATCAATCAAAACAGCATTTTTTTTTCATTAGGAGTTTTCTCTCACAAGCCTTCAAAAGCTATCTTGGTCAATATGCTGATCCAGATAGGTTGCTGATGGTTCTATTTATTCTTTTTTGCCTCTTCAGTGTTTATGATTTAGTTTCCATGGTCAAAGAAGAATAGAAATCATCCAATGCATCAGATACTAGCTTTTCAGTTACAATAAACACAATCATTATTCTACGAAGTCGGAGGCAAACAGCTGTTCAGTGTTATGTCAGAGCTCTCTGAGGTATTGTCCCTAGATTCAATTTACAACTTTGCTTGTTATCATATAGAGTAAAGAAAGTGAGACATGTATCAGAGGCCCATGTGGTTTCATTTTGCACATGTGCTGTGCATAATGCAGCTTTATGCAGAAACTGTAGTGACAAATAGCCCCAATGTCACCATTTCATGGTAACTAAAAGAGCAGAAAAGAAGAAATAATGTGACTTGTATTATAAAGTTCCTCTCAAACTTGTTTAGAGTGAATGAGTTACTGCAATGTTCAATGATATAATAATTTGAAGAATATCCCTTAATGTGCCAAGTGGAGCAAACATAAAACAAGCATTTCTCATAAGGATGAGAAAGGGATTCAAGCAGTCTCAAATAAAACGGTAGATTGTTGCAACGTCCTTGTGTGATTGTAAATTTATGTGCGAAACAAAAAGGATGAAAAAAATTGCTGATGTGGTTAGTTAAAAGCAGATTTTACATGTTGGGAACAAAGAAGAACAGTGGCAGGGAGACTGGCATTAAAGTTTGCTAATGCATTAAAGAAACCAATAAAATCCGCAGGGGCTGCAGTCCAACGCTCTGGGCTAGCTTAACAATGTGCTAATGGCTCCTTGTTTTTTATTTTTTCACACTTTCATGGACTCATATGAACAAAGCGCCTACACACAAGATTGGAAAGAAAGCTTCAAGACTTTTATTTTGAGTTAAATAATAAAATAAATAAATAAAAAAATCAGACCTCTACATTATGTGTTATAATGACCCTGCTGTGAGAAAGAAAATGACACATGGTTTTCTTTTTTTTTCCAAGCTAAAATACAAAAAACTAAAATCTGTTTCTAAACTTTCACTGCAATTAAAGCTGACAAACCTTTAGGATATGTTTCTACTAGCTTTGGACATTTACAGGGCTTAGTAAAAGTTAGTAAGACTTGACGTTTAAGTTTCAAGTCTTGCCATTGGCTTTGACTCCCTGAAGCATTATATGCTGCTCCCATCATATTTTACAGTGGAAATGGTATGTTCAGACAGATGTTCATTTTTAGTTCTTCTCCACACAGCAATTTCCATTTTTCATTTGATGGATTGAACGGTGCTTTAATTTCTCCAAGTCTTTATCCCCGACCTTTCTGCTGGGTTAATTGGTCTTTATAGGACTCTTGGTTCACCAGTGTTTTCCAACAAACATATGGCAACATAACAGAAAATCTGTATTTATAAAGGATTACAACCTGGATTAGGGATATCAGAGTAAATGGTGATGAATACAGTTACACGCCACACTATTCAGATTTCTACTGGTTAAAACCACAGAACACTTTCCTTCCACTTCAGAGTTTGTGTTGGCTAACCAACATAAAATCTTTATAAATACATTGAAGTTTGTGATCGTACTGCAACCAAACCTAGAAAAGTTCAGGAAGCCTATAAACATTTTCAAGACACCATAAATGGGTGTTTTTTTTTCTTTATTGGGTAGAGCTAATAAAGATCAGTTTCATGTGGTGAAGGAGTCCATGTGTATCCTGCAAAGAAGCTGCAAATGAAAAATGTTCAAACTCAGAACCAATCACTGGTATAAAAATAACAATATCTACTTGTGTAAGTATTTTCAGATGTGTGTGTTAATGCAGGTCTGTCTGTGTGTGTGGGGGGGGGGTAGGGGTGAGTGTGTGTGTGTTTGTTTCCTGATTGTGGGTGGGCGCATTAGCCTACAACCTTTCATAGCGTATGGGTCAGTGGTTTGGGAAAGAAAAAATGTTCCAAATCACATCCATACACAGACACACTCAAGCAAACCACAACACACACTACCACACAATCGCAACAAACCACATACACAAAAACACACACAAGAGGTAGAAAAACACATCATGAATGTGTGACATACATCATAATAAACTTTTTTCCCATAAACCAAACACCCCAAGGAGGTGAGAGTCTACGATCAAGTGAATGTTTGTGTGTGTTGCACGAGTCTTTCCTTATTGAAGTTTTATGACGAAACATGAAGCCTGTACCTAATTCGGACCATATGACGACACCAACGTTTGATCTCGGTGAGCTCTCTGGGACTCAGACGGACTCATGGTGTGTGTGGTCACACATTCACTTCCCACATGTGATGGGTTAACGGTCACCCACGCACAGGAGGGGGCGGAAAACAAGGGGCCACTGCAAAGTGAAGACGCATGTTCAAGCAAAAGCAAAAGCACCAGTCTAAGAACAGTCCGCCTGCAGCATTGGTGATGAAATAAAAACACAGATGGAGTCAAAGTAAAACTCTGTGGCATATCCAAATGGTCAAGCTGTACTTATCTCATCCATTTTAACTTACTGAAACAGTCGAAAGGGTTAAGTCAAAGAAAAGCAAAAACATGGCAACATGTATGTTCTATCACAAACAATAGTATTTTGGTAACACTTTGTTTGGCGGGTTGTGAATAAGACTGTCATGATACCGTCAGGTGTTATGTACATGACATAACACCTGTCATGAACATGAGTAAGTCTTCACTAATATTTATGACTGTTGTCATAAAGTGTCATTCGGTAAATCATGTACTTTTAATACAAAGTTGACATTATTCAAAATGTCTTCGTTATGACAACTTGACATTAACCAAGAAATCATGATCTGACATATATCTGTTATAAACGTACTACTGATTAAACTTTAAAAATTATGTAGCTTTATGTTATTAAAGATAATGTTTAATCAGTAGTACTTTTATAAAAAAATTCTCTAAAGTGTTCTTTTAGGTTTTTTAGAGTAGTGCAATCTTGTTTTGTGCCAAATTTACCTTTTGGGAGTTATTGACGGAAAATTCAACCTTGATTCAACAGACCATTACACATTTTTCTCAAATGCATTTAGGGAACTGGAAAAGTGCTTTACAAACACAGCTGTGCTTTCATTTCTTCACAGTACCCCATAGTCTAGTCACAATCAGCATTTGCCAGAAAATCTTGCAACTCCTCTACTATTGCTGTCCTAATGGCAGCGTCCTTCACCAGTTTTTTTCTTGTCTTTTCAATGGTTTTGAAGGGACCATATCTTCCCCAATTGAGGAAGACTGTCTTTGCTGTGTTCCATGATGCATCCAATGCCTTGAGAGTTATTTTGCCCTCAAAAAAGATATATGTTTGATACCTTTTGGATGCTCTCCATGAATCATAGCGCTTTCTATGGCCCAAACTATCTTCCAAAATCCCTGGAAACCTTGTTTTAAATACTCAAACACAGAGCATTTTCAAATAAAATCTAGTAGCAAACTCCTCCAGTGTCCCTAAAACCTTAATGCCGCAGTTATGTCTCGGTTCACATCAGTCATATATGCTTTGACAAAAATAAATCAATTTGGGTTGTCAAACATTAACGGAGTTACCTATTTAAATTTTGTTTAAAATTTAACAATAGTTCAACAATGCTTCCAAAATTACTTGTTCAAAGTACAGTAAAGAAGATGAAAAAACATTTCTAGCTAAAAACTAAATCAGAGAAATGTTATTTTGAGTTAAACACAGACGCTTGACTCAAACAGTGCAGTCTGCCAACTTTCTCTCAGAGCTGTCTGCACTTCAACTTTTTCTTTTCACTTATCCTTAGTTAATGCATCGTCTGTCTTTTTCTCTCTCTTACGAGCTTCTTGCCGTGCTCCTTGTTGCAGTCATTCTTTTCCTTCCTGTCTATCTCCTGAGGCATTGCTCAGTCCCAGTCTCTCTTTCACCCCTGCTTGGTTCTCATGGTGCTTCTCTTGTGCTGATAGCCATTTCTCGAGGGAAATCTCCCACAGGAACAACACAAAGCTGCACACCTCCCACGGCTCTGTCTCCGTTTCCTATCACACGCATCCAGGATTTACTGTATGATGAAAGGACACACCAAACAGTTGTGCAAGCATGCAGTGGTATTATTACAACACACACTTTAGTGTACGTGTTTAATAGAGAAAAAAAGAGAGAACAGGCGTAGCTCTCAATTTGTATTCATTTGAAAGTGATTCTTTTCAGGGCTGTAATGATGCTGTCATGTCCCACCGGGACAAATAAGTGTACTCATACAGGCATACACTGAATTCAGGCGTACACAGATAAACCAATTTATATACACAAACCTTTATGAATAGTTCTCACATGAGAGGTGTCCGCAGTGAGCCCTTACTTCCACATCCCACCCCACCAATAAGAGTGCAGGAAATAATCTGAGATTCTGGGCCAGGCTAAAATGGGGTTAAGGTCCACACAAAGAACATCTCCCCATTCCTAACAGAAGCACATGAGCTGCCAACTCCCCCACTGACAGCACATGTGTCATAGCATAGAATAGTCTTCAGGGAATAACTGACAGGTATAGTTTTGTCTGGTCCTTCTGCACCCCTCTTTCTATTACCACTCTGGACAATTGCCCTGACTTATATAGCCCTTCAGGCTATATAAGTAAGCCTGAAGGACTACTTATGTAGCCTTACTTAGTCAGCAGCTAAGTTGTTGTGAGAGTGCTTTTGAAATAAAATAATGGTACAGTAAGGTATGGTACGGTATAAAAAAAGCTATCTAAATCAACATAGCCCTGTATGAAAAAGTAATTACCTCCTTGTTAAATCATGAAGAAAGTGCATTAATTTTACAAGCCACTTTCAAGCCTAGTTACTGCCAGGCCATGAAATCATTTAAATGGTGCGTGTTTTACAATACAAAAATGGATCTAAAGGATTTCAAAAAGCAACTTGATGTTGCTGCCAAAAATACAAATATGTATTTTAAAGGTTTATTGGGCTTTTTTTTTTTTTACTCAATTGGTCTTTTCAATTGATGAATCCAACTGTTTTTTGGAAAACAGTTTTTTTTATATTTACTCTGGCTATCTTTGATTCATATTAAGATCTGTTTAATGAACTGTTACATGTGAGCATGACATAAAATGTACTTTTTCAGGACACAGTACACCTGTCTTGGTACTTGACTCAAACTTTTTGCTAGGAAAATGGTTAAAAAATTATGGAGGATGGATGGACGGTAATTTGCCACAGACTCTCATTTCATGTCACTAAGCAGAACAATAAAAGTGGTAAATTCCTTTAAAAAGTGAATCACTGTATTATTATTTTGTTTTTATAAATTCCAGTTTAGAAAATTTTCCAAACTTACCAACTGAATGAGGTGTCCTAATTTTGTTACATGACTCTGCATCTTAATTCAAGGTTATCATGCCATGGGAATCCTATGCTGTTTTTATGTCGTATCCTACATGGCGATTAAGCGACTCAAATCAATTTATTTATTAAGCACCACTTAATGCAATTGTCCAAAACTATTGTAAAGACACGTATCCACCATATTTTTTCACCAGAGTTGTAAGTATGTTGTGCACAGTCAAGTTTGAACGTGTACAGTTTGTGTGTCTAGCCATGGGCTGATGGGGGAAGGCATGTGGTGGCCATTTAGAAGGATTAGAGCTGTCAGAGACATCAAGCGGGACTAATTATTCTGTTAGCACACTACACTGCAGGGATCCAAAGTGTGTGCGTCTGTGTTGTTGCGTTGGGCATTTGTGTGTGTTAGCATAAGAGAGGGCTTGCCGGGGAAAAGACTCAGGGCGAATAAAGCTGGAAAAGAAAGATTTTAGAGGAATGGATGACAGATGGAAATGAACTGAGCCAGAAACAGAGGGGAACTAAGAGCTGCTGTTTTCATCTGCGAAGAATATGCTCTCTATATGAAAGATGGATTGATAGGAATGGAGGTAAAGGGAGCTCTGGAGGTATAGAGGTAAAAAGCCCTGCAGGCATAAAATAAAATAAGACAAATAAGAAGGGAAGAGGATGTACGGAAGAAAAGGTTGAGAAGGACGTGAGGGATGAGAGAGACGGAGCGAAAAGAGGTGACCTACCTCATGCCTTCATGGATAACTGCATTTGTATCCCAACATCCCAACATGCACCGCTCTGCCACTCGGGGCGAAATTGGCCTGCAGCGCCCAATCAGCCGTGGCCTTTTACCACTTTGCCGTGGGGCAGAGTGTGCTCGAGTGAGTAAGTGTGCGTGTTTGTGTTTGCACTTGTGTGAGTTCAAGCGTGATCGCAAAACACACATCTGTTTGTACGTGCGTTCGTGGACATGTACCCCCCTCAGCGCGTTGCCTCCCTGATTTATCTCCAAACCGACAGCTCACTCATCTCCTCTCGCGCTCCGTCCTGTTTTCCATCTCTTCCCTTCTCTGTCTCTCTCATGTTCACCAGCAATCCATCCATCTTCTAAACACCTCCCATCTCTCAGACCAACCTTCTCTGGCTCCCATTTTTATCCCTCCATTTACATCAATTCATCCCTCCATCTGCATCCACTTCCCGCGGGGAGGACAATTTCCTGAATACCAGCAGGGTGGAAAGACTTCAGATTTAATCCATCATCCATTTATGTGATGTGTTCAGGATTCAAAGGAAGGAGTGGGGAGTTTAAAGGTGGCGAGGGAACGAGGGGAAGCAGAAAGTGTGGGCACCATTTTAGAATGAATAGGTGGGTGGACAGAAAACACAATCCAGTTGACAGAGGAGACCACTGCTGTTTTATATTTTTAGAAACCACACATTCATTTATTCCCAACATTTTTCATCAGACAGCAGAATTTAAAGCTGGTCCATAATCAGCAAGTGCATGCATCATGTTACAGTAAAGCAAGCAGCTCGCCTAAGAAGGAGGACAACTGGAAGGTCAGTGAGCTGTCACTTAAAAGATTCCCACCACAAAACCATTGTCAACTCCCTCTAACAAGTTATATAGATTTTCATCAATCAGTTGCAAAGGTTTGGACATTCACACATGAATTATGTTCAAAAATATGGACCTTTTACCTTGAACCTTTTCACTATTTAACAACAAAACTCTTTTAAATGGGAGTTTGTGTGGCAAAACAAACATGTGGAAGTAAAATGATACATGGTTTTCCAAAGTAAATATGAAAAGTATGGCCTATATTTGTATTCAGTCCCACAGAGTCAATACTTTTACAGAACCACCTACCACTGGAAATACAGCTGCATGTCTACCAGCTTTGCACATCTACAGGCTTGTTTCTTTGTGACTGACAGTTTTTCTTTGCAAAATAGCTTTCAGTCTTTTTTTCCCAAGTCTTGCATAAACATCTTTATGTTTATCAGACCATTCTAACAAATAAATGTAATCTAAACTATCCCTTTGTAGCTCTGAATTACTTATCATATAAGACTTTTTTTTCAATAATGTCGTTGGGGACACTGGGTGGGGTTCTAACCTTTAGTTTCTGTTTTTTGTTTTTTTTGTTTTTTGCTTTCATCTCCCTAACTCACAGATTACTGGAGCAACAAGTGACACCAAATCAAAACCCTGCAAGAATACCACAAACTGCATATGTTGACGTCAAATACATGGTGTTCCTCAACTGGATGAGTTGTAAACACACTCTGTGGACAGTCACAATTACACCAAAGAAGCCGAAAAAGACATAGGAAGCATGGGAAAATGTCTTGTTATAAGTGAAATAATCTGCCAACTTTTTCATCAATATTAAGGAATTATTGCTTTAAAACAAGCTCCTATATTTTACTGAAAAGTTACTTATAAGTTAGTTTTGTCTTATTTCAAGTGTAGTAAGATATCTGCACTAGAAACCAAACCAAAATTACTTGGGAAGATTTTGTGTTTTTGCAGTGTAGAAAGAATAAACCAGAATAAAATCCAACCCTCTTTCTTTGTGACTGATTACAACATCCATCCATCCATCCATCCATCCATCCATCCGTCCATCTGTCCGTCCATCCAGTAAATATTCACAGATAAATGTTGACAGCCCTCAGGTGAAGGCTCGGTGTGGGAACTAACACTTTTTTCTGTTCAAGAGCATATATCAAAGCATCCAAGCACATTCTGCAAAAAAGGTTTTATAAATTAAATCCTGTGTGAAGCGGCCGGGATGAGGATCAGTGCCTCCAAATCCGAGGCCATGGTCTTGAGCCGGAAAAGGGTAGAGTGCCTTCTCCGGGTCAGGGGGGGTGTCCTGCCCCAAGTGGAGGAGTTCAAGTATCTCGGGATCTTGTTCACGAATGGGGGAAGAAGGGAGCGGGAGATCGACAGGCGGATTGGCGCAGCGTCTGCTGTCAAGCGGGTGCTGTACCGGTCCGTCGTGGTGAAGAGAGAGCTGAGCCAAAAAGCGAAGCTCTCGATTTACCGGTCGATCTACATTCCCACCCTCATCTATGGTCATGAGCTTTGGGTCATGACCGAAAGAACGAGATCGCGGATACAAGCGGCCGAAATGGGTTTTCTCCGTAGCGTGGCTGGGCTCTCCCTTAGAGATAGGGTGAGAAGCTCAGTCATCCGGGAGGGACTCAGAGTAGAGCCGCTGCTCCTTCACATCGAGAGGAGCCAGTTCAGGTGGCTCGGGCATCTGGTCAGGATGCCTCCTGGACGCCTCCCTGGTGAGGTGTTCCGGGCACGTCCCACCGGGAGGAGGCCCCGGGGAAGACCCAGGACACGCTGGAGGGACTATGTCTCTCGGCTGGCCTGGGAACGCCTCGGGATTCCCCCGGAAGAGCTGGACCTCCCTTCTGAAGATGCTACCCCCGCGACCCGACCCCGGATAAGCGGAAGAAGATGGATGGAAATTAAATCCTTTTACTTTTTCTGGGGTTGTATAGTTATTTTACTATCTTTAGGAGACTTCTTTCCTTCTTTTCTTCCTTTAACCAGAAACTACTCTGTTGATGTTTCTGCCAGATCCAGATATCTCTCTGTTTTTGTATCTTACTCTGAAGTCAGCCAATACAAAACGAGCTCTTTAGTCCTAGTTCTTACTGCTCCCTGGTGGTCGATATAGAAAATACTCCATTACTGTCCATTCAGTTCACATTTCCATTTTATTACACCCAGTATTTTATTAGTATCTAAATTTATACAGTGTGGCAAAATGAAATATTCTTCTTCCTTAAGATTTTAAGTTCAAGTTCTGCTTGCAGTTTTTGTCAACATCTGATGATTCAAAGATTATCTGAAATATATATATATATATATATATATTGCAAAGTACAGTATAGTTAACTAAGACAGAAGAAAGGTATGGAGAAATAAATTTGGGGATGCTAATTAGGAATGAAGGATTATTGATATGCAAATGAAGGAGATGACAAGTATTCATTTTTTGGTCCTTTCTATCCATCAGACCATTGAAGGATATTTATGATGGAAAGATCCAAGAAAAGTGAGCTGAACGAGGGAGTGGTGGTGGGAAATAGAAACAAAGAGAAAAATTATAGACAATTAAAGTCAAATTATGGGGGCACGGCATCAATATTAGCTGCTGAAGCTGATAATAAATCATCACTGTGCGCCTTGACAGTGGGTAATCGGCACATCTGTAATTGGTACAAATTGGTAATCAGTGGGGCATTTAAATTTCAATGTGTGTGCGTGTGTGTGTGTGCGTGAACATGCTTAAAAAGCTTCTAGTGTTCTCATTAATGTGAAGAGGATAAAATAAAGGATAAACACATGCCTCCTTTTCCTCCAAAGCAAACATTGTAGCATCTGATTTGAACTCTGTAATTAGCGCCTCATTATCCACAGAGGGGAAATAATCTGTGAAATTAGCATCTGTGGCGGAGCAGGTTTAATAAAACTGTTATGTTCCGCCACATCGGATGTGCAAGACGAATTTAATATTCTCTTTCTACTATGCAATATTAGAATTTAAGGTTTACCTAAAACTATAAAATTAAATCAATCTGGTCATTTTGGTCAACCACATATTATTTTTACATATAGGTCACGCCAGGTTCATGCTGTGCATAAGTATCCCCTTCATCCTGAAACCCATAAATAAATTCTGGTTAACAGGGTGCCCTAATTGATAAATAGAGTAACTGGAGGGAGGGAGGGAGAGACGCAGAGAGGAAAGGAGAGGGGGAGATTATTTTATCTTTTTCATATATTTATATTTAAATATCTCTAAAGAGAGCAAAGTCGATGAACTGATATACATAGAGCAAGTCAAATTTCCTTTTTCTGCACAAATTCTGGTAAGTAGTCGTCTTTTCTATTTATCACGAATTAATAGGAGGGTTGATTCTGAGCCTTCAAATGATTTTAACTGAAGTTTCACATAACTTAGAAGTTGATGTAAAAAATATTGTCTGTTTTAGCCACATAAATGATCAGCAGCAAACAACATATCACCAACTACAGCTTAGAGCAGCTCATTGATACATTGATGCAGTTGCTATTTAGCCTGTTGTAAAACATTTTGCTAGACAATGTCAAACATTGAGAAGTTTTAATTACTGTTATCAAATGTTATCAAACGCCATTTTGAAGCCAAAAAAAACCTCAGAAATATAAAGCCCAGCAGGAGAATCAACTAATTTCAAGTTAAAACTCAGCTTCACACAAAGACGCTAGCAGAAATGTTTGACTGTGGAACTGAACCATTCAGGGTCGCTATCAAGCTAATTTTCTATTAGCAGCTTCACAAATTGTTTTTATAAACATTACATTACAAAGACATATTAAAACTTACCTTTATCTTGGCTTTTTTCTATTCTTCCTCTTTTCTTTCCTCCCTGAAGGATAAGTCGTTTTTGAGACATTGTTTTGCTAACTTATCTTCTACCGGAGTTTTGGATGTCCGGATGTTCACTGCACATTGCACGTTGCTCAAATTACTGGCAAAGCGTGCGATACCTACCTAAGGGCTTTTTTTTTTTTTTTGTCCATAAATTATTTCTACACACATCATCAAATATTATTGTAAAAACAAATCACTTCATGGTGGAATTGTGTGTTTTTTGTTATTATAATGACATAGAAATCGTTACTAAAAGAATTAATTAATTTAAAAAATAAAATAAAAATCAGCTCTACTGAGGGGGCCTCTTGTTGGCCCTGGGGCCCTAAGTGGCTGCTTAGTTTGCGTATGCCTTGGGCCGGCCCTGATAGGAGGCACACGACTTATAAAATAGGTCTGATATGGTTATTCTACATGGGTATTCACTTACACAAAACGAAAAGTAAATGGCAAAAAGCGGCATAAGTAAAGAATTATTTGTGATCTGAAAGAACATCGGCTCTTATTTTGCAGAATAACCCAAAGATTCGGATCCCAGAACGGACCCGTCTCGCCCATCACTCTCATGAACTGCTTCTCAAACCTGTGGCTCGCTTGACGCATGCGCAACGCGCCATTGGAGGAAACGATACGAGAATTGAAGTGGGAGTTAACTAAAAAAAAAAATCTGAGATTTCATCCTGCCCTTTCTTTGCTTCACGGGATGTTGAGATAACATTTTCTCCACATGAAGTTTCCCCTCCTGTTTTTGTAAGGCGTTGGGGGAAGTTAGGGAGATAACCCCGAGTGTCCACAAGATTGGCGCAGTTTCACCGCTGGGAGGGCAACTTGGGACAGAGGCAGTTTTCACCTGCTAGCCACCGCTCCAGGTACTTTAATCAGTTTATTTGTTTTTATTAAATAAAATATTTCGCCTAGAATGTGCGCGATAGTTGCATTAGAGTATTTACCCACTGACTTTTCTAACAGGTGGTTACATTTTGAACGTAGGATCCCCGGAGTTGAACTGGTTTATATATAAAAAACATGTCTTCTACGGCTTAGCTATTCTGCTACCAACATTCAGATGTGCTAGCTGATGTTTTCGTAGCAGGTAGTTGCGCTGTGAAGCTGGTAGTTTTAATGCGGGGCTACTTCCTATCGTACCTTTCAAAATAAAATCAAGTTGACGTGACCAACGTCAATCAGCCATAGCTGAATCAATGATACAAGTTTTTAACAAGCAAATGTTGATTATTAATTTAATATTTACCTAAATTTACCATAGTAGTTACTATAATATTATAATGGTAGTTGTTATGTTTACTTTGTGTTGTGTTTCTTATAAACAAAAATAAGAAAAGAACATGCAAGTAAATTTTGCATGTCATATTACACCTCTTTTAGAAATGCAGACAGCTTTTATAAAGTTTGCGTACATCTATTTTGTGTTATGGGGGTATCACGTATAAGCAAGTTATTAAAAATTGTCAGTAATGAACTGCTTTAATAGTAAAAACCTGGGAGATCGCAACCAAACACACTTCCCAGATAAAGCCCATTTGGCAAAAATACTTCTATTTAACTTCAAAAGATATTTTGACCTACCACGTTGAACTTTTAATGCATCTTGATAGATAAAAAAATATTTAAATAGCTTAGATGTCGGTTTTAACTTATCTTTGGATTAAAAAATAAATAAATGAAGCATTCCATTTTGAAATTATCTATAGATTTCAATCATCATGTGGCACCCTGGGTAGAAAGCCACATCACTATAACAAAAAACGACACTTTTTTTTCCCGAAACAACCTTCAGTTTACAGTTTCGTAGTGATTCCTCTTTTATTTTGAAGGGAACATATCCTTACTTCCGCCACGGGTCTGCTGTTTGCAGTAGCTTTGTCCTCCTCCCTCGAACAAACGCCAGCCAGACTGGCGCCGCTAGTAAGCAAATGAGCGAGACAGCCTAAACTTTTTGTTTACCGAAGGCATATTAGGTTTTTTAAACATCGCCCTTACCTGCAGATTTCCCCGTCGTCCTCATTTATTTGACGGTGAGCCAGTGTTATCATAGTTTATCTTATAAATGAAAATTAAAGAGTTGCAGAAAAGCGTTCATGCCTTCTGCACGCCACTCAGACTCGACACAAATCTGTGATTTATTTCAGGAATCGCTGTTATCTTTTTTCTCTGTTCTGTATGAGCGACTTATGTGTTAATGTGATAACATTAGTGTTGAACCAAAGTAGGATTTTTGACCCTAGTTAATCCGCATCGTTACTGAAATTAGATGCTATACCTTTACAATTTTTTCTACGGAAGCATGGAAAGTATGGAATTTGCCACAAGTGTGGAAAAGCTTTTGTGCTTTCAGACTTTGCGATGTGTTCAGTATTCCTAAAGATACAATTTTGGATTTCTAAATATAATTTTTCCTTTAAGAAATGAGTAGTTTTATTTAGACTGATTACGTGAAAGAATTGGATGATGTAGTAAGAAATTCAGGGTTTCACCAGGAAAGAGACGATCAGATGTAACACATTAAACAAAATATAGCCTAAATATACAAATGAACAATTTATTCTGTGGTGTCATTTATGGGAAATATATCTTTTGTTGTATAAATTATCTATAATACAATTTGCCTATTTAGTTTGAACTGTGCTTTTACATTTGTGCAAACAAAACAATGTGAAAGACTATAGACACATATGTTGAATGTAAACAATATAGCAACACATAAACCTGACTGTAAAAAAGTTATGGTAAACTACAGCCTGATAACTCCTCTAAAATGACTGTAAAAATATATATATTTAGTTTCACATCTCCTCCTCATATATCCTGCCACGTCTCTCCTTGGAGCATGAGAGATCTGAAGTCACACAACTTCCAAAAAATGCTTTGGATTAATAACAAACTTTACTTAAAAAGGAAAGGTTCACTTCTCAAGCGTAAATGTCACCGTGTCACGCTCTGTACCAGATTATAGCATAAGCTAATTTGCATCTACAGTCTCTCATTAATTGCATTATTTTTCTGCCCTGTCTGTGAAAAGACCAGGAGACGATGTGAAGCTCTCGACGCCGGGTCCAGTTGTTTTTTCTCAGGAAGTGCGGCAGAACCTCCAGCTAAGATGTCCATCGCCAGCACACCCACCAGCAACGACGCGTGCCTGAGCATCGTGCACAGCCTGATGTGTCACCGGCAGGGCGGCGAGAGTGAGACGTTCGCCAAACGGGCCATCGAGAGCCTGGTGAAGAAGCTGAAGGAGAAGAAAGACGAGCTGGACTCCCTCATCACGGCCATCACTACAAATGGCGCCCACCCGAGCAAGTGTGTGACCATCCAGAGGACTCTGGATGGACGACTGCAGGTAGTAGACCCAAACTGACCTGAGTAATAGCTAGCGTACTCCAGTTGTGCAGGGCATTGGACGTAGTTGGTTCCTTCTTCAGTTTATTAAACAAAACGAGGTTGTCAACCATGATCTAATTCCAAGCTTCTCTGATGGTCTTCAGGTTGCCGGGCGTAAAGGGTTCCCTCATGTAATCTACGCTCGGCTGTGGCGATGGCCGGACCTGCACAAGAATGAGCTGAAGCATGTGAAATACTGCCAGTTTGCCTTTGATCTGAAGTGTGACAGCGTGTGTGTCAATCCCTATCACTATGAACGAGTGGTGTCTCCTGGCATAGGTGAGCCACGGTAGCTTTTAGATTTAGCTTAATTTAATTAAACAAAGCATCACTTAAAGTGTCAAAAATGCAGCTCCAGTCAGGTTTTCATCGACTCCTTCTGGTCATGAAGGTCTAATTAACGTTGACTCTTCCCAGCAGAATTGGAAACTCATTTAAACTGGCTGGTTTCGTGCCACGGATCTGGCTTTTAAAGTCAGAGCTGTGGAGAGTTAAATAACAATATCTTCATTTGTCATTGTCTTAATGGATTTAGAATAATTATGTAAACAAAAAAAAGAAAATATGACAGGTTTATTAAAATTTTTTTTACTATTTCCTCTACTCTACTTTGTCCATGACAGCATCAATAAACATTAGTAAGTATGAAACTATGAGTATGTGATTAAATGCCGTTACTGTGTGCGTTTTAATCACATTTTTTTTAGCAAGTGGCGTCCTGAAGAAGCCTGTTTCAAATGGTTTCAAAATCAGAATAATTGTGGTGCTATGAATGCTGGGTTAGGGTTTCCCAAAAAAGAAGTAATAAATCCTTTTTTATCATAATTTTTATCATTATCAAACAGTGCCACAAAATATTGCAATGAAATTGTAGGTCCATATCGCCTACCTCTGATCTCAACCAAAACTTCATCTCTTTGTGGGTTAAATTTAAACTAGTTCACCCAGGTAATGTTCTTAAAAAAATATTAAGCTTGTTTTCTGAGCCATCATTTCACCTTTCACCAAGAACAGTTCAAACAAATCAACAACATCCCAAAATTAACGACATTCATGCTAACAATGGGTAAACTTCAGAGGAGGTTTGTGTTTGGAGGCAAAAAGTGTTTTAAAAGGAGGAAATCCACTTTGTTGTGATCATTTCAACCCAGTTTGGCTTCCTGCCTCTGGTCAAACCTTCAGATTTGTTTTCATTTCAGCAGCTCATATTCCGTTCTGTCACTCCGCAGACCTTTCAGGCCTCACGCTAGCCGGCTCCGGACCCAGCTCCTCGCTGATTGTGAAAGACGAGTACGACTTTGATGCGCCTCCGACTCTCCCCACTGTCGATGGCGGACACTCTCTCCAGACCATCCAGCACCCCCCGTCCGGCAGCCGCCCACCTCAGGCGGAGCCATATCCGACCCCGGGCCTGCTTCCGCCCGCCGAGGCGTCCACGTCGGTCTCCGCGCAGTCGCAGTCCTTCCCTGTCATCCCTGCAGGATCAGGCAGTAAGGCGGTTGCAAACCATTCCCCTTGGTCTGCTTGGAAATGTAGATTTTTCTTACCTTTCCATCTGAACTCCCCCCTACTGCCCAGGTGCCAGCTCCAACTGGTCCAGGAACAGTGGCTTCCCCCCTAGCATACCTCACCACACCAACGGTCATCTGCAGCACCACCCTCCAATGCCACATCCAACACTCTACTGTAACTTTAAGCTAAAGCTTTGCCTTCATCAGTCGATTTGTGTCATAATTTGCCTTTACTTTGTAAAACAGCGATGTGTTTTTTTCCTTTCAGGGCCAGTACACAATGAGCTCGCCTTTCAGCCTCCGATATCCAATCATCCAGGTATAAATAAATCCTGTCAGGTTCAGTGTAAAAACATGTTTTTTTGTTTTAGAGTGTGTTTTGATGAGCTGACTGCTCTGTCCTGCCCTTCAGCGCCTGACTACTGGTGCTCCATTGCTTATTTCGAGATGGACGTCCAAGTTGGAGAGACATTTAAAGTGCCGTCTTCTTGCCCCGTTGTGACGGTGGACGGCTACGTGGACCCCTCAGGAGGGGACCGGTTCTGTTTGGGCCAGCTCAGTAACGTCCATCGTACTGAGGCTATTGAGAGAGCAAGGTGAGACACTCAAGGTGATTTCAGAACTGTCCAGGTTTTTACTGGCACTAAAAAACAAAATAGTATTATGGCAAAAATATTTATCCCCTATTGTATTGTGTCAATGTTGTCCTTTAATTCGAATCTTATTTCTCCTTTGTTTGTTTCCTTTCTCCTTCTGGTCTGTCTCGTTTCCTTCCCTCCATCCCTCTTGTCGTTCATTCTCTTCTTTCTTCTTTGTGTCATTCTTTCCATCCTTGTATTTCCTTCATCTGTCTATAATCCTCCCTTTCTTTAATTTCACACTCTCTCACCTTTCTTTGCAGCTTCCATGTTGACAGTCTGCATGTGAACTTTACCACTGTAAATCGTTGAATTAACGTCTAATTTTGGACGGTTTATTGAAAAAAATGTGGATTTTTTTTTTTGCATGAATAATGAGCGATGAGTAAGGCTGAAACTATTAATCTGGACAAATCAATTATTGAAATAATTGCCAACAAATGTACATTTTTAGTTATTTGCTGAAAGCACAAAACAGTCAGAGCTGTTTTGAGTTTAAATATACAAAAATTTATATTTTTGGCTTTTGATATTAAGCCAAATATATACATTTTGCATTAAAATGTTGTTTTTTTCACATCTTTTAATGTATTTATAATGTTCTATAAGAATGACTTAGATGGTTAAATGAAAAATATGCAGAAAGTGCCAATTAGTTTTTTCTCCGATTAGTTGTCAAAATAATCTATTACTAAAATAATCTCTATCTGCAGCCCTAGCAGGAAGCATCTTAAATTGTTTATTTTGTTTCTGTTATGCCTCTTTTTCCCTCTTCTTTTTTCCCCCTCAGGCTTCACATCGGTAAAGGAGTCCAGCTGGAGTGTAAAGGAGAGGGCGACGTGTGGGTGCGATGCCTCAGTGACCACGCAGTGTTTGTTCAGAGTTACTACCTGGACCGAGAGGCGGGCCGAGCCCCAGGAGACGCCGTCCACAAGATCTACCCCAGTGCGTACATCAAGGTGAGGTCACCGGCTTTCCTCCGCCCCCGTGCTGCACGTTTTGAGTCTACAACACAAGCACTCAGAGCGCCACCCGTCCCTCCAGGTGTTCGACCTCCGTCAGTGCCACAGACAGATGCAGCAGCAGGCCGCCACGGCTCAGGCGGCGGCGGCTGCTCAAGCGGCTGCCGTGGCGGGGAACATACCTGGTCCTGGATCAGTCGGAGGAATCGCTCCAGCTATCAGTAAGAAACTTTTCTACGACCAAATGTTTTACCATGTGGGCCAAAACGGTCAAGTTGAAAGCAACCGAGAGCCACAGAATTTTGATTTTTGTCGCTCGTAAACAGACAAGTTTACTAAATTGATGCAACAAAGTCTGCTCTTGAACAAAAGTCACTTAATGTTTGTGGTTCTGTTTATCGCAATACTGAAATGATAAAAGAGGAGTACTTTTTATTGTACTTTCCATCTTTTGAAGACTTTTTTTTGTATCTTTTCTTAGATGCCAGGAAAAATCCCTAGGATTTGTTTAACTGCACCAGCCTCAAAGCTCAAATTCAGAGTTTGAGAAATTGTAAATATAACATAAGATGAGTATTTATGGTTATTATACAGAAATTTGAGGTGACTGACTGAGTGTTCAGGAAGCCCAGGTTGCTTTAATGGACGCCTTCAGCTTTTCTCTCAACCTACTGTAAACAACACCTCAAAGAAAATGAAATTAATAAAATGTTTGGGGTTTTTTTGGTCTTAGGATTTTGCAGTATCTGTTCTTTGCTGTGCCGGTTTGTTGATATTGCAAAGAGCTGTGTGATTAGTGCGCCACCGAGTCTGGATTGAATCTCCCAGCAGAAGTTTCTTCTTCTGACTCTGATGATGGTAAAAAATGACCCTGAAGGTCCCAGAGGTCGGAACGGAGAGGAAAACCTGTAGCGATCAGTGCTAATGTTCTGTTCATATTTACAAACCCACTATCACAGTGTTTTCTAATATTTGACGTCCATGTTGCTAGTACTGAATTTCATTAGCTAGCACACACGACCATCAGAACATAAATAAATATTTGTATCTAATGAAACTATACAGGACATGTTTTCTTTTCTGAGTTGAATTCCTGAAATGGATACCAATTTTTGATGATATTGTTTTATATCATGATATTGTTATTGAATTACTGAGATGTTCCTGTGAATGGACTGAATATGCTTTCTTAGAGATTCTTCAAAAAGTGCAGCGCTCTCAAACTATTTTATGTTTTAGCGATTGAACGTAACAAACGGCGCCCACAATAGGACGCATCACTAGCGGTGGCTGTGAATCGGAGCCGAGCCACCGCTCACCGCTCACCCTGCCCTCCTGTCCCCTCAGGTCTCTCTGCCGCCGCCGGCATCGGGGTCGATGACCTCCGACGGCTCTGCATTCTCAGGATGAGTTTTGTTAAAGGCTGGGGGCCCGACTACCCCCGGCAGAGCATCAAGGAGACCCCTTGCTGGATCGAAATCCACCTGCACCGGGCCCTGCAGCTCCTGGACGAGGTCCTTCACACCATGCCCATCGCTGACCCCCAGCCTCTGGACTGAGACCCTCCAGCAGCAGGTCCTCACCTGAACACACACGGCCAGCGACTAGTCTTCCTCAGTGAACTCCAGACTGTAAAAAAAAAAACAAAAATAGATAAGTGTTTTCAGGTGTGTTCGAGGCGTCGCGTTGCACTAAGGCTCCAGCTGTTGCTCACGGCAACAAGAGCCAAAGCCATCTATTAAAACGATGTGCTCACGTTTAATGCATGGCTTTAACTGTAGGACTTTGTAGAAACCATACACCAACACGCACATAAAGGACACCAGCTACTGACGATCTACGACCTCACTGAACCGTCGAGGAGCTGCGTGGGTTTTACCGAGGATGGCTTCAGACCCGCAGCTGCAGATGCGAAGGTCACGCCAATCACTTCCTGGCAGCCAGAAGCTGCCGGGACAGGATGTGGGAGCTCACCGCAACAATCAAAGAGAGCCGCCGTTATCTGATGCAGAGTTTCAGCCGCTGGAGCCGAGACGCGTCTGAACATGTCCAGGTCAGCTGTTGTCAAAGGTTTTTTGTAATGTTTTTTTTTTGAAGATGAACTTCAGCTCTGTGCTGGGAAGACAAGTCTCTGTTTCCATCAGTTAAACAAGATAAAGTGACAAAGAGCTGAACTCCTGCTCTGTGTGCACAAAATCAGCGGCTTGCAAACGTATTCATACTTGGTTGTTGATTTATTGTTTTTGTTCTTTTACTTTTTGTTAGGTTACAATCACATTTTTATTTCATCTGGGTTCCATTTGTGTCTTAGAGGAATGCAATGTTTTCTGCATTGTTCTTTTTTTATTCACAGGAAAGGTTAAACATTCGTAATGCATGTGTGTTATGACCCCAGATGAAACACTTTGACTAGGTCATTTTAAAACAGGAATACGCTTTGATTCCCATCAGCTTTGCGGTCACTGCTAAAAATGAGCATTCCCACAGCATGATGATGCCACCGCCATGCCTCACAGTGGGGATGGAGGTTTTCCACCTCACGGCCTTTAGGCTGTTGACTCAGTTTGGTTTCAGTTTCATCTGAACAAAGCGACTTCTGTCGCAAACATGGTTTGTTGCAAACTGCGAAAAGGCCTTTTCTTAGTGATGGCTTTCTTCTTGCCGCTCTTCCTTATTGACCAGATTTGTGAAGAGACAAATTACTTGGATCTCTGCAGGCCATCCAAAGAGTTTCTCTGATTATTGCTCTCCTTGCAGGGTTTCTCCCATTAAGTCGTCTGTCTTGTCTGGGTTTCCAGGTGTCATCTTTCCATTGTTTAGAAAATGGATTGAGCTCTGTTGGATGGGAATTTCTGTGGTTGTTTTGCACCCTAATCCTGCTTATAGCTTCATCTCTGAGCTGTTTACTGTCTTGCTTGGTCGGCTTCCGAATGGATTTCATTAAAGCGCGTTGGAGTAAAAGGGGCTGAATACAAACGCTTTAAGTCTTCTGATTTTTGTTATTTATTTCCACAGCCATTATGCACTACATTACATGTGATCACGATTAATTTTATTGAAGTTTGCGGTTGCAGCAGGAAAAAATGTGGTGCAATTACTTTTGCAAGGCTGTAAGTTTCCAGCAGGCAGCCTGTGTCACTCCTGAGTCAAATCCCCTCAAATGAACTCCTGACCACATGTAAACCCAGTACTTCTCACGCTGCCGACTCTTAGTCATGGATACTAATTTTAAAAAAAAAAAAGCTTCTGTTTTATGCCACCGCAGAGAATGGGTTATTTACCTTCTCAACGGGAGAGAAACTCTTCTGTTCAATGCGGGAGTGACGCAAGCAAGCAGAGAAGAGACTGATGTTGATCTCTCGGTACAAAGATTGAGGTTTATCTGTGTTTTTGGTGACCAGAAGTGACAATTTCTGTAAAAAAAAACAACAGTCTTTTGTAAACATTAAACAGAGGAAAGTCCAGGAAGTCCTGATTTTAATCTGTTTCCAGTCATATCTGACACAAGGGTTGGAGTCCTGACAAAACTGAGCTGCACTCCTCTATCTTTATCCTGGTTTACTGCGTGAAGTTTGACAGAAAAACAATAAGAGGATTTATAGCTTGTGTTCAGCCTTTGTTACATATTTTGTTGTTTTTTAATTTTTCCTACTTTTTCTGATTTATTTGTTCATTTGTAGCACTTTACCTTTGACTAAAGTAGCGAATAGGTCAGCTCAGAGCAAAATAAAGATTACAAACAGAACATTGGATTCAGATCGTACAATATTTAACAACAAGCCACCTTTTTTAACAAAACCCCTTCGCCTTAAGCATTCATACTTTTTCATTTTTTTCTGTTGTCCTCATAAATCCATGTAAACATCTTTGGTTTTCAAATGCATGCAGATGTTTGTATGAAACACTTTTCTCATTTAAGTGATGGAAGTTAAAGCCTGCTGTAGATCAGTGATGTTGCACTCAGCAGGAGATTCACACAAAGTCACATCCAGACCATGTTTGGCTTCTTTTTACCTTAAATTAAACATTAAAGCAGATGAACTTTTAATCTGTGCTGTTTAACACCTATATTTTTACATTTGTCATAGTTTAAAAGACAAGCAAGATGTTACTTCTTTTCGAAGGAAGATAGATTATTTAATTTAAAAACCTTTTGGCCCATTTTAGGCTTTTTTTGTCTAAAGTTAATTGTCAAAATATCAGTTTATTTTCATTTATCAAGGGCCAAAAATGCTGCAATTCAATGCATCAGGTGTAAATATTTGATCATTTACATCATGTTTAAAAATCTACATAAAAATATTGTTTAGTAAATGCATAATTAAATGTGGAAAAAATTGATTTAAATATGCATTTATAGCTTCACACAATATATAATTTTAGCATACGATACATTACAGTTTTAAATGATTGCCATAATTGATTACAATTTGCTCAAATTTAATATTTCATGTAAGTGATCAGTGGCACTTTTGGTCCTGAATGTTTTCCATAATTCGCCGTGCTCTTCTGACCAGCAGCGTTTTGGTCGCAGTGATTTCAGTCGTGTCGTCCAGAAAGCCCGTCACTGTCCAGTCCTGAGTGTTTATCCGGTGGAACTGCAGGAAGCGGCGTGTCTTCTGCTGAAAATTCATGCTGAACCGAATCCAAAAGTGTGCTTTTAAAAGGTGGAAAATATATATATATTTTTTGTTTTGTTTTGTTTTTTTTTACATGATTTGCAGTTACTGTAGCAGCCGAAAGACGGCTTGGGTGAGTAAATGTTGACTACTATTTCAGATCTAATTGTACCTGTTTTTCTCATGTGAGAAATTAAATATGGACTGCTTTTCTCCATATGGTGTCCTGTTTGTTTTGTCATTGAGCCAGTGCTCCAAAGCTAATTCTTCATCAGAATGTGGATTTTATATTAAAGCTCCGGCTGAAGTGACACCCATTAAATTTAATGCACCAATCTGTATTTCATAACAGCCCACTGAGTGAACATTATGGCGTTTATGTTCCTTAGACAATTATATAAAAAGGGAGGGGGGGGAGTTGTTTTGCTATGACAACCATGGGAGAGTGGGAGAAATGTCACTAAAAGCAGCACGTCAGACACACACTCATGTGTGAGAAAGGTTGAACTGAAATCCCCCCTGAATGTGTGTTCAGTCAGAAAGACCCTGTTATCACAATATTACTGCAGATTTATGACAAAAACATCCCACCATTCTTGATGAGCTCTTAACAGAATACGGTAACTAACGGTAACAGAATGGACGGTAACTAACGTTGAAGTCTGTACAGGCTCTGCTAAAACGAGCCCAGAGATTTAACTAAATGCTACCATTTTGTTCTTGATTCATATCCTGGGCAGAAAAGTGGCAGAAGACTTCCTAGAGCTCTGCACTTAAGTTCTTATGAAATTAGGGAGAGATTTTCTCTTATTGCAAGCGAGTTTCTGAGAGCCTCCACTTTGGCTTGTTTGAGAATTTAATTGTTCAAATGTGTTGTTGCATTTTACCAAATGAACAGAAACGTTGATCTGTTTCAGTACTTCAATTCCAAAAGGCAGACTTCAATCACTTACCGTTACATATTTGAAGCATTTCTTTTCATTTGGATGATTGTGGTGCCACAAGGACACTTAAGCTTTTCACTTCCTCCTGAGTAGAATATAGTTTATAATCTAATCAATGACAAATTTGATTTTTTTTTTTTTTTTTTTTCCAGAATCAGAGTAACAGCTTTTGGTCAAGTTTGTGTGCAGTTAAAAAGTAACCATGAAAAATCTGAAATGTGCTTTTATGACTATTTTGGAACAAAGCATGGAGAAATGTCTCATGGTCCAGACTTTCTTCCTTCCATTTTCTAAACTTAGTATTGCGCTAATAAAATAAACGCAGTAATAAGTAAATAAAATAAAAAATGGTCAACTATAAGTTAAACTACATATTTTTGTTACATTAGCTGTAGGCCACCATCAATATAATCAGAAAT
Organism: Xiphophorus couchianus; assembly: GCF_001444195.1. Taxonomy (NCBI): domain Eukaryota; kingdom Metazoa; phylum Chordata; class Actinopteri; order Cyprinodontiformes; family Poeciliidae; genus Xiphophorus; species Xiphophorus couchianus. The sequence goes on from NC_040239.1 coordinate 10,546,603, forward strand.
AAAAGCTTGAAATATACAACAATGTAATGGCAAACATACAGTTATATAATGGTAAATAAAAACTGAAATGTAAGCATTTCAGTTTTTGAACTGAATTTCAAAACGCCTACTTTTGCAATAAAAGTGTATTCTGATTTACTGCGATGCACCGTTTCACATTCACTCTAGTGTCTGCCAATGTGTACAAGAAAAATTACGTTATGTAGAATAAAATATATAAATTCTCATTTTGAAAAGGACATTTTGTAACATCATGGGTCCAACCGACTAGAAGCAGGGAGTCAGTCCTCTTCTATGAACTGACAGCATTTTACTCTCATTTTAGTAACACTTACTGAGACTTTTTTTAATCGATGTTGGAAGATGAGGCGCTCACTGAGGTGAGTGACTAACAAGTGGTCAGGCTCAGGCTCTTCACCAGCTATAGCTGCATTTCAAACATTCAGGTCTCAAATCTGAGGTTTCTACACATTTTTTAATGTCTTTTTTTTTTTTTAAAGAAATTCTTATTTTCTCTTTCATTATTAGTTTCTTTTTGCTGTAAATTCAAGATATACAGATGTAATATTTAGGAGCGTGCAAAAAAAAAACAAAACATAAGGTACAACTAGATAGACCTAGATATGAGGACTGAAATAAATTGATCAAAAGGAAGATGGAATCAATGGAAGGATAAATTGACATATGGTTACTTAGATGGATGAAAGCTCAGATCAGAAGACATGGACAGAAAAACAGGTGGATGTGAAAATGGAAAGATGACTAAAGGGACATGAGGAAAAGACTGACCGACAGGAAGGATGGATGAGCAGATTGAAAAAGACAAGCACTGATGGATGGATAAATGGACAGATGGACAAACGGACAGCAGGCTGATGAATTGGTGGATAATTGGATGTTCAGACTAATGAAGATGTAGATGGATGTCGGCAAGTTGTAGAGCCAGAAACTTGTGTGAACCGACCAAATTACAACCTGCTTCAACAGAAACAAAACGGATGTTGCTGAATCTTATTGATTAAACACTTAAACTGGAGCTCAGAGAGAGAATAAAGTCTGGAAACAACTTTATGGACAATGCAGTTTCTTCTTCGAGGTAGACCGCAAAGTCAAAGCTCCGACTCTCAACATTTCTGCACTCCATGAAGGAGGTAATCTTCCGTTTAATCCTGGTTTAAACACAACCGCAGCCTCCGCTGGGATTTCCAGTTACCCGGAGCCACAACATGACTATAAGAAGAAGAAAAAAATCCCCCCCCCCAAAAAGGACGACAGGAATCTGAAGTGGCTTAAAATGAAACCGTCTTTATTACGTAACTTTAATATCAGAAAAATAAAACTCTTAAAATTCTCTTTACAGCAAATATATAATATCAGTGCTTTGGCCGCAATAACTTAAAAGGCCATTATAAAATATAGTCTGCTTTAAACTCCTGACTTAATTTGAAGAATTTATATGCCTTAAGACTCCTCCTACACATATACATAACAAAAGTGTAGTAAAATTAGCAAATACTTTGAACCATTGGTACAGCTTTGAACAATATGCATTAGAGATAGATAATCGAAGATACATCTTAATAGTATACCGTTCTTAATTTTGGTGGTGTACAGACATGACAGGCAGCTTGAATCCTTGGCCTTTTTACAGTTGCAGTGAAGATCCACAATGGCGGTAAATGATGAAGACATGCTCGTGATGCACATTCCACTTTCAACTAGGTTTAACGGCAGCTATCAATACTATTAATCATCATCAATACTGTAAACTACTAACTAGACTACAAGCAGATAGCACTGAGACGCTCTCCTCTGCAACATCATCTGGATTTCCAGCTCTTCATTCGCTTAAAATCACCCCAAAAAAGTAAAAATAGAAACAAATTTAAAATATTATTGTAAACATTTTGATATAGATATATTTATGTATATATGAAATGTAACAAAATAAAAATAAGTTCTGTATATTTCTCAGTCATTAACAGTAATTTTTTATATAATACATACACAAAAAGAAACGAAAAAAAAACATCAATAGGTTCATGTCGACAATCCGAGGGCCGGTCGTGTATTGCATTCCCTCAGGCGGAAAGAAAAATAATAATAATAAAAAGATCAATCCTTTGAAGAGATGAGAATTAAAATAACTGGGACGGATAAAAGAGAAGACGTATGCAGGTGAGGTGGGATTTTGTTTCTTTTCTTTTTGCACTTTTGGGTCTTGTTTGGTTCCGTTTCCTAACAAAAGTTCACCCGCCCGCGAAGGAGAGGATACAGAGGAGTTTAGGTTGAAACCACGTGATGGGTCCGAAATACTGATCACAGCTGGAATGCTGGAGGGACTGCAGTCCAACGTCCACAAAAACAAAAAGCAAGCAACAGGATTGACCTAATGTAGTGAAATCGTTCCAGCTGCTCCTCCTCCTCGCCTTCAAAATGTCTGAACTGATTCAGTCCTACAGGAATCTATAGACACCGGTGTTTAAAGCTAATACTTGAGAAGGTCTCCACATGTATGTACCGTTCTGAGAAACAAGAAGTAAATCCATGCATGTAAGAAGTGAGATGAGGTGTTTGTCCTAACTGCTCAATAGTGTGTCAAGTATTGTGTAGTGCACAAAATTGTAAGAAAAAAAAAAAAACAACTAGAAAATCTTTATGTTCAGAGAGGTAAATGAAGATTAGCCCCGATTGAAATCCAACAGAAAACACACTTTTGAGTGTTAGTAAGTCTTAAAAGCTTTCACATTTTGTCACTTTAAACCCTGACTCGCCTGACAGCTTCTCAGGGAAAAACCAACAAAGTCGTACAGAATTGTAAAGTGGAAGGAATTTGCATTCGGTCCCATTCAGTCAGATACCCCTAAATAAAAACCAGTTTGATCACCAAAAGGCAATTAATCAGCAAATGAATTGCAATTAAATCTTAATCTTGCTGGAAACCAGGGGACACAGCAGACGGACTTTAAGAAAAAGTAAAAAACCATAAAACAGAAGCTCAGTTTGAGGCAGACCAGACAGGAAGCAGCAAGCAGGTGGAACAAGGTGAGCCCGTCAAACAAGAGCAAGATTAAAGTTTATGGCCCACATACGACAGGTGGGAAAAAACCCTCGACACAACCATGAACTATTTGTAATGGCAGCATCATGATGTGGTTCTGCTTTTTCTTCAATGGGGACATAGAATTTAATCTGAAATACATGAAGCTAAAAAACAGGGGAAAAAAGCAGCTGCTGAATATTGAAACTGCAGCACAGGTTCACCTTCCAGCAGGACAATAACACGAAACATCCACAATGGAATGGTTGGGATTTTATTATAAAATACATCTTCATGTGTTAGAAAGGCACAGAATCCAACTGGGAATCTGGAATAATGGTTGATAATTGAATGTGCTTTATTTTTGTTGCAAATTTCAGTCACTTTTCAGCTGCAAAGTCTTCTAAGTGTTGACTGTAGAGGGCTGAATGCAAATACTACGCTTTGTATAAACTATGATCTTCACAATTGTATGCTACTTTATGTTGGTCTTTCACAAATACAAAAATTTCAATAAACTAAATTTAAGTTATTGTAGTTATAGTTATGTGACAAAATGTGAGAAGTTTCCATAGTTACAAACGCTTTTGTATGGCGACTGTATCGGAGCTCTGTGCTTACACTGTTTTTATAGAGTTGTATCTGCCTGCTTCTTCTGGACTGGTTCAAATACTGAGATGATTTTTGCATAGGCCGGGCAGATGAGGTGCAAAAAGAAAAAGCAGTGGGTGGCCTTCATCTCCGTTTCACATCTCAGTGGAATAAAGCGGACAGGTGTGGGATGGAGCGGTCCACGTTGGAAAAAAAAAAAAAAAAAAAAAAATCAACATTCAAGTTAAAGAGAAGATTCTCGAGATGGCTTTAAAAATAAGAAATAAAAACTTGTACAACAAAAGCAGCCAGTTTGTACTTCACTGGGATTTGTTCAAGGTTACAGCTGGAAACATCTGCCAGTTTTGATCCCAAGTGATACTTTTTTAAGAAGGACGAGCCGCATCTAAATAAAAAAAACTAAACGACGATACCAGAGAGGAGGAATGTTACAAAAGACGTGCCTAGCCTTCTAGGTGAAAACCAGCGCATGGTTTCCCCATGTGAAGATGTAAACAAAAACTATGACAAGAGGAAAGAAAAAGTATAAAAATAATCAACTCTTTTCAACTTTGTTTCATCGAGATACTTCCACCTGTCAGCTTGTGTTTTTTTTTTTGTTTTTTTTTGAGCGGGAGATTGGGATTTTATTTTGGAGATAGTGTTGTGATGGTAATTATAGGCTTTCCAAATAAAAAAAGGCCACAAGTTTGTTTGAAAACAGAGCAACACCGTGTCAGCTGAAACCACTCGTCTCCTTCCTTTACGCTTGGGAATTAGGCACGAGTTTACCGTAAACTGGTTGAAGTGTAACGGGAAAGCAAAGCGCCGATGCTGAAGAAGCACAGCATCCTCGCGGTCTAAGGAACAAAAATATGATTGCTTATGGAGTGTAAAAACTTTCCAGTTATAGGTCTGACCCACTTGGTTTTAAAAACCCTCCTTTGGAGTGTTTTCATACCTATGAAAAAAATTGATTTACAATTTGGACGTAAACCGTACAATTTTAAAAGGAGCCGGAAACGTGAGAAACTTGCCTTGATGCCTCCCTTCCTGCTGAACTCACTAAGTAATTACACCGCCAGCTGATATGAAGTCTTACTGTGAGTAAACATGCTTGCTTCTTTCAAAGTTTCGTCTGGGATAAAATGTCTGAAATGGCAAAAATGAAAAAATAAAGCGTTGGCCCTAAAGGCAAACATTTTTCTAATATACTTTGAAGTAAAAAAATAAAATAGGAAGAAAAAACAATTAGGATGAGAAAGAAAAGAAATTTTCCAACCCTCCCAATGCTACATAGAGGTTCTAACCCTCCCGTTATTCAATCAAGAAGACTTCACAATAGCAGGCACAAGAATGGGCTCAGCACCCTAACCCATGCCCTAAACACACACCCTTCCTATCCCACTTCACCGACTCTCTGCACCTTTGTCAAATTAACACCAGCCTGGAGAAAGCTGGAGCGGGGAATTACCTAGACGCTGATTTGGGGTCTTGCTTTTAAAGTCCCATACATTAAGCTATGAGCCAGAAGTGTCAGGGGGAGGCTGACCCCTGAATCAGCCATCAAGGGGAAAAAAATGGATTCTAACTAATCACATATTGCGCAGTTGAATGGCCTGCGTGGCCGGGGACAGGCACACAGGGCACACGGCCTCTGGGCCCTGGCAGATTTGTGTGGCACAATCGAGACAGAACAGGTTATGGCCGCAGGGAACCAAGGCAGCGATCACCTGGTTCTCCATGCACTGGATGCATATCTCCTGCACCCTCCCGGACGAGCCGAGCGCAGGCCGGTAGGAGAAGGAGGAGTCGGGGGGCGAAGAGGAGGTGGTGCTTTCGCTGGAGGAGGAGAAGGCCGAGCTATAGGAGGGGATCCTGTGGGCATCGAGGGTCCCGGCCGACCCGAAAGGCCTTCGGTGAACAAGCTGGGCCTGAGGGTGCTCCAAGGCCTCGGTCCCAGAAAAGGTTGGAGAGAGGCGTGGGGTGCCAGGTTGGCTGGTCTGCAGAGATCAACAGAAGCACAGCTATGAAACTCATAGAGCTGAAACTATTAATCTGATTAATCGATTATTGAAATAATCAACTAATTTAGTAATCAATCGCAAACTGGAGTATGTAGACTTCAGTTAGTAAAAATAAATAAATAAAAATCACCACATGTTCAAAACCAGAACTTCTCAAGTTGCAGTTTTAGCTTTAGCTGGTAAAATTAAGTTATATATAATGTATTGCTATCCAGTTAATCGGTTTAAGCAGTTGTTCCCAAACCCAAAGTGTGGGGTGCAGTGCTATTGAAGGGGGGGTCGCGGGAAGCAGTATGGATGAATGAAAAAAAAAACATTTACACAAAAGTGTTTCACTGTAAAGATGGCTTGTAGTGTGTTTTGTTGCAACCTGAAGTATGAAATAAACTTCAGTGGAGTTTGAAAACAAAATATGTGTATAGGTTCATGTCTGGTTGAACGATGTGTCTGCCCAGTTGATTTTTTTTTTTCTTTTTGTGGGGATTTTATTGTAAACCATAGGGGGGCCCAGAAAATATTTTGTTACCACTGGGTTAATGTAAAAGGTACATTAATCAAATGATGAAGCATACAACAGAGGAATGCTATGTTGTCGCATTTTTGGCAGTAAAATGTTTATTTGGCTGTTTAGAAAAGAAATTGAATTATCGGTTTATTTGTATTGTCGTTTTATGCATTTCTATAAATGAACACAAAAGGCTTACGAGATTAAATAAAAAGTCAGCAGAAGGTGCCAAATTTTTTATCTGACTAATTGTCTGAATAATCAATAGAACAATTGATTAGTAAAATAATCGTTATTGGCAGGTTTGAAGACTGGGGTTGAAGACTGGCGAGGTGTCTTCAGAATAATTTACCTGGGACTGCAGGGAATCGAAGGCCTGAAGTGACGGCTGGTCCACGAAGGGGCTCCAGATGTGCGGTGGTGCAGCGGACTGCGAGGTATGGGCAGTGGAAATGGTTAAGGGCTCGAACCCTGAGGAGGACCCTCCGCCTCCCAGACTGAAGAGCTCTTCAGACCCCACACTGAGAAGGCTGTCGCCAAACCAGAAACTTGTGCTGCTGCTGCTGCTGCTGCTGCTTGTACTGTTGTTGTTGTTGTTGTTGTTGGCGTTGGCGTTGAAGGGGAAGGTTGGGCTGAAGTCGGCCATCCGGTTCCCGTTCCCGCCGCCGTAGAAAGAATCAGCCGAGCTGGAGCCGCTGCCCAGAGAGCTGGAGCTGTCGTTGCGGTAGGTGGAAGACATCCTGACGGTGCTGCTGATATTGCTATTGACCCGCTGAGAACCACTGATGCTGACCGGCAACAGGGTTCCACCGCTTGGCGACGACGCGCCTGCGTGGAGCCACCCGGCCTCCCCCACACCAACGGGGTTCAGGGAGGTCTCGAAGCTGACGTCGGTCCCGTTGAATTGGAAATCGCTGTTATCCACGCCAGGAGCCTCGACGCCCCCGCAGCTGCCGGTGCGCAGGGCGATGTGCGCCTCGATTTCCTCCCTCGCCCGGTCGACGTTCTCTGGCATTCCCGTGACCTCAAACACCGGCTCTTTGTCCCGACTTGGAGTCACGATGTAGGTATGCGTCTGCTGCTGAATGCGCTTGATGGTCGCTCCTGGAGGACAGATTAAAATAAAAATTGATGGTAGAAGTTTGACTCCATGAAGCCACCCCCAACTCAAAAGCATAAGGGAAAAACTCAATATTCTTAGAGTCTTTGGGGTTAGAAATGTCTAATTCAGTAACCACCACCAGCCAGAACCGCTTCCAAGACAGGGTGGATCGGTACCGTCACGGTTACACCAAGTTCTCACTCTACCACGTTATTGCAGGAAACGTTTTTCCAATTCATCATTTTGGTGAAGCTGTGCAAACTGTTCCCTGAGAAGACTAAAAAGGTTCAATGTGTCGCTATGGTCTCACACATACTTTGATTGTAATGTGTGGCCATTTGAGCATCTGTTCCTTTTTCCTCATCTCAAACCAGTCTGCTTATTCCCCTCCAACACCACTGCAGAGGGGAATTAGCATTTTTCTAACATCTAGATTTTCATTTTAATGAGGTTTTTCAAGCTGGAGGAAGAAAGTTTGGTTTATCCATTTGCTACTGAATGCAAATGGATAAACCAAAATTAAGATTCTTTTTTTTTTTTTAAAGTTAAAAGTAAGTAAACTTTATTTATGTTGCACCTTTTACAGGTCAGAATCTGCCAAGGATGCTACAAAGATGTAAAAACACAGATGATACAACAAAACAGATAAAACATAATGCATATAGCATAATAGAAAGTAAAACTAATTAAAAGCCAAAAGTGATTTAAAACTAAAAAGGTAAAATTAATGTACCAAATAATTTTTTTAAATTACTGAAAGAACACAATCTGCCTAGTAGGACAAAAAGTGTAAAGCATTAATGATGTGCAGACGTCTGGATGAAAAACAGAGCTGTCATAAAATGCAGCTGGAGAAGCTGGGAAAACCACAAGCAAAGTAACACCAAAATTCTGCAAAAAGCTCTCTACATTCAGTAATTACTCTCCTTCAGATGGCGGTGATGATTATAACAACCCCTGGCTTTAAAGAAACCCAGCTGTGAAATAATTACAGCTTTTAACTGTAAGCTGCTCTGATGACTCACCTGGCTGAAGTGCAAAACACTAAAATCCAGTCTGAGGACAGAAGGCTTTTAAAAGGGCAACACTAAATAAAGGCAAATGAACAGATGTCTTGAAATATAGCCAGAACACTTCTGTGTATTCCCCAAGTTAGAAAAAAATAAGCAACTTTTGGACTTTTTACTGTTCTTATCTCGTATATTTAGTTTACTGAGAATAGTTTAAAGCAGAGATTCCCAATCCTGGTCCTCAAGGCAAACTACCCTGCATGTTTTAGATGTTTCTCTGCTTTAATACACCTGATACTGCTGACTAAAGTTCAGAAAAAAAACTGTTAATCTGCCATCAATTTAAATCAGCTGGGCTGAAGTAAGAAAACACCTAGAACATGCAGGGAAGTGTGCCTTGAGGAAAATGATTGGGAAACACTGGTTTATAGAGTAATTTCAGAAATAAACTCAAGAGATTTTGAGGATAAGGATGTTCAGGGAAGTGAAAGACAATTGAAGAAATCAAAGAACTTCAAAGGAAGGATAGCTATGAGCTTGCAGGTCAATGAGTTTTCTAATACTTGGAAACTAGCTGCATAAACTGATTATCTCATGCTGTTTCCTAGCACATATAAACAGGTTATTTTCAGAAAGAAAGGGAAGTGAGATAAGCTTTTATTTGAAAAAAACAATTGCTTGTTTTTCCAATACTCAAGCGAAAAAGTAACAGAACAGATGCAGTTGGTTATACTTTGATTCTTTTTACAACACAATCTCAAGTAAATGGAGCACAGAAACATTTATGGGAGCAGCTCACCTTTGGGGCCCACAACCAGACCAACGACGCGATATGGAACGCGCACCTGATGGGGCAAAAAGAAAAAAAGAAAACACAGAAACATTACCACCTTTTTAATGGAACCAGCTTTTAAAAAAGACAGTGGAAGAGAACAATGGCATCAATAGGTGAATGCAAGCTGACCTGAATGGTCGTCTGCCCAGGTAGAGCAGGGGCCCCTAAGCCAGTCACAGCAGACAGAGGGCCTGTCTTGTTCCGGGAGGCTCGGATCAGGGAAAAGTGCTCGGCTGCAGACAGGATCTCTCTCTTAGCCATGGCTACATCTTCTTTGCGCCCCGTCACGACGAAGACGGGTTGCTCTCCCCTCACTGGCGTCTTTATGTAGGTGTTTGTTTTGGCTCGAAGTGCCTTGATTTTACAACCTGGAGGAACACCACAAGGACAAAAAAAAAAAACTCTGATACAGCTTGTAAACTTATATTGATGTAAAGATCCACGGACAGTTTTAGTCATACATTCTTGCACGCAGTGGGGAGAATTCTGGGAATTTTTTCAATATCTTTTCCAGCTTAGACCTCTAGATTTTATATCAACCATCAAAACTAGCAGTATTTGTCTCTGTTTGACATTTTATAGTCAACAAAACCAGTCAATGGTCACAAACAAACTGATGTATGTTTATGTTTCGTATCTAAAAGACAAAAAGATTGGAAATTTTGGCTTTAAAAGGGCCAAAAAAAAGGAACTGAACATCTATACAGGGTGGGTTGTAATTGTGTAGGTTGTTAGTCAGGAAGGAAGGGAAGAAAAAAAGAGGGAAACAAAGAAAGCAAAATAGGAAAGAACCAAAAGGTTAGGAAACAATACAGGAAAGGCAAGGAGAGAAAGAAGGACAAAAGAAAGGAATGTAAAAGAAGACATACTGAAGGAAAAAACTGAGGACAAAACAAGGGGAAGGATGAGAGGAATAAGAAAAGACAGACATGAAAGAAGTAAATAAAACAGGAATAAGGAAAGAACAAAGCAAGGAAATAAAAGAGACAATAGCATAAAAGGAATAAGGTCTCTTAATATAAACATTTTACAACCCTCTATTTTATTTTTTCCATACTTGTTCAGACCTGGAGAACACTCAGATGAAATCCTCTACTTTTCCAGGCTGCATAAGAGTTTTAGGGCCACAAGTACAAGGTTTCTGAATGGTAAATTTCCTCCAGCTGAGCTTTATTTTAGCGGGGTCCAGTCTCCTTTCCAGTCATTATTTCCACATCCAAGTAGCTGGGCTTATGAATTAAATATTCCTTTTAGCAGTGGTTGAGAGTCCAACATTATTACCAGAGCCATTTCCTGTTGTTGTCAACACCAAGCACCCTCCCCCACCTGATCTAAAACACTACATAACACTCAGACGACCAGTTTAATCTATATGAAGATTATGTAAAGCCCTTTATAGAGGAAAATGACATTTTTTTAATATTAAACACATATCTTGGGTTACAACTGTGAGCCGTAAAACCTCAATAACGAGCAAAGAGCACGCTAAATCTTCAACAGCTGATGTGGCATAGCAATGGTGACCAGCTCTGTTCTTTCTTTTCTGCTCCCAGACAAAGCGAAGCCGGGTAGAAGCACGACAATATTCAGGCGAGGATGTTCTTATAGTTCAAAAAGCCCACAAAAACATTCAGAATATTAAGTAATTCAAAAGAATTGAAGGTTGGAGACAGTTGGTTTAAAGAAGAAGTTGATATGTAAACTTTTTTAAAGGATGTTGGGTCAGGGTGGTGTTGACCCAGTTAGCAGTGTTAGCTAAGTTAGCTTGAGCTAACGCCAACCGCAGTAGACAAACAACATTGAAGTCAGCGTGTGGTTTGAAGGCTTCCAACTTGGTTAAAGGGTAATTCCACTGAATTTCAGAAATTAACCTTTCCACATTAGCTCAAAGGTTAGAAGTACTTAAATTCTGAAATGGATAACACACTCAACGTATTTTATAGTAAAATATATGCAAATCCTTACATTTAGATGTCTTTGGTGTCTCTAACCATGACACAGGTCTAACTTAAAAACAGCATTTTATATGATGGGTTTTGACCTAACAGACTAGAAACAAACAGCTTGTGAATTTTTATATCATAAAAAATATTTAATGTATGGTGTTTTATTCTTTGCACTTTCCGTTCTTAATTCTTGAAAAAACATTTCACGAGAAACAGGATTTTGTGTCTCAAATTCTGCATATTTGAAGCTGCAACATGTTTAATACAGCAGCCCAAAAAGCTAAAATGTTGTTTTGAGTTTTTAAACTTCGTGGTTCCCGAATGGCAAATCCCGCGTAAAAATAAAATTAACTTTAGTTCAAGTTCGGCTATTCTACAGATTTCACAATTTGACCTAGAGAGGCCCAACAATGATCTACCAGTCATTAAATGCAGTGAAATATTCCTTTATTTAAGAAGAGTGTCGGCGGCTCCGAACCGGATGCTAACTTCAAAAATCGTTGTAGCTAAAGGTGCAGAGCAATAAATCAGTTAACTTCTTTTAAAACTTTATACATTTTATTTCACGTAAAATCCTCCCCCCCCCCGACAAAGTTTTGAAGAGATACCATAAGGAGTGTATTGTTGGCTCATAAACAAACCAATCGACGGGAAAACCCTTACCCTGCCTCCCCACAATCTCAGCGACGTGCTCGGAGCTCGGTACAGCCACACATTCGGTCGTGTTGACGCTCTTTCTCCGGCTCAAAAGCGAATGCTCGGCCTCGAAGCCCGGCTCCCCGTACACACCGGGTGGGAGCATCACCATGCTGGCCGCCGGGGGTAGCGCACTGCCGCCGCCAACGCCGCTATCATCCCGCTCGTCTCCGTTGTACAACAATACCGTCTCGACGTGCGGCGGCTCCATCACGGTGCCGCTCTGCCCTGATGGGAGGTGCTGATTACGGTGGGCCTTAGCTAGCAACGCGCCCGAAGAAGTGGCAGCTATCCCTTCGAGCTCTTCGTCCTCTGCCGTTTTGTTCGCTTCATCCCCCGAGGGCGGCCGATGCAGCGGGAGAGGCTTCAAGTCAAGGACCGTACCGAGGATGCTGAAATGGGATACCGCAGGGAGCTGATGGTGAAAGGAAACACTCTCATCTGGTCGCTCAGGAGCCTGGCTCTGGCTGCCGTGGTGCTCGTCGAGGCCCATACCGGCGAAAGCGTGCACGAGCGGTGGTGGGACCTCGGACTCTCCCTCATCGGCCTCCAACAAAGACGTGCTACTTGGCATCATGCAAAACCTACTTAATATTGCTGTTCAATTGAAGAGAGTACAAGAAACAAGTGAAACCTGTTTTTGATGAATAAAAAAATAATAATAAAATAAAAAAGCGACCAGCGCCTGTTAGTTGAAATGTGGGGGCTTTGTTTTGTCTTTTCAGTTCTCCATGCAGCCCTCCCCTCACTGTAATCTCGTGCTAGATATCGCGAGACTTGGTTTTAAGGTCAACCTCGTCAATGCTGACAGCGAGACTAATTTGGCATGAATCATGCAGGGTTGTTGGGTTGTGATTAGGTTATATTATATCATCATATTACTTTCTAGTTCATTTGTAGCTTACACCATTGTAATATATATTTAAGTCGTATTTATTGGAACTACGACGTGTTAATCATTTTCTCTAAAATGCACCATTATTATTCTGTATTTAAATATCTGTTTCCACTTTTCTAATTAAATAATTTACATACAGTACGGTATTAAGCTGTCTTCAAACCTCAAGTACTTTCTCACATTTGTTTTATTTCAACCTCAGTTTTCCACATCTTCGGTGGAAGAAGCTCATATTTTAATTGTGCACTCAAAAATTCAGCCTATCTGACTGTCTGAACACAGTGACCCATGGGAGAGCCTGATGGGTTGATTAAAGAAAAATAAATGATAATAAATAAAACGAATAATTGTGTAAATGTGCATTAGATGCAAAAGGATGCATAACTTACTTTTGGTAATTATTATTTTTAGTTTTTAACATATTTATGCACTAAAATGCCAGAAGACAAAAAAAATTGGCTACCTCAATGATTATTAGAGAGGGAGCATGGTAAGAATACTTCAGGTTTTCTCTTTTAGACTTCTAGACTCCATGAAGAAGAAATATAAATGCTGGCAACTGGAACCAGGTGGTTTACATTAGTTTTATTATAATGCAGGACAAACATTGATACAATTTGTAATTCATTAGAAAATAATATATTTTAATGATAAAACACTATAAAAACAACAAATTTGCTTAAGACTTTTTTTTTTAGCTCTTCACAAAAATTGTTCCTGCATAACAGTGTTATTCATGCTTATATTTTTGCTGCGTTCACAGATCATTAAATGTGTTAGTTTTTGCTGGAGTCTGGAGTATTGAACGGAATAGAATTGAAAGATCCCTTTTTGTCCCACAGCGGGAAAATTCAGGTGCACCAGCAGCAAGTTAAAGGTATATAAAAGAATCACAATTCAAACTAAGGTAAATCTAAAATCTGAACGATAAGAATAAGAGACTGTACAGTAAGGACACCATGCAAAAAAAAAAGATATGTGGTCAACTTAGATATTTATTAACTCTCATGCTTTATTTAACAGATGTAAATGGTAAATAATCGTCTCCTATTAGCGTATCACTTAATTGAAGGAACATAGTATTGAAACAAAACCGAAGCGAGCAGAAAATCAAGATTACACTTAAATAAACAAACTACTGAGGTTTGTGTGTACACAACTAAATTTAAAGTTTTATGGGTATCTTAAAATTACTGAAACTTTTTAAAAACAACTGAAGGAAATGGTGTAACAACTGCCATCTCATTAAGACCCACGTTGGAATATATTGAGAAAGAAGATGCGTTCCGCTCGCCTGTCGGAAGAAGTGGTCCACGTGACATCAATGACGCGGCCCTTTTAACAATTTTGACCAATGAGAGCGACAGACAGGCGGGCGTTTTATCGATGACAGCCAATCTCCTCTCACGTTTGTAATACGTCTTCGTAGCTTTAGTTACATCCGGGTGAAGACTTTAGGTGAGTCGGTAATTCAGACTGAGACCAAATACTGAATTAAAAACATGCCGTTATTAAGTTTGTCTTGACTTGTTATACATTTATATGTATAAAACTACGAGTTAGTCAACAACATAAAGTCCGTAAAAATTAGAAGTTGCTTTGTGCTTCTACATCAAGTAGCTCAGAAAGGTGGCTAGTTAGCTTTAAGCTAAGCGCTCACCGCTTATATCAACGTCCGGATCTGTTTTAATCACCGTTGAAGTCCTGTATCTCCCACCGTTTTTACAGTTTCGTTTCGACATTATGTTTACATTTGGTTGTTTCTTTGGTGTTTAGGTTATAGCTGTTGGCTGTCGGTGTCCAGGATGTTCAGGTCGCTTCGGTTGCTGCTGCAGTTGCTATGGGCCCAGCTGCTCTGTGGGTGGGTAATGGGCTCCGAGCTAACCTTCGAGCTGCCTGACAACGCCAAACAGTGTTTCTACGAGGACATCATCACCGGCACCAAGTGCACGCTGGAGTTTCAGGTATTCATAGTTATGGTAGCGTTTGTCATGTAGCGGCTTTGTAATTGATTTCCCCTGTAAGGTTTTTATTAGTATTTAATAATAGTATTTAGTTGAATTAACTAAGTGCATAGAAAATTCCCATGACTGTGTGGTTTTGTTGTCTCTCCTAGGAGCAAAAACACAGCTAAACAGATGAGCTCTGAGCCTGTATGCAATACATGGGACGAAAACACATAGTTGGTGGCAGTATCAGCCCCTTTAATGGCTTTATCCATGAGGGAGATTAGTATAAATACAGAAAGACATGGCAAAGTATATAATTGATAAAGAATAGATGAATTTGTTGGCAGCTACAACTAAGCCAATGGCCACTTCCTGGACGAAGCTAAGCATGGTTAATTTGTTATTTTGCATTTTTACTTGATTGTAATGTGACAATGCACATTGATAAACATGGAAGCACCATATAAATGTGCTAAATCTTCTAAAAGTAAGAAACCCCTCAAAACGATACCTACCAAGAAACACAAATTTAAACTTAAGAGTTGGCAAGAAAAAAATGAGACAAACTCATTCCAAAAAATGTAAGTAAATTATGAGATTATAAATTTCTCAACTGGAAAAGGTAGTGTATCTCTCAGGGCTACTAGTGGAAAGTTTTAAGAATCTTAGTGTGTGGTTTGTGTGTGATGATCGGAGGAAGTGGGAGATGAATAGATTGGGGCCTAGTCTGCAGTAAGATGGCCAGTAGTTTGATCTGTCATGTTTTTTAAAAAAAGAAGAAGCTGCAGCAACAGCAGAGCCAAAAAGCAAAGGTCTCAGTTCACGAGTTTCTATTTAAACTCTCACCTATGTGTATGAGACAAGAGAAAGAACGTTTGATTCCAGATTCAGACGGTTGAAATTAACTTTCTTAATAGGATTACTAAGATCTGCCACGAAGTTAGGACAAGGACTTCTGTCTCAGAATATTTTCAGAATTGGCATGCTTTGGATTGACAAAGTATTGCCTTTAATCAATGTGATGGATTATTGAATGCAGATAACATTCCTATTCTGTCATAGAATTGCTTTGGGTCTTGATGAAGTCAGTATATGATTTATTATTGTGCTGAATATGTAAAAAACATTAACGTTTCTATAAATCTAACAGATTTGTTATGGACAGTCATTAGTGAGTCCTTGGTGTTAATCTGTCAAACACAATACCTAATCAAATCACTATTCTGCACTAGAATGTTGTTTTTGTGTAAATAAAAATAATTGTTCTTCTCTTTGTTCTCCCAGGTTGTAACTGGTGGTCACTATGACGTAGACTGCCGCCTAGAGGACCCAGACGGCACTACACTTTACAAGGAGATGAAAAAGCAGTATGATAGTTTTACCTTTACAGCTGCCAAGAATGGCACTTTCAAGTTCTGCTTTAGCAACGAGTTCTCCACTTTCACACACAAGACCGTTTACTTTGATTTCCAAGTCGGTGATGATCCTCCTCTCTTCCCCAATGAGAACAGAGTCACTGCTCTCACTCAGGTGAGTGTTAGGTTTGCTGATGTGTAGCACAGATTGTAGCAATGTGGATAACACTGACAAACAATAACACTTCAGTACATTGACAATTCAAAACCACCATGTTGACATTAAAGTTAGTCTGGTAGAAACCTGTTTAAAAGAATAGACTGTTGTCATCACAAGAATGACAACAGTCAGAATGTTTTTTGTCCTTATTATATTTTGAATTTATTGTTTTAAATTCTTTGTGTGCTTAGCTTTTTCACTTTATGTTTTCTATATCTTATTGATCACTCATGTTCAGCATTGTTTCAGCTGTGGCTGGTGTTAAAGTGTTTTATAAATAAAGTTAATGATTGTGATATCCATATAACCACATTATTAAAATGAAATAAATATATTAAAGTAACTGCTGAGTTCTTCTTCAGCAGTGAACTTGAAAACCTAAAAGAGGGAAACAAAAATCTTGCGATCACTGTTCAGCCTCTTCACATTATTTGGGTTGGATTTCCTAAATTATTTGCGTCCGAATGTTCCTACAATGTGTTTTTGTTGTCAGAGGTGCAAACCCCCAGAAGCAGCTATGCCAGAGTTTAAGTTCTTCCCTGTTTCATTTTCAGCTTATTTTGAATATTGAAAAATATTTCTGTTCCAACTAAAGCTCCTAAATCAATTTGTCTTCAATTCCTTCACTTGTACCAGATGGAATCAGCCTGCGTGTCTATCCATGAGGCACTGAAGTCTGTCATAGACTACCAGACGCACTTCCGCCTCCGAGAGGCCCAGGGGCGCAGTCGGGCGGAGGACCTGAACACCCGTGTTGCCTTCTGGTCTATCGGAGAGGCCATTATCCTGCTTGTGGTCAGCATCAGCCAGGTGGTCCTGCTTAGAAGTTTCTTCTCGGACAAGAAGACCACCATGACACGAGTTGGATCGTAACAGCGTTTGGGCTGCAGGACCTGGTTCATCACTTTTTGTTTATATCTGAGCAGGTGTGCATAGCATAGAGTGAGTAAGAACAGCAGTGCTGATGTGAAGGTTTGCTCATATCAAACATTCTGATATTTCCTTCTTGATTAGCACTGTGGTTCTTAAAAACTTTATGCAAATAACTCTTGTGGCAAAAATTGTGTTGAGGGGTTAAGTAAGATGACAGGAGGGGCTAGATGATGTGGTTATTAAAAACAGGTCAAGCTGGCCTGTGGTTACAACAGACCTTGAGTTGTTATGTTCTTGTTTTATTTGTGTTTTTGTAGTGTCCGTCTTTTACCCTTCCCCATCTGCTGCATTTTTCAAAGTGCAGTTTGTAGAAAACAAAATGTACTCAATCTTGGGATTTATGGATATTTCTCCAATCTTCATCTCTGGAATCACACTTGACGCAAAGGTCGCTCTCCACAAAGATTTTATTTTACCAACTAAATCTATTTGTTAATAAATAAATCTGTTTACTAATAGAATAAATAGATTCATTTATTATATTAGGTGAGCTAAAGAAAATTGTTTTGGTTATTGTCAGCTTTTCATTTTAAATAAGTCATTTGAGAGGATGATGCCAGAGAAAGACCATCATTCATACTAATTTAACTCTCCTGCACAAAACTTTGATTTGTACACTCATCACACTTAAGTAACCAAATACCTATGAAAGAATTAATTGGTAAAGCAGTTTAATTTCAATTAACTACATGTTCTGTCAGCTAATTAATGCCTTGATTTATCACCAAGATTAAATTTAGGAGTTGTGCTGTTTTATTTGAATTGTGCGTTTTGTGTCTGAAGGTGGTAAAGCCAACAATTTTAACTCCACAAGCTTCTCCAATTTGTGTTTAGTGGTTTATCTAGTCCTGCCTTTTTCTGTTTTAAAGTGTAATGGCATATTTATCCCGTAGCCTTGTGTTCTTTTTAGTTTTATGCAACACTGTTGTAAATTTGTTTAAAAAGTTGTTTTTTTCCCCAACAAAATACTTTCATTATTATTGGGTTAAAATTGTAATTTGAATCAATCTTGTGCTGGCTAATTGGATTGTTTACAAAATAAACAGTAAGCACCCATATTTCTAGTTTCATTTTGATTTTGACTCCAGAGTAAACCTGTTGCACTAGATTAAATTGGTTTGGTTTTCTGAGATTTATTTATGTTTTGTTTATTCACACACACCACTGAGACACAACCTTCCTATGGATTATCAGTGGTTCGTTGCAGAGTCATAATGATAGCAGATCAGCTGAAAAACCTTACTTTTATATTTTAAGGGGTTTAAATTTATTGATAATTTACCGACATGCTTTACCAGTGTTTTTTATTCCTTATATTTTCTATTTGTGTTAATTGGATCGAACAGATAATTTAAAAACACCTGAATGGTTTACTAAAATATCTTAGATATGCAGTTGCGTTTTGGTTTTTGCATCTTTTCTAGTCACCTTGTTTTAATACTGATGTGTGGTGGAATGTTGGTATTTCTCCAAACCTTATGCACTGGTAGTGATAGGTCACTATACCTGTGGTAATTTTTGGATGTTAAGATACCGGGATGTTTGAATAAATTTCTGTTCAAAATTTCTGTTTATATGACCTTTTTTTTAATCACTTTGTGAAGAAAGGCACATTAACCTTAGAGCCGTACCTCCTGGTAATCTTTCTTTCAACCTGTAGGGGGCGGTATTACCAAAGCTAATGGAAAAGTCGTCAAATCCAATTAAACGTTGCTATAACATTGCCCATTGTTTGGAAGACAGTAGAAAAAGATGGAAACATTTATACCAGGGGTGCCCAAAGTCGATCCTCGAGGGCCAACATCCTGCATGTTTTAGTTTTCTCCCTGGTTTAACACATCTGGATCCAATGATGACTCGTTAAAAGGCCTAAGAAGAACATTGACATGCTGATAAGGTTGTTACTACCACCAGGGAGAGAACTGAAACTTGCAGGATGCCGGCCCTCCAGGACAGACTTTGGGCAGCCCTGATTTATACTTTAAATTGAGACTACCTTCCCCTCTCAGAAAAAAATAAATTATCAACTAAGGCAACAATTACGTTTAAACATGCAAAAAATATTGACTCGCAGTTGGATATGAGTGTGTTGCACTTCTAAAAGGCTGACGTAATCTGCCATAGAATATTGTCCTTACCAATTCACATTTTTACACATCAAGGTTGTGTATTAAAAGCTTTATATCTTAAAAATGACTGTTTTTGTGTCCCCTAAGGTTCCAATAAAATGTAAGCAGTAAAGAATACTTAGTCCCACACAGTATATATTTGTACAACATAATTATGTTCACCATTTGCAAATTACTCATATTGCTTCATCGTGCACACATGCATTTTGGTCTTATTTGTGCTTTTATAATAGACAAATTATGTCTGTTTGCTTTCTCTTGTTTAAGTCACATTATGTCTCATAGCATTGCAATGTTTATTATATCTCACTGCACTGAGATATAACAAACTTTTCTTTATATTAACTATATTTTTTAATATGGGTAAACTTTAGTCATTACATTGGTTACAGACAAACGTAATAATTATGAAGTGGAAAGAAGACAAATAGATTTTTATCTTTCTTTGCAAAGTATGGTATGAGTATTCAGCCTAACACATCCACCAGTTGTTGTAGTGACAACAGCAAATCATTTGACATATGTCTACTAATTTTACACATCTATACACTGAACGTTTTGCCTATACTTCATCCTCAGACAGATTTGAAAGATTTAATCTATAAAAATGAATTGTCTGGGTCATTCTAACATACAGATATGCTTAGATCTGAATCGTTCCATTGTTGTTCTTACTGGATATTTAGGATCGTTGTCCAGTTGGAGGTAGAGCCTCCACCGCAGTGTGAAGTTCTGTAGTCTTTACAACTTTTCCTCCATGTTTGCTTAGTATGCAGCTCAATATGTTTTCCTACCAAGAGCATGAGCCATGTCCCTACAGAAGAACAGTATTCCCACAAAATGGTAATATTTGCATGTTTCATCGTGGTGTGTTCAAGAAAATGTGCGATGTACGTTTTCCATTTTACAATGTGCTTTGCATGTTGGCCGAAAGTAACATTTTTGGTTTTACCTGTAATAATAAAAATGCTTAATTTTCCTTACACGTCACAATTCTGCGTTTCTTTGTGTTGACCTAGAAAATCCGAGTATTGTAACATCACACATTTTTAAAATTAAAAACTTCAGTCAGTTGAATACTTTTGCAAGACACTTGATAAATTTGATTTTCGTTTAATTTTGCGGGAGGAATTGTTATTTGGATTCCGGATTTAAAAAAAACAACAAAAAAACAATTCTAATCAGATTTTTTGTTAATCTGATTTTTAAATTTCAGCTGGCAACGCACATATTTTTACTTCCTCCAAGCTCATGTTTTAGAAAGCCGCATATTTGCCAAAGTTTGATCAGTACACCTTTAGTCTTGCTCCGTATTCTTCCCAACTTTAGTTTCCTGCGATCGACTACGTAACAAGCTACCCGATCTGTGATTGGACAGTGGCCCGTCAGTCATTCCCCTTTAAGGAGAGAAAAGACTGCGTTGAGCTGGTGATTTGACAGAAACTGAGTCGTGATCGTCCGGTGTGCTCGTGGGCGGTTAGGCTCCCTAATTTACGTTTTACCTCTTTGGGAAATATTCCACCGAGTCAGTTCGCTGAGTGGTTTCACCGGAAGAGTATAACCCTCCCCTTTCTAGGGGATAGAATCAGTTTCCTTTTGATTTTTGCTTTTTTTTGACGCGTGTGAGAGGAAACACTCCGCTCTGACACTGGGGGATATCCCCAGCTCTTTCGGTCGTTTTCCAGGCTAGGCTAACAGCCACGGCAGTAGCACGGGATTACGGGCGGGGGTGAATTTCTTCTCTTCGGCCCTAAGAAGGAGGATATAAAAACCGCGAAATGCCGTGGAACAATGACGAGCGAAGGGAACAGAGCTGACGAAGGAGAGGAAGATACACCAGCGGGAGAGAGTCGCACAGACGAGCAGTAAAGAGGTGAAAAGTAGAACAGTATTCGAGCTTCATCGATCAAGGAAGTTTATTAGCTAACTCGCTAGCTCGTCGTTAAATGTACCGCCTGATCATCAAGGGTCGTTTGAAACGACTCGGTTATTAATAGACGTAAAGTTTCACATAACCGACTGTACTGATGCCAAAGTGCAAAGGCTGATCTGTTAACAGCCTCGTACCTCTCTGGGCTCTTAATAACAAAACCGAAGCTAACTAGCTTAGCGTTAGCTTGAAATTGGAAGGTTGTAAACAAAGGGTTCCCAGCTTCAAGTGACCCTTGCCCCCTTTGTTTTACCGACATCATTACCCTTTGACCCCAACCGTGAAGCTCGCCGTCAGACATGGATTTAAAGACGGCGGTGTATAACGCGGCCAGGGACGGGAAACTCCGTTTGCTTCAGAAACTGTTGGAGAACAAAGATGGACATGAAGTCACCAAGCTGATGGGCGAGAAGACGAACGGAGCCACCCCGTTGCTGATGGCCGCCCGGTACGGCCACCTGGACCTGGTGGAGTACCTGCTGGAATGCTGCTGCGCGCCGGTCGAGGTCGGAGGCTCGGTGAACTTTGATGGGGAGACAATAGAGGGGGCGCCGCCTCTCTGGGCTGCCTCTGCGGCGGGTCACCTGAAGGTGGTCCAGTCCCTGCTGGGGCACGGAGCTTCTGTCAACAGCACGACCCTCACCAACTCTACGCCCCTGAGGGCAGCCTGCTTTGACGGGCACCTGGACATCGTCAGATACCTAGTGGAGCACAAAGCTGACCTGGAGGTGGCCAACAGACACGGACACACGTGTCTAATGATTTCCTGTTACAAGGGCCACAAAGAGATAGCGCAATACCTGCTGGAGAAAGGTGCAGATGTCAACAGGAAAAGTGTAAAAGGTAAATTCAAATGTACCCAGACTACATACACTGTCTCAGCCCAGTTAAGTGCTTAGGGAGGTATAATGGAATAAGCAGTTGACCAAAATCAACTAAAGCCCAACTAAATTTTAGGTTTTTTGCAGGAAAAAAAAGTCAACTACTAATAAAATCAGAAGAAGTAAACCTACATGGACAATCTACTGTCTGCAGCTGTTGTCTGCACACTAACATTATTTGATTTCTGTCCAGATTTGGTCAGAATTTGACAAGTTAATTTTTTACTTTTCATACACTTATCACATTTTTAGCCTAACTACATGTGCTGTCTGTCCCCAGCTAATGCAGACTTTGGAATCATGGGTAAAGTCAGACAAAAAAATCTTCAGCCTCAGGAAGCCTAGCCAGTTGCATCAAATCATTTACTTTGCGGTAATCCCTCTTCTTCCTCAGTTAGCAAGGGGTGACTTCCTTTAAACAAAAACCAGCCTCTAGCAGAATCAGGTCAGAATTGATCATATTTAACTGATTGCATACTGACAGCTACATTGGCAACATTTATGTCAAGATAAAATGTTTCCAACATGATGCAAACTTTCAAAGTGATACAAGGAAAACTTATTGAAGATAGTGATAAAGAGAACTTAAATTCATTGTTTTAAAATTTGTTTTAATGCGCTCCTGGATTTGCTGCTTTGCAAACATCAGCCAATAGGGTCTCATGTAGTATTGCTCCTAGAAACTTCAACTTCCCAGGCTTTATTTTGTTTTGGGTATTTTAGATGTGCTCTATGAAGACAAACAAAAAAAAACAATCTTCTAATGGACTTTCGGTGAATACTGAACCGATCATTATAGTCACCAAATTTCAAGTCTATAAATCCATCAATCAACAGTTTTTATGTTTTTTGATCATCTACATAATCATATCCCTTAATGGTTAAAGGGAGATCATCTTTTAATTCCTTTTCTGCTGGATTCAAACTGTTGATTCCAATAAAAAAAAAAAAAAAAAACAGCAGCACATCTGTTCCCTTTGTGTTGTGATTTTGGAGGTCAGACCTCAGAGAAAACAAGTTGTCAGTATTGGCCACTAAAACTAGCCAGATCAGTGCATCAAAATGAACCAGAACCACCACGCAGCTTGTAAAACAATGTCATACGACACAAAAATGGAGATGCATTTGCATATTTCTGGCCTAAATGACTCAGCATACCAACACGAACTTCTGGTTTCAATGGAAAGCTACGTCAGCTCTGTCTCTGTCTGGGTGTGTCTGAAGTATCAGACTTAGTCTTTTTACTTAGAGTTCCAGAAACACTGAAAGATCACAGGTCATTTACTCATAGATCATGTCAACAGTATATGATTACAAATTATAGTATTACATGAACCTCAATCCTTTATTTGTTATACAATGTAATGTAACATATGGTGTATGCAGCAAATAACTGGTGCATGTGGTTCAGCGAAGGCTTGACATGGGAGTTGCATTCTCAAAATCTATCTCCATCGTGTAATTATCATGTAAATCCTGCAGAACAGTGACAAACCTGCAAGCAGGCACATGTATTAGGTTGGCATATATTAGTTCCCACCTCCTACACATCATTGATTTAAAAAAGAAAAAGAACAACATTTCTCATACAGCTTACCTTCAGCTCGCCTGATTAAATTGCAGCGTACGGATGATGCAACATTAATTTCTGTTCAGTGAGTTTGAACAGGAGCTGTATCCTCCTTTACCAATACAACTGTGATCATTGGTATTTTTTTTCCACCCATTACATTTATAATGAGCGACTTCTTTCTTTAAAAAAAATGATTGGCTCAGTGCTAGTTAAGCTAGTAAGAAGTGGTAGAGTCAAATAATAGAAATCACGTAATAATAAGCAAACCTCTAGTCTGCTGTCATTAAATCAGTGCATTTTCCTCCTTTAGTTTCTCAATAACTTGTTAGTGTTGAGGCTTAGCTTCTGCTTTAAAATATTCCATAGTTAGCCTTTGTTTTCAAAGTTCCTCTGAAATTCTGAGAGTTTCATATCTTCACTATTTTTTTTACTTTTTTAGATGCAGTGGAAAGTGTAGCAACTGCATGATTAGGACCAAATAAGGAAAAAAATATTACGGTATTCTTTATGCAATATCCTTAATACACGAAGCATGTTAAAACAGTTTCTGCAGTCAAGTTATGAAACTCAATCCCACCTGTTGGACATTTGAACCTCCTGTAGCTCGGTCATATTAAACTGCTGTCAAAGTTTTTGTGAGAAGCTTGTTTCGATCCAGTGGGAGCCTCAGTTGTAGTTTATCCATAAACCACTAAATCGAACTTGTACGTTTTTGTTTGCCTGAAAATTGAATAATAGATGTAGAAAAAGATACAGGTGGCTCTTTAGTACATTTAAATTGTTGCCTCCTTTTTTAATGAAGGTAAAACACGTGCATCTACTGCAGAAATTGTAGTGGGTTTAATTCTGGAAAGATTTATTTTTGATCTGATTAAAAGCTTCCTCAAAGATCAGCCCTTTAAGACTGAAATATTTTAGACATCATCAGTGGAGCTAATCAAGGATTTTTATTTTGTTACAATTTAGAAACTATAAAGAGACGTACATGTGTTTTGTAGCACTCTCAAGAATTAGAAGGAAAAATGTCTCTATGACAGAGACTGCCTGATGGGGGAAAAAGACCAAAAAAGATGAAATTGTATTAAAAGATGAAATTTTGTGTGAACAGCTCTGGTCCATTCCTTTAGGTTTATTTACCTTTTTTATGCTTGACTCATTTGTAGGTCAGTGGGTTGGCAAACAACATGTTGCTCTGATAATGTTCAAGAGAAAAGATCAGGCTAAAAATGTTCAAAAAATACATTAAGATGTTTTGAAAACTAAAGTCTGTAAGTCTGGTGT
The DNA here is from genome assembly GCF_001444195.1 of Xiphophorus couchianus. Lineage (NCBI taxonomy): Eukaryota > Metazoa > Chordata > Actinopteri > Cyprinodontiformes > Poeciliidae > Xiphophorus > Xiphophorus couchianus. The sequence continues at coordinate 10,571,504 of NC_040239.1, forward strand.
TGTAGAAGTATTCATACCCCTTGGTCTTCTGTCTTTGCTTTTTGTTTTATTGACGTGTTTTTATACACATCAGGGTTTTATATGATTAAATGCAAACAGAAAATTGAGGAAGGGACAAAAAAACCTCTCCTCTTCCTTCTGAGGAAAATCATCTCCGCAACATGATTCTTCCACAAATGTGTTCCTTAATAGACGTGCTGTTTAGATTTCCTTTTTGAGGCGATGTACAATATTAGTTTAGCTTATTTTTGGCATTTAGGCCAGATGGTTTCATCTGACCAGATATATGTTTGCGGTTTCTCTCTCATAGCTTGTGGGGAACTGCAAACGGGACATCCCAGCTATTTCCTTGCCACTCCTCCATTAAGGCCTGATCTGTGGAGAACCCAACCAGAGATTGTCCCGTCAGCCGCTGCTGTGGTTTTCTGCAGAGTAATCATGGATGTCTTGGCTGCTTCTCTAATTGATGGTCTCCTTTTTTAGCCTAAAGCTTTGCCAAGTTTGCAGTTGTGCCATGCTCTTGTTTTGGGTACAGATTGAACATCTTACAGACAACTCAAAGCTTGGGTTATAGGTTTTTCTTTTACCTAAAGCTACTTAGAACTTCTGCATTGCATTCTCTGCTTTTGACCTTGGTCTTCAACGTGAGAACATTGTGTGCTCACCAATGTTCTCTAATAAGCCGGAGAGGCCTTCAGAGACCAGCTGGATACATGAAGTCACACACAGGTGGACTCTGTTTACTAAGTGGGTGACTTTTGAAAGTAGCAGTTTTGCTCTGGGTTTTACTAGTCCTGCTCAATGCATCCAATCGCAGTTATCATCAATCTCTTGCTGTAGCATCGCAGTTGCAAGGGACAGCTTGGCTGCAATATGTGACAGGATTTAACATTTTAGGTGTCATTTGTTGAAGATCTGCAAACCAAACATTTAGCCAGTTAAATGGAAACCAGCAACCAGTGGTGGGGACATTATGTAATAATAAAGTCATCAATTACTGTGTTGCAATATTATTGCAATTAAATATTTAGCTTGAATTGTGCAGCACTAAATCTCATTTGGATGCATTAGTAAACTTTTTTTTTTTATATAGTTTTAGTTCATGTGTTTTATAACAACTTCATTTGTTTTTTTTTTTTGTTTTTTTTGTATATTATCACCGGTGACACACCGGTCGGTGTGTCATAAGATCCAAAAGAAATGCATAGTTTTTGGTTGTTACAAGACAAACTGAGAAAACATCCGAGGTGAATACTTTTACACACCACGGTACAAAGTAGCAGAAAGGAAACAAGTCGAAAACAAAATACAGTTCACACATCAAGTCAAAGTTTATTTATATAGCACATTTACAACAACCTCGGCTGACCAAAGTGCCTCACAATAATTATATAATCATAGGTAGATAAATCATAAAATAAGAAATAAAATTAAGTTGATAAATAATAAAATTGGCAGTAAGATACCAAGAAAATAATAATACGAATAAAAACCAAGGCAAGACATACTTAATTTCTATTGCTGCAATTTTACAAAAACTCGAATCTGTTAAGTAAAATTTTTTAAATTTATTTATTTTCCTTTTGAGACTTTTTTCAGCGTTATTGAACTCCTTATGAAAAGATGTTTATTAATTGTGCCTGAGATGAATTCCTAGTAGCCTGTAGTGATGCAACATGATTTTTTTTAATCTTCTGACTGGATATAAATAAGTCTACAGCCTGACTTTAAGGCCTGCGTCGTCTCTGATCTCAGGTAACACGGCGCTGCATGACTGCGCAGAGTCCGGCAGCCTGGAGATCATGCGGATGTTGCTGCAGTACGGCGCAACCATGGAGCGGGACGGCTACGGCATGACTCCGCTCCTCTCTGCCAGCGTCACTGGCCACACTAACATCGTAGACTACCTGACGACGCACCAGCAGGTCAGCCTTTTCCGTCGATAGCCGTGCGAGGCGTTTTGTCAGCATGAGAACGTGAGAGTTTGTGTTTTGAATCACTTACTGGAAAAGCCGCGTTGTTTCCTCCTGCAGACGAGTCACACGGAGCGAATTGATGCCTTGGAGCTTTTGGGAGCAACGTTCGTCGACAAGAAGAGAGATCTGCTGGGAGCGTTAAAGTATTGGAAGAGAGCCATGGACCTGAGATACACAGACAGTAACATCGTCCACAAACCGGAACCCAAGCATCTCATCATGGCTTACGACTATGCTAAAGAGGTGAGGATTATTTTTACTGTCTGTGATTGTTGGGTTTTAAAGAAGTGGAGGCTGAGTAAAAGAGACTCCTTAAAACTTTTCTTTGATTAGGAATTATTTCTCATTTCATAAAAAAAAAATCTTTGGTGCTTTCACCATGGTGATATTCCCAGATATATTCAAGTGTTTGAAATCTTCCTTTCAGGTCACAAACGGGGAGGAGCTGGACGGGTTGATCTCCGACCCGGACGAGATGCGGATGCAGGCGCTGCTCATCCGGGAGAGAATCCTGGGCCCCCAGCATCCAGACACATCCTACTACATCCGTTACCGGGGCGCCGTCTACGCTGACTCGGGAAACTTTGAGCGCTGCATCAACCTGTGGAAGTATGCGCTGGAAATGCAGCAGAACAACCTGGACCCGCTGAGCCCCATGACGACCTCCAGCCTGCTGTCGTTCGCCGAACTCTTCTCCTTCATGCTGCAGGACAGGGCCAAGGGACTCCTGGGGACATCCGTGTCCTTTGAGGACCTGATGGGAATCTTGACCAAGAGCGTATTGGAGATAGAGCGAGCGGTCAAACAGATCGGGCCGATGCCGCCTGACCCCGCTCAGCTCAGCAAGGCCTTGTCGATTATCCTGCACCTCATTTGTCTCCTGGAGAAGGTGCCGTGTACCACAGAGCAGGACCATTTCAAGAAGAAAACCATCTATAGGTATGTGGCAGAATGAGAAAAATCATTTTGAAGTGATATTCTCTGACCTAATATTGTGAAATGACTCATTTTTGCTTATAAAATGGGATCAGTGTTACTTTGTTCTCTTCATAGGTCTTTGAACTTTTCTGTCATTCACACCCAAAAAACTATGATTCAGTCTCAACATCCTGATTGCCTTCATAAGATTAATGACTCATGGTTGTTTGAGTGTTTTTGACTCAGCGCTTCAAAACTTTTACCCTCTTAGGTTCCTGAAGCTCCAGCCGTGTGGCAAGAACGGCTTCACCCCTTTACACCTGGCAGTGGACCGCAACACCACCTGCGTGGGCCGCTACCCTGTGTGCAAGTTTCCCTCCCTCACGGTGGCGTCCATCCTCCTCGAGTGCGGGGCGGATGTCAACAGCCGAGACGAAGACGACAACAGGTCCGCTTTTTACTGAAAACACTTAGACCTAAACTGTTCCTCTGTTTTTGTATATATATATATATATTTAAATAAAAGGCTTGACGCACTACCTTGCAAAAGTATACGTGTATGTTACTGGAGCTTTACAGTAAGTGATAGACCAATAGTAAGGACTGCACATTTGTGAGCTGGATGGGAAATTTTTCAAGCCTGAAAAGTTTAGCTTACATTTCTATATTTCACCTCTTTATTTGTTTTAAGTTGTATTGAGAACAAATCAGAATCTGCAAGAGGCCTATGGGATCTTTGGGAGTTGCTGAAGCGGTCGAATCTGTTGGCAGCAGGTTTTGCTCTCCAACAATGTGATCTTCATACAAGAGTGGCCCGCAGAAGTCCTTTGTTGCAAGAAAGCAATAAAAAGTTCAGTTTCTAATTAGCCACACATTTTGAAATATGCAGAGGAAACTTTCCGAGTGGGGGAGTCGCCGGGGGCGGTCCCATGACTCCCCCACTCGGCTCCTCCAGACTAGTGGCAACAGCAATTGGCATACACCTGGTGGAACTGAGAGTCTGCTGAGATCATCACAGGAACTACTTCTCAGTCCAAAACACCTCAGAACGTTGCTAAAGGCTTAATGGAGAAACATTGTGATGATGTGCTGAAGGCAGAGTGTCAGAAAGAGCCACAAAGCCAATTCAAGGCGTTAAATTGCAAAGTCAAGTCATGTTTGACATGTAAGACATTTTTATAACTAACGGTAACGTAGTTACTTAATAGTTCTGTAAATGGCACCATGTGCCTGGAAAGTACATAATGCTGCCCCATATTCATGAGTCAGGATGTTCGAATGAAAGTCTGGAACAACTTTCTGATCATTTATTTTGAAAACTGAAGTTCAGATTCTCTCCATCCAAACTGATTTATATTGAGCTATTTTGCAAATGGCAACAGGCAAAAACTTCAGTGTCTAGATGTACGAAGCTGGTCGAGAAATTTCAAAGCAGACTCTTATGGATTGGCAGACCACACTGTTCACATTTAATTTGTGGACAAAATGTTGTGAACCACATTCTTTCCCCGAGTAACTTCAGCTGTGCGCTTCTGTTTGTGGTCATCTTTTAAAATGCTCTGAAATCTGAGCTTTCCAGTGCAAATACTGTTGCAAGTTGCTTGTAGACTCTGCTGGGAATAAATCTGTGGCACAATCTAACAATCTTGTTCATTTGTCCCACAGCCCCCTCCACATAGCTGCATCCAACGGTCACCCCGACATCATGAACCTGCTGATTTCCTGCGGGAATCACTTCGACAGCACCAACGCCTTCCAGCAGACGGCCTGCGACCTCCTGGACGAGAAGGAGCTGGCCCGGAACGTCATCCAGCCCATCAACCACACCACGCTGCAATGCCTCGCTGCCAGGGCCATCATCAAGCACAGCCTCCACTACCGGGGGAACATTCCCGAGAAGCTGGAAGCCTTTGTCTTGCTCCACAGATAATGACTGTACAGTAATGGGGTTGCGAGGGACAGAAAGCGGAGCGGGAGCTGACTGTACACGTCAAGGAGCTTTACACACGCTTAACAGGGTGTTTAAAAAAAAAAAAAACAACAACAAAACAGACTGTTATCTGGGTTTGGTTTGCTAGAAGAAACTCATTAAATACCCAACTTAACCAGGATGGACTGAATTTGCCGATAGAGCCGCAGCGCTGACCGCCATCGGTTGGCGGGGATGTATTAGAATCACGGTGCAACATGGATTATAACTGGTTGTTTTTCCTAATGAACTGAACAGAGGAATTTACATATTTTTGCTTGAGGAATCTTTTTTTTTTTTTTTCATATTCCACAATGCTATTTATTGAATGAAACTTGAGAGATTTTTCTCCATGCTGGCTTCCATCCAGTCTCAACATCACCTGCTTCTCTTCTCTCCAGTCTTCAGCCTGCTACTACTGTTCTTATTTAGGTTTTTGCTTTTCCCCTCACTGTTGCCAACGGACCCGGACTTTTCCTCAGCCATCATCAGTTTTTTTTTTTTTGTTTTTGTATGCTTAACAACACGCAAAGGTTTTGCTTTTTCTTTTCTGCTGAGTGGAGTAGATTTTACAGTCATTTGTCTTTCCCACTTTGATGTGTAACAAAGCTTTACAAAAGGGGTAGGGGGATGGAGTGTGTGAACACCATAAGTGCTTTATTTTTCCTATGCACAGGCTGGGCTGTTGGAAAGAGACTGTTGTATTCTGTGCCGGCACTTGTCTGTGCAATATCTCATGAGGTTGTTTTTTTTTTTTTTTCGTTGACTTCGTTGCTTTTTTTCGTAATCCGCCTTGTCTGGTGGAGGTGAAACCATAATGCTGACTCTGTGAGAAGAGTGAACGATTTTTGAGCGACTGACGTGTGGGTGTGTGTTTTCCATGCGTTATTTGTTGTATGCGTAGTTTTTTAATTTTTTCAAAACATTTTTTTGGTAAGTTACACAAACTGAGACCAGGAGTTTAATCTAGTGGCGCTCATGAAGATTCCATATTGCACAGGACGGCCACTGAGAAACCGCAGAGGCCGAACTCCCCAGAGTGCCAGCTCGTACCCAAAAGTGACCTCTCGACGTTCGCGCGTGGCTGACCTTTAAACGGCACCGTTTATTTTAGTTTTGTAATTTTTATCCGACCCGATTGAGCGGCAGAGAAGTCCGGGTGGCTCGCTAACGTTTGCCTCGCTGTGCATGTGCTGCCCGTCACCGCGGGAGACCTCCCATGACGACTCCCACCAAACTTCAGACTGCAGCTGGTTCGTCTTGTACAAGCACTAGGACTGAAAAGCAAGGGAGAAAAGATGCCTCAATACACAGAATAGTAAAGCTTTGTGATCATCATGTTTGCACATTCAGCTCTAGACGTGTGGGTTGAGAGGAAGGAGGAAGGGGGAAAAAGGGCTTTTCATAATTTGTAGGATTTCATATTGCAGTTCCAAACCAGACAGAAAATGTACTAGGGCACCCAGGGCAACTCGATTTGATCGGCACTTTACTACAGCGGAGATTAAGATTTGATATGGCATTAATCAAGTTCATATCTTAATTACCAGTTTGACAATAAAACCATGTTGCACTTGTCGTCTTGACCAAATCTCTTTCTTTCAAAGTATTTGCTGTTTGTGAGTTTTTCTGTTTTAAATATTTTATCCTTAAGAATTTGTTACCCTTAATAGAACTAACCCAGCCGTGTCACTTCACTGGGATTTAAAATGTTGTATATTCGCAAATAGCCTGGGCAGAACACAAACATACTTCGATTGGGTGTCTCTGATTGGCTGCATATTTCTGCTGTTTTTGCTTCAAAAAACCCCCGATGAGTTCTTTCTGAACAAAGACACTAAGTGTTCCCCCCCAAAGGGACGATTTTAAACAATTTGTTCTTTTAAGCCAGAAAAGATGATGTGATTTGCACAAAGCTTAATCTGCTTTGTAAAAACAAGGAATCCCATAAAGACAGAAATGGAGAGCGCACAAGCAACTATCTGTAAATTGAAGTGCGTGCTTGTAATGTAAAATTAAAAAAGTGAAGCGACCTTGCAGTAAAGTAAAGTTCCCAGGTTGGTCTGGAACTTGTTTGATAAAACTTGTTTAATTTGAGATCAATATTTAATTTTTCTACAGGATTACAGTATTAGATGTTATTGAATTGCCTTTAATAGTTAAATGATTCCCAACGCAGACTAGTCAATACATTTATTCTGCAGCAGAACTGAGATTTTTATTTTTTTTGTGGGTTTCATCTTACGGATGTCTCGCCGATTGGTCAACACTGATCCAAGTAGCTTAAAATCAGGGAATTGCTGATCTGGTGATATGAATGCATCCACATTTATATGCCTGAATTTTGTCACAACATCTTTAATAAATTACTTAAATTATGGGTTAGCAATGCTGAAAAAGCTGCAAAATTGTTCTAAAATGTGTTACCAGAGATGCGCTTTGTTTCTAAAGCTAAATGCGACTCCACACATTCAGCTACAGTCTATGATAAACTTCTCTTCCTGCTGTTGACATTTTAAAAAAATATATAGCAGTTAGTTGAATTGCTACGCTAACAATAACTTGTCCTTATTTTGATGCTACTTTTTTGAGATTTCAGTAATACTCTAGTTAGCGGTGGGCAGACAAAGGTTGCAAGAAAAAACATTTCTACTGCTTTATTAACTTTATATTTCTTTTAAGAAATTTAAAGTCATTAAAAATGCTTTTAGGCGTTTGTAATGACTACTTTCAGCGCTCCTTCTATGCAACACTGACTCTACTACTGGTTTTCATTGATCAGTTCTGTTTGGGATCAATTTGGGACATGCTTAGGCCCTTCTTATGGTTTTAAGTAAATTTAAAAATGAAATCTTAATCATAAATACACCCCAAAACAATCTTTTATAGAAGCCAGTTAGCTTATTTTACTGTGATCCCTGAAACTGTTTTCATGCAATGTAGTAAAAATATACAAAATACAACAACCACATGAAACGGCTTTACAAGCAAAAAGTGAACCAGCTGAAAACCAATCCAGATAAACAATTTTCAAAGGCCACCTTCGTAAAAAATTGTGTCTGGCATTTGAAGCTCTGTCCTCCTGCTTCCTCCACACAGACAGGAGTAACCGATGCCAGAATGTCACACCTATCCCGAGTGCTCAGAAATGACTCACTGCCAGGATCTCTAACAAAGCAGAGAGTGGGGATTTCTTAATGAGTCACAAACAATGTGGTTTAGCCATGCCTGCCAGTGTGCACGCACAGCTGACTTCCAAGGCAGGACAAAGCTGGTTTGGGGAGATGTTTCAAACGCTGCTCATCTTTCGTCTTCTTTAATCCGGATTTCCACTTTTTTTGACGACTCATTTTGAACGTAGATCATTCTGGTTGGCCTAAAGAAATCAGGCGACTGGGGGAAGTGAGGTAAAAGGTGTAAGCAGCCTTGGCTGCGTTTTAAAGTCCATCTCATTTACTGGCACAGTTGCTCAGGGAAGTGTCAGTCAACTGTTTTATCACACATCACGCCCTGCTTAGATTTGCACAACCATCACCCAGCAGGTGAACAACATAGGATACAAAAAAAATCTTCCTATTATCTTTTGGAGCAGAGAGAGAAATCCTTCTGCTCTTCATCTTCTTCCTTCAGAAGCTGCACCTCTAGTTGAGTAAAAGCTGCAGCTGACCTACATCTCCCTTGGCAGGTATGTACTGTAAATATCCCTCTTTGAAGGTAATTGTGAAGTATGCTGTGTGCATGTGGCTGGATTGAACAAGTCGAGCCTTGTCGCAGCAACATGCAAGTGTACGTGCAGTCCTGCCCCACTTTCCATATACATGGGGATTTATAGCGGTGTCAGCACCTCGTCCCTCAAGATGGTGGCAAAACCGGAGGAGGGAACAGAGAGGGGGGCTGCAGAGGAAGAGGGGAGTGCAGCTGAAATGAGCAAGACTGCACACATAAAAGCCAGATTTCCTTGAAAATCACTTGTCAGCTCCGGCAGAGAGTGGGTGTAGTGAGTCACCGGGTTGCCCATGAAGTCCCAGGAATGGAGGAGCAGATGGGAAGCTTCCGCCCTGAAAAGGTTGTGAGGGGGTTACAGCGGAAAACACTGAGCCTATTCTTCTCCGCGGGATGCGCATCCAGTCAAGCTTGTTCCAAATTGTACAATGTTGTACAATATTGCTATACAAGCATAATCACTATCAGTCAAACATTCAAAGTGAGCAACATCTGCAATGACTTTAAGCATTTAATATGATGGAAAGAAAGCAAATACGAGAATTTAAAGTTGTTCTCAACACCTTAACTACATGAGTAAAATCCTGTCACTGACTAAATTTGATTCATTGTAAAATGAGTTATTGTAGAGAATTCATGTAATGCTGAAAGTAACAGACGGAAAAGGATATCGGCCTTTTTAAAAACAAAAATCTGTATACAGTTGCATGCACACACATTCGGTCCATTTACTATCAAACTCCGAAATAGTTTGATAGTAAATCCCATTAGTGAGTAGATCCCTCCTTTGCTTACTTTAATCTTGATCTAAATTAATTGAATTTGCCAGGAAACATTAGTGAACAAACAGCATAACAAAGAAACCATTATGAAAAACGACATGCTAAACAGGTTATATAGATTTTTAAAGCATAATTAAGGTAATAAAACAATTTTCCAAGCTTTAAATGTCTAATAGAGCTATGGTCAATCCATCATCCAATTGTTATGCTGCCAAGACACCAGAATCCACAAAAACAGACAAACTGAGCGAGGAAAGCATTCCTTTTAGAAGCATTGCAATCCATAAACCTGGCATTTATGGAAAAGTAACATGAAGAAAGTCAGAGTATCAAGTATAAGAGAAGGGTCTCTGGCTAGATGTGATCCACATGAGAATCTTTGACCAACATGTGCCGGAAAACACCCCAAACATGGCCTCCGTACGATGAAACATGGTAGCTGCAACATCAGGCTTTGGGACTGTTCTGGTCAAATGGGAAGATGGATGGAAGTAAACAGGGAACCTGGGAGAAAACCTGATAGAAGCTGCAGAAGAGGTAAAACTAAGGCACTGGTTCAGGAGCTCTAAAAATACAACCAGAGCTAAAATAATTGTCAGTGTGCTAAAATGGCCTAGTCAAAGCACAGTACTAAATCCAGTTCAGAATCTGTGGAAATATTTAAGTGATCACTCTCCAGGCAATCTGGTTGAGCTGGAACTAGTTTTAGAAGAATGAGCAACAGATTCGGTCTCTAGGTGACTACAGCTTAGGAAACCCCAAAGATCTGCAACTTAGTTTGCTCCAAAATGGATTGTGGGATCTAAACACAAATTTCTTTTTAATGTGAATTTAAAAACCAGGCATCTTTTTTATTCCTCTTCACAATTCTGCACTACACTGTTCTTGTGCATTACATAAAAGCTCATTAAACTACATTCAAGTTTGTGGTAGTTGAAAGGATTTTAATACATTTGCAAGGTACTCCATGTTTTGGGATTCTTTTTTATAAATAAACACTTTAATTTTGGGATCTGATGTTAAAAAATATATTTTTTTTTCATTTGTGACCAAAGATTTAAATGCAAAACATCTCAAGCAGTTTTTAGTATATGATCCATAGAGATGGCTAAAGACACATTTTAAAAATGTACTCATTCAGTTGTACAAAATGCTGCCTTGCTATTAATTGTTTCAGCAGTAAAAGCAAGAATTAGATCATTTCTAAGTGTTTGATTTTATTCAAATTAGCCACAACATTTGAGCGAGAGTAAACAACTGCTGCATCTCGTGTTGTCAAAACACAAAATAAGTATGTCAGAACTGACTCTTACTCACTGTGTGAAAGACCTCGATTCACAGCTCCTTTTTAAGGCCTTTTGGCAGAACTATCAGCTCAGCCTACTTCTGTCCCGTCTATATTTAGGTCTGAGTAAAGCCCAGTTGGAAAGCTGTCCTACATAAGACGTCTCTCTGTACCTGCAGGTGAACGCGCCTCAGACACCAGACACACTTTTTGATTTCCCCGTGTCTCAGTCTGTCCTCACGTGTCTCAGTCAGCTTCAGTCAGTCAGTGAGCCAGTTTACTGAACGGTAGAGGACCAAAGAAGAGAAGCTACGACTAAATCTATTATTATTTGAGTTGACCTTTTCTCTTTTTTGCTGTTTTAACCTCGATTGTCGTGGATAAATTTATACCTTATGACTTATCTAACGTCTTTGTTTCCATGGCTAATATCCAGAGCTGGATCTTGCATGGATGGCAACATGGAGGATCCTCTCCTTCTGTGTCCTAAAAATAAATAAATGCTTAACTTCGTATTTTTTGCTTTATGAAAAGAATATCATAACATTTTGACACTGAGCTTACCATATGACATCCAGACTCCAGAGGAAACAGAAATAGCTCTTTAATTAGACAACATTGTACCTTGCATCACTACTGTAATAAGCAGCTTACAGCAGACAGAAGGTACCCTGAGCACAACAATAGGGAAGCCTGTTGGACTGGACATGCTGAAAAGGTTTAGGCACATAACACGCACACACACACACACACACACACACACACACACACACACACACACACACACACACACACACACACACACACACACACACACACACACATAACATTTAATATTTCTATTGGTGGAGTGCCTTTGGATTTTCCTTGGCCATGGCGCCATGAGATATTAATCATATAAAGATGCATCTCTAAGAACATATGAATACATTGAAGAAACATTTTACATTTTCTTAGTTTGATGCACTGAGCAAACAAAGCTTGTAGATTCACAACGTTATAATAATCAGTGTCTATAACTGAGATGTTGATGAGGGTCTTTAAGCTTTTGAAACAACATATTTGTGAAGTAGTGAGCAGCTTAGCTAACATTTGTCAGGTGAGGAGGAAATACGTCATTTCTGCAAATTAAGACAACAAGAATTGTGTTTTTTGTTTTTAACTTTTTTGTAAAAGGTGCAAATACAACAAACAACAGAGGATGTTGAGAAGAGAGATTTCCTGGAGGTTGAATTGAAAAGTAATTTATTAGAATAAATAATGTAGTTTAGTATTAATATAAATCTAAGAGAGCAAATTAGAAGAGTGGTATTAGAAACCACCATAGCAGTAACTAAAAGGTAGAATAGTTGGACTGGGACTGTCAGTGGAAAAGCAAAGAAAAACCAAAAGTCTCTTTGCTCAGAAACTGTGACGCTTTCTGACTCCAGGTCATGTGGGTTTCATAAACCATTACTTCTCTTTTTTGGTCTTATTTTCAATATGTAAGAAGAATTATACAAAATGTATGAAAATCACACAAAGTAATATTTTTTTTACTGTTTATTTCTTAAATTGTGTCATTTTTTTCCCTGCATATTTCTCTCATACTTTCTATTTTATGTGAAAATCAAGAAGCACATGAGGAGCTTTAGCATTTAGGACTTGTGAGTGCAACTAATTTTTCTCTTTTTTTTTGTGAATTTTGTGTGGACAGTGACTCAACTGTTCTGCAGAAGTGTGATAAACCCTTTCACACAGTCCTTTCAGTTCTTTAATAAACCCAACTGTCCCCAGCAAGAAAACTCTTCCCAGTACCTACATCTGTTGGCATGTCTCAGTTTTACACTGCTCTAAAGTTACTTAAAGATTTTTCACATACAGTTTACAATTAATGTAAAAAAAAATTTTTTAAATAAAAGTGTGTAGGAGCCTTGTGTAACACAGTGTATATGCATATGAATATAGAGAAATATTCTGTTTTCTATGACTGAAATCAGGTCTTTTTATTTTGTTGACTGTATAATGTTTATCTTTTGAGTGTAAAACACTGTCAGTTCACTGGAAAGTCAAAGAGTCTGACCAATACTCAAGGTTTAAACACTGAAGCCAGTGGGGTGCTTCTCTGTTCGCATGCTTGTGTGTCCAAACATATTTTAGAATCAGATCAGTTTGATAAGCCGCTGACCAGCCCATCTCTCTCTGACTCTTTTAAACATTCGAGCTGGAAGGCTGCACGTCTATCATCGCCGTCCCTTTGACACAAAGTGCACAGATATGTCGTGAGTGCTGCACTTTGCGTTCTTATTTACTTTGATGCTCTGACAACCTGTCACTTTGGACTTGATAGCAAAACAAAAAAGGTGGTGACAGTGACAGTGGTCCGGAAAAAAAAAAAAAAGTCTCTGATTACATAAGACACCCTGCAGCTAAAACAGAAAAGCTGGGTATTAGCACAGGGATCACTGGTCTGAATCTGATACTGGTCCGCACTGGACACACTCCTCTCCTCCTCGATCTGTCTATCTCTGTCTCACACACACTCACACTGATTGGAGCAGGAGCCTGTGCTAACTGTGTGTTTGCGAGACAGTAAAAGATTATCATGTGTGTGCGATGTGTGAGAGTGGTGTCTGCTCTCCCAGCACACTGGCAGCAGGACTTTCCACCTGCAGCCAGCTGTCAAAGCAACACTCATAAAAATAGAGGGAGAATTAGCTGCCATCGCAGTGACTGTAACAACAAACACACACAATCAACACACACGGGAACAACACATGCAATCATATCCTCTTTTGACAGAGGCTTCAGCAGCAGCTGGAGCTAATTGCTATGCAGCGATGAGTCTTCGAAGATATTATTATGCCCTTGAGGAATCATTTTTAGAACTAACTGGCATATAAACTGTAGCAGACAAATAAACTCACTCCATGTTGAAGCAAAACGTAGATGGTAGGCCAGCAGGGGAGAGTCAAATGGTTCATATCAAAAACAACCACTTACATATGAATCCCTCCTGTCCATGCTTCAGGCTGAATGAAATCGCCAAGACAAGAACAAATGTGGATGTTCGGAAATATTTAGTCATGAAAAACAGGAAAAGTCAAGGCGTGGTAACCAAAGGACCACACTTAATTCTTATTGAAAGAGTTCTCTCTTTTTGTACTAGAGCACAAATGCAAAGCAACGCTAAAATAAAACAACATATATTAACATTTCATATGAATACTATATGTATTTTGACAGAGATATGTACACTGCAGTTTCAACCAGATGGTGAAAAAGTTTATCCCGACCATGTATATCATGATTTGATTAGTGAAATGGATCTAAATGCATTGAGGCAACAGGTGGTTGGCAGGCAGTGTTGGGAAATAAGTGAATATTTAATCAGCGAAAGTTCACACTTTCAAATGAAGGAAACGGAAAGCAAGAAATCTTAGAGGGAACAAGTGGTGAGGGTGAAGAAGGCAAAAACGGAATCTAGTGGGTAAAGTTTATTTATAATCCACCTTTCACAAACTCAAAGTCATAAAACACTGTGGAACATAATTTAAATGAAAGCTTACATAATATAAAGAAAAACAATAATACCACAATATAAAAGCCCAATATAGTAAAATGGTTTTCAACAGGTTTTTAATTGCGTCCACAGAATCAGCAAACTGAAGCTACGGGACTGAAATCTTCCTCAGTTTAGGAGCCACAGTCTGAAAGGCCATGCCGTCTTATTAGTTTTAGCCTTAGGAGATTCAGGGTTTGGGATCGAAGACCAAAAGCAGCAGCCATTGCCTGGCCATTTCAAGCATTGAAACTGAGAACAAGTACTTTAAACTAAATTCTTAAATCTTCTAGAAGACCAGGGAGATATGAACGTGTTTGGTAGATTTCGTCAGAAGGTTGACTGCTGCACGAGGCATGAGTAGAAACCAATAATCCTTATAAATACTGGTCAGTGACATAGAAACCAGGTGAGACTTATTCAACATGACCTAACTGAGGACCTAATGTTGCCAGATGAAAAAATCTAGCTTGCAAGAGCAAACATGATGTGTGGAGGCTTTGTGATTTATTTTTTTATTAGTTTGTCCTAAACTCCAGCCTTCTTGCAATCTTTAGCTGTGCATATCTGTAGACACAGTCAGACCTAATCAGACAACTTTATCATCATCAGCTCTCTATACTTGCCTCCATGATGAATTTCCGTTTCTATCTAAATTAATTGAAAAAATCTTCTGATTATTTAATTGAATTCAAATTTGGATTTGTTATTCTACTATGATAAAAGAGTTTTTCAGATTGTTAAAATGTACATCCTTTAAAATACACGTCTTTCTCATGACCACACTGAGGGTCACATAGGAACTTACTGCTTAAATTAATAAGCAAACTATTCAAAGAGCTTAACTGTGTTTTCCCCCCAGTTTTTTTTAAACATACTTTTTCTCCATATGAGTTTTGGAGTTTTTTGGGAGGTATAATAAAAACAAAACATTTGGCAACAACAATAAATTCCTCCTGTCCTCTTTGGACACAGGAACTTGTTGTTTAAACACAATCTGTCTTTTTTATGAATTCCAATTATTAACATGATAAATACAAAATATTAACTAATTTCATTAACTTTTAATTGTATAAAAACCGTTACTAACATCGTCATCATTATTTTTTTCAATTGCATTGATGCACTTTAGATTTGGGTGGGGCACAACTTTGCACATTTGCTTTTTAACCTCATAGATCTAAATTGGCATATTTGCATCATTTCGTCGCCGACTGAAAAGCAACGGAGCAAAAACATTTGAAGTGATTTCAACAAAAGTTGCAGCAGTGTTAAAATTATTTTTGAATGGGAGTCAGTGTCACCAAACAAAATGTCGAAGAGACACAGATTCTTCAGTGGAGTTTAAAATGCATTATGAAAAATCTGAAGACAAAAAAAAAATCACAAGACATAACAATCCCCCTTAAAACACAATACAGGACAAACATTTATTTGATTTGCATGAATGCAGCTAAAGTTATGCAAAAGTTAAATAAAAAACAAAAACAAAAAAGAAATATGTGAGGTTTAATGAAAAAATGATTTATGTCTGCATTTATTTTGGACTGGAAGGAAAAGAAAAACAAAAAAATGGGAAAAACATCCAATAATAGTGAAACCATTAATCACCAAATCCATCCAGACAAATGTACAGATTCTTCAAAAACCAAGATGACTGCATTTAAGATAGAACACTTAGTAAACAAAGGAGGTGGCAGCTCCATTTTTCTAATACTTTGTGTGCAGCTTTGATTCTTTTCCCCAGGTGTTTACACAACCAGTCACACCTTGAGCCACGCATGTGACCAAAACTGTCGAATAAGTCGACGAGTTAGGAAGCGTTCTTTGAGTGACTCAAGTCACCCAAAGCGCTCACAGGATGGAGGCGTGTTCAGTGACTCATCTGGCCTTAATGGGCCTTATTGGTTTGATCCTTCAACAAGCTCCACTTGAAGCTGGAACTGTTTCCAACATGATCAGAGCTGGAGAAACGTTTTAGCTGAGGAATAAAATGTCTTTAAAATTCAAAAGGAAAAATTCCAGTTTTCTCTTAGTTAAGCATTTAAGATGAGTGGATAAAGCTACACCAACAAACACTTGAACTGAGTCACACTTCTAACATGTCTGTTCAACACGCTTTGGTAATTATCACTCATGCAAACCACTTTAAACCCAATGCTTCACCTACTGAGCTCCTGGCACACATTTTCTAACTGCATAGTTAGCTAAGTGAAGATGATAATGAAATGCAAATGACAGAGAGCTTCAGGGCATGAATGGGCTGTTTGGTTCACCCATTATTTGATCAAAAATAAAAGGGGCATATGCTTTTTGGTTATTTATGGGCTAGATAATAGCTCAAAATCAGGACACGGCATATAAAAGCCCTTCAGAATTGTTTTTATTTCTCACAGTTTGAAAACATTGGCGTGGGAGTTTGGTTTGATCATCCTCTGTCTTTATCTTTTCTTTATCTCAAAACACTTAGTTCTATTCTCTTTCCAGTTGCATTACAGAAAATTATTCCATTTTATTTTGAATCTATTCACTTTCATTCTTCAAGTGGAGCTTTGTATGGCGACAGTTCCTCTTTGATTGGCCTAAATGCTCGGCTATGCCCACATTTGTTGCCAAACCATCTGCCACAAAGCCGCGGTGACTCATTAGGGCAGCCTACGCTCCTATTGAGGATCCATAATTTCCACAAGGTGCCTCCTGCTCTTTCTAATCACCACTTACGGCACCTTCCCCAGTGTTTCTGTATGGCTGTACCACGAATCAATCACAGACCTGAGTATGTGGGCTCCATGTGCTGCAGATGAAAGAGCTGCCATTATCACAACCTCAGCTGTGAATACACAGGTTTTGTTGTTTGTTTTCTGTTCTTTTCTATTCTTGCAGGCACACAATACTTGCATGTGTGAAAATGCACTGAGACACACACACACACACTCTCTCTGTGTCCTGCCACCTATCAGAAGTTGATAGTTGACACAAAGAGTGACAACAGTGTTTGTTCTGGTGCAGGCAGGGACAGATCCAGTGTCCAGACAGTGAACTGGAAGCTCCTGCCTCCTGGAGTCACATGATCACATGTCGCACTGATACTGCTCTTCACCTCTACATCTGATGTCATATTATCACTTTGTCCTTATTGTCTCCTTTTTTTCAACAATGCAGTGCAAGAGTCATGATTTTAGAGCAATATGTTGGTTTTGATTAATTTTTTCTGCAGGTTTCAGTCAGACTTCTTATTTCTTATTTTTAATCCAGTTGCCAACAATTTTATTTTTCTTATCTGTAAAACACACTAAAATAAAAATGTTTAATAGTTGTCAAAGCATCGTGTAAAATAGAATAGCAGTATCAACAAGCATCCTGTGTCAGATCTTCACTAGATTCATTTTTCTTTATTCAAAGAAGGGACTTCCAGATATTTGATGTGATGTAGATACAATTTTCACCTTAACCTTTGACCATTCCCTGTTTTATATAGTCTATGGGAGAAGAATTAAGAGCTGTTGACCTTTTCCACATCCTGTCATCTCACAACCACAAACATCAATGTGTTTCGTTGGGATTTTATGACGTGTCAAAATAAAGTAGCGAATAACTGTGTAAGGTAAAGAAAATGATACATAGGAAACCCATGGACCATATTTGTTTTTGCACCACTTATGTCAGGACTTATCAAGTTAAGACTTGGACAGAACTATTCTAACATATGAACACGCTTTGATGTAAACCATTACTATACATTACAATATGGGATCCTGCTGGAAGCAGAAAATTCAAAATTTACATGTTTTTTTTTTTTTTTACAGGAACACCTCATATTAGCTCTATCCATCTTGAAGTGAACAAAGACTAGCTGCTCTCTCTGCTCCACAGCATGATGCTGCCACTGCCAAGTTTCACAGTGTTGATGGTGTGTTCAGAGCAATGCACTGTTCCCCAAAAAAGGTTACGCCAAAGTCTGGAAGAGGAATTCAATCGGTCTGATCTTGCAAAACGTGGATAGCATTCTGTTCACCTCTCACCAGCCCCCACCGTGCTGACGTCAGAGTCTCTGCCTCACACTCTGCCTTTTGCCATCTCAACCAGGGCGTGTCTGAGAAGTTATCTCCAAGCCTTCATGGTAATTAAGTCTGGAACTGAACTGAATGGCACCTCTGACGTGCGCTGCTTCGCATGTGCAGCACGTTTCTTTGATCATGTTAAGGTGGAAGTTAAGGTGTGGCAAAGGGGAGGACAACAAAAAAGTATCTGCTTTAACAATTAACTCTGAGAACAGTTTGCACCGACAGTTTAACCTTTGAATGCGGTAATCAGACTACTTCACTGTGAATAAAAGTCTTTTTAGAGTCCGTTAAATCTGTTTTTTATGTAGTATCTTAAGGGGGGAAAAAAAGATCATAATCAAAAAAATAAGTTTAGTTCCTTTGAATAATTGCTTTCTTCATAAGGAAGACCCTTGGTTTGACTTGATCCTCAGAAAGACCCCAGAGGGGAAGCAGCACCAGCAGCCTTGGACTTTAAAGCACCCAGACTGCTCATTAAATCCACACACAAACCCCCCCCCCGCACACACACACACACACACACCCACACACACATGCCTGCACACACACATACGTCCAGTTTGAGCCCTGAGTGGCATGTCTACAACGAATTCCTCTAAGCTCAGCAGGTCATCTCTGTCGGTTTAACACTCGTCTGCTTTTCTGCCTGCGAAACACACTCAGAGGGAAACACCAACAGCAGCACAAGTTTAGCTGCTTTGTGAAACAGCCCCCAGGCTCTACATGAACCTTCATTCACTTTCCTCCAGTTCAAGCCCAATCAACTCCGCAGGAAACCCAGAGACGAGAGGAGGGCAGGCCAGCTGCTGCTCATTGTTCAGCAGCTGCTCAGAACATTTTGCTGAAATGTGACTGGCTATAACAGCCAGCGAGGATGATGATGATCACATGGCGCTGCTTTGCTGTCTGAGTTTGTCCTGTCAGACTTGCGGCACACAGAGAAAGGCTGATAAATAAGCTTAAACAGAGAGTAAAAGATGAAGGAGCTGAAAACATGCAAAAGATTTTTCACTATTTGTGTGTGAGGAATAGTTTATCTGATCAAATAGTCGTCCACCTTTCAATGCAGGTGAATATGTGTTAATTATTGAGCTCAGAGGTGTCAGACGGGAGATTTTCTTACCTTTGGACGCAGACTGGCTGGCTTTCATCCCATGTTGCTACTCATTATCCTCAGCTCAGTTAACAAGTCCATCCAGCTCTAAAAGCAAAGAACCAACCCATTACAGTGCAAAGGGTTGACTTTGTTTCTCTGCACCCTCTATCTGTGTGGGACAGTGGACGCAGGATTACTGAGAACATGTTTAAAAATGAAACTATTAGCATTTAGTCGCCTCTTCAATGGCTGGTTTTTATGTGGTCAGCAGGTTTTGGAATAACTGCACATGAAGACTCTGCTAATCAGATTTTGTAAATCCCATGACAGCAAATAATCATTTTAGGTTATGTGTCTGCTTAAGCAAACACCTTTCTGATGCTGAGGCTGACCCACTTATTTTCAATTTCATGTTCTGTTTTACAGCTGTGGGACACTGTCGAAGTAAAGACAAGAGAGTTTTTACTCGATGCAAAAAGTTAAGACATATTTTGGAGGACATTATTTAAAAAGACCAAATAATAACACTTTATACCATTGCCTCTGATGCTTTGCATTGTGCCTGAAGATATAAAACTCGGATGTAGCTGCTAACCCATGGACAAACATTCATTTAAGCTTTCTACACACTATTGTCGAGCTAATCTGAATAAAACTTTAGAAAGGTTCAAATCTTCAGCCTGTGTGTGTAAATCTATCGCGATATTCAGTAAATTAGAATACGTGTTCAGATGAGGTTTATTTATCAGATTAAGAGCACTACTTTACATTAAAGCTACATTCTTGTATTAAAAATGAACTAAAATAAAGCCTTTCAAACATTCATCTGTGTGTAAATCATTTATATAATGTGTTTCACTTAGTGTTCCTGAAATAAATGGACTTCAACAATATTCAAATCTATTGGATGGGTCTGTATTTTGTCCTCATGCCAGTATAAAGTGCAGCGTATCAAATTTGATTTTGAGAGCATTTCTGTGCCCCTTGGATCTAAATAAAGTAGCAAAACAAAAACAAAGTTCGCACATGTTGTTTGAGGGAAACGCAATGCGTCATTCCCAGTGAGATAAGGACTCGTGTCATCGTCTTTTCATGGGAATCTGTTTGGTTGTGAGCATAACTTGCAGCGACTGGTACAAACAGGGAAATGTTCAAGGTGAATCAGACGAGTAAACATCACATGGCTGGAAGTGTGATCAGCTTTCTGTTTTACTCCCCCGCTGCAGAGTGAAATTCAGGACCACTAATAGTGGGTTCTAGAAGTTATTGGAAGTTAAATTTTATCAAGAAGGAAAAATCAGCTAAAGTGTTTCGTGAAGTTGGAATTTTGACTTGAAATTTAATTAAGCGAAATGCATTTATTTCAATGGAATTAATGGTCTTTTTGCTGCATTCTAAATGACATCCAACAAAGGAAAGGTTTGTGCTAGGATTGATGTCATCTGACCATTTCAACATTTTCTGAAGTTGATAATTGTTGTTTTTTATATATTTGACTACTAATAGAGGGGTTTATCCTTTTTATCTTCATGCAAGACTATTTTAATGTGATTCTAGAAGCTCTACTGCACACAGCACATCTGAAAGATTTCAAAGAAGAGAAATGACATTAACTATCCTTCTGTTTGTGAACCTGTGAGGGAAGAAAATGCTTCTCTTTGACTTGGAGTTGGAAGGAAGGCTTGAACATAGCAGTAATGGTAAGAAAACATAGAGCCTTCTGAACTCTTTCAGCCCTCAAAACTCTTGTCAAATTCATATTTTAGGCCAAATGATTTGGCCCAAATAATTGTAGCTCAGTATGATAAGATATGTTGGTGTGAGTAAGACCTAAAGTTGAATATGTTCTGACTGTCTCATGCTTATAGTTCACAGCTGGGGGATAATTCCTTATGGCAGACAAAGAGTGTAATCAGTTCTCAGAAACAGAAGTATTAGATCCTGTCACTGCTGCAGTTAAAAAATTTCCAAACTGCATGTTTTTCTACTCAATTTTGTCTGAGTCACCATCAGTAAGAGAGGCGTAGGACTGTCATAACACTTTAAAAGTCAAATTGGGCTCAGTGCTTCCCAACTTTTATAGATAGAAAAAGAGTTGCTCCAATGTTTCATTGTTCATACTGCCAGCATATATATATATATATATATATATATATATATATATCGTAACTATTGTTATGATTAGAAATTAGAGTATAATTTGTATAATTTGATCATGTATAACGCAACAGATCATATTGTGTTATAGTACCATTTCTAATCATGACAGTATGAGGACTGAAGTCTTGCAACTTTTTCAGGCGATGCTGAGCTGGGGGTATCTGGCAATGTGGAAACGCATGGGCACCGTGTGGTCATGGTGTTGAGTGAAAGGTCAGAGGAAAGCATCAATGAAGTCAGAAGTCTTTCGACCAATCCACCAAACCGTGGTAAGTCGGACTTTAAGTCACTCAAATTTAGAACGGTCTAGTATTTCATAAGGAAATAAATGCAAGGATGTATCCTGTCTGCTCAGGTGTCTCGCCTGATCCCTGAAACGGGAGCCAAATCTTGTGCTGGCAACCTCTACACCAGTCTAAACTGCTTTTCATGCCCCCCTCTCACATGTAAGTAAGCGATCGTACAATTCTCGGCTGTGCCCGGGTCACATGTACGTCTGCAAAATGGAAAACTGGGTGTCATGCAGTGAAATTATGAGTAAAGACACTATTGAAAGCCTACACATTAATACGTCAGTCCATGAAATACCACGCTCTAATGAACTAAAAGCAGTTCTAACAGTTTTGCTCATACGTTCTCGTCGCAGAGAGATTGAAGCTCGGCAGGAAAAGCAATTAACCTGATCACTTTCCCTGTTTTCCAAACCAAGCTTCTCAGTGTCCAAATCATTCAGTGATATGTGCACACACACGGCCTAAAATGCATGAGTCCCCACCGGCTAGCAGTCCCCCTTAGTCTAACATGCTCAACATGTTGCGCAGGATGCGGTCAGATCATGTTGCGCTATAATACTATATACGATTACAGCAGGTGTCACAGAGAGCTGTGTATGTGTGTTCATGCATGTGGGTGTGTGTATGTGTGTGTGCATGGCCTCATTAACCTGTTAAGGAGCCTCAGGGCAAAATATTTGTTCTTAACCAGCTGACCCAGTCAATCTTCTGTGCTGAACTAAACTTTGCATGCTTGGGATTAAAGTAACTTGCTGGGTGGTAAGGGTCCAGATCACACGCGGTTTCTCCACAGTAATGATACACTTGAGTGGCTCAAATATCTAATCAAATTATCACTTCATTGTTAATTAATCAATTTGTAGACACCTTTGCACTTTGTATCTTTCTGATCATTCAGATCATGTGTGCGTGCACTCTTGTTTTTGATGCCTCATCAAGACAGCGTTCAGGATTGTCACCAACAACAGAGGGACCAGCAGTTCTCAAAGAGACTCCTTTATCAGTTCTGATAAAGGAGAGTGTCATACCTTGATGGGAAATTGGTTCAAGACAATGATCAAGCATTAACTGGAAATGTTTTCAGAATTTGAAAACAGGAAATGAAAACTAATAAACATGTATCAAAGCATATTAGGTGTAAATGTGTCATAGATAATTCTAATTTTTTTTTCAGTGGTATGGTATATAAAATTATTTACACAACATAAAAATGCACAAACAACAATTTTGTGATAATATGAAAAA
Organism: Xiphophorus couchianus; assembly: GCF_001444195.1. Lineage (NCBI taxonomy): Eukaryota > Metazoa > Chordata > Actinopteri > Cyprinodontiformes > Poeciliidae > Xiphophorus > Xiphophorus couchianus. The sequence continues at coordinate 10,594,556 of NC_040239.1, forward strand.
TCTTTTGATAATTTTTTCTACTTTTATTGTGCCACCTATGCTACATTATTCAACTTTAAAAGTAAGATGCTGCAATAACCAGACACATTTTTTAAGAATCTTTTGATTAATTTTTCTGCATTTGATATTCTTAAATTTACACCTGCTTCCAGTTAGAGAACTTCAGTTGAGTGTAAATGAAGTCTAGCTTTTCTGGAGGATGTGTTTTTTTTGGTTTCTTTAGCTACAGCTATACTTTGCAGCCAGGTAACAAAGAGCAGCAACGGTGACATTACAACAACTGTATATTTCCAAAGAGTTAATAAAAAGAAAATGTGAAAACTGGTTCAATAGTCTGAGAGGAACTCTGCACTGCAGGAATATGTGCCAACTACTTTCTGTGCTACATCTGACAACTGCCTCTTAGATCCTCCATATGTCTGTACTAAAAGGTAACATTGAAAGAAAAACGTATTTTTGCTGCAAAAAACCTTGTGAAAGTGTGAAAATTATCTTTCAACACATTGCGGGAACATGGATTATGATTGGATGAATATTACACTTTTGGTCATAATCCAAAACTGTACGTTTGACACACATAGAACTCATATGTAGAGCATGTAGTGCTAGCATTATGATATGGAGTTACTTATTTTTTCAAGTTGGATGAAATCATAAACAGCTCTAAGTATCAGTCAGTTTTGACCCACATCCTTCAGCATCTCTCTGTTAGGAGACGAAGAGGGATTTTGCCTGTCAAAATCACTTTGAGTCAAAGCATCCGTCAAAAATAACAAAACAATGATTTCATGACTGGAAAAGTAAATCTTTTGAATAGTGTAGCTAGAGTCCCAAACTAAGGCTGACAGAAAATCTGTAGCATCACCTGAAGAGGACTAGACGTAACTTCACAATCTGATAGACTTTGAAAGTTTTTACAAAGTAGAGCAGACAAATATGGTCAACATTTAGCATCCTGAAAGATTTCAAGTTTCAACATTTGAACTTGGCTAAATGCAACAGTTAGTATTCGGTTCAAGGATTATTAGTCATGTGTGTGTGAGTTTTCACTCACTAAATATGTTTGTTGGTGCAGGACGTCTAATTATTTGTAGATGTTAAACAAACATGTTGGTGGAAACGACTCCCATTTAGGGATAGGATAGAAGCCGCTACAGATGAGGAGTTAAATATGTAAACACATCTGACTGCTGTTGGTTTTAGAGCATAAAAACTCACATGCTTGCACACAAACATGGTGGCATAAATAACCATGTACCAGCATCTGCGTCTGACATCCCTTCACGGAAAATCATCAACCTCTCAGTTTACAGGGATCGTGTCTCATAACATTTCCAACCAATCCATTAGCTGCTGAGAGGAGATCAAAGGTCACGTCTTCCATATAATCTCGCTATTTTTCTTTCTTCACATTTAGCTGCTGTCACCTTCTATTTCAGCCTTTTCAGGACATAGAGGTTGTTCAGGTTGTCGCATATGAGCAACGCTTCAAAACTGAAAAATTAGGTTTGAGACAAGTTATGAGATGAGTTTCTTTATTTTATCAGAAGGTTCTGGCAGAGTCCTGATGTGAAAGACACACTGAAAGAGAGTATCAAAAAGTTGGAACTTGTTCAACTAAAAGTATTTCACTGTTTGCTATAGAAACATCTTGATCATAGGAGTAGAATGGAATATAATAGAAATATCCTTTATCATCCCTTAGTATTAGGGATATTTTTGTTTTTGTGAGTGGACGTTTTTTCATGATACGAAATGCTGCTTTATTTTTAAAATTACAGACGCATGTTTAGGGTTGTACTCCTGCAGGAAGGTGAATCTCCACCCAAGTTCCAGATCTTTTGGTCCCATTAAATCTAACTAGCCTCTTTGTTCCCAATTTCTGCTTTTTTCTGGTTACTCATCTGTTCAAGGCAGTTGTGTGGAATGTACCACAGATTCTTCCAGCAAGAGGTATTGACCTCTCCACCTCATCCAGTCTTAAAATGGCTGTCTTTGTCGCGCTCTTTGGGTATTTGTGTTTTGGTACTCATTTGAGTTTGGTTAGGTCTTTTTAGATTTACCTCTCTTTGTATTAGTTATTTTCCCTGCGGTTCTCCTGTGTGTATTTTTCTGTGTTCATTATTCTTAACCTTTCCCTGTTAATTTGTATATAGATTTCTTCAATGTTTTCGTCGATAATAAGTCTGCCTTCAGTCCCCTGCATAGATTCTCCTCCCATTGCACTCTGTTGAACGTACTCACCTGGTCTCCAGGCCACAATCACATCACCTTGATCTCATTCACTCACTGCTGAATTCTTGCACTTTTCTGAAAAGCCCATGCCCTGGCTCCTGCATGTTTTCCCTTTATGCTCTGTAACTTGTTTCATCATTTATGTGTTGTTGTTTTTTTCCGTTGAATATTGCAATGACAATATTCATTAATATTAACTAACATTATCTTCACTACTCACTGTCTTTTCCACCATCACACCAACTACTCTTCTGGAGCTTTTTGATCTTTAAAGACTTTGAAGACTAACTGTAGCAGCTGTTGGCATGAAGTATAATGAAGTCCTTCCAAATGACCAAGTATGTTATTGGTGCACAAAGATTTGTTGCATGGCACCTGAAGAATTACATCATATTGCATCCAAGAAGTAATTTACAAATGCAATTATTATTATATTATTATACTAAAAGTGCACATTGCACAATCTTGTAAAATATACTAAAATATACTGAAATGTGTAGCTTTAACATAATCGCAAAGGATTTAGGGATGTGAAGACTTTTGCACAGCTTGTATGTAACAAAAACCATGCAGCCACCTGTCCATTTTATGTCAGTTTAACTAAATAAACTGACAGGTGAGCTGTGAGGTTCTGGAATAACTGGACTTTTGCCACTGCACCAGAAGTCCAAAAACAACATTCCTGCTCAGGAGAAATAATTATATTTCCATTTACAGTTGCTTTAATACATTGCCATTTTGGCACACATACTCGTCTGATTCGGATTTTCCCTACTTTGTTACCTCCTGTTTGCCTTGTTTGTTATAGCGACCAGCAGAAAGTCCATCAGATTGTGTCTTTCATCAAATTAAGCGAGTCTCTTGGATGAGGATGAGATAGGAAATTGTAACACTCTTCATTAAGGAGAGCAGTTACTATTTATGTGGTGACGACAACTCTGCCTCTGCACCCATGGGAGAGACCATCCCCAATATCTGCACTCAATAATGGATACAGGTTGCTATTTATACAGCAGTCCCTCCACACACTTCTATTTTCTCTCTGACTGTCACTTTGCCAGCTCTCATAATAATTATAGCTGTTGGCCATTATGAAAAAGCTGTTACAGAAAAAGTCAAGGACTCTGCAGAATGCATAAGCTGTTATTGAAGAGACTGAGGTGTGTAGGCGGCTCTAACCATGGAGCTGTGTCAAGATGCACTCTGAAGCTTCTGAGTTAGAGATAGAGAGAGATACATTTTTTTTTTCCAAAGAGAACCCAGTCAAACTGCAGGAAAAATGTTTAGTTACAGACAATAGGAACCCATTTCATTGAGCAAATCAGATAAAAGACCTATCTCATTTGTTGATTTCAAGACTTCTTGGTTCAGTTCAGAGTGACTGCAAGAAAAGTCGAAATGATAAAACAGACCAATGCAAGACTAGGATTAAAATGTAACCATTGCTATTTTTAGAAGCATAGTTATGCATAATTAAAAACTGACAAAGGCTTTCTGAATGCAGTGATTCTTTCTTATTCAATTTGCAACAAATAAACCAATACTCTTGCTAGCTGATCAAACTGTTTCACCCATTTTTTCATTTCCATAAAACATAACAATTACAGCAGAACCACGGCATGTTGGAGAGCTGATTTAAGCTTTCCATTAAATCACATAAAGCAATTTGTCAGGTCATTTGTCAAAAAGATTTTTATGCAAGTCATCTTCACAAGGGAACAAAATTATAAAATTAGTTTTTTAGGTCAATAGAAAAATAATGAGTAGAATGGCACTCTCTGGAAGCTTGTGTGTTTTCAACATATTTTGATTATGTTTATATTTTTAAAATCTGGTAAAATAAAAGAAACAAAGAAAGAAAATATTGTTTAAAATGCTTCTGTAAAATGTACTAAGCATGCTGATTCCGGTGAGGAATAAATAAAGCCACTAAAATGTTTAGAATCACACACTTTCTGAGCATTTTAAAAACGTTTACCCTGTCCATACTCCAGAGATTTAGTTTATTGTGCCCTTGACTCTTGTAGTAAGATCCAAAGAGTCTAAGGGTCTCAACGTAGTTTAAAATTTCCCACCTCATTGTCTACAATTGGAGAAAATTCAAAGCAATGGTCAAAACACCCAGCTCTGGTCATCCAAATAGGTTCACCCTGAAAGTAAACAGTGAGATGCTAAAATAATTCTGCAAAAACCCTTAAAAATGACATTGTGGGGCCTGCAGGAGGCTATGCTGTAGTTGAAATGAAATGTCTGAAACATCTGAAAAAGACTACATAACCTCTCCATACAACTCTCACTAGGAAGATAGATTTGTCCTTCAGAAAAACATGTTCAGAGTGAAGTTTGTCAGAAACAACATGGACAAAAACAAGGACTTTGAAACAATGTTTGTTATTTCAGATAGGTCTAAAACTGAATTATATGGACACCAAAGCAGAAGAGATGTTTGACATAAATCTACAGTAACACAGCATTAAAGGGAAAGAACCTCATATCAACAAAAAGGTGTAGAGGTGGAGGTGTCATGTTTTGGTGGAGTTTGGCTGAAGTAACACCTGACAACTGCACACAATGAATCTTCTTGAGGAAAACGTGAGACCCATCTGTTGAAAAATTAAAGTTGAAGCAGAACTGGAGCCTATAACTTGAACATAGTCCAAACATACCAGTAAATCCACCAGAGTGGCTGAAAACTATGAAATGAACCTGGGCTGAGTCAAACCACAGTTCTTTATCATTCTGAGAGCAGTAGGTTTACCTTATATGCAAGAAACGCCTATAAAATTTCACAAATGAAAGTGAAGAGTGATTCTTGTGTCAACACTGTCGACAATACAATGTTGACAATTTCTGTTATATTCAAATATTCAGAGCAAGAGAATGATATTGACGGCATACAGCGTCCTCTGCTGGTTAAAACCGGAAACAACAGGAGTGAGCTTCCTGACAACAGGGGTTTTTTTCAATAAAGTTTGCTTTGTTTACTTTCTCAATCAAACATGGCCGCCTTAGCAACCGCTCTATTCGACGATGAACTGTTCACGGTACATTTTAAAGAGCTACATTTCTTATTTTCTTTAAAACACAGACACTGTTGGTTAGTAGATATTGACAAATTAGCTGAACTGTCAGTGAGTGCTAACGTAAGGAAAGATATGAATATCACTATAGATGCTGTAGTTTGTGAAAAAATGCATTTCGTCATTATTTAAGTTAAGTGCTTTGGGCAAACTGCATGACGTTTAGGATAGTAAAATTTATTACGTTCACCGTAACACTCGTACGCTCATTTGTTTGTGTTGTTTTAAAATGAATCTAGGATGAGGAAGAGTCTTGTGTCCCACCTACCACCGCGTCTTGCACGGTAAGAAAGCAGAAAAGGTTGAACAGGGAGGAAGTCGGTCGCTTTCTGCGGGAGGCAGAGAAGAACAGGAGGCTGTGAGTGAAATTTACTTTAACTTTTGTAACACAGTGAAGGATAAATCAAAACACATAAAGCTTAACAGATATATATATAAAAAAAACCCACTCAAAAACTGTTTATTTCATCCACCCAAAACTATTTAGTTAACTATTTTCTATATAAATTATACTGACTTAACTGGACTCAATATTTGATGGATGGATACATACGACTTCAGCTAGATCCATAATCTAGACTGCCGTCTGTAATTTGGGAGCCTGGGTTCTTAAAGGGATGTAGATTCATACCCTGTGATTTAGAAACACATTTAACAAGGAGTTGAGACAAGGAACATCTCTATCCCTGCCCTATAAATGTAACCACTGACTTTAAAATCAGTTATTTGCCTTTTGCCTGACAGGATTGAAAAATTGGAGAAAGAGAGAGCCCTGACTGTTCTGTGCAGAAAGAATGCCTGGACGGATGTCATTGACGAACTTGAGGAATATGAAAAAATACTGCAGAAAGAAAGGTTTTCTCAAAGTAAGCAATTTATAGCTGATTTTCTTTTTTGACATTAGGCATCTGTTTCACACTAGGGTGTGCAGTCAATGTGAAAAAGAATGGATTGCTCTTGTAAAGAAATAGATTTAACACTTTGGGAAATAATAAAAAATGATATGTGTAATGATAAATATGGGCTCATGATTAGAAATACTTCTAATTCAAGCAGCACTCACAGAAGATGACTGCTTTCTGAACAACCTTGAACCTTCATTCCTTCTTTTATGAGCTTTCATTGATTCACAGCTCTCTTCAAATCTAACCACAACGTTAAATTTGAACGTCTTAGTTCATCTGATGTCTGAGTTTTAACCAAGCTGTTTCAGTCAAGCTTTAACCATTGGTCAAATATTGCCTGAAATTTGCTGTTTTTTTTCTAACACAGATCTTTTTGACAATTACAGAAATTCAAAGTCTTGCATCTTCTTATTTTTTAAATCACATCGCATGTCATTTTGTGTTCAAGGTTTAAAATCCATACTGTATCCTCTATCAGCTACTTCATCATGGTAAAGATTATGTGTGCAAGGGGTTTGAAGTAGATTGGTAAAACCATTCACCAGTAATAGTTCTGAATCTGAAGCTGCAGTTTGTGTAGATCATGAATTTAAATGTTGACGTTTGTAAAGTATCGTCAATGTGCCTGAAACTTGCAGAAACCCGGTAAAGAAACCAGACTGTTTTAATATGTTGTTGTACAGTTTTAACTGAAATATAATATTATGGCTTTTCTTCAGAGATGATCCTTCAGAAGCAGCTAGTGAAGATCAATAATGGTGTGAAGAAATTTCAGAAACACCTAACTGATGTCAAGCCATCTCCTGAATGTAAGATTTTTGTTCTTGATGTTAAAGAACCTGCAACTCGCTTGTTGTTGTCCATTACCTAGAAAAACTTATAGACATTAGTTCTTTGTTATCATTAATATCAATATTTGAGCTACTTTCTGAGTTGATATGTGAAATAATATTGCAAGTTAAATAATTGAACCTCAGAATAAAATACGCAGTGTCAGTGATGTGAAAATTAGAGTCTTTTTGGGACAGTTTGTTGATATTGTTTCTGCAATTTTGTTTGTATTTCCAGTGATTGAAAGACTTAAAGAAATAATGTTAGATGTGGAAGTGTCGATAAATGCTCTAAAGGAGGAGCAGTGTTTACGGTAAAAAGATTTGCTAAACATTCATCTTTACATCACGTTAGCCTGGAAAATGGGGGAAAAGACATATTACCTTTTATGGATGATGTTATGTAACTGCATCCTTTACAATCTTTGGTAAATTAGTATGAAAGCCACAACATTCACTCGGTACGAAAAGTGTGCATCTTATGAGAAACAAGTTTAAGTGCATCAAAGAATGTTGGGAAGTAGAGAAAATAGAAATAAAAAAAGCTTAATCTATAGACTAAGATTATCTGTAGTGAAATGAAATTATTATAAGGAATCAAACTTTATGTTTCTTACTTACTCTCAGCTTTGAGGAATATTCAAAGGAGGAGCTGACGTGCAAGCAGGAAGTTGTTGCTTATGAGAGGAAGTTTAAAAACTGGAGTCTTCTTGTCAAGTCAAACCCTAAATTACCTGCAGCTTCTACTCTGAAGGTTTTCAATTTACACCGTTATGTTTCTTCTTTGTTGTTTGACACTCACTTAAATAAGAAAAAAGGATGACAGGTTATTTTTTCTTCTGTTTTCTTTAAGGCCAACCCCTTCAACAAAGATCTCCCTGCCGAGGTCAAAGCTTTGGAGGATTTCCTGCAGAAGACTGGAGGGCCTCATGGAGGCTGGGACCAATTTGATCACCAAGCGTTCTTAAGAGTAAGGAATACAAAGTTGTTTTGTTAATTACTTATTTATTATTTTTGACAATTTTAGTGGAGCAGCTTTTTTGTTCTAACAATGACAGGTCTGGATGAAGCACGGTGGGCGGTCATCATACAGGAAAGAGGCCAAACTCTACCTGCCGAGTAAAACACAGGAGGAGATCCAGCAACATAAGGACTGGCATCAGGAGCTGCTTTACCTGCAGGACAAAAAGAGAGAGGTGGAGAAATGTGGCGAAGCATGATGTTACGAGTTTAGAGGAAGTAAAAGCAGAAAAAAAAATCCTGTTTATCTTCCAGGTCTGTCATGCACAATGCCTTGCAAAAGATGGAACCCTTTCACAATTTCTTTTTTACACAAATGAAAACTTTGTCTTCAGCCCCCCTGAGCTGTTTGCTGTGTTCCTTGGAACAAGGAACAAGGATGAAATGCATACAGATGAACCATGTCTGCTCATTTGGTGACTTGTGAATGCAGTTGTTTGCACTGGATTTTATTTAGGGGTTTCACAGTGAAAGAAGCTTAATACACAAATGCACACCACACTTTTCAAAGTTTTATTTCTAAAAAAGAATCAAAAGTCATGTATGTTCCTCCATGCATGTCACAGTTAAGCACTACACAGTTAGGTTGTTGAATTAATTTCAACAACCTTCTTTTTTCAGGGTTTGGTATGTGTCATGCATGAATCTTTGCATTACATGTATTTTGTCCTGTTTTAAGTTTTCTTCCATCCCATTCAGGCTATTCAACGCTGGAAAACCAGTAAAGATAAAGAACGTCAGACAAGGATCCAAACTCAAGAGGAAATGGAGGAGGCACAAAGCAAAGAGAGGAAGGTCAAGAACTTGGCTGAGCAACAGCAGTGAGTATCAGTAACTGAATAAATTTAGATCAGAAACTTTTCAAATTTGCCTCACACAAACTGAGTTAAGTAATTTATGTTTCAGGACTGAGGAGGAGAGAATGGAAGTGGCACAACGCCTGGAGGAATGGAAGAAAAAGAAAAAACAAAAAGAGGAAGAAGAAGGAGAACAGAAACTGGCTGAGGAGATTAACAAGAGAAAACAAGAAAAGGTGCTTTGCTTGTTTTCACCATAGAATTTTCTTTTTCTAACTATAGCACTTCTTTTCATAATCAAAATCACATAATATGAGGTTGCTTTACTGTGGCCTTCAGCAGATGCCTATTTTTAACAAAATGATCTCTGTTGATCAGGAGGAGCGCCGCCGCCAGCTGGAATTAAAGATGGCTCTTGAGGAGTATCTGCGATTGAAGCGTGGGAAAGAGGAGGAGCAGGAGAAGAGAAAAAGAGAGAAGGAACAGAGGGAATGGGAGGAGAAGCGAAGAGAGGCAACAATAGTCATCAAAAGCTTCAGTGAAAGGGTACCAAGTTCTAAAGTCTTAGAAATACATGAAAACAAAAGATAAGGTGTAAGTTTGTACTCTCAAATTCAGAGTTTCTCATTAAATTACTAGTAATAAAAAGCGTTCGGACAATAAACCGCAGGTTCCTTTGAGCTCAAAGAGAAGAAGGTATGATAACACCTTTACTTTGCAAAATACATAGTTTGACTGCACCTTTGCAGGATCTTCACAAGGTGGAGGCAAAGCTTCATGAGAGGCAACTGAGGGAAAAGGAGGAAGAGGAAAGACAGAGAAGAATCATAGCTAAGCTAAAGGGAAAGGTGCAGTGACCAGCCTGAAATATTTCAATCTAGATTTCAAAGATTTCAGTCATTAGTCTCAGAGAAATTATTCGGTTTTCTTCTTCAGATGGATGGTCATGTGAACAGAGACCCCTCCAGGCTGAATCGCCCCACTAAAGGATGGGAGGAAAGGATGAAACACAGTGAACCTTCAGGACAAGGACCCATGCTACAGATGTTTCACAGGTCTGGACTTGTAGACTTGACTTGAAGTTCTGATAAGTAACATTTAGGTAATTACATATTTTACTCTTTTTATTCCAGAGCCATCCCCTCTTGGAGACAAGGGCTGTGATGTCACTATGAGCCGAGTACTACAATTTTCCACAGTTTCCAGAGCCTCTATTGGACTTAAATCTTTTTTTGTTGTTTTGACACTTTTGTTATAATGGTAAAGTATTTCCAAATAAAATATTTTTTTTCTCTCTAAAAAAGACTGTCTGTGTGAACTGAAGACAGCATAGTTACATTAAACAACCATGTCAGCAAAAATCAGAAATAAAACAATCACAACAGGAGCAGAGTTTTATCACAGAGTAAAAAAAAAAGAATAATTACGTAAATATCAAAGTGTTGTAGTTGAACGAGAAGCCATCTCTATGGGAGGTGAAGCTTGGTCACACAACAGATTAACCCAGATAAAAAAAAAGAAAGGCTTTGTGATGAGGCAGACAAAAAAGCTCTTTAATTTCCCCTTCACTCCCACTAACAAATAATCACTGGGTTGATGAAAACTACACTGAAATAGATTAAAGATTAAAGTCCAAGCAAAAAAAAAACAAACAAACCCCAATTTCGTTAACCTACCAACACTAACTGAATTATCGGTAGTTATAGCAGTCAATATCACAAATACAGTCCCCATAACGTGAACCCCTACTAGAGGTTTTTATTTTGAAAAGCAAACGCACCGGAAAAGATTCCCCATAGGTGCGGAAACAAAGATGGCGGAAGAAGAGAACCAGTTTGAAGAATTTGAGCAGATAGACTTTTTGAGAGACCGACATGTCCGATTCTTCCAGAGGACCTTGCAGGTGTTGCCTGAGCGGTACGCGTCGCTGGAAACAACCCGGTGAGTTCGCCAGAGGGCTTATGGGAGTTCTGGTTACTGTGGTTTGTTGGGGGAACTGAACAGCAGAGGAGCTAGATGTGATTCATTAGCCCTCAGTTAATTAAAGAAAATTCATCTTAGCCTTTATTTAACCATTCAGGTTTTCTGGGTGTGATACTGTAGCAGCTTTTATGGCAGATGTAATGAGCCTGTTTCCAACTATGTCTATTTTAAGGTCTTATCATTCAGTTAACCCTCATTTTCAGCTTGGTTTTCATCTATATTGTTTTTTAAAATTAAGGTTAAGCTATAAAACATGTTCACACATTATATGGCACTCTATCAATGAGTACATTGTAAGATCTACTGCTTTCATTTCAGGTTATCCATTTTATTCTTTGCCCTGTCTGGTCTGGATGTGTTGGATGCCCTGGAGGTGGTGGATAGTAAAGTGATGATTGAGTGGATTTACTCACAACAAGTTCTACCCACTCAGGATAGTAAGTGTTACATCTATTTTTATGTTATTTTATTAAAATATTTTATGTTATTTTCATAACATTTTCAGTCGGTTTATGAAAAATACATTTCCGCCAGAAAACTTGCTGGGCAGTCATTCATCCAGCGGCTCGTCGTGTTTTTGAGTTAAAAAATGTTTTAAATTTGAAAATATCACTTGGTAATTATGTGCTATTGGAAGATTAATACTTGAACACCAACTATAAAGTCTTTAAAAAAGTAAACATTTTAAAAAGACTTAAGTAAGGAAAACTTAGCCTGGTGGGGCATAAGTAAAGCCTGGTGGCCCGCCAGGCATATAATGCACTGGGAGAAACACTGTAAATGTATAGAGTGTATTATTATTTTTTGTCATAGCTTAGTAACATCATTGATAATGCTATTCCATGCTTTGCTGAAAATGCTTTTCAGAGTAAAGGAGGCTGGAATTGCTCAGACGCCTACAAATTTGTTTGCGTTTCCTCAAAAATAATAATTTGGATAGATTCAAATGTGTTTTGGGAAAAATCTGTATTGTATTTAATTAATCAGTGATGGCAGGAGAGCGGTGGGTAGTCTGATTAGGGCCTCTTCTGCGGTAATGCAGGAGCTGCACAAAAAGTAAAATCTCTTGACTTTTCTTGCTGACCCTCACTGTTAGTGGGGAGATGTTGACCTTGACTGGAAGAACAGGATCCTGAAGAACAGGAGCTTCATCCTAAATATTTCCAGGTGCAGTTTTTGATCACCGAGTATAAAAGAATGATTAAATATCAAAGTGTTGTCATTGAATGAGAGGCCAAGTAAGGAATTTCTGACATAGGGCTGCTTAGCTCCCTCATCTCAGTTTGGACTGCAGCCTCTGCTCCTCCACATTGATAGGATTCAAATTATGTGATTTTGGCCCTCTATACTTTTTTGTGACCTATTTGGAGGTTTTTCTGGGCGTGTCCAGAAAAATTGCACATTGAGAACTAGCTGGATCTAGACTCAGCCTGTAGTTTCCTTCTGACTAAAGAACCTGTTGGGTTTCTTCACCGTGAGTTGGAGAATGCCTCTGGGGAGTGGCATGTCTTCCCATCAACACCTGTCACCACATCGGCCAAATACTGATTTCACATTTTCTTTGTGATCTGGCTGGTGGATTTTAATTTGAATCAGTTAAGGTTTTCTTACTTTATATAAAAAAAATAAAAGTAGAAAAAGAATTTCTGCTGATTATTTGATCAAGGTAGTAGGCTTTTGAAGGAATTAGAAAATTAAGGAATTAAATTTCCTTAATTTAATTCCTTAAATTAAGGAATTCCTCTCCAACTTTTATCCGATTCTTGATAAAGGAAAAAACAAGTGCATTAAATGTCAGCCTGTTGGTTGATGCGTTTGATGTGAAAATAGGGATAATTATAATTTTTTTTCAAATGCTGATTCTACTTTAAGTTATTGTAAGATAGTTTGTTTCACACTTTCACACTGAGGCAGTCGTCTTTGCATCCTCCGACTCATCAAACTTTAAAGTCTGTCATTTGTTTCTTTTCCCACTCTGCAGATTTCAAGGCAGCTATTGGCCTTCAGTTGTCTGTAGATAACCCAGTGCATCCTTACAGCTGTTCATCAAAGAAAAGTTTGACTCTCAGGCTTTTAATGACTTGTTTTGGGACTGATATGTTGTTTATTTATATATTTCTGCCTCCAACAAGCCACTCCATACCATCTGTTGAGATGCGCATTTCATTAATTATTGAAGACATCAATGGAGATGATGGAGGGATAGTCGTGCTTGATGGATTTCTGCTGCAGCCATATGTTTCGAGGCTGGCAGGCTTCTTCTCATTAGAATTGAGGGAAACAAACAAGTTGAGAGACAAATGTGATTTACTAATGGTTCATTAGTATGATAATCCCCTATTTAGCAAACTATTAAGACTTACAGAAAGCATTTTGCTTACGTGGGATGTTAGTCTCCAGTAAAATGCAGGTGTTTGACTGAATTCATCTGTGTATACATGCAGGGAATCAACATCAGGGTTTCTGCATATGTTGGTGGAAGATAAAATATTTACTTTTACTTCAGTACAGAGGTTGGATGCCATATTTTTACCTAGTCTTGCATAAAGTCGGGTAGCAGGATGAGCTGTTGTAGGGCTGGTGTGTGATACATGAATATATTGGTCCGTTCGTTGTTCAGTCATTGCATAGAAAATGTTAAAGCTTCTGTTATATTGTGCAGTTTGTCATTTTGATGTGACCAGCAGGTGGCAGCAGAGCTCTCCTCTTTCCGTATTGTATTGATGAGGACGTTTTCTGCAGGTCATAAGATGAACAGAAGGGCTTTAAAACATAAATCAGAAAACTGATTTAGTTTTTTTTTTCCCTGTATCTTGTGCTGAATATTTCTATCATTTCTGTCTGACCCATTACAGAATCCAACCTGAACCGTGGAGGGTTTCGTGGATCAGCACATATTGGGATTCCTTACAGCACGAAGGTACTACCAGAATTGTTTTTCAGTTTACGTACTGTGGCTTTTAGTATTTTTAAAAAAAAATCTTTCAGTAAATCCACTTTTTTCTATCATCAGTATCAGTTTCTTGATAATTTTTTGCTTCAGTACAATGATGCAAATGCCATACCACAGTGTAGCAGATGCTGTGTTTGTTGCTCAGTAGAAAATGTTGGACAAAGCGTCCAACAATTGTGAATACCAGCCTTGGAAAGCAACGGTGACCACTGTCATGATGGGTATTATTAGAAATTTTAAAAAAGAGATAAAGATTTTTCTCTCAAAAATTAAACTAAACAGAGAAGAGTCTACTCTTCTACGCTTATATTATCTCCAAAATATTCTGTCTGTGTCTGCAGCCATCATCACCATCTGTGATTTCCCTCTCGGTTGTTGTCCTCAGGGTCCAGGTGTGCTCCATCCGTACGACAGCGGCCATGTTGCCATGACCTACACTGGCCTGTGCTCACTGTTAATCCTTGGAGACGACCTGAGTCGGGTGAACAAAGAAGCCGTTCTGGCTGGCCTCAAAGTGCTGCAGCTCGAGGACGGCAGGTTGGCGCACACTTTGCTCACTTTGCACCTAAATCCTTATTTAAAGTGGCATTTTCACTCTGACTCAAAAGCACCCGAAGCCGTTTGAACACAGATTTAACACGGTCTGACTATAGCTTGCATTTGGATGTTCTGTAGTTCAAAAGCAACTAAATATGTGAATTTGAGACACAGTCTCCTATAGATCTGCATGCTTTAGCGTTCAGATGTTCATCACTTTTCTCCTAAATCTTTGCTGAGATCTTCTTCCCAGAAACTCACTGATTATGTTGAAGATCAGCTGGTGGTAAAATGTGCCAACATAGCAAGTAAGGATGTGTCTAGACCACAAGTGTCAAACTCCAGTCCTCAAGGGCCGGACTTGAGGGCCGGTGTCCTGCAGTTTTTAGATGTGCCACAGGTACAAAACACTGAAACAAAATGGCTTAATTACCTCCTTCTTGTGTTGATAAGTTCTCCAGAGCCTTGCTAATGACATAATTATTCTATTCAGGTTTTGTGCAGCAGAGGCACATCTAAAAGTTGGACACCGGCCCTTGAGGACTGGAGTTTGACACCCCTGGTGTAGGATAAAGAAAATTAACCATTTCTTTTCCTCTGTCCTGACCTGAATGTTTACACCTCACTTCATGATGTTGTTCAAGTTCAAGCGCGCCTTTTTGTGTAACGTAGTGGCCTAATACACTGCTCTGCCATAAAAACTTTGCTCGAAAAACAAAACAAAGCAAAAGAAGTCCTGTGAGACGAATAAAAGCAAATGATCATTTATACCCTGCGGTTCAACATTGTAATGAAGAGAGAAGCAATTAGCAGCATTGCATTGTGGCATTTAAATTAAAACTTCATTAACGTTAAATAAAAACATTGCTCTTAATGTCGCTGTAATGATCCCAAATGTCCAGTCCTGGCAGAGCGCGGCCGTTGTTGAGATGGCATTCTGGGATCGATCCCATCATCATTCCTTACTGCAGGTCTGTCCCAAAATGCCTGGCAGTGATTTTCCAGTCCAGAGGTTTTGTTTATAACCTCTATTATGGTAATCGAATTGTTCCAGGGTCCCTGAGGTAGTCCCAGATAGTTACCCCAGAAACAGCCTATTGTATCCTTGCCCTTTCTCTCCTTCTCTATTTTTTCTTTTCTTTTTCTTTTTTTCATAATTAATTGCTTATTAACATGGTGCTGTCTTAAATACCACACCATTATTCCACTCACTGGGAAAAAGACCGTCTCATAATACTTGGGAGGTTAAAAAACACACGATCTCTAAATTAGAGCTATGTGTGTTGGGTTTCATTTTGTTTAATAGATTTAAGCAATACATTGTAGTTGGACACTTGTTGCTAATTATTTCATATGTTTGTATTTTTGTTAGTTTCACACCTGAATTATTGGTCCAAAATGCAGTAGAGTGCCAAGGGACATTTTACACCAACTAAAGTAGTTTTAAAACAGTCAGAACATAAATCTGAAAGCATAAAACCAGAACACAGACAGTTTTTTTTTATCTAATTCTGCTTTTTTTTGTTTGTCTGGCTTTCAGTTTCTATGCCGTGCCAGAAGGAAGTGAGAATGACATCCGGTTTATCTACTGTGCAGCTAGTATCTGTTACATGCTGGATGACTGGTCAGGCATGGACATCCAGAAAGCCATCGATTATATCCGGGGAAGTTTGGTGAGTGAGTGTTGACAGGTTAAATAAAGTGTGAAGCTTCTGATCCTCCTTCAGTGGATAAAACTAACAAGATGATTCTGATGTGAATGCTCCCACAGTGGACAATAGCCATTCTTTTCTTCAACATAAGAAGTGAAATTAAAATAAACACAGCCCACGTACTGTTATGAGGTGTCAGTTCATTTACAGACAGTTCATTTATAATAATTAGAGAAGATAGTCATGTATTATATTCTTAAGGCTGCAGCGAAGGCTTTTTTCTGCATCAGTTAAAAAGAATAAAACCTGTAATTTGACCAACTTTACCTACTTTGTTTGCATTTCTGGGCGTTAGACACATCAAAGCGCAGTGTTTTCTCTTTCTCCTGAGCTGCACACGCAACCTGGGAAACTTCAGCGTGTATCGAGTTTAACATGTCAGAGTCTTTGTCGTTTCATGGGTGTGTTTGTATCATGCTTATTCGTATCTATTCATGTCCTTCCGACATGAATAGATACACACCGAAAGTCTGAAAATAAGTTTAGTTTGGTTTAGAAACGTCATTTAAATTGTGACCTTAAAGCTTATTTTGGTAAAACAGAAACTGCCTTACATGTAGAGATGAATGCATTCAGTAGCCATTTTTGCTTTAGTCTGATCAGAGCAGGAACAGGCTGGGAATTATTTGTCCTTCCCAGTTGACTATCACCTCTAGCTTAGTTTGTATGTTTTGTCTGAAACTGTACAAAATAAACTCCCGCAGACTGTTTTGTGTTTCTTTTGTTATTGTGTCCTGTTTTAACAAAAAAGCTGGTTTAAGCAGATAACAGTCATGTATTGTCAATGCAGTAACATTCCTAATTTAATAAAAGATAGAGAAAGGCGTCCTAGATTGCAAGTAGATTGTGTGAAATAAAAATTTCTAGAGATAAATCTAAAAATGGGTCATCGGTTTCTCAGAGATGGCATTGTCTAATAATTTTCAAAGAAAAATCAATGTGAGGATGAGGAAGTGGCTGTATGTGATGCATCTTGTGACAAGTGCAATGTGTGGGAATCTTTGCCAACCATATCTATCCCTTTGTTTTGTTTGGGGATTTTTATTTTTTAGAAGTAAAGTATAAAATGAAAAAAAAAACAGTGTGATGTTATGTATTACACACTCAAGTGTTGAACTCCTCAGCTCTCTGTGATTACATTTCTCATTTTAGTTAGAGATGCAACAATCGGCTGGCTAGAAAGAAAGTTACCATTTTTTCCTTCTTTGAACTCAGGATCAAATACTGCAGCATCTGAATGTTCTTCCTGCTAATTAAATAGATCAAAATTTAGGCTGATTGTAATAGAAGTTCAATCAACAGTCAGCAATATTTGATCCACTTTCAAAGTCAGATAATTCATTAGTCAGATAAAGTTCAAGGTTTTTGAATCAAGTACAAAATTACTATATTTATCTAGGAAAGTAATATGGTTAAAATTATCCTAATCAGAGTCGATCAAAATTGCAGTCAGCATGTTGGAGTTCACAGAAACCAAAAATCTGCATCTGACCTGTGCATCTTTAAAAACAATACCTCACTTTTCTATTTGCAGTAATTTTTTAAAATATTATTTTGTTCTGGTGTGGAGTCTAACATATATGCCGTGCTGTTCTTCCTCTTCAGAATCTCTGATTTGTGTGCACATCAATTATTATTGATTAAAATATAATTTCTACATTTATTTTCTCCATAGTCGTATGACAATGCATTTGGCCAAGGAGCTGGGAGAGAGTCTCATGGTGAGTGCAAATATGTTACATGTTAAAACGGTAAAGTCCTAATAAGTTTGAATAAGTAGAAGAAAGGACACACACTGTTGCAAAAACAAATAAATTCTGATAAATTTGGCAATTTAAATACATTTTGTTTTATTTCATTGGGTATTTTTTACTACAAATTATTCAGAACACATTATAACCAATATGTTGGGGATTATACTTGTGAAAGGCATGAAAAAACTGCTTATAAAGGATTAACTCTACAGATCCGTTGCTATAGATACCGCACACTGTTTTCAATCATTCGTCCCCCACTCCAATTAGACCTTGTTTTTCTTTTACGAAAGCTTTCACGCGACACAACAAAAGCAGTACTTAGCAACGTATCTGCATGACCTTGGTTGTACAGAGAAGATGAAATTCCTGCCAGCTCTGATGTGCTCTTAAAACACTTTTTTTTTTAAAATTGCAACTGCTCCAAGGGGCAGATTTTATTGGATCTAAGTGATTTTCTTCTCGCTTTGAATTCAAGTTCTGTGATTAAAGGCTTCGGTGAGACTGTGCTGAGCCTACCAACTCTCCAAAGGGCTGATTACAAATCAGTGGAGATGCTTAGTCGAGGCCCATTACCGGTCTACCCTGGAGGTGTGTGTGCTTGTTCAGTGCCAGGACCTCCCAGCGTTGCTTTGAATGTGCACAAGCACATTTTTTGGGATGTTATGTCTGTGCAGTTGTGTAGGTGAAACATGAAATTATAGAACCTCATGGGTCTGGGCATGAGACTGGATTTATGTATCCAATTTCAGTCCTTAGTGTATATTTAGGACTTTTTTTGTTGTTTTATCCAACTTCACCGATCCCAACACTGGTATCCATGGATGATGTTTCTTCCTGCCTAAAGGAAGCGGATTTTAGAAAAACAAATTATCTGAAGCCACCAGGTGTTCACCCCTCACTTTAAGCTTCGAGTAGAAACAATCCTTCAAGTGGATGTTCAGTTTATTGCAAAGATATGCCTCCACATCTTTCTACATTCTTATTGAGTATGTTGTTGTAACTTTCATGTAAGGGTGAGGTTAGGACCTCAGCATTAAATTAAAATTTAAAAAAACGTTTACTTACACTCATTGTGAACAAGAATGCATAATGTAGCAAAAGCAGAAGTAGGAACACTTATGTTGTGTTGAAGTAAAAATGATTTGTTTGACACGTCACTATTTGACCGACTATTAATCAGAAAATCGGAAAAGTCTGAGAAATCATTAGAGATTTAAATGTGTAAAGCTGCACTTTCAACGCAATCTGTAGATTTGCACAAGTTGGAAAAGGTTATCAGGAGTTGCTTGTTAAAAAACTGCTGATTTCCAAGAGCAAAGTTACTGAAATGTGGCATCGACTTGGGTACATCCTGGAAAAAAGTCCAAACTATTCATTGGATGAATTGGTTTGGTAGGTTTGGGACCAACCCAGGAACAACACAACGCTCAAGTTTCCATGAACTCAAAACTGCCAGAATGTCGTTTTCAAGTAAAGCAAGTTTTGCTTCCCCTTGGAGTCAGAGCTTTATAGCCTGATTAGCTAATCATTGCGCTATTACACCACAATAACAAGAAGTATGTTTGACAATTGAAAGTGGGGCATTAAAACCTACTAACCCTGTACCAGTGATGGCAGCATCAGGTTGTGACAATAAACAACAAACTTTGACACTGGGTGCATCAACAGCACAATAAATCCCACACACGCATCTAAATTGGCCTTTGAAGAGATAAGAAATGCAAATATTAACTAACTAAGAAGTTTCCATCCCGAAAGCAACATCCCAAGCTTTTATGGAAATTAATAGAGAATGATTCAAAGCCGGTTGTGTTCCAGGAAACAACTGATTTAAATGAGTTTTGCCTTGAGGATTGATCAAAATTTCCAGCCTGAATTATACCAGAAGCCTGTTGATGACAAGTGGAAAAAATGGTGATTATATGTATTAGGGGTTTTGAGCAGAATTTTGACTTCATTTAGATGAAAGAAACTAATCCCCTAAATTTGAGTTTGCTGCTCCCAACTCTTGTTTTTAGAACGCCTTAAAGTTGCATTTGTATAATTACTGTAATTATTAAAGACTGAGATACTAATGCCCATAGTGAGCAGATGTGCGCCCCAGACTGCAGCTTTATGTGATAACTCGGTGACCCGTGTGCCAGGTGGTTGGACGTACTGTGCCATAGCCTCGCTGTGCCTGATGGGCCGGCTGGACGAGGCTCTGAGTCCGCGCGAGCTGAACAGGATCCGGCGCTGGTGCATCATGAGGCAGCAGAGCGGCTTCCACGGACGTCCCAACAAACCTGTGGATACGTGCTACTCCTTCTGGGTGGGAGCTACACTGGAGGTAGCAAACACCGAAATGTCTTCCTTCTTCGTCACATGATAAATCAATGCCTGCTGTGTCTCACACTCTAAATTTACAGAAACAAGTTTGAGGTTGAAGCAACCTTAAACTCCAAAGTTTAAGGGTGCTTTGAAGATTTGTTGAAATTAAAAGCTTCTGCTGTCATCAGTCTATAAATCCATTAATGTTTGAGGTCGTTTTGGAGATAACCTTTTAATTTACTGATGGATTCAAAACTACGTCTATGAAAGACGTCTGAGAAAAATATAAAAGACTCTGGAAATTGGTATCAGTCAAGAAAATCCTGATTGGTACATCTGTAGTTCTTAAAATATTTTCTCATTTGATGTTTTTTGTGTTTTTCTCCAGCTCCTGGATGTGTTCCAGTTCACACACTTTGAGAAAAACAGGAGCTTCATTCTGTCCACGCAGGATCGTTTGGTCGGCGGCTTCGCCAAGTGGCCTGACAGCCATCCAGGTAAATGATGCCACTTTACTTCTACCGCCTACTGTAGAAACGCCATGCTGTAGTTTTCTTTGTTTTTTTTTTTCTGGTTGTTGCATCCATAAAACAGAAATTCCTGGTGTTTTTATAGTGCAATAACAACCACAGGAGCAAAGCAGGCGCTGAATGGCATGTTTAATGACTGTGTCGCTCTTCCTATTCATTCTCCTGTAGCTTCAAAGATCTCGCATTAGGGACAAAAACATTGTGGATCTAAGCAGTTTCAGTTCATTTATTTTCCTTTCTTTGAGCAGAACAGTTTGCGCCTCATCTTCCACAGGTGCAGTGAAACAGGGTGGAGCTGTGGTGGCCAGTTTTACTTCAGATCAATGGGAAAAGAATCTCCTGTAACCCTAAACTTCAGTAGTCGTGTTCTTGCCTGCCCTCACGCTGGGTAATTGATGAGGCGATTATTTATAGGTAGCCTGAGGAAACGGCAGACGGAGCTCCTCGTTTTACCACAGACGGACAGGAGGACAGTGTTCAGGAGGGACAGACAGGACTTAGGCTTGTGAATGTAAATGAATAAAAGAGTTTTAAGGAAGAAGGAAACAATAGTGAACTAATGTTTCCATTACAGTGGAAACTGGTTCAGGGCAACAGGGTTGGTTACTTGGATGTGGGACAATGGCTGCAGGCCTGCATCAAAATGATTCTAGATTTGCTTTTTCTGTGTAT
Organism: Xiphophorus couchianus; assembly: GCF_001444195.1. NCBI lineage: Eukaryota > Metazoa > Chordata > Actinopteri > Cyprinodontiformes > Poeciliidae > Xiphophorus > Xiphophorus couchianus. The sequence continues at coordinate 10,615,877 of NC_040239.1, forward strand.
TTTGTTGCCAGACGATTCTTTATTCTATGTTAGAATGTAGAATAAGAGACTAGAAAGCAAAAGATAGAAAAAGGTTTTATTTAAAGCTCTTAAATTGCAATTGGAGAGACTGGTGTAGATTCACGATTCAAGACGTCACAGAAGGCAGCCAGACTTCTTCTCTTGTTTCTTGATTCGCCTCATATCCAAAGTTTCTGTAACGTCTTGAAGACAAGGAGTGTGGAACAAAGAAAGTTCACGTAATATTTGAATGTCTAGCATTTACTCCTCATTCCATTACACAAAAGCTAAATTAATTTATCAAGAGATACTTTTGTTTGTTTTGCCGTTCCAAAACTTATTTTCCTCATTGAATGTTTTTGTTTTTAAGTTACTGACAAGAAACTGTGACAAGGTGTCGTAAGGATTGGTAGATTAGAGACAATGTATTATTTGCAATGTACTAAGATAAAAAAAAAAACAAAAGACAAGTGTAGAAGCTGGAGAGTTTTAACAACAAAGTAGATTTTTGAACAAGATGGTACCTGTCTGATATGTAGCTATATCTGAAGGAAAATTACAACAAGTCAGAGGTAAGATGGCGGATAAATGTTTTGCTTTGCTCTTGTATGGCTGGCTGCAAAGATGCCACAGATGAGAGGAGCATAAATACAGACTAAACATCCTTTTACTCATTAATAGCCACCATTTTTTTTAAAAATTAGTGTTTATATGATTGTTGATAATGATGATTTCAATTTAGTCTTAAGTAATTGGTTTGTTAAAACAACACCAACATTTGGCTAAAGGCCTATTTGGCTGCCGATGCTATTTATATACTAGACTGACTTAAAAAAAAAAAAAAGTCAGATTAATGAAAGCCACTTACAGGCCTGGACTTCATCACATCCGTGTTGAAATTGCCCCTTTGCTGTTAAGTCTGTGACCGCTGAGGATGTTAACCTCAAGTTTTAGGCTGCGAGTTTGGTGTGAAGTGGAGGGTGGCACAAGCCGCCCTTCATTCTATCCAAGCACTCTGCAGCCACTTGATTGTTTCACATTACTTGCTCCTCCTGTGTCAGTCGTTTATTGCAGGATGTGGCTGGCTCACTGGTAACTCTAAAAAGCATCCCAATGTTAAACATGGATTGAAAGTCGCTGTAATATTAAGGCCTTTTGAAACCACATTCTCATTGGTACAACTTTGAGTCTGAGTCCTGATGGGTGAAGCTAATGGTTTTGTGATTGATTCTAATGTCTCTGTCCAATCATCTGTCATTTCATTATAATTCAATTACTGCTCCACTTACTGGTTTGTGGAGCTTTTATCCTCCTCCCGAGGGAGAGAGATGCTCCTATGGGCAAAGCAGCGTGCATTATTCACATGTCCTTAAAAGTTCATTATGACAAACTTACAAACCTTGGGACAGCTGAAGGGTCCAATGAGTTTATAGATTGAATCAGTAAACATCCATTCCAAGTACTAGCTCTGTCAGATTCAGGTGCTTCGGCTGGGACTCCTGTTATCAGCTCTGACCTGGTTTCTCCCTTTTGTCCGTGGTTTCGTCTCTCCAGACCCTCTTCACGCCTACTTGGGTCTGTGTGGCCTGTCTCTGATTGGAGAGCCTGACCTAAAGAAGGTCCACCCAGCTCTTAACATCACCCAGAGAGCCTTTCAGCACCTCCAGCAGCTGCAGCAGACGTGGAGGGACAACGCCGGCAGCTGCGTTGGACAGCAGTGAAAGCAGGACGATTTACTGCGCTAACTCTGGAGCACACGCCGTCTGTCGGTCACCGGTTGAAGGCGGCTGGATTTCTGCCGCGTCTCAGATATTTGGCTGCTCAAGAAGTTTGAATTGTTTGGAATTGTGAGGATTTAAACACTTGAGAACCTCATTTAAAGTCCATCTAAAGAAACTTATTTGTTGAGCAATATACACCACACCTCTTTGCTGCCTTTAAAAAAAAAAGAAGAAAGAAAACAAAAAACAAGTAGTTGTTAATAAAGTTATGCGGTGCGATTTGTGAAAATACCATATAATAATGTGCCAGAAAGTGTAATTCACTGGAGACTTGAACAAACGTCAGATGCCTCCATCTTTATTTTATGGCCTTTTTTTTTAAATTATGACACTTTTCTTCAAAGATATATTGCTTTACTTCCTTTTCTCTGCTTTGCTAACCTGCCTGGCGCTTTCGTCCGCATGTAGCTGCTGAATGTTTTTGACCTCTCATGATGCACCAGGTCTTAATGGGTCATGACTTCTGCTCCTCAGTTTGAAATCTGATACCATCCCTACAGGTTTACTCCCTTAAGCTTCTCGCTGCAATGTTTTCCAGTTTCACCACTGCAGGCTTTAATTTTCAAAGCTCAAGAGATTGAAATAAAAATGGAACTGTTACGAATTTACAAACTAGTTACAAATTTTAAGAAGATTATGGAATTGATTTCACTTGAAGCCTTTTTATGGGGATTTTATCTGACAGACCACACCCTGCGTGGCTCGTAATTATGCAATGGAAGGAAAATTGTACAACGTTTTCAGAAATCTAAAGTACGGATCATTTCTTTGTGTTCTGTTTGTTTAGTTCCTCTTTGGAAAATGAATTAATCTCCTTTTATATTTGACCTACAAACCTACAAACATTGGATTCTCCACTGGATGCAGTTCTGGACTTTGACTGGGCCATTTTAACAGATCAAAACGCTGTGTTCCAACACATTTAATTGCACCTCTAGCTGTGTGCTTGGGGTTGTTTTCCTCCTCCTCTCCCCGAATCTAAAGAGTTTTGCTGCCAATAAGAGGCTTTCATCATCCCTGACTAGTTTTATCATTCCTAGTGAAAATGAAGCTTCCCACCACCATGTTTAAAGTTGGGAAAGCTGTGTTGGGGTTTAGGGTTGGATTTCCTTCACATGTCGCCTTTTGCTTGTGAGCCTAAAAGTTTTGGTCTCATCCGACCAGAGCCTTTTCTCCCACGTTTGCTTTGTGTCAAACTCCAAACATGGCTTCTTCTGTGAGGATCACACATGTGAGGAGGAAAAGCTCGTACTTTTAATGTCAGCAGATTTTCTCACCTGAGCAGTGGGTCCATGCAGCTCCTCCAGAGTTAACCTGGGCCTCTTGGTTGCTTCCACGGTTTATTCTCTCCTGTCAGTGATTTTTTAAAATTTATTTATTATTTTTTAATTTATTTACTTTTGAAGGTGATTGGTAGCAGTATATTTTATTTAGGATGTCATCATTCAGATTTTTTTTTAAATAATTTTGAAAACCGTGTAATTTTCCTTCCACTCCCATTAAAGTTTGGTTGTAATGCAGAAATTGTAAAAAAAAAAAAAAAAAAAAAAAAAGAATTAAGAGTATGAATAATTTTGTCAAACGCTGTAAATCTCCCCTCTAATTAAAACCAAATCTCTTCTTATAAGCAGCAGTGTGTTAGGGAGGCTCCTCATGACCTCTGAACCGAACTCATTCACCTGCTTCCTCCTCCCCTGTGAGGTCGCATCCAGCTGGAAATCAGCGGGGAGATTAGACAATGGCATCATAACCAGAGGAAACGGTTCTTTGAACTGTTTATTCATAACTCCAGAAAGGATGCAGGATGAAATAAAGAACAATGGCCAGGACTGTACCTCCTTATGTAAGGAAGCAAAAACGGCTTCTGTCCTTCATGATCCCTCCTTAGCTGTTGATCGCCAACAGAACCGACTGTAAGAAGGACTTCTGGCTTTACGTTCAGTTCATTCAGACTTCTATGCAGGTGTTTGAGCCGAGGTCCAAAATGGCGTTCATGACCTGGCAAAGAGAGTCTTTCCACCTTTTGCCTTTACATCAGTCGTCTGTCTCGCAGCAAAAAAAAAACAAAAAACATTTCCAGCTTCCACACATTGCTGCTTGAAGCAACGCCTTTTATTTATTTATTTATTTTTTTAATGAGGCCACAGTGTGAGGTAACACCTGCTCCCCTCGTTGACACGTGATGAGATGCTTTGAAAGCCTGTCAGAAGCACAGCTGCCCGTCTGCTGCCTGTTTACCTGCAGCTCTTCTCTGTGTGCAGACGCGCCTGTGACTGCATTTACAAGTCATTCGGACGCTGGGTCTGCTATCAGGGAAAAAAAGGGGAGAAGATGTGAGGAGAGCTGAATGAATAAATAACGTGAGCCATCTATTATTAAAAGTCAGCTGTCAGAGGCTGGATTCAGCTCTTTGAATCCAGACCAAATCCTCGGCTTTGGTGTGAAAACAATGGGATTCTTAACTAATGTGCGTTATTGTTTATTTTGCACTGATCTGAAACAATTTCTCTTTCTCAACTAACGTTACCATGTTCTTATTATATATGCATAATACATAGAAACCATTACCACCAAACGCTTTGACGTTTTTTAAAATGTTGCTGAAATGTGTGGATTTTTTCTATTCTAACACACTCTAATATTGTGTTTTCTTTACCTATATGCTATAAGCCTGTTCTCTTTATTTGAATATAAAGCTAACTGGAGCACTGTGCGTAATCAGTTTTCTTCTTGGTTTCCTACCCAAATGATCCAGTTTGGCTTGTATTTGTCTGTGTACATAGATGAAGTCACATGGTGAAGCCACTTTCTCCAGCTTGCCTCCTTATTGTGCCTAATGGATTGTTTTCTGTCGCTGCTCTCTGAATGCTTTGCTTTTGTTTGCTTCTCTTATTGCCTAATTTAGATTTTGCTTGGATCCTTCTATGAAAAATGAGTATGTGAATATTCAGTGAATATCAAGTTAACCTACAAAGAGGGAAGTGTAACCTGGATATTTGTTTAGATTCCACAGGACAATATGTGTTGTTTACATGTGTGAAGATCAGATATAAGTATTCTACTTTCTGATTGGTATTGTCCAGAAATATGTTGGGAATTATTTTGACATTTGACACCGAGTGGCACTTACCAGTGCTAATAAATGATTATTTTAGCTCATATTACACAGGAGACGGGGCCTCCAGTTCCAGCAGCATGAAATAAAGGCAGCACTGCTTTGTGCTTCCAAAAGCTGTGAAAGGATTGTCCCAGAGATGCAGCCAAAACACCACATGCCGTTCTACCAAGCACTGCTATACATATTGTAACGATAAATCATGTAACAAAAAAATATAATGGAGTTTATTTTTTCTATGCTTTCTAGAAATGTTGGTGTAGATAAATGTAAATGTCTATAAAGATGCGACTTCTGCTGGGGAAGTGACCAGAAAGTCTTTACATTTCTGGACCCGCAGGTCTTGGTGTGTGACGTGTTCTTGAAGTGCGGCTTTTCGAGTTTGGACTCATGCTGATTCTCGCTTGGCACGGAAATTGTATTTATGGTAAATAAAACGTGTACTAACTTTGACATTTGTGTGCGTTTTGTGTTTTCAAATGGTGCCTTGGAAACGTAAAAACCTCATGATGCGACCACAAACCTCAGAGTTTTATCGGAATATTTAGTGATGGACCAAAATGGATGGAAAGGTATAAATTGATTTCAAAATAATCCCCGCTTCATGATGCGGCCACTGCTGTGTTTCACTATGGGGGTGGTGTTCAAGGTGTAGTTTCATCTAACCGCAGCACCTTCCTCTGCATGGTTTATGGCAAACAGACCATTTGATGTGTCAGGCTTTTTTTTTTTTTTTCAACAATTACTTTTTTCCTGTCACTCTCCCATAAAGACCAAATGTGTGGAGATCAAAAATTATTACCGTAGTTATCTTTTCCAATGTTTGTTTTCTGGCCTCAGATTTTAATGTAGTAGCATTTGATATAATAGTGGAGTTTTAGCTACAATAGTCACTTGTAGCCATTTTGTGTTTTGTTTAAATCAAAGCATTCAATCTACTTTTAGTCACCCAAATTTAGATCGCACTAAATATAGTTGGCCAGTTGGCAAGTCATAGAGGATTCCTAATGGAGCTGCCTTATCTTTAAGAAAATAATTTCTTTACACATATCTGAAATATTTACTCAGGAATGGAACTAAAAACCCATTTTGCAATACAGAGTTTCAACGTTTAAAACATTTTTTAAAATAATTTTCTTAGATTAGCTTCTTTTTTTTTTTTTTACAGTTTCAAAACCCATAATTATGATGTTCAACGTTTCACAACTCATCTTTCCAAATGACAAAAAGGTGAAAAATACTGTTCAGTTTCTAAAAAATAGCATGATCTTAACATACTCATATGTTAAGAGCTTCTGTTTCACTTTTGCTTCATTTTTACTGGTTGACGAAAACTGTTACTAAGATTTTGGTTGATAAAATTAACACTAGTCTTGTCAACAGATTCTCCCACCTCCAGAGTTGCCATGGTGATCATGGCTGCTTCTCCCAACTCCCATCCTGTGAGTTAGGAGGAGCTCAACGGGTGTGAATACTTTTGCAAAGCACTGTATTTGTCTTGATTCCTCTTGTAGGGTGTAACCATTCAAAGGACAAAGATGTGCAACCGAAGCTGACTTTTTGTTTGCTGTAACAAAAGCTCAGGAGCTTTTCTCATACCAGGCCAGTCCAGATACATAGTGCTCCTATTCAAGGTATCTGTATGCAACGAAGAGAGAAAAGAAGCAGCCCTGATGATCTTGCTGATCCTCATTTTCTAAATTTATTTTGTAAATGCTTGGTATATGTTTATCCTAACATATACCAAGTCAAAAAAGCGAGGATTTTCCCTGTAGCTACTCAAATAAAATGCCCAGAAGTCAAACAGATAAAAGAAATGCTGCAGAAATTTGGGGATCCACATGGGAGGAACATTTTTAACTTTTCCAGCAGAACACACACAAAAAAAACCCTGTTAATCTGAGCTTCTAACTGAATGCATGAAGAAGTTTTCCTCTTCAAATGTCTCCTTTGCTTTTCTACTCTAACTTCTCAGTGGATTTTGATAAGGCAAATGCTGCCCACTGAAATGTTGTTGGTCACATGCTTTGAATGTGTTTTTCTTGTAATCAGGCAATTAAAGAAAACTTGGAAAAAAAAAAAAGTAAAATAATTTTTTAAGTTAGGAAATGGGCATAAAATATTTAAAGTATATGAAATGGCAATCATCACGTCACCTTTTTGAATAGTCAGTGTTAATTTTGAAATTGGATAAATAGCAAAACAAAGTAGAAATGTATCCATTTTTCAACAGCAAGCACACAGATCTGTCTCCACACACAAAGCCAATGCATTTTATAAAGAATTGATATTTCATAAGTACAACTTCTGAAAAAAAGTATGATTAAATATCCTGTATAAATCAAGAGCTTAGCACCTAAATCTGATGATACTCCAAAGAGTAAACAGAACAAACCTCGACTTCTCTAGGTTTTAAAAAGGCTGTATGAAGCCCGGCGACTCGACTATTTTTCTATTTTTAAACCTTCGAGATGAAAACTGGTTTGCATTTTTCCCCGATCTGCTTCATTTGCCTCTCATTTTCCTGCCATGTGGAGTGTTGTGGTCTTTCTTCTTTGCTAGGTCAGTGAGTAAGACCTAATTAAAATCTGTGAAGGGGGGGGGGAGACTTTGCTGGATCTCACATGCTGAGCCTCATCCCACCTGGGAGCCGAACTGAACAGACTGACTCCAATGCTGCCGCTGACACAGTAACGTGAGACAAAAGCGGCACTGAGGCCCAATCTAGAAACCACAATCTGCTGCAGAATGACTTAAATATTATCCAATTACAGCTTTAATCTACCTTATGTGAGTGTGTATGTAATAATTATCTTAGTTAGCCATTTACCTTAATCATTTTGTGCTGGAAGATATGCCAATCAATGCAAAATATTAATTATTCAGTCGGGCAGAGAGCTCACTGGTTTATGTAGCTTTTTATGGGGCAGTTAAGTGTCGCCTCCAGTACGTTAAAGCACATCATGAACTGCCATAAAATTTGTAATGTGAATAATGTGTTACACACATTTAAACATGAGTAATGACTTTTTTTTTCCTTTTTCTTTTTAGCATGGAGCTCACCTCTGATTTGGACATCATTTTCTGGATGAATAAACAACATAAACAACAACATAACAAGCCATTTATTTCTTTAGTGCAGTCTTGTGAAGCTGCAGGTCAGTCACATTCCTGTTATATATGGTGCTCTGATCAACTAACACATGAACATGAACATAGAAAGGAGTGGAAATTGACCTTATCATTATGTGTTTTTATGGATGTTTTTCATCTAGACTGCATAACTATCAGCAGAGGAGACAGTAGCTCACATTGGGATTGCAGCCATATGTGCTGCAACCAAAAATATTGACTTTTGATTTTCTTGTTTATATTCTATAACCGGATTAAAATCCTTTCACATTAAGAAAAAACATCTAACTCTAACTGATATCTTAAAAACTTAATAAAATAAGTCTGTGCAACTTGTCCCAAGAGAGCACAATTCCTGTTTTCTTTGGACTTTCCTGACTTTAGACTAACGTTTTATTGTGGAACTTAACACTCTAAAATGTTCCAACAAAATTGTTTTAAACCCTAAATATTACATTAAACAGATGAGATAGCCATTTCTTCTCCACAGACAGCCAACAGCATGAATTTGTTATTCACAAGCCATTAAATGTAGAGTTTAAACTTAGAGGACTGAAACAAAATGCTGAGAAAAAAACTCTCCTAGAGTAAAATGTAAACAGTGCAAACCTTCTCACCAGGCCTTTTTTTTTTTGGTGTGGAGGAGGGTAAAGTCGTACCCTGGCAATCTGTTTTGCCCCGGTGGACGCTGTAAAAGAAGCAGTAAAAGAACGACCACAGTAAACCGTCCTTGTTCCTAGAAACGGTTCCTAAAGTCCAAATTCGTCTTTTTTTCCTGTGGAACCGGAATGGAGGATATCTGAAACTCCATACACCGAACATGAATGATTTTCCTCCTACATTTTTAATAGGAGGATATTCAGAGTTCAATAAATCCTTGTTCCTTTTGCTGAACAACGCACAATTACATACGGCCAGTAGCTCACAGCTTGGTTTCCCAGCAGAGGCCTCGAAGATAAATGGCTGAATAATGACTTGGCCCCTTTCACACCCAATGAGGAGTTGTTGACCAAACCAAGATTTACTCTAAGAAAAGAGACTGCTTCTAGAGAAAATAAAAGAACTAAAGTTTTTCTTTTTTGTTTGTCTTAAAGTGATTAGAGATAACTAATCACATACTGTACTTCAGCCTTGCAGGTTTTCAGTTGTGATGCCATTTAGCAATGATTGCAGTTTTTGAGTTATGTATGTAGTCATACTCCTGCTGCTTTTTGTCAGGGCGGTCTCTGGCGTCCCCCTCGCCATGCTCACCGGGGTGGAGGGAATTTGTCTGCGTGAAGCCATGAGGCCATCTGCTGATGCGGAACAAGTGGCATTGCCAGAAAAATGGAAAACACAAAACTAATCCTGGCTTCTCGCTGTCGCCCCACATTCTGTGCTCTGGCCAACGTTAAGCTGATTGGCTGAGCCGCATCGAGATGCACCCCCTACCAAATCCGGGGGTCAACAGTTTGCTGATTGTCTGGACATGTGACCGCTCTTCTCATAACGGCTGGTAACCAGTCTTGGTGTGTGTTTTTGATGTTTGTTCTGTGGGAACACAAAACTGTCTCCAGCTTTCAACCATTTAGTTTTTGATTTAAGGCGATGTCAAAGAAAATAGAGGTGGTCCTTCTTCATTATTCTTCGCTTTCTAGGAAGCATCAATACAACTGTCAGCTAAGCAGACCCTCAGCATGACGCCACCAGCACCAGGATTGATAGTTGGGAAACTGTTCTCGGGTTAAAAAGCTTCACATAGACTCTTCCAAACATTTTTCTTGTCATCTCACCTGTAAATAACTCAATATTTGTACCGTCAGATTTGTCCATACGAGCGTCTCCAAGTCTCAGTCCTGCATGAAAGCAGCATGAAACCATTGTCTTTGGCTGGTTCCTTCTCAGGCCTTGCTAATGTTAAGCTCACTGTTGTTTTAGCATCTTACAGTTTATGATCAGATCGAGTCTCTGCAGTTTCTAAGTTGTTTTCAAGCATCCTGACGAATTTCCTGTCATCTAAAGGTAACTTGAGTCAGATGGCTGAACATTTAACACAGTTCGGTGTCCCATGGCACAAAATACACTCACAGAAATGAGTTTTGAAATTGATCAAGCAAACTAAAATCAAGCTGCTATGATTTGAGCGTAGAGAGTTTGATTAAGAACTGGTCTCTTTGCTCTTTCTTAGCCTTCATATGTACAGTATCTCGCTCTGGTTTGCTGTTTCAGTCTCCCTCGGGTCATGATCCCTCTCAGCTGTCATAACACTCCGTTACACTGACCTGTTCTAAGCTTTTCATTTTTCTCCAGCAAATTTAGATTCTACATGTAGCCTCATGCTGACCCTGTTTTTCACCAACTTGTGTTTGTAAGCATACACTGCTTCGCTGCTCTGACTTGAGTTCGTTTTCTGCCTACTGTAAACCACTGCTAGTAACTTTACTGAAAGAAGAACAATCCTGTTTTAACCAAAAACGCAGCAGCGACAGGCATAACAATACAGCTTATGATAAAGTGAAGCTTTTTTTTGTACAAAAGCTTTATTGTTTTAATGTAATTTTCTATCTGGTGAACACGATGTACTATGTGTAGATCAAGAAGATACTGTAAGCACTATTTATTGTCACTAGAAATACTTTACCTTGTTCTAACATATTTATTACCGATTCCATAGGGTTTTGATATTTTTTTCAATTTTAGCTTTAAAAATACCAGAATTTGCACAAACCTTACATTTTGACTGATGGCATCAGATGCTATGATTCAATATTAATCAAACAATTCCTCAGTACTAATGTAGCCGGGGTTTTTGCAGAATACTTTTTTACTTATACTCGAGTAAAAATATGTTGAAGTAGCTACTCATTTTTGGGTGCTTTACCTCGTCCTGTGTATATGTAATTTTCTAAATATAAAAATACACAGAGGTGCTCATATTTGAGTCATTTAGGCACGAACACACCGCCAGCCATGTCTAAACACTTAACGTGATGTCACCAACAGATTTAGGATTCTTCCTCTGAACCTCTTTCCCACATTCTGATCTCTCCAAGAATGGGATTATTTATAGGGACAGGTGGATGAAACCAGAGTCGGTGATGGTCGATGTTGGAAGGCGCGGGTACAAAGAGCTCTGTGGGTCGAGACATCGCCGCCGAGGGATGAAGAGGATGATGAAGGAGGAGGAGATGGTACAGCAGAGACGAGCGCGGGAGGGTGGGGGTTTTCTCCTCAGAAAAGAAGCCAGCTATCACCAAGCAGCAGCCGGCGCATGCCCTGTAGACTCTCCTGACAAAACATGAGCTTGCACACAGAGAGAAGAAGGAGGGAGGAGAGAGGATGGTGATGAGAGGAGCCGCTCCTGCCACATGATGCCATCTCACCTTCCCCTGTGCAGCCTGTCGATTCTCCTCCTCTAAGACTCTGCAGCCCATTTCTCCCCCTCCATTATCGCTGCGCTTTATTGAGCGGTCGGTAGCTGCGAGCTTGCGCTGGATCCGTCCCCATCTGTAGCCATGTCAGACTCCGAGGACATGACGGAGTTCGCCAGCATCGTGGAGCGGATCGAGCGCGGAGAGGTGAGCCTCATCCCGATGATTTATGGCTCTTCTGACAGCAGCGGTCTGCCTGTCAGCGCCGGGGACCGGCCTGCAGGCTGTCAGAGGCGGGAAGCCATGCTCACTCACACCCATTCTATTCTATTCTATTCTATTCTATTCTATTCTATTCTATTCTATTCTGATATGAGCTATAATTAGCCTATTCTATTTGCTTAAAGTGGATAGGCTTAGCTCCTGTTATTTCCTATAATACACATTATATGCATCTGCCTTTCTGTTCTCTTTAAATGTGCAGAATTAATTATTTTACTCTGAATTTATAACCATTTATAACCAGTTTATATAGACTTATAGACTGCATTAATTTGATCCAATGGAAGCATTTTGGCTTTGATCTGCATCTCTGTTGGGTGGGTTTGCAGTCTGACAGGTCAATGAGTTCTGCCAATATGTGGGAGCAGATATATTTCAGACAGAGGTGTTTGCTGGTGTCCACACAGAGCGAGCTGCTGTCTTTGCCCACCTCGGACTGACAGAATGTGTGCCAATGTGTGTTTCTAGTCAGCTCTGAGGTTTATTCACGCGTGCATAGAGCCGTGACAGGAAAAAAGAGCAGACTGTATGGAACTGAATCACAGACGAATTCGTCATATTTTATTACATTTTGCATAATCTCTCTGAAAACGTTTGGGAAAAGCCCATATTTTTCATCTAAGCAACTTTGCATACAGTTTATTAGACGTGTTTCTGCTTAAACAGAGCTGATTGAAACACTTAAGCTATTCACAGAAGTCGGTTGCACAATGTGGAGGTCATTCAGGCATTTGATTAAATATGTTGGAGCATGCACACCAGTCCTAGACTGAAACCTTTGTCTATAGTCTGTTTTTTGATGTATTGTGCATAAGCCACCAACAATAATACTATAGTCAAATCAAGTCAAGTTTATTTGTAAAGCACATTTCAGTAACAAGGAAGTTCAAAGATCTTTACACAATAAAAACATAATACAGTAACCATTTATGCAACAAGCAATAAACATTACATTTTCTCAAATGCCATCATTAAAATCACCACGAATAATCGTCTTCAAATATACATTGAATATATTGATCAATGCTACTGTTATTATAATGTGTGCAGCTTTTGAGGATTTGTTTTACTGCACATATTATTGTTAAAATTGTATATATTTAGTACATTAGGTGTTTCTTATTGTAGCTATGCATTTTAAGGAGAAAAACACAACAGCGTTTTCACTACATTTGCTTGAAAAGTGGCATCATATATATCCAAAATACTGACACATGTTAAACTACACATTGTAGGGTTTGTTGGCATAAATAATTTTAGCGGAATATAATTAACCTTTGCTATTTTTCATACTTTTTAAAAATGACTAACTGCAATTTAGATAATATATCAAAAAACTTCACACAAGGCATCAGAGAAGAATTCCCTTTACCAGACTCTTCAGAAACATGAGGACTGAGACAAAGGGATAAAATGTGAAAAATGGATTCCGGTTGGCACACACAGTGTGTTGGTAGCACTGTTGCCTTGCAGCAAGAAGGTCCTGGGTTCGATTCCCGGCCGGGGTCTTTCTGCATGGAGTTTGCATGTTCTCCCTGTGCATGCGTGGGTTCTCTCCGGGTACTCCGGCTTCCTCCCACAGTCCAAAAACATGACTGTTAGGTTAATCTAATCTATCTAAATTCTCCCTAGGGGTGTGTGTGTGAATGGTTGTTTGTCCTGTATGTCTTTGTGTTGCCCTGTGACAGACTGGCGACCTGTCCAGGGTGTACCCCGCCTCCCGCCTGGAACGTAGCTGGAGATAGGCACCAGCAACCCTCCCGACCCCATTAGGGACAAGGGTGCACAGAAAATGGATGGATGGATGGATGGATGGGATTCTGGTGCAGCTCAGTGTGACCAAACCACACACTCCTCTCACACATTTACATTTGTGATGGTAGAGCAGAAAAAGGCATTTTCTGGCATGCTTCCTGAACAACCAGATGGGATACAAATATCATCTAATGGTCGCCATGGAGACTTGGTTCCCCCCACACCCTTCCCCCAAAAACTAATGCCACTCCTTGCTGCAGCAGTTTGAGAAACATTTCCCTTTTCTGAAGTAAAATAGCTAATCTGTAAGGATGAACCCAAATGAAATAGAACAATTTTAGGTATTTTTCCTCGACAATAATATGATATTATTTGAGCTTCTACTTCTATATGCTTTATACATTTACAAGTTATTGTCATTTGCACTGCCTTTTCCTTTGAAAATCTTTCCTTGATGTAACTCGCCTAATCCAGATCTAACATTGATCTTTGCCTCAAAAAACATTTCTCCCTTTGGTTGTAGTTTTTGCTCTGGATTTTTTTTGCAACATTTGAGAGACTGATTTTTATTCTCTTAATGTCAGACATATCTATTCAGTAAACCTAGCAACCATTGGCCTGATTATTTCAACAGTTTTGAAGGAGCTTGGAGTAATCGGTGTAATCAGGATGTCCCACCGTGAGACAAAACTGGAGCACAGGTAAAGGTAGAGCAGGGGGACTTTACTCAGCCAGCTGGCAGATCTCAATACAAAACCTCTTTTGTGATGGAGAGAAAAGCGATACTGTCTACAGTATTAAAGAACCACTGACCTACTAACACATTTCTGCTTGCTAAGGCCAAAGAAAGTAATTCCACTAATGCTATAGATACTTTCATTGCCCTTTGTGACTTCATAATTAATCATTTTACTAAAAAAGACTCAACATTTTTTAGGTTTTCTAACCTGAACTGTGCTACTTTGAAAATGCTTGATGTAAAAGCAGCATAGTGAGATCTACATAGAGCAGTTAGTTGATAAATTATTTACATGATCTGAAATCATTTCAGTGTAATCGGTGTAATTCTCTGACCCACAACAAATATTGAGAAAATTTGATCAGACTGTTTTGTTAAATGCTAATATACTAGTTTGTATCTGATCAATGGAATCCCAACTCGGCGAACAATTTCTTTTCAATCTAGCTAAGTGACACTTGATGATACTTCTACTTTTCCTCTTGTGCTATGTATGTAACCTTTATTCTATAAATAAATATATATTCAATAAAACATACTTTGCTCTATGCAGAATGTATGATAACTTTAGGATTTTCTTCTACCGTTTCAGTGCTTTTCTTTTTTATTTAAATTAACTGAATCTGCATAACCAAAAGTCAATTGTTATTATTATCTTTTATCATTACTGTGTAGAAACTGTAAAGCAGCAAAAATATATCTGTTAAAAATTATTCTTTGGGCTAATTTTCTCAAAAAAAAAAAAAAATTCCTTTCTGTACTGAAATTGAAATAAAATTTGTCTTGTTTTTTTTTATTATTTTGGCTAAATGCTCTTGTTTATCAGAAAGAACCTTTGTAAGATTAGAATGTTTTAATAAAAATAATACTTTCGAAATCTTTAACTTTTTAGAAAAGAGGCAGTTTTTTGGAGACTATCTCAATCATTTTATGACTGAGATGGTTAAGTTCTTCTTATACAGCAGGGTTAACTCAGTTTATGAGAATGGAGTCATTTACATATCCCCTGTTTTGCAACTTCATACCGGAAAGTAATTCGATGCTGTACTAACATATTTAAATTATTTTACACAACCTGAAGGATTAGGTGGCCAGGGACCTTCACAGAGCATGATTCATATAACATGAGTTCATACAAAGGCAGCACATGCTGTCTAAACAGGACAAGTAACAGGAAACAGACAAGTCTTTTTGAAATAACATCATGTACATTTTTTCCCTTTTAACTATTTGTCTTACAAAAGCCCAAAAAACCTATTTTTAAAAAAGTTGAATGGGAAACTTGATGCTGATTAGTTAAATTTCACAAAAATAATAATAAAAAAAGACTGCTGAGTTCTACTGTTTCACCCAATTTAGACCTATTTGCTGAGGCATTCAAAGCCCTACAGTTTAAATCAGGAGGTTGCCAGTCACAGTTTCCCTCTGCCAGTAGATAATAGTTGTTAGAATCATAACTAAATTGTCTAGTCCTCAAATAAAATATAGAAATCAAAACAGGCACAAAACGCCCTTCCCAACATCGCCTGTTGGGTAGGAGTTAATAAATGGTTTCTGCAACATGTATATTTCTTTTCTTTTTTTTTTTTACCAAAAAATACCAAAATTGCAAATGGGTGCAAAATTATTTGCTTAAAGTTACAAAATCCAAGTATGAATGGACAAAATGGTCATGTGTAAGACACACAATGAGTAAATTTGCCAAGGGTCAATTGACCAAAGCCAGAACAGGAATATAGTGAGCCATAGTTTCAATGTTATGGATAAATATAGATGAGTTTTATCAGCATAACAATGGAGATTTATTCTGTGTGCTCTAAATAATTTTTTGGCTGGAGGTGTGTAAACACTGAACCCTGTGAAACTCCACAAACAACTACCGAATGTCAGGAAGCTTCATTATTAGAGCCAAAAGACTGAATTTGTCATTCCCCACTTCTGTTTTGGTGTAACAAAAAAAAAAAAAAAAAAAAAACAGTATCCATGCTGATTAAGTTTTAGATCTGCTCGTTCTTTTTTTCCAGTTCAGTTTAATAGATGAGGGCTACAAACGGTGTGAAGAATTTCTGCGTGGAAAAATGTCAGGAAAATTGATGTAACTCTCTGAATTTAAAAAAAGGGAGTGTCACTGAGTGGAAACTTGTATTGCAGAAATTCATCAAAGCAACAAAGAGGGCGTTTAATAATGTTTTTCCTGAAGTCAATAAAAGCAGCGGCGGCAGCAGCAGCAGTCTCAGTTCCCAGATCCATCCCCCTCCTGCCTGCCTGCCTGCCTCTCTCTCATATCCTCCCCCCGGGCTGCACTCGCTGCTGCAGCGGAGTAGCTGCTGATTCACCCCCGGACAGCCGGCGTAGCGTGGCGTGGCGTAGCGCACCGTCACTCTTTATATTCACGCTGCGGTGCCTGCTTGGCATCTTCCCCTCCTCCAGTCGGGAAAGTTTGCTGCGGTTTGTCCTGGACTAATTGATCGAACAAGGCGTTTTTAAACTTTAACCTCAGACTAAAAGAGAAACAAAATAGAAACGAAAATCAAAATATATATATATTTTTTGCCTCATCATGACTGCGGAGATGCGGCGAAGCAGTGGTGCATTTTCGGTAAGAAGATCATGTTTGTTTCACTCATTGTTAAATCAGCCTGTGGCTCTTCTGCCTGCTGCAGATACAGACAGGCAGAGTTGTCCATTCATTGCTGATTCTAGCCTTTGTTTCGTCTTTCTTGGGCTTTTCTTCCGCTTGTGGGCAGCTTTGTGTCTCTCTGTCATTAAACTTCCTTTATCCTTCTGGGCATTGTTACTTTAACACGCTGGATATGTGGCAGTTTGGTTTAGTCGCACCATCTGAGCTAAATTAACAATCAGCGGCTGGTTGTTGGACGCTAGAAGTTTGTGTCTAGCTTTTAAAATGACTTTCTTGTCCTCATTTTATGTTAAAACGTGAGATACTGAAGGGGGTATTTGTGTTTCTCTATATTTAGCCAGGGTTAATCCCGTGTTATGTAATCTGGATGATTGGTGTAAAATATGGATAGAATTTCTCGAAAGGCGATACAAGCATGAAACTTTGAATGAATGTTTTTTATGGGGGTAGGCTACCTGACGATGTTGGGGGACAAAAAAATATAATTGTCTTAGCAACGGTCTCTTGGAAACCATTTTCTTATGACATATTGTTACATTCATTTTGTAGTAGTTAAAAAATTAAACTATTAGCAGAGCTTAATTTATTGATGAAAATACAACCAAAATATTTTCAGACTTTAACTTTTATTGGTTCCAAATGAACATGGAACGTGGGAAGAACATGGTAAATGGCTGTTATGGTGGCTTCATTGGGGCTTTCTTTGTGAGAAATTGAGGTCACTAATGCTGCTGAATACCCCTAAAATTTGCAGAACGTATCTTGACCTTATTGTTTCATTGGTTCTTGGACTCTATAAAGTTTCTTCCATTCAAATTTTTTTGTTCTGTGCTTTTGATTGCATTCATTACCCTTAAATGATGAGCTTTTCGCTTTGAAACCCCACATGTAAGCGTGTGTTTAGGATTTCATATGATGTATTAATGAAAACTAAGTTTGAGGTGTATTCAATTGCCCCCCTACTTGCAGAATCCCCTTTTGTTGCATTTACAATTGCAAGTTTTTTGTTTTATGTCTCTGCCAGAGTTGGACCTCAAGATACTGAAATATTTGTGAAACAGGTCAAGATCAGATTTTCAATTTTCAAGTCCTTCCACAAATACCCAATTGTATTTGACTTTGGACGTTGACTGGACCATGGATGCCCAAGTCCAGTCCTTCAGCTCTACTGTCCTGCAACTTTTACGTGCCTCCTTTCTAGAATCAAAGAAAGGAGGCATCTTTTTACCTCTGCAGAGGCCTGTGAGCATTCTGGACATGTGCTAATGGGTGTTGCCTTGCTGGAGGGTGAACCTCTGCCCCAGTTTGAAGCCTTTTTCAGCCTCTAGGGTTTTATCAATTCCCCTCAAATCTCACCATGTATGAATAGTAATCCCCAGAATGCAACGCTACAACCACCATGTTTCACATCTGTGCTGGTTTTCTGCCACACTTTAGCCAAAATGTCTACATCTTGGTGTTTACCAACCATCAAACACATTCTTTCATGTTTGTTTCCCCAACTTGGTTTGGCTTTCTTTATTTTCTAACCAAATACATTTCAAGCTTCTGTATGTTGGTGACTTGTGTTCAAGATAACATTCCCAGTGGGAGTAAACCTAAAGTTTTAAGCATGTTTTTTATGGTGGAGACACTGTTGGTAATGGAGTCCTCCACTGCCAGGTCCCGATCAAGAACATCGAGCGGGAGCTGATCTGCCCCATCTGCAAGGAGCTCTTCACCCACCCGCTCATCCTGCCCTGCCAGCACAGCGTCTGCCACAAGTGCGTCAAAGAGCTGTTGATGCTGAACTATGAGGACTCGTTCGATGCTGGCTCTGAGAGCTCGGTGCCGGGCAGCCCGCGGTCCAGGGTGCCTTCCCCCTCCATGGAGAGGCTGGACAGGCTTGTCAGATCAGGTGAGTTTGGGCGGTAAGGAAAGCAAATTGATTAAATTCTCCTGTGGCTGGAATGAAAGTTTTTTTTTTTTTTTCTTTGTATTGCAGGAATGGGATTTACAGTTGAGGTGATTAGTGTTGGGATCCAGCGTGTTTAGTTATTAATGGGAGCTGCTGTCGGGAAAACGGTGCTTCGACCTGATTAGCAGTTATTTGAGCTGATGGAAATTAATAACCAGGCCTTGGGAAAAGATGGGTGTTGGGTCATGTTTAATGGCTTCCACTGAAGTCAAAATTACTTTTTCCACAGTAGTGTTAACTTCCTGTTATTCTGTTCCTCTTGCAATTTCCTTTTAACTTCAGCTTTTAACTCTGCTTTCAAATCACATGTAGTTCAAAATCATATTTGCTTTATAGAAATGTACATGATCTTCCAGGATGTATTTACTAATGAGGAAAAACAGGCAGTGTGAGTATTTTGTGAACCGATAAGCAAATTTTTAGCTGATGCAAATGAGTGAAAAGGCTTAGTTTGAGCAGCAGGAAGTAGGACAAGTATTGTGTATTTGTGTGTTTAAATGTGGTGCAGACACAGCCCTCCCTCCTGCCATTGTCCCACATAAACTGGAACAAACTTTAGAAAACTGTTAATTTCAGTCAGCATCTCTTCTAATCTCATTCTTTAAAGGCACAATGGAACAGAGAAAGGAATTTGATGGGCTGCAGGGTTAAAGTGCAGAGACAAGATCTGTCTGCCTCCTGATTGTCTCTGTTAGCTGCTTTTAATGCACCTGCGGGGAAATGAATGCCTTCTAGTCATTTATTTTTTTATTTTGGGAATAAAAGAGTAGCTGCAATTTTCTGTCACCTTCCAATCCTTCAACAGTTGTATGAAATGTATGTTTGCTCATTTTTTTAAAACTTAAAATTCAGGGTAGGTTGCAGCGAGGATGAGATGCTGCATGCTCAGATATCTTGATTATCCAGAGTTAGAGATTAGGATGATGGGAATGAGACCTTTTGAGATGAATGTACTTTATTAATCGCAGAGGGAAATTCACATCCAAATTCATATAAATCATCCAAATAAAACTGGAACAAAGCAATTAAAAGTAGGATTAGGCTGGTGTAGCTGCAAGAAATATTTTTATGTTAATGAAGGGTATACATTTTTAACTTGTGACTTTTTAAATAAAATTAAAGCTATAGTCTTATTTTTAAGAGATCCACATCTGATGAAAATTTCAATCTTTCAGGAGTATTAACAATTCAACAAATTGTTTTTTTTTTTGGTTTGATCGTCTCTGACCTGACGAGCCGGTCAGAAATTCAAGAATGTGAATTCTTTCCGATCAGTGAAAGCACCACATTCAAATGATAAAAGTTAAAGTAGCCACCTTTTGAATCTGTGACTAAGAGTCTTATCAAACTAAACAGATAAGAAACCAAACTAAAAATTCAGATTGAATCTGTTGGGCCTTACTTTCAAAAAATGCCCCTGTTGACTACTTCAGATTTGACCTGCTGTAGTCATGAACCCGAGATGCCACGTTGCCATAATGTACCATGAGGAACTTGAACCAGAGGAGCAGAAATCCCTGGAGTACAGTGAGGGGAACAGCTTTCAGTAAGTTATTCAGCCTTGCCTGAAAAACCTCTGTATGCTTTCAAACTCTCATTCAGAGCCTGCTTCAGCAGCCTGAAAGAGCTCATTCTTCACAGACAGGATTGCATCTGTTGATGCAGGAAATGATCAAATCCTCCTTTTAGTAAACAAATGACACAATTTGCTGGTGCAGAAACTAACTTTGCATTTAATATTTGTCAGTTTTTCTTAACTTGGGTTATTTATGGAGTTTGTGGAATTCCCTCTGTGATTAGTGGTGAATTTGCTCACGTCTTAAACGCATCTAATCTGCAGATTAAGAGGCTCAGGTTTTGTGGGTTTGGGGTGCTTTTTTGCTAAACTTTAAGCACACTACTGGCTCAAAATCACAAGTGGGGAAACTTGTTGTTGTTCTGCCCCCACTCTTCAGAGATCAGATAACGTGTAGCCATAGTGATGCGACCTGCCTGTGAGGAATGAATGAGGGATTAGATGAACGGAGGGAAAAAGACTTAAGCCTATATTTGTCAGTAGGCAGCTCGGACAAGATGTACTGAGAAAGAAGATAGTGGTCACAAAAACCTTTTCTTTTTGACTATTATTTAATTTTGATGATAAAATGCATCAGTTCAGATAACTTGGTTTAAATGTCTTGTAGATGTTTTATACAAAAAATAGAATTGCCCAAAATTGAGAGTCTTGAGTGAACTAAGTCTTGAGTGAACAAATCCAAAAAAGAAACTAGCATTTATTATTGACTCTTTTGTGATGGAGAGTGTGATGAATTTATCTCCATACCTGATAAGTTTCAGATGTGAAATAACAATGGCTTAATCAGCTGTAGATGATTGGATTAAAAAGTTAATGGTTAGGCTTTTTGTTTGTTGGGTAATATCTAACGTCTCTGTTTTGAAGGACTTTCAGTTTCAAAGACCAAAGTTTAAAGGCCTAATATAAGGTTTGCTAAACAACAATGATGTGAGGGTTTACCTTTGTCTTTCTGCTTAAAGGACAAGAAAAAGCTACATAGATTCTGTTTTTTTGTTTTTCTTTCACAGGAACTGAGCCCCTTTATGCTACTGAAAATGTTTCTTCCAAGATGTTTTGATACTTGGATTTATTCTGTAGAGAATTGTAATGTAGGAACAGCAAGACAAGATTATTTGTCACTGTCCCTGCAGACAGATACTTTCACATTAGGAGTGTCTTTCAGTTTCTATCCCTGAACGTTTATTTAATGACTCCCGAAACCAACTTTTGTAAATCAACACGATGCTCTGCATGTTAACTGGTCATTTGGCTCCAGAGACTGGCATTTAAAAGCAGCTTCATGACAGAGCTACACAAAGGATTTTGTGACAGAAATTAAATTAGTTCCAAGGAATCTCTGCCCCTGGTTGTGAATAGAACTAGACTACTGGGGGGGGAAATGCAATAAGCCTTGTAGTGCTATAGTAGAATATATTGTACTGTCTAAATATTAGCCTCTCCGATAATATTGGTTCACATTGATTTAAGGTGGGTTGGTTATGACAAAATATCAAAATCAGTTGTTTTGGTTTTTTTTTTAAAAATTGGGTTGTAGGTTAAATTAGTCTTACAAGTTGTATAAAGTACAAGTTTTGTTTTCTTAGTAGACAGCTTTAGTTGATAATGCACCAGTTATTTATGTATTTTTATCGCTGTCAGACTCTTCTGACCTGATTCTTAACATAAAACATGTTTGTGGTGCCATTTTCATTTTAAGCCCTTAAGCATAAAGATAACCAATTAGAATTAAGCAATTGGTTAAATATACTTTTTATTCACCACCTGTTTTGTTTTCTTGCCTTTTCCTTAGTTTAAGTTTGCTTATCCACTGTAATGCTTTTACCAGCTGGATTCACTCGTCACTTTCACATCATGTGTCATTTTATTTTTCTTGTTGGTCTCATCTCACCTCTCTGTTCATTGCTTGCAGCCGCAGGGCGAAGGTCGTTTGGAAGTCGAGGTAGACGCGGGATCCGTGTTTTCAGTAGCTATAGTAGTGAGTACAGTGTTGCCATAGAACCCCTCTAAGACCCTAGTTTGGTTGAACCTCTACCTCTACATTTCCAGCTTTACCTCTTAACACAACCATACAAACTCCACTCTGTCAGATGAAAATATAAAGGAATATTTATCCATAAAGAGGCCAGCTTGATAAGAGGGCTGTTTCATGCTGACAAAGGTATTAAAAATGTTTTAAAGCAGACAGGGGCCCTCTGCCAAAAAGAGCACAAAGGACCAAAATTGGTGGGGAAGTTTCCTGGGAGTTGATCTAAAACTGGAATGTGTGTTCATTGGCTTGACTTCATAAATCTTGCTGGCGAGTACAACCGTTTTAGTGAGAAGGATTAATGTCGTTCTCAATGTAAAAAG
This sequence comes from Xiphophorus couchianus, assembly GCF_001444195.1. Lineage (NCBI taxonomy): Eukaryota > Metazoa > Chordata > Actinopteri > Cyprinodontiformes > Poeciliidae > Xiphophorus > Xiphophorus couchianus. The sequence goes on from NC_040239.1 coordinate 10,638,554, forward strand.
ATAACGGCATATAAAGTTGAAAGTATGTTTAAGTACTTTATGGACAGAAATGTTTGCCCTCAAGCTCTTTCTCTGTAATCCCAAACCTGACAATCATACAGCTAGTAAAAAAACAAAACAAAAAAAATGTTTAGTCTACTGCTAATTATTTTGTACATTTGTGTTTTTGGATGGATCAAACTGATTAAGAAAACAGATATTAATATCTACTTTGTTGATGCTCAGATTTTGTTAGATTCAGGAGTAAAAAGCTATTAAAGAAATATATTTACCACTTAACCCATCTTGGCTGATTAAACAAGATGCCTCAGAGTATAAATAAGTTTTAAAGGAAAAAGAAAATTGAAAATGGGTAACCAAGCTGATTTTGGATTTGAAAATAAAAACCAACTTTTCACAAAATTACTTGGTCAGAGTCCGATGCCATGTATTGCCAAGTGTTGACTCGGCCATCCATATCAATGACATCAGAATTTCCAATCACTTCCATTCACATAGGTATATAAAATCGGGACCAAGGCAAGCAGACTGCCTCTACAAGCATTTGTGGAAAAATGGGTCGCTTTAAAGAAAATTGGTGGCATTTCATATTACAACATTGAAGTTTACCAAAGACAAAAGCTATAGACCTCCAGGGATTGGGAAAGTTTTTTTTTTTCATTTAGATAATAAGTGATTATTATTGAATAAGAAACAATTCAATGAACTTTTGTTTTCTTGACTGGGGAGAAAAAATCTCCTGGGACAAATTGTCCCTTTTCAGACCTGCAATGACTTCTTTTAAGGTCTTTCTTCAGCTCTAGAAAATAATTCATATATGGATATTTTTTGTCCTGAGTTGTCATGCTGTATAAAGACATCCATTTATTGATCACCTTTCCAGAATAGAAATGTCGGTGGGGTTTATTAGTTGCTCTAAATAAGGCTTTTATCATCCAATGACATCTATTGCCATAATGTGCAGTTATCAGAAGGAAGGTTTCGTTTCATATTTTGCCCGTATTCAGACTTTACCACCTTCTAATAAGCCATCACCACACAGTCACCATCTCACATAGCATGTACATGGCTACACAAATCAGTTTGCTGCTGCTCTGTCACAGCTTTTTACTTTCCTTCAGCTCTACCTTGTTCCTGCAGAAGTTCTGTTTGAAGTGGCCTCCTTGTGTGTTTGGCTTACCTGAGGAGTGTTTGATTTAATTTCCAGGTCCCAGGAAACGAAGTGGAAATACTGGCTTGCAAACTGAGATAAATCCAGCACTCCTCTCTCCCCCTGTCCCCCAAAAACGTGAAGCAATATTTTGATTTCTGTGTGTTTACTGACTTAAGTTTGCTGGCTTTCAGTGTGGTCATACTGCTCGTCTCTGTGATGTGATCTTGTGAACAGTTTGTGCTGCTGCCTTGTTGCGATGCTGCTGCAGCATCACTAACAAGATGGGTATTGTGCAAATTTCTTGAAACCTCTGCTGCTGCTTCAAGAGATTTTTAGTGTTGTGTTGAACTGGACCTTTGATATCTGTTCATTTGCTTGACATTTATATCTGTAGCATTTTACTACTTGGTCTCATGGTTATGTTAAGATTTTTTTTTTTTCCCCAATGGGAGGGCTGCACAGTGGCGCAGTTGGTAGCACTGTTACCTTGCAGCAAAAAGGTTCTGGGTTCCCTGCTCAGGGTCTTTCTGCACGGAGTTTGCATGTTCTCCCTGTGCATATGTGGGGTCTCTCCGGGTACTCCGGCTTCCTCCCACAGTCCAAAAACATGACTGTTAGGTTAATTGGTCTCTCTAAATTCTCCCTAGGTGTGAGTGTGTGTGTGCATGGCTGTCTGTCTCTGTGTTGCCCTGTGACAGACTGGCGACCTGTCCAGGGTGACCCCACCTCTCGCCCAGAACATTAGCTGGAGATGGGCACCAGCAGCCCTCCCGACCCCTCTAAGGGATAAGGGTGTTAGAAAATGGATGGATAGATGGGAAAACTCATCCAAATCATTGATTGCACTTAAAATTAGCATTACTTGCATTGTAGGTGTTGGATGACTTGGATATATTTCTAATTAATTAGCTGGTAGGTTGCAGTATCATCTGATGAATCCTCACTAATGCTCCATTCTTCCCAGATGGTTTCCCCTTCTGTACTTTTTCCTCTGGATGACCTCTGCTCCCTGCATTGCTTGTGCTGGTGTTTTGCTCCATGTACCCATGTTTCTGAGCAGTTGTCATTGTGGAAATAAAGCACAAAGGGAAACATACAGAGGCCCTATTTGTGAAGGCTGCTCACAATGGCGTTTTGGCCTTAAGATCATAGCTTTTATGTCACCCCCAATGATGTAACGACCCAGAATCTGGCACAGATGAGGTCTCAGATTCAACAAAGACCCCCATTTGACTCTCATGGAAACTATTCCCTTCTTGTAATTCATTACGTTGATACTTGCATGTCCAAATAGAGCCTCTAACAAGACTGGAACCATAATGGCCTGAGGGTAGGAATCCAAATGGCACATGAACTTTACCTAATGCATGGCTCTTTGCTTTCCTTCAGGTTCGATCTCATCCCCGGGCTGGCGCCGAGGGTCTGTGACTCCCCGGGTCACCGCCATCCCGTGCCCTGGCTGCCAGCATGACATCGACCTGGGAGAGCGCGGCATCAGCATGTTGTTCCGTAACTTCACCCTGGAGAGCATCGTCGAGCGTTACAGGCAGGCTGCCCGCGCGGCCGTTGCAATCATGTGTAACGTCTGTAAACCTCCAACCCACCAGGAGGCAACTAAGAGCTGCATGGACTGCAAAGCTAGCTACTGCAACGAGTGCTTCAAATTACACCATCCATGGGGCACCCCCAAAGCCCAGCATGAGTATGTTGGTCCTACCACGAATTTTAGGCCAAAGGTAAACGGCATCACTGCTTGTGAGATGTGATTCTCTGAAGGCTGCACATAATTTTTTCTGAACAATTTTTTAGTTTTTGACTGCCAGGTCTTGGATCAGTTTTGGACAAAACTTGTGGTATTAAAGCTTTCTTTTCTCTAACACTTTTTAAGGGTTAAGAGCTGTTTTTAACATTTAAATTAAAATAAACTAGTATTGAGCATCTTTTTAAAGTGATAAATGCATTGAATACTACGCTTATTGCTAACTGTTAGCCTCGCCACTTGGTGCAGCAATTTGAAAATTTTACTGCTTCAGATGAAATGCAAAGGGTACCGTGTGAGGATGAAACCTAAAAAGATTCATAGACTTTTAGAGAAGCTCCATTTAATCAAGCTGCTCAACTTAAAAATGCTTCATCTCTATGGGGGATCTTGGCATTTAAAAATGCAGTTTTATCTCTGTATATTTTAGGACTTTTTTATTATTATTATTCAGAACTTCCTACTACTTAAAGTTTAGATCCTCTTCCTGTTTCCCTTCAGCTCATTTTTGATCTGTGTTGCTTTAACCTTGCATGCAGTTATCTGCTCTCCAGCTGACTGTTTCATACATTCTTCAGGCCTAATTTTAACTCCTTGTTTAAATGGATGATGTAACTCTATAGTATGCAGCTGTGAGCAGCACTTGTGCCCCGGACGACTTCCTCAGACAATAATAGTGTGATATGTTGAATTTCTCAGGTGCTCATGTGTCCAGAGCATGAGATGGAGAAGGTGAACATGTACTGTGAAGTCTGCAGACGCCCAGTGTGTCATTTGTGTAAACTGGGAGGGTCCCATGCCAACCACAAAGTCACTTCGATGAGCAGTGCTTACAAGATCCTCAAGGTATAGACAATTTGCTTTCCTGGAAAAAAAGATAAGTTGGAATAAACTTAAATTGTTTTTCTGCATTGTATTTGGGAGTGCTACAAAAAACTTTCTCCAGATAACAAAGATTAGTCTGAGTGAGTCAGTGGCGATGTGGTCATGTGCATGAAAAACACTTTGGACTATTGATATTTTTACAGTAAAATCCTATAGGTTGGACATTGTTTGTTACAGGGGAATGCATTCAATGCATATAGTCACAAATTACAGAACTTGCACAAGTATATTTACGGTAATTTGAGTTTGATTAAGTGTCGTATAGAAAATCTAATTTGGATCTTGTATTTTATCGTCCCGTACCATGAATCAACAGGTCGCTGGATCTCTTTCTCCTGTTGTAATATTAATGCTTGATCTGTACCTTCTGTGTGCACCAGACTGTTAACGATTCCTGTGTGGAAACTGAACCCAAGTGGAGAAACATCAGATTTATGCCCCCAGCTTAGCTCATTCTTATCCATTTTATATTTTTCAAAATGTATGGACCCCCCTAAGAATCCAGAATTTAGATTTGAGACTTTGTTTGCTGTGGTTAGAAAAATCTTCTGAAATTTAAACCTTAAACAGAATAATCTTGGTTTAAAAATATGAAATGGATGTTTAAATCTCTGGTGCTATTCAAAACATGTTCACTGCAACCCTGTGTGCTTGTCTGTGTGGCTGCAAACAATGCATTCTTACATATTTAATGAGACCATTTGTTCTTCATCATTCTGCACACATTGTAACTTCAGAATAGATTGTGTATCAAATGATCCGAGTGGCTCTGGAAACCTCTGTCAGTTGTTTTGGGTTTCTGCTGCTTTGAACACTAATGCATTATGGCACACTCAGGAACTACTTACAGCTGCTGCTGCTGTGAATTGTGGGATGGGAGGTAAATATTGATCTGACCCAAGACCGCACAGATGAGTGTTGGCACAAACAGAATTACACAAATGAGATTTTAAAATGGTTTCATGTTTAAAGCATTGTAAAGATATACTTAAATGTATGTTGTTCTATAAGTTGTTTGAAATGAAATATTCTTTAAATGCTGCTGATCTTTTGTCTCCCTAGGAGAAACTAGCAAAGAGTATCCATTATCTCATCAGTAAAGAAGACCAGGTCAGGACTCAGATTACTGAGCTTGACCGGCTCATCAGTCAGACCGAGGTAAGGGAGAGAGGACGCTGACTCATGCTGCTGCAACTCCTTCATTCTCTGCTCCGCTCAGGGTTTTTTATTGTACTTGACATTCTGAAAATCTTTTCTAACATGTCTTGTCTCTTTATGCAATTAAAGAATACTATAACATAAAAGGTAGTATTTAAAAAAAAAAGGGATTTTTGGAAATTCATAAATATTGATTCAACCTACCAGTTGAAAATGGTTGGATAATCTTTGAATGAAGATGAAACTGAGGTGTAAAGAGAAATTCAAAGCTCTGAACTTAGTTTTTTTAGACTACCTTTTATTTAAAATGGTTTACTTTTTCTGTTGAAGTAGGACTTTAGTACACATACTCTATATATATATATATATATTTGAGCACAACAAGAGCATTTTGGGATGCTCTTGAGTTTCAAAATGAATCAAAGCTGTTCTGTGTTGGAGACTTCAATGCCGTATTCTTCAGAATATTTGTTTACCAAAAGGGGTTGTATTTATCAATCTCTCTATCTTTTACAGTTTTTGAATGTATTTTTTTTATTTTGGGGGTTTGAATTTGTTGTAATTGTTTTTTTCTGAAGGAAAATGGACAGCTTGCAGAGCGTCAAGCCAACGAACATTTTGAACGTCTGTTTGAGACTCTTCAAGAAAGAAAATCAGAGATGCTGAGATCCATTGAACAGTCCCGTAACAGACGCATAGATCAACTGAAAGGCCAGGTACAAAACATCACACCAACCTCAATATACATTTGGCCAATTAATGATAGATTGCATGAAACCAATTGAGGAGTTTTAATACGTTTAGAAACTGCAGGATTTTATTTGTGTTTTTAGAGTATGCTTTTTTTTTTTTTTCTTTCATGCCTTGCTTCTTTAAAACGTTTGCAGGTGGAGGAGTACCAGGGTATGTTGGAGAACAGCGGCCTGGTTGGCTACGCCCAGGAGGTGCTGAAAGAAACGGATCAGTCCTGCTTTGTCCAGACTGCAAAGCAGCTACATGTCAGGTAAACAGTAGAATATTATTGCCAATTGGATCAATTCAGAAAAATGATCAATACTCTGGTTTGTCAATTGGATGAAGGATCTTCTGCAAAGTGAAAGTAATATTGCAGTTGTTTAAACAGAGCTTAATGTTACAGTGTAATGCCTAAACCCAGGGAACAATGTCAACTACATCTACTAAAACAAAGTAACTTTTAAATATTTTTTTTTTTCATGTGATGAGATTGATTGACTTAACTTTTATTATGTTTTAAAAATAGTCCTATATTCAATTTTGTGAGCTTTAACCTCTCAGCCCCTTAAACATGCATATAAACTGTGGGATGGAATATGATCTATTGAACTTGGTGATTTTAAATTGGCATGCAGAATTTATGTGCGTAGCATTTGGCTCCTGTTAAATGTTGCATCCAGACAGGCCGATTCAATATAGCTTGCGTTAATTTGCCCGTTCAATATTTTGTGCAGGTCTATTATAGAATTTATAATAGAACCAACTAAGCAAGTGGAGAAGTATGTATCTAACCTAAAATAAAAAAAACTTTGCTACAATGTTGGTAATTACGCAGAAATCTACAAAAGACAGGTGTGTTAAATAATTTATATTTTATTCACTTGCTTAATGGTGACGTCACAGACAAGCAAGGTAACAGATCAAACTCTGCAACTAATGTGTGGCAACGAGAGTAAATGGTTAACTCACCTTTTCTATAAAATAGGCTTGCATAAATTCTTAAAACAGTATAAAGACACTTTACTACCTACCATTGCACATCCTCTCATTTCCTCTTGACCTCATCATCCTCAGAAACTCGCATACACTCACATTAATTACTTCTCCTCATGTAGAGGCACAACTCCTTTATACTCTTAACAATATAATACTAATTCACTTATTCATACACTCCATTTACTTTCTCACATATGGAAACACATTACAACTGAACACATCTTTGGTTTTCTTTTGGTCAAGATTTAGTCATGTGGATGAACATTTTGAAATCTGTTATGGCCTCTAAGTCCAGGGGCAAAACTTGTACAGATCCAATGCAATAAAAATGCTTTTAACTAGAATGTCGCAATGCATCAAATCACAATTATGATCATGGCTACAATGCTGCCAACATTTGCAATCCCAAGGGCTGCGCTTAAAGCACCATGCATTCAGACTCTGCTGGCCAATCATAATTGTGGCCAGAAGGATAAACTTTTATACCCGTGCCAGATATAGATAAAAATTGATGGAGTGATGGGACCATTGTGATGATGTAAAATGGAGGAAAGTCTGACGATTTTATTTATTTTTTTGTTGGCTGTCTTTACTTGTTCTCTTGTTGCTGTTCTTAGCTGGGTTGGGTGGGTTTATTTTAGTGTTCAGCCTATTACAGTGGTTACGTATGTGACTGTGATGTGTTGGGCACACAGTCACAGAAGGACACTTAAGAAAAACTTTTTGCTGCAGTGTCCCATCAGCATTGAGTGTTGCCGTATCTTCTGCACTAATCTGCCTAATTAATCTGCTTTAGCAGCTTTGGTTAATCTGGGAAAGTTTTCACTCAGGGGAATTACAGTGGCGAGTTTAGTTTTCTTGTTAAAGCTTTCATTTACCGTAGTTTATAGTTGGTCTTAGACGACCCCAGGCCAGAAAATGTGAATGATCATACCTCATGCAAGATGGTCTCTTCAGTAAATGTCTGTGTTGATTCATTTTAATATTTGTGGGATTTCTCTTGATTTCTTGCTTGCTTGTTCTTCAGGATTCAAAAAGCCACTGAATCACTGAAGACCTTCCACCCTTCAGCTGACCCTTGCTTTGATGAGTTTGTGCTGGACACGTCCAAAGAGGAAACTTTGCTGAAAGAGATGTGCTTCGGTGGAGGTATAGCCACTTTGTTGCATTTTCACTGCTTGAATCTTTAGTCTTTGTCTGCTTGTGTAATGTTTCTGTCATCAAACTTAAATTAAAAATATGCTTAGAATTTATAAAAATATATATATAGATATTTTTTTTTTGTCAATGAGCTTGCAGCTCATTCTTCCACTGAAATAGCAACTCCAAAAAAAATCAAAATATAATGTAGTCTTTTTTTGTGTTAATTTGAGTATGTGGACATATTCCCCATACTCAGCCCTTTGGTTTAATGGTGCTGTTGAAAACATGATGGAGGGAACAAGTGGTTTATAATCGCCTACATGTCACATGCTCAGCTCTGTGAATAGAGCTGGGCAAAGAGGTCAGAGGTTGTTTAGGGTAAGCATGTTGAGCAACAGATACAATGATGGCAATACAATCTACCATGCTCTGTGCTGGCTGTGAAGAAAGAACATTAATAATAAATATCCTCTTTACATGCACATATAGAATGGAGACCATTGACATATTCAAGATGCAATAATTGTATATTATATAAACGGAAAGCCATATTATTTGTTCAGATGTGTACATTTGAAATATTATTATACTGGTTTAGGAGGCAGCTGAGGTTAAAATGACCCACCGCTGACTCTTATGTCAATTGTACATAAGCAATAAATTTCCAAAACCCTCTAGAAAAGTCCAGAAAAGATTGAAATTAATTATTTTGTTAAGTGTGTGGGAGATTTTTTTTTTCCGTTTTTCATTTTTCTTAATGTAAAAATAAGCTTAAATGGCCTTAAAAACTAGACAATTTGAGTCTGGAAATGTGTGAAGCATGAACATGGTAATAAATATTCACCTTTTTAAATTTATTTTAATTACTTAATTTGGACAAAAAAAAAGCTGTCCATGAGATTGATGTGGCATTGTTGTGCCTAATACTGATATTTGGCAGCGTTTGTCCAAAGCCAATATTTTATATCTAGTTCAGTGGCAGATGTCTGAAGACTTGAAATTCAAGTCTTGAATGTATGTAGAAACTGTCTCTGTCAACACTGATGTGCATCAAACCAAGATTTCTAATCGCTTCTCCTTCTTTCTCTGCTTAGTGCTTTTAGTCTTTAATTATTAGAGATGGAGTAAATCTAAATCGGCAGTGCTTTTTTTTTTTTTTTTCACCAGGTAGCTGCCTTAATCTTTTCTTTTTTTGTTTTTATGAATCAGTCCTAACAGTTTTTAACACTGGGAAAAGTTTAACAGATTTAATGGAGCAGTTGGGTGGCAGCTGTATCGACCTTACTCTAATCTATTCAGCCTGCAGACCTCTGCTGCAGTGACTCACTCTCTTGTGTTCAGAGGGAAAAGATGCTGTGGAAGCTTTCTTGTACTGCAGTAAATGAGTTCAGGTCTTGGTGGATGAAGCATCAGCAAACACAGGACTGCTGCAAATGTGGAAGAGTGCGCCATGCTAGGTGTTTTTGTGTCTGCAGGTTTTTGTTGGGTTTATACAATAACAATGATTTCAATCAGTGATTTTTACTGATTTTTAATTTTTTTTCTCTTCATGGATATTGTTTCCATGTATTCTGGTTCTGTGTTTTATGATGGAAGATGATTAATCTGCTCATAAGAGCCTGTGAAAGACTTGAATTTGATTCTCATTTGTGCTTCTTTTCCAGTTCTCACAAAATGTTTGGTCAAGATAGTTTCACCAACATCCTCAAAACAAGTCTAATTCTGTAAAATCTGTATTCAATTTTAGATTTGTCACAACCTTGTTGCCTGATTACTCATCTGCAAAAAAGACAATCCCTCTAGCCTGGTGTTTGGTTTTCAGAATTATACCAAGTTGTTAAATAAATAAATCCAAAATGAGATCCCCATCTTATGCAGCTTTAAGTGATGTTGGAGACAAAATGTGAAATCAAAGCACATAAAGATATAAATAGTGGATTGGCAATGGTACTTTTATTGTATTGTACAAAAGTTAATTATTTAACTCTATTTGAAAATACATAGTTCCATTTTCAAAGGAGAGCAGGCTGTAAAATGTTTTCCAGACAGATTAGTTGAGTAAATCTGCATTGGTAGAGCTTTTTAAAAAGCAGCCACCAAGGATTTGAAAAGATGTTGATCAAAAACTGAAATATTGAATGAGTGAGAACGTTGCTCTGTCAACTTTTAGAAAGTTGGTGACCTTTTAGGTTAGTGATGTGAAGGGTAATGTGCTGAGAGTTTTCCCTAAAGTTTGTTTGATCTCTAACGTTGCAGTATGATGATTGAAAAGCTAAAAGACTGCTTTTATGGGGGAATACTTTCTCACAGCACTGTAGAGAAACCATAAAGAAATTAAAGAGCTGTAAATGTTTTTAAAGCTACTGTGAGGTGGTTGCTGTTTCTTAGGTAAGCTCTACTTCCTGTAAGTGGAGGAAAGGTCAACTGGGAGTGAGGAGGAGAAGAAAACTGTCGGTGCACGGGGTGCTTCTACTTCCAGGCAGCGATTCTGTAAAAACCTTTTAAGCTCCATTAAGCAAAGTCTTCTTATCCTTTCTGCTGAGTGGGAAGTGACAATTAAACCCAATATGGACCCTGTTGATTAAATTAGCACAGTTTCATTCTCGTCAAAATTAATAATGAAGGGCAACACTTCACATTGCAGGACAACTATTTCATCTCTGCTTTGTCTGAGACAAATTTCAAGAATATATGTACACATCATGGTCTTATTTATTTATTTGACATTTACCATTTCATGTGTAGATTTAATTAATTCTTTCTCCTCCTCTCTCGACAAGTCCCAGACCCCCCTCTGATTGACTGGTCCCACAGCAGAGTTTACAATGAGGCCTCAATCTATTGGAGGCTCTCTGAGGACCATCTCCCAACAGATCACCATGTTCTAGAGTATCGCAAGTACGTTGAACTGCAACCATCAGTCAGTCACTCCACGCATTATAATGTGAAGAAATCTTATTTCCATCATCTTGTCTTTCAGACTTGGGGGACAAAGCCGCTCTCCATCTCCAGGGAATGGAGAGGACAATGGCGTCTGGAGGGCTACGGACAGGGTGTATGGGTCCAGTGCTCTGGTGCACGACCTGGAACCTGACAGTCAGTACTCCTTTAGAGTTCGAAGCTGCAGGAACTCCATGTTCAGCCCGTACAGCCCAGAGGTCTCCTTCCACACTCCACCTGCACCTGGCAAGTTGTTGTTTTTTCTTTTTTTTTTCCCTGCATGGAAGTTATGTTTTTGAAATGGTTTCATCTTGGAGCATCTATATTTAAAATTATTTTTATTATTATTATTATTTTTTTTTTTTTTTTTACAATTTTTCACTTAATATAGTTGAACTGTATGTGTAAGCATTCTCTTGACAAAGTTGGATTTCAACTTTCATCATTAACAACTTGAGACCGAATAAAAAGATCTCTACTTGCAGGGCTACTGGAAAGTATGTCCATGTAGTGTATAGTTTACCCAATCACTACCTGGCTGCGCCTGCTTTTGGATAAATCTCTTCATCAACTCAGCCTGTAGGTGCTCAACTTCTGGCCCTGCTGAGGTGTTGAACAAGCTAGGGAGTTATTCTTTTTACTACCTTCTACTCAACTCTCCACTAATATTTTTTTACATCACTCTGAATAGCAGCTTCTGATGCTTATGAAGTGCTGGACAACTGTCATGTCGGCAGTCCTGACCATCATTGTGTTGGCTATAACATTTGTGTCAAAACATTTTCTTGATTTAATAATTCCATTTGTCTTGGAAGAGATTTTTGTAAGCGTCAACATTAACAAAAATAAACACATGTAGTATCGGTAATTAGTCAATTTCATTCTTGGAATTAGAGAAATAAATTAATTTCTTTTTCAAACTGCACCTTTTCTGCTGCTTGCACAATTTGAATTTATGTTCATGTTTTAATTTGAGAAGCACCTGTACAGTATTTCTAAAAAATAAACTATTACAGAAATGCAAAAATGTAAACTGAATAGAAAAATCTTTTACTAAAATCCCCCAAGCTCAGCCACTTCAATAGATTGTTGTTGGTGTCAAATGCATTAAAGGGCAAACAGACTACTGGAGCCACAATCCCCCTTTGTTGGCCTCATTTTGGCCCAAGCAGAAGCAGCTAAGCTCCTTCTCACTGTAGATTCTGGTAGCAACGAGGAGCATTGTGGTAATTTATATTCTCCTAAAAAGATTATCAGATGGCAAATTAGTTTTGTTTCTAAATATTTAATTGTGTTGGAGTGCCCATAGCGGGAGGTAATGAAGCAGAAAGGCTGTTTGTTGTCTTTATCTTTTAATGAAGTTGGTTACCATGGTGATTTTCTGATCATTTTGATGTAGCTAAAAGCAGTGTAGGTCATGTTTGTGTGGGAGGGAACAGTGTATAGTCTTGACAGCTTGGAAAAGCAAACTGCTGGCACATTTTTCTTGGCATCGTTTGTACTTGGAAGGAAATTTATCCAAAATCTACTGAGATTCTCTGTCTGGACTTGAATATAAACTGAACAGATTGGAACCCTTCCAATAAGTTACCTCCACTATAGTCCCTCTGTTTTGGCCTGAGTGTGTTGGAGTTCAGATCTGTATTAAAATGTGTAGATTTATTGTGGACCTTTTCAGACACAAAATCATCTCCCAACATATTTTTGCAGTAATTAAAATATTAAACTTTTTCTAATCACAGCATCATTTAAGTGCATAACATAACTGATTGTTTAGTCTTTTGAATAGTTCAAATTACTATTTCACCATATTTTAATGACTTGCAGTCGCCTTTTTAAAAATGATCTAATAGGTTTTTCTTCAAGTGTGAAATCAGATATGCCTGTTTGAAAAGGAGGTGTGTAAATTGTATCAGGATTTGTTTTTTGGTGCAACATATCTTACTGGCTCTTTCCCTATCTCAATATATTAAGAAAGAGCATCTTCACTAGACTGCTACTGACCCAGATTTATTCCATATTTTAATGGGGATAAGTAAAAGTTTTATATTTTCCTTCAAGCATTTACTGCTTAGTTGTTGACTTGCAGCTGTCCTGCTATTTAAGCTAACCTCCGTACTGTGGCAGAGCTGCTTATCCCTCAGCTAGATTCATCTATTGTTGTTTTCATGCCCTAGTTGGTATAAGGACTTTCCAGATAAATGCAAATGGTTTGGTTTTGCCTAAAGAAGACTTCAGGTTGCGGTGGAATGGCTGAGTGAACATGTCGGCCCATGTGTCCTGGATTACTGTAATCATGGCCTTCAGCCCAAAAGCTATTTATAGACTTAATTTAATTGTAACCAGATGATGTATGTAAATGGAGCAAGAGATAAGAGATGGCGATTCTGTTAGTGCATAAACCTTTTAAATATCTTAAAATGGTGTCATAGCGCCCTCTTGTGTTGGTGTCTACCACTTGCCTTTAAAAAGTCCAACTATTTAAATCCTCAAGGTTTCTTCTAAAATTAACAATTGATATTTTGACTTATGCGACTTTTATTCCTGACTCCTCCTCCCACTACCCCTGCTGAACATCTCCTCTCTTTCTTTCCATGTGCAGTTTTTAACTTCCTGTTCAGTGACAAGTGTGGATTCAGTACTGAGCGCCTAATTTTGAACAATCGACGGGATGCTGTGGAGAGCGTGGCGGGTATGGCTTTCCTCCTTTCAGCAGAACGTGTGCAAACCGGCAGCTACATCGGTCTGGACTACATCATTGGGGACACGGGCATCTCCCAGGGGAGGTACAGAAAAAATTTGCATAAAACAAAATGTTTCATTTGCAACATCAGCATCTTCATTAAGGAATAGGGGAGTCGTGTAACTGCTATTGTGTCTGTTCACAAAATTGTGGGTGGAGAAAGTGATTAAAGCGTTGTCTTCTCCAGACACTACTGGGCCTTTAAGGTGGAGCCTTACTCCTACACGATTAAAGTCGGCGTGGCTTCTGATACCAAGCTGGCTGAATGGTTCCACAACCCAAGAGACACTAGCAGTCCAAGGTATGTGCTAAACACGCAAGATCTAGGTAACCAACACAAGGAGTCCTACTAAACCACTAAATCTGCTAACATAATCCTACTTATGCAAGAGAACTGGTGTGAACTCATAAAGAGCTTACTCTTAGACAAAGCCTACCTTTCACATCGGATCCACTCACGTTAAACCAAAGAAAAACCTTATTTTGACAATTAAAATTTGTGGTAATTGCATAAGGCGATTAAACATTCAGTGAATTTCTAGAATAACTGGCTTTAAAAAAAAAAAAAAAGAAAATCATGTGTGAAGAATTTTTTTTTGACAATTTACTGTCAGGAAGGAGAACTGTAAAAGACATCAAGTTGGCCTCCAAATTAGGTGTAAAAATATTCAGCTGCAATTGGTGTCACCTTAAATGTTTTCATTTCCCAATTAATTTTTATAATATACATTACAATAACTTTGTGTCACAAGCTCAGATATTTCAGTCCAACTTAATGAAATGCAACGCCAAGGCAATCCTAGGCTGAGTAAGGAGCTGTTGAGTCAAAAGTTAAGATGCACTCTGTGTTCAGTGCACAGTGTGATCCTTTCTGTCCATGGCATATTCTTTAGCAAAACACTGACTAGTCTTAGCAGCCATTTCTTTCAGCTTTACTTTAAATAAATGGTCCTCTGTTTTTAAAAAGCTCACTTGGGATATACGTACTTAAATGAAAGAGAGGATCATCCTAAATCTTTTTTCCCTTTCTCCAGGTATGACCATGACAGCGGACATGACAGTGGCAGTGAGGATGCATGCTACGAGCTCTCCCAGCCCTTCACACTTATCACCCTGGGCATGGGCAAAGTCTTTATCCCCAAGGCCTCTTCTTCCTCCTCCGTTTCCAATGCAAATGTGTCATCCGGCGACTCAGGCAACCGCGTGCTTCCCATGCCGCAACGCTTGGGCATATGCTTGGACTATGATGCACATCGGGTGTATTTTTACGACGCCGACACCATGAGGTGCCTTTTCGAGAGGCAGGTCGACTGTTCCGGAACGATGTTTCCAGCCTTTGGTCTCATGGGCAGTGGAAAGGTCCAGCTGGAGGAGTTCATTACTGCTAAAAAACTGACCTTCTGAGAACGAATGGAGGGAAGATGTTGATGCATTAAGACTTTAATAAATTACCTTTTTTGGGGGGTATTTTTCTGTGAAAACCTAGGAGGTACGTTATCCTGCGAGTGTAAAATTCAACCATTTTTCTTAGCGATGGGCCAGTTATCAGCAGGGCTTCCCTCTCCCCCACTCTGTGAATGAGATAACTGGTCCAGCATGTCCACATGCAGAGGTCTTCAAAGATTGATATGAAAGGTCATCTTTGTAAACCAAAGTCTCTGTATCTGTGAATTGTAATTGACCTGCTTTTACCAGCTGAGATCAGCTATTACTGAACTGGCTACAGAATATGTAGTCACTTTAAATATTTTAACCGGAAACAACTTACACTGGGACACTGCTTTATTATTCTGGATCATTTCTTGTTTTTAAATGGTTGGTGGTTCTGTGTGTTGGTAGCAGCAAAGGTTTAGATGCTAGAGGATATGAGGGAAGGTTGCTGCTAGTTTTGAAGCTAGCACCTTTGTGCCTTTTTTTTTCCCTCCCCTCCTTTTTTTTTTAAATAAAAATGAATCACAGAATTACACAATTGTTATATCTACCAGTTTACTCTAGTTTATCACTGAAAACACTATTAGTTTCAATGTCTGCTGTTTTGCACGAGTAAATTGATGCACATAATCTCTTGCTATCATCACTGCTTAGTTTTTCTTTTTCATTATCGATAATTGTGAGCACAGCAGTAAACATATGTTTGTCTTGCATTCACACATAACTTGTTCTTGTATTTAATTATGTGACTGTCACTTTTTTATTAGCACAGAACACTAACTTTAATTTTAGTGTTGTCCAGTTACTAACATCTGCTGTACTTTATAACTGCGATACCACGAACAGCCTGAAATCTTTGGCTCTGGTGCTTATTCAAGTGCAACACTCAGCTTTGTCACCTCACAGCCTTTTTAACAGTTTTAAGGAAGCATTTATTCAGGTTCGTCCAAGAAGTGCTATCACAAAATGGTACCTTGATTTTGGTGCACAGGCATTAGGTGTAGCATGTTAACCTCTTTACTGTTCAAGTTTGGCTGTCATGGAGTAGTTGCTGTTGAATTTTAGGGACACACTAGGTGGACTAAAAAGTTTGTTTGGACACCACACTTCAATTGATTCACTTTTTTTTGTATTTTTTTTTTATGTGCCTGTACATGGGTTGGTTTGTACATCTGTGCGTATATATTGAGATTTCTGGAGGGTTAGGGTAACTGGTTTGTGTGTGTTTTCTCAGGTTTTTAGCCCAGATTTGGGTCTGAAGCTACCTACCTCTGTCACTCTGCCCTAGAAAACCTTAACTGCTGTCCCTTTCCCGAAAGAAACTTCTTGAGTTGATTTATAGCTCCTTTTTTCTTAAGTTTCTAATAATTTTGTTTAGGTAAGACATTAAGCTGACATTTTTTTTTTTTTTTTTAAATGTGTACATACTAATCTGGCATTTGTTTTCAGTGGAATAAAGTAAATGTTTGGGTGTTACTGTACGGAGATGTTGACCTGTTCAGCTGCCTTTTGTCGAGGGATTTTTTCTTTTCCAATGGAACAAACTACTTCTCTTCCTGTTCAGTGTTCTTTAGACTTAATTTTTGGTGTAAAATTTTATTTTATTGTTTTTATCAGTAACTGATGTCTCTAATTTCAAAGAGGAATATTCAATTAGTGACAGTGTGCGTATTTTGTCCCACGTGTTTTGCATCTGTTTTCACTCCAGTCCTCTCAGACCTAAAATCATATCAAAATGTACACAATCTCCAAAATCTATGCATTTAATAATTGGTTGAAAGAGTTCGGTTTTAGTCATACACAGAATGTATTGATCACAGAATAAATGGCTGAATGTTCTTCTATATGCAAGATTAGTTAAGAGTTGCAGCACATATGTCATAATGCTTAACAACGCGTTAGACTTTAAATAATAATGCATCCTGTATATTGCATTTGTCATAGATTTGATTCGTAATGATTGCACAGATTGGCTCCATGTTTAAATACAAGGTTGCACTTTAGTGATATGTAGCACATCTGCTCTGCAGAGGTGTTTACTAGTGTTGTGTGTGCAATAGCATCAGAGAGGCTGTGAGACTGAAGAGTGGATGCCTGAGCCTTTAGTCACAATTTGCACTGTTTGCAGGCTGTTGTTGTAAATGGGCTTCTTAAAGAAGAACATTTTAAATGCTTCTAATTGTGTTTTCTGAGATTGGATGTGGTGGTGAATTTCTGTGTGCATATATACTAAGTAAACATAATTATGGAAAGGATGTTTTTTCTTTTTCTGTGTAGGGGGTAAAGTGAATAAAACATTTTAAATCAAATTTGCCTGCCAATTTTTTTTTGTGTGTGTGTGGCTGTGGTGCTATTTAACATTTAATTACAGAGCCAAAGGGGTGAGTGAAATATCTTTTAGCACATACAAATTGTGTTGGAAACCTCAGTCATTTTCAACCCTTAGATTTTCAACATGACTCTCTGCAGAACACTCCGAGCGTACAAATGCTGTTTTGTATTACACCTGCGAGTAACAACATATATTTTCCATTTGAGGCTTATCTGAAGCATATCAACTCAATTTTTATTTTCATAAAAAGTTGGAAGTGTTTTGAGGTTTTATTCTGATGTGCAATGTTATCAAAAGGCTTGAGATTTTTGCCTCTACACAGACTATTGTCTCAGCAGTGCGTGTGAGGTTGGATGAGATGTTCCGGCTCATAGTCTCCCACAGGTCTAAAGTCCAGTTGTAATCTATGTTACACCTCCATATGCAACTCTTCATGTGATTTAAGGCTTGGAGGCAGCTGCTCAGCCATGGAAACCAATTCTCTAAAGAGCGTTCATAGGTGCTTGATATTATCCACCTCTGGTTACAGAAGTGATTTGAACACATGAATTTAATAAATTTAAGTCTCAGTACTTTTGGCAAAACAATTTGATTTTAACATTTGTTTTTATCTGCCCAACAAACAATTTTTGATACTTTTGTGGCTCAATGAAACAATTAATTTCTTCTGAAAAGTTATGAGAAGCAGTTCTCTAAAACACACCTTCACTATGTGATAGTCTATATTATTGTAGCATATTTGTCAAAAGAAATTTTAATTTGCTGAAATTTCCCAAAGAGCCTGGAAATGTTAGCACTACAGACATGTTCCAAACTGTTTTAACCTAAATGGTCACATGTACATTCAAGTACATTGTTCCTGCTGAAAGGGAGCTAATATGGTGCTGGGTAATTTGCTCCAACATACCAATTGGCATGGACCGGAGCATGCAAAAGTGAGCGCTGTCTGGGGAGCTCCGAAGATTACGGGTGTCAACGTTAAAGGTGAAGGCTAGAGTGTCATCTTCAATCAGCTTAATGTTCCAGAGACGTTCATGAATATTAATATGAAGTCTTCTCTAGTCTGTAACCAACCTCCCAGAATGTGGGTGAAAGAGAAAACGCGTTTTAAAGATGATCAGATGAATGGGTAAAGGTACATCACTCTCCGATTGCACCATTCGTTGCATTTTGAACTATATTGTGCTCCATAGAAGCTCGCACACTAAATTAGTTACAGGATTGCCAGAATGCATGTTAACAAGTCCCCACATTTTTGGGGTAGTAGTGGGGACAAAACTGGAGTTATTTTTGTAGAATAACTGAGGACAAAACATGATACTGGTTTTCTCTTGAACAAGTACAGATTGTAATTCTATTAAATATAGAAGCCTTCAGTGTCACCTCAATGAAAAATGCAGAGCTGAAAGGAGACATCACCTCACAAAACTCAGACATGTTGGCTAAAGAGGAATGGGCTGTAGTACCTGTTGACAAATGCAAACATCTCGTGTAGTACATCGGTTTTTAGAAGTGGCTATTGCAAAAAGTGATAAAGTCAAAATGGATAACCCACCATGGAATCTGATGCCAAGTTCTCAGCTATCTGTAGCTCATTTTGACTTTATCAAATTCTGACGGGTAATAAAATTATCTCAAGCTTTTTCGTATCAATGGGTTAATTCATCTCATTTGTGTGTGTTGTTTCAGATATAAAGTCTTTAAATATTTACTTAGTAAAGATGTTGTTTGTGTGCTGAAATCACTCAAGAGAACAAACAGTCCTTTTGAACAAATACATATTCTGCAGTACTGTGACTTGATAGATGTTTTTCTTTTAAAGTAATCTACAAGCAGCAACATTGAATTGAATTGTTTTATGAAGTTAATTCCTAAAAAATAAGTTGCAAATATTTCTTTTATATTAGGCTATGCAATGCGTAAATGTCAAATTTCAAAAATCAAAACATATCACACAAGCATATCAGATACAGCAGTTTCTAAGGCAAAAACAACCTTATTCATCTGTGGGCATCTTTAATGTTAATTTTAATGAATCTATCGCCTGCTGAAAATTCAGGGAACCGCCAATAAGTTTCAAGAAGAAGAAAATTCAGGGAGAAGCAGCAGCAGCAGGAGGAGGAGGAGGAGGAGAGGAAGGAGGAGGAAGGAGGAGTAATGGACGTCACACCGCACAGGCTCGCTGTCAGTGACTGCAACGCGGAAGGAGGAAACCGACTCTCCGTCACTGAGGTGTAATTTCGGCGTCACCGCCTCACAAGGTGCACCCTTTAGTGCAATTCCAATGCCGCTGTAAGACCCCTGACACCTTCATGCCAGTACTATTTCATTTTAAACACAAAGCGGACACATATCTCCCCCCGGTTCTCCACTGACGGGCCTCGGTAACGACTCTAACAAGGCGCTGAAGGTAACGTACGGACGATGACGGCCGCTTGTGTTTGTCCACTACCTGCTGCTAGCTTGAATGACCGCCTGAGCCGCCGGGGCTGCTGCTGTGTTCCCGGACACTTATTATACTATTAATATCATTTAATTTGGATGCAACGTAAGGGGGACACATGAGCGCATTGAGGCAGCTAGCTGGTGCGGGATTTAGGGTCGGCAGGCTTCAAAGCGTTGTTGACGTTGTTGGTTTGACAGTTGTGGCGTCCAGCAGGGCTGCTGCTGCTGCTGCTGCTGGTTAGCTGCTCTTAAATCTCTGCAGCTCATCCATGTAGACTGTTTAATGTGCTTGCTAGCTAAGGTTGGTTTCTGGATAGAATATAAAACAATCGGATATCTTGAATGAATTGCACTGTAAACATGTTAAGGCCCATCACTAAGATTAACAAGCTGTTAATATACACCAAGGGTTCGGAGCTACTGTTACAGGAGAACTACGGCATAAAAATAGTCAGGCTTTTAAAGATGACAGTATTTATTGTGAGAATGCTTGTGATACGTCTTGTGGTTCAATAAAGAGGTTAAGATGAAACATGTTTGCCAGTTCAATTTCATAACCTGTTTTGGCAAAGTTATTATCATTATGTTTATTTATCAACCTTTTTGCTACATGGTTGATGTAATGATGCAACGACTGCTCCTATCAGATTTACACACTAGACTGGTATGAAAACAGATTCTTCCAGTATGAACTTTGCCTTTTTAAAAAAAAATATATGTAACAGAAACTTACTGAAAAACATTTAGAGTTTGTTTCCCTCCCAAAAACAATCAGCATTTCTCCCCTTTTCAGTAAAGAAATCACACCTGAAAACTCCCACTTTTTCAGTCAATAAATGTTTATTTTTAGATGCTCTTTGGATCCGCAACACATTTTTTATGTTAAAAGTTTACATTTGCTAAGTTAAAGTACTTGGAGGTAAATGAGTTTGTGCTCAATACAATCCGTACAGGATTGAATGATTCTGGTCCTCGGCGGCCAGTGTCCTGGATCTTTTAAACATCTCTTTGATAATTAAAATTAATTCATGATTTCCAGGTTCTACTCAGAACATGGTGACCTCCGGAGGTAAATCAGCTAATTTTCAACATGCACACATCTAAAATCTGCAGGATAATGACCTCGAAGGCTGGAATTGCCTTCCTTCGAAAAGCCGAATCAGCCAGAATTTTAATTGGCAGATCAGGAGTCTAATAAAACAAAAATATTTCTTAAAAAAAAGCCTGATTGGTAAATTTTTACTTCTTGGGATTCATTAGCAAATTATCTGTATATATTTTTCTGTCAAAATCACACTATGTGGATATATTATGTAACGTAGAGTCTTACATAAATTATTCTACTTCCATCATTTAGTGAATTGTGAGAAGAGCAGTGTGATGTAAGAGAAGACCGTAGAGTGTGTGAACTACAGTATGTGGTTTCTGTTACCCATTAAGAACTTGTTTTATTGGAAACACCCAGTTATTTACACCCAGCACACACACAGACACACACACATCTAAGTATCCTTTCAAACTGAGTAAAGCAAATGAATCTCTTGCTTCATTTGAAACTCAAATGAAGCAAGAATATTGGATGAGACAGTAAGTACAGCTTATATATGAGATTGTTAACGACTGTTAAAGTGTTGCGATTAGAAAACACAAACAGGACAGCAACACTCAAATTGTCCCATCTGAATCCGCCTTATTTGTTTAGTACTAGTGACCTGCTGATTTTGGGTGTGGCAATGTGGAATAAAAAAACTCTCCAGGAATTTAGAAACCTGCTTATAAGTATTATAAGTTCTGCAAAAAACTATT
The DNA here is from genome assembly GCF_001444195.1 of Xiphophorus couchianus. Taxonomy (NCBI): domain Eukaryota; kingdom Metazoa; phylum Chordata; class Actinopteri; order Cyprinodontiformes; family Poeciliidae; genus Xiphophorus; species Xiphophorus couchianus. Next base: position 10,660,080 of record NC_040239.1, read on the forward strand.
ATTATTTTCAGAATAATTTACTGTTTTTCTATTTAATTTCTTCTTCTGTGTTGAAGGAGGAAATTATGCAAGTGATCAGCAGATGAACTTGTGTGTTTACTGTCCAGTACAGCAGAACTATCAATAACTGGAAAAAGGAAAGAGGAACTGGACCGGAGCTTTGCTTCTCTAACTCAAATAATCGTACCTTTTGTGCTTTGGCCAAGCAGGGAGGAAGTTTGCAAACTAGTCTGTGCAAACCAAGGTTTCATTCAACTATTATTTGAATTTGACCTGGGCACACTTCATGTTGAGCAGTTTACACATCAATATTTAAGCTGAAATATTGACTTATTTTGTAATCACTTAACTTTTCTACTCCCCTGACAGTGTGGGTTGTTTGGAGTTTGGGCATGTTGAGCATAAACTGCTTCTTCTTAAGGTCGTGCCTCAGCGTCTCATTTTTAAACCATCAGAGTTGGACTGGCTGATGTTTTTTGGGATCTATATGAAGCAGCATAGTGCAAGTGCACTTGACCTCAAGGTCACCAACTTATGAATGGCCACTTTTTTCCTCAGGATTTTCTGAAAGAGAGTAGAATGTATGATACCATCAACTACTGCATGTCATCCAGGCCATGAAGCAACCCAGCAATCTTTTCAAAGTATCAGCGACTTTGTCTCTCATCTTGAAGAGTTTCTTTAGACCGGGGATGATGAGTTCTTTTTTGAGATCTTATATCCTCCTTAATGTTTTCAGACAGGCTTTATTTCAGTCAAACCGTAATCGAGCCAGGGTGTGGCTAGTAAAACCTGAAGTGAAAACTGAGGACTATCACTATTAAGTAAAGACATTTTACACAGGCTTGGATTAGTTTAGTTATAATTAAATCATTACAAAACAGTACTTGCCTGTGAGTAAATATTTCTTCATACCACTTTACTGGTCACCTAGTATGATTCGCCATTAATAGCATAATCTGAATAATCTTCAAGTTAGTGTCCTTTTTCCTCCGTCTTCAATAAGCTACATGACAGATGTATTCTGGATATATTTCAACTCTGGTATAACCGTCTAATGGATTGTAAGCCTGTCTTAATGAGCTAGGGTCAAAGGTCAGTCACCAGGTCAAATGGTTGTGGCAGGCCTCCCTCTTTACTGTATTGGAGGCAATCCCAGCCGATCTGGGAAGACAGCTGGCTGAGGATGTGTGCATGGGGAGGGCCTGTTATGTCTTCTCTACTTTCTCTTGCTATAGAACTGATCCATGTGCTTTAGCTATTTATATGTGTGCATCCATTACATCAACTAACACATGAAGCAATTATAATTAACTCCCCTCAATGCTGGTGATGTAGTGAGTTATATGGACAGCTGTTTGCTGCTCTACTTCTTTCAAATTTTTTTTACGTTAGTCAAAAAAAAAACAAACCTTAGTTTGTCGGTGAATGTTGTGCCATAGCTGTTTGCTATAATTATGGAGCCATGTATCCGTTGCATTGTATAAACATTTTAGAAAAATCAATCAGCATCACATTTAGAACTTGATTGAATTTACTGTCCAGAAGGTGAGACTCTAATTAGCCACTTCACTGCAGGGTGTTAATGTAATCTTATTACACAGAGACCAAAAACAAAACGCTTCAGTAGCTCGGACGTTAGAAGGTAGCTTCATCAGTGTTGGCGGGATTGCAGTGTAAGTAATCCTCCTTTGCGTAAGAAAACATTTGAAAACACTGGAATTAATTGGCTATACTGAAGTTTGACACCGTCTGTGTTTAAAATGTGCAAACAATAAGATCTGCTGGCTGTAGTCACAGTTTGTACAAGCAGGTTTAATGAATAATGTTTAGTTCCGCTTTCTGGGACAGAGGTGAGAGATAATTGATTTTTCTACGTCTTTGCTCAGTTCAAAACCGCAGCTGATTTATAGTCCTCTTACTGTACCTGCAGAGAGGATCTGTATCAGAATTTGCTCTTTTTATTTTCATACAGTACCATGCCGATGATTAGCAAGCCGTGGGAACAGCTTTGGTTTGCTAAACTGAGACTGTGCAGGTTGACCAGGTATTCTGTCCAAAGATAGAAGTCTCTCATGGATTAATGGTGTCTCTGCTTCGTTTACGTGTCAATTAGTATTCACAGAAATACACTTCCTGTCAGAAGTTCATATGCCGCCATAAAACATAAATGTTTTACTATTTTGAATTTTTTTTGCATAGCCAGGGAGCAACTGTGAGAAGAAGGGCCTTCTCCAGAATCAAAACATTTTTGTTTCGAAGATAATTGAAACTATATTCTAAATTCAGTGCTGAATATATGCCTATGTAAACTCTAATCTGTCTCAGAAAGTTTAACCTCAACAACATGCTTTATGTAACATCTGTCCACCCATCAAAACTACAGAACATTTCTGTTCATAATTTAAAAGCCCAACTTTATGAGTGTCTGTAACTTCTGACTGGAGCTGGATGATGAATCCTTAACAGAAAGTCAATTCCTCCCACCTCATATGCAAATAATGAGGTGGATTAGAGTTTTTATCACCGTGGGGCTGAAGGTTTATGTTTCTACTTGGATAATTTTCTTTGACTTTATTGTTGATATAAAAACTCTGAGGCACATTTTATGACAGATTGTAATTAGGTTATTGAATAAAAACATTGGACAATTAAGTTTAAAAAAATCTTCTTTCTATTCTGGCAGATTTAGATTTTGTAGAAACCGTTTCCAACTCTTTCAAAGAAACATGTTTAAGATATTTGTGGACTTGTACAATTCTGGTTAATCTTAGGTGCAGTTTCCAGTAAAGGTGGCAACTTAATCTGTTCAAACAATTAGGTCAAAGTAGAAACCGCATGGAAATGTCCATCCATCAAATTGGATAGTGAAGAGACAGGTCCCAGGTCCCAGATATGAAAAACGTGCTAATCAACGTTGAACAAAAACATAGCTTTGAAGCTGCTAAAAGAACCTCGCTTTGAGTGCTGTAACGATATGGGCTGAAAAGGCACTCAGAGGAAGAAACCATTACTTCAAAGGCAACATAAAAGTAATTCCAGTTAATGAATACACTCAAAAAGATAACATTGTTATGTTTTAATACTTAAAATATCATCACAAGACATCAGCGCTGAGGTTAAAGCTGCAAATAGAAATTGTCGGTACCAAAACTGCTGATAAATTGGTTGCTGAGGCTTAAAAACAACCATGTGGATGTTCTGGATTGGCTATCAAAAGAAAATTTGTGGGCAGGGTTTAAAAGACGTGTGGGAGCAAGGCAAACTAATAAAAATATTCCTCCCCTTACTTTGCCATTTTGATTTTCTCAGTATCTTCTGCAGAAAATTATTGTCTGTTAAAGTGTCATTCTTTTGCAGATGTCTCCCTTTTTGTTAATTTTTTGTGATGTATGTGTGTTTCTCCAGAGTCCCTCACTGCCTCAGCTTCTCCATGGGTGAATCGGGCTCACGCCGTTCCACACTTGTTTCACGCCTGCCAATCTTCCGCCGCAGCGCCAGCAAGCGGCAGGAGTCCCTCCCCTCCTCCCCGTCCTCGGGGGGAGTGGGAAACGGCGTTCACACCTCCTCGCCCTCCAGCACCAACTCCAGCTCGGGCAGCACCGGCAAACGCCGGAGCCTGTTTCGCGCGCCGTCTCTCAGTTTCACGGCTAAGAGGAACAGTGATCCACGCGTTCAGCCCATCAACCTGAACCTCACGCCCCCCCTGACACAGACCACTGATGCAAACGGAAACAACCAGCAGACGGTAACTTCGTCGGCGTCCTCAGGTTTCGGCGAGGGTGGCAGGCGTTCCAAGTCGCGCCACTCATTTGGGTTTGGGAGCCACAAGCAAAAGAAAATCCCACGTTCGCAGACTGAGGACTTTGATAAGGCCTCCTCATCCTCGTCGGCAACTAATCGAAATGTGTTCATCAACTGCATCAGCAGCTCCGAAGCCAATGAAGGTGACGACTCGGGGTTCCTCGATGACTTCAGTGGGGCCAGTAATAACAACAAACGCTCTTCGAGGCAGAAGAAGCAGCTACTGCCTAAATCATTCTCAGCCCATCACCGTTTCTCTCGCACGTCCGACCACCACAGGCCTCCAGAAGTCAACCTGGAACCTCCTAGCTCTGCCACCGTCACACCTGGGCCAGAGGGCCTCACACCTGGGTCATGTCCTGGAGAACTAATGGGAGGAGGGGGTGAGAGCTCGCTTCAGTCCCCCATGATTTCAGAAGATCGAACAACCGCCATCACTCCCTCAGAGTTCATTCCCATAACAGAAGACTCTGTGTCGGAGGTGGACGCACTCCCGGCTCCCAGTCCAGGATCCGGTTTGAACTCAGTGCCTGTCTGTGTGTCTGAGTCGCCTGCTGATGCTGCTCCACCTGATCCCCCAGCTGCACCTGAGAACCTCAGCGTGGCAGTCTCCACCTCTCAGGTACTTTTACTCAACAAGCGTTAATCTGAGTCGGATTTCCCTTGTTCAGTGATTCAGTACATTTCACACAATCATTGATTAAGCCTAGCTTATTGGTACTGATCTACAAACATGTAACGTTTAGAGGCTGAATCCATTTGTAGACAAACAGATGTAGAAACATTGTAAAAACAGAACTGCCACAATCATAAATGTGTATTTGGAATCCTAGAACAACACTGTGGGGGGTTATGGCTCTCTGTTAAGTGTGCATGATGAAAACCAAAGACTGAGTTTTTCCTGCTTATGTTCAGAATTTTAATGTCTGTGATTATGCTTTGAAGTTTGAAATCTGGCAAAAAAATTGTATGAATCACCCTTTTGTTGAAAGGTCTCAGGCTTGGAGGGAAAAAAACTGAAGAGGCTCTCAGATACAATATGTGTTATTCCCCGTCATAATCTTCAAAAAGAAAATTCATTTACTGAGTAGGTTCGCACTCTTGTGCGCTCTTCAGTTCACTTTCTGGCCTTTGAGAAGAAAATACTGGATTCAGTATCTCTCTCTGGAGATACTCACAAACTCTCTTCTTTCACAAGTATTCATGCCCCTTTAAATTTACATTTTACACGTTAGAACCACAAACTTGAAAGCATTTTTAAAAAATATAGAGCAACACAATGTAGGAGATAATGTAAAGTTGAAGGAAAACGACATATTTTCTTTTACCAATAAAAACATAAATAAATAAAAATAATTAGTAGAACAGTGTTGTTGCAACATTGCTGCAATCACACCTGAAACTCTTTTGATGTTTGTCTCTATTGGCTTTGAATATCCAGCAACTGCTGACATTTTTGATAATTCCTCATTGGAAATAATATTAAAATTAGTGACACTATATAATGTCTAAACATGGAAGCCTTCTTGCCACAGTTTCTTGATTGGAGATTCAGGTCTGGAATTTAAATTTTTTTTAATAAATAAGCAAACATATTCTAAAGGGATTGTATATTATTGCATTTTGGGCAATACATGTTTATTTTCTATTTTGAAAAGGAATTCAATTATTTGTTTATTTACATCTTCTGATGCATTTCTAGTATATAAAAAAGGCTTAAGTAGTTAAATGGAAAATCTGCAGAATGTACAATTTTTTTATTTTTATTTGACTAATCGTCAGAATAATCGATTCATTAATTACTAAAGTAAGTTGCAGCTCTTCAGAAAACCAAAGTTTGTTTTATATATTTATAACCTAAACTTACTGTAAGCTTGAAATCAAAATTCTGGACCAGAAGTTTTTGGTTTTGTGAAAAGTTATAATTTTTTATTCTTCTGTAAGGTACTGTTGTGTCAATTCCCCTCTTAACTCTCAAAAACAGCAAATATTTACGAAGCAGAAGTTTTGCGAACTAAAGTGCTATTTTCTTCACTATTTGCTATTTGAATATGAAGTAACTTTACCTGTGGACATTCTCTAATACTCACTTACTTAATACTTGCTGCAGCAGGAACATCTCTCTCTGTGAAGCATATTTTTTTACACATATTCAATAAAATATCCTCTCCTCAGGTTTTCTTCACCCCAGCCCAGTCCAGCGCTGAGAAACCCTTACTCCCTGACACCAGCACAGCCAACAACACAGACTATGAAACGGCTGTCTCCCTGTCCGAGCCAGAGACGGCTGTACCCTGCCCACCTCTGTGGGAACAATCACTGGAAGAGAGGAAAGAGAGGGAAGAGGAAAGACAGGAGGCAATAAAAGACAGTTCAGTAGAGGAGAGGAAGAAGTTGGTGCAGGAGAGAAAGGCAGGCTACCACACCGAGACCACAAGTGAGAGCGAGGTGTGTGGGGCGCGCAGCGAGGGCTGTCACTCAAACCCCGAGAAAACGGATAGGAGGGCGAGACACACACTCTCTCTTCAAGAAAGAGGAAGCTTCTGCGGCTGCCATGAACCCAGGTCCTCTCATTTGAGGAAACCACATGCAGGTACAAAACTCAGAACAACAGAGGGAATCACAGATTTACATGCAGAGTCACTGACGCGCAGTAGCACTGCCAGAATAATCACTTGGCTTAGAAAAGCGACACAGACTAGACTCATGTCTTGGAATCCATTCCACTGAATCTCAGACCTGTCTGAGATTCCTTTGTGATCAGGGTTATTGACTCATTTCCAGGCAACTGCAGAGCTTTGTCTGATGGAAAACATTTAATTGGCAGTTCAGGTGAAGCATTGCTGGTTCTCCTTCATTCTTCTTAAGTTTTAATTATTCTAAATATTAAAATCGATCAGGTAAACCCTGAGAGAGGTCATTAAGTTTTTACAGGTTTGTAAGTATTGCAGATTAAACAATGGAGATTTAAAGTTGTGTTGAAGAATAAATCATTAACATTAACATGGAACAATAATTTAGAAGCCCTCGGTTCTAAATTATTCTATATTTTAAAGTTTTGAATAAGATGATTGTTAAAAAAAAAACTTTGCAGCTGCAAAACAGGTTTGACATTTTCTGTTTTTGCCTCAGGCTTGGCTACTATTTGCTCTTACTGGATGAGAGATAAAAAAAAAAATCTTATCTTCAGCTTATTGTTGCAGTTGCAAAGCTCTACAGATTTATTCATTTTAAACTCACTGGTTTTGCAGTTATAAAAATCCTGCAAAACACTTGCAATAAATAAGTCTTTGCTTTTGGCTGCAAAATATCCTGGTCAAATTTTGTGATGTGTGCTTTTTTAAATCTATCAACAAGTTTTTAAACTATTCTCTGAAAATCTGAATTTTAATTTACAATTTTTTAAAACCTTATTTTTTGTTCTTTTCTGCTTTTAAAAACCAAACATTAAAAGAATTTTATGAATGCCAGTTACGTTATTAAATTAGAAAAAATATTCCTTGTTTTAGCTGTGAATGGAACTCCAGAGGAAAAAGAATTAGTTTCTTTGAAACTTGTTATTTAAAATGCAATAAGGGAGACATTTGCATGTTAACATTCAAAATGTTATTGTATTAGTAAGGATTTTCTCTTAATTCATTGAGATGCTAACGTTATCTGTCCTGTAAAAGGCTTTAGAAGCAGGCAAAAAGAAAAGGATATCTTTGACTGCATTAAGCCTGCACATCCACACAGGCAGAAAATGCTTTATTCAGTCGAGCATGATCCCAGATTTGTGTCTAAATAAATCTGTAAGCATTTTTTCAGCGGACAATGTAGTAGACAGAGAACATGCCAGACTTCACAGAGGGAATTTTGCAGCTTTAAAAACCCTTAGAGGGAGTTTGTCCTTTGTGTCTGCTCATTCTTAGCCCCTGGGTGTCGTCTCGTTGTGTGCTTGTGCTTCTGTTTTCAATAAACCTTGCAGTGCCCCATTTTTAGCTTGAAGTACTCCTGTTTATTAGGCCCTTTTTTACCAAATGTTTAACAAAAACAAAATACATTTTTTAAAAAATTTGTGTCGATAAAAAATATTGATGTCACAGTCCAATAATTTATTAAAATAAGACAAAAATAAGTACATTATTCTTTTACAAACTCATACCCGATCCCTGTCTCATTTTGTTGATGAAAACAATTTAAAATGTAAATCTGCCAGGGTTATGAATAATTTTGGGTTTAACTGTTTATACTTGCAGTTTTATTTTTGCAATATTAGAAACTGCTGTTCTGAGTGCTGAAACTGCACAATTAATGATGCTGTGGATTACAAAGTTGCCCAAATGGCAGAACATTATCTACTATTATCTACTGTTGGATCCCTTAACTACAGAAATTTGTTGTATTGATTCAGTGTTGCAGGCTTTTTGTTGTTGCTCCCCCATGTGCTGTAAATGTTCATGGTTATAAGAGTCTGAAACTATGGTAAAATGTTCAGGACTTCTTTCTGCTACGGATCTCATCCTATTTTATTGAGTGAGTTTACAACAAAGGAGTTGTTTAAAAATGAGCCCTTTTATTACACTCTGGAAAAGCGCAGTATGTGTGCAGGTGGGTGGAGTGAGAAAGCACAGAGAAAATAGTTGGCATGAAGTCCTGTTTTTTTTAATAACCTGTTGCTCTGTAACAGGTAGTTACCATAAAAGGATATGGTATTGTTTCTCTGTTTCGCTTCTAATTTTTGATAAATCACTGTAGAGCAATTATAGGCACCTTCCTCTGGTTTTTCTGAGGAATATTCCCTCTGAAATCTGGATGTTCATTCTTCAGTTTTATTGTTACAAAACAATCTAGCTGTGGGGAGTCTGGATAAATTTGATTATTGCAAAACAATAAAAACAGTCTGAGCAAAACCAATATAGCCGAACGGCTTCATGAAGGAAGGATTTAACTTTGTTTAAAAAGCTGAGTAAGTAAAAGTGACTTTGTCATTTAGTTTTATGAAAGGAGGTTCATTCTCTGGAGGGATGGATCTTTTCACATTAGAAATTAATAAAAATAATATTGCATCTCAACAGTGTCATCTAATTTCTACAAATCTCTTTTGTTTAACTGTGATTTTTGTTTGCTGTTGTTCTCTTGCCATCCTTTGTGTAGCTTCTGTGTGCAGCAGTGCCAGCCCTTACCACGAGGTGATGCGGATGGAAAGGCGACTGCGCTCCTCATCTGAGGGGGCCGGTGGGCCTCGTGTCCATGGAAACTACAGAGATGCTCCAGGCATGGAGGGAAATGGTCTGCTCAAGCACAGAAACAACTCCTCGTCGTCTAAACTTGGAAGTTTGGTAAGCCTGAAGCTGTTTTTCTCTGTTTAGGTTGCACCGTAAATACAAACACTGACAAACTATTTCACTGCCCTTAAATTGTAGGTCAGGCTCAGTTATTAATATATTATAGCACTATTTCCTAGTTTGTTTGTTTTTTATTGTTAATGCAAAACAGCTTAAACCAAATATTACATTCTAATAATGCAAATGGATTAATGAAAACGTTTGCTGGTGAAATAAGTATGTAATATGTATTACAATAAACATTTCTTGCGTCTAATAAAAAATTGGCTTGTACATATTTCTGTACAAAGTACCTTAATGTTCATAAAATCAAATAAGTGTCTTGCAGTTGGAAAAAATACTCCTTACATAATATAGCTAAAAAAATTTATAAATACATTTTTGGATCGATAAATGTTAATATTTATCTGCTTTTCAGTGAATTTTCAGCATCCGTTCTTATACATCAACAAGATGTGGATAACTTGGCATGTTTAACTTAGTTTGTTATTACCTCTCAAAGTGGAAACTGCCAAAAGTTTAATTGTTGCATTTTGCTCTCCCATGTGCAGCTTGTAAACCTGGTTCTTGGTTGTTTTGATGTGAGCTCAACGTGACCTACTGGCTGACCATAAATGATAGATATGAAACTTGCAGAAATTTGATCATGGCCTGAATATAATTATATCAAGGGTTTAAACTTTTTATGATCAAAACTCAAAATTTTTCATCTGAAACAGAAAATTTGATAAATATGTGCAACAGGTTAATTGACAAAGCTCATTGCATTCACACGACAAATTTGCTGGTTAACAAACCAAGAATCATAACCTCCAAACTCACTTAGTGATGGACGCATTTTAAATTAAATATTGTTTGTGCTGGTCTGACTTTTTTGTGGTGTCAATACTCATGATGGGTTAGGGTTAGGGTTAGGGTTAGGGTTAATTACTCTAAAATGATGGTTTTAAAGTCTGCTCAGCCACTTTGGCCTGCTCTTCGATTTACCTCTCAAGGTGTTGTGTCACAATCAATAGGCAGATGGACACTTTAGTGATAATGAGGTCACTTATGCATTGAAATGACCTTACAGCAATGTATGGTGCTAAGAAAAAAATAGGTACAGACTATATTTTCCTTCACACATAAGTGGCTTTGAGTTTGTGGTTTCACATGTGGTGTTAAAATACATCTCCTAATGCCACATAGTGATCCAATCAAACTTGCTACAATTCTCTAGACTCGTTATTGGACTGATGGCTGATATCTGCATTTTACTGTTATTTTTGTGTTTGGTAGCAATGTGTTATTTTTAGTGTATGTTTTAGGAAATGTGTACAATACATAATACCAAATTTGACCGAGTGTTACTCTTTTATTCCTTTTACCCATTGTTTCTAAAATTCTTAGTACATTTGAAAAGAGGGAAGATATACAAATGAACTCACAGGTATTTAATCTCCAAACAATTATTCTGCAGCTTCAGCTGAGACACCATCTGCTTTTATCCAAATATACTGTACAGCTCTTAAGGATTTTTCATAACAGAAATTTGCATGTGCTTCCAAATTTGTTCTCGCAGCCACACAATGAGCAGTAGTACTAAACAGTTTAGAATGAGTGGTGGCAATTTTATTGTAATTATAGCCAGCTGCTAGAATGCTCTGGTAAAATACTATAATACTCCCTATAATACGCTTGCTGATTTGAGTCGGTGCTTGTGGCCCTGACCATGAAAATATGAAAGGGGTTCCTTGAATTTAGAGTACACTCGTCTTCCCTTTTTGCCTCTCCATCACACAAAAACAAAACGTTTTAAAGGACAAAGAGGAAGTGGTTGACATTTAAGTAAAATCCATAAGGACCATGCTCTTCTATTAATGCAATGTTAATTAACTGAAATGATATTTAGACAGCAATCAGAAATGTTGAAAAAATAAGCAAAAGGCTGTTCTTCATCCTATTTAAGGGAAACGTTAGAAGTTTAAATTGAGTGCGAATGTGTGAAGCACTTAGAAAAACTTCTTCAGTCATCTAACAGGTTTAAGCCTGGTGTTTACTTTGTCTGCCTGCTCACATTGCAGCAGTCTTTGTTGGTGCAAGATTTAGCAACATCCATTTTTGTTTTTGCCAATAGGTTTTAGCTGTGACTGGGCTGCTTTTCCCACAACATGCACAGGAAAGCTCCATAGGAGGCAAACCAGTTTAAATCAATCCCATTTATTCTACCGGAGACTAAAAGCTTCCTCTGGGAGATTACACAGAGCAGGGATGTACGCTGCACATTACAGTGTATATTATAGACTGCTGCCTCTCCACTTCCACTTTGCTAAATATTGTATAATCTCTTTTTCACCTCCTCCCTGCCTATGAAGTGCCCTTCTGGGCCTGAGTAATGGAGGAAAGGTAGAATCCCGGCAGTGTATATTAAACTATATCCTATCGCCCTTTGCTTCGTAAAATTTTATTGGTCAGTTTTATGCGCTTGTAACTAATGAAAACCTCAGGATTTAGACACCTTTATCTTAACCTTGGCTGAGTGTTTTTCTAGTGTTATACAATGATGGTATGCAAGCAATAACATGTTATGAATACAACACCCTTCACACTTATTAGCTCCTTTGGTTAAGATGTAAATAGCCTCAGAATAAACCCCTCTTTTTACTGCAGTACCAAAATGTCACAGTGAGTCACTGAGGAAAGTATAAAATCTAATGTTTATTTTAAAATTTTAATACCAGCTTGTTCATAAGCCTCATTATATGGAAACATTAATTAGTACTCTACAGTTGTTTTCAGAATGGGAAAGACAAGAGAGCATGTCGTTCATGTAAGGCAGACAGGAGTTGAGTTGAACAATGAATCATGAATACTGTAGCTATAAAAAAAGATATTTTCCTAAGTTTGTACTTTTCTACATTCAAAGCAACAATTTAGAAGTTTAAAATAACTGGTGCCATCCACAATCCATATTCCCTACTACGGTGAAATCATTTTTTTTTGCTAGATTTGGTATTTGTGCTTTAATATTTGTGAGAACTAGAGCTGCCCAATGTATCCAATATCAACAGTGACCTCAATATCGGCCTGTGAAACACTGCCTTTGCAAAGAACTGTTTGCATGTGGTAGGATATTGAACAGATATATAATAAGTGTTATATATCAACTCTCTGCATTTCTATAATGTATTTGGCCGCTTGTGAGGACTTTGGCAGCCTTTAAAGCCTGTACCTCTGCTATATTTCTGCTGGTGGAGACGCTTAAGTTCATGGAGAGGATGGGATGTCATGCCAAGGCAAAGAAATGGTTCATCTTAATCAATATTGTCATTGCAATTTTTACCCAATAGCATGGACATAACTTATTTTCCTGCTACTATGTGGCTCTAGAGTAAACCAAGAAAGGAATCAAGATTTGGACTGCAATGATAAATGCCCAATTTATTTATTTCTGTGATGAGAAGCAGTGCCATTGATCTCCTTCTGCCTGCTATTGATTTTTTTTTTTATCGTTTCAAAAGTTGTGAATGTTCCCAGCATTTTCAGCCGTGGGTTCTCATAAGTCTATCAGTGACAGTGGAGATAATACTTTGACAGTCTGGTGGTGATTACACTCAGCACTTGCTCACAAAGGAAGTATTACATGAAATATTCTCCTATCTCGGAGACAGCCAGAACAAACACTTTTGTTGGTAGCTCGAATGACACACAGAATATGACAAAACAACCCAACATTTCTTTTCTCTCTTCCTGTTTTTTTTAATGTGCATTTAAACAGTAGCATAATACCCTGCTTGCTAGACATTGTCCCAATTTAACATTTCTTTTATTTCCATGCTCTCCAGTTTGTTTAGAGTGCATAGAGGGAAATTATTATAAGTGACTCTTGAATTAATCATACAAAAGACAAGGATACTTTATTGTTGGAACAGATAATAATAGCTACTGCCAGATGGTAGAAAAACAACATTGTAGCTAATGTCTGTCCCTAATACTTTGCCCTAATAGCTCTAATAAAAAACATCTTTTTATTAGAGATATTTATAATTGTCAAAAAATGTTAAAGGGTTGTAACTTGCAAAATCTTGTAATATTCAGTAACAAAACACCTAAATTTTAGCACAAGTTTTCTACATGAAAACGTGTTGCACACAAGAATGACAAAAACATTTTTGAGCAGATTTTCATCCAGTGCGATCTTACCAACTTGTCTAGTACAATTGACATTTAATGCTCAAGAGTTGGAGTACTCTTCAGTCTCATGCTGTTTGGCCAAACTCAAAAACTGTATTTTATTTTATTTTTTTGTTGGGAATACAACAGCAACACACAGGTAAAGTGCTCTCCTGCTGCAAAAAGCCATTTTATAAGAAGAAAAAGGAGGAAAACAAAAGAAGTCCATAGAACATCACTGAACAGAATATGACAATTTCTCTGTGTTAGGACTTTGTCAACAGATGTGATCTTTAAATCAAAGAAGAGATTCATAATAATTATAAGTATAAATTAAAGTCACTTTCTGAAGTAGTAGATAATATAATTGTACTGGTACTGTGGATGAAAAGCCAATGAGACCATGACATCAAAATCTGTTTACACAGCTTCTCTGCAAAATGTTTAATCTGGCAGTGAACAGCTTTAGGAGGCATTGGAAGCAGAAAATCCTCAAAGATTAGTAAGAAAATGAGCTGAATCTGTGAATTCGAAGTGTACGTGTTTGGGACCTTTCTGTTTGGTCAAACTTTATTAGATGAAAGGAAAAGTGTCTTTATTGGTTTAGTTATAAGTCTTCAAAAGATGAGGGAAATGTGTTCACCAAAACTACTGGTTGGGGAGTTTTTTTTCTGGGAAATGGGTTTCAGCTATCACTTCTAGCAGAAGAAAGCTTTTATGTGCATAAAATTTGGCTTTTAATTTTCTTTATTAGCATGTTTAATCTTTGTTTGCATTGTTTTAACTTTTATCTACGTTCATTGAGTTCTTTTTCTTGCACAGATTCTGGATGGTTTAGTACTTTTCTATCAAGCTAAGATAATTTATCTCAGACATTTCACAGGAAGGAAGTGATCCTACCGTAAGAGCTAATCGTTTATGATTAAATATCATCATATTTTTCATCCATACTTAGTACCTTTAAACGTCTCATCATGGCTGTCTGGAAAAAGTCAAGCAATATTGTTCTTAGTATTTAAATTCATGGTATATGAATAAACAGCAAATAGAAAACACAGTCATAACACATTGCAGTACATTTTCTATGAATTTTTCTCAATGTCCAATCTGTCATTTTTTTCTCCTTTTTTTCACTTTTTTCAGTGCTGTGTTATTTGGTTAATTACATCCTCTGTGGATAAAAACACCAAACTTTAATGCCCCTATCAGCTTTTATATGTTATGTTATGTAAAAGCTAAAGAGAAAACATGCTCATTAAAATCTCAAGAAGTCCAAGGATAAATCAACTGCAGCAAATATTATACATTATACCTTTTGTTGCTATGACTAATGCAACATGAAACAGTCTCAGTCTGCAGTATGCTGTTTCCACTTTTTCCTGTGAAGGGAGAATGCGTATAAAATTATCATTTGTGAAAGAATTCAGATATATATTTACTTTGCTTTAGCCTTCTGTCTTTCAGCCACTTGTAATAGCTAACTCAGCACTTAGGACACTAATCCTTTAAGATTAAGGTTTGTTCTGAACAGAGCAAACCAACTATTTAACCAGCAATGTCTTGTATTAGTTGCGTGTTGGCCTTGATTTTGCAATGAGTAGGCCTGTCACGATAGCAAATTTTGCTGAGCGATTAATTGTCTCAAAAAATTATTGCGATAAACGATAATATTGTTTGAAGACCTTTTTACACTGATTTAATGGAAATGATGTAATAATGCATGTGATTTCCTGCCAAAGATAGATACACTTTATTTTCAAAAGAATATTTAACACTGGAACTGATAAACAAAATAAACAAAACAACCAAAAACAAAATGGATTCTCAGTCTCCATTAACAAAAAATGTACTTGATAAAAACTAAACAACATAAAGCCAAAGTGGAAATAAATACTGCATTCAACCAAAAGACTGCAGATTATGAAGTCTGCATATTATGTTGCCCTTCAGTAATAATTAGATTTAAATAGAGAAGATGGGCACATCGACTACCTGATGCAATAGTTCACACTACATGATTTTTTGCTCCTATTTTTCCCCTTATGACAATCTTAAAACGTTGGTCTTTCTAAGATTGTGTGGTGTGTTATGGTAGATCATCGTTGCCGCTCCAATCCAAATCAGGGGTTTTCCCCACTGGGAGCTTAACGCAGCCTGTTGAATGTGACAGGTAGCCAATCAGAAAGCGCGGATTCTCCTCGTGTTTTCTGAGGGGAAATTACGGAGGGGAATCCCAAACAGCTGACACGGCGCAACTCGAAGTCCAGCCGACGTGGAAACAACATTAATGTTTATTCAACATGCAAAGAATATAGAAATGACAAGAGGAGGAGTTGGAGCGAAATTGCTACCGCAGTTGATAAACCCGGTAACTTTTCAGCTGTTCTTCGTTAACGTGACGTAAACAGGTTCTAATGATTGTCATTCAGTCAGGACTTTATGCTGACACTAGCCACATGCATTGCAGGTAGATTGCAGTAAAGCATTGATTAATGTCTGGTTTTAAAATTAGTTCACTGAACTTGCAGCCATTATTTTGTGCCCATTGTTGGACACCACAGGGCAGGAACGAACCGATCGAACCGTTATACCTAGGATTTCTGTCGGCTAATGTGTGGTCTGTCAAGTTTTAAAAATGGGCCGACAATCGGCCGACAGCTCTAAGATCGTGTTGTGCGCGCTGGGCTTTACACTAAGTTAATGAGGAAGGGAGGAGTCAGTGGAGAGAACCGGAGTTGAGCCTTTTTTCATTCGGTGTCATCAACAGAAAGAGAAAAAGGCCGGAATAGACGATAATGCCGATAATTGAAATGACGTCGATAGTTTTAATTTATCGTATGATTAATCGATTTATCGTTTATCGCGACAGGCCTAGCAATGAGTAATTACTCCATATTGATACATTGTTCTGCCGTTGTTGGAAAATGACAAATGTCAGATGATAAACTGCGAGATTGCATGAGGGAACTTCTCTGTCATGTGGGTTTTATTCAACAAATGAATTTCCAATTTGACTGGACGTTCAATCCTCCGTGCCCTCAGGCACATTGTAAACACAAGTGGCTGGGAAGTGCCTTCTCAGGCAGGTTGAAGCCATTTGTTAGTTGGTACATTTTTTTTTATTGCTGGAGGCTGTAATACCTGCCTGAAAAGCTAAATCGCTCTCACTTCATCTCAACGCTTCTGCCACCCAAAGCGCTGAAAACATGTAATTTTCTTTGATTTAGACTGAGTGCGAATGGAACCCAGTGTCTTTTAATGGAGCGAGAGAAACAAATTCTTCCTCTGATCTCTGTTTTGGGTGTCATTTTGCTTGGCAGTTAGGAGAAGGAACCATCTTTTAATGAGACCTGAATCTAATATTATCTCTATTAACTCAAGGATTATACTCAATCAAATCACAAATGTGAGGTAAAAACGTGACATTGCTGGCTTGTAGAATCATATTTCTCTGCAGAGACGGGTGCATTAAAAAGGGCAATTTAGCTTCAAATGCAATCTGTGTGCTGTAGTATTAAACAGGCTCTTCATTTCTTTTCCAATACCGTTTTAGCTTTTTGCTGTAAAATCTGAAATGAAGTCTCTTACTTTTTTTTTTCCTCTCCTATTTTCTGTAATGATTCTCCAATTGGGAAAAGCAGCAGTGTGATATTATATGTTCATCATACATGGCCTGTACTGAGTTAATATTGCTTCTGATAATAATTCTGCTGAGGTATGGCTGAATGATCACGACAGTCTCTGGCTGCTGCTTTCAAGAGGTGGGAGATCAGTGTAGAGAGTGGGCTGCATGTTGTTTATATTTATATTCGACTGATGTGTGAATCGATTTTTCCGATCCAAGTACAGATATGTTTATATGTGTGGGTTATTGCACAACAGGAAAAGCAATGAAATGTTTTTAATTGTCAAAATATTGATATGAATCTTTAATAAATTATGCATGATTTTACTGTGTTTTATTATTGCGCAAGGGAAATTTAATGAAGGTCAAAGTCCAATGAGGGTAATTAATCCATAGAAAAGATGGAACTGCATCTTATTTTTCTTATTAATCATTAATTCAGTTATTCATTTGGTTTAAGAACTTCTAAATTAACTGGAATTATGAAGTACTTAATTTGGTTTCAGATGTTATTTAGATATATTTTGGATCATCGATTTCTTCTAAACTTTTTTGGAGGGGCAAATGTCCTTTACATGACCATTAGGGGGCAGGATTGATCTTTGGAATGAATCTAACCAAATTAACAATATCTTTCTACGTTATTATAATGCTAAGATTATTACATTTCTTTATTAAAAATATAAAATGTGTGTCATCAAGCAATGTAGCATTACAAATTTTGAATTTGACTTTGGCATACTAGGATGGAGGCAATATTAAAATGCAGCCTTTCCCTCAACAGTCCCGAGGCTGCTGATCATTTAGGATTTCTGAGGATTCAAGAAAATCACACTTAGATCTTTTTGAAGAGGCATAGGCTGGGTATTAGTTTGTAACTCAGGAAAGGCTATAGAAACATGTCTTTTTCAGTTATCTTTCTAAAATGATCCTGATTTATTTCAAATCTGTTAAAGAAAATAGCATTACAGGGATAAGAATTTTAATTTAGTCATCAACAACGTTTTTAACATATTCATACTTTCTTTCAGAAGAGCACATTTTTAGAGCTTGCAAGCATCATAAAACCAAAACTCGGAGTCCATCTTTGGAAGTTACATGAGCGCGATGCTGTATCTCGTTGTCATGGGAATTAAAAACTGCAGATTAGCAGAGTTTATCTAGTTTGCTCAGCAGCTAGTTTTTGCTCATCGAGCAAATAGAAAGCTGACAGATGTTACACAAAACTACAGGCTCATTTGTCATATTCATTGCTTTCTCAAACAAAACAGTTATCATACCAAGATAATAGGACTCACAATATGTTTATGAGGCTCCTAAGCAATGAAGAAGGAATAAACATCTCAGTGGGTGAAGGCGAGGAGGGAAAAATCTAATATCATAATAAAATGAGCTGCATTGTTTGATAGTTTGATGTCGTGCAATATTGTAAAAATTAGTTTTATTTTTTGCCAACCAAAAATAAAACTATGCACGTTGCAGATCATGCTGGAATGATAAAAAGTATATCCTATTGGAAATGCAGAAGAACTGGTTTAATTATTTAGTTCAAGAAAATAAAATGATGTCTTTGATGTTTGTGATTTTCCTTTTGCTCAACAGGATGTGCTGAACAACCTGGGCTCCTCAGAACTGGATGAAGATGACCTCATGTTAGACCTGGACCTCTCGGATGATCAGCGACATCGACATGGTAACGTCTTCCCTGCTACCTTCATGCAGCTACACATTCTGTGAAAAGCAACAAAACTCCCACAACAGAATTCAGTCGCCAAGATCAATTTTCATTCTCTTGCTTTTATTTATATTTTCTCATGTTTTATCTACCCAGATTTTCTTAGTCCATCTGCCTTGATTCACCTCCTGTTTGCACTTGTGTTTTCTCCCTCACTATCTGTTTATTAGACTGTATCTATTCCATCACTTTAAAACATGACACCAGTATTTTTATTCCAACCAACATGCACCAACAACTTTGATCCAGCCAGCTCATTTGCAGCAATTTTTCTCCTTTGTTGTTTTGGCATTTCAGTCAGAGGAGAGTTATTTATCCTGCCGTACCTCAGTGTGGCAAGGACTGCCAAACTAAAACTTCGTATAAAAATGTTATTATATTGAATGAGTGCAGTGAGTTGCTATGACCGCACCAGATCATAATGTGTGGAGTAACTTAAATAAATATCTCATTCATCAGATGTGGTGAAGTAAAATGATTCCCTTTTTGAAAGCATTAGTGTTAATTACAGAAACATTACAGTAAATGGGCCATTTAGCAAGCTGTTGTAAATACTGCCATAACTGATTATATAACTGATTATCACCTGCAAATGTTTGCTTCATGAAAACATTTTTCATTCTCTCCGTGGACTAAATTTAGGCTTGGGGTCACTCTCCCTCGTTTGTTTTTAAAGTTACTGAGAAGCTGCACAACTGATGGTTGATGCATCAAATTAAAACTATGAGCCATGATTGATTCTGTAAAATCAGTCAAACTCTCTTTATGACATAGTTTAACACCTATCAAACAACATGTCATGTTATTTTTTCTATGTGTTCTGGGTTTTGGTTGTAAATCTATCCTCTTAAAGACAAACATACAAGCACTCGAAGTCCTGGTGACAAAACACAAGGCATAAAACTACTGATCTGAACACTTTCTAGTATGTTTATGTATTTTTTTGGATGTTTTTCTTCTTTATATCCATGTTTGTTTGTTCTTTTTAAATAAAATTCTTTGTTTGAAGATGTCTGTGTTGAAAACATTCCTCAAAGATGTTGGCTGATATAGTCCCCATTTCTGCAGGCTGTCTGTTGCACATCTATGATGCAAAACTCTTGTTCTGCCACATCTTGCTCTTTTGGACTCATCCCTGGTGACTATGGAGCCCAGTATTACCCGTTTCAGTTGATTGAGACTTTTTGACATTTTCCTGCTGAAAGTAGCTGTCAGAAGATGGATTCACTGTGGTCATAAAAGTATAGATATGAGTAGCATTAAGATGTCTGTGGTGTTTGTATGATGTTCAATTAGTGCTCATCGTCCCAAAAAGGACCAAGAAAATCTAAACACATATTTCCAGTCTTACAGTTTTATCACTTTATTTTTTCATTACTTATTTATTTTTGTTTATATTGTTTATTTATTATTTTATCTACTGTCACTTTTTTCTTAATTCATGCATCGATTTATTTTGTCTTATATTTCTTCATTGCATTTTCTTGCCTTTTTTCTTCTTTGTCCTTTATTTGCAATAAAATGAAATGAAATAAATAAAATATCAGTATAAAAAATAATAAATAAATAAATACATGGTATGAAAAAAACTAGAACAAAAATAAATAATGAAATATAAAAGGAAACTGATGAATGAATAAAAAGATTGTAAATTCAACAGAAAATTCAAAGTGGTAGTAAAAATGTTGAATTATTAGTTTTGAAAATTCTAAAAATATATGAATTTATGTTGCACTATATAATCAAATAAGCTGGAAAAATTATTATATTTTGGATGAAATATACATGAATTGCTTTGTCAAGCCATTTATTTATTCCTATGCTTTTCCTATGTCAGGATCCATCCTCCATAGTTTTCACCACCTCTAGATTATTAAATCATTTGTCTGATAGCCTGATTCACAATTGGACAGCTGTACCTTATGAAGTGGCAGGTGAGCGCATGTCACAATTTGACAAAAGCTAATTTGCTGTAATGTCACTGAATGCCTGCTGATCAACTGACTGTGTGCGTCTTGTGATGTCATCAACCCAAATGCACACAAGGCAGAGTTCCAAAACCTTCGAATGTTTACAAAACTTGGTTAAAATTAAGATTTAAATGGAAACCTCAGCTCTATTAAACCAGATTGTGATGCTTCCCTGAGTGTTTTCAGAGGCAGGCTGGGTTTGGGCTGAACCCCCAATACACTCACACCAAATAAGCACACACACACAAATAATGAAGGCGTCTCTACAGGCACTGGCTGATGCGGAGCTAAAGGAGGCACCATCATTAATACATACTAGCGCACAAGCGTGGATGCTTAGTCATTAGACCTAATGGTTTGCAGACTGTAGCATGAAATTAAAGGTTTGATGAATTGTTCTCATAAAATCAAGGGACTAAGATTTTGTGCTTGCTATAAAAGGGTAGGGTTCTTCTACATAATCAAAGTGAGTCATTTAAAGACACACATTGAAAAGCACACCACTTTCAGACAGTGGTCTATACCATCTCAAACACTAATATAAACACACACGTGTCCCACAGGGCCACACACACACACACCTACACACTCTTATTGGTGCTTCACATTTTTACCTCTCTCATGTGGCCTGTTGAGGGCCTTTATTAAAAAGAAAGCTGTTTCACTGCAATTTATGGCCAACTGAGTTCAGCAGCCATGGATGGACAGATGGACCTCTGCAAAGACTGGAAGAAACGCAAACTCTTGTGCTTTTACTCTATTTTACTCTTTTCTTCCTCGCACCCATCTGAACAATAGACCAATGGATCTGTTAAACACTGCATGTCATTAGAAATCTGTGAATCTTGCTTACTCAAACATTTGACATTTTTTTGTTTGCTTCACTAATAAATATAACTTAATCCTCCTGTTATGTTGCCGGTCAAATTTACCCGTTTAAAAGTTTAAACATTTTTTTTAAGTAGTTGGAAGTATTTTTTTTGCATGAAACTTTTTTTATTTCTCTTAATAGGTGTGCTCTGCATAGAAATTGAAAACGTATTAATTTAACACATTTGCAACTCCCCCCAGCATCTACTTTTTACATATCAATCAAATCAATCAATCAATCAAATTTTATTTGTACAGCTCATTTCAGCAGCAAAGTGCTTTACATCATTACAAACACAGAAACACAATGCAAGATAGAATCAACAATCAAAACACAGCATTTAGTCAAGTTCCATCAATAAATTTGTAATTGATTACATTTCAAATACAATTCTAAACAGGTGGGTTTTTAGTCGAGATTTAAAAGAAGTCAGTGATTCAGCTGTTTTACAATTTTCTGGAAGTTTGTTCCAAATTTGTGGTGCATAGATGCTGAAAGCTGCTTCTCCTCGTTTGGTACTGGTTCTGGGGATGCAGAGCAGAACCAGAACCAGTAAGACCTGAGAGGTCTGGAAGGTTGATACAACAACAGCAGATACATATATACTGTTTGGGTCAATTTGACCTGGCAGTCAAGTTGAAGGGTAAAAAAGATAAAAAAAATGTCCAATTCTATATGTTTCCTTGCAGCTATGAACCATATTTCACCCCCCCCAACACACACACACGTACACACCACCACAGCACACCACACCCATACATGCACACGTGCACCCCCACAAGCCCATTTTCTCACTATTCTCTTTACTTCACTAGGAAACTGCGAGAAACAAGGTGTTCATGCAACTTTTGACGGGAACCTTTTCCTTTCCCGTGGACAAACTCCACCCACTCTGAGTGGACACTCAGCAGAAGTGGGGGGAAACATAATTACTCTGTGCATGACTCATTTGTCTTGATTTTAATCAGCAGGTCAATTTGACCCAGAACAGTATACATGTCTCAAGTTCAATTATTAAATCACCCATTGAAAAAAAAAAAAAAAGTAATATAAATGTTTTTTACAAAAGATCAATTTCAAGGAAATTATTGTTTTTTTTGTGTCTAGGTTTTTTCAGTGGACATAAAAAATTGAGTCGTCATTAATCCTTTATTTGTGAAAAATAAAAAAACCCATTATTGCACAAATATTGACTGAAATGGTTAGTATTGGAGTTAATCAGATACAAAAATGTTTTGGAGGAATTTTTTGGTTTCTGACACTATTGCATGATTGAAGACTCGACGGGTCAAATTGACCCAGGAACATTATTGCTGTACCTAACATAACAGGAGGGTTAAGCTGAAAAATGTAATGATTGTGTATGTTTATGTTGATAGTGTCCAGAGAAGACTCGAGCCAGTCCCTAACATCCTGCCTCAACCTGCTTCCTTCTCCCTTGGATCCACCCGGAGATCGCTTGGCAGGGAAAGAAAACGTTCAGAGGTAAATTTGTATTTTGGGAATAAATACATCCAGCTGCTTTGCATATTTCTTACAAAGTAGCAAAAAATACAAAAGTACCATGTGCTAGACTTTGAAAGTTTTGCAAGTACAGATAATTTGAGCAGCGATGTCTTGCATTTTGAGACGGCAAGCGCAGTAGTTGCAAAAAAAAGTGTCTTTGATGTGTTTTTAATAAACAACAACTTGAACTGGACAGAAAATAAAAAATGAGTAGGCCTTTGATATTATAAGTAATCCTAGGAATGTTTTTTTTATTATTTTACTCACAAAATATTCAGAGTGTAGTGCCTTATTTCTTAAAGTATGTTTACCCTTTTAATATTTTCACCTATTATCCCATCACAATCACAACTGTGAATGCATGCTTGTGAAATAGGAAGAAAACTGCCTCTTTACTGCAAGTTTAGGTGTTTATTCAGCTGTTTCCTTCTCTCTCTATATTAATATGATCAGCATACAGTTTTGCTTCATCTAACAATAAAGGGCTGAACAGTACATTTCAAATATATCTTAATCGCAATATCGGTGTGTGCAATATTCATGTTTCAAAGGGCTGTTTGGAGAGCAATAATTGTTGGCTATTATATTCCAAGTGGTGTGAGCTTGCAATTTTGATGCTAATGTAATATTTAGCCAGTTGGACAGAGTCTGTAGGCAGCAGATGCTCACACTGGACTCAAACATTGCCCAAAATGCTAAAGGTCACTGAGTTATGGAAGCACAGATGAAAAAGAGACAAGGAGTAGGCATATATTACAACGGATGTTGTCATTGCAATATTTCCCTCATTTTTGTCACAAGATTTTCTAATATCATACAGCCATATTTAACAGTTTTCTTCCTGGTGGACCTGGAAGCTCCAACCATCTTCCCATCAGCTGTGGCAGGCTTCCCTGAAGTCTTTCTGAAGAAAAGCATCCCCACTAGCGCCACTGTGTTTCATGGTGTGTTCAGGGTTTTAGTGTTCCACTACACATTGCGTTATACATACAGGCCAAAAAGGTAGCCTTTTGGTCTTATCTGTCTGGAGCACCCTCTCCACATGTTGGCGGTGTTTCCTATGTGGCTTGTTGAAAACTGCAAAGGGGAATTCTCTTGGCTAGGTGGCCAGCCATGTCTGTGTAGGTTTGCCATACTTATTTTCAGAAGATGGATTGAACAGTTCTCTGTGAGATGTTCAAAGCTTGGGATATTATTTCAAAACCTATCTCTGCTTTAAGCTTCTCCACAACTTAATTTCCGACCTGTCAGGATGTTTTTTGGTCTTCTTTTTTTACTCTGTTTGTTCTCTAATATTCTCCAGCAAACCTCTGAGACCTTCATACAGAGATTAAATTACCCACAGACACACCGAGTTCCCCAATTAGGTAAATTCTGAGGGCAGTTTGGCTGTTTTTATGCAAATTGTATCAAATGTGAAAAGTTGTGCAAATACCCATCCCCTCCAGCTCACAAACATACACACTAACAGAATGTAAAGGGAACCAGATGTTCGAATCAAATGTTGTGATTTAGGATCATTTTTTTCTCAGTCTTAATGACTGCGTCAGTGGTAAAATCAGAAGTGATAAACTAAATGTTCTTTTCCATCACTCTTTTCCACTCTTTCTCTTGTTATTTTGCTGTGATTTACAGGCACCATTTGTATATTTGAAAGCGTTTCTGTTATTTGTCCGAGTGCATTTTTTATTACCATCAATCGACTGAATGTACAGGATTTAGCTGCAGAGCAACAGCGACTCTGGATTGCTCCGCGCATTTTGTCTCCAAAGCAAAATGTACCAAGAGAAGGGACAAAATGGAGGAGACAATCAATCAGCTTGGCATCAAGTGGGGCCTTTGCTAACACGATTCAAAAAGGTTAAATAGTGAAATAATCAGAAACAGAATTACGATGTTACTTCACAATATGTGCATAACAAATAATTGCAGAGTAAACCTCCTGGATTATAATAGCCCTGATCATGCCATCTGTTACTGAATAGTATTATGTTCAGGGCATAACAGAACAATAGCCACAGACACAAAAAGACAGGCCATGGTCTGGTGTTGGCTGACAATGCTCAGCATCCAGCTGGAGCATGCTGTATGAAGCACTTCTATTTTATACATGTACCACCTAGTGGACAATTACACTCTGAAAAATACAGCTTCATTTCAGTAGAGCTGGCAAGCAATTTAATTTATTACTTTTTAATTTATTTAAGATAACATAAAAATGGAGGGGCATTGCTTATTCCATGAACTCTTCTTCTTTGCTATTTTGCATAAATGTGTGACGTGCTTAATGCTTTTTCACCTCCTTTGAGATGAAACAGAAAAGGTGAAGGCTGAATAAATAAATAAATTCCCCCAGAATAAATATGCAGGCCGTCTCCGTTCTCTTCCATTTCTTTTCCTGCTTAAAGAGAAAACAAGGGTAGAGTCCTAAAGAGAACATTTAGGCTTTGTGTTTGTACATATGAGTGCCACTGTCAGAGACTGTTTCTTACGTATGTGATTTGATTTGGCCACTTGGCTTCTCTCAGAGCTTCAAGTCTGGATGCATCTTGCATCACACAGTTGCTTTTCTCCAAGCGTACACGCACACACACACAACACACACACACACACACACATACACAGATGGAGCTGCTCTGTGGATGAGGCTTATTTGGTTTTATGGAGCCAGTGGGTAATAAAAGGTTGTATCACCAGTGGTGTCTGGTGGTCTATCTGACAAGCCTGCACTGATTATTACTTTACCTTTCATTGTTCCTCTCTCTGCTCGCTAGTTGAATTTATTTTGTTCCTGCTGGTGGCACCCATTGAGTAAATATACAGTTCCTGTTGAAACATGCTTACTCCAGAACAAACTGTCAAAGGCTGTCTTTGTTTTTCAGAGAGACTGGCCAACTTGTGAGTGGATTGAAGTACATTTTGAAAGATTTATACCGAACAGAGAGACTCGGGGCAGACCAAAGCCTCTGCTTTCTGATTTTTGTTTGCACTTGTTGAAAATTTTAGTGAACAGAGTTTCTCCCTGTCTAGACAGTGTCAGTGAATCATCCAGGTAATGTTTTCAACCCACCTAAGCTATTTGTCAAGTACTTCATTTGTTGCTTTATTTATACTGATGCCTCACTCGTCTTTAAAAGCAGCTCCAGAGATGCATTTGTGCCCGCACATACTTTATTTCTGCTTTCATAAGAGATTCAGGCTAAAACGTCTGTCAGCAAAAAAACATTTTTTTTTTCAGCTTGATTGACTTATGCATACTAGGGTTGGCTGATATGGACTTAAATTTTTTTTTATCACAATATTGATAATGAATATTTTGGCTGTAATATATAACTATATGCAGTATAGAACTCTTAGAAATAGAGCTTATCAGTTATCAGCAAGAATACAATTACGTACTATAAAAAAAAAGATAATCTTTTATGGATACATTACATTGTAGCCAGAAAACAATAACAATAACCAGGTTATTGTGTGTTGTGAATTTCTCCCCAGGTCTCTCCTAAAAATTAGATCTGGATCTCAATGGGGTTTCACCTGGTTAAATAAAAGAAATAAAATAAAACTATTATGTGTAGCTGCTGTTATGTAAATTAACAGCCTTTTTACACCTTTCAAATAAAACCAAGGTCATGCTGTGTGTGAAAAAAAGCAACAGAAGACATATTTGGTACAGTTTCTGGCTTAAAGGTAGAGCTAATGCCCCATATATGGAAACTTTTAGTCCTCAATGTAGCTGTTCCAGGTTTGGTTCCTGACTCTGGGATCTTTGCTGCATGTCTTCCTCATTCTCTCTATGCCCATTTTCTGTCTAGCTCTGCAAATGAATCCCACTAGCACCAGATAAACCTTTTAAAATGGAAGAAAACATTTATTTGACCAACATCTTTTGAAACACAACAATCGGTTTCCTTGCTGGGCTTAAGAATTTTGAGAAACAATTTAGTGAAACAAAAATGTTTCCTTTCTCACCAGCCTTCAGCAGTGAAGGCCACCACAAATTTAAGTTTTATTCTGTTCCTGTCAGATGTGTTCACGAATATCCTGTTCAAAGCCCAACCCTACTGAGTGCAAAAATAAATTCTAGTTTATTGACTTCAGATCATGCACATTTTATCATTATTTGTTCTTGAAACAGTAAAATATTTAAACCATTAAAATGTCAATAGGAATTTGTGTTTTCCAAAAACTTGTAGAAATAGATCAGTATTTGTTAATGTGGACTTTCTGAAGGAATCAAAAATAAATTGCTTTTAATATGAAGATTAAAATAAAACATCAAATAATTGTCCTTATTATTACTAGAAATAGCGGTTCCTCACTATGTTCATTCTACTTGTTAAAATTATTGTTAAAGTTGCTTCTAAACAACTTTAACAATGTGGGTGGGAGATGTACATTCCCACCATTTTAGTTCAGCATTCTTTCTTGCCCAGACAAGTAGTAGCCAAATCTTGAACCTTGGAAACGTGAATCTGAATTAGGATGTTAGTCTTTAGAGAGGAAATTTATGTCAAGTCTTGAGTCTTTACAGCTTGGGTCTGTCAGGTCAATGCTTGAGTCTTTAGAGTGAAACTCTAAGTAGAATTGAAAACATGTGTTTAATCTGCACAGCTCAAGTCCAGTCTCATGTCTTTGGAGCATGAGTTTAAGTCAAGTCTTGGTTAATAAGAGTGTGACATTAGGACAAGTCTGGTGCAAATCTAAGTCGTTAGAAGTCTTTGTTTTCTCAGTGCCATTTTAATCTCAGGCTCAGGTAGCGCTCAAGCATTTTTGCATTAAAGATAGGATTATCTCCAGTAACTGTTCCAAGCATGGCGGTCAAACAACAGTAAACCCTGATAAATCCATTTAACAACAAAATTAATGTCTTACTGCAGGTGTAGGAAAATATTTAAACGAGCTATGAAAATGTTGCAAATTGATTCCAAACGGAAAACAGTGGCAGTAAATACTAATAAGCATAATTCCGTGGACATAAGATTTAGAAAATTTGTTGCAGAGGTGACGAAGAGTCATTAAAGTTTTCGGACAGATTTGACAAGCCTTCATTACCTCTGTGACAGCTGCTGTTAAATGCGCATGAGAAAATGGGTGGAAATTAGCTTTTCTTACTGGCTAAGGCAGCGCTGCTGGCAGGTGTTAATTTCCCACCATTTTAGTTAAGCATCTTAACTGATTTCCGCTAACAAAACATTTTCACACAAATTTTGTTCGGAATTTTACTAAGGCAGTGTCTAGAAGCCAAAGCTGGAAGAGGGGAGAAAGGCGAAATGTGTTTGCCCAGGGCTCCCTCTATCTATTTCACTGTCTTCCTTTTCCTCCAAGTCTCTTTTGCTCTTTGTCTCAGGTTCCACATTCCCTCGAGGGGACATTGATTTGCTGCAGGCAGAGCTAGCTCCCTTCCTCTTGTACTCAAGAAAACACAAACACGCTCACACATATAAAGTGTTTTTCCTAGCTCTTGAGCGGACGGTGCACAGATTTAATATAATTTTCCTGAGAGTTCACCTAAAACTCTTCCTTACATAATCCATCCCGAAAATAAAACTTCTTGTTTAAAACCAATGACTTGTATCATTGGGACTTCAGGGGCGTTGTGCTAAAAAAAGAAGCCGATCTGCACATTGTGTTTGAGTAAACAGATTCCTGTCCCCACAACACAATAGAAGCGAGTCCACAAACACACCTGTCAGTCAGTCAGCTTGTCCAGAGAGAGTATCAGCTGCAGGAGACCGACAGACAGACTGCACTGAACATCTGCTGTAAGCTCACAAATGAAAATGCACAGTCTTGCATGCATACATCTGTTTAATGGTTGATGGTTGGATGATTTTGTTGTCAGGTATTTGGTTTTCTGTCTTGAGATACAAGTATTACTTCTGTAAAACCGTGGCATTAAATCTCTACATGTTGAATCTAAATTGCGTCTTTGCTCAGATGAACAGGAATGCAAAAAGCGGGAGAAGATTTTAGTTAAACTGGGAAGAATGGTGATCTGGGATTGTAAAAGTGCATCTCAATAATTCATAACAGCAAAAAGTTAATTTATTTTGTTAATTTCGTAAAAAAAAAAGTGAGACTTGTATTTATTCACTTCATGCAGAGTGGTTTTTAACAATTGTGGCTTACTACTAATGAAAACCCAAAATTAAGTTTCTCAGAAAAGTAGGATATTACACAAGTTGAAAAAATGCTCGTAAATGTAGCAGAATTTCACAACACAATCAGGTGATGACTGTACTGATTTGACACTTAACCAGCGGACAATTATTGACATCCTACACAAGGAGGGTTTGCCACAAAAGGGCATTGCTAAAGACGACAACTATTCAGAGTGTTGTGTGTCAATATTGAAGGAAAGTTTACAGGAAGGAAAAAAGTGTGATCAAAATTTCAATTTGTCGTTGACTTGATTAAAGTAAATCCAGTCAAGTACTGAGTGC
Source organism: Xiphophorus couchianus (assembly GCF_001444195.1). Classification (NCBI taxonomy): domain Eukaryota; kingdom Metazoa; phylum Chordata; class Actinopteri; order Cyprinodontiformes; family Poeciliidae; genus Xiphophorus; species Xiphophorus couchianus. The sequence continues at coordinate 10,689,516 of NC_040239.1, forward strand.
ATATGCTGCAGTGTACATACTATTCAACAGGCCAATATTATAATGTCAGAGGAAATGTCTCTACAGCACACAGTGTAGATCACTGGAGAATTGGTACGCTATGAAAATTTTTATTCACAAAAGAAACGATTGATTGCTGTAGTTCTAGATGCTTTCACTGTTATTTATATGTATTAATTCAAAACCTAACAGTACATTCGGTAAAAAGCGACTGGCTGAATAAAGAGGAGAATAACTCAGTTATTTGACAGATTTGGTTTTGATTTATCTTACAAACTTATCTTGTACAAATATTCAGATAGTGAAAACAGCCAGCTTAATGAAATATGAATGAGCCACGTCTTGAAACAATGCAGATGGCATCAGTTACATGACAGATTAATAAGGAGGATTTTGTTTTATTTGCTTTTGCTAAATAAAGCTTTCCTTTGTCTTTTGTGGATGCTTGTATCTGAAATGGCAACGGCTCCTCCTGACAACAATAACTGTTTCCCAGCACCTGAAGGAGGGCACATCAGACCAGTGAATATTTCGGTGATGTATCTTTAATACCTGTGTTGCATTGTGTGTTGCGTTAAGACACAGACTCTTCCCCTGTCTTCCCTATAAAAATGACGCAGAGGAAATTAAATTTTGACAGTCGGGATATAGCTTGCCAGTTGCTATGGTAGCAGCAGTCTGCCTGTTGAGCACTCCCTGTCCATTCTTCTATCCCTTCTTCTTTTCTGAATTTACCACTGTTGATTATCATGTAGAGGACAGGTAGTCCAAGGCGAGGACATGCAAAGACCCAGAGGTGTCCCTGTCTGCCAGCGTGCGGCAGGCACTTAGTAAGGTGTCGGCTCTCGATTCTGCACTTTCTGCTTCAGGACTGATGTACAGATGCAACATATGAGAGCCTGTTAGGAGCATGCCAACTCTTGTGCTGTTTCAAGAGCAAGTTTATTTAAATGCAAAGAAAGAGAAGCCACTGAAACTGAATTAACAGGTACATTAGATGTAGCACATGCATTAGGTGCCAGCAGCATGACTATGCAAAATAAAAATATCAAGCCTCTTATACTGTAACACCATCAGCTGGATTTTAGCACACTGCTGAGAAGCAACAGCAAGTGGAGAGAAAGTATAATTTCAGCACATTTCCTTCTCTTAAGTTTGGTTTCAGACGAGCCATTGTAAACATCGGCCATCATGAGATACCGTTGAGTAAAAATACCACATTTTGATGGAATCAGAGTATTTAAACAGATATTCAAAATAAAAATGTACTAACTGATTTGATTCATTTTATTTCATAATGTAACATTTGTGTTTATTATGATACATAAATGTGAAATGAAAATATTGAATTAGAAATCTCAAAATTGAGAAGAAATTGCATTGTATTTATTTTCTCTCTATAGAAAAAAGGCTCTCGGTGACGTTTGCTGAAATCTTGATACAATGAGAAATAACTTTGTGCCATTTCCAAACATACTGATGTCAGCTACTCTGATTTTCTTCTGTTGTTGAAATGTTTTTGAACAGGGCGTTCTATGTTTGTTTTATAAGATCTCTCAGCTTACTTCAGGTTGTCAGATGGGACCTGTTTGAGTGATATCTTGATTCTAGGGTTGGTAATAGAGTTTGGCTTGTGAACTGGAAGTCCGCTTTCCAAAATGTGATAAATCAGACATTTTTCACAGCAGATTACATGACATTGTCAGTAAATGCAGCGATTGCGTTTCAAAATGTGACGAACAGAGTGCAGTTATAGGGGATTATTTAGATTTGAATTTGTTTTTGGTAAACCTGTTACTGTAAGTAGTAATAGATTTCTGTCATAATAGGATAAAGATGTTTTTAAAATAGATTTTCTTGTCCTTGTCATTGCAATAAATAGCACACAATCTATATTGCCCATCCCAGTCTTTATCTATAACTGGCCCTTGCCCAGTCCTTTGTATAATACTTTCAGCGTGCCTGTAAGATCTCATTATCTGTAATGAGATTATAGAACTGTCTTATGTACTCATAAACTAATGAGCAAATTGGTTTTAATGTTAATGTTTAGTATAGAATATACCATCTGTGGCATTGTACAATCCTACCTGATTTAACAGTCAGATCAACACAAATAATCCATATGCATCCCTCTATTCTCAATCACATAACTTTGCACATGTGGAAGCTGGGACTTAAAAATAGATAAAGGAAAAATCCCACTGAGTCCTCGAGTAGTACAGGGGACAGATAAAAAACACTGCTGCATGATTTGCCGACAAAATGACACATGCAGTTTAAGGGGAAAGTCTTGGAACAAAGAGTAGATTTCCCTCCCTCTGTGCTCACTTCGCTATTTTATAATGATGCCGAATTTCTTTATCCAACAAGAGGTGACATAACTCTGGCTTTCACTGAGTATTAATCAGAGCTATGGGGACTTTACATTATAATTTAATCAATATGTGTTGGTTATTTTGTTTGTTTTCTTGACCTTGGCATATTTTACCTTGGGAAACTTGTTTTCATAATCTCACAGCACATGTCTAGAAATCCTTTGTTGCAGCTCAGCATTTGGTTCTCAAGATGCTATGGAGTAAAAGTTTGAACTATTCAGTCTAATGAAAGCTCTGCCATGTTTACATCTGCTGCCATGCATGTTTCTTTTAAGACTCGCTGTTTCTGTCCTATCACCTGCCCCATTGCGAGCATATTAACTATTTAACTCTGAGTTACAAATAATTTTCAACTTTTTCTTTACTCAAAGTGGATACGTGTTGTTCTAATCTAGCACACATAGAAATTAGGGATCTACTTTGTTAATCTACCTCAGTGGTGCCAAAAAGGATCTGAAAAATGCAACCTCTTCTCCATAATAGTCCAGGGTCTTTGTCAAAGGTTTAGCTATTATGAAAAAGATGTAATTATAAGAAAGTAGATGTTGTTGACAAGATCAATATGTGTATTTTATTAACTAGAATAATTATAACTGATATACGGAAACGTTAGGTTTCCCTTTAAAACAAAAATAGTGATAAAGTTTGAATTAGATGCCCATACTGACTCTAAAAAAAATCCCCCAAACAGCTGAATACGGTTTCTGTGCAAACTATTTAAAGACTTGTCACAGTGAATATTTCTCAGTTTTGCAGAGTGCCGCTGTGACTCCTTAAACACAACAACCATAAAAACTTGACTCTCTGCCACGGAAGGACTTAAATAGATCAACCAGAGTTAAGAACTGCATAGAACATAAAGAATAAACTATACTTTTTGGTATGTTTGCCTTAACTGCCACATTTACATAATTTTATATTCAGATTGAACAAGACACAGTCTGTCAAGAGACACTAATATATTATGAATGATTTATTCATTTAGCTTCAAATACAGATTATGTATTTATAGATGTTATCAAATATTTATTTCTTAACCTTATTAAACTCTGTAAATGACGTGTGAAAAGAAATTAAAGAAAATATTGCAGTTATACAAATTTCTGATAATTTACTATCATTAGTATTACTTGTACCGACATGCACTTCACAGAAACTATATTAATTGTTTCTTATGTTATTGATATTTATAATATTTTGTATTTTAATGCTTATAAGTCTGAAGTTGGTCATTGTTTAAATGGTAGATGGGGAAAATAATTGAAATCTAATCTAAAACTAATGAAGTTTTAGATTAGTGAAAATATCGTCTTAATACAGAAAAGAGCAGCTGAGACGTCTTCTGTGTGGGTTACTAACATTGATAGAATCTTGGTTACTTTTGGCATATATTGACAATTATTTCACGTTTCTCACACTGCTGAGTGTTTTTCCACTCCAAACAACAGTCTATCTAAAAACATAAAATGTGAGTGCAGATAACTTAATCCTCTATTTTGTCACACAGTGGTTGAGATGTTCTAACAGAAATGTTGCTATGCTGTTACATTCCAAGATCCAGAGAATGAATGTGTACATACAGATTAGTGAAGCTGCCATTTTGAGTCGAGAACAAGAAATTATGTTACTTAGTAGGTTTAGAGTTGGATTTTAGAAGCTCTACGATGACAGAGAGGATGATGCTCGGCTCACAAGCACTGGGTGCTGCCCCTCGGCAGGCCTCTACAAAGCCTGCCAGTCAGAAGAAAATGGGCTTTTATGGGCTTAAAGAGCCCAGAGCTAATATTACAGGCGACAGCAGAGCTGAGGGGCCACATAACAGGCAGCATGAGATAAATAAGGATTTGTTTTGAACTGTGAATCATGCAATATTGTGCAATAAAAAATACGGGGCTTCAAATATGTATTATACGCCCTTTTAAATAACCTGCTCTTAAAAGGCTTATTTGTTGTGCCATTGCATTTTTTGCCGTATTTAAGGGAGGGATAATACCCCTCAATTTTTCCCACAGACTGTCAAAATTTCAAAAAGTCTAAATAAAATATCTTTTATCAAAGCACTTATGGATTGCAATTCTAATGCCCCTTGGTAGTATTTTCTATAAAGCTGTGTTTTTAGGTTTTAGAAAGTATAAAATATTTATATTTAAAGTTGAAACATTCTTGGCTGTTGTAGTTGAAGCTTTATCAACAGTTATGCTTTTAAATTATTGGTATTATTATATTATTGCCCTGGCAGATTTGGATTTAATCTGTAACATAGTATTTTTTCTTACAATGAAAATAAAAACAAATATGTCTATCTTTCTATCTTTTAGGAGATGTCTATCTCATTTATTATCAAAAACAAATGAGATAGATAAACAATGATAAATTTAAATCCGACTTGGCTAGGGGTATGAATAATTTTAAGTATATATTATGGTATTAGTGGTTTCCAGTACTCATCAGTTAAATATATCTTTAAAAAACAGAAAGGTTTTTTTTGACTCTAGTGGCCTTTATTAGATAGTTAATTGACAGGAAAGTGGGTAATAAAAGAAGGGGAAGACATGCTGGGAATCGAACCTGTGACGGCTGCATTGAGGACTAAGACCTCCAAATGTGGGTTGTGCATAACCCCTGCGCCACCAAAGCACACCCAGTTAAAGATGTCTTTAACAAGCATGTAAGAGTGATAGCTCAGGATATATTCTGAATATTCTGAATTTACAATTAAAGTTATATGATAAGCAAAAAAGTCTTGGTTTAAATTGTATGTCAATATACTAGTGTCTTCTTGTTTTATTTAATTGCATATTTATTATTTACCAAGAAGATAAAATGGCTTTGGAAGGGAGTGTGCCTCCTCGGGTTCCTCTGACAGCTTATATTCATTGAGCCATGGACTTTGGTAATAGGAAACAATATCTTTCATCCATCAGATTCCAGCTGTCTTGTTTGGCACTTGACTGATCAGGTCTGCAAGCTGATGCCATGCCAACAACAATATATTTCTGTTTCAACATAAATTGTTAGTCTGATTGAGATCCAGTCTGTTTACTGGTCATGTCAGAGAGTGGAAGCCTGATTCCCAAGGAAATGCTTTGAAGTGCTTTTGCTCAGTTTTATCCCAGAAAATGTGATGTCATTATATCTAAGCCTGTTTTTATTGTTCATCCTCCCATTTTTCCCCATTGTGACCTGGTTTTCTTCAGTTTAGGAATTAAAAGGGCTTTATGATTTTCCCATATGTTAATCCTGTTTCTCAGTGAGTTAATAATTTTATATTCAAATGATTAACTCTTCTTTTTCCTCCTGCTCTTTTTTGTTATTTATTTTTTATTTTGCGCATTCCCAACACCCACTTACAACTTACAAAACCATAATGCAGAGTTGTGATATAAAATATTATTAATAGCTGACATAGCTTTGTGATATTATAGATTTTTTTGCCTTCAAAATAAAACAGTTGAATGAACATATTCTAAGAATGGTGATTCTTTCTTGTATGATATGTAGTTTATAGCTTTTTATTAGAATGTGCAGCCTATTGTGAACAAGTTTCTTACAATTACACAGACTCAAAATCAAAATGAGTGCAGATCTAGAGTTTACCATCATAATGTAGGGAGAACTTGTATTTGGAATTGCTCAATGTAATAACTCAAGCACAGACATTTCATAATTTTTCTTCTTGAAGGGCATGTTGGTAACAATAGAGACACATATGCAAGCTAAATCTAATTTAAATCATAACTTTGCCCTGATTCAGTTGGAAAACCTTTGTTCGCTAGTCCTGTTGTTCTGTGCAGGTGGTGACAACAATGCAACAAGAAACTAACAACAGATCAGAATTATGATTCATCTTAAGCAATATCTTTAGTCCCTGTCAGGAACTAAGGCAGCCTTGCTGTGACAGGAAGAATGGAGATGAAAAGCTGAAGTGCATATGCTTTTATTTTTGTTTTTCACAGTGACAGCACTATGGAACCATCTGCAGGCTTTGGTACATACAAGCTCAAATTAAAAGCTCATTACGCATTTAGCATCTTATAATGTGGAAAATTAATATATAGTATGTGATGTAATAGTTTTTTTTAACATAATAGCTTTAATGGCTGTAGGGTCATCGGAAGTATAATGAGGCAGCACTTTATTTAAACAAACATAGTTGAGATATAATTATACTGTCATTAAAATTCAGATTCTTTATTGTCAGTGCTTGAGAACAAACAATGGGATATTATCATGGCCCTAAGTAGTAAGTAAGATCAACAAGATGCATCATCCAAATAATTTTCTCCTTTGGACGCACAATTTACTGATTAAAATGAATAACAAAAAAAATTAAAATAAATCAGCTTTGTGTTTGGTGCATCTGTCAGTCATGGCATTCTGGCCATGAGTGACAGATGCATCCAATTGATTCAGTTCTAATAAAGAATTACAAAAGGGCACTGTATCTTTAAAACATAACAGAGGTGAGGATCCTTTAGTGCATGCATAACAGTGTAAACTCAAGAGAGTAACATGTCTCAGAATGTCGGAGGCAGAAAGTTTGGATAGCAGACAAACACACAGCCAGCTTTTTGAGCTATAAGCAATAATACGTCTCTTTTTTAGAATATTTCTTTAAGACTTCCACACAAGAGAAAAATATTTATAAAAATATATCTTGGCAGCATTCTCTGAAACAGGAATATGTTATGTGACACATGGGATGTCAGTAAGATTGTTCTCTCCAAGCAACAACAAGTTGTAATATTAACTAGCACAAGCCTCTTCTGTTAACTCCCTCTGGTTTCTTCATTGGGTCGCCACATTTTATGGAGAAAAATAAATGGTATCACAGCTGAACTTTCCTGCAATAGGATTTTCAACCACTGGCCAAGTAATCAATTCATTTAAATTCAAAAATACTTAGTTATTTTGTTATGTTACAGCCTTATTTGTACTAAATTAACATTTTCCTTAATATTCTTGGTTTCCTGTTTCTAATAAATTTGTTTTTGTGTGTAATTTTGTAGGAAACTGATTATTTAATTTAATGTGGATTGAGGCTGAAACGCAACAAAATGTGGAAAAAAGTACTGTGAATACTTTAATCTTGAAGGGAAAATAATAGTGGTTATCACTCAAATATCCAAGGTGATGATGGTTGAGATTAGGAAGGATCTCATGTTGCAGTTATGATGTACAACCAGTGGTATCATCATAGCAACTATATACGTATATATATATATATATATATATATATATATATATATATATATATATATATATATATATATATATATAGTTGCTATGATGATACCACTGGTTGTATCATCATGTATTTTATAGTACATATAGCCTCTGTATTTGTATTGCTTTGTTACCAATAAGGATGTCAAAATCCACAAATCCCCCTCAGAAAGAAACTCCAATAGATGATGAAAATAGTCTTAACAAATGAGCCCTGTAATTTTATATCAAAACTTAAGAGGATTTTCTGTCATTTACAGCAAAGTTTTGATTGTTTATTAACTAATGAAATTTAAAAAAATTAAGAAACTGAATAATTGCAAAATATTTTGTACATAGTTTTTGTCTAAAACATCAATCGTTGTTTGCACTTGACTAATACTTACATTTTAAAATGCATATAAAGTAAATGTCCATATATATTAACTAATACATTTTTATTGCATTATATTGCCTTCAGTTAATCTACTAATAAAATCTTTCGGAATGAAATCGTTTTTTCATAAAAACACATCAAAGTTGATGGTATTAGATCCAAATGAGGATTTTAATTTCATTAATATGTTAAATAGATGCTATTTAAAAGATAAACGATACTAAACAAATAATTTGGCTTTCAATTTACTAAACAATCTAATCTAGGTTTGCAGAAGCATCTCAGAAATATTCACATAACAAGTAAGTTGTAAACATTTGTCATGGGAACATTCACGTTGAGGACATGTTGGAAGATTTAAGTGACCTCATTGTAGGATGAAGTTATTCATGGACTTCTTCCATGAAGTCCATCAAGAATATTTTCAAGGAATTTGAAAAGCAGTTCTTGTTAGTACATGTCCCATAAGTGGGTGGGGAGGGGGATGTATCTCGGGAGTTTCTTACCTGCTCTGCACTCACAGAACAAGGTCTCTGATTGGCTTGAGTTCTGAATGTCTTAGCAGGATAATGCTACATTCAGAGAAACTCAGGGATGCACAATTCAACTGTCAAATGGGGACAATTCTGTATTGGAGTGATGTTCGGCAACTTCTTTTCTTCCTCTTTCAAGGCTAGAGTGGTGGCTAGACACGTTGACAGTCTGACGATGATAGGCTTTGCCAGAGCAAAGTAAACACACAGGAAGCCTGCATGGACCTCGTTTAAAAGTTGCATTGATTCAGTGTGTAGAATGCATAGGAAAGCAAAGAGGACATTAGGGTTAATCAGAAATTTAACCCTGCCATATAACATTAGTTTAAAATTTTCTTCCTCTCTCTGTCTGGAGAGTTGAATTCAACATTAGATTCACTGCCTGGAGCTCGGCTTGTGCTCACTCTTTAGTCACAGATGCACTTTATGTCGGAGATGAGTTTAATGGCAGCATTAAACATCCGTAGCCTCAGGTGCTGAATGCAGATGACTGCGCCGTTTCTGTCAGGTGGAAAGAAGGAGTGACAAATGAGGGTGATCATTCTCTTATAGCCGTGCTATACGGTTGTACTTCTCTTGCGCAGGCATAGATGTCTGCATTTCACACATGAGCACAGCCATACACACAAATTGGATTCCGCCCATAAACGTGTTCGCCGTTGTCAGTAATGTTTAATGATGAAAAATTTGGCAGGGGAGACCGAGTGCTTTTCTAAATGTGCCTCAGTGTTTAAGTGTCCCTTGCAATTATCATCCATGAGACAGTGTCCTTTTTTTATTGATGACTGACGAAGTTGCAGTCCAGTGTTTCTTACTGCTGCTAAAGATAACACACCTGAATCCCCCGCGGTTTATTTGACATGCAGTCATTATTCATCAACGGAATATTATGTAAACCGAGACTTGGAAATATGCATATAGGTACGTGTGTTTCTCGCTGTGCATGTGTTGTTTATTGCCAGTGTGTGTGTTCGGGTGTCAGCACCAAGAGCCAACAGCCTTGTAATAAAACACTGGTAAAATATTGAAAGTCATAAAAAGGCAGGTAATTGGCTTTTTCAGGTTGGGTGAAATGGATCACTTCTAACACAGCAGTTGAAAAATGGCTGCTGAGAGGACTGAGTCAGATGGATGGAGAGGACAGTGGAAGTTGGAGAATGGGCAGAAAAACCATGTATATATAGAAGAGTACAAAAAAAAGAAATGAAGAGAAGAGAGAGGAAAATACATGTCCTCAAAAAGAATGAAAGATTAAAGAGCGTGGTGCACACTTTTAGAGAAAATTGGTGCACTAGAAAAAGAAAACATTTCTTTACTTTTCTTTCTTCTTTCTCTGAATAATACTTTTAAAAAAAACTGTTCAACAAAAACACTACTTCAACTGCACTTGGACATGCTCAAGTAGTACCATATTCTACCACTAGCTGGTGTAATAGAACATACACATCTATCAATTCAAATTAGGACTTTCTATAATCTCTTAATTGCTTACTCTCACCGAGTCCTATTCCCAGCAATCACATGCTTTGCAGATGTGCTGTGTGTGTATTTGTGTGTGTGTAAGAGAGAAAGACAGAGAGAGAGAGAGAGTTATAGAAAACGTGAAATAGAGTGAGAGTGTCTGGCTACCAGCTCATGACAGTGAAAAGACAGATGACCCTGAGTGGAGGAACGGCCTCCCTGCCTGTATAGCATCTATCATCACTGAACAGACTTGTCTTCTACTGTTTGCTGCACTTCCCTTTGTGTGAGTGTGTACGTGCTTGTATGTGTGGGGTAATTACCCACAGATGAAACTCATGCTTAGCTGGAAAATAACTTGTCTTCCCTGTAACTACAGACCACAAAAATCACATGCATGGATGCACATGCACCCACAGATTCACAGAACATAACATTGAGTAGCTTAAGACTCCTGGAGGGAATTTCAACCAAGAACCAAGTCTTTGAGATATCCGCGATGTGCAAGTTTTTATCCCCAACATGAAGATGAGTCACCATATTTCACCAGTTTATTTTTCCCCACACAGCAGCTGTTATGCAAGTGTGCTCATACAGCGCACAAACAGCATGTTCTCCTTTACCAAAGCTACTGCTGTCATTATAGATTAACCACTGGTTTTAAAGTTTTGCGGTTCTCTTAATGAATTTGTACAGATCAAAATCCGTCTGTCTGTCTTCTCTTCAAATACAGTCACAAAATAAGGGTGAAAAGAACTAACAAGTCTGAAAATATGAGTCTAAAAAGTATGGGATTTTGAAATGTAAAATTTGTATGAATGTGAGAGAAGACAGAAGTAGTTACATTAATTCTGAAACACTTGTATTGATGATGTGTGTTTTTTAAAACATTTTACTCACTGAAATCTGAAGTGTGTTGCTCATTTGTACTCAACATCCTCTAACTTGACACCCCTAAATAAAATCTGTTTTCAGACCCAGCAAAAAGAACAGCTTCAGATTTGCATTCAAAACCTTCAAAAAAAAAACTTTGAGCTTTACAAATTTTGAAGTTTTAAAAGAGATTAACATAGGTAGAGATTAATATATTTTAACTACTCAGTTGTCTCCCGACTCTTCTAAGGGACAGGGTGTAAAGAAAATAGATGGATGGATGGAACTATTCAGTTGTAGAATAACAACAAAACATCCTTGCTATGTTACGTACAATGTAACACATAAATGTTTAAACAATTATTGTGTGAGTAAAACCTGATATGTGAGGTACAATTAGAAAAAAGTGACATTTCAGGAGCTGTTGTCTAATTTAAGTATTTTACTGTGCTGCAATAAAATTATTATTAATTTCTGGGCAGTAATTAATAAGAATTAAGAAAAAATGTAATGAGTTTTTTCTTGTCTTTTTTTTTTACAGACTCCGCCATGTAAATAATTTACAACACTAAGATGGCTAACAAAAAGTGTCACGAAATAGCTGGTTTTCTTTTACCATGAGAATTTAAAGTGCCATCTACAGAAAACTAAATCAAACTTCAAAACCTTGAAAACATCAGGCAAACGGTAAATGTGTTACCCTCTGAGAAACATACGCACGCAGTAAAACAAAATATAAAATCTTTTGACAGAAAGGGGAGAAAAAAAAACAACTTTGTTTTGGCGCTTCTCTCTGCTATTTGACGCAGCTCTCGGAGAGAAGAATAACTGACTGATCTTTTGTCATTTATTTTTGCTCAACTCATCCCTCTTGAATAGCATGTGGGGCAACTGAGAAAAAGCATGCCGATAGTTCACCTTATCCAGAGATGTCAAACAGGATCAAAACACTACAAACATTACCGTTTTAGAGTGGGGACAAAAACACCCACAGCCTCTTGACAGACACCGTTCACCTGTCCTCAAAAGGCTGCCTGTTTCCTCGACATTTGTCTGAGCGGCTCAGCAGAATCCCCAGAGGGCTACCTGAAGCTTTGATACTGCATCAACTCAGTGGAGTGGTTGTCACAACGAGAGGGGGCGAAGAACGAATGGGCTAAGGGGAAGCTAAAGAGTTGGTAGACAAGGACTGAGGAGAAGGGTTGGATGGGGCTTGCTTTGGGAGGAGTTGCAGATTTAAAGAAAAAGGAGATGTTATGACTTGGAGGTCTGGTAAAGACAAAAGTAAGTCGAAGCAGTTACATCTTTTCAGAATATGCAGTTCTGAATTATTTTGGGTTATTGATATTTTTGTGATATTGTCTTCTTTTGGTCTAAAAATTGAGTTTCCAGCAGAATTTATTGTCTGACTTAACACTCTCTGCTGCTGTTTACTTGGTCATTTTTCTGGAAGAATGAGACAGAAGGTCTCTCATCTCCTCTCACCCTCCTCTAAATGGCCATCAGTCAAAGCGAACATGCTCGCCTGATGATAAAGAGCTCCACGTGCTACTGACTGCCTCTTTTACTGCAATCACTCCCTCTCCACCCTCTCTTGTTATGCAGAGTATGAACTCAGAGGGTGTCTCTGTGCTTTTTCAGACAAGAAGGTGGTATTTCACAGCTCACCTTTTCAAAATGTCATAAAAAAGTGAAGATATGTATGCTGATGTCAAAGTATCACAATTTGGCTGGGAGTTGTTAATGCATAAATTAAGGTCACTTCAACATATTAAATTGTTTTGTTATTTAACCAGTTTCTTGATGTCAGGAATGATGTGCATGTGGGAGAAAATAAGCATCATGAAATGTACATAGTCAGTATGCTTTTCTTATATCTCCAATTGAATGTTTTAAAAAATTTAAGTTCAATCCTTTTTGATAAAGCAGCTGACTAAACGCCCATTACACCTCTGTGTATCTGTCTTTTGTTTCAGTGGTATATTTTGATGATTCATAGGAAAATAACACTCTCGTCATCTTTCTACTTATTTGTCAAAGTACGATACACAATTTGATCACCAAAACCTCTAGGGATGCACCGATTTATCGGTGCCGATTTCCCTAATTTTGGGATCAGCCGATTTTTACACGAGAAGTCGATCTTAACCACCGATTTTATCTACTTCGGCAAGGGTATTTAAATCAACTGTTATCTTTTTCTGCTCTGCTGTGAGAGAGGTTTGAGTAGTAGACCGGCCCACCAGATCAGGTCTATAGGTTTGCAGTTAACAAAAGTCATCACGAGGTTGGCAACTCATCAACTGTTTTGCTACATTTAGTAACATTTTAGACAAAAAAATTTGGTATCTGTCAAAATCGGAGTTGGCAGGTCAAAATTTTTAATAGATCAGTAATCAGTGATCGGCCAGAAAACTGCAATAGGTGTATCCCTAAAATCCACATGCACAGTGAAAACTTTGTGAAGAAAAATCCAAAGCTGAAATTCAAATCTAATAACTTCTTGCTCCAAGCAAGAGGGTTAACAACTTCTCTACTGTGGTGGCCCGCAACCTTCCAAAAATCAGCTCAAGAAACCCAATTAATTTTAACACAGTAGTTTTCAAATGGTATTGTTAATTAAAGCAGTAGTTAAGTTGAGTCTTTTGAGATAATGTGAATGAAATTGTCTAAGCTTTAAAATGTTATTGCTTTGTAGAGAGTTTTTGGAAGCTAATTAGTTATCAGGTTTTATAAACGTACATTTTTTAGAGATATCTTTGGACTATCTCTACACCTTGTATTTAAAGTTTCTTGTGTACTTCTACTGAGAGAGCTCCTTGAACACACACGCACCCTTACACACGCCCACACATGCCGTCACACAATTGGACGATGTCTGTGCCTTTTTCACTGGTCATGCACGATATCACACAGGGGTTTTGGAATTACTTGGATACCAGAAAACAGCTGGTATCGCCACATTACTGTAGAATGTATCATCTACACTGTCAGTGCTCACCAATGGCAACAAGGACAGCAGCAGGGAGAGCTGAAGCCAGGTCAATGATCCTGTTTTCACGCTGGTTTATGCTATTATTACTTCTTTTTTTTTTTTTTTTACTTCTCTTTGCCTCTTCTCCAGGGAACTCAGTCGACCAACCAGTCTGCTGCCCACTGAATGTATCGTGGGGCCTGGTTTAGGGAAGGATGACGACCCTCTACCACCGGGGCTGGAGAGCCTTCCTCTCAGACTGATGCAGCAGGAATGCACAGCGGTCAAAACCCTGCTTTTAAGACTGAGAAGGACATTACAGGAGGTGGGTGATGTATTTTCACACAGCAACAAGCATATGGTCACATTTGATGTGGATTTATGTGGATTTACAGTGCTGCCAAAAAGTAATTATCCACTCGTCGCAGAACCTTCATGTGAAATGGAGTTTTGAAGAGACAACCTGTTTTATTGATGGGAAACAAAGCTTTACAAATCAACCTGGCCCTCTGTGAACAAAGTAATTGTCCCCTAATTCTAATAACTGATGGCCTTGATTGGCATCAAGCATTTGTGCTAACAAACCATAAGTCTCTAAAGCTGCTGTGGAGGAATGTTGGGCAAATCTTTGTATAATTTAGTAAGTTCAGTCACAGTAGAGGACCTTTGAAAATGAAGCGCCTTTTATGGTTGTTCCACACCGCCCCATCTGTATTTAATTTCAGACTGAGTAGTCTTATTTTGTTTTTTCTTTTAGTCATTCAGACATAGACGTAATGGCCAGACATTGTTCCTCAGATCTTTCTGTTAGGCAGTGGTATTCATAGTTCCATGACCTGCGGCAAGTTGTCCAGGTTCTGAAGCAACCAAACAGGCCCAAATCATCACACCACCACCTCCATGTTTGACATGATACATGTTGACCCAATTTTGCCTTGTCGGTTCACAGAATATGTCCACAAAAGTCTTTGGCATGACCAGAATGTTTTTCTTTCTATATCATATATGAAATGAGTCTTTGTGTTCTTTATGGTTAGTTGTTTCCATGAATTTTTCCCATAGATGCATTTTTTCCCCCAGCCTCTTTCCTTTTGTTAAATTCTGACCACAGATCTTAACCAAAACAAGTGATTCTTGCAGTACTTTGAATGTTTTTTGGGTTCTTTGTGACTCATAGATGAGCTGTTGACGTCCTTCTCTGTTCTATGCTTTCTCAATTTGCGGAGATCAACTCTGATTTGAGTTTGCTGCAATTGGAAAGCCTTAGAGATTTGAATGTACCCATTACTAGGTGGATATATGGATAACTTTATTTCTGAATGTCTTCAGGTCAAGGCATGATGTGTTGCTTTTTCAGATTTTTCTTCCTGCCTCATGTTCTCAGACAACTTATTTTAAGTGATTGCTTGATCTTATGGGTCAAGCAACTGAATAATGAAATTGTTAACCAAAAAAAAAAAGATCCTGAAAATTCATGACTTAACATAGGGGTTAGCCTTTTTATAGTGGGGAAGGTTGGACTAGACAGCCATTTCTTAAATAGTTTAAGAAATTAAACCATTTAAAAACTGTGTCTTACTTAGGTTACCATTGTCTGTTGATAAAAGTTCAATAGTCTTGAACATGGAGTATGGCAAAAACAGCCAAAATCTTTAGAAGTCCTTGAATTTCTCCATATTTATTTCTGTATGTTTTGTCCACTTTGGAAATTTTTGCTGCTTTGTTTTTGTGTTTTACATAAAACCACCAATAAAACACATTGAAGACTATTGTTGCGATATGAGAAAATGTGAAAAAGTTAAGTGCTTTACCTTGGACTGATTAGGTTATAAAAGCGTCACATAATTTTTTCACTGGCATAAATTTATTTCAAAAGTACTACTCTCTCAATTGTTTATGTCTTGATTAATCAGCTTTATTAAATCTCATAAAAGTGGATTCCTTATAATTTTCTTCCTTGCGTTTCAGAGGATGAACCTACGATATGTCTTTAAGTGGCTGCCATGATATTGTTTCTGTGTTCTCAAGCATGCAAGCAATGTATGCATAAATCATTCAGCTATTGACTATAATTTTGCTCCTTAAATGTCTTTTTCAAGCTTTAGCTTTACCTCAGGCAATGAAACCATCTGATTATGAATCTTTGAAATTCAATAAAATTACCTTCACATTACTATAGATTTGATTGATGTTAATGGTCACTTAGTAAAGCATTAACATGTTGCAATAGCGTAGTTTTGCAAGGTTTAGCTATGCAGACCATAGGTTTGTGTTAACTGAATACTCATTCAGTCTTGTGAGTCTTTAAATGGTTGAAGAAAAAAAAAGTATGGTTTACTGTCGTTTTTTGTCAGGAACATAATTATCTTTTTTAAAAGTATTTGATTTCTGAGGATTTTAATTGTAGTTATGCACCACCATCAGTTATGCAGTTTCATAAGTGATAAATATGGTTTAAGTTTTGCATTTTTGACCAAACCATGCCAGAGGGAAATCTGAGTTTTTATGTGAAATGACAGAGGCATCAATGAATTGACAATATTTCTGGCTGTGGGTTTATTAGTAGTAATTTGAAATCAAACAAGTAATAGGTAATAGGTCGCATCATAGTTGAATCAGTTTAAGTCACAATCACACTACAGACTGATACTCCTTTGTAAGAAAAGAAAACATAACTGAGGGAACCATATTATTATTATTGTTGTTTTTCTTTTATGGTGTAGCTGTTTTTCCACAAAAACAGAATCAATTATGCAGCTTATGCAGATAATTTATTTATTTCACATTTCATACATATCACTAGATTTTAATAATAACACAACATTGCATGTTTCACTTGGCTCAGGTCTGTCCCACACGTCACATCACAAATACAGAGAGGGGACACTCCGTCACTGCAAAGGTTTTAAAAACACTTGCAGAAGTCTTGGGGAAAGCAGATTATGGTTAAATATTTTCAACATACACATACGTTTTTGTTGAATATGTTGTTTTGTGATCTAATGTCTTTTTGTCCATTAACTAAATCACGAAAAGGCATGTTTAAGAGTGGTAAGACAGATTCTGGCTGTCTTGCTACTTTCCCCACTTTGTACATTTGCACTTTGTGGTATCTTTATTCCTGACTATTTTGGTGAATCAAAGTGAGACGTTTGCCTCTTGCTATTTTGTACATGACACATGTCCTGTCATACAAGCTTTCAGGTCTCTTTGTACCCGCTTTGACAGCCAATGATTTAAAGTTATAAGCTATAATCTACTCATATCTTCTCTGCTGAGATGGGGTTATATGACACCCATAATGCAAGCTTGCTTATAGGTATTTTGGTCTGCAGAAGAGATCAAAATCTGGTATATTTCATTAAAGCTAGTTGACCCAAACAGTGATTATACTCTCAAGAAAATCCGAGCTCATCCCACTTCCCCATGCTGGAGATTTTAGTTTAACAGTAATAATAAATAAAGTTATCTTTAAAATGAATCACTCAAGTGACATTAAGGCCCAACAGTAGACTTAAGTGTCAATAAAATAAATCTGGTTGTGTGTGTTGTTTTTGTCTCATGCAAACTTTGCTTTAATTCTACTTTTTTCTATCTAATCATAAGAAATCATAGTCAGTCAGAGAGAGTCATGGAACAGGAAAAGCAGGTTTCCTGGAAAAAGAGGAAGTTTCCAGCCTGCAGATTTATAAAAATAGCCGAGACTATTCCTTATTTTAAAGCATGAAAGTTTAAAGAATGAAATCTAAACATTTTGAGTAATTTGATAAGATTCAAAGTAAAATACTTATATTAATATTGGTTTACTTGTAATAATACTTACACTTATATTTGTGGGAACACTTACAAGAAAAACAAGTAACTGTAACTTTGGTATCAAATAATTAGAATCATGGATTATTCTTGGTTTCTTTTCAGAAAAACATCTGTAATAACTCACATTAAGATTATAATAAGTATAATTAATAAGTTATGGTTATAAAATCATAAATGAATGCTAAATCAGAGAAGCTAAAGAAAATAAATGTAATATAAATGTGATTTTGACATTGAACATGAAATGGTGTAAAAAGGTGTAACTGCAATTAAACATCACTGATATGTTGGAGGTAGATGGTAGGTGAAAGGTGAAAGGATAAGGGAAAAAGGGGAACTAACAGGAGAGCAGAGATGATCAGCGCCTTATTTGGAAACAGATTGATCAACGCCTTATTTAGAGAAAAGGTCGTGCAGGCAATGGACACAGGAGGTTGAGCAACCCTGAGACATTGGCACAGACATCAGGAAATGTCTGTAAGACAGTGATGGATATGAGATCATCTGTCTAAGCAGACAGCAGGCGCACCAGGGGGGTGGATAAACCCTATAAAAGGTGGGTGCAAAAGAGGAACCTTTTGTTGGATCCTCCGGGCAGCTTCGAGCCAAGATCGAGATGGACAAAGAACTCTGCAGCTGAAGAAGAGCCGGGGCCACGGAGCCGAAGACTGTCCTGCTCATGGGGACCAACCCGTCAGCCCTGCAACCTGTGGCTTCGAATCGCACTTCTCTCATCGGCTGGGTTCAGACCCCAAAGACAAAGATGAAGACAAAGGCAAAGACAAAGAAGAAGAACTGGTGCCTTTTTTCCTGCCAGCACCAAGTCCTGTGTGACCTCAGCATCCATGCATCAATCTGTTTCCAAATAAGGCGCTGATCATCTCTGCTCTCCTGTTAGTTCCCCTTTTTCCCTTATCCTTTCACCTTTCACCTACCATCTACCTCCAACATATCCTTATTTTAATTTTTTATGTTTTTATGTTTAATTGCAGTTACACCTTTTTACACCATTTCAAGTTCAATGTCAAAATCACATTTATATTACATTTATTTTCTTTAGCTTCTCTGATTTAGCATTCATTTATGATTTTATAACCATAACTTATTAATTATACTTATTATAATCTTAATGTGAGTTATTACAGATGTTTTTCTGAAAAGAAACCAAGAATAATCCATGATTCTAATTATTTGATACCAAAGTTACAGTTACTTGTTTTTCTTGTAAGTGTTCCCACAAATATAAGTGTAAGTATTATTACAAGTAAACCAATATTAATATAAGTATTTTACTTTGAATCTTATCAAATTACTCAAAATGTTTAGATTTCATTCTTTAAACTTTCATGCTTTAAAATAAGGAATAGTCTCGGCTATTTTTATAAATCTGCAGGCTGGAAACTTCCTCTTTTTCCAGGAAACCTGCTTTTCCTGTTCCATGACTCTCTCTGACTGACTATGATTTCTTATGATTAGATAGAAAAAAGTAGAATTAAAGCAAAGTTTGCATGAGACAAAAACAACACACACAACCAGATTTATTTTATTGACACTTAAGTCTACTGTTGGGCCTTAATGTCACTTGAGTGATTCATTTTAAAGATAACTTTATTTATTATTACTGTTAAACTAAAATCTCCAGCATGGGGAAGTGGGATGAGCTCGGATTTTCTTGACACCCCCTCCACGAGGTCAGACCTTTCACATGCTGGGAGTCCATCACCCTCCTGCAGTTCGCCGTCCTCATCCACTAGACAGAGAAGAGGTTCGTCTGGGATGTGAAGATGCAGATTCTTCATCCTCAGTTGTCACAGAGGGCTCAGTGTAGTCATCAAAACTCCACTTCTCTTGACAATACCTGCAATGTAATTGTTAGGTTTTATACATTTTCAGAAAAATAAATGTAATTTATACTAAAGGAAGATTTGAGCAATGCAGTTTCTGAACAAAGTAACGCCATAATTCAGTAAAAATACTTGGTTATCAAGATAAATAAAGCGTCCTTTTTCTTTTATAATTGCAGCATTTAGCAAATAGAAATACAGTAACTTTGGTAATTCTAGCTGACCTAAAACAAGAGACATTTGGACTCATTTAATTTCAGACAGTGAGCTGTGTGTCTTTTTTTTCGGTGCATGTAAAGTTTTGGTTTCAAGTGTAACTTCCTGGTTGACATGATAAATAAGAATCTGTCATTCTGATCTTATTAATTTACCTAATTAAAAAAGGTTACCGGTAGATTAAAAAAGACAAGAAATAATAAGTTTCTCTGTATAAAAATGTTTGTAAATTGGTACAATTCAGTTGGCTGTTTAAGCCTTAACTGGGTGTGACATGGTACAGAAATAAATGAAGGAGCAACTTGGTCCAGAACCTGGCAAGAACCTTTAAAAAAACAACAAAAAACAAACATACAAAAAAAAAAAAAGAAAACACTTCAATACCTCTATAAGCTTCTAAAGATCAAAGCGAGCAGCTAACATCAGCCCACTGAGGCATATGTACGACTTTCTCCTGATCTGTTTGCTGTTCATAGCTCTGTTTTCTCTCCAAGGGCCACAGAGACGGAGCAAGAGAAACACAAAATAGTAATTTATAGAGTGACATAAACTAAAGGGATGATGAAGTTGCAGAAGAGAGAAGGGGTGCACAGCAGCAGAACATGAATATGAAAGAGGAGACACTTTGCCCTCTTTGGTTTCTTTGTTGCATCATTAACTTGCAAATTATGTTGCTGTCATGGTCTTTGGGTTTTAATGTGTGTGTTTTGGTTTGGTATTCTTGCTGTATTTCTGCAGTATGGTTGTTTTTGTCAGTGCTGCTTTCGTCTTTCTCTGCACACCTGGTGCACCACACCTGCATTGTGTAGGTGTTTCAGCTTAAATACGGTGTGTTGGGAACATCTAGTATTTTAATATGTGCTAGGCTTTAAAATGAGTCAGTCACTTAGGGTTAGTGTATATTGCGGTATGTTTTGTCCATTAGAAATTGAAATCTTTTGGAACAGTAGTGAAAAGATGTTGTACTAAGACTTGGCCATATGTCTTGGTACATATGTCGCTGGACATATTTTATGTATCATTCTTTGTTCCATGGATGAGATTTAACCCGTGGAATATTCCAGAGCAACAAGTTGTTCACCAGGTGAGGAAAGGGAACATGAGGATACTGTTGGAACTATGAACAGACCAAAAAGAGTTACAAGCATTTCAGATCTGTATTGTATGCACAGAAACGCAGGCCTTGATCAAAGATTGATGACAAGGAAGAGATGGTAAGCAAACAGAGCTTTATCCTGGATTAGAAATTTCAGCTGGCCTTCATTAAGACTGATTGGTTTCTTTGAAAGTTAAAATTGGCTGAAAATCTGACAAAAGAAGAATGATTTTTACATTATTTATCACATTGTACAGTATTTTATTTTAAACCTACAAAGTACTATTTTCTGTGACAATTTGACTTGTGCTAGTAGGCTGCAGTCCTAATTGCTCCTTCCTGAATAGTTTTATGAAATGTTGGTGCTCAGATTGTATCTGTGCTATAATATTGTGTCAGATCCTGTTATTTTATTATTTGCAGTGGTTTCTTGATGAAGCATGGCTTGTGTTTAAAAGACTGCTCTTCCAGTGATTGAACACTGAAAATTGTCTCATGTTTTAGTTCTTCACTCCTACATGCACCATTGGACTGTATCAATTGTTTTCATTTATTTCATGTGTTTGACAGAATATTTTTGGTCAATTGAATCTGTTTCTCTATTTCTATTTGTTTTTAGAGAATTAGTTAATTTTTGCAGCTATGTTTGCCAGCCTATCATTTTCTAAGACTATGCTGCCAAACTGCAGCTTTGTTTTGGAGTTTGAACTGTTTTAAAATTGCTTCCATTGTTGGATTTTGAAGGAGAACAGCTGCAGACTTAGTTGCTTTTGTTCTGTTGCTGGAAGGAGGGTCATAGTCTGGGTGACAGGTTCATTAAAAACAACAGCATTATCAATGTAAGAAAGAGCAGATTTTAAATACTGCAACATATGTTGTGTATCACTATAAACCCAAACTGTATCATGATATTAATTGTAAACTACAGTACAGACCAAAAGTTTGGACACACCTTCTAATTCAATGGGTTTTCTTTATTTTCATGACTATTTATAAGGCAAGAAATCCCACTTATTAACCTGACAGGGCACACCTATGAAGTGAAAACCATTTCAGGTGACTACCTCTTGAAGCTCATCAAGAAAATGCAGAGTGTGTGCAAAGCAGTAATCACAGCAAAAGGTTGCTACTTTGAAGAAACTAGAATATAAGGGGTATTTTCAGTTGTTTTACACTTTTTTGTTTAGTGCATATTTCCACATGTGTTATTCATAGTTTTGATGCCTTCAGTGTGAATCTACAATGTCAATAGTCATGAAAATAAAGGAAACTCATTGAATTAAAAGGTGTGTCCAAACATTTGGTCTGTACTGTATGTCATCCACATAGTTTGACAGAGCTTGCTGTTGCTAGTGTTAGCATGCTAACACATACAGCTAATCAGCTCAGTGTTATGCCAGAGCTTGTTAATAACTCATCAATTTGTACTAGAAACATGGCAACATTAAATTCTAAAATAAATATGGGAATTTTGAAAGAAATTATTAAAAATAAAAAAAACTGTCAAGATCTGAGATCTTGCAAAGTATTAGCAGACACAATCAGTACAATTAATGATGTCACAAAAATGACTACAGGCCTGATATCGCTGAACCTCTTGGTATTCCTAGTGTTTACTTTGCACATTTGGCCAGCCATTCTCCGTCTGCTTCTAAATTATTTCTCTTTCAGCAGTTTATCCTCTTGGCTGCACAGAGGGAACATTTCTAAACTGCTGCTGTCTCGTGTGTGCGTAAAAGCAGCCTCACACAATGATCCCCATTTGTCAACGTCAGCCATGGTTTCTAACTAAAGTGTGATGTACCATTTGTTACAGTACAGTAACAAATTACAGTGCTCTTCCGGACAATGCTCTGAATCCCTACATACCTGTTCCAAGTCTGTTGTTTGACTCTAACCCCTACAGAATTGCTTGACTTTTTCTGTAATTGTAGGAACAAGTTTGTTGTATTCGGGTTCCAGTGCTTTCTGAAAATTCCTGGACAATCTTGGGAGTCTAGTTTATAGATTTATTTTGACGGAGTATAAGGACCATGGTAGGAAAATTGAAAAAATAAAAATAAAATTCTGTGAATAAAGTCAAAATATTATGAGAATGAAACTGCAAGAGTATAAAGCTGAAATAATATGAGAATAAAGTTGTAGTATCACAAGAATAAAACAGTATTATGAGAATAAAGTCATAATATAACTTTATTCTTGTAATACCATGACTTTATTCTCATATAATTTCAATTTTATTCTCGTTCAGATTTATTTGCGTTATATAACCTTATTCTCATAATTTTATAAATTCCACGGTTGATTTAGATAAGGATTGATGAAAAAAAAAGGATTTTTATCCATCCAACCATCTATCCACCCTCTGCAGTATCTCATTTTTGCTGGTTCCAGTGTTAAATCTTGTCCACTGTTGAAATATTTGTTGTAAATTTATACTGTAACTGTTATTCTTTAAGATTGATCAAATAAATAAATAAAAATAATAATAAATACTGGCAATTTTGGAATGTGAGCCCAGAAAATAAGACGTTTTGACATATATGAGTTGTGTACACAATGTGTTAAAGTTTCTGTGGAATCCTAGAGCTAAATTGTGTGCGGTACGGTGTAAAAAGAAATGAAAACCAGCACCATGCTAGAGAAAGGCTCACTAATAAGCACAGTATTTCCAGTCTAGTCTTTCTACCATGTTGACCCAGGAACTATGATAACCCTGATATTTTGAAAATGGCGCTGTTGTCCTATAAAAACCCTAAAGTCAATTAGAGGGAGTGAAAATGAATGTCCCTTCTCTTATTTAAAGGCTTTCACTTCTTGATTTAGGAGACGTGAGTGTGTGATTAAAGGTGTGCATCTAACTACAAAACCTGCTTTTCTTTCTGAAGCCATTCATCATCTGTAGACATTCAGTTTCAGTGTAGTGCAAGTCATTAAATTCATGGCTCCCCAGCAGCCAATTCTTAAATCACCACACACAGGCCTCTCATATTTATGATTTATAAAGATTTGGGGTTGCTTTTCTGTTTGGATGATGACATTTTTAGGCATGATGTGTGTTTTATAAGAAACTGTGTAGAAAGGACAGAAATGGTTTTTTGAAAAACTATTTTTACGTGACTAACACCTTAGAAACCTTGAAACGGATGTGTACCTAACAGTCAGTCTGTTGAACTTTGCATGCATGAAAGAAGCTTGTGTAGGCAGTTCATCAAAACGTTCCCTAGCTCAGAGATCTAAATCCTTTTAGATCAAGTCCTGCATGCTTCAATTAATCCTTCAAAAGTAATGGTTACACATAAGTTACTCAGTGAATGCATGTGTCCTTCAGTCTGCATGTCCATCCATTGCCTGTATGGGACGTGTGTGTGTATTTGTGTGTTTGACTTTGCTTTCTGCCTAGTTTTTGCTTGTGTTGTTGTTTGTTGCCAAAATGCATCTGATCACACTTGACGTTAAAAACCAGAATATGAAAGAAACCCGGTGAAATAACAGAAAGAAAAAAAGCCATGTTGCCCACCTTGACGTTTTGTTGAATCAATAGTGACTCCAGCTGAGATCAGTAGAACGCATGTAAAATTGTCTGTCAGATATTTGGGGAAACAGTTATAGCATAGAGATTCATGCTTCAGATAAAGAATTTCTACTATATGGTTTAACAACAAAACAAAGTTCAAACAGTGCTAAATAATTCAGAGAGCTCCACTTTCTTCACACAATAAAGCATAAATTGAGACTCAATTTTAGGAAGATTTCTTCATGTGATAATTTTGATGCCTTTCTGATGTTTTTGTGAATGCTTTTGCAGAGCACAGAGACGAGTCCAGCCAGCAGCCTTCAGTCCCTACCCATCAGTCCTTGCAGTGAGAAGTCTCTTCCATTAAAGGTAATCACAAGTAGGCCATTTTATCCTGTTTCTGCATTATGCCTGTGTATGTCATATTTTTATTAATTGTCATGGTAAACAGCCATGCCGTGCGAATATAAGTAATAGATTCTGGTGGTGCTGTTTGAAGCATGCACTGTGCGGAGCCAGTGGCTCATTCATTTAGGCAGATGAGTCGATGATTAATATCAAACTTCACACAAACAGGAGACGACACGCATAGATTCAGACTGCGTGGATGCTGCATATAGCACAGGCTAATAAAGTGTTATTTATAAACCCTGGACTCCACTGGTCACACTTAAAGTACAATGAGACACATCAAGTCAGTGCTTTACAGCTCTGCTGATTGACTTAATCTATTGTTTTTGTCTATAACAGCTCCTTTGATAACACATAATTTACCCTCAAGCCTCATTTATGAGCTGCAGCGCTCAATGACTTAGACGGTGGCTTACTGTGTACAGGAGAGAGAACAACACAGGAATAGCACTTTTAGTTTTAGAGCAACAGCTATTTGGGGCTCTGTGGAATTAAAGATTGATAGTCAAAAAGATAAAATTGAAATTTTATTTAGTCTCTTATTCTCATCACAGGTTCCGCAAAATATTTTGGAAAAGATGCTGATCATGGATTGGTCATCCATAACAATTGGTAGTGCTACACATGCCGCCCTGCCATATGTCCATATTTTGCAATTCCATTTTCTTAATAATGACATATGTATGACTTGTAAAACTGTATTGTAAGCTGCTAACTCTACTTCAATGATCAAACAAATCTGGTTTTCAATACAGACACTTTCTGACCCTTTACAGTGAGTTTTGTATGACCGGGTTGGGGACTGGCTGTAGCTCACTGTGCATGTCTGCGCTCAGCTGCAGGTCTTCCCCTCAAAGAGCACACAGCTGTCCATGCACGGCAGGGGTCTGCAACCTGCGGCTCTGGAGCCACATGTGGCTCTTTTGGCCCTCTACACCGGCTCTTACACGCTTTGGCCAAAATCTATGTAAAACTGAGCAGTGTTTTAGATAGAAATGAAATGAAAAGGCTTATTTTAGCAGTTTTTCTGGGTATTTTCATGCAGTATTTGCAAAGAACTTCCTTTACCAAAGGATGCTGGAACTATGCAGTAATATTTTCCTTATAAACATATGAAATACTCTATATAAGAAAATATATTCTGTCTATTTTTGTAAAAGTGTGATGTTTTGCTTTGTTCAAAAACCCAAGAATGAAAATAAAATTATGGCTCTTTAGCCATAATAACAGTGTTTAAATGCTTAGCATTTATACATTTCAGTTTTTTTCTTTACAAAGAGTCATGTAGTTTTGGGGCTCATTATTACTTATTTTGCAGGAACCATCACAAAAATGGATCTTTAGATTGTAAATGTTGCTAATATAAAAGTCATTTCTGAAAACCCTAAAATGAATAAAACCAGAAAACCAAAAATGTTAACATGCAGTGGTCAAGGTATTTGTGTTTAAAACACAACTTTTAACAAACAATATCTTTAGGATATGAAAGTTCTTGCCAATACAGTAGTTGGGATAAATCAAATTATACAATATAAATAGAGAAAAATACAGATAATAGGTGAGATAAGATAATAAGAAGATAATGAGCCAGACTGAACAGATGTTTGCTTTAAAGCATAAACTCTCAGCTGCCCTCAGGTCCTCAGGGAGCCTGTTCAACAGGTGAGGGCTGTAGTAGAAAATAATTGTTTTAATTTTCACTTTAGGTTTCTACAGTAGCTTCGTAGGATCAGCGCATATCTAATAAAAAGAGTAGATTAAGACCATTAAGAGTTTTATTACTTAAAAGCATTTAATGCTAATCAGAAAAACATACAGTAATTTCCTAAATGGTCAGATAATTGATACAGACTACGCAGTCTTTATGGCCAAAAGTGTGTGATGTGGACTCACGTTCTGTCTCTTGTCAGCATTTATTGCTGCTGAATTTCAAATAAATGTATTTTTTATTCTTTATTTTAGGAAAGCAGAACTTTTCAGTAATCAATTTACAAATTATGTGAATGTATTTAAAATAAACTTTAACCTATCATAGAAGTTATAAAAGAGGGAACTAAAGTCTCAGAGTTGGCCTGTAAGAAAGAGATGGTGAGACACAATACAGAGTTATGTCACTAACAGCTATGAAAATTATTACCATGTCTCCCGATCACAACACACAATTGTAGCAAATAAAAACACTTAGATAAGAGCATGTACAATAAATTAGCGGTTTTGTATCCATATCAGGTCAATTTTGTTTGCTTTTTCTCATTGAATTAGTTTTCAGTGTTGTGCGTCACATGTGTCTCCTTGCAGTGTTGACCTGTCCAGAGTGTATTCTGCTTCTCTTTTAGGAGAGGCTCTTGCTCCATGTGACCCTTACAAAGTCGAAGCAGGTAGAGAAAATTGATACATGAATGGATTTTTATTCAAACAAGGCACAAGCTCAGTTCTACTTTTTTTTTTAAACCACAGATCAAACCACACACGCACTGATCCCTAAAATACTCTGGTCCAGCTTATTTAGTTAAAAGAGCCCAGAAAAGAGCACAGCAGTCTGTCTGTGATCAAAAAATATAAAACTGAACCCTCCTTTGATCTGTGCGTCGTCTTCAATTTTAGCCTTATCATTGCAATTAATAGGCTTTTTTCCACATCAGCTCCTGCTGAATTATGAAGAGATCAAATAGGAAGAAAGAGATTGGTGGGGTATGGCATGCAGGACAGCGGCGAGAGCGAAATGAAGAAGAGCCTAGCAAACAGACAAAAAGACAAAGATGAAAAGCGAGTGGAGTAGGGGTGAGCTGAATGAGAGAGGGGCAAAGTGCCTCACTTGCCTCGACAGGCTACAGACCCCCTCTGTCAACCAAGTTCATCAGAGCCGTATGATCTGAATAAGATTTATTAATCTCTGCAGGGGGCATATGTGTGGGTAGCTGCTGAACTGCCGGCGTATGTGTGAGTGTGTTAGCAGGGTTTAAATCTACTCGGAGAGGGCTTTTGGCAAGCTTTTCTCTGACATATACCCTAGTTAGATCGCTGCAGACTTCTTGTTGGGATGTCACATGGGAGAGTCAAGTCCCAAGTCTGTGATGCTGCCTGTGATCGTGTTTTTTTGTAACACTTTGTACACAATCTCATATTTTACAGCCAGAAAGTGCACACACCGCTAGTAAGGAGAAGATTGTGGCTTTCTTACCAGTGTTCTTCTGCTCAAAGTCTGCATGGGTCCATATCCGTATCCTGATGTGTGTTTTAACTGAAAGCTCTATACTGAATTTTACATTATCACACTGCATTAGAGTATGTGTCTGTGTCAATGAGAGAAAAAGAGAGTATGCATTACTGGCCTCCTTACTGACCTACATGAAGTATCAGTGGCAGCTAGATGATAAGGAAAAAATAAAAATGTAGGCTGGGGCACAGCTTGAAGACGGCCTCTATGGTTTAAACCTTCTGTGAATATTTGTAATAGGTGGACAGAATGAAAAGTAGGATCGGGGATAATGGTTTTACTAAACTGTCCAACCCTCTCTTAAAATCATTAATCATTAAAAGGCCGTACCACCATAAATCAGTGATGTCGAAACTTGTTGCCATGGTGTCCAAGATCATTAGGTTGAGAGCAAAAATAATTTTATTGTGAAGTGTTTTACTTTTACCAGCTCAAAAAAATGTTTTGATTAGTGTGGAAAGGTGACACATTTGGCAGCAATAAGGTCCTCGGTTCAAATCCCAACCTCGGGTTTTTATTCAAAACGCATGGATTCCCTCGGGGAATCCAACTTCCTCCCAGAGTTTGAAAAATATGCCTGACTGGTTAATCGCTCTCTCTAAATTGGAGTGGAGTGTGTGTGAATGGTTGGTTGAATGGATACCAACAGGCATCAGAGTTGAGGGGAATAAATACATATGAATGCTGCATTTCTTTGGTATTATTTATAAAATATTTCATGCATCACTTGTCTTTCACTACACAATGATGAGCTACAGTATGTTGTTGGTCTATCACAGAGAATCTCTAAAAAACCTTGAAATTTCTGGTTTTAACATGACAAGACGGAAAGATAAGCAGGTTTAGATCATGGATGAATGGGTGGATGAAACTAAAACAGACACAAAGGGAGAATGTGAATGACAAAACCTGGCACTTCAAAAAGAAAAGGACACACTGAATTCTGAATGCTACACTGCTGGACAGGACAGGTGAAAAAAAAAAAAAAAGGTCATATACTGTAATATTTTTTTGAATTGCCTTTAGCTTTGATTACAGCACACATTTAGTTGTGGCATTGTTCCAATAAGCATCTACAGTAGCATACTGGATCCAGTTTTTGCTGAGAACTTGTGGAGATCGTGGGAAAAATCTCATCCCAAATATTCTCCACGGACTTCAATCTGTGGCCAATCTATGTGTGAAGATGACATTTTACGTTTCTTGAACCACTCTCTCTCAGTTTGAGCACAATGAACGATGGTATCGGAATCTTAGAACATTCTTGTGTTATCAGGAAAGAAATAAGGAGCTGACAGGACAACCTGATCATTTAGCATATTAAGGTCTGCTGACCTCTTACTTGTACAGCAGACACTAAACATGATGGGTGCATCTCTACATATAGTTCTCGTCTTACCCTGACGCACCCATCACTCTAGAAGAGGGTAATTCTGGACTCATCAGACCACACGACCTTCCATTGCTCCAGAGTCTTCCTATCAAACTCACACCTTTTTTTCCAGATTAGCCTCACTACTCTGTGGTTTTAATCCAGCTTCATAATTGTTTACTCCCATCCCTTTAGTTTTACATGAATTCTGTGTCTTAATTTATCTATTGAACATATTTGTTTGTTCTGCTGCTGTTTTTGGAGGTTTAATTTTAACCTAACGTTTAAGTGATTGCTGATTATGACAATTTTTTTTTCCCAACACAGTTTTTTAGCACAGGTGATCGTCACTGACTATTCTTCCCGTTTCTAAAATTGCTTTGCCAGATTCAACCCAATTTTAGTCCTTTTATATAATTTCTGTTGATTTTTTTTATGTCCCTGATGCATGTCAATAATTTGACTAAATTTACATAAACCAAGAATGTCTTTAAACGTGGTTATTTAATGAGATTCTACATACTACATGAGTTGGGGATAAATTATTTGTTGCCAGATGAAAAGCAACCATCCATGCTGTAATTATCCAATGGGAGGCTCTTATTGATTTGCTTTGTTAAATCCAGGTGGTGATCTTATTTGAACAAGCAGTTGATCTTTCTAATGAATGTATTTAATGTCTGTTTTCAAAGTCAAAGTGATTAAAACATATGGTGTTCTGATTATTTTTTTATGTGCCATTTTACTATGAGGAGCCAGTAACAAAGTACTGCTGAATAGGAAATCAAAAACTGTTCCAGCTCTTTTTGTAAACCAGCATGAAGAGGGAATATAAAGTGGGTATCCAAGAGGAAAGAGAGGGTTAGTTTATCTTTTGAGAATTTATGTATATATATTTTAAATTTGTCTTGAATCCAGTTTAAAGTTCCTGATGTCTGGACACTCATGAAAAACATTATTCAGTGCTCTGTTGTAATGTCTGAGTTATCAGCATATGGTGCCTCTGATATCAGCGCCGCATTGCTCCGAAGCCATCTGGCATGTCGTTGATTCGTTTTTTGATTGTATTGTCATACAAAGTCTGTCTTGATTGTATATCAGAGCCCAGTGTTACTCTGCATTTTCCTGCATAGCGAATGAAGGTCTCCACATGTGCTGTACTGTATGAGGTTTTTTCCAGGCAAGCAATCAACTCAGCTGGGAAGCCACTTCCCAGCTTTGCTTCATCAGACATTTTTTATGCAATTCGTACAGTTTCTCCTGTCCTTATTTAGGGTTTTTAGCTCTACTGAATAAAACCATTTTCTCCTGCTAGTTTGAGCTGTACCATGTTAACATTGGAAAGATAGCGTACTTACATTTTTTCTTTGGTTAAACATGTCCTGATGAAACCTTTACACAGGCTTTCTATTTTGTAGAGGCTTCTTTGAATGGAAAATGAATCATTTAGCTTTTTTTATTTGATGAGGGATCAATGACAGACATTGTTACATAACAATGTCTGTCATTGATCCCCCCAAAATGAGCAATTTTTAACACCGTTTAGACCGCTGTCACAAATCCCCTCAACTGCTTCCAGTCTTAATGCAGCCACTGTGGCATATTTATCCCACTACTTTTCATACTAAATAACTAAATTTACCGCTATTCTATGTACTATTACCAAATTAGCCTGCCCTACTTAAGCTTACATCTTCTTGACAACAGATTTTTCTTCATTATTCAGCAATAATGATGGATTAAGAAGCTAATGCTTGTTTTTATATGCATTTTTTCCTCATTTGTGGTTGTAACTCTCTGCACCATGAGTGCCCAGTTTTTAGATATTAGAGCAGTTGGTGATAAATTTGGCTATATAATGTTTTGCCATCACACAGAATTTTTACATAACTATTGGCAATTGCAAATTCTGGCAGTCCTGTTTATGCACTCTGTTCTCCAGTTATTTTTGTAGATTTATAATTGGAAATAAGTCAGGGTAGTGGACATTTTCTAACAGTTTGACTTTCTTCCTCTAAAATCAGTTTACAGCGTCCTTATCTATGTGTTTGGAACTGTTATTGCTTGAAAACCAACACTAGTTTATTGTTTAGATTCTTAAGAAAGGTTTTTTTAATTTGGTGTTAATTTTAATTCACTTGTTCCCATTAGAAATATATTTGAAGTGAGAAAACCATTAACATGTTCAGTTCTTGTTTTAACCGTTGTGTTTTATGCACAGCAGTGACAGCAATTCTTCAATTAACTTCGCTGTTGCTGTATTAGCAGCATTTTTGCAACATTTTCCATCCCGCTGATGGTCACAGTTGCCAACGCTGCCCTGTGAAAGCAAGGTCTTGCTCTCTTCATGTTGTCTCTCCTTTCTGCTCCTGCGGAGTCTGGCAGAGACACTCTTTCAACAACAAATGGAACTAAACCTGCCCTGAGATTGAGGCTGCATGAGAGTAAAAACTGAAACAAACAGTATGCCACTCTAACCTTTCTTAGTTTATGATCATTTGTGTACATATACATCACAACCATAGCTTATATATGCAAGTGTTCATTCTGGCAAAGCCCTCAATATATTACACATAATGAGTTTAGCTATGATCCAGAGAAGAACTCAGTTTAAAGAGCAGGAAGTGAGCAACAGCAGCTGAAGGGTTTTAGATTGAGCAGGATACAGAGGTGTGTATGTACATATACAGAAAGGAGCATGAGTAACACGGTGGGAGGAAGAGGTAACCTTTGACAGAGCTGAAGGCACAGAAAATAACACAAATATCAAGACATATCGCATGAGAAAAGGCTGAATTTTGGGGAAAAAGTCACAGTGCCAAGAAAAAACACACTACTTGACAATGTGGAAAAACTGAAGAGAAATTGCATAAGGAAGAAGGTGTCTGGTGAGGATGTGTGAGCTATAGTTTATAAAAGGATTCCAGATTTGTGTACGGTAAATGTAGATTGGTGAAAATTAAGGACTTTTTAATAAAAGAAAGTCGAGAAGATCACAGTAGAAAGGTTGCAGAAAAATGATGGATTAAAGGAGTGAGAGAAAGAAAGTTTGTCCTGGCACTCCAGAAGACGATTCTGAGTGTAAAAATAATCTACTGTAGCCACCTGAGAGGCTGCTGTGTCACAGTGTGCCCTAGTTTAATTTAAACCCAACGCATATGACACTGTTTCTTTTTTCCTGTTTTTAAACCAGATTTTGTCCCAGTTAAAGTTACTTACTGTATTTTAGAAGAAAGAAAAGAGAAGTCATCTCTGACTTACTGTTAGAGGTCTATTGCAAGCAACAGTCTGTTACTTTCAAAATGTCTTGAATAGCAACTTTTGACTTGAATTGACATTTGCATTTATAACCCGTGCTGCATCAGAGATGGATATTTTCTTTACAATGAAATAGTCGCCGCTCTATCAAATGTGACAGAATTATAACTTCAGAATATATAATCTAGTTTTAATGTTATTATGGGGTTGTGCCCAGTGCAGTGAAAAATATAAGAAGGTGAAAGGATTATATGTTTTCAGGATAACATAAACAGATTTATCAAAACCGCTGAACACATTTTCTTATTCAGGTACATCACCAATAGAGGTTTTTCTATCGACAATGCTGCCGTTTAAAATTCATGGGGGCTAACTGTTTTAAAGAAAAACCCATGCTTTCTTTTACTTAGTTAAAATGTTTTTTAGTTCCAAGTTTTTTAACATATGATCAAATATTTTCAGCTTTCTTTCTCCTGATCTGCACAGTCAGTTTACGTGAGCTGATTGAAGCAGTAGTTTATTTTTCCTTTAGCAGTTTTATTCATGTGTTTGTGCAGATATCTCATATTACTCAACATTTCTGTGGTTTTAAACTCCCACTTTAGAACGATATATTTTTAGAGTAAGCAACACTGTTAAACACCCAAAAATTATTGGCTTCTTTGTCAGTGAGAGTACATTTAGATTAAATTTTGAAATTTTTCTGTTACAGTATTTCTGCACAATATTTTGCCTATGTTTGCTCTACACAAGCAGCAAAGCAGAACAACACAGAGTAAACAACATAGGTTTGGACCCATGTAGTTTAACAAGTAAAGCTCAGTAAATTTACTTTGCAAAATTCATCAGTAATCCATGTTCCTTTCCTCTTATTTAACCCTTGTGCTGCATTTATGTCGTCCACTCTTAGCATCAGTTTAAGTCAAGTTTATTCATGCTTTTTTAACCTTAAGCACCTTCAACATCTTTAACAACAAGTCTCTGAGCATTCAGCAGATGGAGCATCCACAACAAAGTGTGTACTAACGTTCCCCTAGAATCTGAGAGAGCTCTCCTACTGCTCCCGTAGTGTGTATGCTACCCTAGAAACTTGATTGTAACTACACATGTGGGGGTGCTCATGCTAGTGTGTGTTCAAATGCATGCATAGTCTGTAGCTGTTCCATCTGTCTTCACATCAATTCAATTCATCTCTTTGCCTGTTTGTACTCCCACTTTATTCCCACAAGTTCAGATTTTATCTCTTCCTCCTTTATTGTCTTCTCTCCTGTCGAAGGAGTGAAATGAACAGCATCTCCTTTTCCTGGCACACACTGAGGGTTAGATCACTTATGTGCACAACATGGCAGTGAAACTTTTAAATATGCCAGTGGTTAAAAATGGTAAAGATCTTCCCTTTGTCTGACCTTAAATTTTTCTAGCCTTGTAAGTCACACAAACTTCCCATATGATGCCACAACTTTAGCAGTGATAATATCAGAAACAATTTAGAGATTTTATCAAACTTGTCATCAGGACTTGAAGCTCTATATATCCCATAAAATTTCCACTCCCCTATATGATTTTTCCTCTGACATATCTCCTTGGTTTAGATCTTCAAACCTGTAATTGTGAAATTTAAAAAGGCCTTTTCATTGCTCCAACATCATATAAAACCTTCTCAGCCTTGGGCTAATTGCAGAAAGAAGAGTTAGACTGATGTGATTTCTACACAAGGGAGCAGAAAAAAGTTTCCTTCTTATTAGAAGCCGTATCAAAACATTTCAGCAAAACTGTGTATCTTCACTTGATAATGTACCAACTGAAAAATGTAATAGCTATAAAGGCTTGACCAGATTAACTTTACAGTTTCAGAAAAGTCCATCATGAATCAGAACACATTTATGTTTTTATCCAACATAAAATATTTAACTGTACTTGTACAGCTACATTCACATGCGGTCATATATAATGTGTTTTTTGCCTACATATATTACAATATATTAACAATTTATGCATCTCAAAGGCATTTTTGCACTGCAGGCTTGCATGGACCTATTGTACTCAAGCCCAGGTTGTGTTTTCACTGAGCAGAGTGTCGCCTCAAAAGTGGGCGGTCACATTCCTGCTGAAGCTGCCTAGGCCATCTCCCCAGATGTCAGAAATTTACTACAGCTCAACCTTTAATTAAATCAATCAAACAAATTCTCATGTTCATTTTATTATCATGAAGACTTGCATTTGGTGTTGCTGAACCACTGTTACGAACCCCCTCATTCAGACATTCTTTCAGACGTCTGATCACTTGGATAAACGTTCCCTGATTTCAAAACTTTCACTGAAGTTGCACTTGTAATTCCAATCTCTAGTGTGACAACAGAGTGTGGATTCAGCCTCCAGATCAAAATCAAAGATACATTTGGTTAAGCACAAGCAGGTGCACATAATTTATGTGCCACCTTTTAATTTCATTGTTTTTATGTAGTCACTGGAGCCACAGTCAGTGTTTTTTTTGTCACTGGAGTAGAAAGCTACAAGTATTCATCTTTTTGATGTGTGATGGGACGATGTGGATTCTCTATTCCTGAATATTAATTCAACCGCATACAAATTAAATGCAATTATATATGTTATTATTTACAAACAAAATGACAGACATTGAAAAAGTCTAGCACAATGTCTGATCAAGAGATCTGGAAGATAACTTATCTTTGTGACCTCATTTTCATGTTTAAAAAAAACAATTTGGGATTTGAACTTTGACAGTGCATTATCCTCCTGATAAGATGGATACACTATGGTCATAAAAGAATGAACGTGGTCAGCAATAACACTCAGGTAGGAGTGTTTATAAATTGCTCGGTTGTTGCCAAGGGGCCCTGAGACTAATTTACCCTACAACATTACATTACTGTTGATACACAGCATTATGGATGTATAATGTTGCGTTATGTCAAGTTGTAACTATGTTATTTGTAATATGCTGTTAATGGTAACAAACAACTTGACAGTTTTATCTAATAAAGTGTTAATGTGTTGAAAAAACTGTCCTTTTGGGATATTTATATTACAAGATTTGATGAAAACAAACTCAAGGTAAAAGCTGTGAATGTGTGTTTGTCTCAAAATTGTGCTCTTGGTTTTGACACAGAAAGCCGCTAAAATGAAAAATTAAAGACAACAGACAACATACTTTAAGACTTTAATTACATTTTTGAGTAGATTTCTGTATTTAGTTATCCAGATGGTATTTGTATTGGTTATTAGTGTGTCATTTCATTAATAAAAAGTTGAGTCTTAAAGTGAGTAGGGCAGTATGTTCTTGGAGTCAGTGCAACAGGGCAAGGGCATAGATAAAGAGATCAAATCTTTGAACCTTACTTAGCATTCTGGCATCTGTATCTGCAAGTTTTCATTTTATAATATTTTAGCTCACCACTCATGCAATAGATAACCACAGTTGATGAGATGCAATATAAACTGGATTTGGTTTAAATTAGCCAATAAATAAAATTATGATTAAATGCTCTCAAGAGAAATTGTCTATGCAGTTCTAAGAGATAAATGAGATGAGTTTCAGAATTAGTTCCATTTTTATTGTAAAACTGATTGTCGTTTCATGAATTTTGAGATAATATGCACAATGAGTCTTCTGATTGCAGTTCAGCTATAGTTGATTTAGTTTTCTGTCTTTCTTGTAGTTTTTTTCTAATGTGACCAAGAAATCTTGGCACAAATACTACTACTAGTAATAATAATAGCATCACTGTAAAACATGACATGAGGCTTGTTGTCTTAGGCTCGACTTTATTACTCTTTTCTTTGGATCTATTTCTAAACTATTTTTTAAACAATAATTGCTTCTCAGACACCTCAACAAATTGGCCTAATGTTTCAAAGAAAGCAATGATGGGAGACAGTAATGGCCAAATATGGTGCAAGGGCAACTGTAAATGTGGTGAGATGTAAACTCTAGCTTTGCTATTTCATAAGAACTTGTCATAAGAGTTTCTGTGATAGATGCTGAATGTCTGTCATGAAGATATTGATAGAAGAGGCATGATTGAGAATGATTTGTTGCCTATCTTTCTTCCCAATATGATTTGCAATAAGAAGTAGAGTAATAAGAAAGAACCATTGCATTTCTAACGGTATGGTTCTCATAAAAGTTAGGAAAATGAACGATTTCTGCTAAAATGGTGCAATGCAATTCATCTCTGTAGCCTTTCAACTGGGTACTGATTGCAATTATTAAGAGGTCTCAACTTCTATACGAAAGCACATCTTTTCACCGAAGTGGACGCACTTCAGTGATTCTGATCTGATTTATCCCTTCAGAGGCCATTCCAATCACATTAGAAATAAATTCACATGCCCCACTTTTCTTCCACAGCCTTCTATATTCAATTCAGCCTTGAAAAATTGGTTAGAATGCCACCTGATGGGAGATTTAATTCTCCGCGTGGTGCTTCTTTCGACACTGGAGTAGACTTTGTCATTTTTACTGTTGAGTTTGTTGATCGGATTCCTGCATGAAATGATTTTTGAAGCCTGCTGCTTGGTACAGTATCAGCACTCGAGCCAAATGACTACAAGGTTAGGTTATGGATAATTTTTCTGACAGTTCCACAAAAAGTTTGTTGCACTAACACAAGGTGCAGGAGGATGCTTGATGTGTGGATTTAACCAGACAGCTCATTTAGTTTAGCCTCCATTCCTATTTGGGTGAGATTAATTTTAGAGGCTGACTAATGTGGTAATTGTCGCAGCATGCAGCTGCTTTTCCTGTCCAATCTAAACCTCATGCTAGTCATTTTGGTGCTGCCTCTGTCTAAGCAAGCAGTGGAGAAAAAAAATTATTTCTATTATCTATAAATAACGTTATCTTCTGTGTAAAGGCAGGGAAGCGGGGGGCCATTCTGATTCAACACCAGTGGGTTTTGTTTTTGTTAATTGTTTTCCTATTTGCTCTTGGAAAACGTATGCTATTGGTTTTATCACTGCAGAGGCACTTAGCAGAGCTTTTAGTTTGTTAGCTTTTGAGGTAAACACAGACCTCATCATTAGTTGGGCATATAAAATGGGAAAGTCAGGAAACAAAATCATCCTAACTTTTCTCCTTATTTATTGCAGATTTTGTGTGTATTGCCATCTAAATTCATTCACAGTTTCTACCACATTTGTTGCTATCAGGTTTGTGTTGAAAGTACGTATTGGCAAAGTTATAAGGCAGGAGAACAACTTCTGAAAACGTCTTGAGAGTCAAACATTGTTCAGTGTTGCCTACTCCTCTGTGAGAAAAGAAAGTCATTAGTGGTCTGGGGCCATCAGTCTCCAAAGGTCTGTATAGTACCAAAAAGAGAATCTAAGTTTCACAAAGATGGTAAGTGGAACAACAACAAAATTGTCTAACCACTTTCAGATGTTTGGACTTCTGAATTTCTTACCAGTTTGTTACTATAAATGATCAGAATTGCAGCATTCATTAAGAAAGTTGTGCCTGCAGCCCTCTCTTTGGTCATTATGTTATTCTGAGAAATGCATCAATTAGCTTATTCCAGTCCAGCACTCATTTTGGCTTTTTCTGGGGTCTGGCCAGCTATTTCATAGGTTTTTTTTGTTTTTTTTGATGAGTTTTTCTGTACTTGATGTGACGATTCCTGATTTTTATGTGTTTGATATGATGATTACCGATTAGTGCTGTAAACAACACCACAAAGGAAGTGAAACACAAACTATATCAATTAAACAATAGAAAAGCCTTGGGCATTGGAACGCAGGCTCAAAGAAACACCAGAGAGAGCAGGCTGTAGGCAAGCCATACGCTGGAGCATCAGTCCTCTCCTATGACCTTCAGTGCAGCAATCTTAATCAATTTTATTGAACCCAAAAAAACACTATTGCTAGTATTTTTCATTGCAGTTAGTTAACATTAGAGAAAAACACAAAGAAGACAAAGTTTTGAGTGGAAAAGAAAAAACATTGAAGTAGAACAATTAGGAATTAAGAAGTATACTTTTTCTAAATGAGTACCCCACCACATAATTTTGCTTGGGAAAAAGAAATATGAGTTCTAGGATACCAAAAGAGTTGGTATCCTATCCCTAATCCCATTTTGATTGGGATTTTTTTTTTCTACCACATGATTTCTGAGGGCCTCTGTAATCATGCACAGGTAAAAAAAATTTTCTTCACTGAATTTTGATGTACCTTAAGGAAATGTTCCAGGGTAGGTATCTGGTTTTGCATTAGCAAGGTCATTTAAACGGATGGGGAGGTAGATATATGCTTCCCCGCGGTCTCTCTGACTCTCCGTGTGTCCTTTAGCAAGACAGCTCCCCATAGTTTCAGATCATCATAGCCAGCCTCAGGCCCTCTCTGTCCTCTCCTTCGCTCCATCACTACCCCCACCTCTACTTTTTTTCGAAGTTTCCCTCTTCATTTTCCTCCTGTTATCTTGCCCCTCTTCCCTTCTTTTCTAACGCTGCCCTTGACGAGGTAATGACTGCCTGTCAATTTGTTCTGTCCATCTTTTCACTCATTACTTCTCGCTTGTCTCTTTCTTGCTCACTTTGTTATTCTTTGCCGACAGTTTAAAATGCCTTTCAATTTTAAGAAACAAATTGAGTATTTTTAACAAAAATTGCTTGGTCTAACTTCTTACTTTTGACCTTCATGGGAGCCTTGTTCTCCTATTTGCCATCATCAAAACTTGAATTGGTGATAGTTACAAAACATTGGACAAACCGCCCCCCCCCCCCAAAAAACCATATATATATATATATATATTATTCTATATTGTATGCCTCCTGTCTTTGTTGTGTCTATTTTCTAATAGTAATGTCCCATGACAACTGAAGGTCATATTAAATCACTGTGTGCTTGTGATGGTGCCCCTTATACACATAAATCTAATCACTGAGCTGCAACAAGAGGAGATCGCTATTCCAAAACAGGCACAAAATGGCAACTTTATTACATGCACACAAGCAAGCAATACTACCTTCAAATAAACTCATAAATACAAATAAAACACATGACAAACATAAAACCAGCTCTTTCTGCCATTGTTATGTTTGAGTATGGCACCCAGGAATACATCTCAGCTACCTTTGGGTTTATGTCTAAAATAGTGTCTTTTCTTGTGCTCAGGATCTGAACAGAGAGGAAACCCTGCTGCAGCAGCTGAGAGAAAAAGATGAGCTGATTCTCCGACTCCAGAGTGAACTGGTAAGATTGACTTGCAGGATAAACATAATTAGCTTGACTGTAAAATCAGGCTTTTGTCCTGGTAAGACAGGAATCTGTGGGGTCTTAAAAGTCAGAAGTCTCATATTTAATCATCTCAAATTTGAGGCTTTGAAAGTCTTAAATTTGTGTAGATTTTTTTGTACTCGATTCATTCAGTTACAGTTGAAATCATTATTTATAAATACTGCATACAAAGACTAATTATTGTTGGGGATCAGTTAAGATTCCCAAAAATAATTTCTATTTGCTAAATACAACTTGTTGTATTTCATAATCAAAGGAAACATTTGTTTTTCATTTCTTGACATTCAGATATTGACATAGATTTCCTTAGTATTTGATAGAATTGTCTTTTAAGTCATGTGAGCAACATCACACATTTTGGGTGTGATGTGGCCACAAATGAGTCTTTGTGGTCCAGCTTTGAGTTCCTTACTCAATTTTAAGAAACAAATTGAGTATTTTTTAACAAAAATTGCTAGATTTAACCTCTTACATTTGACTGATGAAATTTCAAAATTACATTAGTTAGGTGTTGTCATATTGTTCAAAGGTGTGAGAACTATCGTGCATGTAAACTTCTGAATTTGAAAAAAGTAATAACTATTCTTAAAGCTATGTGTCTTGTATGTCTAATTATCTGGGTCAGATTAATGTTACTTATTGCTTCTTCCATTCTGTTTCAATATCAATTTTTTTGTTGAATGTTCTGGCAGCATTCATTTGTTCCACTTGTTATAGCTTCTGCTGAAAAGTTTCAGATTTGGAAAATGCAATGGACATGATGCAGACTGGCAAACATTCCCTTTAGGAGGAATCTATTATCAGATATTTAGACTTGCCAATTACTTATTAAAAACCTCTGATTGTAAAACTTTCTTCTTATTGTTTGTTTAGACAAATTAAAATCAAAGTTTATGTTCCACTTCCAGCTCATTTCTCACGAGAGTGTAAGATTTATAAAGTTTGGTTTGAATTCAGACATTTCAGTCGTTGGCTAAAACCACTCATCAATCACTGTAATGGAGCTTACTGGCATTGAAATTAGCAAACCTTGGTATAGAAGAAAGGGGCTTATATACCAGAGTCAATAAACACAAGTAGACAATGTTTAATCCAACTTGCAAATGTTATTAAGTACTGTAAATTAAATATAAGTTGTCAACAAATTTAATAAGCTAGCTTACCTAAATTTAAGGTTTTTTTCTGGAATTGTTGGAAATGTTGTCATGATGTTCTTAAATAAAGTATTCAGAAATCTTTAATTTAGTTTACTGAAACTTCCAGAAATACTGTTAAAGATGTAAAGCAACACATTTTAAGTCTTTAAGGTGCTGAAAATAAGACTTATTTGGTACAAAAATATAGCAGATCCAACAGATGCCTAATCTACCACAAGATAACGTACCACGGCACAACTTTACCGTGTTTTTTTTTACCTTTTTTTTTTTACTATTTTATCTTAATGGCAGTTTTATCTTGTAAAATACTTTGATCAACTTTATTAAAACTGACATTGACAATTGGTTCGAGGTTCCTGCGTATAAGATTACCCAAAGCCTCAAATGTAAAAACTGTCCGAGGCTTAACATTATTAAGTTGACCAATGATCTTTCTTCAAACAACTTTGAGGAAATCTACTGTGATCAAGAGTTAGTGTTGTTCCCCTCACCATTCAGTTGTTATTGTGCCAACACTGATCTGTCTATAAGAAAGTGTAAATATAGAAAGTAATTATTAATTAAGTAATTAATAAATTAACTTACCAAAGTTCTGT
The DNA here is from genome assembly GCF_001444195.1 of Xiphophorus couchianus. NCBI lineage: Eukaryota > Metazoa > Chordata > Actinopteri > Cyprinodontiformes > Poeciliidae > Xiphophorus > Xiphophorus couchianus. Next base: position 10,731,091 of record NC_040239.1, read on the forward strand.
TTTGTAATTCATGCCAAACATTTTTACCTGACAGGGTTTGGTGAAGTTAAAGCAGATTCATTGATGGTTGAAAGATGATAACCAGACTTGTTGCACAGTTCTGGGAGAATTGAAGTGATTTTTCTGTGCAATTGTGTTTTTCTTTGTAGCAGATGCTAACCATTTCAAATTTCGAAGTGTGTAAAAATGGATTCTGACATAAAACTCAATAGAAAAGTTCAGCGAACTAAGACGTTTATCTTTCAAAGCAACATGTTTATCCTTGCCATAGAGGACAGTGGCTAGGGGGGGGAAATGCAACAATGGTGCTGTAGAATTTTCATAACATAAGTATCAGCTGACAAAAAAAATATCTTCTCTGTCTTTGTATATATAAGCTGTTCTCTCATGCGTGCACAGTTGAACAGCAGAATTATTGTGCTCAGACTAAAATTTCTCCCAAAAGAAGATAAAGAGCCAAAGATGGAAAGCAATCCCTTAATTCTGTCTTGTTCGATCTTTCAATACTCATATAACATAACACATTTAGTGAAAAATATATTGTATTACTGTATTTTTCTAGTGTTTTTGGTACCTTGATTCTTGGAACAGCTACTGAAATGCTCAATACAGCAAAATCTATCATCATTTGTCATCCGCATGTCTGTAATTTGTCACCTGTTCCGTCAGAGTAATGGAATGCAGACATTATGCCAGGCCTTTGCAGAATAATGTGTCAGTGTTAAAGCAGTGAGCGATGCCAGTACAACCCACTGACTTGAGTCTCATACAACATCTGTTTGTTTGATCACTTTTTGGCACTTGCATCCATTTTTTTTTTTTTTTTACTCTTTCATCTTCTTCTATCACCCCGGTTTATTTCCCCGTCAGCGGCCTCTATTTTAATCTGTTTTCTATTTTAATTTTGTTTGGTGCAACTGATGTGGACCTAATACTAAAATCAAGCAAATTAGCAATCACTATGACATTTATTTTACTCATATAATTTCTCTCTAGAGCAATATAATTAGCGGTGTCGTGCGCTGGAGTGTTAGAGCAGGCGCCCCTTATACGGAGGGTATAGTTCTTGACTCAGAAGTCCTGGGTTCTTGACCTGCAGGCCATTGCTTCATGTTTTTTCAATACTCCTCCCCATTTCATGTCAAATTTCTGTCATAAAAGGCCACCAGAGCTACAAAAGACTTTACAATAAAATTATACATCCTGCTGTTCAAATTTACAAATACATTGTCTTTAGACTTGTGTAGCTATTTTAAAACCACCTTTTAATGAAAATGAATTCAATTTTCCATCAGATTATGTCTGCTCATTTATCCTAACACATGGCCCCCCTGCCTCTCGTACCCCCTCTCCGTCTGTAACGGCAAATTAATCCTGAACAAATTAGAGTTAAACCATCTGGAAAAAATGTTTTTAGCTTACAAGTACATGTATATTCCCCAAATGGGTTTAGTCTGAGTCCCCTACAGCTAATGTGCGGTACAATGAAATACTCAGCCTTCCTCCAGAGAGTATTTCGGATGTCATGAGTGTGAGTGAAAGGAAATTTTGTTGCTGTTTTCGAAATTGGCTTTATGTGGCCATCTGGGGACACCTTTTCACTATATGATTGCAAAAATTCCTCAAAAGTTTTCTCCTGTTTTTATATTTGTGTTTTTTTCCCCATTTGCTTGCAAAAGTGAAGGGCATGTGGTCACTTATGTATGCTAAAATCCCTTGAGAATCTGTGCATTTGTGTCGATAGCTGTCAGAATGTAGTAATTCAAGCTCGTATCTGTTTGAAACTCTTAATAAATGAAAGCATAATCTTGCAATTTTCCTAGAAATTCTGGGTCCTTAAAATATGAGGGAATTATAAATATCTTAAAATCTTTGCATATTCTGTATTTGTAAGTGCATCATCACTTTCTGGGTTGTTTCTGTACTGTAATCAGATCTTAACCTTGTTTTTATCTGTATGTGAACCATTTCTTCTTCAGATTCATAAAACTTCACTGTTGTGTTTGCATTATGTGCTTGAACTCTGGTTGGATAGTGTAGTGGTTCTGCTTTAGATAAAAATTTATTTCCAAGCAAAGTTAAAGTGTAGCCTCAGATGTAAAGGGCAGGCCACAGACAGTTTTCTTATTCTGCAAATCTGCCAGTGAAACCCTATTTATTATCTTATAGAAAAACTCAGATTCACTTTTCATAAGTTTTCTGTTGGTACTTTGAATGCACCATTAAGCTTAAGAAAGCCCATTTTGCTTTTCATGTAGTCAGACACGATTAATGGAAGCCTCTGTTTTTAACTGGATTTGTGCTGAATTTGAAGAGGACTATAAATGCAGGTTCAGAGCTGGAATATAAATGCTTTTCTTTTATTCCCCCTACGATAAACCTTGTTTTAATTTGGTTGATTAATTTTTATCGAGGTTAATCAATTTCTCCATATGTCATATTCACTGCAACTTTCAACCCGTTCTGTTCTCCAACTCATGAGCGGCACAGGGAGAAAATGTCAGAATGATTAGTGACAACGTCGTAAAGTGCTCCCAGTGGAAATGGTGCAGGGTTCCTCTTAGGGCTTGCAACCTTCGTTTTAAAAATAATCACGTAGAGGTAAGAGAGGAGTTGGCTGGTTCTTGGGTCCAGATAAAATTGCTGTATTTTGTCGAAAAGTGCCAGTGCTTCTCTGACTACAACCATCTATAAATCTGCCAGATAAAACCCATTAATTATCTCCTTGAAGGACTTTTTTTTCATGCTGGCCAGCTTTACCTTTCCATTTTTATTAATTCCTCCCCACTTAAGCAGTGCCGCCTTATGCCTCTGCAATTTTGCCCCTTTTTATGACATTTATGATTTCCAGACAAAATGCTTGATGTTTTGGGTTGCTTCTCATGTTCCTTATGACAATTTGCAAAGCATGGATACATGCTGTGATGCATTGCTATTAAAAAGTATTTGCCCGCTTGCAGATTTCTTATGATTTTTTTTTTCACACTTAAACGTTCCACATCATCAAGGCAAAGCAAGTTTATCGTATAACACATTTCAGCAAAAAGGGAATTCAAAGTGCTTTACATGATGGTAACATAAAACATTACATTGCAGTGGCATAGTAAAGGAAAAAAAATGAAAAGTTGTAATGCAGACTAGAATTTATGCCATTCCAGTTATATATATATATATATATAACAACTCTAAGCAAATGGATGTTTAACCTTGATTCAGTATCGACACAAATGCAAGAATTCAGTATTTCAGCATTTTTGCAGTTTTTCTGGAATATTGTTCCGTAATAGAAGAACATAAAAACTGAACTCTGATTTTCCACGTTTGGAGGTTGATACAACAACAGATGTGTGATGTTTTGTGATGCAAAACTAGCAAAAGTATTTTCTTTATTCTCTGAGCCACAAGAACCCAGTGTAAGGACTTTAGAACGGTGGCGATGTGCTAGGTTTTCTTAGTTTTAGTCAGATCTCGATCAGCAGCGTTCTGGTTCACCTGCGGCTGTCTGACTATTTTGGAAGACTTGTGAAGATGTTGTTGCAGTAATCAAACTAATCTTTAATAAAACTACAGATAAACAGATTCTCAAGATCTTGCTAGTCCTTTGAGCTTAGAAATGTTCTTAAGGTGATAGAAGGCCGACATTGTCTTTATTTGTCCTTGAGTTCATCACTACACCCAGATTTTGGGCTTGATTTTTGGGAAAAATCAGTGTCTATTACTAGTTTCTAGTAAGTTTATATTACAACAAACTAGTTGTAATAGAAACTTATTACAACTAGTTTCAATCACTTAAACATAAGCTTTCTTACAATACAGCTAAATGATATTTATAACCAACACATCATTTTCCAACCTAAAGAATTTCAAGAACAGATTCTAAGGAGTAGCCAGTTGACCAAAATAATAAAAAAGTCCATTGATGGCTCCACGAGGATGTGACAAAGGAACCCAGAGCAACAACTTAAAGCTCTGCTGGCCTAACCTGCCTCAGTTAACATCCATATTCATAATTCAACAATATGGTGGAAAAACACTGCTAACTAAAAAGAACACAACTGAATGATCACATTTTACAAAACCTATTTTGCTGTAGTTGTTAAAATATGTGGATTGAGGAGAAAGGAAGGGAGGAGAATTTTTTTCTCCTCAGTCCTGTGTCATCTGGTATAAAAGTAATGCAGCATTTCACAAAAACGTGATCGCACCTGCAGAGAGTTTTTGGTGGTAGTGCTATGGTCTGGGCCTCTGAGGGTACTTTACTTCAGGATTTGGATATATTATAATTATTATATAAAACATGAACACTGCTCTTTATCAGAAAATTCTGAAAGAGAGTGTATGGCCCTCAATTTGTGACCCTAAGCGCAAGCACACGTAGGCTATGCAGCAGCACAATGATCCACAGTACACCCACAGGTCATACCCATAGAGGCTCACTCAAAAAAACCTCTGAAATGCTGTTGCATGACATTAAATAGGCCATTCATGCTTGAAAACCCTCTAATGTGCCTGAATTAAAGTAATTATTCCAACAAGAGTGGGCCAAAGACCTACACAGTGATGTAGAAGACTGATCGCCATTTATTTCAAACCCTTTGCTGGGAAACCAGTTATCACTTTTTAGAGGAAATTATTTTTTTTTTACATAGGACCAGAATGATTAGGTTTTTCCTTCAACAACTACAACATTAAATATTACTTTCTGTATTTACTCAAGTTATATTTAGTATTATAGTAATTGTTTGGTATTGATCTAAAATGTTAAGACTTATGACAAAATGCAAAAACAGTAGAAATCGGTGAAGGGGGCAATACTTTTTTCAGTGCACTGTACAGTAAGCAGAGGCAGTCAACAGGTCTGCAGGGGGAGCAGCACCTCTCATTTGTTTGTATTTGATGTTTGTGGGTGGGTTGTGGACATGACTGATGCATGTGTGTTTGCTTTGTATGCAGGAGAGTGCCAGAGCAGCCCTGAAGATGAAAGACTGCCAAATGACTGATCACACAACGCAGACAGAACACACAGGGGCAGAGGTAAGATGCTCACAGACAGCACACTGAGTGGCCCTGTCAGGCTGAAACACAAACACGGCATTACACACTTCATTTTCTGACACTTGCCTAGCCACTAAACAAAGCACAGTTTTAATACAAATTTCCTTTTTGTTATGCTATGGCCTAGCTCATATCAACTTCTCTTAATTTTTTCTGTTGTGGTCCAAGTTTTGCTCCATCTCCATTTTCTCTCTCCCAACATGTTTTGCTCTGTATTATAGTCCACTACCTGCTCCTCCCATTCTGCCTTCAAAGTCCCGCAGTGCTCAGAAAGAGTGCTGCTTCCTGCCTGCTTGCTCAATGCCCTCAGCTGACATGGCCTCTTTGGCTTCTCTAAAGGCTGACAGTATGGGAGCGCAGGAGACTTAATGGATGACTGTCTAAAAATGGCTGCCTGTAACGGAAACCAGAGCAGAGTTTTTGGGGTCTATCTCCTCTTCTCCCTTTTCTTCCTTTTAAAACACCTTTTCTTCATCTTTCCTGCTCCAAAGGTTCTTTTATACCTTTAATCCTGGTGTGTATAAAGTTGGCAAGAAACATTGTGAAACGGAAAAAGCTTTGCCTTTGCCATTGTGTGAGCGAGTGGGTGCACAATACCCACACAACACGCTGACTTATCCACACAGATGCAAAAGCACACAAAGGCGGTGTTTGAATAAAATCATGCAGCGTTGAGAGCAAAATGAAAAGCATTATTTGGATGAGACAGAAATAGATTAGTATGACCAAAATATAGGAAGAAAAAGAAAAATCTTTTTGAGAGTGCCTTTTTCTTATATACACTCTATTATTACCTTGTATGTTTCTTTATTTTATTTGTGTGAAGACCAACGGTGTAAAAGTTCTACATTTGAACATGTAAGAACCTTAAATATAGTTTATGTGAAGAATATTTAAAAACCATGTATGCACAGTTTGTCAGTTTGTTAAAACTGTAAAACTTAATTCATTTTGCTGGAACAATTCTAAGAGTTTTCACAAATATCTTAACTGAAAAGTGTGCCATAAATTGTTATTCAGTTCCCTGTAAACTCTTGTGCAACTAAATACTTTCAGAAGTTTTCCATTTAATAATTGGAGTCCACCTGTGTGTAATTTATCCTCAGTATAAATCCAGCTGTTCTTTGAAGGTCTCAGAGGTTTGCTAGAGATTTGTTAACAAATAGCATCATGAAGCCAAAGAATACAGCAGATGGGTGAGGTATAAAGTTACGAAGCTGTAACCTTACCGTGATCTTAAGAGACGGGGTCCGTTGACCATGCAAATTTTTTACCCTGTACACATCCACTGATCCTGCGTGCGCTTTTATGATTTTATTTATTTTTTTGCCCAGATTTAGCGCAATGGTCTTAGTGTGACGCTCAGGAGGAGCGTGGCAGATGGTACGATTGGACAACAGGAGAAGCAATGAGGGTGTCCTGTCGGCCTTTCAGCCTGACTGCCAGGCAAATCCCCCAAAACTTGCAGCTGTACCAATAGTAGAAAATCTTGATTCAGAGGAGCTAAAAAGAGACATACACCAGACGTTTCAGATTTTAATTAGTAAGAGTACATAAACTCTTACTAGAATCTTTAAAAGAAAAACGTTACAAAACACAGCTTTTAATGTTCCAAGGCCCTGTATGTAAAAAAAAAAAGAAACACATATTTTATGATACTATGACAGTCAAATGGATCAGCTAAAACATTTAAATCTAAGGTTTTGCCAGTGCATCTCCTTTTGACGCTGAGGCTCAAATCCAGGCGTGGAATCCATGCAATAATAATGAGGCCTGTTTTGAATGTTGAAGTCTGAAAGATCAGTTTAATATGTTCTGTTTATGTGTTTATTTTACATGCTGGTGGTGACAGGACAAGATCTGATAGAAATATTTCACAAAGGAGCTGGCTTGTGGGGATGTTAGCTGCACAAATAACATTATAGCCTACAGATAAAACATACTCAACATCCAGAGATGGGAAGGGAAATGTTTTCTGCCACATGTTGAATGTGTAGCAAATAAATGTATGTGATATTAGTTTGAAAAAAAAAATACCTACGGTAGATTAAATGGATAGTCTTAACATAAAAAAAGATTAGAAAAACCTTGCATTTCTGTGTTGGTGGAAAGTAAAATCCCTCAGTTCTAGTAGCAACAAAATGTTGACTAAGTCTACAGGTGAGCTATGCACAACCAGGCACAGAGTGAATCTTGACTCCATAATTGCCATGCAGCACATGATTGCTAGTGACACTCCCCCTCTGTGATTCACAATAAGTCGCCAAAGCAGGTGCAAACAAGACAACTTCTTACCGTGGCTTGGGAGAAAGCCACTTTATTGCTACATCTGAATTCAGCTACAGCTCTGAATCCTGTAATTTTGCCACACTTGTCATCAGTCATCATACCAGTTGTTTGTTTTTGTACATCTCTTCCTTTCCGCATTTTAGTTTAGTTTTTCTTTTTTTTTTTGCATTAGGATACACCACAGTGTACGAATTGCATGACTGCATTGTACTCCAAGTGCGAGGACTGACTAATGCATTTCTTAGGTAGCCTGAATAGGACCACAGACTATTGTGTGCTTGTTGGTACTTAAGGCTGAAGAAAGCATAAGTGTGGGAGTCTTGTGAAAGCTCCAACATCTGAACATTTGTTTGTGTATCATTCTGTTTGTTGCTGTTTGTATTTGTTGTTCTGAAGCAGCCATTAGTCCTGGTGTGAACAGCAAAGTTGATAAAAGGCTGTTCTGTCAAAGGAACTTAAATGTAAAATATTTACATTTATTACCCAGACAGTACAATTTGTTCATTGTTTTGTTTTCTGGCCTCATCAATATATGAGCCATTAACACATGATAAATCAGGTTTACCTACGTCATCCATATATTTAGTTTTCCTTTGGACTGAAAGCCCAGGGAAAACAGTTAGCTGTTGAAAGGTTACAGTTTGTGAAGTTGTTTAATGCTCTTAAATCTTATATTTTCTTTCCTTCTTTTTTACATTCTAATTAATTTAAATAAATGTAATTAAAGCTATTTTCTGACAATTAACTTGATTTGCCTCACCAGGAGTGTATATGCTCTATTTCTATTCCACCAATTCAATGCATTTAAAAGAAATTAAGCTAAAAAGATCCAATCAGCTGTATCCCCTCTCTGTGGTGAAGTGGTTTGATTAATTGCTGAGTAATGATTTGAATGCAATAAGTGTGGCTAAGTGTTTCATCTGCTCTGCAGGTAGAAAACAGTAATATTAGCATACCAGGTATACTTCATTCATGCAGTCAGTAAGTCACATGCAGTTTTTGTTTCATAAACCCTGAAAAATGTTTCAGAAGTTCGCATATGCTATGTTGGATGAAATGTTTAAGGTTTCTTTCGTGTTTTCTTTTTTATATTTTTTTCTGGAATTTGTCTCCTGTCAGAGCTTGATTACATGACTTCACACTTCTTGGCAGATGTCTTAAGATGTTGCTTCAACATTTCAGCAGTGTTCTTTGCCCATGATACCAGTTGTCTTGTGACACATACCAGTCCCTCCTACAGTAAAGCACCCACACCACGTGAATCTGCCACCACCATTCTTCGAAGTTGGAGTAATGTTTTCATTCTTGCCATCTTGCCCCTTTTTTCTCCAAATGTAACAACATTATGGTTAAACACTTGAATTTCAATTCCATCAGCCCATCATCTGGCACCTCATGTTGTTTTTGGAGTATTTGCTTCATTCACTCTGAGTAGCCTTTTAGCTCATGCTGGTATAAGCTCTGGATAATGGCACTCTCTTTCCAGCTTTAGCCAGCATCTTTGTCAGGTTATTTAGTTTGTTCTGTGGTTGATTTGCATATTTTCCACCAAAACATGTTCGTTTATGGTGCACTAAAACCTTCTCCTTCTTGACAAAGCTGGAAATTCCCAAAGTATTTGAATAAAGAACTGGGCACTCTCAGACATCTGAAAATTATATCCAAATATGAATAAACTTGTGTATGTCCGCAATTATCTTCCTAATTTTTTTTTATTCACAAAATGTAAGTTCTTATGTTCATGTTAAATCCACAGATGTGCCTCCACTGAACTTAAATTTTGTGAATTGACCTATGAGAAGCTTGCATGCCATGACATCATTGTCTGAGAACATTATTTAAATCCAGCATAGTATCTGTTCATGGAGAATGATAATTTCTGAAAACCATTTTGACATTATTTCTCTCATTATTCAGGATTTAAAAAATGCAAATAGTTTTGCTCTTATGTATTTATATAACATATTAAAACATCTGGTCTTGTCTGTATTTATTGAAGATGCTCATCAATGAGTTTTGAATTTGAAAATTGGACAAAGTAGTTATTTCTTGTTGGTTTTGTAAAACTACCTTTACAATGCTATGTCCTTGGTTTTAAATGGCTTTGCTCCCTATCATAAGACAATCATGGAGCTATAGAGACCTCCATATGTAGGCCCCTCTGGAAGATGAGCTCTTAATTAGAGGAGCAGCTGCCTGCCCGCTAGCAAGCTATGCTAACAGCACAGGTGACTTAACTCAGCAGTAGCTTCCAGCATGTGTGGCCTGATTTTAGCCTCCCACCCCTCCCCATGTGTGCATACATGTGTGTGTGTATGAAGGAGATAAAGGCCAATGCTTTTTCGACTAGGCTCAAGACTTTGTGGGAGACTTTGCAGCATGTAGCAGGGCTATATAGGTTAGCTACCCCAGTGCATCAAGGACAGTCAGTGAGCAACCAGAAAAGTGTGTCTACAAGTGGGGCAGCTATTTCTACTGCTTCTACCACTTCTCAGGGTCGAGCAGCTCCCTCACTCTTTCTCCCTCCTATTTGTTCTCCTTCTTTTCTAGAACGTCCTCTCACTTTTTCTCACATTGTTCTTATTCTCTCTTCTTCTGGCTTCAGTTTGACAATCCCCAAAAGTGAACAACCTAGTCTGCAAAAGTTTTCTTCTCTCCCTTGTTTTCTTTGAACATTGTGTCCTGAGGATGGTCATTTGCACCAACTCTGTTCCACTGAAATGTAACTTTTGCTATTGAATGTGCCCAGGTTATATTTTCAATTTTCAGGATGTTAACAGAATACAGGCCAGATGTTTCAGTCATTAAAAGGCAGGTCACAAAATGTAGTACAAATATGTGGAATGAATGTTATAATTCTGAAAAAATTGATTATCCTTTGAAATTAATTTTGCATGAACTGTTTATCCAAAGAAATAAAAAATAGTAAAATGGACTGAACGTATATAGCACGTTTCCAATCATTTTGACCACTCAAAGCGCTTTACTAGAGTCACATTCACCTATTCGCACATACATTTATACACCGATACATATTGGTGTATAAATGTACTACATCGGTAGGCAAGTTGGGGTTAAGTGCCTTGTAAAGGGGCACATCAACACGTGACAGGAGGAAAATCGAACCTAGATCCTTCTGGTTACAAGACAATCACTCTACACACAGTGGCCCCATAAAATCTACATCAAAACATTACAATATCTGTTTTTATGTATATAGAGAATTTTTTTTTCAGTTTCTATACGTCATAGGGGTCATAGTTAATATGCATTTCTTTACTGATATTATTTCAGTTTTTTATTGTTTTATATATACACAGTAAACTAAAAACCATTGCAAGAAATGCAGTAGAGAATATGTAAAAATATGTATAGCAAAACAAAAAGAGGGATGGGGTGGTTGTTCATGCTCTAAATTCTAATGACAATGTATGTCCCAACATTTTAAACATTAATGCACTACTCAGGAAAACCTAGGGACATTCAGCTTTCAGGTGAAAATTTCAGGATGAACCTAAAATGCACTATGACTTATACAGGTGAACTTAATATGACCTTTTCTCACATTTTGAATGCACATGTCCCATTGTTCAAGCTTTAAGTACTTTTTGCACAACTTCCTGTTCTCTCACAAGGAGCTTAACAGCAAATTGATCCACGAATCTGCAAGCAAATCGTGGTGATTGATCCACGAATCAACCTGTAGATTTCCTGCTTCAATCAAAATTGGTATTTAAACAGCCCTTCTCATTATCCTCACATTTTGGCATCATGAGAGCAAGACAACATCTAATAGTACCTTGCCATGGCAAGGCTTCAGACGGGTTGCTCTGAGACGGAAGTGGCCACTGAGCTTAGAGTGTCATCTGCAGGTTGCAAGAAAGATACAGAGAGACTGGAAGAGTGACAGAAGACAGAAATGTACGTCCTTTGGCTAAATCACCCACTGATAAGTGATTCATTGAGAACAGTGTCCTGCGGAACCAGATGAAATATGCCATTCACCTTATGGCATACTTAAGAGAGGTGAAACTCACCCAGACACTGGTGCCATCGTCTTGCATAGGCCAGAGAGCATAAATGTTGGACAAGGGACCATTTGGCCTCAGAGCTGTTCTCTGGTGAAAATCAACTTATGGTGAACAAAGATTTTGGCTGCCAATGAAGTTGTAGATCTTGAGGAGAGCGTTATGCAGTGGCCACTGCCCTCACCGTATGAGCCTTTGGTGGCGGTGGTGTTACAGAAGGTGCTTTTCCATCCGTTGTCTAAACCATGTGGCGAGAAAATGGGTAGATTAGAATGAATAAGTGAAGAGTAAAAGGGCTAATGTTCATAAGTGTAATATGCTAAACAAAAATAACTTGAGCTTGTCTAAAAGTGTAGCAGGGTACCTTTGCGGAGATGAGGGAGATAAAAATTTATTCTAACTATGGGACCTTCAGGTCCCCAGGTGTTTGACGTCATTTCAGTCTGCCAGCTGTTAAACAGATGGTTAAATTGCCGGCTCAACTATGAGGACATTCAGGGGTAATAATATTTGATTTAGTTTTTATTCTGAAGAAGGGGTTTTAAAATTGCATAGATAAAATACCTGCTGTGCAACGTAAAAAATTCTTACCAACGGACGTCTGTTCAGTTACACAATACATTGTAATCTTTGTGAAGGTCACAAAGTGAAGCATTTATTAACAGAGCAGTCACTTTATAGAAAAATGAACACATCTTTATGCCTCTTATTGTTGGATGGTTTGTATGTAACCAGCTTTCTTTTTCCCTTCAGAAGTGACAAGACAGAATTTGTCTGAGTCCAGGCATGAGGTGCTTTGTGAAAGAGGTTAAACTTCCCATGTGTCAAAATGTTGCACCTAGACAAAAAACTAATCAAGAAAGACCAACTCCACATCAAATTGACTAGTGAGAGTTTTAACAGATACTATTTTTTTTAACCTTTAAGGTCTGTCTTTCTGAGATTGGACTTTACAATGGTGAGGTGAACGAAAAACTGAGAAAAAGTATAAAAGGAGAGGATTTAGAGAGAAAAGAAAGAAGCTTTTTTTTTTTATGTCCCTTAGACCCTCATTCGAGTTGGAGGTATGGTGGTTGTTTGAATTTTTAGTTTTTCTTTTTGGGGGGATTGAATCGATTGAGATTGCGTTCTTTCAGCAAGCTAATTTCATGGGCATTCTTAAAAGCATCGTTTTAGGGGGGAATCAAAAGCGCTTGGTGGTGAGCTCAGTCTTGTTCCATTTTTCCACTCTCTCTCTCTCACTGTCTTCCTCTGTTGGTTTCTATACTCAGTAGATTTGAGCAACTTTTCTTTGTGGCCTTCCACTTCTGTCTCTTTTCCTTGCTTTGTATCCTCCTCTTTTGTCATCCCTTTTCTCCCCATGAAAAGAATGAAGGGAGCGGAGGGATACTCGCTTATTGTCTTCTTGTGGGCTGTGATAGAGAACTGAATAGAGGAACATTTGGGTTTATCATGCAGATTTATCCCTTTGTTTCTCACTGTTTTTAGAAGTTGATGCAGATATAAAGGGAATATTTATGCAAAAAAACATCCTTTATACGTCATGTATCATCTAGTGCAGTGGTTCTCAAATGGGGGTACGCGTACCCCTGGGGGTACGTGGAGGTACTGCAGAGGGTACGTGAAGCTTTTCAAAATATCTTTAAAAAATCAGTAGGCTCCTCATAATAAGTCTTGGGAAAAATTATTTTGTAAAAAGTTCGATAAAATATAAATGTGTGTTCATACACTGAATTTTATATTCAGTATTTACAGGGTATTTACAGCACTGTACCTCTTTTTTATTCCAAAAATGTTTTGCCCGTGTCAGGGGGTACTTGACTAAAATTATATTTTTAAGGGGGTACATCACTGAAAAAAGTTTGAGAACCACTGATCTAGTGTACAGATAAAAATGGCGGGCCCTTGGTTTTATCTGTGTAATAACTTATCATTAGTAATTACCAGATCAAAGGTGGCAACTTGTCCATTCTGAGTAACCATCTTTACATGTAGAATGTTTATTAGAAAAATAACTTAAAATACACTGTAAATGAAGCATTAACAGAGTTATTTATGCAAGCTTACCCTGTTTTTCTTGTTCAAAATAACATATTTATCAGTTTCCATGGTTTCTGGCATTCACAGCTCACGTTTAGAAATGTATTCCTATGACCCTGAAGTGTGAGGTTGCGATTGAAATTTCTAACCAAGGGCCAAGTTTCCTCTTTCTTATTTTTGTGTGGGGAAAAAAAAAAAACTTTGAAGATGTCTGTGAAGGCAAATAAATAGAGAAAGGCGGGGGAGTTTTGCATCAGACTTCAGTTGGGGAAAAAAACCAAATTCACAGACGATTAAACACTGATTCTTAAACTTTACTCTTTACCAGTAAGCATTTCTGCTTTTTTCTATCATATGATATTCATCTCTTGAGTGAACTGCTCCAGAGAGCAGCTTGACTGGAGTAAGTTTGCTTTTTGGCTGCATTACTAAGAGATCGTCTCTGTTACCATCTTCCACAAAAGCTGCCAGACTATAAACAACCTTCAATGGAGATATTTTCAGGATCATCCAGTTGAACAGATCATACAATTGTGAAGTTTCCAAAGGAAAAAAAAATTGCAGCATTTTTTTCTCTAATGACTAAGCATAGGTCTGCAGGAAGTTCTTTCTGTATGACAACCTTGAGTCTCATGGTAACAAAAATGTGTTCCATCTAACTCCCCCAAAAGGAACATATCAACTATTTATTTATATCTTTTTGCTTGAGAAAAAACAATGAATTCAGCATTGTAGAAAGTGGCCTCAATAACATTCAGGTACTGTTGCTTTGATTTCAGTATTTAGACTTAGACAAAAATATTGACTAAACTACTAAGAAATCTGTTACTACTTTTAAGTGAACCAGGTAATTGGGCAGAATTTTACCTCATGTGGAAGTAGAGGTCTTATGACCTCTAGTAAAACCTCTATCTGCCCTATCTGATATTTAATCAGTCAGGCTATCTGCAGAGATTGCTAGCCTCCAGTCAGAAGCTTTACAGACAAAATGCTCCTGGCTTCCTCACTGTCGTTTTGAAACATCATACAGACAGATGGCACTCACCCAGTTTTCATGACAGATTGTGTGTCTAAAGGCCTGAGATATTTTACTTATAAACCATGGGGAAGTTTAATAGCTATCTTTCAGCCAGCCAACAGGGAGTGCACAGCAACAAGTGGGGGAGGGGCACTGCTAGGATACTCTATGCTCCAGTCACTACAGCATCTATTCTTGCATGCTGTTTAAAGAATGACTACCTCTTGATACCAGCAAATAAAACCTTGGCTATTATTCACCTTCTTTAATATTTTCCACTGGTGCCATCAGATCACTTATTTTGGTTGGTTTAAATAGACGTTGTTTTATTTCTACTGAAAAGGAATTAAAGGAGTAGGGAACTCACTGCTGTAATAATGTGCTACTTTAAACATTGCACAGTAGAAACCTTGCTGCACCTAGTTGCCTGGTGTCATTATATTCTTGATAACACAGGTAATAATTATTTAGAAAAATCTTTTAATGTTAATATTACCCCCTTTAACCTTCATATACTCCTTTAAACACACACATGGCTGCAGTCAGCTGGGGTTATATATAGCACAACCACATGTCTCCTTTCATCTTTGTAAAAATTACAGTAACTGTGCCCTCAGGAAAAAAGTACATCCATAGGTTATTTTTCTTTGCCTTTGTTCCGGGGATGTTTTGTCCATTATTATCGATCCATTACGTCTGGGGGGAAAAGAAGCCTTTGGTCTTGCACGCATTTACTTATGTCTACTCATTACTCCTGTGTAAAGTATGAACACAGATCATGTTCAGCTACCCCCACCCGCTCTTAATGAACGCTTCATGCGTCTCCCTGGGGCTCACAACCCGGAATCAATATGTACAATGAGATATGATTCTGCGTCACCAGTGCTTTCCATGTCTGTTCCACTTTCAGGAGAGGGATGGACGGGTCCGGTGATGAGTATGACTATGTAGGTCTTCCATTCCTATTCCTGTAAACTAGATCATTTTGTACAGCCTGGTCCTTACTGAGTAATAGCGCTGCCTGGATAGAATTAAAAGGAAGGCCGAGAGAAGCAGGAACTGGAGAGAGGCAGTTTCCTGCCCTAGATGGAACATTTTACGTTTTTCTTCTCTTACAACTTTTTGTCTTTTCACTTTTACTCTTCATTGAATACATTTATTTTTGTCTTTATTGGTATTAACTTCTTCTGCTTCTTGGTTTTCTTGCTTTCATGGTACAATATTTGTTCCCTGGCAATGATCAGTTTTACTTTCTACATATTCCCTTTCCTTCTTTCTTGATGTGTCCCATACCACCTTTTTTTCCTATCTCATTTTCATCTTTTCTTAGCACTGCCAGTTTTTATTGCTTTAAGACTCCATCTTCTTCTTCTTCCCAAACATGTTTTCCTCCTATCTTGCTCACTCTTACTTTTTTCCATCATGTCTTTGCACTTTTTATAACTATTTCTTCATATCACTCCACTCTACATTGTGATTGTCAAAGTCAGCCCTTCACCTGTGTGCCTCTGTGCTCACGGTACCTTCCTCTCAGCTGTTTTATTACTGTTCATCTTTCACCCCACCTTTGCCATTCTGGTCGTTGCTCATCTTGTCTTACTATTTCTCACTGACTTTTGTTAACCCTGTGGGCTTATCTTGGTATTTGTTTTTAAATATTACAAACTAAGGCAGGTGAATAAAAAATAAACACCATCTGAAGGGAAAAGGGACAGTAATGGTTAGTGTCTAGCTATAAAAATAATAGCTGAAAATACTGTCTTATTGCAATAATGCAGGGAACTAAAATGAACAAACCTAGTATTTAACATCTGTTATAACAAGACTAACACGTTACTAGAGCAATTAAGGCCTGATTTGCAGTCAAACGTATTGTTCACACAGGATTACATAACATTGGTTTTAGCACTACAAAGCATCCTCACATTAATGTGGCCCACCTGCATCTCCTTAGCAGATTCTCAGATTATAGCTCAAGGACCTATTATTATGCTCTATTAATATGCAATCAGCAAAATACTGAAAACCTACTCAACTTCTATAAATATATTTCTTTTGCTGTAGCATAATAACTAATGTTTATGTAAATGCAAATTTACATAATATTATCCTTTCCTGGTCCCCCAAAACAGGAAGATCTTATTTCTCTCATTTTGTGAATCATGTTTTCACATTAGTGTTATACATTTAAACTAATCTGAAAAGACAAACATAGTCATCAAGGACAATAATCATTTTAAGACCATACAGTTTCAGTCAGAGGTTTACATACTGTCATCATTGGGATCATTGTCAATAATTTGAGACTTCTAAGGTTTTTTTTATGATAAATGCAACCTTCTATTTCAGTGAAGTTCAGTTGGTATATCAAATTTATTTAGAGTTTTCTCTAATCCACAAATGTCAAATTAATACACACAGGCTTTAATTTTGTATGTAAATATCACAAATTGGTAGAAAGTCACAAAGAAAGCACATGTTTTTGCATCCATCAATGTCCTCTTCTTGACATAAATGCTAGTTTGTTGAAACTAATTCGAAAAGCTTCCAACCAAAGACTTGGCATTTAAGCGTTATCCATGCACTTTCCAAAAAAACTGTTTTTAATATGTGTGCAGGCACTCCTTTCTAGAAACACGCAACTGAGTCCAGGTTTCAACCAGAGAAGGGGAAATAGGTTATTACATTCAGAACTCACCCTGAGACAAACAAGACTCAAGCTTTAAAGATACTAGAAAACCAAATGGTTTTGTTCAAAATTAAATGGACTTGTCAAATGACAAAGATCAAGCCAATGACAAAATTACTATTTGAAGGAATCAAGGTAAGACTTTCAAACCTAAAAATGCTAAACCAGTCAAGCATTTGCTACCTATGATGCAGGTGCATTGGACAAAGTGGATAGAATAATAGATAGAGAAAAACCTCCAAATTTCTTAACTTTGCAACTCAACAGCTAGATGATTGAAACATGACCATTCAGTAAGTAAGTGAGTGTCCCAACAGCAGTGTCACAAATGCACATCAAAACTGGTTTGGGATGAAATGTTGTTTCTGAGGTCATCTTGATGTCAACACTGTTAAAATTGTTTGGACTATTCTTATAAGCTTGGTCCAAGCTAGGAAACCAACTCATTTAAATGATCCCTGCCAGTTTTGATAAGAAAAGTGGTCATATAAGATGGTCAGAACGATACCTGGATCATATTGATGACTAGTAAAACAAGTATCTTTTCCCAATGCACTTAAAAATTATTATATCTCTATAGCTATTTAAGCTTGTATTTATATCATTATTATCTATGATATTGGGAAAAGAAATCCATAATGAAATTTGTGCTCTCAGTTCCGCTATTTAAAATAAACTTTTGTGTATTCAAAGTTCTGAGCAGAAAAGTAGGTGGGCGCAGAAGAAAACATCATACAAATATGTTTTAACAGGCATTGGACCCACACATTTTATTAGGTGGTCAAAGATTGCGTCCTTGTCCCATTGCCATGAATATTATTGTCAATGAAATTGTATAAGAGTCCTTGTTTTTGGCGAGCACCTCTGTGTGTGGGTACATGAAGAACAACCTTGTGTGGGAATATGAAGAACACACCAGTAGTATTTATAAACCTTTAGCTGAGGTGTCAGCCACTAGCTGGATTTTTTTCTGTCTCCTTATCAAATCATGTGTCAGTGGCAGAAGAAAAAGCCTTACACAGCTCATAAGCTGGTTGAAATTAATAAAAAGAAATATGTTCAGTGCCATTTTTGTATAAAGAGAAACTCCATGTTTAGTATAGCTGCTAGTGATTAAATGGTTGAGTGAATCAGGGCTTAGTCAGTTGCCTTTGACAGAAAACAGTGTTTTCTGTCATTTTGGTACTTTCCTAAATATGGAGGTTTTTCGCTGATTATTCATTTCCTTAATTCTAGTTTATATTATACTAGAAAAAGTCAGAGGTGCTGTTTGAGGATAAATCGTTATGCTTTAGAAATCTACATTTTTTCCTTTTTCCCCATTGCCTCAGTTTTCACTCTAAATGCATTTTTTCTACTGGTTACTCTATGTGTCATCATGTCTTTTGTTTTCAGGGCATCAAGGCGCATGGGAGCGCCACTTTATCATCAAGGAGACAGCTGAGTGAGTGTCTCTGCTCTGATATCACCTGACTGGACGTGACTGTCTTGTAGTGGTCTCCCTTGATGTAACAGATTGGAATACAGGGGGTCTTGGTACTAAGGCTTGATTATAACCTGCAGGTCTAATCAAGGTTGATTAGACTTGGATCTGCACTTGTTTTACTTCACAAATCAGCTAATACTCTGCTTATGTCATTTGTTTTCCATAATTACAATAGATGGAAGTTTGTAAAAACCTTTAGGCACAGTCATAATTTGGATTTACACACTTGAGTTTAGTATTTAATTGTTCATTAAAGTGGATTACTCTCACAAATAATTACTAATGAAAAATTCAGAAAATTACTGATGCTAAGATTTAGATGAAGGTTGGTTATGTGAGGTAAAACCTTGGTGGGTTAAAAAATAAGCCAATCTTTTGCATAAATCAAGTCATAGTATGGAGACCTTTAGTGTTTTTCCACCTGCACTGCCTTGTCCTGTAATGTCTACAAGAATGCTGCCTCATGTGCCGTACTGAGTTAATCCTACCCAAAGGGAGGTGGATCCACTAATGGCTCTATAAGTTCACCTATTTTCTTATAATGTCAATGTCATAGAACAGCTCTGTCTTTTGCAATTCAGTCCAAAAGCCAATGTAATATTTTCTGTGGATTATATCAGAAGGTACAGTATACAAGAAGAAAAAAAAATCTTAAGAGAGACAGTGGCTCATAGCAAATCACTATTTCACAACATTTTGTTCTTATAAGCCACTGATTACCACTAAATACATGGTTTTTAGCACCAAACATTGGGTCTAATCTCGCATCTAATCTTACATGATGCTGAAGTGCTCAAAACCCAAATCAAGATTTTAGCTCATTGTTAAAAGTAAAACACACATTTGGTTAATGACTTGCATGTTGTATTTTTAGGGTTGTTTTTGTGCTGTAAAATGCATTAAAATATTAATCGGTTATATTAACAGCTGGATAACAAACTATCTGGAAATACAAACAAAATGGCCACTTTATTAGATACACCTTGGTAAAAACTGAGTTGGACCCTTTTTTTTCTTCAGAACAGGCTTTGTTCTGGAAGACATAGTTTCAACAAGGAGTCAGATGAAAGCATTGTACAGGTGCTACAGTTTTGTTGGCTGCACATCCATGATGTAAATCTCCATTTGATTGGGAGCTGGTGATTGGTGTACAGTGCTTAAAAGATGGGTAGTCGATGGCTGTAAGGGTAAAGCCATAATTGGCAATAAAATTCAGACTGGCACAGCAGTAACGAGCACAAAGTGTTCCCTAAAAAGACAATCTCACACACTTTTACACCACCACCAGCTTGAACTACTCGCACAAGTCAGGATGGATCCCTGCTGTTTACAACACATTCCGCCCTTCACAATTAAAAATTGCAACAAAAAATGACACACATTAAACGAGGCAACTTTTTTCTCAACTTTTTTCTGTCAAATTTTACTGAATCGGTACAAACTGTACCCTCAGGTTCAGTCGTTAGCTGAGAGGTATTGTTTTATGTTTCTTTAGCCTACATTCTTCAAAGTAACGTAACAAGTGTTACAATTACATTGGTTTCAACAAGTGGGTATTTGAGGTACCTTGTATTATCTTCAACTAGTCTCACTATTGATAACCCGTTTTCATCCAAACCCCTATTGCTCACTTTCCGTCTTTGGATCATTCTCCATAAACCTGTGAGGTTTTCATTTTAAAATTCTAGCTTATCAACAATTGTGAAATGCTCAAACTAACCTGTTTAGTACCAATGAAACTTCATGTTCAACTTCAGCAAGATTCCCAAATTCATAGAGCTCTTGTCTTGTTAATGGCTGATTTACTCCCTGTGCAAAGTAGTAAATGAAAAGGTGTACCATAATAAAGTGGCCAGTAAGTGTAGTTGATTGTGAACATGTGAAAGTAACATGCATAAATGTCATTTTAATTCACAGAAAATGTTATATTGAAAATATGTTGTCAAAAAGGGAGGTTAGAAATTTCCTAAACTAAAAAATGCACCAAGGGAGACAAGCTGAACAGAGAGTGCTTTTATTAATATCTGTTCCTCGCCTACCTTCCTGCACCGTACTGAGTTGTAATCAAGCATGCTGTAGGCTTTAGAGCACCAGTGTATGAATGCAATATCCCCTCCTGTTCGTGTGTAAACTTTACCCCGTTCCTCTTCACACTTTGAGCTATAATCCCTAAATGCTCTGGCCTTTGGTTGACCTCTATTACTTGTGACTTTATCCAGACCAGCTTGACGCTCCCTCCACTCAGCCACATTCCCAGAATATAATTTCACTGGAAGTTGTAGGCGCAGGTCTTACCACAAAACATGCACACAGATCACAAGTCTCCACTTAAAGGTCACATCCATTTTAAAGATAAAATATAAAAGTGGCTGTTTTCGTATTGTGTGTGTGTACGTATGCGTGGATGTGTACATGGGGCTTTGAGATCCTGAACCCCCATGTTAAAGGTTAAAGCATAAAAGGCAGTAAAAGCCATTAGCGTGTCATTTGTTTGCTCCATTTACGCAAGGGCACCTATGCACTTTGATGCCTATGATGAATGCATTCTTGTTTGTCTGTGTGTGGGTGCAGTTAAGTTACTTTTTTATTTAAACATTCAAGCAAGAAAAATGTCATCATCTTTGTGAGTGTATGCATGTATGCCCCCGATTTTTCTTCCTCATTAAATTCTGTGAGGCCTGACAGTAAAGCTGTTAAATTATTAGTTGCTTCTGGACCAGTTGCATGGAAAGCAACATTAATAAGCTCAACTTTTTCATTTGAGAAGATGAAAACAAGTGTTAGTCTCTCTGGCTAAGTGTTGAGGCGAGGGATACTTCTTGATTAATATTACGTTTAATTTGAACTAGATGATGGCACCAACAGAAAACCTCCATTTCTGAATATATTATGTGCCAAAAGTTATGTCCTTAATTTTACAATCACTCACTTGCATAAAGATGATGGTGCCATATCTTATTGTTCAAAATGTAATTCATTTGCAGCATTCACATTTTTTAGCTAAAAGAAAAAGTGTCATTAAACAGAAATTTTCAAGTTAGATAAATGGATGTTTGAAGTTGGTCCACATTTTGCGTTGTCACATTGCAACCGCTGACTATAAGCCTACAGCCAGAGCTGTCCAACTGAAAATCTGTGGCAAGATTTGAAAAATGCTGTTTATAGACTTACTCCATCCAGACTTACTCAATCTTACTCATGGATCTTGGTTAGTGGATGGTAGGCTACAGATGAATTGGGAAGAATAAAGTAGTCTGGATTTGAATCAAATTGATTGAGCTTTAGCTATTTTGCAAACAGGAATGGGCAAAAACCTCATTGTCTACATTGCAAAACTTTGGTTAGGGTGAGTTATCTTTATCCAGCTTTCACCTCAATGATGCTTTCTAAGGTGGGAAGTGATGATATTCCATCAAAAATGTGCTTTTTTCCGGGGCGTGCTGTGGTGGCGGAGGGCGTTAGCACGCCCCACATTTGGAGGCCTTAGTCCTCGATGCGGACGTCGCGGGTTCGACTCCCGGTCCCGACGACCTTTGCCGCATGTCTTCCCCCCTCTCCTCGCCCTCCTTCCTGTCTGCCTACTGTACAAAAAATACGAGCCACTAGCGCCGCAAAAACTCTTCGGAGAGAAAAAAAGAAGAAGTGCTTTTTTCCTTTTTGAATAATGAAACAACTTGTATTATAGAGGCCTATGCTTAGGGGCAAAGTTTTCTGAAACACATCTCTAAAGGGTTCCACTCATTCACAACACCAATGACCCTTTGAGTTTCGCAAAATTATACTTTTCATAATCTAAACCAATAGCCTCAACACATTTAGTGGTAAAATCTAAAGCCCATGACTTTTAAATATTAGATCCCATGTCAGTGTTCAGAAGTTTCATGCAGGGACATGAGGATGAAGTGCATTGCTGTGCACCATATAGGGCTGGCCCTGGACTCTCGAGGCATACCAAGGCCAATAAGAATTCATTTGAATTGTAAATGCCCTGACTCTCTGTGATTAAGTGCCTTGCGAAGCATACATCTGCAGCTAGCAGAGCAAGTAGTTAGGTTAATATACATGTGTGGGGTACAGGTGGTCCACTGATACTTAGTGGGGAGGGAAAGCAGGTGGAAGAACTGATAGAGAAACAGTCTCTCTCCATGTGGTTGTGTTTCTCTGTGCTTTTATGCATATGTGGAGGTTTTCAAGCCTGTCCAGTGCTAGTCAAGCTGAGATGAAAGATTTCTTCTCTCAGGTTGGGGTTGCATTTTTAAGAAATGTGGTGTGTGCGTGTGCTATGTTTGTTTCATAACTCTGAGTTGAAAAAGGGCAGGAATTATTCCCAGACATGCCTCCATTTGTGAGCATCCATGCATATGTGGATGAATCACATGTTTATATCACTATTTTAGATACCTATCGTGATCCTGTTGTTGTCTGCCCAGTAGACAAGGCAGATGAGAAAGTACAGGTGTGTAGGTGTGTGCATCCGTGAATGTGGTTTCCAGCTAGAGCTCTATGTTTTCAAGGCAACACTGGATACATTCAGTTGGTCCCTCCAATCTGCAGGTGGGACTTCAGAGGGGAGAGAAGCCGCATCATCTTTAACAACCTCGATTCTATGTCATACCAGAACACAGACATGAGAGCTGCCTCTGTGGGGGTGTTTGTATGTTTGTGTGTGCTCCAACCCTGGCTAGCTGCCAGAGCACTTATCTAACTGTGATCCAGCACACCACTCACTGTGACTCCTAATTATAGACAGAGGTACTCAAACAGACACATATACACACAGTTTGTACATCCTCTCTTGTGTACCATTCACACTAATGAGGAACACTCCCTAAGGAAGTACCCACACTCCTCTCGACTCCTTGATAGAGGCCACAGTGAGCACCTCCTCTGGCACCCTACCTCCCCATCTTCTACTTGCACAGAATGTTACATCAACCCATAAGTACACAAAGAGACAACTACAATGTGAACAAGACTAGCAACATGAAAGGGGGAATGTAAAGAAAATTGGACAGAAAAAAAATTGAATGAAAACTGCTGTGGGGAAGTGAGGAGATGAAATATGGTTTGCCAATGAGAGAACAAGTCAGCAGAGATCATGTTGAGGGAATGGATAACATGGGACTTGGAATGGCTGGTGAGACAATACAACAAGGAGGTGAAGAGATGGAGAATATTTGTTCTGTTTACTTATTGAGTTCCAGAATGCATCATCACAATCCCCTCACACTCCCAGTGGCTTTTCTCCGAGTCCTTCTATCTTTATGTCCTCCTTCCTTCCCTTCTCACCTCATTTATTTCTTGCTTTTTCCTTTTCCTCTCCTTTCTCCGTCATATCACAACATGCTGTTATGTGGCCCTCAGGCAAATCCCTAAATCTTTCAGTATTGAGCTCAGGATGCATTAGACTGTTGTACATCGCTGTACCATATGTTATGTTCAATAAAATATGTTTTTACATATGATTGTTTACTAGACTGCTTCAGGCTCAAATTAGGATTTTATAGAAGCTTCTGTAAAAGCTGTGGATCTCTTATTCTACAGTACAGGTATGATACGTTACTTAAAGGGCATCTATCAATCAATCAAATTTTATTTATATAGCACATTTCAGCAGCAAGGCATTTCAAAGTGCTTTACATCACTACAAACACAGAAACACAAAGCAATATAGAATCAATCATTAAGTCAAGTTACATCAATAAATTTGTAATTGATTACATTTCAAATACAATTCTAAACAGGTGGGTTTTCAGTTGAGATTTAAAAGAAGTCAGTGTTTCAGCTGTTTTACAGTTTTCTGGAAGTTTGTTCCAAATTTGTGGTGCATAGATGCTGAAAGCTGCTTCTCCTCGTTTGGTTCTGGTTCTGGGGATGCAGAGCAGGCCAGAACCGGAAGACCTGAGAGGTCTGGAAGGTTGATACAATAAAAGCAGATCTTTAATGTATTGTGGTGCTAAGCCGTTCAGTGATTTATAAACTAACAGTATTTTAAAGTCTATTCTTTGAGCTACAGGGAGCCAGTGGAGGGACTTTAAAACTGGTGTTATGTGCTCTATCTTCCTGGTTTTAGTGAGAACGCGAGCAGCAGCATTCTGGATCAACTGCAGCTGGCTACTTTATAAGATTCTCATCCATTTTGCCTTCAGAATTGAGATAAGTTTTCATAGCATAGATTCAGCTGGGGTTGGTTTGTCATGAATTTTGGTAAACATTGATATGCCAGTACTGTACACTGCATACTTTTAGGTTGCACATGCATAAGGATACCACATCCTTAAGATATTCTGTTGCATTGAGATATGGTGACTGTGGAACCCACTGGAGTACACTGAAGTGAAACTGGTGTCAAACAAAACCAGTTAGAGATGATTTGAGCTTTGTACCATGGTACATTATTATGTGAGAGTCACCATCCTAAGTGTAGCACTACTTAATGTACTAAGGGACTAGATGGCATATAATATCAGAAGACTAAATTCATCTACTGGAGCTGTTGTCAGTAATCAATAAAAACAATACAAAAAAATAACTGCTTTCAATACCGTGTATTTTATTGAAGGGAAAATTAAAATGAACACCACGAGACACAAAACATACATAGAACCCCCCAAAACATTAATATATATATATATATGTATATATATATATATATATATACACACACACACACACAGTCTTGCAGTAGATCTTCCATATAAATGTGCAAAAAAGTCCTAAATGTCCCCACTGGTCAGCGCAATGTCTGACTGACACATTTAAATAGTCCATGGTTTGATTGTCCAGTTATTTGAGGTGAAAATGTCCAAGCACAATTTGTTTCCAATGGAGAAGAGATGAATAATGGATTGTGTGTCTGTATGGTGAGATGGAGGGGGAAATGCTACAGACCATCAGCCGCCTACCAGACCAGTATGGAGTGAATTTCAGGTTCTCCTGCCCCCAGCCGGTTGTCAGAAGCTCGCCATCCTTTAACCCTAAAAAGGGTCACCTGGCCTGTATTGAAATAAACAGGACCAGTAAATTACCAGCCTGCTAGTTAACTAGACTTGTTTCAGTTATTATATACAGAAATAAATGCAATTGTATCCACAATCTAATCTTTCAATCTTTCAGACAAAATAAAGATATCAGCATTTATCTCATAATCTTAAACACATATATTGAATTCAAGAAGTTAGATCATGTGATAATTGATAATCAAACAATTAGCATTGGCTACCAACATCAACATGCTAAACAAAACAACATTGTGTTCACTACTCACCAATTCCATATATAGTTCAGTGCATGACAACTTCATGGCTCCAAGCTCATTGGGTATTCAGAGCTACATGATTTTATATTGTGAGTTTTAAAAGTGCATAATAAACAAAGAGATTAACTAATTGTTTGGAAGCACAGACCTGTAGCTCCTTTGTCTCCAGCTCTCCCCCTCACACCTGACTGCAAACGCTGGAGCAGGCCTGATTAACCACTCCAGATGAAGTGATTGGCTGAATGCACTGTGTGACTGACTGTCACTCTAACCAATGGAGCAGCAAAGGCGGGATTAAGGGCAGTTTTTGCCCTGGGTTACATAAGGTGGGTACAATGTGGTCATAAGGGGATGGACATGGTTAACAACAATACTCGGGTAAGATGTGATATTTAATGAATAACGCTCAGTTGGTATTAACAAACCAAGAGTGCACCCAGAAAATACCCTGCATGCATACCATTATATCACCACTAACACCCTGAAACTTTTATTCAAGACAGGATGGAACCATGGTTTAATTCTGAGTTTGTAGTCTGAATGTCAGCTGAAGATGAGACTCATCAGATTAGGCAAATTGTCTTTAAATTGTTATTGTCCAATTTTCTTGGGCCTATAAGAATTTTAGCCTCAGTTTCTTGTTCTGGACTAACAGAAGTAGCACGAGATGTGATTTTTGGCTCCAAGTGCTTTTGATGCAACAAGCAATAGTATTTATTGCTACTGCTGCTGTTACCTTACTGTGATTTCAAAGGAGTCTGCCCATTCTCCTCCGACATCAGATAAGC
Source organism: Xiphophorus couchianus (assembly GCF_001444195.1). NCBI lineage: Eukaryota > Metazoa > Chordata > Actinopteri > Cyprinodontiformes > Poeciliidae > Xiphophorus > Xiphophorus couchianus. Next base: position 10,757,742 of record NC_040239.1, read on the forward strand.
ATTTTCATTCTTATATACTTTTCTCTTGCTTGAACCATCCTCTGTGGTGGTGCATTAAATTTCCAATAGATCAAACATTTCCGAACAGCCCTCATAGTACCAACAACAATACCATTGTTGTTGAAGGCAGAGTTACTTAAATACTCTGCCTTTGCTATTCTGATAGTATGCGTGAACTTCTGCAAGATTGTGTTCAAATGTCTAAATACATTGGTTTGCCACCAAGTGATTGGTTGGTTCACTGTTTGTGTTAACGAGCAATTGAGCAGATATTTTTAATAAAGTTGACAGGAGTGTGTTTAATCATTTTCACATTACTTCCATTTCAGATGTGTTTGGGCTTGCAGCTCATGATAGAAAGGGAAAAAACACACACACCTGATTAAGTAGCAGAGCATGCAGCTGAAATCCAAACCTCTTATATTCTTGTGTGATGAATTGTTGATTAATTATCTGTCTTGTAAGGACAAATGAAGGTTCTAGTCTAGTCAAATGTTTATCCATGAGGTAGTAGCATTGACAGCTAATGACACTTTTTGAATTTGATTCTGTAGCGGAGGTGATGGAAACAAATCATATGTAAAATGTTGACTTGGGATCTTATATTTTTGGCTTTTACATTGCTGTGCTAATTTTACATTTGGTGTTGAGGATGTTGTGTGTTAACACAATGAACTAAACATGTTTGAGTTGCATATTTTTATTAACGTCCAATTATAGCAAGTCAGTCACTGTAAAATATAGCAACGTTTGTACTCGGTTAAAACATGTTAAACAGCACATTTGCTTACTGGGGAAAGTTTTCATTACCACTGATAAGTTCTCTGGTTGATCCAGCTGTTGATCTGCCCCTTTAAACATCTGTTATGGCCAGAGGATGAACTTTGGGGTATATATGTTCTTTACATTGAGGTTAACACTACACAGTGCATGTGTCTTAGTCTTGTGCCAGGGGGTATTTGTAACAGAGGATACTGTTTACTTACTTTACGGAAGTATGGATACAAACCCCATCCTTGGATACTTTGCTTTAACAAGTGGCAACATCTAATATGCATATTCACTTTAAAAAAATATTTTGTCTTTTATAATGAAAACACAAAGTGTTCAATGTAAAACAATAATCCATCAACATGAGGATCAATGACGATCCAGATGACATGTAATAAATCATATATGTTATTCAGTTCCCATTTGCAAGAGTGGCTAAAAAGGATTTTCATTGTTCTCAACAGAGCTTTTAGAATTACTTCCAGTTTGAAAAACAAAAGAAAGGCTGATTGTGTTATGGTTCATGCTTCAAATATTTATAGGTTTTATGGCTCTAAAATAGGATGTTTGCCCTTTAAATAGGCTCTTAGATTGATCAAAAACATCCTCTAGGCATCTGCAATTAGTTCTCTAATCTGTCTTTCTCTGTCCTTTAAATAACTTTGTTAAGGTGCGACCATTTTCTGTCTTACATAGTGCTGACAGAAGAGAACAAAGCAAACAGGACAGGACGGGACAGAAGGGACTGTGGTGGCCACTGCTGTGTGCCTCTCATCCTTTCTAACCCCACCTGTCCTGAGGGGCAGTGCAGGTGGACCATTGGGGCTGTCAGCAAAATGTTCATGTGTGTGCCTTTCTGCATCCCCGCGTGTGTCAGAATCTCCGATCTGTGCCCCCATGAATGGCTATTTTCCCCCCACAGGCAGGGCACCGCGACACAGGGAGCCAGGCACCTAACTGGGCACAGATGGCAGCGACAGACAGAATGGGACGTCTATGACATAAACACGTTAATAAATAATTATCTGAACAATGACAGAGGGTACACCAGAGTAGACGGGAGGCGGAGCAGAAGGATCGGAGGGTAGGCTGGAAGGATACATCATCCTGATGGAAGGATGTAGATTTAAGGAAACTGTAAGAAAGAATGGAATGTGTTTAAGGTGGAAAGAAATGAGGCAAAAGAGTGATGAAGATAAATAAGGTTTAAAAAATAACAAAATTGTGGAAATTAAAATGTGCACTGTTGCAACAACTGTTGATCACATAGTCTCTAAGTCTCTTAGCTTTCTGTCAACTGTTTTTCAAACTGGTTAAGGCAGTATATTATATCATGTGACCAAAAGGTAAAAACAAACCCCTATAAAGAAAATATAGAGGTTAGACAGATCAGAACGAAGGGACTCAGTTACAAATGTGGAAGGACAAGGTGGTGGATTTAAACCTCTGACAATAGTAGCGAGTAAAACGACGAAGTGCATTAAAAATACAGAAAAGCTTCAAAAGTCCTTGAATTACATTAGACGTATGCCACACCAATGAATGAAAAATTTGTTGTGAAGCTTGCAGAGATCATGTAGACTAGCTTGTATATGTCCTGTACTGGTGTAAAACTACACAAATTTGTACAGAAAGACCTCGTTTACTCCCTCTTCTCCCCTTGTAAACACTGCCTTGCCCTCTGTCCCATTTTAATCCCACACCTGTTTGGCATTTATTCAATCTTTCTTTGTTTTCTTCATTATCTTCTCTATGCCAACTGCTTTTGCCAGTTACTCCGGCTTTCAGTGTCAAGCACCATATTTGTGGCCAAATATTCATATGTTTAAGTAACGGCTTAACATAATTAGAGCCTCAGAGTTTGACTGCTGTGGACATGCATGTGTTACTGTTCATGCAACACCACTTTGATATTTTTTTCAAACTCCTCCTTCCTTCACAACCTCTCTCCCTTGTTACTGTCATATTATTTGTAACAGCGAATTGCAATTTCTGCTCATTTATGCCTTTTTACATTTACTTCTAATTGCAAACAAAGATGGCATTTTAATACATTAATGCTAGCTGTACCACTAATTCTGATTGCTAAAATGTGATTTCAGTAATCATCTTCTTTCCTTTATAAATCCAGGTGCTATTCTAATTTCTTCGTGGATTATAAAACAAGGTTTTTCTGAAAAAAAGATGTGCTTTGTATTTAAATGATTCAATTTACTCTGATGTCAATACTGTTTCAGTTGTAGTTTACATCTTTTTATATTGTTGATGCTTAGAGGATAGAAGCAAACACAATTAATTTAGAAATACATTCAGCTGGTCTGACCCTTCACATTAACCTATGCAAACATATTTACATATACCATACTCAAGCATTTTCCCTTTAGTACGCCTCCCATGTTTTCATCTCCTCATTTGGACTGTGTCCATATGTGTGTTAACCATGCTCATATTACACCATCTCTTTTGTGTCTTTTTTTTTGTTTTTCCATTCGTCTACCTTCATTTGTCCGGAAAGCAGTAAGCAGCATGGTGTGACGGAGGAATGCAACAGGTATGCATGTCTTGAGATGTGTCACAACACAAACCTGGGCCTAACTATTTTCTTTCTAAAGTTATTTTCAGTTCAGTTTCATTTTCAAATAATGTCTTTTATAAGACACTGCAAAAAAAAAAAAAAAAAGAGGTCGGGAATTTGGTGTGATCATCTTGCTCTTTTTTTATTTTGATCATCACTGACTGATCCATTGTGGCAGGCCATAGAGTATGTAATGGCTGATGTGCCCTCTGGAAAGAAATAACCTCACAACTGGCCCAGCTTTGTGTGTGCCATCTGCCATCTATCCATCATTTTTCTAGCCATATACCGCTCAACCTGTTTCTCTCTCTAATCAAGACAGCTGAACATTTGATTTAGCTTCGTTATGGTAAATTTGACCCCAGGGGTGTAATCCAGAACATTCTATTTCTGTGTCAGTCTCAGAGCTTTCAAGTGGCTTTCTTATCCCTTCTAAATCTCCTCGGCTCTCTTCCTTTCACTCCTAAAGACGAAAATCAAAACCCATCTGTGCGTTCTGACAGCATGTGTGAGAATGCAGAAAAAGGGGACTCTTGATTGACTGTGGCAACACAACTGTTTCAAATGGCTGAGACCCCATTTTCAGTATTGATTGACTGATCTGGGTAGATTTCTAACTGTTCCAGAATAAAAGATTTAACTTTATGACTCCTAATGATATTTCCTCATCACATTTTTTGTGCTTGATAATGATAAATGCAAATTTAAGAAGTCTGTTTCTGCTGCCGTAAAAGATCCACAGGGACATTTGTCACTACAAGCTTCATTGTCTAGTTCTCATAATATAACATGTGATTGATATTTTGATAATCATATTATGGTGTCCTTAAAATTGGTGCCGTTTATTATTCATTGCTCTTTTCAAATCAGCATTCATCATTTGTTGTATGTGGCATGATTCTCTTGAGATTTATAAAAACAAATTAATTTGCCTCAGCAGTCATTTGCATGCCTTAACTACCTGTCTGGAAATAATTCATGCTGCGTGAAACCTCAGGTTGGCTGTTTTGATTGATAGCAGGTGATTTCCATAGCTGCATTACCTTGTTGTTGGCACAGTTGGGCTTCGAGACTTGTCACAAGTCAAATTTTTCACTAAGTTTAAACTGTTTGAACTGCACCTAACACGGTGTGCAGAAATGTTTATGAAGCTATTAATTCATCAAGAATAAGAAAATAATATTTTGTTTCTACTAAAGTCAGTGTCTTTTTTTGTGATACAAAAGTAGAGAAAGCAATAAATGGGTTAGGTAAATTACCACTAAAAGGAACATACGTCATATGCAAAATAATACAAAATAAATACAGCAATAGGTAAAAAGCAGCATGAACATATAAAGTTACTTCTGAATCTGAATCACATGAACTGCTCGTTACCAGGACTCTGGAGCCTGAAGAGGAACTTAAACTATTTGTTTCTGATTGGAATAGGGTTTAATGTAAAAGTTGTCAGACCATAGCTCTTGAGGACTGGTCTTGGGCACCCTTCATTCGTGTTTTAAATGAAGTCTGACGAAGCAGAGAGATGTAAGAACCAATTAAAAGAGCTCTAGGAAGTACTGTAAAGTCACTGTTTTATCAATTTAAGCATATAAATCCTGGACTGAGCTGCATTCAGTTATTAAACTGAATGCAGTTTAATAACTGAATGCAGTTGAGTTATTCCTTATTGAGGAGGATGGATAACTCAATGCAATCCAATCTCCTCAATAAGGAGGATGGATTCCTCCAAAGTCAGTGACTTGAAATGACCAACTGAACTTTGAGATTGAAAACATTTTTTTCCACCAATTGACATTATGAACACATTTTGAATGGATTGGATTAAAAGTCTTTTTGTCTTGTAAATTGACTCAAATTGAATGAGTTTAAGTGATGTTAATTGAAATAAACTAGCTCTGGAAATGCTGGAAATCTGATAGAAATCTTAAGGGCCTGTATTCTCTCAGCCAGTGTTTTCTAACCCTGGTCCTTGAGACACACTGCCCTGCATGTTTTATTATTAAAGAAAAGCAGCAATAATTCTGATGTAATGAAAGGCATCAATGACTATTTTTAGATCTTTCGACATGAAAAAGCAGTTAAGTTTGCAATTCATAGTTTGTAGCAACTATTTTAACAGTGCTGATCTGTTCATCCGAGCGTAGAGCTGAGTCTTAAATTACTCCAGTTTTTCACATCTAGAACAGTATGTTGGTTTAGGCGATTAGTAAGGTTACTTGTGGAATAACTTAAACCAAGAACAATAGCTGTAGCTTTGTTTTGATTTAGATGTCATCTCATATTTATGATTCCATGACCTTTTTAAAGAAAGCATTAATGTCAAAAACAGGCCTTGCTCAGTATTCATCTTAGTGTTCATTGTCTATTATCAGAGCTTAGCAGCGTTTGACTATCAGCTGAGACACATAACCGTGTTCTCATTCGATTAGCCTAAATTAGACAAAATTGTCTGAGTGTGTCTGATTTTGATTTAAAAAATGAACGGCTAGGACAAGGCTGGGCAAATGATCAAATCAAGAGTGAGCATGGAGGATTTAGAGTAATGGGTTTGGAACGGCATGAAAAAAAGCTGAGAAATATCTCAGTGCTCAGAAGAAGGCCAAGTTGCTCAGTTTTGTCTCTAGAGGGAAGTTAGCATTTTATCTGCCCTTTTCTGGTGATGTGACATGTTTTTTCCATCGCTGATGATTACAAAACAGATGTGTTGACTCAATATGACAAGCATGAAAAAAAGAATAATGTGTTGAAACAAACAAAACAACAGTCATTTTTTAGGAAGCTGCAAAGCTGTCAAAATTTCTGATTCTGTCCTGCAGAATTATAGAGGCTCACTGAGATAACAACCGATGGCTCAAAATATCACTAGAGAGTTGCTCTTTAAGTCTTTGTTTTTCTTCGACTCACATTTTCACCCGGCCCTTCTTAGTTCACTGTTTGATTGATCTGCTCTGGCCTTTCCGCCTTAAGATACTTCATGTACTGCACTGGTTTGCGAATTAAAATGTGATTGATCCGTTGTAGCAGCAGACAGCTCACAGCGCCTTAAGCTTAATATCGAAAGTGTGAATTTGTGCCATCATGCTGATGCATCTGTGCGTCCATGTGTTATCAACCATCTCTGTGTTTGCCTGTGTGAAGACGGTGACCATATTTGCAGAGAGCCTGTGCTGGTGTGAGAGTTGCGGAACAGCTGGTATGTCTCAGCATGTGGGGGCTCTCATGAGGAAAGCATGTGAGATTATCCTGAAACACAGCAGGAAGCTACTTAAACTCTCCTTGAAACTAACCAAGCATTTCCTTTAGCTACAGTGCATCTTATTGTCTATGAGGAACTCTCTCTGTGTTTCTGTGGCTCGTTGTTTGGCAGCCTTGTCAACTTTGTAGATATTTTAGATCAGCAGTGCTCAGCAATGGGTTAATATACATTTTGCAAGCCACTTTATTAAATACGTCTTGTTAATACTGAATCAGACCAACTTTTGTCCTCAGAATTGCCCTTATTCTTCAAGGAAAAGATCAGACTATAAGTCTAAATCATTCTCCAGAGATTTTTGTCTGTATTGACACAATTACATTGTTTTTAAAAGATTTATCAGCTGGACATCCAGGATGAGAATCTCCTTTTTCACCATATTGCAAAGGTGCTTTATTGGATCAAGATCTGGTATTTATGGAGATTTTAGGAGTCCATCTTGTTACTGTTACATTGTTATTTTGGTGAGGAACAATTTCAGCAATGCTCAGTTGGTTCTACGGCTCCAAAGGTCTGCCAGAAAAGTACCACCCATAAAGTAACACCATAAGCACCAGCTTGAAATATAGGTACAAGGCAGAATGCCATATCATTAATGCCACCTTCTGACCCTGCAGTCTGAAATCCAGACTCCTGACCAGGTAACAGTTTACCAGTTTGCAATTGTCCAATTTTGATGAGCTTTGTGAAATGTAGCTATAGTTTTCTTTTCCGTGACCTTCTGCTACTGTAATCCCATCTGCTTAAAGGTTTGAAGCATTGTGCTTGAAAAAGATTCCATTAAATGAGCAGACATTGATCAGGTATTTTTATCATGTGCATCTTTTTTGAAATACTCTCAATAAATATAAGGTAGGGTTACATATGAAAATCTCAGAAGATCAGCAGTTTCTAAAATACTCAGAAAAGCCCAAATGGGACCAACAACGATGTCACATTCAAAGATACTTAAATCAACTTTTTCACCCCTTCCTGATGCTTTGTTTGAACTTCAACATGTTATATTCATTGTGCTTTTATGATGGTTTGACTGAAACTTAAATAGTTTGACTTGCATGACAGCAACTTAAACCTAAATGGTTTGAGTTGCTGCCATGTGATAGGTTGATTTCCTACTTACATTATCAAACAGTAGGTGTACATAATCAAGTGGAAGAACATGCGTTCTGGCTTCTAGCATAAAAGACATTACATATCATCTATGCAAGATTTTCCTTCCCTTTTTCTTGGCTCCATTCTTCATTACCCTGGTGGAGCAGGTCTTTATTAATGAAGGGACATCTGTTTCATTAAAGCAGAAAGATGCCTGGGAGAGGAAGGGATGGAAAAGCATTAAAAGGGAGCACATGCAGAGTACAAAAATGAGCGAGGGTCAGACATGGAGAGATGCTTGATGGCTGCAGGGGGTTTAGAGGCAGACCAAGTGGACATAAAAGGCAAAATGAAATAGACATGCAAGGAGATGTCAGACCTTTAGGCAGGAATGCTCTCATTAAGACTCGTGCAGTGTAGAATTGGGTCCTGCTTTTTACACCCATACATGCATTGTACCTTCACTAACAATATCACATAAATCATGATACAAAAAAATTGTCACACATGTCAATTTCATCCCAAACATGTGGCTCTAAGGCAGGATTAAGTGGTAAATCATTACATTTATCATGATTATGGTGGCAGAAACGATCAACACAAAGGACAATAACGAGAATTGGAGCGTATAAATTTTAAACTCTGGGTTTGAACACCATCATTAAGCAATCCCTGTTTCAGTATCCGATTTTCTGACTACTCTTGAAGAAATAGGCAACGTACAAGGCCAAGGATAGCATATTTAAGAGAGCTTGTTTGTTCATATGTAGCAGATTCAAGGGGCACTGCATCTAACAGAATTTGAAGACAAAGTAGCAGGCTGTTGTTTGGTCTTGTGCTATACAACTGAAATATTTCTGACACTGTCCTTCAGTGCTGCATGTTTGAAGCAGCGAGAATCTGCAGGATTCACATTATTTATAATAAAATGGTAGCTAACAACGTACAATATAATGTAGTTACTCATATTTAAAGTGAAGTAAATGCTTTGTCATAGTAGTAATAAAAAAGCTATTGGATGTAGCTATAGCAATAATTCTAAGTGTGGCGCTAATATATTATTAGAATTTATTTTACTTAAGCAAACCTATAGAATCAGTTGGTTTGGTAGTTTGGTTTTTTTAATAAGACAGGCTTATTGTGCAAAGCATAACACAGTTTTGCTGTTGTGATTTTATAGAGTAGCACTCTGCAAGTACAGAAACTTCCTAGCTGATGTCAGCAGCTATATTTGACTTGCTATAAGATTGAGTAGAGTTTGCAATTAAAAGACAAACCGCTCATAGCTTGCTTAATGTTTTAAAGTAGTGTTACCCTAATTAGAGTGATGCATATAGTTATTTATCTCTAGCACCATAAAGGCCTGCCTTTGATGGTGCTAGACAGGCCTTTCTAAACTCAGTTTAGAAACTCAGTTTCTAAACTGAGTTTGTCAAGTTTTCAAGAGAGGGAAAAGTGTAGCACTCCTCTTTCAGACAACTGACCAGCAGCATTTATTGCTGTGGCATAACATTTTTGGAGTTGCTAATATCTTAATATAGCTTGATGTCAATGTCTAAAACTGACAATCAGCCTAAGATTTTACAAGCCAGACTTTACATCACCTGGGGCATCACATTGTGCCTCCAGTAGAAGAGATATGATTCTGCATATATAGAGGTCTTTTTTGAAAATGTTTTCTTTCTTTCCCACAAAACACCACACAAGTTCAGCAGTTTCATTTTGGAATGAAATTATTCACCCAGTAGCTTCATCAGCATTTTGTCAGTATGCCAAACAGAAGAAATTATTACTGTACATAAAAATGAAATAAAATCAAGAGCAAAGCAGTTTTTCATTTGAAAATATAGTACACAATAGACGATACATTGAATCATAAATCACCAAAATGGAATCAAAATAAATAATTTTCTCAAAGAGTTGTAAAGTTTTGTCATACTATATTACAGCGGAAATCATTTTGCTTGTTATGGAGTGCTGGAAGTATACCAAGCTCATAATAACTTGTGATTTCATTTGGCTGTCAGCTAGCAATCAAGGCCGCAGTCAGCTTGTTTTTATATTTAACTAGGAAGTCCCTTGAGATTGCCATCTCTTTTTCAAAGGACAGATGGCCAAGGCATGACACCATTACAAGTTGAGAAAAAGCATGAGCTAAAAATTTAAATGAACATCAACACACATAACAACAAAACACACACTGGAAATCATACATGTAAAAGGTCTAGCAGTTTTACCCTTAAGTTACAGTAGTATTTTGTAAGAGCTTTAAGCGAGAAGCTAAAATATTAAGCTTTGGGGTAGTCTGAAGATAATTCCATTAACAGCGTTTAAAAAAAAAAAGTTCAGAAAATATTCTGGGCACTCCAAAAGGAAGCCAGCTTGAAGATGCTTAGCAGATTTGTCAGTCATATTTTGCCATATGCAGATTTAACAGAGTGTTACTATAATAAGAGTCATGTGTGGTGCTCCACTAGTTTTCATGCCATGACTGTTTTTGAGACTGATTCCTACTCCTTGTAGGCCGGAGTAATGGGTATGATCCTTCTTTCAACCAGCTGACTGACAGTGAGCAGCATTAGATGGTGGGGGTCAGCTCTGGGTTGTTCTATGTCACAAACTGCCTCAAAAAACCCCAGTAACTCCAACCTTTGGAGGAAAATCCTCCAAAGATTACAGCTTTTTCCAGAAGACATTTGGAACAATGGCTTCTGGAAAGTAAGAATTGTTCTGGAAGGTAAGAACAGGAGTTGTTCTTACCTTACTGTAGGTTAGGTAAGAACATTTTTTGGAAAGTCTTGACTTTTTAAAATCTTGCTATACTTCAGTAACAACTAATGCCTTGTTGGTGTATACACTTTGTGAAGTTTAACTTTAGAGATTTATAGTTTCTTCAGGTTCATACACACATAGCTGTTAGACTAAATATGATCAGATTAAATAAAATTAAAATGATCTTTAATAGGATTTTGTGCTAGAGCAGATCACCTTGCCTTATGATGTTTCCCTGATCACCTCTTTTCTTTCCACACTCATTAACTGAAAGTGGCAAACCACACTTGTATGCATCATCTTTTTTGGCCATATGAATAAAAAAACAACTCTTTCCTGAGAAATGCAACCCATTTTATTTTGCTTGTTAAGCTATACAGTTAATAAGCACAGTTAGATGCACATAATTGCAAAGAGCTTTGCTCTTATTCATAAGCAAATATGAGCCACAAGAACTGGACTTTACCTACTGAATTAAAGAAAGATAGCCATTCTGTAATTGTAAGCACCCCTTTAAGCTACAGTTACCTCATGCAGGAGTTGATGGCTTCTTCTAGTACTTTATAGGGTGACATAAAATGCAACTAAATGGGACATTTACAGCTTACATTCAGCGCTGTCCTTTAAAGGGAAAAACACAACACATTAGATTTGAGTACATATGCAGTTTGAAGGAACTAAAGAGCAGAACAAATGGGGATAAGTGCACCAAAAGCTACTTTAACCACATGTTTAATTTGAGGTCATGATGGCAATTACAAAAGAACCTTGCAGAAAAAAGAAATGTGTTGGATTACAAAGTGGAGTAGTTGGAGGACAATCAAAATGAAGTAAACACAAGTAGAAAACAAACTAAAATAGGAAAAAGGAACATTATGTAATACTTTGAGGTCAGATATGGTCACAAAGTTACTACCCACATGCACACATTAAATGGCTAAGGTCAGATAGAGTCACAGTAGGATCACAAGGTCCCAGCAGAGGACCAGGTTATAACTGACAATTATAATTAGGCTAATTAGTGTAACAAAACCATCATCACAGTGGGTAATGACCTGGGCAGGTCAGCAAGTGTGACGGATGGATGAAAGTGCGAGAGAGGCAGGTAGAGTATCAATTGGGGTAGGGCTAAGGAGAATGATGGATGAGTTAGTGGGGGGGGAGTCATAGGAAGACATTTACAATTTTGAGGAGATCAGTTTAGCAGATGTTGAGGGATGTATTGAAGCCAAGACAGCATGGGTGTTAGATATCTTTAATCTGTCTTTCTCTATCTTTTGTAATGTTCACTGCCATACGAACAATTGACACAATCAAAATAGATTTTTAACTATTTATATATTAGCTTTTATCTTACTGACATCCAAAAAGAAAACACAAATATCAGTTAGGAGAAATTTGGAAAGCATTTTGTGTTGTATGACATCATAGGAAGACAATATTTTCAAAGTAAAAATATAGGACACAACAACAAGACATTTCTCCATAAGACAGTGGTTCCCAAAGATTTTCTGGGCCCCCCTATGGATTACAATAAAATCCCCCGCCCCCCAAAAGAGAAAAAAAAATCAACACATCGGCACACACATTGTTCAACCAGACATAAACCTATACACATATTTTGTTTTCAAACTCCACTGAAGTTTATTTCACACTTCATGTTGCAACAAAACACACTACAAACCACGTTTACAGTGAAACACTTTTGTGTAACTGTTTGTTTTGTTGTTTTTTTTTTCATTCATCCATACCGCTTCCCGCACCCCCCACCCACCTGCAAAAGCCCCCCCCCCCCCCCCCCCAGGGGGTGCGCCCCACACTTTGGGAACCACTGGCCATAAGACAAGACAGAAACTGATCAGGCAAGCTATCAAGTGGTCAAAAGCAGCACCAAAAGAGCTGGAGAAATGGTCAATTCTGGTTGTGTTCTTCATCCAATACCAATCGCTTCTTTTTTCAGCAGTTCTACACTATGTAATAGCGTAAAGTAAAAAAAACAAACAGATTTTCTACAAAAATGCTTAACTCTCTAAAAAATCTTATAGGCTAAGATGAGTTATGGTCTGACGAAAGGATACTTTGAACTTTTGGGCCGCACTTCCAAAAGGTATTTTTTGGCTCCAAAACAACATTAAGCTCCACCAAAAAATTACAATACTTGCAACGAAACATGGTGCCGGTAGCACGAAGATCTAGGCTGATTTTATTTCCAGATGAAAGTGAGGTATTAGTCACGATGGACGAAAAATCCCAAATATCAGTGGCTTTTGTCCCAGAACCCTTGCACGTCTACAGAACAGTAGAAGATAAAGAGGGATTGTTTTTCCATGACCACAGATTCTAAATCAACAGAATAATGGCTTTAACAGACAAACATTACTGAATGGCCTACTTATTGTGCAGAACTAAACCCAGCAGAAAATCAAGGTAATGACCCGAAGGGCGCATTGGCCCTAAAAATCTCATAGATTAGGAGAGCATTTGCAAGGTAGAGTGGGCAAATATTGCTAAGTAGAGATGAGTCATACAGATGTATTTGTTCCAAATATACACAGAATACATAAACTGGTTGAAAACCTGCTGAAACAAAGTATCAGTTTAAAGGTTTGGATACTTGTGAAACCAGGTTATTGTTTTTTTTATTCCCAGTTTGTCATGTTTTGTCAAAACAAAAAACCCCCTGAATTTTCACACCACACATGCAACCCTGTAGCCTTCATGCATTTTACAAATATCTTGTTTTCTGGTTGAGAGTTGTTAAATGATGTTTCTTGACATAACTTGCAAATAAAGCATAGCACATTAAATGTTGTGACCCACCATCCACAACTTAAAGTTTAAATGTTGAAGTAATTAGGCAACATTGAATTATGTCGATGTATTGTGAAGCAGAAGTATGATAACTAAAATTCTTAGTTCAAGACAGAACTGCAGTGAACATGGGTTTTAACTACATCTCAAAACCAGATTCACAATCAGACACCAATGCTTGTTAGTCATTTGCCAAGAGAAAAAAAGAAAAATCTATCAAATAAGCATACCCTCGCTAAATTTATTTTTTAAACCCTCGAGCCAAGTTTATACCCAGTAAAACTCCACCAGCCCGTCATCTATTGTGACTCAGTTGGCCTCATACCCACCCACACACTCAACCACTCGCCCTTCAGCCTCACTTCACACGGGATTAAATGTCTTAGAACCAAAGAACATGAAAGAACATGACATGTGAGTGAAAGACTGTGACACACATGGGGGAGAAAAACAGGGGAATAGAAAGAATAGTGAAATAGAGTGCAAGAACAAGTGTTTTACTCTGAAAATGTTCAAAACATTTAATACTTGGCAGGGGAATCTGAATGTATATATAAAGAAACATCTAAAACATCTTGTTCTTTTGTGCCCCATTGTTTCCCTCATTCATTGATCCAACATAGTTTAATCCTCTGTAGGTTTTTAATGTAAATCTTAGAACTCTGACATCCACTTAATTGTCTGTCATTTCTGTAATTTGCCTTCTTTCCCACTGAAATAGTACGGAGCTTCAAACAGGCTGTTGCTCCAGTTTAAGAAGTCATATGACGCTTCTTTGCATTACTCTGCAAACACAACTTGAAGTCTAGTAGTTGTCATGTGTTTCTTAAATTTGTTTTCAATCATTCTGAGAGCAAGAATCTACAGTACATCCAGAAAGTATTTGCAGTGCTTCACTTCTCTTTCCTTTGTCTAAACCTGTATAAATAATTCATGATGACATTGTGGAACAATTTTAGAATTTTTTGTTAATTTATTGAAATTACAAAACCAAGAAATCACATTTACATCCTATCTAAATTATTTTATGATCAGTCCTTTCAAAGTCTGAACTTTACAACACATAATTGAGGTATTTTTTGTGATAAAGAACTTAATCATGCTATGAAAATGGCAAAATCTTCTCTGAAGTGTTTGAACTCCGCAAACCCAGAGTTAGAGAGGTTGTAAACAAGCTTAAAATCTTTGTGACCTCCCTAATTCAAACAGCAAAGATCAGTCCTAGAGCAAAGTGGAGAATACTTACAAGATTACTCATGAACTCTGGGTTACTTCTCACATTAGCTTACATCAATGTTTCTGAGTTTAAATCACAGCATTGAACGCTGATGTTTTTGACAGGATGCCAAAAAAATAACATTGTTGTGCATCTGCCATTCACAAAGATCACCGGGGAATGCCAAACACCTAAAATAAAAATACATTTGATCACGAGAACATAATTTTGAAAGCTGTTTTGTAAGGAGTAAAACAACACTTATGTGATTTTTGTTACATTTTGCAAACTTCTCCCCAAAGCTGTCCTTAGAAAATGCCTGCCGAAAGTGGAGTTGATGCCTAAATGCAATACTAATCTAACACAGGACTCTAGACTGCAGCTGAAACAGCAGGACAGAAAAGTTTGCGAAGGCGTTTGTGTGTGCATGTCATGTGTGAGTGACTGAGCACTGAATAACGGTAGAGCTGTTGTCTCTGACACAATAATAGGTGTAAACAACACTTCCTCCTGCCGTTCTTGCTCTTTTCGTGGAACTAGCATTTTTCTTTTTTTTCAACAACGAATTATTAACACCAATGTGAAAAATTTGCCAAATTTCTTATAAATTTGGACCTTCTTAATAATGTATTGCAAACTGTATAACTAGACCTGAGAACAACCATAGTTTATAACGTGACGATAATAAGGATAGGGGTGGTGAAGAAATGTATTTCACACTGCACAATTGGTGGGGTACAACTTGGACTGGGATAACTCATTTGTTGAGTTGAAAAAAACACACTCTTTAAGAAAAAGATGCTTTTAAATAAAATAAAATGACCTTCTATAAAGACATTTGCAGAACAGGCTAATTTAATGCCAATATAATGCATAAGAAGTTTAGATGCATTAATTCAGAAAGGATCAACTTGAGCATGTCATACTGATGTTTATCATTACCTTATATTGAAATATACTGCTGCAAAAATAATATAACAGTACTGTTGATGGTATTACATTTATAAATATATTAGTAAACAACTTTCAGTGCCTTGCAAAAGTTTGAATGACCTGTAAACTTCTTCAAATGGTCATCCTCCTGAACAAAACAAGGTGAGATTTACTCAAAATTTTGTTATGAACGTACAAATCTGGCCTTTAAGGAAGACATAGGTAATAATGTGGTTGGCATGGTAGAAAGTGAACTGCAGTAAGTAGTACATGTACAAATAGGTCCAACTACATAGAAATAAATTTCTTGTTAGAATATTTTCTGAAATTATTCAAATCTGACTTATGGGATCTTACTCAGTGATTTGTTCATTACAAATCACTGCAGTGGGTTGGTATTGCGTAGCATTGCATGGGATTTTTCCTGACTCCAGGTTTTTAGGAAGCTCAAAAGCACAGAAGATTATTAAAGGTTCACAACCCTCAAGCACATTTACCAACTCTTACAAAAAATTATCCCATGAGGATGCAGGCGCTAAAATCGAATACAGCAGAGGTAGTTTAGGATAGAGGTTGTCAGGAAGGAAGAGAAATTAGGACGCCTTTAGAAGGAGGTGGAGAATTGGAACAGACACAGAAAATCTCATAGTTGCCATGGTACCAATGGAAAGAAAAGAGGAATCCCTGTAGTGTTAAGCATACACGTCTTGTGAAATTCTCCAGGGGATTTAACCCACAGGCCCTCAAAAGCACTTCGTTCTGCAGGTACAGAGCAGTGACGTGCGGTCAGGGGTGGCAAGTGAGGCATAGCCTTACCTGTCATAATGGACAAATATGATAAAGTAATTTATATTGCTATTTTCACCCTGTGTTTTGAACTGCAAAGTATTTGTTTTTTATTTAGTTTAACCAATTTTGATCATTTTTTCTTCAAAATCGCAAAATCTTTGCATTTTCCCATTCAAATGCTCGGAAGCGCAGCTCGTGAGGCTGCGCTTCCGAGCATTTGAAGCTCATTTGAAGCTCAACGAGCTGAGCCTCACCTTGGATTGCGCAACCTTTTCCTAACTGCACTGACTGCCATTCTATACATAATTTAGCTTATGTATGTAATGTACAGTTTTTTTGTCACCAATTGTGTGGGTAACGTGTTTTGTTTGCTGAGGAGCGATCATAAACGGCAGAGAACAGATTTGAGGTGAGGCAGGCAGTTCTCTTGCCTGATAGCAGGGGGCGCTCGTGATCCCAGACATTGTGACTCGACAACTGCAGAGTAAGAGACAGTAACAGCGAGCTAGCCATGGAGCTAGCCATGGAGCTAGCCATACAGTAAAGTGCAGCGATATATTTATAGTTTTCTTCTCTTAGCACAGCAATCACTTATTAATAATCACAAAATAAACATTAAGCCTAAAACCATACTACTACAACAGATTGAATGTTCTGCTCTTTGTGTGGGAAATATTTGAGTGGTTTTTTTTGTGGCGTTGTTGTCAGTTGCTATGGCAACGAGTCTGCGCGTAGCTGTGCTGATACAGAGATTGAGAAAGACGTGGTTTTTCCCTTTGCTGTGGAGCATAGTATGAAATTAATAATATCTACATGTCCAAGTTTGATTGAGTTAACAGAATTATTCTACGGCGGCAGCGCTGCTTAGCATCACATGTAGAAGAATAGTCTTTTGCCCTCCTGCGTTGTCCGCTTGCGCAAAATTTCCTTATGTAAACAATAACATGCAGGGGGTCTATATTTATAAATCTGATTTTGATTAAGTCAGCTATGAACCTCGCTACTACGTTACTGGTACAGAGTGTTTCTTTTCACAAGGCTCAGAACAATGCAGACAATGTTAGGTGCTGCAGGATGCAGTGACATAGGTCATGTGTGATTCAGTTTTGATCATATTTATGATTTTGTTATGACATGAAAATGGCTCTCATAGTTTCTTTGTTTTTCATTTGTCCATTGATGTGCTTTTCATGTGAACTTAATGCTGTAAAGGCTCAGGACAGAAGTGTGATTGTGCTGAAGTGTTAGCCATTTCTGTGCTTAAGTGTTAGTCATTTGATGAGATGATTGAGTACCAAGATTTACTCATTTCTTTTCTACAGTGATAGCTTAAGAAGAAATACCCAAAAATAAAGTAGCTTCAATCTTTTAATCTGTATTCCAGGGAGATTATAATTCATTTTAGAAAGACCATATTAACTAAAAGGATAAAAAAATGGCAGTAATTTTTAATGTTGATGTCCTCTGACACATGCTTTTAATGTTTTATTAAGCTGAATTAATTAGAATAATATCACACTTTATCAACCCTCAAAAGTGAAATTGGCATACTTATTATTACCAGGAAAAAAAAATCTTTAAAATGTAAGAATAAATAATCATTATAGACAGCCTTGATGTAAAGCTCTCATTAAGTTTGGAATGTAAAGGTAAGCAATTACACATTCTTATTATGTAATGAGTCCATGTCTGTGCTTCAGTCCCTTCCATTTCAGTTCTTTGTAAGAAGTTTAAAATTCCTTCAGAGCGATAGATTTAGTTTACAAATCTTACCATCTTAAATCTGCCGGATCTACAAATTAGCTTGTTTAGAAGTTAGGGGCCTCATTCTGAGCTTTTGTGGTTTTGGACAGCCTCTCCTCGTGAACAAATCTCCTACTGGCTGAATTGCACATCAAAATGGAGCTAAAGATGCCAGAAGAACCAGTGAGCACACTGAACTGCAGGATCCGAATCTTCTTGTCAAACAAACAAACAAACAAATAGTTAAATCGATTTCAATATTGATTCCATCAAAAGTTATTGCTGTTTTTTGTTGTGTTTTTTTTTTTTTGTTTTTTTGCTTGTAACATTAGAGTCTAAGAAAATTTGTCACAGAATGTCTAAAATACATTTTGGACCTCACAATTCTCTTTAGATGCAAAGTTACAACAAAACCTCTGGAACTGCTAAATATTCCAGGTACTGTGAAATAACTATATCAACTAACAAAATAATGTGGTGTGGACTGTAGCAGGAACATATTTAATATTTTATTAAGATTTAACATAACCATTACAACAGAAGGACCTGCAGATAGTAATTATGTTCAGTTTAGAGAGGTGGACCTGTGGTTTATGGGGCATAAACACTTCAGGCTTTATTGCAACAGTTACAAATATCACCAGCAAGCACTAATTAATTTATAATATTTTGTATTAATTAACTATAGCAGATTATATTATGCTCACTGGGTTTTCTAAAGGTTTTGTAAAATTATTCTGCTTATGTTGGGCTTTGTTTAGTTGGACTTTTAAGTTTTTTACTTTTTATACTTTAGTTATTCGTTTACTAGATTTTTAATCACAGTTTTTATCTTCTCAGTTTAATTCATTACTCACTCTTATCCTCTCACCTAATAACTGCTTCTAAGAGCAATTATCCTGGTCTTTTCAATTATTCAGACTCTCATTTCTTGTATGCCTAGCTTTGTGGTTCAGTTTATCTTCCATCCATGCTGTTGCAATTCAATCCCAATGTTTGGTCTTTCAGATTCCTGCTTTTGCTAAAAAAAAAAAAAAAAAAAAGCTGTGTATTGTTTCTTTGGTATTGTTATTATTTCAGGTAAACACATGTCCTCTCTCTGTCCTTTGGTTTTCTATATCCAGTCATCCTATGTTGTGGCCCATCTTTACTAGCTAGACTAAAAAGAAGTATATTATGTTAATAATAATACAAGTCTATGTGTTTACACACAAAATTCCACGCAACTTCTATGTAATTTATAGTACACATCAGTACATTCTCGCATAAATTCTTGTAGTATTAGTTTTGGGTTTTTTTTAACCAATCTTCCTTGTTTTAGTGCTCAGATTTGTTTTTTAATGTAATTTCTTTTGGAACATTTATGTTTCAGCATAGATCTATTTTGCCTTAATTTACAGATAGCCTAAATGTGAACAGATTAATCTCAAAATTACAGAGTCAAGTGAAACAAATTCATCAAAAAGTAAATTACATGAGGAGATTCACAGCTTCTTGCTCATCCTTTAAAACCATATCTCTGTAGTAGCACTGAATTGTGCCTCTGTGAAATCTATAGAAACCAGCAGTTAATTGTCTCACCTTTAACATAGTTTTTTTCCCTTTTTTTATAAATCCATTTGGTGAAGCTTGTTTTGATATTTTTTAAATGCTCTAGATAATAGCTTATAATTATATCTGCAGTAATTCAGTTTTGTAAACAACAGAAAAGGGGAAAAAAATCCCTAGAGGATGAATATATTTTTAGGAACAAATTGTAAACAGAAATGCTTTTTAGCTTCAGCAGGAAAAAGATGAAAGACTATTTCCTCTTGAAGGACAAGCCTATTTCAGATCTATACAACTCTACCTGCAGTTTAAAAGCATGGTTAATGCTTTCTATTTTTCTGCTGCTTAAAATGTATAGACATTTGGCTGTATTTTATTCATTACTCTGAATATTTATCAAATAAATATCTTTCTATGTCTGCTGGAAATAATAAAAAAAAGCTTTGTGTAACTTGTCTCGGATTTGCGTCTTTTAAACTTCCTTTTTTTCCATATAAAAGCATTGTCTGGTCTATTAACACAACAGATTTTACAATACTCTATAGAGTCATCGAAATCACGAAACATATTCACGCTGTTATTTGCTTGTTGCAGTCTATCATCCAAGCATCCCCCAGAGTTGCATTCAATAATTTGAAAAAGATTAGATTTGGGAATTATGAAAAAGGTCAATTTTCACTCTGAGAAATGAGAAGCCAGCAACACAGTGATGTGTTTGCTTCATTTAAACTGCTGACGTACTGAAGAAAAGAGAAGGAAATTGACAGATTTGTGCACATAAAATGATATGTATAAAGATGTTCCAGAGATGTACATGAGCACCTTTTATGTGAGGTTCATGATTGGGTAAGATGCTTAAGATTGGAGGCAATTAGAGCCAGAGGAAGGTATATTTGTTCGGGAGGAGTCTGTTAGAATTACCCTGCTTCTAATCCTCCATCGACAATCACACTTTGTACTTATTGAGGGTCTTTAGTATTGGGTGGGTTTTGTGAATATATAAAGTGTATTGTATGATAATTTTTAAGTACATCATTTCTACTATATTCACACAGATTTCAGCAATGATTACCATTATATCTTTCTTGGTTTTCATTCAGTTAAATTGTAATTTCCATAGTATTATTGCACCTTAAATTTTAGGTTTTAATTGTAATATGTAACACTTGATTTCTGTTGTTTACCCACCAGTGTGTCACCTCACACATTTTTATTATTTGCCTCAATCATAGCTGGCCCTTGATGTGTCGATTATTTTTCTGTTGAGACTTTTTCTGTGATCATAAAATGATGAACACGGTCATCAACAACACTCAGAAATGCTGCGATGTTTAAACTTTAATCGGTACCACGTGCCAAAAAATCTGCCATGTAAATTTCTTCCACACTATTTCACCACCAGCAGCAGCCTGAACTGTTCATAAAAGTCAGGACAGATCCATGCTGTGAAACGCAGCTTCAGTTTTCAATCCTTAGTTGATGAGATTAACACTCAGTTTGGTGTTCTGCTATTTTGCCCTTCTGCCTCAAGTTTCATGTAGGTGTAGGTTCAGAGAGGGTATTCCTCGCAACTTGGTTGTAACAAGTGGTCATTTGAGCTACTGTTGCATTTGTATCATTCCAAACCTGTCTGGCTATTCTCCTCTGACCTCTCAGGTCAACCAAAAAAATTAAATATTAATCTATACTTCTGCCTCTCTCTGGATATTATGTTCTCTGTAACCCAAGAGTTGGCAGTGCATAAAAATCCCAGTAGATCAGCAGTTTTTGAAATACTCTGACCAATGGATTGAGTTGTTGCCATGTGATTGGCTGATTGTTTACTTGTGGTAACTAACACTTAGACATGTTCACCTAATAAAGTGGCCGGTAAGTGTTTATCAGTAGTTTATTTCCCTAAACTCTGCCTGGCACCCATTTTCAAACATAAGATGCAATACTTTGTTCCTTCTCCACACACAGAAGCCAATTACATGGCTCTTATTAATGTAGTCGTCCCATTTGAACACAGTTAATCATGCATGGAGTGGCAGGAGGATAGAGATTATGCAGCATGAGCATACATATCTTGTAACATGTCATGGGGATAGTTATTTCAATAATGGAGGAAAAGTTACATGGAAGTTATAAGGGTAGAGAGGACTACAACAAATAGACTGAGAACAGTTTCTTCCCCACAGCCGTCAGAGCCATTACTCTCTGCCGCCCCCCCCCTCCCACACATATCATAACCTCGCAGTCACACATACATATCCCCCACCCCCACACAGCCATATTGTTCTGCACTTTGCACTGTCACATTATCTGTACTTTGTCATAATTGGACCTGCTGCTACTTCTTTGGTGTGGTTGAGTGCCTTTAGTTCCTTTAGTTAATTTAGTTGTATATATTGTTATTATTATTATTGTGTGTTTGCTTATTTATACTGTATATATTTGACCTTTTGCACGGGAGCTGCAATGGAAATTTTGTTGAATTCTGTTCAATGACAATAAATGCTATCTATCTATCTATCTAGAGTTAACTTACAAACTGGTTGTCCTGGCGGTGGTTAAGTAAAAATGTCAGGTTTTTTTTGTTTTTTATCTTTTTGTGTCAGCATGTCATCTTTCATAGAAATCCATGGAGATCATACAATTGATGTATTAATCTTGCAAAGTCACTAAATACTGTATATAAATTTAAAACGCTCTTGGAAGTGCGCTTACATGTGGCCATGCAGTGGACATGTTTGTATGCAGCATTCTGTCAGAATGTTGCTTTATGAAGCAAGGTGACAAGTGGAGGCAAGAACACATTCAGGGCATTGAGCTCACACACACATGCAGCTTCAGGGTACAGTGGAGAGAGAAGCATATTAAATCAGGCTCACATCAAGTGTAACCCTCCCTCAAACACCCATCACATGCTTACAAACATTCCAGGGGAAACACAGACACAGTCTCAGAACAGGGTGGTCTAACGAGCCTCTGGTGATTCAGGACAGATTCGGGACACTTTGGCTTCATTAGTCAGAACAAAGTAGGCCAGATACCTTTAGAACTTAACTCTTCTGTTCCCGGGCTGCCTCCTTCCTACTTAGTATCACTAACTCTTTTATCCTCTTCTTCCCTTTCTTCTCTTGACCTCCCACTTATTTCTCCTCTGTCTCCCCTCATCTGTTTGATTTTTTTCCCTTCTTTTTCAAAGTCTGGTCTTATCTTTTGGAGACATTCGACCATCTGTAGCAGTCCTGTCCCTCTCTTTGGTCCCCACCATCTTCACCCCCCTCTGATAAATCTCCCTCTCTCTTCAACCTCTTTCTCTCTTTCGGTCTGTGAGATGCCCCAGTGTGGACGCACCCACATGCTGTGAGTTTGATCTGATACAATTTGCTGCAACATTAATGAAACCATATATGAATATTGATAAGCTATTCTTTTGCAATCTGCACATTCCGGATGGCCTTGAGGCCAACTAGGGAGACTCACACCAAATAGTAATAGATAGAATATTAAACTGACAAACATTGCTAATGAATATTCAGTGACGACATAAAATCTGAAATTGACATGGATTCTCATGTCTTCCCCCCTATGAGTGAGATAATTCTCTGCACTTGCACGGTTGCACATACTTTGGGCTGTGGCATGTCCAAAAGGGAGTTTTCTGCTTGCACAATCTTTTTAGTCAAACAGACATGGACAAGCCTTTGCATCATGATCCTTTTGTCTGTGACACTGTGTTAAGATGATTATCTGTGTTAGAAAGAGAAACATTCCGCAAAGCTTCTTCATTCTCATTCAAGATTTTTAAATCGTATATTTACAATATATTCTTGGTTCGTTTGGTTGTGTACGTTGTTCTTATAAAAATTAAGATGATCGGTGTAACAAAGTTATGTTTTTTTTTTCATCCCTTTAACTGTCAACCTCAAAATGCTTGGGTCCAGGAGGACACTGCTGTCAGTTAAGGGTTAAGTACAGGACAGTTAAGGGTTTTAAATCGCTGTAACAGGAAGCTAGACTTTTTCTTTTTACTGTTTGGTTATTTTTCAGTTTTTGTCATTTTGTATCTGAGTTTTTTGAGTAGGAAAGCGAGGGTGATGTTTTGTACTTATCTTGGGAATGTTTTGTCAAACTGGTAAAGGCACAAATGGCCTGGTGTCAACTTCAATAGACTACAGAAAACAACACATTTTTGTGAAATTGCTGCTTTAAGCTTTTTTTTGCTGTCAAATACATCAAATGTATTTGAAAATGTTGACAACCTTTTAAGAAACAATGGTCTGCTTTCTCAAGGGAATATTCCCATGGATTGATTATTACTGTTAGTAATGTGAACCACATTGTATATATTATTATTATTAAGTTTATTTGATAGGGACAGTCACACATCGACAGACAAACTGAGCAAAACAAAAGTCCCATGTTTGCTTCATAGTGCAATAGCAACAGCTAATTCGCAGCTCTTGTCCCTAGATGGGCTTTTAAGCAGTATAATATACAATGCTAAATCTAAATTCCAAATTTTTTGGCTTTATTAAAGATAAGGAAGTCCCTGTTTAATAGCATCTATGTTCTCACACTCTTGGTGTGTCACTGACTCTGCTTCTTAAAATATATAACTTATTACTAATCATAGCAGCAAGACAAGAAACAAATTATCTAAATTTGCTTAGATAATTTACTTAAACAAATTATCTAATTTGTTTAATTAATCCTAATTAAGATTAGGATTTAAGAAATCCTAATCTGTTAAAATATGCATCAGCAGGTCAAACTTTTTCCAGAACCATATACCGGTATCTAAAATTGGTCCCAAATCTCTGACTGATCACTCTTTCGATCAAGGTATGCTGTTCTTCTTTATTAACCCTGAAACAGCTTAGGTATTCTGAGATTAATGCTCTATGAATGAACTCCACTGACTGAATTTACAGTCCAGCGATTAAATAGCATGCATGACCTGACAGTTTGGTATGTTTGTTTTCTACTACTGTACTACATCCCTTAATAAATTATATGGAGCATTTATTTTTTTTTACAAATATTCTCCCAGTTTACAACATAATCAGACACATGAGCTCTGTGAGTACCCCCTCTGGGTGTTTGACTGTGCAAGGTTATACTAAAAACTTAACAGACATAACAAAGTACAACTAGAATCTACTTGACTACAAAGAATAAAGGAAACCATGCTGAATATGTACAGAGAAAGAAAATGACTTTTAGTGAATAGATCAGGAGCAATCTGTGACAATGGCTTGGCATGGAGAAAGGCATAAATCAGAAGGGAGCAAGGGAAGCAGTTTTTTAAAATAAAACATGAAGGCAGACAAATCTAAGTGCAGGAAGCAGAGAAACAAAGCAAAACATAAATAAGCAAGATTTAACAAGCATTGAATGACATTAACCCAAAAACTCTGTCCAAATTCACTTGCCATACAATGAACAACATACCTCATTTCCAGTGTCATTCCATGCAATTTATCAAAACTTAGTTTAAGAGAACGTGATTTAATTCAAAGATGGCATATGATTCTGTATAATTCAGTGCAGTGCTGTGAGTTTCTAAGAACTTGCAGAATAAGCTTGAGTTAATAAGACATTTACACCGCAAGAGTAAATAATCAGATAAAAGATAAAGGCTCTAAAATAGCCGTCACTGTTTGACATTGAAAGTAAATCTTCTCTCCAATGTGCTTATGGCTATCTTTGTTACTGCAGCTCAACAGGCTCTTTTTGCAAACAGGAGATTTATTTTCTAACAACAAATAAAGATTTCTTAAACCAGATTCAGATCTGGCCTCAAACTAGTCCTTCTTTCCCTCTCTTGATTTGCAGTTTATCTTTAATAATGCTTTATCATGTTAGCGCACAAATAACACTTGCTCAGAAGATTCAAGAGAAAGCAGTTTTGTTACTGATGTACAATAGCAAAGAGTGCAGGAGGAGAAAATTTAATCACCACTTTTTTTATTATTAATTATTCTCGAATCCTTCCACTGCTACGTTTTAATAGAGATCAGGAAAGGAATACATTAGATCTAGTTTGCAGGGAAAGTATGATGTAATGAATTTCCAGCACTGTCTCAATGCATTCCTAGTGATATATAGATACAGATTTTTTTCTGCTCATATAAACTGCTAAAGATATTAAATCGTATATATACTTTGTTCTAGACTCTCTCGTATATTTTAGGGAGTTATTTCAGATTTAAAGATAAAATAATGTTTTTGTTTGTTCTTAAATTTACCCACCAAACACATTTAATCACTATAGTCCAATCTTTTTATGCAAGAACACTGGTGATTATCAGTGAGTCTACATCATCATGTATTTATTTACTGTATTTTCTGGAGTTTTAAACCATTAAAAAACCTGCTTGACTCAGTGTACAGGTGTTTGTAACACACTCTCTATAAAAGGAGCTGTTGGCCTCCTTACAAACTTGAATCTTGTCTTGATGTGATATTGTGGCTAATTATGACACCAATAAAAAAGCTGGTTATTTTGGATGAATAATAATTTCTTAAACATTTAAACGTATTTTGAAATAGCTCCTCTTGTTTTGTTTGGATTTATGTAGGTTTGAATGAAGCTTTTCATCCCAGTGGGTGTGGTCTTTGGCCACTCCAACTAGTTACTTAGATGTAGCCTTTTTATTTATCAGTTGATGGGCTTAAAATGGGACAATGAACAATCAATGTCAACATCAATGTTGAATGTAGGCTAATGATCTCTGTGGCTTTTATGTGGGGAAAGAACCAATTATTCTGCACAAAAATAGATAATTAAAACATAATTAGAGCAAAATAACTTTTGCAAACTCATTTTCTTTGTCCAACCCCATTTGGAAAACGTGCCTCATTTGAGGAAAAAACAAAAGGCTTTCTGAATTTTTTCCAGAAGCTTTGCAAGACCATCTGTGCTCAACCTATGCTAGTGGAGATCCTATAATCACAAGTCATGCTTAAAATTATGCGAACAGAGTCTTCTGTTCTTTGTATTCCTTTTTTTTCTGGTAACATTTTTTGTAACAGTCAAATGTGAGGATCTATTTTCATTATGCATGCTTATTTAACTGTAAGGTGCTCCAATATACCTGGTGAGTAGTGCACAAATTCATTTATGTACACCATAAAATAAGATAATGTAACAGAAACGCTCTATTTAGACATTTGAAATGAGGAATAAGTTGAGATATTAGTTCAAAATACCAACATGCAGGTTCTCTGAATGTTATGTTTTATGAGAGGTTTCACTCGATTGAATATGTTATTTAAGGGGCACACTGTCTTAACAGAGTATCACTTTATATACGGATCTTTGGAGATATGACTACAAGCCATGTGTACCTGGACCAAAGAAGTGGCCTCTTTGTAAACTTTTGACATTGTCCCTTATGTTAATTGTCTGTAAAAATAGTCACTTGCCTGGAGTTAACTGACCAAATGAGGGTTGTTTATTTTTGTAAATGAACACCCATGCTGTTTTGCACAAGCCCACACTGTCAGCTCAGAGGACAGACGCACTTAGCTGTGACAAACAGGTACTTGGTAATTTTATGACCTGAGGTGCTGATGCAGCAGAGGAACAGTGGGGGCGTAGATGTGAAATGGGTCGAATTAGGACAAATTAATTGGAGTTGCATTCAGAGTTGGTAACTGCCATTGCTGATCAGATCAGCTAATCTTCTTCAAAGTAGTATGTCCCTTGTAATCACACACTTGCAGATACATAATGAAGAACATAATGTCAGACAGTTTTACCTAAGAAGAGCATCCTGTTCTTTCCAGCAAGGTCCAGTAAGCACCAAAGTACAGTTCTGCAGTGAAAATAAGCTTTCTTTATTCAGTATGTTAATGTTAATTTTAATTTTCTAGTTCTGAAAACTTAAAGTTGTCTTACTTGTGTTACTTTGAAATATTGTAAAACAAAATAATGCACATGAAGCAACATATTTTTGCCAAAGTGACTAAAAAGAAAAAAAGTAATGTCCCCTGCGATAAGAAATATTTTCACAACGGCTGGTGTCCCGTAGTGTTAAATATGTGGAGGAAATCTATCATTAGAAACATCTCTGTCTACTCTGCCTTCTCTTTCTGTCCTAGTGAGTGGATTGTGGGTGCAGCGGGGCACTCAGTTGTTTTTAATGTGACGACACAGGTGGCAGCTGCAGCACTACCATTGGGCCGAGCAGACATCTGATGGAAAAATTTACCCAGTGCTTTTTTTCTTCCTGGAAAGCTCCACTCTTCCTCTGTGTTTTCTTCATGCATCGTTTTTCAATCTCTTCTTCTCCCTTACTCCCACCTTTCACATCTCCTGTAGTGTGTCAGCCCACCTGGGCTGTCACACAGAACAAGATGAGAAATGGGAAAGCAGCTCATCAGCTGCACCAACTGACAGGAAAGTAGGGGTGTGTGATTGCGTGTGTTTGCGTAGGTGAAAGTGTATCTATATTTATCAGGCTTGCATGTGAAGAAGTAATAATTGATATTTAAAGTCAATGCATAGCAGTATATTTTGTATGAACATAAGTACATGCAGCATAACTGAACTGTTTGGTTTCAGACTATTTGGAATCTTTAATAAAAGAACTAAACCTATGACAAACACTTTGATTCAGGAATGTAAGTAACCAAATTACTGACAAGATGTTGTCCACTTGCTGTAGACACCTATTTAGAGCAGTGACATCAATGCTTTGCAAAAATCATGTGTGAAATGTACATGTTTTCAAAAGTGCATTTTATTTAATTTTTACAACTTTTATTTGCTTTTAGTGTTACTTGACAGTAAGACCCTGCATTATTTTAGCACTGGACAGCATGTAAACATGGTTATGTGGAAATCTTGGCTCAGAGTTAATACGCTCACCAACATGTCACTGAAGCTTCAACATTTTCCAGCCTGCTTGTATTTCCTGCCCACATACTGACTTTGTGGCCTTGGCATTTCGGATGGCAGATAGCTTATTTTCATTCCCACAAAAGTTTAGGATGAAGACACTTAAATCACTAAGGTTTTTCACCCTCCCTTATCCACCTTATTCCCATTACCAATCATGGTTTGCATAAATTGGGTTCACAACTTCCAGACCAGCTTTACTACCTACCTTTCCTTTAAAAGGCGTGGAACATAGTGTGGTTGTTGGTGTCAGACAGTGTTTATCTACTGGGGTTTTCATACAACAGCATTTCTTGGGTTGACAGAACCAGCAAAGAGAAATTATCTCACATGCATGATTGTGTAGGCAAAAATACGGTTTTGGTATTGGTGAAGAATGGGCAGACTCTTTTGAGGTTATAGATTGACAATAGTGGGTCATATAACCATTCATTTCAACCAAACTATCTGGGTTACCGTTTCTGAACCTACAGCATCTTAAGTCTTGAATCAGATGCAGAACTCCAGACCAGAGACCATCCTGTCAACCGAGAACAGGAAACTGAGGCTACGATTCACACAGATTCACCAAAACTGGACAATGACAGACTGGATAAACTTTGCCTGGATTGATAAACCTCAATTTTATCTCCAACTTTCAGGGTCAGAACTTTGTAAAAACAGCATGGGGACATACAGTAGATCAATCCTGGCATATATCAAGGGTTCAGGCTGCTTCTGCAAGTACCAGCTGAGCATTGTTTAAACACCACAGTCTACCTCAGTATTATTGCTGACCATGTTCATTCCTTTACAACCACAATGTACTGTGTTTTTTAACACAATGATGTGATGACTGTACTCCACTGCCCTCCATCAACTCCACATCTCTATCTGGAAGAGTCTACATGTACTGCGCCTGAGTGATTCTGTCATGTAATTATGGACCAAAATGTCTGAGGAAGATTTCTGACATCCTACTGAATCTATGCCATGAACAATAATGGTAGTTTTGATGGGAAAAGGTGGTCCAATCCATAAATAGCAAGGCTAATACAATTGCTGTTGAGTTTATGTGGATGTACCTGATGTAGCATTTGGTGAGAATTTTGGTGTATTCAGCTTTTTCTTTCCAAAAACCTGGAGGTTAGCAGCTTGTTTGTAATTGTTTAAAAACACTATAAAACCAGGAACAGTACAGGTACAGCCATATTTTGTATTAAAGCTTTTAAAACTTGTTCGCTGACAGTTTTAGATTTTATGACAGATTAATTTGTACCAGTCAAAACCCAATATGTTTTAAATATTCCTGGTATCACTGTGACTGGTGCTTTTGTTGTTGTTTTTTTCCTAGTTGTAATTTGAAACTTTCAGTTTCAGTTTTGACTCTTCCTAGAGTTATGTTGCACACTGCACGTAGCACATAACTCAACAGACTGGTGGTGAATGTACACATCCATGTAAAAAAGGTTTGCACTCACACATAAGCATCAGAGAATCTACAGTTTCTGAGTTTTCCCACATGATGTATCAGCCTGACAGCCTGTACCGCACTGTCATAACTTCATTCTTCATTGTTTTCCCTGCTGTCAGTCCATGAATCTATCTTGTCAAACTGTCAAGCCTTTATACTTTATTGCTGTCTTTGCAGTGACGTGCGGTCAGGGGAGGCAGGTGAGGCAGTGCCTCACCAGCCATCATGGAAAGAAAGAAAATATATAATCATAAAGTAATTTAAATTGTTATATTCATCCGGTGGTTTGTACTAAAAAATATTTATTTTTCATGTAGCTTCACCAATTTCGATTTTTATTTGTTCAAAATCGCTGAATTTTCTTATTTTCCCATTCAAATGCTTGGAAGCGATGCCGGTGAGGCAGCAGCGAGCTCTGCCTCACCTTGGATTGCGCAACCCCTGGCTCTGCGCTGGCTGCTAAGCGGAGAGAGCATGTTGCTGTACGGCGTCAATAAAATGGTTTAAACAAATTTAATATGTGAACTTATTTCCAATAATTTAGCTTATGTATATAATGTACAGTGCTTTTTGTCACCAACTGTGTTTGTGTAACGTGTTTCGTGTAATGAGCGATTATAAACGGCAGAGAACAGGTTCGAGGTGAGGCAGGCAGTTCTCTTGCCTCATGGCAGGGGGCGCTCAAGATCCCAGACGTTCGTCTTGTTCACTCCTCAACTGCCGAGTAAGTGACAGCGAGCTAGGCTAAACGATTCGGGAAGCAAGTCAAGTGCAGCAATAGATTATAATAGAGATAGTGATTTTTTTCCTCTCGCTTATCCCGACTTTCGACATGGATGACTACATTACAACACTAAAAAGGTTTTCTCAAATGGACTTTCAATCGAAGCAGGTAAGACAGTAATAACATTTATTTTGTTTTGTTTTTTAAGGAAATGTGTGTTTTGTGAGCTACAGTTTGTATGTGTAAGAATGCAGAAGTGAAACAACCTGTAAACTGCTGTCAATCTATGCATCTATTTGCAAATCTGATTCTGATGACGTCAGTGCCTCACCAGCTATGAACCTCACCGCACGTCACTGTTTATATGCATTCATCAGATGCAAAATGTTGTATACAATGACACTGATTTTTAAAGAAACTTTATTATTAAGTTATAGCAGAAACAAAATCCTCAATGTCATACAGCTGACTGTTCAGACCTCTACGTAGTGAACCCGTCTCCTATGTACTGTCAGGGTCTGCATTTTGTTTCCGTTTTATTTTCCGTTTTTTTTGGTTTGAGTTTTTTTTTCCTGCCGTTGGGACTGGCATTCCTCATGACATCCACCAGAGGTCGCCAACAGACAGAGCCCCTGGAAGGCTGCTGAGTTCAACCCGTTTACACACCTGCAGCTTGTTTTGGAGGGCGTGGATTATGGATTTAAGCAGCAGCTCCTCTCCGTCTCATCGCCTGAGTGTTTGCTTACTTCGGTAACAACTCGTTCCAGAACTAGGCTCTCTGTGATCTGTTCCGCTCTAACCCTTTGTTGTCTTCCTCGTCAGATATCCTGCTGTTCTCTCGCGGTTCTGGCGAAGAGCAGTCCTCCCCGAGTTCAGTGTGCGCCTGTGCTCCCCTCGTTGTGGATTCCCTACCTCCTGTGTCCTCCCTCGACGCTGTCGGTGCTACCGGTCAGAAGCCACCCCTCGTGTGTCCACCCTTTCCTCTCGTCGATCCCTCTCTGGTGGAACCCCCCTCATTCCAAGTAAGACAGACTCTGGAATATTCCCGAAGGATTTTCTCCTCACTGCTCTGACCCTGCTTCTCCTGTTGGTAGCAAGACGACCCGGTCATCAGCACCAGGAGTCGCGTCCTGACCCCTCCCCTGACTTCAATAAACTGATTATTGTGCACTTAATCGTTCTCTCTGATTGTGTTCTTGCATGTGGGTTCGTAAAGTAAAACTCAACATGACATGTACGTCCAACGTAAAGCCATTGATTGATGTGATTAGGAATATAAATTGAAATATAAGTTGCAGAGCCAGTATTCTAACATTATGCAATGTACTCAGCATTGCAACCACTTTATAAAATGTTTGCAGAGTTTTGGAGACATTCAAATAATTTTTGCCATAAGTCTATTGCAGATATACTGAACATACTTAGCTGGAAGACACTCACTTATTTAATAGGATGGTTTGCAGAGTGACACTCTACTCTCTGAATAAAATAGCATGTTTACATTTTTTCCCCTGTTGTTTGACATGGTGCCAATTCAAAGCACGTCTATGACCATACCAGGGGAATAGAATGAGCTGCATCCAGTTGTCAAAGTTGAAGAATTTAGAGACCTTCCTAGGAAGCATAGTCAAATAATTGGTATTTACTACCAAAGAATTTAAGAAATTTAAGATTCTTTGTGAAGCTTTGGGTTTTAAAGAAGAACAATACCACAGTTACAGCCCTGTTGCCTTAGGTGGGGCTGGTAGAAAACAGCTCCTACAGTTTTACCCTTATTAAGGTGAAATAACCTCAGGCGTCCTGCCAGGTCTCAAGTAGATCAAAGAAATGTCAAACCATGGAAATGGAAAGAGTCCAGCACACTGTGTGGCTTTTCTTATCTGCTGAAAATAATATTTTTTTACACTGCACAACTCAAGAACATGGCTCTCTAGTTTTATGTAAGCGAATATTATTTATCAATAGTTCAATCCGAACGTATATAAAAATATAATTAAATGATGCAGTACAGTATTGTGGAGATTTACATTGACCATCAATGACAGGAATGGATTAGGCTTTAAAAACAAGGTGCGGCTAGATCACAGCTTTGTGATAATTAAACAACTACAGTAAGTGCCATGTTGAAACATAAAGGGCAGCCAGGGGCAACAATCAATCCAGAAACTGAGTGACTGAAGTACACAGAAAAGGGGTTTGTTTCAGTAGATATGGAGCTAAAATTGATGCAGTCCAGTTAAAACAACCTTATATTCATTAACCAAATAGCTGTCATTATAGCAGTCAAACTCTTCTTTACATTTGCTGACTAGATTTTTGAATGTTTGAGCTGTTAATTTGATAATTTATCGTGATGATGAGCTCCATGTCCTTAAAGTTAGAAGGCCTCTTTGCCATCACTCATTTGCCATCATTTGGCTCCTTCCACAAATTCTCAATCAGATTCGAGTCAGTACACTTGCTGGGCCGCTCCAAAATGTTATTATGTCCAGTCAGAAGAAACGTGTTGTTAAAATTAAAATGTACTTTAAGCCTAAATCAGCCAAAGGTTTGAATAATGTCTGGACTGTAGCTTCTTTTTCTGTGTTGGATTCCTTGTGGACAGAAATTGATGTCAGATTCTTCTCTGTCCACCTTGTAGCTGTCACAGCTTATACTGATGCTAACGTTCACACTTTCTGTCTCCCTACTTTTTTCTCTTCATCCCGGTCTCCAGCTTTCTAATTATCTCTTTCTTTCATCTTGTGTAACTTTGGTTCTCCGCTGTCACCTTTTACTCTCACTTCGCTCTGCAGTTCCCATCATCTGTCGAGCTATCCGCTTCTTCTTTGTTGTTTTACCTCCATGTCATCCCCTCACCTTTATTCTTTGACCTGCTCTTCTCTCCTTATTATGTTATTTGCTTTTGTCTTGATCTCATATTCCTCTTCCTATCATTTCTCCATCTACTTATGTCCTTTTTTGTGTTCTTTACCTCCTATCCTTACTTCCTTCTTTCTGTTCATTTCTGATCTGTCACCTGTTCACATATTTTACCTTTTCTACCCCACCTGCTTAAGATTTTGAATGTTATTTCTTTAGTCTCTGGTTGACAAAGGCGTTTTTTTCCCCAACGATTAGGCTCTTACACAATGAGTCACAAGGCTTTTTGGAGATGGTGGTTGATGAGCTTTGCCAAACTCTCAACATCCCTGCCCAACAGAGCTGCTCAAGAAACCTCATTGGGCCTCGTGACCACAGCATGGCACAGACTTTGATACTGGCCAGTCTGCGTTTTTCATTGTGGGTGGAAGTTTAAAACCCTGGGGCAGCGCACTACTCAACTCCTCCAATCATAAGAAGTGACTAAGAGCTGCTCGTCAGACCCTTATTCAGCAAACCTAAATGTTGGCTACGATCACATTTGAAGCTTTTACACAAAGCTGTATTTGGATGGCTCTGATGCTAGCAGAGATTCTGATGTTACTCATGCATTTTATCAGTGAAAAATATGATCTACTGTAGTTGCCAGGCAACATGTAATACTTTATAAACTGGATGGAGCACCAAGTTGGATATAGTTACTGTTAACAGAAAGTTCATGAAATTGGATATAAATACAAATCTGAGACTTAACTTATCTAATATTTTTAATGTATTTTCACTCCTTCTTAGTGTTAATATCATGTCGAGTTTGTAAAATTAAGTTGCACTAATTGTTGTTGGCTCCTCAAAATTTTCTTGTAGACATTCTGCAATCATTTGCATAATAAATATACAAAATTAGTTGTGCTGTCACCCAGCTCCTGGCGGAGGATTTTGTTCCATAGCAAAAAGAAATGTTATGACACAAATGAAAAATGTATATGGCATTTGAATGCACCAAATAGAAGCACATGGTTATTATGATGTACTAGATTGTGCAGTTCGAAGTATAACACGTTGGCATACCAGCTCATCTGTCAACAATGTACAGGAAATGACATCCAGCCTTCTGAGTGACAGTTTGCTGCTGTGTGGGCTGGATTGACTGTTGCTCTCATGTTTTCAATCTTTCTTCATTATTTTGGACTCAGCCCCACCCAAACTGTCATCAGCAAATGTTGGTGAGGGGCCTATCCATTGCCTCACCTATCTCCGCGCTTCCCCTGCCTTCTGTTTTTAATCTTTAGTTTACAGTAACATGTGCTCTGTCTTTTCTACATGAGAGTCAGTGTAGCTATCATGGTTAACTTATGCACTGCTGAATAAAAACAGGAGTTCACGTTCACTATAAAGTGAAATAAAGATGGTATTCTATGGTTTTATTGGACTGTGTTTACATTGGCATGGAAATAGCACAAAGTTTGGCCGAACGTAATTGGGACATTTTGGATGCATTTTGTGGAAAATCTGCTCATATGTCTATTGAAAAAAAAAAAGGAGAGGAGAAAAATGACTAGAGGTGATTGTGACAAACAATTATGTTAAAATATTCACTGTTTGTTGAAAGATGGTGTTAATGTTGATGCAAAAGTTTAAGGAGATTTTAGTGTTGAATAAAAAATGCAAATTAATGATTATATATCACTTTGTGTTTACTTCCAAACTAATGGCACCTCTTTTCTCTGAGGCAGTTGGCCACATTTAACAGAAGCCTTTTATTCCTGGATTTAGAGGATAATCCTGCCATATTTATGTTTATTAATGTCATTCAAAGGTGGGCCAGAAAGTGTCAGATTCTGGAAGACTAAAGCTGTTCTTGACAAGCAAGTAGGTTAAATATTTAGTCTGCTGAAAGCAGGTGATAATTCAGATGCAGGAGGAAAAAAAACAAACAAAAGAAACACAACCTGCTGCATTGCTGACTGTAGGGAAAGAGGGCAGGAATTTCAAAGAGCACATATTACATCCTTACTTCCAATGCAGCCAGCCTGATGTTTAGCTAGTCTATTCTGGATTATAGCTTTGGGATGTATTTGTATCCCTGACAACTCTCAGAATTGTATCATATCTGCTTCTGCTAGATGATCTGACGTGTGCACTTGCAGATTCTGTTAAAAACATATTTTTAAAAGCTTCTGCCAAAAATATTTTAACTCAAGTCGTTGTCTTTTATTCTCAAGCGAACTGGTAAAAAAAGACGAAAGAACGTTTTTTTTTGTTTTTTTTTAAATGATTTGCTGCTCTGTATTTAAAGTCTAGTTCTTCCATTATTTAAAAAAACTGATCTGTGAGTATCGGAAACATAAAAATGTAAAAATGTTGTGTACAGTCATTCTACTTATTTACTAACTCAGAGTATTACATGCTAACAATGGTTAAAAAATATAACAAAGTCAAAATTAAATGAGTGAAGTGAGGCAAGGATTCTGCTACAGGCTGTAAAGCAGAGATTCACTTCCTAAGCAGTTCATGTATTGATAAAGACCAGCAAGTTCAAAGTGAAGGCATTCCAGTGCCTTGAGACGGCAAACCCAGGCTTAGTTTAACCTTTTGTTTGATTGTATTTGGATGACTTATCCTGTTAACTGCCCTCAGAGACTCTTCGGAGCACAGCATGTCTGTGAAAAGTCAATTTTTCAACTCAGAATAAATCGTGGAAAATGCTAGTTAAAGCATTCTTGTATTCGATTGGAACTGAAATCTTGTTTCTCAGCTTTATGTATCACTTCATTTATTTTTTCACCTACATTGTAAATTTGCTGCAAGGTTTTATGCAGCAGGAAATGGTGGAGTAGAATATTTGATAAAAGTTTGATAATTTTTATCAATTTACCCCAAGTTGTTTGTTTGTTTATTTATTTGTTTATGTCCTTTGAGGACCACGGTGATCATTCAGAGGCTACATAGTTAGTTTTTCCCATAAATGCTGAATATTCACACAGGGATTAGTGAGATACTTTTCTAATATGAGGGTTTGTGGAGTAAGAAAGAACAATTTAAACTTTTTTATGCTTTAGTAAATAATATATTTAATTATTGCCAAATGAGAATTTAGCAGTATAGTACCTTGCAAAATCATTCATACGCCTTCTCTAGCTAGTTATGGAACAATATCCCAAGCTTTTACCATCACAAATAACACTGTTCCATCCAATGCAATAAAATATCATTTCTGCACTGTCCAACAGTGTAGAAATGCCCTCTAGTTTTCAAGCCAGCAAAGTGGTGGCAGCTTCATGCTGTGCAGACACTTTTTCTGAGAATTAATGGGCAGAAATTAAAGTTTCTATAAGTACATAGCTGGTCAAGAATTAAGACCAAAAGAAAGCTCTGACTAGCAGCAAAAAATTGTTTTTTAACCCTCCTGTGATCTTAGTGCGACGCTCAACAGGAGTGTCAAAAATGTCAAGGTCGGAGGGCCTGGAAGCGGAGGGGTTGTCCCGTCAGACCATCAATTTCGGAAGCTTTTACAAAAACCTTGTAAAATCGCACGCAGGGTCAGTGTGGCCCAACCAGACCGCGCACAGAGTAAAAGTCTAAAGACCATGGGAGGGTTAAAGTAGTGACTCCCTCAAGAGGACTTGATAGAAATGCATGCCACACTTTCCAGCTGTTTTTTTCTTTCTAAAAATCCTGGCTTTTTAATTCTTGTTCGAAGTTTTACGCAACTTTGCATTGTTCTATTCCCCCCAAAATACATCCATGTTTGTGGTTGTAATGCAACAAAATGTAAAAAAGTTCAAGCGATGTGACTACTTTCACAAAGCAGCTTTTTGGTGTTTCCCTCTTCCAAAGATCCACATTAGTTTTTAGATCTTATAATGTGTGTGGCATCAAAGAAGATAAATAATTAATACTGAAAAAGTGTAACTTCTCTAAACTCAGTGGGAAAGATTTACTTATTAAGCTTCATTTGTTTTGTAGAGGGGTTTAACTAGACTTGACGCAGCTTTTCGTTGCTTTATTTTTTCAAGTTATGTTGAGCTGAGATTTCTAGGAGTTGCAGCTCAATGTAAACATAGATCATTAATTTGTCTCTTATCTAAGACAAATTATGGCAATCATTATACAAGTGACATCTTTAAGGATCTGCTAATGCCAACTTGTCCATGGCCCCATTGCTTTATTCTTCACGACTCTATAAAAACGAACTCTAGAGGAGCCTCATCTGATTTACCTTGGTCTGGGTGTGTGTATGAGGGTGTAATTGTGTCAGGGTGTGTTTGTGTGTGTGGGTGTGTGTGTATTCCTAGGACCATGTGTGAGACCAAGGTACTCTCCAGAGTGTTTGCACACAAACACACACTGGCAGCCTGGTTGCCGCAGAGCGTGTACTTGAGAAAGGACACCTGAGTTTGTAAATCAGTCTTGTTCTCTTTTTTTCTCCACAGTTTGCTGTTCGCTCCAGTTTTAAAGTCATTTTTCTTTATCTTTGTGTTTAATCGCTTTCTCATCAATTCTCTCCTTTTTCACCTCCTGTATTTTTTATCTTGTCTTCCTTGGTTGTCTGTGCTTTTTGTATTTGCCTTTTTGTTCAACCTTAACTTGTTGTACCTGTGTACATTGCACCCACATGCACTCATATTTAACCACCGAGGTTTTATTTGATCCATCGAAGATGATTCATGGTGTCATTTTCAGATGGACTAGAAATCTCTCTTTGATACACAACATATGTTTCCTCAATCAGCACATAATGCAGTCTCTGGTAATTGTTTACTTCCAAGGTGCCTGCCAACTTTTATCTCACTATTTGAGCCTTACCTTCTGTTGTTTTCTCAGATGTCTATGGGTGGAAAAACAACTACATTTTTTTTTCCATAAGATTAGTGATTTAGCCCTAATTAAGCCGCCCCGCATACATTGTGCACAGCAGATATTCAACGCTGTAACAATTCCCCCATGTTTTCTTCACAACGCCCCATGTTGAAAATGTGTCTGGTGTGTTAATTCTCACTCCCCTTCATTAGATCGAGGAATGTGTGAGATGTGTTGTAGTGTTTATCCATCCATTAGAGTCCATTAGAAAGTAGGGATGCATTCCCCAAGCTCTTTAAGTAAGCTGTATGGACAACGACACTGTTTGATGTTTTGGCAGAGTGTTGCATGAAAGCGTATTGCAGCTCAGCTGCTAGAGTGCAGATTTCTAAGCTTCAGTTCACGTTTTTATTTATTTGAAGCTAATGAGTACGTCAATTAGCATTCCTTTATCCTGAAGGTGTGGTATAATGTATGTGACGGACATGCAGAACAGGTTCAAAGGACTTACCAAGGAGAGCCCTTTTTGAACTCCTTTTTAAAACAACCTACAGTAAAGAGTATTTATTCCAATAACACTAGGTGTTTTTAGACGGAAATATGCAGTTCTTTTCTCTTTTTCTTCTCATTTTAATCCAAGCATTAAAGGTGTTATAAAAAACACAATCAGACAATCGCTTCACAGTTTACTTTGTTAAACCCCACAAACTGAGGATCCATATCATGAACAAAGTGGTTCTGAAAGAGGTTGCCCTTGTTCCCATTTCTTTCATCTTGAAGATCATCCTTGAATGTGTTTACCTGATCTTGTTCTTCATACAGCAGCTTGAATAAGAGCTTAACCTATGCAGAATCCTTTCATATGTTGGAAGATAGAAATCGTACAACAGACCAAGATTTCTAGTCTGGTGTTGAGAGAAAATTTGCCTACTATCTACATTTCTGTAATTAACGTTACGTTATCTTTGTTGCGTTAAGTATTTTCTAATATTTCGTCTGTATTAATAAAGAGCAGACGAAATCAGTCCATTGCAGGGCAATGTACGTATACATATATATTTAAGTAATAAATATATATATACGTACATTGCCCTGCAATGGACTGACAGCCTGTCAGTCAAGGTGTACCCTCTCACTTGTTGATAGCCGGAGATGGGCACCAGCACCCCTCCCAACCCCAATGGGATAAGGGTGTAGGAAAATGAATGGATGGATGGATGTATATATACATATATTCCATACTTAAAAACATTTTTTAGGTATATTAATCCATCCAATCTGCAGAAGAAGATGAATTAAACCACTTGTACACTTAGAATACTATTCTTTTAGTCATGGAGTCTTTCCTCTCTGTGACCAAACAGTGGAGTCCCATCTGTGAACATTTCCTATAGAATTGGTGCAAAATGCAGCACCTAGTGCCGGGGTCTGCAACTCCAGTCCTCGAGTCCCACTGTCCTGCAACTTTTGGATTGATTTCTGCTCCAAAACATCTGACTGAAATAGCTGAATTACCTCCTTGGTATGTTACAAAGTTTTGCAGAGACCTGGTCATTAACCATTCATTTGATTTAGACTCCTGTCCTACTGGAAATAAGCTAGACTTTGTGCCAACAACAACAAACCAGTTCTTGTGTTTGTTTCACAAAGACTGTGTAGTTTTTAAATGCATCTCTGGCACACTATACTCCCACAGCACACACCCCACAAAATACCTTGGGGGACATAATTGTAAGAGTTGTCTATACATGTGGATGGAAAATCAAGCTCTCATGATCCCCTCAGCAACTTCTTAGCAAGATTTGGTCTCCTCTTCCAAAGCCAGAATGAAGAGCCACATCACTCCCTCTGAACATACTAACCTAGTTATATTATTTTCTGTTTAGATCTTATTTTTAACTTAGGAAAAATGGAAAAGGTCAGAAGGTTTCTTTAACCTGAACTTAAAATGAAACACAGCTTCCCAGTAAACAGAAAACAAAACAAACAAAAACTACACACAGTGTTATGCAATCAGATTTGGTAAAGATAAGTTTGGTGGTGAACTTAGAGAAACTATTAGCTTGCATTTCTAATGGTCTTTGGCTGGTCACCTGAACATGTCATTTTGTAGATCCAACACTTTTGCCGCAAAATGTAATTTATATCAAAATCTCTACCAGTATTAGTGGTACTTTTACAAAATTTTGGAAAATATGGAACCAAAGCATCAGCATAACACTAGAAATGGAACTTCTTTAGATAATTTGGCCTGTTAAATAGAAGAAGTAACATTTTCTTCTGCCTAAAATGAAAGTATGATTACTTTATGATTGTTGTGGTCACTGGTTTCCAAGCAGCTCTCCTCTGTTTGCAGGTTAATAATAGCACATGTGCTGCTGGCAGTCTAAGCACTTCATGCTTTCGGTTAGCTCTGTGCTGGCTAATCACATTTCTGCTGACAGGTTCAACATGATTTTTCTTTTTACATTAATTTGTAAGCTGTGGTACGTAGAAACACAATGAAAGCACATAGGCATCATGCTGCCCCATGCACACCAGGAGCCTATATACATTACACAGACACATGCTCATGCATATGCACGGAGCACAGAGGGAAAAGACACACACACACAAACAGAGAACCATTGTGTTAGAAAATGTCAAATCCGCTCACTTTCCCTCGAGGTTCAGTGTCAGATGAGATTTTGTTTCTTTGCTGAACACTGCACAGTTGGTCCCGGCGTGATTTCAGCTGCAAGTGTGTGAGATTGAGAGCTACAGAGAAGAGGGGCAGTGATGAGATATGTTGCATAAGGGGGTGCAGTGGAGTGTGAAAGAGAACAGGTGGCTCCTTTTTCTGCCATCTAGCTTTATGTGCCATCTTCCCTATTGTGTCTCTGTGTGTGTGCGTGTATGTGTGTGATAAACAGTGAGAGCCCATTGCCTTGTGAGTTAGGATTTAAGCGTACCTTAATAACATATCTCCATAAATGTACTGCCTTGTTCTGCTTCTCTTTGAAGGTGTATGTTTACTCGTTACAGAGCAATGGTTAGTTTAGAGACAATTAGATGAGAAAACAGAGGTCCAAAGAGATGATTCTCCAAATGTCATCCAATTAACAACCTATCGTGAACACAGGACAGAACTTGCTCATGTTGCCTGTCTCTTCATTTTTTTCTGTCTGACTGTGTTTTGTTCTCAAATAATCCCTACTCTCCTGAGACAGACATGTTCGGTGACTAACATTTGAAAAATGGCAGGTTGTGTCACACACTCGCTGCCAAAAAGAGCAGAGTGAGTTGTTCTCAGTGAAGTCTCTCTGATATCTGTCTGTTTTCCTGTGTTTCTCCCTCAGATCAGCTTTCCAGGCCGGTGGTCAGGACTCGGCAACAGCAACATCAGCCTGGCTCCAAGGGAGCGAAGGCTGGTGCGGGGAGCGTCAGCGGCACAAGGAGGGGACCACTATAACCAACACCACCCTTACCACTGTCGGCCCACTGCTGCTGCAGAGCGCCATGCTGCCAGGGAGGAGCGCCACCAGCAGGGAGCTGGGAACGCTGCTGGTAATCTGGCTTCTGGCTCCTCTGACCCGTCCTCCGTCCAGACCTCACCCACCACACCAGCCCAGACCAGTACATATCAGCCCCCATGTTCCACCACAGCTTCACCTCCTTGCTCCAAGCAGCCTGAGGGGGTGTCCTCCTCCTCTGAGTCCTTAACACCAGGAGGAGGAGGAAGTGGAGCAAGTCAGTCCGGCGGGGTGAAGAGAGGAGGCGGGGATCACCATCCGCCAAGCCTAATCCCTCGTGCAGTCGGGGCCAGCGCTTCTTCGAGTCTCCACAGCCTCGCAAGCAGAGGGAGCTCCACACAAAACATCTCGTCATCAGACCGGGCCTCGCCAACACCTCCCACACCTTCGTCAGCTTCCTCCTCTTCCTCCTCCTCCGCGTTCACCGGCCGTTTAGGACAACCACCTCGCGGCCCTCTGTCTCTGCATAGCTATAGCCGGAAAAACGTCTTCCTCCAGCATTCCCTGCACACGGCCGAACTGCAAGCCCTCACACAGAGAGACAGTTGAGGATGCCAAAAAAAAAAACAACCAGCCATAAGCAGCCATATCATCAGCTTAAGTTATCATAAGGGTTAATAATTAGGAGAAAACATTGCTGCTGCTTCTGTTATCGTCGCGCCAAACTCACCCTTAAAAAAATAAATAAATAAAAATCCCCCCTCCCATTGCGCTTACAATCACTTTGCAATCCAGACCAGCCCTTGATTCACTTGTTTAGAAATTTGCTTGATTTTACACATGGGCACACACACACACATCAGGCAGTGAGATTGAAAAAAGGCACTCACCCGTCTATCAGCGCTCCCACGTTGTGTCATGCTGACAGTTCAGATGAGCTTACGCCCACAGACACACAAACTCCACACAAATACAGTCACCCACACTAAAACTCACACTTTGACACAAAGACATCGCCTGTGATATCTCTGCTTGGCCATCTGCACCAGCACGGCGGTAAAACTGAATGAAAAGACGAGGTGTCTGCATTGTTAAAGCTCAGTTCTTTATTTGACTGCCTGTAACAGTGAAGCCATTTGCTGCTGAAGAACATTTGGACCCAACTGTGATTTTTGCTCGTGACCATGTTTTTCTCAACCTGCCAAATCCCACATTGAATTAAATCCTCATTCCTCAGTGGTCCAGGTTAAGAGACTTCAGTCCTTGTAATACAGCATGCTTTTTAAAAATTTTTAAAAGAAGAAAAAATACAACCGAGCGTTTAATATGGCAGCAACTTAATTCTCATTACAACATAAAGTCTCAGTATGAACTTTCATGTCAGTGTTTTTAAAAGGGAATCAATCCAGTCAAAACTTCCATGACATTAATTAACCTGTTTGTATAGTCTTTTTTTGAGAGAAGAATTTTTCTTTCCATAAAATGACTTTTGTTCTTTGCTCAACATTTTTTAATTGCAGGAATACAAGGTTAAGCTGTAACATACATTATACTGGATGGAATAATGGGTCTCACAAAAATAATGAAGCTGAAATAAAATTACATTTTAAACTTAAACAAACCACAACCTATATAAGCTATTGTTATACTCCAGTTTGAATAAAACAAATTGTTTTGTCTGACAGATTTTTCACAGAAATTCTTCAGTGCTTGTAATAAAAACCTGCGCAGGTTATTGGCAGCTGATGTCTATGGGCGCTTCGTTGAATGACAGCAAACTGAATTGTACTGGATAATCACATTAAAGGGATAGCTTGGATTTTTTTTCTCTTAAAGTTATTTTCTTAACTTGCTGTACAGAGACACCATATCACAGTTAGTTTGTAGAAAAGTAAACAATGCAGTAGAAGGATACCTCCTACAGACGACATGAGGCCGAGAACAAAATGATGCTGTTTTTATCACACAGCTGCGACAGTGAGAACAGTTTGGCTTAACCATGCAGAGCCCTTAAATGCCCTCATTTGGGTTGAGGATCAGCTTTTAATTTAAGAGA
This sequence comes from Xiphophorus couchianus, assembly GCF_001444195.1. Classification (NCBI taxonomy): domain Eukaryota; kingdom Metazoa; phylum Chordata; class Actinopteri; order Cyprinodontiformes; family Poeciliidae; genus Xiphophorus; species Xiphophorus couchianus. Next base: position 10,801,491 of record NC_040239.1, read on the forward strand.
AACCTCACAACTCAGCATTCCTGCCATGTTCAAAGACAAAGTGCCCCCGCCTTTGCCATCAGCAGGTCGTGACAATGTGAATTCCTGACATAAATTGAGCTAAAACCCAGATCTATGGCCATATTGTGAATATTTAATGGCAGCCTTTTTAAATTTTGATCAACTGACGAACAGCCTGTTTCTAATAATTAGTTTACTCTGACTTTTTTTTTACTCTTTTGCTCTTCTTTTTGAACTTAGAGCCTTGTAAAGATCAGCAGAAAATGTGAATAATTTAGATTCTGATCCCGAGTGTTCTGCATTGTATTTCACTGATAAAAACAATTTCAGTGTGAGCATTTTAAATAGTTAAAACTCAGCAAAAACAAGGAGTGCCCATTTACTGAGTAAATGTCAGTTATTCACCTATTTGGGAAGTTGTTTTCTTTTCTACAAACTTGCTGTGATATGACATCTTTCCACAACAGCTGAGGGAACTATCACTGATAACTTCACAGAATATCACTTCATAAATCCAAACTATCCCCTTATTGCTGAAAGAGAAATGTTTTTTTATAACTACTTGCGTAAGGGAGTCACTTAATTGGGTTCTGTATAAAGAAGGAACTACACGTAAAAAAGTTGTATATTTACTCAAAGACTTTACAAAGCTTTTACCCAGTTCTCTTGAGTTCTTCCTGTTTCAGTTTAATGATGATATCTCATTGTAACAAGACTACCATCTACATTTCTTTTGTCTATAAGGTCGTTTAAGCGACATGAACATTACTGCCAAAATTTGCTGACTCATCTTTTGGGACAAGGGACAAGGTGGTGTTTCAGAACGACTTATTTTTTTTGTTAACTGAACTGTATAACAATCTCCTTGGTTTACTACAACTGTTGTATGTTTTCTGTGAACTGACCAAATCCTGGAACTGGTCTTTCCCCCTTGGCTTTGAGGTAAATGGATCCTACAAAGTCAAGCAGGAGGTGGGAATTTGCACTTGTTCTTGGTGCGAGCGAGTAGTTCACCGCCGCTGGCATCTACAGACTGGTGAGATGTTGGAGCGGTTGTTGACCTTGTCTGTCTCTAAATAGCACCTGGCTTGGGGGAACCTGTGTAAATGTTGTGTGTGTGCTGTAATGCACACATCACGAGGGAAAAGGTCCTGGTAGTAGCGAAGAAACACCTGAAGCCCAGCGGCTCTGATCCTAGTGGTGGAGGCCGCAGTTCTGCTTGTGGTCTGTTTCGCTAAAACAACTCTCTGGCATCTTTTGATTGAAATGCCGTTGTTCCCTCCAGTTCCTCTCTCCTGCCATTTTTTAATGTGTATTGTGTTACCTCTGGACTCCAGCATTTCGCCAACAGTCTCCTTCCTTTCATCACCTCTCTTTCTGTTGGATCTTCTTCTATCCTCATCTCTTTTTCTCTCCTCTCTCCCCTGCTAAGTCCACTGATACAAACCTTATATTGTTGTATAATGCAGCATTATCTGGGTGCTGGTACACACAGCTGTGTTGATTTTAACACAGTTTTTCTAACTGAGAGTGAAATAACGACAAACGCAAGTAAAACATGAGCCAAACGTTAGATGCTTCATTAGTTTGCAGGCAATCCTTCCGTGTCACTGGCTGACCTCTTTAGTAATGCTTTTTTTACATCCCTCACTGCTGCATGTTATAAAGCTGTTGACACCATGTGAAATATTGTAAGAGTATTTAACTGCCCACACAGGTTTTATTTTTGCTCTTCGTTTGAATTGGCTGCACTCGTTTCAGCGGCACCGAAGAACACAGCGCAGAGGGAGGCAGCTGGTTGTTTCACAAGAGAAAGAGGCCACGTCTGACATTCGAGTTCAAATCTGGCCTTGAGGTCTTTTACAAAGTCATATTTTTTTATTTGTTTCTAAATTGAAATCATGAACTGATGGTGAGCTCTTACTGCTGGGAGTGGACAAACTTTTTGGACCTCAGTACATTATTTATTTTTTATCAAGATGTTGTACATTTAAAACACTACGTGTCTTGGGAGATTATTTTGTTGTTTTTTTGTTTATGCTTTTGCCTTATTTAAATGAATTGCCATAGGAACAGTTTTCTGAAAGTGGGATGGGACTTACAGGTAAGGTAGCAGGCATGACTGTAGTAAAGATTAAAAAGAAAATGATGATAATCATGTAAATGTTTTATGCTGTTATAAACTTTTAGTTTTCACTGTAATTATTTTTTTTAATTCCTGTAATAATTAGCTTGAAATGTATATTTGCGCATAAATTATTGATATGTTGACATTACTTTGATTTGTTTTGTGTTTAAAAGAATATATTATGATTCTTTAGTCTGTGTCTGTTAGTTGGGATTAGGGAAATTAAAACATGAAAGGAAATATATTTTTCACATTTTAAGTTTCAAATGCAGTCAAAGGTCTGACCGATAACCAAAGTGTTTCAGGCCTTAGTGATTAAACAGAAAACAAAGAAACTCCATGTTGTTTTTGTTGTTGTTGTTTGCATTATCTTTGCTTAAGTTTTATTTTAAATAGATAACTTTGCTGCTGTATTCCGTCTAAAATACAGGTAGGTATCTATTAAAGCTGCTTTTTTTAAGGACAGTTGGGGAAATTAGTATTAAACATGCTAAAAGGTTTAATCCTTAAATATATTTCTGATATGAGTGTTGATGTGGAAACACACCATATGTCTGTAGCGACTCACAAAGTCGACCCATGTATCGCTTACTGTGATTTACTCAACTGCAATCAAATCTTGAAGTTTCTTGGGACTTCTTCTACAGTGGTGTTAAAAGGAAAATCAAACCAATTTATTAGTCAAATACAACACAAGTAACCACAAAATACTTTGCTTTTAAATGAAGATATTTATTATTAAGGAATTTTTTAAAAATCAGACCTTAATAGCCCTTTGTGAAAATGTGATTAGGAGCAATCTAAATCCATGTGGATTGCTCCCTAAACCTGCAACAACTGCAGCCAAGCGTTTGCAATAACTTGCCATGAGTCTTTTAGAGAAGAAATTTTGGCACACTCATCTTTGCAGAATTGTAAGTACTCTTTACTTTCCCCGGATTTTCAATTGGTACCAGATGATTGACTGGGCCAGTCAGATGAAAAAAAATTCAGCTTTATCTTTTTTATTTCAAACCAATGAAGGCTTTGTTTGTGGGATCATGGTCTTGATCAAGGAATCTGCCTTTATGTTGTCTTTATATTCTTTAAAAAAAATTCCTTGCATGTTTTTCCATTACCTGTTCCATTTTGCTATATAAAGTTTGTCTCTACCACAAGGTAAAAAGAAATTTCCCTACACCATCATGTCCCTGCATCCAAGCTCCACTTTTAGTGAGATTTAGTTCTATAATGCTGTGGCATACCATTTCTCTGCCAAACATTCAAAGAGAACTCACCTAAGCAGACTCAAACCTCCCAGTGTTTGACTGGCTTGTTCAATTCAAACAGTCATAGCTTTTCAGGTCATTGTGTAGAGTGTGTTACCTATTCTTTCTATAAGCAAACTGCATCTAAAAATTCCAGGTCTTACTGAATGTCAATGGTTATTTTTGGCTTCAATGTCAGAAATCTTGGAAGGACGATCTGGTTTATGATGAAATAATATTTCATTTTGCTGTTCTGGAATAATAATGGTGCTCATTGAAAAATCCAAACGTTTTGGAATCTGTCTCTAACAAATGCCATCAATATGTTTGCAAACAATTTGGAAGGGCTCTTTGCTTTTACCTAGTTTGTTCAAACCTTTTCTAGACCAACATTTTGAACCAAACAATCTGATATTAAATTGCACTTATAGGGAGCCACATTACATTGTGCAGTAAATACTGCCATATCTCAGTGTTTTTCTGTTCTCTCTCCCTGTTTGCACCTTCTGTTCTTCACCTGTTCATCTAATCTCTCTGTCATTCCTCTTTATCACATATAACGTGATGTATGAACTTATGCATTTTGATTTTCTTGGGTTGCTACCAACATCCAGTGTGTAATTTCATTTCACAGCTTTGCTAGAAATGTTTCTACTGAAGAAAACTTTGTGTTCAATACTTCTTTTCCCCACTGTCGATGAAATAAATGAATAGATTCATACTGTGAGCCTCTGACTAGTTAGACTGTCGATACCTTTGACGAACAGCAATACATCCATGTGGATGAAGTTGATTCTAACATTATGTGGTCATTTGAAACTGTTTTTAAACTGTACCTCTTCAATAAGAAATTGTTTAATGGATTCATCTATGGCAAAGATACTTTGCTTTGTATGTATTCAGCTCAGTTTTTTTTGTCCAACTCACTTTATATCACAGGCGTTTGTACACATGACAAGTGTTTTGTCAAAACATTTTTTGTCCACTGTGTCCTTATTGGTAATATTTAATACAAATAAAATAAATAAAAGCCCCCCCAAAAAAGTTACTTTTTGTATCTACTTTTTACTGCAATATCAGCTGTATGTGCAGAATGGCTTAGATGTCCTGAAGCAATAGGTTTGCACAGTACATTCCTATTAAAAGGCGCACTTCAATAAAATAGCAAATCTAAGGGACCTGCTTGAATGTATCAGGCAGCGTAGACTTTACTGTACAAATCTCTAAAGGAAAGAATGAAGAAAGACTCAAATCAATGAAAAGGAAATCTCAATGGCCATCGCGCTAACAGGCCGTCTTGGAGGAGCTTTTTTTTTTAGCTGTAAGATATGAGAGGACTTAAAGAAAGATTTCATATCACAGTGGGTGCACACATAAGTTATTTCTACCACATTTAAAATAATCTTCTAAACTATTTAAATATATTTCCATTTGGCAGTGACCGTAAAGTATGGAAGTATTTAGAAAATCAATTACATTAGCATGAGTTTGTGGGCGCGCATGTGTGTGTGTTTGCTTGTGTGTGGGATGTAGACTCTGTTTACCCCTCAGGGAGGACCTGTGCATGCTTCTCATTTCTGGACTCACTCAATTAGTGTTGGTGATGTTCTGACTGGCTGAGTAGCGCGCACACAGGATTAGAATACAGCAGGTCTGCTTCTAAGTTGCTGTAATTGATATGACAGGAGGTCAGCACATCAGCAAACACACCTCTGATTAACAGAGCTTTAAAAACACAAATAGATCACCTAGTCAGGATAAATGTTTGTTTAGCTGATCGTAAATCCTTTGCCTGATGGAAGATTTGCATTTCTGGTATCATGCTGTTTGTAATTCTATTAAAAGTAACTCACCGGTTTATTTGCTGGTAGAAAATGAATCATTAGATAACACAATGAAAACATATGAATCTAAGGCCAGATTGTTTTTCTGGAAAAAAGGATAATTCTTCGTGACTAACATATTAAAAGATGCCGCTAAATGCTTTAATGGTTAATGAATATAAAGATGAGTCAAAGATGTTTCTTTATCTATCTTTGCATAAAAACACAGAGGAAATAAAACACACACCAAGATGAGCTGGACAAACGCAGCAAGCATTCTGGAGGGACTTAATCAGAGACTGCCGACTGAATGCAAATGACACAGACTGACCTGTAATCTGAATGCATAAGTTGCTGATGGTAATATTTCTCTCAAGTACACAACATACTTAACCAGATGGCAGTTGTCTTTCAAAAAAAAAATTTCTAATGTATTTATAATGTGTTGTCTCGGGGACTGATTTTTGTGTTGGTTTTGTTTTTTGACTCATTTTTGTATCATTTGATGGTGTGTTGTCTGTCATGAGACTACTGTTTATGGTTTGTGTGTTCCTTCATAATGTTCATTTGTTTAGCTGTTTCATTATGTTTTTGTTTCTGTCTCTTAGCCTTCTGCTCCCTTCATAGCTAATCTCCATCAGTCAACCAGTACAGCAGTATAAGTGCCTATTTTAAAAGTTGAAACACCTTAAAATGCATACACACTGAAAACCATCTTAGCTCTACCGCAGAAGCAAATATCTACAGCCAACCTTATTTAAACTGTTGGGGGCACAGCCAATCAATGCCAAGGAAAGTACTTTGCCAGTATACTCAATAGCATGTGAAATAGCATTGCACCTTGGTATTTCAGCTTTCCAAGCTGCATTTTCAGCAGAAAATTTTATAATTTGGAGATATGTTCCACAGCACAAATATGTGAGTAGGTAAATCTGCAAATACTGAATCTCGAATAGGTGGTGACTCACTTTATATCCCCTAATGTATTCAATTTCTTGTGAGATCTTTCTCATATTTATGTTGCACTTAGCATTTAATGCTGCCTCCAGCTGATCTCCTCATTTACATCAGTTTTGTTTAAAAACATCTGTAAGCAACATATTTGCTCCTTATCCTGCCTGATACATCACATATCTGCAGTTAAGCACAAAATGATTAATTACCATGCTAGATAAATTGTTCAACAGAAAGTTTGTTTCTGATTGGAAATGACACTGATATTTTTCAAAAGACAAGAACGTACAAGAGTTATTATTTTAGACAAAAATAGACTTAGACTTGTACTTTATTGATCCCTTGGGAAGACTCCCTCAGGAAATTGAAGTTACCAGCAGCTCCCAGGCAAAAAACAAAGATAACACACAGTAAGCAAAAGTGCAAAAGAATACAAAATACAAATTAAATACTAAGGTACACACCAAATGTGAGTAACCAAAACCTTAAATTATGCAAGAAAAACCTTAAATTATGCAAGAAACAAGGAATAAGAATATAGAATATAAGTAAATATAGATACAACACACAAAAAAAAATAAGTATAATATAAATAATAATCAAGAAACGTTTTATTGGCATTAAAACAAACAAACCATTCTTATATTTTCATTTGTTTGCCTTTCTCCATTGGCAGTTTTAATAATTTGTCTTCGACATTGAGGGATTCCTTGCCATTATCCTAATCTTTACCTTTTTCACAGATTTTCGTGTCAGATTTAGGTTTTCTTCACTTTGTGCTGTCTCTCATTGAGGTGTTACGTAGGTGAGATGAAAAATGTATTTATTTTAACTGTCATTTTCTCAATGTTTGCTTGTTGATGTAATTGGCAACCGTTTAAAGTGTGTTTATTGGAATGTTTTGGCTGGACCCCTCAGGTTGGCTGACTGTTCGTGTCGTGTTGCACCGTTTTCTCAACCATCTTGATCAGTCATAGATGAAAATGCGTGGGTGTTTAATTAATATGCCAGCGATGACTCGGTTACAAAATTTCATTCTGGCAACATGCCTAAAACCAAAAACATATAAAACTCATTAACATCTGTTTTTCCTTAAAAGGAAAAAAATGAATCAAGCGTTGTCTGTTTTCAAAAATACTCTCCACTATCTCTCTCTGTATATGGATTTTAAAGATATCTGGTTGTTATATTTCCCTCCTAATAAAACTTCTTTAAGTAGAGGGATGAGAAAGCAGAATTGCTTACCCTAAAATGTTCAATATTAGTTTAATACCCCAACTCTCATCTCATGTTCAGTGTTTAAACTCTGTACAGTACACATTTTGTGACATTTACAAGTTATTTCACTCTCTCCCCTTAAGCTTTAATTTCCAAGCAGGCCAGTATCGGTGAGGATGTACTGGATCCATTTGCCATCTGTCACTTGCTCACTCCTCTGCCTTTCCTCCCTACATTTCTCACTGTCATTGTCTCTCTTTGCCTGTCGGAGTAAATCACTCTTGTTGTCTCTTCTAACTGTCCAAGGCAAACTTTATTATTGCATTGGATGGCCAAAAGGCTATTGGATTGCTCACTTTGCAGCAAAGGCAGATGCACCAGCACCCAGCACAGCTTGCAACCGGTCCCTTCTGGTACACAGCCTTCCTTCTCTTTGGCCTGAAGTTACAGATCTCTCACTCTCTTGCTTGCACACATTCAGATTCACTCACAAATGCCCACTTACTGTAAAATCAGGCATTTTTGTAGGTTCTAGGCATTTGCCAGTAAATTGGAGTGGGTAAAATAAACACAGACACCACAGGGGCTAAACCAGTGTTATTTTTAAAGTCTGTACTGCATATTTTGGCCATTTCAGTTAAAAAAATAGAAACGTATACAATATTCATTTCACACAGAGTGGTGTATTTCAGGCATTTACATCTGTTATGTTAAGGGCTTACAGCGAATAAAAACCCAAAATATAGTTTCTCCCAAAATTAGATTAGCACATAAGACCAATAGAAAAAAAATGCAGAAATGTTGGACTGCTAAATGGTATGTGATGAAATACTTTACAGTGTTCTTGTACTTGGCAGTAGACATTGGACTGACACCAACATTGATCTCCAAATTATCACTGACTATGAACACTTCAAACTGGAAGCAACATGGGTTCTGTGCCTCTCCACTCTTCCTCCAGCAGAGAAACTGTGACTTCCAAACAAAATGTAAACTTTATTTTCATCTGAGCAGAAGACTTTGAATCATTGAACAACAGTGCAGTACTTTTTCTTCTTGGTCCATGATGGACACTTGTGGCATTGTCGTTGATTCAGAAGTGGTTTTAAATAAGAGGTGCAATGTTTATAGACCATGTCCTTAACATGTCTGTGTGTGGTGGCTCTTGAAGAACAGATACTTACTGCATCTAATGCCTATTGAATCTCCTCAGGTTTTTGAATGAGCTATGTCATAAAATCCTTCCAGAGTTGGAGTAATTCCTTTGGCTTGTGCAACTTACCACAGGTTTTCATTTCACTTAATTTTCCATTTATGTGCTTGGATATAGCATATTAATGGAACAACCAGCCTCTATAGCAATGACCTCCGGGGGCTTACTCTCCTTGTGTAGGGCATCAGTGACAATACAATGCCAACAAACATGAGATTCTAATGACGTGTTTAATCTTTTAAAGAAAAAAAAAATCAAGCATATAAACATCATGATTCTAGAAAGTAACCTATTACGCATTAAGACATACATATTAAAAATAAAACAGGGTGAACTCACCCATCTTTTATTTATTTCTTTATTTTAAACAACAAAACACACTCCATACCAACATTGAGTCGGCCAGCAAGTCTCACCAGACCAAAAAAAGTGGGCCAACCAAAGTGCAAACACCCAGCCAACGCATGCACATGCACCACAAACAAATCTGAAACTGCCAGCACCACCCAGGTGCTGGCAGTTTCGGTGCCACACCAGACCACCGAAGGGAAGAACTCCAGCGCAGCAAACTGAAGAGCACCACAGAAAAGTCACAGCACACACCGTGAAAGAGGCAGCACCCACTCCCAAACCCGGAACCACCAACATCCAGGCCAACCAAGCAGCAACTATAGAGCCAACCCAAGTAACAACCCCCCCAGGCCAACACTACAGAAACAGCGATACCACTATTCCTCCATGCATTTGTAGGGACACGTCTTTTATTTTGTGACTGGAAGCCAGCTTAACACTTTGGGCTTTTATGTTCCTTAAGCTGCATTTAATGCTTGGTCTTTTGAGTGTATCGCTGCCATCATTTGTGCCCCTGAAGAAAATTGCATTGTAAGGAAATTATCAATGTTACTCTCCTCCACTGCTAGCACTTTTAATGTGATTTATTGGTCTACATGAGCTCAACAAGGTTAAACAGAGGTTACTGTAACCCAGAGGCAAATAACATGCACGCTCTAAGACAGGGGTGTCAAACTCCAGTCCGCAAGGGCCGGTGTCCTCCAACTTTTAGATGTGCCTCTGCTGCACCACACCTGAATAGAATAATTAGGTCATTAGTAAGGCTCTGGAGAACTGATCTACACAAGGAGGAGGTAATTAAGCCATTTCATTCCAGTGTTTTGTACCTGTGGCACATCTAAAAGCTGTAGGACAGCGGCCCTCGAGGACTGGAGTTTGACACCTGTGCTCTAAGATAAAGTTCTTCTGTACTTAGCCTCAGATATCACAAAGTGTAACTTTTAGTCAAGCATTTAATTCATTAACTCATTCATTATTTTTATAAGTGCAGTAAAAATAATATTTACAATATTCCTTATCGCTTAGGAAAATGTAAGCAATTAACAAAAGCAATTAAAAAACATAGATTTATTGTTAAATTTAGATCTCCTCATTTCAAACAGTTCAGATTGTTGGTATTTTAGATTCCTTCTTTTCCTCTGACCACCAATTGTTTTTGCAACTATTGGTGTTTAGTTATAAAGCATGTTTCTTTGCCTTAGCCATCACAACAAAATGACCATTTTAAAAATGTCTACATTTATGTACGCTCATCAGCTGCAGGGATGTCATGTTAATGTTGGGCCTTTAAGTATTTGCAATATTTATCTTTTACAGATCAAGAGCTTAAACTGGAACCCACAAAGGGTCAAAACACACGCAGACTAAAAATTCATCCATCCATTCAACCCAGCTCAGCTGAAAGCTTTGTCCAGGCCCAGGATATAAGATGATCTTAGATAGAAAATACAATACAATATATACTGTACATGCGCATGCACTTATTGGTCTTTAGGAATTTTTAAAAGAATTTTTTAATAGCTATTTTGCTTACTTGTGTTAAAGTACATCATGTAATATTTTCAGCTGCATTTATATCTCATTAATTAAACCCTGACATCTGATTGGTTAACCTGCACAGTAAATCAGTTGCCGACCAATCACAATTTCTTTACCAGTTTTTTAATCTGGTGAGTGACTTTGATTTGTATGGCTTAGAGATAAAACAAACACAAGATGTGCTGCCGCATGTGACCACCAAATTAAATTATGATCAAATAATTTGTAAAAAATTAAAAATGTTAAAATTGAGGACTACGGCAGGATATTAGCCCTAAGAGCTACAGTTTGGTAGCATTCAATCAGCAGTATGAACGACCACCTGAAAAAAAAAAAGATTTCAGCAAAGAAAAAGAATTGAGCATCAAGACCGGAATGTTGCCTTGCTTGGCTGTAGGTGAGACTTATTACTTATATAAGTTGGTTAAATTATTTTTGTGTTCATTATGGGGATCTTCTAAACCTCACTTCAAAGAAAAAAATTGGAAGAAAATAATTATAAATATGGCTACCATTTTTCCACAATAAATCTGAAGTCCATATTGGTCCCAGTACAGTTGACCTGGTTACCCCCGCCCCACACACACACTCCTACTTGTCAGCGTTTTTGCACCCACAGCTTGTATTTGTTACTGGTTAAATGTACTTGTTGCAGGATTTGACAATTTTGTTTTACTTATTTACTCATACATTCATTTTTTACTCATTATATTAAGAATCATCTTGTATTTAATAATTACATTGCTTTTGGTTTATCATTTACTCTTATATTGTTTGCCTTCATTTAACCTTTCAGTTTCCAGACAGTCTAACAACTTCTGCCTGTGGAAAGCTTACTGCGAACTTTTGATGACTTTTGCTAGCTGTGACTTTGTTCTGACACATCAACGTTGCAGAAAACATTTTTTTCCTGTGTTGAATAGCAGAGAGCCGTTACATCAGGTACTTTTTGCAGGTTTGCAGAGTTCCCACATTCACCGCCGCAAAGACACAGTGAGGTCATTTCTTTTGTGATCAGAGAGCGAGGTGATCTGACAGAATTTGTGAACACATCCCATTCCCTATTGGATCAAAAAAAAAAAAATACTTGAAACAAACATTTGTGAGTATATGTCTCTGATTGTATTCTATCTTCAATGATTCCTAAAACTAATTTTTCTAACATTGTTACGTCCAAGTTTTAAATGGCTGACAATAATACCATTAAATGAAAGATTAATGATTTTTGTTTTTCAGGAAAACCCTAATTACCACCAAGTCTCATGTCTTGACCTATACATCGCTTGGAAAGCAGTGACCCTTTGCACAATAAACCAAAGACTACATTACATTTGTGGTGACCAAGAAAGAAGCCTGGAGATTTAAATATCAGTTGTTCAAATAGGACAACAATCACTGACATGGTCATTAAATGTAGTTTTTGAATGGATAAATCAAATAAATGGCTAACATTAGCAGCTTCTGGAATAGCTCTTCCTCAAGCTCCACTAAAAATGTCATAAAAAGTGGTCAGCCAACTAGTCAGAGATACGACAAAACCTGTCACTGTAAAAAAAAAAAAGCAGTGTCATTTATTTGAACTTGCTAAGGGATACATGATCAAATATTTGTGTGGATGTGTTTTGAACACTAACATATAATTGGAACCATTTTTAAAAACATTTCTGGTTTAAAGAAGTTCATCTTTATTTTCAAACTTAAACACCCAGTTCTTATTTTCAAAATATACTGATGTTACATATTACTTAATTATTCCATCCTAAAAAGGAAGAGTTGAAATAACATTCCAACTTTACATAACATCCACGAGAACGATAAGTGCATGTAAACCTTATAGTTCTTCATTCATAGAAGTAGGAGGACATGTTACAAAATAATGCTTTGATTTATCGTGTTGATTTTTACAAAAAATCAAACATCTGAGATGAAAGGCGTGGTCTTTAAACATTCAACAGCACAAACTGCAGCACAAGCAGAAAAGTTTCTATTAAACTTTCACATTCATCATTTTTGCTTGTACTCATAATAATTAAAATTGTGAATATTTTACTTTCTTTCAGGAAAGCAAATATTACTGTCATTAATTAGGAAGCTTGCTGAAACTTCTGGTTCCCATTATGTGATGCAGTTTCCCATTCCTACTGTAACATTGGGTGAAGGGACACACACATCTTTGAAGCTGCTGAACAGTGTGTAGTTCCCTGCAGTATAATTGGTGCAGCTTATCTACGGCTAACAAAGTCTCTCTAAAAAAGAAAAGTGAAAAATCAACAAATTCTGGTCCACTGCAGGGCGCAGTATCTCTGGCCTTCCTTTGATAGCAACATTTCAAACATGTGGAGTAGGCAGTATACTAGTGCTTCAGAGTTTTAGTTACTGACTCTAGAGGTTTAGTGACAGGATTCTTATCAGTCTCTGACTGAGTCTGGTTATTCAGTCTCTCCTGACCTGATTTTGGTAATAACATATCTTCTTTAAAGCCAGCCTGAAGTTGAAAGATTGCTTACTTCACCTTACCAGTTAGATTTCACCAACTTCTTAATTGTGCAGCTGATTTTCACCTCAAGGTTTTCATTAAATATCCCTGCTCTCATCAAATATGATTAATTGTGTTGCCATGAGAAGATCTCCAAGTCCCGCTGTAAATTTAAGAGACCCTTTTCCTTCTGGCCTCTTGTTATAAGTTAATATAAATTGTAATATGGATGTTAGGGAGTTGGTCAAATTAATCAAAAACTTTTGTCTTTCCATGTAGATGACAGTCAGATTAGTTTCATCAATAGTTTCAAGAGCTCAGAGGATGAAACTTAGCCTTGAAAAATATTTCTGCAAACTACTTCAAAGTTTACAAGACTTCAAAGCTCATTGGAAGCAAAATAGAAATAAATGATGGACTCAAATGTATTGTCTGTAGACCTGTAAGACACAATTGTATTGAGGCACAGATCTGGGGAATGATGCAAAAAACTTTCTGATACTCTGAAGGTTCCAATGAGCTCAGTGACCTCCATCATTCATAAACAGAAGAAGCTTAGAACCAGCAGTACTTCTCCTGGACCTTGCCTAAATTGAGCAATCGGGATAGAAGGACATTAGTCAGGGAGGTGACCAAGAACTCGATGGTCACACTGTCAGAGCTCCAGTGTTCCTCTGTGAAGAGGATAACCTTCCAGAATGACAACCATCTCTGCAGCAATCCTTCATAAAAGGCACAGGGCAGCCAGCCTGGTGTTTCTCAAAAGGCGCCTGAAGAAACTCAGGCCAAGAGAAACACCATTCTCTGTTCTCACGAACTCTTTTATGTGAATGACAAGCATCATGTTTGAAGAAAACTGCACTACACCCACAGTGAAGCAAGGCGGTGGCCTCATTATACTATGGGGATGTCTTCACCTTTGATTAATTTCCTATCAGAAATAAACAAACAAAAAAACTACTTGTATGAATGAAAGTAATTTCAAATCTAAATCAGGTGTGATTATGTACAAAAATGGAACTGAACTGTCTGGTGAAGCCAGGAGGAGCATGACCACCTCTACAGCTAACCGTGGCAAGTGACTGGTTGCCATGGGAACTTAACTCACCAGCACAGCTCCAGAACAAGCAGTTCCCTTCTGAAACAGTTGGTAGCAGTAGTGAAATATACCTAAACAGCATATATTTATGAATATAGGCTTATATTTATTCGATTAAAAAACATTTCTGTCTTTAGTAAATTATTTGAAAAATAGAGATGTTTTGCTCCAAAGTGGCTCAGTGTCCAATTAGTTGTTGGCCATCTTTGCGTGAACAATGCTCCCAGCCTGAACAACTCAATGAAATGTTTCTGGTTCCACAATTGTGAACTGTACGTGTCAAATTAAAATTTACTAGCCTGGCCATTGCCATCGATTCTTATCTCCCTTCATTGTTCTGCCCTGGCTTTCTCCCATTAAGCTGGATTTCTGCAGTAAAATTTCTACCGGTCCAACAAACAAACAGAGGAAGAAGAAGTTGTAAACATTGACGTCAATTTTCTGCGTTTTAGAATTGTAGTCTGTCTCTAGTTTGGCAATGGTAGCAGAGGAAGTGAAGAAAACCGTTCAGTGTGTGATGGCCACACTTCCAAATAATGAGCTAACATTAACATGCATCTCATTTGGTTTGGCACATCACACATTGCAGTGGAGGATGGCTGTTTGCAACACAGACAATTTCTAGTAAGCATCGAACAGGCACATTACATATGTCACGGCCAAACATTAGCGATTGGTTAAATTTAACCAATTCAACACAGTCTACCCCTCTAGGAAGGAATCATTTCTCAATAGCCAAGGGTTCAGACCCTCTACAAACCAAAGTGTAATAAGGGACTGGTTTTTACAAGGCTAAACATCAGCATGAATGGCAGGAGAAAAGGGATATTAACAACAGCAGCATAATGTTGCGTAGTCTTCTCTCAGTCCCACAATGTCAAAATCACTCTTCATCCTTTTGTTTTTCCTGTTTCCACCATCTCATCTTTGAGGACATAATGTTCAATTGCTCCCTGATATTTTTTTTGCTTACAAATATGTCCTATGATGAAGACAGTGTTCACTTAACCATAAATGCATAAATGGATCCTAATGTTATGCTGGTGCCGTGCATACGTCACTTAGAAGTTCTCTTAGACAACAACAATGAAAAGATTTGGCATAGTCAAATAACTGACATGGCTAAGCATGTTTTGCAGCCTCTCTGCCATTTATCGGCTTTCATTTCAAGTTTTGTTGGTTTGCATCATCCTCTTTGTTGCTCATCACATTTGTGGGTCCTGTCAGCCTCTCAGTGTGTTCTTCTACAATCCCCCTCTGATCCAGTGCTAGAAAACAGAGGCGATTCTGAAATGACTCGACTTGTTTGCACAGATCTGCAGCTTCACTCTCAGCTTCGCCTCTGTCGTCTCACTGGTAGATTTTGGCTAACATATCTGTAATACATGTGCTACGTTTAAAATGAGCAGCTGACCTAACCATTTACTAAAGTTTACATGAGTGTATTCATCTGCCCTCCTATTGCCCACTCAGAGACTCTCTCTGCTCTGCGAAACCAGATTTCTGTGAGTAGAACACAAGTAAAATTTAGCCTGGCCTTTTCCTGGAAGCAGATGGTATGGTATTATGTTGAGGATACTGTTACCCACTGATGACTCTTCCAGCCTACCCACTCTACCTTCCTGCTCTTTTCCACCTCCACTGAGCCAAAATATGAACCATAATGGGACATCTTTGTCTTATAAAGAGAATCTGGTGCACTGAAGAGCCTAATCCTGCTGGCAGTATATTTTTATTTCTTCCTCCTCATGCCCTCACCATCTTTAACCATTCAAAGATCATTTGCTCCTTCAGTTAGCATGAAATAAATTTGACAATGAACACTCCAACAGCTCTTCCTTTTACTGTTGGTAACGTGTGAATCCCATCTGCAGAGACTTCATATTACAATGTTTCACACACAACAGGAGACTGAAGATTTATAGTGAATAATCTGTGGTGTCTCAGCGAACTGCCATCTCTTATTTGTCTCCTTGACATCTAATGCTTGAAATATAGAAGTTACATCAATCAATTAATCAACCACCCCATCAATCAATCAATCATTTGATTAATCAGTTTGTCATATCACACCACTTTGCCAGAAAAACAGATTCAGTTTATATCCAGATTTAAAAAGATAAATGAAAAATAAAAACCTAACCACTTCCATACAATCCAATTAAATAGATTAATCACTCCTGGTTACATTTCAATGGAGGGACATTAAGTTTATCATTTCACTTGGTGAAATGATTGATTTAGCTACCCTTTCATGAAAAGGGGTTAAATACAAAGTGATTTAAAAAGATTGAAATTGGCAGACGCAAAAAGAAGCAAGAAATCCCCAAACTGAGAACATTTTTATAAAGGAGAACTTATTTGTAAATATATCCAAATTATAGAAGATGAACAAAAAGTCATCCCTAAGGTATTACACTAATAAATAAATCTTGATTTTGCCTTAACCGAACGAATGAAAATTCAGAGATGTCTTAATGTCTAAAATACATCTAAAAAGGGCTCTGACTAGTATTATTAGGTCATCAGGAAATATAGCAGTATACACCTGTGCATCATCAGCATAGGTGTGAATATTAATGCCATACTTCCAGAAGAAGACAACCCCCAATGGCAGCATGTATAGGTTGATAAATGAGGGACAAAAAATGTATCTCTGTCATAATCTTCTTATGAATTGGTAAAGGATTTATCATCTGTGAAATGAGAGTTGAACACAAACCCGAGGATACAAAAATTTTAATCTGCCTGAGTACCTTTAGTAGAATGGTGTGGTCAGCAGATCCAAAGTCTGCACTAAGGTGTATTAATACAGGTAATATAACCTTGATATGATCCATGCTGCACCTCAGATCATTCAAAATGTTTCTGTAAATGACTAAGTCCAAAGGCAGGTTGAAACATTTCTGGAAGGTTTTGAATGTGAAAATAACATTTTATATGATTGTTTTTTACGACTTCAAAAAAAAAAAAAAAAAAGAAACCATGAACTTGGTCACAGACTACTCAGCTGTTTCTCATCAAGTAAGATTTATAGGAGGAATTATGTACATAGTGCCATCTTATATCACAATCACAAAACTTTACCTTCATATGTTGTGAAAAATGCTGTATTTATCAAAAACAACTCAGACATTTGACTTTGCCCCATAGCCTTATCCCATACATTGAAATCAGCTTCTGTCTCTTTAAGAACCTCCTGCCATTTCCAACACTTTCCCCTTCCTTAAAGCAGCCAAGAATATTTAAAAAGAAAATACTGAGTGAGTCTTGTTGTCCAATAAAAAAAACTAACAAACTGGTTTTCTGTTAAATTCAAAATAATTTTCAATTATTTCAGCATTAGTCTGTGTAGAAATTCTCCACTCTGAAGGTGTGGTGAATCTATTATATGCTGATGATTAGACCAATTGATTCTATCACTTACTATAACAAAGTGAGACCAATCAAGCTAAACACACGCAATCAACTGGTTTTCTGATGTTCATGCAGAATTGCAGATAGATATGGTGAGCTGAGCGAGACCAGCAGTTAGACATCAACCTATTTTAGGTAAGCCACGCTTTAGATCACTCACTTTCATTGATGATTCTGCATCTGCCAAATATCATAGCCAGAATATAAAAGCAGGAAAGAAAGTGGGGGAAATTATGATAAATGACTGTTTTGTAAAGTCGCAGAAATGAGTCAGTGCACCTTTGCTGTCTGCAGACTTTCAAACTTAAATTATGAAACTGAATTATATGTTGTTTGAAAAACCAGGAGCATATTCTAGCTTGTTCCAGGGCTAGGTATATTAGATAGTTAGAGATGCATGTTTCCAAAATGCACATCAGTTTGCTAAAAGAAGGGCTTATTTTTTCCTGTGTTTTCTTTAAAAGTAAAAAAAGTTGCTAAAAACAAAGTCTCAGTTTTGTTTCTCATATTTTGAGCCCTTTCTTGTGTTGCTGTATGTCCTGTTTATATACTGTAGAGTTGTTCTCTGGCCCTTGTTTCATTAGAGTGTTATTTTGGTTTCTGTTGGTCTCTCTTCTTGTGTCAGCTTTCTGCTGCATTCACTGCTGTTTCCCATCATATAAATTACTCCCCCTGTCTGCAGTGTTGCAGAAGTGCTTTTACCCCTAAAGCATATTCACATTTTATAAAAACCACAAACTTTAATGTATTTTATTTTAATTTTATATGAATGACCAGCACAATGGAAAAAAAGATTATTGGTCTGACAAATTATGAACTGGGAAATCTGAAAAGTGTGGTGTGCTTTTGTGTTGAGCCCACTTGCTAATACTTCTACTGTTGTCTGGAAGTCTTTTTGAGTATGTCTGATGGGCATTTCTGCCATTTCTTATTTGCAAAAATAGCTTTATCTTGTGATAGAGAGCATTTATCAACAGCAATTTTCAAGTTTTGTCAAATTATTCACCATTTTGATTTATGTGTGGAGTTGACTGGGAAATTCTAGCACTCGAATATACTTTGATCTGAACAAAGGGTGTCAAACTCCAGTCCATAAGGGAGAGTTTCCCTTAGAAACAATGTCCCCCAAGCATGTTACTGCCACCAGGATCACATGACATCATGCTGTGCTTTTCAGGTTGATGTAGAGTTACATCTAGGTGGGCATTCAAGCTTTTAGTTCTGTTTTCATCTGACCTGAGCTTTATCTTTCACATGTTTGCTGTGTTTTCTAAATGGCAAGTGGCCAAATGAAAATAGGACTGCTAATGGCTTTCTTTTGTCAGTGGGATTCCTCTTGTCATTCAACACATCAGTTTTGTGGTGATTTGCTTTAAATGTCAACAAGTTATTCCATGTGAGCTGTGGATGTCTGCAGCTAATTCACTTCTTATGGACCTGTTCTACAACTATGCAGTACTCTGCATTAATCTATCACATACAATCACAACTCAGGTAATAAAAATGAGCTTATTCTGCTTTAGGTGTGTATTGTTTGAGTAGCACAACAGAGCTCCGTTTCTCAGAGCATAAAGTGTGATGCAGCTGTTCTCAGCTATTCATACTTGCGCATTCTGAAACAATAACTCATAAGTACAAATTTATTAAATAAGCAACTGTGTGTCTTTGAGCAGCTGCTCTGGGAACACAGACGATATTTGCAAAGTTCATCAACAACAGCCAACTGCTACCTTTGAGGCAGTGGTGTTCCTCAACACCACTTTAAAGCTTCACACACCAGATTTAAATCAATGGGTCGTTAACAAGCCACTGCAGAGTTTGATGTAATGCGGAGTTGGTAAATCCACCATGGAGCAGGGCTACACAAGAAAAATAAAAATTGCATCACGGATCAGGGCTGAAATAGGACAGAGCTGCCCGTTATCAAGTTTGTAGAAAAGCTTGCTGTCTAATAATATGTTGCAAGAAATATTGTTACTTAATTAAAAAGAGAGAGGGAGCAGAGGTCTTGTCAATCATTCATAAGGTACACAATTAAAGTTATGGCCTTGATGTGTGGAGTTTGTGTTCAGGAATGGTTTTTTTAATTGTTATTTCCAGCTTTGTATTCACTTGCTCATTTCAGCTTTTCACTAAAACAATATTTATTCTGTAGAGCCAATCTATCTGTTTTGGTGTCCATCATAGCATTGACACACTGCTCACATCTTGGTTTCATGTTTTTGATGTAGTGTGCTTTTGTAGAGGTTCCCTGTTTTCCTTTGACTGTTGCTGGATCACAGTGTTTTGCCTGTAGCTTTTGGTTTCAGATCCTTTGGCTTGCTGTTTGTAAACCTTGGATTTATGTGTTTCCTGGTTTTCATGCCTCAGTTTGTATTACGAAAGGAATTTAGTTGATTTCATTCCGCTCGGGTTTTATTCTGCTTTTGGGTCCATCTGCCATGAACTTTAAACAGTTGTTGAAAAATTTAGCAGGCAGAAAATCAGACCAGTTCCAAATTTCATCAGATGTGTCACTATTAAGGTGAGTTTTGTGTTTTTAGAATATGTTTTGATAATAAAGAAAATGCAAAAGGTAATGTGGGTAAATGTGATGCTTGTTTAGCACATTAACAGATGTCATCACTGCAGTGTTATTCAACTATAATTAATTATACTTAATACTAATATGTTGGTGTTTCAAGTACATACATTGGATAGTTACTTAAAAAATAGGAATGTTAAAATCTTTGAGTCTGGTTACTTTTTGTGCTTCAAAAGCTGATTGCTGATTACAATTTCTGCTCATGTAAGGATAAAATTTGTATTTCTGTTTTCATCTTCATTGATTTTAGTGTAAACTGTGGAAAAATGACTAACCCAAAAGCTTTCAGCTTTTAAAACAATATTGCAATTGGGCTCAAAACAACAGTCAACATAAACATATTATGTTTCTTTACTATTGCGACAGAACTAAAACAGAAGAAAAACCAAACAGATAGTAAACATCAAATGTCCCCTCCACTTACAATCAAGTGGTACGACCCACTCAGGAGCGTCTGCCATTTAAGGAGAACTGAGGCAGCTGGGACTCTTTTTGTTTTGGCACTGAAGCAGCAGCTCCAAGGTAACTGGTAACTCTAAACAAAAGGAACTCAATTCCATCAAAAAAAAGCAGACATTTCAAATAGTTAGCTAATGTGTCCACTCTACATAGTTCACTAAGGAGGGAGTCAGGCTAATGAGAATAAATATTTTAGTTGGAATTGAAAATCTGAACTGTAAACAATCTTAGAATTGACTTTAAAAATGGAAATTGAACTGTAAATAAGTGTGTCTGAGTGGGAACAGCAGGAACAGGCGTCATCCTGATTATGACACCAGCTGAAAGGCTTTGGGTCGTTCTGTAAACTGTCTACAATTTATGACCAGTGTAGAATGGCCAAAGGGAAATTTGATCAGATTCTCTACTTTTTAAGTGACCAATACATTTGTGTTTTGTAAGAAATATATGTTGACATAATAGTTGTTGGAAATGTGTGGTTTGGGTGATGCTGACATTCAAGGGCATTTTGATGACACTGAAGGACATTTCCAACTATTACTCTGTGCAGAAGATATCGACTTGTATTTTAAGCATGATGAAGTTTCAATCTTACACATGTTGGATTGGTGCTTAGGCTGTTTTAAGGATCGGCTAGCTAAAAACTTTGTCCAACTTAAAAATGTATATAAAAAACTGAGGACCTTGTATGTTTTTCCTGTCAGATTTCAGCCTGAGGAACTGGAGAGTCTTGCCCTCTTTGCCACATTTGCTAAATAATCTGTTCAAAGGTTTGGTGTAAGTTTTGTCTCTGCTTTTTGGATGCTTAAGACATATTGCTGATTTTAATGCTATTACATCAAACTTGATCAGTTTTTGTCACACGCAGCACTTTACCTATTTCATGGTTGCAATGTGTTCCCATCAACTTGGACCTCACTTTAAAAGACTTTGTTTTACTTTACATGGAGCAATAATCAAACACACAGAAACATTACTTTCCATATGTTCTCTGCAGATCCTCCAGTTTGTCTGTGTTGAAGGGGCGGCTGGTCATGTAACACTCGGGGCTGGAAAATAAAGGCAGCAGAATATGTGGCCCAGTGGCCCCCAGATTCGGAAAATCTCAGACCTAGAAACTTGAGTCAGTGGTTGCTATTTTCCTTATGCAGGTTAAAACCCGTTATTGAACTGTCTTTTGATGACTTTTGTTTGATCGTGGTGTGGTTTTGTTATGAAGCCCTTTGATATTCGTTTTAAATGTCCTCTAAACATTTTAATTTCTTTTTGAGGTAGGAGATGTAGGTCTTTTATAAAGAAGGAATTCAGGGTAGAATAAGAATAGCATTTGCCTTTATGACCTAACTTTAAGAAAGTGGTGAGATTTTAATAATTTTTAGAGAAATGCTGAGCAGTCTAATGATGTGAGAAATTTGTAACTGCTTGAGTTTTGTGCAACAATTAACCTCTCTAAGAAGATGTGCATGTACACTATTTATTGAGCAGGTAAATTTAGTTTTTATTGTAAGTGTGTTTGTGTGCATAATGTGGTTCTTGGCTGCAGCAGCTGTCAGGGGACCACCTTAACAACAGCAGGCTCATTTGCTGCATGATTATCGACGGGGCCCCCTACATTTACAGTCCAACCATATGACTTTGATGCAGACACATAGTGTTTCTTGTTTATTATAATTATACCAGGCTGGTGTCCTACCATATGGCTTCCACTTGCTCATAATTTCCGATCTGTGCAGATTGTGTGTATATTAACAAAGTGATGCAGTGTGAGGGGCTAGTAGGTAGACGAACTTATGTCCTCTTAATTCCAAGATTCTCTCAGCTGTTTGGAGAAAATATGAAATTCTGAAGAAAAACTCAGTAACGTAAGTTACCAGCACTGTTTTAGGGTATAGTTGGAGAGTTATTCAATGTCTTCATTAGTTGAATGGATAATAAAACAATTGTCCAAATACACACACATTCACTGCAGCCTAAATAGAAAACTGCATGCACCAGCAATCTGTTCTAGGACTAATGGGTTGGAAAATAATTTTTAGTTTGCTGCAAAGTCAGTGCAACTCTGCTGAGCTAACATGCTCAATTATTTGCCAGAAATTATTGAAATGTGGCTGCTTAAGTAATTGGTCAACCCAAGAAAGCCACGTAGTTTATCAATGTCTTTTTGTTCTGTTTGTTTTTTTTTTAAATGAAAAGGGCTTGAACTTTGGATTTGAAATATCTCCAAATATGAACTTAAGAAATCTTAATCTGGGCTGCATAACAATGATCTGATTTAAAATCTGCCAAAAGATCGACAGATGGGTTTTTTTCAGCCAATCATTTTAAATATGATCTACCTTTGATACTGAGTGACTTCTCTTCACAACTGTCAAAAAAGGGGAAAAAAACAAAATGGCCTCCAGGATCTAAAACCTTACCGAGAGATGAGAAAATGAGACTGATCTGTTCAGACCTCGAGTCCTGCACCGGCACAAAACATACACTCCCCGACATACACATCAATATGGTCCCAACTTAAGAAGAGAAACCCTGCAGGCTCTGGAGCCTCTACTTTGATCTCCATCCACAGTTGTATGTGGCCATGCAGTCACATGTCCTTTTGATACATTGCTGGTAAAGATAACTTTGAAATGTCTGTTTTTACTTTATTTATGTGACTTGATGGTCAGTTGTAATCAGATTTCTCAACCCTTCCCATTAAATATATCGATGTGTTCTCAGCAAGAAATCATCATCGTAGCTGTTTTAGGTGGAATTTAATCAATTTTAACTATATTGATATTGTCACTGATGTGGATATTTTTTTTATAGATTAGTCTATTGCCAAATTTGGTAAATGTTTAAATTAACTTAGAAACGTAGAATTTCACTATTAGACTGAACATGTTGCAAAGTGTGTTTTGGCGTAAACTGTCATGTTTCTGGGTAAGTTTTGAGTCTCAGGCAGAATTACATGAATATTTAATGAGCATTTACAAAAACTGTGTATAAAATAGGAGCTGTGATGCCTAGGAGAGGAGATATAAGAACAGCGAAAAAATATTACAATGAATAAACGAAACACTTATGAAGGAAACTGTGCTTATCGTTCCAGGATTGGAGGCTGACATTGAAGAGGGTTGGTGATTTAGGAAATGGCTGGAGTTTGGCGAGAACATTAGTTCCTTAAGAGATCCCTTGTTTGCTTTTGAAGAAGAAATGGTGAGACCTACACGGCATTGAACGGAGGCTGCTGAAGAGCAGGCAGGCACATGACAACTGGAGACAATGGAACAGTTGTGGAGGAAGTTGAACAAGCGAACATCAGAGGACGTCTTGACTCAGAGGGCTCTGGTGAATAGTTTCAGAGCTTGGTGAGAGAGAGAATACAGCAGCATCTTCAACCTGGAAGAAATGGAGAGCATCAGGAGTAAGTTGAACACAGGTAAGCTGGATGATATGAATAACTTTTTCAGAAAGTAATGTTACACATACACCTTTGTTTAAATCGTCATGTGGTGTAGACAACTGCCACTTTTTAAAACAATGTTTCAGGCTGATTTGCTTTAAATTTAGACAAATTACAACTTTAGTTTTAAAGTATCCAAAGGGCAAGTGAATCATTGAGCTCTATGAATAACCTTAAAATGTTTTCAATTACAGATGGTTGCTGTACACTTCCAACATATTTAGCATTGATGCATGAGTACATATGATCTATATTTAGTGTCTGATGTTAAAATCCAACTCTGCTGTTGCTGTGTAACAGAAGCAAATGATTCCTGAACAAAACTCAGTGAATTATTGATAAAAAAAAGTTCTTGGTTTGTTGCTCATGAAAGTATTTTACTTCTTTGTAATTTAATTATCTCAATTATAGTATTTCATCTGCAGAAGAGCTGCCATCTCTCCTTACAGTGAAAATGGAAACGTCTGATGCTTATTCTTTGTGCCTCTATTTTGTTTTACAACAGGAGATCAAAAAATGGGATTTGTAGAATAGGCACAAAATGTTGTGGGTAAATAATTTTAAATAAGATGACAAATTATCTAAGGATAATGAAAAGGTGCACACTTGTCTGAATTTAATGTCCACTGTGCTAAATTTGGAGCAAGACTCAGCTTGTGGCTCTTTAGAGTGGCTAACTGAACACCTTTCCATTTTATGGTCCTTGTAATGTTTGTGTTCAAGAAAAAAATAAATCATGCAAGTAGTTTCCCCCCCACATGCGAGCACACCCCGATGAACTACATAAAACATGTACCACACACGCCGTTATATTTCATGACTATATGAAGTCAAATGTTTGCAAGGGAAGGTGGTGAGTTTTTTTTAGTTTATTCTTTAAAACGGATTTATTTTAAGCATGACTGCAGTTGTGAAGCCTGATTGCTGGCTAAATGCAGTGCAGTCATTTAGTGTGTGATTGTCCCTCTTGTCTTGATGTTGAATTTCAAAAATAATCCAAAGTGAAAATGTTCACAAGGTCTCAATTTTGCTCCCGTGTGTGTGTCTACATGCTGCTTCCTGTCATCAGTGTCCTTGTGAAGAGTGAACTGAAGACGCTCTCTGTGTTTGAAGGATTCAGGTTTGCTCTTGTCAGAGAAGAGTCCCTACAAGAGAGCTGTGTGATGGTTAACAGGAATGGGTTGGTTCGACCTTTTCACTGAACTGTAGTGTTATGCTTAAATAATACGTTTTTCGGCTCTAGCGCTCTTCATTGAAAGGTAAATGGACAGGAAGGATGTAGGTGCAAGCAAAGGAAGATGTGCAGCAAATGGTCTGACACCAGGAATTGAACCCTAGACATGTTGAGGGCTGCAGCCTGTACATGTAGTCACACTGTTCCATCCGGAGGATATGCAGATTTGAAAGGATGTGTTTTGAGGAAGTTTTTAAACTGAGGAAGCGAGTTAATGGTACAGATATCAGGTGGCACCTGATTTAAGAGCTAGAAAAGAGGAGGCTCTGGCTCCCATGGTGCTGAGCAGGATGGAGGAGACAGAGAGGTGAATGGAGGCAGAGGACCTCAGAGAGCAGGAGGGCTTGTGAATGCGGAGGAGCTGCGACAGGTAAGGTGGGGCGAGGTGGCGAATGACCTCGAAAGTGATAAGGAGCAGTTTAAATCGGACCCTGGAGTTGATGGGGAGCCAGTGTAGCAGTTGTAAAATGGGAAACATGTGATGGAAGAAAGAGCTTTGTGTGATGATATTGGAGGAAGAGTTTGTAACCATTCGAAGTTGACAGACTGCTTTCTGATCGAGACATCTCAGCTATTTTTATTTCTCCTCAGTCGCCTCTTATCCAAAGTGTATCAGCGTCTCAGGAGTTCAAAGAAAATGAGGCATTTGGTCTGTTAAGTCAAGCAAAAGACCCTGGAGAAGGATATCGGATCTGACGAACTGATCCTTGTTCTCCTAAAACAGAGCCTTCAAACTTTGTTCCTATAGTTCCCCTTACAAAAAAATCCCATGAAAATCCCATGTGAAAGTCACATGTGATGACATGCGACTTTCACATGTGACGACATGAAAAACCACACGTGGTTCACACAACTTTTTACATGTGAATGATGTGTGAAAGATGTGAATCACATGTGAAAGCACATGTATAAGTGTGATTTTGGAACGTTTTGTGGTTGAATAAACCATGGATCACAAGAACAAAATACTTTATCACATGTGGAACGTGGGAACCTCATGTGATCATATGTGAATTTCATAGGATATTTTGTAAGGGTATGTATGTTTTTATTGTTTTTTACAATAAAAACAATAAAAACCATAAGATGTTTAACCTGGAAATCTAGATCTTCACTCAGTAGTCTTAATGATTTTTTTATCTTTATGAACTATTTTATGCAAAAAGAAATCAAAACTGCTGAGATTGTTGGTGAGACATTTTAAAAATGACAATATTTTAATAAGTCACGATTTTGTAATTGGGTGCAGCATTGATGCATCTTTTAATTTGTTTCATCTTTATAAGTACCATTGTTGGATGCTTAACACTGTGAGGTATTACAAACTCATCAGCTCACCTGACTTGTATTATTACTTAGAAATACTTACTATACATTTTTATTTGTTTACAGAAATATGCCAGTGACAGCAGCTTTGTCATTTTTCAGTAATGAAATCTTTACTGAAGATTTACTTTACTGAAGCACAGAATTGTGCTTATGTGTCAAGGAGACTTTCCAACCTCAAAGACTTGGAGCTCACCTATTTAAAGACAAGCCTTTAAAATACCAGTGGAAACATGCAAGAAGCTGGTCAGTATGATATGTGTTTAACTTTAGGCTGAATTGAAAGCTCTTATAAAAACGTATTAATTTTAATTGAGTAGATTTGTTATAGTAACTGTACTCTTTATATACCTCTGCCAGTTTAAGTCGAAATGCAGATAGTTGTAGTTTTTAAAGCTCAACTGCAAAGTCTCAAGGCTTGAATTTGAATAATATCAGATTGGTGTAATAGAGATTTTGCTGCCATAACTTACTCTATAATAATCAAACAGATTTTATCAGAGCTATATAGGAAAAAGAAGTGAACATTATGGGTTTATATGCTGAGGGCTAAATTACAGCACAGGGCAGGTGTGATGATTGGCAAATGGGTAGTACTTATGACAAGGGGCTGTATAAATAACCAGAGGACAGGCTAATAAAGTACTTTGCATGAAATAAAAATGAGAACCAAAAATCATGACTAAAATAAGAAAATCAACCTCCATCCAACTCTAAACTTGTTTTCACCTTGGATACCAGGAAAGCACACAAACGCATTTTCTGCTGATCTCAATAATTTGGCTTCATCTTTAAATATCCAATCCCAGATACAAACGGGGAACGTGCAACCAAACTCATTTACTGCATTCGTAACGAGCCTGGCCTCATAAATGCACGGAGTAGATCCCACGTTTTCAGTCCAGGTTCACCTTATTTCCTCCCAGTCTTTCAGAGGCTATTTTCCTGTAGTATTGAGAGTCTGATGCATGCGTTTGGAGAATATTTATTTTGACCTGTTTTATGGCTCCCTCGATGCATTGCAGCTGTGAGCAGTCATGTGTCTCATTGATAATGGGGAGGAAAAGGGGGAGGCGCTGAGAGAGATGGAATTGTGGAGGCAGAGTGCGAGAGGGTGAGTCATGCCTCTATTTGATAATGATGACCCATTGGTTCAGAAGTGTGCGCCGCAATCTTAGTGGCAAGGGGAAACCATTTGATATGCTCAGGACATCCTTTTGGTTCCCGTGTGCTCCAATTAAGTTCCTGCTGTTTGTGGCTTTTAAGCATGCGGCTCCACTAATCTGACGCGTGTCTGTGGGTGACTGGAATAGCGCTTTTGTGTCTCGGTGTGTGCGAGTGTCTGTGCTGGTCATTGTGAACACATTTTTGCATATTGCAAGCCCTAGCTGCTGGTGATGTATCTAAAGAGTGAGATCCATGATGAAGGAACGATTTTTATTTTGTTTTTGAACATTCAGCATATTTCTGTGAATGTTGAATTAAAATTCTAACTTCATACTTGATTGCAAAAAATGAATTTGTTTGCACATTTCCACATTTCAGAAAAAACACAATTATAGTGGAGAAAATAGAACACACCATTTTGATTTCTTCCTTTTCTTAGGATGACTCTAAACCCATAGAAAGAGCTACAAAAAGAAACGTTTAGAACAAAGCATGCTCATGTGCAGGAATAGCCCAAATGATGAAAATTTACAGCAATTTATGAGAAATGTCTACAGATAAATATTATTAAATGTGACTGAGCTTGGGCTGTTTGGCAAAGGAGAAAAGTTGAAATATTCAGTTCTGACTGCATTTAGAAAGAAATATCAGAAGTCTTGAAATTACAGTTGCAACAACAGCTGGTTTAACAAAGCAATAAATCCAGGGGTGCTGAAGACAAATGTGTGAAAAGCTTTCGGAACATTTTTTCCCCATTCAACAAAACTTTATCTGCCATTTGAATTCCAATAAAATGCAATGAATTCAGTGATTATAACATAAAAACTGAAAGTTAGAGGTTGGAATACTTTTGAAAGGTGTGTGTTTAAACTTTTACCAGGAATGTGAATGTCTTGCAATATTTTTTAATTTTATTTTCACAAAGTCCAAAATAATTGTTTAAATTATTTATTACATTTAACTTAAATAATTATCAACTATATAAACAAAATATAGGTAAATATTTAGAAAGTAAATTTATAAATTTGACTAAAAACAGTGATGGAAAACACTGATCTGTTAACACTGGAGTGATAATCATCTGTGTTAAATTTACTCAAATCTGCTTGGTGGCTCAATTTTACAGCAAATTTTCTATAGGAAGACATTTGCTTCAGGAAAGGAGGTTTTTCTGTATTCACTAGTGGATTCTTATTTTTATTACGTTCCATCGTGGCCTCGGGGATAAAGTTCAAAGAGCATATGTCCTGGGTGAGGCGGGTTGAGGATGATCATGCCTTCATGCTGCTTTGCCCTGATGGAGTGCTGCTGATCAAAGAGGAACTGTTTGCAGCTAATGATCCTTTCAGCGGAGCGAAGGATGGGTTGCCCTGGCTCGTCCTGTTGCACTGTATTAGACAGTGATGGACAATGTGACAATGAACCCGATGACAGCTCTGTATGGCTACTTTGGGAAGTTTAGATTTTTTTAGGGTATTTTAGAAAGGAAGTGTGGACTACCTGACAGCATAGAAAAGGATTCAACAGAAATGACTGTAGAAAAGGTTTGAGGTCGATCCACTTTGAGTTTAAATTTGGCCGTGCTTGGATAAAACCTATGAAGGTTGACATTTTAAAAAATAATACGGTAAACATTTAACGAGAATTGGTTGTTTTTATTTGCAACATTCCAGTGCTTTGTAACAACCGGATGATTGTGGCGATGGTGGTTGGAGTTTGTCCCTTCATTGTTCGCAGTTCGACCTCTGCTCCCTGTCTTTGTCTTGTGTCTTTGAGCAAAAACTTACATTTCCCTTCTGGTGGTGGTCAGGTGGTGCTGGTGCATGACAACCTTGCCTCTGTCAGACTCCAACAGGGCAGCTGTGGCTACAGTCGAGTTGCTAAGCAACATCAGTGTGTGAGTGAATGGGTGAATGGCTGAATGTAGTGTGAAGCGCTTTGGGGTCCACTGGAGTTGATAAAGTGCTATACAAGTACACACCATTCAGGCCAACTGTTAGAAAAGCCATCTCTGCTGTGGCAATAAATAATTTGATCTTCACTGGGAAGCCATATGCATAATGCAAGACTTACTGTGTTGCAGATTTTTCTCCCTGCAGCCGCTATTGTGGTTGATAAACTATGCTAATCTGTATTAATGTACTTAAATGATCAATACCATTGCTCTAATAGCTTATCACAATTCTGTCTGTTGGATAAATTGCTTCCAAGTGAGAGTCGGTAGATTTCTCAGATAAAGATTTGTTTACAATCAAAGAAGCTAATCATACTTGTATTGATTCTCAGGTCCATTTCCTAATGATTTTATCAATCAAGTAATAATAAAAAAAAATCAAGAAAAAACAAATGTGCTAAAATTAATTCTACACACTATTCCAGCTAAGAGAGAAAAGTTTATGAAAAGGAAAATGAATTCTCACTGTATTGTCTATGTGGGTTAATGATTCATCTTTGATCAAAAGTTTACAAGTCTCTCTAGAGATCAAAGGAAAACGCCTACAATTGAGTTCTAAGACTCTCAGTTTGAGGATGGCACGTTGGGACAGGAGAAAGGAGGAATATACGTTTTTTTTTTTTTTTTTAAAGGTTCGTTTGGCACTTGGAGAGGAACTACTTCGTGGTTCAAAATCAGGCTCTCATTTCAGCCACGGAACAGTCTTCAACTTCCATTAACTTGGCTCACAGTCAAGTTTCTTCTCTCTGCTGACAGAAATATTCCAACACAGCAGCTGCTCTTTTGGGTAGAAAGATTACTCAAACTGTAAAATTGTTGGTTTTGCTTCCAGTTCCTTGAATATCCTGGGTGTAGCTCACTATCTCTCACTGACTCTCGTGAGAGACAGAGACTCGCTGTCTCTATAAAGACTTTTATTTTATGCAAAAGTCTATACTTTTTGCATGAAATAACTTTGTCTTGCATTTACGAAATTATCAAGATGGTCCATTCACTATTCAGTTATAAACGTTCCTCTGCCTGTGCTGTACCTCAGATGTCAGAACTAGGCCTGACTGTGCTTCTCATCACATGTTTATTATGGCTGTGCAGTTCTGGTTATCAGTAATGGTGCTTGTGCCCAATTATTTCTCTCTGTTCTCTGAATCTTCTGATAACTTGCTCTGCAAATAATGTGAAATAAGCCCAAGTAATTTTCCTGGAACACTTGAAATTATTGTACAATGTGTGTTTGTGTGTCAGGTTTTTGGCAAATTTGCAGAGTAGTTGCCCATCCCAAATTCCCAGGAGCTCTTTATACTGCAGATCATGGTATTGACCTGTTGCCAGTTGGTCTAGTCATTCGCAACATGCTCCTCCAGCTGTTCCTTCATCGTCTGTCAACTCTGTCTCTAGAGTGTCTTCGGAAATCACTGCTGCTTCTTGTGTCAAGACAAGTTGCTATTTTTTCATCAAAAGGTAGAATGGCTTACTTTAAGCTTTTGCTTTCTCTTGTGGTTAGAATTATTTTATTCACTTTTATAACACCAATTGTTTTAGATTTAGGGTTGTAAAGTAGTGTTAATCAGAAACGGATTTGTATATTGGGGCCAATTTGGAGCACAGCGGCCTCCACTCGTGAAGAAGCTGCAAAGTACATTGACCTGAAGCTCATGTCAAACAGAATTGCATGTCAATTTGTCCATTTGACAGAAATTAAGTAGACTACAAGTCCAACTTTTTAGCCAAAAAATAGATGGAGCTGATTGATTAAAAACATGCACCTTAACTCAGAAGCCTATAAAGTAAAAACATACTTCTAAAAATCTTTGTTCAGATTTGAACAACCTCTATGCATATGTAGCACCCCACTGCTCCGTCCGCTGGTAACTGGGACAAGAACTTAAACTCACTGGTGGGGTGGCTAGTTGGGTTCGAATAGTTCGGGTAGATACCACGCAGGTTTACCAATACTGAGTAATTCCTTACTCTTCCAATTATCCTACACTCCTATGATGTAACATAAACTACTCCAGACAACCAGCTACCTGAACAGTTTCTTTTAATAAGAGCTTAAGAAAAATAAAACCTTAGCTCCACAAATCCCCAAAACAATCAAAAACTTAAACATAGAAAGAGGTTATCAATTCCCTCACAACAAATGTTTTCCAAAACAAAATACAGTCGATAACGCACTTTTTCTTTCAGTCCCTTATGTTTTACTCACTTTACCTTTGTGATTTTTAAGAAAACCCCTCACTGTTAACTATTGGTTTACTACAACTAGAATTCAATTTTTGTTACCAATAGAACTCCATACATGTTCAGAAAATTTACAGTTCAAAATCACAATATCACACATGGGCCCATACTCTCTCTCACACACACACACACTGTCCGGTACCGGTTTAAGGTTTCGTTGCAGGCCTGGTGAAACTAGAGATCGATGTCGCTTCGACGATCCTCTTCTCCGTTTAAACAACGAACCAACTCCGACCTGCTCGCTCAGCCGACGTCCTCTCCGTGAAGGATGCTTCGCGAGTCCAACTTCCTTTAAAACTCCGCCACCCGAGTTGCAGGACTACTCCTCCGTCGCGCTGAAATCAGTGTCGCCATGTCCCTCTCGCCACCTCGGATCAGCCGCAGTTCTCCTTGATTCCGCCGCAGTTTTCCTCCGTGCTTTTCACTGCAGAATTCTTTCGCAGATATCCCACACCCCGTGTGCAGGATTATTTGTGCAGAACGTACCCTAACAATCCAGTTCCTTCTCCCATCTCAACCTCAGCAAACATTAGCAGCGGTCACCATTAGCTTCTTCTTCCTCTCTCCCTCGCGCTCTTCCCCTTTCTTCTTCCCATAATCCCATTGTTCAGTTCTTTTTTCTCTCTGTTGAGTTCACTTGTCCCTTGTTAACCTAAACTACTTTCGTAGGTAGGATATTCAATATAGTCTTTAAACAAATGGGATGATTAATCAAACAATACACTTATGTAAATACACAAGTCACCTCCAGAAAAGTTTTGGCTTTCTAACCCTAAACCACAGCAGAAAGGGGAAAAAAGAATAAACTAGTGTCAAGCAAAGAATAAAAGGTAATCCTTCACACTTTTGTATTTTTTTCACAAATCCTTTAGTATGCCATCCTTCAGTGGAAGTAAGCTTTCCTCACACACTCTCTCTCAGGCTGAAAGTAAAATGAAATTAGTGGCACAACGTAGAGATGACCATCAAGCAACATGCTTTTTTAATTCAGTCACACTAAGCAGTGGTTTTATATCACCAGACATAGATGTGAGATGTTTTCATTGTTCAGTTTTCCTGTTGTGTTCTTTAAGTGACCATTTGTTTGGATAGTTTGCAGCTAAAATACCCTGCAATATAAAATCATTATTTTCCTATTATCAAATTAAATGGAACCATTTTAATCTTGAAAAATTTAATGGACACACTAATGGATAGGTAAAAGAAATAAGACAAAATGTCACATATAATCCCATGAATTTTTACCTTCTGATTTTTAAAGTCTTCCCACTTACAAAGAATGCGGAGGACTGCCATTTTAATCAACGGTATAAACGGTGAGACAGAATCTTAAAAAAGAAATTCAGAAAAATGTCATTGTAGGATTTTTTTTTATATATATTTGACCTACCAACCAGCAAGAATACAGAACCAGGTCAGCTAACAAGTTGCACTGTTTCAAGAATTTCAAAGTACTGGTGTGAGTGAGCCAGTCTCCAGATATGAACCCATTAGAAAACCTTAGTAGAGCTGAAACTCGTTCAGAGACAGCTCTGTGGCCCGAAAGATCTGGAAAAGAGCTGCAAGGAGGAGTGGGCCAAAATCCCCACAAATAGTTCAAATAATGGTCCACTTGGCTGCACCGGGGGCCTTCACAGAACATGTCTATTTATAAGCAAGTCTCGATTGACTTTTGAAGGCAAATAATTGCCCTGAATTTTACAATGCATTAAGTAAAGGGAGCTGAACACAATACCTGCCCAGTTTTCAGATTTGTATTTAAAAACCACATATATTTTCTTTCTACCTTAGTTTTTGTTACTTTGCCTGGCATATTTCATCTCATTTAAATAAATTGAAGTTTGTAAAGGGGATATCATAAATGTTAAGTTCTACAGGTAATATTACTTTTGGAAGGCAGCGTGAAGTTAAAAAGAAAATATTGGTCAAGAAACGTTTTTTGACTATTTTCTGAACAGAATCCTTTTTTTAGCTTCTGTATTTTCAATTTTGCCACTCAGCATTCACTGTGACGGTCTCAGGGTAGCGGCTCGTAAAAAAAAAAAGAGAGCTCCGAGTCATTAATGCTTTAACACAGTTGTTGAAAGTGCCATGCCTTCCTCCGTTATGATATGTCACGTAATCTGGAACTATCTAGGTGGCCCCTATATCAGCAGATGGAAATCTAGTCAGCAAGTGCCATTGAGTCCTCAATGACTTCTACGTATTTCAATCCGTCTCTTCAACTGAGGTTCAATAGAACCAACAAGCAGACTTCATTTTTCCTCACCCACTCCACCTCCTCCCTCCGTTCCACCTTTCCTTTATGTACACCTTTCAGGGTCAGGCGGCTAGACAGACAATTAGACGGCCCTTCTCGAGGACACAGACAGTTCACATATGTGTGGGTGTAAATGCGCCACTGTCTGTGTGACAAGCCAATAGAAGGACACCATAACTTTTAGACTTTTCTAGTCTTGTAATCAACACCATCTGAATATAGCTGCACATCTGCAAGATGATTCACACACTACCTTTTGTAGGAAACAATAAAGGGGTGGTGACGGGGGAGATGGAAATCGCTGATGGTGAGGATATTAATATGCTGGATGCACTACTGATGCTGTTACGCATTTTATGTAAACATGCGCACATTGAAGTAGGAGCACCAATATTTTCTCATTTCCAGTTTTCCCCCCTCTCCTCTCTAATCTCATCTCTAAGTGAGTAGAAATAATGACATTGGCAGCAATAAGCAAAGTAAATTCAGAAAAATGATCACCTCTGTCTGTATTTCTGAAACAATTCAGCCAAACAAACGAGTGAGGAGCAATATAAGAGCTTGTGTGAGAGGGAGGATTGATAGATTTTACACTCCTGGCTGAATTGACAATTATCCATCAGATAAAACTGAAATAGGGTTGTAGGAATGTTCAGGACCTTTGTGCTTGGAAACCTGGATGAAAATATTGCTATAATTTACATGAGTCCTTCATACTCTTTGTGCCTCATTTATCTAAAGATTTAATATGGGTATTCTCTGACCAGCTCTTCCTAACAACTGCCAGGAAATGGATATCATTTGGAGGAGAAGGGGAAATAAAAGGGGAGACAGATGCAGCATAAAGCTAGGAGCAAATTCGGCCCTAAATCTGCAAACCGTAAGCAAATTATGGATACACAATTTCTTCCTTCGCTTGCAGTAGCAGGTGATGCAGCTCATCTTGCGATCTATTGCTGTGAAATCTAAGCACAATATGGACTGGAAACAATTTTGTGGTGGAAAAATGTGCAAAAGGTGACTCTTCATTGGTTTCCTCTTCACTTGCATTATTTCAAGGGCATGCAGGTTTAAGATAGCTACTTACTTGGTAAGTGCCGATACATCAGAGACTGTCCCTCAAAGGAGTTCACTTTTCACCAACATGCACACGGGCAAACACTCTCAATCATTGTCACAAATCCAATTGTCTGACGAGGCCAGGGGAAGGAACCTACTTCCTATTCAATGTGTTTCTTTGCTCTCTGTCTCCTCATTGGCTCGGCATGATTAATGGGCTCTCTCTACCTCACAGCCAGCCGTGTGTGTCTATTTGCATGTGTGCGTCTGCGATGTGCAACTGTGCACTGATGCTGCATGAGATCAAACAATACATTATGTGCATTTGATTCCAGGGCAGTTAATTTTGTATTTAATTTGAAGCGTAGACAGAAAATGGGATCAATGCAGTGAGCATAATGGACTGATATCAGATACAGGTGGAGTTTCTGACTAGAAATGGGGATTTAGTGACATATGTACAAGAATTTTCATCTTTTAATACAGTAGTGTTGCTGTATAAAGAACTCTGTCCATTCAATTAACTTTGAAAACAGCACTTGGAGACAAAAGTGTCCAGAAAAATGGGTGCCACTCGTAATTCGGCTCTTGTATGACCTCCCTATGGTGTTTGGGAATGTTCTAGTACCTTTTTAAATTCATCGATTTAATTTAATAAAACCGGTCCATTTAAGTAATTGGCTATATAATTGTCAGTGGATTTGAAAGTATAATATTAGAAAAAGAGATGCCCTTATAATTCTAAAACTGTGAACAGGCTTAAAACATTTCTGATATGGCTGCTCAAAGTGAGTAATGAAGTAAGTCTTGGTTGAAAAGGTAATCAAAAAGCCGGGCACTAGTATGAACGAGGTTCAGGGTGGAATAATCCGACAGAAGTTACTCGTCCCTGAAAGACACAAGACAGCCACTTGGGAATTTGACAAAAAGTGCATGATTGACATCCATCATGTTGTGAAAGTCACAGGGTGATGCCGCCAATCTATACCTGAACCCACAATATTTTATGTGTCAAGATCTGACAGTCTAATGAACACAAATGCATTACAACTAGCAATCTTCTACAACCTTTGAACAAGCTTTTTTTCTTTTTTTTTTTTTTTTACTGTAACATCTGAAGTGGTTGCAGTTTATTTTGGTGACTTTTTGTCAGGACTTGAATAGATTGAAGATGAAACATGATTTAAAGAACATTTCTTCAGCTCCTTTGCAAAAAGTGCAGTCACTTATTTTCAGAAGTCACCTAACTATTGGAACAGAGTCAGCCACTGTGGGGTTTAATCCCTGCATAAATCCAGCTGCTCTGTGATGGCATCAGAATTCTGCTACACAATCATGAAATCCAAGGAAAACACTAGATGGGCCGAGGAAATAAAGAAATTTAAGGTAGTTGTTTATAAAACAATATTGGATGTTATTTTCTTGTGAAGAACAGTTTATTCCATGACTTTTTACTTAAAATTTTTGTCAGCCAAGGGTTGGTTAGATTCTCCAACAACCCCTTTTTGTGTCTGTATAAAATTAGATAATAGATAATGTAGATAATGCCAGCTTTTTAACTGAAAAATGTCAAACACAGTCAATACAACATAGCCAACTTATGTTTAACTGATTTTTGTTCTGTGAATGTGATACACGGTGGTGCAATCGTTAGAACTATTGTCTTGCAGCAAGAAGGTTCTTGGTTTGAATGCATGAATCTTGTATTCTCTCCTCATGAATAGGTGGCTCCCTCCAGATGCACTTGCTTCCTACAACATTTTAGAATGGCTTCCTATCCATTCTAAAATGGAGCTGATTTGTGAAATGGTGTCTATAAATTGTAGAACTGAGTGCATAAATGATTGTCCTGTGCGTGTGGGTGTGGGCGTGTGTGGTGTGTGTGTGTGTGTGTATGTTGCCCTTTATTGATTGCTTTAAGAGGCACCAGCCCCCTCTAGACCCTGCTGAGGTTAGGCAGGAATAAAGGTAGTGCTGGATGGATTGATGGAAACTCCCATGAACTCACTTGTAGCAGACAGATAAGTAAAAGCATCATATGACGCAAATAGAGTTTAGTTGACATTTATTGCTCCATCATTGACCCGTCTGAGTGGTATCACGTTTAAAAGCGCATCCTCCTCCCAGTGGGTCAACTGGAAGCTCGGATCTGAGTCTTTACCAGACCGGACAAGGTTTTCTTTTGTGAAATGATAACCTGCCAAACTCCTGATTTGACAGCAGAGTTGATGCCTTCAGTCTCTGGTGATTAAAAATGCCTTGCTCTATCAGGTTTTTTGTTGGATTTTATCACTAAAGTTGAATAAGTCCTGTTGTATTTTTTCTTTTTGCCTCAACATTAAATGATCAAAATTAAAGGCCTCAGCAAGTAGACATTTGCTTGGATTTTTGGATCCATCTTGGCATAATCTGTAATTAAAATTTAACTTTTAAAACTAACTCCTTTTAGAGTGTCACAATAGTGTACAAAGGAGCGTTCACACATTTTCCAAAATGATGGCTTTTAAAGTTCATGGTCAAACTGTCCTTTTTACAGATTTCACTCTGAAGTTTAATGTTTATTCATGTGGCATTTTCTAATTTTTTTTAATTCAAGGTAAAATCTTTAATACAACATATAGCAACATGCAGATTGCTTTAATGTATTCCTTTCCCTAATATAACTTGTGCTGGTGAGATGTATTTTTATTCAGTGAATTACTATGTAATGGCTGACCTTACAAGGTTTCACTACTGCAATACCCAGAGCAGCAGAACATCCAACTTCTGCTTATTCAGAGCACATTGTGTTAACAGGGAATTCAAATTAGATGGTTGGACAAAATGGAGGAGAATATATTAGATATTACTAAAAACCTAAATATAGCTTTTTATTATATTTTACCAGAAATTTATGACACCGGCTCTGCTGTTGGAAGGTGCTTAAATGCCCAGACTACACCCAGAGCTCAGTTCAAGGGCTTTCCTCTTTTGTACTTCTAATAAGCTTCTAAATACTGTCAACTTGCCAGGCACTTCCTGTATGCATACTTTGAAGGGTGTTTCTAGAAATACACAAGAAGAAACCTGTTGCTGCAATCTAATTTTTACTGGTGGTAAAATGTGCATTCATCTTCTGCATTTACTTTATACTTTTGATACACAATGTCTTGCACAGCCAAATTTTTCCCTAGGCCACTATATTTTGAATTACATTTTATTTTGCTTTTTATCATGCTTTTTATCTCTTAAAAAGCATGAGATAATGACCAAAACAAAACCCCGAAGAATGCAAAAGTGCATCTCTACACACTACAATATCATTTGATGCTTACTGAATTTTAACAATTACATTTTAAAAATGAATAGTTTTTACAGTGTGTGAGGATTTTTGGTTTACTATCCAAATGCAAAAAAAATTGAATAAAGCAAATTCTTAATACAGAAATATTGGGTACTGAAAATTATGTCCATGTAGTGTACAGTAGGTCAAGTACTACCTGATTTATTAAAATTAGCATTTCAATAAAGCTTGTAAGTGCGTACATAAAAAGTTTAAATTTGCCTTTAAATGGCTGTTCTTGCTCTAGACGATTAAACAAAGCCTTATTCCAGGTACGGGTTAAGAAAAAGATGTAGTCTTCGGTTCAGGCTTGTATTTCTTGTCATGGAAATGTCTGTGTGGTGGCCTTGTAGCTCTGACTATAGCTGCAGTTCATACTTTAATTCCCACATTAATCTTGAATAAGCTTTGCTTCACAATTGTCCTAAGCTTGTTGGTTTCCCCCATCGTTTCTTAATTTTTCTAGCACACTTTTTCCTTCATTATCATTTTCCATTGGTTTTCTTGCATACAGCATTTTGTAAACATCCAGCTTTTTTGCAATGACTTTTTCTGGATTACTCATCTTGTAGACTGTGACAGTGTATGTTTTTAGTCAGGACTCTGCCTTGTGATTCTGCAGGCCTCAACATTAGCATAGCAAATTACATTAATTAAAAATACTTTTCTATCGGTTTTGTGTATTAGTCAAGACACAAAATCTTGGGTGTGCATTAAGACAATAAAACCAACTTAATCCATTGGTACATCTGGTCTTTTTATTTTTGAAATGAATAACTGAAATTAACTATTTTCATCATGGGACTCTGCATATTAGACCAAATATTCTTCAATCTTACAATAATTATCCAAACATATTATTACAAAAATTTTTTAGAAATATCACATTTTTAGTGTCAACCACAGTTGCTATCTAATTATGCAGTGATGTAGCCCACACTCAAAATGTCATTGGGATAGCATTATTGAATTGGCTGAACATTAGTTAGAAATAGGAAAATGTTATTTTTGGAGTTAAATTGTGCTTAATGACGGAGCCCTTAATGACGCAAGCGGTTCTAGCTGCCACATGAGCAGTTGGAGGTGAATAAGGGACTTGGAGCCCAACATAAAGAACTCGTAATCCAGCATAGTTGCCAGGTTTGGGCTGCTTGATGAAGTCTGGAATCACACTGAACTTTTTAAGAATAAATATCAAGTTGAAAGCTGTATTTAATTCTTTTTGTGCATTTGTAGTTTACAGATTTAATAGAACCTTCAAAAAGGTTATGCACTGTAAGCCTATAATAAAACAATATTAAAAACTGAGCTCCACCTAATAGTCATTTGGGTCAAACTGCTTTTTCCTAAGCATCTTGAGTGTTGAGTAAAAAAGTCCAAGATTTACATAGCCAATATTCACTAATTTGATGAGACACCCCCATGCCCCAAGTACAGTAATTTGTCCACAAAATTAAACGGCCATTTTCTTTCCCATTTTCTCCTCGCATTAGGTTTAAAGTTGATTATGCCTACAGTCAAGAGACTAGAGCAGAGTCCTCTACTGTTGGACAAATGTACTACAGGTTCCTCTGACACAAGAGAACAATTTATGGTGATGCAACAGGCCATCACTGCTGAACTGCGATGCCATGCTAAATTTTTTAAATCAAAACTCAATTAACTGTAATAAAAAATTTTTAGGTGTAATATAAAACAACAAAAAAAAAAGTCCTTGACATTTTAGGTGGAATATGTGTTTTTTGTTGCTTTGTTTTTGAGACAAGATAAATATCAAATGTAATGGCAGAGAGACAAAAATCTAACAGAAAACTAGGCACACACCTGGATGTTAATTTCAGAGTTTAAAATTGTTTTCACAATTGCTGAAAACAAAGTACTTGTTAGAATTTACTTTTCTTTCTTTTTTTTTAGCCAGATGAGTTACAATTCAGTACATTAATAGTTTGTCCAGATAGCTCATCAATAAGTAAAAAGAAAACCTGTATCTGGTTATGGTTGTGAGGGCAGATGAAAACAGTACATGTGGCTTTTTTTCTTTACACATTGGCTTAGTTTGCAAGAACAAATTCTACATTTTTGATGACTACTACAGATCCTAACAAGGCAAAACAAAGAGAAAGCATTTCTTGTCACATTTGATTGTTTGTTTGTTTTTTCCCACTAGATATATGTAATATCTTTTTGACCTTCGACACCCTATCCGTCTTTTAAGCATTTTCCCAAAATGCTCTTGATGCAAAAATATACAATAAAGCTCAGTGCATTACTCTTAGTACCTGTACACATAAATCCAAAGACCTCCTGTGATTCTAGTGTTGGATAATTATTTGAAGGCTTGTGTGGATAAATGTGAACAAATTGCACAGTGAATACAGGTG
Source organism: Xiphophorus couchianus (assembly GCF_001444195.1). Taxonomy (NCBI): domain Eukaryota; kingdom Metazoa; phylum Chordata; class Actinopteri; order Cyprinodontiformes; family Poeciliidae; genus Xiphophorus; species Xiphophorus couchianus. Next base: position 10,842,391 of record NC_040239.1, read on the forward strand.
AACACACATTTTCTTTGATCATTTATTCCTTCCCTCCTACCGCTTTCGTTGGCAGCTGTGAGGGAACACAATGAGTCAGTGAGCTGTTTTTACTTGTTTCCTCTTCGGTTTTCTTCCTCAGTCCAGGAGGAATGGAAACATGGGTATTTTTCCATTCATGTCCTGTCACTTTTCCAAGCTTGCTGGTTTTTTTAAGCTCCGATTTACATTTATGAAGACAGAGGTCAACACATTACTTTGTGTACTAAACCATCCAACAAAACTTAATATTATGTTTCTATCGATAATTCAAATTTCATGCTTGGGATTCGTGTATTGGCTCATTTTCTTCACGGGTCTATGTATTTTCTGTATAAATCTCTGGAATAATTTGGCCTCACTCAAAACTACCAAATATTCAATTACCAATGAGTTTAACCCTTTCAAAAATACCAGTTTGATTACCTGATGCTATCTGACAAAATTATTAAACAACAAATGCTGGAGAGGCTAGAGAATGTTTTTATTTTAAATATCAGCCTTGGATGTGTTGATGACTTTTTGTTTAAGTTTAGTTTAGCAGCTGATTAAAAATTGATAACTCTTTGTCATTTAAGGAAAATATAACCAATTGAAACCATGTTTTTTGTTCTCATAGATATCACAAATAAAATCATGCAAAATAAGAAATTAGGCTTTCATTTTTGAGAAAATGGTCAAATTTGTCACTACAAGATTTAATTAGTGGTTAAAGACATTTATGCAGAAAAAGCAGAAAGTTATTCAGCTGTAATGTTTTATTTGGACATTTTTGCCCACAATGTATGTTTTTAGTGGGGGGGTTCTGTATTGTTTCAAAATTTTTGATTCTCAGCATTGGTCAATAGTCTTTCTTACAAGAAAACATGCACTAAAAAATCAAAAACAAAAATTATAGAGGAAATATTTGTCCAATTGTCCTTATTGATGCCTGAGACCTAATGATGTCAAAATAGATGATTTAGTTTACCTTTGTGTTACCTTTAAGTCCCATCTGTATCCTATTGTATCATATTGCATGCAGTGCTGGGCAGTCCTGGTAAAATCCATTTTGCGTGTGTGTTGTTGCTCTTTGTTTTGAAAGTTTGTCTCCTGACAGCATAAATCAACTAATGGCTCTCTTGTCAATAGAGGAAAGAAGCAAAAAGGATTTTAGAGGGGAGGCAGACAGGGTGGCAAGCTGGTGAAAAATGAATCAAAGAGAGAAGATATGAAATGGGACGGAAGGGAAAAAGATGGACAAGAATGGATGGAAGGGTTTGTAAGGATTGTGTGGCTAACAAACATGAAAGTGAAAGTGGGCCGCAGCTGGGATAAAGCTGGGGCAGACTGCTATTAACAGAGCAGAACGGTGTTGAGAAGAGACTTGAAAGTCTGCTTCATTTTGTGTCCTCCCAGTCTTCTGTTCAAATATTTGGTGCAGTAATCAGGATATTTGATTTAAATTATTTTTTACTTGATAAGTGATGCTTTAAAATGTCTATTTAAATACAAATCTGTTATCGCATGCCAATTTGATTCATGAAGACTTGATATATATTTTTTATTTATTTATTTATTTTTTCCAGACCGCACAGATGCTGTTCACTGATACAGAAAACGGTCATCAATTAATGCATATTTAATGTTTTTGGTTGCTTACTGATGCTGTTGCAAGTAGATGACGGTGTTTGGATAAAGTTTCATGTGCTGGCATTTCGACACAAGCTGAATCTGGCTGTAATTTGGAATTGGTCTTGTAAAGTGCCTTAAAGTGATATTTGCCTCAATATCAAATTGAATTATTTGGGCTGAGTTGGTCTAATGCGGTTGGATTGCAGAGAATTGGATCTGTTTATCTTGTAAAGTGCCTTGAGATGGTGTTTGTTGTAAAAGGGAGTGAAACTGAACAAAACACTGAAGTATTTTTAGGTATGACAGAAAAACATTGTGCATCTTTTTAATCCACACTTCCTAATGTTTCTTAATTCTTCTTATCAGTAATATATTTTCAGTGATATTGACACTACTGAACATGATTAGTTGTGTAATTTCCTATAAACACCAGTTGCCACTTTCAATTATTCATATTGATTTCAAAATTCAAATTGATTAAAGTTCTGAAATCAACATTGCAAATGCAATAAGCTGTTAAGAATTTTCTTTTTAGGCATGCAGTAATTGCATGGCTACCTCTACAGCCTGCCGACTTAGAGGTAGCCAGTCCAGGAGGAATCCCTCTCCTTTCCATCTCATTGTAGAGGATCCAAATCGAGTCCAATGCCAAAGGAAATATCGTCTCTCCAACCCTTCGTCTACCACAGAGTCTTCCCCGAATTAGATGTGCATACATGACCCCTAAAGGGACGCACCAAGTAGGGATCCTGATATGATGCACAAATTTTGCTACTTTTAAAATACTCAATGAGAGGGACTGTAAAGAATGGCTTACTTTAGAAAAATAATTTTGAATGCTATTCTCCTGTGTATATTAAAGCAAATTACTGTACCTCTGCAATTTGTTTTCTAAAAGAAACTAAGTGCATCAATTCTAAAATCCTTTGTATAGACTACTCATGTGGTCTATACAAATATATGTTGGCACGTATAGAATAAAAAAATACATCTGCATTTTTAACTGTTTTGTGATTAGTGAAAAAGGGAACTGTGTTTTTATTTGGGGTTGTTGGCTCTGTGCCTCCTTTTGCCCCCTGACTCCCAAGTCCCTTTCATCTTGGTTTCTCCTATTTTTCACATTCTGGAAGTGAAGCAGCTGGTCGAAATGCTTCACATATCAAACATTTTGGATTCTACATTTGAAAGACTTAGACATCTTTTGTCCATTTGTTTTGTTTGTCTCCCTCTCTTCTGTCGTGCAACTACCACCAGCTTTCAACTGGTGGATTTTCTTTCCTTGCAAGACTCAAACATCTCTGGTATTTGTAAACACGAAGTCATTTTCTCTAGTAATTTATATAAATATACCTACATATGGCTAAGCTTTACCTTTAACTATCCATATTGCCTCATTTATATGTATGGAAAATGAATCGACACAAAATAATATTTACTCTGTGGCAGCATTTTAGGGGTGGATGTGCCTCTGTGCCTCGTTTCAGAACTAGCACTTGTGAATTCAGGATTGCACACGTTTGGTGCCTGCAAATACATTCCTGAATGTGCCCCTGAAAGTTTCACTGTTTGGTTTGCTCCTTGTGGACCGCTATAATAACACTGCGGTGGGTCAAGAAGGATGACTCACACCAACTTCTCATATAAGCTTCACATTCTAATGAAAACTTTCTTCACATTATGCTTATAAAAACATGAGGATATTACATTGAATTTCAACCAACATATTGCCTCTGTACCCACAGTGGGTTTAAAAACCTAATTCCATACCTTTATTAGATTGTATAAAAAAGAAATGTGACGGCAAACAAGAGACGGAAGAAATGCAAAAACTGTCCCTGGCTAAACTCTTCTTTTTTACGGAAACTAAGAAGCAAGTACAAAAGATTGGTAGTGTTAAGTTTCTTAATCAAAATCCTATGCAGCTTATCCTTATTTTGAACTTTTAATCAAATAGACAAAAACTAGTTCACGCTTATCTCTAAACACATTGACTTTTGCAACAGTTTTGCAATTTGTCTCTAATAAAAATCCATTGCCTTGCTGCAGGCTGAACAAAATATAGCCATTTTTAACGAGGGCTGAGAGAAGAGAATAAAACGTATCACTCCTTTGTTGACCTTCTTATACTGACTCCAGTAAGTTTTGAATTCAGAAGATCAGAGTGAGTGCTGGAGTGTGATTCTTGAATCTTTTTCAGGAAATCAGCTGAACAGTGTTACAATCCTCTTTAACATATATTCCTAAAAACTAGCACCCTCATTGAAAGTGACTTCAGTCAGTAGTATTTTTGATCATTCCTAGAAATGCAATAATTTTTGCAGCCTGTCCCCTTCCAAACTATTTCTGTATGTATTTACAGAGCCTTTACAGATAAGGTATTTGCTCTTGCCACTTCACAGTAATACTCTGAGAACGCTGGGAAACATATTTGCACTGTTTCCCTGATCTATTTCAAGCTGGGTTATTTCTTGAAATACCTTTCATGTAAACATAAAATGTAGCAGGGTTGTACAATCTTGTAGCAGGTTAAGAGAAGCTGACTGAGACATAAAGTTGAGGGAACTTCTAATATTTTATGCACTAGGATATGATAAAAACAATGTGGTTCTTTAAAAAAAAAAAAAAATAGAGCAGCAAACCATGAACTATTGCTGTATAACAAAACCGAATTAAAATGTAGTGTGGTGAGGGGGGGGAAAACTACATCCCATGATTTCAGAACTTGTAAAACCAGCTTTAGTACCAGTAACTTGAAATAATTGTGCTCTGTGTGAAGCATTATCATTTCTTTTTTTTTCTGTATTCTTTTTGCAGGTGAGTTTAGGTGGCTGATCAGATGGGCGAGGGACTGATTATGGAGAAGTTCATGAGTAACTAAAATGACTTTGCAATTAATCCAGGAGCATACCTGGTCAAAGAGAAAATTAGACCAGTAGGTTTTGGAATACAGATTCTATTTTGTGTTGAGAGATGATGGACAGAGACCATTCAAACTGTCTCTAGAGATGGGACCCAATTTCTGTGAAATGGCCATGCTACATCTGTCTTTTTTGAAGTAGCAATGAGCTAAGTATTTAGTATATGATACCAATATCATATTATAGAAGTATGACAGTTTGATTTTCGAAGAGGCTGAGTGAATTTATGAATGGATCACTGCCTAACTTGAACTGTTTGGTCTACATGAGGTGTAGAAAATCCTGATACAATGTTTATTTTTTTTAATGCACTCAAACATGACCTATACACCTTAAGATTTCCACTTTGTCTGCGTTGTATATTTTTTTCCTGACACCATGGCTCAACAAATATGAACTCGATTTTTCAATTTTGTATAACTGCTGGTACTCATAACGCAATAAACATGTTCAGGTGATAAATCACTTCAGTTCTGTGCAGGCTGTCGAGAGCAGAGGAGAGCTTGTGTGAACAGGGATTACATGGAATTTGTATAGTTAGTTTCTGTATAAATCATAACCTCTGCCCAAAAGCTTGTCTATGCATTGCAGACACCCAAACCAAACAAAAATGGTCAAATTAAGTGTTGTGCTGCCTTTCTAAATTAATGTAGCCCTGGAGCAGATACTTAAAGATGAGTCATAAGAGCACTTTGACTTGTGGGTCGAAGCTCAGAAATGGCTTTAGCATTCAGGGCTTCTCTTGGAGATTTTTTGCTTTATAATTTTTTTAAATTGTATTTTTGTATTTTACAGTATTGCATTTACACCACTTAAAGTGTTTTTTTTTTGTATCTCAAAGTGTTTTTATTTTCTTTTTTTTTGGCAACATCCATATTATAGTTGTATAACAGGAAAAAAAGGAATAACAGTTTTGGTTGCAAAAGAGTGAGCGCACAGGCTGAAGGAAAACTATTGGTCCATTGAAGAAATCAATACTGCTAATTACCATGCAGGATGTCAGGTTCACAAAGGTTAAGAGAAGTTTTGATTTATGCATATAGCCGATATCGCTAAACACTGAATCTGCATCAGCCATGACTAGAATCACAAACTTGCCTCCTGTTGACAAATCTACTTTTTGATGCATTGGATTTGGAAGAAATCTCACCTTTGGAAATTGTTGGTACTGCTGAACATAATTTACTGCACCATATCATTTTTTTTCTTCTCACGTACAAACAAAGTTAGGATGACATGACATCGCAGAACCTCAAAGGGTCTTTTTGCTTCAAAAATCTTTAAAGCACATTGTCTGAGGTTAATTCAAAGAATCTAAGTGAGATTGAATTTTCAGATCCAGACTAGACAGGAGAAAGCACTTCTATGTCTTGTTCTGAACCTCTGTAGTTTTGGTGGATATCTGAAAACTTCAGAAAATTCGGTTTAGTCAAATTAAATTTACAGATTAAATTCAGAACCATGCATTTGTGAAAAATATTCTCATCCTTGCAAAGTTTGAAGAATAAAACTAAATGAGATGAGAAAAAAAAATGAAGTCACACATAATGCCTGCCTTTAACCCACTGTACTGTCTAAGGTGTTCACATCCCTGTGGGCCTCTCAAGCAGAGTGGTGCTTCTGAATGCTGCATATATTCAGTCATGTAATGGTTTCTCTGCATTACTTCTCTGTGCAACAAATGGGAGTGTTTATTAATTTTAACCGCACACTGAGTTATGGACTACTTGTTGAACTCTTGGTTTTCTGAGTGAACTGAATTTGAAAATGACAGAGTAGATGGAGGGAGGTTTGCAATACTAAGTCTGAAATATAGAAATAAAATGAATATTATACAGTTCTATATTTCATATCTGCTCTGTTTTCCCCTAAACATCAAAAACATCATGTACTGCATTTATATATAATCTTTTGCATCTTTGCGTGTTCTTTCAAATGAGCTGCTTTGCTGCAATAATTGGCTTTAAATGGATTGTAGGTGTGGATCCTAATAAAGTTTGAAGTGCTGCTATGATAGGAAGCAGCAGGGGCGAGTTTGCAATGCTTCTGTGTGTAGGAGTACTGATGAGTTGACCTATCAGACTGCATGTCTGTTAACTAAAGCCTTAAATCAAGTTCATTACCAAACACTTGTCTGCAGTGTTCCATGTCGACTTCAGTTTATACTCTACAGTTTCCAAGTGGTAATGATCATTTGCATTTTATTTAAATATGTTTGCATTAGAGTGACAGCTGGGTGGAAGACTTATAAACCAAGTTAAATTGGATTTGTGTGTGGACATGTTTTGAAATGTAGCATTTCCATGAATATATGTACTCTTTAGATTCAGGGGTTTTAAATGTCTGTAAAATGAGCAGGGTTACTATTTACTTACACATGATGTAAGTCACATCATGTGTTAAAGCCTGAAAATAGTTTTATTTCAGTAGAATATTTTCACACCACTGCAGTAAGAAAACCCCAGCTTTTAATCTTATTTTTGTTTAGAGGAGAAAATATTCCTCTCCTATTGAGAAGTAGTTCTGTTTTTGGGTTATCTATAATATTAAGATGTGAATATGTTTAGGGTCAGGCATGAAGTGGTAATAGTTAATTTTACTGTGTCAGAGTTGGGCTATAGAAATTAATTAAAAATGGAAGTCGCTACAAAGTTTGTGAAGATAGGTGTACTCTTTGTGCGTGTGCACGTGTTTGTGTATTTGTATATAGAGGACACATTTTACAGTATTTACTAACAAAGGGAGGTAATTTGTGTAAAGTGAAAACTTTTTCCTTAACATTTTTCTTGTAATGCTCTTTTACTTAGATTTGGAGATATGGTGTGAATTAAGTTTTGGTTAAGGTTGGGGTTAGGAATAGGCTAGTAATGGTTAGGCTTAGGGAAAATGTCTGGCTTAGGAATAAATGCAGTTACTAAAATGATTGTAAGTTAATACAAAGTCATCAGTTTATATGGAAGTATAAGGAGGGGTGTGGGCGTGTGTGTGTGTGTGTGTGTTTTAGCATTTGTCAACTTGTATTTCTCATTTTTCAAGCAAATGCTAAATTGTGAGGATCAGCTTCTGATTATGGGGCCCAAAGCCCAGGCCCCATAATTGAACCCCAACGCAAAAAGTAACATTTTTGGCTTGGGGTTCAGTTGAGGACGAAGGTGTAAATTGAGTTTAGGTTTATGCTTAGGCAGGTACAGGTAATGGTGAGGTTTAGGGGTAGGCTGTAGACATGAATGTAAAATAAAGGGAAGTACAGGTAAAAGCCAGTAAATTAGAATATTTTGAAAAACTTGATTTATTTCAGTAATTGCATTCAAAAGGTGTAACTTGTACATCATATTTATTCATTGCACACAGACTGATGCATTCAAATGTTTATTTCATTTAATTTTGATGATTTGAAGTGGCAACAAATGAAAATCCAAAATTCCGTGTGTCACAAAATTAGAATATTGTGTAAGGGTTAAATTTTGAAGACACCTGGTGCCACAAACTAATCAGCTGATTAACTCAAAACACCTGCAAAGGGCTTTAAATGGTCTCTCAGTCCAGTTCTGAAGCCTACACAAACATGGGGAAGACTTCAGATTTGACAGCTGTCCAAAAGGCGACCATGGACACATTGCACAAGGAGGGAAAGACACAAAAGGTTATTGCTGAAGAGGCTGGCTGTTCTCAGAGCTCTGTGTCCAAACACATTAATAGAGAGGCAAAGGGAAGGAAAAACTGTGGTCAGAAAAAGTGTACAAGCGATAGGGATCACTGCGCCCTAGTCAAGATTGTGAAAAAAAACCCATTCAAAAATGTGGGGGAGATTCACAAGGAGTGGACAGCTGCTGGAGTCAGTGCTTCAAGATCCACCACCAAGAGACACTTGAAAGACATGGGTTTCAACTGCCGCATACCTCGTGTCAAGCCACTGTTGACCAAGAAACAGCGCGAAAAGCGTCTCACCTGGGTCATGTTTTCTGACGAAAGCAAATTTTGCATTTCCTTTGGAAATCGAGGTCCCAGAGTCTGGAGGAAGACAGGAGAGGCACAGGATCCACGTTGCCTGAAGTCTAGTGTAAAGTTTCCACCATCAGTGATGGTTTGGGGTGCCATGTCATCTGCTGGTGTCGGTCCACTCTGTTTCCTGAGATCCAGGGTCAACGCAGCCGTCTACCAGCAAGTTTTGGAGCACTTCATGCTTCCTGCTGCTGACCTGCTCTATGGAGATGGAGATTTCAGGTTCCAACAGGACTTGGCGCCTGCACACAGCGCAAAATCTACCCGTGCCTGGTTTACGGACCATGGTATTTCTGTTCTAAATTGGCCAGCCAACTCCCCTGACCTTAGCCCCATAGAAAATCTGTGGGGTATTGTGAAAAGGAAGATGCAAAATGCCAGACCCAAAAACGCAGAAGAGTTGAAGGCCACTATCAGAGCAACTTGGGCTCTCATAACACCTGAGCAGTGCCAGAAACTCATCGACTCCATGCCACGCCGCATTAATGCAGTAATTGAGGCAAAAGGAGCTCCAACCAAGTATTGAGTATTGTACATGCTCATATTTTTCATTTTCATACTTTTCAGTTGGCCAACATTTCTAAATAATCCCTTTTTTGTATTAGCCTTAAGTAATATTCTAATTTTGTGACACACGGAATTTTGGATTTTCATTTGTTGCCACTTCAAATCATCAAAATTAAATGAAATAAACATTTGAATGCATCAGTCTGTGTGCAATGAATAAATATGATGTACAAGTTACACCTTTTGAATTCAATTACTGAAATAAATCAAGTTTTTCAAAATATTCTAATTTACTGGCTTTTACCTGTAAATGGAAAATCGTCAAGATAGAAAGACGTGAGTGTCTCATCACCTGTTCCTTTATGGGTGCTACTAGCAGGTCTACTCCCACCACTGCAGTTCAAGACCAGCAGGGAGGAGCACTGGGAAACAGAGCACTTGTTCTGTTTGATTGTTGGAAAAATCCTTTCAGGATTCCTGGCTGTTCTTCTCATCTGATGTTCAGATCACTTCAGCAACTTGCTGCTCGCTCACTTGTCTGTCCCCCCTTCAATGTTCCCTGTTCCTTAAACACCTCCACGAGAAGAAAAACAAAGGAAGATATTGCCAGGCTGCTATTCTCTGCCATCTCCCTATAAATTCACCTCATCTTTCTTTGCAGCAAACTGTAAGAATCCATCTACTGGCCCTCTTTTACATTTATTTCCTACTTCAAGCAAAAACCACTTACATCTTCCTTCTCCATGCCAAAACGAAAATCTGTCAAAACCCAGAAGAACCATCAACCTGAGCATTAATTTCAATAAACCTTGTAAACCTTTATGTTGCCAATAATTAATGCCAGCACAAGAGACTATATTCAGTTATAACATTTGCTGGACTGAGATCCCTGAATTTTTTTCTTCACAGCAGATAAATCTCTTCTTGTAGTTCTTGATGATTCAAGAAATAATTGATTTGGGTCCAATATCATTGGCAGCAAAATTCTTGCTTGTAAAGCCCCTTGTGATGCAAAACATTATGACTCCATGTGTTTCCTTGGAGGTAATGATGTCTAGTAAAAGATTAATTCTTTCAAGGATTACTCTCTTGTAGAACAACCACTCTGCTGTCTTGACATAGTTAGAATGTGATATCAACTGCTCTGATCTTGTAAACATTTCCTCCTAGCATCACTGAAATTACGCTAGCAGATCATTTCTACCTGGTGAAAAACAATAAGTGTCTTTTCTTTTTTTTAGCAGCAACCTAGATCCATTGCAAACAATAAAATATTATCACTTATTGGTTTCCATTATCTCCTCTGCACTGTGAGCGTCAACGCAGGATATCCAGCACAAACTGAAGTGTGTGGACATATCCAGGCCCCGGGGCCTGATGACGTTTCTCAGGGTGACTCTGCCTCACTGCATTGCAGCTTCCTTAGAGAAAATCATGATTGACAAGAGAAGGATTTCATGCACCAATCCTTTCGCTCAATCAGAATGACAAGTTAAAGAGCCGAGCATGGTCGGACCAAAGTAGAACTGTCGATGCGCGGTCACGTAGTTTAGGGATGTTCGTTTTCGAAGACGCCTTTGAAGGCCCAAGAACAAGAACATCAAGGAAATTCAGACCAATCACGCATTAGTTTTGCTTAGAAAGGGAGGGTGAAATGTTTGCCTGGGGAGTTGCAAAACAAGGCGGATGACATGAGGCTGAGAACAAAATGATGCCATTTTCATCACATAACTGTGACCATGGTCTGCTTGACCATTTAGAGCCTTTAAGTCTTTATTGATAAGTTCACTGAAATTATGTAAACATTTTTTGTTTGGACTAGAATAGTTAGTTTATTGACTTGGCGTTGAAACACATTTCATCCAGTGCAACTTCTGAGCAATCAGTCAAATTTTTAAAATAAGTTATCAAAATTTGTACACTCGTTTGATTCTTCAATTAGTTAGGACTGGACAATCAACACATTTGTAGTTCTGAGACTTATTCTATAACCTTCATAAATGCATTTGAGCCCAGATGTTTGGAAGCATTACCCTTAATGGAAGGACCAAAAGTTATCAGATGTCAATGCATCAACATGAATTGTATAAACAAGTACAAGATGGTGATAGCTGTACAATTCAGATTTTTTGATTTGCTTTTTCAATGTGCTTGAAAATGTTTGCCCTTGGATGTTGGGTGGAAAATGTCCTGTAACATGTTTCCACAACTGAATTACATAGAGAGCTGATCAGTTCCCTAAAAGCAGCCTTACTGTCAGAAAATGTGCACATCGTCTGAATGGGATCTAGAGTGTAAGTCATGGGCATTTGATGCGAAGCAGAGCTTGCTGACAGTTGTCATCTGGTCATAAACTCACAAGCACATCAAGACACCGGCGCAGTGAAGCGTATGTTTGCAGTCTGACTCTGCAGCATTTGGAAAATATATTTATAGTGTTGTTAGTCACTCTAAATGGATGATATGTTGCACAGACTTCAACAATAAGTGTGCTGAAATGCTCTGGAGCTGTCTGAAAAAGAAGAGACTTCTTTCAACTCTGCAAAGTGAATATGTCTGTTTTAACTCCATATTGGATACGTCCCATGATGTAAACTGCTGGAGGCTAATAATAATCTTATAGCAGAAAGAGCATTTTTATTGCTAATGTCACAAAGCATTCTGAAGCTTACAACTTGAAGGCATGGATTTCAATCAACCCCGTTTGTCCGGAATTGTTTTGTTTTTCTGTTTGCAAAGAAATGGTATTAAATTGTCAAATAGTTGAGCTATGCCTGCTACGCTGTGTCTCCATGTCAGGTTAAAAGTGCTGGTTATCTTTACTCAGCAGGTTATTAAGTACTGCAAGTAACCTTGCGGTGGTGCAATATTTCAAGTCTCTTTAGTTTCATAAATCACTCCTCATAAATCGTTCCATGTCCGCTATATAAACACTTTACGGTGGAGTGGTATTTTACTTGAAATCACACTTGCAGAGTTGGAGGACTCTGGTAAGAAGAGGCTTCAGATGAACTGTTTAAATGTGGAACACACTCTTCACCCTGAACTGTTAGCTGGAGTGAGTCACTTTTCTCTGTAGATTTTGTACATCTTGTGCTTCTATAAAATTCGCTACTGTTGGCAAATCATCAAATGCACAGTGATCCCCTAATTCTTAAGAACAGTATACATTTTTAAGATGAGGCATCTATTTGCAAAGTCTGAGATTTTGACTAGGTAGAATGCAGTGGTGTGAAAGAGTTTGATCACTTCATGATTTCCTGTTTATTTGAAAGTTTGCAATACTGTTTCAGAGCGTCAGACCCACTCATCTTTGCATAGTTATATTTTGACTAGGTCACTCTTCAACCATTCAGAGGTGAACTTACTGGTGTGATTTGGATAACTGTGCTGCTTCAGTTAACTGGAAGTCACAAACAGGTGGCTGGAAATTCCCCTTCAGGATCTTTTGGAAGACAGGACAATTCATGGTTCCATTTGTCACAACAAGACTTCCAGGTCCTTAAGCAGCACAGCAGCCTCAGACCATCACACTAACACCACCACATTTTACTGCTTGTACGATGTTCTTTTTCTGAGAAAATTGAGATGAGCCTTGATGTTCTCTTGGCATTGCAGGGGGTTTTTCTTGGAACTCTGCTATGCAGGTAGTTTTTGCCTGGTCCCTAAATTATTATGTCGGCATGAACTCTGTCCTTAAATTAAGAAAGTGGGATCTGCAGTTCTTCAAATGTTGTTGTGGGGTCTTTAGTGACCTCTAGGATGAGTAGTTGCTCCGCTCTTAGGCTAAAATTTGATTAGTCGGCCATTTGTGGATAATGGCTCTCGCTGTGGTTCTTTGGAGTCCCAAAGCTTTAAAAGTAAAACTGCAATGCTTTCCAGACTGATAGTTGTCAGTTACTTCCCCTCTCGTTTGCTGAATTTTTTAGGACTTGGCATGATGTCTATCTTTTGAGGAACTGTAGGGGTTCTTCACTTTGTCAGATAGGTCCCTTTTAAGTGATGTCTTGATTGAGAACAAGTTTAGAAGTAATCAGGCTTGGGTGTGAGTGGAGGGGGTGAACTGTGGTGTGACAAACCACAGTAAGGTTTTAACAAAAGGGGGCAGTCACTTTTTCACACAAAGCCATGCAGGTTTTATTTTTTTCTCCTTTAATAAACGCCTTCATTTAAAAACGGTGTTTTGTGTTTACTTGTGTTGTTGATGAATATTTAAATTGGTGTGATGTCCTGAAACCCTTCTGTGTGAAAACATGCAAAAAAGAGGGAATCAAGAAAGAAGCAAACACCTCTTCACACCACTGTAGAACATTTATTTTTCTAGAATGTTTGCAGATGTAAACATTTCTCTTCAGTTGTGTCTTTTTGTGAGGGTGGTGTGATTACATTTTTAACTAAAAATGCAAATTAGGTGTTTAATTGTTTGTTGTTGTATACTATTTACATTTGAAATGCCTGTTGCCTAAACATGATTTCAGCACTTAAGTTGTGGACAGCTTTTGAAGACTCTGAGTGCGGTCATCGTCACAAAGCTACTAACAAAAATGTCTTGATGGCTGAGAACAAAACAGACTGGTTTAAGCAAAAGACTGCTTTAGCACAAATGATCACTCATGACTAAGATATGTGAAATTCTCACAAGATCACAAAAAATTAATAAAAGATGGAGAAAATGAGCCCTCCCTGGCCTGATGAGTACCGGTATTCATTTTTGTTTCTGAATTTAGTGTAATCATTTTATTTAACTTGGTGTTGAAATAAACCTAGAAATAGGGATGTATGTTGGTTTGCATCAGGCAGCAGCTGGTATACTATAGTGTAATGATTTGGGGTATGTTTTCTTGGCATATGTTGGCCTCCTGTGTATCAATCAAATATATTATAGTAGATATATTGTAGTGTATTTGAAAAGCATGTTGCTCCAGCTTTGAGATCAGCACTAATGATGTGGAAAACTTTAAAATCTCACAGCAATTCACTTGAGTTTTTCAGCATGGAAAGCTCCTTAGAGGGGGAGCCGTTTGGTTTTTTTAAAAAATAAAAATGTATTAAATCTGTAATGACAAATATAACCCATTTTTCTATCATTTTATTTGTAGATGTATTTCTTCAAATGTTAAGATGAAAGATCAGGGGAAAAACGGTTCCCTCATGCTTAGATTAGAGGGACACTTCTGAGCACTTGGCGTTAGGTCAGTACAAGGCTCCAGGCTAGAATTACACCTCTTTCTTGTGTCTTTCAGTCTCTGCCACTCCACAACAGACTCCGCCATTAGCTGCAACTCTGCATCCTCACTTTAGATTAATGAAAGGGACTAAAAGACTGTTAGTTTATGTCTAGTGTCAGATGAGTTACTTTGCCTGCAGTCGTGATAACTTCATATCTCTCCAATAATGCTGCAGTGCCTTCATTTATGCCTAAGGTTTCAATATGCTAATTCTAAATGCTCAAAGTGAATAAATACAAAAAGAGCACACGAATATCTGGATTATATGTCTTATCTTCAAATAACACACCTTTTCTCACCATTGTGGAAAAGTACTTACGTCAAACAGATGACCCCCACCCCACCCTTTGCTTCTTGCATCACTTTTGGGAGGGAAAAACACTTTTACAAATACTTTTGCATATCTCTGCAAACAGTTTACTTTTTGTCACTGTGGTAAAAGGTTCCCTTTGGGAGTCATGCTCTTGCTTAGTAGTTCACAAGATTAGATTGCGCACCCAGATGCATAACGATACATCCCTCTCTGCCACATTAGACGGCCATTAGCATTAATGGCTGGGTAGGTGGACAGGTGAAGTACTGCTAACACACTGCTACATAAACATGGGAAATAAATAAATACAAAGATGCCTTCCATTATTAGGAGAACTACAGTGATTTATCCGATTTTTTTTTGTACTCCCTGGATGAGTGGTGATGGATTGCTTCATGTTGTGCGTTTTCTGTGGTATCATCTCGTGTGTAGTCTAATTAAAAACCATGCGAGCACAGAATGATTTTTCAAAGAATACTCTGTAATGGGTTTGCAACTGCAATTACTTTTTGATTTACATTGCCCTACATAATGAAAATGGATAGTAATCAACCTTCTTTGACCAAAACAAACCAGACTGCTCTTTAGCTTAAATTGGAGGGTGTGACATTTGTCAGAGTGATTATTGTACCAAATAAACAATCAATGTGTTTGAATTTAAACACCTGATTCTGTTTTAAAAATAAGTAAAAATATCTGTAGGACGTGGACAACATGAATATCGGATTTTACTTTGGTTTAAAAATGTCTGATTTTTTTTGTCAGCCTCTTCCACTCTAACACTTAATAGCTTTAGTGTCCTGCCTGATGGTTTCAAGCATAGCTGCTTCACACAGTCTGCAATCAATCACTTCTGTTTCTTCATGTGAACATGAATATACAGACCTCCATCTACCTTTGCCGTCCAAAGATAGGCATTGTCCTTGAAAGCTGGTGCCGGTCATAGGTATGCATACTAAACAGCTACCTGAATCAGTTTTTCTGCTTCGGAGATGGAAGTTCTTTCTGACCTGTTAGCTCTCAAGGGTGTCTGTGTACATTTTTAAGGGGTGCAAGCTGATATCCCTCAAATAAAATCTCACTTTCACTTATAGGTCTAAACACTTTCAAGGTGACATGACTACCAGGTTGCAAAAATAAAGGACAACAGTCATTTAGCATGAAAGGAACAGGCTTACAGATATTCGCAGTATTTTTATACCAACAGTGATGTGTGATTTTTCTTTTTGATCCACCTTCACAAAACAAAAGTTAAAGTACGAGATAAAATCCTCATATCTTTGTATGCTACAGTCACGCTGAAATATTTAGCATCTCCGCTCAAGTATCTGTAGAAATTTACAAGTTCCTAAATTAATCGTTTTTAGGTAACACTTTAGTTTCAAATTTAAATATATTCTGGTAAATATTTTTTACTGCTTTTCTTAAACCATCTGATGAAAAAAGATGTTTTCTACAAAAAAAAATTTAAATGAATTGTTTTTCTCTTCCATATAAAACAATTATATTCACATAGCAAAAATTCACAACAAGTTGTAAATTTGCTAGAGTCAAAACAAAAAAAAATTGTGGGAATTGTACATATTCTAAATCAGACATGCATTGTAACTGACCATAGTTATCAAACAATACAGTCAAGTTCAGCTGACTGTTTTAGCAGTTTTAGCCAATTATTCAAATCGGCTAAAACATTTTACAGTATATAGTGGTAGAAGAAAGCAAACACTTAGCAGGAAGAAATCTCCAGTAGAACCTGGCTGAATAAGTGGGCATCTGCCACGACCAACTAAAGGTTTGAAAAGAGCAAATGCCCAAATAAAAAAAATCTTGGAGAAAGGTAAATGCTTAATAGTAGAAGTAGTGAGTTTAGTGGCTTTAACTAGGTGAGAAATATAGCTTATCAAAGAAGCTATGTGCCAGTTTTTAAGGCAATTGGATGAATGAGAGCAAAAGGTCAGCCAATAGAAATATCTAGGAGGGAAAAGGGCTTAAACAAGAGTATCATTTATAGAAGAGCATTAAGTTATTGGCAGCACTAGCTCAATGACCTTCTGCAGGAAGGTCACGAATTAACAGAATGCCCCTTCAGATATAGCTTCAATGAAGACAAAAAACCCAGGGATGATCTGTAGCATAAATGGTGGCTCACTTTAAAATGTGGTTTATAGTTTTTGTCCATTGCAGCTATTATGCTTATGCACTTGAATATATAGATGACTAGAATCTTGACGCAGTCCCTGTGCTGTTGGAAGTAGATCCTCCACAGCTTCTAGTGCTTTGTAGCCTCTAAAACCTTTTCTAGTAGGTTTGCTCTGTAGTTGGTCCATTTCTAGCTTAATCCATTTTCCTACTCACTGACCTGTTTGCTTTCCATGTTGAAGAAATACCTCGAACAGCCTTGTACTGTCGGCATCATGTTTCACCATGGGAACAGTGGCAGCAGTAGCTTACCACCGTCAGTGTGTGAATGTGTGCATGAATTAAATGAATGACTCTGAAGCATAGCAATAGTGTGAAGCACTTTGGGGTCCTCTAGACTTGACAGACTGGACAAATAAGTAAAGCTTGTTTGGAAATATTTCTGTTTGCAAATTACAGACAAACTTGTTGGTAACTAAAAGAGTGTTGGTTAGCTACAGAGTGGATGCAGGTTAAGCAGCAGGTTACTTGAGCCAATTGTCTTAGTTGTTACTCCGTTACTAAACATCTCTCTGTTTTTGTAAAATACCAGTTAAAAACTATGTACTGGTCAATTTTAAGCAGTGCTTGTTATACATTTTTACCATAACTGAGTGGACAACATGTTGGCAACAATAGACATAATCTATTTTAGTAAATATAATTATGATGTTCATATTATTAGGTATCTATGACAATTGTGCGTAGATATTTTCTAGGGATAGCCCAAAGTTATTTTTAAGATAAATCTAACACAAGATAATGCTGAAAGATAATTTACTTAATGAAATATGAACCTTTATAAGGAATGGAATTTCAAAAAGTTCCCCCAAAGAAATGCATTTTCACTATTCACTTTTTGTGAAATTTGCACCATTTAAAGAGAGATTTTCATTTCCTAGTCACATTACCATTATTGATACATAATTAATAAATGAAAGTTCAGTATTTACACTGGTGTTAAAATCATTATTTAAATTTTTTATTTTTTGGTCAGATTCAGCCTCAAAGTTGAGATCTTTCTGTTTGCCTTTGTCTACCGACAAATGTCAACAACCTGACTGCAGGCCACCTGTGGGAAACCAGTCAACATTAGTCATGAAAGTACACATGCATGTGAATGTACAACAATCCTCTGTCTATAACAGGATAAAAACCTAACTATAAAGTCAGAGAAACACCCAGGAGACCTCTACCATAAAATTGTTCCAAGCCATAGATGAGGGTAAAAGCATAAAAGCTTTTTTAAAGCTTTGAGTGTTCCCAAGAGCACAATGGCCTCTATAATTGTGAAATGGAAAAAAGGTTTGATCTACCTTCCTCAGTTCTCTCTGAAGATGTTCTGACTATTTCCATCCAGTCTAATGAAGCTCGACAGGTTCTGCTGGGAAAGACTCTGTAAACCGAATGCTCCTGCCAAACATACTTTTAGCTAAGGATCTGTAATCTTTTCAAAAATTCTGTTTTCTCCCAAATACCGACAATTGCAATCTTCTAAGATGAGCTATCCACAGTGTCCTGGTATGACTAACATCCTTTCACTTTGGCTTGCTCTCATTGCCCAGAAATATTACTGTTAGGTTAATTAGATAATATAAATTGAATCTTAGGTGTGAACATGTTCCCTTTTTGGCCTGTAATGACCTGGCGACCTGATTACATGATCTGAAAACAGAAGTTATTTTGTGGTTTGATTTTATAAACTTGCCATCACACCAGCCTTATTATGAACTGTGCAACAACTGAAAGATATGATGTGATCATCTGTGGATGGTCATGACATGAAAAGCAGGCACACTTGTTCAAAGTCAAAGTTCAGTCAAGGCTTATGGTGGCGTGTAAATTTGGCTTATCTGGTGCAAAGATGTAAATTGTCTTGAAATCAGAGGAGACAATTTCTTAACTGAGCAGCACTGCTTTTTGCTTCCCTTGATGTTCAAGCAGTTGTCAAATTGCTAACACAAATTAAGTCTTTTTTTTTGGCCATAAAAAAGTGAGAATTCAAATTAAGGACACCATTATATGGTTTAATAGGGGGATGTACCAAGCGGCATTCTCTCCTATTCCTTTTTTTCTGCCGACAGTGACAGAAATTTGGTCCCAATCATAGTTTATAAAGCTTAGCCTCAAATGCTGCCCCAACACAGGTTAACTATTTAAAAAGTACTTTAATGTTTTAGCATGTCATACATGCATATCTTTTGCCATTGTTCTCAAAAATAATCAAACCTGATCTCGGATTATGTTTTATGTCCCCATGACAACCTCCTGCTTTTTTTTTTACTGGTGCAGTTTGCTAGGCTAATTTTAGCAGGTTTACTTTCTGTTTGAACTCATGGTCATGGATAATATTGCTTGCAACATAGTTCAGTCTTCATTACATTAATTCTGTGAACAAAAGTCACTGAAAAAGTTGTCTTAATAAAAAGAACAGTTTTTCTTCAGCAGTGTAAGACTTCATGGCAAGCTTTTCAGACAGTTCTGTGCAGCTCTCACTTCTGTCTGCAATATCAGTGGGTGGAGCAGGTCACATGACAGGTTGTAGCTTTGTAAGATGGTTTCCATAGTAAAGGGCTAAAAAAACCAGATTAAATTCACTGCAGAAAATTCTCATTCAACAAACAAAGCAATGCGCACCGATTATACTGCAGTTCTGCAAACCATGCACATAAAAATGTTTTTAAAATTTGGCCATTTAAAAGGTGGTTCAGCATCTCACCTGGGGTGTGTCAAACAATAGACTACCAGCTGAAATCAGGTGAGGGACATTTAATAAAGAATCTTTAAAAAAATGTCCATATTTTTAAAGGAAAAGGTTTTGGCACACAAGTTCATGGAACAATGTTGTTTAAGGGTTTGCATAAAAGAATATAAAAATGAGGTGGCAACATAGTATTAATTTAGGGTGCAAGTCGGCATAGGAGCAATGTTGGTAAAAGCATTACAAATTCTCAAATATAATAAGAGATCTAAAAATGTCCAGACTTGAACCTATTTTGGTGCAATAAAGATGAAAGTCAGTCATGTAAATGTTTCTTCGGGCAAAAGTAAACACAGCATCACTGAACACTTCAGATTCAGATCTTCAAGCATTATTGGATTTTTTTATATGCTGCTTTTTTCTATCTTTATAAAAAAAAAAAAAACTTTACAATGTCTGCTTTTATGGATTAGGAGTTCTTAATTACAAATGGACAAAAAATAATTGAAAATAATCTGAAAGAAAAAAAGACCTGACCTCAAAGTCACAGATTAAATCTCTCATTCCTTGTGTCTATTTACAAAAAGTGTCAATAGTAGCCTGAAGCTCCCAACAGATATAATCCCTAATCCAAGGTTTGTTAGATTAATGGAAACCTTCAGGATAGCTGTCCATGGATTAAGTGTGATGGATGGCTGGGTGGACAGAGACAAAAAGATGGGCATGTAGATGCTGGAAATGAATGTAAATCATCATAGAATGTATACAGGGATAGATGAAAGGATTTGTTTGACTAAAGTGAACAATAGGGTTGATCAGTGGATGAATGTGATTCAGCTTGAATCGCAATGACACAGTGTACAGATGATAAACATATGTTGTAAATGGAAAATGATTAGAGGGCCAAATTAAGCAGCACTGCTCTAAGCATCTTGTTATTGAACTCAGTCCTTGCGGAGTTGGAAGTAGACATTAGGCCAGTAGCCTAAAGAGCTCCTGATGGTGCTGATGCTTAGTGATGCAACCCAAGAGTTACATGCGTCCTTCCCTTTAGGAAGGTGAATTTCTGAAAAAAATACATGAATTTTAAAATGTATTTATGTAGAATCTTGTGATGTTTTTCTCGTCATAGTGCATATTTCCCCCACCTTTCTTTACATATTTTTAACCGAGGTGTTATAAAATCCCTGATGTTCATTGATATGTGCTAATCCATGAGCATCTGTCACCGCATAGAAAAAACTTTCTTTAGGAGGCCCTGCTGATATTGGCATTCATCTAAATCTCAGTTAATTAGAATACAATTTAAAAGTTTTGTCACCTCTGTAGTTGGATTAAAAAAGTGAAACTCATTTGTTTATAAATTAGAAAATCAAATAAGTGAATGATTTTATACAGAAATACCAGCCTAATGAGGAACATGTACTGTTCAGAATGTGGGTTGGGTTCATTTTGTATAAATTACTACATTAATGCAGCATGGCATGGAGGTGATCAGTTTGACTTTGATGTATTGAGCTCAGGTTGCTTAAATAGTGCCATCTAACGCATCTTTTATAGTGACTCTGATGTCTCATCTTCGTCTCGACAGCACTCCAAAGTTTTCTCTTTGGCTTGCAAATTCTTTTAAAAACCAGTCAAGCACACCGATGTCATGTCATTAAAGCTGGTATTTGTACTCATGGGAGTGTGAGCAGGTTGCAAGTGTTGCTTCGAAATGAAATCTCCACGTAGTTCGTAATTAGAGGGAAGCATGGGGTATTTAAAATTTTCTGAGATTACTTTGTTCACTCTGAACTTGAGAAAACCGTGGAATCCTCACTGACTCTGCAAACGTCACAATGGACCTCAAACATTTTGGATTTTGTTCAACACTTCCTCCAGACACTACGGCCTTGATTATCAAATTAAATGCTAAATGTAATTTCATGTGAAAAGAGAAGCTTGGGTCATTGCACAGATTCTCGTGATATTCTGGTCTCTGGCTCCCTTTTACTTGTGCACCTTGTTCAACACCTTTTCCTTCAACTCTCAACTGTCCAATAATCCAAGCATATGCAGCAAGATTCACTGCAAGATTAGTTGCCTTTTGAGGTTTAGTAGACAATATTCCTCTTTTGGTCTTGTGTATTATTTCCAATAAAAGCTAAATCTTTGCTAGTTATGATTTGCCGACTAAAATAATGATTAACATCATCACTGCTTGAAGTAAATCACTCTGTGTGGAATGAATGTGAATTTCATTTTTTTTAATGAATTAATTTATTCTAAATAGTGTTTTGTGATGCACCTGTACTATCTTTCTGTTAGATTCACCATTACAACTTTTAGATATTCCCATTTCATCTTGCTTTTCCAAGGTAATTTCAGACAGTAGATGCCCGCCCTCGTTTGCAATCTCTCTCTCTTTCTCTCTCTCACTCTTTCTCGGGTCTCCCCCCTCCTTTTTCTCCCACACGGACGCAGCATACCTCCTCTTCACCAGCCACCGCTCGAGCTGGGACTGAGGCGAGTACCAGCATACGGATTGCGGTCCACGGAGTGTCGTTGTGCGCATCCTGTGTTATGTACATCTTTTCCCTTGAAATTTCCTACATTTTCCCTTCCAGTGTGCTGAGGAGCGTTTGGAGCTCTCGGTTGTAAGATCTAGCCTCCACCCCCATTCATACAGGAATTCTACAGACAATTGTGGAATATACACCTCTACGTGGTATTGCCATGTGGCGAGGTTTTTTCAGATTTGGCGTTTCCATCCTCCTCAAGAAAAGTGGCTGTTGGCTCTGACTTTTGGTTTTATTCAAAGAGTAGCTAAGTGAAGGGAAACCTAAAAGGAACCCCAGGAGAAATGGAAGTTTTGGTCGTTGGCTTGGTCCTCTGAGAGGCTGCTGCCGCTGCTGGTGGCGATTGGTGCAGGAGGGGAAACTGCGTCGCCAGGTCTAAAACGGCAGGGGAGATCTCGGGTCATTAGCCATCACAGGACCTGCAATTCAAGACAACAAGGTTTTCCCCAAACCGTCTCTCTCGCTGTCGAATCGTCACAGATTTATTTATTTTTTCAACGATCGGTCACATCATCCGGCCCCCCAGCTTCGACTTAACGCGTCGGCGTTTTGGATGCGGCGCGTTTTCTCTCTCTTTTTTTTTTTTTTCCTTCACTGCAGCTCGGCGCCTCTCTACTCACCCAGAATCTGATTTAATGTTCGGAGGAATTTCAACAGGGTACAAGTCTCCAACTACACCCTGGAAATCTGCTCCTCGATTTTTTATTTTTTTAACCTCCATCTCCTCGAACGCAAAAAGAGCAAATCGAGACAGAGATTGATGGACTGAAAGAGGAGCCTCGTTTCACGGGATTTTAACTCTGATCAGAGCTGTAGTTTTCCCTGTGTTTCTTTTCCTGATCTCTGGACATAATGAAAGTTCTCTTGGCTGTGTTGCTTGTTGCCGTTTTTTGGAGCCAAGAGTGGAAGTCTGCGCTGTCGGATTCAATCATCCATATCGGTAAGTTACTGCGCTTTTTTCTCTCTCTCTTTCTCTCTCTTGCTCCCCAGAATCACAGCAGATCTCTATGTGCGTCTGTCAGGAAACAGACGGGGGGGATTCAGCACTGATAAAGGCGCCCCTGCTTAAATCACATCACGGCTTCCCTGACGTACTGATGTCGCTCGGAGTTGGACTTATTTCTGTTGCATCCACCATTTCACTTGGGTTCGAGTGGGAAATGTGCTCAGAAATGTAAATTACGCCTTATAGCAAAGAGTAAAGTTTGCACTAGTCGGATAATTTCTCGCAGCTTCAATTTTCATTATTGTCATTAATGCCTCCTGTTATTTAAGTAAGACGAGTCATTTTAGACGGTGTAGCGTGTTTCTTGGCTGTCTGAGCACAAAACAGGTGGTTTAGGATTGTGTGATGCTTGCTCCCCTGGATTATCCTGAAAAGCAACACATTTCATACTTATAGATTATCCTTGAGCACAATGGCATTACCGCCAATATCATCCTCTGTTAGATACTGCAGTGCCAGAAGGTGGTGGTGTTGTCGGTGGTGGTGGGGGTGTCTTAACGTCTTTTCTGTCTTTCATCACCGCCTGCATAGTGTCACTGTTATATTGAGCGTGTTTCCGACATCAGGAAGCGTTATACAGGAGGGTCTGTTAGCGGCTGCAGAATGGAGGGAGACGGAAGGAAAGAGAGCGAGAGTGTGCCATTCCGGATGAGAGGTGCTGATGGTGGGAAGGCAGAGTCGCTGCACAACTGGGTGGCTTCGAACAACCAATATACAAGAAATGAAGAGGGAGAGAGAGACCTGGAGCAGAGTGTTAGGCGCGTGAATGTCGGAGTCACGAGCACTCGTGTGCACGCGCAAACATATACACCAGTGGAATGAGATAAGCACCTGTCCGTGATAAATTGTTTTCTTTTCTTTTTTTTTTTTTCTTTGCTGGTGCAACGGTTACGATCCTATCCAGGTCTTAACACTCGCACGTTCAAACACATATAAACCGCCTCACTAATCCCGTGCTTTGTGCTGCCATACAGCACTGTTTGTTAATCAGCTGGCAAGGGTCAGAATAGATAAGCCAATTTAGAGGCCACCTGAATGCAGGCTGCCAACAGCTGGATCAGGTCAAAGTCCTCGTCTGGGCTGCAGTCCAAACGGATGCTTCCAATTAAACCAACAGCTGCAATTGAATGGAATCTGGTCAAACAAAGAGGATGTGATAACGCATCAAAAATGTGATTTCCCCCTCATTCTCTTCCTTCTCTTGAACTTTAGATTAGCGGTATTTTGATATGGCTACATTTGCACCTCTACTGGAACAAAAGGTCACAGGGGCTTCATTTTGCGTACAGGATTCCACTTTAAAAACTGCGGTTCTCATCCTTTGGGGGTGCCGGTGTAATCCACCGGTTAGGCAGATCACCCTGTGACTGAACGGTTTGATCACAGCAGCAAGCCTCATGTTGGGCAAGTGTCTCACAGTGAGCCTCTGAAACTTTATCTCCTCACATACTGTAAGTTTCCTCAGATAAGACTTTTCACAGTGTGAGCAGAATGTCTTATGAGACATTTGGAGGCGTACCAGGACTAAAACGATCTGTGCAGACAACCGGCAATAACTAGATACTCCTGATATGCATTCCCTCCACATATATCCACTGATGCTTATTTCTTTTACATATCACATCCTACCTGTGCATAATAAAAAAGCATGAAATCTCATGGTATTTGTTACATACTAAATCATCACTTCTGTAATTAACCTCTCAATCTTTTGAAAAAATAGATTGCATTTTTTTTATTGCATATTCATCTTATCGTCTTGCAGTAGTTCGATGAACTCTACAAATAACAGGTTAGTCTCAACATTTCTATAGCAACATTAATGTTTGCAGTTGACTCCTTTAATCAAAGAATGTGAACATAGATTGTATTACATAACACTTAAATACCATATTTTCCAGTCACAATTTATTTATTTTTTTGTAGTAGTTTGTCGGGTCCTGTGACTAAGTCAGGTGTAACTTTTATATGCCCCCCCCCCCCCCCTTGTGACGTATATGTCTAGTGCATTAAAAAGTTATACTGATGGACATGAACCAAGGATTAAGCATTGCTGTCTGCAGCCGTGAGGAAAGCTAGTCACGGACTGAAAGCCAAGATGGGCAGAACTGGAGGAACAAGTCCACAGTTGGGTACATAGAGCGTCCTCATGATGTTCTGATGATTACCTTGTCTAGGTAGTTATGTCTGTCGGTGCCAACTTCTGAAACTGCAAGGACATCTGTTGAGGATTATAAATAATCATGTCTCCACACCCTGATAGCTGCCAAGACAATTAATATAAATAACTTTGCAGGCGGACCTTCTTGGTGTTAATGCTTTAATGCAACCACCTCTTCATCATCCTGGATTTACACTACATGCATCTCCACTCTTATGCACTTCACCAGTGGAGCACAGTCATTCCTGACCACCATAAATTAGAGCATGGACATTGGTGCATCAAACTGCCACCAAACGTCCAAGCCAAAATCAACCGCTGGAGAGTTGGTTGAAAAGCAACTGAACACAATATGTCTGTATTATATCATTAACATGAACAAGGTCCTCCTCACATTTGACAATTTCCAAATAAAATGCAACTTACTCCAGAGTGACTTATGTTGGTTTTCCTCCTCATGGTACATTTTTTGACTGAATCAACCTATACTATGGGGTGACTTATAGTCCAGAAAATATGGTATTTAAAACCAACCTCTGTTGCACCAAGATCTGGTATAGGTACCTTTAAAAAAATTTAACAGTACAACTAAAGATGAATCCATTAACAACTAAAGATGAGGTCTGCAAAACCAATTAACAGCTAAAATTAGTTTGCAAGTCATGAAGCTGATTAAAAGAAACGCAACATACTCGGCCAAAGCAAGAAACTTGTTTTCAAGTAGAGATGCACCAATAAGTCATCCAGAGATTGTAATCAGTCTCTGGTCCCTGATTATCTGATCAGTGATCAGCAGCTTAAATACTCAAAAGATTTTCTTTCTCCTTAAATTTATCAAGACTATGGGATCTCAGTACCTTCAGTATATAAGCACTGCAGGAAACTCTTATGCACCATTTTGTATTTTCAAAAAAACAGACAAAAAGTTAGTGATATCTTCTCTGATGCACAAACGAGGGTTACTACATGAGCTCCTTATTTTCTGTTTTTCAACTCCAAGTAAAAGATTAGTCGAACCAAAATCATGTACAATAGTAAAAGGACAGAACCAAAATTTCAGCAGCAATGAAGGTGATATAAACACAACCCTAAAATAAAAGGATGAAAAGAAACCTATTTAAAACAAACATGAACAACAATAATGTTACCCTTGAATGTTTTATGAGTCTGAAAAACTGAAGATAAAGATCCCGAACAATGTACTACTTTTATAAAAGTATGTGTTCTTGTGTTATACTCTTTAGAGGGAGGGGGGAATAATTCTTCAAATCAAAAGAAAATTAAAAATTGACAGCAGCAAAAAAAAAAAGTCTCAATGGCACACAAATTAAGAACTATATTGAGAGTTTTTTTATTTGTATTTGTTCTTCATCCTGATCAGATCTCATCCATTTCCATCATGTCCTTTAGTCTTCGGCTAGCCTCTTTAAAATCAGCTGTGGACTGTGTTGAGGTGTTAAATTTTACCCAATCGCTAAAGTTTGCCTGTGACCTATGTAATGCACCAGTTCGACACAATGAAATTGCCTGCACTGTTAACAGCCATCCTCCGCTGCAAAGAACCGATGGCTGCTAATGTTAGTTCAATATTTGAATGGCTTCCTTCACTTCCTCTGCTGCCATTGCTAAAACTACAGACTGACTACAATTCTAAAGCAGCGCAGACATTCAACATCATTGTTCACAACTTCTTCTCTTCCCTGTTTGGCTTGGTTGAAAATCGACTGGAGAGAATCTGAGTCAATGGGAGAAAGCCCAGACTGCTGGAAATGAGAACTTTTTTTGAGCAGAATTGCCCAGGAAGTCAATGGCCAGGCTAGCCTTGACCTTGTAATCTCTAAATATAGCTGATTTGATGATGTCAAAGCTTAGTGGCATGTGAGGGTTTAAAAAAAATGTGTCGGTTTATAAAGTGTGTTGCAGTCTGTAACAGGTCCTCTTCTGGGATTACTGTGTTTAGCTGCATTTATCGTCTATCGACTCTGTCCAGCTTTCCTCTCCTTTCTGAAGAAACTCATTCCCAATGGGATTTATTCAACATCACGTTTCATAGTGAGGATAGTGAATTGCGGGTGTTATGCAGTCTTAAATGTTTCACCCCACAAATTTGGTTTCATCTCACCATTGAAATAAATGGCAAAATCTCCAATTAATTAGGCAAAATAATAATAAAACAAACTAAGTAAAAATGATGCTAATATGATTATTTTAGCTTTCAAAAAAGGCTAAAATTTTGGCAAACTTTCAGGTGATGGAGATGCCTCATGTATATATAAATAATTGGTCTGATTAGTGATAAAAGATGCATAGTTGTGGCATTTACAGGGAGCTCACTATAGCAAAGGTACTGTGGTGCTGTTTGTCAAACAAAACTGGGTAAATATACCCACTGCAGACAGGTTTGCTGAAGCACACCTTTTTATTTGCAGTAAAATCCAGACAGTGTTCATGTTGAAGGAGCACACTTTATATGTGCTTCTTCAACAATCCTTCACATTAATCACTTTGTAAAAGCAATTAATGTGAGACCCATATTTTTCATATATGTTCTAAACTAGTTGTGCAAAAACTATTCAGATTTCCACGTAAAAGTAGTTTGAAATGACAACTGGTTTGGTACAATTGACTGAGATATTGGGCTGCTTTCACCCTCATAAACAAACATTGGTTGTATTTTTGGGTTTTCTTTGTGTCCAAGAACAAAGGACAGATGTGGGTGGTTGGTAGCTACTGAGATTTCCGTCCACAGTGACTTTTTTAACCCTCCTTCTCTCCCCTCCACCTTATTTCAAATCAATACTTCATTTCCGAGCTAGCCACAAGTACTTTCAAATCACAAGAAAAGGTTATCACTCCCAAAACAATACTTGTCCTCCCCGCCCACTCGTGTACGATATCCCTGTAGTGTCCCTCCTTATCCATACTTCCACAATAGAGCTTGAAAATGGCAGATAAACCACACTGAGTACATAGGGCGTAAACACAGTGAAGCAGGAACTATAGCCATTTGTTACACAAAATTGCATGTTCTTGTTTTTAAGATGTAGAAGGCAGCATTTTGCTCTTGTGGATATATCATTTCTATACATGAAGTTTCTGTTATCTCACACTTGATCTTCTCTATACACATAGAGCTGACCTCTTTCTCTTTGTATGTTTATCGTATTGACTTGGGAGTGCATGAGAAAAGAAAAACCCCACTATACTCTGCATGCACGTCACATTGACAGGTCAGAAGTAATCCTCTTTTAATCCCTTTGCTGCTGTTAAAGATGGAATGAGGGTAAGAGATGGAAAGAGAGTCAAACGGAGGTATATATCAAAAAGAGAAAAGATGGATGACAGAAAGTAATACACTTTGATAAATGCCGACTATGTGCCATCATTCCATTTTTAGTCCTCTAAAACGTCAAAGCTGTCAATCTGTAGGAGACTTTTCATTATTTTGGTGATATTAACAGCAGTGACCAGCAGATAGTTTCATCTTGCTCTGTCCAGGCATTAAATGTGATTGAGCCGCTGGGGAGATGGCACTACTGCCTCGCCCGTCTCCCTTTCTCTTCGCCTCATCCTCTGTCGCTCTTCCCACTTTGTCTCTCTAATGATCAGCATGCAGAGGGAAGGGGGGGATCCGCTTGGCTCTCACAGTGCCGTGTGCGGCATGCCAATGGCTCTTTGCTTTACAAGGCCAGTTCTTATGGATTTTATTTTGTGTGTGTTTTAGAGATATACAGACAGGAAGCGTGGTTATGTGTTCTGGGATTTGGGCAGCCCAACTGGGTTCTCAGTGTGGAGTCTCCCTGGTTATTAGCAATTCATCCACTGGCTCGTCAAGCATTCCAGATGAGAGTTGGATGCTTTGCTTTGACACTGTGCCTGGCTCATCCTGCTTAAAGTCATGATTTGTTTATTTGCTTACTCATTGCTCTTCATTAGGGACATCCCATTTGAATATTAGGTATTGTAATGCAGTGTGGCTGCTATAAAGTAACGCTGTTTTAAATGTGCATTTTAGATCACTTTAGATTGAATGAAAATTTGTTTCAAGCTGCAATTAAACTGAAGCATAAATGCTGTCAAATTTCCCAAAGGTCTTTGAAAATGTTTTCAAATTTAAAAGTAAAGTGAAGAGTTACATATTAGTGAAAGCACCTAACACCAGTGGATATTGTCTGGTACACTTTTTCACCCATTTCCAGCCACTTACAAATCCACAAGCCTAAATGTTTTTTTTTTATTTGCATTTTATGTGATAGGCTAACAGCATGGGTGTCACAATAATTGTGTGGACGGGACGTTTCCTCCACACATTTGACAAATCTAAATTTGAACCCCCAAACATTTACAGTAAAATATTACTTCCCCTAGCGCAGTTTGTATTGCTTTATGAAAAAAATCTATACCACTTGATTGATGGATTACACATTTCACTAAAACTCCTCTCCAGGTTTTTCTGGTTAGCTGCATCAACTTACTGATAGTGGTTCTGCTGAGGTAAGGATTGAACCGTGGACGTTTGTAAAGCCTCTTTACTGGACAGAAATCAAACAGACGGGGAAGTTTCCTTCAAAATAAAATGCTTCACAAACGGCAGTTAAAATGAGAGCCTTGGCAGACCGATCTCCAACTTCTGTGGATGACCAGCACAGGAGCACATTGCAAATGTTTTACGCAAAGTAGCATTCTATTGTGAAGTATTGTGGAAAATTTTAAATTGTTTTAATTTTTTTGTATAGTCTGCCTGTATTCAAAGCATTTAATACTTTTTAGAGCCACCTTTTGCTGCAATTTCAATTGCAAGTCTTTTTGGGTGTCTCTCTACCAGCTTCACACAGAGGCAGACAATTTTACTTGATTCTTTTTGCAATATAACGCAAGCTCAGAGTGGGTGGAAAGTGTATGTGGATATCAATTTTCAAATTTTGCAGCAGATTGTCAATTGAACTTTCTGAATGTCTGGGATCTGACTAATACACAAAGCTGCTTTGATAAACCATTTCACTGTGGCATTGGCTGTGTGCTTGGGATCATACTGATAGAAGGTGAACCCCTCTGCTCCATTTTCAAGTCCTTTTGCAGCCTCTGACTGGTTACTTACCTATCCCTCCAGAAGAAAAGAATTCTTATAGTACATTTCTGCCATGTTTCACTCTGGGAATGGTGTATTTAGAGTGATTTGCAGGGTAAATTTTCCACAGCAGTGCTTAAGCCAATTAGTTACAGTTTGGAAAGCCTTCTTCCACATGTTTTCTGTGGCCCCTACATAGTTTGTACAGTCCAAACAGGACTTATTTAGATTTTTTTTTCTTTCAAAAGTGACTTTTTATTGCCACTTTTCCTTAAGTCAAATTTGTAAAGTGAACTACTTCTGCCTTTGTCAACATATTTTCCCAGAGCTGCAAATCTCTGCATACCCTTGAATATTTGGATGATGGTGTCAACAGTGCTCCAAGAGATGTTCAAAGTTCTGTCTATTGTTTTATAACCAAATCCTGCTTTAAAAATCTTCACAACTTGTTCATGATTTGTCTGATGTCATCCCTGGTCTTCATAGTGCTGCTGTTCACTAATGTTCTTTGAAAAACCTTTTGAGGCTTTCAGAGAACAGATGTATTTGTACTGACATTAAACTAAAAAACAGGGTTACTTCAAAAATCTACTATAAACCAAGTAGCTGACTTCTGAAGACAGTTGGGTTTACTGAATTCTATTCATGGATATCTGAGTAAAGGGTACAAACTAAATAATTTTGTTTAAAAAAAGAATGTGTACTTTTCATTCCACTTGATAAAACTGTAATACTGTGCCTATCACAGAAAATGTACTAAAATATGTTCATGTAAAGTTTGTACAAAGTTTTTCAAACTTGATTTGCTGTTAGAGGTTTTAGGATTTCAGAATGGCTTTTGTAAATCTAGACTGATTCAGCTACATTGAGATCCAGGCTAGGTTGCTCAGGCCTCAAGTTCTTAATGTCACTTAAGATAGTTCTTCACAACAGTGGCTCTTTGTTTTGAGTTCATTCCTTGCTGTAGGACACATTTTTGATTTGTTGATGGATGATTTTTTTTTAAACCTCCTAAGTGTCTGACATTCACATGTTGTCCTAAGATGTGACCTGCGGGTGTCATGAGCTAAGATCCAATTATATTAATTAATTACGTCTTTAACTGTCATGAAAGATTTGATGCTCAATGGGTAAGTGACATGCATTTGTAAATTTGCATTATTCAAATGTGATGTACTGAAACACCATAACTATAAGTTGAGAGTAACCGGTGTGTGTGTGTGTTTTTACTTTGGTGTCACAGTAGTCTTTTCTTTGGAGAAAGAATTCTAACAGTTTCTGTGTTTGACTGTCTGTGAAAGTGAGAATAGGGGTCCCCACTTGGTTTTATGTATGTCTATATCTTGGCAGCTGTCAGTAGAACTTTCACGCTCAAATTCTATTTGTTTACATGCAAACCTCGATTTTGTGTGTGTGTGTTTGATCTGCAGATATTCATCATGTCGGGCTTGCAGTGTACATTAAATGCTTCATATGTTTTGAGTTGTGTATACCAGTGCAGAGAGAAATGCTTGTCCAAGCTGTCTGTGATGTGAAAGATTAAGCACCTCACACTCTGTTGTGCTTAAACTCTATGGGTTTATGTGGATGAGCAATTCAAGCTTGTAAACTGTATCAGATTTCTTTGCATTTAGAAGTATTTGAGACTTTGTATCCTCTTGTGAAGACAGACGGTGACATTGACATCTGTGCTAGGGTACTGAGGCAGAACTTTTTACCAGGTTGTGGAGACGGGGAGAGGAAGGGAATGCGTTTGTGTTTTGAGGTTAAGATGGACTGACAAGTAGCTGTGAAGAGAAGTTTTGTTGCTTGTCAGAGGTTGAGTGCAGAGCAGGCAACAAGAGACATTCCAGGCCAACCCAAGGTGCTTCATCTTAGTGTTCCTCAGTGTTCAACTGCATCACAACTGCATCACTCACTGATGCATTTGGAACAAACCTGATGGTCTTGGAAGGCCCTGTTCAACTTAAACCCATGATTGTATTGAATGCTATTTGGGGCAGGGTGAGATTGCAAAGCAGTATTTCAATCTTTGAACATTACATGGAGTGCAGTACATAGTGTGTGTCTTAACTTTAAAACCATGGTCATTACATAAACTAACAGGCCAAGAAATGAGACCTAGCCTAGATAAGGGGTAATCAAATCTAGGCCCCGAGGGCCATTGTCCTGCAACTTTTAGATGTGTCTCTGCTTCAGCACATCTAAATTAAATAATGAGGTTATTACCAGGTCTCTGCAGAACTTGACTGAATACTGACAAGATAATTCAACTATTTGAGGCAGGTGTGTTGATGTGATCCTGATCGGGGGTGACATCAGGAATTTTGAGCCCCATAACAAAAAATAAAATGAGGTTCCCCATGTGCAGCTGCTGTCACCAGACCTCTAGACTCTCACTGACCCATCAAAAGCTTTACAAAAGTAATTTTAAAGGCTTGGAACTGTCTTTATTTCCTTCATCCAATACCGGTACTAGCACAATATTTACTGCTTGTAAATTCTACTTAGAGAAGTCTCTATACATTATGTAAATCACCTTTTTGAAGCAAGATTAAAAGCAAATCTAAAAAAGGAAATGAGTCCATATGTTTATGGTCTCAGGTCTATATTATAATTGCAAAAATTAAATGCTAAATGCTTTGAAAGACAAAAAGACAATTACATGTACATTTGTAAGCATATCACATTGATAGGGCATGGTACAGTGGTTAGAGAGGCCACAGATCTTGATGCAGCCATTCGAGTTTAACTCTCTTTCTCGGTCCCTTTGCTTCATGTTTGTTCCCCTCGTATCTCTGCCCCCTTCTTGTCAGATTACCATTAAATTCTTTAGAAAAAATTAATTTAAAAAATCACATTTCTAAAATAATTTCTACTATGTATAATTTTAAAATTAAATGAAAATATATTAACATAGTCATCTTAAAGTAGTGAACACAGCAGAAAGTGTAACTTGCATGCAAGTTAAAGTAGGATAGTAGGGTAATTGTTTTCAACCATCCAGCCTCCAGTCCAAATAGGGCTATTAATATTATTGTAATGGTTATTTCATCATTGTTTGAATTTCTGAAATTAATACATATTTCAGCTTTCTTGTGAAATAGTAAAGATGGCAAAAGAGAGAGAGGAATCCTCATAATCTTCATGCAATGGTGCTAAGTAGCATGTCAATGAACAAAGTGTTGCTCACCTTTTTCACTTGGACAGGGAGGAGAAGTTAAGCTGGTATGTTGAAGTAGGGTGGCTGCTAACTCGGATCAGAAAGGGCAAAGATTGAATTATGTCCTCAATGAGAGGCAATATGGTCAAACAGTGTAAAATGATTAGTCTATCTATACGGCATTGCTCTTTCCACCATAGCTTCATCATGACTTG
This sequence comes from Xiphophorus couchianus, assembly GCF_001444195.1. Taxonomy (NCBI): domain Eukaryota; kingdom Metazoa; phylum Chordata; class Actinopteri; order Cyprinodontiformes; family Poeciliidae; genus Xiphophorus; species Xiphophorus couchianus. Next base: position 10,876,044 of record NC_040239.1, read on the forward strand.
CCTAAATATCTGTCGTGATCTATCTATGAGTGTTTTGCACTTAACACAGCATTGAGGCAGCTTGTCATATAGTTTGTTAGTGAAATTAATTTTTTAAGGAATATATGGCGTATGCATTGTAATGCACTTTATTTATTATTTAAATAGATGTTTCATCCTTGACCAACAGACCAATTTGTATGCCCCCAGTCATCTATTGAAAAAATGCATAGTGTGCAGTACAGTTTCAGACGATGTGAACGTTGCAGCAATGTGTGAAAGTCTTCTGGAAGAAATCCTCTCCTCATAAACTAAATGTTGATATTGCCATAAATGTAAATTGTGTACAAGTGCACTTTAATTGCATGGACAGTTTATACATGTACAACAGCAGAGTTGTAGTGAACATATCAGATGTCCTTTCAGTAGAACATCTCTCTCTTCTGTTTCTTTCATGTTTTCAGACTATGCTTTTTTTCCTGACAAGAGAAATGTTTTCTTTGTCCTCCAGCAATCTGTACTTTGCCTCATTGGGGCAAGAGGTGCCCTAAATGTGCATTGAATACATTTCCTTGTGTGCAGTGTAGTTACTGTGTCTCAGTTTCTCATGCATAGATGTGTGTGAGCGAGTGGTGGATGAAGCAGTGTGGATATTTTATGAAGTGGCATCTCAAAGAGTGTATTTGTCAGCACACCTCCTCACCGTTCTCTATGAATATAGGCACATGGGTGTGTGTGTGTATTTATGCATGTTTGTGTGACTGTCAACTACAGTTACAGGCAATGTCCATCACTCCAATTAATTATTTCTTTTACACCAAATAATGTTCAGATGACTTTTCATTGCACAATAAAACAAGGAGTGCATGGCGATGGCAAGTGTGTTCAACAATATACACACAAAAGATACACTCACATAGTGTATGTGTGCTACAAAGAAAAACATAAGAAATGTCTTCACATATAAAAACTGCAGTCAACATTTTCAGACCACATATATATATTTTTAGCTTTAATTTTATTTCTGTATTTTACCATGAAATTTGTTGTTTTGTATATGTTTAAACATATTTAGCTTCAAACCAGGCATCATTTCATGCACCTTTATCATGCATCAAGGTCATATGTGTCATGGATTTTGCAAAGTGTCTGAAACATTCCTCAAGGAATGTGATGGATATTGGCATAATAGCATCACACAGTTGTTGAAAATTTGTCAACTGCATATTCATTATATAAATTTCCCATTCCACCACATCCCAAAGAGTCTACTAGACCCTATTGGAATGATATTTAAGGACTGTAGAGGTCACAGTTGGTTATAAAGAAATGGACATGGCAACCCAGCCAATATTCAGATTGGCTGTGTTGTTTGAACAATCCTCAATTTGTACTGAAGAGCCCAAAGTGTCCCAGAAATATTACACCACCAGCTGTAAATCATTGAAACAGGCTTGGATGGATGGATGCTTTTGTGTTGGTTATGCTAAGTTGTGACCCTACAATCTGGTGTCACAGCTGTATTGAGACTCATCAGACCAAGCAACATTTCTATAATCTGTTACTGTCCAGTTTTGCTAAACCCTTCTGTTGGTCTGTTTTCTGTTCTTAGCTGATAGGAGTGACCCCTAGCTTGATCTTTGCTGCTGTAGCCCAACTGCTTCAAGGTTTGACACCGCGTGGTTAAAGATGGTATTTTGTACTCCTTGGTTGTTGGAGGGGCTGTTTGAGTCACTGTTGGCTTTCTGTCATCTCAAAGCAGTCTGCTGATGCCAGAGGTCAGTAAACAATTGGCACTCACTTTTTTCACAGTTCACTGGACAGTTTTTCTTTCTTCTATAATCTGAAAAGATGTTGCATGGAAACCTTGGTACATCAACAGGTTTTGAAACATTCTAAAGTCACTTGAATCAGCTTTCTGGACCCACCCTAAAGTTTGATCTTGAACCTCAGCTGCTTTTTGTGTTAACAAAACAAAGTCTTTTGATTCTGACTTTTTCTATGTTGGCACATACTAAATTGGCCCTGTGCTAACTCGGTTTAAAATGTATATTCATGGAAAACAACTGGCTTAGCTGCAATAAAATATTTTTGAGCTGGCAAAATGTAACCAGTGTGTGAAAGGAGGATTTTCACACTTGTAATACATTTTAATAATGTTTTGATTATTCTCTAGATTTCATTGCTTTTTCCTAAACATCATTTTATTAAGAATGCATCCAATCACATTTGATTAGACAATTTAACATAATCAAAACACAATCTTAAGTGTTTCAGGTTTAACTTTAGACCATAATGTTTAGACCAGCACTTTCAATTGCATATCTAATTTCATAATCATTTACAATAGTGCTAAAAAAGACTATACATTGCACTTTCTTCCATTGATAAGTACTCTGACTGCCATCTGGTCCAGTCACCTATTTTAAAATGACAGGTTATGACCCCTGATCAAATCAAAACAACAATGACCTCCTCATACTACATAATATGCAGTGATATTGGAATCACATGACCTCGTATTCTTACAGTAAAGTATGACATTAGAGAATTATTTTAAATCTTTGGCTATGAAAGAAGGCACGAAACATCACAACGGTGGATACAAAGTGACTAATTGTCATTGTGAAACTTTTTATACTAAATGGTTTATTTACCCAAGGAAGTTGGGTGTCAACGGACCGAAACTACAAAAGTTATATCTGGGGGACCAGATATGATCCCATCTACCCCAGTCATCAGGATGAAAGAAAATACAACATATCCATTTTTACTTATTCTCCCTCTCCCACCTTAAGTATACCCAGACTAGTTTCAAACACACTTGCCCCTGGTATTACAAGCTGAGCTACTGCAGAGTTAAAGGCACAGCCTGTTTCTAATACTCAAGGTTCAGATGCGTTGTTGTTTTACATCTGTTGCTTTGTTCTTGTGTATATGTGTTCTGTCGCTTGTTGAATATCGTAAATTCTCTACAAATACATTTGCACTTTGTTGGCACTGACTTTGAATCTGTAAAGTTCTGGGCTTATTATTGGGTCATTTTAAGCTTCACCTGAAAAGATGTTTAAATTTTTCTTGTTTGCATTTCTTGTGCTGCAATAAATTAGAGGATGTGTGAGGATGAGAGCTTGGAAATAAGATTCCAGTACCGTTATCGTTTAATCTCTCCTCTAAGCTTTGAATTCTGACCTGCCCTTTGGCTGTACTTCTTGTTGATGTCTTTTTACTTCAACTCTTCAATCTAGTGCCTATCATGCTGCCAGTGATTATAGAAACAGACTTTAGGAGGTGTTAAACACTTTGCTAATTGCTTTCATGGAATTGTAATGTGCTATTTGTTTTGCTTGACACAGTTGGCAACATGTCATAAAGCTGCCTACATGTGCCCATCTGGCTTGCAGATTTCAGTCTTGGGCTCATTTAGAGTCTGGAAAAAAATAAAACAAATTGGAGGAATCAGGAAGCAAATGTTAAAACGTGTTTTGCATTTTGAAAGTTGTGTGCATATGCTAAAATTCAGAACAGTTGCTGCTGTTCTGCAGCAACTGCATTGTGCATGCATCTTGCAATGCAAGCAAGATGCCCTCAAATACCTCACAAAATGTAGATCCCTAAAGATAACACACCCTTTGCTCACTGCAAAACTGTTTAGTTTTTTTTCTGTGACAGAAATAAATACTAAATAATGATTATTCAAACATTTTAAAGCCTCAATTGCTGTCTTTAAATGGCTGCAATTTAACTAAAACCTTTAGCAAGTGTAAATGTTGAAATTGTTGAAAAATTAAATAGACACGTATAGACATGAATCGTTAAGGTTAATATATGGACATGATTAAAAGATTTACAATGTGTAAAAATGATTAAAGTAAAACAATTGAAACATTCATGTTATCATAAGACTTGGCCTAAATTACTGTTGCAACTGGCAAAAGACCCAGCTCCTCTCATTCTCAATGTTATTGTTCATGGATGCAAAATGGGAATGCAACAGTGACCAAGTGATAACCTGCAGATCCAAATGCTGTGGGAATGTAATGGTAGTTAAAGTACTTGTTGACAGCAGGTACTGGACATTCTGTTAAGCTCACATTTGAGTATAAATAAATGAAATTTAAGGCTTGAAGACATCAGTGTGTAATAATCTAATACGCTTGACTTTGTGAGTTGAGTTGTTGAAATAATGAACTTTAATGATTCTAATTATTGACTGTATAGAGTAGATGCGCCGATACAGCATTTAAATTAAGCTAATAATTTAAAACACTACTGACGTCAGGTATTACAGCTTCAATAAATAAATTATTAATGTTCATTATAAACTCAACTGTCCCTGCAGTTTTATTTAGTTCCATCCTTCTTTCGTAGTTTTAATTGGATTAAGTCTTAAGTGGAATATGTCACTTACCATTGTTGTTCTGGTTATTTTTAACAGTATTCATTCAGACATAGCATTTTGCATTAATGAAGATCCTAAGGCTAAAAACCATATCTGTGAAGTGATTTCTGTCTGTGATGCATGCAAGACGTTGTGTTGGACAGAAAGGAAAGGGTGTTACAGTAACTTGTTGTGACCTTTCAAAATGCTGCAGCGGTCACAGTTGATATTGCAGGTCCAAGTTGTAGAGACTTTATGCTTTTATGGTAATCCTCAAGTTAAACTGAAGTGCAAAGTTCACCATAGATTAATCAGTGCTGATCTTCCAGGCTTCTTTGAAATTCAGGACATCTTGTAAATTATTTTGCAGATTAAAAAAAAGAAGTCATTTACAAAAATGCATACCATGTATACTTGCTACAAACATCCGTGCATATTGATTGAGTGCAATATTTAAAGTAGAGTACACCATAACAATAAACATATTCTTGAGGTTAAATTACAGGAGGTTGCTCTTTCTGGGAAGGGGTTTTCTGTATTTCTGAATTCCTCATAAAGCATTATTTTGGTCACCAGATATTTCTCAAACTGATTTTCTTTTTCTATTTTTACCCTCTATGTCAAGGACAGTACTTTCATTTAAAGACGTAGCTCAATGTGTAATGCAGCCTGCTTCAAAGATGTTAGGATTTGCAATGGAAAATTTTAACAGAATAATAAAAGATTAATATTTATGTAAAATTACAAATACATGCATGTTCCACATGCTAGGTTTTAATATGATATTGGTTTTCATGTATTATTCAAAGAGAAGCTCGTGGGAGTCCAAATCATGGACTCGCAAGCTTAAATTCAATCACAACCAGCACTTAGTGCACTGTGGATTCTTTTATTGAGACAGCATCATTAGATCCTGTCTGGCTGTGGACATCCCTCTGGGTTTGCTGTCGTTCATCCAGCCCTTTTACATTTTACTTGTTCCCACTTTTCTTCCTCTTTTTTTGTCTCCTCTCTTCTTTGTGTCCTGCCTACACACACTTTTCTCACTTCAGGCACTTTTCTGCTGACCTTTTAATCAAAGAAAACATCACACCCATGTTTTTCTTTTCATCAAGATTTGTATTCTTGTTGGAGCAATTTTTTTTTTTGTAATCACTGAGTATCTGAGTCTTTTTTTCTTTTTTGCTTTAAGAATTATAGACAGTCTGTAATGGGATCTCTAAGATGGCACATTTTATGATGATTCTCATTTTTGCAAAAATTATATGAAGTGTGTATACTCCAATCGTCTCTGTCACTGAATGGAGGGTAATATCTAAATGTTCTTTTAGAAATATTGTATTTGTTCCTCAAGTTTGCTGAATAACTGTATATTCCGCTGATTTGACTTGAGATATTATTTTATTTTAGTTCTCGGATTTTCTCTTTGCTTCTCCCTTCCTTTAACCAAAATGTAACAAGATTCTGTGTGAAGTCCTAACTTTCTCTATGTATTTATAGCTTCAGGGAAAGCTGTGTGCTTCAAGCCGAACATCTACGCTTCAAGTAAAATCACCACTTACAAAGATGCATTTAGGCCACTAAAATGTTAGTCATGAGGCACTGTTTGGAGAGGGGGAGTTTGAATCCCTTTATTTGCTTACTCATTTGACCATTCACTGCACATCGTTGTGAGTGTGACATTGTGCAAGCTTAAGGTTTGTTCTTTACAACCACTATGCATTTGAATAAAAATAACTGATATTAAATAAAAAGAATTAAAACTGGACATCTGGTAATCCCTATGCAAATGTCTTATTCAATTACAGTATTGTCCAGAGCATAAGTCTTGTAGCTAAATCTTAAAAAGTTAAGCTGAAAATCCTCTTTAGTCTGAAGGTCCTAGCTCTAATCGTCAGGATATTGTTGTTTTCAGTATTATTAATTCCTCTGAATTTTGGTGACCTGCAAGAGCATTTCTGTTGAAACTATTTTTTTATTGATATTTTTGGTGTTTGGCTGGAAATAAACAAGACTCTAATTAGTGTTGCCACATCATCCATCAGTCACCATCTGGGGAACAAAAGAACAGTATTTGTAAAACTCTCACAGTTACATTTAAGAGAGTTAACTGAGCTTAAAACAGGGCGTGCCCAATAGGATAGTACAATAATTCAGGGACGGTTTAGCGTAGAGAGGGAGAGCAAAAGAGGATTAGTTTGCCTCCAAACGATCAGGCCACAAGGGTCTCAAAGTCTTAATGCAAGGTGAAAGTCAAGGAAACTTTTGACAGCAAAACAGAGAACTGCAAAGAAAACTTGCTTAAAAGATTCTTAAGTTTTATGTGTCCAATTCTTGTTTTTTGCATTATATAAATTTGTCATTGAAATGTCATTATATTTCATAACATTTTCCAGAAAGTGGGAGGTGCATTTTTGGATTTTTTACAATTTACTCTACAAGTAAATATGATATATTGCCAATGAAACTACAGTATGATGTTTTAGAATAAATATGACATGTAATTCTCCAATTTACATATAATCTGAGAGAATATCCTCTATTATATGTCCTCTAAAGTTTATTCGTATGCTGTGAGTGCTTGAAACCAAAGTCAAACTTCTTGTTTGTGTGCAAAGTCTTGGTCATTAAATCCAATTCTTAAGATTCATGGGTAATTACATTTTTACATGAATGTTATTGCAGTACACAATAATTTTCTTCATCTGTAAATTCCTAATGTATCAGTTAATTCACATATTCAATGCCTAAGCTGTAGACGCAGGCAGTCAGCTGCTATTGCACATGTACATGAACACAGACACTATCATAGGGCTGTCCTGTCTGGCTGTGCAGTTCAGTAGAATATGCGAACAGACAGTCTTATTTTTCTATCCTCATGTAGTTGCCGAGGGTTATGCACTCTGGACAGCCATCTAAACCCAGCACATTACTGTGCAGTCAAACCAAATCAGGGCTTGTGTGTACGCTCTCCTACTGCATGTGTGGCTGCTGTGAGGGGTCACTGGAATGTAAGGCTATGTACAATATGCCCGCAGGGGTGATCTTGTGTGTGTAACATGCAGTGAATATGGAGTTAAAGCACTTTGGTAAGCCTTGATGTGTGTGTGTGTGTGTGCTTTCATGAAGCTTAGGTCTCTAAATTTATGCAGCATGCAGGGAGAAAACTGATGTGTAATTGGCCTTACATTCCTTAGGGAAAAAATTAAAGTGCATCTGAACTGTTGCCTTACTACAGAAAAACGGAGGCAGCAAGGGGTTACTCAACATGTGAAAAGTGAGGATGGATTACGAATTCTAACGAGAAGTTTACGAAGTGTCCTCTAATTATGTAGACTGTTCATTAAAAATAATGACTTAAATGTCTGCACATTCTGCAAAAGGAATGTAATTTCTTCTTGTTGGCACCTTATTAACCTATTAGCAGGTGTTGATACAGCAGTTTGATTTTTTTTTTTCTTCAAGCAATATGGAACAAAATCAAATGCAAACTATACACTTCAGAACAGAATTGTGAACAATTTTCAGACTGATGAACCTGGTCGATCTCTGATTTTAGACAGAGATGAAACATGTTTATAGATTAAACACATTTCCTTATTTCACAGCAATCCTTTCAGTCTCGGTGCTACATTTTGTAAATGATTACGTAACACATTTTCTCATGCATTTGCATATAACAATCACATCAAAGGTTTTGCCACGTTAGGTCTCATAAATTAATAATTAAGACAAAGTGTTACTACTGACGTCATCAGTGACATAATCAGACATCAGACTGATGTCATCAGAGTCTGTCATCAGATTTCCCAGCAAGTCTAGCAGGACTGCTAGAAAGTTCAGGAAGCTGTCATCTTGCAGGAAGTCGGCTAATCCCGACTTCCTGCTAGAAGTCAGCTAATCCTGACATCTGGCAGGATTAGCTGTGGTGAGTTATGAGCACAGTATTTTCATAGTGAACCTTGTGGTCTATTTTACCTAAATAGCTCCTACTTTAAATATATATTTATTTTGTTCATGTGGATTTTTTGTTACCTCACTTTTTGTGTAGAAGTTAGTTACTTCAATTTAAGTTCTTATGAATTCATCCCTATTTTTAAGAGAGTACAGCAGACTATTGATAAAAGAAAATGTTCATGACAGCTGCCATTATAAAGCAGCAGATTGCGTCAATTCCCTTAGTGTAATAGTCAATCATTGGGAAAACACGATGTCATTCTTTACAATGAACAAAAATAACATGTTTATTTTAAGCAGCATGTTTAGCCTGTAGGCTTAGGACACTTACATTTTTCATGTTTCTGGTTTAGATGGAGGTTCATGCTGTTCTTGGTGTTTGCTGTAGAAGGGAATGCTTTTTGCAAGAAAATACTTTTGCTGTCTTGGGATAAAATTTCCTCAGCATAGAAACTCTTCAGCTATGAAAATTCCCGAATGCCAAAATTTAATTCAAAATTACAATTCCAGTAGCTGTTTTGAAAATAGCCAAAAGTTTAAAAAATATTCATCAAAAGTATCTTGCCATTCTTGTCGTGACTCCAGTTTTACTTAAAATTCACAAATTTACACAATGTTTATTGGATTTGGAAAAATGTTGATGTATGAGCACAAGAGCAGTTGAGAAACTCTGGAGAATAGTAAAGCATTCAGCTAAGAGGCAGTTCATTCTCAATTCACAATTTGTTCAACAAGCTTGGGCACTGAAAAAACAGTGCTTTGCCAGAAAGTATTAACTTACTCAATAAGACATTTAGAATTCAACTTTGAGAAGAAAAGCTTTTGTAAATGTGTTATTTTCAGAGAGGTCTGGATTCTACCCACATATATCCAGTGGTTAGAGGTTGGTGTAGAGAAAGTCAAGTGAATTTATCCAACAGTAAAAAGTATTCATGGATAATTTCACTTTTAAATGTGAAATTCTCAGTTTTCTACTGTTATGTAATTTGTTGAAATCAGGCTTCGTATCAAGCAATATCAAACCAGAACTTTTGGATTTTAGCTAATAGAAGTTGGGATGGAAGAGTGTACATTTTAATGTATGTAACACAAAACATACCTTCCAAAACCTGATTGATGGAGTGGAAAACATCCAGGTACTTTTGTCTGTTTGGGTTGTTTGGAGTGTTTCTGTCTCACCTGTAGTGCACAGCAAGTATAGATGATGGCTTATTTAAATCTCTTAAATAAAAGATCAAAAAACAAAACTAGAACAATTCTTGCAGGATTTTGTGTGAATTTTATGCCAATAGAATAACAATATTGTTATGGAAAAATGTTGACAGACTCTATGTATTGTAGCCATTGTTGCTGCAAACTTGTCTTAACTGTTAGTCTTAGGTTTGTGTAGACAATCATTCAAACTGTTTGAGCATCTTCAGCATTATTGTTTGAATTTTTAAGATATATATATGTCTTGACAATTCAAAAAAAAAAAAAAAAAAATTATTCTTAAATAAGCTGTCATTGACTTTAATCCATCACGTTGGAGACTCTTTCAAACTCACTCTGAAAGCTGGAACATGGTACCAGTGATGATAAAGATTTGCTAGTGACATAAATTAAATCACACTCCATTGTCAGTCTGAACAGCAGGGTGCTGTCAGTGACCTGCTCTGCCAATACACACGCCAGGTGCTTCTGGAACTTCTCTCTTGCATAGAACAAAATCCATGAGAGGAGCAAGTCAGACTCTCCTACTTGACTGTTGCTGATAAATGCAGATAAATGGTGCAAACAGTCCATGATTGATTTGCTATAAACAATCTGCAAACACAAACAAGACTCCCCTCTCTGCAGGCCTCCGTACGTGAATACTTCGCCACACCAAAGCGAAGTTTAAAGCAGAACATGTTTTCATCACAGAAGGCAAACATGCAGAGAACTTACCCTAAAATGTGAGCTAATCTCTTAAAATGAAAAACTTGCTATGGCCCTTTGAGATAATATTAAAATGCAGAAAGAGCGAAGAGAGTCTCGGGAAGCGTTGTCTGCTGACTTTAGCTGGGGAAGAGAATGTGAGCCATCATGAACTCTAGTGTTCATGAATGCTGGTGTTTTAATCTTGATACCCTGTTGTATTTATGTTTAAAACTGATTTTGAACCTTAAAAATAATTTTTTGAGTTCTTGCCCTGGCACTAAGTAAACATTTTTTTAAATTTTTATTTTTTGTGTATAACACACGATCTAGGTTGATTAGATCAGTGATGCCCAAGAGCTGCTCTTTGGAACTAAGAGCTAGTTTTTGTTGCGTTCTACCAAAGGATACAAAGACATGAACATTATGATTGAAACCGACATACAGTATGTTATATGCAAGCACACACTGTGGAAGTTTTAAATTTAAGGAAAATCCAATGCAATTCCTACCTGGGAGTGGGAGTTAGTTAGCAGGAGCACATAGCTAGTTTCTCATAGTCAGGGCACTAGGAGCTGGTTGCAAGACTTAAGCAGCAGGTGTTTTTTTTCTTTTTATGGGGGCCCAGAATAACTGGGCAATATTTCATTGTTTATTCTATTAAGTGAGCCAAATGGCCACCTTTGGCTCCAGAGCTGCAAGTGACAGGCCCCTTATCTAGCAGATGAGAACTGTGATCCTATCTCTATCCGACTGAAGCTGAAACTGCAACATCTTAATTTTTAATTCATTGTTAAAGTAACATTCTGAAAGTTAGAAATTAAATCGGTCAAAAAACCAATTAGTTATTGTTAAGAAATTGATGTAGTATTATCTCTCCACTACAGAGGCCATCAGGGGTCAGGACCAGTCGTACAGGGTCACCTGCTCCTGTTGGCTTCTCTCTGGAATCGTTCACATGAACAGTTGGAATAATTTTCTTTTCAACTGGTTCCAGAGGTGACATATCATACCAGATGTTGATGTGGATTTTATTTCAATATCCACTGTGCATGTTAGTTTCTCTTTTTCAGCAGTAGGATTATGCACAATAAAAAGGTTAATTTAAAGAAAGATTCAACAGCAATATTTACACTAAATGAAATATTTACACAATATTTACACAAAACAACAGGTTTGGTAGAGGAAAAGTTACTAACGTGTCCCTAAAATAAGAGCAAAAAGATGAACAACAACTCAAAACCACTCATATTTGTTTTTACACTCTTTCTCCATCAAATCTACTCTACACGGACGCCAGTAGTCATGGCAACCGATTGACAGACAACAAAACACCTGCTGCATTATGGTCTTGGATGCATTGGCAGTTTCTCTGTAGGGATGAACCTCCTCCTATGCTATATGACTTTTTTTCAGCTTTTTTAAGGGTTTGCATCATTTGATTTTAATGAGACACTGACCTAACAGAGTGACAAGACTGTGAAACTAGATGGATACTTACTTGAGGGTGCAAGAATTTATTTTGGACTTTCAGACTTGATGCATTTTAATTAAAGTATCCATAACTGCACAAATCTAATTTTCCTCCCAATTAAGAATTTATCTGGCAAATTGTCTGGAGACTTTTTAATAAAAAAGAATTATAAGATGAATAAGGGTGGCTATTGTTTGATTTATATACACCTTGTAGACTTTGTCCAAGAATGCACTTTTTATTTTGAAACTGTTTTTAGGAGGTTTTCTGTAAGGTGTATATCCAGTAAATGTCACAGTTTCACACAAAATTGTGGTAAACATTTTTCTGTGTGTGTGAATAGTACTCAAAGCTTATTATGTAAACACTAAATTCTTAAAATTAACAGCCAGAATACATCTCATGTAAAAATGTCTCTTTGAGAGAGATTAAAAGCCAACAAATGTCAAGTGTTCTTGGTTATTCACTCATAAGTGGCAATTTTCTTAATCAAGGGTACTTTAGAGACACTCTAAAGTGCCCTGATGTCCTTTCTTTGAGGTAATACACCTGTTCAAACACATTCACATTAGCATTAACTTAGGCCTTTAAGTGTGCAGATACATTAGTAAAACTAGACTGTTTAATTGACACTAAATGCACAATAGTGGCAAGATGTACAGAATGGGTGGATAACATGAAAGATAACATGACCACAAATTTCTTCTCCTTGTTGCCTGCTTCACGTGTAAGATCTTTGCAATTCTGTTTTTGTTTCTCTTTTTTCACCCTCTCACCTTTGTGATGAGACACTATTCTGTTGTTGATGCACAGTGAATTTTGTGAAGCTGTAGACAGAAAAATAGGCTGCATCTCTTTGCATTACATTTACCAAAGAGACTGTTTTGGAATTTAAAGATGGCCGAAAGTAGGGGCATTATTTCCACACAAAATCTAGTTTTTAATTTTGACGTGTGGTTGAATTTTCTCCTAAAAATATGCGACAAGCTTGACATAGATCAAATTATGTGTGCTACAATGTTAATAGAATGCAAAATAAATTCTGGAGCATTACTTACTGAAAGCAACGTAGCTTTCTAATCCATTGAAATGCAAGGTAGATGTACAACAGTGTAATTTCATTACAAGTGTGTGATCTTTGGAAGTGAAGCTTTGCTAAAGACAACATCGATGGCTTTCAATCTGATTTTTCAAGTCTGTTCAGATTTGCCGTGATTTTCTAGAACAGTCATTGAAAAATATATAGCTTGGTGTTTACGCCTGTTTATAAAATACCAAAACTCTTAACAGTTAATGCACTGACGTTTTGCCTGTCTGTGAAGGTTTTTAAAAAGTTTCCATAAGCTAACAATTATTACACTGCTCATGCGTAGCAATCCGCTGTTTTGGGGAGCCCTTGTGGCTATCTAAGTACACAAACCTTGATAAGAATTTTGATTTGCTTTGCTGACCTGTGCAGAGCAGTAGATATCAGTCGAATTTTTGGACATTACCATGATTTTGTACCCCATGCTGTTGGTGACCTCTGTGATTACAGTAGCCCATGTCAAAAAGCTTTTCCTTTTCACTGTTTGGAAGAATCATGCTTGTTTTGTGCAGATGTTGTCAGGCGATGAGTCCAACAGACAACACAATTTGGAACATCTAATAAGCTCAAATAATGGCAAGTTTTGTTTGATGGTCCTTATATTAGTAGTAGAACAAAGACCCACTCACAGAGGGTGGAAATGTCAGTCTAAAGGGTGGCTGTAATAGTGATTAAAAGTCTTTGTTCTTGTTTCCCCAAAATGTCATTACTTCCTACAGACAAAGTATAACTTACTTTGTACCATTTTGTTATGAAAATCAAGTACCAACTTGTGGTGTTGCTAATACAGAGAATTAAGTTTCCACAAAATTCTGAGGTTTTCTGTATTATATTTATTATAGCTGGAATTTTGGAGCTCTGTCATTTTAGGGCTAGCATTCATCCAGATTTAAGTAATTTTGATATGCAAGTTTTGTTGATGTGCTAAAACTGCAACAAAAACTAAACTTTTATAAAAAAAAAAGAAGTTTTATCCTCTTCCTCATCCTCTGACCTTTGCTTCTGGTTTATTTCATCAGCTGGCATCCTTTTAATATTTTGGCAATATCTGTTGGCTGAACATCTCCTTTCAAATTATTATTGGAAAATACGTTATAGTTATTTACTGTAGAAAATCTCTCTCAAAGATACACAGATAAAGTAGACATCCATTATAACAACACAAAGTTGTTGGGTTTATTTTGTAAATTACACTTTACCTATAACGGGCGATGCATATTCTACTCACAGCAATTTTAAAAGCCATTTCCTGCTATAGAAGGTTTTTTTTTTCTGGCTCAAGGAAGATGGTGCCCTCTATTAGCCACCGTGCTGTTGAATCAGATAAGGTAAAACTACTCTCTGTTTATTCTCTTCAGGAATGCTTCTGTGATTGAATTGGTCATAAGGTGAGCTTCAACAGAATTTAAGGAAGTAAAAAAAAAAAAGAAACTGTTCTCAGTTTGTTGGTTCAAAAGCGAATAATTTATTTTAAGGCAAACAGGGGTCGAAGTACACTAAGTGATGCTTAGGGAAAAAGAAAATTAATCAATCTTTAACCCAAGGGATTTACTAAGCAAGAGAGTTCAAAAATCTTGGTTGGTGCCCATTAGGCCTGTCGCGATAAACAATCAATTAATCGCACAATAAATTAAAACTATCGACCTCATTTTAATTATCGGATTTATCGTCTCTTCCGGTCTTTTTCCCTTTCTGTTGATGACACTGAATGAAAGAAGGCTCAACTCCGGTGCTCTCCACTGACCCTCCCTTCCTCATTTCCTTAGTGTAAAGCCCAGCACACGACACGATCTTAGAGCTGTCAGCCGATTGTCGGCCCATTTTCAAAACCTGAGACCACACATTACCCGACAGAAATCCTAGGTATAACGGTTCGATCGTGTCGTCCAACAATGGGCACAAAATAATGGCTACAAGTCCAGTTAACTAATTTTAAAACCAGGCATTAATCAATGCTTTACTACAATCTACCTGCAATGCATGTGGCTAGTGTCAGTCCTGACTGAATGAAAATCATTTTAACCTATTTATGTCACATTAACAAAGAACGGCTGAAAAGTTACCGGATTTATCATCTTTGGTAGCGATTTCGCTCCAACTCCTCCCCTTGTCATTTCTATATTCTTTGCACAAAATGTTGAATAAACATTAATGTTGTTTCCACGTATCATCTCCAATGTCTGCTGGACTTTGGGTTGTGGTGTGTCAGCTGTTTGGGATTCCCCTCCATAATTTCCCCTCAGAAAGCACAGAGGGGATTCTGCGCTTTCTGATTGGCTACCTGTCACATTCAACTGGCTGTGTTAAAGCTCCCAGTCGGGGAAAAACCCTGTTTTAGATCGAAGCGGCCACGTTGATCTACCGTAACACACCACACTCTACAGGATGATTGGTTATGAAATTGCAAGCAACAATCTTAGAACGGCCGACATTCTAAGATTGTCGTAAGGGGAAAATCGGAGAATAAATTGTGTAGTGTGAACTATTACATCAGGTAGTCGGATGTGCCCATCGTCTCTATTTAAATCTAATGATTATTGAAGGGCAATATAGCATACAAACTTCATAATCTGCACTCTTTTGGTTGAATATACAATATTATCGTTTAATGCAATAATTTTTGAGACAATCGCTCAGCAAAATTTGTTATTGTGACAGGCCTAGTGCCCATATGAAAGTGCCTCTTCATGCAGATAGGTGATGCAGTCTATACCAGGGTCAACACAGAGAGGCTAGCTGCTGTTCATGTACATACTCACAACTATGGGCAATTTTGAATTAAAATTGCAAAAATGTGGGGAGTTTGGGAAAAAAACTGATGTACCCAGAGAACTCAGTCATGGGAACAACATGAAAGCCTACAGAAAGGCCTCATCTGGCACTTGAAATGTGTTGCAACTCAAATAACTGCCCTGCTTTCACCCACAATATTCATAGTGACTAGAGGGGCTTTTAGGCAAGATCTTGATTTCATTACATTTCTCTTAGCACACTTGATAAGGAGCCACATTAGCGTTACACCGTATGGTTTTACACTGGTTTACTGCAAATTGGAGGACACAGCCAATCCTTAATAAAACCCTAATTTGGTTTGATGAGAGAGCATTCTGTTGATGTGTTCATTGTTTTCTAGTTATTTTGAGACATTAAAAATTTAGAAATGTAGAGTGGAGGCTGACTGACTCTTCAATGAGCTCCACACAATTGACAGAGAGAGTGATGGGAAAATAGTATTAGATCTTGCAAACTGTGCAAAAATTGTCAGCCTTGGTTTCAGATTACAGACCACAATCACTAAGTAAATTTGACTCTTTTAATTGTCAGTCTAAATGTGGTTCCATTATGCTACCCCGAACCTTTATCCACCAGAATTTAATTACCCCAAATGCCCATTCCCCCTGGGCTGTTTGTTGCTTATGTTTCAACTGCCAGTGCTGTTTATGTAAATTACACCAGCTAATGCTGAAAGAATTGCTTATCAGCCTTCTGTTAGCAGGAGTTCTGCTGGATATATGTGGGATAAAGGAAAAGTCTCATTTCACAAAAAGTGAGACAACATAACTTTAACAATGATTCTCTTACTGCAGCTCTTCCTTAAAACAGAGATGAATTCAAACTCCAGTCAGGATTACAACATGGTGCTCCATAATTCACATTTTTTAATTACAGTAGTTACACTCTGAAACAAAATTAAAATCCACTCAAAATATGTGGAAAACTGTAATTTGGTTTATACAGTATTTGTGCTTTGAAAGATAAATCGTGTCAAACACCATCATTAACAATGCAAGGATTGGCTTCTTTATTCAATGGAAAGCAGAAATCAACGCTGGAAATATTTTTCCAACCTGAAATGCTAAACACTTTTCCTTTATAGAGCTCCATCCCAAAAGGTTCAAGCCTTACTTAAAAAGTAAT
The DNA here is from genome assembly GCF_001444195.1 of Xiphophorus couchianus. Classification (NCBI taxonomy): domain Eukaryota; kingdom Metazoa; phylum Chordata; class Actinopteri; order Cyprinodontiformes; family Poeciliidae; genus Xiphophorus; species Xiphophorus couchianus. The sequence continues at coordinate 10,892,739 of NC_040239.1, forward strand.
CACTACCAATTGGGATTGGTATCTTGGGGAACTTTCTACCGAATATAAACTGCTTTTGCCCTGGTAGAGGCAGTAGAGTAGAAGGGGTTAGTTTCTCACAAAAGGCGAGTCTTGAACTCAATCACTAATCTAAACACAGTCTTTGTCAAAGTGTCTATTTGCTCCAAAAAGTGAGTTATTGCGTCAAAGTGTTAAAAGTGTGATATCCCCAATAGCAATAATACCTACAAGAATGGCCTTTGTTTGTGTTATAAGCTGGCACTTCTGCATATTTAGTATCACCAGGCACATAACCTTCGGCCATATTTGCCCTTTATTCCTCCGTCAGGTCAGTGCAGTTTAGTGTGGCTTGTTATGTTGCAGTGTTTCTCTCCCTCTTTTTCTCTGGTTTGTGCTGTTATGCCTAAAACCTATTTTTGGCTCTTATTTGACACTGTGAGTTAATGTAGTAAAGAGAAGATATTATTGTATATGTTTAATTTCTAAAAAGTTGTATTTCTGAGATAATTTCTTGACACTTCAGCTTGACAATTCAGGACAAGTCATATTGTGGGAGATGTTGATACACTTTGGATGTCAGTTTGGTTTAGTATTTTATTGTACAACATGACAAATACTTCAGCATGCAACCATGTGTCACAAAGAACTTCTTCCAGTGACACAAACAAGCAGTCCTGAATCAGATTCTCAGCACGGCATTTCACACAAAACACTGTTGACAGGAATATTCAGGAGAAATTATTAAACGAAAACTGAGTTACTTTTACTGTCTGATTGTTTTACTTAGTGTTGCCATTGGGAACTATTAAATTTGTCAGCATACCTAAATTTATGATTACACTTACGTTTTATAAAAAATATATTTCTAAAGAACAAACTTCCACTGTATCTCATTCAGTTGTACAGTGCGACATGGATTAAGATTTGCAATGACGAACAGAAATGAATACAATGCACCTTTATGTTGTGTACAAAGACACAAATTAATCAACTGGTTTCTTACAGAATGTTGGTTTTTAAAAGGCTGATATTTCATTAGATTTCTGGACCCAATTTTCAATTCTAAGATAAAATAGCTAATTGCAAACAACATAGTATTTACTTGATTGATTCAAGTTTGTCCAGAAAAACAGAGAGAAGAACATGCGAGCCCCATTAGAAAGGAGGTGGCTAAGGTTGGAACCCAGAACCTGTCACCTGTAAGCTAACAGCTGCAATGTAGTTACGTTTTAATACAAAACTTTCTTCTTCTGGTTTACATATTCAAGTTTCTGTCATCACTTGATCGTTAATGTAGTATATCAAACATAGCCTAGCCTAAATCAATGAAATTGGTATTGGTTAATGTATTAAACTGCTGTCTCCATGTTTTGCATGTGCCCTTTTCTTTTGTTTTTATTTTTGGTTTTAATTCGCTTGGAATATTTGTCAGGCTTTTTTCTTTGACTTTAGGTCCCGCTTTAGACTATTCTATAGCTTCTCTAAGCCTGCCAGTTTGCTTCTGTCACACTACCTGACTATTTCCATGTTTCATGTGCTCAGCCTTTAAGTTATTCAACTTATACATTTTGCCCATCAAACCACTGTTTTTTTCTGCATGTGGATCCATTCTAACTACATACGTGACAGTATTCTTCAGACAATAAAAAACATTGTCTTAAATTGCAAATAAACTAGATCTGATTGATTCTCACTTGTTCTAGTCATAGATGTAGTGATTCTGTATTAGTTTTCTCTTCATATCACTGTAGTCTGGAATAACAATGTTCAACACAAAAAAATCCGAATTGTATTGCTTTTCTGGATGGACACCATCAGAATTTTCCTAATCCAGCATGTTTTAGTTGATAATATTAGTAGGAGGAAAATATTTGAATTGTAGGTGCTTTTCTACACCTAAACAGGAACTTGACTTGTTTTGGTGGGTTCAAGATATCAGTATAAAGTATGCATGTGCATTCATTTGGAACCACATTTCATATATTTACAATTTTGTGTGCAGACATATTCAGCATGTCAATGTTGGTGATTTTATTTATTTATTTTTTAATTATTATTATTGTCCTGCATAGTCAAATTCAGCACTGCTGTCATGTTCAGGCTTCAGTTTACTATTCATGCTTAATTAACATACACTTTTTCTACCTTCTCAAGGTTGTTGGCAAAAGTTTCAAAGACAATCTCACCAACTCAGACCAAACAACAGAAGAAAGCTGCATCAAAATGATTATTTTTCTCCCCATAAATTTTTAAAGGTCGTTCTTATTTTGTGGGAAGAACTTTAAAGCATTAGAAAACCAACTTAATCAATATGAGAGAATTCCAGAGGTTGAGACCAGAATGTTTCTTTCCAGTATTGTGAAGTTTTATTATCCCTCCTTTATCCTCACTGCTCCCCTCTTGTTCCCCTTCTGTCCTGCCCTGTTCATCATATCTCTGTCTTCAGCCTCTTTTTAAATCTCTTCTGCCTTCTTTATTTGAATACGTTCTTTCATTCTCCATCACTGTGCCGCTCTCCCTCTCACAGCTGCTCAGCTCTCTCTGTAAAATTCTATTTGTGAGGTGTCAGAGGTCCATGAAAGCTGGGCGTGAGCTGAAAGAGAGAGTCATAACAAACGACACGGCGCAGAAAAAACCGATTTAACATTTATCGCAACAGTGCAGGGGCTGTTGAGAAAATTGGTGGAGGACTCTGGAGGTGTCTATGCTGCACATCAGGAGAAGCTTGTCTGCAGTTGACATCATTGTGAGTGAATTTTGTGTGTGCGGTGCAGGCTTTTTCATAAACAATTTAAATCTCTTAAACAGGTTTTGAGAGATGTTTGTTGGCCCTCGTGCAAAGACAAAGGCAGAACAGGAGGACTTGACACAACACTAGATTATGTTAAGAACTTCTGGTTAATGTTTTTTTTTCCTTTTGGGTCATCGCATCATTTAGAAAAGGTAAAATGTAGAATTGTAACTATGCTCATCAGTCTTTGGTGTGTGCTGGAGTTTAGATCTCTGCCTGTTTGTGTGCTCCTCTGCATCAGGATGCAGTGTCTTATACGGTCGTCAGCGTCTGAAGAGAATCGTAGTGACAGCAGATAATTCTTGTAGAGGAGTCCACTTAAGAAGAAGCACAGATGAATCAATTCTGGTCACAGCCCGAAGACTGAGGGAGACTAAATATAGTCGTCCAATAGATGCCAACAATACTTCACTACACAACAAACCTCATCTTGTCTCATCAATAGGCCGTCTTTTACTTCCCAACATTTTCAGTTCATTAGTCCAATGCTAAAAAGGAACCTTTGATCTGATAGGCTGTCATTAATACGTTGTTGTAAATAGAGCCCCTTATTGCAATTTGTACTTGTTTTTGTCATTTTTTTTAAAATCAGAGTTCCACAAAATTTAGATATGCAGCTGTGCATATATATATACAGTGTATATATATATATATATATATATAATATAAAGTAATATAAGACGCTAAGCCTTTTAATAAGTGTATTGTTTTCATTCTGAAATATTTTTTTGTTTCAAAATAGGTGAAATACTCAAACTGCAGTGATGAGTAACACTGACTCATGTTTCTCTCACAGGTTGTAAGGACACCTCTAGTTACAAATGATCACAACAGAAAGCCTCTTCAATTGCTATGATTAATGAATTGATTCAATAATTGAGCATGCAACATTAAATCAGTTTTTTTCTCCCATGTTGAGTTGGATAATAAACTGTTTTTGATACAAATTGAGCACTCTATTATAAGTTGGAGATATCTAATTCTTGTAGAGAAGTAAAGAGGTAGGTGGTTTTAGATGAGATATTTTTAGGGAAGATATTATTTTTATTTGGGATTTATTTGTACAAACGTTTGTCCCATTACTTGTTTTGTAGATTTTCAGCGATGCAGACTGAAATACATTTGCAACTGTGGGAGGGAGGTGGTGCTTATATATTTTTTTGTTGCTGTTGAAATACCTTCTAATTTCTGAATAAAGCAGAAAATATCTACTTTAAATTTCTTTAAATAGAAATTTAAATGGGCTTATATACTGATGGGTGTATCTATGAAACTTACTTACACAAGTGTTACAAAATGTGTTTAAAAAATAGCAAATTTTTTCAGAAGGTTTGGAGATTGCTGTTGCTTAACTAGCTTATTAGTATGTGTTTATTTTTCCATTTGTGATATTCATATTCCCAGTACTGTTTTCTCTTTTTGTTGTTGCTGAATTTTTTTGTGAACCAGTAGTCTAGTGATTTTGCAAACTTGTATCAAGGGCAGCTTAAAATCTTTTAAATAAAGTCTCTTTGTTGTGAAAAATAAACACAACTAATGGAACTGCTTCCTGTAACTTTTCTGTTTTACTTTTAAAATCTTGAAAAACTGAAACAAAATGTTAGCCTTCTTCATGACACACTTTGTATGCAGATACATGGATTTTGGCACCTAATGAGTTTCCCAAAGGTGTTTTTTTGTTGTTGTTTTTTTCTGTTGCCGTCTAATCTTGGTGAACTTTATAAAGGCAGTAGATGCACACTAATGAACAGAAACTGTTCTCCTACTGTGCAGAATCGCTTACAGCAGCAGTTGTGTAAGGTTTAGGAGCTTGTGGCTCAGAATCCAGCTCATCATTCAGTGACCAGTATTGCAGCAATCTGAAAATAGGTAGTGACATATTCAGGTCAGAGTTGTTTGAGGCAAATAAAGTATCGAGAGCTTTTTCAGGTGTTTGCCAATTGGAAGGGGTGACTGTGAGTTTCTACAAATTAATGTTTATGAAGGAAGAGACAAAAGACAAAAAGTCTGCCTTGCCCAAGAGGGGTGGTTTTGAGTCTATCAATCAGTGACAGACTAGTTATTATAAATTTTGTGTCTCTGGATGGTTATTAAGAAGTTTTTGTCTCGAGCCATCCATTTGAGATCTGTCCTGAGCTGCAAATCATCTGGCAAGTTCAGACCTGTCAAAGTGTCATTCATTTCTACTCAACAGGGAACATGAGGAGGAAGTTTCAGAGGAGATGGCGCATATGGTTTTAGACAGGTTCTTTCTCCATAACTAAGGCCATAAATGCTTAGTTTTTTTTTTCTAATTTAGTTTATTTTTTATTTATTTTCATCTCCTTTATTGGTGTATTTCAGTGGCAGCTTGTCCATCAGCTGCAACAGCTGAAGTGAGCCGCTTTGATTTTTAAGATGGCAGTCAAACTGACAGCACAGTGTTCTTCATGGTCCCCTTGGAGTCGGTGTAACAGAGGCTTCAGCTTGACTTTGATGTATTATGTCAGTGATACAGATGGATGGCCTTACATACTGTGGAAGCAGAGACATTAAGCATGTAATATTATTTGTACAATTTGTAGATAATCTCAGCCTTTACAGGCTAAATGATTGCTGATATTCAACAAATGCATGATGACTTGCATGCAGTTGTCTGTAGATTTTAAATAGCAATTTGTATCCCTTTGCTCTGCCAATTAGAGCTAAAACTGTTTATAATCAGGATAAGTTACTTTTACAAGAAATACAGGAACCACTTATTTCCGTTGGAAATCTAGGCTTACCGTTTAGATTTTTGGAAATACTGAGGCGCCCTTAAGAAGTGGGGAAGCCAAAATGTTATCTGATCTACCTGATGCCTAAATGTCTTAAGCTATGAAGTCAAGACTCCATATGGAATATGACTAACTGAAATGTACTGATAATGTCTTGTGCATGAGTGCTTGAAAGATAATGTCTAAAGTATAAAGAACACAAACAGTAGATCTTCTTAATATTACTATAGTTCTAAATTTTGAGGCATTAAGTTTTTTGATGATTGGTTAACACTACAGCTATGCAGCTTCACCCTTTTATATAAAGCTCCAAATTTACTTCTGAATACTTGCATTCTGCTCTGCTTACCTGCTCAATTGCACATGTTTGTAAGTTACTCTGGAGGTATTTTATCACATGTTCTCTTTGATCTATAGGTACACTCACTTAGTAAATAAAAGCAAAAACAATCCATATTTTCCTTTTAAAATATTGGCTAATAAAAAAAATTTGATTCCATAGAATTGACTTAAAACAGTGTTTTCAAGTAAAGCTGAACCACGGATTTGGAGTCTTGCTGGAAGCTATAAAAAAACAAAATCTATAATATCCCATAATATATTGAGTAAAATATCAGAAGTTTTGTCTCATCTGACCAGTTAAGTGGAATATTAAGAATTAACTTGTCAGTGGATCACAAGACATAAAATTTATAACTTTTAGTTTTTTATGGGAACCATTTGTGTAGGAGGAGTGAGCAGGCAGAGAGCAGCTGGCTGAAATTAGTGTCTAAATTGGATCAAACGTGAGCAAGACGCGCTGAGTCAATGTCTGAATTGTCGGTTTTGTAGGATTTTTATGGCAGGACATGAAACTTCTTTTCATTTTTGTTTCCATTGCTTATAAGATTCTGAAACCGGATAAGACTTTCCCAATAGATTATATGCAGAAAAAATACTATGAAGCACATACAATATTTTTAAATGTACCTGGTTAGCCACTTCTGTACAGCTTTATATGAGAAAAACATACAGAGACAAATGGAAGACAGAACAGCTAGACCTGAACAACACAGTCAAAGGAAGATCAGAAAAAGCTAAATCCTTAAAGAAACAGAGATAAGATAGAGAGCGACGTCTACAAGCGGAGAGATATGAAGAAAGGAATCCTTGCTTTGCTATGTTGGTGCCTGCATTTCTGTGCAGATAAAATGACAAAGCACAGATGAGTTAAAGATGGATAACACCCTGAATCACAGAGCAACTATTTAAAGTTAAAGTGAACAAACTAAATATTGCTATAAGATATTGCCTGGAGTTGTGTGGATTAAATAAATGGTGGAAGGTAAAATCATCAAACTGACTGAGGCAATGGCTGTCACAACAATTATTTAGGAAGCTATACAGAATAAGGATGGAGTAACATGGTAGAGAGGTGACATGAAGTGTAAGATCATGGTTTGAGAATGGTTATGGCAGTTACCGTCCTGCATTGTCCTTGATGCTGCATAACAAAGAATGCACATATTGTTATGAAATTTTCCTCAAGTAATTTTCACAAAGTTGATATACATGAGTGATGGTATTATTGGTACTTATTGGGTAAGAGCATTGTGCTGTATTGTGCCCCCCCCACTTCACACATATGTTCATGCACACCAATTCTGCATCAACATTAGCTCCTTTAACGTATGTGGGAGTATGTGTCTCCCACATACTTAATCTGAAGTGTCAAAGTCAGCTGTTTTTGATGTAGAGACGTGGCAGAAATTGCATCATTTTGTTTGCAGAGAGGCCTGCTGAACTCAACACCAGGCAGGCGAACTATTTTTGACAGAACTGTGCGAAGTGTTCTGTGATTGGTCAGAACTATGTTGCCATATTTTATGCTGCACTTGGACAGCAATTTTCTTTCTCTTAAACTAGTCTGCTTCCGCTATTTTGTTTTTGCATCTGCAGGAGACAAGAATACTTTTGAGGAATGTTTATCTGGCACTGTGATGAATTATGTACTTTTGTGCAATTCTCCACTAAACTACTATGTTACTAATACTGAGAAATGGCTAACTCCTGGAAGGAAATTGCTGAATGATTGTCCACAGAGGAGATTGTCTGTAGAAAGTTGTGGCACTCTGTTTTGTAAAAGCAAAACAGAGGACAGATGTCTTCACCCTATCTCACAACTCACGGCCAGTAGCACAGACAAAACCATTAAAGCACTGGATGCTTCTATGAGTGATGAAGAATGTCTGGAAGTTGTTCTGCTGCATTTGGACCAACTAATTAGAAAACAGTGTTGTCTTGTCGCCTTCAAAGTCTTTTCTCTAAGTATGATGGAACCAAAGCATCTATTACCATTTCTAATTACAGTTAGGAAATTGCATGAGCCATAAGCCAGTGGTCAATATTATTGGGAACAAAATTGTATTCCTAATGCTTTAGTGACAAAGTCAAAATATGCTGTTTACTCATTGCTTTTCCTCTCCCAAATTTGGACAGTAAAAATAGTTTAAATCTGAAAAACACAAGTGTGAAATTATGCTAAACTTTACTTTAGCTATCACACATTTGTAATTTACACATTCGTAAATGAGTGATAATATAATTTTATTAAGCCTTGATTCCGCTGTCCCTAACTCTCCTACTCTTTATTTTTGTAGAAGAACTAAGTTTCTAAAAGAATAATTTTACAAATCAAGAACTCTTGATGGCACTTACAATTCTCCACAAACAAACACGCTCAAAATATACAATATATAAAATATATAAATATAATATATAAAAGCTCTACACTTTCTGCACTTTGCCCAAACTCTTACAGACTTGCAGCTGCCTTTAATTAGGATCACATTTCAACCCTGACAGTTGAATAAGTGAGCTGTCTATTCCCAAGGCAAAAATAGCAGACTAATAAGTACTCAGCGTGAACACAGAATCTGTTTAAATGCTTCGACATTTACATTAACCATCCATTTTGCGCTCTGAAGTTACATTGATTTCCCCCCTCGATGTTCGATGCTGTTTCAATCAATGTTATTCACTTACTGATTAAACATCAAATTATCATTGACACAACCCAAAATCGAATATGCTTTTGTTTGAGAGCTTTCTGTTGTAGGCTGTCAGCAAAACTGATCTTATTTTTTCTTTGCATTTCTATGCTAGGTTGGACTTTTAAATGTTCTTCATTTGCATAATTCTTGTCATGTTTCAGTCAACAATACATACGTAAATCGAGCTTTAGCACAACAAATGATACTGATGTTTCTTTTACTCAAGTAGTGCAGCAGCAATGGATCTTTAAATGAGACCTTTTTGTGACCTTCTATACTGTTAAGGGATTGGCAATCTGTCTGCCCAGTGCTGTCTGTAGAGATGCTGTTATAGCAGCAGTGGCAGCAGCTTAATCATAGACATCCACAGAGACAAAAGAGATCACCACAGCATGGGTAGAAACATATCCACCAAAGCAAAAGGGAGATGGAGTGCAAGGGGGAAGCCTTTTATCTGGCCATTACTTGCTCCTCTGTTCAGAGCAGCAAAATGAAACGGACATATTGACAATGACTGAGACTGTTCATATGTCCAGTGGCTGGCTAAAAACAACAATATTATGCCTTCTTTCTCCTTTAATCTTCCATTTGTAAAAATGGAAATGTCTTGATTGACAAATAACATTCAAAAGTCAAAGACAGAGATGAAATAATCCACATGTTGACATTGTAAACATGGGTCATTCATGGCTATGGCAAAAAAAAAAAAAAAGATTTATTAAGAAATATGAGCAGTTTTTTGTCAGGTCTACACAGGGTTCATTAAGCCCATCTTTTTTGTTGTGTAATCAAGAGAGCATGTCATCTTTCTTTGCCATGATTTCACATATAAATCCAGTCTCAGGAAGAATGCTATAATAGAAACCCTCAAAATTACATTCAGCAAAGAACTAGAAACTGAGACTATAAAACCATACGCCTGTGAAATATTGCACTCACAGAAAAAAATGCAATTTTTCATCTTTTGCACTGTATAGGTAAGAATTAACAAGAAATATGAGGTAGATTTGATTGGTCTTTGTTATAGCATGCCTATAGACTAAACCCTATTTTGGAGCCAAAGAAAACGCACACTGAGGTGGCAAATTGGAAACTCAAGGCTGAGACTTCATTATGACTCAGCCAAAAGGAGACTGTGAAGAAAACCTCCAGCATCAACATAACCAATCAAAAGTATTAAAAGCCAAGTCACGCAGAGTTCATTGCTGCATAAACAAGTCGTTTAAAAGAATTATGAGGCCATTCAGTAAATCTCCCTTCAGACGGCAACAGTATTGTTGAAGACCTCCCAACTCTGTAGGCCAGTCCCACATTACACAGTTGGGGAATCTTGACTGAAGACAGAGAAATTCAAAGACTAAGACCATAGCAGGCCCCTTTCATTTCATATTTCCTCTACATTTGGAACTTATTCACAGCCTGAAACCCCTTTTTTCTGTTCTGCTGTTGCCTTGGCACTCTTTCTGGATCAGCTTTCAGCAATTCTAGATATGTCAGACCTGGTATTCTTTTAATCTAATCCAGTAAGACCTGAGGCTTCTGGGAGTTGTTTGCCATTCTGAAAAGTCAGTTCTGGCTTGCATACTTGTTTTTTTAACTGCATGTATGCATTGTACATTTAGGCTTGCAGGCGGGTTAAAGAATGTCTTTCATATTTAGAGCAAAATGAACTAAAAAAAACTAGCTATAATGGAATAAAAGTAATGTGCAAATGACAAAGGGCATTTTATTTTTTATTTTACATGAATTCACTGCTTTTCTCCATGACTCACTTAGTCCTCCTTTTTCAATGGAAGATGGTTAGCTGATTCTTTGTGTTGCAGATGCATTTAGCTTTTGTTTAGACAGTGGAAAAAAGTGAGTTTTCAGTGAGCTTCAGAGTTTTTTCCCCATCTATAAAACATGCTTTATGAAAGATGAGGAGGAGGACAGACACACACACAAAAAAAAACATGTCTACACCATAGGAGGTGGTATAGACAGGATGCGACAACACAGAAAAACATGTGAGTATACCGGGCCAATCGGTTGCACTGTAAAATTGCCAGAGAATTGCACAAAAAATGGAACGGCATAAGGTACATGTGGGATAGAGAAAGATGAAGCTTAGGCATTAATAGTTCTAAAGTAGAGACATGTAACCAGGGTGTAAATTTTAACTTCCATTCCCTCATTGTCTGGTTTTTCCACTCCCTGTCCCCTTTATCTCAAATCTCGCGCTAGTTTTAATATAATGTCAACGATTCTTGTGAGACTACTACACAGCCAATCGCTGTTGAGTATCAGGGTCACATGTACCACCGCAGCCTACTTGCTAGGTATATTAACTGGAGCGGGGAAGTATGAAAAATTAGGACGCGGTGGGAGGAGCAGAGCTGCAGGTCAGTTAAGTGTTATTTTTTCTCAATTCTGTACAATGCTCACACAAATGTGCTGAACTTTATGAGGCAACTACTGTGAGCCGAGAGGAGATGAAAAAACCTGTTTGTGTGAGATATAAAACTGCGGAATTGGCCAGGTTTTGATGGCGAGCTGAAGGTCCAGGCATAGAGCCTAAGAAAGATTGCACTTGTGGTGCGTGAAGACTTCTGATTCTCCTGCCAGGCTGGTAGGAGGCTCCTTGCAGCCAACGAACAATTTTGTCTCCATTCTGATCTGACTTTTGTCAGCCATGACCTGCACTGCACCAAGCACTTTATAAGTAATTTGCTTGGGACCTCCAACCAACCCCAGCTTGGGGTGGATGAACTGAAGGGTGTGGGTTCATTAATGATCGAACTGTGGGATTGATATATTTTGTTTTTTTGTTTGTTTTGTTTTTCTCTTTTGTGCATTTTTATATGGCCATTTGAATGTTGTCTCTGATGTAAATATGTATATAACTTTCCTCACTATAAATACAAGGCACTCACAATTGCAAACTTCTGGTCTCTGTCTGCTCCTTCATAAGTCGTATCTATCTTCTGAGAAACTAGCCCATTGACTTTACTGGTCACAATTCATTTACATTGATTTAAAATATAGTATAGTGTTATCTGTACAGATATGCTACAGACAGTTTACGTGGCCACACAGAAACAAGAAACTGCCGTTCGGCACATTATTCACTCTGGCATCCAGTTTCAAAACGGATTTTGTGGTCTTCCAACATTCTGAATCCTGCTGATGCACTCCTAAACGAGAAATAACCTTTGCGGATACACCTCAGATCATCTTAGTGTGAATTGACAAAATTATTTTATTTGAACTTTTTACTAAATTTTTGCTTGAAAAAAAAAAAATTAAGTTTAATGAGTTTAGGTGAAAACCATTTGTGAAAATATTACTTGGGTCACTTATGCCAATGCACACCACATTTTTAGAGTTTTAGTTGTTGGAAAAAAGTATATAATTTTCTTTACAAATCACTTAAATACTAATTTGGAGTTGGTGGGAATGACCCAGGACAGCTGGGCACTTGGCAACCTGTAATGTATCGGTGAAAAGCCAGAAGAAAGTGACCATGGTGGCAAAAGAGGTAAACTAACCTGAGTTAGGGTGGTACTGCATCAAGGTAATGGGCCAGAGTCCATTACCAGAGAAGGATAAGGACTCCTTGAGTGAGCATTACAATCAAATACCTCAAATGGCTCCAAATCTTGAGAACTCCACAAACATAACTTGGCTTCCTTAGAAGAGAAGCTCATAATATACTTTTTAGCCCCTACATTCTTTTGCATTGTGGTTTAGAAGTGAGAACAAATATCTATTATGTAGCAGTGCAAATGCAGGCCCACAGTACATCTTCTCAGGGTGCAAAACTGCTCTGCTTCAGATGGTGCCACAGTGGGATATTAGAGAGGTCCTAATGGGCCAAAACCTCCAGACTAAATCACTACTTCATCACAGCTTTAATTTGATAAGACAATGTCAAAGATATTTTTGTCTTGAACCTGGATCAGCAAACATTGTTGTATTCTTATAGATGAGCATGGACCTTGAATGCAGCAAGTCTAAAACTGTATGTAATTTGCTGGCTTTTCTTGGATTAAAAACTTTCAAAACTACTTAGAATAATTAATTGCTCACTGTATTGATAAGTATGATCAATTGTAATGCATGTATGACTGAATTGAAGTATATTTTTTAAAGTGGCTTGATATGATTTGCACTACATAAATAATTTAAATTGAATGTTGGTCCCAATGTAGCATTGGACAAAAGATATGTACTGACTCAAGGTAGGTCATGAGAGATTAAACCTTTTTTGGACAATAGTTAATCTTCCCACCAGAGGTCATACAAATATGTAGGCCAGAAGTTGTGGTCCCCAGCAGCTAAGAGGGTTCTTGTAACTGTGCTGCATATCTGCTGCAAATTAAAAATATCCTAGTCCAAATACTCAGTTCTGGTTTATACATGTTAGAAGGAGGGCTAAACTGTCTCCATCCACTCCATGAATCTAGGAGCTAGTGTGATTGTTGACAAGTCAGTTATCCACCCACTGAGGGCAGCTGTTGTGAAACTAAGGAGCTGCCAGTGGAGGCTGTTTGTCAGCCAGAGAGAGTCTATATAGACTATTAACACAGTCCATTAGGGTCAGCTGCAGGGGGTAGTATGGTGAAGTCCACAGAGAGCTACTGACCCCATACTGACCCCACACAACAGGAAAAGTAGAGAGCAAAACATTGGCGAATGGTTACCCCAAAAGACAATCCAATGACTGACCCCGGGGCATTGGGGGAAGTGCAGAAAGGATGCTGACCTGACCAGTCAGGTTTATCATATCCTGTACAGAAGGCCTATATATCATTAGCAAGTTCTGACATTTCTTGATATTAGATTTCTTCCTGTGAAAATAATATTTTCATCAGCTTTGATCACAGACTGTCATGATGAGATCTGAAAGGCATTTTTCTACAGTATCTCTCATTGCCTCAGCTTGGGTGACATATCAAATGAATAAAAGTTGCACATCTAGAATGCATTGCATAGTAAATTCTTGTTCCTTAGCTTTTTTCCCTGGGTGATTATGACTTGATTAGGATCTTTACTGGTTCAGTTAGCATATTGTAGTTAATCAGTCTTTAAGTGCACACCACCTGCAAGCCTCCCCCCTTTAATTTCCAGAAGTAATTCACAGAAGTTGTAAAAGGGCAATCAGGTTTCTCTCTCTGTGTCTGTGAAAAAATCTAATATTCATAAACCTATATCCATTGTGGGATAAATCTAGTGTAGTGCATGGCAATTTAACGACAGCAAAATCTTCCTACTGGTTTGCTGCACAGGCACTTTAATATAACAGGGAAAAATTCATAATCACAGACAGACTCTTCATTGTAATTGCTGTGAAAGAGAACATGTTAGGCTAAGAGTTTAATGCAGTCTTATTCTGATTGTATGTCATACAGTGTGACATAAGCCCACCAAATTGTCGCTGTTAAACATGATGGTAATTGAGGCAGAAGTACATCTGCACATTAAGATAGTTTACATTTTATTTACTCTAGTGTAAATCACTAAAAAGCAACATAATTTACTCTACCCAAGAACCTGGATCAGCAAACATTGTATCTTTATAGATGAGTGAGCCTTGACCACTTTTCACTGAGCTTTACAACACAATGTCTCTTCAACCACTTAAAATATTGCCCAGTTTGTGTGAATGAAATCAATCTTGGACAAGACAGCAGGATATTCATGCAGGATTTAATTTACAGCTTCCCTGCCGTTTGTGAGCCTTTAAAGCAAAGTGGGTTTCTGTTTTAGCTAACTCTTTGGTACACTCTACCAGGGCTACAGTACACTATATCTCTATGGCTTACCTCCGTCCTTTTTTTTCCTGTTCATATCCATATGAGCAGACTCCATATATATCTTGGACTTAAACATCATAGGCGGCACTCATAAAGTTTAATGTTGGCTCTAACAAGATGTCAAGGTCACACTGTTGTAATGTTATAGGAAGCCTCTCCCTCGCTCTCACTCTCTCTCAATGAGAAGTAATGAAGTTCTATTGGTCATAGTTGAGGAGGCCCATTGTTCAGCTCAGAGAGGGAACATTAATGGAATGGATTATTCACGACAGCTCGCTGAAAGGTTTATCACTCAGTCATACTGGAATATATTGTCTGCTCATGTCCCTTGTTGGTGTACCATTCCTGTTTTAGTGCTGCGCAGAAGTGCATCTACTACACACGTAAACAGAGGCTGCATGCACAAAATGCTTTAGATTGTTATTTTGTGGGTTGTCAGGATTTCCTGGACATTTCATAAAACTCAATATGGCATTGTGTTATATTAGCTAAACTGTGTCTCAGCAAAAATGGCATAAATCTTTTAGCAAGGTCAAAACCATTGGGGGTGCCATGTTGAGAGGCTGTAGTCCTTGATGCAGTTGTGCTGGGTTTCAATTTCTGTTCTTGGGCTATTTGCTGCATGTTTTTGCCTTCTCTCTCTTCCTGATTTCCAGTCTGTTTACTGCTCAATAAAGGCCAGCAGAGCCTAACCCTGCCCTGAAAAAACTAAAAAAAAAAACATGCGTTGTTAGGTAGTGTTTTCTTGAAAAGCACCAGACTAAACTACAAGCTAATTAGGCAATAAAAAGAACTCCTGGCTTCAGACTTAAAATTGTTTTGTATTTGTCTTCCTTTTTGCTCTCTGGGCTATATTCCTTCATAAAGCACTTAACGAGGTCAATCAAGTGCATCACTATGTGAGATTAATGTGGTTTGGCTGTCTTTTGGTGAACTCTTTCCGTTGCTGTCGTTTTCAGTTTTTCTTCCTAATGCACTTTGGTTATTTTAATCAATACTTTTAATAAATGGTGCAAGAATGAGATTGAAGGGAAGTGCAAGTTGAAGTGTGAAAACAGAACTGCCTAAGAGCCTTGAACATGTGTTGCTTGACACAGAAAGCTGTGTACCGAATCCCACAGGGCTTTTTGAATGTGTTGGTGTTTGTGTGTAGGCTCCTAGCCTCTGAACTTCCTACTCCTCCTTAGCACAACTACTTCATGACCTCTTTACTTTGTTGACTTGTTTCCTTGCCCATTTGATCACTCAATTTGTTACTCCCCCCTGCACCATCAAACCCCATTTTTGTATCCAAGTCTGTCATTCCACCAGGTCAGAAACAGTCAAAATTTTCTACAACTACAACAGCTCATATTAGGCCAATGGCAAGGTTCTTGTAACTGAAGCATAATTTCTGTTTAAGCTTGTGTAAGTCCACTATCTTTTACAAAAAATATAAAAATATTTTATAGGAATAAATGGCAATGCAGTGGTATAACATGAAGGTATGAATTGGCAAACAATAAGTGAATTTTTAGTAAAAGGTGATTTTTGGCCAAAACCACTTTTGGCAAAAAGAAGAGATTTTTGCCCAGGAGGTTTGAAAGCCTGAATACTGGCAGTAGACAGGATCTCAGGATTCAGTACGTTTATGCCACAATTTCCTTATTTGAGCTGACTAAAGGTAGAAATGTGTTTATTTTATTTATTTTTTCATGTTGTTAAATATAGCTAGGGTTATATTAAAAATAACCTACTAATTTGGAGGTGTTTATCATTACACAAAGACACATGTTTTTCTTAAACAGGACAGTGGAATTAAAGAATTAATTTATTTTAAATTAAACATAGAACTATGAAGATAATCAATTTATCAAGACTATTCAAAAATTACTTAAATTTCTATTGCTTTATAATTGCATATTATAACAACAATTTGTTTGTAAGTAGATAAATTAAATAAACAGTTTGCCACAGAAAGCTAGTCTTTGGCAAATTGTTCTGTGACAATTTACCACAGAACAAGGTTTTTTTAAAAAAAAAAAAATAACCCTTGTCTTTGGAAAAAAATCAGAACAACTTATTTGTTTCAGATTTCTGATATTTACCATGTGTTTGGGAGTAAGAGAGCATATCTCGGACACCCATTCAGCTCAATGAAAGGCATGTCTGGATCCCTCTGTTCCCAAGGATTCAGATAGAAGGGATGGATCTATAGCACCTTTGCGATTTGTCCATCTTCTTGATCAATAATGCATAAATGCTCTCATGACATCCAAAATATATTTTCCTTCCATATGCAGTTAAGCAGAAGACGAGCTATAATCTGATTTTCACCAAGAAAGACGTGCTGGTTGCTGAAAATTGATCCTCATGTGCAGCCAGAGGAGGATGAATGCTTAGGGATCTCTTTCCAAAAGGGTTTGCCTATTTCTACTTCCACATAGAGAGGCTGTTACGATTCCCTGAGTCTTGCATTACAGCTAAATAATGTGTTCAGTTGTGTAGGCTATGCTTCAGCAACAGTGGCGACTATTTCAATGACATCAAAGCACTTGCATTGATGTAATTTATAGTTTAGTAATTATATAGTTGGCATTAAATATTACATCATCATAATCATTATATTATATTTTTAGGTATTGGTTATATATTGTCCCCTTTAAAACAAAATGTGTAGCTTGTGCCTAAACATTAATGTAGATTGTTTTCCTGAACCAGTATGGAACAACAAAATATGACAAGTTTCACTACATGACCCTTTTTTTCATCAGATAGAAAAATATATTTACAGCATGACAAGAAATGCTTTTGTTATGAGTTTTTTTTTTTTTGGTCCCTCTAAAATGCCTTCACAGATGGTCTTAAGGTTATTGTTCTAAAGTGCTTGTATTCGCTGTTAAATCAAAGGTCAGGCATTTCATGGTTAAACAAGTTTGTCACTACAAAGGTCTTGCAGGATAAATGTACTTATTGCAGAAACATGTTGTCTCGTTTAGCTTTCAGCGATGGATCATTCTGTTAACATTTACTTCCCAATGTGATTTTAGAGGTACCTTCTTGGTTATATTGAGAATGGAAAACTACTCATCAGTGCAGGTTGACTCCAATTAAAAAGATGAAAAAGAATTTTAAAAAGTTCTGTTTTCAGTGCCTACAGGAAAAAGTGGTACTAAACTGCAACGTATACTTGGAATCACGGCTTTATTGCTTGAGCTTTTGTCACTCTAACAGCTCAGGAAACTAATTATCTACCAAATCTTCCATTATTTGGAATGCAAATGATTACCAGGATTACCAGCCTGTCATATTAACTTATAGCAATGACCCAGAATTGTTTTAATTACTGTCTTTAATAGTACCTGGTGTTTTTTCTGCTTTGTTTTTGTTTTTTTGCAGATTAAGTGCTATAGAAGTAAGTGCCGATAAAGTCTGAAAAAAAATATTAGTTTTTTAATCTACAAGGCTTTTCCCCATTTTCATGAGGTGTAACGCGTAACTCAGTAAAAATTCAGGCTAAATTGTCAGTTTTACATTGATCATGCAATCAGGCTTCACAGCACATATTCCATTAACAATACAGCATTCGTGCTTCTTCAATGGACTTTTGTTATTGCCCTGTGGGCGGCTAAAGATAACCTCAGTCTCAGCCTAATTCCAACCTAAAGATGATGAGCTCCATTTAGCTTGGCCTGATTAACAGTTTTCATCTATTTGGGACTCATATGACCCAATCTGTTTTCTAGGCCTGTGCCTTCATGAACGTGTATTCAGTGTTTGTGGGTACATATAGAGATATTTTCTTAAGACCCAATTCAGATGTTTTACAACATAGCTAGAATCCTAATTTTAAAATGGAATATGCTTTAATCTTTGGTACTTGTTATGGTTTTATGCTGATCAGTAAATAACTATGAATAAAACAAAAAATGTACACCAAATATTTTTTTTTTTTTCAGCAGATATTGAAATAATTGCATTAAATAATTGTTGTCAAAACCAAAAGTCAAATCGTCCAGCATCATATTAGAAACGTATTGTAAAAAGATCTGGATAGATTCACTTTTGTAAGGCTGAATTTGGTCAGATCTTTGGGGAGAATTGTGTAATTTTCCATAATTTTGAACTGTTTTGTCAACAATTTGCTTTTAAACACTTCATTCTCTTAATCTTTCTGATAAGTTCTTCTGATTTATGTGTTTATTGAGCTGTAAGTCGACTGAATTGAACTGTTTCCATAATGGGATATGAGTTTAGGCTGTTTGTCTTTCCTTAAGATAACATGTTATGAAATGGAACTATGTAAAAAAAAATTGATATGTACTGAAATGACAAAATCCTCTTACTCCCAGAATGAACTGCAAGTTGTCTTGCTTTTTAAGTCCGTAAGGTTATTATTTTAGCCAAACTATGGCTAAAATGGCTAAGTTTTGGTGATCCTGAACAAATGAAAATGTCATTGTGATGCTGAAAAGCATATGAAGAACTAATACAGACAGATGGCAACAGCAAGAGACTAAAAACAGAAGAGGGGTGAGAAAATGATTTATAGTCTGAAAGGCAGATCATCCGACTGAGGAATAGAAAGAAAACAGACTTGCACATCAAGCGCAGAGGGTGGTGCAAGTTTGTGATTCATGAGGCAGCCGTATCACAAGTCAAACTTTTTACCTTTAGCTGCCAGAGAAAACAAAACCTTGGTTGAGCAATCAGAAATTAATGAAGAGAATTTAAAAGTGGATTTTCAGTCATTTGGTTCAAATTCAAAAGTTTGCAAAAAGATGGAAGGAGCAAGGCTGACTTAAGAGCATAATAGAAAACCATTGAACACCAACCCAACAAGGTTCATTGCATAATGCATGTGATGATCTGGTGCATGTAAACGGTCTATGAATCTTCCATTACATTGAGCTGACCAAGTGATACCATTTGTGAGAAATAAAGGTTGGTGATAGTGGACAGAACAACCATTGTGTTTGTTGAGGTAAAATCCCACAAAAGGAAATGTTTTATATAATGTGTGTATTTGTCTGTGTGTTTCACTGTAGTGAGTTAGACTCGGAGTGTAAGACAGTTTGAAGGTCTTGTGGTTAAGTTCTTTGTATTTGAGGCAGAAACATGCCGTTTCACAGCAAGCAAGTGAACTAAGACATTATAAAAGGCCGTCTAATGACATGATTCCACTTCAAAGATGTTATGGTTTTTAAATGTTCTATATGATTACATAGGGCACAGATTGGGAGAGTTGACATCTGTGGGATTGAAGGTTACTAAGTGCATTTGTGTTCGGAAAACTTCCCTTAAATATGCTCCAAGTACATGAAGAGAGAAGACCAGTCGCTGCAATCGGTGAATCAAATAAACAGGTCTTCACCTTCTATCAAAATCACCATCGGGCTAACCAAAGTAATACACTTGTATTCAAACTACTGATAAAACATATTGCAACTCTTTAAAAGAAAATCTTTACTTATTCAGTGTCAATAGAATAATAGTATTTTCATAAAGTGTATGTAAATATCTGATTTCAAATGTGTGACATCTCTAAGTTGTAAAGCCTATGTGACAATTTTGACGATTCCAAAATGTCTATGGGTCGATTGGGTAGAGACCAAAAGGTCTCTGTTACAGTATCACTTCTGTTGCACCATTAATGTGCAAAACAGATATGAATTGACATGTGAGATTATAGAGTTACAGATTTCATATATTACTTCTTTCTGAAATACAAATCATGAGCTAACACAACAATGGGTTACTTTTTAACAAACCTATTCATCACCACCACACACAGTATTATGATTTCTTTCAGCAATGCCAGAGCATCCCTTCCTCTCCTTGAGAGTTGTGCACAAGCAGGAGGCTGATAACCACTGACCTGCCTGCTGACCTGCATCAGCCTCTGTCTCGGAGCCATGCAAGTTTGCATACCAACTTGCCATGAAAAGCCTGAGCGGTTCCCAAAAGACCCATATCACAGTGCAAGAAGACCTCTGCTGTTTGTAGATGTAAAGATATTCATCTATAAATTGGATCAGATTTTTACATGGATTTTGATTTTGCATTGGCTTCCTTAAGATAATTTGTTCATTACTGGATTCTGATTTTTTGTAGATAAAATTTATAGAAGCATTTATTACTATAATAGTAGGTCGTTTTATCTAATTTTTTAACAATAAATATATCAGATATACTTTTGTTGTGTATTTTAACAAATGTAAGATGTGTAAGATCTTTAGATTTGGACTATATGCTGTGAAAACTTGCAGGGTGAAGAAACATTTTTTTTTTTATAAGGCTACATACTTGGTCTTTTGTTACCATTTTGAACCTCACTGTTCTTCACAGTCTCTGCCACAGAGCAATGGAGCCCAACAAAAATCTTTGAGTTACTGTATCAACACGGAATTTCCACTGAAAGTAAAAATATAATTCGCCCATGAAAGGGGCACATTGTCAGTTTTGCTGATTATTAAGGACATTGCTTATTCTTTTGTGCAATTCAGCTGTGCAGTAACATGGTGCAGGGTTATATCCTGTTGTCACAAGGACAAGCCCAGTTGGTATTTGTCTTGCTTTGTGTTTTTTTACACTCCAACAAAATTGATGTAGTTAAAGGAATGAATTTCACCTTCATTTTTTAATGCTTCCATTTGTCAATTGAGGCCTTTAGATATTCATGTTGTTTAGTTTTTTTAGAATCAAATGTGGATTAATTCAACTTTACTTCAAATTTCCTTGCATTTCAAAGGTCTTTAAACCAAACCTCAAACATCTTACAGAAATGTCTTGGCAGGGGAATACAATGAATTATGTTCCCCTCTGCTGCAGTGGTGCCCTTAAGTAAGTAAAGCACTTAACCTTCAGCTGCTCTGGTGGAACAACTCAGTGGCCCACAAAAGAAGACTGTGGGTTGATCCTAAGTTTAAATGTTTATAGATGTAAACAAACCTTGAAGAGCTGCTGCAGTAGGTCGTCTTTTGAAGAGTGTTATTGTCAAAATCCTTTCTGATGTCACATGAATGATTTTTTTCCCCCTTTTTTTTCTTCTGGTGTCTCTGTTACCATAGCAGAATAAGCAGTAAAAATCCACCCAATGCCACATAGTTTGTCTCTGAATATATGGTGTAAACTATGAATTAATAAACTAAGCCAACTTCACACATTTACAGTGCCTTGTAAAAATCTTAACAGTTTTTATACTTGTTTACGTCTGTGCTCTTACAATCTCAAATTTGAGTGACTTCCTAAGCATGGTTGTAGTAGCCCCTCAAAATCTAACTTTGATAAGATCAAGCTCTTAGGGGAGTGATGTAGGGATTGGTTATTCAACCAGCCAGTCCAGATTTAAAAATGTAAAGCAAGTATGTGAAATTAATTTAAAGAAAAATAATAATAAAATTTAAGACTAAAGCATTTGCTTGCCTAACAATAGGAAAGCTATTGTTTGTTTTGGCATAATCATTTTGAAAATATTGTGGAAACAGAATTTATGCAAAGTTCTTGTAGTAATACTGATAGTAATTTGCAGAGATATGGACTCTTCTAATAAGGTGACTTCTTTACAAGTGGTTGCACTGGATTTTATTTACAGGTGTCAAAGTGGATTGGGCATAGACATGCCACACCTAATTTAGATTATTTGCAAAAAATTTTAAGTTTACATCATTTTCCTTACATTCCACAGTTATTGACTGAATTGTTGTTATAGTATATCACATAAAATCCCTCAAAAAATACTTTGGTTTCTGTAATCTGACAAAATGCTCAGTGTGTGAAGCCAACTTAAGTCCAAAGAGATGTGCTTAATTGTATTTGTTCAATTGTTTTTAGTTTTTATTTTGTATAACTTATTGGCTGAAATTATCTGTAATTTGCTACACTGAAGAGAAATTTGTGCTAAAGAAACAAAAGATCTTCATACAGTGGATGTTTTGATTTAATATAGTAAAATGTGAAAACCTTGTCATTGCTCTCTGATGCCTGGAACTCTGCTTGGAAATTAATTGGGAAAGACAAAATAAGAAAACACAGCTCAATTAGTCAATCATACTTCAGCATTATTTTATCAGAAATGGGTCAAGTACAAATAACATGGGAAGAATGCATGGTTATTCTACAACAGAGCTCAGTTTAATACAGTGCATTGCAGTGACCCAACTCCTACTCTCTGTATAATCACCTCAGGTGAAGCAGCTGTTCCTATGCTCTCCAGAGGTTTTTGTATTGTTTTAAACACAGAAGAACAAGACTGCTGGAGTTGGAACCACAGATGACAAATTATTCATAATAAAATATGGAAATTCAAAGGCAGAAAAAAAGAATCATGAATAGCTAAAAATGGTAATAGTGCAAGGGGTCTGAAAAAAATAGAAAATGCTTAAGAAAGCTCAGTTTGTAATTAGGTTGGCAAGTTTCCCAGGCAGACGTTGTATTTTAAGCACAGTAGATGCATTGTGCATATTGCTGGTCATAATTTTAAACCTGTTTACTGCAAGTCAACTTCAGATTAAAGGAACTGGTGCAGCAAATGAACCAGATCTTATTTCATTGGAAATATTTTGAGTGGTTCCTAAAAACGTAGAACACGTTATTTAAAAAAAATAAAACTTGTCTAACCAGATTGTTTTGTGTTGCAAATTATTTCTGCCCAGGTCCATTTTGCAAATGAGATCTGGATCTCAACGGGTTTTACCTGGTTGAATAAAGAGAAGAAAAACAAACATTTTTATACTTCGTTGTCTCCTAACCTAGAAGAACATGTGAAGGAGCAAAACTGCACATTTACTTGTGGACCTAATTGTATTACTCAACTGAGTAAGCAATGCAAAATATGCAGTGGTCGTATTTGATTGCAATGCGATATTGAGGGATGGT
The DNA here is from genome assembly GCF_001444195.1 of Xiphophorus couchianus. Lineage (NCBI taxonomy): Eukaryota > Metazoa > Chordata > Actinopteri > Cyprinodontiformes > Poeciliidae > Xiphophorus > Xiphophorus couchianus. The sequence goes on from NC_040239.1 coordinate 10,915,969, forward strand.
GTCTTAAAAGGTGTGCTAATGTACAGGTTAAAAAAAACAAACAATGCAATATGTGTCCTGTGTCCTGATATTGCTTGAAAAATGTCAGACTAAATATTAGCTGATTTTGTAGACTAGGAATTGTGAAGATGTTATGAGCCATGGCAATGTGTCTGAAAACATTAGCATATTCATTCAAGTGCATATATAATGTTTTCATAGTGCTTGTTTTCAGTGTTGGGTATCCTGCATATGAAATTTGTGAGACTTTATTTGAATTATACATCCTTTTCCCCCCACATCAATTATTCAACTCACAACGCAAGTGTTTCATTTGGTCATTAGTATGCACAGCAATCTGTGTATTGTTATGATTGTGTGAAACACAAACATACAATAATATTTCCATTTGCATCATGTCCACTGTAACATAGATTTACACAAAAAGTGAATCAGTTAAGCAACACCTTTCATTGTTACAGAGCCTGAACAGCAATGCAATTTGTATGAGTTCAAATGCTATTTCTTTTTGCATCTGTAATTTGGAACAAAGGGAAAGGTTCAAGGTTGAGTCAGAAAATCACAGCCTCAGAGTAGGAGGGTGAATCTAGGTCTTATGTGAGGAGAGCAAGACAACAAAAAGAATAGGGGATGCAGGGAAGATAACAGGGATTTTGTAATACACAGAGACAGCGAAGATGGAAATGAAGAAAATATAGGATTTAAGGGCTCGGTCTGAAAAAAGACAATAGGAGTGAGGGGATCAGACGATCAGAAAAGATTTAGATGTAACGTATAGAGTGGAAGTGGGAATGAGTGGAGCCTGAGGTGATTAGCCGGGCTGCAGTGCAAGAAGTGGTATCTTTGTGATAAAGTGCTGGTAGGTGGACTAAACAGTGGCAGTTGAAAGCAGGGTGTTTAACAGGTCTCCAACAGAGGGGTATAACCTTGTCTTTCAGTCTTAAAAGAGGTAAAAGTCTGTTTCACACGCATCACCTTGCCTTAATTGTTCTTGTGCTTATTTTCCCTCAGTTTTCCCTGCCCTTTCTATTCTCACCTTCCCTACAGACCAAGTATAGAGAAAAGATAACTTCGATGTTCTTTTTGTTTAATACAACCTTCTACCTCTACACTGGTATTGGACATAAAATGAAAGCCTGTTGTGCAGCCCTGTACTGTCTCCAATGAGTTATATGATTATACAATATATGCTGGTAGACAAAAGCTATTATCCTCAAAACCCAAGGTAATACTGCTGGTGTTCTGCTGGGAAGGGCTGCTGGAAAGAACTAACTCAAAAACACGAACAAAAAGGTTTAGAGCTGGTATAGAAAACAGAAAATCCCTATTCAGTTCTGTGCTCTAAGAACATTCGATTGTACTAGCAGAGAAGGCAATATGTATTGCATATTAACAGCCATAACATACAGATTTAGTACACATCAGAATATCAGTGGTGACACATTTAAGTGAGTTTAAATCTTTTGATTATTGATTTTGTTTGTAATAACACAAATATGTAACTTCTGCAACACATCATTGAGACTCATAAGTAAATGTTTGAAACTACATACCATATAACTCAGCGTTTGTGCTGATATTTTTTGATATATTTGATTATTACAAACTGTTGAAGTTGAAAAGTCAGATCATCTGATATTGTTAGATTGGTTCAGATCATATTTGATAGACCAGAATTTGTTTGGTCATTATAAATTGGAAATAACAAAAATCACACATGGAGTCTGTCAAGAAAGTGATTAAACCTCTTTTAAGGAAAATGAATCCATATGCATCAAGTATAAGTAATTACATGCCCATGTCAAAACTCATAATTTTTGCTAAAGATAATTGGAAAGGCAGTTTCTGAACATATTTACCCCTTTATGATATACAAAGTCTTAATTTCTTTCCTATCAGGCTGTAGGCCATATGACAGCACTGAGACTCAATCAGCATATTTGATAAATACGCTCCTCAGAAGTCAGAAGTCTGTGTATGTCACTTTACATTTCTCTCTTATTACTCCATCTCAGTGCAGTGTTTGACATTGTTTATTGAAACATACAGTACATATTGATGTAATGGGGAAAATAGGAGGGATTGTGTGGTACTGTAATAAATTGGTTCAAATTCTATTTGGCAAGAAGGGATTCTTTTTTTCATTCAATAACTATAAATCTGGGCAAGCAAAAAATAATTTTGGGACTTTTCAAGGGTGAGTTCTCCAGCCATTAATATTTATCATCTATATGACTACTAGATTCTAAATTATAAAGCGCAACACCTCTCACTATATGTATGCTGAGAACATACAACTTTATACCAGCAACAATGAAAATTAATTGCACTATACCAGTTGTTAAATCACTGCATAAGCTTAATTTCTTTAAATGATAGATCTTAAAGTCTTTGTCATTTGTCTTTAAATTTATAAATGATCATGGGGCAGAATAAATTTTTGGAAACAAAAGATAATCCTGCAGCAGGTGATTTGTTGGCTTGGAATGTGCTTTGGGTAAATTCTGCATAACTCAAGTGCGCTTGAGATCAGGGCCATTAACTGATGGCCAGGGATTCAGGATTTTCTGTTGGAGGGCAGAAATCTTGGTTTCATCCATTATGACAAGTTGTCCAGGTTATACAGTGGCAAAGCATGCCCAGACTATTATAGCTATCACTATCTTTTTAAGGTATTATGTTCTTCTTCTTTAATGTGGTCTCAGTCTTCAAGCTCAAAATTGTTACCTTTGCCTGACTGATAGATTTCGATGATGTGTCTGTTCTTAGTTGTCTGTAGATAAGGGTATGAGATGTTACAGTTTGAGATATTTTAGCTTACTCTATGTTCTCAGGTAGTGTGGATGTTTTCAGTTTTTTCTTATTTCTTAGGCAAGTAAATAATAATAATAAAGAATTTAATAAAGTGATTTCTGGATTTTGCAGGATATGGTGAAATTGTGCATAAATGTTGTAAATCAGCTGATGTGGTGATTTAACAAGGCTGGTGAATCCTTTTTCACAGAGGACTAATAGTTTTGAGTAGTTTATTTTCTCAAATAAGAGAGATAAAATAAGATACCCACATAAAAACTGCATTTTGTCTTTTATCATGTTACAGTTATCTGATGTAAAAAAAAAAATTGCTTGATCTGTGACCACTTGCCATGAACAAACAAAAATATCCGTAAGTTGGCAAATACTATTTGACTGCACTGTTGCTTGTTAAGTTGGCCATTGCCCATGATCCTCTCATTTCCATGAGCATTACTCCTACTACAGATACTATTACAGAGACTGGTGGTGCTGGCATGCTGGGCTGTTAGTGGAACATACTGATAAGATCATGCAGGAATTGCTTTCTTTTCTATTAATTTGACATATGGACCATTTATGTAACTGTTTATGCTTTCCAAGAAAGGTGTATGTCACTGTACATGGATGATGTTCCCTTCTATAGTTGAATTGAGCTACTAGAAAACATGTTCTCACACATGTATGCCATAAAGTGTGTTGTACTTTCAAGGACATAAAACTAATGAACAAGATAAGTGATGCGGTATACTCAAAATACTGGTAGTGCTTTATATATCCCATAATATGGCCTTAGATGACTGAATACTGTGCATTTCTGACATGGTTGTGTATTTGACTTGGCATATTACATGTTCAATGCTCCATATAAATGCCAGGATTTCTGCCAATATACAAGGCTTGCATGTCAGGAGCTCCAGCCTCACTGTAAGTCACATGCCAGAAATCTAACAAGAGCTTCACACAAAGTGTGTCTCCAGCTCCTGAGTAAGTAATGACAACATAAAACATGTTTATAGTGATGCTATTCACCCAAATGGGTAAGGAGAGTGCACACACAAAGATGTGTAGAGATATATGTCACCTTGTGAAACATTGATCATGCATGTCTTTTTTTCCATCTAGATAGGATAAAAAAGGTGTAAGCGTGCAAAGGGTTACTAAGAAGAGGTTCATGAACCAAGAATGGATAGGAGTTCTAAGAGTGTAAAAGGGACATAATTTATGTTTAAAGTATATGAGGAGGAAAAAAAATGTAAGATGAAGTGAAGTCTGCTGTCCTTCTAGCTCAGCTCCATGAAGTTAATAAACTGCCCAAGAGCAAAGCATCATGGGTCATAAATCATTCCAAAATGGGAAGAAAGAGAGGTAGAGTGATGAGAGGAGGATAGAGGGCACGGGCAGAAGGAAACGGGTCAAGGTCGACATGAGGAGACGAAGACTTGAAGGGAAGAAATGGGCATTGGATATTAAAGAACAACCAGTGAATGGCCCAGATATTTGCTGACCTTGTCCTCATTGGCTTCTCTGCTGGCTGCCTTTCTTTTGGATGGCAGACGGAGTACGTTTGGAAGAAGTAAAAAGAGAGAGGCAGATGCAAAAGTAGAGAAAGTTACTGAAACTGTGTGTGTTGGGAATGGGGGGTCGTGTTTGCATGTTCTCATCTGACTGCCTTTGCACCCTACCGTCTTGCCTCCCAGTTTCTCTGACATAGATTAATTGGCTTCTATAAGTCTAGGTGGAGTGCCAGTTATCTATGTAATCAGCAGCAAAGTGTGAATAGGCGGAAAATTAACATTAAATTGCACATCATGCTCTGGGTCTCGGTATATGGCAGCTCACTTTATTTTTCAGAGTAAGAAGATGAGGCACAGATGTTTCATCCCATCATGGAAAACATTTCTAATTCCTTTCTTGCTATTAATAACAAAGAGCTTTTAACAACCTTGCCTGAACTTTCCATGGTACTTTATTAGCAAAGGATACAATTTGATCATTGTGCTTCTACTTATAATTTTTCTGCCCTACTTATAATTTTCCTGCTTTCCAGGAACTCTGTGTTGGATTCTATAATGGCAAGTAAGATGACGGTATTTTTTTATGGGGTTTTTTTTTGCAATGAGTTAAACTTTTCATCTGTTCCATTTATTTGGAGTCAGTTTACGTCAAATTGACACAACCTGACTGTAGTATTAAAACTATTTATTTGATGCTTGGAATCAAGACTTGATGGTACAGCCCACTTGTGTGCTTGAAACAAATCATAGCTAGAAAAACAAGTTTTATGAAACAAACTCATGAAGCAAAAACTTTTTCTGAAAATCAGAAAGTTACAGGAATGATTTTTAGTTACTTTAGGAATTATGTGAGTAGGCAATGGGGAAACAATGCCATTTGTTTGCCTTTGTGACATTTTGTTGGAGTGATGTCTCTAATCAAACTCTGTTGCATCACTTGAAGCAATACATTTTTACATTGTCTTCCACCACAGCTTGTGGCCACCAGTCCACTTCAGGGAGACAATGAAGTAATCAAAAATTCACTACTTATTGTATCCTCAACAAATAGACAAAAATGTATTTACTTGTCAGAATTTGACGTGTTGTTTTCTAATCCTCCAGATTTTTTGTGACAAAGCAAAGAGGTTGAGTTTTCATTTATCAAAAGTACAGCTTTATTCTTATTCACATTTTTGTTTAGTTTAGTGTTCTGTCAAAGCCTGTGTGTTATCCTCACTGGTTTATTACAATGCAGAGTGATGGATACAAGGCAGCTTCTATGGTTCAAATAGATGCAGTGTACTTTTGGCAGGATTATTTCAGAGTTTGTTTCCTCTACAGCTAATACCTTAAGGAATGTGTGCACAGGTTTTAGGTATGCATATGGACAAGATATATTGGCACACTAATTTTAATCTTTTTTTCAAGCGCATACCAGTTGGCGTGTGTGTTTGTGTGTGTGCGGAGTGTTAGACCTCTTCACGATCAAGTATGAAGCCCTGCGCACGTTTCTCCCTGTCTGCAGATGCTCTGGACAAACCCAGTCAAAGCCGTGCGGGATAAATTTAGCTCGTGCTAACACCCTTGGAGGCCTCTTAATAATTGAGAAGGCATCTGCTCCAATTAATGTAGCCCTCTAAATGGAATCCCTATTTAAATTTTCTCTAACTGGGTCACTCTCTTTCTCACTCTTCTCTGTCTTGCGCTCTCTCTGCGGTGCAGTAAAAAAAGAAAATGAGTCGCCTTCTACTTTTAAATGGTTTTTAGGGTTTCTGAAACATCAGCTTGGATGTTTAGCCTGAGGTCTCGTGAGCGCACACGCCTGCACACAGACAGTGAAATAAAGTTTTGACAGATTTTTCATGTAGGCCTCATTTGAAAGTGAAGAAATCTGGAAGTTCTTTGAACTCTGACTTGATTGAGCGATCTAACTTATTAAATCAAAAAATGGAGGGAAAAGTTACCTTTTGGCCTTATTATGGCTGTAAGCAGTTTCACAGCTACCTTCTAGATCTTGATTAGTCACAGCCCGCTAGTGCTTAAATTGGATAAAACCTTGATCATCATCTTAGACATAATTTTATCGCTTATTCAAGCTTATATTTCATGCTGGATTTCATTGCATTAGAGAATAAAATATAATCTTACTGAGGCAGAGAAAGTCAAAAATCTCGCAGAAAAGTGTGCATGTTTTACACTTGGTTACAGAATTTGGTGCTCATTTAATGCTAGAAACAGAATAACAAATAAATAAATGCGAGGTAATAACCAAGGACTGAGATAATATGATCAGATCTGGATAGTTGTCAAAAGCATCATAAATTCCTCACTAAATCTAAATCTGTCTTGTTCTGCCTTTTCTTGTGCTTCTGTGTCACCTGGAAGTGTTCTGAGGTAAAATGAAGCGTTAAAGTCAAGGGTGCTGCTATGGTCCTTGCATGAGCAGTCAGATTGAAGTTTTTTCTAGGAGTCTGCTCTTCTGGACAGAAATCTCAGGGGCTGTTCCTGGAATCTAATGGAGTCATTCTCAGAGTCACTCTTACAGCCACAGACGTGTGCTGATTACAACTAGCACTACTGATGTCTTTAGTTTCTTTAAATTCTCAGATTTCTCTCACTTCTTATTATATTTGCAAATTCTTCTGCTCTTTCTTCTTGATTCATTCACTTAGGATCCTTGCATGTTACACTTCTGTTTTGTCTGTAGTTTAATCACCACAATGCCTATTTGGTCAGCTATTACTGGCTTGTCAGTTTTTCCCACTTTTGGTTGCTTCACCCACTTTAACTGTGAGCCTTCCAGCCCATTTTCAGCAGAGATGATCCTGTAGACAGTTCCAGCCAATTGGTTGTGATGTTCTTAGATACTATGACAGTTCAATTGATACTTCTAAACACGCACTGGAGCTTTCTTGCATTGCCTGCCTGCTGTCAATTTATCAGATTTCTCTTTTTGTGGTGCATCCTGGCCTAAATCAAGCATACATATCCACATTGGTCAGCAGTTGGTTTCTGAGATTAACATTGCCATGTGAAGCTCTACTGAGAGGAATACAAATAGAGAGTGGATATTCATAAGTGGTGCAGTGAGTCCATTCAGCTGGTTGATTTGAGGTGTTTTTGCCAAAAGACTTGGATGCTTTGGGTCGCAGAGCACTTGCTTGTTTTGATGCCACAAAGTGGAGTTCTTTTGTCCTATGTTTATTTTCAATTTACTAATAGGACTGAAGTCTAGTAAGATGTGAAAATGAAATAAACTGAGACTTCTGGGCTTTTTAAGTTGTATTGCTGGAATAAAAAGTTGCTTGCGTGCTCAACAAGTGTTGGGATGTATTTTCAATATATATTTTTGTTCTCCAGCAAAACTGTTACAGGGTTTCCCCGGAATCTATTTGTCTTCCACTTATCTGAGAGTACATCACGAGGACTAACAGGTCCATTAAAGAAACCCAATCATCTCTCTCCCCTGTGTGTCTCTCTCCATCCCCTCTCTGAGTTCCTTACAAGCCATATTTTTGCTTCTGCAACCACAGAAGCTCCCGTCCCTCTGGCCACCCGGTAGCAGTCTGCTGTTTCATGAGTTCCCAGAGACAAGTAAGCCCAAAGGGACTCATCATTCAACCTGACAGCTTCCATCACTGCTAGTATGGCCGTTGACAGTGGGGGACCACCAGGTCAGTTATCCCAGGTCCAAGAATCTTTTTTAACATTTGCCTTTTTGGGAAGAAAAATAAAAGCTTTATATTTAAGCTGGGTGACAATCCTACTGCATTTTTTTCTCCTCTCCAGAGCCTCTACATCTCAAACCCAAAAATGGGTTAGTTTCTGACATAAAACCTCTGACTTTGAGTTCATCAAACCTCTTCATATAAATATAAAATTCCTGATGGGGAACAGGCTCAGAAAAAACAGCTTTAATCTGTGAGTTTTCTCTGGGTCAAGCAGTGGCTCTGAACTGGCACCTGTTCTATCAAACCACAGCTTTACCCTACTTTCATCTTTGTTGTCCTCTATACAAATGCTGTTTTCAAACATAGGAGTTTTTCAACTATGTGCTGTGTCTTTGCTAGTGAAAGACATAAATAAAACAGGACAGATGGGTAATGTTAGAGGTTGGTAGCGTTAATGGATGTGCTTTTTTGTAACTTGCTCTAAATATACATTACTACTAGACCCCTCCTTACCATTGCACCTGCACACCAGATTTATGGCAGCAATTAAGTGGTCATGAATGAAAAGATGATACTGCTCCAGAACTGGAACTGCTAAAGGAACATTTGGCCCTTGGAACTGGAGCTCTAATCTAAACATATCAGCAGAAGCCAAACATACAAATGATTTGGAGTAAATATGACAGGCCAAGAGTGAAGCAGTTTAAAAAGTCACAAAATGTACTGTATATGCTAAAGCATCAGTGCGTTTAAAACTTAACAAGTTTGAAGAATGCATTTTCAACCCCTCTGTCACATCCAGATAAGTTGTAAAGGATTTACTTAATCCTTGATGAATTTGACCAATTCCATCTTAATTCTTTTTTAAGAGATTCCTGACTAAACAGGTTTTAGCCACAGGTCAAATATCACTTATAGGGTGACTTGGTTTTTGTCATAGGAAAAAGGCATTTTTCTACACACGAGGAACCCTTTGCTGCTCCAATGACTGCCTAAAAGGTAATAAAAAAACACCAGAAAGTTGATCTGCACAATGCTTGAGGAGACACCTTGAGATATTATCGGGACCAGGACTTTTAGTAGTTTTAGTTCCACTAAGCACACTCCTGACATCCTGAACATAAAAGTTTCAATCTGAAAATGGAAATGAGGAAATCTCCTGTTTGATTTGTTTGTTTTTCCTTCAGGGAATATTTAATACAGGGAACTGAACAGAGTATGGTATGATCCGAAAGGAAGTAAAACTGTAAATCATGACAGAAAAATAAATCAAAAATAAAATCAATATTCAGGAAGCGGAACACAACAACACAGCAATAAACTATGAAAACAGACCTGAATGAAATAACTACTATGGCACAATCTATGAATCATAAATTACCCACAGGAAACAATCAAACCAACAGCCAAAAATCCAAATACCAGAGAATTGCGAAACAACCGTAAAATCTCAAATAGACGTACCACTTTGTTTTCAAGGAGCTTTTGTTTTATAACTTAATTTTTTTCATGTTAAGTGGCTCGATGACACTTTGACATTAACTTCTGGATTTGATTAAGAACTGACTTTATACTTTAGTTTGTAATATTACTACCTTATGGATGAATCTATTTAGAAATGTCACCATGTTTGTCTCATATTTGTAAGACATTAAGAGGAATTCTGGCTCTTATATTTTTTCACTGAAAGCACCGCATAAAAGGTTTTTTAGTGGTTTCATGAGCACATGTTTAAGGCCAGAGGGGATTAATCCTTTAGAGTTGTGTCTCCAGATTATTGAATGCATTCGCTCTATTTTTCTGCTGTCTTGATTCTTTTTTCCAAGCAGCTGAAGACTCTATCCTGACTGATAGCTTTATGCTGTACGATGTTGCATTTGTGCTTCATTCAAAGTTTTATCTTCTGTTTTTTAATTCTTGTTTATATTGTAAAGCACCTTGTGATTTTTTTGACCTGGTACTATACAAATAAAGTGTACATATTTCCTTATTATACCCATTTCAGCTCTGCTTTATCTGGCAGCATCTTGCATCTTGCTTGAGTGAGACAGATGCTATATTTGTGTCTCAGATTTTGTCTCATGTGGAAAAACTCACCTTCTATTTCTGACAGGTTCATTGAATAATCTTATGTTCCAGTCTTTTTTCTTTTTTTTTTTGCATCTATGATTATTCAGCCACTTCAGTGTGCTGTTTGTACATACTGTGCAGTGGCTTATCCTTTGATAATGGTGCCGTACCTTTATTCAGTTTGTGCTTACTGCAGTTACTGCAGTGGAGTTCTGTCCTTTGCATTGCAGTAGCTATTTATATCTAATTTATCAATTTGTCATTAATGAGCTGGTCTAGGCCTCCTCCTGACTTTATTCTCTTTTACCTTTTCCGGCATTAACAAACCATATAATTATGGCATCCTGTTTCTTTTTGATTAGTTTTTGTATGAGCAACTCTGGTTTAAAATCACATCTCCTGGGCTTGCTGTGGTGGCGTAGGGGATAGCGCGACCCACGTTTGGAGGTCTTGAGTCCTCGACGCGGCCGTTGTGGGTTCGATTCCCGGACCCGGTGACATTTGCCGCATGTCTTCCCCTCTTTCCTGTCACCCTACTTTCATATAAGGGACACTAGAGCCCACAAAAGAGCCCATGGAGGGGAGGAAGAAAAAATCACAACTCCTATGTAATCCCCAAAGGATTTCATGTTTGGGTGATCTTCTCACAGTCTTAGTGAATCTGAGTGTGATTTGCTTTGTTTTGTTTTTTTAAATCATTGTTAGCTAGTTGGAAGTGAGGAGAATTTGATAATCGTTTCCATACTTGTTCCCAACAGTGGATATGCTGTGTGGTTGTAAGTGGGTGTGATGCTAAAAATAGCCATGGGTACAGTAAGAGTACAACTGAAACCTAACTAACTGGATGAACAGTTAAATATATGGATAGAAACCAGTAACTTATTTTTTCTCTTTCTTTTATTTTTCCTGCCTCTCGATGATTAACAGATATGCAACTGTGTCACTCATGTACCACATACCTTTTTGAGACTCTCCCCAACTGCATCCACTCCTTTCCATTTTGTTACATTAGTTGGGTGCATCGATAACACTGCTTCACACATCTATTTATGTTCAAACGATCAGTGACATGACATGAGTAATACAGCATACTGTTATTTTTAAGCACTTGTGTCCTTTCACTGAAACTCTTCGTTGAAACAGTAGATGTCAATAGAGATAATATGCCTCTCTTTAACAAGTGGTAGCAGAAAAGGAGTCCAGAACATAAATATACTGAACGGGCAGAAATGGCTGAACAGATTCCATCCAATGTAGGCAGTGTGGTAATATTTTATGTCCAGCTATTGCAATTCTAAATTTGGCTAGAGTATCTTTTTGAACAGGTGTCCTAAATATTGGCACAAACAGTGTTTATTCCTATTAGGTGGTTGCAATAACTCTTCAAAATGTATCAGCCATGGCCCATCTTTAGCAACAAGCAAGGAGGGTAGCAGTGCAAAAATATTGGAGAAAGCCAATAAACTGCTGTCACACTTTCTTCTACCTTACTGTGTATGCTTGCATTTTGTAAAATATGTTACCGAGGAGTTCCATCACATCTTTAAAGTACTACTGTTACCGACGGTGCTTGTTGTACAGGAAAGTTGTCAGTAGCTTTCCCACAGGAAAATACTGCTTTCATTTATGGCAAGGCAATAAATTTTATTAATTTTATTTAACTATATAGAAGTGGTACCAGTTGTGTGATTAGCATAATTCTGCAAACCTAAAAAAATTAAAATGTACTAAGCCTCCCTAAAAAAACATAATTAGTTGACCTCTAAAAGTTTTTGCAAATTTATGTAGTTTGGCTGCAAGTGATTTGTTTTGTAAAAATAACACTTGTAATTCTTGTAATTAAAGAATTATAGAAATGTTTAGAGCAGGCTGTAGCCCAGAAAAAAAATAAATAAACCTCTGTTCTTCTAGAAAGTGTAACGTAAACTATTCATGCCACCTACAGCATGTTTAAAGTTAGAACAAAAGAAACCTTTATTAGTTTCCTGTTACTGAGACTTTGGGGTTAATGTGGTGTTGGTTCTCATATTTCCAAGAGAAGATTTTATTATGGCCGACCAAAGCAGTCATCTGCAGATGACGAGCATAAGCAAAAAATTATTTTCCGAGTTGCCATTAGAGAGTGCATGTTCGACACACATTAATTCTATTTACATAAAGCACCAAAAATGCTGCTATAAATATGCTTATAGATAGATAGGTGTGTGTGTGTATACATTTGTGTATATGTGTGTTCACACATATATACAAAGTGTGTGTATATACACACTTTTTATAAAATGGCCGAAGGGAAAAGCTGAGTATTACATTCTAAAAAGAAATTGTTGCTTATGAGATGGAAAGCACAAAGGGGCTGCTATAGCAAGAGAATGAGAAAAGCAAAAAGGGAGATAAGTTTAGTTTAAGAGAGGGTGAGGTGAATTCAAATGAGAATGAAAGAATGTCGAATGTAGGCAAAGAAGAAAGAAGAGAGCAATGTGTAGAGAGTAGTACATGTCTTAGGAGGTTGTTTTTTTTACAATGGGTCTTTAGAGCTCCTCTGTGCCATGGAGATCAAAATCTATAAAAGGAGCTTCAATCTGAATTCTGCATTCATTCCAACTAGCAACTAAACACAATTCTGACTCATGTTCATGTTAAAAGGAAACTGTGGCTCTCAGAAAGAGAAGTAGTGCATAGACACCGAGGGGGAGCAAATGTGGAGGTGGAAAAACACTGGCATAGTCAGATTCTGTGACTGAAATCAGGGCTAAAATAACTTTATGCTCATAAAAAGAATGGGGGAAAAAACTGGTTTCTGTGGAGTTCACATCTGCATGGTAAATTGAAGGTCATGACACACCTGTAAACCTTCTAATCTAAGCTGTGGAACCTTTTAAAGTCCCAAGCGGCAACACATCAAAACTAGCTTGTTTAGATTCTTGAAATCTGCTCTAATTGGTAGCAGCAGCTACCATGGGTCACAAAGCAGCTTAAAGCAGTCATTAGTTACAATCAGCTGTGCAGTTTTGGTGTAAAAGCTAATTTATTTCCTTTCATCTATCTAAAACCAGATATGAGCCTTCTGGGAATTTGTTCCACAAGACTCCACATAATTAACATAAACAACACCTGAGCACAGCAGATATGTTACAAACATATTAAGCATTTTGTGTGACCGGGTCTTGGGTTACTCATGAAATATGTTTACATTTACGTAGTTCAACTGTGTCTCATCTTTAAGTTTATGCAATGCATAGTCCTGTAAGCACCCTTGTAAGTAGACAAAGTGGAAAGCAATTCTTTCCCCATGTAAATCTCCTCACAGGACTGGCTTTACATTGATATAATGACATAAACGGCTTCGATCTCGGAGCCCATGTACTACTGATTCAGAAATTTTGCGGCAGACGTAAACTTTTAACGTGCTGTGGGATGGTTGTGATCAAGCTGTGGCATTGCTGAGGATTTGTGGGAGCCCAGGTTGCCTTTATAGAGATCTTTAGAGGTGTTTTAGTCTGGTGTCCTCCTGAATGGCTAACATGGATTTTTCAAGCATTTCTCAAACATGCTGGAAAGAATCAAAGAAACACTCTGGATTTGTTTATTGAGAGAATAACTTCATAACATGATATAAAAACGTTAGCTTTGCATAACATCCCCCCCGTTATTTGATTGGAACTGGATGAAGAGAAGCTCTGACTGATATATCAGTACTTTCAGTGCAATTATTAAGGGAGGTTATTTTTAAATGTACATTTTACTTAACTGAACCACATGAACACACAATTTCTATAGGAGGTGAATTCTGCTAGTCCTCATTCTTTAGATAATGAACTTGAGAGGCGGGTGCTCATGCCAGTTTTCCTGACAGAGCACTTTGCACCCCTGCTGACTTTATAGATGTCTCTGTGTAATGAGAAAACTGGTTTCTGTTAAAAACTCAGGCACACACATGCAGACAACACAACTCAACTCGCATTATTACAGCACTGATGGCACTATTCCACATGATCACCTTTAGCCATTAAAATACACAGCTGAATGGAATACAAATTATGGCTTAGCATTAATGTGTGTTGAGTTTTGTTGCAGTGGTGCTATACACAAATTTCCCTTTCTGATTCTGCTCCACCGAGACCGGACTAAAGCATCACAGACATGGTTTGAGGTCCTGTGTCCAAATTGCAGCAGAAGTTAACTTTCAAAACACTAGTGATGTAGTACATCAGCAATCTGTGTTGGTTTCTCATCACATTCACATTTTAGATCGCATCCATTATGTTGTGGAGAAAAGAAATCACCATATGGCCTAGAGGTTACAGACTGCACCCACTGTCTGTCTCTACAGTCATTTCCCATAAATTAGAATGACTTCAGATAATACTTGTCAACTTAACAAACAAGCATCATCTGTTTTTAATGGTGATCTTTGTGGTAATTATGGGGTATGATGCTAGAAGACAAAGTGTACAGAAAAAGTAACAAGTATGTGGGAAGATATTAAAAGAATGGAGAAAAAATAACTGATTTCTCAGGTTCTTGTTATTGCATTGCGTTTTGTTCTAACCCTTGCAAATGTATTCACATTCCTTGAACTTTCATTTTGTAACCAGAAAGGCCATCTTTAGTCACAATATTGCAGTTTTTTATTGGTCTTTAATTTTCATTCGTTGGTTGTCGTAACACAGTGAATTGTGATAAAGTTGAAGGGATAGGAACACATAACCATTTGTTTCTATCCCTCAATGGATGCCAACATTTATCCACCCACCAATCTCAGTAACATGCAATTTCCCAATTTTACTTTTAGCAAGTATAAAATTATTTGTATGTCTTTGGATATGTGTAAACTCATACTCCCAGTGGAAAGTTGAACTCAGCAGTGGAGTTTTAAATATGTGAAACGATGTTGTCGACTACATCACCACTTTGCTGTCATTCGTAACATTCTGCCTGGGCACTTTTCTTTTTGTGCTGTATATCAGCTTTCTTCCCTATGCATTAATGTTTCTATGGGAAATGTTTTCTGGGTGTCTGGGGAAAACAAATCTTACCAACTTTCAATCATGTAGATTTGTCAGATTTTAGCTCATATAATGTATAATATTAAAAGATGTACATAAGATATGTGAACTCTTCAAAACAAGGCAGTAGTGGTGTTCTAATGAATCGGCCACCAATCATTATTGGCTGTTCGCCATGAAAAAGTATGTGACCATTGTATCTGCCACTTCACGTTGCACAAGTGTCGATTACTGTCTATTGTTGCCAATCACAAAAACTGATCACCTGAATCTCATTGTTTGAAGCTTGCAAAGTGCAATGTACCTCCTACTGTCCTTCACACTGCGCAAGCTTTCAGCAGCAAATCTAACTCTGATTGGTCAGAAACAACCAATCAAAGCCAGCAGGAGAGTCTTAATCCTGTCAATCACGTTTTGACTCTATACAATAGAATTTGTTCATGAATAATGCATTTAGCAATGCTCTCATGCAGTTTAAATTTGGTAACTTGGAATTATTTGAATGTAACTCACATTTGACTTTGTTTCCTTTTTACTTGACATTATTTGATAGAGGCAGTATTGTGACATTTATTTGACTATCTTTTATAATTGTATAACTACTTTCAACTTGCTAACTATTGTTTTACTCATTGTAGGGTTTTTAGTTGTCCTTTTGACTGAATAGCTGCTGTATTTTGCCTGCCTTAAAGGTTTTTGTATCTTTTTGTCTACATTAAGGTGACTTTTATAGTTATTTTCCAGATCACAAAGCCAGTAGCATTTATACCCAAGTCAAAAAATTAACAGCCAATCCATGTGATCAGTATGGGTGATTGGCACTCATAAGTGATCAATATCTGCATTGGGAGCAACAAATCTGATCAGAGCATCCCTTGCAGCAAGTCATTTGAAGAGTTTGAAGTATGCATTACTTCACATACTAATTTTACAATCTCTTGCACACTACAAAGTTAAACATTTAAGTGAAAGCACTGTGTGCATTTTATACTTGATGCAAAACAGCAGAAACTTCTCTAACAAGTGAATAAACTAGAAAATTATTTATCTGTAATCCCTAATATCTCATATCTTCCCTCACGAATATTTTTTTATTGACTGTTCACATAATTCATCTACTGTAACTGAAGATGAAAGAAGAAACAGATTTAGTTTCAGAAATTAGGCTAATAAGGAACTTTTAAAGATGGAAAACAAAGAAAAATGATTGGAGCATGTCAAGACTGCAAGGCTGGTGAAGTCAGTGTGGACAGGTTTTGTGCTTCTTCAGAAATAACTGAGAGAAATATTACCAGGAGTGTCTTTAGCATTTTGTAAAGCTGATCCACATAGCAACACAGGTTGCTTTGAGTTTCATCTGAATATTTAGTGTAGATTACTACTGGAAAAAGAAATCCTCTTAGACATTTTTACTTGAACCAAACTCTCATTCTGTTATTCTTTTGGTTGGTTTAAAAAGAAAAAAAAATGTTAGGCAACAAATAAAATCATTATGTATATTTTTAAGTACGGATTCAATAGTTACCTTTTTGATTGTGTGGCTTAGTTTACATATTTAATTGACGTTCTATTTCCAGGCTTATTGAACCAACTTTAGTCCTCCTTACAATTATTTTATCAGCTGTTGGTCACCATGACTTCAATATGGAATGAGATTTCCTCTTATTTTGTTGCAATTTAATAGATTCCAAACCCTCAAGGTCTTGTAAACAGTGGAGACGTTCTCAGTGATGACATAGCTCAAGGAAAATGTCTTTCCTGCTTTTGATAAAGGAAATAATGTTGTACAGCAAACTAATCGTTGCTTCAGGGGTTTTTTGATTTGATGCTAGTTTTTGCCTTTATTTAATTAGACATTGCAGAATGAATCAGCCTGTGTTTAAAACAAAGCATTTTGAAATTCTTAAAAATGTAACAACATGAAGCTATGTGTTGCACCTGGCTGGACTAAGCAGCAATTTTATGAACCAATGCCTGAATAAATTATTGAATTAAACTGAGTTAAATTTAAGTTTAGCTTGCATATTTTGGGGCTCAGAGTCCCAAAGCTGCATGCTTTTCTCCACACTGAAGCCATGTTAAATGGTTAAAAGAGGAATAAAAAAATCTACATCTTCTCACCAGAATGTCAAAGTCTGCTGACCATGCTTGCCAAGCTTAGATCATCTGACAAGAGAAGTTCAACTGAAATAATTTGCTCTACATTTGAATATCTTTCAGTTAATATGGAAAGGAATTTCTCAAAGCCCAGTAGAAAGACCTAATCAGTGTGGGATGGAAAACTTGGTCTTAAAAGAGATTGAGAGAGCAGATTGGCATCTCAAATGCAAACCCTCTGGATTAATTTGCATGTGGTGCAAAGCAGATTGCTTTATAAATGCACTAATCTCTAAATGAATATGTTTCCAACATAGTTATGTCAATTGTTACATAGTAGGATTCACTCTCTCCCTGAATCTGTACTGGTTGATTCCACTTACTGGAGTGAGAAACACACTGAACTCAGATTCACCCAGCTTAAAAGCATGCAAACAATCATGCACTCATAAGTAGCCAATTTGGGGGTAAGGGCCATGGCCAAGGCCACATCAACATGTGGCAGGAAAGCTGTACTACTTGTCCTCCCACTTAGCCACGCAGCCACCCTTGAAAAGCCAGCACATAGCATAGTACAGGTTACGACAATTATGAGAAGACAAAGATGACAAGGGGGAGAGAAAAAGGAGAAAGGGCATAAATAACATAAGCCACAGAAGTCGCTGTTATAATTCTGAAATTCTTAGTTGTTGTATGCTTTTTGTGTATGCATTTAAGCTTTTGTTTATGCCTGTCTCCATGTGAATATGTTTGCTGGATTTTTTTGTGTGTGATTCAGGTGTCAAACCACAAATACCAAATGATTAATTTGATCTAGACTTGTCCATTCATGTCAGCGTGCAGCTCTCTCAACAGCGTTGCTGTAATCCCATCCACTTTAGCTGGTGAAATAGTTAGGATTGTTTCAAGAACTAATTGCAATGTAGCACTTTTAGAATAACAGTGCTTACTGTTGGCTAAAAGCACTTCTTTCCTTTGTTTTACTATGCCCCATTGTTTGACAAAGACCATTAAGCACTCTAATCTTTTTTGCACAAAACATGTGATTATGAGCCCACCATTTCCACATCCAACGTGGTCTGCACTAATTTCCCATAATATGTCTTCAAAGTCCATATCTCTTTTTTCTTGATGTTGTTTCATAAAAAGAGGCTTTGATCTGAGAACCTAAAATAAAGTGAGCTTGTCTGATTCATTTTCAAACCCACTTGAGGGTTCTGAACAGCCAAATTTAAAAAAGCATTTCAGGTTGAAAATCAAACTGCAAATATTTGTAGCAGATTTGATAGTCGCCATGTGGATTTGACTCATTGCCTCACAACATGGTATTTATTTTGTACATTTTGGATAAAAGAAAGCTTTGTATACAGCATTGGTCACATTTTGTCTCTCCGTTGCGATCATTGAAAACTGATGAATGTTTGCTGAAATACAGCAATCGAGTGAATAAATCTCACATTCTGCTCATGAATAGAGCTGATAGACTCGTTAGAAGGATTCAGGCTTCAGTTTCATCGCTCTCCATCACACTTGCATGAACATTTAGCAGCCACTTGCTGCCACTGGTGCTAAATGCAGCTCAGTGTTAGTTGGCACTTATGAAGGGTAGTTGTAATGCTGTGGTTATTTATTTATTTATTTTTCATTAATTTCCAGTTTCCTCTTTTTCCTGAATGCTTCTTTTAAAAGATAACACCATCTGTTTTTTTGAGATCATCACAAATTATTTGCCAAATTGAACATTGAGTAATTCATGTTATATTTGTAGACAAAAGCTCGTTTCTAACTTAACTAATTTGGGCACCACTGTCAGCAGCAATTATTGTGATAAAACTGTTTTAATATTGTTTAGACTGGTGCACCTTTAACTTGTTTCCTGTTATTTATTAAACAATAGCAGTTTGTGCTAACCAACATCTTTCTGGTTTATTTTTTTAGTTTATTGCAGCCAAAAGTTGCAACAGGATTATTTTATTTTTTCACTTGAAATTTAGAAATGCACACATTGTATTCTGTACAATGACATTACGATAGTTTTATAGGTGATGTGTGTGGTGGAACAAGTTTGACTTCTTTTGACACTATACCATTCTAAAAGTAAAGGTAACAATGCATATTTTCAATGCTTTTTAAAGCACTGTACTTTTATAAGTAATTTTAAAATATTTGTGCTTCATCGCCTGGCTTACCTGGCAAACTGTAGGTCAAAGAATGTCCAAAAAATATACGAAAAAGCTTCAAGTAAATGACAAACATTGTAGACTTAATTTTACTGAATCACATTGACTTGCCTGTTTGTTTTAATTAGAAATCTGCATATGCACTTCTTTTACACCCAGATAAATGTATGCAACAGACATGCATCCTGCCATCTATGTCTTGCATACAACCCTCTGTGGGTGTTGGATCCTGAGGGCCACCTACCTTACCGCAGTAATGAATAAAACAACAGCCACTTGGATGTATCTCTCTGTGTGTGTGCACAGAGGTTCTGCTGATATGCTGGTTTATAAATGAATACCTTTTGCTGGCTATTTTGCTGGCGCTCTGGCAGTTCCTGGTGATGCTTGTTGTGGATGTCTGCATCCATAGATGGTAAGCTAAAAAAAAATAAGAATTGTCAAACGAAAAGACAAAGGAAAACAGGAACAATATCCATGATTACTATAAGGAGTAGGATATACTCCCTCTTTGAACTGCAGTATCTTGCATCTTGAGAGTAATCAGTGTTTGCATGAAATTAACTGTTTGCTATTTTCTTTTAAAGGAACCATGTAATTATTACTGTTATGATTTCTATTTTTATTTTCAGTCCTTCACAAAGGATAAAGCTTTGATCTTTTTGACATTTTAAATGATGCATCTAATTTTGTTAAGGACTCTGTAATTAAAAAAATAAAAATCTTCCCTTTCTCAAAACTATGAAAGAATACTGCAGGATTTTATAACCTGTCTTGCACTTTTTATTCATGAAATTCAATTCAGAACTTTCCAGTTGCAAAAAGACTCAGACATGGCTTGGGAAGTAAAGGAGCATTATAACACTGATTTGATACTACAGTTAGAAAGTTACAAACAGCATCTCTGAGCAGCTGACTTCAAACTGGCTATCAAAGCAGATTGACTAACTTAGTATTCATCCGATTTCAAGATGATGATGCAAAAGCTAGTTTAAACCGTACGAGTTGCTGAATAGAGCCCAAACACCAGCCGGAATCAGGTAAGATAATGCCAAAGTAGATGTGTAACGATAAAAGTGAAATAAGCTTACAGAACCTGAAGTTGAAATGAAGCGAGAGAAAAAAAAACGAAGACAAGATATAAGATAATAGCAACAGCATAATATGACAAAGATACTGGGAAGAAAACATATAAAGAGAGTGATTACTAGTAAATGAAACAGGAGCACTGGTATAACCATGACACAATACAAAGCGTCAAAACCTACACTGAAAAACCGAAAAACCAAAGTAACAGAGAGAATTCAAGGCTCCAACAATCATGGTAAGTGATAACTTGGCAACTACTGTTAAATTTATTGGGAGTTTTACTCAACAATTTTGCTATGTTTCAAAATGAATTAAGAAGTCATTTTGAAACATGACTTCAAAATGAAGTCAAGTTATAATTAATATTTCAGTATCAGCACTAGTAATTATTTTTTTATTTATTTATTTTTTTAATAAAACACTCGGATCATCCTTTGCTTTATTTTAAAGTTTTGCCAATAAGGGTTACCATGATTGTGTTTTCTTTAAGCTGTCAAACCCTGAGAATCACAATCTTGCACTGTAACAACTCCTCTGGCCAGTCAGCCATCTATCATGCATCACTGAGAAGCTAATTCCTCTGTAATGAAAATATGACACACATTAATTTGAAACCTATAACAACCAGCTGACCCCACATGAAAGCAGTTAATCATGTCTTTTTTTGTTCTTGTGTATGACTTCTGTTTGTGTATGGGTGCCTGTGTGAACGCATTAGGGTGCTCTAGCTTATTTGTGTGACCCATAGGATTGCCAATTGCTAATAGCTTTGTAAATGGAGGGGCTTTATTATGGCCTTTATTACTTTTTAACTGACTAACTGCTTACAGCTTGCAGTTTGTGTGTAGTAATGTGTAAATTTGTAATGAATATGAGAATGAGGAGGGAGAAGTGCAGCTTTAAAATAGAAGGTATCTTGTGTGCGGTGGACGGTGTGCTTAAAACACAACTAGAGGGAAAGATGACCAGAGATATAAAAGGGTAGGCATGATATGTGTGGTAAAAATTAAGTTTCAGCATGCACGGATCATACCCTGAAAAAGCAAGAAGTAGAAAGTGATGGAGGGAAAATGAGGACTACCAACTATTCTGCGTGTGGGCAGATAGATTGATAATTATAAGAAACAAATTAGTAATACCGAGTTAGCATAAAAGCCAGCGATAGATAAGACAGGAATGCAAAAACCCACACTCTGCTCAGTGAATATTTAAAGCCTTAATTTCTCTGCTGGCTACCAGCCTTACTGGGGCTTATTTATGAAGCAAATATACACTTTATCCTCTGTGTTTGTGTATGTTTATTCCTACACGCTCATTTGTACTCGTGTTTTTCTGCGTGATAGTGTTTTCCTGTTTTGTAAGTATTCCAGTGCTTGTGTGCTTTGTGGTCTATGTACACAGCGAGAATGGCAGTAACCGAGCTCCAACAACAAAGCATATCTGCAGTACTATTGTATAGGATTTAAGAAAGAACATATGGCAGCTGTTCTGTCCAGATGATCGGTAGGAGTACAAATTGTTTTTATTGACGTAGAGGACAAGACATCCGAGCAACAGCTGGTAAGCAAACAGAAGATTTAAATAAAATGACATGAGGGAAAAGACACTTATAGGTGCCAGTAGAGAGGAGAAATTAAAGTTACAGTTTGAGAGGAAAGAAGTGCCTGGAGATACAGTAGCAGGTGAAGATCGGAGGGGGGAAAAGTGTTTGGGTGTAAATGAAGGAGGCTGAGGACCAATCTAGAAGGATGGGGAAGAGGAGGGGGATTAAAATGAGAAGGGGACTTTGATGGAATTAGGGGGAAGCATTGCACAGAGCAGTGTGAAAGAGGAGGACTCCAGGGTGGGAAGGAGACAAAGAGGAGGAGAGTTCAGAAGTTTGGGGGTTTAAACTATGAGGCAAACGAGAATAGGATAGGATTTGATAGCAGAGGGTTGAGGTGCAGGGGAGGAATGTAAATGTCTTAAGATGCTGAAGACATGCGGTTTGAAGGAGAAGTAGGGCAAAAGAGGGAAATCATTGAAAATTCTGCCTAGCCTTGAAATACAGTACGATATCCATGACTTGTACAAATCTTAGAACCTTCTACCTGAGCTGTTGCCAAAATCCTTCCTCATTTTTGTCTTTATACTAAGGGGTCTGTTTAAATACTCAAGGCGATCAAAATCAGCAGATGTTTTTTTTTTATTTTTTGCCTTTCTCTTGCCTTTATGTAAACGTCTCTTAGCTATGAACAGGTAAATGATTCTGACCATCTGAGTGATATTTGTTGGTCCCAATTTGTCTGTGAAAACCTCCCTAACTCATCCAGGCATGTTGTTCCGTTGTGGTCCCTGTGGTGCAAAGTAATTTTTGAATAGCAGAAAAACACTAGTTGAGTGGATCTTTCTGCAACTTATGTTTTGAACATCTGTTATAGCTTTTCTTTTTCCAAGAGGTCCCACTTCTGTGCAGGTTTACTCAGACTGAATGCAGCACAGGGTGTCACACTAACCAAGCAGAGGGGGAAAGGATCAGCAATGACAGAGAGAGATCTTAGTGATGAGAGTGATGCTTAAAGAGACCTTTAGGAAAAGGGAGGATAGTGAGGAGATATGGGTAATAGAGGAGTTAAATAAGAAGGGAGGTGCAGATAAATGAGGAGAGATCAGGAACATTGGTAGAACGTGAATGAGGGCATGGCAAAGACATGATGAGGCAGGGAGGACTCAAAATAAGATGAGGTTAGGAAGGTCTCTTAAGGGAAAAATTGGAATAGGAAAATGTTAAAAGTGTTATAGTGTACAGCAGAATGAGACCTGCTTCAATATTTCAAACTGTAAATCAAGAAGTAATAGGTGCTGTGCAAAGTATTCATAGCATGGACAAAATGGAAAAGGCTGCAAAAAGGCAGGCATCATTACATGGCAGCTGTCTAGGGTACATAGGTACACTGAAAATACAACTCGGGTCATTTTGAAGATGCTCTGCTATCACTCTAATTATCATTTACTTATATCTTGGCTGAGGCTTAAGTACTCTAACAGCTGGCTCTTTGCCATCAGCTGTACTATTTCAAGATGGCCAATCGTGCATGGCTGGAAAAGAGCAGAGTCAGCTTTTACTTGCAAACAAGCAGGGCTGTGATGACGGAATGAAAAAACGTAAGAAAAGCCTCGTCAGTTTTCCACCTTTTACGTGGATTTCCAGAGCCCTGGCGATCCATGGACATTTTCTTAAAAATTAAAAATAATAAGAGTATTTTGCTTTTAATATGAGAAGGGAAAAGGTAAACTCTCAAGTGACATATGTTGAAAAAGCACAGACCTCAGTGTTATGCGACATCAAGACGCAGGGTTCACCTGCTGGTGAACTGTAACTATGTGCTCTCTGTGCTGCTCAACTCTTTGGAGAAAATGAATTCACACACTCAGAATGCTAAAAAAATGTGAAGGAGAATAGAATAAAATATGAGTAGGAAAAAAAAAGAAAAAAGATTTTCTTTGTGCGAAAATTAGGTTGCCTGTTAGTTTATGCCATTTATACTGTATGAGAAATCTGGGCTATACCCTGTCATCCTATATCCTTGAAGCTTGTGAAGCTTATCGTTCACAAGCTTCAAGATTCAGACAAGCTCACACACAAAAGACGTACCAGTTAATCACCCTAATTGTGAGAAGTGAGACTCCATTGGCAAAATATGGTGCCTAGCCTTTTATTCCAGCTTTTGCATTCCTGGCTGGGGTGCCAGCTGTTCTACTCAGAATGTTTTATTTTTGGGTTTTTTTTCTTTTCATTTATGTTTACTTTTAGATATGTATGGTCCCTGGGATTCCAATAAAAAATCAGAGAAGTCTCCATATAGCAGCTGCTTATAAAATGGAAATCAACAGCACAAAAATGACTAAAATGTTGAGCTATGGATTTCTTCAAAACAGTTCCTGCTCATGATTTAAGTAATCCTATTTATCCCTTCAAAGCTGTTTTCTTAAGTTTATCTTGTAGGTCTAATGTAAACAGAGTTACGAACAAAGCAAGAAAACAAAACAAGAATAAACCCAACACACTTCTTTTCCTGCTGTCATAGTTTTATAGAGCAGAAAGCAAAATTTTTTGTTTTCTTAGCATGTTCATATGGATACATTGTAGATTAAGATTTTAAGAACTCTGGCTATCTCACTGAAATTTCAGGAGTTTATAAAAAAGTGAGGTTTGTTCATTTAAGACTTTGCTACATCTGCAATTTGCTTTTTTGCTATGCTAAAGGTCTCTAATATGCTCTAAAATTCACCATCAGCTTTTACCAGATGGTATTTTTGCTGTACAATCTTCATAACAAACACTTCATAACAAACATTCTACAATGACCAGCAGTTTTCTCTGGTCCTCCATAAAAATGGACCTTCCTCCGATTGCATGCAAAGTATCTTCTTAAATGTGGGGAAATTATGTGAGTGTACAGAGATGCTGCTACTTTGGTAGCAGATCCGCCTTTATGTCCTGTTTCAGATTTAGGACATAAAAACTTGTACATTTATCATTCACAAGTAGCTTCATGAATTTGGTTGAATCAGGTTTTTCTGCCAAACACCTCCTTTGCTCGAGAAGAGGCACAAATTCACAATTTCTGTTTTAACAAATATCCATGTCATTATGGAAAGCCAAATCCTAAACACGTCTGATCTTGTGTTTTATTGTATATTAGGTTGCTTGCACACTATCATGTATACCAGAAGTTAAACATACACACATTTAATTTTACATCATGATAGTGCTACATAAGCAAGCAGTGCTTGGAATGATTCAGTCCTTGCAAAACAGAATATGTAAATATCAATTTAATCTTATTCTGAATAATTTTTTTTACATGTACTTCTGATCTATGACATTTACATGCTTAGACGATGCACAAGAAACCCCTTGCACATTTTTCAAAATACAAAAATACAACATTAACATATTGTCGATTGTTTTCACGTTGTCCTTCTCAGGCTTCACTGACTTGATCTGCCCTCATCAGTACATTAATTCTTTGCCCTTATTCTCAGCTTCCTCTCTTCCACACACACAAATTGCTCAAAGTACACTTTAATTCAATGTTGTCCTCCCAGGCGTCAAAATGCTCTCCCTTCTTGCTCTCGCATCACTGAGGTAAATAACAACCTGTTTGTGAAGGGGTGTGTGTGTGTGTGTGTGTGTGTGTGTGTGTCAGTGAGTCTGTTAGGGCATTTGACACCACAGGTTGATAACCTCCCACTGTTCATCACCATCATCACTCAGCACCGCCACTGCTTTGCTTTCATCATCACACTGAGACCGGGACACCTAGGTACAGCATGGTCACAAATCAGAAATACATCACCTTTGTGTGTGTTTCTGTTTCCCCACAATCATTATCCTTGTCAGTCTGCCGGTGTTCCTGTCACATTACTGTCATAAGCTCCAGCCTCAACAACAGGTTAGTATGTTTGTTTAAGAGACAGTGGGAAGGTTGCCCCTTAGGATTTTCAAAATCCTCAGTTCTTTGCCTGCAGTTGTTCTTGTGAGAAAGAGACAGAAACCCAGTTGGAGTTCAGGGAGGGTGAGGAAGAGAGGGAATTTGGCAACACAGAAGAGCCTGACTGATAGTCAAAGAGCAGGAGGCAGGTGTGCAGACTAAGTCAGATGGAGAGGAAATCTGCAGGGCTTGAAGCCATTTTACCTCAAATAAGGCAAGCAGATGGTTACATCAAAACAGTCACTGACCTGAATGATCAAATCGTAATGCTGCTGGAACTGTTTAGCGTTTGAAAACCATTTGTCATGAGCACCTCTTTCAATGCTGCCCTCTTCTTTTAGCAAGAAATCATGTGAAAAGAAGAGGGCAGCACCATCTTCTTAACAACCATTGCCTCAACAGTGCTGAATCATTATGCTGTAATTGTTTGATCTTTATAGAGCATGAAGTACAATAACGGCATCAGATATTGCTGTAAAGCTGTAACAGCTTGTAAGTATTATATATATATTCCTGGAAGTGCAGGATGAGGGGTAGGTTTGTTCCGTCTTTGAGATACAAGTAACATACAACATGTTATAGATATATTTGTATCTATATAATTGTACTTTTTGTTTTAAACATCTCAACATTTTACATTACAGGAGATGATTCATTTAAACTGTTCCTAAATTAAAAATACTTTGCATGCTGGCTTATAAAGCCAGTGCTGGGAGCACAACAGAAATGCAATGGGAAAGATCTGACAGATTTATTATTATATACAAAACATCTCCCTCATTTTTTCTTTTTTTCCTATCTCTGCCAAGGGCTCATTGGGCAATAAATAGATATGTTATTTATTGCTTCTTTATCAGTGTAAACAAACTAGAAAATGAATACAAAGCACTTGACCACAAACAGACATCTGATCAATGTCTCTTGACCAAATGATTTGGGGTCTCTGCTTTGGGATGCCTCCTCTGTTCAGTCTGACCGCTGTTGTTGCTGCTGTTGTCATGGAAGAGACGGTTAGGGAAAGGGTTGATGATTTAGTGCCTTTGCTCTCACACACTCCATGTATATTGGGGTGTGCGTGTGTGTGTGTGTGCGCAGCTGCCCTTGAGGCGACTGTGTGAAGCAAGATTCAGTGCTTTTATTTCCTGTCTGATTAATGTTGGGCTGTTTGCCTTTGCGCTCACCGACACATTATAGTAAAGGGGAAAGAATCCAAACTACTGCATGTTGTGTAAGTACAGATTTGTACATCTTTGGTTGTAAGTCAACATGCAGGGATGCTCTGAAAAACCAGACAAAGAATAATTGACTTCCAGTGATCCTCCGACAGGAAAAAAAAATGTTATGAAGAAGGTTCTTGCGTGGTTATTATATTTTTCTCTTGTATGTTGGAGATCAGATGCTTATATTACTAGGCCCAAGCAGGAAAGCGCTGCGAAGGCCTATTGTTTTCATGCTGTTTCTTATTATAATTATTTTTGAGTTTCTGATTTTGAATTGTTCTTTTCATTGGGCAATCAGGGTTTACTTCCTACCTTGAGGCATTCATGAATTTTAAGGCACATTTGGCAGATAGTACAAATCAATGTTATGACTTGTAGACATTTCTGTTATTGAAATTGTATCCACATCTGATTCTACTCATTTATGAAAGTTTTTCTTTTATATTTGGCTCTGCTAGCACAGTGGGATTTTTTAATGGGACCTGCTTAAATGGTGGCAAAAGATAAACCAAAGGCAGATAATAGACAACTAAAAAAAGGGGAAAATATGGCTGATCATTATCACTTAAAGTGCATATTTTACTCAGTTTTGAAATCACTCTGTGACTGCTGCACTCTTTTGATTCACATATTTGTCGCTGATCAGATGTTTGATAAGAACACACACAAAGCAATCAGCCACACAAAAACAGATTGCTGTACATCCCTGTGCAACTTTTAATTTATGTCTGGGAGCATGTTACCATGGTAACATTAGTGTAAAAACTAAGATTACAGAAGCCGTTTTGCGTTTCTCTTGCCACACTATAACACTCAAACTTTGAAAATTTACATATCTTTTTAGAGCCAAATTTAAAACCCAACTGCAAAGATACAAGTAATTGTTAAAAAATTAAAGCAAGGATTAAAGTTATTGCTAACATTTTAGCATCATTGGGACAATTGTTTTGACCCTTAGATATAGGACCTAAAACCGTCCTCTGTTTCATTTGTCCCATTTGAACAGTTCAAAATTGTTTCCCAGCAGTACCATCCTCAAACAGATTTCAAGTCCATTCATAATTTAACTCTAATGGAATAGTTAATGTCTTTGTGTTTGCTTCAATTGCTTTTTTTCCAACCCCTTTTTCTTCTCCTCATTTATACTGCATGAGTATAATACTAACCGAGACTCAATCAGCAATAGAAAATTTATATTTTCAGATGCTGAGGAATTAAACGATTAAGAGATGTATATTTCATGAGGCCTTCTGATGTAGAGAAAAGTTGAAAACTCTGCATAAAGACTATGCAAAATGGATGTTCTGGAATTAATTGTCCTTCAGGAGGTAATTTTGATCAATATTGTGTTTGAAAAGTAGGCCACAAAGCAATTTACTGGTACACAGGGTTAATGTTGCCCAGACATTATTTTGTTTTAGTTTAAAATAGAGCTGTCAACGTTAAAGTGTTAACGCATGCGATTAATCTGAAAATTTTAACATGTTAATATTACATAAAACAGATTAATCGATGTACGTATTTTTATCCAAAAGCCTTTCTTTACGCAGGGTTACCTAGTTCACAGCCTTCCGGGGGCACCATTCCTGTGTGGGTAGAGTAGTCGTCTTGCGATTAGAAGGTTGTAGATTTGATTCCAGCTTCCTACTGCCACGTGTTGATATGCCTCTGGGCAAGGGACTTATCTATCTGCATATCTGTGTATAAAGGCGTGTACGTTTGTGAGTGCGATTTGGTGAATGTGGCTCAGTGTAAATCGCTTTGAGTGTCAAAATGACTGGAAAAGCGCTATATAAGTTCACTCTATTTACATTTTCCATTCCCAGAGCACCATTCCTGCACGAACCATAACTGCATGCATATTTGTATATCAAGCTTAGAAAAGTAGGCATTGTGATCATGGCGTTAGAGTGAGATTAATCTGGTCAAATTTTTAAATCAGCAGCTTTAGCTCAAATACAATGTACTGTTCAATTCGACTAAAATCAGAATGGCTAAATTAATCCACTGTGGAAATAATGGCAATAATGTAGGCCTAGTATTTTTTTTTTTCAGGAAGACTCCATGGATAGTACTTCTCTTCACACAATGGAGACGTCACAGTTCCTTTTGTACACTGCAAAGTTTAGCACTTAACCTCCATCCTGTAAGCTGCTGACTGTACAAGACTAATTACTGCAACAGACCTCTATATGTGGTAGAAAACAGACTTCATCCTGTGTAGCTCGGTCACTAATGGAATTAATTGGAATGGAACCAGAAACCTAAACACATGCACAGCTACACACACATCCATATTTTTTTTCTTCTTCCGGTCAATGAAATAAGCGTTTCTAGTGCCTTAATGGAACAGGTTTTCACAATTAGCACCTTCGTGGATTCAAAGGCTAAACTTGGTCGAACTCAAAGGCTAAATGGGAAGAAAGCAAATGGCACATGGTTAATTGTGTGTAACATTCTAAAGTAAATACCACACCTCTACCAATTAGTCAACACACAGGCAGGTTGACATTTAATTGTATGACTAATTTAGCACTGACTGGAACTTTATTGACTCCAACATAATGGTGCACTCCAGTTCTTCCTTCTTCTTCTATGTGCAGCATGTTTCATTTTGGCCAGCGCACTGTTATGTTTGACCTATAACTGACCTTGAAATGAACTCTCATTTTCTCCAGGAATCCAGATACTTAAGCTTTTGTTTAATGCATATCATGGAAAGTAAATTCTTGTCCAGAGCTTTCCACAGCTCACGTGTTGTGAGCTGTGGGAAAAAAAACGTGTTGTGAGCTGTGGAAAGCGTGTTGTAAAAATTCAGTCACGTGTTCACGTCTGTTACGTGTTGACTGATGTCTTGTAAAAATTCACGTGTTGTAAAAATGTTGTAAAAATTCAGCCGTGTTTTAGGAGTCATTCCAATTAAATAGTCAGAAAGATGTAAATAACTAAAATTAACTCTTTTTTAAAATTTATTTAGTTGAATATAATTTATGAACCCAGTTAAATTTCCCAGGCACGAAGATATTCAAATAAGTTGTCATTGGTAACCCTTTGAACTAATACAGGGGCCAATCATCTCCCCTCACTGTCCATGTATAACCCAACACTATCACAGTCAGTAAGGATGGCATCTTTTTCATTTTGAGGGATAGCTGCAATGATGCATCACTATGTTGTGACAGTATTACATGAGAGATGATCTGTGAAAAAATCAAGCTCCTCTGTCTTCTCCCGTACTTCTACCAAAATATGCTGAAATACACCACTGTCCGCCTGAACCAATCAGAGCCAGCAAGAAGGTCTTAGCATCGTCAATCACGCTCATGCATACCCTGATCAAGATTGCCAGTTTTCTGCACCTTTACTATTGGCGGAGAATCGTTACAGGAAAACTGTTCATTCACATTTACGGCAGGGCCTGCTCGGTGGAAGGAGCTGTAGTGCAGCAGATGGCCATCAGGAGGGTGTGAGCAGTGCATACACAAGTTTTAAAACACATCTCATGGCTCAGATTAATTGTATTTCTGCAGATGGCAGTAGGACCACAGGGAGAAGGTAGAGGAACTTGTTTTCTTCAAAGATTATCTCTCATATTATACTGTCATGATGTAGTGACAATTTTACCAAATATGGAATAAACTACTTTTATAAAAGTTATTTTATGTGCTGTTTGCGACATCTGCACTTCTCTTGGCTAGATGTAGTTTCAGCATCTTAACTGGGATTCTGTTTAATTTTTTCCAATCTTTTTTCTGTAGGTGCCATCTTTGACGAGTCAGCACGAAAAGATGATGAAGTTTTTCGTCTCGCTGTGGCAGATCTCAACTTGAACAATGAGATCCTGGAGACAGAAAAGATCACCTTCTCTGTGGAATTTGTCGATGGAAACAACCCTTTCCAAGCTGTTCAAGAAGGTAGGAATAACATATGGCAAAAATGTTCTAAAAGGACAATTTCTTCTGCTGAAGAAGGTAGTTGACCTTGTACTCGTCTCAACAGGGATAAAAACTAAACATAGTCAAATGTTCAAGCCACTCTTACATTTTTTGCTTCAAAACACCTAGATTTTATCATAAACTTTTAAAATTGTCTGGGAGTATAGTTTTTGGGTTTGGGAGAGTCAATCAAAGCTTTTATTTGGATGCTGAACTTAACCACAGTTCAATTGAGTTGAATCACTAGGATCTGTACATTAGAATGATCAATTTACAAGATCTGCTCACCAGATCACATGGTGAATTTGTTCAGAACAGCGCTGATTCATTCAGTGAGCGACTCACATGCTATTAATCAGCATGAACGGATCAGGTCCAGATATCCCTTGTTTTGTGCCTCCTGATTTCCCAGCGCACTGTGCCGTTCATGTAATGTGAATAGATCACATCCTGATTCGCCACTACCTGTGCTGTGGCTTTGTGTCACAGCGTGAATGGATCACGTCCTGATTCGCGGCTCACTGTGGTGTTCACACGGCGCCGAATGTTTTTTTTTTTTCTTGCTTTAAGACAAGAACATCAGTGACAGTAGCTATAGAAATCTAATAAAAGTTGTTTTTCTGTCACTGCGGGAACGATTGTATCACAGCAAAGCTTACTGTACCGTTCGTTCACTACAGTGAACAGCACACATTCTGATTGGCTGTGCAGTGAATCAATCAATCAATCAAATTTTATTTGTATAGCACATTTCAGCAGCAAGGCATTTCAAAGTGCTTTACATCATATCAAACACAGAAACACAATGCAACATAGAATCGACAATCAAAACACAACATTAAGTCAGGTTCCATTAATAAATTTGTAATTGATTACGTTTCAAATACAATCCAATAAAGGTGGGTTTTTAGTCGAGTTTGAATCTATAAAAGATTTACCTGTTACACTCCTACTGTGTTATATGGAACAATGTGAATGTGCTGGTGTGGCACTCTCTCTCTCATTGGGTAAATCTTTATCACATTTTGTGAGTCACATAACACAAGTACATCCAACCAGCACACTGACACTGACCCATCTTAACTGCAAAATGAACAAATGAGTTAGTGCACTTCAGATTATTAGTTCATTGAATAGACCGTTCCTGAAAACACAAAACTGACATAACACTAATTTACATAAGTCTCACTTATATCATAGAAGAATAAACTGTTTAAAGTAACTATCTGATGACATTAATTAAAAATTGATAAATTACTATTACCTCAAGCTTATTTATTCGTTTTAGTTTATGTGTAAATTCTATTCTTTGAAGTTTTTAAAAATCTATATTAGATGCTTGACATAAATGTGCATGCATGTGTGTAGAATAGCTTTGCTCTCAAAATCAGAAAAGTTCATGAACATGCTGCATAGAAAATCCCAAATGTGAGGATTTCAGCAGATCACTCTTATGTATCACCAACTAAATGTTATGCATTTTTAAATTTTTATATTTATAAATTGGATAAAATTTGTGCATAATGTTGTCTGATAAATTATTTGCAGTCTGATATTTTAAAGGTTAATTATTCTATTGATACAATTCGGTGTTTGTAAACTGAACCGGCAGTGGTAGTTATGCAGTGCAACCACATAGAAGAATTAACATTAACTATATATTAATGTGAATTAACATATAGATAATTCACATTAACTATATGTTTTCTTCAAGGGCTGGATTTACTTACACACATGAAAGGTTGTGCAGTCATTAGCACTTTGCCTTGCATTTATGTTTGCTGAAATATCTGGCCATAATTAGCTGCAGATTTACAAAGGTGGTAGCTTATTATGTATTCGTCATTTAAGGATCTCTGACACTTTCTTTGTGAAGTAGAGCTGAAGAAGTGTAGGTTGGTTCTGGATTAAGTAGGAGATCACTAAGCTTACAAATAGAAGAGGTAATTATTCTGCAGGAAAGATGCAAATCAACAAAATACTCTGACTGGAGTAGAAAGATCTAGTCGTGATATGTCTGTCTCTGGTGTAATGAGGTAAATGAGGCAAAATATGTGATCAAAAGGATTCAGCAGGGCATTTATTGTGATTTGTGTTTTAATATCCCTTAAATCCACATTTGAACTTCCCATCTCTTATGTTCATAATATTTCTAAACTTCCAGAGCATTGTATTCATTTTTCTCTATTTTTTTCTTTCCCTTCTTCCCTCTGTTCCTTTTCTTCAGAGATGGAGAATATGACGCACTAAAATGGTTCTTGCAAAATCTTTCACGCATAGTAAATCACAAAGTGCAACCTTTCAAATGTGCTAAGTCGTCTACACAGAGGGTCTTCATTTTGACTAAATGGCTCATTTATTTTAGTGACTTCCAGGCACAATCACAGTACAGTGTTGCTTCCTGTTACATGTGCTACATAAAATGTGATATTAATCATAACTGCAACACAGTTACATTTTATAATGGGGGGATGATGGGAACTGAAAGAAGGACTTCAACAGATGCACATAGCCTATACCTCTACAAGCTGCCAGTGGTTTGGTGCTTTATGAAGTATTTATTTAGTGAAGATCCAGCAAATCTATTATATTAAATTTGATAACTACAATGACAAAAAAGTATAAACTGAACTAATTTTTTATTTAACACACAAAAAAATTCTGTTTAAATAAACAATTGTCTGCACTTTGTCATTGGTGCAGCTGCAAACAGAAATATTTAACCTCCCAAAGATTTTAAATATTTATTAGTTCAAGTTTCTCAAAGCACTATTCTGCTTTTGAATCACTACTACAAAAAATAGAAAATGCATAACATTCATGAATTCTATATTGAATGCTCATTTGATTCAGTTCTAATGGTATGCAAAAATCTCAGCCATAAAAATATTCAAGGTGAGAACAAATGAGCTTCCCCAAAAGCTGAAAGATGAGAATGTTAATTTCCTACCATTTTTGTCATAGCAGTCAAAGAAACACAAAAATATTCTAAGGAAGTTCAAAACCTATTGGCCAGCTACCTGACTGGAAGATAGCCCATCAAATCCACAAGGGCTCAAATTGTGCAAGACTACAATTCTGATCACATCTCCATTCAAACCAAAGTTTGTTTGTTAATAAAACCATATAACATTCTAGTTTGATACTACCTTCCACCACATTTTGATTTTTCTTTTACATTTTGGGATAGGATTTAAAGGTTGCAAGCTGAAATGGGCAAATATTCCAGTTAAGGTGATGTCATAAGCTTGTAGCTGCCTAATGAAAACAATTTTCAGAGGTTGTAAAGTCTAATAAAATGCTCCACAAAGTACTGAAGCTGTGCATGAGCACTACTGCACATTAAGAACAACATTTGTAATCTTCATTTGGATGATTTTTATTGTATTTTCGTTTGTCAAAATAACTCAATGTATCAACAAATACTTTAAGTTTAACTGGGATTCATGTCATTCGCTGCTATTATCATACATCCACATCACTATGTTTGTGCATGCTTGTGTGTACAATGCATTCTCACCACTGCATGTCACATAATTGTGGGTCTGCTCCTGTCACTTATGCTCGCATTTTACTTCCTGCACCATATCCCTCCGTTTCCATGGCTGGCGCAGCCTAGACAGTGCTTGTGGAGCAGGTGGAGCTGTGTGGTGTCTGTCTGTATTCATGTCATTGTGTGCCTGCTCATGTCTCCATCGATTAAACCAGTAAGAAACACCTAATTGGATAACAGTCTATGTATAACAGAGGTGGGGGTGAGCAAATGGAAAGCATAAGGAGACCACAGGAGGGAGGGAACTCAATAGTTGTCTTGCCTTATTTTTCATCTCAACTTAGTCTTGACATTCAGCGCCACCAGATACACTTCGGAGCATGCTGCTAAAGACACGTGTTGAAGTTGAACATTTTAGAGTTTCCCTGGTTAATATTTTATTTTTCCTAGAAATAGGTTTGAACATATGTCATTGACAATTAAGTAGAAGTAAGTCTACCTATTAAAATACAGATAATTTACATTTAATTCTAACTTTTGTGAAGCATATTTCATTTTCAAAACCTACACTTGCATCGCCATGCTGTGGTATGGAGGTTTTTATTGACTGATACCTATAAATTTAATTTAATGTGGTAAACATGATCTAATTCTTTATGTTTGCTAAACATAAGAATGCTGGATAGTCTTTTACTGCTTTGCTCTTTTAGATGTGAAAAATGTTAGTCAAAATTAAACTAGTTTTATAGAGAAAAATAACATACATTTGCCCACTCAAATAAATCCCAGCCATATTAATGTGTTTGACTAATAATCTAGAAGGGAATGACACCAGTAGAATTTTAAAACTAGATGTTAAAAGGCCTTTGTAAGCATTGTCTACTTGCATCTATCTCAATCAAGACACGTCTCATACTAATTATGAGCAGGGCCTTATAGTCTGACATTTGAACAATGAAAAAACAAAGAATAAAGGTGAGCTTACCAAAAATTCAAAAGACAATCAAAAAGAGCTTCTACAGAGATAAGAGACACTGCCAGAAAGATAACCCCATCAGCAGCAGTTTTAAGCATTTATGGGCTGAGATGTGTAATGGAACATTTTTCTAATGCACTCCTCATCTCTCTTATGTTTATCCCATTTACATGGATCTGGTTTTCAGTGAAACCATAACATTTTTGTTTTGCAGTCCAGCTGCTCGTTTGCACGTCTCCAGTTATAAGAGACGTGGTTTTTCATAACCAAGTCTGATTGGAACTTTTTGGGAACACTCCCACAGAGGTGTGAAATACTCAGCAGGTGTGAAACGTATGCAGGACACACAGTTGCAGGATTCATTTTACATGTCCAAAGGTATAACGGTTAAAAAAAAAAAAAAAGGCAAATAGCATTGTTCTATGTTTGCTATTTGCTACTTAACCTTTAATTTAACACATCTTCTGACACTGAATATATATGTGTCATAAAACATGAGCTCAGCACCGGGACAGCGTATTGTAAATAAGCAGAAGCTGACTGGTAATTTGTCCATTCTGGAGCAACGGCTGTTGAGTCCAGGGCCATCAACTTGCCTCATTCATAACTCGAAAAATTATGAGTTCCTCAAACAGCACCACAATAGTGGATGAGGCTGCAGAGTCAGGCCAGGGCCTTTTGTGTACACAAGAATAGATGGGAAACCCAGGCTGAAGTTAGCAGTATAACCTGAATCCTGACTGTGTAAAGACTATTACAAGCTACAGCTGGTCGCTCATATTCCCCCAGTAAGACATGAGGTGAAGGAGTATACTGTGGAAATAAAATGATTTGTGGTTTTCTGCCCCCTTAATCACAACTTTCTGAACCATTTTTTGTTATAATTACAGCAACAATCATTTGGGATTTGCCTCTAGACAACAGGTCACCTGGAGATAAATATCTGTTCCCGTTCTTCTTAGCAAAGCTGTTCTATCTCAGATGGATTGGATGGATATTGTCTGTGAACAACTATTTCCAGGTTGTCTTCCACAGATTCTTGACCAGATTCTAAAATGGATTTTATTTGAGGCTTTGACTGAAACACTCTAACAAGAGTTTGCTTTCATCTGAACCAAGAATGAGAGGCTTCACCCCAGTCTTACATCTCCTGTAGTCTCCAAAAGGTTTTCTGATGCTTGATTACATATGCACACCACATATTTCATATTTATAATGCTATTTTTTTATGTTGTGAACATGCACTACTTGAGACAGTAAAATCCATTGTAGTTTGTGTTTGTAATGTGACAAATATGAAAAAGATTTGAGGCTTTGTTGTCTGGAATATGTAATTTTCAATTTAAGGGCTGTTTCCTGAGCCATTCTAAACTCCGCTGCTCAAAACTGGCTATTATTATCAAATATTGAAATATTATTCAACTCTTTAGCAAAGACAGTTATAATGTAACAGCGATTTTTTTTTTCTCAAATTCAACAAAATTGCTTTTCTTCTCTCTACTACTTTTTATGCAAATTTTACAAGACAGTTACTTGAATTTCTTCTTTGGCCAAGGTTCACAAGCATAGGTGAAGCTTTTTAAAACATATTATATTTCTGCATTTTCATGAGAGTATAAATTAATTTGTTATTGGAAGGAAACAAAAAGTTCTTAGTTATCAGGCTCAAATTTCATGGAAATTAATTTTCATTTACTGAAGAAGAGTGTTATTTTTAGAATTTCAACCTACTCCCTCTGATGAATCTCCGAGTTGTCATGAATATTTCATTGACATTATTTCATTTAATTTTAATTAACTCAACAAGGATGCAGTGTCCTCCAACTACAAGCCGCATTGAAACTTGTCAATTCAGAATAAATGAAGATGTTTACTGGTGAAGTTCATTAAGGAAAATATTTAATTTTAAGTTATTAAATGATGCACTTCTGGAAAGGTTGGCCTTAAAACGAATAATCGTCTTATGTATGTCTAAGTTGCCCCACTCTGAATTTTTGAAAATTGAGTTTATTCCTACTTCGTTATATATCTATAGCCATTGGTTACTTTTCTCCATGTTCTTGTGTTGTTAGGCAAGGGAAGTACATCAAAGGGAACAATTAATAAGAACAATACAGGTTCTTGTAGAGTTCAATCCCACAAGCACAAAAGAAGGGACACTGAGTCATACGTGGGGTTTCCTTGAAGACTGTGGTTTTGTGTGTGCAGGTTTTTGTTCTGTATATTTAATAGTCAGTTCCCAGACTATGGCTGGAAGCTGATGAGTCACAGACAGTCACAGATGCTAAACGGAACAAACTGGCAAGACAAAATGGGTGTTAAATGAAAGAAACCGCTTTCCTTTACTGCTGATTCAAAATCCAGTTTCTGTACTTATTTTTGAATGTTTCAGCACATGAAATAGTAATGCAGTTGGAGGTAATTTAAATACTTTTTTTTTTTTTTTACATATCTGGACCATCACTTCCATTCAGCCACACAGCAGCTCCCAGAACTGTGCTTATGTTGAATTTTATCTGAAAATTTTCTACACATTATTTAATCTATAATTTAAATTGAAATTGACATTGAAATCTTATACTGAAGTCATGTGTTGAAGAAGGTGGGTCAGCATTTTGTCTCTCGACTGCTCCTGGATATATTTTACATGTTTGATGGAAATGCGTGTTACCATCAGCTGCCAAAACGTATTTGATTTGGCAGACTGTTTCAGCCAGAAAGAGCAACAGAGAATACCATGAAGTACCTTTCATGTTTTGGCCGTCTTACTTTGTGATAATATATTTTGTTTCCGAAATGTATAACTAAATGGACACAGCTTTCTTTACCTATTCTTATCCACCAGCATAATCTCTCCTTCTTGCTACTCTGGTCAAGCTAGAATTTCACAGACTTCCTGTTCTTATATCTTTGTCCTTTAAATCAAGTTTTCCTGATCTCTCTCTTCCAATTTCCACACTTTATTCTTTTGTCCCTCACTCTATTAAGTGATGAGTTGAAATAATTCAATTAACCTCCTTACTAATCGAAATTGGATGCTGGTGGTAGTCAGCAGGGAGTGTCCATGGCAACACTGACATTTTACAAGACGCAATGTGATGCTATTTTGTGTGGGGGTGCGTGTGTGTGTGTGTTGGGAGTACAGCAGCTGACAGCTGGGGACAAACCAGATCCAACCAGCCTTTCAGAGCTTTCAATAATGAGTGAATGCGCATATCTTGTGTGCTCAGTTGGTGTTGGTTCTGCTGATTCGGTGTTAGATAGAAAATTTCTTTTGAATGGGAGTCAAAAGAAGATCTCCAAGGAAAGCGTTACTTCCTGCTCCTGCTGAGCATTGACCAGTGGACAAACTGCCTCCTTCTGTATGGCTGCTTGGCAGCCAGCATCCCCTTGAAACAGAAGAATGGCCCTTCGCTGTTGAAGAAAACAGTTGTTTTCTGGTTTGCTTCTCTTTTTAGAGTCATGCATTCATTGAAGAAAGGCTACATTACGTGTTTTCTTTGGAAAATGTTAGAAAATTAGCTGGAGTAAGATTATACTGCAAAGTGGCTGGCAATAACTGATGAGGCATAATCTTTATCCTTAAATCAGAAAGCTGACTGGTAAAATCACAAACTCACATAATTCACACAAAGCATGTAAGTTTTTAGATAAATAAAATTGAGGTTTTTTCATCAGTTACAATTGAAAGTTAAAATGCTAGTTTACAAATTACCTAGCTCAATGAGTTAAGTCTCATATAAATACTTAAATAAATACAATATTTTATTAAGATTTAAGTTAAAATACAAAGTAGGAATAGTTAACAATTAAGCAAAAATTAAGGATTTTCAATGCAGTGCTTTGGGTGTTAGAATGTTGAAAGTATAAGCCATGTTTGAATCCCTTAGGGAAGACTAAAAAAAATTAACAATCAAAAAAATAAGTAATGAGCTGTTATTTTTAAAAAATAATCTAGGATGTGTTGAGAAGCAGTGAAACATTCAGCTTTTCTACACCTATAATCTGT
Organism: Xiphophorus couchianus; assembly: GCF_001444195.1. Lineage (NCBI taxonomy): Eukaryota > Metazoa > Chordata > Actinopteri > Cyprinodontiformes > Poeciliidae > Xiphophorus > Xiphophorus couchianus. The sequence continues at coordinate 10,955,484 of NC_040239.1, forward strand.
TTTGATAAACTAAAATAATTAAGAATGAATTTTTAAGGCTGCCAATCCAGTTCCTGAATTAAAAAAAATACTCAGCCCGCTATTCTGCTGCAACGCTCCTTGATGTTGTGGGAAAACACAACAGCAAGTTTTTCTATAGTACATTTCTATTCTATTTACAATTACCACTGATATGCTTTTAGGGTTGGCCAATGAAGCATTTGGAACCCTCCCAGATTCCAAATGCTTTAAGTGGTGCTGATGTTTTTAGCAGAAAGAGGGGCCCCTGAATCAAATCCTGCTCAACAATGCACCGGGTCTGCTTGAGACCCTAAATCTGCTGCATCTGGACATCTCTCTGCTGGATGCAGAGGTTTTAATTCATGAGGCACTAGTAGAGAGCAAGCTTTTTCATTTCCTGACTGTTGAGTTTTTACTTGAGTGAAATGCATAAAAGCAAACTTGAGGGATGCAGACTGTGACGGCGTGTGAGGTGGCCAGCGTGCAGCAGTGTGATTGTTGCGTGCTGCCATGTTTGTTCCATGCTCAATGCATCATCTACAAACCCGTCTTTCAGGACTGATTCTGCTCTGTCGGTGAAACGCTGAGTGGAGCAGAGGCACATGCAGTCATGGGAAACTAGTGTCTTAAAAAAATATTTTAAACAATTTCATTTATTTATTTATTTGTTGGTTGTTCTTATTATAAATAAACCAACACTTAGCCAGGTGGGGGGAAGGCAGAGACCCTTCCTATTGAACAGGAGGGGTCCCAGGATTGATCCTTGGGATACTCCACATGTGACTTCTGTCTGCACCAATAAGAAGTTACCTATGTTCACAAAGAAGTCCCTGTTTTTGAGGTAAGATTCGAACCAATGAATTACAGAGGGTGTAGCTTAGCTTTCCAGTCACTTTAATTTCTTAAAGTGTCTACAGTCTACAGTGTCAAATGCTGCACTGAGGCCCAACAGAACCAACAGTTTTTTCCTGTGTGCATTTATGTGGATGCCATTGAACACTTTGACAAGGACCGCCTCAGTACTGTGGTGAGCACAGAAATAAGACTGAAAGATGTGGTTGGTCATTGTTGAGAATCTATTGAACCTTTGAAATTCTGCTTTTTCAATAATTTTGCTGATAAATGGAAGGTTAGAGATTGGCCTGCAATTCTGCAGTAGTGATTTGTCTGGATTGTTATTTTTTTATAAGTGGCTTGACTACTGCTACATTTCTTCTTCTATTTTTGTCATGGTTGACTGCCTGTTTTTGACAACGTCAGATCCACATCCAGCTATATTCATTATTTTTTAAACCAGTGGACTAACTGTTTTACATTGGTGGTATTATAGCGCCAGTAATGTACAACACATTTAAGACAGTTGGTCAAACTGTGATAAAATTTCCAGCTGTACTACATTTGGTGGCATAATGAGTTTGTGTGTTCACCCTGCACTCTGAGGTGATTTGACAGAAACCACAGGTTCCACAGAAGTAGAGGATAAACGTTGTGAAAGTCAAGAAACACCTTGATTCTGATGTGTAATTTGTATATGTGGAAGAGATTAGCTTCAATTCAATTATTTCTATATATTTTCAATGTCAAAACTTACATTGTTAGTCTTTGCTGAAGATTCCATGGTAAAAACTCTCTAATCTCAACCAGAATCTCTAATCTCAGTTCACAGTATTTTGAGAATACTATGGATTGGTATGAAATGTTAATTCCAACAGATAGTCTAGGTTTTAGTGAGCTGTTTAAACTTTGAATAATGTTTCTGATTTAGACACATTTCTAAATTGGCTCCAGCATACACTCCCTGTTTTTATTTAAGCTTTGCCTACAACATTTTTTTGGCATTCCTCCAATAGGACATGGTGTCACTTCTGTCATTTCTTGGCAGGCTTTGGCTGATGGATGCACATTCTGTCAGACTTCATATCTTATCTTCATCTAAAATGTCCACATCACATGACCACATGTATTTATGTCTTATAACAAATTAAATAAAACCCTATTTCTACACCTGCAGAAAGTTTACCTGGGAAAGCATGTTGGAAAACTGGTCAAAAATATATAAGAATATCTAGGAGGAATACTGTTAGGATTGTATTAGGTGCAGAACATCAGAGAATTATATTTTAAACTAAAATTAAACTGGATTGTAATACTTATGTTTACCTCTGACTGAATTGAGATATTCAACCTTTTTGTGCACATTTTTAACACAATGTTATCTTTAAATTATTAGTAAATGTAAAATTATTAATCATAAAATGTTTTTTTTCCATGTTTTAAAGTTTCTGATACTATCTGAAGGCAAATTGTTACATTAGTTATACACATTTGAGAAATCATCAGCTAAAACTGCTAACCAAATTGCCATAGTAAAAAAATAAACTACTTTTGAAATGGCAGATACGTCTAAATCATGGGGGTGCAGCTGGTTGGGAGATAAGGAAGAGGAGAGAAGAAAGGGTTATCAGGGGTATTTCAACTGTTTTCCAGGCAATTATTAGAACCATTGCTGGCAGTTTCCCCAAAGGATGATTGCACACATGCCCATAATACACACATTCAGAAATACACAAACAACTAAGTGGCAGGGTCAGGCAGGTGAATGAGGGAAGGAGTGAGGTATGAGATTCACTTTAATGAAAGGGCCAGTGCAGTGGCACAAAGTATAGATAAGCCTTTAAAGAGACGGAAAGGAAGAAAAAGATAGACATACGGAGATGAAATCAGAGAACGTGAGGTGCACAAAGAGTAGGAATGGGAAAATGAGATAAGCCTCATCCTCTGTGGTTTAGGGGGAAAATATGGGATGTAAAGGTACAAAAGAACTATATTTGGGAGAATGAGCTGCTTAGTTTGGATTTCACCTTGTAGTGGACCTGTTACCTTTCAGTGTTCACAGAACAACAAGAATTCACCTACATGGCATTTGAATTAGCATATGTATAAGTTCTGAGAAAATGGATCAATTCAAAACAACTTGCTTAGGCTCAGCAAAAGGAAACACATTTTTAAGAATCCGGCTCCAATCAGTTTGCAGTGAAACACATTGTATTTACTGTAACCAACTGTAACTCCTGGCACAACCTTTCAGAAAAAAATAAAATTAAAAATGAAATGTTTCTGCTACTCAACGCTTGAGTCTATATAATTTCTTAGGATTACATTGTATTGCTGAGGATTTGGGGCTTTAATTTAACATGGTATGAAAAATTGCATGAGAATGTTTCAAACAAAAGAGATGTAGAAGTGGATAAATCTCTGCGGGCAGTGCCTGTCTTTTCCTCCCACTGCCAGGCAGGCTCCGAGCCACACAGGCATAAAGGACAGTGTTTATAGACAGGAGAAAGCACTTAGTTCCTCCTTCACACCTTTCAGCCATGAGGTCTTCCGAGAGTCAGAAAGAGAGAACAAGAGACAAGAAGAAATACAGAGGAAAGACAAGTTGGAAGAGGCTTAGAGGATATATAGAAGTAAAAGTATGTGTGGAAGCTGGTAGGAGAATACTCCTTTCTGGAAATGAGAAAAGATGAAATGAAGCAAAAGGAGATGAGGAAGTTGTTTGAATAGGAGAAAATCTGGAATGCGGGACATGAGGATTGACATATAAAAAGAAAGAAGATGGGAAGAAGGCCAGAAGAGAGATTACAAAGCATAAAAGAGACATCAAATGGGAGGAACGTTAGGTCATGGTGGTTTAAGTTAACATGTTCTGCCAGTTAGTGTTGAAATAAGAATTCATAAGTGTAAGCTCATGAATAATGGGTTGAACACATCTAATCTAATCACCATAGTGGAAGAACAGTGAAATATAGGGTCATAGCAGGTCTGGAGCAGGGAGTGGAGAATGAAAGAAAGCTTTAAAATATGCACAAAAGGGAGTGAAATAAAGTCCTTAATACTATGAAAAGGTCTTAAGACCACAATACCTAAACGTTGATGAGAGAAACTGAAGTCTATAGTGAAACACAATTTTTCACTATAAAATTTTTCACTATAGAAAAATTGTATAGCTTAAACAATTTTAAGCTATACAATTAGGTACAATTTAAGCTTAGCTGCCTTTTTCCTGTTACGAGGACAGCAAAGGTGATGTGTAAGCTCAGTGGAAGTTGTTTATCTTAGGAAAAAGAAAATATCATGGAATATTATGGTTCAAAAAAAGAGGGAAGCAGACAGATGAGTGGATAATTATAGGTTGAGAAAATGGTGGACAGAGATGAGGTGACAGCAGTGGGTGGATAGAGGGTAAGGATTTGCACATTGCCTGTGCACTGCGTTATCATGGGAGATTTAAATTGTGCTATGGTGCCTGCTGTACATTTATGACTCCTTGGTTTCACTTTCCATATGGGAATGTCCACAGCTTCTATTGATTCATTGGCATATTTTGGATTGACCGATTAGTATCGGGTGAAAACTTAGGAGAACATAAGAAAGCTTCAATTTTAAATGGAGTTTTGAGAAACAACACTGAGTTTCCACTAATTCATTCATAATTCATCACCCTTCAGTGGAGACCACAAGCACTTTCTGGAAGAGGGTTCTTTGCACCCATACTATGCTTGCAGGTAGTTTGTCCTTAGATGACGCAGGTCAACTTTACTGGCTTTTACAATTCATTTATTTATATAGATTTTTTTGCACCTCAGATTTTTTGATTTTTGGATAGCTCGAGTCCCAGGTTGGCTGTTTCCCCGGTCTCTACAGCAGACACCACAGTTTCTGTCTTTAAAGTTTCTGAACTATAGTGTATAATACAGAAAGAAAATGGAAAAAAATAATACCATTAACACAGCTAAGGCATTTGCTGAGATTATGATTGCTGCATTTACCAATATGTGAAAATAATCAGATAATTTTCTCCATGAGACAAAATAATCAAAATTAGATAGAATGTATACATCATTTAGGCGTAGCGCCTTGTTGATAGTTTGTTGATCCAGTGTCTGCTGTCAAAACAGACTTGAATCATAGAGCCATGCATTCCTCTAGAACCCTGGAGTGCCCTGGTGTGCTGTGGTATCTGGCACCAGATGTTAGCAGTAGATCCTTTAAATCCTGACAGTTGAAAGGTGGGGTCTCCATAGATCAGATTTGTTTGTCAAACACATCCAACAGATGGTTGGATGAATGGGGCTGGGGGAAATTGGAGGGCAGATCAACCCCTCAAACTCTTTTGTTGAGCTTGTCAAACCACTGAACCATTTGGTTTTGTGGCGTGGCATATTATCCCTCTGAAAGATGGATAACAGTCACTAGGAAATGAAATTTCTCTATAAAAGGTATAGAGTGCTCCAACATTGCTTAGGTACTTGGTACAAGTCAATGTAATATCAACAATGGTTTTCCAGCTGAATATTCTTCAACGCATCATACTCCCTCTTGGTTTCCCTTGGTCCCATAGTGCATGTGTTTAACACACAAGTAAACAGCCAAATTATGTGACTTAAAAGGACACATCCATCAAACTAGGCCACTTTCTTCAAATGCTTTACTGTCCAGTTCAGATGCTCACTTGACCATTGTTCTTTGAGCCGTGGACAGAGGATATGGCACGCTGAATGGTCTGCAGTCCCATTTGCAACATACGGTTGTGCACTACAGGTACAGTTGAGGTCAAAATTATTAACTTTACTTCTGCGGAAGAGACTCCTTCAAGCCAGACTGGAGTAGGGTAAAGACAATCTGGATAAAGGCAAACTGGAGGCATGTTGATTGGTCAGATGAGAACAAAATTGAGCAGTAGAGTTTGGAGAAAGAAGTGAGAGGCACATAATCCAAATAACACTGTCCCCACAGTTAAACATGGTGGTGAGAGTATCATGCTGTAGGGATGATTCAGTGCATCTGGATCTGGGAATCTTATCAAGGCTGAAGGAATGATGAAAAGAGGATATGTGAAGATTTTAAAGGAAAACTTCAAGCAGTCAGCAGCAAAACTGGGTCTGGATCTTTGCTTTGTCTTCCAACATGACAACAATCCAAAGCATACATAGATCTTGGTGAAGAGCTACCTCCAGAAAACCAAGGTGAATGTTATTGACTGGCCTGCACAAAGCACTGACCCGAGTCCCACTGAAAAGCTGTGGGGTACACTGAAGACCAGGGTCCATGTGAGAAGACCGTCACATCTGGAGGAGCTTGAGAGATTTGCTAAAGAAGAAAGGACTGAGTCCTCTTGAGAGACCAAAGACTTGTTACAAACTACAGTAGACAACTGCATGGTGTTATCCAGCAAAAAGAATACATAATTGACTAGTTGCATCAGAGGAGCTAATTATTTTGACCCTGGCAGTTTTTGTTTTAGGGCATGCATTGTAAGGTCAATTGTTTTGAAAAATACTTTAAAAATAACATTCAATGTCACCAATTTTGGAATAAATTGATAAAACAGAAAATCTGTAACTTTGACTTTTAATAAAATTATAATCTTCCACTTTTAGTTTTTATTAAACTAATGCAATTATATAAAACAGAGTCCACTGCCACATTTGACTTTAATCTGCTGTTGATGTGTCATGGGGTCAATTTTGCAGCCCCAAAGTTTTCAAGAAACAAATAGGTTTATCTTCTGCAAAGATACACCAATTCTTGTGTTATTGTGAACCACTGTGATACATACAAATAGTTTGCAGCTGGCTATGCTTTGTCTAAAAGGAGTCTTGAAAACCAACTTCAGCTCTAGGCTTAGACGTTGGGTCATAAAACCCACCAACCAGCTCTCACATTGAGCACAGCTTAATTGAATTACACTCTCTACGCAGGTTTGTTCATACTATGCAAGTTGAAGGAAAATAAGGAAAGTAAGAGAAAGATGGAAAAATAGGGGGTGTGTTTGTGTGTGTATCCCTAAGGCATTAATACACACAGCGACAGAGCATGTGTGTACAGATCATGTTCATTAAAGTGTTGAGGTTCTCATTAAGATTTGAGCAAAGCATTTTGGCCACCAGAGGGTTAAACAAGCATATCTGTGGAAAGAGTATCTGTGAGTGTGTAAACCCACAATATATCTGACTTTGTTATATTGCTGTATAAATTGATTTGCTGTTGCATAAATCAACAATTTAGTGCATTTTCATGTAAATGATTGGGTCCTCACAGAAAAAAACAAAAAACAAACATAAATTTTGTGGTTGTGTAATGTTTGATATTTTGACAGCTGGGACTTCAGCTGGGGAATAACCACGACATCACTTTAAATCCTCCTGAATAAAAAATGAAAATTTAGTGTCTGGTACTATTCCTAATGGGTTCTTGGGTAGCTAATCTTTCCTGGCAAACATGATAGTTTCTTGAAGTCTTGAAGTAAGAGGATAAAATCAATCCCTGGGTGTCTTCCATAGTCAGAAAATTCACCCTCAAAGTCATGGACATGACATTTAAGCGACCTTGATTAGCCTTGCCTGAATTTTAAACTGTTTGACTACAGACAAGACAAAGAGCAGTAAACTGATGTTTTTCTTTATGTTGTTGAGCTTGCATAATTCTAGCTGGTGTTCAGTTTCGAAGATGTTCTGTTTTGATTCAAGGGATAAAATGTCTAGAGGCAAGTACATAATGCATCAAGGCAGATAGCAAAGCAAAAATGTATGTACCATATGTGTTAACTAAAAATGATAAAATTCCAACATGATATGTTTTATATAGTTACTGTTTACCCATGTTAGACTATTGTTGGCATGCTTTGCATTTCAGTAGCATGCAATGATACTCAGTTTACAAAATACATATTTTCAACAGTAGTCATTTGCACATCTAATATGGTTACATACATAATTTGATCTTCAGCTAAGCCAAACTGCCATAATTTCTTCATGGTTGTTGAAAACTTCTTACATGGCCATAGCACTTCAGAGACGTCTCTGAACTCGCACATAAATCCTGCTGCCAATACGAAAGTCATGGCCAAACAAAAACATTACTCAGTCTCATACTATGCTACACAGATGCTCTGCATGCACTGCTGAAAATTTAATCATAATAAAGTGGCAGCACGGCACAGTATCTGGTTTTAATTTCTTAATTTTAATAAAACCTGACAGACAGAAAGGGACATGTTGCTCTGTCATTATAAGGGGCACAATCTGATGGAAAATGTAATGTAAAGTCCAGAATTAAAAGAAAAAAGTTAAAATACACATTCTATGTGGAAGTATAGAAATTAATTAATTAAATAAATCATTTTTGGTAATTTGGCAGCACAAATTAACATTTACCCCCTTTTCACTATAATCTGTTAATTTTCAAAAAATACCTGTAAAATTTCAAAGGAATATTTTGAGCTTTGAAATTCTATGGACTGCAGTATGATTTTGTAAATGTTTAAACTTTTTTGTATTAATCAGTATAGAGGACTATATTGTTGAGACTATGGAGCGATATTAGTACCAAAAAACACCTACCACCTGACAAAGTTGGGATATATTTTTTATACATATATTTTTATGGCTTTAACACTTTCATACATCCACTATACAGAATAGAAGTACATGACTCCCATACTTCAACGATGTGGCAAAACTGGATGTTTCGATTGATTTAGTTCATTTTCTTAGCAAAACACTTGTGGCAAGAAACTATATGGCACCAGGTTTTGTCAACATACAAAACATAAACTCAGTATAGTCGCAGGCTTTTTTTTATGTACTTATACATGTAAAAGGATACTGTACATTGTCTGTTCTAGAGTTTGTTTTGACACCTATGAACAATCTCGTGTGAGTGGAAAGAAATGATGATGGAAGCAGCTTAATAATATTTGTTGTTGTGTGTGTATACGTATATATAGTGTCTGCATAGGCAAAAGGACTATGTGAAAAAAATGTACTTTTTTATATTCTTTGGATGAGGTTAATTAAAAAATCCAAGTAAACAACAATGGCTGTTTTCCTCATTGTTTAAAAGCTAAAACCAAAATGTTTGTAAGGTAGAAAAAGAGTAACGGTTGTGTAATCCAACCGCAGTTGACCTCGAATAGATTCAGGGCTCTTATTGTTTTTAAAAAGCAGAGCTTCTACTTTGAGTGAATCGACTCTAATGCAGAAATGTAATGGGTCTTAGCATGTTATTACTTCAGACAAGGTGTGTACTATCTATAATCAAAATAAACCTGCAAGAAAAAGAAAAGCTTTTCTTTTTCTTATGTTACTTGTGGTTTCTCATTGCTGGCATTAAGTGGTCATGAAGATGAAATACCTGGCACAAATGACGACCATAGCGATGCCATCAGTATTTAATATTGCGTAGCTGAAAAGCCATCCAATTATAAAGTTTGTGTTTTAATGCTTACAGCTGCATGCAGCATCACGGTGGGTAAAATATGTCTAGAAATAATAATATGGGGAGAGCTGGAACATTTTTACTTTAATTATTTGATGGTCAGAAGGAATGATTGGACGAACATTAGATTGCTTGGACAGTTGTCTTCTGAACTATTCATCTTGTTTCTTTATCCAATCTAAAAGGATTGTCCAGTTATGACTTAATAATAAAGCGGTTATTATATTGTGATACTCAGATGTGTTGTCTCTGTATTGTTTCTTGTCTGGTGGCAAAATGGGTTTTGGTTTCCTGTGGCGTAAGATTTAAGGAAGACAATTTGTTAATGGAGAGGAGTGTATTTAATTTTACCCCACATTTTTCTGTATGGGCTGTACCGTCATTCACTGTCTTGACAGTGTTGAGGTCCATAAGCCATATTTCTTGGGGGGGTTGAGGGAGGAAGTTAGAAGATAAAGTAATTTTGTGAAAACCAGCTTTCTAAAGTTGTGCCCTCAGCTCACAAGTTTTCTTTCCTTTGGTCTTCAATTTCCAAGTTTCAAGTTCTCTCATTCCATTGCATACAGGATTCAGATTGCTCCAAAACTGGGGTGACTGCTGTAATGTTTAGAAATATCATTGCTCTTGGTTTTATGTCTTCAATGAGACTAAAAATATTTCAAGGATGAGTTCCATAGAATTACTGAGAGTAATGCAATATATTGATGTATAATCCCAAATATCTAGAGAATGGCCATGTCTTTTTGTCCTGAAATACATTTCACTTACAATGTCAAAGGCGTCTTCAGTTTCCCATCCTTTTGGAGGGCTAAAGAAGTTCAGTTGTCTTCTATGAAAGCACTCAAAAATGCCATTTCCTGCATGACTGAACATTAGCATAAAAGCAGATGGAGTAGCCATTACAAAGTGCCAGTTATTGAAGACACTGTGGCATTAATGAAATTATGCAGCACTTAGTCAAGAAACAGAAAGTTGTTAAACCCAGAGTCCAATATTAATGCAAAATCAATGTAAAGTTTTGGCAGCATATGGCTTTTTTTTCTACATGGAAATAAGTAATTTTTAAAGCATAAATATGTAGTACTTATATATAGTAAATGCCTATGCAATGGTTCCTTAAGTAAAGGAATAACAATCCTTGCTTCATAAATAATAAAAAATAAATAAAATCACACTTTTATTTTGCAACTCAAGGTTAAAGAAAAGCTGATTCCCTGAGCCCCATGTCTTTCTCTCGTTCTCCTTTTACACTTGCTGTCTCGCTTTCAGCTTCATGCTTCAGCTTGGAAAGATGGTGTGTACCGCATAATAATGAATTGGTCGCAGTCCCCCTAGGCTGGAGAAAGGGCCCCATTAAACTGCATTAAAACACAATAAGGCTTCTGTATGCATGTGTGTCTGTGCGCTCGCATGTGTGAATAAAAACCAATATGTCTTCTCCACTTGTCTTGTATATCATTCTCACTCTTCATTTCTCATCCATCCACCATCTGACCCTGTGGCTCTCTTTTCACTATGCTCCCTCATGTCCCTCTGTGCCTTCACCCCCTGCTGTCGAGCATCCTTCCTCCTTGTGCATCTCAACTCTCTACGAGGCTAACCCCATCTTTTCTCTATCAATCAAATTAATATGCGGCGAATGTTTTGATTTATGAATAATTTTTGTTGATGAGTGTTTCCAAATGCAAATGGCCTAAGCATCTCTTTTCTAAAATTGTCTTGACTGCAATATGTTTGAATCATTGCTGAGATTTGGCTGTATCTCTGCAGGTACATGTTTTGCATCTCATGGGTTGTATGTGCACACCCTGCTTTGTAAGCGTCTTTGTTGAGGCAGGTTTATATGTCTGAATGTGGGTGACTTTATTTCCTCTCCTGTGTATTTAAATGGGAAGGGATTAAGAGTCATGAATTATAATTTTCAGGCTTTCCCCTGTGCTTTTGAATGCTTATACTTCTGAAACGGAGAAAAAAAACTAATGCAGTTCTGCTCAGCACGCAAACAACACACCAAACCAGACTTTAAAGTGGAATTCACATCACCACGGGAAAAAAAACAAACAAGAACCCCAAGAGTTAGAAAAAAATATATGAATATAAAAAGCTGATTTCTTGAGATCATTTCCTTCATCCCTCTAAACAAATCTGTTATTTCCATTTACTGATTTGCCTTTGCAATGAGATTAAAAGCACTCTTGACAGAATCAAATCAAATCTTTGCTGCATTTACTCATCATGTTGCATTGTGGTTGCTTGTCACATTTAATTTGGATTCTGTGGCAGAGACTGTTAATGACCTCCTCCAGCTAAAGGCATCAGCAAACCAATAACCACAAAAAAAAACATCAAAAAGCACATCTACTTATATGAGAAGTGATTTGCTCTCATCATTTCAGTGCTTTTTGCTGACGTGGCAGTACAATGTCTAGAGATTTCAGTAAGCCTTGTTAGTCACTCTAAGAGAAATGGGTCATAGTTCTGTTGCTTCAATGTCAACTATGAGATACCAGAGATGCCACAAATGTTTGAGCATTGTTTTGGGTGGTGGACAAAGGGTCAAATGTTTGAAGATGGAGACCACCCAAAACTACTTCCCTGAAGTAATAATCATAGTGTCATGTCTTCCTTAAATATAGTAATAAATAAAGTAAGAAACACAAAACCTCCCAATGTCAAAAAGGTTGGTATCCCACAGGAAATGTGTTTGTAGTCTTTCTGTAATACCATACTATAAAAAAAAACGATGTATTTTCTCCAAACGTCAGTTAGTTGAGACTATTAAAATTAGTTAATGGGTAGCTGTAGATTGTAAAAATCAACCAAAGCAAAACTTTGAAGGAATACGAGCATACCTGCTAGAGAAGCATATATCAAATTGTTAAGATGGCCCTTAGCGGGAGGCTGAAATAGGAGTCTGGAGGCAGGGGTAGTGCAACCAACCAGGTGTTTTAATCTCCAACATTTAACAAAGATGACTTCCTGCTTACATGGTCATGAGGTGTCGCAGCACCCGCACCTATTACTTCCTATTATGTGGCCAACATGCAGGCTTTGTAATCCTGGGCAGTACCAATTAACACACTTCTCAAAAGACAGGATAGAACAAACCACATATACACCAAACAACTTAACAAAACAACCAATCTTCAACACATAAATAACAAACATTCTTCATGGTTACATACTCATTTGCTATCTAAAACTACCCTCATATAAATATTAATTTATTCATCACTTCTAAAATACCTCAGGCTTTGTTCCCCCTCTTCCATCTGCACTTGGTCTCTTCCGGAATCTTTACCAGGTGTTCAGGCAGAGGTAAGCCATAATCTACAAACATTTGTAATACATTTCATAATTACCATACCTACTTCATTTATATTATTCCCCCCAGGGGAATACCTCAATACCCACTGAGATGCCCTGCATAAAACACCCAATAAAATACTTCAATCTTATTTGTACCCGTCTCATTATCATTTGCACATAATTAAAGTGTTATCCTGACCAGTAATGAAGACCTTCATTACATTTCCTCCCCCCTCTCCATAAGCTCACAGTACCTTAACTTTCAGAAATCCTAGATAAACAGTCAGCTGCAGTGTTGGTTTTCCCAGCCTTATAACATACAGTGAAGTTATATGGTTGCAGAGCAAGGTACCATCCAGCAATCCGTGCATTTGCATCTTTCATCCGATGCAACCACTGGAGGGCCCGGTGGTCTGTTTCCAGAAAGAAATGCCGTCCCAGCAGGTAGTATCTCAAGGATTCGATGGCCCACTTCATTGCTAGACATTCCTTCTCCACCGTCGAATATCTGGTTTCTCTGTCCAGAAGCTTGCGGCTCAGAAACACCACCGGCTTCATCTCTCCATCCACTTCCTGCAACAAAACTGCCCCAAGACCCACTCCTGAAGCATCTGTCTGCAGTATAAAAGACTTTTCAAAATCAGGAGTGTGCAAAACAGAGTCTGTACAGATGGCATTTTTAAGATCTTCAAAAGCTTTGCTGCATTCCTCAGTCCATTGAATCTTATTTGAGGACTTACTCTTTGTCAAGTTATTTAACACAACTGAACGTTCAGCAAACTGAGGAATAAACTTCCTGTACCACCCGACCAAACCCAAGAAGCTCCTCACTTTCTTCTTTGTTGTAGGTACAGGGAAAGTACGAACCGCATCCACTTTCCCCACCTGTGGCCTAATCTTGCCAAAACCAATGATGTAGCCTAAATAGGCCACCTCTCTCTGGGCAATGGCACATTTCTGAGGGTTGATGGTCAGTCCAGCTGCTCTGATGCATCCTAACACTCGTTGGAAATGTAACATGTGGTCCTCCCATGTGTGACTGAACACCACCACATCGTCCAAGTAAGCTGCTGAAAAATCTGAGACATCTCTCAAGACATGGTCCATAAGTCTCTGAAAAGTGGCAGGCGCACCCTGAAGACCAAATGGCATCACTTTAAATTGATACATACCAAATGGTGTCCTAAATGCAGTCAGCTTGCGGGCCTCCGATGCCAGTGCCACCTGCCAATACCCTTTACTTAAGTCCAGTGTAGTAATGTATCGCGCTCCTCCAACTCTTTCCAACAGGTCATCTATTCTGGGCATAGGATATGGATCAAACTGAGACAGAGAATTCAGGTAACGAAAGTCAATACAAAATCTCAGTGAACCGTCTTTTTTTGGTACAAGAACCACAGGGCTGCACCATTCACTGGTTGATATCTCAATGATGCCAAGGTCCAACATAAAATTGATCTCTTTCTCCAACTCTGGCACCAACCGCTCTGGAATCCTATAGCTCTTTCGTCGAGCTGGAGAATCCTTCTTGAGACAGACATTATGTTGTACCAGGTCTGTAAAACCCGGAACCTCTGAAAAGAGTTCAGGATCCAGCAGAGCTGCAACCTCCTCCTGTTGGGCTGCTAGCAAATGAGACAGATCAATCACACAGAGCTGTGTTTCGGTGGAGGGCAAAAACTTCTCCTTCACCTCCTCATCTTGAACATCACAAATCAAAAACTGCTGCCCTGATCTCCGACGCACTTGAAATTCTTTCAGTAAGTTCACATGAAATGTCTGATGTTTTTTCACTCTGTCAGGCATAAACAGTTCATATGTGACCTTACCCACTTGTCGCGTCACTTCATATGGGCCATGCCATTTGGTAAGCAGCTTGTTATCTGAGGTTGGTAGCAGCAACAGGACCTGCTGTCCTGGTTTCAGGACCCTCTCTTTGGATTTCTGGTCATACCATTTTTTCTGGTGCTGTTGTGCTGTCTGCATGCTCTCCTGTGCCAGAGCTGTCATTTCCTCCAACCTCTGTCGCATCTTGACCACATATGCCACGATGTTCTCCTCCGCTGATTCGGGACGTTCCCAGTAGTCCTTCAGGAGGTCCAATGGTCCTCTCACTTGGCGTCCATAGAGCAGTTCAAACGGTGAAAATCCAGTCGAAGCCTGTGGGATCTCTCTGTAGGCAAACAGCAAATAGGGCAACCACTGGTCCCAATCTGCTCCTGTAGTAGAAACAAACTTGCGCAGCATGTTCCTTAAAGTCTGGTTGTATCTCTCAACAAGCCCGTCCGTTTGAGGATGATAGGGGGTGGTCTTAATTCCCTTCACTCCTAGCAACTTGTAGACTTGTTGTAACAGCTTAGACATAAAGTTTGTGCCACAGTCTGTCAAAACCTCTTTCGGTATCCCTACTCTGGAGAACAGTTGTATCAGGCAGTTGGCAACGTTGCTGGCTTTCACACACCTCAGGGGAAAAACTTCAGGATAGCGAGTTGCATAATCGCATATAACCAGGATGTACTTATTACCCGCTGAACTTCTCTCTAAGGGACCAACTACATCCATCCCTATCCTCTCAAAAGGAATACCAATAATTGGTAGGGGCTGAAGATGGGCCTGAGAAATCTTCTTCCCTGAAGTAAGTTGACATGTTACACAGGACTTACAGAAGTGTGATATTTGAGTATACATTCCTGGCCACACAAATCTTCTGGCAATTCTACACAGTGTTTTCTGGAATCCCATATGTCCCGCCCATGGAACTGTGTGTCCCAGATTCATTACTCTCTCTCTGAATTGCTGTGGTAATGCTAGGGACTCTACTTCCCCTTTACACTGATACAAAAGTCCCCCTTTTACTACATATGTAGCATCCTCCAGAAAGCCTGCAGAGCCCTGTGCTTTTCCTTCCACCTGTGTGACCTTCTCAAACCAACCTTTTAAAGTTGGATCCTGCCGCTGGAGCTCACCCACACTAACCGGAAGATCAACATCTAATAGGTGAAATGGTTTAACAATGTTAGCTGTTTGTTTGACAGAACCTCTCATCTTTTCCCTCCTTCTTGCAGCCCTGGTTTTATAAGGTTTAACTGGTCCCATTTCCCACATTTCTTCAAAAAATGGTAACTCTCTCAAAGTGTTCTGAGCACTCTGAGCCCTTGTGGTGACCATATTGTGCCCTGCTGGCGGCCTTCTACTTGGGTACTCCATGGTTTGCTTTAAAAGAGCCCCAGTCACGTCCTGTGGGGGAAAATTTTCTGGTTGTGTGGGTACTAGTTTGGGAGGATGTAGTTCTGCCTGCTGAATGAGATCTGCAATAATGGGGACATCATTACCCAGAATAACCGCATACGGCAGCATTGCTGCAAGAGCTACTGACATAAAAAATGTGTGCCCTCCCACAGTCAAATAAATGTCAGCTAATGGATATTCATGTTTATCCCCATGTATGCAGCTTATGTAACATTTATCCCCAGTCCACCTTTCTCTAGGTATTAAAGAAGACAAAACCACAGTCTGAAACCCCCCTGTATCCAGCAACGCTGTTTCCCTCTGACCATTAATGAGAACAGGTGCAGTACAAGCAGCATTATGAAAAACAGATTTTGTAGGTCTAGGAACTGTGCAAAACAGAGATGGCTTCGATTGATTCGTACGGGGACAGAAATACTGGGTATGGCCCAGTCCATTACATACGTAGCATCGTATGTCTCGTTTGGCAGAACGAAAAGGGGCATTCTTAACAGAATCAGGTTTATATTCAGGTCTGTATTTATTCGAAACAAAGTGTCTACCACCAGAAATGTCTCTACTCTCCGACTGACCACCACCCCATTCATCCCCAACGGACTTACTTGCATGGGCAAAGTTCGAGTCCCGGCCGAAGGCACTACGTTTTGTCCCTCGTCTAGCCGCCGTGAAGACCTCCGCCAATTGTGCCGCTTTCTCTGCTGTCCTTGGGTCATGCTCCCGAAGCCACACCTCCAGTTCCGGGTTCACCATCCTCAGGAATTGTTCCAGGATCATTGTCTCAGAAATTTCTTTCACCGTTGCTTTGTCTGGTTTAACCCATTTAAAAAACAGTTCCTTAAGGCGCACATATAGTTCTTGTGGAGTCTCACCAGAGAGAATGTTCACAGACCGGAAACGTCGACGATAGGTTTCCGCCGTAATCTCATACTTCTGCAATATGGCCGCCTTGACATTATCATAGTCTTCTGAGTCAGCAAAATCCATCAAGACATAAGCACTTCGTGCCTTACCAGTCAATAGGGGAATTAGCCGAATCGCCCATTCCTCTCTCGGCCATCGGCAGACATGAGCCATTCGTTCAAAAGTAGTCAAGAAATGTTCGATGTCGTCATCCGGTAGAAGAGGATGCAGCTTAGGTTCTCTGTGCATGCCGAAATCCCTCTCCGGCCCGACACGCCAAGAATGTTGACTCGTTCCATCTCCTAGATCGTCCATCTCATCCTGAGGCTGCAGTGATCCAGGCTGTAGCCGGTCCCCGTCAGCCTCCTGCCTCAGGTCAGTCACCTGCTGCTGAATTTGGTGAAACTGGTGCTGCACCGACTTCCATCTGTGCTCTTGACGGGAAGCTTCTTTCGCCAGCTGTTGGTCCCGCACTGATTGAGACTGAATAAGTGCTTTCACCAAATCTGCCAACTCTTCAATCTTCTCAGGGTTACTGGGTGCCACGCCCACCTGATCAGCAGATGCCGTCGCTCCCTCATCAGGCTCCAGCTGTTGATCTTGTTTCCGCCTTTCCCTGTCCTTTGTCATCCTCAACTCCACCTTGTGACTCCAGCCCCAAAACTTCTGACACCACTTGTTAAGATGGCCCTTAGCGGGAGGCTGAAATAGGAGTCTGGAGGCAGGGGTAGTGCAACCAACCAGGTGTTTTAATCTCCAACATTTAACAAAGATGACTTCCTGCTTACATGGTCATGAGGTGTCGCAGCACCCGCACCTATTACTTCCTATCATGTGGCCAACATGCAGGCTTTGTAATCCTGGGCAGTACCAATTAACACACTTCTCAAAAGACAGGATAGAACAAACCACATATACACCAAACAACTTAACAAAACAACCAATCTTCAACACATAAATAACAAACATTCTTCATGGTTACATACTCATTTGCTATCTAAAACTACCCTCATATAAATATTAATTTATTCATCACTTCTAAAATACCTCAGGCTTTGTTCCCCCTCTTCCATCTGCACTTGGTCTCTTCCGGAATCTTTACCAGGTGTTCAGGCAGAGGTAAGCCATAATCTACAAACATTTGTAATACATTTCATAATTACCATACCTACTTCATTTATATTATTCCCCCCAGGGGAATACCTCAATACCCACTGAGATGCCCTGCATAAAACACCCAATAAAATACTTCAATCTTATTTGTACCCGTCTCATTATCATTTGCACATAATTAAAGTGTTATCCTGACCAGTAATGAAGACCTTCATTACACAAATATTAAGATTTTTTTTTTCTTTTATATTTTTGGTTCCTTCAGATTGGTCTCAAAATGGAAAGTGTATCCATTCGTATCTGGACACCCAGAGCTGTGTATGGATTAATATTTAGCTATTTATTAAATTTCTTTTAACACATAATTGTAGTTCCTCATTTGTTTCTGTCACTCGATACTGTCATTGCTCTCCTTTGTCAAGCTGTGATTAATGGTCCCATAGAGACCAAAGATATTAACATACTTTGACAGTGATTGTGTAGCCAGACATGCATGAAAGGAAAATTCATGGTCACTTAATCATCGTAGTAGTTCAAAAGTCTTAATATAATAGGGCAACAGATTAACTGGTCAGTTTAAATCCAAATTTCTTATAATGCAGTGGTGAAAACTTTAAGCATTTAAGTTTAGATCTACATTTTCCTGTTAGACATTTGATAGATTTATGAATCTGACTGATTAATTTTGACATCTGACAATATTTACTTAAAAGTAAAACTGATCATTATGTTAAAACTTCACTTACTGATTGGATAATTTATATATAGAAAATCTCCAACCTGGACAACTGGTTCAAAGTTCTGCTGTTTGAAACCTAAAGAGTTACTGAACAGATGTTTTTGCATTTCTCTTTAATCAGAAATTAATCTAATCTTGTTTTAAGCTGAACTAAATGGTCTTTAATGGGTTAATGCTAGCATCAATGTTTATTAGCTGGGCTCAATCTTCTGCCTTTAAGTACAGAATGAACTGCTGATAAAATGCGTTTTGTGACTTAAGTGCTCATATTCAAAGCAAATAAATTAAATAATTCCAATATGATATCTTCAACATTTATTTATTTAGATATTCACAGAGTAGATCAGGACTATAGAGTAAAGCCTGAAGGCAGATGTGCTAGTTTTACCTTGCCAACTGCAATTTTAACATTTTAACATTACCTTAAAATTTGGGCTGCATGGTGCTGATTTTGTTTAACATGCAGGGAGTGTTTTCTTGGAGATGGGGAATATTTCCAAATACATTGAATTTGTCTTTTGGGGGAAAAGCATAGTAGTCTTGTTTCTGCCAGCTGACTGGCAGTGCACATTCAATGGGTGGGATAGAGGTCATACACCAGGGGTTTCCAAGTTTGCTATAGAGAGCAAATTTAGTGATGAATTTTACACAAGTAATTTATGAATTTCCACATGAGTATGAGACTCTTAGATTTCCTATTCCTGCAGTCAAAGGTATGTGGCGCTTTCATAAGAAAAAGAAGTTCATTACAAATTAATTTTAAGTTTGAAAAACACGTCTATGGCCCAGACAGGAGGATCACAGGTCAACTATATCTTGGTTAATCATCAGATTAAAAATATTGAAATACAAATTAAGAAAAATCTTAAGTATTTAGAAAAATGTTAAGATAAGCAAAAGTACAGAGTATGTTCTCAATTCTACTTTTGCTTTTTGCAGTAGCTTCAAATTACTGTTTAAATCACTGTGGTGACAAATGTAAAAGTGCACTGCTGTGCCCATTATGCAGTGAGATTTTCAATAAGTCCAACAACAAATTTCTCTCACGACTCTCCACAGGGTTGCCAAACTGTTACTGAGCAGTAGCAAGAAAAATGGGAATAAAAGTACTAAACCTGATTGGCAGTAATTGCCACAACTAGTCTGTAATATATTACAATACATTTGCTTGGATACAGTTATGTTTAAAAGCACGTTGTTTCAACATGCTTTTAATGTTTTTCACTTCACTTGTTGCTTGGACTTGGAAAGGGGGAAAAACCTGTTATGCATACATTAAATCTACCTTTTTGTCTTATCTGGATTTGGTGACATGTAAAACTGCAGCTAAGGCGTGCCGCGGTGGCGTAGGGGATAGCGCGACCCATATTTGGAGGTGCTATCCAAATATGAGTCCTCGACTCGGACATCACGGGTTCGACACCCGGACCCGGCGATCTTTGCTGCATGTCTTCCCCCTCTCCTGTCAGCCTACTGTCATATAAGGGACACCAGAGCCCACAAAAAAAGACCCCCTGGGGGGGTATAGAAAAGATATTAAAAAAAAAATAAATAAAAAAAAAACTGCAGCTAAGGGAAAGTCTTTTGAGAAGTCAAAAAGAGGCTTGTAAACATCAAATCAGATTACCAAATTAGGCAGTGAAAATACAATTCCTTTTTTTTAACAGTTAAGACATAAGGTTGGTAGTCTATGAATACATGGGAGATTTTTGTTTGCAAGTGTGAATGGTGTTTTTCCATGGATTGTGTGCGGGGGGGGGGTGGGCGCGTGTGTCTGTGTGTGCGGTTTTCCTTTTAGCTGAAATCAATTTAAGCTGCCTCAGAGAAATCTCCAGCACTTTATGAAAAACACCAGGCTTAACAAACCATTCCCTCAAGTCTCCGTATTATTGTGTCTGTTTCCAGTTGCCAAGTTACCACTTATATATATTGGAGTTGTAGTGTTTTCATGTGGGGTGCTAGGTCTATGCAAAATGTAGACCAATAGAAAAGACATTCTTTTATATATAACATTATTTGGTAATATTAATCAACTTGATTTTTCATTATCAGAGTAGCTAAATACAACGTTTTGCATAAGACCTCTCTTACTCCCTACTTTGCATTAACAAACTGGCACAAAATTCAGAATTAGTTTATAAATTGATTAAAGAAATCCCTTTAGTGGAAATTAAATTAATGATTATTATGTTTTTATTGATCCTACAGAAGGATTTGCATATTTTTGTGCTGCAAAACAGAAATGTTTCCTTCTGCACATGTGGCACTGAAAGAAAAAGGGAAGCACTTTTTGTGGTCAGTATTAACTACAATTACTTGTTTTACACCTCTTTCTAATGAGGCTTTCACCGATTTTGATACCGATTCTGAAATCTCATTCTAAAACAGACAAGATGCGGTTGTTTACTAGAGAGAGGGAGATACTAGACTATTTAAATTACTGGGCAGGAATCTAAGGTGATCAGTTTGGTCTCTAAGTACATAATAAAAATGTTGAATTATTATAATAATTCAGCTAGAGAAATTTGTTGACTGATGGACAGTCAAATAAATAGTGGAGGAATAAATTATCTGTCCTTGTAAAGCATTTTATCAAGAACAGAGGACCTCACAGATCTTCACACGACATTCTGTCATTCAGGCTCACATTCACACACTGATGGTGGCCGGCCCAACGTTGCCCTCGGGCAGTTTGACAAAGGCAAGGTGCAGAGCTTGCAGGGAATAATGCATCCACCCATCCCCCGATACACTCCAAAACGAATACATTTTGTGTGTTTGAGTTTTCATAAAAAAACATAATTAAAAAAGATGGTTCAATGGAGAGATTGCTTTGCTGCCAACCCCAGAGGCATATTTGATTTAAGGAAAATGCCTGTTTTGAAGGATTCCACCAACTTCTTTCTGAGGTCGTACTGATCTCGTCAAACTTTAAGGCAAATAGACTGATCAGAAAACTACACTTAAAACAGGCTTTTACCTGGAGGTGTCATGAAAAAAGCCGACACTGACAATTTGATCCCACTTATTTCCTCTCAGCAGCTTTCCCCTGAGTGGTTCTGATGTACTGTATGTGTGACAGATGTGTTCCTTTCTCCCCTTCTCCTGTTCTGTATTTCTCTCTCAACTCATTAGCTAATTCACAAATCAATACCAACGGAACTACGATACGTTTTATCTTTAGTACAAATCAATACTAAGACCACTTTTAACTCTTACTTTATTTTCTTCTTTTTTTTTTTACGCAGACCATGCACATTGCTCTTTGGTTGTTTTTGTTCATAGTTGTTCAATGTTCAATTGTGCTGGCTGGCTTCATGCAGTGGGAGAGAGAGTGAGAACAGTCATGGTGAGTGCCTTGTGCTTGGTTACTTCTTGCTTGTTGTTCTTTGGTCAGTGTTCGTAGTTGAGCGTTATTTACCGTCAGGGCATTGCTTCAATTTCTATGTTTAATGGTGCAGACTGTGGTGATTTCTGACATGAATGATATGGGCAAATGCCCAGGGCATTATCTTTTTTGATAAACAGAACAAAGAGTTTGTTCTGCTTTTAAGATTGGTTACATTTATTTAAGCTCTAAATATTTAATATCTAGGTGTTTTTATGGGAATGTGAATCTTTCAGATCAATTTGATTAGCAATTTTGATCATATTTCACATTTTATTGTGTCATGTAGCGCGGGGCGCTGGTCTTGGTCTTGACTCGGTCTCAGACCCTAAAAGTCTTGGTCTTGTCTTGTCTCAGGTAGGTGGCCTTGACTACAACACTGTCTCTCTGTGCGCCTTTACCCATTTTCTTTATAGGTATTTGAGGAAAGACTGAAATAAATTTTTCAAATTTGGGGCCAGTATTCCTTTGAAAGTGATTAGATTTAAGTCATCAGAAGGTCAAGATCACTCTGACATCGAATCTTTTCCATTTTTTAATCACAGCCGTTCAGCAATGCCTGGAGGAAATTTCATGACATCTGGTACAAGCATTCAGTTAACATCGGCGATAAATTGATGACAAATTGGTGATCAAAGTCACAGTGACCTCACAAAACAAGTTTCTGCCCATAAACTCAGTAGTCCATATGCCAATTCAGAGAGAACTGCACACAAATGTCTAGCAGAATAAAATTATGTAGGGATGGGATTTTTATGTTCAAAATGTCAATGTTCCACTTTACTGTGACGTCTTAATTTCCAGTAAAAACTCTTCCTGGCCATTATTTAACACCATAAATCTAGAAGCAAAGTAGAGAATTATATAATTTGCAACTCAAGTGACACATGCAGTCAATACAGCATTTTCTTCACTTTCATATGTTCTGAATATTCAGTCTTCCCTTTTTCTTTATGGATTATTTCAAATAGAGAAAAGAAATTAAATCATTTGTGTGTTCATTATTGTTGTTTTTTTCTCCTTCCTGGGCAATAACCCTAATGTTGCATATTTAATGTCCCAGCAAGAACACGTGAGGTTGGAGATTTGGTCTACATGTTTGGCCTGCGAAGGAAAGCATGGAGTTAAAGTGAGGTATTTCTTGGCACTGATATCAGAGACACCCACAGTGATCAAAGTTTTATGTGTGTCTCATTAGCAAGATCACAGCTTTGTTTGTATATCTGCATGTGAAATATTTAAAATAGAGGACTCTCCATGTGGAAAAAAAACTTTTAAGACATTGAAAGAGAAAGAATACATACACACAATCTTGTTCTGTTTAAAACTTGGCATTACTTACATTTTTAAAGCCTTTTTAGGGAGGCATTTTTTACTAATGTCTATTTTCTTATCACAAAGTATTAACTTTTTTATGGCTTCTAGCATATAAGAACAAGTTGCTAAATTATTAAACATTTGCTATAAATAAATCTGTGCCACTTGAGAACAAAAATTAAAACACAGATGAAAGTTAATTAAGGAATTCACTTAAACATAACTTTAAAACTTGAAGTTTAAAACATGCCAAAAATGGTTCTGAAAATATATAAAAATGCTAATTAAAATCAGATACATTTTTGGTATTAAATAAAATATCCTATTTATGTCTTTGCATGTATAAATTAACTAGCAAAATTAGGCAAAGGATGAAGCATGTTCATGGGACAGGAAATCATTTTAGCATTCACATTGAACACTTTTTTGTTTTTGTTTCTTGAGCTGTCGCTTTGGCTGGATGTATGCTGTTGCTGGAGGATGTTTTTATATTTCACTGTGTTTTTTGGAAGTGGCTATCAGTTACATTTATTTTGCTATCTTCAAAAGACTTCTCAGGAAGATGCCTTTCATCTCAATTATTTCACAATTTCTAATTTATTGAGACTTACTAAAACTTAAAAATCTTAACATTTTAAGTTAAGATTTTTGGCCTTAAGTATTTTCTTAAGGCCATGTTAAATATTATAGCTTTGATTGTTTTCTGTTAGCTTTGTAGGGTGAAACACTGAGAATCCTACTAATGCAGGACCAGTACAGGAAAACGGAGTAATCTCTCCTTGACGCTGTGTGTAACTGTTTGACCTTTCCTCACCACCTGCTCCCTCCTAGCGTCAGTGTTTTGTACCCAGCTGGCAACAATTCAGGATGTATCTGGCAAGCGCCCCGTCTCTCTTCCTGAATTTCAGCTCCTGCCTTCTCTTACAAAGAGGTCAATCCATTTGCCCTATGCCGCTCATGTTCATGGAAGGTTGTAGTCACGAGTCAGGTGGTGTCATTTTTTTTAATTTTTATCTACAGGCATTTACTTCTCTTCCAAGGTCATTGTCACCTTTTTTGTAGTGTGTGCTAACTTACAGGGATAGTTTTTGAGCTGAGGTTCTGTGAAATTATTAGTCATTTTTTCTCTTGCCTGTCGTACAGAATTGTTATGACTTTGTAGAAACATAGAAATATCCTCAGGGTGGTGGGATGTTAACATTTGGTCAGATAAACCATCGTTCTATCTGACAGTAGTCGTTTAAATCTATCACAGTACAGTTAGGCTCAAAATGATCTGGGTCTGGCAGGTGTAAACATGTTCTCTTTCCACCAGGAGGTTTGTGCCTGACAGGAAATGAGAAAATAGATATCGGGTATAGTTGTAAAGAGCGTATCGATTTGATTATTTTTTAAAGCATCTGTTTTTGTTGACATTTCATTAAAAAATGGGTTGGAAAGTAGGTTGAGAAAAAGGGGGGAAGACATGAGGCAAAGGTCATCAGGCTGGGACTTGAACCTGTGACAGCCGCGTTGAGGACTAAGGCCTCTATATGTGAGTTATGCTTTTCCCCTGTTCCACTGCCGCGCCCAAGCTAAAGGTCTTTGAAGGTTGGAAATCAATCACTCTTAAATTTTGTCTCTCTCCGACGATTATCCATTGGACTCAGTTCCATACTCAGATTGGACCTGCTCAGATGTACAGGTATTTTAATCACAACTAAGTTATATTTTGTTAATTTTGTTTTTACATTTCTGCTCAGGGTTTGATGCTGTATATATGAAATAAGTCTTGTTTTGTTAATATTGCCATGCTTAGTCAAGTTGTACATCCAAGCACAATTTAATAAATCTTATAGTCCACTGGAGCATTTTTAAGCTTTTTTTTTTTTTATTTCTGCCAAAAACTATTTTTTTTTTGTTTAAATAGTACTTATATTGTTTTTACTGTTGGGGTATGGAATTCATCATTGCAATGCAAAAATATTCTGCTGTACGCAGTTGTCAGTTTTGCACAGCTTAATGAAACAATCTTCCAGAAACAATCTCCTTTTGGCCCAGTTACTTTTTCTGTTAAATTGTGATACCGTACATTCTCTGTCAAGAGCATGGGTTCACAACACAGTGTGACTAAATTTGCTTGCAAATCTATTGATTTATTTCTTGCGTTAACTCAACCAGCGTGTGAATTGCAAGTCTTTGATATGTGTGCATCAGTAATATGAAAGCATTTCATTTCCAGTCTAATACATCCTGATCAGCATGAAGATATGCGGCATATTCCAAAAAGAAGGCAAGATAATGTTAGCTGTTCTCTTGAATCCCAAAAATATTGTTTGTATACCTTGTCAAAATAACCAGTTAAAATGTTTCATGGTTAATTTTGACAATATATTTTCCTTGATGTCTTTAGCTTATATTTAAAACAGATGTACTCTTTACGGAGTGAACAAATGATTCAAACTACTAAGCCAGCCAGGTTGAGGCAACAACATTGTTTATCTTTAGCACATTTATCAACACACACCTGCATGTTTAAAGTACTTAGTGTTTAAAGTCAAACTGCTCTGTGTTTAACATTTGTTGTCTGATGATTGTTTAAATCTTTCACCTCGGTGTTTACACCTTATGTGCTCTGATAGCATTGGGTACAATATTACCGACAGACTCACTGCTTTTAGTTTTCATCACACTGGCAAAGGTTGAATTGCTTACGCTTTCTCTGTGTGTGCCTGGTGGCTTCCTTTCAGGAACCACAGATAAATGCAGAGAGGTCTTAACCTTCTATGTTGACATGCATCCATGCCCTTACTCAGTGATAGGCTGGCACACAGCAGCACCTCTTTGGCAGTGGTTAAGCTGTTTGCATCATGTTGAGATACAGCTTTCCTGTCTCTCTGCAGTGCTGCACTTGCCATGTGCTGGTCTGGCACATATTGGCCTCTTCTTGGCAGAGGTTGCATGATAACTTCTTCCCATGGGGCTTCTTGTTTGGCATAATATTGGATTGGATTTTATCACCACATCACTGGCTTGATAACTTCACTGTCTGTTATTCAATAGCTCACTCCTTACAGACTCTTATCTGGGGCAAATTTTCAAAAAAGGGAAAAGTGGTTCTTAGTTGTAGAATTTTTTTGGACAGTCGTGGTTGAAACGTGTAGAAACTTTGATAGAGTATGTAGGTAGGCAGTTAGACAGGTATGTAAATTATTTTAATTTTGTTATGACATTAAAGCCCAATTCAGATTAATGTTATTCACTTACCCAATTATTATTTTTGAACTACAACTTTACCTGCATTTGTTGTCCTCTAATAAATAGATCTCAGATGTTTCATTTGGACATCAAGAATCTGCTTAAAGTTGGTGAAAACAGCAGCATAGGCCTTGTTTTTATTAATTCAAAAGTAATTATCTTTTAAAATGTTTTTCTCATGACTTTTCTCATGTTTTTTAGCTTAAGTGTATGCCTAAAATTCTAATACTGTACTCTTCTGAGTGATGGGAAAATATCAGGCCATTCATTCACTTCTGTTGCTCCCAAGCCAAGTTGGTATTTGAGTCACTGACCAAGCTTGTGGGTCCAGTTCATTGCAAATGACATTTCTTTGGCTGTAAATCAACAACCCACTCTGTCTTTTGCATGGGCAATGCCTTTATCGGTTGCACTCTGAGTGCGAGGGTGCCCGCTGTACCAGATGATGCCCTGCAGGTTAGTGGATTTGGCAGCTACTTTTTGTTGATTCACTGATTTGACGCCGTTTTGTCCTGGGCTGTCTATATGTGTCTGTGTGCACATATCAGGGTCAACGAGCAAAAAGCTCTTACTTTTAGCTCTCCTATTTCCTTTTGTTTGTTCTGCATGAGTCTTCATAGCTCACGGTTCTTTGTCTCTCTTTTCACTGTGCTTGTGGTGTCTTCTTTTTATCTTATTCCGTCATTCATGTTTTCGGTTTTTGCTTTCCATTTGAGTCTTTCTGCATCTCACCAGATTTATCTCTCCTCCCTATTTTTGTTCAACTGTGCTATGTTTGTTCGTTCCCACTGACTTCCCTGCTGTCATTTCTGTCTTTTGGCCTTTTGCGCTCTAAGATCTTGTTTTATCTTAGCTGTCTATATGGTGGGCTGACAGACAAAGAAACACAGACACACATGGGGCGACACTTATGTACACTTTATTATTTAGTTGCAGTTTTTCATAGACACAACGATGTGCAGTTTTCTTCTTAAATTTATTGGGTTGTACATAAATTAAATTTATGTGAATTATGAATTAAGAGTAATCTTTACCAAAACTACAAAAGTAAGATCTTAATTCCGCCTCTGGAAAAGTAGGGGAGTCCAAACCTTGGTCTGTCTTTAAAGTTGGGATCGATCCACTGTGATATTCAACTCAACTTAAAAGTACTTCCAAATAAATATGCTGTACAAGAAGCAAATAGTGACCTTTTCGAAACAGCAAATTGACAGAGAATGAGGAGAGAGAGTTCGAAGACGAAATCGAACCTATGACAACATCAAGGACGATAGCCTCTGCACATGTTTCACATTCCTTATCTAAAGAACCACTCTGCATAGCAAAACTATACAAAAAAGATAAATTATGAGAACATCTGGTCTAAATTTCATATATCTTGTTCCAGAATCCAATAAATAGCTACCACTTTTTTTTTTTTTTGCATTTTGCTTCTTCTTTTTAAGAATGCCATTTTGTAAGAAACATCTACCTAAGAAACACAATTGTGTGTGGGTTTTTAAAATTAGGACTGAAAGAGTTTAGTGAACCCAAATGCTAGTGGATCCAAATATCCTAAAAACCTAGGTGCCTGGAGCAGATTTAATTATGAAGGGAATACTTTTCCACAGTTCTGGGACACACAGAGATGTTCAAACTCAGTCTCAAACTAGAGCAACAAACATTTAAAAGTATGTGACTCTCCTTTGCTGTATGCCTGCAGGTTGTAACTTGCCAAGAAAATGTTTCACATTCAATAAAATTATATGAAATGCAAATAAACAGATATTTCATGTATAATAATTTATGGGGTTTTTTCTGTGTATCAGTGTGTTGTAGAGGGCGCAGTTTGCTGCTGAGCAAAGACATCCACTACATTTTTGCGTGTGCAGAGATTTACAGCAGAAAAAGTTATGTTGAATTGTTACAGTAATGTAAAGTAAGGAAAAGAAAAAAATTAACTTCAGCAGCAAAAGGAAGGCTTAATAAAAACAAGCCTGTACTTCTATAGACACTAAACAAACACTTTTCACTACATTCAGCCATTCACACATTCATTCACACATTCATAAGGTGACATCGGTAAGATACATTGTAGTGCTAGTTGCCCTGGGCCAGGTGGCCGAATCGAGGCTACCATGCACCGGCACCACTGGTGGGTTTTCTGACCTCCACCAGCAGGCAAAATGTTGTGAAGTGTCCTGCCCAAGGTCACAACTGAGAAAGACCAGGTGGGGATTCAAACCAGCAGCCCACCAGCTACAAGACAAACTCCTTTTGCCTTCTCCATCTTCACCCATTGCAGCTAATCACTTGTAAAAGGTGCTAATATACTTCCTGTCTTTGATATTGATTCTAGTACAATTTTAAAACCTCCTAAACTATTTAAAGGATGGAGTGATTTCTTTATAACCTCAACTAGTGTATTTTCCCCGACAAAAATAAAAAAATCACAGTTTTTTCAGGAATGTATGCTTTGTTCTTCTTTTTCTCCATATGTGGTCTGCTGACTTGTTCCTACATTTGCAAGCTACATATGTTCCTAGTTGTCAATCTGTTCAGGTCCTTTGGGACCAATCGGTTTTTACTGGTCCCCAAAGGTGGGGCCCTGTTGTGCTCAAGAAAAGAGCGGCGCACTGAATTGCTGCACATTTTAATGAGACCATCCCAAAATGACACATCGCATGTGCATAATCAATACCAAAGCTGAAGCAACGTGCTAGAATTTATAGGCATTTTTGTAATCAAAAACAGTCAAAAGTTCAACCTCATTTGTCTACATCCTTTTATGTCAAGGAGAAGCTACTATGACCGGATCTTAATGCCAGAAATAAATGTCATTACCACCTTTTAACAGGAGATGGAAAAAACAGACCCTTTCACCCCCTACCACTCTTCCTGAAAATAAAACAAATAAAGAAAAAACCTATTCTTATACATTCTGTATTTGTGTGTGGCTCTAATTAGAATTTGGCTTCCTTTTGGATGAGTCAATCTATGCAGCCTATCATTTAATTCCTCTTTCCATGTTGTGAATCAACAGCCTTCAGAAGCTAAAACCATGGCAACAGCCTTTGCAGCTCTAACTATGGGATTGCTGTCTCACTTTGACATCACTCTGAAAGCCACACATTGGCAGACTGATGCAGCACAAACATTTGTGTGAGGATCTGAGTTTCTTCACCAAACAGCAGCTTGACATCCTTTTTAAGCCTGTTAAAGACCAAGGAAGTTTGGATGTGCCCAAAACAAAATGTTTTGAACTTGTTTAGTTTTTCAGAGTAGTGTCCATGTTCTGAGTTGAAACTGACTTCTGTCATTCATGTGCTAATGTCAGGCAGTGTGAAAATCTCTAGACATTATAAAAAGAGGTCTTTGCCCTTCCTGAGATGCATATAAATACTCTTAAATGGATCCAAAATCATTTAAAGATGATGCAAGCACATCACTTATTTTTTTAAAGATGAATTGAATTTAGTTGAAAGTTGATATACCTTTATTTTCAGGTTTTTTTCTTTTACACATTTTAGTTTTCATAAGTGTAACAACGTTTAACAAAGCATGATTAACATACGTAAATAAAATAATTAAAACCATGAAATGTATTTGTCAACCTTGATCACTGTATAGTTTAGTACGTTGGCTTTGTGTCAATCAGTGCCATGGAAAGATACTTTTTAGAACATGCCACACACAAATATGGTCAGAAAACTTACAAAAACGTATAATTTTTTAATTCAGATCTGTTGCGCCACATTCCCCGATTGTTTTGTAGCCTAAATATTGTGATGTCACGATAGATAAACACCACATAACAGTTTGTGACGGAGGAGCCGTCACGAGCTGGGACTTAGAGTCCGTGTCAGCATGTGCGCACACACGCCAACAAACACGTACCCAATCACTAACTTACTTTTGTTGCAGCTTAAACTGGGGCGGTTCATCGTGGGTGCACACGCGGTGTTCCTGCTTCAGTTAAACATTCATTCTAACCTGTTTCAGCATTAAACGTTTTCCCGGTTCTGTTTTCAAGTAGGGTGTTTCCGGATTTTGGCGTGTCGGGTGATGTTATCAGAGCGCACTGGGTGTTGTCTATTAAACTGAGTATTGTATTTTGTTTACAAGTTTATTTTATTTATTTTTTTCTCTTATTATTATTATTATTATTATTATTATTTTGTGTACTTTAAGAGTTGATTTGAGTTAGAAGTAATTACTTAGTATTTTTGCTTGTTTGGATTGTCTGTGGGCAGAGCCTGTGGCTTTAAAAGCAGGGTTCTGCTCCACAGGAGGACAGTCTGTGGTTAGACTCCTGAAGAAGTCACGCTGGAGGTGATGGACTGTTGCAGTGAAGATACTGATGATTATTTGATTTCTAACCTGCTCTGGATATCCTTTATGTGTGGTCTGCACATGCCATCTTTGTGAGCGCTTAATAAATCCTCTAAAACGATCTCCGACTTGTGTTTGACTAAATCACAATAGAACCCCGTCACACAGTTATAACTTAGTAAAAAGTTGATGCAGTGAAAATCTTTGTAACATGTAAATGTCTTGAACTTTGTATCATTCACAGTTGCTAGAGATTTGTCGACTGAACATCCACGATGTAAATTGCCTCTCTCCTCTTATCCCAGTGAAACTCTGTTAGATCAAGATCTGGTGACGTCATAATATGAATTTATGTTCAAGAAATCATTTTGAGATTATTTGTCAGCAACAACACACAGTAAGCTGCTGTATTCAAGCAATGATGAATTGGTGGCAGCCCAAAATGTCCTGAGAAGATTTCCCCCACAATATATGCTTCAACAGTTGATACATAGCAGAAAGGATCAATGCTGTCATGTTTTTCATGCCACATTCAGAGTCTATCTTCTTTCAGGTCAATCTGTGCAAACCATAATGGTTTTGCCAACAGATGTCATTTCTTCATATTGCAGTTTGCATGTAGAATTTAATGTAATTGGAATATTAATTTAAATTAAATTAACATACTTATCTGGCTTGTAAATTTGTTTTCTTACGTGACATGATTTGATAAAACAGAAATAACCAAAGGTGGTTATGTGTCCATAGCAACAGCAATAACAACCAAGCCAACTCAAATGTTTGAAAGGTGTGAGACATAGCAAATAAAGAATAAAAACAGAATTAACAGGTGTGTAATTTGAAAGCTCTGAGATTACTGTCTGAATATTACCTTTATGGATATGAGTAAGCAGGTGTTTCATAGGTTCACATATGCTTATCCATACACTCCGTCTCATTCTCCATCTTGCCCATTAGAGACATATTGTATGCCTACACACACATTGGCACAAACACACACAAATACACATGCACTATGAGTCATTTGAATACACCTGCCTAATGTGTTTGCCTTTCATTCCATGCAGGAACCATTTAGAAATTAAAGTTTTCTCACTGATAACTGAACTGGCCACCAAAACAAAGTGCTGACCTACACACCTGGCTCACACATTTGGTGTGAAAGTGTTTGCTCGCTTCCTGATTTCCAGTTTTTTAATTAATTTATTTTTTACATATTTGTCACACTTCAGTGTGACAAACGTGCATTGACATTTCAATGAAGGCACTGAATGAAGAAGTAAGGAAAACAAACCATAGCAAAATAGAAAAATGAAGTGATTATCAGAGATTTTGGTCATAAACATTGGTTTTTAAAAAATCATGTTAATGATGATGATTGCATTAGATATAGCTATAAGATTTATAATAACTATATATTCTGAAATCCCAAAGAATATACAGGATATTCAGTAGCTTGGGGCTGCCTACAGGTCCGGGGTTCTAACCAGCTTTAAAGGAATTTGTCGTCTAACAAATTTTAAAGCTATTTTTTTTCTTTACATTCTGTTTAGCAGCAGAATAACCATGAAAAATATAAAAAATAATTTAATAGTACTATGTTGTCTGGTAAACAAACAGTGTAACTTGAAATTGCCCCTCAGGATCAAAGTATACCTTGTTCCCAATGTGCTCTTGGCCCAGGTATAAATGTTTTTCATCCGAAAAATGAAACCAAACAAACCATACTAGTCATATAACACATGAAATAAATTAAGGATGATAATTTAGGAATAAATACAAAAGAAGCCCAAACCAGAAAGATATGTTTGCTTAGTGGTTCACTTTCAGGCAGTTACTTAACATTCTAGCAGAAATAAAAAATATTACATTAATATAGTGGTTATGCTATGATCTACTGTCTTCAGCATGATTATGTAGAAACTAAAGGTGGTCTTAAAACTCCCTGTCACCCCACAGGCTGCTTTTCACTTCAATTTGCCAAACCAATCAAGCAGTTAAGTTTGAACTTTATGGGAAAGATGGAGTAAAACAAGATGTTTTAATCAGGATTTAATGGATAACAGTTTCTGCACATCTCAGGTTTTCAGCACGTTTGTTCCAGATCAGTATAAAAACAGAATGTTGCCTGATTGTGTCTGAATCACATTTTTCTTTTAGCACCGAGTTTCTCTGAAAATTGTTCTGCATTAATTAGCAAGAGCGGAAAATGTCAATATACTTTCACTTCTGTTGTACATAATACACACCAACTGTAGATCAACTCATTCTCCGTCTCCTTCTTTAGTCAAGTGTGTCCTCTCTATTACTTTGTGTTGCAAGATACAAAATAAGAGGCTAGACACTATTGTTTTTCAGAACCAAATTACCTCAAGAACATTTCACTGTTAGCCCACCAAAATGTATACAGGGTAATTAACCATATAGGTGGAAATATCATTATGGGAGGATAAAACCTAACCACTCTTCTTTCTTTTAAAGTTTAAATCATCAATGTTTTCAGACACTGTCTAATCCATGACTGTAGGGAGACAATTGAATGGTTCACCAGGCTGCCAAGCTTTGGACACCTGGCTCTCCCCTCCTTGTGACTCCCATGACATGGATTTTTCATCAAATTTTTGTGTTTTTGTGATGAAACACAACTTTTAGTGCCAGATGGGCTCCACTTAAACAGTTGTGGCAGTCATCTGCTATCCTGGAATATATCATAGGAAATTCTACACCAGAGACTGAATTACATGCTGCCTGATAGTCATTACTATGAGAACCCACCTGCTGACTGCTCCGACGGTTACTGGTCCTATCATCTCCATCTCAGTCATAATAGATTTACTTCTAATTTAAGCTCCTCT
The DNA here is from genome assembly GCF_001444195.1 of Xiphophorus couchianus. Taxonomy (NCBI): domain Eukaryota; kingdom Metazoa; phylum Chordata; class Actinopteri; order Cyprinodontiformes; family Poeciliidae; genus Xiphophorus; species Xiphophorus couchianus. Next base: position 10,989,181 of record NC_040239.1, read on the forward strand.
CTACTTGCTTTGTAAGAGTTCAGATAAACCATTTGTGATTATTTGAAAATGTATTTCTACTGGAGGAAATGATTGAAACTGAAAGTATCAATGCAAATCTATCTGGGCACCATATAGCTACTTAAATGCTTTTGCTTTATTGTCTCATATTAATTCAAGATCATTTTCACTTCACAGATAAAAAAAAAAATGCTTGCTCTTTTACCTTCTTTTTTTTTTTTTTTTTTTAAAAGACACCTTTTCAGTAGTGTTTGTAATAATAATCTTGAGGGGAAAAAACAATGCTCTTTTTGTTGTCATTAATATTTTACAACTCATAAACTGTCATCTTTGCATAATAGTTCAGTCCTGGTTTGACAAATCTATAAATTAAAGCTTATTTTGTGCTATCAAATCTACGGAAATTGTAGCACTCCATTAGGTGTCTTTAGAAATGAATTAAAAGTTTTAATTGTGAAAATTGGTAGAAGTATCGTTTTAAAACTTGGTTACTCCAAACATTTTTACCATATTATGACAGCCTTATCTCAGAAGAAAATGTGAAATTACCTCTTAGGGCATCACCAATTGTAAGCTTACAAGCAGATGCTAAGATTAGATCGGTTCATAGGAAATATTCACCCATTTTTTGCTATTTTTACAGTCCTTTATATCTCTTCTCTTTTTCTTTATCGAGCATCTAAAATGTTTTTGTAAGATTACTGTCAAGCAGCCTCATTGCAAGAACCACTGTTATTATCTCCTTATTAAGGGAAGTAACAATTAGTAGTCATGGAAGTCCCTAGATGCAGCTGAGTGACATCATCAACCAATTTATGTAATTGGCTATTTGCATGTACCTGTAATGGACAATGTCAGAGATGAATGATATGATGAGTGAGCATAAAATTGCCTAAATAGGTTCACAATTGTAGATAGTTTTTAATATAAATTTATGGGTGTATTAATTTATTTTCTTTCCAAATAAATATTCAGTTCCCGTATTTCCTAACTCTGACATGAACATAAAATAAAGTGAAAAACTGACTGAGTTCTTGCTAGATCTTTTTTTCTGTGCAACAATAACTGTCCTTCTGTCATGACTTCTTGTTAAAGGCAGCAGTTCAGTTTAAACTGGAAGAGTTTGAACTAATACATGTTCACACACGCATGATGCACGATGAGTTCATGACAAGAACTCGTATCTTTTTATAGAAGGAATGTTTCATAAATATTAAACTATGTTTTGATAGCTTTTCTGTGATGCATTTAAATTTTTTTTAAAATGTGTTTAAATGCTGTCCCAATTTATAGAAAACATGAAATAACCAGTTAGTTATCGTGGAAAAAAATGGTGCCTATATCATCACCAGCTTCTCCTGGTCAACTAGAGGCTCTACATTCTCAGAGACCATAATAATAATTTGTATTTTGTTATATTTTGAGGTGAAATTTCACACCCTACAAACTGAAGTAATTCTCTATAGTCCATTGTGATAGAATGTGGTATAATAATTTTATTAAACACATACACAGAGAAATGTTTCCTAATATTTGCTTTGACCTGTGTTCATAAGATTTTATTATACATGTCCAGAAAGGGAATCTGATTCAAAATAATGTTTCATGTAAACTTTACTACAGATTTTATCTGTAGGTGAAGTTTGAATATATTTACAACCTTTTATTCCACTAATTCATAAAAAACTTTCAGCCACATTAAATATGATTTATGTTCATGGGTATAAAATGACATCTTTGCTGCTATGAATGTTTAGATACAAAAGCAGGTTATGAGTTCAAGAAATTGACTAGAAATATTCCCAAACACATGCAACAAGATGTCGAGCCTTGTTGTGTGTGTTTGGGAGAACTCTGATGCGGACAGAAACTGCATAGCACTTTGCAAACTGTCTTCACTCTAAGGAGAAATATTAAAAACTTTTGATGTAAGATTTTGTGCAGCGACATCTCATTATGCACGTGTCGGGTAGTATTAAATAACTATTATGTTCTCTAATTTGCGGACTGTTTAACATCACTATGCAAATCCAGGCTAACTTTGTTTTATATCTATTTTTATTCTATTTCATCTTGTTTTTTTTGTTTTTTTTATTGTTATTTTGCATTCCTGTTGAGAGACCATCAATGGGTCTCAGAGCGAGAGCAAAACAGGGAAAGACTGAATAACATTCTCCTTTTTATGGAATCACCAGGATGCTTCCTGTGGTTTTCATATCTTTGGATACACTTTGTGTATGTGCAGGGGTGTGGATGTGTGTGTGTGTCACATTTGCATGCTTCCTGTAGTTTTCATCCTTTGTTTTATGTCAGCAGGGTATCCTGCTGACATAAGCCTTTCACAGGAGTGAAAGGCTCCTGTGTATCTACTGCCAAATGACAGACGTTCCCCACATTTTCAGATCGTTTTCAAAAGCCAAAGTTAGCAGCCATACTTGTAATGGCATACATGTCTTTGTAATATTTCATCTACCAGAAATGCAGATTTAGCTTTACATAGGTTAGATTGAGTGAATTCGTATCCATGCATTTTGTTTAGCTTGATTAGAACATTAGATTTTATATGGTTGGTTTGTTTAATCCATTGCATTTGGCTTCTCTTGTCTTCCAGTTACACTTTCTTAATTTATTGTCTTATTTTTTTTTTTAAAACTATGATTATTTCTCATCTGTTTGCTTTTCTACTAACCAGTTTACCACATTCTATTGCAGACATTGATTATGTTCTTTTTTTAGTTAAGTACTTTGTACTGCCATTAATTCTGTTGTACACAGTTTATTTTTTTTCGCAATTGTCAAAGTTAATTTACTAGTACAGTTTGTTAAATGTTGAAAATTCCAGTCCTTATATTACATGAACAAGTTGTAGGAGAACAGTAATTAGCTCAAGCGGTTGGCGATTTGGATGGCTGGTGTTTCAATGTGGAAGCAGGAAGACTCAACAGTCCACTGCACATGCCACCATTTTACTTTAAAATATGGTTAGTAAATCTGATTAAAGAAATAGCTATGTAATTTCTACAAAGTAGTAAAAATCAATGAGGCAGCCAGTTCCCACTTATACAGTGTTATGAGCAAGGGGATAAAAATGCTCCGGCTCTATGGGGGTTTAGGTCTGTCCCTATTCTAGAGCCCCTTTATGAAGAAGGAATGGTTCTGGTCTGTTCTTCTCTTGCAGACAATAATTATGTTTAAAAAACAGTATTGGCTACAGTTACAGAAAAAAAAAACTGTGGCCATCTGACTAAATTTTTTTTTTTGATTGAGTCAGATGGCCAATCAAACTGACTCAAGATTTATTGAGTCAATATAAAATATAAAATAATACAAAAGCCTTTAGTTGCCTGAATTATGCTGGATAAAGAAATAATATTTCTAGGTTTCTTGTAGTATTGCTGATATTAAAGGATATAAAATGTGAGGAGTACTCTAATTCTATGTTTTATACAGTCTTGTATAAAGACTTTATAAAATGTTTTATACATTCTATGTTTTATACAGTCATAGACTGTATCTTTGACTGTACAGTCATAGATATACTGTACAGTCTATTTGTCCCTGAGATATTGTGGTGGACACAAAAATTCTATTCAAATTTGGAAATAAAGTACTGAGCCAGGGGTGGATTTCTTTTCAGTAACAGGTGTACAGTTATATCAGATACCCACCTGATTAATGACTAATTTCAGGTCGCAGCAGTCTTCACAGCCTGTGTCTAATAAATCTGCTTGTTCTGCCAAATTTTTAAACCATTCTCTCAGAAAGCTTTTTTCTCCTTCCAGTCAGTGACCCTAGAACATTTAAAGGCTGGAGCTCCTCTGCGGTTGCCTACTGTGAATGCACTATGAGAAGAGTAATGTGATTAGAGTTGGCTGTGTGATGTTTCACTTGGTGAGCACCCCACAGTCAGATGGGGAAACATGTTATGAATATGAAAAACAACTTAAGAGGTTTACTACACTGACTTACTTTGCAGTGGAATGCACGAGCTTCAGACTATCAATGATTCTCTCCCTTATTTAAATGAAGGATTAGTCAAAAACATCACCAGCCCAGTCCAGCCAACCTAGCTCCCTCCAACTCCTCTCCCAAAAAATATCTTCAACTGCTCCTCCCACCTCTTGGGGACTGTGGTTCTAACCCAAATCTTTCCCAGAGGTACCTGTCTCTATTTCCAATGAATATGAAAAAAAAACCTGAAATAAAATTAAGGACTATTTTGTATAAAATGTATTCAGCGCACCAGGGAAGGTTCTTTTATTTTGACATTCAACCAGCAAAGACATGCTGAGTCTCTCTGGAAGCCATCGGCTTGTGTTTATGCTTAAGCATATTTTTACATCTAAATGGAAAAAAAAAAAGCTAACAGAAAAAAAAAAAGTTAAATCCCTGGTCAAAAATATGGGAGCAAAAGGGAACAAGCACAAAAACTTAGTTAGTGCTTATTTACTATGAAACCACTATAATCTCTGTGAACATGCTTATATTTTATGCTTCATTGTGTATAATAGTGAATTCACTGTGTCCATGATGTACCCAAGAATATCTTTTTCAGGCCCTCCAGACACTATCCATGTTCTGGCTACTTTTTTGAGTTATAGTTCAGTCTTGATCTGCTGTAAAGCAGGCCAGTGTAAAACAGCTAAAAGTGTTCAGTGTGTGACATGTTTAAGAATCTTTTGTTGACATCAGCTTTTAAGAGGGGCAGGTTTTAATAAGGGCAAAAATGGCACATGTTTCAGCTCCATGTTATTAGCTTGTAATGATAACATGTAACACATTCTATTTTTGCCCTTATTAAAACCTAAGAACATTTTGGATTGCTGGTTATCCCTATGTTTTTGTGGTTTTACAAATTTAACAGGCATTCAGGTGTAAAAACGGGAAGAAAAAAAAACATGATTTAGTTTACTTGCTATTTTAATAAGCTCCTGATACAGCAGGGTCCTGGATTTATGCCTAATGGAAACTTTGCCTGTCTGAACTCACACACTCACTCAACAAAATGATGCAGTTTAGTTGAATATTATGTTTCTGACCTGAGTGTCATGGTTTGAAATGGTAAAACAATTATTTGGAAAGTAATGACCTGCGAGTGTTGCGAAGAAAAAAAATATATAAAAAATGGGTGGTAATTGTTTAGTCACATATAGAATAAGCTCAGTAAAATATTTATTCATTGATCCATTCATTCATTGTGAAATTGAATAACAGGAACATCCCTTTGGTTGTTCTTTGGTTTTTGTTATGGCTCAAATGATGCAATCACTGAAAAACAAGAAAAAATCTGTGGTTTGGTTATGCCTTACGGAAAATATGCAACTGCTGAAGGGAACTGGAAGAAAATGAATAATTCAGGGGTGAGTTTGGCTGACAAGAAATGAAGATGGGGAACCTGAATAGTTACAGTAATTGTATTTACTCTTATGCTTAGTCTTTTCTTTGTCCTTGAATATCAGATTATGAGGACTGACGGGAGACTTGAGGTTCTTGGATCGTTATTCGAACAAAGCATGCCCTTTATGACCGCTCTCATAAATGTTTCTTAGCTGCAAAAGACAGTTGATTTTTAAAACAGTAACACGAGGATGAAATGTGGAAATGCTGTTTTGCAGTTGTTGAACAGAGAGGCAATCAGGCAAGGGAATGGGAGAGGATGGAGCAGAACCAGTGAGTGGTTTTAAGGCACAATGATGTACAGCTTGAAACGCTAAAGGATTGCACAGTTTCGAAGGAAACATTTTGTCTGAGAGAGATAGAGCAGTAGGGGTAGAGAGGTCAACTCCTGAGCATATCCATTTCACAGTATTTTCCTCGAATCTCCCTCTGGACATTGCTTCTCTCCCCCTTAAAGCGATTATCCTTCCATTTGCCATTATATATGTGTCAAAACCTCCACTTACACACATACTTACTTTATATGTGCACTCAGCACAAGGGAATGAACCACAAGCTTCTTGTGACAGCCATTAGAGGGAAGAAGAGCTTTTCAAGTTCAGTTGACTGTTGATACAGAAATGCTATAGCAGTAGTCGGCATGTATTGTGAAAATAATGATTAGAAAACTGAAGTTGTGAAGAGTTGAGCACATGGTGATGCCCAACAATCACCTAGGAGGATTACATTAACTAGTTTTCAAGCAATTTATGGCAGCAGAGCGATATTGCTTTTGTCTTGATATATTTGATAGATTGATATATACTGCTCAAAAAAATAAAGGGAACACTTTAAGTGTTAAACACCTGTTTAAGTGTTCCCTTTATTTTTTTGAGCAGTGTATATTATTATCTCAGTTTGTGGAGATTGATGATAAATATGGGATGAACAGAAGAGCTGATGAGGCTTGCAGCAGTAGCTCTGTTTCCATTACAAATGTGTGGAAATTGTCTATATTTCCACACATTTGTGAAAAAGCAAAATTTTGTAATTGCTGTGTTCCATTAAATAAAAAAAAGAAATTAAAATGAAAGAAATTAAAATAATAATTGAATAAGATTGATAATTTGATAAATAATTAAAAATTATGTCAGCAATGTTTATAAACAGTCACATGATACAATATGATGTACTCAAAACTCAGCCATGGTGTTGGCATCCATCATATATTAGCTGTTGGAGGAGACATTGGCATCTTATTCAGACATTGGAGTGACAAGACCCTTATTCTTGGGAGTGACTTCATATGAGCTTCATATGGATAAATTTTAGTCTGTGATTTTATAGGAGACCTACAGATTCAACACATTCGAGTGACACAACTTTTTATGAATGGTGACGCTGTGAGAGCTCTGGTGGAGCTTTCCCATTGTCTTAAAAAAAACCCCAAAAAACATCCTTCTACTACTACCAATTGTCTTCAATTGGTAGTAGTAACCAGTAGTAGCATCGGGCTGTTGACTCGTGTGATGCAAAAAAAGTGTTCCCATTGCAATTTTGCAAAATAAATCTATTTTGATTTGGCCGAAGTACCAACTCATTTTCTAAATTGTGTGCTTCCATAAAGATAATTTATTTTTGTAATTTCAAATTACAAAAATAAATTGCATATTAAATAAAATCTTTGTTACTACAGTTCCCAAAAGCTAATAATTATTTTTTTTTTTGTATACCGTGTAATATTGAGCAGAAAAACATTTTGGGACCAAATAATAGAAGCACAGTCACCTAACTTTGCACCAAATGAGATATATTATAATATTGTATATATAATTAGAAGTTGTTTTTTCTGAAATTGTTTTTTTGTCATATTGCTTTCGTTTTTTGTTTTATTCCACTAGCTGTTTCTGATATGTCTGTCTGCGAGATAAATCTGATGCAGTTAGCAGCAGTAATTTACCGAGCGTTCAAAGTTTGTCATCATTAATACAATATAATGCATTGGATTAATTCAGTTCCACATAGAAAAAAAGGTTGTGACTTTGCATGCTCCAAGGTTATCAGAGTTAATCAAATCATGCCACGGCAAATGGTGTGCAGCGAGTTATCAAGTATGTCTGAAAATATTAGAATATTGCATAAAAATGCAATATTTTTTGAAAGTCATATTGTAGTTTGTATATATAATAATAATAGCAAATACAGGAAAGAAAATGCAATTTTTAATCAAAAATTTTAAAGGTAAAGAAATCTAATTCTCTGTGTGTTTACTTTTAGATTCATTGGGGAAATTAGCAGCAGAATAATAGATGTAGAAAATGTTTTTTATTATTATTATTATAATATGGATGATATTCGGTCACAATAACTACCTTCACTAGATGCCATTCTCAGTTGGGTATTACTAATCTTAAGATATTCACAAAGTAAAAGTAATGTATTGTGTAATATTCTTTTTTTTTTGCAGTCTCATTAATGTTTGATTTTGCTCTTAAGTTGCTCTACTGCATAATATTTGTCTTCAGAGTAACACCTTCAAAAGCTAACCTTTTCAGATTACTGAAGATCATGATCTTCCTTTATAAACTATAATATAGTTTTAAAAATTGAGTTCAATCCTCAACAGAGTTCAACTTCCTAAACAGCATGGTGGCAAAATACGCAAAGAGGCCACAATTTTCTGATAAGCTTCTTGGACACAGAGTTGTGGTTTGTTTGTTTTTTTAAACATATGAAAGGTGACTAGAGGAATGTTAAACATGTATGTAAAACTTAGAAAACAGTGAACAGTTGAACAACTAAAGAATTTCACAGTTTCAAGCTTAATCCCTATAAATATTGAAGAATGTTGAGGATTTTGCTGTGCACTGTGATTACAAACTGATATACCGCTGTCATACAGCAAACCTGCAAATATCATACTAAGATGTTATTGTGAAAGACTGACTGCTGGTGCCAAGCCACACAGGAATTGTGGGCAAAAAAAATAAGGTAGTGTGGAGAAGTTTTTCGACTGGAAATATTGTTTCTCCCTCCTCTGCAGAGAGAAAGAAAGGTCTAAAATGGACATCAAATTGAATGGTCAAAATCGCTCAAGAGAAAATAAAGTTTACTCATTTCACAGTGACAGAAAAGTGAATTGGAATGATGAAATGAGCCATGGAAGCATGAAGAAGGGTACGCTGAGAGATTGAGGCAGTTCAGTCTATAGACTGCTACGATGCAAGGTATCAGGAAGTTATCGATTTGAGGTCAACATTGATTTTGACACCACATATATAAAAACACTATCATTTATGCGATCATAGTGAGATGACAGGAAAAGTGCATGCAAATTTGGGGTCTATATATCTTTTCTTATGTTCTTTTTGTTTGACAGAGATTTCTGTAACAATCCTGAAAATTGACCAACATGACCCTCTTTCTATCATTCTTTTTCTTTCAAGATACATTAGACCCCTGTAGTAGCTAACTGGTGTTTCAGCTGCATAATTCCCATGATTCCTAATGTCCCTCAGTATTCAAACTAAAAGCTACTGATAACATATGTGACATTACTGTTTTATTAAAACTGAATAGTAGCCATGGGTCTTTGTTCTATGTCGTCATATAGAGCATCTTCATGTTGTGCATTTTTTTAATGCTCAAACTAAGACTCACTTAGTTAACAGCAGGTATGCCCTTGAGAATTTTGCTTCAAAGTGCACTGGGTGGACCTGCTGGATTGGAAGGCAACTTCTGTCGAATCATTAGATCCAAAACGAGCGGTTTCAAGTGGTTTCATCATCTTAAGGCAATCACAGAGTGTGTGACTATAGGACTGCATGTTTGGGCCAGTTTTTAAGAGCACCTCTACCAATCTAAAAGTTTGGAGATGCAAGTTAGAGGAACAGCGTTTGTAAAAGTCCATCTGTATTGTTGAGATGAACTGATGGGGCTAAAATATGTGTTTCTTTAGAAATGGTGACATAGATCACATGCTGATACCATTGTTGTGATCATAAGTGTATGTATGGAACACAGGATACAACAAAAAAGACTTAGCAATGACTAAGTAGAACATGGTCGTCTTAAAAGTTGAAGTACAAACTTTTTATTGAAGGCCAATTTTCATTGCTATGTTTATAAGTGACTCAAAAGGTTAAAGGGATAGGTGAATAAAACTGCATTTGCTTAGCGTTTTTATGAATAAAAAATGTTAGAGGTACCCTTACATGTGCATCTTAATAAAGTAGTAAAGTATAATTTAGAAAATAAGATTGTTTTCATTCATTTTATTCAACGCATGTGATACTCACTGATATTTCAAATTTGTGTCAATTTCAACAAACACGGTTGACAGCTATTGAGAACCCCGAATTATTTTTCTCTGCAAATCAATTTGTCTTTTTAGAGACAGAGTGCTGATTGGCAGTTGTTGAGCAAACTGCCAATGACAGATGACAGTGTGTCAAGAAAACTGGTATGAGGTTTGAGATCTATCCAGGTACACGCAGAAAAAGGTGCATGAAGGCCTGAAGGAAATAAAGCAATCTTGTGTTTTGATTTATAATGATTGAGTGTTTTGATAATGATTAAGTTGAACATGTATGAATACAATAGGTAAAATGACTGTATGTAAGTAATCACTGAATGATTCTGAAGTGTACGAATCATGATCTGTAATAACATGACAACAATGAAATGATTAAGGTTTGATGATTTATAATAAGTGAAAGAGGTGATTAATGCTTATGATTAATGCTTAATGGAAATCAGCACATAGTTTTTAATATTTGACTGTGTTTAAAAGTTAATCAGAGAAAAGCACATAGTTTTTAATGTTAAAAGGAAAAGGGGAAAAAGGAGAAGGGGAACTTGTGAGTTCCTGCTGTCGCAAGCAGTTCTGAACAGATGGCCAGACGCACAGGATGGGTGGGGCGGTATGGTTGGCTAAGAACAACACGCTGAGGAAAGGACGGTACTTTCCATCCCAGCCAGCAGACAGGAGGGGCCGACGGGGGTTTCCGTGAAATCAGCAGATGTTCAGGAAACCACGTAAACTAACACTCCCCATACACATACATGGCAGGGAACTGTATATAAGCAGACGGAAAAGGAGAAGTTCTTGTTCTTTGTCTTCGGCACCGAAGTAGAGCTAACAGAAGAAGCAGATCGAGGAAACAACAGCAGACCACACCCTGGAGCCACGGGAAAAGCTGAAGCTTCGTGCCGCCAAAGGGAGACAAGTTCCAATCGTCCAACCCGGGTTCCTGATTCGATCGTCGGTCTTGCCTCAACCCAAACATTGCAACAGACTTGGAGAAAAGACAAAGGTTCCGGAGGGATAAGGAGTTGGGTTTTCAAAACAATTGAACCCTCTCTACTTTGCTTCTATTCTAAAGAGGATTTTCCACACAAAGGACAAAGATTCAGACCAAGGTTTTCGGACGTTCCTGTTGCTAAAGATCCACCACCAACTGGGTATGAGTCGAACTTGCTTCCTAAAAAGCTATCTCAGAATCTGCGACATAGGTTAGGGAAAAGAGACAGTAGGGTATGATTATACATGTTGATTTTATTATACTGCTCTTGAATTATATACAATTGATTATTGATTTGTATGTCACATATCCCTGCTTAAGCTTGCTTAATAAATTCATACTCTAAAATTCTAATGAGGTTGGTGGACATTGGAATTAATTGAGTCATTTACTCATTTTTCAGTTCTTTTAATAAAGGTAAAACTAATGTACATGGTTCTAGTAAAGAGGAGGCTTCATAATTTCCTTTGGTGAGAGTAAAATAATGACCCAGGGACTTACATCCAAGTCACTAAATCTAGTCTAGTCGGTTCCAAGAGCTAGTTATATTTTAGAAAGCGAGCTACCGTTAACAGAAGTGGTTATTGGAATTATGCAGCTGTGAGGGGTACTCAGCTGATTGTTTCTTAACTGAAGAGGGTCGTAACTTCTGGATTGGAGGTAGTTAGAGCTAGACGAATCGCTTTCGACACCAGTTTAAATAGATTATCTCTTATAGATCTCTTTTAGGGTAATACCCAGGTCTTAGAGATTTTCCGGACCTGTTAGACAGAGAACTGGTCAGTAGTCAGCCCCGGAGGGTTGTGACGAAGTGGGCGGGGCTAGCTATTGCAGGATAACGGACAAGTGATAGATTAATAGTGATGAGGGAAAGCTGTAAAGTCTTTGATAAAATAACTGTCTGTGGGAAGAAAAAACTATTAAAAGAAAATTGAAAATTTTGGACTTTTCAGTAGGCTAACTGAAAAGGTTAGCCTAGTTATGTTAAAAATCTGCTTTACATTCATTGGTCTTTTGTATTATTTCGATTTTTAAGGAAATGTCAATCATGACAGAAAATATATCATGAATGCATTATATAAACCTGTGCTTTGAATATAAATTCTGAAATGGAGTTCCTTTTGGATTTTTTTAGATGCACTTGTATAGCTTTAGGCCTTTACTGTTTGTGTTTTTAAATTTCTTTTAAACTCCTGCATACTGTATGTAAAATCTTGTGTGCTTGTGCTTTCACACTCACACGAGTCAGACAATGGAAAAAAACAGACTTGGCTAATTCACAAAGGTAGTTTTCCAGGGAGGGATGACTAAACACAGATGCTCAGCCCAGTACAAAAGTGAAGCTCAGATGAGATTTGTTTCTTTCTTATTTCTTCACAAGTACTTCGGTTTTCCCATAGCCATTTTCTATTCTTCCTGTCTTCTCTATTTTGAAAAGATCATTCTCTTTCAGTAGAATGGAAAAAGTTGTTTCCAAATGATTTGGCTACAACATCTTGATTTTCTCACTTTGTCATATTTTATCCTGAACATTTTTTACTCTCCAGAGACTCGCATGTTATTAAAAAAAAATACATAATGCAGAAAGTCACTGTTAAGTTTTCGTTTTGTTTTTTTATTCTTTTGTTTGCTTTCACATTAAGCTCACACGTCTGTTTTGGTTCTATTGACCCCGAGTTCCTTATGGTTTGTTTCTTGCTTTTAGATCAGTCTCTGGTGCACTTGCATCTAGATATATATTCAAACCATGCCAGAGCTTCCTTTAATCGAACCAAGACCTAGGTTTTCAGGCACACCAGAGCCTAAAAACCTAAAAACCAGAATTAGATTTTTTTCGGTCTGCATCAGAGGTCGATCATATATTTACACATCCCCAAACAAATCTGACATTCTAGACAAATGTACTAGAGTTTGATTAAAGCAGACTAAAGAACCTTTAGACAATCATGATGCTTTATAACTTTAGCACTTCACAAAATTATTATTTATTAAAATATTATCAGTATTTGCAATCTGATAAAGAATATTTTAAATGAAGCTGGGTCCAAGATCTAAAGGGAAATAAAAGATAAACAGCATCTCTTCAAAAGATAGACACCAGAAGTCGCACTGAGACCTGTTCAATTTAGCAAACTCTAAAAAATAGTTTTACTGCTGCCATGCAGGTTTGTCTTAACTCACTGAGACTATACTTTCACCTATAAAACAGGACAAACTAGGCTAATATATGTTGTCAAATTACCATGTGATAAATAAATGCTTTTGATAACTAAGAAAGTCTGTTGCAACACATTAAAACAACAACAAAAAAATACTCTTCATAGAGCAACAATGCATTAAAGATGTAATGTTTCAATGAAAGAAAAGTAGAAAAACTATTGTAGGTCCGAAAAAGGCTCTCAGACATTTGCCTCAATACAATCTTTGTCGATTGCTTTGACCTGCTTATTGGAGCTGGGATCCATTCAGTTATCATCATCACTAGTTCAGCAGACCAGAAGACATTTTTTACAAATGTCTCATCATAAAAAAATGAAAAAGGTGTCTCTTTCCATGAGCTCCATTTATTAAAGGGCCAAATTTGAACCATTCTTGTTCTTTGATCAGGGGCCACAAAAAAATTAGGACTCCCTGACCATACTTTGAACACCACTGGCATTGAGCATTGGTAACATTCACTAGTTTATGTCTGTAAAGTGTAACTACTCCGTACAAGAAGCTATACTTATCAGTCTCCCTGTTACGTCCACAAAGGGCACAACATATTTGAGGACACGAAGACAAAAATGAGGATTCAAAAGTAATTTTTATTTTCAATTCTCTCGACCTTTTCTTTAAGATGAGCTTCTTTTGATTTTTCTGTGAAGAAAAAGAGAATTAAATCCTCGGTTCCCCGTGTCCCAAAAAAAAAGAAAACAAAAATCCCAAAGTATAAACAGAAAGTTGGACCTGATGAGCCGATCAAAAAGAACAAAACGGTACAGCAGGGGGCCAACCCTATACAGGGCCATCGAAGCCCCTGCTAGTACCGAACTACAAGAAAAAAGAAACTACTGTTAAAGAAAAATCGAAAACAGGACAACCGGTCCCACCAGGTCAAAAATTACAACAAAAAAAAAACATCAACCAAACAAACAACTAACAAAAACTACCGTGTGGCAGGCTGGAGACGTGCGCACCGCGTCAGAACGCATCCTGGGTGTTGGTTGGAAGTGGGCGTCGCCTTTACCTGGCGCAACCCAGCCTATTTATAGGCGGTCCAACAGCGTCACAAATTAACGGACCAAATTACAAGAAAGAATTATCAAAACTCCAAAGTATATTAAACAACAACAACAAAAATCATACAACTAACTTCTATACAAAATAATCCAAGTGAAAAAAAAAATAGACAGAAATAAATACAATGTGCCGGAGCACATAACACTCCCCTTTATCTCCTTGTATATTTCTCTTTTTGAGTTGAAATTAGACAGAAAAGCCTTACAGTCTGTGCATCACAATTTCAATCAGCAGGTCATGGCCATAGCAGGAAATTAACAATTATTCTTTTCATCTATGTTTGCCTGTCTGCGTCTGCATTCTCCACAATGTGTGTGAATGGCTTCAATATTTCTTTCCCATTTTTGGAACATTGAGTGAAACAGGAAATTAACAATTATTCTGCTGAGTTTCCTTTCATAAACTGGCTATGTCAATGAATCTAACGGAAATCAAGGAGCATCTTTCAAATATGAGTATTTGAGGTGAGAGTGTTAACATACTGAATGAGCAAAGCTCAGTATAGTGAAGTCAAACAACCTTTTGAATGGATTGCCCCAAGTGTCACTTTGTGTGAAGAGACAATGGTCATGCTGTTGTTGACCTCATAAACACGTGTCATCCAAGTTATTTGTGTATGTCAGAGTGTTTGTACCTGTCCTTTCATAATGCTGCAGTACTATTGTCTTAGAAACCTTGGGCTAGCCGTTTTTACTTTTGATATTCAGGTCAAATCTCTGGTCTCCATTGTTATAAGCTAAAAAAAAATGCTTATTCTCTTGTTTGATCATGTATTTATTGTGATAATGCATGTTATATTTGTATAACTAAAATGTCTTGTTTGAATGTCGGTTATGAAAATACCCATTGGCTTCAACTGCCTTTGATTGGTTCAGACACCAATTTATAACTTCTATTAAACCAACCATGTATATGTCTGGACTGTGGAGAGAAGTGAGACATCCTACAGGGCATTCAGCCAGGCATATAGGACAAACAAAGACTTTCACACTGTAAAGGCCCGGCCAGGAATCTAACTGAAAACATGGAAATCATATTTCTGTCCATACATTTAGCAAAAGTATTATTTTCCTTGACCTGTTATGAGAGTCAGTTTGTAATCATGTTTTTATGTAATATAACTTATCTGTTGGTTCTTTAGCACAGTAAATTGAACAGGCATATGTATACCACAACTTGTTTTTAATTACAAGTTTCTGATAAGTATTGAGTCAGTAATTGTTGTATTTTGTTCAATTGAGATGAGGGGTAGAATTAAATAACTGTTAGCTTCTTTCTACTCTTTTCAAAAAGAAAAGCAGTGGTACAAGTATCTTGGTTTTGATTATGCTTTTGCATGTTTTTTCTTGTCCTACTGGTTATGTGTTTTCTTTGGTTTTAAAGCCAGTTGGAATAATAAATAATAAAACTAAATGTTACACAAATATGTGCACATTTGTTAAAAAATTTTGGATGTGGAAATTTTTCTCAATGTCAAGATCTTTTCCTGAAACACCATTCATTTTTTATTAGCAAGTCAGTTCTTCTGACATCAGTCTAGGCCACTATGATGCAAGATGTGAAGATGAGTCCTTTAAGCTTGACATCCTGTATAAGTCTGCTATTTAAAGTATAAAAATAAGTACGGTAGTTCAGCCTCATACCCTTTCAGTCAGTTTATCTGGGAACATTTTGGTTACCCAGCAGAAAAAAAGAAACAATGAAAATAAAGCCCAAGTCATCAGATGGCACACTATTTTAAGTGAGTGAATGGGAGTGTGAGGGTGCAGAGGATAGGAGGGTCACATTTTCTCCCCAGAGATACTGTCAGAGATAGCTGTAGAATAACTGGATGAACTGGAGACAAACTACACTTTAAGTTTTTCCTGTTCTAATCTCAAAATGTCTAAATGCTTAAGTCAAATATGCATCATGCATTTAGCTCAAATTTCGACATGCATAAATCTCATTATGTCTAATCTTGGAAACATCACTGTACAGATTGACCGAATGAGCTTTTCTCAAGCAGAGGATAAAGACAATGTCTTCCTTGGATCCGTTTGTCCAAGTGTTTATGTGATGGAACTATAAACTAATTATGCAAAATAGGAAAAGGCCAGTGGTCAGCGACACTGTCCTTTATTTTTAGCAATAAATGACCACTAAGCAATTCCACCTAGTCAGTTTGTAAAACTAAGTTCACAATAACTTCTGAAGTAGAAACATTTTTCTTAAAGGTGAGAGAGTTTGGACTTGCTTAGAGCATTTTTTCATAATGGTGACGATTGTAGTGTCTGAGGATATGGCATAAATTGAGAGACAAGAATAGCAAATGTCACTAGGAAGATGAATGAGAGGACAAAAGTAATACTGTATATGTAGAATCGGGGAGATGAGAAGGCTGGCAGGTCAGTAAGTGTATCATCTGTGCATCAGTATACAGAGTAGAAAACACACATTCTTGCAGAACAGCAGAAAGCCAGTATCAATAATCTATTCATCGATCATGTTTATCTATCAGTTGCATTTTAAATAGATTTGTTGTGGTATCCACACTGATGTAGTGCCCCTTTCAAGACATAAACCCACATCTGAAGCATGTATCAAGATTAGACACTACAACCGATAATGATCCCACTTATAAACAGATCATTATCAGTGGATTTTTTTCATCTAGCATAATCTGTTATGTTGCTTTTTATCTGATAACTGCAGCACTGGAAAATGAAATCATTGTTTCAGATAGAAGATTATCAGATCTTGGCAGCTAACCAACAGGAAACGGCAAACCAAGAGGAAATTGTTATTCAACTCTTTGTTTTTTTCTTCTGCTTTAGACTTTCCACCTCGATATTGGTAGTAGGAGAGTATCTTCCACACATTATGTTTCTACCTCTAAGAAACAACATATATACACTTAGAATTAAAATTAACCTAAAAAAGACACCTACATATTTATCAGAGTGGAGAACATTTTATTTGATTGGATTTGAGCTGATACAGAATTGAATTATGAATTACTGTATGTTCACATACCAAAGTTGTTAATTACAACTTTACTTTGTAAAGTTGTAATGTCCATTACACATTGGAAAACAGTCTTTGTATGTTATTTAAAATAAAAATAATTTTAAATACTGATGGGGAATACTATCAAAAATAATCTTCTTATAATTGTGACATGTTAAGGATATAACCTGGCTCCATATTTAATTAAAAATCCACTCATTCTTACTTGTAGAAATCAATAGAAGTTGGACCTAAATTCAACATGTAACATAGCTGAATTTAGGTCTAACTGCTCCTTTGATCACTGAGATGCCTCTTGTTTGTCAAGCTTAAGGGTCTGACATAATAAACTAAATTATATCAAGTGAGTCATTAAAAAAAGCAGGCAGATATATTTAAACAGCTGCCACAATATTAAGTGCTCATTTTGTGGAAAATGACTTTGACAGATGCATGCATGCACATTCATGTGTTTTGTGCTAATTTTGACTGTAGACACTTCTATGATCAGACAGACCTACCAAGAAAGATTTCTTTCCTCCAGAGGTGCATCCATAGAAGAATAGAAAAATAAAGCAAAATAACTCACATAAATTGCTTTCATTTATTACCTCGGTATACTCAATAGTGTAACTGTTTTGTAAGATAAACTCTTAATATTCTGTGTAATCTTAGCATTTCTTTGTAGTCCCTGCTGATAGAAATAAATGTGAAGTGGTGCCAAGTTACATACCAAAGTAGTGATTCTAAAAACTTGAGTTAATCAGAGACAGGTGCAGTCCTGCAAAATGATTAAGCCAGCTCTAATATAACCTTGATATGCTAACATTAACATTACTAGTGGCAATTCCTTTTAAAACTGACAAAAGTATAATCAAATTTGCAAAACTTGAAATAAAACCTATGGCAGCAGGATCATAAAATTGTGTTCCAAGAAGCTCATGGTGGACCGTGATGGGCCATTTTTTTACTCCTGTTCACTTTACGTTTTGTAGGAAGACTTCCAGTGTACCATAAGCAGGAGTAAGTCCAAACTCACTAATAGAGGACCAGTTTATAGTTACTAGAAAGATAGTAACTATCTTTCTAGTTACTAGTAACTAGTTACTAGAACTATCTTTCTAGTTACTAGTAACTTGTAACTAGAAAGATAGATATTTTACTCTATCTTTCATGGTCCTGTACAACTGAAAAATACGATTTCAGCAAAAATCCTCAAGATTGGCTACCAAAACAAACTGAGCTGTTCCCAATTCTGTTTGGTGAAAACTGTTGTCTAGGCTTGCAGAAAGAAAATTAAATCTTTTGGCAAAGAAACAGTTGAGATTTTCCAAAACCTAAAAAGAAAAAAAAAAAGCTTGAACTATTGATGTTAATTACAATATATAATTTTGATTCTTAAATGATATACTATTAGTTTTAAGTCATGTTTTAACTTTAACTGCATTTTAGAGAAAATACGATTCTATTTTTTACAGCTTAAATCTATCCCAAATAGATTTAAGAATTACGATTCTAGGTTCATTACAGATGTTATGATACTTGGCTTATTGAACCCAAATTATACACCCTGCCCTACCCTTTTACCACAGTTTTGTAAGATCCACTTTTTTGAGGTCTTTATTTTATTTCTTCTTGGAAAAATAGAGACAGTGGAGCTATGTAAACGTAGTGTCCCCATAACATAAGTCATAGTACATGGCAACACACAAACACACTCAGAAATCCAGTAAGTTCTTCTCTGGATCTGAATGGCTACACATAGTAAAACCTCAGTTGTGCTGAAACACCAGGTTTCATATCAGATGCGTGTTGTATCTAAATCTGTCGTCATCTCTTGAGCCTGTGTCTGAGCATGTGAACGTGGGTGCAAGTAAAGACTTTTAACATGGGCAGCCACCCAGAATGCTTATCTAGGAAATCCAACAGCTTGACCGCTTTTTGCTGTGACAGCAGCACACAGACAACCCTTCTGACATGTACGGGGTGCTCTCAAACACAGACACACATCCTCAACACGGAGGAAACCTTGCCCCTTGCTGCACTGCCATCTGATAAGCTCAGATTTGACCGCTCTTAAATCTTTCAAGTCATCGTCGAAGCATAATTTGGAGGGGGTGTGCGTGCGTGTGTGGGCGTGCATGCACATGTGTTTGACAGGCACTTGAACATAATGATTTAATTCTGCTTAGTGCAATTTCTCTTCAAAAACATATGGTATTTCTTTAGGTTTCTAGCATTGTGCAATATTTCTTAATTTGGTCATTAGCACATACATGATATCTGTAGTCCTCAAACTGTTTCCTACATTCCCTGACATTTTTATATCTTAAGTGTTTTATGTGAGTGTGTGTAAAGTAATGAAGCTTATTTTGTTAAACATCAACCATTGGCATGACGTATGAAGTTTGTGTGTAGCTCATGGTGCACGCTGGAGTGTGTGTTGGAATAAAAGAATATAAAATGTACATTCTGCTTCTGAGCTAGGACAGAATGAGTTACTTTTGCCATCCTATCACTGCCTTGTTTCTTTTCCCTTACCCAACGATTGTCTATAATCTAATGCTTTATAAAAATGATAAGAGTGCCTTCAAGAGGTCAAATTAATAGTAAAAATAATCAGAGAAAAGCTTGAGCTGCTTTTGTTTTGAAGCCACTTTAAATGTGTCCGGAGGTAGGTCAGTATTCATTGGACCAGACAAAATGTGTAGCATAGCATAAGTTTGTGTTATATTATTGGGTCAATTGCTGTTACATATTTATGTAAATGCAACACACATGCTGTTGACTTTGTTTAAAAATATGTGGCTTGCTTGGAGATCAAATTTTGCAGGCTACAGTTTCTGATATATACAGGGGAAATGCTTATGCACAATTTATTGCAGTCTATTTCTATACACTTTGTCATGCAATGTAAGACAGATATATCAAAAATGTTGTTCGCATATTTACTAAAATTGTCTTTGTCATGACGGTATAGTATGATGAAAAAATTTTTAGCTGCTCTGCCTTCTCCCAGTGCTGCTACTGCCATCTGCAGTATTACACCATTTGTTCAGAAACAATTAATCAGAGCCAGCAAGAACGTTAATCAAGCTTGTGTACATGGTGCTCACACCCTCAATCAATCAAATCAATCAAATTTTATTTGTATAGCACATTTCAGCAGCAAGGCATTTCAAAGTGCTTTACGTCATTACAAACACAGAAACACAATGCAACATAGAATCAATAATCAAAACACAGCATTAAGTCAGGTTAAATTTGTAATTGATTACGTTTCAAATACAATCCTAAACCCTCCTCTTACTTTCTGCTACAGCTAGTTTCCCACAACACTGCCTGCCATGAATGCTCAGGCTAGGTAGTCGTTTCTTCACCACTAGCACATTGATTGCGCAAGGACAATTGAAGTGCTATGTGCTTGGTTGTTTCTGACCCAGAGTGTTGCATTTCTGCAGATCACAATGGGAGCACTGGAAGGAGGTGGAGGAGATAGATTTTTTTTTCCTTTTGAGATTATCTGTCTCCTACTATAGTGTCACGATAAATGTATATAAAATATACTTTTTAGAAAAGTTACATACTGCAGCTATTACTATACTATATATATATATATATATATATATATATATATATATATATATATATATACTGCAATTATACTGCAATTATTTATTGCAGCTATACTGCATTTTATTTTATTATATCTAAGTTAATTAACATTTGCTTTGTGTAATTTCTATAATGTTATTGGAAATACTGGATTTCTGTCCTGTTTATACGTCTCCTATAATATCTTTGATAGATTCAAGCAACCCTTAGCCTGTAAGGAGTACTGGGAGAAGGCAGGATGAGACAAGAAGATAAATACGTTGCTTGGACAATGTCAGTCATAAAGTTAGCGTTACACACTCAGATGAATGTCTGAAATAATGTTTTCAAAACTAAGTCTCAACAACTGCATACATATTCATATTGAGCTAACAATTTCACATCAACACTTAAAATGTTGTTCAACATACTTTATTTATATGGCATAAATCAAGATGTATTGTGACCACTGATCAAGACAAACTACCTTATAAATAACCTCCATGGATGTTATTTACTGGAGTCATAAAGTCTAATTTACTTCCAGTAGGCTATAAGTAGAATATAGAAAATAGCTGTAAATTATTGGCTGTCAAAGAAGCTATAAAATGTCTCCAATGGTGGTTGGAAAATTTGTCCTATGACAGACTGCTTCATTGTATACCGTATAAAAACACCAAAACTACGAAATCAAGAAGGAGTTAAATAACCAGCACCCTCCTTCGTTCAGTTTGAAAGACATACTGAGAGAGTTTGTAACACTAAGACGACAGGAATATGTTTTTCAAAAAATGTCATTGATTTCTGTCTTTGTGTTTTAGAGTATTACACCAGATTACATTAAGGGGAAAAAATAAAATTTCTTATGGAGAAAAAAAAATGTTTTAGACATCTTAGTTCTTGGGCACTAGGCCATACACTGCAAAGATTTTCATACTCTTGTAAAGCTTTTAACAGTGCTTCTTTTTGCACTGTTGGGCACACAATGATTTTATAATGAAAATCCTGACAGTAGAGTGACAGAGTGTGCAAGAGCGACAGAAATGGAGAGCAAGAAAGAGAAAAAAGCTGAAAATTGCCCCCAGGCTATCAAGTGCACACTCACCTTTGCTCTAGAGTGATACAACTGTTCCCCAATGAATGACATTACACACTCACTATCTGACTCCTCTTCTTTTATCCCCACTCAGTGTCAGTTTCTATACACTGCTTCCCTGCTTTAATAACTGTGGCCCTCTTCAAAGGAGGCTTGAAAGGGGAAAGGACAGATCAAACATGGCTTCTTTGGGGTAAACTAAGGCTTGAGGGCAAAATGATGCAGTTTCAACAGGTGAGTTTTTCAGTGGCCCAGGAGAATTATATAATCCAAAGAAACAGGTCAGTGTGCAATTATTTTTACCATAAATTTAAAGGGATAGGGCTTTTATCAAGCTTTTCATAGACCCCAAGATAATTTTCTACTGTAGGTTCCCTGTAATCTTTTCTGTCCCATTAGTCAAATAACTTTTTTTTTTTTTTTTTGCTGAGATGCATTGACAGCACCTAATCTGCAAATTAGAAAGACTCAGGATGAATGCAGCATTGAATCATTACATACTGTAGTGGCATTTTTCCAAAGTGTCTTTCTAAGAGGGATTTCAAGGTACTTACAAAAATGTTGGCTTCATTTCTCATTTTTACACATGTATCATCCATCAATAACTCTGTCATTTCAGTCAATGATAGCGAAACTCTGGGAAAATAGCATCTATGCGTAATACACCACATTGACTAGCAGTCCTGGATGTAAAACTATACATGCGTTTGTAGCTATTTTCACATGTCTAAAGTGCAGGCATTGAATTGGGGGAATCAGCCAGCAACAGCTTATTTGCATAAAAGTGTCAGAGCCCTAAAACAGTTCATTCTGAAAGGAGCTTAGTGGGTAGATTCCTCCTACCCATTGTTTTTGAAAATGATGTGTTCCCTACCAAGTAGCAGGGAAAACCTTGTATCTCCTTGCAGTACAACTACCTTGGTAGAGGTAGAAAAAACTGAAAAATCCCATATTTTCAGGTGACATAAAAGGCACCTGTCATTGCCATATATTGTAGGTTTGAATAGGTTTTCCTTGTGAATTGGGAAACAAAAGTATTTTTGACCAAGAAAAAGCTGACACTGGACAGCAAAGTAGATGTTAATTGCAAACTAAGCTACTAAGCTAAACAAGCAAAAAAAGTCAAGTTTCCTTTAGCAATGCTTTTGCCACCACATGTAACCTAGACTCCGCTCTTTTATTAGCATCACTAGTTAAGGTTTAAAACTTGGACATTCCAGATAAAGTGATCCAAGTATCTTTAATCTGATGTGCAGTTATTTTCCAAGGCAGAACAATCTCCTAACATTTATAGGAGATAGCAAACATGCATACCTATTTTCTGAAACACCATTACCTGTAATTTGCACCTAGAAAGCAAATATGGCTTTTTAAAAGTACAGACACAAATTTAATATAAATTGTGTTTTTGCTAGAGATTAAGGCAAGGTTGATGCAAAGAAGTAATATGGTGAGTAAGGAGAAAATAAATTTTACCTCCTAATCCATCCAAGAGATAGATTAGGAGGTATCGCAGGCATTTTGATGTAGCTTTTGAGAATTAAAATTCATCTGTTGTACGCTTTATGACCCAAACAATGTATGACAAAACCCTGTGATTGTGCTAACTGACAAATAATCAGGTGAGATTGGAAAGCTACCTACACTGTGACATTTGAATACAATCACATGTATATGATTGTCACCCTCAGCCCTCTTCAGTTTAGTGATTAATTTATGATATTTCATAAGGATAATATTTACTTATTGTGCTTTGAGAAATGCTGCAAGTTGCACTGCTTTACTAGATATGCCTTTATTTATTTGAAGTTTCAAATGTAAATACATTGATAGCCCCCAAAATCCGTACCTGAAAGTGGCAGTATTGAAATTCAAGTCAGCCACAAGGTCTCGACTGATGAGTGAGAGTCTGCCTTGTTTCTAAGGTA
Organism: Xiphophorus couchianus; assembly: GCF_001444195.1. Classification (NCBI taxonomy): domain Eukaryota; kingdom Metazoa; phylum Chordata; class Actinopteri; order Cyprinodontiformes; family Poeciliidae; genus Xiphophorus; species Xiphophorus couchianus. The sequence continues at coordinate 11,012,748 of NC_040239.1, forward strand.
TTGTGTGGTGCCACTTAATCAAAGTTCATGCCAACTCATAAATGCAGTTCACCCTAGGAGTTGCCTGTGCTGTGTCGCACCCATTACTGCAGGTGCAAATCTTTTATTCCACCCACATTATTTATATTTACCTTCTGCTCCCATGCTGCAGGAGGATACACTGCCTTAGGTCAATAATATGATATTGTGGCATTCGACTGCATGTGATGCTACAGCATATGCCGTCTCTTCACCAGTTAAGGCTGGCTGTTGAAGATTTTTCAGAGAGATCCAAAAATTCTTTGGCACAAACATCACAATTTAAAGATTCAAATATACTGCACATATTCAACACAATTACAAAACTGACACAAGTGCTGCTGACATGCAACAAGGATGCTACTTGGTCTCATGCATGTTTTATTTAGCCTGGACTGATGGTCAATTCCCCTCAGCATTCAGAATGCTTGGAGCTTGGTCTCCAACTAAAATCTGCTCTTGGATTAATTATTTTACTTCTAGGTGGCACTTACAAACTGTATGTAGAGCAGATAACTCACAAAATGGCTAGGAAATATATTAATGAAAATAAAAACAGAAGTGTGATGTCACAGTAAAACAACTTGCCTCTTTCAGATGTAATAGGACATTGAATTCTATAAACTTCATTCCAATACTTGCACAAGGGAAGGGCCTACCAAAAGTGACATACACACTTAATGTTTACACCTACATTACAGAATTTTAAACATGCCAACATTATGGTCATTTGAGAAAATATGTGACAGCAGCATTATAGTTCCCATGACATTTTGCTTTACATCATAAACTTATAACAAGATAATCCATGAAAAGGTTGTGTAAAACTGAAATTTGATGTCAACTTCTATTTAAACGGTTTAAATTGTGTCACATTTTCATTCATGGTGCATTCTGAAGCCTGTGTGTTCGTCAGAATACATCTGTTTTTTGCCAGTAATAAAGTTGATATTTACATGATATGCTTTGGGCTAAATGACCATCCAGGGGTCTCAAAGTCCAGTCCTCGAGGGCCGCAGTCCTACAACTTTTAGATGTGCCTCTGCTGCACCACACCTGAATAGAATAATTAGGTCATTAGCAAGGCTCGGAGAACTGATCTACATAAGGAGGAGGTAATTAATCCATTTCATTCCAGTGTTTTGTACCTGTGGCACATCTAAAAACTGTAGGACTGTGGCCCTCGAGGACTGGAGTTTGAGACCCCTGATTCTAAGCTAAGCTATACCAAGCACCAGTCAATGTGAACCCAAGGCTTTGAGAAAAGAGAAGCATACCTTTTTTGATCAGGTAGAATTGTCCAACATATTGTATAATCCTGTATATGTCCACATATACATGTATCTTGTTGCTCATAACCCTTTTGGAGAAGCCAGATACAATCATTGGCTGGTACTCTTGTTGTGAGGAACGCTACATTAATCAGCAGACTCAACACAGCTGGGAGATGTAGTGTCTCTCTCTCATTACTGTGAGCTCTCCTGTATGTCATTAGCAAACCCATTTAACTCATGATCACTGTGCATAAGGGGTTGCAAAAACCTGCATAAAACATCTCTAAAGTTCATTCATTCATTACCTGTTCCAAATCACTAATCAGACTCACAGACCTCTCTCTGAGTATAACACTAGAAAGCATCTGCCCACAACAATATAGTGACTGTTGGGATATTTAAAGAGGCTATACGAGAGCATTTTCTTTCAGTGGTGTCTAATTGTTCTGTTATTGTGTATAATATTACAAAATGTTTTTAAAATGTTAGCAACTTAAAATATTTTTTTCTGAATCTTCCTTGAACAGAAGCGGGTAATATTCTTTTTTTTGTTTCTCAACTCTACTGCTTAAATTTAGCCCTTTAGTTTATTTTGTAAGATAAACTTAAAATAACTTAAACATTTTATTTTCAACTTCAAATGTTGCACCAAAGTAATATTTACTTATAGAAAAAAATACTTTTACAGTTTGACACTCCCTTAATTAAGAGGACTAAACATTACTTATGATCTATTAAAAAGTTTCATTTGAAAATTATGCAGAAATTTTGCACTAATTTTCCTGTATTGTATAATCTTGTATGGAAGCCCGTTTCCGCCACTCTGTTAAAAAAAACTAAAAATCAATTATCTCATTATAATGAGATAGTAACTCAAAATAATGAGATACTACTGTATCTCAAAATAATGAGATAATATCTCAAAATAATGAGATAGCATCTCATTATAATGAGATTTTTTTTTTTTTTTTAGAGTGGCGGAAACGGGCTTCCATAATCTTGTCATGCAATACATATGCCTTAAGATTATAAATTTGTTTGCATCAACATAAAATTTCCCATGTAAAATAAAATTGTAAAATCTGAAAGAATTCTAACACTTATTAATTAATAAAAACTCAAAATAACAATGATTAAAATGTATTAACACCTCGACATTATTTGGAGCATATTTAATTTTCAGAAGCCAAAGAAAATGTGTGGCTTTATTCTAAATTCTGACAGCTAACCTTAAAGAAAGCATTTGTGCAGAGAGGGTTAAACGCAACTAAACTCTTGTTGGTACAGTTTATTACTCAATTTTGTGACCAGTCTGCCACTACAGTAGGAAGACTTATGCAACCTGAGGTGTGAGTAGTTATTTCAACTCTTATTTGAACCACCCTCCATCTTTGTAGATGCATTTCTTACATTTACCTTTCAGTTTGGAAGATAGGGCATCAGCACACACCACTATCGAATCAGCGTATGGTCAACCCATGGATGTTGTTCCTTCTGGCATATGTTGATGGATGTATGGATGGTCTCAAAATTGGGCTCTGATTTAATCAATTGCTAAAACAAATGGGAATGCAGCACAACAAACTAGTTGTTTTAGTATGAATGAAACCACAGAGTGTATGTAAAATTTTACAGCAGTTTTATCCAAATTCTAGATAAAACAACGGAAAAGTAATGTAATCAACTCCTTTCCTGGGTTTATGTCAAAAAGCTCTGTGACCAGTCATGAGTTGAGTTCATTCACATCAGCAGAGTAGAAGAGTTTATGTTTGATGTGAATTTATCAGAAAGGACCTATCAACCAAATAGATGAACAGATTGAACAAATTGTGGATGGGACTTTGCTTCATCCAAATGTTCAGTTCAATTCATATTTATTTCACCAAGGACAGCACATTAAACAATGTTACATGTTAAAAAGAGATTCATTGTTGTTTAATACATAGGTTTTTTAGCCACAGGCTATTTTGCAAGCCTTTATTAAAAGACTTAAAGCAAAATATTAATTAAAATGTATGATCTTAAGTGCACAGTTGAAGTGGCCCAAAGGCTGTTCTGAGGTCAACAGTTCACATCAGAGGACATGAAATGTTACCCACAGAATAATCCGGTCCATAATCTAATTTCTCACAACAGGTATTAAGGATACATAAAGAAACCATATGTCTATTATCTACTGCCATCTAAGTTGTCAGGAACATTGTCACATTGGGCTATCATTGTGCTCAATGATAGCCCAACAACTAGTCATTATGAAATCATTTTACAGTATTAAAAATGCTGCCCAATGACCTGCATGCTCAGGTTCCCTAGCTTATTATTCAGCAGAATGTTATTTAATTTCTTTAATGTGCTTCTCTAGCATGTGCTCTGAGTTGAAATCTTGACTGAAAGCTGCAAGGTTGCCATTAGTCTACAAGATATTGATTTAATTTAAAAGTCAATCATCTTATGCTTGAAAGGAATGTTTTTGATTGACTATCAGTTGAGATATTCATCAGCGGCAGACTGGATGTTTTGCTTTTAAATGATGCTAGTGTTTATGCATGAGAGAGGAGAGTTTTTATGTCTCAGATTGAAGAAAAACATAGTTCATAAAAGGTTTTTGTCTGTATATTTAAGCTGACTCCAGACATAATTCATAACTAAGTGAATAGTGTTTCATTTTCACTGTCTCTTGCATGTGACAGTCTACATGTTCACAGATGAAACATAAATTGATTTAGTGCCTTTTTGCGTTTTTACCAATAGAATGAAAGTTTTTAAAAAATCATTGTTTAGAGCAGTTTGGTTGTCTTTTGTGTTTAATTTCCTTGTTTGTTATACTTTATAGGTCTCACCATTTTCAATTAATCTCTCACTATTCATTATTGTTACTAAGATGTTACCATATTAATTTCTTTGTGTTGAATTTCTTAGTTTATTCTTGTGCTCTATTCCTTGTAGATTTGAATTTATTGTAGAGCACTGGCAGGTGTTTTCTCCTGGGTTTGTAGTTTTTTGTGTTTAGCTTAATTTGTTAGTAGCCATCTTCCCTGTTTGCTCTGTTCCACAGCTGTTCCTAACACACCTGCTCATAACTCACCTGCATTCAATGTCATTCTCCACTCTACCTGTAGCATATAAATTCACTGATTTTTATTGTTTTTGCTCGTTCATCTGCTCATTCTGTTCAATACTGCACTTCGTTTTCAGTTTGAATTTATTTACTTTCATTATCTTAAGTTGACATTTGTTGACTGTTGGACTTTGTGTTTATTTTTTAAATTATTAAGCGTCTGTATTTTTCTCAACATCTGCCTCATTTTGTCTGTGTTTTGGGTCTTCCACAAACCCTTTTGTGAGAAAAAATGAAAATATCAACTCCAAGGAAACTTATAAATATCTCTCCAGAGCTCAGGAAACTCAATAACAACTTTAAAGCAGTTTGTGTCCGCTGGTGTTTTTTTTTTTTACAGATTTCTTGGTTAGGAAAATACTAACCTTAAAAATATCACATGCTATATGGTGATATTTTTTTTAGTCACAATAGTATGCTTTTAACAATTAAATGGGGAAAACGTTATAGGAAAAATATTTTTGCTTGACTAAAAACAACAATTCAGTCAGAGGATCAGTAGGACTGAACTCAAATTAATTATTCAATGTATTTAACTTTTTAAAGAATGTTTGAAAGACAGAATTCTTATGTTAAGACAAATGTTTGATCTGTAGCGCACAAGTATCTAAAAATTTAAAGACGGAGGAAGGAATGCAGAAAGAATGTCTGGAAAAGCTTTGACTTTCTCACTTTCCATTTTTCTCTGCCTCTCTATCTGTTCCCTTTGATACAAGGTACAGAGCAGCCTATTATCTGTCAGAAGCTCATTTTCTCGTTCCCACACTCTGCCACTGTGGCCGATCAACATCTGATGGGATAGGCGGTGTCAGAGAGCTAATCCTAATGATCTGTCTGGTGAGAGAGATGGAGGGAGGGAGAGAGACAGAGAGAGAGAGAGAGAGAGAGAGAGAAAATGGAAGAGTAAGAGAGTGGGTGACGAGTAGAATTAGGAAAAGATAAACAAGTTTGGTCTATAGTTGGGCAGTTCTGAGAAACAAGAATAAAGAAAGGCTGCAAAAGGGACATTGATAAGCAAGCGTTGCGTTTGGCAAAGTAAGCTATAGAATCTGTCATATTCGCAGCCCTCATCTTTCCCTAATAAGCTTTGTAGTCTATCTTAGTAATTTGTTGTCTCAGTTGTTTTTCTGTGGTAAACCTTCGAGCCCATTTTGGCCATACACCATATTGAACTAGTTTTCATTCATTTATCATAATTTGGCTAAAAAAGCTGCTCTTATTCCCATATTTTGATGGTTTCATTAACAAAATCTTTTTACTGAACAGTTGTCCATTTATACTTATACTTATTAAGTTCAGAACTGCAGTCACTTTCAACCCACTTATTACAATCAGGTCAATGCACAGGATTTTAGAGCAGGGTTGTTTTAGTCTATTCAGCTCTTATTCTTATCTTTTCAAATGCCATTTGATCTTGGCAGATGGCGCCTCACACTTAGCTGCTGGAGGGTTCTTCCTCTTATAGTGTTTTTCTTTCTGCTACATGCATGTTCTTCATGAGAGATTGCTGCAAATTCAAGGACACAAACAAGCAAGTGTCCTCATGCTTATACAGGAAGAGGGATTGCAGCAAGTAAGTGAATTGATGCCATCTGCTGGGTTTCCTGAGTTGGAAATTTAATTTGAAAAGTAAACTAAACTTGACTGCATTGTTTCACTGTTGAATTCCATCTTGTGATTACAGAAGCAGTGATGCTTTTCCGTTCACCAAATTCAGCTTCAAACACATCTTTCAATGTTGTGCTTGTGTGCACAACATTGTGAGCTGAGCTTAGATAGCTTTGAAAGGGCAGGAGATGCCACTTTGGTCTCTGTCAGGCCATCTCTCACCACCAGCTAAAGTGTGTGAGCAAAACATTGCAGGCGATGTTTCTTTCCCAAAGAAGCACCGACTGTTTCCTGATCTTCCAAGGGTAAGTCATGCCAGAGCTCTGGGTCGTCAAGACGATGATTATCATCAGGTTCCTCACCTTGGTCAGTGGGAAAGCATACAGTGAATGTTTTTCGCATATTGGCAGCATTGTCACTTATAATGTAATCTAGCTTATCTTTGATGTTGTATTCATCGCATACAGCTTCAAACTTTTCACAGATTCTTTCACCTGTGTGCGAGCCTTTGAAGCGCTCAAAGGCCAACAGTTTTGATTTCACCTCGAGCCTCTCAATTCCTTTTTGTATCCAGTGCACAGTGATGCCAAGGAAACCCCTCATCTTTCGGTCTGACCAAATGTCCACTGTCACTGAAACATGATCAGTCTGGCTCAGCTGGGTTTTTAACATCAAATGTTTCTCAGCAGCAAGATCTTCTATTTTTGATGTCATTGTTCTGTGACATATTGGGCTGTATTTGCTGTCGACTACTGTCAGAAAGTGTCGAAAACTCTTGTTTTCCACAATAGACAGGGGCAGATTGCAACCAATAATTAAGTCATGTAGTAAGGTATTTGTAATGGCTTTCTGCTGTGGATGATTCATACTGTACTGCCCAGCACGAGTGTCCAGAAATTGTGATATGGAAGGCTGTTGAGGTTCATTTGTGATCCTCTTATTCATCTGGTATTCTTCAAATCTGTCAGAAGTAAACAGATGTCAGAAAATAAATTACAGCCATTCATGAATTACATTTGACTTCAGTTTACTCCTTCTATTCATAAATAAACATCGACACTACAACAATCATAGTTTTCAAAAAATGAAACAAGTATAAATGAAGTTATCACAAGTAAAGTCAGGAAGGTCTGGTGCATTTATTTTTCTGCTTTTATTTCTAAGTATGTTAGTTTCAGTCCTCCGTAAATATGGGACAGATATTCTAAACACAAAATTTATTTGGGACAGTCACTGTATTTGGTCTTTTTTTTTTTTCCCCCAGCAAAGCTATACTACTTGGAAATGGGTTCTGTGCGACATGTGACAGTCACGCCGGTCAGTGCATTAAGTCAAAAACAGTTGACTTAATGCACTGACTGCAGTAAACAATATATTGTCAATATAATTTCCCAACGTAGATGTCTTCAAATACACCAACCATCCTTAGATGATACTAGACCCGGCTCATCATCATGATGGGACAGAGAGACTCTGTTCTGTGTGTTCAGGTCCAGAATCTGCTTTCTGTTCCGGAGCCCCGCTCACTATCCACCGGCTTCCTGAGCTAACACGGTGCACATTATTTGTGGAGGCATTTGAAGGACCGGATTTATGGTAAATAATCACCAATTTAACCCGGAGTACACATGCTAACACGAAGTTAGCTAAAGTCAACTATCTTACAGCAAAAGAAACGTGCCACCTACCGATCTTTGTGAAGCTTCAAATGCCGGACAAAGTTGGACGTCGTGGCATCTCCATCCGATATTCTCTTCTTGCATGTTTTACAAGTTGCAGTTCGTTTTTTAGTCGAAAGTTCATAACCTACGCAGCCAAAAGAAATTACTCGCGGAAGCATATTCAAGCGGTTATTTCGTATTTCGTTCCCTGAGCTCTGTAGCTTTGCCGCATTTTTTTAAACGTCCAAATCCTGTTAATTTGATTGGTTGTGCTGCAGCTACGTACACATACATACATAAGGAGAGAGGAAAAACATAGTGACGGTCTGTGCATATTGATACGGAATGAGTGAAATTAATTAATGACGCCACTTTATAAATAATGTGTTTTAAATTTTAAGACTTTGAGTAAAAAATATCAAGTCTTTTCAAGTAAACAGCTTCAAGTCGAGTCAAGTCCCAAGTCAATGGCATGAAAGTCAAAGTCAAGTCCGAGTCTTTGAGCATTTTTTCAAGTCAAGTCTCAAGTCGTGATTTTAACGACTCGAGTCCAAGTCATGTGACTCGAGTCCCCACTTCTGGCAATAAATCACATTGAATTTTATTTTCAGATCAGTTTCCTGTTCTAATCCTGAATGGGAAACAGACTCCGATCCAGTGGGATCGAGTCAAAACCGTACAGATAGGACAGTGGAAATAGGTGAACAAATCTAACTAAGTTAAAGTTTATGGTCGTGATGACCTGAGCCTGACCTTACTAAAGTCTTTTGTTTTATTCAACTTTGTCTTTCTGCTGTATAAAGATCCAAGAATAAGAGCCTGAAAGCTACTAGCGTTGCCTACCCTTTACTGATGTAAACTTTTAAACCACAAGCAAACCTTGTGCCCTAGATGTGGCACAAGGTTTGCCACATCTAACTTATAGTGTTATTCAGAACACAATAAGTTAGGTTTTTAAGGACTTTTGAAGATTGGAAATTAAGTTTCATTGCCTGATAATTTCTTTAAATTCAGCTATGAATTTTACAGGTAAGAATTGAGAGGGATAACGTTAGAAAAGTATGATGTTCCTACCCCATCCTGTGATGGATTAGCAGTCTGTGCACAGCATGCAATGCCTGTTGTCCAGTGACAGCTGGGGTCTTTTCTTTAATTTGCTGAATAGCTACAATTTTTGAATCTGTACATTTTATGTGGTATTTTATTAAATTTGGCTTCAAATATATTTGCTGCTCCAGAATTTAGTTAATGTTAACGCAATTTGACAATTAGATTATATTAGCTGAATAAAGAGGTAGGTAGTTTAAAGCTCAGTGACATAATATGTGTCAGAAAGTCATGTTGACTAATTATTTCAGATTAAATATAACAGTTCACAGGTGTAAAATGATATGACTACATACACATCAATGCAGTTGTGTATTTTGTGATTTTGACAGATTTGCTGCAGTCAAGAATTGGATTTCACATTGTGGCAGAGCTCGACTTCACAAGTCAGTACACAGCCCCATTTGTCCCAAAGAGATGTGTAAAAAAATAAATGGTACAGGACCAAATAAAAATGAGATTATTACTTTATGAAAGAAAGAGATGGCGAGAACTTCCACATTTTGCTGTCAGACTACAATATGTATTTAACTCTTTATCCAGTGTGATTTTTGCTAAGGTTTTTGAGTAGAAAACTTTAGATTCCCTGACCAATCTTGGTACTTTGGCCCAGTATGTCAAGCCGGTTATTACAAATTTAGGGGTCAAGATGGATGCTGGTCTTAAGCTGGAAGCACAAATTAAAGCCGTTGTAAAATCCAGCTTTTTCCACTTAAGGCAGCTAGCCAAATTAAAACCTATTCTCTCCAGACAGCACTTTGAAACAGTCATCCATGCATTTGTGACCACACGGCTGGACTACTGTAATGCACTTTACATAGGAGTCAGTGATTTATATACTTCCCAGCTTCAGAGGGTACAAAATGCTGCTGCACGTCTTTTAACAGGTACACGAAAATTTGACCATATTTCCCCTATTTTAGCTTCCTTACACTGGTTACCAGTACATTTTAGGATTCATTTTAAAATCCTTCTATTTGTTTTTAAAGCTCTTAATGGCCTCGCCCCTCCCTATCTGTCTGAGCTGTTGCATTCTTACACACCATCCGTTCCCTCAGGTCAGCTGATCAGCTGCTTCTGAAGGTACCAACAACAAAGTGTGAGCTCAGAGGGGACCATGCTTTTTCTGTGGCAGCCCCCAAGCTATGGAATGATCTTCCTTTGGGCATAAGACAGGCCTCTTCACTTGTTGTTTTTAAGTCTCTTCTTTGGCTTTTGGCACAGTCTGAGAGGTTACACTTTGTTTTATTGTGTCTGTATGTATTTTATATTTCAGTCTTTTCTATTTTATAATCGCATTGTATTTTATGATTCTGTATATCACTTTGGTCCTGTTGGTGTATAAAGTGCTTCATAAATAAAGTTGGTATGGTAGACAAAATCTATTTTACTTTAGCAAATGTCCTAGTATTTTATGGGCAGGTTTGTGACTTACTGGTTGCAGTGCATATTAGAAAAACAAATTATGACAGTGTAATAAAAATAGTTTTAATGACTTCTGAGGGAAAGAAAGGGTTGTCAGCAGTCGGAGCAAAGGAGAACCATTTCACTATTTGTCCGCATTGCAAATAGATCAAATGTCCAAAGTCGCAAAACAATATAAGTCAATGTTCATCATACTTGCTATTCCAACTCCTGACTTGATGCCACCGGTGTTGTGATTGAGTGAGATGGTTTTATACCTGTTCCCTGTACTGAGTGATGTAGGGCTGTACCATTTTAAACAATAGGAAAATTCAACCTCTTGGCTCCTACAAGCTAAGGAGGCCACTTGTGCCGTTACTGGTGCATGTCTGATGCAGAGGCTAGCTAACACCTTTCTCTTATCAAAACTCTGAAGACCGAAGAACATTGTCAGCAGGTTTATTGACAATCAAAAGGATGAAACTGAAAATAAGACAAAAATATAATAAATATGAATATGTGCAGATTAAAATGCACTTTTACACAGAGTATCTGCCAAACATCTATATGAATAGATCTATGCTACCGACGCCATATTGAGTAATTTCTCAAATCGTGGTTAAACTACACAACAAAGAGAAGTTATAATACAGTCAAATAGCACATTAGGAAGCTACATCTTGCACGGAAACAATCCCACATAATTACTTTCAAAATACATACCGTCAATGCAACCATAAACGAAAGATGTAACTCGACCAGACCTCACGAAGTAAATGCGGACGCCATACTGTCTCCTTGACTGCTACTGCTGTTTAATAAAGTTTTGCTTCAAACAACAAAAGATTGCTAAGTTGCAATTCCTGAAAAGAACACATGAGGGCAGGCTTTCAGCCTTTTTGACCTACATAAATGAACTTAATTACTGAAAACATAATATATATAACTCCGTAACAGAAAACTACGGAGCCCTCTAGGGGACATGGGGAATTTTTTTTCTTTTGCGTTCCCTCGCAAAACTTTTGCGTTACCTCGCAAAACTTTTGCGTTCCCTCGCAAAACCTTTTGCGTTCCCTCGCAAAACCTTTTGCGTTACCTCGCAAAACTTTTGCGTTACCTCGCAATACTGTACTGGTCAGTTATGCAGCATAATTGAATACTGCCAGCCTTTCTTACGGTGGGCGCCGTACTTTATGCTTTAATATAAGGTTATGTGAGGTTTTTCCATGAATGTTAGTATCTTTTTGTGAAATATCTGAAGTTTTATATCTTTCTTTAGGATAGAAAGGCACCACAAACCTACGATATAAACAGAAACCTTCCGTAAGTAGGAAAGAAATAAAAATACATTATAATTTGGACTATTTCTGAGTTATTATCGCGGGTAATAAATCATCTGACAGTTTTGATTGTGTCTCTGTTGTGTTCGTAGTCTGAATGGTTTAAAGAGCTGCTTTCAGTGCCGCTCCATCTTCGCCTTAACAGACATAAACATGCAGTAATAAATCGATTTTCAATCAGTGTTTTGCACCAAACAGTTAATAATAATAAACAAGTTTTCACTGAGGCTCTGTAAGAGCCATATGAATGAAATAAGTAATTATTGATATGACAGGAGCAGCGGCTTTGACACTTGTGTGGTGGGTGTGTCGATGTGGGCGTGACGTCACCAGGTATGAATGGGAAGGATACTGGCTTTGTGTGTATTAGGAAGGTCAGTCCTTGCAAAGTTTGGAACCTGATCATCAAAATGGAATAAATCGATAATTGTGACAGAACAAAGAAATGATCTGGACTTGATTGATAAACGGACAGATGAGGTTCCCCGAGTTAACCCAGTGCGGCCCTTTACCATCATTAGTTTGTCGTGTTTTTAATAATAAAAACTTGTTAACAGTAAAAACTGTTTGGTGCAAAACACTGATTGAAAATCGATTTATTTTTTACTGCATGTTTATGTCTGTTAAGGCGAAGATGGAGCGGCACTGAAAGCAGCTCTTTAAACCAAGTTTTGCGAGGTAACGCAAAAGAAAAAAAATTCCCCATGTCCCTTAGAGGGCTCCGTAGAAAACCATCACTTAGACCATTTTAGGCAAAATATTGCAGAACTAAACAAATTTAGTTTTCATTACATGAAAATGTCTAAATTTGCAAAGGTGTCCTGTGGACTGACATGTAAGGAGGCAGAATTACCACTATTGTTCTAAATTACAATGATGTACACCATCATATCCAACATATCACATTGCACTTGGAGACACTCAGTTGCTTTGCTATTGAAAGTCATTGTGAACTAAGGTGGCCATTCCTTCATCATCTGGACAGTCTGAAATAAATACTGAAGTTAAACTATGTGGACATTTTATTTATGCCCCTTGTAAGTACAACTAATTTTCCACATTAACTTGGATAACAGCATTTTAAATGACTAACTTGATTTGACAAGATAAACAGCATGACAGTAGATTAAGGAATCGGTATTCACAATAATGCATACTGTAACATCTGTACATCTCTCTCCTCATGTGCACTGTGACATCTTTAGCTGTAATTGTCTATTATATTTTACAAAAATGCATCATACCACCTTGTTCATTTTTGTGATTAGTCCATCAAGAAGTTGTTGAACTGAATCACAGCTGTTGCAACCGGCTCCTTAATCCAGCAGTTGGCATATAAAATTTGGCATCTTCCTTCTGTCATCTGGATTCTTCTGTTCAGCTCACAATCTCAAAAAGCCACTCAATTCTACATGTAGGACTTTCTCCCATCTGTCTTGGTCTAGACAATTGTCAGCTGGCAGACTCTCAACTTCCAATGCCCACAATTCTTGTCTGCAGCTTCCAGCTGCAGCAAAGACTTGGCATCCTCCCCCGCACTGCTGTCCATTTTCCTACGGGGTATAAAACCATACCAACTCCCTATTTTTTAGCCTTCTTACAGTCTATTAATACATCCTTCTAGTGCCCTCAATAAGCAAATCACTGGTTTACTAGACAAAACGGGTGTAACAACCGATTACCGCCATGTGGAGGAGACACAGCTGTTCCTACTTGCCTTACTTTGTAGCAAAATTTAAATAGTTTGGGATGAATTCCACAAAGTGGAGCACATAAACAATACAAGACTATTGGAATTTGCAAAAGATAAAATTACCAGGGGACCAGAGACAAATTATGCAACATAGGCTTATAATTTGTAGTACTATTTTTACCATCCATATTACCGTTTCTGGTAATAATTTAGTATTTAAAAAATGTCATGGTGAAGTGCCCAGCTAAGTAATTTTTCAATACAAAAGGGATTTATTAGTCACTAGTATTACTGAAACTTATCCACTAGTATAAATACATGCTAAACGATTGTCAAGTAAAAAAAAATAATCATTAAAAGAATAACAGCAAACAGGTTTTTGCCCTTTTGAATCAATGGCTTATAGGAGTTCTAGATGATTACTTTTCTTACTCTATTTATAGTCTACCTTTTTGGTGTAGCTAAAACCTGTAAGTAAACAGAAACGGACTTTATCCAGGCTTTTATAGCTAATTTTATGTCCTACTTAATAATTCCGCTTCTACCATTTTAAATATATAAATAGTGTTGCTGAGGGGGTTATTTTAGATTACAATGTAAACAAAAGGTTGTTACAGAGATTTATCAAATTCTGGGGAAATTCTAATTATCTTATAATTTTTTTTTTTTTTTACTATGTTTGGGCAGCATTACTGACTCCGATTGGTGTAAAGAAATAACAGGAAGGCATCAGTAGTTTCTGGCTGTAATAACTGAAGCCATGCGTGCACTGACTTTTAATCATTCCTCAGGTTTGTTTCTGTTGAGCTAGAAAAAAGTTATGACACTTCCATGAATTGATTTATTCTAAGCATATGTCCAGTTCTTGGAGTGGTTCAGAGCCACCTGGTGACATCATAATATAGAGCTGTCTATCATCTACGTAGTGATGGCAACCAATCTTTATTATTAATCTTGTTATAATCTGAGCTAAAGGGAGCAAGTTTTAAATAGAAGTGCCCCCAGGAGTGAACCTTTGGCTGCCCCACATCTGATTTCTGTTAGCTGTGATGAAAAGTTATCTATTGATTCAAAGAAGTTCCTGTTCTTCAGGTAAGACCCAGTCAGTTACTATAACAGAGAGTCTGACCCAGCTCTCCAGTCACTTCAATAATATGTCAGTCAGCAGTGTCAAATGCTGCCCTGAGGTTCAACAGCACAGAGTTTCTGACAGAGTTTGTGTTTTCGCAGATGTCATTGAACACTTTAAAAAGGGCAGTCTAAGTACCGTGGTGAGCACGGAGACTAGATTAAAGAAGCGGTTGGCCATTGTTCCATCCATCCATCCATTTTCTGTTCACCCTTGTCCCTAATGGGGTCGGGAGGGTTGCTGGTGCCTATCTCCAGCTACGTTCCAGGCGGGAGGCGGGGTACACCCTGGACAGGTCGCCAGTCTGTCGCAGGGCAACACAGAGACATACAGGACAAACAACCATTCACACACACACACACACCTAGGGAGAATTTAGATAGACCAATTAACCTAACAGTCATGTTTTTTTTGGTTCTGTGGGAGGAAGCCGGAGTACCCGGAGAGAACCCACGCATGCACAGGGAGAACATGCAAACTCCATGCAGAAAGACCCCGGCCGGTAATCGAACCCAGGACCTTCTTGCTGCAAGGCAACAGTGCTACCAACTGCGCCACTGTGCAGTGGCCATTGTTAAAAAGATATTTAATTATAAAACTACAACTTTTTCAATATTTCTGCTGATAGTCCTGTAATTCTGCAATAGTCACTGGTATAAATTTTACAGCTTGCAATTACCTAGATTTGATTTAGTTTAGTTTTTGTAAACTAAGTCAAATCTAAAAATAAAATAGGCACCTAAACTTTATTACAGTCAACACAATGCCACAGATGTTTTCCAAATACCAAACATTAAGACACATTACGCTTAGGTAATATGAAGAATACCTTTACAATGATACACAGACAATTAACAAACCAGTTTTACATCAGAAATATGGTTTTCCAAATACAAATGTTATAGCATTCAAGGGTAAATTACTTGCATTGTTTTCTCATTGGGAGACACCTTTATCATACTGATCAGTCAGAAAAAATCTATTTTTGTCACATTTTCAAAGTCTGCAAAAATTGAAAAAAAAATAACTGACTAAAAACAGATTTACATATAGTGACTTTTATAACTCTGAGGTTTCAAAAAATTTGTGTCAGCAGTTACTGTAGCATGTCAAAATCAAAATTATGGCTTGTCGTCAGTGGTTTGGGACTTGTTTTTTCATGAGTGAAATCTTTTGTTTCTTCTGCATGAAACCTCCTAAAGATTGAAACATGTAGCAGCCTCTACCACCTCCATTATGTTGATTTTAGACTTTTCATCAGTGCCATTCTGGCAAGGTTTTGCTGCTTCTCCTCCTTTTTAGTTTTTTTTACTGAGTCTTTATTAAACCTGAGTCCAACCTCTGTTGTTAGTCTGGATTTTGCATGTTTTGAGCCACTTGAATTTGAGGACTGTAATAGTTAGCATTATGTGAAGAGATACCGGTGCAAAAAAAAAAAAAAAAAACAGGAACAGAAAATAGCTGATAATTTTAGTTCAATCTTTATTGTTAAATGTTTGGAAGAGATTGTTTATAAATATACATGTTTGAAAATATGTATGTATACTAATAAGATGCCACTAAATTAATGGGAAAGATAAAATACTGTATTTCAACTTTATAGGTAATTGTGTAGTTTCCCCAGTGTCTTCTGTGCTGTGAAATATTGTGCATCAAATCAAATATTTTGAAGAATTCCTTAAAACTTCCAATTATCTGGCGAAATATTGTAGTATCTGTGTGCAGGAACATGTGGTTTTGTGCACAAGTAGTAAACAGAATCAACTTAATAACAACCCCACTTGAGCATTATAAAAGGAGTTTCATCTGACCCTGACCTGGTAATTAGCTAAATTCTTCTAAAACATGCCAACTCTGGTGTAGTTTTCTTCTCTTACCAAGTTCTTCTTCTATTGGAGAGGGAACAAAAAAGAAATGAGGTTTGGAGGTATAAGACTGTTAGAAAGTGCAAGTCTTAGCAAGAAATCCAACAAGAACCCAATTCAGCTTTAATTGGCGAACAATAACCCAGTGTATACCAGTCAGTTAAATTCTAGCCTATTTGAGGCAGCCTGCACTTGACTGGCTTCATGAGCTCATACGATGCCCTGAGTGCTTCATGGTTTGATGATCATCTTTAATTTCTCTCTTTCTAGCTACCCTTCATATTTTTCCCCAGTAAGCCCTTTCCTCCTTTTTCAACCAATTTAATGGTCTTTCTACTCCCTGTCTTTTTGCATTATTTTTTTTTTTGTTTCTTTCTTTCTGTAAATTAAGCAGGCAATAAGCCATAGCAAGAGGCCACGGGGAATTTTGGGTATTGAAGTTCATTCTAATAGAGGGAGAAAATGATCCTGTCAGAGTTTTGTCTTTCTATATCTTTTGGTAATTTTTTTAAGAAATACATTTTTGTATTTGGGACAATTCTTGGTTTTATCAAGTTGATTGTCTATGTGCAAAGGACCATAACAGTCAGTATTTTCTGTATCAATCGTGCCTTCAAGTAATCAATCAATCAGCTTTATTGTCAATTCCTCTTACATGTCCAGACATACAAGGGAATCGAAATGACAGGAACTAATAACCGTTATTAGTCAGAGAGCAAAGGTGATGGGGTGTTTAAAATCTGCCATGTTTTAGTCATTTATTTCATGTTGCACACACAGTGGTGAAATAGCTATAATTGATGTCAATGAACATAATTTATGCCCTGCTAAAGGAAGAAAAATGTGTTTTCTGGAGTATTAACCTTTCAAAATTGGGGATGATCACGGCTCACTTCAATACAGTATTTGAAATCCATTTATTTGAAATTAAATTGAGCTATTTGAGCTGCAGAGAGGTTCTGATGATGAAATAAGCCCATAGGAGTAAATTATAATAACTTCACGGAAAATAACACTATTGTCAGAACATAAAACACGACCAAAAATGTATAATTTGGAAGAACTTATAACATGAAACTTGGAAAGCAATAAGGAGATAAAATATTTTTAAGACTGGCTTATAAATGCAATTCCAGGCTTACGTATCTGGTTATGCATATTTGCACTGCACTAAGACGGCTCAGTCCAATTACAAAATTTGTCACCCCTCTGCGTTTCACAGAGGGGTGAAACACAGAGGGGGGACTGTGCGACAGTTCAAGAAAATTGTAAAATCCTCAGACGTTTTAATTTTCATTTTACATATTTTAGACAAAATAGGTTTTTAACATGTCCTACTCAAGAAAAGCCAGCTGAAAAGCAATTTGTTTGCATATATTAAAATTACAAAAGTTCCAAATGGAGTATGAACCCCCAAGACAGACGTGAATGCCCTGTGCTTGACTTTAGCTTTCAACTGACAATTCCTTCCTCTGGCTCTGGATGTTCTGGTTGTCGCTGTCTATGATGTAAAGTCAACAATATTCAGGACATCTGCTGTAGTGAGAAGCATAAAGGTTTTAGTATATCCAGTGTTTGGAATTTGAAACATGACAGACATTTTATACATGTGAAGTAATTATATTACTTTGAGTTAGGCTTCACATTTCACCAAAGCAGTCATATGGTGAAATGCTAATAAAATTTCACCAAATTTCACTAATAAAAATGAGTTATTTTTATTGGTACCCGTTTGAAGTGAGCAGTGAGTATTTCCTTTTGCACTTGAACGCACCTTACGCATCGTAGTCACATGCAGGAGGAGGCTAAATGCTGTGCTGGGCTACCAACAGGTAAGATGTGCTACACTTTGGTCATGATGTAAAAACATTTCTTGGTTAATTCACATTTCATAAGTTATATATTTGTACTGTGTTTGAAGGGATATGTCTTTTCTTTGACAGTGGAATGTTATATGGTGTATATGAGCCGAAATTATGTTTTATTTAAATATCCAGCAAGCTAATGCTAGTTCTTGTGCTACAGTTACATAATTGTGAGTTATGTTGGCTTTATGTCACGCAGTTGTTTGTGGTTTTTCTTGGTTGGTTGTTTGATTTTGTTCATTTTTCTTTATTTTGGATGTTATTTTTTGCAAAGGGAAGTATTTTGGACTAATTTGTGTGGAGTGCTCACTGCTGTTTCTTTTGATATTTCAAACAGGTTTTATAAAATATGATCAATTTTGTTCAAAGCTTTGTTCTGGTTTGTTTTTATTGTCCCATTATAACAAGGGTGACCGAATATCGTTGTTAAAGATGCATAAATTGTAGTTTTGAATTTCTCCAAACAAATGCTGTTCTGGGCCAGCGGGAGGGTAGTGTTTTGAACCAGATTGTGTGGAGTACTCACTGCTGCTTCTTTTTGATATCTGGTACAGACAAAAACAAAGACAATCAACCCAGATTTGGCCCCTGTTCTCCTTAATACACCAACAAACTTTCACTATCACAGGAGGATTATTAACTATTTATGGTCACAAAAAGGGCCCTAAATCACTAAATGAATAACACAGAATGTGAATGATTTTACCAGCCAGTATGGAACACCAGAACTACAAAACATTAGTTCTCTTTTATAAAGTTCATGTAAGTTGATAAAGATCTACTTTAGCTGACCATCATCACCTAAATCTAAATAGTTGCTCATATATAAAAGAAAAAAAGTAAATTATGTCCCACAATTCAAATAGATTTGTATATATAGCAAACTAATCAACTAATCAGATTTTTTTGATTGTTTGGGCCCGCAATGGATTTCTATAAGACAAAATGAAATACTTGGGTTTAGTTGAGTCCATCAAAACCAGAACCTCAAAGTTTCCCTACAAATGACATGGAGTGTTGACGACAACTCCTGTGCACTCACAGCACACCTAAGTTCCCCCATTTCTGCTCTTATTAACACCCACAATAGTGAGGAACACTTTGCCAATGGAGAAAAGCCTGACTGGGTTACAACCAATCCAGACACCAGGCTAAAGTAAGATTTGAAAATTGAGAAGGAGCTTTAGACTTTGCATTGCTTGCCTCTTGCTGCAGTTCTGATACAACTATGGATTTTGTGTAGATTTTCTCTCACTATTTTCTCAAAAGGACTCACAAGACAGCACACAAACCAATACCTTGTTAAGCACACACAATATATTTTAGATGTGTGTTTGCATTTAGTAATTTAAAACTACACTGTTGGTTATACAAGGAGTAATTGATGGAAAACCTTTGATTTCGACAGTAATAATTTAAACAGATAATAAATGCTCAGTCTTTCCTCATAGATATGCAGCATCTTTGGAAAAGTATTAATAATACTTCAACTTTTCTAAATAAACCTGGTGGTAAAATTGAAAGATTCCTTTAAACCTTAATCTTTAAGGGTTATGAATAATTTTGTGGTAGCCACACATCCACACAAGCTTTCCAGGAACACAGACAAAATCAGATTTTATACAGGGAGTTATTTTATTATCCACACAGTAAATTGCTTTTGTGATAGTGTGGAAAACATTGACACAACTTGCCTATTGTCTCTATTGTTTCAGAGAGCCCCGTAATCAGAGTTTCATTAACATTCATTCATCTCATTGTGTGTTCAGCTACTTGGGTGTGTGTGAATGTTTACATGTATTTAAATGAGGTGCAAGTCTTCTGAATGTGCCACAAATATGGAGAGGCTGCAGGTGCTCTTGTGTGTGGTTTATTGTTCTCAACGTCTGTGCTGGCTTGAATCTATTTGTGTTCATATATTGTGTGTACTCCTCTTTGTCTATATTCAAATTAGGTAAATGAGCGGATGTGGAAATATCATATTGTAGTCAGAGAATAAATACACTCAACAAGATAAAGGCCGACATGGACTGACAGCTGACTTTTTGACAGCTGTCAAAGACCAAGATACACAGGTGGGGCAGATTCATGTTAGACTTGCTTAGCTCTAAATCTATTTAACAGGAATACATAAATGTTGCATTTGATCAGTTAATTTTAGTTAGTGCCTAGACAATTGCCCCATCCCTTGTACAAGCAGGGGAGCATATAAAAACAACTTTCTTGTTTATTTATTTTTCAAATAAAATACATAAACATTCACTTCATTTTGTTGTGTATTCTTGTGTATTGCCTCACTCGCAACTGGAGTGGCAAAGGTTTGTATTTTTTGTGATCATGACAAAATGCAGATGGATCATATTTCATCTATGTGGATCAAGATGGTCTCTGAGAGATTTTGTTTCTTTTTAATAGTGCAGCTCAAACCGCCTAAGCCACGGTGGCCCAGTTTCATAATTTCTGATTGTCGAATCAGCAGCATGCACTAAACTGGTATCAGCATGTTATCACTGTAAATAATTCAATGCTCAGTATTTCTTTAGTTGTTTTTGAGAAACGTTAAATATTACAGTTGATTTTTTTTTTTTTTACAACTTATTTGTTGTGTTCTGGCTTGTGGATCATAACAGGGGGTTTACATGTCAAACATGTAATGATAACTTAAATTTGAGTTCATGAATTAAATGTTTACATGGCCATTTATCCAGTAATGAGAAAGAAGCCAGAAGAAACATTAATATACATAAGAACTCATAGCTGTTGTAAATATTTTTACAAAAACTGGTGTCTATGGAGGGATTTATAAGCCTCTGTGCCTCTGTAGGGTGTTACTGTATGTAACACCCTACAGGGTGGAATGACGTCATGTGACGACAACTTGCATTTACAACCAAAACTTCTAAGTGCTTTCAGAGAGACATAGCAATTTGGACCCCCAGTTCTAATCTGCATTGATGTGCAGTACACAGTGATTTTCACCCAACAGAATGTGAATTCAAAATAGCTTTTCCTTTTGCAAAACGTTAAGTGCAATAATTTAACAACATTAACGGCTATCAAAATTTTGGTGTCAAAAAGTTAGTAAAAGGACACTGAAATTCAAAATCCGTTCAGTTAGTTGTGGACTAAGTACTTAGATCCTTGTTATGTTTCCAGACTTAACTTAAAAGTTGTGTGCCATGGAGCTTAACTGTGAGATTTGATTCAGAGTTGAGAACCACCAATTCCTCATCTCTTGAAAACATTCCCAACAAATTGTAATTTGTGCACACAAACTTTAAAAAAGTCTCTTTTTTTCCCACAAATTCAAAGCAAGTCTACATGTAGTGAAATAAATAGTAGATTGTCAGCACCAATGGTTTTTTTTTTGTTTTTTTTTTTAAGATCTAGTGCTACATCAGCGATTTGTTACAAATTATATTGTGTAATGGTCAGTGTCAATGTTAACTTTGGCAATGATTAACATGTGTTTATTGTTCATACTCAGAGGTTCCTGGGATAAGAATGCAATGTGTGTTGTGGGGATAAGTGGGCAAACAGAGGGCTGGAGCAGCAGACGGTTGAGCAGACTGGGAAAGACTGCAAGGCAGAGAGTTGGAAGGAGTGAGTCTAGCGAGGCAAGCTGATGGCTGGCAAGTGGAAGACAGATGACTGGTGAGGCAAGGTGAACATGGCGTGGTAGACTGGTGGTAGTGAGTGGGCTGGCAGACGATTGGATCCAAAGGCAAGCTGAGAAGGTAAGCAGAGCAGAACAAGCTGGAGGCAGTGGAAGGAATCTGAGCACAAGTGAACAGTATTAGTTCAATCCTGAAAATGGAAAAAAAAAAAAAAAAAAGTACATCTAAGCACAGCGGACCCAGCATCGGTACCGCTGCAGTAGTCGGAACAATCTGGCAGAAGGTGATTGGGACTGGGTTGGCTGCTGTGCAGGGTATAAGCTGATGAGCTACAGGTGTGCAGGCTGACTGACTTGGAGTTCACAGGGAGACAAAACAAAGAGCCGTCCCTGAAAACCATAAAGAGACACAGGAGAGGAGAAAGCATGAGACAATGGCACAGGGTAGAAGGGCAGCCATTCCCACAGCACAAAGGAGTTATGTTAGGTTGTGAACATGGTATATTGCTTTTGAATCCATTTTCATTTGGTTCAATATTTATTTTAATACCAACAAGTGTGGAACCTGTAAAATAAATATTTTAATTAAAAAGGCAGAGGTGAGCCAATTCAAGGGAAGTCACCATGGGACCCACATTGTTCCTGTGAAAATGAAAGGTTTGATTAGACTTGGCAGGATGTGAGATGTTGCCTAAATGCCAGCTGCAAAGCAGGTGTTCTTGGATTAGGTAGAGTTTGCAGATGGAAGAAGAAAGGAAAGTTGTCAATAAGGATAAGATCAACATTTCTCAAACTTTAAAGTTATCCACAAAGTAAAGCTCACACTATCTAAATGCAGCTCAAAACCGATTTAAAACTTTGCTGCAAATAGGCTGTTGGACTATCATTGTTGCTAAAAAGCTCCAACGACCTCATCAAATTTTCCCTTAATACTTTTATATTGAATAAACTAAACAAAAAGTCTAAATATTTGTTGTGAGAGAAACAATAAATGGTTATTCTGTCAATATATTCTGAATGCTTTAGTGTTATTCACCTTCTTTCCTTTCTAGCCTGATCTGTTCCCCATCTGTCTCTTATAAAAGGCCTGACATGTTCCTTGTAATTGGTTTTTAAATTACTATTCTCTATCATTGCGTCGCAACAATTTAATCACTACTTATCAGTTAGAGCCACATGCTTCTCTAAAAGCAACATGACCTTAAATAAATGTGAGATGGGAAGAATGACAGAATGTGAAATATGCATGGAGTTTAAGTGAAATTCTGAAATTGGCAAAAATCAGAAAATGGGTAAATTTCCAGTGAAATCGGATTTAAGCTGAGGTAGCACTTATCTAACCAAGATACCATTGTAATGAGATTTTGTATTTCAGTGGGTAGTCCCTGGAAAAATAAGACATTTTGAACCAATTTCAGGACTTGGATATTTTGAGTTGCATCCGACATTTATAAACTGAATGTTTCTCCAAATTTGATGAAAAACCTAGAGTGATCAAGGAGAATAAAGTCTTGTAGGGAAATGTGTAATGATCTCATAAAATATATCCTGAACTTTGGAGAATGATTCCAAAATCCATGTTTAATACAAAAGTAAGACTGCATGTAAGTGACAGAACACCATGCCAGTAGGTTTTGACCAAGGCCTTAATGTGAAAATTAAGGCCTTGTTAAAAAATGTACTTCACCAAATGACTTGGAAAACATTTGAAAGGTACAGTGAGTAAATTTTGCAAAGTCAATATTCCATTGAACGTGCATTTAAGGTCATATGGGATGATGTACCATTGTCTAATTATTTTACACATTCAAGTATTTTTTGATTTTTAGAGACTAAAAGTGGTTTTAAAAGTCTAACTTTTTTGACCTTTCTATGGACCAGTGGTTTTTAACATACCCATATATTTCTGTCACATATGGTTTCATACTATGAAATTGCAAGTCCCATATCCAATATAGATAATGCATGAGCTAGAAACAGACAATATACATGCATTTCAGATTTTTAAAATTTTGAACACAGATACCCATAAAAAGGGCTCTTGTTGTGTCAAAAAACCTAAGGTAACTTTTTTTGCTTCTGAAAATACTCCAACAGATGTTATATTAATGCTACTATAATTAACTTGGTCACCTTCTGCATTTGCTAAAGGGGAAAAAAGAAACTATCAGCAAGTGAGCATTAATATTAATATCCTCTGTGAATTTATGATCTTCAAAACTGAGAAATGCCTCCTGTGATGAGCTCAGTGATAATAGAAGCGGACCTAAGATTTAAGTGAATCTTAAATTACATTGCATGTTCAATCTGAAGGAAGATTCTATACTAAGCATCTGGCTTCTTGTGAAGAATCTTAAAATCAGGGTTTCTCTGATAACTAAGGTGGAATTTCTGAAAGTTTCAATGAGAGCACATGTATGGTCATGAACTTGTAAATGTGAGTGAATCACACAATGTTTAAACATCTCTCATAGCATTTACACCTTTTGTCTTAATAGTACATTTAATTAAATCAGTGAGTGAGTGTATGAACCTTCAAAGCATACTGTTGCTAAAAAGATGATATAACCAAGATGCACAGAAAACTGTATTCGGGACTTGAATTGGCTAAACTTGAGCATTACGAACTTTGATTGGTGATTAATTGAAATCTAAGCATCAGATCTTTTTAATGATTAGTGATTGCTCAGTATATTTAGATGGCACGCTACGTACAGGTACGCTGACAACATTCTTAGTATGGATGATGTTACTGAGAAAAGACTGAAAGAGAACTGCCTTATTTTCTCCAGAGTTTATTTTTATTTGGTAGTTAGATTATTTGCACACAAGAGGGCCATGTATAGCGATGGGAAATGGGTGTGGTTATCTTGTGTTGAGGTGAAGAGAGAGGTTTGGTAATTGACATCTGTCTGCTTTTGTTATGCTTCATTTTGAATGCTAAGTGTTTAGGCAGCCACTGAGATGCATTTGGTACGCTTAACTTACTTTCTGTAAATTATCTGGAGGAATAAATTTTTTATTTTACACTTTCTTTTATTTTCTAAGATTGTGTGCATAAATATGTTACATTTAGATGTATTGCAATACACTGTTAAAATCTCAAGTTAAAGCAAGTATTTAACAACTTTTATTAAGATTATTAAATTTGCTTGATGAAGCAAAGATTTAGATTTTATTTCTCTAGCTTTGTTTAATGTTTTAAAGTTATAAAATGATAACTCATAAACCAACCAAAGGAAATAAAAAAGTAAAATGCCTGGAGTTGTCTAGGATCGTTTGCAGACAACAAAATCATTGTTCCATTTAACAACGCTTTCTCAAAAATGGTCCGGAAAAACAAAGTATTTTTCGGACTTATATGTTAAATGGGAATGACAGTGAAAAGAAGGTGTCTGTTACTTCAATCTGATTTGAGGCCTTTACTCTTCTTAGCACATAGTGTCATAACTGCGTTAACACTTCGAACCCACATGCAGACACAACTCGGAATGCGAGAAATCAGTTAAAGTGATTTATTTACAATAATTTCCAGGGCAGGATCTCTAACATCAAAGGGACAGCGACAGACAGGTAAGCCAGGACTTCTAGGAACAACAACAAATCGGGAGGTGAGTTCAGGGACCGAGGGGATTTTCCAGAGCTCTGAAGGTGTAAGCTTACTCGGAGAGAAAAACGAATCAACGTTGATGCCAAGGTGCGTGGATGCTGGAGGTGGAGGGCGGACAGGTAAAGGATCCAGACGTCGACAAGGAGAGCGAGCAGACTGCCTGCTTGGATCCCCAAACTCCCCTTCTGAAGTTGCGGGAACGGCTGAAAAAATATCCAAACAACAGATGACGTTAGAAACGAAATAGCTGGAAGCTCGACTAGATCGCTGGAGAGGGCTCTGGGTTACCATTACTGGCTAACACTCAAGCGTTGGTCTGCTGGCAGTCGCCGTCTCTTAAAGTCCCGCTGACGAGTGGATAGGGAACCGGTGTGATGGTGACGTCAGCCCTTCAGTCCTCCTATCCTGGCCTCCATGGTGCCATCTGGTGGTGATGGCAAGCCATAGGCACAAAAACAAAAAAAAAAGCAACAAAGAACCCCAACTCCCGACAGTACCCCCCCCCTAACGGTCGCCACCTGGCGGCCGAGACGACCCGGCAGGCAAAGAAGAGCGATAGTCAGTGATCAAACTCGGATCCAAAATGAACGAACCAGGGATCCAGCTGCGCTCCTCCGGGCCATAGCCCACCCAATCAACGAGATACTGCCACCCCCGACCCCGCCGACGGGAGTCCACAACCCTGCGAACGGAGTAAGCGGGGTGTCCGTCAATGATACGGGCGGGAGGAGGAGGTTCAGGTGGAGGGCACAAGGGGCTGGTCAGGACTGGCTTAACTTGAGACACATGAAAAGTGGGATGGATCCGTAGCGAGTCTGGGAGACGGAGACGGACAGCTGATGGATTGATTACGGACTCTATCTCAAAAGGTCCGATGAACCTAGGGGACAGCTTCTTTGACATGGATTTCAATTGAATGTTCTGAGTGGATAGCCAAACCTTCTGACCAGGAGAGTACACTGGAGCCGGAATCCTTCTGCGATCAGCGAAACGCTTGTTCTGAGTTGACGTTCTGTTGAGGGCATTGATGGTTGATCTCCAGACGTTCTTGCAGCGCCGGATGTGGTGTTGGACAGAAGTAATGGAGATCAGATCTTCCTCAGCGGCAAGAAGTGGGGGCTGGTATCCTAGGGAAACCTCAAAAGGAGAAAAACCAGTAGCAGCAGAAACATGGCTATTGTGCGCATACTGAACCCATGGCAGGAAAGTACTCCAGTCAGATGGATTGGTGGATGAGAAACAGCGGAGGACCGACTCAAGTTCTTGATTCATTCTTTCTACTTGACCATTGGTCTGAGGATGATAACCGGAAGTTAGAGCTACTTGGGCCTTGAGAGCAGCACAAAAATGTCTCCAAACTTGGGACACAAACTGTGTCCGAAAGTATCTCGACTGGGATGCCATGTAAACAAAAGACATGTTTAACCATCAACTGAGCGGTCTGAAAAGCACTGGGGAGCTTACGAAGGGGAACTAAATGACAAGCCTTGGAAAAACGGTCTACGATGGTGAGTATAGTCGTCATCCCTTTAGAGGGAGGTAACCCAGTGACAAAATCAATGGCAATGTGAGACCACGGACGCTTGGGAACAGGTAATGGTTGAAGGAGGCCTGACGGAGGCTGATGAGAGGACTTGTTCCGGGAACAAACAACACAGGCTCGCACAAAATCCTTAACATCCTTATGAATGGATGGCCACCAAAACCTGCGGTTTATTTGAGAAATGGTGCGACTCGTACCTGGGTGCCCTGAAAACTTAGAGGCGTGGATCCAATGTAAACATCTGGCTCGGACAGCTGAGGGAACATAAAGTTTATTAGCTGGGCAATCTACAGGTGTAGCTTCAGAGGACTGAGCTTGCTTTATGAGATCCTCAATCTCCCAGGTGACCACACCCACGGTGCAGCTGGGGGGCAGGATGGTCGCAGGAGTCTTGTCTGAGTTATCAGCAGCATATTGCTGGGACAGAGCATCTGGTTTTTGGTTGCGTGAGCCTGGGCGGTAGGAAATGGATAGGTTAAACCTTGAAAAGAACAGAGACCAACGGGATTGACGTGGATTGAGGCGTTTTGCGGATTGAAGGTAGGAGAGGTTCTTATGGTCAGTCCACACTAGCACTGGATGTTCGGCCCCCTCTAACCAATGTCGCCACTCCTCCAGGGCCAACTTGATGGCCAGAAGTTCCCGGTCGCCCACATCGTAATTCCGTTCAGCGGGGGATAACCTACGGGAAAAGAAGGCACAAGGATGTGTCTTACTATCAGTGCTAGATACTTGGGACAGAACGGCTCCCACTCCTGTATCAGACGCATCCACCTCCACAATAAATTGTCTGGACGGGTCGGGCTGAATCAGGACCGGGGCAGCAGAAAAAAGAGACTTGAGTTTTTTAAACGCTGCTTCAGCTGTGGGTGTCCACAGAAATGGAGACTTTGTGGAGGTTAGAGCGGTTAAAGGAAGAGCTGTTTGACTGTAGTTGCGAATGAATCTTCGGTAGAAGTTTGCAAAACCTAAAAACCTTTGGAGTTGTTTACGTGTATCAGGGGTCGGCCAGTCCACAACTGCTTTAATTTTGTCCTCCGTAGGGCGAACCTGTCCGCCCTCAAGTATAAAGCCCAAGAAAGACACTGATGACTTGTGGAATTCACATTTCTCTGCTTTCACATAGAGTTTATTCTCAAGTAGTCGTTGCAGCACCTGGCGGACATGGTGTTTGTGTTCAGTTAAGTTCTTGGAGTAAATGAGTATATCATCCAGATATACAAACACGAATATATTCAAAAAATCTCTTAAAACATCATTTACCAAAGCCTGAAAACAAGCTGGAGCGTTGGACAGGCCAAACGGCATAACTAAATATTCAAAGTGTCCCAGAGGTGTCTTAAAGGCCGTTTTCCACTCATCCCCCCTTCGAATGCGAAGCAAATGGTAAGCATTTCTTAAGTCTAGTTTGGAAAAGACCGTGGCACCATGGACTGGCTCAAACGCAGATGACAACAGAGGTAAAGGATATTTATTTTTAACTGTAATTTGGTTTAGCCCTCGGTAATCGATGCAAGGTCTCAGTGTTCCATCCTTCTTGCCAACAAAAAAAAATCCAGCCCCCAGTGGAGAAGAAGAAGGTCGAATTATACCTGCTGCCGACGAATCCTTAATATACTTCTCCATAGTCTCCCGCTCGGGCCGTGAGATGTTATACAGTCGACTTGAGGGTAACGGGGCCCCTGGGAGGAGATCTATGGAGCAATCATAAGGTCTGTGAGGAGGAAGAGAAAGAGCTTTAGCCTTACTGAAAACAGGAGCCAAATCGTGGTAGTCAACAGGGATAGACGATAAATCCGAGGGGTCCACCTCTTGATGCTCTGCTGGTGGCGGACCTGGGGGAACAGCAGACCGGAGGCAGGTGGAGTGACAATTAGTGGACCATGATACAATGTTCCTATCTGACCAGTTTATGTGAGGGTTATGTAATTCCAGCCAATCAAAACCTAGGACGACAGATGATGTGGCTGTGGGAAAAACAAAAAAGGAAATCAATTCGTTGTGGTTCCCTGAACTAACCAGGAGAAGCGGTTTGGTTTTGTGAGTTATGGGTGGAAGTGATCTTCCATCTATAGCAGAAACTCTAAGAGGAACTGGTAGCTCGACAGTCTCAATTGACATCTGCATAACCAATTCAGTATCAATTAAGGTTCGTTCACAACCAGAGTCAATCAGGGCTGTCAAAGGAATGGTCTGGTTATTGTAACACAGGTTAGAAGTTATAGAAAAGCGAGGAGAAGCTTGAACCTGTCTGTCCACCAGATCTCCTCCCTCTACTGGCGGACTGGGAGGTTTAACCGCACCGGACAGCTGGCAATGAAATGTCCGGGCGCGCCACAGTACAGACAAAGGCGAGACCTCATCCGGGTTTGCCTTTCCTCGGGGGATAACCGTGCACGTCCAAGTTGCATGGGTTCAGGTTCAGGTGAGCTGAGTGACGAAACCGTTGGAGCCGCAGGAGCAGGAGTCTGTACATTTCTGGTGGATGAATTTCTACGGCTTCTCTCCCTGTTACGGGATCTGATCCGGTTATCTAACCGGATAGTTAACTTTATCAGATCTTCTAAGGAATCTGGCTCATCGAGCGTCGCCAACTCATCCTTTATTGAGTCACTGAGAGCGTGAAAATAAGCGCTTTTTAACGCCGCCGGGTTCCAGGCCGAGGCTGCAGCCATTATTCTAAAGTCTATTGCAAAGTCTGCCACAGATCTTAGTCCTTGTTTTAATGACCATAGCTCTCGGGAGTTAGCGGTCCTGTCAGGGTCACAGGTGAACACCTGTTTGAAGTCCGCCAGGAACTCTGTGAATGTACAGGCGAAATTAGAGGGGTCAGGAAACCTAGCCTCCGCCCAGCTAAGAGCTCTACCTGACAGGTGAGCGATTATAAATGCAATCTTGGCCCCATCGTGAAGAAAGCTCTGAGGGGAATGATTGAAAATCAACGAACACTGCATAATGAAGCCCTTACACTTGTTAGAGTCTCCATCAAACCTGGCTGGCGAGGGTGGGCGGATCTCCGAATACATGGCGCGGCTCACTGGAACAGGATCAGGAGTAGGGTCCGGAGCGGCGACCGGAGGCTGTTGGGAGGAAGTCTGCAGAAAGTTAGCTATTTCCTCGAGCCGACGGTTCGTTTCTGCCTGACTGGCGCTAAGATCACGAAGGACTTTCTCATGAGACTGGATCGCTGATTGTTGTTCAGCTAAAGCCCTTCTGATTGTGTCTGCTGGGTTCGGTTGTTGGCTTGAGTGTTCTGTCATAACTGCGTTAACACTTCGAACCCACATGCAGACACAACTCGGAATGCGAGAAATCAGTTAAAGTGATTTATTTACAATAATTTCCAGGGCAGGATCTCTAACATCAAAGGGACAGCGACGGACAGGTAAGCCAGGACTTCTAGGAACAACAACAAATCGGGAGGTGAGTTCAGGGACCGAGGGGATTTTCCAGAGCTCTGAAGGTGTAAGCTTACTCGGAGAGAAAAACGAATCAACGTTGATGCCAAGGTGCGTGGATGCTGGAGGTGGAGGGCGGACAGGTAAAGGATCCAGACGTCGACAAGGAGAGCGAGCAGACTGCCTGCTTGGATCCCCAAACTCCCCTTCTGAAGTTGCGGGAACGGCTGAAAAAATATCCAAACAACAGATGACGTTAGAAACGAAATAGCTGGAAGCTCGACTAGATCGCTGGAGAGGGCTCTGGGTTACCATTACTGGCTAACACTCAAGCGTTGGTCTGCTGGCAGTCGCCGTCTCTTAAAGTCCCGCTGACGAGTGGATAGGGAACCGGTGTGATGGTGACGTCAGCCCTTCAGTCCTCCTATCCTGGCCTCCATGGTGCCATCTGGTGGTGATGGCAAGCCATAGGCACAAAAACAAAAAAAAAAGCAACAAAGAACCCCAACTCCCGACACATAGTAGCTAATAGCCACAGGTTAATCAAATTGCACTACTTAAAATTACCATGTAAAACTCATTTCAGTGTGTTTTATTCTCATATGTTTAATATTTCCTAGACTCCGTATGATACTACTGTTCATTTTTAAGAAAGCTTTTAAAATGAAATTAAAATCCCATGCCTACACCTGCAGAGTATACTATGCAGTTCAACAAAAAATAATCAAAACGTCTAATGATGTTGTAGGTAAGTAATCTTAATAAATGCACATTTCTTCCCACATCATTCACTGCCAAGCCACAAAGATCCAACCGGAGATGTAAACCTTAACTACATACACAGAAAATAAATGCATGTGAGATGTAGAGGCACTGAGACATATTTTCTCATGTTATGCTTTCTCCACAGGAGAGGAGGTGAATATGAGCTTTTTTACATGTCCATCTGTGGTTCTCAGTCTCTTATGACTATTTCGCCAGGATTTAATTTTCAATATTTTATTTACTTGATGTAGCTCAGACCCACACGCCTTTAATATTTTGTGATCTTCTCTAAACCACCGTTAATTGCTACCTTGAGTCACAGAGAGAAAGCAAAGTCAGTATGGTTAATGCAATTAATAGCACAAAAGTGTAGAGCAAGAGGCATATAATAGGAATAAAATCTCATCTACATGGTTATATCTGCTCTCTGAATGGCAAGGACAGACATAGAGCCACACGCAAGTAAAATATTTTTTCTAAACCTCTCCCTCCTCCCGTTTCCTTTTTATTATTCCATATGGTTGAGCAAAAAGTGCTAAAAGTGGTTTGTCATATGTCTCTACAGATATGTGGTTGAATGCATGTTTTGTTGTCTGTGTTCATTTACTTGAGTGCTCACAGGAATCTTTAGAGAGCGGTTTTAGACAACACTAATTTCCAAACACCTGTCATTTACTAACTTTGTGCCTGTGTCATACAAGTACTTGTGTGTTTGTGTGTGAATGCAGACACAAACTACTGCACTGCAGACATTTTTGCAGTTTAAAGCACCCCCTTGTGAGCCGCATGCTGCCATCATTACTTAAAGCTTGGACTAGTTTAGTTGCCAGCACTAACCATTGAGTGGTAGACATAATGCCTTACGGGGTCTTTTAACTTCACAATTGGTGTCCCAGTTCTGTCAACCCATAATACTACTGAGTGTGCACAAAACATGACTTTGTGTATATGTAAGGCTGAACATTCCCTGGATTCAAATCCTGGAGTGTGATATTTTTTTTTCTGTATTTTTAATTACGGTATGTCAAAAGATGTTATGAGAGAGAATGCGCTCCTTTTTATCCGTGCAAAGTTGCTTATACTGCCTCAACATGTTTATCATATTTAAAAAAACCGCTTAAATTAATGCAAGTTGTTTTTATCTTGCTTTATGTATATTTTTAACTTCTTAGTACATGAATGACAGAAAAGAGAATAACTGGAAGTTTTCTCAGCTGAAGAAAGCTAAAATATCTGTGCATATAAATCAGACATGACAAACATTTCTGCACTCCTTTCTTCACATCCATAAGAATTTTCCTTTATACCATGTACTTACAACATTAGTTTTCTGTTCTCTTCTACTAAGCAATTTTATTTATCTATGTACATAAATAATCATAAAAGGCTCTACTTTGCACTTTTTGAGATTGGGTCATCTGTATTTGATTATCTGAAGGTATTGCACTCTTTTTAATATATATATTTTAGTAACATAGCAACGCTTACTTACAGGAAACTTAACGGCAATATAGAAAATTACTCTGTCATTGGGTGCCAAAACAAACAAAGGAACCAAACACTACCAGATGATTCCCTTCCCACCCCAAAAAAGTCAGGTACAAAATCACTAAACATGCAAAGACACAGCATAGCAACTAAGTGATCAACCATGCCAGAGAAATAATGCGATTGGTTCACTAAATAGTGAAAAACTGAACAACTACCTTTTGAAGTTTTGTGTTCAGTATTTAATATATAAATTGAACACCAGCCCTGTTCAATCCGCTTTAATTGAACTCTAGTTTGTTTGTCCAGAAAGTCAGTTTTTTTTTTTTTTTTTTTTTTGGAGAGGTGTGAATGTGCTCTTGAACTCCGATCTACCTACTAACCCAGATCTCGGTTCGTGTTGGTTGAAATGAGCTCTGGTGAGGTTTGAATGTATCAGTAAATGCCAAGCAGAATGTAAATCGCTCCAAAGGCAGGAAGCAAACTATAGCGCAGGGCTACAAAAGAGAAATTCTACAACCAATAAATTCTGATGCTTGCATTTCTGTTGACATTTTGTGAAGCCAGAATGTGCACTCAGAGGTTTTTGTGACGTTTCCTTCAGCGGTTCTTGGTGCAGCGCCACCACAGGGGAGGAGGTGAACAGGTTTCTCAAAGTCTTTGCTTCATTTGACACAGTGCAATGTGAAAGCAAATTACACCTTCTGAAAAGGTAGCAAATGTTGCACTTTTGGTCCCCAATTGAACTGTGTCTACAAGACTACAAGGTGTGAAAACATGTTACAAATTTAATCTTCTGTTGGCCCTTTTCTTAGCAGCGTTTTGCTCAGCTTCTGTCATTAAAATTCTTCCACCAGTCACTGCTATCACCTCCAGGTAAGACAGGGACTATTGGTAGGGTAAAAATAAACAAAAATAGAAAAACATCCATTAAAATGTAAGAAAATGTAACCTGCCTGGATTTTATTTCACTATATTGTTTAAATCTGTTACATAAACAATATAAGCCACTTATTGGGTTGCCACTCTACCAATCTGCTTTTCTTTTTAGATACTGTTTTAAATCATGAAGTGGAGCCAGAGAGAGGCATTTTACCTTTCTTTTATAGCATTATTCTTCAGGCTTAATGAGTACCTAACACTAACCTGACAGCAAGAGCTAAGTATAATGGGAAGAGAGCCTGCAGGCTAGATGGGCGCCTTTGACTTTGCATTGTCTTGCAGATAGTGATTATGATGCGTCGTACAGCTGGACAGTGATAGACACTGATGTGCATTTCATTCACTACTACCATATGTTCCCTTTTGTCTTGTTAAACCTCATTTGCAGCAAAGTCGAAGAACATGAAAAGAGACCAAAAAAACATCACATGGGAGTTTTGCTAGGTATTGTAATTTAAAGGCTATCTCTCAGAATGAGATTACTTACAAGTGCTGAATTCTCACTTTCAACAACCTTTTTTGTAGTCTGTATAATTTGTATTGTCTAGAATAACAAAAATACTTTAGGGATTTGTGGCATCTTAGTTTTTAAAAATGTTTCTATACTTTGTGTTAGATACTTTATACATAAATCCTAATAATTTAAACCCTTAAAAATAAGCTATTCTATTTTTATTTCTCTGTTCCTGCAGTTGTAAAAGTATAGGGTGTAGTTTTGTATTCTCCCTATTCTATATTTCTTCTCCTCTTATCCACTTGCACTTTCAACCCTTTTCCTTTTCTGTCTGTGTCCATTACATTTGAAATAAACCCAAACCAATTTCTTTTAGTTTTATGCTTACATATATCTCAAGTGCAGCATCATAGCAAAAGCCGTGATGCACTGCTTGTAAATCTGCAAATCTTGTAAATCTGTTGGGCGTCACATTGGCACTCAAACAACAATATAGAGGCCGCACTGCCACCCTAGTGAAACCCAGCACCTTGTCCTACACTATTTGCTTCGTACAGAGGGACTGGGCTCTCGGCTGTTGAGAAATGATTGCTTCCTGGAGGAGTGGACTCTGTCAAGATTTAAAATTTTACCCAATCGTTAAAGTTTGCTCATGACATATGGAATGTGCCAGCTCAACTCTAAGACGCTTGCCAAATATTGCCTGAGCTGTAAACGACCGTCCTCCACTGCGTAGAGATAAGTGCTCATCCGAATAAGGTGACTGTTAATGTTAACTTAATATTTGGAAGCGTGGCCAAAACAGACTGAATGGCTCCATTCACTTCCTCCGCTGCCATTGAAAATCAGCGCAGAAAATTGATGTTATTGTTCACAACATCTTCTGTTCACTGATTGGCTGAGTCAAGGGGAGAAATCCCTTGACTCAGCTTTCTCCCCGTTGTGCAGTACGCAAGATTTTTTTTCGGGCAGAGTTGTACAGGAAGGCAATGACCAGCCTACCCCACTGCCAAACGGTAAAATTAAAAAAATAAATAAAAGGATGAACCTTATTTAACTACTAAAAGACAGAATAAGCCATATTCTTCTTTTTTAATTGTACAACAAATTTGATTTCCAAAGGTTTATTTGCAAATGCATTTTTGACACCTTTGGGGAAGGTGAGTATTTACAGGACAGCTCACGAGTAGTAATAACATTTGGTGGTTTCATGGTCATTTAATAGTGCAGTGATCTTCTCGTCTTTTTTTTTGCTCATGTGAGCAACCACCAGAATAAGATTAGCAATACTGTAAAGTCTTCCTCACCTGCCTGGGAATTTGACAGTATCTTTAATGGACATAAAAGCTCAGAAAAGAGCAGACTTTTTGATCACTACTCTTAAACATTTAGTTTTATTGACATGTCACACTCTACATATGTGACATGTAGAGTTTATGTTAAGAACAACTTTGGTTTCAACAAATATTCAAGAAAGTTGAACTTGCCAGAATAGCTCAAGCTTTAATCATATTTTTGTCATGGATTTTGTGAGGGGGTTTCCTGTCAGACAGCTTTGATTATGAAAAAAGAAATGGATTTGCTTTCTTGGCTCACAAAAATGCCCTTTGAATCCACTGATGATATTTGATGGATAATTTCATAATAAAGTAAGAAAATGTGTGTTGTTCTGTTCATAGATTTGTATATTTGAGTGTCTGGAGGCTGTTTTGGCTTTTGGCTTGGAGCTGGAATGACAGGGTTTGTTTCTGTCTGAATAGATAAGAGGAAGCTGCTTACATCCCCCTCTTATCACTCAGCTCAGGGCTAATATCCCTTGTATTGTTTTTGTTTTTTTTCTGCCTTTCACTTATCGTCACTGTTTGTTGTTGGTGGATGGAGTGGAGGCAGAGGCGGAGCTAGAGGGGGGGCCGGGGGGGCCAGTGCCCCCCCAGCCATCTGATTGGCCCCCCCAGCGGCCCCCCCAAATGATCGACATGTCACGACACCCAGTCATTCCTTCACAGTAGGTAGCACTATGTACCACAATGGGTTGTGACACTTGTGACTGTTGTGACTGCTCAAAAGCAGCAGGGGGCGATATGCACCATTTACGTTTATTGTGATACACCATTTGGACACAACAGAGTTGACCCAACAGAAGAAGAGAAGGAGAACCGCGAAGAGACGATAGAGAAATATTGTACAGCTAAGAGGAATACAGTCGATTTGACTCCAAGACGGATAATCTGACTTCAAAGGTAAGTTTTACAATGGTTTACTACTACCAATAAAAAAACCCCGTTAAAAACATTTTGTGCTCAGCCAGGAAATAGTTTCTGGTAGTTGAGTTACTACTATAAGTTGCGAGCATCAAGCTAACAATGCTACAGCTATAGACATACGTAGACGCCGACTTAGTGAGCGAGTCGGCCAGTTCCTATGATACGTCACGTCTGCCAGTCAGACTCGTAATGCACGCAGAAGCAAAAAGTATTGTAAAGACGCTGACGCTGACGTGTTTCAGTGTGTTTACCACTCACGTCTGCCTGAACAATGTCGGGAGGATAAATACGGGAAGTAAAAAAAAAAGTATCCAACGTGGTGCATGTGTTATCAGACAGAATGGATCACGACATTCCTGATTATATGACCTGCCAAAATCCTCTGGTCTGTAATGCTCTTTCTTTCTAACAGCGATTTCTTATTAGCTCTCGCATTAAATAAAACTATACAGAATGAAAAATGTTAGCTATACTAAGAAAATAAAAATCAGAGTAGTTACTTCTGGCCAATATAATTACATGGGAAATATTTATTGGCTCAGAAGCTGTCGTTTGGCCACAAAGTCAAGAAATTCTGTTCATAAAATTGTGTTCTTTCTTTCTTACCTGTGAAAGGTAATGCTAATGGAGCCAGCTTGTACTATAAAATGAGTGAAAAAACTCCACACAAGTTCCCCACTGACATTTGCTATTTTTACTAATTCTTTTCTAAACATTTTCTATGAAACGGCAACACTTTGTTAGAGGTTCCGTTTCCCCTAGGAAAGGGCATGAACTTGTGACAATTTAATCTGTTACTCTTTTTGCTTTATTATGTTTTCCATGAAATGTTTAATTTATTTAAATTCGTATGTGTTTAGCTTTGTCATTTTCTTTTATGTTTTCTTTTATCTTATCGCTGATGTTTAGCACTTTATTTCAGCTCTGGCTGCTGTTAAAGTGCTTTATAAATAAAGTCAATAATGATCATGAACAAAAACAGGTTAGTCGGTCCAGTAGCTGAGAAGTTTGAATGCTGAACATACAGCCACAGTCTGTTTCCCCTGACCTACACACTGGAAGTGGGGATCTATTAACACTAAGTAATAGGAAGTGATACTTGGCATAACATGACTGGCTTGTTTTTTTTCCTAGGGTCAGTTGAGAATGAAAAGACAGGGAGGCAGGATAGACAGCTTCTTTATAAAAAGAAGCAAATCAGGCACAGATCAAACAGGGTTCAGCTCTGACATCAGCAGTCCTGGTAGCTCATGTCCTGAGAACAGTCACGAGAAAGAAAGTCTGGCAAACACCAATCCACCATCACCAGGTCAGAGTATCTACAGAAACAGTCAAATTCCTGCCCCGTTTTAGGTTATTTTTACTTGCTGGCTTCTGCTAATGTGTTTCTTTAATTGTTGGTTCAATTATGTTAATGTACTGTTTTTACAACGTAGTTCCATCAAAGGAGGAGTCTGAAAACACAGAAAGCTCTGCGCCTGACCAGGATGATGATGAGCCAGAAGGGGCAATTGCAGGAGATACCACTGATCTCTTCTCAGCAGTGTCCAGCACTCCTTTTGCTTTTCCAAAAGGACCCAGTGGTAATTTTACTTACACTAAGACCTGCTTAGTAGCTGCACAATTTACATGACATAATGATCATGTAAATTATGTGTACATAACCATTGTGTTTGTATTCCAGATATTTCAAAGTCAAAAGAACAGGGCCCTGTTCAGCCAAGTTTGACAAACTTCCCCAGAACTCAGCATGGAACAAGAAAGAGAACTTTTCACAGCTCCTGGTACAAAGACTATTCTTGGTTAGAATATTCTGTTATTAAAGACTCCTCCTACTGCTTTGCCTGTAGGCATTTTTCTTTGCCTAATGCACCAGATAGTGTCTTTGCTTCGCATTCCGGCTTCAGTAATTGGAAAAAGGCATTGTCCAAGGAGTCTGGATTTAAGCTTCACTCAAAGTTAGAGCACCATGTAAATGCAATGTATGCATGGAGTCAATATAAAAGGGCTAATGAGGGAAATACAACCATGCTAAATTCTATAAACACAAACCGGAAAAAAGTGGTGGAAGAAAACCGTTATTATATTAAAACAATAGCCGATGTTCTTCTTTTGACTGCAACACAAAATATTGCTCAAAGGGGTCATCGAGAGTCTGGGGACTCTAGAAATAAGGGAAACTTTTTGGCTATATTGGATGAAATAGCAAAGCATGATCAGTTAGTTAATTGAAAAAAAGCTTAGAGGATGTGCCAATGCAAAATACACAAGTCATCAAATCCAAAATGAAATTCTTCAGGGCTTAGCAGAGATGGTACAGACTGAAATCATAAAAGAAGTGAAGGAATGTGAAGTGTTCAGTGTTATTGCAGATGAAACAAAAGACTTGCAAAAAAAGGAACAAATGTCTTTGGTTGTACGATATTATTACAATGGTGTCATCCACGAAAGCTTCCTATGTTTCCAGGCAGCTGAAAGCCTTAATGCAGCAGGTCTTAGTGCAATGATCATTAGCTGTCTTGAGAAACATGGTCTGGACTACAGGAATAACCTAGTGGGACAGGGTTATGACGGTGCATCCGTCATGAGTGGGAAGCATTCTGGTGTATCTGCCAGAATTCAGAGCAATGCCAGATTTGCATTTTATGTTCATTGTAACGCACATTGCTTGAATTTAGTCCTTGTTGATGCTACCAAAGCAGTCCCTGAGGTCGTTGACTTTTTTGCACTTCTACAGCAGCTTCATAACTTTGTGTCTGGCTCTTATGTTCATCTGAGGTGGCTTGACGTACAGAAAGAGTTGTATCCAGCAGAACAACCCAGGGAGCTCCAGGCACTTTCAGATACGAGGTGGGCCTGCAGGTATACGGCATGCCGTACCATGAGAGACAGACTTCCAGCAGTTCTGAGATTGTTGCAGGATATTGCACTTGAAAGAAATGGCGAAAGAACAGTGGAGGCAAGGGGCCTGCTTCTTCAAATAGATATCCAATTTTTAGGTCTTTTGGTTACCTTTTGTAAAGTGCTTGGTGATGCCAAATGTCTTTCCGACATGCTTCAGTCCAGCACTCTTGACTTAGCAAGAGCTGTAGATCTAGTAGGTGCTCTTATAGACACTTTCCAGGACTACAGAAATGAAAAGTACTTTGATGAACTATGGAAAGAGGTTGAGGAACTTGCTGAGAAGAGCAAAATCAGTGTAAAAATTGACAGAAGAAATCCAAGATTAAGTTCAAAATTTCTTGACTCACTTGTAATGAGCACTATAGGACAGAGAAAATGTGATGACGAGGGCTTCCCCAGACCACTCTTTAATCAGGTGCTTGACTGTCTCATAGCGGAGTTAAAGAGGCGTTTTTCAAAGAAAAATTGTGAGATCATGCAAGGAGTGCAGTCCCTAAACCCCAAAAGTGCAACTTTCTTGAATGAGGAGCCTCTGATTGCTTTTGGACATATCTTTGAGTCAGATTTAGATGACCTGAAACATGAAGTGCACCAAATAAGGCGTTTGCTTGATCAGAGAATAAAGAGTGATTTAGGCACACCTTCTACTTTGCTTGATTTTATTCTGTTTCTTGAACCTTATAAAGAGGTTTTACATGAATTATTCAGACTTTGCAAGATTGCAGTAGTTAGTCCAGTTAGTACTGCTTCTTGTGAGAGAAGCTTTTCTGCTTTAAAATTAATTAAAAGTTACCTAAGGACAACAATGGCTGATGCCAGGCTAAGTCACATTGGAACACTTAGCATAGAGTCAAGGAGGGCACGGGGCCTCAACATGGATGACTTTGTAACATATTTTGCTTCATCTCACAACAACCGAAGGATTTTACTTTTATGAGTGCATGAAGAAGTCTTGTGTTTCTCGTCATGATTTGGGTCTTCACCGACTGGTACTTGTACCAATGATAGTTTAGGAGTCAGTACATTTGGTCATAGCTGCATTAAGTTCGAAAATAAAATGCACATGTAGCATCTATTAAATAACAGTTTCCATAACATACAACCTTCTTTTTTGAGATATTGTAATTGTGAACTGTGTGACACTGCATTCTCATTGTAAGTCTTGTCTTGTTACAATGGTGTCATTTAGAGGTTAATGTCCACTTATGCTTTGTGTGGCATGCATTGATAATAAACTGCAAATTACATGAGCAAATCTCATTTCATGAGTCTTTATTTATATATAGTATGTGAATGAAAGTACTTTTACTGTATTGTCATTGTCATAGTCAGTGGACCCCTTACAGATAGCCCTGGCCCCCCATTCGCCCCCCCAGAAATAAAAGTCTAGCTCCGCCACTGAGTGGAGGTTCTGCAGCTTTTTCCTTTTTCTTGCCCTGCATCAATGCCAAAGTACATCAAGAAGAGAGAAGAACAATATATAGAAAAATTATTTTTATTTCCCATTATTTCACACAAATGTATTATAGTAACTTAAGTGGGGTTTGATTGATTTCTTATGTTACATACACATACATGCACACAAAGAGCCGTTGCCATCAGATTGGATTACAAGGTGAGAGGGATCAACAACCTAGATTTCTTCTGATAACTGTTCTATCAAATTTCCTGGTTACGTCCCCTCCTAAGATCTTGGATGGCCTGAAATTCATTTCTGTGATAGCTGGAGAGATAATTGAATTCTCCTCAACTGTGTGATGTGCTTTTCCTATCGCTTTGCTCTAAAGCAGTCTTTCTCAAACTGTGGGCCGCGGGTGTCTTCTAGTGGTCCGCAAGGTACTGCATGTACTCAACCTTTTATTTGCCATGACGTGATCTGAAAATGCGATGCATACAGCTAGCTTACCAAATGATTGTGTTTAAAATAATAATGGGCAAATGGCTTAAAACTGCGTCACTCAAAAGAAAAACTGAAGATACCGATGGAAAGAAAATAATTACTTGTCGGAGGAAGCCAAATCATGTCTGTTAAAAAAATGTATGTCATTCACTAGTGATTTGATTCTTTTATGACAATAATGGTAGGACTTGTCAGTTATTGAGAACTGTTCTTTGCTTTTTATGACTTTGCTTGCTTATAATACACTGTTCACACATCAACAGCTATTATTATTTAATTAAAAATTACTAAATTAAATTAAAAACAATAGACAAATACAAATGGGTGGATTATTTTTATATTGAATGGTGTAGAAGAGGATTTTTGCTTCTGCCATAGCAACTTAAGTTTATTTGTCTTTTATTGAGCTTTTAAATTACAAATAGTCCTACATTTTAGTAATGCACAGCACTTAATTTCTTTTTTGATTTCCATGTGTTGGTAAGCTTAGAATCCACACTTTCAGAATGTGTAAATAACTCAAAATGCCCAGAGTAGATTTCTTCATGGCTTCGTTGTGGCCATTCACATTTGCCAAACAGCACCACCTTTCTCAGTAGGATGAACAAAGAAAACAACAATAAGCAAGTTAAGAACCTAATATTTTCATTTCAAGTTCCTTATATTAAGTTGTGTTATTGCGGGGCAATTTTAAGCTAGGTGGTCTGTGAGTGCTTGTTAAATGGGTTAAGTTGTCCTCAGCCTGAAAAAGTTTGAGAAACACTGCCTTTAAGCATCAAATAGAATGTGAGTATTTAGTCGCTACTTGTGACAAAAAAAGTTACTATTGGTCACATTTAAATTCAGCCATGTTTGTGTTTCAGTCTTTAAGGGGTATACTTATGCAGTGGTTGCAGTGAAATGGGAGTGAAAGGACCTTGTTTTGGTGACCCCTCTTGCACACCATCTTAAGGAAGGAGGTGTTACAACCCTTGCAGGATCCTTGTGGTTAGGTCGGGCATTTATCCACAATGCAACACTGATTATTGATTAGAACCTGGTAAGCCTTCAGTAATAGTCTTGCTGCCAGCTGACTTCTCACTACTCCACCCCTCTTTTTGTTGTGGCCTTTGAGCCAGGCCATAACACTGCAGAATGAATTATCTCAGTCTCTGTAAATGTTGCCATTCTTTGTAGTAATGTGTTGCAACCGGGGAAAGTCAAAAAAATTGCTCTTTGAATCATAATTTCCCCAAAGGTGCATTTACTCTAAGGAATAGAAAACAAAACAAATGTGACTAATATCTCAGTCCACTCTATCTCTTTGCCACTGATATAAAACGACTAAGGGAAGGAGCATTAAAAATGCATCTGACAGGCATAATTGGAAAAATAATTCAACTTAAAAAGGCAGATACCTTCTTTGTGAACATTCAAGGTATTATTTTTTGTTCATGAATAGAATCATAAAAATAATAAATCAGAAAAAAACTCAATTTTAATTAAAGCTATAGACAATGAATTGGCACCTCTAGGCAAGATACTGTCAGAATTGAGTTAAAACTGTGTCATCTTGCTTGAAAATACTAGTTGGACAGAAACCACAAAAGATTGATTTGTTTGTGCTACTGTACTCCTTCAGGACAATACATGAAGCACTGTGCCAAAGAGAAAGTCTTGACCAAGCAGAAAAAAGTGACCAATCAATGTTGGGGGAAATAACATTAACATGTTGAGGCCATTTGGGTGAAGATACCATCTGGCTCAAGTTGCAGTCAAGTGATGAAGAATTGTCCTCCTTGTAGGAATCACAGCTCAGGGCTAATATCCCTTTTATTAATCACAGTCTGCCCCTCTGTTTTTTATTATGAGTTCATTGCATTTACTTGCTTCTTATTACCTGATGGTTTGCTGAATTTATTTTTTAATTTAACTGTAATGCAAAATCTAACTTTGGTTTACAAGGTCATCCAAATATTAATTTCTGGTCTTTAATACATTTTTAATGATTTTAAGGAGTTTATGCTTAAGTCGATCAAAACAATGACGAAACCAATTAGGCACCAGGTCACTTTACCCCCACATCAGTTCGTGCTTTTGTTATGTTTCTAATCCCAAAACTAGC
Organism: Xiphophorus couchianus; assembly: GCF_001444195.1. Lineage (NCBI taxonomy): Eukaryota > Metazoa > Chordata > Actinopteri > Cyprinodontiformes > Poeciliidae > Xiphophorus > Xiphophorus couchianus. The sequence continues at coordinate 11,055,818 of NC_040239.1, forward strand.
GGTTTTAGCCATTTTGAGTGTGTTATGGTTGTCGGGGCATGTCTTAAGAAGTGATCTTGGGTTCATATTCATAATTATGAAAAAGAAAACCTTTTTTAGCTGCATCAACTGGATTTCTTATGTGAATTTCTCACTTGTAAATTTGTCAAGCAAGCTTAAATCCTGCTATTTAAGTGTTGTTCATGTTTTGTGGATAACCGCAAGTTGATTTTATAATTTTATTTTGACTGCCTTGAAAAACTCTGACATTCTGTTTTTGTCCTTATCTTCCCCTGTTCTTCTTTTCCCCCTACCCTTGTTTCTCTATTTTGCTCCAATAACATCTTTTCAAACAAGGTAAGACCCAAGTCTTAGTCTATCACCTTTATATGTTTCTATTGCACCCTTTCAGATCTAGACTCAGACTATATTTTTTGACTTCTCAATGCATGCAAAGACCTGATGAACCTTTTAGGAAATAAAACCCCTCATTTTCTATTCTCATTAAGAATGACTTTTCAAACATTTTACTATCCTTGTTTGAGGTAATCAGGAGATCGTTATTGCTTTTAGTGGGATTTCAGTCTCTTAATGTACTCATTACGGTGGAGGGAAGACGTTTTGTTGCTATGTGTCTGCCATTTTAATTAAGAATGTGTCCTGCAAAAATTGCATTTTGGCCATAGACTACATAATTGGTAATTTGATTTATTTTACTCTTTAATGGTAGGTGTTGCAAAGTGACAATCAATAAATCATAAGTCCATGACTTTATCAGCTTCTTGTAAACAGAATCTTGAGCAAGACAAGAAATAAATATGTAATTTTATCAATCAAGATTTCCAGGTACAGAAGTTTTCTTTCATTCAGTTCATTACCTTATGAGCTTATTAAGAGGTAGTGGATTGCCTATTAGTTCTGGTATACAAGAATGAGATTTTTTCTTTTTTCCTCTGTTTTTTCTTTCCTCAGTGCCTGCAAAATGTGCCACAAAAATAAAAAAGAATACCTATGTGACTATTATGTTTTGAAAATCTATTTTTAAGAATTTTATCAATTTGTTCCCTCACTTGTTGAATTTTTGTGCAGTTTTATTGTTTGAAAGGTCATGGCTTTCGGTGAAACCCACATCTAATAGCTGCAGACTTCAAGCATTTAGGAAGTTGCAGTGTGAAAACCATTATTGTTCTTCCTTCTAGAAAAGAGGCATCTTGTTATTCAGACTCTGGGAATGTGAGCACCTCTCAGTTTTGTACAAAGCACAATGATTTATTTTCACACACATTTTCACATGCTTCCAAACCCTGTGAAAAGTGTGATGAGGGAGATGAGGCTGGGTTGATATTAGATTATCCAATTCAGTGAGCAAATCAGAAAACATTTACATTGGTTTTGTATCGGTTGTCTGTGAGCTATTCTTCAATTATTTCTGCTTTGTCATATGCTATTTTACCTCCAGTCACTCTCCGGACCATGACTAGAAGTAAAATATGTGTGGTCTTTATTTAGCTCCCACACCAAGAGTTAAGAAGCAATGTTTTCCCTGATCAAAATTGGAAACTGAGAAACCTTTGCATGTTGGTAGCATATCTATTTTAAACACTCACCAATAATTTCATTACGCACACTTAACTGGTGCCCTTTTAGTTTCATAATGGCATTTGTTTTTTTGTCAAAACTGTATATAACTAAGAACAGATAGAACCCATAGCCATTCCCCCCTTTACGCACACAGAAACACAGACCCGTAGACAGAAAATTTTCCATCCCGGTAGGTCATCTACCTGCTGTGCAACATCTGATGTACTGGCACTTTCTCCTTTCCTCTGATTAGTTTGAAAGGAAGTGGCTGAAGGCCATCAGGGCTATAGAGTGGGCCCGCATGTGTGTGCACATATATTATTAAGAACTGTTCCTGTGCTGTGTTTTTTTGCTTCCTGCTGTGAGGGATTTTGGGATGTGAAGATGAAAAGGACATCCAAAGGTTTCAATAAATGGCATATACGCACAGCCACAAACTAACAGAAATGCATGTTATTTTTTCCTTCTGTATGAGCTGAAATATGCTCTAATTACATATCAGACATAATTATTATCAAGGGCATGTTGAGCATATTTCTATCAACTTTCTAAATGCAGCGGTATTTAGCAATTTTTATTTTAGTAATATTACTCATGCTAGTCTTAAGTTAAGCTTCTTTTGACTTGAATGTCATCCCACATAAAATTTAATGAATCTGCATGTTACCCTGCTACGTAATAAGAAAAAGTTCTCAGAAAACCTGTTACTTAAGCAGCAACCTTTCTTGATATGAACAGTGCAGACAGTGACCTTTAGTCAATTAACACAACAAAATATTCATTAGGCTATCAGATAATCTTTACTGACATGTATTGCCTTTGAGGTTCAGAACAGTCAACACAATTAAAAACACACTTTTGAAAGACAAGCGACACACTTTTGAATGTACACATACTGTAAGTAAACATTTAATAAAATGTTTTTATGAATACATTTAAAACTTATCTTCCAAACATATTATATAACTAAACATTCATAAATCTATTTTGATGTGCATTTTAAAATGATATATAACCTCCTCCTTCTTCCCCAATTATATAGTACAACATATTTACTGATGATACACCGATGCATTAGGACAATATCCACTCTTACCAAAGGGAAGTCAAGGAAAACTGACAGTATATTAAAATTGACTTTATACCCCACCTGTTTAATTAGATGGACTCAGTTCTGGTTAACTAATGAAAATGAGTAAAGCCAAAATGAATGTTTAGATTTGTACATCTAAACTACCAGATAACATGAAGCCTCTTTCTGAGGGCAAGAGATTGTATTCAGTCACGTCATATCAACATGACAGGAGAAATTTGGAACCGCACCTAGAACCTTCTGATTGAACAATTATCGCTGAGCAACAGTCAACCCTTCAAATATAAATATTTTTTTTATTTAGGAGGATATTTGAAGTAAGAAAACAAACAACAATGGAAATAAGAAATCTTTGTTTCAAAACAAAACAGACCTCGCAACAAGTTAGTTAATTTTCCAAGCTTCTGCATGTCCAGACGTTTGGCTCCCCTTGTGGAGCCTTTATCCAGAAGTGGAAATTGTTATTATGAACTTATGAAAGAAGTCTGTGTCATTAAAGCATCAAAGTCCCACCGCTCTTGGCTCTAACTACCAGCCCACTTAAAGCACTGAGTGCAATCAACAGAATTATTTTTTTTTTTCTAGATCAGTTATTTGATATGAATTCATTCTTCGTCTTCTCACCTCTTCACTCATTCAGGTATCATTAATACACTTGTTTTCTTTAGTGATGTTAAAATGTAGCGGGCATATTGTCCACACTTTCTACCAGTGGAAACACCAAATTGTGCCAGTAGCAGAATACAGTACATTCAGTCAGCAGGTGATTCTTCAGTGTGGACAAGGAATCATTTGTATTTAAAATACTAAACAAGTGTGAATAATGTGTCCCAGTCCCAGACAATCTTTACATACATATTCAGTCCTTTCTGAATTGATTTCATGAAAGTGAGAACATGCTGGCAAAAAATTCTACTAACAGTAGATTTCATTTCTATGAAGGTTGCCTTTAAAGTCCTGTTGTAAGTTTTTACCCATTTTTTGGGGGGGATTTTTGGCATTACTCACATTGTTAAATTGGAAAATGCAATACTGCTTTGGGCGTCTTGAAATGATTGTTCTGAACTATTTGGTCTGTCATTAGTTACCAGAACTATCTTAATATGTTAAGAACAACATCTGTGTTTGGTTTAAAATTCAACGGCATTCAAATATAACAATAAAAATGGGGCTATGTGTGTGATGAGGTAATCTTGGCCCTCAGTAACTTCTAATAATGAGTGTTGTTTTACTTTACTGCTTACTTGTAATCAGACAGGCTTATTCTTAGCTAACAGAAATGGATGAGTCACCACTGCCAACAATCCTGCTTTTAAGCCTTTTTCTTCTGAGGCAATCAGAAAGATAACAGACCAAACACTGATGATTTTAACTTCAAATGATGGCAAGACGGGAAATGAAACCCATGTAAAATGAATTTGTGCTGCTTTTGATCCACTTTCATCCATACAGAATATGGAGACATGAGCCTTTTTGTTTTTAATGCGTTTCAAATGTATGGAAAATATGGAGAAACAGTAGAGAAATATGGGAAAACAAGAAAAGAATAAAATATTTACATAGACAGAATACCATATGCTTTGTATATGCTTGACTTCTCATTACATGCTGTATTTACCTAGAGACATGACATTTTTCTTATTGATCTGATGATTGTTAAAATAGCTCTGTTGAAAGACAGTTGTTATAGTCCTAACCCAAAACAAATCTGACCTGAATTCTAATTATTTACATTATGATTTGAGGAATTTATAAGAAAACTTAGTATTTATTTGGGTAAAGGTTTTCTCCCCTGTCCTAATAACATCCTGACCAAGAGGCTTGGTCAGGTACCTGGCTTATGTTAGCTCACTTTGTCTCGGTTTTGACAAGTTAGCCATTATTCTACATTATTCTATTCTACAATATTCTACTGTTCTGTTAGTGATAACAGGTGAAGGGGCTTTCTGGTGTAGAAACAGCCGTCAACCATGTATTCATTTGGGTTGTTTTAGGATTATTGTGGGTGGTCAGTGAAGAAGTGGATTTTTCTTATGTGCAGCTTCTAGTAGGACATTCATTTTATTATGTCAATATTGCGGTTCATTGTCCATGGTACATAAACATACTGTTATGTAAAAGTTAATATAAAGCCTGAAGCAATAAAGCACTTGTATAGAACGTGTATCACCTTTACACTAAAATCAATATATTTTACATGTACCAGGTCTGGCGCTGTGAACATTGTGATGACTTCATCAAAGTGACAAACTTGGACTTGGAGTGTGTGATAAATTAGTTTTAAAGCTTTGCATCAGCAAAAAAGTTTCACCAAAAGAACATAGTGCATAAAAAAAGTTGGCATTGGGTTGAATTGAAGAAAAAATGCTGAATGTGCTTGTACACACAGAGACTACAGTCTATTGTGACACTTCAACATGGGCACATCAGCCCACAAAAATGAGCTTACACACAGAGCTCCTCTCCCACACACAGCTGACTCCTACAGTGTGTACTCTCGGGCCAAGGGAACAAGGGAACAGAAACCTGTGACATAAACCCCCAACAGCAGGTGCTGAATAATGTAGTTAAGACACGACACGCACATATACCTGCCTACACCTGTTTTTTTGGGGTCTAGGGGGCAAAAAGCTGGCATAAGGCCCACTGTGCCTGTCAGAACCAATCAGAGCACTTGGCTGAAGGCTGGCATTTATAGCTGATTTGTCAGGATCGGCGGACCCACGGGGCTTGCCCAGTAATAAGCTTCCACCTGTGGTGATGGATCACCTATGACACAACTGGCCACATAGGGAGAGACAAGGCCACTGGCATGCTTTGAGACAAGACAAGACCAGACACAGGAAGGACAGAAGGGAAAAAGAAATGCTAGGAGAATAGGAGGAGTTTTGGGCAGAAAAAAATGTCCCATATTTTTCTTTGGAACATAACTATATTAGAGATAGAAATTCACTAAGCATTGTAAGACAATTTTAATGAATTTAAGAAAGGCTAACGCATTGAAGTTGATTTTGAAATTGTCTGCTCTGGATTCTGGTTGTTCACTGGATTGTTGAAGTTTTCCATCAAGGCCTGCAAAACTTCCACATCATCCACCCCATGGATGGTTTTAGTCAGAGACCAACAATGGTCAATGCCCCTGCAGAACTGTCCTAGCCCTCGTTTTTGCTGCTCTAGTGAAGACATAATACTAAATCAGTTTCTTATGATCATATGTGGTGGCAGAAATCAGAAACAGAAATCGTAACTTATCTGTTCCCACCTTCAAAGTTTTACTTTAACATTGAAATAAACATTAAGAGGTTGCATTTGTTTCATTCACAGATTTCATCTGCTAGATCATGGCTCTGCAACCTGCAGCTTCAGAGCCACAAGTGGCTTTTTGCCAATATTGCTCACTTAATATATTAAGCTTAAACAGTGAAATATTGCCCTGCTTTTTGTTGTTTCATTCATTTGTTCTGTGCCTCTATGAAAATACTTTGTGTGGTAAATGCTGGTAAATTTGGTGAAGAACTGTTACTGTCCGCCACACCTGCCACACTTGGGCTTTGCTGATATGTGCTTACAAAGCCACTCACACATCTTTACCGGCTTTATTAGTGTTTGTCTTTTTAACCCAAAGCTTATTCAGTCAAATGGCCATCCATCCTGAGCCCGATTATCCTGAATTGTTCTTGATGTTTCCAAAGAGTTTTTCTTTTGACTGTCACCTAGTGCTTGCTCAGAATGGAAAATTGCAAATTGAAGATTTTATGCAATCCTATGATTATGGAAGGTAAACCTAACTGTGGGTAAAATTAATTTAACTGTATGGATTGTTCTTGTTTTTGTAAGGTGCCCTGAGATTACTTTTGCTCCTTATTGCATACATATAAATAAAATGAGCTGAATTAGAATTGATGTCTTTTCACTTGAATTGGAGTGCAAGACCACAATGGCCTTGAGGAAAGGTAGTTTTCCACATCTGTAACTCTCTAAGCACAGAAAGGTAATTATCACATGCCATGGTCATTAGCAGCTTTAGAGACTAAACAAAAGGGTTGTATGAAAATCTTTGATACTGTTTCAGAGCAAGTCAGGAAGGAATACCAGGAAATAATTTTTGTACCTAATGCTGTGAACAAGATGGATGGTAGAACTGGTTTATCTTTAAACCATATAAAAGGTCAAATTCAACAGATGCCCAAAAGCAAAAAGTGTGAAGCTATGAACCGGATTCACTTCACACTATATGTGCTGTTTGCCAAACTGATAGCAGAGCATCAGATGCTACAAGCGTGAATCAGAGGTGGGGACTCGAGTCACATGACTTGGACTCGAGTCGGACTCGAGTCGTTAAAATCACGACTTGAGACTTGACTTGAAAAAATGCTCAAAGACTCGGACTTGACTTTGACTTTCATGCCATTGACTTGGGACTTGACTCGACTTGAAGCTGTTTACTTGAAAAGACTTGATATTTTTTACTCAAAGTCTTAAAATTTAAAACACATTATTTATAAAGTGGCATCATTAATTAATGTCACTCATTCCGTATCAATATGCGCAGACCGTCACTATGGTTTTCCTCTCTCCTTATGTATGTATGTGTACGTAGCTGCAGCACAACCAATCAAATTAACAGGATTTGGACGTTTAAAAAAACGCGGCAAAGCTACAGAGCTCAGGGAACGAAATACGAAATAACCGCTCGAATATGCTTCCGCGAGTAATTTCTTTTGGCTACGTAGGTTATGAACTTTCGACTAAAAAACGAACTGCAACTTGTAAAACATGCAAGAAGAGAATATCGGATGGAGATGCCACGACGTCCAACTTTGTCCGGCATTTGAAGCTTCACAAAGATCGATAGGTGGCACTTTTCTTATGCTGTAAGATAGTTGACTTTAGCTAACTTCGTGTTAGCATGTGTATTCCGGGTTAAATTGGTGATTATTTACCATAAATCCGGTCCTTCAAATGCCTCCACAAATAATGTGCACCGTGTTAGCTCAGGAAGCCGGTGGATAGTGAGCGGGGCTCCGGAACAGAAAGCAGATTCTGGACCTGAACACACAGAACAGAGTCTCTCTGTCCCATCATGATGATGAGCCGGGTCTAGTATCATCTAAGGATGGTTGGTGTATTTGAAGACATCTACGTTGGGAAATTATATTGACAATATATTGTTTTGACAGGTCAGAGAAAAGAGGAAAAAACTGCTGTTATGGTTCTTTGTATTGTGCTGTGGAAATGTCAGCATTTTCCTCTTTTTTTTATTGAATATCAAGTTTAACAGAACTGGGCAATAAAGTGGTCCAATTTAAAAATATTTTTTATACTTTGTGTTCAGCTACACATGTTCTATCATTTGAGATAAATACATATTTTAAAACGAACAAATGGTCTATTATTTGAATTTTTTGTATAATTGCAAATTATAAAAATAAAATAAAATAAAAACGACTCGAAATGACTTGAAATTAAAGGTTCCTGACTTGAGACTTGACTCGACTTTTGCCTGTCTTTACTTGAGACTTGACTCGGACTTGAGGACAAAGACTTGAGACTTACTTGAGACTTGCAACACAGTGACTTGGTCACACCTCTGGTGTGAATCCTACTGGTGGGAGATTCTCTACAATAAACTAAAGCTGAAAACAAAATTCACTTCAATTTTGATGGACAGCTACCATTTTCTCTCTCGTGAACTTGTCCCCTGAATTCATTTACTGGATAAGACCTTGTATGGCAGTCTGAGAAAGTGCCTGTTTTTGTTACCCCTGTCCTTTGAATGTCAGTATACTGTCAGATTTCAAGTCCCAAGGCCAAGAAATAGTGAGATCAGGAAGGCTGTCACTTCACTGTAGTAAATTCATTTTGTCACTCACATATGGCAAGCATAAGATAAGCTGAGTTTTGAAAGGACATGAAAAAACACAGATATGCCTTCCTTTTTAAAGAGTTATCCACATACACCTGAAGAAAGCCATTCACCAAAACTACAATTCAGTTCCTTAACTTAGGTCAGTGACTTGTCAGTCCCTCTGTGTCTTATTTTAAGTAGCAGTCATCAATTATAGATGCATTGAGGGGAATAATTGATGGGACACACAGCTTCCTCTAATGTTTCCAAGCTTGATAGATGAAGGCAGAGAATGAACTCTTCGGTGAAATTGCCCTTCACCTGCCCACAGTCACTCGTACACACTCGCACTTACATTGATGGATAGATGGGCAGCTGGAAGTCGGTGACTGGATCTTTTTCGCTACTTATACAGCACTTATCCACATCATCTAGACCAATATTATCAGACTGTCGTCAATCTCGATCCGTCCATCACTCTTATTGTTACATGTATTGTCATGTGTCTTGACCTAAAGATAGCCACAGACTCAGCTTTCCCAAGTGTAATTTTAGAGCTATCTTAGTGGCATATTGTTCTTGCCAGACTTCACTTCTTCTTTTAATCACTTTGATTACAGCTATAACTGTATCAAATTACAGTTATAGCTGGACAAAATTCACTCCCACTATTACTGTCTAAACATATCTAGGAACTATAGTACTTCATTGTTAGGAAAAACTGTTTTATTTTTAAAGGTTTTATTGGCTCTAGTGGCCTTTTTTTGAGTGGTCAGACAGGAAAATGGGTTATGAGAGAGAGAAGACATGTTGCAAAAGTCATCTGGCTGGTACTCAAACCCATGGCCACCGCGTTGAGGACTAAGGACTCGGTATGGGTTTTATGCTCTATCCCTAAGCCACTGCAGCACTTCAGGAAAAACACAGGTCTTAGTGAAATATGATCCACATTAAAATCAAGGAACCGCACAAACTGTAGAAAGTTCAATGAGATTAATACTTTTTCATTAAAGAGTGTTGCAGCTGTGGCGCATGGGGTAAAGCCCACAAATCCATGCATGGAGATTTCCAGTACTGTTCCAGCGGCTGTTATGGGTTTGAGTCACGGCCCATTGACCTGTGCCGCATGTCTTCCCCCTCTCCCACAACCCTATTTCTTGTCAAAGCACTGTGAAATAAAGGCCACAAGAGCCAAAAAGTCCTTTAAAAGAAAGGAGATTTTTATCAACCTGTTGCAAAATCTTAAACATACTGGACAGAGGGTGCTTACAACAAACAGAAATGGAATTTTATAAGACTAAGTTAATAAAAGGTTTAGAGAAAAATGGAAGAACATAACAGAACAAGTTATATTTTAAAGTGGTGGTATGTATTTTCCATGCACATAGTGCCATTTTATAGCACCTTCAATTAACTGTTAACTTCAGTTATTATATACAAAAGCATTCAGGTTATATCAAAAAAGATCTAAAAAAATAACTTTACAATTTGACACCTTGAAATTGGCCTCTGTCTCTTGAAAAAAATTATATTCTTACCAACACTCCCCCTTCAGCACGTCATAACAGTGTTCCTCCATGATGCCATTTACAACTATAAAGGCTGTTTAGGAATGTTGGACCAAGAAATAGTTTGTAACATAAGTTCAGCAGATGTGTAGCTGTCCAGGTGCTGCTGCAGCTGTTCTGATTTTCTCAAGTTGATTTTGCATGATACCTGTCCACACCCACCCTCCACTCCACCACCCTCTTTACAAATGATTGGCACACACAAAGTATTGAAAATGACATTTAAATGTAACACAAAAAACTCAAATAATTTATTTTTGATTAAACAGTATGATAACTTTTGATTAAAAGACAATCACAAAAAAGTAATGAACCATCAGCAAACCTGCATAAAGACGGTTTTTGAAAAAAAACAAAAAAAAAACAGGTTCTCTTAAAGTCTTGCATTGCACCTTTTATTATAGGCAGGAAAAACTGTTAAACTGGTTTATACATGTATATGCCTAAGTTGCATACTTTACTTATTTTTTAAATAACATTTCTGGGGTAATTGTACTGTAAATACACTGACTTTAACATTTAATACACAAAGTAATCTGACTCAGTAGTAGATCCTTTGGATTGTGAGTCTGATATTTCTGTTTCTAATAACTGGAGTCTTTTTTATGTTATAGTGTTGTACAGTATATTGTTGTTAATCTTGTGCTTTATTTGTGTAGTTTACCATTTTAAAGGTCTTTTGTGTGAGCCCATATATCTGATGCTTTTGTTACACCTCAATTTCCACTTTTATTGGACAATAAAGTCTGTTTCTAATTTTTTTGCATTCAATAAGTTGTTATATAACCTTAGGAGAACCTGTACCTTATTTATAATCCAGCACCCAACAGGACCCTTTGTGTTTTTCTGTTTATGCATACCTTCAGACCTTTAAAACAGTTTCCTCAGCATGAAAGACTTTACTCTTGCCTTTGGAGATGTCGCTGTCATTTTATGTGTTGCGACATCTACTAGCTACTGCAAGGCTATTTCAAAACTGTGAAGAGGGCACAGAAAGGTCCAAGGGAATGCAAGACATGAGTAGGGTGAATGCACACATGTATATTTTCTTCATGCATATTTGTTGTGCTTTTCTGTCCTTTAGCACCCCCCAAAGCACATATTGAAATATTATGAAACATGTGACACATCAAAAGAGATAACATTCCACTGTTTAAGAGGAGGAACTTATTTTGACTCCCCCCCTAAGCGGTAGTTTCACACAAATGTATATACAGTACTCTGTTCTTTTTTGTTTGCTTGTCAGTTTGATAAATTTAAGAGTTGTTGCTAGATTTTGTCTTAGCTTTTATTTAAAGTTTATTACTTCTGTGTAAATTTGTACGGGTGCTCATGTGTGCGTTGTCGTGGAGAAACTGAATGAATTTGATTGTTCAAATTGGAATAGTCTTCCCATCCGATAAGTACATCTTAACTGTGGTACGTGAGGTGCACACAGTGCATTCATATCTTAATCACCTTTGCTTTCAGAGTATTGTGGACTGAGTCTGTTCAAACTTTTCATTTAAAATGTTCTTGCATTTTAAGGAGTTAATGGGTCATTGGATTTCACGGGGTTCACAGGGCATTTGGAAGAGAAAAAATATCGGCATCACATACCTCTGCCAAATTTAACTTTGGGCATGCTACAACTAAAAGGCCCACTGCATAATCTCCCACTGGGGATTATCAAATCTCCATTGGGAGATTTGATAATCTTCAGCCAGAGTTGTAAACTCTGGTTGAAGGACAAATTTTCTTCCCGAATTGACTCTGCATGTTGAGAGCCTCAAATGACTGTTGACGGTTGGTTGGAGACTTGGTGACCTTAACATCCCAAGCTTTGCAACAGTTCTATAACAGTGACATTGGAATATATTTTTTAAACCATGCTCTTCCATGTATATGGTGGAAAAATTCATCTGAGTCTTAGCGGTTAATTCAACCCTATGACAGCCATAGATAACAAGGTTCATTGGTTTCAGATTTAACAGATGAGGAAAATGTTTTCATTTAAAGAAAACATTGATAAAGTGAGCAGTGAGTTAGTTATGCTAGCCCAGCTGTTCCTAGCCTGCTATTGACTTTAATAACCTTAGCATGTGCTGCTCAGTTCGTTGTGTTTTGGTTCCGTTATCACTAAAACAGGACAACTCACACACCAGGTCATCAGTAGGGCGGGTGTTTAAATCAACCAATCAACCACCACTGTGTTCAGGTGAAAATTTATTAATAATCGTAATAAAGACATCAAGCCTGACAACATAATGTGCCTGACAACATAATGTAACGAACTGGATGTTATGTTTTGGTGTTTTTGCGTATTTCTTTGTGTGGGAATTGTTTGTTTTTGGTGTTGATTCCCCCTCGTAGTCCTGAACATAATCTCCGCTCTATCTAGCTGTTGTCTGTCGGTTGCCATGGCAACGGGTCCACGTGTAGGGTAATACCGAAACACAGAGCAAGAAAAGGAAGAATAAAAGTGGTTTTGTCTAGTTTTGTTCTTCACCTGTTTATCAGCTTGATTACCTTTATTGTGGCGCACTGCAGCCGCTGCAATTCCTAAAAGTTAAACAAGCGACAAAAACTGAACTACGGTAATTCCCTCTGTTCGTAAAACGTGGCGATATTTATAATAGTTATCAAACTACGGCTCCTACAGCATATTTAAAATAAAACTATTGACAAATATAAGATAAATTTGCCCTTTCTTGCACCTAGACAGAACTAACAGAAACCAAACTGTTTGTTTCAGGGAGAATTTGTGTAGCACACATCAGTTTTATATTTAATAGATATATCTGATCATGATCATTTATTTGAACTCTTTGCATTTTATTTTGTTTTTATGTCTTTGGTCCATATTACACATGTCTAAAGACCCATAGCAGCAATTGCAAAGAAGGCCTTTGCAATGGCACACTCAGTTTTAAAGACCGCAAAACTTAATAGAATATCAAAGCATAAAAACATTATTTTAGTATACCCACTCTTTGGGTGATATTTGTGTGATACACACCAACTCAGAAAGGAGTTCTATTGTGGAACAACAATGAAAGAACTAAAACTAGAAAACAAGCTGGAAGAAATAGCACTCTAACCCATAATGTGCCACTTTTAATCAAAAATCAAAGTACTTGGTAAAAAGGTATGGTTTTACATGTACTTATCCACTAATCAAGAACAAAAGATTAGATTCTTGTCAATTATGCCATATGTCTCAAATTCCCAAGTTACTAGTCCATTTTGTGCTATGACAATGAGCCAAAACAAACAACAAGAGTCTTAAGAAGCTACCCCAAGCAATACAAAGACTAGTCCTGCAACAGATGGTGCAGCCCTTGCAGATTTATTCTCTCAGCATCAATGAGTCCGGCTGGGATAGCATGAAGAGACAGAACTAACCAAGACAGTCTATGTCTACACATGAGCTGCAGCAAGATTGCTCAAACGCTTGGCATCCCCCTCTTTTCCAGATACGTAAGTCTAAATATGCACATTATATTTTATTGGTAACATTTGAAATGTTTATCAAACAAAATGTTTATTTGGCTTTAAAATAATATTATGGATAAGGAATTTGGTCCCATAAATCTAGTATTCAATCTTCTATTAATAAACATTATTTTCTTAAACCTGTTGAAAAATATTACATTAATTAAATGGGATTCATAAGAGAGTCATGTTGACCACCTTTCAGGAAAGGAAACTAATGATAATAAAATGAATTCATTTAAAAACTAATAGCTGAAAATACATAAACAATAAAAAGTATAATAAGAAGGTGATATGTATATGATTCATTGGTCAAATAACTTGTTTGGCTGCAGCCTAGCAGACAAGAAGAACATAATTTTGAATTCCTGCAGTAAGTCAGTTTTCAAAACACTTTCCCTCTCTCCTACTCTTTCTCCCTATCTTAGTTTTTCACTATTTTTCTGAAACCTAAATGGCTTTTTAGTTGGTCAAATTAACAAGCAAAAGCAAATTAACTTTTAAAAACTGCACAAGTGATAAAGACTTGGTTGAGTCATCAAGAGGCACCAGGGGCCACACTGTGACAGTCTGCTCTTGGCACCGTGGTGACAAACCTCTGATAAATATTGGATGATGCCTTAAATTATACATCGGTAAGCAGGAGAAACACACATGCCTCCAGGGACATACAGAAATACACACAAATGATTTTCCACATTCACATACAAGTTTGATTGTTTAGTAGGAGTACTTGGCATAAGCAGATGAAGAACAGTCATACATTACATGTCAAAGAACTTATTCATAGGCAAGGAAGTAGCTAAAATGGTGATTGACCCTTCAGTTCACATTAATTTTATTTCTTGAACACATTTCACATTTTAGTATTGGATATCATAATTGGAACCTGACTCAGGACTCCAGTTATTGATGTACACCAAGAATCACCACATCTTACTGGCTTGTTTTACTAAACATCTTCCTCCAGTCCCTCATGTAACCACATACTATGTTGCTTAATCAACAGATGTAAAATATAATGTTGCATTGTTCATAAATGTGACATCAATGTAAAGTTACAGTTTTTAAAATACCACTTTTATCCAGAACGTTTTATCCTTTGACAGATGATTCTTGCCTTTTACTCCTCCCGTCATTGCATAGATGGTAGCAATATTTTTGTCTTAATCTTTATCCAACTGTAACCGTTAGACGCAGAGTCATTGCCTCTCCTGGGAAACTGTGTAGACCACATCATTACTCTTCTGTAGCTCTGTTGGTATTAATATTGGAGAGATGTGCACTGGTAGCTGCTGCAGCAACATCAAATTACATTTCACAGAGGGATCATGGGATACATTACATTTTTTTAGTTTCACAAAGTATAACATTTCAGTTTCTTTATTTCATTGCATGGCTTCTGCCCAGTTAGTACTGTAACTGATGTGTAAGTAACACTATGACTTCATGAGAATGTGGTTGGATTTGAAAGTTGTGTAAACTTAACTATGTAAATTTGAAATAATCAAGTTATGTTTATGTCATATGGTCTAAAACAATAGAACACTTTTTTTTTTTTCTATGTCCAAGCAGCTTAGCGTCAAACTAAGTTTACCTTGAAGGTGTCAATTTTGTATGAGAATCTAGTGGGATAAAGTCTAAATCCCCCTACTTAGAGGAAGCAATTTCCAGTCCTCAAATCTGAAGATGACTTACACTTACATTAAAAAACTAACAATTTGAGCATGTGGTCTGAGAAACCCAAGGCTGTTTAAAGGACATTCACCCATAGAGTGAATTTCAGATCTTAGTTCACAGTGAAGTGAAGCTCCCTTCACTTTTCCATTTTCTGTTGTCGATGAGTTCCTGTAAATTGCTTAAAAACATATTGGGAATATGAGGAAAGCATTGAAGCTTAACTTATATGACCAGAGGCATTTATGTCTTGATTCAATTGATTTCCAATTGAATGATTAAGCTACTGTATAAATCACTTGTTTTAAAAATAACTTCATATGTGATTTGGACCTAACTATCCTGTGTGGAGTACATTAATTTGCTTTAATATTTTGCAAGTTTTCAGTGATATTTTATAAGCATATTTAATTTTTCCACCATTTGAGCACGTTCCCTAATTTCTTTTCAGCTTTATCTCTTACAATTTCCATATATATATATATATATATATATAATATATATACTACTTTTTAACTGTCTAAAATATGTATTGTTTAATTAGTTGTTGTTTTTTGTTGCAATTTAAAGACATTTGAGGACATTTTGCCTATTATCTGGTATCCTTATTATTTATTTTTGAATAACTAAGATACAAAAATGGCGTATCAGTGTCCTCTGAGAATAAATATAAAAGTATTAGAGCTTATCAGAAAGTTACAAAAAGTGGAACACAAAAGGATTTGGAAATTGCCCTTAAGCAGGATTTTGTTTGACCGTGAGAGATATCCTTGAAGTGGTGGGCTAACATTGTTATATTACATGATAAAATAAAACAATGTACCAATGAATGGGGAAAAAAGAAGATGTTCATAATTTTTGGTATTTCTTTGTTGATTCATCCTCTTCTAACTTTCTTTATTTGTTTGTCTTAATATACTATTAAAAACATTACATTCCCTATTTATTCTTCCCAAGTCTTTAAAGGAAACACTTTTTCTTCCCATTGCCATGTTTTTTCCCTCCCCTTTAAAGATTAAGACACAAGGAAATTACGTTAACACATCATTTCTAATTAAAGATTTCTATTCCATCACCTCTGCTAACGTAGTAACTACAGTACTTCCTGCAAAATTCCGAAGTCTCTAACTGGGACAAATGCATTAATTATCTATGAACAATTCTTGCACAATCAATCAGACAGGGATCATAGAGAGGATATACAACTTGGCCTCACTGAGTTGTTCTTGTAAGCAACAGTTATTGCTACAGAATATCTCTCTATTCAACAGGCTGTAGCAAAAGAAGTGATAAGATTAACTAAAGGCTACAGACACTACCATTATTGCGCAATTTGACCTTGTAAATGCCATCTACGCTATTTTGATGTTTAAGTAACATTTTGCTGTAAATATTCCTCCTGTAGCTGTATCCTACTGTACATGCTCTAACCTGCAGACTGTATCCTGCTGCTCCTCTTATTTGGCAAGTGCCACTCACGCTGTGCACTGCAGGCTTACAGAAATAGGCATGTGCATGCCGATGTAACGGCATCCAGGAGGCCATCTACAGCGAACATGATTTTGCCTTCCTGAATTGATGACTGGAATAATACTCAGAGGAAAATTGATGCAGTAATTCTCATTGTGATCTGCTATATGTACATAGCTTTAAGAATAGAATAGCTAAGTATGATTGGTCAAAAGTTATCTTTCCTCCAGCACAGTTATTCTATAAAGACCCTGTGTAATGAATGGCACAGGTTGCCTTGTCTTTTTGTCTTTAATTTTTTCTGATTCACAGAGTATTTTTTCTCCCATGACCAAAGATTTTGGCATTAAGCTACGGTCCATCTTTGCTGTCATAATGTCAATAGTTAATGCAGTTCGAAAGAGTCTCTTAAAGCTGCAGTTCCTGTCACTTTTGAAATTGTGTGTACCCATTTTTTTGTTTACTTTGTGTCTATTTACTTTTTTAGTTTTTGTGCATACAGTTTTTCACTGAGGTTCAAATTGCGGGACAATTGCATTTTGAAATATTCCTGCCACTATTCTCCTGCAGAAGCCAGTTTCATTTCAGTTTTTGGACTGACTGCATAACATTTGCATTCAGAGTGTGTTGATACTTTGTGGAATTCATTACCTTTTTCTGTGCAATCCTTCCTGTGGTATTGGCTGCTTCAACCCAAATGCAGTATATTTCAAGTCCCATGCATAGTTTCTCTTTGCATGGTAATTCTTACAACAAATCCTGATGTTGTTTTCTAAGTTTTGTCCCTCTAGTATCTTATCTTGACTCTCAATTTTCTTTTTTAAACAACATGTTAACCGGTTTAATAGCAGATGCGCTCTAAAACTTTGTATATTTTGCATCCTTTGTTTACGGCTTTTTTTTTTTGCAAACTTTACAACAAAATTAAATGTCTTTTCTTAGTGGTTAAATTATCAGCTAATAAACTGTTCATGATCTACTGCATAAGTTCTGTTAGGTCAGTTGTTAACCTAACAAGCCACAACAACTGCACCATTTAATTGATTTTAAATGTGTACTATAGGCAGAAATGTCTGTCCACTAGCCTATATTAATTATTTAGTAATAAGCTGTTGTAGTGACTGGTGGATGGTTATGGTCTTTTCTAGAATTTCTTCTCTGAAATTGCAATAGAGGACTGGGGTTTCACAGCACACTATGGTGAAAAGTCAATTTAATGATGTCGATGAAAGGATGTTAGCTGCCATCTTCCAGGTGTGTTCAGTTGGAATCAGAGAGTAATTAGCAGGAAAACTAAGAGTACTTGTTCCATGCAGGTCATCTACATCCTTTCAACAATTGTCAACGTCTAAGCCTATCACACTGCATGCATCCTCACCACCGTCTGTTGACTGCCTCTTCAGCTGTTGGTTTTGCAGCTTTAAATTCTCAACAAGCTGTCGATCTTTTACACAGCATCAATGTTATTCTTATCTCTATAAAACACACAGAAATAACCCCGGCATTTATGACATGGAACCATAAAGAAATCGAAAAGCAAACTCTGGTCTACCTAATAACCAGGGTTATTAGGTGTGGTTTGAATGCATAAGTATGTGCCAAGCAAAGTGAATACCATTCCAAAAGCAAAACATGAATTGTAGGTCAAAGCATTCTGGATAAATAAACCAAAGCAAATGTGCATGTCTTGCGCTAGCGGGAGGAATTGCTGGTAGTTTTTTGCCAAAGATAAAAATGAAGTCATACAACTGCTAAAATCTGACGTGACTCTGTTTCTGTTTACATGTCATGATAATCATTACATTCAAAATTGTAACATCTGTTACATTTTAAGTTGATAAGATATGCTTTCACACTGCATTGTGTTAAACAAATGAAACCCCATTAGCAACTTGTTTATCCTCTTGCCTGTGAAAATGCTGCACTAAGAATCACTGAAGGAAATGACAGAACAAAATCTGAACAAGACACTAAGCACAACTTGATTCTTAAAAATGTAAGCAAAAGTGGGGTGGCCTCAGATTTTAGCAGTTGTTGGATGTTTCTTTTGTCTTTGGGTAAATGTGAAAAAACAAACACTGTTCAACAAAATCTGCTCAGCATGAGTCGGGGATGAGGCATCAAACTATGAAGAATGTTGTTTTTCACACAAGTACCCTCTGCTGTAGTGCGTTTCCTGCTTTTGGAGCGGTCTCAGGACCACTTGGCATTCACGTATACATACATTCAAACCGCACTACAGTTCACTTCAGCTGAACCGAGACCTAGGCTTTTAGGAGGACCAGAGTTCACTTCTTTGGTCCGCATTAGAGTTTGAGTACACATTCACACCTCCCTAAATCAACCAAATTTTCTAGGCAAATGAAAAAGAGTATTAACGTGGGCTAAAGAGGGCTGGTGTGAATTTACCCCAATTCTCCTGAAACTTTGGGAACCTGTGGCAGATGTGTGCAAATCCACTCTCAATATCTTGTACATCACATGCCAATGTGTTATAAGTGGGAAAGGAAATGCAATTATTTTCAACTTGTGGAGAAGATGAGCTATCTTATGCTGAAGATTGCTGTGTATTTTATCCAATTCACTTGTGAAAAAAAAAATCACAAATGCATTGAACAAAGATACATTTCAAACATGTTTCATGTACAATATCAGTAAATACAAAGTTACACAG
Source organism: Xiphophorus couchianus (assembly GCF_001444195.1). Classification (NCBI taxonomy): domain Eukaryota; kingdom Metazoa; phylum Chordata; class Actinopteri; order Cyprinodontiformes; family Poeciliidae; genus Xiphophorus; species Xiphophorus couchianus. The sequence goes on from NC_040239.1 coordinate 11,075,182, forward strand.
AAGCAGCACAGCGGTGTGGTAATTACCAATGTCTCCTTGGAAAAAAAGATCTCCAGTTTGAATCGTAGCCTTGGATTTATTCTGTAGAGTTTGCGTTCTCTCGTGCCCTAGTGTTTGGACTTCCTCTAGCAGTGCTAAAGCATAAATATTAATAATATTCAAAATACCTTGTTTTAGTACATCTAAGTAGCCATCTTGGTGTGTTTCTGTGTTGGCCCTGTGTTGAACTTTAAATTCTCCCTAAGATACATTCTGCCTATCATCGACAGATAACTGTATCCAGTTTTTGGGCCTGAATAAGATGTAAGCTGGTACAGTAAAAATGTCAGAAGAACATTTTTGAATTGCTTGGGTAAAGGTTTTGGTCTCTGTAACTCAATTCCATCAGGGTTGATAAAAATGTAAATGCAATAAAGAACCTTGGATTTGATGAAAATGTTTACATTAAACACTTTGGTGAGCACCCTGGTAGAGAGGATCCATAGCCTGTGCTTATATAACTTGTTACCATGGTAATCTGAGTTAGAAAGATAAAATGGCACAAGATTCATATAGAAGGAAAAAAGAATGTCTGGCTGAAAGGGAGATTAATAGCCTGAAAAGGTGGGATGGGATACAGACACTGCACATCTGTGAATGAGGCACCATAGAGAACGTGTTGTACAGAAACTGAATAAGAAAAAACAAAATAAATATTTAGTTATGCAGTGTCCTCATTAAGGATTTGTGTGCTCATCAATGATTTCTCCTTTATGTAGGGCACAATGTTAAGGTTTGGAATTTGATACCAGGTCTGTTAGATAGACTCTCTACTCCATTCTTAAGCTCTTTATACCCCCTTTCTGTGGATCCTATTTTGAAATGGAGTAATGTGTTCATTTTATGGGTGAATTGTGTGTGTCTAATGCACAAAGAAACAGCTCATTTGACATTCACTTTATGCTGTATAATCTTTATAAAGAACTAAAGAGAAGAGGGATTGTGATGGTTATATTTATAATACTATTCTCACAAGCTGTGGACTATAATTTATTACTGGAAACCTGCCTGGTTATTTCACTTGTGTCTATGAAACACAAAATTCTGCCTTTTTCACATGCAAATGGTAAAAATTGAGTAAAAAATCTTAAAAATAAATTATCTTCTATTCCATTTACATAATTATCCACTGAAATGTTTTAAAATTAAGAGAAACAGTGTGATTGCACGTCTGTTTGCAGTCATTTTTATATGTATAAAATGTGAGCATACGCCTAAATGTTGAATTGGGGAGTGGGGAGAAGGTGACTTTAACTGCTGTGTATTGAGCTCTTGCAGTCCATAAATATATATATATATATTTACACATTGTTTTTGCAAGGTCATAAACAGTTTAAACAGTTTAACATTTCCTTTGTCTGATTTACTTTTTTTGTCAGCAGCTGAACTCTTAGGCTTTATTACTTTAAAAAATACTGCATTTTTTAAAAATAAGCAAATATGCTGTTTATTATCTAAATGATGAAGAGATCAATGTTAAAAAACAGGGATGGGAGGTGGGGTGTTTGAAATTACATTTCCAACAGTAGTATGAAAACATTGCTGACTTAGTTGATGACATGCTTGGTTAATTATACACATAAGAATGAAAGTGCAGCTGAATTGTCCTACGTGACCTGACTGGTAAAGCAAAAGAAGAACCTTTTTTAACATGCCAAAAACTGCAAACTCAGGTTATCAAACATAAAAGTCAGGACAGCTGAAACAGGGAACAGCAGGAGGTTCTGTGAAAATGTGTTCAGAAGAGATCACAGAGCCCAGTGGAATATATCCAGGAAGAATAATGAGCATGAGTGGTACATTCAGAGTTAAATTTCGGACAAAACTGGAGAAAAAAATAATTGCATACCTGTCAGACTAAAGAAATAGTTTTAAACACTAAAGGTAAAATGATAGATGCTTGAAATTGACTTGCTTAAATGACCATAAAGCTCTCATGGATGCAGTGATGGCACTGCTGTCTCTCACATGGTTTCTCTTTTATTATGATATACTGTATATCACCACTTATGTGGTTTGACTACAGCACTGAACAGCAGTGTGAATGCATAGCACTGTGATTTGTATGTGTGCGAGTTTGTCAATACTTGTGTGAAAGCCTGCATCCCTGTGCCAGTGTGTGCAGTTGTCATGCGGTGTTGAGGAATTGAGGAACCAAATAAATTCTGCCATGGGCCAGGAAGCAGAGAGTGAACAACAAAATAAGTTTGTTTAAAGTAATGAAGGATGCTGCAAGGCAAGAAGAAGAAAAAGCAAACAAGTTGACTATAACTGAAGTGAAAATAAAAGCTGGCAAGAATGAACACATTACACAGCAGAAAATTAGGGCAACTAACTGATGTCAGTGACCTTACGTTAATGAAAGTACAAGCCATTCTAAATGATTCTGAAACTGCTGAGGGCACAAACATAAATAGGTTTTCTCAAAGGAAGGGAAACCATTTTGTCACACAGGATATGTGGGGCCAGTTCATTCTAATAAGATCTAGTTCAGTTTGCTTAGGTTAAAAACGGTGACTGATGGATGGGTAGTTGGAGGGATGGATAAGCATCCGAGGTACCGAGGTACAATTTCTGACCAGCAAGCATTTTGCAAACTGAGTTAAATGTATATACTGTACCTCGGACCTCTCACAAGCTATAACCTTAACTTCTCTTGATACTCCTATTATCCATGTGCATGTCGATTTTCTCCAGCTGCTTGTTTTTTTCTCTCTGTCTATAATCTCCAAGTTTAAAATCAGTGTAGATTTTAAACGTCTCATAGGAATGAATGTGTGGATATATGGCTCTTTGTCATGTGTGGTTTCTTAGCTAATAAGATAGACACTCAGGTAAACCAAAGGCAACATCTGAGCATTTATTTTGACATGCTAACCATTTATCCAACAGGAAGGAAAGAAGTGACAGAATGGGCTAAGCTTTAGGTTAAATCTTTTGCTCTTCTCTGTTTGAAATATAAAACCCAGTTAACTCTTGAAGCTTGACTCTGAATTGGGGTGAAAGATTGAGACCTGACTTGGAATGGAAAGAAATGACTTGTGAACTGCTCTAGCATATGACCAAAGTTTAGAGTGAAGTGAGAGTTATAGATTATCACTATCAGGCCCACATAAAGACTTCCTGAGTGTTTAACAGCAGAACTGCTAGCCTGGGAAAATCCAGCCCCTTGTTGTTTCAATTTGTACAGAGGGGCTGAATCCACAGCTACTGAGAAATGATTGCTTGCTGGAGGCGTGGACTCTGTTGAGGTTTTAAATTTCACCCAATCACTAACTTTTGGCTGTGATTTATGTAAGGTGTCAGTCCAATGCTGTGAAGCTTACTGGAAATTGTCTGCTGGTATCACTAAAACTACAGGCAGACTATGATTCTAAGACAGGACAGAAAATCAGTGTCATCATTCACAACCTCTCCTTTGACTGAAAATTTTTTAATTTTATTTATTCAAAACAGGCACGATGTACAACATGCAATAATGGCAAAAGGAAAGATGGACTGGACCAGGATGTAGCTCTGGTGCTAATTTCCACCTGTAGTTCCCCAACTAGCTGGTAAATTAAAAAAAACATAAAAACAGCCAGATGCAATTCAATAAGTATAATTATTGAATTATGGTGTTTTAATCATAACCAAAATACCATCATATATACAATCCAACAGCATAAGACCACAACCGCTATGTAGTCATTTGCAACATCCATACTCCCAAGAGTTCACAATAGATGCTCCTCACTCGCCTCTGAATATATTCAAGAAGAAAAAAAAAGCTAAAACAATGGCTGATTAGCCAGGGTAAAATTCTACTGGAGAAATCCACTTTAATGGGAGAAAAACATATGTACCTGTACCAGTTAGTGTGCTATTGTGCACACAGTAAAATGGAAAATAACAATGGACCTGAAACTCTCCCAACAAATCAGCTGCTGCTTCATAGAGGCTTCAGTTCTAAATTGTTTAAAAAAAAATTACCAAGTTTTTCTCTTCCCAAGACTTTTAAAGCCACATGCAAAGTAGAGAAAACAGGAAGCACTTTCTCCAGAAGATAATACAGAAGAAAAATATTGAGCTCATCGTGATGAGCTGCTTCAATCCTAAGTGGAGTAACATGTTTATAGCTTCCAGAAAAAATTCAGAATGTGGGTTGAGGATGGCCAAGAGATCGGTCGCTGCCCCACTCCCCTTTTGAGAATATTTTCAAGGATTAATGGAAGATGAGAGCTTTTTGTATTGCAAAGGAAACTTCTCCACTCTATTATGTTCTCAAAACGTCTTGTAATTTCGAGAATAAATTGAGAAAATAGACAGCTAAGATTTCCAACTTAATTCTATAGCAACAAGACACCTAAACTCTTGGTAACATTTATGTTATTCCTTTGAAGGTCAACTTTTGTAACTTAATGAAAAAAAATGACCTTATCTTCACGCCAGTGGATTATAAATAGGTATTAAGTAAAACAGTGACCTTTCGCAAGACTGTGCATAATTATTTTGTTCCATTCTGATACCATGTAGTCATAGAAAAAGTGTCTTAATTTGGTCAGCAAAAGAAAAAGAAGAAGAAAAAACTACTTCTGTCCTATTTTGCTCAGTTATGAATCATGCAAGTCTGCGGCCTTTTTACTGGTTCGATTGTGTTTAGCTTTTGAACACCTTTAATAATGTTATTTAATATATGTTTCTATAATACTTGTTTGCTCACCTAAAGTGTGAGGGACTCAAGGCCTGAATGATGAGGGTGATTTCATTAAAACTACTTATTATCATTATAAATATACTGCTAATGCAGTGACTTGACAGGAATTAGCCATGTTCATCTCAAAGAGAGCCCTCATGTAATCTTCAAAGTTATGCCTCACATATTCCAGGTTTTCCGTGTCTCCCTGAAATGTCTGAAGATGTGTAATTCTCTTAATTCTCAAGTGCACCAAAAGTGGGAGGATGATGAGGAAAGTGTGTACTTGCCAAGGAAACCTTTGCCATTTTCTGATATAACTAGAAAATCTTAATTAAATATTGAAAAATAAAAAATTTGAAAAGTGGCATTTTAGACTGTGATTAGATATTTATATTGTATTAAATACCCCTCTCTTTTCTTCACTACGTCTACCCTATTCATCACTGAAAAAGGTTTTCTCAGTGATTTTTAAATGAGGAAAAATGCATATGTAATAGTATATAATCTATACAACTATATAACATATACACATTAATGCACTGAAAAACGGCCATTTTAGAACATGGAAAAAATACATCATATATAAAAGTGTACAATTTATAAAAATTATTCTGAGGGACTATAGGTCTCTCTTTCCTCCAAAAATATTGGCAGAATATTTTGCAATGAGGTAAAGGCAGTACAGGTAGAGAGTGATAGAATACCCTGGATGGATGGATGACTATGACTGAGATCCAAGTGTCATATTTGGAAAATGTCAGTGCAAAAGTCTGAGAAAACTGATGATAGGAAATCACACAAGGAAAAGAAGTGGTATATATTAATACAAAATATCAATGCTGCTCACTTTCTTATGATGAACATAAAAAAATTAGAGCACTGCCAAAGCAGGAGCATAACTGTTACACTTTAGAAAAGAAAAAGTCTGAGAAGGATGGCACAAGTATTTTAGTAATGTATGAAACAACTGGTTTCACCATTCCATTCAGTGGAGATGGGTAAAAGCAAGTGGGAACAACTCAGTGAGAAAGTATTCAAATATATGACAGTTTCTCTAAAATAATAAAATGTAAGAAATAAAAATGGGGTACTTTGATGACAGGGTGAAATATGGAAACAAGATCTGTCAGCATAAGCCCCGAGCCACTTCCTGTCATGGTGGGATTTCTTTCTAAATGCATGAACTTTGAATCACAGATTGACTTGTACTCACAACATAAATTGAATGCCTGACACATCTGTGTATTCACATCTGTGTAGTCTCAGTCCCCCACATGCATGGTGATAATACCATCATACATACAGATGGTATTATAAATTGGCCTCAAGACTGCCAGATTATCTACAAAATAGGACAAGATGGCATTCTACTTAGGTTCTAATGTGAGCATACCGCTGTGCTAATGACCAATGCTTTGTGCAGAGATATTAACCTATTTATTTTTAATAGCGATGTAATAATGCTGAGATGACAGACGATATTTACAATAGTCAGAAGAGATGAGACATTAGCTACCACCCAGATTTAAAATTACTTTTATTTTGATACAAAGTAATTTTGTTGGAAATCACACCAAAATAATTCTGTCCAGGTTCAGATAGTCCATATATTGTGGGTTTTTTATGGTTGTGCAATTAGAAATTATTCCAAATGAAAAGAAAAGCATCGAAGTTTGCATTTATGTTTCTGTGTAGAAGGTTTCATAACCATCAAACTGTGCCTTAGATAATCTCTGATGTGGAACTGCACAGTTCATGTTTCATCCTTATTTATATTTTGTATTTATGAACATCCTAGAATCTTTGAGTATATTCACATATGGCAGTAAAAGGCAGCCATGTGCGTGATCCTGTCATGCAATAATTATGGGTGTGAACTCATGTAAGTCACCTCCAAAGATGGTATGGGACATTTGTATCTGCATTAGTTTTAGTCTGTGTGCAATCCATCCTGGGACATATTCCAGGGTGACCCAAGCACCAATAAAACATGATCCAGGATCATAAAGCTCCCATATTCATTCCAGGTCTGAACAAACCCTTTTAATAAAACATGGAGTCCCTGAATCAGATGTTAGCTTCAGGTTAATATCAACAAATGGTTGAAATCATCTCTTCCACATAAGGTTTTCTTTTATGTCCCCAAAATTATACCACATAATTTAAATGTCAACTTGTTTATATAGGGCCAATTCACAACAAATGTTGTCTTGAGACACAAAATTGTGAGTGAGTGAAGTGTGTTGGATAGCAAAGTAGACAAGGCTTTTTATTTTTTACCTTGTGTGTTATGTCATTACTGCCAGACTTTTTATTGACAGCATGGTTGCTTGTAGTAGAGCGCATAAGATGTCATTTTAGTTTAAATTTAAATTGCTTACTTAATTCTCAGGGTACATCCAGAGTCATCCTTTTCCTGGAAAGATTACTGTAGGTGTCTCATTTTTCTTTATGAACAATTGCCCAATATAATGAAAGATTTCTAGGTTATGGTGGTTCTAAAACTCCCAGGAGGAAGCAACTTTACAAGGGGCGGTATCTTTGTTAAAAGCAGATTACTCCTTCAGAGAATAGACTAGGAAACAATTGCAAATAGAACTACCAGACAGCAGACAGATGAGATCTAGTAGAAATGATAAATGTGGCATTTTCTGACAGAGTAATGAAACAAAGGGAAAAAATAAGGTTATGGGAATGGAACGAAAGGCTAAAGAATACCAGCTGAGCTGGAAGGATGGAAAAGCCTGAAGCAAAATAAGTTGTGAGGATGAACGGTAGCAGGACAGGAATGCTCCCCTGTGAGATTAGAGTGAATGAGAAGGCGAAATAGTTGGCAGTGTATGTATGCCTGGAGGGAGTTAAGGGAAGTCAAAGAGAGGAAAAGACAAGAGGGAAGGAAGACTGTGGAACAAGTGGCAGAATCAGCAGAGTTCAGTGAGTAGAAGGAGGGAATGGGACACTTTGCATTATAAGTGACAAAAGAAAAAGCAGGGATTCAAACTGGATGGGGGGCAAATGTTTTTTTCTATCTTAGAAATGTTTCCTTCCCTGTTGTAAGGAATCCAAAGCAGTATTTAGACTATCTGGCACCAGACTTGTAAAGCAAAGTCTTTCTAACCTCAGGAAACTAAGGGCCATTTTTCCCTTTTGTGCTCTGCTATATAGAACAGTAACCATATCAAATAGGAGTTAGACAAAACAGGAATCGAATGGCTCTGTGCCTTCAATAATGAGGTTTGCGTATATATTCCTGTTTGTGTCATACTGGTATACCTTAGTTAACATAAAGTAATTTTCGCTCAGTTATTGCTTATGCTACAAAACAGCTTTAACTACATCATGATCTGGGCACAATATTTCTGATGATCTTGTATGCATGGCATACACACAAAAACCCTAGAGGTTTTGTCTCGATGCCATGGCACTGTCAGCCCATCCTCGGGGTCCTGTGGCTGTGTTTTCCGGTGATGTAGCTTCTTCTGGCACATTATGTGAATGCTTAATCAGATTGGGATCTAGGGAGTTTGGAAACTTGGGTAAATGAAGTGCAGATGTTCGACATTCTTCACCTTCCTATTATCTTTGGGATCATTTTTATGTGTAATTTCTCTAAATAAATATTTTAAATAATTTGTATATTTTGCTCTAGTTTGGATTAGTTTTTTGTTGTTTACTTGAGTTAAGTAGATAAACACAAATAAAACACACAAAAAAAGTGTTTTCAATCTCTTATACACATTCTATGCATTTGTGCTTATTGGGTTCAACTCTCCTCAGGCTATTTCATCTATAAAAACACAAGAAATGTCAAAGTTTGACATTACTTGCAACAGATTGAAACCATTTGTTTGAAGACTATGCTGAAACACAGTTTACATACAAATTCAAGGCTAAGAGCGTCAGCCTAAACAAATGGGTTAGCTCCATTCATGAACCTAGCTTACCTTCTCATAAGCCCCCACCCCCGATAAAATAAGCTGTGTATATGTATTTTTTAAAATCTTAGCTAGAGTTATCACTGGTATCCCTTTTAAGCTATTTTTCATTACCATCCAACACTACCAGTAATTGTCTGACATTTTTCTTGAAGACAGGAAAAATAAAACTTTATTCTTTTTTTTTGTCGCCTGGTCAGGTTGCCTGTTACAGAAGTTTTATAGGAAAGAAATTACCCTATAATAAAACCATTAGCTGAAATACATAGAAAGGGAGGCCCTTTAGAAATGTAAAAAAGTAAAATGTAAAAAAACATTGCCTTCATTAGTCCTGTGAACATGAAAAACTCACTCCCACACCTAGAGTCATATTAATCTGTAACTCTGCCTTGGTTTTGCTCTAAAATTATGTGGGTGAATATTTGCCTTGATTTTCCTATGCAAATGAACACTATAAATGTTTACTAGACTACAACCACAGAATGACCACTAATTACTAGAAAATTATTCTGTTGCGATTTATTAATTTGAATCTCTGTTGAATGGAGTTTAATTAAGCAAAGAAAATGTCTTGACAAAAGCAGGACATTTTCTTGCTTCAACTTCTAAAGATCTATGCTACAAACCCCATATAATTATGTGCTTTTGATTAATATGCATGCACTTTTTCATAAAAACTAATCAAACAGACATAGTTATCTGAAAGGTCTGCCAGAAGTGGAAAAACTAATCTTGTTTTTAGACAGATTCTTCTTTATAAGGATGTTGTGTTTTCACCACAGAAATTCCCTCATAATTTGCATGGTGGAAAATCACTGTTTACCCTCTCAACATCCCTTTCCAACGTAATACAGAGGGACAAGATCTGAATTGGAGATACTAAATTTAATCATTCTGATTTCTTTTCATGAATTATTAAATACATGAAAAACTATAACATACAAATAGCAATGGAAGTATTTTTTAAATAATTCTTTCCATCAGGAGTCCATTACTTATTCGAACTACCAGTGGAGGTGACATCAAGCAGTTCTGTAAGAAAAAAATACCTTTAAAAATGACTTAAATTATGTTTATGGACAAATAAAAATTTATAATTTATTTATATTTCCAAATTGAGTCTTTTCCATGACAGTTTGAAGCAGAAAGCTCAATGGGATAAAGCTAAATATCCTGGCAGTCTTTCCTTTTATCTGCTGAAAGTCTAGGTGTCTCTCACCCGCACTGAATGAACCACAGACATTATACCAGAAACATCTCCTCTTTTAAATGACATCATACACATCTGTGCTTTCTCTGATGATTTTAAACGGCTTTCTGACACTGACTGCTAAGTTTGAGCCATCCTCCCACAGTAACAACATCCACACTGAAGAGCGTAATTGCTTGGTGACCTGATAGCACTTAGTATGTAATTACTTTGATCAGAAAAAGAGCGAGCCTTTGAGTTTTCCACCTCTCGGTCACCGGTCCAGTCAAGTCATTCAATTGTAGATGATTTGCACTTTTTATATGCACTTTTTATTTTTTGCAACATTGTTGGAATTTTATTTTAAAAATAAAACAGTTATGACAGCTCTAATTAATATGTTTTAAGTGTTGCCAAATTTTATAAAGGTAACATATTTTCTTTTAAACTTTAACAATTAATATGGAATTTATTTAGTGCAAATAATGAAAAAATCCACCATACCAGAAAGTATATATTGATTCTCTCTACAGTTTAAAACGAATTAATATTTGCAAAACATATCCCATAAACTTGTTTAAATATAGCATCCATTCTCCCCCTGAAACACACACACTCAAAAATAATATCCTTCCACAAACTCTTCAAAATAAAAATCCCACCTAAATTCAAACATGCAGATGGTTACTTCCAATCTTCCAGCTCATCGCTGTGCAGCAATGTGTGTCAAAGTTTTTGTTTTTAATTAAAACTCTTGTGTTTTCTCTGATAAGACACCCAGTCATGTGAATAGTTTCCACATTGTTTAGATTCAGTTCAAGTAATACTTGGTACAAATAGGGCAGAACATATGGAGTGGGCTGGAAGAAACTGATGCTTGTAAAGAAATGGTGAAAAAAACGTCGCTGACAAAATCAAATGATACGGATGGAAAAAGACGGCATTTATCGAGAAGCCAGAGAATGCAAGCTCGCACAAAATGCTCTAAATGGTTATGCATTTACTGCTGGGAAATAAAGATTTGTGATGGGGCATCACTTTATATTATGGAAGCCCGTTTCTGCCACTCTGTTAAAAATAAAAATAAATAAATTATCTCATTATAATGAGATAGTATCTCAAAATAATGAGATGCTATCTCATTATAATGAGATTTTTTTTTTTTTTTTTAACAGAGTGGCGGAAACGGGCTTCCATAAAAAGCTGTGGTGAGTCTCTCAGCTGCTCCTCTGTGAGGGCAGCCAGTAAATGCAGGAAACCGCTTTAGTGTTGCCAAACAAGTTGTCCAGCAGCTTTGCAGAAGAATCCTCGGCTATTTTGAGAGAAAAAAAAAGACAGAAGTTCAACAAGAATTCATCATCGATCACACCGTATGGAGGTGAAAGGATCTAACATGAGCCGTTGTTCTGACCACCTGTGCTACCTCGTCGTTTCCTACCGTAGCACGGATAAATAGCTAAGTCAGTGTAAGTCGGTAGCTGTCGGCGCTACTTGCCTAAAACTTTTACCTTGAAAAAGCTCATTATAATGAGATAGTATCTCGTTATTTTGAGATACTATCTCGTTATTTTGAGATACTATCTCATTATAATGAGCTTTTTCTTTTTGACAGAGTGGCGGAAACGGGCTTCCGTATTATATGATTTGACAAGGCTGGGAATTATTATACTTAATTTTCTTTCTGCACTTGCCAGGTCTTCGTTACATATTGCCTTTGAGGGATAACCTTGTAGATCTTGAGGAAGTATCATGAGAGTTGAATTTTACAAAGTAAACTAGAATGTTTATTTCGGGGTCAGAAATGAATATATGGTCTTTTTTTTCTCGTTAAACTTGGTTTAAAAAGGACACATCAAGATTAATTTGTTGTTCTATTTGGTAAGAATTATTTTCTATTTCTTAAAAACTGTTTCTCATATTTTTTTTACTATTAAAGAGGGAAACCTATTGGTCTTGTGATCTTATTCAGGTCATAGCTTCGATCAGTTCTCTGTAAACTACGCCTACTTTTGACATTCCCTCTCTACCAGTTTTCATGCCATTCTTCAAAATGTGTTATTGATCTGATCTTGTCTTCTAAAACTAATGTGAGTTTTTATTTCAGTCCAATGGTGAGTATTAGCCATGGCTTGGATTTTAAACACTAAACTAAAAGAATTGTGGTGGCCTTCAAGAAGGTTTGAATTTCTAGCAGGATTGTCATAAATATGAATGGGTGGAGGGTCCTACCAGCCTATTACACGCCCACATGAAAAGGTCAGAAGCAGAGGAGCACAACTGCTTCTATGTTCTCATACACCTGAGTAATTGTAGGTCTCACTGTCTGTCTTGCTTTTCTCTAAAGAAAGAAAATATGTGAGACTCTTTCCCATTATTCAGACACACCAGCTGCCCGTGCTTCATTTTTTTACAGCCTGAAATTCTTTCTTTTCTTTTCTCCTTGAGAGGATTTCTACTTCAACATCAGAGACAAGGGATGTAACACCTGTTTCTGTCTGTATTAACAAATTCAGGTTTTTTTTCACAACTTGTTGCTTCCTATTTTGTGACAGCAAATTAGAACTTTTCACTCAAGCATGTTTAATTCACGTTTGTCTACCACAACTTTTATTGACTCTGCTTTAGCTTAAGCAGAATATGGCAGCATTGAATTTCTTTCAACGGGAGAAACTGTTGGCAGGTTTACAATCAACAACCATAGTGTTTGAAGGTGCAGTATGATTTCTGAGTGATGCTGCAAAGAGAGATGAGACATTTATTAGTGTGTTGTACCCTTTCACAAAAGCAAAGCTACATGCAATATATTGGTAAAAGGTTTACATACACTTATCCTCGGTGTGCTATCTTAATAATTTAGGGCTTCTTCAAATGTTTTGCAATAGTTTTTTTATGTTTTAATGTTTATGTAAGGAAATTCTTGATTTTCAACAGTTACACATGAGTGCACAAATTTGAACCTATTTGGAATATTATCAAATCTGTGCTGAGCAACAAGTCAATAAACTTAAGTTGGTGTATTTTTCTCTGAGACACCGAAAAATACACTCAGAGGAATTTGCAGCAAAGGGCTGTGCATACATAGACAGATATTGCCGCCACTGTCTGGAAATGTTTGCCATGTCTCATTGTGGTAATTGGAAAAAATTTCAACATCAAAAAATTCTCTTTAGCATAATGGTTTCCGGTTGATGGAAGCCAGTTTTCATGGCAGAACTCTAAAAAGTTTCAAAGAACCTCATAGACTACTAAAGCATTTTCAAAGTCAACTCATAAATAGTTTCAAAGTGTAGTCGACCCATCTGAGTTTACCATGCTTCATGCATTTTTCATCTCATTATTCAAGCAGTTACTTTACAGGCCTTTGCATGTCCTGTTGCAAGATTATCTACTAGTTATTGTGGAGCCAGAACTAAATGATCCTCCACATAAATATTCTGTCCTCGACTTAAATTCTTCTCTCTACCACCAAGCTTGAATGACCAGAACAGATGCAGCTCCACGTTCTTTCATGACTCAGAGCTTTGTATTTTAGAGTGGCGTTGAGAACTGAGTCGGTCACATCAAGAGTCATCTGAGTTATGTCCTTCCTACGGTTTGTGTGTCATTTCACCCCTGAGGATATGACTAATTGGATGGGAAACATTGACATGTATTTTAATACATACCACACACGTTGAAGTTATAGTAGATTGAGAAATTCAATTTTTCTCATTTTAGACGGGATGTTGAGCGACTTTTTTTTAAACTTGTGCAATTTTGCAATTATGAAGTTTCTCACTGAAGGGAATTTAATTACAACAGCACAAATAGCTTTTTTCATACAATAGAACCTCGTCCCTTTTCAAAACTTCAGCCTCGCTTAGATCCCTTATTTCTATTGTGCTTTCCCATTATTTTTCCTATGGTATAAAATAATAAAGGCAGGCATGTTGTATATCTCAGTGCAGTACCATGTATAATACATAATTCCTAATAACTTTGCTGAATGAAGAAAAAACAGTGCATGGCATGCCTACAGTTTAAGCTAAACTGAGACTTCTTTGCGTAAAAGCTTTCGTATTCTAATGATATTTTCTACCTGCTTAGCTTGATGTGCATTTTATTTTAAAATACCAGAATTTGAACAAAACTTTTTATTTTCTTCCGTCTAATGACGTTTTTTAAATATTACTCCAGATGATAAATTTATTTACTTGAGTAGCCTTTTTATGAAATACTTTACTTGAGTAGTTTCTTGGACAGTTACTTTTTACTTAAGTAATTATTTCTTGAAGTCCTGAAACTCCCACCTCTTAACTGATTAAAAAGAGAGCAAACATATTAGAAATTAATATTACCTGGCAACTAAACAAGGCAAAAATGTCCACTCTGTTCACACTTAAGCCTACATGAATTATTTACAAGTAATACTGTTCTGGTTCCAAGAGGCCACAAATTGTTAATAGTGGGTCTGATCTTCAGGAAATTCACATTTAGCTTTTTTTTTTTAAAACAATGATTTCATATTTTTCCTGGCTTGACATTCTGTCCTTGTGAAGGAGAAAATATTGTTCTAAAGCACTCAAATGCTAAATTCTTAAAAAGGAGCTTTTAAAAAAAACAAAACTGTAACTAAAGCAAAGTGTAAAAGACAACTTCATTGTGAAGTAGGGAGACTGGAAAAAAAACACCCTTCGATTAATTCAAACATTTAGTAATCTGATTACTCGGTTGAGAAACCTGATTAGGGACGTCCACTCAAGTAGGCAAATTTGATTCAGAGCAGATTGAAGTAACAAGCTCAGAATTGTTATGGTTCACTTCAGGGATTCTGAAAATCAAATACACAAGTCTTCCACACCTACTTTAATAAACTTTGTACATTTAAATGTATGAATTCAAGTACCCTGAAATGTTTTATATTTCCCAAACTACCGCTTTTAGGAAGGTTTAAGTCTTACTTGTGGGGACTGAACCACTCTGTTATTTGCACTGACCAACTCCTACAACCAAACCCTTTAAATAGGAAGATAATGAGAGCATCATTTAAATAAATAAATAATGGAATGCAAAGTTAAAAGCATTTTTTGTGGTATAGATAGAGAAACATCAGCTTTCAGCAAACAAAAAGTGACTGCCTCTCACCATTTCTCTTCTTCATCTGTCTGTTTCTACCTGACACATTTCTTCCACAATGGATTGTTTACCCCAGAGGGAAAGTGTGGCTCCTTGGTAAATTGTTTTTATCAAGATAAATTTTCCAAACATTGATTCTAACTTTTACACCTACTGTATTTACTCTTTTCGACTGTGCCTGTCTGTTAATTTTTTTTAAGGGAGATATGTTTTGTTCTGAGTTAAATTTAGAACACCTGCACTTATGGCCAATTACCTTCTATTAAATAGAGATGCACTGAGTTACTGCCATTAGAGGAAAGTGCTGATTTAAAATTACATCTATTCAGGTTTGCCACACTTATGATGAATCATGACTGTGTTTTAAATCCACACCAAATTTCAGGTATTTTTATTTCATCAAGACTGAAAATTTGTTTTGGATTAGGTTAATGAGTGATTCTTTCCGTTTTTGTCATGCACAGCTGCTAGTAGTTATCCATCCACTTATCCATTTGATCAAAGGGCAGCACTCTCACAACTGTGGGCATCAATTTATTACACTGAAACTGATGGAAATTTCAGGAAACATTTTTAAAGAATGCACAGTATCAAGACTCTAAATAGTTTTTCTAAATTAAGAAGACAGCCAATTTTATCCACAAAATAATATCGTATGTATATTTTTTATATGTATGTATATTTTAATTTGAGCTGTCACTAAAAAAAGCAAGCAGGCATTTTATTAAAACATTGCTTTCTGAATAGAGGCCAGTCTGAGTGTTTAAGAAACTGAATTAAGTGCCCTTAGTCTGTTGATGGTGGACAAGTGTGTGTTTGGATGCATCTGTTTTCAGAAATTGCTGCCCCTGCATGTGTGATTGTACTGTTACTGTGCCAAAACAAATTATTTTGGTGTACAATTTCAACTACTTCTTTTGTATCGTCTGTTCTTTGAGAAAGCATGAGGCCGTGTTTTCTTATTGAGGAGTTTTCAGTTAATCACTGTCAAAAGATTTGGAAAGATTTGATCTTTCACACCTTTACATGCTAGGGAAGTTTACTTCAGCTTTACAATACAACATGCATTCTCCCTACGTAACAATTATTTTAATGTAACTTTCCTCCACCATGTTCTTCCATTTATCCATTTTTGCCTTTTGCTAATCCATCTGTGACAGAGGGGAGATGCTGCAGTTCACCCTGCCACCCTACAGAGAAATCTCTTTTCAGCTGCTTGCATCCAGGATCTTGCTCTTTTGGTCATGAGCCATATCTTATAACTAATGGTGAGGGTCAGAATGTACACAGACCAGTAGATTGAGAGAATCGCTTTTTGATTCAGCTCTTAGTTCACTGCAACAGAGTGAAGGAGCTCCTGCATTACTGCAGATAAACCTTAATTTATCAACATATATTCTGCTCAACCTTACCATTACTCAGGAAGAGACACCAAGATAGTTGAATCCCTCCACATGAACCAGAGACTGTCCTTTGACCTTTAGAGAGCAGGGAGACCAATAGCGAATAAAAAGCACAAAAATTGGCAAACCTTTCTTGGATTAGAGAGGCTGATGAACCCTTCTGAAGCCTGGTAGTCAAGCTTTAACTCATGTGCTTCTTGTTGACATCTTCAAAAAGCAACAAGAAGACCCCTTGATGTGGGGTCACAACCTTAGAGGGGGTGAGTTAACGTTGGATGCTATATGAGCCAAATGGCAGGTGAAGATGCAGCCCTGAGCATGTTGTGTCCCTGCATCATAATTCAGTTCAAGGCATCTTGTTTCTCTGAAATAGCTGAAAAACTAGGTCTCTTGTGCCAAAGTAGAAGTGGTACTACTAACGTAATGGTTTCCAAACAATATGAACATGCTGTGTATGTGTATGTACTTGGACAAGGGATTTTGTCCTGCTAAAAGACAGTCCTGTCTTCTTTGCAAAAGCACAGACCTAAAGCAGGTTAACAAATGCATGCACTTGCAAACATGGCAACACAGTGGCACAGCACAGAAGAAAAAAAAAAACTCCAAACAGTGTCTGCCTGAGCAGATGCCAGCTCCACAAATTTGATCACAGTGTCTTCGATGGGACCAGGCGCTAACATATCAAAGAGACTGAAGGGCTGACAGCCAACCAAATTAAAGCATTAAACCTTAGCATCTGTGTAGCTGTTGCGCAGAGTCGGCCAGGAGTGTCGAGTGAGTGGAAGATGGATTTTAGAAGAGAAAATTTAGAGAGGGGACAAACGGATGGAAGAGAGAGAAACAGACAACTGTTGCAGTGTGAAATGAAATGCAGAAAGGCAATAAGATGTGTTAGTAAAAACAAATAGGAAAAGGAAGACCATAAGTTCAGGACATTGTAATTCTACATTGTGCAGTGGTCTTGTATAAAACAGCATATTATCATAACAGGTCTACTGTATACAGCCTTTCAGAAGTAATTTCACCCACACAAGTAAACCTACACAGATTGTTCACTACAAACAGAACATTTCGTTAAACGAAAATGGAACAAATAGAAAAGGGTTCACTCATTCAACAATTGTGAATATAACACACATAACTGTCATTTCAAAAATGTAAAAGCTACATAAATATAAATACAAATATTTAGCGTTTCTTTTTGAAGTTATATAAACTTACATGCAAGGCGTTACTGCTTCAGGGAGGCACACAAGTATAATGCCTCCAGTATCAAAGTCAAGTGTTAATGATATGCATTTTCATTAAGGCTTCTACAGTATGGAAGTGAAGAACTCTGCAGTGAACTCTTAAAATATAACACATTATTTAAACTAGTAAAGGGCAGCAGTTCATAAAAAACAAATGGTGCACTATTTAAATGCTTTTAAGGAACTGGCACGTGATGGCGTAGGGGTTAGCGCGACCCATATTTGGAGGCCTTGACTCCTCGACGCGGCCGTCGCGGGTTCAACTCCCGGACCCAGTGACATTTGCCGCATGTCTTCCCTCCTCTCCTTCCCCATTCCTGTTAGCCTACTTTCGTAAAAAGGGACACTAGAGCCCACAAAAGACCCCCTGGAGGGGTAAAAAAAAAAAAAGTGAACTATTTTTTCTTGGACTTTACCATGAACATTATATTTGCTTGCTTACAGTTTTTCAACTTAGCTAACAGAGTCCATTTCTACCCCACCACATGTATAGATTTACATAGAAAAATAATCCTTTCTATAATTGCATCTCTGTGTCGACAAGATGCATTTGGATCAGGTGGTTTGACAAAGCATCTAAGATGAAAAAAGCTGCAGTCATCTGAGACTAAGCCAGAGTTTTGCACCATCGTACTTTTCAATGAAAGGTTTTCATTGTAATCCCTACTTGCGGGAGTATTGTACGTTTCCCAACCCTTTCACTGATTGACATCTGCAGAGATAACTGCAAATATTTTTTGAGTTGTCAGCTCTCTGTGACATTCATATTGATAGTTTTAAAGCTGGTTGTTTACGTTGTGTCCCAGTTTTTCTTTTTATGTTTTAACAGTTTTGTTTTAGTTTTCATTTTCCACAACACTGTTCTGGATTAATATACAAAAAAGCAGCATATAAATGTCATTTTTGTGATGTAGTCACAAAGGCTTAGGAGCATCAACTTCATCGGAGACATGTTACTGGACTCTCCAGAAAAAAACAAGAGCAAGACACTTGAGAGAGACCACACTTTCCCAGTTGTGCATGCATTAAAGGTTTTAAACATGAATTTGCTAATGAGTGCAGGTAAAACTTTCACAAAATTTAGACGTAAACAACAATGATTAAAATGATTAGTTTTCCTTAACTTTTGCACCTTTTACATTGAAAAGTGTATTTTTCTTACTTTGATTACAGGAATGCATCAGGTAGTAAGAAAATTGACTAATAGTCCTCATACAAACTGTAAAACTAATACACAACTATTTATAGGGACATTATTTCAGTGAGTGGCAATTGTCTGTTTTATTGCTTTCATTAACTGTTTTGCTAAGTTGTAGTAATTTGGGTTTGGGCAACAAATTAGAACATTGTTTTACGGCACACAGACAATAGATTCAAAACTTACACTGAATATTCTGTCAAAAAAATGTTCCACTGAGACTGTATTTCTAATCAAAGATGTAGACTCAAAGTCAATTAGTTTCCTTCAGGGGGTGACGCAAACAAACACTCAACAATGTGCTACCCATTAAAAGCAATCTCTGCTTTTGTGAATGCATCAAATTCAAATTAATTTTTAAGAAGGGAAGCACCAAAATAAGACACTTGTTATTCCCTCACAATAGGCCACACGTCAGATGTAGATTTTTATTTCCATTTTATCTTTAATGAGTCTTTGCTATCCTTATAAAAAGTAATTACTCTGTTTTCATCACCATGCATGTGTGTCAGTCTATCAGTGTTTTCATTTTTAGCTGCTCCCCCATTTCTTTCCCCTCTCTGCAGTGAGGGCCTAGCAATTGCTGAGTTCAGTTATTGTCTATCAGCAACCATACATGCAAATTAAGTTGGAAAAATATAATTTTTAGAACTATTGTGGCCACACAAACTTTTATTTAATAATAAAATTATTACTTTTAATAATTGAAAAGCGTTAAAGTACATAATCCTTTCACTGCGTGAAGTATAGGCCTTACAATCTGACCAGTAGTTTTATTTTAAAATATTATCTGTCTATCTCTAAGACTCAGTTAGTTTTGTCTCTATGGGAATTAATGAGATGTGACTAAAATTTTCATTATTTAGCATTCAAACAGACAACAATTCCATAGAGAAAGAACAAGAATAAAACAGAGTAAGCTAACGACCTTGACAAACCCAGCACAGACTTTTCAAACAAACTGCAATCATAGAGATCTTAACAGATTTTCATTGCAATCCCTAAACCCACAACTGACAGCTACTTTAATGAAAATTGGAATTTTTCATACACACCCAAAGGAAAGGAACACAAAAACACAAAGCATGTCAGTTAATGTTTTCAGGCTTCGTTATTGACTGCAAACACTTGCTCATTCAGTCATGGATAAACAAAATGGCATCAAAAGGAGCTTTAGTAAATACAGGGAATGCTCTCTGCTGTCAGTTTTTAACTTGAAATACACCAGGCCTTTGCTCCTCTCTTCTTTTTGAGTCTTCACAGGGGGCCTGCCATCTGTCACACCACAGAATCACACAACATACCCAGCATGTACAGTATATGAGCAGAGAAACACACCCAGAATCAAAAGACGTATCTTGGAATCTACAGTGGAACAAACATTTTCTGAGAGAAAAATGTGCAAATGCACACCAGTGTGCACAAAGTCCTTCCTCACTCGGAGCTCATTCATTCTTGTTACAGCAACATAAAAGTTATCAAGCATGCTGTCAGTGCGAAAACAGGGAGACAAATATGGGCAGGGAGAAAGAGAGAAATAATGGGACAAGTTTGGTTTGAGTGTGACTCGTGGATATTTTTCTTTATTATGTTTTCTGGGACACAGTGTGTGGACACTGCTGTATGTTTTCTGTTTACAAGACCGTGTGTTTTGTACTATTACTATAGATAACAGCTATTCAGACAACAAGTACAGTGCACAACCTTTATAGTATTGCAGTATCATCTTTTTGAGTTATTGCTTTCTTACAGTAAAGTGCTGGACAGGTCAAAACGGCAGATCTACAGGTTGGGCGTGCTCAATTACACTGTGAAAATAGTTTGATGCAAATGAGCATAGACAAAATTATTAAATAAAATATACTGTAAGATACTATTAGTGTGTCAGTCCAGCTCAAATGAACTTAATGTAAATTAAAGTGTTGTTGCTGATTTACTATGAACATTCCAAAACCTGGCAACCCTAAAGGTTCAGTAGCCTCTGATCTTCAGTCTAGTCTTAGGGAATACTCAATTCTGGTTATCCAACTTAAGCATTCTGGCTGGGATATATATTCAATAAAATGCTGATATGCCAACCGACATAAATTCTTTTAAAACAAATAAAATTTTCAAACCAAGCCAATATCACACTGCGACCTGGTGAAAGCAAAATGGCGTAATCAAGCTTTTGCTTACCTGTGAGAAAACATTGGCATAGTATAGAAAACTGGGTGCTATGTTGTTTTTTTATGTCAAAACACCCAACCTGACTGGCAATATACTATAAAAAGAGTAAAGAGTTCTAGATGGAAACCTGAGGAACACCAGAGATGAGGGAAGCCGTTGATGAACTGAATTCACCTGACTGAACAGACCTTCTGATCAGTGAAGTATGACCATGCTTCAGAGCAGTGGCGCAAAAGGTGTCTATGCAGTGTATGCAACGCATAGGGGCGCTGCACTAGAGGGTGCGCAAAAACGATGTGGGGAATTTTTTGTCTAGTCACCATTTTATGTACTTAACAGCTGTTGTGTATGAAGTGATCAATAACAGAGGAACAGCACTGATTAGGCGCTCCCCTCCCATACAGGTAGCTTGGGCAGCGGCCCTTCGAGGACGCGCTGAGGCTCGTTTAAATTTGTAGTAATGCCTCGACAACAGGGAGCTAAAGATGGGGCGCAGAACAGAAAGCGGAAGAGGGGGAGGGATAAACATGTTGGAGAGACGAAGAAAAGCTTTTCAAAGTGGTTGAAAGACAGTAGGTCAGTAATGTCAGGGTATCAACAAGAGTTGTAAATATTCAGGTTAGCTTAAGCTAGCCTAAAATGACAGGCGGTTGTTGTTGTCCAATACGGGACGTGATTTATTCCGTATAGCTATAAATGTCTGATAGACACACCTATCACACACATCTCAATAATAAGTGTAATAATAATGACCAAAACAAAACATGGGAAATAGGGTCAGCTAAATTGTCGTTGCGGGACCTAAATAGAAACCCACGAACTGACGCTGTTGTCATGGTTACCTAGAGACAGACACTACGCCGCAATGGATATCAAACCCACTGGGTGCCACTGAATGTCACCGACACATTTATTTTAATGCCCCTATTAAACTTCACTGTGATTGTTTAGCCTGTCTTCCCACTACCATCTGTATTTCTGCCAGAGGTTTGATTTCTAAGGACGGTGTAGTATCGGGTGGACATTTCAAAAAGACACTGGTTGATACCAGACAGAATGGATCAGGAGATGAACCGCAAACCCGTCAGAACCTAAAGAACCAGACATCAGTCTCTTCATCCCTCAGTTATTTCCTGAGACCGAAAAATAATATAGATGGCAATTTAAAGAACAAATCATACAAATAGATTAATAGTAAATAAATATTGTGAAGAGAACATTAAAAATGTTTGTTAGGATTGTGTAGGAAAAATGTTGATGTCTTTTATAAATACAGTGTTTTGTGGTCAATATTATTTCACTATTTTATTAATGTGGGTTGCCAGTTTGGATAAGGCTTCCTATCAAGCTATAAGAATGATAGAAAACATGCTAACAAAAAGCCTCAGACCTGCAGACATAGGCTAACAGAAGCGGCTCTTTGGCTCACTTCGCATCCACCTCAAAAACATGTAGTTGCGCCCCTGCTTCAGAGCACATACGGTAGCATGGTGGTGAATTTCCAAATATAAATAATTTCCCCCTCAATATACAACTCATCCATATTTAGTATAATTTATGCAATGCCAGAGAGAAATAAGTTCACTTCAATTCTGTGTATTTTCTTACACAAGTGTCACATTGACAGGCTTGCAATAGTGTCCAAATATTGTGGAAATGCATCAAAGGCTAGATGAACATCTCTCTCTGCTCCTGGTCTGGATCTGTCAGGTTTCAATGCTCCTGTACTTGACTGTTTTCTTTTCCCTCCAAGCTGTCTCTTTCACCATCTTTGTTCAGCATTCCCCTTTTTCTCCGTCTCTTCACATCTCACTTTCTGAGTATCTCCCTGTACGCCATAGCTTTATATATGCTGGACTGCATTAATATCCCAACCACACAGTCCTGTTCTTCTGCTCTTTAGCTCACATGTACACATGTCTGTCAGGTTTTATTCCTTCCCCTCATCTGCTCCCACTCCATCTGGCTCTTCTGTAAAATAAAAGCTGAATGTCGCCTTTGGCAATGCACAAGCACTTCAAAGCCCTCTTATTTTCCTCTCTCTCTTTTCATCATGAGCAGGTTAAGTACATTTATAACCCCAAATAACCTTTTTCACCATATGGTCTTTGTATTCTTCTGAAATTCCGAAGATGGCAGCATAGAAGACTTTTATCTCAAGGGTCACAGAGATGCTATTTATACAAAATATGTAGTCTGTTTGCCTGACACCTTACAGGTTGGGAAGCTTGACTCAACGTAATTATTCAGCTTAATAAAAAATTAAGCGATTGCAGGAAGCAACCCGAGGATGGATTATTACTCCTATGTCCTCTTGTCTTCTTAAAAGAAGGATATACATATACAGTATATATATAGTTAGTGGCACTTGGTTACCAGAAAAGGTGCTCATCTCTTAGCAACAGATTAACAGCAAATATTATTATTAAAAAAACACATGATTTCTTCTGTTCTTTTGAAATACTACTTATATTATCAAGAATTGTGAAGTTGTTGAATATTTCAGGGTTTTTTTCTGTTCTTTTGTCATTGATGGTAAACATATTATTAAACAGATGCTCAACACAAAACAAAAATCTTATTTGTACTTTGTGGCAGTTTGTTATCAAAAAATACTGCTTATCTGCTTAGACACAAGAAATTTATAGTTGGTAAATTTTGCAAATGTAAAAATCTGATGTTTACTTAGAGGCACTTGCTTCTAAGTAAGTGCCTCTACTTACGTGGCAGTTTGTTAGCAGAAAAAAATACTCATCTTTTAACACCAAATTAATAACAAATAATATTGTTGTTAAAGCAGAAGCTCTTTTGAAATACTGCTTATCTGCCTAGACACAAGAAATTTACAGTTGGTAAATTTTGCAAAAGTAAAAATCTGACGTTTACTTTGTGGCATTTGGATACCAGAAAAGGCGATCATCTCTTAGCAACAGATTAACAACAAATGTTATCATTCAAAAAACAAGATTTCTTGTGCTCGTTTGAAATACTTATCTTGTACTACAACAAGAGAGTTGTGCATTTGGTGAATTTTGCAGAAAAGTGAAAACTGACAAGAAAATTGACAATATATACCACCTATTCCCACTGGTGGTAAATGACACCAATGACAATTGGTTCCATTTACCAACAGATTATTAACAAATCTGTTGTTATTGGTGGTTATATAGTTGGCTATATTTACCACCAATTGGTTTTGGTAGTAAATATATTATAAAACCTATATACTTGGCTCAAGGCATTTCAGTGTTCCTATGCTTTGCTATGGCAGGTCCTAAGTATTCATATATTGTTGGGGTGAACAAGAAGTAATCTTTAACGTTAGTAGACAAAGCTCAAATAAGCTCAATACTGGTCTAATGCTTTTTTTGTAGAGATGAGGTTTTATCTAGATTGATTCATGCCTGTGAGCAGCAACATCTGGATGCTGCAACGGTTGAGGGTGTCGCAGCGCGAGTATTTAAAATAAAATATAACAGACTTATCTGCAGGTTATATGCAGATAAGTACACAAGACAAGTACACAAAACAAGTACCTGTTTTGTGTACTTGTATTGTTCAGAAAGGAGATAAATTGTCCAGTGTTTAGTGTGAGAGTGCTTAACTCTGGACAGGCTGTTGCCCATTTTGAAGGGAGCTTAAGCTTATCGATTTATTTTAGGTGGTTAAATAAGATGTTAGACATGTTCAAGTAATGTTTTACGCAAAGTTGTATTTATTTAGTTATTTTTTTACCATTGTATGTAGAATGCCTATTTAATGGTGATTTCTGTAGTTTTATTACAGGATCCATTTAATAAGCCCATTACTGTTGTCTTTTTGAGCTTAAAGGTTTTATTTTTGTAATAGTCAGTTGAGGGAAATTGTATTTTTGTTGTTTTTGTTTTTTTAAGAGAGATGTTTGAATTAATAGCTTTAAAACCCATTACATAAGTGTCTTTTTTCTTTCGTTTATGTAACCCCCCACCTAAAAAAAAATTTCGCTCTTTCTGAAGACAGTGTGAAAATAAAACCTACCTATGTTTTTCATAGCTGGACATGTTTGGCTCATTCTCCTAATGGCCACATATGTATTCATACACACCTCAATACATTGAATATGCTGCATACAATTTTGTAGGCAGTGGTGTCATTGTTTCCATTTTGTGCAACAGATTTAAAATTCTCAACTATCAGTTAACGATTGATGTATTATCACACTTAGTGTCTATGAAGGCAGCATTTAATTAATTATGAATTATTATGGCTCTCCACATAATCTGTTTGCTTCTGTCAAATTAACTAGCTGTGCTGGTAATGATGTCAGTTTTCACTTGGTGTAACACTGCTACCCATGCGCTTATGTTCACTTGTATGTTTGGATGGCAGTTGACATTTAAGACTCTAAAATTGCAGTAAATATCCTGACCTTCTTGCGCTCTTCACACATGCTCATTTGTTTGCAGACAAACAAATGTATACAAGGGTGGAGAGCAGTGGCGATCCTAGGCCAGTTTTAGCACGCTCTGGTCAGTCAACACAAAATTCATTTGGAGATTTTAGCTGACTAAATAAAGATGAGTGACGAAAGTGAAGTTTATGTGAGACCCAAGGTCTCTTTTTGGAACAAAGTAAAAAAAGACTTGTTCCAACAAAGTTCATCCTGGGCAAACCACCCCAGATTACCGGAAGAGGATATTTCTTGGTGAACTTCTTTGGAAAGTCATTGAGAAAGTGGCAGACGGCCCAACAATGCATCTCATCAGAGAAATCTTTTGTGAACAACACTGAAAAATTTTGCCCTTACTGCTGAGAAAAACAGGAGAAGTAAACGTGGATGTTCTTTCAGAAGTATCAGAGGAACTCAGCAGAAGGATTTTCCAGAGCATTGCGAGAGATGCATTCCACTTCGCTTCTGGACTGAATTTGTTTGCACTTCTCGATTACCCAGAAGGACACGCAGTAATTGTAAAAAAATTCAAACGCTACTTGGAGAATCCTGTTCCTACAAGGAAAATGTTTACATCTACAAAAAGAAAGATAAGAAATACTTTTTTTCCTAATGAGGACTTGTATTAAGATGAAAATTGCCTGAGTGAGGCTTATACTCAGGCAGGCATGGATCCGTTTACAATTTTTGAAAAACACGAACGAGATGGGTTTCAAATGGGGAACCGAACATGAAAGGAGAAATTTGGTGGAAAGAATTTTTTGGCGACTGATTTACTAGTCTAGTTATAGATCTAGCTATGGTGCTTATAAAATGAAGTACACCGACCCTGTCCACAAAAAGCTTGCTCCAAAACTCTGGGAAGAAGTAAAGGACATAGATTTTGTCTTTTTTAACAAGATGGAGAGAAAACTCTCCGAAGACATCTTTCAATTTCTCAGCGGCAATGACGATGTAGTTAGAGAATTGCTGTTTAAGATGATCAAAAGTGACAACCCAATAGTTATTTACAAGCTCACACAGAGTTTCAGAAGAACCCTGGCAAGTCCTAGGAAAATTCATCTTCAGAAAGATTATCTTAGAAAGGCATGGAAGTGGATTCAACAGGCTGTCTGCTGTGGAGAGGATTCAGACCAGAGCCAAGAACTTTTTAACAATGGACCAAACGTTGAGACTCGCCCTGCCTCTGACTTGGGACCGGACCCTGGCTCGGGACCGGCCTAGAGTCTGGACCATCTTCTGAGTCGGGGCCGACCTCTGACTCAGGACCGGCCTCTGAGTCGGGATCGGCCTCTGAGTTGGGGCTGAGTTGGGACCGGCCTTCAAGTAAGGACTGACTGCTGAGTCGGGACTGTCTGGAACAATCGCATGTACAAAGGCAAGTGTGGAAGTGGAATCGTCATAAAGGTTGGTCCTTGTAATTCTGTTTTGAAAAGTCACAAACCAGACAATCCTGAAAAAGAAGACAACACCAATGAAGACCCAACACATGTGAACATCGGTGACACAATTTTGGAAGATCCTGAATCGATAGACATTGAGGACCACGACAAAAATGAAGACCCTATATTGGTGATACTGTTTTGGACGTTATTGAATCAGTAGACTAGGAAATAAATGAAGACTACACATATGAACATTGTGATCTAGTTTTGGAAGACATTTGGAAGACATTGAATCATCAAATCATCAAAATCATCAAGACCCCAGTCAGACTCAACAGAGCTCAACAGAGTACAGATCAGGAAAGCAAACAGGATCCAGCACCTAACATAACACACAGGTGATCTTAAATAAACAAGGGAAACATTAGAGGACCAAGGGACAGCTGAAACCAATAATGGGGTAAGAAAGAAGAAGAAAAATTTGAGAGAATACTGAGCTGTACTGTAACAGAGAGAGTCTGGGACACGTGGAACCAGAACCACAACATGCTCTGTTTTGGAGATGATTCAGACGTTCAGAGGCAAGAACCCTTTAACAGGGGACCGTCTTCCGAGTCAGGACCTGCATCCAAGTCAGGACGGTCCGCCGAATTGGGACCTGCATCGGAGTCGGGACCGGCCTCCAAGTCCCTCTGAATCGGGACCGTCGTTCGAGTCGGCAACGTCCTCCGAGTCAGGACTGGTCTCTGAGTCGAGACTGTCCTGAGTCGGGACCGGCCTCCGAGTCTCTCTACCTTGGGCCATGCCTCCGAGTCGGGACCTGCCTCCGAGTCACCCCTAAAAGTCAGATCCTAGAATCGCCCCTGGTGGAGAGTATCATTCGGTATTTTTATCATCGATATTGAACGGCTTCTTATTTTCTCATCTTGTGAGATTTACTCCTTGTGAGGAAGGAGTAAGCATTTTTATTTATGCCATGCCTGCACATTGTTGTGGGATATATGTATATAATTTTTCAGACTATATGACAGACTATATGTTCAGTGAGTTCTTGATTACTGAACTTTACTGTGAGATCTGGTATCTGTATCTCAGTGTGCACCTTAACCAACAAGCAATACAATATATTGAAGTGATGTACACTAAGGACAATTTAGCAAGACCAGTATACCCAACAGTCAGTTTTCGAAGAGTCTTCCTACAGAATTTTGGACCACTAAATGCAAGCAGTGGCATTTTTGATGTTACATGTGAAAAGCATGTTACAGTAGCCCAAATAAGAGATAAAAGCCAACTCTTGTTTGAAGCAAACTTTCATAGTTTAGACATGTTTCTCAATCGTTAAAACTGTTCTGAACATGGTACTTTTAAAGGTTTGTGTATAATAATAATAATTTGAAAATAATTTGTTTCAAAAAGTCTTTTTATGTTCAAACTACTAAAAGAAAAAAACATAAAAAGAGGGAAAAATTCTATTATCCAGTTGCATAAGAGTGCTCATCATAAATCTACAGTGTCTATAAAAAATATTCACCCCCTGGATTATTTTCCCATTTTTATTACTTTTCCAAATCATTCATGATCAAGAATTAGTTGGGGGTTTTTGTTTGTTTTTTTGGACAAAAAAACTTTACCAAAAATAAAACATTTAATTTCAATCTCAAAACTGGTTTCTACAAAATAACAACAATGAAAGAAAAATGTTTAATATAAAGTGAGTATATATTTACCCCCTTGAAGTCAGTCATTAGATGCACTTTTGGCTGCAATCAGAGCACAGGATCTGTGTGGGTAAGTCTCAATCACACCTGAACATTTGGATCAAGATTGATTTACAAAAGCAATAAGAATAGAACATCCAAAGGAGTGAATTTTATAAGCGCTGTATTTCTTTGTTGAACATCCTTTTGCTTTTGTCTCAGCATTCAGTCTTGTTAGGTGGAAGTCTATCAGTGTACCATAACTTGAGTTGGCAATATTTGTGCACTCTCTTTTGCAAATTTTCTCAAAACGTCATCTTGAAGGACATGTTTTGTTCAGAGTTCTCTTCAGTGTTGCATGGAGCCTCCTGGGAGCCCTTCTAAAATGTTCCCGTCTTGTCTTTTCAATGATTTCATAGAAATTTTTAGCTGTCTAACATTTTCTCAAATTGTTGATAATCATTGTACCATGATCCTCTGGGTGTTTGGTAACCTCTGTGCAAACTGTGACTATAGCTAAAGGATCCAAAAGTGGATAAGTCAAGAAAGGACAGCTGAACTTTATATCATGTCAGGTGTGAACTCAAGAAGACTGAATGCTGAGAACACATTAGAAGGTGCTTCAGCAAAGTCAGTTTAAGGATGTTCACACTTAAGTAAAGATGTTGATGTTTTTTTCTTTTTACATTATCCCCAAACAGAATAATTTCATTTTTACGTTTAGATTGTACGGAGTGCATGTTAAATTATACATGGCAAAAGTTTGCAATGATCTATCATGGTCTGACTATCTGAATCACAAAGTAATTTTAAGTTGTCTTGTGTATTATGTAAGTATTTTAAAAATAATTACAGAATAGCTTTGTTTTCTAAACTATGGGGAAGAACAAGTAGTCTGTCTGCACATCAGACAGTTTAGCAAAGAACCAGCTTAAGCTGAATCTCTAAACACTCTATAACTCTGTCTCAAAGATACAAACTGTTCCAATTTCAGTAGTTGACTTTATGAAAAATTGTAAATATGCCACATTTTGACAGGCAGAAAATATTATGTTAGCATCAATAGAATGAGTCCCAAGAAGCTATTAGCTAATAACTTATAGTAGATGATCAACAGCAAGATGATGTACCTCTAAGTTCTTTTTTCAGGTCTTTTCTTGCTCTGCTCTTCAGTTGTTGACAGCTTTATGCCCTTGACATTTCTTTAGTTATTTGCTTGTTTAATTTTATTAAATGCTAGATTGTATGATATTATAAAGAGGTTGAAGAACTGTGCAGAAACAAGGCAAAATTATATTTTACACAGTAGTCTTCATGATTCTGCAGGCGTTGTTGGATATTAATACATTTCACATAATTCCAAATAGTTTAATTTGCACAGAACACTAAAACAGCATTGTTGTTACCTTGTTGGATTAAGATTATATTTAAAGATTTTTGTAAAGTTTACAAAAAATGGTTTCTTTTACACTAAGATGCTTAATAGTGGATTTAAAATAGATATCAATGTCAGAAAACCTGAATATTAACATTTTCTGGTGGGATCCTGTAAAAGTCCTGTTATGATTTTCTGGTGGCCATATTGTTTGGTATTGTTTGGTTTGTTGTTCGCCCAATAGAAGCTGGGAACCACATGGTGAAAGCACTCCAGGATACAAATTAATCAAATAAACAGACGTCATTCAGAATACTTCTGGAAACTGTTGCCACCTCTTTCTGAAGGTCGCTTTGACTGGGTGCTTATTTTGGCTAAAACTGAAAGGTCATTGTATCATTAGAGAGCGATGGAAGCGACGACTTGATGCAGTTTGCTTTATTGACCACTCTTGCATGAATAGAGAGCTAGGGGGTCTGCAGTGACTGAGCACTAGAGACTTGCTGGCATGTTTTGCTGGATATGTGCCGGGAGAAAAGGGGCAACAAATCCCTTTATGAACTTGTGTGCCAGTGCCAAGATGGAATTTTATACAAGCAGTTGTGGGCAGCTGGAAGCATTCAGTAACTCACTCAGTGCACAGCCATGTTTGAGTTTGTGAATCTCATCCCAACTGATTCATTTCATTGATTATGAATACTGTTAAGCTTGATTCCTCTCAAGTTAAAAACCCCATAGCTTGGATGAGCCAACTGTGGTAAAATTTGTTGTAAAATTCACAATACCTAGTTAGACTATGTCTGTGAGAGTAAAGTTTTACATGCTTGCAGATGAGCTAAACTATCCATATTAAATGTTTGTGTGAGAATGACAGTATGCAATATGCATGACTTTGAGCAGTGGGGGAAAATGTTAAAGATGAAGAAAATAATTAGACAAACATATATGCCACTTGCTTCAAATTTTAATTACTCCACTGCTAAAAGCACTCAAAACACACTGCTTTAGGAGTTAATCAACTCCAAAGTAATGCTAAAGTGTCTTTGACTTGCTTTTGTGTTTCACCTCCCTCCAGTGCTTGGCAGGAAGCAAAGTGACTTATTTTTCCAAATGGAAAAATGTTTCAGCATTGTCCCAAACATTTTGAATTTTTCTTCTTTTGTTCTGAAGTGTATCCATTAATAAATTTGTGTAGACGCCTGCACACACACACACGCCAACACGCCCACACACATTTAAACACTAACAATTTGTTCACGAATGGGGGAAGAAGGGAGCGGGAGATCGACAGGCGGATTGGCGCAGCGTCTGCTGTCAAGCGGGCGCTGTACCGGTCCGTCGTGGTGAAGAGAGAGCTGAGCCAAAAAGCGAAGCTCTCGATTTACCGGTCGATCTACGTTCCCACCCTCATCTATGGTCATGAGCTTTGGGTCATGACCGAAAGAACGAGATCGCGGATACAAGCGGCCGAAATGGGTTTTCTCCGTAGGGTGGCTGGGCTCTCCCTTAGAGATAGGGTGAGAAGCTCAGTCATCCGGGAGGGACTCAGAGTAGAGCCGCTGCTCCTTCACATCGAGAGGAGCCAGTTGAGGTGGCTTGGGCATCTGGTCAGGATGCCTCCTGGACGCCTCCCTGGTGAGGTGTTCCGGGCACGTCCCACCGGGAGGAGGCCCCGGGGAAGACCCAGGACACGCTGGAGGGACTATGTCTCTCGGCTGGCCTGGGAACGCCTCGGGATTCCCCCGGAGGAGCTGGAAGAAGTGGCTGGGGAGAGGTCAGTCTGGGCCTCCCTTCTGAAGCTGCTACCCCCGCGACCCGACCTCGGATAAGCGGAAGAAGATGGATGGATGGATGGATGGACAATTTGCTAACATGTATGCATGTCAACTGTCATTTTGCAGTAGTTTCACCTGTGCTAATTAGGAAGTAGGGAATTTTATTCTTATTGGAGGAACTCTGACAGTCATGCATCATTATGGAATTCCCCTCAGTGTCTTAATAATTAATATGTCTTCTTTGCATGGTGATTTGCATTTGTCTGCATATGTTCTTTACAAGGTTCGATTCTCACCATTTTCAAGAGTTCTTTGCTGCAGTACAATGGTTGAAAAATCTCTCTGTCCCTCTTTCCTCTTCTCATCTCTACTGCCCCTATGAAATGGATGTCCTAAATTATTCTGTTGAGATGAAAAAAGTTCTTTCTTTCTTACTTTTTTCTAATAATTTTCTACAGAATCCATTCATTTATAACCCCTTGTCCAAATCTATGATCTCAACCGCAGCTAATTTAGCTTTTCATCAATCACCAAGCTTCTGTCTTCATGCCCATCAATGCAGGATAAAAAGGGGGATTTTTTTTACAGCTAAACAGAAGAAATACTTGTGGTCATTGTAGATTTGTCACAATAAAAAAATTTCAAACTGAATATCATTCTACAAAAAAATACTCAGTACTTTTCTTTTCACTATTTGAAGATAACATTTTTTTAAGACATTCGGGTTCTTCTAATAAAGATGATCAAAATATAACCAACAGCATTATGCTATTATTTTTGTCTTAATTTGGATGAAACCAGGATGCAGAAGGCAAGTCAGCAGCCATTTAGAAATAGATAAAAAATACAAAAAATAAAAACTTAAAAAGTCTGGGAAACAGCAGACAAGAGAACAAGAGCCAGAATTGTTAATATCATTGATGGAAGCATTTACCAGGGATTCGGTTGAACAGCTAAATATGTTTCTCAAAAGTGTAAACAGGAAGCGGAATCCATTTAGGCATATCCTTGTTAAGGACACCATCTTTAGAGGCGATGGTGTTATTAGTTCATCCTGTAATCCATGGGTTGCATGGGAATCAAATACCTGCTTCTCATTTCTGACTCTTATTCTGGTCATAACACTTCATCTGCTTTGCAGGCTGGTGGTCAGAGGCCCCAATGTGTGTGTGTGTGTGAGTGGATGAATGACTGAAAGTAGTGTATTGCACTTTGGAGTCTAGATAAAGCGCTATACAAGGACAGGCCATTTACTTTAAATTTTGATTATTTTGACAGTTAACAAGTTAACAGTTGCACAGAGTAATGTTGCATTTCATACAGAATGTTAAGCTGCACAATCACAGTTGTAGCAACATTTAAAAAATGGCAAGCTTCTCTTGATATTATTAACTGTTAAACCAAATGTTACTGTACCTACAAAATACCCAAAACCAAAAGAAAATTTAAGAGCAAGTGTAAAGATATGATGGAGAAAAACCAGACAAGGGCGTACCTCTGTCCTAGCGAAGCAATAGCAATAAAAGCCCCACAGCTGTAAACAGAGAAGCACAGTTTTTTCTCAGGGGACACGTTCATCTCCTTGACTTCAGAATGGATTGAGTTGGGACACAAAGAAATATAAGATGTCAGGTCTCTGAAAGGATTGAGGGGGGATGGAAAAATAGCCAAAGGAAAGAAGAAATGAGAAAGAAGATAAACTGTTGAACTGTAAGCTACAGTGAGTTTTATTCACACCAAGAGAGGTTCTTACAAGGGGAGTACTTATTTTCTCTCACCGAGAGAGGGAGAGAAAAAATAAGTACTCCCCTTAAAGGAGCCTCTCTCAGTGTGAATAAAACTGTCACTGCAGCTACATATAAGTATATATAAATCAGTGATGTGCGGTCAGGTGAGGCAGAGCCAAATGGAAGAATAATATAATAAGATAATTCATATTGCTATTTTCGTCCTGTGTTTTGTACTGTGAAGTATTTATTTTTCATTTAGCTTAACCAATTTTGATTATTTTTTCTTCAAAGTCGCAGAATTTTCGCATTTTCCCATTCAAATGCTCGGAAGCGAAGCCAGTGAGGCAGCAGTGAGCTGAGCCTCACCTTGGATTTGCACAACCTTTTGCTAACTGCACTGGCTGCCATTCTACGGGAGCACAGTCCCCCTGTTTGTATGTCGGCAATAAAATAGTTAAAAAACTTTTAATATATAAACTGATTTTCCATCATTTAGCTTATCTATATAATGTACAGTGCTTGTTGTCACCAACTGTGTGTGTAACGTGTTTGTGTGCTGAGGAGCGATCAAAAATGGCAGAGAACAGACTCGAGGTGAGTTTTCTTGCCTCATGGCAGGGGGCGCTCATGATCCCAGACATTGTGACTCCTCGTCTGCAGAGTAAGAGACACTAACAGCGAGCTAGTAGTGATACAGTATATAAGGGAAGTTACACTCAACAAATCTACGTGTAGCTTGGCCGATACAGAGAGAGAGAAAAAGGTGGTTTGAGTTGTACTTCAGCGGGTTTCCCATTTGCTGTGCAGCATAGCACAAAATTAATAATATCTATATTTCCAAGTTTCATTGAGTTAACGGAATAATTCTACCTTGGTAGCGCGCCTATGGATGGCATGTGAAAGTATAGTCTTTTGGCGCTTCAATGTTGTCCGCATGCACGAAATTTCCGTATGTAAACAATAACATGCAGGGGGTCTTATGATTTTGATTAAGTCAGTGCCTCACCAGCCATGAGCCTCACCACACGTCACTGATATAAACATTATATGCCACCCTATTCAATGAAACATCCATGACACATGAGAAGATGTGTCACAGACATGTGTGTCAATATATAATCGTTTCATTATATATTGAAACGATTGTAGATTGTTTCAATATATAATGAAACGATGAAGAGAAGAAAAATATAAGAAAAGAGGTGAGTGTGAGGAGGATGATGGTCATGTTTTCAAGATCAGGAGAGCAAGAACGTTAGAAGATACTAAAGATGGGCAGATGGCAAGTTCTATCGGTTTTCAGCCAAGAAATTAATACATTTCTTTTATAAAACTTAGATCGGAACAAAATAGGCTTATGAAACATAAAAACATACTTTGAAAGAAAAATCCACTTTGAATCTCAAAGTTGAGATTGTGAATAAAAATGATTAATACCTTGTGGATTGATAACTATTTGATCACTTCAAACTGTTGCCCTTTTTATTAGTTTTTGGCACTGGAGGTGTTTAACAGTCACCAAATAGGAAATAGGCAAAAAGGAAATGGGGAAAAGATGTCAGGAGTTGAAACCAGGACGACTGCATTGAGGACTGTAGCCTCTGTACATGGGCCGCCCGCTCTACCATTTTCTTAAAGAAAAAACTAAGAAGCACTTTTAAAAATGGCCAAAGAGACCAGATGAATTATTTGAGAAAATACCTATTATGAAAATATTGACCTTATTTCTTGTGATCAATTTAACTTAAAGGATAAAGAAAACAAGTAGTAGACAGTAGTGTGGCTGGCAGTTTTCTTCAGAGAGGAGCAGAATTTTAAGAAGCAGTGAAGCAGCGACCTCAAGGTGGAGTGAGGGGCTTTAATGGTAGGGGGGAACTGCACAAGATATGATTTAATTGGATTTAACACATAATTGAGTTGATGGGCAGATGAATAAAAGGATAGATTAATGAAGGGAAAAAAATTAACTGTTCTACATTAAATGCACCAATTTTACACACTGTTAAGGGACAAGTTGAGACCAGATAGAAGGTCAAAGGTGAAAGAAAAAGGGATTAGTGAGTATTAAAAAGGAAAATGCTAATAGAGAGCAGGATGATAGAAAGTAGGAGCTCTATTTTGAGTGTAGTAAAATTCTTAATTTAACAATAGTCACTTATAAAGTAGAGATGTCTCATATTTAAGTGAATAACGTAGCATGGAGAAGATGCACACAAAAATTAAAAGGATGAAATTAAAAGCTGTCTAAAAAAGAAACATAACTAAGATATTTCCAAGAAATAACAATAAAACAAGAAACAAACATAAAAATATGTGCTGGGGTGTTCTTCTGGTAGTTCTGTTAAAAATGGATTCAGTACCTGGAAGAATTTTGATGAATAATTGAATAAAGGCTTAATGGGAGGTAACTGACAGGAGAGGAGGCGTATTTATCTCATAAGAAAATAGACAAAAAGCAAAAAAGTTGTTAAATGTGGTCCACTTCTTAGTTTGTAATCTGCCCATTAAATGTTAGTTAGAAGATTGCAGAAAGAATGGAGCCAAATGGCAGTTAAGGATTAGGAACAGATTAAATTTGCAAGAAATCACTTATCTTGTATTTTTAATCAAATAGAATAGTCAGCAGTCATAGAGTGACGCTGATAATTTTCTTGAAAATCAAGTCAAAAGGCCACGCTATCTTTAACATATTCTGTGTCCCTGACCGCATTAATTCAAGAGTTAGTTCCCTCAAGCACTGTATAGCAGCAAACAGCAGTCAACAAATCCACACAGACACACAGTGAGGCATTTATAGAGCAGGGCGTATTTTCAGCCCGCCAGCAGTATGAGTAAGCATCTCATGCTGCTGTTCGATGGTTAGCAGTGTGTATGTCAGAGCATAGCAGCAGATTGAATCTGTGGATCTAGAGCAATACACAAAACAATTCACAGATACAAGTAGGTCATCCTCACTCTCACCCAACAGCATAAGTCTTTAGACATGGAAATAAAATCTTAAACATGGATGGATATATACAGTCCTGGCTATGGTAGGATTTTGGTAACTTGTTACTTGAGTGTTTTTCTTGGGCTGGTCATATGTATTTTTTTACTTGAAGTGTGATGGTGCTATGTTGATTTTCCATTCAGTTCGTTGAATATTAATTAAAACAAATGAAAATTAAGTGCAATTGAATTATTAAAAAACTGAAAAATACAGCACTTGCTCCAATTTACATTCCAATTATTTATGAAACATCACACATAACAGGTGATACAGAAGGATTAGGTAGTAGATGGCACATTCCAGTTTGTTGGGTCTAAATACCTATTAAACAAAACACAGGAAAGACAAGAGAGTTAAATTCTTTTTGTACTCGCGAGGAGAGCAGACAGAGAGATGCTTTCAGTTACAAATCTCCAACCGCTCTGAAAACACATCTCCCGCTCCCTCTATTTTATTGCTTTTTTAGGGGACCCTCTTACACTGAGCGCTTTAACTCTCAAAGGGAGGGGAAAACAATTTATCACATTGTTGCAGCGCTAATGACATTTACTATTAGACACATGTTATCTACACTCTAAATCTTTCTGCTCCAGTCGAGTACCAGACACGGCGTCGAGTACCACAGGAGAGCAGACAGAGTTGTCTCCGCTATCTCCATGAAGGCTTCACTGCTCTCTTTCTCAAAGAGGTCACAGGAAGGAATCATAATTATTCAACACACAGAGACATTACTTAGAATAGAGGAAAAAGAGAAAAAGCATATAATTAAACATTATCTAAATGTTACTACAAAGCTACATGATACAACGAATATTTGATAATTACTAAAAATACAATTTATCCAACACAGTTGATACTCAGGCCTTCATCTTATATTCATTTTGCTATTAATGATGCTTACACTTACAATATGCGCAAGAAAAAAAAAGCTGTTGGGAAATGGATCAACGTTATGCACTGAAGATACAACCACATACACAGACGATTCTCATCATCACAGCTGATCACATCATCATCCTCCTTTGGGCATGGCTCTCGGTAAACACAAATGACTTCAATATTTTCATAAGATGTGTCATTGCTAGACACTGAACTAGTTCTCTCGAAGAGCAAAAAGTTTTTTAAAATATCAAATGTAAGCATCAGTGATGCTGCTCACAAGGAACACTGTTTACTGGTACGCTATCAACATGGGGCATTTCCAGGGTCACACAACCTTAGGTCAGCCCTGGATGATATGCTGAAGCCATTGCAAAGCATGTCAATCTGTTGGATGTGAGAGACAAATGGAGAAGAATTAATTTATGTAGCTTTTAGGTGGTTTGTCCTTTTCATGACTGTTGAGTCTTTAGTTTTTGTAGGGTGGGCTTTATGAGATGAGTTTTTCTGATCTCGGTTTTTCATTGTCAGCAGCCTAGGCCTGTAGCACTCATTCATGTGTTTTCAGATCCTCTCTTGAGCAGGTATGGCTGACTGAAGCAGATAAAAAGTAAGACATTTTACATGCTGCTGTTTGTGGCATTATAGTGCTGCAAAACAACAGTGTCTGCATGACGAGGCAGCGAGCACAACACCTCCTCCACAGGCTAAACAACCAGCCCACTAATACACCGTCCCACTGGGGACATTCTTGGTAGTCCCACATGCCAGGCTGCCCTGGAATCATCTAAGCTGCACCAGCACCTGCTTGTAGTATGAACTGAGATTTTTCCGTGCCTTGTAAAATGTAAGGATTTTGGTAAATTTCTACGTATTTAGCACTTTGCAAACAATGAATATAGTCTGCTGCTAATTTCCTTTTATGACACATACCGTGTTACTGTTCCTCAGTACTTGAAGTTTATATTTTTGGTTATCTACCCTCTTTTGTGAAACCTGTTACAGGTAGTGCATGCAACATGTAAAATCAGAAAGTTTAAAGGACAGGATATTTCTTTGATCCGTGTGAAAATATTTTCAGTTTCTCAGTGTATTTAACTTCAGAGATGTTCTAGGGCTTTGGACACACTCTTTTTTTTTATTGGTTTCCTCAAGTATTGATTTACTTGCTTCAAGTCCAGCTCCCTTCCCTCTAATTTCCACGGTAGGTCACCAGGCCAGAGAAACTGTAGGACAATGTCTCAGTGTGATAAAGAGTGCATGGCGGGTGTCAGTGAGTGAAGGGAAGAGAACTGCCGGGAGAGAAGCATAAAAAACGTCAGTCACACCCAAATGCGAGTGAAGTGCTTGCAGTTCATTTACTCTGAAAGACTGACGAGCAAGAGAAGGATCCCAATAGCATGCTTGGTTGCAGAAGACAAATGTACATACAAAACATGTTAAAATAGCATGTCTTCCTGGTTATGACTTTTGAAAATGTGCTTAAACCAACGCGAGCACAATGTCTGAGTTTGCAACTTACTGCTTTGATGTGGGACATGTCATGAAAAAATAGTAACAGAACTGATTGTAAAAATTGATATGCTACGAACAATTAAATTTACAAATTAGATGAACCTCGTTAAGAGTCCCAGAGGCCAACAGTGGAAGCATGCTGATGTGTACATGTTGACCTCGACTTGAATATTTTCATAAGAAGTGTCATTGATAGACACTGAACTAGTTCTCTCGAAGAGCAAAAAGTTTTTAAAAACATCAAATGTAAGCATCAGTGATGCTGCTCACAAGGAACGCTGTTTGCTGGTATGCTATCAACATGATAGCAACCGAACTGCCTTACATACTTGGCATTCTTTAAATGAATACCTCGACATGACCACTTGCCAAATCTTTACTTACAGTATTTACTGGGAGTTACCCTGCAAAGATTTAGAATCCATCTGTACAGCATAAAGGGAGATAATGTGTTTGTGTGGGGGCTTGCGTTACTGGAGGTTAGCTGAGTGAGATGATAGGTGAAAGATTCCAAGCGGCTAAATTTTCACATTGTTTGCACTCCTACACAAATATCTGTCCAAACGTCCATACTTGCTTTGTGCTGAAAGTGCAGTCACTGGTCACAGCTGTGATTTTTGTTTTTTAACATTGAGAATCTGTGTATGCTATCTTGCAACACAAAATGGGAGTATTGTGGATTTTTGTATCTATTATTTCAATATTCGCACTTTCCAAAGTCTTGAAACACAAGTATTTTTTTTTCTCTTAAGTACGATCAAATTTTTCAAACTTACTGCCCTCTCATTTTGCTTTTACTAATTTTCCCTTTCAATTTTTACTCATTAAACTGTTCCCTACATCAGAGTGATGTAAAGTTGGCCTGTGTTAACGCAACGGGTCCTTTAAGTCATTAGCAAGGAGTATTAATGAGCTGAGTGCTTAGAAGCCCCCCACAGACTAAAGAGTGTGTGATGTAGAGGGGATGAGGGCACTAATTCTCCAAAGTGCCCTAATAAATAGCGGATTAGCGAAGCCTTCTATTAGCCAAAGTCTTGATAATGCTAAGCTAATTCACTATAGCTACACTAGCATTAGTTACCATGACCACTGTAATGTGGAAGTGGAGTCTGCACAAAGTCTTTCAACAACGGCTGGCATAGTCACCTCTAACATATAGAGGAATGCAGACTCACACGCAACAGCAATTCACACCTAATGTGAATCCACAGGTGCAATGTTCCTCTCCTAGATCCCCGAAGGCATGTACGAGCTTAATTATTAAGTTACTCTTGGACAGAAAATGAATCAAAGAAATATTCTATGACTTAGTGAATTTTAATCATATATTGTTACACTTTAATTAATTCCTAAAACTGTGGACTTATGGAATGGCCAGTTAGATTAAAACTGCTTTCACTTAGGCTCATTAATCTTCTACATCAATGTCCAGGGAAATGGATGACTGAACTAACGTTGTTCAGCTTAGACTCATGAAAAATTGTTCCTTACAATATTTAGGCTATTATAAGCACAATGATTTGTGTTCATTTATTTAAAGACATTGATTCCAAATTAGCCAGGTTTCACTGAAAAAACAGTTGGAGTGACAACCAAACAGTTAGCATATCGACTGCAAAACTGTGTACCATTCACAATCTGTGCCTTGCTGTCTTATTTAGATCTATTTAATTTAAGAGCCACAAATATCATTAACTTGTTTCCACTGAGAGAAATGGTGAGTGTGAAAAGAGCCTGAACGTTGCATGTGCAAGCATACATGAACATATAGTGTGTCTTTCTATCTTCACAAGGACTCTGCATTTGCTTCCATTTTTTTCCATTCGTTTCTGTAGTCTAACCCTGACCTGTACCTTAATCTAATGTTTTCCAGTATATGCTTAATGCTAAACCGAATCTAGGCTAAATTCACGCCATAGTCCTAAGACAAACCCAAAACACAACACAGCATCTTCTTACGGGGTCCAGGCTTTGGGCCCTTAGGTAGCAGTCAGTCTCCACTACGTAGTATATGTTAGGAAAATGGTCACACAAGTCACCAAGCTGTTCCCTGTTAAAGGAAATGTTGCAAATCTTTCCTGCATAAAGTAGTAAAAGTTTGCCTAACAGATGCAAAGGTTATATCTTTAGTTTCCCTCTAAACAGAGAGCTGTGAAATGATGCATGTGACAATTTGGCTCAGTCCATCTATGTTATGAAAGAATCAGCATTATTGAGTTCAGTGCTCTCAAAAACAGTGAATACTGCTCATCAGTGCACTCACTTAAATGTGTTACATAACACTGATACAATGAGTATTTGTATTTGTTTTTTTGTCAGAAAAGGCTTTTCTTCAGTTGCTATGGACATAAATGAAACACAGCATGACAATTTGAAAAGTATTCACAAACTAACTTGAGATTTTAGATATACAGCTTTTGTGCAAACTAACAGCTACAGTAGTTGTCATATTTCGTAGCTCTAATGTGCTTTCACACATGTATGCACACATGCAATGTTTTTTTCTGCCTTTCTCAGCACCATAAATGTGTCTCGCTAAGCGCTTTCTTTGAGATATTTTTTGTTTTTTCCCCTTTTTCTTTCTTTTGGCTCCATTTCTGCACTGTCAACAGAATACTCCCAGTGGCATTAAACAGTGTTTATTGTGTATTTTAAAGTGCTAATATACATTGAGACTGCCCAGGGTGCAAATCAAGGTGTTTTCTATTCACATTTTATAAAATATCTTTTACTGCTTTCTTTTTGTTGTTGTTTTATCTAGCGGCACTCTGATGAGATTTTATTCTACTAGAAGGTAAAGTAACACTTTTAACAGTGAAGGACACAGTCAAGAGCAATATGGGAGTGGAAGTGAAATACAGATCAAGATGGATGAGGGATGAAAAGCAGGCACAAGGACATCAGGACAGAATGTGGGAGGTCAGATTGTTAGAAGTTTTGAACTGAGGACAAAGAAAAGTAAGAGTGGGTATAAATCAGGAGAAAAATGTAGCAACAGAATGAGCAACTGAATCAGTAGACACTGGTGTTAAGAAAACAAACAGAACACGAGGGAGAATAATATTTCTTAGTAAGGATCCTAACATAAGAGTTGAGGGTGGTGATGGAAATTGTGAAGAAAGTGTGTTAAAAAGAAGAAGAGAGGACGTGTGACTCCAGACTGAGGACAGTGCAGAGCATTCTGTGGTGCTGTGGGGCAATTAAAATGAAAATGGCCATGAAATGATTGGGACTGAAAGGTATGCACTCAGAGGGGTTCTTTTTGACAAGAAGAGAGATAACAGGGGAGTTGGTAGGCGGTAGAGGTGTTCTGATAGCACCGGAAGCCCAGGGGGGAGAAAAGGTTGGCACACATTGTCTCTCAGATGAGGAAGCTTCAGTCAGTAGAGCACAAACAACTGAAAAATTAATGATAAAGCCCAGCAAGAAGGCGCAATACTTTAACTCTTTAAATCATAATATGCGGCCATAGTGAGAGGTTGAAGAGCATTCTATTGTAGTATTTGGTTTTCCATTTAATGACCTTTATTTTCAACATATCCATGTCTCCACTCACTGATAGCTTCAGAAACTGCTCGACTGTCAATGACAATGATACGGTGGCCGACAGGTGCAAATGCGCAGCAAAAGAGAAAACATGCAAACAAACAAAAAACACGCGCACAAATTAAATGCGGCAAGCAAAAAGCGAACAAAATGCAGCAAACAAAAAAGAAAACACCCCCGAATGAAATGCAGCAAACAAAAAGAGAGACGCAAACAAAAAAAGAAGACACCCCCGAATGAAATGCAGCAAACAAAAAAGAAAACACCCCCGAATGAAATGCAGCAAACAAAAAAGAAAACACCCCCGAATGAAATGCAGCAAACAAAAAGTGTTGAAAACGGAAGTGCTCCAGACCACTAGGGGGAGTCAAAGAAAATCGAGACCGAGCCCAGAACGGTATGACTGACACAAAGTCTATCACGCTACCCATAAATTATTCTGTTATTCTATAATATTATAAAAGACGGCGTATCTTTTTATAATATAAGTACGTATAGTATTTATACGTACTAAATATAGTTATATAGTACGTATAACTATATTTCTGAAAAGAAATATAGTTATACGTACCTTTACTTTCTTTCAAATTTCTTTCTCTGAATCTTGCATCTGGTCCCATAGAAATGAATACTATTTTCTTTGACTCCCCCTAGTGGTCTGGAGCACTTCCGTTTTCAACACTTTTTGTTTGCTGCATTTCATTCGGGGGTGTTTTCTTTTTTGTTTGCGTCTCACTTTTTGTTTGCTGCATTTCATTCGGGGGTGTCTTCTTTTTTGTTTGCGTCTCTCTTTTTGTTTGCTGCATTTTATTCGCTTTTTGCTTGCCGCATTTAATTTATGCGCGTGTTTTTTGTTTGTTTGCATGTTTTCTCTTTTGCTGCGCATTTGCACCTGTCGGCCACCGTACAATGAACATCTGAAACGACTCATTTTGTTTAATTGCTTTTTTAATGCCTAGTAAATCTCCTTAACCTTTCTTCGTCTCACTTGAACCTTTCTAGATTGATATAGAAATAAAATGATTGTTTTAATTTTTTTTCTGTATATATAGAAAAGGTGACAGTATTGAAGTTATATTGACCCAGAGTAATAGCAAACTTCAAAGAAGTTGTCTTGACTTGTTTGAAGCAACCCCTTCTGAGTTTTATATAGAAGTTGTTCTAATCCCACCCACTGAGTTTGATAGGTGTGTTTTCTGTGTCCCACCACCTTCACTGGGTGGAGGGTGCATCCTGGGACAGAACTGGGCTTTCTGAAGAGCTTATCCATCTGCTTTCAGCTGTAGATAAGTTGCTCCTCCAGGCCCTGCGACATGGGCCGGTATCACCCGCTCAGAAAGTGAGCTGTTCCTACCCTGGTCTGGAAGCTGCTTTTTTTATTATTATATTTTACCTCTAAGTGGTTAACTACTATTCCTATTTCGATTTGATACACATTCAGCACTCCCCGTATGTATGCCCTCTCTCTCCGGCACTTTTTTCAGCCGTTACAACAATTCAATCCATTGACATGTGATAACGTGTTTTTTCGGAGCCGCCTTTAAACGCAACATGAGCTCTAAGACGCTTGCGCGGCCCCGCCAGTTTTAACACCTGTGCAGAGGAGACCTGCTGCTACTATGCAGAGCGGCATGCTGGTGTGTGTTAGCATTATGGCAGCAAACCAGCAAAAAGAAAATAACTTTGCACACTTTCCCCCCTAAATGACCGAGTGAGTTGAGTAATGCTGTTGGATCCAGGTAATGTTTGCTAATCGATGACTTGGTGATGTCATTATATCACGTTAAGCTTTTCAACACGAACAGGCTACTAGTTTTGTTATTATTTATGTTCAAAGGTGGATTGTACTGTACTGGTTACATACTTGAGTAACTTTTTGGGACACATGGTACCTAGTAGTTTTACTGCACTGTGCTTTTTCTTCTTCTTTTGAGTAATACTGTTGCTACTCTTGAGTGGATTGATTTTGCATTTAAAGAAATAGACTTCAGAGGTTGAGAACATTAGATTCTTAGAGTTTTGCAACATATGAGCCAGCGCTTATGCAAATTTGAGCATAATTACTCGGCATTTTATACGTCACTGTCACCTTGTTTATTTTGTATTAATAAACATGGTTATTTTTATTTGAGAAGTTACAGAAATGTTTGTTTATGAATTTATATTAAAGTCCCCACTCACCCACCCACCCCCAAATAAGCCAATGCACCCCCCAGCTAAACTCCTCTAGAGCTGGGGCTGTGCTACTCCAACATACTAGAAGATGGATGATGCCGCCACAAAGTCAAAAAGAAGTCTTCAGTAGTGCCCAGTCCACTCCAAAAGACCTCAGCCTCCTTAGCATGGAGAATCTGGTCTGTCCTTCCTGTAAAGAGCACCATTTTTATCAGTCCAGCCCAGTTTGTGTTCAGGCGAACACCCAGGCACTTCTAAGTGTCTACTATTTCAAGTATGTCAAGTGAACTCCCTAGAGTTTTACTGGTGTCAGTGTGGTAGGTCTACACCTGCACAAATCCCCACCACTAGCTCCTTTGTTTTCTCCGCATTGAACAGGAGGTGGTTTGCTGGCACCAATCCACTAAGTCCTGAGTCCATTTTCTGTACTCTGAGTACAGACTCCGAGTACAGAGTTATCCTCTTGAGTCTATCATCTCAGAGTAAGAGCT
Organism: Xiphophorus couchianus; assembly: GCF_001444195.1. Taxonomy (NCBI): domain Eukaryota; kingdom Metazoa; phylum Chordata; class Actinopteri; order Cyprinodontiformes; family Poeciliidae; genus Xiphophorus; species Xiphophorus couchianus. The sequence continues at coordinate 11,120,147 of NC_040239.1, forward strand.
AGTCAATCTAGAGTGAACTAGACCACAAACAGGACTGTACATCTTTTGTTTACCTGGGGCTGGTTGAATAGATTATGACCACCTAAGGCTTTAAATCACATGTTTAGTCTTTATGGAAACAACATAAAACTACATGCTAGGCTTTCCATGCCTCCTCAAGTGGCTGCTGTAATGTGATCAACTGCAGAAGGAAACATACTGTATTACCATAAATAAATAATAAACATGACAATTTGTGCTATAAAATATGTAATAGTAGAATGTAAAGTAACCAGTTCTTCTCTTGTTTTTTCTTTTCCTTTTCTCCTTACCCTTCCATCTAGCTTGTGAGCTGATGAACCGTGGTATCCTGGCTCTGGTCAGCTCTATTGGCTGCATGTCAGCAGGTAGCCTTCAAACGCTGGCCGATGCCATGCATATACCCCATCTCTATATCCAACGCTCTCCAGTGGGAACGCCGCGCTCGACATGTCCACCCACCAGTCGTATTCCTGGAGCTGATGACTACACCCTTATGGTTCGCCCACCTGTGTTCCTCAACGAAGTTATCATGCAGGTGGTGTCTGAATACAGCTGGCAGAAGTTCGTTCTCTTCTATGATTCCGATTTTGGTGAGTTAATTAACTTTTCTCACTTGTCTGTCTTTTATTGCTAACTCTTCCCTCCACAACAATAAGAGACTACATAATGTAAGGCTAATAATTACCAGAGCACAACATAATTGTTCTAATTTAGAGAGGTGGGGTAATGTGACTTATTTTTTTCATTTGCTCTAATGGTATCATTGACCTCCCTGCAGGGAAGGATTATAATAAATTATTAACAATATGGTGAAGTCTAAAACTTTACGCTCTCCAAAACATTCATATAGACATGGACTGATACTATCATATGAACGTATTTACTCAAAATAAAAAAATATATATATTTCTATTTCAGTTTCATGCCAGTTTGCCTGCTTGTGTATATGATTTCTCATTCACTATTCTCTTTTTCCAGACCATTAACCTTAACATTAGGCTACAAACAGCCTATGTCTCATTTATAATGTGCCTTAGTGATAGTCGAAAGCATCACACTACACAGTATAATTTTGCCTTTTGTTAGTGTGGTTGCCTGTTCAAAGCCTGTTGGTGCGTCAGCATGTTGTTTATCTATCTGTCCAGTTTATTGTGTTCGTTCTGAGGTTGGTCTCTACAGTTCCTTGAGTTCATAATTGAAATTGGAGCACAAAGGTACAGGCAGAATATCTTATTTGTAAAACAAAGCAACTAACTGAATTCAGATACAGTCCTGTCAGGGTGTCAACTCTCCATCATGGCCAATCTCAATTAGGTGGGTTGTTTTCACTCTAACAGTATAGACTAAATGTCTAGGTTTCAACCACAAACTTTGTTGTGTTTTTATATGAATTTTATATGATATAATAAAACAAAGTTGGTAGTTATTGTGAATTTGAATAAAAGGAGTCATAGTTAAAATGTTTACAAATATAAATCATAACATTTTCAAAACTTAAGTGACATGAATTTACCCCAAAGAGTCAGCACTTTCAAAAAACACATTTTGCTGCATTTGTATTTTAAAGTCTTCTAGGTTAGGTTGTTATCAGCTTTGACATCTGAAATGGTTGCCAAGTTATCTTTTTTAAATGTTTAAGTCTTTCCGCAGATTTTCAATTCACTGGGCTATTCTAACAACACACTTATGCTTTGAAAGAAACCAGTGTTTCTAATCTGAAGAAAATGCAAGGTTTAAGACCAGTGCTTAACGAGACTCACAGAACACAGAGTATGCAAGGAAGCTGAGTGTATTTCTGGACAGATCTTAATTTTAGCAGGCACACAAAGTGTAATACTTAATAGGCTTACTATCTTCTAAAGTACATTATCAAAATAAAAAAAATCCTGTCAAAACAGGACACAAAAAATGCTGCATGCTTTTATTTTAGTATATTGGATTACTGTAACAGTGTCTTTACTGATCTGTGTAAAAGTAAATAAAATATCAATCAGCAGATAATACTAAAAGCTCCTGTCGGAGTTCTGATCAACACCAGGAACATGGATCATATGATAAAAGTTCCTAACACTACAGTGACTCCCCATTTGTCAAAGAAAAGTTTTTAAGCACTAAATGGTCTTGGCTTTTGGTTTTTGAGTTGTTGGTCCAAATATGAACTATGTAGGAACCTTAGGTTTTCATAGACCTGTTTACTCAACATTCCCAGAACCAGAGCAAAACAAAGTGAAGAAACATTTAGTTTCTATACTCTGCTCTGGAACAAACTGCCTGTAAACCTGCTGGTTCCCTAAGATCAAGACAAAAACTATTTTCATTCATTGCAGCTTTTTTTCAATCTGATTAATGAACTGTTTGAAACATAAGTTTCTTTTGTGCCTTTACTATCTGTCTTTTAACATCCATCCATCCATCCATCCATTTTCTGTTCACCCTTGTCCCTAATGGGGTCGGGAGGGTTGCTGGTGCCCATCTCCAGCTACGTTCCGGGCGAGAGGCGGGGTACACCCTGGACAGGTCGCCAGTCTGTCGCAGGGCAGTCTTTTAACATGTTTTTCCTTTTGGTAATACTTTTATACTTGTGCTTTGTTTTCTTTATGTCTTCCCTGTTACATCATGTAAAGCTCTTAGGATTACCTGGTGCATGAATGGTTCTATATATCTAAACTTGCCTTGATCTAAACATATACTTCTCTGGCAGTTTGTGTTTAGAGTCATTGTCTGCTTCAAGGTGAACTCCCATCTGATTCTCAAGTATTTTGCAAAATCTAACAAGTTTGCTTTCTGAATTAACTCTGTCCAGTGATACTGGCCATGCCAAGGGAAAACATGCCTCTTTGGATGATGGTATTTAGGATGATGTGTGTTATTTTACTGACACACACATGGCTTTGCATGTAGGCTGAAAAGTTCAAAGCTCCAACCTAAGCACCTTTTTATGTTTGCCGTTTTCCTGTATGTGGCTTGTGTAATAGCTTTATATTTATTTCTCTTCCATACAGGCCAGATTTGTGTGTAGCACTATGTACACCTAAAAATTGGTAGCAAAGATAAAAAATACAAATACAACAACTGTACAGTAGTGCACTGGGTAACAAGTGTGAATGTTTTATAAAGTAACCCTCTTTGAAGTGTTTCTGTAACTTTACACCTAGTCCTTGTGTGCTTATTGGTTGTCATTACACCATTTATTCACTGTTGTTCTTTGACTAGCCTCCAATGCCTTAATGGAACAGTTCTGTATATGTACACTCAGTTATACACAGGCAAACCTGAAAGTTGCTATTGTTCTTTTAGAAACTGCTTCTTATTATAGACTTGGATATGGTTTTGGAGGAAAGATTATTGCATGCTTATTAGCTTATCATGCAACAGTGGAGGAAAAAGAACATGTTTAATTTTGCATCGAGTCTCTGAAGCATCATTATGGATTTATTATCCTAGCCCACAGATATGTAAACTGTGTGCAGAGCAGGAGCTTCATATTGCTGAAGTTGGTGATACTCTTGGGTGACAATATTTACAATAATTGTGGGCTCGCAGTACTTTCATGTAGTCTTTTAGGATCAGCCAAAATTGCTCAAACTCATCAAAGGTTACCTTTAACAATGTCACTCAGAGGTTCATGTCTGTGCAACAGAAAATGCCATTAATGAGAGTGTGATTGGTTTTAGCCATAAAATTGCACATATAAAAATCAACTGGGTTATACAGGTGAAATTACTGCTGTTCCTGATGGGTTAAAGCTTTCTAACACTTTACATTTTGAATCTCACTTGAATGACTGATGTAAGTGTAGTTGCTCTGCTGCCTAATGGAAAACACTAACCGTAACGCCCTTCAAAAGTAGATGAAGAAAAGAATAGCATACCTAAAAGTTTCAGCTGTAAAGTGATGAAATGGTTTTCTGCCTCAGGTGATTCTCTTTTTTTCTCCTTTTTGTTGATTTTCCCTTTGCCATAATGGAGCACCATTCTACTTACTGAAGTCAATTAACACAATTGTATGCATTGATCTCCAATGGGATCTCTGCATTGGATTTGTTTAGCAATGCTTTCTCCAGACTAACACTTTATAGATTTTAAATCATTTTATCTGTGAATAGAGTACCCCAAGTGACACACCTTTCCATTTTTGCCATCTATAGAACCATGCAAAAAACTCAACCTTTTTTTATGTTTTTGTCTGGCAACAACAACAAAGTTCAAAAAATGTATTCGAAATTTCATGTGATACACCAACATAAAGTAATTCATCTTTGAGAAGCAAAAATCTGTACAAGGTCCATTTGAAATTCAAGTTTTCGGTTATGTCTCTACCAGCTTTGCATATCTTGAGACTGAAGTCTTTGTCCATTATTCTTTGTATGAGCAAAAAATGTCTATGAACATCAGACCTCAATTCTTGCCACAGATTCTCAATTGGTTTTAGGTCCAGGCAGTTTTAGTCATAACATGACAATGTGAAAAAGATGAATGGGGCATGAATACTTTTGCAATAATCTGACCTTATGCATTTTGTAATCTGCAGAGGCTTTCAGTACACAATTTTATTTCTTTTGCACCAAAGTTAGCACACTCCATTATGCACCATAAGGTTGAGTTCTTTAGAATTGCATTTGAATCACCAACATATATTTAAGCCTCCCAGTAAAGGATTTTCACTCTGACCTTTACTTCAACTAATCAAGTATAAAATTAGGAACACCTTTTGTCTGTCTCCAGAGAGCCTTTAGTAACCTCTTTTAAATCCCAAATTTACCCCATGTGTTGTTTAGGGCTGCACAGTGGCGCAGTTGGTAGCACTGTTGCCTTGCAGCAAGAAGGTCCTGGGTTCGATTCCCGGCCGGGGTCTTTCTGCATGGAGTTTGCATGTTCTCCCTGTGCATGCGTGGGTTCTCTCCGGGTACTCCGGCTTCCTCCCACAGTCCAAAAACATGACTGTCAGGTCAATTGCTTTCTCTAAATTCTCCCTAGGTGTGAGTGTGTGTGTGCATGGTTGTTTGTCCTGTATGTCTCTGTGTTGCCCTGCGACAGACTGGCGACCTGTCCGGGGTGTACCCCGCCTCTCGCCCGGAACGTAGCTGGAGATAGGCACCAGCAACCCTCCCGACCCCATTAGGGACAAGGGTGAACAGAAAATGGATGGATGGATGGATGTTGTCACTTAGTCTTAATATCTGCACAATAGACACAGACACATATACATGAATGCGCACACACATTTGTAACCCCACTTAAATTCCTATATCCCCTCTGTGCTCTGTGACCACTGATTCATCACTTGGATCCTGTGGGTTTTGCCAATGGTGTTCTTTCAGCCACAGAAGGCCCTTTAAAGATATCACCATTTCTCCCTAATGACCTCACCCTCAGCTCAAGGAGGGAGAAGAGAGTTGAGAGCACCAGAGAGAGAGAGAAAGTGAAAGAAAGAGAGAGAACCAGAATTTGAAATGGAGTAAAAGAAAGAGAGGGTCTTTTAAGATGATAGCAATGTTCCCAGAAGGCCTTGTCTCTGTACAAGGAGTTCTTTAGAGAACAGACGGTCGAGTGTGTCCTCTCAAATGAAGCTACAATGCAACTGTTCTACTCCTTATTTTCAGCTCTACTGGTGCGTCCCGGACACCTAGAACACATGTTTTCAATCTACCCCATCTTTTTCACTACTCTCACAGTTTATCCCTGCTTCTTCTTCGTGTCTCTCCTGTTCTCAACTCAGGTGTTTCTCTTTTTTGCTGTTTTTTTTGGTTTTTCAGTGTTTTTTATGTTCTTTTTCCAAACAAAACCTGAAAACATGACTGACTACTTTTATTACCTGCTGTGTGACCTTGCTCATAATCCCATCTGACAGAGGAAATAGTGCACTCTTTGGCCACAAAGCAGAGGTTGCCATTTAGTGTTACACTAACCCTGCTTTCAGGTTTCTTTTACTATTTAGATTTTTATCAATGGCATGAAGGGCCTGAGGCAAAGTAGGAAAAGAATTTAGCTGAACAAAACATCAAATTAAAATGCATCATGTCCCTGTGTTTTAATTTTAAAATACGTAATGAATAAGTGCAATTTATTTTCTTAAAGCTAACTTGTGTAAAAATATTTAGGGATTTTAAAATATAACTTTATTTTGTCTATTAACCATTACATGAAAGCTGTGTGGGTGTGTTAGTTTATAATCAGCAATTACAAATATTTTAGCACAAGTTCATTCATTAAATATGGAAGCAAAACATTAAATTGTGACATCCCGTGCAAATGAGGTCTTAATTTCATTTAATTCGTACTAGATAGTACACTGTTTTGGCAGTGACGTGTGGTCAGGGGAGGCAAGTGAGACAGAGCCTCACCTGTCATCATGAAAAAATATGTAATGATAAAATTATTTATATTGTTATATTCATCCTGTGGTTTGTACTATAAAGTATTTATTTTTCATTTAGCTTAATCAATCTTGCTTATTTTTTTCTCAAAATCGCTGAATTTCTGCAGTTTCCCATTCAAATGCTTGGAAGCGAAGCTGGTGAGGCAGCAGTGAGCTGAGCCTCACCTGGGATTGCGCAACCTCTCGGTAACTGCACTGGCTGCCATTCGTTGAAAGCATGTTCCTCCTGTCTGTACGTCGCCAATAAAATGGTTAAAAAACATTTAATATATGAACTGATTTTCCATAATTTAGCTTATATATATAAAGTACTGTGTTTTATGTCACCAACTGTGTGTGTAATGTGTTTTGTGTGCTGAGGAGCGATCATAAACGGCAGAGAACAGATTGGAGGTGAGGCAGGCAGTTCTCTTGCCTTATGGCAGGGGGCGCTCATGATCCCAGGCATTGGTTTTTTGATTCCAAACTGCAGTGTGACAGCAAGCTAGCCACATACAATAAACAAGTAAAGTACAATGATATATTTGTTTTCTCCTCTCTTCCGACGTCAACATGGAAGACTACATTTCTACACTTAAACAGTTTTCTAAAGTGGATTTTCAATTGAAGCAGGACATAATAACTAACGGAAGACCAACACCGGAGCTGAAAGATTTGCTTTGAGGCAGTTTGATGATTCTCAAAAGGATTAATATACAAGTCTGCGTGTAGCTTGGCCGATACAGAGCGAGAAAGTGGTTTCGGTTTTTCCCTTTGCTGTGGATCATAGCACGAAATTAATACCTACATTTCTAAGTTTCACTTAGTGAACGCGGCTATGGATGACATGTAAAAGAATAGTCATTTTACCCTCCAGCGTTGTATGCATGCACGAAATTTCTGCACGTGAACAATAACATGGTGACACACATAGCATGGTGTTTATATTTATAAATCGTAAGGCAGTGCCTCACCAGCTATGAACCTCACCACACGTCACTGTGTTGTGGACTGGTTCTGTGCTAAAAGAGATCAATTAATTAGTACTGTAACTGAATAAAATCATAACTTTAAATTAATTTTTAATGGATTTTAACATTTGTTTATCCTTATTACTACTTGAATGAGTTGCATTTTAGTAATTAACTGGTAACCACTAAAAATGTAACAATGCAAAATGAGGAATTTGCTGCTCTTTTAGTGTAAAGGCAAGTCATTGTGATCCTATAGATCCTATAAGCCCCAGTTTACTCTGTCACTTTGTACAAAGAAAAAAACTTGCCCAACTCAAAACCATTGAAACTGAGATTGGTACCAAAGGGGATGAGCTCAAATATATGATATTCCTGGTGTTTTGTTGCTTTTAAAGTTCATTCATAATGGTCATAAAAGTTAATTAAAAAGCCTTAAATTTAACTTACTGAAACTTGCAAAAACCCTGGTTAAAAGATGTCTGGGTAGATGGTGTTGACCCTGACCTGAGGTCCATAAACAGGATCCTTGTGCATGTCCCTGGGTAGTTGAAGTGGTGCAGAATAATGTGTAGACTCAAGTTGACAACATCATTTACCAGTAAGCAAACTGCAGGGGCCTGTAATGTCCTTCAGTTGCTCAAATGATTTCATAACCACAGACAGTGTGACAGACCTGGAGTCATTTAACCCTGTGATGTTGCATTTCTTGGGGACCAAGATGAAGCAGGAGGAAACTTCACAGAGCTTCAGATACCTGTCTTCACTCAGATTTCTAGGGCTAGTTGGTCAATACAAGTTCTGAGGAATGAGAAAGAGACATTGATAGGTCGCTTTGAAAGAGCAAATTAACATGTTCCTCTTGAGGTCTTATGTCTAGGCAGGGGATCTAAGGAGAACAGGGTGGTTGGTGTCTCGGGAGCTTTTGTCGCAGAGTGAGATGTGGATGGGTTGGTGGGAGGTGTGAATGGCTGCCTTTCAGACCTGCAGTAGAAGCTGTCATAGGTGTCTGCCAGACAAGGATTCTGTTCAGGGTAAGAGGATGAGCTCCAGTAGTTAGTAAAAATTTTTAAACCATTCCAAGCAGATGTGGGCTCATCTGCTAAGAAGCTGTTGTCTAGCTTATTGTTGTAGCTTCTCTTAACTACCCTGATCTCTTTGGTCAGTTTGTTCCTGGCTTGCATGCAAGGCCCGATCCTTCCTGCTGTAAGACTCTTGCTTGAGCCGACGCAGCTGTGAAGTGAACAAAAGTGTATCGTTGTTTAGGTGGAAAAGATCTTTGTCTGCATAAACATAACTTGATATACGAAATTCAGCAAACTCACTATTTGGTTGAAGCTCCATAAACATTCCAATCGGTTTAGTCAAAGCAGATCTGTAACTTCTGCTGGACTGCTCCATCCACTTCCTAACAGTCCTATTCAACAGGCTTAGAAATTTAAAATTTCTACCTGTAGGTCAGAAGGAGACTAAGCAGACAATGATCAGAATGCCTCAAAGTGGCCCTGTTGACAATATGGTATGAATTATGTTTTTTAAAACCTTTGTAACAACGGACCTGCGTGTTTTTTGTCTCTGATTGGACACTTGATATTCTGTCTGTATTTAGGACGTTTATTGGAGAGGTTTGCACTCTTAAAATCCTTATAAACAAGAGTCTAGGTGTTTTCCCACATCTCTCATTAGCTCAGTGAGCTGCTTTTTTTTTTTGAGTCTCTGATGTGCAGGTTTGTGGTGGAATGTAAACATTGGCCAAAACAAAGGAGGGAGAACTCCCTCTGTGAATAAAAGGGTTTTTACACTCTATAAAGAATGTACACCAGCCTTTGTTTATGTAAAAGCAGATTCCACCTCCTATCTTTTTCCCTGAGAGCTCTGCGCTCCAGTCCGCTAAAAGCAGCTGGAACTCCAGCATTAGAAGTGCACTCTCCGGGGTGTGTTCACCGAGCCAGGTTTCAGTGAAACTGCGGGCAGATCAATGGAAGTCTGAGTTTATTGAATTGAGAAGGAACAGTTCATCCATTTTGTTAGCCAGGGAGCAGACATTAGCCAGGTGGATTGAGGGCAAAAGTGATCAGAATCCCCCGTTGCCAAAGCTTCACGAGCACGCCTGCTCATTTACCTCTTCTTTGTCTCCAGTCAGTCCCATAGAGAGTCACTACTGCACCAACTAAGATGTCAGTAAGGCTGAAATTGATGAATATTTGAGAAAAATACCTAAAGAGAGCTGTCTGATATAATTTCTTCTCTAGAGTAAGAAACCACAGAAATTTAAATGGTTTGTTTTTGTAAAGTGTCTTGAGACATTTGTTGTGAATTGGTGCTATAGATAAAATTGCATTGAATTGTAGCTCAATACAACTTAATAGTTCCTTCATTTTCTATTGGATTTAAACTACTCATCTGTATAACAGAACCTGGATCACAAGGTTTTTTTTTCTCTTTTCTACTCAACAGTTGTGCAGGTCCATCAGGTGTTGTCTAACTGATGCCTCTTTACTCCCCTTTTAAGTTGTTTGTGGATAAAGGAAGTGAAGAGAATTGCTGCATTTACACAACTGTAAGCTTAGGGCTGAAAATGATTTGTGACAGTGACAGTTTTACATTTAAAATTAGTTTGCTTCAACCAAAGAGAGGTATATGGTGGGAAATGACAGTCATTTCACAAAAGATATAATTATAATGTAATTCAGTTTGATTTATTTATGTACTGAGGCATAGAAAAAGTCAGTTCAGTTCAATCACACATGCATTCCAATTGATTATAGTTATCAAACAGGACATTTAGCTCAGGTATTTATTCACATTAGTTTAAAACTTTTTTTGTCCAAGGAAACCAAGCAGATGGCATAGTCATTGACTCGTAGCATTCACACCTCCTGTAAGAGCTTGTAGCGACAGCAGGCATTTGCTTCTGTTGTTGTTGACTTTGCAGCAGTCCCTCATACCGAGCATGGATGGAGTGAACAACAAAAAAGGAGCATCAATCAAATAATAATAATGTTTCCACTGATATTTTTACAATTTCTGTTTAGTAATAAACATATCTTTGAAACTGTAAAGCCCATTTGCTATCACTAGTCACTACCTCTTTTTACAGGTTCTCAATCTGATTTAAGTCTCTTCTCTAATGGCCCTGAAATCCAGACATACTGCTGGAAAAGGCTCAGGAAACTAAAGGAGGGATTGAGACTTTACATTCAAAGTCTGCCAAGAGAGAGAGAGAGTTTTAAAGACTGATGATGATAAAGAAAAACTTAGATGAATGGAGACAAAAGAAAGCACTCACTCATAAAGCGTAAAAGAACCTCAAACTTCATGCAGAGCATGCTTAACTCTGAATGGTTCCACTTTGGAGCAAAGCACAAAAGAAATTTGAGAATGAAAATGTATCAAGTAAAAAAAAAAAGCACAGAGAAAAAAAGCACAGGTATCTAAGGGCAGATTTAGATAAGTAGCAGATTTGGTGGGGTAATGTAAAGGACAGAAAAAGATCAACACAAAGCCAACTCCACTCCTGAAAACTTCTTACCTCAGGGTGTAGGTTCTACCCTTGGAGTTCTATAATAATAAAATAACATAGACCTGTGCAGTGAGAAATTAGAAACAGCTGAAATCTGTATCGGCAGGTCAGATCTTTAGAAAAGCTGAACAACACAACATCCTCAATTGTAATTTATTCTAATTATAAATACAAGTTTTCTGAGAAGGCTTCTGAGGTGTGTTTGAGAACATTGGTGAACAAACACTGCTATGAAGACCAAGGAGCACGCCAAATACGTCAGAGATAAAGTTCAAGACATCATCCATCATCTAAGCTGAAAGGCTGAGCAAAGAGAGCACTAACTGGCATTAATACTTTTGCAATGTACTGTATGTATTTAAAAATTGGTCAGTGGCTTGTAATGTGGACTGAATAAAAAGGATTTCATTAATTTGTGAGGCATTTTAATTAGCTAAATTCATAGATAATAAAGACTGATATGATGAAAATGTGGTGAAAGTGGTTGCTAGTTTAATTAACCTAATATGTAGTGCTGCTATATGAACTAAAAATCAGAAAGGAGTACACAGATCCAAATAAACTGCCCTAAAGGGCAGTTTATTTGAACTAAGTAAGCATTTATCTAAAATGCATTTTTGCAGCTTTTTACAAATACTAATGCAATACTCTGAGAAACTTGGGTGCAATAAAGCCAGAGAGAAACATTATTTAAAAAAATAATAAACTGACTACAGGATGAGGGGGCAGAGAAAATGGTGAAAAATTATAAGTCTATACAGTTTAGCTGTGTGAAAGACAGGTTGATGGTGTACAGCAGTGTATGGGCAACTAGAGATGATTTGAGGAAATATGAAAGGTCATGCTCACCTGAAAGGTGCCAAGCTTTTTATAATAGTGTTGGGTTTTTACAAGTATTTGTTAAGCTGTCTGTGGGGACTCCAGGAGGTTGAAGCCAAGAGGCTTTCAGGTAAAAGGAAGTGAACAGAGGGAAAAAGAAGAAAAAATGAAGCAGAAAAAAGGTGAAAGGAGATGGATTTTTAACGTGTAGAGAATTTAAAGCAATGGACATAACTGATGTGTGATGCTTAAAGGCCTAAAACTTCCTTTTTTCCCCCCATATGGGGATAAATGCCCACAACCGCAGTAAATTCCTCACCTAGATCTTAGTTCCAAAACACGCTTGGTCAGAATTTCAGCTGAGAAATTAATGCTTTTGACCCGGGCTCGCTGGAAATGCCAAGCGTTCCATCTGAGAATAAATCTTTATTTTTAAAAATCACTGCCTGTGAGCCACAGAACAGCAAAATGCCTGAGGCAAGGGTAACGATCACCAGAGGTAGCTGCTGAGGAAAAGACAAAACAAACAGCGTTAACACCAAAACAGAACAGGTTGCAGATATCTTAAAAGGTTTTTCAATTTATTGATAGATTTATCTTTCGATCTTCATAACTCCCCACTGTAAAATATATTTTTGCCCGTTTCTACGCTAACTGTTGTTTTGTTTTGCTAAATAAACATGTCTATGGATAACTTCTTGAATGTGACATAGTGTACCTATCACAGAAATAAAGCAAATTAAAATAGAAGAAAGCTCAACTGGTGAAAAAAAGGTAGTGCAGAGAATAAATAGTTGAAACAAGATATTTATATGGATTGTTATAATTTTCTCTTCATTGTCTGACATTTAGTATGTCTACATTTTGTGTTGTGGGATTACCAACATTATCTATATTTGCATAAAGCCGCAACAATGAATGAGATTTTGTTCTTAATTTGTACTATAAAATAGCACCATGTACTCTCCAGGCTCATAGTGGTATTTCATAGCACAATCAACTATGCTAGTTGTCATGACATCCTGTATATATAAAAATAACTTTAAGAAATTTGACTTTGCATCATAGCAGTAGATGAAGCCTTGGAAGAGGCCTCTTTCTCTTTAAGAACCTCCGACCTTTTCTGACATTCCCATTCGGCTCGCCATTACAACTGTTAACAGCGTTGGACTGAGAAGTAGTTTGTGTGATAAGTTCAGCAGACTCACACTTAGGCCTGTCACAATAAACAATAAATCAATGAATGAATTAATTAATCGCATGATAAAGTAAAAGAAACTCAATAATTTTCATTTGCTTGACTTACCTTTTTTTTTTTTAACCAAAAACTGAGTGATTAAGTTTGGTGCTTTAGTCTCAACTATCCCTTTTTTTGGGCGAAAGCTCGGTCGGAGACTGAAACTTCAGGGTGGAGGATTGGCTAAATAGGCGGCGCATTGTATGAGCAAGCAACCCCTTATGGCTGCCATAGAAGATTGAAGGATTTCTCAAACATGAGAACATGAGGCTTGTTGAAATGTTACTTCGGTATTTGCACATACAGTAGTTGTAGGATGACCATTTGTTGACCTGCAGGAATTATCCCTTCAGTTGGAATATAGCAGAAAAACTCATTGGAAAATGTGTTATTTTTTCACTCCTATATAAAAGCCAAGGTGCTGTTTTGCATGTTCCCCTGGATTTTTTTATTTGAGTTGCTTAATTTAACACTTCTTCATTGAGGGAACTGATTTTCTTTTTCAGCGTTTTGTGTATTTCATGTTTTTGGATTAATGGCTTCTTCCTCTCTTAATTTTACCATAAATATTTTACAATGATGCTGTGCTTCAGCTAAGATTGCAAGGTCCTTTGACTTTCATATTTTGCAACAAAGCAAGATGTACAAATATCTATCTATCTCTCTTTCTCTCTCACCCCAACATAATTGTTCGTAATTATCTGACCTACAAACTAAATGTTTAGTCTGAGTTAACAGGCAGTTTTGTGAAAACAAAGGTTAAATGTTTAATAAATTTAATAAACGTTACACCACTGGGCATCATTTATTTTTACCATATTATTAAATACTGAGCCTGTCTCTAGATTTAAATGGCTAGATTTAAATAAGGACAGCAGATTACACTTATACTCCTCGATCAAAACTCACATTTAGCAGGAAGGATTCCATGATACTAAAAAACTCCCATTATGATGATATAATGAACAATCAAGCACACCGAGCCTGAGCGCAAGCATCGATCACTAGGGAAGTTAGGGAGCTCTTGGAGTTCAGGACGGACGGATAAATGAATCTTTTTCAAAAGTGACAAAATAAACAAGTAAACATTATGTGAAAGCCATAAACCTATGCAATCTGGCAGTATGAAAATATAAAATGCCTATGTTTCTAATAATTTTTTTGACCTTTTTTTGGTGGTAAAATTTGTAAGTTAGTGAAAGTCAATAAGAACTGGGGAAATAAGAATAAGAGCTTCTGACAGACATCCAGGAAGCTGCAAAAATGTTTGTTGTTTTTTGGGGTTGTTGTTTTATGGTAGACTTAGGTAGTTTAAGTAAGGTGAACAGGGGTAACAATCTTTTGAGTTGATGTGTGGTCATGGTGTTAATGGGCCTATGCAGTTTCTTGGAGAAATATTTCTTAAACAGATGATTTCCTGGGTGGGCAAGAACGGTGGCAATTTTACCCATCTTTTTTTCTTTTTTTTTTCACCATCTTGTCCTGAAGCACCTTGATGGAAAGTGTCGCAAAGTCAATGATACGCTCAGTGGACTAGTACATACTCAAGCCTTGTCCTTTGAAAAGGAGGAAATATTCAAGCTCCAAGAATAGAACATCTGCATGTGGAACGCCAATTTTGCAAATTGACCTTTGGGTGATTGAAAAAGAGAAAGAAGAGAGGGAAAAAAAATACAGTAAACATATTATATTTTTGTATGTCTTTATCTTTTTCTAAGACACTAATACACTTACAGTCAAAACTGTGTCCTCTCCCTATTTAGCAGACTAAATTCAAGGTATTATTTATGTTTTGCAGCATTTATAACCTCTATGGATTTGTGTGTGGAGGATTTTGCTTTCAGAGGCACAGTATTTGCTTGGTGTCTCTTCTGCTGATATCACAAAGGACCTCAAAATTCTGGCCTTGATGGAATCGCTCTATCACCAAAGCACTTGTGGCCTTAACAACTTTAATCAATCCGGTTAATTGCTCATATGTGACACTGGCAGTGACGACAGTGTCATCCATTTTCCATATCAAATAGATCATTAGCTTGATGCTTTACATACTGAAGTTTAGCTCGGTTGTGTTCTCGCTTCCTCTCTCTGTCTCTTGCCGTCTCTTTCTCTCACCCCATCTCTCTCACTGTTGCCAGCATCATTAGCAGTGGTCTCAACCAAAGTGCTTTAATTAGGATTACCTTGACTTGCAATGTAGCTCATTAAGAGCAGATGAGTCACTGTAAAACATTAACACTCGCGTCCTGGTTTTGTGATCATACAAAAATAATTTCTAATAGGAGTAATTATAGTGGTTGGTGCTTGAATGAAGATCCTTTTCCATCTTTGTCAATTATTTTATCAGAGTCCCAATACAACATATAGTGCAGTGATACTATTGTGATGGATTTCTAGTTAATTTACCAAATATTCGCAATAGAAATGAGTGTATTTAGTTTTAAAACTCTTACACATAGAAATAGTTTAGTTAACTATCTATTGAATATGCAGAATATAAATACTGTGACACATTTTTAATTCAAGTGCTGCAGTCTGCTGCTGCATAGAGATTAGTTTTTTTTGTTTTTTTTAATAAGTCACTACTGTGATCAAATGGTGTATGCCAGGAGTCCAGTACTACAGAGCCAATGTCCTGCAACCTTTTGATACATTTCCAGTCCAGCGCATCTGAATCAAAAGTATGGGTCATTACCAGGCCAACCTGGTTGGTGTTTAGTAGGTTATTCTAACATTTTGTTCTGGTGTGTTAGAACAGAGATGCATCCAAAGGTTGTAGTAGAATGGAAGACTTGAATGGAGAGTCCTGGTATGGAGCCAATTTGAACACAATTAGCCGTATTTTTCACAGGTCTTAACAGGTCATGGGTGGGACTCATTTTAAACCGTTAAGCTTGATTCTTTAGATCTCTTAAGTTTAGAAAATAAATGAATAACATTGTACACACTCATTCATTAATGTCAGATGCTTATGTAACCCAGGCTTTCCCTCTTTAACCCTGCAGCTGCTGGAAGACACCCGTTGGACTCTGCGTTGTGTTTGTGTGAGGGTGGGATGTGTTCCGTGCAGGAGAGGAATCAGACAGGCGGCTCGTCGTTGTGGGGAGACTTTGGCGCGTTTATTTTGTTCACCTTACAGGCAGTAAACACACTGTCAGCATTCAATCGTTTTTTTCTTTTTACAAAATAATCAAACATCACCAAAACAAAATGTAATTTATACTTAACAGGCAAACTGAACAAACAGAGATGGATCGGTATATTAATATACCGTATATGTTACACCGAGCTAGCAGAGCTGCTGCTTACCTTACAGGCAGTAAACACACTGTAAAGAATACGGCAGTTCGCGCGCAGAAATCCCCTGCGCTACGGTGTCCCCGGCAGGACAAACATGTCGGAATTGTGGTAGTGCCAGCAATTACAGAAAACAACAGCACCCTCTTTTGGAACATTTATGCACTGCTTTACATCTACCCCTTCTTTATTTGATGGCGTCCCTGCCATAAAACTAAACAGAACATAAAAGAATTAACTGAAAGAACCCTTAACAGTCGTAACATCAGCAATAAAATGTATTGCTCAATAAAATGTATTGCTCAAATTGATCTTGTATGATATGTATGTTTGTGTGCCGTTGAGTGTTTTATGTGTGTCTGTGAGCTCTCTTTGCCTTTTCCCTCTGCCACAGCTTCCATCCTCTTTCTATCTTCTGCAGCACATCTTCTGTTTTTGTGACCTGTGCTTCATATGACAGCTTTTTGGGAGGACGTCTAGTCCTGGGTGGGTTTTTTCTTGGAATCCCACTGCTCTGCAGTGACTCTGGAGTGTCATGGGGTTCATTTTCTCCTGCTGTATCCCCTTCCTCTTGGCTGGCTTGTTTGTCTTTTTGGTTAGTCTCTCCACGCTGCAGAGAGGGTCCAGTTTCCTCCATGCTGACTGCATCCGCATTCTGTTGCAGGTCTTCCTCTAAACTTGTCTCGTTCAGATCTAAATCTGACTCCTCCTCCTCAGCTGTCGGTTTGCCCACCTCTTCTACCGGGATAAACATGCACTGAGTGAGAAGGTTTCTGTGAACCACTCTTTCTGGGCCACCATCCTCCGGTTGTACCACGTATACTGGTATTTTAGGCTGTTTCTTCACCACCACATATGGACGTGGCTCCCACTTGTCTCCAAGCTTCTGCCGTCCTTCCACATGACATATTTTGACCAGCACCTGGTCCCCTGGGCTGAACACTTGATCCTTTGCTTTTTGATCATAGTACTTCTTTTGTTGTTCCTTGGCAATCCTAGAACTGTGATTAGCTTGTGCATAAGCCTCCAGCAGGCAGTCATGGAGTGTCTGCACATAGTCACTGTAGCCCGCTTGGCTATTAGAGGTTGAGGTCCCAAACACCAGATCCACTGGAAGTCTGGGATGTCTCCCAAACATTAAATAGTACGGAGTGTATCCAGTTGAGTCATGTTTTGTGCAGTTGTAAGCATGGGTCATGGCATCCACATATTCATGCCACCTGGGCTTTAGGTGAGGTGGCAGAGTTCCCAGCATATTCATTAGGGTCCGGTTGAACCTTTCAGTGGTCCCGTTGCCCTGTGGGTGATATGGAGTGGTGTGAGTCTTAGTGATGCCAGTGATCTTGCATAGTTCTTTTACAATTGCACTCTCAAAATTGCGTCCTTGATCTGCATGGAGCTTTGCTGGAAAGCCGAACCGGCAGAAGAAATTCTTCCACAGAACCTTGGCCACAGTGCGTGCTTTTTGGTCTTTGGTGGGGTAGGCTTGAGCGTAACGAGAAAAGTGGTCTGTTACAACAAGAACATTTTCAATGCCCCCCTTTGACTTTTCCAGGCAGAGAAAGTCTACACACACAAGCTCCATGGGGGCATTGCTGTGGATGCTGACAAGAGGAGCTCCAATACTGCTTGTGGGGGTCTTCCTAAGACAACATCTTTCACACTGCTCACACCACGATTTGACTTCCAGGGACATATTTGGCCAGTAGAATCGCTCTCTTATCAGCTGTAGAGTTCTCTCAAAGCCTAAATGACCTGAATCATCATGCAGAGCAGTTTTAGCCACGACCCGCAGCTTCTCTGGCAAGATGAGTTGCTCAATGCGTCCTCTTTGCCCATCTGTGATGCATCTGTATAGGATGCCATTTCTGACCACCAACCTCCTCCACTCTTTTATGAGAAGGCTCCCATGTCTTCCCAGGCCGATCCTCACGCTTCGAGGTGGTTTTTTGTTATTATTTTTGAAATACAGAACTTGGCCAATAATGGAATCATCTTTCTGTTCTGCACGGATTTGTTGAATTGTCATGGCTGGAAGTGCATCTGTTCCCACGTCCAAATACAGCTGATTCACTGTTGGGAAAACACAGCTATCTGGCACCTTCGAAACTGCAGCGTTGTTGAATGTATGCTGGGGCTTTGGAACACACTGGGGCCCTGGAGGCTTCGATTCAGAGACCCTGACATGCTGAGGGCATGACTGTAAGATCTGTGTGACTTCTTGGTTGGACATGCGTGAAAGAGCATCAGCATTTGCATTGTTCTGTCCCCTTCTGTACTGGATGTCAAACTCAAAGGACGATAGCTGGGACACCCATCTCTGCCCTGTGGCATCAAGCTTGGCTGTCGTCATCACATATTTGAGGGGGTTATTATCAGTCAAGACAGAGAAACAACGTCCATAAAGATGGTCATAGAACTTGTCTGTGACGGCCCACTTTAGGGCCAGAAATTCCAGCTTGTGTGCCGGATATCTGGTTTCAGGTGGGCTTAAGCCTCTGCTGGCATAAGCCATGACCCTCTCGACCCCATTCTGAACTTGAGCCAACACAGCACCCAGTCCCTCCCCCGAAGCATCAGTCTGCAGCACGAAAGGCAGGTTGTAGTCTGGGTAGCCTAGTATGGGTGCTGTCACCAGTCTATCCTTTAAACGCTGAAATGCCTCTTCGCACTCAGCAGTCCACAGATAGGGTCGGTCAGAGTCAGTGTGTTTATGTGTCTTTCTCTTTTTCTTTCTGGGATCGCCAGAGGTGAGACGGTACAAGGGAGCAGCCAGCGTGGAGTAACCTTTCACATAGCGTCTGTAGTACCCTGCAAATCCCAAAACCTGCAGGACCTCTTTACGATTAGTGGGCGTTTTCCAGTTCTTAACCTTGCTGATCTTCTCTGGATCTGTCTTGATTCCCTCCGCAGACACAATGTGGCCCAGATACTGCACCTCCTTCTTCACCAGCTGACACTTTGAGGGTTTTAACTTCAAGCCATGTTCTTTCAGTCGATCAAAAACCAGCTGGAGGCGTTCCAGATGCTCCTCAAATGTTTTGGAAAATATGATGAGGTCATCAAGATAAATGAGCAGGTGAGTGAAATTCAGGTCCCCAAAGCAGCATGTCATGAGCCTCTGAAATGTGGATGGGGCATTTTGGAGCCCGAATGGCATTCTGTTGGCCTCAAAAAGCCCCATGGGCGTGCTGAATGCAGTTTTGTGTTTATCATGCTCTGCCACTTCCACTTGCCAGTAGCCTGACGTAAGATCCAGTGTGGAGAAGTATTTAGCTTGCCCCAGTGCCTCCAATGCTTCTTCAATTCGTGGCAACGGAAATGCATCACGTGTGCTGCAGGAATTCAGTTTTCTGTAGTCAATACAAAGCCTTAATGACCCATCTTTCTTAGTAACAATCACCACTGGTGATGCATATGGGCTTTTGCTTGGCCGGATAACTTCTGCAGCTTCCATCTCTGTCAGGAGGTTCCTCACCTCTTGCCACTGAGAAGGGGGGATCTTACGATATGGAAGTCGAAATGGCTTTGAGTCCACCAGAGGAATCTCATGCTGCACAGTCTTTGTATGACCGTAATCCATAGCATTCTGGGAGAAGACATCCCCATTTTTCTCCATTAGGTTCCTGAGGAGAGCACGCTGGTCTTCATTTTCCACTGCTGCTCCACCCAGGTCCACCTCAAAACTTGCCACCACTTGACCCAGGCTCAGACACAGCTCTTCTTTCATTTCACTTTGATGTTTGTCTCCTCCTGTGTCAGAAGATTCAACCACTTTGTCCACCAAGAAGGCTGTGGCAAGCTGAGTGTTGGGCTTAATAGTGATGTTTTTCCGGGACGCATTCATGACTCTGACTGGAGCATATCCCCTCTTTACATCTGTGAGAACTTTAGCCACTAGTAGGTCTTGGGGGAGCTGGTGTGGAGAAGGGCTTTCAATCAGTGCTGTATAGATTTTTTTCTGAGGGCCTGCCTTAATCCTACATTTCACATCCACCTCTTTACCACTAGGGATACAGATAGCCCGACCAGTGAAGACAGCGGGGCCAACCATGCCATGCATCTGATCTTCTTCTGTGTTTTCAACCTCCATCACAGCAGAATGCCATTCTGGATGGCTCTCTTTTATCCTGTGGAGGAACTCGACCCCGTAAACTGCTTGTAGGTGACTTCTAGATGCACGGATGACATTGGTTCCAATGAGCAGAGGCACTGAGGAGCGATATTCAGAATCAGGGACAACAAATGTGGGGACAGTCATACAGTCCTCTCCAAAGACCTTAAGTTTGATCTGCAAAACACCATAATAAGGCACATTTTGAGCTGCAGCACCTTCTATAGTTATTTTGGATGGGTGTAGATTCTGTTTTTGAAGGTCTGGGTGGTTGTGCCAGAAGCTATGGGTGATGCTCGTGATTTGAGATCCAGAGTCAATCAGAGCCCTGCATTTAATGCCATTTATCTCCACTTCTCCCTCATTTCTTGGGCCCACCAGAGGAGTTCCCTCTGCTCTATTAGCATTGCCTTTATCATCTCTGTGTGGGGCTTCCTGCTTGCCCATGGTTGCCCCTGCTACCATGGGCTTTAAGCGTTTAAACCCTGAGCTGGGGGAATGCTGATTTCCTCTGCCGAGGTTGACCACTGAGCAAGGCGAGTCCCAGTGGAGGTGGAATCAGGAAGTACTGCTCGGCAGAATCTAGCTATGTGCCCTTGGTTTCCACAGCGATGACATGTAACACTTGAACTGTGGCTCGTAGAATGTGCTGATGAGGGGGATGTGTTTGGGGGCAACTTGGAGGATTTTATACTTGATTCCAGTTTGGACAGCTTGGCCATTTGCTCTTCTTGGTTAAGAGCTAATTTTCTGACAATCTCAGTCAGTTCAGAGAGCTCAGAAGTGCATTGTTTTCCTTCCAACCTCACAGCTGAGCTTTCTGAGGTCATCTGCACCTGAGTAAATGTCTTCTTTATTTTATTTTGTGGCTGGAACTTCTTTGTTTCTCTTGCCATATTTCGTAACTCTGACTGCAGTTCTCTGAAACTCAGTAACATGGGCTTCATTGGAGCTATTCGTGCATATACCTGTTCGTCTATCAGCCCTCTTAAAAACTGGCGAGTCAGTTTACTATCTCGATCTGGAAAGGGCCTACCACCCCTCTGGTGTTCTTCCACAGCCCGCAAGATTGCCTCCAGCGCTATGGCATACGAGCAGGCTGACTCGCATGACCTCTGGCTCCGCTCATAAAAGTCGGCTAAAGGATCTAACGAGCCTTGAGTATCACCGTATTCTGCCCTCAGTTCCTTAAATGCCTTCTCGGGGGTCTGGTCATTGGGTGGGAGGTTGAGAACCAGCTTTCTGGCCTCTCCATTGAGGTGTCGAACCACTGTGGAGAAGCGAAGATGTACAGGGAGGTCAATGGCATCCAGCAGGTATTGCATATCACGGATCCAGTCTTCCACGAGCATCTTACTGTCTGCGTTACCAGTAAAGACTTGCACGTTCTTTACTTGGTGAGTCTGCAGGAAACCACCATATATTGCTTGGGGGAGGCGTGGACTGATGGTAGTCCTCCCACAGTCATCTAACTGAGGGTCAGGATGGTATACATACGAGGCCATGGCAGCAGGTGGGGGTCGAGGAATGTATTGGGCAGCTCCTGAGCGGTCATATGTGTTAAACCCCAATGCATGCGGCTGCGTGTGCTGTGGTACACTGGCCTGCTCGTGCCCAACGTGGTTGGGGGCTCCATATGAGGCAAACTGGGGTATATTTTGTGTTCGTGCTTCCCCCTGAGTGCAACCCTGATATATAGGTGCAACAGATTGAGAGGGCTGGAATGTGGGTCTGGGCTGGGAGTGAGGGGTGGAATGTAGGTGGTCTGGGTAGGTGTGGGTGCTATGTCCCACAAGCTGCCCGGTCTGGTTAACCCCTGGAGGTTGTGTGCTGGGCTGCTGTAGTAACTGAGGTGCATTTTGGAATGCACTAGAATAGCTTTGATGACCAACGTGGGCTGGTGCAGCTGGAGCAGTAGGAGGAGGGAGAGGAAGGAGAGACGGCTGCGGAGGGACAGGGTACTGGTCGCTATAGAAGGAGAAATGAGGAGGAGGAGGAGTAAGCTGCCCTTCACGTGGCCATGGCTGCGGTTGTGTGTGACCTGGAATGGCACTGAGGTTATTTTGCTGGGACTCTGCGAGAGATCCTGGACTCAGGGGCTCAACTGAGTGATGATGCCACATATTTGCCCTTTCTTTCTTTCTTATTATTTTACTCTTAAGTAGAATTATGGGCACAACAGATCTTGTGCCTGTGTTTCAGGAAGTTCACTATAGTGTTCTTTGCAGCAAATAAATTCAACACACTACTCAGCACATCTTATAGACATTTAAAAGAGAATAAAAAAATAAAATGCCACAACAATAAATATGTATATTCAATACTGAGTCACAACGACCCCTTTGAATGGCTAGCTGGAAAGTCTTTTTTTTTTTTACATTACTATCACAAAACAAATTAACACCACAACATTTTACTCGAATCTCTAAAGAATACACAGGAAATGTGATTCTGCCCAAGTGGAGGCACAGTCAACCGGAATAAAGTCTCTCTTTTTTTATTTTTATTTTGATTACAACAGAATCCCTCCAACCTGTTGGTCTCCAAGAACCACAATCCGGGTCACGGCACCAAGATGTAACCCAGGCTTTCCCTCTTTAACCCTGCAGCTGCTGGAAGACACCCGTTGGACTCTGCGTTGTGTTTGTGTGAGGGTGGGATGTGTTCCGTGCAGGAGAGGAATCAGACAGGCGGCTCGTCGTTGTGGGAAGACTTTGGCGCGTTTATTTTGTTCACCTTACAGGCAGTAAACACACTGTCAGCATTCAATCGTTTTTTTCTTTTTACAAAATAATCAAACATCACCAAAACAAAATGTAATTTATACTTAACAGGCAAACTGAACAAACAGAGATGGATCGGTATATTAATATACCGTATATGTTGCACCGAGCTAGCAGAGCTGCTGCTTACCTTACAGGCAGTAAACACACTGTAAAGAATACGGCAGTTCGCGCGCAGAAATCCCCTGCGCTACAGTGTCCCCGGCAGGACAAACATGTCGGAATTGTGGTAGTGCCAGCAATTACAGAAAACAACAGCACCCTCTTTTGGAACATTTATGCACTGCTTTACACTTACATACACTAAGTGCGTGATCCACAAAAATTCCAAATAAGCAGTGCTAAATTGCATGAGCAACAACATCAACAACAAAAAATTGACATGGTTCTGCAACTTCTGGCACTCCATCCCCCACTAGTCATGTACTCTTCAACTCAGTCAACCCACTATTACTTTTAATCTTACTTTGCAAATTTGAAAAAAGGCCAATATGGCCCCACACTCTGTCTTTGGCACAAGGGGGAACAAGCAACTCAAAAACTCAAACAGCCAAGCAATCAGGTTTAAGATATTTTATTACAAGGAAAGTCACTTTAATAGTGACGCGATAAAACAGTCCTCTTTTTCTCAATAAAATCCAGAATTCAGTAATTGTCCTTAAAGGTCACCAATTAGAGACCACAGGTTGGGCTCCGCTTATTATGTTGCTTTTGGTGGAGGCGATCCGTCTGCAGCGCATTTTCTTGCCGACCCACAGCTGACTGCGCGACGCTCCAGCGCTAAAACAAAGAAGATGGAAAGATGGAAATCCCCGCACCAAGATTCCATTGGAAGACGTATTTACTGACTTGACCTAAACCAAGTTAAACAATTGAATTAATTTAAACTAAGTCATAATAACTTATTACAACATTGAGGTTGGATAATGTTGTTGTGCAGAGGACATTTCCTTTTATTTGTTTTACCTTTAATATCCCTTGCGGTCTCCAATGGTGTTCTGGTCTGTGGTGGCTGTTAATGTTCAGTTTTGTTTTCTAAGTAACGTGGCACAATATTAAAGTTTCTTTGTGGTGTTTTTCATTTTGGTTTAAATGCATAAATATTGTCGGCTGTCTGGCAGTATTAATCTATCCCATAAAGACATATTTTGCCTGCACAATTTGTGGAACATGCAGCAGATAATTATATTTTGGGCTACATAGATGCACTGCTGCAAGTCATCCAGACCTAATGGTGTTATGCTGCAGTAAAGTGATGATGTGCTGTAATTGCTTATTAATTCTGCAGCTCAAACTCACCATTGGTGGAAGATATTTTTAATCTACATTATCTTACATTCTTTATATGTTCCAAATATTTGACTTTTTTTATTTTATTTTGCACAATAACAATATTTATTGTTAATCTGTTGCTAAGAGATGAGTGTTTTCTGGTAACGAAGTGCCTCGAAGTAAACATCTGATTTTTACTTTTGCAAAATTTACCAACTGTAAATTTCTTGTGTCTAAGCAGATAAGCTGGATTTCAAAAGAGCTTATGTTTTATAAATAATAATTAATTTGGTGTTAGGAGATGATTGTTTTTTTACCTTTGTGTTGAATATCTGTTTTATATTCAATACCAATGACAAAAAAACATTTTCACTTTTCTGCAAAATTCACCAACTGCACAATTCTTGTTAAGTAGTTGTATAAGATAAGCAATATTTCAAAAGAGCAGAAGAAATCTTATGTATTTTGAACAATAACAATATTTGTTGTTAATCTGTTGCTAAGAGATGAGCGTCTTTTCTGGTAACCAAGTGCCAAGAAGTAAACATCTGATTTTTACTTTTGCAAAATTTAGCCAAATGTTAATTTCTTTTGTCTAACCAGGTAAGCAGTATTTCAAAAGAGCTTATTTTTATAGACAATAATATTACTTGTTATTAAGTTAGTGACAAAAAATGAGCATTTTTTCCTGCTAATGAACTGCCACAAAGTATAAATCAGATTTTTTAAACGTTTTCACTTTTCTGCAAAATTCACCAACTGCACAATTCTTGTTAAGTAGTTGTGTAAGATAAGCAATATTTCAAAAGAGCTGAAGAAATCTTAACAATAACAATATTTGTTGTTAATTTGTTGCTAAGAGATGAATATTTTCTGGTATCCAAGTGCCACGAAGTAAACATCTGATTTTTACTTTTGCCAAATTTACCAACTGTAAATTTCTTGTGTCTAAGCAGATAAGCTGTGTTTCAAAAGAGCTTATTTTTATAGACAATAATTAATTTAGTGTTAAGAGATGATCGTTTTTTTTCTGCTAACGAACTGCCACGATGTCTAAATCTGATTTTTTTTATTTGTGTTGAATATCTGTTTTATAATATATTCAACACCAATGACAAAAAACAAACATTTTCACTTTTCTGCAAAATTCACCAACTGCACAATTCTTGTTAAGTTGTTGTGTAAGATAAACAGTATTTCAAAAAAGCAGAAGAAATCTTCTGTTTTTTGAACAATAACAATATTTGTTGTTAATCTGTTGCTAAGAGATGAATGTGTTTTCTGGTAACCAAGTGCCGTGAAATAAACATCTGATTTTTACTTTTGCAAAATTTACCAACTGTAAATTTCCTGTGTCTCCAACCGCACATTTCTGGACAAAAATCAGTGTCCTGGTAAATGACAGGCTGCCCTCTGCAGTGGGAGGACGGAGAGAGGGAGGATTTGCATCATCTGAGTCAGAACTTTCAACTTGTTATTCCCAATCATTAATCAGATTGTGTTATGTGCTAAACCACCTGCTGAAGAGAAAGAAGTGAACAATGCAGTCGTCAAAACATCCAGCACTCTTTAAGAAAGTGGTTACAGGGAAAAGGAGGCTTATCTCTGACCTCCTGCATTATAATTAGATAAGATGAACGAGAAGGTGTGGAGGGCTTTCATGACTCTGTTCACAGTAAAAGGAGTATCTTGACATTTATTTTAGCCATAAACAAAAAGCAAACAAAATATTTCAGAAAACTAGTCAACGACTCTTTATTTGAGACACAATCAAAAATCTATTGGCCTCCACATTTTTACATCCTCTCCAGTGTAAGGGAGAGTCATTTTGAAGAAGTAAATGGTTTACAGGATGTTGGGATGCTGTTTCTGGCTTTCACCTATAGTCACTAATATAGTGACTATAGGTACATATTTTTGACAACCTCAAAGTCTCGAATCAACTATTATGGACACCTGTATGGTTCTTCTGATACCCAGAATTGTCTGCTGTGTTTCCAGCTGGAACTTTTACAATGACAGACTAATGGTCTACAAAGTGCCAAGCTCAGGAAGTTAAAACTGTGCCATTTGGACTGACAATCTCCATTAGTGAAAGAGCAATAAGATCATTTGGCACATTTTGATCATTCTTGGTGACATTCGTCTGTGAACCAGATTTTATAATAAAATTCTAATGAAGGACAAGAGGCATGACACAGTAACAGGCTGATATTTTAACCACTGCATGTATTTTGCCGCAGGATCTGAGAATCCAGACTTGGCAACAACATGCGGAAAGTATTTGTAGGTAACTGGCACATTGTGACTCACTGTGGAATGGCCGGAATGATATTTACAGGTAATATGTGCAAGTAGAGACATTACAGAAAAAAGGAATAAAGCTCCAGTAGTGTAAGATGATTTGTGATGAGTAAAATATCACCTACACATATGCAGAAGTCAGTAAAGTTTTGATCCTGTGTTTCACACCAACAATTAGAATATATTATTTTTATAGTTGGATTAGTTGATACTTATGACTAATTTCATCCTTCGTGAAATTATTATAGTCATAAACATTGGGTCAAATTTCCATTTTAATTTTTTTTAACCAGGTTAACCTTTTAAGCTGATGTCACTTCAGGACACCTGTCCTCCTATGTTATAGTAGGACAAATATTTCTTGTGAAACAATCAACAAATCTGCAATCATTCCATGAAATATGTTATCATCCTGTATGGCTCACCGACAACAGATTCAGCACACTCATAATTAAATATGACATATGACAACTATCGAGCAATGTCATAAATGTTCAGAAATAGTTGCACGATGAAATGTTTGCTGGGACAAACATTTCATCGACGCTCACCCGTCTCCCCCTGGCTGCAGCACAGTGTCTCCGTTTCCTCATACACCTCATCCTCTTTTCAAGGTTTGATACTAACAGGAGAGTTGATGCCTTTCCAGTCACTGCTAAAATAAAATTGCTTTCAGATGTTTGTGACGCGACTCAGCAAGGCTTTATACTCTCTGGCACATGGAGTGCTTCGCAAAACACTTAATACTAACTGAAGACTTAAGACTATGAAACAGGCACATGTCAGGGATAAAGTTATTGGAAATCTTAAAGACTTACAGTTATCCCCACTTCAGCTAGTAGATGCGCACTCAACAAACGTGGCCCTGCCGAAAGTTGACTATAGAAAAACTATGTAATAAACTCAAAGGTTCATTTCAAATCAAATGTTGATTCATGTCTTATTAATATTTTAACAACATTGTCAATAAACTGTTTGTGGGGGAAAAGTTTGTCTGGTACCCTTTCTGCATTGAAGACGGAAATATATTTACTTCTGATTAATACACTGTGTGGACAAAATAAGCTGTTGATCAGATTAGCATGATGAATGACATTTGATTTAGATGTATGCACTGAGCGAATGAGAGCTTATGAATTAGAATATTTGCTGAATTTACTCATGCAGAGAGACAACACATTTTCCTCGACAGAGAAAATGATATAAAGTCATTAGTGATTGCTTTCATATTTCTATCAGGGATCAGTTTATTTATTCTAATATATTTAATTTTGAACTCCATGTTTCTCTGTTTGCAAATACCCTGTAAAGAACATTAATGTTATGGTAAAACCAAAGTTATGGTCCCTTGTGCTTATGTACTTTACTCTTTTTCTCCAGACATCCGTGGTATTGAGGATTTTCTGGACCGTACCTCTCAGCAAGGAATGGACGTGTCCCTTCAAAAGGTGGAATCTAATGTCAACATGATGATCACAGGTCTTTTCAGAACAATGCGTGTAGAGGAGCTGCATCGATACAGAGATACGCTACGGAGAGCGGTGTTGTTCATGAGCCCAGCTACTGCCAAGGCTTTCATCACTGAGGTAAGGAAGGACCGTTCTTTTGCCTGATCTGCATTTATGTTTCACTAAATGAATGGACTGTCAACATACTATCAACTGAAACTTTTATCTGTGTGTGAATGACATTGTAAGCAGAAGATTTCATTTAAAACATATTCACTTTACAGTGTTTTAAGGGATAAGACTATAGAGTATATGTTTTGAGTGTACCGGTAATTAGAACAGCGAGAAATTTTTTTTTAACCAATTCTCATCAGATTGCATTATCATTGTCATGTTTTATTGACCTAACTGCACTCTTTATACCCTAGTAAATATCAGTTATAAAGGTTTTAATGTTAGCTCCTCATCATGCTACTAATTACATTATCTAAAAAATAGGAAGCCGCTGGAGCTTTTACTATGATGCCCTGGATCTGCCAGAAGAGTATTAATATAATAAATGTCTCTTTCTCTCTCCTACTACTTCAGGGTCCATTGTAAAACAACTCAAATTAAACGAGAGTATATATCCCATTTGCTGTACATTAGTTTGATTTAATTTACCTTCTCACATATGTTCCAACTACTTCCATCCAAATACTACAAATCTGCATCCAGCATATACCCCTAAGCCCCATATCCCATCAAGCTCTTTATCGCTGCAGAAGACAATTAGAGAAATTCCTTTGCTCTTATACATAAATGATATGGAGGTCATGGTTGAAAGCAATAGGCTGTAGCATTAGTTATGAATTCATAATTTGTAGTGGTAGGATGGGGCTTAATCCCATGTGTCATGTTCTCATCTCAGTTTAATTAAAAGTGACCTCGGAAAGAGCAATCACAATCTAATTTGGTTGGAGGCGTGACAGGGAGGGGTGAAAGATGGGGTGTTATCTTGTGAAGGGGTGTTCACAACTGTGTATGTGGGTTTGAGTTTTTATACATTGGCATCATGGAATCAAATCAGAAGCTGTGCTGCTGTGTAGCGATCTTTGATATTAAGTCTAAAGGTCCAGGACATCCTGAGGGAATCTTTAAAGTCTGCTTAAAACATTAATAGGCTGTCATATTTTCAGAGCAATTTTAAAGAAAAACATGTTTATGTATCCTTTTTTAAACTTTGAGTTCAAAGAAAAATCTTTTGCCTTGAGCACTTTTGATTATTAGTCCTTGTACTATTTGTCAGAGTGCCTATAACAATCAAAAGTGGTAGCACATACTGGGGAAAAGAGCAGGGGTTCTAAATGCACATGCAGGCATATGGAAACGTGTAAAGTGGACCCTGGCACAGAGCAGAGGAGTCTCATTCCACTCCGTGTCCACATTGCAAAAAAATCATACATGTGCAAAGCTGAGACACGCTATCACTCAGTGCTTGCCACACTTGCAATTCCAACTCCTGACTTGCCAAGGGAACAGGTCTCTGAGTGAGATGATTTTTTTTTTTACCTGTATGACATGGTCACTAACCAAGCTGTACAATTGTAATCAATAACTGCAATAGCCGTCAACCTAATGATGGCTACTGCATCCTTGGGTAAATTATTGCAGCATTAGATAAATTTAAACTAAAATGTAAAAATTTGCACAGAAACACAAAGATAAAGAGACGATTTAGGCAATTTATTTGCAAAACAGTTCATTTTGGGGTTAGTTACACTTAACGATCCCCTCTAAAACTTGCTCGTTTTAATTGTTCACACACCAATTACACTTTAATATACATAAATACACACAGCATAAACCATCTTGGCACTACCACAAAGGCTGATATCCACAGTCCTCTTTATATTTGCTCTTGAGGGTACAGCCAATTAGCAGCAAGGAAAATCAGTAATATTTAATTGAAATTAATATTTCATATTTAAGTAAAATAATATTTTAGATATGCTCTATGAAAAAATCTGCAAATAGGCTCAAGTAATTTGGAGTTGTGTTCCACCGAAAAATCTGCAAATAAGTTAATTTGCAAATACTGAACCGCCAATATTGAACTGCTATTAGGCAATGGACATAGTCTTACACTGAATGACACTTCTTCTTTGGCAGATGTTAATGGGATATATCAGGTATGAAGTTAACATTCTGGCCAAATTTTGTGCTAGAAAAAGGGCAGATCATCAAGGATAAAAGTTTTAGTGAGTTTAGGAAAGGCCAAATTATAATGGTTAGCCAGCTGAGTCAGAGAATCTCCAAAGCTGCAGCTATTGTAGGGCATTCCAGACCTGTGGTGAACAACATGAATTAAAGGAGGAGTCCAATTTGCATATTTGGTCAAGTGATCCAGGCTGTAGTGGGAGAGAGAAAGATAAAAACATTCTAAATATGTGTAGAACTAAAAATGAGCTTTACAAATGAATTTAATAACTTTAAATAACAATAGGTGACTAAGGCTCTAATGGTTCTAATAAGAGCACCAGCAAATGGGATTACATAACCACTGACGGGACATGGGGATCGGGTGAGTTAATGTCGTGTTCTGAGAAAACCTGGGGGAGAAAAGGCAAAAAGAAATACATGAATAGAAAAATAGGCAAGTCAACTTGCCTATTGGTTGGATGAATAGCTCAAAATCGTTTATTATATAATGTTATTGGTTATAAAGGAATTATTGTGATTTTTGCATTAAGCAGCAGTGCACTCTGTTCTGATGTACTGCAATTGTGAGCAGCGACATTGGTAAATGAAAAAAGTTTAAACCCATTAAACTGCCAAAGTAGCTGAAGGAGCCTCCATAACTACAAATAACACTGAGTGGATGCATTCTTATAATCATTCATCAGTTTACACAATAAAATATCATTCACAATAATAATTGAAAATGTTTTTAGCTGTTGTACAATATGGACTCTGATAATTGCTTTTGTGTGATACTGAGACCCTTTTCACCCTTTTAAAAGAGATTTCTATTTTTCTTGTAACAAAACAGTCGTTTAATCAACATGAAACATAACATGGAGAGTTTTTGGAATTTGAGTCTGAAGATTGGAAAAGAATGATGATTACAGATCTCTACTTCTTTGTTCCTGCCAGGCAGGTGGAAATGATCAGAGTGACAGACTAAAGGGTTAAAAGATAGACAGAGACATGTGGAGATGCTCAGAGATAAATGGAACCTTGTTTTTCGCTACATCACTTATTGGTACGATCATTTTTCTCAGGAATCACCTCCCCTCCAGATGCATTAAGCTCTGATGGTAAATGTGAACTGAAAGCTGATCCAAATGACTTGGCAAGAAGAGACAAACAGATGATTAGAGGGATCAAAGAATAGAATACATTCATGGGTGTGTGGAAATGCCTGAAATTATCTGTGTCTGACTGTAAAATAGTGCTTGCTTTTTGGTTTGTTTATTGAAGCTTACGTCAAACAAACAATAAGGATATACCAAAAGACTCAGTGACCCATTTTTTTATTTATTTTCATAAATGTCTTTGACATGTGCCTGAGCATTTGAAATCGTGGAAGGAGAAGGTAAAAAAAAATTACATAATGGAAAGTGACTTTGTTTGATATTTATATGGTCAGTATATCCTGAATTGCTAGTCTTTGTTTTGATTGTATTTAAATTGAATAAAAAAGTGAAATCTCAAATTGGACGAGATCTAATTTGAACAATTGGATCACAATAATAATAGTTATTATTAATACAATATTTATTCTACATTCTTAATATAGAAATAACAATAATTATTTCTGTTGCCAGTCCTGTTATACTGATTGCTCCATAAAAATTATTTCAACATTAGAACATTTAGTTATAACGTTAATATTTCCGGTGCTTTCCATCCATCCATCCATATGTCCGAAACATGCAGAGATCTTTATCCACAGATACTCTCCAACTCATTCAGAATCTAAAGATCAGATGCCCAAATCACCTCAAGTTTCTCCCTTTGAGTATCAGGAAAAAACACTTTCAACATAGCAAGACAAAAGATTTTAAACTTCTCTTTTTTTTAGATCAAATTGAAAACTGAATGATCTTATACAGAGTGTGTGCAGACTTGTTAGTTTTCTGGAGAGTTACTTTTGTGTAGCACTTTGGAAGCTTAATATCTTTTTAATGTCTATCAGCAGTGGGGAGTTCATCCCTATTACATTGTGTAGAATCAGATTCTGGTCTGTGAGCTGCAATTCTCAGAAAAATGTGCAGATGCTCTTTTGGGGATGTTCAAAATTTCTGCAACGCTTCTAGTTTATGTGGAGCAAAAAGTGGACATATTCCTAAGTGTTCAGACAAATATTCAAGGACCTCCCCATAATGTACTTCAGCCTCTGCTCAGTGATTCATCCTACTTTCTCCATAGAACAGTATTACCACCACGGCCTTTCGGGAAAGAATTGAATTAGCGTTACCTGTTTTACTGTCATAGGGGAGTGCTTGTGTTTCTCCCACAAATGTATGTATATTCTCACTTGGTTTGTCAGCAGTCTTCCCAATGCTGGGTATTTTTACAGTTTTTTGCAAAGTAGTGACCTCCTTGCAGATCCTATATTGTACAAAATACAAAGTATTGATCCCTTAAGTACTGCTACCAGTATTATGCTTCTGACAGGCTCTCAGATTTCTCCACAGTGTTGTAGTAACTCAATTGTGGTTTTATTAGTCAGGATTTTTTATATCTGGATTTTAAATATCTAAATTAATTTACAATGGAAAGACTTTTCCTCTTTATCTGATGGATTTCAGTAAAATAGCCCTCTCCCATTTTGAAGCACTTTGCCACACAGTGTCTGATACATTTACAGACCCAACATGCTCATTCAATTTTCTGGATTATTTAACATTTTCCTGCTCTGTTGCCCTTTTCTCAGTCTAGTGCATATGAGCCAGTGCCAGCTAGGTTCCTTGTCGGTGCACACATATCCCCTTTCTATCTAGTTTTCACACAGAAGAGGAAAGTCGATTTCTTAGCACAGGACTATTCTTTTACAAAAACATACTATGCGAGTTATTAATTGGCTGACCAATTAATGAACTGAGAAAAATGACAATCCCTATCACTGCTGCTATGAGGTTTTTATTGCCTCTTTTAATTGGAAATTTAAACAATTTCCATCTAAAAAAACAAACAAAACATCAGAAGGAGGATGGAAAGTATCAGTCTTAAAAGGCTTATACAGTTAAACATCTCAATCTCAAACCTGGACTGAAAATGGTTGAAAAAAATGTAATAGCGTATGAGAAAGCAAAACATTTTCCCC
The DNA here is from genome assembly GCF_001444195.1 of Xiphophorus couchianus. Lineage (NCBI taxonomy): Eukaryota > Metazoa > Chordata > Actinopteri > Cyprinodontiformes > Poeciliidae > Xiphophorus > Xiphophorus couchianus. The sequence goes on from NC_040239.1 coordinate 11,153,604, forward strand.
CAAATGATTACATCCAATGTTTCTGTGTTTCTATATTATATTGCAGTATTTGCACAAAAAGCCCCTGCCATGGTAAACACTCTAGCCCTGTATAAATAGGTAAAGAGAAGCTGGTAACATGTATTTTTTTGTCTCTATGGTGTCATCAGCCATTTTCTGGTGTAGTACAGTATGTTGGAACAGCAACTTAGCAAGAACTAAGCAGTTAGATAAGCTCATCAGAAAGACTTACTCTTTCCAAGGATGCCTGCCTCGACCAACTGCGTTGCACATTTATTTTAATATGAATATTAAATGCTATGCTATTTTAGGAACTGTTCATTTAAATTGTCTTATGATGTAAATGAGTCCTACATGTACAGTCTCTTATTTTTATTTGTATTGTTTTTATTTATTTATTTATTTTTACCCTTGTGTGAATCTTTGTGTGAACAAGTTTGCAGGATAATACTTAATGACCAGTTTGACATCGCAAGCAAATGCCAGTTTATCCCTGCAACAAAACACATAAACATGAAGAAGAGGAAGATATATCCCTTTTTTAACTCATTTGCTGTAATTTTCCCTCCGGTTTTTGGGCTTAGCAGTCCTCCACTGCCAGTGGAGCCTTAAAATCAGATGCTGCTGTGCTTCATTGCCAGTGATGAATATGCATTTTCTCATCAACATGCTGTGCATGAATTTTCAGTGATTTATAATGAATTACCACTGATCCGTTTTGGACCCAAAGGCCATGAAATATGCTTGAGAAAGAAAATATGAGCTGTCATTAACAATCAAAACAAAGACAACTATATTATATTATATTATATTCTGTTATATTATATTATATTATATTATATTATATTATATTATTTTGTCTCTGTGACAATTTAAAGAGCCCGGTATGACTGTGTTTATTTAAATGCAGCATTACATCAGACATGTTTTGGCTTCATTGTATTACTTGTATGTACAATTGCAGTCCAAATGGCTCATAGTTGTGAATTCAGCTTAGAATTTTGCATGCGGTTTATAATCACTGTTTTATCTTGAATTTCTTCAGACTTTAGATTGGTGGGTTGTACCTTGTTTTTTATGCTTGTTTTCTTTTGTTTACTGACATGTATAGATATACAGTCTTGTAACTAAGCACGCTAACGTGATTTTCATCTGAATTATTTTAGAGTAATTTAGACTATTCAATTTTAGCTTAATTTTTTGTAGAATAGTTTGAAGAATGTTTTTATTGGTATAGCCATTCTCAGTTGCTGGAAGTTGAGTTGTTTACCCCGTTTTATTTACAAACAGATCATTCGTCATTGCTTCAATGTCTTTGTTGTGGCAATGAAGTGCTGGGAATAAATGTTGACCTCTAATTATAGAACATAAAGGGGAGGAGTAAATCAATAGGAGGAGTTGCATAATTAAACAGGGAGAGGATGGAAAGAATGACGCATTGTTTGTCAAGAAATGTTGTTGGGAAGGTCAGTCTAATAGCGGTAGAGGTCAGTACAACAGAAGAAGTGGGTAAATTAATTTAATGAATACATTTTTAAGAATAATAGTTCTTTATTCTGTGTGATGCTTTTTTTTTTTTTACCAGCTCTTTTATATAATTCTTTAGTTAACATAAGTACCAAAACATTCTGCTATCTGTTATTGTAGAGTGATGTTAGCTTAACTTTTTATTGTTATGGGGTATTCAGACCAAACAAATTTCTGATTTGAGCCAGCTACTGGCTTTAGTGCTGCATTCTGTGGACAAAGTGAAGTCTCATGTAGTTCAGCCAAAATAGACAAAGTTTTCACAATTTTAGCTGGCTAATGTACGAGTCTGAATAGAGTATTGTAAGCTATGAAAATTAATCTCTCTTGAACTAACATCTACACAAGGCCTTAGAGAACAAGATAAATATTTAAAAAGACTCAACTTTGATCCACTTTCATTCATAGTAGTTCATTGTAGTGTAGTGTAGATCTTGCTAAGGAACTTTATTTTCATTTTGCTATGTACAGATTAATAAATACTGCATCTTTTTTCTGAACTCAGCACATCTTTACCACAAAACAAATCAGATTGGGTATGGTGACCCAGAAACTGATGATCCCTGTCTATTTTAAACTGTGACACAATAATCAAACATATCAGTGCAGACTCACACTTTACCATGACACATTTACCTGAAAAGAGAGTATTTCCTCTCTACCACCTTTCACTGCATTTAAAAGAGCAAAAGGACTCAAGCATTGGTTTTCCCCTTGAACTTTATCACAACGCAGCGATGACATTATGGTCTTATCTTAATAAACCGGGTGCCAGTATGTGTGTTGTGGGATGACATTAAAGCTCTATCTGTGCTCACAAAACTAGGAGCTCAGTGATTATAGGCATTTCAGCTGCATGAATGAAGGCTGTTGGGGTGTCTGTGTATGTGTGTAGTAGCATCAAAGGTTAGCGCTATTGACTGCTGCTGGTACAGCCACTAATGGGGGTACAGATATGTTTGTGTGTAAACATGTCATCTGAATTTCAGTTTTCCAATGTGCTTATCAGTTGCCTTTTTCCTTCTTGTTTCCTCTATTTCTGTTTCTGTACTTAAACTCTCATACAAACTTATGCATTTACCAGTTCTTATGCACTCAATGCCATTTAAACTCTACACCCTTTCACTATATTTATATCTTTTTAAAATGTACGTATAACTCTAATTATAATGGCTTCGTAATATTACAGTTTGGGGCTCTGTTAGTAGACTATTAGACTGACTTCCCAATAGCATTTTATAAAAAAAAAAAACAAGACTAACAACAACAACAATAATAATAGTAAAAATAATAACCTGTATAGGACTATAATAGAAAATTCTGTGTTGTCATTAGAAACACTCATTATCCAAGAGGTGTGCAACTGAGTCTGGTTCTTTTTTTAGTGTACATGTTGTACATGTGTATTGAGCATTAAAACAACAGACTTCCTAAGACCTGCAGTCAGTCTTGCATAGGAAACCCATTCCATTCTGTGTCCACATGGCAAATAAATGTCACATTTGTAAAGCTTAGTAACACTATTGATCAATAGAAGCAGACTATTTACAGTGCCCTAATACCTTAATACAATATATCAATGCTGAAATACAAATGTCAATAACAAAAAAAAAGTCACTTGAAAATAAGTAAGAACATAGTAGATGATTGTGCAAACACCAGCATGTATGTAAAAACATATCGATTTTGATGGGAGCAGTGATGGTTACAAAGTTTGACAGCTTCTGGCAGGAACGACCTATGATAACGCTCCTTTGTGCATTTAGGATGCTGCACTCTGTCACTGAAGGAGTTCTCCAGTTCAGCAACAGTGTCATGCATGGTATAGGAGAAATTGTCCATCAGTAATGCTATTTTAGCCAGAGTCCTTCTGTCTCCTACCAACTGCACTGGGTTGCTGGGGCATCCAAATACACAGCTGGCCTTTCTGATTTGTAACCACTTCCTCTCAGCTGTAAAGAAAATGCTGCTCCAACATACTACACCATAAAAGATGGCTGATGCCACCACAAAGTCAATGAAGATCTTGAGGAGTGTCCCCTGGAATCCAAAAGACCTCAGCCTTCTCGGTGGGGAACGTCTCCCCTGACCCTTTCTGCAAAAAGCATTAGTCTTATGAGTCCAGTCCAGTTTGTTTTCAAGTGAACAGGTACTAAGAGTCCAATATCTCAATGTCTACTCCCTGAATGTTTACTTTTCTCAGTGAGGTAAGGTGCATAATAATAATAAAAAACAAATATGCATTATTTGTGAAATATTTGGAGTGAGGTTTAGAGGAAAAATACTGGCATTTAAAAGTTGGGGTGGCATTATGTAAAGTTGACTTTTTTAAAACTTTATACCATGAGATAATGTTATTCCCTCATTAAAAACAAACCTGGAGTGTTGCTTTGATTCTTTCATTCATGTTTGAGAAATCTTTGAATCTCCCACAGAACCCATTTTGGGGTGAAGAAATTCTTTCTCTCACAAAGCTCACAGAGCACCGCCTCTCTCCTCCAGACTAGCGGCAGCAGCAATTAGCAAACGCCTGGTGGAAGTCTGCAGAGCATATCAATATAAGCTACTTCTCAGTTAAACACCCTTAGAAATGATTGTAGACAACATAATGGAGTAGCATTGTTGTGATGATGTGCTGAAAGCAGAGTGTTAAAAAGAGCAGGAGATTCATTAAGAGACAGAGCCCCAATTTAAAGGTGTTATGTTGCAAAGTCAAATTTTGCTTAAGTTATGTTTGATATATACAGCATTTTTAGTTAGTTGATTATGTTATAAAATGTGCCTGCAAAATACATAACGCCCTTGTAAGATTAACGTTTTGGCCCCATTTCTCTTTACTGTTATGCTTTACTGTCAAATTAAGAACTTGTACATGGTATCCAATAAAGTGTCATTGACAATTGTAATACTACAAGAAAAACAGACCAGAATGTGTTAAGGATGATCAAATCAAAAATGGAGAACAGCTAAAATGAAACTCAGAGAGGTGACCACAAAGAAGAACAAACAGGACAATGATTATGGATGGTTGACTTTGAGGAAAGACACAGAGCTGAAGGAAAGAATGGAGCACTGCAATATAAACCACAGAGTTTCTCTAAGTATGTCTAACGGCTAAAATATAAAAAAAAGAGATGGTTGTATTTCCCAAGAGCTTATTATTATGTATGGATGAATGGCTGCAAACAACAAAGTGGCTTTTAAGAAGACACTTTTTCTTTTTGAGCATGCGTTAGTTCTTCTTGACAGCACAAAGCATGTCTTTAGAAACATCCATTAAATTCAGAAGTTTGAAGAGTGAAAATAACTAAGCCATTTTAACTATTTAATAAAAGTGTAATTGTAATATTTTATAGCTTTGTGTTTTGTAGTTGGTGATATCAAACCTAGTACTTACACAACGCCACTTGTAAGTTCAAGTCGGGAGTAATTTTCATAATTTTTTATAACCTTTCTGAATGCAGTTTTAACTGAAGACTACAACAAGATAAAACATGGAAACTTTCTTTTATTTTTCTAGATAAATAAAGAGAGCCAACAAACACATGATCATCCAGAAAAAAATACTGTGTCTTATCTTAGTGGTTGGTTTTATATATTTTTGTACTTGCTGGCTGTATAATACTGATATTTTATAATAACTTCAGTTTACAATCTGATTGGTTTACCTCTTCTCTTTTGTATGTATAGCCAATTAGCAATGTTGCTCATTCAATCTAGCATGCAAAGCTGCGTATCATCTGCATAGTTGTTTGCATAGTAACAAACAATCAATATGGCACCGTTTGATGTGTCTTTTTGTGTTGTTCTCTGGCAGTGTTACACTGATTGGCACGGCATACATATCAAATAGTTTACTGAGGACCTGCATTCTGTCGTGTGGGCACAGACATTCACAGATTTTTTTTTGGTTTTTTTCCCAGATATTTTTGCTTGTCACCAAAAATATTAAATATGTAATGTACTTTTTTTTGCCTTTTGCTCTCTAGAATATTAAAAGCTGTTTTTAGAAATCAAAATATGTTTTCGTTAGTGATTACAGAAAAGTCTAAATATTCATCACTCGGGAAGCAAAATAGTTGTCACAAGAACTTGGCTATAAAATGTCTCAAGTGATAGGAAAAGTATGTAGCTGTATTATCAGATGTATCAAATTCTTCAAAGCAGATCGCTTTTCAGAGGGTCAATTAACTTAAATTGGCTTTATTCACCTGTCCCTAAAGGGCAATTGATTTTGCAACACGTTACATTTGAATATTAATAGAACAGCCATTTAGCAGAAGATTTGAAGCTGAGAGAATTATCATTCAGTATTTTATAGCCCTCTTTGATGTTTTTATAACATTGGAATCAAGTTTTTTGTGCTCTCAACATCATGAAAAAAAGGAAAACATGGTTAAAATTTGTCTAAATCACTTATATGACGTCAAGCTACACTTAGCATAAAACTAAAATTCGAGTGCAGTGTAAGGTCAGTTCTTCTGGCAGAAAACTATAGCATATGCTTCAACCTCTGGAGGCCAAATCTAATGTGTAATTGAGGGCCATAACAGCTGCTGCTCTCCACCATATACAGCTGGTTATTCCTTTCATGGCTCACTCTCTCAAACACCAGCCATTAGGCTCTGACTCTACTATGACCTCTTTTTATGCCCCCACTGGTTACAACTTCATTACATGTTATGAGATTTCACATCACTACTCATTAATACACACTGTGCAAGAAAATGTCATACCATGACCTCTTGTGCACAAAGTGTACATGTTAATGATGGGATGACTTGGATACTCCCTGATTTGATTTTTAGCAATCCCTAAGGCATATGTTTTGGAAAATGTAAACAATTCTACCATCATAAGCAAGAACCAAGCCTAATGTTGCGTAGTTCAACAAAAACAGCCAGTGCCACTCCTGTCTTATGTATGTCGAAATATTGATATAGAATACGAGCAAGACAAAAAGTTAAATTAACAACCTGACTTGGCTTGAGTATTTAGGCTTAATTAAATTAATAGAACATTATGTCTTTGTTTGTGTGGTTGTGTGTGGCACAGTATTGGATGAAAAAGGTTGATGCTAGAATACTGTTTAATAAGCAAATATTTCATGGTTGCACACAAAAAGAAATAAAAGAAAAAACTGTAGTAAAATATCCTTGTAATGAGGGTTTATATATTTGACATTATTAACTATATTATCCAACTTAGTGTACTGCATATTGATATGTTCTGTTTTAAAATAGCATTATGATAATAATAATTTCACGTTTTATTTAGAAGTGCTTTTCAGAGCACTCCAAGACATTGTACAGATCAAGCAACATAACAAGCAGCAGTACACATGAACAATTAGAGAAGAATAGGAAAATTATAATGTGGAAGCAATTTTAAATGTGAACATAGTATCGGTGTTGGGAATGTCCAGAGGGAGAAAATTCCAGAGTTTGGAGGTTAGTGGGAAAAAGTTCCGCTCCCCATTGTGCTGAGTCGAGCAGAAGGAAAAGTAAAATAGTAAATAAATCAGTGGTAAACAGTATAGAATGCCAAGGTCCTAATAAACTGCCAAAATGGAAAAAGTGAGCCAAATTTGCATTCCTTTTTCAGTAAAAAGGAATTGGCAACAACTGACAACATTTCAGCTTCTTAAATGGGTGTCCTAAGAGATAGACAGGTACTAAGAGATATTGGACTCTTAGTACCTGGACTGTGAAATTCCCAACACCTATTCTACTGACCTCAATAATAGGGTGAGTAGGAGTAGTTGCAGTGGTAATAATTAAAAATTGGATTTGAAGTTCATGAATTCCTTTCAGTGTTTAAGATGTAGAATAAAGCTCTATAACAGGAGCCTGGAGTTGAAGACCTCTGCTCCATAGCATGCAATACAATGAGTATGCACTTTCAAACATACAGTTAAATATAATTCGTATAGCTTGATAAATAAAAGAAATATGTATGCAAATTAAAGATTTCTTGACCATTGCTGTCAACAATAAATTGTTGCTTGCAGGGTCAACAGTATTAAATTTGACACAGATCATCAAGTCTTCCATTGCATTTTTGGTCATTTGTACATTTTCTTTAATATGCAGCCAAATCTTAGAACTTTAATTAGACCCCCTTATGTTCATGGACACTTATAGGCTGTCAAATAAGCTATGACATTATAATATCAACAGTAAAATCCCACTGTAGTTCTTGAAAAGCAGCTAGTAGATAAATTAAGAACACAAGACCAGCAAGAACTTTCACGTCAGCCTACCCATTCACACTTGTGTACACACTACTGTGCACTTTGGACCATGAAGACAGCTGATTCTATTCGTTTCAGCCATTGATTCATCCACATCTAAATGTCAAGTTGAATATTGTCATATTTGCTGGAGGTGGTTGTGCGGTGTGTGGGTTATACATCGTCTCTGTGGATTTCGTAGTGCTTGGAGCTGTGGTCAGATCAATAAACTGAAAGGCCAACGTGTGCTTGAGTCTAGTATGCTCCTGCCAGCACACACAACTCCCCCATTTTCAGTATGATAAATGTATAGCATGTTGGTGCTCTTACCCTTTGCCATATCAGCATATGAAATGAAAGACTGCTGTTGCTAAAAAAATTTTCAGATAGAATAAAAAAAAGTAGAGACCAGCTCATACAAAATGTCTGCTGAGTGGGAAATAAAGTAACAAAAAAATGTCTGCTGCCCTTTTTCCTTACATTTTCATCAGAAAGAATGTGATTGATCAATAATACTGATGTTTTGCTGGATTGGTTAGTGAGCAGGGCAAGACCTTGTCACAACAAGATTTTTGTGGCATTTGTTGACTGTGACAGCTCACTGTTGGTGTTTTTGTGCGTAGAAGAATGGAGGTGAAAGATCTGATCAGCAAATGTTTGCAGAGTAACAATATTCTTGAACATTTTTTGAAGCAAACAGAAAACCACATATGAATAAGTCTACTAAATCTATAGTTCTTTGTACATCACATCCTCTTTTTCTCCCTCTAACTCTTTAACTGTAGGAATAAAAGCACAACCTTACTAGACTTTGTAAATTGTTAGTGTGTGACCATGACTGCATCAAACTAATTAAACGTTGCATTGGTAGTAATTTACAGTCATTAGCTGTTGGAAAGAATTACACAGACCTTTGATACCCATGTGACTCATGGTATGGTCCAGTGCATTCAATTTGATTACATTGAACTCCACTTCTCCACAATGTTTCTCCAGTTCCAGACTCATCAGTCCACTTATTGCACTCTTTAATTGCGAGGGATTTGCTAAAACATTATTGTTCATACATTTTAGAGCTAAAATATGATATAAATCTATAGTGTGTCTATTTGTTTACTTGACATGATAATAGAAAAGCAAACAAAAGGCTTCAGAGTAGCAGTTTTGACAGCCAGTGTGGTGGAGGGATGTCTGCCACGGAGTCCTGCTTAAAGATGAGTGTGCTTGTCCATCTTTTTGCACTCATAAATTATATAAGCACACAGTTCCTCTTGAGAGGAGTATAGAGTTGGATTAAACCATAGAGAAAATAATTTATATCATCCAGTGCTAGTCTGCTCACAAATACAAATACAATCAAGCATAAATAAAGCCAGAGCATGGCAGCAGCAGAAGAAGGTTGCTGAAATGTAGCAGTTAGGGTTATCTCAGGCTAGAGGAGACTCTTTTTGCCTTAAATCAGAAGTGTGGAGTCAAGTCATGAAACTTGATCTGCAGTCAGACTGAAGTAACACAAAGTGTTGTACGCTCTCCCTTATAATTTTAACCTTTGTACACACCATTGCAGCAGTGAAGTTGCCAGTACGCCCCTCATTCAAACTGAATGATTTCATCCGATTATTCAGTGTGATTCCGTTCTCAGTGCTGTTGCCCTGTGCTAAAACACAGTATGTGGAGTCGGACTATTATACATCTGGCAGACAATGAAGTTGTAACTTCTCCTGTGTTATCAGTAGAAAGTCAGCTTGATCAGGTAGGTTACATTTACTGCTGTATGCATAATTTCATAGCTATTTCAGAAATCTGGTGATGCTTTAATTTTAATTAGAAAAACACATTTGTACTGTTGTTGGAGGAGACCACCATTTGTACAGGAATGCAGTTACTGTTTCCCGTGATGGATTAGTCTGCTTATATTTGTCTGGCAACTTGGTTTGGAAAATCCATTTAAAATAATTTAATTGAAAGTATTAGCTCTTCACATTTGTAAGCCATACTCAAAAAATATATTTAGATAAAATATCACATAAATTATGTAATCTTCCCCTTAAAATGTTCCTCTTTAAACTTTCCCTTAAAAAGTTTGTCATGTAATCAATAAAAAAAGCTGTTGTGTCCTGAGATTGCTCCATAAATCAAACTTGGAACTCTAGTTAATCATGAATTCAACATTTATTCATAATTACTTTGTGAACAAATAACATGTTTTACCAAATGACTTGTTTAATATTTAATTCAAAGTTTAGTACATAGCACTTGATTCAGTGTTTTGTTTCGATTTGATTTCATCTTAGAAATTGGATGCATAGATATGGAACTTGACACAAAACTTTGGTGAAAAGACTTTGAAGTCATTTATAACCTTCAAAGCAATGATGTAGTCCCACCTCTACATCAAACCCAGGTGTGCGTAGTCAATATTTGTGTACTGTACTAAAGTTAAAGAAATTTAAACTTGGATACAATACTACCTACTGACATTTTGATATGTTTAATAAGAGAGAAACATACACAAGCATGTATATTTGAGTTTTTGTTTGTGAACATTCATAGCTTTAGACCTAGTCACTCCCATGTTCTCAACCTTTCTTTTTTTTTTTTTTTTACAATAAATCTGTTCTTGAAACACTTTCCAACATGTCAACAGACAGCCGAATGGTTCCCTAATGAGTCTGAGGCAGATGTGAAAGCAATTAATGGTTAACCATCTAAATGTACTCGAAACTCCCGTAGATCCAAGGATGTCATAAACTCACACCCTTTTACCTGCTGCTTGTCTTTTCCTCCTCCTCAGTGATGAAAGTAATGCCATTACTTTCATCTGACAAACGGACACACATTTTGCATAGAGGTTTGTACCAGTAAAACTACTACCAGGATACATACATTTTAAGTCTCCAAATATCCGCTAAAGAACTTGGAATTTGCAATTCGTGTGTTCACCTGTCTCACTTGTTCTATGCTATACCCTCCCAATGAGCACAATACACCTCACATTCACTTGTAAAAACACAATAATGTAAAACCAGGGAGGGAAAAAAACATTAAAGGGTTTGAGTGTAAACATTTTTATGGAATAGATTTTCTCGCTTGACTATTCTGGCTGGCAAGCTATGAAATTGTACCTAGTTAAGAGAAGGCAAGTCAATATTTTAGATAGAAATTCTTATTTCAAAGATGTAACTTGAGCTCAATTTAATTGACCTCAGGTTGGTTTTATGTTTGCTTAATTAGGTTTTTTTATATTTCTGGAAACATTTTAGAGAGTTTGAATGTAAGAATGCAAAAATCAAAATAAGGCAAGTTTTAAGGAAGAGAGTTTTGGACCTTCACAAGCTTTGTCCATTATTAAGTACAATTACCAGACGTGTCATAAGACGTACGCAAACTCATGTCACAAATTTCAATGGTTCTAGAACGGATGAGATGATTTCATAAAAGATTTTGAACTTGAGTTGAACTGTCACAACAATGGCGTATGACTTCACTTGGAATTGGTCTCTTTGACATGAAAAGACTTGATCTACTACACCAAATAGAAAGTCTCTTATAAAGGAAAATTGCAGGCGGTGCAACTAACCCTGCCAGGCACATTATCCAGTCCTCTGCACTCCCCCTGCAATTTGTCAGTATTTTCTCCTCATGTTGATATAAGCATGCTGCATATATGGTGGTGTTTACCTGCTTTCCTTTTGCATTTACAAAGACTCCAAAGATTCTGAAAGGTCCTCTCATTCATCACTTTGAGTAACATTCAGTATAAATAAAGTTGCACGTCAGGGTGTTTTGGCAAAAAATAATCAAACACATTAAAACGGAAAAAGATGAGTTAAGTTTAATAGCCCCTCTCCAGTTAATATCAAGCAGGTGGATTACCCACAAAAATATGTCCTATGTCTTTATTGTTTGAGTTTAATTAATAAATTACAAAAGTAACACTTCCAATACTTTATAGTTTAGGTTTAATGACATTATTATGCTAAAATACATTGTCTATTTATTGATCAATGTGCAAATTTTTAAGATGTAGTACCTGTTTAGAATAAATACATTTTCATTACAATGCAGCATTTTGTACTGTCACCCTTACATTTCAAGAATCGGTTAGTTAGATTTCTTAGTATGAATCTTCGTGTTTGTTCATGTCCATAATCTCCACATCTAACAAAACAGAAAGTTGCACAAATTACAGGATGATCGAAGATACAAATTTGAATTTGAAACGCGTGGGCTGAAGACTAAAGTAGAGAGGCAGGAGCATGTAATTTCAATTTTTAAATGTACATAAAGAATTATGAATTAAAGTTGAAGAAGGAATAAATGTATGCTTAATGCCATCTGAACAACTATGATTTTTTATGCTTGATAATTTAGTCATGGAGCCAAGAAGTGTCATATGTACAGCTTTCAGTGCATATAGGGCAAGTCTCTGTGCTCTTAACCACAAAGTTAGTGCCCCAAAACAGGCCGATAGCAGCAAGATAATAATGTCCAATTAAATCAATTTGATCACAAAGGTCATTTTTAAGCAGTTGTAAATATCATTTGATTTGTTATTATAATGATCTGGTGCTACTCATACAATATTTTAAATGCTGGTTTGTACTGGTTTGTTACAGTTGGTTAACATGGATTTTATTTTTTCATTTTGGGTAGAAATGTTTTTAAAATCCTGGCCTGGAGTTTTTCTGCATAGAGTTTGTATGCTCTCTCTGTGCAGACATGGTTTCTCTGCGGGAATTCCAGCTTCCTCCAGCAGTCCAACTGTTGAACTGTTAGTTCAATTGAGTGTGTGTGTACGTGTGCAAGCATGGTTGTTTGTCCTGTGTGTCTCTGTGTTGCCCCCGCGATAAACTGGCAACTTGTCTAGGGGGTACCCTGGCTATTGTCCAGGGACCGCTGGAGACAGGCACCTGACCCCCCTATGAACTACATAGTTACTACATAGTTCAATAAACTATGATTCGTTATGTTCATACTTGTATAAGTATTTGAAATCTATGCAGCCACGAACAGAAGAATGTCACAAATATATAAGTGCTGAGTACGTGCGTATGTACAAACTATGTAGTGTAAAAAGTATAAATTAGCACTTCTTCTCCAGCTGTCTTTTGCTCTCTCTTTGTCACAGGCCCACATTCCTCCCAGTTCTTGTATGTATTTTTGTCTTTCAACTTTCTTTATTCAGGTGGAATGGAAGATTTGTGATGATAACAGTAATTACACACTCCCACAATGAGACACAGACGCTGTGTGCTTGCACCCTTACAGGCAGACACAGAAACATTAATTATAGTGATCAGAAAGCAGTTTTTGTTAAGACATGTAGATGCACAGTATTTTATGTTGTGTGTCGCGATGAAAAATATGTCTAAATCCTGACTAAATAATGGAACAGCTGGACTTTAGGGGCTGCAGCTTTAAAAATTTATATGTGCACACGCATGTTGACATTTTCTCTGTAAAACTTTGTGTTCTTACTGTTTGTGCTTGCATGTTTATGTATAGTGATTAAATATGCATAGTTTGGAGGGTGGGTTGAAGACTGTTTGCATGATTTGGTCACAAATAGAGCATGAAATTACATTACACAACTAATTTTAATAGTTTTTAAGGCAGAGAAAGTCATTTATTGTTACCGCCCACTTTGTGTTCTTAAGTTTGCAAGCATAATTTGAACAATACTTGCTACTTTTCTGTTTAAATTTGATAAACACATTTGTTTACCATTATTCTCTTTATTAAACTGTTGATTTAATATCCATACATAAAAAAATAGTCTACAATAAATCAGCTGTTCTATTGTGTATGGTGGTTGGTCTGTAAAAGTTAGTAATGTTGATTGTACATGGAAAAAAATGTTTGGCTAATTGTTGAGGTTTTGAAGTAGAAACCTTAAAAATTCTACCCATTTTATCCATGTGGTATTCATGGACAGAATCTCAACGGGTTTTGTTTAGGATCTTAAGCGTATCGTCTTTGCTTTTCACAGAAGCGAATAAATTTATGTATTTAAGGGTCTTATTGATGAATGATGGTAGGATGGAGTGGGAGACGGAAAAAAAGAACACGTTGAGACTTTATCTTCAATAAATGTTGTGGTGAACATAGAGCCGAGACAACAAGCAAAGCTTTCTACTAGTTTACTATTCTAACCCCCACCTAGGGTCATGAAATATGGATCATGACCAAAATATGTAAACATGGGTGCAAGTGGTCAAAATAGACCTTGTATAGGGTGTCCGAACTCAACCTTGAAGATAGTTTGAGATGCTCTGTCATCTACAGGGGAGCACAAGGTAGAGTGTCTGCTTTTCTGAAGAACTTCTCCATTAATGCTGCCAGATTGGTCATATATTTCTACCTATTAGACTTGTGAGAGCATCAAACATTTATGCTCTCATAAGCTAACAGTAGTGGATTGGAAGAAACAACTATTGTCTTTGTTGAACTCTTCCTGGAGTGACAGGTGGATGAAGGTCATTGCAGGATCAAAGTAGTAGTTGACTGTCTCATGGTCTCTCAGTAGAACATATACAAGACTGGTGTTGTCGGTGCCATTGCAAGTGGTCAGAGTTCAATGTGGCTTCTTAAGACTTTGAGTAAAGGCTTACTTTTATTGACACTGGATGATTGGATCTGTCTTATACCACAAAGTTTATTTTTATTCTATCTTCTAACTTTAGAGAATAAGATTTGTAGAAAAAAAAATCTTCTGCAGTGCTGGTCAAAGATGCCAGAGGAGTTTCTTTTTTGACCTGAGGTGAGGCATGTGCAGGTGTCTCTTGCCTATCTGCTGTATTGCCATTGAGTTGTGAAGCTCTGTGTATGGATATGAGGAAATGCAGAGGTGAAGCAGAGATAGTGTATTGAATAGCTTGAACCTCTGGAGAGACATGTCTACTGCTACAAATCTGCCTTTTCACTAATGAGCTTAAAACATCTGTTCAGATGGATGGCAGTAGTTGGACATAATGGAAAAATTTGAATAATTTACTCCAAGCAGTGGTTCTATACAAACAAGGAAAAGAAGCATGATGATATTTATATTAGTTCACCCATTTTGCCTGCAAGTCTTTTGTGAAAATAACATTTAAGGATTATTGGGGTGAATGTTTCATTCATGTAATATTAAATAGGGTTCTGTTGTGCTTCAATTCTGCAAATTTAGAAGACATCATTTATTCACATTTATAAGTGCCACTGACACTACAATGAAGACACTATTGCTTTAATTTATTACTTTGAAGAAAAAGAATATTGCTTCTAAGCATTCAATGATTCTGGAACTATAATTTGTTGACATAGACAAATTTTGAATTTGTGCCTTTACCATCTATTCACATGTAAACAGATTAGTACATTTTTGGGTGAGTAAAACAGACATTAACACATCTGCTTGTAAGGAAACTTTGTAGGCTTTGTTAAGAGGGTTCTTTATTTTGCTTTTTAGTTTAGTAATATCAAATTTTGCCATTTTAATCTCACCCTGAAATAACTAAAACATTTGTGAGACATTTTCTAAGACAATTGTCTTAGAAAATTGACTAACCATATTCTGAATGTTTATATTTTTCTGGTCCTTTAACATGACATTATTGCTACCATTTACTCTATAATGCTTTTACTTCCATTTCTGACGCTCTTCTGGATATTTTTTCAGAGGCTGAAACGGATATAGCACTGCAGTGTTGGGTGGATTTATCATGTTGTCATGTTGGTTTTTTTTAAAAATTAGATGTGATTCTTAGAAATCAACTCAATTTCCCTCAGCTTGTTTCATCATTGATGTCTGCTGCATGTACTCACTGGCTACGTTATTCAGTACCCCTTGCTCATACTTTGTTGAACTCCCTTTTGCTGTTAGAATTATATGTGACATTAATTCAGGGAGGCATTGCAAACCTTAGTGAACGATTTTAGGTCATATTAACATGATTGCATCATTATCAGAGGATGTTTTGTCAGCTACACATCCATGATGTAAATATCTCTATCCATTACTCTGTTGGAGTGAGATCTAGTGACTGAGAGAGAGCAATGGACTGTGAACTTATCATTTTCAGACAAGTTTAAGATGATTTGACTTTTGTAACATGGTGCTTAGATTGAGATTCATCAAACCAGAAAACATCTTTCAATTCAGTTATTAAAAACTTTTGGTAAACGGGGATAAAATGTAGCATTACTAGTTTTTAGCTGACAGAAGTATTCTTCAGTGTAGTCTTTTGCTACTTTAGTCCATTTGCTTCAAAGTTCAACATATGGTCGGTTCAAAGATGATATTCTTCATACCTTAGTTGCAAGGACGTATTTTGCTTACTATTGCCTTTCTATCACTTCAAACAGTCTCCCTTTACTTCTGATCTCAATATGTGCCATCATTTGCACATCTGATTCTCACTGTATATTTTCTCTTTTTGTACCACTTTCCAAAATCATAAACAAGGAGAGGCGTGTGCATGTGTGTTTGAAAATCCCACTAAGCATGTAGTTTATGAAATAGACAATTCAGTTAAACACTACTAGCCATGGCATTGTCAATCTTCATTACATCAATGGAAGTCATTATCACAATGATTTTTTTTTTTGTTTTTAAATTCAGTGAGTTGTTACCGTGTTATTTGTTGATTATATTACTGAGCAGTTGCACAAGGGTGCCTAATAATGAGTGAATCTATCTGTCTAGTTCAGGGGTGGGCAACTCCAGGCCTCGAGGGCCGGTCTCCTGCAACTTTTAGATGCATCTCTACTCCAACACACCTGAGTCAAATAATGAGGTCATTAGCAGGACTCTGAAGAACTTGACTGGACTTAGGAGGTGATTCAGCTATTGGATTCAAGTGTGTTGGACCAGGGAGACATCTAAGAGTTGCAGGACACCAGCCCTCGAGACCCATCCCTGGTCTAGCTGATGTAAACATTGTCTGGGGCAGAAGAAATTATTTGAAACTGCATTTGGCCATCTTTGGGGATCACTGTCTTTTTGCCAATAGATTAAGAGAGAGTAAAAACACATAACAGTTTGTTAGTTTTTCATTTACGCTACCCAAAGAGTCGGTTAACATGGCAACAGAAATCTTACCAGATTAGACACAGAGACATCTCTGTCATTGTCTATCCTGAGAGAATTGATGTCACTGTTGAAACCATGTTGTCAGTAAATCAAATGTTTTATGGTAACCCACAATGTTGTAGTGAAAACGTTTTATGAAGATAGAATGAAGGCTTAATTCACTGTTAAACATGTTCTTCCACCGCTTTAGTAGCTGCTTTTGTTTATGTCGAAGCAGTGTTTTATGGCACTGTGCTCTATAGTCACCCTAGGCAATTATAGGTAATGATATATGAGTGTGTGCTAGGGGTGGTGGTAGGGTTGCTTAAGCAGGTTGCAAATGGAGAACAACCCCCTGAGCATTCAGACAGTTAAAAGTGATGGGATGAGAGTCGAGGTGAGGCAGGATACGTGAGCAAAGATTAGATAGGACAGATGAGGGGTGAAAACACAGTCAGTTTTGTAGTTAGAAAATTAATGAGTGTCAAGTTTGCTGCTCAATACTGAAGGTTTCATGAACAAGGTTGTTCAATGGCAGATTGTAATTATTTTAAAAAGTACAGGAAAGTCTCTAAGTAGCTTAGTCCGGATATGTAAAAATAGAATATGTCCATGCCATTACAGTTAAGCAATTGCTTAGGTGTTGGCTACGAGTTGACATGTGTAAATATTTAAGTTGGACTATTAAGAATTCATGTAAACAGTATTCTTATTCTTTGTGTGGAAAACATGTTCTTTCGTTGCATTGTTTGTTCCACAAAATGTATTTCGGAGGCTGTTGCTGGAAGAGAGAGAGAATAATGAGTGCAGCTTTGAAGTTTTGTCAAATATTTGTAAACTCTGAAAATCTTAATTTTAAAATGCAGGCATGTGTGTTTTGGGTTTGCTGCTAGCAGACACATAAGCAGGCTTTTGGGTATTTGCATGTTTTTGAAAAAGCTTTGCTGCTTTGATTGATACCTTGAGCAACTTTGATACCTTTTTTCCAGTTATATAGGCCAGGAAGACATAATATCTCTGATTTAGAGCCTTAAGATGCAGTGAATCATATAACCCCCCAAAAAATCATACAAAAACCCAAATTATGTGGTGTTCAAATCTTCTACTTTGATTTCTTTCTTACAGTGCTGTATGTGATGATTGTTTTCTTTTGCAGGTGGTGGAGACCAACCTGGTTGCCTTTGATTGTCATTGGATCCTGATTAATGAGGTGAGAGTCATTGAAAGAATTTAATGGCATTACTTGTGCATTTGGTTCTCCTCACTTTTCCAGTTTTAATTGAAATATTTATTACTTGTCTTTCTGGTTTTAGATGTTTACTTAAAATAGACAGAAGATGTTTTTTTTTCACGTTGCACCATTCATACTCAAGCAAAATCAAAGCTCTTTATGAAAAAATGTCAATGTTAGAGGGAAAATGAGTTAAGAACAACACATACAATAAAAAGCAACTGAAATAAGGAAGGGGACAAGGGTAAACAAGGGATAAATGAGTGAAGAAAGGACAGTAAAAGGTACACACGGAATAAATGAAGGAAGGAAAGTAGGACACAGGGAAGAGAACATACAACTGTTTTTGTCTCGGCTGCTAAAGGCTTTTTTCATACTTTCCCAGACCTGGAAAATAACATCAAATTCCATGGTTTTCCAAATTACATAGCCACCTTGTTCCAATTAGTAATCTTTGGCATTCTGCTTCCCTGCGGTATAAACACGACATGACACGTTTTGCCTCTTGCCACTATGTTGGTCATTAATCCATATTTATCTTCCCCCCCCCCCCCCCCCCCCCCCCCCCCCCCCCCCCCCCCACACACACACACACACACACACACACAAACACACGCCCACACACTAAGCAGTGGGTACAGGAGATAAAAATAAAGGAGAATTACAACAAAGTGTAATTTTCAGCTCACCATGTTTTATGAGCATCACTTAAACACTTTGAACATTCCACCTGCTGATTGGGAGAGATGCCAGGAAAAGGTTATTTCTGTCCTGACGTTAAAAATGTAAATATGCAGACTTTGCTCCACTGTACTGGGATTAACTTGGAGTATGTGCTTTGTTGAGATGAGACTAACATTGAGCCTTTCATCAATAAACAAGCCAGGTGGGTTTAGGGCCAAAAAAGGATGAGAGAAGAGAATTAGAAAATAAAAAAAAAGAGAAAAGACGGAATAAAAAGATATGAATGGGGAGTAATTTTATAATGCACCATAATCTAAACAAGAAGGACCACGTTTTAAATAAAATCAGCATGACAATGGAACCTTGATTAAACTCACATGTAATATATGTTTCCACAGATTTATAATTTCCAAAATGGCACAAAGTTGTATCAATCCAAGGTTTCCCCCAAAAAACTTGCGAAGCCCGGTGGTTGGGGCACTCGGTAGTCATTCATCCAGCAGCCCACCATGTTTTTGAGTTAAACATGTTTAAAGCTGACAGGAAATTTGAAAATATCACTTGATAATTATGTGTTATTGGAATATTGGAAGATTAATATTTGAACACCAGCTATAAAGTCTTAAAAAATGCTAACATAAAAAAAACGTAAATAAATAAGCAATGCTAAGCCTGGTGGGGGCACAAGTAAAGCCTGGTGACCCTCCAGGCTTATAATGCACTGTGGGAAACCCATTTGTAATTATTTGTAATCTGTCAAATGAAATCTTAATCAATTTACCAAAGTGCCATAGACCTTAATTCACTTTTTCTGTCTCTCAATCAATATGTTATTGTCAGCTGAGCCAACTGCACCACTGACATAAAGTAAAATCAAGGAATACATTTTAGTAAGTTAACTGTCTAAACATTTCACAATGCTCCTTGTAAAGGAAAGACAAGTTTGGCCTAATTTTATTTATATTTTGATGAACATTTGCCTCAGACCATCTTGCAGTACACATAGTAAATCAAGAAATAGTATTACACCATGTGATGTTATAGTTTTAAAGCTGTGGCTTAAAAGACATTTAAAGACAGAATTCTGAAGGTTAAGACATGTGGGGGAAAAACTGTGGTTGATAACTAATATTCTTAAGAGTGACCTGAAGCTTTTAGATCCCATCTCATAATGTATACAACCTACTGAACCCAATAAAGCAAAGACTTTGAAAAGAACCACTTTTGAGGGACCTTTGAGGGGTTAGATTAAATTTAGCTTTACCTTTCAAAGATAAGCCACATTCTTTCTTGGGTGATGTTCTTTTAAGTCTCTATAGTTTTCTTTATTGCATAATTTTGATTAAGGGTGATAACATTTTAAAAAATCGCTATGCATTTTAAAACAATGCATCAGAAAGTGAAGGACAGTTTGGGAATGTGTATTGGTTTTCCAGTTTCACAGCAACCTGAGTCCAACAAAATAGTAGTGAGAAAGTAAAAGAGGAACAGTTTAAACTGGCCAGCATAAGCCCTGACCTAAATCACAGAAAACCTTTGGAGAGTGCTGCCAAAAGCACAAAAGGACTCCTACAAACTTTAAAGAGCTTAAGCATAAAGAAGTGAAACAGTGGCAGAAGCTACCAGCTGACAAGGGACAGCAAGAAGCTTCTTAATGGCTGTAAATAAAAGACAATAAACATTGAGCTGTTTGCTGCTGAAAAAGTTTAAATTATGATATTTTATGAATACCATTTATCATTTCACTACTATTTTTCTGCACTACTGTTTAGTGACTAAACAGTACATTAAGTTTTTTTGTTTTTAATGATGTGAAACTGTTACTTTCACTATTTCTTTCACAAAGTAAAGTATTTTAAAATTATTATTTCTTATCAATCCTAAATATCTAATGTTGTACTATGTTAAGCTTTTAGAGTTTACAATGTCTTTCTGATCAATTTTTCTGATCCATATTTATATTAACTCATCAGAAGGAATTTTGTCATGACAGAAACAATTATTCTTTACTGCTGGCTGTAAACTCATATTAATTTAAAATGACTTTAAAATGCCCTATATTTTGTTTATAATAAATAAAAGGAGTCTGATCTTACTTCATAAGTAGTGCAGTTTCAATACAAGAAAATACATATTTCATCTTTTTAGATCTCTAATTGCTTTCCTTGGGAATGGACTATTTCTTTAAGGCCTTACAGTGAAATGACAAGACATAACAGGTGGTCCATCCACAAATGATAGAAGCCTGAGTTGGTACAAAACAACCAACTCAGGCTTCTTCGGTGTGTCTCAATTTCTTCCTCTGTGTTCCATTTTCAAATCAAAGCCTGTCATGATTCTCTGAAATGCTGCAAGGCTCAGTGGACCTATTACTTTCGCAGTAATGCCAAGTATTTCTGTTTGAAACAAATGTTTGTATGCATCACATTCATTAATGCTGCAGGAACAACCATAGTCAACCATGCGAATGTCACCCCTGTTATATGAAGGTTTAGATTTTTTTTCTTTTTCAAAATCATGACAGATGAAAGGCTGGAACAATATTGTCACCATTTGCTTCTAAATACTTCAGAGAAGCCTTTAAGAATATTTTTATGTTTTTTTGAAATGCTAATACTTGTAGATGGGAGGGAGATGAGAAAAAAGAGGAATCCTGGGTTCTGCACTTAAAGGAATAATGCAAACATCAGAACAAAGTATTGGGGAAACAACCACTTGTATCAGTGACTGGCTTCTTTTATTGAATATTTATTTGTCTCCTACCTGCTTCTTAAAATGAATGTCATATTCATATGAATACAGTTTTATAGCTCACTCAAAAGAGGAAATATGTTTTCTGCATTTTGAAGACGCAATGTCATTCTCATCCTTTGTTGGATTACAAGGTCAAGCAGCTAATAAAGAAGTTGTCTACCAGTTCTTTGCGGAAACATGTGTGCTTTGAATTCCAACATGAACCTGACAGCAGAATTCCATAACAGACTATATTTCTAAACTTAATCTTCCAAACCTAAAAAAAATACAGTTACTAATATGTTTTAAAAGTATTTATATATTCAGTTTATAAGACAACTCAGCTCCATACCCTCTCAATAAAATCTTTATTATTTAGTCAAGATATATTACAAGATGACATTGTAAACTCTAACGTATGATAAAAGTATGATAAAGCTTAACATAGTACAACATTAGAATAGATAATATAATTATTTATTATTATCTCCTATATTTTGTTTATAACAAATAAACAAAATAAAAATAAAATAAAGATAATAAAGAATATTCCTATTTATCTGAAATCTAACTTTGTAAAGCCATTATTTGTAGTTAGTATCTTCTAAAAGTTGTAGGCTCTCAATATAAAAACACGGAGGATTTCTAAAAGATTAGCTAGGCTAATCAACCCTTAGGATATACATTTCAAATTCCCATTCTTAACATTCATTCTTAAGACTCATTCTTAGAATTCATTACACAATCCTTCACTGGCAGAAATCACATTAACCTTACAATTAATTCAATTTAATCAATCAGATAATTTTATTATTATTGGTTTTGTTAGTTTTATATGTTTTAATATACATGAAAATACAATGTTATAGCTACTAGATATAATGTTACAGCTATGTTATAACATTATATTTCCTATAATGTTATAATATATAACATTATTTATAACATTAAATGTTATAGCTACTAGCCTTGAGGAATTACTACAGTATAAAGGTTCACTGCTTGAGCAAATTTGTGAACATGGTAAAACCTGTTTCACTAAAGTTTTTATTTAGAAACTAATAAAAAATTTATAAGCTGGCCTCAACTATGTCATCGACGATTTAGTTATAAGCACAATATACCAAATGCTATGGATCAACTGTTGATGAGAGCAGAGGAGTTAGAATACATTCTAATATATAATGAAATACTATTTCTTTGGAGAATGGATATTTTAATGTGCAAAAGTGCTTTCAATCCCTATAGATTATTATGCATGAGAGGATACTCTATGGTTGTCATAACTCAGCTTTATCTACAGCCAACAGTCAGTCAGCACCACTGAAGGGAAGTTCACAGCTTATAATTGATCATCCTTCCGTCACCCATCACATTCTCTCCTCTGAGGATCAGAGGATTTGAAGTTGGGAAGACAAGAAATGATAAGAGATGCTTACGGCTTCTCTTGCTTCCTGTCATTTGCTTAAGTTTGGAGGATAATTTAATTTTTGATCATACTCATTCTAAATCTCTTCATCAAATTTAACTGTCCTTCAGTCAATTATCATCTTTGTTTTTATTGTGCAGACCTTTTTAAAATGTAATTTTCGTAAGTAATTTTGCTTCCATTACACCTTTTAGCTGAAAACAAGCATCATAAACTCATAAATGAAGATGTTATCTGGTAGATTATCTTTCTACAAGCTAATGTACTCTAAAAACCTCTCTGAAATTAGATGGATTTAGGTGGATGGATTTTTATGCTATGCATATAATTTAGACATAAGAAAATTCTATGGTACTAAAAGTTTCACAATGATGCAAACACCGAGCATTAGATTGTATCATTCTTGGTATCTTAATGGTTTGTTCAGATGAAGCAAAAATAGCAAGCGAAAGCATTAAGAGATGTAGACATTATGTCCTCAGCCCTGTTCCAGCCATGCTAGGCTTTTTTTCCCTGATAGTTTACCAAGACGCATGAGAGATGCGTCTCAACTGTTGCTGCTCCACTTCCATTGTCTTTCACTGTTCTCGGTTCTCCATTAATATTTTGCTTTCGTCATTATCTGGCTTTATGAATATGTGATTTCCTCTCCAAGAAAAATAAAACATTTTAGAATGTGTGTGTTCTGGCAAAAACAAGGTGACAAACTGTGTGGGTGGCAGAGGTATAAGCAGAAACAGTCTTTTTCTCGATAGAGTGGAAAAATAAGGGTTTAGTGTTTGTCAGACAAAAAGGCAGAGGGATTGGCTAAAAGGATACAGAGCATTGGAGAAAGTAGAAGAATCAGGAAATGGTGCCAAGATGAAGTGAGAATTTTGCTTTTGACTCTCAACTTCGAATACGTCACTGAAGACTAGAATTTAATGGCTTCTGGGTGTCGAATGAGGGAGATTGAGGTCATATTTGGATGCTTCTGGGAATGCTTGCAGCCTTAAACTTCCAGTTGATGTAAAAAATAGTTTATATTTTACTTTATATTTGAGCTGCAGTGTATCATGAATGTCACAGCTTACCAAGAGTTTCAGTATTTAGATAATACCACAAAATTCTTTGTGTAGAGTGACGTCTTATTTGGCCTCTGTCCGACTTGAAATCAAAATAGTGGTATCAATACAGAATCAATACACTCTCATTTTTTCTAAGCAAGAGGAAATAAAGTTTCCTAAAATTTTAATTTCCAGTAAATGACTGAGTGGGTTATTGGAACTTAGGAAAAATAACGATGGGTCAATAGAACGTGAACAAAGAATTTAAAAGCTGTTTCACCTGTTTTTTTTAACCCTTACTTCAATTGAAATGATTTAAGAACAGGAGTCAGCTAATTTTGAGTCCTAACCCCTTAAGGCATTTATGTTATAAAAAGATCAAAGTTGTTATATCTGCTTGAAAATTCTGTGCACTTTTACAGTGCAGCAAAATAGCACTTTGCATTTCATCAGTTTTACTACAACTCACTCATCAATGATGTTCAGGATGCTGCAGTCTCTTCTTACAGTGAAATATATTTGATCCCAAACGCAGGTTCTGCAGGATAACCTCAGCATAGCCAGTGGCTATTATGTTCTGATCTTCCATCATCTAAAGCATGGACAGCTAGACTTCAACAAGTGTAATTTTTTACACATAGAGCCCTAGATATGCTGTAATACAGTTTTTTTTTAATTGTCCACATAAAACACTGTGCAGGTCAAAAATTGTCCATGCAAAATGTGGCTGCCAACTGGGGTGCAGTTAATATTCCCAGCATTAGACCAAGAACAGGAATTGTCAAGAATTCAACCATAGTCATCTGCCCCACTTACACTATTTTGGAGTATATTAGACAATTTGTTGTCTTTCAAAGAAAACGAATTGCTTACTCGAGGTGCCAGGGGTCAATATCTGACTTAAACTGAGAAGTTCAAGTATCTAGGTGTCTTGTTCATGAGTGATTGAAGTATTGCAGGCGTTGTTCCGGTATGCTGTTTCAAAGACAAATCTGAGCAAAAAAAACCTCCTGATTTAATTGTCTTCTTTTCCTCCATTATAGTTATGAGATATGGTAAATGAATAAATGAGAATGAGATCCAAGACTCAAGCACCTGAAAATGTGAAAAATTTGAAAATGCCTTGAAATTTCCTTGTCTGAGATGCAGTGAATTCCTGATAACGAAGCTCTGCATTTATTCCTGAAAATTCCTGAAGATTATTCAATATCTATGTCACGTATGATTTTTTCCACCTCTAGTGTTGTGAAAAAAAGAAACAAGATTTGACAGAAAAAGGAGTGTAAAAGCACCAAACAAAGGCAAACTACTGCACATAAGTAATCTGTAGCAGTTGATTTTTAATAGAAAATATTTTTGCATTAAGGGTTTAGGCTATGGAAGAGGGTAATTATTACATGTCACACTGGGTATTCCAATATTGCCTGCAACAAAACTGTATCATCATCATTGATCATACTACAATGACTCTCAAGTCTTAATGAACGTTAATAGCTTTCAATTAAAATCCACCAAGATTAGTCAATGAGGTGTGATACCTTTAATATTATAGCTTCAAATATAAAGGTTGTGTGATAAATTATTTATGTATTGTATATACACGCTCTGTTATCCAAAGTACTATCCATCCTGTCAACTGTGCTGCCATGTGAAAATGAAAAGATATCAAAGATGTTTTGCATGATCGGACGGTTTCAAAACAACCCCATAAAAAACACTTGCACACAGATTTACACGAATCAGCAAGCTCACACAAGATGTCCAAACAGACACAGAGATAGAGAATCACTGAACATGTATACAAAGAAAGCAAAGGCTGCCTGGGTTGGTGGTGGTGTTTCCTCCACCAGGGACGATAAATGTCAGTTCTCATCTTGTCATCATATGACCCCCTTGCACAGAGGATGGATGGAAATCCATGAATGGAGAGCAGCTGGGAGACATGGTGTCCTAGGGCTAAAATTAGCAATGAGTACTCCCTCAAGGTTTTGCAGGGACATACCGAGGACATGCAAACATGCGTGGTCATAACAATTGCATGAGCTTACACACCCCAACAAACCCCCACACAAATGTGTGTTCTTTCTGCCTTTCCGGCATGTATATTTTCAGCTTCATTATACATTTCTATTGGACAACTCTTGAATGTGGAGTAGATGAAAGATGTTTATTTACTCCCCATTAATTTTTTTTCTGAACTTTCATCTTGTCTCCACTTCTTACCAGTATTTTTTCTCTGTTTACACCCTTACAGGAGATCTCAGACTATGACTTGCAGGAGTTAGTCATGAAGTCAATTGGCCGGCTGACTTTAGTTCGCCAGATGTTCCCGATGCCCCAGAACACAACACAGCGCTGTGTCAAACACAACCACAGGATTAACACGTCCCTCTGTGACCCTAAAAGCCCTAAGGCTCAGCAGCTTGAGGTGAGTTTGTTTGGGGATTTGTCCAGAGTAATGATCAAAAAAATTCAAGTATACTAACGAAGCATAAAATTATGAGTCAGCAACTTTCTCAAGTTAGTGGATGGTGATTAGTGTTCCATGACCATTTTATTTATTTATTTTTTTATTTTTTTACGTTTTATTTTTTGTAATTAAATATGTTGACAAAATGTGTTTGAGTGTTTAAGGTGCAGACCATCTATGTTCAATAGATGTAACATTATGGCCACCTAATGTGTTAATAACCCTTTTATTAAAAAAAAAACAGTCCCTACTTGTCAAGGCATGGACTCCATTATACTACTGATATAAGGGTGTGCCGTAGTATAATAG
This sequence comes from Xiphophorus couchianus, assembly GCF_001444195.1. Lineage (NCBI taxonomy): Eukaryota > Metazoa > Chordata > Actinopteri > Cyprinodontiformes > Poeciliidae > Xiphophorus > Xiphophorus couchianus. Next base: position 11,180,320 of record NC_040239.1, read on the forward strand.
CAACAAATGTTAGCAATCGATTCCTCAAGTCCTGTAGGTTGTGAGTGTAAGTCTGATTTGTTTCCAGCGCCTCCCAAAGCTTAATTGGATTGAGAGTAAGGGAGCTTGGAGGCCAAGCCAACAACATAAAATGTTGTTGTCCTCTTCAAACCAATCTGAACCATTTTTGCTTTATGACAGAGAACATTATCCTGTGGAAAGAGACCACAGCCATCAGACCATAGAGTTCCAATCAGGAGAATATGTGGTCTGTAGCAATGGTTGAGTAGATTGCATGTGTAAAAGTAACAACATATTTGGCAGGACTCAATGTTTCCCAGCAGAGCACCACACTTTTCTATAATACTACAAGGAATGGCAGTGTGTGTAGCAGATGAACGATCTGTGAGAGAGAAGTCCAGCAATACGTTTTGTTCTCCACCAATCACATAGTTGGCAACAAAACTAGTTGTGACTGAAAATAGGCCAAAAATTTAACATTTGCTCGAAGAGTTTGGATTATTTTTAGATTGGAAATGGCCACTTTACTAAGTGGCCATTTCCAATTTAGCAATTGTCTTAAACATCATTCCAATTATTTATGAATTCTCCAAACTCTTCCCACTGTTTACAGTGCGGTGGTTAGCATGTATTATTGATGTTTGTTTTTTTTTTTTTTTTTAATAAATCCCCTCAAGGCTGACAGTATATAGGAATGGGTACATCAGCCATTGAGCTGCCATAAGATTGAATGGAAAAAAGGCAAAGGAGTATTAGTTATGTGTTGGGACAAACTTGTAAAATTCAGTTAATGTTCTCTTGATTGATGTTGTGACACAAGACTCCAGAGGAATGCGTTAAAGATGGAAATATACCGGTGACAGAAAAGCGGTCATAATGTTTATGTGGATAGCTCCCTTTCAGTCTGATCCCATTTTATGCTTTCATCGACCATAATCATGACACAGATGTATGTTCCAATATGTGGTTAGGTACATATTTCTTTTTTATGTGAATTTTAAACAAATTAAGGTAATTTATGCCTCCAAGGTTAATAAAGAGCTCTTGCTGTAAATGATGTGTGCAAATTAAACTTGCGTGTCCAAACATGAAACAAGATCTTCTCAAGGTTAATTAATAATGAAACCCTTTCAACATATCTATTATTTTAATGGGTAAAGGCTGTAAAGTTCAGTCTGCTGCTGATGACTGAGCAAATCTTGTGTATTCCTGAATATTTACACATCTTTACATGGAACTGAACTGTTTGCAAGTATCCCTAGGTATAGATAGTGGTTTACCTTAAAAAAGGAAATAGGGGATGGCAAAGAAATAAATGGGGCAAATGAAACAGGAAGTGGGCTGAAGTAACAGATCAGCTTCAGTCGAAGAGGGGCCCAATTTCACACTGCAATGAAGCACATCAACTCAAACTGACCACACACACACTCACACACAAAGTATGTCTTAAATATGTCTTGTATCATGAAAGTAAAATTTTTTCAAAAAGTCGAACTCATATATAGATTCATTAAACATATAGTGCAGTATCTTCTAATTTTGAATATTATGATTTGCATATAAAACACAAAATTTCATGTCCCAAAAATTTTGAATATTGTCAAAAAATATAATATTGAAAACTCATGGTGTCAAATCTGAATCAGCCAACTAACTCAAAACACCTTCAAAGGTTTCCTGAGCCTCTGAATGTACTCAGTCTGGGTCAATAGGCTACACAATGAGAGAGAAGATTGTTGATTTGTCAAATGTTCAGAGGAGTCATTAACACCCGCCACAAGGAGTGTAAGACATAAAAGGCCATTGGTAAAGAAGCTGGTTATTCACAGAGTGATGTTGTGTAATAAGTGTGATAGGAAAAGGTGAACCAGCACCATTGACAGCCTGGAAAAGATTGTCAAGCCAAATCCATTCAAGAATCGCAGGAAGTTCACAAGACGGGGGGTGAAGCAATAGTCAGCACCTGCGGACAAATCCTACATGCTCTGCCTGTGTTTTGGAGAAAACAAAAATGAACTTAGTGATCCAACTTTTTTTTTTTCAGATGATGGTAAAGTTTACTTTTGCAAATAAAGTTCCAACTGAATAATTGGTGTAAAACAGAAAGAAGTAAACAGTACAACAAAAAGTCTAAATAAAATGGTTGTCACCAGCAAAGAAAAGTGTCCCACCTTTTCTGTTCACTGTGTTTCTAAAATGCCCAGTCGACATAGCCATCTGCCTGGAAATATTAGATCACTTCATGCTTCTTTCTGCTGACAAAGTTTTATGGAGATGCTAATTTAATTTTCAAGCAGGACTTTGCTCCTGTCCATTCTACCAAAAGTACCAAAAGGCATTTTTGTTTAAAATATCCTTTATTTAATGATCTTATGTAATATTCTAATCTCATGAGAGATTGAGTTTTCATCTTAAAACCATTGTTCTCAAAATTACACAAAATAGAGGCTTGAATGTGTAATGAATTATGTGATTTTTATTTTCTGAAATGTTTAAAACTATATAAATAACATTTTCATGACAACCTAATTCAAAATGTACCTGTAAAGCATTTTTCATAATTTCCATAAGTGTGTAGAAATGTCTTAACATTCTAAGTTTAAAAAAGCAATAAAAAGTTCCAACATGAATAGGTAATACTTAGTAATGTGAGCCAACAGCGAGAATGACAACGATCTAGAATGCATCTATTAGCCTGGGAATAAATTAAACCATGTCCCTCTATTTTTTTCAGAGAACCTTTATAGGTCTTGTATTCCTCAGTAAAAGGATACTGTGGTGCCCAAGAGCCTCATTTGCTGAGTCGTCTTTGTTGTTTTGAATGTTTCTGTCATACATACTGGCAGTAATGGTCTGTCTTGGCAGATACATGGTGAAGGGAGCTGTCATAACGTTTTGCATGAGATGACCCGTGTTACAACTCTGGGACATAGCAGCATACATCCTGATTAGCTAGTCTGTTCTAATGGTAAGAATAGTAATAAAAGTGTAATTTTCAGGTTTGACCCTTTTTGTATGGTTCCACTGTATCTCATTAGAGTACCTTTTCTTCCTTGTGAGTAAAAAGCAAGCTTTCATTCAGTAAATCTATATATTTTAAGTCAAAGACATGTCTTTAGCTAAGCAAAAGGGATAGCAAAGTGGTCATTTTTATATGGTCATATCCTTTGAAGTTGTAAATACAAAGCTGTGCCTTTGTGTGTGTGTCCAAAACAAAGTAAGTATACTGCCTGCCTGTTTTTGATGTATAAAATGGTCCCTTCTGAAATTATAGCTTTTATTTCTTTGATGCTATCATCTTCTTTTCTGAGTTTTCAAAAAGAGTAACATCTGCGTTTGTTTGCGTGTGTGAACAGATTCATCTTGTTTCGTCAGTCTATTTGGTATCTTTTTCATTAACATGAGGACAAAAGGCTCAACAGATCAGTCACTCACAAATCGATTAAGGACTGAATGGACTGTCCTTGTTCCTTCTTGTTCTCTTTTGTACTTGTATGAGTCAATGGCCTATTGGCAGCTAATGTAATTTTATTTGCATGTTGTTCTGTGGCTGCTTGATTGTTAACGTATAAGTATTTTTTTTAATGGAAAATGGGGAATAAAAGAACACCACAGAAAAAGTTAAGATAACTTTGTTAATACCACTGTCAAGTAACTGTTACCTTCACCTGTTAAGAAAATGTATATATCAAAACCAACCTAAAAGAAATTTGACTTTGCATCATAGACATATCTGACACCTTGAAACAGGCCTCTGTCTCTTTAAGAACCTCCCACCCTTTCCGACACTCTTAATTTACCTCGTCATCACAACAATGCTTTTTTCATGGTGTTTCACAACCGTTCTTAGGAGCACTGTAACTTGTGTGATAAGCTCAGCAGACATATAGTGCCACCAGGTGTTTGCTAATTGCTGCTGGAGCTATGTGGTGGAGGGATGGACTAGGGGTGCTTTGTGGGGTAGGAGTTCAGCTATGGACTTTCAACCACCAAATGGCTATCAAGGGAGATTCAGGAACTTCTCAATTATGAATGAAACAATACTTTGGCTATGTGTTTGATGAGGGAATAACAATATATCATTATACAAAGCTCAAAACACTGATTGTGCATAATATCCTCTTTTAAATTATAGAAGATGATGGAATGTTTAATTTTGGCTCTTCATTGGGAGACTGTATGTCCAAGCCATTCTAATTCACATCTCACACTAATCATTTTAAATGTGTTGCTCATTTATTTCTTTGCAGATCACCAATCGTTACATCTATGATTCCGTTTTGTTGCTAGCCAATACCTTCCACAGAAAGTTGGAGGACAGGAAGTGGCACAGCATGGCCAGTCTCAGCTGCATCAGGAAGAACTCCAAGCCTTGGCAAGGAGGCAAGAGCATGCTGGAGACAGTGAAAAAGGTAGGGGTAACTGATAATGGAAAAAAGAAATTACCAATATTATGACTACAATAATTCACATGTTTTACGGTTAGCTCTTGAGGGTGCATGAATGCAGATGTGTGTTTATATGTATATATGATTTGGAATGATGTATCAGCAAGACTCTACCTCCTTAAGTCTTAGTTTCAGCTGGTGCTTAAAGTGTAGCCAAAGCGAACACCAGGAGTCCAGGAATAAAAGCTTTTTTTAATTGATTTTTGCCACTGAAACAGCTTTTATGGCTTTTCTAAATAATTTTAAATACCAAAAAATGCAGTTCTTATTTCATGGACCTAATAAATGTACTACTAAAATTTTTAAAAAATCATTCATTCAATGAACAACATCACTTTGTCATTATTTTCTAGAGCATCACTCATCATAGTGCATAGTTGGTTTTAGAACTTTTTTTAAACACTAGAATATTAATCACAGAAATAAAACAAGAACTTTTGTGTGATTGTGAGATATTTAGGTTACTAGCATTTTATATCTGTACATAGAAGAAAGTATTACACTAATCTTAGATTGCAAAAATACTTACAACCTGGTCATTTTTATTTCTTCTTGTTTCTGTACACTGAAAGGGAATATGGTGACCCAAAATTAGCTTGAGTAGATTTCCTGTGCGCCTGAAAAAAGAAAAATTAAGAAATCACAAGCAAGATTTGCTCTAATTTTAACTGTCTACAATATTTCAGTGGTGAAAAAACCCAAATGTTTCAAACTTGAAATAATGGAACATGTACTTTAATACTGTTGTAACTACATTAACTCTTAAGGGACTATGGTTCCTTATGACAACATTACATATAATACATGTAAGGACTGCTAATGCTAAATATTAATTCAAGACTGAATGTAGCTCTTGGATCCAAAAATGCATCTAAAGAAGCATAAAACAAGTTACATTTCATTCAGTCTGGGTTTTGTTCGTTATTTGAAGTGGAATTTGAAATATGACACAGTAGACGTTTTGAGCCGTACATTAATTCAAAGACCTACATTCTTTTTATTCTCAATAAAAAAAACTATATCATTTGACACTTTATTTGCAGCAGATAATGTTTGTTGTTGCGCAACACCCCCCCCCCTCCTTTCTGTCTCTACTCTCTCACTCTCGTACTTCCTCTTCTGAGAGGGGAGATGTGCTACCAGCTCTCCGTCTAACGGGTACGTTGAGTTTCCTAAATCTGCTGGGATTTACCCTGTCCAGAACTGAAGTAAACTCTGTTTAAGCTGGTTTCGAGAAACGATTCGCCTGGTTATCTGACGGCCTACATCCAGGTGTCCCACCCTTCTTCCCCCTGTGAATTAGCCAGACTGAGCAGCCTACAGCCAACTAGTTTCACAGAGCACACCTGTTAACGGTCGCTCGTTCTCTATTTTGCAACTTGCATTTGTTATTGAACCAGGTAGGTTTTAGTGACTCGGTCGAGTCCCAAGGATGAGGTTTTAAATATGGGCTACCAGCAACCTAAAAACATTTTCCACCTCTTCCTCTCCAGAATCAAACATCACAGCTATTTTACAACCATCAAAGAACTTTAAGGTGACTCATTAACTGAATGTCCACAACATCTTTAGATTTTCTTTATGCTAAATATTTTATTAGTAAGGCATTTTTGCAAGGGTCAGTACAGCTTAATTCAGTAGCAGAAATAATCAAATAAGTAAAATCAATCATCTAGTCTATCTTTCCCTACTGCTGACACTGAGAACTAAAAAAGGAAACCTTTGAGCGAGACGGACGGAGTTTGGCGTTTCGAACCCCAGACCTGGCACGACGACGAAGAAGGTGCGGCAGCAGGAGGAGGAAGTTGATCGACGAAGGCAGGGATCTATGTAGGTCCGATGAACTTCTTCTCCGCATGGATGCTGAGGTCACACAGGACTTGGTGCTGGCAGGAAAAAAGGCACCAGTTCTTCTTCCTTGTCTTTGTCTTCATCTTTGTCTTTGGGGTCAGAACCCAGCCGATGAGAGAAGTGCGATTCGAAGCCACAGATTGTGGGCCAGACGGGTTGGTCTCTATGTGCAGGACAGTCTCCGGCTCCGTGGCCCCGGCTCTTCTTCAGCTGCAGAGTTCTTTGTCCATCTCGATCTTGGCTCGAAGCTGCCCGGAGGATCCAACGAACGGTTCCTCTTTTGCACCCACCTTATATAGGGTTCATCTGTCTGCTTAGACAGATGATCTCATATCCGTCACTGTCTTAAGAGACATCATGTCATGATGTCTGTGCCAATGTCTCAGGGCTGCTCAACCTCCTGTTTCCATATAAGGTGCTGATCATCTCTGCTCTCCTGTTAGTTCCCCTTTTTCCCTTCCTGTCACCTTTCACCTACCATCTACCTCCAACATATCAGTGATGTTTAATTGCAGTTTTACAACCTTTTACACCATTTCAAGTTCAATGTCAAAATCACATTTATATCACATTTATTTTCTTTAGCTTCTCTGATTTAGCATTCATTTATAATTTTATAACCATAACTTATTAATTATTCTTATTATGATCTTAATGTGAGTTATTACAGATGTTTTCTGAAAAGAAACCAAGAATAATCTATTATTCTAATTATTTGATACCAAAGTTACATTTGCTTGTTTTTCTTATAAGTGTTCCCACAAATATAAGTGTAAGTATTATTACAAGTAAATCAATATTAATATAAGTATTTTACTTTGAATCTTATCAAATTACTCAAAATGTTTAGATTTAATTTTTTAAAACTTTCATGCTTTAAAATAGTCTCAACTATTTTTATAAATCTGCAGGCTGGAAACTTCCTCTTTTTCCAGGAAACCTGCTTTTCCTGTTTCATGAATCTCTCTGACTGACTATGATTTCTTATGATTAGATAGAAAAAAGTAGAATTAAAGCAAAGTTTGCATGAGACAAAAACAACACACACAACTAGATTTATTTTATTGACACTTAAGTCTACTGTTGGGCCTTGATGTCACTTGAGTGATTCATTATAAAGATAACTTTATTTATTATTACTGTTAAACTAACTTTATTGACACTTAAGTCTACTGCTGGGCCTTGATGTCACTTGAGTGATTCATTTTAAAGATAACTTTATTTATTATTACTGTTAAACTTAAATCTCCAGCATGGGGAAGTGGGATGAGCTCGGATTTTCTTGACACCCCCTCCACGAGGTCAGACCTTTCACATGCTGGGAGTCCATCACCCTCCTGCAGTTCGCCGTCCTCATCCCCTAGAAAGAGAAGAAGTTCGTCTGGGATGTGAAGATGCAGATTCTTCATCCTCAGTTTTCACAGAGGGCTCAGTGTAGTCATCAAAACTCCACTTCTCTTGACATGTTATTTATTTATTTTTTGTATTTTAACCTTAAGTTTAAAGTAGTTATTGGCAGTTCTTTCATCACAGTTAAATTCAATTGGATAGATGCCCTCTGTTTTGATATTGATATAAAAATGACTCGAGGGACAGTACTTTGACTGAATGATGAAGCCAAGTGAAATGCTAATTCAGAATTAGTGTCAGAAAATAATAAATGTGTTGCAATGGCTTTCATATCCATCTTTGTGTTTCACCTTGAGATCAGGCTGGGTTTGGCAAGACTTTCATCAGCAAATTTCTGGCTGTTTAACCAAGCCTGATGACTGTCTCAACAGAGATGTGTTAAAAAGCCCAAATTGGTGATAGAGTTTAGTTCAGCAGTCTGGCATCGGTTCCATTTTGCTGTGTATCAGCAGTGTTTTTTTACTCACTGTGCATGCCTGGGTGTTTAATCAGTGTTTTGGTATGTGAGGGCATTATGATAATGATGAATACTAATTTGCACTTGCTGATGAGGGGCTCTATTGATGTTGCTTTTTGGTTTCTATTGACAAATTCAGAGTGGGGAACAAATTGAAGCAGGTGAAATTGCTCCTCTTAGCCTAAATTATGTGTTACATTTGTGCTGTTGGCAGACTATCATTGCTTTAGATATTGCTGCCTTTCAGTCTCAGTAACTCCAGCATTTTAGATTTGGGATTCCTGTCAACATTTCCTCACCATTGCGGAAGTACAGGAAGCGCTGTGATAAAACATAAGGTTTTCCACTAGCTTCAATGATTGTTATTGAAAATACTTTGATGATATGTAATTTCACTTTTTTTTTTTAACCCCAAACAACTTTAAAGGATGAAAAACATGTCAAGTCCTTTTTTTCCCTTTGTGGATTTATCAATATAAATTCCAGTAAGAAGAATATATAATTTGCATAGAAATTTAAAATTGTACTAATATAACACATCAACATTTTTGATGTATTACATCAGTTATATAAATATGTAAAATAATAAATATTGATCTGGTCATTAGCAGGACTCCGGAGAACGAGACTGCATATTATATTATATTTATATAATGCATCTATATGTCTATGAATTTTGTCAATGTATTTTTTAAAATATACTGCTCAAAAAAATAAAGGGAACACTCAAATAACACATCCTAGATCTGAATGAAAGAAATATTCTCATTGAATACTTTGTTCTGTACAAAGTTCCATTTGCACAACAGCAGGTGAAATTGATTGTCAATCAGTGTTGCTTCCTAAGTGGACAGTTTGATTTCACAGAAGTTTGATTTACTTGGAGTTATATTGTGTTGTTTAAGTGTTCCCTTTATTTTTTTTTGAGCAGTGTATATATAAGCATATGTAAAACCATTGTATGTTTACCTAATAACTAGATAAATTAGCTGTCTTGAATTCTAACAGTTGTGAGCAAACCTAAGCTGCATGTAAATTTAAAGCCAGAAATCAAAACCTAATGACAAGAAGATATAAAGAACCGGAATTCAACAACAACGAAAACAGAAATTGGATTTTCTTTTTCATAAAAATATTGGCCACAAGTCTGGGTCTAAATAAAACTAATCACACATGGCCTAGAGCAGGGCTCCTCAGATCCAGGGTTTGAGGGCCATTGACCTGTGGGTTTTAGATGCATCACTTCTTCAACACACTTGAGTCAAATAAACAGGTCATTTAGCAGGGCTCTGGAGAACTTGACTGCACAGTGAGGAGGTAATTCAACCATCTGATTCACTTTGTTGGACCAAGGACACATCTAAAACCTGTAGGACTGAGGACTAGATTTGAGGATCGATGGCCTGGAATATCAGAATATGAACAGAACAATATATTCTGACAGAAATGCTCACTGCAGATTTTGCATCAAAGATTAATTTGAGCAATCTTGTTTAGAAAAATCAGACAAATAAGAGAGCACACAAGAACGATATTAGAAAGAGAACACGGGGGATGCACAAAAGCTTTGACATCAGTATGGTTCCCTTATTAAAACAGAAGATGGCATCTTTGAGTTTTCTTAGATGCACAAAGGTTAATCATCTATTAATTATGTCAGATGATGTTTGGCTGAAGTCCACCCAGACAATACATATAGACATTATTCTTTTCTGAACTATAATAAGTCTGAAAAATGACTTGATCCTTTTCTGTGTACTGAAGCCCACCTCTGATTGTGTCAGTGTCATAGGTGGTTGTGAAATCTTTTACAACCACAACTGAAAATAAAATAATCTTTTATTTTCAGTGTTTGAGAACAAGTCCAATGTCCAGATGTCTTTGTGTGAAACTGCTGTTACTCAGATTATTCAATATCCTGCAAGATACACAGGAGACAATGAGTGCCTACCAAATGCATAGTCACACCTCTGCACCCTGTGCACTGTTGTTTTTTCATCTGTGTTGGAGAGCCCTAAAGCTCTTCACTTCCATGTTCTTATCCAAACACATTAAAGAAAATGGATGAGAGTAAATAATCCACTTCATCCATTGTAATGCCTGCCTTCACACCATGTCCCCATCTGCAGAAAGCAGCATAAACAGTTTCTGAATGTACATCTATTGTCACTGGGTAAACCTTTGGCTTCTGAACTAGAAAGACTTAGCCCCAATGAATAGCAAATGAAGGGGGTTGGCCCAATGCCCATCAATCACCCTACAAAATAAAGATAATACTGCTCTGTTTTCTTAGCCTGTAAAACAACAAACACAAAAGCAGGCCACATTCAGAACATTTCTTGAAGGCTTTGTACTTATTATTAAAAGGTGAAATGATTTGTTTAAAATATACACAAACGTTGCCTGAAAAACTGGGCCAGCTTATCTCTGTTAGCGTGTTAGTGTTCATTTGAATTAGTTGTTGTAGTGAATATGAACAATAAATGGTTAAATGTCACAGTGAAATTGCCCAACACAAAACATATAGATGTAAAATGGTTAATATTATGTAATAATCCAAGATGAAAGGACATTGTCTGTTGTGCTTGCAGTTTGGAGTGAGTGGTCTTACCAGTTTCTTGGAGTTCACTGACAATGGCAGTAATCCCAACATCTTCTTTGAAATCCTGGGAACAAATTATGGAGAGGACAGGGGCCGAGGAGTCAGCAGGGTAAGTAGTTAAAACAGATTATATCAAAGTCACATACACAGTGATTTCAGCATTTTATTGTCCCGTTTGTTTATTTATTTATTTATCTACAATTTTAAGTGCTATGAATAAATGAATCCAAGATGGAATAAAATCCATCAAGCTGCAAAGAAATTAATTGATTACTTTCCTTATTTCACCGTCTCCCTTGATCCTAATTGTTTTGGGTTTTTGTTGGGTCAAGTACAATGACTTCAGCTGCAGCAGCTCTCATTCTGTTAAGAGCAATGGTAATTAGATGCCATTTTAAATGACATTTTGTAATGGTGATGGTTGCATAATGACTGCATAATGAATTTTAACAAGCCTCATGAAAGACTTTCTTTCTCCTTACAACCACATAAATTGTCATAACAGAGTGTTTAATGATTTTGTCTTTGTGTGTTTTAACTATTTTGTTTATGCTGGTCTTCAGTATTTATAAGGGATAATAAATGTATAATTAGTGATCAGCATTGTAAACTGTAAAGGATAGCTTTTTAAATTATAATTTTTACCTTGATAATAACATGTACAGTATTATACAATTTCAAATCACAACATATAGTAATTGTAGGTGTTCGCAGTTATATCCAGTGATGCATAGTTACTTTGAAAAAGTAACTTTAATCGGATTACTGATTACTCCTTAATAGAAACACATTAGATTACTCGTTACTGAAAAAAGTGGTCCGACATCAGTAACGCTTTACTTTGTTATATGTGGTGTTGTTAAGTAACATCATCAGTTGCTAAGTAACGCCAGGTCACATTGTGAGTGATTTCTGTCCTTACATTGTTTATTTGTCTACTTGACAAGGCATTGAACAGACACCAAGCCACACCATTTGCTCGGCCTGCATAAGCTCATCACAAATGCCAAAGTTGACAAAAGTTGGACAAAAACACACACTTCTCTGATGCTCACATGCAAGTGGATGCCTACACCAATCCGTTTCTGTACTAAATGCAACAAAAAAGTTGCAAAGTTGGCAAAAGTAGGCTAACTATTGTGAAATGTAGCCCTCTCTGACTGTTGTCGTGGTAGAAAAGATTGGTTTTACACGTAAGCATGGACTGATCAATCTGCATACCCCTAGAAATAACCCTCACTCCCAAGGCAAGGTCGCAAGCGGAAACACTGCTTACTCTATCTTCTGTTTTGGAAATAAGTAAGTTAGTAAGGATTTTTTAGAGTTTTTCCTCTTATAAAAACTCTTTAAATTGTCTATGTGAGGGTGTAATATAATTACACCTTCACCTAAGTTGAATTCTTCAATAAAACAACAGAAACAATTATACTACTCATTGCAGGCAAATAATTTTCATATATGGGGAAAAAAAAAGACATTTGCTTATGCTCAGTACATATGTTTACATACCACAGATATACAGTGTACAAAGAGAGGCAATCAAAAATTAACTTGTTGTCTCTACCAGAAGAATCATTTTAGATATCACAGGACTGTGATTATGGATAATGTGGGGAGACACCAACATAACAGAGCATTCCATCACAGACAAAATTAATCTCTGAAGCATAGTGTAATTACATTAAAGTAAAATTCCCTAATCAGAGAGCATAATTGCTTCTGAGGGAATTAAAGCAGTCTTTGCACAGCTTTTGTGCTGCTGTGTCCGTAAATGCTCTTTTGTCCATCAGTGGGATTCAGTTCAATTCTAGTGATGCTGATGTTCCCATTTAGTGCACTTTTTATATATTGTAGGGTTTAGATTTTTCAGTCTTGATGTTTTTCAAATGATCTTTTGTGAATTTCTTTCTAATAATAAAATATGTGAACTATATACGGTGTGAGAAAAAAAGTAAATAAGTTCTGTACTTTAGCTTTAATAAAAACCCTGAAAAGTCAGTGACTTCTATTTATTATGTTTAATTTTTGTGCAGTTCAGTTTCCCTAAAGATAGATTCATATTTAACATATTTATTCTATTTCATGCTGTAGGCTGCATCATCTTTCTGTGTCTCTCTGGTTGCCTTTAATCCATATTCTTTCTAGCATTTATGCTTCTTGAATAAAAACATGCTAAACTGTTGAAAAGGGTCTGGCTGACACTATTAAGGATATGCATGAAGTCTTAATAATGTAATTAACTCCATATTATTCTGAGTACAGTGGTTAACCTGAGCCTTTTTTCTATCTCTCAGTATTGTTTTGTCTTTTCTTTGAGGCCTTTTTTATTTCTTCTGAGAGTCTCATTAATGACTAGCATGCAGACAAGCTTTTATTTTCTCCCATCTCACCTTAATTAAGACACTGAGTAACTCAAACCTTTCCCTTTTATCTTTTCTGGATTGTTTTTTAACTTAGTCTTTTCGCTTTCTTGCCATTTGGAGAATTGTCCTTTCTTTCAAAGTGACCAGCCCTTTAAGTGACATTTATTCTCAACCATACTTCAGGAACACTGTCTAGTATAATGATAATGACAAAAAACCTGAGATAAGTCATAAATAATATTCCTGCATGGAGTTTCATGCTTTCTGGTTCATTAGCTTCTGTGGCTATATAAAGGAGATGATATGGTTCTCTGTATACACCTGGAATCATTGCAGAGCATTACAGATCTTACAGAGTGGTGATAAGCTTGTCAGGTCTAATTGCATTGTCTACTTTCTTAAAAGGACTTTCAAGAAAAAAAAAAACAGCATTATGTACTTCATAGCTTGTGCAATAAAAGTGCTGAGAATATATGAAGAGATGAACAGAACGCATTAGTTAAGCGGGGAAAGCTCAAACGTAACAAGCAGAAAGGATATAGATGGCAGTCTGTTCAATAGAAAGAGGTGGAAGTTATGGGCCAAAACGAGTGGCTTAGGGTGTTTTCACACTTGATAGTCAGGTAGACTTGTTTCGATTGGTTTCAAGGATTGCAACATTTGATCAATTTTTAGCTGGTGTGGTTCACTTTCACACATCACAGTGTCAAATGAACCAAACTCTAGAAAAAGCTGTTCCCCCATCTTGCCTGTGGTGATGCTGCACAAAGAACCACTGAAGGAAAGACACTAAACCTCTGAAGAAGACATGAACAGAACTTTCTTTTTCACAATATGTAGACAAAAATGTATTGGTGTTGGATTTTAACAATTATAGGACTTCTCTGTTGTCGCTGGTAAAAGACCACAACCATTTGTACCATTATGGTGCAAATGGTTTTTGTTGTATTTAACCAGAATTCCCTGCACTATGGTTTGCTTTCTGCTTTTGGAGTGGTCTTTGGTCTGCTTGGAATTCACATGTGATGCTTTAGAAATGTGCCAGAGATCACTTCAACCAAACCGATATTTAGGTTTTTAGGCAAAGCAGAGTCAGCTTTTTTGATCCGGATCAGAGTTCAATTGTTCATTCACACCTGATCAAACAAACCAGGATATTACATTCCAAGTACCATACATTTACTTTTTGTGTACCAATTATATATTTGGCCAATTGAACACCAACTGTCCTTGCTGGCAATGTGTAATGGAGAGGATGTACATCAATGCATGTCTGTAGTGCTACCTATAAAGTGTGAACTACATTTACAGCTCCAACTCAAACTAAACATTCACTAAAACATTGAAGCCCTTCGCCATTTACAAGTACTTGTTTAGGGGATTTGCTAAGGGCCAGATATAAAATAAAAAAATCAGAATACACAAAGTTGTTCATCTTACAGTCACAAACCTGTTTTTTTGTGTGTGTGAGATTTTATGTAATAAGCCAATACACATTACTGCATAATGTCCTAATTAGAACAGGAACATTCTCCACAATGTCACACATATTCTCTAATCATGAGATATCAGGGATGCAGCTGTAAAGCCCAGCTGTAACATCTAAGATCAAGAGAACATAATGCTCTTCTTAATGAAGTCAAATTACACAAGGAAAAACACTACAGAACCAAATGAAATATTGTAAAGTATAATGTAATAACAAGACAGTGGGATTTACAAGATATGGAACGACTTTAGTCTCATAAGAAAAAAGTATTTGAAGGTATTTAAAAATATTACATTTAAGGCAGAAAAATTAGACAGAATGATTAGCTTGGTAGTTTACAATAATCAAATAATATGGTGATTTAAGGTAAATCTATAAGGTACATACTCAAAGTGAAAAAAAAAAAAGGTAATAGAGAAAAAATACCTTGAAGGGAAAAATATAATATTTCTCATTTATCCATCATATTAGGTAGATTAGTATGGAAATTTATTCACTAAGTCTTTCCTACTTCAGGCAACGTTGGGGGATTGGAAAATAGTTGTAGTGGGATAAAAGGGAGTGAAAGCAGTAAAGGGTAGGGAGAAAGATCATGATTGATTTAAGTAAACAGCATTTGTATGAATTTGTCCTGTTTCATAATCTTTCCATCACTTCTTCTCACTATGCTATACATTTAGCCATTGCTGATTTTCAAAAATTAAAATAAGATCTTGATATTTTTAAAATGTGCTGTTAGTTAATTAAAAATATGATGTCAAACAGATTTTTATGTTGTGTAAACATTTTTAAACCTCTCCAAGGTAGTGACAATGGTAGGAATCTGTTCTGTGGGTTACTCGTTTGAATACCCGTCGTGTCAGTCGTGGCCTTATGCATGGCAGCCTTGCTTCTATCACACTACCACAAAGTAGTCTACAATACAGTATCGGCCATTTTAAACTTTAAATAATTACTGGAGATCTTATTCGTCCGTTTTGGACTTTGGCAGTTTTTTTTGTTTTATTTTTTACAAGTCTTACTGTGAAAAAGAGTTTTTTTTTTTAAGGGTTTTTTTTATAACTAAATTTAGCTAAGTCATAAAAATAACATCAATGGGCTGTCCTTTTCTTCACTTTTTAATTTTAAACAATAGAAGAAGGACAGAGGTGCTGCTTGCGTTGCACTTTGAAATGTGCTTCCAGGGAACTTTAAATTTATGCAAAGAGTAAGACATTTTGTTTAATCAGGAGTTAGCTAAGCCACTGGGATATCAGCAGTTAAGCCTGGTGAAACGGCGCTCTATCTGATCCGTCTTGTTCTCACACAAGACACCGGCTTTGAACGTTGTCAAAAAATCTATACAACAGCCAGGCCATGCTGTGTAGCATGATTGAATAAATGAATTTTTTTTTTTTTGTAACAGAACAATTTTTTCATGTTACAACATAAACCAAAGAATGACACAAATATTGATCTTCTCATTTAACCCTTTGTCAAATGACAGTGAAGGAATTTTCCCAAAATATACAGACAATTTTTAAATTTTTTATTTTATCCCTTTTTTTCTATAAATGATCCCTACGGTAAACACTGGACACAAAATGTAAAAAAAAACGTTAACTGTTGGGAACTCATACATACATGAAGCCTTCTTGACTTATAGTTTATTAATATTGAAGACAGCAATTTATATTCAGATTGACCAAAGAAAATTTGACATTGGATGCTAATTGAAGGAGGACAAATTGCCTGCGGCAAAAGCATAGGTGAATATAATTTTAAAATGTAAGGAAAAGTTTTTAAAAACAACGTCAAAAAGAACCAGAAAGATGAGAGGTGATGAGAGCAGTGAAAGCAAATGAATGAAGCAAGTAAGAATATGCAGAGGAGTGAGAGACGGATTTTTTTCATAGTAAATCCATGGGGAAATTCATGTCATTTTGGCGAAAGAACAAAAACATCCGTTGTGTAAACATTTTAGTTAACACCCTACAGTCACCCAGCAGCCAGTTACTTTGTTTGTTCAGAAAAGTCAGGAGAAGCTTTATTCCCCAGGTGCAACACAGTCAGTGCTGTCTAATGACAAATCAAGTTTACTGATATGGCATAATCGAGTTCAAACCCACTAATTTTAAAGTACATTGTCTACATGTACATATCCGTACATACAGCTAAAATCAGTTATTCATATAAATTGTTTAAGAATTTTTTTTTTATTATCCGATATTAAATCAGACCTAACCTTTCCTGTTTGTTCCATTTTATTCCGCCAAAATTATTTGTTTGCTTTATGCCAGAATAATAGATTTTTTAAAATAATTTTTACAATTTTCTTCAAATTCAGAAGTGTAGATACATTTTCTTAGTAATCAGTATAATTTTCTTTTAAACAGCAAAACTGTGGTCAAATGTTTTAAGCATGTTTTTACAAGGTTCTGCATCAGTTGGGGTGACTTCTCAGATTTAAGAGCGATTCCTTTTTTAACCAAATGTTACAGTGTTTCCTGTGGTGATGTCCGTCAGCTTTGCTATCCACTCAGACTCTGCATGTTGGTAGCAAAAACAGGCTCTGACTTGAAAGCCAAGCACTTATTTTATGTTAAATGTCTTTTATTTTTACTTATTTTCTAGAGATCCGTTTTTATTTTAACATTACATTTGTTTCTAAATTTTGATATGATGATTTGTAAAAGAAACAAAAGGGTGAGAATTTTTTTTATAGGCATTGTGATAATTTAAGTGTATGTAAACTTCTCGATTTAAAGAGAGTAAAAATATTTCCTGAATGAATGTTTCCCTAATTGTTAGCAAACAGAAATATTTTTTATAAGCATCCCATTAAACATTAAGTCATAGATTGTTAGTTGGTCCTTAAATATTGTTTAAAATGTTCTGATGCAGTTGGCACAGTCAGTCTGACACCCTTTATCGCGATACACACTATATAAAAGCAGAAGGTGTTCTTCATAGGAGTGACTGGATTTAATGTCCCACAAAATTCACTTAATTTACTCACATTGGGTCCCAGCATTCATGGGAAAATAGGAAACAGTGTGTCAGCAGCTTTCCAACCCATTCTTTATGTTTCTACCACAAGCACTTACTCTAGCACAATAACGACGCTATTTAAGCACCAACTCTCAGCTGGGCCAAAAGAAAGAACTGCTTTTGTCAGGTGCTGCGGAGACAGGATGATGGGGACCAACAACCATTTAAAATGTTGTGTGCTATATTTAAAACTTGTGAGATGCTTTGATTTTTTAACTCTGAAAGTTATAACAAAAAAATGTGTATACACAGACTGTATATATTTTTGCTTTAGTCAAAAGCAAAATGCCAATTGAGCACAAAGAGGAACTGATGAATGTAGAGCCAGAGGAGGGAGAGAAAATGTTGTCACTCTTTGGCCACTCTTCTATATTTTGAATGCGTCAATTGACTTACGAATGAAATGAGTGATTAATGGATGGTAGAATTATGTATACAAGGAAGGTTAAAAGGGAAAGCTTATTGTCTGTGACCTGGTAGCAATCTCTACAAACCTGGCAGCAGAGAGTGACTGAGATTAGTAGCCAAAGAGGCAGAGAGCTACCTGACACAAAGGTTGTGTCCTTGTGCTAAACAAGCCATAGTTTTACCAGAAGGACTAACTGGCCAAGAGATAGAAAAAGGGGCGGACGTGCCGTGGTGGCGGAGGGGTTAGCGCGACCCACATTCAGGCAAACGTAGCCTCGATGCAGCTGTCGCGGGTTCCCCGACCCGACGACGTTTACCGCATGTCTTCTCCCCTCTCCTTCCCCCTTTCCTGTCAGCCTACTTTGAAAAAAGGGACATTAGAGCCCACAAAAAGACCCCTTGCGGGGCGATAAAAAAAAAGAAAGAAAAAGGGGCGGTCCTCACTCAGCCAAAACTGTGAGGTGGGAGAGGTGCATAATAGATTCACAAGATTGACCATAAATTACCAGACATAGAAGGAAAAGAGCTTTTAATCATATAATATACAGGTAAGTGCTAAATGCTATAAGTCAGAGAAAGAGCCAGAATTGCATGTTACTGTTATAATAAAGAAAAAGAAAACGAGTGATGCTTGGTGGTTATTTTAGTTCCTTTTGAGAACCACTGTGATACTTTTTTGCATAATTCAAACTTCAGACAAATACTCTGAAGTGGCTGTTTGTAGGTTTAGGCCTATAAAATGCCACTTCATTTCAGGAAAATACAATAAGAAACACTAATGACAATAGGCCTTTGCTGGCGGGCATATTATCTTTTAAAAATAAAACAACCTTGTGAAATGGCATAGAAAAAGACTAATGGATGTGATTTGGGAATAAAGAGGTTCTAATTAAATGACGAAATATATATTTTTAAATATCCTTTGTATTTGCATTTCAGTTTGACTTATTTCCACTTTTCCACTTCTCTTTGCTAAACTTAAGCGTAGAACATAAGTTTACCATAAATTGTTTGTTTTTTCTTTTTTTTTTTTACATGTCTCTTTCTCCATTTTTCTCTGAATGCTAACAATTACCCTCTTCACTCCTCCACTAAATAATCAGTAAATATTGGCCATAAACTTATTAAAAACACCAACCAATTATCCCCCTTATAATTACAAAGACCTCATTCACACCATGATATTTTATTTTCCATTACATACGCTTTACTCCTGCCATAATGAGATTTTCCCCAGGTGGTAGTTAACACTCACAGACGAAATGTACTAACAGACTCTCAGGTGTTTCTTTTGGTGTTAGGTGAGGGCATTATTACCTTATAGGAGTCATTTTAGAAGGAAGAACTGATACATTTATGCTTCATCTCACAATACAGACTTTGATTTGTGTGTCTGGATAGCATGCTGCAACCAAAGTTCACTGCTGAAGAAATTGTTATAAAAATTCAGATCTGATTGTGTCAGTTTTTACAAGTTCACAAGACACCATCTGCAAATGTTTACAACTAAGCAAATTGTTTTAATTTCAAAATTCAAAAAAGCAAATTATAACAATTAGCTTATGTATACATTGTATAGTGCTATAATAATAAAACTAATAATAAATATTTTCACTTCCGGTTGTTGGATTGTGGCAGGAGGGAAGAATAAATAGGAGATATGAAAATTAGAGCTGTTAATCATATAATATTAACTGCAAATTGCAACATCAGCGGTTGCAATTTGTCCAGAAGTACGCTCCCCTTATCTAGAGGAACTCAACTGCTATTTAACACTAAAGATTTATTGACAATTTATTGATTTTATGTTCAATTCAATTATATTTTAACATTTAACCAGTATCAATTATATTGTGGTTCAGCATTTGTTTCCATGTTGGTGGATGTGTCTAATTTACTGAATAATTAAGTTTTTGTTCCTCAGTTGTTGTTTTTTTATCCATTATGTTCCTGTTCATTGAGTTGTACTGTTGTCCCTTCTGACCTCCCCTTTTCATAGCTGTTCTTACTCGACTTTCTTGGTTGTCCTTCTTGTCTGTCTTTTGCTCTCCCTCACTTCGTCTCTGCCAGCATGGCCTGCAGGCTTTCAGCAGCATTACAGCGTGTAAACCTCGGATTACAGCAGCTAGGACTACATGCCTCTGTGGATCGCACATACACAATTGCGTGAACATGTACTGTACTCACCCACATACCGTCCACACACACACACATGCAAGTTTGTATTTCTACCCATATTAGGAGTTTGTATTGGCTTCCATTTATTTTAGTAACTGCAATTTTGCTCAATCCTGACATTTTCTCTAGCCCTTACCATGACTAGTTTATTTGTTACTCTAACTTTAATCAAAACTTAATTCACTCCTTACCTCGAAACCTAACCCGTAACCTTAAACAAGGAGAGTCACAGAATTAGGCTTTGGTCTCCATAAGACCTATCAGTCTTCTGGATTTTAGTGAATATGCCAGAAATGGTCCTAAATAGGATGGTTAAACAACCACACAGAAATACTCTTGTCATTGAAACAGGGCTTCTTTCAGAGGCACCAAACTGTCTTGTCACAACTCTAGCTGATGCGAGATGTGTCAGTCATTGACCTCTGTAGAATAGCCTAAAGTACATTATCCCAGTGATAGCTTTTTTGTTGCTACCCCTTGCAAACACAGTTATACATTCTTTGAATAGATTTTATCTTCGATGAAATTCTACCAGCAAAGAAGATTACAGATTTCAAGGGATAAGCAGGATACACAGCAGTAAGCAGGAGAAAAGTTATGCAAACACAGCCTTTGAGAGAGGAGCTAATGCTCTGGTGTATCAAGTGTGATGGAGTGAATAATGGCAGTTGAGAAAATCCTCATGAATCAAAACATTGGGGTTGTAAATAGACTGGTTTTAAATGACTTGCTTGTGGTCTCATACTGTTTGTGTACATAGATCGGACAGCAAAATGTCAATTGCAATTTAAACTTGGATATTTACCATAATTAGATATATTTCCTAAGAGATACTGTTGTGGTAAAGGATGGTAAAGTACATTAACATCTTCTATTGATCGGACAAGGTTCTAATAGATGCCTTTATTGAACAATCAACAACAAAATATTTTCATAGTTATATAGACATGGATACAGAACTTTTTTATTATTTATATCTGTGCCTTTTTGTTCACATACTTTTGTGTCTTGAAGATACACGTGTCAATAGATATTTAAACAAAAAGGACATGTAAAGAAAAGCAGGATGGCCACAAAGAAATGTATCTTGCTGTTAGTATGAATAAAAATGGGTGTATTTTGTCAGGCAGCTGACTTTAGAACGCTCTTTTTAATAAATAAGACATGTGGAAACATTGCACAGCATCTAAAATATTTTGTTAGCAGAAAAGCTGATGACAACCACAAACATAGATTGGACACAAGAAAGAAAATTTCAGTTAGGCAAGGCACTTTTAAAAAGTAATTAGTTACAATTACTAGTTACTTTTTCATAAATGAGTTAGAGACCATTTTACAATATTGTAAAAGTAACCAATTACCAGGGAAAGTAACTCTTGCTCTATTTTAATTGCTCTCTATGTTAATTGTAACTCTTGCTTTATTTATTTAAATTAAAAAATGTATATATCTTTTCTTAATATAACTTTAAATTGTTCAAATGTTTAAGTAAAACTGAATATATTGTGTGAAAATATTAAGGATGCACTGATGCTGATACCAGCACCACATATCTACCCAATACCATGTGTGTGTACTCATATTCGTATTCATAAAAGTATTCTGATACTACAGGACACAATACCAGTGGATGGGAACAGTTTCCCCCCAAAAGGCAGTAGCTTGTTAGTTTGCGCATAAATGCTCTAACACAGTAAGCGGCAGTAATGCAACATGAACTGAATGGGAGCCAAATAAAAAGAACATGAAGATACGGTAGTCGAGCTGAACAGACTATTTAAAGGCAAAGTGACTTTACCCAGCCGGGTAGCAGAGGAGGATATGTGTCAGCGGTGTGGATGTATTTCCAGTCTGACTGCAAATTATGTGCAGCAAAGTTGTCAAGAGAAAGAGCAAAACCTAACAGTTTCAACACAAGTAATTTGATACAAAAAAACAAACAAAAAAAAACGCGATGCTGGCTTCAAGCAGATTTCCCTTGGGAGCGAAAAACACCAACAACCATCACTGCAGTAAACTCTGACGAAGTGGGAGAAGATGTCCAGAGACAACACTTGCACAGTAAAAATCACAGAGGCTCTTACCCAATACATTGCTGTTGATGGCCAGCCATTATCTGTTGTTGATCATGTGGGAATTTGACATCTTCTCTCTGTATTGGAGTCAAAGTATGAGATAACTACCCGCCTCCACATTAATGACACAAACATGCACAGAGCTGAAGTTGGCTTCTGATTGCAGCTTCTGATTTTGGAAATGGCTAAAGGGCAATTCCACATATTTGTTTCACCACCTTCAATACCTTTAATCTGCTCTGGTTTGAAAAACGATAATACTTCAAGACTTCAAAGCTGTACTAGATTATTCTACGCTAGTAGGAGAATATTTAAAACCAAGTGTGTGTTTTGTGAAACCTTTAATAATAAAATAGATAAATATTAGATAAACAATTTTTATAAATAAAGTTTATAAGTTAATTGGAATGAGTGTATTGATATTTAGTAGTACTTCTATAGGTACTAAATATCGGTAAGTACTTAAATATAAGTACTTGGGCTCGTACTCGCTATTAAAAATTTGGTATCGTCCATCCCTAGATAATAAAAATAAAATTACAAGGCTCAATATCCCCAGTTAGAGTGGCTGCCCTTAAATGAATCGTAATTCCTATTGTTTGAGATGTTTAGTGTTGAGCTTTTTGGATAATGAACAAGGGGTGCCAAATGGGTGTAAATAAACATTTTTTGATCTTCTTTTTGTTATAACTCATTTTAAGGTTAGATAAAGCTGGCAATAACTTGGTGGAATATAATAACTCGATTGTGAATTTTCTTTTGGGATAAATAAAGTACATTGCTTCATACATTTAAAATCTAATGGCATCTTTTCAATAGGAGCCTATGTCTTTTCTCCATCATTTTACTTGAGATCCGGGTCTATTCAGAACACAACGAATAAGGTCTAATAGCTCAAGGGCATAAATCCCATCTCATTATTGAGGGGAATCATAAACAGGAAAATTTCTTAAGAGCAATTTTTTGGGGGGATTAAAGGGGTCGGTGAAGTTACAGTGAAATGTAATGTAAGATATGGTTTAAAAAGTTCTTAAACCACATTCAAGCTGCAGGACCAAAACTGACTTGTAATGCACATCAAACGTGTGTTTTTCTCACTAAACAAACTGTTGAGAAGTAAAACTAAAATTCAAATGTTTCTTCTATGCGAGTTTTGTTCAGTCCGACTGATCTAATCTCTGCTACACCTTTACAGAAATTTAAGGTTCTAAATAAAAAAGCTTTAATGAGTAACTGCTCTTAATAAAATTCCTCATTAACGCTGATTTATTGAAATGGCTCCCAATACAAGTTGCGGACTATTTAAATTATAACTTGTTCAGTTGTGTAACAGCTTGACTGATTATGTTCCTAATTAATAGTCTTTATAAAAACAAACCACCAGTTTGTTTAATTTTGTGCGTATTCCTTTGGCTCATGATGTTGCTGAAAATGTCTTGTCATGGCTGCAGTGTTTTTGCCTTTGGCAGGACAAAATATTGATGGTGTGACATCCTCTTTCAGCTGGAGCATTTTTGCTGCAAAAGCTATATATCTATATAGACTGAGAGATACAGGAAATGCAGAATCTGAGGATAGCTGGCTATGCTTGTGTAACCCACATGTATATGTGTGGTACTGTTAGTGGTATTTTATTTCTGTAGGATTTTGTTTTGTTATTTAATGTTCCCAGCAATTTAGTTATATTTTCATTTTGAGTTTTCTTGTCATACCAGAAACCGCCAGCAGGTGGCTTGTGAGTTACACTCTGGTTTAGACAGCAGGAAACTATTAGAAGAAGAAGAAACCGTAGCTGGCTGTAGCACGTTGTGCGAATTACCGCATGCTATAAGATAAATTCTTGATTAATTCCGGTAACGGTTAAGAGAAAAGAAGATCCGTGACCTGATCCCTGGCAGTAAAACACATTTTTACTGTGATTTTCTCTGGTGAGTGTTGTAACGTGTTTTTGCAACCGAAATTAAGCTAATGCTAACTGGCGTCATAGGCATTACTGCTCATATATTCCGACAAGGAAGAACAGAGAAACGTAAATAAAACCAATCGGAGAAACGTGTGAGATTAAAATGATGATTTTCACTGTATTGCATTTTTGTTATGTACAAACTAAGAGGTTGGATACAGTGTGATACGTTTGTTTTGCAAGCTTGCCATTAGTTGAATATTATTTTTGTGATAAATGGAATTTATTGCTTCCTGCATACTTTTGAAACTTAATAGTTAATTAAGTTCTATATATATGCAGGTTGGTTTTTTTTAGAACCCCATTCAACTTTGAAGACTGTCCAGCTGCATAGCATCGCAGGCCTGGATTGGATTGCTGAGCTCCAGGTTTCAACCCAAGACCTGGGACTGCTGGATCCGCTGCCTACTTTGCACTGGATAAGATAAGATTTTGGATCCAAAGAAACACATGGCCATTTAACAAAGACTTGACTGACTGACTTAAATTACTGAACTAAGAAAACAAAACTTCCAAAGGACGAACTGAACTATAAGGAATCTGAACCAAAAGAAAATACACTGCCTGATAAAAAAGGTGGACACTTTATGTTGGAACAAAAAAAACTGTACCGTAATATTCTGTTTCAAGTTGTATTAAATAATCTGTTCATTCTTGATAATATGGTTGTTTGTGCTTATTATCCCCCTTTTTGAACTTAGAAAGATAGACTAACTGTAACTTCAACATTGAAATCTAAGTTTCTCAACTTATCTATTCGTAAGTTACACTAGTTGGTTACATAAGTGGCGAGCCAGCCAGGAGGATTTTAGGCTATAAACAACCAATATAAATAATTGATTAGTGATCAGTGTGTTATTTGATCATACTGATCAAATAACAGTGTGATCAAATATTGTCTGATAATAACCAGACAAAATATGGCTTCTGTTGCTGACATTGGTAGCGAGCATGGTGTAAATGACAGAAAATCAATCCTTTTGAAGGGCATACTTGATGATGACACAGATGAAGACATTGTAGAGGCTGTATCATTATATGGTAGTGTCAGTAAAATAGTGAGACTCAAAGACTTTCAAGTGATTGTTGAGTGCGACTCAGAAGAGTCGCTAAAGCTCATCAGTTTCCCCTCTGTGATACAGTCTCCTAAGAACCCAGTCTCAAAATGGTGTTTGGACAGAGTTGAGGTTTTAACTACTCCCACACAATCACAGTCAGCCATTGATGAAAACCCTGAAGCCACATGTTCCTTTAAAACTGTGCAGAATGAACGGGGTAGCTCAGATAGTACTGGAAGTGAATCAGACAGCAGTGGATCATCTGTTATATTCAGTCCTCAAAAATCACAACCTCCACCCAGTAAGCCATTAAAATCTGTCTCCAAATCACAAGGTGGAACAGAGAAGCTTAAGAGGACAAGAAAGGGACAGGCAGTACGACCAAAGGAGCAAGCCAAGGGCACTGCCACAACCCTAGACTCTGACATACTAAACCCACCAGATGTGCAACGAATAATAGTGGAGCATGTCATTAAGAGTGAAGCTACGACAGCTCCAGGCTCCAAGAGACTGCGTTCCTTCTCAGGCAGAGTTCCTAAACCGCCTGGTGAAGTGGATTTTGAAACATGGTGTTTACATGTTGAACTTATGTTTCAGGATGGCTATACAATGGATGTGCAGCGACGACTGATTCTGGAGAGCTTACTGTCGCCCGCAGCAGACATTGTAAAACAACTAGGCTCTCAGTCACCTCCTCAAGACTATGTAAAACTCCTCCAGTCAGCCTATGGCCTTGTTGACGACGGGGAGGAGATCTTTGCCAGGTTCCTCAGTACTCATCAGGACGCAGGTGAGAAAGCATCTGAATACATTCAGAGACTGCAGACACTTCTCAGCACTGCGATCAGACGGGGTGGTGTAAGTGAGGCCAATGCTAATAGACAACTTTACAAACAGTTTGTGCGTGGTTGCTGGGACCAGACTTTACTGTTGACCCTGCAACAGAAACTGAGAAACGATCCTGCCCCAAATTTTTCAGAGCTTCTTCTTGAATTAAGAACTGAAGAAGAAAGAAGATCTCTAAAAGTAGACAGAATGCAACGTCACCTTGGAGGGTTTAAAGCAAAACCTCTTGCCCAGTTTCATGGCATTCCAGATCCCACCCCCACAACTAATCAAGACACAGATTTAATGCAGAAATATATAACAGAGACTGAGAATTTAAGGAAACAAGTGGCTGAACTTAAACTACAGCTAACTGAAAAAAGAGCCCAAAGACGAAAGAAACACGAACAGAAACATGCCAGTGCTTCAGAACCTCAACCACCACATTTTACAGAACTGCAAGCACATCAACCTGTACACAGATCAGCTCCAAAAGCGTGGTTTTGTTTTAAATGTGGTGAAAATAACCACATTGCCCGAGAGTGCATCAATGCTCCAAACAAAGACCTTGTTGATAAAAAGAACAAAGTATTAAAGACGAAACAGCAAGAGTGGCAAGCTAAATATGCCCCAGCTTTAAACTGGACAGGGTTTCAGTAGGGGGACGCACTGAGACCTTACCAGAGTTTAGTCCCAATTCGGAGCAAAGTCCAAAGCTAGCACAAGATAACCAAAAGAACAAAAGACTGGAACAAATAGATGACATTACCAACTCCTGTTCAGCATTATCGGAGGAGGCTCTTTTGAGTGCTCTGGTTGGGTCAAAACGTACTGCTAGCTTGACTATTGATGGGGTTCACAGCGTGTGTCTTCTAGATTCTGGCTCCCAGGTAACCACAGTATCAGAGACATTTCACAAACTACACCTACCTGCACGCCCGATTCAGTCTGTGGCCAAATTGCTTGACATAGAGGGCGCAGGGGGTCAGCAAGTACCCTACTTGGGTTACATAGAACTCAATTTGTGTTTTCCAAAAGAGATTACTGGGAGACCTGAGGAAGTGAATACCCTAGCACTCATTGTACCAGACTGCAGATCAAACCAAGAGATTCCAGTTCTCATTGGGACAAATGTTTTGGATGTGCTTTATGAGACATTCACATCCTACAAAGAGTCAGACACAAGTGTCAGACATTGTGACGGCATTCCAGTGATCCAAACCATGTTCAACAGAATCAAAGTTGATGAGAAGTGGTAAAACAGGAAAAGTTAAGCTGTTGAGCAGAAAATGTGTCGCAGTACCAGCTGGTGAAAAAGCTGTATTGACAGGCTATGCCAGACATGTTGATATAAACCCAGGTAGTCCTCTGCTAGTAGAATCCACAGCATCATGCTTGCCTGGGGGTTTCCTATTTTGCAACTACATTATGACAGCTCCCTCAAAGGCTTCTTTTAAGCTTCCTATTCTGGTCAAGAACGAGAGTGCTCATACAATCAGAATCCCTGCTGGTCAAACAGTGGCTGAACTATATGCCCCCTTGTCAGTGTGCTCTTTAGCTTCAGGCTTGAGTAGTAACACAAGGACTAGCTCTCAGTCTCCAAAGTCTGTTGCTGAGTTTGATAACATCAAAACCACTACAGACAGCCCACTTAAGTTTGACTTAACTGATACTCCTCTCTCCGAAGAATGGAGGCAGAGAATTATGGAAAAGCTCAACTCAATGTCAGATGTTTTTGCCATGCATGATTTGCATTATGGACACACAACTGCTGTGAAGCATCACATTCGACTTTCGGATGCAACTCCATTCAAACAACGACCCAGACCTATACACCCCTCGGACTATGAAGCTGTCAGACAGCATTTAAAAGAACTTTGTGAGGCTAACGTTATTCGTGAATCTGAGAGTCCATTCGGATCACCGATTGTGGTGGTTAAAAAGAAAAACGGGGCCATTAGGTTATGCGTCGATTACAGAAAATTAAACAATCAAACCATCAAAGATGCATACGCCCTACCAAACATTGAAGAAGCTTTTTCAGCCTTAACAGGCTCAAAATGGTTTTCTGTTATGGACTTAAAGTCTGGATATTATCAAGTTGAGGTTGAGGAAAGTGACAAACATAAGACAGCATTTGTTACTCCTATGGGATTTTGGGAGTTTAATAGAATGCCCCAGGGAGTCACCAATGCGCCTAGCACATTTCAACGTGTTATGGAAAAGTGCATGGGAAGTCTCAACCTCAAAGAGGTCCTAGTCTTTCTGGACGACCTCATTGTGTTCTCAAGTTCATTGGAGGAGCATGAGGAGCGCCTCATGCGTGTCCTGTCAAAACTCAGAGAATTTGGACTCAAACTTTCCCCGGACAAGTGCCATTTTTTCAGGAAGTCTGTTAAATATCTCGGTCACATTGTCTCAGAGAAAGGCGTGGAGACTGACCCTGAAAAAATAGCTGCCCTCACCACCTGGCCAAAACCCAGAAACATAAAAGAGCTCAAATCATTTTTAGGGTTTGCAGGCTATTACAGGAGGTTCATTAAGGACTACTCTAAAATCGCAAGGCCCTTAAATGATCTCACTGCAGGTTGTTACCCCCCCAGAAGGTCTAACAGAGCAGGAACAAAGCACAGCTCTATTGTAGATCCAAGGAGACCTTTTGCTGATAAGTGGACTGCCAACTGTGACGAATCCTTCAACACTTTGATACACAAACTGACAACAGCTCCAGTTTTAGGCTTTGCAGATGCTAAACAGCCCTACATCCTTCATACGGATGCAAGCATTCATGGACTTGGTGCAGCTCTTTACCAAGAGCAAGATGGGCATCTGAGAGTAATAGCTTTTGCAAGCCGGGGTCTGTCCAACTGTGAAAAAAGATACCCAACACATAAACTGGAGTTCCTTGCCCTAAAATGGGCAGTAACGGACAAGTTTTTCGATTATCTCTATGGTGCCAAGTTTACTGTTGTGACGGACAATAACCCTTTAACATATGTCCTGACGTCCGCCAAGTTAGATGCAGCTGGTCACAGATGGTTGGCTGCACTTGCCACCTTTGACTTTCGTATTCAGTACAGGGCTGGAAAATCAAACCAAGATGCCGACGGTCTCTCCCGCAGACCTCATGTGCAAGATGAAATGGACAACTCTGCTAAAGATGAGGACGACCGTATTGACCGGTTCATGTCTGACATCACTCAGAACGTGACTGTTTCTCCAGAAGTAGTACGTGCAATATGCCAACGACACATTGTCCACTCAGAATTTCAACCACAGTCTGAGTTGCCCTTCCTTGGCTTTATTGAGTGTGTTGCTATTGATGCAAATGCTATTCCACCAGATTACAGCCACACAGACATTTTGCCTGGCTCATGCACTTTACCACAAATGTCTCAACGTGACTGGGCTTTAGAGCAGAAGAAAGACCCATCCATCAGCAGGGTCATAACCTTGTTAATGGGGGGGAGGAGACCACCTCACAGGACGAAACAAAAGGAAGACAGAGAAGTCCAGCTCATGTTACGGCTATGGGACCAACTAGTTATGAGAGATGAAGTGCTTTACCGGAAAAGACTTCTAAATGGTGTACCATCTTTCCAACTAGTTCTGCCGAGGACTTTTCGAAATGAGGCTTTGGACAGCCTACATGACTGTATGGGACATATGGGTGTAGATCGCACCACAGATCTGGTTCGTGCACGCTTTTATTGGCCACGCATGCTCACTGACATAAACAACAAAATCCTACAGAAATAAAATACCACTAACAGTACCACACATATACATGTGGGTTACACTTGGTTTCCAGTCTTTCATCCGCACAGCATCCACTCTGACCTTCTGCTTTAGTGGATCTTTTGCAAACCTGAAAAAGCTATACGCGGCCCATGTATGGAGAGCTTATTCTTGAAATGATTCACTGCTTATTGCGACAGACCTAATTTTAATCAATATTTATCTTCCTTAAATTCAAAAGTAATGTGAGCATCAAGAAGTCAAAGCCTTAGAAGATGTAGAGTCAAGTCATTAGGAGCTTGTCAACACCATGAAACATCAATGGATCAAACCATGAAACGTAGTGAACTCATAAGGTGTGAATGCTAGATTTTGTTTCCCATAAATGTTTGAAAATGGGTAGCTGGGTAATTTTCAAACAGCAACTACTTCAACAATTGACATTCTCAACAGGTAGCGCTACCCATCTCAGAGCACTTTGTTGAAAAATATATATTGTTTTTTCTTAGGTGGAAAATGGCAGGCAGGAAACGGCTACTCCAGAGCGAAGAGAAGAACATTATGTGACCTGAA
This sequence comes from Xiphophorus couchianus, assembly GCF_001444195.1. Lineage (NCBI taxonomy): Eukaryota > Metazoa > Chordata > Actinopteri > Cyprinodontiformes > Poeciliidae > Xiphophorus > Xiphophorus couchianus. The sequence continues at coordinate 11,210,788 of NC_040239.1, forward strand.
TTTAATTCTTGTCGTATTAGAAAAGAGGAGAATACATGTCTCTGTGACTATAGCTCAATTCCACCCTGCTTTACCCGATTCATGTTTCAAAGGTGTTGAAAGTGCTTTTAGATTGATCTATACTTGGCATAATCTGATAAATGTTCCTTATAGCACATTTTTATACAGCTATCAGTGTTAACTTTGACAAGAGGCAGACATTTTTGTCCCAGAATTTGTTGGGTTGGCGGTTCGATTCCCGCTCCGTCCACTTCTGTCTTTGTGTCCCTGATCATGACACTTCAACCTGCCTTGTCTGCTGATGTTGGTCAGAGGGCCTGGTGGTGTCGGAGTAAGGCAGCCCTGACTCTGTCAGACTTCCCTAGGGAAGCTGTGGCTACTATTCAGTAGCCTTACCACCATCTGTGTGTGTGTGTGTGTATGCGTGAATGACTGAGTGTAGTGTGAAGCTCTTTGAGGTTCTCTGCACTTGATAAAACACTAAGCAAGTACAGGCCATTTACCATCACGTTGTAACTGATTTTAAGGTGATAAAATGCAGGTCGTGATATATTATACTTGTTTCTGAAAATGAAGGTCAAAATCCAACTAACACTTAGGTTTTTAACATGCCAGCAGGATGTTAACCAACAAAGGATTCAAAAGAGGCTAAGTGAGGTTTTTCAAACCATTGGACCCTACACAAAGAATCTTAGTTTTTCATTCCTTCAACTTCAGATAATTTCCTGGACAACCAGCATTTGACATCAGTCAGACTTTGAATGAAATTATTTACGAGGTTAATGTCAGCAGAAACATATATTCAGCTATGTGTCATCTGAATCAGAGTGCTAATCAATGTTACAGAGTCTGATGATAGAGCAAAGTGGACTTGTGTAAGTTAAACAAAGTGAACAGAAAATAGATGAAGAGATGTTGCTTTAAGTACCTTGTATTCTTTTCTGTAGTTTTTCACTCTTTCTGTGTTTCCTAGCAAATTTGTCACTTTGTAATGTGTGTTCTTATTCTCTACAATTGTAAAAAGAACATCTGGGCTACAAGTGAATCTGTGAAGTTAATGTCTGGATAATGTGATAATAATAATTACACAGAAGCCATTTGTATAGAGTTAGGTTGGATTGCAATGATTAGATTTTTTATTAGGTATTTTTAAGTTTAAGTTTAAGGAATCCTTTTAAACTACGTTGAAAGAGAACAAGAAATCTGCCTGATCAATGTCCTCAATTAAGAAGCTTGAAGTGAAAAACTATTAAACATCAAAAACTTATCTGAATCCACTATTGCAGAAAAGAAGACCAAGCAGACTTATGATGAGTCCCTTGTTAGGATCTTGCCATGCCTTCACTCACAAAGCAAAATTATGCATGTCAAGTGATTGAAAATTTACTTTTAGAAATATTGTGAACTTATATGGTTGTTAGCCCTAACGTATATATATATATATATATATATATATATATATATATATATATATATAAAAAGGGGGGACTGATTGAGATTTCTGAAAAATTGAGAAGCTGCTAGTCTTTCATAATCTGCAGCGTTTTAATGTTGACCCAGATAACTCTCTTGTCTGTAAATGTCAAAATATAATTGTGAAACCATATCTTATTTTTCAGTTTTTCCCCCACATATTAAAAAGTATCAGAGAGAAGTGATATAATGTTCCACCTCATGCTTTTTTTGGTGATGTGAATGCACACTGCTAAGGCACACATTCCATTTAATTATTCATTTCATGTGCATGTATAATTTCTGAGTCCACATGTATGTCCATGAATTATGTATGACAAATGGGCATTTTGATTTTTCTGTTTAACTTTTTGCAAACAGGTCATATGGACTTGCATTCATTCCTGCACATCTTTACAAAGCTTTATGAGATGTGCATAGTGTTCATAGAGGACCATGAAAGATAGAACAGGACAAAGGCTGTGCGCCTCTGATAAAATACTGAGTGTGATTACAGAAAGAGGAACAAGACCTACAGGCAAATTTGCTGAACCTCTTGTATCTAATACCAGCACTAAGTACACATCAAGCAATGATTAATGGAGAGAAAATGTTAAAAAGACAAGACACACTTGATTACTTTCTCAGTCATTTTCATCAAAGAAGAAGTTTGCAGATAATCCATCAGATCAAACTCTAGTTTATCTTCTAACCTTTTTGGAGTCTTTTTATAATTTTACTTCAGTGTTTGTCAGCTCACCCCTCTTTTAGTTTCCTTAGAGAGGAGTTAATGCAGTGCAGACTAAAGCAAAATTGACAACATGTTGGATGCTTTTCTTATCTTTGTGTGCAGCCTGTTTTATTGAAGTTTTGTCTTCACTCTGCCTCTTTTCTATTACTATTTCATCAACAAAAATGAATGAGGATTATTAAATGAAAACAAATACATGCAAAGATAAAACAAAAACATAATATGAAACAAATATCTGTGATGTACTTTTCAGGATTTGGTTTATTAGTAATAAAGGTGATATAATTTCAAATGCCAAACATATCTGGAACTCCGAGGGTAATTGATTTAAAAGACATTTTCTAGCAAGTCATTACATTAATCATAATCAGAAACAAGGCAATTATTTATAAAGCATTTCTTTCTTTGTCAATTAAAAATAACCAAGCAGAAAGCAAATTAAAAGATATGCATTTTAATCATAAAATTATTAATCAATGTAAACTTTGGTATTTGAATGCACATTGAAGGCGCAAAGTTTGAAGTAGATGTACATAACACACCCAGACTGAACCACAGTGAAATACTATTTCAACAATTCAAGCAGGCAGAAACTTGCTGCTCATCTGGGAAATCAGACCAGAGCTTGTTGTTAATGATTGGTTTGTATAGACTTTAGTGGCGTTGGTGTGTAGTGTTGTGAATGTATTTGTGTATATGAGAAAGAAGGTTTAAAATAGTGGCTTATCAGACTATAAATGTGTAGTTTATTAGAGCAGATTTTTCAGCAAATAATCCAATACATATAAAATCAGTCTTTTATGCAATTCCTATGGGTTTGTATGACAAATTGGACAAATGTAGATGTTTGAATCTTGGTCATGTAAATAGCCACAACACAATAACCTAATGTAAGATTCAGTACAAATCTGTCACATCTCATTTGGAATTGAATAAATCACTGTTTATCATACAGGTCATACTTATGAAGTCTACTACTACTTGAACTATTACAATTAAATGTGTTTTAATGCTGTAATTCGAAGGTTGTCTTTGCTATTTGCAGATGATGTAGTTTTGTTGGCATCTTCAAGCCAAGATTTTTGGTACACACTATTGTAGTTCATTACTGAGACTGAAGCTGTGGTGATGGCAATTGGTTCCTTTCCATATGTTTGAAAGTTTCTTTTCTAAAAAATAGGGGCATAATAACTTCCTCCTGGTTCAGGGCGAGTCTGCCTCATATATTTGACTTTAAATGTCATGATGACTTGTAAATGATTTACGGTAGGAAACAGCTGGAAAGGGAGAGATGAGTCTAGGCTATGTTTGCAGTAATGAGGACTATAAATGTAATTATACAGAATGATAAGGCTCCCGCTCTTTGTACTTAATGGAGTCACTTGACTTTGATGCCTGTCTTGCTTTGAATACTTTCTGGGGACATCTCATCGGTAGTAGGGCCTGGGGCAGACCCAGAACTCACTGGAAAATTATATTTTCCTTACAGCCTGAGAATGCTTTGGGGTCCCCCTTGAGGGAAAGGGATGTCTGGGATTTTTCTCCTGGTTACCTCTGAGAAACGAACTCAGTTGGCAAAAGACAATGGCCAGATGGATGGATCGTTTGCTTATTTTCTATATTTATTGTGATTTTTTATAGACTTTTGTTTAGCTAATGCTCATACAGTTATCTCATCATTTAGATGTTTTCCATCCATATGATGAAAAACATAATTTTTCCATTGAAATTCTAAACATGTATTTTGAGCTAATTAGTCCAATGAATTTGACTATTGTTAATATTCATTATTTACCTACTGCTTTTGCGCATGTATTCACTTAAGTTGTTCATTTGGGATGTGACCTCATTTATTTCACTTTCACATGTGCATAGTTCTTGCATGCTGTAGAAGGTAACAGATGGTTAAATTAAAAAAAGACATTTTTTTTCAGCAAGCTAATATTAACAACAATAGTGATTTTTATTCCAGGTACAGTAACAAGGCAAACTTATAAAAAAAAATTTAATTGGGTAAAAATAATCTTAAAATAAGTATTGTAAAATAGCAAAATAAGGGAGTGACATGTTGGCAGTCTCATATCAGTGCATCAGCATTCGCACAATGCTTTACAGGAGCAATTTAATGCAGAATGTGGGTGTTTCAAGGGAAAGATACAGGCTCCACATGCATAGATTTTGGGGCAAAAATAGAACTTTAGATGACGATGTGGAAGCTGTGCTACTGATCATGTTGTTTTTTTCAATGCAGGATGATTATTTTATTTTATTTTTTACTTCATTTAAATTTATGTTCTTTTGAGCATGGTTCCATAAATGAGTCCCCTGAACTGTCAAACATTTTTTTGCAAATGTGTGATTTGGTGTAAAAAAGGATAGAGGCATATTTTGGGAGATTTGTCAGGTAACTTTCTGTTATTTCTCTCCAAAACTTAAGTAAATTTGTTCCCTTTTCTATGAGATTACCTTTATTGGCTTTTGCCATAGTTTTGATAAAATCGATAATTTTTTTGTTGGGCTGCAAGTAGTTCAATGGCTAATTGCCTTTTTTATTTATAATTTTATTCAAGGTTATACTTTTTAACCAAATACGGCAATTTTATTTATTTATTCATCACAAAACAGCAGTGTTAACTAAAACTGAATCAAAAATGGTTAGATACAGAACTGTATATTTTAACTTTACACATGGAATAAGACTAGAATAACTGCAGTTCAGTCTGGGTTCCATGTCAGAGTATATTTGTATAAAGACTGTGAAGTGAGATTTGGCAGCTGGTTGTGCAGTGCCCTCATACCACTGCAGCCTGGACTCCCTCATTGCTACAAACTGTCCCTCTGTGTTGTCTGATAGAGAGAGACAGTTCAGATGAAGGAGGAGAAAGACTTGGGGATTCTTACTGTTTTTCGATCTACCAGCAGAGTGCTGAGGGAATAAAAAGAGAAGAGAGCAAAGACAACAAAAAGGGCATAAACCTGCTCGGCAGCTTGTTTGTGCTTCTGCCTTGACACTGGTGCTTAACCGCTATGGAGGAACATGACTACTTTGCAAGTCACAGGAGTGTTACAGGACTAAAAGGACCTTGGTCCAGTTTTGTTTGCCTATGTGGACCAATGTGAGGCCAACTGTAGCACACAATTTTTGACATTTATTCAAACATTTTGTCTTACTTTTTCAACTTCCCATGCACATTGATTAGGTTTCAGATGTGAATCACTGTCAGTCCTTTATGCACTTTTCCCACATCCATTCTCTCAAAATGTCATCTGGTATCGATTGCATTTTGAATATGCTATGAAACATTTGTGTAACAATCTGACTAAAAGCTGCAGTTTGTTAAAGAATGTCCTTGCCAAAGACAAACAAAGCGTGACATGCTTAAAAACTCCAGGAACTCCTTAGTGTTTGTCATTGTACTGTATATACGTACAGAACAGTGTCTGATGTTTTTGTTGGGGTGTGTGAGTGTGGGTAAGATGGGTCGGTGAGGTCTGTAGATTGAACGGGTTTGTTGTAACAATAAATCACTCTTTTGTCCCCACACTGCAATGGTCGATGGGCCAATTACTTTTAAATGTGTGTGGTTACACATCTCTTAAAATCCCCAAGGTTTCTGTGTCTGTGTGCTTCTGTGTGCATTTATGTATGCATGTAGTGAGGATGTTAAAGTTTACAAATTCTGTCTGCCTTTTCAGCTGTCAACTAAAGTGATTTGAGTGTGTTTGTGTATATGCACATACAGTATATATGTGCTTTAGTTTTAGTATATTAAAGCTGCAATATGTAACTATTACAAACATGTGTTTTATAGATATTTGTTAAAATTGTCACCATGTTGTGACAATATAATATGAGACAGATAATCTGTGAAAAGATTGAGCTTCTTCTCCTCCAAGTGCTACTATTACAGTCTGATAATTGTAATAATCAGAGCCAGGAGGAAGGTCTTAGTGCTGTTAATCAACCTGTGTGTGTGCTGTTCAATGTACTAATGGCAGACAAAAAACTTAATGTTACAGGAAAACTGTTTATCTGCTGTCATTAGTAGCCATTCTAACTAGCCTTAGCCTTCATGGCTCTGTTGGCACCATGGCACCTGTAGAATAGCAGAGAGAGAGGGAGGCTGTGAACGCCATCGAGACCTTCCTCTTGACTCTCATTGGTTGTTTCTGACCAAGCAGTGTATTTGTGCAGATGACTGCAGAACCACAGGAGAAGGCAGAGAAGCTCAACATTTTCACAGATCATCTGCTCCATATCAAATTGTCATGACATGTTGATTTTTAAAAAAAATAAAAGCTACATACTGCAGGTTTAACATTCATCAAAGGGCTCAGTCCTGCAACTTTTAGATGCATCCCTTGTCCTACTCACTTCAAATAAATAGCAAAATTGCCTCACTAGCATGCAGTGAAGCTCCAGAGTTCTACTAATGAGCTTATATTGGAGCCAGGTGTGCTGAAGCAGGAAGACATCAAAAAGATGCAGGACTGTGGCCCTAGAGAAATGCAGTTTGAGGCCATTGCTCTATAGTCTGTATCAAGTAACCAAGAACTAATTACGTGAGTTAATCAGAAATAAGGTCCGAATAGTTCTAGCATTCAGTAAGCTGAGGTGAGTAAATCTTGACGATAGCTGAAATGAGGTCAATATTATATAATTTCTGGACCATCGTTGAAACTTTTGAGTTGCAGGAGTGCAGCAATAAAAATATGTGCGGTATATATGGCTGAGCTCAGCTGTTTTATTTTTCGACATGTTCCAAATATCCAAGCAGCCTGGCTCAGCTGAGGATCAAACTCTGCATGCTATAGTGTGAGATGCTTATTTAAAGCTATGTATCTTTCTCTGCTGTTGAAAAAAAAGGCAGATATACAGTACTGTAACTGGAGCTCTAGGTCACTGAAAGATGACTTTGTGACTTGATGAAACGTAAACACAAGATTCCTCTTTCTTCATTATTTTTATAATATATTTTATTATTTATTGTCTGAGAAGACCAGAAAGGTGCTCTTCCAGTCTTTTCAACTTTCAGTGTGTACATAGGGTGCAAATGCAGGTTTATTTCAATGTCTGAGGGAGGAATGAGCCATTTATCTGCAGCTATGAAGATAAGCAGAGGCAGTGGGCCACTCAGGCAGTCAGGCTGCCGATAGAGGTCCTCACTTATTTGACCACGAACAAGCACTGTTTTATGTTACATTAAAACAAAAAATATGTGAACATAAAGGTAAATTCAAGTTTATCTAAATATAATTTTGTAATTTATTTGACTGACTCTGCTCTGTTGGCCTTCATTTCCTCTTTGTCTTCCACTTGAATCGCAGAGGGGAAATAAAGACACTCTCTCATTGTTATAATTAATGCATGTGCAAGTTCATCTGAAAGAAGTTAATATGTCAGACTAATATAAGAGGTATTGAAGAAGGAATTGCTTCTGTCAAAAATAAATGACAATAGCATTAAGTGTTTTGCCAGGTATTTCACAGCTAACTGTAAATAAGCCAAAATAAGAAGTAAAGAAATATGTATAATTTATAGAATAGAATGAAATAGAAACAGCCTTTATTGTCCCGCAAAGTGGAAATTTAGATGTAACAGCAGGAACAGATATAAAAGTTTGCACAAAAAGTTCTTTAAGTGTTAAAAAAGAAAAACTATATATATATATATATATATATATATAGTTTTTCTTTTTTTTTTTTTTTTTTTTTTTTAAAGAAAAAGCTCCCTTTTAGAAATACTAATTTATGGCCAGTCAATATTTTTATTCAATCACTATGAAATACTCACAATTTTAATGCAAAAAATCTAAACCACTAGGATGCAAGTTAACATAAAATCCATCTTACAATCCATCTAAATGATCAATAAAGTATCTAGGAAAATCTCATTTTACAATCACACTGCATAAGGATCAATGTTAGGTAACTGTCCAGCCTTTAAAGTCAAACATCTATATAACAAAACCGCTTTGTTTGGTTTTTGCTTGTTGTTCATTGTTGTTAAATATTTCTCATTTCAATCATACTGACTTTAATAAATAGGTTAGAGCTCAGCAGAGCTCAGCAGCTCTCTGCCTAACAATATTAGAGTGTGTAGTTGAAAGTGTATTTTGCAAAGGTTTACTTATTTCCATTTGAGTGTTCTTTGCTTTTTATTTAGGACTGTGGCCCTAAATAAAAATCCACTATTCCAAGGTAAATTCTACTTTCTGAAACTTAAAACTGCATTTGTTATAAATGATTTATGCATCCACTTCACCTTTGTTTTTCATTAGGAAAACACTTTCCCTAGCACAGTTCAAGACACGTCCTCTCACAACCGGTTTGCTTTCATCAAATAAAATGAATAAATGACAAAGTGTCTGTAATTTTGGTGGGCTGAATATCAGCTACTTTATGTCAATACAATTTGGTATATTTTATTGTATTGTGTCCTACGTAATTAATTATATACACATTTAAATCACTTACATCAGCAACTAAAGTCTGGTCTCACCCTTCCATCACCATCTTGTTTTTCTAATAAATTACCCAGCTACCATTCATCTTTTTACCATCTTGCTTCTTAACATCCGTTTAGCTGTCTAGGGTAAACTGGTTTTCCTGAAATGCAAGTTTTAGGAATCAGATACATGTATGCCTGGATTGTCACAAAACATATGAGTGAAAAGTAGGACACATTCTTCTATTGTTACAAAATGATGAAGGGCTGCAGTGACACTGGCAAAGTGTTCAGAAGAATTCCAAGAGTTTGGTCTTCATTCAAATTAAATGTATGTTGGCCCAGCAAGATTACAAATACTCTTCTATTTTATAAAATGTGCCAGAGCTCAGGCATTCATGCAAGCTCCACATCTCCACCTCGAGGCTGAAACTAAGATAGCATGTGATGTAAAGTTTATGGTACACATTTTCATCAATATCATATACTGTATGTTATAGTTTGAGAGAACGTGTCTTTTTATTTTTTCAGTAATAAACATGTACCACAAGACCCATGGTATCTTACCTGGTTTCCTTTTTGCTTCACACACCGGGTTTCAATTTTTAGCCTTTAAATAAGCAACATATGGGCTTCTGTTGAAATTAGTGATTAAATATAGCGACTCTTTGCACCAAAGACCCTTCCTAGATAACAAGAGTTTGATGTCAAGAGAGCATTCTGTTTAATTTTTAAAACATCAAGGCCACTGCAAATGAGAATCATTAGTTACAAAAATATTAAAACTACTGAATGTGTGAAATAAAAAAAATAACTATGAAGCAAATACTATTTTGGATTAGTGGAAAAGAAACAATGGTAATGATTTCTCATTAGAGGCCACAAGTACCCTAGACACGCTTCACAAAGTGCTTTAGTAAAATACATAAATTGTAGACTTTGCACAATCTCCCATTAGGATGCAGATAGAATTTCCTTCTCTCAGTGGCCCACTGGTCAACTGCTGTACTGCCAATATTTAGGCTTTTGATGAAAAACCTGCTCCTTTTTTGCACCTCCACATCTACCAACATATTCCTGTTAGGGGACCAGGTATCCATTGTTTCATTTTTTTCTTGAGAAAATGCTTCAGAAATTCAATAAAATTTTAACCAAATAGAGCTTCATGAAAGAAACCAGTTCAGATTAAGTATTACCATAAGTATCTGTCCCAAAAGGGAATTGCTAAAAAAAAAGACTTAAATCTTACAACCAACAGTAACTTTAGCCTTTTGAAAAATGGATTATCTGACATTTCCTTCCCCCAGTTTGTGTGTGTCTTAAGCAGAAACCAAGCTGTTTAATTCTGTGTGTGCTTCCTAGTGTATTTATGTAGCTGTGTGTTTGTCTTTGGATAGCAGACAGCTAAATCACTTATTTCTTTCCTACTAGTTCTCTGTCCACAGGGAAGCCAGCCTACTTTGATCTTTGAAGCTAAAAATAATATTTTATTGAAAGCATAAGGCAGTACAGAGATTATATAATATGGTCCTGGGGAAAAGACTGGACGTTTATGATGCAATTTGATAGACATCGACGTCTGGGTCAGAACCTTGCAGCACCTTTTGAATTCCAGAAAATCAAAGGTTTTTGCCGATATCCTATTATCAAAAGTGCATCTCTGATAGAAATAATCTGACTTTTCAAATAACAATATTTTTAAATGTCTGATTAAATTATTGTTTTTTATTTAACATAATTGCTTAGAATTCATATCATTTTGTGGAATAAATAAGTTTTAGAAATTCTTCACATAAAAAGAAAAGAAATATTGATTTGCAAAACAAACACCAATGTTATTCTTTACCACATTCTTCTAATGTTTAGGCTCATCTACTAATCTATACATTTAACTATTTCTCCCATGTTCTTGACTAATTACTTTGTGATTCCTCTGATTTTTGTTGGGGCTTTTTTTTCCCGGAAGGAAATTTGGTGTCTGGCATTTGCAGAAGTTGAGATAGGTGCATTTTTGTTCATAATGTAAAGAACTTCTGTTCTATTTCTGTTTAGATTCGACAAACAAAAAGCTATTGGTTTTGTAATACACATGATTTGAATAGATCCTGTTGCATATCACATGTTAAAGTACATAACTTGTTAGCTATAGAGTCACACCAATATAGCAAACTGGGTGCAATAAGTTGCAAAACATGTTCTCAGTGGACAAGGATCATTCAGTTAAATGATGAGGAATACAACTTGTATAGCTTCCTAAAGTTAGAAAATGATAATGAACTAATGATCTGTCCTAGTTACACTTTGCCTTCAGGCTGATTACAGAGAATGAAATTTAAATAAAATAATAATAAATAAAATAGAAGCTTGGCAAGTTCTTATTAGCTATGGGAAGGAATTAAAAATGCATTTTATATAAAAATGTACAGTATACAAATTCACAAAAGACATTCACACAAAACTATTAGCACACCTACCAGAAATTTTGCCTGTGGTTTCTATTTGTAGATGGGCCCTAAACCCTCATTTTGGTTACCGGATTGTTTACTTCTGCATAAGCCTTAGGATATACTCCCTCACAAACCATGACAAAAAGCACAACTCAACACCTGTGTACACTGAAACTAATGTTATTGCAAATCAGTGCATAAAGGATTGTAAAGCTGTATACACTATTTACTAGGTGGAAACCACAGACCTTTAAAGACATTTTAAGATCTCTACAGGTTTGACCACCATCATGCATAGGGGAGAGCGGGGTATTGTGAGCCATTTTTTACATTTGTTTCCCTATAGGCAAGGTAAAATGATGTATCAGTAAAATGTAAACATTTCCTATTAATTTGGGATGTTTCCTAGCTATGGAAGTTATCAGAATATCGTCAAGACAAAGGACAATGAAAATATGATTGTTTTAAAAAAAGTGGTCCTGTGTCTCACTTTACCCCAGATCAGGGGTAAAGTTAGACAGACCAGAAAAATCAATGGGGTAAATTGAACCATTTGGGGGTAAGCTGATACACTTACGTTTTCCACTTTAATACTACCATAACACATGTTGTAACAATTTGAATCCTGACTGACAACCTAACCTTCAAAAACAAAAAAATGTCAGACTACGATCAGTGTTATGGAGATTGGTTAATTATAGTTAGCACTTGAAAGTAACCCAAAGTATTAAAATGTAAATCAAATACAACATAATATACTTCAAAATGTTTTAATTAACATTCACAGTGTGAGAATCATAGCACAGGACCTTTAGCTAGTATCTGGGTGTCAAGAGCAAAGTACAAGCAGAACCAGCTAATGCACAGTCTGGGTCTCAGGACATGGACCCATAATCGGAACTTGTCTTCATTCATCCATCCTGTTCTGGTGGAGGCACCTTTGGCTCCTGGAGGTGCTCCTATCAGGAAGTCATCCTTAAACCTAACTCTGGGGAAGACAAACATAGGAGGTATGGCATTCCCAGCAGCATTCACTGCACACACCACAGTCACTAGTTCTCCCCTCTCAGATGATGTGATAGAACCAACTTGCTTTTTTCCTTTCTCTGTCACAACCTGAATCAAGATAGAAAGTCTAGAATCAGTGACAAATGTACAATCAGTAGGTTACTATTGGTCTAAAAGTACATTGTATTTAATTTCATTCCATTCATTTTTCCAGCTCACAGGTTCACTGGTTATTATCACAATCCACTCAATATCAGTATGGTGCTCTCTTGTATATCATGTGTTGCTTACCTGTCGTGGCTTTTGAACTGTAAAGACGCCGGTTTAATCTACATTGTAAATCATGTGTGGAGGGAATGTGTGCCTGTGAAAGAGGAGAGGCAAAAAAAAAAACCTTATCAGAATTCAAAACAAATCTTACAGGTAAAGCTAACTTAAAACATTTGCAACTAAAAAAGTGTCACCTGTCCATCACTACAGCCAGATTGTCGAAGAACTCCCCTACTGTAGTTTTATTGAAGGCTGTAGCCCTTCCCAGGGATGTTGCCTCTGGAGTTTGGACAGACAGATGGCAACATGCAAGAAACCTCCGAAACCACTCTATTCCTAGAGAGTAGATAATTTATTATAATAAGATTATTATTTAGCATTATTATTTAGCTTGTGATCACTTGCACACCCTAGCATACCTGCACATTGTTTCTCTGTCCAATTGGCTGGAACAGGGATATTGTTTCTCTTTGCGTATTCAAATGCCAGTTCACGGCACTTAACTGGAGGAAGGCCGTGGAACTGGTCAGCTAGTTGTTTCGAGTGTTTAGCAAGCTCCTCCTCCATCTCATCTGTGAATATTCTCTTTGCCTCAGCTACTGCACTCCGGGCTACTGATTTTACTTACCCTTTCTCTTTTTTCTTTATGAATCTTTGTAGGGTTGTCTTGTCAATATTTCTGTCCCTTCCAGCTTTTCTTAAAGACTTCTTTCCTTGCCTGACCTCAGCAGCTGCATTCTCCAATTCTGCGAGGGGTGTTTGTCCCCAGGTTGTTTTCCTGGTGTACTTTCTTGGCATGATGGCTTTTCTACAATGGTTATGACATAAAAATTAAACAGATGTAATGTAATATTACACTAAATATGTTTAAGACTAAACTTAAATTGTACTTCATGATGGGGTAACGTAAGACAGTGTATCACATTACCCCACGGCATTTGTCTCATTTAACCCCACAGCCATCATTTTATAAAAAACAACATCTCTAGCAAGTCAGGCTAATCTTGAACTAGCATCAATCACATGGTTGTATATGTTGGAAGTTCATCAACATGCATGATATAAATTTTTCTACCTGAATTAATTTGCTTTGACACAATAGTTAATTACGTTTATAGCTAGAAAATTTACTTTCACGTGCAAAAAACACATTTTTATGAAAAAAACATACTTACCACAGCAACAGCATCAACTTCACCTTCCTGGCAAGGGGAGAATGGGAGGGGCTTGTAAATATAATGGTCACATGACCATAATTTTGTTCCATTGCCTAGATATAAGGGGTGTCTCACAATACCCAATGTCTCACAATACCCCGCTCTCCCCTACTGTTTCATATTTAGTAACTAATTATCACCATTAATTGGGATTATTTTGGTTGAGTTAAAAAAAATATGTTATCAGTGTCATTTGGGTGCAGCGTATGTCAAATTTGTTTAAATTCAATATTTTATAATATATCCCTCTACATGTTGAGATATTTAAATCAGTCTACTGTACTACATGTTTTGACTGTGGAAAACCTGCGTATGTAAATCAAAACTAAAATGTCATCACGTTTTTGGCATTTCAGGTTTAATGTTCCTCTTTTTGGGTATACTTTCCAGCTCGCCACATGGGACCCGGTTCATGGACTGAATGGCACTTTGACTGACAGGAAATTGGAAAACAACATGAGGGGAGTCGTGCTAAGAGTTGTCACTGTTCTGGTGAGTCAATAACTAATGCGTCCATGTCTTATTTTATTTTGGGACTCCCCTACACTCACAAATCTACACATACTCACATACAGAAGATCAGTTTAACCTGTTAAAAAGGCGTGAAAATAGCCTGTTTTTACCCTATTTTCATGCCAAACATTCCGCTTTTATTTTGCTGCCTGTCTTAAGTTGTAGCTCTCTCTCCATCCAACAAGATGGAGAGAGAGCTGGATCTCTGTCTCTGCAGAGATCCAGCAGGAGATATCTTAAGTCCTTATATATGAAAAGGAAAATGGGACAAGGACATAGAGGACATAGAGGATGTAGTGAGAAAACAGAGTACCAATACTAATAATTGTTGTTATACTCCATTTGGCAAATTGACTGAGACCACTGATGACAGTGGGCATCCTGTTTATTAACTATTATGTTTCACCTGCAGTTTTTCTGTTGTGAATTTTTCATATCCTGTCATTGAATTCGGAAACAGTGGGAAAAATAGATGCTAGACATCTTTGTTACTCCTTTTCTCCCTTTTGGTTTATTTTGAAGTCTTTGATTTTCATAATCTTTAAAGGGAGAAAAGATATGGACTGTGTTTTTGAGTATCGCATCTAAAGTGGGGTGATAGAATAAATTGACAACAAAAAAGTAGTCTGTGCATTTAAATTCTGTGTTGCACTTCTGGTCCAGCCTTTCTGTTTGATGCTCAGGTTGAGGGTGTGTGTGTGTTTGTGTAATAGTAACCCTGTTTTTTTTTTGGTTAAGGGTTAGATTTAGGACTATGGTGTGAATTGAGTTTAGGTTTTAGAGTTTAGAGTCAGGGTTTGGATATGGAAATTAATTAAAAATGAATGGAAGTCAATGCAAAGTCTCTGTGTAGATAGAAAGACATATTGTGTGTGTGTGAGACAGAAACCATGTGAAATGTCCTGGGTACTGCTTGGATGTACTGAGCTCTTTTCATCTGTGAATGGTTGGAGGCTGTGCGTTCTGATCTTCTGCGTGTGTGTGTCAGTGTGTGAGTGTGTCTGTAATAGTTTTCCTGTAGGGTTTATGAAACCTATTTCTTTCAGTTTTGCCCCTGAATTTGTTTTTTTCTCTGACAATACTGTGGGGCACAAGCATTTCTTAGTTGGACCATCAATATTTGTTTATTGTGCTGAAACACAGATGAAAACTGTTGGGAGCTTGTATTTATAAATACACACAAGCACCCACAAAGACAGACTCTTACAACAACAGATTCAGTCTTTCCATCATCACACAGTGTTAAATAGTTATTGAACAGTTAATCGCTAAGTAGATCATAGACCTATTAGAGCCGTTGACTTTAAATCAGTGCTATTGATTATCTGACCCTATATTAATAAATTAGTATTTAACAGGAAAGGCTGTGTCGCAGTAATAATTTGCGGGGTCTTTCTCAACCTTCAGTTAAATGACCCCATTTACAAATGTGACTGAAACATATCACAACTGCAAACTGAAAGGAACCTGGCTTATAACTGTGTTTCAAAAAGGAACATGAGTTAATTTATCAGACCACATCTTGTTGGAAATCATTATTGGCGTTTAAATAATGACTTTTTTTTCTATAATTGTTTTTTTTTTAATTTTATTTAGCTTGAGCCCTTAAATAAATAGTGGTTTTCTCATTTTGCTGCTGTAATATTTTATGGTTTCTACTCTTCAGCTATGGTGAAGTAAGTCTTGTGGAATGTTTTCTCTGAACTAACCTGAGATTTTACTTAGGAGACAATGTTGAATACATCAACCAAAGATCTCATGAAATCTCATGGTCTTAGCTCTAATCAAAGTTAAGCCTGTCTCTCAGAATGCTATTCAGTCACTCTTAGCCTTATTTTTCAAGTATTAAAGGAAGTAGTTCTCTTAAGTTATCAGTTAATGAAGACGATGTCAGGCTGGCCAACAACTTTCTGCTTAAGCACTAAAAAAACCTCTGTCACACTGAATGATTTGTGTGGAAAAATTTTGGGTACTTGATCAGAAAAAAAAGACAATGGAGTGATGAAAACAGTTTGTAGCACTGTTAAAATACTGCAAATATGTCAGGTACTAAACCAAATTGCTGTTTCACTGTTTTTTAATGAGCATTTCTGCATTTGATCATGCATGGTACAAAATATTAGATGCATTCACTGCTCCATCCGAATTAGAATTTTTAAACTTTAAAAACCAACAGTTTCTGTTGTGTTTTCAAACTAAGTGTTTGAAAACACAACACTTAGTTGTGTTTATGAAAACACAACTAAGTGTGCATTTCTGATGTTTTTTCAGGAGAACCTTTTGAATTTGACAAACTAAAATAACATAATGATTGGACAGATTAAGTCTGAAATCAAATACTATACAGATTATTTAAAACACTATTTACTTGTTATGAAAAAAAGGGATTTTCTGTGCCCCAAAATATGGTTAACATTTTCTTTTTGTGAAATCAAGTTGTGTATAGTTTTGATTTATAGCTGGAATGTATGATCACAACCCCAGTTTTCTTGCTGTTGTTTTTTGCCTACAACCTAAAACACTATGTTCAATAACATAATGTTCAATAATTAATAAAACGGTTGCATTCATGTAGTTTAGAAAATTAGCTGGTTTGAGATTTCAGCACAAAAGACAGAACACAATCTCATTTTTTTTGAATGCATATGTGCTGCTGTTAAAAAAAAGTCTCATTAGTTATTTCGTTTATACGCATTAAATGGTCCTTTTCAGACATTTTAGACTTATATCTGAAATAGTTTACCATTCTAGAACTAGTAAGGGAGAAGCATATTTTGCTAATTTTTACTTATTTATTCATTTTTTCTTTTCAAAAAGTCAATTCTGAAACTTTTGTACTTTTGGAACAAAGACCACTACAGCACAGTACAAACCCTATAATTATGTGTCTTGGTTTTATGTACACCTATGAAAAGACAAACCATTGTACCAGATATTGTTTCATTCAATGGATGTTTTCAATCAGACACTGACTCCCTGAAATATTTACAAGGCATCTTATGCAAAAGTGCATAAGATATGAAAGGAGAGTGTTTATGTCCACTTTCTAAAAGCTTTTCATCTCTTGCTGAGATGCTAAAGACTAAAGACCAAGTCCCACATATAGAGCGATATAGAACCTTGAAGAGTTTGCATCAGAGTCACAACACAGGCCTTTGTTTTTGGAATCACATTTTTCATCTCTTGGAAAGAATGACAGAAGGAAATTTCATTTTCTCTAACGATATAAAATACAATCTTATGCAGAGACTGCCAGGGAGATTTTTTTTTTTTCAAAATATTCTTTAAAATCAGTTTGACAGACAAAGCCACAGTGTTTTTAAATTGTTCACCGTTTTGTGAAATCACCATGACTCTGTCAGTCCCCACATCCCCCTCCGTGGGCTTTTGAAATGTCATTACTTTGTTTTTATGGGAAATTGGAGTTCTTTCCTCCTATCCTCTAGAAGCACAGAGACAGCAATGAGACATGTGGTACATCCATTCAAGAGGAGACAGAATGAACCTGTGCCAAAGAAATTAGTGCAGAGGAAAGTGATGAGTGTGGATGGAAATTTGAGATGGGCACCATATCAGGAAGAGAAAAGCAAATATGGTAGACAGAAATTACAGAATACTGTTTAATGAAGTAGCAAATGGTAACATAAAGTGCAAATTAGTGTTACAAATCAGTGTCACCAGCATTGTTGTGAAAAACATTAAAAGGTGGATATTATGTAAAATTGACTTTAGCTTTAAATCATGTTATAATGTTATTCCCACATCAAAAACACATGCAGTGTTGCTTTGATTCTTTCATTTGTGATGAATCTTCTGTGATAGGCATGCAGGGGTGCTTTAGCGGTTGCTCTGACAAAGCGCTGTCTATTTACCCAAAGCTCTTCTTTGGAGCTGTAGTCCCCAACTAAGCTTCTACACAACAGATCATTCCTCCCCCACTCATCTTCACCAGACTAGCGCAGGAACAATTAGCAATCACCTGGTGGAACTGGGCGTCTGCTGAACTCGTCATACAAACTACTTCTCAGTAAAACTCGCCTAAGAACAGCTTTAATCAGCATGAGAATCATTGTTATGATGGAAACAGAGGCCAATTTCAAGGAATCAAATTACTAAATCAAATTTCTAAATTTATTGTACCTGCGATTCTTCTTATTTGGCTATGCAATGTTGTTTGCAAACCTCATCTACGTTGTTTGTAGATCAGGTGTGATGTGAAGTTTTCACCTTTTTTTTTTTACAATCAAACATTTGGTAGATCAGGCCCTGTTGAATGTAAACATCAAGAAATGAGTGCAGCGTGGTCATAATGGGATGGGCACAGTCAACAATAATAGTCTGGCATGGTGTAGTGTGTAAACTATGTTAAGGTGGAACTCTGTGCCAAGAATATATTCTTCACACCACCACAGTTTAGACACAGATGTACCATCTGTGCCTAAACCATTGGCGCAGATGGAACAATGCCTCATGGTTGTTTTTACGTAATTCTCCACTGTCATTTTAATGCCTCTTACATACACACAATGCAGCTGGAACTGATTGCAAGAAATTGGGTAATTCATTATTTGCTAAAAAGCAATCAAATAGGTGTGATCAATAAAGCAAAACTCTTCATAGCCCTGGTATTTTTTGTGGGGTTTGTTTTACCTTTACAATCACAAACTTCAATCTATTTTATTAGAATAGTATGTTATAAAGCAACACAGAGAAGGTCATCATTGTGATGGAAAGAGATGATTTTGAACTTTAGTCCTCAAATGAAAAAAAAATAAAACTCAGTCCTGACTTGTTTTTTCACCCAAATTGACCATAATTTCCCTAAAAAAAATCATTGCAATTGACTTATACAGTCACTTATGCAGTTACACGTATTGCAGTGTAACAATACGCGTTAAATATTAAAGTAGTATAAATATTGCATGTAGAGTTTATGTGAAACTGCATGGCTGTTTTTTTAAAAAAAAAGTAGTTGTGCCTGATAGTTGCAGAGACATTAATTGTTTTCTCAATCCTAGACGTGAAAAGCTTACAAAAAATACAGAAGGCGCTGCAGGTGCATTCATCCTTTCAGATGTTGGAAAAGTCCATTTTGTTGTCAATAAGCCACAGAGAGGGGGGAAAAGCTGTCAACTATTGTTATAGCACACCTGAATATAAGTCTGTCTTGGCAACCTTCAATGTTACTAAGAAAAACCAGTGAAAGAACAGTTTCAAACAGTGTACTCCTCCTAGAACCTTTGTCTTCAATATGCAGTTTGGTTTTATTTTGTTTAGGGTTGCCTCTAACTTACTAAGATGTGGATGAAAACAGACTGAAGGGTATGCGCTTGGATGCAACTTCAAGGTTTTATACAATAATGCCTTCCTTTTAAACCAGTATGACTACTATGAATTTTGGGATATATTTACTAAATGATTAACAGGATTGTTTTAATTGATTTTTACTACTTTTCTCAATTTACCTTTGGATACACTGAAATGACTAGACCATGACTAAATCAATGCTATAAAAGAAGAGAGACATTTAGTTTCATGGTTGATAGGATTCGCAGGAGCCACAACTTAAGAGTTAAAGGGCAAAGATGAATCAGTTTACATATCATATGCAATTTAGCCCAAAATTATTCATATCTCAAGCAAATTTAAATTTAAAATTACTTTTCATTCAACCAACAAGTTAGTTTCTGATAGCAAATGGACAATTAAATGTTGTACAAGGATTATCAAATGATAATAACACAATCTGTTCTACTGAGATTTTATAACGACATAAAAAGGGCTTTAACTTTAACATGTTAATTTTGAATTATGAATTGCACAGATTTTGATGTGAACATTTTTTAAAACGCAGTTAATCTCATTTGTGTTTTTTTTCTTTTTACATCCAGTAGTCTAGAGCTGGAATCTTTGTGTTGTGTTTTTGCAACACCTTTAAATCTGATGCACAACAAACATACACAAACAGTAGTGCATGAAATGACAAAGCTGCTTTTTTTTCGACCCACTTGGGATTATTATATAAATCTGATGAGACGCTGGGAGAAAGACCATTGTGGTGTGCAAGTTATGCAAACAGGAGTTATCTTATTACCAAAGCTTTTCAAGCCTAAAATGCCTTCTCAGTGCAAAATGCCTTTTAAAACAAGTATTTTTTCAAAGAAGATACAAGTATGATCAGAGCTTCCTGAAACACTTGAAAGCTTAATGGGTGTGATGGCACTTTGCACCAAGCTGATGGCAGATTAAAACTGATAAATGTTGTTGAACTCATTCATCTACTTATTCAATAATTTAATAGCAAAAAGGCTTTTTGAATTGAAAATGTTGACTATTTTGTCAATATATGGTCTTGATGAAAATACAATTAACCCTGCAATTAACTTGCTAAAAGATTTTAATCAGGTTTCACCAGAAAAAAAAATCTATTAAACATGATTCATATATTTCTTAATGATCAGTGCAAGAACCAAACCGTTATTATCATTTTTGACCAGTTTTTTCTTAAGTTTCCTCTGCTATTTCGGTGATTAATCTTTGGCTGGGAGCACCAAGTCCCTGAGCTTGGAATGCCTCCTTTCTATCATCCTAATCTTGAACTCCTTCCACCGATTCTCTACTGAATTGAAAACCCAATAATTATAGTAAAGATTATTTCTGATAAGTGGCTTTACAATGACAATGTTTAGTTTGTTGGAAATTATGCCATTACAACTCTGATCTTTTTAGTGATTTTTCTTCCAAACTTTTGGATTGATTATTAGAGGAGTGTTCAGTTTTAATCACTGTACATAGCTATCCAACTTTGATTAAAAAAAACCCAAAACTATTTAGTTTGCAAAAATTTATAATTATGAATTACGAAACAATCACAAATAAACCCTTTTAGTTTGATGACCTGTGAAGATTTCCTGTGGGTATTCATTTTAATTTAGTTAATTGCCTAAGATATTATTTAGAATTATTAAGTATTTTAATGGTGCCAACATTTTGTACTTTGAAACTAAAGGAAGCGTTCTATGGCACCTTTGTGGTTACTTGGAGGCTATACTTGTGAGTGTTGAGGGGTGTTCTTACTTTGATAGATAGATACTTTTGGCGAGAAAGAGCTTTGGCATGCATGTCCACTCACTGCCTAATAGCTTATTGAACTGCCACAGCTAGCGAGGATTAGAAACCACAGAGCGAATATCTGGGATATCTTGTGCCTATGTGTAAATGTGTGTGTGTGAAAATGTGTGCAGTAGATACTCAGTCAATAACACACAGGCTCTCATAAATCTCAGGATACACTGTACAGGCATTCAACATTTCACTCATCAATAGAGATTTATTAAAGAAATATAAGTGTGGTGGAAAAACTCAATCTACTGAACAGAATATAAATATAATATGTAAAGAAATAAATCATGGCCTAAGTTTACTCACATATTGCTTCTTGTCTGTCTAAGATAACCACTAAAATATTCATTTATATTTTATTTTCTCAATTGTAATTTCATGGTCTTACTAATGTCCACATCTTTCTTTTGGAGACTTACATATTTTTATGTACAATTTTGCTCAAAGGGCTTTCAGAGTGAATAGATTTGAGTAATGTGTGATTTACCACTGAAATTATTAGTGTGTTTATTAGGCTCTTTATTTACTTTTTTAGTAATTGATTGATTGTTGTATTCCAGGAGGAGCCATTTGTGATGGTGTCAGAGAATGTGCTTGGGAAACCAAAGAAGTACCAAGGCTTTTCAATTGATGTCTTGGATGCGCTGTCCAACTACCTGGGCTTTAAGTACGAGATCTATGTGGCTCCAGACCACAAATACGGAAGCTTGCAGTCCGACGGCCAGTGGAATGGACTCATGGGGGAACTGGTTTTTAAGGTGACGTGAAAATGATAATTACAAAAAATAATAATAATTTTAATTGTTAAACCAGTCATGCTTCTTCACACTTCTTCAAAAGTGTGAAGAAGCAAAAACAGTGCTTCTGTAGTTTCCAGATATACAGCAAACATACTGATATCCCTTCAATAATGGCACATTTTATTTTAGTGAGAATTTATGTGTTTAAGTCGGACGGATAGATGGATGAATGGAGAACTGTACAGACGTGAAGCTTGGGAAGAGCATTAAGTAAAACCAGCTGAAAAAATATACAACAAAACATTGAAAAAGAAAACACATCAATAGAACATAATTCAGGAGAGCTAAGAAAAGAACATGACAAAAAGAAAAGAGTAAAATCAAACCCACTATCCGTAGATTACTCTAATATCCATGAATCATGATAGAAATCAGTCTTAATAATACAAAATCTTCTAAATTAATGACATCACTACATCCAAAATGATCTGAGATACATAAAAAGTTAAGTTCAGTTCTATACTTCTGGTAAATAGTTTTAATTGTTGAAACTAAAAGCTATTACCCTGGATTAAACAAACCATACTTAGAGCATTTGCACATTGACAAAAATAAGCAAAAACATATTTTATTGACAGCAAAATAAAAAAAATGCATGAAGGGTCTGATGATTTTCCCATTATGTTCTCATCCACTCTTACAGACTTTTATTAAGTTGCTGTGCAGAACTGACATTGTCAATGGATATATTCCCTTTTATGTGTTTCAGGTTTAAACAGTTGTCGAAATTAAGTTCCTGTTCTCTTAACCTTGAATGCTTGTTGTTGCTAAAAATTTGTCATGCCCTTCTCCGCTACACCTCAGAAAATTATAGAGAAAGCCTTTGAGCACAATGCATATTTATGTGCATGCATGCAAGTGCAAGATGTAAATAAACTCAACAGGCACGTAGTTTGGTTTTCCCCATCAGTCAGCAGCACTGTTTATCTCTTCAAAACCTAATTATATTGGATAATTATTACCCACAGTTCTTTCTGTAAGTTTGTATGTGCACTGACCACATGCACCTGCATGGGATTTCATGCCTACTCAAACAAACACAGTTTTTATGGATGCTGTTGTTCTGTTTCTACCAACAGGCGTCCTGCAGGGTTTCTTCTGATGTTCTGTTTATGCAGTAGAAAGGACACATTTTGCAAACTTAAGCGTTTTGTCTTCTTTCTCAACTACTGAAGTATGAAATTAGCATGAGGTAGATAAATGTTTTTGTTTCTATTAAGTTTTTGCGTGTGAAAGGCAAAGGCTCCGGGGACAGGATGTTAGACTGCAGTGGCTCTTAAGAAAAAATCTTTCACAATATAGTTTTACAAAATTTGTCTGTGATCTAAAGATGAGTTGCTTTAAGCAACTAAATGATATTGTTGTTTTAGGTAATAATTTTCTCTGTCATGATCAGATTTTATTTGTGGGTTTTCAAAACAAGCAGAACCTCCCAGCTGAATTTGATTTCCTTAAGCAGATATCTTCAGTTGTTTTAAAGCTCTGGGGATAGAAGCATTTTAATTAACAAACGTATCTATTTCAAAATGGAATTTATCCCAGTTACAGTTGCACAGAATAAAAAGAGAGTAAGCTAATGAAAAGAAAACACCTGTGGCTGAGCAAATGTTGGAGTCCTAGCCTAGCCTAGCCCACTTGTTTTTAACTTTTAAAGCCAAAGATTTTCGGTTAACTTTTAATTTTATTCTCGACAGCAGGAGTAAATGACATACACTATATTTATTTGCTAAATTGTTTGTCTGCGGGTTTTCAGGGTCCACTCTTGATTTCCTCTGCTTCTGTTCATCTCTTCCATCTAGTCCAACTCAATAAAAGATGAGTCATAACACACCAAACATCTAATGAAAATCTAATTTTGAGGTGCTTTAGTAAGGCTACATATTAAGTGTATTCACTATGAATATCTCCCATGTTGCTTTAGTTATTGCCATTAGTTTTTTTCACTCTAATTTGTAAAAACTATTTTTACTCATCTTCACATTGATTATTAACTCAGGGCCATCTTGCTCCAGGGCATTTGTGCAACTAACTGCTCCCCATGGAATGAATGATGCAAAAACATCCTCATAATGTCTAAAACTATTTATTAATGAAACACTGAATCTAGGCAACAAGTTTATACTCAACAAAATTGACAATGTTCATTTGTGCCTCTATTTACTTCAAATTCTTTGGTCAAAGTCTGGATGTTGAGCCATACAGTAGCTAGAACTAACTTCTGACTAGCAGGTAAGAGCTAATGTTATCTTAAAATAATATATACTGTATATATATTTATATATATATATTGATACAATCCAATGTAATGATTAAAGCAATATAACTTACATTTCAACAGCAAAAATCTAGAATTTGGGTTCAAGAAACCAACAAACCTAATGACACATTAATCATAAATCCATATGTCGGATATCAAATGATGTGTATGGTAAAAAGTTAGTCTAAGAAAAGCGTCTGTATTTTGATTTTTTTAAATATTTATTACACTTAGCAACACTATGGGAAAACATTAGTTGTGTACTCTGATGACGAATGCGAAGGTGTCGAAGTAGAAACATTTGTTTGTGTTGCTGACTATTTATGAATAAAGGGGATTATTAACAAACAAAAAAACCTAAAACTGTGAAAGTTGTAAAATCTGACAAAGTAATTAAAATTATGATTTGAAAAATGAGCAAAGGGTCTCTCCTCAAATCAATGCTTAGTCTTTTGGTATAATAGTCCTGAACAAATCTCTCACTCCTCTTCTTTCTCTGTCTCTCGCAGCGAGCTGATGTTGGACTCTCTGCTCTGACCATCACGCCTGAGCGGGAGAGCGTTGTAGACTTCACCACACGCTACATGGATTATTCCGTGGGCGTTCTGCTGCGCAAGGCCGAGCGCACAGTGGACATGTTTGCCTGCTTGGCACCCTTCGACCTGTCGCTGTGGGCGTGCATTGCAGGCACTGTGCTCCTCATTGGCATCCTGGTGTACTTGCTGAACTGGCTCAACCCACCGCGGCTGCCCATGGGATCAGTGTCTTCAACCACGCTGTACAATTCCATGTGGTTTGTGTATGGGTCCTTTGTACAGCAAGGTAAGCAAGACAATGGCTCAGCAATTGAATTTTATCTTCATTATACTAACTTTCAATCAGAATTTTCTTAATAATGAGAATATCATTGAAGTACATTTATTTCAGGAACTGTCACTAAGTGAAGCACATTATATATGTATTACTTACACAGATGAATGTTTGAAAGCCTTTATGTTAATTATGATCATTTTCTTCTTACAGTAATGGAAACATGTGATCAAAACAATAAATTAGAGCTTTATATATACAGTATATATATATATATATATCTATATATCTATATATATATAGATATATATATATATATATATATATATATATATATATGTATTCAAACATGTAGCTTTGATGAAAGGTATGTTAGATACCTGATTCAAGGTTGTCAATTTTCAAAACATACTTTTAATCTGACAAATTAGTCTCATCAAACACATATTCTAATTTATTGAATGTGATGGCGTGTGTGTATATATATATATATATATATATATCAACACTGAAAAATACCTCCTCAGGGTGGTGTAGATGTGAATTGACCTTTACGTTTTAGATCATTAGTCAGATTAGGACAAAATGGAGGGGGCATTTTGTTCAGCCATGGATTGAGAGGATGATAATAGCCTCATCTTGGGAATATGAGCAGAATCTCTCAGGCTCTGCTCAGGTATGGAACAGGCAATTTAGGAAGGTTTTAAATGTCATCAGCAAAGTAACGGAGGGGAAGAAAAAAGAGGGAACATTTCAGAGCATTGAGGCAGAAAGAACATGTAAATGTGTTATGGTTGATACTTGTGTTTAATAAAGTGTCAGTATCTCTGTGCTGATAGGCTCTCAGTAAGTTCACATGCTTATTCCTGTCTTTCTGACTGAATAAGTCCTACTTTCCAGAGAGCTCAGTATTTGCTTTTTTTTCCTGCTCGAAGGCTGGCAATAGTTAATTTTTTAAGTGACATCAATTATGGAAATTTAGGGGGGTACATTTTTTGTTTCTAACACTGCTACTGAAACATTCCGTGCTCTGAATAAGCAAATGATGAGCATTTCACTATTTGGTAAATAATTTTCCATGTTTCTGCGGCAGCTAATGGCGGTAATGATGGTGACTATGATACATGCTAATTGCTACTTCATCTCCACAATCATCTCTCTTTTTAGCTGTACTTAACATTTTAGTCGTGGCATCATTAGTCTGAAAAAAGAGTGGAAGAAAGGGGATCTAATTCTTCAAGAGTGACTTTATGTATTGTCACACAGACGGCAAGATTTTATTTTAGCAGGAATTCCAAAATGTGAGTTCATCTTATCCCAAATCTATAATTACATTCTTTGTAGCTTTTTTTTATTTTAGAGATAGCATATTATTAACATGTTTCAGTTTCAGTAATAATTTTTTGCTTTAATATGTGAAACCGCCTTGCTATTTTTACACTAATTGCAACAGTTTTATTCCATTTTGTTAAAAAAGTCAATAAAGTAACCAGATCCACATCTCCTTTTCACATTTTGATACATTGTGACTGTGACTGGCCACAACAAACTAGGAACAGGTCTCTCAGGGGGCGTTTAAGTTGTTAGCAACATCTTAGAAGTTTTGTTCCAGAATTTGATGAAAGTATTCCCACACCAGGGCTGATATGTTCAATCTGATGTTCAGTGATGTTTTTTTCCCCAATTCTTTTCACATAGTTCAGTGATGGTCTTGTCTAAACAGAGTATCACAGTTTTTGCTGTGTTTCTACTACATGCCTTATGGCAAACTTTAACCAGGACTATCTGTAGCTTTTTTTCAAAAAGACTTTCTTGTGACAGGTCTGCCAGGAAACCAAGATGTATAAATTGTCAGACTACTGTCAAAATCATCTACCAGTAGAGCTGTGGCTCTCGTCCGCTCCTCCAGAGTTACCAAGGATCAAGTGTCTTGTTCTCTGATCAGGGCTTTTTAGTCTAAGTGGACTCACTTGTCTTGGTAGGTTTGCAGCTGTGGTCACTTGGCTTGGCTTAGCAGCATGGGATTTTAAACAGTGCTTTTTTTATATGCTTAAGTAAATACTTTAACAAATAGGGATTATTTTATATATTTATTACAATTTCATTTAAACAATCATGTTAATAAATTAGTAATTGAGTAGAATATGGCACATTTTCTCATTCCTAATCTCCTGCTCTACGGCTAACTGAATTGACCATCTCTACTTTCATTCTGGGACTATTTTGACCATATGGGACAGTGTAAACCAAGATGTTTACTTTGGCTGTTGGAAGAGATGCACCTTTTCATTGTCCTGTTTAAAACCTATAAATGTTTCAAACTAAATTACCCTGAGATGTCACAAATCCAGTTAAAGTACAATGAGGGCCCTACAGGCACAGCTGTTGTTCTTAACCTCCACCCCAATCCCTCCCTCTGCACATATACACACTCACACACACACCAACACATACAATATACACACCCATATCTGCATACAAATCTGTAGTTCTCTCTCGAATGTATCAGATTTTTGTGCTTAACTCTAAAATATTAGCTCGAGGGGAAATTGATTCAGATGCAAAGACATCCACAGCAGTAGGGAACTGGAGATAAGTAATAAAAGCAAATAGTCAAACATGACACCAGAATTTTGCTTTTGGCTCTGTCACTTCCATTGTCAGAGGGAGAAAGGCTGAGAGGCAAAAGAGGGAGGTGCAGAGGGATTACCCCCATCTTTGTCCAGCCTTCTCTTTTCTCATCTTTCTTCTTTTCACTTCCTCTTTGCATATTTCTTTTCCTCCCATCCGTTTCTCTCTATTATAGTTAGAATTTCCTCCATTACATCCTTTTATGCATCTTTGTCCCTACTCCTTCTCTTCCAGCCTCCACTCATTCCTCTTGTTGCTTTTTCTCTTCATGTTCTTCCTTTCACAAATTCTAGTCTTCCTTCATGTTCATCTGAATCACCAGGGCGCCAGCCAAGTGACTGTTTGTTTACAACGTGTCCCACAGGCCTCTCGGTCTGGCATGTGCGTGCAGAGGATGTTGTGAGAAAAAAAAAATCTGCATGCCATAAAGTATGTCTAATTGGTCTCAATGAGAGTGAGGGAGACTGAAGATAGAGGAAGAAAACCGAGGGAGTGGGAGAGGCTGCATATTTCAAAATCTTATGGCTGTTCTAATAATGGGACTGCTACATTGGTAGCCTACAGTGCTTTGCAAAAGTAAAAATATTCTGCATACACTATGTACTTAGCACATGTTATTCTCTTAAATGAAATCCAATGCCAATAGTTGCTCCTAGAAGTCACAAACTGTTAGAGAGTCCAGCTGTGTAATTTAATCTCTGTATAAAACACCAGCTGTTTTGTGAAGGTCTGGGAAGCTTAGGGAAGCTTAGTGAACAAACAGCATCATGAAGACCAAGTGTCACATCAAATAGGTCTGTAATAAAGCTCTGAACATTAAACAAAAGTCTGCATTAACATCAATATCTCAAGCTTTGAACATCTCAAAAAACATTGATTTATTATTGAAAATATATGGATATTTCTATCCCCTTATACTAACATCCAAGAGACCCACTGTAAATCTATGAGAACTGCAAAGATCCTTCGACTGACTTTGTGTTGGTCTAGCTCACCAAAATAAAACTGCATAAAATAAATTGAAGCTTGTGGTTATGTGACATGTAGAAATACTTCAAGGCTTATGAATAATATTATCAGGCACCACAGACCAGTAGATCCTAGGATTTATCAGCAATACAAAATCTACAGGAAGAAAATAGCCCATGACAAAAGAAAAGTGACTAACGCCTATAATGTATTGCCGTAATATAATCAGTGGTTGACACTTAGAAAAACCTCACCTACATTGACGTGCTTATAAATGTGACTCATTATTAGTATTGGCTGTGGTACCTCTCATCTTTGAAAAAGAGTCAGAACAGGAGCGAGACCATACATTCATACAGTGCCAACTATCACATAAAGGTTGTAAAAGTTGGATATACAACACTCTCAGGCAGAGCAAGGTCAGACACCATATCAGCCACCATTAAAAAAAAAACTTCTCTCAAACTTTCAAGAGCAATAAACTGCACTCAGATGGTGAACTCTGAGGTCTGAGGGTACACAATATTATTAAGCTATAAGAAAATACAATTTTGCTGCACAGATGCTTTTCTGAATACCAACCGACATATTGCAGCCCCTTGCAGTGGATTTGGCAGATGGAAGAGATAATCTATCAGTCCTCCTAGATAAACTGTGTGATATTCAAAACCTGATTTTGTTTTTTTGGTTGATTTCCCTTTGGTAAATAAGTTCAACATAAGCATTTTGAAGAGAAACAAATACAAGGTGAATAGTAATAGTGCAACAACCAGGTGCACTAAACAGTAAATTAAATAGGATAATTATTCTGTTGTTTTGTGAGACATTCACAGATCGACAAATGGATCTAACTTTAAACTAGAGTCGTCAGTAGACACATGAAGATGTGTGATAGAGTTCTCAAGGAGAATATTTTATTCTAAATTGGGCTGCTCTTTGGGTTTTGCTAAGCTAAGGGAGGGCATTCCAATATTTTTCAGGGCCAGAAGGTAAAAGAGTCAAGGCTGGAATGAATGATTACCAAGTGACAATATTAGGACAGCCAAGCAGGCAACATTAGCAGAGTGTATGTCATCGACCAGCCCATATGCAGGGGGCCCGGACAGTGTGTGGCCTGCGGGGATAGGGATGTGCACTCATTTGTAGTCTTGTGCACTAGGCCTTCGATCTAAAATGAGCCACCACAGGCAGTCAAACAAGCAGGGGAGCAGGAAGCAGGGGACTTGTGAGGCTTCAGGAAGATGGAAGAATAATCTAGCCAGCAGCAGTTTTGAGTGCTGGGTCATAAAGAAGGTCTCAGCGGTTCACACTGAAGTTTGGACAAAAAGAGCTCTGGTTAAGTGTTGATCAGACAGTCCTACTCCACTTACACTTCTTAGTAATTGAAAATCATGCAGAAGTGACTATTTTCTAAAATACTACTAATAAAAAAAACATAACAGAGCAAAATTATGCATTTTTAAAGATGTATTGCTGAAGACTGTTGTGCTTTATACAGCTTTTAAGTTATATTAATATTGGAGAGTGAACAAAGTCTGATGCAAGGCAGTTGACTATCATCTGGAAAAAATAAGACATGAATTTATTAATGGCATGACTAATTGTGCTTGTGATGGTGATTAGAAGGAATGCAGGTGAGCTAATTAAAAGTAAGAGTAATGCAATCTGGGGAACTAGATTGGTGAGAATATTACAGAACAAAATAATAAATAGGAATGTATGCACTGCACCTCTTCCACTCTCAAAAACTCCTGACATCAAGAAAATATCAGGGGAAAAATAACAGGTGCATCTCCATAATATGTAAGAACATAATTACATACAGAATGATACATTTCAGGCAATTATTTCTGTTAATTGCGATGATTATGGCTTACAGCTGAAACTTAAGATTCAGTTTTAGGGACATAAATAATTATTTGTAACACAGAAATGTTAAGATATAACCATGTATTATCCTCCACAGATTTGTAGACAGATCATGAAAGTTGTCTATCATATCGATCCGTCACATTGATAAAGTAGCATTAGTGAAGGTTGTGTGGAAGGTAAGAATATGGTGGAATAATAAAATGCAGAACCCACAAGGGTATTTGCTGTCAGCAGATTGTAAATCAAAGCTTATTCTAACATTTGAGTGAAATTCATAAGGACTCCGGACAACACAGACATTACAGGGTACCACATTCAACATCCCATGTTTAACTCCTGAATCCCAGACAATGTCAGAAGCACCTTACCTGTGATAAGCAGAGGATTTCATTTAAAAATCAAGTTCCCTACTGCAAGGAGAGATGGAGATTTGGAGAGATATGTCATTTACTGGTGTGTGCCCAGTGTATTTTGGGCATACACAATACATTGTGTCCAAAGTCACTACAGGTATTTGTCAAAACTTTTTAGAGCACATGCTTCCCTATGCTGACATGCATTACAGAAAAGCTGAGTTCATTTTCAAGCAGTAGTTTGGCTCCTTATCAAACTGCTGAAAGTACCAACCCCTGCTTTCATGACCGTAGCATCACTATGCTCGGTTGGCCAGCACATTCAGCTGACAAAACTGCATGGAAAATCAATAAAATGTTATCTATAGGGAGGTCACAGCAAGAGCGACAATGCAGGTGAGCTTGTTATTAAAGCAACCTCCACTTCCTTAACACCTCAACAGACTTACAAACTGATCACCCCCTTGCCACGCTCCATTGATGTAATATGCCATGCCAAAGGTGGCTCAACCAAGTATTGAGTGAAAATACTGTGGAGTATGTGGACATAATTTTCAGTAACCTCTACCTTCTGCATTAAGGTAATTTTTTGTTTAATGTAATACAACATAACATAACATAACTTTAAAATTAGCCGAAATAAATATTAAAATATAGTCCTATCTCTTATTCGTGTGTATCCTGGAGTTGTTGGCTGAGAATAAAACAGAAGTCAGAGCACTTCTTTAACTGACAGCAAACAAAATCAGGAGAGGAATACTGTATTACACAAATATAATGTGAAATAGATATTTCATCTTGTTTAAATATTTTATACCATCCTTTCTCCCTCTCCTAACTGCATCACTATACATTTATATTTCATTCTCTCATATCTCCTCAACCTTTCATCAACTGTAATTGCACGTTTTTAGCCATCTTCAATAACTATCTTTTACAAATCTTCCACCTTCTGCTTTCCTCCCTTAATTAAAGTCCAACCCAGTGGGGGAGGAAAACGTTGGTGTGGAGAAACAGACTGTTTTTGTGGGGGAATAAACATGGTGCCTGGATATGTGGTTTTATTTACATACATGCAGACAAAGTCCCAGCATGAGTGTTGCTTTCTTTCAATTAGAACTTTGTGGGGAACAGATCCATAGACTCGCATTCATGCTCATGCTGCATTGCTTCTTCTCATCCTCTGAAAGAAATTGCCCAGACACACAGACACATGGAGTCAAGGCCATAGGCCATAATCGGAGCTTTCATCTTTCCATCTGCTGCTCAAAACCTGTTTTTCTGTCTATTCCTTTCCACATCTCCTTTATTTCCTTCTGTCCCCCCACTGTGCATCTATCTGTTGGTATGAGTGAGAAGAAAGCTTTGTAGGAGAGAGATACTTTTCCAGAGCTAAAACTCGGTGGAGAGGAACACTTATGTGCGTGTATACATGCCTGTATGCATGTATAGCCCCCCAAAATTCAGTCTCCCACATTCTCCAAATCTCTCTGCCTCCTGCTGAGTTTTCTCAGTGTGACTGCCATGCTCATTCCCCACTCCCTGTTCCCTGTCTAGCTTCCTGGATGTGTCCTTCCCTCCATCATTATCCATGTCTCTGCTGTGATGCACTGCTGGGAAGTCAATACTATCATCATTTTCCTGGACTCATTTTTTTCTCTTTCATGGTTCCTTGGATTCACATATTTTTCTCTGACTGTTTTGAAATCCTAAAGTGGACCTAACTTGTGGACATCCATACCTTATGACTTTAGCCATCCATTTTTTTTATTTTTTCTTACCTCTATTCATCTTTAGCCCCTCCTTGACCACAGGAATGTGCTGCTGTGAAAGAGACCATCTCTCACCAGTGGCATTAAACACATGTCTCTCTCATGCCCTCTCTTCCATTTTATGCTCTTTTGTTCCCTTTCTGCTCGTCTCACAGCTGCCTCTTCTCCCTCCTTCATTCTTTTGCTCCCTCACTGTGGTCCTCTTGTCACAGCTACATCCTGTAAGGAACTTTGAAAGGGGCTCCTTCTGGCCTTCATCAAATGCACCAGTACAAAAACTTTACATGAATCCTGTTATAGGTCATCTACACTCTAGGAGCTATAACTTTCTGCATCATCTTGTTTCTTAGCAGGAAGTCCCACAATAAAATATTTAATGCTGATGAAATTCTTCCCGTGTAAACTACAGCATGCAATCTTTAGCCCTTTAGAAGTTTTTCATGTAATAACTTTGAAAAAGGCATGGGTGCAATATTCTGTAATTCACAACTGAGCTAGTGTGAGATCCATTAAAAATAAATTGCTCTAGATAACTAAATGCGTGTATATCCAACAGAAGGAATACTGTGCTTCATTTGGCTTGCAAATGTTCCAGTTCCAAACTGTGAAACCAGGTAAAATCACCTTTTTTCTGTGCTAAGTAACCAGATTGGCAGTGACAATGCAACCTTACATTGTATCAGTGTTTTAAGCTGAGCTCCATACATTAAAATATTGTGGTGTCAAACTTGCATATAGACTAAATGGAAATAAATATTTCATTATTCTATCGCTACTATTTATGCATGAAGCTGCTGCACTGGATTTTTTAAACTTGAAAGTTCAGGTTTTTGATTGCATTTAAAACACACTTTAATAAAAGGTAATGAAGAACTATTCAAGAACTTTTTTAAAACTTCTATATTAAAGCAAACCTTCTGCAGCAAAGAAATCGACTGCCTCTGATTCGATCACACTAATATATCCATCCACATCTACTATATTCCCAAGCTGCTCCTAGGACAGAAGAGATTTAGATAAGCTCCACGGTGTTTTAATTTTTCTACAAATGCCTTCTCCAAGTGTGACATACCCAGAAAACTCTTGGAAACACAGAAACCACCTTGACAAGCTCCTTTTCATTTAGAGGAGCAGGTAATCTACCCTGAACTCCCTCAAGATGCTCAGGCACTTCATCTTGTCCCTCATGCATTCCACACTGGAAGATCAATTTTGAATATCCACGATCTTGTAATTGCAGGTATAATCTATATCAAATGTCAATAGGTGACATTGGACCCTTTTGTTCAACTCAGCCATGGGACAAAACAAGAACTTAACTGCACACAGAAAACAACAACCAGAGAGACCGGTGAAACTCTGAATACCCTGATTTTTTTTTTCATAACTCTGCTCCCGAGGAGGAGGTAGGGGAAAAAAAAAACTTTACTGAGGAGTAACAGATGGAATCCCAGTGACATCGTGGAGTTACAAACTCTAGCTTTTAAACTTGCTTGCTCTGCATCTAATTTATGTGCCACTTCAATCAGACACATACCCCAGCTGCCATGTCTTTTCTGTTATTTGACCTACTGAACTCAAAATGCCCTGCTGTTCATCAGAATGGTTCACAGTAAAACGTTGTGTCTGGGCAAAGAAAATAATTTTTGGATTAAACAATCTTAGCTGTTGATTATTTCATTATGTTTTGTTTTATTTCCGGTGCGCAACTGCTTGAGTTCCAGCAGAATACTGAGCCAAATACTTCAAAATTAATTTCCTTTCTTCCATCTCACTAACCTGCATAAAATATGTTGACATATTTTCTATAAATGTGCCAAACTGTCCTTCCATTTTCCAGGCTTATAATGCTAAAGCCAAAAGCTCTGTTAATTTTAAGATGGAAGCCACCACTTCTGGATTTAATTCACTCTCTCTTGGTTTGTGCTGTAAATAGCAACCTACCATCTTGGTTGTCCATCACTCCATTTCATCATTCACAGTGATAGCTACTTAAACCTACATTAAGAATCAATTGTCCAAAATGTCATTGATTTCTAATTTAGTAAATGGTTTTTGAAACACTGTTTTATTGAAATAGTGTTCAATTTCCTGTCTTTTTCTCATTATGAGCTGGTTGTTTGAATACCTAGCATCTGTTCTTTATCAACTTTCAGAGCTAATTTGATTGCATTCCCAACACCTCCAAACAAAAAGTGGTTCTGAAAAGCACAAATGCACAGCTAACTGCAATATCACTGAGTAATCTTGTTGGTTTCAGTTTTAATCTTTTTTGCTCCTATTTACAATTATTTCCTTGTAGTTTTCTTTTTATGTTATTTGTCTAGCATTTAAACTGGAAGTTGAAGTACTTTGATCATAAATGTTTTTTTGCAGAGAAGGTATTTGTGTGTAGGGCTTGTTGTTTAAAAATACTAGTATGAAGATTTGCTGTTTCTGTTACTCTCATGGCACGTAGTGCAGTTTGATTAGTAATTTCTGGTATTCAGGTATGACCTGTTAAATTTGTTTAAAGTACCAACAGTATTACTATTTGGCCTTGACACTGATTAATATTATGTTATTCATAGTCAAACCAAACATATTGTTGCACAACACTATGGATTACTAAATTTAGAGCTTGGGATTTTTGTACTCCAGACAAGGTCATAATTGCTCTATACCTCTCCTGCTCCATCCTTGCATGACTTGTGAAGAATGCAATATGCTGGAAATCCTCTTCTTGATGCAGATAGAAACCCCTCGACTTCCAAGGCCTTAGACCTAAAGGCACAAACTCTAATCTCAACTACTTCACAGGCAGTTTTAAACTATTGAAGTGGGTGGTAAAGATTGTTAAACCTAAAACAAGAGGTGCTTCAGCAAAGTGTTAGTTCAAAGGAGTGTGTTATTTTGCAAATTGGTTTCTACAGACTGTTGCATTATACTTGGAAGAAATTTTGAAGTGATTGATTAAAGTCTTTTTTTTTTGACAACTTGACATTTTAAGAGTGGTGTGTATTTTTTGTAAATCACTGAAAATACTGTTTACATTTTGACCTAGTTACAGTTTGTTTTAGTGCTGCCTTGTGAAAAAAAGCCTTAGATCAAATTCAGCAAACCAACTTGCTATCCTATGTAAATGCATCCTTCCACTGTAATGAAATCTCAAAATCTGATCATTCGGCAATGGTGAAGTTCAATCTTTGTTTTGGTCCCATATGAAGTGGTGAAGACACAGCATTATCAACTAGCTAGCTAATACTGTATTTTTGTCAACTAAGTAAGTCTAAACACTGAATCGAATTAGGGAATTAGAACATTTGATCCTAAAACTCCTCATTTGTTTGTTAGAAGGTGTAAATCTAGCCATGTTCAAACTGATATTATCAGCTTATTTGCAAAGATCCCATGTTTTTGCCTACTACATATTCTTGTTAGTGTCGGTCTGTTACAGATACTTCCTCACCTCCAGTGGGACCACCCCTGCTGTTTTCTTTCATGCTTGAGATTATTGTCACACAATGTGAGGTTCGTCTGCAAGTTTGAACAGCTTTTAGACGAGCCCCAGGAGCTGCAGTAACTTACTACCAACAAGAGAAAGATAAGAGCTGGACCCGGAAGGTGGCAGGATATATAAACATGATCAACACAAGCATCCCTTTTGCAGTATGTGTAATCTTGCTTGGAGTTCTGTGAACATCAATTTAAGATGTCTTGGAGGAAAACGAAAAACAGGGTTGTAATTACTTGTGAACCTCAGCTTTGCTCTGTTTTGTGGAGTGAACTTTGCAATAATGTCAACAAGATAGAAGATACGGTACAGATTATGGTGTGGCAGGAGCCATTTAGTAATTTAGAAATCTTTTAAGCTTGTATCGAGAATGGTGTGAAACACTGGCACAGCGAGAGCCACCTGGTGATTTGAGAGTATTTAGCTTGTACTGAGAAAGCTGTAGAGCATGATGTGACCTTGTTACAACCAACATAGAAAGACTTGCCTAAAGACCTACCTTAATTTATATAATCATGGCATATATTTAGCGAGGTATTATTATAAGGATTACTCCAATAATTGTGTCCTTAGTTACATCATAGTATCGTGCAATTGATTAAGCTTTTCTCAGCATCACATTTATTAAGTGAATCCACCACATCTCAAAGATGTTCTTTTGGATTGACATCGGGTGAACTGGGAGGCCGTTGTGATACAGTGAACTCTGTGGAGAGGAACACTGATGTGTGCTTATTGATGGCTGTATGCATGAATGCATAGCCCCTCAAATTCAGCCTGTAACATTTTTTTCCAAGCTGCCGTTGTTCAATCTTAATGTGTGAATTGTAGCCTCAGTTTACTATTCTCAGCTGACGAGAGTGGCACATAATGTGGTCATTTGCTTCTCTAGTACATCGTCATTAATGTGTTTGTGTGTTAAGATAGCCCAAGTACC
Organism: Xiphophorus couchianus; assembly: GCF_001444195.1. NCBI lineage: Eukaryota > Metazoa > Chordata > Actinopteri > Cyprinodontiformes > Poeciliidae > Xiphophorus > Xiphophorus couchianus. The sequence goes on from NC_040239.1 coordinate 11,247,910, forward strand.
TTGGTTGTAATGAGTGAGTGGCTTTTGAAGTAGCCTTTCCATCATTTTGGGCGGTGACGTCAGCAAGGCATTTTTGTCCAGGCGGCTGCTCCTTACTAGGTGCCTAAAAACATTAAGCTTAAAATGTGAAACAATTAAACAAGTAAAGTTTATATTCAGCAAAATGAGGTGTCTTTGACTTACAGTAATTTGACTTGCTTTACATCAACTGTCTTTTCATTGTGAGGAAGAATGTCACGTATTTAGTCGCTTTGATATTTTAGATATTTGTTTTTCCATATGCAAATGAGATATACATGCTGTCTCTGGTGTTCCGGGTCTCTGTGGTAATGTGTTAATGATGAGGCTGCATAAAACAATGAAAACATCTGTTGAGAGAACAATTCTTTAAAGAAAACAGATATAATGGTTATCTCTCAGTGTTTCACTCTATAGATCATCATGATGTTTGCTGAACATGGGTACCACCCACTAAATATGCATCTGTCAAAGTCAGCTTCAAAGCACAATGCTAACAGCTTGTTTTGTTCTACCCAGATTCCTTTTTTTCCAAGGAGACAGAGAAGCACTTGCTTCTAGGAGCAGTAATGAGAAGGATGTAGTAATTGTAATACAAGCATATTTATTTTGGGGCACTCTGTTGTTAACTGCCTCAGAGAAACAGACCATGAGAATCCTATTTATTACCCACAGTATGTGCTGTAAAGGTCATACATTGAGCAGAATGCAACTGGAATAAACAAAAGAATTAATTGCTTCATGATAGATGCTGTGCTCACAGTCATTTTTCCCTGAATTGTAATTAATGTACAGTTGATAAAGTAAATTTGATGCATAGACATCTGCCTAAACTGGATAAAGGTCACAATATATTATTAAAAAAATAACTTCAACATAATGAAATAGACCTTTTGTAATAACACTTTCCTATTAAGGATCAATGCAGTTTAGAGAATGCTTGTCAACAAATAAAAAGAGAGAAAATGTAGGTCTTTATTAAGAAACAGTGTTCTCTTTTCACTTAGTAAATATTAGTAATTAGAGATAAATACAAAGTTCACGTGTGTCAACTAGGCCTCTTCTTTCCATAATCTCACTGAAAATCTCCAGAAGTCCTTATTTTAATACAAAAGGAAATGGAAAATAAGAAATATGAAGGTGGAAAACCACAGTCTCTTTTTTTGTTGCGGTCATTGTAGTGTATTTTAAGCCAAGCCTTATAACAAAAATGTTGTGAGCGCCACTTTAGGAACCTTTACACATGATACTTTAGTGTAAGTACCACAAAAGTACTTACACAAAGTAAGTAAGTACTTATACAAGTGTAAGTAATTTGTGTAATTACTTACACTTTTGTGGGATGATGCTAAGCATTTTAGATTGCGAAAACACTATCAACATTATATTTTAGCAGTCTCAGTTTAAGCTCATCTTCAGCTCATTTTTGTTACACTGTAAAAAAAATTCTGTTGTTTTTACAAAAGAAAAACTGGCAGCTGTGGTTGCCAGAATAATTCTGTAGAAAACACAGTGAACATGTAAACTGTTTTACTGACCAAACAGTAATTACAACAGTGTTAAATTGTGAAATGAACAGATTTTCCCATAGTTTTGCACAAATTTTTACTGTGATTTGAAAAGGGTTATTTTTGTAATAAAACAGTTTTATCAAGTAATTTTAACCAACTTTTTCTGATGAATTATCATAATAATGCTGTTATTTTACACTTTTTTCCAGTAAGATTTACCCAGTTTTTGTTTGTTGTACAAAAAAACTTAATTTAGTCCTACTGATAAAATACCTTTAAATAACAGATTAAAACTGTTAAAATGTCAATTTAAAACATTTTATTAATACTTTCTGAAAAACAGAAATTTGCTCTAATTTTTTTTCTTTTTACTAATAATTATATTTTTAAATATCTATAAGCATCACATTTCAACAAACATTTTCCACTTAAAGGAAACTTTAAAACACAAGGAAGCCCAATATAAATTGTATCTATGATAATCTTAAAAAAATAAACATACACTTACATGCCTTTGAAATATTTATTTTCTCATTTGTCTTTTCTGAACATCATGAAGCAAATGCACCTGCTGAATAGATATAAATTTCTTCAACCTTTTTAACTTTATCAGAAACAGTATGAGAACCAACTTTCACCCCCCTTTTTTTGGAGGGGGGGCTTGAAGATTATAACATACAATACATTTCTATTTCCAGTATACATTTTAATAATAATGTTTGTTTGCTTCAAAGGTTTTTCTTTTTTAGAAACAATTCTATTTTCAAATATCTATAAACATCAAATTTCAACAAACATTTACCAGTTAAATGCAAATTTAAAACACAAGAAAGCCCAATATAAACTGTATCTATAATGATAATTCAATTTTTTTTTTAGAAACAAATAAACATTTTAATTGAAAACATATTTTCAATGAAATTCTCATTTGTCCTTTCTGACATGGAGCAAAATTCAGCCACTGAACAAATATAAATATGTCTTTTCAACTTTTTTAACTTCAGCAGACAAGGTGTGAGATGCAACATACATTTACAAATCTATTCAGCTCTGTTAAGATTAAACACCGTCTTGATAACTCACTGACTTTAGTCCTTTCTCAAACATCACGCCACTCATGATCCGAAAGTTCCTGGATCAAGGTGAGTATACGGGGGTTCACACGCAGTCTGAGTTTACGGGTTTCTTCCACCTTACTGCCCTTGTCTGGGTTGATTGAGAAGAAACACCTTAAGATAAAGAGGACAAACAGAAAACTACATCAAAATGTGCTTCACAAAGAAATAAACATTTTATTCAAGATATAAAAGTTGTCAAAAGTCAAATTTAACTCCCTACAATTAAAAAAAAAACAAGAAAACAACTTATACCTCTGCAGAAACTCCAGTGTAGACGCCAGCCCCGATGGATAATGTATGTTAAAACTAAAACAATAATAGCTCCCAAACATCATGCAGAGGGCAGAAATAAAACAGGAGATGTTGTTGTTTCCAATCTGTTGATCCACACTCAGCATGAATCGTTTAGCATGGAAGCAGGATTGACCTAAGGAGAAAGAACAAACAAATTTAGACTCCTGATACAACAAAACAATGATATTTATATGAAAAATAACAAATTAAGTAAAAAGTACAAAAAAAAATATTAGTATAGTAAAAGCATAAGAAAATAATTGAAAAAAAAACACAAAAAAAAAACAATATTAAACAAAATGCCAGATGGACAAAAGGGCAAAGAAAGGGGACAAGACAACAAAAAAGACAACAGGTCAAAGAAACTGGAAAAACAAAAAGGAACTCACCACACACAATGATAGTGGGAGTCAAGGAGACATTCTCCATCTGTACTTCTTCAGCTAGGCATGTGTCCTCCACACAGAAGAACATTGCTTCTTCATTTTCATTGAAGTAGCAGAGAAGTAGGAGCATCAGCTCTTTAACATCTTCAGAGTAACCGTCCAGTTCTCCCCTTAACATCTTCAACTTTTTCTGAGCCTGGAAAAACCTTTTGTTTTTGTTCACACAAACAGTGTTCATGTAGTTCAGCAGTCTTCTTCCCTTCATATCCATGTTCCTCATGAAGGTTTCCTTCAATCCAAGTCCAGTAAGTTCCTTGTAGTGTACAGCAATCCCAATGTCATGAAATAAAACAGGCCAGGCTTCCAAGACATCTTGAATGCTTTTCCCCTGGTTAATATCTTTGTGCTGTGAGTAGAAAGTTGTCCTCAGTAATTGTTTCATCTCCTCAGGATTGGCCTCCTTCTGCAGAGACATCATCTTGAGCTTGTCCTTCTTCTGTTGCTGACTTTCAGCAGTTTCTCCAAGAGGAAGGAATTTTACATTCCAGTTGATACACCCATAGGTGTCCTGAATTGCAGCTCTCTGTTCCTGAAGAATTTCATCTGTGTCAGTTTTCAGAGCAGCGCTTTCTCTTTCTTATTTTAGGCATTGTAGATCGCTTCACGTTGTCAATTCGATATTGAAGTTGTTTGACGAGTGAATGATAGCCAGGGCCAATGACATCTCCATCGATAACGTCTTGTAGAGATTTTGGATATTTTGCCACCATCTTCTTTGCAACCTCTGTAGAACTCCTTTTATCCAAGTAAGAACTTTTTTGCATCATTTCAGACACCACAATCCTGACCATCTCCTTCCTCATTTTTGGACTTGGCCGTTTACCTCTCTCTAATGCCTGCATCAGTTCTTCTGAGAACTTTTCCCATGGTATCTCAAAGGTGTCCACCCAGTCTGCTGCAGATGTCTGGTTGCTGCTGGAGGAGTTTGATGAGACACTTAGCTGGGACAATGACTGCTCTGATGGAGGAGTATCTGGTGATGCATTACTTGAGGACCTGCTGGTTTCAGGGGTCCGGCCTTCAAAAACACAAAAAAACAAATAAGTTATCAGAACTGAATATGAATATCAGTGTTTAATGGTTGATTTTTGCTTTTCTACAATTTTACTTACGTCTGAATTTCCAAGCAGCAAGTGCCTTTCTGGCTTGAATTGGTCTTAATGCTGACAGCAAGTCTTCCTCAACAATGAACTGGAAGTCATCATACGTTTCTACTCCAATTGTCTGTAAAGTCTCCTCGAGAATGTCTTTTGAAGCCTCTGCAAGATCGGGCAACACTTCACTGATAGCGCTGCGTAAAAATGTTTGCTCAGCCATTTCTGGAATAAAATCAGACAAAATAATGGTAAAAGAACAAGATCACCGTAATATAACATGTATTCAACTATGTACAAATTAAAGAGACTCATACTTAGTGTCAAACAAAATATCGTGCCTGATTCACACTTTTTAGTCATGTACATCCTTAAATGTTTTACTGGACATGCTACAGGCCGCCCCTCCATTATATGCTCCTTTAAATGAGCAACGACTTCTTTCACAGTTTGGCTTCGGTGCCCACACAATGAAATGGTGCATTTCAATTTAGCAACAATGGCTTTGGCTAATTCGGGTTGTGAAGCCACGTTGTGAACTCGGTAAAAATGAGTTTTAAACGTTGCATATGTACAAAATGTCCGCTTACATTCTGTGCCGAGGCATTTGAATACACAACTGGGCTCGTTTCTGTGCACTCTGCAATGCAACACATAGCCCCTCAATGAGTCTAGTGTTTTACAGCAAAACGTACATGTAATCATGTTTAAACAATTTCAACCTACCCAAAAAGTTACACGTGTTGCAGGTGTAGCAAAAAATGATTCGACTGCATATTGTTCCAAGAAGCAATATGACGCCTTAAAAACAAAATTTAATCTCCCCAGAAACACAAATTACCGTGCCTTTTACGTTTGAAGAAAATAAAGCTTAACTTACATTTGCTGAAAGCTGACGAGGTCCAAACAGCGTTCTTTTCTTTGTCGAGGTTTGAGCACAATTCAGCTTCTTCTGAGATGAGAACCGTTGAACGAACTTGTTCAAAACAGCTTTCAGGCGCCAGGTAAGCGGACCAATCAGAGAGCAGAACAGACCGCGCTGTCGAGCGAATGGGAGAAGTTGAGCACAAAGCGGTGATCTCTGTCTTTCTTGCAGTAGCCAAACTTTGAGCTTATAATGGCAACGGTGAAGGTAAAAAATCCAGTGTTAGCAAAAAAAATAAAATAAAATAAAATACATGTACCAATAAGCAAGTACATGACTTCCTTGTTGATTCAGGTGTTTCCTCCACGTTAGTCGTGAAATATGAAGAAATGATCCAATCAAAATTGACAAAGAATAAGTAAATGAATTAAAGAGGAAATGACAATCTAAAGAAGTGGAAAAACACAAGTGAATATAAATAGATAACTAGTAAACAAAATTGGAAGTAAACAATGTGGAATCATAATTACGTAATTCCACATTAATTTCCAAATCTATTGATTTATTCATTTATTTCATTGTCCATCCATCCATCCATCTTCCACTTATCTGGAGTTGGGGCAACAGCTTAAACAGGGAAGCCCAAACTTACTTCTCCCTAGCAAAAAAAATGGTAAGCTAGCTTCCAATTCATTTGGATTTAATAATCACAGAATGTAAATGTTACTTTTTCACTGCTGAAATGTAAAAATGTTGTGAAGGATACAACTTTTTCCATTAAACATACAAAATGTGTGTTTTCCACAACAAAATACAGTATTATTTGCAATTTTCTATTTTAAAATTTACAATAATTTTCGGTTCTACATTATACAACATCATACTGTTAAATGAACAAAATATCATTGTGTTTTTCTTTGCAAAATTTTTCTGTCATGATTTCACAGATTTTTACTGTTTATTTTACAGACTTTTTTTACAGTGTACCTTTTAACCCAACTAGTTTTTCATTGAGACTTTTTGACATCTTTACTGACTACACATTTCTTCTCAACTTGACATAATCTTAATGAAATAAGATTATTTCATTAAGATTGAAATAATCTTAATCTGGTAAATCAGATATGATCATATCTGATTTACCAGAAATCAGATATTATCATGAGTAAACTAGTATGATGTCACTCTATATCACCTTTAATTCTTGTGTCCATTAATTCAACTAAATTTCTAAAGACCTATTTATACTCTTATTATACAAATAAGAATATTTCTAAGGAGGTAAAAATATATATATAAGGAAAGTATTTATATTTCCATTTAGATTTAGTTGGTTTACGTCTATTGTAGTATAAGTAATATTGACAACGGAAAATAACAGGAAAAAAAACTTGTGGACTCTGGTTTTTGCACGTTATTGTTTTGTGTTGAACAGGTGAGAACATTTCAATGATTAATCAGACGTGAGAAAATGCACTTAGGCATTCAAGCTTGTAAAGAAAGAGTCAAGGCTTTTAGCCTTTGAAAACATTAATGACTTCCTGCATATTTCACAACAACTCTTATCAAAAAACCATTTTATGCTTCAACAATTGAAATTATATGGCTTTAATCATTAGAAAACCCAACAGTTATTTACACCAAGAGAGCTGATGGGGATGTAGTGTCAAGAAAGTGGGAGGCAAACTTTGAATGTTGTTTTGAAGATAGGAGAGCAAAATAAGATGTTTTTCCAAACCAGTGTGAAAATCACGGATGAATAACAATGACTCACTAATGTGCCAGCCCAGTCACTTGGATAAAAAAGTTGACACTTTATGTTGCTGCAAAGCAAAGATAAATATAATATCCATGTTTCTTTAGCGAAAGTACCAGCTTGTCAAATACTGACAGTTAGTCAAGGGGATGCAGGTATTTGGAAGACTGTATTTTAAACCAAACTGCAGTCTTCTCTTAACATACTTTATAAAAAGAATTTTAAAAATGACAACAAAAAAAATCAGAGTGCTCAAACTCGGATCAATGCTCAGAAGATGTATTCCTTTTGTTTACTGTATCTCAGAGAAAAGGTACTTTGATATTTGCAAAATATAGTCCAAGTTAGATGTTCACAAATACAAATGCGCATACAGTCTATTTACATTCTTTCAGGAGAAAACTCCCTTTGTTGTGGCCTTGGATGTATTTAATGTGCGCTGACTTAAAAGAAAACACATTAGGCAATAGGCAATATCCAATATGCTAATCAAAACTTGCTAGGTGACAATAAAACCCTGTTTGGAAAAGCACTAAATTTATGCTCAAATGTATATTCCAGCCACATACACTCTTGCAAAAATGAGGATAAACATGCTAAACTGCCAGACATTTAGGGATACACAGCATAATGGAATGTTTTAATTTCATTGCAGAGCAAGCTGCAAGTCTCTGAAAACTTCCAAAGTGAGTGTGTACACACTGTCCTTGACAAAACCGACAGGATGAATAAAGCAGGAAGTTGGGGAGGTGGGACAGCAAGAAGAGGCGGGGTGGGGGTACAGAATGTGGGTCATGAGGTGTGAAATATTGAGGATGACATTGTTAAAATTGAATATGAGCGAATCAAACACAATCACTATCAAATGAAAGGTCTTAGAAGGTGCACACGTACCCATAGACTTGAGTGTATGCACAAGGGGAAACACACTTGCACACTTTGTACCAGTCGAGGGAAAATTGCTGAGAGAGCCGTCTGTCAGAAGTTGCACTAAGGGAGGCCTGGTCTTATTCGTGTGATAGAACGGCACACATTTTGAATCCAATCACCTGTAATGAGACCACAGTGTAATTTGCATGTGTGTCCATGCAACTATAGTTTGACATGATGTGAGAGATGGGACTGTGAACTTGTCAAGGTCAGTTATGTTTTGCTCATAGCAATTAAGGCAAAGCAGCTAAAATTACCTTTATTCTATAGTGACTTCATATGTAGTATTTTAAGCTACTACAGCAGTGTTCAGTTTGACATCACATTGTACTTTAGTACATTTTAAAACTAAATAAAATAACTTTTTCTTAGTTCAAGTCTTAGGTAATTAACTTAAGACTTTCTGTATTTTAGTAAACTGTAAACTTACGTCGTGAATTATAGTTTGTAGGATTCGTTGCTTTTTTCAATCAAGTAGATTCCTTAAAGTTGGGTAAAATATTTAGATTGGTTTAAAACAATTTTATATAAATTTGCTTTTTCAAAAACCTAAATGAGATGCATGCTGTATACAAGATAAATACACATTGAACGCATTGCAACAATCTAAAACAAGAAATCATTTATCAAATAAAAAAAACTGAATTATCAGATAAAAATCATGCATAGGCAACAGTGTGAACAGACATTATTAGTATTACAGTATTACAACTGAACAATAAATGTAAATATGAAAATGTTAACTTCTTTTTGCAAGTATTATGTTGCTATTAAATATGCCAATTTAAACATTTTGAATAAAAAAGTACAAAATGCAGACTTCATAAGTAGAGAACCAACCTAGGATGAAGCCATCAGTATTGTTTTTGTCCCCAAAACAGTACTAATGGAAATATTTAAGGCATCTACAAATAGTCCTTTGGATTTGTTCATCAGTCACGTTGTTTTTTTTTCTGTAAAACACGTTTTTATTTTTTTTGCCTTTTATATAAAACAAAATGTCCATCTATAAACTACAGTGCGAGATAAACATCTGCACTCAGTCCAATTTTGCAGCGACCTCCTTGTTTTGATGCTCTTTAGAATCACTTCAGCAGAGGAGGATTTGAAATAGTCTGAGATGCATTTCTCCACCTTTTGCTCTCTACTGTTTTCTAAAGTTTTCTGTAACTGATTATGTTCACTGAAATACCATCAGTATTTCTACATTTTAAATGAGGTTATTAGGGAATGACCAGTTTGACATCCCACAGCAGTTAAGCTTCTTATAGGTTACATGGAGCAAGTTGTTACCAGCAACTCTCCAGTCAGCTGAAGTGCATTTATTAATTTCTAACACTCATGGAAAGTAAACCTTAGTAGTTATTCTTTATATGTGTCCAATCTTTTGCTTTTAGCTAGAGATAGACTTGACTGGATTTAATTATGTACCAACAGTAAATGAGGTTGTACTACTGTTTTCAAACACCATAGCCTATTCAATAGATTTATTTTGAACTACTTTTCTTGATTTTGTGCCTTGCTTTGAGACTTTATGGCATTTCTTTCTGAAACAGCATGTAAATGTTGATTGTGTACCACACACAATGTTGCAGGACTGAAAGAATTACTCAGTGTTTCCAATCTATGATGGATTACATTTATTCAATGTCAGTTTGTAATGACCTACAACTTTAATGATCTATTTTCTTGAGGAATTGTCATGATTTCAACTAATTTTGCTCCATATTTTATCCCCTTGAAGAACAAGAACATAAAAAAAATACTGCCACTTAACAGTTGAAACACACACAAGTAGCGTTGGCTTCCTCTCAGCTTTTGTAACCCTTGCATGCTACGTGGTTTGTATTGATCCATTTATGGGAGGTGAGCAGGAGAATATGCTCAGTAAATATGCTCAAAGAAATATCTGCTGATCTCATCATTTTCATGTTCCTAACAATCATGAAAAGGAGGGAAAAGCGCTGATGAGGCAACGCGGAGAAAGACGAAAGCCAGACTTTCGTTAACAAATCCAATGTCAAGCACTTTCTGCATATGATGCGTACATAAATCAGCACACACAAAAACACCTCGAGAGGCCCATTTAGTGAAGGAGTTTTAGCATTTAGCTATTCTGCAAGGACAGTGGGAACTTACCACACTAAAGTACATATGCTCACAAGCATTCATACATTGGCAATAGAGTTAGGTTTATCACCTGCCGCAGCCTCAAACTTTACTGGCTGCTGTTTTTTTATGCATTTCAGGGAGTGAGAAGTGAATCATGTTGATAAATGTTTGCAAGTGACGATGATGCAAGTTGGTCACTCTAAGGGGAGAAAAGGAAATAGTTTTAATACCACTTTGAAAAGTCCAAGACTAAATGTGGGCCCTTGGATTTAATATATTAAAAAAACATATCTGCCTGATAGAAATAGACAGCTTTTTTCGTTAATTGACCATGTTAATTAAAGAAAAAACAATTTACTGAGAATAATTTACTGAAGTCTGGGGTCTGTATGTACAAATAAAATCATCCAGCTATGTTATTCTTTCAAGTATTTTTGTGAATATAAAAATGAGTAACTGTGTGTGAATCAGCTTTCAAAAGTGGTTGAATTTCAAACAGACATATTTGCAAGCATAATTTCAAGTTCAAAATGAAGGAAATCCAACAGTAGCCTTCTTGAAAAATCAATTCAGAAAGTTCTCTTTCTAGCTACATTGAAAGCTAATAAATACAATGACACACATTCTGTTGTTTTGTTTTTTTTTGCCTCTATTCAAAGTATGATACTTTTTTAAGGTAACAAATACACAAACTCAGAGATTTTTTCTTATTTTATGCTTACACCATGTCTCTTTGCAAACACACTAATACTACCACTTTTTAAAGCAATACTAAGTCGTGAAATTATTTACATTTTCGTTTTTTAAGTTTCTTTTTTTAGCTTATTTGCACAAGTTAACATTGGTAAATGCAAAACGCCTCCTCAGTTTCCCATAAGAGTGATTTTGTACATTCTCAAACATTTTTCCCCCAGTGGACCTAATTTTGAAGTTCATAATTATGTTAAACACACTGCACCCCTAGATGTTTTGAACATATTCTAAACAAGGTGACTCTGCAAATATGAAGTTAGACATATTATTCTTAGTTTGTTTAAATATTATGTAGTGGCCTTATGGTTAAAAAAAGTATATGTTATGACCACATTGAACTGCTGTATAACCACATTTCTTACATTCATTACATATTTTCTTCCTTTTGCCCCTTCCATTCTCCATCTCTTTTTGTACTCTTGTCTACTTCATCTGCTGTTGAATTTAATTTGCAAATTGCTCAATATTAAAAGAAGCCTTGAAAGAAATTAAAAATAAAAATTACTATTATGTGCCCTGGCTGTCCAAGTTTTAACAGCAAGAACCTAAGAGCTTTCAGTGTCTGAAAAGAACTTCAGAACAATCTGTTTTTGGTTTTCTATCTCTAAAACATGTGCCATTTGTCCTTTAGTAGTGATTTGCCCCTCCTCTCGCCTGTTGACCTATGGAGATAGGCACCAGCACCCCGCGCGTCCCCACTAGGAAAAGCGTAAAAGATAATGGATGGATGGATAATGATATTGATATTGTTAATGAATTTTCCACATTTCATGAACTAAGGACTTACTTTAGTGTCTTAGCAATCTGTATATATCATCCAATTCAGTCACCCCTAGTTGTTTGATCCGTAACTGTGAACATATGCACGGTCTAAAGTTCTTATAGGAAATTAGAAAGCATGCTGCAAGAGGAGATACAATTTTGCACATCTCTGAATCAGAAACTTCATGCCTCTCAGCTCAAATCCTCATCTTCACTGGCCTGCCGGATTCTTTTAATGGCGGCACTTGATGGCTTGAAAAAATTGCTAACCACATGGAAAATCCCCCTCAGCTTTGGCTGATAGCCAGTGGTATTAGAGGCGGCACACATACAATGAAGAGATTGAAAAGCAGAAGGCTGGAGAGCTGCTGGAGGAGGGATGCATGCCCCCTTCCGTCCTCCTCCTCCCCTTTTCTATTCTCGTACTTCTTCCCTCTTCACTCCAGCTCTGGCACTGTAATATGTCTCTTCCAAGTTGTTTATAATCACCGGGACACCAGCGGTCGAGCATGATTGAGGTGCTAGAGAAGAAATTGATGGTAAAAAAATAAATAAATAAGGATTCCTGCAAGTCATCAGACGGTAGAGGGTATAATCTGTGGCAGTGGCGGTTCTTGCTCAGTGATGAGATTTGAAGCTTTACAAGAAAGTCACACATATATAAAACTCTCCTGGATGTGCCCACTGCTTGGCTGGCTTCAAAGCTGCACTCATCTGCAGCTACCTTCACTGCTGAATGTCAACAAGGGTGCAGAAAAGAGGGGAGAGGCAGAAGAAGAAGGTAGTAAGATATGAAGCAAGGCACCAAGATGATGTGAAAAGGGGAGGCAGGCAACGATAGAGTGACTGTGTTTGATGCTGAAGAGTTGGCTTATGGAATATTTTAGCACACCAAACATGTAGAAGTCTACAACTCTTTTCATTTCTGTTTCTTGAGGTTTCCCAACACACTTGCAGAAGAATGTCTCTTGACATTTTTTTTTTCCAAAGGTGTGTGTTTAACTTCCTTTTATTCTATCTTATAAGAGAACCAATAGTGGTAAAGATATGGTCTTCATTTATATATACCAGAGATATTTTATTGTTACATAGCAGTACTGTTCTCCACATATGACAAGTTTACATTCCTGGATATGTATATATTTCAGCTTTTTATACACAATATCTATATCTCTTGCTATAACCCCTTATAGTCCATACATACATAGTCTTGTACATCTGTAAATAAATATTTATATCTCGTAGAGCACTTCTGGATAGATGCAAACTACATCTCGTTGCTTGTACTTGTGACAATGCAATGACAATAAAGTTGAATTCTATTCTTTTCTATTCTACTTTTAGAAAGATACAAATTTTAAAGGTGTGGCGTGCCTTTGTACTCTACCACACTGGGCCTTTTATGGTGTGCCTCCAGCAGCTATGTGCAACCAAAAATGATTATTTTCACTCATTCCTTTTTCGCTAGTATAATGGCTTGAAAAATTAACAACTACGGCGGAAAAGTGGTCCTTACAAGGTCAAAAAAATTTCTGCAACGACTTCATGCAGGACCTGGGAAATGAACTATGCTTCAGCTAATTGAATTGCTGCATGCCAGGTTTTCTGCTAATTGCCACTGGTACATTGCTTTTTAAAAATATTATTTTCTATTTGTGAGGCTGAAGTGTTGTTGGTGTATCGGAAGATTTCTCAAAAAAACAAAAAGGAGAAATTTTGTTATCATCAAAGGCTGCTGGTTACTGAATCAAAAGCTATTTTTTTGTTTTGTTTTGTGTTTTCTTTTAGTTTTATTTTAGATTTAGACACATTAGTTCATCATTTAAGTTCAGCAGTTAATGATTCATAGATTATTATTAATTGCTTGTAAATATAGTTATTGAGCACACATTGAAAACACTTTAAAACAATGTTTTAGCCAACTTTCAGTATATGTTAAGTATTTATGTGACAAAGTATTACCAAGAAGGGCTCAACTATGTGAAAGGAAAGTCATACATGGTTTTTAAGTGCATCCAGTTGTTTGAAATTTTAATTAAATAAATAAATTTTAGGGTTTACCCTTGTCCCTAGTGGTGTCAGGAGGGCTGCCAGTGCTTATCTCCAGCTAACGTTCCGGGCGAGAGGCGGGGTTCACTCTGGACAGTCTGTCGCAGGGCAACACAGAAACAGACAGGACAAACAACCATGCACACACATACTCACACCTAGGGAGTATTTAGAGAGACCAGTTAACCTAACAGTCATGTTTTTGGACTGTGGGAGGAAGCCGGAGTACCCAAAGAGAACCCACGCATGCACAGGGAGATCCTGGGCCAGGAATTGATCCCAGGACCTTCTTGCTGCAAGGCAACAGCTCTACCAACTGTGCCACCGTGCGTTTGTGATTACTGAAATTCAAATAATATGCACAACATAGTTACATTACCTTACATGGTTTTCGTTTGTCTAAGGGATGTTTTTTTTCTTTGACTTTTTTCATCCTCGACTTTCTAATCTAAGTAAATACAGCAAAACATTGAAGTATTGTGGTTTTGATTCTTGAGTCATTGCCATGATATGGAAGAAGAACCTTATTTAATGAGATGTTGCTTTGAACAGCCTCCTTCCTTTGATTCAGAGTTTGATGGACTATAAACATTTGAGAAGACATCTGCAGACTCCTGTGGCATAAAAAATGGCCTTCATTGTCTGCAAGATTGATGATTAGCAAAGTTTATTATGTGAAAGTGTTTGCAACTTGAAACATGTCATAAAAATACAAAGAATCAGTGTTTCTGTTTCAAAATTGCAGAGCGACATAACTTTATTTTAGAGTGTGTCTGTGTCCATTCCTTAAGCTTTGAAGGGCAAGCAGTTTTCTGACCTCCAAATACTGTTTGTGTGTCTGGCAAGTCCATCCAGTTCACAGAGTGAAACACTAAGGTTGGAAGGTTTGACAGGACAATGAGGCAAAAAAGTAAAGACTGAATACTGTTAAAATGCTCCAAGACTCCAACCTTGCAGCTTTTCATTGTAGCCTTTGTAATTGTGAACCTCCTGCTGAACTATTCAATCAAAAAGTCATTCGAATGGACATTTTTCAGAGCTCTGAAGAAACATTGCCAAATTGTTGTTGAAAAGGTCTTGCATCACTAGGTGGTGAAGATGCAGGGGTTCTTACTTGAAGTCGACACTAGCACATTTTCCAGCCATGTTTTCCTTCCTTAAACATCTATAATGAACCACTGGAGTTGTTTTGCATCCAGCAATGACTCAGGTCTGATGCTGTAACTTTGAAGAGACCTTGCATTTAGTGGTAAAGAATTTTCAGAGTTTTGAGCAAAAAATGCAAGCCTACTTTAATCTCAGAAGTTGGAAAGGATTTGTAAGGAGCCAGTCAGATCGTCTAAAGATCTAGCTCACATCGCTTTGTGAGATTAGTTTTGGCATCCAAGAGTCTCTGGGGCATGATCTGTCGAGTAACCCTCTGCATTTTTATATAAAATAAGTTGACTAATGTAGTTGGGTAACTGTGACATCATACAATTAGGAGTCAAGAAGCCTGTATACATTTAAAATAGAAAGAAAATCAAATAGGTTTACCAAACATCTTGTGGAACTAAGCGTCTTTACTTGATTTATGTAGAAATGTTAAGACTTAGAAAAACGAGCAGTTTTTCTTTAGCTGATGCAAAATGATTTTTTTTTATGGCACAACTTTTGAGCCATGAAGGGTCAGTTACGTTAAGCAGCATGATACAGCTTGCCACGCGCAACGATGTCACTATGCATTGATGTCACTATGCATTGATGGTTTGTTGGTTTGCTGCACAATAAGAAAATGTGGATTGTCAACTGGGCACCAGTGAATTATGTTTTTATTCACTATTATAGTTGTTCAGGCCAGAATGTAAAATGTGATAACTAATTTAAAAAGTATAATCAATTTTTAAAACATTATTGGGAGCATATTTAAGATTTTTGGAGGCTAATGGACTGTATTAATTTGAAGACGTCTTTTGTTCAAAAGATCCTTGAAGAAAAAATGCCTCAAATGTTTGTTCGTATTCAGAGAATGTAAAAAACAGATTCACTTTGGCTGTAAAATGAGATGATTTAATACAGTTTAATACAGAAAATATTTCAGCATTGAAAAAGTCAAATACTTTACCTGCTTTGATATGTTGTGCCTTTCAGTTATCTCATTATATTGACTGCATCGTATAAGAATGAAGTGTAATTTAGTCGCAGCATTTTGGCCTCTAAATTAAGAGTAGAGAAAGACTCTTGGTGCTTCTTTTGAACATCTGTACAACTACCTCTTAATAGACAAATGTGAGCGCATTTATAACTTGATAAGACTTTATTACATTTTAAACTTTGGTTCCCTCAAGTGCAATATGACATTTGATGGATGGGACCGTACCGTTACTGTACTGTTACTGTACATTTATTGGGATAAGGCATTTGGAATGGGAGAAGGCATTCCAAAGACTAATTTGGAATCATTAGTATTTTTTGGATTGAGGAAAAATATAAAACAAATAAAATCCAAAAACATGTCAATTGTGAGATTTGACAGAAACAAGCACAGAAACAAAAGTCTAAAAATTAAGAGTATGACTATTAGGAATCAGAATGACTCAGTGGCTATAGACAGATGCTTCAGTATTATAAGACCACCTGTCAGATTCAATATGTATTAATTTTAAAATATTGCAAAAGACAAATATTACTATAGTAATACATCTTGGGAATAGAATACAGAAAAAAAATGACGTTAACTATTAGTCTGAAAATCAGAGAACTAGATTCAGACTAATTACACAGCAAGTGAATGAGAAAAGCAGCAGCAGCAGAACTGGCAGCGTTACAAGTCACTAAAAGGGGGAAAGAGTTTTTTTTGGTCTTGCAATGTCGATCACTATGAATGAAAAAGGCAGTTGTCAATCTACCAATTACATCGCGTATGTAACTGACAGATCAATGTCTCCCATTTAAATGTGAATGAAAGTTAGCCACCAAAAAGGATTTTCCAAGTGAGCCCGAGAAACACCATAAGTAGGGGCCTTCAATTCCAGTCTTCAAGGGCCAGTGTACTGGTCCAACACACTTGAATCAAATGGTTGAATTACCTCCTCAGTATGCAGTCGTCTCTTCAGAGTCCTGATATTGACTTGATTATTTCAGGTGTGTAGAAGCAAAGACATTTAAAGTCACAAGCCAACCGCCCTCAATGCCCGAACCTGAAGATCTCTGTCTTAAAGTTTGAGAGATGTAGTCTTAACTCCATAATTATTCATACCCCTGACAGATTCAGCTTTAAAGATTCTTTGAATTTTACGAACATGACTGTGTGTAAATGAGTCCAGTCTCAGCTTGAATCTTGTAGACAATCAGTAGAGGGAGTCAAATATTTGGAATATGGCAAAGTGACCTGACCTGAAAACTTCTAGATTAATTATCAAATATCATTGGAAACATTAAAAAACTGGACAGCAAATATAAGAAAAGTTTGATGATAAAGATTTGTCCTCTCATTATTAGGAAAGGTATAAATATTTGTAAATATACTATTTTTTAAATAAATGTAGACAAAATCAGAATATGTTGAACTAGATACAGCTTTCATGTTGTTCTTACCTTTTGAGAAATGCCTGTCTTGTTTCCTGTTAAAAACACTTGATTTAGTGAAAATTAAGTTTAAATATTTTGTGTGTGAGAATAATTTGTAAATACTAATTTACTTTTTTACTATATTTACTCTAAATTAGTAAAAAGAAATCCGAAAAATATATATAAAATTTATGAAAAATACTTTTGATTAAATACAACAAACAAAACTACCACCATCCTGTTTAATATTCTGAACTTGAACTGGAAAATTGCTACAAATTACATGGACTTGTCTACTGAAGAAATCTCTACTGACATGCAGGAGCATGTAGATGCATTCAGTTTTGGGGGTTAAATTCCTTCACAGCTCAGATATTTAGGATGCTTAAACCTTAGACAAAACCAAAACATTATCAGAGGTAATAATTGTATTTAACATTCCTTATATCATCTCACAGCAAATGACCCAACTGTTTGCACCTGGTACCAGTTGAAGTTAGGTACAAGCCATCTATCTTTAGTTCAATCACTAGACTTAAGAAACAGCACACAATATGGCAGAAACTTTTAACAGGTAGACTTTACTACAATGTGACCTACAGGCGTATAACATACTAAAACGAAACACATAAACATCTTGGTAAATGTTCTACTTCAAACCTGCAGGAATGACTAGGATGAAGTAGGAGTTGAGAACTGCAGCATCCTTGGTGAGCCTTATGAGCAAAAGATTCAGATTGATTCTTCATCTCGAGGAAGAAGGAGCAGAGGAGGAGAAAAACCATAAATAAGAATGGAAAGCTATATCGAGCAGACTAAGCAGGGCTCCTTTGATGCTGCCAAGCTGCGCTCACAAAGATACGACTAGCCTGCACTAGAATCCAGAAACATAAACACAAACCTTTCTCTTTGTTTCAGATTTTTAACCAAAGCAAATTTGTACAGTGTCTTGACAAAACAGAAACTCTGTACTTTCAAGTGTAAATGAGAAGCTTCACTGCGAGAAAGAAATCCTGAAACTCTAACTTGGCATTTGTTTAGCTGGTAACATAATCAACCCCTAACAAAAAGGATGTTGTCCTGACCTTGTTATCTCCATCAACTCTTGGTGATTATCACTACAACCAAATAAACCTGATTTATCTTCTAATATTATGTTCTTTTTAAAGAGAGAATGTTGTAAGTCAACTTTAAGTTAAAACATGTTAATTTCCTGCTGTTAAGATGATTTTTATTTATGGATTTCTTTATTTCTGTATACTAGATGCATGTTTACCAACAAGTAACACCGTAGTTAATTCTTGACATAATAATCAATTCTACGATACATATACATATTTATACCTAATACTAAGATTTTTAAGGGAAAAAGGTTAAATTTAGATCTTCAGGATTTCTCATGAACATTGTTTTAAAAACATATTTTTAGAATACTTCAACTGATAATATTTTCTAGCTAGCTAATCATAACAATTTTTAATATTTATAAAAAAGGATCATAGATGCTTCATGAATTTAAAATGCATTTTTAATTAAATAAGTGCAACATATCATAGGATGCTACATCAGCCATGCAGGATTATGTGAGTTGCATGAAATACAATGCCCATACATTATAGCGCCTTCAGGCTATCTGTAAAACCCGATGTCAACATCCAATGTACAGTATAAAACCCAGAGCGTGGAGAGATAACAAATTCAAATTGAATAAAATGTTTTGACCTAGCAAAAGAAAAGCCTTGGAATAAAGTGGCAAAAGCACAAAAAACAGCATAGATGGGAAAGTGGCAGGATAAAAGGAATATAGGATTATGTTGGTGTCAAATATGTGTTGGAGTTTTGGTAGGAGAAGAATTGCTGATATTAACAGCCATCTATTGAATGGGGCTACACAAAGGCTGACAGGTTCATGATTTAGCACATTTTTGGGCTAACTTCCTGTTAAGTTTTTATCTTATATAAAAATGTCCTCTGATCCTCACTGGGCGTTAAACGAAGGCAGTTTAATTATTTATGTATTTATATGTCTTGTGTAAAATCTGAGGTGTAACATCTGAGGCATGTGATTTTCTGATTCAGTGTCTAGTGGTCTATATTCCACACAATGGAGATCAGTTTCAATCCAAAACATCAGATCACATTTTGTTAATCCAGACATAATCTGTCAGGATGTAATGCACTGTCGGAGCTTATTTTTCATCTTAAATAAAATCGTGTTTGACACATTGTCTTTTTTCACACATTTTTTTGAACTGTTATCTTCTTTCTCTTTTTTTTCTAGGTGGAGAAGTCCCATACACCACCCTTGCAACCAGGATGATGATGGGTTTTTGGTGGATGTTTGCCCTCATTGTTATCTCTTCCTACACTGCTAATCTAGCAGCTTTCCTCACCATCTCACGGATAGAGAACTCTATACAGTAAGTGCCTACAAATTAGGACCTGGTGAGAGAAGTTACTAAAAAAAAGAAACAAAAACAAACTCAAGCTTCTTTATGTTAGCAGCATTTATCTGCTTTTGCTAAATGAATTTGGGGCAGATTAATAAAATATGGACTGCTCTGATGTCACAGCGTCAGCAGCGACCACATACATGCATACCCAGGAGAGACAGTAATAAGATAAGAAGCACAGAATTAGTTGTAATTTAATAATAATAATAATCTTTATTGTCATTATAGAAACCATGCAATAAAATTACATGGATTATAAGGAAATTGGGTAATAAATAGTACTAGAGATTATTACCCAATTATTATTGGGTAATAATAGTATTTAATGCCCTTATGGCTACCAGGTATAAACTGTTCTTCAGTCTGTTTGTCCTTGCTTTAATGCTCCTGCATCTGCAGCCTGATGGCAGCCAGCATTTGGAACAAATTGTGTTCAGGGTAAAGATGTCGAAGAAGTTGGCAAATCTTTGTTCTTGTACTTTTTTCCACACATCATTTCCCTGGGGGTCTATGCCCCATGTTTGTCTATCCTTGTGATAATACGTCTTCCTGCTTCTCTGCCACTAGCAGAGAAGCAGGAAGTACTCATCTCTCATTGGGCTAATAAGCATGTCTAAGCATCCGCTATGCCTGGCAGTGCCACAGTTAATTGTGCTCGGCTTTGGAGTAAACAAGAATATTTCTCTGCATCAAACCACAATCACTTTTTGTTTCTCTTTCTTCTTGCGCTTGGTATGTTTTTGTTTTCTTTGGTGTCTAATTTTCTTTAACCATGAACAATTCAGTAACACATCACACAGGCAAAAATAATCCCAAATGCATTTGTATAAGAAAGCTAGAAAATTAGATTGTTAGGAATAGAATAAACAAGCAAATACACTAACGGCAGAGAAATCCAGGAAAAGATGGAGACATGACTCTCCTTAGTGTTTTCCATCAAGGCAGGCAGGCAGGCTTTTTAAGTATTAATGCCCTTGTTTCATCCTGAAAATGAAATAACAAGTCAGCGTCAAGAACCCTCTCTGGACTATTTCACGCTTGGATGTTTTCCCTCAATTTCGGTGTGAATCCTTTAGGAAAACCGTGAAAGGTGGCAAAGGAGAGTAGCAAAGTGAAGGCACAAGTGAGCAATGCACAGAAAGTGAGACAAAAAGGCATCTTAATGAGGAAATGAAGTGAACACGTAGGAACAGATGAATGTGAGAGAGAGGCGCACAAGAGTGGAAATATGTGGGCCATGATGACCTGACAATAAGAAAATGTCTGGAGGCTGTAAAATTTGGGGAGCAGACTGTTTATGTTAGCGCTCAGATAGGATGTTCATGAATGTCTGTGTTCTGAAATTGCAGTAGACATAAATATGAAATACTTCTAATTTTAAGCGTTTCAGGTACTTACAAAGATTAATTGATTAAATTGCTGCCAAGACAATTTGGAACCAAATACCAAAGAAAAAAACAAATATCAATTATATTGCTTCATAATGACTATAAGCAAAACTAGCCATGAAACAAAATGAGATGATATAGTTTTGATTGTAGCTAACTAAGGCGTTATGAGTTTTCTCATAAGATACATTTTACTTCACTCCTGGGTTACTGAATTGTTTATTTTTAATAGTTTAAAAGTAAATGCACACAAAAATTTTCTGATATTTTTTAGATAATGACGTTTGATGTTCGAAACTTTGATTCTTGGAACTGCATAAATTTGCAGGGTAAAGTACATAACACTCCTCTCTCTAGAGTCTAGACTAACGCAACCTCCACACTGATATTCGAAACATCTTTAATTTCACATCACAGTGCACTCATTGCACCTTTAAATTTGAAACTAACAAATTCATAATTGGGAATGTGGCCGTGCTGCCTTCACACAGTGAAGTAAATCCTAACCCCTAGAGTTGGTTTCTTTTACCAAGTTCTGTTATATTTGCATAAAAATGCTTAGGAAAAGTTAACATCTACAAATACATTTGCTTCATTCTTTCATCAGTTTTAATAAGGAGAACTCAAATGCAGGGAGGAGCTATGGTGTAGGGATGAAACCTTTAATGATCCAAGTCCAAAACTCCGCAGGCCACAAACTCATATGAATAAAGAAGGGTCAAAGCATTAAAGTCTACTGAGAGGTGACAGCTTTAATTAAAAAACTGGAAATGAAAGCGCTGAATGGGACTGATATATCCCACTTGATAGACATAAAGTATGAAGTTAAAATACAAAATCCTCACAAAGTTATTAGATAACAAATGCAATATTTACCATGACGATTACATTTATTCGTATTTCCAAATTAGATATAGGAAAGGTCAGTTACAAATATTAACAGTTTAAAGTACAAAAAGCATCTAGTGCCAATTGCACCAGCTGTACATGGAATGAATTATGTAATCAGATGTTTATTAGTAAAATCATGTCCGTTTATTTATAAAGTACATGGTTTCTGGACTTTACACTGTGTTTCTCTTAATCTAGTGTTAACTTTTATCAAGGAATATCCCTTCCAATAAAAATAGTGTCTATCCCCTCAGAAGAGTAGAAGCATATCGTGGTATTAAAATATATTTACTCACATTGGCTCTTCAAAGACATATTACTGTTAAAAATTTTGGACATCCTGTCTCAATAAAATTGCTTAAACCTTTGGCCTGTAATTTTTTCGAACTTAAAAAGTGCCTCACAGCAAAAGGAGGCATTTCTTGGACATCTGTCAAAAAAATCTTGCCAGGTCCAACTCTTTTGATATGTTCCACCATGTTCAGTGGTAAGACCTGAAGCATATCAAAGCTAAAGGTAAAATAGCTCCTCCCTGAATGTTAACTGAAAGTTTGATGGAAAATCATTTTCTTGTGAGAGGTGTTTTTCCTTTTTTTTCCCTGGGATGTGTCTGACGAGAGCAAAAACCAGCATTTTCTCTTTTTTTTTTCTCTCCTCTTAAACAGACGCCTGGTGTTGTAGTTAAAGTAGTGAGGTCAGACTACTCGGGGATTGTTCCCTAAAAAAGTCTGATTAACATGAGTGAAAGATTTTTCAGGCTTTCTCTTTCAAGTTTATTCTCTCTTTGCTCCTCTTTCACTCTGCAATACATACACACATACACACATGTACTGACTATTTGTCATAAGATACATTCAGCGGCTGTTCACTCCATTTACTTGCTCATTGAGCTGCTTAGGGAAATATAATTGCTTGCAAAATGAGCTAGGATACACACAGGACAGAAACACTAGTCTATGCACGTGCTCTTGCGCACACACACCCAAACAGGAATTAAATTCACATTAAACAAAGACAATTAAACACATAATTCTTATATGCATTGACTTCCACAAGACTACACAATACACATACTACACAAAGATCTAGAAACAAGCATTGCATTTTGTAGTGAAAATTTGGAGATTTGAGTGAAGAAACCTTTTACATTTTTATGTATTTATATTTTCTTTTTTTTACGGTGGTGTGCAAAACTATTCCTACCCCTTGAGCTTTTCCACCTTTTGTTAATTTATAACAGCAAACGTTGATATATTTTGTTGTCATTGTATAGACAAAGTAGGATATAAATGTGAAATAGAAGAAAAAAATAGACTCAGCTTTTAAAATCTTCTATAAATAAAAATCTGTCTTTTCTTTTCATCCCTGACAAGTCAATATTTTATAGGAGCATATTTCACAACAAACTATCTGAAAATCTTTTGAAGTATTTCTTAACCAATTTTGAACGTTAATATACATATATACTTGGTCTACACTTTGACTGGACCATTGGAACGCATAAAATTATCACATGCTAGCTCTGGCTCTTGGTTTCAGATCAATAATCTACTAGAGGTTGAACCTAGCCCCCAGTCTAAAGTCTTCTTCAGGCTCACGTAAGGCTCTGTTTTTGTTTTATTTCCATAATCTCTTATCAGCTTCCATGCCCCTGTTGAAAAAAACATCTCCACACTGAAACATGGTGATAACAGCAATGTGCCATAGTGTTCAATTAGGGCTTTCTTTTTGCCAGACTTCCATGCAGATCAGATTTGTGGAATGCATGTCTATTAGTTGTCCTCCTAACTAACGCCATCTGACAAATGTCTACAGAAATGTTATCTTTATAATAAAATAAAAATGTAATAAAATGTATTTAAGGGCTAAAAAAATGAATTTTGCATATTTCTCCCTTAATATGCTGCATTTATTGATGTATTTGTTCATATATTTATTCATTTTTTATTAGCGATACAATTTTTAGACAGTCGACAATATGCTCAGCGTACACAATTGAAGGAAGTCAACTCTCCATTAAAACTTAGGGATCATCTTTTTTGTCTCTGCCTTGCTGTAATAAGTCTAACTCTAAACAAAAAAGCGAACCAAAATCATTGACATTTTTTCTGGAAAATCCACTGTAAATGTTTTGTTTTTGACTAATTTTATAGTCAGTCATAATACATGTTTCTTATTTCACTCCCTCTCTGTTTGTTTTTTTTGCTAACTGTAAAAAGCAAGCTAAGCATTACATCATGAAAACAGATCACAAACCAAGAATCCTGGTCAAAGTTTCTCCTCATGAGCCAGCACATTCTCAAGTGAGATTGGTGGGAAGGGGAGATTATTAGGGCCAAAGATTAATTGACAGTAATAAAAGATTCATGTTCACAGCAGAGTTCATTAAAATCTTCAAAGGGATTTTCTTTTTTTGGGATGGATTGGAGCTCATTGAGGACAGCATGAGAGAGAGAGGAGGCGCTTTAAGTTTTCCCTGCCGTAAAAACATGAGCAGTACTTCACAGTACATGGGTGTTCATGCAAAAGTTTATTTGTGCTGGCAGACAGGCTTGGAATCATCATATAATCTTTGCTCGAATTTGTACCCATTGTTAAATCCGCTTCGTGGGTGTACTGTATTACAGCTGAATTAATGACAAAGCGTACTGTACACTTGTTCTTCATTAAGCTGGATATGTTGAGAGTTTTTGTGGGCATGTTTTGTTTCCCAGATATGAGGATCTCAAATCCATGGGTGGTGTGTAAGCACGCGTTTAACAAACAAACAGTAATTAGTTCATGTAATGGTTCTCGATTACATTTCTCAGCGGCCAAACTCTTTGAAAGGCAACCCAAGCACTGTTGCATTATAATTAACAATAGCTTGTGTTTTTCCCCTAGAGGTGGCAATTTATGGGTAAGGAGAAGTGTGAAGGAAAAAAAAATACAAAAAAAAAAGAGAAAGACGTTTATAGTTCAAAACAGACTGACGTGTTTTTTTTTTTCTCATTTTCAATCATTATCCATGATT
Organism: Xiphophorus couchianus; assembly: GCF_001444195.1. Taxonomy (NCBI): domain Eukaryota; kingdom Metazoa; phylum Chordata; class Actinopteri; order Cyprinodontiformes; family Poeciliidae; genus Xiphophorus; species Xiphophorus couchianus. The sequence goes on from NC_040239.1 coordinate 11,272,912, forward strand.
CTATTTTGTTTTTATAGCTACCAAACACTTGTTTCACTTAATTTTTCTCATTGGACTTTGTGTAAAAAATTATTGTCTGCTTGCAAATACTACGTACTCATGTACCTAAATTAATCAGTGACATATGGACATGGGATCAATTTACCACCACAAATGGGATCAATATATCACATTTGTGTGGGATACCAATAAATTAATTATTCATGCAGAGGTTTTTGCCTCTTATGTTTATGGTGAAAAGGCTTTTACTATCTATATTATTCCACTGATATATTCAGTCATCTAGCACAATGTCACCCCATTCAGATGATTGTTGCAACATTTACATATCTCCCTTAATATCTTAGTATATTTTCAATTCAGAAAGAAATATTAGAATTCATCTTTCATCAGTTATTTTTCATTCACTTATCTCCAGTGGTCTCCACACACACCAAATCTGTGTCTGGAAACGGAGAGATTGATTTGCAGCTGAACACATCTGCTACATCCACATGATGGTACAATGTCAATATTGACGAACGTATATGAGGAATGTTTGGATTCTGGTCACAGAGTTAAAACTATTTTGAAGGCAAAAGTTTGTTCTATTCCTGTAATAGCAAGCTTTATCTTGTAAAGCGGCTCATAGGTGTATATTTAATCCAGAGTTGCCAAAGTTTAAAATTTCTTTTTTTAGTTTCTTCTATTCTCAGTCTAGAGTCAAAAAAGTTTTCGTATAACATACAGTATATGTTTACACAAGAAAGTACTACTGCACAATGCAGTAAAAAAAAAGTTATTTAAGTTTGCTGAAACTTTAATGTAACTCAGTTGTCAAGAAAACATCCAAGCTGTCCATTCATTAAGCAAAACTGCTTTACAATGTTTTGCTCACTATAATATTGCAGCTTTTCAGTACACAACATAAAACAACTGAAAATTAAACATTTTTTATAAGGTATCTTTATTCCCCTAGATGGTTTGTGTTTAATTTTTTAGTCTTAAGTGAACAGGAAGAGTCTACATTTACTAGGCACTCTATCACATTATTGGTTTTCCCTGTGGCTGAATGTAATCTAATTATTGTTATTGTGTAAATATGTTGAGCCAGTTTTTCCACTGCCTGCCACTTCTTCATGGAAGACATGATAGAAGACATTTTGAACTATTTTCTCACAGATCAGATAGTTTGTTTCACTTGGTAGACGGCATGGTTGTTAATTACACATTCTTCTCAGAGTCAGAATTTTTTCCTCTACATGCCGTGTTTTCCTTTTAAATGGATGTCCTTCATAAATGAACATTTTTAGCAAAGATTTTGTCAAGTTAAATTAAGTCTTTATGATGTAAGTATTGGTTAATTAATACTGTTAAGAGAAGCTTCTCCATCAGAGAACACATTACCAGAAACTTTTTTTTTTCTCCAAACTGCTCATAACCAACTCATTAGATGGAAGAAGCTTTTTTTTCCCTCTGTCAAACGTGGTGTAGTTGGGTAGGCATTGGTTTACTGTGATCAGTCCTGGCTTTTTCCGTCTGCTAAATTTGGTTCTTCAGTTTTGTAGTTATGATAGGATACTTTCATTTCCCAACAGAACCAGGAGCATTTACTGTCACCCTCTTAAAGGAGCTGTCTTCTCAGTTTTAGACTGATGCTGCGTGCTATCCCACTGACCGTCGACAGGAGTTGCTTTCTCTCTTTTAGACTGATGGTGTACACTATCTCGGGCCTGGGGTTAGGTTTGATGAGAGTCTCACTGACTCCAGAGAGAAATTGATGTCAAGAAACATAATTTTAGGCCTTCAAGAAGAGAGTACATTTGGCCCCAGTGTGCCCAAGGTCAAGCATAACAACCAGTGCTGTGAGAACTACATTTAAAAGTTGCATTTTGATAAAACCACACAACCAACCAAGTGTCACTGTAATCTTTTTTAGAAAGGGTCTAGAGGAAATGTAATGTGAGGTGAAGCTCTACTTCTCAATATCAGGATAGGTTTGTTTTGATCATAGCTCACAACGTATCCTGGCCTATTACATCAACTTCCTCAGCAGGTCAAATTTTTGGTCTTTGAACTGGGAAGCATACAATTTCTCTATTGGACACAGGCACAGGGCGAGATTTTAAATCTTTTATATTTGGCCTGAATAGTCAAAGTGAAAGCTTCTTTAAGATGGCTTGCTTCATTGTCACTTTTCAGGCACTTTCATTTGCGGAAAAATGACTACAAAGCTTTTATGTCTGTTTTTTAAAGGACAATCTCTTTTGGCAAAATCTCTTGTGTTACCAGCATCAGAGCTAGTTACTTAAAACAGCTTGATAAAGAACACTGGTTCTGTTTTTGGGACTACTCTGGAGATAATTATGCAACGAAGGAGGCTTTGTAAAATGAATAACCTAATGGAAAGTCCCAAGCATCCTTTATACAAGAATGCAAAATAACAGAGGCTTCTTAAGATTTGCTTTAATATAAACCACAGAAGATTCTTCCTGCCCACAACTATCGCCATATACAATGACTCGTTCCAGAAATTACAGTCAAAACGACACTTAATTTCACCTTCTGGAATGAACAAATATTTCTGAATATCAGCAAATCAAGATCTTAAAGAGCCACCCATTGTCTCTTATTTTACTCTTTTGTCAATTGTCTAGCTGACCAGTTGTGTAGAAGCTTGTTGTATGAATGTATTTCTTTATAAACTGTAAAATTTAGATTAGGACAAAAAAGGCCAAGGAGAGGCCTGCTAATGTCAAGGCCCTGTCAAATTTGGCATGGATCTGGCTGCTGATATACGCTAGTGTGTTTTATGTTGACAAAGTCTCTGACACAGTCTTGTCTCACAATCTGCAGAGGTTCAAACAGTTTTTTGGGTTGTGGATTGGGGCTTCTGCATGACTTCCGTGAAGTTCTTAGAAACTTACTGACAAACAGAATTCTCTAGTTGGCTTTTACCAACGGGATACAGTCTTTATGTGTGTGGAGTTAGTTGTGTGTTTTTCAGTAGTTTTCCAATTAGTTTTGACAGTAGTGTGTTGGACTTGGTCCTGAGGAGTTGTGTGTCATCAGTGTGTCAAATGCTTTGAAAGATTCACTGTAAAGTGCTGTTAAATTCAGCTGACAATTTCAATATGATTTGTAAAGATTTATTTGGCTAAAGAAGACCAGACTCTTAACAGGAAGGAGCCTCCAGCAGAACCAGGCTACGAGTTGCCATTTTCTGGAGCAGGCTGTGGGTTCAAAAGACAAGAGAAGAATGAAAAAGAAAAAAAAAACATAAGAGCACTGGGCCTGGAGTACTTCAGTTTTTTAAAAAAAAGTAAAAGTAAGGGGAGTTCACAGAGAGCTCCATCAGGGACTTCATTCAAGAAAGAGGCATATCAAAGCAAAACGTACTGAGCAAGGAATACTTGATATGGAAAAGAAAATAAGGGGACTGTACAAAGTTAATGGGAACAGCATATTTTGTAGTTACACTAAATATAAATATACAGTATATTAATATATACTATATTAAGGACTTTATCAATAGAAGAGGCACAGCTAAACATGGAATTTTTGAACAAGGCCCACCTTCTATAGAAAATAATCCATCAAAGACAGATAAGCTAATGATACAAATAATGAATATATTGAGAAGTTGGAAAGAGGCACCGTGGTTAAGTTTGTGTTTATTTACCACTTGTCCCTTAAATATATTTTTGATTTATTTCATCTTTCTCTAGTTGGCCATAATGCTTTAAGTTAAATGTTGTTGCAACAAAAATTATAATTAGATGTTCATGGTTGCCCAGATTCATCAGCTTTGACAGCTTCTGTGGCTGCCATGTCTAAGCCTTAAAAGGTTCATCCATACAGTGGGATGTTGCATTAGTGTGAGATCTAACCACAAGAACAGGCCTCACACTGCTTGCAGTAGAGAAATGGACTGACTGATTCAATGATCTTTTTTGTTTTGTTTCCTTTAGGTCTCTGCAGGACTTATCAAAGCAGACTGAACTGCCATACGGGACAGTCCTGGACTCTGCAGTGTATGATCAGGTGCGCTCAAAGGCTATGAACCCCTTTGAGAGAGATCCCATGTACTCCCAGATGTGGCGGATGATTAATCGGACTGGAGGAGCAGATAATAATGTTGAGGAGTCGAGGGAAGGCATTCGCAAGGTAGGCACATACCGTTTTAAATTTGTTCTCAGTTTCAAATGAAAGACCTTTGACATATGTAAAATCGCAGTTGTTATTAACATAAATATTGAAGTCAAAAGGCTGATAAATTTCAATAAATGGGACCAGGTGCAAGGAGGAAGCAACATTACTGTTATTTATTACTCCTTGCAAGGCATTCATATTCAGGCTAGCATCTGCTGGCATTTGATCACATGATTTTTGAAGGCATGCATAATTTGTTTGTACTGTGGAAAAAGCCTGAAGAGCAGCCTCAGACCTCTCAATGTTCATTATAATAGTTGTTTATTTCAGGTTTTAGAGTTTTAAATCTTTCTTCTGAAGATATTTTTTTTGCATTTAAAATAATGAATAGATTATTTTAGGTAGATTCAAAATATAAACTGAGATACAAAAAAATACCAGCAAATAGTTGTTTATGTTGTGTTGTAATATGAAAAGACATAGGATGTAAGTAGGAAAAAAGGTATTTTAAGTAAATGTATGAATTCGTACAAAACTTCCACATGTATTTCTTTCTTATGCTACCTTATGCAAATATGTAGCATTATACCCTAACACTTTTGTTTATCACAAAAAGTTAACTGTAAATTTAGGCTACATTTAACCATTTTATGTCTTGCATTGCTTATTGTTGCTGTTACTGTATGCTAAATATAAAGAGGGTTTCATATGCATTCTGTAGTGTGCAGTATGCTTATAATCTATACAGATTAACCTCTGTCCTCTTTTTAAAAGCCTGTATTGCTGTAGGGTCATTGCTGTGGATGAGAGGAGATCCGTGTAAATGATGTTAATGATGCACATATAGCATTTGCAATGCTTAATTCCCTTGGTAAATCCCCAGCAGCACAAACACCTGACTGCTGCATCTTATTTACATGGCTGGAGCTTACTGTTTATGTACTTCAGCCTGAACATTCAACATCTCCACCCCCTTTGGAATATATTAGACCACGTGTTAAGACAACACAGGGAGAGTTGAGAGGAGTGATTAAAGGGCAACATGGTGGTTGTTGGGGATGTATTTTGTGCCTCCCTCCCACTTCCCCACTTCTCCCCCTCCAAAGGAAAAAAACCCCACATAAGAATCCAACAGCAATATATTTTCCATAAATATTGCTTTTAAATGGTGAGGCTTATTGAATGCATACACCTGTTTGATAACTTTCCACTTCTTTTACGCTCACTACATTTATTATCTTAGGCGCCAGACTTCAACATCTGTTAGAGAACACTTGCAGTGATCAATTAATCTGCCTCTGTAGCCTCAAATACAAAAGGGTTGTACAGATTCTATAGTTAATTTATGTATTACAACTTGGTAGCTTGCACTTTGGAGACACCTGTTGTTACACTCCTGGTACCAGGTGTATGGTACATAGCCTGTGGGTTTGCATGCTTGAGCATATTAATAATCTACAGTATATTGACAAGTCAATAACTTTTTAAACTTAAATATGATCTCTTTCACAGCAGAACCTACCTAATAGGTCAGTAGGTAGATAAGTTCTGACGTGAAAGAGTTCTGTGTCTTTACCTTCTGCTGAACTGGCTACAATGCTACATTACTTGTTTTTCTACCTGAAACACCTTTTCAGGTTTACGCAGTATACAAGTCGAAGTGTGGTTTGTTTTGGTCTTCAACTGTAGTGGCTATTTGGTGAAAAAAGAAGCCTATGACTGAGATTCCCCACAGGTAAACTAAACAAAAATGAAACTTTGTATTGTTTTGTACCAATTTCCAGGGAGGAATAAACCATCTTGGTTGTGTAAATCATTTAGTATTTACAGTTGAAGACAAGCTTTATAACAGTAACATCCAGTGGGGAACCCAAGTCATGTTGAAGTCTGGATGTTTTCTATTGCTCTGCTCATTTTGCTATGTTTGACCTGCATTTAAATGTGCAAACAAAAAAAAATTTAGTTTTAAAGTGACTTTTTTTCTCATGTTTTTTAAAGGTTATAGCAATTTAGAATTTTCTGCATTGACGTAAAATTGAACCGCGGGTTTAAATAATGTCAGCATATTGCACAAATCACAATAGCCTGACTCCCCAGATGATTTTTGTGTGTATCCTGGCTCACTGTAAACACGTCTTACTGCTTTGCAGCTTCCTACACCTAAAACAGGCTTTTAGATAGAGATGTACAGGTACACCAACCAAAGAATAGAATCAACCAGTTTTCCCGTACATTGCTCTGATTTGTGAGTGACACATCAAACACACACAAAAATATTGTGGTTTTTTTTTATTATTATTTATTAAATGCATCCAAGTCGAGCATAAATGGCCACAATCAAGTAATTTTCTGTTGGAATCAAAACTACTGTTTATTGAAGAACTTGTTGCACCGTCTTGTCTTTTACGTGGTACCAGCTTGCTAATACTAGTAATATCAAGAAGTAATTTTTTTTTTCGTTGTTGTTTTATACAATTTATTTTTAACATCAATTTAGATTTGCTTTACTGCTGAATGAAAATGTGACGCAAATGTTTTGGCCTGAAATCATTATTGGTCGCTACACTGCTGCAAAACTATCTAAGATTCAACTGTTACATAAGTAACTGTCCTTTTTAATGGGTGGTTCTTTCATTAGCAACTAAGACTGAATGTCCTATGAGTAAGAGTTGAAAATAAAGCTTGGCTACCAGGAATAGCAGAGCCGGAGAAGGTAAACCAGACTACAGGAGAAAGGATCTTTGTTTTATTCATTACAGTATTTCTGATTCCTTTTTTGACTGTCACTCATTTTCCTTGCAGCTGAATATTTTACAGATGTCTGTTACTTGTCCTACTCTTTCACACAGCTCTTATTTCTTCCACTTGACCCCCATTTTTCACTTCACCCTTTTCTCTTCTGCTTTTCTTTAGACTTTCCTTTTCAGCACCATCCTTTGTATCTTGCCTATTATGCATCCACATTTCGTTAAAGGCTACAGAGTGCACTCTAGTGGTTCACTAATTCATGTCCTAACTGCAGTACCACAAGGTTTTTTTTTTACTTTCCTTTTTGCTACAGCAGTACTGTCAGCAACACTGTTATTAGAATTGTTTGTTCAGAGCTCCAGTAAATGTAATACAGGAGTTAAAACATGTCATTTACATGACTCACAGACACAACGATTTTCTGTGTTCTGTTACCAACAAAAGATTTTCCAATTTTCAAAATGATGCCTTTTAATCGGTTAGGATTTAGTTTTGTTCTTAAAAAAAACAACAAAAAAAAACAACAATTGAAAAGCACTGTACAGCGTCTGCAATTCTTTTCAAGCCGGAGGCTTTTTGGGAAGCCATTCTGTTATTAACCAACACAATAACGGACATCAGTCTCAATTTGCTATATCCGGATGTGTTTGTCTTCATCAGTATAGTCCCCATGCTGTATTTGATTCCTGTGAGATTACATATTTTTCCTTTTAGCGTAGTTTCCTTCCTTCTCAGCCTCCCTTCTCTCAGATGCCTCTTCCTCTTTCAGGCTTTTTCTCTTTCGCAATAAACCTCTTACTCCTCTTTGTCACTGGTCTCCAATGCACACTATAGATTTTCTCCCTTTTAGGTTTTGGTCCCCTGCAGTAAAGTTATATTATGCCAAAAGTGTTGAGTGTCTGAGATGTTGGGAGAATCGAAGACACACTGATATTTGTCCACACATAGTAACAAACACGCATGCACGCTGGCATGTACTTCACATCTAGAAAAGCGCAATCATCTGCTTTCATCATAAACATTACACTGTACCCAAAAATGTAGAGTTGGCACTCTGGACCAGGCAAGTGCTGCAGATTGTACCGTACTACAGGATTATATATATGTGCCGTTTTCATTTCAGTCTGTGATCAAAGTGTTCATTAAAAAGGCATTGTCATTAAGATACTGCCATTAAGACTTTATGGTATATATGATATCAAAAGAATAGCGATTATTAATCAATTGGTCAGGGAACAGAATTGTCCAGTTTTCCTTAATAGGCTATAATCAGTGATTTGTAGGTTAACTGGTTTTTTGGATTTTTTTTATTTTTATTAAATGTATTAAAATTAGCTTCTACCACTTTTAGTCTTTAAACAAATCAATCTACTTTCTAGTAAATATAAAGTCTAAATCTGACTTTTTAACCCAAATTAGCTGCTACTTTCAAAACATCCTCAGTGGACCACACTGTTAGCCACAACAACTTCTGATTCCAAGCTAAGGAATCATGTTTTTATAACCGTGGGATGTTATTTCCATAAAAATGTTTGCCGTTCCATAGATGTGAAATTACTTTTCACAATTCAATCTTATTTAGCTTGTTTAGGTTTTCATATAGTTTTAACACAGTCAAAAGTATAATCTATCGTTAGTCATAACAATAAATATTGGTTAATACATTTAACAGAATATCAAACTATTTGGTGTAAAATTCCTGCTAGATGTTTGTTTTGGTTTTCACCTTGTTCCGATTGTAAGACAAAAGACACCCAAGAGATTTCCTAGTCTGAGTTAGAACTGAAGGTCTTCCAGTGTGAGTGACCTTTCCACCAGAACAACATCTGCTGTGCCCAGATTTAATCATGCAAACTAAAAGAAGACTAAGTGAGATGCATGCCTACAGTGATTGAGCCAACAGTCCAATTCTTTCAAACGTTCCTCTTTGATATTACAACTCTGTTAACCTCTGGTCTGCGCTTTTTTTTTTATAAGTTATCAGCTTAGATAATTTATAACATGCAATTTATTTTTTATTAAACCTCCTCATTAAGCCACTATTAAGGAATTTCCAGGTTAATAGCATTGTGTTTATTTCTTTTTACCTCACAGGTATTCCTTTAAAAAATGCCTATGATTGTGAATTAAAATTTCTTCTTTATTACAACAATTGTTTATCTCCTTTAAATGCGATTTTATAGTAGGCATCATAGTTTATGTAATACTGAGTGCTGTAGGAAAACAAAAGTAGAAAGTAGAGTTTTATAGTGTTCTTCCTGCATAATTTCAACTGATGCATATAGTTAAATGTGAAGCTTTCAATTTGGGGAGCTTTTATGTCATAATGTTGTGGTACTCATATATGCATACACAATCACTCAATTTTCCTTTTACATACACACACAGCACTAAAACCTCAATATATTCTGTACCTGCTCTTCATCAGGTTTTAAGAGTCTCTAATGACTGCTGTGGGATTTTAGTCTTGAGTGAATTGTTGGTTTAGGTAATTTTTCATCTCTGTGACTTTTTGCTCCTCTACTTCCTTCCACTTTAGAAAATATATCTTTCAGAGTTTGGGGTATAAGCACACTCAGTCTTTTATTTATAGCAGCCGCTAGAAAGGCAATTCATGACCAAAACATTTCCTTTGTCAGCATCATGGCTTGAGAAGATGCAACCACATTATGGTTAATGGCTGAGACTTGCTGCAAACCAATGATTACATCCTTACAACCAAACCTCACGAAAACAAAATAAATTGTTTTGAAAAATGTGACTGAGTGCTGTAGGAAAACAAAAGTAGAGTTTTGTAGTTATTTAGCTTTCATAAACAAGTCTACTTGGGGGGCGGGAGGGTTTAGTTACTTACAGATTCTGAAAGTGTGAATTCTAAGCTTTCCAATGATGACAAACACATCAAAATTTGCTAACTTATTCATGCATTTGTCATAACCTATTACAAATGTAAACAGAATCTTATTATTAGGAAACTTTAAGAGTGTATGGACACAACACAAGTGATTGTCTACTGCCACTACTTACCTATCCAGGAGACGTGAATGCTACAAGTCAATAACCTTGATACAATCTGCTCGGTTTCCTGGATAAAAAAAAATTGTTTAAAATATTTTTAATAATGAACCGAACTTAATATACTGTTCGATAAATAGGATTACTTGAAATGTATGTATGTCTGAATTAAGATTACTTTTTTTGTAAAGCGCCTTCAGTTGACGTGTTGTCAATTTATATAAATAAACTAAATCGAATTGATACTTGTGTCACAAGAACCTGTGGCACAGTATTGCTAAAATAAAAATAAGCCACCCAAGGCACATATTTCCTATGCCTGAGCCAAGAAAAATTCAGCAGTTAATTGTAATTACTATGATGTAACCTCAATATAGTAATTGAGAGCCTGCACATTTGATATACACCTATTTAATCCACCTCTATTTCAAGACCAGAAATTTCACAACACTATTTTAATGATGTAAGACGCTGGAGAAAGTATGTTTGTGAGAATCCAAAGAGTGAGCATTAACAATTTTACTTTGGAATTGGAAATCCTTAGAGGGTGAAAGACAGAAAGAAATTAATTTGGACAGACAATTTGGTGTAAAATCCACAAAAAAATAACATTGTTATTTTTTCTAAAATATTGAGAGTTCAATATTTTGTATCATGTTGTCTAGTAAGCTGGATTTATTATTTTACCTCTTCTTCATTTGGCTGTAAAAACTGAGCATAAAGCTGTTTAATGTAATGACTTTAGTGATGTTGATGAAGATTAGTAAAATTGCTCTGCCACATAGAGATCTTGGTAAATCTACCAAAGGTTGTTTAAGTCCTCAGCTCTGGATATGGTGATCATGGCACTCTAGAGGACAACTGAGACAAAGCAGAAGCAAGTAGAAGTTGATAAGGGCCGTGAACGAGTGCTCAGGGAGTAGAAAGAGGAAAATTGGAATTTTGAGGATGGTAGAAAAGAGAGTTTGAGGGCAGCGAGCAGCTAAAAGGGGTGTGGATATTGCAGGCTTCACTGTAAATAGGTGTAGAAGGGCTACAAAGAGGTGCAAGGAGAAAAAAGAATGGATATAGATGCACGAAGAATAGGTACGCCAGGGCCTAGGTGGAGTTAACTGAGGTGAAAGAAATGTGAGAAAAGACTGAGAAAGGAAGGGCCAGAGGGAATCGTAATGACAGATTTTACCTCTTGAGAGAGTTGTTGTTGAAAGTCAACACCTGAAAGGTATACATAGGTAATTTCTTTTTCAAGATAAGTCCTCAATAGACTCATTTACTCAGAATAGTGTTCGTAACTGATGAAAAAAATCTAACAGTTAATTTGGTGTATTTTTTAATTGCAGAGCAACAAGAACACACAGGACATTTCAGAGAGGTAGTTATCTGACTTTCCCAAGCAGACTAAGCCTAGTAAATCCTAACTTTATGTAAAAAGTCAGCATTTAAATGTGGTTGACTGTAAAGGAAATGATATATATATATATATATATATATTTGGGTAGATGGTTCCAGTAGACAATAGCTGAAGAATGCCTAAATTTTCTTCTGGGTATTGTAGGATCCACAAGCACAACAAGAAAGTTATTTGAGATTCTGCGACACAAGTAGACCACAGTTGGGTTATACATTTTACCCCAGTTTTCCTGCATCAAAACTGTAGAGGAAATTAATATGGGTTCATTGTGTAGCACATTAATTTAAAAATCTTGAGCCCTTTTTGGCAGCACAATTGGGCCTCATGTTTAAATTTTCACTGTAAACCAATTTAAATCAAATCTTCCAATTCTTCAAAGCAAAGTGGCAAAATATTCTTCCAAAATTGTGCCAGAAGCTTGTTGTCGAGTACAAAGGGCATGTGGTTACAGTGCAACTTGCTAAGGGGCAAAAAAAACAAATAGTAGTTATAATGTGTGTTTATATTTTAGGCTGTGTGTGACTTTGAACTTTCAGGGATTAGAAAGAACCCAAAACTTGTAAAGCCCATTTCTTGCTTTTTTTTTTATTTCTTGCAGTCATGTGGTGTGTCATCCCTGCAGGCTAAAAAAATACTGATTCTAAGAAATCATTTCAAGCCCAACAGTAATGTCAGATCCATGCCCTTGATCAGAGTGTAAAGAATACCTGCCTGCAACCGAGCTTGATTGATAAGGGACTAAATTATGTTTTAATATTATGATTATTAGTTAAATAACCTGTAGTCATTGGCTTCCTGTTCAATACTCGGTGAACAAACTGCCGTATGAACAAAGGACAAGAATGAAAGTTAAACTTAGTCCAGTATCCTCCTGATATAATCTCTGTAGATGCAGATCTGTGAGGGGTGCAAGCATTTGTCGATGGAAAGCTCCACTCACAGTGGCCGGTCTTAACATGGCTTATCCGTTCAAACCAAAGGCAACAATGGATCTGTAGGCAGCATGGCTCTGTGACTGTGTATGTGTTTATGTCAGTGTCACTATTCTTAGAGGACCTCCTGCCAAGCAGTTATTGGTCAGGGAGTTGCCAAGGTTACTGAACAGGGTGGCCCAGCTGAGCTATGGTGACAGATCTCAGCATTTATGACTTCTCTCCCTCTCTGTTTGAAAGTGTGGGGTTGACTTGTCATGAGCTATGCTTTCAGGTCTCAGGGTTGCCTTTAGCTATGTGACGTGTATCTTTTCCAATGAGCCTGAAGAAATGCACTTTCCTTACTGTTCTTCCTCTTCTCACCCCCTTGTCTTTCTGTCTTCCTTTTTGTCCTTCCAGTCCTTTTTTCTGCTGATGTTGCTTGAACTTCTAAATTCATGGGCTGTACTACTAGAATTTTGTGTGTGAGCCAGTATGATGACATTCTGCAAGTTTCAGAATGGATGGAGCAAAAACTAATTTCATTTGATTTTTTAAAAAAAGCCACATTCATGGGCTTGTCATGTATTACACTGGATTTAAGTAAAAACTCTGCAGTAGCAAAAGCTGATGATATACATCTGTCACTGCATGTCGGTTTGATGGCTGCAATATCCTCTTTAATAACCTAGCATCTGCTAAGACCAGAAAATGCCATTTTGGCTGCTGGGTTCTTTCATTTTGTATTTTCTTGTGCAAAGTAGTGCAAATCACCCTGACAGGAAAAAGAGAAAGCTTCTTTCCTGCAGAGTCTGATAGCTCATTAGGATTCACCGCGACAAGCCCAAACAGCAAACATATTTCCCTGCTGTTACAATTCTGTGGCTGTGTGATGACAGCATTTCTGTGTTGAGACACAGATTTGGAGCGAGCAAATGATAAGAGAAATTCAGAGGAAGGAAATGGGAAGAGAATTACTCTCAGTATAAAAAGAGGAAGTGGTGAAGATGGCGATATTTAAGTATGGCTCAGGAGGTAAGAATTCATCCTGTAACTAGGTTTGAACCTCCACTCTGTCCATCTCAGTCCTTGGACAAGATACTTGATCTGACTTACCTGATGGTGGTGACACTGATTGTTTGATAGCCTCGCTCACGTCAATCTGCGCCAGGACAACTTTGGCTACAATGTAGCTCACCACCATCAGTTTATCAGTGGGTTAATGACTGAAGTGAAGGGTGAAGCACTTTAAAGAAGTAGAAATCATGTGTCAGGGGTATAGATGTTTTGCATTTAGAATGTTCACGAGAGATCTGCCAAACTGGGGAGGGAGGAATATATTTTAAAAAGTTGCAGGTTCTTCAAATAATAGCAGTTTGCATTAAAATGGCTCCATGAGAACTAATTTTCTAATAGCACATGTTTTCATCTTAGTTTTGCTAACTGAGACCCCTATTACATGCTGAACAAACTATTGCTACTTCAAAATGCACCTTAGTTTTGTTAGTGTACAAAGAGAAGACGGCGTTTACTTTAACAACAAAAATGGACCCAAGATGAAAAAGATAAAAAATTCCATTATCTATTTCTAACTACATTTTCTCATTCTGTATCTTGTAATAAAGCAAAATTGGTTTTTTATCTATTTTGTCCTCATATACCAGCAGAGGCTGGAGCCATCTACACACTCACATTTTTGCACTCAGTGCTGCTTTCCCTGCCTCTCCCCGTCACCTTTAACGGTGCCTTTCTCATGGAGTCTGTTTTTTTCTCATCTCGTTTGCTCCGCACTGTACTTGTTGCTTCTGTTAATAATTACAGGCACAGATATGGGAAAAAAAAAAAAAAAAGGACATGAATCAGGAATTTTCTTTCTGTGTCTGAAAACCTTCACCTTTGGCTCAAATATTGTAAAATATTTTACATTTGTGAAGGCATAGACCTTTTTTATAACTGTGTGAGCATAAAAAATAAAATGTCAGAAATGTTAAAATTCAATTGGCCCAAATTTTCTTTCATTCTTACACACACGCAAGCAGGAGTTTGCGTGTGTGGTTTATTTGTGTGTGAGTCAAATGCCCAAATGTGTGTTTACATCCTCCATCTTTTCACAAATATCCTGCTGCTGCTGCTATGAAGCTGGTTTTCATACCAGGGAGAGAATATTGTTGTTTGTTGGTGATGGCGGAGAACATTGCACACTTGATTTGCACTAAGCTGTAAAACAAACAAAAAAAAAAAAAGAAAAGAAAAAAGGTTGTCCATTTTGAGGGACAATTTAGAGTGATTTGGATTTAGTTGTTCTTCTAACATGTTAGTTGTCTGTTTAGAGGTTCAGAGTGTTCAGATGTTTATTTACTTATACTATAATAAACTTACAGGTTTTATTAATCTGAAGCCTATAAGTAAATACCCACAATAAAGAGCTCAATAAAGAGCTTTATGTACTTAATGATGCTCTTCACACACAAAATAAGACATATCACCTTGATATTCTAGAGATGAAGAAAAAAGGAAATAATAATAATAATAATTGCTGGTATTATTATTATTATTATTAGGGCTTCTTCTGGCCTGCTTACAGAAGAAATACAGTCCATCATTCAGGAAGTTAACTCATATAAGGCGGTTATATCACCTTGCAATGTCCCGGGAGGAAAAGACAAACAGTGAAACGGACGAGTCGGAGGCAACAAATCAAAATGGTAATGCTAATGTTATTTAGCTCCTCTGTGAACCAACCCTAACCCTGTTAAAATAGCAAATACCCTGACACAAATTCATTTAAATGCAAACCAATTCATTTCAACACTTTTCTACGTTGAATCAGCTCGTTCTGGCACATTAGTAGCTACGTTAAATTTTTATTTTTCATGCATTGAATTAACCACAGTAAATAAGAAGGACAAAATGGTGGGATACATTTTTTTTTCACTTTAAAAGGTGAAAAAGAATGTATAATTGATTTTTTATATATATTGTTGTAGTATATCTTGTTACAGCTGACATGTAAGGTTTCTTATCCTACAACCAATTCTACTTGTCATTGCATCTGTGCCCTTCTTTACATCTTCTACCTGCATTTCCCTTGACTTCTTGCTCTCCCCTATTAAGCTTTCATTGCAAGCCTAAAGATTCTGTTCTTTCGTTCCACACTTTTTTCTGCCCCTTTCAGTTTCTGTTGGTTGTTTCTTGCATTCTGTCAACACTAACACTCTGCTGCAGGGTGTGTTCACTTCACTCCTTTACTTTTTAATCTTTCTCTTTATCACTCTTGTTTCTCCAATCACACTATTTCTTTTGTCCTCTCATTCTGATGCAACTCACTGGGCAGCCACACTCTGGGTTTTTATCTCTTTCTGTAGGAAAAAAGGCAGCTTGGTGCCAGCAGCTAATGGACTTTTGGAGAACTCAGACACCCATACATCACAGTCTGGAGAGTGAGTCAGAAAAGGAAAAGGGATCTGGAAAAAAGCCAAAGGAACAGGGATGGAGAGAGAGAAAGCACAAACAAACAAATGATAGCAACTGAAATAAATGAAAAACATATATACCTATACATATACAGTGCCTGGAATAATATGTGATACAGTGTCAATATAATATTTTTTTTATTTTTAACATAAGATAATGATTTGCAACTAAAACTAATGATGTCTTAAAGGGGCACTATTATGTAAAATTGACTTTTTTGAGCTTTGCACCATCTTATAATGTTATTCTCTCATCAAAAGCATACCTGGGTTGTGCACCGTGATTCTTTCATGCATGTTTGAGAAATCTTTTAATCTGTTGTTGCAACCATTCAGCTGTGCAAAACGCGCGAGGGGACCGATTCGCAGCGCCTCCTGTTTTTCTCCTCAGAGCTGCAGTTTCCAAGCTACCGAGCTTCCGCCTCACAAAGCACCCCTCCCCTGCAACTCCCCCACTCAGCTCCTTTAGACTAGCCAGCAGCATTTGGCAAACACCTGGTGGAACTGCACATCTGCTGAGCTCAACATATGAGCTACTTCTCAGTTCAATTCTAATAAAAACCTTGTTAAAGGGTTAATGGAGGAGTGATGTTGTGAAGACTTCCTGAAGGCAGAGGTTCAGAAAGAGCTGGAGTTTTTAAAGGCTTTAAATTATGAAGTCAAATTTCCTTTATAATGTTAATGCATTATTAATCATTTCTAATCTGTCCAATGTAACAGAAAATATTCACAATTATTCTCAACTACACTCAAACGTGAAAATTTTAAGTTCTTTCGATACTGAAATATTTTTGAAAGTACTTTCAGTTGCTGTGGTGGCGTAGGGGTTAGCGCGACCCACGTTTGTAGGCCTTGAGTCCTCGACACGGCCGTCGCGGATTCGATTCCCAGATCCGGTGATATTTACTGCATGTCTTCCCCATTCTGCTTCCCCTTTCCTGTCAGCCTATTTTCATATAAGGGATACTAGATCCCACAAAAGACCCCCTGGAGGGGAGAAGAAAAAAAAGTACTTTAAGTAATAATTTGACAGAGCTACTTTTACTTTACTACAGTATTATAGGAATAGTATAATTAGTTAGTTAATTCAAGTAATGAAGCTGAGAACTTTGTTTGGCATTGATGAAATATGTTTTTCCAAGTCTAGCATTTAGGCTGACTTTAGATAATTTATTATTTTTTAAAGAACATGTAGGAGTGAGTTTTGTTTTTTTTTTTTAATTTCTCTTAAAACTTAATTCATAATTGTTGCAGGAATAGTTAAGAGTTGTATGACTCTGACTCTTTCAGACACACTGTCATCTAACTCACTATATGTGACCATCTGGAGCTTTTTATTGCACAAAGGGATATTTTATAGATCATGAAGACCTAATTTTTTGTCTGCAGACATCAAAGTACTAATAGATGTGCAACCAACCAATTCTGCACCTGTGAAGCCTTGGGGCTTAGCAAAGTGAGCTAATTCGGCACGATTGAGCAGACTAATAAAATAAACCTTATCCATCTGCAAATTACTAGAGTAAATAATTCCATCCAGTAATTTCAACAACATTGGGTGAATCTGTTGTCTGAGGCTGCTGTGGCTATGTTTCTCCTTCTATGTTCCATGTATCAGAAAGACCAGTTTCTTCAATCTTTCCATATGTACTTTTATTACTTATCGAAACAGATGCATAAATAAAGTTTTTCAAAGACGAACTGTTTTCCACACTGGCCTGCATTAAATAGACTTAGCCTTTCATTTAGTCCAGTTAGAATGATGAGAAGTGGTGTAGTTGGTAGCACGGTTCTCTTGCAGCAAGAAGATCCTGGGTTTGAATCCTGCTTTGAGTTCACAAGTATGGGTTTTATGAAATAACTGTTCATATTATTTGCCTTTTCATTGAGTTGATTTATATATCAGCTGTAAATTTGGACCTGAAATTAACAAACTTGTTTCCCAGACACTAACATTACATAAATAAGACATGAACTCCAAGTAAATCAGCAGCTTGTGAGGCGATTCTCAGCAACATTTTGACTTTTGTATTAAACACTGAGACACATTTATGTCCCTGGTTCTCTAGTTTCTGAATTTACTGGTCCTTTGCAGCTACAGAAAGAATAAACCACAGTACATTTATTGTTTACAAGACTTTCACTTTTAACAGGCCAATGTCAACACTAACATTAAGTAAAATAGATCAACTATTGGGAAGAATTAACACTCAAACAGCAGCAAAATCAGCATAAAGACCAATCCAGGAGATTTACAGACGCTAGCTGTTTATTAATTTTGTGTGAGTGTTGCTTAAATGCAATTTAATACCAGTGTATTGAAATATTGGTACAACATATCAGTTGCCCTGCACAATTCAGCAAAAATATAAGTGATTTCTTGTCCTCTGCCAGCTCTTCTGACATGAATCAGTTGTGTTAATTTACTTGTATTTCCAGGTCATAGAGGTTAAAAACTCTCCTGACGCTCAAATCACTGTGAGATGAAAAAGAGTTGTTGATAAACAGCTACTCTGTTTAATTACATTAGGGAGACGATTTCCCGGTTGACCCAGCCAAAACCTAAAAATGGAAACCTGAAACAGTTTTTTTTTTTATATTCTAGCCTTTGTACTGTTTCTTTGTGTGTTCTTATTAATTTGTTGCTTTTTTATAATAATTTACACAACTTTTGTTTCTTAACCAATTACTCACTGGGGATATGCAGGCTATTGGACACTGCACTCAGACCATTTGGCACTAGATCTTACCTTTGAAACAATTCATAATGTAATTCTTTTAGGATGCCTGGCAATAGTGGTAGGTTAAAGGCAAATGTAATCCACCTCTTGCATTTTCAAAATGGCTCTGGCGGTGTTCTAACTGGAAAAAGGACTTACAGGATAATTTCTGAACTGCCCTGAACTGACGAAATAAATCAATAATGGGCAAAAGATTTAATTCTGGGAAAAAAATGATCTAAAGTTTCTAAAGACTCTGATCAACATATAAAAATAGAGTATACATAACTAATATTGTTTTCACAAGTAACTGAAAGGTTTTATGTAGCTCATCTGGAAAAATATGTCGAGTTCAGATTTGATAAGTGTAGCTTCTTTAACATCATTACCAAGCCGGCGTGTACAGTCAGGTTTTTGCACAACACTGTGTGTGCCCATTCCCCATAAACTGGACATCTAAAGAAGCAACAAGAAATTAGTATGCAGAACAACTATAGGTCAATTCTGTTACTTTATTAATATTGATTTTTTGTGTGTGTATTTTGATTGATCGTTCTGTCCATAGACTCCATCACTTAATGGGGGCAAATTAATATCTGAATCATGCCACCAGTTATTTTCTAAACAAATCAATATATTTCTCAGTTCTTTAACACTGAGCAAATAAATCGTAGGATTTTCCTAAATCTGTGTGAGATTACACATCTGCAATAAAGGATGAATGTAAGACTCTTTATACGTTTTCCCCATGAGTTCCAATAAATGTGGGGGGGGTGCTGAGTTTGCAGAGCTAATTTGTCAGTGGAAAGGAATTTACTGTAAAACAAAAATGACTGTGAAATAGGAACTGTTACCACATTTCCCCCACAGCAGCAGAAACAATAAACTAAAGATGAGCTATGTAAGAAACTGTCTGCTGTTACGACTTGAAAAATAACTGGAACATCTTCTGACAAAATCCAAATGTGGTGGATATTTATTTCTTTTCAAATAGGCCCTTTCTAAAATATTTTCAGAATAATACAAGGCTGCATGACCTTTTCATAGACGGAGGTTTTCTTTTATTATTATTATTATTATTGTTTCCTCTGTGGTAAGGAGGATAACCAGTGTGCAGAAATGTGTGTGCTGTCAAATGAAGTTGTCTCCCATGACGTCTGGTCTCATTGCTTTTGACGGGGTGAGAAGCTGTGTAAATTTGTGATGACCTCGAGTTCAGTGATCCTTCCCATTGAGAGGGGAAAGGTGTCCGTCACAGTTCAGATGTTTAATCTGTCCACCGAGCCTGATTGACCAGAAGGAAACAAAGGGGCATACTCACAGGAATAGGACCTTTTAATTGGAAAAAAAGATGGATGAGAGATAGATGGATGGGCATGGTACTCAACTTACTGTAGTGGTTCAGACATTCCTTCCATATTTTTCAAACTCATTGTAGAGACTGCTTTTCTGAAGAAATCAAGGATTGCATAAGAGAAAAACTGAGAAATAATGTTTTTGCATTGGACATGAGCTTCAAAACACACTTATATACTCAGAAATGACTTGGATGGACCCAGTAGAAACCCCAGACCTCAATGAAAGCAGTCACTTTTATAAGCTTCATGTGAATAAACAGTTATATATCCATTTTATATAAACATATACAGTACAGACCATAAGTTTGGACACACCTTTTAATTCAATGAGTTTCCTTTATTTTCATGACTATTGACATTGTAGAATCACACTGAAGGCATCAAAACTATGAATAACACATGTGGAAATATGCACTAAACAAAAAAGTGTAAAACAACTGAAAATACCCCTTATATTCTAGTTTCTTCAAAGTAGCAACCTTTTGCTGTGATTACTGCTTTGCACACACTCTGCATTTTTTCAATGAGCTTCAAGAGGTAGTCACCTGAAATGGTTTTCACTTCATAGGTGTGCCCTGTCAGGTTAATAAGTGGGATTTCTTGCCTTATAAATAGTCATGAAAATAAAGAAAAACCATTGAATTAGAAGGTGTGTCCAAACTTTTGGTCTGTACTGTATATATATATATATATATATATATATATATATAGAGAGAGAGAGAGAGAGAGAGAGAGAGAGAGAGAGAGAGACCAACTACCAAGCTGCTCTGCCAGACAGAGCTCAAATACCCACGTTTATAGCCTAATTGCTTAAAGAATGTGGATTCTGCGTGTTAAGGCAATTGATTAGATGGGTGTAAATCTGTAGTACTGTAGTGTTTTGTTTCAACAAAATTGGAGAAGCATTCATAAAGTTGTTCTGAGACAGAAAAGTTTTGACCACCTATTAATTGCGCGCAGACAGTGAGTGTGATTACGTTAAAGCACACAAGCAGAACAAGAATAATATTCTCCTTGGCAGAAGTGCAAACACTTTATTGCTCTTATGCATAATCGCTTAAGGGTCACTTTTTAGCAGTAATGCAATTTTCCACATTAGTGAGGGGCATACTAATGAGCTGTGACTGTTGATTAAAGCCATACAAATCTACAACCTGATTAATACGGGATCTACACTGTCTGAAAATCTCACCCTTTTCTTGTATCTTTTGTTTTTATCTTGTTCTCACATCTGCCACAGTCTGTTACCATCTGTTTGCCAGGGACACATTTCACCTCCTGTAATGTCTTACTATATAAATATGTCTTCATTTTCACTGCTTCTTATCTGGGACAGCTCAATGTTAGGAGGATTTTTTGTTTTTTTTTTTGTAAAATGGATCAAAAAACATTAAGAGAAACATCTGAATAAAGCAGACTTGTATGCATGCATGTTTGTTTCATAAAATCAAAACAATTTTTGGACATGTTACCTCGACAAGATGGGATCTGATTTTAAATTATTATCACTTTTGTTATATTGTTATAGATTAAATCAAATAATTGTATTTTTAAACAACTTGTGTATTAAAATGTGTATGTGGAAAAATATAGCATTTAATTAAGAAAATTAGAGCACTTTTGTCCAATTTCTATCCTACTTCCAAAACATGTGTCCAACATTTAACATGTTTTACATTTATCTAGATAGATGCAATATAGGGATATTGCATCTACATGATATATTTTCTAGAAGAATTTTGGATGGATATCTTAGTGAAACAATAAATTATAAAGACTTTTATCTGTAAGATATCTTCATGTTTGACGAGTTGTGGCTGGCATGAGAATGACTGAGAGGGAGTCTAGGGAGTGGAGGTGTTTTTTTGTTGTTGCTACAAACATACCATATATGGGAAGTCATCATAGGATGCTGTCTTTTCCAGGACACTTCTCAATAGGTCCATCACTCAACAAAACACTCACCTCTCACAAGCCCACAAGGGCACCAGCCCCTTGCTTGTCAAGTAGAAAAACTTGCATGTATTTGGGATTGCAGTTAAGATAAATTTTTCTATCGACACTTGATGCATTCTGCAATTCTAAATGTTACAAAGGTATGCCATAACACTGTTGTGACAGTTTTCTTGTCTCTATGATGCAACAGCCTGCACACAAAAACTTTGCATTTTTCCCCATATTGCACATCGAAGTGCTGGCTCGAGAAGTGAATGCATTATCCAGCATCAGTGTCTTTGCTGGCATCATGGCAGGCACTAGAAAAGCCAGTCAAAGATAACACAGGAGACAATATGTAGCAGCAACAGATGAAACCTACTGACAACATGACAGGGTCGACGAAGAGGCACATATGGGCGACTTCTGGAAGCCAGAGCTATCCTGCATATTTATCTACAAAGTTTAGGTTTGACACTAACATTTTTTTCTTCTTTCTTCAATCTTTCTTCATTCAATAGATTAATCAAAATGATAAATTACGTTTTCTTGACACCCAAATTTGGGATTTATTGAATGTCATTGTCAAATTTTAACAAGAACGTAAGATAAGTGAAATATTTTTAATAAGGTGCTTACTGTAGAATGTAAGTACTTTATAAATTAAGACCTTCCATCGTGTGTTCCAAAGTGAAATACCTGAATATTCAGCATGTCAAATAGGATAAGGACAAGAATAAACTGAAGTGAACAAATAAGGGTCATTTAGTCAATTCTAATAGTGCAGCTCCCATAAAAAACAGATCAGCTTCCACTGAACCCTTATTTAGACATCAGATTATTCCACAATGTTAAAAGTGATTAAAATAGCCAGAAATAAAGCTGTTTTGTTTTTTTCTGGGGAATTGTATCAGGCAGGCAACATTTATCAGTTCACAGTTTCCCGTTGCGGCTTACAAAAACTCGTCTTCTGCCAGCTCATCAGCAGCACCTGGGAGCCATCTTGTCAAATGCAAAGGTGTGGTGCTGCTGTGATGGACGACAAAACTTTTGTTGCCTCCCATTATTTATTCCCATTCAGCAATTGAAAACTCAGCATTGAAGCAACAGCTTGGACAAATATAATCAATCACTGGAGCCGAACTCCACTAGTGTAAGCAACACATATTCACACGTCTTCGCGTAAAAGCCCAAGCACTGCCAGCGACTTCTTCTCACACAGTGCTATGGTTAAAAGCTCTGCTTTGTTTGTCAAAGTTTAAGAAATTTCATGCCACCCGCACAAATTCAAAGGTGATCACATTTGATTCTGTAATGTATTATTGGTTAGTATTTGCTTTTTGTTTTTTATGCACTGAGGATCACAAAGGTTCCTTTCATTTAAGTTGGTCTTTGTAAATACTCTAGTTTGAGCACAAATATAAGTTATTAGCCCAGTTTTTGAATAGATTTTAAGTTTAGGCTCCACAGGTGTAAACCAGGAAGTGGATTAACCCTTTAGGTCACCAGCCTCACGCACATCATTTGCATGTCAAAGGGAATATGAGTAAGAGAAAAATGGACAAGGTGTCAGAAAAACGTGAACGATACTTTTCAAGCAAATGAAACATCAGAGTCATTATGAACAATACAGTTAAGTGAAGATAAAAAGAAAAGGAAACGGAAAGAAGTGATTTTTGTATTCAGCCAGATCTTATTAAGGGTGGCATCTTAGTTTTGGCTCACTGATCCGTCTCGGATGATCCGTCTCTCCAACATCTGTCTCCAATTACGCCTCTCCTTCACTATCTCATCTCTTATCGACTTAACGGGGTCTGGATGAAGATTTGCATAGAGCGTGGCAATAGGCGATTAATTCCATTTTTTTTTTTCCCCCAAGTCCTCCTTCCTGAAGAGACAAAGACAACTGATGACAGCCGATGGTAATTAAACAACTGAGAAAACAAAGAGAGGAAAGGGAGAGAAGAAGTTGTCATATAGTGTCTCTAGGGATTGAAGCGGCTGGTGCCACTAGAGCAAACAGCTGGACAGAACTCCTCTTGAAGAACTGATGCCTCAGGAGGACTAGCCTTTTGTAGTCTGAGACTGCATGTTTAGCTTTTTGGTGAAAGGAAAAATATTCTTTGTTGGACACAAGAGAATAACAGGTGGTTTTATTAGGAATACGTGAGTAGATGATGATGTGCTTGTTTCTGAACTAATAAATGAGAAAGTGTCCTGCCAAGAAAATTCAGATTGTTTACCCACATTTAGTGCTTTACCTCTGTTGTCCGAGCTCCATCTCGGACAACAGGGGTATCTTAGAACAGCTACCCAAGTCTCTTCAAATTCAGCTTGCATTAAAACAAATAGATGAGGGAGAAACATACCTAAGCAGTTCAAGTGTGTTTCATTGTATTTTCAGTTTAATTCATTGCAGAATATGTGGAGACATAATGCAAAAAGAAACTTACTTAAACACAGTTTTCTCCTCCTACATGAGAACTTGTCTTAAAATAACTTTCCTCATGTATATTGATGCAGTACGATGCACAGAGGGGGAGGCGCTGTCTCTCTTTTTCGCTTTGATTGATTTCCCTGCACCTAATCTGATCTTTATTCAAATCTTCACATATCTACATGAAGCCAGCCAGAGCAAAGAAGGGGAAAAATTTGGCTGGGGAGCAGTCGCTCATTTTGATTCTCTCTGAGTCGTCAAATAAAGCCCAAAGAAACGGAGGGAAGCAAGTACAGGAAGAGCATGGAAGCAAGGAACCATGACTAGCTGGCTTAAGGACTCACAGAAATGTTTGTAGAAATGTGAGCACCTGAGTTAAATGGATTCTTTTGTCAAATATTTCAGTGTTATTAACCTCTGCTTTTGTTAATACGCCCTAAAGGCACAAAAAAGCCTCTTATATGTTCATTGCATTATTTTACTTCATGCAATTGTGGAACAAGGATAAAAGTCAATTGTTGCCTCTTGTTCTCAAGTCAACCAATAAAGCAATGTATGAACACCAGTTCACAGCCAAAAGTGTCTTATGTCATCGAGCATAGATGTAAATTGAAGGTTTGTTTTGAAATGACGTCACACAGATAGAAACCAACTGTCTGTAAGGTTTAGAAAGGAGCAAAGCCTTAGATCTATGGTGGTTATTGTATGACATGTATAGCAGTAGATTTCATGGTTGCCTTTTTTCTGTCCAAGTCTGCCTTACATCTCATAAAATCAAACACGTCAAAGGGGAGTGATGCAAGAAGAAAGGCAGAACTCTGCAGTTGCTGTGGCTGTGAGGAGACGTCTGACATGACAATGATGCAATTTAAAAAAAATATATACAGACCTATTCAATAATTTACAATATTAGTGAAGAGCTCATTTAGTTCAGTAACTGAGCTCACTAAGTGAAACAAATTATACAGATAAACTTTACAAACTGATGTTTTTAAGCTCTGATGTGTTGATTTTCTGCTTACAGTTAAAGACAATGTTTAACATTGGAATATTACATCCGAAGATTTTAAAAACTGAGAAAACATGAAAGTTAATTTAATACCCGTTTAAAGATTGTTACTCTCTAAAGGTATTTTTATGTTGACAAGCAGATATTCCATTTAACTGAATATGAGTAAGTAAATGTTCTTACTTTTTTGTGATTTTCTCTCTCCTGGTTTTTGCCACTGTCCCTGTGTGTCTACCACTAAAATGTTTAACTTCTCTTTAGTTCTGCTCTTCTCTCCTTGTATTTCAGCCCATGCTGATTGACTCCTCATAGATTAGCTGCCAGTCTGAGCTTTGACTGGTTCTTGGTCAGCCCAAAAACCTTCATGAACCAGCCAAAGCTGGGCTGATCACACTGCAGGTTTGCACCATAATATTTGCTGCAGGTAAAAAAAAAGCAAATATTATGGTGCTTGTCTGCTTAAAAGCTTGTTTTCAGCATCACTGCTGTTGCTGAGAGACATATGTTCTCTTGAAAAATGTTGGTGTCTTTCTGCACTTTGCCTGCTTAATTTGATTGATCAATTATTCTTTAAATTAGGTTTGTTCTGTGTGCACTATGTAGGATCCTGCAGAACCTTTTTATCCTTAGCCTCTGCTACAAAAGAAATTCCCGCCTTGTTCCAGTGCCTTGCAATTTTTCATGCTATTGTCCATCAGCATCACATTCATCAGATAGAAATAGAGATCCCTGTCTAATGTTTAGATTGATGTTAGACAGTCTGTGGTTGTGTGACTGTGATTCAGTAATTCCGCAGGAAATGACCTTAACTACAGTAGCACAAGGAAGTGCCTTGCAGACATACCCTTGTTTTTACATTAGTCTGGAAAATGAGGACATTTTGAAACCTTTTGCAAACTTTCATATATATATATATATATATATATATATATGTATATATATTGATGAGATAACTTCTTACAGTGATAATAAATGGTCTGGAAATCAAACCTATTGTCTTCACAAGCTGTCTGACATCCTTGCACTCCCTTGCAACGTTTACTGTCCCTTTCTTTCTCTCTCTTTAATTATTTAAGTCAACATAAGTGAACTTCTGCCCACTAGCTTGAAGGAGGTCACAGGGGTTTATGGTGCGTGTTTGTCTCAGATGAGTTCACACGACTGAATAACGTTCACATTCCTAAAAGTCATTAACAGGATGTGTTTCTGTGTGAGCATGTTTTCTTCATTAAATTAGACCAGTACTGTCATTACCAAACTATAGGTATGTTTAGTAATTCTCCTTACACCAAAAGTGAAGAAACCTTAACAAAAGAAAGCATATATATCCCAGAAAATTTAAAATGTGTTAAATATTATATACAAAATTAAAGGATATATAATATTAAAATGCACTGCATAAACATGTAAGGCAATCTGTTTAACCCTGAGTGAGCAAAAGGATGACCTGTCAGATTAACTTCAACTGGAGAACTTAAATAGCATAGTTTATATGTAATTTTTCAGTCCCTTTCCCTTGTGTTGTGTATAATTATTTTACAAAGTATTTGTTAATTTGCTGCACCACAAAAGAAGAATGGCCTTCAGGATATCATTTTTATAGTGCCACCCCAGCCATGATTGTTATGTTCAGTAATTAATCAAAGTTAAGTCAATGTTTAAGTAATGCTGTGAATGTAGAGTAGTTGTTCTAATGTATGAAATCAATACTCCCTATTTGCATGCGTTTTCTCTCTGTTTATGAAGCACTGCTGCACCACAATGCTCTTAGTTCAGATAAGTGCTCGGGATTTTGCTCATGTTGATGTAGGTTTATTTTATCTCATTATTAATAAGAAAAACTGGATCAGTCTAGCTGTCAAGTCTAAACACCTTTAATGTTAAAGCAGATTTAAGATCAGCAGGATATCAAAGGAATAATTTTAGTAAAATAATAAACATAATGCATTATATTAATGTGTTAAACCCACATGAAAATCATTTCACCTTACCGATACTAAGAAGGGAAAGATGAGTCTTTAAATCAGAACTAGATTTGCCAAAATTGGATTTGGTATATAATTCAATGTTGTTTCTGCATCTGGGAGAGCATAACATGAAGAATATTGTTTTTGAAAGAAAATTGCTGAAAAGGGAGCTAAATAAGATTCAAAGTAAAAATGTTTTTGCTCTCAGGCTATGCTGTCAACTACTATACCTCCCTGCAGCCTTTCTTATTGTATAGTTACCTGGAGACCATTTTATATGCACCAGTAGTGGATTAATGTTGTGGTTATTAAATATCTAGCAGCCGAATTTTAAACAGGTTCAACATGTGAAATTGTAACATAAAAAAAGAACGAAAGCAAGACTACATTTGCTCTTTTTCTTTAAAATTCAAAGCGAACTCTTTAGAAAGGGAATTTTTAACAAAATAATGCACCCTTCCAGATAAGTATACCAGTGTACAGAACTGTTTTTGACTGATGGTAAAGTGGAATGAAAAACTTATGGTTGTTTTAGACTTATGTCAATTTAATTACAAATTGTAGCCAGTAAAACATTCAAACGTTTGGGAGTAGTGAGATAAAGACCTCAAGCACACATATGTCAGATAAAATAATAATACTTTGTAAATAAGACCAAGAATAGCTGTACATATGTAACAAATACTGAAGTGGCATGATGGGGAGGAGTCTTATGAAAGTGACCAAAGTGAGCTGAGGTACCATGAGCAGTCTATGAAAACAAGTACTGCAAACACTGAAAGGGGGACAATGTAATGTAATAAAAGTTTCTTGCAACACTACGATTTGAAAATAATAGCATAAAAATATAATAGGCATATAAACAATGTGGAGTCCCAATGCAATGGAAAAAAGGAAGTGTCGTCATGGGAGTATTTGCCATTATTTGCCAGTGTTACATAGTCTGATGCAAGTTTTAACTTAGAAGTGACTTTAACACATATTTCTACATTATCTTTGTCTATAGGATCTCCTTTCTTTATTATGAAAAAAGGGGAAAAAATCAAAGGGTCAGCAATTCATGTATTGCTTTTAATTTAACTGATCACTTTTTATGAAGCTTTTATAACAGTTAAGTCTCTGTTAATGTTTACCGCGACTTTATTGCACATCATGAGTATATTTCATCAAGAAAGTCAGATCGTATTTATTTCAACCTTAATTTATAGTATTATTAAGATGAAAGATGTCTCTGTAAGTGTGATTACAATATTTTTTATATCAAAATTGTGAGTCATGTCACTGAAATGACCACACATAATGCTCACAATATTTTTTTTAAGCCATTTCATTTAAATTTAGTAAGAAAAGTGTTCCTTATATTTCATATTATGAAATTTAAGTACATGTTTTACTAATTTCTGTTTTGAAAAAACCTGTTTTTTTTTTATTCAGCAGCAATAAATGGAAGGCATGAAAGCATTCTTCACAACTAATAGCAGTTCTCTTCCCTTTCTTTTCAAAGAGTAATATGATCCCTTTTGATATCCTGCAGCAAAACGTTGAAGACATGTGTACACACACATACACACACCCCTACTGCAGCAGACTTAAGGCTGTAAAATCACCCAATCAGAAGGCCTTGTCAGCCCTCAGACATTAGTCATCACGTATGAGCCAAGTGAGGCAACACACAAACACACACGCGCTAAAACACAGATGGGTTTGAAAATTTTATAAAGCACCATTAAAGTTAATGACACACCAAGTCCAAAATAATGTATTATGAAAAAAGTGTGGGTATGTGAGAGTCTGCGTGTATTTTTCTGTGTCTGGCTGCTGTATTTAATACTGTTTGAAGTATCAAAGGTGTTTTCATGAGAATATCACAGCCTCTCCTGTTTCCATATTTTTGTTCTTGTAGAAAAAATATTGCTCTATTGAATGTTAACTACAGGATGTGTTAACAACAAGCACCTCAACTGAACTAAGCCGTGATTCCCATTTTAAGTCCCTTATGGCTTTCTCAACAACAATCCCACATTTCCGATACACACAGTCAGGCTAAACACACTGGCAGCATGGATATGTTCCCTGCATAAAATGTGAAAAGTATCCCAAACTTGGCTTCATAGTGAGTGAGTGAGTGAGTGAGTGAGTGAGTGAGTGAGTGAGTGAGTGAGTGAGTGAGTGAGTGAGTGAATGTATTTAGATCACATACATCTAAAGTTACAAGAATGTGGAACAATAAAGTTGGATCTCTGTTAAATGCACTGATCCACACCATATAAAGAGGGGAGTCAGGGTGTAATATTAGACAACAAAAATCACTGATCGAAAGCGATTAGGAAGTCTCTTGGTATTGGATGAAATTAGTCCTAACAGACCTCTCGCTGCTTAATGTATGTAACCATAACTTTGCAAAGAAAAATGTTTTAAGTTAGTTAATTGGAACTGGACTGGGAATCCAGCTGTAACTATCAGAATAACTCAGATACTCTATACGATTCCTGTTAAAAAAAGAATGTCTTGTTTTTTCTGTTTCCCTTTCATTAAGGTGAAATATGGCCGCTTTGGCTTTGTGTGGGATGCAGCAGTGCTGGAGTACGTGGCCAATAATGATGAGGATTGTTCATTCTACACTGTAAGCAGCAACGCGCCAGACCGTGGATATGGTATCGCCATGCAGCACGGCAGCCCCTACAGGGACATTTTCTCCCAGAGGTAAGAGTCAAAACAGTAAACAACATCCTAGCAACATCTATGCCCATGTTTCATTTGTTATTAAAGTGAATTGATTAATTGTGCATTGATTGAAGTGTTTTGTTTCATGCTCTTTATCCCAGTCCTTTTACTTTAAGGTTCAGAAGTACACTAATAAGTTATGAATAATGCATTTTCATTTCCCTGCTTCTCTTGATTTATTTTAGTGAAGTAAATTGGCCACTCCTGCAAACAGGGATTCAATGCACTTTGAATGTGTAGATTCAATTTAACATGTTTTATATTGATGTTCAGAGCAGAAGAGAATATGCAAAATATTAATATCTTCAGACTTTAGTCTCTATATAGTTGTCTATTTTCCATCCATCCATTCATTCATGGAGTCAGTCAGTCTCCAGTTCTCTATAGAAATTTGGACCTCTTTAGACAAGGTAAGGGTAAAGTTAAAGAGAAATCATATCCTTGTAAAATGGCTTTTAAATGAAACAGAACTCTAGATTTTGTCATCTGAAAAAGCTTGGAATAGAAAAACAGAAGCCCAATATAAATGTGGCCCTTAACACTGCTCAGCTGCTCAATGAAAAATCAGAATTAGTCATAAATCTGTCTTCCAAGAAACAGTAAAACTGCGTTTAAGCACCAATACTTGACACTGAGCTTAAGCAAATGTGACAAGTTAGCCTCAGAAAAAAATCAACAAAAGATTGTCACAACTGTTTGCTTTAAGGAAATTGTTGGATTTTTCTTCTGAGGGAAATAAGATCTTGACCTTACAATGATGAATGCCCTTACGACTTATGTAGTGATTTAGGACAATAAACAAAGTTGAATTGATTCAAATATTTCAAATATTCAAGCTGATCCCAGTTGTTTACTTTGTTTGGCCCAACACAAAGTCTGGTCTGTCTCCTCGATCAACACAGCAACTGAATTTATTCATTTATTCATTATCTTCCTATTCCCTTATGAAAACAAGTATGGTAATTTTTGCAGCCGGTACACAAAGGTCATTCACTCATTTCCTCTCAGCAATTGTGTTTAGCTCCTCAAATCTGAAGGAATTCCTTGTTTGTCTGTTTGCATTAATCTTTAATGTCACGCTGCAACATAAAATCATGCCGCCAGACTGCAACCTCAGCAGGTGCAGTTATTACTGTAAGGGCCCCACAAGGATCGCCTACTTCTTAACGGAGTGTCGTGCTGGCTTTGTATGCAATCAAGTTCAAGATCATTTCAACATGAATGGGGAAATATATCTGAAATCCTCATTACACTTGTGAAAATTACATTACGTAAAATAGATACCAATGTTTTTACGAGTGCTTGTGAATATTTGCATGTGTGTGGTAAAAGACTTGAGTAGATCTCATTGCATGGGCCAAAATATGGGAATGCATGAATGTCGAGGTCTCTTAATAGCTCCATATCTAATGAAGCATTGCACTTCAGAATATTGCCTATCATGACTTTTATTAAAATAAACAAGCAATTAATTAGCAAGCCATGTCTGCAATTTACTTTTATTACTGTTGTCATAATGTCTTTCTCTTGGGAAGACAGGTTCAAACAATGTCCTTACTTAGACCTAATGCTTCAAAGTAAAACGGAGTAGAATTATCAGGGGGGAGAATATTGTTGTGGATGTATAATTGCTTTGTTTCTCTTTTAGATCTGTCATTCTGACATTCTCTATTACACTGATTACTGAAGCACAGCATTGAGGTTTAAAAGGAATTATATTAGCAGTCTGTGCCTTTACTCCATGGAGAGAAACATTTCATATTTTTGTCTTCTGTGGTCCAATCATAACAAATCTTGACACTTCTTGATGTCTCATTCATTTGGTTTTGTTTTAATCAAACAATTAAGGAACAGTCAATTATACTGCAAGGTATTATATATAAGCAGAACATATGATTTCATAATGAATAAGTAATTATTTTTAAAAGACCTCTGAATTCAGTTTAAGTGTTTGCTTAAAGATGAATATTATATATTCCTTTCATGCTTTAGCACAATTTTATAAAATGTTAATACAATACAAATTTGTAATGGTAGTCATATAGTTTTGAGTTCACCTCAAAAGTGGTTGATGGTATACTTGATATCAACCACTTTCCACTAATTTGGTACCAGCCTTTTAAATTGTAAAAACAGTAAAAACAAAGCTAATCAACACTGATAAAGACCTAGTAAGCAGCAACCAAACGGATGAGTTGCTTAAGCAAAACATTATCTTTACCTGTGAACAGAAATGGCTCAAAAATAAGCATAGTGGAAATTATTTTTAAAACCCCCAAGGATGGACCAACAGCAAGTCCTGCTGGACCTTAGTTCCCAAAATTGATCAAGTTGATTGATAACATGATAATATCAGGCTGACAAATTATGCTGACAAATCAATAATTCTTGTGCTAACTGCGTTCAGAGCAATTCCCTTTCAAATAATGTCCAGAAGGATCCTACAAGGTACTTGCAACCACAGACCAATCTGCCTGGATTACTTTATTAAACACTTTGTAGCCGAACTGCTTGCTGTCACCATCTTGCTCTGTCCAAATGCATGTAGGATTTCAAATACAAGCAAAGTTTTAGTTCGTCATTATCAACATATCTGCAGCTGATTCTGCTGAATAACATATTTCTCCTCGGATTAGATTTAAGCTGGAGAACAATCAAAGTTTATGAACCATGCTGTTGAGATTTTTTAAACAGCTGTTCAGCTGCTGCTTTCTTTGCTTTGGTTTATTGTTTTAATAAATTCCAGTTGTTCCACAGTTCTGTCTTACCTTTTTATTTTTCTTTGATGTTGGTGGACTACATTCAGCCCTTTCAGTTGGTGGCAATGCATAAATAACACATGCAGATCACAGATTGAAAGTATTATCTGAAAGCACTTATTGGTAGCTCAAATAAAACTCAAATATTTATATTTAATCATTTGTGTTTTGTGTTTAATCGTACAAAAAACCCCGATTTTTTTCATCTTATTGGTTTTTAATATAACACTTTGTGGTTTTGTTTTGGCAGAATGTGCCATGATTCAATATGTCATATTTTCTTCTTTTATTTTTATTCATTTTTGCTTCACTTTGGAAGGAGGGAAACCATTAAATTGTGGATTATCATGGAGTCAATAATGGCCTCCGTAGGAAACAGAAAGTGCAGACTGCTGTGATGGAGCCATAACACCGAAGGGAAATGTTGTGGAACTGCAACACAAGCCTCAGTATATCACATCAGACAGGCTGCGTTATCTACAGATTTGAGATGCGCATGATTTTGATCTGTTGAACATTCTCTGTGGCATCACTTTTATCGGCTAAAAGCGGAATTTAAAAACAGGGATGTGAGGTGCAGGATATATGAGGCTCACCAAACAGGACAGAATTGACTTGAGTCAGGAGCAAGAATTGTTTAAATAAGCAGGCCATATCTCGCTGACTGCTATATTGCTTCCTAGATGAAAGCAAATATATTATTTGTGTTTTGGACAGTATTCTCCCCCTTAAAAACTACAAACACTTAAGAGTCACTTTTTGCTTCCTGTTCCTGATATTAAACATAAGATATTATCTTTTATATCTTTACATAAGAACACTAGCTGCTTGCTGTTTGTCTATTACCTTATACAATTGAATAATTGTTGTTTTATTTCATATTTTGTAATATTTTAATGATTCTAATGCTCAGTTTAAATTATATTTTATTTTGTCTCTACTTTTTGTATTGCAGAAAAATTATACTTGTTTAAATTATATTTTATTTTGTCTCTACTTTTTGTATTGCAGAAAAATTATACTTGGTGTCATTTTTAAATCAACTCCCATCTCCATTTTTGTATTTAAGTTTTTCCTTACATCCATGTATTTGCTGCTACAAATACATGGTACTACATGTATTTGTACATGTGAATCATCCTTATTGATGTCATACTCATATTTCAGTCCAAGGATGGCATGTTTCCTACTTTACACTGATGATGACATTGTGGCATTGAGAATCCTCAGCACATCCCAAATATTTTTAATAACATCAGAGATGTGATGACAAATACATTTCTAAAAGTGTTGTCTAAATCGCCCTGAACCAATTTTCAAAATTTGAGTCAGAAAAATCCTTGCCTGTGTCAGTTAGGAAACAAATTGATAAAAAAAAAAAAAAACACATAAAAAAACAAGGTTATTTAATTCATCTAATCAAAATTTTTTAATGTACAGTGGGTACGGAAAGTATTCAGACCCCTTTAAATTGGTCACTCATTGTTTCATTGCAGCTATTTGCTAAATTCAAAAAAGTATGTAAATGACTCTAACCCTGACCAAGTGAAATAACCTAAGATTACAGCACTGACCCCACAGCTTCTACGGTTGGCACACTGTAGGGACCATGCTCTTTTTTTAATCATTCTCCCCTGACTTTTTAATAGAGACTGGATTTTTAAAACCTATTTCTTAAAATAACTGTTAATGTTTTTTTTTAAATATTACTTGTGGAGATTCCTTCTTCATTACATAGCCTTCTTTCTGTTATTGCTGTGCAGTAGTTATTGAAATGAAAGACCATTCTGGGAAGTATTTTTAGGAAGAAAAAAGAATACTGAGTATTGTAATAAAGCTTTAACCTGAAATCACAGCTGATAGTGGCTGTCCACAGGAGGGCTGGACAATAAATCAATAACAAATTATATTGCGATAGACACATGATCAGTATCAATGGAAAATACATCAGACAGAAAATTCTGTTATTTCATTGAACTCCAAGCTAAAAACGCAAAGCATTCTGGGGAATATAGGCAGAGAGAAGGTTTTATCCACTCAACCTCTCAATTCCATCTTAACAAGGATGGAAGCATCAACTACCTCACTCACTCTTTGGTTACCTAGCAACAACCTGTTGAGTAATGTATGTAGCAGCAGTTTCAAGTTTTGCTACTGTGCCTCATAACTCCTTAAAAATAAGAAGCATCAGTGTGGAGTGAAAAGAGAAAATTAATACAACCGCTCAAGAGAAAACTGGTTAAAACAGGAGAGGTCATGTCACTGGTTGGCAGTATTTCAGATTTTCAACACAAAAAACGAATTATTAATATCCACTGGTATGAAACCCTTTTATTATGAAATGTTTTTCAACCACATCGCCCAGCCTTACTCCACAGTTACCATATCATCATCTTTGTAACCCTGCTTGATCAAACTTTGATACCACCCGACAATTTATCTATTCTTACCTGTCACCTCGAAACACTCGGCTGTCCTTTTAGTGCCTGCTGTAACTGATCAGGACTGTTTGATTGGGAAAGTGAAGCCTACTTTATATTTTGCAGGTAACAGATTTCTTGAGGCTGGATGGTGTAAATACTGAGTGATTGGCTGGTATACCTGGGGAGAATCTCTGCAACTTCTGAGGAGTATTTACTCTACATGTTTATGGCAGTGCGTGTGCTCTGCATACTTGAAGTGTTTGGTATGTGCACATCCCCAGGGATAATATCAAAGATGAAAAATAACTTATTTGCTTTGACACTTTAAAGAGAACGCGAGCAGGGCAGCATCTGTAGAAACAGACAGACTGCTTCAACTTTATCGTTTTCAAACGCTTTGTTTGCTGTGAAGTTCCATTGCTGTAGCTGAAGTGCAGCAACACTTCACATCTGTGTTTCTGTATGTGCGTGTGTGCAAATCTGTCAGCATTTGTCAGCATTGTGGAATAATCTGGAAGTGTGTTCATGATTCTGTGTGTGAGTATGTGGGTTGGTGTGTGTGTGTCCTGCTCCATGATTGATGGAGACAGCCTGCAGATTTACCAGAGTCAGAAAACAGTGCCATAAAGGGCTGCTCCGCTAATTTAAACTGACAGCTACTGACAAGTTGTTTTGAAGTGCTGAAGGGGCAAGATTAAAAAAAAACCCTTCCAGGGGAATGCATTATTTTTGTGTCTGCTTGTTGGCAGGCATTGATATGAAAATTTGAAACATAAGATCAAATCCACAGCAGATGGACATCTTGGGGTGTTGTTGGCCATGTATTTTATTGCACTTTTGGAGCATGTTTTAATCTTCAGTTACAAAATGGCGATGCCTTTTATGTGTGATCATGGAAGAGAAACCAGTGTGTAAATGCATAGGAGTCTAGAGAGTGCATGAAATTCAGTTTGAGGACAAATACCAATTAAAAGCTCAGATAAAATTAATTGCAAGCTCATTGTTATATTAATATTATTTTGTTTTCATTTCCTATTGCATAGTTGTGTGCTAAACAGAGGGTGCCATGTGCATTGTTTGATTTTGGTCCTGTTCTCCAAGAGATATATTGTTGTTTTATTACCTGGCTGAAAGCGAGCGTTCCTCTATCAGTTTGAGGGCTGATGGCTGAATGGTTCTAAAATAGAGCCACAATATGCTGTATTTCTGTGGGGACCATGGCAGAGCATGTTCTGTGGCATGCTTGAGGGGCCAAATGACGATTACTACAGTGACAAATCTCTGTCACAAACACAGATAAATCACACCTCGGGGGCCACAGGGTAGATTGCGGTGGTGAGCACACACCAGAGGCGATTTTCACTCCCAAGAAATTATGTTAGATTGTTTAGCCCTTTTCACACATTGGGTACAAAGCATTAATGTCTTTATCAATCTTTTAAACCGGCAGCATTTTTAGTCGCACTTCCATCATATATGTTGATATTGACATTATTTGGTGGTCACAAATATAAAAAGAATGTTTCCTTACAGTCTTCATATTTACCTTTTTATGCAGGAGGTTTCTATACCTCCACTATAAGTTGTAGTCTTGCCATGAATGAGCAAACACCATTATGGGAGTGCACTGGCTTTTTTTTTAAATCCAACCCCGGGGTATTTTTCAGAGACCATCTATGTTCAAGCAAATTTTAATGCCTTATCTTTTGGTATTGTTGTGTACTAGCAAATTATTGATTGTGGAAAGATCTTTGCAAAAGCCAGAATTCAGTTATTTACCTTTAGAGTTGTTCGGGTCAAAGGAATTGCCAATGCAAACTTTCATTACCTAATTCTTTCACGGTTACTGTGAGTTTATAATGTCCATGTTTACTGTTATCTGAGAAATTAATCTCTTAGAAGTCAGTGCCCCTGCAGCAACTTGGGTATGTGAGATGTTCAAAACTGGAGGCCCTGGTGTTACCCAAGTGGACAGTTCACTTGGGCCCACTGGTGGATCTGAGAGAATCCAGAGTATTGCATGTGTTTCAGCATGGATTTAAAGCACTTTTGGTAATAAAATATACATTATTGGAAAATTAATGGTGCTTAAGAATTCCCAAAGACAAGAGCAATAAATGATGAAGGTTTCTCAGGAGAGGTCGCTAGTATTTTTGACCTCTTGAACTAGTTCCATGCTTTGTTCTACCATAAATTGGATTAAAAAGGAACAGAGAACAAGAATAGGATGAGATACAGTGCTTTGAGTTAATACAAAATGTAATTTTTAAATGATGGTATTAATGGAGAAAGCTACCCAAACACAATAAAGTAATTGTTCATTAAATCTAAATCTGCACCAGTGTGAAGGACAATACTCCTGACAACACAAGCATTTTCACCTCTGAGTGGCTCAAAACAGTTTATTTAAAATCCATGAGTTAAATCAGATAAAGACATAAAGATACTGAGGTATAATCTACAATGTGATTGACTTATAACAAAAAAGTAGGATAAATATTTTCTGCAGTGATGAAAAGTGCTCATTGTGACTTATCTCAAAGTTTTACTGGCAGTTGTTACAAAGTACAACCAAGCATTGAGTTTAGGGGACAATTTTTGTTTCAAAGCAGGGCCATTTTGGTTTGAACATCTTTTTTTTTC
This sequence comes from Xiphophorus couchianus, assembly GCF_001444195.1. Classification (NCBI taxonomy): domain Eukaryota; kingdom Metazoa; phylum Chordata; class Actinopteri; order Cyprinodontiformes; family Poeciliidae; genus Xiphophorus; species Xiphophorus couchianus. The sequence continues at coordinate 11,310,576 of NC_040239.1, forward strand.
ATATTATTGTTAAAATCTTAGATTTTTACAACTTTATTTTGGTTTTCGTAAAGTTATTATTATAATATAGAATATGGGTTTGATGACCTAAAACATTTAAGTTTGAGAAAAGAATGAAAGAAAAAACTAAAGAAATCTGTAAAGGGGTTAGTACCATTTCACAGTGTTTTATGGCATGTTTGTATATTTCAGTAGTAAAAAAAAAACCTCCAAAAGTTATGGTTTCAGTAGATGGTTCTCATAGATGGATGTCTCTCATAATCCCAAATTGTTCATTTGCACAAATTCTAAGGAATCTATGTCTAAATTATTTAGGTAATTTGGACAAGGTGTCACTTTGAAAGAAAAAGCTCAAAGAATTCTGGGACAGAATGATCTTGTCTTCTTTCTTAAAGATTAATCTAGTCTTCTATTGTAAGTTTGATAATTGATAAAGTATTAAAGATGCTTCCACTAACATTTTGTAAAATTGAAGTAGCTTCTCTCATTCTGCTTGTTAGACATTTCTTTCTCTTTTCATTCAGTTAAGAATCTTTCTGAATGATTGTTTTCCATCACAAGGATAATTAAAAATGTTTCAAATCAAACACAAATTAGAAAACACATCTTACAAATACCCTTTTAATGTTGCTTTCTTTTCACAGCATGACACTATTTGTGATGGGAAATGTTCACATTTACAAAAACTTCAAGAGGCATTTATGACAAAAGCATCTTTGAAGTCATTCACATATGACACTGACATGTTCAGTTCCCATCGGAACAACGTAAAACCCAGTGATTGTGTAAAAAAGGGGCTTTAGACTGTGGGATTTAATTTCCTGACATAGTGAAGGGATTTGAACCTTCAGGAAGCCAGAGTGGATTTACTCTTTATTATTTGAGAATAAGGCGAGGGTAATATTTAATCAAAAACATATTCAAAAAATTTATCTGAAAAAATTGTTTTGGTTTTATTTTTACATTTTCGATTTTGGATTTCATGTGAGTATCTTCTCAGGATTTTGTCTGGATTTGATGCACCTACAGGTTTTATAGAATTCCTCGACTTTATAAGTCTCTTTACGGAAGTGAAATTGAGAGACCGGGTGCAAATATGTGCACAATAACAACAAACATTCATTTCCATCGCCTTCACTTTTAATATGTACTGACTAGTCTTCATTTCAGTCTCAGATCAAGGCATGCATTTATACCTTCTTCATTGTTCCCTCTGCAGCCCTAGTTCACTCATGTGTTGATTTCATTTCCTCTTCACACCATGAATTCAGTAAGTGATCTGTCACTAATATGAAAGTACTTCTCTACTAAAGCCTGCTTTGAAGGGAAATGTAGGTGTTGTGAGTCTCAATGAAGACACAGTATATAGATCATAAACTGTTTGTTTGTGATACTTTCAATAGCTTGGCAAGCTTTAGTATTAGAAAGTCTTGTAAAGGTAAAATTGTCAGTAACGGTTAAAATAACCCCTAATAAACTTCCTTCTGAAAGTTTGGTTATTGCAAGCCTATAAGATTTAATGAATTGAATAAGCTCTCTTTGCAAAATGTACAAGATTGAAGAAAACTGACTTGCATATGCCAACCTGGAAATAAATTATTTTTAAGCTGCCTCTCCCCATGTAGAAGTGGAATCTGTTGAACAGGACTTTCAGTTTAATAGCTTATCATGTACTTTTAACTTAAGTAAGTTGTGACAGAATAGAGTCTCGGTAGTAGTGAAAATGTAAAAATGGCTAAGAGCTTTTAAACACATAAATGCATTAATCTGATGTATTTTGACATCATAGTTAAGAGTCTGAGATTTGAGCTAACAGTGTCTGAAGATTTCAATGAACACAGGTATCTTTGAAAGATAACCTGAAGAAAAAAATGTTACAGTAGAGTTGACTCAATTGTTTTATTTAACCTAAGATGAAATGGCTACAATGGAAGGATTATGACAATTGTTGTTTATACATAAATCATTTGATTAAATCAAAGTTGACCAAGAACTTTGCTAATTTCAGTCTGGAAAAAATGTACTTGAACTTGGAAACTGTGTGGGAACTATTCATTTTTTAGCTTTGTCTGAAATGATTCTGTTTGTTAATCCTATGTGTTTTTGTGGCTTTCATCAAAAAGAGGTATAGATTATATAATTGTGCTACAATTCATTGTGTGAACAAATATGGTCAGTGAAAACTGTCTCATGAGAAGAGAGCAGCAGTAGTCATTCCTCTGGATTGTGAGAGCTTCTTACTGCGCTGCTCTTTCTTTGTCCAGCAGAGTTTAACTTGGTTGCAGTTTGTGTCGCACTGTTGTGAATATTCCTGCAAAGTGCCTTTCTATTATATTGTATTAAGAGAATAATTGACATCCTGGAGCTGTGTCAGAGAACAGAATCTTTCTTGAAGAAATGTTTCCCATACATCTGTTGCAAGAAAAGTGACTTTTTGCTTGACTTGCTGTGCTGCTTTTTGTCACCCCATGATGCCAACGAAGTATCAACTTGAGTATTGACATTTTTGTCAGGGTTTTTATTTTATTTTCCTCATCTATGTCTCTTTTTTTTATTTAATTGTAATGGAAGATAGCTATGTGATGTGTACTTGTTTTGTATTGTCCATATGTATTTTTATTATCAGTGTAAAATTCATAGTGTTCATTTTTAGTTTAGCATATTTGGTGTTAGCTGAGCATTTGCAATTAAAAGTTGAAGAGTCGCCCCTGGGCGATCAAGTACTTGAATTAATGAACAAGCAGGTCAAAATGTCATCAGTCGGACATTTTAGCATGTTGGGGTAAGAAAATATTCATTACTACAGACTGTTTTCTTTGCTGTGACATTTGCTTGGCACTCACATAAATCTTTAGACATATGTATGATTTATAGTCACATTCAGCAAATTAGAATACTGTATATTTTCCAATGAGGTGTCACTGTCAGATCAAAAATACCTTTTCCAAATATTAATCTTTAATCAGGTAATAAACATGTCATTCTTAGCTGTAAGCAAAATATTATCAGAATTAAGAGAAATACAGGTTTGAACATGTCAATCTGTGTGAAATTAATTCACTTGATGGGTTACTAAAATAAAGGAACATTTCCTCAATGATATTTAAATTTATTGACTATGATTATAGATTGTGTCTCATGGATGTGCGACACCAGACGTCCGTGTTGTGGATTTTTATTGTTGTTTTTTTGTGTGTCATTGTAACTTAGCTGAAGATCCCATTGTGTGCCTGCCTGTTGAATGTGGAAGAGAAGATCATGCTGTAGGCTCTTACCTATGACCTCACATCTTCCTGTGCCATTTAAATGCACGGCTATAACATGATAGCGTGATAGCAGCTCTTGTGTTTGTTGGTTTTTTTAAGGCATAAACAGAGACATTGTTATAAAATACAAAATCATAAATACTTTTCCAGGTATTGGTGTTTTCTGTTCTCCGTTTCACTGTCTGGCTCTCCAATTTCTCAGCAGATGGTCCTTTGCCAATTTTTCACAGTCAATGTCAGCCCACACACTTTCATTCAATAAATCTTTATTAATCCCTGTTAACAACATCAGTCTCTCTTTCTCTCTCTCTTTCTCGCTCTTTCTTTTTCTCTCTGTCTTTTTTGCTCTCTACATCTACTTCAGTCTCACTTCTGCTTTTGAAATGTTTAATGGTGGTTAATGGTAGTTGTAGTTAATGTTTCTCACAGTTCAGCTTGATAATGGATTCCAGTTCACCCACACACTGTGGCTTAATGATGCTTAATTGAAAACTTTACTGACACAGTGTATGACATTGAACCCTGAAAGTGCTAATTGGAATAATTAAGCTTTGCAAACTTTACTCATGGGACCTAGGACCCCAGGGTAAATAACCTTTCTTCTTTCTTTTTGTCCCATTGTTAACTGAAAGGTCAGGAGCTTTGGAAAATGACCTGACCTGCAGGGTTTTAACATATGTCCTCTTTTTTTTTCTTTTATTTTGTTTCACTTTTTACTGGAGGTCAAAATTAATAGATATTTTAGCATGCACAAACAATTCTGAACAATCTTGGAAGTAACAAGAAGTGCAAATAAAATTAAGAGTCTTAAAAGAGGGAGTTTTGTCTGAAGTGATAGAGTGAATCCCCAACAACTGTCAGTCATCTTCTCATTTGCCTCACCCACTAAATCCCTGCAAGATTCTGATGATCATTCTGGACGGGTCACCATAGCTGGCTGCACACCTCACAACATCTGGATAAAACATTAGTGATTTGAAATCAGTTCTGTTTTGCTTCACTTGACCATTTTTCTTAGTGAGTAATGGGCTCACATATGTAATCCATTGTATGTTCTGACAAATTTTATTATCCCTGCTGGGAAATATGTCTGGAGTGGATTGTGTTTGTAAATGTAAGAAAGGGCCATGGCTTTACAAAGTGTTGGGTGGCATCTTTATTAAATACAGGGAATTTTTTTCTTTTCATACAAAATATACCATTTCTTTCAGAAGTGTATCATGGTGCCATTTCTGGTTCTGTCAGTATCTCCTAATGTAACAAAGCTCCAAAATGTATGCATGTGTAAGGCTGGAGGTACTGTGATGTCTGATTTTAGGTGACATTATACATATGTTAAGACTACCATTATAATGAGGGAAAAGTTTTTCTAAAGTTTGGTCTGATTTTAGACAATATTTTATAGGCACAAATGACGATTAGTAAATAATGAAATGTCTTTCATTATTTTTTTTCAACTGCTGCCATGTTTATATCATCATGGAAAAATCACATGATATATTCTCACAAGATTTGTGTAGAAAAATGACAAAAGAAGAAAACTGAAACTGGTCTTGCTTTTTAAGGTGCAGTAAGTAAAGTTATTTTTGAGAACAGAGGCTTCTCCAGCAGTTGAGCACACTGGTGTTTCAGTCTTTCTTTGGTATTGAAACATTAGAGGGTTTTGGAAAGTCTTGGGAAGCGTAGATGCAATTAAAGTGTAATCTGGAGGCAAACACTTTCTGTTTACAGAAAAAGATGAAAGGTACTTGTAGTGTCAAAGAATAATGATTTCTAGCACACCTCAAGTACCCAGAGCTACCTTAAGAGGTGCATTCTGATGAGTTTGCAATAACCCCTGCAGTGCTCTGACCTCACCATTGTTAAAAATGTATGGGTGGGCCTCAAATGAGCAGTGCATGCAGGAAGAACTTTAGTAGTGAAATAACTCACGACCTGTGATAACTGCTAAAATGGGTGCTAACGTCAAAGTTTGTCAAAATGTCTGTTGATTTTGTTTCTTTTATAGTAAAGGCTTATTGAATAGCACGTCAAAAATATTGAAGCGTGTATAACTGTCTCATCTTTGACTTTCTTTGCTTGTCAGGATTTGAATAATGTGCCATGGATTAAATTTAAAATAAGCAAATATTCACCATCACGCTGATGTGTTTTATGAGTTCCTTCATGGCTCATAAAAGCACAACCCAGGCTTGTCTTTAAGGGCTCTTAATATGCATGACAGTTGATGTGTTTGAAATTTATGTAATGTGAGAGACAGTTTACTGATGTTTTCTTTAATGTTTATCAAAACAGCTACTAGAACTGCTGTTTCAATGAAATATGGTTTAGTCAATCTTTAGAATCTAATCTCCTTAATGTGACAGATTAGAAATTTGTTCCTTTTAGATAAAAATACTCAGTCCATGACAAGAAAAGCCAACGATGAAGCTTCTTTGGTTTTTCTTTTTCTTTTATTTGACACCAAAAATACAAATAAATTGGTATGCACTAAGATTGCTAGAATTGGGTTTCTCTTATCTGAAATGACTGACACTAGGACTCTGTTAAGAAAAAAAAAGACTTTTCAGACTTTAGGGTTCTGAACTGTCACTGCTGGTCAGAGTGCTTCAGTCTTTGCTTTTCTTTGAAGCAAGTGGAGAATAATTTCAGACAGTTGTACTTTGCAGGAGACACCATTAGTGTATTTTGAGTTTTCTATTTCTAACAGCACTGCCTTCAAAACGGCTAAAGTGATTCAGGCCAGAAATGTATTATTTCTTTATTTATTCAGGAAAGACTGAGATTTAAAACCTCATTTATAAGGGTGGCCATGGCAGAATGACCAAAAATACAAAATAAATGCATCGCAGTTCAGTAGAATGACCTTAATGCTCAGGGTATTATTGCACTTACCCATATTTCAGGGTTTTTCCCTGACAAGCATGTTTGTGCAACGTTCTTGAGGTAAAGCCTGACTTTATTAATAATCAGTATGTCCCTCTAACCTATACAAAGTATTTGAAATGCTAACAGTCATGCTTTCACCTTGAAAAAAACCTGTCAGAGTTTGCATTTCTCCATATATTTCAGTGCTCATTTCAGTCACACTCCCCGACACAAACTCATCTGACCCAGCTCTCATCAGGAGTTTCTAAACTTTTTATACTTTATTATAAGAACATTATTTTCTCCATCGTGTTTTCCTGAAGGACTAACTCGAGTGATGCAGCCTGAGAATGCTGATGCTGCCAGCTTTTTGTTGAGCGAGTAAGTGAGCTGTCAACCCGGTGTTGTTCTCATTTAAGGAGCTGACAGTCAGAGGCCGTCTCAGCACGAGAAACCCATTTTAGCATAACACCTCTGTCTCTCATTCCCTTCTTCACTGCTTCTCTTCTTATTTTATTTGACATTCTTCCTCTGGACACTCATCATATCCATTGTCTTTCTTTCTTTCTTTACACTTGCCAGCTATCTTCCTCTATCCAGTCTCCTCTAATCTCTCCTCTTACCTTCCACATCTGTGTGTTTGTTGTCAGCCATCCATTCAGCCTTAACACACTGCAGAAGTCCCTTGCTCAAAACTCTCTACTGTTTTTCAATTCACTTAGCTTCTCCCTCTATCGTGTTCTCTTTCCATCTATCTTCTATTGACAAATTCAACTGTTCATTTTCTCTAATAGACTTTTCGCTGCCAAGATTGCAGGGAAATAACATTTGTATAACTGTTAGACAGATAATTCTCTGTTCTTCAGATGCCTTGACACCTTTTACAGAAAACACTTCAGTTCATTTTGCCATTTCTAATTCACATTCTGCCTAATCGTCTAAGTCACTGTGTACTGTAATTTATCTTGCTACAGTTGCTATAAGACTTTAAGTAAAAAGAAGCTTAGGATATCACCTTCATTTATGGTGGCCTACTGATGAGCCTCGGGGAAGAATGCAGAATCAACACAATATCTGGAGTTATGGTGCATTTAAAGAGCTATATGTGAGATTTTTACTGTCCTGTAGCAGAAAATAGCCCCAATATATCGAGAGGTTGAAAGCGAAGCTGATCGATACCAGTGACTCAACAATCTATTTGCCAGGTGCTGAGATAACCGACTTTCAAAACTCACTTTGTTGCTGTAGTCTCTTTTTGCCGCAGCCTTGTCCTGAGACAGAGACATTCCCCTATACCTCAACAGTGGTGTAGAAACATGGTTTTGCTATAGCCTAACAGTCCATTTTCACTCAACCTAGGACATTTGTAACAGCAGGAGCAGCTCTTTGTGAAACAGGCTGGGTGCTAAGTTGTTTTTATATATTTTTAAATATTTATATACTCTGAAAATATTGATTTTGTAGTTGTGTCCTACAGGAGCCTGACTAATTTTTACCAAATAGTAATACGTATCTAAAGACTGATATTAAATATTAATAAAATTCATTTCGCTTATCTGAGCAGGCTCATGCACAAGCCATCTCCAGGGTTCATTGGGTGGCAGTAAGGGTACGCCCTGGAAAAGCATCCAGGGCGTACATAATAGAACATAACAGAACAACACAGACACACACAGGACTTGCACATGACACGCAGAACGACTACGCACTGACACACTAATACCTAAGGGCAATTTAGACCAACTGACTTAACATGTATGTTTTGGGATTGTGGGAGGAAGCTGGGTACCCTTTAAGAACTCACTCATGGATGGGGACAACATACAAAACTCCTTTCAGAAAGGCCCTGGCCTGGATTTGAATCCTGGACCCTTTGGCTGCTTGGCAGTAGTGCTAACAACTGCATCACCATGAAGCTCATTAATAAAATTATCATAAAATGACACGCTATTTAAAAAAAAAACATTGCTCTGAAATCGGGAAGTCAAAGAACAGAAATATCCTTTATTGTCCCACAGGGGGACATATAGGGTGTTCCATCAGCAGATTAATAGTAAATGTAAGCATGCACATTCAAAATGGTTTAAAAAAAAAACTAAACAAAACAACAGCAACAACAAAAAAGACTGTATGGTATGGGCAAATTCACAATATAAGAAAAAAAATGTATAGATATAAAAAAAAGTATACCCAGATGAAAAGAAATATCCAACTGAGTGGAATCACTTTAAAAGGATTAGCTTTTAAATCCTTTTAAAAGGATTTAAAAGCTTTAAAATATTCTAGTTATAATATTCAATAACAAGAATATTATCAATATTAAATGTCTGTCAAACTTAAAAATAAGACACCTAAGGTGCAAATTAACAAAGCTTTAAACTCAGTCCTTTTATACACTTAAGATGACAAAACCATTTCCTCTTTAAATTGGACAATATGTTTTTTGTTTTATTTTGTATTACATATGCTAAACCTATTAAAATTGTTGTGCACTAACTGCTGTTAAATGTACAATGATTACTATGAATGTTGTAATATAAATGTGTGTTTGTGTGTAGGCGTGTGTGGAGATGTATTTGGAGATAGGTGTGAAACAAAATGAAAGACAAAAGCACTGGAACATGAAACATAGAAATGTTTCAACACACATGGTGCTGAAGACTGAAGAACAGGATTATTTATCACTTTTGAGTGCCACCCATAAAAAATATTATGTTTATTTGTGTGCTTGATGTGCCAGGTTAAACAAAAGAGGGTTAATTGACTTGCAATACTCTATGGTAACCACAAATTATAGCTGTAAAAAGAAAATTAAAGATAATTTACAACAAATTTTAATAAATCAAAGCATGTTATGTGGGAGAACGTAAGACTTTTTGAGATGAGGAGAAGAAGGGTAGTGCATGAAAGATAGATTTTTAGGTTTTCCTCTTGAACCTTCCTCTTTTCGGACAGACAGATGATGTCCTTTTAAAGGTGATGCCAGTTATAATAATACCAAGCCATCCAGTTGTATCTTCCCTGAAATAGAACAAAAACATAAATGGCTTCTTCTGTAAATATTTGTTCACAATTTATATGTAGTTATCTGTTTTTTGGGATTGTGTAGCACAATGTCTTTCTCCATCTGTGAAGCTTGTCTTTCTATATCCGTCTTAAACCAGTTTCCTTTTCATTCAGGCTTTTTTTCCCCTTCTTTCCAGCCTAGTGCCCTTTAGTCCTCTATGCAAATCACTGTGATGTTTCCTTTTGCTTGTTCGAAATGACTAATAACGTGTGATCATCCCACCATCAAGGCTGGAGCCACAGCGTTGCCATGGTAACATCCAGTCTAAACGCAATAACGGCTACTGCGGAGAGAATGTTGAGACAGCAATAGAGTGTGTAGACACACAAGAGCACACACCTTCACAACCCGCCTTAACACATGAGTAACCCATGCTCATTTGCTTTAACGACCAGTGGGAGACTTGTCCTTTATATCTCCAAAGGGAAATGCAACCACCTTAAGACAAGATAAGTCATTACACATGCACACCTTCACCAGACCAGCTGTTTTATAGACATAGGTATATGTAACATCCATGGTTGCATACAATGTTCATGTTCCTTTACAAATGGACATACACTGGTGTTTACCTGTATAGCTATTCACATATAAGACAGATGTTACACAGAAAAAGACTTGAGACTTTAAGACATCTTATACTGACGCTATAGCATGCACTTTGCTTTACAATGTAAGACAATGACTCTTAACCCATTCTTAATGGCATACATTTTAGTCTATTAGAAAGCAATTTGCTGCTAATGCAAATCTGATATTTTTGCTACCTCTTGTACTTTAAGAGCATGACTGATTTTTTTTTGTCTGAAATGTTGCTAAATATAGCAAGAAAGTCACTGAGTTGGCACCAATGGGTTAACCATTGTTAACTGCAAACCTCTCTCACGGCAGAGTAAAAGAGGACAGTGGTTGATTTTTAGATCATTGCTGAAGTAGATAAGTTTGGTGGCTAAGATCATCTTCACATGTAAATATTGGCTAATCATCGATCTTCCAAAATTAAGGAAATCAGGGTCAATTTATTGGTGTACCCTTAATTTTCACAAAGCTCCTCCTTGGAGTGGGTTGTGTTGGAAAGGAGCAGGAGCTTCTTAAAGAGGCAGAGGCCAAGTCATTTCTTTCAAGTTATGTGTGACACATACAGCATTGTTATAACAACTGAGAGCAACATAATTACTTTATTGCGGTATAAAATGGTGCTAATTAAATAACAGAAATTTGCAAAGGAAAAATAGAACAAGAAGCAGAATTAAGACAAGTACATTAAAAGATATTAAAGGGAAAAGATGGCAGAGAAAATGAAATATATGTTTTAGTTGAACATGAACCTCAATAAACAGTGTAAAATGGGGCAGTTAGACTAATGTTCAAAGCTGGTGAGAGATCTTTAGACCGTTTAAATAATGACTTGTGACTTTTTTGCTTTTTTTTGTTTTCATGATTTCCACTTTTTCCCATTGTTTTTACTATGGAGGCTAGATTTGGTCTTAATCTTTCTTATAGGCATTTAAAGGTAATCCTGGCTTTCACATTTGTTGTTGTCTGTTTACCTGTCACAGTTTTTCATGCCTGTGTGGGGAAGGATTTTTTGTCTGTTTTTTGAGAGAAGATGGGGTTCTTTGCTGAGACAGCGACAACCAAATTAGAGAGCCAGACAGATGGCATACTACAGGAACCCTTTGACTCAACCAGTGTTTTTCTCAGGCAGAGCACAGTGGCCTTTCATCCTGCCTGTCAGCCATGGCATAGGGACAAATGGAGAACTGTGGTAGCTGCTTTGGTGTATTAAAAAAATGAACATCAACATGCTCACTTTCTCTGGTGCACTCACCCACAAAACCCATTTAGCTGTGAAAACTTAGCTATGAGAGAGAAATCTAGACAATAAAGATGTGTTTGACAATTGTTTCATTACATAATTTGCCTTAAATAATAAGTATTAATGTTACTGTTAAATAATTCATTTTCTAAATTGTAAGTACTCAATTTGTCAGTTCCAGAAATTATATTCCAACTTAAAAGGCCTGCCCTGCTTTTCTGGGAGAGTCGGGGAATACTGGAGATCTCTGGACAGTTTTTTTTTTTTTTTTGCACATATACGAAATATTAACGGAAATATAGATAAAGATTTAATGCCATTGAGCACAACTTTTATAAGCCTATATTTAACTGCATTGTCCAATGGGTTTATAGAAGAAACCTTTTTTAATGTATGGACTGTATAATATAATATGCTCCTTTTAAAACCAGACTTGGCATTCTAAATGAAAAAATTCAGATTAAATGTATCACAATAAGAAACATGTCATAATGGGGAAAAAGCAACAATGTGTCTCAACTCAAGACTGTTACCATCATATTGTTGCAAAACACACTTAAGGATTTGATTACAGACATACTGTATATGTTCCACTAAGCTCCTTTGGAATCATAATCCAGGAGTAGGAAGAATTTATATATTTATAGTAATTTCCCAATAGCCCAGCCACAATTAGGTACTCTTCACAAGATTTGTGACAATGAAGTCAAACTAATAACAATAAAATTTCTCTGATGGCCGAGGAACATTCAGAGAGGTTTTAGAAAGACCATGAGGTAACTGGTACACGAGTTCATTTGCTTTATCCTTTATAAAGCAAATAAAATGTTTTTGCTTTATTTGAAGACTAAATAAAGCAAAAATCCACTATAGTCTCCACACACTGTAGGACTCCACTGCTGAAGGAATAGTATGTTAATATAGTCTGGTTGGATGAGATTAAAACTGAGGTTTGTCTTTGCACACATCATATTTGAAGGACAAATGGCATCACAACAACTGTGATTTTTGGATGTATGAATGTCATGGTAAAGATCAGATTGTAACCAATATGTTACTGACCACCTTCAATTAGCTGAAAGGAGAATGGGGGAGAAATGCACCTGGCAGGACAGCACATTTTGATATTATGAAGTGTAGAGCTTTAAACACCAGTCACTTTTCTCATTATTGTCCTCTGTTTTTCTGTAAATCAGTAAGCAGGATAACACCAGTGAGACAAATGTAAAAGGATCTAATATGTGTGTGAGCAGCTATGTTCTTGTCAGTGTATGTAAGTGTTCTGGTTTGATTCAAGAGCCCATCTGGGAAGCAGCCTTTGCATAACTCTGATAGACCAATTAGTGCAGAATGATAGATGATGAGCTGCACTGGCAGACAGGGTCGTAATAGAGGGCTGAGTGGAGGCACTCTGTCCTGAATCTCAGATCTGTTCTGCTATGTCCTCTCTCAAAAACGTTAATGATACATGAAGCTTTAGACACACCCAAATAATTCCACCAGGGATGGAATCTGTATTTGGAACTCGCAACTCGTATCTATCTCATCTAACTCGTTCCTGTTTGTGGTTTAGGTTGACATCCTTTTGATCTGTCTTTTATGAGTTGTAGATTAAACTCGTAGCCCTTCAAAATCATATAGATTTTCCTGTACGGTGACGATATGCTTCAGCACTTGAAAACATTGCCATTTTTAATAATGACTGATGTTTTTTTTCCTGCAAATGTCAAAAGTGAACTTTTTTACAGAGTCTAGCTTCAGTCATTGACTACTCGCATATTAAAAGGTTATAACAATATTCAGAAATTTTAAAGTGCACGAAACATGAATCGGCTGCTGTTTGTGTCACACAAAATCTTTTTGCCGTGACAATCTGTTTTCAAACGAACAGTCAGCTTATGAGTAGATATAATGGGCAGCTCCCCAAAACATGCAGTTATGCTCTTATTTTGACAGAAAAAAGAAAAAACTTGCCTGGACTTTTTTAGAAGATGGATAAATTACATGCAAGAAATCATAAAACATTTTGACAAAACCTTGGATGTCTTCTTTTTAGGTGGGATTCTTTGTGTTCCATCTCATTAAAGTGCATGTAATATGTCTTTCTGTGAAGCTGCTTGTCAGAGCACAGGGTTGTTTGTGTGTGTAAAGCATCTGTTGCCAGACTGATAGATAAAAAGGTCAGAACTGTGTAAAAGCCCGATGTTGTTTTGAGGGAAAAGCAATCGTGTTTGAACTCACATGAATTTGTCTGTAATCTCTCTGTGATACTCTCACTAGAAACAAATTGGCAAGGGTGTATGCTATATTTTAGAGAGCAGGTTAGCTGTGTGGCGCTGAAACATACAGACAGGGTATTTTTAATTTTTTTTCAGATTAAACTGAAATATGCTAATATTTTAAACACTCTAATAAGGCAGAAGTATGATAAGAAGATGCTAAAACCTCATGAATTGTTTTTTTGTAATAGTAGTAGTAGATGTGTGTACTATTAGACAGAAACAAACTACTCTCAACAACCCATGAACAAGCTTCTGATGAAAAGAATTTAGAACTTTAAAGGTAATGGATTTTATGCATTCAAAAAATGGAAATTTCCACACATTTCCATACACATATCTAGCTATAAAGACATCCACTTGTCCAAAAGTTTGGAATGGTAAGTTTTATTAATCCTGAAGTGATGGTTTTTTTTTCTTTTTTCTTCTATTCATAAAAGTCTTATTGGTTATTGATTTGGAAATAATTTCTGTTTTTATCTAATGGTTTACTTTAACGTTTGGTTTTCAGTTCTTCTAAATTGCATTATCAAAGACATTTAAACTCTGCACATCCACAGAGAGCAACAACACCCACAGAGGCCATCAGATGTATTATATCCTCCAAAACCACTCAAAAGATCAAACGAAACCCACTAAGGGAATCCAAGTCTCTTATCTCAGTAAAGGTCAGTGTTCACGGCTCCACTGTCTGAAAGACATGGGCAATAATGTCATCCATGGGAGAGGTGTGTGGTGAAAGTCGCTGCTAACCCAGAAAGATATTGAGGTTCCTCTGAGTCTGAGAACAACACATCTTTATGACTCTCAATCCTTTGGAGAATACCAGTATCAATTCATGATATGAAAGCTAAACTGTAGAAGACAAGGGTGTACCCAGAGTGAGTCTGATATAAATCAGGTTTTATATCAGTCAAAAATGACACCAGAATTCCTGATGCTAGGTTCTGCTGCTGCTTTAAAGTCAGAGTAGTTTGGCTCAACTACGACGAAATCAGGACACAAATCAGCTTTTTAAGCATATTATATTCAAACATTTTGAGAACACCTGTGTCTTTATCATCGTCATCGCCTTTTCACACTGACTGTGTTAAGAATTTGCACAATAAAAGCTGAAAATTGATCAGTAAGCTCCAGTCTAATCATGTCTCCGAAGCTCGGTGATCTTCACCTGTTAAGCACTCGATTCAGGACTGTCTTCTAAAAGACGCTCAGAAAATCATGGTTTCGATCCAAGCCAGTAGTTTGGGAAATAAAGCTGAAAGATAGTTTCAGCAAGACAAAATTTTACTTTTGAGCTTTGGCAAATTTATCAACTGGAGAAGCTGTTGTGCTTACAATGATGCATCATCTTGACTGTACCAAAGTTTGCAATAAGATAATTACTCTACGCTGATATCAGACAGCATTTTCTTCAGAAGTTCAATTACCTTGTTTGCTTAAAGAAATATATATATATATATATATATATATATATATATATATATATATATATATATATATATATATTTTGTAAGAACTACTTTAAAGATATAATTTAAAGGCTTTTCATTTTAATCTGATGTGTAGAAAGACTTATGAACTTTGGGAGTAGTTGGTTTCTGTTTTGTGCAATTGTCTGCATTTTTCTTTTGTTGTTTTTACATAAACTGAAACCTAGTCTAATCTTAATGTTATATGTTAATATACTGTACATCTATCTACTTTATTAAGAGCAACAAAGAAAACACAAGGCAGATAATCATGCATGCACACACTCTCACCCAAACTTGCTAATTGAACTTAGCATGCATATATTTGTCTGTGGGAGAACATGCAGTCCTGTGATGGTCTGTCCAGGACGTTACCAGTCTCTCATCTGCTGGAAATATGTATAATCCCCCCATGGATATGTATGGATGTAGGTGTGGGGGGGTGGGTAGGTGGATGGATGGAGGGAGGAAGGGAGAGTGGGAAAGATGGATGGATGTCTGACTGACCCTCTGTTCCAGTATCTTAACAGCTTTAACAGCTTTACAGCTTTACAATATACTTTCTATTGACTTTATCTTTATTACTGACGATGCAGATCACTCTGGCTTTGCATCTGGGAATCTTAAATAAAAAGATCATAAACACACCTCTAAGTTAATCTACTCAAAACTCAAGCAAAAGACAATCAATATTATGATGAATTTTCAGTTTTAATCATGTTGTTCCCCACACAGAAAAGCTTATGAAGTGATAAAATTACATTTCTGAATGAGACAGTTTTGATTCTAAAGTGGCAGGTTGAGTCTGATTCATCTCAAAACGATCCATGTTTTTCAAGTTGTTGTGAATAAATGAGTTGGCTGCAGGCTTTGTTTGCATTTGCTGATTTTCCGTGTACTTTGCATAAGCTGAAAAACAAACTAAAGAGCACAGATCTGTTTTTTTTCTTTTTGTCACTGCAACTAAAGGAGGAATGTGCTCCCAGGAAGTTTTGCGAATCATTGATGAGAACATGGAAGAATCCTTATTAGGTTTGCTTGGACATTTATGCAATCAGGTTCGTGACTTCATGTCTTAGAGTGTGTCTCCCTTTGTGCATTAACAGCCAGTGTGCTGGCTCACTTGCTCACGCTGGATTATAGCCGTCTGTATTATTATGAATGCGTCTGTGAGGGCATTATATTCTTCTTTCCTCATTTTATGCGTTCCTTTTTTTCATGTACCACTCTCCGCTTCATGTCAGATCTCCTATTAAATATAAGCTGTTCTGAGAGTGTCTGCATCTGCAGCTCTCCTGCAAACCAAAACGAACAACCCAGTTAAATAATAAACTGAAGGCTAGCAGAGGGACCCCATCAACCTCTGAGCTGTATCCTCTCTGAAGCCATCAATCGTGTGACTAAAGCTAAGCTGCATAATGACATTGTGGCAGCGTACTTGTGCTGTGCTGCAAAACATATTAATGTTAGCCATAATGAGTTTGACAGCCCAATATGGGTATTGGGGGGATCCTGGGGAATTTCAGCTGTTCAACACTGCCATCAAATGGTGGAGAGGAGTTACAACAGCTGCAGTGTTGGGTGTTGTGCAGATGATTCATGCAGATAAGTTATTTTCCCTGGTTGTTTTTGCCACTCTAATCATAAAAATGCAGCTCAAGTGTCATCAATTACTTGATTATTTTTAATCTGAATTCTACTGCTTGCTTATTCACTTCTAGGCATTGTATTTGTTTCAATAGAAATCTGATGTTTTCTTTCAACATGGGCTTGTTTTTTAGTCTCTATTGGTTCTCTTCATATACACTTCCATTTCTTCCCTGCCTCCTAGAATCTTGGAACTCCAACAGAATGGCGACATGGACATCCTGAAACTCAAGTGGTGGCCCAAAGATAGCCCGTGTGACCTCTACAGCTCAGACCAGACGCGGCAGCGTGGCAACGCGCTCGACATCCACAACTTTGCCGGAGTTTTCTGCGTCCTGGCAGCTGGCGTGGTTCTCTCCTGCCTCATTGCTATGGTGGAAAGCTGGTGGTCACGACGGAAGGGATCTAGAGTTCCCTCCAAGGAGGTATGGGAGAGAATAACCTTAAAAAGGGATGATACTGTAGTCAAAGGGATACTTCAAATCATTTGGTATAATAGGCTTGCCAAAAAAGAAGTCATAAAGATTGAATCTGATGAAAGCGCAATGTTTTTCATTGGGATGGCATGTCATTGATCAATACAAATAATTGTGAAATTCAAGAAAAACATACATGTGTCTTATTTAATATCTGAGTAGAGCTGCTCTATGAAGGCCGTGGAGCTTTATTAGAGAACTTATAGTGAACAAATGACATCTTGAAGACCAAGGATCTCACCAGGAAGGGACTAGAAGAAAAGTGTGGAGGAGTTTAGAGCATCACCTGAGAAATATAAATATATGGCATAGCTGCAAATCAATGTTTGCAGACGCTCTACATATAACCAGTTTCAGCCTGTCTTATTTTGCAAAGAAGAATGGCAAAGGTTTTAGTCTCTAGATATGCAAAATTAGTGAAGACACTCTGCAAAAATACTGCAGCTATATTTGCAGGGAAAAGTGGTTTTCTAAATGCCTTCCATGCTTTTAATTTTTGTTTGAATGACATCTGGTAAACTGTGAATTTTTCCTTCTGTTTTACAGCTATTTATGTTGATATATCACATAAAGTCACAGTAAAACACACTGCAAAACAAAATTGCTATATGACAGAAGAACAACTTCAAAGGGTGGACACATTTTTTGAAGACTCCAGGGAATACAAAAGAGATATTGGTCACAAGAAAATTTGAAAATGATGGGGAGAATAGATGAGTGGATAATTTCCAGCTTTTTATAAGCAACTACTGTAATTGTTGATCTTCCATGAGGTAAAACACAAAAAAACATTAAGAATTTTTTAAAGATATCTTCAACCTTCCTTCTCCTGAGCTAATTTTTTTGAGAAATAACAATACACATCAATTCCCTCCAAGCTCTATATTTGCTCTTCGTTGACATGTTAAAGGCTGATCTCATGTACTCGTGGAAACAAAGTGAGAAGATTAAGTTCACCTTCCAAAACAATCCCCCATCTTGTTGAGACAGTCAGTTCAGAGAGGGTGCTGTCATGTTATTAATTTTAATTGTTTTTTCATTAGAGTTACCATTAAATTATCAAAGTTATTAACCGAAGGGACTCTCTCTGCCAAAAACTAATATGGGTTTAAGTGAATTAAGCGACAAATTTAACTGAACCTAATTAGAAAAGGAATTCATTTTTTAAGTTACGCGTTTCCCCTTTTTTAATTCTCATTACATCACTATCTGGCAATGATTTGTCAAAGCAAATATCTAGCACAGTATATGAGACAATTATATTCATCATGCCACATCTAAATTTTTTTCCCACTGATTATTTAACATCTCTAAATTGAGCACTGAGGGTCATTATTTTCAGCTGACAGTTTTAAATCATCATCGTTTATCTCCCAGTTTTTCAACATCAAGTTACAGTAAGTAGTTTCTTGCAAAATACCACCTCTTTCAGAGTTTAATTAGTTGTGTTGTTAATGTGTTGACTAATCTGAAGCGATGCGAGTACAAACAAATTAATCAACCCTCTATTTGTTACACGCAGTCAGTGTTGTATGAGAATAGCGGATGCGGGCAACTTTAAAAGTAGAATACAAAGCAGCCTGAGGGCCTGTTGGAGTGCAGCGGAACATAGCAAGAGTCAAAACTACTGAGTCACTGTGTTAAACATAGATGTCTATATCAACGTCTGTCCCTCCCAAAATAAGCAGCATCATTCCGTCATCGTAAATTAGCAGCTGCACCACGTGAAATATCTAATCAGGCTATGTACTGATGATCACCTCAGCAGAGACGTCATTTGAAGCAATCAAAATAACTCCGGTAACATCTTCCTCTGGTAGGAAGCCTTGTGTCCGCTGTGATGCAGTAGCTGTATTAGCTGCATCATTCTGTCATAGGTGATATTTTCAGTAAGAAAGCCAAATAGTTGCATATTGAGTTGCTCTTCTTTAGATCGTACCAGCACAAGCCTGAACCCTTTTCATCAGTTTTTTAAATTATTTTTTTAAGTTTGTCTTCTAAGTTTGTCCTTATTTGAACCAAAGGGGAAAAAAAATCTAAAAGCCACTTAAACCTGCCCCCATTCATCCTCTAACACCAACTACTTTTATTTACCCCCCAGGCCCGCTGCTATGTTTATCAAAACAAAACGGGTTCATGTTAATAACTTTAATCAAAACTTCAAAATTGCACAAAAGTGGTACAGATTTGATATGCACAGCATGCAAGCGAGAGACTCAAAGGAATGTAATTATGTATGAAATAATATTTTCACTTCTGGTTTAGAGTTAATCATTTATGTGACTGCAACAAATTGGACCAGCACATGAAGCAGCACAGATTAATTTTTTGTGGAAAATGTTTTTGCCATCAGGTGAATTACTTCCGCTTCAAACAATTGCTTTTTTCCCCTCGTAGGAAGCAGTTTGATAAAGGCAGGTCAAGGTTAAATTGAGGATAATGGCTTAAGAGAATTAATGAGGAAGCGTTTCCTCCCTATTTATTGAACTGCTGGTGCTAATTCCAACAGCACTGTCAATCAGAGAGAATGGGTTCTGAATGGTCGAACAACTTTTATTACTGATTTTGAGGTTTAAAGAGGGTAAATATTCATTATCACACACACATCATTTTTAATAGTCTCTTTTTGATCTTATCTTCTAATAACAAGTACTAGAAATATGCTCCATCTAATCTTTGTTGTTTTTTTTTTGGTGATTGTAAGTGACATGGACATTAATTTAGAAAAATTACACAAAGATGAGAGATGGAAATTGCGACTTTGCCGAGGATGATTTAACGACCGATCAGGTTACTTTTCATTATAAAAGACCAATAACCCCAGTCATCTGGAAAGTAATTTAGGAGAAAGTTTCAGCAGGAAAACTCTATTATCCTTTCGTTACAAATGATTAAATAAGTGGGGTCCAGTAAATCATAAAAAACATTGCAGGATGACTTTACTGCAGCTTCTGAAATGTAGGTGAATCCTTCTGTGATTTTTGCTGTTGAGACTAAAGCAGCCCTTTGACGTTAAGTGCACAAATACACAGCAAGCTGAAATTGCATTTGTTTGCTGTTACCACCGAATGTTAGGTTTGTGATTGGAATGATACATTTTATATGATCACTTTAGTGGACACAGGACTCTTTGACAAATCATGTGGAGGTTTTTCTTCTTCCTTCCAATTTGCAGTCTAAGGAATAATCTACTTCTGCATGGAAAGGATTAGGAACTTGGATATCTTTATTAAATGTCCTTGGGGTTGTTTGATTATTAATCTATTTAAAAATCTATTTAATTTGCAGTACGTGTGGATTTTAAATGTTAGCTTTTATTCCAGCAACATACACACTGAATAGCTATACATACCCATCATTTAGATTGAGGCCTTTTATTACATAGAACAAAAGACATGTTAAGAAAAAGTAAATTTTTCTAAACTAACTGATAGCATAACTATTAGTACCCGCATATTCAAAATTTTATACAATAAAACAGCGCTTAGTTCCTGGTATAACATCTTACAAGGTTGGAGCATCTACAGAGAACGATATTTGACTATTTCTTTCTGTATGATCATTCTAGACAGTTCAGACTCCTGAGTTCTCTCTTAAGTTTTTTTTCTTCAGCTTATCTAAAAGCTTTTCCATCAAAATTAAATGTGGAGACTTGAGGTGGACATGAAAGAAGATTGATTTGGTGTCTGTTGAACTATTTCTGTGTTCATTTCCACATGTTCACTATCCTGTTGAATAATAACCTAAATTCAGTTTTCAGGTGAGATCCACAAGCTTTTTATTTAATTTCTCCTGATGGTAATTCTTCTTGTTTGAGCTCCTGCGGCCTTGAACTCTAACAAACTTTTCCAAGGTTTTGGAAGAAAACCTAGCCGACGCTATCAAAGCTCCTCCACTATGCTTAACAGTGAGTGTGAGATGATTTCCACATGCCTTCATTTTACAGCAGACCCTACTCTTATCTGGTCAAGTATCTGGTGCTTGACCTTTAATTGTCTTGCTCCTAACTATTTGTTTAGTCAGTTTTAACCTTTTCGTCGGTGTTGTAACTTGACAACCTGCAGTAAAATTATTATTTCTTGTACATCTTTGCCAAAAGACAGCTACAATGTATCTGTTTTCCACAGATTCTCCTAGTGGTTAACTTTAGTGTTTAGCTAACCTTAATTCTACTTATACATATTGATGGATATGGTAGTTCAATGTTTGTAAAAGAAGAAAAAAGGTCAGTATTTTACATTGCGTCATATGCAGCTCTAATATACAACTGCCTGCCATCATCTTTTTGTTTGCAGTTTTTTTTTTTTTCCCTTCACACATAAATACACCATATACCCCCTACCTGCAGCCCCCTGCTCTGTTTACAGCTTTAATCTGTCATTCAGACCAGTAGTCGTGTCTGCCACTGAGCAGGAACAAAGACACCAAACCTTCGCTTGAACCCAAAGTCATGTTAAGCACAGTGTGGCTCGACTTCAACACAAACAAACACACCCGCCCCCTGCTATCTTCATTAACCAGGAAGAGCAGCCAGCAGAATCAACCCCAGACTGAGCGCGGGGAGTGGGGCCTCGTCAGTGAATGGAAGGGACAGCAGGGATTTAAATGGTGCTAGTCTTTGATTCTTTTTGTAGTTCTTGTTCAAGGTTTTGCACATCAAGGTAGCAGGCAGTTAAGGAGAGGAAAATCACTGATATTGATTTGGGAGCTACACGTAGATATATTTCCTATTTTAGAATTCCACATGCATCCCCATCCATGAAATTAGGACATATATATACATATATAAGAAATTAACAAATATGCTTTTTTTAATCCAGTTTTATAAATGCTCCCCTTTGTGCTCCCATGGTAAAAATTACATTGGCTCAGTCAGTGGTTGTTTTTGATGACTGACCCGTGACATATACCCTCCACCCTACCACAGCTCTGACCTATCGACTGATGTTGGCACACACAGCGGTTTCCTGAGAGCAACCACCGAGCCAGAAGGGCTCGTCGCATGATTAAACTAGATCTAAAACCCTGTCCCACCTCCGCTTTGCCCACATGGGAACCATCCAGGCTGCATCAACCAGAGTAGCATTCAGAAAATCCACAATCCAACAAGCACAGACACTTCATGCAGTGAAATTTGAGCTCCTCTCGCAAAGTCTCTGTTTCCACAGGCTGCACAACTGCTGTGAACATTTGTCACGACAGAGTGAGTAACATGAAATGCTTTGTGAAGATGCCACAACTGTACACCATGAGCAATACTATATCATTATAGCTCGCTGGCGGGGTTTATTTATGTATGTTCTCGGCATTTTAAAAAAGTATGTTTTTAATTCAATTCAATTCAAAACTACTTTATTGATCCCAAAGGAAAATTAAATGTTGTTGTAACTCATTTAATTAAAAAGTGATTGTTTCAGTGCAAGAGATACTTTATCTAGTCAAAGCCTGAAAACCTGAAATTCTATCACTCATCTGAGTAAAGCAAGTTTAGGAGAATTCGCTTTGTGAAAATATTTTTACTTTGACTACAATTTTATTGTTTCATGCCAAGTTTCCATACTTCCTTGAACTTTTGCACATATTCCTATGTTACAACCAGTATAGCCAATGTATTGTGGGGATTTTTTGTGCAATAGGGCAACATACAGTAGTGAATAACTGTGTCGTTTTATGCAAATAAAAATCTGAAGTGTGGCGCACACTTGTATTCAGCCCCATTATCTGACTCAAACAGCTGATTGCATATCCTGGCTATGCTTTTCAGAACTTTATTTGCCCAAAATATTGAAAACCATGCATAATTTTATGAGATCCATTAAAGTTTCGAATTCAGGTTATAAATATTTTTGCTGTATAAAACTGCTGATTCATATCTAATAGCAGTGGGAATGTACTACCTTGTGCTCAAATCACCATCTGTGCAAATTATTTCAGATGTGTAACCAGCTGCAATGATAGTCGATGGGAGCATAAAAGGAGCCAGTCAAATGGGACCAGTCGAATACGTCCTGGCTCAAAGATGGTGGTTGAGGCAGATCTAAATCAGCTTCAAAGCAACTAATTAGATAAATTGTATATGCAGTAATTTATTAACTGCATTAAATCTCTGACTCTGTATGCAATTTGACTTTAGTCGGGGCCGGAAGAGTAGGTCTGGTTTAAAGTCATCTTGCTTCCAAAAGGTAATAATGTAAAGGAAACCATAAAGCGTGTAATTAACTTACCAGATGCTTTCCTCTCTGTCAGTTCAAATAGAGGACTAGATGTCACTCACAGCACTGTCTCTGCAAATGCTGAAACCACTTAAGATCACTGCACTGAGCCAAGAGCATATGGCTCTCTGTGTGGTTTTACAAGCTTTGAATAAAATAGGAAGGCTGTCAACCTGGAGTTTATGCACTGGCTCTAGAAAACTTGGCTTAATATGATGCACAAGCACCTGAAAGATGTACTTGGAGCTCAAGCTTGGCATGATGACTGCTTTCAGTGCTCAACTCTGTGAGCTACTTCAGCCAGTAAAAAAAGACAGCATATTAAGTATTTCGATAAGGAATTTGATGGATCATTCGGTGCTTGCTTGTCCGCAAGTTTGTTTTGGGTTTTTTTTCAGTAAATTCACAATCCTTAAACAAGATGGATAAACTCTGTAAGTAGTTTTGTCAGTATGATTATCAGATGGGTTTCCCCCTACCTTTTGCAGCTGTTGTTTGAACAAAATGTTGGACTGTTTACAAAGAACTGCAATTATGGTGCTAATGATTTCCAATTAGACAGTCAGAGACATATCATTTTCCTCCCTGAAGATGACGGATTCTCAATCTCTGTATCGCCACTCTTAACAGTTACACACACCAGCGAGCTTGCCCTCACACCTGCATGCACATGCATCATTACTGCCAAATATTAAGCCCTCAGACTCCATCATTTCAGGCTTGCACTGGTGTAATAAATGCAAAAAATATCCCATGTCATGGAGCTCATTGTTGGAATCTTTGCTCTCTACTTAGTATTCTTTAAAGCAACTGGCAGATTTCCATTCGTGCCCATCCCTTCTCTTCACTGCCCCAATATAGAATGAGGTTTTATTACTCTTAGTGAACAAAATCCACAGTGTAGGATGAATGTAATTTTACTTTTATTTTGTAGTCAGTGCAAAGAATCATGACTGCATTTATCCATTGGATCATCAGGTCAAATTTATGCTGCCCCATACTCTACATGCTTCCATACATACACGCTTTCTGCATACATAATCCACAAACCTCTGTTTTAGTTCTAATACAAATGAGCTATCTGTGTCTCTGTGTTTGTTCTAAATCTAACTAAATCATGCACATTTTGTTTGTCTGTACATGCCTCTATATTCATGATGTTTGCCACAAGGCTGTGCTACCTGCTTTTAACCTTTAGCGATGTGACAATGTTTATGTCTGTGCTGTGCTTCTGTGTTGTGGAATGGTTGGGCCTGCTTCTTGGCGTGGACAGTTTGCATCAACACTCACAGGACACACACACAGAGTTAGCTAACATGGATACCATTAACAAGGAGTTTGGAGGAATGTTTGAAAAGGGTATTGCACAAAGAAGAAAAAAGGTTATTTGAGCTATTTTAGGATCTTTGAGAAGAAATATGACAACTTTGTACCCTAAATATAATTTCTTCTTTCAGTCTTGGTTTCTTTACTCTGTGCTTCCAAGAAGTCAAGTTTCATATGACCTGCAATTCTTTCAGAGTTTTTCTTTGGCGATTGGCTGCTCATTCACTCACTTTCAAACCTTTACCTGAACATAAACCAAATTGCTTGTTTGTTTACTTGATTAAGTCATTTAATGCTGAGTTGTGATTCATTCTGGTGTTAGTATGACTTCAAAAAAATAAAGCAATGAGCCAATTACAATAGAAAAGTCTTCAATGATTCACTCTAAAATTGTGTATTTATGCACTTTAATCGTATCCTTTCACATGAACACAATAAGTTGCCATCTCTTTTGTTGACTCTGAAAAATACCAAAGAAAAGTTTGTGTTTTTAGAAGATAAAATCGTATTTTGCTGCTAAAACTGGGATTTCCAAAGTTACATTCATCTCTGTTGTTGGGGTTGGGAGCCTCCAATCAATGGGATCCTTAAATAAATGAAAATACAACAGTAAAGCATATTCAAATGTTGCATAGTTGAGAAAACACATGTGTGCAGGACATGTTCTCATGATACAGGGATTAGACTTAATAGTCTTTATAATAAACATAAAATTGAATCACAGTCACACAAGTTACAAAGACCCCCTACTCTTTGGAAGCAAAATATAAAATCTTACATTTTTGCACAGCGTTTATTGATGTCAGACTACTTTTATGAAATCATTTATCTTAAAAGTAATTCACCTTTGATGTGCTCAAAAACATCTGAACTGATTTTAGGTGTGTATTGGAGGGCGCTGTGTGCTAGAGCAGAATGGTTTATTTAACTTTTTATCTTTTGAGATGCTCCTTATACTCTGGATTTTTAGATGATCTTCATCTCATCCTGGGTGGTTGTTTTGCTAACTCCTTGGCCTGTATATTTTTATATATATGTGTGTGTTAAACCAGAGGTTGCTATGAAAGAGTTCTGTTAGTAGACTCTAAAAGATTTTTAAAAATTAAAGTTTATTACTCATTACTTCCGGAACTCTTCCATAATGAAAACATTTGTGGATTTGACCATATCTTATATCTCATATAGTCCATGTAGATTTAGTCTGTGGAGAGCTGGGACTACTTGTGTGCTTTGTTTATTAATTTCAAGTCTTTTATTGATACATGCAAAAGCTAATTCTAACCTTTTAGGACTGGAATAAAAAATGCCAGCTCTTTTCATTCTAACTCTACTGAATGAACTGTGTCACTGTGGCTCAAAGCTCTCATATTGCCTTTTTGTTTTGTTCTTGTAGATAAGTACTCTGTGTTGAGGGGTGTAGCGGGCGAGGGGGAGAGAGAGCAATACAAAATGGCATTTAAACATCTCCCCTTTCCAGGTATATAACGCCTGTGTGAATGTCTCTCTTTCTGAGGACACAACACAGAGTGACCTGCTTAAACGTATGTGCTGACTGACTGCCATGTCTTTCTTCTCGCTCACCCCTTCCCCTTCCACCCATCTGTCTCTCCAATTTACTTCTCTTCCGTCCACCCTTCCATCTTTCAATCTGCCTGATCTTGTCCGTCACTCATCCTTTTCTGTCTTGGCACGGCTGTTGTTGGTCTGCCTGTGCTTTTGTACTTTTTTTTTGTTTTGTTTGTTTGTTTGTTTGGACTGGTTTTAATCTTCTCACCTCACACACACACACACACACGCACACGCACGCACCCAAACATACATGTGAACTCCTACACATTGTATCCTCCTTTCTGTCTGTCCCCTTTCAACCCAAATTTGCTGAAACTTTCCACATTCACCAACGCCAGGCACAGGCGGACGGTCCCTCTGCCATGCAAGCTGCCGATCCGTGTCCCCATGGCCCCAACGAGCACCCTCTCTCGCTGGGTGGTCAGACCCACAACCAGACCTCCAACACGGCCAACACCGCTGGCTCCACTGCCACCCATTACCAGCCTCCAGCATGCTGCGACATTCCCTGTGCGCTAATTGTGCAGCATTCCTACGAACCCACCAACCCCTCTGAGATCACCCCCAAAATGAGAATGACCACCTTCACCACCTCACCTCCCACACCAAGGTTATACATACAATAGAAGATAACAAATATAATCCTTGGTTAGTAAAGCTTGAAGACAACATTGTACATGAATGATCATTTGAAGGGAGATGACTGACAGCAGGAAATGAGACCTAAACTTGTTGCAAAGCTGGAAGCAGAATTACTTCTTTAAAAAAAAAAGTTTGTTTACCTGGCATGTTGCCAGATGACGATATATGCAATAATGCCTTGCAGCCATTAGAGGGGGCTTTCTCCATGTTTGGACAAAGAGAGCCCTTCTCCAGCAGACAGTTGAAGTCGCATGGTTTTTACAACATGAAAACTTTGTAATGAGATATACCTTCTATATTACAAAGGCACATGTAAGCCAAAAGAGATTTAGTGATCAATTTGACATTTCATTTTTCAAATTAAACCTTTGCCTTTAACAATGAACCAGGGTATGTAAATATTAGAAATAGTTCATGTGGGAGGTTCTAATCGTTTTCAGATTCAGGGTTAATTCTTCTTCAATATCACAGTGGACTTCATTGTAGATTAATATATATATATATATATAGATATACCTTTAAGAGAGATATATTACAAAAGTATTCAGGTTTTACTGCTTTAATCTTCTATTGCTCGAGGCCACTATTGCTCAGTCCTTATAGGCACCCCTGCATTTCCTCTCACGGACGGCAGAATGACCATTTGTGATTCGATCCTACCTTCCACTTCCCTTTATTTGTGCTGATGCCAATCCCTCTCCTTTACAATTCTTTCCTCCAAACTCCAAACGTGCCTAGTTTAAACACAAACATTAGCAGTCCCTCCGTCCTCGTCTTCCTCCAAAGGTGTCTCATTTAGACGGTACCTAGTGGGCGGGGCCCACTGCTGGTTCCCCTGCTCTGCTCGAGAGTAGGGCCAAAGAATTCAGCCGAACAGACCCCCACAGATGCGATGGAAAACGGTCAGTAAATCTCTGTTTATCCCCAATCTTGTGGCTTCCACCTTGAAAAAAAATCCTTTCTGATTTTACCCACATACTATCACTGTGAAATCCAAACCAACCAACCTGTCTCACCCCACTCTGACCACCAGTCCTTCCTCCAAGACCTCTTACAGAAAAAGCTTGGGATCCCAGAAGCACGGTCCCCACAAGTATGTGTGGTAGATGTAAAAATATAATTTTAGAAACACTTCACTTAACTTTTTATCCCCCCTACTGTTGACCCAAGTCCCCTTCTACTTTATATGCACCTGTCATTCACTGGAAACTGAAATCCCTCCCCCTGCACTCATACTCACCTTTCCTTATGTAGTAAAAGCATGAAACACCTCTCACTAAGCATTACAGCCGTTTCAGTAGTTAAGTTACATGTGAATATAGTCATAAATGTACATTGTAATAAGTTTCATTTATCTGATATAGTAAATATATTTAAAGCTTAAGTTAATCTATGTGCTTTGGATGGCTAAGATTGTTCAGCAATACATGTAAATCACTGTATGGTTCTATTATAGACATAAGAATTTTAACAATGAATTATGGCCTGAAAAAAATTCACTTGAAAGTGAGACGTTAATCTCAAGTGAATATTTTGCAGATAGAGGCCATCATGCAATGTAGTGATGAGAAACTGTTGAGTATTTATCTACAAAGTTACCCCTAAGTTTTATAGTTAGTCAGGTTTGCTCGATAGTAACGAGACCCTGGAATGGCAGAGCACACAGCATGTCAGCAGTGTGTCGTCTCTGTCCATTCCTGACTATTTGCACTCCCTTTAAGGCCTTGTAGAAGTGTGTTTATGTTTTATTTTTTAATATCCTGACCACAGCTCAGTGTCCTTTTCTATTCCTCCCTACATCCTCCCCCCCTCTTCCTTGTTTTGCTCTCCCCACTTCTTGTCATGTGCATTTTTTTTCCTGTAACCATCAAACGATCATTTGACGCTGTTCTTTCACGTCATGTACATTTTCATGCTGGGTTTCTCAAATACTTTGACTTTATCTTTTTTAAATTGCCCTCCCCTCATCTGCATTTGCCTTTTAATCCACTTTTTGTTTAACTTGATTATTACATATTATTTTTACTGGTTGGATGGATTACATCCTTGTTGCTGAAAACAAATACACCCCATTGGTTCTCCAAATTCTCTCTCTCTCTACTATATGCCTCACTCTACCCCATGCTGTCTTTATCTTCCTTCCTATATTCTCCACACTTTACTCTCTATTTTTCTTTGTCATTATCTCCTTCTTTCTATATCCTTTCTTCACTTCTGTCCATCCTTCCTTGAACATTGCCTACAATTCTTTTTTTATCCAAATTCATCCTTCCTCTCCTATACTGATGTATAAATTTTTCCTCCCATTGATCTCTACTCTCCCTGCATTTGTCATTGTCACTTCCTCCTCTTCTTTCTTCTCTTTCCAACCCTCCCAACCCTGCAGGACGATAAGGAGATCGACCTGGAGCACCTACACCGCAGGGTTAACAGCCTGTGCACCGAGGACGAAAGCCCCCACAAGCAGTTCTCCACCTCTTCCGTCGATTTAACCCCCCTTGACATGGATGCACTTCCTGCTGCACGACAGGCGCTCGAGCAGATCAGCGACTTCCGCAACACACACATCACTACCACCACCTTTATCC
Source organism: Xiphophorus couchianus (assembly GCF_001444195.1). NCBI lineage: Eukaryota > Metazoa > Chordata > Actinopteri > Cyprinodontiformes > Poeciliidae > Xiphophorus > Xiphophorus couchianus. The sequence goes on from NC_040239.1 coordinate 11,339,807, forward strand.
CTGAGCAGATCCAGACCCTGAGCCGCAGCCTGTCCGCCAAAGCCGCAGCTGGGTTTTCCTCTGGTTTTGGTGGTGGCACCAACCTTCAGGACCACCGAACTGGTGGGGTGGGCCCCTTCAGGCAGAGGGCCCCAAATGGTGGCTTCTTCCGCAGTCCCATTAAAACTATGTCCTCCATTCCTTACCAGCCAACAGGTCCAGGACCCAATTTTGGATACGGCAACGATCCAGACAGGGGCACCTCCATTTGAGGTGTTGCAATGGATAGAGTTGGTTTGGGAGGAGAAGTAAGAGGAAGAGGTGGTCTGAGTATGTCATGGGGTGGTGAACAAATATTTCATGGCTAGGCTAACATGTCAGAGGATATATATATGTGTAAACAGGAATATTTGTTTCTGTTTTTAGTTTTTGCTCGGGTATCCAGAGGTGTTAATTTTGTATGTGGGGGTAAAAAACGAAAAAGGTGGAGGTCTGGATGGGTATTCTTCATCCTCCCACAAACAATGCATCTCTACTTTATTGTTGTCGTTGTTGTGATTGTTTGGGGGATTATTTTGGGAGTTACATCTGAGAGGGGACCTATTTTTTATTGATGTTTTAGTTCTCTGACATGAGGACTTTCTTATGTACTGCTGAAATGACCTGACACTTTTTGCTGTATGAACACCCTCTTGGTGGGTTTAGTCAAAAACTAGTTTAACACCAAGACCTACCCCCTTGTTAGCTCCGGAGTTGCCATTGATGAAGAATTTTAGCTCTCTTAATCCATGAAATAATTTTCAGGGGTTTTGACTGCTAACAAAAATGAGGCATTAATATTATGAAAATAAAACACAAGGTGTTGTCTTGAAATTGACGATTAATTATCTCTGGTTTAATGCTGCCTTTTCACTATGTGAGAGGCTGGACTCATTGTTCTCTTCACTGGTGTTGTTGTATTAATGCCTTTGGTTCTGAATATGTAAGGTATTCCAAGATAATATCCATGCGAGGGAACCTGACCGAGACATAAGACCTAGCAGGCGAACACATGTTGACATCTCCACGGTGCATCAGTGAGAAAATTGTTGAAATGCCATGACAGTGTAACAGTGTGACACTGTAACTCACCAGTTTTGGTGCATCAATCTTTAAAGTCCTTCTGCCATTTTTGGTGCATCAGCCTGAAACTGTTTTCACCACTTTGATGCACATTAAACTCTTTGTCAATCCTTCTGCACTGTACCAGTGCCCACAGACCTGTAAGTGATTGTATGTAGATCTTACCTTTTATTTTTGCTCACCTGTATTGTGCTATCTGCTTTTTGAGTCAAGGTGAGATACTCCAACCAGACTCTGAGGTATAGGCGAAATGGACATTCATAAAAAGCAGCTGAAAAAGTGGGGGGGGAAAAGACGAGCTGAAAGACTTCACAAAGCTTATGCTTATTATATGTCTTTTATTGAGTTTTGTTTAAAAAAAAAAGATTTTAATGCGTGGAATGTGTTTTGGTCAGGAAGTACAAAAAAATTTCACATTGTTCTGAGCTGTCTACTTGTTTTTATTTCCTCTCTCTGAGCAAACTTTGGAAAAACTGCTAAACAATTGCTGTAGTCTCTGATTTTGTGTCACACTCAAACTTCTGCTCTTTGATTTTTCTCTGTTTTGATTAACCTTTTAGTGCTACCATAGCTCCGGTGTTTAGACGATAAAAGCTCACTCTGCAATGTCATGTCACATCCAAGAATCATGAATTGCATCTTATCAGGTTCAAGTGCTGAAATGAAGTATAATCTGTGTTTGAGGCAAAGCCATTGCAACAATGTTTTCAGTACAAGCCTTATGTGACCGCCAGCTGGAAATCCCCTCCTAGCATCCAGGAAACCCCAAACCACTGCTGTGTACTGGAAACATTGAAAAGCAGCAAATCTTTGTAGAGATGGAGATCAAGGCAATGTCCTGAAGGATCAGTGATCATCAGAACCTAATGAGTCCAAAATACTCTTCAATTTCATGTTTTTCACAGAAAAGGTACTATTTATATAACTTGTTTTTTAAGTGCCAATTAATTAAAACAAAACCATTAAGGTGCATTTTTTTGGTGGGGAGTGGGAGTGGAGCATTTTTGTGGATTACTTTGTGGATTAAAGGACAGGTTGTTAAGGTGGAACCAAACCTTTTTATTTCACTAACACTGTATTAATAATTGGTAATGTTAGTTGTTTAGAACAAGTTTTTGGTTTCTTATCTTTTTGAGCTAAAGCTGCAAACTGTTGTGTGTAGAGAATTCAGTCAAACCACAGTGTTTTGAAGCAAGCATCGTTAGGGTTTCTTTTCTTATATTAGAATACAGTCGGGCTATTGAATGACAAATAGGACACATACATTTAAAAAGATTTATTTAGTATAAATGAAAGAGACATTATGAAAATGTATATTTTACATGTTGATGCTATTTTTGTTTAACAAAAAAGAAAAGACTATATCATGTCGAGCTTTAGTACTGAGTTGAGCAGGTAAATTACTGCCTTTGGTTCTCCCTGTCCTGCCCATGGTAAACATAAACATACACACCAATCACACCGATGGTTTTCTTTTTCTTTTCTTTTATCATATCATTCAGACTTTTTTTTCTGGCTAAATAACAAAACTTGGCAAGTTCACTAAAAAGAAAGCATGCACAAACTTGCTGTTTTAGCTGTCTGTTAACATTTTTGATTTCTTACATAGAACTACAGGATTTACTTGATAATTTTCCAGAATTTATGATGTACAGTATTTAATATAGGCCTATTTTGTTGTATGTGTTGCATAATATTCAAAAACCGAAACAAACTGGGGCCTCTGTTACAAGTGGCAAAGCTTTCTGTGTATAATTTGTCTAATAAACAGGTTTTCTACAGTGGGATGAATTTCTTGTGTTTGCTTACCAGACAACCAGCAAGGTGGGACAAAAATTACAAATGACTCCTTTAGCATGTTTTTTTACACATAATAAAAATGCAATTTTCAGAGTAACTGTAGACATTACTGTATGATAATGTGTTTTTATGTGAACAGTAGAATGGCAAAGAATTACTGTTTTATACCTGACACTTTTCCTCTTTGTCAATAGATGTTTTTAATTTTTATTTTCCTGGATTCTTCCTAACTCTACAAGAGATATCTTACTGGTAAATTAAACTACACTGGTAAGTGCACACAGTTACAGTCGTTTACAGTAGCATTCCTACTTTTTTGGACTTTATAACATTTTGTTCCATTACTAACACAAACTATAATAATTGTTATATCACACAAGAAAAATATAATGTAATGCAGATTTCTGGAGTGCAAGTAAACTGAGTTGTTTACAAAAGAAATGCCTGCAAATATCTATCCTCTGTCTGACCATCAAAATTTTGTCTTGAAGATTTTTATTTTTTTTAAAACAAATAATTACTTGATTAATATGACTGGAATTCAGTCAGACCTGTTTGTTTTTCCCTCAGATCACTGTTTGTTGTGACTAGGTGCTATTATAGACAAAGTAAATTGAACCAGGGTTTCACTGTGGAATTTCTCTTAGTGCTGTTGCCTCACAACAAGATGGTAATCTCAGACTGAAGCCTTTCAATGTGGAGTTTGTATGTTTGTCTGTCCCAGTACATTTAGGCGTTTCTCTCCTGGGGGAGGCTGGGTTGTCTCTTTGTTGACCCGTGATGGACTGGCGACTGGCTTGGGGAAGACCTGATGAAGACACACATGACCCCCTCCTGGCCCTATAAGGATTAAGCAGGTATATAAAATCAATGGATGAGTTGAACTTAAAGGGGAACAAACTTTAGTCCAAGAAGGCATCAAACACAATTACCACATTGTTTGCCAGGTTAATGTAGGAATGTTAATGTAGCTTTGCTTTTGCATTAAATCGTCTGTATAACATTTTTTAAATAATTTTTGTTGAAGTTATATTTTTATAAGTAAAGGTTTTAACGTTTAAGGCTTAGTGCCATTTCATGGTCTCTCATTTTAAATTTCTTATAACTTCAAAGGCTATTTTCCTGCTGTTCACAGCTGAATAGATCCAGACAACTGAGAACTGCATGCTCTCAAGTTCACTGGAGCATTATACTGAAGTAGCATTTATTCACCAGACAGTGGCGCTGTTTAGCTTTTCCAGTTATCTCGGATATCCCATCTTCAGCTTTAGAACCATGTTTTGTTGGGAAATAATGTTAAACAGAGACTGAAAAAAACACTAGTTAAAGAATCTAGTCTTAGTTAGCTATGAAGCTGTGAGATTTGCAGAAAAGGACAGATTAAATAAAACTGACATTAACGTCCCTCAGCCTTCTGGAGAGTTGAGATGAATCTTGCCTTCACTAATTTCACTGTAAATCAACAACAGAAAATCTATATGGGTGCAAAGTCTGGCATTTAGCACATTGCTAATGGAAACTTACATCAGGGATAATAAATAATAATTATTTACATATTGCCATTATACTTGTTACTATTAACTATCAAAACTACTATCATCTGTCAGCTCATTTTAATTCTAAATAAAGTGAAATTTACATTTTTGAATAGTAAAATTATCTTACATTTTTATCCTAAATGGAACTACGTACAAGATACTGAGTCTGGATCTTGAACAGTCTGTGGAAACTATTCATTCTCCCAATAAAAAAGTAAAGGAATTCCATCCTCCCACACACAGCTTTCAGAAATATGCACAACACAAAGAATCAAAATCATTTTTAGCATCATAGAGTAATTCGTTCTATATAATAGCAATGTTAAAAACATTACAAAGATGAAATATTAAACGATTCATAATAACAATTTGTGAGCTCTCTCCGCTCCCGACCAAAAACAACCAGAGACAGGAGTAGTGATGGGACATCCGGAAGCCAGGCTTCCAGGCATGTACCTAGTAAAAGGGGGCGTGTCAGATGAAGCCCCGCTCGCTTAAAACGATCTGACTGACAATAAACGATGCCTCTCATTGGACACATTGTTTTGGGTGCCGATTTTCAAAATAAAAGCGCCATGAGCCGCGCTGCTTCTTGGTTTGTTATAGGTAATTTGGTAGCATCTGATGAGTGTTTGCCATCAGCAGCAGCTGAAATGGAGCCAACAGCAAACAAAAAAAACATTTGGGATTACTTTGATATGACAGCTCACAATAAGCTTCGGTTTAAATAAAACCCTCCAGAAAACTTATAGAAATTTGAAAAATATACATTTTGTTATTTGATCAACAAAGACACGTCAGTCTCACAAAGAAAAAACAGATTGAAAGTTATTGGAATGTTAAATTTCTGTAACTATAAACAATCGGAACCGGAAGTCCTACAAAAATAAAGTTAGAAGAATTTTAGTTTTTCAGGAAGTCATAGAAACAAAATACTGCGTGCTATGCCCCAACAATCACTGCACTCCCAAGACACTAAAGCAATATTGCTAAATCAGTTCATAAGATAAATGAAAACACAGTCTTAGCGAACAATGTTATTGTAACATATTTCATACACAACATTCTAATTTTCTTTTTTAAAGTAGCATTTATTTGAGTGACGAGGCCGTCACTGTTTCAGTGCAACAGCAGATGTCCTTAGTGAGTAATGAACCTTTGGGCAAAGCAGTGGGCTGGAAAGCTTCATTGCTTCATGAGGCTTCATTTACCCATCACTGTAATCAGGAGGAAGGTCAATTTCATACAGGAAAGCCAAATTATACACCGTCATCTGTGGCAATGCTGATTAGCCTGAGCATTCACAACAGGAAAGCTGTAGCGGTAGCAGAGAGTTGGGGGGGAAGGAGGCGGTGCATGAGCAGCGATGTTGTGATTGACAGCGCTAAGACCCACCTGCCGTCTCTGATTGGTTGTTTCTAGTTATTGCTGGGAGAAGACAAATGAGCTCGGCTGTTCCACAGATTGTCTGTCTCATACCGTACTGTCACAAGATAGTGACTGTAGCCAAAGTCATAATAATTAGAAATAGAAGTATTTCACTCTGTGTAATGATGTATGTGTTCTATTTTCTGAAACGAGCGGCAGAAATATATAACTTTTTATGATATTGTTTATTTATTGTTTGTTTTTTAGATGCACCTGTACAACATACAACCTCAACACATCGAGCTGACTTGCAAAACAAATAGATTTGAAGTTAGCTGCAGATTAAATAAAAAAGGGGGCGTTAGCACAGAAACATCTCATCACAGGCGGTCTTACATGTGTATTTACAGGATTCTTGAAAGATTATTATGAGATCCCTGCCCACCTCCCCGCCTCGTGCCCGGCGCGCCCCAGTCTCCAGGGAGATGGGAATGAGAGGGGGCAGCACGCAGACTCCTCTTGCGCATTGGAATGGGAGGCCGTCCCTCTCTCTCCCCCTGAAGGAGCTTCCCCCCTCAGCCGTGACCAATGGAACATAGAGTCTCCATTGTGGCTGAGACACTTTAATAATCGCCAGCTACAATATCCAACCTGTCGGTAGCTTCAGGAGCCCAGCCCGGCCCGTTGGACGCCGGGGGGGGAGGCTCAGTGGTGGGAAGAGGAGGGGGCGAACGCTCGGCGCCAGACCTCCACCCCTAAAGATGTCCCCGCGATGAATAAATGAATAAAAAGTAGAAATGACTGAGGTCAGGCTGTCTCTGAAATTGTGCGATTTATTCTCTGGAATTATGTTTTTCCTTCTTTATAAATTGCCGTGACAATATTCCTTGGGCTTCTGAACCAAAGGAGACAGTTGTCAGGCACCATCTGACCAAGTGTAATAATTGAATCTTGATATAGTCATTAGGTTATCTAATGTAAAAAAAAAAAAAATGCGGCTCAGGGGTAAAACCGTCCTGACTGCCTCCTTGATCATCCTTCCTCAAACACTAATCACTTGCTGTAATCTTTTCATAATAAATCCGCTCAGGCAATCAGTCTTAATAGCTTATTTCCACTTAGTGACTTGGTTAATTGGTGGGAGGTTTGCACGTAAGAAAATTATATAAATTATATAATGTACAGATAACAGAGGTACGATCTAAGCAACGGTTTTATTTATTTTTTTACTTTCTTTTTACCAGTTAGCTGCAGCCTCCTGTGTTGTATGTGGCAAAAAACAACAACCTTCCATCAAATTCGTTACATTTAAGCGAATTTGCAACGTGCATAAGTCTGTCTGTGTCATGCTTGTGCGTCCTCACCATCTTGCTCTCTGCGCGCCACAATGCAGTCGGATCGGAGCGCCAGACCTCAACTCGTGTTTCAGTTCCCTGTGAAGCCCTTTTCTCACCGACAGGGCGTTCCGAGAGCCGGATCAAAAGGTTTTGAACCAAATACAAAGAAAAAATGGAAACTGATCCTGGATTTAACAAATCTACAATGAATGCGCGAGCCCAAGCAACCTCAAATATTTTCGCCTCAAAAAAAAAAAAAAAAAAAAAAAATCGTTTAATGTTGACTCCAGGGCTTCCTTAACTTTCTAGTCCTAAATTTTACTTTATTCAGTTCAAAACGGGACTTTTGTGTCATGTAAAGCGCAACATTTTTTTCTGGTGGTTTAGGCTACAACTGAATTTTGGATTGTTGTTAAATGTTAATCATAATTACTTAAAATATAGCAAACTATTCGTTTGCAGAGGTCAAAGTCTAACATTATTGGGCATTTAAAAAAACAAACTATTTTTAAGCATGTGCACATGAATTTAACTATATTTAAATTAATGAAAGTATTACCATTAAAAGTTAAACAATTCAAGCCAGATTTGCAAGATTATTTAATCAGTTAGTTAAGCCGGGTTTTGGAATTCCACTAATTTAATCAAACGTAGACAATAAGACACTTTGCATTCAACGACTATGCAACTATAACAAAAACAGCAGGATAAAAATATTAATTTCCAGTGCAGGATTTCTCAAAATATAAAGTTTTAAAAAGCACTCCAAAAGTACGAACACGAGGGAAACGACCAGGAAGATAAGAACCACCAATAGATGACGACAAGCAAACAGGATCGACACAAATAAGCAAATTTCAAGTTGACTTGTAAACGTCACTGTTCATTACATTGAAGATATTTTTGTATGATTTTGGAGTGATAAAGTGTTATATTAGAGGATATAGTTGACTTGTGCAAACTGAGTTACTCTACACAAAATATTCTCTAAGCTTATTACCTTGGTTCATGTTACATGGCCAGCCATGCAGAGGCGGCCCTATAGGGCCCAGGGGCCCAAATGGACCTGGGCGAACCACCTTTCTGGCGCCCCCCAAGACCCCAACCACTGGCAGAGTTGACAATGAAGTTGTCCACCAGTATATTAACTTCCAAACATTTAGCTAAATAATCACATGCGCTTTCCTGCAGCTGAGCACATCTAAATCTCACTGAAAAACAAGTATGAGCAAAAAACAGTAATACAAATAGAGATTGCGTACCTTGGACACACTAACATAAGAATTTACCACAATGAATTTAAAAAAAATCTAATTTTATCAGATTAGTTTAACTGATTTTCAAGCAAAGTACGTTTGTGTCTTTAAGCTGTTAAACTTAAATAATTATTTCTTGCCAATTAATTATTAAATATCTACCGAGATCAAATTGAAATTGATGCACCACTTTTATTCATTAAATCTGTTTGTTCTCACTTGTCAGTGCAGATAAAACAAGATTCATCTGCGATCCAGCCCCGTTGACTCGCTTACAGCACTCTAATCACACTGCGCATTCAGTGCCAATCGCTGGGTTCTTAACTAGGGAGGCCAATTGACCCTGCTGAACTTTTCTAGCTGCCCCTTTTTTTCCCTTCTGACTGCCCCACCTCCATGTCGGAGACGCAACACAGGCGCAGTGAGAGGTCAGGTGAGGATCCTGTTTCATCCACGCATGTCTCGCGCGGTGCACCCTCCTTCACTAAGCCCCTCATCACTTGCACGTGCATCCGGTGGGAGGTTCCCCTACCACCCCGTTTGCGTCAAGCACTCCCTAAATCGTAATGTTATCATAAACAGTCCCACCTCAACGACCCATAATCACCTCTCAGGCTTTTTTTTTTTACCGAGACATCTCATTGGACGTGAACACGCGACCAGCGCGAGGAGGGGGGCTTCCAGACGCGTGCCGCTTTTTAAGCCGACGCAGCGCCTTGAGACACCAGAGAAGGAGTCCCGCACGCGACCCGAAAGCCTCTTACACACACACACAAACACACAAACTGTGCGCAATTGTGAATTCCTAGGAACACCTCCTAATACAGTTATAGGGGGAACGTTTTCTTGTTATTTTGGAAATATGGATGTGTTAACGGTGGAAGAGTGGAGTAAAGGCGCGCGGGAGGTTGCAGCTCTGGGTGCGCTGCAACAGGAACGCGTCAGCACCGGGGTGGTGGAGAGGGGAGGGAACCATCAACTCCAGGTGTCCCGCTACGACCCGGGACATACGCTCGTGGACGGCGGCAGTGACCCACGCGCCTGGCTAACCGACGCTTCTGGCACCTGCGCGGCACACGCCACATCACCCGACTACCTGCGGCACTCTCCCTGTCCGAGCACTGGCTCCTACCAGGGTGAGAGACCTCATTACACTTGAATACATCAGATAGGAGCGAGTAATGTCATTGATTAGGTATTGATACTTTTTTTTAATTAGAGTTTTAGATGTTTTTCACATTTAAATTTTGATATGGGACTTTTGACTAGTAAAAGTAAGAACACGCGAAATAAATCATTTCCATTTGATTTATTAGTTGTTGTTGTTGTTTTTAAAACTTTTTCGTAATAGGAAATTCAACTAGTGTCATTTATTAACTAGTTGTTTTTTGCTCTGCTTATTTCAGAGAGTTGTTCCCCCGGGTCCTCGGGCCATCCCAGCCCTCCCATTCACAGAAGATCTGCCAAGAGTCCCTCCTCTTCCTCGCTCAAAGTCAGGGACCTGTGCCGCCTCAAAGGCACCATCACAGGGCCCGAAGAAGAGGCCCCCCTGAGGCAGAGAGCGCAGTCCAGCAAGCCCGTCAGCGGCGTCCAGAGGCAGAGGCGGGTGGCCGCCAATGCACGTGAGAGGAGACGCATGCACGGGCTGAACCACGCGTTCGACGAACTGCGCAGCGTCATCCCGGCGTTCGACAATGACAAAAAACTTTCCAAGTACGAAACTCTGCAGATGGCGCAGATTTACATCAACGCTCTGGCCGAGTTGCTGCAAGGTCCGGTGTCCACCAACAATGAAAACTCCGACGGTTCACCAAAGCGTGATATTTTACTGTCACCAGCAGATGGTTTTGAAGGGGCAAAAGAAAGGGCTGCCCAGTCGCCGTCACTTACCTGCAGGACAGCGGTGGCTCTGCCCCTCTCTGGCGATGCCATACCTGTTCACGTCAACGGGATGCCATTCCGCTCCTCATTCCAAGAAAACTCATTCACTGGCAGAGTTGAAAAAGCGATGTGTTCCCCTTCTTCCTCGTCGTCACTTGTCGGGAATGGGAGGAAAGAGTCTCCACGAAGCGACGGGGAGTTTTCCCCGCGCTCCCACTTCAGTGACTCGGATGAAATAGCAATGGAGCTCCACTCAAGTGAAGAAGATGATCTGTCGGAAATCAAGCTACCCAGCCACCGTCATCCCACCGTGTCATTCTAAATAGTTTTTGAATAAAAAAAGACTAAATAAAAATAGTTCACTGCAACAGAATTGACCAAATTTCATTAAAACGTGTCAATCGCACCTACAGCCTTGTAACTTCAGAGGGAAAATATTTCTCCTTTGTTTTTCATTTCGCAAAGAAAAAAAAATGTTTCCTGTGTCCGCAATAACTGTTGTTACTTTGTTCGAAAGGCCTGATTCGGTTCTGCCAACACACACACACACCAACACCCCATACATACACACACACACACACACACACACATATATATATATATATATATATATATATATATATATATATATATATATATAATCCAGCAATTTCAAATTTCCATAGAGACGTGGGTGGACGACCCCTCTGCCATGTCGCGCACAGCACCGCCATGGGCATTTCCCACGTCCATCCGACCAAAACTCTGTCTTCCACAAAAACAGGGCTTTATTGACTGTTTCGTTCTTTTTTGCTTACGTGAGATTTATATGTAAAAATAATTTGAAATTGTTCTTGACTTTTGTTTTTCATTTGAAAATTCGTTTGTATTATGTATTTTATTTTGCAACTTCTAAAGTTTAGAACATGCACTTTAAATATTCGGGCCAGAGGCTAAAGAATTGTCAGTACAGCGATATTTTGGTTTCCCTAAACTTCACAGAATACAGTTGTGCTTTGTTAGCTAGTGTAGTACTGCCAACCTCCAACAGATGTAACCCAATTAATGTAGCCATCATCGCTGCCTTTTTGGAAGTTTTTCTTTTTTTTCTTTTTTTATCAACGGAAGAAATTTGTGTGACTTTGTTTCTTTCACTGGCTGAGATTAAATGATGCTTATAATGTAGCATATTTATTGCTTATATGTTTCTTACTTTTGCTTTTTGTAACTCCGTATAGTTTAAGTTGATGAGAAAAAAAATAACACAGTCGTTTTGCCATTCTTTGTTATTTTCATTTGATTTTGAAAATAAAGAGTATAAAAAGTTTAACTTGTCTTTAAATCTATTATTATTATTATTATTATTATTATTATTATTATTATTATTATTATCATTGTAAAGTATAATACAAATATTTTGAGCATCTTAACTCCAACTGCTGATTACCAGTTAAGTTTATTTTTCTGTACAACGGGACCTATAATATAATGAAACTGGCGTGCAAATAATTATAAATCAAACTAAATGTTTTCTAACTTTTCAGTCTTTGTTTCATTAAACTAATGAGGCTTTAACTTAAATATCTGCACACATAAATTACTTTTTTTTTTTTTTTTTAAAGTTTTCACTTATGTGTTTGTGGTTTTGTCTGTTACTTGTTTTTTTGCTTGTTTTGCAAAAGAAAGTTATCCTCTTTTCTCCTCTGAACTGATGCCATCTCGTCCATTCGGTACATACCAGATTTGTTAATGGTGGAGCGTGCATTAATTTCAGCCTATTGTTGGTTGGCTCGTGGGCTGAGGTGTTGGATGGCCTCAGTGGAGCACGCGCTGTCAGCTGGTGAGCGCTCGCGGGTCCCCACTGTGTCCCCGAGGACCTGACTCGAGAGGGAACACACTTTTCCTAACTAAAGAAAAGACTCCACACACGCGCGCGCGCGCGCAGGTACATCCCATGGCCTCTGTTTATTTCCATCCCCATTATATTCGCGGCGTATCTTCATTTGACCCGGAGACTGGCTCATGACAGCAAGTCCTGCTGCTTGGAAACAGAAATGATTGTTTTCTTATTTTCTTATCACGTGCGACGCAAAAATGCAGCGATGCATGGAGCGGAAAAGTAAAACACTATGAAATTATTTATGAACGTCAACAACCTGTTTGCTATCTGATGAAATGTTCTGTCCCCCACCCACTATCTTCAGCCAATCCCAGCTCGCGCCCTTATGCTCGCTTCTTCAGAGTAGATGATAAAATAATAATGCTGCGTTAAATTATTAACACAATTAATGGAGAGTAGAGCTGTATCTCGGTATAATCGCACAGGCAGCTCCAGCGAGTTCGAACCGCGGTGAGACGATATCAAGTTTCCGTAAACATTCGCCGTAGAAATACACTATTGGAAATGAGGTAATTGCGCATTCTGCACAAAAACAACTAGGACACGTTTTGTAGATCGAAAATGTAGGCTGTTGTTTTCTATTTTTTAATGGTTGATAAATGTAAAGTTCTTTTGGCAAATCGAGTCCTTGTGGTTTGCACTTTGAGAAAAGTTTGAGTAAGTTCAGTGCAAAAACCCATGAGGCACAACTTCAAAATAAACACTCGTCTTTACCAGTGAAGCTGCATGCGCTTGCAAGATCGTCATTAGCCTATGATTTGCATTTAAAAATGAGTTTAAACTTTCTTTAGATTGTTGTCACGCCGTTTTGGATTAAAATATAAGGAGTTGGGATAAGTCGTGTGTCTTCGACAGGTGGGATGCTGAGCAGGTTAAGGTTTCACTGCATGCCCATTAATTATTTACACTTAGACGTTATGAAAAATACTAACAACACCGTGGTGGAGAGGGGTAAACCTGAGACGCACTGACGCGTGTTGATACTGTTTGGAAGAGGAGAACTGAAAGAAAAACTTTGGTGTCACGTTGAACTTCAGGTATACCTTCTCAGTCTGTTTGTATTTTCCCCCTGCTTTTCTACCAAAAACGACCCTTTCAAATGTTTACATTTCAAGTTAAAATACATTTTTTTACAGCTGGATCACAGTAAAAAATAAATCACTGACAACTTTAGTCATTTAATTTAAAAATAAAAACTTTATTCAGATTTATTAAAACAGAGTGGTGCAAATTAAGTGCTTTTCTTTTTGAAGATTATGACTTACAGCTAATGAAAATCCACACTGACTTTAACTTGAAAATAAGAATATAGCACAATGAAAAAGGAAAACAGTAATGTCCTGTTATAGCCTACAGGTTCATGAGCAAACTCTGCTGATTTGATAGTTGTCAAGGCAACACTCGCTGACATTATCCATAAAAGTCACACAAGGTTAAGTTGTCAGTCCTGCACTAAATATATTGTTGGAAAGTTAATTGAAAGGAAAATGTTCTGAAGAAACTTTTGTACAAGCATCTAGAGTAAAAACAGGCCGGGAGAAGATTTTGAAGCAAAGGGGAGATTTAAACGATGTGAACTAGCTGGCATCAGAGCTTCACCAAACATGCATAGGTGTCAAGGACATAGCTCACAACTGTTGCATTATGTTAGCCTTCTCCTGAACTAGAGGCAATCTTCTTATCTAAGAAAAAACTGAACTAGACTGTTGTTCAGTTGTCTAAAGTCCTCTTTTTTTTGGAAATCAACCAGCATTGTTAAAAATCCTCTTTTACTGTTTTTATGCAGTCTGCTTTCTGAAAAGCAGAATTTGGGGTTTTCATGTGTTGTGGCAGCATTCACTAAACGTTACAGTGATTAAATTGTTTGAACGTGAATAACATTTTTCAGTGGAAAGTTCAGACTTGGTCCATTAAGTGGTTCGTTCAAAATGTTTGAAGCTGTTGCAGTCACTCTCATTTCCATAATCATATTCAGAAAGCATTGCATTCCTCTGCTTTCATTTTAATAAAAAGACAGACACTTGCATTTTGTATGAGTGAGATTATGTGCTGTCCAAAAAGGTCTCTCCGGGGACCTTGAACAAAAGGCAGAACTGGGCCATAGTTTCCATCTGCCGTCCCAGAGAGAGGGAGAGGGTGGTGAATGAGGATATCATGGGCAGATAGAGAGGCAGAATAATAAGTGTGTGCCTGGAAAGAAACAATAAAAAAAGAGCTGAGACAAAAGCAACTTGGGACATAGTGGGTTGTTACAGGCTGTAAGAATTAGTAGGAAATTGATAATGTTCAGATCAGTTAATTTCCTTTCAAGTGAATCAACTGCAACATAGCCGCCCCCTTGTTAAGTGTTATCCTGAAATTAGCCTCCAGGCCTCTCTTCTCATTAGCCAATGCAGCCCCGTGTTATCATGTAGTGTAGCGTAACCTCGACTGGTCACACAAACAAACATGCAATGTTGCCGTGATGTAATGAGCACCTGTTGCATTGCATGCTCCAACTAGGTCCTCTTATTAATTGTTAATGAGTTTCACTGGAAGTCCTGCAAAAGCTAAATAAACACTTGTTACCTAAATAGAAAAGAAAAACAGTCGCGTGAGCACTTGTAAACAATAAAAGCCAAATGTGTATTGTGGTTCAATGAAAACATATTTTGGTGTTAGTTAAATTTAGCTGATGACAGCATAGGATCAATCTTCTTCTTTTTAAAAAATCATTTAATCGTATTGAATCGGGTACATTTAGCAAAGCCTTGAAAAAGCGCTCCTTACATTGCACTTAAAACCAAGAAATATTTTCAAATCACACTGCCTGCACTGCTACAGCCCATAGAGAAATATTTTAGATGAGTATAAACACAAAGAAATAAGTAAAACACATATTTTGTTCAGGCCAGCCTGCACAATTAATAACCCAGTTTTCTTCAAAAACTATTTTAATGTACATTTCAATAAGTGTATCTCAGTGATATTGCATTTTGTTTTGGATGAGGTGATGAGGATGGGAACCTAAGATTACCTTGGCCTAAAATTAAAGTACACACCAGGGTAGTCTTGGAATATTTCACTCACTGATGAGCATGCATTTTCCCATAGCTGTGCAATGCTCAAGTAAATGAAGCAATTTCCAACCTTACAGGTTAACGTTTACCAAAAGAAAATAGTGTTTATGACTAAACAACATAACAGATGCAAAACTTTGAACGATAAGCTGCCTCTTAAAGTTTCAGACCCCTTAAAAATATTATTACACTTTGTGAAATTATAACTATACACTTCAATAAGAGTTATTGGGATTTATGTGAAAGATTAACAAAAAAAAAGTAGTTTAATGTCTACAAAGATTTATAGATCAAAAATAATTTTAAAAAGTGTTAAGTGCCTCTTGGTTCAGCCATGCTTGTCTTATAACCAGAAATCCAATTCAGCCAATCACTTTTAGAAGTCACTGAATTAGTAAATGCTAAGTGGACTGAATTTATCTAGTACCTTTGCAGTCATGCTAGCCACTCATAATGCTTTAAGCTATTGCCGGATTTACCCATTTGCCTTCCCTAACATGCATACATTCATTCACCGACATGCAGATCAGTAAGAAACTCGGCATTAAGTTGCAAAGATCACAGCTCAGTTGCAATAATCTGTTGACAGGACACATAGTAGTAGTATACTCTGGCCTTTATTGAAGACTAAGAGGGAGAAAGCTAAAGTTGTATTCGTCTGGTGAAATCCTGTTGGGACAAAGCAAACATGTCAAAGAAAAATATTTTCAAATTCTGAAATGAGCTCATTAACTTTTTGCCCTAAGTGGAAAATGCTATATGTGCTGCAAGATAAACATTGTAACCTTAAATATATTATCCCCACACAGTGAAACATGATGGTGGCAACATCATGCCTTTAGAATGCTTTGCTTCAAGAGGCATAAGCAAGTTGAGTAAAGTTAATGGGAATATGAATGGATCAAAATACTGGACTACAATACCAAATAAAACCTGTTAAATACTCCAAAAGACTTGAGACTGGGATAGTGGTTCACTTCCTAACAGGACAACAACCCTACACATACAGGCAGAGCTACAATGAAATGGTTTACATCAATTCATGTTTACGTTCTAGATTAGATTCTCAAAGATCAGACCAACACTCAATGGCTATGAATACTTTTGAAAGGTTATCTAAACTGCAAAATAAAGATATTATGTTAATTTTCTTACTTTTCACCTGGAATTCCATTCATCTATTATCTAACATGCTGGTCCTTGCAGATTCGTGAGGGGTGCTGGTTCTTGTCTCCATCAGTCATTGGGCGAGAGGTAGGATACACCTTGGACAGGTCAGGAAATCCATTGCAGGACAAGCAACCACGCACACACACACTCATCCTTAATGAGAATTAACAAAGACCAATTAACTTAACAGTCATGTTTTTGGACTGTGGGGGGAACCTGGAGTACCCAGGGAGAATCCATACATGCACATGGAGAACATGCAAACTCTAAGAAGGCATTATTGGAAAATCAATTAAGAACTGTCTAAAAACTATACAAATTCAACATGTGGGCAATTATGTTTTAATTAATACTGAAAAAATAACCATTCCTTTGTAATCATTCAGATGCAGAGAAAAATATTGCACAGGCACAAACCTTATTCTTTTATTCTTGAAAGACTTCCATAGCCAAGAGCTTTACATCATCGTAAAAGACGTGTTAAACTATTTTGACAAAACACATCCTGCGATCAAAATAACACACTGCCCATCCCTTTTTTTGTCTCCACCTACACGTAAACACACAGACAGAGTTGCACAAAGAATACACACTGTAACAAGGAAGAAGATCATTTATCTGCGGAGTCCGCTTCCTGAAAGACATCTATGGGTGAAGCAGGGTCTCCCAGGGCTTTGTTCTGGGCAGGGTTCAGCGCTTTGTGTCCACCACCTTCAAAGCAAATGTACATGAACATGAACATGAGGCTTCTTGGGTAACCATCCTATTGAAGGGCAGCACAATAGTGCTACCAATTATCCACAGTGCTCATTGCTCCTGTGGAATCAGTTACATGGCTTTTTGTGAGTTTCTGTTTGAGTGTGTGTGTGTGTGTGTGTGAAAAAGAAGTGTGTATAGCAGATTTGCATGTTTTACAATGTAAAGCTTTTATGCGTGTGCAGGTATCTTTTCGCATGTGTGATTCTGCTTTAATTGGTTGTTTAATTCAAGCTTGTGCGTTTAGGTGTTTAAAAGAATGTATCATAGATATGTTTTAAAACATTTCCTGAATTATTTTGTGACATTTGACTTACTACTGTCCCACCCCCTGTTTTAAACATCTTGTAATTTTGTCTTCTCTATTTTCAAATGCTCAACTTGTAGATTGATTTTCCATTTCATGGGTTTATCTTTTTCTTTTAGTTTCATCACATTTTCTTACATTGTCCAGAATAGGAAAACACTTCAGAGGCTTGTATTAGGGCAGGAAACAATTCATCTGCAAGGACTTGACACCCTTTGACACATTTTGACTTCCCTAAGGCTCAGATTGCAGAGAACTTGCAGACTAGTCAGTCATTCAGAGCAAAGACGTTCACCCAGACAAGCCGTGCACACATAAAAAGAAACCTCTGGAAGCATTGGAAGTATATATATAAATATATATATATATAGTATAGTATAGGTTAAAGTGTGAGACGTTTTGGAGCAGATAAGAGGGGGAAGCTGTAGTATATTTTTTCAGTGGATTTATGAGCATGAATATTCTCAGACACATGGTTGTTTGTTTGTTGCACTCCACTACTCAAAAATCAACTTGTTCACTTGATACCGGTCATGGTCTGCACTTGTAACCTAGACTGCTTCCAGAATCATGTGTACAGTAACAAGTGGTTGTGGAAGAATACGAAGCCATGCATCACTGTTGAGTAACCAGTTTCAAGTTACTTCCCTCAACCTGTAACCAAACTGGTTTGGGTAAAATAAGTAAATTACTGGTATAGCTATAATGAACATGTACTAATAACAAAAATGTATTTTGGTTAGCTATTTGTGATGGTGTGGAAAACATGAACACAGCGGTGGCTGAGTAACTAATCTAAACTCCTGCTCTGCTAGTCAGTCGGTCTTTGAGTCGCCGTTTTTGTTTTGTTAATGGAATCGAAACGCACTGAATTGCGTAACACCTTGTTGAACAATAATTACTGAAATGATTCATTTTAACACGTTATGTTGATTTTTTTAAAAAAAAATATTATTCTTTAATGAAGCAAGAATCGTTTAGGATCTTAATGAATATTTTGATAAGCCTGTCAGAAGAGGAAGTGCTGGTCTCAGCGTCTTAGCAGCGTTTGTCACCTTACTGCCGAGATCGTCTCAAAACCTTCCCATCGACCGGTCATCGCGATCGACGTATTGAGCTCCCTGCCCTAAAGTCAGTGGCGCAAAAAAGTGGGTATGCACTGTATGCAACGCATAGGGGCGCTGCACTAGAGGGGGCGCAAAAACGACGTGTTTTTTTTTCTAGTCAGCATTTTATGTACTTAACAACTGTTTGTGTATGTAATGATCAATAACAGAGGAACAGCACTGATTAGACGCCCTTCCCCTCCTGCCAGCCGCTCTCCCCTCGCATACAGGTAGCTTGGGCACGAGGCGCGTTTTTTTTTTTCTTTTAAATTTGAATTGTAGTAATGCGCTCCACAACAGGGAGCTAAAGATGGGCGGCAGAAAAAACCTCCGGGGCACAAAACAGAAAACGGAAGAGGGGGAGGGATAAAGATGCTGGAGAGACAAAGAAAAGCTTTTCAAAGTGGTTGAAAGACAGTAGGTCAGTAATGTCAGGGTATCAACAAGAGTTGTAAATATTCAGGTTAGCTTAAGCTAGCCTAAAATGACAGGTGGTTGTTGTTGTCCAATACGGGACGCGATTTATTCCGTATTGCTATAATATCTGATAGACACACCTATCACACACATCTCAACAATAAGTGTAATAATAATGACCAAAACTAAACACGGGAAATATTAAAGGTCAGCTACATTGTCGTTGCGGGCCTAAATAGGACCCACCCCCCACCGCGCCCCACCCCACTACTGACGTTGTTGTCACGGTTGCCTAGAGACGGACACTACGCAGCCGCAGTGAGCTGCTATCAACCCGCGTCTTTTTAAAATGTCCACCCGATATTACACCGTTCTTAAAAACAAAAACTCTGGCAAAAATACAGACGTGAGTGGGAAGACACACATTCCAGGCTAAACAATTACAGTGAAGTTTAATAGGGGCATTTAAAAAAAATGTGTCGGCGATATTCAGGGCGCACAGTGGGTTGCTTGATATCAGACAGAATGGGTCAGGGGAGGAACCGCAAACCCGTCAGAACCTAAAGAACCAGACATCAGTCTCTTCATCCCTCAGTTATTTCCTGAGACCGAAAAATAATATGAATGGCAATTTAAAGAACAAATCATACAAATAGATTCATAAATAAATTAATAAGTATATTGTGAAGAGAAACCGCTTATTTTTTCAACATTAAAAACGTTAGGATTGTGTAGGAAAAATGTTAATATCTTTTATAAATACAGTGTTTTGTGGTCAATATTTCACCATTTTATTAATGTGGGTGGCCAGTTTGGATAAGGCTTCCCAGAGGTGTGACCAAGTCACTGTGTTGCAAGTCTCAAGTAAGTCTCTGTCCTCAAGTCCGAGTCAAGTCTCAAGTAAAGACAGGCAAAAGTCGAGTCAAGTCTCAAGTCAGGAACCTTTAATTTCAAGTCATTTCGAGTCGTTTTTATTTTATTTTTTTTTTATAATTTGCAATTATACATAAAATTCAAATAATAGACCATTTGTTCTTTTTAAAATATGTATTTGAGGTTCATTTGTGATCCTCTTATTCATCTGGTATTCTTCAAATCTGTCAGAAGTAAACAGATGTCAGAAAATAAATTACAGCCTTTCATGAATTACATTTGACTTCAGTTTACTCCTTCTATTCATAAATAAACATCAACACTACAACAATCATAGTTTTCAAAAAATGAAATAAGTATAAATGAAGTTATCACAAGTAAACTCAGGAAGGTCTGGTGCATTTATTTTTCTGCTTTTATTTCTAAGTATGTTAGTTTCAGTCCTCCGTAAGTATGGGACAGATATTCTAAACACAAAATTTATTTGGGACAGTCACTGTATTTGGTCTTTTTTTTTTTTTCCCAGCAAAGCTATACTACTTGGAAATGGGTTCTGTGCGACATGTGACAGTCACGCCGGTCAGTGCATTAAGTCAAAAGCAGTTGACTTAATGCACTGACTGCAGTAAACAATATATTGTCAATATAATTTCCCAACGTAGATGTCTTCAAATACACCAACCATCCTTAGATGATACTAGACCCGGCTCATCATCATGATGGGACAGAGAGACTCTGTTCTGTGTGTTCAGGTCCAGAATCTGCTTTCTGTTCCGGAGCCCCGCTCACTATCCACCGGCTTCCTGAGCTAACACGGTGCACATTATTTGTGGAGGCATTTGAAGGACCGGATTTATGGTAAATAATCACCAATTTAACCTGGAGTACACATGCTAACACGAAGTTAGCTAAAGTCAACTATCTTACAGCAAAAGAAAAGTGCCACCTACCGATCTTTGTGAAGCTTCAAATGCCGGACAAAGTTGGACGTCGTGGCATCTCCATCCGATATTCTCTTCTTGCATGTTTTACAAGTTGCAGTTCGTTTTTTAGTCGAAAGTTCATAACCTACGTAGCCAAAAGAAATTACTCACGGAAGCATATTCGAGCGGTTATTTCGTATTTCGTTCCCTGAGCTCTGCAGCTTTGCTGCGTTTTTTTAAACGTCCAGATCCTGTTAATTTGATTGGTTGTGCTGCAGCTACGTACACATACATACATAAGGAGAGAGGAAAACCATAGTGACGGTCTGCGCATATTGATACGGAATGAGTGACATTAATTAATGACGCCACTTTATAAATAATGTGTTTTAAATTTTAAGACTTTGAGTAAAAAATATCAAGTCTTTTCAAGTAAACAGCTTCAAGTCGAGTCAAGTCCCAAGTCAATGTCATGAAAGTCAAAGTCAAGTCCGAGTCTTTGAGCATTTTTTCAAGTCAAGTCTCAAGTCGTGATTTTAACGACTCGAGTCCGACTCGAGTCCAAGTCATGTGACTCGAGTCCCCACCTCTGAGGCTTCCCATAAGAATGATGGAAAACATGCTAACAAAAAGCCTCAGACCTGCAGCCTGTAGGCAGTTCTAGACACAGACTAACAGAAGTGGCTCCTTGGCTCACTTATATATTAAATGATGATATATTGCCCTGTTTTTTGTTCCATTCTTTTTGAATTGCCCTGTAGGCAGCAATTTATCCACATATATGTACATTTATTATTATTGATACTTTAATTAAAGATGAGTTGTACAAGTTTATGTCATAGTGGGGAGAGGGGCGCCGATGACATGTTCGCACACCTCAGAAAGTAAGTAGTTGCTCCCCTGCCTAAAGTAAGTTGTGATCAACAGGCATCCCCACAATCTAATGTATTTGGAGAACTTTTGCAATTAAACTAGGTTATTTGGCAATGTGACGTCAGTTTTGGCCATTTTCCTGCAAAAGAAATCTGAAAGCCTAACATGAATCCAAAAAAGTTTAAACAATGTTTTTAGGTTTAATTTAACCTGACCTAAGCAATTCCGCTCAATTCCTCTCCATCTGGGTTTTGTCCCATTGAGTTTGATTTCTAAAGATACATTTCTTTCATCCATTCAGTTGGCGAACAGAAAGACGAGTTGTGAACAATGATATCGAGTTTTTGTGCCGTTTTAGAATTGCAGTCTACCTATGGTTATAGTTTAGCGATGGCAGCTGAGATGGTGAACAAAGGTGTGTTAGCCACATATATTGAACAATAAAAGTTAGAGCAATAGTGTCATAGTGTAGCATCATTCATGATCGAGCTGGATGTTCATGCCTCCAGAATCAGACAGCACTATATTTTTAATCAGAAGGGATTAATCTTGATCAGTAAAGCAAGTTAAGTAGTGCTCAGAACTGGGCTACCTTTTTTGTATCTAAAAAAACACAAATCTTACATTTTATTATTGGTGCAAAATAAAATAATTTACTTAATTTATTATACAACATTGGTCTTGCAGCACATACAGAGAAATGGCCACTTTTCAAAATGGCTCCCAGCCAATTTAAGGAAGTCCATCTACAACACCAAGTTACAAAACTAACCTCAGTTTCACAGAAGTTGTATGAAAGATTAAAAAAAAATTGAAACGTGAAATGAGTACCAGCCACTGATATCTGCAGTCACTATTATAAATATGCAGTTAACGTGAAGAAGTGGTTATGGTTAACTGCATCTCTGCTTTCTTCTCTGATCCCCTCTCTTGTCCTTCCTGGGCCCATTGTACAGTTGCCCTCACAGCTCTCCTTTCATCTAGTTGCCCTACTCAGGTGAAGGATACAGTATATTGAGGGAGATTTTGCGTGTATTTGATTCCGCTTCTTTTCAGAAAGGCTGAAAGCCTGGCCTTCGTATTGCGCTACGCCCCCCTCCCTTTACCGCTCCTGTCCAGTTCCCAGGGGACCCCCACTCTGTCCTGGGCTGGCCTGGGTGGAGCGGCCTCCGAGTGGGGCAAGTAGGGAACAGACAAGGGTATCGCTTACAGCCGCCCTCCTGCACTCACTCAGAACAGAGAGCATAGACACCAGTGGGGCACCAACTCATCTCACCTGTCTGGATCTCTTAAGTGACACATACTTCTGGTCATGCTCACGTACACGCCCACATCTGTTTCCTGAGGTTCCTTATTAGACGTAGTCTTTTTATGATCCTCATCATCCATTTCTTCACTGGTCCGTTCATTTAGCTACAGACCTGACAAAAAGGCAAATCACAATGGAGCTGTGGAAAGCCTTTCTGGGCACTGAAACGCAAGCAATTGAGAGATGGTGACTAAGACTGACACATGCGTTTATAGAAAAAAAGACATAAATGGGAACAAAAACTTGATTCAGTGACACATGACAGCTGAATTAAATCACATACACCCGCCTACCCACACACATACACACAAGTTTGTATTTCTACCCATATTAGGACTTTGTATGAACTTCCATGCATTTTAGTAACTGCATTTATATCCAAAAACAGCACTTATTCTTATAGGGCCCATAGCCTGTTCCCCATAAGGTGTACCCACACTGTAAAAAAGTCACTGTAGAATTTACAGTAACTTACTGGCAGCAGGGTTGTCAGCCAGTTACTGTAATTTTTACGGTAAAGAAATTACAGTAACTTTACAGTAACCTTACTGTAATGTTTTTTACAGTAGCCTTACTGTAATTCTATTACATTTTTACTGTGATTTTATTGCAGGGTTGCTGTAATTTCTATTACTATTTTACTGTAATTTGATTAGTGTTACTGTAATTTCTTTAAAATAGCACAGTAATTATATAACTACATACTTTGCTATATATATATAATTTTTTATTTTTTTTATTTATTTATTTTTAATATTCAAACATATCTCATTTTGTTCCACAGTCACAATATTTTATGTAAGTATTGTATAAATAGAACCATGTATTTCCAATTCCCACATGAAAGTATGGATAAATCCATAACATAATGAAGTTTCCGTTAATGTGTTGTTTTCTTCATTGCTCCTTTTTTTCACATGGGCCCATCCACTTCCTCTTTCTGGGGTAGGAGGTGGGCTCTCCTGTGGAGATCAGTGACGCCTCACTGACCACATCAATCAATTATTCTCTCTTGGACTACTCTCCCACTTCCCTTTGTCTCTCTCTGTATGTATCAGTCTCCATATCTCTGTGTCGCCTACACAACTTTAATATCTGTCCCATTGCTCTTTCCCACACTGACACGAGAGCCACTTATCATAAAAACAAATAGTTGTTTCGTTGTTGTTGAACAACAATTCATCAATGAGGCCCATCTTGGAAGAGTTCTATAGCCAAAGAGTTGAGACACAAACAGTGTCTTCCAAAAGAGTTTATGGCCGTTGAACGTTTTGTTACATTACAGTGACAAACTTCTCTGTTTATTGAGATTTAATGTGAAAGTACAATACATTACAATGCAATAAAAAACAAAACAATTAGGTATTCATATAGGTGATTATGGCATAAAGTTGTGGACTCAATCCAGCGTTTTTCTGGAAGAGTATGTATCTTCCAGCACCACGAATTGATAAACTTAAATTTGATCAGTTCACCTTTGCAAAATAGCTGAAGTTAAGTCAGGTAAAGCAATCACCTGCAAACAGCTATTTTAAGAACTTGCCAAACAAATTCAGTTTAATGTAGTTCTGGATTTGGACTGGGCTTTTCTAATACATGACTGTGCTAGAAAATCCGTTGTATTTCTCTCTGAATGTTTAGAATTGCTGTCCTGTTGGATGATGTCTCTCCACCACAGTCTCTTGTTGCCTCCCAACAGTTTTTCCTCCAGTATTGCTCTGTGTTTAATGCCATCCATCTTCCGATCAGCTCTGGTCAGCTTCTCTGTGCCTGATGAAGAAAGGCGCCCCCCCCAAGCTATCAATGTGTTTTAAAGTGGGCGTAGTGTAGTCAGGATAATGTGCAATGTTAGTTTTGTTTGGCATTTTGTTGTTCTTTTCTTTTCTTATCTGAATAGATAAGAAAAGCATCTTCTTCTATGTTTTCTATGCCCCTTACATAGCTTATGGCAAACTGTCAACAGGATTACTTACAGCCACAAAGGTCTTTGCAGAACAGCTGCATTTATACTGAGATTGCATTGCATGTAATTTGGGTCTATTCAATAATGAGGGTGACTCCTGAAAGAAATTGGTTGCACTAGAAATTGTTTAGGGGTAATACAGTAAAGGAGGTTGATGCCTGCCAAAGTTTTCAGACTTTTATTTGTTAAAAAAAATAAATAAATGAAGTCCTTATATTCCTTTCTTTTCACTTCGCCATTATTCCTTACTTGGATTTGGTCGATCACTAAAAAAAACAAATAAAAAACATACAAGTTTGTGGGAAAAATAATACTTTCCTGACGTAATTTATACATTGCCTCACAAAAGTAGTTTAAAGGTTTCTTGGGGGTGTTTCTGAAATATATGCATATGCATCTAATTTCTCAATTTTTAGTACAAATTTGTATATATTTTTACATAAAATACTAAACATATTTCTACAACATGTACCACATGTTACCCAAATGTACTGATACTAGTTGCATTAACCTGATCTTAACAATAAGGTCAACTTCTATAGGAGTGAGGTGACAAACCAGTTTGGTCTAACTTGCACTCCTACTGCAAAGGGTTTTTTCTGCTCATTGCCCTCATGGGAGGTCACACAGTGACACAAAGTGCAGGCCACATGTGACACGTGGGTTACGGTAATGATATGTGACTTTCAGTGCCTGTGCATAATCGAAAGATCACTGAGGACACTCATACTGTCGAATTTCAACTTTTGTTTCAGAGGTTACTGAGGTTGCTTTTGGGTTTTTAAATTTTGGGTTTTCTAAATGTTTTTTTAAAAAAAGTCTTGGATAAGCTTGATGACTTCTTAAACTGTCCGTTCATTAGCTAAGAGAACTCCAATAATATTAGATTAGTTTTTCTTCTTTAGCTAATTCCTATTAAAAGGGGTTTTTGCTCTCAAACTCCAGTCTACAAATGTATCCAAGATACATATAAATGAATGTTTATCAAATAATAAGAACAATGATCATTTTTGTTATTGTTTTTGGCTACAGTTTGGTTATGAAATATATTCCTTCGTTGAGATTAAAGAAAATCTATTTTTCTGTTTGTCGTGTCCACAGTTACTTTAATCTCTTCTGCATTGTTTTTTTTTTATTATTATTTTTCTGCAGTCGTCTTATCACTCCTTTCTGTCTACATACCAACCTGTCTGCTTCCGAGTCTGCCTTTCTGCCTCTGAGTCTGCGTGTCTGCCAACTGAGAAAGGTCAGTTCTAAATGGGCTTAGGTGTAAACAATGCTTTTGGTCCCAAAGACAGGGACAGCCAGTACTCCTCCTCCGTCTGTACTTTTTACCTTCTTCACTTTTGTCCTCATTTGCATCTTTGGGTTTTGTTTTTGCATCCTTTCTCTACTACTCTCCTTCTGTTCTTTTTGGCCTCTTACCACCTTTTTCTCTGTCTCCCAACTTCCATCGTCATGTCTGTTCTTCCTTTGCCTTGTTTTCCTCTGCGCCCCATCAGTCTCCATCAGGAGGAACCTAATAGGAAATCAAAGATTCTGGTGGAAGAATGGAGCGGGGCTCAGCATTACTGTCCCCTGGGTCCTCTGCTGAAAGAGGAGGGCAAAAAAGACTCTATGCTGGCACTGTGGAGGGGAAGGTTAATGCAGCAGATAGTCTTTCCTTGCTCTTTTTTCATCTCTTTACTCTTTTCCCCTCAGACACGCTCTTTCTCTTTTCTGACTCTTTTCTTGCTGTCGTTCATTTGCTTAAAAACACGTCTCCTTCACTGGGTTTTTAGTTGGTAAAAGGGGCAATTGCAAAGCGGGGAGTGAGGCTTCATTTGCAACCCACTGCCGCACCGTCTGTCCTTTGGGATGTGGTGAATGGCTGTGGAGTAGATGGTGCGCGTGTGTGAGCCACCCTCGGCCCAGCACAGAACGCACCCTTGCCCTTGAAAGCACACAGCCTATAGGAAGCAATTGACTGTATTGCCCTGTGAACTCAGGTACGACTGCCTTTTCAAGCATGTCAAGAATTAGTTAGTAAGGTTGAATCAACTTCTCTCTGCACTAAGGCATACTATTTTATAATTACTTACATTTTTACATAATAAAACCTTTTTTTTAACCAAAAGCCATTGATGTCTCACAATTTTGTCATCATAACAAAACAAATCAGTATATTAGCTTTTTTTTGTCTGTGAGTTGAGTTCTGTTTCATGATCTCCGTGTGAAACATCACAGCTTCTCAATATTTGTGTGTGTGCTCACTGTTGCAGTCCTACGTAAATATAAAATATATATTTTATTTTTTTTCCAAAAGAAAATGCATATTGGTAAGCTAAAATAACTAGGTGCGATGCTACTATTGGTTGATGTTTTCACATCAGCCAGTTGAGGAGTAGCTCTATTTTTCTTAGCACTGATTAGCTGAACCCCCAAGAGCAGAAAGCAGAGACCTGTATTTATTAGGTTTCGGAGGTATCAGAGGTAGTGCTAAGGTGATTTGCATTGTGCACATAAATACATATCAAGGTATATTTGGTATTTGAACTACTAAAATAGGCAGTTCTATACATGTTTGAAGATTGCAGTAGAAGATTGCAGATTTTAGCTGTCCGCTAACCTGTGCAAATATTGGGGTCCATTGTAATATAATTTCAGAAAAATACATGTCTCAAAGTATATCTGCACTAAAGCAAAGTTCAGTAAAAAAAACAATCATTTGACTAAAACTGTGTGTTTTTTGTTTTGTTTTTAATCATATGTTTGGATGACTTTTCACTGTGTGGATATTTGTGCATCAGTAATAAGCTATGTCAACAGAATGGCAGAAAAGGCCATATAAAAGTCATAGCAATGTCCATATGTAATCCTATGTTAGGTTTTCAGTGCAAGTCTGCTCAAATGTAAGTCATTCATATCCTGATATTGGTTGTAAAAGCTTAAGCAGGTAGCCATGATGAAAAAACTTAAGCAGCGTAAATTTCTTTCTGCACAAGGATGTTCAAGGAAGGGAGGCCGATATTTGGAACAAGGTTGCTCATACATGCTGGAAAGATTAGAGCAAAAAGGATTAACAGCAAACACTGGCATGAGAGGCCAGATATGAAAGAAAATTGATTTTCATGTCCAACAATTTCCTTTGCTATATCTCGTTTTCAACTTGCGACTGTGCACCACCCACCTGCCCTCTGTACTCCCCCACAGTAGAGTTCAGATTCTTGGAAGGTGTTGGATGTCTACAGTGTCACAACTAAACAAAACCATTTGAAAACAAAGTGGGCTCATGAATGTGCCGGCGCAATCCGACCCCTCTCCCTTTGTGGCTGTAGAGAAAAACGGCCTCTCAGAATCAAGGGGATGGAGGGCGAGCGAGGGGAGGCACACCATTTCAATCCACAGGTTACCCCCTATCCACCTACTCAGACCCACTTTTACCACGTCCTCCCCACCCCACATACACCCACACTTTTAAGTGCACCCTTCAAAGGTGAACATGCTTTCTGAAACAGAGCAGCCAGTGTTACAGTACCTCCAAGAACAGGATACTCCTTCCTTTTCCTTTCTTATTCTTTTCTACTTTTTAATCTTACCTTTTTTCCTCCTGCATAAGATTATAAGCTGTTTAAAAGTTCTTGTAACTATCTGAATGCAAATTAACAAGGATATACTGTAGTTACAAATGGAAAACATACTGTTTAGGCTTAAAAGTCATAACTGCCTATCATTGTTTAAATTAATTTTGAACTGGAGCAATTGAGAATGCTGAGCAAATACTTCACCTGAAGTTTAGATGCTTAAGAATGTTTTTCTTTAATTCATTTGGAACAGACATTGTATAAACTGGAACCAGGTGATGCAGCTATTTATCACAAAACAAAAAAAGAGATGCTTACATATTTAGAGATATGTTTTCTATCTAACTCACAGCAAAAGTTGTCTGACGTATAAGTTATGTTGCTCTTCAAGCTTAACATTCGTGTGCAAAATGACTTGCAGTGTAGTGATATTATAATTTCAAACTTTTATACAAAAGCGTTAGTGTGTGTCAGCTTTATATATGTATTTTGACTTCATTCCTTTCTATCATGTGTTTATGAGCTTTAAATGTTTTCATACTTATGTGTAGGAAAGTGAAATACAGATTCACTATATGAATTGATAATTTAAAGTAGGTTATTATGCTGACTTAGTCGTGGGGAAAATCTTCATATCACAACAAGCTGTTTTACTTTGAGTAGGTATTGAAAATATATTGATGTTTCTGTACTATATTTTACAAATTCAGTAAATTTCCACTGCACTCTCTGCTGTCTTGTGCAAGATTTTATTTCTTCTTACCTTTTAATATCTGAATATTAAAAGGCAAGTCTAATCTAAAATAATTAACTACAAATCTGAAAACAAATGGAACATATTAAAATTATTAGAAATGCATCCTTGAAATAGATGATTGGATGCGACCTTGCATCATTAAGTTTTTAGCTGAACTGTAAACTCTGTCGGACATTTTATTTCTCATTAGCAAAACTTTATCTCATACTATTTCCTTATTTCCATTTTTGCACAATGCCCAAGTATGCAAGGCGTCTGTCTTGTCACTTCTGCTGATTATGGGAAAGTAAAACCCTCCGTTTGGGTGCGCATATGTCAGCGTGATGAACTGTCTGTCAATCGCAGTCTGAGTTAATTATTTTGTCGCCCCGCTGGGTGTTAGTGTGTGTCAAGAACTCTGACCTAGAGAGAGCTGGAGATGGGAAACACACACTGAAGCACACATCCACACATTCTTTCCCCAGAGAGTGAAACGGTCCAATCAGGAGCGTCTATTGGCCACCTGACGTCAACGACTCCTTTAAGGAGTATGGAGCAGTGTCATGTGTTTATTTGTGTTCACAGTCTTTCATTAATAATTAAACAAGTTTATAAGGTTACTACAAAATGTTTTGATGAATTTATTGATAGATGATTTAAATTATTTATTTTATAACTTGACATGTTCTTACTGAATATGTGCCATCAATTCTACATCATATCAAACGAATCATAATCTTTGAGAGAAGCTGATTTATTATTGCCACTAGAAAGCTTGTGTTTGAGTTGAGCGTTTTGTGGAACAGTATGTAGCAAGATAAGATGTTGGAGATGATTGGTTGAGATAAAAATAAGGACGAACAAGTCATGGAGTAAGAACCCAATGCACAGCTTTTGCTATGGTCCTCTCTATCAGACCAGTGACTACACAAAGTATAAAATAACACTTTTAAACTCATTGCCACACCTGAAAGGCTTGTTAACTCCACAGAAAAGCTTAAATATGTTTAAATATTTAAAGGTAGTTTTTGTAATGCCAGAGTTGTTTTTTGTTTTGTTTATTGTCTAAAACTTCTTAATTGTAAGCTGACCAGAGAAGCTGAATCCATTTTTAAAGTCATACAGTCAGTACCGCATCAGTAGGCTTCAACAAATCTTCCCAGTCTGATCAATACATACTGCAGCTCTGAATATACAATAACAAAAACAAAACAATTTTTGTTTTCTTTTCATATAATACCAAACCCTAAATCCCATGCTTCATTCTCCTATGGGACTGAAATGAAAAGCTTGTACAATAACCAGCACCTACATGTGTCTGGCCCCATAAGCTCCTCCACACTCAACTGCGAGCTGAATTGATGGAGAGTAACCAAAGAATGAAAATTAAAACACTGTCACCTTGTTTTTGAAGATGAAACACAGAGTAAAAAGAAAAGCAAGGGAGGCCTGATAGGATTAGCAGCCGACACAATTGCATTGTGTGAAGATTTGCCTCTGTGCTGTAAATGTGATTGCGGGCAATAACATGTCGATTAGGGAGCCATGGCTGGACTATTGGAGGCTTTATGTGAGGCTGCAGAGGAGGTGATTAGATTAACTAGTGCTGGTGTGGGAAGCCCTTCGAGAGGGAGAGAGAATACTGATGAGAAGGTCCAGAAGTAGCCAGTTGAATACTAACACCTCCTTTCCTTTCATGTAGTATGTTAGAGTTTAAAGAAAACAAAGAAAACTGAGTACAATTTAAAATTTTTCAGAAATCTGCTTGTTTGGAAGTATGCACTTCTTTTTCTGGATTGCTCTTAAAACCCAAAGAAAGCAAATATTTACAGCTGAATCTGACCCTCATGAACCACATTTCAGAGGAAGAATTTACCGTCTTCTCTCATTCACCTCTTACTCTCCTATTTGGGATGGTGGCGTTTCATCTCAAGCTCTAGTTTTGGGATCTTTGATGTCCTTCGCAGTGTTCCTACGACTGCACTCTGTTTGAATTGAGATTTACAATGTTTCTCCAGCCAGGTCTCTGTTGGAGCCACACCATAGTCCTCAGCATCTACTGACCCCAGTTTGTAATAAAAAACAAAAACAGAACCCCAAACAGATTTAGACTGAAAATCTTGTCCTTGTGTATTCCTGCTTCTTTTGTGAAAATGTTGTGTTAGCACAATTGCTAACCTGACTTATAACCCCAAACACATCATACATGACAATAACATTGGCAGATTACATGTTCATGATTGTGCAGCAGTGGTTCAACAAAGTTCGCTTTGTAGCTCATCATTTTTGTTTATTTGTTGTGTTGTGTTTACTTGTTGTGAAAAATTTCAGCATATTAGATTGCATCACAAACTTTAAAATTCCTGGAGTCTTTAAATCAATTTAGAGGCACACACAATAATAATTGAAAATTCAAGGTAACATTGACCGAAAAATGTTTTTCTGTATGATCCAACATTCTGGTGAAAAGTTAGAGGAGGAGTAGCTCCTGTTTGATTCTAATCTCAGCCCAGAGTGAAGTTTAAAATGACTTTTCCTCATATGGACAATGTGTTTATTTTGTAGTTTAGGCTTACCTTAATGTTATTTAGTAAAAGCTAGACAGTGATTGAGGGATTAATCCTTATAATCTTTAATAAAGTGTTAAAATACCATAGGATTAAATATATACATAAAAAGTTACCTTTCACTTGTAAGAGTTGTTAAAAACACAGTGGACATTTTTATGCTTATTTTACTGATTAAGATGCTATTGACTTTTTCTGTGTGTTTTGCTCATCATACTTCTTTCTGTGTCCTCTCCTGATGGAAAAAAAATGTCTTCTCTTATTTCAACTTTACAAATTGTCTTATCAGTCAGTGAAGTGATTGGGGCCAAATGAAAACATGACCTCTAGATGAAGAGAACCCTCAGATACACAGATTTAACTTGATAACTGCTCAAGGAAGAAGATATGCCACATACTTAACTCCACGCGCACTAATCAGCAGTGATAGCCATATGAGGATAAGTGAGACCAGTGGAGTGGAAAACAAGTTTCCTTAGAGTTATTCTTCTCATACCTGGAGAAGGAGGGAAAGCAGGTGCTATTAGTACTACCCTGACTTTGTGATTGGTGATTAGAAAACAGGCTGAATGGGTGACTAATGTACTGATGGATAGGAAAGGGGGAGAATAAATGGGTTGATTATTTATTTATATATATATATATATATATATATATATATATATATATAACAGTTTTAAAAAAAAGAATACATATAAAAAAAGAATAATATTACACAGAACATCAACAATTTAAATAAGTTTAATTTAATTTGGGCCTTAAAGTCACATAGGAATTGTTTTGTTGTTAAATGTATTTATATATAATAACGTTTATGTCTTTCAATGTGAAGCATTATCAGAAACAAAAACTTCAAAATAGTATAGATTTTTGTAAAATGTAACCTTCCTAATATAATAGCCTAAGTATTTTTTGGCAGAAGTGATTTTGGCAAGAAAAAATGTAGGAAGAATATGAAATGTCAGTTTTAGAATCACCATCGTGATTTTAATGTTCAGTAAGATTTTGGTATGTTTTCTCTAAATTCATGTTACCTGTCTTTATAATTTGCGATCACGGTGTGATGAACACAAAAAGGTGACATAACTTTTAGCATGTACAAAGACAGTATACCCCTTCTCTTACTTTTTTACTTGAGGGTTCCAGGATGGAGGAAGAATAAGAGAGAAAGAGAAGAGATGGGAGAAGAATAAAGGGTCACACTAGACAGTGGAGGCTTTGTTGGCACTTATCAGGCTGATGGCAAAGCTCTGGACCCAAAGAGGAGAGACATTGAATAGAAAAGGCATGTAGGAGTGTGTGTTCCTGTGTGTGTGTTGGACTATGTAGTCGGAGGACAGAGGGGAATAAAAGATAAGAGCAAGGATTCAAGTAGAGATCCATGAAATTTATGAAGTGGTTGAATGAAATTGGACTAGTAGGAGGCATTACACCTTGCTGCTTACTTTGCCAACCAAAGTATATCTTCAGAAGAGATTGCAGAGGATGAAACAAAAAGTTATGTGTTATAAAAGACATGCGATATGGAGGAGGAGGACCCCAAAAGCAAAAATAGGAAGATCAAATATGAATTGAGTAACAAATCCTGAAAAGTCCACAGTGATGTTCATGTAGATATTGTAATGAAAACCAGGAAAGAAAGGCAGGATTAGTGAAAAAAAAGTTTTCTTTTGTTGTGTTTGTTGCTCACTTTCTAATCGAAACTATTGCCAACTTAAAGAGAATAAGACACAAACACACACAGTCAGCCTACAGCTTACAGCTCCCAGCTCCCCGCGGCGTGCATGCTGAGAAAGGTCATGTCAGACATCAGCTCCCGTCGCGTCAGTTCTTCTTCTCCCACAATTCAACACAGCTGACGATGTCAAACCAATAACCTCCCTAGAAAAGGGAAACGGTCAATGGCCCCTAACTTTCACACAGACATAAACATGGTTATGACACATAGTGAAAATGCACACACACTCCTTCCCCGAGTCTCGTCGAACACACGTATTTAGATGCATCGGGGTCTCTGAGGAGTCCGACCCCCAGCTGGTGCCGACCAGCAGGGGAGCTGATCCTGTGCTGACATTCCCATCTAATCCTTCTAAACTTCCTAAGCAGTTTCGAAAATGAACTGAATGGTATACACACACACGCACGCCCCAACTTACACTTTCATAGCTGTCATAACTCGTCTAATATTGGAAAGGTTTTTCAGTTTTCTTTACCCCCAAACTTACTTCCCTCTGGATGACCTTGTATGCATAAAAATGTTACTTTGGCATGTTGCCTTCAGAAAGGCTTAAATTATTTGGGAAAAAGATTCATATAAGTGCCAGAAACAGAGATTTGGGTCCATGTTGGCATGATAATGTCACACAGTTTCAGCCAATTTGCTGCTAATCTCCAGGGATCACCTCATACCAAAGGTGCCCTGTTGAATTGAGATCTGGTGACTCTGGAGGCCACTGGCGTTCACTGTTGGAGATTATTTATGCTTTGTGATTAGGTACGTTATTCTACTGGAGTCATTAGAAAATCTGGTTCTTTATCTTCATAAAGAGAAGGACATTGTCAGCAAATACACTTGGGTAAGCTGTAGTTTTTAAATCATGCTGAATTAGAACTTAGAGGCCCAAAGTGTACCGAGAAAAGGTCAACCCACCATTACACCGCCATCACCATATCAATAATACTCCACAAAGTTTGACTGTAATGTGTGGTTATTTGACCATTTGATGCCTTTTTGATA
Source organism: Xiphophorus couchianus (assembly GCF_001444195.1). Taxonomy (NCBI): domain Eukaryota; kingdom Metazoa; phylum Chordata; class Actinopteri; order Cyprinodontiformes; family Poeciliidae; genus Xiphophorus; species Xiphophorus couchianus. The sequence continues at coordinate 11,374,326 of NC_040239.1, forward strand.
CCTAGTCCAGTCGTCCTAATCATGTCTGATACTAACAAGGCTTTTTTGTTCACACAATTACTGCTCACTGGATTTATATATTTATTTTTCACTTTTTCAGACTAATCTATATAACCCAGAGAGATGTTTGGGAATGAAAATCTCAATATACCACCTTTTTTTGGCACACTCAGACCACCATGTCTGACACCAACAACCACGGCATGTTCAAAGTCATCCAGTCATCAGAATCCAGTTACTTTCTTATTCTAACACTCAAGAGCTTTTTGCACTACAGGCCCAGACTGGCCCCCTTTAGCCAGGCCCTATTGTACTCCCATCCTGGTTGTTTTCCATTGATTGAAGTACCTCTTCAAAAGTGGGTGGGGACTGTCATGTCAATCAAATTTCTGCTAAAACTGCCGAAGCAATCTCCCCAGACAGAGTAACAGTTTCTTTCTTGGATGTCCCATATGTATCCTCATGGAAATGGATGCTAATTAGTGTTAGTGATGTTAGTGAGGAAGCGAAGGAAAATAATTACCTCGGATTTACCTTTAATTTAAAAAAAAAAAAATTCTCATTTGCACATTGTCTCTGAACTGGACTTGCATTTGTTGCTGTGGGATTTCTCCTATTTTAGGAAAGTGAGATGCAGAAATGCCCTCATTCACAGACCTTTCGACTTCTGATTGCTTAAATTGGAGAAATGTCATTTACATTTACCATTAAAACCTTTGGCTGAAATGGCACTTGTAATCCCAGCCCATTGCAGATTTATCCACCAGTTCAACTTCAAAACCCTGAGGCATTTTATTAAGTACAACCGATTCAGACCAGAAAATTGTAAGATTACATATACATTAAAGCTACAGCACATGAATAGCTCATAATTTAAGGCAATTATTTAATTTTCTTGTTTATATGCAGTTACTAAGACCATAGTCAGTGTGTGTTTTTTAACTAGACATGCTAGTTAAAAAGTGCTTGGTGAATAACTGTATGCAAACTAAACTCCAACATTGGTGTTAGAAATTAGCTTGCAAGAGCATTTAAGTACTCTTATTCAAAGCAAATGCAACATTTCAGAGATATAAAGGGTTTCCTATCATCTAACCATATCAAGTGAAAAGTAATTATACTACTGGAATTTATTTAAAGGGCTTCATATAACTGGTGAACATGAATAAAGTCAAAGTTGACTCATTTAAAATTAAAACATGGAATCAAACACAAGAAAATGCTCAACCTGAAAATATCAAGCAGAGTTTAAGTATGATCCAGCCAAACAAACCCTCGCCAGTTTACAAAGTAGAATAATAAATCACACAACATATTACATGCCTGACAAATATGTAATTAGCATAATTTCTGGAGAAAGGTGCAAAGACACACACAGTCAACCTTGTTCTTTTTGAATAATGTTTTTTTAGGCAGCTTGGGAATCAGTCATTGTCCTCCTGTCTGTTTGAGTGTCTCTTTCAGCCTAATTAAAACACTGAGATTGTGTGAAAAACGCCAAATAATGGCAATAATTTCTACATTCATTGAAAACATTATGGATGATTAAACTATTCAGAAATTCAACTGAGGAAAAAGCAACTTTTTTAAATTGTGATGCCCCTTAATTAATATGTTCCCATTACAATAAATAGGCAGTCGGAAGGAGGAGCATTGTATTTCATGAAGCAAACATGAGGGGGTTCTGAGATATAAAAGTAATTAACTTTTTTTGATTAAGGAGTGAAAACAGGGGGACAGCATGGAGGAATGCAGTGCTAACAAAGCTCAGTTTGACTGATGTTCTGTAAGGCAGCCAGTAGGATCAGTCTTTGTCTCTCTCAGGATTGGTGGGTTGTCTCGGCTGCTCTGTGCCATCACCTCCTGCAACACGGGAATTCTCCCCTGCTGCTGTTGCTCTTTGCATGCAGACAGAAAGAGTAGATACATGAGTGATGACTAAACAAAAGCTTCACAAAAGAAGTCAAATGAGTGGTTGATACGTTTTCCGACAGCAGCTTTCCAAGAGGTGTGTCTTAATGCAATCATCCTGTAGGTTATAAAGGTAAGGCATTAGGGTTAGATTATATTGGATACAGTGCCTTCCACACTTTTTGGCAGTACAGATAGAAATGTGTGAAACATTTTACAATAAATGAGTCTATAGTATAATCCCATACTGAACATTTTACAAGTATTTGAGTGTATTGATTCATAGTAAAAGAAGTCTAACATTGACACGCGAACAGTTCCTACAAATACTATCAGAGCATTTTTTTTAAATTCATACTTTACTTTTTTTTTACTTTGATGACAGTGTCTGGGAACTTTTAATTAGTAATATGTGATAACTTGTTCTACTGCTGTATAATTTTTTTTCTGAGACAAAGACCCTTGTCCCTTAGCCACTCTTCAAAATGCGAAAGACTACAGACTATATTACTTTCAATATAATACTATAATGGTTGTGTGTTTAAATATTATCTTACCAATAAAATCATAGCAGATTTTTTCCTGTATACTGCCAAATTACATCAATGTGAAAAGATGTCCAATATTATTTCATTTTGAAGAAGGACTTATTGAATACATAGACAGCCAACTTGTTAACAGTTATCAATACAAGCTGTCAGAAGCAGCCCTTTGAGGATATTTGTGATCTTGATATGACCCAAAATAAAAATGAGTTCGACACCCTTGCTGTAGAACATGCCTCTCAAGTAAAGCAGCTATGTCATGAAATGAAGGACTTGGATTTTGTTTAGTTACTTTTTGATTAATGCGCCATTTTGGTGGGATTTTGCAGTCTGGTATTTTTTTTTTTTTGTTCTTTTTGCATATATGTCCTGTATGCACATTTGTACTTTTCAGTGGTTATCTTGTTCAGTGACTTCCCTCTGTGTTTCTTTGTAGTGTTTATGTAAACTCTGTCATTTCCAGCCCTTCTACCTCTTTGCCCCAATTTAAGCTCCCCCTCAGCTGTTCCAAATTCAGTTGATCCGAAACCTTTTCACTGATTCACTAAACTTGTACTCCTCATTTACTTGCAGTCTCTGTTAGATCGATGTGCTTCTATACCCATGCCTCACTGATTTGCTCCTTGTCATTTCTCTTTACATATCTTCTTCTTTGCGATCTTCTTGATTGTGCCTGCCTCCTGCCTGTACTTGGGGCCTAAATATCTGCAAGGCCAGAGGATCAAAGAGCAACTTTCAATAGTAAACCCTATAACTGTACTTCATCAAAAAGCAGTCAGAAAAATACTAATTGCTTTAATGAGAAAAAAATAGTTAAACCCCTTTGAACTTATACTTCAATTTGTCCAGATAAGAAGTTGAAATTAAGCATTTTTTTTCCCTGTAAACTGGTGCTATGCATCTTTCCTTTGAAAAGGTCAATGAAATGTTGTACAGTGCACAGAAAAAAAAAGATCTGAAGGTCTACATTTTCCAAAAAGTAGTTGAGACTGGTTAAACATGGAAAACCTGGTACTAGTTAGAAGAGAAATAAACTTCTTAGTTACCAGTATGAATGGAAACAAATTTAACTGACCGAGAGTCCCAGAAGGACCAAGAGTAATGGAAGACCTGATTTGATATCAACATGAAATTCCTTGTCTGTTTTTGGCCACTCAAGAGTTAGTCGTTAGTTTTAACATCAAATACTACTTATCCTTAGGGAAACCTTTTCTGAGTTTTTGAATGTGTGCATTTCTTAGGATGGGAGGGGTGTTGCATCCCAGACATGTTACCACGGCAACAAGGTGCTCCCTGCCGCCGTCGGGTCTCGGCCAAGTTGGGCGCCATGGTGGCTGAATGGTGACAGACACTGTGACGACACCACTAGGACACCATAGATGGGTCACATTTATAAATTCACACATAAACAGACATCCCTATTGTTATATGTAAAACCAAGTTTAACATGTAATATTACAAACATGATTATATTAAATCATTTAGGTTTGCACTTGCAACCTTTTTACATGTTGTGTGGATAAAACCACCCCATGTAGACATACAGTATAAGAAATAAGCATACATGCTGCATCTACTATTGTCCCCAAATTAGTGCATTTGGGGACAATGCACATATTTGGGGGCAATACTGTAGTAGATGCAGCATGTATGCTTATTTCTTATGGAAGTAGTTTTATGCATATGTATATGCACCCAAAGTGTTAGCAGAACTTTGGGTGGCAAAGTTCTGTTAACACTCCATTTTCTAAAGCAGCAAGAAATTTCACGTAAATACCTTGTTGCTTTTATTTTCTTATATGACCTGCAAGAACATCCATGAACATGGTCACTGTACTATTTTATGTTCTTGTGTGTTGTCTGTGCATGGTAATGACCAGTGACAGCTTTAGGACAACCTTGTGATTTATCTATCTGAGATGCTGCACACACGATTGCATATCTGTGTGTTTGTCTAAACACACAGGCATACAGTTTAAAACAAACTTGATCTAGCAAAGTTTAAAAAGTTAGCATGAAAAACAAAAATAAAACGTTATCATAAATTAGAGGTAAGACACAAATGCATACACCCACACAGAACTTGATTGGGAGACAGAGGAGAAGCAAGGAGCCACAGTTTGAGCTTCCCGCTGCGAGGGGTCATGACCCCTATCAGACTCTGTGTCAGTCCGCCTATTGTGTCCGGGCCTGAGCTCTAACACACATACATGCTCACATATACACACACGCTATGCTATAACTTACATGGTCTCCATGACAATGGTTAGGGCGACAGTAAGGCGGCAGGAAGGGGCTGTAGTGGCTGCTGCGACGTTCGAATGAAAAGGCCCAACCTAATCATCATCATTCAGCCACTGTACTGGTGTGGTCACTTCTATGTGAAGAAATTTTGCATATTGCACTTATTTTCAGGTAATTTATAGCAATGGATGGTTTAAGCAAGATTCCAAAATTGAGACACCAAAATAGAGTCAAACATTTAATCAAAAGCACCTAGAAATACAAATGACAATTTATAAAAAAAAATTATGTGAAGTTTTCACATAATTTTTCACATAAAGTAATCAATCAGTATGTGACTATGCATTTGCATGTACATTTGTTCAATTTTTGAGGGGGTTGGGTTTTGACTTTGACCTCCTGTAATGGTAACTTTGGAAAGTCACATCAGGGGAATTAAATCTATAGCTGACATTCAACAGAAATGTGTTAAGCTCATATTGACTTAAAGTATTTCTTATGCCACATATTAAATAAGTATATGTCACTAACAGCTGCTGCAATCCCTTCAATAAATATAAAATTGTTTTAGTCCTTATCTCTGCACATCATGCCACTTTATGTGTTCGTTCCGTTTCAAGTTAGCTTTAGATATTTTTGCCACTGCAGTGCAGTTTGAACAGTTTAAAATATGCTCTTTATGTTTGGCTAAATTAACATAATTGGCAAAGACTCGGTTTCTAGGAATGGGCAGAACAGGAGGAAGTTATTAGGACCTACAACATATACACTGCATAGGTCAATGTTTAAAATAATGCCTCAAAACTTTATAATTTTCTTTAACAACTGTCATCAGTTAGTGCAGCCCTAACATAATTTTAAAAAGTAGTTTATATTTTTGGCAGTAAACCCTATCATATCCTGTTGAATCTGCTGCCCTCTTTTGTTTGAACAGAGAATGGATAACAGACTATTTTGGTAGTTTACCGCCATCTGATGGACACATTTCATTCATCAGACTTGTTGCATATCAACAAGCGTTCGTATGTTCATGAAGAAATGAAAAAAAAGTCTTCCTGATTTGTAGAATTGATGTTAAGTTGTTTTGTTCTTGCCTGTTTGACTTTGGGTTATAAGCACTAACCTAACGCTATTGAGTTATTGCTTATATTGTGGGGAGTAAACTACTCACATTGACTTATTTACTTTTATGTAAGAAAAGTTTGGGGAAAAAATGTACTTTAAGGTCTAGTAGTTTCCTTAACTAGAGCAAATCCTACTTCATTAAAAAAATTCTGGACACTATGTCTACTGTAAGTAACTTCATTAAATGAAGAAGAAATATTTTTTAACTGAAAATGCATAAGGCACAGACACACACCTAGCTGGTTCTTCTGTTATTTTTCTATCTACTGAGGCTTTTGCGCCATTTAGAATTCAAGTGAATGTACAGTAAACAATGCGTTTTGTCACTGGAAATGCTTTACCCATACGTATTGATTTGGAAAAATGTTCCATATCCATCCACCCATTATCCAACTGGCTTATCCATGCAGGGACGCAAAACGGAAGTACCATGTAGAGTATTATCTTGACCCGATGGTGTAATACCCGCCCACTTATGTTCCTGACCAATCATCAGTTCCTACTAGCTGCCTGACTAAGCGGGAAACCGGCTTTCCGCCGTGTGGAGCACAGATTATTCGCGTATTGATTTTGTTTTGTCGTGTTGTTTATGAAGTGCGCTACTTATAATTTGGTTTTAAAGCGCTGCGGTCAAAAACAGAGCAGTGACAAAGCTCAAAACTCGCCGCCTGCGCTCAATTTTCTTCCTGGCCCGTGTGCTAACACCTGGCGCTAGTTAGCTGGATCATCGCGTTAGCTAACGGGGACGTCGATGATGATGCGCTAGACGCAACAGACAACATACTGGCTGAGTAAAATTAGACAAAGGGCTACCGCGTTCCGATATAGACATAAAAGGTTATCTAAAATGAGTATGTTCAATCTAGACCGCTTTCGATTCGAGAAGAAGGGAGCAAACAAAGATCCAGGTTGCGTGTCCAAAAGTCCGGATTCTGAAAAGGAGAACGAGCCAGGTAACTAGCAGCAAACTAGCAGGCATTGTTGTTAGCCAACACTTGGTGACGATTAATCTTAGTGACACAGATAAAAAGAAATATTACAATATTTTCAACGTGAGTATAAGTCCATGTGGTTCTCACGTTGCAAAGCAGAGATGTGATCAAAATGCATCTAAGCACATGTTGGATTGTGTGTCTGTGCAAAATCATGTTTGTTTGTTTTTTCCAACAAGTATACAGTTACAGTTAAGATTAATGTCAGCACTGATGCTACATGGGAGGTTATTTTAAATGTAAACTCCGCCTGTGAGTGGCAGTACATTTTAAATAAAAACGTTTCTCATGTACTGACTACGTAGATGCTAACGTGATCGTTTGTTTTTCAGCTCAAATGAAATCATTTAAAGCCATGCCAAAGTCCCACGCACGAGGTGTGATTTTTGAAGAAGTCATTTCCATAGATTTGGAGGAAGATGATGTCATGGCCGAGCCAAACACAAAAATACAAATAACCACAAAGAACAAGTATGTGATTCCCTGTACACTCAAATGAATTTGACATGTTGCATTTTATTACTCTGACATAACTGACAGAGATGTTTCCGATTCTAGATGCTCAGTTCAGAAGCTACCAAAAAATTTAGCACCACTAAATACAGATGATGAGGATGAGGAGATGGATGAGAAGATAAGCAAACTATTGGAATTGTTTCCTCAATTATCAAGAACTGAAGTGATAGAGGTGAGTCGGGTCCAGCTGTTTATTTAGTGAAAATGCTTGAGGTTAATTTTTGTTTTAGGTTCAGTCAAAGGTTACTGTTCCGTAAAGCAATAATAAAAACAAAAAATATATATGTTTTATTCTCCATATTGTCTTCTTCTGTCATGATGTTCAATCTCTCTCTTTTACATTTTGCAGTATTTAAACCAGTGATTGCACATATAACTTGACTTATCCCAGTCATTTTATGAAATTACAATAATAAATAATAACGTTTTCTTTTGGAAATGGATCTTTCTTTCTTTCCAGAGCAACATGAAGACGCAGCTTTTAAAATCAAAAATTGTTGTAATTTAATGCTGCTGTGATTTAGTTTCGCGGAAGAAAATGATTGATTTTGATTTGTTCAGCTCACTGTTTCTCTGATGTTTTCAGGTCTCTGGGAGTACGAGCACGTTGGAGGGCGCTATAGCTGTCTGCCTTTTAAAATTTGGGGATGAAGAAGGTAAATACTTTTCACTTTTTCTTTAAAATCAAATTTTAAACAGAAGTCACAAATTTTTGGAGTGAAAAAATGTTGGAGATTCATGAAAAGTATATCAAATATTTTAAATGCAGAAACGGTCAAAATAGAAATCTCTGCCTAAAGGCTTCTGATGTCAATCCTTTTACCTCTTTTGAGATATCTTCCCGTTTTTCCTCTCAGCTCCAAATGATGGCAAGAAGAGAAAGCAGGATGGATCCAGCTGTTCTCAGGACAGTGGTGATATTCAACCCAGTAAAAGACGGAAACCGTCTTTGGCAAGAACATGAGAGCTTTTTGATTAACTTTAAGAACCTAATGTAGATTGTAAGGCTTTGGACATTTAGGCATAATTTTATTGTATAGGTCTCTGATGAAGAGCGCGAAGGGGATGAACCAAGCTGGGAAAAGCAGGAGGCCATGGTGAGAAAACTCCAGAAACGGTTTCCGGACCAGGACAAGGAGGTGAAGACACACAGCAAATCTGACAGAGTTTAGCTTGGTAAACTGAAGCCATTTTATGTCTCTTTTTAGTTTAAATTTATCTTTAGTTGGTCACATAAGGTCAAGTGAACCAAAGCACTGAATGCCTTTGGTAATTGTACCAAAGTAAAATGTTTTTTTTTTAAAAAAGAGAGAAACTGAAAGATGATTATCATTATTATTGTTACTCTTCTGATTATGTTGCTGGTGTAGGAGTTGAGGATGGTGCTTCAGGAGCACAACTGGGATGTGGAAGAAGCTCTGCAGGTTCTTCAGATGTTCTCAGAATCAGGTACGAATCCAACTAATTGTCTGGATCTAAACAATTTTTTAACCTTTTCATAATTTTGATATTTAACAGTAATTCCTGGACTGACTGAAACTTTCTCGTTTATTTAATTGATAGATAATAGTAGCACAAGCCTGGTTATTCCAAAAGAGCAGAAATCAAAGGGCAAAGCTGAATCAACCAGTAACTACTCAGAGGACAACAGTGAAACAAATGGGATGAGTACTGATGACACAGGTGCACAGAATACATTTTGACTGAAACTAAATATAATTTTTTTTTTCTTCAATAATTTCTTGTAATCAGAATGTGTTGGTGAGCAATCTATTTCTTTTGACAGAAAACAGTTCTACTGACTCTGATAAATCAGAAAAAACAAAACCAAAAAGGAAACAAATGTCAATTAGAGATTACAAAGACTCAAAGGGTCAGAAGTCTACTGAAAGAAAAAGAGAAGCACATCATGGGGATCCTGAAGACCACAGAGACGTTGATAAAGCAGATGGGAACAGTACAGATAATACAAAGGACAGTGAAGACGAGTCGGAGCTGGAGGACACAAAAGTCTCCAAACTTAGTACTAACATTCATACTGTTCACTCACGGATTACGTTTTTATCATTCTCTCGTATGCAAACCTCTACCTCATCCACCTCGAAGCCTTCGCCTTCTTCCTCAGCCTCCCAGGTTTTGTCCAGCGACGCGAGACTCGCAAAGAAGCAGGCGGCGGAGAGAAAGAAGAAGGCACGAGCTACTGAAGAACAAGTCAGTTCTGATGAGGAAGAGGACGTAGTAACAAGCGAGTTTGAGGACTCTGACGACGAGCTGGAGAGCATCAATGTCAAGAAGGATGTGAAAGATGAAATACTTGCGTTTTTCCAGGATGCATCAATAGACGAACTGTCCCTGATTTCTGGCTGTTCTGTTAAAAAGGCCCAGAGGATTGTGGAACTGAGACCCTTTGATAGCTGGGAATCCCTGGTGAGATTTATTTTTGGTTGGTTCTTACAGAAATCGCGTCTAACTTGCACATAATCATTCAGCATCAATCAAATTTGGAAATACTTGGAACTATTACCTGTGTGTGCTAGTTTGTAGGCTTTACGCAATAAAGTGCGTCTTTGTTTTTAATTTAGCAAATTTTAAGTAGATTAAATTTCATACCTACTTGTATATATTCTACATTAATGGTTTTTTCTTTCTATTAATGTAGTTAAGTCATTAAATTTGCAGTGCAAACCCACTGTAACAATATATACTGATGCTGTTGTGTGGAAAAATATTTTAGAAAAACAAAACTCATCCATTTAGTGTTTGACGTTTCCTCTGATTTTTTTTTTTATAACTTTATTTTTATTGAAAATTTTTAGAATACTTTCAAAAAGAAAAATCAAAAAATACAGAACAAACAAAACAAATATATCCTACTGGGGGGAGACTCCTATTCCAGAACTACAAAATTCAAGGGTACCGTTCATATCCAAAATTAGTCCTGTAACGTTGATGTGATGTTTATCCATTTTTCCCATTTGTCCTGGCATTGCTCTTCTTGTGTCCTCAGTCTATGTGTTAGAATCTCCATCTCATATAATGAGTTCACAGTCTGTATCCATTCCTTTGTGGTGGGAGGATCAGATTGGCACCACTTCCTAGTTATTACCTTTTTGGCAGCCACCAACAGAATTTTAAACAAATAACAGTCATTATTAAGAACAACATTCTCCAAAAGGCCAAGATATAAAACCAGACCGGTCTTAGGTATTATGTAACCTAATATTATTACAATCTTTTTGTGTATTTCGTTCCAGAACTGTGTAATTCTAGGACAAAGCCAAAAAATATGTGCATGATTAACATTAAATGCTCCACAATTTCTCCAACACGGTTGAACAGTAGATTTGAATTTACTGGTAGTTTTGGGTGCTATAAAAAATCTGATTATATTTTTCCAACAATGTTCTCTCCAAATTCTGGAAGAGGATGTCGTAGTTTGGGTCTTCCAGATATTCAACCAGTCGTCTTCTGTTAGCAGAATTTCCAATTCCCTTTCCCATTTTGTTTTAATATCCAAAGTATTAGTGCCTCTATTTTCCAATAGATGTTTATACAGTAAGGACACTGTTCTGTGTTTTTTACCCTTATAGGTCTCGATCAGCATTTTGACAATCCCATTTTCATTTTGGTCTACTCTGCGTTTTATCTCTTTGTTATAAAAATTCCTTAATTGCAAATATCTAAAATGGTCTTGAGTTCTTAGAGCAAATTCTTGCTGTAGTTCCTGGAAACTTTTGAAGTGCCCATCTTTAAGGACTACGCATAACGCTGTTAAACCTCTTTCTAGCCACTGTTTAAATCTTAGGTCTTGAGTAAAATATTTGTTATAGGCTGGCCACTGGATCAAACATAATTGTTCCTCTAGTTTGCATTTCCGGATTATATATAACCATTTACCCAGTGAGAAACTGGTAATAGCATTAACTTTCTCAAGTGTATTCTTGGTGGTCTCTATGTCTCCAATGATACTTCGCAATGTTTCCTCTGATTTTTAGTTTCAAATACATTTTTTCTTTTAAACCGGTAACTTTTACTTTTGTAAATCTTTGTCCACTTTTAATATCTTTTAAAGTATGAACAGTTCATAAATACATTTAACACAGCATGCATACACTCTATAATGTGCAAGCTATTAAATAATGATCTTCCTCCTCAGTGGGATGTCTTCCACAAGGGAAACGGACTCTCAGACGATTTGATGCATGGCTGCAAGGTTGTCCTCAAAGAGAGGAAGGTTATCCTTGGACTCATGTCTAAATGTCAAACAATTTCTACAAAAATGGTGCAACGGGTCACAGAGGTGATGGAGAGTGGGACTGGCTCCACAAAACAGCCCAGTTTACTTAACAGCCAGTAAGTAAAATTCACTACTGACCATTAATTTACAAAAAATGTTGCACCAGTTTGTGCCAAGTGGACTTCTTTTTTTCTTTATACTTCATTTTTCATGTAAAATGCTTGTACAAAAGAAAAAAGTTATTTTTCTGTCCCAGACTGTTGTAAAAGACAGACATTTAGAGTTAAAATAAAAGTAAACAAAAGATGTGGTAACGATTTATGAAATGGCAAACAGCAACAAATTAAACTTGACTTTGTTGAGAAGCTTGTAAAAATAGTTTGTAGTTTAAGCTGCCTTATGAATTTGGATTGGCTACATTTTAATGAGTAAAAATCTTTTATAAATCATATAAAAGTGAGTTTTGTTTACTTTTCTTATTGTTTCCCTTTCAGGTTGCAGCTCAAACCGTATCAGCTGATTGGCCTAAAGTGGCTTATGCTTCTGAATGAACACAAACTGAGTGGCATCCTTGCTGATGAAATGGTATGGAAACATTTGGTGGATTTAATGTAGTGCCATACCAGTATTCGTGTTGTCCAACAATGGAATAAACCTGTTTAGATCTTTTACCCTCGAACCTGTTGACTTTTGGAAAGTAACATTTATGTCATGATGACCTCCTGCCCAGCTCTCCTGGTTTCTCCTCACAAGGAGAGGAGAGTCTGGGCAAACTAGACACCAGTCAGTTTGTTTTGATTGTGATCATCAATAACCAAGATTGACAAGACAAGGTCTAATCAGTGATTTTGTTTTCAAAAAAAAAAAAAACCTGTGTTGGACATCTAGTTTTTGCTGTAATTTTCTTATTTTGTGTTACTTTTCCCACATAATTTTGTGATAAAACTTTTAATTTAATGTCTGAAAAGATCTACAGAATTAATAAAATACTTGATATGTTGCATCAAGTCTTACTAGATCTCATCCAGTTGATGCCTGACACTGAGATTGCTCTAAAGCACATATTGTGTGTTTATTACACAGATGTAAACTCAACTGAAAAGAGAAACGTTTTTTTATTTACAATTACAAAGATTGTTGGCGTTTATGCTTTTTCCCAACGTTCATGTAATCTAAAAGGAGAACTTTAAATATTGTGTTTTTGTATATTTTTCTCAACACGTCCACTTCCCGTTCACATTTCTTGCTCTCAGGGTTTGGGGAAAACCATCCAGGCTATAGCATTTCTTGCTCAGCTGTATGAGAACGGAATAGAAGGTCCTCATCTCATCACTGTGCCTTCCTCCACACTGGGTATAGAACCTCCACACATAAAATGCAACACTTTCTCATACAGTTTCTTACAATATATTAATATCGGTTTTAAATATCTTGTTTTCTCATGTATTGCCTCGGAAAAATAATTATTAGCCTGCGATTTATGTTGCTTGTATTGTTTCCGTCTATTAGATAACTGGGTTAGAGAGCTGAGGCTGTGGTGCCCTGCTGTTGAAGTTCTTATTTATTATGGTAAGCAGAAGAAAAATCACCTTTTTCATATCTACTGTTTCAATATATAAATTAATCGTTTTTTTCCCTTATATGCTGCATATAAGGATGCTATGCTAATATTCTATAGATTTGATGCCTTTTCCCTCTGAAAATCATTGTGTGCTGTTCTTTTCCATAGGATCTGTGGAAGAGCGACGCTACCTCAAACATGACATCCTCAACGGGGAAGTCCATTTTAACGTGATTGTGACGACGTAAGCAAACGCTTTGAGGCTGAATGGAAATTGCTGCTGACTTTGAGTTTGATGGACGTTTAACATAATTCTTCTTCTAACTGTTGCTTGCCATTTATTTCATTCACAGGTATAACTTGGCAATAGGGAACGACAGCGATCGATCTCTTTTTCGTAAGCTGCCTATCAAATATGCCATCTTTGATGAAGGCCACATGTTAAAGAACATGAACACTCTGCGCTACCGCCACCTAATGGCCATTAATGTAAGTTGATGTTTTCCTCTGTTTTGTGGAATTTACATTTCTTACCAAAGAAATCTGATTTAATGGTTTCTGTGTTTTCCTGCAGGCTGAGCATCGCCTCCTGCTGACAGGAACTCCTTTACAAAACAACCTGTTAGAGCTGATGTCGCTGTTGAATTTCATAATGCCTACCATGTTCTCCAACTCCACAATGCAGCTCTCCAAGATGTTTTCTATGGTCAGTATCAGTATGCATGCTTGGTATGTTTCCAGTTTAGTTTCTTTAGGAAAGACATTTGAAGACATTTCCCTGTTAAGTAGCTGTATATTAACCGATGCGATGATGATGGACACAGTGATGAAGAGCATCTGGTTTTACTTGTCACATTTTATTGTTCAGCTGTAATGACTTCTTATACCAGCTGCCGGTTTAAATGTAGAATTTATAATCAAATAGTTTTATGAAATTTGACTCGTTCTTTTCCTTTTTCTCATTAGAAATCTCACGAGGAACAAAGTCGATTTGAGAGGGATCGAATTACTCGAGCCAAACTCATCATGAAACCCTTTATCTTGCGACGAGTCAAAAATGAGGTGAGTTTCTTAGGAGAAATGACAGATATTTATCACACATTAAGCAAACTCCATGTGATTGTATGCAATCATCATAGTGTATGGATGAAGCTATAGACGGCTTGTAGTAGAGGGATGGTAATTTAAATGAGTTAGTTAATATGGATGCATCATGTGCTCCTATTGGCTGATAGGGTCTGACCTGTTTTTTGATTCTTATTAAATTGTAAAAGTGTTCAGGGTGCTTCTACAATAAGGCAGCACAATATATTTCATTATTCATATTGAATATGACTGCAGTGCAATGATTGTTGGCTGGTGTATTTTAAGTGTTACAATCTTGCATTTAGTCAATGTTCACATCAGACATTGAAGAAACAGTTAAGTCTGAGTGATAGAAGCAGAGAATGAAAATATTGACCGATGTCTGCAGCATTGCAAAATTCTGAGAATACACTGCTTTAATTTACATTGTGAATATGGTTTGAGTTCTATAATTTTGATGTGCTTAATGTTTATCATCTCTATACTTGAGCTGATGAAGCAAACTATTAGCAAAAAAAAGGGATTTAAAATATTTGCTTCTCCTAAAACATAAAATTACTTACTTTTTATTTTCACTGTTATCCTAAAGAAATACACTCTCCTGTTGTGTCTTATCTGCAACTGGATTATAAAAAAGCATTTATTGACACACATTGGTGTGTTCATTCTTCCAGGTTCTCAAGCAGCTCCCGGCCAAAGAAGAAAAGATCGAGTTCTGCTCCATGAGTGAGAAACAGCAGGTTCTCTACGAAGCGCTGCTAAAGAAACTAAAGAGTACCACTATTGGAGAGAGTAAGACTCATTTCAACTGCAGGTTCCCTGTTGTATATGTGGGCTTTATTTATAACATAATGAAATACAAACATCTCTTCTCTTTTAGAGCGTGAGCTGTGCAATGTGATGATGCAACTGAGGAAGATGGCCAACCATCCTCTTCTTCACAGACAGTACTACACCACAGAAAAGCTTCAGGCTATGAGCCAACTTATGCTAAAGGTCTGTCCTGATACTTTGCTGGAGCTCACTTTTGATTTCTTTTTTCTTCTTAAAACTAAAACTATGAACCTTAAATAATTCTGCTGTTGTAATGTTCTCAACTTTACTCTCCTAAAGTTGAGATGCCTGTAAATATCCACCTTCATTTGATTGATGTTTCATTTTGTAACGTCTTGTTTTCCTCCCACTGTTATTTTCTTTCTTTCTCCTCAGGAGCCAACCCACCACGATGCCAGTGCTGCTCTGATTCAGGAAGACATGGAGGTGATGTCAGATTTTGAGCTCCATCGTCTGTGTCAGCAGTATTTCTCCATCGGCTCCTTCCAGCTCGACACAAGTCTCCTTCTCGACTCTGGGAAATTCCTCCACCTAAAAGAGCTGCTGGCCTCTCTAAAAAGCCAGGTCAGTACTGCTGAACTGTTTCTGTGACGCATAACCGAGAACATTTAATCCTTATTTACACTGAATATTTGGGCTTTTCTCTCATTCTGCAGGGAGACAGAGTGGTGCTATTCAGTCAGTTTACCATGATGCTGGACATTGTGGAAGTTCTCCTGAAACATCTACAACATCGTTACATCAGACTGGATGGATCCACTCCTATCGCTGACAGGTCAGGGATATTTGTTTATGTTTTAATACTGATAACTCATCGCCTGTGACCAGCGTGTTATGAAACTGATGAGTATAAGAAATACGTATAAAAGTTGTATACCAGCCATACAACTTTTATACCAGAAACTTGAAATGATTGGTTGGATAAACATGGTGACCTAACCTCTCACTGGACCTCTGTTCATATGTCAACAGTTGCCGACATATGAGACATGCACTATTCTGAGAAATACACAGTGGTAAAGACTCTCTGTGCTGTGTGATAAGTTGTTGTTCTCCCCCATGAATGTTATCAGAAGAACATTCAGTGATCTACCTTTTGGTGCCGCAGTTTCGGTGTATTTTCACACACTGACCTTGCTCTCTTAAATCCAAATACTATTCACATCGTAGTACAACTATCCACTGATCACTCTTTAAAACATCTTTTTTTCACCTTAACAAATATATTGTCTAATCAAAATCTTGCATAAAATACCTGATACTATTTTACACATGGACGCCTCACTGTCCTCTATTGGTAAACAGGTAATATCTCTGCTGCAGGTGCATCTCAAGATATTATATAATGGGAAAACTTAAATTCAGCAGAGTAAAACTTTTGATTTTATAAAGTCATCGATTTTTTTTTTTATAATTAATTTTGATTATTAGAATTTACGAGGTACGAAAATCCAAAAGACCTGTTTAATGTTACACACAGCCTACTGCTTGAGAATCATTTTGCACAAATTAGTGCATCATTGCAGCGTGGCATCGAGGCGATCAGCCGGTGGATTGGCTGAAATGTTAAAGAAGCCATGGATGCTCTAACCTTCTGGGTACTAATAATTGTCTTCTTTTTATACTTTCGTTATTTCTTATAGTAGTAAAAGTTCAATATTGGCCTTTTCAGCTTCATCAGCTGAGTTTATTTTTAAGGTTGGAAAAATATACTGTGGACCAAAGTCTGAGGTCTTTTAAAAAGCTACATATTTTTTAGAATCAGTGTTAAAAATTGAGATTTACCCTCCAAGATAACTTCAAAGTAACTTTCAAGTTTGTTGTTGTTGAAAGATTTATCTAATAAAAACAAACATGCAGGATCTTATTTTAGGATTTTGCTGAATAAATCCCTGCATTAAGGTGTTCTTCTAAACATTGCGGTATCTTCTAACTGCTCATAATTTCTCTCCTGCAGGATTGTTTTGATTGATGAGTACAACACAGACCCAGACATATTCGTGTTCCTGTTATCGACACGTGCTGGAGGGCTCGGCATCAACCTCACCTCTGCTAACGTTGTCATCCTGCACGATATCGACTACAATCCCTACAACGACAAACAGGCAGAGGATAGATGTCACCGTGTGGGCCAGACCAGGTTAGAATGGCACATCAGCTTATTGTTTCGATCTGATTGTACATCAACACAGTTACTGAAGAAGAAGACTTTATTTATTGATTTATTTACATCCTTGTAACTGGCAGGACTGTACAGGTGATAAAGTTGATCAGTAAGGACAGCATAGAGGACTGCATCCTGCAGCTCGGTCAGAAGAAGCTAAAGTTGGAACAGGACATGACTGCTGCTGACCAAGGTAAGGGACTCTGTGCACATAGATTATGTAATTGCTTTCTGGTTCTGCAATACTTCAATGCAACAGTTAAAGAGAATGCACTTAACTTGAAAATGCATTTTAGAATAAGCAAGACTGTAATTTGTGATAGAACCAGAGGCTTTGACACAACATTTTACAGTTTTTCTTGCCGTTACTACAATATTTTCACCAATATGGTGTGGAAAAGATATTTGATAAAGGAGATGTATATTTTTATTAGGTACTCTGTTAATTTGTGGGTTGCTGAATTGCTTATGCATTGTTCTATAGATGATGAAGGAAGCATTCCTGACGATATGGCCTCTTTACTCAAAGCCTCTCTGGGACTGTGAAGAACATCAGCCTTGAAACTCGTCTGAACTGATGAAGTCATGTGACTTTGGGCAGGCTGCTGCCAACAATATTCTGCCTTGAAACAAGCTGTAGCACGGTAACTGTGCCTAAATCACAAACTTTACCTGCTCTGTTTTTCTCCACACATGTGAACTGCCTTTGCGTTTCCAGGCTCTGTACATGTTTTGCTGGGTTAACCAGCTGTCGCAAAGGGTTCAGTATTACAAGAGAAGCAAAAATGAATCACTTCATTTCACATGTCATGTTCATAATTATTCATATATAAACTTTCATATATTTTGGTTTGAGTTTCTATATAAAGTACACTTACCAAAAGTTAGAACCATTTTGAAAGTATGCTGCATGTAAAAAGTACCATCAGGTAAGAGATTCTGATACTCTCACAAGGCAGCTCTTCATGTACTGTATTTGGGGCCAATGCATTGGAAATGTACAGGAGTTACTGTAAAAGTTATTTTTTAAGTCCTTTGTATGTTTCAAGGTTCATGTTTGGACTTAATAATAAAATATATAAATATTATTGGAATAAATATCAGTTTTTGGCGTCATTAAGATTTAGTTGAAGAAATGTTTTCTTTTCCACCTTATTCTTAAAATTGTGATGCTGTGTCTAAATTCAGCTCAAGTCGGCTTTCTACAATGTAACCAAACTCTCGCAGAGTAAATATGGATATAAACATTACACTTTAAAGCTGGACAATAAGGTCATAGCTAGATCTTTATTTTTCACATATTTGGACCTGATGAACCTGACTTTGACTACATCTACAATTTTATTTACCGTTTTCATCCACTCCACAGCTATGGGTTGAGAACAAAGGTAAACGTATCATTTGTTTTTACATGGTGTTCGCTGTGCTTTAAAATCATGTAGAGCACAATATGTATCCTATATAGGGGGTTTAAAATAACTACACATTTTGTATTTCATTTTAAATTAACTTACTGGAGTTTTTTCTCTTTGTAGTTATAAAATACTCTGTTGTTCTATAACATGAAATCACCAAAAAAGTTATCTACGGTTGTACATGACCGAATGTGAAAAGGTTAAGCATTATTAATACTTTTGCAAAGAATTGTACAGAAGTTTGAGCATCGATTTAATTCTTAATGCTATTAGACTAAAAACATGTTTTAACAGAAATCCATGTTTTTAGGTATCGGACAGTTGTGGGTCTGCAAAGTGTTTTTAACATTGCTGTAAGGAGAGGTCTTGACCAGAGGATTATTTCTCTATCTGCAATTGGCAGAAGTTAAGAGGAGACAATAAAACTACAACTGCTGACCAGCTGGTGTCAGTGGACCCTCTCATAATGAACAAATGTTTACTTTCTTTCTGAGGAAAGTTGATTTATAGGAATGGCTGCAAATGTGATAAATGACCTCAAATAAGAGGAATGAAATTTGTCATTTTCTTAGTAATTCCCATTCCTGCCACATGGTGGCCACATTTGTCAAGTTATGCTCTGTTGAGTACATGCAGCCCAGGGCCTTCCACATCTGTTGGGAAAATCTACTGTATTTTATGCAATTTAGTATGCAACATAAGCAATAAACATTTGTCTTTGGTATTTTTTGAAAACATTTTACAATAAATTTTACATCTGGGGTTATATAAGGTAGATAGCATATTAGTGATTTATGTTAATGTTTAAAAAAATGGGCCCAGATAAACATGATCAATGAATAAAATATATCATATTTAGACTCTTAAGAAAAAAACACAAGCAGAATGAAGAATGTTATAGTGTCAAAGATTTTTATTTTGTACAAATAATGAAAAAGGATTCTGACACTGCATACATTTCTTGTGTATTACAAAGGGAGCTTACTTGGACTTTAACTAATAATTATAGTCTTTTACAACTTAAAACAGCTACTGTTAATAGGTGATGGTATAAGAAATTCCTGAAGTCTCTTACCATCTGTATTAGTGCAAATTACTATGTAGAACATAGGTTAGAAGTGCTCTTTGAAAAAATGAAGAACTAGATAGAGGCTAAATACTTATCTTATTTACTCAGCATGTGGAGAATATCTGCCACATCTAAACCCTGTCAAATGTGCGTCGCAGCTAATGGTGTAGGTAAAATAGAGAACTCCTTTGCGCAGCTGACAGCTTATAGAGTGAGTTCCTTTCTCAGGATAGACGATGCATATTCCTGCCATGTCATTGTAAAGAACGTCCCTATCCCAGACTTCGAACCTCAACTCCTGACCCAACTCCACTGAGCCAAAGTCATATGTGGCGTTCCAAACTGGGTCGTTGTTGTCCATCACAGTCTCAGTCTCCTCATACATGCTGCTGTAGAAAATCTTCACGTATGCATCTGTTTTTGTGAAGGTGTCGGCCCTCAATCCTGCGGCTCTGTGGATTTCCAGACTCAGAGTTCCTCTGCCGGCCCGTAAAGGACAGCAGTTATGATCCAAGTTGGGAGTCGGGGAGCAGTTCTTTGGGCCAAGCTGCTCCTCGTCCAGCTGGTTGTCATTTATATACTGTGTGACCATGCTTCTCAGATTTTCACTGATCTGATTGTCCTCCACCAAATGATGCAGAGGAAAGATGGCATAGGAAACCACATCTGGGTTGTTGTGGAGGCTGTTCATCCAGCTGTGGTATGCCTCTGAGGGGTCTTGTTGGTAGAGAATGTCGGGGAAATACTGCTCCCCTCCTATTACCTCAATCTTGTGCGTCATGAAGCCCTGGTAGAAGCCCATGCTCATGTTACCCTTCAGAAGATTGTCACACTTATTGGAGAAAGTTGCATTAGCAGGAAGAAAACCAAGAGCCATCCGGAGTTCAAGATTCAGGCAGTTTTTGATCTCTGACTCCGAGAAGCCCTTCAGTGTGGCCAGACAAGTCCTGAAAGCAGTGATCCGCCTCACCTTACCCCCAAGCTGCACCTAGAAACAAAAAGTAAATGAAACATAGAACTTTAAATGGTAGATTTAGCTTTACTTGAGCACAGAACTGTTTGAGCAAAGGGAGGGATGTTTTGCATTTGTACAAGAATAAAGACGCTAAAAACCTGGTGTATGTAATGTGTTCCATAGGTGTCTATGAGGCGTCTGTACAGGGCTTTGTTCTGGATTGTGCTTAAGCTCTGTGGGAGTCTCCTCAGATGCTTTGTGAACTCTGAGCTCAGGTGGGGATGATCGGCCAGCCTATAGCTACAAAAACAGAAGGCTGTAAGACAATCACCAACATAATGTCCATCTTTCTGCAACAAAAAAAGTTTACAAGCTTGTACAGTATTATTGATATGAGAGCCTGTTAGTAAACACTTTGCATTTCTTAGCTTTTATAAAATATTTTTGGATATTTTCTAGATGGCAGTTTAAAATAAAACTTTTATGCCGTCCTTGTCATGTCTAGCATATTGTTTTTCTCAGTATATTTCTCTGTAGTGAATTATACAATGCAGTTTAAAGTGCATTTTACTCTCTGGTTGTTGGTAATATTCTTGTAGTGGACAGAACACTGACGTTTTAACCTGTTATTGCCAAGTCATTTCATAATGTCCTTGTGAGACCATTGATTTGGTCAAAAACAATCTGTTATGCCCTGCCGATGGCATCCTGAAAACTTCAAAATGTGAAAGTTTTCATGTATGGTAGTCTCAAATCAAAGACCAGGAACATAAAAGCATCCGTACATCCTAAACCAGAATTGACAGTTTTCCAGTTTGAATGAAGTTTTGGGTGAGATAACGGATGTAATGTTTAGACATTCTTTCAGACATCTGAGAGAAATGCTTCTCTAATCAGTTCCATGACCCACCAAACAGTTTATCATGACCAAATACAGGCACGCGGAAAAAGTCGAAGGGGAAGCAAAACTCTATTGCTGTCCTCTTGTGGCTTTTCTGGTGTGAAATGTTGGCAGATAAAGGTTCTGAAACTTTCCAAGTTCCTTTCTTTACTTCCTCTCCCCTTTTTGATTAGAATAGATGTAGGTACACAAAACAAAACAAATGTGCAGCATCTTCCGTCTAAATTCTGAGAATACAGGAGCTTTTTATAAAAGAGTGTTTAGTGTTTCTTTGTATTTAAATTATCGGGAAAATTCCCACACTGTGTTGATAATGTTATTTATTAGTTCCTTATGGGTGGTGTTGAATTATATTGGTGCCAAATAATCTGAGAACTACAAATTTGAAATTTTCCCACTTCATATTTGTGATCAATCTCTTTCAATAGGACAGTAAGGAACACATTTTCAAATACATTTTGCATATATTGTGCTGAGACTGACTGATTTATTTATTATTAAGCTAGATTTTTATCTAAAAATATACTTTAGTGCTACCTTCTGTCAATTCCAGATATTTTCTACTTATTTGGAGGATGTTTTTTAAAAAAAAAAAAGGCTTAGAAAATGAAATGACATTAATTCACTCTCTTTTACTAATTAAGAAGTATTTGGAGAATGGGCGATTGTAGACAGGGCCAAACATTGCAGTGCCCCTGTAAAGCTGGTCCTGGCCCCTGTACTAAAGACATAATAGTAAATCCTTTTCGTATGGTGGTGCTCACCGGCACAGAAACAGTAACTAATTGGTGCTTTAGACCAAATTTATTGTTTAACCTTTATAGTTTTACCTAAACAATGAATTAATAAAATTGACCTGTTATACTGAATGACCTATTTGACCTATATTTCCAGTTTTATAGAGAAATTAAGCTTCTTTATTGTATGAAACAATGCACTGCATTCAGCCAAAGTAAGCCTAATTTTTTTTATCTTACCTGTAATAGGAGCAACTGATTTCATGCATGGCAAACGTAGCTTTGTCCACACTGTGCTGCGAGCGTGCAAACTTGGCCAAATCTGAGCGGCTTCCTCCTAGCACCGCCTGGCCTATTTTCTCTAAGCTCAAACCCAAACCCCAGTTGTTGTTCACCAGCGAGTTGGAGCTACGCAGCAGGGAGTCCACAGAATGGTGGAGTGCACTAGACAGCTGCTTACTGCAGCGGCTGAAGAGACGCCAGTCCAACACTGCAGCTGGGAGCCTCTGAATCTAAGCAAAGTGGAAGGAGGAGAAACAAATGATTTAGCGTTAGGGTTAGAGTCATGCTGAGGAAAAGAAACTAAATATTTCTATTAAAGTGAAGTCATTTTGAGAGGAGTGGAAACAGAAGCTCAAGCTGCAGATTTTACAGTTATCACCTGCCCGCCTTGGAACCTGTTTGGACACAGTGTGCAGGTACGGTTGTCATCCAGATGAGCTTTGACATTGATGACGTACGCCCCTGTGCGGCGCAGACGCACCACATCAAAACCCTCCCCTGCCAGGTTGTGACCTGGGACAAAAGGAGCCTTCTCACACTCTGGTCCGGTGCCAATCCGACAACCCAGGACCCTGCAGACTTCCAAAGTAACTGACAGTCTCAACACAAACAGGACAAAGTTTCTCCGCTGGTTTCCTCCTGCTTGCATGGTTACCTAAATGTGACAGAAAACAAAGAGGCCAAAGAGACACATATTCGCTGTTAGAAACACTCTCTGTTATAAGGAGAGTCTAAAAGAATTTGTTTGATTTTAGTTTTAGATGAGCTTTAAATCCCTGGTATCACAGGAGCCTGTTGTAAACTGCAATAATCCTGCCTCAGATGTTAGAAAGAAATCATGCAAACTCACCTCTTACTGACTTGCTTTTCCTTTTTTGTTCCTACAGATAATTTTCTTCTTAGCAGCGGTGAAGTGGCGACTTTCTCTTTGGAATAAACTACTACTTCGGGTTTTCTTCTTTAAGATTTCCATTCATGGTACATTTGATTAAATGATGAAGTACAGAGACACTTAAATCCTGAAGTTGCAGCTGCAGAGAGCTGTGGCGTCTCTGGCAAGCTGTACTGAAAGCCTGCAGAGTTCAGTCTTCACTATGTCCTCTGCATATTGAAAAGGAGGGAGTTTCCAAATGTTTGAACTATCTATCCAAGGCTGTCTCTTGCCCATCCTTATTTTCCTGTCTCTCTTTCCCTGCAGATTTACACATTTCCTCTGCATGAGTAGGTTTGTTTTCATGGTCAAGACCCAGTTCTGTAAATCCCAGCCAGCCGTGTGCAGTATGTGTGTTGGCATGTGGATGTGTGGGGGAGGGAGAGATTTTGTGTTGTCACAGCAGAGGAGACCAACACTGATTTAAGGACTTTCCGGGAAATGTGTGTCTGAGTGTGTAGATGCTGCCATGTGTGTATACCGTAGGCTATGTAGTTTTATGTCTGTTGGACTGCATATGTGTTTGTTTAAAACCTTTGAGCTGCCCTGGTTGTGCACAGGGGAAGAAAAAAACCAAACACGTCTATTTGTGGATGCCAGTGGAATGTGTATGGGTTTTCTTCTTGAAGTCACGAAAGATCTGAAGACATTTTACAAAAGGTTTTATACACCAATAGAAACTCTCAAATAGAAGACCCATCAGCTAGTTGGTATGTTGATTTTGTAGAATTGCCTGAGCAGCAGGCTCCGTCAGTCTAATGAACTGCTATATGCTGCCTCTATGATTGAAGACTTTTTTAAGTGATTCCTTTCATGTGATCAATGGCCGAAGGTTCTTCACGGATTTATTTACAGCTTCACTGTTTTGTTGCTTTATTATATATGTTGTTTTCGAGAGATGTAGATTTTGAGAGAGGAGTGTGTATGTTACTTGCAAGGCTCAAGTTATAGGATCTTGTGTACTTTAATGACATAAAAATAAGCAGAAGCCTCACTGCTAAATGTTGTGTTTTATTCAAAACAGTTTCAGAACACTTATGCACATGTGAGACTGAAACAAATGTGCTCTGACTTTGAACCAGGGTCAAATTATAGAAACGCTGAACTAGATGCTACTTCACACACCCTTGAAGCTTTGAAAAATGTTCTGTACACAAAAAATCAGTGTACCTCCTCTAAAACAGATCATTAGAGGACGTTAGAGACTCATTATATGACTTTGTTTTAAAATAAACTTTAAACAAAGCATGCTTCGGATTAAGTCAGATATTACCTCAATATGATCAATTACTCAGAAACAGCTTCTCCATTGGGTTTGATGTGGCTCTCTCGCTGTTTTATAAAGATTTTATTTTGATCAGATACTTAACATTCATGAGTACAACACAAAACACACACACACATTTACTAGTTTTATTGTTATTATTGCTGTCAAATAAGCAAGCATACATTAAGAGTGTCTTATTGGCAGTATACAAAAAGTAAGCTCTTAACCTGGTTTACACAACACAAATCAAAGTGAACCTGAGTTGTTTTAATCATTTTTATGAGCTTTTAACAAAGAAAAATCTAACTAAACACAGCATCAAAGCATACCAAGTAGAGTAATAATAATAATATACAGTAAATGTGCTATTTGCCATGTGCACTTGGCACATGGGGGCAGCAATGGTGCTTTACAGAGTTTAAAAGTCAGTTTTGCTTTCATCCGTGTGCGCTTTATATTGCAAAGCAAATACAGTTCTCTTTTAAGTTTCATAATTCATAATACAAAGTTTTATGTGTAAAAAAGTAATATTCTCTTTCACAAAATAAATCTTTAAATTTGTGGAAAAATTGTTTTAAGAATCAAAGGAAAATCACCCGATCTAAAGCCGTTTTACGCCTCCTCCTGGGTTGTCTCCCTCTCTGGCTCTTCAGCTATTTCCTCATATCCACCTGACCTAGATCGAGAGTACCTCCTCTTTCTCCTAACAATCACTGCCACTACGACCACCAACGCTATCAAACCCATCACTAAAAATGCCACTCCTGCCTTTTCCCCACTTGACATCTGATTCATTTCTGGGTTGAACTTTCGAATGAGGTCTGGCATTTCCTCGGGTTTGACAAGTTTCCATGATTTAGTGGGTCCCACCCTGACCCAGCTCTGTTCTCCTTCTGTCATCACCATAACTGTGTTGGTGGCTTGCATGCTCACAAGAGGAGATTTAGTAAAAGGAGGGAGGAGGATTGGTTTCAGGTCACCCCCTGTAAACAGGCCAGACTGGACGCAGTAAAGAATTTCACAGCCATCGCTAACTGTGGCGAGGTGTTGGCTGAATTTGGGAGGGCATCTACGTTGGTTTTTAGCCAGTGGGTTACCAGACTCACAGCTGAAGAGACCTCCAAATGGGATGGAGTATCTGGTGCCAGTCTCATAGTCATCACTCAAGCAGATCATTTGGCCATCTGATAGAAACTTCACTGGAATGAAGTTTGCAGGGCAGCTTTTGGACTTGGTGACGGGGTTCTCGAAAGAGGTGCCGTAGATTCCTCCAAACAGATACCCTGAGTTTTCTGGAGCTTTTCCATTGACAGAGCACCAGTACGTATTTATTCGAGCAGAGCGAACACGATAGAGATTTTGACAGTTTTTCCGATGACAAGTGGACAACCACAAAAACCCACATCCATAGCTAATGTCAATGCAGTAATTTTCTGTGTAACCCTGCTGTCTCACTTCTGATCGTAATAAAGTTGGGGTGTAAGGTGAGCGACAGGAGTAATCACCTGTTGCAATATTTTTCTGGGCAAGGGTTTCGCAAAGTGGATCTGCATCTTTGGTAAGTTTTGTACACTGCTGGTAGACTCCTCCAAAACTAAGGTTGGTGGCTGGACCCTCGCATGAGTCGTCATCAACGTTAGCCTGAAAGTTGAAGTTCTTGGAACCAATGTCCACACAACCAGGGCGGGTGTTGACCTTGTAGTAGCGTTCTATTGCCATGCTCACTGTATGAGCCACTTTGCCAACTGTAGGCTGTGGCAGATCAGGAAAAGTATTTGAGTTTATAAAATAGTGGATGGGGAACCCAGAACGATCAATAGAAACCAGATTATTCCTGGTATTTTCTTGCCACTTCTGCAAAGTGATTCCAGGATAAAAAGGTATGCCCCCATGGCTTTGGATGAGGGAGTACTGAATATTGGACTGGTATGTATTAAGTGATGAGCTTTGTTGGCTAGACTGACTGCTGATATCAAATTTTAGTTTGTCAAAAAAGTTTAACCCAGCCTGAGCTTTAACAGTGGAGGTATCTGAAGAACTGTCTGACACATAAGAGGAACGGAGATAGTCTTCCTGCACCAGAGATGCCCCGGCATCTACACTGGTGATAACATGGGTTCCATAGTCCAGCACCATCTTCTCTGAAAGGTACTCTGCATTCCTTGTCTGATTGTTTGCAATTGCATCAACAATTTCTTTGACTTGCTGAGCAAAGCGAGAATCCAAAGTGAAGTCTGGGTAAGCTTTGACGGTGTAGATGAAGTTGCGAACCTGTTGATAGAATTAAAATATAGACTATATTCAGTTTTGTGATATGTAACTTTTCCTTTATATTTCTATAAATCTGAGCATGTGCCAATAATGAAAACAAACATTTTATTGCATAGGTGTTTACTGGCATAGACAATCAAAAATTTAATTTTTTACCTGCTAACAAAGAACGTCATTGTATTCTACAACTGCCTAGAGACAACACTTAAATCATGTTGTTGCCCTTTGAGGATTAACCTGTGACACCATTGGTTTAGATCCAAACATCTGTGTTAAACACAGTCAAAGTCTAGAGATCTACCAAACATAGACCTTGTAGAAAATGATATTTGCTGTTCATAAATGGTCCCAAATCAAATATGTGAAAGTTTGAGCTAAAAAAAAAGGGTGTGCAAATCTGCTGTGCAAATCTGGTAGAAATTCCAAATAACTTGGTGACATCAGTGTTGCTCCAAAGCAGCACATAAATATGAATTCTAGCTACATTTTCAAAATTTGATTTGAAAAGATTAAATGTTTAAAAGACCGTTGATCATTCTCCTTTTCACTTCATAATCACACACAAACTTGTCTATTGCATAAATTTTCGAGAATACAAAAATAAATGTGTGAAAGATCAAGGGGTCTGAAAACTTTTGCACAGATGTCTCTAAATATTTATAAAAAGTTTTTTTTCTCCCAAATAATAGGACATGAGTGTTTCTTAAATATTCAAAATACCTGTACTCTGGCTGTAGTCGAAGAATCCTTGACCTGATGTGATTTCATCCTTGTGTTCTCAAAGGAAAACTTGCCATTCAGAACTGAGAAAAACGATGCATCAGCATTGATGGAGTGAGATGTGGTGCTTTTCTGCTCCAGCCAGGAGCTGATTATCTCTGAGTTGGTCTCCACACCTGTCTGCTTCTGAGGGATGACAAACACCTCATCTGGAATGAGGTAAAGTCCGTCCTCGGTGGTTTGGCACTGGAAGTAGCTGAGGTTCATCACTCGGCCCATGTCCATGTTCCGGAGGTTGTCCCAGCCTCCTCCTGGCAGGACTTCCAGGGCTGTGAGGGAAATGTTGGTGGAGGCCCGGCATTGTCTGAGCCAGTTGGTCGGACGGCTCACGGGACCAGAGCAGCAGATTTGAAAAAAAGTAAGAGCAGCAAGAAGTGTCAGGGCAGACTTCATGATTCCTCAGTCTGAAGTGAAATGTGAGGCAGCTATATTGAAGTTCATTCAGTCCCGCCTCTAATGTCTTGATCACATGACTAACAAGAAACACTGAGAGTTGGTTTGGTTTCACTTCCAATTTTCTTAGGTCTTTTTTGTTTGTTTTTACAGGCTGACAAGAAAAGCCTGTAAAAAGTTTGATCAAATTTTAAAACAATAATAATCTTATGATTTAACAACTACTTATTTTGCAGACATTTGCAATTTCTCATTTATTTGTCCAGAACTAAAACAACATTTATCCCATGAGAATTGCAAAGAGGAAACAAATCTCAAGGTTAAATAAACACCACTAACTCTACTCCCCATCACTATTGTAAATGTTTAACACACAGCAATAAAAGGATTACAATTTCATTGTGACAGAAAAGTTCTGCTCAGTGAAATATAGCTATTATAAACAATTAAGTGAAACTTTTGTCACTGATAAATTGATACAGAATAATATGAAGAAAATTCCTTAACCTGATGTGCCATTTTCTGTTTTACATGGTTCTCTAAAAAGAGTGATCTTTAGAGAACCATAACAGAACAGAAGCAGAACAATCAACAAGAAGCAGGACAATCTGTTTAATATAATGGTTTAACATAAAAAACAAATCTCCCTTGCAGGACAGACAGGTTGTTATTCAAACAGTCCAAACTTTTGACTATAAAAGGAGAAGAGATTTAAATCTTCTTTCCGTGCAGTTCAGAAAATGAAATAGAAGACTTTATCTATACTGATGCTTTATCTATACCTTGAGATAAGTATTTACAGTCTTCCTCATTTAAAAAGGGAACAGAAAGTGGATAAGGGGAAATAATGGTCTACATCACATGAGAGTGCATCACTGGGGAAACCCAGTGACTTTCTGAGTCACATTCCAGCATTCATGTCTGAACTTGT
The DNA here is from genome assembly GCF_001444195.1 of Xiphophorus couchianus. NCBI lineage: Eukaryota > Metazoa > Chordata > Actinopteri > Cyprinodontiformes > Poeciliidae > Xiphophorus > Xiphophorus couchianus. Next base: position 11,403,473 of record NC_040239.1, read on the forward strand.
TTCGGTACAGACAAGAGGCTCAGGTAAACGTCCAGGTGTTTGTGAGAAACGACCCACCGAGTTAGCAAACACATTTGCTAAAGCACTTCCAGTTTGGCAAGTTTCGGTTATTCCCCTGTCTTTGTTGCAGAAAGATGCTGCACAGCAGCAAAATTCAAACTGAGTTGAGAACCTCTCTCACTTTGCCATCACTTTTATTGTCAAAGTAGTACAATAAATTACCATGCCTCACAAAAGTTTTCCTACGTTTTGAACATTTCTGCATTCTGTCATGATACAGCAATACATTTTGATGCATTTTACTGTACAAGGTGATGTATGATTGGGATGTGAAGAAAACACAGTACATGGTTTTCAGAATATTTCACACTTAGATGTGAGAAGAGTGTTGCATTAATATGTCTTGTACACTCAACAACCCTGCCCTCCCCATTCCCAAATCAATACTTCACCTCTCACTTGCTGTTGCAGCTACAGCTGCAAATCTTGAGTTAGTAATTCTAAAGAGTTGGTCGATTCTCTATTCTACTTAGGTATTGACTTTGAGTGGCCCATTTTAAATGGCAAATGTCGTACATTTGTACAGCACTTCATCAAGTCTGAGGACAGATGGAGCAATCATTCAAACCAGCATCCCATCAGTTATAAGTCTAAACCAACCTCCTGAGTTAACACTTTTATCATAGAGTTAGATATTTAATCTACAGTAAAGGATTCCTTTGTAAGTCTGGTTGTTGTCTTGCTGGAAGGTGAACCTCCATCCCAGGTCCATCCCAGACTTTTGTTGCATCTGTACCTCCTCCAGAGTTAGAATTGGGCCACTTCATTGCTTCCCTGATTAATGCTCTCTTTACTCGGCCAGTCATTTTAGGTGGGCACCATGCCATGGTGGGTCTGCAATTGTGTCACACTCTTTCCATTTTCTTGAAAAGTAATTTGTTATAAGATAAGATAAATCTTTATTGTCATTGTCACAACAACAATAAAATGTAATAGGTTGTTTTATTAGCTGTGTTGAGCTTCATCTCTACTCTGTCCTTGACCTGTCTGATGGGTTCAACACTATATGACATCCCAACATACGGTTGAGATTTTTCTTTGAAGGCTTCACTTCTGTACCCAATTGTGACCAGCAGATGGCGACAGTACTCACACACATAAAGCTTTCTAATTTTGAGTCTGGTTTGACAAAAGAATGAAAGCAAAAAAAAAAAAAGAAAGAAACCCCATGCCACTTTTTTTAAAATCTTTTGCAGTGAAGCTAAACTCGTCATAATGTTGAGATAACACGACTCAACCTATTTTTTACGACTGAAACTTATAAACCGAAAATTATGGTTAAGAACAGCCAAGGCCAGTCTGAACAGAATGACAGCGTTGTGACAACGAGGCAGTGTGTTTGGAAAATAAACCTCTTGACTCTTGGCCAGTGGAGCGTTTCGTGGAGTCACACCCTCTCTTTTAATCTCCACAAATTTCCTTAACAGCAGATAATTGAGTTCAGACATTATTTTATCTAGTTTTGTCAGCTTACCAGCTGGATGTAAAACAGGTTGACATTTGTATCAGGTTACAGCAGAAGGTGTATTGATGAGAACTTTACTTTACAAATAAAAGTTAAATGTACTAAGACTTCGGCATTCCTGCTTACGTTTGATTCATGTGTGCTTTTGATTTTCAGTTCAGAAAAAGTGCAACTCCAGAAAATATAAATTCTGAGAATTAAGCAAACTAATCTTAAACCCAACAAGGAAGCCTTCTAAACTGAAGCAAACAAAAGCTATTCTCAGTGAGTCTAACAAACTGTTTTGTTTACTTTTTAAGACAAAATGGTAATATTGCATAATTCTACCTGAACAACACACCTTTATTATGTTACTAAGCAAGTATGTATATAAAGTAACTACATCACACTTCTTAAATAAGAATATATATATTTTTATTTCCAACAATGCAGTTCAGTCTATAACAGACTGTGACAGATGAGAAAAAAGAGAAAAAATAAGAAATGTAAGAAAATAGCAAGTTCAGTAAAGCAAACTTAGTTTTGTTGAATGCATCTTAGTCCACACCGAGTGAAAGCTCAGAAGAAGAGCCTTTTGGTTCCATGGGAGCCCTCACTTCTTGGCTGCCGCCTTGGTCCTTTTAGCTTTGGCCCTCTTCACCTTCTTGGGGCTCTTTGGCTTCTTTGCCTTTTTGGCCCCAGCAGGTTTTTTGGCTTTCTTTGGACTCTTGGCCTTCCTCTTCTTCTTTGGTGACTTTTTGGCTGCTTTTTTGGTGGCCTTCTTTGCCTTCTTCTTCTTGGTCTTTGGCTTCTTCTTCTTCACCACCTTCCTCTTTCTGGGCTTAGGAGGTTTTTTGTTAACCTTTAAGGAGCCCTTGGTCCGGATCAAGACTTTCTTATTCACCAGACGCTTGATGGCAACAGAGATCCTTGCCTTGTTCTTCACCACATCGTATCCTCCGGCTTTAAGAGCCTTCTTCACGGCGGCCAGGGACACGCCACCACGCTGTGCAGAGGCAGACACAGCCTTCAGGATCAGGTCAGACACTGAAGGACCTGACTTCTTCTTGGATTTGGCTTTCTTTTTTGCCGGCAGTGCCCCCGGCAAAGCAATCACAGGAGAAGACATTGTGGAGCTCCACCTGCAGGCTCAGGTCAGTTGAGGTCAAACACAGGATAGATTGGAGAAATCCTTCTGCTTGTCTGCATCCGAAAGTCAGGCTTTATAAAACCATGATGAGAACCCTATAGAGACAGTCCCACCACTACGGCGGGCACCTTCCCCACCCTCTCTGGCATGATAAGGATTGTGTTTTCTTCTGCTGGATTTTTCTGTAAAAATATAAAGAAAATAGTTGAATATCTGCATAATTGAATGTTTAAAAAACTGCACATAACATCTACTACATATATATTAATCCTTACAGTAGAATTGTTTATATTTCTTGCCGTTTTCGTCCCTCTTTAGAAGCTGGCAGTTGTCTGATGTCATTCGAAATGTGGATTTTCTACATTTTATAAAGTTTATAACCTCTGAATAATAGGTTACAAAAATATATGACTAAAGCATCTAAAAGTGCCGGGTGTTTTTTATATATTTTCCTAAAAATTATTGTTTATTTCAGTTTCATTTGCGTAATTAACACATTAAAAGATGGCCAAAGAAACACAGTTGCCTCCCAGGTGTATTACAGTGATGATAGAAAAAGTCAAACTTCTTCAGAGAGAAGTTATTACGCCAACATAAACAGAAATGGGTTTCCAAGGATAGAGTTTAAATGGGCAATGACAAAAGAAAAAAGAAAATACTTTAATATAGCAGATGAAACCCTGATGAGAACTCTATGGAGACAGTCCCAGCACCATGGCAGGCATCTTCCCCACCCTGTCTGACAAGATAAGGTTTGTGTTTTCTTTAGCTGGATTTTTCATAAAAGATTCTGAGAAACAGGTTGCATATGCACATAACACATTTCAAAAAATTCACTCAATGTTTACTTCATTAATATTTATTTTTGATAAAGACTTATTGTGGTTTATTCCAATTTTTTGGTGTTTTCATAAGGTGGCGGTTTTCACAAGTCTATTCAGACGTTCATTTTGGACCATTTCTAAGGTTTATTACCTCTAACCGATCAAATAGAAAGACTTGTAATAAAACCATCTTGAAGGGTGTGATATGTTTGTTATATTGTCCCACAATTTCAGTTTTCTTTCAGCATTTTTTGCTTAATGGATTGATTGAAAGATGATCAAAGAAACACAGTTGAACCCTGTAAGGTGAAGAAATGAAGAGTGTTTTTCACAGATGACAACATCTCAAACAATCGGAAATAAACATGTTTTTGCGATTGGATTATGTGAAAAATAAGTAAAGAATAGGTGAATAAAATAAGTGATAAATGAAAAATTATGCATTATGCAGAAAAAATAAAAAAACATGATGAGGACCATATAGAAACAATCCCACCACAGCTCCAAGTGGCAACTCTCTAACACGATAAGGAGTGTGTTTTCTTCAATTGGATTTTTCTGTAAAATTTGAGAAAAAACTTTGCGTATCTTCTTAAAAGTACATAGTAAAAATTCCATACAATCTCTACTTCATAAATCTATAATTTTCTTAGAAACCTATTTGAAAATAGAAAATGTGTCTTGATTCTATACAAGCTGGCAGCTACCTAATGCCATTTCAGACATGCATTTTAATCACTTAACAAGGTTTTTGACCTCAAACTAATCATGTAGAAAAAAATCAAACAAAATAATCTTTAAACTTGTGATCTTCTTTGTATGTTGTTGAACAATGTGTGGTTTATTTAATTATTATTTGCTGAATAAATGCTTTGAAAAATGATCAAAGAAGCACAATTGTTTCCTCAGTAAGCTTAAATTATGACAAAACTAAGTCACTTCTTTGCAGATAAGAAAATTGTACTCGTGTCCAAATGAAAATGCTTTTGAAAGGGCAGTATGATGCTTGGTGACAAAAAAAACCTTAATGCTGTGTAAATATTGTTTTGTGAAAAAATCTCAAATGAGAACCTTATAGAGACAGTCTCAGCACCACAGGAGGGACATTCTTCATCTTTACTGACAATAATATTTGGTTTCCTTCTCCCAGATTCAGAAAAAAATATTTGAGTACTCGCATACAAGAACATTAAAATTAAATTTTTTTTCCATCTACATTTGTTTTTTAAATTTGTTCAAATATGTCACAGATTTGCTGTATCTTTGCAAGCTGGTAGTTGTTAGACATCATTTCAGATGTGCATTGCTTTTATAAGGAGTTTGACCTCTAAATAATCAAAAATACACAATTATTAGGTCGTGTTGAACAGTTTAATGTTTTTGACATATTGTTTTAGGTAGTTGTTCAATTCCAGTTTTAGTTGCCTAATTAATTCAATTTAATATTAAAAAAATACTGTAAACACCATAATAAATAAATGTGTTATGCAGGAAAAGTATAATATGTTTCTTTCTCCACTTTTGGAGGGAAGTGGATCTGAGCCAGAATAACATTATCATCCAGCAATGAAGGGAGGGTAGAAAAACGAATTTAAGATTATTTTCCCGGGTTCTCCCTCCCCAACCAATTTAATCAGAGGTGTAAACAAATTGAACACAATTCCTTTTTCCGCTTTCTTGACCCAAGCATCAGTGTTTTTTCTCATGTCCTGATCTTTCAGTTCACTAGAACCTCAACAGTTTAAAGTGACCTTTGCACTTTTGAATTCTTATTTAATTCTGGATGTAAATACAACTATTAAATCAAATGCAACAGACTCATCTGAATAATTACTTATCCTTTCCAGATTTTTTTTAAAACCAGAAAATAATAATAGTAACACAACAGGCACAAAGTCTTTTAAAAATGCAGTGGAAATACCCTTCATATTTATTGTAGTATTCAGTATTAAATTAAATTAAATATAAGCAGTGACTGCTTTATATTGTGGGAAAAAAGTTGTTTTTTTCCTCATCCTGAAACACTTTTATTGAAAATGATTGTTTTAATAAGTCAAAGCATTTTTTCTGCAAACTGTGAAAATGATGTTTTTATCACGACTGTTTCTCAAGTGACAGATTACATTAAAATAGAGATCATTAACAGATAAACTCACTAGAAGCAACAGATACTAAATGTTTTTCCCATTCATACCGCTCAAACCAAACAGATATGTATTCTCCCGCTCTATCATTTCTTTTTCTGTACTGCTGAGAGATAACAAGTTTGGATGTGTGTGCATGAGGGAGAAGATTGGCAAATATCCTGCTGCCTCCTGTGGTGCACTGATAGCGCCTCCTGCAGTTGCACTGAAAGGTGCATGCACGAAAAAGTCCAGCGTCAGACTGCAGTTCTGCTTTATTCCTGGCAGTGGCGACTCAGTGCTGGCGTTGGAGCAAAATAGTCACTGACAATGACAGGTGTTTAGATACAGAATATGTAACTGTGCAAAAACAACAGAATGTGGTCTTACAAGTTCAAGTTAAAAGTAGACATTTATTTTAAAATCTAATTTTTATCTTAGAAAAAATGAAACAATGGACAAACAATATCTGACTAAACAAGCCCTGCTTCTTCATCAAAGTTCTTTTTACCAGAGGTTTAGTAAATGGAGTCTACCTGTGTATCATTTAGTCCTTGTATAAAACCTAGTATAAATTCAGAAATTGGGCAAAGGTTTTTTTTTTTCATCTATACTTTTTAACAGAAATGAAAATTTTGCAAATGTGTTTACATAGTGTTTTTTTGTGAATATGAACAACACTAAATTATTTGAAGATTATGATGTGATAGACCCCCAATCTGAGCAAACCCAAAAAGTCAGATGCAATAACGGCAAGATTTATGTGCGCACTCCGCATCTCCATGGTGCTGCTCGATACAGTCAATTGTACCAAGCAAACAAGTCAGGCTTAGTTAAAAAATACATTAATAGATGAAAATATTTAACTAAAGACTACTGGTTTATTGGACCGCCAGGATTTTATTGACAATTTCTCAGGAAAGACATAGAGCCATCTACAAGGGGACATTTTGACCCGACATGCATGATGTGCAGATCTTCTCAGTTGTCAATCTACTGTATGTTGTATTAATAAAATATAATTTTGGGGATAGGATACCAAAGCTATCAGGGTATGTTGTCCTGAATGCACCACACCAATCAATCAAGTGTTTAACATGGCTTGAAGGTCATTCTACAAATTAATTTATGTATAAAATGTTCTATTAATTACAAAAGGTAGATAGAAATCACATCCAGAGTTTGAATGCCCATGGCAACATTTGTTCAGAGATAAAATAGGTCAGGCCATTTACTTCCCTAATTTATTTCTCACAAAACTGTAAGAATTAAAATGAACTTTGCCCAGCCTGTCTGACGTGATTTGTCTCCCTGACAAAGCCAATATATTTTACAGTTTTTAACACTTTCAACTTAGAGCCTCATGCCATCATGACTGACATAATAACCACGGCTGTTGTCAAGAAAATCCGAGCTCATCCCACTTCCCCATGCTGGAGATTTTAGTTTAACAGTAATAATAAATAAAGTTATCTTTAAAATGAATCACTCAAGTGACATCAAGGCCCAACAGTAGACTTAAGTGTCAATAAAGTTAGTTTAACAGTAATAATAAATAAAGTTATCTTTAAAATGAATCACTCAAGTGATATCAAGGCCCAACAGTAGACTTAAGTGTCAATAAAATAAATCTAGTTGTGTGTGTTGTTTTTGTCTCATGCAAACTTTGCTTTAATTCTACTTTTTTCTATCTAATCATAAGAAATCATAGTCAGTCAGAGAGATTCATGAAACAGGAAAAGCAGGTTTCCTGGAAAAAGAGGAAGTTTCCAGCCTGCAGATTTATAAAAATAGTTGAGACTATTTTAAAGCATGAAAGTTTTAAAAAATTAAATCTAAACATTATTAGTAATTGGATAAGATTCAAAGTAAAATACTTATATGAATATTGGTTTACTTGTAATAATACTTACACTTATATTTGTGAGAACTACAAGAAAAACAAGTAACTGTAACTTTAGTAGTAAATAATTAGAATCATGTATTATTCTTGGTTTCTTTTCAGAAAAACATCTGTAATAACTCACATTAAGATCATAATAAGAATAATTAATAAGTTATGGTTATAAAATCATAAATGAATGATAGATCAGAGAAGCTGAAGAAAATAAATGTGATATAAGTTATGGTTATAAAATTATAAATGAATGCTAAATCAGAGAAGCTAAAGAAAATAAATGTGATATAAATGTGATTTTGACATTAAACTTGAAATGGTGTAAAAAGGTGTAACTGCAATTAAACATCACTGATATGTTGGAGGTAGAGAGTAGGTGAAAGGTTGTGCAGGCAAGGGACACAGGAGGTTGAGCAACCCTGAGACATTGGCACAGACATCATGACATGTCTGTAAGACAGTGATGGATATGAGATCATCTGTCTAAGCAGACAGCAGGCGCACCAGGGGGGTGGATAAACCCTATAAAAGGTGGGTGCAAAAGAGGAACCTTTTGTTGGATCCTCCGGGCAGCTTCGAGCCAAGATCGAGATGGACAAAAAACTCTGCAGCTGAAGAAGAGCCGGGGCCACGGAGCCGGAGACTGTCCTGCACATGGAGACCAACCCGTCAGCCCTGCAACCTGTGGCTTCGAATCGCACTTCTCTCATCGGCTGGGTTCTGACCCCAAAGACAAAGATGAAGACAAAGACAAGGAAGAAGAACTGGTGCCTTTTTTCCTGCCAGCACCAAGTCCTGTGTGACCTCAGCATCCATGCGGAGAGGAGGCTCATCAGACCTGCGGAGATCCTGGCCTTCGCCGATCAACATCTTCCTCCTGCTGCCGCACCTTCTTCATCATCAAGCCAGGTCTGGGGTTCGAAACGCCAAACTCCGTCCGTCTCTCTCAAAGGTTCCCTTTTTTAGTTCTCAGTGTCAGCAGTAGGGAAAGATAGACTAGATGATTGATTTTACTTATTTGATTATTTCTGCTACTGAATTAAGCTGTACTGACCCTTGCAAAAATGCCTTACTAATAAAATATTTAGCATAAAGAAAATCTAAAAGATGTTGTGGACATTCAGTTAATGAGTCACCTTAAAGTTCTTTGATGGTTGTAAAATAGCTGTGATGTTTGATTCTGGAGAGGAAGAGGTGGAAAATGTTTTTAGGTTGCTGGTAGCCCATATTTAAAACCTCATCCTTGGGACTCGCCCGAGTCACTAAAACCTACCTGGTTCAATAACAAATGCAAGTTGTAAAATAGAGAACGAGCGACCGTTAACAGGTGTGCTCTGTGAAACTAGTTGGCTGTAGGCTGCTCAGTCTGGCTAATTCACAGGGGGAAGAAGGGTGGGACACCTGGATGTAGGCCGTCAGATAACCAGGCGAATCGTTTCTCGAAACCAGCTTAAACAGAGTTTACTTCAGTTCTGGACAGGGTAAATCCCAGCAGATTTAGGAAACTCAACGGACCCGTTAGACGGAGAGCTGGTAGCACATCTCCCCTCTCAGAAGAGGAAGTACGAGAGTGAGAGAGTAGAGACAGAAAGGAGGGGGGGGGGGTGTTGCGCAACAACACTGTATAAAATCATCTTTATGATGCTATTGTTTAATGACTAACACCCTCGCAATTTTCTTTTAAAACCTCTTTACTTCATATCAGTAGGAGCAATATCACGACAGTGCAAGAACTGGTTTAGTGGTGTATCATATTTCAGGTGCCCTGTATTAAATTTTGCAAGTCAATAATACATTTGACCAGTTGGATAGAGTTTGACTGTCTCTTCTGCTCACATGTCATATAGGTCAAGATCCTAAAGCTAGGGGAGCTCAGTGAGGACAAAGTGTTTATAAAAAAAATAAAATGAATAATGTGGAAAACATGGGTTAATCATAATCAGTGTTGTCATGGTAGAACTTTTACAAGAGAAAGGAGTTATTGACTGTCCCACCATGCGATCATTGTTTGATATGTACAGATAAGTTAGCCCACGTGCTAAACCCCCCCAAGCTACATTAACCACATGCTGAATCGCTAGATTTACTGTAGGAGTGAACTGCTTTGTGATCTGTAGAATATGCAGATAGGACAACCGCTTACGTCAAAAATGTAGTAAAAACTGAAAAAAATATCATTAAAAATCTAGAAAATTTACCCTGGAAAAGTATGGCATTTTGAAGTGGAAAAAACCCTAGAGTAGCTATACTAACACTGACCATGGACTGAAGATTTGGGAGTTAAAACCAGACAAAAGGTCATTAAGTCCTAATTCCAGTGAATTAGTCTTTTGATGTCATAACTGTACCACACAATACTCATCAGAATCATCACTGGTGAGTATTGTGTGGTGCCAGTTTCCTTTGCCTAATTAATAAAACTTACTGTGAAGTATCATCTCACAAGAAGCATTAACAACGACCACTCTAGGGTATTTCTGTTGAAGATTTCTGACTTGTTGCTGTTTTTTTTGTTATAAAGATAAATAAAGTTAATTCACTAACAAAATGTTTCCCCTGGATTGTAACAATGCTCTGCTGCTAAATCTCGAACAGTTCCGTCAGTGACCCCTCCCCTACTGTTGAATCCCGTTACAGCAGTCATGTGACCATGTGATCACAGTCAGCGCAGTCAGCCAGTGAGAAGGAAACTTGTGACTGCGGCAGAAGCAGCTGGAGCGTGGCCTCTCACTGCGAGATTAAAGAAAAGGGAAAGAATTTACAGCACAGCTCTGCTTCAGTCTCCTCAGCTCAATCTGGCAACATGGACTGCGGCATTTGTACGTCCAAGACCATCCTGCTCTTCCTCAGCTTGCTGTTCTGGGTAAGTGTGTGTGTGTGTGTGTGTTGGGGGGGAGGGAGATAAATTTGCACCTGCTGAGATTTGATTGCGGATTATTCGGGGAGAAACCAGAAGCAAATATGAACCGAGTCTTTTTACTTTACAACTGCCGCGTTTTAATTTTATTAATGTAATTATCATTAGGTAGACTACGCGTTTACAGAAATTAAAGTTGCTTTGATAAACATCACAGAAGGGAGTCAGCTTTAGTGGACAGCAACTTCCTTATTTCTATATTGTCCTTCCTATGTAGCTCACATAGGCCGGATGTGGGGCTTTTTTTTTCATGGGGAGATTTAGAAGAACCTATGAAACCCCCCACCCCTTCTAACATTTCCAGTAATTCTGCTTCTCCTGTGACACACTCTCCATGTCTAGACAACAGGCCGTTTCTACGTTTTGTTTTAACGTAAACACTTTGGTCCGAGCTGACTAGCTCCCCCGCTGTGTTTTTTTTCTTCTTTTTTTTTTTTGAGCAAACTAAATAGATTTTTGGGACAATTTGCAACGGAGGTCCGTGTAATTACATTACTGTCTGATTTGCCCATCTGTGGGGGAGAAAACACTGATACTGCCTGCTTTTATCTTAATACCAATCTCCATGTTGTGACTTCCTTATCTGTCCGTTTCGGTTTGCTCCAGATTGCTGCCCTGGTGCTGTAGGCCCTTTGCTGAAGTCTTAACTCAGCCTGCATGTAGAAGCGACGTAACAAAAGGTTTACCAGCGACTGAAAACTTGAAAATTTGATTTGTCTCAGTGTATTTTCCATAGATAACCACCGCTGATTAAAACCCTTTTCCGTGTGGACACTGTCACTAAGGGAAGAAGACTCAAAGTTAGGTGAAATGTTCATAACGTTAAGGAAATATAAGAAGCTATTTAAAAGGAAGCCGCCTTTTCTATGTGGGGACATATTCGTTTAATTTTAGCTCATGAAGAGTGAGAACAAGCTCAACACTTAGCAAATAAAAGGGAGGCTGAGAAGAGAATCAATCAATCAAGTTTATTTGTATAGCACATTTCAGCAACAAGGCAGTTCAAAGTGCTTTACATCATAAAAACACACAAAAAATACAGTCATAGAAAACACAGTTAACATCATAGAAAAATTGTCCTATTTTTATTCTTTTGAGCTCTCAACCTGTGTCTGTCATGGAATATGCTGAATTTAGAAACTCTGGCAGCTTCAGGGTTACAATAAAGGGGATACTCAAAAAAAAAACTGTTACAAATGACTGTTTCAGTAATGCTAGCCATGCTAACCAATCTACTTACAAACATAAGCTGTGAGTGGAGTCACCAGCTCAACATTTGGCCTCAAAATTCTGTTCAATGCCTACATAAGAGGATCCTGTTTTTCTGTTTTGTTGTTACAAATCAGCAACTGTCATCTCTGTATATGGAGCAAAAATGTCTTTAATTCAGCCCTCAAGCAAATGAAACAGTCATTTGTAACAGTTTTTTTGAGTATCCCCTTCAGCATATTCCATGACGGACACAGGTTGAGAGCTCCAAAGTATAAAAATAGGACAATTTTTCTATGATGTTAACTGTGTTTTCTATGACCTAATAGGACTTCCAGTTTTTTACTTTCAAAAAACTGGAAGTCCTATTAGGGAATCAGTCAAACTTGCTTTTGTTTTGTTAGCTGTTTCCAAGAATCAGCAACAACGCAGTTTCATTTGAGGTTGTCCAAGAGTTAGGATTTGTTCAAGATGCAAAAAAAATCAAAAACTTACACGAAACATTAACTACTGTCCAAGACTTGATTTAAAATGTTGTTAACAGTGTCACTTAAAATGGCTTCATGAAATAATACAATGTCATACAGACACATCTAATTTTAGTGTTTTTATGAGACCAAAGTTAAACATTAAGTCAAAGTTTTGCAAGGACAAGAGCTGAAGTGATCAGCTGCTCTTCTAATTTTAAAAGCATGCATGTGGAATGTGGTCCAGTGAGTACAGATCCAACAGGTTCTGCAAGGAACTCTCCAAAAAATCATCACCACAGATTAAGAAACATAACCTCCGACAGGCTTTCTCAAATTCCAGCGAGGCGACGCGGCGTGCGAACGCTGTACGTTGTGTAAGCCTCTTTGTGCTGCATCATAGACACAAGATCAGATTTTCTGGGGAAATTAGGGGTTGAGAAGCACAGGAAGAGGTGCAGGGGAACAGGGATCAGGGATCTTGTGACTGGGGAGTGATTAGAGAACTGAGTCATGAGACCTAAGTCCATGTAAATTATTGTTAGACTACAGATAACACACATCTGTACATATAAAAAAAATTAGCCAAACATTAAAAGAGCTGTAAAGTTAAAGAGGAGGTAATACTGAAAGCAGCTCTAATTTTGCAAACACATGAAAGGCAAGTTTGATTTTAGTTTTGTTGTTGTGTTATAAACGACTTCATTACCGTCTTGCCTTTTGCATGACTGCATGATTTTTAACACGCAAAGTCAAAAAGAGCCAATCACTCATAGTTATTTTTCATATGACCAGAGTTATTGCTTAAGAAACGCCACACTTCAGTTTGTTTACTTTCTTCTACTGCTATTGGACTTCTTTTATCAGTGACTCAGATTTAAATCAACTCAATCTCAAGGGGCAAAGGGAAATTGAGCGTGTCAATAAAAAGATAAATGCTTTACCTTTGTCTCTAGAGCTGACCCACTTTTTTAAATTTAGGTTTAACTCACATTGAAATTATACAAGCAAAGCATGTTTACATAGAGAGATATGAAATGGTTTTGTATATGCAAAGGACTGACTCATGCATGGTGTCTTATGATTGGTGATGTCAGTGCTAAACAATGATAAGGTTGTGACTTGGTGTACCTTTTAACCCTGGAGTGATCACATGATTTCATATCACATGATATACAACAAAAAAAAATCTTTTCTAAGAAAACTTTACTGCTTTGCTCTTATTTTACAACCAAATGCATATGTGTGTTAAATCTAATATTTTTCACAGTTATGTAGACGGAACAAATGACTTTAGTAGTTTTTATTTATTTATTTATTTTTTTAAACATTTGCTACATTTCTTATTGTGACTTATTAATTAAATCAGGACAAACACTTAAAAGAAAAAGGTTAAATCTTTAACATATTGACCTGTCAAACAGAAAGACGTGAGTGACTATTGTTCATCTTCTTAGAATGTATCATATTGTCTTTTTAAGGTCTGAGCTTTTTTCCTTTCGCTGTAGCTGTGTTTACAAGCAATCAATAAAGTTACAAAGTCCAGGTTCCACGTCACAGGGAGTTTTTCTCATCCACAGATTGACCCAGTTTTCTCATCTGCCTTCCTCTGCCTCTCTGTCTCTAGTCTAGTGGACAACAGTGCCTTATAGTTTTGCCTAGTATCTGTACAATCATTTATCTGACATGCAATGAGGAGAGAGACTGCACCATACTCTGTTAGTCCTTTCAAATACAGCAGATTTTGTCTCAAATATATGGTTTATTGGGTAGTGTGAGGAGCAAACGAGTATTCAATCATAAATGCAAAGTTTGGACAGACTGGACTTTTAAGCAAGTTGGCCTTACAAAGCTTAGATGCAGTGTGTTGTATCTGACAGACTGTAATAATGTAGGCTTTTAAATATTAAACTGTGCTCATGGCTGCAGGACGTTGGAGTAAGTACTGTATTAGGTTTGTGCTTTTTTTTTTGTAGAAGTTAGATTTACTCTTACTGTCAAGTAGTTGCTTTTACGCGCAAATGTGGCAACAAGGTATTGTTTTTTTTTTTAAGCGAGAGAAGTTGATTATTATCTCAAACGTAAGCAATACCTGAACTATGTCTGGCCTTTAAAGAATACTGCCAAACGGAGATGTAAAAAAAAGAGCTACCAAAGCAAACGAGGTGGATTAGTAGTCTTATCCAACAGCTGACTGTGTCATACAAGATATGTTACTATGAAATATTGTCTCCTCTGACTGTCATGGTATCAGCTGTTAGCATACAGTCATGAGATTATCATACAGCAGCAGTCTTTAGACGGACACTTATTGGGACATATGGCAGGTCTGACTGCTGCCGGAGTGACTTCCTGCCCACAGCCATAGACAATGACTCTTTGAAGGGAGTTACGACATCACTTAATTTCCCAATAGGATAAATAAAGTATTTTTTAAAAATTGAACTGAGCTTAAATTGAATTGAAAGACATCCCACTTGAGCTGCACAAAATACTGAACTATGGTTTTCATTGCAACATATTAATGTGTGTAATCTCGTGAATGATAAATGTGCAATTATGGCTATTGTGCAGCCATAATTTATATTCTCCCTTCTAATAATATATTTGGCCAGTTTGATGGACTTTCATTGATGCCTCAGGTATTCATGGCAGTCTTATAAGTTCCATAAGCTCATAGAGACCAGTGGGAATATCGTGACGGTGGAAGAATAAAATAACATTCAGAATAATTTTAAATTAATTGCTATTTCGATATTTAACAAAATCACAACAGCATGTTTTCTTGTCTAATGCTACTCTGGTTTTACTAAACTGTGCCACAAAATGTTTTTCTTTGCCTCGCAGGGTGCCGGAGCAGCATTGGCCTACGTTGGTGCCTACATAATCATGAGCTATAGAACCTTTGACAGTTTTGTGGCAGACAAGCAGTCTCTGATCCCCGCGAGCATCGTCATCATTGCCAGCGTGGTGATGGTCGTCATCGGCCTGGTGGGATGCTGCGCCACACTCAGAGAGTCCAAATTTGGCCTTGGCTGTGTAAGCATTTGTCCTTCTCTGGATCTTCTCAGCGTTTGTTCACTCGGCTGGAAGGGAATAGATTTTTAAATGCATGTTTTGCTCATTTCTTGCACAATTCATTTTTCACTATGTTTTAACAATTTCATCATTCTAATTTCTTTCAACTGTTTCCCCTTTCTTGCAGTTCTTTCTGGTTATCGTGATAGTCTTTGCAGCTGAAGTGACTGCTTTGGTGTTTATCTTCATTTACCAAAGCAGAGTGAGTCAAAAATAATGCAATCTCACTAATGACCACATTTGTGTGCCTAATTTTCTATTTTATAAATGTATTTCACTTTACTTCCTATAGTTGAGATTACTTTTTCTACTTTGTATCTTGCAGTCAGCGCAGATAAATCAGGAGCTGGAGCGCTCGATGAATAAGACCTTTGCAAATTATGATGGAACCGATGTTAACTCCAGAGCTGTGGATGATCTGCAGTCTCAGGTTTGTCTTCCTGTCCACACCAATAGACTTGGTTTCTCAGCTCTACTTTCACACACATCAACATCTTTTTTGCTCTGCGTTCTCTCTCCCACCCGTGTGGTTTCATTTCCTCCCTTGGTTTTCTCTGTTTGCATTTCCTTCTTCTGGGAAGCCATATTAGTGTTCATGTGTTATACAAGAGATTAGTGTTCATAATTAGTGTTCATAATTATTGTTATTATTGAGCCTCCCCAGAATACCTTATCTGGAATTTTCGTCCAGATTAGGTATTTAGGCAAGCAAGATGTAAGGATGCAACGATCAAAAATAAATGACTTGACTGATAATGTCTCTATTGCTTTGCAATTGTGTTAATATAGGCAGACAAATATTTGTGTCCCATTTGCAATACTTATCTCAGTTGTTTGTCAAAAACAGTAATACATGACCTATGGAATTTTTGTTTACATAATAGAAGTAAGTACATGCAAATAATTTTTTTTTTTGTCGTTGCAGTTGAAGTGCTGTGGAGTCATCAACTACACCAGCTGGTACAACACCCCCTGGTACGAAGGAAACAAAACTATACCTCCGTCTTGCTGCATAAACACAACTCAGTGTACCGGCCAAACCAGCCAGTTTTATCAAGAGGTAAATCAAACACAAAAGTTTCTATCCACCAGCATGCAGTCATTCCTGATTGTGCCCTTGCCTCTCTCTGAATTACGCATTTTTTTTCTCTATTTTATTTTTGACATTGCAGATTAGACCAGACTTTATCTTGTATTTTGAAAAAGTATATTTCAGTAGCTGTATACTTTAACATAAAATAACTAAACCTGCTACTAGAGTTGCAACAGTCAGTTTTGAAGTTGATTTCTGACTTCTGTGTTTGTTTGGGTTTTTTTTTTTGTAAAGCTATGACCCACTGATGATGATTCAGGCTTCTCTTAAAAGCACAGTTGCTAAAAAACTGCTTTACATATTCAACTGTTGTATGTGATTAATGAAGTTAGCATCAGTAAAACAAATGGCTGTGTATTCTCTACAGAATGTTGAGCCTTATATTTACAGCCAATAGTTCCAGATCGTACTTGTTCAACCTTCTTGTTATCTATTGAATGTTTTGCTCTCTCTAAAAGGCAGGCCTCCACACAATGGTATGCTCTGTCTTAGAAAATATAATTTCCTTTTAAATAGGTTCTTACATTTCTGTTCTTCCAACTTCATTTTGGAACACCTCATACAGACAACTCTGTATGAGGTTGTCTGTATACAGAGACAACCTCTGTATACATATTTGGAGGTCACACCTCCGAATATGTAGGTGTCACCATAGACTACAAGCACTTGGATATGTTTCGTTTTCTCCAAATATACCCCCACAAAAACTGATTTTGAGTTTCTGTCCAGCCAGTCGACAATCAGGGTTGGTTGAAAAGTATCTGATTTGAGTCTCCAGCTCATTTATCTGTGAAGATTTCTTTTTAGGTATCTATGACTCTCTTTGGGTAGATTCTAATACGAACTCATTGTCTTTGGTTTTATAGGGTTGTGTGGTAAAACTGGAGAAGTTCCTGCATGATGCGTTGAATTATGCCATGCTGGTCATCCTTGGATTTGCCATCATCAAGGTAACCAACAGTTCATCTGTGATATAAGCTTTATTATGCATACCGGTGTACGGCATGTTTACACACAAACAAGGGCAAATCAATATTGCGCCTTTTAAGTACTTTGATTTGTTACCTTATTAATGATGATTTCAGATGTCAGCTTGTCAGTGTTGTACACCATCCATATTGGAAGTACTCCAGAATGGAAGTCAGCAATTTAAATAGTACGCATCTCAAAAGCCTCATGTACAATACCAGCTGTGTCAACATCTCTTAAAACAAAAAGGGGCCATTGTGGCATTCTCCCAGTCATTTACGGCAGTTACACACTCCACTGATCAGATTATGCTTTTCAAGGAGATTTTTTTTCTAAGAAAGGCAAACTCCAATTACCTCAAGCATAAAAGATCTGAATGAAATGTTCTCTTTATTACACTGCATGTTGTTAGTTTTAATGTGGTAAGATAGGATTGCCAAAATCATTTCCACTTGCTAAATGCTTTAATAATGAGCAATAAAACATTTTACACAATGTTTTATTATGTTCTTCTAATACACAAATACCCCCCCCAAAAAAAACCCCGAACTTTGCCTTAGCTTAGTAGGCAATTCTATAAAATACATAAAAAATTTGTTAGACATTTAAGTCTAAAAATGTGTATATACTGTGTATATATATATATTTATATATATATATACTTTAAAAAATCTCTTGTTGTTTTGTCTCATCTTATTTCAGTAAATGTTTTTCACTGTATGTAAATATCTGTATTAAATTGTACTTATAAAGTACAGTAGATTGAAGATTATGTATCCTGTCTTGTTGCAGTTCTTTGGGATGCTGAGCGTCTGTGTGATAACCTGTAGAAGCGGCAGTCGGAGGAGTGGCTATGAGCCTCTGTATGCCTGAGACGCTTCCTGGAAGTCCCTGCTCATTTTCCTCAAAGGGGTCTGCAGACTGATTCCTCTGCACTGTAAACAACAATCAGTTCCTTCTACAAATCTAAAGTTTATCTCAATAATTGTACCTGCAAGTCATATTCTGAAGGGGATCATATGACAGCATGCCTCCTCAGACTGTAACAAAATTATATGTAGCTCCGTCCATGTAGATTTATCGTTTTGAGTGCATCTACTTTCAGTTAACTTTCCATGAAGTAGAGCTACTTGTGCTGTCTATATGTCTCTTTGCAAACAAATTAAGAAATGGAGTCTGTCTGAAATGCTTGAATTCATTTGAACTGTTTACTGAAAGCCTTACTTGCCCGATGCAGACTCTCCCATTAGATGTGATGTAAAGAAAACTCTCTGACGTTGAGGCCTCTTCTTTTACTTGTTTATCTTTAACCCTTCTCGCTTTTCTGCATCGTGTAGATAATCCTTCAAAGGACATTATTCTGTGAATGTACCTTAGTAAATGACGTCATTATATCTTTGGAGTTGTTTGCGATAGTTAACCAAAGTGTTTATTGCCTTATTTAGGGATCTTAAAGCAAACTAAATTGGGTGGAAAACCCATGTCTTTCTCTGGTCAGTTAACTGTATGGAGAATCTTTATGTTTATTATATTTCTAAATTAAAAGGGTAAATATTTCACAATGTTGTTGATTTTTTTGTTGTTGTTTTGTCTCCACTAAATGGCTATAGATTTTCCTTAAAAATTGTAACACGTTACCATTGAATGACGTGTATTAAAAAAAGAAAACTTGTTGCTTGAAAAAAATAAGCGTATGCACACCGAGTTTCTTAAGGGTGACCCACCGTGTTTATCTGTAACCTCCTGACTCGGCTGATAAGAGGCCCACATGGTGGCGCAGAGAGATGATGACTATTCATCTTACATGAACTTTGTCACTGTTTACAAAGATTTTAAAAAAGACCTAGAAGTTGCATTCTAGAACTTGGCATTCTTGGAACTTCCTGAGCAGTCCACAGCCAGACTTCATTGGAAGCACAAGTCAGCCAATTAGAGGGCTGTCAATGTAAGAGTTCAGCAAGCTTTAGTTCAGAACTAAAAGAAAATTGGTAGGGGTAGACGAATATCATTCACCAGTTAGCATAGTGATTATGTTGCATGTAATGTGTTTGTCATCAGAAAACAAAGCGAGTCTCATTCAAACAGTTCATTAAGATCACATTTTCACATTTGTAGTTGTGGCCCATTTAAAAGTGCAATGAAGTTGTTATTGCTTACTGGTCAAACCTCAATTGTCACTCAAGTATATAAAAGAAAACCTGTGCTGTTATTTTACCTTCACTCGCTTGCCTGATGTTCTGAGGTAAAGGTGTACTGGAGCTTTCAATTTACATGAAGTTTAAAGTAAAAATGATGGTATTAAAGTCAAGAGGAGAGAGGCAAGCATAAGTAACAATCTGTGTAACTATCTGTGTCCTTGCGGACACAGATAGTCCGCAAGGACTATCTGTGTTTGCCTGACGGCTATAATACGAGTGTGCCAGTGCATACACACATACAGAACTTTCACCTGCTAAAGTTTCCCTCCAAATCAAGTACTCGAAGGGAAAAATACTCGGAACATTTTATTAGGGTAATATATTTTAATGTGATGATACTGATTAAGATTACCTAATGTTTTTCCTAATTCTTCGTTTTCTTTTTTCATGATCATGATGTCTCCACCAGTCCCTATGAGCATTCTGGCCACCAAAATGTATTTGGAGTGGACATCAAGGATAAGAAGTGTCCATGCTACTAACCAAATACATTTTTGGTATGACGAGAACCTAGAACACGATAGCCAAATACAGTAACTACTGTAATTTTGATATTGTACATACTGCAATGATTTGGTATGTGCTGCTCTGTTTTCTAGTCTGTGTCACAACATATTCAAGATCTCTCTTATTGAAGCTTTCATTCTAACTTGCTGGAAAAATGAATGGAATATTATTGACAGACTGTCACTGTTCTGTATCCCACTCAGCAATAGAACCATGTGGTAACATCCCTATTCATTACATTACTTAAATTATAGATCTCTGACTCTTACAGTCTTTCTTTATTAATATCTCTGGCTTTTCATTTTAGTTCCACTTCCTTTTAGGAATTTTCTTTAAATTTGTTCCCCTGTCTACTATACATAGAAGAGGATTTTGTGATTTGATTTTGTTGAACAGAACAGCTTGAATAAGATGACTCTGAAAAATATGCAGAATTTTACTGGGCTCGTTCATGAAACTATTTAACCCATGCTATCACTTGACGTTGGACAAGTCATAAATTGTAAAGCTAAAAATACAACATTAAATTGTAGCACTAACGTCTTGAAACGACTTGCAATAACACAAAATCCAGTAGGAGGTGCAACAGAGCCAAAATGATCACTTAAGAGTTTTTTTCTTTAACAAAACCACGTGCACTGTGATGGACTGGCGACCTGTCCAGGGTGTTCCCCCCCTCTCACCCGTTGACAGCTGGAGATAGGCACCAGCACCCCTTGAGACCCCACTTGGGACAAGCGTGCAAGATAATGGATGGATGGATGGAAAACAACTTACGAATATATAATTTTACAATATTTGTTTTGTAACAACTTCTACATGTTTGCAACAAATGGACATTCAAAATATGTTTCATCTACATGTTGATTTTTATGAAATCAGAATCACCTTTATTGGCTGGGAATTTGAGTCCAGGTTCACACACTCAAACCACAGATACATCAAATATAAATACATGAATTTCAGGGGAATTACATTAAAAGGCTAATAATATTCATATGCACCTATGTACACCCAATATTTTGTATTTAGCACACACACACGCATAAAAAGGTGATTTCATTCACCTTTTGGCTGAATGAAATCACCTATATACTGTATATATATGTATATTTCCTGAATGTGCACCTCTAAGAGATGCCACCTTGTGGCAAAGCAGTGTTCTGCATCTCTTTATGTTGCAGTCTTCTCTGTTTTGTGCTCTGGTTTTTATTTTATTATCCCTTTCCTGAATGAAATCACCTAATGGTGGTTGGGCAAGCCCATTAAAAAATGTAAAAATAAAACAGACTTGTTTTATTTGATAAGAATTGAGGTTAAAATATGTTTACTGATGAATTTACAGTATTGAAAATGGAATGATTTCTTGTCAAAGTTTTTTATTGTCCTCTTGAAGAGAGGCATGATGGATTTTACTATACTTGTAGTTATATGTGACTAAGTTGTATAACAGTATGTTGTATAAGGAAAGAAATAATTGCATGCATAAATTCTGACTGATTGTCAGGTGAAAAATGATCTAATCTGATGGAAATTTGCTGAATTTAATTTTATTACATAAGAAATGTCAGATTTGAGTCAAAAACAATTCCCAAGATATTTACATGTTTCAGCCACATCAAGTTTTGAGTGAATAAATGAGTTGTTAAAAAGTCAACATAAAATCTTTCATCAAATGGGATTCATAAGAAAAAAGCTTTATGGGTGTGAGTAGTGCCTAAACGTTTTGTGGCACCATCAGCTGGTTGCACATAGGTACAGATGTGAAACCTTCAAAGAAAAATCTGAATCGTCACATTAGTTTTTTGGAAGGTCATTAACTGTTGATTTTCTGATCACAATAAGGCCGCTGAGGTTGATTTATTTTCCTGTGGGTTAGACTTCATTTGTAACTAACTGAAAAATGATACAATTAATGGCAACACTGTTAAAGGTTGTGAGATATGGTTTAAATTTTAAAGAAACACTCCAGCAACTGTAAAATAAATACACCATGGCACCCCTTGGTGTTAGGTTTACCTGCCAGTGAACTGAGGGAAAGATAGCACCTTTTCGTGATAATTTCAGAGCTATAGCTTTTATCTGGATATTTTGCACACAGAAAAAAATTAAAACAACAATCAACACAAAAAGACCCAAGCACACAATTAAGAAAGATATTAATAGGAGGGTTATTGTTTTAAATTTGATAATATTTTTTCTTGTGTTTTGCAGCCTGTAATACTCAAATGACCTTTGAGAAATGTAAGCGAAAGCATATCCACTGTCTGTTTCTTGTTTGTCATGTGATTATTTATGTTAGGGGGCAGGACTTGACTAGAACTTTATATATAGTTGCCTCAGTTTTCACTTCAGACTGAGGCATCTTGAAGTCTGCCCTGACACTTCTTGCTGCTCTTACTTTTTTTCAAATCTGCTGCTCTGGTCCCGTGAGCCGTCCAACCAACTGGCTCAGACAATGCCGGGCCTCCACCAACATTTCCCTCACAGCCCTGGAAGTCCTGCCAGGAGGAGGCTGGGACAACCTCCGGAACATGGACATGGGCCGAGTGATGAACATCAGCTACTTCCAGTGCCAAACCACCGAGGATGGACTTTACCTCATTCCAGATGAGGTGTTTGTCATCCCTCAGAAGCAGACAGGCGTGGAGACCAACTCAGAGATAATCAGCTCCTGGCTGGAGCAGAAAAGCACCACATCTCACTCCATCAATGCTGATGCATCATTTTTCTCAAAGCTGAATGGCAAGTTTTCCTCTGAGAACACAAGGATGAAATCACATCAGGTCAAGGATTCTTCAACTACAGCCAGAGTACAGGTAACTCTTTTTGTTTAATAGTGTTATTGAAGAAAACATGATCCAAATGGTAATTGGTATTTTCTGCAAATGTATTTATACCTGTAAATGTTTCCATGTTTTGTCAGGTCATAATCATATACCATATTAATTTTTATTGGGACTTTATGCAATACATCTACACAGTGAGAAGGAAGGAACATAATGGATATGTGGATTCCCTCAGTTACAACAATTGATTGCTGGAGGCATGGATTCAGTTGAAGTTTTAAGCGATTGGATATTATTTTTCCCAACCACTAAGATTTGGTTATGATGTACCCTATGTAATGCACCAATTCGATCATGAAAGAAATTACGGTATGAAGCTTACCAGCCAAAGATAACCTTGTTCACTGTGAGGTAACATCTTTGCCATAAAATGGGTTAAACATTGATCTTGCGCTGTCTTTAATTACTCAATATTTGGAAGCTTGGCAAAAGGACTGAATTACTCTGTTCACTTCCTTCAATATTATTGCCAAACTTCTATGATGAAATGCATCCTGAGAAATGACACTCAACTGAACAAATGCCAGACAAAGCACTGACGAGAAAAGAGAATTGAGTGAACCTGCATATAAAGGCAATAACCAGCTAAATATTTTTTTGTGGCTGTAAAGTGACTGTGCTGTAGATGGATTACTAAATCTGTTAACTTAAAGTGTTTGATGGCCACAATTTTTCAATTAAAAAATTTTGTTGTCAATCTAGAGCATAGTTATTTTCTTAGACATAGAAATGTAAATGTAAAATTTCACAAAACTGAGAACAACAAAGAATGATTCTTTCTCTCAACAGGTTCGTGACTTAATCTACACCGTCAAAGCTTACCCAGACTTCACATTGGATTCCCGCTTTGCTCAGCAAGCCAAAGAAATTGCTGATGCAATTGAAAACAATCAGACGAGGGATGCAAACTATCTCTCAGAGAAGATGGTGCTGGACTATGGAACCCATGTTATCACCAGTGTAGATGTTGGGGCATCTCTGGTGCAGGAAGACTATCTCCGTTCCTCTTATGTGTCAGAAAGTTTATCAGATACCTCCACTGTTAAAGCTCAGGCTGGGTTAAACTTTTTTGGCAAACTAAAATTTGATATCAGCAGTCAGTCTAGCCAACAAAGCTCATCACTTCAAAAATATCAGTCCAACATTCAGTACTCCCTCATCCAAAGCCATGGGGGCATACCTTTTTATCCTGGAATCACTTTACCTAAGTGGCAAGAAAGTATCAAGAATAACCTGGTTGCTATTGATCGATCAGGATTTGCCCTCCATTATTTTATTAACAGGAATACTATTCCTGACCTCCCAGAACCTACAGTTGCCAAAGTGGCTAATAAAGTAAAAGAGGCAATAGGGCTTTACTACAAAGTCAACACCCGTCCTGGGTGTGTTGACGTCAATTCTAAAAACTTCAACTTTCAGGCCAATGTAGATGACAACTCCTGTGATGGCCCAGCCACCAACCTTAGTTTTGGAGGAGTCTACCAAGTATGTACCAAACTCACCGCAGATGCTGATCCACTTTGTGATAGACTTGAACAGAAAAACATAGAGACAGGTGAATTCTCCTGTCACTATCCTTACACCCCAACTTTACTGCAATCTGAAAAGAAACAGGAGGGTTATACATCACAGGAGTGTCACAACGAAAAACATTCATGTGGCCTTTTAGGGTTGTTTCATTGTCATACATATGTTTGCAATGATGTGGACCATGTTCGGTTTGCTCGTATTGATACGTACTGGTGTTCTATGAATGGAAAAGCATCAGAAAACTCTGGATATCTGTTTGGTGGCATATATGGCCCCTCTTTCCAGAACCCCATCACCAAATCCAAAGGCTGTCCTCCAAACTTTATCCCAGTAAAGTTCCTATCAGATGGCCAAAACATCTGTGTGAGTAATGACTATGAGACCGGAACAAGGTACTCTGTACCATTTGGAGGTCTCTTCAGCTGCAAATCTGGTAACCCACTGGCTAAAGATCAACACAGATGCCCTCCCCAGTTCAGTCAGCATGTAGCTAGTATCAGTGATGGTTGTGAAATTCTTTACTGTGTCCAGTCTGGATTGTTCACAGGGGGTGAACTGCGACCAATCCATCTTCCTCCATTCCGAGAAACTCCTCTTCTCAACCTGCAACCCACCAACACAGTGATGGTGATAACTGAAGGAGAAAAGAGCTGGGTCAGGCTGGGTCAGAATAAAGCATGGACACTTGTGAAGTCAGAGGAAATCCCAGAAATTATTAGGAAGTTCAACCCAGAACTGAATGAGATGTCAAGTACAGAGAAAGGAGGAGTGGCTTTTGGAGTGATGGGTTTTATATTACTGGTGGTCATAGTGGCAGTAATTTTGGTCAGGAAGAGGAGGAAATACTCTGGATTGAGGGCACAAGGATATGTGGAAATTGGTGAAGTAACAGAAAGGGATACACTCAGAGACGAAGCTTAAAACAACATCAAATGGATTTAGATTTTGCTTTTAATTTTCCATAATTATCTTTTGCTTTCTAAGAAAATGAATACCTTAAAGCAAATAAACAATTGATATATTGATTCTTCTTATTATTAATGTATGAGGAAAAATTATGATGTGTTTAAAATTTCAATTGCATGCAGTATTTTTTTTTTTAGGAATTAAAGACATTGGTCTCGCAAAACTAATTGTAAACTGCAATGTCGATCATTATTGTTCTCATTATGCTTTCAAGACTTTGTACCTATGTATTTATTTCCCTGTTTTGCCTGATCTTTATTTGCAAAAAATAAAAATAATAATTTAACAAAGATACATTTGTTTAGTCTTTTTCTATGCCTAAAAGGTTTGGATTGCTTTGCTTTTGCTGCATGTGTGGTGGAAATTTATCAATATAAAAAAATTTCTATTGAAAATTTTCCTCTTACAGGTTGAAAGAGGAAACTATAAGAGAAAGATCAGTCTCTGGCTTTAAATGCTTTATTTGAAGGCAAATAGCATTTAAAGACTGTCACTGAACTAGTTAGAGAAGAACCCAGATATGAGTTGCACACTGTGTTTTGCACACTTCATCACATTTTGCTCTAACAACACACAAGTATGAGATGAAGAAAGGAAAAACTCAGCCGCCTAAAAGAAAAACAGCTCAGCATATAGAGATACAGTTCTAAATAACACTAGAGCGCTTTTTGTTCTCGATGAGTTCACCCATATTGTGTGCACCTGTTTCTTGCATTTTGTGGTAACCACTTGTTTGCATGCCTGAGTTGATTAAAAGAAATTAAACAGACATGTCTTAGAGGTAATTAAAATGGACGTATATATAATTTTTTCCATTACACATGCTAATAAAATGGTTTATAAACTCTAAAGTGGACCCAACAATGACAACATTAATAATAATAAATCAGAGACATAATAAAAAATATATTATTTATATTATCATGAAATATAGTTTCTTAAAATAATGAAGGGAATCAAAGCCACATTTAGTTTCAAGTTTACTTTAGGAGTCATTTTGTCTTTGCTAATCAAATGCCACCAACTACTTTCATCTTTACACTTATCTTTTCAGATGTAAGAAAACTGATGTAAAATCTAAATTATTTTTTTTTTGCAGGACTGTTAGCATAAAATTGCACAGGTTATTGATTGGTTACAAAATGTAATTAACTACCTTATTAATTAATTACAATTACATGCAAGAGTTTTCCACAGTAAGAGGATATTCCAGAGTTTGTCTGATACATTTCCGTCTGTCCACCATATTGGATTTAACAATACAATTCTTGCACTTGCAGTGGATGGACAGTAGTTGGCGGTGTATTGCCTGATGCACTAGTGTCCACTTAAGTGGTCTGTGTGGATTTATAACATAAAAATTCACAATAAAATGGCTTTTAGATAGCTGTCCACTGTAGTAACCGCTATGCATGAAAGGGTTAATCAAGCTTCAATACATTTGATATTTGATTTGCTTTTTCTATATTTACCCTTGGATCTTCTTATGTTTTTTGTTGTTGTTTTTTTTTTATCACGTCCAATCTTGAAAATATTTTATAGCAAAACAAGTCTTAAAGCTATAAATAAACAACATGGTTCAGGCATTGAATTTGCCATTGTAACTCTTTTTATTCCCTTATGATTCAGTTCTGCACACCTACAGATGTGGCCCCTTTTCCTTCCCACTTTGTGCCATCAGCTCACAGGGAAAAATGTTCTTCACAGACATGCACAGACTGAGGCAGATGCCATCACCGACCTCTAATTTATTTATTTCTGTTTCCACTTACGCTGGGATCTTGTGAAGGGAAGTAACCCGAGGAGGGAACGACTGCATCGCTGCTGCACACTTTGTGCCGAAGGGAGATAAACAAAAGGGCAGGATCACAGCTTTGTGTGTCTTTGCACACATCTGAGCACGTTCATATTCAGAATTCCTTTGTGGCACGCACAGCTGCACTGAATGCCTTTCCTGGATTTGTGTCAAACCTGCTAGTTTTGTTGTAAATCTCCAAGCTTTTAGATCAAACAAGCATCAAAATCCTCGCTCTGGACAAACAGATTGAAGAGCATCGCCTTGTGATCTTGTTTTTGACATATTTGGCGTAAAAATATTGCGCCTGTTTTGTTTGGTTTTTTTTATTCAAAAGAGCATAGCAATGGCATTTTTGATAAGTGTTTAATTTTTTCTTCCTCTTTGGTTATTTTAAGGAGATGTACGCAAAGTAATAATCACACACTGCCAAGACCTGGAACAAGTCCCTCCTGTTATATGCAGCCAGTGTGAGTCTGTTTCTGGAAATAGCCACCCACAGCTGACACTGTGATGTTTCCATTTGTCAGACGCTATCAGTGTTAATTAGAGAGGGCAGCCACAAAAGAGGAACAGAGCTACACCAGAGACACTGAGAACAAAGACTGAAACAGACCGGAGTCACAGTATCATCCACATTTCCTCCAGCAGCACCAACCTTCTAACCTTTAGATATGACCTCATGTCTCATTTATGCTTTATTCCCTATTACCTTTTCAGTTCCTAATTTACAGTTGTTTTCTATTTCTTTTGTTGATTTATATCCATGATTTTCTTTGTTTGTATTTTGCTAATTGCTTTTTTTCCATCATGCAAAGCACTTTTAACTTAAATTTTTGAACTATTCATCATTTCCTCCACTCTGAAAAAATTCAAGTGAATACTTAGAAGTTGTAAGAATGTTTCAATGAGTACAAACATGGAAATTTTTACCTATTCTAATTTTTAACCCTAGCAGATTTTAGTTTTAAAAAATTCATGAGTAGATGTTAAAAAATGCTTTGAAAAGATTTATTGTGGTTTCATAACCAGAGAAAACTGACTTTTTTTTATAGAGGCATGCACACTTTAATCTCCACTGTAAATTAAGTGAAATAATGCAGCAATCTTTCATTTTGAATTTATCTTTTGGGGAGAGAGAGGTTTTGTGACTCTCTTGCTGTCATAGAAGATGAGAATAAACTGATATCAACAGAAGCATTTAATGACTTTAAAACTACATTCCATTTCTAAACCTGCTTTATGTCTTCCTGATACAAAGATCTAAAAGAAGCTGCACTGCAGGAGAATTATCATCCAACCAGCTTTTCTCTGAGCACATCTGATGAAGAGTAGGGATATTGTGTGGATTAGAAGCAGTCACACCTGCTTATGAACAATATCTATAATTTCAACCCTCTCCTCTGCGAACAAAACAACAAAATCAGAACAAATCCACTGACCAATCCCACCTTAACATTGTTTTAACATTCATTAGATCATTGTGGCACATTATTAAGCTGAAGGATGAGAAAACATGAACAGAACCGTTTTTGCTCTGCTGACCAGAGTCAGCAAATAATAATTAATTTTTTCTTGGTGTGTGTGTTTGCTGTCAGTCATTTCAAAATAAAAAGCAGCACGCACACACTGAAACAGCCAAAGTGAAACCTTCTTCCTCAATCCCTGAGGATGTAACATCGTTTGGGAAACATTTTTATATTCAGCATGACCTCCTTTTTTTCTTTTGTCTCCTCGATGATGAAGCTCATTTAAATCCCAACCCACCAAACACAGAAATCACCAGATCGGCGTGACAGTGAGACACAGCAAACATTGGCAAAACTTTCTGCTGTTCGCCTGTTGCTCTTCCTTCAACCTCAGCAGAGAATTCCAGGCGAGGTCTTAAGAGTTTTCAGGAGTGCTTAAACAAAAGTAAGAAAACACAAAGTAATGCACAATCAACATGGGAAATGACAAAGTCATGAGTCTGAAATAATTATTTAAAACAGACAATGTTTAAACAGAGGAGGCTGCAGATCACTGGGTGTATTAAGTGTCTTTTGCTATGACTAAAAATGAAAAATTAAAATAATTTATAGCCAGGTGTATTCATAAAAATTTTGACTTGTGCAATTTCAATGGCATATCCACACACCGAAGCACATTGAGTGGATTCACCACTTTATTACCAGAAAAGTGGTCATCATAGATAAATAAGATGTTGTCCTGTCACAATGACAAACCTCTGTGTTTTTGTGACAGACCAACACATTATAATGTATAACTGTACAATGTGAATATATAGTCAGTCTCCCTTAGTCGATACTTTGAAGATGCATGTCTTCACTACTTTTGTACATCTTGAAACGGAAATGTTTGCCCATTGCTCTTTGCAAAACAGCATTAAATTCTGTCAGATTGGATGAGGGGTGTTTAGGAGCACATAAGAACTGACATAACATACTTTCCTACAAACCATTCCATTGCAGTTCCGGCTGTAGGCTAAGATTCAGTGTCTTCTAAACCCCCGAGTCGGTTGTGGCAGATGGCTGCTCACACTGAGCCAGGTCCTGCTGGAGGTTCACAACATGCTCATCCAGGAAGCATGAATGCTGCAGCAAGTCAATGACTCGATAATTTAGATAAAATATCTTGATACATTTTTTTTAAACCAATTTGAACACTAAACTGAACTCGATCAACTGTTTGATAACTGGGTCATTTGGAATGTGTGCATGACTGAATTGAAATGACCTGCTGTGCTCTCTATGTGTTTGTGGCAAACATTAAATAGACTTCTTATTTTTTGATCTGTCTTCTTGCCGCTCAATAAGGTGTCAAGATTTGTGGAATAATGTAGTACGTAATTAGTTAGTGACTTCAGATTGCAACTAGTTGCTCTGGATTTTATGTAGGGGTAACAGAATTAATGGGTAAAGGTTTGTTACGACTGTTGTGTTTCTCAACCAGTAAGACCCCATCTTAACTTATTGCAAGATAAGAAGAATAAGATCATTTGGGATTAGGGATTCTCAGTCACCTTTGCGAATCCCCAATGGGAAAAATGTGGGCAACACGGCTCTTCAAACAGGGTGGCATAATGTCCATGGGTAGTGCCATTAGAACTCTGTTTTTTTAAGTTATATTTCATTATTCAGGAGGTTTCTACTGTTTGCATGTTCAAATCATGGGAAGCTGTGCCCTTCCTTCATCTTTTGCACCATGTAAGGCAGGGGTGTCAAACTCCAGTCCTCGAGGGCCGCAGTCCTGCAACTTTTAGATGTGCCTCTGATGCACCACACCTGAACAGAATAATTAGGTCATTAAGGCTTTGGAAAACTGATCTACACAAGGAGGAGGTCATTAAGTCATTTCATTCCAGTGTTTTGTACCTGTGGCACATCTAAAAACTGCAGGACTGCGGCCCTCAACAACTGGAGTTTGAGACCCCTGATGTAAGGATTGTAAGAAATATTGACTTCTCACATAAAAAAAAAAAGTAAAATTAAAAATCAGGACCACATTTGATCATCTAAATCCAAAGTACTTTAGCCAAACCAAAACTTTTTTCTTAAAGTAAAATTGAATATTCAAGAAACCTTTATTCTATAGATGGAGGTACAAAAAAATAGATTTAAGGTTTCTTTTACATTGAGACCTCCTTAAATTGAGAAAAAAAGATGAATAAAATGTTTAGTTGGGTAAGTCATAAAACATTTTTGTAAACTACAAAACTAGCACTTAATATTTCTCAGTCGTTGATAGTTTTGACAAATTATTTGATCAGAAGTAGAAAACTGTTTTACAGATTGTAAAGGAGTGGGTATTTTTAGCCATGTGGGGATGTGTGTTTCTATTTAGTTCCAGTGTTCAATCTGTAGACCTCAACGAGTTTGAGTTCTGGAGTTCTTGGGTGGTTTCAAAATCTTATCTTCACGATGGTTAGTTACAATGAAAGGGGCGGGCGGGAGTCATTATTATATTATAATAATTGCTGTTAATATGAAGGAAGCTCTTCATACTGCAGTGTGTGTGAGTTTGAAGCATCTTAAGGCTGCTGCCTGACTCTGGTGGGGGATCCCTCTCGCACTCCACCCCCCTCCCCTCTCAGATCATCCCTCTGAAGCGCTGACAGAGAGCGGACACTCGCCCACAGTAACCGGCTCTGTAGCAGCCACTGGCTTATCTCCTCTCGGAGGATCGGATCGCTCCCTCCGGTCCAGTCCAGCGCCCGCTGACGGTTCCTCTCATAAATCGCCCATATCTCACTTTTCACCCGAGCGACAAAAAGAGAGATGGACAAGTGTTTCACTTTCTTCGCTCACAAGGATCCGTCTCTATCACATCTTTTCCTCCGGATCTTTGTTTCTGGACGGGAGGCTGCGGCTGCGTAATGCCTCTGTGAGTACAGATGGTTGCTGTTGATTTATCTTTCGATTCTATTTTCCCCCCACTCTTTTAAAAGAACAAAAATAAAATAAAATAAAAAAGAAGACAGCCACCAAAACACTCACTTGGGTAAGATTTCTAGACGCTTAAAATAGTGAAACGATGCACATGGGCTGTTTCTGCTCTTTCTGGGAAATGAGGCTCTTTGTTTTATTATGCACTTTCAGTGGTTTTGTTTCGTCAGAGGGGCGTTACTATGTGGACACAAACGCAGCTGCACAGAGCCAGTGTTCAGAGGAGATGCGGCGTTTTTATCAACTGAAGTAAATCTGCATTAGCGCAGCATGGAAAGTAAACAGAGTGGGGGGAGAAAGAAAAGAAAATGCAGCCGAGAGAGCAACACATGAAGCATTGTTTTGTTCATCCCGCTATCAAATATATTAAGGATATTGGCAAGTGGGGTTTCATTTCCTGCTTTTAAGCAGACTCTGAATGTCATTTAAAGCCAGTTTACTTGTTCCGATTTTGTTGTTTCTGGACTGACACGGAGCATTTTTGATCTGCTTTCAGATTCTGCACAAATTAAAATGGGTTTAGCTGCTGAGTAACATGACGAATCAGGGAGAGTAAATGCTTAAAGAGAGCAGGAGCCGCTGTTGCAAGTGATTATGCATTATTTATAAAGTTACCCCAGTGCTGCACTTCCCACCCAGCTCCACTGCCTCCATCTCTACTCTCTGTTCTCACCTTACAATTTTGCAGCCTCTTGCAGTCTGCCTGAGTGAGCACGATCTGAGAGAAACTGTTGTTAGAAAATAAAAAAGACTGATGTGACCTGACCCTCGTCTTCCAAACAGAGGCAGAGGCAGTTGAACTCAAGCTAAAGAAGTTAGATCTGTTATAGCAAAGGAATCAGAAGATGGAGGGAAAAAAGGACAACACAGATTCCAGAAGCAGGTAGAAACACAAAAGTATCTGATAGATTTAAAATGCAGCCACGTTGAAACTAAATTAACAAGCTGTGTGATCTGTTCCATGGTGTCAAACTGAAGTGTTGCTTTTAAGTGTAAACAGTAGGAAAAAATGGAGATGCACCAAAACGAAATCCTATGTTGACTAAAATCAGCTAATTTTCAGCTCGTCTGGCCCTGACTTATGATTGGTAAGCAGGAAACAGAAAAATCAAATAATTTCCCAGTCAGTGAATGCACTCCAACTAAATGATATACACGACCAAAGCTGTTTGGTGTATATGTCTAAACTGGGTAAAAATGTCTTGTAAAGATTGTATTTTTAGGACCAATTAGATGCTATGAAGTAAGAGGAAGAAAAACGTGTAAGGAATGTCTAGAAACTATGAAGGGATGCTCCCAGATAACAGAAAAGCACAAAGTTGCTCCGTTTTCTCCAGGTTCTTGAGCTTTTATTGCATCACCCCTATTCTTAATGTAAATAATTTAATGACTTTCATTGCAAGAAGACATTTTTCAATGAATTATTGAAAAATGTGAATGCTCTTCATTACATTTAAAAAACATCTGCCTCTCGGCACAGTTTTACAAAACAAACAAAAAAAAAGAACAGAGATCAGAAATTGGCTGCAAAAGTCTGATTGATGCATCTTCAGCTTGCATCTGACATGACTGTACTCCCTGACTGAGAACACCAAGTTACTTGCGTGGATTAGGTTACGGTGCTGTTCGATGTTATGTAACAGTTACTCTTTAACAGACCCACTCGCTGTTTAACTTTCATCTATCGTCCGTGAGTCTCGGCTTTCCATTCACCCCGTTTCTCCTCTTTCTACCCACCAGCAGAAGAGGACGAAGTAGCAGATGTGTTGTGCAGGATGTTCTCTGTTTGACCACGGCCTGCTGCTGAAAGCCCTACATTCATGAGAAGGCAACAGAAAGAAGATTACTGGGGGATTAAACACATGCACACGTGTGCACATGCAAACGCAGGGGGGTACTACGGTTCCGGGATTTAACTTCCATCCAACTGATCTGAATGAACTTCCCTGACTGACTGAGAGACTCTACAGGCATCATGGAAGAAGAGGAGGAGCCAACAGAGGCTCACTGAATGTACTGCCGCTGACCCCACCTTCTTTCCACCTGTCTCACCATCAAAGGCTTGGAAAGCTTTAAATTGCAAAGCTGACTGTCCCACAATGTGTTGACGCTTAGCAGTAGAATTAGCCTCACCTATTGCTTGCATATATCTGCCTACCCCTGCCCTGATTTATTTAAAAAAAGACTAGCTGACATTCACATTTGAGAGACACAGAGAAAGCTTCAGTTTTTTTTTATCCTGCAGCCATAGCAAAAAAAACCCATCAAGTGTCAAGAGGAGGATGCTGAAGAGAAAGGGATATTTTTAAACCTTTGCTGTGGATGCCTTACCACCACAGGCTTACACACGAGACTGAAGGATGACTGATAAAACCACACCTTTGATTCTTTTAAGTTCAGAAGTTCTGTTTTTAGCTCAAGCTCTTCTTGTTTTTGATCACATCAACAACAGCAAAGAAATATTCCTATTGCTTTGTTGTTTATGCTAAGATGAGTAACAGATCTGATGTGAGAATTGCCGGAAGGAGATAAAGATATGTCTTATTTTTGCTGCAGCACATCTCTTTTCATGAGGATGTAAACCAGATGTGACTTTTCCAATATATTTTGGAGTATATGAGGCCTTAACAACAAGAAATACATTTGCACACCGTAGGTTCCTAAAGAAAGTGCAGATGACGATTCACCAGCAAAATGTAACATCTTCTGTATAAAACAAGAACAATCCTATCCCCTCAAACTGAGCTGCAATGGCCAGCCAGGCCACCCCATTGTTTCTCCACGGCTTCGAACTCAGCGGTCACTTTGTTGACCCTCGACCTCTTGGCACCGGTGTCACCGGGCTGGTACTGTCTGCTGTCGACCAGCGCACTGGACAGCGAGTAGCTATTAAAAAGCTGTCAATGCGAGATGCAATCACAGTGAAGCATGCCCTGCGGGAGGTAAAAATCACCCAACGACTGCACCACGAGAACGTAGTAAGTGTCCACGAGGTCTTAGCACCATATGGATGGCCGCTGCCCCAGGACCCATCCCAGCTTAGTGCCCTGTACATCATCCAGGAGTGCATGGAGACCGATCTGGCCCAGTTGCTGGACCAGGGACCACTACCTACAAGTAAGAGAGAACGATCAATTGTTCATTTAATTAATGGGTTTAATGAAAATAAGTAATCTGAGACAAGTCGTAGGGTGGCAAATGACTTTGCCTAATAACCATGAGGAAAAAAAACATGGATTCAAGCAATACTATGATGTAAAAGCATTTTTATTTAAAATTTTTAAAAAAATTGCAACAGTTAATTCTACTTCTGTTAAAAAGCTGCTGACTATTACAACTTGATCAGTTTTATAATATATAATATTTTGATTTTGAAACTTTTGCTAAACCTTCGGTTGCATTTAAAAGGCCAGCAGAGATAACAACTCTGATTGTTGAAATACTTTAATAATAAAGTAGAGGTCTAGTAACATAATAGTTGTTTATTAAGTTTATTGTTTGTACAAATTAAAACAATAAAATGTGTATGTTTTGTCCATGTTGGTAGAATAAAATAAAGGCTCATCTAACAGAGGGTTTTCTGCTAAACCTGTCACCATGGTAGTTGTGAATCCCGTGCATATTAAACTAGTTGGGATCAGGCTCCCATATGTGCTTGCACTTTGATTTGTGAAAGTCAAATGGTCTCATCTCCTGTTTCCCTTTGTATGTTCATTCATGCCTTTCCCATTAACAGACTTTCTAAAGCCCATATGGGTAGTCCACCTGGGTACCAGGGTAGGAGCTTTTGTGTTAATTTAAGTGACAAATTTAATGTGGATTTTAACCCTTGGTCAACAAGAACCCATTATACTCAGTACAAGCTTTGTAAAACCCAGTGACAAAATACAGGAGTTATAGATGGTAGCCAATAACGTGTCAGATAAATTCTCAGGATGTACCATCAGACATGAGAAAAAGATGTGGAACTAACCTTCAAATAAGTTGTTTTACCTGCAGGTGTTTTCTTCAGTGACAACTTTACAACTATATATATTTCTTCATCTGTACCTGGGTTGTTTTGAGATGTTTTGGGGGTTTGATTTATTGATTCTAGTTTCATTATTATTATTTCTTCCTTAGTCTCTTTATTTGATTAGATCAGTTTTGTTTCTGTTTTACTTTAGTTCAGCCCTTCCTTAGTGATTCTAGTTTTTTATGTTTATTTCTTGTGTCTAGTTATACTTTGTTAGTTTTAGGTTTAGATATTTTTTAATGTTAGATTTATTTCCCCTGCTGTGGACTCTCCCTCGCCATCTGTGCCATTTTCTCTCTCTCTCATCAGCCTGTCTTCTGCTCCCTCCCCTCACACCCGGCTCACAATCAGCCGGGTCTATTGTTCCAGCATTCACACTCCCAGTATTTAAACACCTCTTCTCCTCTCTCCCTTCACTGGTTCCTCCCTGTCAGCTCCTTGCTATCTTTTTTTCCCTGGGTCCCTGCTTTTTGTTTGCTCCGGCTCCCTGTGATATTTTAAAAATTTTGTTAATCTTTTATTTATTAAAACTTCAGGTAACTGACATAAACTTGTTATAAAAGTATTACTGGTTAAACTTTAGCTTTAATAACATAAAGCTACATAATTTTTTAAAGTTTAATCAGTAATACTTTTATAAAAAATTTATGTCAGATCATGACTTCTTGGTTAATGTCAACTTGTCATAATGAAGACATTTTGAATAATGTCAACTTTGTATTAAAAATGTCATTATTTACGGAATGACACTTCATGACAACAGTCATAAATATTCATGAAGACTTACTCATGTTCATAACAGGTGTTATGTCATGTTTATGACGGTGTCATGACAGTCTTATTCACAACCCGTCAAATAAAGTGTTACCAAACTTCAAAACTACTCCTCATTTTAGCCCCTCTGCATTTGTGTCCTCTTCAATCTACACACCATGACACATTTATTCTATAAGATTTACATTGATGCATAAAGCACATATATATATATAATTCCATAATTTAGTTTTGTATAGGTTATATGGATCATGTTCAGATAAATTCATCCACAAAAGGTGATATGTAAATAAATCAATCTAATTTAAAAAGTGGAAATGATCTACCTTAGTTTTAGATGCTGTGTTGTTCAATTATCTAACTTTTATCGTTAAACAGGTCATGCCACCCTGTTGTTTTATCAGCTGCTAAGGGGCCTAAAGTTCATCCACTCAGCCAATGTCCTCCACCGAGACCTGAAACCTGCCAACATCTTCATCAACACAGACCAAATGCTGCTCAAGATCGGAGACTTTGGACTTGCCAGAATAGTGGATCCCCATTATTCTCATAAGGTGAGTGTTAAACAAGCAAAGAGAACCACTCCCACACATTCTGATGAGGGTTTACTTCTGAGATGTTTCAAAATACCTTGCAGTAGATCTTCATATTTCTATCCTTCACTATAAGATGGAAACTTATAATTGTATCTCTAAAACGGGGCAGCTGTTGCTCTGGAGGTAAAACAGACATTTACCAGTTAAGAGGTTGTTAGCATAACTCCTCCTTTGCCTCCACATATTGAACTGCTCTCTGATAAGACACTTATCTATTTCGGTGTCCCAGATTTGCATATTATTGTGTTTCTTGTTTCTGAAGGGTAAAGCACAACTAAATGTAGCCCTTTTACCATTTGGTTTTACCTATAGTTGGATAGCATTTGATGGATGTTGATTTGTTCACGTCAAAACATCACATACTTTCTTTAAGAGGAATGCAAGTGTAGGTCAGATAGAAAATGGTAAGTTTGGATGCCAGATAATGCCTGTAATCATCTTGCTTTTAGCTATTTTTGAATCTTGTGGAATAATTATGTAAATCAACCATCTCTACATGGATGGAACAAGAACATCAAAACATTGGATCTTTCTACTATCTCCTTTGAATGTGTAATGTTTATAAGTGTTATATTTATATCATTCCTGTTGCAGAATAGTTTATTACATATATATACAAGTCAGTAAATTTAAGGATTGTTCCTTTTTTTGTATTCTCATTGCTTTTATGCTCTCTGCAGCTGTTGAATAAATTAAAAGAGATAATTGTAATACTTATGTATGTTATCTCTTCTCCACTTCAATTAGAGCGGGTTGCCATCAAGAAACTGACAATAATTCCTCTGGGGCTGTGCAATTTTTAGACAGAATCATATTAACATTTTTCTCTATGTAGCAGGGCATAAACTGTACTGCTTTCGTGGTTGCACAAACATTCTATCCCCCTCATAATTCTCTGACAACATAAACTTTGCAGTACATTGCAAAGAGTGACAAAAATAAAGTTGTTCATAGAAAACCATTAGATGAAGGATCTATTGTTGGACAAACATCAGTTGAAGCTGTCAAGTATCAGTATGTAAGTCTTCAGGGCTTGTTTACCAATGAGAACCAGAATATATTTACTGCAGGGCCAGGAGGACTTTTTATGTTCTGTGATTTTCTGTGGCTGTGGAGTTAAAAACACTCCACAGCCACAGGCATTAGAGTGTCTGAAGAACGACAATTGGCTGTTGCCGAGGAAGTTCTGCTTTACTATTTATTGACTCAGAAAATAATGGATGGACGCTTTTTAACAGAATGAATGAATGGAAACTGCACACAAACCTGTATACACTGTCCCCATGGTGAAAAAAGGTGGTAGCACCATCCTTGGGAAATGTTTTCTTTAGCGGGGACAGTGGTCATAATTTATGTGGAAATGCATAGATCCAATCCTGAAAGACAACTTAGCTAAAAAAGAATTGAGAATGAGGAGGAGTCTTATCTTCTGGGAACATGACCCTTAAGTCAGAGCAAGGATGGAAAAGTTTAGATCAAAGAATATTCATGTGTCATTTTGGCCCAGTCAAAGTTCAGAAAATTGAAGTTAACAAAAACTGTCCCTCTAATGTCACTGAGTCTGAACTTTTGCAAAGCATAAATGACACAAATCTGATTGTAAACAGACAACATAGGGCAACTTAATATTTCTGCAAAGTACTGAATGTAACTCATTGTTCTCTTTAGTCTAGTGGTATCAAGATGTCACTGGATTGATTCTGCCTTTTAGAAGGACAAAGACTTTGATTCCAGTCATCATTTCTAGAATACTTTCGTATCAAATGATGTGCAGGCAAAGCTGTATTATTTACTGGCACCATTATTTCTGCTCTCTCAGATTACTTATCTCTAAGTCCTTCAAATGAAGCTTCCTCTTATGGCCAAACCCCACTCCTACTCCAGAGATGGTGTCAAGTTTTGCACTAATCAAGCTCTGTAATTAGGCTGTCAGCTGTACATAAAAACACCTGAAAGATTAATGGGACAATTCACAACTCCATTGTCCAGCTTTGTTATGTTCAAAGGTCCCATAGCAGCACTGTAACACTAGCAAGTCTGCATGTGTGTTCGTTTGTGTCTCTGCGAGGTTTGACTTGGGCCTGTGCGTGTGAAGAGGTGCTCTCCTGAAAGGAAATCTTTGTCAACTGAGGGCTCGGGACTTCGGGATCAGTTGGGTGCAGACACAGGGGTGCATTGGGAGAGCAAGGAGGGAGAGGATGGAGGGGGCAGCAGAGGAGGAAGGTATGCTGAGTACATGAGAAGCAAGGATGGGAAATTTTAAACCAAAGGGGGTTGGGGAAAAGGGAGGTAAAAAGTTCAGAGGCAGAGGGGGAACAAATCCTTCAACATGAACAAACAGGAAAATGAAAAAGGCTCAAAAATACTCAAACAGAGAGAAAAATTGATTGAAATTTAATTTATTTGGTTGTGCAAGGGAGTAGAAACAAGGTTCCCTCTGTTCTATTGCATGTTTTGTTAGAAAACAGTCTGTTTAGGCAGCTAACATGGAGGACAGAAATAAAAAGCAGATGAATTGGGATCCTATTTACATCCTACACTGTAAAGAACTTGGGTGAAGGTGGGTGTGTTAATGTCACACGCTGAGTGAGTGTTGAAGATGCCCAGAAATTGTTCATAACTTGAATGAAAGACAGAAAGAAGGAAGTTGGAAAAAGGTCTAAAAAAAATAAAAAGCAGTTTTTCACATGTTGGGTGCAAGACAACCAAAGAAGATACAGGTGAGGAAGGAAGCAGAGCTGTAAAAAACAACAGTGAGATTCTGTTGAATGTGAAGACCAAGAGGAAGAACTGAGAAAACAGTCGCAGCAAATTAAATGAGAGGAAAGTAGGAGGTGAAGGAGAAAATATGAAAAAAGGTTTGTTACTGAGTAGCTGTGAGGCACTTTGAACAGCGTTTTAAACAGCCTGAGCATATAAGATGATTAAATTTTGTACACAGGAAACAGTGATTTTACAAAAGCATTAGAACGTTTTTACACAAACTTTTATGTGACATATCAAAACAAAATATTATAAAGGTGAGTGGCATAAAGAAACAAATAAATGTAATTTTAATAGATGAAAATATGTGGCGTGCATTTATATTTATCCCTCTTTATTCCGATACCCATTTATGAAATCACGCACAAAAAATTGCATAGGGACACAGCACACATACAGAAGTAGATGTTCTGGTCAGATGGGACCGATATGAAACTTCAGGTCGAACTGCAAATGCTTGAAAACTAAAACTTTCTCATACCATCATGCTTTGGGCAGGGACAGGTGTCTAGTCAGAGTTGATGACAAAATTGACAGAGCTCATGAAAATCTTGTGAGAAATATTTTTAGACTCTGGTTCATCTTCCAGCAGGACAATGACCATACACATACTGACAAAGCTACAATGGAACGGTATTCATCTGTTAGAATGTCCACATTAAAGTCCGGACCTAAATCTAGTTGGAAATATGTAGCAATACCTCTCTGGCTCAACTTATGCTGCTGTGTAAAGAATAGATTTCAGTCTCTACATTTGCTGCAACTACATTGAAAGTTTGTTCTGTAGAGTTGAGAGCTAAGTAAATGTGCACATCACTGTTTTCAAATATTTATTCTTGAAATGTACATCAAATTTAGCTGTATTCTGAAATAATGTGAAAATAATGATTTTTTTTTTTTTTTTTTAAAACCACTGTGATTTTTACTTTGGTCTTTGCTTTGGGATCACCTTTATTCATTTTAGTATCTCCTTAAAATTTACAACATGTAGTATATGCCTGACAGGAAGCAGCAGTGAGAGCTCAGATAAAGACAGAGATCAACACAGGGGGTTGAGAGAGACAAGGTCAAAGAGTGCGCAGTGTGGCTATCTGCTCCAGCAAAGATAAGAACAGACAGGAGGGAGGGGAAAGACAGGAGAAAAGAGATGTGAAGTAGAGACAGAATAATAACAGGAATAAATGGACTAGTGTCCCAGAGGGGAAAAAAGAAGGATCAAAGGTGGCACAAGAGAAAGTGGTGCTAAAAGAGAGCAG
Source organism: Xiphophorus couchianus (assembly GCF_001444195.1). Lineage (NCBI taxonomy): Eukaryota > Metazoa > Chordata > Actinopteri > Cyprinodontiformes > Poeciliidae > Xiphophorus > Xiphophorus couchianus. Next base: position 11,444,398 of record NC_040239.1, read on the forward strand.
TAAGATGTGATAGGCAAATAAAAGACCTGTCAAATATACCTGTAGTTACTTATTTACAGCTGTTAAGTTGTTCTCCACGACTGGGAAAGGAAGATTTAACACCAATGTCTCTGTAAGATTTACTTTCACACAGAGAGAAGTTGGCCTGGAAAACCTTGCAGAACAACTTTGAGTCAGGCTGAGTTCTGTTGAGGTTCTGAGACACAGATACGAGTAAAGGTTAGGGAACCGTGTGAGTGACCTGCAATAAATGGCTTATAATTAACTGCTCGTTTGACAAATACATTTTGAAAAACAATTTCTTTTTTATTTACAACTCGAAGAGCCCAACATATCTGTAAAAAGTGTGTAGAAACGTTTAGAAACATGTTTAGATTCTGAAATTTAAAAGGGCCTCCTAGATGTATTTTGCACGAAAACTGATGTGCAGGCAGTTAACTGACCTCCATGCTGTCTAGACCAATCACTAAAATTCTTCACCATGAAGAATACAACAAACAAACAATATAAATACAAAAAGAAATGCTTAATTGTTATTAAAATGATTAAATATTTTGCTTTCATAATGAAAATTGATCCATTACAAAATGGCCCATTCAATTAAGAAGAATGTTGTCAGAGTTGATGATGTTGATCAGTAAATATACATACCAAAAAATGTTTTGAAAATTGGCTCTCTGTTGCTGCTTTACATTTTTCCACAACGAATTCTTCCCTGACAGGACTGTGTTCCTTCATGATGCGGTTTTTTCTGTAAGGTTATCTAACAAACCTCTGAAACTTTGAGAGAACAGCTGGATTTATACGGAGTGTTAATCACACACAGATGGACTCTATTTACTAATAAATATTAGGGGGCATTTGATGTCCAGTGGTTTTCATGTAGGGTATCAGGGTAAAAGGGTCTGGTTACAAAATCACTCCAGTGTTCAATTTTTCAGGTTTTGAAAGCTTTCCTTTTACATCGTATTCATAATTTTGCCCTGTTTTGTGTTGTCACATAAATTCTACTCAGTTATGATGAAGTTTGTTGCCACAATGTTAGAACATGTGGAAATGTTTAAAGTCAGTGTATTTATATTCTACTGTTGTATAACTCAAACTTCTTTATTTCTCTCTCTGTTCCAATTTGGTCCAACTTCTCCCCTCAGGGCTATCTGTCTGAGGGTTTGGTGACTAAGTGGTATCGTTCCCCCCGTCTGCTCCTATCCCCCAACAATTACACGAAGGCCATAGACATGTGGGCTGCTGGCTGCATACTGGCTGAGATGCTCACTGGACGCATGCTCTTTGCAGGTACTGTGATGAAATCTTTATCAAAGGACTGTTGTGACTTCAATAAAACAGCAATACAGTCAAAGTTGCACCACTAATAATTTAACAGAATCATATTCATGAATGAATTTGGATTCTTTTATAATCAGTCTCTAGCTTCTTTCCAAAAGTTTTTTTTTTTTTAGATTTTATCATAGTTATGGCTATTTTTTTTTAATTTTCTGTCCTCCACCAAAGACACTTCTCTCCCTCCTTGTGGGCCGCTTCTTTGCCTGAGCAGAATAACAATGATAATGGAGAAATGCTGTCTGTCTGAAGCAGACATAGTTCCAGCTGACCAGCTGATTCTGACCTCCACTGGATCCTCTGCGCCACAGGGCCGACCACAGAAACTCAGAAAGGTCATCTTCCTTCCCCCGCTGTTCGTGTTATGTGAGACTTTCACACATCAGGTGTCGGAGCTGTTTGCTGCAACTTTCTCCTAAGAAGCAGAAAAGCAGTGGACTCGCTCGGTTTTTGTTTATGGGGGGGGGATCATACACCCACATACAAATATACTGATTACTTACATCCAACAGTGTTTGTGTAGCACCACCTGCTGTTGTCCTTGAAGTATTTGTATTTCAAGTTCAGACATTTGTGTTGCTACACAAAACATTGGCTCTGTCTCCAATTCAGTGACTAAGACCATGTGATTCTACAAACAAGCTCGGAACATTAAAAATCTATAAAATCTGGAGTTGGAGCAGTAAAATCTCAGAGAAGGCTTGTTACAAAGTGCTGCAGCCTGTCTGCTTCATTTAGATCGAATCGTCTTCTGTTTCCTGTCAGCTCACACCTCTGGGTTATCCTCGTTTGACTTTTATACTTTTTTTTTTATGCTTATGTAACCAAACCTTTTTCTCCTCTCTGCCTTTCCCTGATTGGCTCTCACTCCCTCCCAGGAGCTCACGAGCTGGAACAGATGCAGCTGATTCTCGACACAGTGCCAGTGCTGAGAGAGGAGGACAGGCAGGATCTCCTACAGGTGACACCTCACAGGGCGATGCAAACCACAAAACTGCAATCTGACATTTGTGAATGTCTGCAAACACAACATCTCTGAGGGCATTTTGGAACCAATTCATAGTCCTTTCTAAAGAAGCAAAAATTAAAAGCAGTTTAAACTTGTATGTCACAGATGAACTCTGAGATCTTCCCACATCCATATCTGGAGTAATATCAAAGTTAATCAATTTCACATCCGAGTCCCACAGAGATTTTTAAAAAAAATCTGCCCATACATTTTTTAGTAGATTTGAACTGATGTTGTTTCGTCTGCTGAATATTCAAGAAGCAGAAAAGAAATGGTTTAATTCTAGACTGAGAAGAACTAGAAACCAACTCTAAAGCAAAAGCCAAACCAACCTACTATCACAAAGTATCTGAAAAGAATATACAACTAACATCACATTTGGATTGCTGCAATTTTTGTATACAGCTTAGCCCAAAACTTTTTATACTCCTGGAAGGGTCATGCTTAATATAGTCTTTTAATTTTACTGACATGTTTTGTCTGAGTGAAATTGATACAAAGGTTTTGGACTGATACAGCCAGAGCCTCAACTTAAATTTGAAAAAGAATTATGTGGTCTTCTAAGACTTGGAGATAACCACCAAAGATGACAAATGGAAACATGCAAAAAGCAGGTTAGCAGTTAGAAGAAGGACTTTGTGCTTTAATGTCAATAAAGATTTTAGGTTGACTATTGAGAATGGTATAAAAATGAATTAGCATGCCATTATGGTAATAGGAATTCAGATAAAACAGATAGGTATATGTTTTTCAAAATGGATAAATGGATTAAATGGACTGGATTAAACCAAAATAAACATAAATCTAACAAATAAGTTAGAGCATATAACAACTCTTTCGTTTTTCTTGGTTGCCCCTCTGTTTCAACACCCCGTTTAAAATGCACCACATTTTACTTTTGCTATATATTTTGGTGGTATTATATTGTGTGTGTATATATATATATATTGCTTTAATTATTGTTTAATAACCCTCTATTTGGAAAGCATGTTGCTTATTTAAACTGATTTAATAGGCTTTGTTATATATTTTGACTGATTTAAACTGATTCCATATTAAAACAAAACAAAGAAAAGACAGAATGACAAATGGGCTAACACTATTTTACCAGATGTACGCAATTTAATGAAGCCAATATAAAACATTGCAAACAGAACTGTGGCTCCACAGTCTCTTCATAGATCACTGCTGGTTGCTGACTTGATGGAAACAACCAGTGAAACTCACATTAGTTTTAAAAAATATTTCTGTATTTTCATGTTGCTTTTCTTAGGTGATGCCTTCATATGTCAGTCATGGATGGAGAATCAAGAAACCCTTCTCTGAGTTGCTGCCTGAAGTGGATCATTGGGGTGAGTGGAGTTAATTGAGTACTGAGTACAAAGAGGCAGAGAAGCAGTAAAATATGCAGCATTGTTTTCATTTTTTTATACTCCTGAAATTTTTAAAAAATGGCTTTTATTACTTTAGCTTAAAAAACAAAACTAAAAAAAAAAAACACTACATAGGATTTCCCCCCTTGGAATAAATAGACTTAGATTGAAGGTTTGATTTAAATGTTTTTTTACACAAATTAATATAAACAGCCTTTAAATTAATCTTCAGACAGACAGAGGAATGCAGTATTCGCATTCACCTGTTGTTTCTCCTTCACCAGTTTCTCCCTGTTTTTCCTCTCAGCGGTGGATTTTCTTGAGCGCATCTTGACATTTAACCCCATGGACCGTTTGACAGCAGAAGAAGCTCTGTCCCACCCTTTCCTTCAGCAGTACTCATGTCCTGAGGATGAGCCTGTCTCCTCACTCCCTTTCCACATTGAGGACGAGCTGGACAGCCACCTCACCAAGCAGAGCGTGAGCAGCAGCGACAGTCAGACCTCCAGCTTTCACTGGGAAAGGTAAAGATTTTAATTTCACGAGGGAGGACATTCATGCTATTGTCAATGAAGACACTCATGACTCTTGATCAAGTTTATTGAATTTTAATTCATTTTTTAAAAACAAACTCAATTAAACTAAACTCATTTATTTTTTTATGTTTTGCTTAAGAGGAGCAAGGAATAAATACATTTGTCTTCTGAAATTGTTTACAAGAGGAAAAAGCGTATGTATTATAAACTAGTGTAACGTCTTGTTCTGACGTTGACAGTCGATATAAATGCTAAAAGCAGATAAAAGCATTCTATGATGCACATTCCATAAATCTGAATGGAAGGAAAAAGAAAGTCTTGTTGGTTTGTCGGTGTATTCAACAGTGGGTGTGTACTGTTCCTGATCATCTTCAGCTGAACATTCTATGTTGTTTTTTTTTTTTTTTTTTTTTTTTTACAACACACAGAAAAAAATATGACTGTAATTCATTCAGATTTACAAGTGACAAAATGAATGTGTGTGTGCAACTGGCATGCCTTTGGTCTGAGCTTGTAAGTGTTATTGGGTACTGCCATAACAGATAAAACACTAAAACATGTACTAAAACAAGCGATGAGAATATTTCTGTGCAAGTGTCGATTATCGGATTGAATAAAAAAATATCCTTTGCCTGCAGGTACGATAACAATTTAGCAACCAACATATGGGCACCATACTCAGGCGAGATGTGTCGGTGCTTGCCCTCTGGTCCTATTCCAGCTGACCTGGGAGACACCATGGATAATGAAGAGGTGCAGCGGGACCCCAGGGCCAGTTCCAGCTCTCTGACAGAAGAGGCGCAGGTTGGATGTGCTGTTTGCCAACTTCTCATTAATACGTTCCTCATATCAATGCTCTCCTTACTTAATCAGCAATGAGTTTGCTGGTAATGATTTTTTGGGCTCATGCATTTGTTCGTGGTTGAGGCTTGAGGATAAACTCTGTTAAACAACAGTGATGATGCTAATGCAATAACCTTCGAAATGTTGTCACACAGTTTTTGAACCTCTTTACATTGGAATTGCAAATGAAATGCATTCTAGGTAGATTTTATAGGGTAGACCATCACATGGTTGTGTGTAAGTGTGGAGTGGAAGGAAACAGATAACTGTTTATAGGTTTCTCTTAAAAAAAAGAGAGAAAAAAAAGATTTTTATTCATAAAAAGAAATTTTATAAACCATGTGTCACTTTCATTCTACTATGCAATGTGTTGGTCTGTCACATATAAAATCAGTAAAATGCTATAATGTTTGTGGTCTTAAAATGACAAAGCATATGATTAAGGAAGGCAGAAAGATATTTTTCTAAAGGATTGACCTGATTTTTATCTCTCTTCTCTTCACCCGCCTTCACAGGTTGACCCCCGCAAATATTCCCATAGCAGTTCAGCTGAGCGTTTCCTGGAGAGCTCTCACTCGTCTCTGGAGCGGGTCTGTGCTTTAGGATACGGGGAGCTTGACTGCGGTCGCTCCTGCGATTACAAAGTGGGCTCTCCTTCATATCTGGATAAAATTGCATGGCGAGAGGGAAAGCCCCAGCACTATTCGGAGCCTAAGCTGATTCTGGATCTGTCTCACTGGAAGCGTAACACTGGCAGACTCCCTGTGCCTGCCGAGCCCATTGGTGGCAGCATAGAGGACCTAGGAGAGGTGAGGGTGGAGGAAGCAGAGGAAGAAGAGGAGGAAACTGGGGATTTGTTCCAGGAAATCACTCGCTGGGTGGAGAGTGCTCATTCTCGTCTGCACTCGCCCAGTACCAGTCCATTAATGGGCCACTGCTCACCCTCCTGCTACACCTCTTCTCCCCCTCTTCCGCTGTCTCCCACGGACCTCCCAGCTCCTGTCTTCCACTACAACGAACACATCTGCCCTCCATCGGTTGACTATGATGAGGACAGACTGAGTCCCCTTCCTTCCAGCACATCTTCCTCTAATACCCTCCCTTTTCTCTTTCCATCATCGCCCACAGCTATATTTTCACCTCAAACAGCATCGCCACCATCTACTCCACATGTGCAGCTCCCAGAATCTCAACCGCTGTCCTCTACCTCCTCTGTATCTCAGTCCCCTAATGCAGACTCCACAGAGTCTCTACCAGTCAAGCAAAAAGAGCGCTTGTTTGACCTTGATGTGTTCATATCCCGAGCTCTGAAGCTGGTCCGGCAGAATAAAGAGAAAGTTCAAGTGAAGAAAGGAAAAGATGAAGGCTGGATGGAGGAGAGCAAAGCAGCAAGCATTAAAGGAAAGGTGCCCCAGCTTTCAGAGCATAGGACTTCCCCATCACAGACTCCCAACTCCTAATCTCAGTTCCAGGGTTAGCGTAAGATAACTATAAAAATAGTCACACTTCAAAATATACTGCAAATGAGGGATGTTCTGCATTCTACAGTAGCAGCTTGTCTTTTTAGCCCTGAATTGGCTTCAAGACAAACCTTCAGTTTAAAAACAGCAGTTGTGCAGCTTTGGTTCTCAGGCAATACAAGCTAAGAAAAAACTTGAGTAAAATATAAATCAACACACTTGGCTCTATAAATACTAAACATTTACTCAATGTGAGTAGTTCTGCTTTATGCCTGTTTCTATAGGTAGTAAAGCTAACTATCAATCGTTCAAGACTTGATGATCGCTAATGATGCATTGTCTTTGTCCTAAAACTTGGATTTAATGAGTTCCCAGTTGGAAATACAACATAAATGTCCCCTGAAGTCACATCTCCTGTCAGTAAAGTGAGTGGTCTCTTGATGTGTTTAATTTGTTTTTGGAAGTCAAAGCTCTGATCTGAGAACAACATCGCACACGAGTCGGGTAATCAAGAATGTCCGCTAAAGTTAAAACTATGACTAAGAAGGTCAGAGGTTTCCTGTTAGTTTTTCTCTCACGTTGACACTGATCAGAAAATGACACTACACCTGGGTTTTGCACATTCCATTGGTGTGTTCTCTTATCGATAAGAAGTTAGATTTTCCGAATTCCCAGTTGAAATGCAACAAGAATGTCAAAATTCTACCTGTGAAACTGTTGGAGAATAGCGTTTTAATGCAAAACATGAAAACCAAAAACATATCAGCAGCTCCAAAGACAAATAGCCAGTCACACCAGTTTTCTGACTTAAGGCTACAACTCTTTCAAATAAGTCTCAGGTCTCCAAGACAAACTGAGCACAATATATTAGCAAATCAGAAAATCTGTGAGGTTTGCTAACTGTTTTAGTTCCAACCGCTATCACAACCTAAAGGCAATAAAAGTTTTTTTTTCTATTTTATGCCTTCAAATTCTAAAGGTATATATAGTCACAATTAGAGGTGGCACAGCATCATGCATGTTATCAGTTGACCAAGATGCATGCAACTTTCACTGCGTTTAACACACATGACCACCATTTTTGGATACTCTCTCTGTCTCCTTCTCTTCTTTCAGTAAGATACTGAACTCTGGGATGTTTGGAGAATTACAACTTACCCAGTCAGAATTTTACCTCCAGAATTTTCCCTGGCTGTTGTATATCCGACTGGGAATTCTGGAAAATCTGACTTTACTGTAGAGTACAAAAACAAGTCACAATCGGAGCAGCCTCGAGTTCAGTCTCCACTGTCAAAGTTATATAAAATATATATAAAACAGTGAAGGTTTCAGGAATAAGCTATTAACACTTCTGTCCGCTTGTGTCTAATGAAACCTGTGACACATGCTAATGCACAACCTCTGATTTTGAACATGCTCCTTTGCTATTTAAATGCATTCAAGAGAGAAAATTAAATTGTTACCAGCTTGTAGGGATGTGACGTAGTGCCAAGGTTCAAGCTCCAACTTAATCCAATGCACCATATACATGTCACAAAATATTTGTCACTGATAACAGCAATCTTAGACTCTTATTATGTGCTTAAAACCTGCTGTAATTAGCTTTCTAAACTCCATCCTGTTAACTCTTGAAAGAATCTGTCAGTCTTCCAATAACATTTACCAAATGATGACAATAAGTGACGCAGCAAAAGGTTTTTCTAAGCATTTGAATGTATTAACTAAGAAGTAACTGTTAGTTTCCTGTTAGCCAGACAGAGTGTGTTCAGTTTTATTTATTGCTGTTTTAACACTCCCCAAATGATTTACTAAGTTTTAACAATAGAATCTTGTATAAATTTATGTTCATATTGGATTTTAAAGTCACTAGTCATTTTTGTGTCTAAAATAGTTCTGCAATATTTTATAAATATTAGAAAATATGATCTTTTTAATGATTTTGAAGTTAGCTGGGATGTGTTTTGAATTAGGACTGAGCTAATCTATGGTAGCGCTCTATGATTCTTCTGCCAGCTGGACACATCACATGTAATTTGTTTCCTGCTCGATGCACCAAATCTGTTCCACAATGAAAACACAGTTTTCTTCCATGGCTACAGCCAAGTAGCTCTATTTATAATGTACAATTTTTTCAGAACCCTTTTGTATTTATTAGGTTGTTACAGTAGATGCTTCTGTTTCGTTTGTTTGTTTGTTTTTTATAGCATTTTGGCTCTTTCATTTCTCTCAGCCAAGTCTACTGCACTGCACACTTACTGGCAACCCCCTGAAAATATTTTTCTTTAATTATTTTTTTATTTAAGTGTTTCAGCTATAATTTTACAGTAGGAAATGTTAATATGCTTGGGGCCAATAATTGTGGAGGGTGGTGCTGCTGAGATGTGCTGTATGGCTGTTGAAAAAGCCAGCTAAGTTCAATTAATTTTTCATACATCCTCTGACAACGGTTGTAACAAGTTGAAATGCAACGCCTTGCTGTGAAGTTATCTTTATCTGTATGCAGAGTGCAGTTGCACCTGTCCTGGAGTAACGCTGTAGAGAGTACCAGAGGTAAAACTCTGAGTTCAAAATACACTGCCAGCAATACTGCAAAACAAGCATGTTTAATCATATTTTTGTCTTTCACTGAATGACTACGTTATAAACCACCGTGATATTGCTATCAATCATTGAGTTTCGTATCAATCTGCTTATTTTATGCACATTGTAACCTACAAGTAGTCAAGTATTTCCAAAGGATACTAACACAAGATATACTATCAGTACAACCCAGTGAAACAGCAGTCAAATCACATTTCTGTTGTTAAATTTACAGTAAAGCACATGTAGAATATGAAGCACATTAAAAAGGCAGCATTTGGTCACCATCAACATTACAACTCTGTATTGTCTTCTTTTGTCAGTAATGTACCTCTCTCAATAAGAACAAAAACCTTGGCCTATTTAGAGCACTCAAAGAAAGTAAAAACTGCACGTTTCTGATACAATAATAGATAAGTTGGTATACAGTCTGACTTTTACTATGTCTTATAGTCTACATTTGTTGCACAAATGTAGACTATAAGGCTTAGGTTGCCTTATTTCAAAGGCAACCTAAGCCAGCAATAATGCCATTATTGAGTGACACAAACACACTGTAACACATATGGTTACTGAGCCAAAAGTAAAAATAGATAGAACATTGCTTATTCTATGAAGCAATCTTGAAAATGTGCCTCAGTACACCTCGATGCTTCCAGCTTGCTGAATGTAAAATATGCCCTCATCTCTGTATGGCTATGCAGGAAGCTTAATCCATGTCTTAACGGTGTATGTCTTTGTGAAACAGTAACAAATTATCTGGTTTCTTATTCCATATTTACCATACTCATGCTTCAGGGGGATCTCAGCCTTTCATTTGAGAAAATTTGTGGGAATTTTATTGTATTGGATTGATAGCATCTCTTTTGAGTGTCAACCTTTGTTGGAAAATTAATAAAATAATGTTGGAAAAAGATCTGTCTGTCCTAATATCTATCTTGGCATAGTGTTAATCCCCTGCTGCAAACTGAATTCCCATGTAGGACAGAAAGGACATGTTGTGTCACTATATGAAAATGAGGAATTGATTTTTCAAAAGTTCCACATTCATGCCAAAGCAAGTGTGCTGGTGTCATAGGTGAAGTTCTCTGTGACATGGTTCAATTTGGACAAAATTTTCAGAAAAAAAATAAATAAATGCATAACAGTGACAGATTTTAACATTGGGGACTTTAAATTGTATCTATAACTATTTCGCATTGATAAGCATAGTTCATTTTGACTGACTTGACAAAATAAATAATGTTATAAAGGAGTAGAGAATTGTATAGTAATAAACATTTGCTATTTGTTTGTAAGTAATCACAAACTGGTATTGTGATGAACAAAGGACTAATGTTGTGGAGGTTGAACCATGTCAGTTTTTGTTTACTTTAGTAGAAAAATCTACCAAAGTTTGAGAAATATTTTTGCAACCTTACCGTAAAAAGGAACGATGCTTTGCTTCTGTCACGCGCGCGACCGTCTCTACGGCAACCAAGAAGGGAATCCCAGCATGTGATTGGATGAGCTGCCAACCTCTCGTGTACAACAGTTCCTCCCCTGTTTCCAGTCATTCAGCTGGTTCCGTCTGTAGCGGTAGCTCTTGTCCGAGGACACTCCAGCCCACTCCAGGGTGTCAGACCTCGAAAGTTACACCGAAGAAACATGCTGAGTAAACATTAGGCTGTCCAGCAAAAGGAAAGCGGTATTTTCCACACCCGAAAGCAGGTAAACCAAGTCGCTGTTAAAGAACAGAAAGCTCCATGCCACTAACGGAGAACTTCCCGTTTCCGAGACTAAATTAGCGTGCAAGGGGCTTGTTGATGATGGGTAGGAAGTGGTCAAGTATTAAAATTCTGCTGTGGTTATGATAACTTGTGCTGGAATGAACAGCGGCAGTTTTAGATATTTCAAAAGTTCATTCTGTGTGCGTTTCCGTTGGTGGCATTTGGTGTGAAATCTGGGGTAATAAACACGTAAAGACAGGACTGTTAGACTAGCAAGTTGCTAGCTTGTAGCACCTGTTAGCTACCTGTTTTATTGACTGAGGTATTTTTTTTAAAGATTGCCATATATTTATTTATCTAGTTGTTTTTCCCATGTTCATGTTGACAGTACCGTTATATTTTCTCTTCGTCCTCCCACGTTTTCATTTATTACCAGCTACTGACTGCTGAGCCGAAACTTGTTTCTAAGTTTGACTAGTAACTCATTAAACAGCGGTGGCAACATAAAATTTGGTGTGAACAGACCTTCCATTGTTCTGCATTGGTCATTGGCATATTTATATAATTGATTTATCCTATATAGCCACACTTCCGTCGATAGAACAATGAAAACATTCTTTAAATAAATTTCTTTTTTTTTTAAAAAAGGATAATGAAGAGAAATATATCCTTTCATAAAATGTACACATAGGTTACACATTAAGGCACGTGAAGAGGACTTTTAGCTTGTTCAGCTAAGCAAAGGTGCATCCACTAACATACACCGATTGCTCTATTATTTATATCTTTATAACTTTTATTAGTACATAATTATTTGGGGTTCCCTCATCTCCAAAAACCAATAAATTGGATGCATGAGGTTTGTCTTATGTGCACTTAATTTATTTCTACTGTCAAACATCAATTTTGACAGTAGATCAAGATTTTATTTAAGCTGTACAGTATTGTCAAATTCCAACAAATATGCTGTCATATTTGACAGCATACTAAGTTTCAGCACAACTTAGTAATATATGGGAGTGACTAATTGATCATCATTTAAAGCACAACTGATGAAATCTAAATGCACATCTCCAAGGTGCTGTTTGTTGTTCTTCACGGTTTTGCAAACAATCACTTCCAAACTGTATTGACTTTTTTCCAGTTCACCAAACATGTAGACAGATTTGAACAATGTTGCAGAAATACAAGTACGTACTATGTATAGGCCTGTCACGATAGCAAATTCTGCTGAACGATTAATTGTCTCAAAAATTATCGCGATAATATTGTTTGAAGACCTTTTTACACTGATTTAATGTAAATGACGTAATAATGCATGCGATTTCCTGCCAAAGATAGATACACTTTATTTTCAAAAGAACACTAAACACTGGACCTGATAAACAAAATAAACAAAACAACCAAAAACAAAAATAAAATGGATTCTCAGTCTCCATTAACAAAAAACGCACTTGAAAAAAAAACTAAACAACATAAAGCCAAAGTGGAAATAAATACTGCATTCAACCAAAAGAGTGCAGATTATGAAGTCTGTATATTATGTTGCCCTTCAGTAATTAGATTTAAATAGAGAAAATGGGCACATCGACTACCCGATGCAATAGTTCACACTACAGATTTTTTGCTCCTATTTTTCCCCTTACAACAATCTTAAAACGTTGGTCTTTCTAAGATTGTGTGGGTTGTTACGGTAGATCATCGTTGCCGCTCCGATCCAAATCAGGGGTTTCCCCGACTGGGAGCTTTAACGCAGCCTGTTGAATGTGACAGGCAGCCAATCAGAAAGCACGGATTCTCCTCCGTGTTTTCTGAGGGGAAATTATGTCGGGGAATCCCAAACAGCTGACACGGCGCAACCCAAAGTCCAGCGGACATTGGAGGTGATATGTGGAAACAACATTAATGTTTATTCAACATTTCGTGTAAAGAATATAGAAATGACAAGGGGAGGAGTTGGAGCGAAATTACTACTGCAGTTGATAAACCCCGTAACTTTTCAGCTGTTCTTCGTTAACGTGACGTAAACAGGTTCTAATGATTTTCATTCAGTCAGGACTTTATGCTGACACTAGCCACATGCATTGCAGGTAAATTGTAGTACAGCATTGATTAATGCCTGGTTTTAAAATTAGTTCACTGGACTTGTAGCCATTATTCTGTGCCCATTGTTGGACTCCACACGGCAGGAACGAACCCGATCGAACCGTTATACCTAGGATTTCTGTCGGCTGTGTGGTCTCTCAGGTTTGGAAAATGGGCCGACAATCGGCCGACAGCTCTAAGATCGACAGCTCTAAGATCGTGTCTTGTGCTGGGCTTTACACTAAGGAAATGAGGAAGGGAGGGTCAGTGGAGAGCACTGGAGTTGAGCCTTTTTTCCATTCAATGTCATTAACAGAAAGAGAAAAGGGCCGGAAGAGACGATAATGCCGATAATTAAAATGACGTCGATAGTTTTAATTTCTCGTACGATTAATTGATTTATCGTTTATCGCGACAGGCCTAACTATGTAACTAAGAATATTGCCAATTTGTCAGTTATTTGTTTCAAGTTTAAACTCATTTATTGCATAGGTTTGTTACACACTTTGATATATCTCAGGAATTTATTTCTGTTAATTGTGGATTATGGTTTACAAATTCAGTTTCTAGTAAAGTTACATAAGATATAAAGAGGATTCAACAAAAAAACGTAACGTCTCAGATGCGAAAACACCCTAAAAACCCCAAACGTTTGAAGACCAAGATGGAAAGTAGTTGATCAAAAGAATTGGGAAAATGTACTTCTTTTATTAGATGTTCTTAGATCTACTTATCACCCTTTTGAACAAAACTAGACTTCTTTGATTGCTTCATTAGAATATTGCATGTTTATTCTTAAGCAGAAAAAATACAATTTATTTAATTAATTAAATTTATTTTTTAAACTAAATACTGTGTACTTTAAACATGTGCAACTCTTTAGCCACAAGTTCCTAAACACTGTTGCTCTAACTAGACTAATTGACACCTTACCCATGTGACTTGTATTTTTTAGTAACTATTGCTTTTTTAATGTAATAAATTTAGTCATTATTGTTTGCTATTAAAACAATAATGACTACTGTACTGTAGAAAATACAAGATACATTTTCCAGCGTTGCTTCTGGATCCAACAAAATACATTCTGGCTCTAAACCAGTAACATGCATGACCTTCCTTTGACTGTGATGATACTGTTACAGTAATAGTAATTTTTTTTTAATATAATCTGTTGAGATTGTTATTTTTAATCAACTAGAGTTTGATGTCCAGCATGTAGTGCACATTAGCCTAAAATATTAAAATTTGTTTCTGTGCTTTGGTTGATTCTTTTTCAAGATTCTTATTGTTGTCGTGTGTCTTCCGTTGTTTTCTTCTCAAAAAGGATTATGATAGTCTTTGAAAGCTTTGTATTCATCAGGCTCTCACTAAACTGCTTAAAACCAGAATTCAGATTAAAGACACTGATCATTTGTAATCCCTGGTGGAGGGACTGTCTGCACACACTACAAGCATAAGCTGGCTTTGTTGGTTTGTAAATTGATGATCTGCATGTAATTAACAAACTAAACAAACCTCAGATTGCTATGGCTACAGAACAATGATTATGATGGCATTTGTTTTCTCACAAGCCATGTATGCATTGTCAGCCAAAAAGATTTTGTTTACATCAGAACTGCTTTCATTTGCTGACGATTTTTATAATTGTTAAAGAAAACAATGGATCCGTCTGGTAAACTTTGTCTTTTTTTTAACCACAGAAAGTTTCCGTCAGTGCTCCTTCCGAGATCATTGACAGTCCACCATGTTGTCAAGGTTGAGGACATCCTGGTCCCTGAGGCCCCGTGTCTCCGTTTGCAGATGGGCATACACCAAAGTAAAGGGAAGACCCCTAATGCTTAATCCTCGCACCAACAAGGTAGACTATGTCTGACTTTGCCTTCAAGTGTCAAGATTTATCCATAAATGTCTAGGTTTGCTTTGAGAAACTGTGGTCTGATCTATGTGTTGTGAAAAATGCATTGCTCAGCAAGAAACCTGTTCTTTTGTTAAGCCACAGTCCACAAAAGAAGAACTTTAGAGCGAAACTGAACACTAGACAAAATAAATGTTGAGTATCTAGAAAATGTTTCTCCTTTTCATGGTTTTCATGCATCCATGTTCAGCTAGTGCACCTTTGTTCTAAATTATGAGGCTAGAGACAAACTAGTGGAGTTTGAGTTTATATATTTATTCAGGACTATGCACAGGAATAATAATATCAGGACCTGAAGCAGTAACTCCATTCTTCTTGGATTAATTTATTTTTAGGATTTCTTCTGATCAGATCCTAATTATTGGAATTCCAGGAAGCTATGTGGTATATAGATAGGAAAGCTCACATCCACAAAGACAGCAATGGAAAAATGAAACAAAAAAGTCAGAGAAAGAATGGAGAAGCACAATTAAGCTCACAATGTATGATAATAGTAAAACCAGGCAGTAATGTTAAATTATTCTGGTCTTTGCATCAGTTATGTAGGAGAATATTTATTAACAGGAAGAAGAAATATATATTTTTTATTACTTCTATAATAAACAAATAGGTGCAGCCCACACCTATTGTACTATTCAGATTAAAGACACTCTGCATCCATGGACCTTACCACAGGGGCCGCTTTTCATTGGCTGATGCCCATTCTACGTAGTAGCGCGGCTACCACGTGTGTGGCCGTCTCACAAACACACGCTTCCCATTAACTAAGTACAGCATAATTGCGGTACTGATACAACTTGTACACCTTGAAGCCTGTCTGCTACACAGTCTTACGTTAGATAAACAGATCAATATACAATGTGTCTGTATCTGACATACACTAAAGATTTTATTTTAGCAGAAAAGGCTTTGGACTAAACTGTTACTCGTGTTAGCCACTCTAGTGCCAAGTACAGTGTATCAGGCCTAGGCACACTCAAACATTTGCCAACAAACTACAGGAATCATCCACTGATTTCAAAAGTAACCTACAAAACGATGAATGCGCCACTTACCCATCCTTGCAAGAACAATAGGCATCAGTGATCTTGTCCACAACTATATTGATGTAGAGGGTGTGTGGATCTGCTGTTTTCCTCATCGAGCGAAAGCATTTTGCTGTGACGTGCACAATGTTGGAGGCATCGCGTGGCTCAAACACCTTGATCTCATCCAAAAAAGATGACATGAACGTCTTAGTTCCTCTGTCCATTGTAGTAGCTGATATATTGTGAAAATCCGGTAGAAATGATGCACTAATCGAGACAGAAGTACACTGCAGAGAATCAGTCGAAGTGGAAGACGCCATGTTTACATAGAAACAACGCGCCGCGAGGCTTTGTTTGTGAGACTTGCAGCCACATGGGATTTTCTAGGTCGGTTGTGGGCGGAGCTTGGTAAGGTCCACTGTGCAATAGATGGTATCAGTCCCTCACATTAGTTGTCTGTTTTGGGTTTTAGTTTTTGTAAAAAAATAAAATAAAAACATGTTGCTAAAGCTTACAGACATTACAGATAATGTTGAAATGTATTGGTGTGTAACAATTTGAAAATGGTTCCTTTTAGATAAACATTGAGGCTAAAATATAATAAGAATCTTAGTGCTGTAGTTGCAGGCCTAAAAGAGGTGAAACAGCTGAGATATATAAAGCTTGCTATGAGACTGCAGCTGTGAAAACTCAAGGCTATTGGCATTTTTATAGTCTTATAAATCAAACCTGTGTAATTTACTGAGAACACCAGAGGCCATTACTGAGGGAGAAAGCAGGTGCACCGAGTCTGGTTTCCAAGGCAGGATTCAGTCCTTCCTGTACTGTTTCTGTGTGTTCGTGCTCAGTTTCAACCCACTGCCTTCGTAGGTTTAATTTTATATGATTCATTTGCAATGCCATATTTTTTTATTGTTTGCTATATTATGACCAAGCTATGAAAAAAGATCTAAAGTATTACAGTAATGATGTTAATCTAAAACAGTGTATTAGTGGTGTGATTTCCTAAGGCATGGCACCTAAGTATAGTTCTTTACTAAATAATGTATTCCTAATAATAACTAAAATAACTCCTGGAAAAATTAAAATTCAATGTTTTTATCGATCATTGCACAGACTGGAATGCTTATTTTTTATAGATTTATTAGACATAGAGTGGGATATTTCAAGCCTGTATTTTTTTTGGAATTTTGATGATTAGAAGTCATGTACATGTGCCAGAAGGAGGGCAAGCCACAAAACATATTGCTAAAGGGTCTGGTTGTTCAGAGTACTGTGACCAAGAACAGAGTGTTCAGTGGAAGGAAAATGTGTGGTAGGAAAAGATTCACTAGCTATAGGGAAAACTGCGACCTAGGGAGGATTTTTGGGCAACGTTCATTTGAGAATTTGAGAAAGCTTCAAACAGAGTGGACTGAGGCTTGAATCGACACATCAAGAGCCACTAAACAGACAAATCCCACACAGGGACCACAAGGGTCTTACTGAGGAGAAAAAGAATTTCCATTTTATTTAGAAATTCAGGTCCCAGAGTCAGGAGAACGGGTGATGGGGCACAAAAGAGTACTTTTTTTTTTTACTCTTTATATATATATATATATATATATATATCCTAATTCCTCTTTGCTGTCCGTATATCCTCATCTTCATCCTGAAGTCAAATGTGACATAGTTTGATGAATTTGGACAGCAGGGATTTTCTGACGATTCCCAGTGATGTAAGGTTCCAGCTGACAAGTGCAACATGAAGCTTTAGCTGCTTCCTGTAACATGTTTGGAGTCGGTGCCAAGTACAGCCTAGTGGTAATATGTTCTGTTAAATATAGACATGACAACATACATGAATGTGTGAAAGCAGGGAGCTGCCTGGTCCCAGATGTAGTGGAATTGCTGTGCTGCTTAAAATAGAAAATTGTAAGCCATATTGTTAGCCATACTGTAATCTAGAATTTCAGTATATTTTATTTTAATGAATATAAAACTTTCACAATTAATTGCAGTTTCTCCGCTGCTTGTTGTTCTTCCAATGTTCCCTTCTTATTCCAGCGAAAAATTTCAAATGAATCAATTAATTAATCAATGTCCATATTTATGAAAAGCTGACATTTGAATTTCATCTATGATTGCTGGTTTTATTTCAAACACACTTTTCCTGTTACACTAGAAAGTAGTGTGTTTGACATGTTGCCTTAAAAAATCCACAGGTGTGCCTCCAGTTGACAAATAATGTAATGTAATTTGGATTTTCCAAATTGTTTTAAGATATGTTTATTTTAGTAAATGTAAAAAATGTATGGTGAAGACAATAATACAAAATTCCCTTTCTTTATTTTGGCACGTTAGGTACAAAAGAGAAGTAACTGATCATTCCTATTGACCTAAAACAGATCAAGTTTTGTCTTGTATATGTTAGACAGTCAAACGTTGTGGTCTTTTAGAGCCAACATCAAAACTGTGTTGTCAACAGTAAGGGGAATATGCTGTAAACTTTGTTTTTGTGGGGGAAGCAATATGTCGTCAAGGAGTATTATATAATGTAATTGATGCTGATTATGTTTATGGAATTGGACACATCATGCAAGTAAAAAGAAAATATTTATATTTTTGTTTATACTGTTTAGCTTAAACACCTCAGAAGAACTGATGCTTTCTAAGCATCTACAATTATGTGAACAGAAATGCTGTCAGATGTTTACAACACTGTTATCTTATGCTGAGAGCAGCTCATGTTGGAGCTAAGTAAAGAAAATGCTCACTCAGCATGACTTGGCATCTTTTTGTGAAGCAGCCCCTTTTCCATATGACTGTTACAGCACAATCAGCCCCCTATGCAGCCCCTCACTCAGTGCCTTTTTTTGTTTTCCACCCATTCCTGTAACTACACATGCACACATGTTCACATATGCTACAGGAACACTAACAACAAGAGCCCCATCTTTTATAAGGGGTGTTTCTAAAAACCGTGTCCCTTATTGGCTCCTTTGAAGTGACTCCATGTTTTATTTTCCTGTGGGCAAATTGCTTTCTTCTGTCTTCTCTCTTGTCTCCCATTCTGCTGTCAGAAGTCCATAGGTCAACCCTATAAACCCACATAGGGTGCCCTCTAGTGACAGAATGTCAACACAAGATACTGTATAAACCACTTAGCATCCAAAAAAAACATTCAGAAAAATTTTAATAATCATTTCAACAAGATCAACATTTTAAATTTTACAGCAAACATAGAAGCCAAATGGTATACAGTTTTCATCTGGACAGATAAAATGTCTAAAATACTAAATTGACTAACCTGCCATAAAAGCATATCTAAAATCACTTTCAATAATGAGTTCCAATAAACGCATTATTGGAACACAACAGTGTTACTGTAAATATGCAAGAAAGTGCAAATAATTGAAGCCTAGCTAGCGCAAGTGTCAACATATGTTTGTCATTCTGCATGTGTTGTATTTAGCAACCCAGGACGAATTAGGGTTGGAAGGAAGGTTAGGATTAGGTTCGAAATTAGGGTTGGAACGAGGGTTGGAATTAGGGTTGAAAGGATGGTTGGGATTTGGATTGGAAGGAGTGATCAGATTAGGGTTGGAATTAAGGTTCAAAGGAAAGTTGGGGTTAAGGTTGAAAGGATGGTTGGGACTAGGGTTGGACGAAACGTTGGAGCTAGGGGTGGAAGGAGGGATGAAAGGGTTAGGTTTGGAACCCTCAGAGCTAACGGGTCAGTGATTTTTTTTCCCCTGAAAACTGAGCGTAATGCAAGCATTATTTGAAACATTTGAAGATGGATTTATTGAAATATGTAAAAGATATAAAAAAGCTGAAATAAGTAGAAGCAGTTGAAGCATATGGCTACATTTTAAAGTTTCTATGTGAAAGTTTGTGGAAGTAGTTAGCTATGACAGAGCGCAAAGTTTTTAGCAGTATTTATTTTTTTTTTAGAAATTATAGGATGTTCCTTTCATTTCAGTGGGGCCCAAGATGATCACACCAAGCTGAATTTTTCATAAGTACGGTTTAATCAAAAACGTAACCGGTAATGTCCTGAATATGGTAAAAGCTGGATGGTTAAAATTGCACAGTGTATGGGGGGAAAAAGTGGACAAACTCAAATATTAGTTTCCAGCAAAACTAAGTTTACTTTTTTTTTTCCAGAGATTCTTCAATACTTATTCATTCTGATCATGCTCTTCTTGCATTTTGTATGTTACTCCACAGGGTATGGCCTTCACCCTGCAGGAGCGACAGATTCTGGGGATTCATGGTATGTTGCCTCCCAAAGTGGAGTCTCAGGACATTCAGGCTATGCGCTTTCAGAAGAATCTCAAGAAAATGACAGATCCCCTGGAAAAGTAATAACATATTTTCCTTAAAACTTGTCAGGGTGGGAATATTTGGATTAGTTTTTCTTTTTTTCTTATTTGTTTCCCTTAATGCACAGGTACATCTACCTGATGGGGATCCAAGAAAGGAATGAGAGGCTTTTCTATAGGGTGTTGATGGAAGACATTGAGGAACTAATGCCCATTGTTTATACTCCTACTGTGGGATTGGCTTGCACACAGTATGGACATATATTTAGGAAACCAAAGTAAGTAGGAATAACTAATAAATCTTTGCACATTTAATGTACTGATAAATTGTAGAAATATTAGTTACTTTGTTCTCTCTGATTTCATTGAAGCAGGAAGAGAAATATGTTTTAATTTAGAAAATAGATTTATTGTACTGTTTTAGTTGTGAATTAGTCCTAAAAAGGCTTAAAACCAATGTGTGTTTTCTTTCCTTAGGGGTTTGTTTATTTCAATTCTGGATAGAGGACATGTCCGCTCCATCCTAGATAACTGGCCAGAAACAAGTGTAGCAGTGAGTACCTGACCACACAAATTCATTTCAGATAGTACTAATAGAACACCTTAAAAATCACTAATAATGCATTATTCTTTCCTGCATCCACAAATAAGTGTTTTCACAAAGTTTTGGAGGATATTTAAGATTGATACCTGTAACGCTCCTGTTTATATTTGATTCAGGAGCGTTTAGATGAATGGCATAATGATTTAATGTCAATTTTTCTCTCTGCCTTCTCTTGCTGTCTTTCTGAAGGCCGTAGTAGTAACTGATGGAGAACGTATCTTGGGCTTGGGAGACCTGGGTTGTTATGGAATGGGCATACCTGTTGGGAAACTCTGTCTTTACACCGCCTGTGCTGGCATTAGACCTGAGAAATGTCTTCCTGTGGTGATAGATGTTGGCACAGACAATGAGGTAGGAAGGCAGACTGTGCATACAGTACTGTGTTTGCTCCATTTATGATCATTATTTCAGTTACAGCAGATTTGTAACACTATTCCTTCTTTTTATCTTTGCGCGTCTGTCAGACTCTTCTCAAAGACCCCTTCTACATGGGCCTGTATCAGCGACGGGATCGGTCTCAAGCATATGATGACCTAATTGATGAGTTCATGGAAGCAGTTGTGGAAAAATATGGACAGGACACACTGATTCAGTTTGAGGACTTTGGGAATCACAACGCATTCCGCTTCCTTCGGAAGTACAGGGAAAAATACTGCACCTTCAACGATGATATTCAAGGTACACCAATCCTAGCACTAGCATATTGGTGTTTTGGCTAACTCATCTGAATCAGTTAGTAAAAAATCAACTTATGGTAATATTTTAGTCTTGTACACTGGTAACAACTTAAGAAAAAAAATAATAAACAGACGAAAGTATTATTATTGTATTGGTTGTTTTCTGTAAGCTCTGAACGTTTGTGTGTTTCCAGGGACTGCATCTGTAGCACTGGCTGGTCTGTTAGCAGCTCAGAGGGCCATTGGCAAACCCCTCACCGAACACCGTGTTCTCTTCCTGGGAGCCGGAGAGGTAAGTCGACATTTCCAAAGTTTTTAAAACTCAGCTTCTCTATGAGAGTCACTCTGCCCCACACTGACAATAGCTGGTTTTACGGAAAAGAAACACAGTAAGACATGGATTTGCTCAGTTAATGTGATTAAAAAGGAACAGTTTCAATATACAATGTCTGAATACTTTCCCTCCAGGCTGCTCTTGGTATTGCCAGTCTGATTGTGATGGCCATGATGGAGTTGGGACTTACCCAAGCAGAGGCCAGAGAAAAGATCTGGATGTATGACGCTCATGGTTTACTCGTGAAGGTTAGTGAGCAGAACAAAAGCCTTCTGTGTGCACACAGCGTCTTTTTGACCAGCATGGCTGCTTCCTCCTTGTGAACCTTCAGGACAGAGCACACAAAACAGATGCCAACCAGGAGGTCTTTCTTCACGACAGTCCGGGGACAGTACAGACCTTCCTAGATGCTGTTAACACTATCAAACCCACTGCTATCATTGGTGATTACAGTCTATCTTTTTACTTCTTGGATGTAAAACACATGGCCTTTATTTGAGGTTTCAGTCACAAGTTTGTTTTTTCTGTCTTGTTTTTACAAAAAAAAAAAAAAAAAACTTTTTTTTTATTTTCAACTCAGCATAAGGAATAAGGTCTGGTGTTTTTTTTTGTTTTTTTTCCAGGTGTGGCAGGAGCCGGGCCTCTCTTTACCCATGATGTCATCAAAGCCATGGGATCCTTAAATGAGCGGCCAATTATATTTGCCTTGAGTAATCCAACGAATAAAGCAGAGTGCACAGCAGAGGAAGCCTACACGATAACTAATGTAGGCATTTTTTTGATTTTTTTAATTTTTTTTGCCCTCTATTTATTAATTAACTTGCTTACTTTTTGAACTGTTGTAGTTAAGTTTAAACTACAACAGTTCACATGGTTTACATGAGTAAACCATGTGCATCATACATCCAGTCTGCTGGCTACCCCAATGCTTAGTCCTCTGTGTTTGTGTCTCACAGGGTAGATGTTTGTTTGCTAGTGGCAGCCCGTTTGATGCAGTCACACTGAGCGATGGTCGTGTGTTTATACCAGGACAAGGGAACAATGCTTACATCTTCCCAGGTTATAATAAAAATGATTATGGATATTTATTATGTACTTACTTGAGCCTAAGAGGATATAAATTATCTGCACATTTCATGAACTTGTGAGATATAAAAAAGATAACTTATACTTTGTTTTCACTTAATCAAGATGACTGATGACCCTATAGTGTGTACTAAAGCTCATCCTATTTTTTGCTTCAGGTGTTGCTATGGCTGTGGTCCTGAGTGGAGTGAGGCATATCTGTGATACTGTATTCTTGGAGGCTGCCAAGGTAAAAAAAAAAAAAAGAAAAGTTCTCAAATCATTTTTCAGACCTGCTGAACCTCTCCTTAACTTCACACTCTCTCCAGCTTTCCTTTTGTTGCTGACTGTCTTGTGTCTATGCTTCTCTCAACCTTGTTTAACCCTTTGATGTGTCCTTTTCCTTCTCTCTAGACTTTGGCATAACAGCTATCAGATGAAGAGCTTTTAAAAGGCTGATCCATCTGTGCGCTTCCTTCTTTTGCTGGGATACATTTCGATTAACAATCATCACTGCAAATGATTAACAATGCTTTCATGTTGAAATAGGTGTCTGTATTGCAATGGTAGAACCTGTTCTGCACAGTTTTAGTTTAATGTCTATTTTATTACTCGATCACTTTAAATTAATGCCTGCAATAAGACAAGATTGGCAAGCAGAATAAATTACTGACAAATGATTATAGTGCTGTATATATTTTTTGATAGGTTGAAGAAATATAACGTTAAAGTATTTTCATATCCGTTGCAGACGCTTGCTGAGCAGCTATCAGATAAAGAGCTTGCAGAGGGAAGGCTCTATCCTCCTCTTTCCAACATCAGAGAAGTTTCTCTTCAGATTGCTGTCAAGGTAAATCCTGGAACAATACTCGTTTGTCACTTGCTAAATCATTATTAGTTGATGTTTCGACTGCTGGTAATTCTGTTTATAAAGTCATTTAATTTAGTCAAATATTTCAGATGTAATCTTTAATAGAGGCTTATTTTGTCCTGATAGAATGCGAATTCTATCAGTTTCTAATTGTGTAATGATTCCTTGATGGAATCATTACCTGGGCAAAATTCCTGATCATTTGTCTTGTCTGAAGAAACTAGATATAACTTTGTAAATAAAAAATTATGCTTTGAATGTCAAAGTGAACATAACTAAATGTGGTGATATCAAAGTTTTATAAACGTCTCCAGCACTGCATGTCTCCCTGATGTGTTTCTTCTTCATTGCAGGTGATGGAGTTCGTCTATGCCAAAGGCATGGCGTTCCGTTACCCTGAACCTCTAGACAAGAACGGCTTTGTGCGTGCCACTGCGTGGAACACAGACTACGACTCCTTACTGCCAGATACTTATGATTGGCCAGGTGTTAGCTTCAGTCCTATCAAATAGAAGTACAAAAACACATCCTCAAAGCGGCCAGTGTCATGGTGGAGCCCCTTCCCCTTCTTTCATTTTTCACCCCAATTTTTTTTTCACTGAAACAGTTGCTGATGCAAACATTAGTTTGTGTCAAAGCAGTTGCACTGGATCTGTGAGAACTGGGGACTAGAGACAGACTGTAGAAGGAGCCACGGCTTCTCTTCACAAGTTAATACTGTGTTTTTAATGTCAACTAGAGGGCCACCTGGTGGTGGAAAGGTGCAGTGTGTGATACCTAGTGAAATTTAAATACCCTTTACATTTTCTCTGCGTTTGAAAGTAGAAAAAATGTGAGTGTTATTTTTGTTTATTTACATTTTATGTCCCGCAAAACTTTGATCAAACACTTTAAACACCTCGATAGCAATTTTGTAAGAGAAAACAAGGAATACTGCAACTATTTTAGTTTAAAATGTGAATCTTTAACAAAACGGTTAGACATATAGTTATTGTTTTCAATACATCCTTTTTTTTAAACATAAGAATACATTGGCTATTGAGTAATTGCCCTAATTCTTTTAAAACAGATTTCACCAGGTATCTGACAGAATAAATGTAACCCGATTGTTGTCTGCACTCCAAATGAACAACTATTTATTAAGCACAAATTTCATTCAAACTTTTTAACTGCATGCAGATATTTCAACCAATGTTGTGTTAACACTCCTTTAGTAATTTTATATTAAATTATCCATCATCTTAAAACATTTCCTTGAAGAATATATATTACCCGTATTAGTATAACATTATAGAATATACATTATTTTCTTAAGGTAATGTGCACTTTTTGACTCCATATTTATGATCTTTTTTTTAAAAAACTTTAATATCTCTCTTTTTTGTTCACATTCAATCGAGCAAGTTGAGAATCTAGGCTTTTTTTAACTGCAGAGATGGCCACAGAGATTAAAATTGCAGCTCACAGCAATTTATTTTTCAGCTAAATACAGCAGAAAAATATATATAGTATTGCTAAAAGTCAAAATGATAAAGATGATTTACCACTTATGAAATACAAAAACAAATATCCAGATTTTCACAGATGGAATAACTACAAATACACACAAGTACAAATATAATAAACCTTGTTTATTATAAAACAAAGTGTCAGTTGTGTTGTTATTGTTTTACAATAGGTAAACAATATTACCTATTGTTTTAGGTAATATTATTGTCATGCATTTTGCCAAAATTGCTTACAACATACTGTTGACAGCTGAGAAATGGTCTGACGGAACAAAAAGCGACTTTGGTTTTAGTAGCGAATGGTTTTCAATATTCAGTGTGCAGCTTTTTCTCTGTGCAGCTTTATGATGTGATGTGTTGCTAAAGGGAAAGTGTTATTTATATTTATAAATACATACATGCACAAATTAAATTAATCTGAACTCAGACTCTCCGTCGTTTCCTGGCAGTATTTGTCCAATGTTGTATTGCTGATTTTTTTTTTTTTTTAGTATTAGTGCTACTTTATTTTTTTTAATATGTTGGTAATTTTACTGAACTCTTATATACCAAACTGCACTGCGTTCTGGGAAATGTAGTTAGAGGAAAGGCTTTATCCACTCAGTCTCCTAGCCAGCTAAGCAAGGTGGGTGGCAACTAACTCGGAGGTAGTAGTGAGTAACTTGCGCAGCAGCAGTTTTGTTTTTCGCCACCGTGCCTCAACTTCTTAGAACAACGTAGAGTGATAACATGAAGGCAACAGCTTAAAAGGAAATTGAGAGTACAGGTCCCATCACCAGTTTGGCAGTATTTCAGATATTTAAAACAAAAAACTAATCAATTGTCAATTGATATGAATACGCTGACATAGTCATATCGCCCAACCTAGTTGATGTACTGCTACATAATAAATTCTATTGTATATTGACTCACTTGTCTTGTAGTTTCCTTTTTGGTCTTTGATCATCTTTTATCCTTATAGAGATATGTTACTACTACTCTGTTGCTTAAATAGGGACTTCTAGTATTAAAAGTATTTTAATCACTATGCTTTTATTTCATAAACATTACTGGGAAAAAATGTCGGGTTGTCGTCAAAATTAAAGCATTACACACGCCAAGAAAATTTAAACCCTGTGTTTCTGGCGCGTCGTCTTCCAGCGCCGCCCCGCCTCACATTTTGCGTCATCACTGTGTGACCTGTTCTGACAGGCAATGTGCCTCAAGTCACTGTTTGTGGAAGTTTCGATACTTTTGACTGATCTCCTGTAACGCCGGGAGAATGTCCATGGATATGACTTTCCTCGGAACCGGGTCGGCTTATCCGTCTCCTCAACGCGGCGCCACGGCCGTGGTGCTGCGGACGGACGGGGAGTCCTGGCTGTTTGACTGCGGAGAGGGAACCCAGACCCAACTGATGAAGAGCCAGCTCAGAGCCGGTGAGGAACCAGCCGAACCCCTCTAAGTATTTTGAAGTAAAAAAAAAAAAAAGGGTCTTTAAGTATTTTTGCTGAAAGTTTTGAGATGGTAATAAACCAGATTTCTTTCAATCTGTACTTCTTCGCTGTTGGTAGAGCGTTGTCATGTCACGTCATGGTGTCCACACAGGGCGCATCACTAAGGTTTTCATCTCCCACCTGCATGGCGATCACCTGTTCGGGTTGCCTGGTCTCCTCTGCACCGTGAGCCTCAACACCAACCCCGACATGGAGCAGAGCCTGAAATGTGTGGACATCTACGGGCCCCGGGGCCTCAGGAAGTTTCTCAGAGTGACTCTTGGGCTCACAGGGTCACAGTTGCTCTTCTCATATGCAGGCAGGTGCAACGCAAACCTTCTGTTGCTAAAACTCAGGACCGAATTGAAAACATGAACGCATACCTTGCCTCTTGTTGCTGCTGTAGTGCATGAGCTGGAGTCCACGCCAGACCAGAGTCCAGAAGATGGACAGCTGAGTCTGGAGGTATGTTTTTCTGTTTGAAGGAGTTAATAATGAAAAAATGATAAGCCAAACAAAAAAAAAAAAAACTTTTTATTTATTGTTCTATGTTGATCATGAGAAATGTAGGTACAAGCTGTAGAGATGAACTTCCTCCAGCATCTAAATGCAAAAAGATTATTTTAGCTTCCCTATATTTGTTTACATTTCTTTAAAAATGGATGCTTTGAATCATTATGTCAATATCTAATGCTTATTATTTTTGCTTGAGTGCTGCTTGTAGGTTTCCGATTTGCTCTAACATTTGTCTAACATTACAGATGACTGTGAACTCCAGTCCTCCCCATCCACAGGAGCAGCCTGGCAGGACGATTCCTCTGGACGTTTCCGACGACTGTTACCTCCTTTTCCAAGACAACAAGTTTGTTGTCAAGGCCTTCAGGCTGTTTCACCGCATCCCTTCCTTTGGCTTCTGCATCCAGGAACATGGTCGTCCCGGAAAACTGAAAAAAGAACTACTGAAGGAGCTCGGTAACAAATACCTCCTGATTTAGTATCAACCTGAGAAAGGATTGGACTGTATTTTGAATTTCCCATAGAAAAAAACACTTTTTACCACAAACAAAAAACAAATGACAATTTTTTTTAATAGATCATTTACTCCTTGTACTGTTGGTGAACATCACAATTTCTTGAACTTTTAAGACATGAGGGACAGTCTTTGGACAGTCATTTCTGTGTTTTTCAACTTTCTTTGTTATGTTGAAAGAAAATTTCCATGAGGAAATTTTACACACTTACCCCAAAAAGTGTGAGTGTGCCTAAAATATTTTAGGAAAACAAAATGGAAAAGAATTAAGTGTATAACTTTTTAATTTTAGCCAGCTTATATTTTGTTCAAATTTTCGAACTGAATTTGAAATCATTGGTCCAATTTCAGTCTAGTAGTCAAAGTGTGAAAATTTAAACCGGAACTTTGTGAATATATTTGTATTTAAAAGGCTGAAATCCCAAGAAAAAAAATATTTGATGTGAAGTTCACCAATAAGTGTTTTCTGTTTTTTTCCCCCCCTAGCCAAGTCTACATTCAACATGTTGGCTATTCAAATAAAAAAAAATAAAACTTATAAATTTATTTATTTTTTTAAGATTATGAGCTAGACAGTTAAAGACTTAAAATTATGATATATATATTTTTAATGATTGATGTATTTTCTCAACTTTAGGTCTTAAACCAGGCCCTCTGTATGGCCGTCTCAAAGCTGGCGAGTCTCTGGTTCTTGACAGTGGACGTTTACTGCATCCCAGTGAGGTTCTGGAAGCAGATATTCCCGGGAGGAAAGTCTGTGTGTTCGGAGACTGTAGCTCGGTGATCGGTGAAGGAGCTTTCCGTCTGTGCGACAGGGCGGACGTTCTGGTCCACGAGGCCACCCTTGGGAACGAGCACCAGGAGAAAGCTGTGGACCACGGACACAGCACGCCTGAGATGGCAGCGGCCGTGGCTCGGACTTGCTCTGCACGGAGGCTGGTCCTTTATCATTTCAGTCAGCGCTACAAACCCAGTTCCCTACAGAAGGAGGGAGACGAGGACAAGGTCTCGGAGCTCAAGAAGCAAGCTGACCAGGCTTTACAGGACACTGGGGTAGAGGTGATTCTGGCAGAGGACTTTATGACTATCCCCATTCCCCTCATAAGACAACCGTCCAGTTAAGGTTTGATGCAAGTGGATATGATTAATTTGATGTGTGTAATTTAGTTCTCAAGATCACTGACTTTCATTTCCTTGTTCACTATAAAATAAAAAATTTCACCCAGATATACCAATACACACTAAAGCTTTTCTTATAATGCTTTTTTTTCTCAACTTTCTTTAAAGTCACGTAAAGCTAATTATTCACATCCTCCAGCAGGTTCTGTTTGATGACAAATGAAGGTTAACTGTCTGTACTGCAGTAAATGCTTGCTAATAACTCAAGTATATAATGACAATTGTTTAATGCAGCATGCAAGTTGAGGACATTAGGAAACTTCCACTAGGTTAACCTGATTAAAAACCAGCTCCTTGTTCTACAGTAAGTCTGGACCCCCAGCTATTGACAAACGACTGCTTGCTGGAGGATTGGGCTTTTAATAAACCTGAAGTGTAGGAGTGTTTTATTAGATGTTCAATATTTATCTTTAAGATAACGGTTCTCACTTTCTTCTACTTGCTGGACAAATCTCCCTGTAAAACCTTCACCTCAGGTATTTACATTTGAGGAACAGAGAGCTTTTCTATCACTGTTTTCATCTTTAGTAAAAGTTATTGATGCTTAATCATGCTTTGGTAACTTATCTGCATTTATTTATTTTTTCATGCCTTTTTCAAAATTCCCAGTTTCTGTCAGATGAATCTTACAAACTTGAAAAAATATTTTAAAAAGTATTCATCTACAATAGCCGTTAGTTTGACACCCATTTTTCAGGGATGTTAACTTTTCTTCTACAGCTGTGTTATTTTTTCCTTTCACATTTCATCATCACCTACACCTGCCTTGAATGTGCTGGCCTTACTGTAATATTACTAAAGACAAAAAAGTATGCAATCATCTCTGAAGTTTTTCCAGAGCTTTATTTCTGGATCTGTACACAAGGTATTAAAGTACAACAGAAAGTACAAAATAATGTTTTAACAAAAGAAAAAAAAAACAGCAATGTTTATGTACAATTCTTATAAACAATAAAGATAGCTTCTTGAACATTTCTCATAGTGAAGTTTTTGATTGTCTATATTTCTGGATATACATTTTTAGGTTTTGTAGGGTTTTTTTTTTATTCACAAAGGTGTTTTTCGGTTTTAAAGGATGTGAATTTTCAGTTTCAAAACACGACTGCTATATTCTGTTTTAACTTTTAAACTTCTAAACACAATACAAAATATAAAATAAATTTGTTTAGTGCTTTCCTGCACACACAAATCTCAAGCCAGAGAGATCAATAAAATATCACATTTTCGAGTTCACAGGGAGGTGAGAACCTACTCAAACTACTTAATGGCCTTTACATTCTGACAGTTTTTAGTCTTTGTACAAACCACAGGTGAAATAAATAGCACTGCACTGCTAAAGCTAGAAGAGCTTGGAGGACCTACTGCATTATGCACATTGCATTAAAAGAGAAACGAGCTCTTCGCATACTTAGAATCAGCAGCCATCCCTTAACCATCAAGACAAAATATCGACGAGTAAAAAGATTTAGGAAAGAAAGATGAGTGTCTTTTACACATGGCTGCAAAAACCGCAACATTGAGCAATACCAGCACGACTTCAGGTAAAGCCATTTTCTGTGGCTCACTAGAGAGGCAGGCGCAGCTGGCATGCGTGGTTTCAGCTGCCGCCTGGAGTTTTTGGGTATCGTGACTATCCAAACAGAGAAATGAGATTTGAACAAGTCAAATGTTTAAATGCAGGAAAAACAAAAAATAACCCATGACTGTACATATCTACAAATTATTGCCTTTCTGACAGAGAACCAAATTTGAAACCTTTGTATCAACACAAACTCACAAGTGTAAGAGGTCAGTTAATAGGCGTTTTAAAGGCTATTTGCTAATTATTTACATGAAATGCAGATGTAAAGAACCTCTCTCTGATGCTGGGCTTCCGAACTGAATTTACATGATGGAACTTAGTGATGATTAGCGGGCGTGAATTTGATCTTTACACAAACATTATGGGAGAAATGCAAACATGTACTGGACAAGACATGATGTTCCCCTGAAACAAACTAAACACTCATAGCACGATGCATAGATAAATTAAGTAAACACTACTACTGCATCCAATTCACTGATGCCGATCCGCTGAACCTTTTTTTTTTGTTGTTTTTTTTGTTTTAGTTTTACAATTACGGAATTCAGTCAAGTAAAAACCGCTCCTTTTCTGCTACGTTACTCCCATGAAATTGTCAATCGGGTTTTAAAAGGCATCTCTCGTCAGTACAGGCTAAGCAGAGGTTACAACTCAGAGGCTTTAAATAAACAACACCACCAGCAGGTTTGCCAAAGCTTGCTAGTAATGAAAAAAAAATGGAGCTACTTGATTGAGGAACAAATTCTACCATATTTAACAATAACAAGGTCATATACAGGTAAACCTGCCAAAGAGCAGCATGAACAAACATAAAAGTATTAAATTAAGTCTTACAAAGGTCAAAGTGTACTCAATAAATACAGAACTTTACTGTGTCAGTGTTTACATGGCTATTAACCCAACCAAAATCTTTGCATTGCTATATTGCTGTTACAGTTTGCTCCAAAGAAGATTTCACAACAGGGAGAAAAGGAAAACAATGCGACTCTGATTACGTGAGGCTGCAAACCGTTTTCTTCACCAGCTGTTTAGAAGCACGATGATAAAACAAACCAGGGCCAGAAATTTAAGTTTGACATGAGGAGAAAAAAAACAATTAGGATGCTGCAAAGGTTCAAACATGTCAAGTTAAGTCAATCTGAACTTAAAGATGAGATGCACCAAGAGACGGCCTCAAATCAAGACGTGTTTTGTGCATCGCACTCCATATCGCACAGTTTGCTGAAACTGAGCGAAAAAGACTGGAAGCTAATTATTTTAGTATCAACAAAGTGTTTGAAAAGTGTTTAAACTTGTATAATTTTCAAACACTATGTATGATCTACGTATAAATTAGGCTGCAAAAGAGCAAGAGAGAGCAAGACTTGAATCGGCTATAGTACTGTTTTTCTTTTTCCTTTAAGTGCTGTGAGTAATAGAACATGCCAGATTTGCCTTTTTGAAAACTTAATTAATCTGCATTCTTTATCAAATACAAACAAGGGCTAAATTTTGCCTCTTCAAGACAAGTCAAAATTGAAAAAAAAACTATATTAAGGGTGTGCTCTGGTGGCGCAGGGGGTTAGCACGCCCCACGTTTGGAGGCCTTAGTCCAGGGGTCTCAAACTCCAGTCCTCGAGGGCCGCAGTCCTGCAGTTTTTAGATGTGCCACAGGTACAAAACACTGGAATGAAATGACTTAATTGCCTCCTCCTTGTGTAGATCAATTCTCCAGAGCCTTAATGACCTAATTATTCTGTTCAGGTGTGGTGCAGCAGAGGCACATCTAAAAGTTGCAGGACTGCGGCCCTCGAGGACTGGAGTTTGAGACCCCTGCCTGCGTCCTCGACGCGTGTCGACGTCGCGGGTTCTACTCCCGGTCCCGACGACCTTTGCCGCATGTCTTCCCCCCTCTCCTCACCCTCCTTCCTGTCTGCCTACTGTAGAAAAAAAATACGAGCCACTAGCGCCGCAAAAACTCTTTGGAGAAAAAAAATAAATAAAAAAAATAAAAACTATACTAATAGGTTAAAGTGCTACAAAAAAAATTGTAACAAAGATTCTGATAAACTAACTCAAATTGAAGAACCTTTACAGCAAGTCAAAACACTTCCTGGCCTCTGAGCGAATCTGCATGCTAGTGTTACTTCCACTCAGGTTTTTGGAGTTGGTGGGGGGTCAACAACACCATCTGCACCATTCTGATTACTGAAAAGTACCTGTAAACCAACACAATTTCAAAAAAATAATTAAATATAAGTACCACATCAAATAAAGACAGGCAACTACTAACACTAGAGGCAGAAAACAATCTGTTTTGGCAGAAAAGAATGGCAGAATAACAGACTGCAGCGCTGAAGACGCTTATATATGTCAGGGAAGAAGATTCACAACTCTCCTACTGCAGCTTCTGGGCCCCACGGTACATGGACGTTACACATCTCATAAACGCAAACAAAAATAAAATAAATGGCTATATAAACTCTTGAGAGAAATCAAGATTTTAGTTCTATATGGTAGACATCACTGATGTCATATTACACAAAAATGAAAACAAAAAGTATA
This sequence comes from Xiphophorus couchianus, assembly GCF_001444195.1. Classification (NCBI taxonomy): domain Eukaryota; kingdom Metazoa; phylum Chordata; class Actinopteri; order Cyprinodontiformes; family Poeciliidae; genus Xiphophorus; species Xiphophorus couchianus. Next base: position 11,477,453 of record NC_040239.1, read on the forward strand.
TTCATATACATATATATAGATATGTATATATTTATATAATAGAATTTAAACAAATCAGATTTTCCAGTGAGGTCAGTCTTATGTACAAGCAAGAAAAAAAGGTTTCAAAAGGGAAGAACAGAGGAAGAAGACGAGGAAGATCACTCTGACTGAAGTGCTGCAGTATGCTGTGTGTGGTGCCGTGCGTGCGCTCCCAGAAACCCGTTGGGCTCGCCGCTGCCGGCTAAGCTCCCAAAGTCTGTGACAGACACGGCCATTTTGGCGCCGGTGATTCGGTGGTGGTGCGTCGTTGTCCGTCGGGCTTCAAAGTCCACACCGAGGTTAGCGACGGAAACGTCGTTGATAAATGAGTCAGGCAGTGTCATCTTGAGTCTCTTAGAGGGCCGCTCGCAGTCCTTGCTGACGCACACTCCTCCGAGCTGGCCCAGGTCGGAGTAGAAGCCGGCGTCTAGCATGTTGAGGCAGTCGGGGTCGGCGCCGTTGGAAGGGAACCCAAGGGATTCGTCGTGGTTCAGGGATCCACGGTGGAGACTTTCCAGAGGAGGAAAGCTGTAGGAGTCCAAGCAACTCACCTCTCCAGGGGCGCATACTGTGGCTACAGTGTTGCTTAAAGCTGTGAGGAGACAGAACTGTGTTAGCATGGAAAACCTAAAGATGACAACTGCGATTAAAAAAAAATTAATAAAAAAAATAGGACAAGTCAGAAAATCTTCTGCTATGAAGAATTTCACATTATTCCCATACAAACCTGTGAGATCGCTTGCAGTGATGGAGTTGAGCAGACTGAGCTGCTGCTCTGTTGTGGCCTCCATCCTTCCCCCTCCACCCGCGCCTGAACACACAGATGACGAGCTGTCCACCACCAACCCCTCTGCTTCATCCACCAGCCTGTCCATCAGGTCGCTGCACAATAAGATCACAACCGAGACAATTTCTTTAACATCAGGCATCGTTTTTTTTCCCCTAGTGTGTGTGTGACATGGAGCAAACAGGTAAAACCAACTTGTTCCGGTCACTTACGTTACACCAGGATAGCTGCTGTACTTCTTCTTCCCGAACCGATTCTGCTGCACAAACACGTCGAAGCGCTCAGACTTCTTCCACATGTAATAAAATGCTACACATTCTGCTACTGTCCGTGTTGTTACCTGAGGACAAAAACATTAAAATTCAATAAAAAAAACGTTTTTTTAACTTTTGCATAAGTACTATAATAAAAACATGAAATAAGTCTCACTTTGTGTTTCTGAATAAGGTGAAAGTTCTTGTCGTACATCTGGAGAGCGTGTTCAAAGTTCCTGCATTCTTCCTCCGACCATGGAGGAGATTTTTCTAAAACAAAACAAAACACAACAAATATTAAACAGTGATTCCTGAAATCATCTGAAAAGTAAAGGATGTCTTAACCAGAGAGTCAGTCCAAATAACTGAGGTTAAAGGCTTAAAGAATTATGTTTATTAATTGATCCAACATCTGACAAGACAAACTTAGGATATTCCATGATTTACTACAGTATTATACCTCATCTGAAAAAAACTTGCATATTTATAAATGAAGGACCTACTGACATAAGGAATAATGTGATCATTTCCTTGTTTGCTTACCTTTAGAGGATTTCACATGGTTGCAGTATCTTTCTAGTGCTTCGCGGATGTTGTAGTTGCATTTCACAAGCTCATACAAAGCCTAAGTTGGAAATAATGAAGTATTGGAGAAAACACATCAGATAAAAACTACCCATCGAAATCTTGATTTTTTTTCAATGTGTTACATCAAAGGATTGTCAAGGAGATGTGACCTACCTGCTCGTCATCTCTAACATGCATCCCTGGTTTGTCGTATCCTGTGCTTTCATCTGTTGTCCTTAACAATACTTCAGAGAGATAACTCCTAACCTTGTTTTCTGACAGAATGTCTGGGCTCCACAGTAACTCATCATCATCTTCATACACTGTTTGCAAGAGGAGATGATTTAGAGTTAGAGCTGCTGCTTAATTCCTCTTGGTGTTGTTAGGAATTGGCTAAACAGCATGTACAGATGCAAAAAGCAGCGCTCACCTTTCTCCTCGTCTTTGTAGTGACAGAGGCCAGATGGCACCTCTGCTTGGTACTCTGCCCCCACCATGATTTCCTTAAAAAAAAAGAGAATACACACCATGATGAAAGTAAATACAAAAGGTCTGGCTTCATGTGACATGAAGTTTATTATTACGTAATATATAATACAATGTATCACTCACTTTTCCAGAGTCGTCAGGGCTAGGCCCAAGATCGTCACACTCTGATTCTTTATCCCCATCAGAGATGGCATTGGCTAAAAAAAAAAAAATTTCAAAATCACATTAATAAACACACTCCTTTACTTTCTGATGCAGAAGCATGAGGTTTAAACCTTCAAATAATTTGGGGAATCTACAAGGTCATCTCATTTGTCTCTAAAATTTTGCAGAATACACAAATAGTGTCAGAATTTAGTGTAAATTGGCAAACATTTTACATGTCACCTAAAGGATTTGACTATTTTCCCATGACTTTGACATATTGTTGATCTCCTGTTCATAGTTTTCTTTTTCAGGGTAAACACTCTGACTTTGATCATCACCATGTTAAATATTGAAGGACACATCATCAACCATGCCAAAATGTGACACAAAATGTTATAATAAAATAAATGGATGCAAAGTCCATTGTTTGTGCAAAGTCACTCAGTCACAATTCTAATGCAAAAATGTAATTTTTCACTCAGTATGCTATACATAAAACTTTAACACCAGCAGACACAAATCTGTAAACTTACATCGAAGTGTTCTTGGAAAGAAGTCTGTGGTCTCATGAGACGTAACTGATGGGGTCAGATCATCAGCTGAAGATTGGGTCTCCTCCTCATAATCACCAGATAACAGATCTTTCGCTATTTCCTCCTGATGAGACCAGAATAAACAATTAGATAGCCCACAACTAGTTATTCTGTCCTATATATAAACTTTTAATAGGTTTAATGTGTGTGTATATTTGCAGGTCTTTACCTTATCCAATGTCATGTCAGGAAGCTCATCCGTCAGGTCCCCAGAGGAACTGTCTATACTGGAGCCTGCTGACGCCTCATAGCGATAAATAGCCAAAAGTTCTTCCAAAGGCATGTTCCCTTCCTGATGAAAAAAACCCAACAGTGTCAATAATTTTTCTGTGATCCGATGGCTGCATTAGATGGAAAACCTTTCTACCAATTTCAATAATAAACTTGAATTGGCTAAATTTAGTAATTAAGATTAAATTGGAACATACTGAATGTTTTAATGAATTGACTTCTTTTTATTTGTTGTGAATTGGTCTTTTCTAAATTGTATTGAATAAGTACGAAATTTGAAGGCAAATGAAATGAGGACTAGTTTACCCTTTCCAAATCTGCAAGTTCAGAGCTGAAGTTCCTCCCGCCATCTAAAGACTCCTCCTCTTCAAGGGTCCTCTCGTCATCGTATTCATGAACTAACATTTCTGCAGTTGGGTCAAAGTCATGGTCCTCTGAAGATAAAGAGCCAACTGAACAAACAAAACAGAAATATCTTAGTGGCATAGCACAAAAATTGTTTTAGGAAGATCACACAAACACAAGAGAGCACAAGACTAGATTGTTCAGATTTCATTGCAATTAAAATAGTCAGTATCCTTCTAATAGCTAAGTAATACAAAACATTTCTTTAAAAATGACTTAGGCAAATTAAACATAAAAACAATAATTCATGGTGAATTAATTACCTGGACTTGAACTTCCTAAAGAAGCCTGAAAGTAAAAAAAGAGCAAAAAATGTATGCAATATGAAAAAAACAACAACATACATTTGTCATTACGAGAAAAAAAATCATCTCTACCACAAAAAACATTCATGGACGAATATGGAAAATTTGTGATGCATATGAATCTATAAGCTAATAAACATTTTGTCCATTAATGTAACTTTTATTGACACATCTTTACATCAGATGCAATTAAAAGAAATGCATACATGTTAAAATATGATCACAAATGCTAAGAACTGTCAAATTTGTGATCGTGTTGCATCAATAGTTACTCAGAATGTTTTGGTTTAACAAAACAGTGTTTGATTCACCTGAAAACAAGCTGATGTTTTTTTAAAGGTTTGGCTGTTGGTTGACATTTTCAAATACTGAAAGACCAAAAAATCTAACAATTTAATAGGTTACAACATGCGTAATTAGGTCTCTCCCATGCACACACACACACACAACCACACACCAGGCTGTATTAAAATGCTGACATAATTTTCAACTAAAATTTAGGTCTCAACTATAATGTTTCACTTTAAAAAAAAATATAAGATGAACACATTTTCATTTCAAGACAGCATAATGTCACAATTTTTAACGGCAAACATATATTTTAAATCATAGCGCTAATATATAAGAAATGATCACACTTCTCATAGCATAGCAATATTTAAAACATTTTTGAAACTAAGAATTTTTTAAAAGATTTTTTCCCCCAAAAAATGTTTTATTGAAAATTCATAGGCATTGATGACACCAGAAATTCAGCTGCAAAAACACTGCACTTGTCTGAAGTATTAAACTACAAATGCAATCTTAGCATAAAATGATTTAATGCCCTTTCAGATGAAACTGGTTGAGTTAACATTTCCCCTCTTCATAATTTTACTAACATACCTGTATGCAAAAAAAGTGCATGGCGTTTTTACAGCTGCAGTAATAAAAACGAAGCAAACTCGTGAAATTATAAGCTCCAAAAATTCGTAATTTGATCAAAATAGTATCACTGAAAAAAAAAAAAAAAAAAAAGACCTAAAACCTAAAATAGTCATTATGATGAGCCAAATGTAGGTATACATTTATTTTAAATGTCTCTGCTCCAAACAGCACCATGCATTCATCCAGAATACATGTTAACAATCCACAATGGGGGATACATAGTCAGAAATACCGTTATGGTTACCTGCTATAGGTAGCTAATTTGACATGAGCCGCAAGTCATATTGCAATTTCAGATTTGAAGCAAGGAATTGGGATTCTCCACTACATCCAAATAAATCAGGCCCCTGTGTAAAAGACAACAGCAAGATTTGAACTGAATCTGCTCCCGAAACAGTTTGCTAGCCGCCAAGCTAACCCTAAAAGCTTAATGTTAACGCTCTGCATCGAGAAATGTAAACACTAATTTGGTTTGCATCGCGCCGTCATCGATGGGGAAAGATGTTCTTTTCCGTAAAGGTGTTGTAAAATTAGCTCAAGCCGTTCAAATAAAACTTAGACTATAATAAACTCGAAATACTCTGTTATTTTCTTTAAGGAGCCGACTGGCGTTAAATTTACGTATCAATTTACACAGCCGCTACTGCGAAGCAGCTGAGAGCGAAGGCGCAGAGGCCTCCTAGTGAAGGATCACTTCAGACATTCAAGCATATTTTATAGGAATAAAAATGACATTTATGGCATAAAACACCCTATACATGCAGCAAAAACGTTTTTCTCCTCAATCGATAACATAAAGATTAAAACTAAAATACGTGAGTACAAAAAATATCGATTAAAGACCAGGAGCTTCTCCCCTGTTTTCCCTCTTACCTCCGCCATATTGGTACCTTTAGCTAATGAGCTCGTCCTAGAGCGATACCCGGATGAGAGCTCTGAGCCAATCAGAGGTCCAGGTGACGGCTGTAGTCGTGACGCTGGTCAAACCAACCACTGATCAGAGTAACGGCAATGATCAGTAAATGTTAAATTGACAGAGGGCATTTCAGGAAAACGTGAAAAAGCCCAAGTCAGATCAGTTTTCTACCAGCAGTTTGCTAGAACATTCCTGGTACGGTCTCAGAACATACTAGCTTATTTCCTGCTCTTCCTATTACATATTGTAGCTATCTCATTTCCAAAGCTCTATTATGGACATGATCATTTATTTTGTTCCGTTATACTTGCAGCATAAGAAATATTTTGTAACCCTGCTAAGAAAATGGCCATAGGCAAATTATTGAACCTTTTCAGTCTGTAATATAAAGGCATTTGTCCAATATGACTCTTTCCTAATGCATTAAATTTACCAAAGTTTTTCTTCTCAAGTGTTTTCAATCACATTTAAAGGTGGCAAAAAATGTGACATTTTCATAATAAACTTTCTTAAAGAGTTTTTCACACGCGTAACAACAAGTAGACTAGCTTTCTATTAGTTGTGCACTGGGCAAACACTTCCTTCTACACCTAATTTTTATATAAAATTTGTGTATTTTAAAAACATGGTAAATGTTTTCTAAATAGATGTAGAAATATCAAAAGTAGAGTCACCTTAAAATGTTATTTGACTCTACAACGTTGCCTTCAAAGAGATTAAAACAATCTGTTTCTTGTACAATGGCCAGCAGGAGGCAAAATAAGTGCAGGGAAAGATTCTTTTCAAAGGGATAACATTTCCCTGATTCAGGTAAGATGAGAATCAGGATGGGACCGGCATAAATTCTGCTTAATAGAAGAGCAAAGAAACAAAGAAAGAAAAAAAATAGATTTTCCTGTTTTTGTTTCTGAAATTTTGTCTTGCTCAAGAAAGCTATGATCCAGTCATGTATAAAATTGCTGTGCAATTTTACAATTACATAAACAAATGTTAATTTTACTCTGTAAGCCATAGGACAATGTTATTGTTTCCTAAATTATCAGTGCTTTGGCATTGCTACATTAAACACAGTTTCCCCATTATTTTATCCAGTGAAATGTAGTATTTATTTAGTCATTATTATTATTTTTTTGTTTCACCGTCACAGGACATTAATATCTCTAAATCTGAAAAGTGGAATCCCCAGTGAAGGACAAACAGTGTGGGCTGCATTGGAGGACTTATGAGTCACGGTTCCAGACTATCCAGAGGAGCCTCCCTCCACAGGTTATACTTGAACCATATACGAGTGGGTTTTAACAGGTAAAAATTATGTACTACCTTTCATACCACTTCCCATACAGTCCAGAGAAACAACTAGGGCACCGTATGAAAGCTTGTCTTTTTTCTAAGGTACCCCAGGGAGTATTTTACATGTAAGTACGTACTTTAAGAATGGCAGTTAAGGGGTTAATATCAATTTTAATACTCGTAAACATTTTAAGTTATATAAGCAAACAATAAGAATTGAAGAAGAAAACAAGTTATAACTGCGACAAACTGGCGACCTGTCCAGGGTGGACCCCTCCTCTCGCCCGAAACGTTCACTGGAGATAGACACCAGCACCCCTCCCGACCCCACTAGGGACAAGGGTGTACAGAAAAATAGATGGAAGATGGAAGAAAGAATAATCTATTATAGAAGTTGGCTAGTTTACATCAAACATAATTTTTGTTGGATTTCTTAGCTGGTGCATCCCTTGTGATAAGCACAGTAAAATAAAAGCAACATTTTCTACCTGTTTTGTTCCCCTTCATCCCTCCCTCTCTAGCAAATATATGACTACTCATTTAAAAGCACTTTAAATACCTACTTTCACAGAACAATGTTGTCAGGAAGATATGTGGGCCCTTACTTAATGAGTGAAATTGCCAGGTCAACAAGTTATCCTCTGACGTAGGTTGTGGAGAGGCGGGTTAGAAAGGGTCACCGATCCATTGTTATACTGCAAACCGGAAACGCATGATTAACGCAGGCCCACACCTACACTGAATCTGCAGCGGTCCGGCAACTACCCACTCAGATGATGTACCTCATAATGCATTGTTACACTAATAACTTGATAATTATCTATTATGATCCAGGATAAATGGAGACATTCACTGCATGTAGATTAAGCTAAATATCACGCATCGTTTAGGAATGGCACACTGACTGAAATGTAAAAACTAATAGACTATAACAATTAAAGTGGCAACTCAGCTTGTCTACATGTATATGTATATAATATAATATAATATAATATTTTTATGTTGAATAAAATAAAAATTAATTTAATTAAGAACAATAAATAAGAAGTTTTTTAAAAACATACAATGAGGAAAATTAAATGTCATTAATACTATAGAAAAAAAATCAGTCACCATGACTAAAATATTTTTAGATAAAGGAAAATCTATTAATCTGTGCAATTAAATCGCTTATTAGCCGAGCTGTTTAGTGGAATAGAAAAGTGACAAAATAGTAACATTGCTGAATCCTGCTGAATATGTTCCCATTTTACGCTTTTTAAGTTCACCGTGTACTTTCCATGAACACCTGGGTACTCGCTTTCCATAAAATAACTGACCACCAGGTGGCAGTGTGTGGATGCTTTGGGTTCGAGATGACTCAGCTAAAGCATTTTTCCATTTTCTCTGTGTTGCTAATACACCATCGTTAGCAGTGAGTGCTGCAGCAAACAAACAACAACAAAAACAAAAAAACAACAACAACCCCCCCACCCCGCAAAACACACACACACACAGTACATTATCATCGTGTTATGTTTGGATGAACCCTGTAAAACTCCAACATGTGCAATGACACAGGTCTGTTTTTATCAAGCCGAGCATTTCAGTCCACCATAAACAGTGAGCAGCTGCAGAGCAGTTTCCACAGTGTCAACAAACTCCTCTGAAGGACTTTGCCATTTGGAAGTTTATATTATTCATCCTAAGCATAAACATGGCGTTGTACTTTTTTTGGTAACAAAGTAATTTCCACGAAACTCATGAAAAGTGATCGTATGTCTCACTCTTTGCATTGGCCCGTGAAATGAACTGGAAATAGATGCAAGTAAACAGTTTACAAAGAAGGTAAATACAACCACGAAAGCAGCCGCTGTCGGCAAGCTTTGATCAAAATTGAATTAGTTGATGAGAAACACATGCAAGTTGCATTTAGGCATTTTGTGATAGCTCTAAGAGTTCCTATAGTGCATATAATATTTTTTTATGAATGAAAACAGATAATTGGAGTTACTTGAATATTACTTGAATATATTTCAAATATTTATTATGTTCACAGCAGAACCACTCACTATCTTAGAAAGTGTAAAATAGACCTTTGATGCATTGTGGAATGCATTACCAATATTTGTCCCGTTTCTATAGTAAAAGCTCTCCTAGTCCAGCCTGTCAGGTTGACTGAGATGCTGTATCTTGGTAGGTTTGTGGCACATTCCTTCTAGTTGCAGAGGGATTGTACAGTGTAACGTAATCTATAGGAGAAAATAAACACAATTCATTTTTTAAGTGCAAAAGTTTTTTTTGCATGTGTATGTTCTCTGACTTTTTTCCTCAGCATACAAATATGACAAGATGGTTAAACAGGAAAGGTTTTCCTAATACAGGTCTTGTGTGTTTTGTTAATTAGTTGTGATGTTTTTCCTGAAAAATAAGCAGTGGCTCAGGGACAAAAGTAGTTTGTTGTAAGAAAAAAATTGTTAGTGAGATCAAAAATAAAACATTTCTAATATTTTGGTTCTGAAATGCACCCATCTAGTCTCTCAGGAGGGGTTGTTTTATTTTTAAGGGTACATTAGCAACCATGTGTTCATACACTGAAGCTATTATGAAGCAAGAGCTGCAGTGGAAGAGTCATTATTTTTCCTATGTATGATTCTACTGGATAAAGGTGCTGAAGTACTTCCTAAGAGCTCATCTGAACAGATCTGGGCAAGGGTAACAGAATAAAAAAAACACAACTATTTCCGCCATGATAAAAGGACACCTCAACTGAAGCAGACAAAACAAACATAAGTCATGCACATAATTTCAGGTTGTCAACGTCTACCATATAAATATGTTTTTGCGCACCCCATTATTCCTTACGATGTAGTCATACGATGTTCCAGCTTGTATTATATAATTATTTTATGCTAATTTTGTTCATATGCATCTTTGATCACATTTTAAATCTCTCTTTGGTTGGCCTTGTACATTCAATTTTTTTTTGCCTCTCTTTGCAAGCTTCTGCATATAACTTGTGCCATCTTAGGCCAGATCTAGGTTTAGAACTTTGTTGTATTTTGAAACATTTGTACAGTTTTTAATTGTGTCTGCTCATGTCTAATCCACATTTGGTGGAAGTTAGGTAACAGCTTATGCCATGCTGATCCTCAGTTCCACAGCATGGCAGCTTTTTATTGCCGTTCTTACCTTCTGTAGTAATTTTCTATTGAAGTTGAGCTTCCACATTTATTTGGCTTAAGTTTCTATTCTATTCTACTTTATTCTATTCTGTTCTATCCTATTGCAGCACACCCACTTCTTATTTCTCAGACACCACACAAGAAAAAAGTTCTTATGCTTAATGCACAAGCTGCAAGAACTCCCAATGCAGAGGTGAAGGAAGAGAAAAACATGATCTTGTTCTTGCTTTTGGAGGGAAGGACAGTTGTTTCTGTTATTGTTGAGTATGAATTGACATTATCTAACCAACCTTTTTTGGCCCATTCTAAGACAGAGCATACCCCTCACTGAATAAAAAGACACATGTAAAAGCATAGATAAAGGACAGGCCAGAATAATTCACTGATGAAAAAATTGCTTGGTTAAGGTTACAGTCTTTGGTGTAACCATAATCGGGCAATATTTTGCTTCTTCCTGTATTTTACATTAACTCTGTATTAAATTGCTGACTAGTTGAGGACCTTTGGTGCATTTATCTCCTGCTAAGTGTACCAATCCCAACAATCAAAAAGTCAAGAGCTGTTTCTTTATTAAATCACCTCCTAATGCACCTACCTAACTTCATTTTAATGCAGCCATTGTGAGCTGATACACGATTGTCTGCAGTCTGTGAGGAATCTGTTGTGTCTCCTCAGTAGCTGGTGAGGTTAGGGAGTTTGAAGCATGCATCAACCATGTGTGTGGGAATTAGCAAGGCTGCTTCTGAACTCGGCCCCTCACTGAGCTCTGAAGCGCTGCACAGCAGATTCAATATTTCACTGGCTGCCTTCATGTAATGTGTGTAAGATACATGTGCATGACAGACCAAAGGTTTTGATATTTATTCTCGGGTAATTAGAAGTAGTTACGTAGGATCAGAACAAAGTTCCATTTGTAAATTATTTCATATGTATTTGTGTTTAACTTTTTTGTACCAGTTTCTTTCCGTTAGTAATTCATTATTCTGTAAAAAATTATAAATATGCTAAAATCTTACATAATTTAACTGAATTGTGGATTTCTTTTCTGAATATTTTATATCAAACTCTGTTCCCACCTATTGTGACAAAATTATCCAGAGTAATCTCCTGCTGGTAGATATTAAATATTAGAGTCACATAATCATATTATTCCTAAAGCATACCAAGAGAAAACAAGCTAACAGAAAATACCTGACACACTCTTTACCAAAAAGTCATTCGTGTAAAGAATAAAACTACAAAAGTAAACACAAAGACAATAATTTTAGCTGAGCACACACTGAATGACTTTGGGAAGGAAAAACAATCTTGAAACTGTAAGAGCTGCTAGAGAAAACGTCTAGTTGTCCCCTCTCTCTCATAGAGATACAGAATAAGAAAAGGCACAGAAAGTTCATTCACTTAGCAAACATGGCTGTCATGGTATAAATCACTCTTGACCAAAAGTGAAACACAGGCTAATCTCACATTTCCCTAATATTTGGAAGATCCCCAAGACTACAAGTTTTATGTGGATTGGCAGGAAAAAAGTGGAACTTTTTGGAAGGTATGTGTTCCATTAAATCTGCTTTAAGGAAAAGCAGGAAACAGGATGCCTCTCTGATGAACACACTGGACACCATCCGGGTAGACAGGTACTAACTGTCTCTATGTCGTGACAGAATGATATGAGACAGATAATCTGTGTAAAAAATTGAGCTTCTCTGACTCCTCTAAGTGCTACCTAGAAACAACCAATCAGAATTAGGAGGTGTGTCTTAGCCCAGTTAATCCCCCTGGCATTGCCTGTGATGTAAGGGTGATTACGCGTACTCTTTCCCCTCTTCTTCCTGTTAGCAGAGTCATGAATGCTAGGCTAGCTACCAGGACCACCAATGACTGTGGACAAACACAGTCATTGTGTTCCTATAAGTAACTATTAGCACCTTGAACAGCGAGTACACATGGATGATTGACAGTGCTAAGACACTTCTCATGGTTCTGATTGGTTGCTTTTGGTCGGGAGTGGTGCATTTCTTCAGACACCAATAATAGCCCAGGGAGGAGGTGGAGGAGATTAATCTTTTCACAAATTATCCGTCTCTTATTACACTGTCACGATATAGTGATGGTTTTAAGAAATATGTAGAAAACACATATTGCTAAAAAAGTTACATACTGCATCTTTAAAGTCTGTACACGCTGAGCCTATTAAACCAAAGTCACATTCTTTGTTTGTGTTCACAATCTTGACCAATATTCAATATTCTATTCTGATCCTTATATTAGACTTCAACTGATTAACTGAAACATTTAAGTGTGACAAAAACACTAAAGCAGAAGAAATTCATAAGAGGGCAAAAACATTTTCACAGCACTGTAGAACATCACAAGACTAGGCTCAGTTTCCACTTCATGAGAAGTAAACCCTTCCAATTCCTAGAAAATGTATCAGCTTAAAGTTTATGTAAAAGGGTCTAAATCCTGAAAAACCTGCCGCTTCTGCCTGTGCTCTGATTCCTTTATGTAAATATTTGCAGCTCCACAAGGAGGAGAAACAGAGAGTGGGCAACGCAATTTCCTTTCTTTCTGTGCTCAGACGTAGTATCTATTTGTGTAGGTGTTTGTATTTCTAATCACCACCTGCGTCACTCCGGGCGCTCACGTTTCACGTAAGATTACTTCTCTGAATGATTATTTCTTTAAGAATCAACTGCGGAAATTCCCATATTTGTGAATGTGACGCAACATGTCAGTGGCTAGGAAAGGCGATGTGAGCCTTTTTATTCCTTTTAAAGCAAGATAATCATTTATTAACCCAACACCAACAAAGGTTAAAAGATGTGCTCAAATTGCCAAAAAAAGAAAAAAGATGTGTTTGTTCCAATACCAACAGATCAAATGTTGTTTCTTTTCACACATCAATGCTCCCTTTGAACGCATTCATTCAGATGCATCTGCTTACAGGAATGACAGTTCAGAGAGGCACTTATCATGGCAGCAACGGTGAAGGTCTTTAGCAGTTTAGGCAGGATGCTGGGCTCCTAAAGCTCCTTTGATTCGAATCCTGTGAAGAATATGCAAAGTGATGAGCAATGCACCAAATGTGAAGGAAAGAGGAAACAGCTGTGTTGTCATGGATAAGAGGCTCCTCATGACGAGACACGTGGGTGATCCTGTCTCCATGGGAACCTAAGATTCTGCCACAAGAACAGTTTGTGAAGCAAAGAGGAACAGAGGATGGAGAGTGAAAACTTGGGAAATGTTCTATTTCTTTCTTTTGTTCTTTGGAATGTAAATTAATTCATGTTTCACACACACACCTCCCATTCTTGAACAGCCATTCTCACAGTTGCTAAAACACAAAAAGGAAATATCAGCTAGAGCCACCTACACACCGGCTCTCAAAGCTATTAACAAAAATGAGCTAGGCCTTACAATGGGCATGCCTTGGGAAAAAAAAACAGTTGTGGCACACTTAAGAAGAGTGGCTCTTTTCTTTTTTGATTGAGAGGACAAGTGACAAGGAAGGAATCATTATCTGCCATGGGGAAAATTAGCTCATAGTTGCTGATATTTGACTTGTAGACATATGGTAACCTCAAATAAATAATATATGTGTGGATTTTTTTTTTATCAATACAAAAAGCTAAATCCTGTGCAAATAAATACTGACATAAATAGAGTTTTGAGTTGAGATTTGGCAATTTAGAGAAAATACTTTTTCGAGCAATTATGTAATCAGAACAGTTGTGTTCTATCCACAACTTTCAATGTCCTTTCTTGATATTTTAATCGATGGACCTGCACAAGGTTGCACATAATGTTAAAGTGAAAAATGATATAGGGTTTATAAAACATTACACTTTAAAATCTACAGTGTGGCATGTATTTCTATTCATCATCCTTTAGTCTGATATAGCTAAATAAAATGAAGAGCAACTAAATCCCTTCAGAAGTTGCTTTACTAGTGTTTGGGGACGACACATTAGTTGTTCACTTCACAAATCTGACCTTTGTGGAAGAATTGCATGAAGAAATCCCATAACACTGCAGGGAGCATACTGCATATGTGGGAGAATTTGTTCTGGTTATGTGAAACCAAATTGAACCTTTTGGCCTTTGAGCATTTACAAGTATGTTAGAAAAAAGGAAAACTTGTTTTAAACATACTCTTTTCATTATGAAGTTTGGTTGTGGCAGCATCATGCTTTTGAAAAAAAAAAAAATTGTTGTCAGTGATCTAAAATATGTCACTGCTCATCATGACAGAGGCCCCGCCTGCTGATTCAAGACCCCCACAAACAAAGAGGACCTACGACACGTGTCAAGTTGTGTTTGATATTTCCTGGGAACAGATTTGTTCCCAATATGAAGATATGTTTTCAGTTGGTTTTTATGTTGATTCGTTCAGTTCTTATTACTTGGTCTGACCAGTGATAACTGAGTTAGGTGCGTCTCTGAATTAAGAGAAACTCTTGGTGATTTGCTTTGGGTGTCATTGCTTTGTGAGCTGTCAATGTAGATAGTTCACATATCTGGCAGAGCTATTGTGCTGTTTATCACTCACCTGCTGCTAACTGGGTGATTAGCTTTGTAAAGCTAAAACTGCTGCTTTAGTTAGAGATTAAAAACTCTGCATTTACAGTTGTGACCTGTTTAATGTGTGTTGGCGTGCAGTGTTGTATAAAGTACTGAAATCTCAGAGTCAAGTAAAAGTACAAGTACCTCTCCAAAATATGACTTTGGTAAAAGTCGAAGTCACTGACTGAAATGTTACTTGAGTTAAAGTCTTAAAGTATCTGAAACTTCTTGTACTTAAGTATGGAAATTACTGTAAAAATGGATGTACTCAAGTAATGTAATGAAAAGTACAAGTAAAAAGTAAAACAAAGCAAATGCAGTTTGAATGACATTTTTTATATTTTGGTAAACTTGTCAAATACACTTAAAATAATGTACCCAACCAAGTGCAGGCAAAATTAAACCTGCTAATAGATATACCTGCAGGCATCATTTAGTTAAGAACATTAGGTGCTTTACCTATAGCACAAGGTTAACTTAACCTGCTTTACAACTGAACCAGCTTCTTAGTATACCCTCCAGGACAGAAAATACAAAGTTTTTGTAAGCCTTAAGTTTTCCCTTCAAGTAAGGTCAGTGCTGAAAATGAGAAAAATAAATAGTACAGAAAATGCGGCCAACATGAAGAAAAAGAGCTGTTACGATTACTCTACTTCACAAATCAGTGAATCAGTCAATGCTACAGTCAGTAGGTGGTGCACACAACTGGTCATTATGCAAAATAAAAAAAGAATTGGGAGGGAAATGCAGCTTATTGGCATCTGTAAACCTGGTTTTGAACTTGCATGCCTTTCCTATATTCGTTAAATTTAGTCTAAATTGCTATCGCTATGGCTTCTGTCCCCCCTTGAACAGAGGAGTCTAGGTAGCCTGCTACAGTCAACATTAGGCCTAAGCTAAATACACCACGTATGGAACTGAAACAATGCCAAACAAAGTTCATTTATGGTCAACGTTTCACAATACAGTAGTGCCTAGTGACCAAGCTATAGTTACTGAAACAGGAGGATTATAACCATTTCATAAGACGTTGCCTCGATGTGTTTCTTCAAGTTGGACGGGGAGTTTTTGTAAGATAGAATTTCCATGTGACTGCTACTGATTGCGAGACTTGCTTTGTGTTTAATGGGAGAAGCGAAACAGGTGTATCCTAATTAAAAGTAAAGAAATCAAGAAATGGCAAAAAATGTGGAATGAAGATAAGAAAGGAAGAAGATTATATGAAGTACAAAAGTCAGTTCAAATTCGAAGCATTAATGAACGAAACAGAAGAGAAGAAATAATAATTAGTAGATTAAGAGTAGGTCATACCTACTTAAATGACATGCTTTATACAATAGGGAGGAAAAATAATGATAAATGTGAGAGATGTGGAGAGAAAGAAAATGTAGAACACATATTGATGAACTGTAAGTCATATGAACTCGAAAGGGAAGAATTAAAGAGAATAGTTAGAAACATAGGGCATGAATGGAATCTTAAAGGTATATTAGGAAATGAAGGAAACATAACAGATATTCACAAATTAAGGAAAGCATTGTTTATTTATCTTAAGAATACAAAATTAAAAAATAGAATTTAATAGATGTGAAGTAATGCTTCTACACATTCATGTACAGTAGGTGGCGGTATGCACCTTAAAGTTGCTTGTGATCCGCCATAATAGAAAAGAAGAAGAAGGTGTATCCTATTGGTGGTGATGAACAAGCCCAGGCAAGCAGGCTACGGACTTTGTTCGGTAGCCTGCTTGCTACTTGCTAATCAGTAGGTGGGATCAAAACACTTGCGTTTCTCTCTCTCGCTTTTTTGTAACGAGTAACTAAACCACACATTGAAAATGTATCGGAGTAAAAGTACGCAATTAAGTTCGGAAATATAGTGAAGTAAAAGTGAAAGTCATCAAAAATTTTCATACTCCAGGAAAGTATGAAGTACTCCAAAATATACTTAAGTAAAGTAGTGAAGTATTTTTACTTCGTTACTATACAACACTGTTGGCGTGTGTGTGCCTATGTCTGACTCTGCAGCAGCGTTAGTGGTGGTGAGGTGGACACGATTCTTCTGCAGCAACAGGTTGTGCAGTCTCTCATATTCCATCGTGCTGTGTACAGTGTGACACGTTGAGATCCTGTCAGATATTTGGAACAGTACTGTGTGTGTGTCAGGCTTTAGAGGGTGTAAAAGACTTGAGACTGAAAGGGAAGTTCAACTTTTAGCAGGATCAAAGCATAATCCATGGATTACATCTGCACACTAAAAAAGTAAACACGTAAAGCCAAGTTGAAAATTGTTGTCATAACTGGAAAACTGTGCCTTGTGTTGGTGAACAGCAATTTGCCCAGTCTGACACAGCTGGAGCTACTTTGGACAGAGGATGAGCAAAAAGGTCAAATGTGCCCAGCTGGTAGAGCCCTGCATCAAAAAATATGAAGCTGTTTTTCACTGATCAAGAGGATTCTGAAAAGAGTTGACCGAGGGGTTGAATGCAATTTTATGATAACAATTTTTAAAAAAGTATCAGTTTCTTTCAACTTAAAAAATTAAACACTACTTTAAATTGCAGCATAAAATCCCATTAAAATAGATACATGTACCGTACATTGGGGTTATAATTTGACAATGGAGAAAGAGTGCAGAGAGATTGAACATTTTTTGCAAGGGATTGGAGTTATGCTTAACCCTCCTGTTATGTTCGTTTCTGAGGTACAGCAAAAATGTTCGTGGGTCAATTTGACCCAGGGAGTGTTTAATCATGCAATAGTGTCACAAACCAAAAAATTTCTCCAAAACATTTTTGTATCTGATTATTAACTCCAATACTAACCATTTCAATCAATATTTGTGCAATGATGTTTTATTATTTCTCAGAAATTAAGGATCAATGACGACAATCTGCTCATTTACTCATTTGGACATAAAAAATGGAATTTAGATTTTTAATGTCCACTGAAAAAAACCTAGACACAAAAAAACAATAATTTCCTTGTAGTTGACCTTTGGTAAATTATTTTATATTATACTTTTTTTTTTTTTACCAAAGGGTGATCTTTATAATTGAACTTGAGACACACATACTGTTCTGGGTCAAATTGACCCGCTGATTAAAATCAAGATAAATGAGTCATGCAGAGAGTATTTATGTTTTCATCCACTTCTGCTGAGTGTCACTCAGAGTGGGTGGAGTTTGTCCACAGGAACAGAAAAGATTCCCGTCAAAGGTTGTGTGAACACCTGCTTTCTCGTAGTTTCCTAGTGAAGTAAAGAGAATAGTGAGAAAGTGGGCTTGTGTGTGTGTGGTTGCGTGTGTTTGTGTGTGAGTGTGTGTGTGGTGAAATATGGTTCATAACTGCAAGGAAACATATAGAATTGGACATTTTAAAATCTTTTTTTGCACTTTAACCTGACTGCCGGGTCAAATTGACCCGAACAGTATCGATGTAAAAAGTAGACCTAGGGTTTGGTACAAATGTGTAAAATGAATAAATTTTCAACTTATGTCTAGAGTGCACCTATTAAGACAAATAGAAAACGTTTCATGCAAAAAAAATGCTTCTATTTTTTTTTTTTAATTTGTAAATTTTAAAACGGGTCAATTTGACCCGGAACATAACAGGAGGGTTAAGTTAATAAGAGAGTCAATTAAACGATTGCTAGTGGAGATAAAACTAGCAATCTGAAAATTATATTTCTAAACTGATCTGTGCTGCAGCTTTCTCAGTTCTTTTATCAGTCTTGGGGGATCTGAACCATCCTTTAACATTTAATCTTATAAACACAAAGAACTCAATTTCCAGTTGTTTTATCCAAGCTAAAGTTGAGAAAGAACAGTAGGACCTATTTTTAGCAACAAGATGCCTTTTGCCCGCAGCTTTAAGTTTATATGTGCAGTTAATCTTCCTGTTGTTCATATGGCGGAATGAACAAAAACTGTCTTATTAGAAAATAAATTATTTAAGCATAAATATCAGTCTCCTAAACTGGAATAAGTTTATGCTTAATAAACTTGACAGTTGCATAAGTGTAACTTTCAGAATAAATGTAACCTTCAAAAGGGACCAGCCTTATCTTCCCAGTGACCTGCAGAGAGGGAGCTTTATGTCATCATCTTTTTTTCCTTTTTAAGTCTGAGCCCTGACATGTGAAGACAGCCCAGCTGTTTCCACAGATGCCTGCCTGGAAGCAAAAGCTCTCTGTGAACAGTGATAAGCAGACAAAAGGCTTTCATAACACATTACTTTTAGGAATGAAGGTTTTGGCTAAATTGTATTTAGTGCGCAGTGCATTAGATTTTGTGCTTCATTTCAGCAAGATATATGTTGAAAAATTATACTAATGCACACATTTGATCAGTATATGAAAATAAATATTTAGAGTTAATTGTCAGAGACTGAGACGGAGCTTCACACTTTGTGAAAGAGCAAATAATCCAAAGAAATTTTAAGGGAGACTAATTCTGTGCAGACTCCATGGTCTCAAACTTCCAAAAACTTCATAACTACAAAAGAAAAGTGTTCTGCAGTAAAATTCATATTTTTGAAGCGGCAATTTACTGATATGCTTCATGAAGTTCCAAACAGTGTTAAAAATGTTTTGGCATCCCTTGAGCGCTTCAGTTCTGCTCTAATCACACCTCTATATTTGCAAATGCTATCAGAAGACCGTAGGTGGATAGACTGGAAAAGGAAAATGAAGAAAGGAACTCTCTGGTGGGGTAGCATTTAATGTTACATTACATAATCGCTCACTTTTCCCATCTGCATAACTGGTATGTTACTTGGCCTACATGTTTCTATTGTCTTGAATTCTTCACTGCTTCCATGTTTTTCCTCTACCTCACCACTGTTGCAAAGAGGTACACAGTTTCAAAAGTCTTGAAACCACTTCAGGTTTTTCACACTTGGTCATTTCACAACCACTAGTGTATTTTACTAGGATGCCAACACAAAGCAGAGGAAAATGATAGACGTTTAAATGTTGTTGTAAATTAAATGCGATACATGGGCCATGTTTTTCTATTTGTCTTAAGTCAATGCTTTGCAGAATAATCTTTAGCTGCTATCACATGGCGGTATGTCTATGCAGCTTTGTACATCTAGATACTGCATTTTTTCATCCATTTGTTTGTAAAGTAGCTGAGGCTCAGTCAGATTTGTCAACACTAACTTTCAGGTTTTGCCACAGATCCTCAATTGGATTGGACATCTAGATTTTAACTGGTCCATTAAAATCAATGTTTAATATTGATGTCTTTGCAACATTATGCTATCACTAATTATTTTCTAGGTGGGTGTAGTGTTATGAGAGTTATGTAGAGTTTTTTCACCACACAACGTTTTGCATTTTAGTCAAAAAGTTCCATTTGGGTTTTATATACCCAGCAAACCTTCTTTCACATGTTTGCTGTGTCCTAAATGTGCCTTGTGACAAACAGGCTTTTCCTATGATCATCCTTGAGCAAAGCTGAGATTAAGATTTATGCATTTCCAATTTCTTAAAAAATATTTTGTGGCTGTCATTCCTCTTACCTTGACCTTTGTGACCCACATGGCACAAGACTATACACTTGTGCCATGCAATCTAATTAGGTCAGATCTCCACAGAAGTCATCGCATTGGATTGTACTTATGGGTTGAATACTTATGCACACCACAATTTCCAGATTTTTGTTTTGAGATAGAAAAATAAAAATTATGTATGATCTACTTCACAATCAGGCAATATTTCTTTGTTGGCTTATCACAAAAAAGCCCAGTCAAACTTTAAACTTTATAATTGTAGAATTTTAAATGTTTTAAAAAAATATCTGAGGTATTAATACTAGTGGAAATTACTGTAATTTGATTCTCCTTTTTAAAATCTCATCTTACATTCATCCCTGTTTTCAAAGACAAATTTCCATTCAGTATAAAGAGACTGATAGGAAATCTGCATATAAAGCAGGTACATTGTTAAATCCCAAGGAGACTAAATATAGCGCCTGGGAAACATCCTGAAAACAAAGCTGCAGCTGAAAACTTCCATCCTCCATGCTATTCTGATCAGGTTTGCAACGTGAGAATGTGCACGACAGATGTCACTTTGGCACCAAGCCCAAATTCACAGTGACACAAGGTTGTAGTAACAGGAAACGGGGGGGGGAAATCACATGATTATTTTTTAAACTTATGGATTAGGTTGTTCTGTGAGCAAGGTTTCTATACAATGTTCAGAAGTGAAGAAAAAGATTATCCATTGTTATCTAATTTTGAAATCCTTTTTATATTTAAACACTAATTTACTCCCACACTGCCTGTTAAGTGAAGATTGTTTTAAGTTTTAAACAGGTCATTCTGTTACCTTTCTATAATGGAAATGGACAAACCTGAATCCTCCATTAATGCCAAATCAGGCAAGGTGTTCCCACAGGTTGCTAGGGGACGTGGCTGGCTCACCTCTCCACCTTCTGATTCACGAGCACCTCGCCCCACTGACCTGGGTGGAGGCAGACTTTCACAGTATTGTTCCAGACCTGCCATACTCCACCATTTTGTTTCCTGTGCAGAACAGGAAGTCCTGCCTGCAGCTGTTCCCAGGACCGTGAACTAAAGAGCTTGAACAAGCATTGACATTCATACACACAAACACACACACACACACACACACACAAAAGGAAAAAAAAAAAACATAAAGAAACATTTATCCTCTTCCTTTGTGCTTCCCCTCAGCCTGAGTCCAGGATGCCACTCTCTGATGTGAAGATGACCCCTAAGGAAGATGGGAAGCAGTCGAGCGTGTGCATACTTTCCTTTTCAAGACAAAACCGGCGCTTTTGCGTCAGCTGTACGTGTCACAAAGGAGCTGAAAGGATATTGTAATTTTCAGCAAGTTTCAACGTTTCTTTTCAAAAAAAAAAAAAAAAACGGAACAGAAAATAAATGATTGAAATGTTCAGATTCTAGAACCAGCAAACATGCAAATTAATTAAACTTTTGTTCCACAAATTAAACAACTGTAAACAGCAAATACTTTGATTCATGTTTATCTGGTTTGATTCATGTTTACATTTAAAAAGGGAATAGATGCTGGCTTTGTTATGGCAAAAATGAAATTACTGTATACTCTAGATAACACACAAGGTCATACTTGTTGTTAATGTTGCTCAACAGGATGTTTGACTATTTAGCAATGCATCCAGAAAGTATCTTGTGATGACAAGCTTAACAAAGTCAGGCCTTAGACATAGAAATTACTTTTTTCCCCAGGAATAATCTCAGTAAAAGTCAGATTTCAATGTCGATGGAAGCAAATGTTTTCATTATTGCTCAAGTAAAAAGTACTTAACTTGAAAAAAGTTAATTGTGTGCTAGAGCACGGCTATGTTGCCTTCAGCTCTTATGACCGATTGCCACATTAATAATAGCTGTGGTCCTCACTTAGCCCACTTTAGGTTCCCATCGCCGGTGGCTGAACATTGTCTGTGAACACAACAGGTGGGAGGCAGGAAAATACCCTGGACAACTTGTTAATGCATCAGATAGAATAAAACTCCATCTCATCAACCTCTGGGCAATTTAGACTCCAGTCTTTCTGATTTAATGTGTGGGAGGAGAAAAAAAGGTATGCAGCTAAGCCATAACAAGACTGGGGGCCTCGAGACATTTTACATACTTTAAAAATTCTAAATTGGCTCCTCAGCTGTAGGTACAAAAATGATCTAGTGTTAGCCATGTTTGACCATTGATCACATGAGAACAAACCTGTAAATCTTTTTTTGTATGTTTACAATGTGAATTATCCTTTTTTTTCTCGGGATAAAAGAACCACACATTATGCTCATAGGGCTCTTGTTACCCTGTTCTGCCCACATGAAAAGAACTGGCAAATGCAGTCAGCCAAATTAAATATGACCTATCACGGCAGCAATAAAAATCTCTTTCCTCTCATATTATAAATAATTCAATGACAAGAAAGTTGCTGATTTTTTTAAACCTGGAAACATTATCTTTCACTACATTTTTTAAAATCACCCAGCCACCCCTTCAGAAATAATAGGAACTTATATTTACAAGAAAAAGCGAGAAAATTAACTCTCACTTTCTTTCATATATTCTTTCAAATACTAAGCGACACAAGACATAAATACAGAGCGAAAAGTTTCCTAAAATTATTATTGTTATACTTCAGGTGGAAAAAAAATCACAATAGAACTGAAAGCAAATAAGTCTTCAGCCATCACATATTTGTCCTGATTTGGGAGTTGGTTACATTTGTGAAAACACAACTTTGAGTATTTATTGCTCCTAACACACATGACCTAAGTGAAGATGCATGCATGTTTGTTGACCCAAGGAATGTTAATGCATGCCACACATTCTCTCTTATTAAGGCTTCCTCGCTGCATCCTTTGTTTCACCCAGAGGAGAAGCTGGTTTCTTCCTAAAAATCAAACATATGTTTCCTTTATGGAGGATGCCACTAACACCTCCTCCTCCTCTTTGAGGGTTCCACCCTTTCCTTTCTTTCGACCCTTGGCTCAGCCAGGCAGAGCAGTGAGATCCGGGTAGGGTGTGACGTTTTCACACACCAGGCCCTGATTACATGAAAATGTGGAATACAAAGGGGCAAATGCGGCAATCACCTTTGTACGGAACATTTTCTACTCATTATGGGTGTGTATCTGTTGATTTTGAATTTATTGCATCATTTTTTTTATTTGTATGCAGCAGCTGATGTAACTGGAAAGCAATCAACTTATTCAGTCAACATCCCACTGTTACTCGCAGGTATATCAAACCGTTTAAGTGTATGGTCTTAGCAAACCATTGTTTAAAAAAAAAGCAATAATCTCTGAAATCACTTCATGGCATAGAAGTGAAACACATCAGAGTTAAAACGAGGACAATGTGGGGGAGTCTTCTGTTTCATAGCTTTTAAAGATGGCTGCATAGGCTTTAAAGTTGCAGTTGCTGCAGCTGAGCATGGGGGGCACCATCTGCCCACACGGGCCATCTATATCTGTGGATTTGCTTGTGACTCATTGTGTTAAAAGGAACAGCTCTCTGACTAAGGTGAGAGAGGAGGTGGAGGAGGGCGAAATATTGCTCGGATCAAGCGGAGCGAGCCGAGGATATGTTTCTCTAGACGAAGGAAGCTCTGTGAATCATCACTGGGATTCCATGTGCGCACAAGGCACACAAGCCTCCCTCTTAAGAGCTCTGGAGGAAGACTCTCCCACAGGTGAATAGATGAGAGCCAGGAAACCTCCAATCACAGGCAGGGAACATGAAGCCCAACAGGAAAAGAAATTAGGGTCACTCCAGGCAAACTAGTCCGTGATTCTCAATTATTAGAGGTTGTTAGAATATATTTATACAGGGAGGAAAACTACTGCTTTCAGCAATATCCTTCTCTCTGCAAAGAAAAATAAAAGCTTGGATACATTCATCCTATTCTTCGAGAACTGCACAACATTTCTGGAACATGTCAAGCTTCACCGCATATTTCTGGATATTTATGAAATGTTTGCATGTCTCTTTATCCTTCCCATTCTTGGGTGGAAATGTCCTAGTGAACGTGGGTGGACTTACACAACTACATCTGTGAAAGCACAGCGTGTGAACACCTGGGTAGCAAAGCAAGCCAAAATTTGTAAAGAAAAAAAAAGGGCTCTTATGTCATTAGCAGCTTTCACTGAATCCAATAGATGAAAGAGTCAGTGAAAAGACTCTTAAGATTTCAACACACTTGTCAACTGATTACTCATGATGAGGATTCAGCAAGAAACAACAGAATTGAGGAAAATGTCAAAGTGTTGGTATGCAATTGCAAACACCTAAGTAAAGTAACAGATGTCAGGAGTGAAATCTACATCATTCTGGAGAAATAAAAAGAAATCTTGTTGAGAAAGTGCCAGATGTTGCAGGTTGGTTTGTGTGATTTCTGATAGACTGGAAAGTGCAGTTTGCAGTGTGTGAGGACTGCCTCCCTCCAGCAGCTCATGTTCCGCATGGCTGCAGACTGTTGAACCACCTGGAACTGAGCTATGATTCGATGCCTCTTCCAAAATTACAATATAATTTTATGGTTTATGCAAAAAATTTAATACATATAACTGTTAAAATAAAACCTGGTGTTCAATAAAGAGCAACACTGTTTGTTTTGACATATACTATAATCATTTTTACAACTTCAAAAACAATGTGAATAAAATGGTGAGTGAAGAGTTTAAGTTTGGGACAATGAGCTCATTAGCTAATGAAGTCAGCAGTGGCATTAAGTCTTCTAATTAGTCTGTCATAAGTTTTTGGTAATTATAAAGAAAATGCAAAAATTCAGAATATTTAACAGCTATATTCAATCAGGATAAAATAGAGGCCAATTTAGAAAGTAATTAGGACAAATTTATTTATGACTTCATTTTCACATTACTAAAACATTCTTCTGCAAAACGCTGCACATATACATAATGCCAGCCGGTAATTTAGGACAATTACTGTTGCTGGGAAGAGCTTGTCTGGACAAGGTGGAGCACCAGCCAGCTGTGGTTATTTGCAGTCCTCTGGGGAATGGTGGGAAGTACTCAGTTTTCCACCAAAATATCGTCAGATTGAATCAGTTAAATGCCGAAGCAAGATTAGTCCTAGGATTTAATAAGCGTGCCTCAAAGCAGCTCTTGGGCTGTGTCAAAGTGAGGTGTCATGACAACGCCAAAGCTTTATTTTTCAAAACTAAAAACAAAGGAGATGTAGACATTACCTCTTAAACTTGCAGAATAATAAATGCAAAAGCAAATCTGTTTGTAACAAGTACATGGAATCAAGTCACAACAAGGATAATGAGTTCCAGCTATCCCTTAAGGCTGAAAAAGTGTAACTGCTGAAAAAATTTAAATATGCTCCTTTTATGGACTTATTTCTCCCATCGTACAAATCAAAATGGTAATTAAGTTTTTTATGAGAAAGGAAAAAAGGTTGTTCAACATTTTTAGTTTGGAAACCCTCAACATTTATATAGCATACTTGCAAAGGGAAATACAATTATGGTAAATTGATTCATTTATTCATCTTTGTGATTATTTTTGAGCAGAAACAAAGTGAAATAAAAATTGCACAAGCCAAAATGTTCGGGACACCCAGGATGAGGTAATGTAGCCAATGGCAACATGTGGCTATTTGCTTTCTGCGCTGCAAATATTAGAACTGTTAATCTGTTTTCAGCTGTGATCTCCCAGTGGAGGTTGGTTTACTTTCATCAAAGGGGAACTTGCTTTTAGAGATTATGCAACTCCATTAATGCCACTCGGCTTGGTTGCTGTTCACTAATGTTCTCGTTGCACTTCCATCACGATGAATGCTCTCCGACAAGAGCTAACACAATTCCTTTGAGGCCTTTGCTTTGGTGGATCCATGGGGATTTCTGCAACCTAGGGTTTAAATAATAATGGCATAGAAAGTCTCTAAACTATTAAAGTCTACTCAAACTTGTGATGCTTTAATAATGAGTAGATAAGGCTATTTTACATGAACTTATAAGGGTTAAAATAGTCATGGATGTTAGTTGTGTTGAAAGGTCCCTTTACTTCCTCACTTCTTTACATTTTACCCTAAAAATAAAAATTCTTTGCAATTAAATTTTACCTTCATGTTTTACCAGACATGAAGGTCTTTAAACATTTTTCTCTTGATGATGGCTGCCTGTTGACTCACAAGTCTACACCTTTGTCCCTATTGGGGTCAGGAGGGCTGTCTATCTCCAGCTACGTTCCGGGCGAGAGGCGGGGTCACCCTGGACAGGTTGCCAGTCTGTCGCAGGGCAACACAGAGACAGACAGAACAAACAACCATGCACACACACACACACACTCGCACCTAGGGAGAATTTTAGAGAGACCAATTATCCTAGCAGTCATGTTTTTGGACTGTGGGAGGAATCCGGAGTACGACTCACAAGTCCACAATTTAAATTTAATTCATATTTTTGTTTTGCAAGTATTATGTCTACACATGATACACAACTAACAAAAGTAATTAGATCTTTAGACCCTTTATTACTTACAGCGTTTGGCAAAATAACATTCCATTTCATTTTCCCAAATTTGCAAAAATACCAAAGATAACACAGTGTGACAGACATAAAATAGCATCTTACAACAAACAATGACAAACAATAAGCAAGGAGCAATTATAAAATTGGCAAGCAGTAGATTAATTAACTGAGGGATAATACATTTTTCAGCCCCACCATAAATCTGGAACTTTAAGCATCCAGTTCTGCTCATTTGTTTAGGTTTTTTATATATATATACACACACACATACACACACATCTGTGAATTGTTTATATTGCAGTATCTATGCAGATACACTGCAGAAATGCCTAAGACATACCAAGTTCCTGACCCAATGCTTTTTGGAGTTCACCTTGTTTTTCTAAACATACTGTTTTATGTCATACTATATGATTTGAAAATACATTTAAAACAAACTGAGTTTTGTGGCAGGCTTCCTCTTGCAATTTATCCTATATACAATGTAGAAATGTTTTTGCTAAGTTGTCTATTATGTGGAGACACAATTGGGGTTTTACCCTTGAGTTTAAGTGTCTTTCATACTTGAATGACTCATAGGTCAGACTCAGTGACTAAAACAAAACATTCCTCGACAGGTTGTGAGATAAATGGATGAGATATATAAGAAGTAAAAGCATCATAAGTACACACTGGAATTAAGACGCGTAAACACAGACATTTCTTCTGTGTTTGCATATTTTTAAAGAGGTTCAACAGTGGCCATTGCAGCACTGCAGTTTGCAAGGTAGACGTCATCATGTGTGCCAATGTTTAACAGTGCAGAATGAGCTCAGAAACAATGGACGGGGGAGCCCTCAGGGGCAAACTCTTTCCAGGGATGATTTCAATGCAGAAGGAAGTCAACTGTAAAAATGGATGGAAAAGTTTGGAGAGGGAGGTGGGAAGGGAGAGAGGAAGTGGAGAACTCTGCAGCCTTTTTTCCCACAAAGTGCAGCTGCAGAAGCAAAACAATAATGTCATGAAAAACAACTGGCAAAAACAAGCACTCTCTCAGCAAAGCACTCCTGATACATTGGAGAAAAACACAACAGCTTGTGATTAGGCACAAGCATCAATTAATGACATGACCTCGAAATCCAGAAAGGTCAAACTCCTGAGAATACGGTGCAAATTTCACTCATTAAGCAGCCTGGGTGACATGGTTTGGGTATCAATGGCATTGAATGCCATTGACACCACTTAAACATAACACTTAAACTTTTTCATTATATATTTCTCTATGTAGTTTACAGCTTTGGAAAATAATTTTCAATTTAGTGCCACTGAATGAAATAATTCAAGTGTTTATTGTCTTTAATAACCTGAACATTAACCTACAAAATCTAAGCTTAATGATGTTGGCTTCTGTTAGCCACTTTAATTTATTGTTGCCATTTATAAACGAATATGACAGGAATGGTTGGATAACAGATTAATCCAGCATAGAGCTAAAATTCACCCTGTTCTGATCTCTTTGGAGTGCAGTTTTCTGCCTGATACTCAGCTAAAGCTAACGTCACTTAAACATTTGCATTGTACATCTCTATGTTGGGCATCTTTTATTTCAAAACTGATTATTGTTGTTCACATTTGGACTTTGTTTCTGATGACTCCTAATGTTTTGAAAGCAAAAAGAACTGTTGTCTCATCATGGTTTCCAGGCTGCATAGAAGCGTCCTGTTTGCATTTAACTGAAAGCATTGCCATGCCCAAGAAGAGACTGATAGAGTTGAAGCAGTGGAGACCTCTGAAGAGAAAGCCCATTATATTGAGTGAAAATGTAAATAAGCTGCCAAAAACAGAGCTATTGGTATTTCTGCATGCACATCAGCCATATGAGTTTAGTTTTTCATAGTGATTGAACTGAACGTTTCAGGGAAATCACAAGCAGCTGAAATCAAGCTCATTAACAATCATTGTTCTCATCATAATGCCTCGGGATACCGCTGAGCTTTTGGAATACTGTGACTCACCGGGGATAAGCATGGAGAGAGAAAACAAGAGACGAGGGGGAATGATGGAAGGGAGGGTTTCTCTGTTGCATCTTTCAGGAGGGGCTAATTTACCAGCTATGTTATTTTGCTGTTCTTCAGTTCGTTGGGACTTTTCACAAGTCTAAATTTTCAGAATTGCCAAGAATTAAGAATCAAGGACTAAACTTGTTATTAAGCTAGTTTCTAATGAGTAATTAAACAAAAAATAAAAATAAACATCAATACCTAATGATCAGCTAATCAATCTATATTTGAAATTAAAAGAGAAATTTAAACTAGGGTATGAATTTCAGAGCGTTACCATCTTAACTGTTCATAACTCTAACATTTATGAATTATCTATCAGACTACTAGAGACCTAAATTAAAGGGTTTTTTGGTTTTATTGTGAGATTTTACACCTACCTTATTTCAAGAGGGAAAACTAAAAATGATGGTAAAGCCAAGATTCAGAACCAGCCTTCAGCATCAGAACTGATGGAACTAAAATTATGACTTCCTGGAATAGACAAGGGTTGTTTAACTCACCGTGTCTCTAACCCTGGTCCTCAAGGGATACTGCCCTTCATGTTTTAGATATTTTCCTGACAGGGAAATATATAAACCATCCCTGCACACCTGATTCAGATGACTGCAGTTCAGTAAACGTCTGTTAATCAGCCATCAATTGAAATCAAGTGTGCTGAAGCAGGGAAGGGCCTAAAACATGCAGAGCAGGGTTGACAAATGCTGGTCTAACTTTCCTGGAACTTTCCTGGAGTCTGATGTCTACTACATCAGAAGACATGTAGCAAGCAACCTTGATACATTATTTTGAATAATCTCAATAGAAAACTTAATCAAACTTACTAGCCATAAACATTTGATCCTGAGACATTCCAAAAACTGATTTCTACTTTAAAATGTAATTTTACAATCCCACTGCAAACGCATTTCTTTCATCATCGAGGCGGCTCATGTTTGTAAATATTAGTCTCCTGGGGGCCTTCATGACCTGCTTCTCATCGTGTTTACTCATGTACTTGAGTATCTTTAATATGAAGCCATCAACTGGCTCTCAGTCCTGTTTACCCCGCTACATGTGTCCTCATTAATAAGTGTTGTGCTGCTGGCTAGACAACTCACAGTGACTTGGTGGGCTGAACTTTGAGGGTCGCTGAGGGAAAAGGTCAGCACATCACGAAAACCACAGACTCGGTTAAGAAAACCCAATCTGTCAATCACATCATGACTGCTAAGAAAATGCACATGCACAATTCTTACTTCAACATTGATAGTAAGGATTGCACTTCAAGTTTTACCTGGAAAGAAATTGCCAGCTGCAGACTTGTTTATGCACAAAGTGTTCTGGGGACAGCTGTGCGAAGGACAGAGGAAGGAATACAAAATGTTTGACCTTTAGAAGACTGTGGTCTTAAAAAAGAGCAGCACACTCTCTTCAGGCCTTTTCAGGAGACGAAGAGGATTCTGTGAGCCTGACTCTCCGTAATTAGATGTTAGTCCCGTTGGATGAGAGTAGAGAGCAGGCAGAGAGGGCCAGAGAATAGGCGTAGCTTCACAGTGGGCGTGCGTGTGGGTGTGTGTGCGTTTGTGTGCACAATTCAATTTGGGGATTAAAAGGCTTTTAAGGCAAGGACAAAATGTCAAAGTGCTCATTCTAAATCGAATTAATGTTTAATTGAGCTCCTGGACAACAGTGAAGTTCAAGTTAACACTTTGTATTAACAATATCCTGGTCTGCTTGGAATAGCATCCCAATATATCCTTTGTTCAAACTTTTTCTCCAAGCTCATTTTTATAGAAGGAAGAGTCTATCCTGCTCTGCCTCATTCTGATTTTATCTTTGATAGTTGTTGCCTAAGTTATTTATTATGCTCAGTAATTATAGTTAGCTATTGCCTCCTGCAGAAAATACACCACTCATAGTCAGAAATAACCAATCACAGCCAGGAAAGAGTCTCACTGTGCTGACTGTGCTTATGGTTTATCAAATTTTTGATTTAGTTTGATTAAATTTTAAATCAAAACAATACCGGAACACATATGCTTTTTATGAGACAAAGGTTAACTGAGGCCAACATGGACACTGAAACGCACATTTAACACAACGCATAAGCGCTAAAGTGTCAAACTGCCAAGCTGATTCATATTTCTGTATTACTTTTAAATGCTTTTTGTGTAATTTATTAGTGTATTAAGTGTAGGATTGCATCTTACATAACTAGTTGTTTAGAATTGCCCACATTGTGACCAGGTGCATCTCCTCACCTGCACTTTGCTCCGTGGGACAACAAGCACCTTTCCTAGCGCTTTGGCAACACTGAGAAGGAAAAGACCCTAGATGTTTGTGTGCGAGTTCAGTGTGCATCAGTGAGCTGACGCTGGATCCAGGCATGTGTGAATGCCAGCGTACATCTGTGCTTGTGTGTTTATACGTCAGCCAGAAAGTGTTAAGAAACGGCCACATGGGGCAAGGGTGGTGAGTGTTGCTTGGTGGTAGGACATGATGAATCCTGATAAAGTGTCTGTGTGAGTTTTTGTTTGTGTGCTGCTTGAAGCACGGAGGATGCACTGGTGACGGCTGTAACTGGCAGCATCCTGGTCTGAAAATTTACCTCAGCAATGCTTTGGCTTTCACTTGTTCATGTTCACTTTCTCTTCAGCAATGAAATAGGAAAAGCTGAAATGATTCTCTGATTATCTCCATTTATTTTAGCAATGTATGCATCATTTGCATTCTACTTTTCACTACAATAAGATATTTTTAAACATTAAACAATCTTCTTAATTTGACCGGTCTGTTCTCTCAACATCATGCTGTTAGTTTAATATTTGTCAAGCAGACATTGCATGCTAGTTTGATTTGAGTGTTGAAATGCTGCAGTGCAGACAGTGACTCATCGAGGCTCAAGAAGCTGTAGTTGACAGAGCAGAACCTAAGAAGAAATGTCTTAATGCATTGTCTGTACATGTCACCATGGATACCACAACAGGTTTTATATATTATATTTCACTGTGATGTGACTGATACTATTGAATATTGTCAGTATGATAAATGAGGTTAAAAACGAGAAATCCATGTTAAAATGAAGAGCATATTTTGGATTTGGTAGCTGGTGAACCTATATACATTAACTAATTAATATTTAAGCTGGCTGAAATTAATTCACAGGTAATTCCTGTTAAAGAGGAATGATAATATATTTTACAGACACATAGTGCCGTTTTATGACACAGTGAAGTAACTTTGTTGCCTTCAGTTGGTATGAACATGCTGTGTATATAAAAAAATAAAACTTAGAAGAAATATCAATTCAGCTTGTAATATTAAATGCCTTGAAATTGGCATCTGTCTCTTTAAGAATTTCGTACCCTTTCTGACACTCTCACCTCAACATGTCATCACAACAATTCTTCTCTCCACTGTCTATTGAAGTTTTCAAGACAGAGCTTTGCGACAGGCAGTATATGCATTAAGGCATCCCCGAAAGATCCTCTTGGTCATAAATCCACATAACTAAAAGGTCACACTTCTAAGGAAGTTTAAGAATTTATTTGTCCAATTTCTGTTTTTTCTGAACTGTGCGTAATCTAACCTTTTTCCTTAGTCACAGTGCACAAGTTTCTATAAGACTTTAAAAGGAAGTTGTTTGACTTCCGATAATTTTCCAAAGTATGAGCTTAATAGAATATTTTTTGAATCCTCCGGGCGTACCTGCACTTTGACAGAAGCTGGCAGAAACCCGCGATCAACCCGAGACCAGAAGTCTGCGGCAGGGTGAGGGGAACTCTTCTCTATGTCAGCCAAACTCGGCAGTTCCGGTTGCACATTGAAAAAGTAAGGCTGATCTGTCTCAGCTAGGTGCTGTCTGGTGCCCAGTAGGGTCTAAATTAAGCCCATTTCATAACCTCTAATGTAAGACTTGTTAAAAGTAATCCCTCTCTCAGCTCCTCTACTCAATAAAGATATTACCATTACCATGTTTCTAAACTTAACATAGACTCACCTTGTTTTGTGGTGAATCACAGTCATTTTCAGTTTAGTTATTTGTTAATCATAAGCATCAGTCTTGTTGGTACTTCTGTCATAACTCAGTTTATCACTGATTGCAAAGTGTTTATGGTTGGTAAAAAAATACAATTCAGTAAATTTCAAAAGGTAACCTTTAATCCTAAGGAGCTTAACTTGCAAATGCAATGTGCATATTAAATATTTCCACAGCGTGAGTTTGAACTGTTTAGCATAAAGAGTCAATGAAACATTTTAGTTTGTGTTGCTATTTTTGACAAGACAAAAAAATGGTTGAAGGTGGGAAATGAAAACACTTTCAGAGAAAAACTGAAGACCTGTGATACAGATTTTATATGAAAGACAGGTCTGGATATTTGGTCTGACAAGATGGGGGAAAAAAAAGATTGGGTCTGTAAAGGAAATTGACTTCGACCAATTCTGATTCAGCTAATTTATGACATTGTGCAATGTACCCGGAAAAGATGTGATGCATTTGTTTGGCTTTGTTGAGCCAGACAGTCTGTACTAGTGCTTGTGGTTATATTTACCTCATTTTTTTAGCAGATACTATTTCAATCCAATAAAAGCCTCAGTCAATGTAATGTCACAATAAGCCCACAGAACTCAAAATAGCCAGATTCAAGTCCATCCTTCCAGCCAGTTTAAAGGATAGCTGGGATCTCTCATTTCCTACCTGAAGCATTTAGAGAACATGCTGTACTTTTATTTCCTAGACGTATACATGTACTGAGGTATTTGATAAATGAGTCATTATATTTATGAATCCAAATAACTAAATAAATTTTAATTATCTTGGCAATAAATAGAGTTTCTGATTATTGTAACAAAATTAGATCCAACATAAAAAGTAAGCATGTCTAATTATACATGAGAAATGTTTTAAAAAAAAAAAAACAGTCATGTTTTTGTGTACTCTTCTTTATTCTGTTTGTTGTTTCTTGTCACATCTTGTCCACTTGTAGCTTTAAAATATTCTAACTTATGTTCATGTTCACTTGTCCCTAAAACATACACCTGGCATAATGAGCAAAGTACTTAAAATATTTGGATGAAGGAGGTGGCTCAGACAAAAAAAAATATTCAATTTTTATAACAAAAATCCTAATTTTGTACTTCATCTTACTCATGTAACAACAAGTTTTGATTAGGGTGAATAACTAGAATTCAAAGTTTCCTGTGATCAATGTGAATTTTAATTTCAAAGGTGAAGCTGGACATTTCATCCGAGAGCCATTTTCCTCCTCCTTTTATTGCTCTGTTGACCTTGTTATTTTCAGTATGCAGTGTGTGTCAAAAGCAATGTTGCTTTACGGGCAAAATATGCAGCTCAGACAAAGTCCACAATAGCAAAAAAAATAAAATAAAATAAAGTCAAGGCCAGCAGTGTAAACCCAGTCACATACACTTAATCAAAAATAAAAGGCTGGTTTTGATATCAAGAGCATGAAATGTCAAAATAGCCAAGCGGTGAACCCCCACAACACAAAGAAACTTTGCCAAGGACTCTGAAACCGTCATGTCAAGAAAATCAGGCAAGTGAATGTCAGTAACATTATTAGTGACCAATAGAAACTACAGTTGTTAAAGGAAATGCTGTATCTCCACTTTACATAATTTCATGTCAACAATTATTAAAAATCTTGAAAATGAATGCCACGCAAAAGTGGTTGTGGTATGAGTCGACAGAATGTGGTCACATTACACAGCTAGAAATAATTTGAAGAACCCATTTGTTTTATGACCCTGAATTTAAAGCTAGTATTTCATTCATTGGCTGTCTGTGAAGTTGGGGCAGAAAGTGAGACTGTTACAGTGTTTTCACTTGTCCTTGCAATGGTTCATTGCATTATGCAGACTCATATGCTTTGCTTATGAGTTTTATTGTATTTGTTTTACTCTGCCACAGACTCTGCCATGCCTTATGATTTAGCTTTAAATTGTCTGAAGCATAAATGCTAAAAATATTGCAAAAAAGGGAAGAGTGCCAGTGGGCTATGTTTCTTTTTGTCTGCTTCATTTGACTCTAAGCGAATCAAACAACACTTAAATTCTATCAGATCATGACAGAAAGAGTTCCTTCTTCTGCTAAGGGCTTTAACATTATTTTAGGTTCATAGGAAATATGCTGAATAATGTAGGACTCTGAAATATCTATAAAGCCATAATATTTTCATTAATTCTTACTCTGGATAGTAATGCACATTTGACTTTATTAAATAAATTGGTTCACAGATGCTCCAGAAATTTGCAATGGAACATTGACATTTTAGAACTACTTTGACATTTTAGAACCTTTCATAGTTGTATTTATTACATAGCCCGTTTTCTGGGTAGGGAGTGTACCTGCACAAACAAGCAATTTATGCATACAAACTGTTTTGTAACATTTTTAAATACAAAAGGACATAAAAAAAATAACACAGAGTAGTAAGGTGGCACAAGTGGACAGGTAAAATGCTGAAAAGACTGTTGCAACATGGTTGACAGCCAGCACATGTGGAGTTGTGGAGCATGTGGACAAGAATAAAATTTGATCCATGTGAAGTGTTCACAAACACTTCAGATTAGACTCCATCAATACTATTTGGTGTTGCGTAGTAACTTTTTTTTTTTTTAGTTTAATCCAGGGGTGTCAAACTCTAGTTCTCAAGGGCTGGTGTCCTGCAACGTTTAGATGTGCCTCTGCTGCACCACACCAGAATAGAATAATTAGGTCATTAGCAAGGCTCTGAAGAACTTATAAACTCAAGGATCACGTAATTAAGCCATTTTATTCCAGTGTTTTGTAGCTGTGGCACAGCTAAAAACTACAGGACACCGGCCCTTGAGGACTGGAGTTTGACACCCCTGGTTTAATCCAATCAAAAGTGAGAAACCACCAACACATCAAACCTTGTCAGAATTGACACATGCCGGTCTGATTTACCTTCCAGACAAATCAACAGCTGTTTGTGCTGAGATTTGAGTAAGTTGAGACCCGGAGCAGTGGAGAAGGCTGATCTGCCCAGTGAATGAGTCAACAGCCCGATTCAGGGTAACACAGTGGATAAGTAGGTTCTGGTGCTGGAAGAACTCTGGCCATTATTTCCCCTTTCTTCCCTGCTGTTGTGTACTAAAACTCAAAAATAAACCCAAACGCCTCCTTCCTTATTCTCTTGATTGACTAAAAGTGGTGATAAATGTTAAAATATTTAAATTTTCAGTTCTCTCATAACCCAGCTTCCTATTTTACCCTGTAGTAGTAGCTGAGAGTAGTATTGGCATTGATGTGAGAAACCAAAGCCAATACTACTATTATTTTCTACATTTGTCGGTTTTGGTGTCTCTTCAGTATCAATAAATCAAAAAAATAAACAAATCAAAAATTAAATAAAAAAAATTAATTAATTTTGAGTACCACTTTATTGTTCTTATTGTATCTTTATTAGCAGTCTTCCCATTTTAAAATTGTAATAATTTTAACGCTGGTCAAAAATAAAAAAATAAAAAATCCAAGTACTAGAGACGTCACAGAAATGTTGCATTTTTTTTTTTCTAATAGAGACCGCTGAATTTGTATGTATTTTTGATCAGATTGTGACAGTGGTTGATTTATAAACCTTTCACACAGCTTATTCAGGCTGCACATTCTTTTTTCATGATGCAATAGACAAATAACAGATCCAGAAGAAATAAAATAATAATAATAAAAAAACAGCTATAACCGAGCCCTGTGAGCACTGTGACAACACTCCAAAGGAGGAGTTATAGTTGCTAGTAATAATTTCTGAATGGCTGCTTCATTACTTTGCTGACTGAATGCAAAGAGAGAAAAAAACAGAAGCTCTGCATTTTCTGTCCTTCAGTATACCTAGTCTCATTGAACAGCAGCTTGCGCTGTTGCTGCTGTTTGGCCTTCGAACACATTGCATGGTGTCGCTGTGATAAATCCTGAATTCGCTCTTGGTTGGTCAATTTTATGCGATTCATGTTTTATGAGAAATTTACATGAATCCCAAGGCTCTCTTGTACAATCGGTTCTTTAATCGTTTTGAGGATGTCTTGTCACACACAGTCGTCAGCACTCTCTCTCTCTTTTTCTATCTCCTTCATCCCTCTTCCTCCGTTATCTCTCTTTCACCATGCCTCCTGCCACCATTAGTATTCTGTTCAGTCCCAGCCTGTCTATGAGGGTAGTAGTTGGCTGTCTGCTCCTATGCTTTGGAGCCAATGGCGTGAGATAGCCTAGTATGACAGAATACCATTTAAATCAGTTTTTAATTTCTCTCCTATGCACACACACACGGCATCACAAAAAAACACTGCCAAAATCACATCAATCTTTGTATCTCATCCAGCAACCCCCCACCCCACCCATTGACACCCACCTCACAATCCCTCTCCTCTCCAGTGCGGTAGTAAGTAGTGCTGCTGCACTTCAGGCTGCCCCTGAGTGCAGTCTGAGCTGACAGATTTCATTAGAGCTGTAATGCAGCCTGTCTCGCCTGCCTCACTACGTCCTTCAGGACAACGCAGACCTGAGACATCACGACACAGCTCAGCACCCAACAATGCATTTAGAAAAGCACAGCAAGATGCAGCACGACAAAGCGAAGGGAAGAAAAAAGATGAGCATGGAGGGGAAAAAAAACTAATCTCACAACTCCATTTAATAAATGAGAAATTTGGTGAGTCTTCTTGTTTCTTAAAAAAATAAGCACAGGATGACTCAGGCCATTTAAGGCGATGACTTCACCAGATGACAGGTGAAGTATACTTACGATGCTCTGCAAAAATATGTCATTCTTGTTCTTTGGAGAACCTTTTACTATCCCTGAAGATGGTAAAATAATGTAATTCATAAGTAAATATCTGTACCTAGACAGACTCATACTGAAGAATATTGCTGCTTCAGCTTTCTGTGGTATAACTTTTGTATGCAGGGCCATGTTTTTACTTTCAGCCAGGGCCATCTGTGGTCAACACACAGAATTTTGCAATTGTGAAGTTGCCACAGAGACCATTCAGAGAATTGGAGTCTGCCTTTTGTGAATTGTGCACAGCATCTAGATAACAAGGATGAATATCAATTTATGTTATTTAGTCATTGAATAAAAACCTTAAACTGAGCTCTTTAAACCTAACTTTTGTTGAAAAACACATCAGTGTGTGGAATACATACATTTTTGTTTTCATGTGTCCCAAATGAATGAATTTTGATCTGCTCTTAAAGGATATCACTTGTGTACATCTTATTTTCAACATGTGAATGTACTTTCTCCCTATGATGTTCTATGTACTGTTTTTTAAATATTTTTGTGTTTAGATGAGTCAGAGAACAATGCTGCAGATGCTTTATCCAGCTCAGCAGGGAAGGCTCCAAACTCAGCAAGGCTCAGAAAAAACCCCCTACTCTACACATTATTGTCTGTTTTACATCAAATTCTCAAGAACTTGCTTTCATCTCAGGTCTTTTTATTACCTTTTCTACATTGTTATGGACCGCTGAGTCTGAAACATAGCTCGAACTTAAAAGAACAGCTGTTGTGTGTCATATCCCTGATTGCACAGTTGCCAGGCTAGAAGAAAATTACAGGTGAAGAGGGCATGTGGGACCATCAGTGGGGGATTTTTACATCAAGTGGATGACGTACAAAAAAATCCCACACCTTTGCTGCTGCACACATGTAGATGTGTGCATCATCTTTGGATTGACGCACATTTGAACAAATGAAGCAGTAGGAAGTGATTTCTGACCACTTGGGTGAGACAATTTAGCAATATCTAAGGTTTAAAAATGCAGAAGTAAACACCCCCATGCTGTCTTGAGGAACAAATTACCCACCTTTTTCCATTATGTGTGCTTTCTACCTGAAACATCCATAATGAAGTGTGCAGTCTGTTCATTTAAGGCTGACAGTGGCTCACCATAAATTGTGCTAATCCCTCATCTTACTAAAGCCCTGACAGCAGGGCTGTAATACAGAAACCTTAATATAGTACAAAATCTTCTTGCCAGCTTTCCTGGCTCAGTACTGATGAGTTATATTGACATAAAAGATTCAAAGGGTTGCTGCTTGAGAACCATGTGGCACAAGATGTATCTTATAAAAGTACCACAGTCCTTAGGATTGTATTTGGATCCATTACATCTGAAATGTGTGGATTTGTTTCCAGCCCCTAAACTCTGATATGCCTACATAAAATCTAGCCCAACCATTTGCCTTCAAAAGTTACACAATTAGTCCACGTTTGAAATGTTATCTTCACTTTTATGAAGTGGATTGTCAGATAATACTAATGAAGAAATGGTTTTAACAATAAGAAGGAAAATACTTCTTGTGATGGAATATGAAATCTGATCTGTGATGGAATCTGAAATTTCATGGATTGTGGCACAACTGTCTATCTAAACTGATAGGCTGGGTAAAGACAGCATATCAGAAAAGCAGAATCATTGCCACCTGTTGTGTAAAAGTCTAGTTCTAACACTGGCTCTTGTGTAGTTAAGGGGGTCTAATCTAAAGTCAGATAAGGTCTAATGCAGTGCCTGTGCCTGTTTTAGATCAGGATGATGATTTAAAGCAGGAGAAAAACTCACACAGCTTTAGAGACATGTTAAAAATGCAATGTATTAATTTAATGCCAATTCACAACAAATGATATCTTGAGGACCTTTGCCAAAAATAAATTAAATTTGATTCAATCACACATACATTCAAATTCTGAGTTAAAGATCGGAGTGAAACTGGGAGCCAGTTGGTCAGCACGCTCATAAGCAGGAAGGGGACACACCTCCTGGTCGTGATGCTTTCCTGTCTTCTGATGCTGGAAGAGTCCATTCATATCTTCCTCAGATGTCTTAAGTGCAAGCAGGAAGTCAGATTAAAAAGGGAGGGAGGGGGAATACAGAGTTGTTGTTGGGCAGGGGAGCAGGTAGTCCTCTTATATGCTAGTGACTCTGGCTGAATACTTGATATTATGTATTTTGGAGGTTTGTTAAAGATGTTTGTACTGTTAAAATTCTCAAGAACAATAAAGAGTGGGGTATTAACACCTAGATAGCGATATTTACAGATCATAAATATGGACTCCAGGCAGGATTATATGACGTCTCTAGCACTGTGACATCAGTATTCCAAGTTTTATTTTTGTAAAGATAAATTTCACCCAATTTGCCTGCAGTCTACATGAAACTTCTGAAAACCCATCATCAACAGTACACTGAGATTTCAGGCACAGTACAAGTTTCTGCAGATGGCCCTGGTGGGAACTTACTTACAAGATGGGAAAATTAGTATCAAGTGGTCAAGCTAACATCAGAAAAATGAAAATCTAAAGAGAAACTTTTGCTAATGCCAAATAAATTCACTGACAGAAGTATTTAAATCCTATCTTTTCTGCTTTCTTTTGCAGAAAAACATACCTTATATAACAAAGACACAGCAAGGTAAGAGAGATAAAAAGCAATAATATATTGACCAGAGGCTGTACATTTTTTTCAATAGCTCCGAGAGGTTTCTGCTGCTGTCACCACCATTGAATTAATTCAAAATAATAAGAAGGAAATTTTGATCACCTCTCATTTTACTTGTTCGCCTTGTCTTCACACAGAGGGCCTTTATCAAACCAACCACATCACTTAGCTGCCATTGGTCTACTGACCTTCTTCTTCTGCTACTGCTAGAAATCAATACACCAGAATGAGCTCTATTGCCTTGCTTTTCTGTGTTTCTCTTCTGTCTGTGCATTAAGTGTTTTGTTGTGAAGATGGAGAAGTGCACTTGTAAAAGATTTAATTCTATTTTTAGTTTTTGTCAGATCCCTCTTAGATACAAGATTTTGTCTTCCAGGTAGTCACAAAACAAGGATCAGGCAAAAGGAGCACCCACGTCACCAGCAGAATTACACCAGCTGCCTCCTTTCACTGGTGACCTCAATGGTTCTTTTTTGAGAGTTTATTAATTTGGCAAACACTTGACAATCAAACCTCCTCCAAAGAAGGAGACCTTTTTAGACTCTGTCTCACCAAGACAACCAAGCACAGCGAGTTTATTTCAAGCTGAGGCATATGAGGGTTCATTGACATTCTGAGACAAATCACACTGAGTTATCCTCTGTCTGAATCCTATGAGTTACACAGAGCTTGCATCAAGCCGGACATGCAGTGCTGGCCTAAATTACAGTGATGATTTGGAGTTTCATTTTAGTGCAGGGCCATTTAATTACATTTTTAAAATAACACAATGCTACAGAAAGATAAGTAAAACTTAATTCAAAAGTACTGAGGCAATCTGATCAAACACAGCGGTTCATTACACAGACATAAACAAAGATGGTATGCCACTGGGTAACCAGCATTAAATCCACAGCAAGTCCAAACTCCCAAGACACCAGTTCATTGACTTTACTCCTCAAGATTTGCTGGTTGTTAGTTTTTGAGATGAATTATACTCAAGTCATGAAAAATATAAACAGTTTGAGAACTGTGGCTTGCTTTGAAACAGGCCTGTCCTGCATTACGTGGTATTTCAAACAAGTTCAGACAGATTCTGTAACTGAAGCTCAGAACGCAGGCTCCTGTTATGACAGGAAAAAACAGAGAACTTTGCACGTGTGAGCATTATATCGAAAACAACCTGCCAGTTCTTGATGAGTTGGAACAAGTTGATAACCCAATATTTAACAATTTTGTTAAGTTCATCATAACTTAAAGGGATACACTTTAAATCTTTTCTTGCATGACTTTGTTTAGAGGTACTGAGCAAGCAATAGCTTCCATTTAACAGATAATTCTGATGGTGTAAGATAACTCTTTTGGATGATTGACCACACATACTAAACGTTATCCACCATTTTCTGTTAAATTTTGGAATTTAGATTATTCAGTTTATTTTATTAATTTGTTTACTTTCTTCACTTCAGTATAAGTAAATTAAGATTTATTTTATGAATCAAACTTTAGCAACTCAATAAATGACTAAATAAGTCATTTATTGAGTTTAAGTTTTCTAAAGCCTCAATAGAAGTAGTAGAAAGTCATTTTAATTTATCTCTTTCTGTTTTCATTTTCTTTCTGAGAAACTTTCAGAGGACACCATTTTATATAAATTTCCTTTAACCTCTGTTGTATGTCAGTTCTTTTATAAACAGGCACAAAACTCACTTTGTTTTACAGTATTAAGTGCTTCACACACCTGCTGAGGAAAGCAAAGACAATGGAGTAAAATAAGCTCGTCCATCAACTCCTTGGAGGCCTTCCCAGCTCTCTTGTGCTGATCCCCATTTCCTGTTGTGCAGGAAGTGAGACTGAATCCACTCCACCCACCAGCTAGAGGCTAAATATTGTGTAGTGCAGCAAGATTGAAGGCATGGGTAAAGTGAATGAGTTGTTAGCTCTGTTTATATAGCTACAAAGCAACACTGGTGTAATTTTACCAACAGTGGTTTTGGTAAAATTAAAATATAGCTTTCTTAATCAATGGGCATGAATACAACTTAACATAACAGCTGCATTTGCCCATTGTAGGAGGTCAGTGATGGTTCAGTAACTCAGGAAGCAGGTCTGGCAGGAAAAGAACTGTTGGGTTAATTCATGGTACAGGAAGCCATTTGCTTGGACAGCCATGTCTTTCCTGCTGGAAGGAAAGGTGTGATCCCTTTCGCACTCGACGATCTGCAGTTACAGGCCTAGTTAGAATCAGCTAACATTCTATTGTGAGAGATGTTTGCAAAACAATTAATGAGTCCCATTGCATCATGAATAGACTGCCAGTTTTTCTAATATTTAAATCAAAATTAGAGGTTTTTGTACATTGTAGCATATTTACAAGAACAACAATATTCTATATTGCTATTCAATATAATTGGATTTTGACCAATAAGGTAAATGGCTAGTTTTTTCCTCAGAAGCAAGTACAACTCAAAAAGAGCAGATAGGCTGGAAATTGCAGTTGCAAGTTGTTTATATTTGCAATGTGAATAATAGATATACATATTTACAATATCATTGGGAACATCCAAATGGCCATTAGCAAACATAAGGGGAAAAAAAATAAAGAAAGAAAACAACAAAGGAAACTAAATCAATCAGTTGTTCCCAAAGTTTCACAATTGAGAGGCCACACCTGTTAGTCCATTCATCCCAAATTGGGATCAATTAGGGCTCTCAACAAGGTAATTATACTTTGCTTGGTTCAAATCCTGGTAGGAAACTGAAGTCTTCGATCACCCTAAAAGAGTGAATTCTTTCTTTGGCTCTATGCCCGGTCTTCTAGCTCAGTGATTCTCAAACTTTTTTCAGTGATGTACCCCCTTAAAAATATATTTTTAGTCAAGTACCCCCTGACACGGGCAAAACATTTTTGGAATTAAAAAGAGGTACAGTGCTGTAAAATCACGGTCTGATTTATTAAAGCCAAACAACTTATATCAGTGAACCTGACAAATACATCCATATTGCAAACATTGCATGGTTAAACAAAAAAGAAAAACAAAAGACGGTGACCACCAGGAAGGTATAAAACCAGTCAAACCGTTTTATTTTAAAGGATATTGAAACTAAATACTGAATATAAAATTCAGTGCATGAAAACACATTTATATTTTATCGAACTTTTTACAAAATAATTTTTCCCAAGACTTATTATGAGGAGCCTACTGATTTTTTAAAGATATTTTGAAAAGCTTCACGTACCCCCTGCAGTACCTCCACGTACCCCCAGGGGTACACGTACCCCCATTTGAGAACCACTGTTCTAGCTCACCATCAACCTGGCCTGAATAACAAAGCAGGACCATTTCCTTAATATATATATATATATATATAATCTAAACAAAACATCTAGTGTATACACAATTCAATAAATAGCACTCTTTATACTATAAATAATTCTAAACAATCATGTTTTTGCAATAAAGCTAAAATTCAGTATAAATTACATTCATGAAATATTCAATAAATATACACCATATAATCAACATGAAATGTAAAATCTAATTTAAACCAGTGTTTAATAAATATTTAAGCCACCTTTTTGCTTATCAAAAGGAGTGTACAATTAATAATTTAGCGGCTACACAACAACAGTGATTATAAGCCAACGCCAAATCACTGACGAAAACACTCACCAGTTCCGCCGTTTTAACTCACCCTACCGGGGTTTATTTTTTCCATCTCCCTTCTAGCTCACACCAGTTGGCTCCAATGGTTTAGCACATTAAGTGAGCATCGTACAGATTTACGGGAAATGAATAACATCACACTTAACTGACCTACAGCTCTACTCCTGCCAACGTGTCCTAACCTTCATGCCTCCCCGCCCCAGCTAATATACCTAGCAGGTAACACTGCAGCGTGATCCCAATACTCAACCGCAATTGGCCAATTAATAGTCTCGCGAGAATCGCCAATCATTCTATTAAAAGCATCGCGGGGTTTGAGATATAAAAAGGTTAAAAGACTGGAAAATCGGAGGAGGAAATAAAGGTTAAAATTTACACCCGGGTTACAGCATTCTATGTAAATACAGTCCAATATAAGATTTGTGAACAGCAGATAAAGGGAGTTCAAGTTTGGGGCCATTTAAGATTTTAAAACATGCTGCTGGCTTTCATGCAGTGAAAGCTTTCTTTCAATTACTTACCACTGCGAAACTATTGAGATACTGATGGTCATTAATCATGCAATCACTGAGATGTATTTTTTTAAAACAGTTTATCATTTTAATTTACTAGCTGGTGGTAATTTTAGTTTATGCTTTGGTTAATGAAAATGTTTCAATCAGTTAGTTGTTTGACTTAACATGAGCTGGCATCTCCATTGACCCTAACCTGGTTCCCTAACTCTAATCAGTG
Source organism: Xiphophorus couchianus (assembly GCF_001444195.1). Taxonomy (NCBI): domain Eukaryota; kingdom Metazoa; phylum Chordata; class Actinopteri; order Cyprinodontiformes; family Poeciliidae; genus Xiphophorus; species Xiphophorus couchianus. Next base: position 11,522,018 of record NC_040239.1, read on the forward strand.
TGTTATTTTTCCAGTGAGGTTGATTGAACACACCAGTTTCTTGTCAGTTCTGCTCATGGGTGCATTTCCATGGCAAAATGTGAACATATGACCTGAATGAGAAGAAGAGAGTGATGAGAAATACAGCTTAACACTAAATTAATAAACTAATCAACCAGGTTTAAATCCTTCCAGTTGGATCAGCACAAATAATAAAAAAAAATTGATGTATAAGTTAAATTAAGGTTGTGCTTAAAAAGTACCGGTAAATAAAGAGGGGAGAATCTGTCAGAATATGAAAGACCAAAAAGGAAAAGGATGAATGTGTTTCTTATTTTCTTGTTTATCACAAGAAAAGAAAGTAAACGGTGTGGCTTGTATTTTCTTCAGCCTCTAGCTCTGTGAGAAGTTCAAAGCAAATGTATATAAAAATACATACGTTTACTCGTGAGTGTGCGGTGGTTCAGTGGGAAGAGTTTTCTTGCAATCAGAAGGTTTTATGTTCAAATGCAGCTTCTTCTCTCGCCACATCACTATGCCACCACAAGGCATTTAACCCTGAGCTGCCTTTCTGGATATCAGTGTATCCAGCCTTCGTACTTAGCAAAGCTGGATAAATGTAAAACACTTTAAGTGGTCAGTATGAATAGAAAAGCTCTATACAAAGTTTAAATTTCCTTTATAAACTCAGTCCTTTTACTTGTACAATAAACAGTTTCTGTGAATCTGTGCAAGCAGACGAAAGATATACTTTCAACCTCTTAAATGAAATTTACCTCGACTCTAATACTTCATTGTTTGACAATCCCCTGCAGGGAAGATTTGGCAATCAAATGGCAGCTTGAATGTCATTTGGTTGTATTTACCTATGGGCTCAGCGCATCCCAAACTGCCATTTGCAGTTCAAGATTCTAGTATTTTTAAAAGAATCCCATTACTTCTTGTTTTACCTTAAAGATTACTTTAAATGTTAGCATTTTCTGGTTGCTTTTTTCATTTTCTCACCAACTTTTCCACAAAGAAACATAACCACTCTCACAAGTATGCATGGTTTTCCCACATTGTTGTTGATCCACATGTGAAGCTGGCAGTTTTCTCAACACTGCGACAGTTGATTGCTAATGGACTGAAAGCAAAGGTCCCTCTGTGAGGCTGTTTAGTAGCTCATCATCATTCCAGTCTTCTACACACCAAAAAGACACCCCACTCATCCACATACCTTCCTATAGCCTCCTCTGGTTTATATCCTTATTTTTAGCTCTGTTCTTTATAACCCTTCTTTTCTACTCATGATTTTCATTCACAATTGTGTGCTGACTCTGAAGTTTGACTTTAATTTTGTGATATCAATGACCAGTTGAAAAAGTTTATCTTTAAAATCTTTCATCTGGTTGATGATCCTAAGTGTTGAGTGGTTTTCGTTCTTCTTTGACTCCCAGAGGTCTCTGTGTTTTTTTGTACATTTTTCTTACTAAAACACCAATATGTACTCACCGTCTCAGCCTTGCTACATTTGGGTCCGTCGTCACTACAACGACATGAGGTGAACATACAGAAAAAGGAGGCTGTAATAAGGCACAGAAAGCTTCAAAATAGCCCAAAACAAGCGTGCCTCCTATCAGTACAAGTTAATATACCTCGTCTAGTCCTAATTGATGTCCTTGCTCGGACCATAACCCAGAAATTGAAAGAACGTAAAGTCACCATTACTCAGCCATGACCAGATGCTCCTTGAAACATTTCAAAGTACTAATCACATAAGTTGTTCAAGCAGCAAAGGCCACTTTGAGAAATGAATTCACCCTGATTGGCCTTTATGTGCATTCATTCACAGGACTGCACAGTTTAAGAAAAACAAGTTATTGTTTAAGGTTTCCTGCAAAAGATTTGGACAAGTCACACAAACCCTGCAAGTGTATTGTGATGAAATGAGACCAAAATTGAACTCTGTTACATTTCACACATCTTTAAAAATGTTGCTCCGCTACCCTAAAACACTACATCAATGTTTCTGTCTTTGTGGATTACTTGAGTTATTTTTCTGTACCTTGTGTTGTGTATATCTAATGTCAATTAGATATATATTTACTGAGAAAAATATTGACGTATTTAAGACTTACTTACCACACTAACAACTTCACACTATTGTGTTCAAAATAACCAAACCATCATTTTAAGAGGTGAAAACATAACACCTGTCTCCCATTTGTTATATAATCTTCCATAAGCCTGGTGTAAACAGCAGTCTTCAGGGGAACGTGGCAGTAAAAATCTTTAAAAAAAAGAATGATGCTGATGTCATTTTTTACGGTCTACCAGAACATGTTAAGATGATTTCAGTTTTACAGAGTAAGTGGCAGGTGATCTCATTTTGTCTGCCACTTGTGAATAGATGTGAAAACATTGATCTGATTTTGTGTCTATGACTGGTAAGCCATGACATCATCTGAAAGCAGAAGCAGACAAGATGTGCCGTTTGACCAGCGTTATCATAACATCATCAAGCTTTCAAGGACGAGCAAATGAGGGCTGACGTAAGACCAAGAAATCCAGAGACAGATGATAAGGAAAAAAGTAATATTACCTGGCAGGTATTCTTTGAGTTGCAGAACATTCTTAATGGCAGCTGTTATTCCCACATGTTGAAACTAAGATGATATCACACGGAGAGTTGTGTTTCAGCCATGACAATTAAAATAAACACACACAATAATTACACCGCTGCTGCTTTCATTTTTTTTTTGCGCACTTTTTTTCCCCCACATTTGAAAGAAGATAGCTGGCACTTGGCAAATTTCAGTAGAGATATGAGTCTCCAGTCTCCACATAAGGTGGAGACTGGAGACAATGGCATTTGGACAATGCGTCTTCACAGAAAGAAACATAAGAAATAATTGACAAAAGATTTCCAATAAATCACAACGATTACCCCATAAACAAATAGATTATTTTTCTCGTTCTTGATAAGGGAGAGTTGAGGATTTTGAAGCATGCCTGGACTCGCTCATACTGGCACAAAAGATTGCTTAGTAATTACATTTTTCATTTTCTATTGTACCTTAACATGAAAGGTTGTCAAGGACAGTGTTATTTATTTATTTATTTTTTTTACAATTTTTGCCAAACAACCCTGACAGAATAAATATCAAAACATTTTCTTTCTACATGATTTTGGTTCAGGCTTAAACAAAACCTCCATCTGGAATAAACATAAGGTTATCCCTAAATTTTCTGCAGTTGTTTTCATTCCTTCATAGCTTGTGCTTAATAGTATGTGAAAGCAAATGTACCTGCCTCTTTCAATAGTTAAATGTAACTTTTGGTCTGCAGGTGGTCTTTCAGCTGACACACACACACACACACACACAGATGTACAGACATAAAGTAACAATTACTTTCATCACGTTACTCTGATAAGAGGGTGAGTAACTCTGTTTGTCTGTGTTGTTGCTTTCAGTCAGTGTAAGTCACACACAGATGAAGTCAACAGAGCCTCACAGAATCCTATAAAAACTTCCCCTTGGGCACAAAAAGCTACATGTAGCTTGCAGGCTATTTGGAAAGTTACGGTTCCTTGAAAGGACACAAGACAAGTCAAAGTATAGGCTTTGTTCCATGATAGCTGAATACAGAAAGCATTGTGCAAACTTGTCAACTAAAAGAGCATGAAAATAAACTTTAATGAAAAAAAGTGAACATTGCTTTGGGCTGCAATGAATTAATGAGTTTTATTTGTAACATAATTAAAAAACATTTATGTCTCAGTGCAACCACTGAATTTATTATTGTCTAAAACTTAGTCACCTAATTGAAAAAATCAGAAACTATTTTTACCAGAGAAGTCCCCATCAAGTGCTCCATTCTTTTAATATGAGATGTGATATTAGATAATGTAATATTAACTGTCATTTAAATTAAAATTTTGACTTTGGAATTACATTTCAGAGTACATTAAAATATTTTCTAGGAAGTTGCCTTCATTTTCCTTGTACCTGATTTGCCTTTGAGGATTTGAAAATGGCTATTATATCATCACATTTCTTGTTCTATTATTAAAAAACTGTCTTCTAGAGATTGTCACCCACCTCCTCCATGTTTTCCTCCCAGGGCTAAACTCATCTGGCTTATTGTTCTGATTTCATCCATTGAACCAAACAGAGGATATCCAGTCGGATGTGTTCCTGTTCCCTTCTCCCAGAAGCAATACAAACAGTGACAACAGCTATTGTCTTGCTGCCTGGTTAACAGTGACATGACAGTTCGTCAGCAGTTATTCTGTCACTTCTGGCTAAAGTCGAGGGTTTATTCAAAAAAAGCATGTACCTCAGCGGCTGTCACTGTTTATCAGTCCTACGTCAATCTTAGAAATTATTTTCTGAACAGTGGCAGCAGCTGCATCCTATTGTTGCAACTAGTACAATGAATCTTTCCAACAAGCTACTTCCCTTGATGGTAAAAAGTGTTGCTGAAACAGCTGATATCCTTACATGTTGCACTCGTTAGTTTTAAAATGCTTGAATTCAACACTTCTGAAAACTAAAGAGAAGTGGTCAAAGCAAATGATGAGATAACCATGTTTGAGATAAACAACTGTGTTTACACAGGCTTATCTGGGTGGACACTTCCTGGGGATATCAGAAAGATAACACCAAAGTGAGTTTTAAATAGGGATTCTTGATAGAAATGAGATTACACCGATAAAGCAAATTAGTTTTGGAAATAAAACCTCCAAAACATGTCTAAAAATAATCCCTGTTTTGTTTACTTAAGATTAGATTTTAGAATAATATTTTCAAACTCAAATTAGGTACACCTGACTCAGACCTTTTTGGCTTCAGAAGTGCTGTAGTTTCTTGTGACATATATTTTTGTGACTCCTCCATTTCACCACATCTCAAAACTGTTCTATTGGAGAGATCTGATTTACATGTAGGTCACTGGAGTACAGTCATGGAGCTCATTGTCATGTTCAGGAAACCATCTTGAGATTATTTGAACTTTGTGATGAGGTGCATTATCCTGCTGGATGTAGCCATTAAAAAAAACATACTCTGTAGTTATACAGAGATGCATATTTTACTACTACTAGCAATTTAAACTGTTGATACAAGGCAAGGTTTTATGCAAATCACACCCAGATTTTACCCAACTATCTGTATTTTGTAGATGTTGTGACTTATCAGTCTAGGCAATGCTGTTTTCTATCAGTTATTGGTTTCACTCATCTGTTACCCTCATCCACATAAATGCCACTCACCCAATATTTCTCTATTGAAAATCTAGTAGATCAGAAGTTTCTGACACATTCAGACATCTAACAACAACAGTGCCGTATTTAAAGTCCCCTAAATCCACTTTTTTCTCAATCTGAGGCTCAGATTGATCTTCAGTGAGTCGTTGTTCCCACCGCTAGACGTCTAGATATGAATGGCTGATTTACATTTTGTGTCAACAAACAATGTAATAGGTGTAACTAATAAAGAGGTTGTTGATACAAAAAAGTGCCCCCTGTTTCATGCATTTGTGTCTTAAGTAGATTTTTCACTGGAACTGTTAATTGACCACTTGCCCTCGTTTGTCCTGATTTCTCCCTTAAAAGGTCAATGTGTCCTTAAGACTGAGTGCTCCATAAAACAGAGTCAAATAAAGAACATAACAGTCACACTCCACTTCTATTGATTTAACCTAATCAGATACAAGGAGGTGTGTAAGCAATACAGGATGACTAACACCAAACTGCAGCTGGATGTTTACATGCGGGCAAATGTGAGAAAACTGTTTGCCATGGAAACAGCATTGTCTCCCACTCTAGTGCAAGTGGAGGATGCCAGTCTATTATCTGAGATGATGTGCTGATTGGTTCATTGATGTGGCTGTCCAACAGGCATACAGGAACACTTCTATTGACGGCTCTCTTCTGATGTCATCTTCTCTTGTTTCCACTTTCGCCTGACATTTTACAGCTCTCTTTCACTGTCTATGAATGCCTGAGCACAAATTGATTCTTCATGAATGAAAACAATAAGGCAGGCCTGGGGGGCAGCAGCTGACTAGAAAGCTCTGTTAAAGTGGGGGTATTATGTATGTTTCAGGCGCATAGTGCCATTTTAGAGCACAATTATCTTCAGTTGTTATAAAAAAAATGCTGTCTATATCAAACATAACTTAAAATATATTTGACTTTCAAATCTAACACTTTGGGATTGGGTCTCTGTCTCTTTAAGAAGTTCTTTCTGACATGTCCATTTCACGTCAAAGTAGTCTGTTGGGGGAGACCTGAGAAGGGATCCTCTATGAGGCAGAAACTCAGCTGCTGCCTGCAGCTCCAAAGAGAAGCTTTCTGTTAGCAAGCTTTTAGGCACCCCAAAATGGTTGCCATGGGAGATACAAGGATTCCTCAAATATTAATGAAAAAAATCGAAAGGTAAAAATGGTAAGTGACCTACACTGGAACAGCGCTTAATCAAGTCCAGAGGACCCCAAAGCGCTTCACACTACATTCAGTCATTCACACATGAATGTGCTGATGTTGGCAAGCTACTCCGAGGAATAACATTAAACATAAAGCTAAAATAAAATCTACTTTTAGAATAACCTGAAGTTATTCTGTGTGACATGAGAATAATGATTAATGAAATAAGGTTATGTTTAACATCTATTCATTTCGATTTTGCTGTCTTGAGCAAAGACAGAATGAACCCACTACATTTAGCAGCAGGTTTTAAGTACAAAATAAATACATTTGCCTTCCACAGAGCAGCAATGTCCAAAGTTAGTAGTAAAGGATCAGAGCCCAGCATGCTGGAGACATTTCCCTGTTTCAACACACCTTAATTAAATATGAGTGTCTTGGGTAGGCCCCATGCAAAACCTCATGCCCTGCTGAGGAACTAGTTAAGTCCTTTAAATGAGATGTGTTAGAACAAGAATCCACCTGTTTTTGAGGGCTGTCACTAAACAAATTAAGAAAAAATACTTTCTTGTAAGGGACGAAAAATGTTAAAAGTGGACCACTACAGCTGTTTAACTCATATAAAGTGTGCATGTATGTGGGTTAACAGGGTTAAACAAATTTAGCTGAATCAGCAGTTTTACATGAAAATGACTTGAACATAAAATATTTTGTGTAGCTACCAGCTCAGTGCATCTGTTGAGACTTGAATAGATTGTGAAGTGCCAGCATGAAGTTAGAAAGAAACATTAAGATTAAAGGGTTCCCTTATTGAGCAACATGGCCCCACCTGCGTGTACAGGAGTGTGTGCTGAAGGATTTTCTTTGTTTCCTATCTGTGTGAATCACAGGACTGAAATGCTGCTCTGATGCCTCAGGGCTTTCCTCCCCACGGAAGACATGGCCATGTTTAAACACTGGCCACACTTCACAGATCTTTTCTGCACAATTACTGATGCCGACAGTCAACCTAAAACAGGCTTTGAACAGACTTCAGTAGCTTGTGTGGCTGATTAAAAGACCATGTTTCTTTTTTTGTTTATGACTCCAAATGTTAACTTATACAAGTTAATACATTTTCATAATGTAACATTTTTTAGAATGATTCATAGCAGATTGTCGCAAAGCAGGTTTGAATTGTGTAAACTTATTCAAAGGCAGTCTTTTGGAAGCAAAGTTTTTGAACAAATAACACATGAATGAGTCATCTTCTGTATCAGCTTTTACATGCATACTTGTTGAAACTCTGCACAAAGGAATTAGAGCAGGGGCTCTCACACCCTATTGGTTGCTATGCCTGGAATTTGGGAATTTTTTTATTCTTAGTTGAAACTATTCATGAGAAGAGCTTGAACAATAATTATACCCCTGTCCAGCACATTTTGGTGATTTACAGTGAAACTACCGTGTTATAATGACAGGACTGACTGTGTGGAGCTTTTAGGCAAGGTTTCGATCCCACTGAAATTACTGCTGCAAGTTAAAGCAAAAGCAGGCGGTGTAGGAACAGTCAAAATATGTAATTGCCTTGTTTTGATAGAGTTTGAGTTTAATCTGAATTGCTTTTGTTTTTATGTCAGTTATACAGAGCATCCTTTAGTGTCATTTTCCTTTCTGTTTCTGCCATATCAACTTTGCTTGGTTTTCCTTAGTTCTCCACCCCTGCAGGTTATTCAGGTTATTAAACTCACTCGTTGCTTGAATAAGTGTGTGCTCAGTCACCATTATCCACTCCTTGGTGCTCTCCTGATTGTTGTCTTTTTGTTCTGTAAATAAATACGCTTTATGCAAAAACAAAACAAATCTTCAGTATGGCTTTGTAAAACTGCAGTGAACATGTTTTCACTGTTTTCCACACTCCAGATTTGACGACTATTCCTGATGGTTGCCATGTCCTGACGACAAAAGCGGAAACATATGAAAAAAAAGAAAAAGGCACAGAGGAAACTTCTACCTCAAAACATTTCATTATCTTCTTTTGGCCTTTTCCTGTTTATGTATGTTTATTTTGGATTTCAGAGTGCAAAGCAGTTTGAACTGGTCTAAGTAATCAAGCATCATATCGTCCATCCTGAAAGAGAAAAAAACATAACATTTTCTCAATGAGTTGGTGGAGGTCAAGGATTGTGGTCATAAAACAGTGAAAGGTTTGCATTGCTTCAGCTTGCTATTGCAGATTTGTCAAAACCTTTTCTTATACCAAGTTTGTTTTACTTTAATTTTTAAAAGAGAAGCTTGTTAATTTGAAAATTGCTCTATATGGTGTCCTGGTGAGAGAACAGAAAATGGCCTTTCATTACCCTTAGTCATAAGTCTGCCCACACACACAATCATGTGATGCTTTAACAGCACGTCTGCAGGTCATCACCCCGTTTTTCAAGGAAACCAGATTCTCCTCAGACCTCACGGAGGAGGGCTGCTCCAGTCAGAAAGGACGTAAGAAAATCTCTTATTAGAAACGGAACAAAAATCATCCGTCACTTCAATACAGTAATCAGCTTGTGATGCTCATCTGCATGTGACAGCATCTGAGACGGTAACGCAGCGACTTGACGTATGCAGTCTGAGAGGGTTCATCTGAGTTCAGTCAGTCTGGCACATGTGATTAATGTCTGAATAAAAATGTTGTTCTGTCTTAATGAGACATGTTCAATAAAACATGAAGCCCAAGTATTTAGTAATGGCAGCTTAATTAGGAGCTGGACAACTGGAAACAAGGGAGACAGAATGAATTACACAAGAAGAGTAAGATTAAAGCTAAACTTATTCAGCTTCTCTGTGCACAGTGATCTGGATTCAGAACATGCATCAGTCTCTAGTCATATTGTGTTGTTTTAAAGTGGAATTGATCAAATCTTCTGAAAATTGTTTGAAAGGACTTTTAGGGTTTTTCTTAGGCTTTGCCTACCTCTTTAATTGTTTGTAATTCAGAACTCGGCATTTTCATACAACCTTTTTTCCCCCCTGGTTTAGCCTCTTAACTCTGACCTATAGTAAGGTTTTGAAAAGACTTAAAATCTCACGAGAACACTGTGTCTACATAAAACAGATTTCACACACACAAAAAATAATCACTTTATAATTTTATTTTCAGGTAATTTGTTGCTGATTGTCCAAACATGTGATTCCTTCACATTTCTATTGAATTTATCAAAATAACACACTTTAATTCACCAGAAATGTAATATGCCTATCACTTTAGGTATATGTATATAATAGACTTGTTCTTTTGCACTCAACTTTTCTAGTGTCAGAATTTTAGCCACGTATTCTTTAATACGCCATTCCAGATAGAATTGACAATTAGTGAACAGTCGAAGTCAAAATAAAGGCTTAAGAAGACTAGAAAAAACTGCAGATGAAGACTTCTAAAAAAATTAAAAAAGTAAAAAGAAAGAAGGGATTAAACCTCCAAAAGTTCACAGGAAGGGAATAGAAGTGGTGAAAAATTTACATGAAGGTGTGTTTGAGAGGGTGTTTCATTTGGAATCAGTCTTTGCTCCTTTTGTGCTTTCCCACTGAGGTATAATAAGATAGATTTGGCACAATTCTTTGATCCACAACTGAACCCAAGCCTATTTTTATAACATGCAAGCTTCTATTTTTAGTTGGTCAGAAAAGATCTCTTCAGAGGGCTGATTGTAGGAAATTGCCGGAATCAGAGCGTCACACAAAGTATCCACCGCGTCTTACCCGATGACTCATTCGCAACTCTAAATATCACTGAACACCTGGAGGGAAACCAAAGATGACATGCTGCAAATACACTTGAATATCTACAATCTTATTTAGACACTCAATAAACATATTTCTTTTATGAACAAGAACATTTCGGCCCTAGGTAATTTTGTGACGTTCTGATCTTTCCAGTCAATAGGCTACTGCTGGAGTAGAGGAAGGGCTAAGTTGCACTCATCCCAGCTCTTTTTCTGTTTTAGTCCACAGAGTAGGAGGAGTGCTGACATTTGATATGCAAAGGCCTTCAAATTCCCCAAGTACATCCCAGTATGTGTGTGCTTCAAAGCTTTTTGTTCCCTTTCAAAACTCAACTCAACTAAATTCTCTTTGTGATACCAAACTGACTCATTGTTCTGCCTGCAGAGAACTTTCTAATAGAGCTTTAGCAATAAAGAAACTCATTTCATACCAAGCCTGCTTGGTGGAACAATACCTTTTGCAAATCGTCAATATGTCACGATTTGCAGTAGAGAGGTGGTGATGCAGTCGCAGAGGACCCAGGTTGGTGTGAAGGAGATGATGATTTAATGAAGAATGGATGTCAAAAATCCAGGCAGCACAGAATGAGCAGAAGGCTTAAGCTCAAAACTAGTAGCAACTGGCAACCAAAGGACATCTGACAACAGACTAGACAAAACAGCTTGACAGCAAGACAGATAAGACAAGGATCCAACAAAGAACAAGGAACACAGGTGGGATTAAATACACAGGGAGACAATCAGGAGAAACAAGGAACAGGTGTAACTAATCAAGGGGTAAATTGGACAACACAGAGACTCTACAAAACACAGAAACCTAAATAAACACACAGAAACAACCAAATCCTTACACAATATGACATTTCGAGGCAACAGTTTGTGGGTTTCGAAACGGAAAACGACCATATTTTTGCTAAAAATTTAATGGGAGATTGCACCATAGCAGTGCTTCTCAAGCTGTGTGAGAAGTATCACTTTTAGGGGTGCATAGAAGAAATGTTAAACATAAATTATTAGCAAGGCATATACAGATTAATTGTAGGATTAAAGTCATTGAAAGCCAAAATGACAAGCTGTTGTCAACTTACAACTTGAAATGACATCAAACTAAACTTATTGTAAGTGCATATATGGCATAGACCACAATGTTAGACTGTCTGTGTCTATCTATCTATCTATCTATCTATCTATCTATCTATCTATCTATCTATCTATCTATCTATCTATCTATCTATCTATCTATCTATCTATCTATCTATCTATCTATCTATCTATCTATCTATCTATCTTCTGCAGGCACTGGTAAGCTGGTCAGAGTTGATTTGCAAACAGGAACAAGCAACCTTGCAGATGTTATGATGATGAAAGGTGGATCTACAAAGTATTGCCTGAGGGTGTGCCAGTGGATGGTGGGGGGACTGAGTCAAATATAAGCAATACTTTTTGGATTTTTACTTGTAAAACATTTGGAAAATCATGTTGTGTTTTCCTTTCACTTCACAATTAGAGCTATGTTGGACAAAATCTCAAAGAACTACATTACAGTTTGTGTTTGTAATAGGACAAAATGTAAAAAAAACTTTAAATAGCAACTGAGTCACAGTAATTTAACTTCCAAAGGAAAATAGCCAAAATAGGTTTTTCTGTTGTTTTGTATGGAATAACAAACTGGCCAACATGTAATTCCTGTTATGGTACTGTTGTAAACCATATATCAAGTTGTTTAAGTGAGATGGTATTGTTAGAAAATGTTTGAGAACTACAGCGCCATAGGATGCCAAACACCAAAAGCTATTCCCATTTATTACATTTTTTTGACACAAGCGGATTCCTATGTGGCCAGACAAGTTGATCAGCAAACATTCGCTGACTCCTGATGTGACCTGAATTTCTGAGTGTGTGTGTGTCTGTATAAAAGCTGAATCTATATTCAACCATAGAGAGTTCTCACACTAAAAGCCTAAGGGTAAGCCATTTTCCGAGCTGCCTCCTCAGAAATAGCTACCATTGCATCCATGCGATGAAGATGCTGCACTTCTATCCAGTAGTAAAGATGTCCTTGAAGGACTGAAAACTTCCCATCAGCAGCAGGGTCTATTCCTGTCAGGCTGAAGCAGCCATTCCAGGGGTCATTACTGTCTGAACACGTGCACACACACACACACACACAAACACACGCCCACAGACCTGGTGGTGTTGTCATGAATAATTCCCAATCACTTCTCCTGTAGGCTACTTCCTGCTCTTGTTTCTTTTCTGTGTGGGTATGTTTATGCATGAGATATTCATAATTGAACTCTGAAGTACACAGATATTTTCTGAGTGAACAACTAAAGATAGGGGATGACTCAAACATCCGTCTTCAACTTCCACCATTACATAAGCATGAGAGAGGTGGAAAGGTGTTTGGCAACAGACGGGTGAATCAAACACTGGCTGGGGATGAAGGGTGATTCTCATTCCAGCAGCCTAGCGGCCCGTGGTTGTGATTTTCAGTGCAGGGGATCAGCGAAGAGAAGCAACGTCACACATCCGTTACGCAGGGTTTGTTAATTTCAAGCTCTCATCACGTTGGTCAGCGGGTTGCTTGTTTCCATGGCCACGGAGAGTGAATGCGAAAAGATGTTCAAGAATGAGTGTAGTGACTTTCCCTGAAATGCTGTGATGTAATCAATGACATAGTTTGGCAAAGTCTGTCACTGTGATAGTGTGTCTGTGTCCAGCAGGCTTTTCTTTCCACATTTCTGAGCCACCCGCCCTGCCCACGTATCTGCTAATCAGTGCGCCTGTTTGTATGAGAAATAATGACCTCCTGTGTGTTTGTGGCACAGGGTCAGCCACATTGCTCAGACGTCCATTTTTGCAATCTATTATTTACTGCTGCAAAAGAAAGCTAAGCTGAAGGAATAGGGAGCCTTGAACTGCAGTATAAACTACTTCCCTGTAAAAAGGTTTTCTCATCTATCCATCGCTCTACCATTTCCTGTTGTAATTGCAAGGTAAAGTACCCAGACCAGTGCATGGCTTAAATCACTGAGAGTTTTAAGATTTAATCAAACAGACTATAAGCTTAGTTCAAGTGAGATTCTGTTGAAAGGTTTGAGTAGTTATTATCTTACCTGTATGATGTACCTTTTCTTGCATCTTTATGTAAGCTTCAACTATACTATTTGGAATAGGTAATAGATAAGCAACACTCCAGCATGAAATTTCTAACCAATTAACAATGTAGCAAACACTATTTAATCATCAGCTAAACAAAACTACCTCAGGTCTTATAGACATGTTTAAAACTCTGCAGCATAAACGCTCAAATGTTATGTATATCGCATATGCAAAATTGATATAAAATTTCCACAACTACCTATCAAATGTCCAGACAATGACTCAATAATAGCAATACTTAACCTCAAAACCATGCAAAAACTGCACTGATGAAGATATTCTCACACAAGGATGTCTAAAACTGAAAATGAAAGTGGCAGTGTTACCCACCTTTTGATTAATTCAGCTAATAATTACACTTATGCCACTTACAGTACGTGCACACATAGAGTTTGTTTCGATGATCCTTGAAGAAAAATTAAGACAAAATAAGACAAGACAGTGGGTGTTGCAGCTGAAGCAACATACTCCATCTTAATGCAACTGGAAACTATGAGTTGCACACCTTCAATCCTAACACGCACTCACAGTTCAAACTATAAATTAATAAAAAAGTGGCTTCAAAGACATGACAAAACGCTATAGTCCACATAGTCTGCTTCTTTTTCTAGGCTAAATGTTTTAGGTAACATGCATTTTTAAATATGAGGGAAAATTTTCACTAACATGGTTTCTTAAACAAAATATAGTAGTGGGCATAATCAAGGTGAGCCTCTGCGTCATAGTTTTTAATAAAACCTGTAATATCTTAACAAACCACAGAGTTTAAAAACATCTCCAGGTTTGGGCTCTTCATGGAAATCTACTTTTCTCTCAGCACAAATGGCAAGCAATGCAGAAAACGCATTTTGCAAACATCCCTGTTACTGTTGACAGTGTCTTAATACAAATACAAATTAGTTGATGCTGGAGGGTAAAGCTAATGTCTCCCAAAAGAACCATTACTTTGTACTTCTACAGTCTTAAAACTCCAGTCTCCAAAATGTTATAGTTATTTATGCAAATGCAATTTTATGAAGCCTTAAAACATTATTCAATGAGACTGAAGCTTCTGATTATTTACAAGAGAAATGGAGGTAGGAGGTTGAGTGCAACCAGTAAATGTCTTGTTTGAAACATACTAAAAACAGAATAGAAAAGTAAGACACTCTAAAAATGAAGTAAAAATGATAACATATGTGAAATGTTAAATTACTGAATTTTTATATTTTTTTTTCATTGCTTTGCATGTTCTGTTCTCAGTATTTGCTTCACACAGGAAGAATGGCGTGTTGCCTCCTATCTCCATTTTCTGTGTAAATAATCATTGGCTTCTTGGTAAATTCCCAACTTTTGCAAACATATTCACAGATTATATGTTCATAAAATACCATTTGAATTCAAATCCACTTGGGTCTGTCTAGGAGTAGCAGTTACCTTAATTCTGATCTTGATTTATGCAAAACAGAGATTACTGTACTCTAGTACAGTAATCTACTGGAGGTGAGATGTTAACCACCCACATTATAAGATCCTAACAGAACTTTAAAAAACAATCAACTTTTTTTTAGAAAACACTCTTGTTTATTAAATAAATAAATACTGCACTTTATCACACAATAAGTTATTTAAGACATTGTTACCTAGTTGATAATGGCTCTTAAATGGTTCTAAAAAGTCCTGGTGTAATGTCATTCTACATAACCTCTCGCTCAGAGTGCCGAGACCATCTGTCAAATAAAGACAATAAGAAACAAATCACAGTTTTTCAAAGTTAGCGTAATGTTACACCCCTCCCTGCTCAGACAAACATGTACTCATTTAAACCCTTCAACATCCACACCAGTCATTTCTTTCCACGGCTGAGATGGCTTGGACACACACTGTACATCATTTACAGTATCTCACAGTCGAGCTCTGTTAAAGTTCAGAGCTTCGTTTTATGCTTCTGGAATAAAACCAACTGTTCTGTACACACCTAAGCTGGTGCCAGCCCAGCTTTAGTCTCATTACATGCCCGAAAGCCCAACATGTAGGATTCACATTCGTACCAACATCCACGGTCCTCTCTCTCTTTCCCAACAGTACAAATCAGCCCTTTATTTCCCATCAACATTCATTGTGCTACATTTCGTTTTCCCAGGCTCTTTCAGTCTCTCTCTGCATTACACTTTCACCTGCACCAACGCTGAGTCATGACAGTGAAACGGTGCAAGGATGTTCATATATTTTGCTCAAGCCCAGCCTGAATATCCGCCCGTTCTCTCGCAGGTTTCCTGTTCCTCTGCAGCACTGCAGTAACACATGTGGTTCACTTTTTCAGTCTAATGCAATTTTTGTGGGTTTAGCTGCATCTCTGAAGGAGCATATTGAGGGAGTACACCAAGCGCTGGCGCAGGTCGTTGGGGCAGCCAGACGTCAGCAGGGAGCTGAGCTTGAACGTTTTAGAGACTCGTTCCTCGTTGATGTACGTCAGCATGTACTCATCCTTCTGGCAGCACAGGATGATCTTGGTGTGATCATGGTAAAAGTTAACCTTTGGAGGGAAAAATAAACAGAAACACATTAAAATATTTTACCTTTTTATCTATATTTGACGTGTAATTCAGAGAAGAGAAAACGTCATGGCTTGCACTCAAACAGTTCCTCTCGACATGCCCAGCAACAGCCGTGGGTGTGTTTACCTGGAAGGTGCCGTCGTTAAAGAGCATCATGAGGGCGCGGTCTGACTTGAGCCACTGCAGCAGGTAGAGACGGGGCATGTGTGAATCTGTTGTAGTACCAAGGTCCCCACCCTGAGAAAGCAAAAAGACAAATACCTCGGGATTAGACAGGCTGCAACTTGAACATTTCTAATGTTCTAGGGTGTGGAGAATCGAGGAGAAAAAATAACAGCAAAAGAGATGCAGCTTAGCTTGAGAGACTGGTATTTTCACTTACATCCATGAGGTTTTCCTCCATGTAGTGGGAAAAGTACTTCAGCACAGTCACTTGGCCCACAAAGTGCTCAGGAACCTCACAAGTGGGAAAGACAGAGCGCTGGCCTAACTCTGCATAGTAATGAATGGTCCTGAGAAGGAAGACAACACAGGGTGTTACACATCTAATTTGTAAAACCAACACTAGATAAAATAAACAAAAACATATAGCACATTTTGACTTTTTTAAACATTCCTTTGTGAAAACAGGAGCTGAATATGTCAAAAATAACCCAATCTTTAAGGTAACTCCTTTTTCTTTTTGTAAACCTGACTGTACCACTAAGTCAACAGCTTTAACAACAAAGTATAAGTGTTATGATAGCACAGACTACTGCGTACTTTCTATCAGGCAGGAGGCTCATGTGGGTGCCATTGTTGAAGAGAACGCCAACGGTGTGATCAGACAACTGGTAGCCGAAGCCGTACTTATTGGAGTAGTCCACCCATTTGGTGACCCACTGAAGACTGCAGCTGTTTAACGTCTGAGGAGTGTCATTTGCTGCAAAGAGAGAAGAAAAGTCAGGATCAGAATACAAGTACATGGAAGATCTTGGGCAAGACTCATGCATGAAAGTACGCAAGGGAAAAGCTAAAGGACTAAGATTTGAATTACTCAGTAACTTACTCACCTTTAGGCATATTTTCTAAGCATCCTCTTAACACACTGGCAACAGTCTCAGCCACGCTCCCTGTTGTGTTGTCTTCAAGACCTTTGGAAACAAAGACAGAGAACCATTTATATAGATCAGAGGTAAAAAAAAAAAAAACTCTCCGCCCCCCACATACACTCAAGATTTATTACACATAATCTTTTCACTCATGATGTAACTTACATTCACTGCTGCTGCTACAGCTGCCCAGACTCCCCCTGACGATCAGACGAATGGTGTCTTGCGTTGCTGGCGACTGACTCTCTGTTGCTAAGGCAACGGGGCTCCCGGCAGATGGCGGAAGTAGACTTCCATTCTGAGGTGGGAACGAGTGACGACAAGGCTTAGATTCTGCGAGTTTAGATCATCTCTTCCTACTATGACTCAGTGGTCACCCACAGATTTCAAAGTGCCTGGCTGTAAAGGTTGAGATTAAAGTGTTTTCCAACTAGTTCAGAAACTGTGCTTGTTAGAAAGTTTTGCTGCAGCTACAAAGGGTGATTCATTGGATTCTCCACAGTGGGGTATCTCAAATCCACACAAGTTTTAACTGCTGTGTGACTAATGCACCTGCAAAAGTAGCCTACCCACGCCCTTGTAAATATTGGGCTGTTGCTTTCTTACCTCAGACATCTTTCTGCTCTGCTGTTGACTGATGACCGTCCTCTCCAAGTCGTGCTGTAGTTTGTAGATCTCCTCCTCCTCCTTAGTTAACTTGTCTGCAAGAAAACAGCAAACATTAATCCTTGAAGCTGCCCAAACTGACAGGTTAGTTGACAAACTGAGTCAACTAAGCAGTTTTTCTTTTTTTATTATTATACTCACTGAGGGTCTCGTAGTATTTGACCTTATCTCTCTTCCCACCGAACAGTGCAGCAGCAGCTTTTTTAAAGAAGCTCTTTGCAGGACTGGAGACATGAAAGTCTGGTGGTGAATGGCAGCAGTTAGGCGACAGACGCTCTGGACTAAAGCCCTGTGGAGAAATGAGGAAAGTGGGTCAGTGTGTGGACAGATAATTACAGGGCTGGAAGGGTCATCTCTGAACTCCCACAAAGTGGCATTTGCAGACTGAATGCCAGAGCAAGCCGAATAGAGGTCTAACCTGGGTGAAGAAGTCGTGTCTCAGAATATGGTCTAGATTGGGTCTGTCTTCTGGAATCTTGGCCAGCAGATTGGCAATGAGCTGCTTCGCCTGCGGTGACAACGAGGAAGGGAGCGAGTACCGTGCTTCTCTTATACACCGGTAGGTCTCCTTCAAGTTGGTGGTTTCAAATGGAGGTCGGCCCAAAAGCATAGTGTACCTGAAACAGAATCCAAGAGTATACGGTTTAGAAAACATATCTTCTATCTTCAAGCGGTATTCACTTGCAATTTTTGATGATGACAAATTTTACTGACGCTTTTTGCAGTCCCTAACAGTAGAATAATAGGAACCCAACTCACATTACACAGCCCAGAGCCCAGATATCTGATTCACAGCCATGACCCTGCTTGTTGAGGACCTCAGGGGACAAGTAGTTTGGAGTCCCGCAGATCGTCTTCCTCCTGTTTCCCGCTGGCTCCAACTTGGCAGCGAGACCAAAGTCTCCGACCTTCAGTTCCATCGACTCACTGACAAAAAAGTTCCCTTTGGGGGAAAAAAGACAGTAACAATATGAACACTTGCTAAGCCAACCAAAGATCAAAGGCATGGTACTGCACAATTACTATGGATTTGAAGAGAAAAGATGTTTGGTAACTAAATCACACATACATGTACAGATTTGCAAAGTTTTGCAAAATAAAAAAAACTGTTGCGTAACTTTTGTGAATAAAAATTTCTTACCCAATTTAAGGTCCCTGTGAAGAATTTCTTGTTCATGCAGATACTTCAGTCCAGAAACAATCTGTCTCAGGTAATACCGCACTTCTGGCTCGGTAAGCACTTTGCGCGCCTTCAGAATGTGGGCCAGGGACTATGGAAAGACAAAATAGAAAATATTTAAATATATTCACCTACTTTAAGACATGCTCCATCATAAATGCAACTCTGTAGGCTTCATTAAGAAGTCGAAGGTTACTATATCATGCAATAAAATATAAATAACTCGTTGATATATTTACTTTCTATGCAATGTCTGTCTTCTTTATTTTTCTTATAATTGCACTCACTTTTCGACTGCAGTATTCTAGCAAGATGTAGATGTTCTCTTTGTCCTCAAAATGATGATAAAAATGCACGATATTTTTGTGGTGCAGGACTCTGTGCAGCTCAATTTCTCGGTCGATCTGCACACAGAGAAAGGACAACACGGTCACGTCTGTAACCAAAGACATTTGAGTGACAACATGCCCGTGGGTGCGCACAGACACCGCAGCAGCGAGCTTACCTTCTCCCGCTGGTGAGGCTTGGATACGCGCGCATGTGGGATAATCTTCGCTGCGTAAACTTTGCCGGTGGAGAGGTCTGTCATCTCATAACATTTAGCAAATCCTCCCTGGATGAAAGAGGGGAAACAACATTGTTAAAACGCCGTGCCGTCGGGATGAGAAGTAAATTCCAACGAGTCGAGGGCAGAGGCCGAGCTGTGCGCTACCTTTCCCAAAACTTTCCCCCGGCAGTAGCACTTCCCCGTGGCCGGGTCGGTGATGATCCTAGCCATCTCTGACGGAGCGCTGCGCTCCTCCGTTCTCTTCCGCCGAGGCTCGCAGGACCTCTGCGTTGATTCGCACATGCTGCTGCTGTTAGTCTGTTGGAGGACGGTGCTTTTATGTACTTCCATTGGAGGACTGATTCTCTTCCCGCATACAGAATGCATCCCAGAGAGGCGCTCTGTAAGCTTTTATACCCGCTCTCCCTCCCTCCCTCCTTGTGCTCTCCCAGTGTCCCTCCCCTTTCCCCCTCACCTACCAAACTCCTTCTCTCTCTCTCTGTCTCACTCACGCACACACACTATCGGACACACACTCTCTCTCTCTCCATCTCTAACGTCATTGTAGGAAACGGGAGCAGGAGGTCTGACTTTTATCGATTCCCTACCAGACAGAGAGACTGCCCGTTGATGGTGACACAGATGTAAAATACGAATTTAATAAAACAGCGTGTTTTGATTGATTTATTTTAATTGCTACATTATGACCCCAATTGTTTATTAGAAATGGAAAAAGAGTTACATTTATTTACATTGCGATTTATCAAGTCCAGAGGACCCCAAAGCGCTTCTCACTACGTTCAATCATTCATGCACACATTTAAACACTGATCAATGAAAAAATATTTGGAAAAAATGATTTGATCACGGAGACAGTAAAGTAAAATGTTATGATCATTATGGCAAAATAAAAAGGACATCTAATCCGTGGGTCTAATCCAAAAAGTCTGCATGGCACACAAAACCAATCTGCATTCCGTACAGCCTGGTTTTAGGCTGTGGAGTACCATGGCCAGTTTAGAGCTATAGCGCCCTCAGGTGGATAATTTTGAGTCAAGTTGGAAAAATGTGTCAGCATAATACACATACAGTAGCAGATGTATGGCCACAGACAGGTGAAGTACATGGCTCTCACTGTCCGGGTGGGATATATTAAGTAGCTAGAGAACCTGTTGTCTTCAAAATGAATGTGTTAGAAGCAGGAAAAATGCCCAAGAGAAAGAGTTTGAGCATATTTCACATGTACATATCCAAAACTGCAGACCTGAAGAGGTGCTTACAGTGGTCTTCATCTATCAAAAGTGGTCTAAGGAAGAAACAATCTTGATCCATCAGACAACTGCAATCATTCTGTAATCAACCAGACTGATTCTGACAGAAAGGTGCCAGGATATAGTAATGTAGTTTGTTGCATGGACAGAGCAGTCAGGGTGTCTAAGCTGCATGCTCACTGTCAAAGACATCAATAGTGTGAGCATCAGAACTGGACTATGGAGCAATAGAAGAATTGCTCCACACAACAGTTTGTCACAAACACATGGCACCTAGATACAGTCTGGGAAAAAGATAAGCCACAGGCGTTTTGATTTGGGTAATGATCAGCTGGGATACCCAATATTCTACTATCCACATAGATGATAGTTTGACAGGTACCAACTTCCCTGTAGTGCAATGGCAGACCATAAACCATTTCAATTAAAGAATATTTCTTGATGGATGAAGCCTCTTCCAGTAAGATAAAATGGTTCAGGAAAAGTTTGGGGAACACAATAACATGGTTAAGATGTTGACTTGGCCTCACAATTCTCCCAAGATCTTGGTCAAGAATCTGTGGGATGTGCTTGGCAAACAAGTGAGAATGATGGAGGCCTTACCTTGAAAGATCTGCTGCTAATATGTTAGCACAGCTTCAAGGGAGTGGACTCCATGATTTGACTCTAACAGACCCTGCTTCCACAGTTAACACAATTTACAGAAAAATGTCCAACTTCTTGAAATTCACTTTCTTGACATTTAGTGATAAAAGGCAATTACAAATGTCTTCTGATAGCCTTAGAGGTAGAACAAAGTCAAGCCATATTGACGTTTAAGAACTTGTTTTATTAATATTTAGACAGTGTGCTGCATAGATAATCAGTGTTGCCTGAAAATGTATAATTTTCAATTAGGTTATAAATGTTCTCCAATGTAAAAAAAGATCTTTCCAGATTTTCACAAATCATCAACAGAGTAAAATAGGTTCAATGTTTTATGAAATACTGAACAACAAATAAATCATAATGTTCAGCATTCTTCATACAGTTAGTGCACTAAATCAAGGATGATTATCAGAATCAAGGATGATTTAGTGCAGTATCTGCCACAGCATCCGACTCATTTCATTGATGACTTTGGTGGATTTCTCAAGTGTGAGCGCACAGAGCTGATCTCATAAGCAAACGTCTGGTCAAGTCCAGAGCCGACAGCTGATTTTTGGGGCCAGTTAGGGAAAGGAAAACGGCAAGAAATGACCAGCGCATCTTGAGGAAGCTCCTTCAGCAGCTTCTCTCCCAGCACCTCCATCTGTTAACAGTCATAGGAATACAATAACAATATAATAATATGGTAGCAAAAATAAAGTAAAGAGAAGATTTTCAACAGAGAAATGGCTTACCACTCCTGGAGCAAGGAAAGCGGTCACATTGTTGTACGAAGACAAATCAGTCTAAGACAAAAGATTAAGACACTTAGGACTTTGATCACATATTGTGACTTTCTGGATTCTTTTTTCATATTTAGGAATATTACAACCACAAAGTTTGATAGATTTTACTTGAATTTTAGTGACATACCAAATCAAGGTTGGGCATAATTTTAAAATAAAAGGGAAATGCTACATGGTGCACATGAGTCAAACTACCTACAATAGTGTTCGCCAAAGACCCGAGACCTGTCCACACAAACTCCATGCTGTGATTACAGCCAAAATCACAATTTATTTTTACAAAAAATGTGAATACGTTTTCATAGACCCTGTATCAGCTGTCATGTCCCTGACAGCGTGATGCTGCCACCACCATCTTTTACAGTGTGGGCCAGTATGTTCAGGGTGATGTGCAATGATAGTTTTCTTCTACTAAGTTTATTGCAAGTAAAACAAAATTATAGTTTGGTCTTATTTGACCAAAACACTTCCTTTCACATGTTTGTTGGGACTTCTCCAAAACATGTGGACAAACTTTAAATATGACTTCTTGCTGCTGGGCATCAAGAATGAGTTTTTTTTTCAGTAATCGTTCATAGAAGCTAGATTAATTTAGGGCCTAACAGTTGTCCTGTCAACAGATACACTGTAGCTGTGAATCTCTGCAGCTCTTCCAGAGTTACAGACTTGGCCTCTTGACCGTTTCTCAGGTATTGTGATGGCTACTTTTGAAAGGCACAAGAAGACTGTTTTTGTCCAAGCCTTACCTTCCAGAAGTCCTTCTTAACAAAGGTTACTTGGCTGGAGGGGATTCTTCTCCAATAGGCTTTGCTCCTTGCATAAGCCACTAGAATTGAGTTGATCTCAAACCCTGTGCACTGAAAACCAGCAGAAGAGGCTGCAAATACCTGGAAAAAGCACAGCATCGTGTAAAAGTCAACCACAGCAAACAAGGCAACAAGAAAAGTGCCTATTCTGTTGCCATTGCACATTTTGATAAACTTATTTTAGAGAGCCTCTCTTCACTCACCAATCTTCCATCTCCAGCTCCAAGATCTGCCAAGCAACCTCTTCTCCCTTGGAGCAGCTTCATAACATTCTGTGCTTGGTCTTTACTGGAGGGCAAATATGGAACCTGAGCCATAGTGGACACAGCGTGTGGTGAGTCAACATTGCCTGCCTGAGCTGTAATTACTGTAAATGCTACTTTGCTTTTCCAGTGGTGAGAACAAGTAAGAACATAAGATTCTTTTGTCACATTATGGTAAATAAACTCTACAGAGCTTAAGTGTTGCAGTGTGGCTGTTTAAATCTTCCCAGTGTGAAATACAAATTTCTTTTGTATTTTCTTTTTTTTTGTTAACTTACTGAAAATGCTTGATATTAAATATATTTCCGCTTTCAGTAAGCTCTCTCTGTGTTGTTAACAATCTTGACTGACTTTCGTCTGTCTATGAAATAACAGCAAATCTTCAGATGAATTCTCTTTAGTTTTTACCTAGTAAACTCAGTTTAATCTGTCACTGGGAAAATCCTCTTCTCTTTTTGTTTGTCTTGATTTTTTTAATACACCGTCTTACTCTATATTTTCAAAAGAGGAGTTGCATCGGTTCATAGTGGTAGAGCAAGTGGTCACAGACCCATCATTCCCCGGGTAGAATCTTAAAAAGCATGAGTGAACTTATGCAATTACAAAGATTTGTTAAAGAACGGGCGCTCAGTGAATTCCTCACTACTAAATGTACTAAATATTATGGTAATATAACAAAGTCGAAGTGATTGAAAACCTCAGTGTAGTAAGAAGTAACAAGGTCACTTAAAATCACAAAGCTCATCATCATGAGTGTCTGACCTCACATTTCTAAACCACGTGAAAAGACTTCCTAGAAGAACTGAAGCTGCAAAAGGGTGAGTCAAAATCACATTAAAGCCTATGGACTGAGAATATGATGTCCATCAAGGTCATCTATGTGTAAAGGCAGACGAGCAAATTCTTTAGGCAGGATAGCTGGTAATGTAAAAATCAAGTGAGCGCTGCATAAGTATAAAATTTAAAAATAACAAAAAGTTTTAACATTTAGCTTTGAAAATAGAAGCCATAAATGAATTACAGACCAACTTTTTCGGTTGGTGGTGCAATTACCAATAACAAAATTAATAATTACAGTTACAGACTTACCAGTTTTTTTCTTTTCCCACAATTGATGCTGGCATGGAGCACTATGCTCCAAAATAAGCAAATTATTGTTAATCAACAAGTCAAAGTGTGTGTCTGTTAAATTTTTTTATTATTATTATTATTTCAAGCATGCAATATTTAATAGATTTAAGGGGAAAAAGCACGCAAGGCAAAAGAAAAAAAATAAAAGAAGCAATATTTTGTACCTTAAGATGCCATGGGATTTTGCGGAAGCCAGGCATGGTGAAAACACTCCATAATCCATAAAGACCTGTGAGGACAGCGCCTGTGCAGGTCGTCACAGTGGGATGGGGTCTGCTGGTGGGAAAGACCCCACAGTAGTCCTGAATGAGCAGCTCGATTGAGTCCTCCATTGCAAAAACAGTGTGAACACCTGTACAGAAAATAATCAAAAATGTCTTCTATATTTAAACACTTATTACAACAGTAGAGTTTCATAAGAATAACAGCAGCCAAAAAGGCTTCGACTTCTTTGTTTTGATTAAATTAGCAAAATAAATAATATTTTCAAAGATGATGGTCATCTGCACTTTCTTTTTTTCGATTCAGGGGCTTTAAAACAAAAAGTAACAAAGGATTTTCAGCAACTTAATACAATCTTAGACCTTATTGATGTGATTAGCAAATGTTTTGGTTAAACAGAAGTAGGAAGATGAAATTAAAAACATAACATCACCACTCATACATAGTAGCAAGTGCTTTCGACATAGAGTTCACAATATGGTAAATATATTTTCTTAATATAAACTTGTCCAAACTCATCCAAATTATATATATATATGATTAAATCATACATTTATTCCTATTTTTAAGTTGAAAAATGTGTGGCCAGGCTTTTAAAAACATAAACCTACTAGGACAGCGTAAGCCTGTCTTACTGGCTCTGGAAATGAAGCCATTGAATTTCAAAGAAAATTTGAGATTTCAAAATAACTGGGATAACATTGAATAAAAGGTGTTATTTTGTTTGGGGTTTTTTTCCCCAGAGTGACGTAACAGACTTATTTCTTTTAAGGACAAAAAGCTGGAACAAGCATCCGGGGCAGAATGAGTGGAAAAAGGGAAAAGTGTTATCTCAAATTGATTGCAATTGAGGGTTGACCCAGATAATATTGAACATTTCTGAAGAGAGGAAATTTCATTGAAAAGATTACCATACCCCTGTAGGCCCAAAAGAGTTTTGTCAATAGAAGGGAAGTGCTGAATAACATACAAAGAAGGCTCTTAACAGTAGATGATAGGCAGATGCTGCCATTGTTGCATAAGGTTCTGCAAGCATTAGAGAAAAGCAACAATAAGATGAACC
Source organism: Xiphophorus couchianus (assembly GCF_001444195.1). Lineage (NCBI taxonomy): Eukaryota > Metazoa > Chordata > Actinopteri > Cyprinodontiformes > Poeciliidae > Xiphophorus > Xiphophorus couchianus. The sequence goes on from NC_040239.1 coordinate 11,547,539, forward strand.
CAACGTTGATGCTGTCAAATAATGTGAATGCTTTATTGCTTTATTTTTTATAATATTGTCCTGCTTTAACCATTTTCCACAACAATGTCCCCTGGTGCCTTCTTGACACTTTCAGTTCTGTAATGTTCTCTAACAAACCTTTGTATTTACGCCGTGGATAAATTACGCATCCCGGAACTGTATTCACTGTTTATTTTTGTTTCATTGGCGTGTCCACAGAAAACAACGGACAGGGCAGTTTATGGAGCTACAGCGACCTTTGGTTCCCCTAGAAACCTTCTAGAAAAGTTTGGCTTAAAAATAATATAAAATATCGACTTTTATCCTCGCATATATGTTACCTCTTAGCGAAATATAGAGCAACATGGTCGGATTTTCGCAGAAGTAGCTTGTAAACAAAGTGAAACGTTTAGGATCAGGACACGCTAGAGGTAGCCGATCGATGCGGAATAAGCTGAAGCACTCTTCTAAGTAAGGGGATTTTTGTAAAACACAGCATAAAGTGCATGAAATTGTGAACACATGTCTGAGCTGCCTACCTGCCCCGCCCCTCTTTCCGCTGCTTCACAGTCGCAGGGGTGCCCAAAGTCGGTCCTCGACAACCGGCATCCTGCATGCTTTAGTTCTCTCCCTGGTGGCAGTAACAACCTTTTCTCCATGTCAGTATACTTCTTAGTGCCTTCTAACGAGTCATCATTGGATCCAGGTGCGTTAAACCAGGGAGAAAACTAAAAGATGCAGGATGTTGGCCCTCGAGGACCGACTTTGGGCACCCCTGGTCTACAGCCTGCTGCACACGGGTCGTCCAAAGGCCAGTCAGTCACAATAATCCCGCCCTGTGACAACTAACAGGTCCTATCAGTTGTTTGCCAAGTAACGGATACTCTCTGTCTGGCAAGATGAAGTGTATATTTAATCTCCAGGCTGCAGTTACGTAATATCTGATGTACTGTGATTCTTAAGGTCATTAAAGTCCACGTAGTGTCAGGTCTGTGCATTAATGCACAGATGTTTAATATGTCATCTCCCCATATTAAACAGCATTTAATATGTCGTTATTAAATCACAGCATTGGTTTTATATTCAATTTTCTAATCTGCATAAAAAATCCTAAAGTCTAATTTTAATTGCAAAACATGGATATTTATTTATCTAGGAAGCTCTTCCTCCTGCCGCCATTGTAAAGCCCATAATATTAATATTCATCAGCACTCAGGTCGCTCTATTTTCTCTGTCCCTCTGAAGCGGCGCTGCCTGCTTCAGGGGCGTGGGCACGTCAGCAAAACAGGGTGAGTGACGCAAAGAGCGAGAGCCTATTATATTTTGCTTCCTGAAAGAAAAGGGGGGAAAAAAATCCTGGCCAGGTTGGAGTTGATGTTCACTGGGGAAAAAAATAAAAGACATACAGGTGGAATATTAGGCTACTGAGGATCAAATGGACTTGTATGGGAAGGTAAGGTTGTTAAATTAATGTAACTAGAAACTAAGAATGGGGAAAACTATTAGACAGGGCTTGTTTTTTTTGTTTTTTTTTTACAATTTGAGGGTGTGTCTCAGATAAACTGAAGCAGCGTCTCATCCAGCTGTTCACAGCTTGGAGACGCTCCACGCTGGAGCTGCTGCCTCCATGCGCTCTCCAAACTGTGTGTAAAAAAAACAAAAAACAACAAAAAAACTACAAGACCCGTGTTCTTTGTTCCCGTGACGTAGCTGATACCCATGACACGCGCTTCCTTTCGCTCAGCCGAGCCAGCAGCATCATCATCATCATCATCACCACCACCACCATCATCATCAGCAGCAGCAGCAGCAGCAGCAGCAGCAGCAGCCTCCAGATCGGAAGCGGAGGGGACAGCTCCCAGGTGCTGAAACTGGTTCGGAGACAGAGAGAGAGGGGGAGAAAAATACCATAAAATCAGCGTCTGCGGTATAGATTCAGAGAAATAAACCTCTATCCTGCTTATCAGGGGCAAATACAGGTCGAAACGAGGCCTTCGAAACAGGTTTGTCCACACAATGTCCTTTTAGTTTCACATATGTGGAAGAATTTTTGTGAAACGATAGAATGACATCCTCCTGCTCAGAACAGCCAGTCTATGTAGTTATCTGGCATGCGGCTTCTTTGCTTAGCAGCGCTTGATTATTATTACTGTTATTATTTTTATTTTTATTTTTTGCATAACCGGCTTATTATGTCGTGAAAACGGTGTCCTTGCAAACACAGACACACGCACACACACGGAGGCGAGTAGAGAGCGAGTGCAGGACGGGCATGATGGAGGTCCGGCATCTTTTATTTAGGCTGCAGGGAAAGATGGTCGCACATGTTTAGGGACGGAAGCTGGACTGCCCGGTCCAAACATTCACCTTGGAGGGAGCGATGACCGCTCTCCTGTCATCTCCCCAGTGCAACGTGCATCCTCTGAGGTGGCTGACTGCTGACTGCTGGCATGGCAAAGCTTATGTCAGAGTGTGAGCTTTCAGTACTCTGTGTACAATTGTAAACAAATAGAATCAAAGCGACATATTCAATTTAATTGGGTTAGATTTTAATATTTTTTTATGAGTTTAAAGGCATAGTCCCATTTTTTTTCAGGTGAAGTTATAAATAGTTGTCTTGTTCTTGGTTGAAAAATCTGAGAAATAAAAGTATCAGCGGATTTTTTTTTTTTCCAGAAGAGACCATTGTTAAGTGTGTTGCTGTTTTCTCTGCTGAACAACTTCTCTGTCATTTCGCTTATGTTGCCACAGATTGTAAATTAATCATATTTAACAGCTAAAATCAATTAGTCAACTGCCTGCTAGCTTCTAAAATCTGCTCTAGGTAAATCCTGCTTCAATTTTTGCTTATCAGTTTTCTCCTCCAGGGTACAAAATAGGAATTGGTTCACGAAAAAGGTTCGAAAACCTGATATGTGTCTTTTATTGGAAGAAGCTTTCTCAAGATTAATTAACTCAGCTTGCTAGCAGACTTTAGCATTAGCACTACTGCTAAATTAACTTAAGTGGATATAAAAATTTCAAAATCTGTTTTATTGAGGTGGCATTTTTTACCTTCCCCTAGCACATTGTAGCTCAGATTAATTAGCAATGTCTGCCTCAGAGTTAAGACTTAGTTTGAATTTGGCCTTTTTCTGTTGCAAAATAGACATTTAAAGTTACTGAAAACCAAAATCTTTCACAATAAAAGTTCTTGATATTTGTCCAAATAAAGAATCTGATATTTTTTAATTCACTCCCTTATGAAGAAGCTTATGTTCTTGGGTAAAATTTACATCATTTTAATATCCAATTTCCAGTACTCTGAAAAATTCATTAGTAATATTTTATGAGCCAAATGTTTCCCTTTTAGTAATAATATGAATAAAGACTATTGCTTTATTTATAGAGATTTTCTATGGTGGAAAGAATTCAGCTTGTTATCTAATACTCATTAAACCAACAGCTTGCTGTGTTGGTCATGCTGGTTTTCCTGACGCAGCCTTCTGTCATCTCTTGTCTGTATCCTGTAAAACTGTACAATGCAACCAACATGTAGATCTTATAGTTGTCCTCTCTCCTTTCCTGCAACTGCATACAAACTGGTTATTGCTGTTTTGATGACTTGCCAGCAAATCATTTTATAAAATGCTTTCACATGTACAGTGTATGAAGTTTTCATTCCTGTTGTTTTTGTTTTGGCAGATGGCTGCCACTCAGGATGTCAAGGGGAAAGGAGAAGGAGGAGACCAAAATTTTGACTACATGTTCAAGTTGCTCATCATCGGCAACAGCAGCGTAGGGAAGACATCCTTCCTGTTCCGCTATGCAGATGATGCCTTCACGTCAGCCTTCGTCAGCACAGTGGGCATCGACTTCAAAGTTAAGACCGTATACAAGAATGACAAGAGGATCAAATTGCAGATCTGGGTAGGAAATATTCACCAACACTGACATTAAACTTTCAGAAGCCACAAAATGTTTTATAGCTGATTTCTGCTGACAAGCTAAGAGACCACAAAGCCACGTTCTGGATGTGTTCGCATCTCTTTTTTTGGATTATTTTATCCAAACAAATTCCTGTTTCAGTTTTACTGTGTAATATTTCCATTTGGGATTGTTTATTAGATGTCATTTTATAAAGATCTGTGATAAAGGTGGCTAAAAAAGGAATAGACACCTCTTAAACATCAAGTTTCTCTTTTGAATTTCAAGACTTTTAATCTCCATATGTTTGCTGTACAATTCAACTGACCAAATCAAAGTAAAGCAATCCTTTGTTGAGGCACCTTAGATTTTATTTCAACTTTTAATATTCTGGATTTCCTACTTGCATGTCAAAAATGCACTTAACTAAGCAGATATTTATAAATAAATTGCTCATATGCATTTTTTAGGATGGCAGAACTTCCACAGAAGCGTGGAACGCAGAAGTTGTAGAGGATCAAAACAAGCTCTGGCACAAAAACACTGCTCAAAAAAATAAAGGGAACACTTAAACAACACAATATAACTCCAAGTAAATCAAACTTCTGTGAAATCAAACTGTCCACTTAGGAAGCAACACTGATTGACAATCAATTTCACCTGCTGTTGTGCAAATGGAACTTTGTACAGAACAAAGTATTCAATGAGAATATTTCTTTCATTCAGATCTAGGATGTGTTATTTGAGTGTTCCCTTTATTTTTTTGAGCAGTGTATATTACACCAGAGAAGCGTACAAAAACATCAATAGATTCATACATACATAATATGGCATGGTGAAGATTGTCATTACTAACAGGAAAAAATTATGCAACAAGAGAGCCAGTTAAAAAGCTGGATTTTCCTCAAATGTGATAGAAAGAAAATATTCAATTGGTCATGGAGGCTGCTGAAAGGCTGATAGAAACACCGAGGGAGCTGTAGGAAATTCTGGTTGGTACTGGTTTGTGTTTTACAGGTGAAAACTATTTCATGTTATTCCATATTCTATTCCACATGTTAGGGAGATGGCTTGCAGCAGAACATGGTAGTAGCAGCCTCATGACGTGGGCCTGCTAGATATGATTTTGGATTTTGTTAAAGGGGATGCAGTTATAAACAGTCATTTCTGACCCAAAGCCTTCAGGTGTCAGATAGACGACTGAGGATGAAGAGGGATTTAAATTCCAGCATCACAGCCTTATATTCAAAACAACCCGAACTGGATGTTCATCAGAATAAAGCTGCAGACAGGAATTATCCTTACTGCTGAATTTATTCAGATCATGTGTGTGAGGTACAGTGAGCACATATTGCCAAGACAATATATGGGATGCTGACAGACTCCTACTAAAGAATCCTAACAGTAAAAACTATTCTTTGGCAAGGATCAATTTTAGGTTGTGTATGCGATGCAACCAGGCCTTTGCATCTGTTTTGTTTTAGATTTTTCCCTTTAACAGGGTTGTTCAGTTGAATTGTAGAGGAGACACACTCCTTCCAAAGTGGAAACATTTTTAAAATAATTTACCTTGGTCTCATTTTTAATCTGGTATTTTTAGATTCAGTGTAATTTATATCCCAGTGGCCTCCAAGGTCTCTTGGAGAGCTTAGATTTTGTTTGGTTGCTCTTGCAAAGTGATTCCTGTCGCAGAAAGGTTGTTGTTCTATATCAAGAGTCCATTTGATCCATGTTTGTCCCATTCTCTGCCCACATATTTCATAGATGCCTGATACGTCAATGAGAAATAAGAAAAGTGCACCTGGACAGTTCGAGTCAGCTTTTTGGCTTGTAGGGCAAATAGAGATTGCTTACACACAGAGAAAAATCTCAGCCTTGCATCTTTTGACAACAGGATTTGCATTTTGTATGTTTTTTTATGAATAATCCACTAATTGATAAATATAGGACTAAGATTAAAAAAAACTATAATGCCCACATAAAAACGTCATAGTAAAAGCTCAAATAAGGGTCATAATCTCTAGTGTTCTATAAATTCATGCATACAGCAGACATAGAGGATGATGCATTTCCTTAAAAAGTATTCACCAAACGGCTTTGTTGTGCTTTCTAACACTGATCTAAGTGTGTAGGCAGATGGAAATCGCAGCAATACTGACAGCAGACTAGTAAGTGTTAACGTGGCACATTGCAGGGAGGAACGCAGAAGCAACACCTTGCTCGGAACATGTGGGAAACTGAAGAATTTGAATGTATTTAATTAGGAATTTTTCTGAGGTGCAAAAGCAGATTGCACCTCAGATACCTCACAGACTGTAAACATAAAAAAAAAAAATTAAAAAATCCAAAAGACGTCCTGCCTCTCTCTCTTCTCTTTTTTCCATGTGGAGGCTTTGCCCATTTTGGGGAGCAGTAGGCAGCTTCTGCAGCAATTATCCATCCTTAGAAAGTGAAAAATTTTGTATGAACAGGAAGATGAAAGCTAATCGGGATAATGTGTTTTCATCAGCAGCAAAGACAAGCATATTCTGGGAGGAAAAAGGATTGCCCTTGCATCCAGATAATTGGCCTGTCTCTTTTAATTGGCCTAAAAAGAGCTGAGACATAAAGTAAAGGGAGCTTTTAAGGTGATGTGTATTGGCTAAAGTCTTTGCACTTGTCACACGTCATAATACATTTGGACTTCTCGCTGCAAATGTGTGAGACTGTGGTGAATGAAACTGACTGATGGCACTATCAGAAAATGGACACATGCAGAACAAGAAGGCTTTTGCACACAGCATGTTTCTGCTCGCTGCCTTGTAGAAGTCAGCCGCTTTGATTGATTTCTGCTGAGCACCAGACGAAAAGCAAAGCTTTTTAAAGTGCTCAAATTCCATGGACTTAAGCAGATTTTTTTTCTCTGTTTCACTCTATTTTTTAACTATGTCCAGTGAAAGAAAAACACTTCAAGCTATTGGGTAATTGTTAAGTTTTCAACTAAAATCTCAAAGACGCAAATTTCAGACAGAAACACAGACTGGGGTAAAATGTGCAGATGACTAAAGCATGACCTGGTTCATGCACAATGACAAGAAGAAAAAGCTGAGGCATTTCCATTCTTTGCTTTTATACTGATTGGCAAAAATATCCACTCAGCTTTAGCTTGTTTCCACAGGCTTTCATGTGATAACCACAATGTGTTTTAGTAGCATTTAATTTAACATACCAACTCAAAGTAATTTATAATTGTAAAGTGGAGGGAAAAGGCTATATAGTTTTAAATTTTTTTGTGTGACATTTATTTTTACTTAGTACCCCCAACTCAATATATTGAGTTGGGGGTTGAATTGTTGAAGTTGAATTACTTCTACAAGTTGTTTAAAACTGTCACACATGAGCTTTTATGAGAGTTTTTTCCCCCTGTGGTTTCGGGAACTGATGAGCTGACGGGACGCCCTCAGTGCTTCCCCAATGTCCGACCGTTCCTCACTCTTCCTGAGTTAGAAATCGGGGAGGGCTATTAGTGCATGTCTCTACTAGGTTTGGCAATATATCTCAGACTCATTCACTTTGTCAATTAGATTTAGGTGTGGACTTTAACTGGACCATTCTATCACAAAAAATCTATTATCTAAACCATTCCATATTATTTCTGGATAAAGGTTCCTTATCCTCCTGGAGGATGGACTTTGCTCTCAGTCAAGTCTTTAGATCTTCAAACAGGTTTTGTTCCAGGATGGCCCTGTTTAAATCTTCATCTATCTTTCCATCAACACTGATCAGCTTCTCTGTCTGTGCTGAAATAAAAAAACATTGCCCACAGAATTATGCTGTCACCACTACATTTCAAATTAGGAAATTATCAGTGTTATTTTTTCTGCCAAAAGCTTTGTTTTGCATGTAGGTGAAGTAGTTTTGTCTCATCAGACCAGTGCAAGTTTTGCACATTTCTTGTGTCTCCTACATAGGTTATGGAGAATTTAAAACACAATTTGTTCTTCTTTTACCAATGGCTTTCTTTTGTCACTCTCTTCTATAAAAGCAAGGTTTGTGGAGGATAAGAACAAATGTGCTCAATGATTCTCTTCCCCCTGAACTAAGGATTGCCCTAGATTCCCCATATTCCTCTTGGGTAACAGATTAAATATTGTTCTAAGATGTTCACAGCTTGGAGAGATTCTTTTATAACCAATTCCCCACTTAGCAATTATGATCTATTTTCATATGTCCAAATACATTAAGGTTTGTGATAATAATTTGACTAAAAGAGAAAAAGTTATTTTTCAAGTCACTGTTTGTTGTACAGAACATTAGTGAACATTACAGGCTGGTGCTGGTTTTGGTCTCTGCATAATCTGACAGAGAGTCCCAGCTGCAGCGAGGGACCTGGAAACAGAGCTGACCGGCTGTGAGCAGTGTCTCTGCAGAGTGAAGGTCAGATGTGTCCTCTGGCTATAACAGGCCCACTGTTGTGATGGTGTGCAGGCAAACAGAACGCCAGATTACCGTGGCAAACACAATCCCGAGCTCCCTGGTTGCCGTCTGTTCGTCAAGAGCCAAGTAGAGCAGCCAGTATTCCTCTGCCATGATTCACAGACAGCATGGAAACACACTTGTGGGTGCAAGAACAAAGCTGTAAACATACAAAATCAGCAGGAGGAACAGGAGGGATTTCTCATTATGTAACCCATAAAACAACAAAACTACTGTACAAATTTGGTAATCAGCTCCTAACTGTAAATACACTTTTTACATTTCCATTTGCTTCCTGAACATCTTTTGACTGTGATACATGGATCACTGTGTGTACACAAACACTCTCTCAAATTGAAATGGTCTTATTTCTATATTTGGAACTTTTTTGATGAAATGCATTTGATGTTCTTTGCCTCACTGAACATCGCTGATTGATTCTCTTGGAAAGGACTAAATCAATTTCATCAGCTAAAACTGAGGAGTTGCTCCTGGCACCCTATCACTGCAAAAGCCAGTTCAGCTATTGGTATAATGATTAGTTCCAAATAATGAGCACGAAAGAAGAGGAAACTTTGAAAATTGCAGCCATGACACCAAGCAGATCAGGCTTTGTGTGTATTAATAGCAGTGCATTAATAATGTAAATGCCGGCTCATGAACACTGTACTCCGGTGTGTGCAGCTTCAGCTAGTGCAGGGTTGGGTCAGTGACACCGAATCATGATGTCTGTGTGTAGGACACTGCAGGCCAGGAGCGCTACAGGACCATCACTACAGCCTACTACCGTGGTGCCATGGGCTTCATCCTCATGTATGACATCACCAACGAAGAGTCCTTTGGCGCTGTGCAGGACTGGTGAGTTTGTCTTGTTTTATTGATTTATATTCACTCTCTAAACACAGTACACTGAATATTGACATTTCATAAATTTTTTAAGTTATTATCTAATGTGGATCAAGTTATGGTCATCAGTACAGTGATGTCTGAAAAGCGCTCTCCCATTTTATCTGCTTCTGAATACTTTGTGTGAAATCTGACAGACTCCCTCTGCAGCTTGCCTGTTCAAAGGTTTCATAGAAACCTTTGCAGGCTGAACCGTAACTCTGAGCCAAACGTCTGTTCTGTTGACGCATTCGTGTCTAGAACTGGGATAGCAACATTCAACTAGTCACAGAAATTAGGTTTCTGGGTTAGTGTTCTTACTTTGGAAATAACACAAAGCCGGGATGCCAGAAACAGAATGTATTTTAATGTTTACTAATCAGGTGTCAAATTGTGAGGTGTTTCCGACAAGCCAAAGGTTTTGCCAGCTCAGAATTGGCATTTTTGCTAGAGGAAATTATGTAATTCTGTGCTTTCTGCATTAAGTAAGATTACATCATTTGATATGACCTTCATAATGTGCCATAATATCCTGAGCCACCCCGCATTTGTATATTTAGCTTTTAAGGACTCAAAAGTCATCCTAACCTCCAAGAGATGTTTGGACTACTATGCAAAACTGGTTCAAAGTTTTAACTTGTCCTGGAGTTTTCTATGAAACATGTATTTATGCCTTCAAAATGTAGAACTTTAAACTCTTTATTACTACTCTCTTCCCAACACAAAATCTGTTATTTCTTTAGATAAAGCTGCGAAAAATACAAGTTTGTCAAACACAAAATGGTATTCTGATATAAATGTGATCTCCAAAGACAGGTGTGAAAATTAGTACAGAGTCAAAGACAAACTCAACATTTATTCATCTCAAATGTCCTGTCAGATACATTGCCTTTCAAAACTATTAATAAATTACAAATGTTTTACTTTCAGATATCATGTGACTGACCAACAGAAAGCAGTTAAATTATTCAGTGCAGGATGAAAGGTTATATGGTTTTCACATGATAATCTGTAAATTACCGTCAAGAGACTGACATTTTTGCCCGTTCTGTATTAAAACATACCTTATGAGTGCATGGGAAGTGTCTGTAAGCATTCATCTTCATATCTTATGCCAGGCTGTCTATTGGTTTATGTATGCAGTCTGATTGAGACAACACTTTGAACTAAACCGTTTCATTGTTGCTCCAGTTGCTTGTTTATGGTTTATGGCTGCTATCCTGCTGGAAGGTGAACTTCTGCCCCAGTTTCATATCGTTTTCAGTTTTCCCCCTAGTAAAAAAAACGGGGTAAATATGAATTATTTCAATATATATTTCAGTAGAAATATTTCAATATTTCTGATTGAAATATGTTAGAGCTGATATTTTAATCAGCTACAACCTGTCCAACTGAAGAAAAGAATCACCATAGCATGATGCTAGGACTCGACAGAGAATTCGAGAGAAAAAAAAACATCCATGAACTTTGAAATATCCTCCAAAAGACCACCATGTCTCACCTCACTTTCTCACTTTTAGATTAGTCAATTTTACAGCTACTTAAGAGTACACATGTTCACTATCAGTCTCACTATCCATATTGCAGATGCAACACTGTAGGTCAATGGTTGATTTACCCTAATATAAGCAGCCAGATTTTAATCAAATCCCTGTGAACCAGACAGGTTTTTCCTGTTGGTCCACTTGTGATTGTTTCAGGACCCTCTGACTCTTTGAAGGTTTACTGCAGTCTGAGCACTGACTGTGATGGCTGTCTGATGAAAGGGAGCCATGCTTACAACAGGCCTGGGTTACCTGAGAGCTTACTTAGCAGAAAGAGGACAATGGAGTAAAATACATAAATGCAGCGCTCCTCTTTTGTCTTTGCCGCCAGCTTTAGTTCTACTTTCTCTTGTTCCTTGTGAAAAAAGGGAGGGAAAAAGGAGGTTACCATGGCAATGGCTCCATCCTAAACTGTCTCTCTGCTAGTCTTTTGACAAGCTCAATTCATGCCTGAGTCAGAGACAACCCAGAGAAATATTGTAGCACTGAAACTAAATGTTGAATTGAAAAGAAATTAATAAACAGTCATTTCAGATTTTGTTTTCTACTTGTGAACCAGCAGTGAGAGGGCAAGCTCTAACATCTTGTTGCCATCTCTCTTTGTTACTCAGTCTTTCTTTTTGTCTCCTGCTTCTCTCATTCCTGTTTTCTGCTCATGGTGTGTTTGCTGCCCTACTTTCAGTAAGACTGCAAACCCTGCAGCAGCACGTTCCTTAAAGTCCTGCTTATTTTCCAGAGTTCAGAGAGGTTAGAATAGAGCAGACCTTAATAATAACCTTAAGCTGGGGATTAAAAAAAATAAAAAATAAAAACAGTAATTAACAGTAATTATCATTTTGTTCCACATAGAAAAATCATTTTAAAATGAATGGCGTTTTCTTCACATTCGCTATAAAGTGCTCCTTTTAACAATAATTTGAGTCGAAAATATCTTTTTGACAAACAAATTTTCTTTTTTGTTCATACTAGTGTCATTTTACACATTTATAGTTATTCCAATACACATAAGGGAGTATTTTTACATCTAAATTCTGGACATGAATGAGGATTGCTACCATATTGGTGATGATGATGATGGTATGCAGGATAAATAATATGATGATGCAGAGGGAGAATAATGTATAGGATAATGATGCGAATTATGTCATTTGATAAAAATGAGGATGTTAATTATAGGAATGATAATTAGGGTTGGTGATTATGGTGAATTTCAGTTGCACAGTGTTTGTTGATACCATATCCTAAAAATTGCGTAATGTGCAAGGAGTAAATAATGACCTATATTTGAACATGAAGTGGCAGCATATTTTGGCTTCACATATTTGAAATTGACCCACTTTTCTGATAACGCCATCAGTGACTCACAAAATGGGATGAGCCAAAGAACATGAACGTAATCGCTGTTCATGACCGCTCCAAATGGCGGACAAACATTACATCATATGCCTTCTTCCTCCATCTTTCCATTTTTGAAGGGTCCTGTCAAACAAACAGAGGCACAACAACACATATCTGTCCGTTTCTCTTGCAGCAGACCCCATGAAGATGATTGGTCTCTCTGTGTGTTTGTTTCTGATTCTGTGCAGGTCGACCCAGATAAAAACATACTCTTGGGATAATGCTCAGGTAGTGCTGGCTGGAAATAAGTGTGATATGGAGGAAGAGAGAGTGGTCTCGGTGGATAGTGGCCGCCTGCTGGCTGAACAATTGGGTAGGTTGTACAACAACATCCTCAGCCACAGGTATTTTAAATTATTAGGCAACACAATGAAAGAGTTGCATACAAACTGTATGCACCACCCTGCAGAAGTTTACGTCCGTTTTGAACTTTCTCACATTCTGCCATGTTATTATGACAAACCTTAGCGTACATTATTAGAAAACAATTGGATAAACCTACATACATATACAATTTATCGTTTAAGATGCTGAGAGAAAGATGATCAGTGGTTTCCAAAAAAGTCTGTAAAGTGCAGATAACTCTTTGTTTTCTTTTCTGTAGGTTTTGAGTTCTTTGAGACGAGTGCAAAAGACAACATCAACGTCAAGCAGACGTTCGAACGTCTCGTCGACCTAATTTGTGACAAGATGTCTGAGAGCTTGGACACTGATCCGGCTGTCACCACGGGAGCCCCCACCGCCAAACTGACAGACAGCGCTCCACCCCTCCAGCAGCCTGGATGCAACTGTTAGTGGCCGGCAGTAGAAAGCTGTCGGGGCAGGAGAGTGCAGGAGGTCCGCGCTCTGCCAGAACCGCCCTCACCGGACTGCAGTTCAAAGCCTGTTTAGTAGTAAAAATTGCAAAGGCTGCTGCTTTATCTCCCAAACGTTATCACCTTATATAATAAGCAAGTACAGTCATTACTAATGTAAAACATATAACATCACAGGTTATCTAGACTATAGGGAATCAGCATCCTTCAGCTAGTTAGTTTGATAATAAACCAATCCTGTCTGGCAGGACTTGAAATAGTTCAACACTTAAACTTACACAGGTTGTCCTTCAGACCTTTAATATCTTTATGAATACCTATACAAGAAATAGAATCAGTGAGTGCTTTAATATGTCTATGAAGTTTTCTGTATGGTGCAAATCGTCCTTTTATTCTGGGTAATTTTGACTCCTAGAGCGGCCAAATCTAGGATTTAGCGCACTAGGCGATGTAGCGGCTTTCCTTTGTGTAACGACTGTCATAATAAGCCTCTGGCTGTGACTGTGCAGTAAGTGAGTGTGGATTTGCATGAGTGTGTCATGTCATGTTGCCATTGATTAATCAACTACCTTTTGGGGAAAAAAGTGGCCTTTCAGCATCTCCAACTCGGCCTCTGTTAGTCCCTCTGTAAGTCCTGCTTCCTGTTGGAATGAACTGAGTCTGTGTAACTGATGGGAGTACAGTTTCACCCTTTTGCTGTATGTAGATGTGTGGATTCTTTAATAAGTATCTGAAAAGCAACTCAATCATTATCCTCAGCCTTTAAATGTTTGATGCAAAGAGCATGCTGCCAAAAGGTCAAACATGTGTGCAGTTTTATCTGAAGATAGGCCTTACCCAAAGCTCCTCATCCTCAACTCCATTTCATCGAAGCACAGTAAAGCATTCTGATAAAAGCAGATGATGCGTCCTGGCATGGAATAAACAGCCATAATTTCTTATTCAGCATGACTTGTGCTGTAAAATTGAACCCCTTCTTTAAAAAGAGGAAAACAAGATGTATGTTGCTTAAAAAAAAAAAAAAATCAGAAATATACACCACCTTTGTCTTTAATAAATCTGTGCCGTGTAAAAGTCGGAAGTAGTTCAAAAATTCAAAGTTTCGAGTTCATCTCATAAATTCATAAAAAAAAAGTGCCAAAAACATTACGGTTCAACTAACCTCTTAACTGTCACGCTCAAAATACTTACATATAAGTTAGTGAGTCCGTGAGGAGACTGGTGTCCTCATGACAGTTAAGGGGTTTAAACATTGTTGGTTGCTTGTTGCATAAGGAAACAAAACTACAAAAATGTAAAAAAAAAATTTAAAAAAATGCATGAAGTCAGTCCTGACGTATCGGTGTAGAATTATACTCTGAGACACTGTAAATATCACTCTGTCTTACAGATTTAGGAGCATTGTCATGGCACTCGCTGTGAAATGCAATGGGCCAACAAGTGCAATATTTTATGGATGAAACCCTGTAAATAGTTTCCTTCTGTCATCTTGTCCAACAGCTCCATCTGCAGTTTGAGAGAGAAAATAGGATGGCGTAGTTTTGAACATGCTGTGTGCTCTCTGAAATGAGTGGGAGCTTCACTGACAACCTGCAGCCACTGAACGTTTGGTGTCATGTGTATAGTGGACATAAAAGACTAGAGACCCTGTTTAAAATGTCTGATTTTTGATCTGAGATGATGAGATCAAGATAAATCCTTTCAGAATGTTCCACTAGAACCCAGTTTCAGCTGAAAACAAACACCCCAAAGCATTGTGCTGCCACCACCGTGTGCTACTGTGGGTATCTTATTTTGGTGATGTGCATTGATATTTTGTGCCATACAGAAAGTTCAACCAAAAGATCATAACACATTTTCCAACATATTTTTGGGGACATTTAAATGTTTTTTTTGTGCTAAATTTATATTGACTGGGATGGTTTAAAAAAATGCTTTATGTCCTCCCACCCTATCCGATGTCTCTATGTTGCTACACGCATAGCAGACAGTTCTTTAGCATATTCTTTACACTTTATATAGTTCTCTTAATAGCCTGCCTAAGAACTTTTCTTTTTATTATTTTGGTGGTACATCCAGTTTTTGATCATATTTAATGTTTTGCAAATTCTTCTTGTAACTCATGCTGTTTGACAATGAGATCCATCTGATGCTTTGGAAGCTGTTTGCAACGCGTGTGGTTTTCTGTGGAAAAGTCTAAAACAAAGGCTGAACTTTATTTGATGTGGATCAGACTTTAAATGATGGCAGATGTGTATTGATTCCAATTTAATGTGGGCTGGAATGTGGCCACTAATTCCGAGCACATCCGCGTCCAGTGTTTTATGAAAGTGAGCAGACTGGTGCAGCCAGATTATGGGAGTCAGATTGTTTTTAACATGGTTTTTAAGGTCAGAGGTCACATTATAGGGGTAAATATTCTGAAATTATCTATCTTGACATCACAAAAACCTCCCACTTTAACAGGGGTGTAGACCTTTCATATTTACTTTTAGTGTGTGGATGGGCGTACATGTGCGTGTGTGTGTATATATGTCTGTCTGCCATATTGAAGAGACGAATTAGAGCTCTATAGTGTATTGTTTGTGTATACCTTTTTGTACAATTGTATTTGCGTACTGTATGCTGTTCCTGCTAACTGTTGGGTGTTGACTGAACTTCTGTTATGTCAAAATGCAGTGTTGTTGTGCAAATAGTCAGGGAGATAACCTAGTCGATGCCATATGCTGTACTGTTAACACAAGAAAAGGGATACACTTAAACTTACACACAAAGTGTGTTTGTTAACATATGTGTACGTCTTATAACATGTTGGAATAAATTATAGTAGATCCCAAGAAAAGATTCATTTCATAGAGAAAAACAGTCAATCGGAAAAATAAAATCTCATTTTAGAAACCTTTACATATAACTGAATATATTTCTTGGAGTGCAAGCAAAAATGAAATTGTATGTTTTTGAGATTATAGGAAATAAATTCAGATTCTATGACGGGGTCTCCGTTTCATCTGTCTGACTGTGATAAAGCACGATAGGGGGCGCTGGAGGCTAGTGAATAGTGTGCAGACCTCTGTCTCAGCAGCTTTATTCAGTTGATGCAGTGGAAGTGGCCTTTTAGCAAGACAAAGTGCGCCACCTAGTGTTAAAATGAGATCTCTACAATCTCTTATATTTGCTCTTCCTGTCAGACATTTTTATCAGTCAAAATTATAACACATGCTCAAATACACGCATACATACGTTGATATATGAAAAATATTCACATTTGTAACCTTCAGCTAGCTTCTGGCATCTTCTACTTATAACTGGCTATTCTCTAAAGTGGAAAAGCTCATTAAAATAGGTTGATTTCATGGTAACCCAATCCTCTGATCTTTAAGGAAAGGGCTATGGGGAGGTAATTAAATAAGCTTAATGTTAGACACTATTATTCATTCTAAAGCATTTTCACATCTTTATGACAAAACTATTAGAACAGTCTATCTAAAGATTTTCCCACCAGACTCAAAGTATTTCTCTTCAGGTGACACCAAAATGGTTAGGGTGCTCAGCAACAACCAGGTTCAATCCATTCAAAAGCAACAAGATACTGATACATTGGCGTCACAGTTCACCATAAAGCATATTTTCTATACTTTACAACAAAGAAATAGGCCCCTGCTCCAGATACCCACTCTTTCAATACTAAAGTATGCAGCTGTCAACATGAACAATCCCAATGACCTACTTGAAAAGATTTTTTATTGTCACTAGTGGCCTTTATTTGAGAGATCAGACAAGAAAGTGGATAATGAGAGAGCGAGAAGACGTGCAGCAAAAGTCATCAGCCTGGGACTCAAACCTGTGACGCCCACATAGAGGACTATGGCCTCCATACATGGGTGATTCGTCGCCGCCGCACCATGGCAGCACCCTCCTTCAAAAGATTTTCATGTTCACCAGCAACAAAGATGAAGAGTTTTGGTCAAAATAACAATAATAAAGTTTGGAAAAATTAAGCTTCCAAACCAAAAATAAAAGGTATATAGGACCATTTTTAATAAAAAAATTAATGCCAATGTTTACTATAGTCAAAAGAAAATGAGTCAGCCAAAATGGACAGTCAGAACAGCACAACTTGGTATAGGACAATAAAAACCCGGCTGCAAAGAAATAGTTCTTACTAGTTACTAGGTCTTACTTTATCAAATGTAATCATAACCTGCATAGCAAACCTTTAGGGTTAAAGGTTTGCTATGTATCTCTTTAACCCTAACTCTAGGGTTAAACCTTTAACCCTGAAGGTTTGCTATGTATCTCTTGTATCCATAAAATAAATCAAATTCTTATAAAGTGTAAACTTGAAGAAAACATGTTTAAATTTATAAGGAAAGTAACTAAACTTACTTAATTATACATAAGACATCTCTTGAATTGATACAGAAATTTGCTCCTGTGTCTCAGGCGGCCTCAAATAAAATAAAAACATTTGAAACAATAACAAGCAACCAGTGAGTAGGCAGAATCAACCCATGCTTTTATTTATTCCATTGCATATAAAAACTTTTTTCATTCTTTTTTGTTTGTTTTGTAGATAAAGTCGTATGATCTACAGTGCTATCCAATAGACTGCGATTAACAAGGAATCCATTAAAATAACATTTTAATTGTCCCGTGAAACGTCCAGACAAGTTGGCATTCTAAAGACAAAACCCCAAAAAATAATTGTCCTGAAGACCATTTCTTGTTTTCTGAAGTTACAGTTTGTGTTTTCCTTGCACACCTTAAAAAAATAGAACACATAATGAGAAAAGAACCCACTATTTCCATTGGTCCAGGGCTGTTTAAAATCTACAGTATGTGTGTCAAAATAAGAGTCCCGCTTTCAGGACAATGGTGCAGTCCCCCCAACCCCCCACCCATTTTCTCCAGTACAGAAATATAACAGACCCCTCTTCTGTCCAGGCAGAAACATGTCAGTGGTTCTGGATATTGCAGATCACGTGAGTGGAAGTGTGAGCCGAGCATGGATGAGCAACACATCGTCAAGTGTTTCAGCCAGAATTAATGCAGCAGTGGCTGAACGTGCAGATGTGTCCCAAAGCCTCTGTGCTTCGGATGGCCGTAGTCGAGCACCAACTACACATTGCTGTAACGCCCCATTCAGTGTTTGGTAAAAATTTAAGCTGTGATTCAATCAGAAATCTGACATATGGATTTATATATATATAGAGAGAGAGTCATTCGACAGCTTGAGTCTCGTCTTTTGAGTGTAGAGGCAGAGCGTAAGTACAGTGTGAGCCGTTCAGACCAGGTCTACAGCAAAATACGAGTCTTTGACATCCAGCTACAGGCCACAATCACTCATGCAGTGAATGTATGGCTTGTGGTTAACCTGAACGCCTCAACAAACCTCTGCCCCTAAGTGTGACTGATGAAAAAAAAAAAGGCATCTTTTCTCCACAAGTCGTCAGGCCAACCAAAGCCAAGCAATTCACCAAATGCAGCAAAGGAGAACTAGAGAATAAAAAAATTAAAAAGGCTAAAAAGTGTATGATGTGTTAAATTTTAAGGCACAGCCCATGGGCCAAGGAACAGCTTCTTTTTTAAAAAAACAATTTGGCTTTCCCCTCTCTCTCTGTCTCTTCTTTCTGAGCTAGTTCTCAGGTGAGCAACAAGTCGATGGAGCCTTTTCTATTCTTTCCTTCTTTTTTTTTCACCAAAGCTCGTGTTAATAAACATTCTCTCAACAAGAGGTACATAATACAGCCACGCCATCACCAAAAGGGATGATAAGAATCAACCATTTACAGCAAACTGCATTATGATAGTAATAACATTAATAATTATATATTATATACAGCACAATAAATATATGTTTGTAAACAGCAATAAACCAGAAATTCTTATTACAGGTAAGGGCATTGGGTGAGGATGAAAAGAATAAAATAAAATAAAACATTGGCACAAAATAAAAGTTAAATATTTTTTCTCTTAAATGGCATATCAGTAAAACAAGACCCTCTTTGAAAAAGCAGTGTGCAGTATTTAATTTTTTTTTTACCTTTTATTTTCTCTTAAATTAGTTAATATTGTCCAAAATATGTTTTTTTGTACAAGGGGAAACGAAAAAAGTGAATTTAGGTGTAATAACTGGCAAGCTTGTGTTATCTATGCTACAGTGAAATATCGACTGTACCACCTTTATATTTCAAAAACAACTAGAAAAATATATAGCAATAAATAACAGCTTCGAGTTAGAATGAGAAAAAAACGTAGTTTGAAACGTAAAAGAGGAGACAATGATGTTAAGCCTGCATTCAACAAGGAGTCAGTGTTTGAATGGGTTAAAAATATTTAAGGAGATGGTATGCAAATGTATTAGTGCATTTGAATACAAGGGAATCTCAATAAATTAGAATATCATTAAGAAAATTATTTAAAAATCATTTTCAAAAAATCATTTTGATTTATTAAACAATAAACAACATCAAAATTTCAGCTAATTTAGCTGAATATGCTTTACAGTTAATTCCAATCCAAGCTTCTCAAAAATGTATCCCTGTGACTTGTGCAGTTTTTCCTTCCACTTGAATTTTCTATCCATATTCTCTCTGGCTCTCTGTGGTGAGCCAGCTTATTTAAAACCGACACAGCGCGGCATAGCGTCCTTGTGGATATCACCGGATGTCTGCTTCCCCACAATAGTGTAAAAATGTATATAACATTTCTCTATTTATTACTCCTATTTTTATTTATCTAATTTAGTATGCTGATTTTTCTACAAACTAAGTTAGGATTTTCCTATAATAATCAACAAAATTAACTGAAATAAATACATTAAGCTCATTACTGTTTCACATTTTGAAGTGAATTGCTGAAATAAATGAACTTTTCAGTGATACAGTAATTTACGGAGATGCACCTGTATCAATGTAGAGAATTGTCTTATCTGATATTTATGCTGTACAGCTGATTGTCTTGTTGAAAGCAAAGACAGTAAACTGGAGTTAATGGCAGGAATCTGATGAAAAATGAATCGCTGAAGGCTAAAGATAAGCAGCAGGTGCCGATGTATAAACCAAGTCAAACAGCTAAGAAAATAAAACTAATTTCTCTTTACTTTGTTATAAAATCACCCCAGTCATTTTCAACACCATTACTATTTCTAAACATTTGGAGCACTAGTCAAACCTCTAAAAAAGGTGCTTTTTGTAATAACTACAAAGCATTGCATTGTCTCAGGATGTGTTCAAAAGAACTATAGGCAACAATAAAAACATTTAAGGGCTTACTCCAGGTTATAAACGACTCCCATGAGAAGCAAAGCACAAGACCTCAGGTTTCTGCTTCCTTCTCAGAGAAGATTTTCTCCAAAAATAAGAGTTACCAAAAAGAAAATACAGATTTTAAGACACAGAACTAATTGAATACAAGTATAGTGGTATAGGAGTATAAATGCCGTTGGAGCTCTTTTGAACAGCTTCCAAAAGCTTTACATCTGACACATGTCTCCCTCTACGTTTCTACAAGGTTCCTCAACTTCTCTGACAGCAAAATTAAACTCTAGAAATAGAAAATATCTGAATCTTACATACAATACCGAAAAACAAAACAAAACAAAAAACTAGAGGTTTAGGACAGCATCATGGTGGTTCAGATTTTAGTTTTTGTCAGTCAGGTTATGGAGGAAGACTTCCACATGGCAAATGTGGTTCAAAAAGCTCCCAAATGTGCTGCAGCGACCTGTCGGGTTTTGAGCAAAAACATTCTTTCTAATTTATTGTGGAAGTGGGAGAACATGAACAAGGAGAAATATAAAAATAAAAGGGAGACTCTCACCAATAACTGACCCTTTGGAGTTATTGGCACTTCATAAAACATAAAGACACAGGTGAACTTTCTGGTGAGGCTGAGACGGAAGCAAAAAAAACAAAACAAAACAAAACAAAAACAGATGTGATGTATGAGCAGCACTGAGGAGACTGTCCGCGTCTACAACTAAAGACTGTAAGGAGGAGGTGGAAGTAAAGACACACCACTTCAGTACGAATGGGAATGAAAGGGAGTTCTTCCTGAGTGCAAAAAAACTTGAAGTAGTACCAATGGGCGTGTCTAAATAAAGGAGACGAGAGGAGTAACCCAGGGTGAGGAGCAGCGCACGCTTTGGAAACACAGACGTATAAAAAACAGATTTCACAAAACTCAAAAAATATTTATTCTATAAATAATAATCTGTCATTACTAAGAGGAGCAGTTAATCGAAGGCTGTCTATAACTGCTATGTGTCGGGGGATTTCTTCTCCTCTTCGTCCTCTGCCACCTCTTCATCTGCAACACACGGCTCTGAGCAGGGGGTCTCCCCCTCCTCTTCTGCATCCCCCTCTTCATCGTCATCATCATCCTCCTCCCCCACCTGTTCGTCCAAAGGTATCTCTGTTGATTCGGAGTCCTGCGTACAGAGTGTTTTAGAGTCAGTACAGCTGTTTTCCTCTTCTTCTTCCTCCTCCTCCTCCGGCTGGCTGCCACTGTCCTTTTCAGTGTCGGACTCCCCGTCCTCCTCCAAGGTCAGCTCAAACTGGAACTTGTCTGCTCCTGGGGGTCGAGTGCCGTCCTCTGGCTTGTCTAAAGCTGGAGATGGACTTTGGGGGATAGTGCTTTGGTACCACTCTCTATTGTCCTCCAATGTGTCCAAGATGTCTTGTGCGTCCGGATGGACAAGGTCAGCCCACGTCTCCCACAGGGGGTGGACGATATAGTCTATGAACCCAACCTGCAATAGAAATGAGGCTCAGTCAGTGTTGAATTGCTATGCATGTAGGGAACATCTTTTTTTTTTTTTTTGCCATCCTGGAATCCTCACCTGGCTCTTTTCTACAGAGGCGTTGTGTTTGTCACACATGGGGCTGATCTCCATCCCCCTCTCCCTCTCTCTGTCCCCTTGGCTGAAGAACTCCTCCATGATGCGGTCCGTCCACTGTCGGTACAGCTGAAGAGGCTTGGTGGGGTTGCTTAGGTCAGCACAGTGGACCATGTTCTGGAGAACCTGAACCCAGACAAAATCTGTCAGTTTCCCCCTGATAGGCTCTGACTGATGATCACCAGGTCAAACACATTCATTAAATAGATTAAAACCAGAGTGGACTATTTTTCATTATGCATTGCGAGAATTAAAGCTTAATTACAGCCATGATCCTACATGTTTACAGGGGAAGTATGAAATGACTCACTAAGTAACACTTAGCAAATTGAGGCATTTTGCTAAGTGAGTAAAGTGGAGTTATCCCCCAAACCATTTAGATGTTTTGCAGCCTTCAGAGTGACATTTATAAAGAGGCAGAGGATGTATTGGGTGTTGCAGTCGGTTTGGTTTGTCCTGTGATCTGCTCTGCATCTAAAACTCAAAAATGCCCAAATTTACAATTCAGGAGAGTTTCTTCTCTAAGTTTTATATGCAGGCAATTAGCAGAACTGAAATAAAACATGAGCAGAAGTATCAACGAGTCATACCACAACAAAACAAAGAGTGAATATGCAAGCTTTAGCTTAAATCACAGCATAAGCAAGACAGAAGTTAATTGATGGCTGTAGCTGTTTGGTTTGAATTAGATATTGGTTTAGAAGTAAGGGATGAAGTTGTCAGAACATCATTTTAGCTTTCATAACCCCAATAACCCATGATGGAAATTGACATTTCAGGGCTATCATGAAGAAGACCTGGTTTTGGATAGAAAATAGATATCTGAATATCACTGGTGAGTGAATAACGCAAGACAAAATCACAATACTAATCTAAAGCAAGCAATATCGTTATTTATTGTTTTTACAGGCATCAAGTTTTCAAGCATTTATATTGCTTGAGTTAATAGACTTGAACATACTATAAGACCGATCCTGTCAGAAATCATAATAATTAAAAAAAACCAGATTATTATTGTTTTATTTTACTTTTTTTCTGGACATTGAAGCTCACCTGTATCCTGTCGGAGTAATTGTCCAGCAGCAACACACCGGAGCTGGTCACTTTCTTTGTTTCCACCATCGTCTTCAGGTCAGCCAGCAGATTCATATGTTTGGACATGTCTGTTGCTAGCACCTAGGAACCCCCAGAAGAAGAAAAAAGAAAACAGAGCACACTCAGCTCAATGTTTTGTTTTTGGCAACAAAACAACAACTTCTTTTGTGATCATGGAACTTACAATGTCAATGACCATCTTTCGCAGTGATTGTCGCTGTTTTTTGGTCAAGTTTTGGAAGATGTCACAGTTCTCCTCTTGCAGTAGCTTGAAACCAACTGCTAAATGGTGGTTCTCCAACACTGATGAGTCATTGTACATCAAGGCTAGCTCTGAATCTGCAGGGAAGACAGAATCAATTATTTTAGGTGTTATGTTTAAGTAGAAAAATGTGACTTATGCTCTGTGAAACGAGCACCATCACGTTTCATACAGATAGCTTTCCTTTACCAGCTTTAGCTGCTCTGACTATTGGAACGTAATAATGTGAAAGAGGATCAGAGAGAAGAAAGGGGATCCTTATCTGTTGCTCTTTTGGTTGACAGAAGATCGGTCGGGTGACTCCTAACTAGGATGACTCATACCGTCTTTACTGCAGGGATTCCCTATTTGGGCTTTCAGGGAAACGCTGCACAGTTTGTGTATGTTTATGTGAGGCATATGAGACTGGACTGTGTCTATTCTGCACTGATTAGAAACAGTCTTTTGCAACATTTGCCTGGAGGATGGTCATTTAAAGCGATGCCGCCCAGTGGATATAAACTCTGTGTTTTTGGTATAAATCGCCAAATTAAAGCGGCGTCCCCTGGAGCCATGATGAGGGTGAGTCAGTTAAAGAGGCATAGCCAGGGTTGAGATTGTTGCTCAAGGACACATTTAGTAACACAACACCATTAGTCCTCTATGTCAGGTTTGAAGCTCAGCTTACCCTTTCTCAACATTTTGTTGCACTGAGTCAAGCTTTTACTCTTCTGGGTTTAGAGACATTCTTTTTGTGATTTAAGCCAGTTTCTACTGGAAGACACCAGAAATATTGAACTTATGCTTCTGATTTTTATTTGTAAAAAAGAAAATTAAAGGTGAAGTATTATTTTCTTTCCACTTCAGAATTATACCCAATTTTGGGATGATCTATCATATAAAATCATAATATAACACGTTAAGGTTTCTATTCTTTGCTTCACAAAATGTAAAAAAAAAAAAAAAAAAAAAAAGTTCATTCAGCATCAATACCTTCACCAGATACTGTAAGGATTATTTTAAATTGTAGAAAATCCTGTTTGAATTTCTATATTTGTTAACCTAATTTTGCTGACAGAAGCTCATATTTACACTTACTGGTGTTGATGAGGAACTGGTTTGAGACTCCGGGATGGTCCACATCATGAATTGCACTGGCGAAGATGGCAGCGAGGATCTCAAGGTCTGTGAACACAGCCTGAGAGGAGAAAAAGCGGAGCACAGGCAGGGGGAAGGAGAGAACATTGATTAGACTTCGAGTAGAGAGGGGTTTGATTGAAGCCGACTCTAAAAAGCATGCGATGTGTGTTTATGAGGAGACATCTGAAAACGTCTGTGCACGCAAGTTTTACCTCAAGGGCGGGGGTGGATAGCAGCACGTGAGTTGACTGGGTGACATCAGCAGCATGGATGTTGTTATGGTAGGCCACATCGGCATGATAATGGTCTTCTAAGGTCATCAGGTATGTTATAAAGATGTCGAGTGGAATTTTGAACGTTTTTAACAAGTCTCTCTCCTGAAAGTAAAAAAAAAA
This sequence comes from Xiphophorus couchianus, assembly GCF_001444195.1. NCBI lineage: Eukaryota > Metazoa > Chordata > Actinopteri > Cyprinodontiformes > Poeciliidae > Xiphophorus > Xiphophorus couchianus. The sequence goes on from NC_040239.1 coordinate 11,572,312, forward strand.
AAGATCAAGAAACAGAAAGCATTTCTTTTAAAGGGACTAAGATTGTGTATGTTTATGTGAGAAATGTATGTTCATTTCTCATTAGAATATGAGAAAATTCTCATATTCTAAAATATGAGAATTTCTCATATTCTTGGGTAAGTATCAGAATATTTACCTGAAATATTGTGTACATCATTACTGTCAGTGGCCGATTCCCAGAGAATTCTGAGATTTTAAAAACATTAAGGCCCCATTTGTTCACATGTTCCAGCTCCTACAGAAAGATTTAGAGACATAATCAGAACATGTTTAAGTGTGTGCCATGCCGGGGCTGTTTCCACCAGTTTCTGTGAACATGCAAACACACCTTTGCCAGCTCATCCTCAGTCTCCGTCTTGACGCCGAAGCGTGGGATGTTTGAGTTTGTGAGGCTGGAAGAGTGTTGCAGTTTTTTCACTCCGCTGATCTGAGACATGGGCTTGTTCTTCTTCTCCTTCTCTTTCTGTGTCTGCGGGGACGGCATCTCCACCTCATGTTGTTTGTCTGCGCCGTAAGTGAGTTGATTGTGAGAACAACTATTAAGGTCTTTTTTAAAATTTTTATCCAAGTAACTCCTGAGTCATCACTCACCGAGAAACGTGCTGGAGATGAATTCAGACACTTGGTTCCCAGATCGGCTCATCTCTGACAGGTGAGTCAGCTCCCGATTCAACATCCTCTTAAACTGAAACGAGGACACACACGCAAACATGATGGTTTTGACAGCTTATAATACAGAAAAAAAGCATCAAAGGTAATTGCTTTTCCAGCTGCTCACAAAATCAGTCAGGTGCATCTCGATAAACAAGCCCAAAATAAGTTTACTTACTTCACAGATTTCATTTGAAACATTGAAACCGTATTATACAGACATAAGTTAATTTTAAAGATTGTGGCTTACACTTCTTGGAAAGGCAGAATTTTACATAAATCCAATAAAAATGATTTTGACTGATTTTCATTGCTTTGGTATCTTTTTCCACTGTTATTGTTTTTCTTCCACTACACTTTCCATTAAATTAGATTGATACAAAGCTGCCTGAACTGACCGCTTCTTTACCAATGAATTTTTGTGTTTTAACCTCCCTGGGCAGGGTGTCATTGACTGCCTGCTGGACCTCCGTAAAGTGCAGCATAACATATTAGCATGGGTAATAAAATCACTTTCCATTGGTACAATGTCATTTTTCTAATTTTCCGAGAAAATGAATATGCAAAAAGAAAGAAAAAAAATGGAGAAATTAAATCCCCCAACATGCTCGCCTATATTGAAATACAGATCTCATTAATAAGAACTAAGGGACTGAAAATAGCGTTGAATAGTCCAATAGAGTTTATGTATTTAACTTCACAGATGTTTGAGTCACTTGCCATTTAAGTGCACAGAAACCATGGAGTGCTAGTTAGATAAATCAGTTTCAGTTGGAAATGTTAAAATTTGAGAAATGTCTAGTTTCATCAGAGAAGCAGCTTCCAGGAATCATCTTTTTTTGGTTTAACACACACACAAACAAACACGCACACAGGGGGATCATAGAGGACTACAGTACTGCAACAAACACAAACGAACAGTAACCCAGATTCCCTTTTTTTTTTTCCCACTGCCACACTGCCAGCCTCTTCATCTTGCTTCTCTGAATCCTCATTTCCTCTTCTCTTCCCAGGGTTATGCCTATCTATAAACACAAACCCAAATTTAACCATGGCTTTTGATCTGGAGACCCAACAGACATTTAGATCTAGATGACAACGTTTGAATCTACAGATTTTATAGCGTAGCTGCAAAATTGAGAAGCAAATGATAAAAGGATGTGAATGCAGAGCTCTGCAGATCTCAAAAATCAATCGCAGAACTGAGATGTTATATTAAACAACGGTCTCTCTAACCAGGCACAAAAATATTTATATAATTTATTGGTTTTTCTAAAAGAATGTCATAACTATGCAAATCAACTAAATCATGACAGAAAAAAAAGCGCTCGAGTTTTGAGATTCTACTGTGTAAAAAAAAAAGAAAGAAAATTATTACTTAAAAAAATACAGACGAACCTAACCATCCTGAGTACTGCTGACCTGTCATTCATTAGAGGAAGAAGAAATAACCAAATACTTATAAATGAACAAAGAGAGATAGATTCTCTGTGGCCTAGAATCTAAATCTTATGTGTGTTTTCAGAGCTTTACATGTAAACCTCTCATACATCGTCATTTGTTCTGTTCAAAGATACGTCCCGATTGATAAGGGATCCAGAACAGACACACCTACGAAAAATTATTCTGTGGTCGACATGTTGGTGCAGTTCTAAATATAGCAGATTATGTGTTCATTAAAAGCATCATCCAAATCTGTCTAAAGCTTGAATAAAAAAAAAAAATCAAGCTCTCTTTCACACGTATAGCGCTAACGTTGGTGTAAAAGACCAAACATTCAACCTAAAAAATCTACATCAGGGGAACAATTCTTACCTTTATGTAACCCCAGGAAACAGAAAGGAGATAATTTGCTTCAGGCATTTTGACAAAGTAGATCCAGAAACGGAGAGGGTACGAATATACTGTATGTCCTTGTGAAGTGCTCACAGACAAAATAGAAAAACAAAAGCAGCCCAGACTTCTTTCCTCCACCAAATGTTAACCTTAGGAGCCCTCAGAGCTCAGTTCAGAGTTAAGTATTTGAACAGGGTCCACAAACGAAGCTTCAAGTTCCAGTCCTGTGTATATCCACAAAAATGTGCCAATGTCCCAGAAAGCAGAGAAGAAACGCAGATTTTGGATGATGAACAGCAGGGACGTGGCTCTCAGAAGGTCCAAACACAGCATACTGAGATCACACACACATACACAAACTCTTGGATATAGGGACACACTGCTGGGGCTCTGAATAATTGATGATGGTGCGGAAGCTTGGTATATGCCAAAGCAACAGGACAGTAAAAAAAAAAAAATTCTATGAACTCCTCCCAAACAGGACGGGTTGCCTGCTTCTGTGTGTATGACACACTCTCCCATGTGAAGAGCACAGGCTGCCTCTCTCACAATGGCAGCAAATCAGGGTAGAGAGTCTGAGCTCATCATCACCTCTGATTGGCTTGGATTGGAACAGACTTCAGACAACCTGCTGTTTGATTGGCCACAACTGAAGTCAGTAGAAAAATCTACGCTTTTTCTTTTTCCTCTAATTCCTACGGTGCAGCAGGATGTTGTTTTGTGCATGTAATGTGTAAAAAGTGCATCCATATTGTGTTAATCCTGTTAAAACAGTATGTGTGCTTGTGATTACAAATGAATAGCCTCACCTTTTGTGCAGCATGATGTAAAAGTATGGGTTACCTCATCCGACATGTTGCAGTAATAATAAAAAATCTGAGGTCACCCTCCACCCGAGTATCCATGGGCGGTGAATCACGCCAGCATCAATGATGTGATGATGTAAATATGGGAAAAAAGACACATCAATCTTACAAAAAGAATGAGCGTCAGTTATCTGAAGTGGGCTCAATAGTACAGAAACTGCCCAATGTGTTTTTCACTGCACTCAAAAGGCTTAATTTCAAACAGATGTAGACCTTTTAAAATATGGATGAACATTTTCCTGAGAAGTGCACAAAACCAAGGAGGTTAAATAACATATATTTGTAATATTAATATAAATGTGTTTTATTCTTCTGACCGAGTAGCTGACAGAAAATTTTCAGATCAAAATTCTTGAGAAAGGGACAGCTTTTTTTGTACATTGCAAATAAATGTGTGCTGTTTAATATCAGAGAATAAGGGACATTAAATTAGTGTCGAAACCTAACTACATCATCCAAGGCAGGACTGTAGAACAGAAAGCAGAGAAGGGCTGTTCTTTGTACAGTACTGGGAAACAATTTCAGGGGAGATTTCAAAGAAAAACTGCTAATATGCACCAACATAAATGTATTGAGGCAGTCTTAGTAAAGACTGAGTATACAGTTTTTCCACAAGTGCTACAAGAACAGTAATTCTTTACTCTGTTTTTTTTGTATATCTACATTTCTTAATTTCTGAAATAAAACTCAATAGAACTAGCATGAACTGCACTGAAAACATAGTAATATATGCCCTTTATCTTCAAGCTGTTAACATTTATTTCTCATAAACATTGTAACTGAATGGAAGGACATCGTATTTCAAGCTAGCACTATAAATTGTTTGGAAAACCCAGATTAACTGTTTAATGTGAATTTTTTTCTGGTGCTGAGCTTATCCTATTTCTTCTTAATGGCTTGTTCCAGAAGAAGACAACAGTATTTAACAACATTCTAGATTGATCAACTAATTTTTAAGAATATTGGTCAAAAGATTTTTTTGTTTTTTTTTCAATTAAGGCTGGTGCTACTAAAAAATATGCCTACTAACTGCACTAGAATTATATATTTATCCAAAATATTCAGACTTAAGGTAAAATGTGATTTAATAGTATGATTTTACAAATAAATACTAAGAAAACTGAAAAAACAAAAAACTAAAGATGTAGAAATAAACAGAAGAATTGCTAAAATACAGTATTCCACATTATTATTTATGCCACATTACGGAGGGTTTAATTGTCTATCGCTACGATACTTGACTTAAAAACTCCTTTACATTGGAAGTGTCATATCATGAATATACTTGTAAACATCGATCTTGAGCGATACTTCTACAGACACTGAACACGTATAAGAAGGAAGTCTTTTTTTCTTCTTTATATGTGTGCATACATGCATTATCTTAGTGAAGGCACAGCGGTTGCATGGATTGAAAAGAGACCGAGCATGTCTCTGCTTACTTTACACCCAGACTCAGCAGCCGGCCTGGTACTGTGAGTAATTTACAGCTACGCTGGAGCAGATGAGACCACCTGCTAACTGACATCCAGAGTATTTGACTAACTCTGAGCCAAGCAGGCCAGCACAAGCTCTCCACACACAAACACACCGACACACACTAATACGCTTGCAATTTATCTCAGGGTGAATAATACAGAAATGGTGCTCAGAGACACCCCTCCCTGTGCAACTCACTTTTACTGTCACAAACACACACGTACAAAAGCCTTAGTCAAGAGGTGTGAACACACACTATTGGGTAAAAATTGGAAAGTGTCACACCTATCTTAGTTGTAACTTGTGTGTAATTTGTTCCTCAGAGGAGCAGCCAAAAATATCCATTCCCTGCTGTATATAGCCCTCAACACCTTCGTGTCTCTGTTGATTTTTTCTTCTCACATTCAGCATTTAATCTGGCAGCAGACACCCCCTCTCTTCACAACACAGACAAACTGCAGTCCCTGTCTTCAATGAAAATACAGCAGTCAGTTTGTACTCCATTCCACACAGTTGTTATAAAGAGGAAACATGAGGACATACATTAATAAAAGAAAAACTACGTCTGACCAACCTTAAAAGAGAGAAAGCACAAGAAGTTCCGCTGCTGTAGAGTGAGTTTTAGATGTAAGAATAGTCACTAAGGAACACAGTAAAGGCCTGTTTTAGAGGCTGCTTCATTGATATTATGGGACTTGAGAACAATACCATACAATTACAGTAAAATTCAACTAACAAAGCTGAAAGCTGTATTTGGCATCATGTCCTTAAAGTGAATGATACAACCTACAGCCAAAAAAATGAGTAGAACAAGTGGATTTTCGGGTACTTTCATTTGAAAAATACTTTCATTTGAAAAATAATAAGGTTTGAGACAATCCTAAATAATTAATCAGTCCCAATTAGCAGATTTTTAAATGTTCAGTATCAGTGTCCCTGCTAAATCGTCTACAGATAGCTGTTGTTGGTCATTTATTGTCCAAAGGATCCAAACTGTTAGGAAGAACCCATTAGAACCAGCTTTATTGATTGCAGCTTACGAAGTTGTGATGGAAACCACACCTTGGGTCTGAAATAAACAAATGTTTTTGAGATATACTTAAAGAATTTCACAAAATGAAAATGAGTATGCTCAAGCACTATTCTTTAAAAATTAGAAGAGACATAAACACAAACAAATATAAGCAATATATTGGCTGTTAAAGCGGTGTTGTCACTGCACCTCTGTTTATTGGATTTAGTTGAAATGTTGGTATACTCAGTCTAATTTCAGTGCTTCTTGTTTTATGGAGTAACTTTATCAATAAATAAAAAAAATCCTAACAATCAAAATGGTTTTTACACTTAATTTTCACAAATTGACAAAATAGAAACTGTTGCTTCTTTGGCATCTCAATTCAGACAATATAAACAGAAGTAAGAATGATCTAAAATGGTTAAATGACCTTTTTGAAGTTTGACTGTGGGTGTTAATTTGTTAGTAACATAAAAAGCAAAATAATCAATGAGCTGGACAAAAACTCAAGGGAAGTGCAAAACAGCAGATAAAGGCCTTATTCCCTTATTTTGAACTATTAGATGAAAATTTAAATGAAAAATGGACAATAACATTTTCAAATATTTTTCAAGAACTCAGATGATATTAAAGAAATCTGAAGTGGGTCATCCCTAGAAAATGTTAAATTTTCTTTCAAAACATTGGTTTATGGGCTTCATGCTCATATGCATCACCAATTATGAAAAAAGAGAAACCAAGCATTCAGTGAAAATCCCTATTTATCCTTTCAAATAGGTCAAAGTGACACTTTCTAAAATCTCTCCCCTTTTATCTACAATGACCTCCAAAACTGATGATCAGACTTAAGCAGCACACAGTGTTCTCTCAGCACAGGCAGAAAAAGATTTAGAGACAAACACAAAGGATCACTCTAAAACAGAGCCCTCATCAATTAAAACGATTGATTGAATACTTTAAAATAAATACAACATGAATGTAAAGCTAGTGTTTGAAATGTGAAAAACTACAGGAAGCATGTCCTTCGTGAATACAGCCTGCCGTTAAGTAACGCAACAGTTTTAGGGCACAACTTGCATCATCATGCAGGTTTTTTATTAATATAGTTAAAGATTTGAAATTCAAGAAAATGAAGGCTAGTTTTGCTGCAATTGTATCCATTTATTTTAAGGGAATTCAGGTTGATTGTTTTCTTTCAATCTCTAACGTTCCTTCATAAATGTCTGAAGAGTTATGTTGGGAAACAAAAAAAAAATAAAAAGTTTGCGGGTCTCAGACACCAGGTGATCACTAAAGATGCATTCGCTACCTGTGATGTTTGTGTATGTATGTGAGTTAGTGGAGAGATAGCAGGGCGGCCGGGCCTGTGGCTGTTACCATGACAACTGGAGATAGCTCTGTTGGTGAGCGACGGTGAGGCAGAGCTGTACTCTTGATTTCTCATCTCTTTTAGAAATCTCATGTCTAAATGAGGCCAAGTTGTGGATGGGCTAATATTAGAGGTGAACACTGTGCAAGTCCTTTGTCTTGTCTGACTCGCCATCTCCCCTCATCTCTGGTCTTGTGACATCACGGCGCGTGACATCACGAGGACCCAGTGCTCATCAGCATTCAAAGCGACGCAGCAACCTCCTTCCACACACACACACACACACACACACAGGAGGCAACTGAGCATGCTCATACCTGGACTCCCTGCCTGCATGACAATGCTATCACTAAGATACATGAAAACAACACAAACAATTTAACTTTTGATGTTGATGCGCTACAGAGTACACAGCAGAAGCAGGTCATGGCAGCTTGAGCATGTTCAATCTCTACCTAAGAGGCTAACACTCAAACAGGGGGACATTATTTAAGTAATACTGCACTGATAGCCACCACGCATACTACAGTCAATAAAATCAACAGTGCATGATGTACCGGAGCTTTCTGTTCTTTTCTTTATTTATCAAGATGTGCTGATCATGAGCATTATGCTAACAGAAACACTGCATGAGAGCAATTGAACAACTACATTATTGTCTATGACAACATACCAGCATATGCAGCACTCAACAGAGTATATGTAAGAGGAGTGTCCTTGGAAAAGGTGTCGGACTGACAGCAAATAAAAAATGAATTTTCTTTCATAAATTATTTGAAGAGGATTGAGATCACCCTCAGTTTTGAGCAACCTCAGCATACAGTTATCTAGTACAGAAAAACAGTCTAATTTTAGGGTTAATTGACAGTCAGAAACTCAGAAATCCAATCTTTTTCCTATCAGCAAACATAACAACTAGACATCACTAGTCTGGCTACACACTGCAGGGTGGAGATTTGAGTGATTTAAAATAAAGAGGAACCACAGAGATATTACATAATATTTAAAAAGGGAAATAAAATTTCTACGACATACAGAGACATGTCTGAGGTTTATTAAGGCTACAAGAGAGTGAGCAATACTTTCAGTGGACAACAGGAAGGCTGATAGCCTCTATGAGTTATGGAACAAGCAGGAATGTTGAAATGTTGGTTTCTTTTGGGAAACCTTGAACTTAAGGGAGTCATAATAATTGTATAACTTTAAAATTTAAAATGCCAACTTTTAATCACTTCACCCTTGTTATAAAGTAGTAATAAAATCTTTCTTTAGAGAAAATTTGTATAATGCTGTTCTAACATATTATTTTAGTGCCTAAAAAGAAATTGGAATCATTTAAAATCTGTATCCAGAGGTCAAAACTTTACTAAATTAAAGTCAGCAAATTTTGGCCAGTCAAATTTGATCATTGGATCTTTGTAGCAGACCTTGCTTACAGATATTTGCAACAGTGCGACTCAGTATGGAACACACATATAGAATCCTGAATACCATCTATATATACCATCACACCCAACTTACAAACTTCAGTGGACAAGTTCAGATAGGCATCTTGATGACCAATAACAAACAAAAATATTTTAGTTAACTCTTTGAGCAGCTTGTCCATGTTTTGAACAACTTAGCATATTAATTTTAAAATTATTATTTGATCTTATCAACAGACATTGCAAAGAGATAAATATCAAACAGCGGAATAACATTTTTCACATCCTTACCTTGTTTGAGGCCATCTCGCTGACCGAGTGTCTTGTCTGCAGCGTTTCCAGCTGGTCCAGGCACCAGTCCAGCTCCTCCAGGGTCTCGGTGGCCAGTTTCTGGTAGGCCTCCTCTGCGGGGGCAAGACAGGAGGGCAACGGGTCAGTGAGGGCCCGCTTCAGAGGACGAGAGGCCGGTCCGGGGTCTCCCACCCTACAAACGGTTAAGCTGGGATACCCCGAGTAAACATATGGGTGACTCTTCATAATGGAACAGGTGAGCCAGCTGTGACGGCCTGGGAGAGGGGCCTTCTCTGCCTTTGTATGCCACCTTGCAGCACAGCTGGAGCAAACTTTGCTGACTTTTTGCAAAAAGTTCAGTTCTGCACTCTCAACCTTGGATTTTTCCTTAAATGCAAACTCAGCTACAGTCCCCTGGAGTGTTGTGGTTGTCGACGGGTGGCGATCTGCCACCCTGTTAGTTCTTTGCCCAGATGTTAAGCCTCAGCAGATGTTGACACGGACTAAATGCAACAGCAGTAGGAATATAGAAACTTGTCAGACTCATTCATGAGCAGCCGTACACAGCTAGATGTAGAGAGTGTATTCTCTCATTTTTAGAGGATGTGTAATTCCAGTCATGTAGCAGGATGAACAACAGTCTGTTTAGCAGGCCCATGTCTGCTATCGGATGGACAGAGAGGAGACAGGGATGATGGGAAGAAGATGATCCGGTGAGCACCTCAGAGTCAGTCAGCGTCCACAAGAGTCCAATGGTCCAGTACAGACCAAGCATGTCCACTGCACCAAGACATGGTCAAACAGTACAAAGACATTTCACACAAACACATACACTCGGAAGCAGGCAGACACACATGTATACACATACACACTCACACCAGCTGAAAAGCTACCCATAACACATCCTGGTTTTGTCTCCTTTGCCCCTCTGCCAATAAAAAAAACCAAAAAAAACATCCACAGTATCCAAGAAGCAAGTGGGTACAAGCTGGAGCTGTGTGTCTGTGCCGGATGGTGTATCCTACAGATGCTGTGTAAGTAGGTGTTGGGGGGGGGGGGGTAAGAAGGGTGGGCTGCTGTTGCTTCGGCATCCCTGGTAGCCAAACGTGCTGCTCTCCCCAAGCTGTACCGAAAGCCTGAGAGGACTGCGCCGTGGACGGGGAAAGGAGGCACACAAAACATGGAGTGGATAAAAATAAAAATAAGAAGAGGAGTCAGAGCTTGCAGCTCCAAACGCTCTGTGTGCATGCATGCATATATGTGCTCAGCATACAAACACCAGGAACAACAGAGAGGTAGTTGACAACAATATGATGAGAGTCTCAGCATCACAAGCTTTCCACATGACAAATTTTTCTGTTTTCATTTTGTCTCAAAACAGAAGAGAAAATGTCACCTTACCAGACACTAGTTTGTACTGATTCCCGTCATAAAGAAGAAAGCAAAGGATTTTAATACTTTGTGAAAGGAGGTGGTGGTTAAGAGGTTGGGAGATGTATTATTTCAGCATTGCAGCCAATATTTATTTGTATGCCTAAATGTAGCAGCAGTGCTAAACATGTGGAATTTCTGTTGCTTTTTTTACACTGAATTACTGATGTCTTGTTGCTGCAATTGCATGTGTACATTTTATCTCATGAATATTTTGAATTATAAGAACAATTTTGGTTTAATTAATCTGAAATGTGTTTTTAGATTATACAATATGTTCAGAAAGGACTGCTGCATCCTTGCACATTTTTGAAAGGACCATTTTTTGTTACTCTTGACTCTACCTCTAAATCTTTATCATCTCATATGCAAAAGTCCAGTCTCTCCTGCTTCACTGCCTTTAACACATTCTCTTTCCCTTTCTTGCATTTTATGCTTCCTCCACTGCTCATCCTTCCTTTTGGTCCCCCCTTTTTTTGCCTCTCTTCTTTCAACCTTTCAGCCTCCCTTTTTTTGTGTCACCGTCTTTCTCCCCCAGTGTGGTGTCAGTGGCTCGGGTGCTACACTTTCTGACAGCAACTGCACTGACGTCAATGACATTCTTCTCATGCTTAGTGCGACATCAGACACCGGCGCTCGGAGAGGCCACTCTGCTGCACAGACGCAGGGCTGGAGCCAAACTATGGAACAGCTTAACAGCAGAGATGGACTGGCAATGGAAAGGAATGACATTCAAAGAGTAACAGGAGGGGAGGAAAGGGACAAGCCAAGAAAAGGAGGAACCCTGACCCTTGATCAAGGTAAAAGCATGTGAACTCTCACACATTTTAACCACAAACTTCACTGTGCTGAATAATGAAGGAAAATAAAACACAGTTTTTCCTTTTACCAACATTTTGTAGGGTGCTGAATATAAATGCAAAGCACACTTTTCAGATTTTTATTTGCAAAAATATTTGCAAACCATGCATTGTTTCTCTTCCTCTACATAATCCTGCCACTTTCTATTCATTTATTATGGAAACACCTTCCAAAAACATACAGAGGTACATATATTATCATAATTTAGGTTAGTTCAGACTTAGGTAGATAGTTTTTTAAATTTCCTAATGTATTTCAACAAGTAAATCTAATAAAACTAGAAAACCCCAAGATCCTCAAATCAAATTGCAACTTTATTGCTCCTGGGAAAATCATTGAGATAATATTAATTATGCTCTTATATTGCTTTGCTCTGCAAGCTGGCTTGTTGCAGAGTCAGTATGCTTTTGGACATGATGATCAGTCAATACTCTGATGTAATGATGCCCATGACTCACAGCTGTCACCACTTTATGGCAGGAGCAATAATGGCTTGCAGCATTAGGATTGTGTGCTAAATATAGCACAATGTCACTGGGACCCCGATATATAGGCAGGTCATGAATGATTTCAGATGTGACACTCGGAGAACTGCTTTAGATATATTTTTAATGTTGAAGGGAAACGTGACACATTCTCTATTTTGAGTACCCTGTTTTTTACTTTTGTACTAAAATCAGTAAATATTTTCACTTTTATGTAAAAGTGCTTTTTTGGGGGAGTTCTGAGGATGTCTTTGCTATCATGATCCTTATACTAAATGGGAAATGTGAAGGGTTTAACGTTTTTGAAAGTCATATGGAGAGTCTTGGCAAACATGAGCAGCTACTGAAAGTGTTGTACTGTCAAGGGTAAATCTTTTCTAGCCATCTGATACAGTTTGCACAATGCCATCCTCAGAAAACCCATTCAGAAGAGACCAGACAGGTTGTGCAGTGAAAGATGACTGTCTAAAGGACAGCTGTGAATACACATTCAATAACTAATGACTCTTTTATGTTGGCATGGATATGTCTATGTCTGGAAAAAAATTATACTTGATCACCATGAATATGAATGGTCTTGTCATGTGTCTAAGCAGTTCCTAGAATTTGAAAAAGTAAATCAATAGTAAAAAAAAAAAAAAGGAAATCTCTTTTTCAAATGAAACCTGAATATTTATAAGGATGGAAACAAAAGATGAAAAGATCTGCTCGTGAAAATAAGTATAGTGTATAACATGGAAATAACATTTTTCTCATTACATTTCTTGTTTAAATTTCTTACCTGTAAAGGTGGTCTTGGTGATAGGGGGTGGGTTACACATGGGTGATCTCCTGTCATAAACAGGCACATAATATTATGTCACTTTAAAATTCTAACATTTTGCAGAATATTGAAACAAAATCCATAACAAAGAAAAACAACATCTAGCATTGGCTCAGTAAATGCAAAGAACCTTGACTGTTTGGAGCTACTGTAAAGAAATCACTCAAGGAGCTATTGCAATACTAAAAATGAACAGCAGAGGGCAGACACAGCCAACTCTACAAGACGAGTGTGTTTGAGGGATCCACTGGCTGAAATACAACATGAATTTAATAACTGTGCCTTCAGTGTTTTATAATCCTATGAAAATAATAACCCCTGTGAATCACCTCACTTCTCTACTGTATTTCTACAACATCCCCGACTAAACAAACTGGTCAACTTTTTGTAGAATATAAATGCGCTGGATAACTTATTCACATGTTTAGAAGCTAGTAAAATATCTCCTACATGTTCAATTTAAGGTTGGAATCATCTAGAAATTAGGGGCTGAATCATGCCATGCCACTCGTTTTATCTCAGTAATCATAAGTAATGAAAGCAACTTACTTATTAGATGCTCTGTCTTGCTGTAGATTGGTTAATGCACCAAAGTTGTTCCGTACGGTCCTCAGACTTGCAAGAACCTGAGAGCGGGATACGATTGATTAGGATTTAATCAGGCATCACAAAATATAAAATAAGAAAAGACAAATTCACATACCTGTGCAAATGGCGTTACAATCATATCGTCACCATGACTGAAAGAAATAAAGAAAGTGGAGTCTATATTAGTGGAAACTCCCATATTGCTGAAATTTGACAATATGTTGTGCTCTGGAACCTATTGAGCTGTAGATATGGGATAGGAAAAAGCTCTGTCACCCCAATGTTTGTACTGTGGAACAGTAAGTAACTGTCTGAGCTCAAAGACCTGCTGCAAACAGAAAAGCTCAATAACTTTGATAAATAACTTTGTTTTAAAAACAAATAATGAAAGTTTAAAATGTATTCTGGAATGGAGGGGGAGCAAGCATAGTGAAAATACATTAAGAAAAATATCAAATATATTGGAAAATATCAGAAAAAGTTATCAGAGAAAATATCATCAGAACCGACTTTTTGTGCTTAATCACAGCAAGGCTGCTGTGAAGAATGCTAGCTTCTATGCACCTGTGAAAACATTCCTAAACGTTTTACTATTGCTTTCCTTCTCTTCTTTTAAAGGAAAAGTTCTGATTATTTCAAGTTGTTTTTCGCTGAGATGTCTTAATCAGACAACAATTGACTATTATCAATTACTCACTTATTTTGTTACGTTAGCTGCCCAGCACTTTGGTCAACTGTTGTTTTTAAATGTGCTATTGAAAAAATGTGACTTTGACTTCAAGGCTTAAGCACTTTTGGTGCACTTTCAACTTTTGGTTGAAATTTAACTTTACAGATTAAATATTAATATCACACATGTTTGATTTAACTGCATTGATTGCCTTGGGTGTCAAGTGGTTACCTAAAGTTTGAGGCTCAATAAGGTTAAGCTGAAAAGCCTTGATTAAAGTTGATACCAACCCAAAAGGGAAACTACAGCTACTACTGATGTAACCAATAAACTGAAGACAAAGATACACACGGACTGGCAACATGTGCAGGGGAACAGGTGTGTGTTACTATGACAATGGCTATCCTGTTGCAAAAACACCACAGCTACAACATTTCATTCATTTGTACTTTCAGCATGTGAACTGGTATTTGTGGGATAAAAATCAAATGAGATGATAGCTTTTCCTGTGCTCCTAAAACACAAAAAATAAAGAGATTTAGCTAAATGAACTTAAAAAAAGCCTGATATCTTGTGTAAGACCATTCAAAAACTTAAAATAAAACTACTTTAGTACAAAGTTCATATTGTCAACTTCCTAAAATAATGGTTTAAGTCATATTTTGCCAAAAGGGTCACTTTTTCTTTTCCTTTTTTGCCTAAATCATATTTTGGCAAAAAATGACTTAGGCCATTATTTCAGAAAGATGCTGCATATCATCAAAATGTGTTTGCGCCACATGCTTACTCAATTAAATGGGCATGAGTTAGTGTTAGGATATGTGACACCACACAACCATCTGCTGCTCGTGCACTCTTCCCCTGAGGTCTAGAACGGGTCCTTAAAACATCCAACTGTGACAGATTCACCAAAACACAAAAGCCCCTGCTGAGATTAACAGATGTACATTTTATTTGGGTGGATTGTCTAAGTGTTATAAATGAAAGGAACATCTTTGTGCCACTCACATGTCACTGGCAATGGAGGAGTTTCGGGACATGGACTTGGGGGAGAGGTCGTAGTCGCTGTCCGAGCGGTAGAGGAACGACTCTCTCCGCTGGCTGTGGACAAAGTTGGCCTGCAGGATGAGGCCTGAGCCTGGGCTGGCCATTGGGTCCAGGGGGCTTCGACCTGATGACGTGCCATTGTCCACATCAAAACTGCAGGCACAAAAAAAGAAGAAGGAAAAAGGGTATTAAAATATGAACAGTTTTTTTTATTTTTTTAGTGGGTGTGTAAACAATTAACTAAAAGCAGTAAAAATTTGCAATCCATTGGTCATTGGGCATAAATATTTCACAAAGCATTGTAGTTGTCTTTATATGGCAGCACTGCTCAATATTGTTCAACATTTTGAATATGTCTGGAATTTAAGTGTTGAGTGTGACTTATCTATGATGTTGTATAAAGTGCTGGTATATATATATATATATATATATATATGAAGACATCAAATCATGGTAATGTGCTTCCAAAAGTGGGCTCCTACTCTATTTTCAATCACTTAGGCTTATAATTTATCACATCAGGTTTCCTCACTAGTCCCGGAACATAGAAATCTGTTCACACAGAACCACACTCAGCATGCTTTATTCCAACTCTCCTCAGTGCTACAGGGAATACCTCAGTTCTGATGCTGCTACTGACTCACAGCTAAGCAGTGTTTTTTAACCAGTGACACCACTTCCTATTGGGATGTCATGCTGAGCTCCTTAGTCTCCAAGGTGATTGTGCAACCAAGTGATGACTAATGCATATCTACAGAGACATCTGCTTCATCGAAAAGGCTGGGACGCAATCCTATAATCTGGTCTGGGGAGGATGCTAAGGTCAGTATGGGATTCCCCTCAACACAATGCGTAATACCCAGGAGGGTGACGTCTCCTTATCTTATCATAGCTATCATAGCAATACATAACAAATAAAAACAAAAGTTTTAATCCAGCATTTTTTCACTTCTAATACTGTTAGAGAATGTGCAAGCCTGTGCACGTGTGACAGTCTAAAGTATGTAGAGTGAACACTTGTTGAAATTAAATCTTTTTAAAATTTGATGGTGTATAGATATGTTGTTAAAGGTCCCCCGATAATAAATGTACTTGTGTAAATAAAAGAATTCATTCAAAGTAAACTGGCTCCTTTCCTTTAACTCCAAGATAAAACCTGACTCCTTCAGGTAAAGTTACAGAATGCCTGCAGGTAACGTAAACCCTGGCTTGGTTTGTCCAGACGATAGAACAAGAGTTGGCAATTAAGACCCACAAATTTGGAAATATGTTGCCTACTTTGTATGAGAAAGCAGAGAATCGAGAGTATGGGTTTTACGTAAAGCCAGTCTTTAAGTAAAGCCAATGTATCCACGGATACATTCTTAAATGTATGCCTTGATAAGTTCCAACAGTACAACTGACATATTATCTAACAAGAAATAAATTGAGAAATTAAGGAGGTCAAGCAGAGTACAGCAAAGTTGCTCTGTTCTCCTCATGAGCTTTAAATGTCTTTTTGTCATGAAAATTCCTGGATTTGGAAATATTGTCAACTTTTTACTCAGTGTTAATGTCTACATTCTGTAGCATATGAATCTGAAAACTGATGTTTTGCCATGTTAGCCACACCAAACACACCAATCTCTAACATATGTTAAATACAGTTCAACATGTGAACACAGTCAATGCTCTTCTTGTATCTGATTATATCACTGTCCTCTTTATAAACACTGGAGATCAAAAATTAGCCACAGAATTGTGATTGGTGCAATCTGTAAAATATCTAGCTGCAGTCACATCTTATCAAGCTCCTCGAAAGCCACACTGCAACACAGGACATGCCAAGCATATTTTCCAGAATACTTGAAGGGCTAAATGATCTACCTTTTTCCTGTGATATAACTGATGTCAGAAACTGACTGAGAGTGAGCTTTTGTTGGGGAATAGGATAGTTTGGCTGCCTGCCTGGAACAAAGGGCAATTGTATTGTCCTTGCCCTCCTCTCCAAGTTCTTCTTAGACAAAAAAAAGACACACAAAAGTGCTGCAGTCAAAATGACTCTGGTAACTTTTCTCAAAAGTTGCTCTCCACCCTCTCAAAGAGCACCCATCAGTCTGAACCTCCCTCATATCACCCATCTTCACACTCTTATCAAGCCAAGTAATCCTTCTGCTGTCTTTACTGCAAGCGTGAGAGCCCCAACTCACACCAGTGAAAGATAAGTCATCACTGCTAACACAGGTCAGCTTGTCATGCAGCTGCTCTGTGTGGTAAGTACACACGAATGAGTACATCCTGTATGTGAACAAGGAAAAGATCTCAAACTGAGACAGAGAAAGAGTTGACACAGAGCCTCTAGCATATGTTTAACATCTGATCGCACTCTGACGTCAAAGCCCATGCTCAAGTCTCACCTAAACTGCATGTGTGGTTTTACTCTATAGACATACCCTCCCTCCTCTGGAATAACAAATACATTTTGGAGCAAAGTTAGCATAGTATTGCACCAACATTGACATCATAGATGGAATACCTGGTTTTTTTTCTCCCAATAGAGCAAATCTTTGAGACAGCAGTTGATAAAGAAAAAAAGAGAGAAAAGAAGGCAAACACTTGTATGGCTATATAGTAGAAATAAACAGAAGACTAAGTGAGTGTCTTTTAAAGAAAAATACTTTTGAACTAGGTCAGCAAATCCAGCATTACTTTGATGTTGTAATCTACAATAAAAATACCAATATAAAAAAATTGTAAAAAAAAAAATATATAAATATATATATAACAGGTATAGACAATAAATGGATGGATGGATGGATGTCAGGTAGTAAGTGTTTCTGAGATCGCTACCTCTTTAAAAACTTGGTGTTTTTGTCAAAAGTTGTCAGTCTTAAATAAATATGTTGCTAAATTTTGGTGTCAATATATCAATTATGATACCAAAAAAGAAAACCATCCAATTTCAAAAACTGTGCTGAGTTATTTCAAAAACATCCTAAAACTGTTAAGATCATCCAATGTCATTATTCTGTTGTTGGCTTTAGCATAACAAATCCATAATGAGAGCTGATCGAACTGTAGTTGTCGTAATAAACATAGCCAATACTCTTCTTGTTTTGTAATTTACTCAATCAAACTTTTAATTTACAGAATCCATTCATGGTTCCTGGGAGCTCACCAAGCCAAAATATGTGTAGGCTGCTTTCTGAAAGCTACATTATTTAGTACTTCAGCGAGTGGGAAAAACTCTAAGACTGTCTTTATCCCTTTTAAAAGATTTTGAACCATGGGAACATTTAACCCTTCAACCCTCCCGTGGTCTTAAGTAATTGGGTCATTTGGACTCTATTAATTTTTTTTCTCTGCGCGGTCCAACCAGGTCACACTGACCCTGTGTGAGCTTTTATGAGTTATTTTTGTGTGTAGTTTTGAGAACTGGTGGGTTGACAGGACATTCCCCCCACTTTCCCGATGTCCGACAGTGACATTTGCCACGGTTAAAGCCTGATTAATAACCAATAGCATATAGATGGTACAGGGTTCGATGCAGATGTTTTTTTGTTTGTTTTAAGTAACAAATTTCAAGGTGGAGTTCCCAGTTATGAGCACATCAAAAATGATAAAATTATTATTAAAAAACAACTACACAACAACAGGGAACAACTGCACATTTCAATGTAGCTCCTGTGTGACTCTTCAGGATTAACAATGCTGTTAAATTTCACATTTTTATTCCTTTTCATAGTTCCATCACCCCCTCACACATTTGCTCTCAAACACTGAATTAGTTTATCTCCTTACTTCCAAAACGCTGAGTCTACTCTGAATGATCCACTTAGTTAAAAATGGCGAAGTGGGGTACTGCTGTCAAATTATTCTGGGACACGACCTACATTTAACAGCCATTCTGCAAATGTGGCTCTTAGTGACTCCACTACGTAATAACAGGACTTTGACATCTTTTTGAGTTCTAGTTCAGGAGCAGAGCCTTCTGTAGGAAAAACATGCATATTTTACACTTACAGAAACCATTCATAGAGAACTAAGTGACAAAAAAATTTATATGCTACTTATTGTGGCTTTAACATGGAAAAAACAAAGCATTTCAGTATTATGTCCCCAAACCAGGCAGGGAATCAAACTCCATGAAATACATATTAATATATATTCATTAATCCTCTTTTTACGGCTTTAACCTCAAAAAGGTTAAAACTTTCTGAGGTTAGCTTGACAGTGAGGAGATAAATATTTCTCTTCACTGTTTCTCACTAGCCTGCTTCCTATTGCGTCCATAGCGTTCTAAAAAATAAAGCAAGAGTCGTCTTCCCTCTGTCTGCTTTAACACACAGCTTGTAAACATTTGGGATTCCAGGTTTATAAGATCTTTTTATTATTTGTTTTAATGCTCTCTGTTTAGTTCTATATAAACCTCACACTCTTTGCACTTGGTTGCACATTTAAAAGAGACACATAACTATGTTCGTGTTATGTAATGTGGCCAACACTGTTCTCATGGCTACACCCTCAGGTGGAGCAGAATCCCATCTATCCTCATCCTTGCTGATCTGCTTAGAAAGATACACTATACTCTGTCCCATCAGCCTGTAGTTATGTGTAACAGCTCGGAGCTGAAAGTGAATCAGTGAACTAACCATTTTCTGTTTTGGTGTAAGAAGAGAACAAGGAAAAACGAAGAGGTGAGTGAACTGTGAAAAATAGATGGATACAGAAGGAAAGGACATGAGCAAGGTGTTGCACTGCGTCCTGTGGCATGTCCATGTCCATTCATGTCAGGGCAAATACTTCTCTTCTTTTACCATCTGGTTTGAAAACACTGGGGGAGGAGGCAAAGAATTTGTGACAAGGCCATCAACCACAAAGCAGACCGGACCAAGCAGATAAGGACTGACCATTCACTGATAACTACAATGCCTGTTTCCTTTATCTGCACTGACCACCCACACAAACACACATGTATTCACAGAAGTAAAAAAAAAAAGTCAAGGCAGATATATGTGGATTTGCCAATATCCAACAGGAAGCAATAGCCAAATTTGTCTTTGGCTCAAAAATTAGGAGAGAAATCTAACCATAAATTCATAAATATTTGGCAGCTGAAAATCATTCATGCAAATCTTACTGAAAAAAATCACCTTAAAACATCTTGCCATAATTCTTGGAACATTGGTAGGAATTTTTACTGCTTGGAGGACGTGTACTACTCAGTTGACCTTTTTTGCATAGCAAGATGCAATCAAATCAATTATTAATGGCAGTGTTTCATTCCCTGGCTTGCTTTCCCTCTCTTTCCTTCAGACTCTGAGATATACATACTATGAATCTTTGTCTTCAGTCATAACACTGCTCTAGCACCTACTGTTGCAGCTGCAACACTGACAAAAGTTAGTCAATCATGAGACACATAGAGGCACAAGAGGTCACCATGGTAATGCGCAGTCATCTTGGTTCATATGGGTAAAAGCAAAGCAAGCCACTTCAGCTCCAATACACACCGGAGGTCCACTTATCTGTGAACCTATTTTTCATTCTATTTATCATCTTAGGAGTGGGTTACTTAAATGGTAAATTTAGAAGAAATATTAAATAACCTACATGATGTCACGCCTTATGAAAAGCCTGACCTTATGTTCAGTCATTGCCAAAAACTGTCAAAACTGTTAAAACAAATCGCTAGCATAAAATTAATGCAACAGTCTGCAAACATTTTTTGGGGATACGCTTTAAACAATATTTCTGAGTTGAAATTAAGAAAGTTAAACATAAGTGGCTGATAACTTTTTAGATAATTTTACTCAACTTATTTAATTTAGTTAATTATTTTGTGCTATGCCATCTCTATTCTAAGTCACTTCTCCTCGGTCTTCCTTAGTTGTATCCTTTCCAGCAATCACCTTCTCTCAAATGTTTTCTGTATTATTCCACATATTAGGAAGAAAGAGAACCCTAAACAACTGGATTCACTACATCATAAACAGTTAATGAAAGAGTAATAAAATTTGAAATATATTTTACAAAGATTGGTCATGTTTGAAACCTTTTCTCTGAGAACCTCAGTTAAGATGTGCTAATCACAACTTCAGCCCCAAGGTTAAAATGTTCAGCTCACTAGCTCTGTTGACTTTAGAGCTTTTTGCTCCAGCACAGAAAGTTTCTAAACCACAAGACTAAGGGCAATTTTTATACTGACCTATATTACTTTTAACTTAAGGAGTTATTTTAATAAGAAAAAAATCTAATTATAGAAAAGCGTCCTTCACAGGACACAACTCAAGACAAACAAGAATAACTAACATTTGACTTAGCTAACATCTTTGAATTCTTGCAAAAATGGTTTTTGTATTCGCTACTAATTTAAAGTGTTGAACTTTACATTCAAATTATATGTTCCTCATTAACTTTATATCGGCAATAATTTAATATAATTTAAAGAACAATGTTTATTATACCTTAAAATTTCTGAAAGTGTAACACTGGCTAGAAAAAAGTCAGATGCAGTAGCATTAAAATGAACACTTCTTCCATCTTTCTTGCTTATTTCTCCCTATTTACATCTTCTAATGATTTGATCTATGTTCATTTTGCAAACACAATGATGGACACCAACAGTCTGTAATTGTAAAACATCTATTTGCCTAGTTGAGACAAACAGGTCTGTTTGGATTTCTTTATGCTGAATTTTGTCATTGTCTTACATAGCTATGCACAGCCTCACACAGCTGTTCAAGGAGTTTGTGCAAAAAAACAAAAAAACAAAAACAAGTTAACCTGAAGACATCTAATGTGGCATGTAAGGGCATAATATAAGCCATCGTGATACAACATACTTATGTTTTTATTGGACTTGAGCACATACATTTGGATCCTCTTCATAATACTGCATCAGTGATGTATTTTTCATCTTAAAAACACTCAGATATCTGTCCTGACAGAAAAAAGGCAATGTTAGAATTAAATGAAAGCCTCCACAAAACAGTAAATGGCATAAAGGAGGGCAGGACAGATGGAGTAGGCGGTATGCCTTGTCCAGCTGAGTATTGCTTTTGGTAGACATTCAAAAAGATGGCTCATACAAACCAAACACTGACAGATTCTCAGCTTTTACTAAGAGCGAAATAAAAGAGACATTTTGCAGTCAGCTCTTTTACTAAAACCAGTTTTATAACCACTCACTTTACTGTACGTACAGTAATATGTCACACCTGCAGAAGCACTATAACAGCGTGAGACCTGGTTACTATGTCTTCATTTTACAAAAGTTGAGTAGGTTGCAGAGCAGACTGGTAAACTGACATGAGACTATAAGACTCTACCAGGTCTCTTGTAAAAAACCCACAACTTTATGAGCATTGTATTATTAATTGTATTTTAATTGAGTACAAACCACAGTTGTACTCAGTCACCATCCTTCTGAAAGAGAGTAATGTAAAATATGTGGGTCGACATCTTCAATGTTGGAGCTGCAATTCATATTTTTTTACTGACAAGCAAGAACAAGCTGCAACAGGAGGGAATAGGAGACAAGAGGGGAAGGGCAAGGCGAGTTCTGCCCCTGGGGATACGTATAGCATCCTGAAGTCAACTACAGAAAAATTTAGCTTTTCAGTAGATATGCAAAAACTGTCTGGACTCAGAGGATTTTCAACTTCACCAAACTCAAGCTGTGACGTTCTGGTTGGAAAGTCTACATTTGTACTTTGCTTTCATTTTCAGTGAACTAACAACACCTGTAAACTAGCAGCAGTGCAAGCAATGTCACTACAATGGTGAGAATATTAAAAGCAAGCTATTTAAAGCATCTGTAAGGAGTACAATAAATAGGCCAGATGAAGAACAGAGATGAAAGACATTATTTAAAAAGAACTATAGATATGTCTAGACATTGGTTCAGGTTTTCAGACACCAAAACTTTCAACAGAAAACAATAAGGTTTAATAAAGTAGAGAAAAGTTGTGATTTTATCGTTTTTGTTTCCATGCATCACGCATCAAGGTGGATTTGTAAATCATTTCATAACTGGAAAGTTTTAAAGACGAAGATGTACATAAGTTTGGAAATACACAGAGGCTGCTGTATCAGTAATGCTAGCTGAGTTAACATTACTGCATAGCAATAAAATAAAATGCTGGAATTTCAAATGTCATCTCAATAATTGTTTTGTCTTTGTTTAAAAATAATAAAATACTTTTGCTGCTCTCTTAAAACACAAGGCATGTGCCTCTAACATAAAGCCTCCAATGCAAAAACAATGACCACTAACAGAACAAATACCAGAAAACATTTTGACTGAATGACAAGTTATTTTAGTTTTTGAAAAGAAATCAGAATTAGCTCAAATTGGATGTGATTTGTTAAGTCTTTACAAATAACAGGGATCAGAAGTCAGCCACACTCTGATTGGAGCATCTCTATTTTTCTCAACCTATTTTGCTTCACCTGCTGATAGAAACGCTTGGGTCATCAAAGCAAGTGTATGGTGATGTCAAAGGCAATCTCATCCTCTGACAAAAGAATGAGTAGTGCCTTGCAAAGAAAAAAAAAACACTATTGAAGTAAACAGGAGCAGGATGACAGCATTTAGACCTAAACTGAAAAGAATGTGAATAAAAGTAACTACAATTAACAACAAATAGAAAAAAATAGTAAAAAAAAAAGAAAAATAGAGTTAGCAGATAAAGTTTCTTATCAATTTACCATATCCCCTCTGTGTTCTTCAAAGAGCTAGTGGAGCGAGACCGAGGCTTAAGAATGATACTCATCTTCTGATTTTTCCTTCCACATCCACACAGACGACATGTGTAAACTCCTTGTGTGCATAAAGTCGCAAACACCTTCTCCAGCGAGCCACCGGGATCCCACTGACCGGCCGCCGCTGATCTGAAGCGATCCGGATGGAGCGTCCTTCCCCCAGCTTAGCAGAGTGGTGCAGACCAAACAGTTCTTCACACTGCTGCTCCTCCTGAAACTCTGGTGGTTCGGCAGCAGGTCGGTTTGTTACCCGGCTCTCCCTCTCACTCACTTGCATTTATCTATCATGCCAGAGCAGCATGTGATCTTCCTCTTTCCTAATCCAGCCATGCACTCATTCACACTGCTGCTCTCCTTCCTTAGTCTGTGCCTCCCTTTCAAGTCCATGTGCTTATTTTTTCCCCCCACCGAAGGGCTGAAATAAGATTCCAGTTTCTCAGGACGTACGTGACGGTCTTTCTGTCCCTCTGTTTCCCCTGAGCTGCTGCCTGAGAATGACTGAGTGGGGAAGGGTTGTTTTGGTAGTAGTAATTGTTTAAAGGGCGGGCCTTCTCTTATCCGTGAGCAGTCTTAACAATCATCTCATGCGTCAGTCACTCGGCAACTGCTGTAACCCAAGCGCCAAGCATTCCAACATTCTTTAGAGCCGTGGCAAAGATAGCATAACAGAAGCAGTGAATTACATTAAAATAGAAAAACAAGTGTCCCCCCCCCCCCCCCCCCCCCTTTTTGGTAGAGTAACAACTCTGTGCAGCATAGTGATCTAGGCTAGCAGAAGCGAACTAAGGATTAGCCACAGGAGGAAAAGACAATATGAAACAATACAATAGTTGTTGATGGTGAGAAATTACCAGCCATTTAAAAGTAAAACAAGAACACAAAATCCTCCATCTTTAAATTGTTTTAATACATATTTTCTTTAGAGCTAAACATGTCTCTGTGCAAACCATTAAACGTTTGAGGCAGAGGACCTGTTTTCTGCTGAGATAAGCCTCTTAGAAAAGGCAACAAAGAGTCTAGCACAATATTTGAGGCCATTTATGCTTCACATTTTCAAGTGTGCAGTGTCTTTAAAAAGCAGCCAAGAAAACTCAGAAATCAACCTACTCATCTCCTTCAAGATTCAGTTATTTATTTTTGTTTTGAATTAGGGTAAGAAAGTACATTTTAGGGCTATTTCATAATGTTCAACCAAAGATGTAATTTGTTAAAGTCTGGAAAATTGGCTAATCTTAAAAGCAGGCTTGGGTTCTGTTTTTTCATGTATTCTTGGAGGGTTAATTTATAATTCCATAAATTAGTAGTGTTGGTCATCACCCGTGATGTATTTTTGACAACCAATGATTTTAAAGCAATTTTCCATATTCAGCCCTAGTCTACTTTTAGGATATGTGGTTATAGGACTCCAAGAAATCATGTCTACCAAACACAGGTGACTTGGATTTGTTTTGGTTTGATCTGGAATAACAATTTAGTCCAAACCCGGATCAGAACTTTCTCCCTATAAACAAGATAAAGAATAATCCTAAGTTTTCTTACTGAACAAAAAAAACTATTTTGCTACAAAAATATAAGACACGTCAGCTCCAGATCAAAACAAATAGAAACAGATATTTTAAGAAAAATATATTTCTGTCCTCTTATTTTGAAAGCAGTGAAAATACTTGTCATTAACAGCAGTTGTTATGAGAGGAGGAATAATGAGTGTGTGAATTCAGCAGACTGAAGGCAGAAAAAGAAAATGCTTACAAGGGTTTAAAGGAAAGAATTGCACTAGGAAAGAAGTTTGGCAAATACTGACAGACTGCACAGCCTCTAAAAATGTGTACCGGTAGTTAAAAGCCAGTAGACTTCCATTACTACACATCCATACATACATCACTTTTTTATACTGCATAATTCTGTTCGGATTAAGAACCAGGATTAACCAAACTGGTGACTATCCCAAGAATCATTAGCCAATCTTCACTTGGACAAGTTGACATGTTCATCACAAGGCAATCCACACTTGCACCATAATGGCCAATTTGGACAACAAAACTCAATGTCATTGAAGGAAACTCATGCATGCCAGAGAAACTCCACACAAACAGGCCTAATGTATTATGTTTACACAGTAAAAATGTCTAAATGTTACCCACTCAAGATGATATAAAGTCAATTGCACAAGCTAATGTATTGCTTACAGTGCACAATAGCCAACTGATGTAGATTAGAGTTTTGTGAAAAGGGGGAAACTAATCCTATCACCACAGACTGGAAGCTCCACGTGCTCAGAGAAATGGCTGGAGAACTGTTTACTGGTGGAAATTGACCTCAAATGGGAAACTATTTGAGATCAATTTAGCACAACCAAAAGAACCTAAATGAAATCACAAAAGATCACTGACTTTTTTTTAAACTTTTGTATTACCCATTATTCCCTCATGTTTACTTATACATCAGATGATGATATAAACATTTCAAACTGCTTTAATAAAGTGAACTATGTAAAATCAATCCAACCTGATTCTGTTGAGGCAGAAGATCAGTTATGCACAAATGACCTGGATTTTTCAAGACTTGATAGAGAGAAGTTTCATGCAGTGGGCTTACTGCATAAAATACAAAAGAAAAAATAAACAAATCTGCTTATTTTAAAGTAAATATTTGGAGTTTAATTGATATTTCAGGATCTGGGAGCAGTGTTTTAGTAGATAAGAATTTTACTACTTCTTCTTTGGCCATTCAAAAAACATCCAGGGCTTCAGGCACAAAAAGCCCAGGTGTAAGTGGCGCCTATTAAAAAGTAAGTTATACAAGCAGTCATAATGCTTATGGTGAAGTAAGGCAGACTGATGCAGTTTAGAAATTGGTGACAAGGGGGAAACTAATCCTATTACCAGTCTGCGAATTCCATGTGTTCAGTGAAATGACAACTGTGAAGAACTAATCTCTGGTATAAACTGAGCAAAATGGCAGCCTGTTGTTTTACAGTGAATTAAATAAACCTAATGAATGAACGTAGTTTCTGACTACGGATCACAGTCAGAAGCATAGTTGGTATTGATAAAATAGGTCCACGAAGCAAAAAAATATAGCTTCCTAAACTCAGATTCATTTTTCTTCAGACTGAAAATAAATGTTAATATGTCTGAATGAGCAGTATAGCTGTTTTCTGAAATACAACAGCGCTTTACTAAGATTAAACAAGTACCTTTAAATACAGCTCAGAAACAGGGGTCTAAAATCCTAGGAGTACAATTCAAAATTGAACATGTAATCTGCATTTAATTTGAAGCAATACAGTAAAATCAACACTCTCCAAACTTTTCAACACAGGGACATTCACATAAAGCATGTTTTAACATTGAAGCTGCTTTACTGCCACCTACTGGTTGCTGGGTTATTAGATGGATCTACGTTTTGTACATGCTGAAATGTAATATTATCTCTAGAAATGAATTCACCATAAAATACCTCATGAAGTAAAAAAATACAACTATTTTTTTTTTTTTTTTTTTACATTTGATGCTGCTATGAGCAATAAACACCTTTGCCATTAGACATTAATTGTTCTTTATCTCATTTCAAGTGCTTGTGAACACTAGATTGGACTTTTCCTCCTCTCCATTTCCTTCAGATCAGTTATGAAATATTTTTGCTGGAGCTTTTAGGCCATGCAAAGATAATCTCTTATTCCATCAGGTGGTGTCCAGAAACCTGAAAATATTAATATTTTCGCATTTTAAAATTACCCATCTTAAATTCTTAGCAATTCTGAAATGTTAAATCCAAAAGAAACACATAACATCAAGTATAACACATCATTTTTAAATCATGCTCACTGTACTTTACTATATGTACAACTTTTCAACAGAGCCTTCAGAAAATCTTTAGGTACATTATAAGCTAATTATAGTGTAGAAATAATTTCACAAAATCTCATAAGTAAAACCTAATGAGTTTAAAATGCTTTAGAGACAACAGTTTTTTTCTTGTTAAAACATAAACGCATTACTGCCACCTACTGTTCCAATTAGTTATTGTTATAAACCTAGAGACATGGACTAAGTTAACAGAGTAATTGAGAAAGTTATAGATTTTTTTTCTCCTCCAAGAGCCAGACACACAGATATCCATTAAAGGTTGAAATAAATGGCACTTAGAAAGGGGACAGCACAGATGGCTGGTAAACATTATTGACCAGGTTACATCCATATTTGTATGTATGGAACCGCCTGCCAGTAAAGCAGCATCCAAATACTATGCAGGTGCATATACTGGTGATTATTCATGTCAGACATAGAAAACAGGCAAGAAGGAACATCGAATGACAGCCACTTACTGGGACTGTGGACAACATGTTAGAGAAATGATGAAGGAAAATCAGGCATAATGAGCTCCTAAAATGTATCTTTGAGCTTTAATGGACACAGAGTGGTCTGATGATTAGCCTGGCCTCTGCTCTTTAGTGAACACATGGTCACTTGATGGAACCTGCTTATCTCTCAATTATTACACATTTGGCTGTGCTTTATCAAAAGCTTGGAGAATACTTTGTTTTCCTCACAAAGCACTAAGGAACACAAACGTAACCCTGGACAAAATGACCTACACTTCAGGCCAACACTATGAGTTTTATAAAGCAAACAGCAAAACTGCAGAGTTGCAGCCACCAAGCAACGGCCGTTTACACAACTCTCCGTTCCAGTTCTGTGTTGTCCAGGTAGAACTATTTATCAGCATATTTTCTGATAAGACAGAGCACACATAAACACACACACTGTGCACATAAATACCAGTAATACAAACACACAAATCTGTTTTGGGCACAGTATGAACCGAAAGAATACAAGCACAAAGCGATAAGAGTGAGTTCTTCGATTCTCATTCCTCTTTTATTTCAGTTACCAAATCTCAACTTGTCACATGCAACCAAAAGCCCAATTCCAACTATACTGCACATACAAAGCCAGTTATTTGAAGAATGTTATAGGAAGTTATAGGAAATAGCTTAACAGCATATAGAAATCAGATTAAAGTTTGTTTACTGACACACCTTCCTGCAAATAGTTTTGGTGAGGAGCCATACCCTCTCCTAGAACGAGGTTTGATGTCGATGGGCTTGTTCGTGGCGTAGGGTGAACCATTGGAGCAGGCGTGGCGGTACCGAGCTATCTTCTCCAATGACAGATAATCCGAGTTCACAGGCAAACTCATGTTTTTTCTTAAATGAGTTATATCGCACATGCACTTGTGTGTAGGCTCAGACAAAAGAGGAAGAATAGATGGAGTGAGAAGGCTGATAAAGCCACCTAACTAGATAGGAGGGAGGTGTGTGAGGACAGGAGGAGAAGAGAGGGATCCGAATGGGTGTGACTTGAAACAGAAAAAAAGGAGAAATATGGAGAGTGAGAGAGAAAGATGCAGACAAGGGAGGAGCAAAGTGCAGAGGCAAAGCAAACTAATTTAGATTTTCTCTCACACAGCCACTAAGAGTACTTGTTGACAAAGAAATCATATTCAGTGGTGTACTATAGATTTGGTACAAAGTTAACATATTCAGTAGAATCTTCTGCTTACAAGGCTTTATCAGCATGATAATGGTTACAGGGGTATGAAAATGAAATTAATTACAAAAACAAAAAAGGTTTTGAAAGCCCAAACTAAAAGTTAGTCATGTTTCTAAAATTAGATGTGTGCTAAATGTTGACTGGTTCCAGACATGAAAGCAAAAATAAATTTGAAAAAATTTAAAGTTAACCTATAAAATCACCCCTTTGTAACTATTTTAAGCACCTTTGTCTGATATACCTGAGGATGTCCCAGAGTGATCAGAGTGCTTTATGATGCATGCAGTTGCTTTAGCGCCAGCACTTCTACAAATATCACAGTCAAATACACCGTTTGTCAGGTATCTTAAAAAGTTCCTACATCTTTCCCTCACTTATAAGAAAGACATATTTGGCTGTTTGGAAATGATGGCTTGTGAGGATAAGAGATTTAAAACCTTATGGCTATCAGCAGGAAGCAGCTGACTCCAGGTTTTACTCAAATAGTCTGAATAAGTGACCCGCTTATATCCACTGATTATACTTGTGTTACTTTATAAAAAACAGAACTTCAAAAAGGTGTACAATGAGCAAACAGCATTTAAAAATAATTCTAATTTTAAAAGGTCTTAAAAAATATTCTTGCTTAAGATTTATGAGTAAAAATTAAAATAAAACTGTACTAGGAAATCTAGGATGGAAGGTAAATATTGCTTTTCTACTTTAACAAAATGCAATTACAGTATATCATGTTAGATATTTATGTTTTAGAAGTTTATTGGACTGTGAGAATTTAATAGTGATTATTTTTTAAATTAAAGATTGAGTAAAACAGCAATGGGTGCAAATCAAAAGACTGAAACGACTTCCCCCATCATAAAAAAATCATAACATACTTTTATAAATCTCCTTTTGCGTTTAATATTGTATTCCGTAGACAAACTGAGAAACCTAAGGTTTTTTGGGGTTTTTTTTAAATCTAAAGTTCTTTGAATTAAATCTTCTAATGGTAATTCTGTCTTTCTGTCTGATGTTATCTTTTTGAAGATTTAAAATTATTTCTCTAGCATCTTAAATAGGAGATAATTAGCTTTTTTAGTCCATATAGATGATTAATTTATTCACAATGTTTAATAAAAAACCATCTTAAATTCTTATTCTATGATGAGGGTTAAAATATATTTAAGATCCAAGAAAACAAGTCAGCTTTTACATACATGAAATGAAGCGTCTCAGATGAGCCGGTAATAGCTTTTTTGTACCTTCAGGGGGCAATATAGCTCCATTAAGCATGTCAGAATAATTTGATTTGACATCAGAGCATTTCAGATTTAGATCACACGCTTAAATTTTGATTAGGAAAATGTGTTGCATAAAATTAGTCAAATTAAGAGGTATAAGTAATAATACATGATCAGGAGGGAGATTTTTTCTCTAAGTAATATCATAACTGCTTTATGGCAAATGGTCTTATTTGTCACAGTTGCATCCATGCATCCATCCTAAACTGATAGATCCTGAAGAGTTTCATTCTAAACTGCCAGCAGGTGGCAATCTTTTCCATAGAGAAAACTCAGGTGTAGGTGAGCAACAGCCCAAACCAGGAGCAGCACAGCAGCACAAACACGCAGAGCAGCAAATCTCCTCGGAGCTCCAGCTCCTCCTCAGCTCTGACAGAAGCAACCAGCATGTGACAACAACTCCTGCGTGGACAGGGAAGGCTGTCAAAGTCAAAGATACTCAGACAGATGATGACAACCCTCTCCATACTTCCTGAACATCTGAACACATCAGCTCACCACACACAAAGACACGCCAGTTGGTAAACAGCAAGAATTAGAAAAAACCTTGCTGCAGCATGTTAAATGCACACAGATCATCACACAAACACACTCTGGGACACACGCCTATGTTTGCTCTGCTGCCGAGTCGGCCACACACTGGTGGTTGTACTGACGCGCCGAGACGCAGTGCCAGGCGACTGTCGTCACTCAGACTCCCCCAGGGTTAAAGCCATGAAAGCAGAACAACTGGATTTGAAAACTGAAACCTTTTCACACCAGCTGAGCAGCTTAGACGAAAGGTTACGCACTATTCAAATTATATGAATGATAGATGTGTGCAGGATTATAAATTCTTAATTTTGAAAATACCACATTGAACTATTTGAAATAGGTAAAATAACTACTGTTTAGAGGCTCAGAGCTCTTGGCAACGCTGCAGGCACTGCAAGAAGCCTGAATATGATTACAGTGATTGCATGTTTGTCTGCTGAGTATGTAAATAAGCCAATGTGATGTGATTAAAGAGGGGGAACAATAGAAAGTTAATTGAAATTCAAGGGGAACTGCATTTACTTAAAATAGGAC
Source organism: Xiphophorus couchianus (assembly GCF_001444195.1). NCBI lineage: Eukaryota > Metazoa > Chordata > Actinopteri > Cyprinodontiformes > Poeciliidae > Xiphophorus > Xiphophorus couchianus. The sequence continues at coordinate 11,603,820 of NC_040239.1, forward strand.
CTGCTCTCATTTAAAGTTTTGTCACTTTGATATGGGCTGCTAATATGTATGTCAAGGAGCAATTTCTCAGATAGAGTCACGCTCCATGCCTGTCTTCCAGCATAGTCCCTCGGCTGGATTCATGTTTATAATGTGGTTGCTATGGCAGAATTCAAAAGGGACAGGTAGGAAGTTACAACCAATGAGCCCTCAGTTGCTAAGGACACGAGGGAAGATTGTGTTATGAGAGATTGAGAATGACAGGGTCAAGGATGGAACAACTGAAGTTATACAATCAGGGCTGACTGTGGAGGGAAATTTGTTTATGATAATGCAAAGCATTGTGGGGCAGGATTTCACATTGGTTTTGGCCAAGAAATTAGTTATTAACAACATTCATCTAATATTGCACAGAGTCCATGACTTACCTGAACTCTATTTATACATCACGCTGACTCAAAGGCCACAGAGCGGTTTTAAGCTGTTCGTCTCATAGACTCAGCCGAGCACAAAGAAGAATAGAAAGCACCTTTACTGCAGAATGAGAAGTGTAGAGAAGTGCGGAGTTCTGAATATCAAACCAACGAAAGCTCTTAGTCATGGCGCACATGTGTATTCTTGGAGTGCTTACACATTTTGCTGCAATTGCTGAGAATACGGCAATACAAAGAGAAAGAGACAGAGAGAAAGAGAATGACAGAGAGGGTGAGAGTGAGAGTAGAAGAGAGCGAGTGTCGTGATGAGTTAAAGCTGAAGAGATGCTGGACTGAATGAATTAGAAAAGCATGTAGTGTGACCGGCATGAAGAAATCAGTGCTACACGCACAAAACCACTTGTGTCAGGATAGACCTCAGAGTGAAATCCACAGCAGAAATAACAAAACCAGCTTGACGATTTTATTTTTGATAATCCAGCATTATGTGTGATCATTATTCAGAAACAAAACCCAAAGGGCTGCAATTTATAGTCACTCTAGCGAGGCACCTCAGTACAGAATGTACTCGAAAGGCAATGTTCTGGAATACAAAAGCAAATCCCCCCACAGACTTGAGGATTTGTGTCCCCTGGGTCAAAAGAAGAAATGCGTCTCTTCTTACTGGTGGGTTACTGCTGTTAATGTGTAAGCAGGAGGGTGTTGATATCCCACAGCCATTTTAAAGTTTAAACAGTGGTACACCAACAGAAGTCACACACACCACCGAATCTGAAAGCATAAGGCTTTATAATCTACTTTAATGACATTTGGTGGTTTTATAATCTGGAACAGTTTAACTCTTTCCAATCCCATGTCTGCTTGCTTCTCTAAAAGCACTAAAATCAAAACAAAGTGAATAAAATCATATTAATATTTAACAGAAAATTAAAGAAATACCTCTGATTACTTAAAAGCCAAATGCCAGGTATATTTGTCAGAAATTCCACTTTTAAAAATCAGTTTATTGGATTCTGGCAAGATAACTTTATATATTTTTTTTAAATATCACCTTTATGTATTGGCCATGTGCGACAGACTGGCGACCTGTCCAGGGTGTACCCTGCCTCTCGCCCAGAATGTTCGCTGGAGATAGGCACCAGCACTACCTCCAGGGTGTCCTGGAGACCCCAGGACACCCTTGTCCCGACCCCACCAGGGACAAGGGTGTTAGAAAATGGATGTATTGGCCATGTGTTTCTGTATTTAACATATTTTCTAATCAAAGTGACAGCTTCTAAACTTTAAATAATATATTTAAATACATATTTAAATAGTAAAATTTTAGAAAAATCAGAAACTTGTGAAAGCAGGAAGCAGACAGTCGTGGACTTGAGCACTTTGCCCAAGAGGCTTTTCCATCGCACACATGCACACATAGCTGCAGCTCAAGTGCACCTCAAGCACATGGTGAAGTTAATAGGTTTAAGTTGGCAGCGGTCCCTGTGATGTCAGAGTAATCCTTCATTAAAACTGTGATGACATCATTGGGCTGCTCGGCGTGTGAAACCTGCATATGGCCACATATTTACAGGCCATGTGGAGGGGGATGCCCTGCCACCTTGCACAAAGAATGCCCTGAACATGTAATCCAGATCAGGCTGTTCTTCAAAACACATGCAGAGTGTACCAGTGTCACAGCAATTTTATGAAATATTCTGGGGTCTGATATGCAATTTAATAAGTATGACTCTGCAGTTGCGTAAACAGCAGTACCCCATCAGTGAGGAGGCAAGTGGAATGGGTCGATTTGATATTTGTCCACCTTAAGTAATAAGTATGTGAACTAAAACTAACAGTGAAGATTGCAGATATACATTCATATTTAATACATTAGAATAATATTAAAAAGTTCATTCATTTCAGTAGCTCAACTCAATAAGTGTAACACATTCTACCGATTAATTACACAGAGACGTATTGATGTATTCAATGCTTTCAAATGAAAAGAAAAAACAATACAACATTTGACATGAGAGCATGAAACAGAGGAACAGGCCAAAGTGGCTGGGGAGAAAGAAGTCTGGGCCTTTGCTTAGGCTGCTGCCCACGACCCGTCCTGCGGAGAGAGTGGGTGGATGGATGGATGGATGGATAGACAGATGGACAGATGGACAGAGTAAATGCTGTTTTCTCACAGGAATGGATATTCTACTATGTTGAATGGGTTTGTAAGCACTGAAAAGGACCTGAAATTTGACCCATTATTCTACCTAAACCTATCTCAACCTTTTCTGCTGTGAGTCAGGGAGCGTTATTCTGAATGAGGCTACAGCCATCAGCGAATACTGTTTCTATGTCAGAGTGCACGTACAGTAGTTTGCAACAGTATTTTGGTATGTGGACAACATCAAACTAACATCAACAAGCTCAGGGTTTTCTAGCAGAAAATTACATCAGATGATAAAATTGACCCATTACAGAATGATCTTTATCAGAAGAAATTAGAGGTTGCCTTGACTGAAAACATGTCTGAATAACATTCCAACATTACATAAAATAAGAAGGCATGTCCCCCTTCTTATTGAGGGACATCCCGTGACACTCAATAAGAAGCTTGCAAGAGACTCATCAGGACTTAATTGCGCTTTGCGTGGGCAGAAAAAAAATACTGCAGAAGTAGTCAGCAAAGTCTATTAAAACCCTGTTACAATGTTCATTTTGGTAATATTTAGTAAACCATAATGTGGCAAACTAGACTGAGAATACCCGAGGAGCTGGAATATTTAATATATTCCATGCACACTTGTAATATAATCATTTTAGTTATTTCATATTCATTATTTGCATTATGCTGGAGGGATTGAGAATAATGTGTAGGCACACAGAAAAAATGAGCAACATTGAGAACCAATCAGCTGTTATGTTTTCAATCCAATGCTGTTCAATTTTGGAGAACAAGAAGCCGAAAAGAGTGCAAAAATACTGCAATGAAAAACATGTATTTATATCTGTGTGTTTATCTGGTTAAACTAATGAATTAAGTTGTTCAGTGTCCATCCATCCATATTATGTAGCGCACAACACCGATGTGAGAGTCTCTCCTACTGTACAGGAGATCACAATTAGGATCAGTCAAGCAAGGCTGCAACGATAAGGAAAATCATGCAGACTAGAAATCGGCCATAAAAAGATCAAATCTACTGCACTTAAATGGAATGGACCAATGATGATCAGTGGAATCAGCTAAATTCAAAGTCAAACCATCCAATTTTGTGTATGAGCATAAGCTGAAGTTATAAGCTAGCAAAAGTCCATAATATTTCTAAATCCGGTGAAGTATGTGTGTGTATTTGAGGGGACACCCTCTACAAGCCTAAGCCTTTTAAGTCTCTTTCTATGCCTCCTCGTACATGCTGTCGTCATCATGGCAATCCTAATCCCCACCTTCGTCAAAAACAATTCCCTCATGAAAATGAACAGCGTCATGTCGGTGTTTTTCTTCTTGTAAGAGATAATTCCCCTTACATTTGTGATGCTCTGGGCTTCATGTCTGAAACTTGCATCACAAGGGAGGTGGCCGAACAAAGAAGAAAACAGGTGACCAAATACGTGTTGAATCAGTCAATTTCTTGGACAAGCCAACTGTTTAGAAATCGGCATTTGATGGGGGTTGCTGTTCAAGCTTGAGGCTTCTATAAAAAAAAAAAATCAAAGCAGGTCCAACCTCTCCATTTCACCTTCTTACAAAAAGCAGGGAGTGACACAGACACCAATCATACAAAGTTTATGTTAATGAAAGCCCCAGGACCTAGGCCTTTGCACTACTTTAAAAAATAAAACAAACACAAAAAAACAAACATATTTTCATTTCTTTACAACTGAAATAAAACATCTAACCACAGGAAACTGCTTGGTTTTATACCTGGAAGGAACCTGAAACCATCTGGGTTCAGGACAAATGGGGACGGACAGTGCTGCACTGTAAGGATATCTCATGGCTTCTTTTGATTTTCCATCAGCACACTTAAATGTCAGGAAAATTTGATCCCTTTTTAGTCAGATAACAAAGAAACTGTTGTTTTTAACCAATAAAAGTAGGTTAACAACTACATAAAAATATATTACAGGTAAAATACCTTTTGCAAGGGATATTTCTAACAAAAAAGGGGTGCAGCACAATAATATTTCTCAACTAATGAAGTGGTGTATGTTTGGTTTAGCACTGTCCAGTCATTGGATATGGTCTTTAAGACAGTTTGTGATTAATGAAACATTTAATCCGTCAAAAAATAAATTCCAAAAGGAAGCATTTGATTTTGTTGTGGGACATTAAGATCACATTTTGGCAATGAAAACACAATCTATGTACTCATCAAACTTGGACTGGATTGTTGTATACTAATTACAAATTTTGAAACCATGTGTTGTGATACTTTTATGGTATTTCCATCCATGCATTGTCTATACCACTTATCCTACTGTTGCCTTTCAATCATCCTGAATCAGTCCGCCCATTTTCCTCTGACGTTGAGGCATTATTCGCACAACTGCCACTCGATGGATATTTTCTCTTTCTCAGACCATTCTGAGAGATGATTGATGTGAAAATCCCCAAAGTATCTGAGCTACTCAGCTCTATCCAATAAATGTGCCATGTTTAAAGTGGCTTAAATCCCCTTTCTTCCCATTCTGAAAATCAGTTCTAAAGTCATCTTTACCACATCTCGATGTCTAAATGTGTTGCTGCCCTGTGACTGATTAATTCAATGTTTGCATTAACAAGCAAATGTACAGATTTACCAAAGAAGGTGCCAAAGAAGTGTATATAACATTCAAGTTTTTAACTTTCTCCTTTAATTAACAGCAACACTTGTAACACCTACTTTCGATTTCTACCGAGCTATCAGACGGACCACCAGCTAACCCCCTAGCCTCCAGCGCCTGGTTTCCACACTGTGTTCTTATTGATCTGTCCATCTTGTTGCCTCCGTCCTGCAGATAAGACCATGATTGAATACCCTGCCCAGCAGCTGCTGTGCAGACAGAGACAGTGGCAACTTAGGTGACTAAAATTGAAATGAAATTGATATTTAAAATGATCCCAAAGCCCCCTGAGGGTCTTTGTCTGGAACCGAAGCCCTTGTGTTCATTTCATATGCATTCCAGTGAGGCAGTTATGTAACTATAGTGCTACATAGTTATGCCCATTAGCACCACTCACACTGCTAAAGCACATCCAACACAGGTCTTTCTGTTTTGTGTTTATTAATTATGATAGGTAAAGACAGAATGGCTGTAAGAGTTAAAGTGCGCTCCAAAGTGAATTCAAAGGAAACAACCTATGCACTTTTCTTTCATTTCAAGCAAAACAAGTAATGTAAAAGTAAATATTTCTAAATGCCAGCTGCATCACTGAGTTGATGACAAATATGCACAAAGGTTAACTTATTTTATTCAGACGACTGAATAAAATAATATGCTCGGTTATCTCTAATACGCTCAGTTATCTTCATAATCCAAAAGCTGCGTGTGTTTGGACTACACTGGTCTGCCAAAGCTTGTTTTTGGCATACTGAGCGAGGATAACAGAGAATGAGGACAATCCTCATTCTGCACTGTAGCTCATCTGATAGGTTTCATGGAACACATGAGAAGTGAGAAAGATGAAAAACAAGGGAAATCTACTGTAGTGTAAATAGGTGGCACAAAAACACAATGTGAAATCCAAGAGAAGCAATGTGTGACACACAAATTGGATGATGAAGCAAGCAGAAGGCTGGGACAGAGAGGAAGGATAAGCATGCCAGTAATAACTGACTCACTACTTGTATGAATTAAAATAGAAATAAATAACACTGGACAAACAAAGAAATGACCATCAGTGGGAGTTAAGAACTAAGTGTGAAATGGTGAGCTGATTGTTCATTAGTTCAAAGAAGGGAATGAATCAAAGTCCAAAAGGGAAAAAAAAGGTTACAATCTGAACAGAAGTGACTATTGAACTGCAAGCACATCAACAGGGGCATGCCTGATATGCTTCAAGTATTTTCTAAATCAATTTAACACTGCAATGCTTTGAGAAAAAACAAACCAACAAGAGCTTTCTTTGCCTTACTGAATAAAAAATCTCACTGACTGACGCTGAAACAACTTACAAATATTATTTTGAAAGGGTGGTCACTTGACATGCTTTAATAATTAATCAGCACCAGACCCACTTATGTTGTAAAATAAAATAGACTTTGACAATAATTAAGATCCCCAACCTGTCAGGAAAAATTGGAAGATGCTCAATTCCCTTTAATAAGCTCTGACTCGTAATCAGCAGATCAAATATTGAAACATCTTTTTTATTATTATTTACAAGATGCATCAAAACTAAAATCTCCCACCATTTATAGTGTGTTAATCAACCAACTGCATTTATATTGAAGCACTTTTCTGAGGTTAATAAAAATCTGGTAAATAAATAAATATATATACATATACAGAATCTCAAAACTCAATTATCAAAGGAAGGTAGTTACTACAAGTTTTTCAGTCAGGTTTTGTTCCTGTAGTCTAATTTTCACTGTAAAGTGCACGAGTACCTTGTTCAACATGTACAAGAACAGCTCTTTCATTCATTGTGAACATGAGCAAAGCAGCAGGGCTAATGTGAGAAAACGAAGTGTTAAAAAAAGGAATGTGTGGAGAAGAAAGGAGTGTTAGACTGTGTGGCCTTTTCAGGTGAGGTGAATTGCTAGCACCCTTAATAAGACTGTGTAAGGCAGAATCTCCCCTGCACAGCAGGCTGGCAGAGATTGATGCTGGAAGTGAGCAGCAGACCTGTATTTCATACCCACACATGCACACCCATAGCTCATGGAGTGAAGGGACAACGGTGACTGATGAGTGCATCTCCCGAAAACTGACAGGAAGTCTCTGCCGTCCCCAAACAGCAAATTTTAGAATCTCTGCCTCGGTTACGACACAATGAGTCGGAGCGATAGAAAGCAATCTAAAACCCAGCTGAGACTAACCCATCGGAGCTGGAATCAATGACAACGCACCATGGGAAAAGCGTCAAAGAAATGAGATAAAAATTCCATGTGTCTTGTTATCTAATAGATAAAATACATCTGAGGTAGCGACTGCTGGGGCCACCAGAAACAAGGAAGGGTGAGGGAGAAATGAAGTAGAGAGAATAAAATCTGAAGTTCTTAAACACCTTGCATACAGCAGATTATCACATCCCAAACCGTCATATTTCCACTGAATCCACTCATGCTACAAGACTGTAGTAAATAGTAGAGGACGGGAAGAGAGAGGAATCGTGCAGCAGAGCATCTGCAATCTTTGTTCTAAATATAGCCTCTCCTTTTCCCTCTCCCCGCTCTCTGAGGCGCTGGATTCACTTAAGTGGATTTACTACACAGACTTTTCATCTCCTTTCTGGTTAGTGTTTAATGAAGTTTAGGCAATCATACATCTCAGTTTGTTCATTGCTCAGCTGGAGGCAACACCCAGTGTCAGAATGTGGGTTGAACTGTTACAACATAACTAAAAGCCAGTGTGCATCTGCATTATTCATGGAGACTGTAGTAACTCGGAATCTTTATTAATATTATTAAGCATCAGCCTTTCCATTTTCATCCTACTAATAAACAGCTGTACATTTACGTAGTGATGAAATGAAATCAGTGCATTACAGAAGGTAACTGCTCCTGTGTCTGATGAAGCCTGTAAACTAAATACCAGTTCTCTGTTCTAGGAGTGTAATGGGAGCTTGTAGAATAAGGCTTTGCAAGACTAAAACATCGTGATAGCTTTTATGAAAGGGGATTCAGTCTCACAAAAGCTACTTAATTGATGTCAACATGATTTTGTGTAATCTTAGATTGGAGCATATGTTTGGAACTCTTATTTTGTAGTAAGAAAGGAAGTAGTACTGTGGTTTTGAAAGTATCTACAAATAAAACATCTCAACCGGCTGCCTGATCAACACTAAAAATCTATCTCCAAACTTTGCTTGGCAGGAATTTAAGTATTTTAGGGTATCAAGTGACAGACAAAGTACAAATGGTTTGACAGTGGCAATGAGAATACACTGAGTGGCTAATAGTTGGATGCTAATCAGGAACTTCTTCTTTTTCCTACTAATCTCGATGGCTAATGGTGTATTTTCTTAGTAATAAGAAATCAGATATTTCAAGTTGCCATATATAAATACAACAAAAAGTCAGAATTTCTGTAAAGTCTGAACTCCAACAGGGAAAGTCGGTGGCCACAGAGCAGCAACAAATACAGAGTCTATGGTTCATATACATATAACCCCACATCAAGCCATTAAGCAGAGATTCTTTGAAATACAGTTTAGAATTGTAAAAAAAAAATAGGCAGTTTATTTCTAAATTACTTATTTATAAAATTCACTGAAGGCTGCCTAGAAAACTATTGTAGATGCTGCAGCCAGAACAAACATACAAAAACGAGAACAGATACTTGTCTTAGATTGGAGCATAAAACATTTGCTTGTTAGAAACCTTTAAATAACATTGGCTTTTCCCAAAATGGGCCTTTTTCTTTCCACTTGGCATTCGCATGGTCCAAACTAACCACTGGAGTCCCCAAAGCATGTTTCTTTGTGTACATGGGGAGCATAAAACAATGACCAGAAGTCTTCAAGTTCCCAGATGAAATCCAAAAGGGCTTATATATCATAGTTATTTTGTTCTGTTTTTAGAAGTTATCAGGCTTTGCCTAATTTTATTTCCCAGTGCATGGTGGTTTTTAAAAAATAGCTTTTTAATTAAATTTGGCCCAAATTAGCCAGTACTTAGCTGTTTACATGCTACTATCCCTAATAGCATGTGAATTACTAAGATTACATGCAGTTTATGTGCATGCTAACTGTATGCATATAAAAGAGCATTAGCAGTCCTTTTGCTGATGTAATGTTTTTATTTGTTTTAGGAGTAAATGTTTGTAAATCTGAAGCTGTTACAAATATTCTGTATTCATAGTATAATGAAGGATCATGTTTATCTTTGTGTTATTTTAGATTTTAAATAAGAGGTAACCAAATGTAAGTAAACTTTTAATCTAGAACTCACATAAAAATGTCTGCATCAAATACTGGGAATGTATAATATATTTTAGCTAATCCACAAACCTTGTTAATTAGATATGACAAAATACAATGTAAACAACCCAGTTGGGATCAGCTGACTAGTGTGTAAATATTTTGATTTTGTTCACTTCAATGTACCCGTTTTAAGCTTTGGAGTGGCTTAAAAGGTCAAATTTAGATAAAGTAAATTCAAAGCTGAGTGTAAAAATAACTACAATGCTCTACTGTTGTGAGGCTTGTTGAGACACATAGAGGGCAACGCGTTTCAGAGACAACTGTTGTGACCATCTGAACTTTGCAGCCCCTGCAATGGTTTCTTTTTTTAGCCTTCAAAAGCTTTACCTTGCATATTTATGTGCATAAGAGTGCATATACAAAAGCATACTTTAAACTGAAATAAATTCTATCTTACTGTAATCCTTATGATCTCTTTCCTTTTAGTGCCGCACAGAACAACACAGGTCTGACAGAGAGTAAAGGATGGGTCCATTATCAAGGTGCAATGAATAATACAAGTCTTCCTGAGAGCTCTTTTTTCACTTGCACACACACATCTAAAAGTCACAAGGCTAATAGATTTACTGTGTAGAAAAAAAATCATTCCAAGGTCTGAAGGAAAGTCTGAGAGCCCGATCTTCAGTTTCTCAGACTAATGCTTGCATCTGAAATTTTTAAACAGGACTGAATAGTTATTTGCAACTAGGCTGCAAATAACTATTGCAGTTATTTGCAGAACTCAGAATTCTTCTGAGTTAGAAGAATTCTGAGTTAAAATTCTTCTAACTCAGCTACTAAAATGGGGATACTATGTATTTTCCAGGCACATTTTATAGCAGCATCAAGTAACTATGTTACTTTCAGTTGTATAAAAAAGTATGTATATATAAAACATAACTTACAAGAAATTTGACTTTGAAATTTGGCATCTGTCTCTTTTTAAAGTTCCTGCTCTTTCTAACTATCAAAACAATGTTCCTCCATTAGGTCGTTTATAACCATTCTTAGGAGCATTGGATGGAGAAGTAGTTTGTATGTTGCGCTCAGTTCCACCAGGTGCTAATTGCTGCTAGAGCTAGTCTGGTGGAGCTGAGTGGGGAAGGTGTAGGGGAGGGGAGGTGTAGAAGCTTGGCTGGAGACTGCAACTTCAAGGAGCTTTGCAGACATCTGTGGCGGTTTGTGGGAGCAAGATTTTAGGCACCTCTGAATGGCTGCCATGGGATAGTCAAGGATTCCTCAAACACATAAGGCAACACTCTAGGCATGTTTCTGATGAGAGGATGTTATTATAACATGATGTAAAAGCTCAAAAAAGTCAATTTCACATAATAACCTCTCCCTCCTCTCATCCCCCACCTTAACTACATATCTGCTGACTGGTAACTACATCTTAGAGTTGTTATTGGTGACTTTAATCAATGGTTATATCTGCAAGAGCAAACCTACATGTTGAAATAAAATAATTCCATGTTTATGAATTAAAAGTTTCCTTGCACTCTACTTCCATAATAAAAGGTCAGTTCTCTTTCTGTCTGTCTCTGTGTGCTGTAGTAGGTCTGGCTGGCCATGCTTATGCTTTCCACTCTTCCTAGTATAGCTCAGTGGTGGAAAATTCAATAAACAATGCCGTATAAAATATTAAAGCCGCAATCTGCTCAGCTTGATAGAAAGACTTCAAACCAATAACTGGCAAAACTGTACATGCCCTTCTCTGCAATATGAACAGATGCCCCAACCAAATCAGGAAAGAAAATCTGCATCACATGGTGTACTTTAACAAGAGATGAGTGTGAGTCTAAGGAGAAACATAACAGGAAATTATAGCACAAGGCTTAGGGACAGTCATAACAGGTAAAGGAAGTTTACTGCAGTTAGGATAAAAAGCTGACAGCTGTGTGAGACAGCAACAGCATCAACTTGTTTAAGGAAATGACACTTGGCTGGAAACCCTTTGCAAAAACTCAACTCACTGGAAAAACCATGTTAGGAATACAAACAATATCCATGTCCCAGCATCCCCTCTATCTGACGTCACTGGCTGCTTTGCGTCCCGCCCAGTTTACAACACAGCTGAAAGACAGCTACTCCCAGTATGTATGTACCAGCCTTAAGAAGAAAAACCAACACAGGACAGTCAAAACAGTGTGAAAACACATTAACTAAATATCCTCCCTCCCCGTAACAGCAGTGTGCTGTTGCATTACAACACCACGGTGTGCTTTTGCTTGCTATTTCTGAACTGCCTTTAAGTTTATGGATCAACTAGAGCATTTAGTGTGGGAGAAAATGACAGGAAATGTCTGGCCCATTTAACAATAAATTTCCTTGAATACATGTGAGCTGAGCTTGGGAAAAACATAAAAGGAGAACAGGGATGGGCAAGTCACGAGGGAGCGCTTCGCATACAATTAAAACAAGAAATCGCCATAGAGTCCCACAAAAAGTATTTCACTTGTTGCTGTAAACTTACCATATCCACGAGTGTCGTCTGACCGGAAACTGACTGAGGTGCATCATGGACCTGTCACAGCGAAGACCTGGAGATTGTCCCGGCTTCATTCCAGAGCTGTGTCAGGAATACCCTGCACCCTTGGAGCCCCTCTTCTACAAATTAAAGTTTTCTATCTATAGATCATGCCCCATGCTATCTGCAGACCCCTAAACATGATAAAGTGTTCCATAGTTGTGTGAAGTCCTCCTATGTGATGCATTCAGACCTGTCCTTGAGTACAGAACTTCTTGCTTCTTTTGTTTGGTCCTATCATCATTAGAAGAAGTTCCTACTTGTCTCTCAAAAGGCAATCTTTAAAAAAAGTAATAATAAAGCACAGCAGAATCCATAAAGAAGTGAGAAAAAAAGCTGAAGTTGAAGTATGAAGACTTGAGCCTTGCATGAAGTCAGTTTCTAAGTGAAAGTGTCAGCAGTGTCAACAGGCAGGCGGCCACCCGGCAGGACCAACTAAGCTCTCCGGCCGCTGCTCTTTTTTCCGTGGGATTCTTCCTGCAAAGGCTTGGAAATTACTGTCCCACATCCACATGGTGAACTGGTTCAGGGACTCATTCTTAGCGTAAACATTCCTTTTCCTGAAAGCCGATGACGCCGGTAGGAGAAGGCAGCCACAGTCGCAGCAGCATGACAGAGCATGTTGCACACAGAGAGTCAGTCACACTCACAGGTTCGCTTTCACACTCTCAGCTCTGCCACCTCACCACCCCTTCTTTCTTTGTCTCTCTTGTTTCTCTCTGCCTGTCTGTTCTGCCCAGGGAGGAAATTCAGAATGGAGGAAGGGAGTATAAAAAAAGAAAACAGTATAGCGTCTCTTCAGTTTCTCTCTTACTCTCTCTTGACTTGCTGCTGATCGTCTTTCTCGCCTTTCCTCCCTCCTCCCTCACCCTAGTGGGATGTCCTGACTCTGTAATAGGTATGCCTGTTGTACTCAGTAGGCTAAACCTAATGATCCTCTTAAGGCTTCATTCAGAGGAACAGGTCTGCACAAACACAATTTGCATAAACAGAAGAGTGTATACGGTAATAAGAACAGACTTTCCTGCTCTTTCTAACAGCCTTCCATTGTCATGACAACAACTTCTCCTGTTCATTATGTTAGTCTGTCTTGTTTTTATGACTCTGGGCAGAACTAGTCTGTCTCTGGCTTCTGCATGCCAGTCTGTGAACCATGAAATTTCAAACCACACAATGCAAAATTTTTCTTTTTTTTTTTGTTCTAGTAAATGCATCAGAGTGTAAAACATATAGTTGACGCATGTGTGATGAAAGCAAGCGGGGGTTTTATGAAGGCACGTTTGCTTCTCAAAACCAGTTAAACTGGATGCCTTTTTTACTTGCAGCAACCTCATGAATAATTCTGCTTTTACACATGATGACTGTGCATATGTTGGAATCTGTTTTTGCATATCTGACTTTTCACTCCTTTCTAAGCATGTGTGTAGAATGAGACTGGAATTGGCAAGGATGCTAAGAGTCGAGGTTGGAGTTACCACTCCCAGGTTGTGTCTGAGTGTGCGTGTTTCTTATTTAAAGCCAAAGTTCCAGTCTTTGTGGTCTGAAAAGCAGGATCCAGCGCTGCTTCTTGCACACATCCTGCCTAGCACACACGTCACCAGCTTCTTAACTGCTGCCAAAATGTCCAGCCACCTCACCACCCTCTGTATAAACTGGCACCTTTCAGTTAAACCACCATGAGTGGCAGACATCAGAGAGGTAAACTGTGTGGTAACTTAAGACAGGAATGAGTCAGTTTGGGTGGGAGGTATGCAGTTAAGTCACTGGACTTCACACCTCAGGCATAAGAAAATACAAGGTAAACTGAGTTCACTGATAAAACAAAACCTTTAACAAAAGTGAGATCTTGATATCTGTTGTTGGTTTTATGTTTGCAATCAAGTCAGCCATACCGACAAGATGCAAGATGCTGATATGTGAGCATTTTTACAGTCACTGTCTTTTTCCTTTTCCTTTCACAACTATTACATGTCTAAAAGACATTTTACTAGATACACCTGTTTAGTATCAAGTTGGACCCCTTCTACCTGCAGACCTGCCTTAATTACTTGTGGTACAGGTTCAACATGTTCTCTGAAACATTCTTCCAAGATTTTGGTCTGTATTTACATGGAGTTTTGTAGGATAGAGTATTATTCTGCTGGAACTGTCAAAAAGGAAGGGTCATGGTTGGCTGTAGTGATTAAATAAAGCTCAATTGGTACTAAGGGGCCTAACGTGTACCAAAAAAAAAATCTCCTACACCATTATACCACATGTACCAGTCTGAGCGATTATTATAAGGCCAGATGGTGCTTCCTTATAATAAGGAAGAACCAGATGCTTAAGGATTATAATAAGGAATAAAATTCCTTATTATTTAGTTATATGCACACAATAACTAAACTCTTCAGATAGGCTCTCTGGTTATAAACAGGGTTGAGAACAGGGTTGTAGTTTAGTCCCAACCTTGAACCTAACATCTGAATGTTGAAGCTGAAATAATTATCAGACCAGGCTGCAGTTTTATTATCTGATATTCTCCAGTTTGTGTGAGCAGGATTACATTAGAGCCTCACTTTCCTGCTCTTGACTGTCAGAGGTAGTACTCAGTGTGGTTAGGTCTCTTCAAGTACTCAGAACAACTTGTAGTTTGAGCCGAGGATCAAGATGACTTAAGTGACTTTGCGTGTGGCATAGTTGTTGCTGCCAGACAGGGTGGTCTGAATATTTTATAGGCTGCTGTTCTTCTCAGATTTTCATGGACAAGCATCTATTGGGTTTCCAGAGCATGGTCTGTATAAGAGGAGATATCTAGGGAGTTGCGGTCATGTAAATGCCATGTCCATGTCAGATATTTGAGGAGAATGACTAAACTAGTTTGAGATGATGAAATGGCAACAGTAGCTCAAATAATTGCTCTAACCAATACCATCTCAGAACATACAACATGTTGAATGCTGAATGGACAACAGCAGCAGTTTACCACATTGAGTACTGCGACTTGCCGATTCTCTATTTGTGCTAACAAATGATGACAAATGGAGATCTAATAAAGTGATCATTGATTCTGTATAGATCACTTTGTTCTGGGTTTTCCAAATCTGGCTGGATGTTTTTTCATCGTTTCCGGATGTTCATGGTACAGTTGTTTTCTTTCTGTCATTTGACCTACTTTGACAGTTGGACTTGCATATACTGCTTCAGCTATGTGTAGCAAATGAAGCTGCACTTAGCTTTAGTACAGCAGCCTTTAGTACTAGTTTTATATGTTACAACCTTAAAAGCAAATGAGTAAGCAGGGGAACAAATCTTTCTGGAAGTTTGATCTACACATGATTAACTGGAAGTCAACAAACATGCACACAATAACTAAACTCTTCAGGTAGGCTCTCTGGTTATAAATAGGGTTGACATGAGGATGGGGTGTAACTCAAATTGGGATAATATTCTAAGGAAACATTAAAAGGATAAATAAATAAAAACACTCGAATAAAGACTCAGACAAGGACTCTGCATCCACAGTAGATCTCATCTTAATCTGTCATCTGATTAAGAGGAGAGAACATCTTTATCAGAACATCCCTTTAAAAATGTAGCAAAAAATTCTTCATTTGTTTCCTAGACCATATTATTAAAACCATCTCGCATACAAGCTGAGTGCACACAGTATGTTTCAGTGCAACTGTATGTGCCAGTGGGTGGTATTGCATAACTGCTGTTGCCCCTTGTGCTGCTCAACACTTGTAAGCTGTCACAACTCATCCTGCAACCTGCGTGAGACCAAAGAATAGAGGAAAAAGTCAACTGAGGAAAAATCTGAGCTTCCAAACAAACAAAGGATAAAGAAAGCAAGCATCAGGGAGATGAGGGAGAAATGGAGAGCGAAAGAGTTGGAGGTTGTTCATGAGTCTTTTGAGCAAGATAAAAATCAGTAAAGACAAGGAGGAGATGGAGGAGCGACAGTGTAGAAGCAGCAGAACAAGGGGAAGATTTATGAACAATAAAAGTAAATGCAGCTGTGATGGAAGGACACAGCAGCCTTGAAACAACAATATGTTCCCCAACACAGCTAACATCGTAACTTATAGCAACCATAAAGTCGTAGAACAGCATTAACCTATCAACATCTGTGACCCCAGCTTGTAAGCACACAGATAGTTTCCATCCAAAAAATATCACATCATACTCCAATCAGGGCAGTCCTTTCCATTACATTACCACTCTGTCTGTGTAGCTCGGACTCAGGGGGAGGGGGCCGGATTACACAGCGGCACAAGTATACATCGATTTCATGTGTACTGACATTTAGCAAAGTACTTTTCTTCATTTTTCTGCAGATCGATTGTCCTGAGAACACAGGCTGAACGCCCTCTGCAGAAATGGGTCCAGCTAAGCCCTGCAGCAATACCATGACAGCTGCAACTCCTGCTGCTTGCAAAACAAAAACATTATGTATGCAATGCTTTACATGACAAAAGCTTTCAAGGCACATAAAACTGGCAACACAAAATTGTTACAGCTACTACGAAAACTAATCACATTATCAAATTGCTGTTCATTAGCAGATTAACCAGAGAATAAATCAATCACAACAAATGCACTTAGAAACTGTAGTCAATTCATTATCACATTAGAATAAAAATCTTACATATTTAGCTACTGAACAACCAAGAAAGTCTCACAGACTGACACAAAACTAAACCTCGTGCAATTATTCCCCTGAGGTAGAAAAACTGCCTATCAGTCAGCATGTTGCTGTGGAAATGCCTTGGGCCTGGTCCTCCTCCTTGCCATTCACAGATGGTAATGCAGTGGCATTTCAGCAAAAGGTTAACTCATTCCCCCCTTTTCAAATCAGATATTTGTAATTAGATCCCCACATCTAATAGGAACATGGTGGCTTCAAGGGCCATTCTGTAAAATGTGAAGAATGTTTAAGTAGAGAAAAAAAAATTACTCACTCATTGAGTTGAGAGGCTTTTCTGACACTTTGATTTTAAAGTGGGCCAAAAGACAGTGAAGGAGGGGATTAATTCATAAAAAAAACTGGTACATTAAAGCTCAGTGTGAGCTGTGAGTGGTGTAGCTACAGAACATAAGCTGTGCACATTCAGACGGACATTGGAGAATCATAAATGAAACAAGTAATAATATACCCCATAAATATAACCTTTTACAGCAGAGTGGCAAGAAGATTGTTACATTTTCTAAAGAAGGCTATGTCTGTCGCCACAGATGGAGGAAACACAAAGAATGTGCAAAAGTAGGTCTGATGGTGTTTTCCTCAGATGAGACAACCCTGTACAATTTTGGCCAACATGCAAAATAAGCCCTAAACATACCACCAGCTCTGCAATGAAACGGCTAAATAAAAGGAGACTCGTGTGTTAGAATGGGCTAGATTTAAATTTAATTCAAAATTTGCGGTGATTGTGTGTGTGTTATAAAACATAATAGTCAAGGTGACAAAGCTTTCTAAATGTGCCCCAAATTTACAAGAGATTTTTAGGTCTAAATTAGAGCAACGAAAAGACTCGGTGTTCAAATCAGGTGTTAACTGTTAGGGAAAGAATGAGACTAAATCTGAAAGTGACTGGAAGCACAAATCCCATCATCAACACAAAAAGTATGTGCCATGCTTTTTACATTGCCTATTGCCTGGAAGAATATCTTTCTATAGTTATCTCATTTGCATTGCTTTTTCGATAAAAGAATGAGTAAACTGAAATTAAAATCTATTTAGTTTACTACAGTCACAGTTAACAAAAAACAAAGAATAATTTTATATAAATATTTCAACACATAGATGTGTAAATCATGTAAGTTTCTTTAAGATTTTTTTTAAATAAACAACTAAGATACAATACCACAGTCAATGTGAATGGAATATAAAAAACCTCCAAATCTCCCCTTTTCAATGTTCACAGCATAGAAAAAAAAGACAAATCTGCAACCATTCATCAATCAGCTCAACTGGATTATAGGCCACCATTTGTGCTTAATAGCATCATTAATACAAAGTTAAAAACCACAACTCCAAATGGCAATGTCTGCTGTGAATGCTTCACAAAGCAGTTTTTTCCCCCCAAAGCAGGTACAGATGAGAATGTACTGAAATGGTGGTCCATTACCACAGGCAATTTTTACTCTAACCCCATCTGGTAACGGTGACTCTCACTAACAGTTGGAACGATCAGTTTCATTCTTCTTTATGATACCTTAATTACCAGATTATATAGGTTCAGGAATCATAACTTGTCCCCTAATAAGCTGACAATAACAGGTGAAAAAATCTTGTGTGTTCTACACAAAAGGTAAGTTGTTGAGTAACAATGCACAAAAACTTAAAACCAAGATTAATGTATGAACTTTTAGAACTGTGTAGACATATTTTTCTCTGTGCTCTACTTTTTTCTTTTTTGGTTGGTGCGAAGTCTAGTGTGAATTCCCCAGGAAGTTTTAGCATAATAGCCTTTAGGTAGGTATCTTTGGTATTCCACAGTTAGACGTCATAACTTCTAGAGACACGGCTGAAAAGTGTCTCCTATGTTTTAAAATAATGTAAAATATTAACATGATTAACCCATGGTGCCCTTAACAGAAAATAATATGTGAAGCTATTTTATAGTAACAAACATTACAAATTAAGTAGGACAGAGATGCTAGTGTTAACTTCTGACCATTTTGATGATTTTAGCTCATAGGAAAAGAAAACCTAACCATAAATATAATTAAAAAAAAAAAATTAATTATAATACAATGCTGTATGCCTACAGAAATGGCATTTCCATGTACAATACACTAAATATACTCAATTTCTGGATTTTGGAAAAAGGTTTTTCATTTGCATTATATATACACCTATAAAAATTCTTCAGCTATTCAAACTTGTTCTGTCACCCATTGCTCCTTTAGTTTATCACTTTATTTATGAAGTTGGTAAGAACCTCCTGAAAACAAGTTTTCAAAACAGGATGTCATTAGTTACGGGCTGCAGTTGTTACTTGTTTAGTTATCCAGTAAAACTGAAGTTGCAGAGACAACCATTTGCCATTTCCAGTTAAAATAAATACATTAATCAATGACACATTTCAGGAAACTCTTATGTAATGTCATGCCATGTTCAAACTGTGCTAATGATAAAATCCAACATTTAAATTCAACCAACATATTCTTTATCCGTCCCAAAGGGAGATTAATATGGTTATTACTCATTTTATGCATGCTTCTTGAAAGAGTTGTAACAGAGAGTGCGTAGGAAAGATGAGTTGTCGTGGTCAGTATCATACCAAATTTAACAAAAATAATCTATTAATTTGAATCATTCTGCATGACTTTGCTGTGCTGGTTTACTGTAAATGTGCCTCAAAATGTCAATCTAAGCTCAATTTGTTTATCCCTTTCTGTATGGAGTTGGTAAAAACTTCCTGAGCATGTTTTCAAAACAGTGACTGCAGACAGGAATTATTGCATTGCCGGTATTCCACAGTTTGACGTCACATCACTCGGAGGTGTGTTGACATGTGACGCACAATGAAAAGCCACAAGCCACAAAGTCTAACTTTTGAATTTTCGTTGCTGAACGAAAACTGTGCTTTAATGAGTTTTACAAGCAAAACAATACAGCAGTGCTGCATCTTTTGTTTGTGCCTGTCTCTGATTAGTTAAGGGTTCTAAGGAGGAAATTTGGCAGTTAAGATACAAACATTTTATCTGGCATTAATTACCCATTTTTAATGCCACTCTGAGCATCATCATGCAGATTACATATAATTTTATATCTTACCTTTCAAATCTATAATTGTTTTGGCTCTGTGCAGCACAGCAGAACATGTGTTCAGTTCTTACGCAGTGAAGCATTTGTCGAAATTTTGTTCAGCCTCATTGACTTTTTGGCAACACGTCCTCTGAATGGGATCGGACAGTGACCCTGCTCCTCGTTTACAAGCTTTCAGAGACCTGTGAATATGCGGGTATGGGCTAAAGATGACAATGATTATCAAGTGTTCTGTCAATTGCCAACATTGTGCTGAGGATCTGCTGCCATCAGAGCGTAAATGCTCCTCTGCACACTTGAATGAGAGCTTTGTGCCTGGGCCATCAAATTAAACTCAGCCACTCACGCGGTAGGGGTGAGTGCATTTTGGAAGCTTGACACTCTGGGAGCACTCTAGTTAAAGCGTCATAAAATTTCACTTCTCGCCAGTTTTTGTCTACTTTATAATTTAAAGTTTCTTCACTCCTTCAACAGCCTGTTGCTGACGTAGCAAAAATAAGTAAATAAAAAGAAGAATACAGATCCATCTCAAATTAGAAAAATCCTGAAAGTTGATTTTTTTAAGTGATTCAGTTCAAAACGGAGAACCTAGATAATACATACAGTAGATTCGTTAAATAGAGAGTAAGGTATTTCGAGCATTTAGAATAAGGCAAAACCAATAAAGGATATTTCACATAAAAGTTCATCAAAGTTATGCTAACTTGAGTTTTCCATCAATGACACTAACAACAAGGGGTGTTAGCCACAAGCAGTCATTGCTAGTGATCTAGCCAAGGAACGTGATGGAAAAATGTAGGACAAAATGTATGCACAAGCCACAGGAATAAGCCAAGCCTTGACTGGACTGTGAAACAAAGTTGATTCAAATTTTGTAGGGCTTCACAATGTATGGACTGCGGCTGGAGACAGCGCTAACAAAAGTCACCTGTAGAACAAGGGCTGCAACTTTCCCATTTCTTTTATTAGCCGGTCAGGAAGCTAAGACAACAAGGCTTCATTAGCATTCAATTATTTATGCAATAGTAGCCTAGATCAAATACTAAATTTATATACCATACAGTACAGTAGACTGATATTTCCCTATATTCAAAGTATTTTCTCAAACTCAAAATCAGAATAACTTCATTGCTCAAGACTGTTTGAACAAACCAAAAATGTGACTTTGGTTTTCTGCTGCTCCTCCATGGGCTGCCACCTTATCGTGGTGGAGGGGTTTGAGTGTCCCAATGATCCTAGGAGCTATGCTGTCTGGGGCTTCATGCCCCTGGTAGGGTCACCCAAGGCAGACAGGTCCTAGGTGAGGGACCAGACAAAGTGCAGCCCGAAGACCCCAATGATGAAGGAAAACCTTGGACTTGGTGTTCCCTCGCCCGGACGCGGGTCACCGGGGCCCCACTCTGGAGCCAGGCCTGGAGGGGGGGCACGATGGCGAGCGTCTGGTGGCCGGGCTTTTACCCATGGAGCCCGGCCGGGCTCAGCCCGAAGAGGAAACATGGGCCCCCCCTCCCATGGGCCCACCACCCGTGGGAGGGGCCAAAGGGGTCGGGTGCACTGTGTGATGGGTGGCGGCCAAGGGAGGGGACCCTGGCGGTCCGATCCTCGGTTGCAGAAACTGGCTCTTGGGACGTGGAATGTCACCTCTCTGGTGGGGAAGGAGCCGGAGCTAGTGCGTGAGGTCGAGAGGTTCCGGCTAGAAATAGTCGGTCTCACCTCGACGCATGGCTCTGGTTCTGGAACCAGTCTCCTTGAGAGGGGCTGGACATACTTCCACTCTGGAGTTGCCCAGGGAGAGAGACGTCGGGCAGGAGTGGGCATACTTGTTGCTCCCCATCTCGGCGCCTGTACGTTGGGGTTTACCCCGGTGAACGAGAGGGTAGGATCCCTCCGCCTACGGGTGGGGGGACGGGTTCTGACTGTCGTTTGTGCTTACGGGCCGAACGACAGTTCAGATTACCCACCCTTTTTTGAGTCCTTAGAGGGGGTACTGGAGAGTGCTCCTCCTGGGGACTCCCTTGTTCTGCTGGGGGACTTCAACGCTCACGTGGGCAACGACAGTGAGACCTGGAGGGGCGTGGTTGGGAGGAATGGCCCACCCGACCTGAACTCGAGCGGTGTTCTGTTGCTGGACTTCTGTGCTCGCCATGGATTGTCCATAACGAACACCATGTTCAAGCATAAGGGTGTCCATATGTGCACTTGGCACCAGGACACCCTAGGCCGCAGTTCGATGATCGACTTTGTCATCGTTTCATCGGATCTGCGGCCGTATGTCTTGGACACTCGGGTGAAGAGAGGTGCGGAGCTGTCCACTGACCACTACCTGGTGGTGAGTTGGCTCCGGTGGCGGGGGCGAAAGCCAGTCAGACCTGGCAGGCCCAAACGTGTTGTGAGGGTCTGCTGGGAACGTCTGGCGGAATCCCCTGTGAGACGGAGCTTTAACTCCCATCTCCGGCAAAACTTCGAACACGTCCCGGGGGAGGTGGGGGACATGGAGTCTGAGTGGACCGTGTTCCGTGCCTCCATTGTCGAGGCGGCCGATCGGAGCTGTGGCCGCAAGGTTGTCGGTGCCTGTCGCGGCGGCAACCCTCGAACCTGTTGGTGGACACCTTCGGTGAGGGATGCCGTCAGGCTGAAGAAGGAGTCCTATCGAGCCTTTTTGGCCTGTGGGACTCCGGAAGCAGCTGATGGGTACCGGCGGGCGAAGCGGCATGCGGCTCGGGCGGTTGCTGAGGCAAAAACTCGGGTGTGGGAGGAGTTTGGAGAGGCCATGGAGAAAGACTTCCGCACGGCTTCGAGGCGATTCTGGTCCACCATCCGGCGTCTCAGGGGGGGGAAGCGGTGCAGCACCAACACTGTTTATAGTGGGGATGGTGTGCTGCTGACCTCTACTCGGGACGTTGTGGGCCGGTGGGCAGAGTACTTCGAAGACCTCCTCAATCCCACCAACATGCCTTCCACTGAGGAAGCGGAGCCTGGGGACTCTGGGTTGGGCTCTCCAATCTCTGGGGGCGAGGTCGCCGAGGTGGTTAAAAAGCTCCTCGGTGGCAAGGCCCCGGGGGTGGATGAGATCCGCCCGGAGTTCCTTAAGGCTCTGGATGTTGTAGGGTTGTGTTGGTTGACGCGACTCTGCAATATCGCATGGACATCGGGGGCAGTTCCCCTGGATTGGCAGACTGGGGTGGTGGTCCCCCTGTTCAAAAAGGGGGACCGGAGGGTGTGCTCCAATTATAGAGGGGTCACACTCTTAAGCCTCCCTGGCAAGGTCTATTCAGGGGTCCTGGAGAGGAGGGTCCGTCGGATAGTCGAACCTCGGATTCAGGAAGAGCAGTGTGGTTTTCGTCCTGGTCGTGGAACACTGGACCAGCTCTACACCCTCAGCAGGGTCCTGGAGGGTGCATGGGAGTTCGCCCAACCAGTCTACATGTGTTTTGTGGACTTGGAGAAGGCGTTCGACCGTGTCCCTCGGGGAGCCCTGTGGGGGGTTCTCCGGGAGTATGGGGTACCGGGCCCTTTGATACGGGCTGTCAGGTCCCTGTATGACCGGTGTCAGAGTCTGGTCCGCATTGCCGGCAGTAAGTCGGGCTCGTTTCCGGTGAGAGTTGGACTCCGCCAGGGCTGCCCTTTGTCACCGATTCTGTTCATCACTTTCATGGACAGAATTTCTAGGCGCAGCCAAGGTGTTGAGGGGATCCGATTTGGTGGCCTCAGGATCTCATCTCTGCTTTTCGCAGACGATGTGGTCCTTTTGGCTTCATCAGATCGTGATCTGCAGCTCTCGCTGGATCGGTTCGCAGCCGAGTGTGAAGCGGCCGGGATGGGGATCAGTGCCTCCAAATCCGAGGCCATGGTCTTGAGCCGGAAAAGGGTAGAGTGCCTTCTCCGGGTCAGGGGGGGTGTCCTGCCCCAAGTGGAGGAGTTTAAGTATCTCGGGATCTTGTTCACGAATGGGGGAAGAAGGGAGCGGGAGATCGACAGGCGGATTGGCGCAGCGTCTGCTGTCAAGCGGGCGCTGTACCGGTCCGTCGTGGTGAAGAGAGAGCTGAGCCAAAAAGCGAAGCTCTCGATTTACCGGTCGATCTACGTTCCCACCCTCATCTATGGTCATGAGCTTTGGGTCATGACCGAAAGAACGAGATCGCGGATACAAGCGGCCGAAATGGGTTTTCTCCGTAGGGTGGCTGGGCTCTCCCTTAGAGATAGGGTGAGAAGCTCAGTCATCCGGGAGGGACTCAGAGTAGAGCCGCTGCTCCTTCACATCGAGAGGAGCCAGTTGAGGTGGCTTGGGCATCTGGTCAGGATGCCTCCTGGACGCCTCCCTGGTGAGGTGTTCCGGGCACGTCCCACCGGGAGGAGGCCCCGGGGAAGACCCAGGACACGCTGGAGGGACTATGTCTCTCGGCTGGCCTGGGAACGCCTCGGGATTCCCCCGGAAGAGCTGGAAGAAGTGGCTGGGGAGAGGGAAGTCTGGGCCTCCCTTCTGAAGCTGCTACCCCCGCGACCCGACCTCGGATAAGCGGAAGAAGATGGATGGATGGATGGATGGTTTTCTGCTGGTCTGATGTAATATTAGAGCTTCTTTAAAATTAGCAGAAAAAATGCTTGAAATACATCACACATTTTTGATGCTTGATGCATTTCATCATCTTTATATCATAGAAGATATGAATCTGTTTCACTATAAGTTTTAAAAAAAACCTGTAGCCTCTTTTGCTTATTTTAAAGACGAATGCCTTTTTAGCTTTCACAAATGTCAGAGAATCTAATATGCTATAAAAAAAGAGGTCTAATGGAAATTTATTTTGCTGGAACAAACTTATGATAAATGTACCAGATTAAAACAAGATCAGATTTAATTTTCTGGCCCATTAATTGTCCTGGGACATATTAATCACCTCTATAATGATGTTTTGTAAACAGTTTTAGTCTAATACCCTCATGTTTCATTTGTTGTAGTTGTCATGTTTCATATTTGACAACATTGCTTCAAGCCAATTAGATCCAACAGAGATAAAGAAATGACTGGATACATTCATTTTATTAATGTGCTACACAAACTAAGGTGTGTATAAACCTGTCGAAGGCATAATCAACAACTGAAAGCAACCGGTTAAATAATCTACACACCCTCCATTTCTAACCATGGTCTCAGCTCTGTTGCTCAACAGCTCCAAAAATAGACTTTTCCTGCATTGCACCATCGCCGTGTCACTGTTGCTGCCAAAGCGCTTGACTGGCTCCCTCTGGACTGTCTGACTAGTCTGAACCTTAATCACAGGACTGGATGAACCCAGTACATATTTGGGTGTGATTAGCTGTTCCTCTGAGAATTTATATGACCCAATGATGACCTGCAGTGATTAATTGATTATCACTGGCTGAAGGGAAAAGATGAGCCTGTGGGTTGCAGTGACTAAAGCAGAAGACCGTTAGGATCCTGCTCTGAGTTGTCGGTTTTTAGATTTAGGTTTTGCTATTTGTCATTAAGATCTGGAGCAATAAAATGTAAATGCTAAAGATTACCTTGTGATTTGAAAAAATTTTTCATTTTACAAGCTTTGGCATAAAACTGATGCATTCATTGCCAGGAATTCTTATTTATTTATTTATTTATTCTACTACACAGAAAGCACATTGAATGTTTTATTTCTTTTGACTTAAGACACATTTATTTAAGTTAGACAGAAAAATGTCTGGAGCAGTTATTAACTTATAATGATTTATACACTTAATCATTTTGTTTCACTGGAGGGCCAAGTGGCACTAAAGCTTTCAGCATTTGTGGATTAATTCTTCCCAGTGACACAATTACTTATTTTCACTCTCAGACAAATAATAATAATAATAATAAAAAAATCCAAATCTTCATAAATTATAGTTCCAAACTGGTGAATAAAAATGCTAAATGGGTTACCAACTAATTACACCCTTACATTAAAAATCATAAGACATATGGTTATTTAAAATAATAAAGACACTGTTTATTAGATACACAAAGTTCCTAATACAGCAGTTATGTAATGCAGCTCCTTCACGTCTATTTTCCCTTCGAGGAATTTGAGCTACACCTTTTGAACACCGAGCTCTGGATGCAGAAAAACGGTCAGTATGCCACTTCACTGAGTAAAAACAGATGTTTTAGTAGTTGTATGTTGAGCAGAACTAGTAAACAACCTCCATCACTCTGCTCTTAAGACCCTGATAAATATCTAACATCTGTGAGTAGAAAACAAGAGTCTGCCTCACTCATTGGAGAATAATTCAACCACAAATAAAAGTTTGAAATGTCTGAGGCCTTTGTCTTGAGAGCATATAAAAAGCTAGACCGATTTCTTTCATACAAACGGGGATACCTATTTTGTGTTTTTAAAAAAGCAAAAGTAAATTGCTCTTGTCGACGTTTGTTTCTTCTTTCTATAAACATGTTTACGATGCATCCAAATAGCATTCAATAATTTTCTGAAACATTAGAGTCCTGACTTCTGTTTTGTACCCTGCATGTTGATTGGGATTGTGGATGTAAAAATTTGTAAATAAAAATAATGTCATGCAGTAGATATAACAAAAGTCATATTAATTTCCTGTCATGTACACAATATGGGACATTTCTGTCATGCAGAAATGTCCCATGTTCAGTCTGGACAAATTTTAAAGTGAAGCAGTTACTGTGGCTCAAACCAAATAAACAAATCAAACAAAGAGATAAGAGACTGAATATTATGGTTGTGAGAGAAAGAAGTACAAAAGTCACTTATCTGGATGAAGAAATCATGTGAGTGACTACATCAAGTTTTCTTTATTTTTCTGAGGCTGCCCTAAATCTCATTAAGGGGTATGAATTATAAAGAAGGAGCAGCATGTAGGAAAGAGCTCTGTGGGGGATTTGTCTGACATTAACCTGGTGAAGTAATTACATGTTATAGGGAGGTTTGCAGAATGTCAAAAGAGCTTCCACTGAAAGCAACTCATTCACTCAGCAAACTGGAGAGCTTATACAAACACTTCTACAAATATGTAGATATTTGTCTCACATTTCAGTTTGGATGTGGCCATAAAACAAGCAAATACACGGCATGTAATGGAAGTGCATGCAAATCAGATATCAAACTGCTGGGACACAGATATTTATAACATTGGAGGAGAGACACACTAAAACACATTGAAGAAAAAAAATTGGAAAAAACAACTTTAAACTAATTTTAAAAAGAACTGTGCAAAGTTTGAGATATGAATGTGAAGACTTTCTGCTTAATCTTTAACTGTGTGTGACTAATTTTCAGATTTACGTTACATTTAATTCAGTATATTTCTCTCTTCCTTTGTTCTCATACACAGGAAGTGCTCTAATTGAACAAAATTATCCAGTGCATAAAAAGAAAAACTACCGCACAATCAGATTCCTACAGTTTTCCAAACGTATGTAGAAAAGCAAAACCACAGCACAACAACCTCCATGAGTTCAGCTACTTGACAGGCAATCCTTTCTCTCACCAAGTAATGAGCAACGAATCCTTCAGCGTGTCAAATCCGGTCTTGAATAGATTCATCTATGTTTTCACACGCTGCATTCACTGTCTGGAGATTTGGCTGCGTAAAAGGGTTGTCCATCAAACACCACCAAGCTGAGAAAATTTTCAGCAGGCAATCAAGAGAGAATGCATGATGAGATGCACACATTTGTAACACATGGTTTTACCATTTACCGTGGTTTTTAAGGCACAGAATAATTTCTTGTACAAAGTCCCAATGAGAATCCAAAAGCTTTAAGACACCTGGAAATATTTATGTTGCAATATGATGACCATGCCCACATTTGTTTACCGAGTTGTTGCTGTTTATTTTGTGTCATGGTGGCTGGGTGTTTGGTGTTTTTCTCATGAGGTTTTATGTTCAATCTTGTTCCACAGGTTTCTGCTATTCGTTGCTTTGTCTGTGGGTTTGGGTTCTTAGTTGTCCTGGTGTCATGTTTTATTTCAATTAGATTACTGTTTTGTTTCCGTTTGTCTCAACTAGTTCTCATGTCTGGTCTTGTACATATTCATTATTTTCCTTGTCTTGGTTTTGTTTTAGCCTTGATTATCCACATGCTTCAGTCCTGTTATGTTGTAGAATGTTGTAGAATCAGTGATTCTTTAGTTTCATTTGAGGAGTTTTTATATCTGTTAGTTTGGTGAGCCCTCATGTCAAGTGTTAAAAGTCTGATGTAAGTTTATATACATTTTCACCATGTCTTGCCTAAGTTGTCGTTTGCATATTGGCTTTTCCTTGCCTTCACCAATCCTGTATTATTCTTGAGGTTTGAGGAACCTTAAGAATAATACAAGACTCTTGTTGTATGAATATAGTTTTATTATGCCCTTATGAGGCCCGTTTCCAATTCCAAATGCAAAAGACCCATCAACCACATCATTAGTTATGCCTGTTCAACTGCTCCAACATTAATAGTGAATCAACCAATCACATTGCAGCAATTTTAGCCTTTTAATAGTTTCTATGTGGAAAATACTATTTGCTGATTTTCAAATGAGAATCAGCTTGAAACAAAGGTGAGGCATTGTTGTTGGTGCCAGAGGAGACATATTGAGTGTTTCAGAAAGTGCTGATCTATTGGGATTTTCACTTCTTCACTGTCATCTCTTAGCTATAAAGACTGTGGTCTGAAGAGGAGACTATAGCATCTTGTGAGTGAATGTTGTGTGGATATAAATGCCTTGTTGATGTTGGAGTGTGGAGGAGAACTGATACACTGATCCATCCCTTTATGACCACAGTGTGCCTGTGTTCTGCTGGCAACTTCCAGCAAGATAATTAGCCATGTTACTGAGTTCAAATCATCCCATACTGGTTTCTTCAGCCTAACAAGTTCAGTGTATCCCAGAGGCTACGGCAGTCACCAGATTTCAATCTAACCGAGATACTTTAGGATATAATGAAACAGGAGATTTGCATCATAAATATGCAGCAGACACATCTGGAGCAACTGTGTCGCGCTATCATGTGATTATATACCTAACTTACTGATAAATGTTTCTAACAAGGACAAAGAATTAAGCCAAAAAGGTCTGTTGTTGAAACCATGACCTGTACTGTGTAAGAGGTGGTAATATGGAGGTAAAGTGGAGGTGTTTAGACTGAGGGAGGCACTCTGGGCCACTGTTATAGAGCATGACAATGTATGAAGGGATTGAGAGATTCAGTGTTACAAATTGTGTCAAGCCATGAAAGTGTTTCAAAGTTTTCCAAATGTGTGGATAATCATGAGAAACAAGTTAACTCTTTTGGTAGGTTTCATTATTTTCTGAAAAACTGTCATTCATTTAATACTTTTTGTGTGTAGGAAGGATCAACACAGAACATTTTTGTCAAGAAAAAAAGAAAAAAAGCATTTGTGGGTAAATCTGGTTTCAGTTTAATAACCAGAACAATAGAGCATGAATAAAACGCCTGCCAAAGTGATGAATCACTGTGAAGTAAACTGTAAAATTGACTTCCGCAATCAGAAGTAGGCTTATAATTACAGTGTTCTAGAGTAAGTATATTCACTTCAAGTGTCATTTATTCAACGATAATTAATTCATAACCTTTACAGGCATAAAAATACTAAAATATTTATTTAACACTAAAGCTGTGTCCCAACATAATATTTTATCCTGAAAGAGTCTAATTTAAAGAAAGAAAATACTTCGATTTTTAAAATAGCATTTATAAACAAACAATCCTAATTTTATGTGTGATATGTCAGAGGACATTGTACACCTGAGTGAAGCCGACAGACATGGTCAAGGATTAGACAGCTGTGACCATGCCACCGTTGTCTGCTGCAGCGGGCCTCGTGACATTTAAAAGCCAAACTTTCAGCTAAATCTCACCATCACCACACGAAACCTGTCAGCACAGCAGAACCCCCAGGCAGGAGGGGACTGCTGTGAGCCCGAGACATCACATGGAACATTTTTACTGCAGGTTGAAGAATGAAGGAGCATTTAATTGAGTCAGTTCCCCTAAATATTTTAAAGAGACAGTGTTGCAACTACAGAGTTTTAAGATGTGTTAAGAGCCTTTAAAAGTCAGAAAGTGGGTGAGAGGCTGTGTGTGTGTGAGGTTCATTATATGCATGTGAAATCTGTGGGAGGCTGGGGGCAATTAAGGTCGGTGGGATGAACTTCTGACATCATGCTAGACAGAAAAAGAAAGCAGTTCTCACAAACAGTCTGCTGTGAAATCAAAGACATTTTGGTGGAGGTTTGTCAAGTGAGCCGACTACTGAAGTGAAGAATAGTTCACACTCAAACATAAACAGATGTTGAACACAGAAGGAAGGAGAGTCGTTTGAGATGACTAGGTCTACGCCTTTCGGTTTAGCGTATGCGTAACTGTGGTTAAAAGCATGTGAGTAGTACTGGGTATGTAGCCCACAGCAGGCTTGCACATGTGCACATGTGCTCATTTCTTGTTATGCACCTGTGTGTTACATGATAAAGCAAAGAAAAAGGACAGTTAAAAAAGAAGATGGGATCATGAATCCAACACTATATCTAAAGTTGTATAATATCTGCCACATTATCTTTGTTGAAAAAAATTTACCAGAAAACTCAGACAGACAGAAGAGTAAACTAATTCTATATGAGGCTACTGTGATCTTTCTGTGTAATAACACATATTTTTAATCAAGAAATAATTTGTTTAAATTATTTTTATTCTTCTTAAGTTTTTGTTTTTAGCAAAACTTACAACTGTTTTCCACCAAACTGATATGTGTATGAATTGTCGTCTGGGTGTTGTGACCAACATCACCATGTAGAAACAGTAGCTCATAGCAGATAAACATAAATGCGTGTTATTGTTCAGTTTCACTTCATCCAGCCCAAAAAAAGATATAGATGATGTTAATATCTAGATGAATCTGTTTTTAATCAAACTCAAAGAATAGCTAGAGCTGATAAGACCTGCGTAAAAATATATTCACATATTTTTGTTCAATTATTCCCACCAGCAGATGTTGATGCTCCAGGGCACAATGGCTCCCAGCGACCCTGATGAAACTGTCTACATTAGATGTAAAACAGTTTCTGTCCCTGCATGTTTCACCAGGGGATGTCCAGTGTGTCAAGTGAGGCATGTCTATTTACATGCCATTTGTGTGTCACAGGCTGCCACAGATTTTTTTAACATTATAAAATATTTCACAGCAATAGAATCACAGCTCTGCGACATTAGCTGTACTACCCATAAGTGCACTTGAATGTCCAATCAGTGATCCAATAAG
This sequence comes from Xiphophorus couchianus, assembly GCF_001444195.1. Lineage (NCBI taxonomy): Eukaryota > Metazoa > Chordata > Actinopteri > Cyprinodontiformes > Poeciliidae > Xiphophorus > Xiphophorus couchianus. The sequence continues at coordinate 11,634,873 of NC_040239.1, forward strand.
AAAAATGTAAATTATCTCATAGTGCAAAGCTCCATCTGACGTACTCTGTCACATATTTAACCAGGAATGTGAAATAATTGGATTATCCATAGAGCATTTAAGCTTCATTATAGATTATAAAGTATATAAAAGACAAAAAACAAAGGCAGCATTTCAAAAATACCTCATTTAAAGACGTGACGGGATTTCACGTACCACAAAATGCTAATTTCTTCAAATTTAGGCAGACTAGGTATGGACAAGAAATCAATAACAATATAGACATATGGTCAATATCAGCAGATAATACATCTGTTAGAATCTTCAGTAATTTAACTATTTTTACTGTGTTTTTAAGATGTTTAAATTTTCAGCTTATTTTGAGTTAAGTAATTAAAAATAATCTTTAAATGTTTTTCCTGTCAAAGTAATAGGTATGAACCTACCTACTGGAAATAACTCAAAGGTTTCACTCAGACTTTCATCAAAGGGGAAAAATTACAGTTGTTCTACTTTCAATCTACCGATATTGTGAAAGCAATGACTTCCACGTCTATGCCTGAAACTACAATCAGCAGCTATAATTGGATGAATCACACTGAGGACACAATTTTCAGCCCCGCTGAGTGTGAACTAACTCGGAAATAGTGATATAATTGACGCCAAAGGTAACATCAAACACATAAAAACAGCAGTATGAAATGTATGATGGAGAATTATTCTACCAACATAAATACTTGTTGTAGGATTTTTTTTTAAATCACACAACAGATAGAGATTTAAAAAGTTTAAAAATAAACAACTACAGGCAAAGTTAATTACAGACAACATAGAAAAGCCCTTAGAAAAATCAGTACGAAAAAAAAAAATCCAAGTTGAAAAACAGAGAAAGAGGTTTAAAGGAGTGAAACATGAAAATATTAAAGATCTAGTTTGTTTCATGGCAGTCTAAATAAAGCACACCTTTGAACTGAATGCCATCTAAAGTGGAAAAAATTACATCTTTTGTGCCATCCTGTTTGAGAATTCTCTATTTGTGGTATTCAGCAAAGACACTCATGCTGCAGAGTACTACTGCCTGGGAAAAGGAGGAGCCATTCCGAAGAGTGACGTACTCACCAAAATATTTATACTAGGATTTTACAAGTCATAGAAAAGCTGGGACTCCTTGACGTCAGAAGACAAAATGCCAGCTAAGCAGTGGCTCCATGGATTATCCTCAACATACTTTGAAACACATTTAATTTGCACAGAGAAAATAGTACTACTATCACGATAATACTATAATAATACTTTTACAAACATTGGAGAGTTTTTAAATCATGTCCATTGTTAACAGTTAACCCAATTTAATTGCGACTGATGCTGCACAGGACACTTAGGCCTTAATCTACTGTGAATCCTATCAGTTCAATTGGCCACAAAATGTCACTTCTGCATACTTACCAACATTTAAATCACTGACGAATCCTTCAGAGTCTTTCATACATGAGTCAGACAACTACAGTGTAGATGCCTAAGTGTAAAACATTTTAGGTATTAAGGTTTAGTTGAAGTTTGGCCACCTGATTCTGATATTATAATTCTACGCCTTTGTTGCTCAATTGTTACTGAGTAACATTGATAATTGTATATCTACTGCCTCAGCCTCTGCAACACATCTCCCACCTGGCAGGGAGTACAGAAGTGTCTCTGAACTCGTAACCCATGGGTGGATGCTGGGATGTTGGAGGGGCAGGAACAGAAGCAGTGGTAATTCATTAAATGCATACTGAAGCAGAAGCTTCAGTATGCGTGCTCCCAGATATAGACTCTCCAGAGTCTATCTTTGAGGGTTTGCTTGATATGTTCTATGTAATATGAAAAAATATCAAATGTGAAATAGGAATTGAGCTGGAGTTAATTGTCATTTGTCAAAGGGCAAAGTATAATAAAGGTTCTCTATCTGTGTCATAAAAATATTTTTAGTGGCAACATGAAAATTAAGATTTAAATAAATTACTCGTACATGTCATAAAAATATAGAAAAGTAAATTTACATTGAGTTCAAATAATATTAAACTTCCACATTTTTAAAGCAGGAATACATTTAGTCAAGTCTGTTTTTGAAAGTGTACTGCAACATATGCTGGTGAAATAACAATATGCATTGGCGGCACTGTGCATTACCTGTTCATATGACCTTGAAAGTGTAAATTAGTCTCTATTGCATTAGAGACATCACTGGCCTACTGATGCAAAATAATGGGCTTGCTTTTCAAAACCCTAAAATTGTCTAGCTTTTCCAAATCATTCTGCAAATATATTTTAAGACTATACCAAATTATATTATGTACTGAAAACAGATAACTAAGATACCAGACAAGATTTGCATATGGGATATTTTCCAACGGTTAGACACCAATGGTTTTTAGTGTAATTTAAACCTTTTTATCTCAGTCACTGTTACAAATTTCCTCTCAGAAAAGCACACATCTCTGCAAAGTGAGAGCAGCAGAAATGGGCAAATGAACAATGAACCTTTGACACCAAGATCATTTAAATGTCAGGTTAGAGGCATTATTAAAAGTGTCAGCGGTAATAATGGATACATGCACCTCTTCCAAATGCAAATCTGTCATTACTGTAAGAGAGTCATTTCATCTACAGTATAGAGCAAGGATAGCTTGCTGCAGACGTCAGTCAGCTGTTGTAAATAAGAGAAAGTTTTCTTGAGCCATTGTAAGACAGACAACGGTTCAGGCTGTGAAAATAATGGCCTTGAGTCAATCAGTTGTGAGTTTGTGGTGATGTGGCTGCAGCTTTGGTATACCTGTACCTACTGCTCAATGAATAAAATAAAACTGCACATTTATGAAGGAGACTTTAGGCAGCTGCTGTTTAATAAATTTACTCAAATTATGCAAAATAGATGTCTTTTAGGGTTAAAATAAACTGCATAGAAAATCTGTGGGTCACCTTTAAATGTAACAAAATCCATTTGAAGAATGAAATCTCATCTAAAGATTTCTTTTCACAAAGAGATATGTCATTTATATTAACATGGATCATGGCTTAAAGCATTTTTTTAAGTCTAAATTCACCATCTCAGAAAATATGATTACATAAGCCCAATACATACAATAAATCCAGAAATGTTATAATATGGCATATATAATTATTGACCGTTTTTCAACAGATAATTAATGACAGTCAAAGATACTAACCAATAAAATGTAATTGCTAAAGAAGCAGACTGTTCATAGAGTGGTGTATATTATTGAACAGTTGTGTGGAAGAAAAAACTGTGGAACGAAAAGATTTGCAGGGTGCACCAGGTTTAAGTAGCCAGGAAACTCAGAAGATCTTTAGGTACATCTCAAAATATTTGAACATGGTCAAAAAAATTCTATACTTTTTGGAAGTAATTTCTTAAACTGAGACACAAGTAATATAGAAATTTATTATATATGGAGTAAAAATATATAATAAGGCTTTATTTTTAGTGACTTTGAATAATTAGAGATTATAGAATTAAACACCAAAATAACTATCGTTCAATAATAATTTATTGTGATGACCCAGCAATGAGATTATACAATAAATTTTCTTTCTACAACTTCTAAAGCTTGTAGTTTTTTTTGTCTGACATATTCCTCATAAAACAGGCAACAGAGTAGCTGCAAAGTGTAGAACTGAGCTGTTTATAAGTGACTGGTGTGGAGGGAGTACTAATAAGCCTCTATAACTATGCGGCAGCTATATCACTGGGAGGAAGGCATACTGCAGAGAAGGAGTGGGTGGGGATCAATGCACTGAGAGGGCACAATTATACAGAAAGAAGGTACAGATAGAACAGAACATAAAACATCAGAATAAAAAAGTGAAAATGTTCAACTAGAGAGAGCTGGAACCTGCTGGCCTGCTGGAACATCACGCTGAGCTCTGCATCGGCACAAATAATCCCTTAAATCCCACTCAAACAACACGGCTCCAAAAATATCTATACTCTCTCCAGTTACAGCACGCATACACACACGCAAAAACAAAAAAAAGTCGTGAGAGACGAAGACAGAAAGATGGAGAGTGAGAGAGGGGACAGTGGTGAGAGAATAGCATAGTTGCATAACAGCAGCAGCATGGGAGATACCAAAGGGGAGCTCCGGGGCCTTTGCAAGTTGCAGAATGACGCATTGCTATCACACACTTAACACACACGCACATATGCCACCTTCATTGCAGTCACACAGTGACACTGATGTACTTTATACCAAAGAGGCCACTCCCACACCTTTGTCACAGTTAAACTCCAAAAAACACAGGACTGACAACACAGTTGGCAGCAGAAGAGAAGACATACAACAGTTTTGTCAATATGGTTTATGAACTCTGCTGGGATCAGAAGCAATAGCAATCATGTGCAACTAAGCTAATAAGCAGTTTAGGATGTTTTTTTGGTTTGTTTTGTTTCTTTCATGTAGACTACTGCAATGATGTTATAACTTTTCCCCCCACAAGAGTTTCTGTTTGCTTCCCCATGCAGCTTGTTGCTAAATGTTTATTAGTGGATTTTTAAACTTTGCAGCAATGAAAGGTTGAAAGTAAATATCTGACAAAAACTCCCAACTTTGTCATGCATATACAATTACGCAGTTGTTGAAGAACAATAAGGTGGAATGCTGCAAGCTGCAAAATGAGAGGTGCTTCATAGCCTGCCTGAAACAAGAGAGCAAAAAAAAAAAAAGACAAAAAAAGAGCGGTGGCAAGTAAAACTCTTTCAACACTATCAATCTTTGTCTTTCTGTCAACCGGCCTTTAAATGCAAAACATGCCCCTCTAGCAATCAATCTCTTTTAGTAGCTATTTTCACATCCTGGCATGACTGCGGGCATACAAACCCTCACACGCAGAACACAACAACCTCGAGCTGAGGCGAGGCGGGATCGATTGATGAGCTATGAGGAAGGCAACGAGCATTCTTCCCATCTAGGAATGTGGAAACGGGCAACTGTAACGTGCTCAGCTCCAGCACAGGAAATCAATATCCTGCAAGTTAATGAGATAGACCCCCCACCCTAGCCATCTGATTAGATAAACAGATTAGCAGTGAAACACAACATTGCCATTAGGTGAAAGCAGCACAAGCACATGCTGCTTATGATGGGGTCATTATACAGACACGCAACCTTATGGTTTGCGATTAACTTAAGATAAATTAATAAGATTTCTGTTGCAGCCTGAAATATGTGTATTTAGACCGGCTAAATATTACGGAAGAAGTGCTAACATGCAGTAATACTAAAGAAAAGGCAATGGAGATAATGATTTGTAGTAAACTACTTAATTAATTTCCGCAATCCACAGACGCATAATCTCACTCATAGGAACATCTGACAAGACAGTAATGATACTGGAAATCTCAGTGAATATACAGTTAGTACTCGCATACCTTAAACCATTGACCTCAATGTAATTAATTTAATGAACAATTGCTCTAAAAAGTGAGGCATGCATTTTTTCAGCTACGCTTTTTTGACGGTTCCTTTAAGAACTTTAATGAACAAGCAGCATAAAAACTATAGAACACACTATGCGGACTATGAATAAAGTTCTGGGAGAGCTTAAAGGTAATAAACAATTATAAAGCTTTGAACACCACAGGGAACTGCTTGAGCATTTTACTGACAACTTAAAGAGTATGGCCCTACTACAAAATATTATGGCTAAACCACCTCAATGGACAGACGAGGCAACCAGAGAATCACTGAGGGAATAACTAAGCAGTCCATATCAAGTCTGGACAAGCTGCAGCGATCCACATCTCAAATGGGAAAATTTGTCACTATTCACTCTACAAGTCTGTTTTTTATGACAGTGTTAGAAGAAAGACCTTATTCAAAGAAAGTCATAAGAATTTGTGTTACATTGAGAGGAAGCTCATATATTAAGCTCAGCTGGTGTGCAGTTGCTGCTAATTGCTGCAACCTAGTCTGAAGGAGCAGAGTGGGTGAGTCGCAGGGCAGGGAGGTGTGTTCTGTGAGGCGTTATCTTCTTAAATCATGAGATTCAACATTACCTTTTGGGAGATTCATCATATTTTCTGATACAATCTCAGCTGATTTGTCACTTACCTAGAAAAAGACAAGAAATGGAGAGATACAGAAAGACAAAGGGTGAGGGGAGACAAAAACAGAGAGAGAGTTGTAATTTTAGTAAAAGAAAATGACAATTAGAAACAGTATTCCAATCATGCTTTCTCTTAAGGCAGCCTCTTTAGCAAAATGCATGCATAAACACTTGAAAGGGTTTATTTGGCAAGGAATGGTTATCAATACACTGCAGTGGTAAGAAAAGCACCCCCTCTATATCTCCTTGGTGCATCTCAATGCAAGCCTATTGATCCATGCCAAGTCTCCAATATTCAGCTCAACTTCACACTCCAACACACTGTGTACTCTTTCTTATCTGTTGACATAGGCCTGGAACCTCCTCCCTAAGGAAAAAAAAATGTCTGCAAATTTATGACAGTCTCTCAAAGAACATCTGAAACTGGCACGATATGGAGAGGGATGCGGCAAAGCTGACAGTCAGAGAGAAGAATGTGACAAGGCCAGAGCATAAAGAACAACTTTGGAGTGCTGCAGTGGTTCAGTAAACATGGCTAGAAGGAGAGCAGTGCCTTTTTCTGTTTGCCTTGGCTTTTTGGATAGAAGATGCATGTACTTTTCAGCTTCACTGGATCCATTACTCCCAGTTAGAGAAACACAAAAGACAATTTTAAGTAAAAATAATTGTAACTATTTTCACGACACAAAATTATTGAGTACTGTATCTTTTATTGTAAGATATACAATGAAACAATACATGTGTTTTGGTATGATTTTGTCAGTGAAATTATATCTTCTATCAAATGTCAGGAGCTAAAACAGCCCTTTGGATCAAAGTAGGTAGATCCTGTCACATCACTGGACCCCATTGAGCCCCAGAAGGATTTGTCTCAGAAATAAGTGTATTTTCTATATCCATCCAGATAACCAGCACTTCTTGGACCAATGGGGGGTTGTAGTCCACGCAACTTTCATTATCACTATGCTTATTAAGTCAGGCTAGGAAGCTTTAGATCAGCCTTAATGCTGTTATAGAAACACAGAATTTAAAAAAATGTAGTCAAATCTGAAGAGGGGAGACAAAAATGTGAAATTTTGCAATTGTTGCACTATTTTATATTCATTGTCTCCATATTACCTTATTTATGAATCTGACATAATAAGTAATTTAAATTACCCTTTTTTTTGCATTATATAATAATGATTAATATTCTGATTTCATCCAGAAGAACATCTGATCTATCATCATACAGTAAAAAATCAATACTGTTAAAAAACTCAGCATTCTATGAAGCTGAATAAACACCCACTTCCCCCGTTCCTATTTTCTACTTCTATTGCTGTTCTGATGCATTGTAGTATGCTCAGACCAAAATGTCATGTAGGCAGAGAAAGTGGGGGGAATTGAATAAAAAAGCCCTGTCTTTTACAATACCACCTAGCAAAAAGGTGAGAACAAAATGATAGCTACATTAAAAATAGCAAAATAAAGAAAATAGAGACTGAGGTAGTTGCTGATTGAGGAATTTGTTAAATAATTGGTATTAGATTAACTAAGCCTAACCTGGTTTAGTTTGTTGTTGGTGTTCAGTCTCTGTAACTATGTCCATCGCTCATTAGCTGAGACGATTTAAAAGATTTTTAATAACTTTTTTTGTTGATCTAATTAATTAACATTAAAAAAATGTTCCTCACGATTTTTTCTTTAATATTTACTGTAAGGTTCACTTACTCTCTGTAACATGATTTTCTCTGCTCGCTGTGAGAACTGCACAGAGAACAGCTGAAGAACTAGTCACTACAGTTGACATTCAAAGCAAAGCTTTGATTTTATAAAGATGGAGAACTTCTTCTCAGTTAGTTATTTCCAAACACAGAATAAACATGCAAGCTACAGGCTAGCACATCAGCAAATTGCTCTGTTAAAAGATTACACTCACAGGAAGACACGAGTTTCTTTAAGTCTGCAGGGGTGTGTGGGGGGTGGGGGAGGGTGTCAACAAAATATCTGGCACTGTCCAGAAAAACACACACTGCAGAGTCTGAAAATTACTGAGGAATGAATTAAGTTTATTAATGAAATGCAGTATAGTGCTTTACTACACTTCAGAACAACTGAGTTGTAAATCCCTTATACGGAATTGATTTTATTGATGAGTCAGACTCGGAAAGGAGAAATCCTGATCTGGACATCTCCAACAGCAATACATACTGACTGAACTCCAATGGGGGTAAAAATAAGTGGCCAATAGGGGGCGCCTTAAGGCTAAGTGGTATAGAGATAATAGTCCTTAATGCAGCTTTTGCAGATACTGTACATCTTCCTCTTCTCTCTCAGCACACTTTCCAGTCACCATACAATCTTTAAAAAAATGTGGACATTAACTTTTGATTTAAAATGACTTCTTTATAGGAGTTACCTTACATTATCCAATGAGAAAAATAAATTAACTTTAACAATGACATGAATACTTTGGTTTATACTATGGATGTCAAACATATTTTCATTTTGGGCCATGTCAAGATCATGAATGTCTTGAAAGGGCCCATTGTGGTAGAATGAGAATGTACTGATAAAACTACCTGCTAACAAACTGTTAGCTAAACTATGAATAAATAGCAGCCTCTACTTTTGATAAGTGTTTCTTAAAGTTTGATATCAAACAACTTTTCACATTTGTAATTTGGGAGCATAAAGATAAAAAGGTCCTTGATTTGATTAATAAAATATTCAATAATTGTTACCTTGGAGGCTCTATTCATATGTCCTTCTGTAGTATAGACAGGCACAGATTTGTCCCTCAGGCCTCGAGTTTGACACATATGGTCAATACAATGGAAATCTACTTTTGATTATTGACAGAGTCAATAAAAGAGAATTTCCTTTTCTCATCAGGCTACAGTATTAGATTGTTTTCTAATAAAATGGACTAATAAATTGTCACACTGTTTTCTGTTTCAAAGACTAATTCTGCTGACAGATTTCTCAAAATTTATAAATAGATCAATAATTCTTTCATTGCCTTTTTCGTCCCCAGCATCAGTCATTATTCAGAAATGTCTTTGAATTGTCAATATCAAGGGGCAAAGAGCCGCTTAACAGTAGAAGGCAGTAGAGATGTTTCACCATCCAAACCGTCAGCGGCGACATTTATAGAGATATAGCAGATTTACAAGAAGAGAAGAAAGCCGCTGAAATGAGGTTAAGGTTACACAGGTTCTCAGATCTGTTCTTCAATATGGAAAGCCTGGGCTGAGAGTTTGATGCAGAAAGTGCCAAGTATAACATCTAGAGTAGAGGTCTTTGAGTTTACACAACATCAGTATTCACTTTTAAACAAGCACAGTGATATCAGGAAATGAACCTCAGTCTCTAACATATAATGGTTTATGCATATATCATGCATAAACTTGTCTCCAGAAATAATCACACTAAACTTGTGTGAACAAAATTAAGAAAAGATATACCATTGGTTTCTCAAAAAGGCTTACCAGGCATTATTTTTCATTAACTAAAACACTCTTTCCATTTCTGAATGCAGTGGCTTATTTCCTGTTTATGTGGGATAAATTTTCTACAAAGTAAAAAAAAAAAGCTTCTCAAATTGTATTCTCCTTCATTATACAATTACTTAATGTGAACACACAAAAATCTTGGAAACCCTATGCCACAAGTTGAAAAACAATGTTCTGATTGGATATTTGCAAGATGAAAACATGTTTCTTTATTGGGGAGGTTCTTTGTCAAGTGTTGGCTCTAACATAGATGATTTTAATCATTTAGAACTAATATCTTTGCATATTTTTAATGTTCTTGATTATTAAAACAAACTATTTGGTAAAATTGTTATAGATATAAACAGAGCTGAGCAAAAAAATGCTGAATGATTTTGATAATTACCACAACACAGTTTTAAGGTATCAATCCACTATTAATTATTTATGATACTGAACTCAAATAAAAATAATTATTATAAATAACAAAGGAGATTTATTATAAATAATTAAGGAATAGTGGCTCCACATACTGCCTGATGATGAGTCACATCTAATGCCTGTCTTACAGAACTAGCGTAACTTTATTATTATTATTGCAATTTTTTGCTATTAGATAAAATCAAATTAGCTTTTTTTTCCTTTTTTTTCCACACTTGATAGCATTTTGCAATTGGTATATGGTTTGGTGTAGTAAACTGCATATAAAAATGATAAGCCTTAACTACAGTCTAATGATTGAACTATAAAAACTTTCCAGAATAGGTGAATCTTATATGCTTTTTTTCGGCAGCCATGTTATCATCTGAATTCTTGCATCTCAGCAGGGATGCAAGAATGCACAGTGGAATCACACTGCATACATTTAGTATCAAATCTTAAAATTATAGGTGAATAAAACAGTTAAAGATTCTTCTGCTCGAGGTTATTTAGAGCAGGAGGAAAAGCAGAACTCTCTTCAGTTCACCGTTTCTAATGAGGCATGTTTCAGTGGTGGCTGAACTTTCAGCAGGTGATTTATGGCATCACACAGTCATAAACTCTGAAACCTCTGGTAATAGAGTGAAGGACGACAGCTTGTGATCGGGAGCAGATGTGGAAAACAGGTGTGTGCAACTCTAGGTACAGCTGAAGCAAGATAATGATGGCTTTTAATCAGCAGCCCCTAGCAGGAGGCTGCAAGTCTGCGAAGCTGAAGATCTTTAGGCTAAGCTCTCTGTGTGTTTTATATCCACAAAATGTGCCTAACTGCTTATTATTGTTTTAGAGTGCATCTCTGAGTGAAACTGTGCCACAGTAATGAGGGAGAAAAATCAACAAGGAGCCAAAGTGTATGTACCAGCAACACCTCACCACAAAATACTGTTCCATGGATAATTCCAATATGAATGCACCAAACAAGAAAGTGTGACGCAAGTGATTCCACAGCCACAGCCCACTGTACCACAAAGTGAAAAACATTCTTTTTACTTAGGTGAATTTACATGTCTTCAGTTGTTTTACTCAATGTTCTTAACCATGAGAGAAAAATATCTTAAACTCAAAAGATTACCACACGGAATTCACATTTGAGGTTTCACTTGTAAGATATACACAAGCACTTAAGCTGGAAAGTAAACAAAGGTAGGTGATGGCGGCTGATAAACTAACTGTAGGAGCTTATCCGCAGTGACTTTGTCTACAATTGGGAAACCACTAATAGAAGCCTTGCCGCCCTTGGCAAGCATCGCAGATATGTTTACCCTCCCACAACAAACTGCCGACACGCTCACAAGATAAAGCACACACTGGGGAGAAAAAAAAAAAACTAAAGCTCTTCATAACAGTTTCTAAATGTACACTTCATCTTCATGAATGTTTTTGTAAAGATGAACAGTGTTGTTTTAGAACATCAAATTGGGAATAAACAAAATCCAGAATAGATGGCTTCTTGGCACTTCTTTCATCAGACTGCATGGCTCCCAGTATGCAGGCTTTCTTTTTTTTTTTTTTTTTTTTGCTGCATCACACCAAAACATGAAGGCCAGCAGCTTATAAGAAAATAGCCTAATGCAGTGGAACCTGCTGACGCTTGGAAAAATAAACAGATTTATGGTGGATCCTCCATCACTTGCTACCTCAGCCCTAATGGGAGATGAATGAAAATGGTTATCTTGTTTACATCTAAATACTTGATGAAACTTTGCTTAATATCAGCATTTACAATATAAAGTGCCATGAAAACGTATTTGTATAAGTCAGGCCTATTTACTCTCTGACCTATAGAATCAAGAAGACACTTACTACTAAGTAATTATCATTACTGGTGTCACACCTAAACAGCTAGCTGGAACGTAAACGAGATCTGAGGGAAAATTGGTGACACCAAGATGCCACTTTTGTTACCTTTATTATGCTCCTCTGTGGCAATTTAAAAAAGGGTTCTCGTCAAGACTAAAAGGAATAAGGCCCTTTCATGTCATGTTTTCTACGCCAGTGAAACAGAAAGTTTATTAAAAAATTTGGGATTGATGCCACTAAAGGGATTGATGCCAATAAAGAGTTTGTTAACGACATTTATTTCTTAATATGGGATGTTTTCACCTCTTAATAGATTAACTTAATGGCTGGACTTTTCTAAAATGTGCAGTGTTAGATTATACTAGTGCAACAATAGGTTAATTTAAGACTTTTCTTCATATCTTTACAAATGGTGCCATTAAACGTGGGTGCTAAAATAGCTAAAGGGATAGCCTGCTGAGGTTAGCTTTTTGGCAAGCCCTAAGGCAAGTCTCAAGACTGGTCCAGCAAATTAACCATAAAGTTAGCTCAAAATCTGGTCTGTCCATTTGCATTCACTTTTGTACATTATTCCTCCTGTTTTTGTTTTCTTCCTCCTTGCTTCAGGTTTGAAATAATCTGTCTGTCATACATCAATGTCAAGACAGGATTTAGCAGATTTGCCCATCAAATCAATTTCACCCTTGTAATGTAACATGGTGACGAATTCATATACACATACAAATGACAAAGTCTGCAGACTCGAGGTGCCAGCAAACATCTCTTCCTCAGAGAATGGCGTCATTTCGCCCTAATCAGGAACACAACAGAGATAATTAGCTGGCATTGTGTCGCATGGCTATTATTTATTTAGACATCAATTAATTAGTTCCTGGCATCCATCTTAGAACAGGATACAACATGCAGACGTTAAAATCCAGTATGCTGACTGGCTTTTTTTGTATGGGCAACACAGCTCAGGAGTTGAGGAACACTGGAAATCTGTGTGCAAATATTTAAAATCACCGAAAAATGTATCCACGTGTCAACAAAACAACCTAGACGCAGCCTAAATATAATCTCTTTACAGTAAGACTTCAGAAAATGCATGTAATCAAGGTCTACAGTGGGCGTGCCTGAGCTTTGAAATTGATCCATAGGTACTCATTAAATTACGTTGATTAAATAAGGTATCAAGTCTCATGACAAGAAAGGCAAAGGCACACAAACATAATCTATTCACAAATCACAGGAAAGCCAAGAGGTGTTTTGATCTCCAAGCCTTCCAGCATGCCTGATGTTACCTCGAGGCTCTGTTGGTAGGAAGAGTTCATATCAAGACTACGTGCTTGTTGTCACGGAAACTAATGAGTACTTTGACGTTCAGTGGCAACTGGATCAAAATTGTATCTACCTCAAAGTGCATGACATTTAAAATAAAAAATCCGGATTTCTGTCAGCAACTTCAAGCTCATGTATACATGTTTGTCTCCATCTCCATTTTCTAAAGACATAATACTCAACAGAATTTGTCAATCCCAAGTTGTTATTAATGCACATCTGATACTGAAGGAAAACAAAAGAAGGGAGATGAGTGAGGAAGTGAAGGTGAGGGAAGAGTGTATATACAGTATATTAGTTGTGCCACCCGGGTGAAAATTTTCGGGAGGAGAGACCAGACTGTACTTTTTAAGAAAACATGGGTTCTTGTAAAAGTCTGCCCTGGAGGAAAATCAGTTTTTCCCTATGCTTGCTTAAGAATATATTAAGATGTCTGTTTGCTTTCTAAAAATATTTACACATGCTAGATTGTTATCTGCACGACAGAATCTGATCCAACATGACACTGAAAAAGTAACCACCTTAAATGCTGCATTTTTTACAACTGAAAGTTATCAAAATTAGATTTATCCCAGTAAATTTTTAAAATAGTAAAATATATTCAATTGTTCTAGACTAAGGGATGTTAAATGTTGCCACAAATTTATGCTGTAGAGCAGGGGTTGGCAACTCCAGGCCTCGAGGGCCGGTATCCTGCAACTTTTAGATGTATCTCTACTTCAACACACCTGAGTCAAATAATGAGGTCATTAGCAGGACTCTGGAGAACCTGACTGCACTTAGGAGCTGATTCAGCTATTGGATTCAAGTGTTTTGGATCATGGAGACATCTAAGAGTTGCAGGACACCGGCCCTCGAGGACCAGGATTGCCCACCCCTGCTTACATGTGTATCTGTATGGGGGTATTTTTTAAAAGCCCAGGAAAAAAATACTGAAATAATTCAAAGTAGAAATTCACAAAGAGCTCACTCATGCCAACCATATTTATTTTACCCAAAGAAACAATGGCTTAAGGCCTTTTAAGTAGACAGTGGGCCATAGAAATGAGCCCCTGTTTAAGCCACCTTAGCGTTTCAAATGCCAACAACTTTATGTCATTGTGTCCTTACACAAATGACACCAGAATTGTGGCAGCATTATTGTTTCCTTTTCTCACTTACTCCCTATTTCGCAACATGATTCCTTTCAGAGGAAAAACAGAAGCAGGTCGACTTCAAACCCAACCAATCAACGCATCTCCGGGACGGCTTGAAAGAGTATCATCACAAAGGCTATTAATGTCAGACTGTGGATCAAACATGCATTACAAAAATGGTCTTAATGTATAAATGTAAATGCAAAGATGAAAAAGTAAATAAAATTAAAGCTCCAGCAACTGTACTGCCACTGTGTGGTTCAGTTTGTCTGTGGATTTACTCATCTCATCACACATTCATCTTTCCCCTCAAAACTTTCCAAAGATCACTCACTTGAAGCTCAAGTTAGTCAAGTTATCTATATAGGAACAGACCATAACAGAAGTCACTTAAATATATTTAAGATCCGATTTATATCTGTTTGTGTTAGACTCTGAATTGAGAAACCAGTATGTCCAGCAGGGGGCCTATGATGTCCAGAGAACAAAGTACCAAGATTTTGAATGTCAAGTTCCATTTAAATAAAATATGCTTATAAAATATTCTAAAATAGGTTTGCTTAAGCGTGTGCCACTCCATCTGACAAACCTTTTTTCTGTCCTGGACAACAGAGAATGTTATGTTGATGCTTCTGTGTGGGTATTTATAGAACCAGAGTCACAGAAAGACAGATTTGCAAAGAAGAGCACAGAAATAACTTCAAACACTGAGCTTTGTACCTGTCATTAAAACAACAGGGATATGCAATATTTTAATCATTTATCTACTTTGCTTACTGTTTCTCAATTTTCCACATACAAATAGCATAGCAATAATAAAACAATTCAAAGCACCCCTAAGTCAAATTGAAAGTAAAGGCAATATTTGAGATTATTGACAGAACCAAGGGTTTGTATTCCAAATATTAGTGTGAAGAAATTTTGATTGTGCCACTATATACACATTTGGGGGGAATTAAAACGAAAAGTACCTTTGCAGAGTCATGCCTGAATGCTGAATGTGTGCTTGTAGTTGAGTGTGTTGTGGGGAAAGTGTGATGCAACGGTTTCCCCATGTCTTTCCTGTTTCCCTGTTTACACTTTGTGTGGGCATTAATGGCCTATGTGTTGCCTAACTGCAGTGCCTCCGAGAATGCAGAACACATTTATCTATTTGCTGCAAAAAAGAAGTGATGGATGGTTGAACAAACATTTCTAGAATTAAGAAATGTTCTCAGATTTTTCTTTTTTTGTTAAATTATGTGAATATGAATCTATTATCTAAAAGCTTTGTAGGCTCAAGTGCAAACAATTTTTGGGAAAAAAAAAGGGACAATAGTCTACAGTTTGTGGAACAACAATATAGCAAACCAGAACATGACCTATCCCGTTGTCACATCCAGAGACAATCTTTTCTTTGCAGAGCAGTCTGACGGCTGCTCTAGGCCAGAGCATCCATTTAAAGCCATGAGAGGCACTCTGAAGCTGTGATACGTTTAAAGCACCTGTGCTAATCCCTCCACTCGAGGTCAACAAACTGACACTCCTTGAAAGCTAACAAAAAAAAGGCTTTGTTAAAGCAGCTGACAGACACTAAACACAGCTGTTGCTGACACATATTCACAATGGTGCATGTCCTCCTAGTCCCTTACAGAGTACATCTGTCAACTTTCTAAATCAGTAAAATTTGGAATTGTTTCAAAATTTTCAAGTATTTTTTTTTTTTTGCTACTATCTGGCAATTATTAAAGTTTGTATAAAAATGCTTGCTTTAAAATTCCAAAAATACATCCTCCATAAAAATGAAAGCATTTTCTTCTTGTATTTCCCAACAAAGGGTTACTGTGGCTTGAACCTAATCAGGTTGAACATCTGGACAAATTGTTGTTCTGTGGTGTGAAAGTAATCACTAAATTCATGCTAACCACCTGTTGAAGACCTGTTCTTCAAACAGTCGCCTAGTTCACAAATAAAACAGCCAGTCAACCATATGGCACACAGCAAACTGACTGAAAAACAAATATCAGTCTCTTTATATTATGTAGATGTAGTGGTTTGATAGCTGCAGGTCATTCAAAAGGGTATGTAAACCCCCTTTACATCCCAGGATTGCATACACTCAGTAGTCACATCATCTGGTACATCGATTAATTGCTTGTCTACAGCAGGAACAACTAATAACATGGCAGCAACTTCATCTATTTTTCTCCATAGTTGCGAAGGTGATCTGATAGGGATGAAAAGGGAAATAAGCAGCTTTGAATTTCATAATGGTTGTTGGTGCTTGATAGGTTAATCTGAGGATTTTACAATCTTGTGATCTGCTGAGATTTTCATACTCAGCCATCTCTCAGGGTTATAGAGAACGGTCTGAAAACATAAAAATAATGTAACAAGTGAGCAACGTGGGAAAACCTGTGTTGTCAGAGTGGTTTAAGACTATATAAATTAACCTAAATAGCCACTTAAATAGCCACAATGTATGCAGTAGCAATGTATGGTAGTAGCAAGAAGTGTATCTAATAAAATACACTTCAGAATATATAAACACTGAAAAATAAATTATCTCGTTATAAACATGTCATAAAATGAGGTAAATAAATCTTAAATTAACAAATAAAGGTTTCATACTGCGATGAGTGAAGAAAACCAAATCATCAGTCAAGCGAAAGAACTGTAGAGAACCTAGGCTACCCTTGCATAGTAAAT
The DNA here is from genome assembly GCF_001444195.1 of Xiphophorus couchianus. NCBI lineage: Eukaryota > Metazoa > Chordata > Actinopteri > Cyprinodontiformes > Poeciliidae > Xiphophorus > Xiphophorus couchianus. The sequence continues at coordinate 11,651,857 of NC_040239.1, forward strand.
AAGAGGTTAGGTAGAAACTAGGTCTGCTTCTTAGACATGCCTAATTAACTGATAAACTATATGAGTAAGTTCATCTATCAAAGTAAAGGTTACCACTGTCTGCTGAGAATTTGGGGATGTTATCATAACAGCAATGAAAAAAGATAACAGGCATATTTCAACTCATGAAACAATAAATGTATGTGTGTACACCATACTGTAAGTCTTTTAGCCCTCATTAGAGCGTACATCCCAGAAAATCAAACCATTTAAAGTTCGATAAGAAAGACATTATGATTTACCTTTCAAATTTGAAATACTATAGTTAGCAAGTAAATTCTACATATATGTCTTATTGGACATTATCTATGCATATAAATAAGTAAACAAATAAATGCATATTTATAAATAGATATGTATTTATAAATAAATAAATACAGATATTACTTATAAATAGTATAAATAATATTTAGATTTTTTATATGTAAAACCACTTGATATAGGTTATCAAGTTAAATCAAGTTAAGTAAGCAAAATTATCAAGATAAATGGGGCGCCAACCATTTACCTATAAATGGCCATTTACCTATAAATTTACCTATAAATGGAGCTTGTATAGCACCATTTATAGGTAAATGGCACTATAATAAGTACAACGCCATTTACCATTCCTATATTGAACTATAAGAAATGCATGATGGAAATTTCAAAGGATTTTTAAGTTATCTCCTTTCTGACCTCCTGGTATACTTTGATATAGTCACCAGCCCATGCCTACCATGGAGTTTTGCATGCTGACTTAAATAATAGCCAGGGAAAACCACAAACAGTTTCAATTCTTGACAAGGAGCAACAGGGAATTCTGTCTCACACTGCCTACATTTCTTCCATCTTCCTCACCCCGTGGCTTCCGATAGTCATGGGAAACTGGGTGCAGACCAATTACCTCACACTCAGACCATGCTGTTCATTTTTCATCTTTCATTACTGCATGCGGCAGTACTAAATCAATGCAATCAAAGGAGACAACCCCAGTGGTCAGACAGACAGCAGAAGAAAGATAATCAGAATGGATGATACAAACAAGAACACACGTAGTTGTAAAGAACAATAAAAATGTTTTGTTTTTTTAAAACACCCACACAAAAAGCCAGGAGCTCATATGCATTCAAATTTATGTGTGTATTTATATAAAGGACACACACAGAGACACTGCCAGAGCCACCAGATGTATTTGCACTGTTTATATTTGCACATGCATAACGCACACGAATGCTGGTACATAAAAGATGAAAACCGACTCTCATAAAGAGCAGGATATTGGAAGCAGCTGTGAAAAATGATCAAGGGGTGACATCAATAACAGGACAGTGCACACAACACAGGAGGCAGCTGCATATTAATTGGACAGGCACCCCATTAGAATTGCTCTTAGCAGATATTGTCTCTTTAGAGTGGTTCCATTCAGACGCACAACACAAGGTTGGATTGGAGAAGGTGGCTTAGTTGGATGAAGGAAATGTTAAATAGTTGAATATCAATCACTGTGAGCACTAAAGCAAAGATAATGTTTTTACCCCATATGTTCAACAGAGGTATCCTAAAAAATTTAAATATCAAAAAGTGAAACATATGTCACTAAACACAGTGACATTTTCAAGCATTGTTTATTAGTTTTGATGTTAATGAATGTTGACGTGAATGAAAATCCAAAAAATCATCGTGTCAGAAAATTTCAGTGTTGCTTAAGAGTAATAAGAAGTGTGTTCTGATGCAGAAATATAGACCGACTGAAAAGTATGCCCATATACGTCAGAATACCTAGACCCCATACTCGGTAAGTCAGAACTTTGATCTAACAGCAGGCAATGATGATTTTCTAGCCCAGTTTTGGTATTTTTGGCAGTGTGAGACAGTTTTGGAAAAATAAATCAATTTCTTGTCAGCAGAAATCAGCATTAAGAGTAACTAAATTACCTGGGTGAGAAAAACTTTGGACTTGATAAAACAAGAACACTGTGTCTACTACCACACTTTTCCCTTCCTCTCAATTTTTCTTTGAGCTGCTTGGATACAGCACTGTGAACAGCCAGTTTCTTTAGCAGGCCCTCTCCACAAGGAGGCCTTACTTTCCTTGTGGAGAACGACTGTCTGGTGGAAACATGTTGTGGAAACATGTTATGCCTACCTCATAGTTCTGTAGGTAGGAGCATAACTGTTAATCTTCTCTATTAACAGACCTGAATGCTTGAATTGTTTGTAATGAAACAAGAGATGAGTTTTGCTTTTAAAATTGAATTTATGAAATAAGTAAACTTTTCAATGACACTTTCCCTAATTGTGTGGTGATGTATTTTGTGCAATAACAATAAGGAACGGCAATGTCTGTTGTGGGGTTTACAGTTCCCCTTTTATTCTTCATAACATCATGTTTTATAAGATGCAGTTTCAACATCTTTACATTGCTGCAGAATGAGTTTCTAGAGGACATTTTTAGATGGTGGAAGATTTTGTATATGGTTATTTAATGACAGACCAACACATAAAAATTACAGCCTGAAAAACCTAAGAAAACTGAAGCGAGAAAACACTGTGGAGAAAATAAAAATAAAAAATAAAAAATCAACTTTGGATCTGCTGCACAGACCTGAGGTATATTTCTACAGAACCTGGAAAATTATTTCCGAGAAGAGGCCAACCTCCCAAAGGTAGAGATGGGTTACTTTCAAAGATATTATAGTATAATAGTTAGTCTTAGAATTGATGAAGTTTATTGCCTTTTTCACTAGGGAACATTTATATTTCTCTTTGTTTGAGTTATTTTAAGTTACTTGTAGTGGTTGTTCCTGCCATCTTTTATGAGTCTATATGATCAACTTCTAAAATGTAGCATTGCCATTTCCAAAAAACAAAACTAAAAAAATCTAAAAGTTTTTGTTTTTAAATGTGCATAATTTTAAGAAACCCAAACAGAACCCTAACTGAGGAGCGTTTCTGTTCCAGTAAAGCATTAAGACTTCAGAGGATATTACTTTTAATTACTGCTGAGTCTGCCAACTATAATCATGTACGACCAATGAATTTATCACAGTTTTGCAACATTAATGGATCTTACCTCAGGCTAATGAGACTCTTGCCAGAAAAAAAAGATAGTGAGAGCTTTGGAATACATCTAAGACTCTTTAAATCAAGGGGAAAAAGTTCTTATGTCTTCATGTCTGCCTGAGGAACTTCTAGAGCAGTAAAAAAAAGGGACAGAAACCAGCTATCTGAAATCCACTACAAAGATTCTGGAACCATTAAAGGCTTATCCTTACACCTCCTATCCATCCTCAGGCTATTCTGCTGCCTGCTAATAGGTCACTGAGTTCTTCTTTAGTAATGAAGTCAAAAGGTCTGGTTGGTGTAATGAGATGAGGTTTGCAGAGAAAGGATACAAGCAATACAACTAAAGACTGAAGCAAAGGTGTAAAGGGAAAAATCCCACAGAGTGACCACTTTAACAAAAAGCTGCCAATGAAATTGGAGATGTACAAATAAGAAGTGAATAACACAATTAGACAAACAGGTTCGTGAATGTTGGACATGTTGCGCAAGTACAAGCAGAATCTTCCAGGCATTTTGCTCAATCAAAAACATATCAGCATATCAAAAGGCCTTTGATGATACACTGCAGCTGCAGCCTCTTCAGAAAAGATTAATTCTGCTTATTTAATTAAATCTGAAAGTGCAGTATCTACCGCTAAAATACACTTTCGTGTGTCTGGACCTATTGGATGAAAATGCTCATCAAAATGCACATAAGCTCTCTTAATTCAGCTCACTGGCAGATCTGACAAGGCGAGCTGAGGGAATTGTATCATAGATCAGGAACGGGAACATTCAGACTGGATGGTCTTCATATCTACAAACAAACTGGAGGCAGCGTACATCACTGCAGCTATTCACAGCATTATAGGATCTGGCATTTAGTAGATGTGAGCTTGACAACCTCTGGCAAAGCGCCAGGATTGATGATTATGTTGTAAGAAAAATAAAAAGCAGAAGGAGGATTACTGAAGGCAAAATAAATAAATACTTCACAGAAGCTTGGCATAACTGGGATGTATAAATCTTGAAACATTTTGTAGGAATTTCCCCTTTTCCAAATTAAGGAAAGCAACATAATGAGTAACGGCAGTAAAGTCAACATCAATGTTTGTTGTTCAGATAGCTTTTATACCTTATGCTGAAACATTGAATAAATTAGAAAACTATCATCTTGCATGGAAGGAGAGTCTGGGAGAGAAACGTTCTTGCATTTTTAAATTTCAAAATTATCCACTTGTGATGTAGTTTATTATCAGACTTTAATGCATTAGGCTTATGAAACCTAAAATGAAATTTACCAGCAGAAGTCTCACTTCCACAGTGTGTTGATAACTCCTGGTAATGTAGAAAAAGTCTTAAAATAGATGCATTGTTTATCTTATCGAATAAACATGTACAATACTCTATTGTATTGTACATGCTTAAATATGAGTTGCATATTTCTGCCTAGTAGTTGAACTGAATTCAAATGAATAAAAAGAATGGCATCTTACTCGGTCTAAAGTATTCTTTCAGACAAATCTTTATCAGTGATTCAGTTAATTGTAAGGGATGCTGCATATATGAAACATGTTTTTTTCCAGTTCCATAAGCTACATGTCATATGTGTAAGAATTACTGAGCAACAGAATTGAGTCTAAATAGATAGACTTAAGTTTAAAAATATTGTTCATGTAATTTGATTAAAAAAAAATCTCCAGTCAATTACCATAAAGTAATACCCCGTCGTCCTTATTCATCCATCTTTGTTTCACACATGCTGTCACACAGTTACATAATCACTTTCTTGCTCATGTCATCCATCTCTGACTCTGCCATTACCTCAAAGCACAAAGACAAATCTGAGTCACATCACCAGAATCTCATCCAATCTGTTATCGGATAAAACACTGAGGGTCTGTATCAGATGCATTTGCATGCCTTTAATTAGCGTGAATTTTTTCTTTGCAAATAAAGTCTCTGCTGTGCAGATGTATTGTGAAGATTGCACCAGCAGTGCACAGGCAGCACAGCACAAAGCTCATATGTATGCAAATCAGAGGCATTCCATTCTGGCGGCTGGAGAGGAGGGTTTTGGATGTTAAAAAGTAGGAGAACCCAGCTTACGGCATTGCAGGACAGAAACCCCATCGTAATACTACTGCAAGTCAAGGAAAGTGAAATGACCAAAACATAAAATATTAATACAGGACTGATATAATAATTCATATATGAGAAATTATTTATAAATAGAAGTTTTCTTTAACCTGAAGGCCCAGTTAGCAGTGGCTGAAAACTTACTGTGGACTCATGTTAGAGAGACTGTATGAGATTTTCATTTGTAACAGGTGAACACACTGATGAACAAATCTGTGCTTCAGGGTAGAGAGAAATGGAGTTTCTGAACCTGCACATATTTCATTTGCATTAACCAAACTGGAATCTATTTGAGATTCTGCAGCAGTTATTGAGCCTTGAGAGGTTTTCTAAAGGGTATTTTGGTACAGATGCGTCATAGATATGTTTATTTTAAATATGCAAGCATGCCATTTAAACCTTATTATTCCTTTTTTGTTTGTTTTTTTTCCAGAAAACATTCTATATATCAGTTCATCGATTCCTGTTATAGTGAGAAAAAATAATTCAAGAATTGCTAAAAGAAAATACAGGATACCATAATGTTAAAAATCTTCCTTAAAACACCAATTTAAAAACTTAGAGTAGGTTATTGTAATATCAAATAAAATTGTTAACCTAAATTTAATTTGAAAGAACTTTTAAATGTGTAAACTGTTTTTAAATGTGACACTCTAAATCTAAATCACTACACAAAGAACAGATAATAACGAAGAACTAAGAATATCAACTCAAATCAATGAATTGACATAGAACTTCATTAGTAACAATCATCAACTGCTAAAAGTATTCCAAATATGAGAACCAGTTAAACCCCAAACACAAAGACCCATGGATCATGGCAGCCACACTGCTCAACTCAATCAGGGTTTCAGATTTAATATGTGCATTTTTGTTCATCACTTAAAAAGTGTTTTTTTTCCAAAAAGTTACAGAAATGCTCAAAAAACAACCAGCCTGTAGCTGTAGCAGATTGTGGCAGTAGAGGAGTGAATTGTTTCACTGGTCCAATGATTCCCTTCAAATGGATTTAAATGCTTTTATCAAACATGTCAATCAAATGCTACATTGTTTTTAATGTGCATATAAGAGATCTTGAACAGCGACTGCGAGGAGGTTTTTATGAGATTTAATAAAAGTAACAAAAACAGTAGAAACAAAAGTGAAACTAGTGCAGACATACCACTCAACAGAGATGATATAACCAAGTAAAAAAGTGAAGAGATTCATGCTCTGCTTAGATTAGCATTACCGCATTTAGCTTTAGGTCCTCTACTCCCACACTCTTACAAAAGCTATCTCACATCATTCCACTCTTTCTACATCTGTCTGTTATTCCACAATCTTTGAATTATTTCTTAATTCAACCTTTAGCCTTTAACAAAAGTGCTGTACTTGGATCACTGAGTTACAGCAGACCCACTTCATTCACCAGTTGGATCCACCTGTTCTCCCCCCTTTGCGAATCTTCCCCTTTCCTCTTACATAAACAGACATTGCAATGTTGCAATGCACCATCAGGCACTGTTGTGCAACAACATTAAAAATACCTCAGGGTCGGTGAGGAGGAAAGTTGAAAACATAATATCTGAGTTATTCCAGTGGAGAGAATGGAGTCGTGAGGAACTGTGATTTGAAGGTAAAAAAAAAAAAAATTTAAAATGCGCTGTTCAGCCTCGGCATTGTATGCATACCGCCACTAAAAAGCTTAGAGAGAAGTCAATAGCTTTCAGTGTGAAGACTTTTTTTTCAATCCTATCTTTCTAAATAGGCAAAGTCAATAACAGCTACCTGTTGACATACCTAAAATGATTATCAAACATGTAGGGAAAAAAAGATGTGGGAGAACAATGAGCATATGTGAAGACAGAATGTTATTTTTATGTTTAAGAAAATAAATTCAGTGATACAGATGCATACAAAAATATAAAATTTAAAATAACTGCCTTCTTTATGTATTTTTGAATGCTTTCAGATTTGACAGAATTCATTTGAAAGAAAGTGTTATTTAAACCATAATTCTATCAGCATAAGTCACCACAACTCAGAAATACCATCCTGATGGGAAAGACACAAGGAAAATTACTAGGGAATATATCTGTATGTTTCATGGGGGTTGAAGGGAAAGTGTCCCCCTCCCTTTCAAAAATATTCATTTGGACCCCCTCATATTTACCATAAAACCTTACTTCCCTCAGCACTGCTTCTATTGGTTTGTGAAGGAAACTATTCCACTTGATTGACAAGAGAATACTCATATGGCTAAAACTCTACTCCGTGTTTTCCTGGTTACGTACAACAACAGACCGCACAGCTAGTGCAGGCTGCTGAGAGCTGGACAAGATAACATCAGTTTCATTGGCTGCAATTGAGATGATTGAACTGCAGGTGTGTGTGAAGTGTCTTTCCCGAAAGAAAAGTTAAACAGAGTCAGAAGTAGGATCAGGCAAGAAAACAATATCCCACTCTTTAAGCATCTCTTGGATTCCTTTTTAATACACTGTCTGATCATGACAAAATCATGGCACCACTGCAGACATGCCAAGACATGGCTGCCCACAAACCAACTGCTCAGGCAAGGACAGTTTAAATCAGAGAAGAAGCCAAGAGGCCCAAGGTAGCTCTGGAGGAGCTGCAGATATTAGCAGTTTGCCACAAGCATGTATGATAAAAATGCTCCACTAAGATGAGATCAAAATTAAACATTCTGGCCTACATGCACAACACTAACATGATGGACACCCCATAACATAAAATAGTGTGGTGGCCGCGTCATACCTTGGGCACACTTTTATTAGCAGGGAACAGGAGGCTGGTCAGTTAATGGGAGGTAAAAATGACAAACACTGAAAGAAAATTTGTTGGTGGGAGCAGAAAACTTGAAATTGGGAGAAGAGGTTTATCTTCCAAGGGGACAACATCCCTAAATACAAAGACAGAGCTATAACATATTGGTTTAGATAAAAGCATATATGTCTTTGATTGGCAGAGACCCAAGTTCAATTCAGAATTTCTGATAAAACTTGAAAATTGTTCATCAATTTTCCATGTCCATGCAATCTGACTAAGATGGGTTTTGCTGAGAAAGAATGTCCAAAGAGTTCAGTGTTGATATTTGAAAAAGCTAGAACATACAATGCCAAAGTTCACACTTCTGTACACCTTCCAATAACTGTTAAGTCTATGACTGAATAGCTATATTTTAATTTGTAAAACATTTCAAAGCCATGCATCAGTTTCCTTGTAGCTCAACAATTATGTTTGAGCTTCTATCACAAAAATATGCATTTGAAAAAAACAAAACATGAAATGATGATGTTGCTAAGCCGATTAGGAAATAAACTTCCTATCATCACTTTTAAATAGTATATTTAAATATGCAACATATCTTTGTTGCATCAATGCTAACAATTACATGCAATTAATTTATTTAGGGGGAAAGGAGCCAATTAGTCTTAGAGATGATTTCTCCAAAGCATTCTCAGAGGAGCTGTAATGCAATTTGTGAATGGTTTTCAGGGAGTTGAATCCATAAAGCTGTACATGAGGCCAATCGGCCCATGGAGAAGGATTTTCTTGTTAATGAAGTGTGGAGCAGAGCCACTGAGGACAGTGTATGTCACCAGATTTACACCACAGTGGTCTTGTGATTCCCTGCAGCTGTAAAACAATGAGGATGTGATTGGAGTAAATTACGCTGCAGTTGTCAACATCCACACCACTCACTGGCGTCTCACAGTGGATTTTTTTTTTCCTCTTACAAACTGTTTCTGTCTTTTACCCCGGCTTACACATGTACAGGCTAGTTTTCTTCTAACCTCCTACACCTACTTTTTCTCTCTGTGACATTCACTCAGTCACATTTTTCAAATGTCAAGAGACAACACAAGGGCATGACCACGTCACTCTCTGATTAAGTGCTCTTTCTACTTTCTTATTACTCATTTCCTACTGTGCCCTCTCTCACATATTGTCCTTTTTGCAACAACCTTTAGAAAAGTATTATCTAAAAATATATCTATATCTGCCTATGGAAACATATAGGTTTGCCATAAACATACGGTAGCATATATATGGCAATTGTCCCTGCTTGTCCCTGTCTCAAGTACAAAGGTCATTTCTTCAGGAAGAGCAAGTGAAGGCTAAAGTAAACACTTTTATAAGACTATGAACTAAGTATGTTTTTGACTTGAGAAGAAATGCCAAATGGAGTGGTGTCTGTCAGATTTTCAAAATGCAGTTAATCAAGACATTATTCATATCGCAGCACATTCCTAAACCAAACCTGCTAGTATAAATAAATAAAATTACATTTTCATGATCTTGTGTACTGAAATTTCCCTGAAATTTGGAGATAGATGGAAGTAAGATAAAAATGTGGAGAAAACACTCATAATATAAAATATAAGAAAAAACCTGTGTATGATTGAGATTGTGACTGAAATAGGACATTCTATCAGACAGAAGGTGTGCCGAGATAAAAATGGCAGATAAACCTCGAAAATGACTCTTGTGACAAATTTTTCACAGCTTTATTGGTGCTCTGTGTAAGATGTCGCAGTCACAGCGGAAGGTGTAGGTAATTTCTTTTTTTTTTTTTTATCTTGAATGCTATTTATATCTGACTGTTATACGCTTCTTTTCTTCAGAAAAAAAGTGAAATATAAATATTTTGTATTTTGCTGGTGGTATTAGATGCTCTAAGTGAGTTGCCAGTTTTCTTTTCTATTCTTGAATTGATTTAATTTAATTGTCTTTTTTTCTTTCATTTTATCCCCCACTGAGTCTGTCTTTATTTAAGAATTAAATGACATAGTGATGATTTGCACACAATGGGAAAATATTTATATTTTTAGCATGTTGTGTTAAAGACACTTCTTTCATTTTATTTTAGATTTTAGAATAGTGCATATTGCAAAAATGTTAGCCCCTGTACTCTGATACCCTCACACAAAGTCTAGTGCAACCAATTGTTTTTAGATTAATTTTTACAAATATTTCACCATTCATCAATGGGCAATTTATTCTCCATATTTACAACCAATCCAACTCCACTTACAAGCACTTTTAAAACAGCAAGACTGACCAACGTGCTAAACAAACATCATAAAAGCATCAAACATAAAGCAACCAGACACATGAAAGCTATTATGTGCCATTTTGTTAGAGAACAAAATTGAACAAAGTGTAACTTTTTAGCTACACTAGTGTTGAGAAAGAACTAAAAGAAGCACTGTTTGAAGTTTTCCACAAATAGAAAAGAAAAATATGTAAAAGGTGCTCAGGTCAGATAAAAACAACATTGGGCTGCTTGACCTTCATGCCAACCTTTATGAGGTAGAAAAATGGTACTGTACAAGATCCTACATAGGCTTTCTTCCAGCTGCTGGATCTTGCAACTCAGGCCAATCAAATGGGCTTAGAAAATATTAATAATATAGGAAGAAAATCATTTAGAGTTCGCAAACGACTAAGTGGAGGTTCTCCTTACAAGAGGCTCTCATCATGCAGCCAGAATTACAAATGTTTGGATGAATATTTATGTGTTAAAGTGGCCCAACCAAAGTCTGGACCTCATATTGACAATCTGTTTTAAGACTTAAAATTTTTCTTTTAAGTCTAGAGACTATTTTAAATCAGACTCGGTTTGAGGTGTACAGAAATACCCTAAAAAACCTGCAGCTGCAAGTTCATGAAAAGTTGCTTCTATAAAGTGTCTTAGGGGATCTGACTGAAATGCATGCTAGTCTTTTCAAAAATGTATTTGTAAAAAGGGTAACAACAAAACATCCCTTATACTTAACAGAAAACAGTTGGTGGTCTGTAACCTAAAATCAAGAATGAAGAGAAAACGGAAATAATACCTAACCAGCTCATTTTTGAGTGCATTTATAATTAAATTACCTCAATTTGTGCTGTGGACATAACTACCAATTATACATTTCAATTTGATCACTGGGCTGAAATAACTGAGTCCCTGATGTGTTTGTGAAGATAGGAATTTCTGAATTGCATCACGTCTGATACAGATGCCAGAAGGAAGTCGTCTTCTTCTGGCAGAGGAAGAAGTGGAACACAAGATGTACAGTAAATGAGAGAGGGGGTAAAAATGGAGAGTAAAAGGAGATGAAAAATGAAGAGGGATGATGAAAATGAAAGGTGTTTTGGAGGGAAAGGAGGAGACATAATTGGCTAGAAGGGGGGAAATCAGAGCTGGGAGGAGGGGAAGAGTGCAGAGAGGAACAAATATGACTTGAAGAAAAGGATGACGTGTGGGCGAATGCAACAGAGGCTGACAGACGGCCAGGACTAATTAATAGTCAAAAAATGCAGGCAGGCAGGTGTGGAGAGAAAACCACAGCGAGGGGGAATACATGTAGTAGGTTTCCGTTATTTACTATAATAAGGCAGATTTTTTTATTTTGACTGAAAGAGACCACAACTGCAGAGAAAGTACAGGAATGGGGAGCGGGGGAAGACATAAAAAGGGAAAGACAAGTACGAATGGCTAATAGACACACAGAGCAGAGAGAGGGAGAGACACTGGAATAGAAATGAGGTGAGAAAGAGCAAAGCAGAAACTCATTATCTAAAGGTGAGAAGAGGGTTTCCAAGGAGATTTCAAAAAAGGAATTTTGAAGAGGTATTTGCCAACACAGTATTCTTTCATTCCTCCCTGCATTCAAGTTAAGCTGCAAACAAAGTTTAATGACTCATAGGGGTTATTCCACAGTAACTTCCCAATCACATAGTATTACGTAAAGTTATATGCTTGGAAGTTTGCAATGGGTGCAGCTAAAACAACACATTTTGCCAAATAAAGAACAGATTCATGGAACTTTGCATGCAGCCACCATGCTGGACATTTAACTCTCACCATGTATGTGCAACAGTGAAGCGCCTCTGCTTGTGAATGTTGTTGTTGAGCAACATGCGGCGGAGCAGTCGCGGCGAGTTGCGTGGAGAAAGGCGTGGGGAGATGGAGGACGGCGACCGCCGGTGTCCCCGCGGCCTCTCCGGCTGCAGCAGGTTCTCCCGCAGGATCTTCACCAGGTCTTCGTTCAGGCCGGAGTGTTTGGGCATGGGCGGCACTGCCAGGGTGTCCTGGTGGGCCACCCCTGTGCCTCCCTGCTGCGCCATGCCTACCCCGGCTTCACCACCACGGCCTCCACCAGCAGAAATGCCGATGGGTCGTAGGGACCGTTGAGAAAAATGGCAAAAATAAAGAACAAATGCACTAGAGGCGTGCGTTTTCTAAGAAAGTGTCAGTTTAAATAATAAAAACAGCCATATTCCAAAAGTCCTCTCTCTGATAAAGTGGGGGGGGGGGGGGGGGGGGGGGGGGGGGGGGGGGGAATCTGCTGGTATTTTCTCAAACCGGCATCTCCTTTTTTCCAAAGGCAAATGAATTAAAAGAGAAGGGGAGCTCCCTTTCCTCCCTTGTTCCCCATGAACAAAAAAGAAGCACAGAAGCCAGCTGCCTTTGTCTGCTCAACACTGGATGTCTGCAGAGAAAGTGTAAGAGAGAAGATGAACGCAGGATGAAAAAAAACTGAGAGAAAGGGTGGGATGCAAAAAAGAAGGGAATTCCATGTCCAGCTCTTTATCCTCCAGACCTGCAGGAGAACTCCTCCCAATCCAACAACATAAAGCCCAGAAAGAGTTGAACTTTGCTAATTCAGTCTATTTGAGCCCAGACCTGTCTGACAAAATTCAATAGAAACACATGCCTTAAACAGGAAAGGAAAAAACACATCCCAGTATGACCCAGTCCAGTTAGGTCAGCAGAGTTCTGGTCCGTTCAGTCAAAGCAATTTCTCTTTCCCTCCCTTCTCTCCCTTCACTGAGAGAATGACTGCTTACTGCAGCCAGTTTATAAGCTACTGCTCCTTTAGAGCTGAGCAGAGCATGAGCGTGTGTGAGTTTTTCAGAGAGGGAGGGAGTGAGAAAAAGAGAGAGAGCGTCAGAGGGCACTTGTGTGTGTACGCAGAGAGAAGGGAAGCCGTGAGGAACATGGATGGAAGGATGAAGAGATGGTGGGCATGAGTGACAGTTTGAAAAGATATTGTATGCAAGAGGTGGATGCATCTTTAAAAGCATGCTTTCTTCACTGAATTCAGTTCAGTAACCCCACACAAGATTCCTTGTGTGAGAGCCAGGACTACCTGTATATTCACAATTTACCATTTCATTTGAATCAGTATTTGCACACAGTACAGAAAACAAGAACACATGCAAATGATCTACCAAAAACAAAAGTGACACCCACCCGTCTTCTTCTGCTACTCCCTCAAAGTGTTTTCCAGTTGCATATAAAATGTCTGAGAACATTTTATGGCTTCTATAAATGTAAATTAGATCCTATTCTCCCTTAAACTTGGTGTCTTGATATCCATAGAGCGTCCGTCATTATTCTAACTATTTGAAACTTTTTACATCCTTAAAAAATTTATTTTTTTATGGAAGGCATACAAATATAGAATTGACATGACAAACTTTACTGTGAAGGTTTGGATCTTACCAAATTGTTACACAGTAAAACTGCAAGAGTCTCCTTTGGATATTAGAAAGGTATAGATACTGTATTACACAGGAAAAAGTCATATCAAAATGAGATCAAATCAAGGACAGAGATGTAAGACGCTATTAAAAATTAAACTGCTTCTTCTGTGACATGTTCAGATTTTCTGAATTCAGGTGCAAGACAACTGGAGAGAGCGGAATTTTCAGTAGATAACAAGAAGGCTGACTGTATTAGAATGGAGTTGCCCTTTCTTTATCTTTTGAGGTTTCAACCTTTGTAAATATTTGAAGCATTTTCAAAATGTTTGAGTTAAAATATTGATTTAGGGAAATTATGGCTTTAGCTATGTTTATGGTGCTAACTACACTAAAGAAGTATAACCTTCCAAAGACAATTAAAAATGTAAATTGACAGAAGATCATGATCACAAACAACTGCTGAATGGCAATATTTGATAGAATATTACAGTTCAAGAGTTACAGTAATATATTTATTTGGAGAATTAGCTGGACGCCAACTGGCTTAACGGATGTAGAACAGTCATATGTTTTAGAAAGTAAAATGTAAAAGTTCAATTATAGTTATGGAGACTTTGTATAATTGTAATGTTAGAAAAATGTAATCGTGATCAAAAATATTTGCTCATTTATATATCAAGTTTCAATAACCAAAACTATCAAAACTGGTGTCCTGTTTTAACGTCTTGTTATCAAGGTTGCAGGTTTTGTAGAGAAAAAGCATCTAGTTCAAATGAATATGTTACCCTTTGGCTTTTCAATAGAGCAGTACGATGCTACTTTCTGCTTAGTCCTACTCTTTGCAGTATTTTTGGGAAGCTGTCAGATATTGCTTGATGAGTAAAAGCAACTCCCAATGAAGCATTCCAGAAAGAACTAAAAATATAGATATAAAAACATAAACACTGAATCTCACTGAATACCATTTGCATTCCTAGGCTTTATGGAAACAAGACTAATGCATTCCTTTTGCTCACAGTGGTAAGCACAGTGGTGATATGGAACGACCTCTACGCCATCAGCGCTGGTGTTTACATGCTCACAACAATGTTAATGCACTGCAATTTACTTATGTTTGTGTTCACAAATGTAGTTCAGCGTGTTAAAATGTTCACATCCGGAAGCATTAAAATAGTTCAGCTGATGTCAGTGGGAAATTAGCTTTGGAGGCACTTCTCTTCAACCAGTTTATGCAACAAACTGAGGAATCAAGAAGTGAGCCAAGGTTCAGAATCTGCCCTCTAGAACACCTTAAATATTGCACCAATTCACATGGAGATATTTCCCTGACTGATTTAGAATTTGCACAAGTGATTAAACATGATATTATAGATGACACTCGCCAACATCAAAGGATTCCTTTTCTGTGACTAATAGCTCTCAGCCTGTTCATGGGTATCCTACTTTATTAATAAATGATGAGGGCGCAGCATCTAGAATTTTTATGAAATTTGCAAACATCATATTTAGAGGCTGTATAAGGAAAGGAAAACCTATTTGATCCATGTGATACATGCTGAAATATTCTCACTTCTAAAAAGTAGTTATGCAGTAAAACAATGAGTTAAAATTTTAGGTAAGCTTAGATTTTATAAGCTAAAACTTCTGTTTGTATAACATAACACGCAAGAATGTTTGAAATAGTGAAAAGCTGAACAGAAACCTGGAATTTCTTATAACATTACATCATCATTAGTCTGGGGGACAATGCCTACCAGTTTAATGTTCGGTAGATTCAATATTAAATACATTTTTATGCAATATAAAGATAATATTAGATATGAACACCGAGCTGAACTAGGAACGCACTTAGAAAGGGTGATTTCTAAAACATCCAACACACTTTGGTAATACTACAATATTGGCAAAAGATATTTTGGCAATATTGTAGACCAGTGGTTCCCAACCACCGGGCCGCGGCCCGGTACCGGTCCGCGCAAGAAATAATGAACTACTTCCGGATGTTTTATTTTGAAAATCCTAAACCGGATTTTACCGGTTACGTCTTGCGCGTCAAAATTGAGACAACTTGCAACAGAATGAGTAACAAAACAACATCGGCGTACTGCCCTGATTTAATGTAAGAATGGTGACTACAGAGGGAGAGATCATACACACCATTCTCTCATATGCTCTCTTCTCCTCAGTGGTTTAAACAAGCTGCAAAGAACTTAAGTCTGACAACTTAGATAGCCATAGAAGAAGGTTGGTCTCGTAACTTATGACATTTCTTTCTTGATTTCTCTTTATGTTTTAGAGAACTCTCCCACTGAAAGCTCTACTCTAATATTACTGGTAGAGTTTTATAAATCAAATGGTAATGGTAATTCCAAAAATAGTTCATAATGCCTTGTACTGTATAGTTTGGAAGCAAACAGGTGCTTAAGGTTACAGATTCTCCACCACACTTAACAGTAGGTAAAAGGTGTATTTATATTTTAACATACAGTAAGTCTGACACAAAGTGTTTTCAGGCTAAAAAAACAAACAAAAAAAAGCAACATGTAATAAATAATGTTCCAGCATCACCTTTCTCAGCATTAACACTGTAGCCTAAGTAATTTAATCACCACATAAATCTGTGGTTATGAAGATCTGAAAGGCTTGAATTTTATAATTAATTCAGCTACTTATTATCTGACCACCTGCGAGCACTCACAACACTAAAATTTAATTTCCAAACACTAAGTTTAGCTTTAAATATAAAAAGAAAAATAAAACAAGGTAGTGACATTACAACAAAATATATCTGCCCTGACACAAAAAAAAACACTGAATTGCATTTCTTTGATCCTACTACGCACACATCAAACCAGGAACACAACAATGGAGACATGTAGTTTATGGTTCACAAAATATTTCTTATTTTCTTGTGTTTACAGTGAAACATGCATTTTTCAATATGCTAGCATATTTAATAATTGTGGCTTTGGTCTGGGAGGCTTGTTTGTTTTGTTTTTTGGTTTTTTTTACAGTAGGCTACATGAACGGTTCTCAAAGCTGTAGGTTCCCAAATCAAGTCCAAGTAGACTTTAGCTCAGGGCTTTTCAAAATGTGGGGTGTGTTCTGAAGGGCCCTCAAAAGGGCCGTGGGGTGCACCAGAACTTCTCATGGGAGTTTGTGCCATGAGGGAAAAAACATACCAGAGAGCACGAGAGAGATAAAGAGAGTACACAGGGGACTAAGAAATCAATGTAATGAGTTGAAATAAAGAACATAATATAGTACTAGAATATCTAGACACAAGAAAGAAACATGATAAACTAAAATCACTAAGACAGACTGAACTAAAGTAAAACAGAAACACAGTTAATCTAATCAGATAGACTAAAGAACACAGAATAATAATGAAACTAGAATCAGTGAATTAAACCCCAAGGTCCTGACGGAGACAGACAGAGACAGAGTCGGAGTCAAACAAACAAAAAACAAAAACAAAAGAAAAAAAAAGAAGGAAGTATGACCATGAATATTTAGAGCTCAGACTGTCATGGGCTGGATCCAAATATGCTCCACAGCCTCAGTGTTATCTGCAAAGCTCTGGGAGGCTTTTTTGTTTTGTTTTTGTTTGTTTTTCTTTTTACAGTGGGCTACTCTCAAAGCAGAACATAGTTCACACTTTTAGCATTTTAAATGACAAGGCAACTGAAACATTACAACATGTGGTGCTACACATATATAAACCAGGTAAACTCCACAGTATCAGCAAGACATGCATGGGTCATTAAGCAAAGCAATACCAAAAAGTTTACATAAATAATATTAGTGATGTAGTTTGAAGGAGGGGGACCTTGAAAGTCTCTCCTTTAGCTAAATTTGCATTTTCTTTGAAATGCAAAGTTTTGAAAGGTAAGACAAAATAGACCTTAAAGATCACATTTGCCATCACTCCTAAACAACTGGGTAAGTATAGCATTTAGTTTTTATACTATTGGTAACGTCCAAGATGCTCAATGGTGCAGGCTTCTTACAGTGTTTTTTGCAGATGAAGTTACATCCCCTAACATTCTCCTTACATCCTCCATGTGTAGCAGCAAGATAAAAAAAAAACAAAGTCCTCGTTCAGCCTACTGAAAATTGGGTAAAAGACAGAGGCTTCTAAGTCATGTCATACTGATACTTTAGGGAGACAGGGAGTCATGGATTACTAATCATCAGGTCCAAGAGACTGATTAACTTCAAAAAGTAAAGTCTTCTCTTACACGCTTTACTGCACTAGTAGTCTGTTTTGTATTTCTCATTTAGAAGAAAGAATGTCGAAATGACGTGGAAAATAGAGCGGGGGTCTGATAAGCATCAGATTGCAGGTTTTCTACATCAATAGAGAGCTTTGGTAGTTATAAAGCTATTAAAAGTTTGTGATGCTTCCACTGTTATAGTAGATATTTATTTTAAAATGACTCTTAAATTAAGAAGCTATATGTTTTGAGTTGTGTTGGAGTCTTTTACCTTGTTTCATCTGCAATATTTATAATATTAAAACCAGGTCTACAGAAATCCCATACTCTCAAGCTGACACTGACATTACACCTATTTAATAAATAATTCTATCTAGGTTTATACTTTTTTCCTTTGGCATAATGCTGGTTAACAATCCTTCCCTATTTACCTAACTGTTTAACTATTAATTACTCCACAACAACTGCAGTTTTATTTGACACATGAGGGAAGTTTCACATAGTCAAAGCTGTGTTTGTGAACTTTAGCCATAATGTGGACATTCTGTAGGATCTCACTTTCAAGCTACATCAGTGAGACTGTGGAACCGTAAATGGAATCTGAGTAAGGTGAGTACGATAAGCTCCTCAGTGTCACTAAAGGAGAAATTTGTAGGAGGAGCTGTGAAAGACAGACTCACATGACTCTCTAATCTCCATAAAGAGTGAGTCACTGTTGGCAATGAGCTCACATGCAACCGTCTCTTAGATAACCTAAGCTAACCAGAAATATGGATAGTTTTCACTTGTAATCTGAGTAAACACTGATGATTATAGTATGGCAGCTCATACTATAATCTCCCAATCCAAATTAATATTGACTTTTTTGTAAATTTATTGGTCAACATAATCACACCAAAATGTTACATTAAAACCCAATGACAATCCAAAAAATTACCACCCTTTTTTCACAGCTACTTATGTCTAATACTCTTTATCAGCCAGAAAACATCCATCACTAGACACAATGTTTCTCAGATTATTTTTGCACTTCCTTTCCACACTTTCCCATTTGGCTTCTGCTTCCTGACTGATTTTCTCTTCCCCTCCTCTGCTTTATAAAATATTTCTCATAACCGCAGCTTGTTGCTGTGCATGACGTCCATGAGCATTTCCCTCTGGTTACCAAGGGCAACATAGATGGAGACGGCCAAGTGGATTTGTCAAGAACTGAAGGCTGGAAGAACAAAAGGAAGAAGAGAAAAGTCAATCTGCAGAAAGTGAAGTAGATCCATACACTCAAACATAGCTGTACAGAAGAAATAATTTCTTGGTGTTATGGACTAAAAAACTAAGTTTAGTTCCCTTAGTTTAATTACTTCTGCTATGGGACTGAAGTTAAATAAATGCTGCTATAAAGATGGAATAATGCAAATTAGCACAGTGGGTCAAAAATCTTCCATAGGCCAATTCTACTCATCAATTTCAGGTCAGCAGTAACATAATTTGACAGAATTTCAGATCAAGGCAAGATAAAAAACCTTAGGGAGAAAAACAACTGCCAACGTCTCTGAACAACAAAACTAATTTCACCAATGCAGCATCTTATGTGGTAAAGAAATTGCATTTGCAAATATTATAACTGTTAACTTTTTTAGTCATTTAAGAACCCCCCTACCCCACCCCTGCACCCCTAAAAAAAAAAACCCTGAAATTCCTAATATGTACTCATCTTGCCTTTGATTCAATTTTATCTCCCTCTCTTGGCTGTGTAAACTAAACAAAAAACCGCAACACTTCAGTGTTCAACTAATACATGAAATCTGCATGCGTATTCCACAAGTGCTGTGCAAAATATTGTTTAACCTCAACAGATTGGGCGGCTCTCTTTTGGCAGCACACAGCATGCCGTCACCTCAGTGAGCTCAGCCTGAAGTCTGGTTCGCTACTGGCAGAGTTCACTCACATGAGGCTGTCAAGAATGACTAAGATTTACTACATTTACCTGTTGCTATAGTTACCATTTACAGCATACAGACATATGATGGGTTATGCGACAGTGCTGATGAATAAGTATAAACTGTGTCACACACTTTAAAATCACACTGAGGATATCACTAGAAATTCAATTTTAACAAGTATCACTTGACAGGTAAGGGCTACTGCAGGTTACTGCGGGACCTAATATAATATCACTTACAGATAAAATACATCAACTGTCCTGATGTAGCTTTGTCTCCCTCAAGTGGACATCTTTAAAAAAACTCCCTATCCAGGAAACTGGAATAATGCATTCAGACACAATTTGAGTTATTTTTTTTCTCTATTTTTAGAAGGTCCTGGGATCGTTTCCTGGCCCGGGGTCTTTCTGCATGGAGTTTGCATGTTCTCCCTGTGAATGGGTGGGTTCTCTCCGGGTACTCTGGCTGCCTCCGACAGTCCAAAAATGTCAGGTTAATTGGTCTGCATAAATTCTCCTTAGGTGTGAGTGTGTGCGTGCATGGTCGTTTGTCCTGTCTCTGTGCTGCCCTGCAATGGACTGGCAACCTGTCCAGGTTGTACTCTACCTGGCTGGAGATAGGCACCAAATGAATGAATAGATGGATGGATGGATGGATGGAAGTAAATTCAGGAAACACAGCAAAACATTTTAGGGGAAAAAAATAATTTTGCAAATATTACATTAATTTAAGAAATAACATTTTATTATAATTAAAGCTGCACTGAAGTTGAAAGCCACAGACTAAAAATAGGCCACATATCATCATATTTTGGAGGCAGAAAATTTTTAAAATGTGAAACAAATTACCATCATTGTTCCAACTAGTTAAAGCTCATGAGTCACTTTAAAACTTAAAGACTTGATGTTAACATTTATTATAAGCCAAGTCATTTTAATATTAGCCAATACATAATTTTTTGCCTAGCTATTTTCTTTTTATTAAAATAAAAAAATTCTTTTTTTCAAACTGATACTTCAGATATTATTTTTAAATATTTTGCTAGAGATCAAAATGCATGAATTTTGATGCATAAATCAAAATCCATGCATGCAAGAGAAGATGCAAACTCCTTGCAGCAAAACCACAAGCTGCCATACAAACCCAGAGCTACTTGCAACAGTGAAAACCACTGCAACACCATGCAGCATCAGCAAAATGCTGTAAGTATTTATTATATTTTCTGAAAACAAAACACAAAAGTAACAGATTATCACTGAGCTGTGGATGATGACATGAAAGTTATGTTGCAGCTGATAAATGTCTGCATATAAGCAAATAAAATTATTTGTTACATTTGAAAACACTACATTGCTGCTAAATCTTTTCTTAAAAAATACATTAAAAGTCAAATTCTTTATGAAGAGAATCAACCACTTCAGAAGCCACACTTCCTGTGAAAGAGGTCTACTACAGAAAATTATCAGTACATAGAAGAGGTAAAATTCTGTTAGGTCCCAGCATTTTATTTCAGATAACAGAAAAGTAAAATTTCAGTGAATGAGATCATTATTTTTGATGATGAAACCCTCTCAGCTGATTAACTGCAGCAAATTAGACAGTACCAGAGAAATCACTTTTTAATGTCTTGATTTAGTTTCTATCTTTGGCCAACAGATGGCAGCAGTTGTTCAAAAGTTATCAGAAACATGTACAGCAAAACTTCTCATCCATGTCGAGGCAAGCTGTCCCCCATCTGCTGCGCCCAGCAATTAGGTGGATGTTTATACTATTGAAACTTCTGTTACTCTTTGTCATGTCAAAACGCTGCCCTATTTAGACCTTGATCAGCCATACCTGCTATTTTATACAGAGAAATGTAGTAGCACCACTATAAAATGGCAACTCATTATTTAACATAAACATGAACAAACAGTGCCACTGTTTCCTGTTAATTTTGGAAACAGTGTGAAAATGACTACACATTTAAATGGGGTTCATTTAAGAAATTTTAACCACAACTGAAAAATTTACTTGTTTTCTTTCAAGTGGAAGAGGGGGGATACTGCAAATGACAAACCGTGCCACAATAATTATCAGCAGCTCCCAAGGGTTTCATGCGGAAAATAATAATCTCCAGGATACTGGATTATAAAAGAATTATAGCAGCTTTGCATCTCTACCCCAGATAAACTGCCTAGCAGAAAAAAGAAGCTACATTTTATCAAGATTATGTTAGGTGCAATTGCACAAAATGTCACCTGAAAGCAAAGAGAATGTGAGAACTGCCATCATTTTCACTTTTATTCATATGAAGGAACTGCTCGTCTCTTTCTAGGTCTGAAACTCCATACCCAAAGGGTATTTTGCATGTTACTTTTAATACATGAATATATCTTATTTTTCACACTTTTTTCATTTCTGCTTTCTATGCCTTCATCTCTGTTAAACAAAGAGCTACTAGTCTATGCAGCTGGTACCTCTGGCCCAACGAGAATATTTTTTGGACAGATTTTTGGCTGGAGCAGCAGTTCCCAGCCCTCAGAGGGACAGTGGTGTGGTCCCTCGCCCATTGACAGTTAAAGGTCACACCCTTTGTCTCCGCAGGCTTAAAACACACACATGCATTTTGGCAGATGTGCAAAGAGGTTCATGTCTACCAAAATAATTATGTAGCAGTGATGGCATCATTTGTTGCTCTGATTTCCAAAACTGCATTTTAGAGTGCAAATTTCCAGCTTTGTCCTTAATTAGCCAAATCTGTAAGTCATCCATGAATTGCCAGAGAAGGGAAAGAAAAACTATTACTAATGTAAAGCATGCCCACTCAAAGTGAGTGTGCATCAAGACTGAATAATCACCCACTAAGCTAAAACCTTCAGGAAGTATTTCAGGCTTCACTGCCAGGAGAAAATGAAGAAACAATAAAGAGCCTGACGGGGATTGATTCAAAGGATCCACCAAAATCTCTGTGTGCTGAATGGTGTCTCAGGTTCGGTCATGCTTGTTTTAGAGGACGGTGAGAGTTGTTATTTAGTGAGTGACACAGTGCAGTGATGGACCAGCCAGCCATGATGAGAGAAAATGGGCAGGGCTGGGGAAAGAACTGAAGGGGACTGAGGGGGGCGAGGGTGGAAAAGTAGCAGAACAGCTTGCCAAGTGAGAGGGGAGCTCAGAGCACGTTGTAACTGAAGCGGGGTGACAGCAAATGAAAGTGGATGAATACAAATGACCACAGGGACATGGAACAGGGATTGAGAGGGAGCAAGGGTTGAAGAAAACACAAGAAGACCACGGTGGCTTTGAAAATAACTCATGGTGTTAAACACAGTAGTTCCTGGAAGGATGGAAGTTCTGAAAATGAATATTTGCCTTACGTAGCACTGGACATATACTGGACAATTCACATGCAGGAAACAGCATAGTAGTAATTAATGTGGTGAATAAGGGACTAAGCATTTCAGTCAAGACTGACAGGTATTTCTGTAGTTTGTGGCCTGATGTAAATAATTTTGTAAAGATGCAAACAGATTTTATTTAGAGTCACCAGTCCTGTTCCTGCTCCACATAAATCCACACTCCCTCAATTCACACACAGCTCCCCAGATTAGCGGTAGCAGCAATTAGCAAACACCTATTGGAACTGCGCCCCTGCTGAGCTTATTATACAAACTACAACGCTTGTAAACAGCATGGAAGGACAGCATGGAGAAGCAGTGTTGGGATGATGTGCTGAAGGTGGAGAGTCAGAAAGTGTAGGAGGTCCTTAAAGTGACAGAGGCCTATTTCAAGGTGTCAGATGCGGACATGATTTGAAGTCAAACATGCTTGTTCATATATCAAGTGAACTTGATATATGAACATGACTTGTGCATATATCAAGTTGTTCTTGATATATGCACCATTTTCATAGCAACAGAAGGTGCTATGAAACCTTCTGTTGTATGTATGTTTTGTTTGTGCCTGAAAACAAAAAATACATAATACTCCACCTGAATTCCTGTCCTAATTCAATAGGTCAGGCTGTAATCAGCCATGTGTGTGGATAATCAAATTGAACCAACTAATAACATGTTCAAGGAAAAGTGGAGTTTAACATGGCTTCAGAAATAGATTAATATAATGTCCTGTGTGTTTCTGCACCTACCGCTAGATTTGATCTTTCTGAACAATGCAGTACAAGAAACAGCACGGTACTATTTAATGTGGTGAATCAGGCAGTAGTTGTTGCTTATCATGACCTTCCAAGGTCAGATTTGGTGCCACATCAGTCTATTATAAAGAAATGGAACTTGGTCAATTTTCTATTGATAATTTCTTACTGGTGATCAGCAGGTCAAATACTGAAAAGTGTTGTTGTTCTTCCCCTGCTCATAAAAATCACTATGAATTCCTGCTTTTTTCTAATTTTTTGATGCTTTTTGTTTTGAGTATGTGGAAAATCAGATTAAGGTTAGGGATGGATGCTTTGATCCTGCAGACTTAAGCAGCAGCTTTTATAAGTGAATGTGCTTGTTGCACAAAATGTTAATTTTTGTTGTCGTTGTTCTGCTCATTTCCAAACAGTGCTCGGAGATTAAAGCTGGTTAAAATGACAGACAAAAAAAGCATTTGCCTAATAAGAGAGATGGGTGGTGCTCCTGTAGTTTCCTTACTATGACTTTAAAAACAGATGACTCTCTTTTTTCAAAGCTATGTAAACAATTTGTCCTGAAACAGCCTGAAATCTACAATCAGCTAGAAAAAGACAGATCAATACATCTTTAGTCAGAACAATACAGATTTTTTGTTTCAGCAATGATTGATTGGTTCATCAACATGCTTCCAGAAAGAACATGTTTTACATGATAATAATGTGCTGTTCATGGCATGAATGTTGCACTTTATATCTGCGCCACACCCACCTCAAATTCATTAATACAGTATTTGAGGTCTCTATAAGTTCAGAGTAAGAGACTAAAAATGGCAAGATTAAAATAAATGCTAACAACAACAAAAAATAGATACTTTAAATATGTTTATCCTTTGTTGTAAACAAAAAAGTCCTTAACTGGAACTCTACACAAGCTGGGATACATAGCTGATTTATAAGATCCAAAGATATGTAACAGTAGTTAACATACACAATCGTATGTTTTAATAAGTGTAATTCATTCAGACAAGGAATAAGCCCCCCCATAATTGGTACTGTGATCCTCACATATTCATAGCAATGAACATTTCATTTATATTCAAATTTGCTTTTTTGATTAACTCCAAATATATTTTATCAATGTTTTAACGTACCAATGGGTATTTCAGTCAAATTCAACTATTTCTGTGCAAATAATAGCCACTAGCCTACAGCAGTCCAAAATAGCAAAAACCGCCTGCAGTCACATCAAAAAGTTATCAGACTGAACAGAGGCCCCTCTGGAGAGACATACAGAGAGTGAATAAAACATCAAGAATGGCCATGTTGGGTTTTTCTATTATGTATTTTTGTGTGGAGCTCGCGGCTAAGGTATTGTGAAGCAGTCTCTGTGACCAGGGATGTGTTAATGCTGTTAGTTACACTCCTGCCTATCCCATGATGGCAAGGCAATTTGTTAGTTGTATTTCTATAAGGAGTTTTCAATTGGTTGCTCTAAGGCAGAATTCAGTGATGTCTTAAATTACAATGGTCTAATCTTTTTAGTTGTTTAATACGAAGGTCAAACTTAAAATTTCAGATGTGTAATAACAAAGGTTAATAATACAGAGAACCAAGTCAACCAAAAGTCATCATATAAAGATTTCCCACTGTAACCACACAACAACAAAAAACCCTGCCTTTCCCAGACATGCAGAAACTGCACAACAAATAAAACAAAAGACAAACAGCTGATATTTCCAAAACACATGTATGCAATTTAAAAAAATAAAAAATAAATCTGTATTCAGAGTGTTACATTATCATCAAGAAACATCTTTCCATATATATGACTATGGAGATGAATAAAAGTTCACATTTATTTTAAATAAAAACACTTCTAGATAGAAAATGTACTTGTTTTACTAAAGTATCTGAGTCTTTAGCATTTTTGGTCACATTTTTCAGATCTTCAAAAATGCTTAGAACATGAAAAATTTGAGTAGATACGAAACAACCTTCCTTTCTGAAACTACTCAGAGTTTCATCACATTATTTTCTCGGTGCAGTATGCAAGTGCACGTGAACTTGAGATTACAAACTGATGGCTGATGGTTGGAGTTATCCTTTTATGCAGTGACAATACAAGAGAAGCATTGAAGTCTCTTAAAGCGCGACTTCAGAAAACTGCTAGTCACTGATTGATTAGGAGGCGTTACTGGTTTCAAGAACTGAACTCATCCTTGGTAAAAACTGAAAACAGTGACTGAGCGTATTCTGAGCTATTAGGAAAATCAACAAAGTGGTCCAATTTCAGAGTGTATATGTTTTTGTGCTGACAAGAAAATACAGCAAACCAGGATGACCCCAAATGACAAAATGTCTGCCATTGTGTAGCTGTTTGTGTTTATTGCAAATCATGTCACGCAACTTTGCAGGTCAACTTGCTGTGATCTTAATGCCTGCACTCACACTAAACTCAGGATCATTGGGATACACATGACTGACTCTTCCAGGAGTAAGCTTTATCATAATTTTACAAGTTCAGCAAAGTCGCAGAAACAGGCAAAAACTCTTTGCCACTTTTTTTTTTTTTAACAAGCGCTTCTATCAGATTTTACACCATTGGAACAAAGAGCACAGTGGTAAAACATGTGAACTACTAAGTGATGGGAATAAAAGAGAGCTGAACATTAAAGCTGAGAGATTTATGTCTGCTGATCTTATCAAGCCCAGAAGAGCACAGTAAAAATGAACAGCAGACATCAACTCACTGTTTAACTGAAGATTTCATTTTATGTGAAACTATAAGGTTTGAATTCAGGCTACATTTAATTATTAAAATACTTAGCATTTAATTATTTAAATATGTAAAATATTTAAATAATTAGTTTGTCCACTAATTGCAAGATGGTTCTACCTGTCCACCTTTAGGCACCTTTAAGAGATCAAGACAATCTACAAGTGCATGGGAAAAAGACAAAAGAGGCTTAGCATTGAACTGGGGATGTGTGAATGGGAGGAGGGCGCCAAGTGGTAGCTAAGAGTGTGAGTTACGCCAGCTGCCATGAGAGGATAATTCATAAAATGAATGAGACAACTGGGACGCTTGGAAGAAAAAAAGATTTTCTTCCGCCCACTTTAAATCATTGTATTCCTCCTGAGGCAGAAATATGATAACATATGTAATGTTCATCTGTCGAATTATTGAGCGTCAGCCCTTCAAGGACATACTACTATACTGGATTCACTGTATAATAGTATTGTAAATAAAGGTTTTAATCTCATTCCAGGAACACACATACTAACTCACTGCAGTTGCCCATTAGTCCCTCATCATCATGTTCCTTTACAGATGCAAATGTCCTACTTTTTGTTTTTCTTTCCACAAAACAAAACAACGTCAGCGACCGACTCCTTGGAGAGCAGCAACATTTACCTCTCCACCTCCCACTGCTCATCTACTGCGTCCTTTATTTGCTCTCCTCTTACCGTGTGCTCTGCCACTGCTGTGGTTGCAGATGATGTGGTGGGCCTGACCCTATCTGAACCTCATGATAGTAAAAAGAGAAGAGGGGTGGGGAGGAGGAGAGGGATATTTATCCTTATTTCCTCCTCTATTGTTACCTTAAGGCAAGGTCAAATTCAGAGACTTGATGCATATATCTGTTCTCACATGTAACCAAACCATCAGCAACAAGGCAGTAATTACTGTGCTTAATACCTGCTGTAGTTTAATATTTGAGCTTTATTTACTTTACATTTCTAGAAAGATAAGAATACATTTTTGCATGATTTAAAAAATGGGTGATGCTCTAGATAGAGAATATGTAACAAACTTGTAACATAAAATGTTCACAAATCTATGTGAACATTTTAAGGTAAACGTAAAAATAAACCAACATTTCAAGTTTCATTGTAGGATTAGATATTACACTGAAACCACAGTATCGATAAAAGAAAAACTGTAGCCATTAAGCACACTGCAGAGCCTCAGTATTATCTGATTATCCTGTTCTTATTTATGACGGATCTCTTTCAGCTAAAGTTCAGGGCTGTGCATGAGAGACTCACATGATCTAAGAATCACAGCTCCCACAGGTTGAACCTTGTTGCAGTGAAATCAATACAAGCAGATCAACTCTGTCTTTTATGCTTAACATGTTTTGACAAGTTGTCTCATCTGTTGGTAATGGAGAATTTTATGCAAAGGTAACTGGAGAGTAAATGTTCTTTAAAAAGAGCTCTGGTGAAAATTTATGGGACTGGAGGTGTGATACTAACACGGTAATGTAATAATCTAATTTTTGTTCCAACCATTGGTTCAAGCCATCAAGGAACAGTTCTCACATTCAAGTCAAAGAGCCATCACACAGCAAGTAGGGTTTTAACATCCAATCTATAGTTAAGCCTAAATGTATTCACACCCTAGCACTTAAAACCTTTGCACTTTTATTCTTTACAGCAAAATGTTTAAGCCATATCTGAGAAGACTGCATGGATTTCAGAGAGATTTGGAAGCAGTGAAACACATGGACGTTGTCTTTAAGGAAAACAATGTGAGCAGAGTTTAATAACTAAATTTCATCACCAAATATATCTTGAGTGACTGTTTTGAAAAGAACTGTGTATCTGAATGATGCTTTCCACCACAGTTTTCAAATCCCACCAATCATTATTGTTGGACTGTTGCATCACCCCTACAGCTCTGCCAAAAATAATCGCCAGGTAGACAGACTTACTATGAGCCTCACCCTACCAGCTAGCCATAAAATGAATCCAGGTTCAGTGCTGCTCTCTCTACAGTATATCATTAGTAAACATCAGAGAGAAGAACTCAGAAAAACCTATTGCTCAGCAGTCTGGAAGAGATAAGCTTTTTTTGGGTTAACCCCAATAGTATTAGTTGAGACCTCATGCAGTGTCACTATGCTGTGAGATCATTATGCTATCCAAAAATGGTTTGTGGCCTGGCGGGTCCTCACTTAAACTATAACTCAAACATCTAAACTGTTTTCAACTCAAATTCTTAATGTCTCTCAAAATAGTTAAAAAGTCATTTGTCACACCTCTGTCATGTCATTGACCCAATTACTAACAAAGCAGAATAAGCAGCTGAGTTTTCATTATAAGTTTGTATTTGTACGAGAAACAATTCACCACTTCACAATACCTTTAAAATAATATTTAAAAATAAATTGTGATATACATGACAAGTCAATGTATTATTATCAATGATGCATTAAAGTAGTTTTATTAACCTTTTCTACAAGTACATAGTCAGCGCAGATCGATTCTACTTGGTTGTTAGGGTTTTCCATTAGTGATGATTGTGTGGTACTAGCTCCCTTTTAGTACCTACTTCGCTGTGTAATAACCAATTACAGACTGATGAAGCCTTTATTGGATGAAACTCATGTCAGAATAGGGCTCCATCTGAAATGAAGAATGAGCAGCTGCCTCAGACCCATCAGTTGATCCATTACAGACATTAATATAGACAAAGGCAGTAGCTGGCTTACAGTTTTCTTTGTACATCTATATTATGCCTCATGTGGCGGAGAGACCCCCTTATACAAATATACAGTTAAATATACAGTTTTCATTTGTATAAAACTATTCATTCAGTAGTGAAATATTTGCAATAAGCACACTAAATGAAATTGTCTTTGATCAACTGAAAGTACGAAACACTGTTTGGCTTTCAGATCAGACTCAACTTAGGCAATTTTAGTCTGTCAATAAGAACATATGTGGGAATTAGTCATTTAATTTTGCTCTACAGCACATATGTCAGAGTCAAGGCCCGCGGGCCACATCCGGCCCGCGAGAAGGTTTTTTACGGCCCCTGGAATGATCTTGATTTATTATTAGAACCGGCCCGCAGACCGCAGTAAGCCGGCACCCCGTCTGAAAAAAAAATACCTTCCTTATTTGAACTGTAAGTAGTTCTTTAAATGTTCTGTGAGATGATGTACTTACCCATGTATCCATAACAACCGGAACTTTCAATATCCACCAAGTTATTGCCGAAATATACCATCTATTAAAGGAGTGCCCCCCGGATTAATTACACTCTCTGCAGCTGCAGCTGCGAAGTTACAGTATTAACCCGCTACTTGCTGGAAAGTGCAACGTCTCCCCTTTCAGAAACCGTTGGAACTTTTCCACTTAGTGCTACGTGTGGCGGAATTACGGTACTGCAAATTTAGATGCGTCGCCGGCGACACGTGTAGCTGCGCATCCAGGCTGCTCAAACGTTGTCTATGTTTGGCAGCACATACCTGTGTGAACAACTGTTTTCTTTGATGAACCTGAACAAAACATCACACAGAAGTCGACTTACTGCTGAACACCTTCACTCAATTCTGAGGATTTCCTCAGCTCAGAGCCTTACCCCGAACATTGATGAACTTGTGGAAAAGATGGGACACCACCAAGTATCACCCTCAACCTCAAACAAGTGAACATTACTGTGCAATCACATATTTAGAGTTTTTACTCAGTTCAAGTTTAAAAGTTAAAGTTTAATATTTGTTTTCACTGCATGTTACTTCTCCTTGATGAAAGTGCTGTTTTTGATTAATAGATTTTTTCACTTTATTTTATTGTATTTCAATCCAATTATATTTTAAAAATATTTCAGTTGTGTCTGTTGAAAATTAAAGATTACTGACAGAGCCATAAGAAAATATTGCTTTATTTATCTGATCATATTGGAATATATTTGTTAGGTTTTCAGTAGGTTCAATTAGGTTCACTAGACTATATGCGTCATTTAAAAAAATTTCAATGAACATTCGATCAGTCCGGCCCTCGGCTTGTAGCTAAATTTTTTATTTGGCCCTCCGTCCATTTGACTTTGACACCCCTGGTCTACAGCCTCGCCTCATGACTAAAACTCCTAGCTTTAAAGCATATGAGAAATATTTGATCATACAAGAAGCTAAATCTTTGTACATTCATAATAAAACAGGGGGAAAAAATCCAATTTTGCAGGTTCCAAAATTGGATTAATTATTTGATTCCTGGTCTGACAAAAAGAACCCAACTGAGGCTTATCCTTTCAGGTGGTTAGTTTAATCAGCCAGACCAGTATAAGGAGGAAGAAAACAATCTGGAGGACCTACTGGAAAGCTCAGGTGCTAAGTACATGTTGAATCACCTGAGCTGCAGTCTGCTTACAAAGCTTACAACTGTGTGGTTGCAGCTTTCCGTTTGTGCTTGCTTCTTTGACTGGGGAATTGGTTGTGTGGTTGTATTGCTGATTATCTGATTGGGTGTCCTTTTCAAGGAGACAGAAGACCACAGCACTTGTGAATACATATGCACATTTAAACTTCTTTCTTCCTTGCCAGCTCAGTGAATTTATTACCACCCCAACCAGACCTGACAAACCCCCATCAAAAACGATGTTCTGTCACTAACGTAAAGGTTAGAACATCTTGTCATCCAATAGCTTGTCTTACTCCTCAAGGCCATTTATTCATATTGACTTTCCATTTCTTCTTTCCAGTCCTTGGTGGATTTACTGTTACATTTTGGGATTGCTGTAATGTTGTAAGTTCCACTTATCATTATTATATATATAATAATGTTGAATAATAATATATACTGTATATCATATATATACTGTATATAGATAGATAGATAGATAGATAGATAGATAGATAGATAGATAGATAGATAGATAGATAGATAGATAGATAGATAGATAGATAGATAGATAGATAGATTTTTTTTTTTTTTACAGATGGTCCTACATTTTTCTCAGACATCCTCTGATACAGGGTAGTCTGTGGAGGTGATCTGTTAGGACTTACAATAGGTATGAGCTTATTTTACCGAATGCTGTATTTAGTTGATGCCACATATGCGTTTTCTCTTCTGGTGTCCAAATATTCCAAAGCATACTCATTTGTCCAAAGAACATTAACCTAGAAGTTACACTATATAAAAGCAGACAGGGCTTTCTGATAATAAAATAAACTATTTAAAGGGATACTATAAACTCGTGTTATCCCAGTGCTAATACTACTTTTGAAGTAATGTTTAAGATTCACACACACACATTCACATAGTGGTGGTGGTGAGCTACACTGTAGCCACAGCTGTCCTGAGGCAGTCTGACAGAGGAGTGGATGCCATGCCAGCACCACCAGGCCCTTTGACCACCCACCACCAGCAGCCAAAGCTGATGATGAAGTATCTTGCTCAAGGACATGACAGACAGATGGAGCAGGTTCGAACAGGCAACCCACTGATCACAGAACAAACTCCTTACATCATCACTTCATATTTGCTTTACTTTATGACGTCAAAGATATGGCACAGGAGATCATTTGTATCTCACTCTTGACATGTCCATACTCTAATTATTAGTTTAACAATATGCTTACCCACTAAATAAAACCTCAATAATAAAAACCTCCCTGACCGAGTCAAATCACGCTTCAGTTTTTTCTACTTTTGGGCATTAGTGGGCTTTATTGAGCAGTAATGTGATGGGGAACTCTGAGGATAACATGTGGTCTCTGCTCATGCTGTGCCCACTCTACTTACTGAGCTGTACAGTGCCCATGTGTCTTCAAAGTAGCCCAAAAAAGTGGGTTCCTGTCAGTTATATAATTGTTGTTCACTGTCTCGCACTAGATTCAAGTTCATCAAATACACTTTCCATCATTTCATTACTAACAATACATCTATATTTCACTGCAAATTAATCTTAGTATTTCTACAAAACTGTATGAATTTATTTTAAACAATATGCTTCAATACCTGATACTTAAACTGTTGTTAAATAATAAAAATAAAAATCTCTGCACATTGCAGCAAAGTTTAAATAGTGAGCAAACAAGTAACTGGCCTGTGTTAATCATCATGGGAGTGAAGACATATGTAACCATATGTTTCTTCACTGAAACAAAGCATTTTAACACTGCAAAATACCCTTGGACAAAATCCTAGTAGCTTGCATATCTAGTTTCACCTTCCAGCTTCTTAGACTACTTCTCCTCTTTGTATCCATTTCTCCTTTAACATTTAAGGATGTCAGCCACACTCTAAAAACAAGTAGCACAGAGTGAAGTCAAACGAGTGAGGGCAAAACTCATTAAATCAGCATAGGGGATTTTTTTTTTATGATAGAAGCTTCCTCCATGATTTTTTAATGACATAACCAACAGCAAATATTTAGCTCAATCAACAATACAAAAAGACCCAATAAACTAATCACTTCCTGCAGGATTTATGCAATGAATCAAAATACTAATGGGGTATTTGCTTCTAACAACTGTAGGAACTATAGCAGACATTTGTCCACAGAGATTTGGATGCTTTGTCACTCATGTTAATTATCATCTTTTCAAAGCAAAATTCAATGCGAGTGTTGTGCAATACTTTTCACTGCAGTGCATTAAAAAAATCATTCATTTGATTTTAATGCACTTCTTTCTTCAACATTGGTCAGGGGGAAACAGAGAAACTAATTACAATGTTGTTTGCTAGAAGAGCTCAAGCTTTCAGAAGCCTGAATGCTTTCAGTTCAACAGCTGCTTTTGATGACATTTACCAATCGTGTCTCAGAGCAGCTTTAATCTGAAACTACGGCCCTCTTAGGTACCCATCGAGCATACAACACAATCAACAATATTCCTCTGTAAAAATCAAGCAAGCAAGCAATCACTGGGTTTGCATAGTGATTTAACACAAAGCTAAATGAAATGTGATTCTCAGGACTAATGTAAAAGAAAAATGCTAAATAACAAAACCTTGAGTGAAATCTTCGACAAACCTCATCATATGGGCGCTCACATTATTCTGGAATTACGTGATTATTAAAACAGAAGATAAATATTTATCATTGAGGTAAGAGGTAGAGTAGATGAGGCAATTTTTTAGAAGGTTTTTTTAACATGTAACATTTTGGATTGAATGAAGTTGCAAAGTTGTCAGAATATGGTTCACCCTGAGGTGGTTTCTATAAAACAAAAGTTAGTTTTAACTCACCTAAAGGATTTTTGTTAGTTAGAAAAATAATAATTGATTTAATTTCAATGCAAATGCAGCTGTTTTGAAATCAAACAAAACACAATTTTCGGTTGTTTTGTTTGTTAGCCAGATTTCTTTTTGAGGTGTCCATGTGGGGATGCTTTTGTTCAATAGGGAAGCTGGTCAAAAGTGATGGAAGCTAGGACAATTGTCAATCTTGAAAGAAAAAGTTGTAAGAGGATGCTTATGGTGCAAGACTGGAGATGAATTTTCACCATCCAGCAGGACAGTGACCATAAACATGCAAAGAGAAATCTATTGGGATGTTTTTATGGCTTCTTCATGCCTAATTACTTGCCTAATTACATGTTCAGAATAAATTGAATGGAAAAAATGTGTCCTCCATCCTATCTAAAAGACAATGAAATATTTTGAGAATAAAAAACACGTGATGGTCTATCACTAGTCTGGTAAAAACAATCCTCCTGTTCTACGCTACTTGTTTCGTACAAAGGGTCTGGGCTCTCAGCTGTTGAGAAAGTGATGAGACTTTAGTGTGAGCAATTACACCAGCCTGTTCAATCCTGTTTCCATAAAAATGTGCAGTCAACATAATAATCTTAGAAATCAGGCTGTTAGTAAAAAAAAAAAAGACGTCTTCTTTGAACTTCCAGAAAACTGCAAAACTGAAGCACAGTGTTTCTTAAAACAAGGTTAAAACCCAGCTTGCATATTATTAATGTGCTCATTCTGCTGGATGTAGTCTCATCACAGTAGACGGCCATGCCTCACCCACGCTGCTAAAGGCCAGAGAAAGTATTGGGAACACACACAGGAAGAGAGGGGTGATCAAAATTCTAACACAATATCATTACTTTTTTTTTATGAAAAATAGCCTCATCACATGATTTTCCATTATTATGCATCTGCTACTGTACAAGCATTAAAACAGTCTATAGTAGATGAGATAACTGGGTTTCTTTAACAAAAACCTCAAGCACTGAAAAGCAGCTTTTCTTAGTTTTAAACTCCTAAACAGATTTTGTCTTTTCTAAGGGTTTACTGGGTACAAAGCTCTAGAATCTGACTTTTCTGTTCTTTATATACAGTGCTGCTTGAAAGTTTGTGAACTAGTTGAGTAGTTTAGATTTTTCTTATTTTTAACCATGATTTTCTTATTTTCTCATTACCAGTTTTTGTATATGAAATGTCAGGTTTATGTTCATCGATTCCATTTGCTTGTTTTGAGGGAAATGTATGAATTGCAAGCAGACTAAATGAAACATGGAATCAGAGCATCTGCAAAAGTAAATGAACCACAGCTGCACTGGTAAAGACAATCCGGTAAAAGACTCAGGTGAAACACATGTGAGTGCTCAAGCAATCAACTAAGCAGACCAATCAAATGAGACATCCTTGGGAAAGGTTTTGAGGTGCACAGGTTAAATGGGAGAGGAAACCAACCAAACCACTGTTGTGTCAAGGCATAAAGACCAGATCAACAATGCCGAGAGGAAAGGAGACATCTGAGGACATCAGAAAGAAGGTGGTGACAGTCCATCAGTCTGGGGAAAGCTATAAGACCATCTCCAAAAGATTCCAGCTTCATCCATCCACTGTGAGACAAATGGAGTGCAAGTGGAGGGCACTAGGCATCACCGCAACTCTGCCCAGAAGTGGACGGCCGTCAAAACTTGCACAAAGAAGCACCAGAAAAATAATAATGCAGGTAAAGGCCAACCCACGCATCACCTCCAGAGAGTTGCAGACCTCTCTGTCAGCATCTGGGATAAATGTACATGCGCCTACAATCAGGCGAAATATCAATAGATATGGCATTCATGGGAGAGTTTCTAGAAGGAAGCCTCTGCTTTCAAAAAAGAACAAAGCCGCCCATTTAAACTTTGCCAGAGAGCACTTGGACAAACCAGAGGCTTTCTGGAAGTCCATTCTCTGGACGGATGAGTGCAAAATTGAATTATTTGGCCACAATCACAGGCGCCATGTTTGGAGAAAAGTAAACACTGCATTTAAAGAAAAGAATGTCCTCCCAACAGTGAAGCATGGTGGTGGGAATGTGAAAGTCTGGGCCTGCTTTTCTGCCTCCGGACCTGGACGACTCCATATAATACAGGGAACCATCAATTCCCAGGACTATCAACAAATTCTTGACCAGAATCTCCTGCCATCAGTCAGGGAGTTGATGCTGGGACGGAAATGGATTATGCAACAAGACAACGACCCAAAGCATTAAAGCAAAAGTACCAAAGATTGGCTTAAGAGAAAGGAGATTCACAATCTGGATTGGCCCAGTCAAAGTCCGGATCTCAATCCCATAGAAATGCTGTGCCAAGATCTGAAACGGGCAGTACATGCCAGATGTCCCTCCAACCTCACTCAACTGGCAGAGTTCTGCAAGGAGGAGTGGACAAAAATCCCAAATAGCAGATGTGAGACACTCGTTTGTGGTTACAGAAGATGTTTAGTTGAAGTAATGGCTGCAAAAGGAGGTGCTACAAGGTACCAAGTGAAAGAGTTCACATACTTTTGCACTTGGCAGATTTTAAGTTTTTTGACAGATAAAATACTTTTGTTGAATAAATAATGAAAACATGTATCCTTTTTTCTTTGTTTACCTTATTTGGAAGGTTTGCTTTACAATTTGAGATTTGGATGTTCATGTCACATGATTATTATAAGTTTTCTTTAGAAAATAATGACCATGTTCGGGTGGTTCACAAACTTTCAAGCAGCACTGTATATATATACTGCTCAAAAAAATAAAGGGAAC
This sequence comes from Xiphophorus couchianus, assembly GCF_001444195.1. Lineage (NCBI taxonomy): Eukaryota > Metazoa > Chordata > Actinopteri > Cyprinodontiformes > Poeciliidae > Xiphophorus > Xiphophorus couchianus. Next base: position 11,688,571 of record NC_040239.1, read on the forward strand.
ACTCAAATAACACATCCTAGATCTGAATGAAAGAAATATTCTCATTGAATACTTCGTTCTGTACAAAGTTCCATTTGCACAACAGCAGGTGACATTGATTGTCAATCAGTGTTGCTTCCTAAGTGGACAGTTTGATTTCACAGAAGTTTGATTTACTTGGAGTTATATTGTGTTGTTTAAGTGTTCCCTTTATTTTTTGAGCAGTGTATATATATATAAAAAAAAAAAAATCCCTTCTCACCCACCGCGGGTGGTTCTTATCCTCTGAGCTCGGGTCCTCTACCAGAGGCCTGGGAGCTTGAGGGTTCTGCGCAGTATCTTGGCTGTGCCAAGGACTGCACATTTCTGGACTGAGATGTCTGATGTTGTTCCTGGGATCTGTTGTAGCCATTGGTCCAGTTTGGGGGTGACTGCCCCGAGGGCCCCGATGACCACAGGCACCACTGTGGTCTTCACCTTCCAGGCCCTCTCCAGTTCCTCCCTGAGGCCCTGGTATTTCTCTAGTTTCTCGTGCTCCTTTTTCCTGATGTTGCAGTCGCTTGGTATTGCTACATCTACCACAACGGCTTTCCTCTGTTGTTTATCCACTACGACAATGTCTGGTTGGTTCGCCATTACCATTTTGTCTGTCTGGATCTGGAAGTCCCACAGGATCTTAGCTCTGGCGTTCTCCGTCACCTTTGGGGGTGTTTCCCACTTTGATCTCGGGGTTTCCAGTCCATATTGTGCACAGATGTTTCTGTACACTATGCCTGTAACTTGGTTATGTCGTTCCATGTACGCTTTCCCTGCCAGTATCTTGCACCCTGCTGTTATGTGCTGGACTGTCTCAGGGGCTTCCTTGCACAACCTACACCTTGGGTCTTGTCTGGTGTGGTAGATCTGGGCCTCTATTGCTCTGGTGTTTAGGGCCTGTTCCTGGGCGGCCAGGATGAGGGCCTCTGTGCTGTCCTTGAGTCCAGCTTTTTCCAGCCATTGGTAGGATTTACTGATATCAGCCACTTGGGTTATTTGCTGGTGGTACATCCCATGTAGGGGCTTGTCCTCCCATGATGGTATCTCTGGCACCTCAACCTCCGTTCCCTGTTGTCTGAGATATTCACTGAGCACATTGTCTGTTGAGGCTTTGTCCCTGATGTATTTATGGATCTTAGTTGTTTCGTCCTGGACTGTGGTTCTCACACTCACTAGTCCTCTGCCTCCTTCCTTGCGGCTCGTGTACAGTCTCAGGGTGCTGGATTTGGGATGGAATCCTCCATGCATTATTAGTAGTTTTCTAGTCTTAATATCAGTGGCTTTTATCTCCTCCTTTGGCCAGCTAATTATTCCAGCAGGGTATCTGATTACTGGCAGGGCATAGCTGTTTATTGCGCGGATTTTGTTCTTGCCATTGAGCTGGCTTCTCAGGACTTGCCTTATTCGTTGGAGGTATTTAGCTCCAAAAAAAAAAAAAAAAAAATATATATATATATATATATATATATATATATATAGATAGATAGATAGATGGATATAGATAGATAGATATAGATATATATATATATATATATATATATATAAACCAGCAGGAAATAGACGAGGTACAAGTGGTAAACAGGAGGAAGAGATTGCCTCTCAAAATGAACTGCCAACTTGCAGGCTTACACCTTTAGTTGCTATCCAGCAAGTCAGATTCATTCTGTGTTTGGTCAAAAAATAGAGGTAAATCTGAGGGTTATTCCAAACTTTTAGAAATTTGTAAAATTGTTTTATTTTTGTAAGTATCAATACCCTTTTGTTTTTTTAAAAAAAAGAACAAATTGATTTATTCATGATCAACAATGGTTCTTTAATAAGTTTGTCTTTAGAGTTTGTCTTGAGAGAAATCACTCCTCACAGATCAAAACTATCAAGCCACATACTAAAATATCAGCAAGAGGAACTCTTATCTTCACTATTGATAATATATGGAGAAAATAAAAAAAAAGTTTTAAATTTATTTTTTGCATCCAGAGAAATGCTTGTCCATACTTTTTACATTTTATCAGAGCAAATTTGTAGTTCATGACCTTTATAGCGTACCGGCTCAGATGATTACATACCTTGTCATAAGAACCGTCCTTTTTCTTTTCTTTGTCTCACAAGCCATGAGTCACCAAGTTGCACAAGAAAGACGCACAAGAAAGAAAAGCTTTACCAAGAGCAACACTATCTTTTGTCAAGTCTGTCTACATGCTTCTGTTCAACAACAACCACTGACAAGACAGTTTCCAATTATAGCAACCAGACACTCATGAAGAGAGGCAAGTTTCACTGTTCACTCAGAGACTCCAGGGTCAACTTCACTTTGCCATCACAAAGCCACAAATTTACTGGCTTCAACGCTGTTATCTCAGCAATTATTCTTGATTTTCTTTTAAAGTATTCAGTTTCTTTAAAGCTGCAGTTTGCAACTTTCATAAATAATGTTTTTTACATATTTGTTAAACTGTCACCAGGTCGTGACAGTAAGTTATGAGACAGCGTTACAGGAAAACCATTTATCCGCCGTCGTCAGTGGCCATGCTAACTAGACTGAGTATTCACAACAGGTGAAGGGGGGGAGATGAGCAGAGCCACACAAGATTGTGATTGACAGCATTAAGACCCCTGTCCAGGTTCTGATTGATTGTTTCTAGTTTGATTTCTTCACAGATCATCTGACTCATACTGTACTGCCACAACACAGTGACAGTTTCAACAAGTATTTAAAGACATATTTTTTTATTCAAGTTACATACTGCAGCTTTAAGTGATTTGGGGAATTTATCAGTTTCTTGTTCTTTTAATGAATCCTACTGGATGTCCTTAAAATATTCTCCTGTAGCTTACTTCTTAAAAAGGCTCCAGTCTTAGTGACTGTTGGTTCTTTTCATTTTTTTCCCATTATTGAAGCTTGTTCTTATTTTCTTTGACCTGACCAGAAGTGCAGCCAAGTGACAGTTTACAGGATTAGTCTGAAAGCAGCTCTGTTCTTCCGTTGCTCCAGAATGGAAAATGTTACTTTTAGGCTTGTTTTGTCTGAAAGTAAAAAGGCACTTAAATGACAGGAAAACTTGTATTGTGAAACATTCTTTTTACCTGGACTCCAAAAAGCAAACATAACTCAAATTTTAGAGATATGTTTCAAATCTTAAATTCAAATATTATAGAAATGAAAAAAGTAAGAGATATTATTATAACTGAAATATTCTTGTGTGGTGATTAGTGCAATAATAATTATTTCACTTTTGTATTTCTTTGTAGTTATTTAAATGTTTATGTATGGAAGAACAAACTTTATTTCAGGTAAACCTTTTCTATCTTCTACATCTAAAATTTGAACATATGAACACGACCTCACAAAATGGTCCAACCTGCACCATCGGCAAAATAAGATTAAAAAAAAAATCTCTTAGAAACCTCTAGTACCTGAATTATATTTATATAAACTCTATTAAGACAGACTCTCAAGCCCATGTTGCAGTTTAGCCATCGATGGTGGTTTATGTCCTCTGCACATTTGCTGCACTTTGAATTCTCATCTCTCTCATACCCATGGAACTCACTTCATCACCAGAGGATATTATGAATCTCCAGGGAGCACACATACAAAACCAATAATATATATATACAGGGGTTGGACAATGAAACTGAAACACCTGGTTTTAGACCACAATAACATTAGTATGGTGTAGGGCCTCCTTTTGAGAGGTGTTTCAGTTTCATTGTCCAACCCCTATATATATATATATATATATATATATATACATACAGTGAACTCTCGTTTTTTGCGGGGGTTACGTTCCAAAAAGAACCCGTGATATGCAAAATTCCGTGAAGTAGTAACCTTTATTTTTTTTACATTTATTATACAATGAAATACTCCATAATACACTGAAACCAAAGAACAAAACCTTTTTACAGGCCCAAGCATTTGTTTAACAAAGACAAGTACTGTATAAACGTTTTTGGTTTTTTTTACAAATAACTACTGTACTGTAAAATAATTTTAATCATCAATACGAACTGAAGGCTTCAAATTGCAGAGATCAGCACCGCCCCACAGCGACCAGAGTCATTGGATTAGAACGGGAGAAAATGAAAAATGACTATGAAAAAAAATACAAAGTACAGTAGGACAAATAGTGAATCACGTGTATTTCACTGCTCTTCTGACTGAGCCGCTGCATCCTGACTCCGCTCTGTAGCGTTTTTTTCTTCTAAAGCCCGTGGTGCAGGCGTGTATTTTCGAGAGAAGAACATAGTTATCGGTAGTTGTTGTCGCTCTTTTTTCTTCTGGCAAAAAGATTCTTGAAATTGGCAAGCTGTTTTACGTACGTGTACATATTAAACCGCAACGTTATTGACACACAGGTAGAGAAGAAGTGAGAGACTGTTTAGCCAATCAGAATGCAGAACACAATGCACGATGCAAATCTGTGACGCAGCGAGACCGTGAAAGGTGAACCGCGGCATAGCGAGGGTTCACTGTATATATAAATATAATGCTTCTGCTCAAAGGGAGGTTAGGGGAGACTTTGAAAGCAAGAGCAAGAGATGGTGGGGAAAAGTTAACCGCTTAAGGAGAGATTAATAATGGCGTCTTCAGTAAAAGTATTTAACTGGACCAAAGACCCCAATCTCCTGCAACATAAGATGAAGGAAAATGTTACCTACATAAAGTAAAGGTATGCAAAAACAAAAAGAAAAACATAACCAACATATCCATCCATCCATTGTCTATGCCCGCTTACTGTCATCTAAGCATCTTTTAAACCCCATAGCTTACTTGAATTGTTGCTGACCATGTTCATCATTTCATTACTACAACATACCCTTCATTTGATAGCTACTTCCAGCAAGATAATACACTTTGCTATGAAACTCAAATATTCTCAATCTGGTTTCCTGAACATGGAAATTTGTTCCTTTTACTCCAACAGTCTCCACAGTCCACATCTCAGTCCAACACAGCACCGTTAGGTTGTAGAAAAATGGAGATTGGCATCATTTATGTGCAGCCGAAAAATCTGTAGCAATGTTGTTATCCAATTACATTTGTATGGACCAAAATCTCTGAAGAATAAATCCAGTACCTTATTGAATCAAGACAGTTCTTACGGTGAAAAATGGTTCAACTCAAATCCAACCCAAGACTTGCAATATGTACCTAATAAAATGGCCTATTTATACAGGGGGAAACATTTGTGTATGCAAGAATTTAGATCAATAAAACTTTGAAAACACAGCTGTGTAACAATTTGAATGTCATTCTTTCATCAAGAAACTAGTCTGACTGAATAAATGTGAGGTCGCAAAGCTACAACAATCACTACAACGAAAGACAAATAGGATAGGGATAATCATTTTGCACACATGATTGAAAGCCAGACACTGAAAGGTGCTCTATTCATAGAAATAGCTACAGTAACAAAGGTGATAAGGAGTTACTACTTTAAGAAAGTAACTACATTTATCTCACCACCTTTAAAACCTTTAAATCCCTGCTAGATCAGCAGTCACAAGCCATGGTAGAAAGCAGAGACTCATTATCTGCATCATGCAACGTCCTTGTGATAAGGACGCCGCCACAAACAGGCAAGGACAAAACTTGCAAAAAATGTGAGTGGAAGAACTCAAGTTTTTTACTCAAGTTAGCAATAATATATTTGTTCATGCAAATTACACACAGACAACCCACACCGCTTGTCATAATCTGTTTCAACATAAGGGACAGACAACAGAAAGTTACAGTCTTTCAGAGACTCGTTTCTGCTGATGCCAGAGGGCAAGAAAAGAAAGACATACTGCCCCAATATGAAGGACAGTCTCATTAAACAGTGACTCAGGGGAAATAAGCTTGCTTGCATACCTCACCCAATATGGAGCAGAGCATGTGAAATGTTAGAAAACTGTGCTGCTCATCACCTTACAGCCATATTGTGGTGCAAGGAGAAGGAAATGTTGGGAATCATTCCCATTTTGGATTTTATGGCAAAGTTGTCATGCAATTTGATAGCAGGTGTAGAATTTATAACAATGGCTGGAATAAAAATGGATGCCCTTTCTCTGTAGTACAGGCTCTGCAGTTTGTAGCTAAAACAAAAGTTGACGTGTGATGAACAAAGTCGGATGTGAGAAGATAAATGAGTCAAGATACTGGTGAGAGTTCAGGGTTTTATGGTGTAGAGAACAAGTTGTGCAAACCCCAAGCTGAGCCATGTTATGCGTGTACACACTATTGATAGTGCAAGGAATGTATTGTCAGTCTACATTAGCATTGGCATTTTAATAGAGTTGTGTTCCTTACGCTTTGTGATGCTGTTTGTTTACGTATGTTCTCTAACAAAAGTCTAAGGCCTTCATTGAACAGCTAGTTTTATATTGAGAATAACAAATTAATAGGCTGCGCTGCTTTACATTTATGGATCTCATAATAAAGGAGGACAAATACAAAAGAATGCCATATTTTGCAGATTTTTATATGTAGAAGTAGCAATGACTATTTCTCATTTCAGTTTGTGGTTGTAACATGACAAAAAAAGTTAAAAAAGGGTATAAATAGTTGCAAGACTGTGTAGAGAACAGTTAAGCTTTCTGGAAGCTAAAGTTTTGTTAGCAAAAAAAAATAAGCAAATTGAAAACCAGCTACAGAAAATAATAATGGCACAAACCTTCTAATTACTAATCTCTTGGGGATTATTTCATTTTAATCCTTTGTTAATAAACATTTATGTGAACCTCTTTGACAGTTAAAAGCAGTGATGGAAGAAGTTGTGGTATTAGTTTGTCATCATGACATGGCTGTTGTATAATGTTCTCCTGTAACTTTTCCAACTTTGACTGATGTGTCAGCTCATCTCAGTTGAGTGCTTTGGGAGTATCACCAAAACTGGGCTGATTTGTGCTGAACTGTTTGGAACAGTACATACTGTGTATTGTCAGTCTTCAGTTTGGTACACTCTGTCATCTCAACTTAAACTGCCAGGAAAGTCAGGAAGACTACAATTCAACAAGAACTCCAATAATAGACATTTTTAGAAAGGAAATCTTATCTACAACTTATTTTTTCCCACCCTGGATCTGGTTGTATATTGGTGCATCGGGTGTTAAGATAGTACAGTAGTTAGTAATGCACATAAAACATTTGCATTTTTCAGAATAACTGAAATAATCCTATTTTGCGTATTTCTGTTGCTTTCTAGGTCTCGTTACTCTCAAAACTAAGTGAAACATTTGTAGCAGAGCATTGAACTCAGAGAGAAAGTACAGTAATATGTGCTGCTGTAAAGATGCAACCCCCAGTGCAGCTTAGGAATGCACCACTTAATTTTAATGAGCTCCATCACCATCAGTCCTGATCCTTCAGAGTCAAAGGTCCTTCAGACGTGACTCTAGGCATGGTTTAGTGGTTAACCACATAAACAACTCTTAAAATATAGTTGAGGTCTCCAAACTAAAAAATTTGCATCATACCATTTTAACAGTTTAAGGTCCTTTTTGCGACATGCCAAAAAAAGGAATTAGTAAGCAGAGATTTCTCCAGCTGTATGAAGGGTAGAGTGACATGGTGCAACCACTCTTCACCCACTCCTGCACACCCAGAAATACTTTTTCATGCAAAAAACACAAACATTCCAGGAGCAAAAACTAAAGAAGCCCCAACTGTTAATCTAATCTAGTCGGTAGGTGATTATAAATGAAGGCATTAACATAATAATAAAAATAATTTTTCTTTGTGTTAGTTTTATACCATGAAATCCTTGTACCCATGATAATCATACAATAAGAATCCTATAGCAACCTCGTACCAAGCCATCAGTACAAGATCTATGTGTAGGGGATAGTGCAAAAACATTCTCTCATAGTAATTATTAAGTTTAAGGAACAATTTTATTACTGAACTGTTTATAAAGACTTCATTGAGTAGAGAATAAATAATTTGACACATTTTTTTCTAAAATGTCAATAAAAATCAAAATGCAATCTGCATTATTTTATTATTTTTTGAGAAATATAAATATGTGTTTTAAGGATAAAGCACCACAAGCACAAGATGTACTCTTGTTACATAAGAACTAGTTTATGGAGCTATTGGTAAAATAAGAAATTATAACAGGATGCATAAAAACAATACCAAAGTCTCACTTCTTTGGCAGATTGTCAGCATAGTCTAATCCTTCATGATCTATTACTTTCCTTATATCAGCCAACATTTCCCCAGTTCCTACTGTTGGGACTCTCCTAGTAGGCATTTTTTTGCCCTATACATCCCACATAGTCTCTACAGAAATGACATCCAGAGAATTTTTAGGTCAAGTTAGCAATTGACACTATGTGTTGTGTTGCCCAAAGCACTCCTGCAGCATTTTAACAGTGTCTTAGGGAGCATCATGCAGCTGGAAGAAGCTTCTGTCATTTGGGAATTCCCGTTGGCAACCTTGATCAGCTACAATTTTCAGGTAAAAAATGGATGTCAAAATAAAGCACATATGGACAAAACGTTTTCGCCCAACACATCACGCATCTTCACTGACGAATTACTGTCCTTGCACAGTACATCTTGGGCTTTTTAAAAAAATCAGAAAATTATCCATTGCTATACATTGATAGAATATTTTCATTTATCAAGGGTTCGATTTTAAGTATCATGTGCTGATAAAAGCACATGATACTGAGAACTGCAGACCTAAAACATCCCATTACTGGATCAAAAATGCAGAAGCAATGACCTAGGCATCTTGCCATTACTGGCAAGATGAATAAATGTAATAACCAATATATTGCATTACTTTTGCAGTAATAATGATAGTTGCTTCTCTGTTTAAATTAAAAGCAACACAAGGTGGCCCATGCATGACAAATTCCCACAATGGTTCAGTTTTAGAAAAAGACAGCTTTGTCTCCTTTGTGAGGCATTACTCTTATCTTAAAACAGAGTGGAGCCTTGAGAAAAATGTACCATTCTAAAGCTAATGGTCAATATTTTTTTCTGCCGCTTCAAAAAAAGAATTCTCCACAGCAGATCAGCTCAAAGTAGGCCACAAGCACTTAAATTATAAATTTATAAACCATTCCCATTAGGCCTCAAAGTTTTAAAAAAGTATGCCCTGAAAATGTGAGCACCTACTTAACAGAGATGGAAACTACTCTATGCAAGTGTGTTTCCATTTTGCCAACTCTCTGCAAATATCATTCTTAGTGCACATTCTTCCCTATCCTTCAAGCATCCTCATGAGATCTCGTCAAGAAATTAATGCACCCCTCAACTCAAGGTGGCTATGGTAACCATTCCTTAAATGATCAAGGTGACCTTCTATGAATTCATTTAGGGAAATTCCAACAGATTATGATTACCCTGTAACTTGACATAGCTACATAATTATTTTACTAATGAATCTATTTTAACATAATATCAGCCCCCTTCTGTAAACAGCACATCAGCAGTACAAGTCAAGGTCTGGAGTTCCTGGAGGGGAACTACTGTCAGTAATTTATCTAATGGTTACTTCCAGGCTGGGGTGATTTCTACACTTTTCCCCCCCATCAAGACATCTTCAATTCTATGAGATTGACAGATGGGGAATCATGTTCTGGACATTTTTGAAGGCGGTTGATGGTGTATTGTCAAGTGTCACAATCTGTGAAGGGGGAAAGCTTCAATCTCAGACATTTGGGGTTTTTAGGCAGTCAGCAGGAAAGAAACTGACATTTGCCATTGGTGGCAGATGTCTATCTTCAGAGTTATACTTAGTAAGGAGATACAGTGTCATTATGTCACATTTACTTTAGCACATACCCAACACACCAACTGCATATGTGAAACATAAAAGTATGAACAATAGCATAATTTTCACTTGTAGTACTCAATTAATTGAAGCTTAAAGATCCTGGAACTCAACAGCAAAATATCTTGTGCAAAGACACTGTCCATAATTATTGAAGTCATGTTAAAATAATGAAGAAAAAAAACAAACTTTAAAGCTACAATTTCATTTGCCAACTTTATCATGCAGTGCAGCAAAGTGTCATGAGTGTACTTAAGAGATGCCAGCCCCTAAATCTGACAACCCAGCTCCTGACAATTTTTCATACCCCCCTAAAAAAAGACCTTCAATCTTACTTTGCTCCATCACCAACCACATTGTCAACTTCAAGCCATGTATGGACTGATTAAATAAACAGATGAATCAGACACATATGTCTCAAATGATTCCTTGACAAACCTAGTTACAATTCTCAAGGTAGAATCTCTGGCTCTGTGCTTTCTTTTAAGCTTACATTGCTCAGCAGTCATCATTTTTACCTTGTTACATGTTTCATAGGTGGTATCGCATTCACACAACATGGTTCTTTTTAGATTGAATGTGATGGAGGAAGGAAACGAAGGGGCTAGCGTTACAAGAAGAATATTGCAGATGGTGCATTTCTGATTGTTAAAATGGCAAAACCTGCAGACATAATCAATTTCTGTAGTTAAAAGTAAAGAAATTCAATGCTGTGAATAGTCAAACAGAAACTCATTTGAGGACATGGAAAAAAATTAAATGAGGATCTGCAATAACGAGCAGCATGGGAGGTAGAGTGACCACCCCATATAGTGGCAATCAGTTCAAAATGCAGTCATCCATTCAATTTCCAACTCTGAGACCTTTGTTTGCTTTCCCCCTGTCTCTCTCTACCCATTTCCAATGAGATCTCCTGCAAATAAAGGCCACTAGTGCCAGAAAGACACTTCTTATAAAAAATAGAGAACTTGATTTGTATATATATAACAAAGATGTCCTTTGTTGCTGCAACATCTGGACTGTAAATGTCAAAAGTTGACTTTTGTTTGGTTTCATTTCCAACATCACTTCAGGTCTCTCTCTCTCTTACTATATACCAGATCAACCAACCAAATTCGGATGTCCCTTGCAGGTCACATTCAATTTTATTGTCTCTGATGATGATGATAAAGTCTAGAAAAAGGCAGTGATACAATATGAATAGATTAACTAACGGCAGAGTGGCAGTATCCATCAAGACCAATTCTTCATTCACTCATTACAATAGATGAAATCTATTTCCTGTTAATAAGACTATAAAGCTATGCCAATATATTAGTCAGCCATATCTCCATTGTGACATGAATCTTACTCATCAGTTATAATATTTAACTGCTTCTCCAACAGAGAAACCCTTTTGAAATTAACACTTCCCTTTGGTTTGAAGGGTTAATAAAAAGGGAAATTGAAACCTTTACAGAAAGCATGACGTAGTCATTTTGAATTCAAGTATTCAAGTTCATCACATTTACCACAAAAACTTCAGCAACTTAGTTTTCTTTATAGAGCTCATGGTAATGTTTCTGAATCGGTAGTGCCCCAGCAGAGAAAAAATTAGAAACAGTATTTCTTCTTTTTTTTCAGTAAATTCTAACATTTGCTTTTAATAAAAAAGAATTAGAGAATGTGATTGCTACCTCAAATAATTCAACAGTAGTTTACAAGTAGCCATGTGTTTTCTGCATTTTTTGTGTCTGCCGTTTTGCGTAATTTGGGGATTTTTGAGATAACCTCTAGCCCTCACTTTGACATTGAAAAAGGCAAGGAAGAGGCCACATTCATTTCATCACACACATGCAAGCATATACACATGATGTAAGACCACTTTACAAACATGCAGAAGGCTAAGAGCTATTCACCCCTGACTTGTGGTCCATAGCTAAAGTATCTCTCTGCTTGCTGCCTTATAATTAGCAAAACTGCTGGCAGTGTTAAAATGACGCATGCATCCAAAGTCAATCAATTTTAACTGTCTGGAAATAAAAACAGTTCTCTGGGTAAATACCTAAAACACACATTTTAGCCTCAGCAGATGTATTCACTCCAACAATCTTTGACAAAGTTTGCATAACTGAGTTCCAATATTGCTGTAATTTTGGATACTCCCATACACAGTGAAAAGGAGTACAAAACCACGGAACATTGAATACGATGGAAATAAACTTTTTTTCATTCAGGATCTTTCAGCAGAGACTATCTGACAGTGAACCGAGTTCAACATCAGGGAAGCATTCGCTGAAAAAGGAATGTTCCGCGGGTTTCAATATATTCCATGAAAAATAAGGATCCTCCACAATGGGAAGACACAACTGTTTTCATATCCTAAGGAAGCCGGGGATTTCCTCCGCACACGAGCTGGACAGGACTGACTGTACGGATGAGGATGGCTCTGTGCTGGTTCGTTTTTGGAGGTGCCAGGGTGCGGGTAGGCCCTCTCAATGGTGAAAGATCTATCGATCTCCAGCCAGCGCGGCAGCATCTCCTGTATAAACTCCAGCAGCCGCCGGTGACCCTCAGCGCGCTCGTGGAGGCCAAAAAGGCGTGGGTTCTCCCTTCAGCCTCGATTCTCCAGTTCGTCGGTCTTAGCTTCCAAATAGGATATTCGCTTCAGAGTTTTGGTAAGATTAGCCGTACTAGTTTCTAAAAGTTCATCCGCTGACATGATTCTGTTTTCAGCTTCCTCCAAGTCTAGAAGCATTTGCAGCAACATTTTCTTCACCTCCACTATGTTTTTCTCCAAAGAGGCGATTGACTTCGTCATTTCACCCATACGGTTATCTATGCTGTCCAGTTTGTTTCCAAATCCACCGAACTCTGAATGCAACGACTGAAGTTCAGCTAGCACCGCGCGAGGGTCACACATGCCATCAGTGCTAGCGGTCCCCTCTTTGTCTTGATATGTTACTGAAATATCAGCTTTAGCTGGTTTTTGGGAACCACGTTTTCGTGTGAAAATATCAGTCCTTGAGTTTGGTCGATTTTGACATTTTTGGATCCAGTTTACGTTTCTAATCCTGAGTTTTTCCAAAGTTTTGAAGCAGGTCACATGGAGCATCCACTTTAAGCTACCGTCTTGGCTCGTGGTTCCACAGTGCCCCCCTTAGAAATAGTATTGAGTAAGGTCTATTAACTTCACAGAATAGTATATTAGCATAACTTTGGCCTGCCACAGTCAAATTTATCAATTTATATATGAGCTGCTTGAATCCAGTCAATTTGATGAAGTAGTTATCCTGTAAGTCCCTGAATGAGAAACAAAAAAAATAATTTTTGGACTATCCCTTTGATTGCTTCAATGCAATAACGTTTAATTCTAAACTGCAAATAAAAAGCTGCATTGGTTATTGACATTAAAGTAATTAATGTAGAGTAAAACAGATACTAATATGACTGATAAATTCAGAATGAAGAAAGAAGATTTTCCATAATTCTTATACATAATGTTATATTCCATTTGTCCCACTGAACCTCAACATTACTGATGCACAATGAATTATGCATGCACTATGAGATTAGCTATTCACCTCCCACCCAGCCGACCACATCCATACACACACACACATGACATCCACACACACAAACACACATCTCAATGAAAGTATCCAACATGCAAATTAAAGATGACCCTGTTTCTTTTGGGGAGTATACTGTACACCACAGAAAATTTGGCATAACTGCTGGCAATGGCTGGCATTCAGTTATGTATAATTCTGCCAACATGATTATCTTCAAGTGAGATTTATTCCGTAATTAGATTTTTTTTTTTTATTCAATGTTGCTTTTAAAGCACTAAAGCTTCATAATTAACAATTGTTAAATAATTGTTCCCACATAGCCATAATGAGCTGTGTGATGTAAATATAGTGGACAACGCAGGACATCAACCAGGGCCTAGAAACCTTAAGATTTATAACTAAAATCAACAGATCCCAAAAGTTTGCACCATACATACACCAGCAAAGTGTTTAGTTAATTGTTAACAGGTTCTGTATTATGGTTTCAGTCAGCAAAGAGAAGTATTTATACAGTGATTAAATGATTTATTCATCCTTCCATCCATCTTATTCTATCTCACTTTAGTCAAAAGATTATACACAGATAAGATCATCTTTTCAGTCTACCACATTACTCTGTAGGAAACATGCAGATAATCTTCAGAGTGGAAGATGTCAATGATGGAAGACGATGCAAAGTTAGCCTTTTTGAGTTAGATGTTTAAAAAATTTGTCAGGGAAGTACATTAAACTGTACTTTCTCTGACACGGCAAGACATATCTGCAGTTTAGGTCAGGCTATGAGAGCGCAAGAGAGTGAAACATTTGGTGGATAACAGGAAGGCTGAGTAAAATACAGTATAGGTATCAACATTTGGAGGTTTCAACCAATGTCTGTCATGGCTCAAGCTTAATTTAGAAATATCAGTTTTTCTTGAGTCTCAAAGTAATATAGATTACATTGAAAATTTTAATTCTCTATGATATACACAGAAATGCCCTTCTGTAATACTAGCAATACCCACAAACTGTGTTAATATCTAATAGAGTATGCTTAAGCCAGTTTAAAATGACAACTTACCAGGTCGCAAGGCATAGTGGTTGGCCAGGCACAACATTAAAGTAGAGATACACTGTGTTAACAAAACCAAACTAACAATGGAATCATTTGGTCTACGTTTTGAAATAATAGTGAAATCCTCTAGCAACTGCTCTCACACAGCAGTGTAAAGTAACCTTTACTCCAAATACAAATTATTTACTGCAGATGCCGAAAAGGCAAGATTATTATTATTTTTTTAATTTATTTATTTTTATAATGTAGCCCTCAAAGAGACGCTTGAGTCAACTGTAATCGGTATCAAAGCTTAATAAAAAATGAAAGATAAAAAAATCAGTCAGATCTGTTCATTTGCAACTGAAGCACTTCTTTAGCCCTCTGGTTTGTTTTTGAAAGCTGCATCTATGCATTTCTGCTCACTGTTTGCAATAATCTTTAGCCAGTCTTAATTCATGAAAGGTTTTGCATCATCACTGCCTGCAGTCTACCAGCACTCAACCATCTACTGAATGTTGTTAGAAATAATAAACCTCAATATTTACAAAAGAGATCAGCAAGAGCATAACAGGCTGTCAGACAATGGTGCGAAGAGGGAGATTAATTCAGCAAAACAGAGTCCCAGATGTGTGGGTCCACTTTCCTCCCATCTTCCTTCTATCCTTCAAAATCAGTCCACTAGTACTAAAAACATCAAAACAAAAGAATATGAGTAATAACAGGGTTTGCAAATGCAAAATTGATTTGGTTCTGGAAAAAAAATGTTTTAGTGTAAAAATAGTAACAATAACGCTTGGTGAAATATAAAAGCAGTTGTGAAAAATGAGGCCAATTTATTTGGCTTTGTTAACATATAAGCAAAACTTAACAGAAACAGATGTTCAGGAGATGAGCATCCACTGCAGGGCTGTTTTCATGACCAGAGAGGGCCAGTTGACATGAGTGTGTATGGCAGTGTTTGAAATGAGAAGAGACAGATATGACAGGAGACATGAGGCCCTCAGCAGGAAAGCATTCAGGAGAAATGCACCGGAGAAGGACGAGGAATCTCTAGGTATAAACGTGTGAGATCAGAAGGAAATGAAGAAAAATAGCTTGAAAGAGAATATGTTAATGGGGAATAACTCTGTTGGCATGGAGTGATGTGCATCAACCAGTTATTTGCAAGTATGAGTCAATAAATCAAGAAATGAAAAAAATGCATCAGGGGAGCAAAATGATTAAAAGAGAGGGAGAAAGAGAGACAGAACAATTTGTTGTTGGGGGTAAAAAAGGAAGAATTAAAAGCTGAGGTAATTATATTACAGATTACTCACGATGCATAAAGTGTGAAGCTGTTTACAGCTGACCACCTTTTCATCCTTCATTACACTTTAATATAAAACTCTCCTATTGTACAAAAACCTTTGCACTTGCTCTGAGGCTAGTTATTGCATGTTTATGCCATTTAGCTAATATGTATAGTAAGGTCACTAAATTATTCCAACCACTGATTTAGATTATATGCTTTAAACGCACCATTAATTGATGTGAGTGATTAAATCACTTCTAGTGAGTTCTACTTTAATGGCACTGAAAGAGCCAGACAGAGCAAGACTATTCTCAGTTCTCAGCATCTTTATTACAAATATCTAAAGACGTACAATATTAAAACAAGTTGACTGATTATGAAAAATGTACCCTTTATAGTTTGATCGGCCTTCAATGGTGACCAGCCATTTGAAACCTAAACATTTTTTTATTTCTTAATGAACACTTCACACAAAAGCATTACCACTTCACAAAAGAAAAAAAGAGAAACATTCAGCTATTCACATCCCAACCAGCTATTTGAATCCCATTATTCTGTCTTCATCCTAAAGACAGAATAATATTAATACATAAACCCTGGAATCTTAGGGCTAATTGTCATCAATTGTTGTTGTTTTGGATAAATACTGATTGAATAAGCCAATGTAAGTTGCTTATATTCAGTTTGAAATGCATTTTGAAGGCTGCTGCGCTTTATTACATGGCATTCCAGTAAGTGAGATAAATGCACCAGTCTTATAATGCTTAAAAACTCAATTACATTGTGTTCATTTGACAATCTCTCTTACTGTAAGACTTCTGAATGAAGAGATTATGTTGAACTTTTTTTTTTCTAATCAGAATGGGGAGCAAGAGCTGGGTTGTACTGAAACCACTCAGTGGTGAAGGAGGGTGAGAGAACTTGTTTTGCAAATTTCTACCACATAAATCACCACAAAGACAAATCTGAATCAGTCAAAATCGGTATCAGAAGGTTCAAGCCTCACAAAAACTAGATTAGCTACAAAATCAGAAATGGTGCATCTCATTCAGATATCCTGAAAAAAATATAAGTCTTATCTGTCTCAAAGCAATTAGCAGACCTCACAACAGACCAGTGCCCACTCAGCTCCAGTCTTTATCGCCCTGTTGAGTGTAATATGATCAGAGTATCACAGCCAGCCAAGAGCTAAGGGAATTACCCGGCATCAAGAGGGTAGTCACAAAGCCTTTAGCTCACAGCCGCTTACAAGAAAGGCTGTCCTTCAAAAATGGTTTTCATGCATTTTATTAGCCCAACAGATGACCAGTGAGAGAGAGAGCGCCAGGAGAGAGCTATGAAAAGCGAATGCCTGTTCCTGCTGGTAAAAATGTCCTCTCTGCTTCACATACACTGTCGGAGATGTGAGATTTCACCATTTCTGCACAGTTCCTCTCTTCTAACACACAATAATGTTTCCCAGAACCTGTTACACAGTAGATTGTGTTAGGTGCTGGACATTGTGTAGTTTTGACATTTAATGGATTTGTTCCCCAGGCAGAATTCACCTGCTCCATCCATCAGCACAGCTAATGCTGTGCTGATGGATGCTGCATGCATTAAACATTAATTTTCCTACTTGTTGACCCTGATTTCAGATTTATTTGGTTTGGTAAAAGATGACAGCTATTTAGTGAGCAGCCACACTTTTCCAGTCATGCAAAGTAGGTTTGTTTCACATTTATGCAGATTTGCATGGACATATTAATTGTTTATTAAATAAAACATGTTGTGCATGACCTCTTTCACTGACTGAAAAGAAGCCAATTAATATGGCACCTTTCTGACACCGAAACTGCTGGATAATGAACAAAATTTGTTTCAATTGCTGCTTCACAAACATGTATCATAAGCAACTTGCCCATTACATAAAGGCACAAGAGTTCAAGCTAAAGCTGTGGAGTCAGTTTTTCAACACACAGTTTATTGATCAAATGTGTTCAAGTTTAAGAGATGATAAAAAGCCTTTAAGTACCAAAGAAATTGTGAACAACCACTCGACTTGTAACACCTTAGATGTCAACCAGGAGTGAAGTATTGATGTGACATCTAACCCAGAAAAATAAGTGGATGACATGTGCTATTTCTAGGTCAGGCATGTGTCACTCAAGCTGGTTGTGCTCCATTTGAAAGAAACCATCTAGACTGTAACTGACCATGGAGAAAAAAAAAAAAAAAAAAATCAGCTACCCCATCAGTAACTGTTATATCAGTGAAACCAAAAATTCCTCATGATGACATAGCCTAATATAAATGCAGATTAATAATAACAGTTAAACTGCAGCCATTTCCAGTCAGGTTAGCTGAAGAAAACCAAGTGAAGCTTTCCAATGGCTGTTTTTGTGTTGAAATCAATATCAAGCAGTAGAACAGACCCCAATTTGCAGTAAGCAAGGGAAGAAAGCAACAACAGCATTTCTTAGACAGCCATTCAGAGACGTAAGAGCGCAAATGGGAACATTATTGGTAGATTATCTCACTCTTTCATTTTGCAAGATAAATGGTGAGAAGATTTTCATCTGGCCTTAATGCTGTGGTTATTGTTTACTGTATCAGGAGGTCTTTCCATCTTACTTTTGTGTTAATTTCTGTCTAAGCATATAAGGAACAATACAAGCTTAATTAAAGGAAAAAAGTCACATGCTACCATCCTAGAATATAAAAGCAGGACATGCATTTGGTATGTGTTGTGTATATCGTATCTATATTTGGGTCACATATGCACAATAGTTGCTGACTTTTCTTCAATCTCAGACTTGTTCACGTTCTGTGCTGTCCTTAACAGATTTCTGAGACCTTCCACTAACACAAGCCAAACCTTCAGGTGATCCACAAATCCATCATTTGCTCAGAGATTACATGCAGCTCAAACTGTAATATTAAATAACAAGAGCACAAATGTCAGTCTACACTGTGTTTAAATAATAGCAGTCAATGTTCAATGACAAGTTGTGTGTTAGATGTATACTAATTACGCCATTCTATGTGCACAATGAAATTTCTAATGAGAATGACTGCAATCAGTAATTTAGAAAACTAATTCAATTTCTTTTAATAATTGAGTATAAGTCAGGGAAACTTCAGCCATGGATCAAAGGAAACAAGGTACCAGGCCTGAAATAGTTTCTAAAAGTTCCAAATTGCAAAAGTTACAAAGATCTTTCAAAAACTTTCACTCACTCACATAATGGCATGCTGTTCAGGTATTCACCGTTTCAGGGATGAAGGTACTGTGTTTATTATTCATGTTTCCATTTATACCAAGACAGCTAATAAAATATGGGAGATTTTAAGAAAATCAATGAAAAAAAAGAAAATAAGTCTAGAAAGTCACAAATATGAAACAAAATAAACTACACAGCAAGTCGAATTAACTTAAGCACAATAGCAAAATATGAGCATGTAATTTTGCAGACAGATGCACTTCTGATACTTGAAATGTTGTTACCCTTGGACAAAATCAATTTTCACAACTAAAGCAAAAAAGAGGTGCAGTGTCCCGAATCATTATGCAGACACTGGAGTACAGGCGTGAGTTAGACAAATTTCACACAAGGACCTGTAACAATGTTCCCCACAGACTGAACAGTTCAGTGGCTCTCAGCATTTGTATGAGCCTGATTTTTCACAATGTCGAAGAGGAAATGGTGACTGCTAGGAATGCTGACACATTCTCACAAAGAAATCACAGCATCTTAGAATATATATGCGTGTGGACCCTCTATATATCCCAGCTAATTTGGTTTTAAAGAAATATTTTCAAAAGAGCCATTTAAAATTATCAATAGACATACTGCTGCACTCAAAGATAAACTAAAAGTTTGGGGTTATTTTCTTACCTGCCAGAAAAAAAAAAAACATAAACTACTAACAATAAACAAAACTTGCTGCTAACGACATATTGACAAATCACCTTTGGACAAAGGCATGAAGACTGTACGGTGACTGACCGGGGGATATGTACACGCGTACGAGTGTGAGCAGCTCATGCACAAAAGGGGGCTAGACAGCTCTGATTGTAGATTTAAGCAGAAGAGTTTAAGATTGGCAACACCTGGTGTAGCACCGTGCTGCTCAAATAGTCAAAGAAATACACAACTGACTTGACATTACATGTAATTGCTGCTCTAAGACTTATTTGGTGTATGATGAGCTGTGAAAGTTAAGCCATTAGATGCTTAAAGTCACATCAATTTAAGATGTAATTTGTTTTGCACAATTTAAAAATTAAGCAAATGCTTATGTCGACAGTGAGTGAACAGCATGCACATAAGATTCAAGATGTCTTATTTTATAAATTACATTTGCCATTCTGACAAGGATAAAGCTGTCAGTGGTACATTGATGGTCTAACACAAAATGGCTAATGAAATTCCAAAAAGTTGCTTCTGTGATACATGTGGAATAAATGCCCATCTGGGTATACAACAGAAATCATGAGGTGGTTTATCTAAAGATAAATTGTGGTTGTTATGGGACAAAATTTGAAAAAGTCCAAGGGGTATAAATTCTTTTATCAAGGCATTGTCATCTTCCACTAACATCCTCCACATTATTTATTCAGAAGAAAAGGAAAGAACAATCAAACCTTTACTTAGTGAGGTGTTTTTACTCTCCTGTTATGATGCAACTTCAAGTTGGCTCTTTGATCTGAGAAAATGTTTGCTTTAGTACCAGCACTGGTAAAGCACTGGAACCTGTTCCCTGGAAAAATCCTCCATAAGCACAAATAAAAAATCTTACAGGATGCAGAAATACTATAATAATTAGCTTCCTTGTCTTAAATTCTTTAGTTCTCTGGCAGAAAACCTCACAAAGTATGAAAATAATAGCTCTTCAGCTCATTACCCAGGCTACATAATGTTTGCTGATGAGCTGAACTAATGGAAAGTTTATGACCGCAATGGGTTCATTAGACCTTTTGAACTTGCTTCACTCCAAGTGCGGCCATACAATGTATCAGAACTGCAGTGCTGCAGAAGCCTGTGCACTATGTCTGTGATTAAGGCAGTGACTACAGATATTTATAGCTTTGTACCCAATAGCAGTTCCTGCCTCACTCATGAACACCCTAGGGATCTAATGACATAGCCAGGGGTTATTCTTCGTACTGGTTAAAAGCTTCACTCTGCAAATGCCATTCAGAGTAGGAGGACTGGCTGAAGTGAAAAAAAAAGAAAATTCAGAGGCTGATAAGTACAGTACAGACTCAGAGAGTGGCGGAGTGAATTCCAATCTTTATGTGAAGGGATACAAATATCCAAATACAGTAAACGTTATCCATCACCTCTTCTCCTTTTAGATGCTTACATCATTTTTGTTTTGATATTTTGCCTCCCACTGAATCACCCCATCTTGAGATGTGACTGGACAAAAAGGAAAGCACCATAATCTTACTCTTCACTGACATCTCCAAAGATAATGAAACCCCCTGCAGCTTCCCCATGGCAGGAGCACTCAAGTAGCAAGACAGGAATGGGAGAGATGCCACCTTCAAATCAAATGATGATCCAGATTTTAAGCTGAGATCTCACAGGAAGCCTGGAGCAGAAGCGTGGCCCGACTGTGACATGTCAGTCCTTAGACCTCAGGACTGCCGATCTTTGCACCACACCAGCTACTTCACCGGCAACAACACAAGTACCTTCCAGGCAAAAATTAACTGTCTCTCCCTATAGGTTAAGCAAATATCAACAGCATGTGCTAAACAAGTAGCTGGCACTTCTCATTAGCTTTCTACCAGGGTCCAGCCTCAGAAGTTGTTTGTATCTGCCTGTTATAATCAGCGTATTTGTCTTGTTAGGATGACTTGAAGCTATAACTCGATTGCAGAGGCTTGCATGTGAAGACGTGTGACCTTCTGATGTCTTTTTAATTGCAGCAGTCGGTCAGAAACTGGATTTTAATGTAAACAACACATGCATCACACACCAGCAGTGTGTAGGTTTAGGAATAAGGATTTCAAGCCCTTTAAGGAAGAGAAAGAAGCTTCCTTTCTCTTATAAACACAGTCTTGTTTTTGTGTTCTGTTTTTAATGGCAGCATTTAAACAAAATGTGTGTTTTATGTTAATATCTGCACTTACTGGCCATTTTTTAAGACAAATAATAAATAATCCAATAATATCAGAGTAATTTTATTTATTTAGGCCTGGTGAAGATGACTCGTAGAAGGATTAAAATAGGAAATAAAGAACATTTAGCTCTTGTCTCAGACAATAGCTAAATGGAACCCATTAACTGTCACCCTCTAAATGCTTACATGCAAGTCAATGGGTCCATAAGGAGGCCAATGTCATAACGAACGGTTACGGAGTTAAACATAGCATGGTTGTTGGTGACAGATAGGCTGGTCTGAGTCTTTTAAAAACTGCTGATCAACTGTGAACTGGTTCCAGGGATTTTCCACAAATGTTTTTTTTTTGTTTGTTTGTTTTGTCAGAGAAAAGACTAAACAAAGTCTTTTCTTTGAATCACATCTAGTGAGCATCAGTTTGTGGGCAAACAATGTCCTGTTGATGCAGACTGGTTTTAAATGGTAGAAAGGCAACTGTAGCTCAAATAAACTTCCTGTTACAACCAAGGTATGCAAAACACCCTCTCCAAACCTCCATTATTTAATACTTAGAAACTGTTTGACTACAGCAGAGGCAGATCATGTCATGTCAATCCTAAGAAAACAGAGACGACAATTTACACAGACACCAAAGTTGGACAAGAGCTAAGTGGAAATGTTTTTCCTGGTCCAATGAATCTTTAGCTGCACCATTTAGACTGTCGGGTACCCACACATTATGTGTCACCTCTTTCCCATAACTGCCAGTTAAAACCTTCCTTTACTTACCCCTACTGTTTGATTTTCCTCATAATTTTATGATTGTTCTATGTTGCGTACTTATCTATTTACATTTCTATGCATTCACATGTTTATGTACCATTTCTTTAAAGGACCTTTGGCAAGGTCATGTTGGTAAATGAGAACTGGCTCGCCAACAGTTTACCTAGTAATGTAAAGTTTATTTGTGGCAGTACTAGAACTAATGAAAGATAAACACCTAACTGATGCACATAAAACAACTAATTAAATGTCTGTTTTAACAGCGAAGAAAGATGTGGTACCCGGGGCCCAAGGTTTGAATTTAGCCTGGTCTTAGTACTGGAGAGCAATGTGTGCCTGTTACACAATTAGCGTCCTGTGTGAAATCTGATTTGCTTGGGCTAATCTAATTGAAGCCTAATTTACCTCGTGAAGCAAATGTGAATGTTGTTTCAGTGATCCACACTGCAGATGAACTGCATTCCTTATTTTAGAAATATCTGAATCAATTTTAAGATCACATGGGTGTTTTTAGTTCAGCACACCAATTTGCGCTTCCACCCTGTGTCCCAGGCGTCCGCTCCCTGTGTAGCTGTTCTGCCTCTGTGGCAGTAGAGGTTTTGTCTGACAGCCAGAGACGCAAGAGGAGCCAGCGACACGCTTCCTATAGCTGACTTCGAAGGTGACTGGACCGGTGGGCAGGCATCACTCATCGAAACCTGCATTTATGGAAGAAAGAGCAACTGCAGGAAGTGACGAGCCATCTGACACAAACTTCCATCAGTAGTGTTCACTTCAGCCAATGAGCTTGAGGTGACCTTCTCAGATTTCATTACATTTTGTCTTTTTTTTTCTCCCTCCTTTCTCTCCCACTCTTCCTTCTTTCCCAGAACAAGTGAGTAATTAGAGCAGAAAATTTTTCCCCACACACCCAGGCTGTCTTTTGTGTCAGCCTGTATATGCAGACAGTTTCACTATAACAGCTGTAACTGCACGGAAAGACCCAGCATATGTTATAGGTGTGCTGTTCTAATCCATACTGTCATATATAGTCAGTGTGCCCTCTCAGGAGAGGTTGTGGTCATTGCGTAATTAAGGAAGCAATAACGCCTCTCTTTATAGCGCATAGTGGCAGCCAAGGGACTAAGTAACATTTGGCTGCATAGAGATACTAAACCTAAGTCAATCGCACAACACATTTTAACATCATTATTTTTACAGAGAAAGGTGACAAAATGTGATGGGTTCAGGTGCCAGCCCATTTTAATCTTTCCTCTGACCTTTTACTTTTCAAAGCCAGACAATTACTCCAACCGGTCTTTGTCACTCCAGATGAAAAAGCAAGAGAGAGGCATCATTAAATGAACCAAAGATATTTATTGATGTCTTTGGTTCATTTGAGATCAGTAAGTAAATTGATTTGAGATCTGTAAGCAAATTGCTAAATATATATAGTTTTTTCACCCCCTGTTTTTGAACTCCAATTATTTTGTTTGTGAACATACTTGCCAGCACTATGTGCTCTGATGTACTTTTTTATTAAAATAAAAATTAGATGATGATCCGAGATAGAGATGCCTCAATCAAGCTTCTTCTTGGCCGATACTTAACTGTAGCTTTCTTTACGGTTTGCCTGTTGGTTCATATTTTGACAAGTTCATTTTTTTTCTTAAGGACTAACATAAAGAGGAAAAGCTGCTGCAGCTTCTTTCATGAGAAAAAGGTTGGAGGACCATCTATTGTTTGTGTGTACTATGATGGATGTAAAAGAAACATGCACTTCAAAGTACATGCTATTGATTGGTTGGTTTTATGGACCAAAAATTGTCATCATTTTTAGAGGGAACTAATTTCCAGTCTTTAAAGTGCATGTATAAAACTATCCACAGTGCATTTAATTTTGTAAGCTATAATGTTGTAGTCATTAAGAAATAAAATCTAAATCAGTCAAATTTTGAATCATTAGTTGAGTCTTCCAAAATAAAAAACATTTTAAAAAAATCTGAAATAGGTTATCAGTCAGTGACCGGTCAGTGCAAGATTCTCAAAGAAAATCTATTCAATTTCAACATTCCCTTGTTTAAGACTCTGAATTTTTACAGGGACAAAAGTCTGAGAACACATCTACATATAAGGTTGTCATAATTCTTAATTAATTATGTATGTTTTCTTGTTATAATCCATTCCTCATAAGGCTGGCACGTCTTGCCTGACCTAAATCAAATGGCCAGCTAAGCATTTGAAAGCTTCAATGCTTAGAATACTTCAAAAGGGAGATGAGCTTAATTTATAATCATTTTAATTGGGTTTGGTTTGATAATACTGTAGCAGTTTTCTTTTTGTTTTGTTTTTTTTGCATTATTCCTTATGCTGTCGACCGAACTGCATGTGACATTTACTAGTTTAACCTTTGTCCCTGCGTCCTCATCAAGGATGTGCAAATATTTTTTGCTTAGTGCATTAAAAAAAGTTATGTAAAACTAAGGGTGCGTAAAAAGAAACAAAGCCAAACCTAATCCTCTAAAAGTTGCTACTAAATACAAGCGCATCATTTTAGGTCCACAACGCCCATCTCCACCGCCGGAGATTAAAGAGAAACAAGCTGAGGAAAAGCTGTTTCCTCTTTTGTTGTTGTTGCTCCTTACCGTCGAAGACCTTGAAAGGAGGACGGCCACGACATCCTGGATTTCTTCAGCCCGGGTCGGTGCCCTGTGTCCACGGCGTAAGTCCGGTCCATGTTCCTCGCGCTGAGGTACCGCTCGGTGTCCGAAAAGCCTCTTTGTCTCACGCGGTCGTTCTTGCGCACTGCCAGCGCGTGGCGGAGCGGAGAGAGCGACGCCTGGTTCTGCTGCCTCCACAGATGTTTGGGCGCCTTTGCACTCACGCCTGCTCCGCCGGCGGCAACCAAAGGAGCCGTCCCCACCGCCCCGCAAGCAGGTTCCATCCTCCCTGATCCCGTTGGTTTAAAAAAAAAAAAAATCTATCTATATATTTTTTTCAAGTTAAAATAAACACTTTCTAAACACGAAATTGGAAGAAGTAAAATAATATTGTGAGAGATTTTCCTCAGGTCAGGTTTTTCTCCCTTTTATTAAAAAAGGACATGGAAGCAGCAAAGTAAAAACAATGTTCCTCGGTTTTACGTCCAGTATGTTTTGAGTTTAACTCCATCAACTTTGTCCTTAATACCACGCGCAAACGGGACAGAAGGAGCCCAAAATGAATCCATTTACAAATTACGAGGCAAAGCTCTGTGGCTGCAGTTTGGACAGGGGGAAACTGTCCCAGAGTAAGCTTACAGAAAGGAATTCACAGCTGAGCCCGGTGTCCATGTGCTCCCCGCATTGTCCGTGCATCTCTGCAAAGTGCATATGGTCATGCGGCAGATGTTCAGTGCAGGACAGTAGTCCCCAAGAAACGTGCAAAACTTCTGAGGGTGAAGCCATCCGGACGTGTCACCATTGTTCCTGCTTCTAGGTTTGTCTTGCATGAACGAACAGCCGACCGGAATATATGCAACAGGAAAATACATTAAACATGAGGGACCCACCCCGAGGTACCTCCCCTAAAATCATCCCGAGTAAAGCAGGATGTGGGATCGGGCATGGAGCCAGGTGGTTAGAAGATGAACACGTTTCTCCCAACAATAGCAGGCTTTTTTTTTGGTGTTGCAAAATTGGATAGAAAGTAAAATGCTGAGCTTATGTGTTCCATCATACAGGTAACACATATATATATATATTTTAAAAAAGCTGATCAGAGTAAATAATTAAACGAAGACTGTGCAGGATATGTGTCCATCACTGCACGTTACAGGAGTGCAAACATCCAGTCCATCTCGTTAAACCTCCCCTCCTTTGCTGTTTGCCATCAATTCCAGGGCAAAGGTGGACTCATCTTTGCTTCATTTCGCCTTCCACTTACGCTCACGGTGCAGCTCGAGCCCATCATCCTGGAAGCTATAACGCTGTTGGCAATGCAGTCGCACATGTTCTAGCAGCAGAAATGTAATCCTCCAGGAACAAGATGAGGGATAACGGAAGTGGCAGGTATGTGTAATGGTGACAGGATGGCACAAAGCACACAAAGAATGTGAGCACAAGCATAGTGTGCAGGGGGACTCCATGTTAAAACTCCCAGACAGAATCACGTTATATGGATTCCAACCCATTTGTAGCAAAATAGCAATCCTTCAGTGAACTTTTCTTGCGTTCTGGATGCCTGCAGCAAAACTATCGAGCAACTTGTGAGAACATTGCATAGTGAGCAAAAGGCTGAATAAAATTCCTCAGATTTGAGTTTCAAATACCAGCTATCCTGCTGCAACTTGCAAAATTGCTGAATAATTATGCAATGACTGCCAAAAATGATCTCTTGATGATCAAGAATGATAAAGGTAGATTCTTTGCTCTCTTTATGCACTTTGTAGCATGTCTAATGCATAATGTTTTGGATTCCTATGACTGCTGTATTGGCATGCAAGATAACTCAGACTATGGCATCAGAATGCAATGTTTATGTGTGGGGACCATAAACAGAAATCAACAACATGCTAAACTCTGGGAAGAAACAGATATAGATTGATCCCAGGTTGAGTGCTAAAGAAATTCATCCTTACTGCTGTTTCAGTTTCACCAACCGAGTTAGACTTCAGCATCTATAGGTTTTCAGAAATATATTCTTACTTAGACATACCCTCGGATCTTCCTCTGTCTGATTTTTATTTTGTTCATCTCCGTCTGAGTGGCAATTCCTCGGGGAAAAAGTGCTTCAGAATCCATCTGGGAATGTGTCATAAGTCACTCTCTCTGCATGCTGTTCACTAAAGCCAACTGATCACCTTGAAAGTTCCTTCTTTGCATCAGTCCCGGTTGATTTGAAATTTTGCCATCTAACACCCACTGGCTACTAAAAGGTTTACTTTGCAGAAATATTTTTGTGCACTTTTAAAATTTGGTTATTGTTTTTAATCCTTCTTTAGAAAATCAAAGTATTATTAATCTGCCATTTTTCTTTTCTAATTGATTTGTTGGTTAAAAAAATAAATAAAAAGGATACGCACCTGCTATGTGCTTTAAAGTCAAACGTTCGCTTGCTGTAGCAACATTTACACTAAGAACGAACACTTCAGTAACTGAATTTGTGTAGGCATTTCTTTTCTGTTATTTACTGCAGAAAAAGAAACATATCTAAGTAAATGACACATAAATAGGTTTAGTGATTTTTGAAACATCATCTTTAAGTTCTTTTTTGTGCAGTATATTTTATCAGGAGTTTTTCTTTGTTTATGTTGTGTTTGACTGTTGTATTGAAGATACAAGGTAGTCCCTGTGGTAAGTATGGTACAGTCAATAATTAGCGATTTCCCCTGACTGCTCCAATACTGATCTCGTTATACTCACTGGGGTTATCAGCAAAGCTTGACTAACTCAAATAAGCAAGTTGTTTGGTTGCAACAATTTAGTGGACAGACATAATTATGATTGGCACAAGTCAGAAAAAAAATATTTGTGCATAAATATTTTTGCAGCATAAATTATGCTTATTTGCTGCTTTATGTTCCTTTTATTAAAGAAGGAAATTTATTAGGTTAGCTTAAATTTTGGAAACAGCATGGCTCTCTTTTCCTCCTGTTAGCCGGGTCCCGAGCGGATGCCGTCACGGCTGGAAAAACAGACGGCGAGGCTCAATGACGTCACAGAGATACAGAGTTTAATTCAATAGAAAACACCGTATGAATTTAACAAGAAAACTTCAGAGTACAAAGAAGTACATTCTTTACCTGAGACAAAAGAATTAAAAGAACAAAGGATCCTTTGGAGACAGCTGTTGCTTAAAAGCATAACAGGGCAGCTATCTGAATTCTTATTGTTGCGCATTCCCTTTTTCTAGTGAAGGCGTTTCTCTTTGTTAATATATGCAAATAGGGCGTACCTCTATTTTGACCAACCAAGAGCTACCTTGGAAAAAAACTTAGACCTTCCCCTGAGTTTTAATGACAAATATCAAGAGTCATTTTAGTTATTAAAGTTATAAGTTATTTTCACAAAACCTATCTTGCTCCTCTGCAGTCAGCTTCTCCAAAGATTTGACCCTTTGCTTTATCACAAACAATAATGAGATAGAAGTCTTTTTCAACCTGTAAAACATAACATTTAAATCATTCTCTTTTGATTCCGATATTGTCATAGTTAGTACATTTTCAAATACATTCGATTTACTAGATTAGTACTTGTAGCTTGGGTAATATACTTTAATCTAACACACTATTGCTACCAATATTAAAAAGGTATATCAGAAATTAAACCTTAAGTGTTCCCAAAATTCCTAAGTTGTGATCAACTCCAGATGCAACTCTGAGCTCCTGGGAAACCCCCAACCTCTGACCTGTGAGCCGGGGAAGATATTCTTTATGGCCTACTAATTTAAAGCCTTTCAAGAGCATAGTGTTTTATGGCTGCTCTAAGTTACAGCCTTGCCAGGAGAATGTTTATCTCTGATCGTTTACCTTGCATCAGCTTGTCCAAATAGGAATGTTGATCTACTTAAACGCACATGGCATTAGCTTAACTATATTAAACAATCAAAAATAGCCATATTTCCTTAACACTTTACACACGGAAAAATGAACCTAATCAGTTCCTCACACTGAGCAGTGCAGAATTTTAATTAAGAGGAGAGGGGCGGGGGAAAGAGCTTGTATTTGACTGGTATCGGGGGGGGAAGAAAGATTTGTACGTCTGAATCTGAATGATTGTGAAATTGTTCTCTTCAAATTGATTCCTAGTATAAAACATACAATCCACATGACAACTTTTTCATTTTTAGGAAATTTATACTGCATTAAGATGAGATTAATCTGTCATAGTCCTTGGCTGTTCATTTGGATCAGACAGTCTTAACACATAGTTTTGCATAAGCACTTTTTTCTTGGTTTATTTGATGAAACTTGTCTAGGATGCAAATGCAGAGTCACGGCTTTCCGAACACAAAAACGTTCATGTATATGTAAACGAAGCAACGTTTCATCTACTGTTTATCAGCGCTGCATCACTTGTTGTGCCAGCGAATCACGGTCTCTTGGGACTCGTGGCTGGCAGCGGAGTCGGCCGATGTTTATGTGGGACAATGCTACAAGTCCAAAAGCAGTGAGTGATCTTTCACAGAAATCTAAAGGTGGTGGTGGTTGCAGAAAACCAGTAGAACAACAGAGATTATCCTTGCAAAAGTATTCACACTCCTTTAGCTTTTGGATTTTGTTATGTCTCAAGCACAAACAGCAAAATACATTTGGATTTCATCTGCCTGTGAATAGCTAAAACCCACAAAAGTTTGAGCCCTCCTCTCAGAAAGCTTATATCTGCCTATTTTAATTGTCCAAGCAACAAACATATCTTGATATGCATAAATATCCACAGTGGAAACATTCTTACTACCGGTTAGCAGCATGTCATGTGCTATTCCAGGTATTTCAGTTTCCCAAGATGCAGTTTCTTTTCAATATTTTAGATATTTGCAAATAGATTGATTTTAGGTGATGACTTTGGATACAAAAGCTTAATGAAAATCTGGACCTAAAAAATAATGTTTAAAGATACTCTCCATCCAAGCTGACAGAGTTTGAACTATGTTGCAAAGAAGAATGATCAAAAGAGTTCAATGCCTAGATATGGAAAACTGGCATAGACATACCCGAGATATTTTCTCATGCAATAGGAGTGAAAGGTAATTTTGAAACAAATAGACTTACCAGGGCTGAACGTAAATTCATGTCATATTTTTCAGATTTTATCTGCCCAAAAAATTTAAAACTATGGATAATGGACTACTATCACATTGCACATATGGTGAAGGGTTGTGGAAAAACTGTTTTTTAAAAAAATCAACACCTCAATACTCAAACACTTTTGCCTGGCATGTCGCACCTGTTCGTTTGTATTCCAAGCAGTGAACGTGTCTGAAGAGATGACAAAATCCAAACCAGCTTTAAAAATCACTGAAAAAAATCTATTGCATATATTTAAAACTAAAGCCTCTAAAAGATCCACATTATATCTAGGTATTTCTGTAAATATGAGAGAACTCTTTAAAATGATAAAATGCTAATTCAGCTAATACAACTTAATCTCCAAAGAGTGCTCTGTAACCCATGTTAGGAAAGGTTGCCGATTTCTGATCAACCCATCAAAGTTCACAGACAGTCGGATGGAGGCTGAGCTGCCTCTACATCAAATGCCCTATGCCTTTTTTCACATTATCAGAACAGCAAGATGAATTATTCAGTGTTGACAATGTTTCTTCATTATGAGTGGCAGGCTCTGTCATAGATACAGGTGACTGAACAATGTAGATGTTCAATGCATCTATGTGACAGGCAAAATTGCCGAATTGAGAGTACATGTTCTTGTAAATCAAACAGCAATTACAATGAACAGCAGACAGTTTCCACAGATTTACCATGAAAATAGCTTTGCCTGCTTAAAACTTAACTACTGGCAACTTATTTTATGTTGTTTTTCTAAGTTTTTGTCATGCTTTATATCCATTTAAAATACATTTACAGAACTGTATCATGTTTTTTTAAATTGTGGAATTGAAACAGCATTTTGCTATATTAAGCAGAAACTGACGGCTTATTTGTTGTACCTAAGGTCCTATGATCTATGGTAAAAGCACAGAGGGAGAGCTAGAAATGTGAAGGATGAAGTTGGTGTATTTTTCTTCTCATCTGGCATATTAGCAGCCGCTGTACAGAGGTATGCAGGTAGCACTGTGTGTGTAAGTAAGATTCAGAGCCCTTTTGAAGATTGCCATCAAGATCAAAGTCAAGTCAGAGAAGACCATCATCGTCCCCTGGGTAAATGAGAGGATTCTGTCATGTTTCAACGGAGACAATGTGGGATTTTAGATTTGACAGACAGCTTTGACCACTGACTTCACAGGCTGCTCTAAACTTACTGGCTGTACTTCGATTTCCAAACTGCATCATGACTTCCCCACTGGACCGCCAGCTCCAATACAGAAGGCTGGTGGGTATATATAACCCTTCAGGGAAAAAAAGCAAGTAGGAGAAATTGTGTTTTCCTTTGCCAAAACTGACTTTATCCACAGCGCTGTGCTAGCAAGAATCTCCAGACAGAAGCTGATTATTTCCCTAGATTTGTTTTCCAACACATCCAAGGTTCACAGACAGTATGTATAAAACTGCTTTGTGTTTTACTTTGAAATAAATTCTACTGATTTCTGGTTGCCTTAGCTTGTTACGTCTGTAATGTTCCCTCTTTTACTGTTAGGATTAGTAAGTCACAGAGGTGAGGAACAGAAATCTGTTAGACCTCAAATGTTTGATGAGTCACACTGTCTGAAGCCAGATGGGGAACATTTAAATACCAATGCTTTGCGTGTTTTTAAGCCATTAACAGCAAGGATACTTTCCTTTGCTGCAGACTGATTTCATATTTTGCTTTCTGCCCTTTATGATGCTCTCTGCTCCTGAGCAAGGACACCCAATTTGTTACGAAGCTGACATTCTGTGACAACAGACAATCTGTCACCTTTTTATACCACTCTCTCTTTAGGACTAAAACAGAAAGTGCAGATGTAAAAACTAAACTAAGACTTCTGCTCCTTGTCATAACTGCAAGAGCATCGCTTGCAGGTACAGTTGCACTAATTGATTTTGCCAAATTTTTTTTCCAAATCAATTAATGTGGATGTAAATATTGGCTGTTTAAGGGATGTGAAAGATGATGGATTGATTCTTCCCGTTCAGTAATTCATTCTTAGATGAATTATAAATGACAAACGCCTCAGTGGACATATTTTTTATGGAGGTAATTAAAGTAAGCTTTGTTTATGTCCCTGTAATTGCAAAGCAGCTCTTGGAGCATTTCAAAACCAGAAGGTCAATTTTCTGAATTTACAAACGAGAAAACAATTGACTTACAACATCTTTTGCACAATTTATCTCTTTTGAGACATTACTGACTAAAACACCTCACAAAGGAATGAATTTTACCTTTGGAGACATCACTACTATGTTATTTCTGTCCTTGGGTGTCTGTAAAGCAGTTGGAGCAGCAAGCCTTGTTTGTTTTCTTCTTTTGCATCCAAACTACCGCCACCTTTCAGTAGATGATGTTTTTAATACAATCTGTGTGATGTATCTGTGTGATGTGG
Organism: Xiphophorus couchianus; assembly: GCF_001444195.1. Classification (NCBI taxonomy): domain Eukaryota; kingdom Metazoa; phylum Chordata; class Actinopteri; order Cyprinodontiformes; family Poeciliidae; genus Xiphophorus; species Xiphophorus couchianus. Next base: position 11,721,274 of record NC_040239.1, read on the forward strand.
ATATCTCTGGTCATTTAGAAAAAATATCAGTAATTTATAAAAACAAGTCTCAGAAATGGTTTGCAAAATAACCCACTTAAATTCAGGTAAACTGCATCAAAACAAATAGATCCAATTTAAAATGCGGTGTGCTGCTTCACAACTAGACGGACAGTCATGCTGCCAACAAAGAGATTCTTCAATTTGCCAAAATGACAACCTTCTGTTGATTAAAGAACTCAGGAAAAAGCACTATTTTTAATATAACCAATTTAAATCTCACAGATTTTGATTAATGTGCGATTCTCATTGCCATCAAACCCCACATTTTACAAAACAGACTGGCCTCTTGATTGAAGCTCCCTCAGTACTTTGCTGTGTTTGGTTTGCTGAAGACTTTGGTGCATGCAGCAATTGCGGACACTCTTAGTAGTTTGTAAAGGTTTATTGAGATCATAGATGGTTTGGCAGGAGGAGCTGGATCCCCACTGGAAGGGAGGAAAGAAGCAAGTCTTTGATCTTTGAGATTTTGCAGGAGAAGGAGATGGACAATGGAGAATGGAGTTTCTTACTGTTTGGGAGGAGAGATGAAAATCTGAGGAGAGTTAAGTATATCCACAGAAGAGTTTGTGGTAAGTGGATGACTCGTTTGAGTAGTGATTTTTATCCGTTCTCTGTTCCAGTACTAGCAGCACTGAATGAATACTGGAGGGTGAACAGGAAGGTAGATGCATGATGAAGACCAGTGTGGAGATGTACAACGGAGAATCTGGAGAGGTCGAAGGAGACCCTGGAGCTTGTCCAGGTAATTCCTGATGTTATCATCAGGAATTACCCAGACAGCAAAGAGGAAGAGCGATCGAGTAACCGCCTATTTACAAAATATGCAGTACAACAAAAGTCAAGAAAGGATCATCACAAATCCGAGAAAACCATTTGTCATCTACTTCAGGGAAACCGCTCTTCTAAGTACTCCTTCGTAATTTTGGTCACATGTATTCCAGCTAGATCACAAGTGCAAGTGACACCTCTCAAGAGGAAAAACAAGAGAAACAACACACACACATGCACAAATAAACTTCTCCTGCACAGAACATTGTGAACAACACACAATGTGCCCATGCTGAAAACCTGAGCAACACAATTCCAGCTCGTTGTAACACCTTCTTCGTTTTGTCTTGTCTGTTTTCAAGTGCCCTCTTCAGTGTTCAGTGGAGTTGGGTTTAATTAACTATGGTCAATGACTCCATGTTCTTCTTCAGTCAGAACTTCAATGCATGTTTTGGTCTCATCGTTGTGCTGCAGATTGAGTCAGGGTCAAGGTGATTCAGTGGAAAAATCCTGTACAAAAACAACACCTCCAGTCTGACCACCACTATTATTTTCTGTTCTGTTTGACTTATTATACATGCAGTTCTGGTATTACCATCGATATAGAATGTGTTTCAACTAGTGGGATCTTTTGTTATTTTCTTCTGCCACTTTACAGTGAAGTCTTGTAAAATGGGGAGTTGATGAAACATTGTTGAAATAACAGCAAGCGTGACTCAGAGAAGTGTTGGATATTTCCCCACCAGCTGTTGATCATTCATAAAATATTGTTATTTTTGTTGTTTCTTCCGGCCTATTCATAAGCCTTTATCTACGTGTCCTTTTACAATCGCTGTGTAATGTCATCAACCTTCTGCAAGGAATCTATTAAAAACTCCTGCTTTAATTCAATCATCCCATCCCATATATTTGGGTTATCTATCACTACTGCTCCACATCGTCATCAGTTAGTTCTCTAAGCAAACACAGACACCAACTCTGATTAAAGGAATAATTAACTTAATTTTTTGGAATTTAATTGGAAAACAAATTTAATGTGGGGAACTCTTAGTTATCACTCATGACTGCCAGAGAAACACAACAATCAAACCTTCTGCCTCAAATCATAATATTTCATCTTTTATTGCATCAAGTTTCTGTCTAAATGCTAATCGCATATAGATAGAGTTTAAACTCAAATGAATAGGTTCATGAATTTTAACAGGAGTGGACTAGGACTCATCTGAACAAGCATCAGTGCACAGCATGAGGAGCTTCTGAAGGATTGTAGCCAGTAAATAAACGTTTCTGCTGATTAGTTATTGACCACGTAATATTTCATGGACACTAGAGGCAGTTCTCCTAGATTGGCAGACCGGTCCCCCTTTTTGAATGCGGTCCCCTACCCAAAAAAGGGGGACCAGAGTTTTTTCCAGCTACAGAGAGATCACATTCCTAAGCTTCCCTAGTAGATTCTGGATTCTCAGAGTACCTTGAACAATCCCACACAAGTACATGGAAAAGCCATACAAACTCCAAATACTCCTGTTTGGGATTTGAATTCGAAAACTTCTTGCGTCTTGATTAAAAATCTTAAATATTACAGTAATTAGAAAAAAAACCCTATTTTCAGCCATCTAAATGAAGAATAAGCACAAGTGAAAGTCAAATATCAAGTGCATGACACTAATACTTTCCAAAAATCTATAGCTTTAAACACCTCAGTAACGTTGCCTTTATACACATCTGAAACTGTTGCAAAGACAATTTGGTTTCGAGCTCAGCCAGGCTGCCACAGGTTTGAAAATTATCAAAGGGAAAGTAGATAGTTGTAGGAGCTCTCATTATCTAAGTTTCTTCAGTTATTATAGATGGACAGGAAGGATCTCCTGTTGTGCTCTGTGGGTTTTGAAGCTGTTATAGCCAGACATGTTGTGTTGTGGAGTTACAGTTTTATGAAGTGGCTGGTTAAGGTTTTCCATATTGATTTTCATTTGAATAAGCACCCTTTTTCAAAACTCAGCTCCAGAGGGTGTTGGGTGGTCTTTAGAACAAAGCAGTCTTATTTATCAGCTTTTTTAAGTAGCTTGCTCTGATGCCAATACCCTAACAGATGGCTCTAGATGAGCCTGCACTCTCCACAACAGACCTAAAGATTATACAGAACATCTTGCTGCAAACACTGAAGGACCTGAGCTTCCTCAACAAGGAATGTCTGCAGTATCTCTTTATTTAAAAAGGCTGAGCAGAAATACTGTAAAGTGCTGGAAAGAATCCAATTTTTTTTTTTTTGTCAGCAAAACATCTTTTATTTTGGGAGTAAAATGTGTCATGTTTTACGATCAGCTCAATATGCTATACTCTTTATTATTTGTTTTTAAGACATATTTATGTATTTAACACAGCAGAAAATAGTATATTTTACGGTACAAACTAAGTGTCTGGAGTTGTTAAATTATTTTATATCTCAAGTTGTTACTTAATGAAAGTAGAAGTCTCCCTGAAATCTTACGTCAGAGCTGAAATGCTTATATTTATGATTACAGTTTTGTATTTATTCCAGCTTTTGCTGAAGAAAATGTGGATCTAACATTTGAATAAGGGAGCAAAGGAAAAGAAAATATGTTAACTCATTTTGTAAGTTTGCACTCTTACAAAATGCTCTCAAATTTACATGACAGTTTCATTACAATGTGAAGAGGCAGAATATTAGCTAAAAATCCAGAAATAAACATAACATCAAAGTTAAAACTGATTTGTATGTCATAACTAAAATACTTATTTAGTCACTGTCTTCTCCTTTGGCATCCAGATCAATCAATGGCTCTGTGTGTAAAGCATACCAAAGAAAAAGAGCTGCAGTGAGACCGAAATGTTCCCCAAGACTTTCTTGGTGAAAAGGTGAGAGGTTTTTTTGCAATCATTGGAAAATGGAAGAAATGTTAAATGACGGTTCCGCTTAATTTGAAGCTCTGTTCAAGTATTTCTCAAGCAGTGAGAATTTTGAGAAAGATGGGGAATTAGGTATGTTGCTGATCTGAAGACAGCGCAGACCAAAGTCATAGTCATGACAATTTTAGAACACATAGAGGCCAATGGATGGTACTCTGTACTAAAATTAGGCAACAATGTTATTTTCTCATCCAGAAGACAAAAGATGGGTGATGAATTTTGTATCACTGACCTCTCTGAATACCAACAGTATAAAATACAGCATTCTTTGTACATTGAAGTCAGTATCTTTGACAACCAGGCTTTTCTCTGTCTCCCTGAATAGAACTTGACATATCGATATTTTTGATTGTGTTTTCACTTCTGTCTGGGAGAGTTTTGAATACAACCGATTAAGTTTCTGTTCAGCAGAATGACGTCCACAGAATTCATCAGTCTAGTGATGATTTTATGGTAAAAAGCCTGCACATGCTCTGCAAAAGAACATAACTTCTGTATCTGTACTGCAGTTCAGAGAGTGACAAAAAAACTCACATCTTGAATTTGTTTACATTTTGTCACCTTGCAGCTGCCAACTTCAGTCTTCAACAAACCCACACAAAATAATGCTTAAGTTTTCCACCGAAATAGAAAATAAAATGAGACATTGCTTTTTGATTTATTTACAAAAAGAATTCCAACTACTGATAATTGCAACAGCACATTAGCCTGGCCAAAGCTCAGGATATTGTTTTGCAACTTAAGGATGCTTTAATCAGAGTTTTGCTCCCACATCTTAATTCTCGACCCCCCTGCTGTGTTTCTTGGTCTTCATAATACCGTTTTTGTTTTTTACTGATTTTGACAAATTACTGAGTCCTTTGTAAAAGTGGTGTAGTTTCTTTTTACAAGAGGCCCACTTGTCAGCTTAATCGTACCTTTTGAAAATAAAAATCTTTAAGCAGGTTCTAGACTTGCTTTTTAAGCCCATATTTCTGTATTAAAATAGTTTTTGACTTGTGTGCTGTAATATAATTTATATAAATGTTATGTTTACATTAGATGGGAACAGAAAATTATCAGAGTTAACAAAGCAAAGGTTTTAAAACATTATTATGTGTGTAATTAATCCATATGAGAGATTTATCTCTCATATGGTCATGTGACATGTGACATCAGTGGGCACCACTTATTGGTGCAGATTGGTTATTCTGTAACTGACTAAGCTGTTCAGGTTTTCTTCATTCTATGCCATGTAGTTGTTTGATGCCCACTTGTCAATATCCTCCTACCTGGTGGTGTCAGCAGATGTGATGGCGATGAGCGGCGGTGCTCGTAATGGCAGTGTTGTGGGCCGAGGTGGAACTGTTACTGTGTCCGGCTCGGGCTTCCGATCGAAGTAGTACTGTTCAGCCTGTCTAAAGGCCAAGGGGGGTAGCTGAACTGTCCGGCAGGAGAGCCTCCGTACCATAAAGGGCTCCATGCAGGTGACGGGCCCTGGTTCTGGGGAGTCAGATGACTCATCCGACACCTGTGGGAAAAGACATGGCTGTTAAAATCTGACATTGAGGAAGTGGGGGGCAGACTTGTAATTATAAAAAAAGTCTGGATCTATAAAGGCTGGAAACAACCCTGGATGGAATATTATAAAACACCAGTTATTTTTATATTGTGCTGCCTCTTGTTCACACAATATTACCAATATCTAATCGAAACCTCACCAACTCACATTATGTTGAATATTTGGTTAACCCGCAAACGCATCAGGCAGGTTTCTAAGGGCTTTAGCAACCAGATATTTATTCAGGTCAATGATAACTTTCATTGATGTAAAATATACATTTGTCACATGGCTCAATGTGCAGTTGTTCCATACTCTTGTAGTTTTTGTTGCTGGATTGAATAGTGCTCTGAGAAATGTTAAAAGCTGAAAGCATACATTTATTACCAAACCCTGATTCAAACTTATTCACAACTTTATTATTTTAATAGTAAGATATTTAGAAAATTATGTATAATTTCCCTGCCATCTCTCGATTTTAAATTACTTTGTGTTGATCTCTCACAAAAGAAAGTCAGCAAAATCCCATTACTACTACATAAACAAAAGTATACAGAGTGAAATAAACACCAAATTGCAGGAGTAATTCTCAGAATGCTTGCAAGAGCATTGTTGAATTTTCAATATGGATAAGTTTGTGCTTTTACTCAAAGTCGTACAGGAAACCACTAGAGCAAGTCTGCCTATTTGGAATTTAATTAAGAAAAGTTTCTCTTTGCTGCATCAATAACCTTGCAGCTATGGTTCCCAGCAAATGCAAATAGAGTAGTTGTGAATTTAGGAATACACACCTGATAGTGTGTTTTATGAAATAAACAGCTAATAAGAAAAATTACACATCATGAATGAGAACATCATACCCCATTTTTACTTGACAAAAGACTCAAACACAAAGTGATTCACTTGAGAAGAAGTAGAACCTCAAAGTGAAAATGACACTGTACAGACAAGAGAGGAGGAGAGTGGGAAAAAAATATATATATATGCATAAGAGCTCCAGCTGAGGGCAGAGACAGCTGCCTGAAAAATGAAGACTTTAAACATCTGAGATGAGACGAGAGTGAGAAGACAGAAACTCATTTTACAGTGGCAAGTTAACCTGGAGGAAAGACATCGGGTGGTCAATAAACCATTAAGTGGTTATCAGAAAAGTTGATTCTGGTGCAGTAATGGCTGCAGCAGAGCCTTCCCTCTCAAAACATTCATCTGAAGCAAAGTTAGCCTTGTTTACAATTTAATGCAACTCTTTTGGATGCTACTTTTGTAAATGAATTAACAAATATTTTATATTCAGAAGTAAACTTATTGAATACAACTTTCTATTCCTTATGCTTTCAAGGGTTTGCAAAATTATTCGGACCCTCTGAATGTTTTTCACATTTTCTCTCCTTAGAACCACAAGCTTCTTTTGAAATTGATTTTAAAGTGGAAAGAAATGATAAATGGTTTATAAAATCTAAGCTGGAAAGTCTGGCATGCATTTGTATTCAGTCTGTTTACTCTGATATCCTAAAACCAAAGTCTAGAGCAACCAATTGCCTTGAGAAGTTGTCTAACTGGTCAATCGATTAGATTGACCAGCTAGAATACACACAGCCATCCTGTTTGTATTCTAGCCTCGGTATAAATCTAACTGTTCTATGAAAAGCCCTGGAGGTTTGTTGGAGAACACTGATGAACAAACAGCATCATAAAAACCAAGCAACATGGCAGACAAGAAAGGGATATGGTTATGTAGTAGATTGAATCGGGGTTATAAAATGAGAAAACCTATTTGAGTAGTTTAGATCTGTGGTGTACAAAGTCACTTCTCAAGGGCTGGTAAACTGCAATTGGTGGATGTGTCCCTATAAACCAACATACCTGAATTAAATGACTGAATATTATCCTCATTCACTCAAATCAAATAGACTCTTACTGGCAGTTTCAGGTGTATGGGCCTTACCAAGCTCCGCCCACAACCGACCCACATGACCGCAAGTCTCACAAACAAAGCCTCGCAGCCGTTGTTTCGATGTAAACATGACTGATTAGTGCATCATTTCTACCGGATTTTCACAATATATCAGCTACTACAATGGACAGAGGAACTAACAAGTTCATGTCATCATCTCGGAGGAGGTTACTGGTTTCTCAGTCACAAGCTGGTTGCAAACCTGAGGCCAGCAGGTGTCAGACAGTTACCGTAGATCTGACATTTGGTTTGATGACGTCAATATGAGAAGCTACAGAGTGATAGGAGGAACCAAAGAGCTCTGTAAAGGTAAATCTTCTGAAGCTGTGATATAATTCATTTAATTTCACATAATTACCGCGGTAGAAGCCATTTGTTTGTTAAAATTTTATGAAATGTATTTGTTCTATTTGATGTTTGTTGTGAATGACATTTACTCACAAACGAGAGGTAATTAGTCCAACGTTTAGAAACTACAGCGGCTGTAATGCGCCACAGCAAAGGTAAAAAAAAAAAAAAAGGTAAAATAACCCGAACAGGTGATCAACTCAAAACCACTCTTACCTTTTTACTCTCTCTCTCTCTCTTTGTAGTTTAAGCACACCTGTTACCGTGGCAACCGCCTGCGCCCCGCAAGACGAGCAAAGATTACGTTAAAAACATAACATTCAATCCGTCACGATATCAAGTTTCCAGGCCAGATATTTATTTCTCGATTATTAATCAGCGCTTCCCTGAACACAGCGATGGTTGATTGACTAGCTGTACTTGGTGCTAGAGTGGCTAACAGGAGTAACAGTTTAGTTCAAAGCCGTTAATGCTAAAATAAAATCTTTAGTGTATGTCAGATACAGCACACATTGCATATTGATCTGTTTAGCTAACATAAGACTGTGTAGCCCCTGTGGTAAGGTCAGCGGCTGTTTCCCTGCTTCAACACACCTGAATCAAATGATTGGCTCGTTGTTCTTCTCCCTCTTCTTCTTCTTCTTTTTGTTGTTGTTGTTGAAATTTATTGGCGGTTGGCAAAAAACGTTGGGTGAGAATCACCCCCACCAACTGGTAAGGAGTGTGGAACACATGACAACAAAAAATAAAAAAAAAACAAAACAAGAAAAAATCTCAGAATTCTAAGATTAAAGTCAGAATTCTGACTTTGAATTTTGCAAACTGACTAATGAAGAACTAGAATCTGAGCAAATGATAGATTGAACTAGCTTTGCTAATGCAAGCAAAGCTAGCATTTCTCCTGTATACACCGATACTCCATCACTAATCCTTTTTCCTACCTTAATTTGAAACTTTGGCACAATAAATGCTATCCCCACGATATTAACTGTATTTTTTATGCATCTGTGTATATTTGCATATAGTTATAATATTTATTTAAGTATTCTTGTACTATATATTTATTCATAATGTGATATTTATCTTTGTTCTTTTCTAATAATGAAAAATCAACTTGAGCATCAGGGAGTATCCAAGGTGGTACTGCAGGTAATGGAACTGTCTGACATATATTTAACCGATTTAAATTATTTTCATTAACCTTAGAGTTTATTATCCATCCAAATCTCTTTAACTGTTTCTTTTCCTTTTCCCATCCAGGTTTAAGTACCTCGAATGTTGGATGATCATTTCTTTGTCCCTGTAAATTTAACCAGTAGTTTAAAGATAATTGATCCCTTCTAACTTTAAGAGGCATTTTTCCTATTTCAACCTGTAATGCTGCTGTTGAAGATGTTTTAAAAGGGGCAGTACATATTCTTAAAGCCTGATGTTGGATAATATTTAACTTATGGAGGTTTGTATCTTCTGCTGAGTTATAAACTATACATCCATAATCTAAGACTGACCTAATTAACCCAGTATAAATTGCTTTTAATGAATTTCTATCAGCTTCCCACTCTGTTCCAACTAAACACCTCATTATATTTAATACCTTCCTACATTTATCGATTATTTTCTTGTGCACACCCCCATGTCATTCTTTCATCAAACCACATCCCAAGAAATTTTTATTGTTTAACTCTTTCCAAATTCTGACCATATAATTTTAAGCAAATTTTTTTATCAACTCTTTTCCTTGTAAAAAACATTATTTTAGTTTTCTCTGCAGAAAGTTTAAAATCCCATTTATATGACCATTTTTCTACAACTGAAATTGCTCCCTGAAGCTTCTTTACAATGAAGTCTAAATTTCTTCCTCTTTTCCACATTGCTCCATCATCAGCAAAAAGTGAAAATCCCATTCCACCCTCTACTTCTTTAAACATATCATTAACTACCACTGAAAATAATAACAGACTTACTATACTTCCCTGTGGTGTCCCATTTTCTATATTCAAACTTTCAGAATAATCCTTCCCCATCCTCACTTGTATTTGTCTTTCTTCTAGAAAATTTTTAATCCATCTAAACATATGACCATTTATACCCATTCTTCTAATTTTAATTAATAACCCTTCCCTCCACATCATATCATATGCTCTCTCAATATCAAAAAATACTGCCACAACACTCTCTTTATTCAGTGATTGGCTCGTTAACAAGCTTCTGCAAACTTAATGCCAGTCAGCTGAAGTTAATTCCACCCATCTTCAGTGAGCCATCTTCATTGAACATTGAAGGGAATGATGCCAACACCAAACAGAAGTTCAATGTCATGTCAATTTTGTGGTGCATTGTCCTTGGGGTAAACCACAAAGGTAATAGGTTTTCTTGACAATGAATGGCTCCGACAGTATCTTTCAGGATTTAGGACAAACATCAATACACCAGCACACCAAGGTGTACTAGTGAGGCAGCATGATAAACTGATCATGTGCTATTAATCTTCCTGGAAACTACACAGAGTCATTGTTCTGCATGAATGAAAATGATTTATTGTTAAGAGTTGGGTCAACCGTTAACATTCATATTCTACTCAGAGCGTTTTTAAATGGCTGAGTGCCGCAACGTTTTCAGAGAGTCAATGTTTCTTTTATTTCTGCACATCCTGACACAAAGTGCAAGTAGTACAATAAAAACAGTACAGTCATGTCACTGCTCTACTGAAAGGAAGTCCAACAGCAACATAAATATCTGCAGATGTGCTGGAAAACAGAAGGAATATTCTCAAGTGGACATGCTTTGGCTTTACTTTAAAAGTTTGTTTTGTTGATTTTGTTTGTTTGTTTTCTTGCTTTGTAGCTTCTCCAACTAATCTCCAGGCTACAATCATGATAAGATGTCAGATTCATGACATATCTATTTATGTGAAAAAGATTTGCTCACAGAAGACATTTTAAGTCTGAGGCTTGTAGCTGCAAGTGTCTTTTGAGCCGTATGGATTAGGACAACAGGATCAGGAGACCACAGCTAGCCCCCTAGACAGCTAAACGTTTAGGGGATTATTTCCTGTGAGGTGCAGGTATGACTGGAGAAGTTTAAACAAAAGGTAATTTATGGCCACGCCAAAGTACTTGCTGTTACTGCAGCAGTAGAATGATGCTCCTCAGGCTCAGAGGAGACATTTTGCCAAGAACTACACTGGATTTCACCCTCTTTGCTTGGGAATCAGTTTCCTGGATCACCCATTTGAAAGATATATTCCTTATTATGCATCGACAGTAATTAAATTTGATTGCACCTTTCACATCTATAAAACAAAATCCAAAGCGCTTCAGCAGAGAGCATAAAAAATTAGAAATGGAAAAGGCAAAGCAAAAAACAAAATGGAAAAATGATTGCAGATTTTACTGAACTGACTCATCAGCACATGTTAGCTTTTTTGAATCCATAAAGCTCTTGCAAATGTATAAGTCTATACACCTTTATGACAACTTCTGCTTGTTTTTGCCTTGATTTTGTTCCTTTGAATTTCTCTTGTACTTGAGAAGAAATTACTAATAAAATCAAATTGACTCAAAAATATCTGAACTACTTCAACACAATCTGAATTACCTTGAACTGAAGAGAATTGAAACAAACTGAGGCAAACTGAATAAAACACAAATCAATTGAACTGAATTGGACTGAACTGAAATTATTTGGGTATTCCACGTCAAGAGATTCAACAAATTCTTGTAAAATAGCAAGCCATGTATACAATTTGTTCCGATATAATGAAATACGTAATTGGCAACATCAAAGAACTAACACAAATGAATGAAAGATTAGACATCATTTATATGCATAGAGGTGGAAAATGAAAGAATGAAATTCCGATCTGGTCTTGCTAAGAAAAATTGAATGTCAGTCAACAAAGATAATGCTGAGTTTTTGAAGCTTAGATGTAAGATACTAGAGGAGCATACAAAAAGAGGAGCAGAAACTCTGAAATTAATTAGGGTTTTAGCAAGCTAAAAAGATTTTACATTTTTGTACCGATAACATTAATAGCAATGACATTCCCAAGGCTTACAGTAGTAGTGTTTTCTGCGGCCCAACACAATACCAATGATGATAAAACTAAATGAGTCAGACTGTATTATTTTGGTTTTATTTCGCTGAAATAAAGACAGGAGTTATAAAGCACTTCTGATTATTAAGATGTCAGAGCTAAAGATTTCTGAGGTAGGTTAAACAGCCCATGTTTCAAGGCACTAACAGCAGCTCTGGTCTGAATAGTTCATGTATGCCCTGCAGCAAGCTGCCAAATAAAAACCCCTTCGGCTGTAAACAAATGCATTTCCTCAGTAGTTTGTGTTCCACTGTTCCCTGCTCCTCACTGGAACATATGTCTCCATCAGCCAAGAAAATTGCCCTAAAGTACCGACTTATGTATGTGTGGCTTTATCATCCCTCCCCTTTATGTCACGACAGTTCTGTCTCACCACTTACAGCTGACACACCTCACCCGCACCCCCACCCGTCCACCCCTGCATGCATCAAGATGCCAATCTTCATCCAGAAAGTCAAGCAGCCTTTCATTCCCACATAATTACCTGCATTAGACTCATTGGCAGACGGTGGCTTACAGAGAGGAACGGGGGAGCCAACATGATTTCCCATCACTTTTCAGTGGGCTGTAGGTAAAGCAGGTGGGAGGTGGAGCTAATGACTCATTGAGATTCAATTAGTACTAATCTTAAATTCCTTTCATGACACAATCACAGACCACAGAATGAACTTATGTAACGGCCAGCTGATCCCTCTCTCCCCTCGGTTATGCTCCCACTTGCCCTTCAGCTGGCTCTAATCCTCTGTAAAACTCTCATTAAATTCCCCAGTGTCTCTCCTTCAGCAGCTATGATATTAATTAACAAGGGGAAATATTTGCATACTTAAAAAAGTGAGCATTCAAACTGGTGCAGCTCAGTAAATTAGAATGTCAGCCCAAAAAGTTTAACTGATTGCGTAGATTTGCTACACAGAAATAAACACTTAATTGTCACTGAGTTAACTTTGATGCTCATGACGTCTAGCAAAAATAAAACCCAAACTTCAGGCACTTGAAAATTTTAGTCTTACATGACACCAATACAAAGTGATGTTTTTTTTCTTTTTTAGTTAATTATTTCTACTTTTTAGACATGACAGATGTCCAGCTGACAGTTCTTGACACATTCCCCCCAAGAAGGTGAAGCTTCAAAAGGGCATTGCTAAAGGAGAAACGACCTTTAGCATTGGGTTTTCATTGTTTTCAGTGTTGCATCCAAGTATAACAATGGAAGGTTTAGAGGGAAGGAAAAAAACATGTGGTAGAAAGTGGTTCACAAGCAAAAGGATCAAATATTGTGAAGCAAAATACATAAAATAGTTTGAGGGAAGGTTTTAAAGTCTAAACTTCAGCTTGAGAATCACTACATGCAAGATCATCCAAGCAATTAGCTATAACCGTAGCATTCATTGCGTTAGGCCACTCTTGAACCAGAGACATTGTCGTACCTGGTCCAAGAAGAAGAACTGGACAGTTACTTGGCAGTTTTAATAGAAAATGTCATTTTTATCCTTATTTCATCTTTGATGGAACTGATGACACTTTTTTTTTTTTTTACCATTTATTTACTGATTATATCTGCTGTGTTTTTGTATTTCTGCAAGATGTGTTTTTTCCATTAAAGAAGTTTCCAGATAATGTTTAGATGTTTCCACAGATGTGATAGTAAAAGAGACCTGTAGACATCTTGGGTAAAATACTTAACCTGGCAATTGTCTCAAAGGACTGACGTGTGGAATGTAGTTTGTAAACTTGTTTGATCCTGCACTCATGACTAACTGACAAAGAAGAATTAGAAGTTTCTCCTGAAATCCGTATCAGCTCTCTTTCCTGCCATAAAATCATCCCCTTCAAGAGGCGAGGTATAGTTCATGAGGTGGGGGTAAGGATTGCCTTGTGGTCCATCTGGCAATAGAGATAAGATCAGACTTTGGGTGGGTCTTTTCCTTGCTGTGACTATATAACGACGTGATGTGTGTCGTTCAGGGCTCTTCTCCTGACTGCGTTCAGTGAGACGAGTCTTCAAACGCTTTTGCCTTCGAATAAAGAAACTTAGAGACAAAGATGAATCTTTATCTAATTATTGAAACAGATTCTCATTCTTTGATAAATGAAATTTTCATAACACAGTCTAAGGTCAAATGAAGGTAAACCTGGCTATTGGATAGAAATCAAACTCCCAGAATCTGGAAGAAGGGTGAGCAGAATCTACTGAAGGGCCAGTGAGGAGGTACCACAGTGTTGGTTCACTGTAAGAGCAGCTAACAGGTAATTTGAGAGCATGTTATGCTTCCCTCTGATGGTAAGGTTTATAGAGATGCTGATTTGAGTTTCCAGTAGGACTGGGCAAACACAGCCAGGTTTGATAACAATTACTCAATTCAATTGCAGCAAATTTCTTTGACCTGAAGTCCATAGATAATCTAGGGAGTATCTATGGACCTGAAATCCATAGATACTCTAGGGTATTGTTAAGAAGAACAGGAGATGCACCAGATCCAACAATGCCAATGAGATAAAGGTCACTTTTTAAACAACTTGAGCTTGCTAAAGACCTCAGTGGAACCACAGGTTGATCACCTCAATACGGCTTTTGCAGTAGCTGAGGCAGAACGTATCAGGGCATACACTGTATGGTACATGGAGATTTACCGAACTCCTTGAGTTAGAGATACTGGACCTCTGAGGTGTGTCTGGTGGACCCTTCAGTGCAACATCGGTCTTCTGCACACCGAATGCTACTTGGTGTCCTACAGCAATGCAAAAAGTACCATAATCAGGTTCAAGAAGTTATGACTTTCCAGTTTATTCCATTGTTTAGGCAAGTCAAGTTAGGTTTATTTGTATTGTACATTTTAGCAATAAGGCAGTTCAAAGTGTTATATGACAATCTGAAAGTGGCATCAGAGTTTGGATCCCTGTTTTTATTTTTTCAGCAGAACAATAAATAAAATGATCAGTTATTTGTTTCATCTCTGTTTTTATCATTTGGATACTCAGCATACATGTGTGTTCCTATTGTATCATGATTATGCACATGATCACTTCATTTTCACTCACTTTGGCTGTCCCTCCTAATGCCTCAAGTGTTTCTCTATGATAAGTGGGATCAGGGAAAGGTTAATTGGTCTGCAATGACTCTCTTGTGCTCTCAGTGGACTTCATATTATAATCTGTGTTGTCAGGTTGACCTGTTCCAGTGTGGCCAATTACATGATTCCCCTGTGTATATATTTTCAATAAACAGCAAACAAACTTTCATTTGTGGGGAAAGCATTTAAAATAAGAGGAAGATTGATAATATATGAAGGAAAGCAAGAGCATGGTCTGAAGCATATGGGTAAATTTTTAGACGTTTGCATTTTTCAATATGAAAAATGCAAACATTTTCTATCCATCTATTCATTGCCTATACCCACTTTCCTTGCAGGGTCACGGTACAGCACAACAGTTGTAGAATATTTACTGCAAAGAAATTGCAGTTATTTTTTAAAAGTTTGAAACAGACAAATGGGAAGTGATTGTCAACCTTGTTTATGGAACAGATTTTATCAGCTAAGTTTGCAAAATCTTTACCCTTTTACCATGAAATTAATGCACAATTTCTATTCTAACCAGAAGGTTAGTTCACTATTTGCAGCTTGACAACATAGACTCAGTTGGTACTAATGTATGCATCAGCCATCCAGTTCTCTTAAATGTTCAGGTCTGAGTTAAAACATACATCCCTGTAACATGTTGAAAATATATTCTAAAAAAAAAAATGTATATCTCACAAGTGAACATGATAAAGCAGTGGGTGGCATTATTGGCTTGCAGCCAGAAGTTCCTAGCTTCAAGTCTTGGTTTGCATGGACTTCTGCATGGAGGTTGTATGAGTGTGAGGTTACTTGGTCTCACTAATTTGCCCTTAATTGAGAATAAGAGTGTGCATGATTGTTAGTTTTGTGTGCCTCTGTGTTGCCCAGTGATGATCGGTTGTACTATTCCCATCCTGTCACCCAGAGAGAATGATTCATGAACTACTATTCTAGAAATAAACGTGTGTTTATAAATGATATTAGCCCAATATTTTTGAGACTTTTTTATTGTCAAAGAGCACACTTAAATACTAGCGTTTATATGTGATTAGCTACTTTTGTTAAAATTGCATAAACAGTGCTGATTGTTTAGAGAACATTTGAGAATACATGCACCACATATTTGACATTCGTAGCCAGATGCTGTCACCATGAACCATGAACTTTAATGGTAGGGTTAGCATTATGACGGGGAGTAACACTGAAATAAGTTTTGAAGAGTTGATTTTCATTCTTTATTCTATGTTGCAATGCTGTCTTTCACTGGAAGTGCATGGACAATCAGGTGAGTCACCCAATGTGATGCAACTGAAGGAGGTTAATATGGCAGAAAAATCCATGGAACACCATCCAAACAGAACAAAAGTAGGAGCTATATAATGCAAACCACAGGAACAACTCCAAGAACAGAGCTCAAATAAAATAAATCTCAAAGTCTGACAGATGATAATAATGTGGACAGCTTTAGTTGTTTTTTTAAATGTGCCCTGTTACCAATTTAATTAGCAAGATGAGCTCTTTAAGAGTCGTGTATGAGAAAAACACAATTTTGATGCAAATATTTTGCAATCGTCTATTAGTAAAGTGCTTAATTTTTGGCAAATTGAAGGTTAGCTGTTTTATGATGGCAATTTATCTTCCTTTCAGGAAATCCATCCCAATCAGCTTTTCTGCAAAGGCTAACAGTTTAAAAGATCCAGATAAAGTGATACTTCAGGTCCTTAAATTAGCTCTGCGACACAGTGAAACTCTCTTTTGGTCTCAGTGAAAAAGTATCTAATCCAGTTGATCTAATTTTAGGGGAACAGGCAGTTTAAGAAATCGATGTAAAATGGGTCAGACTCTAAATTGAGCTCTTACCTTGCAAGATTCCTAAAGATAATCTGAGTCGTATTTCATGGAAGTAGTCTTGTTTGACTGAAAGTTTGCATGCACACCCGGACACGACTGCTTGAATCACTCATTTTAATATCTGCCACCAATATGAAAGGGGCAGCAGCTGAAAAAAAAAAAAGACAGCTCACCCTCTGCTTTGATTTACGCTTTTATTATGGAAGTGGTTAAAAATGGTTGTGGAATCAAATTTATGAGACAAAAAGAAAAAATAATTCATCCACTGTTTCTGTAGGGGGTTGTAGCCTTTGATGAAAACTCTTGATGTGAGGCTTCACAGAGATGCAGGTGGTTCAATACTGGCTACTGGCACCATTCAGGTATTTTCCCCCACATCAAGCTCTTCCTTATCTGAGGGCTGAAATCCTGCCTTATTATCCTTCATTTTAGAATATTATTCCCTCTCCATTCAGTCCACTTCTTGCCTTCCACATACAATCTGATGAACTGACTTGATATGAACTCCTTCTCAGGATTTCACATTTTAATGGTCCTGCTGCACACCACACATTACTCATTTCTTATCATAATGCAGTGCCGTTTCCAGGCTCAGCCACTCGAGATCCAAAAGGCTTTTTACATGTGAATCTTTTCAAGTTACTCACTCTTGTGTTCACGCTCGATGAATGAATTCATTTCACTTAGATTCCAGCGAATGGGAAATGCATCAGTTGAATCTTTTATGAGATTGGTTCGAAAGTGCTGTCTTTCTTCTTTTGACCTTTTCAGAGATTAATAGGCCAACAAATTTCAAATGGTGTTGCTTGACTTTTTGGATGATATCTGGACAATGTCTCAATTCCGTGGCTTTGTTTGGTTTTTATGACAATTACTCTCACAGACACAGAGTTGGCGAATTATTAGTATGCGGTGTGTGCACGCTGCAAGAAGTTGTTTCCCTGCAGCTTTCCCTTTTTTAAACTTACATTAAAAAAGCATAGACACTCTCTGCTAAGAGTGTCTGAGTGAAACCTGAAGCAAAGCTAAAAGGCATTCTCTCACCTCCTCGCACAGAAACAAATATCATTACCTTTTCGACCTTCACCTTATCACAATAACTTCATGAATTTATATATTTTAGACTGTATACATCATAAGTTTAAAAAACAGAACTATTTCCTCATGAAAGTTAAAATTCTAAGTCACAGAAACCACTTAGACAACAAAAATATTCACACACTGTCTTTCTTCCATAAGCTACTTTACAAAATATCTGTTATCATGAGATGCTTCAAGGGTTGGATTAAAAAACAGGAATGCACTCTTTTAATTTCCGCCCAGAGGGCAGAGTCAGCTCAGTCTGTGCAACTTCATGATCAGAGTCATCAATCATCTCTGTTCTCTGATTTTACTGCTGCAATAGATTTTTTTTTTTTATCAGTGGAGAAACTTAAATGGATTCTGGGGAACACCCTGAGGCAAGAGGAGAAGAGGAGTGACAGAAGCAGAAAGAAGATAACACGAAAAAGAAAGAAAGATGTCAAGGAAACAAGCGAGGTAATTAAAAAAAACTGGTTTGAAGGAAGTGCAGTGAATCACCAGGCTGAAAAAGGCATTTAGTACTCCTGTTTGTCTGAGAGTTCATTGGCAGTTCTCACTTCATTTTTTTCTAAAAGCTGTGACTGTATTGGTAACAAACCAGAACATTTTATTTCAGGGTTATTGTATAGCTGCCTTTTTTTTCTCTCAAATTTTTAGTCCTTTTCTGTTTTAGAATCCCTGAAACTGCAGAGAGTAATTAATTCACAATTGTTAATTTTACTCTGCTGTAATTGGAATAATTTCTCATAAAACCTGGATTTTCTTGCATTTTATGCAGGCAATGTCGAGACTTCAGCTTTATTCCATGGTGTGAGTTTCTGGTATTTACAACCAGTGTAAGCGTCTTTACTGCAAAAACAAAGCTGTAAAACTGTGGGGTGATAAAAGAAGAGCTTCTTTTGTCTTCTACATTAGACAGATCACAAGGCTTACCAGCAAATTACATTACCGTCTGTCTGTCTGTCTGTCTGTCTGTCTGTCTGTCTGTCTGTCTGTCTATCTATCTATCTATCTATCTATATACAGGTTCAAACCTTTTCTTTAAGCTCACCTGTATAATCCTCTTTCAAACATTTCCTTGAGCCTGTTATGAGTCTGCTGCTACTATCATATCAAGTTCCCTCTGTATTTTTAGCCTCATCCTACCATATACATATAAAGTAAGTCTCCTGCAGATCCTTCGTCAATTTGTAGACAGCATTTGAATGTTCATGCATATTCTGATTTTGATGTGGTTCTTTGTGCACATGTATATGCTCCCATCAAGGTTGCAGAACATCAAGGCTCAGAGCATGGTAGCTCTGCAATGTATGTTTCAAAGGCAAAGCAAAACCGTGGACACAACAGCAGAAAACTCTCCTCTTTTTTTTCCTCTTACGCTGGTGTTATTTGGGGAAAATGTGACATGAGAAATAATGGCAGGAAATGTGTGACATTCCAGGCTGGGGATCTGCTGTCTTTTATAAGAGTCATGCGGTCAGTGCGTTATCAATCCCTGAATGTGAAATAAAATACTCTATGTATTCTCATTACAGAAGAACAATCAGAAAAAAACGGTAGCTGGGAAATTTTTCACATTTCAGTTAAAAGAAACAAAAATATGCAATATGCATAACAATTTAAGTGTATTTCAGAATGAACAAACAGTGCTGGCTAGAGAAGTGAGTTGTTGCACCTTCTGCAGCTGTTGTAGAATATTCTCTGCTTTCAGAGGCCAAGACTGTACCGACTGGTATAAAATAAACAATGAGTATGCACAAGAGTGAACAAATTTAATAAAATCACAATTATTGTCAGTTCTTTTTCCCACCTCCTTAGAGCAACAGGTCACCTCTTACTTGTTTCCTGTTTGAAAAAGTTGGCTGGAGAAAGATACAGGGAAATCCCAGAAGAAAGCCAGTTAGAAATTACATACGACCTCAGAAAAGACATGATCTGCAAACATAAAGCCAGTGAGGGCTTAGAATAAAGCATGTTCATGTGTTAGAATGGGGCAGTCAAAATCCAGGTCTATTGAGGATCCATGGTAACCTATGAAAAACTATGCTCAGATATTTTTATTCCAATTTCATTTAATTTGAACTATTTCTCCAAAGGAGAATGGGCAAAGCCAGTAGCCTCTACATCAGCAGCCCAGACTGACATATATGCAGCCATAATGGCAACAAAAGGTGGTTTAACAAAGCATTTACTCATGAGGAGTTTTTATTTATTAAAAAAAACATAAAAAATTTCAAAAAATTGTTCCAATTCATAATTACACTCTTATTTGTCTTGATGTATTGCATAAAATTGTAATACATTAATAAATAGCTTAATAAACAAGGTACTGTGTGTGGAATAGTGAAACCAGCAGTGACAGTACAACTCTTTGGGTAATGTTTTGCCTGGATTCAAAGGAACGTGCTATTCACCAGGAGGTTACAGTGACATAAACCACCTACATAAAAAATGACAGTGTTCCTTCCTAAAGGATAATGTGGCCTTCAACATGACAAAAATAGTTTGAGAATGCTCTGGGGATCAAATCAACCGAGGCACGTGGGAGTAAAAGAAGCTGCTACTGAATGCACCACCAAATGAAACAAATCTGGGAAGAGAAGGAAGAGAATAAGAAGCCACAATAATAACTACCAAAATTATTTGTACGCTAAAATTTAACCACTACTGCAAGATAAGAGCATCACTAAAAGGACTTCCCCCCAAAATACTATATTGCTCAAAGAGTGTGAAGCAATTCTTGACTTTCGCCTCCTAATCCTAAACAAAGCACAAAGTAAAGCTAGTGGTGAAATGAGTTCCTATTTGATTGGGAGATTATGGGATGATTTTTCTTCCAAGTTCTGCCCTCTGAATAGCGGTAACATAATCTGCAGTGTAAACACGCTGAAGACAAAAAAAAGAGTCATTGGCGGTGTGTTTTCCTGGAGGGATTTCCCCTGTCTTGCTATTACAAAGCTGTGTAATATTACAAGGCAAGAATCAGGGGTCACTCATCAGTCCGATCATGGTAAATGGCAGGGACATGACCTAGAGATTTCTGCAGCTTCAGGCATTACTGTGTGTTGCTTGATGCATAACAAAATAAAAATCAGATAAAATGCCTGCAAACATTAGGGAGAGGATAATCTTAGCATCAGAAGCAGACGGGAGGAAAAAAAAGAAAAGAAATAAGCCTGATTTCTTGGCTGAAGCTATTAAACTAGACAAAGTACATTTTCTTTTATTTCATCATCTGGGCAGAAGGTCATTATCACTGTGCTGTAATGTGGAAACTTCAAGATGTATAGCTGAGCCTGGTAGCAGTTTTAATAAAGGTGTTATAAAGACAAACAATTAGAACCTGCTCTGCTTCAACAGAAGGAAAAGCCAGAAAGATGCCACTTCCTGAAGTAAATAGAGGTAAAACTTCACTCTAAGAGGTCAGCAAACATCTTTGCATCCTCACAAACGACCTTTGCAGGCAATTGTTTAAGCATCACTCTTCATTCATCAACCTCCGGTCGCGGAACGAGCACACCGCCAAACATCTCATGCAAGATTAATCACGCTTTAAACACAGTCAACAGGCAGTGAAATGAGAACGGTTAGTGGGCAATAATGTTTCTCCACACACGGTGTAAATTAGAAGATTAAATACAAATCAGGCTCCGCGTAACCCTTTACTTATCCGAGTCGAGAATTAAGCAACATTTATGTGCAGGCTCAACACAGAAAACTGCGTGAAGACCACACTGATAAAAAAATATATATTTGGCCCAGAGAGATTTTTGAGTACCTGAGGACATCCCCGTTGGTTGGTGATGCAAATCCAATTACATGTTTTGAAATTGCTGCAGATTGCTCCACTGACTCATGAATAAGCATGCGGATAAGCAGAGGCTGAAAAGCAATTGACAATGTTTTCTGTAGCCCCCACAAATGAGCGGTAAGTAGACGGTTCTTATCGACAGTATGATGTTACTGACCTGTTCTGTGTATTGTGCAGTAAAACTTTTGAGAAAGATTTGTGGCAATGCTCAGGGATCACAAAACTATTAAACCAAATAAACTGTCCCAAATAAATACTTCATCAACCATTTTTTAAAATTAATTTTCTTCATTAGACTAGGCTTGTTCCGTTGAAAACATTTGCAAACAGGACTTAGACAAGGCAGTTCAATTCTGATACTCACAAAAATAACGGTTAGTAGTAAATTACATGAAAAACAATTTTGAAACACCTACTTACAGTTAGCCCAGTCTCCAGAATTTTCACCAGATATTTAAATTCTTGCAATAAACTTGAAGAAGAACTAACAATTCCCTGGACTCTGACGCCAAGATCATTCACAAACAAACCATTTGATTGTAAAAAAAAAAAAAAAACAAAAGATTCTGTAAGTAGTTAAATTAAAATCAAATGATCAAGTGTGCCAACAAGTTTATGGCTGTTTTGCTTCTTTCACATTTCATCATGCTCATAAAACTGCACTTTAAAACAACTTTTTTTAACAATATAAGAAATTTCTTTACATTTTAGCGCGTTACAGAAAGCAGAAGACATTCATTCT
Organism: Xiphophorus couchianus; assembly: GCF_001444195.1. Taxonomy (NCBI): domain Eukaryota; kingdom Metazoa; phylum Chordata; class Actinopteri; order Cyprinodontiformes; family Poeciliidae; genus Xiphophorus; species Xiphophorus couchianus. The sequence goes on from NC_040239.1 coordinate 11,743,499, forward strand.
AGTATATTGTTGTCTATTTTCTTCATTTTGTTTTCTCCAGCTGTTCTTTTACTGCTCACCCTCAGCGTCTTCTCCCCTTTTCATATAACGCTTCTCTCTGCTGAACTGCCCAATCTAATTTCGTTGCTCTTTCATTAAATATCTTGTCATCCACTTCCCATCTCCTCTTCCTGTCAGCCCTCACCTGCACGTGTTGTTTGGCAACTGGCTTTATCGTTAATTAATGTGATTTTAAGTCAAGACGGATCAAAATCTCCCATCTCCCTGCTCTTACCAAGCACTGTCTTACTGTCATTTTCCCTCATTTCCCTCTGTTGACTTGCCTTTTTCCACGCCATTCACCTGATCCACCAAGCAAAACACTTGGTCTGAACGCTTCCCTGCCAGGCTCTAATTGGTGATCAAGATGTGCACAGGAAAGGAGACAGAGGAGCCTTTTGCCCATTTCTGTTCCCTCATCACATTCATGGGGCCACAGTCACATCTGCGTAACCATGGCAATGCTGATAAGGTGACTCATGACTATTCATCAATGGCACCGCCTGATTGGACAGCCCCCGGGAGCCTTGGGAAGCGTATTCATCAGTGCAGCCTGTGTCCCCGCTCCACCTTAATGTGCCCCTTGGAACGGTGAGGAAGCCTCTCTGCTGCTTTCTGTTTGTTTTTCACACTCACCTCTTGTCTTAATCGCTTCCTCTAGCTTTCCTCCCGTCTCTCTAATTAGCTGTCCCACCCATTCTCTCCCACCGGTGGGAGGTCAAGTCTCATAGCTGCAACCCAATGACCTGCACTGCCTCACGCCGATGAGGTCACCAATCACATCCACGTCTGACATGAGCTATTACTTTCTTGGCTAATTTAATCATTCATCATCCTTGCTATTTCACAGCACAAATGAATGGTACATTTCAGAGATATTCAATAACTATTCCCCAGGACACTGTCTTTCAGAACATTCTCTTCTAAAGCCCCTTCTGAGACATCAAATGTGAATCATCAAACAATTTTCGCTCCATTGGTGCTGTTTTATTCCATTTTAAAGGTCATTTGCTCTTGTCTCCAACAGTTTTTGCAGCAACCTTTTCTGTTTGTACAGTCTGCTCTGTTCTGCCAATAGGAGTATCTATTTTTGTCTTAGCAAACTGGCATGAATCAGTTTGAGCAATTCTTAAGAGGCAAAGATGCCATTTGATTTTTTTTTTTTTTTTCAAACAGCTGACCTTTGGCTTTCCTTTCTGGGAGTAGATTTGGAGAAATTATAGTCATCCATGTTTTTGAAGTTTTTCTGACTACATTTTCAGTCCAATGTTTACATGCAATGCAAAAAAAATGGAGAAAAAAATAAGGCAGACAGGTTTAAATTTTTTTGTGGAATTCTTACTATTCAATTGAAATAGGAAAAAAAATACACACGCAGGTTGAAAATATCTATACACCACCACTTACATTTAATTTATACTTAGATCCTATTGTATCTGCACCAGTTTTTGATACAGGCTTGTTCACAATTCTTGGAAGTCTTGGTATGTGCTTTTGTTTTTTTTAGATTGGTTAGGTTTCCTGAAGTAGAACAAGGTTTCACAGATTTACAATTCAGTTCAAGTCAAGGTGTAGAAAATGTAATCCAGAAAGCTTAATATAAAGATCCTTCATCCACTCCAAAACTATGTTTTATGTTTATTTTGGATCCTTGGCAACCTATATCTGGGTTTCATCTCTATTACTAAGTTGCAGTCACTGATGGAAAAAAAGTTAGGATCTTCAAAAACAACCTGTGTCCTGGCTTGATGCAGCCTCGCTTCATAGGTGAGCGGAAGCCGCAACACACTGGTGGACCTACTGCCTTCACACTATACTGCCGCCTTGTGGCGTACTCCACAACCGCATTCACCTCAGGATCAACCAAATGGATATTAATAACAAGTACTTGTTAGAATATTTTCCCCTTATGACTGAAGTGCTCCTAATAAAGTGTAAATAAACTATTCTCAGTATAAATGTGGCTGCAAAATTTGTGTGCGTCAAATTAGCAGATAGCTGATTTGGAAGGAAATCAGCTATTGGTGAGATTATTAACCTACAGTAGATACCAAGCCAGCTGTCATGCATGGTGGTGGAAGCATCATGCTTTGGAGTTGTTCTTTTGTTTGTTTGTAAGAACACATTATATAAATTACTTGAAATTATTATTATTAAGACAAAACTACAGTATATCCAAATATTTCAACTCCATATCAAATCAATGGCCAGGCAAAATTTGCTTGGGTTCTAAAGGAGGACATTAAAACAAAACACACATCTCACACACCAGATATGTAGGACCACTGTGGTTAAGTGTGTAATTCTCTTGCACTTAGAAGGTTGTGAGTTCAATTCCACCTCCATCTCACATGTTACTGGGAGGAGGTGTAAAGGCACTTATGCCCAAGTGATTTTGGAATGAAGTTTCTAGTATGGCTCTGTGTTTGTGAGAAACTAGGTGGGGCTGGAAAATGTCAAAACACCAACTGCCCAGCATGGTGGTGGCAACATCATGCTGTGGGGATGTTTTACTCCCAGTGGAATAATGAAGACAGCAACTTGTCTCCAAATTATTCTACCTCACCTCAGATCATCATGCAGGTTGAATTTGAGGCAGAATGATGTGTTTCAGCAGAACCATGATTCCAAACACACATCTGAACTGGTTTAAGAATGGAAAAAGAAGGCTAATACACTCAATTCCTTTCTCAAAAATTACCAAAATTGTATTTTTCTTCCACCTTGAAAAGGCACAGTTCAAATAATCTATTTAAAAGCCGAAATCAATATTAATGCTGATAAGGAGTGGATGTTAACCTTACACTGGCACCGTCTTCACATATTATTTCAATACATCCTTAAATAAACTACAGATAGTGTGATAATATGTTAATGTCCCTCTACACACAGAAGATTGAACAGAAACGCTCAATTTAAAGGCTGTTTTATATATACATGTTGAAATATGAAACAAGTGTCAAACAGCAGCAGATCTGTTGAAAGACATTTAAATAAATATCTTTAAATATCTTTATCTTATTTGGTCAGACAAATAAGATAAAGATCTGCCTTTATCTTATTGTCCTTCTCTCTGAAATCGTCTCATGCAGTAGACCTACATTTGGACTTGAACTAAAGGTCAGGAGGATGACTGGATATCTTATTTATGTCTGTTAGATTAATCCTGACAGAGGCTGCTGCTGCTGTATCTGATCTACATCCTTCTACTCCTATCTGTGTTGTTTTTGTGAGGATTTGCTGGGAACCTGCCTCGTCCATCCAGATGGATAGAGGTGGGTGATGGACAGCTTGCACACAACTCTGACAACATCGTGCGAGAGACGGTGCAGTGAAGCCTTTGTGGGGGATGGGAGGACGTGATGAAGAGAATGAAAATACCAGCTTTGCACTTCTGTTAAATATTTGCAATTTTGAGCTATACATTTTTCCACTTGGTAGAATCTTACCAACTGAAAAGACAAATACGTGACAGATGAAATCACTCTAATTATGTCTGTATGTTTTAGTCAAACAAACATTCCATTGAATTGTATATACTTGAAATATTTATGTCTCTTCAGCAATAACGACTTTAATCATTACAGTTTGCAGCTCTACTTATGTTTCAAAGTAGAAGTAGCTCAATAATAGCCTTTGTTCACTGCAGCAGCACAGGAAAATTATTACAGCTAGGATAATTACTTTTACATACACTGTGGTATTGTGCATTAAAATATGTTTGTTTGTTTTTTATTACTGGTGAAACCAGTTCCATCAGGAACTCCTGATTCCACAAAAACAATTTTTCTGCAATTCACAACCTTGGAAGTGAAACACTTGAATAAATATTCAGGTAAGGTTTTACACAAAATAGATTTAATTATTGCTTCTCCTATTTGAATACAACACTCACTTATTAAGAGGAAACAAGGAAAAATCTCTAATCATACTGTTTGTGGACTACTAATTCTTCAAAAGAGAGTATGAATTTTCTGGAAAAAAAATGTCAAGGTGGCCATCAACATATAAAAAATCCAGACAAATCAGACGGTTTATTTGCTTGAGTAGGCACAAGGCCTTAAGATAAAAGGAAAATATATTTTGAAAAATATTTAATCATAATACTGTTGTTTATAGTTGATATCGATGACGACCACTATGGACTAATATACTGCATTGAGCTACTCCTACTGATGAAGATTTTCTGATATTTAAATACAAATGACCACAATTAACCTTTTATCTTTATCTTAGACATCAGAAATAAGGACAGATGAATAAGAAAAATGAGACTTTGCTATTTAGAGAAATCAACAATTTTAGGTGAAGCGTAAAATAGGGCTATCGTGGCATAATAGAGTGTATGTTCATATATAAGGTTTGTACCAGATACAAGCGCAACTATATCACCCAGCAGAGAAATTTGTGAATATCATGTGGAACATTGTTTTGGAAAATAGAAAATAAACAATTCACTCAACATATAAATTGAGCATCAGTATTCAGGGATGTTCATGTAAAATATTCAAGTAAAAGACCTTTCGGCTAAATGGCAGAGTCAAACTATCAACTCTGAAAAGTATGCTCAGAATTTCAATCTTCCTGCTACGACATGCATCACAGCTATTGGGTTTCAATGCAATCTCACCGTACCACTTTAGATGTTAACTGTGGCCCTTAATGGGTTACTCTAAAACTAATAAATCCCAAAAGCATAACTGAAATCTGATATATCCTGAAGCATATTTTGAAAACTATAAAAACTGGTGTTAGCTTACACTTTCCCGCTGGCTGTCGTCCCCGGACCGGTCATCCTTTTGCATGTTGAGGGGCCACCTCTGGCAGGCCTGGGTCCCTCACAGTTACCTAGAGAGGGACCTAGCAAAGAGCAAACACAAGAAACTGTATACAGATGCAACCCTTTAAAACCAGAAAAAAATATTCTACAAATTAGTGAGCAATTCACATGCTGTCTACATATCTATTGGCACCGTTGGTAAAGATGTGTAAGGAGCCTTTAATTTAATGCAGAAATATAATTTATCATGGAACATTTCTAGAGAAAGCCAACTTTTCATCTGAGCACATTTATTTACTAGAGGAGAAATTCACAAGTTAAGAAAAAGAGGTTTTAGACAAAATCCCCAGTGGCTCATTTATTGACTTTCCTGCTGGGTGTAATTTGTCCCCAGTATGATGCCTCACTCATACAGAAAGAGAGATCTTTGATTATTCCTTTTTGCACAGTCACTTTAACTCAGGGGTCCCAAACTCCAGTCGTTGAGAGGATGGGTCTCCTGCAAAGTTTTGATGTTATGTCTGCTTCAGCACAAATGCATCAGTAAGTAGCTCGTTAGCAGAACTCTGTGGAGGTTTACTGCGTGCTGAGGAGCTAATTCAGCCATTTGATTCAGGTGTGTTGGACTGGGGATCTGTATCCAAGATCCCTGCTACTAAAAGTTGCAGGGTGGCCCCTGAGTCCCAGCTGGTATGAGTTGTCCTCTCTGCAGCTCACCCCACTGATTTTCTACATGGTTTATGCCGAGGGAATGAAATGGCCATAAAAGAACCGGTCATCCCCAACTATGACGCACCATTGTTGGGGTGATTTGAATCAGTGTCCTTCAGAAAATACCAGTTTTCTATGTAAATTACATCTTATTTAAATACTCACTTATATTCATACTTATAAGAGTATGAATAAAGGATGGAAGGGCCCTTATATTCCAGATAAACATAAAGACAGGGCTTTCTAATTTAAAGTTCATGCAAACTTGACTCAATTAAGAAATATAAGGAATGAACTAAAAAAAATACTTGAGTTATTTTTTATTTTAAAAGGATTGTAAGGGCAACAACTAACACTGCAGGTGATTATTATTATTTTTGTAAATGAATATTTCTGTATTTTTTGTTGTGGATCCTCCCCACCTTCCCCTTTGCAAATTTCCTCGTTTCGTGGATTTTCTGTGTAATGTAACTCCAAATTATTCTCTGATGTTTTTTCTCAATCATTCTAAAAACAATACAGCTTGGAATGGCAACATACCTAGGTGCAGTATTACTTGACATGCCATTAGCTGGCATTTGTAAAACTGACAATCCAGGAGTGCCATTCATTTTCTTAATTGGTCAAGGAAAATAATACATTTTAAACATGAACATTTATTGTTTCCTCACTTTGCGTCCTTTTCAGGAAGTTAGTGCGTGTTTAACAGATTGAGGATTCTTCCTTCTCTCAGGGGCTTTTAGGTAGAGGAATATAAACGCTTTGATCTCCCAGACAACCAGATAGGTGTGTGTACATGTGTATGTGTGTCATTGTGATGAATGGCCATCATAAAGCGTGTGTGTGTGTGTGTTGGTAACAAAGGAGACATGCTGGGATCTGCTGGCCTATTAGAATGCATTAGAGTGTAAAAGGTAAAGGTCAGTGAATTATCAGCCAGAGTTACACAGGCGTCTTCTGTTTACCTGGCCTAATAACCCAGAGCCTAAACCTGCCCCATGTCTGTCTTCTTTATCTGCTGTCCACACACACACACACACGCACATGCACTTAGCCAAGGCCAGCGGTGCTGAAATACATCTGCAACTCCATTTACTGAGCGGAAGGTGTTGTGATCTTCAAAGAAAAGAAATATTCAATTCCAATTTATGCTCTGTAAATAACAAAATCTGAGCAGAAACGTTGGGAACAGTGCCTGTAACAGCTTTCGTCCAACCAATACGTCTGTGGTGGTTGGGAAAACAAAACGTTTTGTCCTGCAGCCACATTCAGAATCTTTCACATTCATATTATCTTGGCACGCAATGGCTTTATTATGCTTGGTCCATACATGGCAACATATGTAAGTATGTCTCTGGCAATTACAACCAGCAGATCAGAGACAACAGCAGGCCAAAGTTTCTCTGTTCCTGCTGAGAAAAAAAAAAGTTTCCCCACATCACTATGCTGCCACCACCATGCTTCGACATGTGTAAGGTGTGTTCAAGGTGATGTCTAGTGTTAGCTTCCTGTTATAGATGCGGCTTTCCATGTCAGTCATGATGTGTCACTTTTCTTCCCCTGACCAGAGCATCTTCTCCCATTTATTTACTGTGGTCCTTACATTACTTGTGGCAAACTTTGAAAGCAACGTAAATGTTTCTTATAGCAATTGTTTCGTTCTCAACATTTCCAGAGAGGATTCATTCAAAAGGCACCCAATTAACATTTCGCTTGCTTTTGTCTGTATTGGTTAATCACTGCAGCTCTGCCAGAGTTAGCTTGTGATTCTGGCTGCTCTCTGATTAATTTATCTCCTTGCCTGGCCAGTCAGCTTTGGTGAATGAGAGAGTCTCGGTAGGTTTGCAGTTGTACCAGATTTTCTCCACAGGCAGCTGGTTGCGTTCGATTTTTTTTTCCATTTATCTTTCATTTATCTTTTTTTCATTAATTGATTGATTTAAAAAAAGTAATGTTTTAATTCAGTCTCCATCTGTGTTGACTGAGTTACGATACAACTGCCAGATGTTGGTAGATTTGTCGTGCTTTGCAGATTCTGCTCAGTTGCTCTTTTTGTTGGCCTATCCTCCTGAGACCCAGCCCATTCATTTGTGTCCTTTATAGTGGACATTTTGTTCACCTGTATTTTCTTTTACTATTTTGAGTTACCCTATCAAGCCTTGCAGTACTCTTTAGAGGACATCCTGGGCTTTCCAGTGACGTGTCATGTGATAGGTTTGCATGCTGGGAACTCACTTTTTCTTTTCAATCAAAATGGCTGGCATACCAACAACCACATTTTATGGAAAGAGGAAAGGTAAGCAAATTATTCTTTATCTATTGCTATTTTTACCATGATAATTATATATAGTGTTGTTTATTAACATGTCAATAATAATATTTTTATCTCAGAAAACAGTTTAATTATTTCTGTTTTGAAATATCAGTCCTTTTAAGAATGTCAATTGCAGTGGACACCAGGACCATTTTAATGTATCTAATGAGTCAACATTGTTGTAGGAGAAAGAAGTGAAGCAGAGAGGATTTTATACCGAATAGTAGAGGGAGATTCAGATTTGGGGCTGTCAGATGAGGATGAGGATGAGTATCAGCCTGGTACAGGAGAAGATGGTGAAGAAGAAGTAGGTGAAGAAGGAGAGGAAGAAGATGCAGGAGTATCTGATGAGGAGACAGACTCAGAGCCAGAAAGGGAGCAGGAAAGTCGTCGTGCTTTGTGGGCCAGGACTACCTTGTATGTTTTATTTAGTTCTAGGCTAATGTATTCAATTCTATTATCATATTAGATTATTGCTGTATTAGTATTTAGTATTTTAGTACTTATTTGTGTTTTTTTTCCATCCATCATAATAGATTCACACCTGCGCTACCTGGGCTTCCTGTCTGTCAAGATGACCCTAAAATCCGAGAACACTGGAGTCCAATCCAATACTTTTCGCAGTACATCGACGACAAAATCTTTGAAGATTTGGCAGCTTTTACAAATCAAAGACAGCTGCAAACTACAGGAGTGTCATTAAATACTACTGCTCAAGAAATCAAGATTTTCTTTGGCATATCAGTACACATGGCCTGCCTTGGCTATCCCAGAGTTAAAATGTTTTGGGCTAAAAAAACTAAAGTGCCAGTTATTAGCAGGAAAATGACAAGGGATAGGTTCTACAAGCTGAGAAGCTCACTCAAGATTGTTGATGATCTGGATGTAACAGAAGAGACAAAGGAGTCAGACATTCTTTGGAGAGTCAGACCATTGCTTGACCGTGTGAGGCAAGGTTGTCTCAGACTTCCAAGGTATAACAAGGTCTGCATTGATGAGCAAATCATCCCTTTCACAGGCCGCTGTCCAGTCAGGCAATATGTCCCAGGCAAGCCAAACCCTACTGGCCTAAAGGTCTTTGTCCTTGCCTCTCCAAATGGTCTGGTGCTGGATTTTGAGGTGTATCAAGGGAAGAATACGTTCAGGGGCCAAAGGTTGGGAGTTGGAGCTGCAGCAGTCTTGCGATTGGTTGAATCTCTTCCCACAGGAACCTGTGTATTCTTTGATCGATACTTCACAACAATCAATCTCATGGATGCTTTGCTTGCAAAGGGTCTTCCAGCAACTGGAACAATAATGAGGAACCGAGTACCAAAGCCATGCCAGCTACCAGGAGATAAGCAGTTGCGAAAAGAAGGGAGAGGAGCATCAGTGACGGTGGTCCGGAGGAGGCCTGAGCTGGCAATCACTAAATGGTTAACGCTCACCTCCACCTATCTCGGCTCGCAGCTGGCTTGTCAGCCTCATCAACCCGCAGCTTCATTTGCGCCCATTGGGCGTCGTCTAGGTAAGACGTACCTGCTCCTGACTCGTTCATTTTCCCTTCGCTTTACGTCTCTGTCAGAGTACCAGTGCCTTTAACTCACGTTTACCACGCCTCCTATCGCCGGTCAGTCTTGGCATTTCCAGGGTCGCGACTAGCTCGTTCCGTTAGTTCCCGCTCAGGCCGCCGTAGCCCTCTGTTGCTAAGATCGCTCCAAATTCTGTCAGTAGTTCCAGTTTGCATTTCAGCTCATTCTGGCCTCCGCCCCAGCTGCCGCTGGTTTCCTAATCGCAGCACCATTTTCTTTAAGCTTTTCATGACTAGTAGAGGGGATCCGCCTAAAGTTCCATATAAAACGCACCTGAAAACAAACGGAGTTATGGGCAATCTTTTATTTACAATTTCTCTTTTCTGGAAAAAAAAAAAAAAAAAAAAAAAAAAGCCGTGCTGCCCCTTCTACTCCAGATCCATGCAAGCAGCCCATCCACACAGATGGCAGAGCGTCCGAGCGCTGCAGCTCCAAAATGGTGCAGTCATCAGGTGTCCGAAAGAGAAAATACCTTAACTATGGACCCAGCAGGTAGATTACCCGAGAGCAGAGACGCAGCCTACCTAGATCCACGCTTATCATCTGGTGAACCAGGTGGAAACGTAACAATGCTGCAGGAACACACGAATGGCTTCATTAGTAGGTCCAGCATCCACAACAACCGCAATCCCAGCCATTGACCGTAGATGGCTTGACGATCTCAGTTGAGCAATCAGGAACACAAGCCAACCAGGCAGCCGACATACACGGGGAGAAACAGTCACGCACACACACCTTAGCAGCACCATTAATCACGGGGCCGCTCCTGGTGCACAAAGCGGGGAGGATGGTTCTCCTTCCCCCTCAGTCGGGCCAATGTCGCACCCCGAGTAGTCTGATCGTCAGAAGCCGCTCGTAGGCTCTCTAATTTTGCAGCTTCATTGCAGCCAGACCGGATCTCATCTGCGTACTTTCCAGTCGTCAATCTTAACCTCCACCCTCGAACAGTCAGCTTCACCTGCACAGCGATACGAACTTCACGAGTCCTCTTTCAAGTGATTCATAGTTCACATCGCCGCTCGCTCTGACAGCTTTCTTTCCTCGTCATCCATTGGTTCCGACCCATATCAAGGAGGCATACACACAGTTGGTACGCAGACATGCGCGCTAGGTGGTCAGCGTCATCTGTACAGCCGTCAGTTCGATACACGCGACGGGATAAACCCAGCCAATGTTCTTCTGGTAAATGGATGGTCAGTAATTACCGCTGGAGCTAGTCGTAGCCGACCACAAAGCTCGCTCGTATAAAACAAGCCTCCCGTTCCCCAATAATCCGACTGCTTACCACCAAGCCGGACCGTCGCTGGCAATATGGCTCACGAAGATCTAACTTCCCTGTTATGTGGCCGATTACCTAAAAGCGTTTCGGTACTCCCTTTCTGTCGGTCGCTACCAGCCATTGGAGCAGGACGTATGGCGATCCTCATTGGCAGGAAACTAAACTCCGGCCCGACGTCGACTCTCGGTCTCGTGTACGTGCTCTAGTCTACCGCGCAGTAGGAATCCTGACTTGTTCTACCCTTTTCCTTGCGTTCTCTAAAGAGCTTTTGGGGGATTTACAGGCCCCTATTATTTAGCGATCCAACTTCGTCTCATTGCCCCCAGCATAAGATAAAAACACTCCAGGATTTCGAGAATTACATCCACGCATTCATCCGTAGTTGCATTAAATAATTAATTAGTTAAGCAGGATTCGTATATCCGTACAACTTAATCATATTACAGCAGATCACAGGCAGCCAGTCTGTCCCTCCAGGTCCAGTTATAACTCCCACATCTGCCTCCGTGCAAAGCATTCTTACAGCTTCCCTTCTTCAGTTCTTTCCTACATCCGCAGTCTGCTCGCTGGAAGCAACTTTCACGCTAAGCTTTAGCAACCTACCACATCATCTAGTCTAGTCTGGTCATCTAGTCTAGTCGAACCCCGCTGTGAATTTCTTCTCAAGGGATTTCTAAGCATAGCTCCTCTAATCCTGATAGCTGGAAACCCATCTCATTCCCATCACTTGGGAATCTTATCACTGCACACCAATCCGGCGCCTTCGTCCCCTACATCAGAGCTCCACTCATGCGCTTTCCTCCTAGCCTTCTATGGATTTCAGGTACGGAGTGAATTCACACTGCATCTAAAGTATTCAATCAGTTAGAGACTATCTAACTCGATACTAAATTCTTCCCTGACCACTACAACCGCTGCCGTTTCATCTGCCACCTCAGACTGATCTCAGCTGAGATCCTCCCCCTCGCCACTTCTCGGGCCATTCTTGTAGAGTAGGCGTTGCCACATTGCCATCGTCAGGCGTCCCTTCAGCTTCTCTCCTTCAGCTCGGCCGCTGGTCATCCCCGGCCTTCTCATCCTATATCCTACCAAATCTTTCAGCTGTGCTCAAAGCTCCACATGCAATGTCTGCAGGTGAGCATCTCTCCAAATTACTGGTGGTGGAGCCCTAGTCACCATAAATGGCTACTAAATGGTGAAATTCTTCTTTTGTTCATTGGTCCCACAGCGACACTTAGTGGTTGATTTGTGCTTTATTTTGAAGAGCGGTAGATTTCTTCTTTGCATATTTTGTGTTAGGCACTTCCTGTTTCGCTAACCACGCAGAGTCAGCGTTAGAGCCTGAAGAAAAAGAAAAATTGTAAAATAGCGCTCTTGGAAAGCAGAATGAGGTAGGAATGTGCGCAATTGTGTTTTGTGAACATTCATGTTTATTTATACATTATGTATCCTTTATTTATGCTACAGTTTTCACGGTGTCTGACAAGAAAGGTCAAGATTAAACTGCACCCGTTCGGAACTCCCTGCATCTGGCTGTCCATTCTGAGAGGCCGCTACAGTCACCTCTAACATTTATTTCACACCTAGGGAAGCTAGCAGGGCCCAACAGGCCCTCAGCCCTGCCGGCTTGGCCTCGCAGTCCATCACGCTGCTTCGCCATCAGTCCCGCCAGCGTGCGGGCCCTATCGCCTATCAGTCTCGTCAGACTGCAGGCCCTGACTGACGCCTATCAGTTCGGCAGACTGCAGGCCCCGACCCACGCCTATCAGTCTCGTCAGACTGCAGGCCCGACTGACGCCTATCAGTTCGGCAGACTGCAGGCCCCGACCCACGCCTATCAGTCTCGTCAGACTGCAGGCCCTACCGACGCCTATCAGTCCCGTCAGACTGCAGGCCCTACCGACGCCTATCAGTCCTGTCAGATTGCAGGCCCGACCGACGCCTATCAGTCTCGCCAAGCTGCAGGCCCTACCGTCGCCTATCAGTCCCGTCGACTGCAGGCCCCGACTGACGCCTATCAGTCTCGCCGAGCTGCAGGCCCCAACCGACGCCTATCAGTCTTGTCAGACTGCAGGCCCCAACCGACGCCTATCAGTCTTGTCAGACTGCAGGCCCCAACCGACGCCTATCAGTCTTGTCAGACTGCAGGCCCCAACTGACGCCTATCAGTCTCGCCGAGCTGCAGGCCCCAACCGACGCCTATCAGTCTCGTCAGACTGCAGGCCCAACCGACGCCTATCAGTCTCGTCAGACTGCAGGCCCAACCGACGCCTATCAGTCTCGTCAGACTGCAGGCCCAACCGACGCCTATCAGTCTCGTCAGACTGCAGGCCCCAACCAACGTGGTGCGCCTATCAGTCATCCGACTGCAGGCCAGCCAGGCCTCGGCCCGGCTCCCTCTTTTGGGGGGAAGACTATCCCAAGCTCGCCGAGCAGACCGCCTGCTCACGGCGATCCTCGGCTCACGGTCTTCTGCCGGGTCCGAGCGCCAAAGAATTGTACCATTAAATCTTTTTAACTGCTATTTTCTTCTCTGTGTGAGTCTCTCCAGATTGAAATGGAGCCTTGGCGAAAATTCAAACTGGGAGACTCGACCAGCTTCACCACATCATCTAATCACTACGCCCGACCGCAGCCAATCCGGACCGGAGCTTCACGCCGCTCCAGCCAATCATCGTCCAAAGACACCTTCAAAAGTCCGAGCTACCCTGGGGTCTTCCTGCTCGTCAGCCGTGCTTCGACCCACCTCCTCCCCTTCTCCACCTTCACCATGAGGGTCGTCGTCCAGGATCCCTTGTGCTCTTCCTCTCCAAGCTCCGCTCCACCACCAGTTTCGGTCCCGGGGGGAAGACTATCCCAAGCTCGCCGAGCAGACCGCCTGCTCACGGCGATCCTCGGCTCACGGTCTTCTGCCGGGTCCGAGCGCCAAAGAATTGTACCATTAAATCTTTTTAACTGCTATTTTCTTCTCTGTGTGAGTCTCTCCAGATTGAATTCCTTATCCCCTGCTTTTCTCCTTTATCATCTCATGTAGTACGTTCTGTTTTTACTATGAAGTCAGATCTTGTAAGTGTACTGTTCAAAAAGCAACAATATTGCTTGTTTAGCTTATAAAGTTTCTTAAAAATAAGTTAAATTGATATTATGCTAGACAATGTGTCCATATTCCAATATGTAACCATTAACAATGTACAGTAAAATGCATTTAATTTGCCAGAATGTGTCAGCGGTTAAGGGCAGGTGGACCTTTTCTTCTCCCATCAGAGGAAAAATGAAAACTGCCCTCCATAAATGTGATTTCGTCCTCTGTCCCTTTGATACGATGGGGTTTTCAATTAACTTCCTGACATTTTTTGGAGAGTGATGAGAGTTTATCCTATTTGATCACATTAAAGGTGAGGGAGGAAAAGGGAGCTGAGCTATGGCTTCTCCTCATCCAGCAGCAGAAGGTCGCGGCTGCTCTAAATTTCCGCTGCCGTTTGAAACATCTTCTTTCTCTTGTTGAGAACTCACAGCTGCTTATTGAATAATCGGTCAAAAGTATCTCAGCCTTTTATTGTGCCCATTCAATCAGATGAGATGAGCCGGCCTCCATGGCTGTGTTGAAGCAGCCCGTCACTTTTATTCCGTTTGGCAGAACAGTGCATGCCACATTAGTGAATAACAGTTCCTCTGTTTAATTGATCAAACTAATTATTTGGTGACAAGCCACAGGAAGATTGTACATTACAGACATTAATATTCAAACTAGGATGTCGAATTGGGGAAACATATCTTTTAAAGCTGCCGCAAAGTTCCATCTAAGATTTTATCCAATTAGAATAAATTACAGTTCATTACATGCTACATCACAGTGTTTTAGTAAATAGGCAGTGACACTTATCTGAGAACTCCCCCACGTACCTTCCAATTATCAGTCTGGTTGACTGAAGTGGAATTCTTTCACCTTGTGGAGATCATTCAAAACACAAATCATCAGCCTCTCTGATTCAGACTGACTTTATTTTAGTCACTGATTGCAGCTTTAGGGCTGCTGCTGAACCAAGTCTAAAGTAAGCTGGGGACTGACCTGGATTATTAACAAACAGTAAAGGAGCCGGTGTTCATGAACAAACATCAGTCTCAACTACCACTGACTCAAAGCGGGAACTGAAACTAAGCAGTGGCTCCTCCAGGTGATGCCGCAAAATTTGAAATGCAATGAAGTGGGAAGAGGCTATTTTTACCCATCATTGAATATTCAAAAAATTGGAAATCAACATGGATTCACAGAAATATCAGGTTACTTGAAAGAGGCTCAACTTTCTGTTGCGATATTAAAAACTTGGTGATTAATAGGCTTCCCAAGAAGATAACGATTCCAAGCACACGTCTAAGTTTCCCACGGTGTGCGAGAAAAAGATCCTGGAGCGTTCTAGTTTGGTCTTCTGTCTCCAGGTTCAAACCTAATTGAAAATGTTCGGTAGTTTCGATACGGAGACCATCAAGCATTCTTCAAGTGTGAAAAATTAGTAAAGATTCCAATCAAGAGGTCTAAGATTCTTCTAAGCACTTATTAAAAAAGAATTATCATAGCTTTCAAAAGAAAGTGAAGTGACATGAAAAGCTGTACTATTGGATAAAATGTTTTGTCTTTGTCTGGAAACTATTGCAAAACATGGTTAGCTTGTTTTGGCATGTGTGTTAGCACAAAGAGAAATATGTTACACAGATCTGAACACGAGGAAATAAAGGGAATTCTGTGGAAGATGAATTCTCTGACTCCAGGTCTGTGTTTGAAATAAATCTGTTGCCTTTGATGTTTGATGCTCACTGTTTGCACCGTGTGTGTTTGCTGGGATGAAGGAATTCATATTGTTAAACTGTGTTAGAGCAAGATACAATGCTGTACGTAGCATTACCGGGATCCTGGAGCAACATTTTCTGCCATGTCCAAAAGAAATTAAAAAAAATAAATCAATTTAGATGATGATCAGATTATATTTGCTACAGTTTTAAATGGGGATGCTGAACAACTTTTTACCTATGATAACTTCTCCTCCTAGGTCATTATAATGCATAAAAATGTGATTATGAAATAATGTGATTATTTATCATTATCATGTTATTCAAGTCAAAATAGGTTTTCTCTGCTACACTATAATTAAAAAGCATGTAACATAAACAAATATGACTTTATTTTAAAATGCAATTGAAACCATAACAACTGCATGTGTTTTACAAAGTCAGAACTGGGGTTTCATGTGAACATGTGAAGGGATTTAGAGATTTAACAGCAGCAGTGGATTCACCCCCTTCCAGTAAACTGGCAATAAAAGCTGCCCTCACAAACATAGTTATTACAGTTATGACTGAAAAAAAAATTGCTAACGAACTTTGGAGGGTTTTTTTCTACAGTATGTGCACCACCAGTATGACTGTGAACCAGCCCTGGGTGAATTCTAGATGTTTTTGGACCCCCAGGCAAAAAGAGGCCCAGACCGCCACAACTTTACTGATAACTCTTGCTGACCCTGCCTACCATTAACTTCCACAGAGATTCATTTCTAGCATCAAGCGACTGTTGGAGTTTGACTTTTCATGTACAAAGACCATTTCTTCTTCTGCCCACTTCTGCAGATGGATTTTTATGAAATTGCCAATAATTAACTTTCATTCTCAAAATAATAAGCTGGTTTAATTTCAAAATAATGGGTTTTTCTGACCTTCCAAACTGCTGCAGTGCTGTTTTGCTTATGCAAAAGTCTGAGTCAAGCCAGCCAGCTGCACAACCCTAGGAACACATTATGCATGTGGAATATTACTGCTATCATTTCATACACTCTCCATTTCAAAAAATTACAAAGGTCAGTACTTCAAAAATATATAGATTCACTGCTTTGCAATAACAAAAGTTTACTGCTGCGTAGATTGGCAAAGTGAGCACGACTGCAAAACACCCACTTTTTATTTATTATTTTTTTTGCTCCTCTGAGGATTTTGTTGGTGGGAACAAGCTTTAAACCATTTCACCGCAAGCCAAGCAGGGATGATAATACAATAACATTTGCTTAAAAATGTAAATTAGCTCTCACACCTCAAGCTCCTTGAAAATAATGGTCTTATATTCAGCTCATTGTCTACCAGACCCAAGGGTGAGTTCATTGTTTTCTTTTTGTGTGTGAAATCGGTGCCATCGGGAGTGGAGTCTTTTTGAAAACAGTCTGAAAATCAATAGCAAAGCAATAGAAAATCTCAGTGCTTGTATTTATGCAATAGATAAAAAGAATTGATTTGATCACTTGTCACAAAAAAGGGCATAATTATTATTTATTAATAAACACTAACCAGAGACATGGATGTTCAACAGTTTCAGAACAACAATTTTTTACTGCATTGGCAAAAGAAAGTAATAAAATATGAGGATAAACACGCGGGATTTTAGTTCTTTCACATGATGTGATATAATCCACATACACAGAGTCTATTAAAATGTATCGGTAGTGGTTATGTTTTAGATATAAGATGCAGAAAAATCCATAATTTGCACACTTAAAATTTGTACACACCGTGGCACCTGTAGGAATTCCACAAAAACCAGTGGACGCCTTCCACATACCGACTGGCTGTTTAGAAAGCATAACAAATATTTAAAAAAAAACTTTTCTGTCCTACCATCACAAACATAAAATGGAAACTCCTAAGAGATTTTAACAGGAATTCTGTGCTTTGTTGAGTTGAAAGGATTTTTGAACTTCCAACAGCGTTATGTCCAGTGGGCTACAAAAGGATGACCATGTGGTAAAGCACCTTATGCTCATTGTTATGTATGTCAGAAGTCGATCCTGTGGGATTGCATCTGTTCTGAACTGTCTGAAAACCTTATTAAAGCAAAAAACACCAAGTACAATTTTGATAAAATTATGATGGATAAGGACAGAAAATTGAAAATGGTTAATACTAACATGTCCTTCTACAGAACTACATAGAGCTACATTAAAAGTTTACTGAATACAAAGTTAACCTTTTTACATGGCCATCTCAGTCATGAGACCTAAATCCCGAAGATAACTTTGAAGGTCAGTCGAATAGAGGAGCAAAGAAAAGATCCTAGGACTCTGGGTAATCTAGAAAGACTGTGCAACACTGACTTAAATAAGTCCTTTATTATTACTAAATTAACGTTTGCCATTTCACCCTGCTGCCTTGATTCAGAGTTTTATTTTTCAGTTACCTGGCTCTTCTCTCAAGACCTTCATTCATAATGGTCTGCACTTTTCTCTTTTTTTTTTTTTTTTTTTAGAAATTTCACAGAATATGATTTAAAATGTCCTATTTATTTTTATTGAAAAGGGTATAGCAGATTGCTTTGACTAATCCAAGATGTCTGCTACTGCTTGTTTACCATTTGCTCTGCTGCCCCCATGTGGTTGAAATAAACAACGTCCCCTAAATGATGTTGCAAGAGTGGATTCATAGTAGACATTGTAAGTGGGGCCAAACAAAGCAGACTGACAGTCCTACTGATCAATTCTATGACAGAAATTCTAAACTACGGGATATCAAATTTGATGTATATCTCAAATATTAGATTTGTATTTATAAGTCTGCAGATATTCTGTTTCCGTTTTTGACACAAATCACATGGTGCAGACAAACATTTAAATGAATCCGATTGAAATTGTAACAGTTTGTAAATAGTCCATACTAATTTTTAACATTCTCCGTTGATACATTTTACGGAGGAAATTGCTGCTTCGTTTTATACCTCCACCAGAGGGCTCTAGAGAGCCACAGTTGTTTGGGTGTTTAACAACTCACAATAAATCATTGTTACATTTTCTAGCCTCCAGTTTCATAGTACAGTGAAATCATTGCGCAGGTACTGTTTTAAATTTACCTTTCGTTTTCTCACATTTATTCAAAAAGTTGCAATCATCCGTCCCAAACAGAAGCACTCTTGCACAAGGCATTGTCGGCTCACTCTGACACACATGGCACCTTGGCTTAATGACTTCACTGACCCGAGGCATCAGTGAAGCCCCGCAGAGCTGCTGATGAGTCACTCCTGACCATACAACCCAGCAGAAAACAGCAGGCACATGGTGCGAGCTAAATCTTGGCCTGCATCTCTCTCATCATGTTTTGATTCAATATTCACAATGATGAATGACTGAACACTGCAGTTCTGCCCAACATCAAGGTCACAGAGTCTGGTTAGGTCCTCATACATACTCATCTGAAGAGAGAGTAGAAGACAAATACTCACATAATAAAGCACTGACATATGTTTGGAAAATCATAGCTTTTTGCATTTATGTAAAAGTTTTACATAACAAAAATGTGTGCCTCTTCCTCCGCCTCCGATAAAAAGCTTGCATTAGAGTGTTTTATGTGTAATATAATCCATAACACAGTTGCATTCACTGTGAGGCTAATTGTAGAGTCATGCACACCTGCAGGTAAGGGGAAAACAGCCCCACACCGTGTCCAAGCACATTTATAAACTCTCGCCCAAAACCTGACATGATTTTTCCTTTAGTACAATAACTTCAGATCCTGTGAATGTCTGCTGTGTCAGTGTTACACAGTTTGTTCTTGTGTTTCCTTGTTTATCAGGGAGACTTTCTTCCTGAGATTTCCTTTGTGTTTGAAGTTCTGCAGAATAGACTGTTACATTGTCATCTATTAATTTAAAATATCATACCTTAGTGAACTGAAAGGAAAATAAGACATGCTGTCACAACCTATTTTACAAATAATATTGACAATGTTGCTGTTTACTTGCATTTAGCCCCTTTTACACTTTATCCAGGGCAATCACTTGTCTGACAGATCAAGAAAAACGTGGCAAAGTGTGAATCTGGATTAGTTTATGAAACAATTTCCCCAGCTTTAGAATGTCTGCCGTGTTTAACCCACAATGTGAAAATTGAAAAAGCTATCAAGACAAGTGTCATGTTTGTTTTTCATTTGAACCCAAATGCTGTCAGCACTGAGGCTGAGAGGTGAAATAAAGAGTTTTAACAGGAAGTGGAAGCTGCATGAGTGTGACACAGACGGTACCAGAAGAACCCAGGAAAGAACAAAGAGAACTGGTGAGAATATACTGAGGCAGAGGTGGAAAAGAGAAAGTAACCAGATGAGCTAATCAGAAGAGATGTGGGACGGTTAAGACAGAATGAGAGCAGGGAAACTGAGGAAAAGAGACTAATTACCAGAGAGGGAGTTGAACTAAGACTCAAACTACAAACCAAGAAGAAAAGATAAAGATCAAACCACAGAGATGATTGAAGACAACTAAATACAAATTCACAAAGAACAGAACACAAAAACAAACAAAGAAACTGAATCCAAAGAAATAAACGTATATGGCAAACCATCCTAACAATAATGAGCACAGGATAATGAACTATGTGTGGCAAGACATATTGGACATAAATAAACCACAAGGAAATTATTAAAAAAAACAATAACAAAAGAAAGCCGAAACTCAAACACCACAGAAGAATAACAAAAACATTTGGCCTGAATCAAAGAAGAAAGTCACTGATTAAATTAAATGATACAACAGTCCCACTGGCAGTTTGCCCAAAGCAGCGCAGAGGACACAGCAAGCCTGTGGAGGAAGGTGCTCTTGTCATAGCAGAGCAAAGCTAAATATTTTAGACAATATGCAAAACTTTAAGTGTGAAGGAAAACTAACAAAGCAGCCTGAACACACCATAACAAATGGAGGCATCAGCACCATGCCGGAGGGAGGATTTTCTTTCAGGAGGAAAAGGGAAACGAGTCGATAGGAAGTTGGACTGAGCTAAAAACCAGGCAAACCTGGAGGAAAACCGGTTACAGGCTGCAAGAATAGATTTGAGACTGGGTTTACCTTTCAGCAAGACAAAAGCTCCAAACATATAGCCAGATAATGGCCCAGTCAAAGTCCAGATCCAAATCTTACCAATAATCAGCACTTGAAAATATCATGAAAAATGTTTGGTAAAATCTATCTTGAGTCTAGGAGGGTACAAATGACCCACTTTACAGATTTTATTTGTAAAAGAATTTGGAAAAATGTAAGACATTTGTGTGATACTGTAGGGTTTAAGAGCTTTTGCTTTTGCTGCTGGTGGTTTCTTTGTCTCCTGTTGTCAAGTTTGGTGCTGTTTTCAGATTTGTGATTTGTGTCATTCCTGCTTTCATCACTTGTGTGACTATTGTTTGTTTCAAGTAGAACTTCATTTTCAGTTTATCAACCTCCCTCTTGCCTCTGGTGTCTTGAATGTGACTTCATGCCCTCTAGAGCCAAGAGTAAAGAAGTCCAAAGAGAAACAATAAATGTCCATGCGTACTTTTGCAGTTGCAATTGTTGAAAATTGATTTTCTCCTCTGTGTCACCAGAGAAAATATACAGTACACATGAAACCTTGCTGCTTTCAGGTGATTTATTATCTCAGACTCCCCTCCCCTTACGTAAGGAAGAGCCGGGCCCTGAGGCTTAGGTTGGCTTAGGATTAAACGAGAAGAGATGTGAACCTGATTAAACCTCTATAATCTTATTTTTATAGAAACATTTCTAGTGGCAAAAACGCAAAGCGGTTCTGACTACCAAAGTGATATGAACAGATTGGGGAGTATGGAGAGCATAGTTCAGGTGTGTGGTCTAGAGCAGTGGTTCTCAAACTTTTTTCAGTGATGTACCCCCTTAAGAATATATTTTTAGTCAAGTACCCCCTGACACGGGCAAAACATTTTTGGAATTAAAAAGAGGTACAGTGCTGTAAAATCACTGTCTGATTTATTAAAGCCAAACAACTTATATCAGTGAACCTGACAAATACATCCATATTGCAAACATTGCATGGTTAAACAAAAAAGAAAAACAGAAGACGGTGACCACCAGGAAGGTATAAAACCAGTCAAACCGTTTTATTTTAAAGGATATTGAAACTAAATACTGAATATAAAATTCAGTGCATGAACACACATTTATATTTTTTCGAACTTTTTACAAAATAATTTTTCCCAAGACTTATTATGAGGAGCCTACTGATTTTTTAAAGATATTTTGAAAAGCTTCACGTACCCCCTGCAGTACCTCCACGTACCCCCAGGGGTACACGTACCCCCATTTGAGAACCACTGGTCTAGAGGAGCGAGAAACATGTTTCCCACCAGATAATATAATCTATTATTATTCCTTTGTTTTCTATGACTCAAAATTCAAAACTCGTATAAATTAAAAAAAAAAGACCACTGTAATAGCCTGGTATCATTTAATAATCCATCTTGAATCTCTCTTAAACCACATTTTATTCATAACAATTTGTAAGGCCAACCTATAAAAACACACTGATCCACATAGTCGAAGTCAGCATGGTGCGATGCTTCAAATTCACTTTTGGTTTTCCTGAGGCTATTGAGCCAACATCCCTTGGTGATCACATCAAATTAGAACCTGGGATTTTACTGGACACTTTTACAGCCACTGTATAAAGAAAAAGTAGGTGAGAGTGGGTAAGCAATACAGTTAAAAAATTTTCATATTGCTATTTTTTTTTGCACTAAGAATCAAAATCATCTTCATATTTTACTATTAGTTGACAGCATAAATATTGTGACAGGTGGTGAACAAGTTGCCTTTACCAAAGCATGTCGTACTGGACAGTAAGAATCATCATTTTTAAAGAGCTTGCCCAAAGCAAAGGAACTAAGTGGTTCCTCAAGAACCAACTTCTCACTCAGAATCCAGATGTCAAAATTTGCTGTCACGTTAATAAACGATATGCCTACAAACAAACAGCCTTGTCTTCAGAAGTAAATTACTGCTATTTACTTATAAAATGGTGTGCATTGAAAAATTTGAGGGTCAAGTAAAGTCCAATCTGTGAGTAAATCAATGAAGTCATAGGCTTTAGATTCGACTTGTGCTAACGTTAAATGAGGCGTTTCCTTTTATAACCAGAATAACATCCCTGATTCATGATTTAATATTTTGATGAACAAAACTTGAACAATTGAACATAGTAGGTCAATGATAAATTAAATTTACAACATAGTGTTTGATTCATTTTTTTAATAGTTTCATAACAGTTTCCTGATCTCAGAAGATTAAACAAAGTAAAAATAAACAACCATGACATTCACTGATCTCGCTAAAGTTATGTAAGTAAAAAGGAAATTCAAGTAATTTTGGGTCAGATAATTTATTTTCTGGTACTGAATAGTTAGAATGAAGCTTAGCCGACCACAAACTAGAGAATAATTTACAGTTCACTCAGGTCTGTGACATCTGTGTCAGATGTTAAAATTATTTTGGTCATTTGAAATATTTAAGTGTTACAGAAAAGCAAAACAGAAGAAATCTGTGAAACAGGCAAATACTTTTTCACAGCATAATGATAACATTTCAAAAATAGCTAGGCTGAAATCAGGCTTGAATCTGGAGTAACAAGAAACCATGCAACTAGTTGATAATTCATAGCAGGCTCTGACCTAACAAGAACACAGAATGGTCTTGTTTTTGTATAACTCCTGGGCCTGCTGGTTTGAGAAAAAAACATATACACCAAAAAGGATTCAGAGGGTGGAGGCTCTTTGCAATTATCATTATGGTTCTGTTTCGGGAGAAATGCATGAGATAATCAGTGTCCAATTCTTAAAATACATTCAGCCAAATTTTTGCTGTCAGAAGTACTTAGTACTGTCAGAAGTACTAACGCTAAAAGAAAGAAGTACTTCTTTCTTTTAGCTGGATCGGTCTGAACTGCACTTCCTCTGATTTTATTTAGTTCAGGCAATGCAGTTATAACATAGCAAAAGTTCAGCTAATATGGTGCAGGGTAACTCTATCCATCTGTGTCTGCTGGAAACTCTGTAGTCAGGCTTGGAATCTTTATTAAAGGCTCAATGAACTCCTTAAATTTTGCATACATAGTCTGTGTTTGTATATATGGCCTAGTAATTTGTGTAACGGTGACAAACATCTCATTTGATAACATTTAGCCTTTCACACACATTTAGTCATCTCCTACAAAGACCTTGATAAAATCTCATATAAATAAACATCTTGTAAATAGATTATTGTAAGTTGTTCTGGCTGCTTGAAGTCTGACGAGGTGGATCATCTTCATGTTATGGTCCGGCCAAAGACAGACCACAGCAGCCTAAAAGTACATGGAAAATGTTGTGTACTAGTGCAGCACTTTATCAACTCCAGAGGACTCAAAGCGTTTCACACAACATTCAGTCATTCACGCGCATATAGACACACTGATGGTGGCAAGCTACTGGATCATAGCCAGAGCTGTCCTGGAGCAGTCTGACAGACGTGAGGCTGCCATGCACCAGGGTCTCTGACCACCACCAGCAGGCAAGGCAGGTAAAATGTCTCCCCCAAGGACACAGCAATGGAAATAGACAGAGTGGGAGCTCGAATGGCACTCCGCAAGTTACAAGACTAGGATAAAACAGGAAAACTATGAGAACAATGAAAGCACAGGAATATTCTTAGCAGTCATTGTGTTAGGCCCCTCCTGGACCAGAGACACCAGAAGTGTCATACCTGGCCCAAGAAAAAGAACTGGACAGTTACTCCGCTGTCTAAAGTCCTAATTTCAAATGAAGGTAAACTGTCAGCTGGCTCAGATATCCAGTTGTGATTAAGTATGATGGATTTTTATAAATATTGTGACTATGGAATAGAATGGCATTTTGTCTCTGAGTTTCAAATCTCTGTCTGCATCATCATTAAAATAATCTACATACCTGGGACTGGAATATTTGTTTAAGTGGTTTAAGACCAAGTTGCACCTACTGTCACTAATTTGTATAATATCATAAATGCGCAAAAATAGATTAGTGAAATTTTCAAATTCATAATCGCCACTTTATTTGAAATATGTTTCACAGCTAAAACACAAAAACAAATTAAGAGCAGGGGGAAAATACAGGATCTTTTCAGGGTTTCTCTAGATATGTGGAACGTTTTCTGGGATATGTAAGCAATTATTCCATTGGAACTGATGTTTCACAGATATGCAACTAAAATAAAACCGAGTCTATTTCTATTTATAGTAATGTTAATCAGGGGGAATCAGCCTACAGAAACTCAAAGCCTTCCTGGTCTTGTGGGACTTATCTCACAGAGATCAACTCTACAGATCAAATAAATCTGGGTTAAATTTCACAATTGTTTATGGAAAGTTTTTTTTTTTTTTTTTTTTTTTTTACAGTTTAGGAAAAAACTGTATTATTATTATTTTTTTAATTTATTAAAGGGCCAGGATTCGAGATGACCAAACATCATACCACTTCTCTCCAGGGACCTCATCAAGCCCCTCCCCACCCACTCCCTCTACAGTTCAAGCCATCCAGGCCAGATTGTTAAAACCCATAACTGTGCATATAAAGAAACATTTTTAGTCATTGCAATTTGTTTTTAAAGAAGCTCACAAACACAATGACAGGACATCCAAACCAACAGAGGAAGAGGGAATTGTACCCACAGCTGTTTCTCTCTTCTTCTTCTCTGCCCTGTCCCTTGGAGGTCACTCTTCCTGCGTAACATTACAAAGTCAACACACACGGATATTCTGCTTCTGCATGGCCAGAAGTCTTCTCAAATACTTTTCTGTTTCATCAGCCTCTGAGCATGTTTACATACAGTTCACTTCTGCTGGTTATAACAATGCAGCTAAAGATGTAATGTTGTGGTTCTGTTGATGCCATCCAGCTGGACCCTAGATCTGTATTTATTGCACTGCAGATGGAGAAAGAGAGGGAAGAAAGACTGGGAGGCAATCACGTTTTATCTTTTTATCTGCTCTGATTTCCATGTCTGCGTAAGTCGCTCTGTCGTGGAGTGTGCCTAAGATGCTTGCCTTTTATGGGCGTGCAAATAGGAAAGAATCCTTCAGGAGTTAAAAATTTAAGCAGCACACACTGCACCGAATTTATGACAAGGAAACCAAACATCTGGAGTCAGGGAACTTCTTTACCTAAGCAACTAATCATCCGCAATTGCCAAAACAATGTTTTTCCTCGCTCTAAAACTGAAAAATAGGCATAACCCTAACAGGCTTTTGATAATCGGAATCAGATTTCCATACATGCCTAGTAAAAGTTAGTGGAGCTCAATGGTCCAAGAATGACCTAAGATCACTGAGTACACAGAGATTCCCCCTCTTATTGTTATGAGAACAGCCTCTCCAATAAAAAGAGGCTTGAATAAGTGTTTGCGTGTGCATGTGTGTAACATCTGTGCGTGTGTGTGTGTGTATGCATTATGCAGTGCATCTGCGTGAGAGCTTTGGAAGACTTATGCATGCTCTGCCTTGCCAGAAAATTTGAGGAAAACAAACAGTGTCTTTATTATAGTAATGAATATGCTTTGGGAAGCAAACGGTTTAATTTTCCATTAACCCCCCGCCCCCCTCATCCCCTGCAAAACACTCATAAAATACCAAGAAAGGCTAAGGGAAACCTGTGACATTTCACTTTGTTGGCACCAAACACTGCAGTCTTCCACTGCTGCTTGACCCTTGAACCCTCACCTCTGGAAAATCCTCGCTCACAATACGAGCCCCAGCTCATTTATATATTTTTTTCCCTCAAAAAGAGTCATCTCAGTACAACAAATTTTGACAAACATTTGAGTCGACACTGTCACTTTAAGTTAAGGTCATGCAGAAGATCAGATTTGTGCACACGGCGTATATGTGGAGACGTTCAAGAAAACAATCCACAGAGAATCCTCTTTGGAAAAATAACGCAAAGCTTTGCTGAGGCGTTTTACATTCATGTAAGTTACATAGATTTACATCAGGCCTTTCGCTGACAAGCAGCAACACTCTGGAAGGAGTTGTAAGAGTAAGAAGTAAATGTCTGCTTACTAATAATTTACTCTGATGTAACCTGGTTTTTAAGGAGCATAGGAGCAGAGGGGGGTGTGAGCACTCCTGTTGTGTAGCCACTGCACAACAGGTCTAATAGCCACAGCGCTCAGGTCAGGTGTACACACCTTAAACAAAGAGCTTATTGTGCTGCTTGCACCTCATTGATTCACCCACGTGGAGGTGGAGTGCAGCACAGTTATCTCACGGTATATATTTGCATAGTAGAGGTCAGTCACAACAAAGGGCTTTCTGTGTTTCTCACTGCAGTTAAAGGCAATCTGGCTAACAGACTTGTAGGTATTGCAAACTGTAGGCTAACTCACCTGCTGGAGAGGTACAACAGGCTTGGTACTGTATGCTGTCAAGTACACTAAGGTTATAAACCTTTAAGAAGGTATTGCTCAAGCCAGTAAAATTTTCCATCATTCTATTCTCATGATTTAAAGTTTTATTCTTCAGATACCATAAAAATTGTTGGAGTGACTAGAATTTTATTTCCAGCAATATGGATGATGAAATAAACCATCACATTGCATTCTAGCTTGCCATGTGTGCTACATGCTACATGGCTCTAAATATGATAAAATAAGAGTCATTTTTGTGGAGCATTAAGTGATGTAACTTCTCTTCCAAGTCTTCATGTGATGCTCTCCATGTTTTCTGTCAAGTATGTATTGGGATGAAAGTTGTAGTATTGATCATGTTCTGCTGTATGAGGATGTGGCTCTTCACCGTGATGTCACCATCTTGTTTTCTCCACATTTATAGATCAATTGACCATATAGAAATTAATGTCAAATCAGCTGCGAGGACCCCCAAAAGCTTACATAATAATTAGCTCAATTAATCAGAAAGTAGTTCAACCTTCACTCAGTTAAAAAATTCAGCAAGTTGAAGTAGGTAAATTTTCCTCAGTGCAGACAGAGTGTCTGCAAAGCATATCATGAGTTAAACAATCTTATTGTTGGGTAGCTGCTGCCACATTTGTGTAATACTTCATCTTTTTCAGACAGAAGCTTTGTATTTTATTTTTTGTGAATATTAATAATGTTGATCAGTCTTCACATTATATCAATATTAGATGTGGTCTCATTGATACATAACCAGCCAAAAGCATAAAAAGAGCACATAACTTTGCCCAAGCAGGATGAACTTACATTTATATTTTTAAAAATGGACATTTTCATTTCCTGAAAATGTCCATTTTTGGATATTTACAAAGAGGATGTTTATGTCAGACTGTGATGTCAACTAACAGCAGTGGCTCCTGAGCAAGCTACTATATATATATCTTAGAGTTTGGAGTCAAAATTTTTTGATATGTCTTGAAAAGGCCTTAGGTGTCTGCTGGACATCAAGTTGTTAATGCTACAAATATATAGGAGTTTGATGCTGAAGCCTTATTTCCTCAAACTTATTTAGAACTCAATGCAGGTGTGTAATAGTGAGGAGGGTGTAACATATCGGTGCTCCACCTGATTCTGTGCTCTGTTCATCTGAGTGAAAAAAAGGTTCCAACACTTTTTTGCTTTGTTGCAAGGAAGCTTAATTCTGCAGTTTGAAATAGTTTCTGTCCCTGAAAAAATCTAGAGAAACACCACACATAACTCTCATTAAGGTATCGCTGTTTAAAAACAATTGGAAAGCTGCCTGTGGCAGATCTTAGCCGACTGCAGGCCACAACCAAACAAACAGACCAAATAATTACTTGCAATTAAAGCAGAATGCTAAAAAGTTATAATCTGCAAAATACAGAAATGAAAACTAATAAATCTAGGATCAAAATCCAAAATGATAATAAATAAGCTTAATAGTAGATTCTTACAGCTGTAAGAATCAAAAACAACATTTTTGCTGCAGTTTAAACAATCAGTGCATTAATTCATTTTTGTTTTAAATAGAAGCCATCAGATCATGCTATGTGTGTTTGTTTAAATTTCCAGAGTGATTACAGTGACCCAGCGCTATTTTTAATCAAGGCTGTCTGTGAGATTCTCATACCAACACCAGACTAAACAAAGTGCTTTGTTTGTTGTCATAAACATGACTATGAACTCAACTTCTCATGTGGAGTTGGTCTTAAATTAAAATGTGAGATAAAAGTTTGGATGATCTCAGAAGAATGCCACAGATATGTCATGAGTCTGCGGTCTTCACATTTGAGAGCTGGCTGGGATTTAAAACAGAAACAGGTCCGTATGGTTCCCTTACCTGCGTTAGACCGACGCCAAATAAAGATGTACTTATCAAAGGTTTTAAAAAAACTGAGCCTGGTGAATTGCTAAAAGATAGTCAAATAGACCAAACTTTAATCAAATTTGGCTATTAAAACAGCTCAAACTGTAAATGTTAGATATTATATTAGCAGATAGAGTTCTTCAACAGGACGACGTCCATGCTGCCATGCAAACTTTATGTTGCTTGACTCTGTGGACAGCATCAGTCCACCTGATCATCTGCAAATCGTCAGTCTGCTCTAAGTCTGTCAAGAGTGGTGTACACTTTCAGATTTTCCAACACGCTACCATTTGTGTAACTAAAACAAAGATGGTATGCTCTGGTGCTTTTTCTAGGTCTCAGTTCTTTGGAAAAGGTCCCAGCTTATAAGGTGGACTGAAACAGTTGACACCATCAATTGGTTTAACTTTTAATGAGGCATAGCTTAAATTGTCAAGAGAAAACTTGACAATGCACTTAATTTCAAAATACAAAAAAACCACCTTTTTAATCCAAATAGGAAATAAAGTATTAGACTTTGTGTAAGTTCTGACAGTTAGGAGTAGAAAGGTTCTCCAGTAGCAGTCAGTCTGACAAAGCCTCTGTCTGAAAACACTACTATTTTATGGCAAACTGATTAAGAGATTGCTCTGGATTGTCTGTAATTTTCTTCATTTCAAAAATTATTTTTCTTTTCAATCATCTCCAGAGTTTCCAGCAAAGTCTTCAGAACAGAACCAGCCTTCTTAATCAGCTAAAGTCACTGGTTCTGATGAAGCTAGCCTGAACAAATGATGGTAGAAGGGATTGCACACTTCACAACGATCAGAGCAGATATTCAGAATCTTGCTACAATCACAAAGGACTGAAGCTTCCTCAAGAAATGCAGTCTGCTCTCTCCCTTCCATCGCTCTGTGGACTTCTTTACCTTTCTACAAAGTAGCCACAATATAACATACCTTGCTTTAAATAATATAAACTAATATCTTTAACCTCAGCTCTAAAAAAAACAGTGGAATTTGCTAAGTAAAATGCCATGTGACCAGGCTAAGTAATAAGCAAATGACAGTGGATTTTTCCCCCTTGAAGTGGTCTTCTACAATGCATGTGAAAAACTCATGGAAGTATAAAGCTTAAGAAGTTCAAACTGCTTTTTACTTTTACATATTGTATTTTAAGTCAAGGTTGTTTTATTTATTTATTTGACTTTTCCTCTAAACGTTCTGCCATCTAAAGGGGCAGTATCATGTAAGATCAACTTTTTTTTTTAGCTTTACATCATGTTAAAATGGTATTCTTTCATTTCTGTTTGATAAATCATTAAATCTCCCATGGCAACTATTCAGCTGTTCAAAATGCCTGGCTGGACCAAGCACCACCTTCCAGGCACAGCTCCTCCTCAGACCAGCAGTTTCCAAGCTTTCGAGCTTTTGTCTCTCAGAGCATCCCTCCCCTGCAGCTCCTCTACTCAGCTCTGTCAGACTCACCAGCAGTAATTAGAAAACACCTGATGGAATTGTGCATTCGCTGAGCTCATTATATGAGCGACTTCTCAGTGCAATGCCTTTAAACGTGTTACTAAAGGGTTAATAGAGAGAAGATGCTGTGATGAATTCTTGAAAGTGGAGTTTCAAAAAGGGCAGGAGTTTTTAAAGAGACAGAGGCCAAATTTCAAGGCATTAAAGCAGGACGTAAGATTTCTTTTAAGTCATATTTCATATATGTACTATTTTTATAACAACAACTGAGGGTGGCATATGTACTTGGTCATGCTACAAAATGGCTTTGTGTGCCTGGAAAAACACATAATATAGCCCTTTTAAATACCAACATCTACGGAAACTCAAGAAACAAGACAGATTCACCTTTTTCACTTATGGCAGCCTAACGAAAGAAAACTTCATTTTCACAGCTAGATCAACTCACTCACATCATCTGTATTATAGAGTATTATCTATATTCTGCTAGTGTTTACCAAAGAGTCAATCGCTCTGTTACATGCAGAGGATTAAATCACTCTAAACTATAACGCAAACACCAGGTGGGTTGTTTCTTGTCCACTCTGAATTTATGTGGGACTGCAGCATAATTTGGAGCAGGCCTATTTATAGCCAACTATATACCAGCAACATCCGCCACCAGCACCCTGCAGCCTGAAAGTCACACCGGGATGATTTTGGGAGGGGGAAGTCCTTGAGCTCCTCTGTCAGTGCGAGGCATTGCAGTGACAAGTTTGCTGATGAGGTTGGTGACTGGGAAGTCGCACTGCACCGGTCCCCTCTCACAACCCCATCCCTCAGCTGAAGAAGACTACTCCAAGTGTATGCTTTACACCCACAACATAAACACACACGCAGCTCATACACTCCGGTGTGTGCATGCCTATGCATGCAGGCATGAACAAAAACATTCCCTCGCACACTCCACGTGCAAGCACACAAGCTGATTAAAACTGTACAGAGGTAATGTTTTGACTTTGTGTTTTGCAGATTTGACGTCGGTCCCCCATATGTTATTGATTGTTGCTTTGTCGGAACATTTTATGAAGCCACTGTGGTGTTGAAATACAGCACTACAACTGGATATCATTTTTCCCAATGACAAAACGAGAGACTGAAGCAACTCACCTTAAGCGCTTCAAAAATATCCTGGGAGATTATTTATCCACCTCCAGCTCTTGTCAAGTCTCCCCCTGTGAGTTTCCAAGAGTCCTAATTAAAACTCGCCAAACAAACAAAAGTATCTGGTGTGCATCTCATACACAGCAAGTCCCACTCTGCTGCTCACTGATGCTCTCTAAAGTAAGGAGGGAACTTTGCTCACAGCTGCCAGGTTTGCAGCCAATAACGTCACATTGCTTTCCTCTTCTTGGCCAATCGTGTGCCTCTCCTGCTCCACCCTCTCACCCCTCCTCCTCTTTTGCCTCCTCCAGCTCCTCCTGCTGGTGCTGGGAGTTCACATTGTGGTGGACAAACCCAAAATCTCTCAAAACTGAGATGAACTGCTGCAACATTTACAGGCTAATACGACAATGCAACGATTGTGCAAACAGAAAATGAGACAAGGGGAGAAAATGAGACTGGGAGTGTTTTACATGTTCAAGTTTCTTTGTGAAGAGGTGATTTATACAGCGGTTTATGTTAAAAAACTGTTCTCTTTCTCAATGTAAGTGTTGACAAATCCCTGCTTACTAGCTGCCAGTATCAGACATTAAAAGTATGGGATTATATTAAAGAAGGGATGATAGGGGATTACTTTAGGAGACAGCAAAAACTCATTGAATTCTGTCGGGATTTCCAAGTGTGTCTTTCACCGCCAGGAAATAACTCATAACTTAAGCGTAGATTTTTATTTGTTTTTTTACCTTTATGTATACAAATGGTCTCATTGAGACCCAACATCTCATTTACAACACAGACCTGTTTTGATAAAACAAACAAAATTACAAACCTTGAATCTAGTTTGGCCTTATTCTCTCATATCACAGATGCTTCTCACACATTCGAGAGATAAAGAGTACCTTGAACAATCTGCGGGGAAAACTTTGCTTCCCGAAAAGTGCTACAAACAGATTGTTCTCTGCAATACATTGACACATTTTGTCTTGTCTTGTTGAACCAAGTTATCCTCCTCTTGCGTAATGCTGAAACAGGATCTGTCATATTTATTTAGCCATAAAAGCCTCCACTGGTAATTCCACCGACGCAGCCATGCAAAGTGAGACATCTTTGTTTTTTGCTTTCAAAGTACAAGAGCACTTTCTTTTTACTTTCTAAGACACATTTTCACCTCTATATTTATGAATGTAGACCAATTTCCCCTCACAGGGGCAGTACATTTTACGTTAGGAACATAAACTTTCATATAAGGGCTGAACGTATTGCAAATAATAACTATGTGCAACATAGAGGTTCTTTAAATAAAGAACTTCAGTCACACCATAATAGGATGTGTAATGATGTTGCAGAGAGTGCAAACAAAGCAGCACATAATATATGCATAGTGGACATCAGAAATAATTCAATCTCATGAAGAGTGCACCCTGTAGGCAGCAGGATCCAGTCTTGTGAGCTGTCCTGTTGTACGTCTGCAAGAATTTTAGGTTATTCTTGTCACCCATACAAACAGAAAATCTCATAGTAGTTAATTTGGTATTTTGTATCAAATCCCACTTTCAACTCAGAATTTTACTGAACAATTTGTCCGTTAATTGTCTTCTGTGCAACCGAGAACGGGTCACAGTGATCACGGGTCCAGGACGTAGATATTCCTGGTTTCCATGACACTTCATGTTGGGGGATCCAAAGGTGTTTCCAAGCTGGAATAGACATACTGAGTCTGTCCTGGCGTCCCCCTTCTAGGGGGAAGTGTCTGGAAAGCATTCAAAGAGAGGAGCACCGCAGGGACACTGATTAGATGCCAGAACCCCCTCAGCTCACACCTCTCAACCTTTCAACCCTGAAAAGCAGAGGCTCAACTTCAAACTCCAGCACCCTGCGGGAGGGGCTCATTTGTATTTTATGCTTTCGCTCATGTTCCATATCTCGTGACCATATGTTCCATATCTCGTGACCATAAGTGAGTGTTGGAATATGGACAGACGAGTGCATCAACCGACAGGTGGATGAATAAAGGCAAGATTGGATGACTGAGAACATAGTGCACAGAAAAGTCTCCCCTTGCAAGAATAAAGATAAATAAAGTCAATGTTGAAGTTTGAGTGAGAAATTGAGTTAATTTCTCACTCAATTCAGTTATTCAGGCAGCAGAGTTGGTAGGTCATCAGGGAGCAACCAGGCAAATGGGCAAAAGCAAAGCAAGCAAGCAAGCAGAGTGCTGCTGCACCAGCCTGTCTGGCCCTAAGGTTTGTCAAACTCACAGGAGCGGAATGGGTATTATGCCTGCAATATTCAAATAGGGTACAACTTGTTCCTTTTTATGCGCTATATGTGTAAACACCAAGAAATAGATATTATTCTAACTTGATTGAAGTTCACAATAATGGGGATCCAAGCTGGGTGAAAGGTTACTTGAATGAAAAATAAACTTTTATTACAAGAAATGCATGGAGACCAGAGTCACTCAACTGAAGCCTTCAAGACTGATCAATAAGTCTCCTATGGGACTCATAATACATGGCTGGTGCTGCAGAAGTGGACTCCGTCCATTGGGCCAGAACACATCACGTTTATTCCACTGCTCTGCACTCAGAGAGCCTGCAGAAGTTGTTGACAGCAACCACCTCCAAGGAGGGGAGAGAGGTGTTCTTCATGATGCCAGGTGAGAGGACACCGTGTTCTGGAAAATCCTGCCCAGAGGAGCAAACACATACAATTATTGCATCTAACAATGTAAAAGTGGCGGTAAGCAGTTAATGCTTGTGAGGCCTGCAGAACCCACACTGTTTGGAAAGCTTGGGCGAATAAAAAAGAACGTTGTGCATGTAACGCCGGGGTCTAACGTCACCGCTGTAGGTGGTATTTAAGAGGTGGCGCACATTAGAATATCAAACATTAGCACGAAGTTGAAATAAAAAGGAAAAAGTTCAGGCTTTTTTGTACTGAGAATGTCATGCAGTAATCACATAAGCCATGCACTGCAACCTCTCCAATTGATAGACATTATAAAAGAAAGCAGACTCTGTTAGAGTGGTGCAAGCTGTACTGGCAGTATTTCACGCTCCCACCACAGATATACCTTACCTCTAATAAGCCAAACTACATTGAAAGTTGGTTTATACAAGAAGAAGAAGAAGAAGAAGAAGAAGGCCAGGTTAGCATTTGTTAAAGCACCTGGAACCTATGATAATCTAAAAATATCAACAATTACTGTCACATCCATGTTCCTACGTTTCAGTTCAGCAAGTCCCTGGAGCTTAAGAAGATCCTTAGTTTGACCTCCATTTTTATTGTTTAAACCTTTTACTCTTTGCGGTCTCCAGCAGCTGCTGTTCTCTCCCACATACTTGATACTTCTCAATGTTCATTGTTCTCCCTGGCTTGTACTTTTACAGGGTGCTGTCAACCCCTAAGATAGAGGATCAGAAGGCACACAGACATACTCCATCTGAAAAAAAGAAAAAAAAAGTGGTCACGATTTGTTCTAAATCACAAAAGGAGCCGAGCTCCTGAGGGTGGCACTGCCTCAGAGAATCGTGATCTGGTAAATTACAGAGTCCACAAAGGCAACAATTACTCTCTGCTTTTCTTTTTCTCTCTTATCTGCAATCACTTCTTCCTCAGAGCTACAACTCTGACATTTAATATCGCAACCCCACTGTCATCAGAGGACAGCTCAGGAGACAAATATGTGATGTGTCATGTATAAAAAAAAACATTTGCCGTAAAATGCACAGAAATTATTGAATATCTTTATTCTATTATGATATGTGATAGACCAACACGTATTAGTACATAGTTATACAGTGGAAGAAAAAGAGATACATGACTTCTAAAAATGTTGCATACAGCTGTTCTGAGCCCCTTTTACTCTAATGCCCCTTGGTAAAATCCAGTTTAGTTAACTACATTCACAAGTTGCCTACTTAATAAATGGAGTCCACCTGTGTTTAATCTAATAAAGATGTTTGTTGGAGAATCCTTAGCTAAAAAACAGAATCATGAGGACCAAGGAGCACAGCACACAGGTCAAAGGGGAAAGGTTGTGCAGAGGTGCTACTCCCAATCTAACAACAGCCATCAGAGAAGCAGCACATATGTTCATCCATGGTCACTCTGCAGAAGTGTCAGGGATCCTCAGCTAAGGTAGAATATGTTGACAGGAAAACTGTAATACTGCAAATGCACTTCACAAAAC
This sequence comes from Xiphophorus couchianus, assembly GCF_001444195.1. Lineage (NCBI taxonomy): Eukaryota > Metazoa > Chordata > Actinopteri > Cyprinodontiformes > Poeciliidae > Xiphophorus > Xiphophorus couchianus. Next base: position 11,779,095 of record NC_040239.1, read on the forward strand.
TACCAGAGGGACAGAAACAAAGCCATTGTTGAAAGAAAGCCATGAGAAGTTTTTGGTTAGCCACAAACCACTCAGGAGGCACAACAAGCATACGAAAGAAGTTGTTTGAACCAGATACAAGACAGATTTAAGCCAGATAAATCTGGCTTGTATACCATCATCTTCATCTTCTCAGTATTCATCTTCAACTGAGAAAATGAGTGCCATCTTCTCAGTTAAACATGGTGGTGGCAGTGTCATGCTGTGGCTATGCTTTTCTTCACCAGAGAAACATATAGCTGGTAAGGATTTATAGGAAAATGGCTAAAGCTAAAATAAAAAGCGAAACTGACAGAAAACAAAGCAAAAGACATGAAAATGGGGCACAGGTTCAAATAGCATTAAACATACTGCCAGTGCCAGTGTGTATATCAAAGCAAGTTCCTGTGTCAGAATTATCCAATAAAAATCAAAACCAATTGAGAATGTTTGGCAAAAATTGAAAAGCTGAAATATACCCTAACATGCAACTATAGCTTACAGTGAACGTTCTATGAATACCGACTCAGCACTGCTGAATGCAAATACAATTCTCAGAATTGTATCTGTTATTAATTTTGAAAACCACAAATCACTTTTTCTTCCATTTCACAATTATGCACTAATTTGTGTTGGTCCATAACATAAAATCACAATAAGATACATTCAAATCAGAGACTGTTAAAATATGGGAAATAAGGTATGAATACTTGAACTCTAGATCCAGTAAGTGACCCAATATAGATTCAAGTAAACCAAATCTGTAAGTAATATGAAATTCCCCCCTAAGTTAATCTGACCAGACAGTTTCAGAGAATCCCTTTATAACACAATTAGAAACTGTCTCTTTATTACTAGAGATTTTATTTACATTTCATTATCATTCTGAAGACTTTTTTATAATTTTGCTGCCTTCTCCAGCTCTAATGTGCAGAGAAGGTGACAGTTCATCTGGCTGCAGCTACTCATCAAGCAATTAACTTGAAGCCTCTGACAATTAGATGAGACAAAAATGTCACTGAACAAATACAATTAGAGCTAGTGGCACTTATTAAAGCAATCGGTTCAACAGACAGAAAATAAAGCTAACTTGAATGTTTATTTTAGCTGCTATTGAAACCCTACTGAAGTCTGACATGAGATGTTTTTTTTTTGTTTTGTTTTTTTTTTACAAGTGTCAAAGTCAGTTTTAGTCAAGAGCTGGTCTGGTAATCATTACAGGATTTGATTTGTGAAAGCACTGAAATGGTCAAATGCCATTTAATTCTGTCCCAAATGGAAAAGAAAAACAAACAGACAAAACATTAATTAAGAAACTGTAACAACATTTTGAGGTGAAAAACAGTAAGAAATCGTGCTCATTGCCTCTTCTGTGGGCCTTTGTATAGAGTCGCTGTGATAATGACCCAGTTCTCTTGCACTAAAACCAGGAGAGGAGCTGCAAGGGTCGCTCGAAGACAGACAGCCGTTGTTGAAACTCATCATTTTACGGCGCGATCATCCATGCCCTTATAGGGCTGAGTTGTCCTGCTGTTGGTTCTCATCCCATGTTTTGAATCCTTTAACCTCTGCACTCAAACTCAATGTTTATACGTATTTAACATGAAAAACAAGGTGGGTCTGGTGTTACTATGAGTTCTTTTCATGCATGAAGGGAAGCTCAAGTTTAAAGGACAGGTTTTTGTGTTGCTCTGTTGCAGTAGGTGACCATGCGTGTAAAGTGTCGTTCTTTAAATATTTGACTTAGAACACTACTTAATGAGATATATTTAAATGTGATCAATAATAAATGTCATTAAAATCTTTCAAACCACTTTCTGCACTGGTGGGCTTTCGGTACTCATAAGGTTGCATGGAAACAAATCTGTTTTGACTGTAAAAAAAAAATGCAGACATATGGACAAGTTTGATTCTTGTTCAGCTATTGTTTAGTGTAAACATCTGACAGAAAATAAGTCTGTAATCTTATTGTTAGTGAAAGGTTGAAATGAAAAATACCCTGTTTAATGTGTATTACAGTTATTGCTAATAATTCAAACATTAAAATGCATTTGAAATTGTACGTATAGCAAAATACATTGCATTGCAGCAAGTTTTAGCCAAGATAATAAATTTAAGCTTTATTTATTTAAGCTTTTGTTCATTACGGTTGTAAAGGGTATTGAATCAAACCAAGTTTAGTGCTACAACACCCCCTATTGGTGACAAGAGTTTATTACAGTGACGACTAAGCTGCATTTATGGAAAGCAAATATTTAAAATTTTACCAAGTCAGTTTTAACTTTAAACTGGTTTTATGTCTAGACTTTTACAAATTTTGCCAGAATATTGTCACAGACTGTAATATATGTCATAGAGATTTAACTGAAATTGTTTACTTCCACAGAAGAAAAATACAGTAAATGCTTTACGAACGTTTCTAGAAATGATGCTGCCACCATTATGTTTCATTTAGGCTATTTTGTTTCCAGGGTAATGCACTGTATTAATTTTAATAAATAGTGATATAAACACTATAACAAAAGAACATTAATAGTGTAGAGCTGAAAGGGCACAGATTTGGACTCATCTGATGAGAGCACCTTCCATTCATTGTGTCCCCTAAAGAGCGCGAGTGAACTTTTAAAAACAGATTTTCCCTCAACAATTACTTTGTTTTTGCCACTCTTCCATAAAGGTACATTTTTCACACCTAAGCTGTGGATGTGAGGCAAAGGTAAAATTCTCCCAGACTTTTCCCTCAGACAGCAGACGGTAATGCGGGAAATCTTTATGCACATTGAAACCATACATTTACCTATTCAGGACATAGGTTAGATCGGTTATTAGCAAAGAAAGAAAAAAAAAGAAAAACATAATTGGATATTCACCAATCCTTTCAGAACTCATTTAGTTCTGAAAGAACCAAAACTGGTTATTTTAGTGTCGGATCAGTTCAAAACTGAAATGGTCATGAGTTCTTTTTCCTCATGAAGTGAAGGCCCTTTGGAAAAGATTATTTGGACAGATTGATAAAACGGATATGTGCACTTCACTGTTCTGCACCAGGTAGAAAGTCGAACTTAAATTTTAAAGTTGTTAAACGCTGCAACCTAAAATGTGGCAAAATTTAACAGATGGCGGGACTTCAGGTAATGTATAATTTGAATACATGAATTCAGAAACAGCTTCAAAGTACAATCATTGTTTATTTTTTTACATAAATACATATAAAATACAATATAAAGTTTTACAGTATTGTTCATTGGTATAAATGGATCTGAAAAACAACAAAAAAATTACTCATCTGTAAACCTTTTGGGATGGTTTGTGCTTCATTAGAAGGTGGAACCCCTTCTGCACAAAACTCAATCCTGTGTCCTCAGTCACCATAGTGTTATATTCATGGTCGCAGTTAAAATCAGTAGATATAAAACTGACAATCAAAGGCACCAACTATGGAAAACCTCATTAGCACACCGCTCAAAAGTAAGAGTGCTCGGCTTAAAAATGAACCGTTATTGTGCAATATGCCTCGGTAAAGACTGCAACTGTGGTTTGATGGGTCTGTTCTGGATTCTATAAGAACCACGGCAGTCCATTAGGTTTACACTGGGGATTCACAACGTTGCTTCATAGGACAACGGAGGCAGGAATGAAAACTGATGCCACTGCAATCAGACTTGGCTTTTCACTGCATGTCTGTACCATCGGCAGCTGCTGTGCAGAAGTGACCATACGTGCATCACCAAAAGTAAACAGTGTGTAGCATGCTGACATTGTTGTCAGAGCAAGTAAACTAAACAAACTTTAACATCTCAGTGAACCACTTATGAACAAAGATAATTGAAGTCTGGGAAGAAATGGAGATGAACAAAACAAAAAAAAAAATAGGAGTAAAATTTTAACAAACTCCAGGTGATATGTACAACTGAGGGTCATCCAATTTCACCTTCAGCAGCTTTATGGTCAGTTTGAGACTTGTATAATAAAAAAACAAACATGTATTTAAAGTCTCTGTAGCAAAATATCACCTTCAATATAAACAGAGGTCAAGTAAAAGCTTTTAGCCTTTCAATATTGTAGGTAAAGGTCAGGTTTGGCTATAATTGAAAGATTGTCTTTAACAACAGATATAGAAAACAGCCAACATAAATAGTCCAAAAACAACAACAACAATAATAATTTGGGAGGCATCTCACTTCACCACAGTGATTTGCTTGTGTGAAGGAAGTCAACTCCAAAAATCACCATAAGAATGCATCACTGGTATTTGTCATGATCTACATTTCCATTCATGACTCCGTTGGTGTGGTGACCCCATGTCTGAGCCTGCAGCACTTTAGGCAACCTCTTGCCCTTGGTGTAGGCGTGGTACCAGAAGTTGAGGAAAAGGAACAGGAAAATCAGGCCGTACGAACCAATGATGTAGATGAAGATGGGGAACTGGTATGGGCAGTCTCTCATGAAGAAGTATTGAGAAATGTGGGTGGTAACCATGACAAACTGGATCTGAGGAAAAGCAAAGAAAATAAAGTTGGCATCAGTAAACTGGTTAAAGAGAATTTAAAAACTGACTATTTTAACAAACGTTCAGGGTACACACCAGCTGAATAGTAGTGAGGTACTTCTTCCACCAGAGGTACTTCTGGTAGTTGGGGCCCAAGGCAGTCAGCCCGTAGTATGTATACATGATAACATGGACAACACAGTTCAGAAAGGCGTGGAAAGTTCCCAGTCCACCTGAAACAAGGAGTGCGTCTGGATTAACATCACAATATCACAAATACTCTTACTGTGACATCACAGGGAAACAAGTTTTACCTGCAGCAAAACGAACACCAAACCACCAGGTGAAGGGCATGATAGAATGATGATAGACATGAAGAAATGTCACCTGACTGTTCTTTTTCCTCAGCACAAAGAAGATCTGCAGAACGAGATCCAGTTTAATAACAGCATAAAGAAACATTAATCTTGCTATGCAGTGAACAGCTGTCTCCTTTACCGTGTCAAGCATCTCGATGAACTTTGAGAAATAGTAAAGCCAGCACGTTGCTGCCATCTGGAGGAGAAAGTTCAGATTTAAACACTTATTACAGGAATACAGTTTTACATTGATGAGGAGCTTAGAATAATTGAAAAAAAAAAAAAGGGAGTTAAGCTAGTCGGTGTAAAAAAGTGAGCTTACCCTGATAGCCTGCGGTGAGTTAGAGTAGTCAACAAGGTCGCAGTGAAATGAATATCCAGTTCCCCATCCTGACATCACAAACTGAAGGGGAAAAAAAACCAGCAAGAGATGAACTAAGAAATATGTGAAACTCATTTTGTATTAAAAAAAAAAAAAAGAAATAACACAAGTTCATTGAAAAAAAAAAAAGTAAGAAAAATATTGACGGGTTGCAAAGCAGCATTTTCAAGAAAGACAAAAGCACTACCTTATCTGGTTAACAGTTAAAACCAACTCCCCAACAATGACTCAGAAATAAAAGATGAGGAAATACTCATGTTTACTCATCATTCAGACCAGTACTACAAACTCTGACTTGACATCCAAGATTCAAGAGCAATTTAGTAGCAGTAAAGTTCCAGGATCGTGCCACGTGAAGAGAAACAGAAGCCCAAACACACCTCATAGCACATGTAGAGTGACAAAGCCACCACACTGAAGTTGTAGACAATAAGGACTCCTTTCAGGTCAAAGCCTTTCCGGTTCTCCATCAGTCGAGGGCCCAGCGACGTGACGAAGTAGATGTAAGCTGCGATGATGATGGTTTGGGGAAGAGGAGATGACATGAGCAGCCATTGTTCTGTCCGTGAATCTGCAACAGAATAGAGAGATTAGCAAGGTTTACATAAAACGAGCCGACTGAAGATTAGACTATGGAGAAAAGGGAACATTTATCAGCAAGACTCACCCGCATTTTGGATGAACTCATCATAAATACGTGCAACAGAGGTCTTCAGATTAAAAAACTCCATTTCAGGCAAGATCCCAGCAACCTAGAGGAAGAAAGGCAAAAGGTTACAGTGTCAGTTTGTTTCCCTCAAGTTCACTGACATTTAGAGAAAGGGTACAGCATATGTTAGTGAAAATTTTCTTCTACCTACAAAAAAAAAGAAGAAAGAAACTATTTTCATTTCACAGCATTAGAATATGCAAGGACATCTCTGCAAGTGAGGAGGAAAAGACAGCTACACTGACTATGCTGAACAGTGAAGATATAAGAAGTCAGATATATACCGAACACTGACGGGTTTCTTTCGTTTAATGTAACGAAGACGTTTCAGGAAGTATTTTAGGAATCTGGCAAGACCTGAATTCTGTTTAGTACCCCATTAGTCACACATAAAGGAATGGAAAAATACAAACAATTAATGTGTAGGAAAGGGGCATCCTTCATCTTTACAATTAGAAAACAATTCATTTACAGACAAAATGCATTTGTAGTATTTCTTTAAAAGCCAAGTGAATCATATCCCTAAGTAAATATCCTCTAGTTTGTGTGTATTTTTATATCCATAAATACAACAATTCTGTCAATTAGGTCAGTAGCAGTAAGAAAAATAGTTTTCATGAGTGTCAGCAGCCTGGCATAAAGACCAGGGTCAGTGAGGAAAACACCTGTACCTCAAGTTTATCCTGACAGGTTTATACATTATTCCAATAATAAATTATAGAAATTGTGCCAACACTGAACTTGTGTCAAGACAGGTCAGTGCCACAGCAGGGGTTTAAACGAAACTCCATAGCAACTTATTTACTATGGTCTAATGTGTGTCTAGTGTGTGTGTGTGTTTGTCAGCGGTTGGGGAAACTGTAAATCACTGAAAAAGCAAACATCCCATGAAACACCCTTCTGGACAGGTTTCTCAAGGTGTGCCTCCTTGATTGCAAAAGAAAAAAAAAAGCCTGAGTCTCATCCTTAACGAACCCAATGACATGTCGTGACACGCCAATTCACGTTTCCCCCCTCCCTCCCTTTCTTTTCATGGATGATGATGATGATGATGATGCAAAATGCTCCTGCTGCCATGGCGCGCCTAATAACTAAGATGTGTACAAAGTTCACCAGAAAAAGAAAACATTTCAATTTGATGCAGAAAGTCTGCAAAACATAGTCAAACGGTGTCCAACCGACATATGGACGCCATAATTCGGATGTGCTTTCGCAAAAACATATGATAAACATACATGTCCAGCATCCAAACAGTGAATTCACTCGTAGCTCCTCACGTTTCCCCGGTGCTCCTCAAATACTGTAGCTACTGAACCGAGCAACTATTCACATCCATTAAACATACATGTTTAATGGATGTTTTAATGTATGTTCCTATGATGTCGCGTCAATACCAAACTTACTTTTTACACACACTTCTTAATTTTCATAAATTGAAAAAGTTTTTTTTTAAAGTACACACCTTTAATGTCGCTACTGCCGAACCAACGCTGAATCCCGTCGAGTTATCTTTCCACCTGTTGCCTCTTGGCAAATGCGCTGCCCTCTGCCTCAGTCTGGCTACACGGCCCTTTTGATCCGGAGGAAAGGGGCGGGACTACCTGTTAAGCAACGCCCCTTAATTTTTTGATTGGTCAATTTGTGGTCCAACAGGGCCATTCTTGAGTGATGTCTCATAGAAAACTATGTACGATTTAGTGAAAGAACAATGCATCTTCAAAACACGTCAAGTCTGGCTTGAGAAAACACGAGAAAAGGGAAGAGAGAGAGAGAGAAAGTGCTTAGTGCCGGTATTTTCCACCGCCTTCTTTTTGTCACAGCAAGATGACAAGATGAGACTGAAGGAAATACGCTAAAAAGTCACAATATCTGATCAGAGCAAATATTCCTATCAGCAGTTTGGGTTAGATGTTTACACGGTCACTTAAGACAAAGTGTAATACTGAAAGGCGTGTTGCCCAAGGGAGAGGTTTCAGTGTCCCTCCTTGCTCCTAGTTTCTAGAGGGGGTTAACAAAAGAATCTTACAAACAGATGTAAATTTCCCCTAGAAGGACAAAGGGAGAATCGGTGCTTTTAATGAATGGTTAAGTCTTTTCAAAAATCACCTGCAAAAAAAGTCATTATCTGAAAAGACCTCTAGAGTTATTGAGCCCCCTATTTTGCCCTCAGGTGTGACATCATCAGATGGTTCATGGTTTCTTCTGGTGAACCATTGACCTGTCCAGATAGTCACAGTGGATCCTAAGTCACCCAACAAAATACACACAAATCTGTCCGACTTGGGAAAAAAGAAATACACTGACAAGAAAGATGCATTTAGAGTGCCTTTAACTTTTTCACATTTTGTCATGTTTATTAGGGATTTTATGTGAGAGACCAACACAAAATAGAGCATAATTGTGAAGAGTAAGGTTTTCAACATTTACTGATAAAATAAGTGGATGTTTCTGTGTCTAATTGCTGCCAAAATTGCACTGGTTTTAATAAAAAATGTCAAGAGTAGCCATTGTTGAAAGAAGTCTTGTTTGCAGTTTGTCCCAAGCCATGTAGGGGATACTCCAAATATGTAAAAAAAAAAAAAAAAAAAAAAAAAAAAGTCCTCAGGTGAATTGATACTAAATTTAAACTTTCTTCTCTATACGCAAAACTCTAAGTGAAATATGTACCATTGAACATCTCTCTGAACACACGATGGTAAAACATGGTAGTGGCAGCATCAGGATGCTTTTCTTTGGAACAGACATAGAAGCATGTCAAAGGTCACAGGAAGATGGCTGGAGCTTCACTTTGCAGCATGATCATGTAAACTTAATTAAATTGTTTATATCAAATTATTTTCATGTTAGAATCGCCTGGTCAAAGTCCAATAGATAGTTTGTGCCAAGACTTGAACATGCATGTTAGCAGGAGATTAAACATTCAATCTTGCTGCAAAGACAAAAAATTAAGTCTGTAGTTGTCCAAAAACAGTAGAAACATAATCTGAAAAATACCTGCAGCTCTGACAGCAGCAAAAGGTGGTTCTACATGTTGTACTGACTCAAATGCACACTGCATGTTAGAGATTTTTATTTGTAAAAAATTAGAAATCTATGCATCACTTTCCTTCTACTTCAGTTAGGCACTGCTTTGTGTTGGTGTATCACCAAAAATGATCATAAAATGCATTGAGGTTGGTGGTTTTAACATGATAAAATGAAAAAAAAGTTCAAGGCTTTTAAATAGTGTTACAAAGCACCACTGGTTTTCAAAATACAAATAGATGCAACACCGAAAACGAAATCAAATTACTTTTGAAAATAACATTTTATTGATGTAAAAAAAAAAGTTTGAAAATGAGCTCTACTTGTAGAAGGTCCCTTTGGTGCCATTTTAAAATAGCACAGCAACAGAAAATGTATAATTTAGTATCAAATGTTTCTAAACATAGGACTGATTATAGTTCTACACAAACAACAAACAAATATTTACATATTTCTACGAGTTTTGAAGGCTGCCGTCTCTGCTGTCAAAGATCTGACAGCAGCAGTATACGTAAACCCAAAAAGAGAATTCCTTACACTAGCTTTTAATTAAGTGCAAGTTTATCTGGCATGCCTTGGCTGTCCACACATTCCGATCCTTCTTATTAATCTTCATCGCTGCTCCAATTGTCTTGAAAGGCAGGGTTCACAGCAGACAGGCTGGCAGCAACCTGCGAGGAATTAAAATACCTACATCAGCTTCACATGCGAAGACGACGCATTTCTCTGAGTAGAGCCTTTACAAAAATAAGACATTTACATCAAATAAACTATACATGTAACTTACATTAACACAGCGGGCATTTGTGGTATATTACAACTAACAAGTGTCATTGTGTTCCAGATAAGGCTGACTTGACATAATTTAAATTCCCAGGATGACATCTGTGGTTTCATTCCTGTTACTGGAACAACACAACCACACCAGCACGTTTCTGAACTTCAGAGCAGGCTCTATTTTCTGCCTTTATCACCACTCTTCACACAATAATGGTTAAAACAAATTCTATGAAAATAATGGATATAATAAAAATCTTTGTAATATCAAACTTGAAATGCAATTTAAGAGATAAATTAGGACACCCGCAGAATTAAATCCAAAGCACTGAGACTCTTACAGGCTTTTCTTTAGATACACTTAATTTTTTTAAATTAAAATATTGGCAATAGGCAAACCATGTCTGCAAAGGGAGTGTTGACACTGTTGATGTTTCGAGTTGAAATGTAGTTACTGTTTAGGCATTGACTAAATGGCAAACAAACGCAGTTGGATTTTTTTATGGGATACAAAAACTGTATAGCATCAATCAAAGTAAGTTACACAAACTGATTCAGGCACGTTGTGTACTAAATACACGTGAAGTGTTTAGGGGTTTGTTTTTTAAATTACGCACACTGGAAGCTGATTTGGAAAGATCTGTTTAAAGGCAAATATGAAGAGGGAGAGCATTCAAAAGCAGCAAAAACCTGTTTGAGTATTCTCATCCGAGTTTTGAAACCAGACCTACAGCCTATCCTTTAAAAGGGTGGAGATTTTCCATTGAGCTCAAATCTCTGCTCTTGTTAATAGTGAAAACAAAAGCAGTCATTAAAGTCAGCTCTATCTTAGACGTTTCTTTAATTTTCAGAATTCTTTCTTCTGGTGATACTTTCAGTTTTTAACTGAAAGTATCACCTGTACCTTATACCTTAAGGTACCTTAACTGTACCTTATTTTCACCATTGGGCTCTTCTTCCACGTCTGCGGTACGGACGACGGGTACCCACGCCAGCAAGTTACCGTCTTTACCTCCGCTGTACAGCTCCTGCACACAAACAGCATCTCTACGTGTCACCTTAAAGTCCCCACAACAACTTCCCAATGGCACCAGCCTTAAATTCAGTGTTTGGGGCCAAGTGTACAGTAATTAAAGGACGTAGAAACATCCATTCAAGCAAGATATCTCCTCAGAGACATTGAGTTAGCTTTGGGAATGATTGAGTTCAATGTAATTGAACAGGAAGCAAAAAAAGTACGTTTTCAGGACTAAATATCCTTTCCTGGATCTCTGAGTCGACTAGCTGCCAAACAACATTCTTATTATTCGTCACACGTTGAAAATGTGTCTGTGTCACCGGATGCACAAACTACCAAATAAGGCTGGCATGAGTTGAATGACACACAGTCTGCGCCCCTCCTTAAAGACAACTAATAAGTCTGTCTGTGTTATGTAAACATAAAAGTAAAGACAGATAACTATCATCTGACTTCATTGTTAAAATATATTTAGCTTCAAACAGAAGATTAGCGATCTAGTTGCTCTTTTGATCATTTATCAGTAATACATGTCCGTTTGTTTAAAAGTTCAACATGGTAACAAGCCTACATCTGAATTGATCCATCTCCAAAACAAAACTTTATTGACATTTAATGTACATAAAAGTCAGCAGAAAACTTAATGTTTACCAACGTGCCATGCAGTTTTAGAGGTTTTGTACCATAAAATATACGATTATTACGCAGCATTCATGAAAATATTTAACAGCGTCAGAGTTGTGTTATCTTTTTCCTTTTTGCTGATTTTTAAAATATACAGACAAAATTTCACAAAGAATTTAGGGGAGATATTTCTACATTTAAAAGACTTTAAATGTGGAGCACAAAAAACAGATGGAAATAAAAGAAAGGAGAAGAAAGAGAAACAAAAAAAGGACAAAAGATAGAAATGTCGAAAGGAAGTGATAAAGTGAGGAAGGGAAACATAAAGTTAACAATTTTGGGGCTATTTGACAGAAAATAAAGTTTGTGAAAGCACATTAACATTTATTTTGAATCACAACAGCCTGGAACAATGCATCCATCACAAACAATTACTTACTACAGAAGGGTCAAACTATCAAGTTCCAGTTTTTTACATTTTTTTTTAAAAAGAATCATTTTCAAACGGACAGACGTGAAAATGAGCTTTTTGTTTCTATTTCAAGAAAGTGTATCGCAGCTAAGCTAAAAACTGAAAATAATTAATATTTTTGCCTGTAAGTCCAGAACTGCGTTCATTTACTTTTAAATGGCACAACGGGAATTTTAAAATAACACAATCAAGAAAATCATGAAGTATCAGTCACGTCGATGCTCCATTCATTCTGCTGTACAATCCTGAACTGTCAGCCAGTTCAAGGAGAAGTCAGTTGCAGATCTTAGTAGTGATGTTACAGACTAAAATAAAACAGTCCTCGCTGTCCTGACTTATTAAAAATGAAGTACTAAACTTAATGTGTGTAGAAATGGTCTAACTGTGGGAATTATGAACAAACGGGAACAAACGACAAGCAGCCTGGGAGTAACTGCTTCTTCAGCTCCACAAGAACATCTGCATTGAAATTTAGGGATGCAAATGTTGACACGGCAATCTTATCTGTCAAAGGGAGTGGCAGTCACATTGAGAGCCGAGTTGATGGGTTTATGGAATAAGAAGGCAGACAACCTGACGTGAATTTTCCAAGCATACAGGAGAGAAACGTCAGACCGATCCGGAACAAATGAGTGCTGCTGATACGAGGCTACGTGTCGCCTGGTACTTTGGAGAGTCTCACCTGGTAGTCTGGGTGAAACTCGCAGCAATCCACGTTGTTGTAGTGACCCCGCAGCATAGTGATCAGTTCTCCTGTGTGCAGCGCGTACACTGCCACCGAGCTGCCGCATGGCACAAACACAAACTCTGGGCTGCAGCCGTGAGACACGGAGAACTGCAGCCGTTTACGGCTCTCATTGCATACCTTCCCATAATTCACCTGAGAGAAACAAGAAAAGAAACTGGATGTGTGGGATGGTTGAAATATTATACACTGATTATGAAACTAAATAATTCTCATTGCTAAATGGTTAAAAATGTCACTGCACATAAACTAGAAAAATTATATACAAATCTGCATATTACATCATCACCTTTTCTCTTTGGGTCAGATTCTTACTTACTGTAGCTCTGATTACTCCTTTGACATCTGGCTAAGGTGGTTCAAGGTGTCCTATTACACAATCGTTACTGAAGTTTGACATTTGACCCCAAAATATGGTTTTTTGTGTCTTTAAGTAAAGGCTGTCACTCAGTTTCATAAGCTTATTAACTGTGGTATCTATATATCACATACTTTTATTTTACATTTTAGCATTTAGTAGCCAGGTTCTCAGAAAAAGAAAAGGAATGTAGTGTGTTTGTATATTTTTCTTGCCGTTTGCACATCTTTCGAGAAGATGTTCAGCTAGTAAAACTGGTTTTTTTCTGCAGCTGTATCTCTCGAAATCTAAATCCAAGGTTGGCTATGAGAACAAAATCAGGTTGCGTGAACCTTACCAGTGTGTTTTCCCCTGTGGCGCTATTCCATAGCCTCATGCGGTCATCTGTGCCGGTGGTTAGGAGGTAAAGGCCATCAGAAGTAAAACACAGACCATTCACTCTGCCATTATGGGCTGTGTTTTCTAATCAGAAACATGCAAAAACATTTAGATTTTAACATTTTCCTCCACTTCTGCTGGACATTTACAACAAAGTTATTTTTATTTCAAAAGGTATTAGCATACGTAAACTTGTTTCAATAGAGAACTACTTTTTTCTTCAGAAAAAATAATCTTTCTACATATTACAATTTATTTCTCTTCCATATTTATCCAGAATTATTAAAATACTAATAAATTAAATCCACAATTTCTATATTGTGTAGAAATTCTGTTTAACAGAAACACATACCTCACAGAAATTAACACAAGGAGCCAGCTGAGGCATGCATCAAGTTAATGGAGTTCAAACACAAAAAGGAGTCGAGGCCTTTAGGTATCTTTATGGGTTCAGTCATGTGTGCATCCACAGTCCTTTCATTATTACAACTATCCAGTCATTTTCCTATTATTTCTATTTGTTTATGCTATATTTTTGTAACATTTATGTACTACATTGTACGACTGATGGTCAAAAATCACTGGACAGTGCAAATAGGTATGATAATTCTTAAAGGTGTCTAAGATCATAATAATTTACTATAAAGGTCTGAATACTTGGGAAACGAACCTGCTTGTGATGAAGCTTTCGACTTCTCTCCGTTGTGCTGATCCAAAGTGAAAAGACTACCCGAAGCTCGCCGCACATCCCAAATGTTCACCTTGCTGTCTGCACTTAGAGGAAGGAATAAAAGACATTATTTGCACATTTACTTTCTCCTTGTTAATACATGACAGAAGCCAGTGTGTTTTAATTTCAGCTGGCATCTGCAAGAAAGAGAAGAAGCTCAATATTGTTTATTTACAACAGTGTTTGTAACCTAATTCTTGCTTTTAAAGGTCAATTTTCTGTTCGGAATTACCAAGCTGGCTCATTATAACATCCGTACATTACTCTAGGCTCTCCGCTGTGCCAGTAGTTTTCAAAATCACTTACAATCCAAAGGCAGAGTGGTGCACCGATCCCAGTGGGTTAATTAGCAGGTCTAATGTGGCATGAAAATAGGTGGCGACTGTATCCACCATATGCTAAACTGACAGCGCCACTAAACCACCGCATTGCCTGTCTGGTAGGGATGTGTTACCATTATCCTTGACTCTAAACGTGGCCAGATGGCTGGGATGTCATATGCCACAATCAGCTGGGCCACAACATAGTGGAGATCGCGACAATTTAAATTAGCGTTGTCTTTATACGATGCTCATACTGCAAACTAGGTTCAATTAAAAAAATATATATATACTGCTGCAAAGCAGAGCTTACCTGGCAGTTGCTAAGATGTTCTCGTATCTTGGCGACCACCGCACGGCCAGTACTTCTGCTCTGTGACCTGGATATGCAAATATTATACTGGTTAACACATAAATATGGACGCAACCACACATACTGTGCAAATAGACAGCTTACAAAGCTTTAGAAAATGTCCATTAGAGATACATCGATCATTTTTTCAGAGATTTGAAATGATGGTGAATTTCCTCTAGGTTGACTGATCTGTGATTGCCAAGTCTCATACTGATTTTAAACTTTATTCGTCAAATACATCAAAACAAACTCCAACCACTTTGAGTTTCTAAATCAATAACCAATAGCCTGCGCTTTGATAAATGTTTTCTGTGTTCACGGTAAATCAGACACATAACCTTTGGTGCATTTATGGGAATAATCTTAGAATTCCTACTTCTTTATTATTTCAAAACCGTTGCCTATATCAAAGAATTTGCAGTGCATTTATTTTTTATCTTTTATATGTTAACAGCTTTTTGGAAAAGAAGAATCAGAATCAGTCAAAACTGGGAAAAAAATTTAAAAAGAGAGAAATTTGAACTAGTCAGGAAAAACCTAATAGATGCATCCCTTTTTTGTGAATGCATTTAGATAAACCTTTAGCCATGTGCCTGGTTAAAGCTCTGCTAATAAGAATGACAGCCTCAGTTTTATCGTCATGAACACCTTTTTCTCTGGTGGTTCCTCCCACTGGGGTTTGAGCAAGACTGGTTCTACTGCCTTTCTGAAATGCAAATTTGTGTCCAACAGGACTTCTTTAAGGTCCGATAAAAATGAATGCATTTTCTTTATTATCCTGAATTTAGTCTATGTCACTAATCTATGTAAAAGAATGTCAACTCTGAGAAAAACAATCATCATTCAACTTTAAGAATGTTTATTATTCAGGACTATCAACTATCTTTCTTGAATTTCTACTGCAAGAGTTCACTAAATATAACATTTGACCAATTCTGACTGTTAAATCTATTTTCATATAGTTCTGTTTATTTAGGTCCAATTACATTTAGTCTCATTTGATCCCAAATATAACAGTGAAGTCAAATACATTTGATGATTTAATGCCAACAGGTAAAAGGTATCCATTTAAGGAAGCCCAGATGATTACATCAGTTTTAACAAAACAATTGCATTCTATGTTGTAGCTATGCCTTTGTTTTATGCACAAAAAGATGAACCGTATTTTAAAAATTTTTAAATTGTCAAAAGTTATTGTACAAAAGAACACAAACCCTGAAGAACGTGGATCCGTGAACCAGACTTCAAGTCACAAAGTTGAATTTTAGGGTTTTTGGTACCAACTGGAAGCACAGACACACACAGGTTTGTCTTAAATTACAACAGTGATAAAAGAGAAACAGATGATAAGCACAACCCTCAAAGTATATGATGCCAATCAAAGTTTGTTTACATAGTTTCAAAATAACATTTCTTCCAATTAGCATCCAGCAATTACCCTCATGTAAATTCTGTCAGAATATTTGTCACAACATTAAATTCTAGAATCTTACAGATAAGATTTGGTTAAAACAACTGATGATAAGCGACAGACTCACACACCCTCTTCCTTTGAAGTCACGAAAAAGAGAAATGTAGATATACAACATTCACAAAACCAACTACTGCTTTAGATATGACTTGATACATAACATTAAATATATAAGATCAAATTGCTTTTCAGGAAGTTTCCCTTAAAAACCTTTGCTTCCATGGAAACAAAGCCATAGTGTGGGGGATGCATGTAACCTGTTTGACAGGCCTGTCACCTTTGGAACACCTTTGGTCTTAAAGCAGGAGGCAGGCTGAAGGAACTGGTTTCTGTATGTGACAAGGAACTTATCCGTGTGTTTGTGAGAGCACACACTCAGCAGGCCCGACGAACCTGCTGGTCCTGCTTCGTTACCCGGGAACACCGAGATTCCGACAATGCTTCTCCCCTGAAGTGAGCTCATATGTAATCAGTTTCGGATCCTATTCTGTCCCCTCCAGGTTGATGTCATTTTACAGCCTGAGGTGCGTTGTGAGGCGTTCTGTCTGTGTTGTTTTGTGGAGCAACATGTAGCACAAAAACGGGAAGAGAGACAGACAAACTAACGGGATTTCTGCCCTTGGTTTTGTGTTTGAACACAATGCAAAGAGTCCAAGAAAATTCTGAGGATGTTTTGTGTTAATAGGATGAGCAACAAGTCACGGTGAGAGAAAACACACCTGCGATGAGACTGTGCTTCCTGGCAATGGGTGATAGGTGGTGACTGTAGACATTCCCCTCAAACTCAAACGCTTCAGCTGGCTAAAAAAAAAACCAAAAAAAAAGAAAAAAGGAGCAATTTATAATCGGGTCTGTGTAAGTATGTCGAGTGAAAATACAATATAAAGATTAATTGAACAACAGAAGCCTTATGGTTTAGTGTGGATAAATGTCAGCAGAAAATGATATAAAAAAAGATCATTGAAAAAAATGAATATAAGAGGGAAAAGAGAGAAGGCACAGCAGCTCAGCGCTCACTCGGGCAGCCACTGGTGGTTACAATGCAAATTCTTCTGCAGACATGAAAAGCTTCTCTGTGCTCCATCTGTCAGTGAGTGCCAGCACGAGCATGGGCTGTGCCAGTGGGAGGATGAGAGGGGGGGTTGGTTGCACAAACACTCAGTCACACAAATACAGAGGAGGATCTGTTTGCATACAAATGTCACACACAAAAATAAAAAAGAAAGAGAACAACAATGCAAAACACACAACATATTTGAAAAAGGACAGAGTGTGCATTTGTGTGGCACTCACACACAAATAGAGTAAACTACTTAAAAAGGTTAGTGGGTTCTTTTCTGTCCCTTCTGTGACCTTTAGAGGCAACCGTGGTGCCAGCGTAATTCTAGCACAGCTCTGGGCCTGCCATATGGGACGTAGAATGGTGGGACGCATGAAGCAGAAAAGGAGAAAGACAGATCGAGAGGTGGAGGGAAGTGCAAAAAGGGGGACTCGATATGCTGAACTTATTAATGTAAGAGGTAGACTGTGAATATAAAAAGCTTACACACCCTATAAATTTTCTCCCATAAGGAGAAAATTTGTGACATAGCAAAAGAAATCAATTCAGAAAATGTATGTGATCTATAACCCGGACAACTAAGTTCAAAATCAAACAGATGTTTAAGGTGAAAAATAAAAAAAGTAAAGTACTGTTGTTGTTGCATAGTTGTCCATGATATTGATATTTGGCCAATTTTCTTTGTAAAAATAATCCAATTTGTCAACTTCTAAAATAATGGCCAAAGTCAAAAGTGATTTTTTTTGCCAGTATCAATTGTGGCACAAAATGACTTATTATTATTATTTTAGGAAGGTAACAATATGTCAGATAGTGCAGGCATCTACAGACATCTACTGTGCCATTTGTTCACTGATTTGGTGATTTGATGCTCCAAATAATTCTTGTGATCACAGATAAAGTTCCTCTAAACATTTAGTTTTCTAGAAGAGGCCTGGAGGTTTTTTGATTATGTGGCCCGACATTCATAAATCCCTCCACTTTCACTGAGGCACCAAGACAAGCTGAAAAACAACTGCCCTAAAGATAGGGCAGCTGATAACAATTATTTTAGCAATCTATTATTCTATCAATTATTTTAACAATGAATCGGACATAAACATCGGCACATCTGCAGATTTAAGGTAATCACGTAAGATTCACATAATTCAAAAATACATAAAAATTGCAAATAACTCTGTTATTTTTTTAATAAGCAAAACATTGCTTATTAATGTTAAGCAATGAAATAATCAAGTTTCCATTTAGTGAAAACTTGATTATTTGTAGCTAAGTATGCATCTACAGCTAAAAAGAAATACTAACATCAACAAGTGAAAAGCTCAGCCTTTTTTGCTTTACTTAACCATCAATACAGTGTAGGGCTGGTCTGTTTTTTAGAAGGTTTTTCTATTTTAAATGCAACATGTATATATTTTTTGTAGTTTTGGCTTTAACTCTTGTGGGGACTGATACATTCAGACAATGAGATCTCTTTGATGCATTGGAAGCTTTGTGCAGACCATAGCAAAAGCTATAAGGTATTGTAGTAAATAAGGTTTGTAGACATCATGGCTTACCTTTAAAGTCTCTGTGTCCCACACTTTCATGGTCTTGTCAAAGGAACTAGAGACAAACATTCCTGTGTCATAAGGATACCACTGAACTGTCTCCACACTGAATTTGTGGACATGTCGACTTGACCTGTGAAAACAAAAATCATAGTCAAACCCTCCTGACATAACTACACTAAATGGTGTTTTCTGTTCATGTTTTAGTATTGGTAGGAAATGAAAATGAATTACTGTGTTGTGTTACATCCTTGCAAAAAATCTAGTGAGCAACTCGAAAACAGAATAATAGATTGCTGCCCTCTAGCGGACGAAATAAATAAGTTGACATTTACCTTCCAACAGTCCGGACAGGTCGGCAGGTGTACTGTTGTTTCCCACTGTGGTTCTCCAGGTCATAGATGACAATAACTCCATCTGCCCCTCCAGACAACATACTAACAAATGATAAAATATTAATTCTCAAAACAAATTACTTTGTCTAAATATGTATGATTTTTACATGACTCCCATTCTTTAACAAAATTTACTGCTTGTAAAATGACATTTAAAAATAGAATACTGCAAACATGTTGCCCTATTGAGATCTTATCACTTTTTCCAAGAATCTTTTCAATTACATTAGCAGACAGCACTGGTTAACTACAAACCCAAGTCTTAGTAATATGTGCAAGTGTAACAGTATAATGATAAAACATAAACTTGAACTACAACAACATTAAACCTGTACAGTATTACTGTAGTAAATTGATGACTGAGAAAACTTACTATCTGCCTTCAATCGCATCAATGTCAATGGTATTAATCCCATTCCCATGGATCCGGTCCACATCTCTGTCGGGATTTAGCTTCAAACTGAGGACTCTGACAGATAGAGAAAGAGTCAAATTGCATGAAACCTGATATTAAGATGAAAGATTTTGAAAACAACCTGCTGAAGAAACATTTGGGTACAGAAAAAAAGCTACAAGGCTATCAGGTTAAAGGCAAAGCTATAAATATTTGCCACAAGATGTGCGATTCTAGTCCATGCCTGCTTCTTAGTATTCTTTATACGTATACTAATAGTACACGTTATAGTTGTAAAGCAAGATGATTATAATAATCTAATCATCTAATAGATATTTGATTCACATCATCACTTTCCACAATGACTTTTTGAAGATCTCATTTAATTTTCCTTCAAGATGAATTAAGTATTTTTGAACTTAATTCACCTTCGATCATTACAGCCTATCTCTTTATACAAGGGGTTCCCTCACCTGTCTGTTTCTGACCTACAAAATGAAAAATGTATCAGGGTCATGACCCTCGAGGGTAAAAGAGCAAAATTATTTCAATAAAGTAGGAAAGAAGAATTTAATTGAATATACCATTTTGGTATGCTTCCTTTGAAATATTCCAGTTAGTAAATAAAAATATAAAAATATATTGTTGTCTAAATAACCACTAAATATCACGGCAAATACTTGAATTGGAACATCTAATTTATATTAATCTTGAGTCATTAGAACTTTCGCGTACAACAGTGTCGCAAAACATTTAACTTAACCAGCTACAAACGATTTACAAACACTTCAAATCTACCAGAGAATACATCAGCATATTTAATATCCACCGTATATTTTCCCTCACCTTCTCGTTGACTCAGCACGTCTAAGTCGCAAAGGGTCATCCACACCGGCCTGTCTTGCTGATAAGAATCCCAGCATTGCATCAACTTGAAGAAATTTGGTTGTAGAAATAAAAACTCAAATTTATTTCCACCAGTGGTATCTAAAATAGCTTAAAGGCTAGCATGTCCACGAAGCTAAGGTGAGTTTACAATCCATGCGGAATATATGCGAATTATATAAAGCATTTTATAGCAAAACGATTTGAGTTAAACCAATTTATGCATTTAAAAAAAAGTCTAAGTACTGTAAAGTGCTATTATTGCATTTTTTATTGTTATTTTTGAACGAATCCTAACTAGCTTCACATCGGTTCCAAACAATAAGCCGCCATATTGCCTGGTGACGCAAAAACAACAATAACTGCTGTGATTGGTTGGAGCAATGTGGCTGACCAATCACGAAACGGGATGCTCGCCGTAAAGTGAAGCTGTAAGAGAAGGCAGAAAACTGTCACCAGATAAACCATTGCTCTCCAGAATTCTCGGGGTGTCCTCCAAAAATGAGCAGGATTGCTGGCCTCCTACGGCGAAGCTTTGGAATAGTACGTGAACATGTCGGGACAGATCACTTGGGGAATAAATATTACTCTATTCCCGAACAGAAGACGTGGACAGGTAGTCTATCAACACTTTTGTTAAAATTAGCTTGTCCTGATTTCAAGTGTAAAACTTACACATGCAGACATATGAAGTCAACTTTGGAAACCGTTCGGTAAAGTTTTTAATACGCCCTGACACCGAATCATACAACGTAGGTCGTGGTCTGTTACCTAAGCTTCTGTAGTTTCTGCTCCATTTTTATTATCCAACTTTCAATTAATTCTTACGAAGTTAGAAACAACAATTGTAGATATCTAAGTTCTTCATTCGCATTAATGTGGCATTGTTCTCTTGTTTACTGTAGATTATGACATTTCCCTTGCCCTGAATCGTTCTGTCCTTACCGTTTTACCTTTGTAGTACTCAATTATCGCCGCTAGATGGTGGAACAGTCCAAATAGCAGCCAAGCGGCAGTTCTGCGTCTGATTATTATTTATAAGGAGGCCCTGCTGAAAACTGGTATCACTCACTCCATTCAGGAGAACTGTGTCCATTGGAATATGACAGGGCTTCCAAACTCTATTGCGAGAAGTAGGGTGAGTCTTTCCAAACTGAAATTGAGTTTAAAGACACTGATCATGCCAACCACAACACAGTGATTGAATGTTTGTTGGCATTAATAGAGTTCTTTGTTGTAGTTTGAGATATGTTGCAGCTTAGACTGTTACATTATTTTCAAAAACAAGACAATGCATTTAAAAGTAACTGGATATCCACTGTGGCTGGCAAAACTATTCATTCCTCTTGAAAACATGAATTTTATTGGAATGTTATGTGACTAACCAACACAGAGTTGTGCTAAATTTGCAAAATGGAAGGACAATGTTATGTGGTTATCAAAACAATCCATAAATGACGAATGTTAAAAGTAGTATACAATTGCAATCCACTCCATTTTGGTTTAGATAAAGTCCAGCACAACCATTGGCCTTCAGAAAGTCACTCAGTGTCAGTATAGATACAGCTGCATAAATACAGCTGTTCTATCAAGGCAAACATGTGGATGAAGGTGCCACGGTCAAGTGAAGCCAAAATTAAACATTCAGAACAATTTGTGTTACAGAAAAACAGCACTGTACATTAGCTAGTACACACTAGTTCTAGTGTGACACACAGTAGTTGGAGTGTCATGCTTTGGGAGTGCTTTCCTCTTCAGGTGCAGGGCAGCAACTTTTAGATATTTCAAAAGAGGTGCAAAGACAACAACTCTAAACATAAACTCAAAGCTATAATGAAATGGTTTAATGCATATTAATGTAAAAAAAAAAAAAAATCCCTCAATAAAATCCAGGAACTATAGATTCTCAAACTTCCTGTTTGAGAGTCTGTTGCGAGTCTTGAACATGGATGTTCACGGTCTTCATCCAATCTGACACAGGTTTGTTTATTTTTCAAAGAAAAATGAGAAAATTTCCATCTCCAAATGTGCAAACCTAGTAGAGATACACCCCAAAGAACATGCCGCTGTGATCACAACAGAATCTACGAAATATGGCCGGATGCCCATGCATACCAGTCCTGGTTTTATAAATAAATATGGAAAGCAATATCTTATTTTTCTTCTGATTCAAAATTCTGCACAACTCTGTGTTGCTTTATCACATAAAAATGATTTTGCAAGGCACTGTACATACTCTTTAAATCCCAAGTGAAAGAGCATGGCTTTTGTATCTTTCAGTCACCCATTTCTAGCCAGTTTAGAAGAAAATGTTGTTGCCATAATTAATATGACTGAGTGGAGTTTGCTCTGTTGTCAGAGCAACAGAGAATGACATGAATGCATTCCCTGCAGAAGAAATGAAGCCATTATCTTTGCATCGTCTGTTTTGCTGTGGAAGGATTCACCTCTTGCAGGTTAAGCTTCTGCTTTTTTTTTTTCTTCTGCCTGAACGTGACTTTATTTAATTTAATTTATTTTTTTGGTTCACCTTTTCTCAGCAGTTTTTGCGGGGGAATCTTTCACCCGCATCGTATTTATAATTCATTACAAGGCAGCTCCTCCACCTCTGCCTGTCAACCTATTCAAATGAGACATCAGAAAAGCTGCTCTCTAGCATGCTTACAAGGTAATGTATGCACTGTCCCATCGCTAAGACTCACAACTG
This sequence comes from Xiphophorus couchianus, assembly GCF_001444195.1. Lineage (NCBI taxonomy): Eukaryota > Metazoa > Chordata > Actinopteri > Cyprinodontiformes > Poeciliidae > Xiphophorus > Xiphophorus couchianus. Next base: position 11,802,315 of record NC_040239.1, read on the forward strand.
CTGATAGGCTAGCTGGTCTATGTAAAATAATAATTAAAAAAAATACTGTTGAGATAAACAACAGTAAGCAGCAGGCGGGCACAAATAAATGCTTGTATTTGCATTTATAATAAACATAGAAAGCAAGTGTTGCATCCTTTTGTCTACATTCAACCTTGTGGAACTAAATCATATGCATTATTCAGTCCATATGTCTTGCAGCAGCTAGCTTTTGATCTCAAACTGATAGGCCAAGCATGGGCTCAGGGCCTGGAGGCACAGACCACAGGGCTTTTCACTCAAGCGCATACGTTTTGCTCGAAATAGGTGAGGAGTTTCTCTCTCTCTTTTGTCTCCCTGCTCTGTCTACCCATTTGTCCATCTCTCCACATTTATCCATGCTTAGCTGCTTCCATTTTCTACCTCTCTCCAGCCGTTAACTTTTGAAAACTGGGGCGTAAGCAATTCTATGAGCCAGAGGTAGACTTCGTGTTAGGACTATAATGGCTGCCATGATAGGAAAACGTTTTTCTGTTTGTTTTATGTGCATTTGTCTGATTTGATTTCAACAACTTCTATTTGGGTTGTGCTTTTATTTGTTGCCCTTCCCCTTGTACTTCTGCCTCTACATTTTTTCCCCCTTTGAAGTAAGTCCAGCAAAGATTCTATTCAAAACACTAGCACAGAGAGATAGACCCAGCAGAGAGCCTTCTAAATCCCTATCCTCAGATGTTGCTCCTCATCAAAATGAAAGGGCATGGGTATAACGGGGACTTATAGCGGGAGAGAGAGGGAAGGAAAGCGAATCTCAGCTTCTGGTCCAGCAGCTTTAAAGAGCTCACAGAAAGAGCTGCTCTGCAGGCTGCGGGGTTCCTGTGAGTCTCGCCTACAAGAGAGCTGCTGACAATGTGGCCACTGGTCTTAGAAGGTCTTTGCCTTGTCGCCGTTTTCACTGTGCTGAGCTGAGAATCTATATTCTCCCCCGTCTTTTTTTATGTGCGCGTCAGTCCCCCAGGCCCAGCTCTGCCTCACTCTGCATGGGGGCACCGTGTCACGCTGCCCAGATGAAAGCCTGAGCGCTCTCTGGATGGGCTCATTCGTCTTCAGCAGCCAGACCCGGAGCCCCGACGCCCGCCTTCCCTTCCCTTCCCTTTTTTTTATTTAGGGAAGTGAGAGGCACGCTGACATTATCGGCTGCTGCAGGCACATTTGAAAATAATTGCCTGTATGATTGCTATTTTTTCTTACCTCTTTGAGGAGGTGTAGCCTTTGTCTTGGAATCAATGGCTGCTCAATACCGGACAGGGGAAAGGCAGTTTCCTTTCATGTCTCAGTGAAAGGGATGTATTTTTAGCGCTGTTCGTTTTAGCTGTGTGTGTGTGTGTATGTGAGTGTGTGTGTGTGTGCCATGCAGTTTTAATCTATTGGTCCTCTTTTGCTGTGTGGAGAATGGAAGAGATTCAGAGGTTCTTCAGAGGTGTGCCACGCAGGCTGGAGAGAAAAGAAGCATTGACTTGTCGTCCTATCACTATCTCCTCTCTCTCTCTTTGTCTATTATTTATTAGTATCCCCAGCTTGGTTCTATGAAGTGAAAAAGTACTCAGTTCTGCTATTTTCAGGACGGGGCGACTCTTGGGGGCCGAGGAAGGAGGTGTGTTCTTTGGCATTAGTGCATCTGTTAATGCACCATGACAGCTGCACACCTCAAATTTGTATTTTTAAAGAAAGTAGAGGGGAGGGAGGGGAAAAATATCATTTGCTGTGCGTTTTCTCCCCACTTCATGCCCTAACACACTTAACACAACAACAGATGGCTGTGTGTCATCAGAGCGTTGATTCAAGCCTCATATTTCCACCCAAAGACTCACAGCGGAAAGAGACGAGGGTCCAAATGGCTGTTCATTCTGCCACAAGTCATCCCCTGGGTGTGATGAAGGAAGGTCTATCCCGCCATAGGACACCGAGTCAGTGTTTACAGGAGCGTCAGTGTCCAGAACCGCCACTGTAAATTATGCTAATTGATCAGCGGCGATGCAACGCGTGGGGGTTTAAATGAAGGTTCTTTAATCATTATAGGGTCTAGCTCATCTAGCTCTGTGCGCCCTGCCAAGAGCATATTTGCATGCGTGTCTTGTGGCTCATCATGGAGTGACTTCGCTTGTTCATTAAAAAGGCATTTGAAGAAATAGATGCTGAAAATGAGAGAGTGGCCGCATTTATTTTCAATGGCGGAACAACCCAAATGGGCTCTGATCCAGCAATGGGGGTTCAAGTGTTTTGGAGGTCCATTAACTGCTGCCTATCTGCAGTGCAGCTGGAGATATACAGTGCCTTACAGGAGTTTCCGTTCTCGTTGGAACTCTTCTACATTTTCTCACCCTAGAACAACAAATATCAATGGAACTTATTAAGATTTCATGTAATAGGATCAACATAAAGTTGTGCGAAAGGGTGAAGTTAATGTAAAACCATGCATGGCTTTCAAATATTATTTTCCCCAAGAAAAAAGTAAAAAAAAAATTAAGCCCTATTTACTCTTAGAAACTCTAAATAAAATCCAGTGCAACCAACTGCCTTCAGACTTCCTCTGATTGCCCAAATATTCTGATAGGGCCACAAAGGTCATCACTAAGACAAGGGTCAGGGATAAATTTGTGGTGAAGGTTAAAGCTGGGTTATGCTATAAGCAAAGTGCTACGCTTTGAATGTCTCACACCGCACTGTTCAATCTGTCATCTTAAAATGTAAAGAGTCTGACATTGCCTATCAAGACATCACTGTATGCTTATACTGATAGAATTCGAATTTCTATATCGTCATTTAGCAAGAAAGCACAACAAAATTGAATCAGTCTGTTAAATGTCCAGTCCAGAAATCTTTATGTCTTTATGAAAGGGTGGGAAGAAAAAAAAGTTATTGTTGAGAGAAAGGCAGGGCACACCCTGGACAGGTCGAAAATCCATCACAGGACACAGAGAGACACACAGGACAAACAACCACACACTCTTATTTAAGGGCAATTTGGAGAGACCAATTAACTAACAGTCATGTTTGTGGACTGTGGGGGAAAGTCAGAGTTCCTGGAAAGAACAACACATCCCAGAAAGACTGGGATTCGAATCCAGGACCAGGCAAGGCAGCACCATTACCAACAGTTCCACTGTCCAGTTTTCCTGAACCGAATACTAAACCTTTAAGCAAAATGCTATTTGGAAAAAAAAAAAAACTAACTCTATGCCTTGACATCTCCATCTTTACTGTGAAACATGGCAGGTGTAGCAACATGGTGTTTGGGTGGATTTATTCAGAGGAATCAGGGAAACCGATCATAGTTGTTGAGAAAACAGATAGAGGTGAATACATAGCAGTTATAAAGAAAACCTTTTAAAGACAACAGCAAGTTTAATACTGATGAAGGTAAAGTCAATTGAAAATTGATATTTACATATGCTCTCCAATTAGGCTGACTGAGCTTGAACATAGTCAGCCTACTTTAATCTAATATATATACTGACATATAGTCTACTTTGTGTCAGTATATCATACAAAATCCAGATAAGATACTCAGAAATGTAATTTATTATGGTTTTTTTGTTCTTTTTTCTATCCTATGTTTACTGTATGATTTACAAAGAAAAGGAACCAGAGCTTTAATGTAAAAATAATCACATTCTGCTAGCCTAGATGTGTTTTGACACCCGAGGACTCTTTGTCGGTCAGAAACTCAACCTGGAAGACTGACAGACAGGTAAGGCACAGCAGCAGACGGCTCCTGGAGCCTGCCACTGCTTATTCAAGTCAGAATATTTTAATAAAGCAGACAGGCAGAGAGAAATCAGGCAAAGTGGAAAAGGAAAGGAGAAAAGATAAGACCAGGGGAAACTATTGGAGGGTGGAAGAAAGAAGATGGCGTACATGGAATGAGTGACAAAGAACAAAGAAGGTGCTGACATATTGGGGTGAAATTATAGAGTGGAGTGGAGGGAAGAATGGATGGAGTAAAAGTGAAAGGAGGATTTCTGACAGGGTAAAATGAGTAGGTGGATATGTGGAGGGGGAAAGAGAGGTGGTAGCGATAGGTTAATGGTGAGAGAGTGGTGGTTTTTGAAGATGTAATGGAGGGAAAGGAATGGAGGGAGCATGGAGGATTGGAGGTGAACAGAAAGGGGTGGACAGCTAGGTTTGTGAACAACATGCACATGGGCCTCAGAGGAGGTGTGGAGGGAGGAGAGGAAAGGAAAGGAAAGGGGGTTCCAGACCGCTCCAAAGCCTCACAAAGGATTCTGACTTCCTGCCTTACCGTAGTTCCTTTTACAAGCCATTTAGGAGTTGGTGAGTAACTTAGTAAGGATGGGTGGTCTCAGATAGAGCGATCCTAAGGATCACTGCCACCTTTATGTCTGCCCGCCTTTAGGTATATGGTAACAAACAGATTAAATTGGTGTTTGTATTTTAAATTAACAATTCTCCTACATTCTATCATAAATTGCTCAAACCTCTTTGGAAACAGGAAAGCGTCTGATAAATTAAACTGATCATTACTTTACTCTCAAGCTCCTCCTCTCTGTAGAACTGGCAGAAAACAATGACTGGCATTTTCCTTCTAAACCTCATCCCACATCACTAGGCTTCAGTATAATGGGTAACCATGGTTACAGGCTTCACACATGCCTTCCATGATTATTTTTTTCCCCTCCTGGAAAAGAGATTGGGAGGGAGAAAAGAGGGTGTCCTTATCGGTGCATCGTCACCCCTATGTATCAGTGATGCTCATTGGATCTCTCCATCTTCATAAGGCTGTCTGTTATGATACAGGCATTCACCCATTCCCCACACAAGGCTCAGCTGGAGATAAATATACTTGGCTGAATGCGACCTGACAGGCCCGCTCTGTCAAGGAGGCTTATTTTTATTTTTGCTTTTCTTTTTGTCCCAACACTGAGCCCAAAACCTTCCCAGTCTGGCTGAGAATGCTGCTCTCTATTGAGAGATTGCGACATTGCAGATGGATGCTTTTAACACTAAAAGTTCTTATTTAGAGTTTTCTCCCCTTTTTAAAAAAAAAAAAGTTGCACAATATTTAAAATCAGTGCTTATCTCTAGATCACTGTGTCCATTAGTAATCACAATCAGCAAGCAATTTAACATATTCACGCTCGGCATACCACTAGGGTATATCTAGTCTATTGGTTGAGCTTTGACTGCTCTGGACAACCGGACCTGAGTAGGGGCCAACTCTCATTAAGAGTGAGAAAAATGTGGGTTTATCACAACCAATATGGTCCTTGCAATATCACAATTGCATGTTTTCTTCATATTATGTAACTGTATTATAACAAACATGCACTAAAACTGCTGCCTCATTCTTCACTTTGGAAATTGCTGCTTACAGTTTCAGGAAATCCAAATGGTCAAAATAACTCAATCAGTGGGTGATTCAGAGGAGTCTAGATCCAGAAATTATACTTAGTCAAGAGCAAGCTGGGGTTGAAATTCAGCCCAGGAGCTTGGTTTGGAGAGGCCTTTAATCCAGGGGTCGAAATTAGCACCCGCCACCGGCCAAATGCGGGTAAAAGTATGAAGTGGCGTGTAAATTGGAGCAACGTACCCGCCACTGTGGTGGGTTGACAATTTGAGCAAAAAAGCTACATTCAGTTTGAACTTCTGTCCAGGGTAGCAGTGGCTGACTGGACTACAGACTGATGTATATAGGATGAACCTAGCCTGTTATAATTTAACAAAAACATATATCAAATATAATTTTTATCGACCGCGACAGCCCATTGGTTGATTTCATTGGCGGACATTGGACTTATCCAATTAAATCCCTCGGTTCTCCTTGGCCCGCCCCTCTCCATCGAGGTTATAAATAGCGCCATTTCAACTAACCGGAGTCCCGAGAAAAGTGAGCGGGTACGAGACGGGGTGAGTCAGAAAAACTACAAGTAAAACTAAAAAGCGTGCAAGCCCATTCAGAAAAATGTGTCAAACTAAGCAATATGTTAATTACCACACAGTAACGTCACCGTGTTTGTGTTTAATGACAGAATTAAAAATAAACATGAGTCAACAAAAGTTTATTAAGGAAGCAGCTTATAAAAATCAAAGCAAATATTAGGGAACAAAAAAATCCCAAAGTTATACAGACCTATTTAATTTATTAAGGGAAATTATAGGTTTTTAGACAGTTTTAGATGTCATAAAGTTTGGACCACAATCGTTTGACTGTAAAATGTTAACACATAACATCCCAAGTTTGCGACAGAATGACTGTCATGTAAGCAGTGCTTGACAATCATGCTGCTTGTTTCTAGTTTCGTCTCTGACCTTGCCCCCTTCATCACAGAAAGTATCTGTTAATTTGATGCAACTTGCCAAGTCCTGCAGTAGTTTTTTTGTTCTATTATCCCAATGTTTTTCAGCCCCACCAATGTTTTCTCCTTACTGTTTTTTTTTTTGTTGACAAATTGGAAAGGACCGCTCATATCTCCATTTGGTATGGAAACTATCACAACTGCCTATGAAACGCCAAAGTGGCCGTGCTGATGAGCTTTATGGTGTAAGAAGAAGCAACAGGAACAAACCACGTTTTTGGGAAGCATCATGAACTCCTGTACTTACAACAAAGTTTCCTTAAAAAACAGTCCCTTATTGTAGTTTTTTTTTCTTCATATTTTTTTCCTGTGAGCTATGTAGGAATTTGTACGGAATTCCAGCTGTGCAAATTCCTACACATAAATTTCTTGCAGGAAATTTCCCTGCAAGACATTTTCTGTCTTGCAGTTTTCAGGACATAAATTCTTGCAGGAAATTTTCTGTCCTGCAAGAAAATTTCTTATCAAGTTGTTTGTGTTCCTCTGTAGAAGTGGTCATTTGCATCCAAAAGGTAATTTATGTATCTGGTAAAGGTTATGTCTGAGAGCTGTGCCAGTTGGACGATGACAAGGGTAAAGACTAGGTGAGCAAGGTCTGATTGGAGTGGGATGTTGCATTCTGGTACAACACAAATGAACACGGTGTTTTTAAGCTGTAGATGTTAGTGCGGTGATAAAGGGAGGGTGTGACAGAGTCCACCTGTTGTGGTCTGGTGCAGAGTGTGTTTTAAGGAATGTCTTCCGCCGTTGTTGAGCGACGTGTTTTCCCCTGACATCTTTCTCTGCCAGAAAAAAAACAACAAAAAAACAAGACGCAGCAAAAGAGATGGCATGAAGATGCCGGGGATGACATTGTGGAGGTGAACAACCTCTCGGGCCGCCCCCAGCGGTACTCACCTGGGAGCTGATGTGTGAGATTGTTGGGGGGAGAAAGGGGGAGTGAGGGGTTTGCGTGTTGAAGCAGGTGATGGAGTTTAGTGGGGTGTGTTCAGGGTTCAAAGAGCAGCCCTCGGAGCGCATCATGTTTTATTTTAACGATTGGGAAGGGTTGAGGTACGGCTGCCACGGCAACCCCCTCACCCATCCTGCTCCTCCGCTTCCATCCTTCCTTCTTTCCTCCCTCCCTGCCTTCCTTTTCCTCTCCCCTCCCCCAGGATTCACAGCCAGCCTCACAGATGAGTTGTGCTCAGACAGGTGAGATGGCTCATGAATATTTATGCCGTGGGATTTCATTCCTCCCTGCCGCTGGACCCTCCCCCTCCTCTCCAAGGCGGTGCTGCGTTTGTCCTTCACGGTAAAGAGGCAGCGTCCTCGCTCCTGTCCCTCAGGTTAATCTGCCTTGCTCTCTAGCCAGTTGTGTGTTGGTGTGTGTGTGTACAGGTGTGTATTTGACTAGTAAATAGGCTTTCTCCTAGTGAGTGATGAGAAGGCAGACGTGTCACAAGGGGACCCGCTGAGATTGTGAGCTCCTAACACCCTTCATACCTCTCTGGGTGTCTTACTCAAGGTGGAGAAAGAACTGTGGAGCAGACAGATTACATACTGATGACTGGATGTGGCAGGATGAAGTTATTCTACCATCAAAACATGCAATATTAATATTTAGATATTAAAATTTATTCATTTATTAGATTTTGGATTCTTTTGATTAATCAGATGTGATCCAGAAACATGAAGAGGCAAAACTCAGTGAGTCACATTTAAAAATCCTGGGCACAACTTCCTCTGTAATATGCTGTTTTTAAAACCTTTAAATGCAAATTCACTGGTTCTGGGAAGCAACCTTGAAAAAACTCATTACAGTATGGTCTGACCTTAGTAACTTTTTAAGTTGTGGATAGATGAAAAGATGTGCAAAACCCTTTGCACTCACTTTAACTTCTCCTTTAACTTACTCACTTTACAAGCTATAGCAGTGTATTTCACTGGGATTTTCACTGGGATTTAGTGTGACAGACCAACAGAAAGTAGTTCTCAGCTGTGAAAAAGAAGTTTCACAAATAAATCTGAAACAAGTGTACATTTGTATTCAGTCCCCTGCGTCATTATTTTTGTAGAACCACCTTTGGCTGCAGTTACAACTGCAAGTCTTTTCAGGTTCGTCTATCAGCGTTGCACATCTGGAAGAAAAGTTTTTTGCAAAATCTTTCTTTTGCAGAACATCTGAAGGTCAGGCAGGTTGAATGGTGAGCTTCTATGAACTTCAGTTTTATAACTTAGCAAAGATTCTCAGGATGTTTTGGCCGGTTGTCTTGCTGGATTACCTTCCAGCAAGACAGTTTAGCCCTCCAATCCAGTTTAGCTACACTTATCTTCGTTTAAACTATGCCTACCTTTTACACAGCATGGCGCTTCCTCCACCATGTTCCATTGTGACAAATTTTTCAGGTTGATGTATAGTGTTTATGGTTTTTTTTTGGGGGGGGGGTTGCATGAAAGGACAAAAAGAGCCGTCTTGGTCTCATCTGATTAGAGAACCGTCTCCCACATGTTTGCAGTGTCCCTTACATGACTTTTGTGAAAACCTTTTCCTGTTTATTTTCAACTATATACACTGCTGGTTGAGCTCAAGATATGAAAGCACCCAATATTGTTTTATAAACCCAACTCTGTATTAAGCCTTTCCCAACTCACAGCTTTGTGGTTGGGGAAAATGCAAATCCAAATAAATACTGTTTGTACAACACTGTTTGTCCATCACAAACATGATGGGAGGATCCAGAATGGATGTACAAACAGTATTTGTCACTAAAATCCAGGGATAAAACCTGTACTGGAAGTGGGGTTTAGTCATGCTGCAAAATCATCGCTACAGGAGTGGAAGCATGTCGGCGTCAAACAGGAAGGGAGGAATAGGAGGGGAGGGAGAAACACAGAGGAGACAGAGAAAGGTAAGCTCCTCTCTTTATGCTTATTATTTAGGCATTAGCTCGCTAAGCACATTGCATGTGGGGACTTTAATGCAATTTTCCATTTCATTCTGCTGCCACCCACTCCTGATGCAAATATGGATATGATCTGTTTATAATTAGCATACCTGTTAAACGCCTTAGTTAGTATTGCCTAGAGAATCGCAGCCTTTTGTTTGCAGGCAGTTGTCTTTGCCGTGCCATCTTGGGAGAATTTCAAGGAAGCATTTTCCCGAGAGACATCTAAGATTGGGTTTTGCTAGCTAATTGAAGGATCACATTGTTCATTTTTCTCCTTTTTGCTGTAGTTTAGCAGAACAGGTGAAATCTGGTGTTTGGATATCGGCGAAATCCATCTGCGTGCTGAGCCGGAGCCTGCGAGGGGCCTTTTGTGACAACCTAGTGGGAACCAAGGCAGAACTAAAGCATTACTAGCCTAATTAGCTGACCTGATTACTGTACGGACTGGATGGAGTGTGGAAAAGAATCATCCTCACAAGACATAATTACAGAACAGCACACAGGCGCTGATTTTCAATGGGGAACCAAGGGCCGTGAACAGAACTCGCTTCGTCACTTTGGAGGGCCATCGTTTATCCATCTCAGTGCCAGAGCTATATGTTATGGCTGAAGTAAACATTAAGGCCATCAGTCTGCGGTGCGCATGGCGCTGCTTGCATCCATTTGTCCGTGTCCAGTGAGCTGCGGAGAGACTGTGATGGAATCCTGACAGATTGTCTGTGTTTTGGAGCGTGTTGTTTTCTTTGCCCATACATTTTTCTTCTTCAAGCCATGTTTGCCATGCATCATCACGCTCTCTCTCTTTCTCACTCTTGCTGCCTCCCTGCTTCTTCCTCCTCCCTCATCGCCTCGTCCTTTCTCAGATAGACATCTGACTACCTGTGAGGAGAGAAACTATGGAAACACAGAACTTGTTATTTCTGAACACGACTCATGTGAAGACGACACGGCAAAAAGTGGGCTCTTTCTTCTCCTGTCTCTCTGTGGTTCCCCCTCCCCTCCTTCGGTCACCGTCTCCATGTCACTGTGTGCCAGCCAAACTTGTCTAATCAGCAGATTTGACCAAAATAATTGGCAGTGGCCTTGCTGCCAGCGAGCGTCGTGCTGTATACAGATAGGGAGAAGGAACGCTTAATATTCCAAGCAGCTCGTGCCTCTGCTGTTCCCTCTGATATCTGACCTCTTTTGTCTCCTGCTGTGCTTGATGTTGATTTTGGAGGGCATTGTTAACCAGGGCGCTGTGATTGGAAGAGGTAGCCGGTGGAGGGGGGCCGTGGTTGGTTGGGTTAAAGGAAAAGCCCATTTGCATAAAGGCTTAGCCCAGATTTGGAGCCACTCAGCGAGATCTGAGGAGAAGGGCCCGAGGGCCGCGAGGTAATCATCCATGGCCTGTCACAGCGCTGTCATCCCCGCGTGGATTTGTCTGTGTGTCTGGAGAACATTGTGCCTGGACTACTTTGTGTTTATTTCCCTTTGCATTTGGTGTGCAACATTGGCGAGCGCCTCCATCAAATCACACTTGCTGTCTTTTTATTTTTTATATACTTTTTTTTTTCCCTTTCCAGGGAGGCAGATCCGTGCCAAGCGGATGGTGGAGGCAGCCAATCCTGCAGAGTATGAATATATGGAGGGCAGCATTCCGATAGAGTGGGAAGGTACGTTTGGGCTGCAGAATCTGTGCCGCATATTGTACTTATCACTAATTTTAAACAAAAAAAGGAGCTAAAATAAAAGAGAATGACAGATCCATGGCTTCATCTTCTGGGACCTTGGCTAATCCAATAGTTTTCTTTTTTTTTTCTTTCCCTTCATCTTGCAAGATGGAATGGGGGCTGGGAATGAGTTTATCAAAGATGCCTTCTGCCGGCGTTATACAACCGTACCATAAAAAAGTGTTTCTTACAACTGGATACAAACTGTTCCCTGTGTCTCAGACTGGCTTTATCCACCTTAAACCCCCTCATCCTGCCTCGCCCCATCCCTCATGCATTTTCATCAGGATGCAAATAAGAAATGGATAAAAGAGGCCCAGAATCCCCATGCTAGCTGGAGCAAGAGTTGCAAAATCTCTCTCCCTCTCTCTTTCTCCTCTCTCTCTCTTTTTCTGGCTCCCTTTAACCTGCTCTGCTGTGCAGCCAGCTCAGCCTGAATAGCTCTTCATCAACAGAGGGAGGGAAAAGAGATGTGATGGAGAGAGTTCTGCTCAGGAGTGGAGGGAGGGATGGAGGTGTGTATGAGGAGTGACACAGCATGTGCTTTAAAATCTGAAGATCAAGGACGATGGACATGTCTCGCTGACCCGGTTCTGCCAACACAAAATCCGAACGGATGTCTTGTATTTATCATGAACTATAAACTTCTTTATAAAGTTGAATAATTTTCCACATTGCACCACTCTACATCTACAAATTTTCATGTTTTTGGTTGGGGAGTTTTTGTGGCTGATAAACATGGATTAATGTTTTTTTTTATGTGATCTGGACAGTGTGGTATGTATTTGTGTTCACTTCCCTTTTACTCTGACGCAGCTGAATAGAAAAACAGTTCAACCTACTGCATTCAAAAATCAACTTCATAATACATAAAGTCCATCTGTGAATAACAGCAATGTGGAGAAACAGGAGCAGACTGTTTCAGGGATGGAGCTCTGGTGACATCTAAGGCAGGAATGTGTTATAAATGTTAAACTTTGAACTTGTTTCAAAGGTTTGATCAGTTCATCATCCAAAACAGTACAACGTCAAACCTAACAAGACATGGCCACCCTAAACTAGCCGGCTAGGACAGGAGAGCATTATGTAAATTACAACAAAAGATGATTCTCCAAAGTGTTGATTCAAAGAAGTCTGAATGCAATTGCACAACATACTTCAGATTTTCATTTGTAAAAGTTTAAGCTTATAAATTCCCCTCCACTTCACAATTATGAGCCACTTTGTGTTGGAACGTCTTATCTAATCCCAATGAAACGCAGACATTTGTTGTCCACTAAATGTGAGAAAAACATTCAAGCGATAAGAAGAATCTTGTTGCAAGGCACAGTAGTTCTGGGCGCTTTGGGTTTACAAAGTCAGATAAAACGAGACCAAGTAAATCAAAAGCTGTGTATCAGTCCCCAGCAAGCATGGAGGCTTCCTCAGTGATGCCGGAGCTGCAGCCTTTAAATATGACTGCAGGTTTTGTTTGTGCAGCGTATGTTCGTGTGGGTGTTCTCACTCTTGTGTTTTTTTTTTCCTTCTTCCTCTCTTCTCTCCTTGCAGCTTGGATCCGAGGTAGACGGAAGGAGCCTCCCTCCATCGAGGTACACTCTCCCCACTCCTCCCACCCCACAGTTTCCCCGCTGTGCTGATGGTTGGACTCTGGGGGACTAGTTCCAAGGGAACGAAAGAAGCAAAGCTGGAAAGAAAAAGCTTTGATTTGTTTTATCGTACTGAATCCAGGAACTTTAGGGGACAGGTGTTAAAATAAACAGCAGCTGAAGTGCCTTGATGGTGAGACTGAGAGCAGAAACAGCCTCCGAACAAGGAGGCTCACTGACACCGTGTCCCAGTTTACGTTCTCTTTTTCCAACAGAAGCCTCCATCTCGGCTTTTTGTATTTTATTTCTGGCACTCTCTGAGACGGGAATGGTGAAAGCGTGCAGTTTTTGTCTCCCCACCCCCCACCCCCCCCCCACACACACACACACACTCCTGCTCCTCTCTCTGGGTTTATTGCTCTTTAAATGCGAGAATGCTGGAAATTATTTGGCTGGGAAAATGTGGGCCTATAGGAAATCCCTTGGAAGGCCGGTGCTCAGGCACTCTCTCTGTCCCCCCCGTCCTCTGTCCCTGCCAGTAGCCGGTGCCATCTCCTGCCTTTCTTTTTGCCAGAACATTCTCTTCCAATTTTCTGCCTTACTTCTGCCCAATAGCTGCCATCGACAGCTGGACGGCGGCGATGCGGCCAAGGCTCCACTCCCAGCACATTACCCTGCCCCTTGTCACGCTCCCTCTTTTCCTGGTCCAAATCGACATAAATTGATTGGATTAAATCCTGTCATTAACAGGCTGGAAAAGCAGCTCAGTATGTTTGTCTCCCTCCCCAAAGCAGATCTTTTTGGCCATAGATCTCCCTGTTTTTTTATTTTTTTTTTATTTTCCAGTCCTTCAGTTTTGCCAGCACACAACAGCATCATGCCCAGTCCTCCCTTCCTCTTTGGCTCCCGCAGCCAGGGCAAGGCTAACATCACTGTGAACACTAGATGCAGGGCTCAAGTGGGTAACTATTCCACCAGTGGACTGTTCATTTTATAAGCGTTTCCAGGATTTAAATTGGTTTCCGATAATGCAGTATAAATGCCTCCTGTCCTTTCAGTTTACCAATCTGTTCCAAGTGCTACAGTTTTAAGCAGTGGTTATTATGTCGCTGCAGGTTAATGGAAAGTTGCACTTCTGGCTCAACAGAAACAGCTGTTCATGCAAGGACTGGATTAAAACTTTATTTCTCCTCTGATTTGGACAAGTGCGAATCAGATGCTCCAACAATAAAGAGAGGTTCTTCATTAAGGAGGGAAGCTATCATTGCTTTCATTTGAATGTTCTGGCCAGTTATCTTGTGGTCACTATTCTGATTTTCTGCAGCGTTTTTGTGCTCTCATTTTCTTAGAAGTTGGAAGCTCAGCACTTTAACCAACCCAGATATTTGTTTTATGATGAAAATGAATGAATAGTGTCAAGATACATATGCCAGATGCTTGAGTTTTTTGTTTTTCTCTTATAAGAAGAATGATAATGGGAATTAAAGCTAAAATAAATAGTAGCACTTGTTGAGTCATGTCAAAAGAAAATTTCAAGGAACATTACATTTATTTTATAATGTGTTATTTTTGCATTTAATGAATATTTTTTTCCAAGTCATACAACAAAAAGTTATAAGATTTTTTTTTTTAAATGTTCAGATTATTAAACTTTTAGTTTTGTTCCTAAAATAGAGACGTAAACATCTTGGATAGCCTTGTATCCTATTTAAAGTAGTAACGTTCTAAGTAATTGGGATTGCTTCTGCCCGTGAACTGCAGCAACTGCAGTTGCTGCAGCAAGTCTGTGGGTTAGTCTGTGGGTTAGCAGACTAACCCTAGTCTGTGGGTTCAGTTTACCAAGACTAAACCCACAGACTAAAAAAAAAAAAAAAATCTAAATTACTTCATAATTTCCTCATTTAATCAGTCTGAATGTATTTATTATGCACCTACGAAGCATGACATTATGACTTTGTCATATATAGGTCCCAGGTTTGCTGCTAAAGCAGCCCAGATCTCTCAAGGTTTGGACTTTATTCTCGATAGATACAAATCGCTGCAGACTGCGAACTCTCCACCCTCCATATCAGCTCCCCTCCTTCCCATTCCCTGTTTTACCTTCTAACACAGAAACTTTGAGCACAACATTACTGCCCTATATATTCCATCCACTAACAGGTGTCAAGATGAATCGGTCTAATTCATGTCACACGTCGGTCAGTGGTCATAATGTTTTGCCTGACCTGTCATTATCAGCTGAGACGTCATTACATTCCGAGACGGTGAAAGTGATTTTACGTTGCTTTTTATTTCTATAAGATTTTAGAAGTGTTTAAACGTTCCTGATAATCAGTGTAAAGAACGTAAACGTATGTGGTTTGTTACTCAGGAGCTGATGATGCACGAGTCCCAGAGGAACGAGGTCAAGCTGAAGGCGATGGAGCTGGAGGAGAAAGATCTGGCACTACAGGCTAAAGACTACGAGGAAGGCCTAGTGGCGACTCCTGCCAGGACTGTGGCCAAGGGCCACGCATCCACCGCCATCTTTGGCAAGGAGGAGCTCAGCGAGGAGCCAACCAGCACTGCAAACAAGTTCCAGCCCGGTTCCTGGTTGCCCACGTCAAAGAAATAGCTCGAGACCTCCACAGAGACTGAGACATGAGGCAGTGCAAAGTAAAATACAGTCCAAACGTTAGCAGTGAGTACTTTGTTTAGGATTGAAACTCTTCTATGGAAGAGTTTCTGTTATCAAATTGAAGACTTTAACTAAATATAGAATGATCTGTTTTCAGGTTTAACGAAAGCCTGAAAAACATTAGTGTGATTTTACTTTAAAACTGGTTGATAGAATCAGTCATTCTATCAGATTTTATTTATAGAGCACTTTTCTTACACTCAGGTGCAACACAATGCTTTATAGATGTTAAAAAACAGAAAGAAGGGACAGCGAACCACAACAGACACAATGAGATTTATCAAAGTGATCAAATCAGGGCAAGTGGAGTTGTATAATTATATTGATGAATCTGATTTAAACAAATGGTCTCCACATTTCTACTACCAGAACATACAATAATATTTCATTATAATTTCATGAGCAATCCTTTCATTCATTCCAGCAGATTTCTGTCAAAATTCAACAGAGAATCCAATTGGAAAAATAACTGCAGTTGGAGATGCATGTATTCTTTTAGAAATGTTGCCTAAAGATACAAAAATAAAGTTTGCCAACTTAAAAACTGACGACAGATACACACCTCGCTGTTTTGGTTTCTAAAGACAAGTGCAAGAAATAATTATTTTAAAAAAGGTTTGGATTTTTAAAATAAAATTGTTTTAAACATTGTCTGGTTTCCCCTTTTTTATCATAACTGATAGGCTTCTGTGCTATAATGACAAAAAGGACAGGGGCAATTAATACAAATAAATATCACGAAAATAAAGCAGCTGATGTGCAAAATGAATGTGCTAAAAGCATGAAATGGACAGTTCAATTTATAAAAACATGAATGTTTTAATAATTGCTTATATCAAGATATTATGGGTTAAAAAATTTAGAATTAAGTAAATTCAACTTTAGCTGAGCAACTCATGAAATATTGCAGTGTTTTTCAGCACTGGTCCTCAAGACAAAGTGCCATGAAGGTTTCAGGAAAACTGATTTTAATTGATAGCTGATTAACAAAGTTTTTTGCTGAACTGGAATCGTCTGAATGAGGTTTTGGAACAACCAAAAGCCGTGCAAAAATGTAGAACTGATTCGGTTTTGAAGGCAAAGGGTGGTGGTACTAAATATTGTTAGGTTTAGATTTCTCCAATATTCATTGTTTGAAAGATTTTCATCCATCCATCCATTACAGCTGCTTGTCCTGAAGCCATCTGGACAGGTTCTTATAAATCTTCTGTTTTAAAATTCCGTAGTTTTTCATATTCAATCTTCAAGATGATTTCTGGTTTACTTTTTAGACAATAGCTGTTGTGATACAAATATTGAAGGGAGAGTTCACAGGGTTTTAACAACAGGCCAAATTTAGCTCAATTAAAACTCAAAATACAGAAATCAAAATATGTTCTGCTAATTGCCACAGGTCAAACAATACAACAAATGTAAGCTCTTTCCTTTTTCATATATCAAAACTAAAAACTGCCATCGCTTTCTGTCAAACACTTCTACAGCTTTTAAGTAAGAACCTCTTTTTTTAGTTTGATATTCAGGTAAAGGTTAAAGATATTTATTTTGATGCATAAATGGGGATAACTTAATTCATTCACTATCCTTTGGTACAAAACGGTTTTCTTTTTATATTCTCCTTAAGAAAATAAAATAAAAATAGAGTGGTCAGGGCAGTTAACGCAAACACAGTATCAGAACCTTTAAAAGTCAGAAATAAAATTATCTCCGTCATCAAACACATACAGGAAGCTCCTCTCGATTTTATCTCCACCTGGATTTATTTAGAAATATTTTTCAAAGTATATCTTCATTCAGATCTGTGATGTACAGGATCAAAAGAACCAATTATTAAAGGCATTTAATTCTATTAACCATGAACATTTTATTGATCAGAAAGTTTGAGTTTTGGTAGCAAGTAACTCATACAAGATATCTTCCAATAATCATCATCATCATTATTATCATGTTAATTCAGGAGACCAGGGATGTTAATATGGAATGCAACGTTTTAGCTGCTGCACAGATAAAACCAGAGATCTCTGTAGAAAAAGTGAACCAGGGGACCACCGGGCTCCTGCTGACCAGAGTCCCACAGGGACAGCACTGTCCACTGTCAAGTCCAAGGGGCCAGCGTCCTTCCTCTTGGACATGAGGCGTAGCAGCCCGATGTTGACAGTAGGGCTGGGACGAGCTCGCTCGGTTCCTTCATCCCCCCATCGCGACCCCCCCGTTCCTCCGGCGCCTTCAGTCTTTCTTCCTCTTGGCCTTGTTTATGTTTTCCTGACGCTTCTGCTTTCTCTTTTGTTCGCGGTCACGTGCCTCGATCATCTTGGCCAGTTTCCAGGACAGCAGCGCGCTGGCGATGAACAGAGGGGTCAGAGCCAATATGACGGTGGTGAGGAAACCGTAGGGGTCTTTGGCAGCCCACTCCACAACATACTCTGCCCATGCTCGCACATCAATCATCCTGCTCAGCAACGGCCAGCGTCAACTCAAACCTGAAACAGAGACGACCGTGAGCAGCTGAGAGCAACAAATACACATAACCAGCTTTCCACAACAAACTTTAATATATTTTACTGGGATTTCATTAATAGACAAATATGAAGTAGCACTCCTCTTCTTACTCCTAAGAAGAGGAGTAAAATCAAAAATGGAAAAAAATAAATACATTTGTGCACAAATGAAGTTTAAAGCAGGATTAGATTATAAAGCAATATGCCGAGCTCAGTGCTCAGTTCAGTCATGCAAGCATGTGGAAGAAGGTGATCTTAGATGACACCAAATTTAACACCGAATGCAATTTTCAGATGCATCCCTGTCCCAATCCACCTGAATCAAATAACCGACTCATTATCAAGCCTCCGCAGTAATCAATTAAGCACCGGAGCAGCGAAGCACCTAAAAGTTTTCACACAGCAGCTTCCGAGGAGACTGGAGTTGGAAAGCCCTGATTTGTGTGTGAGCATGTCCTTTCAGTCTGGCTGAGCTCAGGCTGTTTTGCAAAGAAAAATATGCAAAAGTATCACTCTTTAGATATGCAAAGCTATTAAAAGACATGCTTACAAAGACTTGCAGATGTTAATTTACAGAGGATGAATACAAATGCAAGCCTCACTTTTCACACTTTTGTTTTGTTGTAATGTTTGAAAAACCATGGAACCTTTTGCTTCACAATTATGCACCATTTTGTGCTGGTTTGTCACATTAAATTCCAGTAAAACACATTGAAGTCAATGTTAGTGTCATAACAAAAATCTAAAAATGTTTTATGGACACTTTTTTCCAGGACTCTGTATAACGACCAAATATGCTCAACAAAATAAATGAAAAGCAGTTTATAGATAAGCAGAACCGTGATTTATTCATTAACAGGAAATCTACACACAAAGCATGACTAGAAATATGTTTATAATCCGTATCTTGTTGAGATTAACTGCAAATTAAATAGTGTCGGTCTGTGTGCTCAAATGTTTGGTTTCACCTGAGAATCAAGCTGGCAAAGTTACACATGTTGACAACCAGTTTAAGTGAATTTAGATTTGCAAAACGTCTTTGTGAAAAAAAAAAGAAAGAAACGAGGATTAACAGGTTCTTTGTTCTAATCCTCAATGAGAGGCAGTCAGTAAAATTTTATCAATAACATAATATGACGTAATAAAACGAGCAATAAAGCCTTACTGCTTCCAGACTATGACTTTACAGAAATTAAAAATGTCAAATTTGAAAGAATGTCAGTTTTTAACCTAGAATTAGTAGTAATTAGAAGTTTGTCCCACTATGAGGGACAGGCAAACTGAGTCAGGTGTGCTGCACAGCTCACCCTCACACCCCTAACCACAGGCCCTGTTCCTCCATCTGATTCTGAACAGGATTAAACAGAAAACAGAGATATTCATCACACCTAACCTAACATTTAGAAAGCAGTTTTGATAAGCAAGTCAAGGTGCAACAGTACATTAGTAAACTTGGGGTTGAAGTGGAGGCTGACCTTGAATTTGACGGTCAGAGTTTTTATCAGTTAAGGGAGTTGGCCAAAATAAAGAAAGCTGTATCTAGGAAGGACTTTGAGACAGTAATCTATGCTTTCATAGGTGACTGGATTACTTTACAGGCACTTTATGTGTGGGTTAGCGATTCCTATATTACCCAGCTACAGACAGTACAAATTGCTGTGGGATGGGTTTTTTTTTCTTCTTATTACTATTATTATTTGGTGGTGGTAATATGAGAACATTCCTCTCATTTTAGCCTCACTCCTGCATTTTAAAATTGTTGTATTTGTTTTCAAAGCTCTCCGTGGTCTTGCCCCTTGCTACCTTTCCCAGCTGCTGAACTATCAACACTCCCTCCTGCTCATCCATGTCAGCTGATAAGCAGCTGCTGAGTCTGCCTGAAACAAGCGGAAGCTAGCGGGGAAGCACGCTTTTAAAATGTGGAACGACTTAAAGCTGCACATCAAACAGGCTACTTCACTGTCTGTTTTAAAATCACGTCTTGTTCATATTCTATGCTGTTCGTGTTTTTTTTAATTATTTTATCTTCGTAATGATTATTATTTTATGTATTCTGTGCTTTACTTCCGTCCCTCTAACAATGTCAATTGAGTTGGACCAAGCCATTTTCTTTTACTTCTAGCTGCTTTTATTTACAGCTTATTCAAATAAATATTAAAGAAGAATGCATAGTTAATAGTTTGTATTATCATGATACTACCGTAAAATCAGGAAAAATTAGTCTTCCTAAAGAGAAGTTGAATAACTTTGCTTATTGAACCTGACCGGGCCTTAGTATATGTATGCATGCAATTTTTATCCACCAGCTTCCTGCTAATGTTCAGAAAACACATGATGACCATTTGCTAACTAGCATGATCCTACGTGGCTGCTAGCATTTACTTATCAAAAGCCGAGCGGTTCTATTACACTGGATTAAATCTCCAACCAACAACCCAAAACCGACAAAAAATCATCTCCGTTATAAAGACTGACTATGGATTTTATTGATTTGATGAAAAATTGTTTCACATTTGCATTGCGGCTACTATTGAAGCTAATAAGGCCAATCTGCAAGGCCCCATCTTTCGAAAGCAAAATCACTGACTTTCGGTCAAGAAGCATTGCAACATGAGAAAATATGATCTATTTAAGATTTCACAATGGTAATAATGGTTTAAAATCCAATACAATAAATAAATTAACTCACCAAAGTGCATAAATGTGTGTTCACATCCGCGATAATAACCACCAGCTCCTCCCTGTTTCACTTAAACCGTTTCAACGTTTGAGGCGTTCAAGACATTTCCCCAAAAAGGGAAAAAAGCAACTCGTCTTTACTTTTTTTTAAATTATGAGCGTTTCTTGTATTTTGTTTGATAATGTGCGCTTACGTATGCCTTCCATAACTTTGTAACATGTATCAATGAAAATGTTGTGAGCTTTAACAGAGGTGGTGCGTTAGTGTCAAAATGCTGTGAACGACTTCAATTTTAGGAAATCCGTGCTACAGTATACCAAAGAGGCCCTGAATGCAGCACAAGTCTTCACTCGTGATAGGATATGATGTATACGTTGGCTGATGGGCAATGTAGTCCATTAGCTTTGAAAACTACAAATATTAACAAGCAACCCTAATTTCACCTTTTTTCAGAGTTTTAGCCTTTCATCATCACATTCTGTCGAACCAATACTTTAAATTCCTGTAAATAAAGCGTTCATTTATTTTAGAGCTTATAAAGAACAACTTTTACGCCCACTTCAAATGTTAGAAGTTAGCAATAAACCCAGATGTTGGGTCTAATAAAATAAGCTTTTTCAGAATATGGTAAATGAAAGAATCAAGGTTTTGTTGTTGTTGTTTTTTTGTCGGTATCAGGAGCTCTGATTTACTAGCAATCACTGGAACACCATCTCACTTCTGAATTTTAGAACCAAAAGGCTATGAATAAAGAAAATCAAGTGTTTTGTTTAATTTCCTTTCAGGAAAAAATGAAGAATTTGAACATCTGTGAAATAAAACACAAATTGTGTTTTTTTTAGTGGTCAATATACTTCATTATGTAGACCATAAGTGTGGCAAAATAGCTGCAAAAACAGGATGATTACAGTCTAATGGTACACAAGACTTGAATAACAGACAAGTGAATTTTCCTGCAGGATACTGAACAGGATGACATTTATCTGCTGCTGAAACATTGAATAATCTGTGAAACAGTTTAGGTAAAATTGAAAAAAGCTAATTATATAGCAACAACTGTAAGGGAAAAAAACATAAGGCTCCAGTGGCCCTCTGAGGAAAAATTACTAACATAACAAAGGAGGACCTGCTGGCTTTGTGAACTTCCTGTGGGGAAGTATTGAAACCAAATCAGGTTAGGCCACATCTGCTCTGTCCATACGGCATGGATCACTTTCAGAGCAGTTCAAAGGCCAGCCTTTTTAGACTTACTCACAGAGGATGGAGAGGGGCAGCTGAGAACACATGCACGAGATAGAGGTTCTGCATGCACACATCCTGGTTTACCAGCATAGTTTTGGCCAAGTTTATAGACAATTTAGAAAAACATCCCCAAGGTGGTTACTTTTTTTATTGTTTTTAAAGTTGCATTCCTTTTAGCTTCACATGTCTAGCCACACAGTAAGATCCAGAAGGTAAGCAATGCAAAGCAGCCCCTCCCTACAGATGCGGGTTAGTGTGTTATTCAAACAAAAGTGAGGCTCTTTACACTATCAACATCATTTTAATAATTAAAATTAAGTGTTCATGTTTGGATTACTGGACCTAATGTATGGGTAAGTGGAAATGCTGCACTTTGAATTGCAAAACATAATGCATTTAAGCTGCCTTGCAAAGAGTACTTGAACTCCTGTAACCGTTTTATTTGCAGAAATCATTGTT
This sequence comes from Xiphophorus couchianus, assembly GCF_001444195.1. Classification (NCBI taxonomy): domain Eukaryota; kingdom Metazoa; phylum Chordata; class Actinopteri; order Cyprinodontiformes; family Poeciliidae; genus Xiphophorus; species Xiphophorus couchianus. Next base: position 11,824,449 of record NC_040239.1, read on the forward strand.
ATTGTACAATGTCCTTGTCAAATAAACCGATAAATTGAATAACTGAAATTGACTAACATAAAGTAGTAATTGATTCAGAAGTTAAAGGAAAACAGTTTGTGATTTACTAAGTTTTTCATGAGTAGAAACCTGAAAGATGTGGTTCACATTTGTGTTTTGCCCTTCTTAGTCAAGACTTTGAAGACCACCTTTCATGGCAATTGCAACTACAGATCTTCATCTAGAAACTCTTATCTTCACCCATTGTTTTTGCGCATTACATATAGATCACTCAGATTGGATGGCGAGATTCGTTGAAGTTAAATTTCTTCCCACAAAAGAAGCACAATTGAATTCAGGCCTGAATTTTTCCATTCTGAAGAACAAATGCATTGATCTGAATCTTTCCTTTGTAGTTCTGGCTATAGGGTTGCTGCTGACCTGTAAGGCGAACCTCTGCCTCAGCCTTAAGTCTTTTGCTGCCTCAAACAGGTTTGCCTCCAGAGTAGACAGGTCAATTTTACTAAGGACAATCATTCCACGGGATGGTGCTGTCACCACCAGGGTTTATTATGGGGATACTTTATTTAGAGTGATGTACTGTGTTAGTTTTCCTCCACTACATGTAGCACTTTGCATGTAAGTTTTGGTCTTATCAACCCAGAGCTCCTTTTTTTTTTTTTTACCAATATTCCCCTACATGACTTGTGTGAATGCAACTTCTTTTTGGGACAATGGCTGTCTTTTCCTATCTCTTGCATAATAGGCAGTTTTGTGCATAAATAATGATGACCTTTATCAACATATTGTCTCTTCTGACCTTGCAGAGTTACTGAGTCTCTTAGTGTTATTCTGATAAATACTTCTCCTGCTTGCCTTGTCAGTTCAGTTGAAAAGCTTCGGACTGGAATGGTTTGAAATACCTTCTCCATTTTCAAATAATGGATCAAACTGTGTTCTTTGATATGCTCAAAGTGATATTGTTTTATAACCTTTATAGCTTTACTTTAACGTTCTCTAGAGCTTTATTCCTGGCCTGTCCCGTTTCTTCGTTTTAACAAAGCTGCTTGTTCACTGATGTTCTCTAGCAGTAAAGCTATCTACTCTCATAGAGTAGATGTAGCTTTACTGAGGTTCAGTATCTCTATTTATGAATAAGGTGCCTTGTGAAAGCCAGTTGATTAACTTGATTTTATTTAGGGACATCACCTTTTCCTTTCACTTCACATGTATTTAATACTTTGTGCTTGTTTATGAAATAATATCCAAACAAAATATATTGAAGATTGTGGTTGAAACAGAATGAAATGTGAAAAAATTGAAGGTGTGTGAATATTCATATATATGCACTGATCTTTAAAACCGTCAATGTCAAACCCATTTTGGTTTCTGAAGATAGAATGGTGACTCCATTCAAAACAAATATGTTCTCACATGGAGAATAGCTGTTGAACTCTTCCTCTTATTTAAGTCACTGTTTTAAAGCAAACAGTCGCAATGAGAATCTCTCTCTTTCTTGGTTTCTTGGCAATAACTTTTTAACTGTAACTTTTTGCAAATGGAAATAACAGTGTACCAAACAGCTGACCTATATGTGAGTGATGTAACCAAAGTGGACAGGCATGTCCGCTTCATATCTTAATGTTCCTCCTCCTCCTCCTACGGCCCTTCTATCTCTGACAGCTGAAAGTCCTTTTAAACCTAAGCTACAAAATCAACCGTCAGTTATTGAAGAAACTGGAGCTCTGGGTGATAGCTTATCCTCCAAAGATGGGGGAAAGAAAGTCAGTTTTCTTGGCCCCTTTTACCCCTGTGGGAAACTGCGAGGCCGCCCCTGGATTAAGTCCCCGCCTTTAAACTCAAATAAAAAGGAAACTTCAAAGGCCGTCGGCCGCCGGGGCTCCGCCCTCGCGCTCCCGGACGGCTTCACAAAGGATTTGCCGACGTTCGGGAATTCCGCCTCCAGTTCCTTTTATAGCGCCACTCGTGCGCTGGCTGCCTTCCAGGGCCCCGCCCATCCTCGTTACTTTGACAACACAAAGGACTTCACGGAACTCACAAGGTCCGCCCACCTCTCCAAATAAGGGCAGCCTCTCCATGTACGGCAAACAATCGGTTCGAGATTGCCCTTTTCTCTTCCTTATCCCGTTTATATGATCGGAGAGGAACTGCGCTTCAGGTTGGAAGCGGTGCGATCATGGCCGAGCGAGTCCAGCAGCCCCCAGCCAAGCGGCTCTGCTGCCGGCCCGGCTACAACCCGGCATGCAGGCAGGGGCAGCGGGCTGGAGGAGTCCCGTGCGGCGGCGCGGGGTCCGCTCCGGGAGGGTCCGGGAACGGGAAAACGCACAACCCCGAGTCGCTGCTCGACATCGCGGCGCGCAGAGTCGCGGAAAAGTGGCCGTTCCAGCGGGTGGAGGAGCGGTTCGAGAGGATCCCGGAGCCCGTCCAGCGGAGGATCGTTTACTGGTCATTCCCGAGAAGCGAGAAGGAGATCTGTATGTACTCTTCTTTCAACGCCGGGGGAGAGGAAAGTGGATCTAGCGGGGACAATAATGACGAGACCCAGCTGCCTTTTCTGCGGGGTGTCACTCTGCTGGAGGGTGGCTGGGTGGACAACGTATTGCAAGTCGGTGAGTGGACTAAAGCGTCACAATAATGCAGGAGAAACAGACTGTAAGAAAGAAAACATATCTCACTCGCCCTGTTTGCTTTTTCCCGTGGACCTTCCACGGGGTCCTGTGTTTCTTTTCCACAACCGTGCCTATTATAAACAATGCAGGGTATTTCCACACCAGTCTACCCTATAGCTGTGTGAGAAAAGCCTATTTTCAGATAAGCCCGTAATTTTAGCCCACTTCTCCTTGTTTCTAACCACTGAGCTGTGCGCATTGAATGGCCCCCGAGCAATTCCAATTGGAAGCTCAGGACTTTGTTCCTATTTTTGTGTCTTTCCAGCTCTCCATGCCCCCACCAATGGGTACGCAGACAAAAGCCCCCTATATCTTTTCACCGCTGGCTAAATAGACGATATTTAGAAAGGCTGGGGAGGGACGGCGATTTAAAGCCACAGTGCTTCTATTTTGTTTGCCAAACATCTTTGTGAGACACACTGAAGCTCCCCCCCCCCTCTTTTCCCCCAGCTTCTCCAACATTTATCTGAAGCCCAAGCTGCATGCACCTACACAGACAACGATATGTTGTTGTTGTTGTTGTTTTTGTCTTCCAGCTGCATTATTTGTGGTACAGCTAGGAGTAAACAGAGGTGCTCCAGGCTCAGCAAACCCCCTCTGATTCCCTGCCCCTCTTGGCTAGCTGGCTTGTCTTTGCCAGAGCCCGAATATTTCACTAGATTCGTCAGTGCAATAGACTCAGCTGTCAATCTGACTCCCCACCCTTGGAAGCGGTTCAGGATTCTAATCCCATTACCCTCCCCAGTTCATCTGAATCTTAATGCATTCTGTAAACAAGATTTTATGCATGATCTTCCTCCCTCCCTGCCTCTCTCACCATCTCCATCTCTCTCTCTCTCTCCCCTTGTTCCCCCCTTCCCTTCCTATCTCACTTCTTGGCTTACTATCTCCCCCCTAAAGAATCTGTGGAGATGGCTTCAGCTCTTGTGGGCTCAGAGAATGTGCAGTGCACAATAGTAGCCATGGAGCAGACAGACAGGCAGGCAGCTCTCCCTCCTCTCTCTCCCTTTCTCCCTTTCTCTCGCTGGCCTGTTTACCAGATTCCCCAGCATTAGGCTCATTTATGTGCTCACTCTTTTTGGGGCTTGAGGAAGCTGAACACTCAGCCCGGGGTGAAATAAAAAAGTATGAGGCATCACTAAGTAGATAAGTGTGTGTGCTTTGGGTTAAGTAGTCAGAAAGAGGGGAACGAGGTCATTTGCATCTAGAGATCCACCGAAGCGTCGTCCAGAGGTTGGAATCAGTTTTCCCTGTTTGGCAGGTAAAAAACATCAACAACAACAACGACATATTTCTGGTTTCTAATTAATGCATCAAAGCTAAGAATTCCCACCTATTGTGCTCTTTAAATGCATCGACCACGTCTGTTTGTGGAAAATAGCAAAATAAAACCTAGTAAAGACTGATGATGTGTTTTGATACATACACAGAGGGAGAATTTTCTAATTCCTTTATTTTCTGTTGGTTTCAGAACTACCGCCTCTACACATGACTTTGCCCATGTGTCATAGTCTTCAGATAAAGAAGAAACAAATAAAATCGGAATAGATAAGTCAAAGAAAACCATCCTGATCAGTCCAGCATCGTCGTCTACCTATTGCTTTGTCACTTCTTTAGGATTATGAAACTAAGTGGGGGAAAAACAAAAAAGAATCTCAACAGCTCGTTTTGTTAATTGTAAGTTAATAAAGCTTTTATCATTGCACCTCAATGAGTTCTCAGTTTGGATGTATTTTTCTTTCCTTTGACTTTTTTCAATTCAGAGCCAGTCCTGCCAGCAGTATTTGTCACAAGAGAGGAAAAAACATTGACGACACTCCGTTTGATCGCCCAGAGACTTTAATCAGCTTCCCCCCACCCATATATTTCAGCTTTAATTGGTGATTGGCAGATAAAATGCTGAAAAAATCCGCCTTTTTTCCCCATAACTTTATAGCCCATCAGAACTAGAAACTCTCACTGTTTTTGGTTTATAAACTCATCAACCCGTAGCATTGGTGTTGACGGCCTGTTTTTGAGGTCAATAAAAACCGATAAAGGTTAGGGACATATGTGCTTTAAATCATGAGTGATTATATTGTAATTCCTTAACTATCAGTTTGATTCAAAACTACAATTAATAGACATCGATCAGGTTCAGCAGGTCAGATCGAAGATAACATCGGTATCGGCCAGGAGGAGCCGGATCGGTGCAACTCTGTTTTCTGTGGCCGTCTGTGTGGTTCTTCTTTTTTTAGCATTCTTGGTGACTGTGTGTAGGGGGTTTAAAAAAAAAACACAGAAAGAGGTTGCGCACACACTCACACACGCGCACGTGTTTGTCTTCATCTGTGCGGGCTGTCAGTCTCATCCCGCATGCTCACAGAGAGTGGAGAATGACAGGCGAGAACACAGCAGGGAGGAGGGCATGTTATGCTGATTGCGATTTTTGCCCCAGAATTTCTTACACTCACTCTCTCTATTTTTTTTAAAATTTTTTTTTTTTACTAGCTGGGGAAAGATAAAGCCAAGGAAGAGCAAATGATAAATAAAAGATGCAATCTACTCCAGGGGACAGGCAGCCACTGGAGGATGAGGGCTTAAAAGCAGGACGAGTTCGGGAGGGTGGGGACTGGGGGACGGATGGGGGTGAGGAGGAGGGCTGTGTGTGTGTGTGGATGTCAGCCACATCACACACCACATGTATTGGCCCCATCAAACACATCCAGTGGGTCTGGCCTGTAAAAGAAGCATGGGCTGATTGCGAGGGTGTGTGCAGGCGAGCGTTGGTGCATGCGTGGCTTTGTGCGGTTCCTTCTGTGTGTTTGTGCTGTCACTGGGATGGGGTTCAGCACTGATGATGAAAGACAGTAGCGCAATAGAATAGACGAAGAGGTTATTGTGTACGGAGGTGGGAGGGGGGAACTAATATACTTGAATGGATCTGCTGTCGCCGTATTGCTCTCCTTCCTCTCCAGTCTCCTCCTCCTCTGCCTCCCCTTGCTCCCAAGTGAGCAGCTATAAAACTCTCCATATTTACTCCCCTAAGGCCAACTACCAGCCCCCAGTCTCCTGTGATTATTTATCTTTTTTCTCAGCGACATTAATCACACGCTTTTTCTTTTTTTTTTCCTTCTCCCCTTTTCTTTTGCTCCATCTCTTTCCATGCATCGGTGCCGCAAAGAGAAGAGATTGGAGGGGGTAGCTTTTTTTTATTTTTTAAGGAGAAGAGCAATAGATCGGGTGATATCAAGAAAAAGAGGGGAAGCCTAGAGGGAAAATGTGGGTGGAAAATGCAAAAGAGGAAAGAGAGGCATTGAAATGGTGATTGCAAGTGAAGGGAATGTATGAAAGTAAAGAATGAGGCTCAGAAATGGGGAGAGAGTGAGATAGATAGCTTGTTCTTTCTCCCATGCGAGCTCATCTGTTCCAATGCCAGCCTTCGGGATAAATATTCATATATGAATGCAAAGTGTTATCTAGCAATCCGCTGCTCCTCGTTTATAACGGGCTCATACAAGCCAGCTTCAGTCCGCACCTCCAACCCACTCTTCCGACTGTCAGATCACTGATGAATTTGTCACCTGCCGAGTGCCGAGTTGTGGAAGCTCAACCTTAACAAGACCTGGTTCTAAAACAGATTTAACTCTTGTTCATAGTTCACCAGCCAAACATTTCTGGAGCCTAAACATAAAATAATTCATGTTTATTCCTGTTTTCTTTTCTCTACAAATATACATTAATCACTTACTAGCATGTTTAATAAGTCATTTGACTGCAAAGCACTTTGGTCCACATTTATTGTTTGTAAATGTACACATTTAAAATTGACAGCTTGCATCTGAACGCTAGGCTTTTCCAGTTTACTTTTTCTGCTGACCTTTCTGCTGCTCTCCTTCATCACTGAAACTGTATTAATTTGGGCAGATTCTCAATAAAGCTGTTCTCATCCACATATTTACATCCTTGAGTTGTCAGAAGGTTATTAAGTCTGAAATTATAGTATACGTTTGGCAGATCAGACTATTTGCAGCCTCCCGTAAAGCACTACAAGGTTGGTGCTCCTCTTAAATAGAGTCCTGATTGCATTTTAACAAGCTGACAAAATGTTCACAGCAACATCGGAGGTATTTTTTTTTTGGCCCTTATTTACGTGTGCGATTGTCAGAGAGAAGACTCAGAGGAATATGAATGCGTTAAAGTGCAGGTTTGTTCCTGTGCTAGCCTCTGCAAACTTACAGCTTGACTCACTCTCTGTCTCCCTGTCAGAAGCAGGCTCCCACACAGAACAATTACAAATACTGTGCAGGCACAACTTGCAGTTTGGATGCTTTGGGCATGAGCCATCTTTTATAGGGAGAAAGGCATGCATTACACCCATGATTATCCAACTGTGGTACAAGTCCTTCTGGACAAACTTGGGTTGTCTTTAACTATAATTAGAAGAAATTAAGATAAATCAAATCTAATTAAAAGCCAAAAAGATGAGTTGTGCAGCACATTCACCTTTTCTTTAAAGAGAAACGTCTCAAAAGAGAGCTGCAGGGGACAATATTTCCAGATCTCTCAGTATAAACTGAAAGGAGATAACAGTGAACAAGGAGCAAGTGATGGTGAACAACTTATTTACCTCACAAATGTCACCATACCCAACCCACCTAGTATGTTCTAGTTGGAAACCAGAGCTAAGCTACTTTTAGCAGCATTTATTTATACCAGTATGTATACTGTATGTATGAAGTTCAATAGTATTGGGCATTTATAGTCATTGTGAGAACTTTAAATACATGTCTGAAAACCCCCAAAACTGACGGTGTTGTCGGGATTGTTACTTTAACCATTTTCTCCACTGTTGATTCCACGAGAGCGTAAATAAATATCATTAATTTGAAAAACAAAAAAACATGATGAAATGCAGTTATTGTGTCCAGTTTACTGATTAAGAATCTTCTTTGGCTAGTTATCTAGTTGTCTGCTCACACAGCAGTTGCCAGTTGTATTTTTGCAGCAGTGTTACATCAGTAGGAGTGATGAACAGGGATGCCTTACTGCCATGCCATGTCTTTCTTGCTATTTTGTGTCGTGAAACACTTTCAAAAAGCCAAAGCAGTATATCTTCTAAGCGAGGAAAAAGTTTAGTATTCTGCTTTCAGCCAGCTAACCAGCAGCGCACAGCAACGGATGAGGGAGGGGCAGTGATCCATTATTCTAAGCTCTACACAACTATAGAAAATGATCACTCCTGCATTTTCTCTGGCACGCTGTCGTGTAAACTTTTGAACATTTTTGAGTCCGTAACTTTAAAACTTTTTCATGTACTTTAACACTAGTGACCCACATCACACCTGGACCTACCAGGCCACCATGTAGGAGGAATTGTTATGAGGTGATCAGAAATGTGCTACTGTTTCTCGCTGAGTTTCACCTTCTTTGAACTTATCAGTCTGATCACTGTGGCAGCCGAGCATCAACCCACTGTTAAAGCAATACTTCAAGACCTGCCTGTTCTGATCGCAGCATCTGTTCTCCTCTTCCTTTGTGCAGCTTAGAGTCAACAGCTCATCATGCTTGAAAAGAAAGGCTAGCATTACGGAGCCCCATCCTCTAATTATAGAATTCTAATCCTATGGCTCTAGCATGGCATGACAAAGCATGTTTGCACTTCATTACCTTCCTTCCTGTTTCAGCCCTCCAGTCAGGGTCAAGTTCATCTCCTCTTGTCTCATTTATTCAGAACATAGACAGCCCCGCTCCACCTCCTTTTGACCCTTCATCTTCATATCCCTAACCCCCTCCCACCTTCTTTGTTCTAAGAGGTTAAAAAAACCCCCATAATGCCAAGCATCACACACACACACACTCACGCCTACACACACACCCTTACTATCCTGTTACGGTAAGCCCCATGTCCCCAAGGAGTGACATACTGATGCCTGGCATATGTCGCTCTCTGCTATATCATTAGCATAGGCTACATGCTACAGCCTATTTATCCAGTTTTCCCCGTTAAGCTAATTTTTCACATGAGGCTGCATGTCATTTTTATCACGCCGCTGCCCCAAATCAGAGTGATGAGGTGGACACTTTGAGGCTGCTTTAAATTCAAGTAGAACGGAGAGCAGAGTCGCATATCCTGTCGACTATTTTTGGTGCGTTTTCCACGGTGGTGTTGCTGGAAAAGATAGCCTGTAATAATTTGCTTCTCCCCTGCCTAAAATATCGCTGGATGTCCATGGCGGTCATGCCTGTTTGAGTGTGAATGTCATCCTCCTCTGCTCCACCTATTTCAGAGACAAATTGGTGTGTGTGTGTGTTGTGTGTGAGCAGATCTGTCTTTTGCGTCTGCATGCTCATAACTCAGGTTAATTTGTTCACGCTCTGGAGAATCTTAATTAGGTTTCAGCGTCATCTACTCCAGTTCACCCCCTTTTCATCATGATGCCAACGGGATTGTGAAATAACAAGCACAAGGATGCTTCTCTTTTTTTCAGACAGTTTGTTTTTAAAGTCGATCATCACGTAGACTTCTCTTTGGTTGGATTTCATTTCTTAGGGTTGTCCTCATCTAAGCCCTTCTCCTCCACTTATCCCACGGCATTTAATTCAGGTAATAAATATAAAGTGCTCCACCTAGAAAAGGCACTGCCTCATGTCTTTTTCCCCCCCTAAAATTTCTAATTAAATCTCAATGTTCTGTGAGTGTACACAATTGGTCGGTTAACTATTAGTTGAGCTAATCAGAAAGTAGGTCATGCCGTCAGTAACACAGTCGTAATAGAATTGATACCATAACGTAATTCAGCATTAAAATGCAAGTCAGTTGCACAATAGGGTTGTGGATAAAAGCATAGAAAACATTTTGTAGTCTAGCTGAAACATTTTCTTTCAGCTAGCTGAATGGCAGGGTGCAGCAACAAGTTGACACCAATAATCAGCCTTGGCCTACCGACAAGATATTTGAGACAGAGAAATATGGTTTTATTTATTTATTTTTTTAATTTTTTTTCAGTTGTATTGTTTTTAAGAAGAACTGAATGATAATCATGGCTGTTATGACAATAAAATATTTTATACTAAGGTATAGTCAGTTTGTTTTTTGTGTGTTTTTACTGATTAACAGTAAATAACTGTGACACCAAATACGTTATTTTGTTACCTAAAAGTTAATTCAGAAAATATTTATATTTGAAAGGATTTTTGTGAGTACAGCTCTTACTTCTGAAAATCCTTGATTAGGGCCAACAAAGATATTTCCCTTCACCCCCCTCTTTGCAGAAACAATTGCAAAAGTATGCCCTTTAGAAATGTAGGGTTGAAGACTAAGAATGACGGACAATGGGTGAAATGGGATTCAACATAAAACTCTTATTCATCTCGAAGGAAAGCTGTGAGAACACATGCCAGCTTTGGCATTCAGCATTCTTCTGAAGATATATGACAGTTTCTGACATTGTAATACAGCATGCAGAAAGACAACAAAACAAAGGAGTGATAAAGAACATTGCGCAAACTACTTGGTTATTGTTTGTGTGAAAAAGCTCTAAGCCACATGCCAAGGAGAAATTTGGCTTCCAGAGTTAAAGCAACATTGAGCTCTTTTGTGAAAGAACACACTCAATTTCCCTAGCAAGGCTTTCAAAGGGCTTCTTGAGGACCCATATTGACTTCTGAAGCATTTTGCTCACGAAGGTGCAGAATTTGAGATCCAAAACTTGAATCTTGCATGAACATGTCTTCTACATAACACGGGCAGGCTCTGCAGAGATTTGTTTTGTGTGTATCTGAGGGCTTATTCTCCCTGTTTGTGTGTGGGCTGTTTCTTTGTAAGTGGGTGGATCTGGTTTTGTTTTGCTATTGGACTGGAGCAGTTCCTTTATCTTTTTACAATGCCCATTGAGAATGAGCCCACATGCCTACCACTGACGACAAGGATACAGAATGCTTTAAAACATGCTGTTGTCATGAGGGAAACCATGTTTTTCAGGGACAAAACTTGTGACTTTGGAGATAAAGAAATACTGGCATGCTATGACGTATGGTTCAGAAAAATATTGACAACCCTAATTGGATCTTAAATATCCTATAGTCATGAGAACAGATATAACCTTTGGACACAAGTCCACAGTGAGCCTGTGGACGTAGCAATTTGGTCCAGGATCTGGCGCCTCTGGTCTTCCCTTAGGCATGTGACTAACTCTGAGCTTGTATCCTCATGGAAACATGGCTTAGCCCAGAGCAACTATAAACATCTGGCCGTCCAATAGTAAGGGGCAGCAAATAAATGCAAGCGAAGTTTCTTTAGAGAAAATGTCCTCTCTGTCTGGCTCTGTGTATCTTAGTGGACGGGAGAAACAGATTCCAGGCCTTTGTCCCCTTGGGTTGGCTGAATGGAAAGACGAGGGGATACCTTTCAGCTGTTGTGTAATGGAAACACATTAGCCCAGCCTGGCTTTGTGTCGGCCTGTCGGATCCTGCACATGTGGCTGTGTAAATGTTAAACAAAGTGTGTCCTGTGTATGCTATCTGTGAATTAGTGCTTTAGTTTTTAGTATTTAGTTCTAATTTAACATAATTATTGTTTAGAAAACATTGCTTTGCACAAATATCTTATATGTAAGAAAGTATTTCATTCATTCAAAAGGAAATTAAATATTTCCAATCCAAAAAGAAAGGCATCTAGGAGTGGCTATAAATCTAAAAATCTATGTTTAAAATTTAGTTCTGTTGCATAAAATCAGTTTGACTGTCCTTCTTAACTCTTCATAACATTAAGCATTTTATGACAATGCCACAGTGCATATATTGAGGATACATTTTCTAGAACATACCAAGCTTTCTCTGCTTTGTCCCCACATCCAACAACCTCAAAATGCATACATTAGAGAAACTGCCTCATGATCAAGAGACTTTAAACTCAGTGAACCCTATCTGTGGACTCACTGGTCAGAAACTCTGGATTAGCTATTTTCAGTGTCAGTGAGGAACTTCATACGTAAATTGGTAAACACTGATCCGTAATAAGTAGCCAGTAGTTCAGTCAGCCTGACGGTATACAAGAGAGAGCATGATTTTCAGTAGAAAACATGAAGGCTGAACAGCGTGCAGCAAAGTGTTTCTGTTTAATCTTTTTGAACTTTCAGCCTCCATCATGGGACATGCTGAATTTTGGAAATGCTGGCAGTTGTTTGGAAATCTCAACTTTTAAGTATTTACACAGAGAGTGGAGTTTAATTGTTCTTGCCATGCTAATGCCAATATAAGGTGTTAAACACAATTTGAAAAAAGGAAGGCAAAAATATTGTGACTAATATATTATGTTGTATTTCTAAATAACTAATCAGAATGCACTAAAATTGGTTTAGGCAGCTGTGATAAACTGGTGATGTTTCCAGGAGAAAGGCAGACCTGTATATTATTGATTATTGTTACCTGTAAATATATGTACATAACTGTTTTATTTTTGTTCTTTGAGATTTTTAAGTCATTTTATTTTCACTCTGGATTTTAGTATGTACTTTTTTTTTAATCGGTTGCTTTTATAAAAACCCAAATGATGGATCTATCATTGCCTTTCTCTCAATGATGGGTGGATGGATGGATGGATGGATAGATGGATAGATAGATGGCTTTACAAAAAGCAGAGATTAGAAACTTGCTAAAAACCTTTGGTCGGTGCACCTCAGAAACGCCTCTGGATATATCCTTCCTATGGCAAAATGTATTATCCTGTAGAGTGCCTTATCACTGTTCTACAATCTTTTCCTCCTGTTTGTATTTTCAGCAATACTCTACCCAAGACATACATTTAGACAGCCCTGGCATCATCCACAGGGACCAACGTCTGGATCCCTTATTTTTCCAGCCAGTCTACCTGACTGGAGCCAACGTCTGTCCCAGCACTATTCCTGGTCCCAGACATAGTCATTGCCTCCCTTCCCCTCTTAAATCATCACTCTGAAGACCAAGCCTATCTTCCTCGAATCTGCCACACTGCATGGCTTTCGCAACCAATGCTTAAGGACCTCTCCAAACACACACTACAAGAGTTGCATGCATTAGGCCCTATTTAACTAAACCAGCTAAAGTAATAAAGTTCCAGCCTGATCTCTGTAATGTCTGCCCACGTCCCCTACCCCAATCCAGCCTTACTTGTCTCCTGTCCCAGACTGTGGCTGCTGGGTGTGCGTCAGCACAGCTCTTCGGCTGGCTGAGTCTGTCTAGGAATCCAGTCCTGCTTCCACAGAGCTGCTGCCCCTCTAGTCTCCGCCAGGCATTGAGGCACAGGGAACAGAGGATAGAAAGGCTACTAAATTCACAATGACAAGGGCCCTATTAAAAGACGTTTTTTCTATTTCATTTAATGACTTTTATTACTGGCCGCCCCTCTCTCTTCGATTTGGCAATAATAACAACAGGGGAATGCAGCTCTCAGCATTCTCCTATCTGATTCTGCCGTTTGCTTTTATTTTATTTTAATGAATTCCTCTTTGCACCAATGGGATGCTGAAATAAGCACAAACGCTCAATACTCTACTCACTGCAGCGGAGGATTCTTGCATTTTTAAAAACTTTATATGTATGCACATGATGACAGTATATGTCAAACAGTAAACACCTCATATTCTTTAACCATTACCAATAAACATCCTCTCTACTTGGTTTAGCTATTTTACCTGAGGAGGCAGAAAACCCCCCAAAATGTTGCTTGAATTTTTTTACCTATATTTAAAAATTACATCCCAATCTCTTTGCTTTTCTTGTCCATAGGTAAACCATTTTGTGCACATTTACTTGGCAATTGCATGTGACTTTATTTGTTTGTATATTATTATTTAATTGTACATTTCTGAAGTATGTCCTATTAGCAATGTGCTTGACTCAATGAACTCAAATTAAGCCTAATCAAAACAAAATACCTTTGACGGCCTCTTGCTGGTAGATAATATTTAAAGGGTTCCCATAACCTCTATTGTTTTGTTTCCACCTACTTCTGTGTGAAATTTATCCTTCTACTATTAATGCATCAGTTCAAATCTGCCAGAGGGACTTTTTGTACCAAGTTTGATAAGCAATGATTTAAAAATAATTTAAAAGAAATGTACTTATGGTTCATTGTAAGGAAATGCAGGCATTTGATTCCAATAAATATCTGTCAGCAGTAGGTCACTTTTGTGATCGGGGGCTATAATCTTTCATATTTCATAAACGTCAACTGGCCCAAACATCAATGGAAGGGAATGTGCAATATTATTAAGCTTACAAAAATAATATTAAATTCAATTCAATTATACATGAGATTTGAGCACTGGCAACATGCCCAGGGTGTATTCTGCCTCTAGTCCAATGACTGTTTGAGATAACCACTGTTCAAACCCCTCACCCGTCCCCCTCATGACCCTGCATGAATAAGTTGTTATAAAGGGTGGATGGATGGAAGAGATTCAAGTATGTTTATGATCTTCTTAAATCACAAAACACTCATAAAAATACGCAGTAAGAAAATGAATTAGAAGTAGTGTGCTTACCACTATTATACCAGAGCTGTTTGGGCATTTGGTTATTGTGGGTCAGGATCAAAGCTCATCTGAACTCTGGTTGAGACAAAAACTAATAAACTCTAGTCCAACTGAAAATGTTGGTCGCATTTCGCTTGAACCAAAAACCGTGACGTAATTTGCTTTGAGTAGGTGACGTCTCCTAGACGTACAGTACGATTTATGAACATACAGTATATATGAGCTGGAAAAATTAAATAGTTGCTCAGTGATTTTAACATTTAATGGGTAGGAAGGATAAACCAATTATCTATCATTCTATTTTCTGGTGGTGGAAATCAACATTTGATATTTTCAGAATTGTTTTCTTCCGATGCCCAATTACCATTTCAGCTACCTCAAGAATTAGTATTATCATTGTCATTAGATGAAACTAAATTATTAAAAGGAGAAACTTTCATTTCAGGTGTGACTTTAAAATTAAGATAAGAGTTCTAGTTCTTTATTATCACTAAATCCTAAACAGATTGTCATACCTGTCTACTGCTCATGCTGGGCAGCTTTTTGTGATTGCAGCAGTTTTAACTGCATTAAACCATCCAGGCAGATTGATTCCTTTCAAAAGTGCAGTGTCAAAGTGAACCAAACCAAATGAAGGCATGACATTTTTTGGCAATCATTCCTGCATATCAAAACTATTCCTCTGAACTACTTCAGTGTGAAACAGTCTAGAATTGCTGGAATTTAAAGTTTTGTCCCATTTAGGACAATAATTTCCTAAGTAAGGTAATATCTTTACACAAAATATCAATGTTTGTATATGTGGGTGGATTCATTTTGTACCCAAATAAACTCTTTCAAAGACTCACCCAGCTGAGTAAAGTTAGACTCTTACTGTTTATTTTACCTGAATACGAGCATGTGAGTGTATGAGTCTGTTAATGGCTCGGTGGAGGTGTTTATGGCCGTGAGTGTGTCAGACTGAATAAAGGTGAAGCATGTTAATGATAAGAGGGTGGATGACATTCCCGTCTGTCATCATTCCCACCCTATCTCATTTCCACCCTTGTGTGCACACTCTTGTTCCAAAAGGCTTTAAGACACACACCAACGAGGCGCCTCAGAATAAACACCGGCTGAGGCCATGGGTTTACCTGCCACTGACCCTCACTCTTTGATGGAGGTGTTCACTCATTGACTGGCCTCTCCCCCGGTTATTGAGCTGGCCCAGTGCTGACCTCCTCACTTGACCCATAGGGATTTACTGAAGTCAAAGGTCAAGCTGGTCAGACTGTCCCTTCAGTGGCTGATTACTCTGCCTGAAAGACAGGCCTGTGCTTCCATTATTGTTTTCCAATGAATAGCACATGACCGAAGGCAAAGATCACTTGCATGATTGAATGTTGTGCTTTGCACATCCCAATAAGCAGTTCTTCACCTGAGAGTTCAAACTGGCAAAGGACAATGAGTGTGGCCCCTCCGTTTGTGGAGCACTCTGGAATCTAAGCCAGATTGAAGTGGAGAGAGAGAGAGTAAGGGGTGTTTCACCCCCCTTCTCTTTTTTGCTCAGCAAGCTCAAGTGCCATGTGAGCTATGTACTGTAGACTGAAGAGGAGGAGGGCCTGGGAGTGGAAGGTGCCTCTGGCTGTGCCTGGTCCAACGATGTCGTGGCTGTGTGGCATGTGAGACATGCATTCATTACCCCATTGCAGAGCCAGGCTGAATAGAGCTGGAAAGGCTCTCCAGGCATGAGAGCAATGGAGACAAAAAGAAAGAGAGGGATTCAACAAGAATGAGGTCTAGGATTTCAACTGATGAGGGAATTTAGTTTGCCTTTCTAAAGAGTTTCACCTTTAAGGACTTTCTACAAAAAATTCTTTAGTCATTTGCTTTTGTACTTGGATTTTTTTGGGCTCTTTAATCCTCTTGTCATGTTCCTGCCTTTTCTTCTCCTGATTACTTCATTCCCACCCTTCCTACCCTCTCTTGCATCGCCTCCTTGTGTTTACAAGTTCTCATGCTTGCTGTTCATCCTCCTTTTTGATTTTCCACTTTTATTTTCGAAACTGTGAAACAAAAACTCAGTGTGTTAGCATGTGTGTTAGCATGTTAGCATCTAGACAAAGCATGTTTCCACACTCTGTCTTCCGTCTGCACTTCCCAAACCAGGTTAGTGGCCTCGTTAACTCCTGCTCTCAGTCCTAGTCTGTATCCAGACCTCAGAAACTGCTTCTGTTATCTTATTCAGAAGCTAGATTTAGCTGTGAGTACACTTATGAGATAAACATACTTAGACTTGTATGGTGTTTTTTTTTTTATTTCTCCAGCTTTATTTAATAATTCTGAAATTACTGTTTTCCTGTAAAATTTGTGGCTGAGTTTCTTGAACATGCCAATACAGATAGTCCAGGGATCTTGATTTCTGTTCAGGGAGTGTCATTCATAGCACAAAAAATATGTCTGTCTAGTCTTCCTGTTGTAAGTCATCAATTTTTATGAGCAAAAATGATGTCATACGGTGTCTGTGTGTGTGTGAGAGATAGAGAGAGAGAGAAAGAGAAAAAGAGTAGTTGTGCACCCTTCATGTTATCTGTTACAGATTTTGCTCTCTCTTGGTCTCTCCCATCCTGAATGAACCACCTCTCTTCCTGTCAGCTGCCTTGTCGTGCCATAGAAAATAAATCTTCCCGTTCAACTGCTTTATATCCCATTTGTGCTTTCTATGACTTAGTTTTTAAACGCCTGACTGTAATAGGCATTTATTAGCGTCCATATGGAAGAGTGTTATCAGTGTGACCTAGTCGTTTTTAAGTATGGTGGTTACAATGATCGGAAAAAGGGTTTGATTTTTAACTGAATACAACCTTTTACTGTAAAACGTTAAGACTTTGTTATCTGCTAAAATTCGCATTGGGTCAGTTTGCTCCTTTGACAGTTCTACAAAATGAACAGTATGAAACAATCGAAATCACAAAGCACAAAATGGCAAAAGAGCGAAATGACTAGAACTTAGTTGAATCTAGCTTTCTTTCACAACAGCTTGTAGAAAATGTGGTTTCCTTTTAAATGGTTTCTTACACCCGAAAATAAATGTTTTTATCTTTATGTTTGTGGATTTCCCAGACGCTCTTATTCACATTGACTCACAAATCAGGCTATAACAATGCAGTTAATATCAAAACAATAAACAGCTTATAAGCCACTAATCAAGTTCTGTCAACGTGACAGGTGTGACAGTATAGAAATAGAGAGCAGAAAGAAAGAGCAGTAGGGTGGATGCCACTGCTGACTCAATTTTTACATAGTTCATGGATAGTTCAAAAGGTAAGTTTGAGTCGTCTATCTGTCACAACTTCAACACTAAAATGTCGTTGCCATCTGGCAGAGCTTATCTATTGTGCATGCACTAATTAGAAAAAGTGTATTTTCAATATTTTCTGACCAGTTTCATTTTGAAATTTCTTCTTAGAATTTCTGATTCCTCTAACTTCATTTTAAAATACCTCATTTAGACTGAAAATATCTAATTTCCAGTCTTCTTCCCTCACTAAGCTCTTCCATACCTAATAGGGTTGGTGTCAGTGCTACCTGGTAGACCACAAGTATGGTAGGATCAAGGGCTGCATACACTCAGGAAAATATCTAATTGCAATATTAATGCCGACAATTGAAATAATAATATTATGATTGACCAACATTTTACTGAGCATCTCCTTTGTTCATTGTTTCACAGCATCTGCTTCTGTTTTAGCGTCTCCATTAAGATAGAAGTCAGGTTGGGCTGTTAAAGACAGTCAGAGCCACTCCGACGGGCCAAATATCATCAATATGCATTCAAGCGTGAATGTCTGAGTATGAAAAACTGTGTCCAAACAGCCTTTTGAGATTGTAATTTAACATGCACTAAGATTCTGATGATGATTGGGATTTGATTGATATAGCAGTTCTAGTGTGTTCACTGGTTGGAAAATAATCAAATGTTTGAGTTTCAAACCAGCTAATCACCAAAACCTCCCAATTCCTGTCACCAGCATATTTCTCTGGTGCCTCTCTAACTTTCCTAAAGCTCTTTATTTTTTTTTACCTCAAGTGCATAGTTCAGCTACTTTTTCAGTGAGTTATAATATAGTAGTTGCTTAAAATGTGAGGTATACGTAACCAAAAAAGGGCGGAGGCCACTTTCTCCCCTCGGTGGTTCATGTGGAAATACATCAAGTTGAATCTGTGCCATGTCCTGAAGAGTAAGTAATTTCCATTATGGTGGAATAAACTGATGTTTTAGCTTGGCTTTGGAAAGAAAGACTCTCTGCCACAATGTGTCATTACCACTTTGTCTGCATTTTTGCCCAAACCTCACTATCCTGGCCTGGCTGTCTTTCTAGCCATGAGGTGGCTTGCTGCTGTCCCTCCTGGGTGGCTACATCATTTACCACCCCCCAACCCCATACCCTCCTCCACAGCCAGTGACAGCCTCAGCCCAGGGAGACATGGGTAATGGTCCTCTCTGATGTACACCCTGACTCAATTGAACTGGATGGCAGACACACGCCTAAAATAACAAAAGGAGAGGAAGGAAAAAGGGGGGGTTGAGTGGGAAGAAGGGGAGGGAAGGATCCAAGCGATCGATAAAGCAGGGACACATTGCCTAATAAAGATTTATTTCTTTTTGTCCCCCTCGCCATTCGCCTTGGCAGGGCTGAGAGGGGGAGGAGAGAATGTGATTAGTGGACTTCTTCTCCCAGGGTGCCTCTGATAGCGTGTGCATCTGCAGCAGTACGTTTGCCCCGATGCGTTTTGTGTATTTTTACATCTCTCGTGAGTTTATCACATGTGTCTGTCTCTCATCCCAAGAGCGAAGGGGGTTAAAAACAGCCTCCGCCGTTTGTTCAGCCAGCAGTGGCACTAGCAGCTGCAGCTGTGTCCCTGCCCCTCTCTGCCTCTCTTCCTGTCAGCTAATATTTAGTTAATCTTTGGTCTGGGACCTACGGGACTGGCCGGAGCTCCTGGTGCCCCATCCATCTCGCACTGATCTATATTCCACGCTGGATCCCTGTGCCATTAACCACCACCGAGGGGGAAGATGGAGCCGCAGAGAGGTAGAGCACAGAGGAAAGGGCAGATGGGTGGAGGTAGAGCCGCAGAGAGACAAGAGAGTGATGGAGAGGAAACTATAGAAGGAGGAGGGGAGCTGTCTTCCATCTCAACACTAAATGAGAAGAAAAAGCTATTCCAGTTGTGGAGGAAACCTTTACTCCTAATATTAAGGACATGTCTGTGCAAAAATAGTGTACTCGGTTGCGTTTTTAAAGCATTAAAATCCTATTTCCAGCCTGGGAGGGAATGCTGCCTCATTGTGTACGAAGGAGCAGGTGAAATTACAACCTGAAGCCAATCTTAAGTGTTTTTTAGGCATGGTCGGGTTACCATTATCCAATCATTCAAAGATTTTTTTCTAAACCATTGCAGTTATGTGTTATCCTGCTCCTCGGGTGTAATGTAGCTAGTGAGAAGCCAGAGAAAGGAAGGACGTTTTTGAGACTATATGGAACATAGAGTAACATGGCATTGCCCCTCCTCCACCTGTTGACACACACTGCCAGTCAGCCACCAGGAACAAAAGGTTACTACACATTTCTCTCACATATAAATAAGGGAAATTTGACATTATAGAAATACTGTCGGTCCCAAAGAAAATGGATCGTTGAGGTATACAAACCAAAGCAACACATGCCATCATTCATTCTAACTGGTGTCATGCTTGAGTCATTACAGATGACCATTTTATGTGACTTCTTCATATGTTTCTTTCTAATTATAACATACAGAGTATATGGTGGTTTTTAATAAAATCAGGGCAAAACAGATTTATTTTTATTTATTTTTTGTTTGATCTACAGATTTTCATTTTGACCAATTTCTGTTTTGTTGGTTCCTGTGAATATCAGATATAAAAGAAGACTTGTTTTTAGGTTTTTTGATATAGGAAATAGATTTGAATCCAGTGGGAAATGAAGGAAATACAAGCTCATTAGCATTTTTATCTCCCTAATCTGTTAAAAAAAACTAACAAAAAAATTAACTCAAAAGAAATTGCATCAAATCACATCCTGTTAGTTGATTTGTTTATTATGTGAAAATGTTATAAATTCTACAGTACGTTTTGATGCATGAGATAAATCTTTTTTTGTGTTTGATCTTAACGGATTAGAGACAATCGAAAGAAAATTGCCTGATTCCGACATCTGGCTGATTGATTGGTGGCTTTTTGTTTGAAACTACAGTTGGCAAGCTACAAACAGCATGCTTGACTGCAAGCTGGCTACCTCAGCAGATAGCGTGACTAATTTAAAAACTGAAATTAGCTAGTCATGCCTCTTTTATAGAGTAAAAGAAGGATAATATTCCATGCACACGGTGGCCAACTCCAATCCTCGAGACCCAGTTGGCTGCATGTTTTAGACGCTTTTATTGTCCAACACATCTGTATCAATTGAATGGCTTATTAGCGGGCTCCTGCAGAATGTGAAGACATGTTAAAGGGTAATTCAGTCATTTGAATTGCCTTTGTTGGAGCAGGAAAACATAAAACAAGCAGAATGTTGGATCAGGCCCTTGAGGGCTGGAGTCGGCCACCTCAGTTCCATGAGTGGAAAAAATACTTCTAAATTTAGCTGGTGATTTTTTTTATTTATTTATTTTTTGCTGAAGTCATTGTGTCAAAATAACAACTGAATATTATTGATGCTGCATCAATGAATGTGTTATAATGTTTTAATAACACAAGGAGTATTTCTAGCTAAAAGCAAGGTCAAGTTTTACATCTTTGTTTTTCCTGCATAAATAAAGGGTGAGACTGTGATACCACAAGAACCCTCATACACATTTGAATTCAACATTCAATAACAGGGTGTGACACCTGTTATTGAATTATGTTATGGAAGTGATTCCAGGTGTGACAGCCGGCCTGGAAACTAAAAGGAGCACTTGGCATTTACAAGTGGATACTATAAAGATGGAGGCGGAACAAGGAAGGCGGAGTTGGACCAGCAGATGGAAAAAAATGAGGCAGAGAAGCAGGAGTGCATGGACTGTATGCAATGAGTGGGCCACTTGGTTGATATGCATTGTGCAGTTATCAGAGGATCCACCTGCGAGGCTCTAAGTGCTGAGTCACTTACGAAGGTGAAGACTTAATGCTTCTCTGCCAGATGCATGGTCCATCTCAATGGAATATAATAGGCTGTAAAGTGCTTTGTAAGCAGTGACTGCTCGCCTCATGGCTAACCCTCGACTTTCACTCTCTTGAGCCCTGCTCCAAACCTCATTTTATCACTTTTATGGAAGCATGGTGTGTATTTTTTCTGTTGTAATGACATCTGTTGTTTGCACTTTTTCTTCATTCTTCTTCATTCTGCACACCCCTTTCGATCTTCTCTCTGCTGGCTTGTGCACATGTGTTTGAACGCAGGCACCTGTTCGAGATCTTAGTGTGTATGTGTGTGTTTAGGGTCATGCCTGCGGGTCATGCGTAATGAATAGCAGGGCTGTTGTTGAGGCACAACTGGCTGAAAAGGCAGCAGCCAGAGAATAGCTCACCAGTGACGGAACGTGAGGAGGAAGAGGAGGAGGCTGGATGCAGAAAGGGAGGAAAGGAATGAGGGAACCGGAGAATCACAGAGGAAAGAGAAGAGCGGTTGCAAAGCCACTGAGCCCTAACCACCTTCTGTCAGCCTGTCTGCTCTCAGCGCTGTTTTCTCTCTCATAGGAATCTAATGGCTTTTCCACTGTCCCCTTTCCAAACCTCCACCTCCCTCTTCTCCTCCTCCTTTTTCTAGTGCTGGACTGTTTTCTTCCTTATTCCTCCCCATCTCCTTTGCCAGCTTGATTTCTCGCATGCAGTCTATGTGCCGCCTCCCCTCCCGTTCAGCCTCTTTTTGCGTTCATCCAGCTGTTGGCCAGGGGAACAGCTGACTAAATCTAAAGCTCGGGGCCCCCGGCTCTGGCCTGGGCTCCGGCCCCAGCTCCACTCCCCCTCCACCTCTGGCCTACAGCCCTGGCTCCTCTCAGCAGCCCCTGCTCAGCCCTGGCCCTGCCTCTGAGCTTCGACTCCAGCTCTTAGCAGTTCTCTCCAACCAGCCCCCTCTGTCCCACCTTGTGGCTAAGAAACCTCAAAACCCTTTATCCTTTGAACCTGTCCTCATTTTTGTCCCCACTTCCTACTTTTTTGTACTTCATTTGCTCTCCCTACCCTCTGCTTCCTGCTCTGACAGGCTGTAGCTGGGGCCCCTGGTACTGTCCCAACATATCTGGACCTAGGCCTCCTCCAGGCTGGCAGCAGTTGTGTTCTCTGGCTCCAACAGTTAGCCACTGTAGCCAAGCATCTTTCTCTCTCTGGCTAACCACTGTAGCTCGTTGCTTTACTCTAAGCAACACTCAGCTTGCGCATTTGGTTAATTCTGGCTCTGCATTACCCCGAAGAGCTTCCCGACTCTCTACGCATCTCTTTGTTTTCTCCGATCTTGTGTCTCTGCATCTCTTTAACTCGAGCAGACAGGCTCAGCCCCGGCACAGGCACAGAAGCGTGCATCCAGCGAGAGTGCAAAGCATATGACACATGATTGGCAGCAGGGGGAGGACGGGGACGAGCAGTGAAAAGGGGAAATGGGCCTTGTCACTTCTCCAGACAAGCCGCGGGCTTGAGTTTGATCGCTGCCCTGGGAAGTGAGCCTTTGTCCCTCCTCCCCAACCTCTGCGGCTGTCAGAGCAAACGGAGCAGGTTCGTGTGATTAGGTGCAGGCCCAGGTTCTGCCATCATGCTTGCGAACAGACACCTTGGATGAAAGACACATGTCAGAGCCCTTCCTTTTCTCTGACGTCCAACTGCTCTGAAATCACTGACTGAGGTTTGACAGACTAAGGTTCAGAGTAAGCCCCTTTAGCTACGCTGGGATGCATGTTCCCTTTGATTGAAAGTGGGACAGCCGAGCTCAGGCGAGAAGATACATTCAGTTGGCACAAGCTGAACCTCATCAGAATCTTCCATTGAAAACCTCTCGGCTACTCACAGATTGGAGTTCAGCTTCTTCCCATCTGTCTAATGCCTGGCACGGCTTTTCCTCACCCGTGTTGCTACTTTTTGTTGCTGTGTTTTGGTTCTACATACAGTAGGTTTGTGGAGAAGAAACTTGGAAGCAGTAAACAATTTTCCTTTGGTGTCACCTTTTTTTTCTCTTCGACTGACAGATATGGGAAAATGAAAGCAAACCGCAGCATGACACTGACTTCAAACATTCCTGTGTTTCAACATTTATTAACAAGGATGCACAATAATCTGAGGTATAACGGTACATCAAGACGTTGCAGGATTTGAGTCTTTTGTTTTTGGTGGGAGGGGGGGGGACTGGGAATAGTTAATGTGAACTTAAAATTTGCAAGTCGAAAGTTGGAAAAATTCTTAGAAATACTGCTTTTTAGGACCTTATGTTGCAGTAGGTAGTTGGACTGCTGACATGAGTAAATAGAAAATTTCCTGGTATTCATACTTGGCACCAGAATAAGATTACAATGTCATTCTCAAATTCAGACATTATGAAATAAATGAAAAACTGCATAAACAGCCAATATTGCTTGTTTTTGGTCTGCTGCAATTAGCTTGAGTTCATTTTGAAATTTCTCAAAATCTCTTTGAAAAGGTTTCACACAAAACAAAGATCAGTGTGCTTGATTAGCTCATCTTTTTGGTTGGTGGTGGTCAATGAAAGTAATAAGGCCTTAGTTCGACCAGGAGGTTGAGAATCTGGAGCTATTGGGACCAGATAAAAGCAATTGAAAATACTAACGTCTTGCATTTAAACAAGTATAATAAAGGTTTCATAAGGCTCAAATATGTGTGAGAATTTCTATTCAGTTTTGAATTGTCCAGTTCAGCTTTTTAACAAAATATTCAACAAATTTAGTCCAGATTCCTTAAAAAAAATAAAATAGCTATTTACTTTGATGCTTGCTTTGCTAGCAGCTAATAGGCAGTTTTGATATTCTCCCAGTTCTTACAAACCATTCATATCTTTTCTTTCACTCAGTTTTCTTTTACTTCACAGAAAATATTTCAAAGTGGTGAAGGCTTCTTCAGTGCTTTGTAACTAAATGTTATTGACAGCCATGATTAGCAATGTTTATTAACTAACTGTATTGTCAATTAACAATTCTGGAACAGCTTTTTCTTCAGGGTTTCCATCAGTATATTACAAGTCTGGCGGGCCACCAGGTTTTTCTTAACCACCAGGCTACGCATTGTTGGTTTATTTCAAGTTTTTTATAGTTGTTATTTGGGTATTCATAATAATGTCTGTCAATACCACATAATTACCTAGAGATATTTTCACATTTTCTGTCAACTTCAAATGTAGGCTGCTGGATGACTGCCCTGGTGCCTCTAATACCAGGCTTTGCAAGGTTTCTGGGGGAAACCCTGATTCTTCATTACAAAATAAAAGTCTTAAACATATACATGGTGCCAGGCTTAGAGCATCTCATACACTACATTTGGCAAACTTTTATGCTGACAACAACTAAATATTGTGTCATGTTACTATGATAAGATGTTGTTGTATTCCTAATAGCCCAAATCAGACAGGGGAATGCAAACTTTCTCATTGGCTTCAGATGTGCTCCTATTCTGATGCCAAGGATGTTTTACGGACCAGTGGAACATTAATTACCTTGGTGTAAAAGCCAACATGAACTAAGCCACTTGGTCACGCTCTTCTAACCTTATAGACTTTCCCTCTGTCTTCCCTTTTTATGCCGTCTCTTGCTCAGGATGGTACCCATTGACTGCCGCTGACCTAATTTGGGCAAATTTGACTGACCTACTTCATGGGTGAATGCTGACTTGCAGCGGGAGGTGATTCTCTCACTCACATTCACACTTACTATTCTCCCTCCTCATGATTATCATGCGGCCCCTCAACCTCCTGTTGCGAATGCTCTAGTACAGGGCAATTTGTGTGCTTAAACACACCCTCCTGTTCAAATTTCATCTGCACTGTTCCCTGAGCAATCTGCCTTCCCAAATGGATGTAATGAGGATCTAAAAGTCCAAGCACATCATAAAAATAAAGAAAGTATTTGACTTTTGTTTCGGATGGTCTCAGAGGTGACATAGTCCTTCACTTCATGAGTCACCCATGAGACATAATCAGCATAATTGTGTAAGGATGTGATTATTCACCGGTCATCTGTGCAAATGCTAATTTGAACAAATTTAATGAAACAGTCTTGAGAGCATTCGAGGGTACAGTTACAATTGAGGTAATTCTTTTATGAAGTTGGAAGTGTAAAGACTATCAGACATGGTAATCCCTTTGGAGGATTGACTTTTTAACTGCTTAGAAATTAATTTGTGGGTCATTTCATCTCAATTCTCAGTAGAATGGACATGTTAAATTTCTGGAGTTTTCTTATTTTTGTTGGAAAGTCATCACAGATGGAGTATTCCTCTCAACCCCTGCTTTTTTATATATAAAACCATAAGAAAACCTGTTGAAAACTAATGAAATACAACCCAAAGCCCTAAACCTTCCCACTATTGCTTACTGTGCTGGAATCTACACCAACAGTGAAGCTGTTATGCTGCTGAAGAAAAACTACATCTTTGACTGTAAAATAAGGTCTTGAGGAAGTCACATACTGCACAAATAAAATAAAAGCACTGAAGTATTCTTAATGCCTATTGGATAGCAATGTATTCTGGAATTAATCCACACAGACCACAATGAACTAACCAATCTCAAAGAGTTTTAGCATTTTTGTCACCTTTACCAAGTGTGGCAATAAAAGACAGCCTAAATCCAGCTAACAAAATTCACTATTTGCAAGCTCTGTTTAAATGGATGGTATAAGACATAAGGTAGCCTTATATCTACTAAGGCTACCTTATAAGATATAAGGTATGTCTTATAAGGTAGCTGAATCCTAATATAGCAATTAGGATTCAGTGTATTTTGTATATCTAAATTATGTACAAGATATTAACATTTCATTTTACCAAATTACATCTAAGATTCATGAAAATAATTGTCTATAAAAAATATGATAAACTGTGGTTTAAACATATTGATGTGAAAGGTTTTGTGCACAAGTAAGAAATGGAAGTGGCAAGATTGGTGCAAAATAAATATAGGAGAGAATTGACTCAGGGAGACCTAACTCGGTTTCAGCTGTTTGTTATCATGGTGTATTTAATATCAGCATCATTGCCTCTTGTAAGCGCAAGATAAGTGTTGTGCAATTTTTGACTACAATTCCAGAGATTGTATAGATGTTTTCAAAAACAAGGGAGCCCAAATCTGTTTCGCTTAAACACAGGTAATTTCTTCCTGGCCTTGTGCAGCCAAACTAGTTCTGTGTCCGAAAAGGAAAAAAAAAAGGAATTTGTATTTCTGACTCGGCATGGACCTGCCTGCTCTACTTGGTACTCTAACATGTACGCACAATAGGAGCATCAACAAATAAAAACATATGAATGCAAACAAACTCATGTATATACAGAATCACCCCAGGCAGATATGTGTAGTCATGGTAACATGTACAGATGATAACAAAAGAGGGGAGGGGGAATTATTGCCTCCCTCTTGTCCAGCAGGGTGCAATTTATCTTAATGTAGCCCATGGAAGGCAGCTATTTACATGAAACGAGAGCTGTTTCTGGGAAATCGAGGTCTCTCTGAAGGTTTTGATGTCAGCTGCCTGCTTTTAGCTTGAGAGTGGAAACCCTAACCATCCAGTGAAGGAGAGGAGTAAGAGCTGTAAACCTACCGAAACGGCTTGCTTCCCTTGTGCGTCTGCTGCTCTTCACCCCTGAAAGTCTCTCATTGTTTCCCTTCGATGCACTAGAAGAGGGGCCAGACGTTACGTGTGATTTCAGGCGCTTGCTGTTTGCACTGAGCGAATCTAACCCTCTTGCTTTATAACTTATCCTTTGGAGAGTGATGCTAACATCAACGTCAATATTTACAGGAATCGCCCGCAGGCAAGCAAATCGACCACCTCCATTCAGCAGAGACACGTTCAACCTTTTGCCCGCTCCCCCTCCTTTCCCCTCTCTTCCAAGCCTCACTCGTCTTCATCATCCTGTTTTCTGCTTGACGACGCGGCTTTTCTGTTGTTTGCTGACTTTGTCCGCTTGTTCTGGTGAGGTGCGTCCTGCGTACACGTGCGAGGGATTTCTGACGGGGCCACCATGGCTTTGAAACGAGGCTGAGCGGCTCGCTGTGAGATGTTATATGACACATGTCAAGCGATATTAAACCTTTCCTCCTCCCTCATTGAATGCCCCTACGCCCCCCACTCCATCCTCTTGCTATGTCTGCCATGGTTAGTGTGAGCTATGACACTTTTCACTGGGGCTTTGCAGGGAAAGAGGTGCCACATCTGATGCACAAGGCCTCACGCCTTTGTGGAAGGGACAATTTAGTCTACAGTAAATCAACACAGGAGCAGCTGAATGCGATTTGTAGCTTGCTAACCCGAACATCTGAAAGGCAGACCTGGGGAAAAGGTGGAATTGGGCAAAATTGACGTCAGACCTGAAATTGGCATACGCATATCTCATTACTTCACAATTACTCCCCTAGATTTGCCAGAATATAATAAAAAGAGGTGGTGATACCACTTTTGCCTTTCTTTGTACGTTGAGAACAAACAACAGTAAGTGTGACCTCGTTGACTCCAGAGAGGGAAGGGTTAAACACGAGTCGGCATCGCTGCGTTACGCAAACTGGCGGCTGGCTGGAGCTGAAAGGGGAAGTGCTGAGCTCAGAGAAACACTGGCTCAGAGCCATCCCTCCCTCCCTACTCTGAAACTCCCCTCCTCCCCACCACACAACCCCCCGCCCCCACGTCCTCCCCGCCTCCTCGCTACAGCTGAGCGCTCCCCATGCTTCCCACCGCCAGGCGTGGTGATGTGTGTTTGTGTGTCTGTGTGCCTGTGCAGGAATGCAGCTTCCCCCTCGGCTGGGGCCTTGCATTTGTGTGTGTGTGTCTGTCTGGAATGATGCCTCCCCTTGTCTACTGTGTGACGTCAGTACACACAACGGGTCAGCTTAGGGCTAGGCAGCATTCTGTGTGTGTGTGTGTGTCATGGGGGTTTGGTTGGGGGGGAGTCTGTTACTGGAGAGAGAAAAAGGAAAGAGGTGGCACGGTTTGTGAGCAGAAGGAGGCTGACTGCAGGGAGTCACTGAGGCCAGTATGTGTGCATGCATGAAGGCACCGTGAGTGTGTATCAAAGGGTGGAGCCGTGTGTGTGTGTGTGTGTCTGGTGGAGTGTGTCGAGTGACTTTCCAAATGAAATGGGAAGGGTAAAGAGTGTAAGGTTATTTCCCCGGCATGGAAAAGTAGACGTGAAAAAGTGCACAATATTTCATATGTGCATGACACCATTGTTGTTAGTGGCCTGGCATGTTATTATCTAGTAAGCTACTGTGTACCTTTAGTGTCCTTTTTTGTGCTGTGTTAACTTAACTGATGTATTTTACTGGATCTTGTTACGGTGTGACTTTTTTTTTTAGATCTTTGGCATGAGGCTGTATGTGTAAGGCTTCTAAAATAACTTTTTTTTTTTACAGCTATACTAATATTAAATTTTTTGTTGTTTTGATTTGATATTTGGAGAGTACAAGGAAAGGGGTTGGTGTATTGACACCACTCTGACTTGCTAAAACACGGATCTACCTTGTAAATGTGATATGAATGCTGTAAGCTGATGTTCTGAAGGAGCTGAGCCGGTGCCAAAACACTTCTGGAGAGTAGACATATTAGAGAAATATTAGAAAAACAAAAATGGATAGAAAAAAAAGAAATCTGTTAGCAAAATATACAGCTCAGAAGAAGCTGAAGCAGAAACATGATGAAGAAGCTAAATTGAAGCAGAAACTCATAGAAATGATAAAAGGAAAATAAATCTTTCAAGAAATGTTTTAAATAAGTATAGCCGAAGCCTGGTCAATAGCAGGAGCAGTAGAAATCCAAAAATGGCAGATGCTGAAGTCCAACTGACCGGGACTACTTTCACTTTGGTCCAACCATTTGAAAGCAAGATCAGCGGCAAAAAACTTTGTTTCATTGGTATACTTTGGCAACAATAAACATGATTACTGTATAAATAATTGAGGGTCAGAATATATTTTTAATATAATAATTATCAGATTTTTTTCTTGCTTAGTCTTTACTTTCTTTTAAAGACACTTCCTCTATCTTTGACTATATATCGGTACCATCACAGCTAACTAGCTAACACAGTCTGCTCTGCTAACAACGGCATTATGCTATGTTACAGTGGTAATATTAGCATGTTAGTTAATGCTAATTTACTTCGGCTACCATTGTCACAGCATCTTACTTGTTATTAGCTAGCATGTTAACATTGGGGTGTCGGGCAATGTTAGCATGTCAGCTAACTGCTTTCAGCAGAGGAACTTACATTCAGAAAGATGGAGAGAGATGTGGTGAGTTTGATCTTTTCTGGTGGCATGTAATTAGAAGGAATTTAAACCACAGGACACGATGTAAAATTTAAGCAGGTTTGAAATGAAATATTTGTATGCTGTGATACTCTGTATCAGCTGATGGCATCTTACAACTTTACAAATTTCACTCTGAGACGACAAATTGAAGAATTTATTTGTAAAAATTCAAAGAATTATGCGAAAGATCCAACGAAAGCACATTCCAAAACTAACGACTTTGTGCATTTTGTATTTTGACCAGATGAGTTCATCCCTGCACGGCATCAGCTGCATAGGTTTGTCATTAAATGCATAACCTACCCCTGAAGTAGCAGACAATGGCTTTTCGATGGATCCCATTACCTCGGTGTATAGGATGCGTAGCTCTACTGGGACCAACCTTTGCTAATTGCACACATTTATTTCCAGTCAGCTATAATTTCATTCACACTAATGAACCTTGGACACAGACGGGGATAATGTATAGTTAATGCACATACAGGAGATGAAATTAGCAGGCATCTGGCTTCTCCAGTGTCAGAAATTTGTTGAGCTGCGACCTAGAGTGACACAAGCCAAAGACATTTGGACCTAAACGGTAAAATGAGATGAAATTGTTAAACAGGTCCTTACAGGTCCCTCAGTAGCCCAAGTCCCTGATGTTATTGACTTTCTATACTGGTCAGCTTTCGACAGGCTTTGTGATCCATCAGCCAAGCAGTAACACCACCCCTGCCTGACAAGCCCAATCCAGCAAAATTAGAGTCTATTTTGAAAGTGATAGTTGGGAAAATTGCAAGTCATTCCTCATGTACTGCATGGCAACTAAGTGGCAGCAGCCAAGCAGTTGACTGTCATTTTAACCGCCAGCTGATGACAACTCCAATCACCCACACATCCATCAGTGCACACACAGACACATACACACATTTGAATATTCCCTGCCATCTCTGTGAATTGCATTCAGACTTTTTTTTTTTTTGCTGTCAGAATCTCAAGCGGAAGTAAAAGCATTGAAATTCATAGAATATCTCAAAACATTAATTTATGCTTGCCTCTGTCTGTCAGGATAACTGTGAGAGTGTGCGTGGGGGTGGGCGCGCGCGTGTGTGTGTGTGTGTGTGTGGGCATGTGTGTGTCTGTATGGGTGATAAGAATGCACCCACAAAGGGGAAAAAACGTATCACTCCACCAGTGGGTTCAAGGCATTAATACAGCAGCCCCTGGAGCTTGCCGGTGTTATTCCAGCCTGTCCCACACCTAGGACACACATGCACACATACGCCTGAAGCAAGGTCTCCTGCAGAAAAGCACTGATCTCTGTTTATGGTCTCTGTATGAGTTCTTCCTTATAGGACCACACACGCATGCATGTATTGTTGCTCATACAGGCCTATCCTCCAAGATGCTGAAAGGCCTTGTCTTGCCTTTGTACCCTTAATAATTGGGACAGTTCAAGGAGCCGCCATGCAGGAAATGCTCTCTTTAGCTGTGGGTGAGATGGGGCTTTGGAGGTGGTTATTGGGGGTGAGTGTTGGGCTGCCAAACAGTTCTTGACCCTACCTCGACCTACACTGGAGCATTGCTTTTCTTCAATTGTGGTTCAGATCGGCTTTCACTGGGGCCTCTCAGTTCAATCCAGCCAAATGGATTGGATTCCAGTCCAATAGCCTTCCCTCTGTGAGGTTTTAGCAGGCTGTCTTTGGTCAACAGAGAGTGGGATCCAATGTTAACGCTCCAGCTTCCGCAGGTGGTCCCCTTTGGATCAGGGAATCAGTCAGATTTAGGGGTTGATCCGTTTTTCTGAAGCTCAAAGGGTAACTTGATTTAGGCAGAAAGTTACATTTAATCCTTTAAGCCAGACTGGCTGCTTTCAGAAACTGTTCATGTACTTTGATTTTTATGCAGAGTTTACAGAAATTGTACCAAAAACCTATCAACTGGGATGAAGTTGTTTAGATGTAAGTGCCTCGTTCAGTTGAGAAGTCAGAGAAGAATGGACAGATTCGTTTACTTTGATAGAATTACACTTGCACAAATAACCACTGATTACAACTAAGTTATGCAGAATACCATCTCTGAATGTAGAACGTGTTAAACCTTGATGGGTCACAGCAGCAGAAATCCACACCGGGTGTCACTTCTGTTAGTTCAGAACAATAAATCAAAGCCGCAATTGACATTAGCTCACCATAGTTGAACAATAACTATTTGGAAAAATGTTGCCTGGTCTAACAAGTTTCGAGTTAAGTTTGGACATTCAGATGGTGAGGTTAAGCACCCAGCATGCTCCGGCCAAAATTGAACTGTTGACGCGTAGTCAAGCAGTTGCAGAACATTTGTTTACATACACACTCTTCAAGGTTCACAAGACATACCGAGCCATGCTCCTGTGAACCCGCTCCTGCTCCAGTATATGCCATGGTGTTTTGTCATATATGCAATTTACAACAGTATTGTAAACACAGCGACCACAGCAGAGAGGAACGACTCTGATGAGTTCTCAACTTCGAACGAAATAATGATTCTGTTCTTTTTTTTGGCAAACCTACAAAAAAAGAACAGAAAGCATCGGTTGGCTCCAAGCTTGCTGCCTCATACGAGAATTGAGTGGAGACAGTTCAGTGTTTCGATCTAACACTGTGTACTTCCTCATGACCTCGGACAATTATTTTTCAAAACTATCCATGCTGAAAAGCCGGCTTCTTGAAGTCGAGTAATTGGGACTGTTTTTAAACATGCCCACAAAATTCTCACCAATCACTCAATAGTTTTGCACGAAGGAGGTGGAAAGTTTGCCAGAGCTTTGTGACAAGTAAGGGCGGACGACATGAGGCCGAGAACAAAATGATGCAAATTTTGTCACGCAGCTGCAAAGATGTGAGAATTGATTTTGGCACTTCTGCCCGACCATGGAGAGGGCTTTGTACCAACTGAACATCATTTTCACTCTTCCTCAGAATTGTTGCTGACCATGTCTGTTTCTTTATGACCACAGTGTACCCACCTTCTGATGGCTACTTCCAGCAGGATAATGAACCATGACACAATGCTTAATTCTTCTCAAAGTGGTTTCCAAAACACGATGATGGGTTCACTGTGACCTCCACAGTCATTAGTACAAAAGCAGGAACTCTTTAATGCCGTCATGTTAATAAGGACCAAAATCTGTGAGGATTTCATTAAACGCCTTTCTGAATATATGTCTCAAAGACGTTCCGAAGGGGGACTGACCCATTACTGACAAATCGGCGAGTGAGTGTATTTTCTCCAATATCCTCTTTCAATTTTCCTTGGCTTGCTTTTAAAACAGGCTTTTTGTCTCAACTTCTTAGCTTCACAGATAACCGTTGTGTATTTTTATTCTATCAAGCACAAATCCAGTAAATGAATGCTATCTGAGCCACAGGGTGCCATATTAGATTTAGGTGACAGTCACTCATAAACCAGTACAGCCAATAAACTAAATGACCTTCCCACTGTTAGGGCTGAATTTTCTCCATTGACTTGGAATCTTAATGTGATTGTGGAAATATATGTATGTTGCAGAATCTAATTTAGTTCAGTGATTTTGCTGCACTCGTGAGCAAACCTCTGAAGCCAGGCCCTGATTCCTGCCGTCTGCCTTCATGTGGGAAGCATAATCTTGTTTTATTGGGATATTATGAAAGTCATACTCTGATACCGGTGTTGAACTTGCAGGTTTTGGGTCCTTCTCTTCCTGTTAACAATAGGAGGAATCCAGCATTTCTAGAGCTTTTTGTGCTGAATGGACTCAAGTGCTTTAAGCAATTTGTGGGTGCAGTACAAAACTGCAGTAAACACTCATTTGTAAGATTTCTCTCATGAGGGTCCCTTAAGAAGTCAGTGGGCCACTGGTATTTGTGGAATCTGCACACGGACACACAAAATACTGTGCAAAAATAATTAGGCCACCCCTAACATTTTAATACTTTGCTTTAGAGGTGCCTGGCTTTCTTGTAATCTTTTGAAGTGGTCTAACCAATAATTCTTCAGGCCTTCTTTAGGACTTTCAGAGTTTTTCACAGTGTTTTGAACAAGTTGTGAACAAAATAACTCATTTCATATTCATGAAAGTCATGTCTTTTTGACTGAGGAAATAATACAGCAAAGACCCGAGACAACGCTGAAGAGATTCATCATGCCTATTGTCAACTGTATGCCAAGTTTTCAGTTAATAGCCCTTTGGGAATGACCCTCTTGGAGAGAATATATTTGTTTCTCTCTGTCAAGCTGTGGCACTTTTGAAAAAAGTTTCATATACAGAATTTTGAAAAAAAAAAAGTATTACTTGGTGCTAGTCATTTCATCTCCCTGAGAATTTGAACTTTTGTACTTCTGGTTGTCTTGCGCCTCTTTTCTTTGAGTGCAAAAAGAAGCAGTTTGCAAAGGAACATTTCATACAGACCTTGAAAATCAGTTATGTCTGTTATTTATTACGTGTACTTGGAAGTCAGGTTTTTTTGTGCGTGCTCCAAGTCTGAAAAGGAGTGAAAACATGGCCTGAAGTTGTAATCAAAACTGGAAAAGTTGGAGGTCTCTGCTTCAACCTTAATATCTCTTATAACTGCTACTTAAATAAAACACTGTATAAAGTATTTATTAGCACTTTTGACAGTTTGCGCATCTTTTTACACGAGTGACACACCAACTGTTTTGTATTTATTTATGTGCATATTATTATTATTATTATTTTATTATTTTTTATTTATTTATTTATTTATTTTATTTTTTTTTTTGAATGGATAAAAATGACAAAATACATTGTCTTTGAGTTGCACTGATAATAGCAGTTAGCACCAGAATCATCAGAAAATCCCAGCTATTTTCCAACTTGGAACTAGAAGCCACTCAACTTGAGTGTCATCCTTTCCAGATTTACTACAATGTACTTAAGGATGTCATTATGAATCCATTGGCATTTTGCAGTGGGATTTTTGCAGTCTTTTTTTTTTTTAGATTGATCAGGAATTATAATGTTATATATAATAAAAGTCACTATTGGTTGAAATTTAAAAACAATGAGCAATACAATATAAAAATCTCTCTCAAAAAGCCATTTAAAATAGATTATTTTTTATGTGAACAGTTTTAGCCCTGTAATATTTAAAATGTTGAACTACCAAGAGAAATTGAGGTATGCTGAATGGCGAACAATATTTCATGGATGACAAATGTCACAAAGGGAGCACAATATGGTAAAAAGGAGAATTGACCAGGATTTAAGCTCCAACTTTTCATATTGGGTGAAAAGGAAGCCAGATTTCGAAGATATTTTTTCAAAAAGATCATCAGAGGGTTTGAAGAAACATGAAAATAAGAGAAGTATGGATCTCTTAACTAAAAACACAACATGATGTGGCATGACTCAAAACCTTAGCATCACAATGTATAGTCCACATCTTCTCCATCTCGCTCCCTCGGTCACACGCTGTTCTTGCAACCTTGCAGTGTGCTTTGTGCCAAGTGTGATTTCACCAGGGCGGTCAGAAGGGGTTTCTAGGGCAACCTCACAGAGGCCTCGTTCTAAAAATGGCCATCATGGTTACTTTGAAAGCCAACTCTGGCCTCTTGAACATGTGCTGAAAAGAGCCGAGAGCGCCACTCTGGGAAGGGAGCTGGGTGGATTGGGTAAGGGGGAAACCAGGCTCTCTAATAGCTAGCACATGAGACACTGAAGGTTTCATAGCCACCCATCCAGGAGTTATGGGAGGTGTGTGCATGTGTGCGCGCGCCTAAGCAGTAATATCCCTGTACTCAGCGCTTGGCTAAATTAAAAGGGCATTTCTGGCACAAGGGGCATTTTTTGGTGCCCAGACGATTGGACGGGGAAAGGCGAAACTCATTACCTACCCATCTGTCAGAGAGTGAGAGTGAAAGAGCTGTGGGAATGTGGACTGACGGAGGGAGGGCTGGAGCAGGGAGGGGGAGATACAAAGGGCTTGGAAGGTGAAAGAGTGAAAATGTCCGATAAAGGAGAGGGAAACATGACAGAATCACCCCCCCCCCACCTCCAGCTTCAAACCTGCGAGTCTTTTATCACCGGGTAGAGTTTCCATGTGTTTTGAATTTTACAGTGCATCGCCGTTAATTTTCCCTTTGAGAAAGAAAACATTTGCAAAAGAAAGTGCAGCTGCCTTTGTAACCTTCTGCTCAGAATGTGTGTGTGTGTGTGTGTGTGTGTGTGTGTGTTTGCTTGCATCTGAGGGTGATTTTTCTTTGAGCTCTCTCAGCTCCCACATGTTTTTGATGTTCTCTGTTTCTTTTTTTCTCTCAACCAGGGGCCACTCTTGAAATTCTCGTCACACAAACAAACACGCACTTGCAAACACACACATATCCATACGAAAGGTATCACTGATTATCAAACGCTCATTTTCTCATTTGTGAGTCGCGTCGCAGTAAAATAAGTTGTTGTTTTTTTCTCTCCTCCATGGGCCAGCTGCGGTGTGTGAACCTTTTTGTCTCGTTTAGGATTGTTTCAGTGCGGCTCCTTGTTTCCCTCCGTCTCCCGCAGCTGTAGACATCCAGGCTTTGATCACAGCACATGCGAGGAGCTGCCATATTCGATCCACACCCCTCTTGTGTGGATATTGTTAACGAACATGTGCTTCCTCCGCCAGCTGGCTTTCAGAAGGGGAATGCATATCTCTGTGGCAATGTTTTGCAGCTCTGCCTTGTGTCATATTTGCAGCCAACACTTTATAGTTCTGCGGATAAAGAATTAACAACCAGGCTAACTGGCATATTCTGTGACAGTGCAATTTATATATAATCCATCCATTTATTCAGCCATATTTCCAATAGCCACTAAGTCCTTGCAGTTCTGGCACAGTGAACAAGAGGGAGTTTACTCTCCAGATATGCTTGGAGCAGATAACTGAAGAGATACATTGTGGGACTTGGGGAGGAAGCTGGAGTATCCAGAGAAGGTGCATGGATGCCCAGAGAGACATACAAACTCTGCTCCAACAGTGTGTTGTAATTTTTTTACTGCTTAGTAGAAAACTCAGTGAAAACATTCAGAAGATACACAAACTCTTGCAAAAGTAATTGGGATCCTTGACCACTTATTGTTGCCCAAAGTTTCTATTCTGGGATAATTTTATGTGAAACCAACACAAAGGAGAATGCAGTTTTGAAGTCAAAGAAAATTAGTATTGGCTTTTAGTTTTTTATTATTACAAGTCAGAAAGTTGTGGTGTGGTTTTTCTATTGAGCATCCCGAGATGGATACTTCGTAGAACCACATTTTTTTTGTTGTTATAGTCTATTATTTTATTTTAGTTTATTTTGATCAGCTTTATACATTTAGATGTACATTGCTAGAATTTCTATTCATAGTACTTTGCATGTAGGCTACAACCAGAATACCTAGTTCCACATTTTTGCTCTCTTGTTGCAAACCGCAAGGGTGGAACTTATTTTGGTCTATCAACCAATGCTTTCTTCTAGTCATTCTCCCATAAAGGCCAAATCTATGAAGTCTACCCCTAATAGTTTTCCTGTCAACAGATTCTCATACCTAACATGGACCTCTGTACAGCTCCTCCACAATGTTCATGCAATGGCTTCTTCCCAGATTAACAGTCTTCTTGCATGGCCTGTTGCTTTGGATTGAAAGCCATGTCTTGGTAGGTTTGCAGGAGGAGCACGCTCTTTCTGTTTTCAGATGGTGGATGGAACAGTGCTTCGTGAGAAGTTGTTTTATAACCTAACCTTGCTTAAATTTCTCCAGAAGGTTATCCCAGTCCTGTTTGCTGTGTTCCTTGGTCTTCATGACGTTGTTGGTTCACTTATGGTTTCTTAAAACGTCAACATTCTTAATAGAACAGCTGCAATTAAACTCGGACTGAATTACTCACAAGTGGCTCATCTAAGCATTGGTAGATTTCAGGGTAAAATCATAGTAAAATGGGCTAAAATAAGCATACAACCACTTTTGGGGAGGTTTGGTGGGTTTTTCTTTGTAAAATATCCACGTATGTTTTTCCTTCTAGCAATAAAATATGTTAAAGGTTTTGGTTTTTAAGATTACAATATGTGCAGATGTTTCCCTCAACGCCGTGCTTTATTTTTACATGCATCCTGAGGGCATAAGCAAGGGTTATGATCTTTTGTTTACTATCCTTTTTCTCATTCTTCACATCCACCTGCGTTCTGACTGCATCTCTAAAGCACAGAGGATGGAGAGCCACGTTGACCTGACCTCCGTTTAGCTTGCTTGTGCAATCATTTCCATCTATAACCCATGAAAAATTCAACTCTTGCTCCTCCCCTCTCTCACCAGAAAAAAACCCCCTTTGATGTAGATGCATTAACACATGCTTTACATCGAAGCTAGTCAGCGCTCAGCCCTTTGATAAACACATTAAAGATATGTGTGTCTTTGCCTGGTGCACATGAATTGCACATGTTTCTCCTGAGTACATAAATGCATTCATAAAGCCGCACCAAATCCCTCCCATTATTAATAAGTCATGATCTCACACTGCGTCCCGGCACTTGGGTGCACGCCTCCATCTTTCATGTGCTCACGAGTGTGTGTTTTACGACACAGCCGGGGGACCCCACCTGGCTCATTCATATTCATCCCTGCATAGTGAGTAGCCACACCTTCAGATAACGCAGTCAAAATGAGATCAAACAACATTTTCGAACAAGAGTGTGTATAATTCATGCTGGTACACCCCTTCTCACCGCTTCGCTTCTTTTCCCAATTCCACTTGTCGTTCATCAGAAGTTTCATCCATCTGGGTGGATTTCTGTCAGATGAATCCTGATTGTCATATACAGGTGCATCATATTATAATCTAAATATTAACAAAAAGTTGAGCTATTAGTTCAACAGATGAACTAATAGCGCACATTTTGTCAAGCTGTGATTAATGGGCACAGAGCTTGATAAAACACATTGGACCAACATCAGGGGATGAAATGGCTCCAAAAATCGTTACTGTTTGTGGAAAATTCTCATCGAGTCTAATGCAATGCAGACTGTGTGCCTCTTAAGGAACTTATAGTTTCCAAATGAATTGCAAACAATAGACTAAGCTGAAAACAAGACTTTGGACCACTGAACAAAGGATTTTTTTTTTCAAATGAGATGTTGCTGATGCCTCTGGTTCAGGAGTTGTTTAACACCAAAAATCAATGGGACACAAATGTGTGTGGTGGCTTTTGAAACTCTGATTCCAGTCCAGTCCAGTCCACACTTTGTAAAGCTCCCCAAACTTTTGAATGGTTTTACTACACAATCACCTTAAGTCCACAGTCATACTTGCTGCTTGTGAACTTTTTTCTTCCATCTAACTTTCCACCCAAGTCTTAGGATGTAACAGTTTGAGAACAGTCAGCTTCTTTAGCAATGCCCTTTAGTGATTTGCTCCCGTTGGGAAGAGTGTCAATAACTGTCTGCTGAACATTTGGACAGCCAGCAGTCCATATCTTAACAATCTGTAATATTATGCAATATTCTAATTTTCTTCTAAAATGTTTTGGTCATTAATCACCAGAATGAATCAAAATAAAGACCTGAATTATAGAACTCTGTATGTCATAACTTTTCAGTGTATTCCACATTGTTGAGCTGCACCTGTATTAACACCCTGAGAGTGTTTGGTCTTCAATAATGTCACTTAAAAAAGGACACATTCATTGAGTTGATCAAGCGATTCAATTTGCAGGTAACTGATTCTGGATGCTGTGCGGACACAGAGCTCCTGACATTATCGAGCTTCTGCCTGGAAATGATTGGTTCAAGCAGCAAAGGCAGCAGTAGGAGTAGAAACTAGTCCTGAAAATCACTTATAATAATAATAATAATAACAACAACCCCCCTTCTATTGAAAAAAATAATTTCTATAAAAATTCTTCTCCCTTTTCCGATTCTTCTCCAGGTTTCCACCTGAGCGGCACGGTGACAGATCCCGCCACGCCCTCGTCCCCGGAGCTCGTCTGCAGCGTCAGCGTCAGCTTCGACCGCTGCAAGATCACCGCCGTGACGTGCACCTGTGGCAACAAGGACATCTTCTACTGCGCCCACGTCGTGGCGCTGTCACTTTACAGGGTGCGCAAGCCTGAGCAGGTCAAGCTGCACCTGCCCATCTCGGAAACGCTGTTCCAGATGAGCAGAGACCAGCTGCAGAAGTTCGTCCAGTACCTGATATCGGTCCACCACACCGAGGTGTTGCCCACGGCGCAGAAACTGGCCGACGAGATCCTGTCGCAGAACTCTGAGATCAACCAGGTTCATGGTGAGGAAACCAGTGTGTGTTGGAGGATGGTTAGGATAACATGCCCATCTGCAGTTGACGTGTACCTTCCTTCCCCTACAGTCATAGATATTGATTGTCTGATGAAGGTAAAGTGTGTCAGGATCAATGTTACTTATTAATGAGAGCCATGTAGCAGAGCAGAGACTGTAATCAACACTGTAGACCAATTTAGGTCTGAGAGGAAGATGAGGAAAATAAAAAGCAAAGCAAAAGATAGAAAGAGAAACCCGCAGGGGCAGGAAACATAAGACTACTAAGAAAGAAGATGAGCTACTGCTGAGTAGCTCTGATGAGAAAAAAAGAGACATCAGAAATAAAGACACAGGAAACTGACTTGGAGGAAGGAAATATGAGGAAACCGAGGGAGGGGCCATGAAGAAAAGAGTTGTGAGAGAAAGAAACAACATGAGCAAAGAGATCAGCGAGACCAAAGAAACCTTTTAACCTTCTGAGAAAATCTCTGCAAATGCAAACCAAAGGCTTTTTCACAGTCTGGAGAATCAGTTTCTGTCAGGGCCCAGAGCTGCCCTGTCACACATGTGCAAGGGATTAGGAGATTGTTTAGTTCAAATGCATTCTGCAAGCTAGAAACAATCTGTCTTCTCGTCAGAAGAAAATCCAGGATCCCACACGATGCTCTGCAGTACGTACTTTTAATTGCTTCAACATCTACAATCTAGCACTGTACTGTACATATTTATTAACTTCTTAAATGCTAATAAACACTTTATTAGCATTCTACAAATTCACATAGAGGAAACTACCAACATTTTGTACTTGGAAGCTGCCAGAGTAATGTCCAGTCAGTGGATTAAACATATTTTCAATAAAATTAGGAAAATCAAACTCTTAAAATGAGTACATTGTTAAAAAAAAGTCCCACATTAGTTTGTCTTTTTGTTTTGTTTTGTTGTTGTCGGCTTTTTTACAAGAATGCGAGCACCATATTTATTGGTGCCCCTAAACATTCCTATTAAATAAATATAGATGAACCATTCTCATCATTGATATTTTTTTACATTTTTAAGTGGACCAGAGAATCAAGTAGCCTTGTAATAAATGACTTCCTGTTTCTCTGGGTTGTAAATGTGAGATGACAAAGAGTCCCATCTCTTTCACTTACTCTTCAGATGGGAAAGACAAAGAAGCAGAAAACAAGTAGGTTGTTTTAAAACAACTAGGTTTGTGACAAGCAAGCCTGGACAAAATGCTAAAGGAGGCAAAAACATTCAGGTCACTGTTGGAGAGGTGCAGCAGATAGGAGGGTCCCAGGTGAACAAAATGGCTTTAAACAGAGACACTGAAGCAACAGTTAACAGTTTTGTGAATTATTTTATGCTGCTGTAATTTTAAATCAGATGAGTACATGTTTGTATTATTCTTAAGTTGTATTGTACTTCTAGTTTTAAAGATGTTTCTTTTTATTTGTAGTTTCAAAACTCGCCAAGGACGTGAACTAGACTTCAGACAGAGGATAATGTTTTTTTCATGAATGTTGCATTGTTTTATAAATTGATCAAATAAAGTCTAAAGAAATGAATAAGCTTGACATCGCCAAGTCTCCGTAACAGAATTATATTTTGCAAGTTTTACACATCTTCACCAGGGATGGCATGATCATAAAGATCAATGCTGGTGAAGTAAAGTCCATTCAGGAAAACATTTTGTTTCTAGGTTGTTGATGGGTAGGGGGTTGTCTTTAAGATCAAACAAAAAATATGCAACAGATATCCTGCCATGGGGTGAAATAACTTACTCTCCACCTCTGAAGCTATATTTGTCAACCAAAACAAAAGGATATCAGGGAAATCCAAGTCCTATGTGCTTTAAATGTGCATGTTTTTTTGCTCGTATAGGGGCCCCGGACCCTACAGCTGGAGCCAGCGTGGATGACGAGAACTGCTGGCACCTGGACGAGGAGCAGGTTCAGGAACAAGTCAAGCTCTTCCTGTCCCAGGGAGGCTACCACGGCTCAGGAAAGCAGCTCAACCTGCTCTTTAGCAAGGTTGGAGCCGTGTTCACATTGATTCAAGCAGAATCAGAACAGAAAACACACTCACACACAGCCTGCGTAGGTTTACGTCCCTCCTTTTGAGCTTTCTTGGGTCCTTTCAACAGACATTTTCTCCCACTCTCTTGTGCATTTGCATCATCCTTTACTCCCTCAAGAAATGGGTATAAAAGAGAGCACATAATGTACATACATTAAAGGGCAGGCCGTGTCTTAGCTCAGGCTAATTGTAGGAGTGAGGGAACAGAAGATAAAGGGAGAAAAAAACAAGGTATAGAAAGTGGGAAGCCTTGCACTACACA
This sequence comes from Xiphophorus couchianus, assembly GCF_001444195.1. Classification (NCBI taxonomy): domain Eukaryota; kingdom Metazoa; phylum Chordata; class Actinopteri; order Cyprinodontiformes; family Poeciliidae; genus Xiphophorus; species Xiphophorus couchianus. The sequence continues at coordinate 11,866,706 of NC_040239.1, forward strand.
CTGTATATTAAACGCTTACATGAGAGATGTTTGCCTCACTCAGTTGCCTGCTATTACAGTGGCTGAGCAAGGCCAGCATTAATGCATTGTGTGCTATGTAAAGACCGCAAGCCAAGGCCATTATCATCCAGCTCGCCTGGCTTTTAGAATGTCTCTCAGCTTCATGCACTTTTAAGCCAGTTATCTTCTTTAATATAACACACACACACACACCCCTGCACACACAATGACAGGCACGTTTTCTCAGCCACCTTGCACAGATCCTTAAGCGCCCACACAGAGCTGCGTCTGCACACTTGCAATTCAACAGCATCCTCCCCAAACAAATAAGTGAGTAGCAAAAGTTAGGAGTCTGTTCTCTTTTTGTTTTTTATCCCACACCTTTTTTCTGTGATCTTTTGTTTTAAAGAATATACAAACTCTTTGAGAAATTGCAAAAAACAAACAAACAAACAAAAAAACCCAACTATTCAAGTAAATTTGAAAAGGTGTTTGAGGCTTATTTCAAGTAAAGCAGAAAGGAAAAGGCAAGGACAAGGTTAAAGAGCTCTTATGAATACTTCAGAGCAAACCCAAGTTACACAAAATGAGAAGAATTTCGTCACGAGATTCGTTGAACAGTTTTTTATTTTGTGGAATCATTTATTGAGTTGACCATGAAAGGTGGTGGTCATGAAAGCTGGCATGTATTTGATGCAAATTTTGCACCGATTTTGTTCAAGACTGGCAAACTTTATTTTATTGGGCCTTGAAAAAACACACACAAAATAGCACCCATTTTCTACTACTGAGCAACAGCAAACAAAAGTACCACTTTTTAACACGTGAAGCTTCATACGTTCATGTTTTATATGTGGATTAGGCATACAGTGTTTTCAGGATTTTAAAATGTTTTAAAACTGCATTCTGGCAGATTTATGCCCCAGTAGTCAGAGAACAGAGAAAGTGTCTGATGAGGAGATTTCTCCAGCTATCTGAAGCAACACAGCCCCTCCTTGTTGAGCACTGCCAGTCAGCTGGTTGAACGAGACCTGCTACGATTTTTTGCTTTCAAAAAAGACTGAAATAGGCCGTTTGGAAATATTGCCAGTGACACTCAAAATTTCAAATATTCTGTCTAACAAGAACGTAAAAAAAAAATAATTGTCAAGTGTTCTAGTGGGATAGCTGTTTGTTGGCATTAAAACAGTCAAATGCTTCTTGTCACAACTAACAGGCCTCCAAAGGTATTTCTACCCTTTAGCTGAAATACAATAATAACCTATTTTTTCATGTCATCACACCATGATAATCTAATACCAGCCCCTCTAGATTCAAAGTAAATTAGGATTAGTTGAACCTTTGGATAAAGTCTGTATTGTTGTTGCTATTCATTGGAATATTTCAAAAATTATACGTAGCAACGTACCATGAACCCACCATAGAAGAGAAACCTCAGAGGAAGAGGGAGCTTATAAATGGATGCAAACCTTTTCAAAGACAATAAATGAAGTAAATGTTGCACCATTGTTTTCATATTCTAAATTTAGTCATTGTAGCTGAAGCATGACTATGTTCAGCTATCATGTCCGCTGCTTGTTGTGCATGTCCTGGTATAAACTGTGCGTGTGTGTGTGTGTTTCTGTCCCATCCCTCCCTGTGTAGGTGAGGGAGATGCTGAAGATGCGCGACTCCAACGGAGCGAGGATGTTAACACTGATCACAGAGCAGTTCATGGCCGACCCTCGGCTGGCGCTATGGAGACAGCAGGGCACCACCATGACCGACAAGTACAGACAGCTCTGGGACGAGCTCGGTGAGGGGGGCCGGGGGGAGACGACAACAACATACACACACACACCTTTCCCCCTGTATACACAGGAACTGACAGATATAGCAAGATGGTTGATCGAACCCAGACGTTGACACAAAGGCACACAGGCATGTTTTTATTTCTGTTTGTTTTCTTGTGCTTTTATGTCCAAGAAAGCCCACAGTCTCCGATGCGCTGACTCGTCGCTGACAGCCCGGTTCCTCTCCCTCCCTCGCTGTGACTGTAGCTCTGGCAGCTCTAGATGAGATCTTCTTGAATTAAAAGCCGTTTAATGCAGCACACAGAGCCTCACCTCTGCAGTGTTTTCAAACATCTCTCATTATATTTGTGGTAGATGTGACAGAGAGCCGCTCGGCACAAGCCGACACGGTTTGAACCCTACAAGCCCGTCAGTGGGACGGCAGCCGCAGCGTCTCCCATCATTGCTGCTCTCCCCTAGCGCTCCTGTTATCGCCGTCGATGATGAAGATGGTGTTTGTCCTCTACACTCTGTGAAGACAGCCCAGTGATCTCGTCTGTTTCAGTCCCACGTATTTTTGGACTCTTTGAAGTCCGCACTTCAAACCTTTCTTCCAGAGTCCTTATCACTCCACCTGATGTGTGAATACTGCCTCTCGGCACTGCTATCCCCGTTTTTGTCTTTCTTTTCTTTTGAGTCTCAGCTGAGCCACAACCACTTGTCCTTGCCCATGTCTCCATGATATTTATTTATTTTGCTTTTTTGTGCTGCAAATCACTTCCACTCTTGTTTCTTGTGCTATTCTGTCGCCATAGTCTGCACATTCTGTTCCGTCGGTTTCAGCCTTCACATCCCTTCTCTTGCCCCTGTTTCGGGTTTTTCTCCCCAAAATGTTTCTGTCTGTTCATCCGCGCATCTGTATCACAATCACACACTCACCGTAGAGCGTACGCATCCGTAGCACTCTTGAGAGTAAAATCCCTGAATGTTCTTGCTTCCCCGGAGACTGCCGTTTTTCACATTCTGTTTGTTCCAATTTACTCCAAAATGATGTGTGTGCAAGCAGCGTTGCCTCTGGATAGCCAAGTCTCGTTCTATCGGAGCAGAAAATGGCGGCAGCAAAGAGAAAGAGTTCTAAAGGATCAGATCCACTGTTTTTTTCCTGAAAAGCAAAAAAAATAAATAAATAAAAATACTGCTTTGACCTTACACGATAGCTGCGTTTTATAGCTCAAAAGGCACACTTTTCCACTGATGCCGACATCATCCTCATATACATTAGATTAAGTTTGCGCGTTCGCTGCATGTACAGGCGCCCTGTGGATGTGCATCGTGCTGAACCCCCACTGCAAGCCTGAGCAGAAGTCGTCGTGGTTGCGGCAGCTGCGCCGGTGGAACAGCGTGGACGTCTGCCCCTGGGAGGACGGCAACCACGTCAATGAGCTGCCCAACCTCACCCACTCACTGCCCCAAGGCGCTCACGGTAACCAAGGTTAGAAATATCATGTGTCACATTGTCACAAGATTGGTAGACATTTGATCACAAACTTCAAAATATTACCTTGGGATTTTGTGTTGTATATCAACAGGGAGTGGCATCTTATTGTGAAATAAGAAAAAAACAAAAAAAAAAAGCGACAAATTACTTCCAAAATCTTAAAACGCGTGGCATGCATTTGCCCTTTTATTTGGATAATTTTTTTAAAATGATCACATTTTTGTTCAATGGAAATAAATACTTTCCATTGAAATTAAAGGAGTTATTGTTCAGCTTTAGTTTAACCACCAAGTTAATCAACCAGGTTATTAAATTTAATTCAATTTATTTATGAAGCGTCAATTCAGTTCAACCACACATACAACTCCAACTCATTTAAATCTCATATTAAACGGGTCTCTGAGATTTTCTTCTTTCACCCTCAAAATATGACCAAAATCACAAATATCCTGTCCAGGAGTGATGCTGAAAAACTAGTCCGTTAACATCGTCTTTTATTTTATGCTCATACAAATTTAGCCATTCTCCCTAGAAATGGATAAATGCATAACGGCATAAATAAGCAGATTTTAAAATAGTTTTGAAAATGTTTGAGCTCAAACTGTCTCCTTCCTCTGCAGAGATGCGTCCCCACCGGACTGTGTTCACGCGAGCCATCGAGGCCTGCGACCTGCACTGGCAGGACCGACACCTCCAACACATCATCGCCAGTGACCTCTATGCCAACTACTGTTACCATGACAACCAGGAGGGCTCCCTCTTCGACTCACGCGGCTGGCCTCTGTGGCATGGTGAGTCTGCATACATATGTAGGTTTCAAATGACTTAAACACTGAAATTGGGCTCTGACCATCAAACGGCAGGAGCCGGATTATTAAGGTGGGACTTGTCTTTTCCTCAGAACACGTCCCTACGGCCTGCGCTCGGGTGGACGCCCTGCGCTCACACGGTTACCCCAGAGAAGCCCTCCGTCTGGCCATCGCCGTGGTGAACACGTTACGGAGGCAGCAGCAGAGGCAGCTGGAGCACTTTCGACGACACAAAAAAGGTTAGCTGTGGCACTTTGTTTATAGGTTGAAAACGTCAAAGCTGCTCTAAAAATTCACATTTATACCCGTCTCTAAATTAGCTAAGCAGAAATGTAAAGCTTCTCTTCTGAAGAAACCTGCTGAAAGGATTGTTTTTGATTTGTGTGTGGTTTCATGCTAAAACACCAAGTGATGAGTAGAATCGAAACTGATGACTTGTATTAGGACAGAGAAAAAGATGCATACGCGGATCGCAATTCCCTCTTCTGTTGCTCCTCCGCTCTTTGGTGGTATAAAAAAAGACCTGAAAAAAAAAAGAGCTAAGCTCTCGTTTTCTCAGTTCATCTGCAATCTTTGGATGCCCAAAAGAACGAGATACCTGATAAGAGCAGCTGAAATTAGCTTTCACTCTGGGCTGGTTGGACTTACCCTTTGAGATAAGGTGAGGACATCAGAGCAAAGCTCCTAGGCATCAACATGAGTCATCTGAGGTGATTCAGGCATCTGATCAGGATGTTAGGGGATTTTCCAACTGTAAAAATAATAAAGAAAAGAGACCCGGTATAGTAGGCCTCAACCTCTCTGGATAGACTATATATCCCTTCTGGGCTTGGACAATGGAATGATCTGGATGATGTCAATTTGGAGTGGATGGATGGATTTCCAAGTAGATCTTGTATCACTTTATAAAATAAATCCCAGTCATTCAACAATTGCTTGAATATCTGTTCACAGAGTTGCTCCATAAAGGCCACACTTCCATAACGAACATGGAGGGCTGGGTGGGACACCCTCTGGATCCCATCGGCACCCTGTTCAGTACCCTGACGGAGTCGGGACGAGCGGGTGAGGAAGGCTCCAACACCTGCTTAGACCTCTCAGGTACTGATGAGTCACATGAACAGAATTAAACACTAGTTTCCATAATGGATCCATAATACATCTACTATTATGGAAGGGTATATAAGACCATGTGCATTACGAAAAATGTATGATTTCTATTGAGGTTTTCTATTTTAGTTCCACAAACACAAATACTGCTCTCGAAAAACATATCCATTTGTAATATGGTTCTTTCGGACTCCAGTCACATAAATTGATGTGAGTTTTATCACTAAACTGCTCACACTAACTGCATTTAATCATATTTTCAAATGTATTGATACTCTCATTGTACAAACAATATAGACAGTTGGTAGGTAATAAAGCAATAATTGGAATTTAACTTGGCAACAATAAACCTTATCATGATAAGAAATGTATCACAGAAATGAAAAGCGATACAGTAGTAATAGTTTCTCTGTTGTTTCATCTTTATGTCTGTTCTGGGTACTAAAACTCTCCTTTCCTACGCGTGTGGTTGTTCAGTCCCTCGTTGCCTCCTCTGCTAACAGAAATAGCCCTCTACACTAAAGAGGAGCAGTTAGCACAGAATCCCTCCTAATGTGTTCATATGCATTTTAGATGCCCACTTAGAGCTGCTTTCGTAGGATCTGCAGGGAACGTTCATGTAGACTAGAGTCATCTAGCATCCAAAACCCCAGGGAGTGACACAGACATCACGGCGTTGTGTTCGCAGATTGCTCCAGCGTCGTGAGCCGAGCCGATCTTCAGCGGATGCCCGTGCAGCGGCTGCTGGGAGACGGCGAGTCGTACATGGCGCTGGCGGTGGAGACGGCTCTGATCGGCCTGGGCCAGCAGCGAGTGATGCCCGACGGGCTGTACGCTCAGGAAAAGGTGTGTCGCAACGAGGAGCAGCTGTTGGCCAAGCTGCAGGAAGTGGAACTGGATGACTCCCTGGTCAAAATCTTCCGTAAACAGGCTGTGTTTCTGCTCGAGGGTAAGGAGACCCACAGATTGATTCTTTCAGCTTTTACCGTCTGTTGACTTTTATTTCCCTAAATTTCCCTGCAGTCCGCTCTGGTACAAATGCACACAAATATATACACAGCAACGCCTCCTCCCTGTCATTTCATAACCTACCCACACACGGAGAGCCAAGGCATTCCTGCTAAAACAGGAAAAACACATTTGACTCTGTCTCACTATTTATTATCCTTTCATTTTGTGGCGCAAATAGAGGCTGAGCCGTCCTGGGCCAGACCAAAATGAGCTCTTTACACAGCAACGCCAGGGGTATTGTGTCAGCACACATATGCCGGTACACACAAAAGTGTGTGTGCATTTACAGGAGCTGGAGCTGGAAGAGAGCGAGTGGGTTGTGGGGAAGAGGAAGGAGGGACAGAGGTGGTGGTGGTGGTGGTGGAACCGACCAAGTCAGACTCGGCTGCAGTCCCCACCCAAATCCCAGCCCTGCCTCGTCCCCGGCGCGGCGCGACCACCCACCTCTGGCTCCTTCGCTAATAGAGCAGCTCGGGTCTGAGGCCGCTGCGGGGGCCCCAGGAGGCCTGCAGCCGCGCCGCTCTGTGATGTGGTCTGCAGCTTAGAGGCCCGTGGGGGTTTAAAATAACCCACCAGAGATGAGGGGGCGCGTAGGAAGATGCAGAGGGAAGGAGGAGGGCACGAGGCCAAATCCGCACACACGACCATATGTGTTTTGACGTCACAGTTTTGTTTAAATGCCGCGTGGCTGCCCTGCTTCCTGTCTGGAAGGGAGCGTCACTCCGCAGCATGCCACAGGAAGTCATGACTCAGTCTTTTTATCAGCATGAAAAGTTTAAATTCCTTTAGTCTTGGTTTACCGCAAACACATTTGTTCATCAGCGTGTTGCGTTATGTCGGTTCTTCTTCACAGCTGGTCCGTACTCTGGCCTCGGAGAGATCGTCCATCGAGAGAGTGTCCCCATGCACACCTTCGCTCGCTATCTCTTCACCTCTCTGCTACCTCATGACGCTGAACTGGCGTACAAAATTGCACTGAGAGCCATGCGGTAGGTCTCCTTGTAAATGACGTTAATCCCTGTGAAGGTTCATTAAGACTTCAAAGTTGGAGTGAACTCCTTAAACAGGGTCCTGCTGGGGTTTTTAAAACCTAATGTGAAAAATAATTAAAATACAATCAAAACTAAACGTACTAAAACCCAAATTAAACAACACATATATTTAGTTTTTGTGTAAATAGTATAAAAACGTATTTCATTTTTTTGAAGTCCATTGTTTACTCAAATAGGTTTGATCACATAGGAAGAGAAAAGTTGCTTGGTACCCTTGCTACGACCAAGATAAGTGCAACCTCTCCTCCCCATGTTGAAGTTGAGCTCCTCACATCAGAGCAGCCTTTCCTCCAGGAACGCTCCTCTTGCCTAACGTGTCCGCACGATGTCCATCTGATCTCTCCATGTTTTTAGCTCGCGCTCTCAGCTGTGGACGGCGTGCGGAGCATGTGCGCGCGCGCGCTAATCGCCCTGCGTTGCTCTGTTTTGATGTTGTGACTTGTGGGAGCTGGATCCGTGAATATTAATTACATTAATGAGAGTGTAATTAGCGCAGCTGTAATGAGGAGGAATCACACACACATGTACTCGAGTACACACGTCGAGGCGACGGGGGAGAGGAAGTGGGGTGTGGAGGGGGAATGTTTGTCTTTCTGTGAAGCTAAGCTGATCAGGATAATGGAGGAAAAAAAAGCGATCATTTTAACGGTCTTTTCTGGTGTGATTGGAGATTCTGACGTTAGTGCAAATTCGTTTGTTGTTCTTCTCGCTCCTCCCAATGAGCGGGGACTCACAGCCGGCCAAATCGTGTCCATCCCAGCGGTAGCGGACAGGTGGTGTTCACCTCTCCACACGTAATGAGCGCTGCTGGCTCATCCCTTCAAGGCAGTTGCGTCACTTTCCCCACACTGCTATTGACAGTTGTTTTCTATTTTTGTGAAATATATAGAACAAAAAACATTGACGTTTTACTGCAACATGTTAAAAACAAAGCCAGTATAGAGAGAAAAATATAACAAAAAGCTAAAAAGGACACAAAATGAATGTGTTCAAAAAGTGCTAACCTTTTTCTCTAGGGGAATTTTTACTTTGTAGTTTTAAAAGGCTTTAAAACTCTTAAGAACATTAACCCCCCCCCCCATTCTCCACCTCTTGGCAAAGATCATTGCAGTGGTAACACTTTATTTGACGAGTTGTGAATAAGACTGTCATGACACCATCATAAACATGACATAACTTACTCATGAACATGAGTAAGTCTTCATGAATATTTATGACTATTGTCATAAAGTGTCATTTGGTAAATCATGACACTTTTAATACAAAGTTGATATTATTCAAAATGTCTTCGTTATGACAAGTTGACATTAACCAAGAAATCATGATCTGACATAAATTTGTTATAAAAGTATTACTGATTAAACTTTAGCTTTAATAACATAAAGCTACATCATTTTAAAAGTTTAAAGTTTATGACAGTCATAAATATCTATGAAGACTTACTCATGTTCATGACAGGTGTTATGTCATGTTTATGACGGCGTCATGACAGTCTTATTCACAACCCGTCAAATAAAGTGTTACCATTGCAGTTATATGAAATTGGAACATTATGCAAATTACGTGATGATCTTATTTAGCGACTTTTGTGCAGCTGAGGAATTATCAACTCTGGATCAGGAGGTGAGTGTCTTGAAATGTAGCAGAAGGATGACAGACACTTTTAAACATGTTAGTATATAGAAAAATAGCATCCTCCTTATAACAGGCTGACAGGCTCTGTGTTTTATCCAGCTGCTTGCCTCCAAACCAGAGTTCCCAACCTGTTTTTAGTGAGTCTGTCGCTCTCTTTCCATCCTCACCACTTCCCCTCACCTTTTCCTTTTTGTCCCCTTGGCTCCTCCATCCTCACTCCTCCGGTGTGAAACCGGCGATTTAGAATAATACAGCCACTTACGGGCGCTCCTGGGAACCAGAGGTGTCTACTCAGCACATAATGAATGTGTGTAATGTAGCGTAGTGTAATGTGATAGCATATACCTCCTCGCTCCCACGGGACAGCGGACAGTTAAATATAGAGGAGGAGGTAAAGTAACCAGGTCTCTTTTAATGGACCTATTATAATACTATCATTGATAAAAGAGGAGCAAAAGAGTCGGGCTCTTCCTCCCTCACATTGTTTTTTCTCCCCCCCCCCTCTCCTCGCTTTTTTAAATTTGTCTTCTCTGTCGCACTTGCTCCACAAGTAACTGTCTTTTTAAATGAGAAGTCGGACTGGCAAAGTATGCGGATTATTCAAAGCGCTGTGTGTGTTGCTGCGTCTTGGATGAGGTTAATTAGTCGGTGTGACACCAGCATATGCCGGCCGATGGCTTGGTGCGAGTGACCAGCATTAAAATAAATAAATAAATAAATGAAAAGAGGATCTGCCTGCTGGTTCACAGGCTGCCCACAATTTGATTTCCGCCAGAGAAACAGAAGAAAAAAGTCACTGCCTCTTTAGACTGTGCTCATCTTAACTGTTTGTGAGCCAAAGAGAAGAGACCTGCTGTTATCGTGGGAGAAGTCCAAATGAGATGCAAGTTTTCCAGATCTAATAGTGCTAGATTTTTACTGCATAATACATGGTCTTTAAGCAGGGGGAATATTTACTACAAATTGCCAGAATTCTAAAGCCAGATATCTTAGGCTTACTTAAATGTTTACTAATTTGAAATAATTTGATCTTGTTCCAGTTTTGGCCAAATATTTGCTATATTAAATGGAACAATCAGAATGCTTTTGCATGTTTGCCAGGAATGTATCAACACTTTGCCAAGATTTGTAGTTCATCCTAAATACATACACTGCCTTGCATAGAAGCATAGCCACTGAACTATGGCTACATGAGCATGCAGTCACGTGATTTCATCCTGCACTTTCTTCCTTTACAACCGCAAATATTAATATATTTAATTTAAATAAAATGCATGCATTTAATTCCATGCATTTGTATTCATCCATCTTTACTCTTCTACATGTGTGATATGTCTATTTGTTTTGCACCATCCATAAACAAGGTTCTTTAAAAGGGCTTTGCAGAAAAATAAATAAGCAAAGTTAAAGAAAACTGCAGTCCAGTGCCATGCGAGCATAGCAGCCTGTTACAGCAGCTCTCATGAAGCAGTCTGTCAAATTCACCAACAGTCTCCCACCACCCATGCTTCCATGCATAAAGCTGTTGTTGAACTGGAAAGCTCCTTCAGTGACAGACTGTTACATCCTCATTGCGTAAAGAAGCGTTAGATCCTTCCTCCCAGCAGCTGTTGGGCTCTATAACTATCACTGCTTCCAACGCACTCAATAGATGTTTAGTTCTGAAATTTGCACAGTTTTTGTCATTTCAAATAACATTTCTGCTGTTATTTCATTTGCAGAGTTTTTTGTCCCTTGTGGTAAATAGTTTGTTATTTTAAATGTGCAATTACACATACACATTTTGTACTTTTTTTTTTTTCAATTACGGTACCCTACTCGGTTGCTCATTTCTTTGAATTGAAGTACTATTTTTAATAACTACAGTATTTTATGTTGTAATTTTTCACTTCCTATACAGCATGTTATTCTTAATGCTGATTTCATTTTTGTCTACATGCTTTAATTGCCTGTCAATTTGCTGCTGTTGCACTGATATTTTCCCACTTTGGGACAAAAAGGGTATAGCTAATTTATATATCTGATGAAATATCATCTGACTCTTTTGGGAAAGTTGTGGTAAACGGTTTTCAGTCCTTATTTGAAGGAACCAGCAGCTTCTGCACATTCTTGCTGAAATAACCACTTATGCTGTATGTGTTGTCCTTCTACTTTTACAGAAACTTTAAAAAGGCTTTTTAGTCCTTGAATGAAACGCTGATGGCAAATTGTCGTTTTAATCATCACATACACTTTTAAAAAACAAAAGAAAGATATTCCGTGTTTGGTCATGTACGACTTGGTCCTTCTTGAAATTCTCCCCTTGAAAGAGTTTGTGTATACAGTTGAGGTCTTCCACCGGATGTGTCGCAGGTAGCTGATAGATGTGCGTTTGATGAATGGTGAAAGTGAAGGCTGTTTACAGTCGGAGGGGGAAACGCAGCATGAGGTAAAGAGGTCAGTCGTCATGGTGATGCAGAGCAGAAACCCAAAGGGCCTCAGGATTTAGGTAAAACCTATCAGGACTGCTTTTTCTCATCATCTCAGTTGAGCCTCTTTGCTACAGATTTTCTTTATAGTTCGTCCTGTTTGTGTCCATAAATAAACTTTGGCCATCAGCAGGTTTACTATTTCGCCTGCTATTCTCCTACAGAACTGTTTATGAAATGTTTAATTAACGTGTGTATCCTTATCCAGGGACTGCTTATGTCTTTACTAGGGGTCTAATCATACATCCAGCTCACAAATACCAGAGGTTGAACATTTCTGTTTGTCTCACAGACAGAGAAAATATTCCACTTTGTTTTAAGAAATCAACAATGGCTGTTTGATATTCTTGTGCAGATTTGGCTATTCTATGTTTTGTTTCTAATTCTGAAGTGGTCCTTGTGAATAAAATGTTGAATTTCACATTATTCATTAATTTAAAATCATAGAGTCAGGTTAGTCCTTCAGCTTAGCACCAATAGGAACCGCTGAAGCAGATGCTAACTTTTAGCATTGTTAGCAGACACCAGGGTCAAACTTTGTTTCTATGATGAGAGAAAAAGTTGAGGTGGTGGAGCATAAATGCCTCGGTTTTCACCTGAACAACAAGCTGAATCTGCATGAAGTGACTGAGCACAGTTTACTTCTTGAGACAGCATATGTGCTTCAAGATTTGTAGTAAGTTGCTATGAAATTCTCTACATGTCTCTTGTGGAGAGTGTAATCTCTGCTGTCATTATCTGTTGGGGCAGCTGCATCAGAGTCAGGAACTTAAAAAGGCTCAACAACCTGATAAAGAAGGCTGGTTCTGTTCTCGGGACGACTGTGGAAGCTTTGGAGATGATGGTGCGAAGAAGGATTTTACATAAAATCAAGAAAATTAGTCAAGGCAGTACTGGGCATTCTCTTCATGAGACTGCTACACAACAACATTGTCTTCAGTCGGAGGCTTCTTCAGAACCACTGTAATACTGACCGCTCTTTGAAGGTAATTGTGTAGTATGTACTGTATATTCCCTCTGGGATCAATAAAGTATTTTTGAATTGAACTGATCTGATTAATCTCAACAAAGATATTTCAAAAATATTGTCAAGTTCACATCATTGTTTAGGAGCTAAAAAGCAGATTCTCATGTTAACATTGTTAGCACCTAACAGTTATCTACTCGCCATATTTTTAGAGCTCTACAAATCATTCGTAGTTTGCTTCTCATTCTGTTGCTTTTTCATTTCTTTCACTGAATACCCAAATGCTGCCAGATAAAGATATTAACAAGCATTGTCAGCATGTTTATTAGACAATTTTGTCAAAGCAACAGGGATATAACTCAAAAAATGCTACTTTTTGTACTTCAAAATAAGTGTCTCATAGATGCAATGTATCAAGTCTTTAAAGAATCTGTTTGCTGTTAAATCAGCCCTTTAGTTTAGTAACGATGGCAACTCTGATGCCAAAACGTTTTTTAGCTTGTATGTCACTCTATCATTTCTTTTTACTTACAGATTGATAAATACAGTAACTTAGTATTTTTGACCAAACCAAAGATATTATTTGCTGACTTCATCAACACAACAGGGCAACAATTCAACATGTGTATAAAACATAGACACAGGCGGTTTTAGATAATCTGTTCTTGGTGTTTGTTCAACCTTTTAAAAAGTCCTCTGACAGATGATAACGTTAGCATTGTTAGCTGCTAAAATATTAGCCACAATACAGAGTTTTAGGATTAAAGCACATTTCCATTTACTTGGACTTAATTCAGCAGATGATGTTATGTGCTAGCAAACGTCACTTTGACAAAATAGCATAGCACTTTAATACTGCTTCCATAGTCTTTATAGTTATTGATGACACATTTCTATTTCAGCATGGTTGTAAAGAAAAGCGGATTTAATTTGTTTTCATCACACTTGTCAATGACTTGAGAGTTTGTTTGGCAATGTCCCAGCGTTTAAAACGTGTGCGCACTGTCTGGCAGGGGATGCAACATGCTCAGTGAGAATAGATCACTGAATAAACTGTCCTTGTGCTATTTTATCAAGCAGCCCACAAAGACTGTTTAAGTCCTTTTTGTAATCATTTTTTTTCTTTTGTTTTCTCCTGAACAATAACCTGGTACAGCTTTTTCCTCCCAAACCTTTTGAGGAAACTATTTTTCAGTCCTCTCAAGTTCTTATCCAATGGAGGCCTCTGGCTCTCTGGTGAAAACCAAACAAAGACAGGAATGTTGATGAGGCCTCCATCTTTACTCAAGGCCCTTTTTTTTAAAACTCTGCTTTGCTTTGCAGTTCTGCACCCCAGGAATCTTTCTGAAGGCCCCAGTGTGGTAGAAGCTTTTAGCAGCTCCTCAGTTGTATGTGGCGTGAACTCTGCCGTTGCTGGAGCTCGCAAGCATCTCCATTTTGCAGCAAGTGCTGGTGTTCAAACTTTTGTTTTTTGTTTCTTTTTAGCACTTTTGCTGTCTGAGAGCTCAACCTTCCCCTTGTGCTCTTGTGGGCAAAAGTGAGCAAAAGACAAGACTGTTTTGTTGTTTTTTTGTTCTTGTACATGCCTTCACTCACGTGGCAGCAAGATCACATGCACTTTGCTCTGAAATTGAAACTGGCATTTAGCATCACGTTGCTTTTACCAGGCAGCTTTGATGTGTTTTCAAAAGGGCAGGTGTGTGTGTGTGTGTGTGCGTGTGCGATGTGGGTCTCTTTTCACTCATGTGTGTTGGTATTTGTTTGATGTGTGTCCAGCCTTACAGGGCTGGAAGGTGAATTCCTTAATTTCCCCACGGACTCAATTAGCTTTGTGATTGGCTGAGAGAAGGCCAGGTTGTGCCGTCTTCTGAAGGAAAGAAGACCTTTGAAACTGAGGTGGGAGCGGAGACAGGAAAGAAAAAAAAAAGTGAAGTAGAATAGGAGATGAGCAGGCCACAGTGGTAATCGTATGGGGCTCCTGATGCTCCAGAAGCCTCGGCCCCGTCTGGATTATTATAATAAGAGACAGAAACCTGAGAAGCTCTTCCATCCTCTAGCAGGTGTTGCACAACTCTGACTTCATTATGACCAATTAGAGTGAAGAAAATACTAATTATACTTTAGTTTCTAGGTGATTAAATGGTAGGTTGAAAGTAAATTGCAGGGATAGGGTAACTGAAATCCCCCCGGTGGCGACTTGAGTCATTTTCATTTTGAAGTCACACTCAGAGCGCCATAATGAAGACTTTTTCTGTCTATGCAGTATTCCTGGCTGACTGCTTGTTACACTAGAAAGAAAGAGGTGATTTCATTATGATGTTGATCATTTGGGCAACTTTAATGTGGTTCTCTCTGATCACCAACCCTCATTTATCCTTCTTCTGCTTTTTCATATCCAAAGTATTTTTTTTTGTCCCCATCATTTTGTGAAAGTTTCTAATTATTAAAGTAGCAGGAAAACTTTAAAAGTAATGTCATATTTTTAAAATGGAAAAAGTATCTCACAAAGAACACCCTTTTCTTTTTTTTTAAATGCGTCTCTCCCTCAGGTTGCCGGTGTTGGAGTCCACGGCATCGTCCGGTGACCTCTCGCGACCTCACCACATTGTGTCTGTAGTTCCCAACCGCTACCCGCGCTGGTTCACCCTGAGCCATATAGAGTCTCAGCAGTGTGAGCTGGCCTCCACCATGCTCACTGCAGCTAAAGGTGCAAATTCACTTGCTTAAAAAAACAGGCTTAGTTTCTTGTAGGCATTTCTTTATTTACTAAGATAAAGACACACCTAGCTTACTTGAAGGCCAACTTCTCTTGCCTTTCCCATTTTAAGAAATATGGAACTTCTGTGTTACATCAAAACTATACCCCAGGAAAAGAGAAAGTAAAGCATTGCTAATTAAAAGCTTCTACACCTTTGGAACCAATAAAAATTTAGACACAAATTGCAAAAATGCCTGAATTAGATTAGCAGTACCAATAATTGTGGCACAGCTAATTGTGTTGACAATTACTTCTCAATCTTTTGTCCCCTACCAAATGAAAGTTAAATAACAGTCCGTTTAAAGTTTAGATTTAAGTTGATTAAGTGATGACCTTACTCTAACTTATTTCTCTGCTTGTATCCTCGTAGGTGACAGTCGCAGGTTGGAGACGGTCCTGGAGTCCATCCAGAAAAACATCCACTCCTCGTCTCACATCTTCAAACTGGCACAGGATGCTTTCAAAATCGCCACTCTCATGGACAGCCTGCCGGACATCACTCTTCTTAAGGTTTCTCTGGAGCTCGGACTGCAGGTGTGCAAACACATCGTCACTGGTGGTAGAAATGGCCACCCGCTCCTAGCAGTAATCACAAATCAGACGTTTGGTGGCTCACTTGTGTTTGGCACCTGAGGCTAGTGACTGATAAGCAGGTGAAAGGGGTTTTATCTTCCTAAAAGTTCTGGTTTCCTGTAATTCCCGTAGTTCTCTCTCTCTCTCTCAAAAAATCTTTTTTAAATCCATCTCCTGTAAGCTAAAATTCATTTGTACACACACACATTATGAAAGGTTATTTTTTCAATGTCTGGACATGTTCTTGCAAGTTTTTAAAATTCTGTGTGTTGATTCAGTTATTTAATCACTGTTCTTTTTTGTAGTACTAATTTGTTGCATTGCTGCATCTTACATTCACCAGTTGCTGTGAATGATGTAATCATGCAAATTCTGCACTGATTTGTTTTGCTTTTAGGAATAACATTTGTTCTAGAAATTCTACCAACACAGTCTTCCTGGACCATAAGCTTCTAATCATAACTAAGCAAATACTTTTCTATTTTATTTAATTTTACCCTCAATATGTTTCATTTAAATTATTTAATTCCTGCCTCAAATGAACAATAGCATTCTTGCACCATGAATTATTTTTTATAAAAATTTCTACAAATATTTATTTTATGAGCCTGTTCTGTTTTAAATGTGTTTATGTATTTTGCTGAAAGAAAAACTATGAAATAATGCCAGAAAAATTAAGCAAAGATCATAGCAACAAATGTTGCAATATCTAAATCAAAGTCCAAGACGCCAGTATCGCTGACATTAACCTCTATGAACTTAATCAAGGTTTTTAATGAGATTAGTTTGGACAAATGGTAACATTGCAAGCAGAAATGTTTTTCTGCTTGCAATGTTCTTATGTGTTTTGGCATTTTATAAATCCATCTGTGTCTGCTCGACAGTCTGCTGCAGAATTAATATGAACTGGAAAGAAAGAAGTTCAGCCCTTCAGATAATGAATTAACTCACCTGTCACTTCCCTCTCATCACTTCTTGCCTTCTTTAGGTCATGAGAATAACTCTGTCCACGTTGAACTGGAGGAGGAGAGAGATGGTTCGCTGGTTGGTCACGTGCGCCACTGAAGTTGGTGAGTCTTAATCCGTCACGAGCTAGATCTGCCATTGTTCTCCAAATTTAACCTCATTTGTCATTTTTATTTTTCCCTCAAAATGTGTCCCCCAGGTGTCTATGCACTGGACAGTATCATGCAGAGCTGGTTCACACTCTTCACTCCCACAGAAGCCACCAGTATTGTGGCGACCACTGTCATGTCCAACAGCACCATAGTTCGCCTGCACCTGGACTGCCACCAGCAGGAGAACCTGGCCTCGTCCGCCCGTACGCTCGCCCTGCAGTGTGCCATGAAGGACCCCCAGAACTGCGCCCTCTCCGCTCTCACACTCTGTGAAAAAGACCACATTGCCTTCGAGACAGCCTACCAGATTGTACTGGACGCCGCAGCAACGGGAATGAGCTACACGCAGCTGTTCACCATTGCGCGCTACATGGAGCACCGCGGCTATCCGATGCGAGCGTACAAGCTGGCGACGTTAGCCATGGCTCACCTGAACCTCAGCTACAACCAGGACACTCATCCGGCCATTAACGACGTACTGTGGGCCTGCGCGCTCAGCCACTCGCTGGGCAAGAACGAGCTGGCCGCCGTCATCCCGCTGGTGGTCAAAAGTGTGAAGTGCGCCACCGTTTTGTCTGACATTTTGCGGCGGTGCACGCTGACCACCCCGGGCATGGTGTCGGCGCTGCACAGCCGCAGGAACTCTGGGAAGCTGATGTCGCTGGACAAGGCGCCGCTCAGGCAGCTGCTGGACGCAACCATTGGGGCCTACATTAACACTACGCACTCGAGGCTCACGCACATCAGCCCTCGGCACTACAGCGAGTTCATCGAGTTCCTGGGGAAGGCCCGGGAGACGTTCATGATGGCTCACGACGGACACATCCAGTTCACCCAGTTCATAGACAACCTGAAACAGATTTACAAGGGCAAAAAGAAACTGATGATGCTGGTTCGGGAGCGGTTTGGCTGAGGGTGCGGCTCCTCTTCCACTCTAGTACTTTTCTATTAACTTGAGTCTGCCTTTTGAACTTCTTTTGGACTAATAGACAGGTAAGAGGGATGTGACTTGTAGAATGAAGCAAAAAGAGAACGGAAAAGATGACAAAAAAATCAAGAGCCACATGCGGTATTATTGTTCTTGCTGTTGTTATTGTTATAAACATTATTGCTATTATTATTATTATTATTATTACTACTATGTGTACAGAAGCGTTTTTTTATTTTTAAGGAGAGAGGAAATTTGTCACATTGTGAATGTTGTGTGTACTTCTCTACATGTGTGCGAGATGAAAATGAAACGTGAAATGGCTTTTTGTTTTCTATATTTTTATGATTTTCAAGCATCTTTTTGCTCCCCTGCCCCCATTCTCAGTGTATATTGAGTTTTATGTTAATGAGTGGCTGAAGCCTTTGTACAATAGCGCTCATGTTTAAAAAAAACAAACAAAAAAACAAAAAATCAAGAAAAAAACAAAACAAAAACAGACCGATTTCAACGTCTCGGAATCCTCAAAGAGAAACTAAGGCTTTAAAATGACACAGAGCACCTCCCTTGGTCTAGGCCCCTGCTGATGGGCACTGGGCAGCATTGCACAGCTTCGCTCAGCTCGGCACAGCTTGGGTTAGCACTGACTTAAAAAAGGCACCATCAGCATTTCCTATCCCACAGCAGCAGCACTTGAGCAGCCATTAGCTTTCTCTGGGTCACTTCCACACAACAATGCTCTTAGCTAACTCTTGTCGTTATAATTATTGTTATTATTGTTGTCGTACCATTTTACCCACGCGCCCAGTGATGACACATCAAAAAGTGAAGTATTATATCTACATTAATGCAACGCGGTGCAGGCGGAGTTCTTTATTGCTGAAACCGGACTGAATTGTGGCGCTTTTCAAAAGAATTTATGCCTCCCTGAGCTTTCTCACATTTGGGTTGTGTTAGAGGCACAAACATCAATGCGTGATTTGATGGTTTTTGGCCCAACACAAAGTTGGGCATATTTGTGAAGTGAAAAGAAAATGATACATGATTTTCACATTTTTTCCGAAGCAAATATCTGAAAAGTGTGGCAGTCATATGCATGTATTCAGCCCCCCTGAGTCAATACTTTGTAGAGTTGTTTTGGGGTGTGGCTCTACCAGATTTTACGCATCTGGAGATGTTTCTTCTTTGCAAAATATCTCAAACTCCGTCAGATTGAAGGAAGCATGTCTGAACAGCCATTTGAAAGTTTCGCCACAAATTATCAATTAGATTTATGTCTGGATTTTAATTTGGATTTGAATTGAACCATTGGTGTTGCTATAGCAGCATGCTTAAGATCTTTCTTCTGCTGGAGGGTGAACCCAAGTCTCCACCCTTTATTTCTTCCAGGATTGTCCTCCATTAATCTTGGTCAATCTTATTCAGTTTTCTTTCCCTGCTCAATAAGCGCAGCCCCACAGCATGACACTGCAAACACTGTTTCATTATAGCAGAGTTCTTGCCAGGATATTGTTCATTGTTAGTTTTCTGCCAGAGATAGTGTTTTAGATTGCAAGCTGAATGTTTGATTTTGACCTCATCTGACCACATGTTTTGGGTGTTCCTCCATGGTTTGTGGCAGATTGCAGCTGGGATTTTGTTTTTATGCCATTCTTTCAACACTGGCTTCCTTCTTGGCACTCTTCCTTAGAAGCCTTACTTTTGGAGTGCACAACTAGGTCAAGGTCAGTTTTACATAAAGTATTTAAATAAGAATGTTGTACCAAAGTTTTTCAAAAGTCAGACATGTAACTACTGAAACTGTATGCCGGACACATCAGGGAAATGGTAAAAAACATTTAAAAGCAGAGACTTGAATTAGAACAAAAATATAAGGAAGAATGGTAGTTGTCATGTCTCCCGCCTGAGCTGTGGATCTCTGTATCTCCTCCAGAGTTTCCATGGGCATCTTGAGTGATTCTCTGAGTAACCCTCTCTTTATCTGGCCTGTCCGTTTAGGTGGATGGTGATAACTTGGCAGGGCTGCAGCTACACCATATTTTTTTCCCCTCTTTTCAGGTGTTTGAAGCTTGGAATCTTGATTTTCCAGAATTTTATCCCTGACATGCCTTGTGTGTTCCCAGGTCTTCACTATACTCTTTGTTCAACACTGTTCTCTGGCACTGAGTAAAGAGGGGTTGAATACATATGCACGCCACACTTTTGAGACTCGGAGTCAAAGGGTATGAATCCTTTTGTAAGCAGCTGCAGTTGCGGTTATTTTGCGCAAGAAATTCCTGGGGGGAGAAGACTACCTCATGATGCGGTATTAAACCTGCTCCCAGTTTTTGCTGTCATAATATTTATTCACTATGATAGCTGACAGTGTTAATAAAAAAAAAAAAGTTGAAATCCAGCGTTAAACGGAAACAAAGAGTCAGAATCCTCCTGAAGTCCCTTCTATGCTCTGCTACCCCTTCCTCTTCCTCGCAGCCCTCACTGTAAGTTGTTTTCAGCCGAGGCCAGTGTCACTCCGCTCTGTGCATGTGAATCACAACCATTTAGACTTTCTACTGTTATATTTCGTCACGTGGAACATTCAGCAACCGGAACGTTCTCAGGGATTTTCTCTACGCAGGAAAAAAAAAAAAAGGTGGAACAAATCGAACTTCGAGGATGAAAAAGGAAAAAAAAAAAGAAACACGACATGAGCAAGCATTTATTGTACTCTGTATATATGCCATAGTATATGTCTGAATATGGAGGATCTGAAAGTATATGTTAACTAATTTATACAGAGTATTCTATGTAATGTGAAATACTTGAAGCCGCTGTAGTTTGCTCTCTCTCTCTTTCTCTCTCGCTCTCTGGCTCTCCATTGCTTTTTCTTTTTTGTCTTCTTTTTTTCTGTTTTGTTCCTCTTTTGTTCAAATTAACATATCAGAAAGACTAGCATGACCTCCTTGAAGGTATTTTTTTGGACTTACAAAGCCACAAGTGTTCATGTTTGAGACCCTGGATTTTTATCAGAACTGCAAGATTTCTCTCAGAGAGGATGACTGTACTTCATTCCTGCTGATCGATGCGTAGAAAGGGGAGGGAGGCAGACTGCTTCAGGTTACTGGTCGGCACAACCAAGAGGTCGTGAAGATACTGACACAGTTTTGCTGTTGTACCATGAAATTCTTTTGGAAAAACGAAAATTGCATAATGTTTTTGTCCATGCATTTCAGAATATTTCTCGTCTTCATCTCATTTTGGAAAAATTTAACAATTGCCAGAGCAGTTTTGTCAAAAGAAAAAGTATTAGGATCCCTGTCTGTAATCGTACACAGGTTCAGAGCTTCAGTATCACAAATCTAGCTTTTAGAAAATGGAGTCTCCTCAGTCCTCCCTTCAGTTGCAGCAGAATTTCCAGAGTCTCCTCTGCAAAGTTCGCCGCTCTTGTCCCATAACTAGTCTTTTTTTTTTCTTTTTAACCGTACTTCTGATTTTTCTGTTTTTCCATTTTTGTCTTGTCTGTGTTGTGTTGATTAAAGATAAAAAGCAGCCTTTTCTCTTGCCTTGTCTTAACGCTTTAAAGTAACCAAACAGAAGATCTACAGTATCTAACAACCAAACGCGTTCGAAAGAGGTGAGAGACAACCAACTTTTTGGTCCCAGCTTTAGTGTCCTTAATTAGTAAGTGAATGGCTGTGTAACTCCATGCTTTAACAAAGCAATTCCTCACGCGTGTTTGATGGGAAAAAAAAAAAAAACATCGTCCAGTGTCTCTTGTTCTCTTTGGAAACAGTTTCCTCTTGAGTCGTCTAGCTGTTTTTTATTTTATTTTTTTATTTTCTACTGTTTTGGTTTGTGTAGGAATCTTCTGCGCTCTCATTTTATTTATTACAATGACCCATGTATACATGCTTATGAAATTAAGATTTGATACACCGATATCAATTTATTTATGTAACTAAATCACTGTTTTATAATCTTGTTAATGAGTCAATAATTGATTTGTTTTTTGTTTTAATAAAAGTTAGTTTTTTGAACTGTAAATTGTTTTAAAGCATTTTATGTTGTCAACACACTGTTTAAAGAAAATGTCTCTAATTTACAGTAAAATACCGGCAGTAAGCCGCTTTGCATATCTGCAGCTGGAAACTGGTTATTTACTATAGCTTAAGATAATTTAGTTAAGCCCAGGTGACAATGGGCTGATTCACCAAATTTGAGTTAATTGGAGGCATGCTTTAGCATGTGTTTTAAGGCAACAGTTCATTCCCATTGCTTTCTTGTGCGACACTATTGAAAAATGCAGCAAAAAGATCAAGCAAGAGAATTGTGGACCTCCACAATTCTGGTTCCTCCTTGGGTTAAACTTCCAGCCAACTGAAGTTTTCAAGTTCATCTGTTCAAACAATTAACTGCAAGAGAAAGTTCATGGAGGAGATGAATTCTGTGTCCCAGAGATGAACCGATTTGGTGCAAAACGAGTAGATATCAACCCCAAACCAAAAGCCAGAGGCCTTGAGAAGATGATGGAAGCTGTGAGGGGATATTTTTTAAGTATTATGTAAAAATTAGAGATGGATTGATTTTGGTCATCTTGAGATATTTTACATTATTTTAAAGGTTTTATTTGGCATGCAGTTTTTTTCTTCAAGAGAGTAGGAATAGAGAAAAAGGCAGTTTTAGAGAGTATTTGAGTTCTGTTGGTATATGTTGGGCACATTTTCCTGCACTCACATTTTGTTTCAGCACAAGTATATAATACAAAACTAGCGTATGTCTAAATTGGCAATTATGCATGGCTTGTTTGAAATATTACGGGTGGAGCAGAATATATCCTCAAATTCTGGAGTAATTCTGAACCGTTTGTGGATTAGATGAAAGCCACAATAGATTTCAGCTTGTGCATTCAGATACATAATTTATTCATCATTCATGGAATTAATGAAGATATATAAATTTCTAATCAACACCGTAACATTTTGTTTCAGAATGTTTGTCACGGAGAATTATGGGACGCGGCCTTTGAACCCACAGGCTCACGCTGAAGCCAGAGCTGGTCAGGTCTCCATCACACAGCCGTGTCAGAAAGAAAGGCAGAGATGGATCACTCCCTCTGGCAGCAGCTTTCACACTGTCATCTCAGCCGAGCTCATGAGGAATATGAAATGTATCAATTGATATTCCCATGGTCTTTGTAGCTTCTGTCAGGCAGCCAGACTCAGCCAACCACAATAACCTGTTTACACGTTTCCAGCACTGACAGTGGTGCCACAGGATGACTAAATCAGTGTATGCAGTTTGTCAAGTGTGTGCCCGCTTGTGTAGACATGCTTTTTGTGTGCTGTTTTCTTGTTTGCATGCCTCTGTATGTCTGTGTATGGTTTAATATGATGTGTGTGTGATTCTGTGTGTTTAGGTCTTTAGGGAACCAGTGGGAACAGGTGGTAGCTCCAGACTAAGGGAGCTCCTGACAGCAGCAAGGTCCCCAGACTCCCAGCCCCTCATTAAACATTGACACAAAAACACTGCAACTGTCTGTGTGTGAACAGTAATGAAGCGCAGACGGCTACACCGGTGTACACACTGCAACTTAGCGCAGCACGAGCCTGCGACTGTGGGTTTGCCTGCATGCGTGTATGTGTGTGTGTGTGCTGTCCATCTGTGGGTACTCATTAATGAGGTACATTTGTCTACAGAGGTGTCCACTCAGATATTGAAGAATTTGTCAGGTTTAGTAACAAAAGCAGGAGTCTGCTGTCGGACGCCAGACAGGACTGTCCATTTCTTAAGTGACGGATGCCTGCCTGTGAGAAATTCTCTGTGTGTATTGATGTGAGTAAGCATACACTTACTTTATGTGTGTGTGTGTGTGTCTTAGCCTACTTCCTGTGTGTCTGACCTGTACTCAGGTCCCTGCTCACTTCCAGTTGGTAATGACGTCCCCTGGGTGCAGCACAGTACAGCAGCCTCCTCCAGTCTGTCTTATTCTATACTTCTAATGACATCATGATCACACACTGGGCCCTTTCATGACAAAAGCCCTCTTCCTCACCATCACCATCAAAACTTCTTCTATGTGGAGCACTCATCGTCGCTTCTCTTTGACATACACTCTCACTGCACCATGACTCTACATCATGGTCTTGACATTTTCTCATATAGTAGGTCCTTTATGTTGCATGCTTCCATACATACTGTAGAAAGCATCCATTGTTTAGAGTTTCTATGCTGCGCTATGGAAAAGAGTTTGGCCCCATACAACTTCCTTTTGCCTTTTTGTTGCATTGAAATGTTTGAGATCATCAAACAAATAGTAAAGCGTGGGTTAGGATGAAGTACAGTTTTTAAATGTTAGTTTCTTTTATTAACCAGCCTATGCAAAAATTTCTCTTGTGTTAAATCATGAATTTACTGTGATTAGCAAACTTTTGGAAAGCTTCATTCAATTTCAGTAGCTTTACTGTCTTACCATAGCAACCAAGAAAACACTTAACTAGAACCTACGTGACAACCTGAAGTAGACTAAAATTTATCTAAAAAAATGAAAGAACTATTAAAAAATTATTTCATTAATGTCTATCAGTCTGGAAATGGTAACAATCAACTGCTTTGAGAAATCGGCTAAACGGTTTAATGTATTTGTGTGTAATCTAATCAGTATAAATCCAGCGGCTCTGTGGAAGCATCTGATGTTTTTTGTTAGAGAACATTAGTGATAAAACAGCATCATGAAGACCAAGGAACACTGCAGACAGATCGGGGATAAAGATGTGGAGAGGTTTAAGCTAGGGTTAAGGGTCATAAACAATAACCGAAAGATGTATCACACAATTCATCATATAAAAATGTAAAGATTGTTAGAAAGATGAACATGAAAATATAACAGCATCATGCTGTGGAAATGCTTTTATAAAGCAGAGACAGGAACAAACTGGCCAGTGAAGAATAGAAGATGGCCAGAGGTAAATTTAGGACAGTATTGGAACAAAAACCTGCAAATGACTCTAGACTCAGGCAGAGGCTCATCTTTCAGCAGGACTATTACTCAAAAAACAACAAGCAATTTTTCAAAGCGGAATTGGTAAAAGCATGTCCCAAAAGACTTTCAGGCCTGCTACCACAAAACATTTTCTACTTTTTGCCAATCTGTAAAGTAGAATCTCATTGAAGTCTGT
The DNA here is from genome assembly GCF_001444195.1 of Xiphophorus couchianus. Taxonomy (NCBI): domain Eukaryota; kingdom Metazoa; phylum Chordata; class Actinopteri; order Cyprinodontiformes; family Poeciliidae; genus Xiphophorus; species Xiphophorus couchianus. The sequence goes on from NC_040239.1 coordinate 11,891,559, forward strand.
GGTTGCAGTGTGTGAAAATGTGTAAAAGTTCAAGGGGTTTGAATACTTTTGCAAGGCACTGTACGTCCAGAACTACATGACAGATAAGGTCGCCTTTTCTAAAATAAAGACAGTGAAGTGTTCTTTGAGATGCTTTGAAAAAAGGCTCATAAAATGCATTTGATGCATTTGACATTGAAGTGTTCGTGGCGTCTTATCCTGCATGAAAAGCATAAAAAGCCTCAATGTTTACTATGGTGCCAAAGTTAAACTGCACTGTAATAAACCTGAGGAAACAGCTGTATAAAACTGTTACTTGTTAAATATATATATTTTTCCATATAAATAAGTAATAAACAGAAAAATTGTAAAAAAAAAAAAAAAATAGTTCAAAACATAACAGAGTGAGTCCCACAGGACAGGTGAAGTTCAGCATTTGCATTACCCAACTAATCATACAGGAAGAGAAAACAGTTTTGGTTTTCAGATGTTTTTTTGCCCTTTGCGATGCTCTCCTTCTTACTCTTTTCACTGAAGCATGCCTTAACTCCATTTTCCAGGCTGCAGCTATGAGAAGCAGTTTAGATTTTAGATTCTAAAGTGCTTTCTGCCTCTGACAAACCTTTCATCATTGCAGGCAAACAGCAGAAATCAGAGGGTTACAAAATCGCTGTTTGTTGTTGCAGGTGGAAGTCATGCATTCTAAAGAGGAAGCCCTCGGACCAGCTGCAATCCTGAAAATATTAGGTCCAGTTCAGTGAGACTTTAAATGTCTGCAGCACTTTGACCTTGTAATTATCACAATTCTTCCCAAGCTATTTTATTTCTTGCTTCTGACACATAAAATCAAAGAAAATTTTATGCTTCCTTTCATATACTGCCCGCCATCTAATTGATGGAGAATTAATTAGGATTATTGACATCTGTGTTCAATATGTGCCTGATGGATATATACAAAGTTGACAAAGAAAAGCCTTATAGGAAGGCCAGCCAAAAAACCCATGTGCTCAGGGCCCCCAAACCAACAGGGGACAAGCTGCATTGTTGTGTTTACAACTGCAGAACTTTCAGATAATTTCAAAAATAAAACTTGTTAACCTTCATATTTCAAATGTCAACAGATTTTGGTTGAAAACCGTGACTATTCTGCTACCACTCCCCACCTGTCTGCAATCTTCTCATTGTCTGCTGAGGACTGGAGGAGCTATGAGACAACCTGTCTTCACCAGATGATCAGTCTTTCTGCTGTAGTCAAGCACAAGTATGCCTACCTCTTGAGAAGTTTACCATCCTTAAGCTTCTTCTCTCCTTGCTCCAGTTTATCCCCCATGCTATCTGTGCCAAATCTCTCTGTGCCAGATCATCATCCCCTTCACGGCTATCCACAGCAACTTTTTTTATCCTCAGCTACCATTTACCTGCCCACTTTCCAACATACTCTGTTCAGTAACCTTCAGAATCTCACATATCATCTGCTTTGCTTGTGGAACACAAACTTTCACCAAATACCTTCTGCCAAGATCTCCTTTCCCCCTTAACATCAGATCACCTTTCCAACACTAGAAGCCATTCATCTCCATATCATTGTTGCCATTTATAACCACTCTTCTCTTTTTCCAGATCCCACCAAACAGAGACCCAAATTTTCCTTTGTTGTGGATGTTATTTTAAATAAGCATTACTCTCTTTCTGAGACCTGCTTGTCAGGAAATTACCTGGAAACCTGAGAGGTTATGCTGGATGTACATGGCATAAAGGTTTGAATTTGGATGACATAAATAAGTTGTTAGTTCAGTAATGATGATTGATGTTCTCCTTAAACATGACACACTGTTGTTTCCTCTCAGTAGTGGTACTTACATGAATGGCATGTCAAGCACAAGTAGGCCTACCTCTTGAGTAGGGGTACTCAAGAGGTAGGCATTCTCCTACCTCTTGGAGTAGGAGAAGGCCTACCTACTCCTACTCCAAGAGGTAGGCCTACTCCTACCTTTTGGAGTAGGAGTAGGCCTACCTACTCCTACTCCAAGAGGTAGGCCTACTCCTACCTTTTGGAGTAGGAGTAGGCCTACCTACTCCTACTCCAACGTCCCACAGACATTGGAGTAGGAGTAGCTCCAACGTCTGTGGTCCCAAACTAGTTAAAATCTTAGAAGTTGTGAGATTCTGAGCTGGTTCTTCAAAAAGCATGAAATATATTCTACCTTTTCTCAACACAGATGAGTGCAAACTCTCCTTTCAATTATGCATGCAAGTATTAGTGGTGAATTTGTGACATTGAATTGACTTTAAGTGTGAGTATGAATGTGCATTAACTGGTGACCAGTACAGGGTGTAACATGTTTTTCCACAATTGCTTCTAGGATATTCTTCAGGGCCACACAGTTGAATAGGATTATCAAGTTAAGAAATGGATTCATTGATAGATGATTGCACTTTAATGGAGAGGTTCAGAAACCTACGAAAAACAGACATACAGAAAAACAATAAGCAAATTGTGATATTAAATGCCCAGGATCTTGATAACTCACTTCATTTCACAAGCATTCAATGGTTTATGCAAAATCAGAGGGATTTTCAAGCACAAGGGTTTAAGAATAAGCTTTATTACCACCAAATCCTCCAGAGTTTTATCCTTATCACTGCTCATTCACTGATCTACTGGAGTCTAGCTAGGAAAAGCTCTCAGCCAGAACAGTATCTGCGAGTGCAGTCTATGTTCATCCAACTCTGCCTCTGTCGACAAAAGGTCCAGGGCCTTAACGGTGCTTCGAGCTTGCTATCATTACAGGAGTACAAAAAGAGGATCATAGACATGTGTTCTTCAGCACAGCCTCCAGCATCGGCTCAGCCACCACAGGGACCGTCTCTCTTCCCATCTCTTCACACAGAAGGCCGCTAGAGTTTGATCTCCTCTCTCTTCCCTCCATTGGCCCCGAGGCGTCTGATTAAATGCTAATTAAAGCCGTTAGCGCTGCTATCACCGCTGCTAACTCCCCTCTCTCTGTCACAGAGATTAATGCCCCTCGTTCATCATCCTACCTCTCCCAGCCCGAGTACCTGCCCGCCTTGCAAAACCTGATCAAGTCATCAGCCCCCCCAAAACCCTTTCTCCCTACGCCCCAACCCGTCGCACGAAGATGGACGAGGGGTTTAAATTTTAATTTGAAAATTGCCCTCAATTACTTCTGTGCCGACCACTTGCCGGAGCTGCTCGTGCGCTCGAGTGGGAAGGGGTTACAGCAGCGGGTCAGTGGCCGTGATGAGCGATAAGAGGACATTAATAAGAAAGGCAGAGGTTCATTTAAAAGCAGAAAGGACAGTGGGAGCAGCTTTCTCATTATTTAACTCCCCCAGCTTTATTTAAAGGACTTTATTTAAGGATACCAAGTTAATGTGTCCTCCAGGACAGACGGTTAAAGTGCCTGACAGAGTGAGAAAGTTACGGCCATAACTTACACCCTGAGCACACACTGCGGTGCCATCTTTTTTTTTACCTCTTCTGACATTCTCACCATTTTAAGCCAGAGCACAACGAGCCTCAGAGGGACATAAAATCTCAGAACAAACTTACACACGTCATTTAATTTTATTCTTTCACAATTTCTGGCCCACAAATGTTTTACTGGTTCCAGTATTGGTAATTATTATAAGCTACTGGAATACACAGAGCTTTGTGTGACAAGTCAGCCAAAAGTCACTGGAACTGCTCTTGTATTATGTGAGGCTTGGCCTGGAATATGCTGCTACTCTGAAGAGCCTCATCTAGTTTTTGTTTCATGCGTGTCAGCTTGTCTTATCTCCACTCAACTTTCCTAAATGATAAAATTTGTCTCCTTTTATAGTCAAACTTGAGGCAAACAGAGTTTTGTTTGGATTGAAGAGCCATAATTAGCTTGAACAAAGCTTTATTTCAGAAAGTGCTTTAAAGGAAATTTTTTTAGGATTTTTTAAAGTGAGGAGTGACAATAACACATGGCGCAATAATAAACTGCCATTAAATTTCTCGTTCAAGAGAAGTCTGTCTGAACAATTGCTACAGTGGCCTCCTACCGCAATTTTTTCTGGTGAAGTAAGAACAGTCGTAACCATCATTATTAAAAAAAAAATAAAGGACTGAAAATATCAGCCCATATGTAATTAATAAGGTTGAAACCAGATATTTAGACACGCCAAACAAAAAAGACAAACACACTTTTTTAAATGTCTGAAGTTTAACCAGACTAAACTTTTATTGTTTTAAGGTAATTTAGAATGACCTAAATTATTTCTATTTGCTAAATGGCTGAAAACTTAGAGTGAACATTTTTTAGGGACTGTTTTGTAACTTTGTTCAAATTCAGAAGTGTAAGTGCACTTTTAATATAGATAATTAGCTGCTGACATCAAATAGATATGACAAAGACTGTCCAAATTCCAAGGCTCTTCAAAATGCATAGTACAAATGCATTCCCTAAATATTAAAAATGCGTCTGGTGTATCCTTTGCAACCTGCTGTATTGCAAGATTAATCTCAGGCTGAACAAGAGAGTTTTGTTCTTGTTGTAATGATGGATGAAAGAGAAGATGAGTACAGTTTTAAAGATAAGTATATTAAAAACTGACAGTCCAAATATAAGAGCTTAAAGTACCGGTAGCTGTGTTGTTCAACTTTGCCTAGGCAAACATACACTTTGTTTGTGAAACATGCTGAGAGTGAAACATAGAAACTGTCTGATATAAAAAAAATTTAAAAGGCAAAAATGATATGCCACATTATGTATACTTTGTTTCTTGAGTTAATTTTTTACGATGTCTTACCCGACTGCTCAGTCTGAAACTGAGCAGGCAGATTCAGACTGCTCTTATTAGGTGCTTCTGGAGTTTTTAGTCTGAAGGCAGCAGAAGACCATTAGTTTCATCCTCCGGTACCAGGTTATACTGAGTGAAGCCTTGTTTTCTGCTTGTAAGATACTAACCTAACAGAACCTCATGTCAAAAATCCAAAAATATCCCTTGTGTCAAGCTTCACATTCTCCTGCACCTAGAAAGAAAACCGTGCCAATAATTTCAACACCCAAGCGTTTCCAACGACAATTAACAAATATGGAAAGATTTATGCACCTTGCCTGCTCCCAACCCAAAAATATTTTTCATATCTTGCTGTTGTTGCCAACATCTTGCCGGATGGCTGTCCAAAGACCCTAAATCTATTTGCCTGTGTTTATATATTGTCACACTAAAAGCTGAAAAATGGAGGAAAAACCCACTTGACTCCTTTTTCCCTCTCCTGTAAAATGTTCCTTAGATACAAAACATAAGTGTGGAACTGGTTGCAGGACATTAATTTTTGTATTGTTGACCAAAACTTCATATTTAATATGACCTGAGACTGCTTACTGCAGCATTAATAGCCATCAGGGTCAAGGTGGGAAGGCTCCACAGGAAGAGAAAGTCCTAACATTCCAGTGCTGGTTGATTAAAAGCCTAAATGGGAAGCAACATAATGTCCCCCGCTCACTCCATCATCTCCTCGCGCCTTCTTCTTCCTTTCTTTCCGGCAGCAGCTGGCAGCATGTGTCCAGCAAAAAGGGAACAAAGAAGAAGGAAGAGGGATGGGGGGGAAAAAAGAAGGATGGAACGACAGGAAGAGGAGAGAATGAGAGCATATATCAAGGCCGCTTTCACTGACATTTGTGCTCTCGGTGCGGAGAGGCCCTATGAATATCAATATGAACCCATGGAGAGGAAACATAGTCCTTTTTTTCCCCCCTTCTCACTGAGCTATTCATGCACACAAGAAATCCATTCAAGTCAGCGTAATGGCCAGTCTGTGAGCCTGTGCACGGCTGTGTGAACAGTGCTGCTTTGCCTCAACAGTTTCCCTCTCATGACTGTGGCTTGTGTTAGTGAAAAACACTCTATGTCAAGTGCAACTGTGGTGAGCACTACAGTATGTAAATCAGATTGGATTAAATAGATGGCATGAGTTGCAGAACCTCGGCTACAGCTAGCAGCTTCCTCCGTGTATTTTCTGGTGCAGTCGCACACTCTTTCCTCACCTCTTCCTCTCCTCTTCCTCTGGTGCTCAGAGATATACAGTCAAAGGGATGCAAATCTACCCACATCCTTCCTCCCACCCTCGCCCTCCCCCATCTGCAAGCAGATAGCCCCAGGCCAGTCCCAGGCCTTTCTATATGCAGAACCAGTGACAGGAGTTATGCACTGTTCTCCCCGGGTAACAAACTGCTCCTTCCATAACAAGCTGCAAGCCCGACTCTCTCTGGGCGGCACACACGAAGCCGCGTGTGATTGGTTTTGCACGGAAATAACAACACAGAAATTGTTGGATTGCTGCCTCCGCCCTTTCGCATTTAGATCTTTCCTTTCCCCGCACACCTTCTGCAGCCGTAACAGCGCTTGCATTTTTGCGATTGTCGACGTTCCAATCCAAACTTATTACTTTAAGTTGTCTCCAGTCCTGCTACTAATCCCTGCCTTCTTCGGGGAGGGATAACGATAATGCAACAAGATCCAGAGCTCCTAATGAAGTCCTGCAGGGTTCCTGAATGTGGGAGAAAATGAGAGATACCGAGAAGCGTGAAGACTGAGAGAGTATTGATCGTGCGGAGACCAAAGCTGGACCAAGATAGGAGGAAATGATGGGGGAACGAGAGTCCGAGAAGAGGGAACTGAAAAGTGAGTGCATAAACAGAAGCAGAGCGTGGTGGAAAAATAAATTAGAGCGTGAACGGACGTAGAGGAGAACAAAGGCGAGATCAAGAGTGGATGTGAAAGTTGAGCGCAGACACAATGTTTTCTCTTCAGTGACCCAGCATAACAGCTGAAAACACATCAGCCCTGACTCGAATGGGTTTCAGACCCAGACCGATTCCTCCTCCTGCATCTCCCCCGCCAGACCCACAGATCGCCCCTGGGATTGAATTAGGCCTGGCCCATTATGCTGTTGCCATGGGGACCCTGACACCTCCACTGACGAAGCGAGAGCCACGCAAGACAGAGCCGCTGATCAGAAAGTGTGTGAAAGTGTGTGACAGCGTACGTGGGTTTGTGTCAGTTGCAATCACTCAGAAGAAGTGTGTCTGTAGATATCACTCAGTTCGGAATAGACTAGAATCAGTTGCTCCTTTCTGATTCATACATCCATTTTTCACGCATTAATATAATATGCTACTGCCTCATCAAAACCCATTTTATTCACATAATGTCATTCAAGACTGTTTTGTTTTAAAGCGCAACTAATTAGGTTTGACATTTTATGATATGCAACAGGAAAATCAATGAAAATCCCACTGAAATGTATTAGTTTTCATAGAGATGTCACACTTTGAGTCCTGCCATTATTAAAGCAGTACGTTTAAATTCTAGACTGACAGCAGGCAGCTGAAGCCATATAATATCGCTGTCATGAAGTGCGGGGTGTGGTGGTGAGGCAGACAGACCCAGGTATGGAGTGAAGTGGTGGCTTTAATGAACAAAAACTAGACACAAAATAATCCAAATAGTCCAAAAACCAAGGCAACACTGCTAAGCGGAATCCAGGGCTCTACGCAGGTAGCAACATGGCACACGAATGGACTGAGAGGCCTGAGGAACATCAGACGAGAAACCGAAGAGGAACAAAGGACACAGGTGGGGTTAAATACACAGAGGGTAATCAAGGAAACGAGACACACCTGGAAAACAATCAAGGGGAGACAGGACAACACGGAGACTCAGAGACACAGAAACTCGAAATAAATACACAGAAAAACACAGAACATAATCGCCAAGCATTTGGTCACAAAAGTATAACTATGCGTGGATTAAAAAGCACAAACTGAAGTTGTTTATTTCCACTTTCACCACTTTCTTGATCAGAATGAAGGATTGCTGCAAAGTCAGTGTCATGATGCAGTTGGCTCAGCTTCCTTAGATAAAAAAAAGCTTTATCAGTTGGCGTCATTAAGCAAATCTGAGTGCATTATAACATGAGTTGGATTAAACTGGATTGTATGAAGATAGATTTTGATGGACGGATAGGTGGGGTCAGGAGGAGGAGTTTGTCAGGGTATCATTTGTAGAGGATCCACCATGGATCATAGCTATGAGCTTTGCAGCACAATAATTGTGTGATGGGATTTTGGGGTTATTGTCTACAGTTATTGTCTTGATTATCCCAGTTTTTTTTTTTTGTCTCATTTTGGTGATTTCCTCCTGGTCTGATTTTCATGTTGTGATATTTTGTGACCATGTCCTGTTTTATTTTGTGGACTCTCTTCCTGTCATTCCTTAAGAGTTTTATTGAATCAAATTTTTACTTATTAACCTTCATCAGTCTGCCTCAGGAACCTGGGTCTGCAGTAACTGGACATACCTCACACTACATATCTGACATCTGTCCAAGAAACTGTGAAAGTAGTGAAAGTGGATCAATAGATGGGAAAAATGCTACATTTCTAGAAGGTTTCAAAAAATAGCAATCTTTGGTCTTATACTACTATTTACATAAAATTTAATGTTTACTATGAATCTTTCAGATCTGTTGCTTGCATAATTTTTTTTTTTTTTCAAGCAGTTAGCGTGTGTTTGTGTTCAGCTCCCTTTCCTCTGATGCCCCTGAATAAACTCAAGCTTTTTTTGAGAATGCAGCTGTTCCTGTGAATGAAGGCAACATTAAGCAATCCAAACATGTTTAGTTGTTGTAAAAAGGACATTTTGTAGTTAAACAGAGAATCTGTTAACTAATGTGCAGATCCCAGAGGAATTGTGTTTATAACATTTAGTATTATTATTATTTTTTTTTACAAAATCTACATGTATTCATTACACTACATCTGTCCCCAAAGACTGCATTTGCGGTACACATCCCAGTTATCCACATTTAATGTTGTCAAGCCACTCACACACACACACACACACACACACACACACACACACACACACGCTCACGCACGCGCACACACACCTATACACAGTTGGATGAATTCTGAAAGTGGAAACCTTGTCTGTCTTTCCTTATTGGAATCTTGTCACCAACGCAGTCCTAATGGATGGCCAGAGAAAGGATGCCACCCACAGCACCATCTGGCTAATGCCCCGTCCTCTGCTTATGAATTACGCTAAATTGTGCCCAAGAGAGAAAAGCCACATGTTCATTATGAAAGCTGCAGGGGTATTAGAGATCCCCAGAGTCGTGCCAAACGAGCTGCATGTCACAGGACGCCGTGACACACAACACGGCGCCATGATGGGGAGGAAGTGAAAAAAAATCACAGCCTCCACTGGTTTAATAGGATGCATTCATCAGAAGACCTTGACTGAGCTCTGACAGGGTTGGTTTTCTATTGTTTCGATGATGATCAACTGCTATGTCAGGGCTGAATATTTATCGTGGCCATTTGGAAAGTCATGTGATTTCACACTCCACATGGGCTGTTGTGAGTTGAAATCAAATCAAGTATACTTTAAATCCTTGAACAGAGTTTATGCTGCATTTTATTTCAGTTGGAAGACCTTCCTGGACTTTGGATTATGCCGCACTCACATTAACCTTCTTACTCATGCAAATTCTATTTGCTAATGGCAGGGTTTGCACCCCGAATTTTGTATCCTGATGCAAAAAATCAGATGTTGTGGACCTCAAAGCACAATAAGGCTGCCTGGGGAATTAGGTATGGGTCATTTTGTCATGAAATGGTGAAGAGCAGAATCCAAATCCAGGGAGCAGGCAGATAAAATTTTTTATTTTATTTTAGTTTTTTTTAAAAGTTAAGTCTCAGGAATACAAGGAACAGCCTGGTGGTAACACCAAGAGGATGTGACGCTGAATGAGAACCAAGTAGCATTTGAGCTCGGCAACATGATAAGAGGAATGCAAGAGAGGTTGGTTAACAAGCGGATGGGAGACAGCTGGGGAGTGCAGGTAGCTGAGACTCTGAAGGAAGCTGCCGCGTAGATCAGGGAACACTGAAAAACAAAATGAACAACATAATAAGAGAAGTAAACAGAGATGCAAACATAAGAATACACCAAAACACAAATACTGTACAGCAGAAGACTGAGAGACAAGTGGTCAGAAATACTAAAGTACAGAACACAAACACAAGGAATATTAAAACAAAGTAATGGGGTGTCAACCAAAGTCTTATAATACTATAAACGATTAATATTCCCCAGCATATTGTCCCTACAGTTAAAAGTCCTTTTGATGATACCAGAGAAAATTGCGATATATATATATATATATATATATATATATATATATATATATATATATATATATTTATATATGTATATATTTGCTTTTTTAAAAATTGTGTACTCAGAGTACACAGGTTGTAATCTAAAAGGCTTTGTTGTTGATGCAAACACATTTTGTGCCCTAAAAAACACAGTGTCATTACTCAGGCCGCAGGCAGGCTCTAAACTGAAACATGATAGCCATTTCGAAGCACGATGCTTACAACATAAGCCAGTGTAGGCAAACCACCATTAGGCGTCTTTATCTGTGCCCAGACCATCGTGACACCAGCCCTACAGCATCTGTCAGTCCCTGCAAAAACTCCCCTGGCACCATAAAAAACCGAGCCTCCTCAGCGAGAGAACCGAGACTGGAGAACCCAGTGGGGACCCATACGACGGTAGGGAGAGAAATAAAATAATCTGCTGCCTTTTTCCCTTCCACTCTTTTCATTCCACCACAATGTGCACCATGCATCGCCGTGAAGGCAGATGGGGGAGGTGGAGGTGGAAATAAAACATGCATGAGTTGCCTGCAGCCCAGGAAAATAATTACTGTCATTTAGCAGACATGTAGAGGAGAACAGTGCAGCCCAGTGTGCCCACAGTATATCGCCACGCCGCCTGCATACCGATGAACTGGAAGGAAAGCTAAGAGGTGGGATGCCCTGAGTAGGAGTGTGAGTGTTTCCCTGCTCGATGGTAATGGACGCCATTGTTTATTTATGTGGTTGTTTTTTTACGTCAATCACATATGATAGAATCCTGCTGCAATCACTGGAAATTTGACAGACTTTTCTTTTGATCTGTTACTCTGACACATTACGGTGAACTGTTCTGGCTCCGGAGGTCTCACAGGACATGAGGGGTGCTGTATATTTTTCAGAAGATCAGAGAGAGAGAGAGAGCGATTTGACCTTTGCGTCTTTGCCAAGGCTAAATCATCTGCTCTTTTTCTCTCTGTTTTCCTCTGTCACTCATCTCTTTTCTGCCCCCTTCCTTCACATCTGTCCATCTTCCTCCTCTTCTTTCCTCCACCATCACTTCTCTCTTTTTTTGCCTGCAGACAGAGCACACCAAAAAATTTATAGGGGGTGGAGGAAAGCCAGCGGAGGTCAAATGCGTGAACGGCTTCCCGTCTGCCTCTCCTATCATTCTTTATGGCCGATGTAGTGGCGGAGCCTTCATTACCCTGAATTATACGCTGTGATTATTACCTCTCCCCCTGGTCTATGCAGACCGACCCTGGCCTTATCGTCTTATCATCTTACCCAGGAGGAACATAACGCACCCAGCTATGGATATATAACACAACATCTGCCTTCAACATGACTCCGTTGTGTTTCTTTGAACTTTACAGGCTTACATCCACAGCATGTGATGTATGGGGGTGCATGACTGGCAAGGGTTTATTTACAGAAAGCTATATTGGGCTGCAGAGGCAAATTTCTGATGCGGGTGTGGGACTCACTGCTGTGTATAATCTATGGGTTAAACAAATCCCCACATGACTGGAAATCTGAAGTTTTGCTCCCTGGTGCTGAAGTGTAAAACCATCCAAAGTTGTTCCACAGCTCTCTATGATCGTCACTGTACCTCAGAGGAAATTGTATCCAGTTCCTACCTTAGAGTCGCTTGAAAAAGTACTCGCACCCATTGTAGACTGTTTTTTTTAATCACATTTTAATCTCACATCCAGAAACGTCAATGTATTTTCTTAGGATTTTATGTGATAAACTAAGACAAATGTAATGTACAGTTGTGAAATGATGACACATGGTTTGTACTCAGTGCCCCTGAGTCAGTAGTATTTAGAAATATTTTTCTGTTGCTATTTCTGCTTCACTTACTTTAGTGTTGTGTCTCAAACAGAGTTGCCCACATCACTTTTTTTGCACAAATTCTCCATTAGATCTAGCTTGACTGGGTCACGTCAATATAACTGGATTTGTATCTCTGGTTGTATGTTTCCAGCTGTTGTTCTGCAGTAAAGTAAACCTCTCACCGGTCAGAAGTCTTTTCCAGGCTCTAGGTCTTCATCCGTGACTGTACTGTATTAAGCTCCATCCATCCACCAATCTACTCATCATCTCTCTTGTATAATAAAGAGCTTTTTCAAGGAATGATGCTGCCACCACCAGGCATTACCATGTAGCTGTTGTGTTTCGGGTTGTGTGCCATAAGGGTGGGCCAAAATTTTAGTTTTCTTTTTATTTGGCCAGAACACCTGGTCACATGTTTCAATTATTGCAAACATTACTTTTTATAGCTCTCTTTCAAACACTTCTTCCTTATGTTTTCTAAAGAACAATTTTTTAAAAGTAAAAACTATTTTCTGTTAAACCTGTTACAATTCTGATCTTTCTGCTGTGTTTGTCAAGATCCTGGTTGAGTGTGTGTTTTGTGTGTTCGTGAGACTCTTTTTCTGAACCGATGATCTCTGCTGGAGGGCGTGGCCTGCCTGCTGCAGACTCCATGCCTATCTGCAACGACCTCATTGCCTGCAGAGGATTTGAGGGGCTGCCAGACGACGTCTTTTCCAAATCAAAACCCTTGGACCCTCCAACAAACCTCTCAACATCAGATCTCCCCTGAATGCTTACCCACTCTGTGGCCATCTGCTACAACTCCATCTTCCTCAACGTCCACCTGCCTGCCTACTCTCTAGCATTGTATGCTCAAAGCCATTGAGGTCTCAGCCAGGATCTCCACTCACCCCTTAACATCACTTCTTTGAAACAACAACGCTGAACTTTGATCCAAGCCTCCTTTCACTGTACCTATTGTTTTATCTCTGTAAATAAACTTTTTTGTTTGTTTGTTTGTTATTTTTCTCATCCTGGTGTGTTCTCACCATTCTGCATGTGGTTCAGGATGTTATACAAAAACATGCAGTGCTTCCCTGTCTTCATGATGCTGTTTGTTCACTGATGTTGTCTAACAAACCCACTGGGACCTTCACAGAACAGCTGGATTTATACAGAGATTAAATTACGCACAGGTGAACTAAGTAGGTATTTACTAATTAGGTGACTTTTATTTATGGGCTCAATACAACAATTTATTTAAGGAGGCTCAATACAACGCATGTGGATTTTTAAATTAAAACACACATTAATCACATATTTGTTTCTTCAACTTCACACTCAAAAAAAGCATTGAGGAACAAATACATTGCAGTTTGTTGTAAAGACGCACAATGTGAAAAAGGTTTAAGTGGGTAGTTAAGGGTAGTTTTTAAAAGCACTGCATAGACTTTGTTTTGTGAGATATTTTCCACTTGGACCCACAGCGACTTCCATATGCCTATTTGCAGGTTTTTTTATTCTCATCTGGTTTTGATGTTTATGAGAGAAATACAGCGATGATCCAACTCCAAAGAAATCTGGCTGAAAAACTAAAAATCTTGTTCCTATTTGTGAAGAATTTAAGAAACTGTGCAACTGTGATGTAAACGGTGCAAAATCAGAAGGTCTGGACTCATGTTCTTGTTGCTCCTTCCCTCATATTTGTTTCCACTACTGAGGAGCCTGTGTGAAGTCTGATAATGTGAGAAATCAGCGGGGTGTTCAGCGAGCAGCGAGCCCTGGCGGTCCTGATATAGTGTACTTTTCACAACTCATCTTTTGAGTGGGCACCCTGAGAGAATCAGTGTTGTATCATGGAGCACATATCATTGCAGACACAGAGAGGGGGGTAGCTGTCAAAGACTAGATGACACGGACAATGCGGTAGACTTCAATATCAAGGCAAGGTACCAGAAATACATCCCTAGGTGAAGATTTGTCTTACACATGTCAATGTAATGTAAGACAAACAGGATCAAAAACTGTGTGCCTCGAGAGGTTTGAAAACACACCTGGTGCAACTCTGAGTGTGCTTGTATTTGCTTTTCCACATGGAAAAATGTCATCCAGCTGGATTTGTAAGTGTTGCAGCTCCAGTGATCTAAAGGATTAATATATTTAACCTGAATGTATTCATCATATGTAAAAAAAAAAAAAAAAAGTACACATGTTGTGTTCCCTAACCTTTTATACCTTATTTTTTTCTGTAAATGAATGCTGAAGAAGCATTTTAGGACAATGCAACTCAATTAGGACCTAAAACTATGTTTATGGATTAAACAATTGACAAAAATCTGTATGAAAATGTGGCTAACTGAACGGCTATTTGAATAGACAGTTGTTCTTAATGACAACATCCGTCCACCGCTTAAAGGGTGAGAGGTCAATGAAAGTCTTTATGATACAACATTTACCAAAAACTTGTGTGAGGATGGCATTTGTGGATTTCAGTTTGGCCTTTAACTCCTCAACCTCAACAAGCTGGTGGATCAGAAACTTTAACAAACAGGCACCAGTACGTCCACATAGGTTACCCCACCTCTTCCAACCTCACACTCAGCACAGGAAACCTCCAAGTGCTCAGTCGTGGCCTCTGCTCTCTGTTTACCCATGATTGCAGGGCAATCGCAACAGCAACATGACAGGCCTCATCAATGATCACAAAGTTGGGGCCTGCAGAGAGGAGGTAGCTGGCAGTCTGGTGCAGGAAGGACAACCTGATCCTGATTACTAAAGACAAAGTAGATGATCTTCAGGGACTTCAAGAAAATGAGGACAATCCATCCAGGATTGAGCATAAACAGCCAGCAAGTGGAAAGAGTCCGCATGCATTAATGTTGGGGTCCACATCTTGACTGAGCCTTAACACTTCACACCTGATAAAAAAAAGTTCTAGTTTCAACGAAGCTGCCTGTTTTATTAGCAAAGAAGCTCCTGACTAGATTCCACCGATGCACAACAGAGACTGACTTCCTGTTGCACAGTGTGGTACTCTGACTGCACTGTGGTGGTGAAGAGCCTGCAGTGAGTGACTAAAATGACCCAGTGGATCATCAGATCCCCACAGCCTGGCATTGAGAACATCTACTCAGCACGCCTGCACAAGCATGCAAATAGCATCCTAAAGGACCCCACACACCCTGGATGCTCCCACTCTTCCGCCCTCCCATCCGGCAGAATGAGGGCTCACAGGACACACACAACCCGGCTCAGAAACGGCTTTTAGATGGTAGATACTCTGTTAAATCAACCACTTTGAAAGTGGATGAGTGAGAAACAGAGGGCAGACTTGCTGTAACTCTGAAATATGTGCATCCTGCTTAATTTATGTGTGACTTTCATGTATAGAATGACACAATGATCGTTTTTAATCTTTTATCTTACTTAATATTTGAAAACTTTTGTATAAGTATTTTGCTGTTTCTCAGCTGTTGGACTGACCGTTGTCAACGTAACTTCATTGTATTATCCTAAACATAAAATGACAATAAATCTGCTTATCTGCTTATCTTATCTGCCAATTTGCAAACTGCAGTTGGCAGTTGCAAATTGTAGTTTATACCACTAGATGTCAGTCCAAAGCTCAGCACTGTGTGGATCGTCATCTTAAACTACCCATTTGTAATCGTCAAACTATAACTGACATAATTTCTAGCAATGGAAAATATTAAGTGAAACACATGTTTTTATATATTTTTTAATAAGTAGAACCATGTTTATCGAGACACTTTTATTGAAAAGCCAACTTTCACACACAAATCAGCTTTTATTAACACTACTAAACTTGGCTAAATATAGCAAGCATCTTAAAGGAAATAACCCAAGTCTTTCTTATAATTAAAAATAAATTTGTTCAATCGAGCCCAAAATAACTTAAAACCATATGCCTGTCTTTTAATAAATGTGCAAAATCCTTTTAAAATTTTGGATCTATAATTAATAGCATCCCTTTCCTTTTGAATAAAAAATATATGTCAGACTATTTTATTTGCCTGATTTTAATGCTTAACATATATTTTTTTTCACAAATACTTTTGACTTGACAATTTTGGCCCACATGAGTGTCCAAAAGGTTTGGACGCTTCCTTTAATAATGTATACCACACATTCTGTCAGCTTATTTTCATATATGAGAGAAGAATAGCAGATCACTTATCATAATAAGTGATTTGTATTCCTCCACAAATATGTTTCTTTTGTTCATCAAAGTTGTGTGAGGTTCGTCTTCTGTAACTTTCTTTTTACAGGGCCTTTATCATCATGTTTACTTGTAATAAAGATGAAACTGAGCTCAATATGGTGCTTTGCTGCACTCACAAGGCAATCACCTCCATCAGTGAGTACAATTACCCAACGTGTTGTGCTGTATCATGGCCAAAGTGTAAGTACAGACTCAGCGGGGTTCATAGCCATCATTTAGGATGGCCCACACACACACATATGCACACCCCGTCGTCTCCCCCCCCATGGTGGTGCTATATCAGGCAGTCAGGCAGGGAGTCAGGGTGCAGTAACAGGGCTATTAGAACTCCCAGGGACCCTATCGATCTCCTCATTGATCCCCTCCTGCCTTGGCCGATCCAGACAAGCATGTGGGCTCACACGGCTATCTGAAAGAGCCATGAAGCACTACAGACAAGAGCACAAGGAGCAGCTGAAGAAATATTAAGTGAGGCTTGAAAGTTATCTGTTCAGGGAGCGTGAAAAGTATTCACGCTCCCTGAACTTTTTAACATTTTGCTAAGTTGTCATTGAAAACATCAGTTGTACTCTATTGAGATTTTATGTGAGCAATCCATATAAACCAATCCATAATTATGAAGTGGGAGGAGAATGATTAATGGTTTTCAATGGTTTTTTACAAATAAAATACATATTCAACCCCCTCTGTTGAGATACTCCTAAATAAATATCCACTGCAACCAACAGCCTTGAGAAGTTGCCTGTTTAATCTCAATATAAATCCAGCCGTTCTGTGAAGGACTCAGAGGTTTGTTAGAGCTGCTGAGATTCATAGCTCAGGTGGTAGAATCTGTTGAGAGAGCTGCACGATACCTGGCATTTATATGCTGAATAGTGAAAAAAAACAACATAAGAAGTTCTGTTTGAAATTATCCACAGGCCACGTAGAGAACACATAAAACATGTGGAGGAAGCAGGTTCAAAGCTGAATAAAATTTCCTTACATGCACAAAACATTACGTGTAGTAAGATAAAGTGAGACCATGAACAAATCATTTTCACAATAAAACATGGCTGTTTTATCATGTTGGGGTTGTACTTTATTCCACCGAACAGGGAAGCTGTTAAGATGGATGGAGTAAAATACAGAGCTGTTCAGAGGCAGCTCAAAACGTCAACCAGGACAAAACCCCTAAACATAATGCCACGGTACAATGAAATGGTATAAGTGAAACCAGGCACAATTCAAATGTTAGAATGGCTTAGTCAAAGCACAGCCCTAGATCCATTTGAGGATTTGTTTCATGTTTGAAAATATATGTTCACATTATGCTCTCCTCCATCCTCAGTCGATAGGCTGACTGAGCTTCAGCTAATTTGCAAAGAATAAGCAAAAATGAGACCTGGAGAGACCTCCCAATGTGATTACAGCAAATGATTCAGGGTGCATTTTTAAAAAAAAAGAAAAAAAAAGGTTTGAAAACTAAGTATCAATTTCCTTCCACTTTACAGTTATTAGCTAATTTGGAGATATGTTGAAGTTTGTAAATGTAATGTTTTAAACCCTCATTTCCTCCTTTGTTGTCTCCCAATCTCCTCCCTTCCTTTCCTTTCTTTAAGAAAATTTTCTAAAATATTTCTTCCTTCATCACACATGGCTCTGATTTGATAAAGCTGCTATCTGAAATCATCTCCAGATCCATAAAGAGACACTGCTGATTGAGACTGGAGTGGAAGGTTTCACCATTATAAAGATGTTCTCTTAAAGCTGAGAAGATTTATAATCTGTGACAAAATGGGCAGGAAAACACTTGGCCACAGTTTTCAGAGTGAAGGAGCATCATGGTGGTTATTGAAACCAGGCAGGCTGGAAACTTCACTATTCCTCAGGCTGGCTCATATTAACTTACATACATAACTGAAGGCATCAGGTATATTTTAGCACCTCAAAATGAGCTCATCAAGCTGTTTGCTGTGGGGGAAACTGTGTGTTTCAGACAGTTGCTTCAAAACATCCCAAACTACATGATTACCAAGCAGCACAGCAAACTTTCTCTCTTGCATTGGCAGCAGTGGTCGGGGAAAAAAAAAGATAATCCAACACTGCCACAAGTGGAGCATCAGTGCAACTACATCTGTACCTCTCCACCAGTCTTGCACACACTGTGATTTATGTGCATAAATACAACACCATCGGCTAAACAATCAAATTGCTGATATGTATTGAGTTAGTGACCATATAACAAGTGAAGTTGTGTTCTGCTGAGCATGCAGTCTGACCTTGATTGATGACGGGGGGTGGCAGGTCCTCATCAGGGTCCATCTGATTAATATCCGGCCCTTCACTCCTTTCCTCGCTACTAATGGCTCCCTGCTTCATCCTGTCTATTATTATCATTCAATAATGAGATCTAAAAGAAGGTATGTGTGTGTGTAGTTGTGTGTTGTGCATTGAATTTCTAAGCAGTGTACATGCATCCACTTTTGTATTAGAACATGCGAATAAATTAGATCATTTCACAGCTATGTGCAAAATTGATGTTTTAGATATTTATTTAAAAGTTCACTATTTTAAAAAAGGCTGAATACTGAGGGAACACAAGTCACCAAGTAGGGAAAGTAACTTAAAGGAGCACCCTAAATTTGTGTGTTAGTTCATTCCAGCACTGAGAATTCATCAACCCTCGATAGGTAAATGCATTCAGAGTAAATAAACAAACTCAGAGGAAGTTATTCTTTAAAACACAATACTCCAGAGGGCAGGGCCACACAGTGGAAGAATTGTTAGCAGTGTTGCGTTGCAGCAAGAAGGTCCTGGGTTGAGATGCTGAGTTGGAGTCTTTCTCTGTGGAGCCTCCATGTTGTCGCTGTACACGTATGGATTTTCTCTGGGTATTCCGGTTTCTTCCCACAGTCCACAAACAGACTGTTTTTTCTCATGTGCCTTTGTGATGTCCTGTGAGAGAACAGGTTGAAGTAATTGATTAATGTATTAATTTTGTTCGATTTGGTAATTGTCTTAATTTAGTTTTTGAAAAAAAGTAAAATTGAATGTGTAATGACTAAAACACCCTACTTATAATTGTGCTCAGATGCTAAACAAACAAAAAGAAAAATGGTCAGGAATTGACAACAAAAGCAGTGCTGAGACAAAATGTTTCTCCAGTGCAGTCAATTAAAACATTCAGATGAGCCTTGTTTGTCAGATTAAAGTACATTTTTTAAATATGATCCTTTAAGCAGGTATTAAACTTAGTTTTTAAAGCCCACTTTTATGTATTAATTTTTTTTTTCTTTATTGTTCTGATGCAACTTTCCAGTCTTAAATGTTTGAAAAATTGCTTTAAATGTTAAAACAATTAACATTGCTTTCTCTACTTTCAGTAGCTGGAGGAGAAAATTCTTATTATGATAAGGAGCTACTGAAATAGATACATTTTTCAATAATACTTCTGTTTTTCGAATATGACTGTATGTACATTGTATGGTCATGGTTTCATTTATTCATTTACTTATTTTTTAAGGATTGTTTTTGTCATGAGGTGCGGTGTAGATGGTGGTGAGGCAAACGCTGTAGACCCAGGTTGACGTAGAGATGGTAATTTTAATAATAAATAATGTTCAACATAGTCCACAAAGATTCTGGCGGCACGGCTGAGCAGAAGCCAGGACTCACACCGGTAGCAACAGAATATAAGAGTGGCAAATGAACAGGTAAACAGAAAAACGGAACAAGCGACGAGGACCCGACAAAGACACAGACACACAGGTGACACTAAATACACAGGAGGTAATTAGGGAACGAGAAACACCTGGGAGTAATCGAGGGGAGAACAGGACAACACGGAGACACAGAAAACTCGAAATAAACACACAGAAAAACACGGAACACGACAGTCTTGGCTCTAGTGTCCTTTATTAGAGCCCGTGCATGGATCGTACACTCTACCCTTTGCGCCACTGACGCACCCTTTACATAATTTTATAACTTAATGTGCTTTATGATATCTCACCGATTCAAAGTGGCCATCAAAGCCTTAAAAACAAAAGCTCCAAATCAGAACTTTTCCAAATAAGTAAAATAATTTCACTATGGGATAGGATTTCTCACCTGTAGTAAAACTGTTGTAATGATTCAGACTGAAGTCCCTCTGAAGACCAATGAATTCCCAGGAGAAATCAGAAGAAACTTGCCTCTGACTATGAGCTTAATCTGTGGTATGCACAAGCAGAAAACTGCAGCATGATTCAAAGACTCTATTTATGATCATAGGGCAACAGACCAGACCAGACACTGTGTGATAGCTGTGCTAAAGATAAAATAAGTCGTCATCATCTTCAAAGCACTGTAAAGTTCCTGGGCTGTTAAACGCAGCTCAGTATCGCATCTGTCATGATTTTATATGCTGCACCAGGCTGCAGGATGTGTGCATCAGCAGTGATGTATGGCTTGCTTAGCAATAATTAATGCCTTGATTCAGACTTAATGTTTGGCAGCTTCTGCATAATCTGGTACTGTGTAGAGTGTCCTGTCAAAAGTATTCAAGCTCCTTGAACTTTTCCAATGTTTTCCTGTTACAACCAATAATGGGTTCATAAGAGGTTTCATTTTACCACTTTTTCCTTGTTTGTTTGTTGTTTTTTTTAGTCATGTAAAGCACTGTGAATTGCCTCGTTGCTCAAATTTGATATACAAATAAAATTGCTTTGACTTCATGTGACACACCGTCACTAAATGTGTGTCACATGAAGTACACTCTGCACTGTATCTTTTTGCAATGGCTCCAGGCAGCAATTTTGCACAACTAGAAACACATTTTTCCCCGGTTTTCTTTGAAAAACAGTTCAAACTCAGATTGGAAAGACAGCAGTTTTGAACTCTTTCCAGATGTACTCAATTGAATTGTGACTGTGGCACAGGAACACGTAAATGGGTTTTGATCTATATCTGTCCATTGTGGCTGTATGCTGTCCTGCAGAAAGATATTTCTCCACCCCTATCTCAAGTCTTTTCTCGTCTCGAACAAGTTTTCCTCGACAATCTGCCAGTTTACTTAGGAACAGGTGTGTTGGTAGGTTTACACTTGTGCCAGAGCGTGGATATAGTTTTTTGATTCAACACCACTTTAAACTTCTCTACTTCATTCCTGACTTGTTTGCTGTGTGGGTTTCATGATGCACTAATGATCTCCAACAAATCTCAGAGCTACGAAGAACAGATGGATTTATATTGAGAAAAGAACACACACACATGCACGCCCCCGCACATTTGTTTCTAATACCTTGTGGGGACCATTTTCCTGACATATGCTACATTGTGGGGACACTGCTCCTTGTGGGGACCGAAGCCTCGTCCCCACAAGGGGAAACTCTGTTTTTGGCTCAGGGGTCAGATTTAGGACTAAGGTGTGAATTGAGTTTTGGGTTGGGTATGTAATGGGTAGGGTCAGGGTAAAGGTAAGAGTAAGGTTTAGGCTATAGAAATGAATGGAAGTCAATGGAAAGTCCCCGCAAAGATGGGGTGTGCAAACAGGTGTGTGTGGGTGCATGTGTGCACCCACACACATAAGCACACATGCACAATTGGTTGCAATGTATATTTATTTTGAAACATCAGAGTATAGGAGGATGAATAAGTATAAATTGTAAAAACAATACCCATTTAAAACAATTTTCTTCCACTTTACTATTTATGCATTCCTTTATGTGTGTCTCTCACATCAATCACAACAGAGTACAAGTCATGCTCATCATTGCATCAATGTGTGCAATATCACAATCACAAATGATTGCTTGGATTTAATGGGTTGATATATTTCAAGTGCCCTGCACACCATTTCTCCATGCCAGTGATATATTTGTCCTGTTGTTTGGATTTTTCATTGTCATCTGCATCATCGTCACAATGTTCAGCAATGCTACGGTAATTACATGTTTTCCTTATATTATGCAGCCCAAATTAGAGGGTTTGGACTTGTGTCAAATGGTTTCAGATGATTAACTGAGGATTGCTCAATATGATGCTCAAGGCTTAGAAATCGTTTTATAACCTAACTCCACTTTAAACTTCTCCATAATCTGATTTCTGAAACGTCTTCAGTCTTCCTCAGTCTTTGTGAAACCGTTTCATCATCGTTTTCTAACAAACCTGTGAGACCTTCACAGAACAGCTGGATTAATGCACAGATGAAATAACACTTGCCACACATTTTCAGATTGTCTGATTAGTTGTCTAATTTTCCTCCCACGTCACAAGAATGGCCTGCTTTTTCTTAATCCATTGTATGAAACATATTATGTTTGCTGTTGCTATGTGAGAAAATTCAAAGGTTTGAGTGGTCTGAATGCGCTTACATGTCACTGAATGTCACGGTCCTGAAACACTGGGGTGTGTTGACTAGAATGACATTGCACTGATGCAAAATCAAGATATTTTTCAAGCTGGACTGCACTCTGATATGATTGATAAAGTTTATTGAGCAATCAACCTCGATGAGGATTGAGGAGGGTGGCGACATTTCATTCATAAATATGGAACTATTTATAAGGGCTTGAAATGATCCCATGATAATATTGTGCAACATACCAAGAGCAAAGGGCTCTACTGAAAAATGACAAGAAATGAAAAAGTGATCTGTGTCAAATATGTAATGCTTTACAAAAATGTTATCCACAAAAAGGTCCCAAATAACAAACCCCATAAGCACTGCACGGTGTATTCATATTTCTGCAGAGACTCATGACAGCAACATAAAACCTGTTAAACTGACTTCATTTTTCTGCCACATATCCCATTTAAATGTTTAGTATTTTTTTGTATGACAAGAAAGTTAGAAGAGTTTCAAATGGAACATGTAACAAGCATCGAGACCAAAGCGTCCCGAGGACTTCATAGAACATGTTGGGTTTGAGTAACTTTATTTAAGGATGCAATTATGAATACGCAGAGTGCAATAAAAAAAAAAGTAACAAAAAAAAATACATTCACAAAAAGGTTAAAGATCTTTAGCATAAGCATCTACAATCCAGCCTCAAATGTATGCTGACAGATAAACCAAGTGTCTTCGCAGTCGTCAGAGAAGATGGAAAATGTGTCTTTCTTTGGTTAATGAAAACATGTTTATGGAAATATTACCCATGACCTGTGCAAAATGTGTTAAAGTTCTTTGAGAAAAAATGTTGTGCAATGCTTTAAGGACCGAACGTCTCAACCTGACAGCTTTGTGGTAGCTGTGGAGCTGAGGGGACAGAAAAAAATCAGTCCAAGTTCTGTTTATTGAACTTGGACCTTGTACCATGAGTTTATAAACTAGATTAATAAATGTATTTCAGTTTCTTTATTTGTATTGTAATATTTAGCTTACCTGTTTTGCGACGCTACTGACCGATAGGTTTCAGGTGTTATAAAACCAGCAGGATATTAGCAACTGAAAGCTTAAGATGGAATATTGCAATAAGAAAAGATATTAAGCACTTTATCCTTCTTAACAAAATTGGCAAAAATGAAGATTCATAACATCTACCAAGTCAAAAAAACATGAGACCTTCATTGCCTCTTGCTCCCCACTACCTCACATGCACACTGAGCCACAGTCACACTTGTTAGCCTTTTAATATCAGTAAAGGATAACCTGAGTAAATAAAAAGCAGTTTTCAAATGATAAAAAAATTTACCAAGCTAAGGAATACCAAAGGATAAGAATAATGCTAAATGACTAATGAGACTCAAAGTCATTAGAATCAGGGCACTTAAATGCTTCACAGATATAAAAGAAATTACAGAATAAATACCATATCATCAGCAAACTTTAGCCTTTAGCACTAGCGTTATTGGGTTTATTTCCCCTTGTGCTTTTGTCAAACCACAGACAACATCTCTCTCATACTTGTGACCTCCCTGCGTTAATATACAGCCCAGCTGGGAGGAACATTACCGCCACTTCCTTTTACAACTGAGGAGGCATAGCTGCTCACCGAGACGTGCGTCTAAGCGGTGCCGAGACATTTTTGAGCACATTCATTTATCTGAGATGTGAATGCACCGTTGTCATTTAGAGGACATCTCCAACTTGCACTGAAGAAGCAACATTCAGAAAATCAATCATGGATTTGAAGAAACAGCTGTTGTCCTTTGCCCGCATGTTCTTACCTTCTGTGGGATTTGTGTTCACGTGCATCGGAGCCTACCTGGTGTTCCAGCAGGACAGGCAAGGCTTTGATCACAGTATGGTCCCTGTTTACATCATGATCGCCTTCGGCTTCCTGGCCATGCTCTTCGGGGTGTTCTGGAGCCTCTGCCACACCATGAGGAGCAAGATGTACCACAGAAGAAGACATGACAGTGACATCCAGATCTTCGCAGTTGAAAGGTGAAGCAGCCTGTAAATGCTGGCACTGATTTTTTTTTTTTCTCAATCTTTACGTGATCACACTTGCATGTAAAAGAAAATTGTTAAAATTGTTAATGTCTTTGATAAACCCATTCTATCTGAACCTGGATCTTCTCTCCAGCAGGCCGAGCACCTTTCCTCCTTCGTACGAAGAGTCCCAGAGTCCCTGCTACGTCAGTCCAGGCAGCATGCATGAGGCGATTGTATCAGTTGATGGAATTCCCATGGTTTTGGATGTTGCACCTCCACTGTACACCCAGAACAGTTCAGAGAGTCCAGACTGCAAGTGGAGCTGGGAGCAACCACCTCGATACAGCGTGGTGGTCCATACTGAACACAGATAGATGGACGCATGTGAAGAGATGTTCCATCCAACACCAAAGGAGAAATGGGTTTTTAATCAACTCCCTAAGAGCAAAGACTACTAACTAGGAGAAGGTTCCTAAAAAATTATGGTCATCACTAATTTTGTGACTTTGCTTTACTGCAAAATGACATCAGCTGCTGTGTCAACACCCAATCTGCACGGTCTCAGTGGACATGGTTTTCTGGGACTTTACTGGGTAAAAACCTGTTGCGTTGAAACTGAAATGTGTGTTTAAGTTACTTGAATGATTTTGCTTCTGGATCAAAAAGCTTTTTTTGCTCTTTTAGCAGTCCATCCTCAGTGCAAGTTGGACTGTTCGGTTGTGTAACAAGTAAGTCAGAGAACTGAATAACACCTCTGTTATATTTGAGACGTTTTACAGAGTAAGATCAAAATATTTCCTAAAGATATTGCACACTGTCGTACTGCTTGTGTAATAATGTATATTTTGTTCCTCAGATGGTCTTTTATCAAGGCTCAATATTGTCAACGTTTTTATATTTATTTTTCAAATTTTTATGTTGCAACACACTAAAAACAGTTAAATTGTCTTTAATAAATCCTGTTTTATGTTAAACCTGAAGTTACTTTAATTAAAACAAATGAACTACCTTATTTAGGCTACAACTAAATTAAGTTACACCAAACTAACCTCTGAGTAAGTAAAACAAACAATACACCCCAAAACAAAATACAATACTTAACACATATTCATCTTTTTCTCTCTTCCTATTGATTGCACTTAGTGTTATTAAAAAATTCAGTAACAATACAGATAACTGTTTTCAACCCGTTGCTTTTAGAAAACATAAAAAGACCAGGTGAACCAAGCAATCCAGGGAAATGATCTGAAACTTCTCACTCAGATCATTCTTCTCAGAGTTCAGCTGAAGGGAAAATTGGGGAGCAAAAAAAGATCATTTTGTTAATGAATAGTCCCACAAAATGACTATGACTATATTTAGTCATAGTCATTTTGTGTTTAGTCAAGTTATTCAAGTCAAAGGTTGCAACCACAACATTATAAAAACAAAGAAAAGATTAACTAGTATGTCAACAGGACACCGCAGCTCAGCAGAGTTTGTTAAGAAACTTCAGGAAGTGTCTCATGAATTTTATCTATTTAATTATATCTCCTTCAAACGTCACACCATTTCTGTGCTTATGTCTGTCACGAGTACCAGACAGGTCGTTTAGGTCCAAAACGCCTGACGGTTCACTTCAGCATAAACATTCAGGTGAAACAGTAACCAGAACTTCATAGCCAACATGTTTTTAAAAACTTTACAAATGTGATTAAAAAGACTTTTTTTAATTACATGATTATATTAAAACATCATTTTGCCATGTCCCTTATCATTTTCATGCTAACTCATTTTTTAGAAAAAAGGATTTGACTATTAGCAACACATTCAATAACGCCAGCAGTGACCCCTGGCACCATAAAGGAGTCAGATGGAGCAATAACCTGTAGGGACCGACAGCTAACGTTTGTATGGCTGAGTGACACATCCTTTAGAAAATCCACTGGCTTTATCCTCAAATCAGAATGACGGCAATCAACATGTTTATAATGTCCTGCTCTTGGCGTCTCATCTGAGCGGTGTAAAGATCAAACTTCATAACTTCTTATCACAGCTCAACAGCTTCAGTTTGTTTCCTGTTCAGATGGAAAACAAGAGCTGTTCAATCACAGCAAATAAGTCCAGCAATAAGGACACTTCAGTGAAATCCCAATATGCCAAAGGGCAACAAGGAACTTTGAATATGTTTTTATTTCCTTACAATCCGAATGTGCACAAAGGTTGATTTATGAGAAAGCTATAACTTTTCTTTCTCGTTTTGGTGAAGAAATTACTTATAATCTGTAATAACAAATTATATGTGCACTGTAAAATGTTCAATATTAGCAAAAGTTAAAAAGAAACAATCTTGTAAAAACGAATAAGCTTCCACTGAGTAAGGTGTAATATAAAAAATCAAGAAACATTGATATTCTGTTGTCACTTTTGTGTTTATTGCTTTTATAGCTTCCACTATGTAGCTACTGCATCATTTAAATTTGCTTCATGTTTATCAATATCTGACTTTTTATTGTGAACAAAAATGAACATAGATGTGCAGCTGTGACATTTTTGTCTTTGAGAGACAAATTCCAGCACAAAAAAAAATACAAATTCTCGGGTTAATAACTGTTCCAAGCAAAGTGAAGCTGCAGAAATAAGTATAATTCATCAGTGTGGGCATGATAGATGCATATAACGTGTGTGTGGGCGTGGGCGTGTGAGTGTGTATCTCCCTCATTCTCTTTTAACTCATGTGATGACGTTTGGGCCGCGCCGTCCTGTTCTCTCATGAATGTTGGAGATCTTCAGGGCGATGGCAATGAGAGGACCCAGCACCACCTGCAGAGAGAATAAAGCCCAAAGTAAATATGTAGGGAGATCATTGTTTCACTCTGAAATGAATTAAAGAAAGAAGCCTGGCTTTTATACCAAATAAACACCTCCAAACATTTCACAATACTGTTATTCCTCGGTGGTGGGAGCTTAACTCCTCTTCAACAAATGAATAAATAAAAGATGAATAGCAAAATAAATAAATAAATAAATGGCAAATAAATCCATGGGTGATTTGTTTCTTATTCATGCATAATTCTTACTCTCTTAAATGTTAATGATCCATTCACGACAAAAAAGTTCACGATCCTAAAGTCAAAACAAAAGGTTTTAATGAAGACAAAGTAGTTGTAAAGCGGTTTGCCCCTGTTCCAGGTTGCAGGTGAAAGCAGGAGGTGTGCGCAGGTCCTTCTGCGTGTGTAAACAGATAACACACAGCTCCCCTACCTGAGTCTCCCTGCTGTGTCTCTCAGGGTCTCTCTCAAAGCTCTCAGCATAAATGCGTATGGTGGCACCCGTCCCTCCACCGCTGCCGCTCATCCGAAACACAAGGCGGGAAGAGTCGGTGAAGATAATCCTTAAACCCTGGAATAAAATAATAATAATTAGAACCTTTACATTACCTTTTTCCAATTAATTTAAATGAGTCTTTCTGACTAATATTTAGGTAATTTTCTTTGGTTAGCTACAGTATATAATTCAATTTACAGAACATATATAAATAAATGCACTTTAACCAGGATTCCTTATATCTATTTTTACAGTTGCCTCCCTGATGTGCATTGGAAGCAAATTTCCTCTAGATGTCGCTGTCACTGTGCCGTTTGTTGGGAGTGAGTCATTTTTAACCATGTTCAGCAGTTAAACACAGCAATATTTTAAAATGATATGGTCTTAAAAAAATTTCAACGATGATGCCAGATTTTTTGGAGCTACTGAACTAACTCCAGTTTTTTTTTTTCTTTTTTTTTTGAGAAAAGAACATTCAGTGACCCGTAGTTTGTTGTCGTCATCTATTGAGCAAACAGGATTTTACTGTGATAGGTTAGTTAACCATATCCCCTGCATAGTAACATAAAGTTACTATGCAGTACTATACTATAAACTTAAAGTGCTATATTTGAGAAAGAAAATTGTAAGAACTTCAACATTTGTTTCTGTGCTGATAAGTTTAACAACAGAATACCTTTATTTCATCTGTTAGCTTTTCAAAGATTTGTCAACAATATTCCCCACCTCAGGCATCAAAATGTAACAACAGTTCAGTTCAGTTTTATGGATTATTTTTAGAACAAAAGTCACATGGGCTCTCCAAGCAGTCAATGAGGGGAGAACATTTTAGACCCTTCGCTGATAAACAGAAACCTCTGGAAAACTCCGGTTTCTGTCCTTTATCATGACTCTGGATGTTAGGAGGGAAGTGGAAGCAAATGTTAAAAGAGAGTCAGTGATAATGAGAGATGTCCGCCTGTCTGTCTGTATCTGGGAGTGTGCCGGCTCATCTCTAACAATAGAGCAGCAGTTATCAGCGGGCCGTCAGACTAATGCTTGTTAAAAACACGATCTGCTGCAGTGCTCAGAGGCTACGTCTTTAAATGATGTGGATTTTTCAAAAGATATTCACACCCCATCAAGATTTTCCACATTTTGTCATGTTACAACCACATCTTTCAATGTGTTCAATTGGGATTTTGTGTTTTTACGGACAAAATTTTGAGAAGTCTTCCCCACCTTACCCTGATACTATAAATAAAATCTAGTGCAACCAATTGTGTATGAAAGCACCCTTCACCAGGCACAAAAATTGTAAATAAAGCCTACTTGTGTGTCATGTAATCTCAGTTTACATCTCAGAGGTTTGTTAGAGAACATTAGCGAACAAGCAGCATCAGAAAGATCAAGGAACACAGCAGACATCTCAGGGAGAACGTTGTAGAGAAGTCTAAAGCTGGGTTAGGTAGAAAAAAAAACTAGCTTTGAACACTTCACAGAGCACTGCTCAGTCCAATATCTGAAAATGGAAAGAGTTTGGCACAGAAGCACACATACCCAGACCAGGCTGTCCACCCAATTGACAACTCTAACTAATGCATGCTATGACTTAAGAGGCAGGACAAAAAATCTAGTTGTTGAAAGAAAGTCAGAGTGTTCTCTGCTTTTAGTACCCATGTAGCTACAATGACTTGCTGAGAGATTTTGCAACCTTATGGTGATTAACTTAAAACATCCAGGTGAACAACTACAAATCAAGTAAACATAAAAAAAAGCTGACCCGCGTAATGCAAATGCTTTCATCTAAGACAAGTTGATTATAAATTTATCTTTTGAAGAAAAGTGGAGATGAGAACTGAAAGATGAACATGTCGGTGCCACATTTCCCAAAAACAGACAGCTGATCAAGGGGCTTAAATCCATCCGTTCTCTGTCTGATATGCAGACAATGCCAGATGAATTCAGTAGCCAACAACAGAAATGCTGCCATGCAACTGCAGTGTAAATCCTCCAAGCATTGTCTGGCACATTTCTGTTCGAACGCGTTTGTCTCTGCGCACCTACTTCCTCCCCCCTCTGTGATGGAGACCCTGCAAGAGAGACGACAGCTGATATAATTTTGTCTTGGGAGGAATGTGAGTCATTAGGGGGTGACTGGGTTGCTGGGGATTTACCATTTCGGGGTGACTGACTAACTAGTAGCAAGACCTGCTGTATCCATACTGAGATGTGCTTTTGCTTTTGAAACCCTAAACTGAAAAGCTCAGAGTGTGTGCGTGTATGTGGGTTGACAATATTCTTGTTGGGAGGAACTAAACCTGCTGAAAGGAGATTGAGTAAATGCTAGTTGTTGTAACATTAGTTTCTAAGAAATAAAAATGATCACACCTTTGTTTGCGTAATAAGAAAGGGAAAAGTAGATTGTGAAAACTTGAAAGACAGCAAGTGAGTTCAAAGGGTTGTGACAGGAAGGTTGTACTAAGCAAACATGTTACCAGTGTGTGTGGAGACCTAAACTGTATGCTGTGTGTATATAGACAAGTTTATGATTTAAAACTAAAGATAAGACGTGCATATCCAAACGAAGCCTCGCAGTGGGTGGTCTGTAGGGTGGGAAGGGCAAGTGTGAGACCTTCTTGGTCCCATTTAGATTTTTTAAGATGCTTTTTAAACATTTTATCTTGTTTCTCAAAAACCTTACCAGTATATACGCAAACTTCATAAAATGTGGTCGAGTTGTGTATTATGAATGCAGTTTTCATTTCACTTTCCACTTTTTATTTCTATGTTTTCAACATGCAGTTTATGTCCCTTTTTAGTGACACTTTCATTGAAAAAAGATTTTTGAATGAACAACCTTTGCAACTGGATTTCCGTTTTAATTGTATAAAACAATCACCGATTTTCTCGAGTTTAAAAATTTTTGTATGAAAGAAATGCTGCCAATTCACATTTTAAAGTTCATGAAATACGTCAATAAAGAACTTTATTTATTTATTATTTATTTATTTATTTTCAAAAGGGGTTAAAACGTTAGAAAATATATTATTGCTTATTTAAGATGAGAACAGAAGTTAATAATGGCATTCACAAAATGCACTTTCTGTGGCTGTCTTTAAAAGAGCCTTATTTGTATCCATTACAACCACTGATGGGTCAACCGAATAATACTGTTTAGATTTTCATTATGGCAACTGTTAGGGTGGGATATATTAGGCCGTATCCAGTGAAAACCAGATGATAACTGCTACGTTTTTTCCCCTTTGTTACATATAAATATTGTCACACCTTGTGTATTTTACCAAAGACCACCTAAGGTTTTAATAAAACATTATTTGTTTTAACATTTTTGGGAGTTTTCTTTTTTTTTTTGTAGTTTGCAACTTTTTACAGTTTACATTTCTTCAGTCCTCAATTTTATCTCAACTTATTTTTTCATGCGACATCCTACATCTGGAGCTGTCTCACACTGACCTGGTTCCGAGCGACTGTCCCGTCCACTGGGTCAATGTACTCAAAGTTCTCTGCCTTCTCCACGCTGTAGACATGATCTCCAACAGCAAACTTCTGATTGCTGAAAGCCTTGTCTGAGATTACGGTCTCTAGATCCCTCGTCAGGTAAAAGGCTGCACGTGGGTCCAAGCCTTCATAGTCAAACCTGAAAATCACAAACAGACAAATGGACACATATATTCAAATGAGACATCGCTAGGCTCAGGGGGCTGAAAAAACTGAATTCTCAGAGATGATTAATGGGGGTGAATGACTTATATTTTTTTCCAAATGCTGACAGATGTTTTAAAAATCATGATCATGCATGGCCCTTATCCTAACTCATTTGTCCTTGCCATTTATGTCTTGTGGGAAATATTCATCAGTTTATAAAAACCTTCTGTGGGAATATGCAGAACAAAGCTAGAGCAACTATCAATGGGAACGCTTTCTGCATAAACTGTCACAGGGGAAGGGGTGAAATAAGGACAAATTACATCCAAGTGAGATGTTGGCCCACAGTACTTAATTACTGTAGGCCAACAGGCTGGTAGGAGAATGGAAAGCATGGTTACTTAAAAAAAAAGGATGACAGGGGCTTTGGTAGTGAGCTTGGCCGAGCAATTCTGTTTTAAGTCAGAGATCATGCTATCAATAGCAACCAAAAATCAAGATTTTTAGCTATAAATTTTACACATCAGCAAATCAGCTTAGCATGCTGCTATTAAAATAGCCTTGGAAAAGCAAGAAAATGGCTGACATACTAGAATTATCTGATTAAAAAGCAAACTGTGAGCTAACAGAATTAAGTTATGCTATGTGCTATGCTAACATCAACTAATATCCTTTTATTAAACCAACAGAACCCTATATTCCATCATTAGTCTCACCTTTTAACTTAGACAGCATTACATCTAATATTGTGATTGTAGCATTTGTGCTATCAGTTTCCATAAAATGCTAACATTACCTACAGCAGCAACATTAGCATTATGGCTAACACGTTAACATATGCTAAAAGCAGATTTTATACCATGACTTGCTTAAGCTAAAATTTGCAAACAGCAGTATTACAATACAGTGAACATATTAGGTTCTGTAGATCCTTTCTGCCAAAGCACCACCAGCCACAACAAACTTGAACATACTTGGATTATGTGAGTTATGCAACATTTAATTTTTCTTTAGGATAAATAAAGTTTTATTAAATTGAATTCAATGTGAAATCTATACCTAAAATGCTGACATTAGCCTTTTGGATTTGAATTGCAAACATTTACTTTAGTTCACAATGCACTGAATTGCTCTTGAGTCATTGCTATAGCATTCATAATTTGACTGGAAAGATGAAAACACAACATTATCACTGCATTCAGAAACGGATGACTGAATGTCTTTCAGAGATCATCACCTGCAGAAGTAGTTGCGTCCAAATCTGGCCCAGTGTTCCCTGACAATCTGCTCCACGCCTTGTTTCCTGGCTGCTATGATGGACAACCATGCCAACACTGACCACAGACCATCTTTCTCACGAATGTGGTCAGAACCTGAGGAAGAAAAGGAAACAGAATATCACATTTCTCAAGAAATTTGTTGCATGGTTTCAGACAAAGCATCCAAAGAGAAGCATTTGTCTCCCATAATCTTGATGTTAAGCAAACTATGGAGAAACAGCTTATGTTACTCTCATTAAGATAAATGGCAATATTTAAGCAAGAATGCACCCAATGAATTCCTTTAAAACATTGTTAATACAATGAGCACCCTGCAGGGTGCTCGACTGCCCAGTGTATGGGTGACTTCCATATAGCTTGAGGTCACTGACACAGAAAAAAATATTGACATTTTTGAGAAAGTCTGTGATAGATCCATGGTTACTTTAGTAAAACAATGCTAAACCATTTTGTTGACTTAGAACAGACAGGGTTCATAAACAACCTTCCTGTGTCAGGCTAGTCTGCCTGCAGCTTCTTTCCAATTAAAATCATACGTCTCATCTGATATAGCAGAATGCTGAACATGGACTTAGTCAAAATGGTGAGGGGCAAATTTACCCATAATCGGTCTCTGTTGGGAGTTACAAAGAGTGGCAAAAGACAATGCCGAACATGCCAACACAAGCAAGGTCTGCTGCTTCCACTAGATACAGACATTCACACACACCAAGAAGAAGATCACCCCCAAAGTCTCTTTCACAAGAAGGCTTTCAACAGAGACAGCTGCACCATAAAGGTATCTCAAAGGTTAAGAATGTGACAGTAATGTTTCCATGCTAGAGCTAGAAGTGGGAAAAGGACTCCAATGTTTATGGGTGTCTTTCTAAGTTCATTGCATCTGTGAACAGAAAAAAAGCATCTTTCTGTCTCTTCTACTCTGTAAATTAGCCTATACAGTTATTTTCCTCGTCACGTACTGAAAAGATGAGAAGAACTGTTGATCCCTGTGTCCGGCTCCATCAGCGTACAGTTGTTAGGAAACTGACAGTTGTGATTATCTAAGCCCAGCTTTACTGTCTGTCTACCCTTTTGTCTGTCGCTCACTTTCAAAGAGGGTCACCCTGTAAAACAGATTGAAGATCTGTATCCTCAAAGCACAGCTGCACTCATTAATGAGCGCGCGTTGCTGCAGTGATTTTCTTTTTAGCTCAGCTCTGCCCCTTCATCACCTGCTGCTAGATAGCCCTTAAAAACATGTTAACATAACTTTTCTCTAATGTTTTGACGAAAATATTTTTGCACAAACTCTAGCAGATGATTCATTAATAGTTTTGCTTTTTTTATCTTAAGATCAAAGGCCTGGATAATGAGAATCCCAGTGTACAGGAACGTTGCAGTTCATTCTAGTGAAGAGCGGGAGCGGAGCACAGCTCTAATGATTCACTCTGCAGGGCTCTCTCGCAGCTTTTTGCCTTACAAGGATAGACAACGAGTGAGCTCCCAAAATCCTCTGGGCTCTCAAACTCTCTGCTTACTTTCCTCTGCTTACTTTCCTCTCATCTCGGTCGACACTTCTTCAGTTCAGACTCGGCCACCGTCTGTTTTCTTCTCTCATGTTCTCACCTCCCAGAATCCTTCTGCTTTTACCTCCACAGTTTTACTCTGTGATCCATAAAATTGAGTGGACCAGAAAAAGACAAAAATAGAAATGTTCCCTAGTGGGTCAGATTTAGAATGACAAAAATCAACAGCAACAATGCTCATAATTTGCAAAGAATTTAAATTGTTAAAATATAAGTTAGAGTTAAAATCATTTCTGGCATCTACAGTGTGTTAACATGCCTCTGAATTTGCATTTACTAAAAAACATTTCCCGTGGGGGTCTGTCGGCATGTTGCGGTGATTCACGAAGCCCCTGTCTCCTTTTATAGCAGAGGAATGAGGATTATTTACACATGCGGTCAGGGTCACAGCCCTATCATCTATTAGAGTGCTCTGACCAGGGCTGAAGGCGACCAGGATGTACTGCTTACAACTCTAGACCTGAAATAGACTGAAAGAGAAGCAAAGCTACGACACTTAGGCTGACATACGATCACTTGCCCGTTTGGCTGTTCCTGCTCTGATAATTAGATCCCGTACAGTGCTTTGCAAAAGTGTTCATATACATACCTTGAACATTTGCACATTTTCCCCAATATACAATAACAAATGTCAATGTATGTTTCAGAGCTTATGTGGTAGAAGAACACAAAGAGGAAAATAATTGTGAAGTGTAAGGAAAATGCTTTTCAAATCTGAAAAGTGTGGCATGGTGTTCCCTGCTTGGATCCCTTAAGTAAAATCTAACGTAGTCAATTGAACTCAGAAGTCAGTTTTGAACATCTCAGACCTCTGTTCAATCTATTAACCAAAAAGGTAAAAGGTATGACACAACTTAAAACTTACACTGTGACCTGGGAAAGGAGCAAAGCAGCCAACAGGCCCAATGTAACTCTGAGGGAGCTGTAGAGATTAATAGCTCAGGTAGACAAAGGTCAACTGACTAAACCTCCACTCCACAAACCTGACTTATAGAGTCAAGAGAAAAGTTCCTGCTTAAATTAAGCTATAAAAGTCTCCTTTGAAATATATATATTTTTAAAAATGTAATGGACACAGGAATGGTGGAAGATGATCCGATTGGAGAAGACAAGAATTCAGCCATCTGGCCAACTGCAGTAACACAGTTTGGTGGAAAACTAAGCTTTGGATCCAAATGTATTGACAGGATTATTAGTTATTGCATTCTAAAAATTCTGGCAGACAGGAAAGAAAATGAAGAATAATTGAAAGAAAGCCATGTCATCGTCTTTTTTCAGTATTTGCCACAAGCCATATAGAGAACATAGCATGCATAAAAGGAGAAACAGGTGAAACAAAAATTTGAAATGTTGTCCTCAAAGCAAACAGTGAAAAACAAACACTTCTGGAGTCTAATCCTATGCTGGACTCTTGGGTCTTTGGATCTTTTGTTTCCACTGATGCAGAATGTCTTATGAAGTAGTATTAAACAATATAAAGCAGGAAAAAGACTTTCAGAAAACCTACGAAACTCTTGATCAAAACTCAGAAACTTTACAAGAAAGTTTATATCCTTAGATGAAAAACATATCAGATTAAAAGAGGTTGAAGACTTCTGCACAAATACATTTGGAGTAAAGTAAAAACAGCTCTGTAGAAGCTGGTCAGTGCAGTACTAAAATGTAGGATTGTTTTTAAGGCACCTTGACAATAGTTGATCCACTAGGAAAGAGGGTGAGGGGGATTTCTCAAGCACAAAACCTCACAAATTCTCCAAGCCAATCCACAGATTTGCATCTATGATCCATTCTTTCCTGTTCAACAGTCCGCTTCTGCTTTTGTTTTTATTATTTTAACTGCACAAGACATTTTAGCAATCACAAATCTCTCTTTATGAGCCTTTTATGTTCGGAGTGTGTCCTTGTGTGCTAGATCGTACCAGTTCCAAAGCTCTCCTCCCCACATAGGGAACAGCGCCCAGAATCCATCAGGTTCCCAAAGTACCTCCAGCCTGTGGGAGTCTCATAAAGGGCCAGCTTCATGGCTTTGGCTACCCTACAAACAGCACAGAAGAGAGAGACACACAGAGAGAGAAGCAAAAACAAAGTTTGTACCTTTGCTTTTATCAGATCAGAAGGGTGAGTCTGCAAACAAATCCTCTGACCTTTCAAATAAAGCAAACCAAATGCTGCATGACAGCAGCTATCTGCCAACAGTTCATCCAACAACTTAATAAGGCAAAACACTGCAGAAACAAAATGAGTCAACCTTTCACTCTATGTGCTCTGAACACAGGCTACAGTATGTAGTCACCAAAGAACAGAAGAAAAGAGGGATTATGGGCCTGCATGTTTATACATCCTATAATGGGGTCATGAGGAGTGAGCTGTGTGTTTGTGTGCGTGAGTGTGTGTGTGTGTGTATGTCAAATATGTGCGAAAAGAAAGGCAAAGGAGAATCAGGGGCTTTTCCCACAGCAAACCGTTTTTCCTATGAAATATTTTTTTCTGTAAGAAGAAAATGACAAATTTCTGGGGTTAATTTTCCCAATTACAAAATTTAAGTCAAATAAAAATTCAGAGTTGATCAAGTTTCAAAAGTGCCAGAATTCAGTAAATAAATATAATGCTAATTAAATAATTATTCGTGGTCATTTAAATAAAATTGAAATACTGGTGTACAAAAATAAAGTCAGCGGAAGCAAAGAAATGTAAGAAGATGTTTAAAAAGAAGCTTTCATTTTTATGACATGTATGTGGTTCTTTCAGACTGTGAGAGAGAGCAATACTTCAAGCAGAAAACAAGGAGGCAAAATAAAATATAACAAAGTTTGGCTACAGTAGGAATAATAAAGTACAATGTTATCATCAACATGATAACATGTTGCTACCCACACACCATCGATACGTTCTCTATGATCACAGCAGAATATAAACACTCATGCCTACTCCAAGACTTCTTGAAGCAATATTCAAACCAGCAAAACAGATGTTTCAACCAAACGGGCAAAAATGTAGACATGTCAGTTCTTGAAAACCTACTGGACTATGTCTGAATGTGGGTGGCTTTTAGGGTTTTTAAGTGGTGGTGAAAACATCTGCATAATAATCTTAGACGTAAATAAATCCCTGCAGTGTTCGGTGCAGTTGTTTACAAGTAGAAGGGATGAATTACCAAATATGAGTAAACCCGCTTGATCTCCCTCTGGGGATGCAAGCACTGGAACGGAAAGCCTGGCATTCCTTAAAAGAAAACAAACAGACCCCTCTGATGAGCCTGTGCCGTTTTAAATAGCACGTCCACTGGCCAAAATAAGCCAAGAGTCTCAATGCAGGAGGGTCGGCTTTCAAGCTAAATTACAGACAACAACAAAAAGTGTGAGAATCAATTCTCTTTTGCCCTTATAACTGCACTGATTGATTGAGAAAAAAAGTCCAGGACATAAACAGTTCACAGTTAAAGTAACTGCATGCCCCTTCGATCACTGTGGTGCGCTCAGTTTGAGCAGCTGATGAGTGAAGGCACAGCTCTTAATTTTGTCTTGAAAGAGGAGCTGTAGCTTGTTCCTTATCTTATTACACATTTCCAGCACCATCTTCAGGGTTGTCACTACCTCTTATGTTGCTCTGGTTTCAACAGTGGCTTGATTATATTGTCCTGCTGCAGAGCCCCAAAATCAGGAACCTTTGAGCCAAGTGAGCCTTTAGGGCGGGGAGGGGTATATCTGCTGTATAACCACCTTAAGCGTATTTGACAAACACACCATGCTATTTTAGTCGAGTAAACAATGTATGCCAAAGAGGAACAGTAGAAGGTTTCTATTTACATATTCAATCCTCTGGCGTTATTTTGAAACTAGTTTCCCACAATAGCAAAGGATATGCAATAAGATAAATGTCATGTGTGATTTTGTTACAGTGGTTGCCAAACGTGCGCGTGCATCTTTTAAAATTCACAGTTTTTGTGATGTAGGAAATGAGATCCAGATTAATCTTTTCAAAGGCAAAAACAGAAACAAAAAAAATTGGTTGCAAGGAAAATACTAAAAGATTAAAAAAACAACCAGGATGCATAATCATGCACAATCTTAAACAATATTTTGTCACCCTACAGATCTTCCAGATATAGTTCTTGATCTCAGGCTACACCATTTCAAAACTTATTTTCTTGTGGTTATGTTATTGATTTACTTAAAAAAAATAATGCTTGGTCACACTGCAAAGTTGAAGAATAAAATAAATCAAAGGTTTTGGGTCAGATCTGGCAGGAAATCAAAAACTGTTCATCAATTTTAACCAAAAAAGTGGTACTTCCATCACAATGCTGCTCTCACCATTTTTCACTGTGTTCATATTATTCCTTTGCAGATGTACAGTGTTGCTTTTTGTGCTGACAATACATTTTAGAATAATAGCCAAAAGTTCAAGTTTGATTCAATCAGACCATGACTGAATCAAGGCTTTGGGAGGTTTTTAGTCAGGCCTGGATGTTTTCTTTATAAGAAAAGTGTTTTATTTTACAGCCACACTCCCTAGGCCAGATATTTGAACAGCTGGTTGTTGTCACATGCAGAGAACCTGGATTATCAGGAAGTTTTTGCAGCTCCTGTGTCTTGTCTTTTAATTAATTCTAAAGGAATGTCCAGCTTAAGACAATATTGCCCACACTTCTGTTGACAAACAAAACAAGGAAACATTTTCAAGTTTTCAATGGTTTCATGAGTTGATAACACAGAGAACTCTAACAATACAGTTTGGAAGAGAGTATCACACATTCTTCACCATACGGTGGGCATAAGTGTCAGGATCTGTGTTTTTCTATGTGTCTTGAGTTTTTCTGAGTCTCTGTGCCGTCCTGTCGCCCCTTGATCATTCCCAGGTGTGTCTTGTTTCTGTGATTACTCCCTGTGTGTTTAACCCCACCTGTGTTCCTTGTTCCTCGTCGGGTCCTTGTTAATTCAGTGTCGTGTGCACCAGTCTGTTTTGCATTTAGCCTGTTTGCTACTGACGTTGAGCCCTGGCTTCCGCTCAGTGGTGCTGCTTGGTTTTGTGGACTTTTTGGACTTCATTATTAAAAATCATTTTCTCTCATCTACCTGGGTCATTTGCGTCTGCCTCACCACCTCACACCATCACAATTCATGACAATAAGGTGCTTTTTAAATGACAAACCCACAGGGAGTCTTTGTAGCAGAATAGTTTACCGGTCTGATCGGATAAAAATGAATGGTTCCAGGAATAGTCTAAGTAGCTCTTAAACTCCATGTGTATTTTTTTAATGATAAAGCCACTGCAAACAACCAAATGTCATGTAGGTAATTTAATTTAATAATGCCAGTTGAAAATCCATGCCAGTGACTCAGTCCATCCCTACATTCTTGAAGTTAGGACAAGCAGACGTTTTCTTCAAAATGTACATACTGCTGTCCTCTCCTCCATGACTGTATCAGCTGTTTCTTTTTCAGTTTGTGTCAAGAATGACACAAACATAGTCATCCCCATAGGGGTTAATATAGCTGGAAAAACATGTCACCTTTTCAGCTGATAAATTCCTTACATTTCTTGAATATGACTGTACATTTTTCAAAATACAAACAATTGCATACAGAATGCACCCGGTTGCGTTTCTACAACACTGTGCTTGACTAGCCAGAAACACAGAGCAGGGGGGGAAATCTCAGTCGAAACTCCCAGAGACACCATCCTAAAAAGGCTCACACTTGGGCTGACTCCAACATTGCACACACCACACCACCAGGCATTTCAACACTTCCTGGAGTTTGTCAGAGACATGCAAACTTTTCCCTGAGTGTTACATTAGGAACATGAGAGGTAGCAGTGCAACTGAGAGTTGAGCAAAGTGAGTGTTGCAAGTGTAGTGGGTATAAAACTATAGGTATGTGCTGCTTTATGAGAGCACAATGCAAAGCAAGGTAAATTATTCTAAGGGATATTTCTCTTTTTGAAGTACACAAGAAGTTGCATAAAGGCATTGCAAAGATGAGAAAATGGGCTAGCATTTTTCTTTTACTCATTTTTGTCTCTTTCTTATTCAGCACAACAAACGCTGTCTTTAAAACCACTTTGAAGCTTTTAAAGGTCAAATTTTAAATAAATGCATAGCTTTTCAGGTATTTCATAAATATGAAGGTCCACCAAACACAAAAGGATAAGATTAAATATGGTCTTGCTGACAGGGACAGGACGTTTGTATTAAAGCAGGACATGATCTAAAGTTCTTGTTAAAAATTCTCAGTAAGAGTTGAGGTGGTATCTACATTTAATTGCAGAACATCGGCCACTCATCACAGTTTTAAATGACAAAGACTAAGATTTTTTGTACAGTTTGCAGTCAGTAAATTAGATTTCAACTAATCTTGTTAGAAACACTGTTTTGTGAATATATTTATAGGTCTGACTGTCTGACTTGTATCCATTCTGATTAGTTAACTCTATAACAACCTGTTTTCGACAGGCAGCACTCAGAGGAGAGCTCCTCTGGGACTTCTCCGGCTGAGAAAAACATTAATGGGGATAACTTTAGCTTCATCGCATGCGTTTACTCAGCACTCTTTGCTCGACTCTTGTTTTAAATGACAGGCAGTATTTATGGACAGAAATAAAATCAAGGGTTTGTAGGAAAAGGATTTTTATGTGAACTCAACATGGTGAGTATCTCTTTTTCAGATTTCGAGCTTCTTAAGAGTTCGTGTAAAAAGTCATTGTATCCTCAGACGACTCCTTCCTTAGTGTGGGTTTGTGTGTTTGCTGTACCTGTCGAGGGCTGCGCTGGTGGCCATACTCCTAGCAAAGCCTCTGGCGCCATGTTGTCTGAAATAAGGGATGGTGGAGAGGTTCGCAGCTATGACTGCAACTGAGTCCGAAGGGTTCACAAAGAAGCCGTTTTCTCCGAGGATCATGTACCGGTCCTGGTACAGACACATCATGCAGAAAATTAGGAGTCACATTTAGATAATACATATTATCTTTTAACTTCTTTTAAACAAAAACGGCAAAAATTATACGCATAAAAAACGAATCATCAACAAACAGATAAGGTCTTTGATGCTCAGACACTAATTCTGTACTATGAAACTTGCTCCTTCTGAAGCGTATTTTAGGTATGGCCTGGGCAAGCCATCTGACTGCCAGAAATACTTACTAACTCACCAAACATGTAACTGAAAATATTCCCTCCATTTATTTATACCATTCACTCTCTGCTCATTAAACACAGGCTTGTATAAAGCTAAGAATGAGATATGACTCTGTATTCCTCCATGCGGGGCATGTTAGGGGAAACAACAGGTACATTTCAATAAAACAGAAAAGTCTAATGAAGGAGCAGTCACCCTGTCAGATCTTTGAATAATAAACGGCATAGATAGAAATTTCATTACGATGTGATGAACAGAACAAATTTTTGCATTATTATTGACAAACCCTCATTGGTTTTTCTGCCTTTATGAACAAGCAAACAATTAAAAATAAGCATTAATTTCTGATTTAGACCTGGAGGCAATGTGAAAGTGATTCCTGTCTCTGTCTGACTTAAAATAGTCAAGTCTGATCACTATCAGGCCTGCAGCTGATTTAGAAGCCAACAAGTTGGAGTGCTGATATGAACACCTTACCCCATCTGCATCAAATGCCGCTCCAAATCCAAACTCGCCCCCTTTCATAGCGTCTACCAGAGAGGTGGCGTAGGTCAGGTTAGGCTCCGGTGGTCGACCACCAAAGTCCTCTAGGGGGACGCAGTTGACAGCAGAATTGGCCGGTGCCCCAAGCTCGTCGCACAGAATCCTTCTTACATAGGGACCCATCACTATGCCAACCAACATAGGGAATATGTAAAGCAACTAGTGAAATTATCTCGCTTCATTGTAAAATTTATTACACTGGGTGCCTAACTCACCTCCATTCATGGCATCTATGTGTATCTTCAGCTGATCTGGTCCTGTGAGGAGACTTTTAATGGCAGAAAAGTCAAAGATGTTTCGCAGCATTTGGAGGTAGACTTCAACTGAGTCTACAATCTCCACTGTAAAGACAGAGGAAACTATGTAGGACTGTGCAGAATTGATTTCTGACTTATCTCAAATATATATTATTCCACTTAGAGGAGTATATATTTGCACATCATGCATGAGCTTTGTACCTCTAAAAGGTTTGAACTTGTTCTCAAGATCAAACTCTTGTCTTCCAAGCCTTGAGAGATCAATGCGCAGTTCTGGGCAGATGGCATACTCCTCCAGAGTCCGACTCACCTGAGAGATTCTCTCCATCACCGTGTCAGTAGACGGCCCTTCCAGGCAAAATTTTGATTCAACTTAACACCCAAAAACCAATGATTTCAACAACTTCTGATGTCCAAAACAAATGCAAAGTCTCTACCTCCGTTAGCCACGTTGAACTTAATTCCAAAGTCTCCGCCAGGACCTCCGGGGTTGTGGCTCGCCGTGAGAATAATTCCACCAATTGCCTTGATTTTCCTTATGATGCATGACACAGCAGGTGTGGAAAGAAGGCCATTGAGACCGATTACCAGACGACCAATCTGAATGGAAAAGATGGCCATTAGAAAAAAAAACATCTTAATTTTACTTGTTATACAGCACTTTGAGAACCGCTCATCCCCTTGAACACTTCCAGATTTTGTTGCGCTACAATCTCGAACTTCACTGTATTTTGAGGGGATTTTATGAGATAGACATCAAAGTGGTCCATAGAACATTGAAATTATAAATATGTATTTTCAATGAGTTTTTTTAATTGATGTGAAATAAAAGAAAATGAAGATAGAAATGTGAGAGGCAAGGAAGGAAGGAGTGGGGAAGTTTTTTTTTATAACAATATTTCTAGACATTTCTTGTTGAGATTTTACAAAGACCACCACAAATTTATGCATAAATAGGAAGCAGAAGGAAAATGAAACATACTTTCAAACTATTTTTTTTTCAAATAACAAAAATAAATGTGGTTTGCATGATTAATACCCACCAACATGCATCATAGTATGATTTTGTGTCCAGGGTGGATGGACAGCGGTAGTTTTTCAATAAAACATTTGTTTTGCATGCCTTTGACCAGAACACTCCTTATATTTGCTGTATCCTCTTCATCACTTGTGACAAACCATGACCAATTTTCGTTCAACAACTGCTTTCTTCTTGCTGCTCTTCCAAATGTCCTGTCATGAGATTCATCCACCAAAGTTGTGGATCTCTTTATTTCCTCCAGAGTTACTATGGTCCTTGTGGCCGCTTTTCTGGTTAATGGTTTCCTTGACCAACATGTCAGTTCAGACTGATGCCAAAGTCTTGATAAGTGATGGATCAAACACAAATAGATTTTTCAGAACTTTACCCCAGACCTGTCTGCAGATGATACCATTTCTTAACTCATGCTCTCTAACAAACCTCTAACGTCTTCGGAAAACAGCTGGTTTTATCTCTTTCTCTCCACTTCTCAATTATGACCTACTTTGTTGGTCTGTCACTAAAAATACAATAAAAGTTTTGTAGTTGCAATATGACAACATTTGAAAAATCTACTGTTAACATTTTAAGAAGGCACTCTATAATATATATATTTACATAAAAATCTCTGTTTTGACCCAAAAAGGTTAAAAAGAAAGAGCTCCCAAAATTGTATCACTTTACAGGGACTAATTTACAGTTAGCTTTATCAAGTAAATGATCTCCACCCAAGTGGGTGCAAAAATATCAAGGCCACACTCACTATTTATACTTTGCATGCTACTTATAAAGTGCTAATACCTACATCCTGCACATCAGCCGCTCTAAATAAGAGTGCCCTCAGCACAAAGAAATTCATCCTCCTGAGAAAAAAAATTGATTTTATAAA
The DNA here is from genome assembly GCF_001444195.1 of Xiphophorus couchianus. NCBI lineage: Eukaryota > Metazoa > Chordata > Actinopteri > Cyprinodontiformes > Poeciliidae > Xiphophorus > Xiphophorus couchianus. The sequence goes on from NC_040239.1 coordinate 11,935,793, forward strand.
GGACAGCTTGGGGTAGTGAAAATCTGAATTGGTGTGAACTCAGCTATGAGTGTAAATTAGAAGGGGATGGAAGGCCTGGGTTTGTGTGCCAAGTGGTGATGCTTCATAGTTGGGTCTTTTCCACACTCTGTGACAGGGGTATCCCCAGTGTGTACAGTTCAGCTGTGGAGAGGTGTAACTGTGCTGCGGGGGCGAGCTGCTGGTGTGGCCGAACGTAGGCAGGAAAAGGAGCAGGATGGATGGAAGTGCTGATAAGGCTGACATCAGGAGACATTTGGCCAAGGTCAGCAGAAACATAAGGACTGATGTCAACAAAAAATTATATTCCCTTTTGCTCTTTTTTTCCTTTGGAAATAGTCCAAGGTAAACTTCTCACAGCACAGAATTTTGGAAGCAACTTGGGGAGTTTCCTCTGAGTTTTCTTAATCTCTCGTCATATTTTTGCAATCAACAGCTGACGTTATTACAAGTTTCTTCTTGTTCTGTAAGTGTTCTCTAAGACACCTTGGAGACCTTCACATAATAGTTGTATTTATGTTGACATTTACTTACACAGATGAGGACTCTGTTTAACAATTAAGATAATTTTTTACTACAATTTCTTGCGCTAGATTTTATTTGTGTCATCTAATCTGAGTTTGAGGACAGACCAAAGTCCAAGTTGTAGGCCAGGAGGATTATGATAAAGCTTATTTAATGAAGAATAAAAAAAAACACGTAAGGAGTCAGGTCACCAGACCAACAAAGGGAAACCAAAACAAACCAAACCAAAAGCAAGAACCCAGCACTGTGTGAAGGAGAATATGGAGCTTAAATACTGAGAAGGATGATTACTAGACGAAGAAAAGACTGGAAACAGAACGAGGCTGTGAGGAGAGACTAAGCAGGAAGGTTGAGGAAAGGAGGTAAATGAAAATGAAGAGAGAAGAGGAAAAAAATAGCCAAGGGAGAAATACTGAGCAAAAGATAAGGCATAAGCATAAGCAACTAAGCGATCAAAAGTGGAAACGGAAACAAACCCAAAAACTCAAAGACAAGATCATGACAGTTTGGGATTATCAGAATAAATATGTCACTTTTTTTTTTTTTTTGGTTGTAATTTTTTCTTTTTCAAAAATAATGTTCTTTCCACCTCACATTACTCACTACTTTGTATTTTTTCCCCCCTCCACATTCCTTAACGAACACATTTATTATAAATAGGGTAACTAAATGTGAACCAACCAACTGTGACACAATGTGGGACATGTGCTGAAAGGTGGTGTGAAAATTTATGTTTCCAGCCTAAAAATAAACACAATCAACAGGCCAAAGTGCTTTAACACTAAAACACACAGCCTGATAATCTCAATCTACTCATTTACTTTTAGTGTAGCGATTGCTTTTCATAGCATTTTATTATTATTATTATTATTATTATTATTATTATTATTATTATTATTATTATACTTTATATTTATTGATTAATTTTATAGCTTTTGGGGGGATTTCATTGGTTGTGGTGTCTCCAGGATTGTGTGAATCCATTTAGATTTTTTTTTTTTTTCTAAATATTTGCCTTTGGGCGTTGGAGACGTCCCTGCTTTATTCATTTATTGGATATTAGCCAGATATTAGAACACAACTTATTCTTATGTGCTGCTTAAAAAAAACGTAGAGCCAACAATTAGGTGGGACATAGTTTAAACTTTGGACCAAATGACTTAAGTACTGCACGCCCAAATGACGTCTAATATTTAGTGAACTTCTCCAGCTCTCCTTACCCCATTGGCAGCTGCCATCTGCACTATCACCTCGATGGCAGCCCGGCTGAAGTAGCGACCGTCGCTGCCCACCACCATGGTGCAGCCCTGTCTGTCCCGCAGGTCGATGGAGGACAGGAGGCTCTGGATGTAGTTCTGCAGGTAGTTCTTCTTCCCCTCAAACACCGCAGTCTTCCTCCGCAGCCCGTTGGTGCCGGGCCGCTGGTCCTCAAAGGGAGCGGTTTGGACCGTCACCACCGGGATGGGGCTCGTCTCCATCCTCCTTCTTGTTTTCTATCGCGACCCAGCGGGGCTGAAGCAGGCGGCTGGGAATAACCGATCACGAAGTAAAAAAAAAAAAATTAAAGTTGGAAAACAAAAAATTGTGGAGTCCAGGTGGCTGCTTACAGCTGAGGAGGAGAACGAAAAAGTTTATTTTCACCTTGACAACTTAAGCCAAGAGAGGAGCATCCCTCTATCCAACTGCAAACCTCCCTCTTTTCCTAATAAGAATGAACAACTGACAACAAGAGGAGAGGAAAAAATCAGGGAGGGACTGAGCTTTCAGTGTTACAATCAGCTGAGCCTCACGCCAAAAATAGACATCTGACTGAAGGGAGTAGAGGAATTGTGCTGGGGCCCGGAGTGCAACCGGACACTATATCTGTGTCTCTACTGTCCTGACACCCCGGTGAGAAACACACTTAAAAAACAAATGGTTAGACCTTAAGCAAAAAAAAGGAAGTGTCACGTTTTGATTTAGGTGGTGAGACTCTCCACCCAGAACGGCACTGCCTAGGGGCCCATAAAACGAAATATTAAAAATCATCAAGTTTTTTGCACCAAAATGAGTCTTCTACAGCTTATTTGCAGGTCCAATCATTGCAAATGGGCACCTATAGAATAATATTGTTATTCACCTCAGGTGACCAACTGTACTGAAGTTGGTATCTAACTTCCAACTTGAGATTTCAGCCTGTGTTAAAGGCTTCCTTCTGTATGGAGAGAAACTGCACTCATTTTAAAAATGAATTGTTGGTCATACCTGGTCATCTCAAACAGTCTTCAAAGCACTATTTAATATTTATTAGTCCTGTATTCTATTGTTAAAACACAAAACTAGCCTTTTAAGAGCTCTTTTGGCATTTGGATTGATCTATTCTTCACTGTTTGCAGATGTTTGAAACATAGTTTCATTTATTATTGTTGGGTAGAGCTCCTTTGGTGGTGAGATCAGTGTAGCTGGTTGTGTGTAGTGTTTGAATGTAGAGGAAGGGACTTCCCCAGGACAGCACTCATCCAAGAACCACTTACGCCTATAAAAATGTAAATACTTGTTACTTAGATTTGAGTGAATATTTCTTTGCAGAAATTTTGCAGTTTTACAGCTAATAATAGATGAGTATACCTTGCCAATATTTCAATAATTTTTTAAATAAATAGTCAAACATACAGTAGCTTCCTTAACAGTTAAGACATCTGGGTTACTTATCTCCTAAAGGACTGACAGATAGCAAGAATAATAAAGAACCACCATCAACACAAATAAGTCATTTTCACTGTGATATTTTGGTTTAAATAAACTCTCAGATGTAGATAAATGTAAGTTAGACAGACAGAGTGAGCACCCAAGAAGTTGTTCAACCTCAAAATATGTGTGGGAGAATATAACAGTCCGCAAGGCGTGATGATCTAACAGTGAGGAATATAGCTGTTTTAATTATTTTATGTCATTCACTTCTGTAAAAGTTAATGCAACAGCCTTTTTATTTATAATTTTTATTTTTTTATTTGTAACCTCGCCGCTCATCTTCAAATCTATGCATCTGTTTTAAGAAACAGTGCTGCCTAGTGGACGCTTAGAAGAAGTGCATCTTTTTTTCTGTTCAAATAAAGATGCATTCTTCATATTGGCTAAATGATTTCATGAAACCTAAACAAAACAAAAGAATTTATACAAATCTTGCACTACGCTGGATTATTGACATATAAAGTAAAAAAAAAAAAAGAAGGATGGCAGCTAAAACTTTAAGAAAAGGCTGGTAAAGACATAACGGAAATCTAACAACCTGTGTAGCCAGGATGCAGGTTAAAATTGTTTATTAATGTTTCTGTTACTTCTTTAGCATAAAAGCATGAAAGCACCAACTTCAGTTATTTCTTTTTTTCATTTTTGTATTTCAAACTCCACCTTATTTGCGTTTGGAAATATTTTTTGATATTTAACTGTGTCGTTTTTACTATGTATGTTTTTGTTTATGAGTAGGCCTCTGTATGTGTTTTATATTTGGTCATTGCTACTACATTCTAAAGTAGTAAACACAACAAATATATTTCTAACTTTTCTCTCTTTTTTCCACATCAACCAAGAAAAAACCAACTCAGAAAAATATTTTATGAAACAAGAACATTTTAATTATAAATACACTTTTACAGGTGTTTTTTTTTAAAATCCAAATTTCATATTTGTTTTTTTTCCAAATCATCACGAAACCAAAACATACTTCTCAAACATTTATTTTGACACCCTAATTGGTAGGAAAACAATAAAACGGCTCTTTTGTATCACCATCCAATATCACAGATATATTACCACTCTTCTTATTTACATTACTCCCTTTAAAGCTACAGGTAAAGCACATAAATATCATGCAACCAAAATATTTCTTTAAGAAACAGACAAAAAAAAAACAGACTGTAAAGTGTCTCAGGCGGCCTCAGCATTGAGTGACAGAACGTAGGAGATGCTCGTTTATTAAAGGAGCAGTGCTCGGCATTGCAGGCCTGTAGTATAGGGGAGTCTTTAAAGGCTGCAGGAGCGCTGGTACCAAACGGGATGCCGGGTATGACATCAGATGGCCAAATCCAAGGCCGCCGTCAAGAGAGTGGGATGGATGTGGGTTTTGTGCACCGCTGGGAGATGGTCTGCTCATGATGCTGTCGATGCTGAATGAGCACTTTGCTTGAGCGCCAGACTTTGGCTCTGTTACGCACGGCTGCGCTCTGGAGTCTTTAGGCCCGCTGCGTTTCCCGTTAGCGTTTAGAGCAAGCGGTAAAAGATGGTAAGAAGAAGGGGGCATCATAGTGCCATCCTGAAGGGGTATGTACCGAGCAGGAGCAGCGGGTATGAGATTTACCTGCCCCTGTGCGCTATACGGCTGTCCGTACGGCCTGTAGCTGCTCAGGTTAGAGTAAAACAATCCGTCTCTGCTGAATTCCGGCTGGTTCCTCTTGAATCGCTTTCTCCTGCGCAGGAAGCTGCCGTTGTCAAACATATCCTCAGACGCAGGGTCCAGAGACCAGTAGTTACCTTTCCCCGGGTTCCCGGGCTCCCTTGGGATCTTGATGAAACAGTCATTGAGAGAGAGGTTGTGTCTGATGGAGTTCTGCCAAGCTGGGAACTTCTCCCTGTAGTAGGGAAACTTGTTGCTGATGAAGTCGCAGATGCTGCTCAGCGTCAGCTTCTTCAGTGGGCTCTGCAGGATGGCCATGGTGATGAGGGCGATGTAGGAGTACGGAGGCTTTACCGAGCCACTCTGAGCCTTCCTGGGCGTCGGAGCGTCCGTGCTGAAGCTGCTCTCGCTTTCCCCAGAGGAATCGGGCTCTGAGGAGTCAAACTCAGCACCAGATTCTGTCGAAAATCCAGCGTCCGTGGAGCACTCGGTCCGGAACACCAGCGGGTGGACAGGCTCTTCACCGCCCACTATATCAATTTCGTGCTCTTCCACAGACAGTCTAGTTTGGCGAGGCGCCTCAGATTCACCGGACAGAATCATAGTCGCGCCTAAACTTTGTATGCCAAAACAAGCGTAACGGTGCGTCGTGCGTAAAAGCGCGTTTGTGGTCTGCCTGTCTAAACACAAGGCGGTTTGCGGTAGTGAGCGAAGAGGTTTTATAGACAGGGATGCTTCTGCCCTGCAGGCCAGTCCCATTAATCCTTCGGACCTATCAGAGCCCCCTCGCTGCAGGGGGCCACAGTAAGATAGGGCGGAGGGGAATGCCTGGTTGGTGCGAAAGGTCCTTTCATCCCAAGAATGGCCGAGTGAGGCATTCTTTAGGATACCTGTTAGTGGGGAGATAGTTGGAACAAGTCGAAGAAAGAAAGTAATTACTAACAGAGGCGCATCCAGAAGTGTTGGAAAGGGTAGCAATGTGGGGGCGCCTAACAATGCTGAAGGCTGAGAAGAACAGAATTTTGCCGTTAAGGGAAAAATCATCAAGTTGAAATTACCCACGTGTCACAATATTTCTTTTTATTTAATTAAGATGCAAACACAACTTTGTTGTGATTTAAAAAAAAAGTTTATCTACTCAGGAATTAAGTAAACATACAATATTTTATGACACAAATTGACTGTTGTAGGGTCTTAAATTAACCAAGTTCAAGTTAAGCTTTCCCAAATAAAATAATTTCCCCCTTTCGTTATCTGTAACAAATTTTCATTACAAATGACCACATTAGTGAGGTGGGGGATGTGAGCATGATGGAAGTGCTGGGTGTTAGTGATTCGATGGTGACATGTTGTTGCACTTTGGAGTTGCCATTGAATGCAACAACACACCGTAGGGCCCAGTAAATAACATCTTGGCCATTATAAAGAATAATGTATGTCGTGATATTCAGTTATCACACAAGACATTTTTTATTGTCCTACATTTTATAGGCTAAGATCAAAGACATAGCTGCAAAGAGGATTCGTGGAACCAGTTTCTCTGCTTTGCCTCTTTAAAATAATAATAAATAAATGAAACACCATATTCAAGCGTGAGGTGTTCCAGTGGGATTTACAAACTCACACCTAACTCGTGATAAGAAACCTTCTGTAGGGCTCAGTTTTCCACCTCTGGATGCCCCGCGGGTGGTGTGACCGTGAAAAAGGTCGTGAGACGGGGCTTCCTGCAGCCAGCGGAGAGAACAGGTCTTAATGAGGCCATCAGCATGAGAATTAACAAGGATGCGGTTCAGCTGCGTGATGCGCTCCGCGGTGACACGGCTCGGGTTCGGAACACGGAGCTGAAAAGGTAGCGTCAAAGCAAGGAGCTCCAACAGCGCCATCGACACGAAAAAACGAAGAACCCCCCCAAAACACAAACAAACAAACAAATAAAAAACACGCTGTTAAAGTATCTACATTGCAAATAACCAACGTGGAAGGGCTCCACCTATTTCCTACTGGGCCTGTTGTTATTCTGTGCGTGACAGGGCTGCTTCTCACATGACCTCTCAAACCAACGCTCCCATGAAGAGCAAGCGGGAAATTATTTGCAATCACAAACATGCAACCAGTATGCATGTATGTGATTTAACTAAAACCTGCAAATGCTTGTAGTCCTTAACAAACCAGAGTCCTAAACTTGATCGATGCTGGAATGCTCAGCAGTTATTTTATTAATAAAACAGAAAACCTGCCATTTAGTTCAAAGAAATCATCTGATTTGCTTTTATCATAGTCCTGGAGATCTCTCTGGTCTTCTGATGGTATTTTAAGTGAAAGCTGAAACTCATTCTTTTGTCACATTTAGAGCAACTTTCTTTCAGAACAAAACATGTTCATTATTATCAAGTGATGAGGTTGGAACAAAAAAAGAGACAGAACACTTAATTTAGAAGAAAATTTTATTTAAATTAATTCAAAAATACAGAACTGATAAAAGTCTGACATATGGATACAAGTCCAATTGAGTATCAGAAATGTAAATACTGTAGTGGCAAGCTCATTTAAAAAGTGCAATATGTTAATCACTCTCTTTAATCCTTTAGGAGTTAGACATTTTTTTCACTATTTCCTACTCTAGCCTTTTCTTTAGTAGAGGTTGTGATTAAATATCACAAGTTAAAGTAGTTGCAGTCATTTTTACTTACTATTCTTCCATTCAGTCATCCATAGAAGAAAATAGAGTTTGAGAAGCATAATCAGTTCTATGAAATCTGCCATCACCTTTTTACTACACAATCAACTACAGAGATTTTCACAAAGGAGCTTAAAAAACTACTTTTTAACTCCATCCATCACAACAGTAGAAATAAAAATCTCCTGCAGGATGTTCTTGTCCAGGTTCTTTCCTGCAATTTAAAGTAAAGGCAAACAATTAATTTAAGACAGCAGAAGAAAAACACAATCATGTTGGAAAAATACTGAACACACACCTCAAACCTTTTCTCATTTCTGCTACATTAAAGTACTTCAATGTATTTTGGGAAATTTTGTGATAGTTTGACAAAAAGTAGAGAAGAACTGTCAAATGGAAGAAAAAAAGTGCTTGAAGCTTTGGATTAGTGCTGTTGTCCTGCTGGAGAGTGAACCTCTGCACCTGACTCAAGTCTTTAGTTCAGGTTTTCATAGAGGATTTACCAGTATTTAATATGATGCTGCTACTGCCATGTTTCATTATGGTGATAATCTGTGCAGGGTGATGTGCAGCATTCTTCTATGAAGGCCACATTTAATTTAACATTTAAGTAGCAATGTTTCTACAATTTTGAGAATATCATTCTTGCTACAGTGTTGCACACTCTTTATCTGGAATGACAAAATAAATTTTAATTTGGTTTTAAGCAAATAACAGTTATCCATCCCACTGACAGTTTCTCCCACCTGAGATCCAACGCTCCTCCAGAGTCAACATAGACCTCTTATCTGCTTCTGTGGCTAATATTGTTCATGCAATAATAAAAATGTAATTCTAGCTTGTGGTTGTAACTTGATAAAATGAGAAAACATTTAAATGGGTCTGTGTACTTTTGCAAGGGAATGTACCTGCAAATCCAACCTTCATTCTACAACGAACTTTAATGACACTAATCAGTGTAAAAAGTAACGCTAATAATAAAATTATCATTTAGGATGATTTTGTGGGATATGTTTTAGGAAGCCAAAGACTATAGAAAAATGACTAAAATGTATTATTGTGAAATAAAATCGAAAACATCATGTCATAAATTCACTGAAATCCCCCCAAAAACAACTTTAAGTTCATTAATGACTTTAATACATTTTTTTGACAACAATGTCTAAAAAGGCATCAAGATGTGTGTGTATATGTGTGTATGTGAGCTTACCTACCTATAAAGACCAGCCTGTTTGTGTGTGGGTTTTCCTCCCAAAGTTGTGGAGTCTCATTTAACTCATATAGCTCATGGACCCCCTGCAGCATTACTTGGTGCACTTTGCCTGCAAATGATACTATACCCTGAAAACACACAAGTCACAAGTAAAACATTAAGCTGCCTCAAATGAATAGTCTAACTGGTTAATAGATAATAAAACCACCGGGGAACTATTGTGTACTGCCAAACCTTCAACCGGATGACACTCATGGGTTCCCCTGCTTTGTTACAGAACTTCTTTTCCCAAAGCAGATCCTGTCACAGTGGAAAATGAGTGTTTACGTTTCAAAGAATGTAATGGTACCAAAACTAATTAGCAGTGGCAACAGGGACAAGAATAATAGATTGTCTCTTTACTTGGATGAAGGTATTTAGGGCATCTTCACAGAGGTCTCCCGTCACCTCAAACGTCGCAGTTAAAATACTCTGTAGGTGATAAAATAAAAAAAATAAAAAATATATATATATATATACATATATATATATATATATACATACATGCATATATACGGTATATACAGTATATATGTAAATACGTTACATCACAGTAATTATACCCACAAGATATTAAATTTACTGGGTAGAGAAATCCTGAAAAATACCATGGAGGTAGATTTATGTTGTTTTTAAAAACATAAATAGTAACCATGACAATAAAACTGTATACTTCCATATGAAAGGCAAAGCTCTATCTGTATTTGATACAGAATTTGTTGAATAGCACTGCTGCTTTAATAACTTAGGATTCTTATTTTTAGGAGCTAAACATTTATTTACAAAGATGTTCTCAGTTTAATGAGACTAATGGTGAGCTCTGAACAAAAGATGCACTTTTTACGCCCCGGCTGAGGACTTTGTCAATGAGCGTGTCAAAACCCACAGCCCCATTTGGCACCCGAAATGGAGCGACGGTGTCTTGCTCTTTGCATCTTTCTCACACACACGCTCGCCCCTCCCTCTTTGATGCTTCCTCACAACATTAAAAAGGACACCTTGCAGATATTTGGGGGCGGTTTGGGTTTTAGTGCTGAGGTTACACACTTCCTTGTCATTTGGTATAACAACAGAAAAAGCGGCATTCTCATTTACATGAAAAGAGGGGTGTGATGGAGGCAGTGGTGGTGGAGGTGTGGTCGTGTGTCAGGGGGGTCTGAGGGACAGTGGAGCTTCATGCGGGAAAAAGAACTTGAGAGAAAACACACAAACAATGGTGTATTTACCCACCCGAATAACCCCGGTCTATCCTCATCCTGTGATAAAAGTTCATGTGTATAAAGCACAACTAACTGCAGCAGAGCATCATTTCTCGTGGTGCTATGTGAAAAAATATTAAAGAGGTCCAGAAAAATGATGGCTGGTAACATTTTGAGGGCCTTACAAAAATATTTAGTTCTGTCTGAACTTTCCGCATACTTTCCAAAAATACAAGAAAAGAAATCTATGTATTTTATTGGGATTATATATAATATATCCATATTTTCTCTATTTCAATACCCCTATGTATTACAGTACAGGTATTTGACATTTCCGTTGGCGTCCACATATCTCTGCTGTTGCATAGTGAGATATGTGGGAGTATGGAAACATCTGAAATTCCCACCTACAGGAGAACTTTTTCTTCCGTCTTTAATCTCTACTTGTGTCGATGCTTAATGACTTCCCTAAATGGAGTTGCAAATGCTTTAGAAATGTCAATACCCCTATGTATTACAGTACATGTATTTGACATTTCCGTTGGCGTCCACATATCTCTGCTGTTGCACAGTCACTTTTTGTAAAAGTTTTTTTGTTTTTTAAAACTCAAAAATACATGCACATTCTCAGCTATTTTTAAAAAATGTACCTACCCAGTTGCACATTTGGACTACGCTATTCTTTAATAACTATATAATATTTGTGTTGAAATTTTGACCTCATTGTGCAGCATTTCATCCTTTATTTTGTTGTTACATATTTTATATTCTATCTTTGTGTGAACCTACTTACTTTGATCACCTATCAATTTGCTGAAGTAGAATTTCTCCATTGTGGCACAATACATAAATTTCAATTCTGTTTTATGTAAAATAAACCATCCCCACTGGGAAAAAATAATGCAATATCTTGCTGCAGAGAGGTTGAAATTTGTGGTTTCAAAGTTACAAATATCTAAACAAGTTTAAGGTGGCTGGGGAGTTCTTGCTAATCTAGAGCAAAGGTGCTACAGTGTTTAGGTTGTTTTTAGCTCAGATTGACTCCATTTGTAATTTAACACGAAAACATCACACGCATCAAGTTGACTGCAACACAAAAAGTACAGCAGGGCAGGAGTTTTCACTGAAGTGTTGAAGCCCCGGGGTAATGCAGGGCTCTGAGAGCGCATTCCCCTTTATCCTGCAGGAAACGATGTGCTGGAATAAATTAACAAACTAAAAATATGGTAACACCGTCAGAAATGCACAAAGCAAACTCAGATCGGTGTAAACAAACCTTGTCCAGATGTGGTCTGGTCTGTTTCACAAGCTGGAGCTTCTCAGTGAGTCTTTCAGATCAGAGAAACAAATAGACAATAGACTTGTTTCAAAATGTCATCCAACAATTTCATCCAACGCTATTTTTAAACACCTGACAACTTGAAGAAACATTTTGAAGTTGTTAGGCTATGTTAGATTTATTAACAAGCAGATAAACCGAGCTTTTGTTTCTGATAGTTTGAGTTTTACACTGCAACTCATGTTTTATTAACTACCTTTAACATTAAAGATGCTTGCTTAGTTAAAAAAAATAACATATAATACATTACTTTTTTAAAAATTAAATTCTATAATAATTAAAAATAAAAGGTGTGGGAATATGGAAACATTTGAATTTCCCACCTACAAAATAACTTTTTCTTCCATCTTTAATCTCTACTTGTGTCGATGCTTAATGACATCCCTAAATGGAGTTGCGAACGCTTTAGAAATGGCAATTAAATCCTTTGGGATACTGACCACAGCTCCCAAACAAACTATTACCCCAGTTCCCTCTGACCTCACAAGGAGGTTAAATGTTGTGTCCAGCTGCTTTAGCCCTCCGTGCTGCTAGTACCACACAGGCAGAGCTGTGGGGAGGGGGCCCGCTTCAAACGGCCAGCATGGGGCTGAAAAACGAGGAGGGGCCAAGGCTCAAAAGGCAGGGAGAATGGAGCTATCTGTTGGGACAAGGAGGACTCACTGGGTGCCAGTGGACACACACAGCACTAATCCTCTGCAGCTGGTCAAGAAACACGGGCTTGGGGCACCTAAGGGAGCTTTAACGCCGCGGCCGGTTCATTCATATGAAGGGATGAACACCGATTCTATTCATGAGAATGAGATTCAGCTGGGGTATACAATATGATGACCGTCCTGCGGTGTGATGGGGGGACGGTCAGTTAAAAAAAAAAAAAGGGAGTCTGTTAATTAGAGAGAAACATAGCAGCAGTATCAAAGGCTGCTGTCAGACAAACTAGTAACAAAAGCTAACAATGGAATACAAATATTTTTACCCTGCAGGTTTTACAAGAATGCCATATTATTAGTTCATATGTTGCATAGTTTTAGAAGATAAATACCGAAGTCACAAAATAGATCATTTTCTTTAGTCGTGAAGCATTTCTCAGACCTTTTTGTTCCCACAAATTAAGTGTAAATAAAAGAAAAAGTTGACGTGTTGATACATAAGGGAAAATCAAATATCTTCACACTGACTAATTTGTTAAATCCAACTCTCCTCTGACAGATGTCAGTTTGGGGACAACGCTGTGCAGAAAGCAACTGAAATACTACTTATTAAATTTGATGAAGTTAGTTTAATGATGCAGCAGAACAATTTTTCCTGTCCATTTTTTTCTGTACACAATTAAAAGTGAGCTGAAAATTTTTACGAGCAGACTCACTTCAGCTTGTGTCAAAACAGAGTGAACAAGCTCCCAGAATTGTAGCTTTTTCATAAATCATGTTTTCTGCTTCATGAAAAGACCATCAGTAGAAGACAGATGTACATTTACTAAAGATGGACACAGATGTCTTTTTTCACAGAAAAAGCAGATGTTAAATGCAGTGCCTTATTTTAGTGCATGTGAAAAGTTATTATTTTAAAGAAGTCAGTACATGTCCAATCTTAAGTGAGTCAGATCATCATCAGGAACACTTTTCAATTTAGACATCCTTAGTAAATATATAACTGCCGGTAGTACATTACTGCAGTAGTTTGTAAGGAAGTAAAGCTTAAATCGTGCATAAATTACTAAATTGTACACATTTTTCTGAACAGTAAAATAAAAAGGTGGCAAACCAAACTTACTTTGCTCCGTCCTGACAGTCAAATGAATGCAGATCCAGAACGTCACAGAGATCCACTCTGCAAAGAGGATAATGTTTTCTTCCATTTCATTTAAACTTAAAACGAACCACAAGAATAATTTGAGCTTTGGTCCTAAACTAACCTTAAAGGTAACAGTGAGAACTAACCAACAATAAATGCCTCCACAATACTGTTTCAATTAACCCCTCGCTGAACGGCCTTTCATCTGTTCACCCATCTGTTCTGCAGGAGGGCGGCACAGAGTCCAAACACACCCGACCTTTCATTTACACCACAGTGTGTTAGACCTCTGCGGGCTGCTACACACGCATTTGTGTGTACGCACATTCAACATGGAGCCACCCTGCAGGCCCTGGGGTCAGAGGGCAAAGACTTGTGGGTAACTGGACACCAACGTGGGGTTGATGTTTACTCAGGACGGTGTAGTTTGTGTTTGCTTATGTGCACGTCTCCTTGTCTGAGCTGCTTCATCTTTGATACAAAGATCTGAGCAAGAGTTATGATGAACACAGCAGGATAGTTGGACCACAAAAAAAGCTACTTAACCTCATCTCAGAGAATTACCCTTTATTTGTTTGAAAAAAAAGGGACTCACCTTGATCTCTGGGTCTCTAAAATCTTAACAAGACCATTTATAGACCTGAGGTGAGAGAAGAAAAATTACGATCGTTCGAATTGACAGCTCAGCCTTACTTTTAAACCCACGTCAGTGATGGAGGATTGGTTGTAAGAAGTTGTGGACCTGACAGTGTCTCGAACTTGGTTCAGTTCCTCCTCCTCCACCAGATCTGTCTTATTGATAATGGTGAGGTCAGCAAGAGCAACCTGTCTGAGAAGATATTAAGCAAAGAAGAGTGAATAAGATAAAGGTTCCTTTATCATCAACAAATCTTTATTCTTAAAATTCAGAAACACTGTTCTAGCGGTAATAATGGACCAGGATAAAGTTTTGCCCAGTCATGTTTGTAAACTGTTTTTTACGCTTGTTAGCAATAATTGACCTAATATCTGAAAGCTGGCTTTTTTCATAGTTTTAAGGTAGCTTTTGAACTCGTCCCTATGTTTTTTAAAAGTTAAGGAAAAAATTAAAATATTTTAGTGCATGTGCCTGACTTAAATAGCATGTTCTCTAATCTCTCCCATTTTGAAGAGTAGCAAGGTCTGAGAAGAGAAGAGTTGAGCAACCCCAAGAATAATACTGTAGGTTGAAAAAGAAACAGCATGGTTTTCTCCATAAAGACATGGATTAAGAGGAGGCATCAAAGTTTCTTTTCAGACTGGGCGACTCAAACATGTTCTTCTTTTCTGTTCTGTTTGTGTCATATGTTCAGAAAGAGAACAGAGCATTAAACTATGAGCTTTGCTGAGTTCCTATGAAGTAAAAAATAAATTAAAAAAATTGCTCCCACCTTTGTGAATCTAAACTTAGCAAAACAGAAAAATAGTAGTCAATGATCCAGAAGTGTGTTGATGCAGCAATTCACCATCATCATTTTGACTATATATAAAAATCTATCTAAGTAGGTAGGAGTTAAAGAGTGCATGGTTGGGATATATCATCTGTTAAGATTATTTATATGTAAAACAGAGAAAAACCATGCAAATTAGACATTTAGTGTTTTTTTCATACAAAAAGCAAAAACCTTATATCTAGATGCTTGAACTTATTTTTGTATAATGCTAAAAAGAGTTTTTCTTATATTGGCATTTCTTGCAAATTAACTTAATAAGCTGAATTTCAAACTCGGATCAGGGCTGTTCATTATAGAGCACTGGTGTGTGAAAGACACACTCCATCAATAGTTCAAAAGTGAACGACTGAGGATTTTCAGCTTTGACCAAAATATAACTATTGCTTTTTTAATAGTTTGTATTGATAGTATTTAGTGAGCAAGAGCAGCAAAGTGAAAAAAAGAGAAAAAATGCATAAACTTCAGAAGTCAGACCTGGATGCTTCATTGACAAGTCCTTCTGCTTTTTCCTCTTTTAGTTGCTATAAAAGAAGAAATAATAAAGATGTTACACACAAATTCTCAAAATTAACTTTACCATATTATAGGAGACATCCCTACAAATAAAAGAATTGGAATTTCGTGTGATAGACCAACATAAACTAGTGTGAAATTATAAAGTGGAACCACAAGGGTATATTGTTTTCAAAGATTTTTCCAAATAAAAATGTGTGTAATCAGAACCACCATTTGCAGGAGTTACAGATGCAACTCTATTGGAGTATGTCTTTACCAGCTGAGCATACCTAGAGGTTGAAATGTTAACCCATTCTGCTTCGCAAAATACCTCAAGCTCAGTTCAATGTTTACAGGGTTGAGGAGTCTTAATAATTTGGCAAGACACTGTGATAACAGAACATTAGGGCTGCATGACTCACTAAGATCACTATGATGATCTCAGCCACACTGTTATGATTTCATTTATTATATATAAGTGATATACTCACTTATTGGTGAGTGAGTGGGCCAGAATAAGCCCACTCACTCACCTGATTAATTTACAGGTTTTGTTTTGAAACTCATAGTTTAGTAACTTAATTAATAAGTCTATGTTATTTTGTTGTTGTGTGGATGGTTTGGTCAATTCGCTATATAAAAATCTTCTATTTTCAGTAGAATAATATTTAGTTGTCATTTTTATAGGTCCACTGATTATCTTTTGGGATTTTTGAACCATTGGAGTTTTTATCCACAACTTGAAGTGGAACTTCAATAGAAAGGTGAGTCCTGTTTTATCGAACCCATACCATCACAAGAGAAACACAATATGTTAGATAGATAGGTACATTTCAGGAAGGTGTGGGGGCAGGGCGGTATTTTTAGATCAATATCAAAAAATAAATGCAATGAGAGGTAGGTAAGAGGACATGACAGCCCCGTAGCAATGGTCATTCCTCTGATATCTATTACTCTGCCAACATGAGTTTGATTCCCTTCTATCTGTCAGGATTCCCTTCATCTTGCTTCACAAAATGCCATGAAATGTGTCACTTCACTGAGCATGACACCTCTAAATTAGAGCCCATTATCTGGGTGTCACTTGTCTTGTTCCTTTTAAGTAGCACAAAAGAGGCAGGATGTGTTTGTTCACTGAAAGGAGGGGAATGCAAGAATCTCGGAGGTTAAGCAGACCGCTGCGGATGTAAAAAAAAAAAAGAAATATATACACAAATAAAATAAAATTTCAGCTCTTTCTGCCACAGCACTCTGGTAAATATAACAAATCTTTTCAGGTTGCCTGATTAAACTGGCAAAATTGCTATTTTTTCTTGTTTTATTGTGAAAATCAGAAAAACTACTAAACTAAAGAATTTACAGCAGAATAATCTTCTCTCAAATGAACGCTTAAAGAGTATTTATCTTGTGTTACTATTAAAACATCACATCATCTCCATCACATACCTGAAGCCCATATTTGGCATCAATGACAGTCACAATCCCTGCAGTAGGACAAGCAAAAAAATATCAAAGCATGAATCGAACACTTTTTGTTCTGAACCAAACCTCCATTTCGGGGTTTGTCAGTGATTCTTTGAGTTCAGTCTGAACAGAGGACTTGGTGAATGAGCTGGGACAGAGAGAACAGCTGAGCTCATTCATTCAAACACACACACATCCCAAAATGAGGCAAATAAGCAAGAAAAGTAGGAATTGAGAGCAAACTAAGTATAATGTACCGTAGTAAATACTGAGTTAAAACTGTGGCCCACCTATGACAACTCAATTTTACTTGTTCTAATGGTTCCAGTGTATGGTTAACAAGTCAGTGGATACTGACCAAAAAAAGAACCACATGCATCAAAAGTGACACCATTAGGTTCAAATAAATTTAGCAGCTTCACACAAATATTGAACTGTAAAGTAAAGCAACAATGTTTGGATGATTCTGCGTGAGGTTTTCCAATTTAAGATCTACCAGCTGTTAAGCAGGGTGGACGTAGGATCATGCATAATGGGGCACTACCTTTGGATTCTCAATCTTCACCCCGCATCAACAGGAACATGGTTGAAACACAGGGGCTCACAAAACAAGGAATTAAAATACAAAAACAGATATTCACCATCTAAATAGACATCACTGCCGAGCTCTGCGTCGACCCAAAACATGGAGGCCACAGCTCCTGCGAAGAGGAGTCAGTATATTAGGACCAGGAAAAAGGAAGGGAAAAATGGGAAGATTAAAGCTGAACTAGAGTGAGTACAGAGATCTAATTCATACATAACCTTGCTAATATGCAAATATACGCTAATATAATATTCCAGTGTTATTGTGTAAAATTATTTGTGCACATTATCTCAGAAACCAAAGGATTTATATTAATCAATACAGAAATTGGCCTAAAATTTATGGCAGAAGCAAAATTTTTATTTCCTGATTCATTAAGGCTTTAGATTTTAAAATAACAGAAGAAGATAAATTGCCATAACTTATGAAAATGACATCTTGTGCTTCATTTGATGGACAACAATACTTCAACTAAATGTAAAAAAAAAATACCAGCAAGAAGAAATGCAACTGGAGCAAGATAGAAAATATGACATTTACTTTTGTTCTCACTTAAAGTGAAAAGAAATGACTTGATGTTTGCTTGCTCTTATTTAGAAATTAATCTACTTTGGGATTTTCTATATCCAAACTATTATTTTTTTTCAGGCAGAGCCCAGAAAACTGGATAAAAGCAATTTCAGAAGCCATCAATTGTTCACGTCATTCTGGTACATTTGGTTTGTTTCCATTTCGCACTTTTGTCAAACTGTCAGGTGAGGATAAGAAATGATTGCAAATATTTGATGGATGCATAATGCAAATACAGTTTTTGAATGGCATGTTTCATATAAGTCATCCAACCTCCTGCTAGAAAGAACAGAGGAGAATCCTCCCTGGAGTCTTTATGATTGACAGCGCTGCCGGAGCCAATGACAGGCCTGTCGGGGGCCATAAAGAGCCAATGACGAGGAAGAAGAGTCAGGCCAGCCCCAGTCTGAGTCTACTCTGTTTGTTTTGACCGAGAGCTGGGGTAGCGAGTGTCTGCCTGTGACACTACCTCCTGACACCTGTCACATAGCGACACGCCGCAATGCCCCCCCTTTAATAACCTAACGCTCATTTCCAGATTGGCAGCAAAGAGATGAACGGACAATTAGATGCTTTTCAGGATTCCCCTTGGTGTTGCTGTCACAGCAACATGACTCTGATCTTCGGCTTGTCAGAAAATGTCCAACTTTTGATGTGAGATTTACAAAGTATGCGGGGAAACTATCAATTTGGACACACAAACAAAAAGAAAAAAATAACATAGTAAAAGATGGATTCAAAATTAACTGAAATGAAGAAAACACACAGTTTTCCCCTTTTGTTTAACTCTTGTACATCTTGTAACATGTGTAAATTAATCTTTTATTATAATAGTATTAAACTGAATATTTTAGAAAACCCAAAGTTTTAAGTGCTGATAGGAAAAGAAAAATACAATGTAAAAAAAAGGTTTTGTTCAGGCTTAAAATAAAAATCTTCCATATCACCCCTAACATTCCCTTTAAAATAAATGCAATTAAATGCTTTCTTAATTTAAGCTTTCCTCTTTGGAGTTAATCACTGAATCTGGAACATTTTTATGGTTTCAGATAGTATAAACATCAACATAGAACAAAGACAAGAAAACATACCATTCAAGTAGATACAGATTGGTGTTGGTTTCCATAGATCAATAAACAGGTACATTGCTCCATTTAAAGCAGTAAAGTTAAGTGACTGATGTCTAAATAGACCATATGAACTGTGAAAACTAAGACTAGAATAGGAGCTCAGTGATGGAGAACTCAATGGACAATGTGGCATCCTGGGGTCATCACTTATATATAACACAATCAGCCAATCAGGAAACAGAAATTTATAACATCTTGCCTGAATTTAGCTTCAAGTGCGTTACCTGGATCAGCAAGTCCTGTTGTTTCTAAAAGGATGTAGTCAAACTTTCCTTTCTTCTCCATCAGGTTTTCAATGGCTTTGAGCCCGTTGTCCCTAAGGAAAAATAGCAAAAGAATCAAGCGATAATAATGAGCAGGTAAAAGGCTTGATTTGAACAATATTGAAGAAATCAGCTTTTTTAAAATAAAACAAGCAAATTTAAGTAAAACAAAACCCATTAACAGTTTACAGATATTTTCAAATCAGTTTCAGTGAGCTTAATGCCTTTATTAGCTGATAGTAGAGAGAGATAAAATGTTTTACAAAATGTAACACTGTTTATCCAGAATATTCTAATTCCATAAGGCAGAACTATGATGACTACATTATTTTCCTTAAACTCATGAGCTAAGGTAAGTACATGAAAATAGTTACTGGACTGATTTCATACGTCACATTTCCAGTCTAATGACCACCAGAGCAATTGCACTCGCAAACATGCACACAAACATACACCGATATTCAGATCAGTAGGCTACTTTGGGTATGAATCTACTATTTTAATTTAATTTTGGGGAGTAGGAGGATGAAGAATCTGCAAAATGTTTCCAGTTCAGATTTCCAGTAATTAACTGGGCAGTTGAAATAAAACGTGGACAACCAAAAATAAACTAAAGATCAACTTGAAAGGGCAATTGAAATTGTATTATTATATTACTTATTTTTTTGCTTTTAAAAAAATTCCAGACTCTGCAGTGACACTGAATTTTTTGACTACGTTTGCTAATTAAGAGGGAGAGTTAGCAGAAGCATTTTTCATTTTCTGTAAAGAGCTGCACAAGATCTTTTTAACAAAAGAGCACTTAGATCTGAATAAGTTGAATGAAGTAGTTGGTTGTTGCTGCATGTGCTAAGAGAAACTTTTCAACAAATTCTAGAGGTAAACATCTTTTTCTTTCACAGTATCATCACTTTTTAAAACACATGATATACTGTACATACACAAGAGATACCAAACTAAAATATGTTTTAATGTTAATAAACAAGAGTATAAATATTTTTATTCTTCCATGTGATTTTTTTTAGTTAAAATATATTTGTGACAAAAAAGTCAATATTTTTATCAGTGCATTTCCAACGCATACTTGACAGAGCAGCAAAGGCAGCCATTTCTCAGCTCCAGCCACTCCTCATACAGCTCCCCTGCCTGACTCACTGCCAGCGACTTCTCAAGCGCGCTCCCTGCAGGAAGGGGAAGGAGGTACAGGGGGGGGGAACAGAGGTACTGTAAAGGCTTAAATGACATTTCTAAATATTTTATCGGTTTTTAAACATCCAGGGCATTTCAGTGAAAACCATTTACTAAGGCGGGATTTTTTCTTATCTGTGTATTCCATAAACACATAGACTCAAATCTCATATTGTCTAGAGCAGGGGTCTGTAAACTTTATAATACATATAGGCATTTTTGCCTGTACCTCAGCTACCTAAAGTTCATTAGGTTTAATAACCTATCAAAAACTAAAATAAGTTTTAATAAAAATCTGCAAAAAATGTGTTGTAATTCTCAAAGAACCACCATTTTGTAGGTTTTAAAAGAGAAAAAACAACATATCACTCAGTCTTCATTAAGAATCACAAGTGAGCTTTCTGCTCCTAATCACTGTTGCATTTTCCTGTAGATAAGTATTCATGTATAAATCATAGACATTTCTCTATTTTATTCTCCTGTGTTTGCTCTAACCTAACACACAAATCCCTTTTTAGTTTATATTAGTCCAATGAAGTAACGTACTTTTTTCTTTGCACCTTAGCTGCTCATAGCACAAATGCAAGATGTGACTCAACCACCTACTAAACAGGCTGCATATGTCTTCAGTTAGGTTTTACATCACTTCTTCTCAATTACCTTCTCCAAACTCATTGAGAATGACAGCAATTCGCTTATTGTGTTGTTCCGTCAAGATATAATTCAGCAGTGTGGTTTTCCCGGCACCTGTAAAAAAATTGATTTTATGTTAAGGTTTTGTGCACACACAATGGTACATATGCAAGTCCCATCAGTCATATTTATTATTTCAGAACCAGAGTCTGTGTTTAGAATCTGCTAAACACTTAAGATTGGGGAGGAGGTTCACTTTCCAGCAGGACAACACTAAATATAAGGGCAGTGTGACGATGGAATTGTTTTAATCAAATAATGCTCACGTGTTAGGTTGTCCCAGTCATAGTCCAGACCTAATCTATGGCAAGACTTGAAAAGAACTTTCACAAAGACTGAATATAGATTTTTTTGTATATAGTAAAAAAAAAAAAAAAAAAGGACAACCACAAATTACTTTTTATTGGCCCATCTCATAAAATAAAATGATAAAATGTAAAAATGTTCAAGGGGTATGAGTACTTTTCCAAGGTGCTACATGATATTAAACGGTCTGAGTTAACAGTCCTGCAGCTTTGTCTGAGCTTTTAATCTTCTTATTTAGTCCACATCTCACCCAGGTAGCCGGTGATGATGGTGACGGGGATCTGCCGAGCTGGGGGACCAGGCTGGCTGTCAATGGGCACCAACTCTGGACAATCATCCTCCTCCTCCATTTTGTAAGCCTAACTGGGAGTAATGAATGAAAAAGTTACATTAATTAGGCCCCATTAATGTAACATACGTGCATTTATAAACAACTTATATAAATGTTAATATCATAAAACAGTTGGAATGAAGGTTTTCTTTCTAATATTACTCAAAATGAGGCTTAGTGTTTCTATAACTTAATTCCAGGCAAGGATGTTAATAAATGCAAGCCTAAACAACTCACTCACTACTATATTAGTCGAAATCTAATCAAAGATAAAACAATGATAATAAACATTACATAGAGAGATAATCCTGCTGCCTGGTGGATGATCACGGAAACATAAGTTATTAATTTACAAAAAGCGTGAAAAATCTACCTCGGATTGGCAACTTTGCTCCCACAAAGAGCTTTACAGCCCCTCGATTTGTAGTTATGACAGCGTGCCACGTTAAATATTGTCCGGTAAAATCTTCAAGCTCCAGCAATGGTTCCGCTCTTTTCTTCTTCTAGTAGCTTTACAGTTCCAGAATCACCAACTACTAAAACTAAAACTACACCTCAAAATGTACATAAGCTGCCAGTTTTAAAAATCAAAACTTGTTTTCGAAATTAAATACACGAGAATTTCGTTTTTCAGCTTGTTTTGGCAATGGTTTGACAGAACCAACGGACTTAATCAAGGTACACAGTGACATAAATCAACCAGAAGATGTCGACAAAAAAACATTTTAAATGTTCCTACTGAACTCATTCTCATGGCAGGAATAAGCACTAAAATGATCGGGAAATGTGCAAATATTGTTCTTACTAATACATTATAATGGTCTTTCAAGACATTGCATAAAAAATATATTTATCAATCACAATTGTTTATTTTAGTTTGTCATATTTAGTTAAGTTATTTTATTATTTATTTATTATATTATTTTTATTTTTTAAAATAAAGGAATATCAACAGTCAATCTAAATATAGACATTTTAACATATGATGATAATAACAAAAGGGCTTCATATAAGAGAGTTCTTTTTCTAATTTTCTGTAAAGATTATTTATCAAAAGCGAGACTAAACCTTCAAATGTGATTTGAGTAGGAGGTCAGTATGATGCCAATAGGATAACATATACAACTCATACACTGTTGCTCAGTCAAGCTCAAAACAATTGTTTTTATTAGATTATTTGTTTCCTTTCCGATCTTAAAACGTAACTGACGCAGTTCAAAATCATGTTATAGGTTAACATATGCAACATATACAGTATGAAAATTATTGAGTGTATCAATTTGGATGAATATGAAGTAAAATAACTTACAGCTTCTTATGGATAGTTGTGCTTTCTAAGGGTTTTCTAAAATGTTTTTTTTAGAAATGGTTCAACCCATCAACAAAATGAGGGTACAAAGTAGTAAAGTGGGGATTTAACCAAGAGCCGTTTAAAGCTGCAATAATCCACAAAAAAGCAGTCAAAATTTGTAGAAGTTATTGAGAAAGTGTTAAGAAAAACTATTAGCCAGGCCACTTTAAAATACCACCTCGCAAAAGTAGGTAAGACTTTTGAGCAGTACACTCACAAAAGGCAGATTGGGGTGAAATAAAATCTTCCCACATGCCTCAAATGCCTTTTAAACAAGAAAGACAACTTTTCTTACTATTTCCATTTTTATTTACCTTAAACCCTTTTAAATTGTTATGCATAACGGGGCACCGTACTTTTCTTAAATAAAATAATATACAAATATATATATTGAAAAAAAACATATTGTAAGACATTTCTGCGGTAGCCTACTCTTTTGTATGCAAGGAACACAGGCAGAGCAAGATGACGAATTAGCAATTTTAATTAGTAAGCGGTTTGTACAAAATATATAGATTTTGTACTCCTCTTGAGAAGGTAACATGTTTGACATTAAATGAGTATTTTAGTATTTTAGTCTAGCTGTGTTGAGGACTGGAGTAAATCTTTTCAAATAAATTTATCTAGTAGGCTAAATAAATAAATGTCTGGTAACGCTCATGTCAGCAGCGAGGGAGCGCATGTGCCTCATGCATCCACCCTGTCTGTCCCATTCTCTTCCTCCTCCTCCTCCTCCTCCTCCTCGTCCTCTTCCTTCTCCCTCGCCGCCGGTGTCAGTCTGACTCCCTCTATCTCGCACTTACTCCCTCGACGGGATACCTCAAAGCACATGCGGAAGTTTCCACCCCGGACTGCAGCTGCTGCCTCCGCCGCAGCTCAAATGAGCTTCTGACAGTTGATCAGTAGGAGGAGAAGCAGTGACAGCGAGGAGGTGGGCGAGGCGACACCGCCAGGAAGCACCACAGCCGGATCCGCTGGACTGGACCTCAGACCCGCGCATGGCTTCGCTCGGCAGCGCAGAGCGACGGGCTTTCGCTCTGAAGATCAACAGGTAAGGAAAAACTAAAACCTTATGACTTGTTTTGATCCTTCGGGATGAAAAGAGTGAATGTAAAGCTGCAGAGGAATAATGGGAGGGTGCAGTTTGTTCAGCGCGGAGCAGGCAGCCACATGTTGTGAATAATAAAAGCTGCAGGTTGTTTCACTCTGTCCCGGAAAAAGGCAGCCTGAAGGGCTATCAACTGTCCCAACTTTTCTACAACTTTACTGGAAGCCTTATTAAGACGTGTTACGACAGGCTTGGTAATATTGACAATGTTACCAAGTTCACTCTTATTTCGATACTTTTTTTTCTGTCCCAGAAAATGGTATAAATTTAGGAAACAAACCTTGTGCTTTACATCTGTCCATGAGTGTCATTTCCTTTTCTTGACCATGCAGATTCTAATGTGATCATTTCCTGTGGTGAGTTAGCTCTGACAAGTCCAGAGAATTGGTATAAATGAGGAATGTGTGATCATAGTTCCTACTGTGACGCTGACCAGGTGGGAAGGAAGTATGCATATGGAAGTCTATTGTGTCCCATTCCTTCTCTGTTTTTGACTTCTATTATGATTAGACCTGCAGTGACTCAAAAGCTTGTGTGTTTTGTGTAATATTGCAGAAGTCTGACAGTGCACTGGCGTTCATTCACATTGTGAAAGTGGATATAGAGCAGGGGTTATGTTTTCTTCATATTGATTCCAAAGTATTTTCTTTTTTCCCTTTTGGTTTGTTGCAGTGAAAGTAATAATTCTCCGCAGTATTTGCAAATGAACGAGTAGGTCAGTGGTCAATGGTATCTCTTCTTTGTTTCCCCATGCGCAGTAATAATAGAACTGCATTGCTGATTGAAATAGCCAGGAGAAATCGTGGTTCTCTGTTTTTGTGCTGCGCTGTGCAGAGCTGAGCTCAGCGGTTGGGAGATCAGAGAGAAGTTGGGCCAGAGCCTGAATGCAGTGATGAGCCAGCATCTGGGCTGGCTAGACCATGTGATACTGTAGTATTGCAAGGTGTTTGAACAGATTTATGTATTAACTGCGTAGTTTCATTAAGCCTTACTGAACCATTTGAATGCAATAAAACTCTGCAGTTTGCACCGATTAGCAGTTAAGAGATTTTTAGTTGTTGCAGTTTCAGAATGTTTTATGTTGCTTTAAATCAGCTTTCTCTCAATGAAGGTGTTCTTATTGCAGTTGTTCCATAGATTGTTATTTTATCTTAACCTGGTTTAAGTTTGTTCACGTCACCTCTAACTTGTCTGTTGTGTTTCATGGATCTTCATGGTATTGTTTGTTCTCTATTGTTCACTAACAACCTTCTGAGACCTTCATGTTACAGCTGTATTTATACTGACATTAACCACAGGTAGACTCACATTTACTATTTTGGTGACTTCTGAAGGCCGTTAGTTGTACCTTATGGTTTTATCTAGGGGTGTCGGAGTAAGTGGGGGTAAATATGATATGCTGGCAAAGCATTTCTACATTTTATTTGCTTAAAAAGTACGTACTTGTTTCCTTGGTGACTGTGCACTGTGTACCTCTCACATAAAATCCCAATGAAATAAGCTATAGTGCAAAAAGGTTTAAGGTGGAGGTATATTTTTCCTCTTTAGAGCACTGCAAATACCTCATGTCAGAAAGAAAAACCTGAAAAACAACTTAATAAGAGAGGGCTGGTAAACTCTTATCGGAGCAAATCTGTAAACATTAGATAGAGAAGAGTTGTTAGATTATGGAAAATTCATTCTTCCAGGAATGCTTTCTAGAATGAAGCCCCACATGTTTCCTTGTGATCTGTTTGGAGATGGTATAGTGCAAAGAAGCTAGAGGAAATATAATATGAGATAAGGAAACCTCTGATAAAGGCTGCAAACTTATATGTTAAACTGTTCATGCATCTGCTGTTGCTTGAGCAAGTGCTACTAGAATTGGTACTATAATGCAATTTGATTATTGATCGGGAAGGCCAGGTCAGTCCTAGGATTCCCCTCTCGACCCAGTGGAGGTGGTAAAGGGTAAAGAATAGGAACACCCTCCTGGACAATCTCTCCCACTCGTTGCATGTTACAGCACTGGAGAGCTCCTTTAGTAACAGGCTTCTGCATCTTAAATGGACATAAGAGCATTATTGTGGGTCTTTCCTCCCTGCAGCTGTTTCTCACTCAATAAGCTGTTTACATTTCTGCTCTTCTTACACAGGTTTCAGTAATCAACAATTAAACAGCACATTTTGTATTTTTTTATTTTATTTTATCCCAATCATCTGTACATTCCTTAAAATCTACATCTTCTACATTTGCTATTTAATTAGAATTCTAGTTATCTTACCTTTTTTGTTTGATATTACTATACAGTTTCTATTTTTTTCGTTTGTCACTGCGGTTACAGTTACATTTTCCCACAAAAGGATAGCAAAAAGATTTCATTCTATTCTATTCTATTCTATCAGAGTGATTTATTTGTATTCTAGCCACCTTGACTAATACTCACGAATCAGACACTCAGTTTTTCTGCCATCACATCCATGGCCATGTCATGGGAAAATGGTGCCTCCGACTAGTGTAGTGCCACTTCATTGTGAATTTTGTTTTACTGTTTAAGGTAAACCTAATGTTTACAAACTACTAAAGTGGATTAAAATAAAGCAAGATAAAGTCTATGAAGTGTAAAATGTTTTTACAACAAAAAAGATTTTATTCTGTATGACTATCATGCTCTCACATATAAGGACACTTTTGGCTTACTCTTTGTTACAAAATTATTTTGGTTCCTTGAGGTTTTCTGGTTTAGCCCCACCATAGCATCTCATTCAGTTTGTTGTTGTGTTGATGACCCACTTTTAGCCAAGAATTAGTTGTCAGGCTTTATATGTTAAGCATTATATTTAGATATCACATAAAGTCTGATTTCAGGATGAATTAGCTACTTGGCATCTGTTATACATTTTTACCACTTATAAATAATCTTTTCTCATTTTAGATCAGATTTAGACTGTTTGGACATTGTCTAGCTTTTCCCCAATTATCTGGCAGTATGTTGGTCAGAAGTTGACATACTTTTCCTTAGTTTTTCTAGATTTATCTTTGAACTGTATTGCTTGGGTCTAACATTTTGAATAACCTTCCACAAGCTTCTCACAAGTTTGCTGTAGTTGTGTCATTTCTTATGACAGAACTGGTGCAAGTGAGTCAGTTTTGTTAGCCACTGTGCTCACACACACAATTTCAGCAACACCCAGAAATGTTCTGGGTGTTGCTGATTAGGACTTCATGATGGCAACTTTAAAACCTTTATTTCCTTAGGCCTCTTTGTAACTAATTTGGTTGTGTGTTTAGCACAGTTGTTTATTTTGAAGAGCTATTTTTCCCTAAGCTTATCTTGAAATGTTGTCTCAATATTTTCCTACAATAATGTCTCCTCATGATACCATCTGATTTGTGAGGTACACCAGTCCTTCCTGCAGGAAAACATACTTAAAACATGATGTTGTCCCCTTCGTACCTGACAGTTGGGAAGGTGTTCTAAGTCATGCAAGTTCTCCCTTTTCCTCTCCAAATGTAACAAAGATGATCAAACACTTCAAATTGAGTTTCATCAGCTCACAGGACATGCATCCACATGTAGTGTTTTGTCCCTGAGTTCAACTGTAAACTGTAATCGTTTTTTTTATGTTGCTTTGGGATTAGTGGTCCCTCTGAGGGGCCTTTTAGAAGTTGAAGTTGATGAACGAAATAAACATATCTCATTGATTTAATTTTAAACTTTGGGTGCATTGGTCAAATAGCTGCTAAATACAGCAATAAACCAAAGGGGACTTGGAAAGCCAGTCACAAAGAAGAACAGCAGCCACAAGTTGAAACTCTAGAGTTAGAGTAAGATGGAAATATCTTTTTCTTATCATTTACACTGATACACATTTGTAGACATGGTTTCGTTGTGCTTATCAGGCTGAAACAATCTTTTGTTTATACACCCCATAAATATTCTATAGTCTCAGGAGCACCTCCGTGCCTCCACATCTTTCTATCAGCACAGCATGTGCGAAGGAAATCCTACAAACTGAGAACACACCATCACTCACTGGTATCACTTCAGTTTTCAGTTAGGACAGGAAATGTGTTTCTTGATATAGGCACCGAAAAAAGGGGAATGGAGAAGATGTTTGCCTGTTAACAAATGCAAAACATTCATCATATAAGAGATGACTGCTGAGTTTAGCTGGAAAAAGTAGTAAATATTTAATAATGTCCATTTGAACTTGATGTGATTTAAGAGCATATGGTAACAGGTGTGAGGACAGCTGTGGGCATGCAGCCTCTATTGTTCAATACTTCTAAGTGGAGAGGGGGGGCTCTGGATTGTGTTTCATCTGATTTCCTGTGGGTTTTCGGCAGATGTCATCTGTTGACCACCAGGTCTGTTGGTGGGCCGCTCTAGTACTTCTCAGTAAAAGACTGAAATAAACATATCCCTTCAAATCCAAGAAACTTTAAGCAAATTCTGCCTTTGTTTTTATGAAAGTCTCTTTTGGACCCAGGTTTTCACTTGAAGCCTCCAGCGACACAATTCTTGCAAATGATGGCTATGTTAGTGTGTGCCTCCCTTCGAGAGGAAGTTGAGTTGTGATGTTGCCGATAGCAGTAAGACTCATTAAGTCTGGAGACATATGATAGGATGAGACACACAGAGGGGGCCATGTATTTGGTTCTCTCACTTCTCTTGTCTATGCCACTCTGCTTTTCTTGATCTCCTGTCTTTTCTTCTTGGCTTAGATTAAAAGAGAGAACTTTGATTCTAAGGAGAAGGATTTTAAGGTTTAGGGAAACACTCCTCTCGTAGACAAACGAATAGCACTGCAGACAGTTTTCAGAACAAATTCTCTCAGGAGCTGACTCGTTAGGAGTAAAATTAATAGTTTTGTTTACGTCTTTAAATTGATCTAAGACATTATCAGTTATACTTTAAGAATTCGCTGACAAATAGTAGAAGTCTTCCCCCAAGCTGTTATTTTTTTTACATTAAGGCTATGGTGCATAAAGTTTATAGGACAGGAATTTCTCCCCCTTCAGTTCTGTTTGAAAGATAATTGAATGGAAAAAAGTTGAAATGATATAAAAGTCTTTGTGTTTTTTAAGTAATATTATATTATACAAGTTGAATAAATATAAACAAACCCTAAAATTTAATAAACAGACAAACAAAATTATTACTCAAACAATGGAAAGAAATACAATCATTCAGCCACTTTTATATTGTCTTTAGAGCAGAATTATTGTAATTTCTTACGTGGTTTGTTTTACAGATAATTGGAAGTAAATATCAAATTGATGGATGAATAAAACTTTATGTTTGATAAAATATTTTTAAAATGTATAGATTAAAAAATCAGCTTCTTAAAGGATCAGCTTCTTAAATGTTTCACGCCTGAGGAATAAAAGTCACCATATAATTGCTTTAAAATAAATCTTAAAAGTGATGCGATGAGCACATGAAATACATATACAAAAATACAAATGTATTAAAAACTAAAATAATAAACCATTAACTGAATAAAATTAAATAATTCCAGCACTTTTGTTATGTTACATTTTTAAGAAGTATCTGTGCACCATTAAATATTTCTAATTTCTTGTAGAAAATATCTTCTTATATTTGGAGCAGATATCATATTGGCTTTCCATTTCTGCTGGAGAATGTAGGGGCCAGTTTCGGGTTTAGCGTTGTAGGTTAGTTTCTATGCATGACCATAACTGATTAGAAATATCCTTTATTGTCAAACAGTGGGGAAATTCAGATGTCACTGCAGCAAGTTAAAGTAAGTTGGAACATGTATATTCACATTAAGGCAACCCCCCCCCAAAAAACAAAAAAAACAACAACAACAACAAAAAACTGTGCATCAAGAACAAATTTACAACATAAGAATAAAGATGCTGTACAATTATTAAAATAGCATACTCAGATTAAATGAATTGTGCAGCTTAGTGGGGTGATTTAAAGAAACAAAAATGCGTATTATATGCATGTTTGTGAAAAAATGCTAAAACAGCATTATTTATTCCTGTTATTTTAGATAATGTGTATGTTATCTAAAATGACAAAAACTGCATGTAACAGCAATAACCTTTTGAGTTTGTTGGGAACAGTCATGGTAATAAAATCATATAGGTGCTTGAAGGCAGGACTTGCAATAAAACACTTGTGTGCACCTAGGATGTAGCAGTCTGTCAATGAAGGAGCTCTCCAGTTCAGCAACAGCTGAAACAGAAACAGACGGGTAAGTGGACAAATGTTAAACTCACAATTTAAAGAAATGAGTCCTTTAGCATTGTGTAAAGTAGAAGGTTTAAGAAATTCTCCTAAGGAGGTTTACCTTTTTTCATGTGTGTGTGTGACTAAGAAGCCTGTGAGTGGTTTAAGAAATATGTTAAATGTCTTTGTGTTCAGTGCCTCAGGGAAACTGTAAATGTTAATTCGAAATCATATCTGATTTACAAGTACCTAAATATGTGGCAGTAGGATGAAGTTGTATGTGGAAAAAACACACTTTAAAGCACCACATTTGCAGCTTATAAACATTTTATAAAACAAAAGCCCCAAACAAGCAGTGATGGTTCACATTCAGCTTGAAGGAGAGGTTTGGGAATGATGCCAGAAATGCTGACAGGAACCCACCATACACTCAAACAGCAAGTGTAGGCCTGCCATATGTGACATAACAAAAAACTCCCAGCTTGTTTCTACTCAGATGCATAGTAGATGATTTTAGGCCCACAACATATGCTGAGATGAGGTATCATGGAAAATTTCCTGACACATTTTGGAAATCTCACCACTATGACGACGGATGATCATTTTAGGAATTTGTCCTCCAGTGACAATCTCATGCTGTCATTATCACAGCACTGGATTTCACAAGCGGGTAAGCTTACCAGTTTGAAACTAGGGAGAGGTGAAGGACATGGTCTACATGCCATAAATATTTCACATGAAAGCTGTGCATGCATTGAAATTATTGTTAAAAATGCTTTGCTCTATTGCACATGCCCAGTATATTGCCATGAGGCTCCCACATGGTCTGAAAAAATCTTGAAAGAATGGAAAAATTCTCTAAAGATCCAGCTGTCTGTTTAAAAAGATGAGCTTGTATGTCTTATTGTCCTGAAAAACAACATTGAGATTGGCCAGAATTAGCAGGTCAGACCTCCTAATCAATATTGGTCAGGAAAAGGCTGATTGCTGCATCTATTGACTATAACTGAGTCCACTGTATACAGAGTGGTAAGTGCTGGAGCAAGATAGTGATTTCAGATATCAGGGACGGGTATTCCAGTCTGAGACTTGGAGGATGCATTAGGCCCCACAAGATGCCACCCTGGGTGGTTGCCCATGTCACACATATCAGAAACCCACTGCCATAAAAAACTGTAGTTCATTTGTGAATTCCTTTATTGTGACTTTTATGTTTATTGCAATACATTTCTGATGACAATATTGATAAATATGGTGACAAAATTACATACAATACAAACACGTAATGCAAAATTTTGAAATTGTTACATCTCTATTACATATAAAGTATTGCAGAAATTAAATATATACCCTGTAGAAATGAGGTATTATTGGCAGACTAATTGATTTTCATCCAATAAGACGGAAATCTAAGACTTGACCTGTGAACATGACCGATTGACATATTTTCAGTTTAATTAGCTAGTGTCTGATTTGTTGAAATATTCTTGTTTTTATTACTTTCTTTTTAAGTTCAGATGACATTATGTCATTGAAGGAACAGTAATGAAGTGTGTGTTTTAGAGAGTGCCACTTTGACTATTTTCAGAGATTTGCAGTAAGGCAGAGATTTTGTGTTTTGATGAGGCTTAACATCCCAGGAACAGCTTTTTTAGACCAAAGTGGTTACATTTTTTTTTTCTTTTGGCAGTGGGGTTTTGACCTCATTTATAGATTTCATGGACTTCTTGTCCTGTCATCCAAAAGGTCCAGATGTACTTCAGATTGTCAAATACTTCTTCACTTGAAGTCTTGACTCTGGGTTTGGATCCTCACAAGAACTCATGGTTTTGTTTTGTTTTTTCAGAAGTTTCGATGCAAGCTGCTTTTGGTAAAATGACAAAATCCAAAGCTTTTGTTTTTATCCTCTTGACTGGAGCTTAGCTTTTATATGACAAAAGATGCCCAGGGAGAGGCCCGCTGAAGAGCGAGACAGCTGTTGCCTGCTGTCAGAAGCTGTTTGCTTACCAGTGGTAAAATAATGTCAGCTTGGTTCTACTGGCAAGAGCTGATTACAGTTTTCATTCCCTGGTCTTTTTATAGACAGGCCCCTAATGTCAGTCATTGTTTGTGACCTAACAATCTCCCCTGTGCATGCCTGCAAGATTTTGTGCCTACAAATTATACATTTTGTACATGACTTGTATTGAATTGTAGGTTGAATCATTTTGGTCTTTGTAGGACTGATGAAACATGTAGAAAGGAATTAATGCCAGTGTTGTTAGGAGGTTACTTTGTACTAAGGATGTCTTCTAAGGGAGTTAAGGGAGTAATTCAAAGTTTTTATGTTAACAGTATAAACTAGAAAAAATAAGTCTAAAGTTTAAAAGTATATATTTTCATATTGATCTGGTAAATTATACAAACAGAATTTATAATTCAAAGGCAAGTCAGTTTGACTTAATACAAGAAAGGCCTATAAAAAGTATTCACCTCCCTTAGTGTTTCACCCTTTTCATTTATTTTTGCAAATTAATCAACAGAATTTGCAACAAAATCATTTACAGAATAACCATGAATACTTGACACAAAAATAAGTAATTGCACCACTTACCGTCTTCAAAATGACTGACCTAAATCAGCAGAGGTCCAACCAATTAGAGCTAGTGGTTTCACAAGGGGTAGAATGGAGATTTTCTGAATACAGTGATTTTAGTCCAAAGACATCTGTGTCTAGAAGGTCCATGCACTGGTTAAACAATATTCCTGACTGTGGTTACGGAATGAAGACATCAGAACACTCCAAGGAGATCAGAGAAAAGGTTATTGAAAGTATCACTCAGGAGATGGATACAAAAAACAATCTAGCATACTGAGCACCCCATGAAGTTCAGTTAAATCATCAAGAAATGGAAGGAATGTGGTTAATGTGTAAATCTGCCTAGATCAGGGGATTGATACTTCTCATAAACACTGTATGAGTCTTGTAGGGCACAAACCAGAAATGACTTGAATCTTTTTTAAATTTTAGTTTTCTTATTTTACTTGTGATTTCTGTAATAGAGCAACAAGGCGTGTACATACTTTTGTAAGGGACTAAATGGGTTGTGGCATTCCTCTCAGAAATCAGAAGCATAAGAAGTATACGGTGAGCTTGAAGAGCATGATAAGTTCCTGACACAATCAATAGCCGGTCTGCTTTGGTGCAAGGTGCAAACATGCTGCTTCGATAAACCAGTTAAGTGACCAACAGCATTGTGGTTGTTTGCAGAGTCAGGTTGTAAGACCTTGTGTGCGCACTGTTGTGGGGGTCGGATCTGATGATTTCAAAGCAACTTTTGCATTAGTACAAGCTGCAGAGTTTCATTGTTTGTCCTTGTAATTGCAATGATTCTTGTGGAGACAGGATGTGTGTGTACGTGCTGTTATTTGTCCATGGTAATAGCTTTATAATCCCATTTTTGGTGTATTTCTTGAGCTCACCCTATACAACTGTTTTAATCTTAGTTGTTTTGCTAAACGTTGTCTTCAATCTTTTTATTCAACCATTTATTTCAGTGGCAATGTGGCTATATGTTTGAATAAATACCGCTGCCCTGCTGGACTTTGCTCTTTGTGTAGATTTGTTTGCACACCACCCATGTCTTGACCTTACTGTACTGACTCAGCTTATGTCGTGATTTATAGGGACAGTGGAACAGGAATTGAACACCTTCAATAATGATCAGCAGTTGTATTGTGAGAGCAAATATGTCAAGAAACTAATAAGCAATATTGGATCTTATATGACATTAACTGTGTTTACATGCAAATGAAACTGACTGAAGCTGTCTTTCTGATCTGCACATAATGTGTTTTACTACAGCTTCATAGGTTTTAGTGTTCTGACACGCTCTCCAAACATTTTGTTGTCTATGGTTTGTGGAGATAATTAGTAACAGTTATGTTACAACAGGCTTAACAAACTCATGAGACTGACCAGAGGGGAAGCAGCCAGCAGTGTGACTCATTTGCTCAAGTCTTTTGCCCTTTAAATATTTGCTGTGTGGATGTATCACAGTAAAGCACTTCTGACATTTGATAAGTAACACAGGCACTTATCAAACCTGACACAAGTAAAGGATTTTTTGTGGAAGGTTTGGTCAATCTCCAATCTCCTATGACATGGTAGATTAATTATGAAAAAATAGATGATGAACCCACTCTGAGGATGTGGAATGTGAGGAACAAACTGGGGCACTGTCTCCCAGTTCTTGTTCTCCCTTCCTTTTATAGGGGTAGCTCTAGGAAAGCACAGACAAACACTGTCTGCCCAACATTTCTGAATACTCCTTTATCCATCTGTCATGTTGATTTCCTGCTTGGTTTGACCCTTGAATCAGAGTGCCATCATTTAATCCAAAGCTGGTTTATTTTCAACTTGACAAAGCATTTCAATGTCAGTGGAAATTTGCTAGTGGAAGCAAAAGCATAGATAATCCAACTCAAAAATTAATGGAACCCAATGTGTTTTAGACAAAATTTGGATCTAATATCATTTAAATATACATTCTTTCTGAAGGAAATGGATGAGGTTTTCAGAATTTTTTTTTGTAAAGTCTGTATCTGTATTAAGTCAGAAATGCACTAACGTAAGATTTTGTGGCCATTTTATAAACAATAATTTTATTTCTTTTATATGTGATCTTCAAAATTGATTTTTGACCAGCTCCAGTTTTTTTTATGAATGACAAATAACAGTTGAATATTTGTTTTAGTAAACTCTCGTAATAAAAGTCTAAAGTAAAATGAAACAACAATTTCTCCCAAAACAGTTTGTTGCCTTGTCTGACCTATTTTCAAACATTCCACAGATGAGGAAAGTCTTCACTCAGTGACAACTTCCAAACCAGGGAGTGTTGTTGTTAATGCAACATAGAGTATTTGCATATGGTGTGTTGGCTGAGCGGAAGCTAATTTCTTGGTGCATCTACAGCACAGATAAATGATGCTAATTTCCTTTTTTCTGCCTTATGATCATAAAGCCTTACAAATATCTGTTTCTTATTTTTATTCCAGGCACAGTTCTGCAGAGGTTAGACGAAACTTCATTGGGAACTATGGCTTATATCACAGTCGGTCCAACTCCAATTCGTCTCCCACGGCCTACGTCAATGTGGTGAGTTTCATTCTGCAGGAAAATAATACATTAGTGTTTGAGTTCAAACCTGTTTATTCTATTGATATCCCACATCATCATCTTAAAATGTGCCTTTGAAATATTCAACTAATTCTGAGGTAGCATAACTGCATGCAAGGAAATGGAATATTTTTTTTCACTGATGTTTTTTATTGCTTTTCCTGCTATTTAATATAAACTTTAAGGATCACTGTAAATGTAATCTGTTGTAATATTGTTATGGTTTGCAGAATTTATTCCCCTAATGCAGCACTCTAACAGCTTTAGTGTTTGTAAGCGTATCATCCTCACATCCTCTTTACTGTCATTAGCCTGGAGAAAGACTGACTCAGTGCAGTGTCTAATCTTGGAGATTATTCTTTAAGTCCAAAAAATCTTCAACAAAACAAGAAAATGCCTTAGCAAAGACGAATGTTTGAATAATCACAGTGGATGGGAATAAGCAGGTGTGTCCAGTAAACATGCAAAAATAATTAAAACGTAAAATTATTTTGCTAATTCAATTTAAAATACACAGCTCGCATATTAAAAGGACTCTTCATAAATAGAGTGATATCTTTCAACTGTTTACTATTTTTCATTCACACTTTTATGACTTAAAGTTAATGATTACACAATATCTTGTTTCTAAGAAGCTAGAATATTTAATCAGACCGCTTTAATTAAAGCAATTTTTAATTATTTTTAATGATGCAATATTGTCTGTTCAGAAGATGGCAAATAAAATCCTTCAGAATGAGAAAAGATGCCCTTGCTAATGGAGCTAGTTGTTCAGAGTGCTATCCAAACATTTTAATAGAATGTTGGATGGAAGAACAGCTTTGGTAGAAAACAGCCTTTAGTAGGTTTGAAGCAAAAGACCATTTTAGAGTTCAGAGGAGATTCACAAAATGTGGACTGGACTGGAGTCAGAGCCTTGAGAGCCACCACATACAGATCTATCTAGTTCATGCTCTACATTGTTCTGTTCTGCTCCTTCTGTTAAATCACTCCTGAAGCAAAGATGTTAGAAGTTTGTCATCTGGTCTCAAGAGAAGAAGGAACAGACTGTTTCTGAGTGATCCAAAGTTCTTTTTTTAGATGAGGGTACATTTTGGTCTTATCTTTGGGAGCTACATTTCTGAGAGGGACAGACAGTTTTTACAATCCATGATGGGCAAGTGCAAATAAAGCACAGACATTTGTCGGAAAGTTTAACGTTTCTCTCTGGCAAGCTACATGTAAATGCTGATTTTCACATTTTCCAACAAGACTTGACACCTACCCACTGCCAAAAGTACTAATACCTCCTTAAATGAGGTATTAGACTAATTTAAGGAGTCTAATACCTCCTTCAATGAGGTATTAAACTCTATGGCATATAGTCAATCTGAACCTCCATTACACCTCAGGAGAGCCACAGGCTAATCACCTCCATGCCACACTGCATTGTTGCATTAATTCATGTAGAAGGAGCCCCAACTAGTATTGAGTCAATGTCCTGTGTTTCTGTATCTAAGATCCTTTATTTTTTGGTATCATGTATTTTTGGCATTTGCTCAGAAACTGAATTTTTTTTTTTATCATTAGCTCTAAGCCATCATTATTCAAAATAACTGAAATAAATTCTTTAGGATATATCACACTGTGTAGAAAATCTACATGAGTTTCTGAAATATATTACCTTTTTCATATTATTGTAATTCAATGAGATGTACCTTGATAACAATACATGTTTCCTAAACAAGGTTTGGAAAACTCTGGATTTCTTTCTACAAAGGAGTGAATAGCATCATTGGAGGTTAGAGCGTAGCAGGTTGTTATCACAGTTCTTCTGAGCAAACAAACACAATGCTGTAGTCTAATCCTGTGCAGGGATTGGTTCCCACACTACGCTTCAAGACTTTCTGTGGGACCCTTTGAGTCCCTGTCTCTGCCTTCCAGTGTTTTATCTTCCACTTCCTTCTTCTTTTTTTATCCTAGCTTTTCTCTGTCATTTCATCCTACTCTGCTGCTCTACATTTTTGTCACTCAAAAGTTTACTAAAGCTCTTAAGTGCTAAGTCTCTTGACATATCTGTAGCGTGACTTAGCTGAAACCCTGTTATACTTCCCTGGCTTTGATCCTTGAGCTTCTCAGCTGACGTGGTTTCGGTTGCACTACTTGGACCATTCACCCCACTCTTCCACCTCCACCTGCTGGCATCCAACACTGTTAATCTGTAACCTGCTTGAGTCGGGAAATGGGTCAACGTCTAGGCTGCTGACTGGCACTGGATGGGGCTGTTTACCTTGCAGCTTATGAGGGGGAGCAAATGTTTAATATGTCTGGATTTGGCATGCAGGGAGAGAGGTTTTAATGCCATAATCTCTGGGACAGTGGTTTTCTTGTTATTCAGCAGTGAAAACTGAGGGATGAGTGAGGGATATTCACTGTGGCTGTTGTGCTTGGAAATTTGTATGTTGCCAGTTGAGTGTTATTTTAGTTTTGCTGCAAAAACGAAGAGATTAAACGAAAAGCTTTGCATGATATTGTGTGCTGCTCCTGTTTGCCCCTGTGCAATCTGTTCCGGTGTTGAAACACTGGTTGAAAATGGGAGCGCTTCAGTGATGTCACTTCCTACAAAGCGTTGGTGGTTTTTAAGCATGTTCAAGTTTTTAGTCTGAATGTAAGCTAATAGAAAGCAGATGGTGCCATCTTTTGCTTCAACTGGTCCTGATGTTGGTTGTTTCCCTCCACAATCCTCTGTAGTTTTCGTCTTCTATGAATAAGAGGATGAATGTAAAGAGGATCTGTTTGCTAGCTTGTGGTTTAGTTTCAGTAAAAAGCAATCAGCGTCAGTAGAAACGAACAGTAGTGCAGGTTCCCATATCCGGACTGCGCCATTTTGTACACTTCCTCTTTAAAGTGGCACTTTTCAGTTGTGAGCAGGGTAAGTCTAACATATCTGTTTGAGTTGTGCAGGTACTAACAGAGACTTTAAAGCTATGTTTAAACGCTCATATGTCTGTGGTGAGGTTAAATTAAGTTCTACATTTTAAAAATGTTGCTTGTCTTCGGTTTGTTTGCAGTCTCATCTGGCTTGACAGGGTGGATTATAATAGCAAAGTGTTGGAAGGTTTATCAGTTTCTTGAATAATCATATCTGATGTATGCTGAAAATGTTTAAATCGGAGAATTCATTATGTTAAATCTTGGAGCATTTTTTCTCTTTTATCCTAATAATGAATCATTTGAAAGTTTGAAGTTTGTATCATCTGGTCAATCTGCTTTAGAAAGTACATTTTGCAGAAATATAATCATCATCATTGAGAGTTGATTGAATACTTAAGGAGTTTTCCTTTCTCCCTTGTGTTAACTCTGCAGAGCATCATTCACAGATTACAAGCATGCATGCATTAGCATTCATTATTTTTGGGGGGGGAGTTCATGCTCTGCACTAAAATAGAGAGAGGCTATGCTATGATGGTTGTTCTAGTTTTGAGTAAGAGTGCCTAATTTGGAATTTTGTTGAGGCACACACCATCTCTGTAGAATCAAGGTGCTTCACCTGTGTACACAATATTATACCGCATATCTCTTTTAAAATTGCTATATTTTGTAACTTGCTTGCACAGGTGCCCATGTCATTAGTTGTGCAGAGAAATGCGCTTCAGGGTGTGCGGATGTGCAAAAACATGTCTGCAGGCAGACAGAATTTGCTCTGCCTGTAAGAGTTGCGTAGAGCAATGACTCATGTTGTTGCTGCAAATTTCCCCACCTCTCCTCTGTGCACATACTGCTCATGAGTGCGTGCATGACATTTGCAATAATACCTCAATACTTTTATTTTTCTCTTTTCCACCTCCCCTACACATAGTTTTAAAAATACACTTTTTTAAGTGTAGGAGCATAAGCAAGATTAAAAGCATAGATGTTTTTTTGTAAGCTGTTCTGAATATTTATATGCAAGAAGATGCTATTTGTCTTTTTTGCATTTGTGCATTGTCTTTGTAAACTGCTTTTAATATTTCAGAAGAAGACTGCTGTGTTTCTGTAAGCTGTCTGTTTCTGCCCCCTGTTAACAGATTGGAAATCTGCCCAATTTTCTGTTACTTTCCTGCAGGTTCCTCTTTTTACCAGCAAACCAGCTTAGCCTGAATACTTTGTCTTTCCTAATCAGTTGGACATTTTGCTTCCAGTTGCCTTACAAAAAAGGCTCACTTAAACATTGATCTTGGGGATTTGTTAAAGTGTGTATTGAAGTGATTATGTTAACTATATACAGAATTGCCTTTATCCCTGTATGTTGAGATAATTATAGATTTCCTTTTGATCTGCCTGAGAGGAGATTGGGGTTTTAGAGTTTCTGTGTAAAAATAGATTCACTAAGAACAGAAAAGGCCCAGCTGTCTAATACAAGCCAAGTTTTTTCCAGTTACTATTTATGTCTGTTTGTGTGTCTTTTGTTCCAAGACAGGTATGAGCTATTAGAAAATAGTCATGATTCAACTTGTTTAGTCCTACCGCCCCTTTAAAAAAAAAAAAAAAAAACTCTGCACTGTTTACAGTAAATTACACAAGTATACTTGCTAGCTGAACCTTTTCACATATTCTCAGATTACTACCATCAACTTCAATGTATTTTATTGCCAGTTTGCACAATAGGTCAACATAAGTAATGAATAACTATGAAGTAGGAGGAAAATTATCCATGGTTTCTCTTTTTACTAATAAAAATGTAAAACGATGTGATTTATTTTATATCCACCTTTTTAATCTTCCAGATATTTTGGGATATGTCTCTACTTCCTTTGCAACATTTTCACCCATTCACCCAGTTGTGCTTATTCTTTGCAACAGATATTCCCACCTGAGCTGTGAATATCTGCAGCTTCTCCAGAGTTACAGTGATCCTCTTGGCTGCTTTCCTGATTAACCTTTTCCCTGTCTAGATTAGATGAAAGTCTGTGGTCCTCATATTTTCTTGCTTTAATGTTGTTGAATGTTGCCATGGTGATCCCACTTCTCACTTTAAGCTCACTCAGATCAGTATCATGTGAGGGTGTGAAAGTTGCATCCAAATGGACAGGGGTATTTGTTTTGACATCAAGTTACACGCAGCAGACTCTTATCAGCCGTCTTCTGAAAGTAAATTTGTGCGACTGTGTTTAATTTCATTTCAAAGTAAAGACGCCGTAATACATTTGTAAGCTGCACTTTTCAGATTTATGAAGAATCCTGAAGGTATTCTTTTCTTTCATCTTCACAGTTGGTCCACTGCATTACTTCCATGTAAAATATATTGAAAGTTATGCTTATAATATGACAAAAGTCCTGCACAAACTCATTAGCCAAAATATTAATACTTTATTTGCATCTTTACCTAGGGTGTTCATACCTGGAAATATCTGATCCTTTAAATAAATCACATATAATAATTTTTGGGTAAATAATTAATTTCTTTGGAGATGCAAACCTTTAGTGCTTACTTAAAACATTTGATTATATTTGCTGCTAAAATGCCTTAAGATTTCTTTAGTCTCCTTCCATCAGAAAACATAACTTTTATATCTATGACCTGTGGATTTCTCAGCCTCCGGCGTATGACGCAGTGGAGCCATTGGACCTGGAGGAGTTCCTGATGTCACAGTTAAGAAGTGAAGATTCAGATCTGATGCATGAATTTGGAGACTTCCCTGACGATGACATGAAGGTGGAGCAGGTGGAGAAGGAGCGACGCACCATCCGGCACTCTGTCCCAGAGGATGGGTGGGTTATGGGCCAGAAAACATCAAAGGGAGGAAGATTTATATAATGGCCACAGTTTCACAATCTCTTAGAGAAAGACTTTAAGACACCAGGCTTTTATTGGAATGTTTTCTTTCATTTCTTAAACTATTTTGTAATTTTATCTTGCTAGACATGTGTGTCCTGCACCTTGACCATGACTTTCAGATAAGCTAAGAAGTAGAATTAATGGTTTTCAGATGTCTTTGAATGTCTGCTTACATATTTGCGTGTCTACATATTTTTTTTCCTCTTCTCATTCCTTTCCTTTCAGAGGCGACTTAGATCCACATGTGAGAGATTGCGTGAAGAGTTACACCCAGCCATGGCTGGTTGTTTCCAGGAGGTAAACTCTTCAACTTTGTTTCAGTCCAGTGATCTCCATGTTTCCCTGAATGACAAATATCAACGTTCTTTACATCGCATGTTAATCCTTGTTGTCTGTGTTTGTGCATGTAAAGGTGCCAGGGGGATGGCTGGAGTGCATATTCAGAGCGAGTTGGCCTGCATAAAGTCCTGCATAAGCAAATCTTTGAGTCTGATTTCCAACCAGAAAACAAAGACAAACCAGTAAGAAGCCTACTTACTTACAATACTCCTTGTATAACATTTTAATTCCAGCCTCTTTTGAATAGTCTAAGCACCAAATAGTCTGTTAATCAAGCTAATGTGAAAGACACTAATATTTGGCTGAATAACCTGGGTTTATGGAAGGTTTTCAACATTTATTCTCTTTTCAACAATGAACAAAGTTTGCACAGAGTGGCTCAATGCAAATGCAAATGTAATATTCCTGGCTGGAGTGAATATTCCAGACATCACAACATCTGTTTTATCACATGACCACCTAGTATGTAAATATATTTGCATGTTGGCCACCGAAAATAGCTGACAGTCAGGTAGACACGAAGCCTGGGAATCATCTCTGCATTTAGCTGATGTGATAATGCAGACTTCACATAATCTTTTTCATGTGTGCATGATTAGATGTTTCATTTGGTATTTTAAGTAGCTATTGACCCTTTAGAAAGATGCCAATCTCATCACACTGTGCTCCTCAGCATTCACTCAGCGTGCCACAATTGGTGCTATTCACTTTCACATTGTTATTATGCCACTTGCAGTTGACTCTGGACTATTTAGTAACAAGTGAACTTTATTACTGGACTTATACAGGTAGCATCCTTTCACAATAACAAATTTGAATTCCCTGAGGTCCTGAGGATGACCCACACTATCACAAATGTTTGCAGAAGCAGTCAGCATGCTAAAGTGCTTGTTGTTGCACCTATGAAAGCAAAACTTCCCTTGTGTTTTCAGTTGGTACACACAGCTGAACTGATCTCTCAAAATCCAGCTTGCTCCCATGTACATGTGTATGGATAAATTAATATTTGCCCACTTTCCTTGTAATCAGACTGTTTTTTTAAAGGAGCTGCAGGAAAAGCATAGTCTCTTTATTTAAAGTGTCTTTTGTTGAAGACGCTTTACTAAGAGCAGTATGGCAGTCCATACTGATGAAGGCCTGAGAAGCATGAATGTGAAAAGCAAGGGGGTGGGTTCTTTAATGCTGAACACAACAGTGTGTTGCTATTCTTATCACTCCCTCCACTGTGAGAATGGCTCTTTCAAGTTTAGTTAGCCTCGTTTGCACAGAAATAAAATGTACTATTTTCCCAATTTGTTTTTTTTTTAACATTCTTTATTTAAGAATATTATAAATCCAACATATATGCATATGTATATTTTATACATGCACTTACATAAAAAAGCACTTACAACAAAAAAGAGAGAGAGAGAGAACGAACAAAAAAAGGGGGTGGGGGACTCAACAAACATTTAAATCCATTTCGGCAATTGATATTTCTTAGAAAGGTTCTCATGGGCTCACATGAAAGGGAGGTGTACATATCCAGTGTCTTTCATTAAAAGAGAGAGATATACAAAGGGGGCTGACACAGCTTTTTTATGACCCAAAGCATCTTTATCCGTGTGGCCATCCAAAGTGGGAAATAGCTGGGGTCCATACACTCAGAAAAATGTAAATTTTTACATGAAGTTTTGCTGTTATCTTTTCCATTATATACACATTTTTAAATTTTTCTTGCCATTGTTGAAGGGTGGGAGGCAAAAGCCAGGACAGAGTTATCATTTTCCTTGCTACTAGTAGCAGAATCTGTAGTAACTGGACTTCCTTTTCCCCAATATCTTCTCCTAGGGTCAAACCCAATATATAATGCAGTGGGTTCAGTGGTAATGTGAACTTAAATATTTTTTAAATTTCTGTCTGAAACCCCTGCCAAAATGGAATCAGTACTGGGCAGTCCCAAAAAATGTGGGTGTGATCCCCAATCTGATTACAGTTCCTCCAGCACAAATTTGTAGCATTTCTGTCGTATTTTGAAATACTGAAAGGTGTTTTGAAGAATCTCATTCTTAATTTCCAGTCAAATTCCTTTCAACCTGGACTGTGGGTGATCTTAAAACCTTTTTCACAAATCTCCTCCCACTCCTCATCTTCAATAACAATATTCATTTCTAGTTCCCACTTTTGCTTTATATCTATAGAATTGTCAGATAAATGCATCTGTAAATATTTATATAGATTAGATATAATCTTCCTCTTATTATTTTCCTCCACACATTTTATCAGAAATATTTCTAAAGGTAATTTATTTTGTTTCAAGGTAGACCATTCTTTGTGTGATAAAAGGTAATCCCTTAATTGTAAGTACTTATAGAAATCTTTTGAGCATAATCCATATTTATCTTGTAACTGCTTAAATGACTTAAGGGTTTCTCCACTGAATAACTGATTCATTCTTATTAATCCTTTCTGTGCCCATCTCTGATAACCCGTATCCAGTTTGTTTGGAAAAAAGTCAGTAATCTTGGCTATTTTTGTTATGCGTGATATTGTTAAAGGTGCTCCCATTTTCTTCCTCACTAGAGACCAGACTCTGTATGTATAATTAATCCACTCATTTTCAATTTTTAAATCCTTCCAATTTTTTCCCTCCATAAATGGCATCGCTTCAAGAGGTACC
Organism: Xiphophorus couchianus; assembly: GCF_001444195.1. Lineage (NCBI taxonomy): Eukaryota > Metazoa > Chordata > Actinopteri > Cyprinodontiformes > Poeciliidae > Xiphophorus > Xiphophorus couchianus. The sequence continues at coordinate 11,980,066 of NC_040239.1, forward strand.
AGTGGGCATGCATTGTTCTCCAGACCAATCCAGTTCGTCTCCTCATCCTGTACAAGCCACTCGACCACAACACAAAGTTGTGCTGCCCAGTAGTACAATTTCAGATTAGGCAGACCAAGGCCACCTTTTTCTCTTGGGTTTAACAATAATTTCTGTCTGATTCTTGGTTTCCTCCTTTGCTAAATAAAGTTATTAATAATTTTATCCAAAATTTTAATTTCTATTAAATAGTTGCGAGGTTTGTGGTGTAATCATCACACCTAAATATTTTAATCCCCTCTTGGACCAATTAAAAGTGACCTCTTTATCTAAACCTGTAGGCCATTTTCCCACCAACATCATAACTTCAGACTTAGTTTCATTAACTTTATAGCCTGAGATTTCTCCAAAATCTTTTAAACTAGTCATAAGCCTAGGGGTTGAGCTCAGAGGGTTAGAAATATATAAAACAATGTCATCCACATATAATGAGAATTTATGGGTGACTCCACCTGCTGTTACTCCATGAATTCTGGGGTCTGTCCGTATTCTTTCTGCCAGGGGCTCGATACTAATAGCAAATAGTAGAGGCAAAAGAGGACATTGCTGCCTACTTCCTCTTTTTAAACCAAATTTCTTTGAGGAGTGTCCATTCACCCGTACTTTGAATGTGGGTCCAGACTGTAGCACACCAATCCATTTGATAAAGTCTCTATGAAATCCCATTTTTGCCAGTGTGTGTTTCAGATACTGCCAGTCCACGCTATCAAATGCCTTCTCAGCATCAAGGCTGAGAGGCATTGAAGGATCCTGTTTTTGTCTCTCCATAGAGCTCACATTTAAGGTTCTCCTAATATTATTTATCCCTAAACGTTCCGTTATAACCCCTGGTTGGTCTGGTTTAATTATTGTGTGGGTAAATTTTTGAATTTGGTTTGCCAGTATTGTAGTTAAAATGTTCAAATCACAGCAGAGCAAACTTATTGGTCTGTAGGACGAGCAATTTATGGGGTCTTTGCCCTCTCTGGCAATTATAGCTATTATTGCTTCTGACCAAGACTTTGGGGGATCCTTATTTGTGAAAGGGCGTAATTAAATACTCTTTGTAATACGGGCGTGACCTCAGCTTTAAAATGCTTATAAAATTCCGCAGGGAATCCATCAACTCCTGGCACTTTATTGTTCTATAAATTTTTTATGACCTCCTCAATTTCCTGTTTTGTGATTGGATATCTCATTGCCTTGGCATCATTTTCAGTTAATTTTGGTAACTTAATTTTACCCAATAAATTCTTAATCTTCTCTATTTTACTGTCTATTTCCTCTGAATCATAAAGTGTCTCATAGTGAGCTGAGAAAGCTTCTGCAATGTCTTTAGAATGGGACAGCATTTTCTTTGCAAAAGGATTCATTATCTTTTCCACTGTGTGATCAGCCTGTTTCTTGTGCAGCTGAAATGCTAGTAGCCTGCTGGCCCTATTCCCTGATTCATAATACTTTTGATTGGCAAACCATAATGCTCTCTCTGCCTTGTGCGTCAACAAGATATCCAGTGTTTGCCTGTATTCGCCAAGAGATTTTAAAGTAGTTTCATCATTAGTCTTTTTATGTTCCTCCTCCAATTGTCGTATGCGATTTTCTAACTCTGCTTGTTTTTTATCGTGTTCTCTTTTGATTTGGGATGACAAAGAGATTAACTTCCCCCTCAGCACAGTTTTTCCAGCTCCCAAAGAGTTGACACTGATACTTCCCCATTTTCATTGTGTTCCATATACTCAGTCCAGTCTTTTTTAATTCTTTGAACTATTTCTGGATAATTTAGAAGTGAAACATTCATTCTCCACTGTTTAGGTTGGTTATTGTTCTCTAAATTTATTGTCATAACAACTGGACCGTGGTCTGATATTGTTATTGGTTCAATATGGCAATTTGTAACTTTATGTGGATCCCTCCTTAAAACAAAAAAAGAGATCTATTCTGGAGTAGCTTCCATGGACCTTTGGAAAAAAAGGTGTAATCACACGCCTTGGGGTGGCTTTGACGCCATATATCTACTAGCCCCATTTCTTCAATCAAACTGGGCAGAATTTTAGACTTCTGGGGCTCTGGTCTCTGTTCAAATGGGTATTTATCCAATTTGTGGTTCATCACACAGTTAAAATCCCCTCCAGCTAGTATAAATCCATCAGCTTTTGCTGTCAGAAGAGCTGAAATGTCCTTGAAGAAGCTAGGATCATCTTCATTAGGCGCATAAATGTTTAAGAGGGATATACTCACTCGTCTAATTGTACCTACAGCCAAAATATAGCGTCACTTTTTGTCTTCATACGTATTCTCTACAACGAAGCCTAGTGATCTATGACATAAGAAGGCAAATCCTCTCCGTCTGCCCCCTTCACATGAAGCACTGTAAACCTGCTCTACCCACACCCTTCTGAGTTTTTTATGTTCTGTCTCATTAAGGTGGGTCTCCTGAAGCATTGCAATTAAACAGTTCAGCCTTTTTAGCTGGGTCAAAATGTTATTTCTCTTTATTGGATTATTTACTCCATTTATATTATATGTGATTACTGTTAATGTATCCATTTTTGTAGCTTAAGGTTTTTGAGTTTCCCCCCTTCTTTTCCCAATTTGTTTAACGAAATAAGTTCTCCATGTTGTAAAATGTGGAAAATTATAAATTCACCAACCAACCTGCTCAGGTCACTGCCTCATTTTCCTAGTGGTGATTTATTAGGCCAACTTCCCATGCTGGCCTCTCTGTAGTTTTTCGGTCACAGAGTGACCAAATCCCTGGTTCCCACAGTTAGGCAGTCCCTGCCACCCAGCTCCCTTAAAGCACCACTTCCACCCACTGCTTGCTCTGGTTAATCATCCAAACCCAAAGGCCCCCTATTACTGCTGCAGGCTTCCCATCATGTCTATGCCAGAGAGAAAGAGAGAGAGAGGGAGAGAGAGAGAGATGGGAAGAACAACACTATTGTCCCCTGTCCTTGGTCCAATCTGTTTCAACAAAAGCCCCGGGTATGTGGTGTGATGGACTCCTGGAGCCTTGACAGGGTGAAGTTTTACTAGGGTGGCTGCTCGGTCAGTCCTACCCTGTAGTGTAACAGCTTGGATCTGGGCTTGATGGATGATGAGAGTGAAAAAGACAAGAAGAGAGGGGTGGCATGAGAGAAGGTCCTCATCATGCAGTGTGGCTGCAGGGGAGTCATGCCATGCCCAGTAGCTTGGTGTTCATGCCAGGAACAGAACTTTCTCTTTAAACACAAAAGTTATTGAAATGAAAGAGTATTTTCTGTTAATCATTTCATGTCATCATTTGAATTAAACTGATGAATGAATGAATTTCTTTACTTTGCATGTACATCTGCAAAGAAACTGTCAAAAAAAGATAGATTGTCTTTTTTCAACTCAGGCTTTTGAAAATGTAATCTATAAACTTGGCCTTGTCTCAACACACCGTCTTCTGGTGTTGAAATCCTGGGGTTGCTCCAAAGAGCTCTTGTGTAAACACAGTTTAGGAAATGACCTAGCTATGATTGAACCTTTTAGGAAGGCTGTATTATTTTAAGATGGCTTCAACCAATCTGGAAGTAATTTGATACTGCAAATGGGTTTATTATTCAGACATGATCAAAGATGATCCTAAAGGGCCTCCGAACATATCTGTATATCACAAAAGGAAATTCACTTGATTAGTGGAAGTTCCTGATGCTTTCTTCAGTCCAGATGTGTTGCTTGCAGTGTTCTGGTTATCAAATAATCATCAACTCCAGAAATAAATGAACAGATCAGTTCTGTACTCTGTGCTGCTCAGGACAAATTGACTACATACCTCCTGTGTGTCCTGGAGATAACACTAGAGACAACTAGCTTATTTTCACTTATTTTATAACAGTGGTTCTTAATTTATTTTACTGAGAGGCCACTTTCTTGCATTTGTACACATATGCACTTATAAAGTTAATCATAGTAATGGAGATCTATAGATAGCCACGGAAAATGCAGCTAAACACAAGCGCTGGCCTATGAGCATTTTCTACAGGTAGGAAAAGAAAAGAAGATGGATTGAAAGAGAGCAGTAGCTTTGACAATGACTTCATTCAGAAAAGAAATGACACTAAACACAGAATTGAGCCACTAGTACTTTTTATGTCAACAATGTAACATTTCAGTTTCATTCAATTTATTTATATAGCGCCAATTCACAATAAATATTGCCTCAAGGCACTTTACATAAAAGATGGTCATCTTTTATTCATCCATAATTTTTCTCTCAAGTATTTTCATTCCTGTCACATGAATGTGATTCTGCTGCTCCCACCTGGACCACACCATCACGCTAACGTGTCCTCCTCCATCTTTGCCTCAGGTCAAGTCTCCAACTCTAGCAGGGCTGAGCGACGACTCCGACCGCACACTGACCTCGTGTGATTTTAATTTGCGAAGCCTGGCTCCGGACCAGAGGGTCGAAGGACTGCTGGCCTTCAGCAGCCATGAGGAGCTGGATCGCTTGCACCAGGAGGCGCGGCATGCAAAAAGACATCCTGAGGTGTTTGCGCTTTACCCGCCACCTGATGAGGTAAAGTATTCACTATTTAGCTATTTAAATATGCATAATTCACATATTTAAACCAACTAAAGCAATTAATCAAGGTTTTATTTATGGAAACGTATGCAACTTTTAATATAAATGTTGAACGTTGACCTTAACTCTAAGCAGATTTGAGCTTAGTTTTAGTTTCCACATTTGCAGAATCTCAAATATTTAGGAAAATCGTCACTTGCGTTGTGCAAAAACATTTTTCTGAAAATATAAATTTTCTCCCGGCCCATCTACATCTGCTTTTCATTTTTTGCTTCTTTTTGTTTTTGTTCTAGGACGATGCGGTGGAAATCCGGCCCATTCCCGACTGCCCCAAAGAACACACTGGAGAACGCATCTTGATTCGATGCCAGGCCATGAAGTATGTCATACATTTTCATTATACTGTGGGAGGGAGAATTGTTCTATCATTTCATCAGCTGCTTTCTGTTCATTGTACACGGTGGGCAAAGAGCCAGCAGTTGCTTGTTTTAAAGTGAAAATCTCCAAGCACCCTATTATGTATGAAAGTAAACTTTTCTGTTTTATATAGCAAATAAGGTACTGATGGATTTAACATCTGATTGTTATTTATGAGTCTAAGTAGATTAATAAAAAGGAATTCATTGACAGACAAAGCAATACATCAGGGTGGAGGACTGCTCTGTGGAGGGGTTCCTCCCTAAAAAGTCTGTATTCCTCTCTCTACCTAGTGAATTTTTCTCTGTCTTACACACACACATAAACACGCAGACCACTCACATTTTTCTGCCTTACACTTTTCATAATGCCTGTCCCTGTGCAGCCCATACAGCTGCCAAATGTCTGGGTTAATTTCTCAAATTGCAGTGGTTTGGCATCATACTATCTGACCCCCTTTTTTTGATCCCTCAGTTCAGCATGTCATCATTTAGTGTCGGGACAATTGGTTCCTTCCTGTCATGACTGCCGTTTACAGGAAGAAAATATATTCTGAGCTCAACTGTAAAAACAGAGTTCCACTCATTGGCCATACTTAATTTGCATATTTCCTCTTCTTCATCCACTTCAAGGTTTGAAATTGACATTGAGCCCATTTTTGCCACCATGGCCTTATATGACCTGAAAGAGAAAAAAAAGGTAAGGAAACTCATTATTTTTGCAGAGTAGCTACTCTTATTAAGTAGTACTAGTCTGCCGGGTGTGTCCCAGTGTTCTCATGTCTACATATGCACAATGGTATTTCCTCACATTAATTCTAATGCTAGGGATAGTCAGTCAGCTATATCCTTCAAATGTTTGTAAAGATGTAGGACTTGGGAGGAGGTCTCACTTTTCCATCCAGTTTGTCTCAGTTTGAGCTACTTTGTATGACAGAATAGGGAAAAACAAGTTTAAGTCTCGAGAAGAGCGAAACTGATAGAGATATCCTGAAAGATCTGCAGCAAGAGTTGCAGCAAAGGTGGTTCTACAAAGTATTGATTCAAGGTAGCGAATGCAGATGTGTGTCAAAATGTTCAGGGTTTTTATTTGAAAGTTTTTTCTTGCACTTCACAATTATGCACTGCATTGCATTGGTCTCTCACATAAACTTTCTCTTTCTGTGTAAAGTGGAAAATGCCAAACCAGAGCAGTTTACCTTGTGAGAATTAGATTTTTTTTAGGATATTTTTCATCTTTGTTGATTTGAACTTGTGCTGTTCCACTTTGGCCTAATAACACTGGTTTTCACACAACCTCTTTAAATTTGCATAGGGAAATACCACAAAGCAAATCTTTTACATCTGAAGTCAGTTTTACTGCATAAATATGTATTAAAAACAGAAGTAAACACCAAATATTACATGAGCATACTTTATGTAATATTCTGTAGATAAACTAAATTAGAAAACTTAATGCTCAATACGACATATAGGAAAAAATATATAAGCTGTTGCTTATAAAAGGAAACCATTTTGTATGGCAATTGGCAGCAATGAATTGCTTCCAGTTATCTGAACAGAGACAATATCAAGTATTTAGCTTTAAAATGAATGACTACTTGTAAATGAATAGCTTAAGAGACGTCTGGATTTACACAAGTGAATATTTTTTGGGAGGGAAAGGAACGGAAAAATTATGAGCATATTGACCTCTAAAATGAGACTGTTCTATTGACCTTCTGCCGTACTGCTCTCATGGTTTTTGTGCTGCTTTGCAAGATTAACAGCTTGATGATACTCTAATGGGTGGAAGAGAAGAACTGAAAATTACCACCACAGAAGGAGATTTATTAGCTTATATTTCTGGATGATGCACCAAATAAAAGCTTCTTATTGCCCACCTCCTGGCAAAGATTAGAAAAAAGCCTGAGAACAAGTTAATGTTTTATTGCTGTTGTATGCAATTCCTGTTAGAATTGTATGTCAAAGAACATTTGGGAAAAAAACGAGACCCACCCTACAGATTCCACACCGTACTTAACAGTAGCTATATACTCATCATTCAAATTGCTAAGTATTTGTTTCTGAAAAGTTTTAACTTGGTCTCATCGAACCAAAGTGAGCAATTACATTTAAACAGACAGCAGTGTTTAGCAGATGCAGCCTGTTTATGTTTGTGTTTCTGTCCTACAGAGCGGGATCTTTCCTGGTAGGTCTCTCAAATAATCGGTTGACATGTTGACAGCTGGTATTTAGACTATGTGACACTCTGATTGACTTTAGGAAATAAAGGTGTTAAATCAAAATTGGAGACAGAGGAAATTTTAGGGGTCCCAACAAATGTGGCAATACCCTCTCACCTTAAATAAATTATATTGAAAGTTGGTTTTCAAAATGATAGTTAAAAAAAGCTGATTTTCTTTCTAGGCTTTTTAAATTCACCTTTACCAGGAACGCCAATAAGTCTGGAGAGCATATTAAGTTAAAAAAATGATTGCAAATAATGTGAAGTTGCTATTCTGATGGTGTATCTTTGTGGCAGTGAAACAACTTCCTGTCTATTGCTATGAGTAAAAATAAAGGCTGAAACGTCATGAAGCACGTCTCTATCTGCATGTTGAGGAAACTGTCGCTCTTGTTTTGTCAGAGGTGATTACAGTTGAAACTACAAACTAATCACTTTTGACCTACTTATCTTTAAGATCTTCCCATTTTTTCCTCTATATATTTGTGAAGCTCTCCTCTGTGTGCTTGTTTAGCCTGTTTTACTCTGTTTTCAGTGTTGCGGTTAAAAATAGGTTGTTGCTTGTGTTGTGTTTTTTTTCATGCACCTCTCAGGCTGTTTTACGTTTGTGAAATCTGCAGCAGATGTTCATAAAATTCCACTTAATACTCTGGGTTATTAAAAAATGTCCTTCTTAGAGCACAGAGGCAGGCTTTGGCCCAACAAGCGGCCTACTTAGGATTTAAAATGTGCAGATGTAAAACAGACAGAGGTTTTACATTAGGCATGCAAGCAAATTAGCTTATTTTTACAGCAAGAAAGAAATTGATTCTTTACAAGTATTCCCTATTATGAATGATGACCTTTGTTATTTTGTAATAAAGTTTACCAAGATATATCATTCCTTAAGAACATTCCTCTGTAGTCAGCAGTATAAGGTCAGACTCATGCAGTTTATGCATAAAAAATATATTAGCAGGCATGGTAAATTCTTTTTTTCCCCAGCAGTTTTCACAAAGATTTGTTTTGATTGAAGCGGTTAGAAGAGGAACGTGCCACGCAGATGCTAATTCTAAAGCACCAGATGTTCTTCGTCTGACAATGCAAAGCTTGTTGGTGCAAGGCGGACTCTGTGATCAGAAACAATGTCACATTGAAGAGGGGTTATTACATTCCATGTGTCATTTTATCACAGTTTAATGGTGATTTGCAATAATGATTCTCTCTGAATATGAACAAAGTGAACCCTGGGCCTTTACTTTTAGTGAGTGAGTGATGCATGTCTAACTGTAGAAGTCAGTTGGCTCATATTAGCAAAAGATGAATAGTTTTTTAAAATGTTTCAAAAGTAAAGTAAGAAAAGTATAGCATGCAATTTATTCATTACAGTTAGTCTGATAACCTGAAATAAAATACAGTGCAACTAATTACCTATAGAGGTCCATCTAATTGTTGAGTTTCCATGTTTTCTTTTGGTTTCTTTCCTGCCACTCACTCAATGACGGCTGAAGATAGGCACCAGCTCTGTGGGTGATCCTGCATATAAAAATGGATGGATGTCTTGCAAGAAGGCATATTTGCCATGAAGAAGAAAAAAACAAACATTTGCAGTAAAACCAGTCAATATGTTATGAGGTGTTTTGTGATAGATAAACTAGATTAGACAAAAAGACTTTGGCAAAATACTTATCTAAGCATGCAACCCGATCAAAGTTAGTCTTGATGATTTCCAGCTACCAAAACACGGCAGATTTGCTTTGTTTGAGTGTGTGCTGCTCTGGTCAGTGCAGCAGAGGTATGTGCAGTATTATGGACAGAGGTTAAAAGCCCTGCAGTAAATAGGATCACATGACACGCAGCAGGTTTGGTCAGATCAGAACATTTTCTTTCTGCCTGCAGGCTGTAATAAAAAAGGGAGATGAGAAATTGCTGAGTGCTGAGTCAGCAATGCTTTTTGATCAATTTATTGAGACTGCTGCTTGTCTAATATACTACTCTTCTCTTTAAAAAAAATCTATGTTTCTTTCATTTTATCATCCAGATATCAGAGAACTTCTACTGTGATCTCAACTCAGAGCAGTTTAGAAACTTCTTGAAACCTCACACTCCACATGTGGATCACTCCACCCTGGCTAGATCTGCCATCTTCTCTGTCACTTACCCGTCCCCTGATATATACCTGGTCATCAAGGTAAGAATAAAAACCGATGTCCTATGACAATCATGTGGAAAACAGCAGAGGTTCCTGGTTTTAAAGAAACCCCATAGTTGAAATCTAAAATATACTGCGCACCCTGTAATTCAGTGCATTGTGAACCTTTCCCAGCAAGATATAGATTTTTTAGAGGGGCTTAAATGTTGCAAGCTTCTCTGATTACTTGTGTACTTCCTGTCTGTGTTTCAGATTGAGAAGGTCCTCCAGCAAGGAGAGATTAGTGACTGTGCTGACCCCTATTTAACAATGCGGGAGAGTGACTCTACAAAGGTAAAGTAGCAGAGCAATCTGTTTGTTGTGTCACCAGACTCACTTCACAGAAATAAGCTGGCCTGTTTCTTTCTTCCCCTGGTAAAACCAATGATTCTTGTGGGTTTGTTATTTAACTCTAAAATGAAAGTAAAGATTTGTGGCTTTCTTTCTTTATTTCAGAACAGAGACAAACTTGAGAAACTGAAGAGCCAGGCAGAGGCTTTCTGCCAGAGGCTGGGCCGCTATCGCATGCCTTTTGCTTGGGCAACAGTTAACATCATGGAGGTCATCTCTCAAACGGCTGCCTCAGACCGCGATGTCACAGATTCCGACAGCCTAAAAGGAGGTGTGTACGAGTTTGTCCACAGAAGAACCTGCTCCTGCTTAGAGTAATTTTCTGCATGTGGTTTTTCATCATATTTTGGAGCTTTACCAGAAGATCCAGATTATGTTTTATTCTAAATGAGTACAAACTAATCTTGGGCACAACTTCTTAATGCGTCCTTCACAGTATATTTACATATTTCACGTAAGAAACACATTTTTCAAATGAGAATTTTAAATGAGCATAGATGTCCTGTCAAATCCTTCCTATCGACAGTATCAGTATATTGCTGAAATAAAAAAGCAGGAGAATGGACTAGAGGGAAGAAATGTCAGACCAAAAAGATTTCTGAAAGTTGTGTCTTAAAAAAAGATAAAAAAACAAAACAGCGAAGACCAGCACAGGAACTGGTGAGATGTGGGAATTAGTGCAAAGCCAAGATGGAAAGGGAATGGCAGTGATCTTCTAACAAAAGTAATTGTCTATAAAACTGTCTAGGGCTTTAGACCCTTTTCGAAATTAGTATGTCTGGATATTCATAAGTGATATCATAATTTCTCAACAAGTCATCTCCCGCATGTCAACTTTTCAGCTAATTGCAGTCACTTGTTCTCTGGCAATATTGTAAAGTGTTTCCACATATTGTAAAAAAAAAAATAGTTTCTTTCAAAAATCTGTCTTAATGCATTCATTATTCACTGAGTTTATATTTATTCAATCTTTATTTTTTTTCTTTCCTGAAGGTAAATCCAGCAGCATGGACCGGAAAACGCAGCTCCCCAGGAGGAACTCAGAGCGTTTCACTAGCATCGAAGAAGCTTGTTACAACGTTCACACTTTCAAACCTGCAACTATCACTATCACTACGATTTTCAAACAGGTTAGGCAACCAAACACAGAAATCAAGCTTTGTTTCCTTTTAAAGCTAAACTCAGCAAGATAAATGTCGCAAAGACGAGGACGTGTACCAGCTTGTCCCTGCGGCCTATTATGAAAAGAAAAATACATATAAATGCATAAAGCTCTTTTAACGTTTCTGTTTTGTAGTTGCACCTTTTGTATATTAATTAATTTTAGACCTTTTCACTTTTGCCATTTATGTAAATTTGTAAAACTAACATTGTGTGTGTTTATGTTTCAGGAAGGGGATCGTCTTAGTGATGAGGATTTGTTGAAATTCTTAGCTGATATTAAGAAATCCTCAACTCCACAAAGAAGGATCAAGACAATACCAGGTTTTTTCCTCATTGCGTTTAACTATTTGATCTGTTTACTGAATCTCATGCAGCAGCTTTTCTTTTTTCACAGAGTAAAGAGGAATAATGCAGCTAACAGTTCTCCAATTTAATGCCAGTCACACTGGCATCAAACTGATTAAAAAGTTTTTTTTCTAAAATAGAGGTATTGATCTGATATCATTCATGGCCAGAAAGTGCATTTCACTGAAGGAGTGTTTTTTTCCCCTCTCCCTTTCTAATTATTGGGTGTCTGTTTCTTGGCTAATGCAGTATTTAATGTGCCGTATAAGCAAACTGTAAATGATCATGTCTTCCAGGTTGCATTAAATTGGACATGTCTCCCATCCACGACACGCCGCAGGCCTGCTTGTCCACCGAACTCATCCCACTCATACCCGTGGCTGAGAAAAACATCCGTCCCGTCAAAGAGGTGTTGGAGTTTCCCTCCAGTGAAGTATATGTCCCTCACAACATTTACAGGTGTGTTTGGCGTCTGTTAAAATAGAAAGCATTTAACATAATTGTATACAACAAATTTTGTCGGAAGTACAACAAAATTCAAAGGCTACATCAAAGTGCTGTTTGGCTCTGTATCTGCTAAAAGTAAAAGAATAAAAAAGTGCTGTTTTGTTAACATGCTTTGCTGTGCTGAGGCAGTGAAGACTCTAATTGCATTTTAGAGAAGAGAGACTGCAGCCCATGATCTTTTGCTCTTTCTTGATTGCTGTCTCTTCCAAGGCACAATAGGTTAGGACGATCTCTATGGAGGACCGACAGAAGGTTATCAGCAGCTTCTGGTCGATGTTTTCCTTCTTGCGCAATCTCAGGAAGTGCAAATATTGCATTGCCTTCTTAATAACAGCCGTGGTGTTAGCCAACCATGAGAGGCCAGGAGAGATTTTCATCAACTTACCACCAGATAGCTAAGATATATTTGCTACAGGAGCGCCATCTAGTGATTTTTTTTTTGTAATTGCTTTCTTTCACTCGCATATTTCTTTGGATTCTTTTCTTATGTTATAACCAGGAGGTCTCATCCTCATTTTCTCTGTTTCTCTGTAGGAACCTGCTCTTTGTCTACCCTCAGAGACTGAACTTTGTCAACAGGCTCACATCAGCAAGAAATATCACCATCAAAATCCAGTTTATGAGTGGAGAGGACCCCAGTTGTGTTCTGCCTGTGAGTGTAACGGTTTAAAATCATTAAACACGTTGAAAGTTGACATATTGTGAAATGCATTCATGTTTTTATTCCTTTTTATGTTCCTTTTTATTTTTAGGTTATTTTTGGGAAATCCAGCAGTCCCGAGTTGTTACAAGAAGTTTACACGCCTGTTACATACCATAACAAGCAAGTACATGTTATTGCATATAACCCTGATTCCTTAAATGTCAGGCTTTGCTGTGATATGTAAAAAATATACATGCAAGTATGAATGAATAAATAAATAAATTATTAAAACTTAAAATTTGGGAGATTTGCTACTGTAGTTCATCAGCATGTATGTTTTGAAATATTTAGTCCATAAAGCATATTTATTTCTCAGTTGTTTATTTTGTAACATCTTCCCCTTTTAGTAATCCTCTGCTTCTATTTTTTCATTGTTTTATAATATTCTTTTCAAAGGACTTCAGTCTCCGTCCTCACTTCTCCCCTCACTTCGCCCTACTTTCTTTTAATACTTCTACTTTGATAAATCTTTTTATCATGTAAGTATTTGTGGATTTCATGTCTCTTACCCTGCATTCTCATCTTCTTTTCTTTTGTGCTTTCTCTTGTTTTATTGTCTTTCTCAGGTCTCCAGACTTCTATGAAGAGGTGAAGCTTTCCCTTCCAGCCCGCCTGACGGAGAGGCATCACTTGCTGTTCACTTTCTACCACATCAGTTGCCAACAGAAACAGAACCAGAGCGGCAACTGCGAGACCCTCATTGGATACTCTGTGAGATTTAGCTTTTCTCTGATAACACTCCTCGCTTCAGTCTTGAAGTCTTCAGTCTTCAACTTTGCTGATCTAATGAATCTGGTGTTTGCCTTTGGTGCAGTGGTTGCCCATCCTGAGCTGCGACCGGCTGCAGACTGGACAGTTTTGTCTGCCCATCGTGCTGGACCGACTTCCTGTCAACTACTCGCTACACACTCCAGAGGTACACACAGTTAAATATGTGAACTGCAAATGTAGTCATACCACTTGAACTTTTTCACATGTTGTCATGTCGCAGCCACAATCTTGGTGGAATTTATTATGATAAAGCTGGCAAAAATGCATCATTTCAGGCACTAGCACATTTACTTTTGAGTTTATTGACTTTCAACAAGTCAATAAACTTGAGTTAAATTGATATTTAACTTGATGGAGTTAAATATCAATTTAAAGGTGTTTCTAATAAAAAAAAACTTTGGTGGATATAATGCATATCTATTTAAAAATTGCACATTAAGAATGTTTTTGCAGACTGAAATAAAAAAAATTTCTGCCGTGTTCCTTGTAGAAACTTCCACCCCAGGTCCCTCCGGTCAAGTGGATGGAGAGCCACAAAGGGCTTTTCAACCTTGAGGTCCAAACTGTATCGTCTGTTCACCCTCAAGTAAATACAAATTTCAAAGTTTTACTTGTTTCACAGACCAGATAGATCATCTTCAATTACAACCTGTTTTTGCTTTCTAATATGCCTTTCTGCATTCTTTTATTGTGACTTCTCTGAAACAATCATCCCTTTACTGCACCAGGACAATCACTTGGAGCGTTTCTTCACCCTGTGTCATGCGCTGGAAGGTGGAACTACATTCCCTGTGCGGATCAAGGACGAGAAGATTCCCGAGAACAAACTGGAGCACGAGCTGAAGCTCAGCATCATATCTCTGTCCTCCTCTAATTTAGAGCCTCTGGTGCTCTTCCTCCACCGGATACTGGATAAACTTTTCACCCTCATCATGCAGCCCATGGTCATAGCTGGCCAAACTGGTGAGATGCCACTTAAAATAAGATGTTTCTCATATTTTTGTCATAGTATAACAAAATTGTTTTATCTTTTTACTTATATTTTCTGATTTTAAATTTCTAACCATATCTATGTGCATATTTGTGCACATGTCCCCCTTTTTTTTAGCCAATCTGGCCCAAATAGCCTTTGAGTCGGTGGTGTCTATTGTCAACAGCCTTCATAACAGCCAGGAACTATTCAGGGACCAGCTGGGAAGAAATATCCTCTTAGCAACCTACCTTTACTGGGTCTTTCGTCTTCCTGATCCCCCCCGAGACACACAGAATGCCGGTAATGTCCTCATCATTTCAGTCACTGAAGTGTATTTACTGCCAAAATCTCCAGATTTTTTATTTGTATGTTTTTTTTGGGACCTTGCCCTCAGGTCCAGCAGGTTCAGCTCCATCATCAGACAGCCGTTACATGACCATAGGTCCGGCTACGGCCGCCAGAGTCGGCAGCATGCTCCTCCAGTCCCGGATCCGCAGCAGCAGCAACCCCGACATTCCTGCTCAGCAAGCTTCTGATGAAGATGCAGAGATCAAAGACATTCTCTCTGCAAAGGTAATGATTAATTTGACCAAACCAGATGGATTTTGAAGAGATCTATCTCAGTTTTCACTGAATGTATATCTTTTACCTGATTGTTAGACAGATATAAAGAATCACAGAGTATGGCTTGTACAGTTTAGATGAGATGTTTACATATGTCATAAAAAGACCCTTGAACTTTTTTCCTCACTTTTTAATAGTCATACGAAACTCTTCCTGTTTTTGTCAGATGGGATTAACAAAAGTATTCAATTTGCTAAGTATTTCGTTTGTGGAAAAGTGACGTCTTGCATGCTGGGTGAATTACAGTACATGTCAGTACTGTGGATAATGACACTGTCCTGCATTAGCTTTAGCCAGCATCTTCACAAGGTCTGTTGCTTTTGCGTCTCTTAGACACAGAACCCATTCAGTGTCTAAGAGATCAGACACAGAATGGTCAGACTTAATACAGATGAATGTTGCATTTTCTGGAAAGGATGAACCGAGCTTGTGGGGGTCCACCGTTATCTTCATGTTATCTTTGCTGATTTCCTTAAGGGTTTTCTATGATGTCACACAAAGAAAATGGATGTTTACAGCCTTACACTCAAATTGTGGCATAAATATTCTTGGTAATCTCTGACCTGATTTAATGTGAAACAGTTGGAGGAAAGAAAATCTTATGCATGTTTGACAAAGTGTATGTAAATATCTGGTTCTGTCTGTAAACACCCCAACTTTTCAGTTTATACAGAATTTACTCTTCAGCCTGAAAACATCAATCATAGTTTGATGGAACATTTTGCCTGCAGGGCCTCAACTACCCGGGCAGCCGCGTATCCACCTATGTGGAAACCAGCAACTATCCGAACTCTGCAGGAAGCACAAGGCCCTCCAACAGAAAGGTACCGACTAGAAAGAACAGAAAGGCTGCAAAGCATAAAATCTAGTGTGATATACATGTTCATTTCTTATACGGTTGGTTTATTTAGAGAATTAGCAGAAGAGAGAATTGTTTTTGGGGACAATAGAATAAGGATAGGATACTATACAGAGAGTTCAAACAGCAGCTACTGGTCATCTGAGGACTCATTTCTTCTTCTTGCAATACGTTACTATTATCAACAATTATGTGGTAGTTAAAATATGACTGCATTCTTTGTGTTGGACAAGAGGACTTGACTCTTTTAGGAAATAACAGATTTAAGTTATACTCTGTACACATACAGAGGAAATGTATGGAAAACCAAAACGAACACCTACAGTCTGGAAAATTCACCATCCAGTATCCTCTGTTAGCCACAAGGTGGGAGTGTAACGTTGAGGACATTGTGGTTGGTCAGAGTTCAGTGAAACTGTAGATGCACTATTTTTCACTACATTTTATTTTCTCTATTACAGCAATTTCACGAGGAGCTGGCTCTGCAGATGGTTGTCAGCACTGGCGTCTGCAGAGAAAACGCTTACAAATATGCCTGGTTCTTCTTTGAACTATTGGTCAGTGTCAAATTTTTAATATTTTTTACAACTCCATGTTTGAATTTAACTTACAAGGCAAAAAAGTTAAATAAACATATGACTTTACATATTGGTAATAATTAGGGTTAAAAAATCAAAAGGATTCAAATAAAACATTGACGTTACTGTTGATACCAACAGTTGCCGTTTTTACGGTTTTAGGATTGCACAGCCTGGGAGGGGGGACATGGAGCAAAGGAAAAAGGAAAGGAAAAATCTTTTGTGTAGAAAAGAGTTTTGTATTGCTCATACAGATGCCCAATAAATTCTAATGGCAAAGACAAGAAAATATTCCTGTACACTAGTAACATTGAAATTGGTGTATGACTTGCAGCTTAAAATTCAGAAATAAACGAATTTTCTGTTGTGACTACACATGCTATAAAAGTCAGCGTATAGGTGAAACCACAAATATGCACTATAGTTTATTACAGGTATTGTTAAAATCTGTATATTATTTAATATCATATTTATATTATAGCACGTATAATTGTACATACTATAATATGAATAGGACGACATTTTTGGTGGGTTTGCCTCTGATAACAGGAGAGTTTAAAGCCTCTTCTTTATAAAATGGCTTCAGTGTTTATTTTTCATCAAAATTAAGGTGTTTCTACTCCGCTAAAAATGGGAAACTAAAATAAGACAATTCTAACGTTTAACGATATGCATCTTAATATCTCCATGGCATCAACCAATTTCCGTATACTGACTGTGTGGTTGCTGCATGTGTTTGGCTTTTTTTTTCTGTCCATGTTTTCCTGATGTGTGATTCCTGTTTGTTTCCTGTGTGGCTTGTGTAAACAGGTGAAAAGCATGGCTCAGCATGTGTCTCAGCTAGACAGGTACACTGTCCCCCGAAGGAGCCGCTTCTCTGACAGATTCAAAGATGACGTCACCACCATCGTCTCTGTGGTCACAGCAGAGATTTGCACAATCCTTGTCAAACAACAAAAGGTGACAAAATATAAAGACATTTATCAGCTGAGCTAACTGAAGCAGATTCCCTCAACTCGAGTCCCAAAGCTGTTTAATAGAGGATCCCCTCCACACCTTCTGATCTCTTGAGTTGGGCTGTTTGAGTGTTCATCTTCTCTGTGTCCTCTAAACAACAGGGAGCTGCAAGTGCTAATTAAATTTGTCTCTGTGGTAACAAAAGCTTGGCTTGCTCAGCTAGATGCTTGTCGAGATCCGGTCAGTGGAGCTTACTGATTGCTGTTTGTTGACTGTTGTTTCAGGAGGTAGAGCAAGCAGAGAAAATCAACATCAGTCTGGCCTTCTTCCTCTACGACCTGCTGTCCCTCATGGACCGAGGGTTTGTTTTCCAGCTTGTGAGAAACTACTGCAACCAGGTGAAGCCGCTATCAGACTCAAGCAGAAGCATCATTTTAGATTTAATATATACAATTTTGTATAAAATAACATGCCTTGAAGGTAATATTGACCATTTCTCTTCTTTTTTTTTCACTTGTAGATGTCCGCTAAGAGTGTTTCAATGCCAACTTTGATCAGCATGCGCCTGGAGTTCCTGCGAATCCTCTGCAGCCATGAGCACTACCTCAACCTGAACCTCTTTTTCAGCAGCCCGGCTTCTGCGCCCGCCTCTCCCTGTCCATCTATTTCTTCACAGGTGTGCCCACTAGAGTGGAAGATTTCGAATTTGTATCTAAGGCCATCAAATTTAATGCAATTTTAAAGCAAAGCACGTGTTCTGCATAGCACATCATGGCTGTAAATGCAAAGTAACAAAGCTGTAGACTACTTTATTCTGGAAATATCATAACGAGGAATGTAGAGACAATATCTGATCATTCAGTTAACATGTTTTCAAAAATTGTAGCTACTCCTGGCTTCTGACTGTTTCCCTCTCATTTCATTGTTTTTTTTTTTTTTTCCATTCAGAGTTCTGGCTCCTACCAGGAACAGCAGAGGATCTTGGCGTTGTTTGATCTGTCTCAGGAATTCAAGCAACAGCATTACCTCACCGGTCTGCTCTTAACAGAACTTAGCGCGGCACTTGACATGGAGTCAGAAGGGTAGGGAGGAACTCTGTCAAATTGTTTCCAATTGTTTTTTTGCTACTTTCAGATTTTTTTATTTAAGAGCTGCATTCTGAATCTTCATCAAATGAGGAAATGTTTCACTTTTTGTCACAGTAAAACAAAAAAACCCTGGATTTTAAATGATTGTCCAGTGCTGGGTAGTGCATACTAACGACCAAATGAAATATAAACCTTTTTGCCTATAACTCGATGTGGCAGAAAAACTAACATAGGAAACTCCTTAAATTCCCAGGACGAAACATGGTGGTGGCATCATTATGGTGTGGGAATTCTTGGAGAAAAGTTACTAGATGTTGCAAAACGCTTCCAGCAGGACAGTGATCCTAAATACAAACAGAGCTACAGTAGAATGATTTAGTTGATGCATATTGTATTGAGTGGCCCAGTTAAAGTCAAGACTTCAATTTAGTAGAGAATTTGTGGATAAACTTGAGAATGAGTGTTTACTCTTTTCTCTTCTGGCTGAGCTTGAGCTCTTTTTGTAAAAAATAATTCTGAAAAAATTTCCACTGACTAGTTGTGTAAATCTGGTTCAGATGCACCCCAAATTACTTTTAGCCATAATTGTTGCAAAAGATAATTTTACCAGAATGCTGATAACAAAAGCATACCACACTTTTCAGATTTTTGTCTGCAAAAAGTTGTAAACTGTCACTATCTTTCGAAATTATTACACTACTTTGTGAAGGTCTATCATAAAATATGCTTTTTATGTTTGTAAGGAATGTGAGGAAATGTAAAAAACACAGACTGACCTTTTTTTCTCTGCTTGCAGGGGAAAGGTTCAAAGAAAGGCTATCAATGCAATTTACAGCTTGCTGTGTTCCCATGATCTGGATGATCGCTGTGTTAAAACTGATGTCAGGGCCAAGGTTTCTGCTCTCTACCTCCCCCTGGTGGGGATTATTATAGAGTCGACCAACTACCTGGATTTCACAGGTATGTGGAAAAGTATCATATCATGGATTGATGACAGTTTTTTTCAGTATTTGGGATAAAAGACAAGAAAACATTCCAAGTGTTGGTGATGAAGATACTGTGGAACCTCCCATTAATGAGGTTTAAAAAGGTGGAAGGTTCATGCCTTTAATCCTCAATTAGCCACAATGAAATAACTTTATTTTTCTAAATACCCGTGCTCATCCATCTTTCTTCACCCTGACATAAATGTGTTAATGCCGGACTCCATTGTCTGTCTTACGTCTACTTAAGACATGGCAGTGCTGAACTTACAGCTGTAACTCCTCTCTGCTTCACTTGAATAAGTCTGGCTCCTGTTTGTCTCATTCAGTTTGTGACACACGCGCCAGCAAGAACAAGACCGGTGAATCCGAGGATGACCTTGAAAATGTGCCGCCTATCAATCAGTCTGTTGCCATGGCGATTGCTGGGAATCCCTTCAACACATTGGGGCGTAACGTTCTTATCTCCATGGCATCCCTGGTAAAGTTTATGCTCCTAATTGGAATGACAATTGTAGAGTTTTAAATGGGTTTAAAAACTTTTGTCTGGTTTTGTATTGTGAGTGTTTTGCTTCCCAACAGGTGAGCTGGGCAGATGCTGATTGATTAGCTGTCAGAGCCACACATGGACTTCATCCATCCTGCAAAAAAAAAAAAAATAAAATAAAAAATCACTCATTCACATAAACACGCACATCTGTGGAAGATGGTTTATGGCCAGGCATTGCCGATATAAGTGAACAGGGCCATCCTCCTTGACAAACACATCCATCAAGCTGTGGCTGCAACAACAACAGCACAGGCACCAAAACTGAGCACCGCCATTCTCTTCCACTCCAGAACATGAATCAGTTCCCTCCGTATGTTGTTACGAGAAAGGCTGTTGTGGAAAGAGCGGTTTTCACTTGAATGAGCCCATGGCCTGGTAGTTGTCAGAAACCGGAGGAGCAGCAGCCAGAGCGCTGGTTCCTCATATTCAGGCAGCTTGCCTTCAAACAGAATATTCATGAATCATTTAGTCACTGCAGGAGAATTGGTAATGTAGATATTCAAATAAACAGTGACACGTTTTTGCTTACATGCGACGGTGTTCTGTGTCGGTTCTGGAGAGGATTGGCTCAGTTCAACTCTGGACAAAAAGAGACTTGAGTAACCGGGTTGTAGGTGGGACACATAGGGCAGTGGGAGCTTAATGGCTACATTTATCAAAACTGCCACACAATGAAGCAGCAGTAGTCATCCACAGCAGTGATTCATCATCACACGAATGAAGCTAAATTAATCTGCAGGAGATTAAAGGCCTGTTGAGATGGGGAGGAACCATACTTCTCTGACGCCAGAGTGAAAGAGCTGACCAATCACTTCACAATGGGGTTTAAAGAAGCTTGTGAATGATATACTATTAGATACACTTATTGATGTACCTCAGGTTGACCCTTTAGAAAGAGGAGTGTGGCATGATTTTGAGTTGGGTTATCTATAAAAGGGATGCCCAAAGATGCATGCATAGACTTGTATCTCATAAAGCACCGAAATGGGGATTAGAACCAGAATAAATGGGAGTGGTACTTAAAAATATTTCAGATGATAATACATAAATATTGTCTTGAATTCAATTCATTAAGCATTTTAAGAAATGTTATCTATAGGTTTTGTAAATACTTAAATGCTACAGAAATTAGCATGATATAACATTTTTACATGTGTATAAAGTGGTTTCCTTGCAGATCTGAAATGAAAGAGACAAAAGTTTTGTACCTAAAATACGTAGGTACATAATGGTCTTATGAATTGACAAAGGTATGATTTCACCCAGAGGCTAACCAGACGCTTTATCCACCGTGTTTGTTTTGAAAGTGCAGCTCAGACAGAACCAACCAATGACCCAAGCTGAACTCAGTTTATGCACACACGTGCTGCTGCAGACTCCAACCTGGGGGCTCTTCAGACATATAAATACGTTATAAATCAAACTTATGTCTTCCTTTATTTTGTAAAGAATATAATTTATATCTGTCTGTCTTCATGTGTTCCCAGCAAGGTAAATCTGTTGCCACCCTGGCTGCAGACACCAGTCGCCACCTGCTAGTTTGTTTCCTCTGGGTGATGAAGAATGCTGATAGAAACCTTATCCAGCGCTGGACTGTGGATATGCCTCCTTCACAACTCAATAAACTGCTGGAGCTCCTCACTATATGTGTATCTTGCTTTGAGTACAGGGTCAGTTATGGGCCTTTTTGTTTCTTAATAGCGCAGACGGAACAATTTTTCTTAACTTTTATTTAAAAACAAAAAAAATAATAATTCTAGTTGTATTTTTTGAATTTCTTGTCTGCATTTATATATTTTTATTACAAAATATTCAAATGGTATGAGTTGTGCTTTCAAACTGGTGATTTTGTTTTTAATGTGCTTCTGCAGGGTAAGCAGAGCAGTGATAAAGTGAGCACACAGGCTTTACAGAAATCTCAGCAGGCCAAGCTGCAGCTAGAAGAAGCCCTGCTGAGAGGAATGGGAGCACGTGGAGAAATGATGAAACGGGTTGGAGGTAACACTTTTGTTGTTGTGTTTTTTTAAAAAAAAGTATTTTAAGGAATACAACATTTCTTTGATGCCTTGTTATATATATTTTTAAAAAAGCAGAACAAAGCCTAAACAATTTTCACACAAACTCTCTTCAGCATTAAGGTATAAATTTTTTATTTTATTTACTTTTTCCAATTAATGAATTGTCAATTAGATTTTTTTTTAACTTAAGATAGCCCAGTGTAGGTTTGCAATAAATATGCATCTTACATACAAGGACGGCTTCATATACTGAATAAAAAGCATAGGTAAGTTTGTTTGACAGTCTTCTTACTTTCTCTTCCTGTTTATTCATAACCACCTTTTGAATTCCTGACAGGAATAGACAGAACTGTGGGTCAGAGAGAGAACCTGCGCTGGAGGAAAGACCTCACTCAGTGGAGGCAAACAAACGATCGACAGGATAAGTACGATTACCATATGTGACTTCTGGTTTTACTCTAATTACCAACCCTATTTCCTACAGTCAATATGTTTATTTTTTTTATTTTTGTGTAACCTTTGTATTATCGCCTTTCAGAACAAAAGCAGAGTTGGACCAGGAGGCTCTCATCAGTGGGAATTTAGCCACAGAGGCTAATCTTATAGTCCTGGACCTTTTAGAGACCATTATACAGGTTGGAAAATGATCTTTTCATAATCACATTAGGACTGTCACTCATCTTACTGAAGTAATGTAATTTACGGCAAATTACTTCAAACACAGGTTCAAAGAATTGAAGAGAAACAAAATTATAAAAAGAAACATTGAACTGGCAGGAAAACAAGGAACCAAGTTATACAACTGCTGATCTAAAGGTTTTTAACATGAAATTCAGCTTTTCCAACCAAATAAATTATGGTTAAGATTTTCTATAATTATATGTAATTATTACACTTGTAAGTCTTTTGCCAGTTTTTTAGATCAAGTGATGGCATGGAAATGTTTTTTGGTGTGGGTGTCATTTCTTCCCTAATTTATTTCAAAGCGTCTTCAAAAACCTCAAAATCAACATTTGGATAAAATCTTCCTACTTGTTAATGTGGAATAATTTTGGCAAAAAGGTTCACAGCAATTTGCTTGGATTCAATCCCATTTTGTCCCTCTTCCCTTATTCTTAATATTGACTGGATATGTTTGTACTATAAGGAAACCTCTATTAGCTGAAGCTTTCTAGCCCTTAGAAATGTGGCAGGAGCGAGGCTTTCAAATACTGTCACAAGCATATAACAGTAATTAGAAAAATATTTTTCTATTTTTATTTAGGAATTAATGTCTTGTGCCCTGCAAGTACTTTCAACTTTAGAAATTCAGCCCATGCTGCGAAAAGTTTTGACACCACCGGTCTGCACTCACCTGGAATTTTACCACAAAGTACAACATTTTAAAGTTTAGGCCTACGTTTTTGTTGCACTGGCAGAGATCAAATTTGTGTGTTGAGTCTGGTCATGGTGAGCTTTTTGAAGATGATACCAAAGTACAAGGAAAACCTCAAGGTAAATCAGGGTAAACCATCAATCACTCCAAATGATAATAGATAACAGTGTAACTGACTCACCAGATGTTTTAATCTCAGTATGACATAGTCGGTTTGTTGTGTTGTGTCCTCTCAGTGTTTATTTACTGGGTTCCACCCGCAGGTGTTTCTATCTGCATTTTATGACTAATTTCTCCATCTGCTCTGTGTGCAGGCGGTGCCGTTAAATGAGTGTAAAGATAGCGTTGTTGGCGGCGTGTTGAAGGTGTTACTCCACTCTCTCACCTGCAACCAGAGCACCACTTTCCTCCGTCACACCTTCAGCACACTGAGAGCACTTGTCGTCAAGGTAGTTGCATTATCATAATCGTGTGTGTGGGTCTGTTTTTCTGAAAAGGATGCCGTGTGTGTGGGTTGGTATCATTACACAAACATTATCTGAGTCTAAATTAGATGTTCTTATTTGTTTGTGTGGGTGTCAAACCGCTGATGTAAGCTAGAATTATAGATGTATGTAAGCACACCGCCTTGTAGAGCACACCTGATGGTTTGCTTGCGTGCAGTTCGGAGACCTGTTGTTCGAGGAGGAGGCGGAGCAGTGTGCAGATCTGTGCCAGAAGGTGCTTCAGTACTGCAGCAGCCCTGTTGATGAGAACAGGAGCCAGGCATGCGCCACGCTCTATCTCATCATGAGATACAGCTACAGTAATGCAAGCGTAAGTTAATACACACACACACAACAGAGCATCCCATAAGCTTTGTAAAAATCCTGCTTTAAAGGTCTCCCTGTGCAAAGATTAATTCATAGTTAGTCTGTGAAGTTAATTTACAGCGACTTTCAAATGTTTTCATACCTCTTGAGCTTTTTTAAAATATCTGATACCTCAACATTTTTTACTCATATTTCATTTGATAGGCTATCATAATCTAGTTTGTAATTGTGAAATGGAAGAGAAATTGTGTATTTTTTAAATACATTTTAGCAAATCAAAATCTAAAACGTGTGGGATGCTTTGGAATTAACCACTATAAACATCCCTACTCCATGTCTGTGCCACCACCATGTTTTACTACAGTGATGGTGTGTTCATAGTGCTGTACGGTGTTATTTTTCCACTACTCAAATAATTTTCTAATGACACAAAGTTCTGTTCAGGCCTCCACTGACCAGAGCAACTTCTTCCACATGCTTGTTGCATCCTCTGTATAGCTTGTGGAAAGGTGCTATTTCTTATTTCTTTTACTCAACAATTTGTCCATACAGTCTGCCCTACCTGAGCTGTGGACCTCTGCGGCTCCTCCAGAGTTACTATGAACTTTGTGACTGCTTCTTTCATCTATTCTTTCTTTGTTAGATTGGTTTGATTGGGTGTCTGCAACCTTTGCAATCCCAAAAAATATTTATAAATATCCTCTAATCTAAATTAGCTTATGGACTTTTAAAAAACTATTTATTTACCTGTATTTTCTTTTTGTCAGACTAAAGAAAAAAAATTAAGCTTTAAAAAATGGTAATGAATGCAATTTCCACCATTGAATATTTGTGAAAATTACATCAGCAAAACACTTAAGTTGTGACCAAAGGACAAATATTTTCTGCACTTAGTCATTCTGTTGTATAAATTGCAAAAATCACATGAAAAGACTGCTAGGGTTAGAATTTCTAGCACCTCATTCCTTAGCTCTTTAAAATGTTTGGCCAGAGGTGCCATGTGGCTTAGAGATAGAGCAGACACACGGTATATGGAGGCTATAGTTCTCGATGCAGCTGTCCCTGGGTTTATTCCAGACCCCCAGTTATTTACTGCATATATCCCTCTTTCTCCCTCTGCTCTTCTTCCTATCAAGTTATTCATGAATAAAACCCACTAGTGCCACAAATTCTTAAAAAAAGAAATTAAGCCGACATTAATTAAAGCAAGTGTTAAGGGCCCAAAGAGTCACCTGTGGCTGTGTAGCAGCAGGCTGCAGACCCGTGTTTTTAAGTGTAGAAACATAAATTACAGAACCATAAATTAAATTCTATGACACCAGATTCTATTAACTTGTCCCTCTGATAACTTCTCAAATGTTTAAAGGTCACCAAAACACTTTGTAGGTGCTTTTCCTTTTACTTCATACTTATGTTCTAAGTTGTGTTGGTCTAAAACCTCAAATCCCAATAATACACAAAGTGTGTGGTTGTAATGTCACAAGTACTTTTTGCAAGACATTGTACGTTTTGTGCCAGTGAGACTTCAGAATGGCTCCCTGCTTCAGACCCATTGAAGCAACGAGTCACTCAGATCTGTATCCTATCTGCTCTCCCTCTCTGCTCAGCTTTAATGTCTTTTCCATGTCTATTTTGAGCGTGCAAGAAAAAGTTCCTGGTGAAGGATGTGTCTCTTAAGTAGAGAGCAGAGAGATATGTTACTGTCTGTCTCTCCATGTTCTTATCCCTCTTTAACTAATGACATCCCTTCTATGTGTGTGTGTGTGTGTGTGTGTTTCGGTATATAGGCGTGTGTACGCGTTTGTACCACATGTGGAAGGAAGAGAAGGAATTTCATAGGACCCAGAGAGAAGAAAATCTTGATGAAGATAGAGGAGTGTTTGTAACAGAAGTGAAACAGCAATAGTGGGAAATGAAAAAGACAGATCTAAAAGGAGTAGCGAGCATAAGACAGAGTATCTTCTTTCATTTTCTTCATCGGTTCGATAACTGCTGCTGCAGTCGATATTTCCTGTGTTTACAATCTGTTCACTTTAATCAAAGTCAGGCGCCTGTCTATGGAACACGCTCACACGTACATACTTACAGTATCTCCACTTTCTAGGGAGTCTTGCCCTTCTTCATGTCCCTGTTTATGTTTGTTTATACAGTGTATACAGAAGGAGCTGTGATCTGAATTAGCGTAGCAGCCAAATGAGTCATCCATACAATGTTTACCATCTACCTCTTTCTTTGTTTATGGTCTGATCCTGTTTTCCACCCACATTTTGCTCTCCATCTGTCACAGACACCTATTTTTTCATCTCTTATTTACCTTTCTTTGTTTAATTTTGGATTATAACAATAAAATGAGAAAATACCAGGAACACACATCCAGTTCCAGTTCTGGAAAAGTGAGAATAATACCCAGAAGTAGAGGGAAGAGGGTCAGATGAAGCTAAAAAGAAAAAGAAAGACAAAGAGGTTTTATGTGTTGACTTAAACTGTCATTAAGTCCGTATTGTAGGGCAAACACACGTCTGCACACGCACACACACACTGAGTTAGAGGGCAGTGATGAGTGGTGAGCCCCTGGCTCCATGCTCAGTTGAACAGAATGGGGCCGTAGAGATGATCCATGGGTGATTATGTCTCTGCTAATGGGAGATCATTTCCCGCTTAGCCAGTCATGCTGGAGATGGATGGGACATCTCGTAAGCATGGGCACTGTCTCTTTCGCACATTTGCTCAGAAGATGGAAGGGTGTTTGTCAGGCTCTTGTTCTTGGACAGGTAGTGTGAAAGAGGAGGAAACAAGAAAGAGAAGGGGGGGAAAAAAACAGATATTTGTTCTTATCCCAACTGTTTTAAATAGGTTTGGTTCATAACTGGCTGTTGTTTCAGTCATTTATTTACAATTAAGTTAATTGTAAGCAAATGTAGATTTGAAATTATTTCCATTCAACCAAGAAATGTGTTTCTTGTAGAAGATTAAACAGAAAAAAAACAATAGAACAGTCTAACTGGATTTTTGAACAAAATTATGCATTTTGATAAATAAACTACATGATATTTTACCCTCTTCAATAATCAAAGGAAGAATTCTATATTGTCATCACACCAATGAAACCCTCGTTAATTCTTTACCAGTTTTCTACATGCTGTCACTGGTATTTTAACAATTCGTCTTTGGCGATGAGCTCCAGTTTCATGAAGTTGAAAGGCCCCCTTGCCATAATTTCATAGTTCTGCTCCCATTGATTAGAATGTTTTGAAATGACAGCTTAGTGGTGATTAAGGTTTATGTTTTTCTTGTTTCCTCTTTTGTTTGGATGTATTGGTGATCCATTTCTTTGAATCTGATTCAGTAAATTTATTTCTAATAAATTGGCTGCTTTCAGATGTGGTTGGATCTTCGCTTGTATTCATTCATTTATCATTGCTTATTATTTACATAGTGCAGACTTTTGTTCTTCACATGAAAGTGAAGGACAAAGCACCTAATTCTATAAATATTCGTTGTGAATCCATGGATAATTCACATTGTATGGTTAATTGTTGTGTTTTTCGTTCTTCTCAGAACTTTTCAAGGGTGAAGATGCAGGTCACCATGTCACTGGCCTCACTGGTGGGCAAATCATCAGACTTCCAGGAGGAATATCTAAGGCGCTCCCTCCGCACCATCCTGGCTTATGCAGAGGAGGATGCCGAGATGCAGAACACCCAGCTTCCCTCACAGGTGAAGGCTTAAACACAGTGTCAGAAACCATGAGCAAGCCTGATTAAATGTTCTAAAAAGCATGATCTTACTTATGTCTGGATATTCAGGTGGATGAGCTATTAAGAAACCTCAACAGCATCTTGTCAGACACTGTGAAGATGAGGGAGTTTCAGGAGGATCCTGAAATGCTTATGGATCTCATGTATAGGTAAGAATGAGAAAGAACCTGATGTGAAAAGAGGTACCTCCTTCTTTCAGTCTGCCTCTCTATATCATCTGTTTTTATTTTGCTTATCATTCTCTTTCTTCTTCCAAACCCCTCAATGCTGGTTCTTATTTCTCTGTGGTCTGCACTGTTTAGCCCCTATTTGCTGTCTTCACTATGGTAACCATGTGGTAGCAGTTTAGTCCTCTGATCTGGTTTTGTGTATATGCAAAACTAAACAGTGTGCATACAAATGGGAGAGTGCTTGTGCGTGTTTGAGAAGGAGCAAGTGGGGGATGCATCGAAACAAAGAGAGCATACATGTGCTACTGATGATTCTGGCACTCTACCTCGTTGTGACTCAGTGATGTATCGCATCTTATTCGTCATGCAACTTTCTGTTCAGGCTTTGCCAGTCACCTGGTGAGTGGCTGTGTTGACAGTGCTGCAGGAGGACCTTCACATACAATTTTTTTTTACATATATCTAAACATGTGCACTTAAAGTAGATGATTGACAAATATTTGAGATGCGGAATACAATTTTACTTGTAGTACAGTGATTCACTTGCTTTTTTAATAAATAATAAATGAGTCATTTCAGATTCAGAATATATTTTTTTTTATTTTTCTGCACTTGACTATAGTAGCTGAATTTTATGTTACAGCTCCCACACTGGTCCACATTTTGCTCAAATATTATCAGTAGGCTTAACATTTACTCATATTTTCTACATTTCATTTTGAAGACGTTTGATTTATTTCTGTTTTTTCTTTACTTTATGTGTAGTGGACCTGTGTCATACTCTTTATGTTTTCATATGAGGATTTGAACTGTGAGATATTTAAGACGTTTGTTATTTTCAACTTAACAGCTGTGAACATCATTTGGTCTATCTCCTAAAATCACAATAAAAACCTTGAAGTTTGGGATTTTAATGTGATGAAATGAGGGGGGGGGAGCTTAAGAGGTTCAAAAATTTTGCAATATACTGTAAATGTGCTTGGTACTGCATATACGACTTGTTCCCATTCAGTGATCTTGTTTGTGCTGCATAGTAGTTTTTTTTCTCAGTTGAGTTGCTCTCAAGGCAGATTTTAATCTTAATTAGACTTGTAAGCGATTAAATAACGGGTAAAGAAAAAGGAGGGAAAACGTATGCTCTTTCTCTTTACCCTCCAGGATAGCAAAGGGCTACCAGACGTCTCCTGACCTCCGTTTGACCTGGCTGCAGAACATGGCAGAGAAGCACAACAACAGGAAGTGTTATACAGAGTCAGCCATGTGCCTGGTCCATGCTGCTGCTCTGGTGGCTGAGTACCTCAGCATGTTGGAGGATCACAAATACCTTCCTGTTGGAAGTGTCACCTTTCAGGTATGCAGAGAAATGGCAAGAAACATATTGAATGATACTGGAGGAAGTAATTTTAACAAATAACATTAACCCAACAAAGAGACATCCTGATCAAGACTTTGTCATTGACACCTGCCCAAGTCATTTGTTTTAGACATTAGTCAAGTTGGCCTAATTAATGCCTTGAAGTCCTTGGGAGGAGGGGAGAGGGGAAGTTGTACGCTTCTACCATCAAGACAAGGTCCATTGAAATATTTGTCTTAAAAACTGAAGGAGGACAAAAATGCTCATTTTGCAGCCAGCTGACCTAAAGTGAAAACAAATGGAAAATAAACGGCTACAACGGTTCCAAAAATGATGGCACCATTAATGAGGCGTTTCTCATACAATACCTCTGTAGCACTCTAATAGCACAGGACACTGAATTCTGTGTCAGTCAGCAGTTCATTGATTGAATGATAATCCAGATGGTTCCCTCTCACCACAGCAGGACACATCCTTTTAAGCCACTTGATTGATTATTTGATTAAGTGGGCTAACTAATTGATTCGGCGACTGATTTTTCTTCACAGAACATTTCCCCCAATGTGCTTGAGGAGTCAGCTGTGTCCGATGACATCCTGTCCCCGGACGAGGATGGCGTGTGCTCGGGACGGTACTTCACGGAGAGCGGCTTGGTGGGATTGCTTGAACAGGCTGCTGAGCTTTTCAGCAATGTAAGACAATAAAGCTATAGCAATGCAAAATATGTACCACCATCTGATATCATTGTAAAAATTACTGTAATTCTTCACAATTTTGAAAATATATGGCTACATGTGTTCTAAGTGAAATGCAAATATTGATGCTGTTAATTTTATTTGCTAGATCTTACAATTAATTACATTTTATAAACATAATATTATCTCAGCCTTTAATCTGAGAAAAAAATTGTGAAGACAAAATATTTCGTATTTTTTTTCAAAACATCAATAATTTTCTTTAAACTATAAAAAATAGGTACATGCTACTTTTAGGGTAGTTAATGGGAACTTTTCATGAATAATTCACCACTTCCTGTTATTTTTATCCATTTGCCAATCTTGTAGATGAGGAGCCTTTATTATTTAGCCTCTATTTGCACTGAGATCGGACCAGTGATTGAACTGCTTCACAGAATGTTGTTTTGGGGTTTAGAGTTACCAAGTCTCCATAACAACCATCGTAAACTAACTACTAAAAATAAATAAATAATAAAAAAACATTACTATGTGACGAAACAACCGTTTCACAAAACAACTGTTTCGTCAAACAGTTGTGTGTGAGGGAAACATGGAGTTTGTTTAAGTCTGACTTGAACTGGAACCATGTGCATTGATAAGAACAAGACTTTTTTTTAGTGTAGTTCCCCAATAAACATGCAACTAAAGAACCCCCATTGTGGGGTCAAGAAGAAAGTATTTAGATCATTGACGGAAAGGATGATATGAAAGGGTCTTAAGATTGAGCTTTTCAGCACCAGACACTCAGGGGATCAGATGCCGTCTTGTTTCTATTCAAAAGTCATATTTTAAATAAAAATCTAGTATGCTATAACTGTATACTGAAAAAGGGTCTTCGTTGGGTCCTTCAAGAAGATAATTATCCAAAACTTGTAGTCAAATCAACACAAAAATGTGAGTTCAAACTCCTATGGCCTTATCAGTCCCTAGACCGGTATCCTATTGAAAACCTAGAGAGATTACGCTAAAAAGAATTCCTCATTGAAAGAGGAATCATTGAAAGAATGATTCCTCAATGATTCCCCTTTCTATATGATCCAGTCTTGTTAAATGTTCTAAATAAAAGGCTGAGTGACATCCTGTGGTACAGGGTGCCATTAACTGAGTCACATGTGACCTTGACTCCATCTTTATAAATATATGGTTCATCTTCATGCTATAACGTGTTTTTATTAGGGTGGTCTCTATGAGGCAGTGAATGAAGTGTACAAGATCATCATACCAATCTTGGAGGCTCGAAGAGATTTTCGAAAACTGGCTTCCACACATGACAAGCTTCACAGAGCTTTTGATAACATCATCCAGAAGGTAAAGACTATAATGAAACTTCTAATTTATTCATCTAGGTGATGTTAAACATACAATAGAAAACCTTTTTGTGAGGCTGGGAGCCATTTTATAAAAGCTTCTCATAATTATGGCTCTCAAAAGGAATCCTCATGTAAAAATAGAATTTGACGTAATAAAGAAAACATGACACACGTGCCATAGTGATTAAGCTGATTTAAACTCTTCTTGTTTTCCCCATCAGGGCCACAAGAGGATGTTTGGCACCTATTTCCGTGTGGGTTTTTATGGAGTCAAGTTTGGAGACTTGGATGAACGGGAATTTATTTACAAGGAGCCTGGAATCACGCATCTGCCCGAGATATCACACAGGCTAGAGGTACAAGGGACTGAATTGTATGTGTGTTTTGTCTGAAATGAAATGGGAAGATGGTGCCCAGCTGGACTGGTAGAATCCCATAACAGCAGAGGGACTTTGAGTGAACAGCATGAGAGAGTGCAATAACTAGCAATTATCCATCTGTTTTTCGTGAGCCTTTTAGGAGCATGGAAAAATCATTTACATGCTTGTGAGGGGAATTAAGTCCATATAATGTCAGCATCAAGCATTCATCTCACCAGGGAAGCCGCTATGCTATGCTGCTATGCTTTATAATATCTTTCAAACATCAACATGAATTATCCCAAAATATTCAGTATTTTATAAAGATTATACTAAGTTAACAAAAGTTTTCCTATTCTCAGAATTTTTATAGCCAGTGTTTTGGAGATGAAACGCTGGTAATGATTAAGGACTCTACACCTGTGGACAGAAAGCAGCTCAACCCCAGCAAGGTAGGTCACTGTACTACTGTATTACACAGTTTTTCCACTGATGTCTGTCAAACATCAGTGAATAAGTATGAAGTTTAATGGTTACCACTGACCAACAGATAATAGACACTAAGCAGTGGCACTGCCAAACACTTTTCTGCTTTGTCTTGGTTGTTTTGCTTCTTTCCTTTCCAAAATAAACCAAATTTATTTTCATTTAATTGACGATCCTGTCCTCACTCATCAATATATTTTTGCAAAGTAATTACAAAGTCTTTGGTGTGTGTGGACTGGATATCCAGAGGGGATTCAAGACTATGGCCCACTTTGTGCATGGTCACTCTCTTTACACATGCTCCATGTGTCCATTTACACATGCTCACTCTCTAGGCTAGTAAGGTGTCAATATAGCGCCCTCCTCCTACATACATAGGTAAAGTATTCCTTACCCATATGCAGTCCACACCAAGTTTAAATCCTCACTCAATTTAAACTATTCCATTAAGAATATTTTCAGTTTTCAATGTACGTGTGTGATGGAAAACATCCAAGCAAAGCAAAAACCTGAACTGTACAGTGCACTAAATCTCAGTTCTCAAATAAACCACCACTTCTGTCTAGGCATATATTCAGATCACATATGTGGAACCCTTCTTTGATGACTATGAGATGAAAGACCGTCTAACGAACTTTGAGAAGAACTTCAACCTGAGGCGGTTTATGTACACTACGCCCTTCACCAAGAGTGGACGACCTCGGGGTGAGCTCAACGAGCAGTACAAGAGGAAGACCATCCTCACCACCATGCACGCCTTCCCCTATGTCAAGACACGCATCAATGTCATCCAGAAAGAGGAGGTCAGTTCCATAAAAGGGATGGGCTCTTATTTAAATTTTTTTTTGACAATGTAAATGGGCAGGAATGAGATTTTTACAATACAAGCACCTTGAGTAAAAATATGACAATGACAGTGTGTACTGAGCAAAAACAGTACACACTGAAAATTTTCAGTCCTAAATTTGCTAAGACAGATTAACATATTGAATTAATATTTGTCATTTATATCATGTATTTATGTGTTCTGATGCAAAGAGTAACTAGTAGTTTCTAAGCAATTTCAGCACAAAATGCTACACATATTTGTCCTTGTCTTTGTTGAGTAACAGAAATATGATAAATTGATATCATCAAGTTTATTAGTCTGGCTAATTGCACGGATGGACTTCTTGGGTTTGACTTATTTACAGACATGATGCTTTAAACTTTCTACATGTAGTTTTAAATCATCCAGCCATTACCTAACATACTTACGCTTGTGAAGTTGTGAGGGGGGGCTGGTATTTATACCCAGTGGTCCATTGGCGAGAAGGGGGAGTACACACAAGACAGGGCGCCAATCCATTGCAGGGCAAAAAGAGACAGACAGGACAAACAACCATATACACACACACTCACACTTAAGGAAAACTAAGAGGAATCATTTAACTTAACGGTGATGTTTTTGGATTGTGGGAGGAAGCCAGAGTACCCAGAGAGAGTCAAAGCGTGCATAGGAAGACCATGCAAACTCCATGCAAAAAGACCCTGTGACCCTGTTCCAGGATTCATGTGATGGGTTGGGGTCCTTTAGTTTCTAAGTAGTTTCTAAGTAATAACTGTTTATGTTTTTTGGGACTGGAATTGTTTCCAAGCAGCTTAATTTGTCTTTCTTTTGGGAAAAAGCCAAGTCAGTTTGTCCAGCAGCAGACTGACAGTGCTCAATAACAGGTATAAGAGGGGCAGCACTGCATAACCTTACAGCACCATACTGCTGGAATAAACAACAGTTATTACAGCCCTTAATCATAAAAATGTTAAGTATAAGAGCTTTTTTAATCCATGAGTGGTTTCAAAAAAGCCAGTCATGGCTTTTTCACACAGTCATGATCAGCATGAATGTGTGAAACTTTATTGTGGCTTCATACCAGAGACCAACCCATGCATGTCTGACATTAACACTGACATTGCAATAATTTTACCACTCTATTCCTTCTAGTTTGACCTTACTCCGATAGAGGTGGCCATAGAGGACATGCAGAAGAAAACTAGGGAGCTTGCAGTTGCCACACATCGGGAGCAACCTGATGCTAAGATGCTACAGATGGTGCTACAAGGCTCTGTGGGAGCCATTGTTAACCAGGTAAGCAGGGTTTCAGATTTATTTTTTTTATTTTTATTTTTTCCATTTTTTTTCTCCGAAGAGTTTTTGTGGCGCTAGTGGCTCGTATTTTTTCGACAGTAGGCAGACAGGAAGGAGGGTGAGGAGAGGGGGAAGACATGCGGCAAAGGTCGTCGGGACCGGGAGTAGAACCCGCGACGTCCGCGTCGAGGACTAAGGCCTCCAAACGTGGGGCGTGCTAGCCCCCTGCGCCACCACAGCACGCCCCTCAGATTTATTTTTTAATGAAAATAGCCCCTGGTCTGATGTAATGCTTGCTTTTGTGTGTGTGTGGGGGGGGGCGGGCGGTTGTATATATACAGTACAGACCAAAAGTCTGGACACACCTTTCTAATTCAATGGTTTTTCTTTATTTTCATGACTATTTATAAGGCAAGAAATCCCACTTATTAACCTGACAGGGCACACCTATGAAGTGAAAACCATTTCAGGTGACTACCTCTTGAAGCTCATTGAGAAAATGCAGAGTGTGTGCACAGCAGTAATCACAGCAAAAGGTTGCTACTTTGAAGAAACTAGAATATAAGGGGTATTTTCAGTTGTTTTACACTTTTTTGTTTAGTGCATATTTCCACATGTGTTATTCATAGTTTTGATGCCTTCAGTGTGAATCTACAATGTCAATAGTCATGAAAATAAAGGAAACTCATTGAATTAAAAGGTGTGTCCAAACTTTTGGTCTGTACTGTATATATACTGTATATCAATATCTATTTAAAATATAAAAAATTTGGTAGTAAAGAGCTTTATTTTGCTATTATGTTTTAGATTGTTAAGTCATACATACTGTTATTGCTGTATAGGAGCTAGAACTGCAGGTGATGTCAAATAGTGTGTGAGAGAATAGCTGGTGTTAGACAAATCTGAAGTGTGTTTCAAAACAAAATTATTTTAAACTGTTAGCATCTTAAATTAGGTTTACCATGATAGACATTATTAATGCGGTTGGCAATAATAACTCTAAATACCAGACTCTATTTGAAAGAACTCCTAAGATGACTCCTGCTCTGCTTTGTCATACAATGAATATATAACAAACTAGATCACCTTTATTTCTGTTATTACATTTACAATTTTTATCTTAGTCCAAGTCTTCACGTCAGACAAAAGACAGTGATCACACATCAAAGCTTTCTACCTATCTATAACCTTAATCCTTCCTTTGCTTCCTCTTGATTCAGTTAAACGTCAATCCATGGACCTTTTCTCCTTTCATGTCTCTGCTGCGTGGCGTGTTGAACCGGAGGTCTCTTTGATCTGATAGCTTCCAGGTTCTGCCAGCATGGCGAATGTTGGAGTAATGACAAAGCAAGCTTCAGTGTCTCCGTTTCCTTTCTCCCCTTATGTTTTATCTTCCAGTGTCTTAATCTGACAGTTTCTCTCGCTCTGACTTGATGGTTGTATACATAACGCTAATGCTCAGCAGCTTGGTAAACATATAACTCCTGACTGTAATCAGTGCAGGAGGCTGGATTTCTGTGTGTGCGTAGATCTGTAGCTCAGACCCAGGACTGAGGCCCAGACCCAATGCATTTATGATGCTAATCAGAGCTGTTTAACTGTGCCTGTCGTGATGTGAGCTTAGTGTGAGCGTTCTGTGGTTTTATGATGAATATAAGTTAGGATAACAAGATTTCATGCTGGGGAAATGGCAGCCAAATGGTGGCGGTACGCAGGCTTGGCGGGGACTTTAGCCATTCAGTACGCTAATCATGCCTCCTTCTCTGATCTGATCTCTTCCTCATGCTTTGGTTTAGTGCCTTGTTTCCTAGTTGCATTAGACAATAAGTTCATTTCCCCCCATTTCTAAACGAGAACCATTCTCATCCCTTCTTTTGTTCATATACTCCCAAGCACTTCCTCTCATTCCTTCCTCTGCCATGTTTTCCTTTCTCTTTCTTCCCCCCTCTCTAAC
This sequence comes from Xiphophorus couchianus, assembly GCF_001444195.1. Classification (NCBI taxonomy): domain Eukaryota; kingdom Metazoa; phylum Chordata; class Actinopteri; order Cyprinodontiformes; family Poeciliidae; genus Xiphophorus; species Xiphophorus couchianus. The sequence goes on from NC_040239.1 coordinate 12,016,360, forward strand.
TTTGTCCCTTTGTGTTTGTTCCTTCCCTCCACTCTCTCCCTCTCCGCCCATGCTGCAGGGCCCGCTGGAGGTGGCCCAGGTCTTCCTGAATGAGATCCCGGCAGACCCCAAGCTCTTCCGTCACCACAACAAACTGCGCCTGTGTTTCAAAGAGTTTATAATGAGGTAAGACAGGAGCAAATGATCACCACCTTATGATACACACCGCAGCAGATTCATGCAAAATTGAAAAAGGCAGCATAAACATACTGTGCTTACCACCACCAGTGTGGAATGACTGAATGCAGTGTGATGTGTTTTGGGCTCCTCTGGACTTGATACAGAACTATGCAAGCGCAGGTCATTTACTGTTTGTAGATGCTTTTTAGGTGAGTGATAAAAGTTCATGAGCCCTTTTTCATTTCACCAGTCAGTCTGTTTAGTGTTTTTGGTTAATGGCAGCGGCTGACAAGATAAAAAAAAAAAAAGAAAAGTATCAAACTTCAAAGAGACTTTCTTTGTAGAAATGACAATATTTTTTGGTGACGACATGAAGAAAGTAAAAATCCTCTGTAGGCTTTGTGTGGTCTTATTGCTTAAATTATGTTAATGCAGAAGGCTAAGGATTTTTCTAAATTAAATCAAGATATGATTAAAGAATATAAATTGACAAGAATTAAGTTTTAATTCTTGCCATCCGACTTTCTAAATGCAAGTTTAAATTTGGGTCAAAGTGTCAGTCATCAATAATTAAAAGAAAGGCCTTTATTGCAGCAGTAAAATATTACACTAATACATTTGAAGCATCATATCTTTATTAGAGGACAACAGTAAAAGAAATCCCATGTAAAGAAGTAATTGTTTTTAACCAAATTACAAGTGGAATAATTGTTTCTATCACTGCTTTTAATGCTTGGTGCAGTTCCCTTTTACCAAATGACAGGATTTAGTCTTTTCTCACAAGGTTGCAGCATTCAGAGGAAGAGATCTATGGCCATTCCTCTTTACGCACTCTTGCTAGGTTTATCCAGAGTCCACTCTTTTTGCTCTTTCTACTTTTTTATTATGTTGAAAAACATGTTTTCAGTTTTCATGCAGAGCTCACCACATGTTTTATTAAAATATCCTGGTATTTCAAATAGTCTGTAATACCATGAACTCTGAAGCACTTACTGGAACCTTTGAAAGTGAAACAGACTCCTAGCATCACAGATCTTCTGTTATACACTTTTTGCCTTCCTTGCTATATGTGATGGCAAATAAAATGTTTCTCATCCAGCCTCGTTTGTCACAGTTTTGTTTTACACTTTTTGTAATTTATTTTTTATAGTTGTTTACTTACAGCTATAGTGTCTATTAAGGTAGGCACTATAGATCTACTATATATTGCTAATATATTATGATGGCAACTTCAGTTTGCACAATATTCATATTGCAAAGGACTGTTTGGAGTGCAATATTAGTTGGCTGGTATATTCATCCAACAATATATTCTAAGTAGTACGAACTTGAATTTTCCATGCTAATGTAATGTATACATTTTCACAGAAGCAGATGATCACACTGGACACAAATGATATTTCCCAAAATGCTGAAGGTCAGAGAGTGATGGAAGCATAGAATAGAATAAGGGGAAAGAAGAAAAAACATATTTTGTTATCATCATTGCAGTATTCACCAATATTATCACAATCGCAACATTTTCTAAAATTACATATCTCTAACAGACACACATGTGCCTTTTGAAATGCAAAGATCTGTCAAATTTTGAACAGTGACTGGTGGCTGAACTCCTCCCCTGGTGAAGGTTTCTGAAAGTCAAGGCTGAATTCTTAAAAAAGTTCAGTGTGAGATTATGCTGCTGAAATAAAATATAATATATTGTAAGACTTTTTAAACCTCTTTGCTGGAGGTTGCAATGTCTCTGAAGGGTTCTGGTTTTGTTCAGACTATTTCAAATTTAGTTAAAATGTAGAGTTTTTTGATATTTTATATATTCTAAATGTAATCTTAACCCTCCTGATGGTGTCAGAGTGGCACTGTGAATGTTTGTGCACGGGTATCTTCATGTTTGTGTTTGTGGCCACTCATCTCCTGTGCATGTGTGACTTCCCTCCAAAAGATGGTTTACATTTTTCTAACCAACATGTTACATCCAGCTGCCTTTATTGCTACAAGCAGGTTGGCAAATATTTACACTAATTTCAGAAAGGTTTATTTTTCTATTTTAGATCTAAATCCAAACAAGACCACATATGGTGATTAGTGTCCTAATCTTCAACAACAACAAAAAACTGCTCTTAGTTTGTTGTATGACTTTTACTTTACAATAGATTTAATGTGTTGCACCTTAAACAAAATGTCTGTCCACTGCACAGTGACCGATACTATATCAGATAAACTGTGTGAAATCTCCAAATGGTTATGAGTTATAAAACCAGCTCTAGATATAAAAAAAACTTTTACATAAGCTGTATTTAAATTACAAGAGTATGCAAACAAAAAAACAAACATTTAAATAAAACTGGCAGCAAAAAGTTAAATCACATGCCCACTATGATCCAGAAAATAGCATTTCTCCCTTAGCTAATAAGGAAAGGCAAAATGTTTTTTGTTTCTCATTAAAAAGTCAAAAGCTGCTTCCCTTCTTCTCCTCAGTGCCTCTTAAAAGCAGAAACTTGTTCTAACCTGCTCTTGTAAAATACATAATTGTAGAGATTAGGACTTAAACAACCGGGATTTTAGAGGGGCGTTGATTGATTAATGAGTATGGGCCTGCCTGTCTCAAGCTTTGTGTTGCTGTGACTGGTTTGTAAACTGCCTTTGGCATTAAGCTATTAAGCTGGAGGATGATGTTTGACGCATAATGCAACAAAATGACGTTTCTTTCAGACCTAATGCTATTGACTTAAAAAAAAAAAAAAAAAGACCATCAGTAGTTACATGATTAGTAAATCAAGCCCTTCTGTGTGTAATTTAATCTCAGTATGAGTACCGCTTTTAGTTTTTGAAGGGTTCAAATTCTTCTGGGTATGAAGCATTTGTGAACAAATAAAGCATCATAAAGAATCCCAGAATCCCAGTCTGGGAGAGCATTAATCAGAGAAGCAGCCAAGAGGCTGAATATGCGGCAGTTCTGGAGCAAAATCTTGTAAGAAGCGTCAAAAGACTTGAGACTGGGGCAACAGATCACCTCACAGCAGGGCATGAACCCTCCACATACACCCAGAGTCAAATAGTTGTCTTCAAAATATATGCAAATACTAAAACGGCCCAGTCAAAGTCCAGATCCTTGTAAAATTTGAATAGGTGAATAGGTACAAATTTAAATGTACCTATTTAAATAAATAAATACTTTTCAAATGCACTTTTCCTCCATCTTGATTTTGATTGTGAGCTTGCAGTGCTGAAGAATTTTTTATAATTTTTTTTATGTCGCCTAAGAAAATACAAGGACGATGCCTGTACTTGTGCAAGCAGATTTTACTGTAAAAGACCATCCTTATCTTTTGATTTACTGGCAGAGTGATGCCAAATATCTAAAATGTTCATCAGATGGAACGTTGTTTAGTCAGTCAGTCAGTCAGTCAAACACCAGCAGATGTTTTGTGACTCTACCATCATTACCGCTTTTACTGAACATTCTTACGCAACCCTAGAGTTTCCATATTACCTTCATTAAAAGCTAAGAGATAAACACAGACATGTGTTTGCAATCAGCGCCTTCTTTCTTATTTCCTACATAGAGCTCTGTATGTTGGCCGTTAGACATGTCGTGATAGAGCACTGTGGAGAGAAACCACACTCCCTCTATGCTCCAGATCCTTTTAGTGCTTTCCTTCATAACAAGGCTTTGTCCTTTTTCTAGCACATGAGGGAGGCCAAAATGTTTTATTTGTTGGTTAGTTGTTTTTCCTCTGCTCTGTTTAACTTTGCTCTGGGTCATGCGTGGTCTGTTTCACATTTCAGCAGGAGTATTTGGAAGGAATCCAATCAACATATGGAAATTCCCAAGAGTCTAATAAACTGGAAACCCATTTAGAGATCTGGTGTGGAAAGGACTCAGATTTATGTCAAGTAGTTACAGGACATTGTTAGCATGGAACACTGCAGTTATTCTTGAAGGTTTGAGTGGGAGAGAGGGGATTATGAATAGATCGGCTGCTCAGGATTACTTCTGGAGCTCCTTTTAGCTCTATATATATAAAAAAAAATGCAGTAGCGATTGAACTTGTTTTTCATTTCATGCTGTGGAACCAAATTTTGCTTATAACAGCCGTCTCATATTGTTTTGCTCTCTGTCTTTTAGGTGTGGTGAGGCTGTTGAGAAGAATAAGCACTTAATCACATCAGACCAGAAGGAGTACCAGCAGGAGTTGAAGAAGAACTACAACCGCCTGAGAGAAAACCTGAGGCCCATGTTGGAGAGAAAGATTCCCGAGCTTTACAAACCCATTGTCAGGCCTCGGCTGGAGAACAGGTGAGCCAAGCAGGCGTTTTTGTTTTGTTTTTTTTTTGGTTGGTAATGAGGGACTAAAAAGAGACATTTTATTTCGAGAGTTTAATGTATTTTCACCAATAATGCCAACTTGTTGAGATTTTACATCAATACCAAATTACTTTCCACCACATTTTCAATAAAGACTGCCACTCATTAAGTATTTTTAGAGTTAATCATCATAAGCTTAGTAGATCTTTCACTAAAATTCAGGTTGGTTTCTGTGCATGTCATTAAACAGCGTCTGTGAGACAGTTTCTCTATGCAAACTGCCTGGTATAAATGTGCTAAAATTAGAATATTCTCCTGATTGTTAAACATAAAAATGTGATTCCTCATTTTTTCCCCTGCCTGTAGAAGAAGTTAAAAAAGGACATTTTCAAAATAATAAAATAAACCTTTTTCAAGAAATGAATATTAATGTGGCTTTTCTATGAACTGATATTGCACATCTTTATAAATCCCATTGTATTTTCTTTGTAGTCCTTCTAATATTATTCCTTGTTGTATTTACATTTTTCACGTCTTTTCTGATCCATTGTCAGGGACTCTTTCAAACGCTTGAGTTTCCGCAGAACCCTGGAGGAAAACTCCTGAGGTGCCTCAGCTTGCTGGGAAGTGCTGCAGAAAGGAGAGGGAAATTGTCACAAAGTCTAAGGCATAAAAGAAGATAAGCTGAAAAGAACTGCTGGTGACACCTCGGAATGTATCTGAGGAAAAAGGCATGTCAACATGGAGGACTCACCTTTTTTTTGTTGTAAATTCAGCATTGTTCATACATGCATGACCACTTTTGTAATGTCATGTATGCTGCATAAGAACAGAGCACAGAAAAAAGGGTAAATGGTTATCCTTAGCAAAGTGTAGCTTTTTAAATATTTCACTGTAAAATCAAGTCCTGATAATGCTGCAAACATTTTCTCGTGGTCAGCAAAGCTCTTTTACTGACCCAGTGTTCATACTATGTATATTCTGCCAATGATTGTGTCCTGTATGTATGTACATCTCTGAATGAACATGCTGATTTGCATATGGCACAGAATAAAAAAGTTTGAGTGATCAACAGTTCTGGTTGGCGCTACAGAACCTCTGGGTTTCTATGCATGACATTTTTTAGTTAAATATTTAGTTTAATTATTTATAAAGTTCAAATAATTGAACTTTATAAATAATTATATAATTCAATTATTTGTACTGGATGGATTATGCACTGGAGAAATATGTACAAATTTCTGCTTTAGCTTGCATCCTTGTCTTGCTTTCTTACTCCTGGACATCCAGCATTTAACAAACAGGAGCAGGAAATCCTCTCTGAGGTCTAAACTGCAGTCCACAGATGCATAAAAGCCACTTTTTTTGTATATAGTTCCATTTACAAAAATTTTAAAGTATTTTGCATTTTATTTGATAGCAATTTAACTTTTGTACATATAGCAGTTCCAGTGCCAAATTTAAAGCGTTTCTTTGTATCATAAATGAGAAACTTCAGAAGAATTGCAATGTTTTTAAAATCCAGCCAGCACAGGTTATGCTGAAATACTTTTTCAGCAAAGGTTTGCAAGACCTGCTTTTGAACATGAAATATTGCTAATCTTATTATTTACATACACGACAGCTCAACCTGTTAGTTTTATGTTCTAGGTCACAATGTATTTAATGTAAATGTGTTTATTTTTCATAAATAGAAATACATTTTAAATACATTATCATTGCTCAATTGATTATTTGTATTTATTAGCTGTTAGATTTTTTTAATGGTTTAGTAAAACAAAGTTATGGAACTTGCTGTATCAACTAAGTATTAATTAAAGTGCATTTCTATTTTTGAACTAATCTAAACGTGTGTTGTAAGATACATTTGTGGCATTCAAATCTGTTGTTTGTTGTCTATTTGTTCATACAGTTTGTTTTACTAAATTAGGAACATTTGTCAAGCACAGTCCTTTTGCAGAAAGTTAATAAATTTAACATATGCATATTTCTTTTCTGTCTATAATGTCCAGTTTCTTTGTTGGTATAAAAGCACTGAGTCCTGCACTAAAAATTACTCTAGATCAAATGTCTGTGTTATGAAAAAAACACAGTATTTAAAGGAGCATGACTTACTACTAAATACATTAGTAAATAATTTCCTTAGTGTATCATAGGATGATTGAAACTCAGCAAATTGGCAATCATTTAATAAATATTGGCTATTGATAGCAAAACAATTTTAAATATTAATGATTGCAGCCTGCAGCACTTAATAAATGTATATTATTCTCAGATCTGGGACAGTTGTAGTTGCTAGTTGGACAATCAGTAGGATTTTGTATGTGTGTGTAAAATAATGAATATGTATTCAAACAGTGAAAGAACGTCCTCACAGGTAGAGGCTGTAGTGTAATGGCTGTGTATCTCTGGTTTAATGAGATAAAAATCATCAGAAGTATTAATAAATAGTGTATATTTGCATCTTTCTCTATAATTTATGTGCTCAACTGCCATATCTAAAATCGAACTGGGATTGGTGAGCAACCTCTGATTTTGGCAGGAGAGTGATCCTGTTGTACTGCTGACCAGAAACTTGGAGAATCCAACTTGTGGGTGCAATAAGAATACACCATACCATTACTCATGAAGTCAGTTGGAGGGGTTAACACTGCAATTGAAATATTCCAGTCAACAAAAGCTGTCTGAAACCTATGTAAACAGTTTAAATAATTTTATAGTGCATTTCACTACCACAACAAAGGAAAAACTGAAATAATTGTACTTGATTTTAAAACAAAATAACTTACTATTCAACAAATTTGACATTTAAATCAGAATTATAAATAATAGGTTTAGTTATAAAATTACTTATTTACTAAGTTTATACTTTATAATGTATGGAAATATGTTGTTCATTTATTTATGAATGTAGCACTTTGAAGGCAGATTTATATCTAATATAAAAAATAAAGTAATGCTAAGGTAAAATAAGCCGTCTTTGTAAAGACACTTAAATTAAAAAAAACTTTATTAGCTAATAAATAAATTCTAATTTATTTATTAAAATTATTTATATAGATTGTGACAGTAGTGTGAAAGCTATCAGAAGCTACACACAAAAAATATAATTACATAAACTATCCAAACTCTTATGAATCTGTCACTGATTTTAACTTTTTGTTTCAACTGATTATTTCCCTATTAAAAATAAAAATACTGTCCTGATGGACTACAAACAACTGAAGATGTTAAAATAAGTTTTCTTTTGAGATTTGAATGATTTAGATGCAATTTTATATGTTTTTGAGTGTCCTTAAAGTGCTATGTAAGTTTGATATATTAATCTTCTTTACTATGAACGTACACATTAATGAACGGTATAGAACTACAAGCCTAGATCTGTGCCGTGGAACTACAAAATCTGCTGCTGTCGCTTTATGGTGACGACATCACTGCTGGACCTCGACAGGTTTGACTGCTCGGTAGTAGAAGTCTTTCACGATAAGCGCGTTCTTGTTATGCTCTGCGGTATGTTAGTAGCTGTTTGCAAATTATTGCTGTGCACTGTTATCTCCGGAGGGGTGCGAATAAAGCTTTAGAGTCGCAACAGTTCTAGTTCTGTGCACTTGCGCGATAAATGACGGGTTTGTGATGTAAAGTTAGCTTTTTCTCAGCAGGTAACTTCACTGTTTAGTCTCCACACAACAGCAATAACACATCATAAGTAGTTCCTGTTTTAGCCGTAATGCTGACAAAGAAGTCGTTTCTTGTGATTTTGTGCAACCCCTAACAAGGTAGCGTGTTTCGTTTTTATATTTCCACACTTAAGCCATTATAAAGGTTGTTGTGAACTTTTTCACGTTTCGTCACGTTACAGCCAGTATCTTTAATGTATTTTTAATGGGATTTTGTGTTGTTTGACAATGACAAACCCAAAGGGAAGTATTTCAAGAACTAGAGGTTGTTACGTAATTTTTTAAACGTTAAACGTAGAATCTGAAAGGTGTGGTGTGCATTTTTATTCAGCCCCCTAGTCAAGTTTGGAGATGGAGAACTACTGTTAGGTCTCCATCTCGGTGCCCCTATTATACATATTTTATACATATCTCCCATCTTCCAAACAACCGACTTAATTGAATGGGTGATTAACAGGCTTCTGCAACACTTGGGAGAGGTCTTGTAGTCATTTGAATAAGGTGTTCTGGGACAGAGACACATGTAAAACATACAGGCCAGGGGAACCAGGTATGGGAGCCACTGCCTAGGGGATATTTCTATTCTATGGCACACACTAACAATTTTGTTTTTATTTCAGAACTATTTATTGGTCAGAAATCTTTTTAAAACGTGCCTTCATAAAGAGTTAGTAGTTTTAAATCCAACAGAAAACAAGCACTGCAAGATAATTTTTTTATGTTGTAAGTGTCTATTTGTGTGTGTGTGCGTGTAACTTCACATTTTTCACTATTTGAGCTGCAGATCACTAGTCAGATCTGATTATAGGAAAAGGGACCGAATCAAGCATCACATGACTCTCAGACTTGGTGTTTTACAGAAGATAGGTTATTTGGAGATGTAGAAAAGAAATTGTAACAAAAACAGAAGTTTAATATGTCCACTGTGTTCTTAGCCAACTTCTGCTCCACCTTGACCTAATTTCTGTGACATGGAGCCAGATGGGGAGCTTAATCCGGACACAGATGACCTTCCTCTCAGAGCCAATACTAACCACATACTCGTCAGACATTACGTGTTGGACCTGACCGTTTGTTTCGACAAGAAGATCATCAGTGGTAGCATTGTTCTGTTCCTTGAGCCTTGCTCTGCTGAGATAGCTAAAACTAAGGATGATATTGGACCAGAAACTGGAGATGGTGCAAGGCAGGAACCCAATGAGGAAGGTACAAAGCTTGGAAGTGACACTCAGAGTTCAGATTTATTTCATAGCTCCAATGCTGAGGATTTCACTTTAGTCCTGGACTGCTGTGACCTTGAAGTGTCAAAGGTGGAAGAGGTGGACACTAATTCTGTATCGGCGGCATTGGGTTTTCCCCTTACGGCTGCATCTGAAGATATTTCACTGGACTCACAAGCAGATTTTATTCAGCACCTTTTCTCCATGCCCTCTTCCAATTGGAAGGAAAAGCATCGGCGCTTTTTACTATGCAGCCGGAGCCCTGGCGTCCAGAATAGCAACTCGCTTCACTTTCACACAGATCACTGGAGTTTGAAGCTGAAAAAAATGGGGGTCACAACATCACAGGGCTTCCCACGTATTATTAGGATCTATTACATGACAAGACCACTGGGAGGCTCAGTCAGGTGGACCAAGGACCAGGACAACAGGTTTGTTTCTATGCTTCATTCTAATATTTACACAGACATATTAAAGATGTTATTACTCATTCATTTACAGATTCTCCATTTTTCACTTGCTAACTTTAGGATCCAGATCTGGCGCCTAAGCACTTGCCCCAACAAGATCAATTAAAAAGACATTGTATAATTTACCAAAAAAGATGGGAAAAAGCTCATCTAAATGATAGAAACAATATTTTCTACCTCAACAACACCCAGCTATAAAACTAAACAGCTTGATAAAAAAAAATGTAATTGGATGCTAACGAGGCATACCCGGTGCAACATGGCCCAGCTCTGCCCTTTCCAACAATACCAGAATCACCACGCTACGTGCAAAACTCACTGAACCAGCAGCTAAAGAAAATGAAAAAAAAGAAAAAAGCTAATTTCACATAAATTCAGTCCTACTTTTGCTGTTTTGTGGTCATAATCCATGTTAGAGTAAATATTTCCACTCAGGTACTGTAATCTATTGTCCTTGTGTCACATGTGATTTTCCACTATTTTCAACTTTTCTGTCTCCATGAAAACTCAGGCAGTTTGCAAACTATCTTCTGAGAGACAGGAGGTTTTCATTGCTTGTGTGAGAGTTTTGTTGTCCTGAAAGGAGGTTTGTTTATAATTTACCTTTGTTTACCCTTCCAGGGAGTGTGTTTACACCGCTGGCTCTCCCATCAACAACCGGGCCCTCTTCCCCTGCCAGGAGCCTCCTGTTGCCATGTCAACGTGGCAGGCGAGGGTACGGGCCCCCAGTGATTGTGTGGTGTTGATGAGCGGGGAGGATGAGGCTGTTCCAGCTGAGGACGGGGACACACGTAAGCTTTGAGACCCAGGAGAAGTCAAACTGTTTTTAGTAATCAGAAATGTTTGTTAATTGTGTGGTGAAATATGACACTCTTTACAGTCTCTTGCAAAAATATTTGCGACTTTGAAGTTTGGATCTGCATTATTGCAGATTCTTCCTCCCAGCAGGTATAAAACAGCATAACCATGACTGCACCTGATAAAATCAACAAGTCTTTATAATTCTGCTGTTATTTGCACAGTTTTCCCACTTCCTGTAAATATAAGTCAAATCAAGAATCTGTGACAAGTCTAGAAAAGTGATGCTGAAAGATGCTCTCCTTTCAGCCTGAATGGATTTGATCCAATTTACAAACAAGGGTAAAAACAATTTCCTTATGTCTGAATGTGCACAGCTGTAAGAGACAGCACTTCTAAATATAAGCTGAACCTACTAACTTTGAAAAAAAGACATATTTAGCCTGCACTCGTCTATAAGCCGCAGGTGTTCACTTTGTGCACATCTTGAGGCTTTTCCTTGAATTTTAAAATATATATATTTCCTTATAATTATTTGCCTATTAATTTTTCTCCTTTGATTATTAACACGTTTGTGTGACGTAACATAAAAATGACCTTTTGTATCAAAACGTCCTGTACATAGGGGTGTGTGTGCAATATCCTGTATGTGTCCCTGACCACACACACATACACTTCCTCTGTTTTTTGTGTTTTGTTGTAGTTCTCCATATCATTTTTGTCCTCTTCATCACGCAGCAGACCAGATTTGAAACCTGATGGTAAAAACACCTGGCACCTTGTCCATTAATGATTACGTGGCATTACGTGTCTTGGTCACCAATAAACTGAAAACGTTTCACCTATCTAGTCACATTTCAAAATGATTCCTTGGTGAAACGGTTAAGTCACTTGAAACTCTTATTTTGGTGCAACATGAAGTTTACATGTCTGGTCTTAGACTTCTGCCATTCATATAAGAATGTCAGATTCTTTTAGCCCTTTACAGTGGCACTGTGAAAACATCTGTCTCTACCTAGCAAGACTGACAGAGCTGCATGTTTAGATTGCTAAAGGAAGGAACCATTGCCGTCTTTTCTGTGACAATGATGGGGGAGAGGGAAATGTACTAAAATGTCAAATTTAATGTGAGTTAGATTAGTTGTTAAAAGCAGATGAAGAACTCTTAGTGTCTTAGTGAAGAACTGTTAGTGACTTAAACAAACTAATCACATCCCTTCACTGTAAATGTGTATCATTTAATGTTTTGAATGATGGCAGACGATTGAAAACCGGTAGCAAAATCTGAACTGAACATGTATTAAAAAAATTGTAAAATGAGCAAATGTTCTATGTTTGTACATCAGTTCTTTTATACTTTGTAATTGTGGATATTTTTTATTTATTGTACCTCTTTAGATTTCCTGTCCTGGAACTATTACGTCACAATGCCCATGCCTGCATCCACTTTCACTTTGGCTGTGGGACACTGGTGCCAGGTTCCTACAGAGACTCCTTCAGCTCTGGAAAACGAGGTTGAAGACGAGGTGGGCTGCAGCTGCCTCAAGACTGAGCTTGGGTCAGAACTTACAAGGTCTCCTGGTGAAGTAGTAAGAGGCGCTCCATGTCAGATTGGCAGGTATTTTAATGCTTTTCCTGTGTCCTTTTCTTGTTGTAGGACCTCCTCTTCTCTAGACTGCTATTAACCCAAGTCTGGCCTTCAGCATTCCTTGTTGAAACTTTCCTCTCACCAGACCAAAAATGGTTCAGTTGAAGTTAGGGTGATGGATAGTGTTCAGAACATAATTGGCTTTTTATGAGAAATGGGCTAAAGGTAGAGCTGCAGATCATTGCATTTGCTGGCTAGGGGAAATTATCTTTGGAGAGAAAAAACTAAAGACATCATATTTTTTTATAGCAGTACAGGAAATAAAGTGTAGGTTGGAGCCATTAGTCAGCTCCAATTCCCACAGGGCAGGGCAGGGTTGTGCTGGTGTTTCCCTCTCCACTGGCTGGCAGGTTGGCAAGTCTGCCAGTAGTTTCCAGTAATCCTCCGCCTCTACTCATGGTTTTTCCTCCAGTAAAAACGTAGCCATAGCACAGAGTCTCTAGCTACTGTACAAGGGACGTCTTTATGCTCATTGAATGGCTGGAAGGAAACTTGGCTGTAGCTCGGTACCAATGGAAAGTTCCTGAGGACGAGGACGGAGTAAGTGCTGAATATTGGATTAGGGAGAATAAGACTGCATGTCAGCACTTAAATATTTTGACATATTTGTGGTTTGACTTTAAGAAAAAGTTTTCATACCCCTGAAACTCTTCCCATATTTTGTCAAAATACAACCACAAACCTAAATTAGTCTTATTTTGATTTTACCTAAAAGACCATCACAAAGTATAGCATAATTGCACGGTACAAGGAAAAATAAATGTTATTCAAAATGTTTTGCAATTAAAAATCTGAAGACTGGCATTCAATTCTATTCGGCTCCCTTTACTTTGACATTGCCACTTATAATCTAGTACAATCACTTGCCACTGGAAGTCATCTAATAAATGATGAAACATTGTAGTGGCAACATTTCACTGTATAACTCCTTGGCATCTCATTTAGCAGTCCATCACCAACCACAGCCTTTTCCAAGAAGCACTATAGCATTTCTGGAGAAGCTGCAGAGATTTGCAGCTCAGGTAGCAAAATGTGTTGACAAGACTACTGTTAGTCGCTTGGTGTTTCTCAAATCTGGCCTTTATGAAAGAGTGATAAAAAGAAAGCCATTGTCAAATCTGAAAGAAAAAAAACCCTGCAAAAAGTCCTGTTTATAGTTCACTAAAAGACATATAGGGACAAACTGATAGAAGAAAGTTCTGTGGTTGGATGAGATGAGTATGAAACTTCTTGGCTTTCTTATAGAACACTAAATGTGGGTAAAAATAAAACTACATTTGATCCTGAACACACCACCCTCACAGTGAAACAGGGTGGCAAAGGCATTACATTGTGGGAATACTTGACTTCAGCAATGACTAAGAAGTTTTCGTCAGTTATTGAGAAGATGGATGGAGCTAAATATAGGGCAATAATGCAAGGAAATTTGTTAGGTGCTGCAAAAGGATTTGAGTTTTGGCCGGGACACCAAAGCTAGAGCTGCAATGGAAAGGTTTGGATCGTGCCAATAATCATGTGTTAGAATATTCCAGTCAAATCAGAAAGGTGGTTCTACAAAGTGATGATGACCCACAAGAACTGAAATACAGATAACACCTTTCTGGTTTTATTTTAAATAAAAATGTAAAACCATATCTATTTTCTTTCACTTTGCAATGACACACTTGTTTGTGTTGGTCTATCAGATGAAATCCCAATGAAAACATTCATATCTCTGGTTGTTATATGATCACATTTTAAAACTTTAAGTAGTATGAATACATTTACAAGAGGCTGCAGATGTTTCCTTAATTATTTTAAAGGGAAAAAAAATCCACATAATGAGTTACATCACTTCCAGATTTGTGTATATTTAAAATGATACATCCAAAGAAATGGTTAATAATTTTTATATATTTTTCCTTTGTTTTTATCTACCTCGGCAGAGATGAGGCCACCAGCTCAGACTCTGCATTCTGTCACTCTTCCCTTGGGCATAAGGAGCTCTCTTTAACTGATTATTCAGGCATGGAAGATGACGGCATCTCTTGTTCCCATGGCGACTACCCTTGTCGGTTTGCTGAACGGTCGGCTTGGTCCCAGCGGGTGGTTCCACACCGTGTATTTAGCCCTGCCTGCCTGCTCCAGAAGGCCCAGGTGGGGTTCTGACAACTCAGCTTTGAGACTTTGGCTAATTAGACTTTAAAAGATTAACGACTGTTGCTGTTGGTTAATGTTTATAGCAGAGTGTCATGTGTTTTTTACTTTTATCCCATCAGCACAAATGTTACTCATTTAACACATTAATTTGAAACATTCTTCTCGTACACAAATCAAAAGAGCTGACTTGACACAATGTTTTATGAAACTTAAGTAAAAGGTGGTGGTAAAGAAGTACAGCATATTTGCAAGCTTTTGCATATCTCATGTATCATCATGTTTACACAATTAAAACTGAGAGAAGCTTGGGTTTGAATTTTTTTTTGTTTTGCTCCTATGGTTAACATAATTTGTGTTTTTTGGCAGATGGGAATCCTCAAGCTGCTGCCTCAATGCTTGGCTGCAGCCCATGCGGTTCTAGGAGTTCACCCTTTTCCCCGTCTTGACGTCCTCATCGTCCCAGCAGGGTTCTCCAGTCTTGGCATGGCCAGGTATTCACTTGTCTGTCTTTAATCAGATAGTCAGAAATGGCAGAAATTTAATGTGAGCAGGTAGTATGCTGGTATATGAGGTTGATTGTATTGGTTTCCTACACAGTCATTATTTTCGAGTTATGGATACGAATGAAATTGAGAAAAACTGTATGGAAACCAGACCAGAGTTTTATTCTTTGTCTCTCATATTTTTATTTCTTTTGCTTCTTGTTCCTTCATTCCTTCTTTGCTTTCTGTTCTTACACCTATCCCACCTTGTGTCTTTTGTGCCATCCTTGTATAACCTTTCATGACCTGAATCTTGTTTTTTGTGTCCTTTCTCTTTTCCTCTTATCATTCCTTCATTATATGTTATATTCTTCTTAACTTGCCATTCTTTTTTATTAAATTTCTTTCATGACCCTCATTTCTCCGTTTATCTTTTCCTTTACCCTTTTAAACTAAATTGTTGCTTAACTGATAAAATAGAAAACTGACAGAATTAAATGAGCTGTACACTTCCTGCCAAAAGGACTGGTTAAATATCAGACAGAAATCAACTAAAACTAGTTAATGGTTATAAAAAGTACATGGCTTCTCTGTTACGGGACTTTTACTCAAATATTGATGTGGGCGTTTAAGCTTGTATGCATTGCTCATAACCCAATATAACTGGTTTGTATTTTTTTTGTCCCCCTTTATTCAAGTTTTATTTCACTTGTATGATATCCATGTCACTGGTAAGTAAATATAAACCTCCAACCACCAATGTATCTGCACATGAAATTACAGACTCTGAAGCCAAAGGGAAATAAAGGTTTCCAGTAATCTTTTACATCCTTGTTAATAGTTGTGCAGAAAGAAAAGAGGCAGAGCTCCTTGACAGAAGGGGCATCTCAAAGCCAAACCACTAAGCCTGCTTAATATGGCCACTGTGTTCCGTTAAGAACTGATAAAAAAATTACAATTCTACTAAAGTCTTTTAAGTTAATTGTGGTTTTTAAGTTGAGACTTTGGAAAAGCAGAACTTTATCTACCGAGATCGTCATATTATCCTCCTAAAGTTAACCTTTGTATGCATTCTGCAGACACAAGCTAATGTTAGACAAGAGTTTAAATTGTGATGTTGTCAACTAAAATAGATATAATCTCAAGTCCAGTATTCAGTCTCTTTTTATTGGCCTCCATTGATTCCTGAGGGGAATATCTGACTCATAACTGCTCAGCGCTACAGAATTCTTACCACCTATTAACAAAATGGTTTGATAAATAGTGCATGGTGGTTTGTTTACAGGGGGATTTAATGGCCTTTTTTTCCCTACTGAAAGCCGTTACCTTAAGCATTTGTAAACAGCTGTGATAAAAAGCAGTAAGAGTGAACCTTAACAGCTAAGTTGCTGTGTGAGTTCGGTGAGCTAAAAGATACTGAAAATGCTCTTCATCAGTGATTTGTGGAGGTGGCAATTATCCGGGTGCATTAAGTGAGACCTTTCACAGTGCATATGGTTATTTTATCTGCTGCTGAAATATGGATTTATTTATTTATTGGGAGTTGTTCTTTAGTTTAGCTAATTATTTTTATTTTATTTAAAGTTTTTTAAAACATTTTTTATTACTAGCTTCTACACTTTATTTTGCATACGATATACACATCCCAGTGCTTGTTTTAAACTACCTTTTTGCTGAGTTTTTTCTCTAAAAATCTCCAGACACTTATTGTCACATTAATTTTCAAACCCTTTTTTTACAGTCTCACTCTGCTTAGTGGATATCCACCTCACTGAATGTCTTTCTGCATATTTCCTTTCTTAGATTTCATTTCCGTTCCAACTTGCCAATGCTTCCAACTTGGTACTTCTGAGATACTGAGTGTTTTTATTGACAGGATATATATCTACCATTTCACTTTTAAATTTACGAGTCAGTGAATGTGCTATTGTTAGATAGGTATATTTAAAATGATTGTAAAAAAGTGTATCTGTGTTAGATGTTGTCTAGATTTTAAGGTTTCCTAACCCGGTTTTCTTGAGGCAGCAGCAATATTTGGTTTTCCTGAGATTAAATGACATACATAAAAAAAAATTGTTTCTGTTTAGCAATTAGCTGACTTCTGGTGTCAGTTCCTTACACTGGATTATATTTACAGACATTCGAATGAGGAAATGTGGATTAAAATGTACCCCATACTTTGAATTGTTTTAGTAAAAATCTAACAAACTATGCATCATTTGTCCTCCACTTAAGAAGTATGCACCAACTTGGGTTGTTTTGTCTTATAAAATTATAATAAACACCTTTAGATTTCTGGCTGCAATGTGCAAAGGTACATTTTACCAAAAGAAATTATTTTCTTATTTTATTTATTGCATTATTTTTCACTATTTGTGTTTAACTGTACACTTGATATGTCCATTTGTTCTTTTCCACTAAAGCATTGGTCCTCTCAATGCTCATTTCTGCATAATTTATTTCTGTTTAAGCTTGGCGTTTTACTCCTTGTTTTTGTCTGCAATTCTTTAAGCCAAAAATCCCTGAACACCAGACCCCGACGTTTTGTTTAGTGTTGAAGTGGTTTGGAAGCTGATCAACCGCTGTAGACGTTTCCATCCTGCTTCTTTTGTATGTTTATCCTCATCTTATCATTATTCTTTGCTTTGTTTTGCCATATTTTTTGTTTGAAAACCATCACTGCCTTTCTCATAAGCCTGTCTCTTTGCCCTTCAACAATGTTGCTCTCATTTTTCCACTTTTCATCATGTTAGTAGATGAAAAGTAGACCTTCATGATATCCCATTTTCCATTCTGTTCCCTTCACTTCTATATATAACCAATAACTTCTTAATCTAGCCTCCAGCATTTGAAAAAGGTGTCATTTTTTCTGGATATTATGTCGTCTTTTCAACACAACTGTTTCTGCTGGTATTTGGCCTCCGTGTGGATGCAATTAAAGGCTTGTTAATCAAGATATTTTGAAAATTGATGCAAAATAAATGCCCTTGATGCCTGGCCTTTTTATTTTAAATGTTACTGATAAAGCAGTGTAATTAGAGAGGCCTATTAAACAACCCAGTGTCTGTGGTCTGCACCACAGTCTCTTTCATTTTTTCCTCCATCTGCCTTTCTCTTTCTCGTATGTCGGTCTCCTTCGAGAAAAAGTGTCCCAGACAGGATATGCTCAGACAGCTCAGACCAGAATTTGTGTTCTGCTTTTCTGACGTCATGGCTAAAAGCGGTCTTTGTCAGAGATATTTTGAAAGAAAGAGGGCGAACTCGGTTACAGTCTGGGCATCGATTTCAACCAAAATACAGTGTTTCCTTTGATCAAAGTAAACCTTTTCCCAGTGTTGCGAAAACTTGCCTCTGCTATGTTTGGTTTGAATGAACTTCAAGTGCTGACACAGGGGCTGCTGTCTGACGGATGTTTTCTTTTCCTTAGGCGGAGGGCTCCCAAGCAGTTCTCCTTCTTTCCTTAGCTCGGTAGGGTGCTTTTCACTGCAGATGAACAAGAAGAGATTTAGGACCTTCATTAAGCTTAGCATAGCACCTGCACTGACCCCCTATAAAACTGTTCATGGTTCTCCGTCCAATGTGAGCTCAACTGTATCCACCCTTAAACACTGGTGGCTCAGTTCTGGATACCTGTGCACAAAACTGCAGGGCTGCGCCATGGGAAGGCTGGGAGGTCAGCCGAAATTGAAGGGTAGATTAAGACGGAGATGAGAGAGGGAAATTAAGAGGGCAAAGGCGGGGTTCACAACAGGCCAGCGGATCCCCAGGATGTGGGAGAGGATGTGTGGATTATTCCCAGTAACAAAAGCCATTAGCCCCTGGAAGGACTTCAGAGGCTGGTGCTATTTAATCTAGAGATTGGGAGGTATGTGGGCCCCAATTGCTGGGATGGAGCCAAGTGCTGTTTTTCTGTGCAGTGCCCCAGTGGAAACAGCAGGAATGGAGGGGGGCTTTGTGGTCTGAAAGCTGCAGCAAGAAGGCACATAGCTGTTGCAGTGTGATGCATGGAGGGAAAACAGTGGCAAAGGAGGGATAGGAGTCCCAGTGGCGTGAAGTTTTTATGCTGAGATACGTGAGGAAGGCGAGTAAACCGAAGATTAAGAAGTCGGGTAAGGACATGTATATGTTCAAAAGCTGTGACAGAAGTGCTGTCCACCCACGAGTTGTTTTCATTCACGCAAAGATAACTAAACTTATGCAACTTCAAAAGACGTGCAGCTAAGATTCAAGTTTATGATGGAATATAAAAGCACTAACGTCTTACCTCTTTCCATGCTACAGTGTCATACAAAGTTCACATGCCTTAAACTTTGTCATATTTTGTACTTTTGGGAGTTGAAAAGTGACTCAACTCCTTGTAGAGCCATCATTCACTGCAATGATTTTTTTGTCTCTCCCTTGTTTTACACATCTGAAATTTCTGCTTCTTCTTATAGCTCAGACTCAGTTAGGTAAAAAAAAAATTGTTTGTGAATAGTTATTTTTTATGTCCCCCCCACACATATTCTCCATTAGACCAAGGTCTTGACTTTGAATGGGCCATTTTAACATATAGCTATCCTTTGGTGAACACCATTTCATTATAGCTCTAGATGTATGTGTGGCATTGCCGTTTTACCTGATGGTGAGCTAATCTTAAGTCAGTTGCCGCTTTCAGTAGATTTCTTTTTACTCATTGCTTGTCCATCTTTACGTCAACTCTGGACAGCTTTCCTGTCCCTACTGAAGCAATGAATCCCCACAACACGATGCTGCCACTGACATGTTTCACCGGGTGTATGGTGTGTTCAAGGTGATGAACTGTGTTATTATTCCTTCCACATCCTAATCTCTCTTTTTAACAGGACTTTGTTTAGCTTTCTTTCAAAAGAGACATTCTCCTACTGTGGGCCTCTTGATTCTTTCTCCGATTAATAGTCTGTGTTCCCTGTCTTGATAGACATGTATGGGTAGGTTGCCGTTTTGCTATACTTTATGCATTTTCAGGTTGATGACTTTACAGGGTACTGCATTAGTAAAACTTAAGAGAAAGAAATAAACAGATGGGTGGTTAAACATTGATTGGACAGCATGAGGAAGGCTTAAAGTAAATTCTGACACAGATGGGGAATCCCTTACAGTTAAATCTACCACCAGCTTGTATAAAAAGCCCATTGTCCTGAGTAATTGAAGGACATGGGAGTGATGTGAGCCAAAAACTTAAATACCAAGAGTTTATTCAGTGTTAAGTCATATTTGACCGCCCACTGTTTGATGAACATAACCAAACAGTATATATATTTTCATTCTCATTTGTACCATGCTTTCTTTTACTTTTATGTGCCTTAGTGCATACTCCTTCTTCCTTTTTTGAATGCGTAATCTTTTAATCGCATCAAGAACACGTCATTTGGGTCCGACTGGGAGTGACAGGAAGGGCACGGCATTTCCTCTCGCTCTTTGAAGCTGACGTCTATGTGTCCCACAAGTGCAGACTGGACATGCAGGACTGATCTTAGATCAGTGTGTACCCAAATGAAGACATGTCCAACATCCCCGAGAGTGGCAGTTTCCCTCAACCAGCCGTGCAGCAGGCTTCTAAGTGGTGTGGGCGATGTGGGGTTTGTTTTTGCTTCACTGCTGATTGACAGATTCCTGTGGTTGTGTTTGTGTTGTATGAATGTGTGTACTGTTTAAATAATTGTGTAGACGGGTATTTTCTTGCAGTGGCATCATGCCGAAAGAATGCTACACAGACCATTTGTAGTCTGCCATTAACAGAGCCAGGTCAGTGTTGTTGCAGATGGCATGATGAACACTTGTAATTGAAAACAAAAATCTCTCGGCAGATCTGATCGATAGCTTAGTTAGCAGTTTTGATACCGTTAGCAGTCATTGCTGTTCTTCAAGCTGAAGTAAAATAAAAAAAAGAAAACACCACATAACAAGGCTGTAACACTTTTCCCTTTTAATAGCAGGATTTTCCCAAATATGGAATTTCTCATTCAGTTTTTTCCCCTCTTATCTCATGGGGAGTGCCAGTCTTAAAATATGGTGAGAAAAAAGGATCAGCTTGCTTAACTGCTAGTTCCACACGCAATACAGCACAACTGAGTGGCCATAAATTTGTCAGTGGCGCAGGTAAAATTATAGCTGGTATATACCTCTTGACCTCTGTAAGTGGCACAAGAGGATTTTCAGCCTGACTTAAGTTGATTGCACTGTTTGTTTATGGACTAGCAGGAAGTTACATCCACTATTGCTCCCTGTTGGGAGGAAGTGGGGCGCAGAGGAGTCAGGACCCTAGAGTATAATCCACTATTTGAGCTCTTTAGTGTGACACCTGGGCTTTTCAGGACCAGAAGTGAGAGAACCATATTGTCCGAGTCAAAGAACAGTATGATTGACCAATTGATGGTTACCGACTCAAACCCAGTATAAATTACATATTAGTCAAATAGCCAAATTGACTGCTTCCAATAGTGTAATATTAGTTTTCACATTTGATTTAGTCATTTATTCTAATAGACACATAGGATATTTTATACTTTCAAGCAGTGAAAGGAGGCTTTTTTAAAGGTCTCCTGAATCCAGCCTCCATTTCCTGTCTGAGGAGTCAAGGGCAGGTGAGTCCAGTGGTTGCTGTAGATTAAAAAGCTCCCTCCCAGCAAGGGCGGACAAGCCTTGCCCTGTGATGCTGAAAGGACAGGACATTGTGGGGGGGCGTGGGTAAGGATGAGATGGGTTAAGACCGTGATTCTGGATAAAGGTGTCTCCAATTAACGTGGACAGCACGGTGTCTGGTGGCCCCTTTACTGATAAGATGAGGAACTCTATCATCTGAGGTGAACTCAGAGTGGAGCCATGGCTTCTGCTTGTCAAAAGGAATCAATTCAGG
This sequence comes from Xiphophorus couchianus, assembly GCF_001444195.1. NCBI lineage: Eukaryota > Metazoa > Chordata > Actinopteri > Cyprinodontiformes > Poeciliidae > Xiphophorus > Xiphophorus couchianus. The sequence continues at coordinate 12,038,139 of NC_040239.1, forward strand.
TGATTCAGGCATCTAAAAAGGATGACTCTTTAAAGAGGATTTCTGGGTGTCTCACCATGTGTAGAACTTGGGGAAGACCCAAAACATACTGGAGGGCTTTCTGGTATTTAGAATGAACTGGAGCAGGGTGTCTAGGTTTTTCTCCTGGACCAGTTATCCATGTGATCTGACATCAGATAAGCAGATGGATGAATGAATGGACTCACTGAAATCACTCAACAAACAAGCAATCTTGAGACAATATAGGGAGTTTTATATGTTTTCTAACCTTTTGGCGAGAGATTCCATGTAAGCATCTTATCTCTTGGGTAAATATCAATTTTAGAGATTTTCTGATCAAAATTGTTTTGTTTTTTCTGTCCCCTTGTACCGATTAGGATAATTTAAGTTTCAACCCCCAGTTACTGTATATTTAGGATACTTCAGTATCCACTTTTCCTGACAGTCACACATATTTTATCCCATTCAAAATTTCTGCACAGCAGCTTTAATATTCCACTAAAAATGGAGTTAATGAGGTTGAGGTGTGTGTCAGCTGCTCATTAACACCAATGTTATTTGCTGTGCTCTAAGGATGATTTTGTCCAGCTCACAAGTTAGAGAGAGGCCTCTTTATTTTAAAATCCTTTTAAATCCTATTATTTTCTTGTATGCACACTTCTGTCCTTCATGGTAAGCATATGCTTATTCAATTATTACTTATCAATTAAGTTGTTAGCATTACAATCACTGATCACACGTGGGAGAGGGAAGAAGAGTGAGTTCAATACTTTTTTCCACATGATGATCAAGATCAAGTAAAAGGATCACTCCTGCAAATTCAGCAACTGCTCGTTAAGATCTTTAACAAAAGAGCAGTGTTTTCTGCTTGTTACCACCTCTTGACAAGCTGCAGATTAAAATGAAATCTTAGCTCGATGTTACAAACTGACCTAAATATTGTTGTTTTTAACCTCCGCATTAATTTGTGCAGCAAATTTTTTGTTTTTATTTTAAAATTCCTTGTTTGCTCATTTCTGTCCTTCTTTACTCTGTTGTCTCTGTGGATATCGTCTTTTTTTGCTCTCTTCTCCAGTTTTGATCTGTAGAGTAACCCTAGAAGTGTGTGACACAGACTGGCTCTTTCAGGAGGCTGTCGAGGAGTCCAGGGAAGGGAGGGCAGCATCCAGGGGGTTGAATTCTTTTGGCACAGAGGACATAGCTGTTAATCAAACGGTCAAGAATAAGGTGTTTCCTTTCTTCCCAACTTGTGTGGATCTCCCTTTTGATTATAGACACACAAAAACTCTGTAGGAGTTTTAAAAAAGGACAGTACATGCATGCTTGCACCTGAACAGAAGGCCGGAGAGTATTCTGTGTGTGCTTTTAAAATGATTGCAAGTAGATAATATATTCAGTTTATTTTGCTTTTTTCTGTACTGTTGTTCCGCTCGCTTCCTGTAGACAGCACACAGGAAAGCTCCTAACCCCACAAGGAGAGGCTGCTGCTATCCATCTCGTTTTGCTTCCTTGCTCCTTTTTTTTCCATTGGTGGGACCGTTCTCTGTACACTTAATGAAGATAGCAGGAGAGCTTTTGGAAGTGTGTTCTTATTGCGGCAGCATTCCTTTCCAGTTATCTCAGGCTTCACCTTTCTCTGCCCGTCTGCAGTGTAAGTTTACCTCTGTTCCTATCATTCCCCCCCCCCCCCCCCCCCATCTGAAAGAGCACTCATTAAATTGTGAATGGGTAGTTTTTGTAATAAATGCAATTCTCACTTGTTTTAATTTGCAAATGCCTCTACAATATACATAAAAGCATCTCTATTGCAACTGTTGAGTTGTCACCAGATATTGGTGAGAGATTGATGTGTTGTTTTGAACCGATCTGAGATGAGAACATGCAGGCAACAGCTGGCGTGTACTAATACATTTAACACTAACACAGCCAGACTCTGCCATAACTCTGGATTAGAGTCACTGGGAAGACAGGCTTGTCACTGCACTCCCATTTCACTAACACAGGATACATTCTCTGAATTGATGGATAGTTCCATTGTGTTGAGTGTGGTGGAGAGGAGGAGGTGCTGCTGATCTCTGAATGCATCCAGAGGTGTGTGATAGTAAACCCTAAAGGCTGAGGGTAATTTTATTTATCTGTGAAAAGCCAGACACTTCAAATGTCCAACGGTCATTATGCGCTGAACTGAACAAAAGGAGACATCTGAAACGAGTGCTGGGAAATGTTCACTGGACAGGTTTAGATGTCTGGGGAGGAATTATGCCGAGCTGTGGTTTTGTTTAAATTACAGAATTTAGCAAAAAATATTTTAAACCTTCAGTGGAGAATGGTGGTAGCTATTATAACCGTGATGATGATGATGATGATGATAACAGAGTTTTGAGTGTAAAAATTACAACACAGGTTAATTTGAGCTTTCCAGAGGTTTTCTTTTACATACGTTTATCATTATAAACTCATCTTAATAATGTAATGTCATGAAAAAATAATTGGCTAGTTTCAGATGACTCATTTTTCTTATTTTTACACCTTTACAAATAAAGGTAACCAGAGTAAATAAAAAATGCATTTTTCAAATGATTATTTTTTTAGGGATTAGCTCTATCTAAACCAGTCTGGCCCAATGTGGAAAAGTAATTTCCCTCCAAACCCAATAACTTGTTGTTTCACCTTTGGGGGCCACAACTTCTTTCGGACACATGATGAATTTGTAATGAGTCTTAAATATTCCTTTTAAAAAAATGGCCCACTATTCTTTGTAGAAGAGTTTTAGTTCAATTAATTTAATTTTTAAGCATTGACAACCTGTCGTATAATCTTTACAAGATTTAAATACGGACTTTCACAAGGCCCAAACTTTTTTTTGGCATTCAGAGGTGAGTGAGTGCCCCATTATTAGGTAAATATTGGATTAGTCAATTTCATAATTAAACAAGAGGAACAGTTATATTTTCACATAGGGCCACATATATTCATTTTAATTGCCTAATGTCTTATTAATTAACCATTTGGAAACTTTGTCTGATATCAAACTTTTGATGATCTGACAAAAACATCTAAGTCCAGAAAATAAAATACACTTTATTGATAGCATCATTTGTATACTTGTATACTTATAATATAATACATTTATAACACCAGCCAATTAAGAGACTGTAACCAACTATAAATTAAACCTTTTGAATAATAAAATGAGCAAAAATTATTCTGGTGCCACAATTTGAAGAATTAAAGAAAAAAAAACTATATCAGACATTGGTTAGGTTACTTAGAACTGCATTCTTGGTGTTCGTGTCTGAACTGAAATATTACATTAATTGAGATTTGATTGCTCACTGGCCTTTATATAGACTTGATTTTTGACACAGCATCAAAATCTCCTTTGTCTTTTGTTTTAACTGTTTTTGCTTGATACACACATGTAACCTCAATGCATTAATACCACTGCAATAGACTAGTGGAGGCAGCTGTTCAACACATATCCGTCATACGAAAGAGCTTTATATCAGTGAGTCTACATGCCTTTGGAAGGGTGAGATTCTTGCAATACTTTCAGTGCTTAGCTTTTCAAAATATATGGTCTGGAATGTGTTTGGGTTTTTGCATGCCCATTTTGTTTTCTTATAATGCCATCCCTGCCTTTTGCTTTTTTGTAGAAATAAATAAACCAATGTCATCTTAAATACAAAACAGTTGCATTTCAGTTTTCAACATATATTTTTAATGAATTTTGGTGAAAAATAATCATAAAGCTGCTCAAATTGCACAAATAATTTGATCAAATATATTTTCAGATAAAAAAAATCAACATATTCTTAGATTTTGGTTCTGATATCTGTTTTGGCCAGTAGATTCTATATGACATTTTATTCCCCCTGACAACATTTATAACACAGTATTTGGTTTATAACTAAAATATATTAAAGATCTGTTGAAGTTGTATTAACCTCCCAGACCCCTCAGGTCTTTTTTTTATTTATTTATTTTTTTTCATTCTAATCATGTGAAATACTTTGAATTGTCTTGTTGCTCAAAACGTGCCCTTAAATTTTGAGACTTTTTCGGCATACAAATGTTAATACTTTTGCATGGATCTGTAGCTGGCAGCTATGCCTCATGTTTTATACTTAATCTAGGATTAAGGACACCACGTTCAAATCAAGTTTGCTTGGAAGCATCCTCGATTCTGTTATGTCAAAGTAAAGTCAAAATCGATCAGCTTGAGCTTAGTCTTAACCAGCTGGCAACTCAGTCAGGTGGCAGCCTGAATGCTCCATTTGAGGAGACACCTCTGCTCACTGCCTAATTTCACTTCAGTCCCGTCATCATCCATCTTTCCATTCTGTCAAACACTTCTCATATAGCCTCACCACACTGAGACGTCGCAATTTCCATCTCCTCACTGTCCCATTCGCTCATGTTACGTAAGGGAGAGAAAATAGTCTATTTATTACCCTAAAGGCAAGAAAGTGTCTCAAATTATAATCCTGTGAAATAGATTTTGTTCACTCCTTTTTATTAGGGGTTACAGTGGAAGCCAAAAGAGGGCTCAGAGTGCTGTATGATGAGTGATGGGGTTTGCATGCTAATGGCGGCAGTGATAGAGGTATGTGGGTTATGAGAAATAAATGCCATGTCTACGTCTCCTTTAGGCTGATTGATGAGGGGCTTGCTGTTGCCAAATCTACTCATACTGCACTGGATTAGTACTCATTAAGGCACATTCTTTTAAAATTAATCCTATTAAAAGTTGTCGTATTGGGACAGTATATGACTGGGTTTGAAATATGTCACAATTAGATTTGGTCTTTTCTCTGAGGTTTGTTTTGTCTGCTCTGTGCCACAGAGGTTTGATTGTGTTTGGTTTCCGAATTCTTGTAGTTTGCTGCAACATCTATCACAAAATAATTACATTATTTATTTTTGCTTTAATTTTACCGAGTTGATGCCCATGGCATTAAATATGAGCAGGTTTTGTGAATTTGAAATTTTCATGAGGTCTTTTTTTTTTTTTCCCTTCAGGTCATATTTTTTATATGCCTTTTGAATTAAAAAACAACATTTTTTTGTCTCTTCTGCAGTCTTTGTGCCCCTAACTCCTATTAAAAAACATTTTTGAATATATTATTACCATTGCAGTATTTGTTTGTTTTTTTTAATTATTATTATTTTCACCCAAGGTGTTTCTTGTAAAGTCCATTATTGTATTATTTCCTATTAGATGAAGTTAATATTTTTAATTCTGTTAATCCTACCTATCAAAATATATGTCGTGGGGGAAAAAAATCTTATTTTTGAAAAATTAAGTTTGCACCGAAGAAAAGATTGAATTTGCTGCACTTAATATCCAAGACTGATAGTGTCAGTCTTGGATATTACCATCATAAAATCCAAGGTGCATAATGGAAATGTTCAAATAATTATTTTACTTTCAGAAAGACTTAAATAACTAAAACTGGTGCTTCAGAAGTTAAAGTTCAGGAAAATTTATTAAAGGGATGGTATTATGTAAAGTCAACTCAACACATTCATGGAGTGTTGCTTTGACTAATTTTAGCATGCGGAAAAATCCTTCTGTATTGTTTGGCAGCCATTTGCGAGTGTCAATGCCTGCTCAATATGCTGCCTATTTACCCAAAGCTCCACCTTTAAACTGTGAGGCATGGCTAAGTGTGGGGATGAGCAGAGGGGTTAAATGGGGCTGTGGTCAAGATGAGGGGAGCACTGTTGCTTACTTATAAACTTTGTGACTATAATTAGTGACTTTTTTAAAAATCAAAAACCAACTAGTGACAAATCTAGGAACTTTTTTTTTTTTCAGTATTTTTGGAGACTTCTTTGGTGAGAACGCTCTGCGGATCATGACCGAGCAGTGAATTCTCCCACCAGCGACTCTTGCTTCATGTCCCTCAGTCATGAAGGGACATGACTGAGGGACATGTCCCTTCATGTCCCTCAGTGAAGGGACTTGAAGGGACATGTCCCTTCAGGATGGATTATGCAGCAGTAATCCATCCTGCTGCATACCATCACCGACAGTCAGAGCTGAGGAGACCCATTCCACTTCATGTCTACATTGCAAATGAATCACACATTGGTAAAAAACTGTGATCAATCCTCGCCACGGCCAGACTTGGTATTCCTTTTCCTGGATACTGTACAAGTACGAAATCTAGAGCACACAGGTAGAGAACAAAAATAAAGAATACCCAGCATAAAAAGTTAATGTTGCTTTAAATACATTTTGTGTAACATCTTATACACAAAATGTCACCGTCATTGGGACATTCCACTTGTGTGCTGTAATGTTTCTCCAAATATCCCAGCTGACCCAAATTAAAGTAGGATTTCACACTGCAAAGCTTCAGTTTCTTCAGTTTCTTCTTGTTTGCACATGTCCTCTGCTATCTTTTCTGCAATTTATTTTCAGGCGCTGATGCTGTGAGGTGTGTGGGTGGGGCTGCTCTCTAGGGGCCCCTGCCTGGCCCATGTTCATGTGATCAGGCCCTACATGGTGTGGCATTTGAACTGCCCCTGTGGGTCCCTGTCTGGAAGCAGGGAGCTGTTCTGCAGCCAGTCTGGAATGCCAGACATTTGAAGTCAGACTTGTTAAAAAAAAAAAAATTAAGGGTGGTAGGAGTTTGGTCAAACCGGCTCCTGTGTCTAAAATAGCCCACAGACTCTGTCCGGGTGGGAAGGGAGTGAGACAAAGCCTATTCCCGTAAACTATGAAAGGACACTAAAACCTTTGTGTGAATAGAAAGGAATGGACGTGTTCTTTTGAGTTCTCGTTTATTATTGCTGCTTGTTATTGGCTCTTGTTCTGCGAGGCACCTGAAGTAACTGTGATGGAAAAAGAAATGGAAGCTTCAAAGATGATGCAAGAACTGTAAAGTGACTTCTCTCACTTTACAGACAGAAGAAGTAAATAAGATATGCTGTTATTTACCTCCAAGCAATAAGATCATATCTTTGCACATTTTGTTGAACAGATGATGATGATGTGGTCTTATAAAGGCAAAGGTGCCATGAACAAGAGCTGATTTCTGTTTTGAGATGCTCAGGATCTATAGTCATGATAAGAAGAAAGTTGACCCTTTGTCTAATAATTTTACTAATCTTATAAATGTAAGATCTTATACTCATGCCTTCAATGAAAGAACATTTGAAGAAAAAATTGATGGGAATACTCAGTACATTTTTGAAATTACCTTTTCAATCCACCTCAAAGTATACACACAACATAATGCAACTTTTATCTTTATTTTTACTCATACAGTGCTAATTATTACAGCGGTATAAAGACTGCATCCTTATCTAAAACATGCTAAGACTAATATAAATGATAGTTTCTCACATTTTAACCATATGTTGATGATAATTAATAATTTGTTTGAAAATAGTAAAAAAGTATATGCTCATAGAGTGTATAGGAATGCCTTTGCCACTTCTCATGATACAAATTTTCTATTCTTTTTCCACCAGATATTTTAGTTACTGTTTTACAATAAGTAAAAAAAAAAAAAGCATTCCACAAAACTTTAAGAACAGCATCTGAATGTAGGAATCACCTAGGAGTCAAGGCAGTGGAATTATGCATTCTAAAAACTGATTCACACCTAGATAAAAAAAAACACTGATTGAAGGTAAAATGTATCAGACTACAAAATTGTTATATGTTCTCTAAACAAAAAAAATTACAAAGGTAATATCTTGTGTAATTATGCCAGAAAAGAAACACAGTTACGTTCTATTTTTTTCCCCCACTGTTTGTTTAAATATGCTATGTATTTTAACATAGTAGAATGACATTTGTCCAGCACACTGTTGTGTGTAGCCCTTTTTTTTTAGTTTTTTTGTAAAATTATTTGTGGATTTATCTAGCCAGGTGTTTTATTTTAAAAGTAAAACAAAATTAATCTTTTAAAGAGAAAACGTTTTGCAGTCCCCCCAAAAAATCTACCAATTAAAATTTGTTTTCAGGAGCAGGGTATTAAAACATTAAAATTAGATTTTTTTTGCTATTCAATCATTTATTTCTGCTCTGTTGAGCTCCTCTATATTGCTTGATGTGTTGCATTTAGACATGTTAGCATCTTGCTACACACCCCAAGAGGTTGATAAATAGAAATTTCCACTTGCAGCTTTTTTTTTCATCGTTCATAGAACTAATTATGATTAGATCTATGCCAGGTTCTGCCAGGTTTTCTGTAGTGAGTGTGACTCTATCTTTATGTTTTTTTGCTATTTTTGTGTCATCATATGTAATTAATTACATATGTAATGAACTACATATGTAATTAATTACATATGTAATTACACCTGAGACACTCTGGTAGAGAGGGAAGCTTATCATTCAGCGTGAAAAATGCCACAATTTCTTTGTTTACCTTTCTATGTCTGTTCCCATCACAGTCTGTTATAGCATATTTCTTTTAACTTCTTAAAGTCTTTTGGTACATTGCAGTCTTTAATATGATGTTCACTATATATCCGTTAGTGTTAAGCTGTGATTTACACATCCAGTACACACACTCCACTCTCATCATCTTTTTCCTTGTCCCTCTCCCTCATGGGGCCTTTTTATTGGTGTCCCAGCACTGGTTTGAGCAGGGTTGTGGATGTCATTTACAGGACTACGGTAGGGCCCCTGCTGCATTATGCATGGAAGTGTCCCACTGGGGGAAAAATGGCCTACAGCCAACAACGATGGATTGAGGGATGAATAATGGATGGAGAGATGGAGCAGCAAGACACTATTGCAATCTGTTTCTTACTAAATTGAAGATTTGCCCTATCTCACACCTCTGAAGCTCAGGGCCAAGTTACCCGCTGTGAGTGTGAGCTGTGAAGTAGTAATATTTGAAAGTACAGGAGAGTTTTTATCAGTGTTATATTTTGTGTTTGAAAACCCACTGAGATTCTGCTATCAGAGGAATACCCATTGGCTATTTTTTCTCAGTTGATTTTCATCCAGCCAGTTATTCTGTGTTTCTGGACATGTAGTTTTAGCCTTAAGATCTGTGTTGCCCTTAACAGTAACTGGTGTTATGTTGAGGTCACGCAAATTGTATTAGAAATAGTTCATGTTCATAGTTCACCACCACAACATTTTGAGACAGAAGATGTAAATGGTATCAGGCTTACTGCTCTTATTGTGGGCGACCATCCCTGGATCCAGAGATCAGAGAATGGGCCATACAGATTTAAGTATAGCCATTCCCACTTAAATGTAAAATGAAAGTAAAACAAACAAAAAAAAAGAGACGACTCCAATAAGACTCTAATAAAAATGCACCATATGTAAAGGGAAAAATAGAGTGAATTATATAGCTTTAGTTGTTTTGGGAGTTAATTGTACCTGATTTAAAATGTAAAATAAAATGTCTTGTTACAATTAAACAACAATCATTCATCTTATCATGGAGCACTCTGTGCGTCATGAAGTTTTATAAAGCTGGTGACTGCTGCCAGTGAGCTGCTATTCATATTTTGTTGCTGTGGAGCTCATGCAGCTAAAATCTTTAGTGTCTTTACAATGTCCCTGTGAATTTATTGACCCTAAGCTCTATAAATTCACACATTACTTATTCTTTACTTATCCTTGATGCATATTCAGTTTCTACAGAGTTCTGATGCACAAGTGTCATACAGGTGAATCTAAGTTAAAGTCTGAATAAAAACATTGATTAAATGGATCTGTAATGTTTCTTAGGCTTCTGTAAAACTTTTTTTACCCTGTTGTAAATCTGCTTAACTCTATTACTTTGTATCTATGGTATTTTTACATGGAAGATAACTGAATGTGTCATTGAGGGTTTCAATTTGAAATGCACTAAAACACAAATTAAAGAAGCAAATGAAATCACAAAAATCAAATTCATAAATACAGACATGGATAGTTGTAACAAAAATTATTCCAAACTTTGACCTCTGGTAAGCTTTCTCAGAGAATCTAGCCCAAATATAAAATAGTAATAATAAATAATTATATTAATTAAGATATATGTCCATAATTAAGACGTAAATCCTCCTGTTGTTATATTATTTGGATATTTAATAAAATATGTAATTTCACAACTTATTGACCAATACATTTGCATTGCAGATTCATTAACTCAATAATTTTTTCTTATTGAGACAATATTTTCAGGTATATTTGCATAGAGTCTTTGAAAGAAAAAAATATATTTTTAAATATATTAGTGTGTTATATAAAAACAGAAATAAGAAAATAAATAGAGAGTGGTGTTAATTTGTTGAAACATGATATATGATCGTTTTCTCAAAGTTTCATTTAAATAAAGAGCTCAGAATGTATACAGTTTTAAAACACAACAATAGAATTTGATGTATGTCTTAAGGCTCAGAAAGCAAGTGCAAAGTGGAGAAGCAGCAATACAAAAAGTAAACAAGCTGCTGTCAGCAACAGAGTTGCAATATCAGGAAACTCAAACTTTATTTAAAGATTGCTTCAGTCACAGCTCCCTACAGCTCTCAAGGTCACCACGTATTTGTTCCGAAACTTTGAGTGAGCCTTAATGTGTGTGTAGTATAGGCATACCGACTGACACCAAGACAATGATTTGAACTGACAGCTACATTTTAAATGTACTGACACCCTTCAGCTGCCATTGGCTGTTGCCCAAATATTTAAGCTCAAAAATGGCATGCAGGCCTCTGACTGATTATTGGAGTTATCTGTAAAGATGTTTGCAAAACCTCCAAAATTATATATATATATATATATATATATATATATATTGCTGAGACCCAGGAATACATTTTTGGCCTCTGTGGAGGACATAGGATTTTTTGTTCATAACTCTGAAACCATACATGCCACTGTGTTAAATCCTGTTGGTCCTTAGAGAGGACATCCTGGGCCTCAAAATGTGTTCATATTTGCCACAATAGAGTCCCGATGTCCTCTCCAAAGGATATACTGTAAAAAATAAATAAAAACATGTTTTGAAGCTTTTTCAATTGTAGTGATGTTTTTTCACTCCAAAGAGTCATGTAGTGAAAAAAAAAAAAATCCAAAACTTTTTTTTTTCTGGGTCTCAGGAGGATAAATATATGCAGTTATTGATACATCTGCAGCACTTAAGACAAGCAGAGAGAAATCTCTGACTTTTTTTTTTTTTGCACAATCTCTGTTGATCACCCAGAGTCCTGGCATCCTTTTCTATGTTCTAGTCTCTTCAAAATAATTTCTGTTGGAATTATGTCAGGGGAGTGTGATGTTAAGAAAGAAGGATAAAATCAAAGATTTTACCACATGGTGTTATTCAGCTAAAATGTCTGATGATGTTTCTGTCCATTGTACTTGAGAGTGGACACCTCATCCACCTGGAGTATTTCTTGGTCAATGCTCAGTAGTCACATCTGACCAAAGTACAGAGTTCAACAAACCTTAGATTTACTTTTGTTTGTTGATTAAAAGACAGTGAAGAAAAACTGTTTAAAAAGAATCAAATTGGCAAATTCAACCTCAAAGATTGTGGTTTTCAAACCTGGTTGTATAGATTGATTTATAAAAGCACACAGACATTATTGATTGTTTATTAGGATAAGCGGATACAGAGATAGTGGTTATGTAATCAAGAAAAGCAGACACAGACAGTGGCTATATATGCATGGATCTGTAATGTTCGTCATGCATGTATCCCTGCCAGATCCCCGATGTCAGCTAACGCCAATCAGTGTGTCAGTGAACGTGAAAGATGCCGTTGTTATTCATCACCAGCGTGGTGGGATGACACGATTTGTCACTGTAGTGATGGATTCCGTCTCCCTCAGAGGAACATGCGCAAGCGGCGTCTCTGAAAAGCTGTCTTTGTGTTTCACACTCGCTACCTCGAACACACAGACGCACCCAGACACGCTGCTGAAACTGACAACAAAGAACTGCTTATCCAATTGTGCAGGGAGAAGATTACGCTTTCAGGAAAAAGAACTTATCAGACTAATGTTAGCATCTTGTACTCTAGTGAGAACCACTGTTTGTGTAATGAGGAAAAACAGGGAATTGGATCAGAGGTGCTGTCTTAGAAATAATACCCATAAGACTCTTTCTATGATGTTAACATGTCTCTAAATAACAAAAAACTCTAGCCTGCCTTTTGTCTGATGTAAGAGTCCTGAGGGAAATAAAGAGTAGTTGTGTTTCTCAGATGTCTGATTTTGTTTTTCTGTCCAAAACAGGTCAGCAGATCCATCCAGACCTGCCTTTTCTAATTTTTTTTTATTCTGTAATCAACTTATCTTGTCACTGGAATTAGGCGATGTCCAGGAAAAGAAGATGTTGATTTTTGCTTGATTACAGCTAATTATTTTATAGGTATAATTTATCAGTAATAAGAGCATTTAAGCTTAATTTGTTTACAGAGAGCATACTGAAATTTTACTAGTTGAGGTAAATTAAGATCTCAGGAGTTTGAAGTAGAAATGCATTAATTGTGAGGCCAATTTATGGTTCAGATTTTTATAAAGCTTTTCCATCCTGTAACCAATTTTAGCCAAAAGCGATTTCTGCAATATAAGAATATAAGAACTGCAATATAAGAACATATGTGACAGGCCATGACAATACCAGGAGTCTGTTTTGAGTTATTTAGATTCTAAAAGTGTGTATTCTAAACTTCCCAATGATGTCAAACACCAAAAAATAAATAAAAAAAATTTTATTTATTTACATTATTTTGCAACTATCTCACATGTCAGCGTTGACTGTAAACAGGTATGACTGGGAAGTTGTGTAGGCAAAAGTGAGCTTTAGTCTGGCTTGTCTAATTAGAAAAATATTCCAAAAGTTATCAAATTTTGTCTCATTTTCTAATAAGGATAGTTTGTCTTATGAACATTTGTCATGGAGTCATCTCTGAACCTGGAACTTAAATCTAAATAAACCATGCCTAAATACAACATATTAGATGGCGGAAAACAGCAGGCTCAGATCTGTGCATCTGTGGCGTGGTGCAGGATTGCTGGACAGGATACACGGGACACAGTAGAGCAGACTAAAAAGCACATGAGCAGCAAAAAGCAACAGTCTTTCAAATTTAACAATAAAACCTTTGAAACTCACCCCATGAAAAAAAAAAAAAAAAAAGAAAGAAGTACAGTGTTCCCACAGATATGAATGCTTTTGATCATATAAGTGGTCCTAGAGCGTTTTCTTTTCCCCAGTGTCCTTCTGGGGGTTGTTGTCATTTCCGAAGTAAGGGTTGTTAGCTTGAAGTTTCTTCCAATTATTGGAAGAAATTTGCTGCTGCACCAAAGTGTCCAAGTGGAGAATTTTCTTTTCTTCTCTTGTGACATTTCCACGTAAAGTTACAGATCTTCTCCAGCTCCGTCTTCAAATGTTGTGATAACAATGTTAAGTAGCCACGAGTTCCTTTTGAATGTGCAGCTTATTGGCTGAAACCAATAACAAAAAGTGTATGCATAGTTAAACAACAATGGTATATTAATCAGCTACGGGTTTCCATTTAGTTTAAATTATGACCCCCTCAAACTTTTGTTTAGCATGGCCTGGTGTTCATTGCTATGTTCTATATATTCAGAAATGTTCTAAGTTGTCTTCAGTACATTTTAACGTGTTTGTTGCTAGAGTTGGGTACAATACCCCTTTGAAGGGAAAAAAAACTTGCAGACTTACAGTTTGCCATACATTTTCTCACATGTCATGTCAGTGTTGTTTGTGACATTGAAGGTCAGGTGAGAGTGAAAAGGTCTTCAGAGAGTCTAGTGTTTTATATGAGCCTGCAAAATAGGAGGCCATTCATTTGCACCTCTTCCCCATTTTTTCAGTGAAGAATGGCCTCCTTCTCATGCACAGGTGCCCCCCTCATCCTCAGGGTCATCACAGCTTATTATGAAAGAAAGCAGGAAAAACTTTCTTGATAAATCTTCTAGCAAGATCTTGCTTTAACAGGTTTTCATGGTTATCAATGCTATTTGCACATTTCCAAGATAAAATCTCAAAATCTGGACTAATAACTAACAATGGCATTCATATGAGAAATGATATGAATGTTGAATTTTCTCTCAATTTCTTGCTTTATTCCAGATGTAGCACAGCCACTGTGGATTATCGTATATATTCTAAGTAATAAGTTCTACTTCTGTTGATTTCCAGACTTTTCATCTGATGCAATCAATGAAACTTTTCTGCAGCAAAAGCATTGGCTGCTACTACTTCTCATGAGTCCTTATATTTGTATTAATTACTATTTATTCTCAATCTAATGCTCCTTTTGCATTTTGGGTCTAGAAACTAAACAGCTACTTAACCTCTGACATTCACTATTGCTTGTCTGCCTGCTAGTACTTTGTTATAAGAACTGGTTAGCAAATCCCTTAAATCCTTTGGTGATGGATGTGCTTTAAATGCCTGTCTGTATGCTGTATTTAACGTCTGCCAAGTTTAGTTTCATAAAAATTAGACATAAAGGTGGGGTTTGAGCTAAGGAAGAATGCATTAAATGTTGGCTTAGATATGGATCACTGAGACCTGTCAGTCAGCACTTTTGCCTGTCGTGTTCCCAGCTTTGCAGAGCAGAAAGCACTTCACATATGCACATGATTTTTTAACCATATTTTAACTATTTGACAACTTAGCTAGTAATTACTATTTTTCCTGAGTGGTTCTACAATAAAGCGAACTAAGAATCAGTAGCATACTTGTTCTTTAAAATTAGTGGTAGACAATAATTAAAACGTCACAAGTGTTTATACCTGTTATGGTGCAAATTTAAATTGTATTACAACTTATAAATGTTTTTCTTTGGTAGATCTGAAGATAAAAATGAAAAGTTCTCCATTCAGAAAAACTTAACACAAAATATTTGAAGAATGGGGTGTGGTTCTTTACTAATCACTACAGTGCTTGCAGGCATGTAGCTGTGAAAACACTTTCACTGTCAATCCTAAGGTGTACTCGCTTAAATAGCGATAAGAATGTAAGAATATCTAACGGATTATTGTACATACAGACAGTATGAACACCCATGGATCTATCTCACATTTGGTTGATAATAATCTTAAACTTCAATATATATCTTATTGGATTTAATGTGATTGACCTACATGAGATAATGCATTACAAACAAAATTTTCTGTAGCTCCATTTAGTCGTACCTTGAAATAAAATCAAGCACAACCAATATCCTTTTGAAAATCCACCAATTTGTAGTCTGACTTGTACAATTACTATTATTTATGCACACCACAAATTTGGCCTCTGTAGTAGACTAGCAATAAGAGACTGTTAAAACAAAACCTTAAGAGGTCACAGCATATACTGTATATATATATTTCTTAATTCTCATAATTCAACAAGTCTCATAATTTTTAGATTTGTTTTTGCTTTCATTAATTTATCAGATTGAGAAGTTGGTCAGAGAAGATAAATGGAGCCAAATACAATTCAATCCTGGAAGAAAACCTATTTGATGATGAAAAAGGATTGAAACTGGGTGAAAGGTCACCGTCCAGCAGGACAACAACTCAAAGCATTCAGGCAGAGCTACAATGTATTGATTTAAATCGAAGATCAACAATTGCACAGACATTTTTTGTTCAATCTGTCTGAAAAGAATAGAATTTTTTGAAAAGAATAATAGGATAATATTTAGGTCTGTAGACGCACAAAGCTGGTAGAGACCTACCCCACTACTCTGTTTCTAATTGCCACAGAGTTCCTTACTGTAAAATAATGTTGCTAAATAGATGGGCAGGCCATAATTCTTAGATTTGTTTTTGTAAAATATTTTGAAAACTTTCCTATGTGTTACACGATCATAAACAAATCTATAAAATTACACTATTTATTGGTTTAGTTGACAAAATACACAAAAGTTTAACATGTACTAGTACATGTAGTGCAATGTAAAAGGCAGTCATTTCTCTCTAAAGCATTATTGCAGTTTCTAACTCTCCTTTTCACTATGTGACTCAGTGAAACCGATCTTTATGATTCTGGTATCTGACTAGCCTTCTATGCATGCAGACATAGTATGTTTTTCAAGGTAAATATTTTAAGTGCAGTACTTTTTAGAGTGCATGAAGGAGAAGGCAGCAGGTGAAATTGAAAACCACTTTAAATACACCCTGTAGTGTTAAACAAGCAAAACTAACGCTGCCCATAGTACATTGGCAAAATCAGCTTGTACAAAACAGTTAACTTTGGCATGAACGCCTGATGAGTAAGCTGACCATTTCTAAATATAATGTAGAGGATTGTGTAAAGAATGGGCAGCTTGCAGCTTCTGTTCTTGTTAGAACACACACGTGGATTTGTCTTGCATGACGTGCAAAGACTTAATTTACTGTAATCCTAGGTGTGGAACAGTAGCTCAAAGACGCTTGGAGGACGCATCATTATGTCCTTATCTGCCATTATGCCGTGTTTTTCCTTAACCAGTAATTTTGTTTGGCTTGTTTTTTCCTCATACTTCCTTAATGTCCTCAATCTTGACACATTTAATTCTCAGATTTCATGTCCTTTGTGTTCTACAGCCCCCATATAATTTTCCTGTCCCAGAGTGTGTTGTGCAAGGAATGTCCTGGTTCTGGACTGAACAGACTGACTCTGAGTGGATCCAGGATTTGCCACGAGATTGCCCACTCCTGGTTTGGCCTGGTTATTGGAGCCAGAGACTGGACAGAAGAATGGATCAGTGAAGGCTTTGCTACTTTCCTGGAGGACATTATATGGGCCCAAGCACAACAAGTACTTGTTCCTAAAAATGAATATGTTCTGTTGTTTCAATTTTATTCTCCATTTTCACATACTTTTGAAGGTGTTTTTTTTAAAAACTAGTAATAAATTAAGTCTGTAATGTTCAATTGTGTTCAAATTTAAATTTAAATTGATGTATTAGATTTTTTAAAAGTAGGATGCTGTAAAGAGGCTGCAAGCAGTGAGTATCCCCTCTTTAGTAGCTATAGGTGTCAAATTACATCACTTTATCAAAACATGTTATTTCTCACTTACAAATCAGAGTAGGGCAAATTCTTTCAGGGATTTTTCGATTTTATAACAGCTTCAGTCTCATTTGCAGTTGATTTTGGAAAAACAGATGCTTTCATCAAAGATTTCTTTTCACATCTGTGGTTTGAAAGCATCTTGAATATACCATAGTAAAACACTTATCAGCTATGTCACAAGGAAATGGTGTGTAAAAGAAGGGACCAAAGTCCTGAAATGGCTGAAAGTCAAAGGAGCTTGCCAAGAAACATGAAGGAGGAAGAGATTTCCAAATCCAACTACAAAATAAATCAACTAACATAACACCTACAGAGTTGGACAGCAACAACCCCTCAAAAATATATATTTTAGAAAACAGTCCAAAAAACAGGAAGTGCATTTCCCATGCACTTCAGTTTTAATGAGAGATGGGGTATGCATGCGAACCCAATCTCTGCATGCACGTTCTGATAGAAATGTTTTTCTTTTCTTCTCTTGTTCCCTTTTTAATCCTATCACTAAGTATGCTAAGTAAATTTGGCCTTGTGAAATAATTCTGACCAATTGACACGTTTAGTATTGGAAACACTTTTTTAATGTTTCCAATACTACATGTATATGCAGTATTGGAAATATTTCAGTCTGGTACATATCTGATGTTTATGGGGTTTCTTTCGAGGGGGAATCTTAATATTTGTCAGCTTCTGACATGTTCTTTATTCTCTCCATTTTCTCTGCAGCTGTCTTCACAACAGACTGCAGAGCAATTTGACCTGAAGGCGTTGTTGAGGTGGAGGCGACTTTCAGATGAGTTGCAGAACTCAAATGAAGAACTTCAAATTCTTCGGTGTGTACCTCTATTTATCACTGGTCTGCTGCTTTATGAAGGAATTAGGAAATATTAGTACTAAATAAAAGCTTATATGCTTTTATTTTTTTTAGATGTACATTTACTTGACCACACACACACACACACGAGTAATGTGTAAAGTACATGTTGCAGTAGCTTACTCTTACACAGTCAGGGTAACTGGGCTCAATGTGCTATATTTTCTTTGTTAAAACCTTAAACAAGAAGGAAAAAGTCTAAGGTGAGAGAAGACTTGTCTGTGTTCTGTATTTTGTGTGTGTGCGTGTAGGGGTGTGTGTCCAAGTGTAAACTGTATGCATTCCAGGGGAACAGGTGTGGCAAGAAAATATATTGAGGTGCGGTGTACCATCATGTCTCAGAAAACTCAACAAATGGAGACACCAGGCATGCACTAACTCTTCATCTCATCCTGACAATGTGGGACCCACACCCTGTTTGTTTTTATCCTGAGTGGAAGGAAATTGTCATCGGGTATTATAGCTGTGAAACGCCCTTCTAGAGTTAACTTTTTAAATATCTATAAATACACATATGAACGTTTTAGATGTTGAATAAAAAACCTTGGAGATGGAGGAGCTCTTGTGTTTATAATGAAGTTATAAACATTCACGCTTGTAAGAAGCAGTAGAAAGTGTAAGAGAATGCGTATTATTGATTTCATTGTACTTTTCTGTGGAGCTTACTTCTGATTGTATCACCTTAATTAGAAATGTCGTCATGCAATAGAATAACCTTAACCAGAAATCAAATTAACTGTCTCTGAACAGTGAAAAGTGCATGGGCAATTTTTTAATTATCATTTTACTTATAAAAGGTTTGCGTCAATCAACGCGGACTCTGTGGAAATCACAAGCTTTTTTTATTCCTAAATTATTATAAGATTCAATGACTAATATGGTAACTAACTACTGTCATGAAGGTTTTCAGAGAATAGCTTGAAGTGCGTAGAAATACACAATCACAAAATGATTAGCACCCTTAGTAAAGAATTTTGAAAAAGCCTTAATATGAATACCACATAATACCATCTTAATTAAAAAACACTTTTAAAACAACAATACAAGCTGAACAGAGTCAAAAGAATTGCTTGTTTTATTGCAGCAGCATACTCACATCTTTAATACATTATTTATTATGTTAATTTATTTCATGCATTCACTGTTTATTCCATGTTAGATAAAGTACAATTTCATATCAAGCTATTGTAACTGTAATTCAAACTTTTTTAAGTTTAAGCAAGTAGAAACATTTTTATTATAAATTATCTCTTAAATTGGAAGCACAAGAGAAAATTAATTATTTTAGTAAGACAGATACACATTGACCTTTGCAAGTCGGTAAATGACTACAAGAGAATGTCTTCTCATTTAAACATCTCCATCTCTACAATCATAACCACTATTTATAAAATTTTAAATAACAAAAACTGTGACAGGTGAGATTTATCTTTCTAATCACAGTGAGCAGGATGGTAAGAGGTAAAAATATCCCAAAGCTCATGTCTTTGGAACATCATATCTCAGTACAACTCATATTTTAAAAGTTATTGTACACCTCTTCATCAGAGTTGCCAATAATATTGGAGGGTACCATACATTATCCTCCAGCAACATATTTGCACATTCATTGAACAATTTGAGATTTGCTTTCTGAGATAAATGCTCAAACCTGTAAAAAACATTTGAAATATTTGTCCTTTGTTATTTTGCTTAGCAATAGAAAACCAGTAGGTAATATGTAGTGTATATAGACCAGAAAGGAGCAACTTACAGTTTGAACAAGTTGGGAATCAGTATTAAGAACTGGTTAGGTAAAATTATGTAGCCTAACATAACATTTGCCCAATAGCAAATGTTACAGCCATGTTTGCAAATTTCTAGCCTGCAGTTCATGTCTAAAGTATGCTACTGGTTTAATCTTCAAAGGTAAACGATGTTTCAATAAAACAACTAAATATATGATCAAAAGCTCCCTCTGTCTGCCTACAAGGGTGTTCCTCTACAAGGCAGACATATGATTAAGTTGGATTAGGTTTTTTGTTTCCTGCAGTATTAAATCATTGTTACTTAAGTTGCTGTCACACTGCTTCTTATCTTTCCAGGTATGTTGTTTCATCATTAGAAACAGAGCACATTTTATAAAACATCAAGTTCAATGTGAAGTATTTGTCATGTTTATAATTTCCCACAGTTTTACATAGTAGATGCACATTCAACATTCTAATGGGTGGAAATCAGTGCAGACAGGCCACCTGTATTGTGTTGCATTACATTAAGTCATATTATTGGGTTGTTGATCTGACATTTGAATAGCTTATTTATACATTTTGCCACAGTGTTGTATACATACTGTATATGTGCATTCTATGGTACATATGGAATGTCTAAGTTGCAGCATACATGAGAGATTTGCAGGGATCATTTTCAAATGACTACTAAGGAAAGTAGAGGGGCTTACCATCTTTGATACTTCTGCATAGCTCTCTAAAGAGCCCAAATTGTTCTTGGCAGAGTTAGATTGAACTGCTGAGTTACGTCTGATCTGGCGGATTGATACAGTCAGCAGCTTCAAGGAATGTTTCGTTCTTCCTGCCTGTTTGACTTAGATGTGTTGAAGCAAATACGTGTCTAATAGTTGCAAGGCATCAGCCCTCCAGGACTGGAAGTAAAGACCCCTGCCATAGTCTGTTAATATCTGTGAGAATATCGTTGCTTCACAATAATATGATTACTTTTGTGTTGTTGATAAATTTGCCAAAGTACTCCATCTATGCTTGACTACTATGCCAGTCACCACTCCGATTAATTATTTAATTTTCCAAAAAGTAATTTTTAGTTAACATTTTTCTATTACATTAACTATTATTTCTTATTTGTAAAATTACTGATAATACGTCACTGAAATTCACTCCAAGCTAATCCTTTAAATCTGAATACTTTAATATGTAACTGAACTGCAGTCTGAAATAACATAGGTTGATGGTATTCAAATGTTTTGTGAAAAGTGCAGCAGTTTAGTGTCCCATCAAAACAATATGAGTAATTGTTATATATACTGTATATATATCAGAACCCTCACGTTACCTGATATTTTTTAACAAAGGTTGAAACACAAAGGAAGCATCTTTAGTTTCACTTAATGTGTTTTTTTTCTACTCTTATCAGCATGTAGATTTATGCATTTTTGAAAATATGACGCAATGAAGTATGATTATGCAATAAGATACTGACAAAATTGATAGTGTGATAATATTGGAAAAAGTATTGGGTCACCCTTCCTTTTATTGATCTCACATTACAACCTCTTCAACGGCCACAAATAGTGCCAGTTTCCTCATAGTCAAAGGCAACAGACCTTCAAACTTCATATGGTGCATGGAGCATCATGGAGTAAGTTTACATGGCTGAGCAGCTCTATCCAAACCTTCCATTGCCAAATTTAATGCAAAGTACCAGATGCAGTTGCTACCAATACAGTCCGGAGCAGTGTGAATGTGTTCTCTGAAGTGGCAAATCGTACTTCTTTTTTAATTAGTTTGATGAATCCCTCTAGGTTTGGCAGTTTCCAAGAAGAAAGCAATGTCCTGACTGTATTGTCTAAAGTGTAATGTTTGGTGTAATGTAGGGTGTTTTTCAGGAGTTAATCTTGGCCCCTTAGCTGTTAATGCTTCATGATACCAAGAAATTTTGGAACCTTTCATGCTTCTCACTGTTAGAACAGTTTGGAGATGACCTATTTAGTTTCACTAGTGCAGAGGTTTCCAAACTTGGTCATCAAGTACCCCTGACCTGCTTGTTTTAGATGCGTCTCTGTTCCAACACACTTGATTCAAATGATTGTATGACTTCCTCTGCAGACACCAAATGCTACAGAAGCCTATTAATCACTCGTTCATTTAAGTCAGATGCTTGGAAGCAAGGAGACACCTAAAATATGCAGGGCAGGGCTACTTTAAGACCAGGTTTGGGAACCAGTGCACCAGTGCACCCAGCACATAAATAAATGACATGGATGAGCAAGTTTGGTGTGGAAGAATCTGAATGGTCTACACAGAGTCCTGACCTCAAGCCAGTGGAACACCGTTTTTGGATGAATTAGAGTCAAGACTGTATTCTTTCTTCTCCAATGTCAATGTCTGACCTCACAGATGCTTATCTGTAACAATCATCAGATATTCCCATAAACATACTCTTAAACCTTGTAGACAACCTTCCCTGAAATGTTGACGTTGCTATTGCAGTAGAGGCTTGAGTCACTAGAGTTCATGTGTGAGTAAAGCCTTACACTTCTAGAAATAGTGTCTGATATTTTTGTAAAACGTTCTTCAGTGACATCCAATAACAATTTTTTATGATTTCCGTGAACTTTCCTTGAAAACTACAACACCATGAGGTCCTAGTCAGATGGACAAAATGCTAAATTTATTTGTCCAATTAATTGCTTTACAGTCTGCAGGTCAGTTGAGAATGTGCTCACATTATTTTGTTCACGTAAAAAGAACACTTTGAATAATAAAAGAAAAATCTCTGAATATTTACTGTGGATGTAATCATTATCCCAATAACTGCTACCAAATTACATTGGGTTCCTTCCAGGAACGCCTCATTAGAATCATAAAGACAATAGAAGGACATTAACATCCCAGGAATACATTTTGCCATTTTAATTAAAGATTTATAGGATAACTAACACATTGCAGACTCTGTCTGATGGATTGGATAACAGTAATAAGTTTTGCCTTGTGCTTGTGGATGTACATGAAATATTATTCTCTCCTTTGTTGAACAATAGGTGGAGTGTTGCCATAGTGAGAAGAGTTGTAATTAGTCTGTGAAAAATGTTTCATGTCAGAGAAACACCCATGTAAAAGAACAGTTTTTTTTTCTTTCCAAAAAAAGCACCAGGTGAGCAGCGTTACTTCGACTTTCAATGATCATACTGATATGGCCAATCAGTGCAGACAGAGATGAAGAGCACCATCCTCTAAACTCACCAGGAAAACAGACAAAAGCTAGATGACAGGTTGTTCTTTTCAAGTTCAGTAGGTCACAATCGACAGCCTATGATCCAGCAGGGGCCCCAGTGGCCAGTGTTTATCAGACCATTTCAGATGAGTTATATTTAGGGCAGCCCGGGCCAGACGCCATTCTCCCTGCTGATTTACTGGGCTGCTAGAAGCGCTGCTCTACCTTATCCGGTTTCCACAGTCAACCCAGTGTAATTTGTCAGGATATGGCTCGCGGAGCTATAAACCTCTTTGTGTTTGTGTGCGAGTGTGTGCGTTTGACATTAGGTTTTGTCAGTAATAGCTCCAGATTTCCTTTCTCGCTCGTTCTCTCCTTCCCCAAACTCAGCCCCACCCACGTGCATGCAGAACAACAAATGCACAGACAGCCTTCCCCTTTTGCACACATGAACTACAAGTCAGATATGAGCCCTGCTTATTCAGAAATACATTGATGGATTGTGAGTTGTTCAATGCAGCGATTGTTTTTTCAACCTGAAGCTTTAGCTAATCCTATGTGTCAAAAAGAGGCAGAAAGTGAGGGATTTACACGTCTATGGAGTCAATTTGTGTTATCCACCAGTGACAGATCAACATTTTTCTCCTGTGTAATGTGCACACACAGTGGACCTGTTTTTTCTAGAAATGCATGTCCTGTCACTGCTTTTTTTTCTTTAGCCAAAGTCCATCTTTTTTCTCTGCCTGACACACAGATATACACGCCCACACACACGCGCACACACGCTCACCCATGAATAAAGGATCCCCTGTTGTCTATAAATGAGCCCATGTTATCTTATCATCACTAACAGACTGATATGGGCATTTAGAGCTGGGAACTGAACAGAAAGGAAGTAAAAAAATACAAGTGTGTCTTGACAAATTGGAATCATCTAAAAGGTGCTTTTATTTCAGTAATTCAATTCAAACAGTGAAACCCATTTACAGATTCATCACACAATGAGATGTGAGAGATTTAATGTTAATTTTGGTGATTACTGTATGTTAATACAAAATGAAAAAGGACTTTTAATACAGAAATGTTGGCCTGCAAAAAAGTCAATTTACTGTGTAGTAAATGCATTCAGTACTTGGTTGGGGCTCCTTTGGCATAAATTACTGCATCAGTGCAGCATGGTATGAAGGTTATCAGACTGTGGATCTGCTGAAGTGTTAAGAAGTCCAGGGTGCTTTCATAGCAGCCTTCATCTCATCTGCATTGTTTAGTCTCTTGCCTCTAATTGATCTCGACTGTATTGCACAGCGATGTCATGGGCATTAAAACAGGTTTTGATACTTTTGGCAGTGTGGGCAGACACAAAATCCTGCTGTAAACTTAAATTGGCATCTTATTAAGCTTGTAAACCAAGGCAGACGGCCATGGTGACTTTAGGCTAAATACAGTGAACCAACACCAGGTGATTACGTGGGTCCCCAAATCATCACAGATTGAGGATATTTCACACTGAACCTTGTGAAACTTTTATTCTGTGCTTCTCCCTTTTTCCTTCAGTCTCTGAGATCTTAAGTTTGAAAGGAAATTCAATTTTACATTCATTTGGAAAGAGGATTTTGAACTACTGATATGTAGTCTACCTAGTTCCTTTTCTCCTCAGCCCAGGTATGACCATCCTATCTTTGTCTGCAACTTAGGATTGATATATTTCTATGCTGCTGTTCTGTAAGCTCTGAGTCCAGCTTCAGTCCAAACCTTGTGAATGTCTTCAAACTCTCAAATGAGCTTAGCTTCACAATCCTCTCAACGCTGTGGTTGTCATAGTTGCTTCTGCACCTTTTCTACCATACTATTTTTTTTCCCCAATAAACTTTCCCAAAAAAAAAACAGTCAGCTTCTTTAACAGTGCCGTTCTGTGGCTCACCCTCCTTGTAGACGTCTGCAGTCAGGAGTCAGCAGTCTTCAACATGATTGTAATGGGTATATTATAGTCATAACATAAAATGTCTGAATTAAATGTCTTTTTTTGTCCTGGCATACTATTGTAATTTCTGAGGAATTTACTTTGGGGTTTTCTTTATCTGTAGGCTATAATGATCAAAATTAACAGAAATTACCTGAAATATATGTCATAAATATGTGTCATAAATCTATATATAGTTTCCCTTTTTGAACCTATTACCAAAATATATTCACTTTCATGAGAATTCAGGATACTAAGATATATCTGTATTGTTGGTAAGTAAAATATGAAAACACTCAAGTGGTTCAGTCATTTTTAAGGTAATTCAGTTCACCTTAGGCTGAGAATATTAGTGCAAACTTTAAAGGAAAATTGGTACAATTTCCCCAAAGTCTCATCTTGAGTAGAAATACATCCTCTGATGCATGATGAAAGCTGTTGTAAGTGTCCAGTCAAATTTAGAAATTCCAGGAAGCTGATGACTTCCTCTCTGTCTGTTTAGCAAACCAAACATTCCTGTCTCTCTCCTGTCCTCGATTTCTCTCTCACCACTTGCTCCTTCTGCCAGCCGTTGTAATCTACTTCATCTCCACCCATACCCCACTCTTCTGCTCATTATGTGGGAGAGACAGATGAAAAGTTTGACTGTTGACTCATTCCTCACACCCGAAGCAATACCTGGTTTATTTGAATCTCTGATTTGCGTGGTTGATCTCATTGCTCATCTGTTTTTGTGCATGCGTCCGCCTGGTCTTGTCATGAAGCGCTCCTGTAGAAAATGCTAGGCAGTGATGAAGGGGGTATTGATCGCTGAGCCAGGCGCCTGCTGTATCGACTCGGTGGGAAGGTGATCCTTCAAGGCCTTCCTATTGGCACACGGAGTTAATCTGCTCATTCTGATCAATACCAGCTAACTGAAACTATCACTGCACGTCGTCCCATGTCAGGGTTTTGTTTGGCCATTTCTTTATTGGTTTTATGTGTGTTTGTTGGTGTGTTTATGGAGGTTTAAGGCATAATTTGTGCCTAGGTGACATAAAATGTAACATGTAGAGTTCTGGTAGTCAGGGGTGCTTTATTTGTGGAAGTGTTATATGTTTGCATCGTGACTCATAGGTAGTAAAGTCCGAGTGCAACATTGTGAGGTCATATAAAGTCTATAGTACTCCATTATAAATCTGAAGCTTGAGTTCCTGCCTGCCTTAGGCGATGCACAGCAACTGGGCAATCTCTTCGTTCACAAGTGAGAGATTGCCTGACTGGGTGGATTTAGTGATGCTGACAATGAAGTCTTGATATGTAGAAACTGTGGTTTTCCTGCTTCTGAAATGTCACTAATATTAGTGTAATATATACTTTCTGTCCATAGAGTCTTTGTTTTTATCTTCTATTTTGTTTGTGCATTGTTTTTTCTTGATTTCTTCCCACTACTCAATGATTGCTAGTGATGTTCATAGGTAACATCACTATGGATTTATTTATGGATTTATCAATAAGTTTGAATTTATGGGTAAATCCATAAATTCAAATGGTTCAATTCAAACAACACATCACATTTGAGATGCAAAAGCTTTTATTTATTTTTTTTAATTTATCACAAATATTTCTAGAAAACTTCTCAAACACATGGCCTTTAATATAAGGTTCTTTGCCTGAATCCTCATAACCATTTTTTCATCGAAGATGGTCAAATCAATACATAAAAAGCAAACAAATAGAAAATATGGGTGAAAACATAAAAATGTGTAGCTTGAATAAACAATGTAACCATTGTGTGACAATGTGTAACAATGCAACTCCAGTACATTGTTAACCAGAACATTTCAATGTCCCCTTAAAACAGTATCTACATTGTTACACAGGAGAGTTGAAAGTTATGTATTTAAAACTTTTGTGGGATTTTGTTTTATACTCTTACTTGTTTGTTTTCCTGTAGACCGAACATGGAAAGAACTGGTCAAGTCAGTGACTCTGGCTCCTCCACAATCAAACATGCGCTTAACCCCGATAAAACCTTCATGCAAGTCCACTATCTCAAGGTAAGAGACTAATGTGTTAAAGACAGGAAGGAAATAAGGAAATAGAATCAGAGGTATACAGAGGAAAAATATATAAAGTACTGGAACTGCATCGTTGGCATATTAAATGATAAGAGTGATTCTATATTGTCCTTTCAATTGTCCTGCCAAAAAGCTTCAGTGTGCTTGGACCTGCTATTGAGTTTGTTTGTGTTTCTGTGATGAATCATGTTTTGTTCCCTGCCTAGGGCTACTTCCTTCTCAGGTTCTTGGCCAGTGAAGTTGGGGACCAGCACTTAATTGACTTCTTCAGATTATTTGTAAAGAAATACCATGGACAACTTGTTTTGTCTCAGGTGAGACCAAAGTACTTTAGAGAAATATTTTTGTCTGCTAGTATTGATGTTTTGCAAAGTTGTGATTTTGCTTTAACACCTCCCATTGGTTAAAAAATAAAAAAGCAATTTAAAGAAAATAATTTAAAAAATTGCATATGCACGCTCTGTTGGATTTCAGTCAAAAACCCTATTCTCTTTCAACAAGTGATGATATTGTCAATGTTAATCTACATTGAGACAGATGGAGAAAAACCCATGAAAATATCTCTAATTTTTCCATTTGCAAAATGGACCAATGCCTTGATGTGGCATATATATGTCTTTTTTTATTTTTCAATATTAGTGGTTGCAGCTTAGATTCAGGTGCACTCAATAGTCTAGAAATTATGGTACATACGGTTATAAAGAAACCACAATATGAGTCATTTTCAGGTGTTATTTTCACACAATACACAAATACATGATGAGTATTTCCACTGACTTTCAATTTGTATGAATGAAATAGTAATTGGTGTCAGAGAAAACTCAAGATACAATTACTCTGGGAGAAGCTTAAGCCCATCACCCCTTTAGTCATGCTTAGAATCTTCTTTAGCGTTATGATACCAGCAATATTGCTGCCTGTTGACACAACTTTTGTATTACAGCACCTTTCATTTTAACCTTACCACCCTTGAAAATTCTAATAAAAACACTTAAAATGGAAGAAAAAATATTACTCTATATTTAAAATAACATTTTAAGTCATGCAGCCAATTGAAGACCAATTTTAATGTTTAGCATTCAGCTCCGTGTATGAGCAGATATACAGACGTTTATCCTGCTGACACCAGCACCTGAACAATAACACCTGTATGTGTGCATATGTATGCATGTGATTCATTCCACCTGGCTCCTGCATCTGCAGTGGCAGATTGAATCTTCTCAGTAAATAATGGATGTAACATAAACATGGTCTGACCTTGCACACTTGACTTAACATCAGGTATGCCTTGCTGTCTCTTACACTCTTCCTCCCACATCTCACTTTATGCCTCTGATTTCTCCTCGTCGCTTTGGGTTTTTTTTCCTAACAGGATTTCCTGCAAATGTTCCTGATTACCTTCCCACACATAGAGAGGTATGTAAGTGGCAGCAATTACTGTTTAATTCATGAATTATATGACGCTCTGAATCCATTCACTTGCATTTAAGTAAGGGATTTCCATTCCAGTCAAATAGCAGAAACCTTTAATAATCTTTTCTTTTTTCCCAAAAGTAGCTTAAGCATTTTAGTCTTGGATGATGGTGTTAGCTTAATGTGAAATAGGCAAGCTTCTGTTGATTTACTCTCTGTGGAGGTCCTGGTGTGGAAACAATCAGTCTAATAAAGCTCCAAACACCAATCTGGTTAACTGAACCAGATTGGTGGTATGAGAGTCTCATCCACTCTCATATTAATTGAAGTGTAAAAGGATAACTGCTCCTCCTGCTCTCCTTCTCTCTCATTTTTTCTCTCCCTCTCTGCTTTATCATTCAATTCACCATCTTTTCTGATTGCCTCATTAACCTCTTCCTGTATCTTCTAGTTTCTCATTCTGTATTTCACATTAGCTCTCCCAACCTTCAAACTTTCTGTTTCAAGCTCTATTTTGCCTCACCTTTTGTCTGCTATGAATCTTGTCTTCTTGCCTTCTCTGTCAGGTGGAGGTTGCTGCTGGACCAGCCAGTAATTGATTGAATTAGACAGAGAGAGTTGGGCACAGTCAATATTTGGATGTGATCCCTCTGTCTGTAAACAACACAAAAAGACAAGAAGGATTTAGGATCAAAGTACCGTTGTTGAGGGTCGTAGCTGCTTTTTGCATGCTCATGCATTACTGGATAAAATAATCAAGACATAATCAATATAGGATTATGCAAATCTATACAAAAGATAGCTTTTTCCTGAGATCTCCATCCTATGTAAACTCATTCTCTGTTAGTTACCAAATAATAATCTGGAAACTGCAATAAAATTACCTCTCAGGTACATGAAATATGGCTAAATTTGAGCCTTAATTGCTCCTGTGAGACCAAAAGCTTATGTCTCAATACTTCTATTATGAACCAACTCGTCTTGCCAAAACCTAAGAAGCCTGTAATGTTTATGCAGATTGGAACATTGTATGCTCATTGTACACCTCTGAATATGGATTTACTAATGATCATTAAAAGCCATATATAATCATTTTTTAATAAATTTTCCTTCTCAGCTGTGCTTAGACTTATTGCCCATATTAGTCAGAGGAGGCAATAAGGGGGGAAATTACCACAAAGCAGCTGGTAATGCCAAGGAAAATTGCTAGAGTCATGATGTTACATACAGGACACCAAACTCTGGCATCAATGATTAACACAGCGGCTACCCAAGAAGAAAGTAGTGATAACAAATTCTCTTTCTGGAATGTGAGTTTTTAAGGGGAGGACTTATCTTTTGACTTCCCTGGAAAGGAGGATGAAGTCAGGGGAAATGTTTTCTTTGAGGCAGTGGCTGGGAGGCCAAACAGTCTGACACCATATCCGTGGAAATAAAAGTGCTTTTTGTCAAGCCTACTACCTGTTATTTGCCGCAGCCTTTAGATAGTCGTTTTAATTTATGATCCAGTTTTAGCCAGCATTGCCGTTCATGAGCATTTGCCAGTGCTCTTTTTTTTCTTAATGCTAAAGATGCGACTTAGTGGTTTAGGAAATGTGTAAAAAAAATATTGTAGCTGCAGTGAATGGAAACATCTTGTATACATCTATACATCTTGTATAGAAAGACGAAAAGTCTCGTCTTTCTAGATATCATCAGTCTGTGTTTTAATCCTCACAGTTTATCTGCACTATGATAATGTAGCTGTCCAAAATGGACATCTTATGTCATACTGCTAAGACACAAAAATGACACTTCAAGTTAACTTGAGAAAAAAATTATCTGGAATGTGTTTTAAAATTATTCTTTGAATTTAAAAAACAATCTTGAAAATCTTGAATATAATTTATTTGACTTTATTGTGCTTTCAGAATCTAAAATGTTATATTCATCATGTAAATTACCAAACATTATCATCATTAGTCTGCATTGTTATCGAAATAACTAAAAAATACAAAATAAAAGTCAGCCTTTGTTAGTGAGCAAAGAGTAAAGCCTGGTCCCTACTAAGTGCCTTTATTTTTAACCACACTAACTGATTTGTCTGTTGACCCCTTGTCCCTGTTTAGACATATTTACAACCCTCACTGACATGCGTTTGGTTTGCTTGCTAGTATTACTTTTTGCATAAATTCACACAGCATAACTGACATTTAACGAACCTTACTGCAGTTTAAATTTGAATCTGGGAGATGGGATTTTCAAGTAGCTAAACTGAAAATTAACACAAGAAAAAGGAAGATTGTTTTTATCTCTGTCTGCAAAAACTACCTCTTTAAATTAATATTGAAGCACTATTTAATGTCTAATTCTGTGAACAGTAAAAAAAAAGCTATTTTGAGGAAGGTCCTATTGGAATATATTTGGCAAATGTATAAAAACCAGTAATTGAGCCTCTGTTAGGGGAGCATAGCTGTAAAAATAAAGATGGAAATGAGAACATTTCATTTAAAAAATTGCCTCTTTAATGGACTGAATCTCAGGGCACACAGTAAAAGCTTTTTTGCGAGAGAGTGGAGTTTTATTTTTTTAAACACAGCCAGAAAGATTAATAGTGTGGTGAAGGGTATGCCGTATGGTTACTCTTCTACTCTGCGTGTGCTTTAGAGTTTGCATACCTACTGCTGACTGCTTGTGGAATGTTTGTTTGCACACACATTTGTCTTTGCATGTCTCTTCGGTCACTCTGGCAGTTCTGTCTGAGACAGTTTTCATGCACTAAACATACTTTGTCTCATAGACACAGCTACACTTTTTCATACAAATGTTTGTCTGCATGACATGCATACGTCTAAATCCAATTCATTGTCTGTACATGTCTGTTTACTCTCTCTTGTATAGGAAGACGGGTGTGTCCCAAACTCAAGCCTGCCAGAACCCTTTCAGCATTTTCTCAGAGACGTGATTTTTAAAAGGGTTTCTTGGGCAATAACAATTATCACTGTAATAATAGGAATAAAACTAACACTTGTGCCATTGTGTTCCAGAAAGGGCCTCACCCTCAGTGCTATTTACGCCGACTGGCTTGATCGACCGGGAATTCCAGAGGTATGAGAAGTCTTTGCAATCTGCCTTTTTAATGAATGAAAGTGTAAATTTCTAAATGAGGCTTCTGCTTTGAGAATTTACTGTATAACCTTTATGTGCCATAGCAGAACTGGCAGGACTTTAAAGGCAGTTTCCCAAAAATTATAGTTCTTCATTTTAAATCAGTGATTTTTCTTTTTTTTTTTTTTGCTTTGCCTCACTTCTTTAGTACTGTTGATGCAAACATGCCATACAACTAGATAAGGAAAGACATAACACTTGAGGATATCTTTTGAACATCTCTAAACATCTGTGTAATACAACTCTCATAATCAAAATGATGTCCCCTATAAGATGTAAATAACTAGATAAATACTCCAGCTTAAATGTGGTGTGACTGTTTGCCAGAAGGGATTGAACAACTGCTTGATGATGATTGCTTTCCTGCTAAAAGCTTTTCCTGGCAACTGAGGCATAAAATGGAAAAAAATATGTATCTGGATATTTATCTAGAGATATAAATATCTAGATCACTTTGTCAATTAAATTTTAGGTCAATTTCCAGTTCTTTGCAGTACTGTGACAAAGTACTTTTGTTTCTTTTGTTTTATTTTTCTGTCACTCCTAAATGTTTCAGATTAGACATAAATAACTGAATACAAAATGCCATTTTCAACTCATAATTTTATTTATTTATTTATTTAAGAGGGTAACTATCCAAACCAGCCTGGCTCTATGAGAAGAATTATTTATCTCTAAATAATTCTCTAGATATCTCTAAATAATTATCTCTATTATTTATAATTCTTCTCTATGAGAAGAATTATTTCTTCTCATAGAGCCAGGCTGGTTTGGATTGGTAACCAGAAATTCTGGTTACTGTAATCATAATTTCTGATTATGGTTACAGTAAATCAGGAAATAACTGTAACCATATTTTTTTGGATGAGAACACTGCTCATACAAGAGACCATAAGAATACATCTCACATTTGCCAACCTATAAATACAACCTTTTAATGAATCACAAGACCTTTTGGAAAATATTCTTTCAACTGTAGATTCAGTAAAACACAGTATTTCAGAAAAAGAATGGCATACTTACTGTCAAACCTGGTGTCAGGGTTATGGTAGGGGCTGCTTTATCGCTTCAGGACCCTCAACTTGCTGTAAATGATAGAATATTTCCCTCTATTTATAAATCCTAAATGAGGGTGTTCAGCTATCAACTAATGAGTGATTCGCTACCATTTATTGGACAATCAGTAATTATGCTTAGGAACTGATTACTTCTCATAAAGGGTCAAGTTGTTGTGGTTTGGATAGCTTTTTTTCCCTTTATAGATCAAATAATTATTTAAGAACAGCATTCAGTTTACTCAGGTTTCCTTTATCAGATTTTAAAATGTATTTGATCATCTGAACACATAAGTGAGACAAAAAAGGCTAAAAAGAAGAAATCTGTGTAATTGTAAGTTATAGATTGTTATTTTATCTGAGCAATACCTCTCCTCCACTGGCTCTAGCTGGGAAAAATACCCCCAGTCATAGATTATTGCATTACAAATACACACCCACACGATCAATCCACTTTAACGGCTTCTTCAATTCTCCTATTTCTATGGTAACTGATCTTAATTACCACACAGCATACGTGCAAATTTTGTGTGTCTGTGTTTTGTCCCTTTTTTTTCCTTTTTTTTTTTGCATGGCTGTCTGGGAACATTCACCTTCTAGATTACGTGCTGATGTAACTAGAGCCTTTCAGGGGCCTCTGAGGGTGGGAAGGACACTGTGGAGGGGACTTCTGTTTTCTCCTACCTGATTGGATAAGGGTTGAGTGCTTCTGCACAGGCTCGCTTGTTTATTTATTTATTTTTGTTTTGATGTGCCAGTCACTGGCTAAGTAGATCAGCCAGATCGATTAAAACCTCTTACAAATGCGAGCACTTGTGTTTGTGTGTACTGTACACTACACACAAACACATTTTTAAAAAATCTTTCCCGGGTTGTCTTGCTCTTTATCACCACAGACTCCCATGTGTTGCTCCACAATCTGGTCTGGAAAAAAAGAGGCAGGAAATGGTTTGGCCTAATAATAAACAATGACACACACCAATCCTGGAAAAAGAGATGGGGAATGAGAGAGAGCCTATTTTAGATATTTTAGTTTAGATGAGTAAGCACTCCCTTTGGAAGGGGATAGAGGTAGTCTCAGATGGGATGACTGAACAAAGACCACCCTTGATGTGCCAAAACTTTCACTCTGATATATTTTTCTCCAAATTTTAAAGCTAAATAATTATTACTTAATATGTTTTGATTATTGTTACATGTTTATCTTGCAAAAGTGCTCATACTCTTGTGAACTATTTCAAATTTGTTCTTATAACAATCACAAACAGGAATAGATGTGAATGTAAAGTAAGATTTTTATATGAAAGCCAGTTTGTCTCTAGCAGCTGTGTACATCTGGAAAAGGACATTTCTGCCCATTCTTCCTTGCTAAGAAGCTCATACTCAGTCAAATTGGATAGAGAGGATCTGTGAACTAAGTTTCAAAACTTGCAACAGATTCTCAATTAGATTGAAGTCTGGACCTTTGATTGGATCATTTTAACACTTTTGGTCCATGGCCAGTAGTAGGCCTAAATCGAAGGTGGCTCTTTTGCCTTGTGGCTTACTTAGTTTATATTAAACAATTAAATACTTCCTTGTTTTTTGTGTTGGTTTCGGTTTGTTTCATTCTTTTGTTCAGTGCCCCAATAAAAAGACAGCCCCAAAATATTATAGAGCTCTTTCTATATCTTTTCATAATTCAAGTCTTACGTAGGACAAGGGCATGTCTTAGCTTCCAGAAGTAATGCAAACCTTTCTAAAAATAAATAAATACAGTTTTGATTTATTTCTGTACTCAAAAAGAAATGCAGCAGCATATACTCACGGATTTATCAAAGTGTGGACCTTATAGAAAATCTGAAATAACGAGTTAGGTTGGATATAAAAATATTAACTCAGCTCCTTTTATTTATTTATTTTTTTTGCATGTTTTGACATCAAAACACTCAAAGCCAAACCTGTTTGGTCTCTAAATTACTTATATAGACACCTAAATTCCGATTTAGGTGTCTATATTTTAAAACACACAAGATCTAAGCCAGACCAGATGCCAAAAAAGCAGTAGCACCCTACTTTACCACTATCCAAAATTCAGAATCTGATTGTTTAATTACATGAGAGACCTGCAGAAAACACAATCTAAAACTACTCAAGCAGTTTAATATTTTGTAGTCAAATGCTAAAAATATTAGAAGTTAACAAAAAAATAATTCAAATGAAAAAAATTGCTCAAAACAAAAACCTCAGTTTTTTTCTGAAAAATGCTTCAGAACCCTGTAAATACAGAAGCAGAAACATCACAGAAGGTCCATCAAACCTACATAAAATATAAACAGATATTTTTTTGCCAGCCTATGAAGTGTGCATTTGTGAGAAATCTGTAACCAGAACAATAACATTTAAAAGGTTAGAGCTAAACAACATTAGAAAAACATCAGCTTAGATCAATTCACATTTTCCTCACTCAGATGTTTCTGTCCCATGAACACAACAGTCAAACCAGAAATTTACTGTGAAGCAGAGTAGTAATAGCATACCTGACACTACATGCATGCAGCCCTTTGTGATTGTATTATTATGAACATTGACATTTGCACTGTGGATTATAATTATACGTATTGTTCAACTCTTCATTGAGTCTATTTATTGAATAATGCAAAAACTCAATCAGCTCAACTCATATGCTAAGGAGATCCTATTATAAAAAGTATTTTTTTTTTCTGTGCTGATAGTCTATATTTGGGTGTCTGCCAACTCAAAACCTCTGAGACAACCCAGACCTGTCACTTGTTTTTGTGCCCTTAAGGTTCAGTGAGCTGTTCAGACTTACAACAGAAATATATGTCACTTCTTCTGTTCAAAGGAGAAAACATCCTGCCTTCTTATTTTTATCTCTTCCCAACTTTTTTTGTTGTTTAAGTCACAATGACCATATCTAAAAAGTGAATTCTCTTTACAGTTACCCTTTGTCTTTGCTAGAGATGCACTGATCAGTTTGTGGAGGATTCTCGGTCTTTACAAAGCTTTATAAAGTTCTGATGACATTATTTTTAATTATTTTTTTGTTGATTCCAGTTTCTCTTTGCAATCCATAATTAACTTTATTAAAAACAACATCCAACAATCCAGGCTATTGGTGAACATTAATTATTTATATTAGAAACAGAGGCAAGGGCAGTCAATGTGTGAGAGAGAAGCAACACAGCCTTTTTCTATATTAAAACAGACTAAAACTTTTACTGCATTGACATTTAGTGTTAGAGATGAGCAGCTGTACACTAAAGAGCAGTCTCTTGACCTCTAATTTACCTTTGAATTTTCCAAAGATTGCCAAATTTCCAAATCCAGCCTTTTAAGTTGGAGGATGAAAGCTGAAAATGATCAAACAGATCAACTTGTCTGCAATATGTTTAGTCTACATGTTTTGCTTAAAACTAGCAGCCTGACGAAACAGCTTAGGTTTTGATTTCAATAGTTTCCTTTTAAGTAGCTTCTTATACTTTTTTATGCTTCCTCTGACTTCATTATTAAACAGCACATTGATCAATAAGGTGGCTAACTTTGTGTCTTCCACACTGAAGAGTGTGGAAGTTGTATGGTTTAGCCATGGCATGTTCATTAATTGGAAAGAGATCCAAGATTTGCCTTTCATACTTACTGACCAGAGGTCAGGGTAGGTCAATCTCATATTAATCTAATTCGGGTCACCAGTTAATTTTTGATGCACCTTTAAATGTTCATTTTTAAGTTATGCATTATTCCCATAACCATAGACATCAGGACACGAGTAAAACTCTATCAGTGCCTTGTCAGTGGTATTGGTTCTATGTAGATTTGATCTACCTAGCAGGTCACTCCACTATGTTGCTAAGGTGCAAAATCTTACCAGTTTGGATGCATTATACAGATGATGTCATCCATTTTGTCCTAAAATGAGGGACATTAGCACGGCGCCACTATTTGTTCTCTATATACACTCTAATTTAGACACTTATATGCCACAAATTACAGTTTTGAATCCAACAGTTGACTTGATTTATCGCCTCCTTGTTTGCTGAAGGAATGTGAGATGAGACCTTTATATGTCATCTAATATTGATCCAAAAGAGAAACACTGCACAGCCACAGAAACAGGACCATGGTGTTAGATGTAGACACAGGGCTTTTTGTCCAGAGAATAGTTGTTGAGATCCAAACAGCAAAAGAGCTATGTGTGGTATCCTGTTACACAATGCCAATTTACTGCCTCAACACTCACTACATTCTATACTGCCCACTCCAACACCTCTCTCTGCCTCAGTACATCTGATGCTGCTGGAGTACCTTTGTTTTTTTTTTTTAAAAAAAAGTCATGAAGTACTCAGGCATGCAGTTATACTACTGTACTTTGTGTGTGTTTGTCTGTGGCTATGGTAACTATGATAGCTAAAGGTGTGCACAGGCATGTGTGTGGGAACATCTGTGAAGTGTGTATAATGGGTAGAGGATGCTGCTTCCAGTTTGTTTATCAGAGCGTTTAAAGGTACCTTGATACCAGGCACTACTTTTTGCCCCCTTATTTTCTCAACAACATCATTGCAAGCACCCATTATTACAGGTGAATCTAAATAAATTATAATCAAAAATAGATTTTTTTTCAAAAAGTAAAACTGAGATATTATACATATTCATTACACACTGAACAACAAAATTCAACCATTTAGTTCAGTTTATTTGATGATTGTGGCTTACAGCTAATGATAACCCAAAACCAAGTTACTTAAAAAAAACATGTTTAAAAACAAAACTGTTGTGCTATGGCCTTCAAGATTATGGGGACGAATGTTGGCCTGACAGTTGCCCAGGCAAAGGTCATTGACGACCTAAATAAAGACTGTAAAATACAGAAAGGTCATTAAACAAAATGGCTGTTCATATTGCTGCATTTGAGCTCATTAATGGGAAGTTGAGAAGAAGAAAATATGGAGTAGCAAAAGGTGCACAAACACAGCCTTGAGAAGATAGTCGAACAGAGGCTAGTCAGGAGTTTGGCATAGCTTCACATAACATGAACTGTAACTGGATTCAGGATTTAAAGTGTCACAACACACAGATGTGTGTGTTACAACTCTTGATTCAGAAACGACATCAGAAGCATTTCAACTGCACTATTGAGATAATAGGACAGGACAGGACTTTTGCCCATTATCAACTTTTCAGATAAAAGTGAATTTTGTATTTTATTCGGAAATCCAGGGTTCAGACTTTGGGACAAGAATGAAGAGACACAAAATCCAAGTTGCTTAAGGTCCAGTGTGAAGTTTCCACAGTCAGGAATGATTTGGGAAATCATCTGCTGGTGCTGGTTTTCTGCTTGTTAAGTCCAAAGTCGCACTTAAAACAAAGTTGAGATCACTCCATACTATTTCCCGACAAACTTTATGGAGACTCTGACTTAGTTTCCCAGCAGAACTTGGCACCTGCTCACATTACCAGAAATGCCTATACCTGCTTTAATGACCATGGCATCACCGTCCAGATCTAAATCCATAGAAAACTTATGGAGTATTATCAAAGGGAAGATGGGAAACACCATACCCGAGAATGTAAATGACTGGAATCAGCCTTAGATTAAAACATACTGAAATACAGCTGTATAATTCACTGTACTGCAACCTTAAGAGGAGACAGTAGAAGCTCTGGTCAGGCCTCCTTTCTGTACGTAGGTGTTTGCATGACCAGCGTTATGTTTGTGTGTGTAATCACGAATGAATGAATGGATGAAAAAAAAAACACAAACGAGGAATGAAGTGAATTGTCCGTTCCACCTTTCTCCCCGTTTTTCTCTCCTCTCCTTCACTTTCCTTCTGTCTCTCCCTCCGGAGTCAAGTAGCGAGTTTCCGTCAGAGGAACAAGTGATAGCGCACCCACCTTCTCTCCCTTTCCTCCCACCTCTCCTCCCTCCCCTTCCTGCTTCGCTCGGTCTCTCTCTCTGCCTCTGCAAAGCATTCCTCTCCGTCCCGATCACTTGCCCCCCCGGCTCACTGCTCTCCCCTTCTCCTCTGTCGTTCAGTGGCTGCATGAAAGGAGCGCCGTGTGGTCACAGGCGAGGCTGGTGGAAGAAGTCAAAGCAGAGGTAGGCGCACAACTCCTCCGCTTCTCTCCTTTTCTCTCTCTCTCTTCTTCTCCTCTTCAGGGAGTGGCAGACAGTCTTCAAGAAAAGCGCTCAGAGTGGAAATATTGCACATGCTTGATATGATTATCATCTGATTTTCATCAGTCTTCTCTTTTACCAAGTTAATTCCCCCTTCTTTGCCTCCTCAGGGCTTCTTTTATTAATTTGTGGGCTTTTTAAAAATTGTTCCACGCTTTATTTCACATTATTTTGATATAATCTCTTATCTCTACCTCTTTCGCACTTTGTTTACCTCTCTTTCCCACATTCACTCCCCGCTTCAGTCTCTCCCTCTGTCTGCCTCTGAGAGGAGTGCAGCGCGCTCACGCACACAGCGCTGTGCATCTGTTGCGTGTTGTACTGTGCTGCCTATCAGATTTCCCATAATGCTCCCATGTTGTTCTTAATTTCTTTGCTTACATTGTCACATCCTCGCATTTATATTTCTCCTAAGAAGGATAAAATGTGCACTTTAACTTTAAAGCTCCAAAATGGCTTTAGTGACTTTATTTAAAAGAAGATCTATCATATTTAGGTCTAAATGTTCATAGGCATTTCTTTGTTCTATGTCATTCAACCATATTCATGTATTCCTTTTTTGGAAACACGTGTTGTTCAAATTTGAAAGCTGCTGTCCTCCGTTTTATTTATTTTGTCTCTGCTGGTTGTTTATGTTAGTTGAGTGCAGAAAAGTTGCAAATGAGTGCAGGACTGTTTTCGCTGTGTGAATTTTTGTTCACTTTGCACTCTGGTGAGCTTTCTGTCTGCTCTGTCGTCCTGTGAGTGTTAATTCTGAAGTCAGTGTCTGAGAGCTTTTTTTTCCATTGAACAATGACCACTTTTCTCTTTCTGATGTTTCACTCTCACCTTTATTTAATCTTTGTCATTTTTTTATCCTCCACCATCACACTGTTTCCCCCTGGGCTACTCTGTCTGTTCGTCGTATCTTTTTCCCGCCTTCACCTCCTCACCCCCACCATCGTCTCTCTGCAGGTTGTAAAATGGATTCTCTCCAGTCGGACTCACCAGGCGAAGGGCAGAAAGCGGAAGAGAACAGAACCCAAGGTGAACTACAAAGAGGTAGGCACTCTGCAGTATTAAGTCTGTTATCTCCTTACTCGCTCTACTTCTTCCTCTTCAATGTGTCCCCTTTTTATCCTTAGAGAACCTTTCTCTTCCCAAACTGTTGTGGGTTTCTCTTTAAACATTGCTGTGATTTTTTTTTTCTTTTTTTTGAACTTCAGAGTCATTTTGTTTGTCGGACAACATGGTTATCCCCAACTCTGTTGATGTGTTGTGTCTGAAAGGACAGACAGCCCTGTACTTTTACAGTCTGCGTTTATGTCCTGTCCTCCGCTGGTGTGTGTTTAACCTTTTAAGAGCTTGTATACATCACATATTGTGCGTGTGTGCGTGTGTGGTCATGGTCAAAGTGGATGTGGTGTCTGTATTTCCTGGGTGGTAGCCACCATCGAGCCCTTACATTCAGAACTTGAAGGAATATTTGAAGTTTTTAAAGTGTAATTCTGTGAAGTTATTGTCTGTCCCCTTACTTACTGTAGAAAAATTGTTATATCACCATGACTTTGCAGAAAAGTTAATACATTTTCAGATCAGTGGAAGACTACCGGCTTATGGACCGAACCCAATATTTCAACAGCAATTCAATTTAGTTTTTTTAATGTATCACAATTTTTTTTTTTAAAAAGTAATCTCAAAACATTTCATAAATAGACTAGTTTATATATAGAAGTACAGCTAAGCTCAAAATTGTTCAAACTCCTTCCAGATTTATATTATGCAAACTATTTTAATGTGACCAACATATTTCTTCTGTCTGGAAGTAATGATAACCAAGAAAATTAAAAATAGCACCACAAGATGCTTATGTGGCTTCATCTTGGAAAATAAACCCACATTTTTTTATGATGCAGTTGTAAAATGTTTTGGAAACTGACATACAATTAGGAGTTGTTCCTTCAGTGGTTTTGTCCATTGAAAGACAGGGCAATTTTATCCTTAATAGAAAAGGAACATGAAGTTCAACCTGTAGACAAGAGACTGCTTATTACTGATTTCTTAGTCAAGCAATGGCCTGGTTTCTAGGGGTAATGGCAATATTTGAGGCTGCTGGCTCTATTGAGCCGCTCGATTGATAAAATATGGGACTACTGGAATAATTCTTCAATCAAGAAAAAGACCTGGAGAAGCCCTGGAAAGCACTATCTTTGGCAGCGTTTTGCAAATATGACAGCCATACATTAAGTCCAGTCTTTAAGGGAGCTGATGAGTAGCAGCAGATTAGGTGGATTGATGCAGATGGCAAAGCCAGCCACACCAGTATAAACCAGGGTTGTTGCTGTTAGTTTCCCGCACGGATCATGTGACCAATCATGACTTTTGTTGAAGGCTATACTAATGGTTGGACACAAACATTTATTTCATAAATAACTGATTATGTGATCCATTTTAAAAATTTCTTCCAGAGACAGAAGACCTTACAACTGACCACCATTTGACCAATCAAATGTTACCCATTTGATTTCTCAAATGGGTGTTTAGTTGAGCTATATAATTATGTTTAACTAAAACAGTTGTTTAAAATGACCAAAGTCTCATGTTTTATTTCATGTTTAGTCTGTGAATTAAAACTGAGGCTGTAAATGTTAAGAGGAAAATCTGACCATGTTTTCCACAAACCAAGCACACCACTTTAACTCTGACCTCCACAAATAAACACTTTTTTTTAGCAAAGCTGATATGTCTTAGGTTAACTCACATTTCTCTGTTTAAGGGTGCAGAATTACTTCTGGAGAACTGAATGTGATGGCTTATGTAGCTTTGGAAATCATTAAGCAAAAGACGAGAGCTTAAAGATGAAAGCTCATTTTTCAAAATAAAAAATGTTTGGGCTTGTATGCAAAATAAACACATTATACATGTTTGTCATCCAGTTTCTCTGAGATTTTCTTAACTTTTCTTCAAACTGGCAGAGAAATTACATCTGTCTACTACTAGTTATACTAATGTTAGAGAAATTTGCTTAAACAAATTCTAATACTTTATAGGTAGTCTTTATTTTCTCTAAGCTTACTTGTTTCTGCATTCTTCCTGTCAGTTTAAAGTTTTAATAACCACATAAAAAGGTAAAAACTGGAAAAAAAGCACAGTTTTGCCTGCATGTGTTGTGTTAATTAGGAATCTCTGGAGACAGCTAATCCCCTCCACCCACTAATTGACACACACACACTTGCGCACGCCTGCATCATTAATGAACACACACTGATCTATAAGCCACCGAGGGCCAGAAGTCATTAGCGAGAGTAGAGCGGCTTTTATATATCACTCACAATACGCTCAGATGTTGTAAACTGTTGAAAACCTTTTCAAAACCACTCATCTTTTTTTTACAACACATTTTATCTCATGAATAAGTTAGGCAAGCACTCCTTGGTGTCATGAAATAAAATCTTGCCAAGACAGCTGCCTTTTCAGACTCTTGAACACAATGTTCTCAAGCTTAAAGCATCTGTAATTGAAGAAATATTAAAAAAGATCATTTAAACACGTCTAGGCTGATTCTTAAACCCATTTGGTATCTCATAAAATCCCGTGTCTGAACATGATGCGATTACCTTAAATTCCTGAGTTTGCTGTGAATGAAATGCCAGCACAGCCGCCCCCCGTCTCCTTAAAACCACCTGATACCTAAATGTCTGGCATATTTTACAACACACACACACACACCCATACACTTACTTCTGAGAGGCAGCTAAAGGGCCCCTTCCTGTTGGGGTGTGGGGGGCTGCTGAAATCAGCCTCATGAAAGAATAGCCAATTACTGTCCACTTGGCCATACACAATAGTGAGAAAGAGGAGGGAGGCGCAAATGGACGGACGAATGGAGCGAGGGAGCAGAGGGGTGGGTGGGAGGTCAGCGTTTGAAGTAACACCATAAAAGCTAGTCTGAAAGGAAAAACGGAGAGACCCCACTCCCTCCCCTGCGGACCGACCCTCTCCACTCTCCTCCCTTGTGTCCCCCTCCCTTTCTTTTGTTTCTAGGAACAGTGAGTGCCCCATGGATGGACCAGGTGTATTTTATATTACTCCTTCATGTACTTCAAACACTCCGACAGCCCTGTTCCTGCTAAGCTCCCTCTCTCTTGATCCTCCTCTCTCTTTCTCCTCCCTCCGTCTACCAGCCTGTTGCAAGGTTATAAATCAATCAGCAGAAGTGATCGCAAAAGGCAATTGAGGACGCTCAAAACGAAAGAGGCAAGACGGTAGAATGTGATGTGGGAGAAGAAGTTAGGGTATGACAGAGATGAAGGGAAGGAGTCTTTTGTCAGAAATTTGGAATGAAGAAAAAATTAGACAAACATGATGCAAACAAAGGTTGTAGATGGAAATCTTGGAAAAAGGAAAAATACTTGATGAGATGGAAAGGGTTAGGATTAGGATGATTTTTGTGGATAAATAATGAATTTTAGGCAAGGACCCTGGTGGATTCATTATTGCAAAATATTGAATGGTCATGAATGTGCTAGTGAGAATCACATGACAAAAATGATATACTTTTTTTTTTCAATTCAATTCAGTGTATATATACAACATCATGTGCCAACAAATGTCATCTCAAAGCACTTTACAAGACAAACAGGACAAATTCTTATCCAATTATATTCGATCCAATTTGCTCCAGATGCAATTTGAATCTATCC
The DNA here is from genome assembly GCF_001444195.1 of Xiphophorus couchianus. Lineage (NCBI taxonomy): Eukaryota > Metazoa > Chordata > Actinopteri > Cyprinodontiformes > Poeciliidae > Xiphophorus > Xiphophorus couchianus. The sequence goes on from NC_040239.1 coordinate 12,081,441, forward strand.
AATTCTTTTCAATTCAATTCGTACAGCCGAGTTCAATCCACATTATAGGACAATACAGCCAAATTCAGGTATTACATTTTGCCAATTGATGAAAGTTGTCTATCTTAGGAAGCTCAGATGATCGCATTTTGTAGCGATCTACCTTCCTGAGCAAGGAAGGTAGATCGCACATGACAGCAGAGGAAAGGAACCACACTGTTTTAACAGGAAGAAACTTCCAGTACAACCATGCTCCCTCAGAACAGCCATCTTCCATTATTAGCTAACGGCTGAGAGGAAGACGGGAAGAAGCCACTGAAAAACACAGTAGCACTGGGTCAGGAGTGCTTCCTACTGGGAAAAAAGTGGAAGGTGAAAGTAATGGCAGCCAAAGCTCTATAAACGACTCCATCCGTGAATCAAACACAGCTAAATACAAAAGCACTGGAGCCTTTTATGGGAAAGAAAAAAAAGTGACAAGGTAGCAGCAGGAAAAGCTGCATCCAGGAAAGCGTATTAAAATTGGCAGCGATAGGTCTGGCCATAACTCCAACCAGGGTAGACACACAAAAACAGAAAATCTGAGACAGCAGTACTTTCTATGACAGAAAAACAAAAAGAATGCATAAATCTAAGCCATAAGACTCATCAGATGTGTAAAAATAGTTAGAAAGGCTTGGTAATGATGGTGAAATGGTCTCATAAGGTGGATGTGTGGACCGAGTCAGTTTTTGTATTTCTCATTAATGACATCAGGGACCATTAGGAACATGCACACATGTGCACTCTCACAGAGATCTGTATATGCACTCCATAGTGGGTTCCAGACACCCCCCACAGAGCCCCAGATCTGGGCAATATTATAGAGTCAAAGTTTATTACCAACTTCCCCTTGTTTCAGTTTCAGTTACCCTTATTGATTAACGAGCATCATAACGTCCACATCTGGCCTTTCTTTTTTTGCGTACAAATGCAACTTGTGTGTGCACGGGAGATGCGTGTGCATGTGAGCAGAGTGTGTTTGGAGATGTCTGCAAAAGGATATTAGTCACGCCTGCATGGTAATGGGCCTCATTTTGCTCTCATTTTCTACTGCGGTCACTTTAATGAGAGGGTCCATCTGCCCCTGCTGATCAGGACAGGAAACCCTGTGGGGAAATATTTGGAGTAGCAAGGGATCTCAGGTACACTAATGACATACCTTTCTTCTTGGTAAAGGTTTACATTAGGAATTGTAATTGACCCGGTTTTTACATTTATTAAATTCCATGTTAACCTGCAGAGTACAGGCATCATCAAAGGCTCGAAGACAGATTAAGTAACAATCCGGTTACAAGAATCCTTCTGTGCACTGTAGATGCAACAGAATATGTAGGGAATGAGTCAGCTCCCAGTTCAGTGTCAAGTAGTCTGCTCAGGAGGATGGGAATCTGCATCATCCTAATCGATAGGATCAGTTTCTGTACAGATTAGTTACAGTAGTGTCCAAATATACTTATATTATTAATGAATTTATCTCCTAGTCCAGAATCTTTAATTACATTTGATTACATTTATTCTGCAAGGAAACAGTTTGACACTAAGAACAATTTCTGATGCCACATTTAGCTGCACACTTTACAATTCCTCTAGAATAAATGTAACAGACAATTTTTAATTGATACTTTCAGTTGTTTAGTCTGTAAACGACTTGAATATCAATAGAATAATTTTTTCCTATATATGACATGAGACAGAGGTCTACTCCTCTTAGCCTCTCTTTAAATAAAGTTGCCAGTATGTGCATTATTGTCAGAACAATAATTAAAAAACTGAAAACATCTACAACTGTGACAATTAGGGGTGGTATACCTTAAAATATTGTGAAAAAATAGATCACCCATAGTTAATATTCCATGTGTTTTGCGATCAGAAAGTATATTGTTTAAACAAATAAATTGAGAAAAGGTATTGTTTTCCTTCAAGCTCCATTAAAAAGACTGTTTTGGAGTTTTTGTTTGCCCAGTCATCGTGGCATCATTCATTTATATTTTGGGAGGCAAGCTACTTGGATCAAAAGCTGCAAAGCAGCTGCTAAATGGACCTTGCAGTGCTGGTGTGCCGCAGGGACAATGCTGTCAGCTTCTATTTTTGTAGACAATGTAAACCCACAAAGAAATTAGCTATGTTTGAGTGCTGACTGAAATCTCTTGTGCTGTAATGAGGTGTGATGCTGATGGTCAGACGTGGGATGCGGCCATTGTAACAGGAGTCCCTGTGTGGAAGAGCAAAAAGGCCCTGATCAAAAGGCTGTTGATTTGGGTGGGGTTTGCAGGTGGTGCACATTATGAAGCTTTAAGTAGAAGATTTAAAAAGAGGAGGAGGCCAATGTAGAGAATTATTTCAGTCTGTTTTACTTGCTGTTAATCTTTCAATTTGAAGCAGAGATAATTAGAATTAGGCATCCGATTAAAAAAAAGAAGCAGTTTTCGTTTTAATTGCTTCTCACACTTCTGTGTTTCCTCAAACTAAAAATAGCTAATATTTTTTCACTCAGCCTGAAGAAACCTGCCTTACTGGTACTTATTGTACCAATATGAGGTAACTTAACAATAAGTTACCTCATATCTAAGTAATACTTAGGCATGGTGTGTCCCATGCACTCTGATTATGTTGTAAAATGGGAGGGGCAAAATTAGAAAAAATATGGAGCAGGATAAATATTTTAGTATCCGACTGGCTGATGAAACTAAAAATCTCCCAATATTTGTCACTGTTTTTGTGGATTCCTACTTTGAAAAGTGGAAATCAAAGTTTTCAAGGTGAAATAGACAAGCAATGTAATGCCAGGATTCTGTGTTTCTTTTAAAGGAAGGGAAGAAACATTTGGTAGTCTAACAGTTTTGTCCTCCTGTTTCCCAGTCTACCTGTATTTTTTTATTTTTTTATCAGTACCACTTGAAAACACAATCCATACAATAAATATCAGTTATTTTTTTCTAACACAGCATCTGCTTTTGTTTTGTTGTTCCATTCAAGACTCAGCCATATTTGGCATTCTCTCAGTTTGTGAAGTGTTGACACTCACACATCTGGTTTCCCCCTTCCGTCTCTTATTTCTCCAGTGCACTGTCAACTGTTTCATTTTGTCTTCCTCTCTTCCTTCTCCACTATTCCTAATCTCTTATGCCTTTTATCACAAAGTCCGTCTCACTCTTTCTGTGTCTGCCTCTTAGTGTGATTTATTGGCAATGAATCAGGGATGAGGGAGTATGCCGGAGGAGAGATGGGAACATTCAGGGAAATGGCTGTTTCCGGCCAGACTCTACATCAGGATGGGAAATGGTTGGAAGAAGAATGTCTGTGTGTGTGTGTGTGTTTCTCCATCAGTAGGCCGTCTAGGGGATCAGCTAAGGGCTAATGTAGATCACTATTGCTACTACCAACGCACCCGTCTACACATGGAATACATTAGATTTTTGCTCAGAGAAGGTATTACACATGTTCTACTGTATAAATTGCAGCAAAGATTGTCAGGATAAACAGAGGTGCATTTATTTCAGTATTAGATTCACTTTTATGTGCCAAGTTAATTAAGTTTTCCATCAAACCTTGATATGTTTTGGGATGGTCTGTGGTTTTCTATCCAGTGAAAAAGTAAAAAACAATAGAAGTTTGTATTGTGCAGCTGTTTGCTTGGCTGCCGTTCAGAACAGACATTGCCAGATTAAACAGGTGGAAAGTAAAAAGTGACCACAGGGAAGAGAAAAACAACCTGCGCTACTCAGTTTCATGCTTAAGATTTTGCGTTGCTCAGAAGGGATGTGATTGTGTGCTTGATACTTACTTCTCATCAGGTTGTCAAGCTTCCTTTTCAGTTGCAGGATAAGAAAACATTCTGATGGTTTTATACATAGACCAGATTGCTAGAAAATATTGAAAAGCAAAGGACCAAAAGACAATCAAAAGCAAAAAAAAAAAACAAAAGGCTAAGCCCTGGACATCTAAAAAGTCAACAGAACCAGAGACAGACAACAGATCAATAAAAGCATTCTGGTGGCTTCATTAATTTTTGCTGTATCTTTTGTGGAAAGTGCTGACTGGGATGCAATCTGTGGGAATCAAAGGATCAGTGCAGCAAACAACAGCTGTTTGATTCAAAGGACACTTCAAATCAAAAAGCTGTTGATCCAGTTTTAGCTGCAAATAAAACCACGCAGGTCAGCTGTGTGATTGAATAAATACATATCTAAAGATGTCCCTTAAATACAGCCATGCAGATCATATGAACAGCTGTGTGTCCATTTGTGTTTCATGCCAGCTTCTCACCAGCAATGTGTAGTGTGTGTAGCACCTGCTACAACCTCCACAGGGTTTCTACACGGTGGAGTCTTTGTGTTTGGTAAAGCAAACACTTTCATATAATCAGTTATTTATGTAATTTTGATATCTATGAAGAAAATATTAACTCAAATGCTGATTTCCAGATATATTCAGGGTCATGGCATGTAATATGTATGAGATTGGTTTTACTTTACACAGGCATGTTCGATATGTTATGTTATGTGTGCAAATAAATCAGTCTCATAATCTAACTTTTCTAACTCATAATCCAACTAACTACGTTTGTCACCTATTTTAAAAGTGACCCAAAAACATGGTCTGCCTTTCAGATCCACAGATAATTCAATTAAAAACAGAAGAAGCATAAGAAAATCAACACTATGTTGTATCAGGAATTACATTTGTAAATCAACAACAGATCTAATTAACAATTTACAAAGTTAAGCAACTAAGATGCTAATTCTCTTTCACACAATCCTTATATGTTAAAAAAAGTAGTATATGTAGTATTAGTATAGGAGTACATGTATAGATGGGAATTTATGCTAAATATTTGTAAACAAAATACTTTGTACTATAAAAACGTTCATTAAAATGTAATATTAAATATAAGTTTTTAGGAGGTTATTATGGCTTGATTTTAGACATCCGGCTCAATAAAAACACTTTTTGTGGGTAAAAGGCCAAATCTGAGGTGTTCCTTGCTCTACACATCCAAGTTAATCATTTAAAACATTTTATATTTGGTTGTGCCTACCCAAAAATTACCAAACGATTCAATTTCTTGGTGTGTCCTTTGACTGAAACGATCCTTATAAAAACATTTAATTTATGAAAACTAGGCAAAACTTTCAAAACTCTGTAGGTTTCCAGTGTTGCTGAAACTTACAGGCACGTGACAGTCAACTGATGTGGAGTCCGTTATCTATCGTCACGGCAGTTAAGATGCAAACGATGCTTCTCAGCACATGCTGAACACATGGCATGAAACCTGCCTAAAGCCTCCCCTATATAAAATTTTTATTTTATGCTGTGATCTCAAAAGATATTTCTGCATGACTTGAAAGTACAAGTCACAAGATGCCTGGTAGGTAGCTGACGATAGGGTTTCTTTCTGAAACAGATTGAGAAACCAATGGGAGGAATGAACACTAAAACTGCATGTAACTGTATAGCTCAAATGTTGTATAAGAAGATGTACATTTTCTTTCAAAGGTAGAGAGGAGACAGGTCTACTTATGCCATGTAAATAAGGTGTTGTAGATATGGTAAGAAAGTTAGAGGAAGAAATCTGAAGAGTGTGTTTCTCATTCATCACTCATCAGCTGTTCTGTGTTCAAGGTCATTTAAAGCTCATTGCATGTCTCATCTCTTACAAGAACTTCCTGTCCTCTCACTGCTATGTGGGTAAATGATGAGGTGTAGTGAGAAGGGGTTGTGTATGGACGTTTTCATCAAAGGTTTACATTGCTGACAAGCTTGATCAAGGCAGATATACCAACTAAGAATTGCTGCTCAAGTTTTTGTAACTGAAAAACACACCTTCATGTAGAGTACATCCATGCATGTCTGTTTAAATCTTCACAGTCCTTATGACTTATGTTATAAACTTAAGTGTACCTATAAACTTTAAACATAAATGGGAGCTCAAAACCAACCCCACAAAATGTATCTTAGTTCAGTTACCTGCTTTTCAACAAACTCACTTAAACTATTGACTTTGGCTTGGCAGTTTCTGATGCACAAATGTCCATTCTCTACATCAGGGTTTGATTCGAGGGAACTATTCTGCTCCACTGGCAAAGTGCTCAGCGGCGACACATGCAGTGTAAATCCAGAATGATAAAAGGGCGGTTTCTGTGATATTTTTGTGGAGCATATCTAAAATATCCAATAGGGTGCATATCCAAGAGAAAATGCAGCTTGGGTTGCTGAAATACCTAGATATAGTGACTGACATTTGCAAAACAACCAATCCAGGAGTGCCATTTATTTTCCTTGGTCCTGATTGGCTGTAACCTCAAGAACAACGATATGGAAGAATGTAGGCATTAGTTTCAGTGGTAGTGTTAAGGCAGTTTCCACTGTTTATATTAATGCATGTTAAAGTATATTTGGTGTGGAAACTGTTAAGCTAGGCAGGTCTAAGTCTTCTTAGAGTGGATCTAAAGTATTCAAGGATTATAGCTGTTCCTGCTCTGTTGTGGTCTCTAATCCCCTGCGACTACTGTATAGATAAATTTTTGCTTATTATCTTAAAGGTGTTTTGTATTGGTTTGATGTGCAGTGCTTTGGCCCTTAACTAGTCTATGCATTTGTCTGGTGTAGTTCAAACACTGTGCTAAGCAATTATGTTTTTCTGAGCACTTGCTGTACATCTGCATCATAGATCATTCAAGATAGAAACATCTCTACTCTCATCGCATAAAGTGGTCCTTTGAACTACAGTTAACTGACGGTTCTGCAGTCTGAACACATCTTGAGGGAAACGCTCAAACAGGCATTTTACTGAAGTGGTCAAAAAGAACAAACATACACATACACACATACATATGCACTCATGCATGTGCATTCGGAATCCCAAAAGCATTTGAGTGTCATTAAAGTGCAGCTGTGTTTGCCTTACCAGCACACATGGAAAACATACCAGGGATGGAGAGGAAGAGAACAGCTTTCTAAATATGTTGTCGACAACACATACAAAAACTAGTAGCTAGTAAACTCGCACAACTGCACATAATTCTTTCTGGAAACCATTCAAACACAAATTTAGACATTTGGTGTAATGCGGCGTAATAAAAATACAGAGCTGTGTGTAGGTCACAGTGTTGAAGCTGGTGACACTTTAGACACATAAAGTGGAGAGTCATAGCAATATTGGGCTGAGCTGTAAAAGGGAACTGGCTTTTTAGTGGTGTGAAATGAATCAATACTTTTCCCATAAAGCCTGATTTAGGCGTCACCCAGTCGCTTTTATAGGTACTGTATGTAATGTTGTGTCTGCGCACGTCTGAGAATGCTGCGTATTGAGTGCTTTAACATCTGTCTTTGCTGGTAATAACCGGGGAGCCTACAGCACCCTCAGACAGACATAACACATTTAGCCTCATCAACAACACACACAGGCTTGCACACAAAGTAAAAGCAGCCATATGTGCTACTCAACCAGTTAGAACTGAGTTGACTAATGTAAAGCAAATGTCCCAAAAAACATTCTTCTTGAAAAACTCATCCATGTGTTTATCTTTAATCGCATTGATGACTGCAACAGCGTTTTTACAGGTCTGCCTGAACAAGACAGACAGTTGCAGCTGATTCAGAACGCTGCTCTTCGTATTCTCACTAGAACCACAAAGATGCAGCACATCACCCCAGTTCTAAAGTCCGTACACTGGTTCCTTGTAGCGGGGAGAACAGACTTTACAATGCTTTTACTAGTTTATAACGGAATGTCTTGGCATCAAATTCATCTGGTTCATGTCTACTCAACCCAAACCAAACCTGTAAATTAATTTTTGTTTTCCAATACTACAGAATTTCTAAAAAAGTAAAAAACTTTTAATTATTGAAAGTATTTGCATCCATAATTTAGGTTTGCTTGTCTGTAAAATAAAAATTTGGAGGTTGAGGGCAGGGGGGGCAAGCAAAGAACAGTCAGTCTAAAACAGATTTTATGAAGAGCATCTTCATAAAAATATGTCATTGTGCAAAAAATCATAGATTAATATTACAATCAGATAGCAATTTACATACTTTAAATTCCAATTTATCTTTTACAGAAATAGAGGCTAGGATGCTTTTCTTTACTAAATTCAATTTCATAAATGTCAGAACTATGACAAAGGTTTCATAAATCAAATTGATATGCACTTATTATTAAATCTTATCTTAATAGCAGCCAGAAACTCAACTCATTTCTATTTTCTCTCACATTGAACAATGAAAGCAGAACATCTTTATGAATGACAAGTAAGAACGAGGAAATTTAATTTATTATTACCTGAGAAATAAAATTGAGGAAATTCAATATTAAATCATTGTATTATGAACATATACATAACTGTTGGCTTAAATCAAAACATCAACCTACATATAAAGTCTGTTCCTCTTGAAGCTATACTTAATTCTGTAAAGGCTGTGGTGATATGATTTATAATTACATTAAAAAAGGGAAAAACAGCCGCTACATGAATGATTAATGCTTGTTGGTGATTATTATTTAACCAGCTCTTTAAGTTTGGCCATAATAAACGTTCAGATGGAAAACATTGTTTTGCAGTCACTTCATTTGTCAAAAATCCTACTCTAAAAATATATTTTTACATTTGTGAATTGGATAGGAAGTGGAAAGGTTTCTCTTAGAAGTGTTTTGTGAGGGGTTCAGATGCTGAAAGTGTCGTGGATAATTTCAGCAGTGGCATTTAAAATATGTCCTGCTCAAAGGGGAAAGACTCCCATAAAACAGAGGTCATACAACACTTAAGTAAAAATTATTTCTGTGATGAACTTGTCTAATAATAACAGAGAGGCAGTTCTATTAACACCACCCGAGGGGACAAGCACACTGTAGATTTACAACCTTTATCTTTATAAAGATCTTGTGAGATCCACTTTAAAATGAGAAAAGAAAATAAAAGGCAATCAGCAATGCTCCAGGAAACATTTCCTCCAAATTCCTCAGACTGGGAAATCATGTCCTGCTGAGCTGTTCATGGCATATTTTTTATATGATATGAGGGCATGTAAAGTACCTTGTAAAAATAATACCCAATGAATATTTTTAACATTTTGTCACTCTACAACCCCAAACCTCAACATATTTTAACTCAAAGATCTGCATAATCTACAGAAGTTTGGTCTGCATTTATATTCAGTGCCTTCAGATTTATATAGAGTCTTCCTCCATATCATTTTAATATAGTTATAAATCCAGTTGCTTGATGAAACATCATAGAGCAACTGGATAATATTGGACTATCAATAATATTCTAAAATAGAGAATATTAGTGAAAAAACAGCACCTGGTAGACCAATGAATGCAGCGGACAGGTCAGGAATAAACTTTAAGTGAAATTTAAAGCAGGGTTTGGTAAGTATGACACAACTGCGAACCCACCAAGTCCTGCCTGCCTAACTAAACTGACATTAATTAGAGATTTAGACCAAAGTAACTCTGGAGGTGCTACAGAGATCCTCGGATTAGGTGGGTAAATTTGGGATACTGCACTTTACAGACTTTTGTTTGTGAAAAGAAATTCTGAAAACCATGTAAGCTGTATCGTTCTATTCCCAAATATACCCTACTTTGTGTTGATTGTTTATATTTAATCCAGTACAACAATCCAGATTTGTGACTGATCTGTGACAAAATGTTGAAAAGTTTAAGGGGTTTGATGACTTTTGGAAGGCTTTGTTTGAACATGTATCCATGTATCCATTAGTCTGTCCTGATTCTCATCATCTCTTTCTTTCTCTTGTTTTCTGCCATTCTCTAACCTTCCTCCACTTTCATTATTGTCTCCTATCGTTTCTGCGTGTGGCTCAATGTGACTGTGCATGACTGCACAACTGCATGCGTCTGTCAGCCTTTGCAGCAGATATCTAGTCCACCCTGAATACATCTGTCAGCTCAGAATGCTTAAACCAGGCCAATCTGGAGTTCACGTAAAAGACAACACACACAGGCGGAAAAGCCATGGAGCTGCAGGGGAATCCGGTCTCCTCCTGAACACAATCTTTCTCTGACGGTTCTGCTAGCCTTACCCCGCTGTCTCCTCTCCTTGCCGTCACTCCCACTTTGGATCCGACTTTGTCATCCCATCTTGTTTTCTGTTTTTTTTTCCCCTCTAAGGCTCTCAATCTCTGTATCTCAGTGTATCTTTCAACAACAGTAGATGCTATCACTTTGTGCTGGAGGTCATTGCCAGTGCATGTTTGTGTTTTTACCCCCATTATTGTTATCGTCTAATTTAACATGCCTTGAATAGACAAATCCTTGCTGCCCGTGTGTGTATGTTCACGCGTTGATGTTTCTTGCATGCTTTTTGTATTCAGTGTGCACGCTGACATTTGTAAGACGATCTGCTGCGAAATGCCACGGATCCGACAAAAGTTTTCTGAGCCTTTATTTTGTACGTGCCTCTGTGCAAGGCCTTTAAAGTCTGGTAATTATTAGGATCAAATGTCTTTTGCTTGTTACGCTGATGTCTACAACTCCTTAAATGAAACTAGAATGAGGCTGCGTCAGTTTTTTTTAATGTTTCTTTCATTTGATACTTTCCCTAAGAGAGAACATTTAAGCACAACCCCTGGCTGCTCTCACCTATCCAGAATCCTAACAGAGCAAATGACATTGGGAAATGGAGCCTGGCCTATTTTCAGCCAACGCCACTTTTCATTCTTCTCTTTAAAGACCTAATGTCTGCTGGGAGTGTGCAGTATGAAATCAAATTAAAAGTAAGTCTGAAATTGATATTTATGTTAAGAATGTGGATTCTCTTAAATTCTTTAATTTCACCTCATTATTTAAACATCTTAATTAAATAGGGCATTTGCCCTGTTATGAAGAAGGAAGAGCAAAGCCAAAAAGCAAAGCTTTTGATTTATCAATCCCATCTACTTTCTGTCCCTCCACTATGGTGATCAGATGTATAAAGATGTAAGTAGCTGAAAAAGCTTCCTCCATGAGGCGCCTAGACTCAGACTTAAAGAGCTCGATCATCTAGAGAGAGATCAGGGAAGAGCCTCACTCCTGTGCGCTGAAAGGATTAAGCCATGGTGGTTTGGGCACCAACATGCATCAGGTTTTTCAGACACATCCAATAACATTAGGCCCTGGGGAAGACCCAGAACTTGCTTAAGAAATTAAAAATGATTTTTGGTCTAGAAATGCTTTGGGATCTCCTAGCATTAGCCAGAAAGTGCCATTGGGGATGTCTGGGTTTTCCTTCTGGACCCTGAATTTTCCCTGTTGACTCAAAGAGGTTTTAGTTTTTTAAGATCATGCAGTATTGCTGGACAAAGCTATAAAAACTTTGTTTGCTAAGATGGCAAATTGATGATGGATGATGATGACTCCTAATTTAAATTCCCCTACAGTACACTGCAAAGATCCACATATTAGATAAGGTCTGGACCTGGGAGTGCATTCTCAACCAGAACAGCTTGGCCCACTTTAAAAAAAAAAGCCTAGAGGACATCTATTCTGATACTTCTGGTGTGGATTAAACAGTGGAACTATCATAAGCCTGAAAATGTGGACCCTGGTGAGGTGTGATGCAAACCAAAAGGTGAAAGTGATGCATGATTTACAAACGTGTGATCAGAAAATGTTTAAAAGTGCACGCTGTGAAACCAAAGCCAAGTTCTTCTTCTTCAGTCACATGGCTGACTGACAGTGAGCAGCAACACGTGAGGAGGGGCAGTGCATCTTTGGTCTGTAGAGGAAAGACAACAGTCTAGTCATCCTGGCATCTCATCTGAAGGACTGTATGGTTTATCATTTTAGATATTGTAGACCAGTGCATTTGTGAAACCCTGGTTAAATTTAGACAGGTAAAATGCCCATGTTTAAATACTGTATGCATAATTTATGATTTACCAGACAACAGACTAAACACACACAAAATAATTTTCTATAAAGGTAATTATAAACATTTTAATTGGTTCTTGAAGTCAAGATTATAATAGAAATATTAATTTTGTTGAAACCATATTGTGGGTGTGTAAAAAATTTACTTTGTGGAGCATACGGAGAAACACATGAACCTTGTTTTGTATATTTGTAAGAAAATTTTTAAGAACATAACTAATTTTAATTCCCAGTTTATGCAGAGGTCCTGCTACACTAGTGTGCTACCAAGGATTTTCCTTAGTGCAACATCTCACTCTAACTTACAAAGGTCTACGACTCCACAATATGTTGTTATAATAGTTGTTAATACCTACATAACAATATTTCAGCTCTCATACACAATTGGATTTTTACTTATTCACTGATCTGTTTGTTTCTCTGACATCGTCTTTGTGCAGCCATACAAAACAAGCCTGTTCTCCACCATCCTGTCCGCTCACCTCGGCTTTTGTTTAAACTGACGTCCAGCTGTTTGGATGTGTCACAGGATTACAAATGCTACATATTTTTCTCTCTCACTCACAAACAGAAGTCTCTTTGTTCCAGTTTAGTTTCAAAGGCCCGTCTCTTTCAAAGGCTTATGGGTGGTGGTGCTACAGGAGGGCAAAAAGGCCACCACAGAAACCTGGGTTCAGTCCTCTGTGGTGGATCCTTATGGTTATAATAAATAATAACAATAACAATGCTGTGCATATTATATTTTCAAAAAATTACCCAACTACTACAAATGGGAAATTAAAAGATATTGTATAAATGAAACTCAATTTACCCTTTAGGTGAAAACAGTGGGAAGAACGTCCTTTTTTATATTAGCAGAAGCTCAAATAGTGACTTCAACTAACCTATTAGGGAACTTGGTGAAAAAGCTAGAAAGATTAATTTGAGGCCCGTGCCCTTTTCGTTTGAGAAATTGTGTGTTCCTCCACTGGGGAAGGCACACACTGGATCGTGGGAGGAGGAGGAGGAACGTTAAGAAGCAGGCATCCACTGGAGACGCTCAGATTTGCAGCGTGCGTCAAAGTGCCATAGATTAATTAAACTTCCTCTGTTTCAGGGGCGAGTGTGTGTGGATTGGCTATGAGTCAGAACGGTGATGAGTAGGAGAGAAAACACGTTAATTGCCCTCGGTTCAGTTCCAAAATGCAGGAAGATAGAATTTTACATAGCAAACGCCCCACCTTGTGCTTGTGTTGTGCTTACTCTAAAGCTGTGCAGTGTTTTATTTTTCCACCTGTTTTTTACTTGCTATGTCTCGACCTTGTGCCAATTTAGCTCATAATACCAACACAACTCTAGCTATCTGTTTAGCATTGTCCTGCTGGAAGGTAAACATCCATCCCTGTATTGAATCTTTTGCAAAGGAATCTTTCAGAGGTTTTGTTCTAGGATTGTGTTGTTTTTAGCACCATCTTTCTTCTGACCAGTTTTGATCAGTTTCTGTGTCCCTGCTGAAGAAAAACTTCCACACAGCATGGGACTGCACATAATCTTTCCATTATGTGGTGATGAATCCCACAACAGTGTTGTTTATTCCTATATCTTAGCATCTGATTTACTGTTTCTTTTTTCGAAACTTCCAGCTAAACATTGTTCAGGTGACTACCAGATGGACACAGGTTAGTCAGAAATTAGGTATTTGGGAAGGAAAGCACATGCTGTAAAATGTCAAATTTACCCAGCTCACAGAATAGTCCTCATTTCCCCAGAGGCCTCTAATGATTAGCCTTTTATCATTCATGCGCTACATATTCGTTCCCATCATTTTCAAAACTGGAGATCGGTCCCGACAGCCGGCTTATTGTCAGCTTGTGTTTGTTTGGAGACAAACATTGAGACAATTGATCCCAAAAGCGATGATTACAAGGTCAAAACGTCTGATGCTTGTTGTCTTTTCTCCCTTTGTTTCTCAATTTTGGTACTTCTGTTTTGTGCGTTTTTGATTAGGCTCCAGACTGATTGCAGCAGTTAATATTCATAAAACACAATCTTTTGCTCTATTCTGCTATCTGCGGCTGCTGCGGTTGTTGATTGGAACTGTCGTCAAACCGAACGAGGGCTATTAATGATCAAATTAAAGATAGACAGCCGAAGCCAACGGTCATTGTCGAGGTCATTTGCGCTGCAGCACCACTACGTGTCATTTAATAAAAATGATGGAACAACATGCAGCTCTGTTGCACAAGTTGAAAGGGCAACATGTGACTCATGGATAACCTTTCAGTATCTCCTGTAGGCCTGTTTGCATTCTGACCATTACGCAAAATTGGTTTACAAATCCTATATGAGCAACATGTTTTATGTCCCTTCAGACTGTGTGGATCACAAAGATTGCTGTATCATTGTGGTTTGAGAATGGCTTTATCCTCTATAGTCACTTATCATGGTTACATCATTCTCACATTACAGCTGTATGTCTGAATAAAAATCTCTCATGGATGTTTCTAAAAATGACCCCATGACATACAATTCTCCTTGCTTGTCATAATCTTTGAACTGTTTCTCTTATGAACACAAACTTCAATATATTTTACTGGGATTTTTAGAGCAACAAAAGTAATTCATCATTTTGGAGTAGAAGAAAATGACTCCTGTTTATTTTTCTTTAACAAATTACCTTTTTGCTAATTCTATTATGCAAAATAGCTCAAGTTCAGATTTGATGGAAAGAATCAGTGCAAATCAACTTGCAAAACATCACTTTGATTTATACGTATTTAGGAACAGGCTTTGACTGGGCCATTCTAAGCCTTGAAGGGGCAGGTGAACCTCTGTCCCAGTAACACGTTTTTGTTAGATACTGCTCCATCCATCCTTCCATTGCCTCTGTAATCATTTAAGAAAGCTTCCCACAGCATCATGCTGAGTAGAGATGGTGAGTTCAAGGCAATATTCCTGATCTGTGCGGTGTGTTCCTTGGCCTTCAGAAAAAAGGGCACACCAGAGTGTAGATTTTGTTTTTTAAGACCTTCTGAGATATTTTATTCTTATCCATTGATTTTACAATTATGGATTACATTGTATTGGTCTATCATTTAAAATCTCAATATAAAACACTAAAGTTTGTGATTGTTACATAAAAAGGCTTGAGTAAACCTTTGCCAAGAACTGTATAATTAAAACAACTAAAAAAGAAAGAAAAAACCCATCTAAGAGCAATTTTGTATGAATGATTTTGTTGTATGTTTTGAGTTTGTGGTTTTTCAGCACCTGTGTGAGCCAATTTAAGGTGGATATTTATAAACGTGTCACATCTGTTTACATTCGTGTCCCTCCTCAGGACCTAATACTGCCTCTACAGTTCCACCTGACAAGTGATCTGGGCCCCATGTGCAGAATTAAGCCAGACAAATATATTTAAAAAGGGCAACAGAGGAGCGTTTAATTGGCCAAGCCAGACACAAGAGTTTGCACCATTGAAAAGGTGTAATGAAAAGATCTGGAACAGAGACAGACAGCAGACGGCGTTGGAGACACAGGCAGCAGAAGAAAGAAAAGAAAGGATCTGAGTGAAAGAAAGAATGAAACCTTAGTACCTGAGGGGCGGGCCGAGTCCTTTGGCTGCCGGTGCCAGAATGTGTTTTTACGAGCCTGCGGTCAGAAAGAAATAAAAGGCAGCCGAGTGACTGAATGGCACCACACACAGACGCACACATGCACGAACGATTCAGCGGCCGCTCAGACATTACAGTTTGCTTTTATAATGTCACACTCAGTCAGTGTCTCCAACCCCCCATATTGATGCATGGCTCAACAAGAAAGACCTCCCACCCCCTGTAGGTACAGATGTAGGGGTACGTATTACCAAAACATCTGTCTTCCTTTAAAGCCAAGTCATTTCTAGTCAAATTTTACTCACTGTATAATGACACAAGTCACAAATTTAACTCAAGGGACTTTATGGATTTTACAGCCTCCTTTATCCTCTGAAGGGGAAAAAAATGGTCATTATTTCACAGTGAATTGGTTTTCTGGTTGACTTTTAGTAGGGATTTCTTGTCTTTGTTTCTAGCCATCAATTCGTTTGATTTGATCCTTTTTATTAGCCCTAAACTATCAGAATAAATGTTATATCTTCAGGTATAAAATAGTATATGCCATAATAGTTTTTCCTACAGCCAGAAAAGTGAGATGAAAAGCAGCTTAGATTCCGTAATTACAACAGCAGGAAAAACAAGTGATGAACATGTCAACTGTTTCTCAGTGAATATAGTTTTCTGTTGACACGAAATTAACGAATTAGTAGAAAATCCTTTGTTGGTAATTACCACTTCAAGATAAAACTGAAGACTGCATCTTCCATGCACTCTAATCTTCAGTTCTGTCCATAAAGTTTGCAGTTAGTTGATTGACTGGTGCATAATAGAACTATGTCTTCTTTCTTTGAAACAAAGACTTTTATTGGTACTACATTTGGATTATTGTCGAGGTGAAGGATCCTCCATGGTTTCATTTACATATTCCTATCAAGAATGTTATGGTACATTTCTTATTCGTCTTTCTTTCAGTTAAATGAAATGTGTTAATACCATATGCTAAAAACCAATCCCACACAATGTTTTCACCTCCAAACCACACTTGTAAGAATGGTGTATTTACGCATTATACAGTACCATTTCTCCTCCAAACATGGTGTGTGCAATTGTACCCAAAGTACGGAAGAGGATTAGGGTCACCGAGAAAAAAAAAACAATTTCTGAGTTTAAAGTCAGAATTCTTTTTTTTTTTCAGTGGCCCTAATCCTCTTCTGTAGGGTTCAGTTTGGGATTTAATTGTTTGTCCTTATGTTCAGCAGCAAATCTTAAATGAGCTTCAGTATACTTTTTCTTCAGCTGTGGAATAGGGAGTGTGCGTAGAGGCCATTGTGGTTGAGTGCATTAGTTGAATTAATTGTTTGCATGGAAATCCTGTATGTGTCATTTTCAGGCCAAAAATTGGTTCTTGGCGTGGAAAGAACCTGTTCTCTTGACTTCTCTGTCTGAAATCGTTTGAGGAACACCTGTTCATGACTGCTTTATGGAGAAGTTATGCTTTTTGCTCTTTTAGATTATGTCAACTTACCGGGTAGTTTGACGTTTAGAAACGTCTGCCATAAATGCAACAATACAATTCCAGATGTTGATAACTTAAAAGATTTAAAACCTTTTTTTAGGGACTAATTCATTTGATATTAATTTCCACTGATAAAGAGACAGGAGTAATTTCTATTCCCGCTGTCAATTGATTCAATTTCCTGTTTCTTAAGTTATTTATTGAAACTAACATATGTATTTTTTTTCTTTGTATGTTTGAATTAGTTTGTTGCTGACATCTGGTGTGAATTTCATGTCAAAAACCTCATTATAAATATATTTTAAGCAAAAACAATTGGGCTTTTCATTATTCATTGTCTGTTTTGTATTTAGTTTGTTAAAGCAAAAACATAAGATGATGACAGTGAAGATTAATTTTGCAGGGTTGAGCATGTCTGTCATATGTCTGGCTGCAGTAATAACAGGAAACATTTGTTTTGGATTTCTCAGGTGTTCTGACCTCATTTAACAAAGGCGATGTAAATGACAGATTAATATTTTGAGTCCGATTTATTTTAAAATTGGAGCCTCCTGATGGAGGACAAGGTTCTGCCCCCCTCAAACAGAAAAAAGTGGCGCTAAGTGTCATTACCACAGAAATACTGAAGAAGTGATGGATTGCTGGGGAGAAAGTAAATCCTAGTACGTTCAACATTTTCCAAAGAAGCAGGGGCAAAGGGGTCAGAAGCAACTCTCATTCTGTCTTCTTCTCAGTCTGAATTTTTACCGATAGAGATACCATAAATAGAGTTGCTTTGTATTTGTGAAAAGGCAGGTTAGCTCAGGTTTCCAATCATTGTCTATCACACTAAAAATGCCTCCACTGGGGATGGGTTTGTCCTTATTAAGACATTGCACCGACTATTGTTCCTTAGGTGCAGACTATACCAGAAAAGGTCCCTATGAGGTAATGAACAAAACAACACTGCTTTATTGTATTCATAGCTTAAAGTGAACATCATTTCCTGTCTTTACTATTGCTGTGCGGCATTGAGCTGTCAGTCAACTAACCAGTCTGTATTTATACCTACATCCACACACGTGGGTGTTTGTGTGTCATTGTTCTGTAGAGGTTTAGAGGTCAGTGTGTGTGAGGGGACATTTCAGCAGCATATTCCCCAAAGGTCCTAACAAAGCTCAATTCAATGTACAGATGGCGAAACAGACCTCTGTCAGCAGATTGTGAGCACTGGCATGTTGATTGTGTTATAATAGTAGATAATGCTGTCTGGAAAAGTTTGGAATTCGATTCAAGTGTTTTCCGTGATCTGGATAAGTATATAAAAAAAAAGTAGACTTTGGGAAACATTTAAATTTCCAAGTCTCAGCTGTAGGATTTTCTATAACCATCAACTCTTGCATTTTAAAACAGCCTGAAAATGTAGAACTACGGAAATTCTGGGAAAAGTATGTTTATTACATGGATTCTGGTCCTAATATTCCCTGCCAGCGAAAAAAAAACCCAACTCTCTATATGGCTTTGACTAAGCAAACAGGTGAAACCCTCTCAGTGGAAATATACTGCCTGGATTAACATGTTTACATTCAGACAACCTTTAACCCGTAGCTTTAACCACAGCTGTTTCTGTGAGTTTTCTTATGTTTTTTACAGCATGAATCATGTGATCAGGAAGAAATTACTCTTCTCTTTAGTGTGAGGCATTTTGTAGAGACATTTTGTCTATACAAAAAATATTGTCAAGAGCTGTAAAATCTATTCAGCTCTTTTTAAAAATTATATCTTGCTCAGTTTCAGAAAAAGTAAGTTAAACATTTGTGCCACATTAGTGCTGGTTAATGCTGCAAAAAAAAAAGCATTGAAAAGGCATGAATAAAATACAAAATCTGATAACATTTGTTTATTCATGTGGTATTTATTTTTCACCACTGAGTGCAAAAAACAGATTTGTCAAAAAAAAAAACCATTCTATTTGTGAAAATTTGCTATTGTGAGCTGTGATATTTATTTTATTTTTATAGAGATATTTTTAAGAATTATTGTGGAAGGTGCTGTAGGTTTCTAGACTGTATAAAAACTATTGGTTGAGAAGAATTTATTTAGTTTTTAAGAAAAGTGAATCCATCGGATCAAAAAATCGTCTCTGGATTTGTTTCTCTCGCAGCTTGTTTCGTATGACACAAACAGAAGCTTAATCACTGTGAAAACATTTCTGATTTTTTCTTATTCACCGTCCTAAGTTTTTGTCTTTTTAAGGTTGCAAAATGAAAACCAGAAATTTTAAGGAGCACACAGAAAGAAATTCCAGGTGTAGAAAAAGTAGCAGAGAATGTTGTGTGAATAAGTAATCTGCTTTCAGGCACGTGTTTTATTCTCCTCACGGTTTCTTTAAGGAAACATAGTGCTGGCCATCTTGAGGCAGAAGCGTGGGAAACAAATTACTCATATTTGACTTTGTAGGGTGGAAAAACAGCTCCTGATATTTCCTGTAGATTTTAGCTAATTGTAAGATTGAAGTAACAGAAAATACACCCTTCTTTGCCAGTGCCAGTAAATCCTGTGTTCCTATTAAAGTGCAGGATAGTGTTTGTAGGCGCCACTGTTAACCTCTGTTGAAGTCATGAACGGGTGACATTTGATAAGGGAGACGGTTCCATCCCTGTCTGCCATGAAGTGTACACTGTGTGTGACAGGATAATAACAATGTGAACTAGTTTCAAATGTATCATCATTGACCAGGAATCTGTTTCTGGAGACACTGCTGCAGACATATTGATTACCGCCATAGCAACATAAATACATACAGGCAAAACAGGACCTCACAGTCATGGCGTGCAGAGAGGTTGTGTGAGCGCTCCTGTGAGAGCGGTGTTTTATTGCTGCCAACTGCTCATTTTCAAAGAGTAGGGCGGGTGGGTGGGGAGGTTGAGAGAGATCATGGGTGGGCTCCATTGAGACTCATTGAAGATGGAGATGTCACTTCAGAAAACACTCACTCTCAGCCTTCACAAAATGGAGGGAGGAGTGAGGGAAAGAGAGGAGTCAATAGAGGGTGAAGGGAATCCAGGATATCACATGTTAACCATTGTAAATATGTGTGCATGTGGCAGCAGTGCAAGTACAGTTTAATTTGACTGTTTGCTAGCTCAAGTCTAAATGTGACTCTCTCAGGTCCAGGAGGTGCAGCGCCTTGCAGAAATATTCATACCTCTTCAAATTCTTCAGATTTTGTACCGTCACTGTAATCTGTTCATATTTTATGTCATGGTCCACCACAAAGGAGAACATGATTCTCAAATTGAAGGATAAAAATAGATGGTTTTCAAGCTTTTTACCAAAAAAAAAGTACAATTTGTGCAATTCAAACTCAGCATAAATCCAGCTGTCCTGCGAAGGCTTCAGAGGTTTGTTGGGGAACATTGGAGGTCAACAGTGGGGATAACGTTGTCGGTTGCTTTAATTCAGGGTTGTCTTTTAAAGCACCTCACAGAGCCTTATTTGATCTAGAATCTTAAATAAGAAAGAAAACTGGCAGCATTAATCTTCAATAGCTTACAGCTCAGGTGGGAAAATCTGTTGACAGAAAAACTACTGGCTGTGCACTTGAAAAACCGGCCTTTATTGAAGAGTGGGGAGACAAAAGTCATTGTTGGGAGAACAAAACAAATAAGCAAATAAAGCATAAGATGTCTTGTTTTAAATATTCCACAAGCAATGCAAATCTGGTTGGAGTTAATGGAAAGATGAATGCAGCTAGATACAGGGCAACCCTGGTAGAAAACCTGGTTGATGCTGCAAACTGGGATGGAGGTTTACCTTCCAGCAAAACACATCCTAAACATCCTGCCACATCTCCAATGGTTTATGTCAAAGCACATTCATTTTACAAAGGTTATTTCACAAAGTATTTAATCTTTCTTCTGATGTTTATTTGGAAAAATTTTAAAGGCATGTATTACTTTCCTTTTCACATAAAATACCAGTAGAATACACTCAAGGTTCTGGTTGTAACGTGACTTATGGTCGTCGTTTATGACATTCATGCATGATTCATTCACTCCAACTTAAGGTAGGATGTGTTGTTTCTCTCTCGCACTCTGCTCCCCCTCAGTCACACACAAACTTCATACTCATTTTCACATTGGTCTCTGAGGGGCCTCCAGCCATTAACTGTGTCCCAGGCTGGGAGCAGGGGGAAAGTGTTGGGTGTACCCAGCAGGGAAGGCAGGCAAGGCTGGGCACAGCTGTCCCCAGAGGAGGAAGCCACTTTCTCATATCTCTGCCTACATGATTTTCCAGAATACTCGTCTCTGAAGATTTTAGTCATCTGAAAAAATAAGGCTGTTTACTCCAGGACAACAGGATAAAAGGAGGCAAAAGCTAGAAATTCTTGAAAACATTTGTTCTTTTTTTCCTTTCCGTTTTAAGACCCATAAATTATTGCACTATGGGATTCCAACGTTTAAAACGCATAATTGCGCTAACAAAAATAGACTTTTATAGCACTGTTTATTCCCAAACAAGATTCCTACTTTTGGTTCAAAGCTAACAAAGACGGCATCCCTGCTCTCTTTCATCTCACTTCTCTGTCTTGCTCTCCAATCGTAATATTTTCGCTTCGTCTCATTTTCTCTTGTAATATTTCTTGGTAGCTCAATATTCTTTTACATTATCATATTTATTAATTTACCATCTCTGATATTATTGTCTTACCTCTTCCTCTGTTTGAGGAGCTCAATTAAGTGCCAGTTTTCTGCTGATTTTCTTCCATTCTTCCAGTCACAGCACAGAGAAGAAAATTAAGCTTTCAGAAAACAATACAAATGTGCTTGCAAGCAATATCTGGTATTCAACTTATTTCGAAAGCTTGGATAATTTTGCTTATTTGGTGTTGTTTGCTGCATGAAGAAGGTTACACTAATAATCTCCAATAGTGTGCAATAGTAAGTTTCATGAGTGAGCCTCTATTGACATTATAAACCGTTTTGTCTCCTCAGCTGACAACGGAGCAGCTGGTGATGCTTTTGGAGCTTCTGCTGGAAGAATCGGAGCTGAGTGTGCCATCCATGCGTGCTCTGCACAAGACCTACAATCTGCAGAACCAAGATGCTGAGGTGAGACACAACGTGCACACAAGCTCAGACAAGTGAGCAAACAAGTTCTCTGAACTCGGCTACAGGGATTAAAAATCTCGTAGAAATATCAATACACCTTGAAATGTTCAAATTTTCTCATTGAATTAAGGTCTGGACTTTGACTAGGTAGGTCTAACACCAAAATATGCTGTGGTTAAAAACAATGTGCTATTGTAGCTCTGCCTGTATGTTTAAGGATGATGCCCTGCTGGGAGGTGATACAGAAGAGAAGCGCATTCTCTTCTGTATCATGATGCTACCACTGCAGTGTTTCATGATCAAGGTTTTTAGTTGTAAAAAAATAATAACATCTTGAATTTTCCATCTACATTACATTAGGGCCCACTTTTTGAAGGTAATAATAAAGTCATTGAAGTGAGTGGTTGTGATGTGACAAAATGCAGAATAGTTCAACTGTGCTGAATCCCTTCATAAGCCAGTGTAGGTTATATACTGTATATATTTATACTTTTAAAACAGTATTTGCATATGTGTATTTTTTGCCTGTATTGGTATTTGCAATAACCAAGTTTATTTTACACTACAGAGTTGCTGTAAAGTACAGGAGAACTGGTGTGGAAACACAGCTGTGGGAGAAACCTGTAAACTGTCCACACTAACCTCTGTCATTAACACATGGCTCATTTTGAAAAGAAAAACTTGATACACATTTATGTTTTTACAGCTTCCTATTAATTATACAAGCTGTTGTTGAGGCTGCAGTGCGTCTAATGGGACTCAGATGTTTTGTTGTCACTTGAGCAGTTACTGAACTGATCCTGATGAGAAAAGGTGCATTAAAATATGAAAATTAAAAAATATATATTGTCTATGACATAATCACACAAATAAAATAAAAAAATTACCTTTGTATTTGTATACCGGTAATTACTCAGTAGCTGCTTATCGACCTCGTAGTAACAAAATGAAGGCCGCTCTATGTTTGGCCTCGGATCCAGCTTTCAGGATCAGGAGACTTCCTGGCAGATAAAATGCAGATTCTCCTCCACAATTTCCAGGGAAAAAAAAGCTCTCACTATTTGCTAAAAATAAGCAGGACCATTATGCAAGTAGTGATGCAGAAATAACACACTTGCAGAAACATTCACACTTACACACACCTCTCTAAAGGCAGTGGCGCCGTCCAGGGTTATTTGTCACGTTGTTAAGAGGTTAATCAATTTCAACTCTCCTCATAAATGCGGTTATTCATTTTTCTGTGTCTGAAACTTTATTTCTTCCACTTCTCACTCTCTTGCACCACATTCTGTTTTGATAAATGATAATTAATTTGTGTAAAACTCTTGGATTAAAACAGATCTGAGTGTAGTTTCAGTCACAGATGGGAGCTTTCTGGAATTAATGAATATTGGATGATATAAATGGATGTTTATAATTCTAAAAGGGAACTAATAATACGATCACTTTGTAATGGTGTTTTGTCAGATCGAACAGCATACATGTCTTCTCCCCTTATTATAGTTTCACAACATACAGTATACAGTGTATATATATATACATATACACAGTATATGTATATAATATTTCATTTAAATGTGATCACAGCATGATGCTGTTACATAATGTTTCACCATATGTTCTTGTGCTAAACAAATATCTGCAGAGTGCCGAGACACTGTAGAGCAAACGTGATAAGAAAGCTTGTCTTTGAGCAGAAAATGCTGTCCTGTAGAATTTTTATCAGTGTGAAAATCTGAACAAAAGTGAGAAGCTGACTGTCATTGTGCGTGAAACCAGGCGACTTTGTGTTGCCTGTTAGTGGCCATGAATATTTCTGCTGGTGGACCTGTGCGCATATGTTTGCATGTAAGAGTGCGACTTTGGCCCACTTCCCTTCCTAACCTGGTTTGGTTTGACGTTGAGTGTAAATCTACCTGTGCACATTTGGTGGGGTGCACATATGTCAAAGGCAATTCATTCTGTTAAGTTTGCTGACTACAGGTTGCACTGGAGCAGTTCAAGAATTTGGTTTATGCTGAGTAAAAAAGCTGTCAAATATTGCAGATCTTTTTTTTCATTAACAGTTATCTTTTGTGAGAGTTCTAATCTACAGGGTAAGATTATGTAGGTTGCATCAAACATCCTTTAGGTATTTTTTTTAAATACTTCCTGTTCTGTTACATTGCTATAGGATTTTGCTCACGTGGGCTGTAGTGGGCTGTTGTCTCCGAGGAAAGATGGGACTGGTGGGCATTAAATTACAATGTTCCAGCCTTATATTGTTCTATCACAGTGTTTACACTGTGAAACTGAATTAGAATCACATCAGAGTAAGTGGATTAAACTTTATACAGCACTTTTCTAGTTATACTGACCACTAAAACTGCTGTGTATTGGAGCTACAGTCACTCACAAATCTAAACAACGCATAATGTCCACATCGGAAGATTTTGATGTAACAAGGCTAACCATCCATGGAGGAACCGACGATGGGATTCAGAAATAGTCTGTGCAACATAGATGTGTACCTGAGCTTACATTAAAAAGCAAATCTGTCCATGCAGGAAATACATCGAAAAATTGAACTAGTTTTTAAAAATTGCATTTTGAATGGAATCTTTAAGCTGCTTTCAAGCTTTCAGCACATGAATTTGGTAATTGAATAAATAGCTGCAAATCGTTAAATGACATTGATTATCTACATTTTAGAATAGTTGCAATGATAAAATAGTTTTAATGAAGTCCATTACCAAGTTTGACGTTTGATAAACGTATCAAAAATAACAACTGTCAAACACTGACAGACATAAAACGCTATTAACATGATTGTTGAGATATTTACTGGCTGAAAAACATGTTATGTTGGGGATTTATTTATCCTCCATTTACATTTTGTGCATGATAGCACAAAATTAGTGACAAAATTAGTGGTAAAATTTCTCTCCCTCCTTTAGCAGGCAGTTGGGACACTTTTCCCCTTGGCAATATTGTTCAAAATGTAACTGCCAAGCTGGCTGATAAATGGCAAGTGGTGAAAAAATTAGAGTAAACTACCAATAGGTGACGATTGTCAATCATCACAAATTAATCAAGTCAAAGTTAATTTGACATGTACATACTTCCCTGACCAATGATGCAGACAAAGCAAACCTTCCTGAAGTGACCACTGATCCAGCAGATACCAGTCAACCTGCTCTAAAATCAAGCTCATACACTATTTAGCAGAATTTGGAGCATTTAGATAGTAGCAAATAAAGACAAAAGATAGTCTGTAACTCTGCTTGCACACTGAATATTTAAGCATTAGTTGTAGTTCCTGTGTGTGATAACACCGGGGATAGAGAGGAGTGAAGGGAAGAGCAGTGGTGCAGTAATAAATGAAGGAATGTCACTGCGTAATTGCATGTGCTGTCAGGAAGAGGGGCCCTGCGAGAGGAAACATAGTTTAAAAAAGAAAAAAAGAGAGAAGAAGAGGTGCACCAAGCAGCTGCTGTGCCCCAAGGCTCTCCCCAGGAATGTAACCCAGTATAGTCAGCAGCTGCTGGGGCTGCACAGGCCAGGAGGGCAGAACTGGCACTAGAGGGTAAACACATTGTGCACATTCGTGCAAAGACAGGAAGACATATTTCTAGAGGGAAATGGAGCTGATTTATTAAATTTATCTGCTTTTTGAGTTCTTACTAGATACAACTTAATTAAAAAAACATTTTAAAAACCGATTAAACTAACCTTTTTGGCTTCCAAATGAAGCATTGGTCGGTCTCAGTTTTAACACTGCAAAGATGAAAGGAGCAGAATGTAGCGTTTTAAAGACTCAAACTTCTGTTACGAGAGTGAAAGCTTGAAAAAAGGCCTTGGAGGGATCACTTCTGCTCAGTTTCTAAAACCTCTAAATGAATTCCTGTACCTTTTCTTTTCCCAAAGCTTGAGCTGCTGAGATCAAATCAATCACCAGAAATCCCACACTGAATTCTTCAAGGGACTAGTTTATTACCCTGAGTCTGTGGAGACACTTTGAGGAAGACTGAAAACACCCACGAAAAATGCAGTCAAGGGGAAACAGCTAAGCTGTAAAATAATTGATGATGCTTTAAAAGATTTTTCATCTCAAAATTTTTAGGGCTCCTCAATATCTTTTATCGTCCTCTACCAGTCTCCTCAACACGTATATAAATGTACATACACACATACACACACTCACGCGCGCTCGTATCAGATGATGACGGATGATGGTTGAGGCAGGGACAGAGGCAGTCTCTGATCTCTCCTGTAACCGCAGCAACAGAGCTCCTATTGATCCTCCAGGAAAAAGGCCAGGCAGCATCTTTCACAAACGCACACACACCCCGTTAAACAACAAATACACAGTCAAAAAAATCTAATTGAAGTTTCTCACGTGATATTATATTCAGTTTTCAGAATCCCAGATCTGTTAATTCTACATTAATCTCTTGAAATTTTTAAACGAATGAACTGCTGTATCCCACCTCTGATCCAATGACCACAGGAGATGGGCACCAGCCCACCTGTGACCCTGCATGGACAAGCTGTTATAGACAGTGGATGGGTGAATGGAGTTTTAAAGAAACGTAACATTCAATATTATTGTGCTTCCCAATGATAACGCAAGAATGATTACAAAAATGTATTGATGAGTGAAGACGTCAAAGGAAATCAAGTGAAGTCAAGTTTATTTATCGTACATTTCATACAGCATATTCTAAGCATATTGAATTTAAAATTCAATATGCTTAGAAATAAAACCATAAAACTAAATTCATCAAACATGGACAATTTATAAATCCTAGCAATGACAAGATATGTTGCTTAACAAACTGGTTGGGTGCTATGGCTGCAACAATGAGCCTGTTTTCATCCCAAGATGCTTTAACGCCTCATGTGTCAAATATTGCAGCAGCACTTATTTTAACAATGATTGTCTACAAACTCTAAATTAAGCCTACACTAATGGCAATAATGGCATCGCTTGTGCTGCCTCCACCTATCACCCACTAGGCCAGGTAGCTTGGTAACTATCTTTCTTCAAAGCCCAGAGATGTTACAAAGAAGGGAAAATGTACAATATTCTGAAATTGAAATGTAGTATTTATCACTAGCAGTTGTTTTTTTTCCCTGTTTTGGTTGCAGGTCCGACATCGCTGGTGTGAGCTGGTGGTTAAGCACACTTACTCTCAGGCTTACTGTGATGTTGAGGACTTTCTGCTTCATGACCAGGTAAAACATTAGCATTAGCCCTCTACTCTATAATCATTCAAGTCATGTAGAAAAGCAAAGAGAAGATTTAGAACAAAATGTGTGTGTGTTTCAGGCAATGGGTGTGTATCTTTACGGGGAGCTGATGGTTCAGGAGGATCCAGAGCAGCAGGCTTTGGCTCGTCGATGTCTCGGATTGGTCCAGGAGGAAATGGACCAATCAGCACGCAGAGTTGTGGAGGAGATGATTCTGTGACACTGGAGGTGAAGTGTCGTTTTTGTTTAGCAGATTTTTAGTTTTAGTAGCTCCAACAGGGTTTCTGTCACTCTACTGAACGGTGACTTTTAGTTCTGCTGGTTCTCTTCCTTTCAACAGTTTGAGCAGAAACTGCTAACTTTAACCAACATGTGCCTTAAAAGTCCAGAGACTTAATTGAAAATTAACATGTATTGGATACATCAGGGTAATTATTGCCTCATAAGGGTTTTTACTGAAACTTTGCCTTATTGGACCTGTAGAGGCACCTGATAAAGAAAGCTTTGTGTTGAATCTATTTTGATCCAATCGATCCTAGCAGGGAGTCTACATGTGAATTTGCTGGCTACCTTTGCAGCACATTCCTTTCTGACCTGGAAGCTAGCTCGTAGACTCATGAGGTTTCACGGCAGCACCATTACCATATTTGTCAGAGAAGGAATTTGGGAATTTGTTCCTCAAACAAACTGTGCTGGAAGACAGTAAAGCAGAGAAAATAGGTCAGTGAGCATGTGCTGAGGGGCTCAGGATGGTCTCGACTCAATTTTTGGCGATTTGCACACAGTCCAGCCTGGAATTCCTCTACTGGGTGTTGTTTATATGCATAATCACAGCTGTCAACTAGTGGACTCCTGGCTTATCCTGAGCAGTGAGGGGTTTCTTACTCTGGCACTAAATGAAGGAAAGATGAAAAGTTTTGATTGGGAGAGAACAAAAAGGGAAAGAGAGACTGGTGTGCAAACTGATCACCTGGATGTTGGACAATTTAAATAATTACAGCAAAAAGTTAAAAGCATACTTGAATTATAGTGAATTATAATTTTTCCGAAATTGCTGGATGTAGTAGATTGTCTTGTGTTGCTGAATTTGAAACAGAAAGTGCCTGAAAATCACCCTTATTCATGAGTAAATCCAACTCTGTTTTAGTTTTCTATCCAAGAGCTTTTGTCAATCTGAATCAGCAACCAGGTTGTTTAGAAAGTGTCCAAGGTGTTAAAAAGAAAAAAAAGACTGTCACTCAATTCTTAGCACAATGAAGGAATAATACATACTGTAATGAATTAGTAGTGTTTAACTTAGAGCCTCACAATTTTAGGAAAACATCCAATATGCAATAGTGTTAGTGAATGGTACAATGAGGTTATGACTTGTGATAAATAAATAATAATAAAAAAAACAAAAAAACACAGTTAACTAAACTTTCTGTTTTGGATTTCTTGCAAACACAGACCCCATATGGGGAGTAGTCCATCCAGATGTTGTGTGTGTATATATATAGATATATGTATATATATATATATATATATTTGTGTGTGGGCATGTGCATGTGTGTGTGCACACGCCCACACATGCACACTTTAATTTGATTGCAATTACTCAGTGAGGGAAAATGGCACCATAAAAAATATGAACTATTTGCACTCTTCGTAATATGTCCAAAATATCTATTACTGAAGGTTTTTTAAATGTACAATCTACTTATTTTTAGAGGAAAGGCACTTATCAGGTATAAATATGATGCAACACATAGGCCCATTTCTCTGTGCCAGTGGCCCCTACCAGGAGCATCTGTATTTGTCTTGCCACCAAGAACAGTAAGGTACATAGTAAGGGAGGTATACAAGAAAAATCACCACAGTTTACAGTGAGAGAACTGCAGCAATTATGACATATTAGAGTCAAAAAGTATAACACATTTGTTAACAATATATAAACTGGTTGTTTTTATTGATGCCGCAAAAAGCTTTTACAGTCCTCAAACGTAGCCATGTGGAAAAGGCTAAACTCTACTGTAACTGGAACCATTGGTCAAATAAGACTAAAATTAAAACTTTGGGTTAGTCTGGTGTGCTATGAAGAATATATGTGCAAAAGTTGTTACATTGTCACCGTTACGTATGAGGGAAGTTTATTTTCAAAGGCCTTGGGAACCTTATTAGAGTGCTTAGAATAAGGAATTCTTTAAAATACCAGACACAATTAAATATTAATTAAAGAATCGGGTGGCCTTTGTCAGTAAAATGAAAATGGGATTCCACAGGGTCTTGAAAAATAATAATGATCCAGAAGTTGCAGCAAAATTAACTGACCAAATACTAATTAAATTGTCATTCATGGCCATACAGAGAGCAAATACACTCAGATTAAACATTAGGTTGTTCAAAAGGTTTTAGCGTATGATTATAATGCTGTTATAGAAGACTAATTTATTTTAAGGCTTTTTACACATCTTTACCAGATGCAGCTGATAATGTCTGAAACTTGCATGAAAATTACATGATCATAAAAAAATCCCACCAAAATATAAGCAGGTAGAGCAAATGATTTTTGGCTTAAATCAAATGGGGATGTGTTATTATTTCTCCTCCCTCCACCTAATAACACTTGAGAAGGCATCTGTGACCTTGGTTAACTCAGACTTTGTCAGAAGATGCAGCTAAAAACTTGCTCTGGATGTGAAAGGTTTTCTCTACAAGTGTTTGGCATCCGGCTCTGTCCTGATAAATCTCGCTGACACAGATACGCTGCCACAAGCATTCCCACATCCTTCTGCCATCCTCCTCCTCCTCCTGTCACCTCAGAAGAGCAGAAGAAGCATTTAGAGATTAATACGCCAACTTTTACTATGACTTCCCATCGGACCGGCCCAAGCAAGCCCCCATAAACATCAGTGGATCCCACTGGTCATCTGAGATCTCACTCCAATTAAAATGATGGATGAACAGACCTCCTTGCTGTCTTTTCATATCTCTCTGTAGGGAGGTGGATTTATGTTTCCCTACCTAGTTTGTGTTCCTAAATAGTCTTTTTTTCTTTTTTTACTTGACAGGGTTCCTACACAGTCTGGAACTTGATTTCAGTGTTCTCAAGGTTTGAATAAGCCTGAAAAAGGAAGCTAGAGTATTAAGAAATATTACATTTCCAGACTTTATTCCATGTTCCAATGGATCATGGAATGTTGTCCTTCCTTCCTCCTTGGGTCTTACCTCGTTTGCTGTCATGTCGTCATTCTTTCTTCAAGCAAGTTCATTGTGTCCTTCCTTTCTTTCCTAGATGTCATTCTGCTCCGTGTTTCTTTCTCCATCTCCCTGTTCTTTTGATTATTTTTCTTGTAACCACCTTCCTTCCTTGTGCTCTTCTTTCTTTACTTCCATCCTTCCTTACTTTGATCCTCATGTCTTTCCTATCTTCTACTGTCCCTTCTTTTATTATGTGATTCCTTATGTTCCCATTTTCCATTCCTTGCTTTCATCCTTACTTCCTGCTGTCCTACGTATTATTCTCTCTTCTCTTTTTTCTTCCTTTAGTTCTTCCTACCTCTCTTCCTTGTTTTTGTCATTCTGTTTTTCCTTCCTTCATGTCATTTATTGCATATTATCTCATTCTTTGTTCCTTCTGCTCTCTCCTTTCCTTGCTCATGTCCTTCATGGCCTTACTTTCATTGCTCCTTTCTTCTATTTTTTTTCTTTTGCAGCCCTCATTATGCCCACTGCAGAAATATGATTTTATGCTCTGTGAATTTTGGTATTTGATATTTTAAGACTAAACTGGAATGTTAAGATTGGTAAACCGTTGGATATTTACATAGAAAATGTGTAGGAACCCTAACTTGAACAGTCCTCCCTGTACCTTTTCCCCCAAACATTCAGTCTCGATCACAGTGGATTATGTTGATTTTGCTGAGGCAGGCTGAGTGGGTTTTAACTGAAAACAACATGTCTATGAAGGCGTGCTCCCTCCTCCACTTTGTTTTTGAACCTGAAAAGCACAACTCTTTAGAGTATTAGGGTGGTCTTTCAGTACCTTTTTTTTCTTTTTTCCATCCTTCCCTGCTCGCTGTCTTGTAATTTTCCTCCCCCCAGTACATGCCTTTGGAATCCCTCTTGATCCGCTTAATGAGGGGCATATCGCCGGGTCAGCCAAGCGTGGCGAATAGGAGACGAGAAGAAGGGTAACCAAGGAAATAGCGGGTGAGAGTAAGGCAGTGAATGATCTGCAGTTGTGGTCTTTCACGGCTGAGTTCTTATGGCAGACGTGAGGGGAGAAAAACAGGAGGCCAGAGTAGAGAAAGTTTTTACTTTTAGGGTGTTCGCAGTGAACTGGAGTCTGATTCAGCAGGTAGAGAGTGAGGGAGGGAAATGAGAGACAGAGAGGAAATCTTGTTCTTTCATGTCTGGGCTGTGAGGGTTCCTGGCGTGCTGATTTGTGGCTTATGATAAAATCACATTGCCAGGGATTACCACACAGTCCTGACCCCGCCGGCAGCTCTGGCAACCAGATCTCATTCAGTGCACAAACATCTTCACGCACTTACACACTGAAGAAACCAGAACTCTAGAAGGCCTGATTATTTAAGGGTTTGCGTGATTATGTTTGAGGAGACGGTGATTTGAAATGACGACGATGAGGGGGACTCATCAGCACGATGGTTTGACCACACGTCAATCACCTGGGCCAGCTTCTGAACCCTCTCTCCAGCCAGATACAGAGCTTAGCTGATTGGTGAACAGTGATTGATTTCCTCTTTGTTCACAGTGGCTAAGTTCTGCACCTGAGGAGAGCTTGACCCAGACAGGGAGACAATGGAAAGAAAAGAAATGTGTGTAGAGACAGTGGAGCCGTATTTTTCAGCCTCTTCAAAGTCCCACAATCTCTTTATCTTCTGCTTCTTTGCCGTTTCTGGATCGTTTTTCACCTTTTTCTTTCGAGCTCTTATCCCCGTCATCGTTTTCCAGAGCCTGCATGTAAAACCTCCCCACACACAACTCCGCCTCCACTTTGATCCATATATCCAGGATGATTCTGCACATTATGCCTTTATCGCGCTCTGTAATCCTGACAAAGGTGGAGAGCCAAGCACCTTGGTGGGTCTACTTGCTGTATACCAGGCCTAGTGAGACCCTGACTCTGCTTACCGACGCTGACATAGATTTAATCAAATACAAAGCAGCGACCACAATCTGACAGTACAGCATTCTGTCAGTCAAAGTAAAAGTTAGACCTGACAGCAAAATATAGCAGTGCTTCAAACTGATGCAATACTTTAAACTCAAGTTACAGTGCCTTGCAGAAGTCTGAATAATACTTTTTTTTCTCTTTTTATATTTTATAAAATTACAACCACAAACCTCAGGGTATATTACTAGGATAATGTTAGGGTTTATTTCTTTATAAAGCCTAATAAAAACAACTAAAGAAAATTCAATATCAATTTTTACTACAGTTGAAACTTGTAATAACCTGTCGTAATATAAGGACAGGTCTTTGGCTGGACGGAGCAACTTTGGCTGTGACGAGGGGTTATTTTATTTTATGTGCTTTATTTGTGTCTTATTTCGTATTCATTCTGTCCGTGTCCAAAACATCAAAACTATATGTAAAGTTCAATAAAAAAATATTTTAAATTGAATATCAATAAAAGGTCAACAAATGGGATGTAAAATACAATTACATAAAAGCAAAGTTGTTATCCCACATTTTAAAGAGATTAATCACAGCATGTATATATTATACAAGATAATGTATAACATACATTGTTATACATGCATATTACTTCACAGTTATTATAAGAGATTTCCATGCCATTTTTTCAGATAAATCACATTTCTTGAAAGACAAGCCCCCAATTTATGCCATGGGTTTGTTTTGTACAAAATGGGTGGAACGCCAAACTCCCATTTTGTTTAACTTCACTTGCATAACCTCGCAGTCACACATACATATCCCCCACCCCCACACAGCCATATTGTTCTGCACTTTGCACTGTCACATTATCTGTACTTTGCCATAATTGGACCTGCTGCTACTTCTTTGGTGTGGTTGAGTGCCTTT
The DNA here is from genome assembly GCF_001444195.1 of Xiphophorus couchianus. Lineage (NCBI taxonomy): Eukaryota > Metazoa > Chordata > Actinopteri > Cyprinodontiformes > Poeciliidae > Xiphophorus > Xiphophorus couchianus. The sequence continues at coordinate 12,114,802 of NC_040239.1, forward strand.
AGTTAATTTAGTTGTATATATTGTTATTATTATTATTGTGTGTTTGCTTATTTATACTGTATATATTTGACCTTTTGCACGGGAGCTGCAATGGAAATTTCGTTGAATTCTGTTCAATGACAATAAATGCTATCTATCTATCTATCTATCTATCTATCTATCTATCTATCTATCTTAAAAATCAACAACTACAAAGTAGGGGAAAGAAGCACTGACTTTTTTTTGAGAAATTTGTTTTCTCCCCCAAATATGCACCAAATCTTGGCAAAAATGTTTAAAATGTACCATTCAATATCTCTCAGGCCTCTTAATTCATATCGGCATTACAAAAACTGAAGGCTGAACTACAACTTTCTAAATTTACTGGGGAAACTTTGTGTGAAACTCTTTCTTGGCTTGTTGCAGTTCATTTTTACTGCCTTACAGCTCCAAAATGTCATACCAAGATTTAAGGTTTGAGTCTTTAATGTTGGCCAAGTCAACCTACTCACATCCTCACAGAAAAAATGCAAACAGTTCTTCGACTTTGCAATCAAACTGGGAAACAGATGTAATATTTTAAAAAAACTGATTAAGACAAATTTAAATCCCTTTACCCCCCATCCCCCCAAAAAAAGAATCTTTTTGGTGCTGAGATTTAGACTTAAAATGACTTTGGTGGTGAAAAGTGCTGCTGATGTGCATTGATTTCTGATCTAATCTGAGCCTCAGGCAGCCCAGATACAGAGAGGCATGTTCTCACACATTCCCACTCAGAGAGGGAAAACAAGGCCAAGGCGTCAAAGACAAACCTGATAACATATTCCAGGTTCATCAGCAGGTTAGATGTCATTCTAACTTTAATGGCTCTATTAAGTGTTTTTATACAGTAGATTTAATTTGCATTACGTAACCATCTTTTGTTTAGTCTCAGACTCTGAGACTTTGTAAAACACCCGCTGGAATTTTTAGCTTGGTCATGCGACATGCTTCATTTGAAGATCCTACTGAGAGGAGACTCCCACATTAGCAGAAAAAAGATAAAAACATAGAGGTGCTGTGCAAGAAGGTGCATGTTTCTTTAGCAAACACATTGATCAATAACCGTCTTCACACATTGAGGTCAAAAGGAAATCACCATGGACTAGTCACACCACTAGTTGCGCAATATTTGCATGTTCTAACTAGTCAAAAATAAATAAATAAATAAATAAAATCCCCTTCCAGCTAAGTCCGCTTATCTTCTAACAGCCAATCTGTTGATATCTGCAGCTGGGATGTTTGCTAACGAGTGTAAAATACCAACTTAAAGCATTAACTTCAGCTGCATCGTGTGTGTGTGTGTTCAGTATGCGAAGAGTCTGATGTGTAACAGGCTAATTGTGATGCAGTTCTAGATCACTCTGCTCCTTGATCTAAGCCATGACAGATGGCTGAAAATGAATTTCAAACTGGTCAGTCTTGGTTCCGTTTTTACATCTTCTGCTAGAATATATATGGAGTGAGGAGGTATTACAGCGCTCTACATCGGCGACGACAAAATGACGACTAAACGAGGACAGATGTGTGAATTAGCAATGAGGGCCATGTGGAGCTTGCCATTTTTAGACCTATATTTAGGGCCTGTTAAAAGAGTAATGACCATCAAAGGCCTGTAAAAAAAAAAAGAGGAATTGCCATCAGAGCCTGAATCTAAAGGGTGATTTATTACTCTCTAATGGGAAGGGAAATGGTTCTCTGCACATCAAAGGATCAAGCAACGCTGTATAAAGCTTCCGAAAATAAACTGATTTGCCCCACAAAAAGCCCACATCTTCTCCTCATGTGTGTTTAAACTGATTGTCTCTTTTATGTCAAGTGCATTTCAAAATGCTGAAATGCATTGGATTGCATTTCAAAGAGCGCATTGGAAAATTCTTTAGTCCGAAATGAGGCGGTGTGTGGGCATCAGAGAAGGTGATGAGATGTGACCATTTTGTATTTTACATGACCTCACACAGGTATTCACATCACAATACAACCACAACTGTGTGTGGATTTTATATGACAGATTCATACAAAGTGGTGAGAATTTACAAAGTGGAAGGAAACCTGATTATTGTTTTGCCTCTTTACTCTGGTATTCCTTAATAAAACCGAGTGCAACCAGCTGACTTCAGATAACACCTGACTGGTAGTAGAGTCCAGCTGTGTGTAGTTTCAAGTCAGCATAAATCCAGCTGTGAAGGCCTTAGCGGCACCAGGAAGAACGAGGAACATGGCAGACAAATCTGGTACAGACCAGTCCTGGAAGAAAGGGGCTACAAAAAGTTGACACTGCAGTGAAGGTTCACCTTCTATCAGGACAGTGGTCTCTTTCACAAAATATTTGTGTCATACATTTGCCTGGATGAACCACTTCTAAGATAGTTCTGACCATTAATATACCTTAAGAAGAAGATGCAGGAAAGCAGCAGTTGTGATGCGGCTTTGACATTAGCGACTGGTATAAAATCTGCGTCAGACATCTCTCCATGCCATTTCTTTCAATACAATAATGTCAGACTAACTCAGCTTAGCAATATTGTTTTTGCCTGAGTAAATACTTCAAATGCTCGTGCTTTTCAATCCTGCGGCGGCCTGGTTGCTCAAACCATTTGTCACCACTAACTCAACTAGAGCTGGCTTGCCCCTATATAAGTCGGTTGATAAGCAGGTGAAACTATCCTTGCTTGGAGAGTCTGAGGTATAACAGCAATGTTCTTTCTGTGCCGGCTTTGCAGCAGTATTCTTGAACCACTCTGACCATTCAGCCAAGAGCTTCCAACTATGTTGACGGCTACAGAAATTGAACAGTCTTGAATGCACACAAATCGGGTTTCTTGTAGGTTTGCATTGGTGTTATTGAAGACAAACTAGAAAATAATCTGTTCACAGCCAACTTTGGATGAGAAAGACATTTGGGCTGGGATTCCTGTGCCTACTGAGCTGATAATCAGTCCTATAGAACCACTGGCTCAGTTCAGCAGGAACAGGAGTCCAGTCCACTAACAACAGTCCACTACAACTGACGTGCCGGTTCCATCTGGCACGTCCCAAACAAACAGCTGATGCTTCATTCAATTGAACTGTTAAAACTTTCATTTGATGCAATTATCAGGAAATAAGTTTAAGCTTTGTTTAATTATTAATACTTGTTTTTGAAGGAAACCAACTGATCGGTAAACTGTACATCACACACTGGGCCAGGGTTACGCTCCGTGAAAAATAGCACACAGTTTATGGCAGCAATAGATCTGTCAATGGCTTCATATCGGAAGCGCCAAGACTACTTACTACTGACAGAAAAATAGAAAAACCAAGAGAATAGAGTTAATGGCAGCAAAAGAGAAACATTCATACATATTAGTGCCACTAACTGCCATTAAGCCATACATATTAAATCTTCATCATTGATAAATATTTAGACAAATAAGGCTAAGCTTCTAAACTACAGTTTAATGCGTCGTGGCCCAGATTGCTATGGACTCTAAAATTATTTACTGGTCTGGCTCACCTCATGTTGGATATTTGATGACCAAATGTTACGCAATGTTCCAATGTGTGTCTTTTATGTTTTTTGTAGGTTTGCAGAATGTGGACAGAGACAACAAGAGTTTGGCCCGGAGGATGTACGAGGATGCAGCATTCGCTCCGTCTTTCTCTGGGACTCTGCAGGAACACCAGAAGGCTGCCTTTGTGCTCTACAGCCAACTGGAAAGCTCCAGCGTATTCGATTACAATGGGACTACACAAGCTGTTCGTAGCGGAACAGCGTTGTCAGGCAAAATAAAAACCGTCATTCTTCATTGTTTTTGAATGTTAATGGAGGAAAAATGGGGATTTCACAAATAAAAGCTCAGACATGTTTAACACTGTGAGCTTGAGTTGATGTTGTCGTAGGTGTGTTTAGGGATGAGTTCAGTCTGTTTAGTCTTAAATGGTTCTCTGAAGTTTAGACTGGAAATTCTTTAAGGGAAGGTAAATTTCACAGACGTTATTCCTACTTCACTCTTGACTGCAATAAGACTGACCCCAGACAGCTCAGGGCATTTTTCTGTGTTGGTTTAATGAATTTTAGAAAGATAATATTTTTATAGTAAATAAACATTTCCACAGAAATAAATGAGTTGCTTCTTGTGTTTTCTGTTTATCCTAAACTCAAATTCCTTTATCCCAATGTTTTTTATATCACACAGGGGTCTATTAATGAGACCCGTCCTATGTAGGACATAAAACCACTATAAACCAAATTTAAAGAACTTTAGCCAAGTAGGTTCAAAATATCAGAAATAAATTTGGCTAAGTCTAATGTAAGAAATGCAGTGCTGTTTTTTTTAAGTTGCAGAAATCTACTTGTAAATTCTTATCCGAATTTGTGGGACAACTTGAAAATAAAAAAGTTAAAATGCTGCACAACTAGGCAACACCTGCTCCACATAGCAAATTTTCCATCTAGTCCAGACAGACTAGATGGAGTCATAGCTTACTTTCAAAAGCAACCCAAGCTGCTTTGAAAGATGGCATCTTTTTAAACAACAAATAATGAAAACAAACAGAAGCAACTAAATTCAAAATCTGGCATAAGTGAAACTTAAATATTATAACTTTACCCTGTCACTGTTTCTCTTTCTACAAGCACATTGATACAACCCACAAAACCATAGGAAGATCTATTTTTGTCAAAAACTCAGTTCAGAAAATGCTCCAAGATTCTACATACATTTTCTGAGGTGAATGAGTTAGAAACCATATTCATAAATTAACCAAACAAAATATCCTGTGCTTTGACATAAATGCATCTCTTGTCTGAACACATACAGGAAAGTAGATAGATTTGTATCTTTTCTTTTTTCAGGTGTAAGTAAAATAAATCCAATTTCACTGTAAATTTACAAATTAAAACTAGATATCAAGGAAATGTTTACATTCTTCATAGAAATCTGAAATATTAAGTATACATGCATTTCACAATGGGTGCTTACATTTGTGATTTTGTTATAGTAAATGTGATCCTTCCCAATTACAAAGAAATACACAATACACAAATGAGCAGAACTATTTAGTTTATTTATAACATACTTACAATAATCTACTCTCCATGCACCAGTAAAGCACAATCACTGGTACTGTTGGGTATTTCTTGCTGTTGCCTTGCATTCAGCCTGTGCAGTTTGATGGGACTTGTATTTTAGAAATTTAGTGAGCGGGCGAACTCTGACACGTACACGCAGATGCTTCCTAACATGGGCATCTTTCACTGCTCAACAGTGTTTGTGGGACATGTAACTGTCTTACTTGTGTGTTTATAACTGTGCCCTCCACATGTCCTCTAATCTGTGTTGTTTTCAACAGCCTCACGCCACCGTAGGCCAACACAGCAGCATAGCTATGTGTCAGTTTGTGAGGGCGCATCTGGCTTACATTTATTTTTTATTGTGTTGTGAAGTTCCTCGATCCTGAGCTGAACTCTGTCGTTTGCGAAGCTGCCTCGGTCATTCAGTCTGAGACGCAGCGAGCTGAGAACACGTGTTGCTTCGTCCTGCAGACCAGACTGATGCACCACCTGGAGTGACACACACACACACACACACACACAATCAACAAGTTGTCGCCCATGACAGGCTGAAAAGGAAATGATCTGGTCTCATCAAACTACTGCAGGAAAAAAGGTGGTATTTCAATTGACAGAAATAATTCTGAAAACCCACAATTACCTCTTGAGTAACTCAGAAAGCATCTTTTCCCTCTGCCAGCCCCTTCCTTAAGTTACAAGCATGTATTTATGCCTGAATGATTCATAGCTTACTTTCAAGTGGTTTCACAATTAATGAAAAAAAAAAATCTTAAAATAGTTAGGTATAAGGACTGGACGGAAAATGAATTTAAAAAGGAGCCAGTTTCCAAAGGTTTTTGAAAAGCCTCAGGAAATATTGTTAAAAACCAATTTAGGTAATCTGAATAAAGTCTGGCTTCTTGGAAGCAAAATATAACAGAATTTAGGGTGTACTGCAACTATTAAATAACCAAGATGATGGTTAGATTTTATTTTATGCAGATGTTCTTTTTCTTTCATCATTTCAAACTGCTTGGGCAGGAAAGAAGCTGAACCCTAGACCAGTTTCTGATTGAAAAAAGAAGTTCAGCCTAATCTAAGATTGAACCTTATCATCCCCTTGTAATACGTACAAGATAAGATGAAAGGAAAAAAGTATTAGTTCTTTACATCCAAATTATTCAATTAAATTGTCCTTTCTTTAGAAGTTCTTTTATTCCCTTAAGGTCTTTTTTTTACCTACTTGTAAGAACCAAATAATTATTTTTAAACATTTTATGCACTTAATTTCTATTAAGCCTTTTTCTCTTGAAATAAACAATATATGATTCAGTTTTTCTACACAAGACATTTAAATTCTGAATAGGTGCTTTTTTTACAAAGTTAAAGCTGAACAATCAGGACAGCCTATGTAAAGGACATAAAGAAAAACAGAAAAAAAAATATATTTTTTGTGATTGCGAATGTTTTCTTGGGTTCTGTACCAAATGTTTATTAAAGAAAAAAGAGGATGTGACAAAGAGTAATAGTAATCAATAAACTGCTAGAAATCACATTACTGAGAGTATAAACAGTGTGCAAATCAAGTGTTTTCATAACATGTTTTTATCAGTACTCCTAAACATTCAGCTATGTTGTTCCCAACTACCAAACTTGTTCATCATATTAACAGAGGATCTTTTAATAGACTGCATTGCTTAGTTTTCTTCTGCTTGGGGAATTTAGGCCTCCTACTGCTCATCTGTTAAAGTTACTGAACATTTCATTGCAAAAATCAACTAGTTGATTGTTACTTTTTTGTATTCCACGCATCCCACAGGGATGCGTGGAATACAAAGGAGAAAGACATATACAGTGCCTTGCATAAGTATTCATAAGCTTCAGATGCCTGATACCACCACAAAGCCTGATGTATTTTATAGAAATTGTAAATGATGAACCAACCAGAAGTGAGTAATTCTTAAGTTAATTTTTATACATAAGAAAACTGAAATGTGTGGCATGGTTTTCCCCACTCTTTTGTCTTGATTTACACCATGCCGCCGTTTAAGTCTAAGTTTTCCAGCTGGAGGGTAAATTTCCAATCTCACTGCAAGTCTCCTGCAGCCTACAGCATGTCATTCTGGAGATGGTCTTAGAGTGATTTTGTAATTTTTTTCAGAACATTCAGCTTTGGTCTCATCTGACCACAGCACCATGTTTACATGGTTTGCTGTGTCCTGTACATGGCTTCTTCTTTGCTCTTCCATAATAGCCTGTTTTCTGGAGTGTATGACTAGTATTTGTTTAATCTCACACTTGAGCTGAAGCTCCTCAAAGTTACGATGGATGTCTAGGCAGTTTCTCTAAAATATGTTCTCCTTACTCACCCTGTTAATTTAGCAAGAGAGAAAGCGATGGTCTTTCCAGTTTTGAATGATGGATTGAATAATCCTCTGTCAGCCTGCCTGTCTTGAACTTTTTCGCAACTTTATCCCTGACCTGCCTGGTGTGTTTCTTGGTCTTCATGATGTGGTTTGTTCTTTAAAGTTGAAACAAACAATTCTCTGAGGCCTTCAGTGACCAGCTTGATCACATTCTGGATATTATTTAAATGATATTAGAGTAAGTAACTAAGTAAAACTAAAAAGTCAGCTCGAAAAAAATTCTTGCTTCCAGCACAGTCTGGGCTTTCTACCCTTGACTCGGATTGTCTCCGGTCAATATTAACTGGGCCAATCAGCGAACAGTAAAGAGAAGTTGTAAACGATGATGTCGATTTTCTGCACTGTTTTAGAATTGTTGTCTGCCTGTAGTTTTACCAACGGCAGTGGAGGAAGTGATGAAAGCCATTCAGTCCTTGTTGGAAACCCTTCCAAATATTGAATTAACATTAACAGCCACCTTGTTCGGATCAGCACTTCTCTCTTTGCAGAGGAGAACTTTAGTAATTGGGTAAAATTTAAAACTTCAACACAGTCCATGCCTCCAAGAAGCATTTGTTTCTCAACAGCCGAGAGCCCAGACCCTCTATACGAAGTAATGTGTAGTACGAGGGGCTGGTCTTTACCAGGCTACAGTAAAAACAGGTTGAATATTAAACTAGTCATTATCACCAGACTTATTTAGTTGAAATCAGGCCTGAAAACCATGTATTTTGATTTCTTGCATAATTAGGGGCTTCTTTGTGTTGGTCTATCATATGAAATCCCAACAAAATACACTAGATTTTGTGGTAACAGGACAAATGTGATGCGCTATGAAGAGGTTTAAGGGAAGATAATTTACTCACCTTCTGTGTAATCTCTGCTGATATGCTCTGTGGAAGTTGACCAAAAGTAGCAAAGTTAACCAAAAGGTTAAGGGTCAACGACGGGGCAAGGGACGGCTGCTGAGGTTTCGGTGCCAGTAGACTGATAAAAGACTGCAGGTGGTCAGCAGGAAGAAGATGAGCTACAATGGAGAAAAGACTGTACAGGTGGTCCCACGCTGCTTTGGCCTGGACCTGGGGACAGAAAGGTCATGTGACTCACTGTGACCTTCCTGCAAACAAAGATCAACACACTTATTATTTAGAAGAGATACAGAAGGCAAGCCTAATGCGAGATGAGCGTGTCATCGTAAGGGGTGGTGAGTCTCCGATGGTTATGAGAAGAGGCGGACAAACAGGAGACACGGAGACAAACCTCAGGCCAGCTGGCCAGACGCTCACTGAGAAATCAATACTGCATTCCCCTTTTCACCCAGCTCCCCTCGCTCATCTGCACCACCTTCTCTTCAGCTCTCCACTACCTCTCACATGAGAGAGGGGAGGGAGGGTGGTGTTGTCATCCATTATTTATTCTTTAATGTATCTCCCTTCTCTGTGTTGGCTCTTTGGCTTTCAGCAACACCACACCTGTCTGCAGGAAAATAACAGACCTTCCACACCGTTGCCTGGTTGAGTTATGATGCTGTGCCGACTTGATGAGATTTTATCCACACTGTGTCCACTCAGCTCACAAAACAAATGTCAGCACCTTATAAGTCTGTTCTTCGCAATTTAGCTCCAGCAGAGCAACATAACACAACTGAAGTTTACAGCACCTCGTAACTCCTCAGACAGGCGAAAACAGACGTCTGCATCACATTTCAAAACACTTTCATCTAGTCAGTGACAATTGGAAGCAAACAGATGCGCAAAAAGGACAATATCATACAGGAATACAGCAGCCTGCAAAAGTATTCATACGCCTTAAAATTTTCACTTTACAACTCAACCTTCAATGCATTCTGAGATTTAAGGCAATTGACCAACAAAATAAGAAAATGATTGCAAAGTGGAAATAAATAGCTCAATCTCAGTCAGATTATATTGAGAGTGTGTGAGCAGTCATATTTAAGGACTGCCACAAGTTGGCAGGTAGCCCAAAAGGTCATCGATGGTCTCGATTTGACTGACTGATTTAACTTCCTTGGTGATGGTAAAAAAAATAAAAGCAACATTAGCATTCCATCACAGAATATAAAAACACCTGAAGTACAAGAGGTTTCTTTCACTATGGTTGTCCAGATACAAAAATCCTCCAAAAACAAGAATAAAACCAATAAGTTAGGTAAAAAATAATAAATATTATAAAAATTAAATCAAAACCTGCTGGAGATAGGCACCAGCACCCCTCGTGATCACACAAGGGATAAGAATATTGGACAATGGGTGGATGATGTGAAATCAAAATTATATATAAAATTATATACCCTAAACCTAACCCCCCAAATTAAAAAAGTGGTTAAAAAACACTTCATAATTAAGAGTTATTTTGTATTAGTTTATCACATAAAATATATTGAAATCTGTGGTTGTGAAGAAAATATTTGGCAAGGTACTGCAAACGCCACTTATGAGAAAAACTCTCACCAGCTGTGAAGCTCTGTGGTGCCACCTGTTGGTGGGGTGATGATAAAAGGTCAGTAACCAGAGAAGGGGACCACAGTCTTCGGGACCTGATGTGACCAGCAGCTGGACCACCATCTGCACCCAGTAGCCACACTGAACCAGCAGGAACCACGCCTCAAAGACTTTATGGTTCCCTCTGTAGGACAGGAGGAAGAGGAGCGATCACAGGTTAACAGGTAATTAAATCTTTCATGAAAATTTGGGTAAAAATAGTTTGATGGTAGAAATCACCCGTAATTATTTAAATGTAAAAGTCATCAGCAATCTCTACTTATTTTCTCCTTGTCAAGATGAAAATTGTGAAGAGTGAAAACATTTCTCCTTTTTGAAATAAATGAGTAAGCAGGGTGCTATGTCTGTGTAAAAACATAGATTATTAGTGAAATTGGAACACAGTGCAATGCAAACAGAGCAGTAAACAGCTCATTTATAGAAGTGGTTTGGGTGGTCTGGTTTAATTCTTTTAACACCCTGGCACTGAGCCCACCCAAGTCTCAGTTTTTACACTATGCTATGCATCTCCCGCTTTCATAAAAAACCCACTGTGAAGTCATCATTTTTACCCCAATAGTTTTCACACAACCTCATGAACTAAAGCTAAGATAAAACTTAATAGCAATTAATCTGATTAGTCTGAAGCTATTAAGTCATATTAGTTTCATAAATTAATGACAATTTTAAGTGTTTCCTAGCAGCAGAAATAAACCCAACTTCCAAAGAAGTTGGGTTTATTTTTTTTTTTTTTTTAAAGGGGTCGACTGACATGTTGTTCAATGGACAGCTGATCAAATACAAGACACTATGCTGTATTTATACATCCATCCATTTTCTGTACACTCTTCTCCCTAGTGGGGTTAGGAGGGGTTGCTGGTGCCGATTTCCAGCTAACGTTTTGGGCGAGAGGCAGAGCACACCCTGGACAGGTCACCAGTCTGCAGGGCAACACAGAGACAGACAGGACAAACAACCATGCACATACACACACACTCACTCTCACCAGCTGTGATTAACCTAACAGTCATGTTTTTGGACTGTGGGAGGAAGCTGGAGTACCCGGAGAGAGCCGGAAATACGCAAACTCCATGCAGAAAGAGCCTGGGCTGGGAATCAAACCCAGGACCTTCTTGCTGCAAAGCAACAGTGCTACCAACTGCGCCACGGTGCAGCCCCCATGCTGCATTTATTTTAACATATTTTAAATATTATTTAATATAAGAACATGTGTATATTCTAAAGTTTGGTAGTGCAGCACACAAAGTGAATGGCATGGTAAAGAAAAAGTACTGTGAACAAATCTGTGTCAACTTCACTTCAAATCAACAGTTAAATGATTAAAACTTTGATACAGTTATGTGTCCCAACTAGAAAGTCAACTCAAACTAATCAGAATCAGCTTTAGAACAGATACCGCAAGCTAATACATAACAATTTTGAGGTGGCTTTCCTTAACCTCAGCCTAAATTAAGTAACTCATAAAAAAAGAAGAGTTCAAGTTAAAAAATCTGAAATGTATGACATTCAAGCCTTTGACATTAATTTTGCAGTAAACAGTATAATTTTTCTTAATCTAAAATCTAAAAATAAACACAAAAAGGGATCCAAGCAAAAAATAAATGAATAAGTAAATAAATAAATAAATAATTAATTAAAGCCACCTCCATTGCAACTATCTTCCTGCCATGCACATATATTCTATGACAATAACCTCCTGCTTTGTTCACTGCAACAGACATATTCTCTGTCATGGTTAGCACAGGCAGTGCAATTCAAATTGCTGAAACAACATTTTGTTCAACAAGCACAGGGATGGGTCAGTGTCCTAACTCTGAAATAAACCTGATAAACTTCAAAAAGAGAAAAGTCTCTTCAGTCATATTAGTGTCCTGAATATGTATGATGACTTTTAAAAAGAGGAAATCATTTAGAGAGCTGGAGTGGATATAAAAAATGTGAAAATTATGGACTGCTGTGACAAAAATAGATTGCAAACAATTTGGAAATTAAGAATGCTGCAGCAGACTACACCGAGCTGCACAGCTGTAACACTGAAGGCAATAGGAAGACTGAGGAGTAAAGATGATTCTCACATTTCCTCTAATACCATCATTTCTCTCCTCATCCTCCCTTCCACTTGGCTTCAGCATACCAACAGTCCTCTGCAGGGCCTTGGCAGCAGCAAGGCACTATTTACCACCGCTGGCTCGCTTAGAGACTTTTGAAAGGAGCTTCAGATTTGAGCGGCGGCGGGATAATAGGCCCTGTTCAAAAACCGCATCCTGAGGGTATCAAGTCACCCGTCTCCATCTTTACGACATCATCTGTTTTTCTTTTTGTTTTGTTTTTTTGTGCATATTTTTCAACCCAATCTTCCTTTTTTTTAAAAAAATGAGTTCATTCAAGACAACTGTACATGTTTTCTTTTTTCCATAGCGATGTTATTTAATGTGTGCACCTTCTCCCTGCTTTCTGCTTGTCCTGAACTACTTCTCTCACTATTTATTGGACCTCATAACGTCTCTTTTTTCCAATGTGCTCTTTTCCCCCCCAAAGCTGATGGCCTCTAATGAATGCTTGGAGAAGCCACACTGTGCTCCAGGACCGCGCTGCTATGATGCAACGGGAAATTACTGACTAACCACCATCTCAATGGCAACTAATGGAAATGGGAACACCATGCTGAACAGGATTCCAACATGTCGCTGGAAGCAGATGCACATTAGCACATTTCGCTGTCGAGTCTCTCTTTCTCACCTGATATTGCTACTATCTGAGTCTTCCTCATCTTCTTCCTCCTCAGTCAGTCTCTGTAATGAGCTGCTGACCCATATCAGGTGGTTTTTCAAACTCTCCTGAGGCATCTCTGGAAAAAAAAAAACTTACGTTAAATCAATGTAATTGGTATTTGTGTTTTTAAAAAAGGGCAAAAATACGTCTAACAAAATGTTACTCTAAGATCACGACTAGTGTGAATGCTCTACTTTTATGCCAGTACACTTTGTGCCACTTGACTACTTCTGCATACTATGTACTATTTCAACCTTTCAACTATTACCTTATTCTGATCATTCAGACTATGTATTTTGGTACTGACATCTTCTACGGTTTATGAAATATTCAGCTTTTTCCAATCATTTTCAGCCTGTTTGAAGTGCCCAGAACATCCCATAATTTCTTTTAAAAAATCTGCTATAACCTTATTCTATCCCTAATTCCTACCCTCCTTCCACATGTCAGTACAACCCTAAATTCATCCCTTTCTCCAAAGCTAATTCAAACCCTCCTTCCAACCCTGCTTAGTTTTGTAAACAGTGTTCTGCACATATTTCTAATAGTCTTTGGCTGGGATTTTTGCATTGACTGAAAGTTTTCCCTTCTCTTCTACAGTTTTCTTTATTTGCATTTTGCAGGCTTTTGTCTTAGTCTGCTGCTGCTTCTTCCCATTTCTTACATTTTGGCACATCCTCTGCAGTTGACTTCAAATGCTTCTGTAATTTTCACTTAAAATATTCAGCTTACAGCCCTCACATTGCATTTTGAAAGGAAATGCAATTTTTTCTAGTCTTAATTACAATTTATACATCTTTTGTAGCCCACCTCTGAGTAAAAAAATGAAGCTAATGCTTCTTACCACGATCTAGTGAAAGGAATTGCTATTGAACATTTTAAAGACAATAAACATAACTACAACACAACCTGCAATTTGTTTACAGATTGAAAATGGACAAAATAGCAAGGGCTTGCTAATAAATGGGAGTATAAAGTGGCAAAGGACTAATTAATGCTATTTTCCTTGTTTTTAAGTTGCATCTCTTTCATTGTTGTGAGTAAATTACTTATATTGCTGCTTTCATAGTGAAAATTCACAAAGTAGTTTACAAAGACTGAGCAAAAGAAAAGAAAACAAGGCTAAAATGACAAAACAAAACAAAAGAAATTAAAAGTGAAGCTGATGCTTCTTCCCACGGTCTAGTGAAAGGAATTGTTATTGAACATATCTAAGAAGACTCTAAATTCAAGGATACTTGAATCGAATGTCTTCAGCTTGTTTTGTTGTTTCATAGTTTTTGCTGTTGTTATTATAAAGAAGAAAAGAAAACAGCTATCAAGTTGTTTTGATGACCAGTGTAGAGTTAGGAACTGCATTTTGGGAAAATACTTTTCCTATAACAAGGACATCTTCCTACGACAAGACAACATTTCAGCTCGACAAACAAACTAACAAATATCTGAAGGTCCCCTTGGGCTAACTATTAAGAATGCAATGCTATTTGTGTATTTATGACTTACACAGAATCCATGAAACTTGTATCTTTCACCTTTTTACAATATCATTACTATTCAGTCCCTAGTGAAATATTACTTTTCACCACAAACACACACACCCGCACACACACAGAGTAATAATTAACTGTGATTTCTGGCAGGGCTTCAGTGTGTCCCTAAATGGCTCCATTCATGTAAATAATTCTTGCCTGTGGGCCAGTCTGGGCATACACTGATAAGCAGCATTCCTGCACTCACCTACTCTGCATCTCTTCAACCGTACACATTCCCCCACATAGAGCTTTTTAAAACTCCAACACTTACTCAATGCAGTTAAGCCTCTTTGTGTAACTATGATCAAGCCCAAGAGCTGGCAAAGCAAATGACTAAACCTGTGTTCGAAGTTGGAGAAGTAATGACACCTCACATCATAGTAACTTGAATATCTGACAAAAATAGTTACAGCATAAGTATGTTACATATAACGACACCAACTTGCTCATTCATTCTGTTGAAGAAAAACTGTTTACGCACTGCTAAATAACACTTCATTACACTATTACTCACACTGGAGAGTTTTGTGCATTTTTCCCAGGAGTTAAGGCAGACAAACTCAGTGAAGATGTATGAGCACACTGACCTGAAGGCATGGTAAAGAGAGGAATCAGAAGACTTGGAGGGGACTGTGGGAAGAAGGCTTTTAAAGATGCAGATGTCTGAAAGAGAGGAACGAATTTTAACTCAATAGCGAAGATAAGACTTCACGTCATTTTCTGCACCCTTCAAATGACATCCTGAAAAGTACGGAGATAATGTTGGAGCAATTGTGTAATGTGACATGTAATACGAGACATTTGGAGGAACATGACAGCAACTGAAACAGAGGTCCATACAAACACCATAACTCTTCCATCAGCTCTGATTGCTCCGACCGCAAATATCAATATTAAAAATCAAGGCTTTTCCACGTACACATTTTTAGATTTTTTTGTATACGTTTAATCAAATTATAGAAATTTATTTTGAAAATGCACATAACGCATTGTATTTGGACAGCTGCAGTCTATCCTCGTAGTCCATGGAATCTCTAATATTAATCAATCGCCTCTGATATTTTTAATAGAGACAATCTTGTGTAAACTCAACATATCTTTAAAAAATACATGTATCTTTTTAATAAAAAATAAAACATTTTCTACCAAACTGCTGTGTGTGTAAAGTAAAGTCACTTGCTGCAGTTGGTCATTGAGAGTTTCATACATTTCTGTAGCTTTCAGCATCTATGCACCACAAATTTGGAACAAACTTCCAGAAAACTGTAAAACAGCTGAAACACTGACTTCTTTTAAATCTCAACTAAAAACCCACCTGTTTAGAATTGTATTTGAAATGTAATCAATTACAAATTTATTGATGTAACTTGACTTAATGATTGATTCTATATTGCATTGTGATTCTGTGTTTGTAATGATGTAAAGCATTTTGAAATGTCTTGCTGCTGAAATGTGCTATACAAATAAAATTTGATTGATTGATTGATTGATTTCTGCGTGCTATGGATAATTTCTTTTTCGCTCTTGATTAAGCCAGGTTTTAAAGTTGCCACAGGCTAAATG
The DNA here is from genome assembly GCF_001444195.1 of Xiphophorus couchianus. NCBI lineage: Eukaryota > Metazoa > Chordata > Actinopteri > Cyprinodontiformes > Poeciliidae > Xiphophorus > Xiphophorus couchianus. The sequence continues at coordinate 12,130,649 of NC_040239.1, forward strand.
AACTAAAGTATGGAGGTACTTCAAGTCAGACAACAATGAATGGAGGTTTGAATGTCCTATAAGTCTTGGATGCAAACCACAGCAGGACAAGGGCCATGCATGAGTATTTGAAGAGGCGACGCCCAGGGATTACTGATGATGAGCTGACAAAAAAGACAAAACTACCATTAGAGCTTCTGAAGCTGCTGAATGTTCTCTGTGAAGTTAGATGCATTGTCTGATGTTGAGAAGCACGCTGGATTGATTAACGCTGTGCCAACATGTTAATGTCTAGCCGATGGAATCAGTGGCCTGAATCGCCACACCTTATAAAGCTTCTCATTGGCCGTTGCATCTTCGAGACACTGAGCGACTTTGCTTTGTTTGATGTTCTCAACCACCTTCCTAAGAAACGCTGGACTGTTGTTCTCATTCTTGGTCATCAGGACTTCCAACATGAACCACAGACACTCGTGGTTTTGTGAAATGAGGGTCGTGGGCCAACAAGTGGATCATAAATGCGACCTCGTACTCAGGAAGAAGAGAGACCAGCTTTTCCTGAGCGAGGGGGTTCTGTTTGATGTATTCCCTGCGGACGGAGATGTTTTTGAGCAGGCACTGTCGGACGTTAAATGTCTAAAATATTGTCATATCTAAAACAAATCAAATGTAAACTGAGCAAACTCAAATATAACACATACCCTTGATGGAGACAAGTCATTTGGAAGTTCTGTGGAAATATACCTTATAAATATTAATGATTAATTATCTTAATCATTATATGTAAATTAAAAAGTGTGAGAGAAATAGATTCTTTTTCATTTGGGGTTGTAAATGGAGACCTTTTTTTATTTCCAGTTCAGTCTTATCATATTTGACGTAGTGAACACTCACTGGATTTTTTAGTTGTAAAAAATCAGAGCAACCAGGTATTTGTTTTAGATTTTGCCATATTGGAGATGAAATTATTTCATACTTTAAAGTCCAGATCTTTAGTTACCTTTGTTTTATATAGTGCAATTAATTGTGAAAGCCTACTTTTAAAAGTTTTGTTGAAAAAAATACTATTGAGGCTATAAAAAGTAATAAAAAAAACTCATTAGAAAATAGTCAGTTCTGATTTGTGTTCCAATTACTGTGTCTTCCATAAACCACAAAAAGTGACAAAGATGGTGTCTGAAAAAGAGGAAAAAAAAGGGTATTTCACATCTTTTCTTCCAACGCCACAAACTTAGATGGGCTCCATTTAAAAATCAATAACAGACATACCATATCAGGATTGATATTTTCCTGCTTTAAATACAAGTTGTTTAAATTGTGAATTTTGTAACATCAATTAATCAATTTTATCAATTTTTTTAAAAAAAATGATAAGATAGTTTTGGCACCTAATTCAGAATCAGTTCAAAACTCTAAATTGAAGTTGATTAGAAACAAAAAGAAAATTCTATGATAGAATTGAACTGAAACCAAAATTGTTAATGCCAGAAACATGAAACTCAAATTGTGATGAAGCGATTCAAGGAACAAGAATAGCATCGGAAATATAGTGAGCATTTAGGAATTCAGTTTTATTGCTTCTGGAAAAACAAAGGCATTAAATATGAAAAGAAACAATTTTCCATACTCCATGGTTTCATTTACCATACTTATTCAAACCTGCAAAAACAAAATAACCTATTCCATAATTTTTTATAACTTTTTAAAACTGTGTATCACCCTGATACTTATAGATAAAAGTCAAGAGAAATTTACAGCATTCACATAACAGTTTTGTAGATAGTATGTGAAGTTTCAGAGTACCACATTTACTGACTGTCTCTTAATATTTATGTATGACATGCAGGTGCCAGATAATTACAATATGGCCATACAGGACTTCCAATTGGATGATAAAGCAACAGAACCAAACTAAGGGCTGAGAGTTTCAGCTAAAGTACACAGTGACACACCAGGGCAGCATATTCGCCAATCACTCCAGGTGATTATCTGGACAAAGGTTTTACGTGTAAATTAATCATTTGAATTCATTGTCAGTTGAGTAGAGGTGTCAGCTATGGGAGTGTAGTGTGAATAGTGGAGCTCTCAGCTGGAGATGAAGTGATAATGATGGTGAAGATTCATCAGCAGTGAATTTTCCTGCTGAGTGCAGGAAATTGTTCTCCACCTTAGGTGTTCAGCTAACCCTGTGGTGTAAAAATAAGCTTTTTTCTATTTTAATAATGAATCATTTTCAGTTACATTCTAAATTTTCTTCTCTCAAGTTACTAGATATTAAAGACAATTTATTTTGCTTCAATTATGAAAATGCACAATCATTACGCAAGATTTTTTCGTCTGTTATTTTTGCAGGCTTTAGCTACACAAGTTATGTCCAAAATCTTTTTGCTTAAATTAATTAATTTAATTAATGTGGCTTTCATCACACAACCAAACACTTCACTCTCTAGAATGTAGGGAAAATAGATTGTAGTATCAAGAAAATGTGGACATTTAATTTCCTTCTGCATATTTTATTTAAACTATTTTCTTTAGCAGAGAAGTTTAGATCTATAGATATTTTTGATTTGTGTGTTCATTCTGATTGCATTTATTAGTTTATGTCATAATGCAATATCAATCTTTTTTACTCTTTCCCCTTTTTAATTTTTCTTTTATCTTTGTCACTATGAGAAAAAATAAAGTGCTTCACTGACTAATATTAAGCCATATAATAAAGTAACAATGTGAGTCTCTTTTAAAAGGAGAAATAAAAAAAATCTGTCTTACCTGAGGCTGCAATTGTGAAAGCTCCATGAAGAAGCATTTGGTAAATGTTTGAAAAACATTTTTAACACGCTCATTCCTTTCATTCTGTTTAAGAACAGTCCTGCCAAAAGTGGGGGAAAAAAACAACACATAACCAAAATATTCAGCATGAAACAAAGAAATAGACTATTGTTAAATTCAAATTAAATCCACTGCACTTACCTGAAGATGTCATTTACAACCAGGAATACTGAACAATGCTGAGCACAAGCTTTAGGCTAAAACACACAAAAGGGCAAACTTTACAACTATGGCCATACATGTTAAAATGCATCAACAATATTAGCAGGTTCAGAAAACAATGGCAACAATACATCACTTTTTAACAAGAGCGCTTAACCACCAGGTGACACTGTTGGACCATCTAAATGATTACATTTGAAATCATAGTTTCTCTGTTCTCACTTTCTCCTCATTAAACACTCAGTTTCCCACTCTGTCAAGCCTCCCTAACACTCCCACACACTCATTTTCTCATCTCCTCCTAATCCACACTCATCATGTGTTTCAGATTTAATACATTCTAAAACGCCCCAGTGCAAACATTTAACAGCTGTACCGTGCATGTCGCTGAGTCTCTAATTATCTGGCGCTCAATACGCAACACATATAATACCATGTGGTTCACATGTCATATACCTCCCAGGTTTTACCCCAGCAGAGCAGTACAGTAAGAAGAGATGAATGCATGACCCAGTTGCGTTTCTTTTTTTTGTTTGTTTGTTTTTGCTTGATTTACTGGTAGCTGGTGGAAAAGCAGTGATTTGTGATTTAGAACGTATTAATTGTTGGGGCTTGATATACTGCAGGTAAAATATAAAATGGCTCTATGTCCATACATGAACAAATGAGGAGTAACCCGATTAAACAGAGGGGATAAAACTGCACATAGTATCAGTAACAGAGTTATTAAATGAAATGGACAAATGGACCAGGGTATGAGTCAAATTATAACAGAATTAAACAACAAATAGTTCCACCAAGTGTCCATACAGTGTAATTACAACCACAAAATACTCCAAACCAGTTTTTACCTTATTCTTATAAAACAAGACCAAACTATTGCCCTTTGTATGTCTCTGTTTGTATGCACATCAGAGATTAGTTAGCAAATCCATCCATCCATCCATTTTCTGGTCACCCTTTGTCCCTAATGGGGTCGGGAGGGTTGCTGGTGCCCATCTCCAGCTACGTTCCAGGCGAGAGGCGGGGTACACCCTGGACAGGTCGCCAGTCTGTCGCAGGGCAACACAGAGACATACAGGACAAACAACCATTCACACACACACACCTCTAGGGAATGACTGGCATAAAATTGTACATCCTCACTTTCATTCATGGATGTGTGTGAAGCATCATGTATCCCAACAGCTGCTTTTTTAGCCTCCTCCTTCATACCTTACGACTATGAAGGAGGTATGACTTCAAGGAGAGTCAATTACAGCACACAACAAACATCCTGGTTTTTTTAGCAGTCTGGGGCAGGAAGTGAGTGTTTATTGTTATTGGGCCCTCTGCCTGGGTCAGAAGGCGGTAGGAAAAGCCAAAATGAGGAATGCGAACGCATTTTTATGTTTCCTATTTTTGACTGTAGTATAAACAAGTTCGAGAAAGGCAGGCAAGTGAGGGGCTTTACAGAGCCCGGACATCTCAAATTTCCTTACTTTTTATTTTTGTTTAGAAGTATCCCACACAGTCATATAAACAGACACATGAAACCTGAACCTCCCTTCTTTTTTAATAAAAACACAATGCCAGATGTAATATTATATTCAAAAGCACGGCATATTTGGCTGATGGACTAAATTAACACAAGAGCACATAAATTTTGAATTAAGAGCATACATGGGATCCTAAGATACTAGTTGAAAAGGAAAAATTCACCTTCCAGGTATCAACAACCGCTTTGTTACTGGTCAGTTGTTTCCATTTGGAGATGCAGAACGAGAACCTACAGTTCAGGCACACTTGAAACTAACTTTATGACAGAACAGTTACTCCCAACTCAAAATGGCAGATTTAATCAGATTTATCTGGCAGGTTTAATTTCTGTATATGTAATAGTAAGCCAAATGAATATGCACTAGTGTGCACTGCCGTCTCTTAATTTGTGAGAAGTATCTCTAAACACAAGGAGTGTGCAGTTCCCCTTGATATATACACAGGTTAAGTGGACCATCACTACTGAATAAAATAAGCAGCACCGCCTCACAAACCTGATTAGTTCAAAACAAAAGGCAGGTAAGTTTGTCTTTCCCATTTAAATTTTACTGACATTCCCAACTGAAAAAAAAAAATGCAATCAGAAAGTGAGGTAAACAAGGTGTCAGTAATAACCTTTGTGTGAATAATTTTATGGATGTGTACAGAAATTTGGCAGAGATATATACAGAAAGCATGCTTTGGCAAGATTCAGAATTTGCTTTATCAAATTTCTGTTAGTGTAGTTTCTGTGACAAATTAAATTACTTCACACTGATCCTAATCTCCCAGTGACTAAAAAGTAAATCTGGAAAACAACTTGCATCTAAAGCTCAGCCTCTCTTTGGGCAACAAATGGTAAATATAATATCTCTGTATCGCAGAGGTGAAGTTCAATAACGGCAACTCTAAAGTAAAAAAAGAAAAGAACATATATGAAGCCATATGAAGTGACGAGCACTGAGCCATTGAAGTGATAGTGAGTATAATATCACACAGCCAAATGATGTGAGATGTGGTCTGGAGCTTGCCAAATTATGTGAGAGGCAAGCAGAACAAAAGCCAAATAGATCTGACAGGCAAAGCGCTCGATAATGACCCAGCCCGAAAAATACAATGGAACATTCTTAAGATCCTCACTTATTAAAATTGTTGAGTTTCAGTTTACAAAGCACTTCAAAGGGGAACTGAACACATATGGATGTGTGCAACGGTTTCTCTTGTGAGACTCTTTAATTTGAGGCAGATGAGACACTATGTACCAAAAAACTAATTTAACAGGAGCAGCATGTTTATCAGAAGCTTATCAAAGGAATCAAGTGTTATCAAATCAGGCAGCAGAGAAAATAACAAAAATGCTACAGCACAAAAGAAAAGAAATTTCTCTTCGACTCATTGATAGGAAAATCATAAGTTATAACAATTCAACAGTTTCGCTTTTTTTCCCCTACTACTTTTCTATTACGTTGTATTAAATTCATTTTTGTAAAAAAGACCTATCTGTCGGCTGGCAACCAGAACAGACATCCCATCTAATTTACCAGCCAATGTTGGCTCGCAACATCTGTGTTACTTTATAAGAAGAAGAAAATTTAAAAGGACAGAACAGTTTCTCAAAAACTACTCCTAAATTTGGGTATTTTTTTCTATGCTACATGAATCAAAATCAAAATAACAATAAATAAATATAATACATTTAATCATCTGTATAAATTTGCTTATTTATAAGGTTTTTTATGGCACTGGTGACTTTAATTCATTAACAGCTGGACAGAAGGAAAGGCAGAGAGAGGAAAAAACACAGCAGGGGTCAGGACTCAAACCCAGGATCAACTGTATGGACTATGTAGTCTCTGTACATGGTGCGCTTCCTTTACCACTGAACCATGTGACACCCTGTGTATATCATTTTTGCAGCAGTTGGAATAATAATTGCTTTTCTGTTCAAAGCAGTAAAATAAAAAAATATATATTTTATTCACTCGAGTGCATCTAACATCTAAAACACCTTTATATTAATTTAAAAAATGTAAAACACAACAAGTTTGTTAAATTTATACCATTTTGTTGACACCCTAAAACGTAGGGACAAAATCTGTTTAAAAGCATTAATTTTGAATTCTGTCTCTTTAATAGCCCACCTCACTAATGACTCAATCTGTTCCGCTTGGTCAAACACGGTAGCGCATACAATAGTGCTTCGACAGTTGTCATGTCCCACTGTCAGATGTGGACAGTCAGACATGTTTCTATAATCATGAAAAGAGGACCCACCAGTAATGACTTCGACACTTGCTCCTCCACCTTGCTTGGTGTTGATCCTGCTGTAGTAGCAGACTCCAACAGATTGAGCACAGCTTCCTCCAGGCTGGGTAAGCTCTGATACCACAGAGAAACAACTGCCTGCTCATCCAGTAGCAGGTTGCATCTGGAAATATTTGAAGGGTTGTATTTTTTTTTAAATTTCATAATTTTGCACTATTTCGATATTAGCACATATGCTGATAGTAACTTGGTCCTTTTTTGGCATTTTCGGGAGAATTGAAGCAGGCAGTGCAAGAACCACTAAAATATCTTGCAGCTGAAAGTGAGGAGTAGGAAAAACCTTACTCAGACGTGATGTCAGCGACGGGTAGATGGCTACCAGAAGCGTTTCCCTTAAGTTATTTCAGTCAAAGGGGGGAAAGCCACCTATTAGGTAGGAGGGTGTTCTAACTTTTTTCCTCATGAATAGAGTTAACAGTTATTGTTTAAGTAAAATTAAATCCCTTTCATCTCCAAATTGGATGTCAATATATTAAGATGTATTAATAAAGACTTGAAAATTGTATTCAGTTTTATTCCACAACTGTAAGATTTTACAGCATTTCCGAAAACCTCTCAACTTTTCTAGTAATCAAGACTTTACATCCTTTTTAGAACTGTGACATGAAATAATCCTTAATAAGTACAACATTGCACACTACTGAGACACTTAGCATATTTTTCTCAAATATGGCAGCACAAGCTAAAAATGCAGTAGAAACATTTTCTGTACCTCGAGTAGGCAGAGTGTAGAGCATCAAGGAAGTTTTCACTCAGACTTTCTCTGATGCAAGTCATCTGCTGTTGCAGCAAAGCACCAATGAGAGGAGATGCTTCAGGACATGTGATGAGAGGCACACAAGCCTCTGACACAGCCCAAATACTGCCACATGAACACCTATGTGAAGTTTGAGAAATGTTAAAGAAAGTTATATTACTGTGGAGACAGAACAATAGGAGGTGAAGATTAGAGTTAATGTTTGCTGATCTTTTCTGCATAGATTTGTTTTTCATTTGAAGTCAACTCCTTCATAGTTCCCCTAAAAAGCACAGACACAGTTGTAATGTCCTTAACAGAACTTTTTATTGCACATATTTATAGTGTTTATTTCTTTGTTTTTTGTAAATAAAGTACTGTACATTAATGAGGCACACATTAGATCCAAACCTTAAGATTCAGACAACAAGAACAGAACAAGCTAAAAATAAAAAAGAATAATTGATAATTGTACCTTTTTGAACTCAAATGATGTCAAATTAATTTACTAACCGTTATAAAAATCACATAAATTTGGGAAACATTTAAGTGTGGGATGCACTACTGCTGTGTGTAACTGATTAACAGATACTTGAACTCTTTTTGTATTTATTTCATTTATGTATTTTTTGTTTTATTGATCACATTTCTTGCAATTTCAGTCAACAGAACAGAAACCAATCTATCACGAGTACAGCTTGAAGTTTGAATGTGAATTATATTTACCCCTTATTTGTGCTGCTCACAGAACACCGTCTATTCCCAATGCTTTCCTGTATTCTTGTCACCATCTGAAATGCAAGAAATCAAAATGAAATGCAAGTATGCTTTTAAACAGAAGCTGTAGAAACAAAATACCTTTTTCAGCACTTTAAGATGGTATTCTTTGGTCGGCACTCCTAAATGCTTCATCAGTCCCAAGGCTGCACCATCTTCTTCATCTGTAGCCAGATGACACAGGACTTTCTGTGGTGGAGTAGAAGAAACAATATGCAGCAGAGGTTTGGCACTTCATGAATGCAACAAAATTATTTTTATCAAAACCAAAAGTTTCAATACAGAAAATCTAATTAGTTACTGGAAATTCGGATGACTACGTCAGCATCACATCATTTGAAACACATGAGTGGAGAAAAGGTATTCCAATAATTGAGTATGAATATATGGGCAGCATAGGAGTAGAAGTAGAAACGAGCATTCTTTGTAACAGACCCTTGCAGTTTTACAAGGGGGCCTCATAATAATTTGATACACAAGAATAATGAGCCCAACCCATAATCAGCTGTGAACAATGTTGGTTGAAATGAAGCAAAGCAATCCACTCAAAGTATATGGTAAGAACATAAACTGGACAATGCCAACTTTATTAATATAGCTTTTTTTTTTTTAAAGCTGCACAGCAATGATGTTGAAGCAAATCTGTGGGAAATACAATAACTTCATAGAATTTAAAACCGAATAAAACTAAAAGTTGTAATGTAGCAAAAGAAAATAATTTTAAAAAATACAGGAAACAAATGTAAAAAATAAAATTATGTTAATCTCCAACCGAGTCACAGGACTCAGAGAGAAGCATAATTTTAAAAGCGTCTTAGAAATTTCTAAGGACTTAGAAGTTATTCTATTCAAAGGCAAGCCATTTACCAAAATAGAAGAACCACCTGAATACCTCTGCCTTTTAGATTAGATCTTATAACATCTAAAAACACCTTAGAGTGGTTTCCAAAGATGGGGTCTGCACCCCAGCCAAAAGTGAAGGGTCTTGAGATAGTCTCAAGAGATCAAATTTAAATTAGGGATAATTGCTAATTGCATATGTCATTGCAAAATTAGATAATCACAAAAGTCATTGCAGGATATAGGCAGTATAATTGTTGTTAAGGTCAGCTGTTTACTCATTATACCTCTCACTGGATTCAAAGCAGTGTTTAAATGCTTTATAGATAACTTTGTGGTTGTGCTGTGCTTGTAGGGGTGTGTGTGTGTGTGCGTAACCCAAGAATACCAAATCAAAAGCTTGTTCAAGCCTTTGAAACAACCCTTTTAATTTACCCACAAGAAATTGACTTATTGATACAAGCTGAATACCTAAAACCTGACATCTTGACTACACAGCAAAACCAAGGCATATGGCTCACTAAGAAGTGAAAAATACAAACTGCTTTGAAACACCAAGATAAAAGACAAAAGAAATAAGAAGAGAAAGACATTGTGAGATGTTGAATATGTATAAAAAGAAGAGAGCAGTGAAACTTAAATCTGAGGAAAAGTAGAACTGCAGAGCTGTTGGTGCAGTCCTGTGGTTTCTTTGGCCTGGCTGTGCAGCACGCTAGGATGCTTACCCTCCACATAGTCTCACAAAACCACCCCAATCACTACCATCTGAGAGCCCTCAAACCCAGCACATATAGTACGTACAAAGCCAATCACAGTCAACCCACAGTTAGTAAGGGGGCACAGTGGGGACGAGGAATGAGAAGTAAGGACGGTTTGGTTAGAATAAGTATCAGAGACTGAAAGTCACTGTGATGTCTGCATTATGAACAGGGGGAAAAGTGTGTGGTTACCAGAGGAATGGGATAAAGAACAGAAAGATAGATGGGTGGCAAATACTTTAGGTCAAAAGCCATCTTTCTCACACAGAAAAAAACAACTTGAATTGGCTTTGGGGACAAGTTACTGCCATAGAAATGATCCCCCATAAATCTAAAATTAAAACAGAGGATGTAAGAAAAAAGGCATGAGGCAAAGACTCGGGTTGCTTTGGATGGGTGTCTGTTAACAATTACAACACCATGATTGAAAAACCAATGACAGACTTAAGTATAGCCTCAGTTGGTCAAAACAGCAGAGACAAAAAAGGGGAGATGAAATCCGCTGGAAGAGCACAAATAAAGAATTTGGATCTCTAAAAGCACTGATTTAGAACCAACCCAACCTCAAACTTGGTGTAATAAATCTGTATGCCCATCCAGTATTTGTACAACACCCACTAACAATCGAGGGACTATATAGAGTTAGCCCACATAGTTGATGGTGTCCAAAAAAAATGTTGTTAGTTATTTTATAAAAAAAAAAAAAAATTTTTAAAAATCCAGCCCTCTTGTATATTTCTTTTTATGCACAGTTAACACACTTTTCCTTTCAAAAGTGTTCATTCCAAAGCAACATGTTCACATTTTGACCAACACACCCACAAAATTCAATGGATTTCACGTGACATACCAAAACAATATGAGTGTTATTAAAGCTAAAAGCAAAGACTTTATTTTTTTAGACTTTAATACCATTATAATTTAAATTTAGGAACCACTCAATTTAATGTGAAGTTTGGGTTCAAAGTAATATAAAGCATATTTCCAAAAAATGAATAAACTGCAAATATTTTACCTTTAGAGACTCCAAAAAATTAAGGCCTTGCAGAACTTTTGAAGACAACAACCACAGAGTCATGAGGTTTCTTTATTTTATTTTTGCACATTCCTTTAGCATTTTTTTAAAGTTTTTGTTAGATAACTGTCCATTCATTAAAATCTATAATGAAGGTGGGATTTTTTTTAACTTTTGTTGTTTACAAAGAAGAAGTGAAAGAAAATCACAAACTAAACAAAGAGGAAGAGAACGAATGAAGGCAATCACCCAGAAACTGTAAAGTTAATTTTAATCATACAATGACACTTGGAATGAACCTAATATGAAGAGGGAATGTTTTTATATTTAATAATAAAATGAACATTTAGTATGAGCAAACAGCTGCAAATATATACAGTTGCTGCAGAAAATATCTGTGGTTCCTTACGCAGCTAAAGTGCAGATTAAGCTATCATTCAGCTGATTGTTTGGCTATATAAAATTACACGCTCACTACTTATACTTATACTTATACTACTTATACTCGCCTTACTGTCATCTTCTCAAAGATCATTTTACTGCAGCACTGTGAGGTCTTTTTACATGTGCAGGATGTTGAGAAACAGACCAATAGAGTTAATGACTATCAGCCTGGAGCTTTGTGGCTATACCCCAGAATTCATCAAACCCTATGTGAAAGCTCAGATGTGGAGAAAAGAGACAGACAGGAAGCTGAAGCAAAGGCAGAGAAATACTGTACACACTATATGCGTCAATTGGGAGAAACATGCCGCTGCAAACATACAACAGCAAAGAAACAAAAATATTTCATTAAATTCTCAAAATGACCTAAATGCACATGAACAAAGCATTTGGATGCCACATAGCAGCTGATGATCAGTTTCTCAAGAAGGAAATAAGAAAACAATGTTGAGGAGCACGATCAGTCAAGGATAACAAAAAACAGGCTTTGCCTCACATTCCAAGACAGGCAGCGCTGTGCAGACACAGAGACAAAGAAGGAGCATCTCTGACCTAAAACAGATTATCTGCTCTGCTCTCCCCGACAGACAAGCTAAGTTGTTGCAAAAGGATTTTTCTGCGCTTCTCGTCATTCGCATCACTGGTGGTAAAAGGAAGATTCTTCAAAAAAATAAAAGAAGGGAATGTAGAAAAGATGCAGAAATGACAATGACTGTTGTACAAGATGTTTTTGGATCCTTGAAAATCTTGCTCTATAACTATGAAGTAGAAAAAAAATAATTTTCAAGATCACAGCAACATATGAAAATGTGGCATACATTTGTATTCAACCCCATTTACTTTAATACCCTTTTATAAAATTTGATGCAATCAATTCCCTTCCCTACCAGTCAATGAAGAGCTTTTATTTCGATAATCTGAAAGTATCTTTGCAATAATATAGCTAGATTAACTTTCATAAAATAACCATGGAACACCAAATATATCTATATTTCTAAATATAATTGAAACCAGAAGTTTAAATACCCCAGGTAAGTTAAATCAAACCACACTTCTCTTGTTTTTGGTCAGAATTACTAAAATTGTTTCCATTTGCTGAACAATGACAGGAAGAATATGTCAGATTTATTTATTAATACCTTCAAAAATATGAGTTTACCTAGAGAATGAGTACCATCTTTTAGAATTACCAAGGAAAGCCAGATTATGGTATCATGGTTTTTCAAACTTCTGTTAGGTTTACTGACACACTTGAGTTAATTGGAGGTAGATGGATGTATTTCAAGGCAACACCGGGAACAATGGGGAAAGTCCTTAGACTTCCCCATCTTCTTGGGAACAATTTGAATGAAGATGCTTGAAAGTTGACAGTTCATCTGTCCAAACAATTACACACAAGTATAGATGTGGTGGAAGGAGATTAGTTCTGTGTCCCAGAGATGGATGTGTTTTGGTCTGAAATATGCAAATCAACCCCAGAACAAAAGCCATAAATAAATAAATAAATAGTTTGCAGTTTTCAAATTCAGATGGGGCCAAAGACCTTCATTTTTGGAGACATATCCTGTTGTCTGATGAAACTAAAGTGGAACTATTAGGCCACAATGACCATCTTTACATTTGGAGAAAAAATGTGGAAGCTTGTAAGCCTGCAATCTTTTTACAGCCTAAGTACAATTTCAATTATTGTAAATATTATTGTACTTTCTACACTTCTGAACATTTGGCCAGTATATCCTGCGCAAAACATACAATATGACCACACATAGAAACATCTTGACACAGATGCAGACACCACTGTGTTCACTTGCACTCAGCTTCCCCTCCAACAGGTCAAAGAACATCTGGCAAAATTCAAGGTTTACTTTCTAGGCTCTGTTTTAATTAGCAAGATGTTTTATTAGATGAGAAATTAATCAAAAGAATACAAACACACAGTTAATCTGGCAGAAATGTGAAGGTTTCACATTGTTTATCATGAGCCATCTGTGTGAACCCTCTCAAAGTTGAAAATGGCAGAAGCTTTTCTTCCCTCTCTTCTCTTTCCCTCCTCTCTGCGCTCGCCTACAGAACACACAGGGCGCTTTGCTGGCTATCCCTAATATACAGGCAGATTCTTAAATGATGACAAGAGGCTGTGAAACAGTCACTTTTAATTTGACTTTAAAATGTGAAACATAGTTGGAGACTATGCAGACTAAGACCAATAGAGACACAATCTACTCAATTCATTATGTATATTCAATCGGATTGGAAAGACAGAGATGGAAAGCACAGCCCTATTAAAATACATGAAACAGAAAATCTCTTCAGCAGTCCAGAGACTGTCAAAGAAGAATTATTTAAAGAGCTTTTTGTTAAAAAAAAAAGTGCTTTATTGCCAAGTAATCTTTATGTCAAGTCATCCAGAACACAAACAATAAAATGACCCAGCCCAGTGTGATGAAAACTGGCATATGAAAAAGATCTGGAAGAGTACACTGTTACACACAATTTACCACAAGTAATTCAATATCAATAAAGGCTGGAAACTCAGGAGATTTTGTCACAATTTCTTCCATCTTTGCTGTGCAGTGGCCATCAGTTGTGCAATTCTGTTAAACCTTGGCTTACATCATCTTTACACAAGATTAAAATTCTAGTACAATTTCCAGGACCTCTAAGAGGGTACGGATGTCCAGTCTCCTGCTCTCTTGCACTTTGTTGTGTCCTCGCCATCAAATCAAAATCCTTAAAAATATGGGTGGTTTCCACACCTCCACCATCAATTTCAGCCTGCCTGATTGACTGAGGTTTAAGCTTGGCACAAAAATAGTGTGGTAATTCCTCCTTCCAAATCTCCATTGACCAAGCCACACAGGTTTGTGTAAGGAACAACACCTGGATAACTTACCAACGGCTGCTTCCAGACTCCTCCACACTCCACACAGAACCCAAAGAAGCTGCTACTATGGTAAATAGTAGCGAGTGCATTGCTAAAGCAGCTGTTAAAGAATGCAATTTGGGATTTCAGTTTGGATGTATTGTCTCATTTCATTGCACCAATAAAACCTGAACTGTTTAATAATGAGAGACTCTATGCTTTTATTTAGAAAAATACTGCAACCCATCATTTGATTTAGAGTATTACTCCTCTTATTAACTCTTAGTTAGAAAGCAGATGACCAAAGCCACTAAGAAGGCAGAGCCTAGTGAATGTGTATGCCACAGACAACAGGAGGGTAAAAATGGAGGCGGCAATTAAATCGCACAAACCAGGTAACTATAAATTAGCACCACTTAAAGTATTACGCATGAGACCAACTTGCTGTGAATGCGGAAAACCGCCTGCTACATCCTAACTTTATCTGCCTCAAGTTTGGACTTGTCCTGGTTGAGGAGATCCAGAAGCAATCAGTAACTATTTTCCTGTGGTTTCTATAATAGCTCTGCTCATTGAGCGATAATTACAGATGTCTACTTTAAAAACACCCAGGCTAATAGTATTAGTATTAACTTGGGTCTCAATGTCTCTTTCTTGTTTTTTTTGTTTTGTTTTTTTTTACCCCTCCAGGGGGTCTTTTTGTGGACTCTAGTGTCCCTTATATGAAAGTAGACTGACAGGAAAGGGGGAAGGAGAAGTGGGAAGACATGCGGCAAATATTGCCGGGTCCAGGAGTCGAACACGCGACGGCTGCATCGAGGACTCGAGGCCTCCAAACATGGGTCGACGCCACCACGGCACGCCCCTTTGTTTGTATTTTTACTGATTTAATTATTTTGTGCTTTGCGTTGTCATGTTGAATCTAGCCAAAATGCATCAAATGTAACTGTTTTCCCCAAAATAATTAAGTCAAGCTACATTGTGATTGATGGATGAATCACTTCATGTCATATCATTTTGCTATCTGTATTTCCAGCCATCCATCCATCAATCCATCCATCCATTTTCTGTACACCCTTGTCCCTAGTGGAGTCAGGAGGTGTGCTGGCGCCTATCTCCAGGAAACATTTTGGGCGAGAGGTGGGGTTCACCCTGCACAGGTCGCCAGTCTGTCGCAGGCTATCTGTATTTATATAATGAATTTCATCACTGGCGATGTATCTTGACATGTGTCGTGTCTAGATACATCTAGTTATGCAGAGTAGAGCTGCAAAACTAATAAATAACCACCACCTTCTCACCATGTAAGCATTATGCATACCGTGGGACAAATCTCACGCTTCAAAATGTATTCTTGAGATACAATTGCGTTTTTTTTTAGGCCCCAGAAGACTTCAGAAGACATGTTTTCATATTAGCGTAGGTTTTAGTAGAGCAAAGATCTAATGGCATTCGGAGTATGTTCGTGAATTATTTTTCAGAAAATAAACTGTTTTATTTAATATTCCGAACAAAGTGTTTGAAGTTCCAAAAGTTGGAAGAACAGGGTTTTGGTACACTAGAATTATTTTGGTGTTATTAAACAATAGCCTGACTGTATCTACTCTCATTTTAATAGCTTTTATGTAGCTTTTAAGTGGAACAACTACTTACTTGCACATTTGGAAAATTAGCTAAATAAATATTGGTCAACAAAACACTTCAAATAATGGCTAATTTGTCAAGCAGTTTATTTTAACAGTTTCTACCTGTATCCACTGGTTGGCTTTTCTTTCCACTGCATTGCTTGGATGCTCAGAATACAGAGCCAACAAACACTGGAGCAGAAGTCCTCTACTTGCACCTGCAAAACACATACAACATTTACCAATTTTCTCGGGGTAATTTTCATGTTTGTTGTTTCTGTTTGTCAGTAGGTTTTAAAAAGACAGATAAAGTAATGCCCAAAGTATAGATTCACCTTCTGCAGTGACATGAGAGTTCCAGCACAGCCGGCCTAAAAGCTGACCTAATAAGGGGAGCCTATTCAAGGTTTCTGTTGTGGAGCTCTAAGAGAGATAGAATAAAAAGGAAAGAAAAAAGACATAAATTAACATTTAAGCACTTTTAAAAAACAATATCAATGTAAAAAAAAAAAAAAAGTCAGGCCTTTATATTTAAATAGCAGTGTGTCATGGATAAAGACTAACGACTAATTTGAGAGGATGAGATCACTACTAATGTTAGTCATAATGGTAGGTCAAGCAGAGTTTAAATAGAACCTAATAACCCAGCTATTGTCTGCAACAGTTTCTTTTGCTCAGTCCTCACATTTGGCCTCCCGATTGCTGAATAGTCTATGGTAAATGCTGTACGGTAAATGTCTGTGTGTGTGTGTGTGTGTGTGTGTGTGTGTGTGCGTGTGCATGTGTGTTGCTGATGCAACAGAGAAGGAATGCTCATTTACAATACAAACTGTTGAATGCTCTGTGACTGAAGGAATGCCCATAAGAATAAGCCATCACAAAAGAAAGCAATTACGACCGACTACCAGGGCACAATTGGCATCAAAGCCTCTCCAGCACTGTCTCTAATTATGACCATGTAACTTGTTGTAATTACAACCAGACATTCTTTGACAGAAGTGACTGATTACATACTGGCCAAGGAGCCTAAGGAGACATGTTTATAGATGAGAATGAAATAGATGGTGAAGAAAGACACCAAGATGCAAAATACATATAAATCTAGCATATGTATTTTAGGGTTTACCTAATATGTGAAGCTCTAAACTGAGACAAATTTGACAAGAAAAACAATGAAAATGTAAACTTTTGTCATTTTAAGGTACAGATGGAAGTTAATGGTTCTAATGCATGCACAAATTACATCCATGTTTGTTTCTACTAAAAGAGAAAAGAAAAGCAATCCAATGAGAAGCTGGTTAAGTTTCAGAATTTTCAGAAGGATGTATCTGATAAGCAGCTGGAGAAAAGCCCTGGATTTACCTCGAGGCTCCACTGAGAGCTGCACCTACACAATAACTGTGTTCAAGTTTAATTGACGGAAACAGAGCTTCTTCCCAGCATGCGGGGGAGGGTAGTACACAGACTAAAAGAATGAGAACCAGCCAATCACTCCAATAAAACTTCAGACACATTACCCCCACAGCAATGGACCCAAGCAAATCAAGCATTAGCATGTTTGTGTGTGTGTTATTCATAGTAACTAGACATTGCTAATCCTGTTCTACACACTAACAGTGTCATGTTTTACAATTACATTAAAAAAAGATCAATTCTTCTTCAAAAAGGGTCAATGAAATATTAAATTAAGTACAAATTGTTTATTTGAATATACCACATAGATGTACATTTATATAAATTAGGATCATTAGGCGCAATTGGACATAACAGAGATTGACCCCTTAACTGTCACCCTCATGACAGTTAAGGGGTTTTACACAACTCTGTGTGTCTCTTGTAAGTAGATTCTTTTATTGGTGCTGCTACTGCCAAAGAGGGTTTTGAAACAGAATTGATTTCAAAATATATTTCGGGGCAATCATCATCACAGTGCTTCAAATACAGCTCAACACTGTAGCCACAACCAAATAATGTTCAAATGTGTGGTATTAACCTGCAAAATCACAGACTACAAGTTAGCGAGCAGATGTGTGGATCAGTGGGTTGGTGAATGAATAGATGGACAGATGGATGTACAGATTCAGCAATTAATTAATATTTCAAGAAATACATTATGGAAGTTCAAAAATATTACTCTACTCCATCTCCTTCTCTGACTGTGTAGGTAAACTGTGCACTGGCATCAGCTTGAAACAGTATCAATTCATTCTCACAACTCAAAACTGTTGTAAAGCAAAGTGGACCACAAACTAGACCTGTCACGATAACAGATTTTTCTGGACGATACATTTTTCCACGATAATATTGTTGAGACCATCACTGTGAAAATGGAAACCACTGCATCTAACAAAGAAATGGCTAAAAAAAAGAGAAACTCTGAGAAGTTCATTTTAAGCATTGGCTTTTGCAAGTGTTGGTGTCTGACATTCATCCTCACCTGTTCTAAACATGTATAGAACCTGGAAATGAACAATAGGATTATTTCACATATTGGGTCATAAGCCACAAGAAAGCTGTAAAGATATCAAAGGATTCATATCGTTGCCAAAAAGTGGGCTGTCCTCAGCTGGTCTTTTATGAGCCCATTGCGAAGAAAAAAAGATTTCAATGCAATTAAGCTTTACCATACTGTTTCTTTGCATGTGCTCCATAACTTTGCTCATTCTGACTCATCTGCATTACGCAAAGCCAGAATTATGTTGACAAAAAGAGAGACCTGCAGGGGAAAAAAAGCGAGGCTTGATCTATAAAAATATACTGGTAGATTCAAAAGTCAAAGTTGAAGTAATAAGTCAAATATAAGCAGAAAACTGATTTTTAACAACTCATTAAATGTTTCAGTAAAACATTGGAAAATTCAAAACAATTTTCAAGGGCAATTTAATAAGGATAAATTCAGCTAAATCTGGAAAGTCAGTCTAAAATATGAAGGAATAATCTTAAATGCTGTGAATTGGCGAGTTGTAGAAAAAAAAGATTTGATCAGAAAAGTTCAGGACTCTCAAAGAACAGCAGACCTGCTTGTCCTCGGCCCTCTTCCCAGATTTGCTGGATCTGATATGGGGATACATCAGGTTAGCACTCAAGGTCCCACTGCGGCTATTACCTGACTAACTCAACACTGCAGTGCTGCCAGCCAGGCATACACTGCCTCAGCAACACACAGAACAGCGTCTGTTAGCAGGACCCTTCCATTGAATGAATTACCGTTCAAGCCTTGGCTAAAACTCAGGTGTGGGCGCAGGTTTCAGCAGACTTGATAGTCTCATTTCTGTGTTAATTTTCTCAAAGTTTCATTAATCAAATGACTGCTGTTCTGCCTAATAGGTGAAGACTTTAAAATCAATATAATGCAATGTTAACCTGTAAAGACAGAAAAACAGCCTGTTGCACTCCCGTCACTGATTTATTGTGCATTAGTTTTAAGTTTCAATGGCAGACATAAATAATGGTAAAACATGCAATTACAATGCTTTCATGGGCATGTTCATTTTACACACAAAAGCTACCTAAACTTTGTTGAAGATGTTAATCAGTATTTCCTGTAGTCTTTCTAATGCCCCTGCCACATAGCAGAAATGGGTCAATAGGGGTCTGAAGTACAAGAGAAGAAAAAGAGTACAAGAGTGTCAAGTTGGTCTAATTCCCTGGATATCAATCAAATCCAACATCTGTAGAATGTGCTCCAAAAAAATCTAATCTATGAAATCCACAAGTCACACCTTTCAAGACTTAAAGGATCTATTGCCAACAAAATGGTGGCCAATATGGTAGGTGGCAGTATAAGGAGGACCACAACACAATTAGGTAGGTAGTAATGATTTTATTCCTGACCGCAATATTGCTAAAAGCCAACTTATCTACATTATTCCTGTAACACTATAATCTATCAATAAATACCTTTACTCACCACACTGCTGATTTCTGAGAGAAGCTGCTGGAGGAAATCCCTCAGTCTCTTCAAGTGTAGGGAGATGTCGTTCCGTGTGTGTGGAGTGTCAGTTTGGCCCCAAGCGATGGCTTTTTCAAGCCAGAAGGGCATCTGCTGAACATTTGGCGAGTGTGCTGTTGTTTGCTGAACCTGCAGCTCAGTCATTTGACGTTTTCCACAGGCAAATTTACTTTTGAGCTTAAAGAAATCCTAGGAAACAGCAATAAATGTACCATTAAAGTCAAGAATTACACAGAAATTGTCATGAAACTTGAACTTTACCATCATATTTTGTAAGTATCAAGACAGAATAATGGCAAGTGGGATCTTGGCGATATACCATTTTTCTGTTAGCATATTTGTGGACATAGATGTTTGATTTATTTTGACATCCCTTCGTTTCCCGCTATCCAGTTTCATTGGCTTCAGATGTTATGCAGCACTAAGCATTTAGAAATAAATGAGAAAAGGCAATAAACCACTTTGTTTAACCTGAAGAAAACACAAATTGTGTTTGGTGAGAACGAGTTTGAAAAATAAGAGAAACTTTGTTTACAGGAAAACTCCACACATGGAGATTTACTGTTACAATGACAAATAAAAACTCAGGTGCACTTCTTTAAACAGTAAAAATCATTTATACGGAAACTTTTTCTAGAAATGAGTTTCAAAAAATAGAATTATTAACAAATAAAATTATGATTTGTCTATGCCAGGTACAAAGTAGGAAAATAATAAAAACATAAAGCAACAGTCTTTAGTAGGCTGTTCAATGACATAAAGAACAGCCTAAGATCCTAACTTGAAAATGATAGCACCGTCATAACATTTATCAAATAGAGATAATATTGCTGATAATGTTCATACATAGAAAGTAGACAAACATCAACAAAGACAATAAGAATTAGAAATACAGAGAGAAACGAGTGCCCAGAAAGTCAGAAACTAAAGAACAAAGTTCCATCAATGAACACTAAAAGGTAGCTCTGGCAATCTTTTAGTTTTGCTCTGGCAACATGACATGACTTCATGTGTGAAAGTCAGTTATTGCTGCATTCACAAGCATGTACACAGAAGCCATGCTTGAATAATGCTAGCTACACTAACCATAACATCAAACATGTTCATTAGTGATGCTAAAAATAATTCAAATGTAAACTCGAAAAATCACTTTTGTCTTTGATTTAAAATAATAAAACACAGTTTCACAATGGCTGCTCTCTCTCACACAGTGTGACATCACCTCCACTCCAAATGATTAACTACCACTCCTGGCAGGAAAGATAGGGAAAAAAATGATATGATTCTTATGAGAAATTAAAAAGTGGCAAAAATATCTTGTACTTGGTGTAAAAACATAGACAGTGAGAACTAAGTGGATCAAAGCTTTACAAAATATTCAAATCAAAAATTGCCCACAAAATCCTAATAGGTAGATCTCAAATTCCAATTAGACTTACTGAAAAAGTTAAATTTTGATCATGAAAATGAAACCTAAATGAAACACCTGGTTATTAGATAGGGCTGTATGATATTATAAAATCATTGATAAATATTGTTTTGATGATATTAGTTGCGATATGCTTATTTCTTCATTCAACTCTCATATGTGCTTCCTTCAGTCTGTGATCTTAAGCATTTTGTCCAGTCATTTGTGCCCAGTGTGAATATCTGATGCCATCAGATTCTGTGCAACTGGCTAAGCATTATATTAGGATATAAAATCCAAGTTGATAACACTTGGAATATATTACCCAACAATTATTGCACTCCAAACAGGTCTTTCCAATTTGAATATTGTGATGATGATGGATTTGTGCAGACTTAGCATTAATCTCCCCTCAGTGCTCTATCTGGTTTATTCTCATTGAGCTTGATTTCTCTAGATGAATTTCAACCTGACCAATCAGCAAACAGAAAGAAGAGTTATGAATGATTTGACATTGATTTTCTGCACCATTTCAGAATTGAAGTATGCCTTTGCAGTTTGGCAGTGGCAGCGGAGGAAGTGAAAGAAGCTATTCAGTCCGTGTTGGACACGCTTCCAAATACTGAGCAATTAAAGTTGGAGGAATATTTAAGACATTTTATTGCTGGCAAAGATGATCCTACTCCCCACTGGAATGTTTACAGCTCACGCAATTTCCGGTAAGCTTTATTGAGCGGGCGCTTTACACATGTCCCAGCCAAATGTTTAAAAATTCAACAGAGTCCATGCCTCCAGCAAGCAATCATTTCTCAATAGCCAAGAGTCCCAATCGTCCATACATAGAAAGCGTAGAACAAGCGGCTGGTTTTTACCAGGCTAGTATTAAATAAACAATAACTAAAAACAGATGCTTTTGACAATTACGTCAATATCTGCATATGTGGCCTACATCCTCCATAGCCACCCTTGCTCTCAAAGGAGGTTAATAGAATAAGTGGAATGAATAAAAAAGAGGAAATAAATTGTTTTGATCTAGTTATTCTAC
This sequence comes from Xiphophorus couchianus, assembly GCF_001444195.1. Classification (NCBI taxonomy): domain Eukaryota; kingdom Metazoa; phylum Chordata; class Actinopteri; order Cyprinodontiformes; family Poeciliidae; genus Xiphophorus; species Xiphophorus couchianus. The sequence goes on from NC_040239.1 coordinate 12,152,925, forward strand.
CCTCTTATTACCACAATTTAATGATCACATTCTTGTGATCCAAGCAATATCTTCTACACATCCAAGACTGCCTACTGAGAAATAAACAGTACATTCTTCACCTTTTATGAAGATGGAAAAAAAGCATAGGAGGGCAGGCCCCAAGGGTGTGTACGAGGATGTGTTTCATGTCTGCATATAGCTCGAGAATCGTGTGTGTGTTTGTTGTGTTTTGCCATAATGACAGGTCTATGTGGGACACCACAGGCTTGCATTTTATGATCACCTCGTAACACATGATTTGTTTAATGTCTTGCCATCAGCTCAGCTGGAAAGCCCCTATGGCACGCTGAAATGAATATATAAATACTAATTTCAGGGAGGAAAAATGCCAAACCAAATTAGGAACAAACGACTCTTGTTGACTTGTCTCTTAGGGTCTCCATTTTCAGAAAATCTGAGGGAGAACCTAAAAGAAAAACAACCTTAGCGGAGTTTCATCAACATCTCTATCCTGTCAATAGTTACAAGTACATATAGGCACAGACGGAATAAAATGCAGTTACAGTTACAAAAAAAAACATGTGCATGTACAAACAGACTCAGCAGCAGCTCTGGAATTAGTTATGCACATTTTGGAGGAGGAACGAGATGTGACTGGTCAAATATTATCTTTGAGGATGTGTTAAACTAAGTTTGTGGACTTTGGGTTTTGCTGGGTTTGCTGATGTAATTATGAGATTGTTGACATTATTTCAGTACAACCAAAATCAGTTAAGCATCACTTTCTGCAAATTTACCTGCATATGATTTCCTTATGTTCAACAAGGTTTAATAAGATGAGAAATGTAAACAGTTTGATTCTGACCATGTCCCACTGCAGTGGGTCAGTAATGTGCAAGTCTGGTGCATTGGTTTCAACTAGCCCTTGTTTTTGAAGTACAATTTTGCTTATAGAGATTTCTAATTATATTTATTTTTTTCTGTTTTGTTTATTTTGAATATTTAAAATATATTCCAGTTAAAGTGTTAAGCCATTATTTCCATCTAGTCCTTTTTGGAAATATAAAAATAAAACAGAAGATTTCTCAGCCAATCAATTTGTCAGTTTATAGTTTAGTTTCTCACCGCAACGTCTAAGCCAGGCATGTCCAAAGTCCGGCCCGAGGGCCAATCACGGCCCGCGGTCAGATTTCATATGGCCCGCAGCTTCGGTCTTATAATGTATTATTTATGGCCCGCCTGCACTGTCAAACAGAATAAATAAATCATAAAACTTGAAACTGTAATTCCTCCTTTCACCAAATGGTGGCAGCACCACTTTAATACTATCAGTCTGCCTCCGTGCAGCGAACCGCTCTCCACTCATTTCTGCCATGGCCACTGCAAAGAAAACAAGTTTACAGTGAGGGCCGCCGCTTTCAAGAGAGATGGGAATTATAATACTTCTTCACTGAAAATCAAGCCAATTGTGCTTGTCTAATTTGTAATGAGACGGTTGCCTTGTTTAAGGATTTCAACGTAAAGAGACACTACCAGAGTAAACATGCTAACACATACAACAAGCTAACAGGAAGTGACCGTGCTGAAAAAGTGAAGCAGCTCCAAGCTGCACTGGCATCACAACAGCGATTCTTCACGCGGGCCTGTGAGTCAAAAGAAAATACCACCAAAGCAGCTACGAAGTTAATGTTAATAGCTAAACATGGCAAACCTTTTACTGGAGGTACATTTATCAAAGACTGTGTTATGAAAATGGTGGAGAACATTTTGCCCTGAGAAGAAGCAAGAATTTGAGAAAAATGTTTGCCTGGCAGTAACAGTGTGGCACTGAGAGTTGAGGACATGAAACTGAGTGTTTTGAACGGCAACGTCTGTCACTATCAGCAGTGAAGAGCCAAAAGAACATTTATGCACTTGGATTTATGGCACTTATTTTTATTAAACTCTTGAGTAAGATTTGGTTATTACTGTTGATGTTATGAACCTGTAGATGTGATACAAACTATACTTTCTGAAAGATATTGTAAATGACAAGAGCAAAATTCACTTGTTTTAAGATTTAATAATAATAGACAACTTTGCATTACTTTAACTCCTGTTTAAAATGTTCTTGAGGCAAATATATTTTTAAACTCATGTAAATTTAAGGTATTTCATACAGTTTGTTCAATGTTATCTGACTCTCCAGATATGAATGAAAGGCAGAATTTGGGTTTTTAGAGTTATTCTCGTCTGCCTGAGTGGCTTATATTTGGTTATTTTGTCATTTGAAAAATAAAGATAATTGTGACAATGAAAATTGTTTTATAACGGTGTGTATTTGCATGAAACTTTTGTAGTTAAAAAATGTCCGAACAAACTATTGGCCCCCGGGCATCTTCACTTTATCAAATCTGGCCCTCTTTGCAAAAAGTTTGGACACCCCTGGTCTAAGCCAACCGAACGAACGAACAAACGGATGGATGGATGGATGGACGGACGGACGGATGGATGGATGGATGGATGGACAAATAGAAAGATGGAGGCATGTGCTGTATCAACATCAGACCACAGGATGTCAGTATTTCCTCCTCTACAGGAGACCGTATTATCAAGGAAAACTATCAATAAAAACCCAACTCAGCCTCAAACCACTGCTGTTGTATGTCAGTCGGTTTCAAAGTTAAGTTAAAGGAATACATTTAAACTTTTTAATACTCTCTTTCGTGGATTGTTTTTAATCTACAATGTTATCAGCAACATACTGTACATACTTGACAGTCATTACCCGTCGACTGGAGATTATTCAAATGTGAACTTACTTTCAAATAACATGCGCAGCACTCAAATTGATGTATTTCCAAAGCAGAAGCTGGTCATACGAAAATATTCTTTACAGTCTCAAACGACAAAAACCTCTTTCTTTCCGTGAAAACAAGAAACTGAACTTCCCTCTTCTCTAGTGAGTTCCGGGTAGGGAAGGTTCCTATTTGCTGAGAGCGGTGACGTACGCGGACATCCCCTTGGAAAGACTCCTGGGAAATGAAGTCGTAGAACTCAATTTATCATCTTTTTTAGTTGTATTGATTATAAAGTCAAGCACATTTTATTAGTTTCTAATTGATCAAACAACCAAATAAAAACCGTAAGAATCAGGATTTTAGTTCAATCAAGATCTAAACTTGAAAGTAATTTGGAGTAATTATAAATATGATATTCTTAAAGCAGATGAATTAGAATTGGGATTATTGCTTTTTAAACGTACTTCACATCCCTACATTTTGTTGTTGTTGCTGTTGCTGTTGTTGTTGTTGTTGTTGTTGTTGTTGTTGTTGTTGATGATGATGATGATGTTTGCATGCCAGAAATAGTTTTAGGCAAACAATTTTAGTATAAGCAGCAACAGATATGCATGGTTTTAAGGAATACATTAATCAACAACTTTGGTGTGTCACTGGAATGTACACAACCAAGTCTGTTGGCTATTCTATACAGATAGGTATACAGATACCAAGGCTGCTCTTGGTATCTGTGTGCAGATGTAAGTGCGTGACTGGGTTCATTCATTCATTTCTGTGTCAAACATTTTAGGTTTAAACATCAACAGGGTGAAGCAGAGTGCATTCCAGTGGCAGGAACTTAAGGGTACCAGAGTGTGATCCACAGGGACTTCTGAGGGGTTCCCAGCAAGCATGGCTCAAAGTGACAAATCATCTAAGCTTTTGCCAGATCCCAAGAAACTTGCAGCAGCAGGAAACGAATTGTTTAAAATACGTAATGGCCCATGTGTTGGTTTGAGCATGCACATGTGTGTGCATAAGTGCACAGCAGGATTGCATGAGAAAGAGATTATACACATGTAGTTGTAGAAGTGCATTTACTCAATTTTTGTTCTGGTGAATGCAGTCCTTGTGCATGTCTATGTGTGGTCAAATATTTTTAAATCATGCATTTGCTGCTTGAATTCTGCAGAGCGTTTCAGGACAGGCCCTGGTCTGTGCTATATGTGTGCTCACCTTGTGTAACAGCAGTACAGTCTCATAGATAAAGAATACATATAACATGGTCTTTTGCCTCTAGAGCAAACTCCAGAAGTTCTGTGGTGCATGTGAGCAAGCAGAAGTGTGTGTACACAGATTTGTGAACAGGTGTAAGTGTTAATATATTTTGTGTGTGTTGTCTTTTTCTTTTAATATAAAAAAACATTAGTATTTGAAGTGTTTGGATGTACTAAAAAAGCATTTTTTTCTTGGATCTCCATTAATACTTCTTCAAACACATGGTCTTTTTAGTATGCCACCCAGGCTTTTATAGACAGGTAGAACCATCCTAATGTATAAATGGTAATCTGTGCAGTGTAACCAGTTACTTAGTATTTTTCTTTTTTTTTAGTCTTTTTAGTCTTTAGTCTTTTTTTTTTTTGCTTGTTTTTGTTTTCTTGTTTTCATTTTGTCTTCATGGTACCAGTATATTTTTCTTATACAGTAATCTGTATTACTGTATAATACAGATTATATATACATACACACACACACCCAGACACACACACACATATATATATACAAGATGAATTTCAGTGGGTTGCACCATTTATTTATTTATCACTGTGTTATGTTGTTGTACTCTGTAGCAACCCACTTACCACACCCCTCATACATGACAAAACTGCAATAAAAGTACTATAATTTTATTACAGCTTTAGATGGAAAAAAGATATAAGACATCTGGAGTAAAGATGGTTTAAAATAGTGGTAACAGACATCAACCCCTGACTTTGTGTTTCACTGCACAAAAATGCAGAAGATGAAAAGAAATGCCCCGCACAAAGCACTTCAAAAAGGACATACAAATCTGGGGAGCCTCCTCTGCTGGTGTGGGCAAGACACAAAACGTCTGTAATATTCTGCCTTGAGGAAAACAATCATCTCTTCTCTTATACAACACTTTTGATATTGCATCTTATGCTGTCTCCTGATTCTGAGGACAAAATTCACATGGACACATAATGAAAACACAAACATGTACCTACTGCATTCCATATAATATTTTAAGAACAAACAAATGTAGTCACATGGATTCACTGTTTATGTTTCCAGGCATCCTTCTTTATTGCTAAGGGAGGAAGCTGAGGATTGGTGGAGAAAAGGCGAGTGATGCTGTGACCAATGTGAAACAGCATTGCGTGCACAAGACACAAGTACAGTGTGCATCAATCCTGTCTTGTTACATTCTCTGCATAGTGAGAGCTGCACTTTGACATTTACAACTGATTTACCAAATGATCAATAATCTCACAATGGTTGGCATCTTATTTAATTAGAGTTCATTTTTACTGAATTTTCAAGCCAACTCTGCCTACCTTAGCTATTTCTGTGTCCTGCATAGTAATCAACGCTCTCTCTGCTCTGTTTGGCAATCAACAAGCTGCTGAGAGTTCACATTTGCAACTACCACTGTGGATGTCCAAACGTGACCAGATTCTGCAAATTAATGAATGTTAAATGATTACCAATAGAATCTGAAATAGAAAACAAAGGACAAAATACATTTTTCACCGATTAAAAAATATTTCACTTATTTAAAAAAGCATACGTAACCCATCTATTGCCTATGCTTGCTAACCCTTGCAGGATTAGGTGCCTATTTCCAGCAGTCATTGGGCAAGAGGCAGAGCGCACACCAGACAGATTACCAGTCCATTATAGAGAAACACAGAGACACAGAGGATCATGGGAGGACGTCAAGTGTGAGTCACGTTTTTGGACCATGGGAGGAAGTTGGAGTACCAGAGAATAACCCATACATACAGGAAGAGAATGCAGGTCAGTGTTTGAACCCAGTGCCATCTAGCTGCAAGGCAACAGTGGTATCAAAAACCACAGCTGCATACATATGCATTTAACTCTTTAATTTTTACATACGAGTGTTTTGCATCAAAGGCCTACCCATTGGTGCATCAGTAGGCGGTGAAAACACTAATAAGGCAAGACAATGGACAGTTTAAAGTATTTCATCATGCACTGAAACATAGAAGACATATATACAGTCAATAAATTACATTAAATTAGAATATTAATGACAAGTGTATATATTTCAGTAAGCAAATTCATTAACAGAATTACATTTAATAAATTACAGAGACTGATGTCTTCAAGTTTATATTTCCGTTAAATTTGATAATTTCCCCTTTTGAATTAGACTGTTGCATCAGACCACTAAAACAGTTTTAGTACAAATATGCGGGGTTTGTGAAAACCATGATTAATGCCTGCTTACAGGTAATTTTATACTAAAGACACGTTTAATGTGACAAACAAAATGGATATTTTAATTTATTGATTATGAATACAGCATACATCACAAAACAATGGCAGATGACAATTGCCTATGCATCAAAATTTCAATATTTATGTGTTGTGTTTGCAAAATAAGGTTATTTACAGCTTTAATATTCTTTTACATATTGAATTAAAATTTTAACTTATTAAATTCTATAAAAGGTGTGCTTTTTTGTTAAATATCCATAGACTTTATTTGTTTATTTCATATTTTTAAGTTATTCTGTTATGCAATGATGTTACGATTCGTCTTTGTTAATGCATTGCAGTTGTCATGTTTAAGCTCTGTTTTTCCAGAAGCCAAGTCAATTCAAATTCAGTTTGTATTGAAGGCTCAGAAAATCAAAATAGTAGTAAATCGACTTTATTATTATGTTTGACTGATTGATATTACGTTGTTTCATTTAAACTTTTGTGACTACCAAACTAAAACCTGCACAGTCTGAGACTGTGTTTAAATCAAACTATCTTTGTAGTTTTTGAACCTGTGGGTTTTGAGTAGACTAAACCTGAAATTAAAGTCATTCAAAAATTAACAGGAACTTGTTTCAAAGTTCACTTTATTCCACGAGTTCAACAACCTGATACCAGAGCTTTTTATCAATTTTTTACCATGACATATTTTACACTCACACCAACACACAAGAGAGCAAATTCAAGGGAGAGAAGGAGGTACGGGGAGTGAGACACCTGCTTTCTATTAGTCCAGTAGATTGCAGGGAAATTGAGTGGGAGTGTTAAACACAAACACATCCATCTATCTGCCCCTCTGTCTGCAATAATTACACACTTCCTGCTCTAAATGCTTCTCTGATAGCTTTTACACTAATTGAGTCTTTGTTTAAGCTCAAGTGTGCACATGTAGGTATTCAGCTGAGAGCATGTTTCTCTGGGAGTCTCAAAACTAGTCACCAAAGGCTACAGATATATTTTCATAAAATATAAAACACACAAAGAAATATGAAAGACATCACTGTTGAGGGACATAGCCCAAAGAAGGCAATCAAGCACTGTTAGTCAAGGGAAACAATTTGGTTTTTAGGTGAGCTGATGTGCCTGAGATTGAGTTATTTATAATCTAAGAAGAATCACATAAAATCCCTATGATATGCATTTTAGATGGTGGTTATAGCTTGACAAAATGTAAGAATGCTCTGGAGCTATGAATATTTTTGCAAGGCACTGTGCATAAATGTCTGCAAATTGTAATGAACTAACAAAACATAGTAAAGAAAAATGGACAAAATCTCTTTACAATTTGAGAGTCATTCAGAAAACAACAGCAGAGCAGTTTTGTTACTAATTTTCATGTCCATCATTGTCATTCTCTGTGTCCTCTGATGGAAGCTCAACAACGTTGATGCATATCAGTGCATTACTATATATTTTCTGCTAGTCTGTCTTGACACACGGGCGAAGTCTCCCTCTGAGGGTCTTCAGAGCTTTTCTCCATGTCCTGTTCCTCATTAGGTGTCTGTCATGGTGCCAGAATCAATAAGCACAGATGGAAGGAAAAAAAAATATTTCTCCTCTCCTAGCCTCTTTGTGAATGGGCAGATCATTAGTAAATTCCAAAGTGAATACCATCATCATCCTGTAAAAGACCCTCCTCAAATATACGGCTTTCTTTTTTTTCTATTTTAGAAATTTGTCAGCCTTATTTTTATTCCTAGCTTAGGGCTGCAAAAAATGTTTAAGGCATCTACTTTGACTTTGAGAAAATTGTAAATTTGCTCAACAATCTCAGTCACACATGAAAATATTTAGTTGTGGGTTTCTTTCTATTTCCCTTATTCCCGGACTGACTGCCCCCCTACGTGGTGTTTAGAATGAAGCATCTGTTTCCATACAATGCTGCATGTTTTCTGGCAAAGACAAACAGCACAGTTTAAACAAGGAAGAGGGTGGTGGGGTGCTCATCTGGTTCTGTGTGTGAGTGCCCACCAGGACTACATTAAACAAAAGGAAGAAAGCGTGACACCATCCAACCTCAGTTTGTCTTCCTCAGTGTAAACGGACGTACATCATACTAACATCTCACATGTGCTCAGAGAATTCACACCCGTAGCAGTAATGAAAAGAAAGGGAATGGAACAAGATGGATAAAGGCAAAAAGCAAAAGCAGAACAGAAGTGAAGGAGTGCAGAAAGCTGAGGGCAGGAAAAATGTTTCCAGTGTAAATGGATGAGGGGGAGATTGTGACATTGGCTTGGCACCACTCTGGAGTGCTCGTCTGTAACGCAAAAAGAGAATGCAAAGGGGGCTGGGTGGGTTTTCTACCTCAACAGAATAAATGATGCGAAGGGAAATGGGAGTAAACAACATCAGTCATTATAATTATTCTCATACGGCTACTCCCTGCACAAACCGGCACCCACCCACCAACCCTTCTCTTTTTACCCCTCTTCCTCCTCCATTTTTCCATTCATCTTAACTTCCAGTCTTTTCTCTGGCCATTCCTTATGGCTAGGTTACACCTTATGCTTAATTACCTACAATTCGTTGGCTATTTTTATACGTCCCTTCTTAATCTCTGGCTGGTCAAAAGTCTAAGTGTCCTATCTCTGAGCAGAGTGGTTAGGTCCAGCCTAATTAAACATTTCCACATTTTGTGTCATCGATGTATTTTATGGGTTGTTTCAAGTAAGAGACTAACTCAAAGAATCACATTATTATGAAGATGAATGAAAACATTTTTAAAAATGAATCAGAGAAGTGAGGTGTGGTTGTTTGATAAGCCAATGAAACAGTCATGAAGCCTGAAGGAAGTCCAGAAGAGCTGCAGAAAACTATAGGTGGAATTATTTATTGGCCCAACAGTTGAAAGTAGCAAGTAGAAAGCAATTGTTAAAAGAAAACAATAAGAAATCTCCTTTAAAGCTTTCCCAAATCCTCCTAGAGGATACAGCAAATGCGAAAGAAGGAGTTCTGGTCAAAAGATCCTGATGTCTTTGAGTCTGTCGGGAAGCAAAGTTTTGCTTATTCTTCTTTTTTCCTTCTATTTTATGGCGTATTTACGGACTATTTTATGTTGATCTATCTCATAAAATCAAAATAAAATACACAGAAGTTTTGTGGTTGTATTTTGTGAGAATGTAGGAAAATGTAAGCCGAATACTTTTGCAAGGCACTGTATGGAAAGAAACAACCAACAAAATTCTTTAATTTATTATACAGCTGGATTTATGTCTTTCGTTTTCCCAGATGAAAGATCCAACTGTTGGCTCTGCAGCTGATTGTCTCGCATACTTGATGATTTTGAATGCTATGCAGTGCGCAGTGAATCATGTCAGCTCTTTTTTAAAGTTGGAAGTACTTCCCTTGCTCTCCCAGATCTGAATGGTGCTTTGCTTCCCAAGTTTTGTCCTATTCATCAAACAGTTCCTGGAAAGCTAAAATGGTGTATTCCAAAACTGTGTTTAGCAAATACTTCATAACCATTTACAGAGTTATTGAGAAAAGTAAGGTTAGATAGGCTACAGAAGACTGAACAAACCTTCTACAGCTATTTGAGTTTAAATATGAACAAAATATGCACTTGTATCACAACTCTACTGCTTATCTCTTTATAATATATCAAAACGCAACAAATATGTTATTTATATAATTCTCACGCAGCACTGTTGCCTGGAGAACTGTTTGTTTGAGCCCAGTAAGTGACAGGGGACTTGGACCTACAACTTGTTTAGAACTGCTATTGTAGGAAGAACAGTTCTTCTGTGGAGGATGAAAGAAGCAGCCAAGTCCAACGAGTCCCTGTGATGGACCAAACACTGTGAATCCAAAATATGCCATATCCTGACTCAGTTACACCAGTTCTGTCAAGTGTTATGGCTTGAAATTCCTGCAATCTTGTGATGAACCTTTGAAAGAATACCCAAAGCATTTGAACTAAGTAATATGATTTAAAATAAAGTAAGTAAGCAAACTCTTCAATTTTAAGTTTTGAAAAAATGTTAATATATTTTCTTGCCTTATATTCTGGCATTTGACAAATAGAAACACTTTAAGTAGTCAAAACTGTCCAAAAGGAGGAAAGCTTAAGCCCATCTAATACCAAATAGTATGAAAAACATGTCTGTCCATTCTTACAGTGTATGTAACTATCAGGATGTAAATATTTGATTTTCTCTGTCTATTTCTGTGTAGTATATAAAGTCTGGAAACCCGCTGGCAGCTGCAATACACAGTTTTTGTTCTTAGTGCAGTCAAATTCTGCAACTTAAGGTCGAACATTTACAAAGCTCCCATGGCTTTGACGTCAATCACGCTAAAAGTACTTGTTCTTAAGTTTGTTGTCACCCACAGACGAGCAGGCACAGACACAAAAGCAAGTTCATGGTTGAACGCTTTTCAAGGTGTCTCTAAGGCCCCCAAAGGCAAAACCCGTATTAGTTTGGATCTGGAGTCATATCAACACACCATGTGATGTTTCCTGCAGATTTATTCTTAAACTCCCCTGTTCATAAAGAATGTGCAAACCAGGCCCTGGATTTGGCAGGAGTGATCGCGCATGCATGTGTGTGTCCCGTGCAGTCATGTCAACAGAGCAATCATTCATGTGGAGCAAAGTATACTCTTGGAGGGCTTAGCTCTGCCGGCATGTGATGATGGACAAGCCTTTCAGGGAATAAGTGAGCGATGGAGAGAAGGAAGGGTTGGGAGGTGGGGGATGGATAGATGGAAAAGAGGGAGCTAAACACAAAAACCAGGAAATCCCTGTCTATAATTGCATTTACAAATGTAGGTTGCAGATAAGAAAGCAAAAAAGTTACATAAAGAAAGATAAGCTTAGCTGAATGTCCGCTGTTGTCAAGTGAGCTGGGCAGAAAGCCATGGCTAACACTCTAGTAGTCCAGAAGGGAATAAACTTCCTAATTGCCCCCACTTTTATGCTTCCCCCATCTTTCCAACCCCCTTTCTGTTGGCTTTAAGGACAGGTACCGGAAACACTTATTCATTAACAACCTTGAGCTTGTTAGCCTCAGTGAAGCACTCTCCAGAGTGGGAGGGGAGTTTAAGAGTGTGTGTAGGGGTGTGCAGATGTATTTGTGAGGAAACAAGAGGTAAGGGGGGGTTAAAGGGTAAAGCAGGGCCATTTGGAGGGGGGTGTCTTGGTTTGGTGACCTGGGGTCCTTGAACAGATGAGGGGAGTTCTGGTGAAAGAAATCTTAACAACATTGCAACTCAATGAACCATGTCCCTTAGAAGCAAGCTTTGGGTGGGCACATTCATTCTTAGGATGTCTTGTACTTTTAGAAAAATATGTGTTTTAGTAAAGCATTACTACTCTATAAAGCACTTTCACATTTTGTCCAATGTGTTTGCACCAACTTCAAAATGTTGAGATTTTTTTGTAACAGACCAACACAAAATTAGCCACTAAGCAAAAAGCTACGTGATCACAGCAACCTGAAGTCACTATTGCAATGGAAAATCATGGAGGTGGCATCATGATGCTGTGGGGAGGTTTTCTTCTGCAGAGGCAAGGAAGTTGGCCAAAGTAAATGGAGTGCAATTGAATACAGGAAAATTCCTGAAGAAAACCTATTAGAGGTTGCAGAAAATCTTGGGACTGTGGTTGAGGTCCACCTTCAAACAGGACGACACTCAGAATACAGCCAGACAGACAAAGGAATGGTTTAGTCAAAGTCCAGACCTAAATCAACTGAAAAGCTGTGGAAAGACTAGAGCACTGATGTCTCTGCAGGCTCTCAGCCCCATCTGACTGAGCTTAAGCTATTTTGCAGGAAGATGACGGGTAAACAATTCCATCTCTAAAGCTGGTAGATTTACAGTAGGTCCTGAAAGACCTGCAGCTGTAATTGCAACAAAAGGTGGCTCTATAAACTATTGACTTATGACGCTGACTACAAATTCATGGCACATGAAGCATTTTAGCATCCACTTTACAAACATGCACTACTTTAAGTTGGTCTATCTAAATCCCAATAAAATACAATACAGTTTGTGATATGGTACCAACAGGACGAAATATGGGACACTTCAGAGTTTAGGAATACTTTGGAAAGGCCCTATATATACAAGGGGGGAAAAAGCACCATTTAAACATCCTTCTGCTCTGTATTATTCACAGCTGTCTGTATTTGTATCCTGACTGCTACACGACAAACTCTGCATTAGTCTTCTACCTTAGCTCCTCGCTCTCATGAAACCACAGCATAAAAAAGTCAAGTCTTGTTAGAGAAGATCAAAACATGATGCACAACATCCGAGCGCTGAGTTCTGCAAACATGTGCGGTCGTTTCCAAGACAGCAAGCAGAATTTGGTGCTTTTATTGGCTTTAAAAGATAATTACATGCCTACTGCCTTCCTCTTACAGCTGATCCAGGGTCAGCAATTTTCCCCATGCAAGCAAGTTTCAAAATCTATTGCATATTTTTGCCTTGATCATGACACTTTGTTGAAATTCAGCTAAGGCCTCCTTCCCAAAACCTCTTCTTTGCCACCCATGCAGCTGACAAAGCCCTCCTTGCTCCACCATCAGTGGAATGAGCTCAGGACCACATGCCCTTTTTCATTACTCTGAACAGGCCAGCTGTATTGTAACTACAACCAATTTCCTTGCAGTCTATAAAGCTGTCAATCAAAATCATACAGAACAGGGAGTGGAGGAGGGAGCTGCAGGGGCGGAGCTGGGTGGGCTTTGAGGGAGGGCTGCAGGGGCAGGAGACCAGATGTCAAGAAAGAGGATAGAGGTAGCAAGAGGGAGTTAGAGGGGGTGTTCATGAAACAACAGTAAGACCAAAGCTTTCTTTTTAAAATTTCCATTTATTAAAGTTATGAACAAAAGAGACAAATAAGTTATATTTTCATTTGTTAGAATTCTATCAGTGTTTGAACATTAATATTTAGAGAGCTAGTACAAAATTTCTACTTTCATGGCTAGCTTCTGATAAACCCATAGAAACAGCTGTCTCTCTCCAAGGATCGGAACATAATACTGAAGGGGATGTGAGACAACGGCCATGTTGTCTCACACAACAGTTAGCAATGAAAGTGTGCACCTTAAGGCTTTTTCTCTCTTTTTTCTTTCTTTCTTATGGTATATCATTACATATAAACTCTTTAGAAATATACTTCTGTCAAATACCTTGACAACTACTATGTACACTACAAAAATAAATTTTCATATAAATAAATTATATGGCATACATTTATCTTTGTAACTGAAAACAGCATAAATCCACGCCAACAGTGACCAAAAAAAAAAAAAAATGGCATTCTGAAAAAGTCTGATTTTTTTCCTTTTAAAATCCTCCAAGAGCTATGATGAGATCTGTTGTGTACAAAACAAAACGTTATATACTCTTCTCTTCCTATTTAACATTAGTAAGCACTTTATACAGATCAACTCCATTAATGTAAAAAAAACATTACTGTAATAGTGTTTTTTTCAATAGACATAAAATCCCTGCATTTTGTTATCCACTGGCATTTTAACAATAAAAAACATATTTTTTATATTACAAAAATATAAATATAGAAATTGAACAAAGTACAAACAGAAAAATGAATAAAATAGTTGCCAGCTATGATTCTCTCCGCTGCTGCCAATGTGACAAATGGGAGGAAAAACAAAAAACAAAACTAAAACAGAAAGTAACCCATTTCAGGCAAGCAGCTGATGTACAGTGGCTCTCAAATAGTACACACCCCATTAAAATGCCTATTTTTTGTGATGTAAAAAAGTGAGACTCTTAATAAATCCGTTCAAAATGGTCTCCTTATTTAAAATTGCATACATATATTTGCAACTAAAGGGAACAAAAATTTTCTTTAAATAAAAAATATGAAAAATACAAAGCTGCACCAACTTGTTTGTAAAAATGTGAACATTCTTTTCAGTTTTAGCATTTAGTTTGTCTTCACATTTCACTTCCCTTAAATTACAGTGAATCTATTTACACAAAATTACATTTTAGAGCCCCTAGAAGGATTGCCTGTTCATTTGCCAACTTTAGCTAAAGCCACAGTTTGCACAGGGGAGGTTACAGACGATTCAAATTTTCTCAGCATTAAAAGGTATCACTCAGGGGAAGGCTATAAACAATTCCCACAGCATTAAATAGGTACCAGAGCACACTATAGCAACAGCTGGAGAAAATATGGCACAGCTGGGAATTTACAGTAACTGCTCATTTCTCCAAATCTAATGAAAAGATGAGTGCATTTTCTTTCCTCTTATTGAGTCCATGCACATATTTGAATCAGTGACAGAATTATGTTATTTTATAAGAGGGAAATTAAAGCACTGGAATTGCCTCACTATAGTTCAGAGCAAAATCTGACAAAATCTGTGAGATCATCTGAAGGGGGAGAAAATGTCTGTTTATTGTGATAAATTTGGGGAACTTTTGTCAAGCAGAGTGCACTACAATTACCAGGTTGAGATGTGGGGACAGTTACAGACTCCTGCCAATGAAGACTAAGTACAAAAAATGAAGTATTGGTTTATACAACCACGTTATTGGAGTGCTGTTTCCCTTCATACAGATTAGATTCTTTATTAGTTGTAATGTCACATTGAATGAGGAAAAGGTTTTGAAATATTTACCATGACCAATGTTTTTACATCACAAAAACTTGATATTAAAACAGAGGAGTGTAGGGTTTTGAGAACCACCACAGCTCAGTGAACAGGAGAAAAAAACCTATGAATGTTCGAGAATGAGTCGGAGTGTAAGAAAAGGTTGTTATGGAAAGAGACCAAAGGGGCCCAAGAAGTGTACAGGTACGCCTGTTGGCACTGACACCAGCAAGCCATATCTGGTGAAGGTGGGGTACAAAAAAAAAGACCCGATTCTTCCTCATCCACCCCCATAAGGCTCAGGCTTGTGCAATTTAGCAGCTGAGTGGAGACATCCAATTAGTGTCATGGCCTTATGCTGTGGATTTTTAAGAGCGGAGGTCAGTGGGGACAGCTGTGGCCAAACCATGACCAGTTGTCTTTATTGTCATAAAATAAAGGGGGGTCTCAGATCCAGGCAGAGGACAGGAGTTGTGAAGAAAACCACTACACACACAAACGCACACAGCAAAATATGAGGCCTTATTGGTCTGAGCCCTTCGAAGGCTGCATGGTCTAGCTTATTGGATAGACAGAAAGAGCTACTTCAAGCGAGATATATTCCTGTGAATGAAACACAGTCAAGTGCCATTTTGAGTTGGGTCATACAGTATTAGTTTGAGCTTTAGCTTATCCACAAGACAAAGCCACTTTATAAGGTGCAGAGGTAGCACCTTGTTTTTTTGACCCTGTTCCAGAATCAGTAACGTGAAGGTCCCTGTAAAAGGTAAGAGTTAATTTCTGAGGTGGGTTCTGAGGTTGCTCAGAACCTGTGTGAGCCTGCCAGGGTTGTTTAACATCACAAAACCTCTTACAGTAAAATACAACCAGCCTAACAGACAGTGATACATAGCTGAGTGCAGAAACAGGTTTCAAGGCCGTAACTAAAATAAAAAAAGGAAAAAAAATAAATCTTAAAATGTCTTCATACCAACTCATTTTAAATAGCACGCATAGCGTGTCAAGTTAAAACAGTAATTCTTTCATATCTACCACAGGTTTGTGATAAAAAAATTAATAGTTTTACAAGCGTACCTTTATACAATAATAAAAACACACACAAACAGATATACCATAGCTTTGTTGGATGTTTCTAACAGTTTCCCTCATGTTTTAAATGAGTGTAAATGTTAGTCTGAACTGAGGATGAATCTGGTGAATGGAGCTGTTTCACATTACACAACCTGACACACAGACACACCCACACACACTCATATACCTTGACAGATCACTGGTTCTGTTTGAAGAGAGATTTGCATAGTGTTAAAAATGTACATTAGTATAAAAAAAATAAAGTTCTGAGCAGCAACTGTGAATGCTGACAGGCATGTTTGTCCTACATTGAGCTTCCTATTGGCACAGATCCACAGAGAAGTGAACAGTAATCAAAATACACACACATTCATGCATCCATACACACCTACAACATATACAGCCCCAGTCTATTAACAAGTAGGAGTTGTACAGCTCCTAAAAATTATACCAACTATTTGTTTATATTTACATATGTATAAATCTTTTAAATATAGATAGAAATATCTAAAACAAGAGTCCACTGTGTTACAGTAACATTGAGCACCATTATGGCAACACTGGCAAGCTTTTACGCTACATGGGGTCAGATGTGGGGTTGTGCCAAGCTGGTCAACTGCTTAGCAAGACAGGGGAGTTCATCTTTGGCCATAGTGCTTCTCTTCCCCAGATCTGGAAAAAAACAGTACGTGCATTAAGATGGATGGTCAGACATTTTACATTCAGACACTAAGTAAGTAATTTTATTGTTAGAGATGCACAGTGAAATAGGCTGGTGACTGTAATCAATATGATTTTCATCTAGATCAGTTTCCAACTGGCGATCAGCTGCTCAAAAACAAAAAATGAGACCTTTCCTTGAATCAGTAATTTGAATCTCATATTAAAAAAAATCTCTAAAACTATAACAAACAATTTCAACTGAAAAGATCATGTTTTTTATTAAAAGCTTTTTTTGTGTGCGGAGTTAAAAAAAAAAAAGCTCTAAAGTATTAGGGTTAAAATGTGTTAACAGCCATGTTTCAGAGGTAAAAATCCGATCTTAGAACAAGGAGATGTTTTCATTTGTATGGTAATTTATCAACCTGCATGATTACCGCACCCTATCTTTAGGGTAATCTTTTCTTAATTTAAAGCTCCACAGATTTGCATTGTTTTTGAACTCCCACTGATGTATATTGGTTCACTCTATACTGTTTAGCATTTTTACTCCTTTGAAACTATTATTTTGAATTTTAATATAAATGTGTGTGTTCTTTTTACCTTTTAAGTTTTGCTCTTCTTATTATAATGAATAATAGTTTTTTTATTCATTAGTTTTAAAAATGGAGCCTTTTAAACCTTTACCAAGGACTGAATCAGAACGTTAGCATTCACCTAAAGGGCCAATGAACAGATTGTATTTCAGAATCTTGCCCAGTAAGTACTTTAATTTGATGATTTGATGCATACAATATACCTTTAAATCTTCTTCCTTCAGTAACAACTTCCACACTAAATAATTTTCTTGTTAGTTCAACTTAGTAGCACTAAGGTATGGAATTAAACGGATTCTGGTGACTTGTGGATTTCTCTGTGCATTGCTAGTATTATTGTTGTATGCATAGTCCGTGATTAAGCCAGTTATGTGTATGAAACAAATCTATCTATGAATATGCTAAAGGAACCGAAGTATCACCTCAGCTAGCCTGTTGGCCATGGTTCGTGTCAGCTGCCTCTAATTCCAAATCCTGAAGCTCCACAGATTCCACCTTAGCCTCCCTACCCCCTGTGTGGGTGTACAAAGGCACGTGGGGGTCTTGGAAAGCCGATTCTGACTCCTCTGGCCCCGATGGGTAGTAACTGTCTGTTCCCGTGTATTCTGGAAAGGAGGAAGCTGGACCTTGGGTGGAAAATGGCACAGGGTGAACGGCCACAGTGACCGAGGCTGATGCCGTTACTGTGGTGATGGGCTGACAAAAAGGAGCGTTGTTGGTGTGTTGGTGCGGGAGGTGGTGATGATGCTGTTGGTGATGATGAGGCTGTGAGTTGTGGGAAGAATGGTTGCTGTGGCCTGCTGAGTGTTCTCTGTAACTGCGAGAGGTGTGATGGCCCCCAGCCTCAGTTGCAGTTTCAAAAGCGTCCATGCGCGGTTGGGCCGGGGGCGAGGCCTGCCAGTGCTGCTGGCCCCTGGGGTCCCTGCTGCAGTTTCGCTGAGTATTGCCATGCTGGAGACCAGAGTCACAACCCTGAGAAGGAACAAACTGTAGAGACCACAATAAGACACTCTTGTAAATCTGACACATGCAAAGAAAAATCCATTTGTGATAGTTCCCTACCGAAGACACAGTATAGGCTGGGGGGTCAGGCTGTTGTCTCGGTGAATGCCGTTGTCCTGACCCCACTCTTCTTTCCTCCTCTGGCCGGGCCACTCTGCCCCTGCTGGTCCGGAGGTGGTGGTGCTGCTCCTCTGGTTGAGTTTGTCCTCTGTGAGGGTAAAGGTTGTAGTTCTGTACCTCTTGGCTTATTCCAGACACTGTGGCATTAGAGCTGTACTCTGAGTCTGACGAGTCTGTGGCTGCACCAGAGTTCGTGACAGGTCCAGAAGTTTGGTGTGGACGGACCGAGAAATGGACCACTCGAGGAGGGGACTCTGGGCAGGGAGTGGGTAACCGACTTCGGTCATCAGTGGGTGAAACCTGGCCAATGAGAGGAAAGCAATCAATTTTTGAACATCTATAAGTCACTTTCTATTGACAAAATCACAATTGTAATGTTCAATAAAGACTCTACTCCCATTAGGTATTAGAAGAGGTATACAAGATCTCAGCACAAGATTTCACAATATTTCTCATAAATATTAAGTCTGTTCTGTAATGCATCATCCAATCGATGCTTGCATATAACTTCATCTGGATAGGTTAAAATGGTGAGGTATTGTAATCTACCATTATAACCTCCAAATAAGGAGGAGAATACAAACAAATTGGCTGAAAGCACTCAATCGCATTAGATAAAAAAGCCCTTGACACTTGAGAGGAACCGACTAACCAACAAAGTTAAAATTGTCATGGTAATCGGATGTTGGCATAGTATTGGAACAATTTAATTACTAAAGGATAAACTAACTTGTTCGGTTCACACAGTCACGATGGGGAAGACTGACTTCAAACCCTTCAGTTCATAAATCAGCAGAGTTTTACCCATTCTTAATCCGTAGCATTTAATAGACAGTTGGCCCACACTTTTGTAACCATAACTCATTTAGTAAGGATTTCCTTATGAAAGGTCTCAGAGGATTTTTCTTTTAAACATTTTTTTCCAGAATCACATTTTTGAGGTCAGACATTGATGTTGGACAAGAAGGCCTGGCTCAGAGTCTAGCTCTAATTCAGCCCAAATGTGTTCTTTCGAGTTCAGGTCAGGACCTCATGTCAGTCAATTTCTTCTACAACAATCTTTCTTAATGGACCTTGCTTTGTGCATTGGCACATAGTCATATTGGGACAAACTGTTTGAATTTTCAAAAAAAATGTTTTGGTATGCTGTGGACTAAGTCACTGACTTAGTGACGAAATGGCAGCTCCTCTCGAAACTGCCACTCAAGCTTCTTCCCTGGAATGAATTAAATTATATCCCTACTTTCTACTGATAAAAACACAATTGCCCTGGTTGATTAAGACTGCATTCTGGCTGAGGTTTCAGTTTTTTAAATCATACCTCTGGATAAGGTCCAAAGTATGACAATAATACTGGGAGAAGGACCAATCCATTCAGGACTCCAAGAACTGTCAGGATGGCTAACACTGCAAAGAAATACCTGCAATATAAAACAAATATATGAAAAGGATTAAAAAGAGTTAATAAAAATGCCAACCTATTGCAAAGGCTGGAAAACATCATTTACTATTTATTTGCCTGTTTAAAACATTTTCTAAAAATACAGAAAAACAAACATGGAGTAAAGTGGATGACACTGCCAAAAAGCATGGGCATAGGGTTGCTTAGACTAACAAAGACAGACATGAGGAAACAAAGAAAATACCCCCAAAGACCACAGATGTTTACATGTGGAGAGAAATGCGCAGGTTCACTCACCACACATGCCCAAAATAATACTTCCACACTGACACCAGCCACTCCCCAAATAAAACACACATGTACAAACCCCCCACAGATAGCTGATGCGTGCACTGTGGTTCTGAGGAGCAGAACATAAAGGTACCTTGTGTGTGTCTAAGCCCTGCCAAAGAGGGTTAGTCTTAAAGAAGCCACAGAAAGAAAGGAAAGGGGAAGCATAATTAGCGAGAGCTGGTTAATTCAAAGGCACAGGAATAAAAGGGGGGGGAAAGTAGAGGGGGAGGAGGAGCTATTAGGGTGAGGGCACTCTCTCTTGGGTGTGCAGTGTATAAGCAAACATGGGGAAAACAAAGCGGAGTGGAATGTGAACGGAGGGGGTAAAGGAGGTTGAAGAGGGAGGACATTGGGGTATAAAGTGAGGAGGGGTACAAAAGGACAGGGGCCTCTCTTTCCTCTCTGGTTTTAAAAAGAGAGAGGGGCAAACAAATGAAGTGAAGGGTATAGAATTTAAACAATTTAGTCTAGGGACGAAAAGAAGGAAACCCTGAGAGCACCACCCTTCCCTGGCCTCTTTCCTCTCTCAATTTTTTTATTTTTCTCTCCATCTTCTTCACTCCCTTCCTTCCAGCTAAGCTTCTGTGAAATTCCCGGCCACTCCACAATCCCCTCCATCTAATTAAATCTGTATGTATCAGGTAAGACCCCACACTCTCTGCTCTGAATCTCGCCCTCACTCAAATCAAGTCACCTACATGAGAAAGAGCTCTCTTTGCCACTAGCCATGTGAACACTGTCAGGACACCCAGATACACGGCAGCTAGCCTATCTGTGTAATTTTTGACTTTTGAGTGAGGCTGGCTCACTTGAGGTTCTGATTTGTTTGTGTGCTATACAGATGATACTGTAGTGTTTTGCTACAATAGTCTTTGTAGTTTAGACGGGGCTGCCAACTTTTAAGTGAAGGCTGCAATGAGATCAATCCTGAGTTTAGTTAATCAGGACTATTTCAATAAAATTTGCATTGCATAGCTATCCAGTTAGGATATTTGCTCTACATTTATCATTTATCATATGTGGTGGGGTTATATTTTGAATAGACTTTAATTAATGGAGAAAGGAGCACTTGATAGCTGTTCGTGTTTTTCATGTCTTGGTTGTATGCACTGCATTGGCTTTTGTTATAAAAGTAAGGTTACACATTTTTCATGTGGAAATCCCATACTTTTTCTGACTCCTTTTTCCAGATTTCTCAGTCATTTCAAATTATAAGAAACAAACATTCACTGTGAATTTAAGGTAGATATTTCCATATGGCACCATCAGAAAAGAATTGTAAGGGAGGAAAGAAGGACAGACAGACTTAAGGACACATGAAAGAAATATACAGTACAGACCAAAAGTTTGGACACACCTTTCTAATTCAATGGGTTTTCTTTATTTTCATGGCTATTTATAAGTCAAGAAATCCCACTTATTAACCTGACAGGGCACACCTATGAAGTGAAAACCATTTCAGGTGACGACCTCTTGAAGCTCATCAAGAAAATGCAGAGTGTGTGCACAGCAGTAATCACAGCAAAAGGTTTATACTTTGAAGAAACTAGAATATAAGGGGTATTTTCAGTTGTTTTACACTTTTTTGTTTAGTGCATATTTCCACATGTGTTATTCATAGTTTTGATGCCTTCAGTGTGTATCTACAATGTCAATAGTCATGAAAATAAGGGAAACTCATTGAATTAAAAGGTGTGTCCAAACCTTTGGTCTGTACTGTATGTAGAACACAAGAAAGACACAAGGAAAAAAGAGAAAAGAAAAAAGGAGAAAACAGAGGAAGAGTGGTCGATACATGGACTGCAGTACGCTTAGAATGAAAGACAGTAAGGAAAGTAATGAGGCCAGAGGGGCCTTGTGATGGACTGGCAACCTATCCAGGATATAACCCGGCTATCACCTGTATGAGATAGGCACCAGCCCCCCCAAGAACCATGCAAGGACAAGCGGGTATAGAAAATGGATGAATGGATGAGGCAAGAAGGGAAGGTAGGAGGAAGGAAATAAGAAAAGAACAAATCACACAAGGAAGTAAAGATGAAAGAATGCAAATAAGGAAAGAAGGATAGGAGACAGGGTGCAAACACAAGAAAGGAAGGGCCCAAGAATCTTAAGGAGGACATAAGAAAGAATTGAAGGAAAGAAATAAAGGAATGGAGTAAGGACACAAGTAAATAAGAAAAGTTTCCAGTATAACAGATAGGACACCACAAAGAAATCAAGGCCAGGAGGACAAAATGAATGGTGGTATGACAGAAGGAAAGAGGGAAGAAAAAACTGAGGGAAAAAGAAAAAAGAAAGACATAAGGGAAAAAGGAGATAGGAATAATGGACACAATACAGAATGCAAGGACAGAGGTAAGGAAACATTTACACAGTAGAATAGGTAATGAAGTCCGGCATTAAAATACTTTTCATACTAATTCGGACCTGGAAAAAAGAACTCAGATCAGATTCCAGACTGTTCATGACAGCATCGGGACCACATTAAGCCTTGTAGCTTGAACATACTGTTTGCAAACCTTTAGCTTGAAATTAATTGGGAAGAAAAGGTCCAAATGATTAAACATTTGATGTAATTTTTGGCTTCTAAATATGAAAAACAGGCAATTAAATTGAATTACATAAAAGCAATAAATAAAATGTGTCAAGTAAGGGACTTGCTACTATGATTTATTTTACTGAAACAGGATGTCGGATGGATAGTTCGTTTGTTAGTTAGTTCATTCAAATTCTTGTCCAATTAGTTAACTTATGAGTGTCCTGAGAGCCAGTATGAGGTAGAAAATCTGATCTGATTTATTATGCCTTGACTCCACCTACTGACCACACACGTGCACTTTTACAGCTTCAAAGCATCCATCTTATACTTTTAGTACACATCAAAACCATTCTTGTAAATCAATCTAAAACACCAGCGCTGGTAAATTCTATGTCATTGCTTGAATTACATTTACTGTACATATGGATGCATGCAGCCCACATACCGGGCAGTGAGTCCCACCGGACTGTTTAGAGTGAAAACATTCACAGGGCTGACAGAGAAAGCCAGGGAAACATTTCTTTCAGCGCATGCAGAAAAATACGAGCCGGGCCCTGTTGTTATTGCACCGTCTTGGGGCGCCGCTTTGTTTGCTCTGACAACAGCAGGACCTTTAAATGGAGGCTCCCAGACCGTGGCAGAAGCCAGAGGCGCAGCACACCGCTGGAGATGAGGAGCGAAGGTCCATTGGCCTCCTGAGTTTGTGTGTTTGGATACGCATGTGTGTATGTGTGGACGTGCAGGCATGCCATCATTGACCCCAATGATTACAGGGTCAGGGAGTATGACGGCGTGTGTATGCGTGTCTATATGTAGGGACTGTGTGTAACTGTTGGCATGTACATACATGAGCACAGTTTGTGTAATTGCAGATCAGATAGAGTTCATTGCTCCCAGTTCTTAAAGGAACAGGTCAACAAATTTGTACAGTTAAGTGCAAAAAAGAATGCATGCATTGAGCCTATTTGCTTAGAGGAATATTCCTATAATAGTCCAGAGAGGAACGTACAGAATGCTTAAAACCTGGCGTCCAATAGAGACTCAACAGTTGTAGTTTGTTTTAATATCCTTCTCTACAGTCATCCCCCTTGCCACCCCAAACAAACAAACAATAAAAAAAACTGAAGCTTTATCTGTTCTTATTACTTTCATCTGAACTTAAAGTCCATCTTTCAATTGTTTCAACACAAGGAAATACTGAACATGGTCATGGAGAAGGATAGCAATAAAACATTTTCTGCAATTTTTATGGAGATCCTCAAGACATCTCATGCTAGAAAAAATATATGTTTTTAGAAACAGAGCATGCAGTGCAGATATAGGGGTGTAAAACAAAAAGACTGATGGAGAAAGATGCAGAAAGAGAGAGGCTTTCATGCATGAATGGTGGCTCAGGGACATTCCTGCAAAATGCAGGTTTAAACATGGTCTCAACAGACTATGGACGCCACACAACTGCCATATGATAACCTTTAAGTGCAATCCCATGACAAAGTCTTGTTGTACTCACCTGACGATAAAGTCGAACTCAGAGCCTGCGAGCATTAAGACACCCAGTAAAGTGGAGAAGGCGCCATCCAGCACCGGAGCAAACATGTGCTCTAGTGCCAGCACTGCCCGTTTGTGACGATCCCCTATAGCTGTCAGGAATGCCTAAAATACAGACAAACATACAGTTCAAATCTTTTCTGGGGGGGTAAGGTCACTTAAATAAGGCACATCTCTTTAGATATCAAGTATTGTCAATAATTTACACGACAGTGAGATTTATTCTGATTTTGTTTTATTTCCACGATGATAATGATGATAACATAAATAAATTAAACAGCAATACATAGTGAGAGCCATTACCCATAAATGGAGAAAACATAAAACAGTGGTGATCCTTCACAGATGTGTCTACACTGTCAAAATTGCTCTAAGAAAATCCAAAAAGTAGATTATTTTCATTATCTGGTTTGTATTCCCAAATTAAATTCAGTCCTTATATTAGAAAACTTTTTAAAACTGTGAGAACTCTGAACTTTGGTAGTTTTATGCATTTGTCTTTCATAAATTGAGAGTTTCATTATTAGTGAAATAATTTCAAAGCCACCCATAAAAGGAGTAATAGAACTTTAAAAAGACATTCCAATTCAGTAGGAAACATAACATCCTTTGCACAATCATCTCTCATTTAAAGGACCCCAGATTTGAAATAGTCAGTAATCAAACAATTATAATTAGTGCTTTTACATCTCTTGTGAAAAGAACAGCTCAAAACTACAGTTTAGAATTATGAACAAATGTACATAATTCCTCACCATAACTCTGTCAAAATAGGTTGACTCAGGCCTTGTGTCGACTTTTTGTGTCGAAGTTTTGTCACGCCTCTATGTTAATGAAAGTTCATTTCGGGACTTCGGATGAAGTATGTGGGAGCTTTTAGTCTTTGAGTAAGATGCCTGTAGACAGGACAATAGTTTCTTTTAAATGTAACACTGTTTCATATCTTGTCCCTGTTCAAATAAATTTTAAATTATAAATAAACAGAAGATGCTGCGGCACAACCAGTTACGAGGTTTAGGAAGGAACAACTTTTTTGTATCATGCCGTGTTAGTTTGGACAGCCTTTTTCCTCTAAAAACCTAAGTCACAAAAATCAAAACAGAAGCATAGCAGAACTGGTGTTGAAAAGAGCATGCTTTTATTGGCCTACCAGAGCTACATGGACCGTAAACTCCACTCCAATGCCCACCGAGGCAATGAGAATGACCACAGGGACGGCGCTCAGCTTGATTGCCATCAGTCCCATGAAGCCAAAAAGCTCCACAGTCATGAGAGAGAGCACAAGCACCTGAGGATGAAAAAGAGCTTTCTGTCAGACAGAAATGTGGGTTTACTTAAAAAGAGACATTTAACATACAATTCAGGGAAAAAACTATTTCTAATCTTCTCCAAAGTTTCAAAATACATCTCATATCTTCTGAAGTTGCATACAACAATACATCAATATTTCAAAAATAAAATGAAGAATGGTCAGCTGGATGGTCTGGAAACAGTTCAGTTCAGTTTTATACATATCGCAAGGGGAAACTGGTTTGTAGGAAGCATCAGAAAAACAATAAAGCAGAACTATCCCAAAAGACATCACATTCATTCTCTTAGTACTACACAAATGCACAAATTGGGAGAAATAACTTAAGCCCTAGTGCCTTAAAGTACAATGTGCTCCCAAACAGGGTTACAATGCAATTTTCCTAAGCAACTTAGCTCTAAATTTGTTTATTTTGTATTTTGTATGACAAAAGCAACAAGGACACAGTTATAATACTGAAAGGGTAAGAAGAAATTTTACTCAACTTACTAAGTCATAAAACTAAATGTATAGTACATCATCACTTCAGACACGAGCTGTGTGATTTTTACAAATATTTCATGTTGGAGTTCAGTAAACAAACACACTACAATTTACACATTGAATTACACTATACACTATGAATTTATCACAGCTGTCTTTGCAATGGAAGGATGGATTGGTGGGTGGAGAACACATGGAGAAAATCAAATATCCACACCCACCCAAATCAGGTCTTCTGGGTAGATGACCTTGAAATTAACAGTTGATCTAAACTCTGACTGTACTCGGCAGGCAGCAAAACATCAGAATGTGAGCAAAATGTGTGTAACTCTGTGTGGAGAGTGGATTTTCCCGGGCAAAGCAGGACAGGGCACTAACTGAGAGTAAATACCATTATCAGCTGACAGGTGTCAGGTTACGCGAGACCTAAATCCTTTGAAGAGGCCCAGTGTGGGCTGGGGATGGAGCTCTGTGCACGAGTGTCCACTAGAGGTAATTTAAGATGTATTTGTATGAAGGAAATCTGCTAACAAGTGGACAAAAATACTAAGTAAACAGTACCTCAAGATGAAATTCAGGTCTCATTTTGAATCTTAAGAATGATCAAATTTCTACTATTTGTTATATAAACAATGCTATCAAAAGCTTGGATTCTTTGTCTAAACGCCTGAGGAAATGCAAAATGGAAATGGAAATACAGAATGCAAATCATATTTGATGATTATTATAGCACCAACATTAAGTTGATAAAATATAATCTGTATATGGAGACAATGCAGTGTTAAGCAACTAGCTATAAGCTTGTAGAGCTAGTTGTTTATTTCTTGATGCCTCTCTGTCACAAACCTTTTGATGTTTCTAGTAAAGCCTGACAGATGACCATGAATCCCCCTCCTACCTTGTTTTAATGCCTCAGGTGGCCTAGCAACTGCCTATAATAAAGTGCAACGCAGCAGAGAGAATAACCAGAGTGATCTGTATGTGTGTTTCTGTATGAATGAAGTACCTGGAAGTTTATACATTATACATTGTATAAATGCACCCTATTTGCTTGCCTGTGTCCATGGAAACTTCATGGGTGAGACAATTAGTAAAAGACAAGAGCAGAGGATGGAAAACACAGGACAAAGACTACTTTTTATGAGGGTCAGAGTGGAAACTAGCTGCAGGAGAAACTTTAGAGTTCTTTCAACATTTATTTCAGCATTGAAGTCTGGGAGTGTCCGACTAGACTAAACACAGTGGCCCAACAAAACAGCACAAGATAAACACTGGTGAGGGGCCCATGATATCACACAGCATCCCTTCTTTTTTCAAACTTTTTTATCATCATACTCTCCAAGCAGTTTTATTTTCAGAATGGGTTTTTTTTGCTTGATTTTTTACTTATCGAAAAAAAACAAAAAAAAAAGATTAGAGGTACACCGGGAATTGGAAGATTTTTAGCTTAATTGATCCTTCTTGACTGGACATTGTCTAAGTGATGAAAAGCTGTTGTAACACCAATAATGGTCTTTGGTGTGGAAATTACTATTCAGAGTACAGTTCTCAGAATCTGTTAGGTGTGAAAGCATGAAGTCACAGAAAGCACAGCAATGTAAGAGGCTATTAAAAAAGGAAATAGAATTTTCTACATGTTAAGACATATTTGCTACTCATTTAGGCAATGTTCTTTTAGCAAAACTAGTTGCAATGACTGCCAGTATAAAATGCTAAATAGATTTTAAGATAAAAGCTTTTTTCTTCAATACTTGATTTCATTTTTTTTATTAACACTTACTATGATGCCAGCGGTCCACGGGTTGAGCAGAAACAGGGCACAGACTAGAAAGGTGCAGGCAAGCACAACACTGATGGAAAGGAGAAGCCAGTGCCGCAGACTGATGTACTGCTCCCAGAAGAGAAAAGGGTAGCCGTTGGGGTAGGAGGGCAGGCCTTGTTGGCTGTAGTTGTTGCAGATTGCTCGCACGCTCTCGATGGCCTCCACAAACTGCGGGGTCTCTCGGAGCCCGTTGAGGTAGAAGGGGAACTGTGCATATTCGATGGGCTCGGCAGCAGGAACTGAACGGAGAAGAAGTGAGAGGAAGATTCATTTACTTTCTATGGATATGTACTGATCTTGGTTTAAATTCTTTATAACAACATGGATAAATTTTAACTTGAGGAACTAAATGCTGCTGGGTACTAAGGGGAAAGACCAGCTAAAACAACAGTGGGAAGAATAACCTTTGCAGATAATACCAATCTGTCCTGTTTGGGCTCTGGTAACAATTTAATAAATCTACAGTGATCATTTAAGACAGTTCATCTATACCATGTTGTGGTCTATCTATCCTAAATTCAGCTTTATTCAAGGCATAGCTACATCTGTGGGTGACTGTGTTTGTGCTTATGTGGAGGTGGGGTGCAGAGGTGCGTTAAACAGAGCTCCATTGACTCGAACATGGCCAGACTGAAGCCAAGTCTGCCTAATGAGGGCCTATCAGTTCCAGACACAGCAGACTGTCAGAACTAAGGTTGATTCACCGTAATTACAATGTCAGGATCATTGCCATTACCACACCCTAAACACAGCACCACCACATAAAGAATAATATAAATGCACAAACACGTATAGCTGCCTGTCACTCAGCAATGAAGTCATACTTGCTGAAAAACAGTTTTTATTCAGATTCATGCTGTCACGTCTTTGGTGCATATGGCAGTTTCAAAAATAACTATTTAAAGGATTACTCAGCAGCTGCATGTCTGTATACAGTGTCTTTTAATAGTATTGATACATCCGTTCTACATTTTCACATTTTGTCATGTTGTAACTACAAAAGTACATTTTTGTTTAAACTTTAAAATGGAAGGAAAGCAATACACTGGTTTTCCATTTTTTCAGGGGAAGTGTTTTTCAAAGACACACATACATTATCCCTGAGGTGGCACATATTATTGGCAGCATCAATGGGTGGGAACAAGATTATGATAGTCAGAGTTGATGAGAAGAAGGGTGGAGCTAAATACATAGTAATCCTGGAAGATAACCTGAGCAGAAAGTCACGGTCCAGCAGTAACACACTAAACATACAGCCAGAGCTACAACGGCATGATTTTAGACCACAGGTTCTCGTAGTTGGAATAGCCTAGTCAAAGTCCAAAACTAAACCCAACTGAGAGTCTGTGTCAAATCCTGAAATTGTAATTGCAGCAAGAAATTCAAAACACTTAGCAGCATAAATCTACACTGGTGGATCACACTGTAAAGAACCTAATCCAATAACATTATCCCAGTCCCAAACTTCCTACAAGTTCTCCAGTCATTCATCCCATCCAAACTCAGGTTCTCCTAAATTCAAATAAGAGCATACTGTAGTTTTATGTGATTTTCAGTCTGTTTGTGGTAAAGAAATGAGAGCAGGTTGTGTGGTATGATTAGGGTCACTGAGTTTTAATAAAGTGTGTGTGAGTGTGCTTGCAAGAGCCCCAGGGTAGCCAGGATTATACCACTGAACCACAGGAACAACACTGAGTTGTGTCCCAGCTCTCAGCTTTGCAACCTGAGCTCATGCAAGTGCACACTCTGGCCTGGTCCAGCAAAGTCTATTACCTCATTTTGAGCTTAGAGATGGACACAAAGCAATAAGTCAGACCACAAGAGGTAAACACAACTCAGAGCGTGGTAGCACGGTACCAGCAAAAGCCAGTGTTGAGACGCCACTGCATTGCACTGCAAGACCGTCCTGTGTGTTGACTTACTGCTGAGACGTGTCTCGGGCATGGAGTCAGTCCGGTCGTGGAGCCACTCGGGAGGGTGTGGACGGATGTTTGCTTGTGAGGCAGCATAAGCGACAGGATCATTGCTGACCCAGGCGGTTAGGTAGATGTAAAAAGCCCCAGGATTGATGATCCCATCTGCATCCACGAGTCTCTGTCGAGTCAGCTACAAAACCCACAGAAAGGGATGGATTACTGACAGCAACCATTGCTAATACACACTTAACAATATGGTCTGCTGACAGGTCTTTCATTAAAATGTACACGCACTTGAAGGTTATTTTTATTTATGTTGGGCTGAAAACTGTAGTCTGAACTGTAATTAGCCTTTAGAAATAAGAAAAAAGACTTTAACATTCAGTAAAGACTGTGGTGCTGCAGTTGTTTTTGCCACGATTCTGTGAAAATCAACTATGTTTTACCATAACATTCTACAGGTGAGCAGACTGCAGAAATGTTTCCTTTTACACATGGATGAGTGCAAGAGAATGAAACTCCATTCAAAAACAGGAGGCAAATATTAGCCCCGCTCTCTCTCCATTTCCAACCAAAGAAAAATCAACAAGTCAAACACTGGTTACCTTCTCTGGAAATTCCTGTATTTCTGATCACAGCTTCCCAGAATCATCATGCTACATTAAAACATGGAAAATGTTGAATCAGCTTCTCCCTTTATATACAGCAGATACTGGCTGGTCTACCTCAGGCCATATGTTCTGACCACTCTGAATAAACGTCTAAAAGTAACTTTGGAACACTCTCATACCAAGAGCTTTGGGCTGCTAAGGACGAATTAACACTGAGTCTTTATAGACATAAATGTGGAAGGACTTTTGTAGTTATTGGTGAAAAGAAAATTAGGTGTCAATTTTACTGCAAACAGTTTTACACGATTTGTCCATATTCACGGTTATTCCTTCAAACACCACCCATATTTTATGTCTCTGTCTTGAGTGTTTCTTTCAAAACTGATAAATGTATTTAAGAATAGAATGACTGTCATGTATACAAGCCCCCACCATATGTAAATAAGTAAAACTTTACTTATGTAGCACATTTCAAGATCTCACAAAGTGTTTTACAAGACTTGTTAAACAAAAGCAGATTCAAAAAGATAGGTTTTTAAATGGCTTTGAAAGAAAGCCACAGTCTGCTTAACTTAGTGCCCAAGGAAAGGAGTTCCAGAGTATTGGAGCCACTGACAAAAAGGCTTTGTCTCCCTTTATTTTCAGTTTAGTACTATTAGTATGCACTGATCTCATGGAACTGGGGATACATGGGTGCAGTAGTGCTCTACTATAACCTGGTGTCTGCCCATGCAGAGCTCTCCATGTTAAAACAAGAATCTTGAAATGTGCTCTAAAGTAAACTGGGAGCCAGTGCAGTTGCATTAGCAGAAAAATAAAATGTGAGGATTTGGATGATGTGTGGATGTTAGAATAAAATACTGCTTTTTTTAGTCAAACCAAGAAGTTGTAGCTTGGACTGCCTGGGCCACAAGTGTCAAACTCCAGTCCTGGAGGGCCACTGCCCTGCAACTTTTAGATGTATGCTGCACCACACCTGAATAGAATAGTTAGGTCATTAGCAGGACTCTGGAGAACTTATCTACACAAAAAGAAAGTAATTAAGCCATTTCATTCCAGTGTTTTGTATCTGTGGCACATGTAAAAATTGCAGGACAGTGGCCCTTGAGGACTGGAGTTTGACACCCCTGGCCTGGGCCATATTTCAAACATCTTCTTTTTAAATCAGCATAACTTGGTACTAACAGTCCTTATACCAAAAAGTGCTTTAAAAAACAGCACACAAAATTTCTTCTTTGTATTTTTCAAATGTATTTATTTTTCTTTCTTTGCAAAACAATGAAACTTAAAGTTTATATTCTGGATAATTGCTCTGTCTGCAGAACATCAGAATTGAACAAATAAAACTAATGCTTAAATCTGTCATGCAAAATTGCGACTCTAACCTTTCTAAGGGGAGAGTTACACAACCTGGCATTCATCCATTATGAACCAGAAATGCAAACTGTTTATGTAGTTTTTTTGTGATAGCTTCAACTGCTATTTCATTTAAACAGCTGTATTCAGGACATGAATAGCGCTCTCACTTAAGGTTGCTAATTTAGCCCTTGTATGGGGAAGCAAAAGAGCATAGTCTAGCATCGCTACCTCCTGAGAGGTAAAACCATTACTGTATAGTTCCGCCATTCTGCCTTCTAGGAACCATAAATCTATCTTTCACAGAGGCTGGGAGAGCTTTCAGGGGTCGAGTTGGACTCACCGGGTTACGTATATGAAGAAAGGATTTGGATTTTTTTTTTCTCCTCACATTTTGTGATGGTGGTGGAGGGGGTTAGCGAGAGAAAAATTGCTTGAGTTAGCGTAACAATAAAAAAAATTGGCTGGAGTCCCTGGGCGCGTCTGTGTGCAGTTAACCTGGTTGTTAACACTGAAGGAAATGCCACCCAGCAAATGGAGTAGAGCTATAAAAATAACACAACATCTGTACAAATGTTGCTCACACTTGGTTCTCCTGACCCCTATGGGTACCCAGAATGCCTGGCGCCACAGATTCAATCGGCCCTAAAAAGAAAAGAGCTCTTGATAGTGTCAGCCTTGTCTTTTCTTCAGACTTTCAGTCTTTTCACCTCCTCCTTTGTCTGCGTGCTCTCCCTCGTCTGGATTCACTCCGCGAAATGTCTCCTTTCTGTCACATTGCTTTCAAACCAAGCACACCAGGACTGAATAATCACCAAGAAAAAAGATAAATTGGAGGGCAGAGATAAAAGTTCTTCTGCATAGGACTGTAAAGTGGCAAATAAAAATGAAATAGTTGGTGAAGATCTGCTCCTCTGTTTTAGACACAGGAAAAAAACTACTGCAATATGATAACACAGTGCTGGCCCAAATAAACAAGTGTTTCATCCCATCTCAAAGAAGGAGTACACTGGAAAGTAGTACAGAGGGCAGAGGTTTGTGAAGGTAATCCTCGGAGACGGAGCAGGAGTGAGAGCTGAAATCCAGTGGATCTGGATTGAATTTAACAGCGGAATAGGCAACAATTGCATGTCTTCAAGCTGTCACGGGAAGTACAGGCAACTCTGCCGGCGGCCCCTCGCAACTCAGAACAAGTACAATTCCCTCACAGGGAGAGGAAGTGATGTCACAAGGTTGCTAACCAGAGCTGCTTTTGCTTTCTGTGAGCTAGAAGAAGTAAATCCACCGTAATCTAAACACTACAAGATCATTCTCAAAGCAACGCTCTTTAGAGTGGACGATGTTACTGAACATGAGTAAGGAGTTTAGAAATAAAAGCAGAGGAACCACCAGAATTCAAGAAGTGACTTAAAAGGAAACTATATTTTCTACAACATGCTGAGAAAAGAGAGCAGTCCATTCTGACTGTAAAAGAGCAAGAGAGAACATGACTATCAGCAGATAACAGGAAGATGCTCTCTTATTTGTCCTCTTGGGGGGCCTCTTCTGGCATAGGAAATGCTGGATGTGGAAATATTTGCACTCTGTTGGAAAATCCTGAATTAAGGTAAGGGTACTGACATCACTATTTCTTTATAAGCAACGCACATCGGAGACAGCTGCTTTACAGTTAGCAAAAATAGTCACTAATATACGATGAAACATTTTTAACACTTACAGTACTACTCTCTCCAGTCCTACTGCCTGTCAGAAACGATGTTATGAATTTTGTTGAGTCCAGTTAATAGTATAAAAAAAAATCATTATTGTTAACATTTTTTTCAAAAGTTCAAAGATGCGAAAGTTGCCACAGAATTCTGATTGCTGTATTTTTACACAAGATGCTGCAGTGTATATTAGACTCGACATAAATGAGCTCAGTGTTGAAAAGAAAATGGATTGTTTTGTGTCTGAGGTTCACAGGAGTCCTGGCCAAGAATTTTGTTTTTATATTTCTTCAGGTTCTTATCTCTGTTTTCACTCTTCTTGCCAAAGAACGCAGCAATGAATCTACATCTCTTGTTTTCATAAAGTGGTTAAAAAAAACTTTAAATTAAAAACACATACAACCCTCTGTTGTCTTGTTAAAGCTGTGCAAATTTCCTCAGCTCCAAAAACTCAATCTTTCCCCTTATTTCCTCCCATTTTTCTCCCACACTCTCTCTCATTATCAACGCATTGGTATCTTTCTGTTGACATAAACGAGACTTGATTTGATCTTTCGCAAATTTCCTTTCTAGACCTCCATCTGAGATCCAAGCTACTCACTGGGTTGACTTGAGTCCTAGTTAGATAACAACATCTCTCACAATGCCAGACTGGAGACAAGGCTACTTCCACAACTGAACTGGAAATTGTCGAATGATAACATCGTTTGTTTCATACTTTTCTAACAGCTTTCGAGTCAAGGTGAGGTGTAGATCTCAACCAAGTGCTGCGTAAGCAGGACCTCTCAAAAACAGAGTAATGGCCTTATCGTTGCTCTGCCAGCACTAATAATGAAATGCAGTGGGTGCTAAACTCAGACCACCAGACAGCAGAACGCAGCCTCTCTGTCCAACTGGTGTGCTAAGCTTTGAAAACAGAGGGAGCTAATAACACACAAGGGGGAAGCGACTCACTGTTCACTGATCTCACACGTGCAGGAACTGAGAAATGATTCAAATGCAGAGTTATTTTTCATTTATTTGCTGAAACCAATGTTTCAGCAAATAAATGGACAAACAGAGAGTTGAGTCTCTTTGGAAACTATTTACATAGATCATATAATAAACTGATATTTAGGTTAGAGACTCAGCTCAACAAGATCTGCTGAATCTAAACTTGAAGTTTGCATACTCCAAACAATTCTTATTTTATTTTCATAGCTGCAGGATACAGTAGTCCACAAGAGATAATCGACTCCCAGTAATCTGGTCCCATTGCTCTCCGTAAGCTTTTGTATCACTCCTTTGTATATCTGTTGTTAGCATGAAAGGAGCTTAGATGCCATCCAAATGATTACAGGTTCATCTCAATAAATGACAATTTCATTCAGGAGTTAATTTATTTGATCAGGTAAGTTAATAAAAATAAAGGAGTTCCTATTGAATAGGATAATCACATTTTTGCAGAGAATATTGACATTGCGCCCCATGGCGCAATTGTTTCTTGCTTGGTCAAGTGACTGAACAGGAAAGGTTTAAATCCCCCACATACCTGGCTGAAGTTGATGGGTTTGTCCCTGCGTCCCGTCTGCACCAACAGTTTGTAAGCCAAGACGCCATCATCAGAACCATTCTTGTAGCTGTTGACGGTGATGTGGCCGGCCTCCCAGTCTTTGTCAAATGCCTGCTGGAGTCCTGTCGGGGAAACCAAGTCGAGACAGATTGGTTAGATTAGGATGTTTAAAAGGTTACATGCTCTGCTATCTTCAGTCTTCCTCTATATGACAATTACAAAGCACAAGTTCACAGGAAAACGGAAGACGTAATAACCCGACGCGGTAAAACAGAACATGACACAACTCTACAAGTTAACCTTAACCTCCATAACAAGTGTCATTGATTTCATATAACTCCATTTTCTACCACAAAGCGAGACTTCAAAAGCCTGAAATCTGCTGGCTTTAATTCATGGTGATCGTTAGGGGATATATCAGTAACATATGCCTCCTTTTCTATACTTCTCCCCTAATCCATATGTGTATCACTCCCCTCCTGTCTACTCTTCCCCCTCAAGGCCCATGCTGTGGTCCGTCTGTGGGAGATGTTGTTTTGGGTCTCTTTCCTTGGCCTGTCTGGCTCCAATTTGTCCCACCATTGCGGAGAGGAATATCAGACACGGCTCTCCCTTTCTCAGCACCCCCCACACACACTCTGTGTGGTTCTTCGGCCGATTTATATACAGACTCCCACAAGATGCCACTGCGTATCTTTTTTTATAAGATTACATGCTCGTGTATTTCTCGTGCCAATGCTGCATCGACTCCAAATTAAAAGTCATGTAAATATATGAACTATATTGCATAAGAACTAGGGTTCTTATTGCTGTTCTTATTTTTCATTCTATATTTCCATACAATTTAAGCCGCACCTTTCTGGGGTTGTTTGTCTTTTTTTTAACAAATTTATAAAGAATTGGTATAAAAGCAAAAAGTTTATATTGAATTTATGGGAGATTTTTCTACACCAACCTGAATTCAAGTATAGAAAACGGAAAAACAACAAACTAAGCAAAACAGAGTGAATGGACCCGACTAACAGACAAGGATATAAAGAATAAGGTTTGGAAACCTGAAAAATAAACTCACATTTAAACCTTTTAATAATTTCTCAGGAACCTTGATTTCACTTTTAACTTTTAACATCAACTTTTCAGGTTGATGCTAAATCTTCTGCTTTTCAATTCTTAAAGCCCAGAATAAAAATATTGTCTTTAACATCTTCTCCATCAGCCTCCATTATGGGATTTTAATCAGCCCCTATCGGTGTAAAGTTTAAAATGCTTCCTGCTTTTGAACCCTAGTCTAACATCTTGTTTGCTGTGGATTCATGTCAAACAAAGAAGAAAATGATGATCTCAAAACTTTTTCACAAGAAACTAAATCACTGCCATTCCTCTGCTATTCTCACAAAATGAACAAAAGTGTCAGTAACACGGCAGTTGGAATCACATTTTGAGTTAACTGAAACTGACACAGAGAGCAGTCGGCTTAACATCTGGCCGGAGTCCTGATTAGAAACCAGGCTTAATTTCACCTTGCAGCCAGTCCCTGAAGAAGTGGAGCCACATGCGGGGAAGCTGGCCGTTGTCCTCCTTCAACACGTAGCGAATGGTGTGGAACCTCTGGTGGAGCTGGTGCAAGAGCGGTTGGCTCTGGGCGTACTTGGCCCGCTGAGTCACCACGTACATGTTGTAGAATGAGAAGAACTTGAACTGAGCACCGATGAAGTCGTACTCGCTGGTCTCTCTGGGCACTATGTCCGTCAGCTCCAGGCCGTCACGCACCTGGGTGGTCCCATATAGACTGATTCCCAGCAGGCCCAGGAATAGCATAATCACGACCACCTGGAATCAGAGGGATGGACACAAGGATGGATTGATCAAATGGCTGCATCTTGAGT
This sequence comes from Xiphophorus couchianus, assembly GCF_001444195.1. Lineage (NCBI taxonomy): Eukaryota > Metazoa > Chordata > Actinopteri > Cyprinodontiformes > Poeciliidae > Xiphophorus > Xiphophorus couchianus. Next base: position 12,189,691 of record NC_040239.1, read on the forward strand.
CTTACGAGCCAAAGAGGAGTAGAAATATGAAAGGTTGCTGCTTGATCTTAGAAGTATCTAAAAACCCGTGTTTTAATCAACAATGTTTGGTCATAGCAAGCCAAAATATAGTTCTTTGTAAACTATCCACATTCTGCCATGTTAGAACCACATCCTTCAAAGTATTTTACAGATACACTACACAATAGATCAGTGCAAAATAGTGCATAATTCAGAAGAACTAAAAAGATGCTTGGTTCCCACATTTGTTTTAAAAATTATATTCAGCACATTTGTATTCAGCCCCCTTTACTCTGATAAAGCACCTTCAAAAGTTAACCAGTCCACTAGAGTGTAATGTCATAAGCATTGTAAAGATCAACAAACACAGCTGACAGGCCATGGCATAGCAGAGTAATGTTTAAAGAAAAAAAAAACTCTGTAGGGAACATACAGAAACATTTGGAGGAAGGTTCTATTGGTCTACATACATATGTGGCAGAAACCTAACACTGAACAACATCATAACTGTGAACATGGTGGTGGCAGCATCATCCTCAGGGAAGCTTTTCAGAGTCAAAGAAAGACCCAAACAGACTCCAGCCCAAAAGCTAATTGAAAATCTGTGCCAAGAAGTGAAAGCCAGTGTTCACATCACCTCTGAGACCCATTGGCTCAGCTTGAATTGTTTTGCAAAGAACAGGTTGTAATTGCTATACGGACTGAACACAAACACATATCACAATTTTGGGATTTTTATTTGTTAAACACTTGGAAAAATATATATCTGTTTACATCTTCTTCACGTAGACATATTAATTTTTGTTGATCAATCACATAAAATCCCTCCGTAATGTGTGCGTGGATACTTCTGCAGTTCATGGTATGTTGTGAAACACTTCATCAAGTAAAGGCCACAAGATGTACTTTAGCTGAGAAGAGTGGCCACCCAGACTGAGGTCAGAGAGTGCTGAGTGTGTATGACTCACAAAGGACATGACCACAACCTCCACCCCAGATTTCGTCCTGCTCAATTCACTCTGATTAACCCTCCCATTCAAATTAGCGCCCCAGTGACTCAGTGAAAAAAAACAAAATAAACAAAATAAAAACCACACCACTGTCCCACACAGACACATTAATTCTCTCTGTATTTTCATTTTCTAAAAAACATACGTATTAAGGAGCTAAACTGACCTTGGTGGTGGGTCGCAGAAGGAACGGCGCATAGTGCTTCTCAGCAAAAGAGGCCAAGGTCCAGCGGGAGCAGGAGGGCTCGAGGCAGTGCAGACCCATTGAGGCCTCTCCGATCTGAGACAGCAGGTCCCGCGTGGAGCTGTTGTTCTCTGGGCTATGGCTGGTCGTAGAGGCTGAGTCACCCTGAGGAACGGTGCAGGTGCCGGATGTGGGCGCTGGGCAGTGATGAGTGAAGGCCACAGAGCCTGAGGAGCCCCCATTACCTCTGCTCCCACCGTGGTTGTTGCCGAGGTTGCTGCCTCGGCTGTTCATGCTGCTTCTGCTGACGTTGTTGTTGTTGTTGTAGTAGTCACCACTGTGGTTGCCCCTCGTCTGAACCGGGTTGATCGGCTGCACCGAGATCTGCGACCGGGGCTCGGCCGTGGTGTAGAAAGCCTGCGTGCGGGGGTCGTATTCTGTCCTGAGCTGCACTGTGGACTGCATGGTGATCTGGGTTTGCTGGGCGAAGCTGTGGCTGCTGTAGCTCGGTGGAGGCGTGTGATAGGAAGGAGGAGACGTGCGATACGACGGCGGAGGGCTGTAGTGTCCCACATCTGCTCCGTCCAAGTACGCCTGAGGCTCGATTTGAATCACTCGATTGGCACATGGGCTGTGGAGGTAGACAGAGAAGCAGAAAAAACAAAGCCATGAACAGCTGTGAGATAAAAAAATATATATATATATTAAAAGAACTTCATGGGCAAATGAAACACACTGCTAGAACCTTCATTTTTGTAAAATAGAGCACAGCATTACATCTGTTAGAAATATTGTTCAGCCTTTTGGCATTTTGGATCTTCCTTTGCCAACATCATGAAATATAGTGGTAACAATGGAATTTAATAGCACAAGTACACATCTGCACAAACGCAGCGCCAACAAGCATGCCCAGGCTGGAAGGAAGACCGGTAGAGTCTAATAAAGACAGTGACAGATAAACACACAGCGAAACAACCGAGCAGCCAGACAGACACAGACAACTTTGGCTCTAATTAGGTTCTGCTTCAGAAGGATTATTATATGGATAACTGGGAGATAATGTTGTCCTGAAGCTATTTCTAAGAAGATAAAAGCACAGAGAAAAAAATCATGAAAGGAAATAATACGAAAGCAATCAATCAGAAATGAAAAAACTGATCTCACCTGTAGAAGCAGCAGAAGATGTCAAAGCGCCTTTCTTCTCGTCTGTAGAGATCCATGCTGAGGATGGCAGGAAAGATGAGCAGCACCATGGCGAAGTTAAACACAACTACCACCGCGGCCTGCAAGACACAGAGAGGGGGCAATTTTATTCCCAAAGAGCTGGTAGAGTAACAGAGATACACAATCAAGTGCAAAAATACATGCGTTTGAAAAAGTATCCTTATCCTGTAAACCTTTAAACACTTGTGTTTGCGCTTATTTACTCTAGAACTGCTAAATAAAAATAAAGGGGGATCAAATGCCTTCAGAAGCCCCTTATGAATCAGAGATACTCACAAGTGGATTTCAAAGTCAGTTCTCAAGAGTTTCAAGACTGAAGTAGATATTTTCTAATCTACTGCTAACCGTTCAGTCTGCCTCTATCACTGTATTCTTGTTAGTTCTGAGGTAAAATCCTTTTGGCATTTTAGATCTTCCTCTGCCAACATCATGAAATATAGTGGCTTGGTTTTGTCACATGAGCATCTAACAATTATCTTTATGTCAGGTAACCTGATATTCAACACGCAAAACACTTTGCAACCTTAGTTTATTCACTCAATTTAACAAGTTCCATAATCAACTTACAAACACATTGTCTTACCACACTTAACACAAATCATAACTGAAAGATAGCATTGAGTGAATCAGATCTCTGAAGAAGCTATTAAAAGCTTATAGAGAGAGCTGGGAACATACAATTTTATACATTAATTATAAAATTGATTAAGATTGACGGAGCAATGTTGTGCTTTTTCCAGGCACATAGTGACATTTTATAGCATAACCAAGGATTAAAGGACTCCTCAAACACGAAACATGATTTTCCAAATACTATAAATATGCGCTTATGTTCAGAACAATAATAGAAATCGACAAACACCTATGGTTTTTATTTTATCTTTGCAATGATGTAGTTAATCCTGAACTCAAACTTGGATATGATAGTGAGTTACATGCAAGGAAACATTGTAAGAAAACCTGTTAGAGGCTGTAAGAGATTTGATACTGCAACCAAAGATCACCTTTCAGCAAGACGATACTAAATATACAACCAGAGCTACACTAGAATGGTGTAGAATAAAGTTTATTTATGTTAAAATAGCCATGTCAAAGTTCTAGAGTGCTTAAAAGTTTGCGTCAATGATTGTAAGTTTTATTTATACTCTTTCTTCTTGACAATTATGGCAAACTTTATGTTGGTCTATCGTGTAAAATTTTTGTGAAGTACATAGAGATCTGTGGCTTTAACAAGATATGAATACTTTAGCAAAACACTAAGTATTTATTCCAAAGAATCTAACTTTTACAATCCAAGACATGAAGTCCAAAACTGTAAAAACAACTATGAAGATGAATGGCCAGGAAAAGAAAGAAGACTGGCGTGGCTTTCAAACAGATAAAAATAAAATTTGCAAACGTAAAAGGAAAAAACTGCCTTTCAACACATTTTTAGTCTCTTTCAAGACTGAAACAGAGATTGTGCAGGCAGAAACAAAAAGGGGGAAAAAGGCAAGGCATGTGTGTATGTGTAAAAGAAGCCAGTACAATGTTGTGGTTAAGTATTTGAAGGTGGTGCACTGGAGCAGAGGCTGGGGGTTGGGTCCCTGCCCAGAACACAATCTGGATATTGCGTAGTTGCCAGACCACTACACACACACACCCACATGCGCACACACGCACACAATCGCATGTGTGTGCCAGACCACCCAAGAAGCCAGAGGCCCGCAGGCTCTGAAGTGATGAGCAGGCACTGCGGCTGCACAGACAACACTCACACAAAAATGCACATAAACACACACGTATCTTGAGCAGCGAAACTGTACAGCCTCCCACTTAAACCACACCTTAACACCAACCAGACACACACATTAAAACACACTTTCTTACTGGGTCAATGGGAGTGAAACCATGTCATAGTTTTTGTGTGTATTTTATTCAATCCTGAAGGGAGGAAGTGAAGTAAGAAGGGGATAGATGATAAATCAATCAACCACAGGAAGCATTTAATGCTGATAAAGAGGCACGGGTAAAGAAAAAAACACATCTTTGCCAGTAAAAAGCAAGAACTTTCATCTTCTTTCCATGAAGTTTGTCCTCTACTATACACAAAACCACAAGTATAAAGTATGCATGGCATGCGAATGTGTGTGTGGTACATAAGCGTACAAAATAAGGCGGCATGGATTAGACCCACGGGGTAAATGGATCATGTTTGACAGACTTGCTGTACTAAAGCCATCTATCCACACATGCTAATATCGTACTCAACGTGGCGACATCTTACCTCACTTGGCTGAGTGCATACGTGTGTGAGAAACGGAGTTTGAGCCCGAGAGGAGGAGAGCTGAGAAAGACGATCACTTTGGTCAACTTCGGCAGTAAAATCTGTCACTTACGTAACTGGGAATAATTGAGCACATATGTATTTTTTTCCTTCCTCTGTCTCAAAAAGAATTTTAGTTTGAACACATATTTCTTCAGGTTAGAAACTCTTTGTATTGTGTATGTTTCTTTATTCTGCCAAAGTCCTTTGACTAAAAGTGATTTGAAAATGGTGGAACTATTTTTCTTACTCATTTTGCAAAACAAAGTTATTGTAACTGCAACTAGATAGTACACTGCGATTTTTCACCTTGATCAGAAATATTGCCACAATGTCCAATAGGACGATTTTGTGCAACAAGATCTGGTTGCAACAAAAATGAAAAAAGTACAATATTTCCATGCCAAAAGTTAATAAAAGTCCTAGTTTTTGCAAAGTAACAATTCATAATAGACCTATCACATTGACACTACTGGCTCGTAGCCAGTATTATACTACTGACCAAACAACAAGCTGCTACCTGTTTTTAAAACATGTTTCAATTACTCTCACTCTACTACTGGGAAGATTATACCTTTCAAAATGCAATCATCAATAGTTTCATCTCTTTTTCCCTTTGTATAACCATGACTGGGAGCATTCACAAGTCTGTGATTATTGGAGGCATTTTGTCAGACACCGCTCTGGTGACGTCTATAATTACTGACAGATGTTAGAGAAGTCAGAGCTCCCCTCTGGTTCTCTCAGTGTTAGTGTGGGAACACACACACACACACACACACACACACATACACACGTACACCAGACAGTCTGTTGCTTTTCAAACCTCCCACACAGACAATACGAGCCTCTGCTCAGCTCTCGCACACAGAAAACCAACGCAAGGCGATCCAAGAACACCCATTCGCACATGCAATCAGATTCAGTTACACGGACCTCGGCCGCAATCTGGACAGAGACCGGGACCACCGCTTGACAGAGAAAGAAAGGAGGGAGAAGAGCGGGTGGATTTAAGTGGAAAATACATAACTGCCTTCAGTTTGATGAATGAAATCAATAAAGCAACAATCTGGAGGCAATGACTACTGTAGCATGAATTTTGGTTGCAGAGATCTCACACACAGATTTTCACACTTTGAGCATACCTGCAAAGAAAAAGCTCGAAGTGCTGGGATGGGGATGAGGGCTGCCATGAAGAAGGCTGTGACGTTGCTGATGGAGGTGAGAGCCACGCTGGCCCCAGTCCTCTTCAGACACTCCCCAGTGCGGTCCTGACGGAGACAGAAAGAGCAAAGCAAATGGGGGGGGAAAGCTATTAAACTTCTGATCAGCTCTCAGCCAGAAGCAGATGTGTAATGCAGCGGATTATGAACAATTATTTTAAAACCAGCATGACTGAAAGTGATTGGGAAGCTTTTTGAAGCCTTGAAGTGCTTGGAAAACTCTCCCGGGGCTGTCTGCCTCACTTTAAGGTGCAAAAGGAAAAGCAGAAATTTTCACTTCTCGCAGAAAACACACAAAACAAAGAGTAATACACATTCAAATGTTTTGTTTCTGTAACAGCGTGATGACATGGGGACGTGCGGGACCACACACGGAGCATCTGCAGGCGTGTCCGTCCTTGTGTGTGTGTGTTTATGTGTATCAGACAGCAGAGATCAAGTTCAGCTCTGTTTAGTTTTCATCTCAGTCACACAAAGGAAGCTAGAGGGGGGATGAGGGAGTGGAGAGCTGGAAGGGGAGGAAAGCAGTGGAAAACAAAAACAAGCAAATACATGTCTGGAGATGAACTGTTCAAAATCCAAACAATTACGTCCCATGTGAAGATGAAGAGATATACGCTGCATGTTACAATCTGCGTTTGAAATCGTTATATGCATACAAAGTACTTTTCGTATGGAAAGAAAAACACACACTTTGTGTATGCTTACACTAAAATGATAACAAAAGAGCTTAAATTGTGGCAAAGGAACACAGACATCAAAAAAAGAGTAGAGATTGCTTGACAAGCAGTGAGAAAAATCATTCTTCTAATACGGAGCATTGCTTAGATAAGTGGGCTAAGTGTGTGGCACATGAGCTGTGCGATGTTACTTCACAGGCACAGACAGGCTTTCACACATTCCTCCGCAGTGAAGATAAGACATGAAAGGAGCTGGACCAGCGTAACTGTGGATGTTTGCCTCACCTCAAACGGTATCCTCTTGTTCTGTCCAGTCTCACTGAAGGCATGGGCGAGGAGGAAGACATCATCCACTCCAACTCCCAGAGCCAGGAAGGGAAGAACCTGCAAACGGCAACCAACAAATATGAACTGCTGAGAATCTATTTCAGCTTTGATGTTACAAGACAGGTGATGATATTGAGAAGTTAGCCTTTAAAGATTTGAGATTTAAACCAGATTTTATTTTACCTGTTAGAAATACTAAATCTAGTAAACATTTAGTCAGTTACTTGAAAAAGCTGTCAGAATACGATTGCTCGGGGGGGATTGCTGCAAAATGAACAACTCCAGCAATCCACCGTCATTCTTTAGAATTAGATAACTTTCACCAGTTGGTATTATTAAGGGAATTTAACCCAATGATAGTATAACTAGGATCAAACTGGAATACATATAGTTGAATGCAAATATGCTTGAGTTGGATTATTTGGTTCACTTATATATTTCTGGGTATGAACTGGACTTGTTTAAGTGCCTTGTTAGAGTATTTATTGTGAATTGGAGATGTATTGAATTGAACTGTATTGAATAGAATTGAATTGAACTGAATTGAACACAAAAGGCATAACAGGACGATGGTGGCGACAGAAGTAGGAGTTCGTCCCGCAATCAGCAATCAGTTTTTGGCATCCTTTCACAAGCTTTACTTATTGGTTTATTACTTTATTTTTGGGGTTTGTAGGGCACCTTGCTCACATGCACCTTTTCAGGTGTGCCCACAGTTTAATGGGACTGAGATCAGGAATTAGTGATGGTCAATGACTTTGCTGTTTTTAATACCCTATATAACTAATAACTGACTTTCTGCTTGTGCATTTGGGAGACCAATTTATTGGTGTTTGCAGGCTTACAGGTTTTCCCTTTTCTTTCACGGTAACAAGGATTGAACCAGGTCCTCTTTCTGCTTTTTTCCCATTAATAAAACCTTGACCCAACTAACTGATGGATGAGAGGAAGCTGCCTGCCATCATGTGCGTGAGGTACCTGCGTGGTGGCAGCATTGAAGGAGATTCCCAGGAGAGAACAGAGGCCCAGACCGGCCGCCACAGACAGCGTCACCAGAAGGACTCCAGCCAGCCCCACGGCACCCTGGGACTTGGCACAGTCCCACCGCAGCATGGTCAGACACGCATATGCCAGCTGAGCACAGACGGGAAAACAATCAGTCACATTCTCCATACTTATATTTTCTATCTATTTATTTTTTATTTATTTATTTTAGTAAAGGATTTGCTTCTAGTTATGAATGGGCTCTCACCATCAGCAGGTATCCACTGGCCACCCGGATAACACTGATATCAGAAAAAGACTTGAGAATATCCTCCAGAGTAGTGGTGGTAAAGGACAAGACCTTTTGGGAAGAATTTGTTGCCACACTATGCAGCACTGCCTAAAGAGAAATAAATTAACGAGAGTGATTCAGGCAGAAATTAATGCAGACATAAAAGAGCTCAGGCAATAAAATTAAACAGGTAGTTTTCCATGAAAATGCCATGCAGCAAATGTGGGAAAAAAGGCCTTTGGTTGCTCACGTTTAAATTTTTGGCCTGAATGCAAGACATAACTTTTGGAAGAAAACTATACCATTCTATGCTACATTAAACAAGTACAGCCACATGTATTACTGGCATAAATTCAGTGTATTTAATATTTAGCTAATACTTAGCCTAGTCCAAGCTTTTCTTGGAAATATGTATATTCGGTGCAGGGATATAGCAATAACAAAAAGCTATATTTTATATATTGTGCAGCCCTAGTTAACAGATGCTCTCCATTCAATCAGACTTAAATTGTGCTACTTTGCAAAGAAAAATGTTGACTCAAGATGTGCCAAGCTGGTAGTCACTCACCCAAAAGACTGAATTTGTAGTTAAAGTAGCTCTAAAAAATAACGTCTCAATAAAAACTAAAGGAAAAAAGAAAAACTGTTCATCCTTTTACGTTTTCTTTATGATAATACAGCACTTTCTCATTTATTTTTCATACTAAATTCTAATAAAATACTTTGAGGTCTGCGGTTGTACCATAGTAAATGTTTAAAAGTTCAACATTTTTAAATACTTTTGCGAGGCACTGCAGGAGTCTGTGCAGACAGCACCATGATCTCTTCTCTCTGTGTTTTACTATCACAGACAGACAAATAGCTTCAACCTCAAATTCTAGTTACAGCTCAGTGGGGAGCAATGCTGGCTGACACACATTAGGTAACACACACTAGATCACCCACATGTGAACTTGTACATACTGAAATGCATGCATATTTTTGCAGACACGCCTAAAAATTCACACAGCAAAACACACACTGAAACTATCTGGCATCTCTTTTCTTACCCAGTGATTAATTTTACAGTCAATTATTCCCTAGCTAAAAGATCAATACCACACACATGTATAGGGTCATGTGGAACAGAAAGTTGGGCCTCCCAAAACAAAGACCAGATGATGTCACACATGAGCCACCAATGGGGCCACAGCTGGGAAAGTGATTGTGTGTGAGCTCTGGATTGTTGCATGTGTGCGTGTGCGTGTTTGTGTGAGAGTTAAGCTGAAGAAAAGAGAGATATCCAGCACTCTCTTAATGTATTCCAGACACGCATGTTCTTTTGCTCTAGCGCTTCTCTCCAATGAGCAGCTAGAAGCTTCATCCCTTCTACCACACACCAACAGAGGTTTGACTATCTATCAGGGGCCTGGGCTTTAGACGAGGCTGTTCCGTGTACACCTGTATCCGGCCTGTGATTTACTGTGTGGTTGTAGAGGATTTAGGGAAGATTTCTTTTCTCTTTTCCTTTTTCCTCCCCCCATTTCTGAGCCTTTAGCCCTCACCTCAGAGTATCTCCTCTGCCAGGCTTCCAGTATAGCTGCGGCCTTTTCTTCATTCCAGTTGATGTGGGAAACCTCATCCCAGTCCCGAAAGTGCTCAAACATCTGCTTGGGGGTCATCAACTGGAACATGGTCTGTAAAGCCTGAGCACTGGAGAGCACATAGGAAGGAAGAATATTGAAAGGATCAAGAACAGGGAACAGAGTTACAGGTGCAAGGCTAAGAAAACTTCCTTACGTTAAAGACATAATATGAAAGTACTCTGGGCACACTCTGTTTTTGGGTTTAACTTAATCCACTAATAAGTATCATTCACCAGACAGGAAGAGGTGATGTTGTATTTTGAACAACCTTTGACAAGGGATGCATGATGTAGGCTTCAAAATATCACTTATTCAGCAGCATCAAACCCACCTACCAGAAAAAAGCAAGCTACTTCCAGCAGTACATCCACTAGAAAATACACATACAACATGGGTTTCAGTTCTAATGGAGGAGTTCTAAAACAAGACACAGAACTCACTTTAATTTTTAAATTTCTTCTTTGATTCAAAAATACAACAGCTGGATTGATGGATGGAGGAATGGATGGATGACAGAAGAGACAAATGTATTTATGGGTAGATGGAAGAACTAATAGACAGATGTACAAGTGAGTGGGTGGATGATAGATACAAGTTTTAGACAGGACTATTTAGACTATTTTTCCAGCCATTATAGACTTTAAAAGAACCCTGTTTTAATACACCTTTTTTAACCACTAAGAAAAATAATGTAGTTAGAAAGGTGAATCCTAAGGATCATTCAGCTGAAAAATGTCACTAGGAGCAGATCTATTTCTTAGATCCTTCATCATTTCCGAGATTTTTATTTTTAGATTCTCAAAAATGTTCCAAATGATAAAAATGGATTATACTTGTATAGTATTTTATCAAGTCCAGAGGTCTACAAAGCGCTTCAATTAAATTCAGTAATTCACCGATTGACTTGCTGCATGGTGGCAAGTTACTCAATTGCAGCCACAGCTGGCCCTCTGACCACCACCAGCAGGCAAGGCGGGTTAACTGTCTTGCCAGCTCTGTCTACCAATTACAAGACAAACTCATAAGGTCTAAAACATCTTGTTTTGTCCACCCCTCATCTACCGTTCTTAAAACCCCAAAATGAACAAATTGTTGCTATAATGACGGATAACTCTACTTGTGCACAGTACTACTGCAGTATCCCTTTGATATGCCTTCTACATGGAACCTGACTAGAAAAGCCATAATATCAAGTATAATGAATACTGCACAACCTTAATGAGCACATTAGCAAGCCAATAAGGTAGTGTAAGTCATTAGTTATTAACAAATGAGACTTGACTAGAGAGCAACTTGTGAACAGTGCTCAAGTCAGTCAGTGTATTTTCACATGATCAAAAAGCAATGAAACAAACAGCAGACATTAGCTTGTCATTCTCTTTATGAATGTGATCTTTGTGGTATGGTGATAATCACGGTAAGGGTGGCAGTTAGTAAACAAGATGTAGAAAACGAGTGCCAGCAGCAGCAGCAGCAACACACTAACACACACACACATGCACGCCCACACGCACAGTGCAGGAACACACCAGCACTGTAATGACCCAACTTTGCCAGGAAAACACAACCGCAAAAAAACAAAGAATGCAGCCAACTGTACTCTGCGAGCAGGATGTGTGTGAACGTGCATATGTACTTTTCTACGTACGTGACTGTGCCATAAACGCTCTAATTTAGCAAGTACAAAGTGTGCAAGCAAAATATGTAATAATTTTTCTAACTACAAAATAGACCCGTTTTTTTTTTCAATAAGATTTGAATTTCTGTATTCATTCGGTATTCAAAAGTCATGGTTCGAACATAAAGTTGTGTAAATGATGTATGCACATCACCAATTCCACAAGCTTTGACCCGATGCTTGTGTTGGACTTAAATCTGTGTAATTTAAATTGCTGTATATTTGAAGAGACTAGCTGAGCAATAGATCACTCTGTGCCCGTCTCTGTGTATATGAGAGTCAGAGGGAGGGTAGAGTCCAAGCAGTGCAGCCAGAGCTGAGGAGCAACAGCTGGAGCTCTTAGAATTTCACTGGAATCTGCTAATGACTGCAAGATTTATCGCATAGAGAACACAAGCACACTCAGAAAGCGTAACAGAATAAAAAACATCCAGTGTCTCCAAAATAAGCTTTGTTAGAATCCCTGTGGTGTTTTTATGAATCTGCGGATGTGTAAGCATGGGTAGGTTACCTGAGTAGGGGTCCGCTGCCGTTCTTTGTGGTGCCCCCTACAATGAGTTCCTCTTGCCAGTGCATGTACTTCCTGGACAGACCGTGGCAGCCACCACTCAAAGCCCGTGCCACGTTGAACGGCTGTTGTAATTAGAAAGCAGAAGTTAAGAAAGTATAACGCGATACTACTTGTGATTCTAGTAATATGACTAGAATGACATACTAGTCATACTACTAAACTAGTAGTATGACTAGTCTAGTCATACTTGCCTGTTGCCCGTTCATGCATAAAGTTTTCTAGCCACAGTCTTGATGGTAGTCATGTACCAACCTTAGTTGAGTTCTTATTGGGTGCAGTATCAGGGCAGTCAGGGTCAGCAGGGTTCAGACAGGGCCTATCCATGTAGCCATGCCCAACGTCCGCTTTTTCCAACATGTCCTCAAAGCTATCCACATGTATGTGTGCTCTTCGTAACTTTTCAAGAAACTCCCTGGGGTCAAAATTGGTCCATTGCATAGGGTTCTCACCTCTACAAAGTTCAAAAGCAAATGTTAGCATCTCTTCTCCCAACCACTGTATGAAGGAAACCTTTTTTTTTTATTTTTTAGAAAGGAAAGGGTAAGAGCTTCATTTTTTATTTTTATTTTTTCAAATTTTATTGCAAACTAACTATAAACTTTACAAACGCTAAAACTTTTGAGTGCAGTAAATCATTTCCGTGCTAGGTAACCATTTCTCATCGTGCAACAAGTAATTTCCTGCTCCATCCCAGATCTTGTTTCTCCATTCTCTCCTTTCCTCACACATTCCAATCTCTCTTTTTTTGAATCTCTCATTCTGAATACATTGTACGTGCTTAACCAGGCTTGGGTTATTATTCCCAACCTCCCAACCAGAACATAGTAAAAAGCCTTATTTACTATCCTAAACAAATATGCAACGCACACAGAGGGATGTACACATCCATTAATGATGGCAACCCAAACTGGTATGCTTTCACACATGTACAAGACACATGGATGCACCACCGGCGAAGGCACACACATACTGCACGGACAAACCCATGCAGAGGTAAAGGTCTGCTGAGTATTACTGTAGCAGCACGCTATTAGCAACAGAACGGCCAGACAATGGCGTGAGGCCCAGGGCTGGAGAAAAACCATTGCCAGCAATACGCATGCCAGAGACCACTACAATAGAGCCTTCAGAAGGGACGAGTTCAGGACACACATGCACACACTCTTGCTCTTCTATGGTGTCTCTTTGGATGGGCTCAGCGTGCTAAAGTAGCCTCTTCCAGAGGCAAAAAGATGCAGAGGAAAGCGACCTGGTGCAGTTTAAGCTGAGCTAACATTATAAACCAGTGCAGAGAAGCTCAGTTCTCAGAGATGTCCACAAACATAGTTTTAATCAGTTTGCTAACTGACTTGACGAAGAGAAAAGCGATTATGTATGCCTAATTAGGATTTCCGTCGGCCCTCTGAGTGCTTGTCAGAATATAGTTAAGCAGATAACATGTTGCAGTGCAAGGCTGGAATTTTCTAAATTTTTATCAATTTTAATAAGTCGAAATGTGGTACTTACGGGAGATAGACCATTCCAGAGTGGAGTTTAGCTCCTTCCCAGAAACAGTCCAAAGGGGTGATGATGAGGCAGGGATGAAGCTTTTCTATAATCTGATTGGATAAACACAAAGCAGAATTCACACCAAATGACAGGTTGGTGTCAAACTTGGGGAGTATATATTAAAACAAATTATTGTCTCACCTGATTCATAAAATGTGTTTCTGTGACTAGTTCTCCTGATTTGAAGCATAAGTGTTCCAATTTCCATTGTCTGAAACAAACAGATATTAGATATGCATTCAGTTTTTTTCACCAGGGCAGGCTTTGGGGGAAAATAACATGGACTTTTAACATAACAGGATTTAATGTATTACAGCCCTATCACAAACATCTGAGATAAGGACAGAAAATATTAGTTACCTGTTATAAAGGTAAACATGAACTCTGCTGGCTCGGAGAGCAGACTCCAGGTGCTGTAGAAGGGCCTCCACCGTTAGTATGTTGGCTCCCTCCTCCCGCGGTGTCTGGATCATCAGCTGAGGGTTAAACATGGCCTCTTCCCCCATCTTTTGTCGTGTGTACTTCAGTTCCTGGTTAACACGCCCACCAACTGGACAAAGAAGAATTCAGTCATTAAGGTGTCTTTTTTTAAACCCCAATGAACAAATATTTGAACAAATCTTATGTATATTTGAATGTAATATTTAATAAGTTAGTTTAATCAAACCCTTTAGAATTCACAAGCACATAAACTTAATGATATGGATTAGCTTATTTAAATTGAAGAGTGAGGTCATTTGTTTAGCCTCAAGTGTCTTTGATCGAGGACTTTAACTTAGAAGTGTGCGGCGAGTGTATTTATACAGGTGGAACTGATAGACTGAACACAGAGGGCTGCAGTAGCTGATGCTTAGCGTAAGTGTAGCTTTACGAACGAACTGAAAAATAAATTTTCTACCACCGCGGTCACAACAAATGGGTGCCGGAACACACCCTGGCGGTACATAGCTGGCAGATGTGTTTCTGTGTGTGATGAAAGTGTCCAATCTCATTGCTAACATGGACACAAAAGCTATAAATTCCTGGGCAAAGTGAGAGTTTATCTATTAAATTGACTGAAGATGAATACATAAACTTATAACTAGAGAATAGACATTTTTTCAGAAGTGTATTTGTGAGCTTGTTGCTTTATTATTAAAGTGAATATGATTTCAGATTTTTGCATAGTTCTTGTCCAGATTAATGTAAAAAGTGACCTTTTATTGTTATAGGCTAATTTTATAAATTACAGAAAAGTAATTGTTAGGAGTGTACAAATAAGAACATTTGGGCAGATGTTGATATCTGATATTAATACTGCTGTTATGGCAGTATTTACCAATATTTTATTTGATCAATTTTTTAAAATTTGGTTTCTTGATTAATCGTCAGAATAATCAATAGATTACTTCATTACTAAAATAATCGTTTACAACAACCCTATTTTAATCACATTAATTTAATGGACCAGACGTCATTTAGGCAAAAAAGTGTAAATTATATATATATTTTTAAAAACTTGCAGTTAACAGGATTCTCCAGAATACACTGATGAAGCAGAACATTTTGTCTATAATGCGGATAACAGTGATGCATTGTGCATTCTGACACTGTTCTCTCAAAACCAGAAACAACATTTAAATCAATATAAGCCTTTGCTGAAGGTTCACCAATGATACTTCTATGGACCTCTTCCGATAAATGCAGGACACTACAGAGCAGGAATGCCACACAAGAACGGCAATTTTGGTAATTGATTCACCTAGGCATCAAAAACTTTTTCTGCTGAATGGCTTGTGGACGTCAAAGAAAAAATTGCAGATTTGTTTGACATGATAGAAAGGCGAGTTAGCTCAAATAAGAGATTTGCTGAATTGGATTTCTAAATGCACAACATGTCAGATGGGCTACACTACACAAGTCCATACTGGGCGCCCATCCTGCTAGCTAAGAACAGTAAATCGAGGCTAAAATTAAACACAAAATTGTGCTTTTATGACATTGTTCAACTTATACATATTCATAAGACAAAACAAAACTGGAACCTTAGGACGCTGAATAGAAAAATAAAAGATGACAAGACTGGAATATGTCAAACAATTCATTCCCCATAAACAGAGCGATATACAGAAGTTTGTGGTTCCTCTTCAAAGACCATTAAAACTTTGCTCCATGAAGCACAATCACTCAGCCAACTCAAAATCAGTCATGCTTATTGGCACAATGTTTTTGTTTGTTTTTTTTAAATTAAGACAAAAATGGGGGGGTGGGGGGATGGGAATAAACCCTCCACTCTTCTGTCAAGATCTTAAATGTTTAATCAAAGCATACATTTATACACAAATCTAAAAATTAGAGAAATTTACAAATTTGTTCAAATTGCAATAGAGCAGGGGTGTCCAAAGTGTGGCTTGTGGGCCATTTGTGGACCTTTGCTTGATTTTGTTTGGCCCCCTTCTGCAGTTCAAGAATGATACTAACTTTGCCTGCAGCACAGGTGGTTGATGCAGATGGAGACTTTTTAATTTTAACTAGGGTAAAATCATTACCAACATAATTTCCTTACAATAGAAAATCTTAAAAAGAGCATTTCTCTTTTTATAACCCAGCTTTAAGAAAATGTAGAACCACATTCATCCATGGCTCTTTACTAAAAAATAAAACAACTAAAAAAACTGCTTTTATTTTTTATTAAACTTGTATAATTATAGCAAGCGTTTTGAGAAAAAGTGACTCAAATCCTGTTGTTATTACAGCAAATAAATTTGTTCAATCAAGTCCAAGAGAAGCTGAAGACTACATGTCTTCCTTTTGATACAGTAAACATGCAAAATCACTTTTAAGTTTTGAATCTACGAAAAAAACCCATAAATTTCGAAAATAATAAAAAAATAAAATAAAATAAAATAAATCCGGATACTTAATTTACTTCATTTTAGTTTTTTTGTCCAGCGAGTACTTTTGGCTCGAAAGCGTTGGCTCATGTGATTAAAAGTGTGGATGCCCCTGCAACAGAGTCCTAAAACAAATTTCTATTTTGAAATATGAATTTAGTAGTAATAAATTTTACTTTCCAGAGCAAAATTTTTTAAACCTTACAATAAATGTCATGCCAATTTTGTCCGTGTACAAATAAATAGTGGGTAGTTGCAGTGCTTGTATGACAGTATGCTTTTTATTATCTTTATCCTCTAAGAAGGATTGTGACGACTAACTGCAGTAAGAACTAAATCTTTTCTGTGCAAAATTTAGGATTTTGCTATTCTTTTCTTATTAACAAATCTTTTATCAGCCATGACAGCAATATTTACATCAGAAATTGATACTGTCCCAAATTGTCATATTAATGTATTCCTAGGAATTTTTGTATTTATAAACTTCAAAATAAAAAAGAAACAATACTTAAAACTTACTTTAAAATGGTAATCTAGTCATTTAATTTCAGTAAAAACAAATTATTCTATAATGTAAATAGCTTGTTTCAATGCAATTGAAGTAGGAGTGAATAGCATTATAACATACATAATCCGTGGCAAAAAGATACAGACTATTTGCTATTTGCTTTAAAAGTGATGAAAAGAACTGAAGAAAGACAAAACAATAAAATAAAAATCACCAAAACCATCATGGCTTAATCGTTGTAGTAGCACTTTTAATACTGAGTATGTGACTGTGCACAACTTCAATTTCAATGTGCCAGATTTATGAGCAGCAGATTTGCACCCCTTCCATCATCAGAAACTAAACACTCAGTGAAAGCTCAAGTAATTCATAGTTGTCTTCTTTCAATGTCTTGAACACACTCACACACACGCCATGACACAAAACATGAAAAATGCCCAGTAAGAGTGTTGGATGTGTGAAAAATCTGTAACATTTTATTATGCCTTAATCCAATTAAACAATTGGGCTCAATTCGTGCAACAGTAGGCATGGATTGAATGTTTTTACTCCATTGTAATGGCATTAAAGTTGAACATAAGCAGGCCTGTTCTGCTGGGCCGGACCACCCAGTCAGACCAATGGAACGGGAGGGAGGGGGCCATGTCTTGGGGCATTAGGAAAACACACTTGATTTCTTCTTTTCTGGACCCAAACAGCATTCCCATCTGATCCTGTCTGAAAGCATGTTTATAATACTCATCATTAATAGCAGGCCGAGCCTAACTAGAGCGACATGCTTTCCAGTACTAGACGAGCTACACAGCTATGTTACACCAGCAACTGCCTTCAAAGGAGCATGCATGGAACTTATTAGGACCCGATGTGCACAGACAGTGCACTAACAAGTCAACTTGTCCAATGCACTCAGCACTCGGACGCAAAGCTAGCCTCAGGCTCGGTGTAAGTGCACTGCCAGAAGGAAGAAAGATAACACTGATACAAGGAAGGAAGCACATCTATTTTCACCCTGCCTCTCTGTGTGAGAGAACATGAAGAAAGATCTAATTGGAAAAAGATGGGAGGGCTGTGCTTAGAAAGAGCTCACTGTCTGGCCGGAATGCTTTCCAAGTTGCGGACAGCCACCCAAAAAACCCTCGAGTTTACAGCGAGCGACAGTAAAGGAAGGGACAAGTCAAAGGAATGTAGTCTTCTTCTACAGGAAACAGCACATTACTGCCTTGGGCTTCAAGAATTCCTCACTTCACAAGGTTGCAAAGTTTTGGGGTCAACACTCGCACAGCCGTGGGGTGAAATTAACACCCCAGCTGGACCAGGAAAAGGTGTGAGTGTGTGCACACAGTACTGCGTACGTGCAGGGGTGTGCATACGAGTGTGTGTACACACAGCTGTGTTTCTTCAATGACACATATTCCCATATTCCTCCTCCAAGGAAAACTGGGTGACCCCAGCTTGTGTTGATAACTTGAAGGTGTTCAGCTCCAAGTTCAGCTGCTGTGACCAAAACAAAGTGTCACTGACTTTTAAATGCTTGCTTTACCAGCACTATTTTTTTCCTGATGTGTTTTTCTTCTTTAACCTGAAAATACACTGCTGCTTCAACACTCTGGACTGTTATACGATCTGCAGCAAATAGCACATTTAGCCTTAAAAGAAACCTCCAGTATGCTCCAGATCAGAGCTCAGTATACAGTTTTTATAGTAAAAATTTGTCCATGTTTTTGGAAGAAAAATAGTGAAAGAGTTGAGAACACAGCTGGGTGATTTAAGAAAAAGAGGTTGAACCAGTTGGTAGTCGTTGGTAAAGTGAAGGCAATTTTTCCAAAAGACACACTAAGAACTGTTAAATAGCTTCAGTCAGTAATCATGGTTGCAACTACAAATGTAATATTTATTCAGATTGAACTAACAGCAACTATCTTCAGTGTAGACGTTACTACTCTAAGTATGATGTGACATCTCAGCAGACTCTGTTGCAGAGAGTGTCTTTGATTTTTAACATATCAGTTTGTTTTCCCAATCCTTTATTATCCCTTACATATTATAGTCAATATGGATTCATGACTATCTCCTAAGATACTGGATCAGTACTGTAATATTGTTGAGTTGACTTCAACTCCCCCGTTCTACATTAGGACATTCCAGTTAGTCATGATGCACAATAAACATGTTGGGAATATCAAAAGATAAAATTTTAAAGAATCTAGATGTTTTCTAGAGGAAGAGTGTTTATATTTCACTCCTGGACTTGATCTCTCAGAAAAATACAGTTAATGGAATCCATGATAAACATCCTCAAATGTAATCATTTTATATTCATTTTTAAACAGGCAAAGATGAAGGATGAAGTACAAAGATATATGGATTGAAACACCACCTAGTGATTGAAGTTGGACATTGCATCAAACTCCATCATTAGGGGGAAAAAAACTAGGTTTGTCTCTTTTGATGTACTGTATGCTGATTCTTCAGTGTAACAAGGATTTGTTTTTACTTGATAACGGGAACATAAATTCTTGTACACTTTAGATCATCTTTTATCAAACTTTGTACACAGTGCAAGCTTGAAGAGTAACTCTGAAACTTTGCCCATTCCAGATTTCACATACACTTATGCCACAAATGCTAATAAAGGTTGAAGAAACCTGTGATAGAGCTGTACCATTTGGTTTTTAACCAATGTTATAACAATATATTAATCAACATATAAGTTTGGAATGACCAATTTGTCAGCACAACAAGATTCCACTCAAAACTCTCTAAATCACTGAGAAAATTACTGAGAGAAGAGAAGAGGCTTGTGTATGCCCCTGTGGCAGAGCCTTCAGTGTGGGTATTGAACATGTTGCATAACATTAACCCCTGGGCTCCCCTATTCTCCAAGTGTTGGAGTGGGGGGCAGTGGGCTATGAAAGAAGAGGACGTAAGTTTCTAAGGAACTGACATCACCCCCTTCGTCCTTTCAGTTCTGGACTCCCTCCTCCCATTCCTACTCTCATTTTCTCTGTCTTTGCTTTATTCAGCTCTACCCTGTGATTGGCCAGATTATGATGGCAATCAGCCCGGCCCCTCTGTCAAAGCCAGCCCAGCCCCCTTTTCTCTTTGCCAACTTTCTCTTTTTTCCATGCAGGACACACAGCACCAGAGCCCCATCCCACAGACATCTCTCATGCAGAAAACGGAAGTAGCTTACACTTTCAAGGAAAACAACAGCAACCACGTCCTTCAACTAATGCGTGTGATGTATACGTTGGAGAAATATTAGATATGACAAAGAAAAGGTAAAATAGTTTAAAAAAATTCTTATATGTGTTAAGCAGATGTTCAACTAACATTAGAACATCCAAGATGTATGAGTGTATTCAGTGTACATGCATGTGGCCAAGCACACCTCAGTAAGTGTGTGTGCACACGTGTGCATGTATGCAGAGAATGGATTAGCTGGATTAGGCCCCATCTCAGCAAGAACCCCCTGTGGTGTGGGGAACGCCCCCCCAAAACCGGGTCACCTTCCTGCAAACAGCAAAGAAATGTCCCATACCCAAAGCTACTGATGAAGATGAACAAAAAGCACTTTTCCGCCCAGATAAAAATAACCTACTTTAATCCATGGTTTTTACATTGAAAACAGACAAAGAGAGCGATTTAATCTCTTAAGAGTGGGTATATGTGAATCTAAATTCCAACTGCAGAAAAGATGAAGATTATTGTTGCAGGCAGGTTATGTGAACCAAATCTTTGGTAGATACAGTTTAAACTGTATGACAGTGATGTCAACAAAGAAAACAGCACAATAAGACACAAAGTCGCTTTTCTCTTAGTAATTTCAAACAACTCAAAACAACTGAAAGTAAAAAACATGTTCAATCATTTTTGTCATTGCAAAGTCAGAGTCTAAGTTTCCAATAATGCGTCCTCGTGTGACCATCACCCCAAGGCTCAGCATGACACTGAATTTGTGAAATTCTTCAATTGTAAACTTACATTGACTTTACAAATGAACTGATCACACTTATTTAATGTCACTGAGCACTGTTTTGCTCAGTGACATTAGATGATTATACTGGACACAGAGGACAATGCCCAAAATGCTAAAGATCACAGAGTGATGGTAGCCCACATGAGGAAAAACAGGAAAGAAGAAAATAGGAACATATTACATCTTATATCATCATCACAATATTTACCAGTGTTGTTGCCACTGCAAGATTTTCTAATACTGCGCAGCCCTACCATCCGTTCATCCATTCGTCCATCCATCACCTCTTTTTAAACTCATTTTTACCATGAATGTCAGTACTTCTTAAGTCAACGCAAGCAAACCAATAGGAGCGACCAATTCCAACTTGCACTCTCACTATGCACACTTTATTCTTTAGCTCTTGTGCTAAAGAATAAAGCACAAGAGCAACAACAGCTGTAGTGGTTCCTTAGAAGCAGCATACATAGTAGTTGTGAATGCAGGTGTGCACACAGCCACAAATATGTGATGAAAGGCCTTACTGAGAGCAGAGACCCTATCTGACCCATGACAAGCCCCCCTCTTTCCCTCTCATGCTCTTTCCCCTTGTGCTCTCACTTTACTCTCCCCTGTTAGCATTTAGAAAGGAGTAGGTTTCCACATAAGTAAGTAAGAAAGAGGGTTCTGTAAAATGATTGAAAAAGTGAGAGAATGACAGAAAAGAGTGACAGAAAAATAAGAAAAGAGCAGAGTAGAAAGCTGAGATGTGCCCAAAACAGCCGGACCCCCTGACACAAATGTGACACTCCAGCTGCCAACCGCTGCACCCCCCTAAATGCAGCATTACCATATCTATGGATACCCTCGCCCCCGATTATGCTAATCACCTGTCCGGCCCTTGCAACTCCTAAAATGGGTGTATTTAGCAGTCGGCTGGCTCCCAATGCAGCTTCTCCTGGGCCCGAGGTGTACATTCACACAGTCCTCAATGGGCAGATTCTTCCACGTTGTTGCCTTCATTCAAATCCCCAATCTCCTCTACCAACCTCCCAAATCCCACTCTCCCCCCCCAAAAAAAATCCCTTTCAACACCAATGGATTCACAAGGCAGCAGAAAGAGTATAAGGTAGATGTAGAAGAAAACACTGACAGTAAAATGTCTGTTTTTGCAACATGTGCATGCATTTGTGAAGTAAATGTTGCAAGTAAAAGGGATGTACCTTCATACCTAAACTAGAAATGGATGCAGCTGTCATTGCAAGGTGTTAACACTGTTAATCTCCAGCAGTTGAACTATATGAATTAAAACCATGCAGATGGATGGGGGGGACATGTATCCTGTCAATGCCTGTAAATTTGCAATCAGGTAAGCTTTCACTGCCTCCCCCCTGCTGGATTTACAATCCTGTGATTGGCCCACCGCCCAGTCATAACAGACCGTGACATGAGCCTGAGCAGCCAATCTCAGCCAGCCATCTCTTTGTCATTTCCTGTAAAGATGGCCCATGATTGCAGGTATCCCAAAATCACACATTCCTGAGTGCGGAACAGAAGGCAGAGGCAGAAACAAAAAGAAAGTGAGAGGAAGAGCAAAAATTGTCCTGAGAGCAATTCAATATTCCATTGTCCTGTCACCCTGCCTGACATAAACCAGTACAGTGCAGTAGGGTTAAACAATCTCCAATTATTTTATACTTTCCTTCAAATTAGCCAAGAAGCTTTCTTGTGATGTAAAATTTCTGAAGCTCTTGATTTTCTTTGGACTTTTGCAGACCAGCAATGTCTGCCATAATTGCAACTTGATTATGTCTTCCTTATTATACATATAAACCATCTGACCTCTGTAGTCATTGCATCCTGACTAATCATTGCACTTGGTTATATATCCAACCACTTGCTGCTGTTCAACTAACAGGTTACTTTGGTCGCATAACTTTAACTGCTGTAAAATAAAATAAGAAAAGCATTTAAGAAAATGGCATTAATAGTGCCTGTTTAGATCATATTTTAATGGTAATTATGTGAGGAGCATGTGCCCTACCTTCACCTAACATTTGTCTGAGTACTGTTTCAGTCTTCCTGCTGGCAGCCTAAACCCTTGGGAAACATCTTTGCATGTACAGCATCTTTCATGACAACCACAGATCAAGTTCCAGGCTCTGACTCTGCTCCTGCTTGCCATTTCTTAGTTTTCAGATGGTCCTTGGAGGTGTGATTGGTATTTTTTGATCATTGTCAGCATAATTTAGGGTGGTTTTTATAAATGAAACCATTTGTTGTGATCCAGCCAGGCATTTATATGTGTCTAGTGATCTGAGTCTATGACTTTCTGAAACCAGTGTCTAAGAGTGATCCTTTTTGGTACCACCCCCGTAGAGGTGTAAAGTACTCAACAGGTGTGAAAGTGCACAAGTGCAGAAAGCACAGGGTTTATTCTACATTTGCATGGTCAGATAACAAAAACAATGGCAGATAGGTGAACCTTTTCTGAACAACTGGACATCGTAAAAACAGTGGAGTCTCAGCCGTGAGCAGTAACACTTATAGCTTCTGGAGCTTTGCAGATAAAATGCCTAGAATTTGTTAAGGATACAACAAGATCAAGAGAAGGGTGTACAGATGGAACATAAATGGAAAGATCTCTATGACGGTCACTGAAGTGTTTCCTGTGTAAAGACAGGAATGTGGATTTTGTCTAAATACTCCACAACTGAGTGAGTATTATGTGCTTTATTTTTTCTGTTTTTGGCATAGTTGGCTGTAATGTAGAGGTTTGGAGTTGTCTTAGGGTTTCTTGCAGTATTTGCTCTCAATCTGCAAAAAAATGCTCATGATTAATTAGGCTATTTAATAAATATGTAAATTATGTATGTAATAACCTCCCTACCTTTCTCCGTCTCTCTGCGTATAGACATTCTGTTGGAGTATAATGGCGATCATGTAAAAATATCAGAAGGAAATCGCCATAATTTGGTCTTAGTTGTCTTCTCTCTGTTTACTTGGATACAGTGCAGTTATTTAAGACCCATGTCATCACTCAGGACACATTTAAATTCCCAATCCGAATGACATGAGCTGGAAGATTGAAATTAGATCATATATGTGTGAATTCAACATCAGTTTTACTACTGATGTTAATGTCTGGCCTGAACCTTTGCAATACTGTTATATTGTATTTTTTGTTTACAATTGTATTGGTGGCTTGCATACTTGTAGTGTCAGAATGGTGGATTAAATCGGTAAAGTCCCTCTGGAGGCCCAGGTACCAAATGCATAGCCTGCCTCTGCAATTTTCTAAATGAGGCTAGTGAGGCAAGCTAAGGGCAAAAAGCACATCCACATTTGACAACATGCTAAAATCAGACCACCATGTAGTGGCATGACAGGACAACTACAGTCAATTCAAGGGGTCTTTTCTCCAACCAATATCCAAAAATAAAAACAGTTTCCAGAAAGCGGTCTGGTGTACAATGGACCATCAGACAGCTCTTTCACTGTCAATATGGTGTTCACTCTCGATGACCAAGAATCAGGCAGACGCCAAACTAAATGTCTGAGGAAAAAGGCAGATTTTCACAATTCCGAGTGTGCTAATCACATGCTGCTGATGTGATGTGGTGTGTTATTTTAGCAATTTTATATGGGAATAAAAGTAAAGGAGTCCATATTTATTACACAACAACTAAAACTGCTAAAATATCACACCACCTGCTTACCTTAGCTTACCTCACTAGTTTCCACAACAAAATTAGCATTTTTTTTGTTAAAATTGTATATTAATATTTAAAAGGTATTCTAAATTGATTTTACAAAACAAATATGTTCAAGTATGTTTAAAAAACCTACAAGGTTTTATAGTGTCCCAATTTATTTATCTACTTATTCATATTTTACCCCTTTACTATCCATTTAATGCCAATGATAAAATATTTCCCCAAGCTATTGCACATTAGTTTTGTAAATTCTTTTTGTAGTCGGGTAATATGAAAACAATCATGAAAAAGTCCAGACTACATATAGTTTAATTTACCTGTGTATTACTGTATTTTCATAAGACTATTTATTGCATCCTGTTTCCAATAAGTTAGGTTCTGATCCCAGTTTTGCCATTTGACTCCTATTAAAACATAACAGATTATGATACTAAATCAAACTAAAATAACTCTAAGTGACCTCCTTTTGGTGAATGTTATTTATTGGAGAAACATAATCCCATTTCTGTCAGTAGAAGTAGAAAATTACCTTCCATCATCAGTCAAAGCAGACTCAGAATTTCACAAGCTTTTTTAGGTTAAAAAAAACATCCAAAACTGCAAATTTACAAAATGGTAAAGGGGTATTTAGTCAGCTCTCCATGTTTACCTTTAAAAATCTAACCAAACCGAAACATACATTTGCTACCATTTTATTGTTCTGATAGAGACTCAAATTTAAACTCCAAACTTCTCGATCATCTGACAGAAAATATTTTCTCTCTTTTCATGCCTTGTATGTGCTTGTGTGGTACTTGCTGTTACTGCCAGACTTTGTGACGACGTTTTGCAGGAATTGCAATGAACTATAAAGCTATGTATGTAACTGCGGTAAGCCAGAGGGGCTACATAAAATTCCAGCAACTAGCACACATACATACATTTGGATATGTTTGCAATAAAATTCTCCACACTGCAGCCTGAGATGCATCAATCCACACTCCAATCTCTCTAAGTCTACGGCAGATTCCGTGGCCAAAACACAAATACACTACTGCTACTATACTTCTTTCTCTCTACTCCAGCACACACACACACACACAAATGTGCTCCCTCTCTTGTTTTGTACTTCTCCACCCTCCTGGCAGCCAGCACTGTGAGGGAGGGAAGAGAGGAAGGGAGAAGGAGGGCAGGGAAGGAGGGAGGCCAGACCACCCTGCTCTCATGGCAGGGCTGAGTGTTTACATTGCCGTGGCTCACTCTGTAATACATCTGGCATTCTGAGGCCACTCTCTCCAGCTAGGGAGGGGGAAGAGGCAGAAGAGGAGGGGAAAAAAAGACGCTTGAGTAAAAGAGAGAGTCCTTTCTAGCAGTGGGGAAAAGAGAGGAATAGAGGAGTAAAAGAAGGAGGTAAAGTTGGGGGACATGGTGGTAACTTTCTCCACAGTCTCATGTGGTCAGTCATTTGCAGGGCTCTGGTTTTTGAATAAGAGCGCCTGAAAGACTGCAGAATGTAAACAGAGCACTTGGAGGCATCTCAGGAAGTTGTTTGTGAATGGGAGTGTGCTCTCATTTGCAGCATGCGCGCGCACACACACATACACACCCCCACGGATAACTTAGCAACTCGAAATGGCAATGCACTTTAACTTTCGGCCAGGTAGGGCTTTCACTAACAAGGCGATTTTCAAATACCGGGGTTTCAACTTGAGAAAACATCCCTGCAAAACTCTGCTTACAGAACCAGAGGCTCAATGTTCCTCCAATACCAAGTCCCTCACCAATCCGCCTGCGCTTTTCATAAACTCATAAAATTTAACACAACACACGTAGGAATGTTATTCCTTATACCAAGGGTTTAATCCTGTTTGTGGCTAACTGATAAACACACACTTAATTGAGTGCAGTTTGTATGAGTGTCTGAGCGTGCAACTGAAGAACTACCGTGCAAGAGCAAAACAGATGACACGAGAACGATAGGCGCCTACAGTGACTTCTGAGCTAACTGGAAAAAATATTGGGTGTGGGCACACTTTTTTGTGTTCTTAGTGCTTGCGGTTCTTGAATGAAAGCTGGAGAAGAAAAAAATACTGCGGTGGGGGAGAAAAAAAATATAACGTGCACGACAGGAAGAAGAAAGAGATAAAAAGGAGAAAAAAAACACTCACACAAAAAGGGACGTCTAATTAGCCTGCACTGGTCAACCACCTCGTCATTCACAGAACCAGAACCTCAAAGCCTCTCTGCGTGCAACAACAGTTTTAGAATGTCTGTGTGTATGTGTGTTCGTGCACATGCATCCATGCATGTATCACTGCTTTTATGCACATCAAAAGCTGAATAATTCAACCATGCAAAACCACAATCGTCTCAGCTGAAGACGCCACTTTCTGGGAGGCACTCCCCCCTCCTCTTCATCTTTCTCCACGAGGCGTTTTTCTGCAAGCACTTAACATTAAAACTGCAGTCTCTCACTACCATTCCCACTAAAACAACCACCAACTTGGTCGGCTCTGCTGTTAATCACAGTATGCACAAAAGCGAAGCACAAAGGAAGTGGATGTGTCCTCATTATTAAGTGCTTTGATTGATTATGTGGATAAATAATAATGAAATACTGCCATCTCACATATAATTTATTTTAATATAATTTTGTATATTGCATCTTTTTCCATGAATTGGGGTTTTGATCCCTATAGAAGTCAAAATAAGGAAACATTACTGATTACAACTTGTACTCAAACCAAAAATGAACCATCAGCAATTTCCTGCTGAAACAAAATATTTACTGGCGTCACATAACCAGGACTATGTGCAGCTTATTAAGGCATCTTTTAAAATTATTGACTGTAAAGGCGTTTATGAATAGTCTTAATCCAGTCAGACCTAGAACAGGTATGAACATGACCAAAAAAAGCAAAAGTACCAATTTGTGAAGGTGCAAAATGTTTCCAGTGACATTTTTTGCCATTCAGCAAAATACCCACTTTAATTACACACATCAGTCAAATTATTAGTACTGTGGTTTAATTTCTTGTTACCACACACAATAATGAATCTATCACATGACAGCAACTCAATGTTTTTAGGCATTTAATAATGGATAAGGCGATTTGAACAGAGCATGGGTTTTAAGTGTCTCATGGTTGTTGGTTCAGAAAAAGCTGGTACAATCATTTCATAAAGCGCTGATTTTCACACACAACTGTCTCTAAGGTTTTAAAAAACAATGTGAAAAAGAGAAACTATCCAGTGGTTATCCAAAAGACTTGCTTAAGATGACAGACAGACAGACCAACACTAGCCCTAATAACCACTTGTACAAACCAAGGACTGCAGAACACATGCAACACTGAAGCAGATGACCACACCTGATGCCCCTTCTTTCAGAAAAGAACAGGAAACTGATGCTGCATCAAACACAGACTAGACCAACGGTGTAACTTTGTGTTGCAAGTTGGTGGGGACGAAGAGGAGCGGGTGGTGGGGGTGTTAGGGCGCTGATGTACCCACAGTTACTGGAAGATCTTTTCTTTTCTAGTGATAAACTAGAAATGACTTCCATTATTAAACTTCCATGTGAATGTCTGGTTGGAGCAATTGGTGAATAAAGTGACCATCGATATTACTGGATTCTATAAAATGTGGCTTAAAGCTGAGATGCTGATGTTTGGATATGTAAATATATATATTCTTTCTGCTAATAAATCTATAGATTGGTTTCTGTCAGTCCTAGAAATAAAAGAGAGCAAAGCAAATTTCTCTTTATAATGGCCCATAATTTAATTTTACTTAATAGGAGCCGTGATTTAAAATTTAACCAACTTTGGCTCCTATATACTTTATGAAATATTTCATCCTATTTTATGAGTGATCTGAATTTTGCCACGTTCTACGAACAAATGAAGCAATTTGTCCTGGGAAAAAATGTAAAAAAAAAACGGTTGGTTATATACATATTTTTTCTCACTCTATCAGCTTAACGTCATACGCAGACTCGTTGCCATGGCAACCAATAAACAGCAGCCCGGAAGCGCAGAGCAATGATTTCGTTCCAATGCGTCAGGAATTAACACTAAAAAAAAAACCCACAAAAATATTTCCCCTACAAAAAGGACGTACAAACACCAAACAGAACATTCTGTCTGTTGCAGATTTATGTTTTTGAATTTCCGTTTTGCGATCATTAGGAAGTGATCCCAAACACTCGCGATGGTTGATTAGCTAACTGAAACACCTGCACTTCTGATTATCTGTCAGAAAATGTATGTGGGTCGCCTTGTTTTTGTGTTAATTGAACCGAAATACTCTGAACTGCGCAGCAAGACCACATGTTAAGGTGATAAAAGTTAAGCTTAGCATGACTAACCTACTCTCCACTTTCTTTATATATTTTTTAATTAAGGTTTTTTACCGACCTGTGAAATGTGATCCCTTGGGACTTTGTTATCTTGCTACCGTAGTGTTGACAATCAATATCAAAACTTTGCCCCCCCCACCCTTCTCAGATTCTTTGCTTGGTTGTGTCATTTCCCCGACCACCGATATTCCTGACTGGATGCAAAGCTACAGTGCCTTTGGCTCACTGCCACCGCGCGCACAGTAAGTCACGTGATGTCCAATCCTCTAAATCACTGAGCGGACTTGCCATTTACGTTTTACAAAGGAATTTTAAAAAAGCATTACCTGTCTGTTATTGCTTCGAATACAACGTGCAGCTGCTGTCGAGTTACATATGTAAGCACATGAAGAAAAAAAGGTGCAGGAAATATTGGTGGGGACTGTCCCCTTCATGCCAGAGTTGGTGGGGACATGTCCACACCAGTCCTTCAGGAAGTTACGCCTAGGTACTAGACAATAACAAATTGAAAACATTTTGCCCAATTCAATGAGTAGAAATTTCAGCTGCTCAAAGGGTAGAGAATCTGAATTTGGCATAGACCAATATGAAACCAGGAATCCATCCTGCCTTGACCAGAAGCTCAGCCTGGTAGTAGTGGTGTAATGGTTAATGGGATATTCTTTTGTTACACTTGCAACCCCTTTGAACTAAATGAGCATTACTTAAATCACAACAGTTAACCCCAGCATTGTAGTATTGTTACTGACCACATCTGTTCCTTTACGAACACAGGTTGCCTATTTGATGGCTATTTCATCAAGTTAAAACAGAATATCACAATTCAAAATGATCTCAAACAGGTTTGGTGAAAATGACACTGCACTTCAATGGCTCAAACAAACTGAGGTGATACGATACAAGTGTTTTTGATAATAGATGTGCAGGGCCAAAATCTCTGAAGTATGTTTCTGACACCTTGCTGAATCTATGGGACAAATAAAGCATCTCTGGAGGTCCAACCCAGAACAAACATGGTGTACATAATGACTGTATATTCTCTGAATTTAAAACACTGGTCACACACATCATATATTATACAAAGAAATATGGTTGGAACCATTAAAATCTGGGAAACTATAATTTATTTTCAATTAGGGTACTCATAAACATCAGTTTAAAGATTATACCTCAGATTTACTGCCCTCTGCTGGACAATTCTTTTCACACAAAAATAAAATAAAATGCATTTTCAGACTCCCTTCTAACAGTCAGGTTCAAGAGATGAACCTCTTCACATCAGTGCCTTGGTGACAGCTGCGACTTCTGCTGCATTTCTTGTAGTTCCCGCCCTGCACCCCCTCTGCTGTGAGTCTTCACTCTGCACCCAGGCCACAGGGTGAGTATCAGGTGAGGTTTTAAATAGCGGGGCCTCAACGAGATGACCTCAGGGTCTCTGGAGTCCATGCCCGTGGCCCCTGGCCTCTGCACTTATGCACCCAAAGAAAGTGCTGCGGGACCCCGGGGCCTCTCGTCAGCCTGTAGCCATGAGACTACAATTCATGACTCTGTGCCCCCAAGTCCACACCATAAATCTGGGCAGTGTGAAGTCGTTTCAGCTTGAATTGGGACATTTCCGTGAATGCAATGACCTTCACTAGCACTAAGAAGAACTCTAGCTCATCTGCTTCATTAAGTTCAATCTATGCCCAGAGCTTCTAAACTTTTTACCCAGTTCTTGCTACTTCTCTTTGCCAATCAGCAAACTGAGGTGATTACCCGTTTCAAAGTCAAAACCGTGAAGGACTTTAGTAGTACAGTAGGCCAATGTTTATTTGATACTGTTTTAATTAGAGGCAGGCAGTGGTCTTATTTTCTTTACAATTTGGCCTCGGATTGCCTTGGCCCGTTGATACTGTGAGATACCATAACTTGCTATTTGTGGCCAGGAAGAACAACAAAGCCTTCATGTTCCTCTAATTCACATCTCTTTTCTCTGACAGCTAATCATTACACTGATGTGAAATCGAGGGTGTATCTTGAGTTGAACACTCGCCATGAGGCATTTTCTCCAAAGCTGACTCCAAGCAATGTTTGTGTGTGGGGGAGATCAAGATAGGACATCACAATACTACAACTTCCTGCTGGAGCTAATCATTTCCTGTGAGTGGCACAGTGAAAATAAACACAGAGTTTCTCAACAGTGTGGATGCATTCTGACCTAAATCACTTTTTTCAAAGAAAAGTAGACTTAAAATATTGCTACCAGGAAGGCATGAATCAGTTACTGGTACACCGCAGTTTAAATAAGTTATAAGTGTTATAAGCGTCATAAGTGTTCCGTAGCACAGTTTCTATATTTCAAAGTCCTATTAATGGGATGTCAGAGAAAGACCAGAAGAGACCAAGGTTTTTTCCAGCTTTATGGAGGGTAGCCTGATATAATCCTGCCCCACCCAGACCTATAACTGCCGGTCAGCAATCTGAAAGAAAACAGCAAAATTTATCTCATGCATAGAAGAACATCAAATTCAAAGTAGGATTATCCATCACTCGTGCAAAGCCTTACTGTTTCAAAACAGTCGGAGGTTGGGTACCACAGCAGATAGCTCGACCAATTAATTACTAATGATGAGCATTTTATGCTTGTATTCTGGTATAAAGGGCAGAACAACAAATGTGTACTTTGCACAATATGCACTGAAATGTATTCTAGATTTTTAAAATGTAGTACCAAAATTACAATAAATCTAAAATAATATTAACAGCAATATTGTAACTCATACTGAATGTGAGTTACAAGAATAGCATTTATCTTAGTAGCAATAATGATTAGCATTTATTTTAAATTTAAACTTAATTGCATGTATTTTTGTTTTACATTTTTGTATAAGAAATGATATAGCATAAAAACATGTCATAATTACTTCAGATTATCAGGCTTTGAAACCATCATACTGGTCCCTGTTAATAAAGTAAACATTTGCAGGACTTAACCTCTACATGGAAGTCTGAAAACATTATTTTTTTCTTTTTTTGCTACTCTGATCCATTTTTGTCTCTGGCTTATGGAGGGAAACAGTAACACAGTACTTCCCCTTGTGCACATGTTGTTGCACACTGACCGCCAGCTGGCTTAAAGAAGAC
This sequence comes from Xiphophorus couchianus, assembly GCF_001444195.1. Taxonomy (NCBI): domain Eukaryota; kingdom Metazoa; phylum Chordata; class Actinopteri; order Cyprinodontiformes; family Poeciliidae; genus Xiphophorus; species Xiphophorus couchianus. The sequence goes on from NC_040239.1 coordinate 12,221,862, forward strand.
CAGCGTACTTAGCCCATGGACACAAGAAAGCAAGGGTTTACTGTTTGGAAATATTTTTTGCTGTAAAAAATACAGACACATGCTATGAAAACTGAAGGAGCATAATCCACCATTCCTCTTTAGATAAAATTCAAAAATGTAACTGCTATTTGTGATGATAGAATGAATTCTGGTCATTATCAAACACGACTATAACACTAATCTCTGGGTCGCGTGACTGTCAAGAAGCCAGCAGCAGGATAGACCAACTAATTAGTCAGCTAATATTAGCTCATTAGACTCCCAGTGTAACTCTATAAAGAGTAGAATGGCACTTATTATTACTCTTATTATTTTAACATTATACATATATTTTTCTTGTATTATTTTTCTTTTTCTTTTCATCAACTTATTTTATTATCATTTTTGTACAGCACTTTGGTGGAGTTTTAAACCCGTTTTTAAAGTGCTATATAATTAAATTTGACATTGACATTGACAAAATGTATATAAATAAAGTATAATATTTTGTATGGTATAAATATTCTTGCACTTGCAGTTGTAAACTTCGGTTATTTATTCTTTATATACAGTAGAACAAAAACAAAATACCAGTCTTTGAACGTTATAAATGAAAATAATCTAATTGTAATAATGACATTTTTAATAGTCATAGGAATAACTCCTGTCTTAGTGTTTCAATTAAATGCAGATAGAGTATTTTTTGTTTCAAGTCTTTCTAAATACAGTGCTTCTTGTTGAGGGTCTTTTACTATCCCATACCGCCAACCAACTCCTTATTGCTTGAAAGATAAAATACTGGCTGTGGCGTTGGCACAGGGGTAAAGCATGACCCACGTATGGAGGCCTTAGTCCTCAATGTGGCTGTCGCAGGTTCAAGTTCTGGCCTGATGACCTTTGCCACATGTCTTCTCCCGCTCTGACAACCTGCTTTCCTATCTGAGAACTGCCAAATAAAGGCCACATAGGAGCAACAAAACCTTTAAAGAAAAAATACCGACCACTCCATGTTTTCTCACAGTTCAGGGTGTACGAGGAGACAATCACCCCTTTGCATGAGTATGTGTCTCACTCCCAATTTCTCTTTGTCACTTTGTCTAATAAACAGAACTTCCTGTGTCTGAGCATTTATAAACAGTGCAGAGAGAGTGCAGTGAGAAGAGACAACTCCTGCTAATGTTTTTGCACGTGACAACTCGAAGAATAAACACCCAAGACAAGTGCTGTACGCAGTTGATGGTGGACGGCTGGGGGATTCTGGCTACAACCAAGAAAGCAGGCATGAATGAACCCCAAATGAAATCATGCAGAGTTCCAACAGTTTTGCAGCGTATGTGCATCTGTGGGCCACACAGCTTCCCTAGGCGGGGTCGTCCGTGGGTCGCCTGTGGAGGGCAGTTCCAGATGAAACATAAACAGCTGGTCTGTCCTCTTCTCCTCTCGCCTCTTTTTCTTCTCGGATGATGGGCCAGTTTCCCCAGCACGGCCCAGCACAGGGCTCCGTGGTCCAGGCAGAACTAATCTATCCCTCAGCTGTGCAGTCTAATCTAAACAAACAGATCTCTCCCTACCAGCATCTGGAACCCCTCATGCACCGGGACCAAGGAAACCACCAAAGCACTGTCTCCTTGTCAGTGTATGTGTGTGAGGAGGTCCCTTTTTGTAATCAAAGTGTGTGTGCATTTTACAAATGTTTCCTAGAGATCCCTTTACTACCAGTACCTGGTGCACTTGAAGTTAGCTTGATTTTATGAAGAAACAGACTGTTTGGTTAGGTTTGCAGTTTCATCAATTTTTTTATGGTTGTCTTAAGAACAACAATAAATGTTAAGCGGGCTTCAGAAAACATGATGAAATGCAGTCATATCACAGTTGCTTAGTTGCATCAAAACACAGTAAAAGTTGTAGTGAAGAAGCCAATTTGGTAATGAGTCAGGGTTATTTTTTTATGACCGCGATTGTTAGTGTGAGATTTTTGACTGTGTGAATTGATTAAATTGTAGACAAAAAAGATACATTTAAATGTATGAAATTAAATCTTTTTTATTATCCATACTGGTCATTGCTACCAGACTATTCTAAGAATAAGCACTAAATTGTTTTCCTTGCCTCCTTTCATTTCATATGCATAAACAAACTGCTTTGTATCAATGTACCTAGCCACTAAGAGTCCATTTGTTTATTACAATGAATAACTATAAAATGGTTAAATCTTACTCAGAAGTTAATTTATTTGTACAGTATATTCTAAAAATGTCTGTTATACCCTTTTTCCATTGATTGTGATTCTATGTAGGGTAAGCCATATGAGCTCAAAATGTTATCATATTTTGGGCATTTGCTGTGATTGCCTTTTTAGGCATAAGATACAATTGATGAACTGTGTACATTCAGACAGTGTTAGAGAACACAGAGCCTACGAATAGCTCAAATCTGCAAATACCTGAGACCCATTTTAAAAACACTTGCACTTGCCAATTTTAATAGTTCAAACACAAAATATACCCTAATATACATCAATTAGTACTACTAAAGAATCAAACATCTACAATCTTTCATATCCATTCCCTTGGGGGCACAGCCAATCAGCACCAAGAACAAAGAACGACACTCCTGGATTGGCTGCTTTGCAAATGCCAGCAAATAGCTTGTTAAGTAACATTGCATCTAGGTACCTCACCATCCAAAGCTGCATTTTCTTTAAAATATTTTAGATATGCTCTACAAAAATAATTCACAAAAAGGTAAATCTGCAAATACTAAAGCCTGAAAAAGCAGTGCATGTTCCCAGATAAAAAGTCCACATAGATTTAAAATGAATTAAAATCATACTTTGAAACACAAACAATTTTCTTTTGACGTTCTCATGAAAATAATGATGAAAAATGGTTCAAATCCCAGATGTTAAAAAGTCAACCACGCTGGCATTTTTGGGGATTTATAAACAATAATAATTAGAGTTTAGCATTATTATGCCAGGATGAGTAATTGTGATAATATTGTCTATGATGACTTTAAAAAATATGTAATTGAATGAAAATTTCTATTTCTGATCCCCACTATTTGTCAAATGTAGTGAAATCGATAATGTATGACTCCTAATCAAATCAAAATAACTTAGCATACTCCTGGTGGTAAATTAATATTTAATAGGCTTAACTTATTTTCCCACAATTCAATGCAGTAGACTACTAGCATGATTTTAGAAAATAATTTTAAATATTTGGTTGTAAAAGTAGCTTTAAAATGTTTTAGTTATTATGGCAGGTGATTTCTTTTTGCATTATAAATATCCATAAAACAACAAAAACTGCCAAAGTACTAAACTGCAGAGGAACACAGTTTTTCACATTACTAATGTTCAAACAATAAAATTTTTACTATTCAGCAACATTTCCACCAAATATATCCATTAAGTTTAAAACACCTTATAATATGCAAAATGATCAGATCAAAAAATATGGAAAGTACAGCAATAGTGCCAATAAAGATTAATTTTCATTCAAAATCTCATTTAGCAAGTCATAGTAGAACAATACAAAACTGTCCGTAAGATCAATAAGTTGTCTGGAGTTGCATTAGTAGTGAGTTTCAGCTTCCCATTTTTGTTTCTATAGATTTTTGTTTAAAGAATCTAAATAAGTCCCTTTCACATATAAAACATGTACTGTATGTCACCCTGAGTGTAGAGAATAAACCAAGAAAACTGGGTACCTAGTCAACCAGTGACCTTTACAGTTTCAGTCGCTTTTATATTTTTTTATAGGTACTTTAGTAATATGCAGTTGCTTGTATTGTTTTTAGATTTTTTTTATATTCACTGGGTAATATTTTGTCACTGTATTGTCGTAAAAAGAGAATTCCCACACTGTGGAACTAAGAAAGGACCATTCATTCCCACCAAATTGACTTTCAACACAAACTTTAATATCTGATAAATTAAAATTATTTTCTTTAGTCTGCTCACAGTCTATAATAGAAAAATACTATTCTAAGACTCCAGTAGGAGGTCGATCATAGTTATGTTGGTTTTATCAAGGGTCATAATCTGTCATATCACATATCAGTCAATAAGCAAAACTGATTTACAATTGCATTAAACAGAAATATAGAATCATGCAAAGAAAATATGATAATTGCATTGAATTATTTGTGAATGTTCAACCTCACTTAAGATTTATCCTAACAATTTTTAAAAATGACATCAAATGTTTATTTTGCCTAAAAACATTAGAATGCTACATTGAAGATTGAACATATTTATCCTAACAGCTACACTTTCTATCACTCTGCCATAACCTTCTGCATTTCCTATAACGCCCTCTTGTTCCGGTCCTCCTGACCGTGGTTCTGGCATGTGAAAACTGTGTGATCCTCTGAGTACAATCAGGAATGTGTGTTTGAAGAGGCTACTTTCTGCACAAACTGCGATCCAACTGCGCCTGCGCAATGCATTAGGAGACCTCTGTCTGTCAGACCCCTGCAGCAGCACGCAAGGATGGGCTAGGCCTGCAAACCCAGGGGAAGAGGTTGGGAGTCTGTCCGCTTTGATGCTTAAGCTTAAAAAACGTGGGTTGTTTTCATATAAAAAAGGAATGGAAGACTAGTATAAAGGTACAAAAATGTATATGAAAAAATATTATTTAATCTATTCAAACATACAGTTCAATTCCAAATAGCAGATTCTGCCTTTTCATTCATGAGTGGAACAGCCAACTTGAGCCATATGTACAGGAATGCAGATCAAAGAGGGAGAAAAAAAACTCAGCCTCATGCCTTTACCCCCAAAAAACCACCCATGCATACACTCTCTTTCCCTCTTTTAAATTTCTTCATTTGCCTAAATTCTTTATAAGAAAACAAGAAGACTGATTGACACTTCCACCATAACTCCTGTCCGTGCTCTGCTATTTCCCTGCAGCCAGAAACAAATCTTTTTGGAAAGTTGAGAGCTGTCCAAAACAGGACCACACACACAGCCTCTGAGCCTTCAACTGCTGGGGGCTGGCTCTCACACACACCAACACATACACACACTCACAAAATGGCGGCTTTGACAAAAATTTCCTCAACTCCAAGGGCTGCTTATGAGCCTAATTACAACCTTCTTCACGGGTGACGTTATTGTTACCTCTTGCAAACCCAACACAGTTTTGCTCGGCCACTTTCCAAGACACAAACTTTAAACAATTCTCCTAAAAAGTCTTTATAGCTGGTGATTTTCATACATACACTCAAGAAACTGTGCAACTTAACAAAAAAGCCAATAACCAAACATCATCTTACCTTCCACCCAGAGTTTCTCCACGTCCGTTTCCAGATTAGCTGCCCTTAAACCCACGGCAAAAGCTCCAAAAATCATAAGGCCCACAACTAAAAACTTTCCACAGTTCTTTTGTATGTAACAGCCGAGCCTGAATAAGAATCTCTGGAACTTCGCTCTCAGCCACAGAGGTGCTTTCCTCCCAGTCGCCTTCCCCTGTGATAAGACAAGAGAATGAAGTTACTGTCAATGAAAGCAAACCGATTACACTTACCTGACCAGATAAAACCATTGGAATACATAGAAAGAGGTTATTTACACACATTATGTGCATAAAGTAACAAATTTTACCCACAGAAACACATCTGAGGGGAAGTTAACGTTGAGAAACGAAAGAAAGATGCACCAATCACGCTTTTCCAGGCCAATACAAATATGTTTTTTTTCTAAGAACCTTAACATATAGAAGCAGAAAAGAAAAATCAGTTTTAGAAAAATATCATATTGTGGTATCTGACTTGCTGATCACAGATCAGAGGCGATCAATGAAAAATTGATTACCTCAATTTTCTGAGGCGAACATAGGAAGGGAAACCATACGTTGGCAAATCTGATTTCTAATCCATTGATCAGCACATCTCCAGTCATTAGGATTCAATTTGATATTGCATGTGAATGGATTTCTAAACAAAAAATCCCTTTATTGTCCCATTCTGGAACATACATTTCTGGTTTATTGGCTATACATAGAGTGCTGTCGTTTCACAGCTGCAATAATAAGCTATGAATAGAGTGAAACTGAAGAGTTTGAAACTGATTTCGAGCTGAACCTCCAAAGTCGATGGAGATAAATGATGGGAAAGAACTGTCAGCTAGGCCTGCATCATTTCATGAAGATCTGCAATCGTGTACAAATTGGTGTCCACCCAGGGTATGTTGACATTAAATTTCTATATGTTGACATTAAATTTCTATATTCAACTCATAGTCTACTATACAGAAATGGTTGACTCCAATAAATAATATCTATTTTTGGTCTACTCAGGGGTAATAATCTATTGAATTGTACAAACGTAGACTATCCTTAATAACTGATCATTTTTCTCCAAAATTCTTAAATATACTTCACTAGAACAAAGAAAAAATGTACTTCATCATTATTTATGTATTGGGTACAAAATTATCTGTTTGCTGGTTCTGAATGGAAGTAGACTTCTGAGTGAACATCAATGCATGGCTATAGGAATATAGTTTCCAGACAAATACTGCATCCAGTAACTTTTGTGATTCCAATATTGAAAACACTGATTATGTGATTAGATGTGTTGTGCAGCTCTACTGTCAACTTATAATGGGGTGGGGTTTTGACTTAATCTCTTTTGCCATTCATTTTTTGCCTTTAAAAGCCAAACTCAACAGGAGTTTTATATCTGAGAGCTTGAAACTTCAGTTATAAATACATGGCAGATATCCCACTGCACAGAGACTATTGTATTCTAAAGGGAAGCAGTCTATGAACTGTCCCTGGGGTGGCTTTCACTTCCACCGTTGCACGCCCCACACATCAATAGGTGATATTAAATACCCTGAAGAGTGCATGTGGTTAAAACCCACAAATACCACCACACACGTTCACACACACACACACACACACGCAGACAGGCAGACAACCCCTCTCCCTGTGGAGCTGGCCGTGTGTTCCGGTCTGCATGGGGAGTGGAGAAGCCAACACAAGAGAGAGAGTGAGTGTGTGCGTGCGCGTGTGTGGGTGTGGGGGGGTTACTGCCAATATTTGTGAACGGAAGAGAACAGCCACATGGATTTTCAGAGGACTCATCCAAGTTGAGATACCTGTCAGAAAACTATATGTACAGCTGTCTTTCCAATGTATAGGATAAGATGCAATGTTTTGCCATGTGCGTTATTAGTTTGGATGCAGTAGTTTCTGTATTGATAACCACAACAAGAAGCTTGTTTCACATGCGTTTGAAATAAAAATAAATAAGCATTTTTTTCCTTCTCATGTCCATGCTTTCAAGCACGTCTTGTTACCTAGTAGCGACTGGACATAAAAGTTTGGCCACTTTACCCCCCAGTAAATACAATGAAACAGGCACCACGCAGCTCTCCTGTAGTGAAACATGAGACATAAGCACCTCTGATATTTGCTCCAGAGCGAAGCCCGCATCGCAGTAACTCGGCCGCTGCAAATACTCCAAATCCAGCGGTGTGCCGCGGGTATAGTCCCCCCTGTTCCTCCGCGTTATCCTCGGCCGATCGGGGTCTCTGTTTTCCTGCTCGAAGGGCGCATTAGCAGCCGAGGCCATGTTGCGGGGACTGCGAGGTGGTTACCGTTTCCCACTTTATAGTATTTCCCCGAAAGCGTGTAGCGATATCCCGAGGCGACAGAGTTTCACTCGTGGAGACCTCACACCCGTGAAGTGGGACTTCATACTCCTGTTGGAGACGGCGAGTCAAAGTCTGCGCCTTCCATCCCAACATTTCGTGATCCGGAGGTCTCCGCCGCTCTCACCGCTTTCACCTTGTCTCTTAAAAAAATGTTGAAAAGGGGGGAAAAAAGAAAAGAAAAGGAAAAACAGAAAGTTTCTCTCAAAAAGCGAGGCGCGCAAAGGGATTCCCACACACAAGCGGTCGGGTATGAAAGCTCGATGGTCGCAGCATTCTGCTGAGATCTATGTGGTCTTCCCCTGGGCCGCGCGTCACGGCCAACTCTGAGATTCAATAGAAGAGGGAGAAAAAGACCTCTCTCCGTTTGGAGGCAGAGAAAGGAGGAGGGGTGAGAAAAAAAGACTCTAGATCCCGCCTCTGGGGCTGTCAGATCGCAGGACTTTCTTGCATCTGATTGGTTCCAGAAGGGCAAAAATTACTCAGCAAACACGACTATTATTAGCTGCTTAGCAACAGCTCACTAAAGTAGAGAGACCACCCAGGTGGATGGACCTCGTGTGTGCATCTCCGACTTCAGGGGGTGGGTACGGCGGGGTTCTCCGAGAGCGGAACCTCTCGGTGCGGTCAAGTTTCTGCACAGCGGTCCGTTGCAGGAGGAGGGAAGCGTTTCCACTGGATGAGATCTCAAGTCAGAGGAGAAGTCCCGGACCTGTGCGTCGGAGGAGAGCTGAGGAATGTCAGAAGTGAAGTTTTTAACTCCCCACCCCTCACTGCCTTAACCATTATGGTTGTTGAGCTTCAGATTACAGTGGTTCAAGGGGAGGCCCGATACCCTTTGGTTATAAAACTGTGGCTAAGTACCACTTGTTGTACTTGAGCTATCCTTTAGTTGGTATTTTTAGCAGAAGTCAGTTTGATATGAGTGATGTGGCTCTCCCCTCAGGGCGGCATGGCCTGCGGCATACCATGCAAAAACGAAAAATTAAATAAATAAATAGAAACATAGTACTTTAAGAGAAAAAAATATGTGTACAAAACGGACAAACACTGACTGGCATTTGAAAATATTTGTAATTCCTTGCATCTGGACTAAGACACACAATGAAGAGAAATAGACCTGTGCCATGATGGTGCAACTATCAGGCCTGACTGTGGTTCTGGTTGGTCTTTTTGGTCATGCAGTTTTGCTTTTGTGTTCCAAGCCAACACTGTGGTTAAAATGCTCAACCTTGGTTTAATTTTACCACAACACATAGTACATATTGTTGGGACATTTCAAAGAAAAAAAAACTGATGTCTTGCCAACTTATATCATAGAGCAAATATATGAGTAATATAATTAATTACTCATATATCACATATATTGCACAGCTAGTCCTTATTAGCCTACAGCTCTTCCATTTTTCTTCTTCCCTTTTCATCAACTTTAGAGTGACATCTATAATTTTGTGGCAGTGCCATTGATGTTACAAATTGTGTGATAAACTCAATAATTAATCTTTCCCGTTTGATTTTTTTTTCCTCACCAGAATTTGCTGCTTCAATACAACAATAGAAGGAAAACTACCAGAGTAGAACGGAAGAATAGCTGCAGGGACTGGAATCCAGTGGCATTTGCATAAATAGAGTAGATTTGAACAGGACCACCAGACGCCACTCCTTACAGTGTTGACCTGCTGCCGGTGTGAGTGGTTTCATTGAAAAAAATAGGAACATTTTGAGATGCTGCTGAAACTACAGGGGTGTGTTGCACTTAAATCCAGAAATGTATAAATTTCCAAAAAAATTTCTAGAAATTTCCTTCTGATTAAGCAGCTGTGAAAATAAGGGACTGTCAAGTAATCATCTTTTAATGATTGATCAAAGTGGGTGAGTCTATTTTTTATTTACTTATGCAAAACTTCTCTTACAAGTCCTTTCTGCTTCCTAAGTTTCCCTCCATTAATGTACCTGTCTCCTAAGTCTTCAGATAAATAGAGACACTTCCTCCTTGTATTTTACCTGCTTTCAAAATCATCCCTTGCAGCACCTATCTTTAGCTGAAGATCTGCTTGCCTGCTCTACTTTGCTCTCCAGGTATAAAGTCTGGGAAAAAATAGCCACCTGCTATGAGAAATTAGAAGCCATAGCACATCATATACCACATTCAAGCCACTCATCTCTGGAGTCATGTGGACTTCCCTCAACCACTCACTTCTAAGAACAATTTCTCATCTGGGGTTTGAATGTGGGTCTGAAAATTAAGCTTAACCATAACTTCCTACGCATTTTTGTCTTGCAAACACTAAAGATAAGATTCACCCAGGGAGTTTTTAATGTACTGCTCGAAAAATACTATTTCTAATAAGACAGATAAAAATGCAGTTTTTTATTGAAGCTATCAAAGTTTTCTTATTTATAAGACTGCTGTATTGGATTTCAAGGTCAGGTTGGTGAGAATATTGACATAAATTACATCAAAATTTAAAAGGAGCTGGCTAAAGCAGTTCTCTATTTATTTCTTTAAGCCTATTAGTGTCTTTATAAAAATGAATACTCTACAAAAATATTTTAATAGTCCCACACGTGAGTGGGACCATGCTTTAGAACAAAAACTAAGCTATGCCGCAATGCCCCCAAATAACAATGAACTGAAGTTTGACTTTGTGGGGTAAGACATTACTGGAAACAAGAGTCATAACTCCTGGACCATATCTGTGGGCTAGACGTATACATGTTGTTTTCCTGACAGTACAACGCCATAGGGCTCAATAAAAGTGCCGTGGGTCATTGTGGAAAATGGTTTTCTTCTTTGAGCTCTGTAGTGTAAAGGCAGTAAAGATATGCCTGTAAAATTGCTCTGGGAGATTATATTGCGAGCATCTGTGTGAACTAATGAAACACGTGTGCACATATGATGCCAACACACCCTTGACCAAACACAAGGATTTTTCGTGTTTTTTTTTGTTTTTTTTTTTCATTAACGGTTAAGGGCTAATATAAATTACTTGAGCCAGGAAAAAAAAACAACTGATTAACAATTAAACCTCTTAAAATCTCATCCTCTTAAAATTTCATCCAACCTTAGGCAATAAGAAATCTTATTGCCTAAGGTTCCTTATTATCTTGTGCCATTAATTGATATCATAGCTGGCTGAACATACAGCACAAAAAGTCAGTATCAAATATTACACATTAGCTGTATTGTCACATTGCATGAACTGTGCCTGGGTGAGCCCCTCCTTCAGTACCCTAAAAAACACAAGCAGACAGTTACTTTTCTACAAAAACTCTTAACATGCAACTTAACAAAAACAGTGTAAACTAAATAATATTTATCTAATAGTAATTCACCTAAGCAGATAGATTTATTTCAATAATATTTTGGAGGAAACAAACTGCCAAACACATCGGTGGTGTTGGATTCTCTACTTGTAAAATATCCTATTATTTTATATTTATCAGCCTGCAATAGCAATGTTTCAGCCAATGTTCCAAGACTTGGCAGTGAGCAATCCATGACTCTAGTCCAGTGATCTGTTCTGGCTCAGGACAGAACATCACATCATCTTTAATGTGTGCTGTCACATCGAAAGTGGGGTTGAGGCAGGCAGTCCTCCTGAACTGTCCACTCCCAAATTTCAGATGTAGTCTTCAGGGCCAAGCTAGCCAGTCGGGTGCCCTCGATGAATCTTTTTCTTGGGTACGCTAGCTTTGTACTGCTTATGTATCATGGCATGCGTTACACGGTTTTAATTTAAGTATATTGTTATTATGATTCTTATAACTATGGTTTTTCACCACCCTGATTTTTTTGGTGCCCGCCCCAGACTCTTGGTTCCCTTAGTGCAGTGCTTTATCCTTGTGGGTGTTGCGTCGGCACTGGTCGTCACTGATAAACCTCGCTTTGTGGAAGTGAGCACTGATAGCTTGGAGGATAGAGTTTCAATCCCTACACAGAGATCATCTTAAATGAGGACAGGCTTTGCTTTTCCTCTGAGGGAGATACCACCCCACACTGCCTTCACCAAAAATGTTTGGCACCGGCTGAGAGAATTTAGCAAGTTTTTTATGGGCACAACCCACATACTCAGCACTGCTGCTTTACCCACAAATGAGTTTTCCTTACAAATGTAGCACCATTCAGTGGCAAATAAATTGGATTTCCAACTGCATTAGACTTGTTGCCAAGAAGCAGTGTTAGCTCAAGAAAAACGACAACCCAAACACAAATCTTTGTACTTTTCTGCTAAGATTAGTAGGAAAACCCGATGTATTTGCAACTGCAACCAGATTTCTGAATATGTATCTTTTGGCTCCAAAGATTTTGAAAGTTTCCTTGAATATGACTGTTGATTGGTATCCAGCGCTCTTCCATGGCCGCATGGAGGAAGGAGATGACGTGCTTCATTAGGAAGCACGAGCATTAGTTGGTCGGGCATTGATCCAGGAATGACTTCATCTGCCTATCACCCTCTTTGACCTCTGGCGGGGCCCTTCACACCCTACAAGGCTGGTCCACTGGCTAGCTGCCACGAGGAGAAGCGAGAAAAAAACCCTTGCTGAGTTCATTCTCCTATTTATGATTTGCAGGTGGATTATAGTTCAAAGCAGAAATGTGGCAACACAATATGTCAACTTCAAAAACTGATTCTGATTTTTTTTTTATCTTGTTCACTGTCATGCTTAATGGAGCAATACATAAAAACGTGCTTCACAGGATTAATTTTCAAATTGTACTCGCCTCCTCCTATGCAGCTGCATCAACACTATTCAAAATCCATATTTTGATGAATTCTTTCTTTGATAAATTCTATAAGTACTGGTGTTTGCCAGTGAGCTCATTCAGAGTGTTGGTGGATGGTGATCAGTCTGCTGTCAGTCATCTCAAGCCAGACATGAAGAGAAAAAGAAACAGAGAGCTTGAAAGCTGAAAAAAGTGAGCAAGAGAATGCAAAAAAGCACACATTTTTTATTGAAAACAAATGCGCTCAAGATCCCAATTAAGTAAGAATGTCCTCTCTCCCTTTTCCTGTCTCTCCCTCATCCCAACAACAACACAATGAAGGAAAAAGAGTGAGAGATCATTTGTGCCAAAAGTGTGAGCTTATATATTTTATTTATAGAAAGTAGCACAGTGTTTTTATCAAACAATACTTATGCTAAGAAATGCACCACCATCCCACATTAAATATAGTCATCTATGTGCATACATGTATGCTCTTGGTTTGTGCTTTTCATGGTGTGACAGCTGTCCCTGTCACACAGAGACAGAATTGGTAATGGTTTTCTGTTCTTCCTTAATATTACTTTACATATTGATTAGTGAGTAGGTTAGATTTTTATCTTTAAAATTGTTTTCATTAGTCTGACTCTTCTGTTAACTATTTGCTGTGCGCCCATTTAGTTAACTTTATGTGTCAGTTCTTTGTATACTTTGTTAAATGCAACAAATTAATTTCTTTCTTTTGAGTTACCAGTTTCCTCTGGACCTGTTGCTGAAAATCATAGAGATGAGCTCCAGCTGATTGATGTCCATATATGGCTGTCAAACTTCCTCAGCGGCGGTTCCATTTGTTCACCAGGGCAAGGGGAAATTTGGTCTTTAGTTTAATTTTACCATTTACTTAATGTTTCTTCTTTTTGAAAGTTAGTTCAATTCTAATATTTATTTAATTTACAGATTTAGTAATATGCTTACCAGTATTTGTTTAGGTGTGTGTTAATGGTCTGATCAGCCACTATTTAAGTTCCCCTCATGCCTTGTTTGTTAGGTCAGTTTGTGCTTGAGTTTGTTGCGTTACTACCTGAGTTGTACTTTGTTATGTTGACCTCAGTTTGGGCCCAATTTAACATTTTTGAATCAATGTTGGATTTTTTTGTAATAAATTAAGACTATATTTTGAAATTTCTTTAACATCTCTCTGGCTGGTCTATGCAAAACCTTCACACTGGTTTAAAGGAAAATACTGAGCAACTTCAAAATAATGTTACAGGAAACACCTGCCAAATAAATTCAAATTTTCTTCTGTTGCTTTCTTTCTTTGGTTGAAATACTAGCCTAGTCTTTCATCATGAAGTTAGCATGCATGGGTTCTCTCTGGGTACCGCATCTTCCTCCTACAGTCAAAAAACATAAGAGTGATAGTGCTTGTATACATGCTTGTTTGTCCTATGTCTGTGTTTCCCTGGGATTTTCTGGCATATTCTTGCCCAATGACTGCTGAAAATAGGCACCAGCCCTCCTGCAAGTCTGCAAGCATAAGTGTGTATGTTCTGTAGGACATGGACTGATGGAGAGCTTGACCATTTTTCGTCATCTCTGAAGAACAAAATGTGTTGAAGGTACTGGGGAAATCTCTATCAAACATAAGCATAAGATCAAACTACACAAGTGACAACTACTACTTTCAAGCTCAGAAACACTAATCCACTGTTGTAAGGCATCAACTCCTTGTCAGATTTATGTGGTATTCATTTAATTTACATGCTGTTTTCTTTATTCAGACAGATCAAATGTTCACTATATTTGTAAAGCAATTTTCTCAAACTGATTTTGCAATTCAAGCCACACTCAACTATCCACACCCACTTATATTGTATTTTTATTGTCTTGTTTTTTACGCTCTCTGAGATATTTCTGGAATAAAAAGGAATTCAGGACAACAAACTTGACCTTTTCATAAACTGACTTATTTTGAATCTCCTGTGTTCTTCAGAGTTTCAGAGACACCCTCCATATTCCTGTCTGGGTTGTCAGTCAGGCCTGGGATATCAAGCCCACATTACTACAGAACCTCCACTGCACTTAACAGCAGAAATGAGGTAAAAGCATTAAAAGCTTCTTTATTCTTATTTTGAAGCAAAAGCCAAACTATTGCTCAGTATCCCTACTTTAATATTGATCATATTAAATTAATATTACTAGTGGTATCCTGTGTATTGAATTTAACTGTAAATGTGTACACAACTGAAGGGTAATTACATTAAGATGTTTTCTAAAATTAGATGCACCTAAAACATCCACATCAAAGTGAGTTCAAGTATGTAGGTGCCTTGTTCAAAAGACATGACAGGATGGAGCAGGAGTTAAATAGATGGACCTGGGCCTCGTCTGCAGTAATACAGATACTACGCTGGTCTTTCATGGTGAAAAAAGAGCTGAGCTTTGTTTAGTGGTTTGTCAATGTTCTGACCCTTATCTCTGGTCAGGAGATCAAACCAAAAGACAGATCTGGAATATCAGCTTCCTGAAATGAATGTATTTCAGAAGGGTGACTGGCCTCAGCCATAGAAGATAGAGTAAAAAAAACATTCTGGTGACCTGTATGTAAACCCTCAAGATACGTACTTTTTTAGATAATATATTAATTATGGATAGGTGAAAAAGTTTTTTGACGCAAAATTTGTGTAAGATTATGAAAGATTTTGTTTCAGTACCTTTGTGGGCTGCACAAAGTTGTTAGCACTGTTGCCTTGCACCAAGAATGGGTTCAAATTCAAGACTGGGGTCCTTCTACGTGAATTTTCCATATTTTCCCTGTGTACGAATGGCTTCTCTCTAGGTACTCCAAAAATACATGTTTGGTTAGTTGGTCTCTAAAACTGTATATATTCAGGAGTTAATATATACAGGTTAGGGTTAGGCAACCTCTGAGGACTTCAACAGTTTCACTTTGCGTATAATTTTGCAAAAAGTGATATTTGTAGAAACCCATTTTAGGGACCTAAAGATTCCTTGTAAAATATAACCTGCTACCAAGGTGCATAGAGACAGAAATCTGAGCTGCATCCAACACTTGGAGCATTAAGAAACCAACTTGATTTCACCAAATTTCTGCCTCTTACGTGGAGTCAAACCTCCATCGGGAACAAAAATGCAATTTTCGTAGTAGAGAAGAATAGTTGCAAAAAACCTCACTATAAGCTCATCTCTAAACAGAAACTTCACATTACCTCCAGTGGTATGGGCAAATTATAAAGCCACCCCTTCTGCTCCTCAGTCAGTCCAGCTTGTGGGGGCTGAGTGCCTGTGAAGGCCTGCATGGATGTTTATGTTTGAGCTCATGATTGTCTTCAATCATACACCGAACTGTTTGACAGGTCGCAGCACTTCCTGGCCTCTGTTTACCTCTCCCAATTTCTGAGAGGCTTTGTGTGCACAATCAGAGCAGCTCTGCGAAGATCCAAGAAAAAAAAAAAAAAAGATTTCACTTTTTCCCTGTGAGCAGCAACACAGCGATGCAGACCAAACATATAGTAAATGCTTATGTTTGACTGCCTCAATCAGCAAAGGTAAACTCTCCAGTGGAAAATGCAGGCCAGATTTGTAACATATGTTTCTTTCTGAAAATTGTTCACCTGATTTAAGCCCCTTGATGACTCACAGAAAACGTGCATGCATTTTTCACGTTGTTCTAACTCAGAAATTAATTTGCAATGTTTCCAGTTGGCATGTTTGGTGCATTTTGCATCAAATGGTATGAACATTTAGGTCCTATTAGCCCCATTCTGATTTAATGCAGAAGTTCCCTCATTGTTTGGCTGACATTTATGCCGAGATCTGGAATAGACAAAGTTACTGCTGGCAGGTATTTAGACAAGCTAGTGGTCTGGACCTTGGAACTGGCCTGTGAAGTTGTAATTTTTGGAAACAAGTTCAGCCTCCAATGTTAACAGGAAACTTGTGCTGCCCTGAATGTATACACATGGCCTCAACAAATAAGCAATATAATACAATATCAATGCTGTGGCTCCATGGAAATCTGAGGTCCAAAAGAGGAAAAGGGATACTAACTGAATCTCCCTGTAAAACACAGAGAGCAGCCAGATAGATGAAGTGTGCCTCTGAACACATTCCTTCGTATCAGTTGTTAAGGGAAAAGGGAAAATCTGAGTCACAAATTTACACTCTCAAACAAATAGCTATAGTAACTTGCAAAATACTTATATCCCGAGGACTGCTTTATATTTTGTGATGTTACAACCAGGGCTGCACAGTGGCGCAGTTGGTAGCACTGTTGCCTTGCAGCAAGAAGGTCCTGGGTTCGATTCCCGGCCGGGGTCTTTCTGCATGGAGTTTGCATGTTCTCCCTGTGCATGCGTGGGTTCTCTCCGGGTACTCCGGCTTCCTCCCACAGTCCAAACACATGACTGTCAGGTCAATTGGTTTCTCTAAATTCTCCCTAGGTGTGAGTGTGTGTGTGAATGGTTGTTTGTCCTGTATGTCTCTGTGTTGCCCTGCGACAGACTGGCGACCTGTCCGGGGTGTACCCCGCCTCTCGCCCGGAATGTAGCTGGAGATAGGCACCAGCAACCCTCCCGACCCCATTAGGGACAAGGGTGAACGGAAAATGGATGGATGGATGGATGTTACAACCACAAACTTAACTAGACTTTATTGGGATTGTATGTGATAGACTAACGCAAAGTAGAATAGTAAAATAATATATGGGTTTTAAAATGTTTTACAAATAAACATCTGGTGTACATTTGTATTGAACTCCATTGAGTCAATACTTAGCGGAAACACCTTTCACTGCAATTACAATTGCTGATGTATCTGCACCAATTTCCTGAATTTTGGGAGATTGGTGATCGGCCGATTCTTACATGTGAAACTGATCTTATGTACCTCGGCAAAGATTTTAAAAATCACCCACTGTTCTCTTCTGCTCTGCTGTGAGAGAGGTTTGAATGATAGACCGGCCCACCCCGTCATGTCTGCACCTTTTCAGTTAACAATAGTCACCCCACTGTTGGCAACTCATGGACTCATGAACAGGGGCCGCTTTTCATTGGCTGATGACCATTCTACGTAGTACCGTGGCTACGTCACAAACACACGCTTCCCGTTAGCTAAGTACAGTGGCAGCACTGATACAACTTGTACACCTTGAAGCCTGTCTGCTACACAGTCTTATGTTAGCTAAACAGATCAATATGCAATGTGTCTGTATCTGATATACACTAAAGATTTTATTTTAGCAGAAAAGGCTTTGGACTAAACTGTTACTCGTGTTAGCCACGTTAGCACCAAGTACAGCTAGTCAATCAACCATCGCTGTGTTCAGGGAAGCGCTGATTAATAATCGAGAAATAAATATCAAGCCTGGAAACTTGATATCGTAACGGACTGAATGTTATGTTTTTAACCTAATCTTTGCTCGTCTTGCGGGGCGCAGGCGGTTGTCACGGTAACAGGTGTGATTAAGCTACAAAGAGAGAGAGAGTAACAAGGTAAGAGTGGTTTTGAGTCATCACCTGTTCGGGTTATTTTACCTTTGTTTACCTTTGCTGTGGCGCGTTACAGCCGCTGTAGTTTCTAAACGTTGGACTAATTACCTCGTTCGTTTGTGAGTTTACGTCATTCACAACAAACATCAAATAGAACAAATATATTTCATAAAATTTTAACAAACAAATGGCTTCTACCGCGGTAATTATGTGAAATTAAATGAATTATATCACAGCTTCAGAAGATTTACCTTTACAGAGCTCTTTGGTTCCTCCTATCAGTCTGTAGCTTCTCATATTGACGTCATCAAACCAAATGTCAGATCTACGGTAACTGTCTGACACCTGCTGGCCTCAGGTTTGCAACCAGCTTGTGACTGAGAAACCAGTAACCTCCTCCCAGATGGTGACTGTTATGTTTATTGTGTATAATATTGCTAGTGTTATTATTAGTTGAAATACGCCACCTTGTGGTCACTTTAAGTTATTATTTAAGTTAATAGTAGAAGAAGAATATGGACAGGAAGTGCTTTGCCCAGAATCAAACGGCCGCTCCACACTCCTCCTAGTTCTTTCTTGGTGTTTGTTAAAGCATTGTCTGTGAGTATTACTTGGTAAAAACATTAAGACACTTGTAATGTTACATAATATACGGAGCCCCTAAGGGGACATGGAGAGGGAAAAAAAAGGAAAGAAATCCCGACTTATTATCTCGAGATCCCGACTTATTATCCCGACTTATTATCTCGAGATCCCGACTTATTATCTCGAGATCCCGACATCAGTACATAACGACCTAATCACAGTGATGGAGGACACCCACCCATGGGGTAGATATATAGATTTTTATTTCGAGCTTGGGCTTGAGTATAAACACATTAAATCAGTGCTTGACAGCAGACATGGATTTAGTATTAGTGAGAGACATCTGAAGAGAGTTTTCAGAGCGCGGGGACTCATTCGGCGCAAGTCCTTTTCCGACTTGGCAGTTTTGGTAGAATTCATTAATAACCAGCTACAGTCCTCTGGACAGCTTCACGGTTACCGATGGATGTACGCTAAATTGCATGTGCATGATATCCTCCTCTGGGACATCTCTGGACCGCAGAAAATGATATAAGTCGTCCTCCATAATCAATGTAGACACACTCCCCCACGTTTACCGCATAAAAACATGCCTTTCCCCCCAAAAAAAGTAACTCGCGATTTTTCAGAAATGTCGCGGGATCTCGAGATAATAAGTCGGGATCTCGAGATAATAAGTCGGGATTTCTTTCCTTTTTTTTCCTCTCCATGTCCCCTTAGGGGCTCCGTAATAATACGATGGTATTGTGTAAGGTTGTATGTTTATAGCCCGTTATTATTGTGCTAATGAGTCCGTTTTCATATGCTAATCTTTGTTGCTAATCGCTAGCTAACATCCTCATTTCATTGAAAGTCAATGTCATGTTGGTCCTTTATTTTATTTGTATCGCTCTGTAAAGCCTAGATTGTAATACATTGCATTTCTGTATGTTACAGTTTCACAAAAAAGGAAGGAGAAGAAAATTACTGAACTATCACTGAAGTAAACTTTATTAACCAGTCATCGCCGTCAGGATTTTCTTCATCTTTCAAGATTGTTTAGCTATTTGGATAGCTAGTGCGAGTATCTAGTGAGGCCAATAACAGTGACATGAACTTGTTAGTTCCTCTTAGTGATGTTACGTGATGTGCCGAGGCTTCGAGGCGTGTGTCGAGTAATGGAGGGGGCGTTTCCGTAAAGCGCGTATCGAAGCTTGCTTCATTTAGGGGAGGAGCCGAAAACGATGACGTCCGAAGCCTCGCTGCCTGGCTGTACCACGTGACTGCTTCGGGAAGTGGCTCAGATGTTGGCGCGGGGTTTGACAGCTTTAAAAACCCCACAGGCTCCATTCAAAATGTGGGTTGTTGTAGACGAGTTGCGGTCAGTTGAGAGAGTGGATAGAGTTTAGATAGTTTGGATAGCAGAGTTTGGATAGTGGTTATTTAGTTTGAGACAGTTAGTTTGGTGTTTGGAGAGTTTAGGAGAGAGATAGATAGATAGGAGATTTAGGAGCGCGAGGACAGGATAGGAGTATGATGGAGCCGGCGAGAAAGAGGAGGATTTCTCCTATGTGGGAACATTTCGAATTGATAAGCTCTAACAAGGTAAGGTGAACTGAACATTTGCAGATGCATTAGGTTTGCTTATGAGGAACTGTATTTTTCACTGTTTCTTATTTTCTGTAAAGGTGAGGTGTTTATTGTGCTCCAAGGAGTTGGGGTACAATAATAACACCTCATCCATGTAGTGTCAAAAAAGAGAAATCGTTTGAAACCAAAAACTGTGGAGAAATTGTTGTTTCTTAATAAAAATGCATGAAATCATCCAAGTTACACAAGCATTAGCCTATTCACTACCCCCTCCCTAGTTCCACAAGCACTTTCACTGTCCTCTGCCTGATTAAGCCCAGGCCATTTTTCTAGAGTCACAGAAAAACTTTATTACACAACATGCCATATCACATGACACTACTATTTTGGGAATAATTACACACAGAGGATACATTCAAACAATATTTTATTATACACATATGTGTATACATAATTTATGTAGACAAATGATTTCGTCCTACACCTTTTGTGAAGTCATTCCCAAGAGCCATAATAGACAAAAATTCAATGCATCACACGTGTTAAGATGGCTGTGATTATACACCTGGCCAGTAGGTGGTTTTGTGTGCACATGAAGCCTCAAGAAATGAACCCTTTCTTGAACCAGTTGGCTCAAGTGGTTCAATGCCTCATGAGGCTTCATCTCACCATCACTAGTTCCTCTGTCCATTGTAGTAGCTGATATATTGTGAAAATCCGGTAGAAATAATGCACTAATCAGTCATGTTTACATAGAAACAACGCGCCGCGAGGCTTTGCTTGTGAGACTTGCGGTCACATGGGTCGGTTGTGGGCGGAGCTTGGTAAGGTCCATTGACTTTCTTGGTATATTTAGCAACATTTGAGACAAAAAAATGGGTACTGGCCAAAATGGGAATCGGCAGGTCAGGTTTTAAAAAAAATCTCGGCCAGAAAACTGCAAACAGTGCACTCCTACTTAAGAAGAAATACATACACCCATATTCATGGTATACTTTGATTAAATTAATTAATTAATTAACTGTAATGTTGAATTCCTGTGGTTAATAAGCTAGTGTATATTTGAGAGAAGTTGTATTTATTTATTCTATGCATGTGTGGGTAAATAAATAAATAAATAATGCTATTAAGCTGTTTTCAGCTCTCCTTTTGTTTGATGCATATTAGTTACAACTTTCTAAACATGACAAGGATTATAGAATAGAATAGAAGTACTTTATTCATCCCAGCAGGGAAATTACTTCGCAGTTACAGCATAGAGACAAGACAAGACAAGAGACAAGACACAATAACAACGTCCGGTGTTGAGTCTGGAGTTTGGCTGCGGTAGAGCTGATGACGTCACAGGCCACCGCTGCATCAGCCGATGGGGGAATGCAAACAGCGATCAAAATGGCGGACGTAAACTCCCTCGGCAAATAATACCGCCGCATTCCCACAGCCAGAAGTTCAATGTCCGGGCTACAAATCTGTTCCTTCACGTTAACATGACCGGGATTACACCACCTCTCACTCACATAAAGTGCAATCCCGCCGCCCCTCTTCTTCAGACTCTTGGAAAGGAAAATCCAGGGACCTCCATCCTGCAGTCCGGAATAAGCGAGTGCAGCCAGGTTTCCGTGAAGCAGAAGATACTGCACTCCATGTACTCCTTCTGGGTCCTACCCGCTGGTTTGTGCCGTCTCCACTTCTCCCTCCATTTAACTCCAGACCTGCAGCCCTGTCGTCCCCTCCGCAACCCCTCTGGGACCACAGGCCTGCCCCCGGGCAGCAGCAGAGGCCCACACAGCGCAATCAGCCGTTCACGTGAGCAAACAATGCCGCCACTCCGTTCGGCGAGGCTCTCCGCAACAAAGAGCAGAAAAAGCAGCAGAAGAGCGCGGAGAACAGCGACAGAACCACATCCAGGCACCGCGGAAAGCCCAACCGACGATCCATGGGTTCTTTAAGCATGTATCCTTAATCGGTTACAGCAAATATACACAGATTAACACACACGACGGGAGCTGCGTCTGCAAGCAGCCAGCCGTGCCGGCGCCATCTTGAAAAAATTAGAATTAGAATGGAAGTGTGACTTTCCACGCTTTCATACAGGTCAAATTTGCAAAGTGCACAACTAACAGTTATCATGTCCATAGATTTTACACCTGAGTTGTAAATCTCTGCAGCTCCTCCAGAGTAACTCTTCGCCTCCTGAAGATTGTATAGAGCTTTCACAGTAATGCAAATGTAAATGTTCAGACTTTTATTTGTACAATTTTATTTTCTTTTTCTTTTGAAAATCATGTATAATTTTTTTTGTTCCATGTTATCTTGTGTTGGTCTATCTTATGAAATCTCAATACCATTTTCTTGAGTGTGTTGGTTGTACTCTTCCAATCTCATGTCTGGAATCCTTCACATTTAGACTGCTCATTGTTACCTTGGTGGAAGGTTTGCTCACTTTTATTAAAATGAGGGTGGGTGTCTGTGGTAGGCCTGTTGGAAAAAGTGATACACTCAAAGGTAAGCACTTAATAAGCTGTCCAGACCTCCTATTCAGTCATGTCTGAGCCACAGCGGGAACTGTTACCTTCCTTGGTGGAATTTGCACTCGTAAATAAGCAGCATCAACCTTTATTAGCAGGAATTTTCCCGACACTGCAGGTCGTAGATCTTTACCTTCCTTTCCTTGTCCAAAGAAAGATTTCTCCAGAGAATTAAAATTTCCTTTCAGATCAATTCAAGTATTTCTGAATTGAAATATATGATATGTATATTTCGAACAATGTTGATGTCCCTCAAAAACTTATTTAAAAAAATCTTCAAGCAAAACCACAGATTGCTGTGTGTCGGGGGCTACTTCATTTTACTGGTAGATGTTTACAGTTTAAAGACATGCATTAATGAGGATAAAGGGGTATTTGGAATACCTGAACTCCTCTGAGGTGTGTCTAATTGCATAATTAACCTGCAATTAAAGGATTTTGTGTATGCTTCTATAAAAACAATTAAGCTGCATTTCTGGGTTTCACATTAAGTCTAACAACAGTCAGAATGAATGTGTGTATTGCTGAAAAAATTGATTCAGAGCAGCACAACTTTGGTGTTCTAAAATGACCTGAGAAGTAAATCTCATATTCAAGTCTGAAAAAAAGATAGATTCTCTCTGACATCCTTGCAATACACAGTGGACTAGGATAGCGTGTTATTGATAGCTCTTCTGAGATACATTAAGTCTTATTACATGGATTTAAATGCCTGTAAAAGCTTCACTTATCATGGTGTTTGTGCCAGCTGTGTTGAAATTGAGGCATTTTGTCAAATGACAACATTTTTTCTGGAAAATGTGGTTACATTAAATTTTATATCATAAAGACACATTCAAAAAACGAGGTCAAAAACAAAACAAACGATAACAACAGCTTTGAAATGGTAGACATGTTTCATAAATTGTTGCTCCCTTGCTGAAGCACGTCAGTACAAAAGGGTAGTTTTTTTTTTAACATGCTGCCTTCAACCAAGTCAGATTCAGACCATTGTTTTTAACAGCCTTGTATGGGTACCTAACATGCATTAGCATCACCTGCAGCCAAAACCAAAATTTTTCTGCCTCATCAAAGTGCCATCATCGTCATCTGCTTGTTTTTCCCAAAGTACTATGAGGTCATAGCTTAAGAGGCCAATTAACCAAAACACTAAATCTAAAACAGCTCCAGAAATGGTTATGGCAGGAAAAAGACTGATGCTTTCTGACTGCTTTCTTGGATATCTTTGCCTGTCTATTAATGCCACAATAATATCGCTCCTGTGTGTCAAACTGTGTGCATTTCTGAATCATTTCTTTCACTTGAGACTTGTTTACTCAGCCAATAAATTTGATGAAAAAGTTACTTAAAGAACAAGAAACAATTTGTGAAAATGGGAGAAGTCTAGATGTTTGGAGATTCTGTGTTGTTCTGCAGGTGTCAGAACAACACAGAATAATTCTATACATTGATGACATATCTTTGTACTGTTTAATGATTCTAGCATATTTAAATTATTGCACAGAAATGCAGGGCTATCATCACTTCAACAACTATTAGTATTACAAAAAAGCTGTTCGAGTAATACACAATCCTAGCTTTTTTTTTTTTACACACAAACAAATTCTTTAACTTTTATTTACTAAAAGTGCAGGGCATTGTGAAATATCAAACAGTGCAATATGTGTATAAAATCTGCAATAATCTGTTACTTAAGCATCTTCTGGAAATGTCTCATGAAAGTGGTTGTGGGTACAATTTAAGGGGAACACTGAAATTTAAAATCTGTTGTGTCCAAACAACTATGAAAAGTTTTCATATCACTAAACTTTTGTTGTTCTTTTTAGGAAACATAAAAGAGCATTTTAAAACAAGGCATCCATACTTTGTGACTTAGAACCTCAAAAGTTACCTTGGAAAAGCATCAACACAACTTGTGCTTTTTCGCATTCTGTCACATTACAATAACAAACCTTCATGTATTTTACTTGCTTGTATGTGATAGACCAACACAAAGTAATATGTAATTAAGAGGTGTGAAGAAACTGTCACTATTCAGATTGATTCAGCTTTTGGTTAAAATGTAGAAAGATGTGAAAAGGTCAGTTGTATGAATATATGACAGTGATGAAATAAGATACAGCAGGCCACCATTTGGTGACATAGCTGGATGACAGTTTTTATTGACTTTGTTTTAATTGTTGCTTTGCTTTTCCACAGACCGCCAAGGATTGTTATGTATAAACAGAAAGTAGTGTTGACAGATTATCTGGAGTCGGCTCTGCTTTGTGCATCTGTTTGCAAACTCAAAGCTCCAGGAATATCAGAAGAATCTATCTGCTCAGATCAATAGGAGCACTGTTTGGGATTTTAATGGCAAAGTTGGGTGTGCACTTCTGTCACCACCATCTCTTGATATGCTGGAAACAAATCACTGGGAAGTAATTGCCTGAGAGTTATAGGATCTAAAGCATGTTTAAACTTAATTAAATCAGAATATCAGTTGATCACAAATTGTATTCAGAGCTGCTTTCACACAACATTGATATTGTGTGCGCAGGTTTGGCTCCGTGGACATCAGATAAACACACATTCATCTGTCCTCTCACCACCATGCTGGTATGCAACACAGAAATGTCAAACAACGAGAAACAAAGTCAACATGCACTAGTACACAGAGAGATGTGTTTGTAAAAACCGCTTTCCTGTCTTAATAAAAGGCAGACTTAAACCATTGTTAGTTTTGTCCTTATCTAGAGACATAAAGACAGACAGAGAGAGCTTTGATCCAAACATGTGAGAAATAAAGCTTGGGAACAAAAATTTCTTAATCCAAACTAATGATGTCGCAGTTTCCATCTCTGTCCTTAAATAATAACATTTTAATGGCAGTCCAAGGTGAAGACGTCCTGACCCTGTAAAGCTTCACAGGATGTGTAAGCAGTCTGTAAACACAAGTTCTAGCAAAAATATTTTGCTATTTTTTCCCCATTGAAAACATCTGGACAATAAAACATAGTTATCAAACTTGCTTATAATTATGAAGTCATTTGGATAATAGCTGAAATCTGCTGACAGAAAAACTAGAAAAAGATGGGAATGTAGCCTGATTGTTAATGATGTGAGGGAAATTAGATATGAAAATGTCAAAAATGACTTATTTGTTACATATAGTATGACAAATTTTGATCCTTTATTTCATAAAATGTTGATGATTCTGGGTTACAGATGATCAAAATCTCAAATTTAGTCAATGCTGAATATTATATTCAAGTACATTATTGTAAAAAAGTTACATTTTAGAAACTCATTCTGTCACACCCTAATTAGCCAATTAACGTAAAACACCTAGAAAGGTTTCCTGAGGCTTTACCTGGTGTCTTTGTCTGGGTCAGTAGGCTGCACAATCATGAGGAATCATAGACAGATGTCCAG
Organism: Xiphophorus couchianus; assembly: GCF_001444195.1. Classification (NCBI taxonomy): domain Eukaryota; kingdom Metazoa; phylum Chordata; class Actinopteri; order Cyprinodontiformes; family Poeciliidae; genus Xiphophorus; species Xiphophorus couchianus. The sequence goes on from NC_040239.1 coordinate 12,247,845, forward strand.
AAGACCATCACTGACACTCTCCACAAGGAGGGGAAGTTACATAAGGTCACTTTTGAAAAAGAAAGTTTTTTTTACAGTGTGTCGTATCCAAGCGTGAAAAGAGAATGTGTGATAGGAAAAGATGCACCAGGAACAGTCACACCTGCAGTCTTGAGAGGATTGTCAGTCAAAGTTCATTCTGGTTGAGGTGCACCAAAAGCTAACCAGACACATGGGAATCCTGAGCATGGTCTACAAATGTAGCATTCCTTGTGTCAAGCCACTGCAGAACCTGACTGAGAAAAAGAGATGGTCTATCGTGTGGTCCAAAGTTCTCTTTTCAGATTAAGGTAGTTTGCATTTTATTTTAAAAGATCACATAGTCTGGAGAAAGAGTGGAGGGGCACAGCCATGTTACTTGAAATCCAGTGTTTCCACATTCAATGATGATTGGGACTGCCATGACATCTGCTGGTGTTGGTGAATTGTGTTTTTAACACTACCAGGTATCTAACAGGAGATTTTAGAGAGCTTGATGCTTTGTTTTGCTGGTAAGCTTTAAGATATTGATTTTATTTTGTACCAGGATTTGGCACCCTTCTAAATGTACCAAAAAGTGGTATCAAAGCTAGGAACCTAAGGGGACCAACAACCTGATAAAGAAGGCTCGTCACCAGAACATCACACGAAGAGTTTGTACGTTCTTTGCATGTCTGTTTAAACATTGATTGTCCATGGACTTCAGACTGTGAAGCTCCTCCATGGTGTATACACTCTGCGTGTTCACTAGGTAGTTAACCTAGTGACCTATGTTATAGTGGGAGCTTGTCCACATCATCTGACATATTGTCTTTCTCCCTTTCATATGAGTTGACAGTAGCAATCTTGTTCAGATATCTTTCTCTTGTACACTGTTCAAGAGTGTCCACATATTTTGTTTTTGTTGGTCTCAACATGCCATGGGTTCGCTATGCATTGCACGTGCGCTTGGCTACTAAGATGGTGTGAATCACTTCCGGTTCAGACCTGTGGGAACTATGTATAGAGTTTACTTGTATTGGTCCAATTCATAACATCTGATCTAGAACTATGTTGGAGAAAATGCAAAGAGTTAATGGAAGTAATTGCTCCTTTTGTGACTTCATCTAGGAGTGAAATACAGCTGAACAGACAAGCTCTGAGCCAGTTTTCAGGTTTATAGGCCAGAGAGAGCACATAATGTTAGTTGCAGCAAAAGTTTAGCCAATACTTTTTTCCAGGAGAGAGACAGGAATAAACACTCTAAGACAGGCACCCTGTGTACCATCTACCATCAGGACACACATGAAGCCACTGGGAGCCGTAACTCTGATTTTATCCCCCTCCAGGATGGTGTCACAGATAAGCAGGACACCAGAACCACATGAAGCTTTTGTGAGATTACTATCAGTAATTGGGGCATTGACCTATGAGCACAGATTAAGCAATTTGCACTTTTGCACAGAAAACCTCGACCTTTAGCTTTTACAATACAAAATCATCCCAAGAGTTTCTTTTCTTTTGTTTTTTAAAAGAAAGTAAGACATGCCCAAACTGCATGATAAATTTGCTTAATTACTCTACATGTTCTCTGGCAGTGCCGACCTGTCTGGGAGTTTTGACTGAAAATATGAGAGGACCTACCAAGATGCCTAGAGCACAAGCTTTCAATCTACCCCTTACTCTGCCTGTTGACATGGAAACAAATGTGTTCCACACAAAGATAAAAAAATCAACTAGTGTAATTTGTTCAGTGTTTCATATGATCTTTAATTAAAACCATGTTTAAGATTGGCTTAAAGATGGCTATGTACTCCTTTAAACATAATCCAGCATGTTTTATCTTCTTTATACTGAGTTGTCTGTCTGAGACACAGACATGCACAATAAGCCACACATGACAAGAACTGATGATCAAAAGCCTGCTTGTGTCTGCACCTGCCTCAGGGGAAACACACTTCAAAAATAGTGATTACTCACACAGACAGACAAGTCCCGGTGTCTGACATACAACCTAATCACTTACTCACACATGCATGAATCACAGGACTGACAACAGATAGACCACATTTTTGCCACACACACATTTGTTTCCTGCTCTAGTGACCAACCATAATGAGAGAAAAACACCAAAGAATGGCAGGGCAGTTTTGAAAGACGTAAAGTACAATGCAAAGTTATTCATACCTATTGAATTGCTTCAGTCTGTCACGTTACAATCACAGACTTTAATTTATTTTATTTCAAGATCTACAAATCTTGTTGATGTAGATCAACAAGATTTGCATAATGAAGCCCTAAATTTGTACCCATTTCTCTTTGAAAAGTAGCTTAACTCGGTTAGTTGAATAGAGAGCATAACATTGTCATAACACATTATTTCACATTTTCAGCTGGATTTACTTTGGGATTTTTACTGGGCTGGTCTGATACATAAATGTGTTTCGAGCTAAACTTTTCTGATGTAGCTCTGACAGTATAGGGTTGCTGTTTTGTTGTATGGAAAACTTTTACCACAGTTTCAGCTATAATACATATTTATCTCTGGGCAACTTCACATTAACTTTGTACTACTTCCGTCACTCTTTCCTGCATAGTAGTGTCCCCTCAATGTTTCACCATGGGAAAGTTTGCATGTAGGCCAAGAGGTTCCACTTTTCCTGATTTTTACATGACTTTAGATCAACCATGGCTTTCTTTAGGACACCCTTCTATAAATCCAGGTCTATTCAGTACATGATTAATAGCTGAATAAAAATGTGGTTCTGTCAACAGATAATCAAACCTGAACTCTGGATCTCTGCATTTCTTCCAGGATTTTACCATGGACCTCTTGACTCCTTTGTTTAGTCCCTGTTTAGTTGGATAACCATGTTTTGGTAGGTTTGCAGGTGTCGCACATGTTTTCTTTTTTCCAGTGATGAACTGAACAGTGCTTTGTAAGATGTTATAAGCTTTGGAAATTGTGTTAAGCCTAACCCAATGTTCACCAGTGTTCTCTAAAAAATACTGAGGCCCCCAGGGAACAGTTGTATTTACTGATCCTTTGCACATGAAGTCACGCTCTTCAGAACTCTGTCCACTCTGTCACGATAAGCGTCAAAACAACATATGCACTCCTGTAAAGCCTGTCAATTAACAGACATCTGACAGCCTGATACTGCTTTTATGTGTCGGTTTTCAAGCTAACTATTTACAACTTTTGTAAAAACGACTGTCTATGAGCCACAGCCAGGTGCGTTACATTCATAGTCAAATTAGCTTTACTCAAACAAGTAGAAGCCACAAATATATTGGCAAAAACGTCTAGGAAAAATAATTTCAGTTGCTCTGTTCAATACTCCCATCGCTTACTTCCGATGTCCGTCACGGTGCCTCGAGTGACTAAATGACATTGTTGCAAATGGTCAATAATGAAATTAAATTGTACACTGATGGGCTCTATTCAGTAAATTTGAGGCTTGTGAAGGTTATCAGTTGAACTTACTGTTTTGGGGTGTAAGAAAACAGGGAGACCGACTGCAAATATGCATCACACTTTTCTGATTTTATTTTATCTTTTTTTCTTTTATATAGCACATAAAATCCCAATAAAACACAGCTAAGTATTTGTAACTTCATAAGTGTGAAAAAGTTTAAGTGTTAGGGATGTTTTTGAAAGGCAGTTTCTACTGTGTATTTTGTGACAATTAAAAAAATGAAATGCCTCTAAAGTGTCTCAAAAAAGGGCAACAGCAACATCATTGACCTTTCTAGTCCTTGAATCAGGACTTATAAAGGAGATTGAAAGGGGTTTTATTCTGCGGAAATCCAGACATATTTTGTAAGCGATCATTGAGTTACTTCCCCATTGTTCTGGAAGAAAATGACAGGAGAGCCAGTCAACTACCTCTCTGAAATTTTTGCTGTACTGGATAAACAAACAAACTCACATAAACATCAGCACTGATGGCAGAAATCATGCAAACCCAGCAAAGACTATAATCCTGAGCCAAAATATTCTTTTGTTTTCAGTTCAAAATGAGAGTCTTTAGATCTGATGGAAGGAGAAGGGAAAAAATAAGCCTGAAAGTGAAGAATCCGCTCCAAGCTGCATTAGTAAACAATACAAACACAATCAGCATCCCAGGAGCCACATCTGGGTCTGGTCGAAATGGCCCTTGACTCTGATTGAGGGACCCACAAGGCTTGTTTGTTTTCCTACTGTTGTTTTGTTGCATGGCACATGAGGGGTAACATGGATTATGTGTTTAAATCAGTTCGTACATTCAGGAAGCGTAATCCCCTGTCAAAATAGAGCTAGTAAATACACACATGTCTGAGGACCAAAATTGGCCATTCTGTGTCCTGCATTTTAATGTAATGTTTTAGTTGTTTTATTTTTCAAGCTTTTTAACCTAGATTATTCAAGGTAGATTACTAATTTGCAGTTTAAAAGTTGAAATGAAAAAGGAAGAGGATGCATCTTTTGCCATGTTAATACCTAACCGAGCATTGATTACAAATACACCATGCAACATCTTGCAAATAAATAACCTATAAGGCTAGTTCTTTTTGTTTCCACACAGGGTAACAAGGAGAACGTCAGAAAAGCTCTCAAGAGAGAAATGGGACTGAATATAAATTAAACATCTGACAGTAAAACAAGACTACATGATGGGTTTTCTGGCTTCAGCTTAAGAGACACAGTGAAGTCACAACTTAAATACAGGACGCCGACACGGTTGCAGCTCTAGAGAGTTGTGCATAACAATTATTATGCTGCAAGTAGAATGGCTCAAAAAGTCCCCAAGAGAGTTTCCTCTTCTTTATATAGGTTTAGGTTTTACTTCATCGAGGCAAAACAAATCATGTCTGTATTTAACAGTATCACAAACATTCCTTCGTTCTGAATGAAAATAGTAGCCGTGTCTTGTCAAAACTTGGGAAAACACAATGATATCACCCATTTAGACACATACAGATGGTACATCTGCACGATTAATGGTCTCTTGCGATTTGGTATTTTGAATGCAATTTAAGCTTACAGACTGTTTTCCTTTCTGTCTTAGTTTTAATAAAATTTAAAAGGTTTAAAAAAAGGGAAAATCATGAAAAAGAAAATGTGAAATTTAATGGTTGTTCCAATAACTTAACACAAGCTTAACTGCCAGCTGAGTAAAACCAATGTTATTATTATGGTCTTTGACTGAGCAACGGGAAGATTGTAAATTACTGCATCACAAATGTAGGGATGGAAAATATTATTGAAAACAGTAAATAACACCGTGTTCTTTGAGTGTTTTTTTTTCTGATTTAAGTTGTCGGTGAAAAATTAAAGCTAGAAACAGAAAATGTTTTTGCATCTATTTATTATCTAATGCTTTTGGGATCAGTCAACAAAAGCACCTAAATAAGGAAATGAGAAACTTAAATTATGCATTAAATAGTGTTAAATTATTTATGTTTCAGATTTTCCTTAATTGTTTCTATAAACCTATGCCACAAAACCCTTTCCGGGTTTTAGAATTTCAATGAATCACAGTGAGAGCCATTATCCACAAATAAAGAAAGTGGTGAGCTTTCCCTGTAGAGTCCAACCTACCAAAATTACTGTAGGAGTACACAAATGTCTCATCCAAAACAACATCAGAAGCACTGAAGGCAAGAGTTGTTCAGCTCAAGTCTAGAGTTTTAAGGCAGTAGTTGCAATGCATGTTCCAGGGGCAGATACTTATACAGGTTAATTGAGCTAAATTACCATTTAATATGACTATAAATATCTAAATATATATCATTATCTATGATTAAAATAATAATTACATTTATTTTTTTTATAAGCACATTAATCAATCAATCAATCAAATTTTATTTGTATAGCACATTTCAGCAGCAAGACATTTCAAAGTGCTTTACATCATTACAAACACAGAAACACAATGCAACATAGAAGAACATTAATCAACATTACTGTAATTCATGTCAGCGTAACTATGCAGGAATTACTACAATAGCTAAATTTCATCCTTTGTCCTAAGACAAGTAAGCAAAAATAACTAAGAAAAAATAGGTTAATGACAGCTGGAACCAAGTAACTGACATTTCATCACTGAAAATATAATAAAATATTAAAAATGAAATCATTTCTGTTATAATACTTAGCACTAAATTAAATGTTTTTGTTTAGTTTATTGAAGCATTGAATTTTAAAAAATACAGCACAGCTTACAAAGCCCATCAATACATCAGAACAGAAGAAAATGTTAAAAGATATGTATATTTTCAGTCCAGAAATGGAATGAAGGCTACACAGAGATGATACACCAAATACATATTTTGTCTACTCCCAGCACTTCACTTTTTCTTGATTGCCACAGTGGATGTTTTAGTCAGCATGATGAAGGTCAAACCTTTGTCCTTTCCTAGCTTAATGTTAACATGCACAAATGTGTTCTGAAAGTCTGGTCTCACAGTGTGTCAGTGAGAAATGTCTCCATTCTTTCTGGATAGTTGCCCACGGAAAAGAATGTGTTTGACAGAGCAGCTGATATATTTGCAAATATCACAGTAATCTCCACGGGGCCAAACATGACACAGTTTGTTTGCTTCTTCCACATAAAAGAGCAGTTCATTCCTCAATGCTTGCACCAACCTTGGGCAAACATTCTCATTGTTGTGGAGACTTCTGTCTTTTTCTTCTTTTCTCGTACTTTTGCTCCTTCTTTACGGAACCCAGGCAAAGCAGAATCAACACGGACATATCAAGCCTGGAGGTCTTTAGACCACACACAGAGCAGCATAAGGCTCTCTCTCCCAGCTCAGTTACTTTGTCTATTTTATTTCTACCTTCCCACCTACCACCTCATTCTGGTTGTTTTAAATGGTCACTAAGTCAGACTCTGTTCTTTTTTCTGTCTCTGTTCCCTAATTTCACTCCCTCTCACAGCCCAGTTTGCCTGAAATAGAGTTCAAATTGTTTGGCCTCCATTGCTTATCTCTGTCTCCACTATGGAAACACATTCTGCCACTCTGTTTAAAAATACGGATGTGAACTGCAAAAAGGAGAGCTCCTTAGTATGATATTTGTGTGTTTGAGACCACCCAACGAGCAGACAAAGAAACTGGGACTCAATGCTTTATTTTTCAACGCCTCTTCTGTTCCCAGGGCCCGATAGCTAAATGATTACTGCCACCATTATGAGTATTTGTGAGAAAACTGGCCAGTTTGGGAGAAAAACTGGATGTGGAAACAAAATGTGTATCTACGCAAAGAAGAAAGTAAGTTGAAATAGTGTCTGTTTGTGAGATCTGTTTGATTGTTTCTGAGTGAAAAGCCAAAGCAGATGAGATTCCTTGACAAAGTCAAGGTCTGTACGAAGGCATGGGCACTTCTGCAAGCAATGTGAAAAATGTCTCAAATCTTCTTATAATTACTGAAGGAACAAAAATGAACAGGCTACCAAATATTACTAATGTTTTTTGTGTTTTCTTTTGTATATTTTGTGTTAGATCACTAGCACAGGACTTGCAGACACAAGGATATATAAAATAAATAACTATTCAATATGTATGTAGAGGAAGAACACTGCAGATATCACTGTCCTCAGCTTAGATGGTTCCCAGTCCAAGATGGAAAATTCCTGGAAAATGAATACTGTGTGCAGTGGAAGGGTTTGATTCTTCTATCCATATCTAAAGATCATGAGAGCTGTAACAAAGATTGCTCAGCTCGTACCTCAACATGCCAGACAAGAGCCAGTACCCATATAAATGCAATTCTATCCCAGTCTCCCTCCATCACTCATGAAATGTATAATTACAAACATCTCTATAGAAATCAAAGAATGTGTCATAATTTCCCTTTTTTCCTTTGTTTCCTGCCATAGTTCATGCCAAACCTTCTTCTTTACCTGCTTAGTTGCTTATTGTGATCACCTATGCTGTTCTCTACATAAACTCGTGCTCTGTGCTCACTCAGTGTGAGATAAATGAACACATTTCAAATTTAGACCAAGCTGTCTTGGTCACACCTTTATAAATAACTAAAAGTGCCTGTGTACTGAATAGATTATCTGTTATGTATATCTTTGAAGGACTTTTAAATCAGTGATAAAGTGACACATTTAAAGTGACATGTTTACAGTCAGAAAGACAGAGAGAGAGAGAAAGAGAGAGAGAACCAAAACTGAAAGAAAAAAAAAAAACAGAGAACAGCACTGAGTAAAGCTTTGGTCGACCACTTTTACAAATATAGTCTTGGTTCATAGAATCAGAATGATAATAAGTAATTCAGGTTTGCTCAACTTTTTGCCAGTACAGTATAACACTAACATCAAGTTTCTGGTTACTGCCTATTAAAGCTTTTCAGAAAGATAAGATGCCGTCTTTTTATGTGAGTGGAAAGAGTTAATTAAGGCTTTTTAAAGGATGTTAAAAGGCATGAATGCCCTTGGCTGGATTCGTCTGACATGCCAGTTGATACTGTGGATAAGGACGCCTTGGTGTCGCGTTGGGTGGCACAAAGTGGAAGCTGAGGATTTACAGTGTCTCCAGACCACACACAGACCAAATGAGGGGAAGGGAGTGATGAGAGAGGGAAAAAACAAGCAATAAAAGGATAAAAATGTCAAATAAGAAAACAGACCCAAATTGTGGATGATTAGATAGATTTTAAAGTCAGATAAATGTCACTTATAATGTATCATGAGTACATTTACCTTTTGATACTATATATTGTACATCTGTATCTTTATTCCGTTATCCAATATCTTTGGCTTGACAAAATCCTGGTTTGCAGCTCCCCTCTCATTTGTTGTCATTTCATACCATCTGAAATAGCAAAAGAGAAAACCAAACAGTGTTTCCCCAAGATCTATAACAGTGTGAGAAATTGTGAAACATTCTGTTTGTTGTTTGGTGTTGATGTTTGCCTGATGGCATCCATTCAGGAAGTTCATTGACTGACTGCTGACTGTGAAGAGTCTCTGTTCAGAGTCCTGTTCCTCAAAACCAACCCATTGTTAACACTGAGTTACTGGGCAGGGCAACAGTTTAAATAACTGCTCCACAAGATACGTAAATATCAACATATTACCCAGATGTAGAGCTATTAAGCACAAACAGTTCCAAAAAGATGAATTGTTCAAGCTCATTAGTTTGATGGATTTGTCTGCTTTTTGTACTTTCAAAGACTTTTTGTTGTTCTCATGAAATAAGTTTTAGGTTTTCTAGATTTGTGTACTTTTGGGTATTTACACTGAACAGCAATCGACTGAACACCCAACCTTGAGGTGCTCCAGTGCTAAGCTGAAAGGTTCTTTTTCAATAGAGACTGTCTGTCTCTTAGTTAGGAACCTCAGAATCTAAACATAACTGGAAATGTTCAGAAATGTCGAGCAAGAAAATTTTCTTGCTGGACCAGACGCCCTCTAGGGGACAGTAGGGGTGGTCTGACTAGTGGATAAAGGTTAACAGCTCAGTTAGTGCACAAAGGGCCAGATAATTAAATTCATTCTTTAGTGGATTTCTTTTTTATATATAATTATTTCATTTAAAATTTTTCTGAAGCATGTGACAAGTAGCCCAGTTTGTTCTAAGCTATATTAGTTAGTTTATTGAAAAAAACCCCAATAACATTAATATAGAACCATAGCATCTTATAGATTTAAAAAACTTATAAGGAAAACAAAACTGTTCAAAATTACTATTTACAAGAAATTCAAAATGACTTTTACAGTAACTGCATTTTATTTCCTTGAGAAAGTGAACAAAAAGGCTTTGCTACGTGCTGTGAAATGGATGTTTGGTGCAATTTCACAATCATTTGCTTGGAAGGTTCAAGCCAAATGCTGTAGTTGCACTGACAGATTTAGACTGACAATATCAAACAGTATGAAGAAAGTAACATAAATTGGGATACAAATGTGCCAATAAATACAGCTTTGTGAATCCCTTGAGGTACTTTGGGGGCCTTTCTTGGCAACCCACTGTATACTTTTCCAGCACTAACCTATGTATGAAAAGAAGTGCAGTATGGCCACAAAGCAGAAAGCAATGTGTACTAAATGGTCCATAAGCCTGCTCCTGAGAGCCCCTCTGGACCCAAAGCGGTGAATGAGTTCATGCTACATGCATGGACGCATGGCTTGGCTCCCAACAGGACTGCTGTCCATTGAATAACATCCCATACAACACTAAGACAAACATCCAAACACATTCACATAAGGGTGTAACACATAAAATCATGCGAAAAAATTAAGACATGCAATTGTTTACAAAGAAATAGCCACATATCAGTGTCTAAACTTTTTAGAAATTTGTGGAATAAAAAATTATGTAAGTACAGATGATAAATAAAAATATGCATTGTTTTACACATCAAACAAAACACATGAACAAAAATATGCTTCAACTGAGGTTTAAGGTATGAAACATTAACTTCACCCTTTGGCTGAAATAGCACATTTTGAAACCATCTTCCAGTCTCTGACTTTGGGTTATGATAAGTCTGCCTAACAACTCACTTCAGTTGTGAGATATTTGGGTTTCTTCCATCTTCAGCTCATTTCAAGTCATCTTGCAGCAACTCACTGAGATAGAGATCTAGACTTTGACACAATCTAGAACTTTCCATAGCCTTTCCTTTATGATTTCACTGGTATATTTTGGGTCATTGCCATGTTTCAGGATCTAGTTTTGCTTCAATTGTAATCTTTTTCAGGATGGTGTTAGATTTTCCGCAACCACCCTCTGCGATTGTGAGCTGGCTTTGCTCCCTGCTTCACAGTTGGTTCTTTTCTTGGAATACAGTATTTGGTTTATGCCAGACATGTCCTCTGTTCTTGTGGACAATTAGTTTTCTTTTAAACTCTTCTGTCCAAATTATTCAAGACTCCATGGTCTTTCTCTACATTCTTTGTGGCACTCTACAGTCTGCCTTTCATGTATTTGAGAACAAAGAACGTTTTTCCTTGCCTCTCTCCCCACTCACCTCACCACGGATGTTAAAGTTGCGCATTCTATGATTGCACATGGATGCAATTTCACATCAACAGCAGCAAGAGCCATTTTAAATGGATGACAGTTTAGTGTTTATGGAGGGTTTTCTTCTGGCATCTTGCAATCTACTTAAAGGATTAACTTGTTTGCATGACCAAACTTGGGCATGTTGGCAGTTGTTTTGAATTATCTCCACTTATTGACTAGATTCCATGTAGTGGAATGGCTGATTTCAAATTCTCTTGAAATCCTATTAAATCTCTTATCAGATTTACAAGGTGCTACATTCTTCCTCCAGAAGGCCTCAGAGAACTGTTTTGATCTCACCTTGGTGTTCACTCTCACTTTAACAGTCAGGACAATACAGATAAAAGTCTGAGGCTTAAAGAGGGAAATTCTTCTCCAAAATACAGCGTAATGATGAGGTAATTGTGTGCATCTTTTGTGATTTATCTTTTTGTTATTGTTTGATGCAAACAAAGCCAAACAGCTCTGAGCTTGATAGCATGTTGTTCTTACACAGAAGTATAAAAACTACATTCAGTTTTATTATATAATATGGCGCTTTCATCCATTATAATGAATAAACTACATAATAAAGACTGAGGAAGACATCAGGAAGGTCAGGATTAAAGATTGTGGAAGTTTGTTGATGGTAGTGGCATTAATGGCAACAAGCTGAGGGGTTGTTTTTATAAAGCATGAAGACAGAAACTACCGTATTTGTCGGACTATAAGGCGTTACCTTTTTCCCACGTTTTGAACCATGCGGCTTGTAGCCCGGTGTGGCTTTTCTGTGGATTTTTCTTCAACCACCAGGGGGCTCTTTAGCAGGAAGTGAATCATTAGAAGTCAAAATTGGAAATCAAAGAAGAAAGTGCTGATTTTCATTTAGAACAAGCGCATGCTAGCAGCAGGTGTGACATATACGGTAAATGTTTTCAAACTCATACCCCTCATCATGGAAACCACACAAAGAAGTTCATATGATGCAGCTTTTAAGTTGAAGGCTATCGTTCCTGGCAGTACAGATCAAGCTCGGCCAATCCATGGTTCGGCGTCCTTAATAGCAGATTTATTTTCTTGTGGAACACCGGAAGCAGCGGAGATACCTGCAGTTTATAGCCCGGTGAGGCCTATATAGGCTACTGTATGTACGTTTCCAGTTAAAAAAAAAAAAAAAACAACTTTGTGGGTGCGGCTTACAGTGAGGTGCGCTCAATAGTCCGGAAAACACAGTAGTGAGGTGAATATGGACAGATCTAAATTTAAGACTATCTTGGAAGAAAACCTGTTATCAACTTGCCAATCTAAAATACTTCAGATTAGAGCAAAACACCCCCAACCATACAGCAAGAGCTGCAATCGCTTACATCCAAACACATCCATGTGTTCAAAGTACAGATTTAAGTTTGAGCTTTTTTTGCAAAATGGTATCAGCAAAAACTTCCAAAGAAAAGTGCTAATGCACAGCGTAAAAGGGTGAACACAGATGTAGGCAACACTTTTTATTTATTTGAAAAAAATGAATAACTTTTCTTCTTTCTCAGAAATGTACACTACTTTGTCATGGCCTATTAAATAACATAACAGATAAATATATTGAGATTTGTGGAGTGTCAAAATGTGAAAAAGTATAAGGCACCAAATTTTAAGAGCAAACAAACTGACACTTGCCTCAGTATTTCCCACTGTCAGATCGAGCTACTACAAATACCACGTTGTACTCACTGATCCCAGCAATGAATTGGTGAGTGGAGGGGTGTGTAATTGCATGCTTAAATGCCTGAGAATTGGACATCCAGTTCTGCTGAGCTGGTGCTTTCTGTGTGGCCTCATTGTTGAGACGAGCAGTCATGCAGTTCTTTGAGTCCCAGTCAGCGTTCATGTTGGGTTAGAGGTGGTTCGGAAGAGCAGAAGGGGGAGATTCTTTGTCTAGTAGCCAGATATTTTATTGCAAGATAAAACACTTTGTGCGTGTCCTTCAGGCCTGGCAGGAGAACTGTGGTTAATGCCAGAGTAGAGTAAATCTGCAGTCATCAGAGGGTCTTCTTTTTCCTTTTCTGACCCGTGGTTTAACATTCTTGTTGACAGCCAAATAATCAGCTGTTATAAAAAGGCTTGTGGAGCCTCTGATGGCAAGACAGAAACTAGAAAAAAAAAATCAAGGATTGCGCGGCACACATTGTATACGTGTGCACAAACATGCACAGATGCCACTGTCAGTTATACTTTCTGGTTGATGTGCTTAATTTGACCAAAGTGGACAAACAAAAGGCCCCTCTATGCGACTGCAGTGTAATGAGAGGCAGTTTGATCACAACACAGTCCTGAAGAGTTTTCCATTTCACTGCAGGACAAAAGGAACAAGCCATCAAATTCAGGTCATCTGAGACTTTTACTTACAAGCAGAGTTGACGTTTAAAAAGTCCAGTCATAGGAACATTGGAGAGTCTGTGCATAAGAGTAAGAGCAGCTGAAACCTGCAGTAAGAGAAATTGCTTCTGCTTTTGTTTCCCAGTACTTTCTTACCTGCAAATTATAATAATGAACTGAGTCTTCAGCCATTTTAGTCACATTTTATTGTAGTGAATAGCTTAGTTTACTAACCAACTTTTCGCTAATATAAGATTTGGAGTTGAGAGGGATGATTTTCAATGTCACATTGAAGCGTACATGTAATGTAAATGTTATGTTAAATAACCTTAAAGCTGCAGTATGTACATTTTATAAAGAAAAGTACTTTTTTACTTATGTATTATAACTTTCACCCTGTGATGACAGTTTGTTATGAGACAGATTATCTATGAAAAGACTGATCTCCACCACATTCTACCTGAGTCATCTGAAGAAATGTATTGCTCCCATCCAAACACAGCCAATCAGAGCCAGGAGCAAGGTCTTAACACTGTCACTCAACCTCATGTACTCGCTACTAAATATGCTAATGGCAGAGAAACAACATACCGTGATCGGTGGCCATGCTAACTGACCTGAGCATTTACAGAGGATCTACTGACGGGGGGAAAAACTGTAATTGCAGCAGTGAGCAATGGTGAGCAATCTCCACATGAGATTGTGATTGACAGCACTAAGACCTGCCTCTTGGCGGCTCTGATTAGTTATTTCTAGTTAGCAATGGGAACCCTGGGAGAAGGCACAAGAGCTCAATTTCTTCACAGATTATTTGTCTTGTACCATACTGTCATGACATAGTAACAGTTCAACAAATATGAACAAGAATATTTGTTATAAAAGTTACATACAGGAGCTTTAACATGGCATTTTACTCTGCTAAATGTGAGAAAGCTTAAAATCAAATTTAATCAGCTGTAGGAATTTCTTTAATCAGAGTAAAGCTACATAATCTGTGCTGTTTTATATCATCCATAGTCCTTTCTTACCTTTCATAATAATAAGATGAAAAATTCAAGGAGTGAGTTCTGAGGAGAGTTCTCCGAATAGATGCAGAGAATGAAGCAGAACATCAACATCAACTATCTGTGAAGGAGCGACAGTGAAGAGGAATGTTAAGAAACAAGAAATAGAAAGCCTAATTGCCACTTTTGTGAGATACACACACATTTGTACACACACCAAACTGTCAGTTTTGGGAATATGACAGAAGGTCAGACTACAGTTTGCCAGAAAGAATGTAGACAAAGTGTAGACAGTCAATAAGGACTTCTTTTCTAAGCACAGATTGGTCCAAAATGAAATAATTTGGACACAAGAACAGGGGATATGTTTGACATGATACAAAAACATCATTCTAGAATTTAAAATATCTTACACTCTTTAAGGCATAGAGATAGAAATATTGTGGCAAGGAGATTCTTTGCTGCAGTCTTACATGCTCACTATCATAATTCCAACATGAATTCTACCAAGTATCAGAGGGAACATGAGAAAAAAAAAAACTGAAGCAGAACAGCACTCTGAAACAAGACTATGTATGTATGTTACAGCTTTGTATGCTGAATTTGAAATGTAAAGCCCATGAAATCTTTTGACTTTGCAATATGTTTTAAATTGATAGTTTGGATGCTAATACTAATTATGTAAATACTTAAAGCAGACATGCAAGGTCTGGTTTTGTCAAGTGATGAGTTTAATAGTCAACCTTTCCCTTCATGACAGAAAACCAAAGCAGTTACAGCTCACTTAGAACAATCAGTCAACAAAGTAAAAGAATATTTTGTGAAAATGTATGTTTAAAAGCACTTTTTAAGAACAGCCAGAGATTTGTCCCAAATCTCTGTGGTTCACTTTGACCGTATTATAGCAAACGTGACCAGAAGAAACCCAGATGAGTCCGAGAACTAGTGTGTGAAAGATCCAGACCATCATGTAAATGGTTTGACATCAGTGTTTGGGGTTTCTGTATGAGAACATCTACAGCTGCTGCCCTATAAATTTTCCAGTGTTGAGAAAGCACAAAAAAAAAACAACACTATTTTTGTATGGCAGTACACCATGACAAGAAGTGGACCTAGACGTTCTTCATCTGCAGCGCCATCGACAGGGTTTAGGGAAAGTGAAATTGAGGATGGAAAACTGCAGCCTTGTGTGTTTGCAAATCTATTCAGCATGAAAACAAGATGAATGCAAGATCCATCACATTTGACTTAAGAATGAATGTCATAGTGGTGTCATTATATTCATAGCAATGCTTCTTTTGTTGGAAGATTCCTTGCATGACATATATATTTTTTTATCCTTTGAGCATTTTATTTCTAAACACAGGAATTAAAACAACTTGCTAGTTAACATTTTTTTCTTTTTCAACTTCATATTTAATATCATGTTGCTTTTGCAACTGAAGGCTGAAAGCAAACTGGAACAAAATTATATATTTTTGTTGCATAATCAGAATTCTTACTTGAAATCCTGCGTCCTGCAGAGAATGTTTCAAAATTTTATTTATTTATTTATTTATTACCGGAAGATACTCACCAAACGACTCGCAGCTATCTATATCAATTGAAAGTATTTAAAAAGGAAATTTATTTTTGGCTAAGAGTTAAACAAGTTTTCAAATAATGAGATTCACTGTCAAGAGGCATTACAAACAAAAAATAAATAAATAAAAATACGTTTAAAAAAACAACACAAATTTATCAGTTTTTTTCTGTAGTATTTGCATGGCTGTTGTCAGATTTAATGAATAATTAGCATTTCTTGGCAAGTATGAGGTATATATTCATGTATATGTATATAATATATATAATGTATGCAACTGAATAAAGTAATCAGAAAGTAGATTTTACACAGGAATGGTGTAGCGAGGAGCCTAGATTACAACATTGGATTAAATTATTTAATAGTAACTTTATGATATGACATTAGTTTCCATTCATTTTTATTGTCCTGAAAAAGTAATCATGAAATTTTTCCTAATACACAGTAAGACGCAAAAATGTATATATAAAATATATATATATATATATATATATATATATATATATATATATATATATATATATATATATATATATATATATATATTACGTAGTAGTAGAATATGCAATCATATCAAAATAGCACACCAGCAGAGTGAGCACAACTGCTGAACAAGGAGGACGATTATTCGGAGCACTTTCACTATAGATAAACAACAACGTTTTTTTTAAAAAATACATTAATTGTGACTGGAAAACAATAAATTTGAATTATGAATATATTCGTGTAATTTGCATCTACCCACAGTTTTACTTGACATATTTTTCCAGGCTGTTAGATAAGTGTCGAAAGTGCGCCGAGGTTTATAAAAATAGATAAACACTGAAAGCTGCAATGGAGTTCCGTTTGCTCCTGGCTAGTCTGTCGACTTTTTTATTTATTGTACACATGTAAATAAGGAGAGAGACGTAATAGCGACAGACTGATATACGATTCAATCTGTGTGACATGGCTGTCTGTTTCAGATTAAGGGGAGCGCTTTAATGTGTCGGTTATGTTTGCTAAGCTAACAAAGCTAACCCCTTCCTAGAGGCAGAATACAACAGAGGAGCTTGGATGCAATCAGATGGCTTCAGCGTCTGCTGCTGTGAAAGGTTTACAGGACATTTTTTGCTGTACAGTTTTTGTTGTTTTAAATTTTCCGAACCTAGACGCAGTTGTAATTTGTTTTCCAGCTCTTGCTTTTAAGACGATGTACTTGTCAAACTTGATAACTGAAACAACATATGAGAAACAAATATTACATATGAGGAAAAAAATGATACAGTTAAGATATCGGGATGTTTGCAAAAGTAAATTCCTTGTAAGGTTGTTAGTTGGCATTACCTTTGGAAAAATATCCATTCCTTTTTGTCATAATTAACATTTATTTGAATTGTGACAGTGTGTAATAACCATGTATCTTTCAGTTTTTGTATTTTACTAAAATGGATTAACTTTGGTAATATACTAATTCAGTAATACACCTGTCTATTTGATTAATTTATTCTGTGATGCAGAATGGCGGGAGGGTGACTGTTGTCTTGCTCTGAGTTCCCCTGATGGCATCCTGAGAGAAGCTACCATACAGAGACTGACCTCCAGTACACAGACTAATGATACAGCATGGGTGATATTCAGGAGAGAGCCAGGAGAGGAAGAGCAGAAGCAGGAAGAAATATCTATCACAAAGCTTATGAGATTTGGCTTAAAGCAATCTATACAAGAGAAACCCGTGTTCCCTGGCAGTAACACCGACACAATCTTCTGCACTCCTTTACATCTGAGGGATGAAGACACAGTCCCTTATACCATCAACAGATATTTAAGGGATTACCAAAGGGATGGGATCAGGTTCATTTACAACAACTACATGACCTCCACTGGTTGTATCCTGGGAGATGACATGGGCCTAGGAAAAACTGTGCAGGTATAAGACATAGGCAGCAGAATTATCTTAAGAATTGTCTAAATGTAGGTTTTATCATTTACATGTCACACTGTGGCTTTGTTGCTTTTAATCCCTCCACTTTTTTTAATCATAGATTATAGGTTTTCTTGCTGCTGTGTTGCACAAAACTGGGACATGGGAGGACGTAGAGAACAACAGGCCTCAGTTTCTCCAAACTCAGATACCCTCCAATCAAAGTAATCCTAGCAAGGTGGGTATTAAAATATATAACTATAGTATACAGCTTCTCAAATACCTACTGCATTCAATCATGTGCCGCAGATTATAGTATAAGTTTGTCATGAAGCTGATTAAAGTGTTGTGTGATCCCATCCAGGTGTTTCTGATTGTGGCCCCACTGTCAGTGCTTTATAACTGGAAGGATGAACTGGACACATGGGGTTACTTCCAGTGTGTGGTGGTCCACGGGCTGAGGAAGGAGGAGGAGCTCGCGCGCATCAAGAATGGCCGCATCGAGATCGCTCTCACCACCTACGAGACTGTCCGCCTCTGTCTGGATCAGTTTAATAAGTAATGAAAATACAGTTCTTATACACCTTTTCTGGTTGGATAATGTGCAGCAAACTCAAACATGCTACATGTAGCCATTGATAAAGGATGACAGATATGGAAGGGTTGGACCTTTAAATTGCCGGGATCTTGCAAAAATAAAAAAAACGTGCTAAAAGAGTGTATTTGACAAAAATGTATAAAACCTGTAATTTGTACAGTCAGAAATGGTCTTGTGTCATAGTTCTTGAGGGTTTACAAAAAAATAGATCAAAAATCATATCTTTAGCCCCATTGTTATCCTTTTTTAGTTAGCTAAAAATGCTAAATAGAATTCAGTTTGAGAGACAGCCAGGTCATACTCCAAGGAAATATTTTAGCTGAAGACTTTCGATTCGAATAGCAATCTACAATATTTCCTGATATTTAGGTCGATGAACTGAAAATTTGTGAAATCAGCCAAACTTAAAATATAATTATTAAACTATTCAGAAAGCCCAAACAAAATCTGAACAACACTACTTGAAAAGCTCAGAATTAAGTCTTGCTTGTTGAATGGTTAGCTAAACCAAGCTAGACAGGTTTTAAAACCTTTCCGCATGGTTATATGACTTTCCAATTAGGTTTACTGCTACAATTGTCTGATTACAACAGACATAATTTTAAGGCATTTTACAAACAAATCCAATTCATATTTAGAATCCACTTTTCCTTCATATTTAATTGTTGTATTATCCAGTAAAAACACATTTGTATAAAGATAAAAATAACAAATAAATTTGATACTTAAGAAGTAAAATATCTATGTCCTCCTCCAAAGAATCAACTGGTCAGCAGTGGTTGTTGATGAGGCTCACAAGATAAAAAACCCAGAGTCCCAGATCACTCGATCTATGAAGGAGCTGAGATGTAAGGTGAGAAAAATAAGGAGTATTTAATATCATCATGGATATTTTCTATGTATAGTTAATAATTGCTGATGGTTTTAGAAATATTAAGTAAAAGCACCATTATGTTAAATGTTTTCAGGCAAAAAATATGGCAGCCGCTGTGGTTGTGCGTTTTCAACTAAGTTTTCAATTCTTGCCTTTTTCTTCCATCAGAACAGAATCGGTCTCACTGGGACCATCTTGCAAAACAACCTGGAAGAGCTGTGGTGTGTTATGGATTGGTGGGTTGATATGATTTTATTTTATTATAAAATAATACAATATCCTATATTATTTTATATTAATTTCATGAATTCATTTGTGGATTCATGAATTCATAAATGTTTATTCTATTCAGGGCCAATCCAGGTTGCCTTGGTAACTTGGGGCATTTCAAGAACAATTTCTCGGATCCCATCGAGAAGGGGCAGAGGCACAGTGCGACCAAACGTGCCCTGGCTACTGGAAGGAAGACTGTTCGAGCCCTGGTGAGGAAGATTGCTCCTTTTTTCCTCAGGAGAACGAAAGCGCTCATCAAAGAGCAGCTGCCAAAGAAGGACGACAGGGTAAGTGTGGAGACCCTAAAGAGCATCAAATACCTGTTCGAGCTCTTCTCAGTTTTTAAAACAATGATACCTTACCGAATCTCTTTGGCATGTTTTGTCCCAGGTAGTGTACTGCTCTCTGACAGACTTTCAGCAGACTGTTTATCAGGCAGTACTGGACACTGAGGATGTGACGTTACTGCTGAGGTCTTCAGAGAAATGTGACTGCCAAAGTGGACGCACCCGAAGGGGCTGCTGCTATCAAGTTAGTTCTTTTTTTCCCCTCTTCCATGGTGTTACTGTTTATGATCTGTTTAGTTAAAGTTTAAAGTATAAACAAAACTATTCAACCCACCTTGAAAATTTTGACTAATCACTATTTAGAGTAATCCTCTTTTTCACTTAATATTTTTTTTAGTGAACTGCATGCTATCTTGCAGTTCTTACTAAGGTTTAATGCATTTTTTTGTTGAAGTTTACATTACAAACTACCACAGTGACAGTCTACCATTAATTAAATGAGATGATCAGTACTTTAATTTAGGAAAGAACTTGGCAAATTTGACTTTGTTTAAATCTCATTCGTACATCATGATGGTTATATTAAGTTTTCTCCAAGCAATTAAAGATCATTTTCATTCCCAGAAAAACTCTCAGGGTGTTTATGTAAAGCATCTGTACTTTACCTACTTAACCATATTGAGGAAGGTTGCCAGCCATGCAGCCCTCCTTCAGTCTACTTCAGACACCAGCAAGAAACAGGTAAAAAATATTGTTATTCTGTATCAGGTTAAACTGACTCCTTATTTTTTATAATGCTGTTGATTGAATTTATTTATTTGTTTCTTATAGGAAAAGTATGTGAGTTCCATCTGTGCTAAGGTTTTTCAGAAGTTCCCAGACTTTGTGCAGAGATGCAAAAATGAAGCCTTTGAAGCTCTTTCAGACCCGATATATAGTGGAAAAATGAAGGTACCGCACTCGATTGAAAACATTTCCATGCAGTCTTCACAGAAAGTTCCAGTGCTGTTGATTTGCAAGTGTATGCTTTCTTTTAGGTTTTGCAGAAGCTTCTGAAGTACTATCTGCAGAAGAGAGACAAAGTGCTCATCTTTTCTCTGTCAACCAAGGTGCGAATTGTTTTTGAGTGGATTTGTTGATTTATCTGGTCTTACACAGTTAAGTCTATGTTACTAGTACATAAGATGTACAGTGTTTTGCAAATGTATTCATATTTTGACACGTTGCATCCACAAAATTTAATGTCTTCTTTGTAACAAACCAACACTAAAAGTAGAGCATAAGGATAATATAGGAAGTGGGGAAAAAATATTTGCTGATTTAACTGGGGGTTTTTTGTTACACGTACAAATCCGTGTTCTGTTGTATTGCCTCTGCTGTGAGATCGCAACTAGCCTGCAGTTAAAAAAAAGCTGGAATAATAGTTTTCTCATGACGTGCATTTCTAGGCATACCTTTGGGATTTTGACAGCAATTAGATCGTTATGGATAACTAGACTCTGCACAATCCAATGGCTGCTGTCACCTTATACCATCCAATAATATTTGTGGCCTCTATGAGGTCATATTTTTATGACCTGTCTTTTGCTTTTTTGGGACAAAAGAGGTCATGAAGGATACAGCATTGCATACTCTATAGCATATATAAAAATATACAGTCAGAGTTCCTAATGCTATCCTTTGAATATTGCTTTACATAGGATTTGTTTGTGTAGTGTCTTGTTTTTATCCTGTGTAAACTCTTACTTTTTAATGAGCTGCATTCACATCATGTGAAGTTATTTTTGTTCTCTTAATTTTCTTATATTAACGCCTGCATATCCTTTCAGCTTTTAAATATCCTGGAGAGTTACTGCATGGCAGAGGGACTGGATTTTAGTCGATTGGACGGAACCACCAAGTCCAGAGAAAGAGTCCAGATTGTGAAAGAATTCAACAGCTCTTCTCACGTCAATCTGTGCCTGGTTTCTACCATGTTAGTGGGAAAATTATACAACTAATACAATTTTGAAACATCCTGTTAAGCTTTAAAGGGGAAATATTTTTCAAGTTTCTTTTCAACTAAAATATGTAAAAAGCATTAACAAAAGAAGTGAGCCATAAATTACAGCAGCGTGATGGCATTTTGTTTTGAACAGCAAACTCTGGAATCAGAATCAAAAGAAAATTAGCAATAGGACAGTCTGGCTTCGGTTTGAGTTCATTAAGTCAAAAAGATTCATATTGTGATTGATACAATGAGGAAGTAAGAAGAACTGTTATCAAGAGTGCAATGGCTTGTGTAATTAACAAAGCTGCACCCCACAGAGGGATTTAAAGATACTTGTATGGTGACCTCAGTTTTGGGAATAATGTGTGAACAACCACTTTTAACATAAACTGTAATTTATAACCTCAGATTTCTGTCAGAATTCAGTTTGGATGTAATTTCTGTTGTTTGTCTGGTCAGCATTGTTACATTTATGCATCAGCCGCGTTATTTTTCCCTGAATGCTTCACATTAGGAATCCTCAAATTTTTTTCATATATTCAGTGCTTGTTGACAAAAGTGTTTTCTTAACTGATTAACTTTATGCTCACAAACAACAGCAGTTCTGTTGCATCTGTGGTCTGGCTGTTTACTCCCTGCTTGAGTAATCAGTCCTAGCTGTGGTATGAACCATTGTTTGCTCATCTTTCAGCTTTAAGTTGTTGGTTGCTTTATATCAGTTTCTGTTACCAGTATGTGCACACATCCATTCCATATAAACTTTATACTAATAAATGCTATTTCTGGGAAAAAAATAATTCTGTCTTTAGCCACAGAGAATTGCACATTTCAGCACATCACTTGATATGTTCATAAATCCATTATTGATATATGGTACAAGCTTAATATTTTTAGTTCATGTGACTCAAACAGGCTGTCAGAAGAGTAGGTCTTATCTGCTTTGAAACAAAATTGGAAATATTAAGTGTGATGTATTTAGTTTTATATTCTTAAGACTTAGGTTTTATTGTTTTACAATATAGTTCCCCTTTTAAATAAATGTTTCTTCTTTTAGGGCGGGGGGTCTTGGTCTTAACTTTGTAGGTGCTAACATCGTTGTGCTGTTTGACCCCACCTGGAACCCAGCCAATGATCTTCAGGCTATTGACAGGTAGCTTTTGTTCAGGATAATACTTACTTCATATATTCTGTTATAACTTTTACTTTCCTTGGCCATCAGACTATGTTCTTTGTTCACAAATCATTTTATTCAGAATCATTGTGCATTTTAATGCTATTTATGTGATGGTTGTTTGTGTGTTTGTCTCTGCAGGGCGTACCGTATCGGCCAGTGCAGGGACGTCACCGTTCTCAGGCTGATCTCACTTGGGACTGTAGAGGAGGTTATCTACCTCAGACAATTATACAAACAGGTACAAAACAATTGTAATGTGGTTTTAAAAATAATTTTGTTTTTGAAAATCAACTTCTGAAAAAGTTGAGATATTGTTTAAATATAAACAGAATGCAATAATTTTTCAAATAGACAAAATGTGATATTTGATTTTTTTTAATATATATATGTGTACATCTGTCAGTCTGGTATTCATTCCAATTATATTGTTTGCTGAAACCTTTTAGTAATGTTAAAAATTATATTAAATTATTTTAATTTATATTAACTAGATGCATTAAAAGAGCACAGTAAGGTGCTGAGAGGAATTCATCAAGCTTTGATCAATATTTTAAGAGTAATGCCTAACTTAAAGAAAGTGTCTTGGGTTTTGTTCACAGCTTGGATTACTATCATTCAGTGTCCAGCAAATTTATGGAGAACATTAGCTTTTAACATACTGACTCACATTTATCCTCTTTGTCAAACACGTTTCTTGATCAGATTTAAAATATAATGTAAATGCAGCTCATTTAAGTATGAAAAAACATGTAAAATTGACATTATTTTCAGTAGATTATGTTTTGTTATTTTGTTTTGTTTTCTCCCTAACAGCAGTTGCAGTGTTCAGTAGTCGGTAAAGAGAGCGCCCGGCGGTACTTTGAAGCAGTGCAGGGAAACAGTGTCTATAAAGGAGAACTGTTTGGGATCAAAAATCTGTTCAGGCTGCAGATAGAAGGAACATGTCTCACCCGCAGGATTTTACAGGTTAGTCCATCAATGTTTCTTTTACGGTTTCAATGTGTCACACTGTGTTTTCATTTGAAATTTGCTTTTGTTTTCATTTTGATCATGCTTTGGTTTAAAGGAGCCAAACAATCTTAGATGTCTGTACATTTCTGTAACAAACATTTCTTTGAGGTTTCCAAAGGTCTTTCTAGAGATTTTCTTCAAACATTTTTGACATTTATTTTGTGGCCACACCAATAGTTCATCTCTTGGATCGTAATCATTTGTAATAATTTGACTTTTAAGATGAGCTCTAAGGACAAAAAGTGGATCCTTTTAAATAAATCTAGAAAAAATTTAACTTTCTTGGCCTGGATTTGAAATTTTTTATGTTTGGCCCGAAGCAAAGAAAAATATGAGGAGGAGTTTTAGACTTTGCCACAAACTCTGTTTGCAAGCAAAGTAAGATTTGAAGGTTTACAAGAGTCACTATTGAGTTTGATTGTGATTGGTGAAATGTGCTAATGAATGCATGCATCATCCTGCCAGCGAGAGGGACAAGTGGAGGCCGGTGTCATAACAACAAAAACACACAAAGAAGGCGAGAAGGAGAACAAGACGATCCGAAATGAAGTGAGTAACTCTATCATTCTCAGTGCTGCTCACCTTTCCTAACTTTCCTCTTTTCCTAAGTGACCCATTCACTGTCCTATTCCCACAGGGACATTTTCAAACAGGGACATTTGTCTGACAGTCAAACCAAACAACAGTTTCTTTCATGATTGTAAAAGAAAAAAAAATTGCATCTTACACTAAGGCACTTGCACATTGTGGAAGAGTTTGGCATTAGATCAAAGTAGGCATATGTGTAGATAAATAAACTAAAATGTGGATACTTGTTTGTATTTTCCAGACTTTATTCCCCATTGTGTTGTTTAAATGTCATATCCATGAATTCTTCCATTTATCCATTTGTTCATCTATCTTTCCACATGCTTATCCATCCATCTATCTTACCATTTGACTGTCGTTCATCCCATTCTGACGGGATGTACCCTAAATATCTGCCATAAATTTATGCTGAGGTTTTGCACTTGTACTTAAAAAAATCAGGCTAAATAGTACCAAGCATGAAGGAAATTTGATTCAGGAAAAAGTATGAAGTTTTGAATGTGTATGAATACAAGTATTCAGCTTTTAAGAAAATCAGAACATTACGTCAAGTGAGCGAAGTACAAGAGGATGACAAAAATGACCAATCAATCCCCTGAATTGTTGTCACTGAAGTTTGAGGTTTCTTTATGTTTCACATCTTTCTAATTGTATTTGGAGCAGCTGGATTTAATCACTTGTTTGACCTCATGGCAGAAGGAGACCACACTGAAGCATGGCTTTACTTGCCTCTTATTTTGTTTTCTTCCTATTACATCACCATGCAGGACTCATGTCACTTTGATGTTTCCTTTGATTTGTTGTTGGAAAACATCTGTTTTAAATTCACCACTTGAATTTCACAAGGGCTGGTTAGTTTCAAGATGACGCAAAACGGAAGAGATTTTACGCTTTGGCTGCATGTTGTTGCTAAATATTACACCACTTTTCCGGTATGTGCTTTTCTTAAACTGTAAATTTCTACTGTTCTGTTTCAGGAGCATGGAGACAACACGCAGTCAAAGGATGAAGCACCTGAGGAGAACATGCATGTCTCAAAAATTCCAAAAGGTGTGCTGGATTTCAGCAGTGGGAGCGAAACTGATGAAGAGTTGCAAGGGCCAAAGCCAAAGACTACAAATTCAAGTGCAGGCCATGGCAACAGGAGTGGCAAAGCTGCTGGTGGACTTGTTCACATGAGTCTTCTCCAACATGGCTTCTCCAGACTCCTTGAAACTGTCAAGGATAGACAGCAGCTGAGGGAAGGAGACTGTAGTTCTTCTGCTGAAGGTAGTCCCTTTGAGGAGGAGGCAGGAGATCAAAAGATAGACGATACCTCCACAGGCATCTGCACAACTTCCTGTGAAGGAAATGGTGCTGCCCGCCTCCCAGAATCTGAAACAAAACCCCAGAACAAATCCATCGGCTCAGACAGACAAGACAGAGATGATGGAAATAACATTTTGTTGTTACAAAAGGGGGATTATGCTGAAAGACAAAGATTGGGCCTGAAAAGACGACTAAATAAACAAATTGCAGTGTATGACGAGAGTGATGGAAATTCCTCACCAGAAAACAAGAAATCTAATAGGCTTAAAACTACAGTAACAAAAGTGCATCAGTTTGAAGGATGCTCAGATGAATCTGAGGATATAGACATAGAGGCACAAATATGTTCCAAAAGGGGAGCTTCAAATTTGCATAACAAAGAAGAAAATAGAGACGGGAGGAAGCTGGGCCGTGGCAGAAGAAGGCAAAGTGGCGGAGCAAGAGACAAGGCAAGATCCAAGTATACAGAAGTGATAGAAGCTTTTACATCTTCAGAAGATGAACGTTCAGCTCCAGGGAGAAGGTCAGAAGTTGCTTCATTTATGAGTCTGAGAGGTTCAACAACTCCAGCATCTGAGGAAAAGGAGCAAACCATTGACAACGTGCTGGGTTAGAGTGATGGTTCTTTCGTTTTAAGTATGAATTATCATAATTCTTATATTAACCATGTCCATTATTTGTGTAAAGGACGTGTGCAGGAGGTGGTGTATATGCACTCTAACCAGCGGGTGGTGGGTGGCAGCAGAGCAGAGGAGCTGATCAGCAGAGCGGCTGTGCGGGACGTGTTTGAACGCAAAATGTACTCACAGCTTCCGGCCAACAACCTGCTGGGAACCCAGGATGTACGTAGAAACAAACACCAAGTCCAGTGGGTGTTTAAATACAGAGTTAGGAGTAATGTGTGAGCTGTAATTCTTTCACGTTATACAATTCTATGGCAATAAAAATATTTAAAATATATATTCATTACATCGTTGCAAGTAGATCTTCCTGTACTGAGAGCTTTACTGGTTTTGTAAGATTAGGTTTTCCCTTACCATTCTAAGCTGTTTTGGTCTTGAAAAATTTGATTATTGCATTTTGAACTTCAGTTCCAGAGCCTGCCAGCGAGTTTACCAGACAACCAGCCTAACACCAGTGCCATCCGTCTGCAGAGGCCCAACGTGGATCATCCAGTGATCTTCTCCAGCAAGAAGATCCACCACACTGGATGCACTACAGTCATTATTGGAGATACTCCCAAAGCGGTCTGCAGGTATTTTACAGCAGTTGTAATTATTATACTGAAGAATTGAAGGCAAGCAAGAAGAGTGTAAGGAATAAACAGATTTATAAAAAGAAATATAAGCTATCAAGGATGGCTTCAATGTATTTTATTTGTTAGGGGCTATGCACACTAATAACCATTTTTCTAAATGCGCCAGAATTAGCTAAAATGCAATTTTTCATCTCTTGTTCCTGGACAATGAGATTTTTTATCTTGGTAAAATCAAACTAAGGTCATACAAACGAGGTTAAAATGACTGAACTACACCAATTCTATCAATACAATAAATACAAAACAAGGAAACTAAAACACAAAAAGTATAACAAATAATTAAAATTAAAGTTGCCACACTTCTGCCAGAGAATATCATTTTAAAGAAGGATGAAAGTAAGAATGAGAACTAAAATTTAGGAAGAAGTAGAATTATGGGCAAGAAATAAAAGAGGAGAGGGATTCCTGGCAGTGTTGGGAAGAAGGCCAAAAACCCACCACAGAAACAGTGTTGAGTGCCCCCACCTGGACCTTAATAACTGTTCATGTGTGTATGCAGAAAAAGACCACCTCTGAGGTTTCCTCTCTACCTATTTCCCAGCATCATGCCAAAGATTACCCAGCTATCATCAGGCACAACACTGAAAGAGTTTCCCCCTTTGCAACCGCAGTCCTCCTGAGACTGACCAAAAAATGATCGCGAAAGGTCTTCCAAACCCGCACATTCTAGCAAACATTTATGTACACACACACACACACACACACACACACATGTGGTGTTCATACACACAGACATAACCTCATTCTGCTTCATCACCTCGCCTCAGTCGCCCATATATACAGACACACAGACACCTTTATGGTTCCAGCCTCACTCCCAGCGGGGGAAGGCTATATCTCTGCCCAGAGGTTCACCAGTGAGGGAAAATACACATTGGGTTTTATTGATACCACCTCAGTTTGTTTATTGATTTGAATCCATATGCACGATAGGTTTTACTATCTTTACTTTTACTTATTGTATTTCCAATGAAATGCCACAAATGGTAAAAAGAAAACAAGTCACTTTAATGTGCTGGTGCCGCTGAGTATGGTTAGATTAGCGTTTTTAACGGCTCCATGAAAGCAACTCTAGTCTAACCACATTGTTTTCTGGACATAATCCCTGATCTTTGCAGTACTTTTCATCTTAGGTTAGACCTGCAGAATATCTGAATGATAGTCTGGGAAGAATTACTCCGAAAATGTTAAATATGTGGTATGCATAAACATAATCTAAGAAAATGAGCCAAATAATCATTAAGGCCATCTTTGAAAATATTAAAATGGGTAAATTTGTAAATTTTAAGGAAAAATAAAACAATCACATTTTGCAACCTACTGTTAAAAATGTATTTGAAACTACTACTACTACTTTATGATACAGAAAATAACCTACCGTTCCACAATAAAACTGAGGTGTTTGCTGATTATATTTTTTTTAGATGAAGTGGCGAGATTTATTTTTCCAACAAAGATTTATGTTTGTTTGGACAAGTATTGTCTATTCTGGTTGCTTTTAAGCACTGAAAAACATTTCTCATAATAAAGTTAATTTAAATCTTGCTCTGCATACTTTACCTTTAAAAATGTCACTAATTTTTGTCTCTCTGTCATTTTTTGCATAGGCAGCAGCTGGAGGAAATGGCCCAACATTTCAAATTTGTTTCGGTCCATCAGTTTGCCGCTGAGATTCTGAAAGGAAGTTCATCTCATAGACTCGACTGGCTCTGTCGGTACTACACTTCACTGAACCACTCTGATGTGGCCGAAGCTGTCAGAGAAAATTTCCCTGACACGACAGCGCAGCCTTCCTCTCCTACAACTGCTGCTTTCTCATCATCTACTAAAATGTCAGACAAAAATCAACAATTTAAATCTTCCAGAGTCAGAAAAGTAAGGAAATACAGTCAGACCAGAAGAACTAGCCCCAGATCTCCACAAAGCAATATTTCTTCACCACACAGTGGATCTAGCGTCCTAAAAAATAATGGTCTTGAACCACCAAAAAAGGCAGGGATATCTGAGAAGAATCTCCCAGATCCTCTACAGGATGTTCAAAGGTTTGTGTCAGAGGAGCAGGAAGAGATGGTCTCCAGTGCCAGCAGACATTCAAGGACACAGAAGAGCAGTGTTTCTTCTGCTGGAGCCTGCCGAGCTGGTGGTGGTCTTGCCGTAGATCGGGCCAGCAGCCTCGGTCAGGGATCCAGGGAGTCTGCTGTTGCTGCTTTCCTGAACCACACAGACAGAGACTGCCCTTCTTCGCCTGACCTCAGGCGTTGCAGCTCTGCCACGTTATCCAAACCCACACCTCAAGACAGGGAACAAGGAATCCAGGAATCCTCACTGAGGACGGGTGAAACATCACAAGAAAGTTCTGAGCCTCCTTCTGCATTGTGCAATAGCTCCCACCTCAAAGATCTTATAGGAGATACATCCATTCTTGATGATTTGCTGAAACCTAAAGGCAAGAATGTGCAACAGAAAAGCGCCCCAAAAACCCCTCCCGTATCTTCTTTGCTGCTAAACCCAAAACCCGACACATCCTCTTCACTTAAACTAACTTTAGGTACTGATTCAAGCTCAGTTACACAAAATACTGCACTGGTGCAGACATCAAGAAGCGCTCGCAAAGACATCTGGGACATCCTCAGTGAGGGCAATGAAGAGAGAATCAACAGACTAACAGACCCAGAGGAGGTCCAGAAAGTTTGCCTTAACACCACTTTTGCCACTCGAGGTTTTTCTGGACAAAAGGAAAGCAAAAATCTCTGGAAAACAAATGACAAGTTTCTATGGAGGAAATGACACAATAAAGCCTGGGCAGTTAATGACCTTGGAAAGATTTGAATGGATTGTCCTTACGTTCCTCCGTTTGAAACTCTATTTGCTTTTATTTTTACATGTCATAATCAAACTCTTGCAACTCCTGCTTGCATCATTCCCATAACACAAAAGCAAAGTCAGGCTCATTTGTGCTTTAATTATTTCATGAGCATGTCGTAACACACAGCTGTTTGACCCCTTTCAGCTATTGTGTTGAGGTAAACGGACACCCCAAAAGAAAATTTGTGCTCCGTGTTGTGTTTAGTAGAAATTAGAACGTGCCGATCAGTAAGCAAGAGAAAGGGATGGATGTTTCAAAAGACCGCACAGGTTGTTAAAAGGCTTGTGTTCGTACTGCTGGGTGGCAGATCGCTTCATGCAAGTGTATGCCATAGCCACACCCGTGTTAAATCGTACACAGGAAGAAATAAAACACCTTTTTTCCCCAGAACCCTAAACCACTTTTTCCTTTCATCTGCAGATTCCAGTTTTTGTTTGTTTTTTTGTTAATTGTTTTTGTCATCAAAGGAAAAAGATTTTTTCTAACTTTTTCTAACACCTGCTTGATGGGAACGGTTTATGTCTAATCAAACAATGCCCTCATTGTATCTTATATTTAAAGCCATCTGTATAAGTTTGCCAATGATGGAAAACCAAGTAACAGTAACAGTTACCCTGTAGATATCAGGTTGTGGCACCTAATTTGGTTTTACAAGACTGTTTATGAGTCTTGACATCCTTTTTGAGCTAGATTGCCACTCATCTTTGCTTCCAATCCAAAATTTGTGAACTCTTTGTCACAAACTTAAAACTTTATCCACGGATGGAAAACAGTTGGTTTTGGTTAACAAATTATTATGCCAGCTACTTGTTAATACATGCAAACTTGCGGTTTTCTTCAGCTTGAATGAAAATACTGATTTATATTGGAGCCTTAATGTATTCTACTGTTGATTTGCAAAAAGCAATAATGGATATAATGGATTCAAATGTAAGCACCAAATTTTTGTTTGTAAAATTCCTTAAATCTACTGTACTGTTATAGCAACCTACAAAGCGATGGTCGATCATGTGCATAAGGCCTTTAGAGAGGCACTGTATTCGTTAGGGAACATGCTGATTTTGTTTAAGTCATTAAATATAATGTACGTGGGAAGAATTATTACCCAACATTTTAGCGCAAGATTTATTAACAGAAACTTCAGGGTGTCTCATCAAGCTAACAGCTGCAGTGGAGGGGTGCAGAGCTTTCCTGCTCTTACCGTAACAGGCAGAGGAGGTCTCTCAACATTAAAAAAACACCTCTCTCCCTTCATTAGGAAATTACACTCAATTTGCCCCTCATTCCTATCCAGTTACCCAGGAAACTGTTAGCTGTAATTTGGGTTAATACACTGGCTCCTGGTCCTTCCGTTCCCCATTGTGCCCCATCATAAAAGAGACATAATGCAGATGCATAAAAACTTCTGCCAACCGAGTGTCTAATACACTGACTCACACAGTAAAGGAGGCTAATCCTCTTTCTTTTTTTTTTTTTTTTGCTCACATAGATCATCACTGGGAATTAAAAATGCTAATGAATTGCACTGGAAGGATTCCACAATATTTGTATGGAGCTCTAGCTATTAAAATTTGAAAAGACTTTTAAGTTAAAAAAAAAAAATCTACTCAAAAGAGCAGAGTAGCAAGAAGTAGAGGGAGGTCTGCTCTTTTGCTTCTTACAGACAAAAGGAATGGAAAACTGTGTGTTTTACCATGGGGTAAATATTGAGAGAGTAGAGATATAAACGAAGTGAAGAACTGCCTGGGTCTCTGTTGCTCTGCCAAAAGCATGTGCGTCACTTGATCCATTGTTTAGTGTGGAGAGGTCTCTGCAAGCAGGCGGCTGCCTCCCTGCTCCAGCTGCGGCCGCTCCACTGTTTATGTTTGCTGGGCCCTTCGCCTTGAAGTGAGGCTATGCAAGCAAAGCCCAGCCATATGTGAGCGTTTGGCCATCAGGAGAAAAAAAATCACTAGTCTTCTCTTTTTTTTAATCTATACTTCTACTGTTTCTCACCCTCAAGCTCAATTTCTTTGTGTCTTTTTATCTCTTATTTTGTCTACTTTCCACCAAACATTAGTCACCGAACTAATGTTTGGTGGCCTGCTCATTTGGGGAAGTGGAAAGGTTGAAATAATCGTCTTCTATAAAAATGCTACAATAACCCTGGAGGAGCTACGTAAGTCCACAGTTCAGTTGGTAGAGTGCTGACAGGACAATTATTATTTGCACACTTTCCAGGCCTGGTCTTCATGAAAGAGTGACAAGAAGAAAGCCATAAGAAGTCTTGTTTTCCACAAGGCATGAAAGACTCAGTAAACATGTGACGAAGGTGCTTGGGTCAGACATTTTTGACTTACATGCAAACTGCTTAGTGCGGCAGAAAACTAACAGTGTGATACATGGTAGGATCATTCAGACTAGATGCATTTCTTCAGCAAGAACATTAAACAGGTCAGAGTTGATTTGAACATGGATGATGCAGAACAGTCATGGAACAAAACATGTTAGTGGCTGCAAAATAGTTGAGACTTTGGTAGACGATCGTCTTCCACATGTAACCTGAACCGCATTGAAATGGTTTTGGTTGAAGCAAGTTAATATGCTTGAATAGCTCAGTCATAGTCTCAACCCAAATGCAATAAAAAAAAATGTTATCAAGCCTTGGAAACAATATTGAACGTTATTTTAATGCAATTTGACTGCGCTAGAAGTATTTTGGCAGTGAATGAGCCATGAGAATGACTTCTCCCCTTACTCTTTAGATTTAGTCTTTGAATATCATTTTCCATGTGTTTTACAATTATGCAGTATTTGGTTATGATTTATCTCCAAAACCCCCCGTTAAATACATTGAACGTTTGATTTGACAAAAGATGAAAAAGTTCAGAAGAGATGAAGACTTTTGCAAGCATCCAAACATGCATCAAAGTCTTCCAGTTTTTGAGTATTTGGTGTTCCAACCATCAATAATCTAATAATTGCAGCACCATTCATTTTATACAAAATCAGCAGTTTCCATTATTGGCAGACACAAATATAACACTGTTGGACTGATTCAAGGATAAAAGGGTGAAAGGATTCCAATCTTCATCTTAAATTCCTCAGTCAACCTGGATAATTTCTTGTGCGGCAGCTTCCCTGCGTCAAAGCAAGTCTGTGTGTTTCCGAGGGTTAGCTGTCCTGACCTTGACTTCTGGGTGGGCTGCATAGGCCATGTGCTTGCCTTGGAACATTGGAGGTTGCTTCTGTTTGCTGAAACAACACGCAAGCGGTGGAGTGGCACAGAGAGCATCATCACACGCAGTACTTCACTCCCTTTTTTAGACACAGTCACAGACTCACATACACAGAAATTAAGCACAGTAAAAACCGTCTTCTGAGACTTCATCGTAGCACATAAGCCATGCTTATTATGTCAAATGGAAGTAATCATTTTCTTTTTGCCCAGACTAAAGTATATTTTTTATCTGCCACAGGATGTGTTGCTGCTCTCATCTTTTTTCCTTAAATTTAATCCCACTGATAGAAAAATGATTGAATTTGGCCTTTTTTATGGACAGTAATAATTGGGGCCTGCCATGCAAAGCAATGGCAGGAACCTATTACTATTGTCGGAGAAAAGCGTCTCTTTAATCTTTATTTTTCATCCATAACCGTTAATGCGGCTCATACCGCTGGGTGCACACCTACAAATGAGGTATCAAAACGTGCAGAAAATTCACGCCATTGTTGCTATTATTTTTGGTGGGATTTGGGCTTAACGTGGCGACATAATTCGCAAAAAACTATGAAAAAAAACCCATTATAAGTCAATGGGAAAAATCCTAGAAATACCCTATTTTTGAGGATTTGCTGTGTCGTCACAAATTCACCTAGAAATGCCATTCAAATTTCATTTTGTAGATACGTCTGTGATCTCTTCGAAAGTGAAGACGGCTCGTCGATACCAGTTACGGTTTGTCCACAATTTGCCTCTAAGCGACCCAAAGTTTCTCATTTTTCCTCAAATTAGAGTGAGAGCCGACCTCGGTTCAGATCTGGGCACAACATTTCTTTCTCTCATCGCTGTAAATGCTCTGAGTGAGGTACAGATATGAATCTCGGGACTATCGCAGAAGACCCATAGCCCTCTCATACGCTCCAAACGCTTTTCGAATATGTATTACGGTTCCCGAACAGGAAGGATTTGTTTCCAATGCTGTTTTTCAGTAAAACGTGTTTGCTCAAACACACAATTGTGTGTTTGAGAGCTCAGAGCTCAGAGCTCACACCCTGCTGAGACCATTATTTACCATAGCAACGGAACTCAAGAGGCTATTGGCTGGTGGTTAGGACTACAAATACGCATCGCTGTAGTTCTATCTATCCTCAGTTGAAACAGATCAGGACTGAACTGGCCTTTAGAACTTTTTGCTGATATGGGCTGTATATAACTGATTTAACTCAGTAACTGTTACACATGGGATTAGTTTGGCCCTTTGAAATGAAGCTTAACATTTCAAAATAAAAGCCTTGAATATTTGTACATCAACTACTTGTGTTTTGAGCATTATATAACTGATTTTATCCAATGACTGTTATTCATGGGATTAGTTTGGCCCTTTGAAATGAAGTTTAACAAAAATTCCAAAATAAAAGCCTTGAATATTTTTACATCAACTACTTGTGTTTTGCGCATTATATAACTATTTTAACCCAATGACTATTACGCAGGGGATTAGTTTGGCCCTTTGAAATGAAGCTTAACATTTCAAAATAAAAGCCTTGAATATTTTTACATCAACTACTTGTGTTTTGCGCATTATATAACTATTTTAACCCAATGACTATTACGCAGGGGATTAGTTTGGCCCTTTGAAATGAAGTTTAACAAACATTTCAAATTAAAAGCCTTTAATATTTTTACATCAACTACTTGCGTTTTCAGCATTATATAACTGATTTAACCCAATGACTATTACACATGGGATTAGTTTGGCCCTTTGAAATGAAGTTTAACAAAAATTCCAAAATAAAAGCCTTGAATATTTTTACATCAACTACTTGTGTTTTGCGCATTATATAACTATTTTAACCCAATGACTATTACACATGGGATTAGTTTGGCCCTTTGAAATGAAGCTTAACATTTCAAAATAAAAGCCTTGAATATTTTTACATCAACTACTTGTGTTTTGAGCATTATATAACTGATTTTATCCAATGACTGTTATTCATGGGATTAGGTTAGCCCTTTGAAATGAAGTTTAACAAAAATTCCAAAATAAAAGCCTTGAATATTTTTACATCAACTACTTGTATTTTGCGCATTATATAACTGTTTTAACCCAATGACTATCACGCAGGGGATTAGTTTGGCCCTTTGAAATGAAGTTTAACAAACATTTCAAATTAAAAGCCTTTAATATTTTTACATCAACTACTTGCGTTTTCAGCATTATATAACTGATTTAACCCAATGACTGTTATACATGGGATTAGTTCGGAACTTTAAAATGAAGCATACTGAAAATTTCAAAATAAAAGCCTTGAATATTTTTAAATCAGATAATTGCTCTGTTGAGCATTATATAACTGATTTAACCCAACGACTGTTATACATGGGATTAGTTTGGACCTTTGAAATGAAGTTTAACAAAAATTCCAAAATAAAAGCCTTTAATATTTTTACATCAACTACTTGAGTTTTCAGCATTATATAACTATTTTAACCCAATGACTATTACGCAGGGGATTAGTTTGGCCCTTTGAAATGAAGTTTAACAAACATTTCAAATTAAAAGCCTTTAATATTTTTACATCAACTACTTGTGTTTTGCGCATTATATAACTATTTTAACCCAATGACTATTACGCAGGGGATTAGTTTGGCCCTTTGAAATGAAGTTTAACAAACATTTCAAATTAAAAGCCTTTAATATTTTTACATCAACTACTTGCGTTTTCAGCATTGTATAACTGATTTAACCCAATGACTATTACACATGGGATTAGTTTGGCCCTTTGAAATGAAGCTTAACATTTCAAAATAAAAGCCTTGAATATTTTTACATCAACTACTTGTGTTTTGCACATTATATAACTATTTTAACCCAATGACTATTACACATGGGATTAGTTTGGCCCTTTGAAATGAAGCTTAACATTTCAAAATAAAAGCCTTGAATATTTTTACATCAACTACTTGTGTTTTGCACATTATATAACTATTTTAACCCAATGACTATTACGCATGGGATTAGTTTGGCCCTTTCAAATGAGGTTTAACAAAACTTCCAAAATAAATGCCTTGACAAAATTTTAAATCATACTGAATGGTGCACGTCCACCTTACTTAACGTTCTTGTGATTCTCCGCATGCCATTGATTACGTTGCGGCGTTCTTTAGCATCGATGCCAATTTTTAGCGTGACAACGCCTGGCCCAAACCGACGGGCGCCCAAACCGACGCCTTGACAAAATTTTAAATCGTACTGAATGGTGCACGTCCGCCTTACTTAACGTTCTTGTGGTTCTCCGCATGCCATTGATTACGTTGCAGGGTTCTTTAGCATTGATGCTAATATGTAGCGTGACGACGCCGGGCCCAAACCGACGGGCGCGCCTTGGCAGGCCCCGGCTAAATTTCTTCCGAAATTTTCTAGTAATAGTAATTATCCCTCTTTGATATGTGTAATGCTTTGACATAAGACATCAAAGAGTTGCCATAATTGCATTGGCACCAGGTGAGTCAAGACCACCTAAGATGCAGAAACCCCCTGTTCTTGAGAAAGCAGGGTAAACAACTTTTGATTTCAGCAGCAGGTGACACAGACATGCCTCTGCAGCAGGTTTTTCAAACTTAGATTACAGATAAAAGTCCTCCAAGAAATTTCTAAATTAGACATGGCTTTTAAGTTAAAGTGACAGATAATATTAACTATCATCTTGTTACTTATTTATTCCAAAGCACTCATGTTATACTTCTATGCATATTTATCTTTGCAACAGATACATTTAGATGCATTGAAATTTCCATTAGAGAAGGTTCAGAGTAACAACCCCGCTTTTATTTCACAGTCTTTGCCTGTTCTGCCATCTGGTGGCGGTTTTCAGTATTGTAAGGTTTGTATGAAAAGTTGTTTAAAAAAAACCTTACGGAATCTCCTATGGGTTTCTAGATTGTAAATTAGAATGCATAATCCAATATTTATAAGAATTATATATTTGTATATGTAATCATTTATATAAATTTTATAAATACAATTCTTGCTTATATAATCCATAGTTGTCTGATAAGTCTGACAAAATTTAACAGATAAAAAAGAAGGGTGTTTTTAAACTTTTGAAAAGAATAACAAGAATGAATGACTGAATTAATAAGAAAATATATAAAATACCTAAATTGGTTAGCATTTACTTTAGGCATTGGATTAAAGTTATGAATGACACGATTGAAAGTGACAAAAACACAGAAAGCAGTCAGACACTGTTCGAAAGCAATATAACCTCAATTAGACCTTCGATACTGCAGAGCAGAAAATCCATCAAACAAACAGAAATCCACAAATAAGAGATGGATGTGGAGAATGGAGTGAGAATAACATGAAACACAACAAAATATGGTCAAAACAAGATGGAAAATCCAAAAGTAGGAACTGTAAATGATAAGAAGTGACATAATCTAGAACACAGATA
Source organism: Xiphophorus couchianus (assembly GCF_001444195.1). Classification (NCBI taxonomy): domain Eukaryota; kingdom Metazoa; phylum Chordata; class Actinopteri; order Cyprinodontiformes; family Poeciliidae; genus Xiphophorus; species Xiphophorus couchianus. The sequence goes on from NC_040239.1 coordinate 12,285,630, forward strand.
ATCAAAAATCACTGGAAAATATAGAGTACAATAAGGGGATTAGTATTTACGTAATGACAATGAAATGATAAAATCGAAACCTGAATGCAAAGCAAACAGGCCAGGATGAAGACATATATAAATGTCAGTTCCAACTTTGGAAAATATTGATAAAATAAAGTGGCCGGTAGGGGTTCCTGCACGATGGAAATGTCAGATTTAGCATTTTTCTTGATAAACAGATGTTATAGATGTGAGGTCATGTTAAAATGTGAAACTTTCAATAAATTTACATAGAATGAGTCTTCTGAATAGCTACTCTCTTTTAAATTAGTTTTTGAAAAACATGGGAGGACATTTTTCAATAAAATTACTTCATCTTTCTCATTTTCTAATATACCTGGTTATGCCTGAGGTTTTAGAGTACTTGATGTTTTGGGGGTCTCTGGTTTTCTAACTAATTGAACTACAACAGTAATTTCTAGCTATATTTCAAAAACAATAGTGATGTTTATCAGCTTACCTTTGTAAAATTATAATTGCAAATATTTTGGCCCATTATATCAGAACATTTCACCCTCTTTATTGGAAATTTTATGTGACAGACACACAAAGCTTCCACCAGCTTTGCACTAAGATCCTTGTGCAAATCTAAACTTGGAAGAGCTGCCGAATCCTTGTTCTATTCTAATCTAAATCTTCTTTTAATGCTTCCTGTACTTTGTAAAATAAAATGTCCCTTTGGTAAAAAAAAAAAAAGGCAGTGACTAAAAAACACAAAATTTTGACTGATGCACTCATCAAAATTCTTAAATATATTTTGCTTTATCAACAGCGCAAATTGTTTTCTTTTTTCACCAGGAAATCTATGCTGAAGACAAGAAGTCCAATGCTTATACATATTGGTCATTCTGAAAAATTATTTGGTGTCAGTCAGATTGGATGGAGAGCATAAATTCTCAAATCTTGTAGATATTCATCAGTGGATTTAGGTCTGGTTTAACTGGGCCATTCTAACACAGTGCAATGCTTTGATCTAAACCACTGCACAGTAGCTTTGGTTGTGTGCGCTCAGTGTTACTGCCGTTTTATCCTCTTGCACAGCCTTATGCCGCCACCACCATGTATCACCACTGGAATGGTGCGTTCAGGACAATGTGCAATGTTATTTTCTCACAATATAGCACTTTGCATGTGTGAGCTTCCTGTATGTTACTATTTACAGCCTCTGCCTCTTCTTCACTTCCATTATCACCCTCATTTAACAGTTATATGTATGTATTTCCTGAATTTTAGACAGGAATGTCCAACAAGTTCACAAGTGTGGACTTGTTTAGTTTGTAGCACTCCCTCTTCTGGCTGAACTGTGTAGGACAGTTTTTTAATGCCCTGGCTCTCCAGAGGACAGGTGTTCAGGTTGTTCCTCTAGAACTGGTTGCTAAACATCATGTAGCTATCTCTGATGGATGAAGAAAGTTTGGAGGCCAGACTTTCATACGTTTATGCTTTGATTTAATGCATCTGCGGCAGAGGAAGGTCACTGGTCTGCAGTGGTTTGTCATGGTAGAAACTTTATGAAAACTTTTCAGTAGTGTGAGCCTGGATTTTAAATGTACTGAAGTGTCTTTTAATCTTTCCCTCAGAACCAGCTCTGCCTTCTCACTTCTTGTGTCTTCCTATGTACTTCTTCACATAGGAAGTACAACAGAGACACCTTCCCTGTCTCTGTTGAAGTATTTCCACATTAAGGTGGGTTCAGGGATTTTTGCAGTGTTATGTTTCCATCAAACATAGCTAAGCTAGTTTTTCATCTGACCAGAGCACCTTCTTCTCCACTGTGACCCTCAAACCCGAGGTGCTCTGTTAAATGGTCTTTCATAAGCTTAGTCACGTAAAAGTCAGCTTTTAAGATTTTTGAATTACAAAAATATTTCTCAAAGCTACAAGCCACAACACCTTTAACATGTTTTATTAAAGAATGTTGCATTTATAACTTTTTTTTATTTCACCTCATCTGCTCATTGTTGCTTCTACTTTTGTTTTACCGATTGCCACACCTTAAAATCCTCTCATTAAATGTCATGTAGGACAAATAAAGACTGTCCTCCTTCACGTAGGTGTCATTTAGTTTCAGTTTGAAACAGTCAGAGCAAGCATGGAGGATCTAAGCTCAGGGTCACTCTGACCATCTTTATCTCCTTCTCCCATCCCCTCCACTATCTTTGATGGGGGAGGATTGTACATCATGGCTGTCTAAACATGTTGCCTGCCTATGATTTTGGCTTTTCTCACAGCTCATAAGGCCGTGTGAACCTGACCGTGCAGACAAATGACCCGACGTCTTTGTAGTTTTATCATTGTACGTCATTTGCAGCAGTCTTTTGCAGTACGTCTTCTTGCTATCTGTTACCATTCCGAACCAAAATCCAGCTTGATATGACGTTCACTTTCTTTCACTATGCGGTTTGTGCAAGGTAAGTACATTTAGGACAGCAGTAAGACACCAGACTCATAAACTAAAAAAACATGTTTTTTTATGATTTATAACAAGATGTGAAAATAATGTGAAATAATGTTAAAATATTTAGGACACACAGTGAAAAAGTTTGTATTTTTCAACACATTTGGACATATAGATTTGTCAGAGATTGAATAAAAATGAAAAACTGAAAGAAAAGACTTCTTTTTTTTCTGTAAAATGCAAAACGACAAATACAGTTTCTGGCTGAGAAGAAATTAGGACACCCACACATTTATTCCTATTTATAATGGCTAAAATTACACCCAAATATATCACATGATTGCACATGATTAGAACATTGTTGCTTTGCATTTTGATTTCCATGTTTAAACTGTGAGCGTGAACACCATGGTGAGAGCCAAAGAGCTGTCTGAGGTCCTGAGAAAGAACACAATGGCAGCTTCTGAGTCTTGCTCAGTATCTAAAGATATCTCACAAGAACTAAAATCAGTGAGTTCCGCTTTACAGAAAACAGTGTATTAGTGAGACATTCAGAACAACTGCATACATTCTCAGGTCTGGCAGTACAAGAAAATTCACCCTAAAATCAAACCAGATGCTTAAAGAAGTCAGTCTCATAAAAACGTTCACTTCATACATGTTCACTGGACATACAGCAGGCTCTTGTTTATGAGACCACGGTTCTTAACTGCCACCCTCAAACTGCTTACAGTGTCCTCTTAGGTACATAAGGACACTGGCCTCCTTATGACACTTAAGGTGTTAAGCAAATTAAGTAAATCCGCCAAGTGCTGGCTGAGTGTTAAGACACTGGACCGAGTTAGAGCTTAATCTTAATCTGATTGAGATGCTGCAGGTTGACTTGAAAGAAATATTGTCAATAGGCTACTGTCACAATGCACTGCTATCCTGTTCCCTCAAAATGAACCAGTGGAGAGTGATGGTGAGTTATACAGAGTTGCATTTTATTTTTAATAGTTTGTGATACATTTACCTGACATCTGTTTGAATAACACTATAGCAGATACAATATAGATTGATAAATCCGGACATAAGAAACTATGACAAAGACTAGTTTTAAACAGTTTATACAATAAAACTTTAAAGCTGCGCATTAGTGTGTTAAGCTTCATTTATTGAGGGTTTGTTTTTTCACATAACAGGAAATAACAGGAAATCATAGGTCTTTATAATTTTAGCCATAAATATGTACATATAAAAACACAAAAATCATAATAATCGACTCCTTCTGTTGTTCACAGCATCCATCAGTTCCATTACTAAAAGTGGATTCAACAATTTCACGTGTTCCTATTTTTTCATACCATTCTTAGATTCCATTTTTGACTCAGAAACTATTCTCTCTGACCTGTTTTCTTTTTAACGTAGTCCTGTAAGCCTTGCAGCACAATCTCAGCATAGAAAAGCTTAAGGGGAATAGACTGCAGCAACCAGGCCTAAATGAACAACACAAAGACATCCATAAGGATAATTCAGTCTGTTAGCATATAGTGCCTTGTCCAAACTCTTCAACCTTTTCAGCAATTTCTCATGTTTCAGCCACAAAATTCAGTCCATTTTCTTGTGATTTCATCTGAAAGAAATATACAAATTAATATGCAACAGTGAAGAGGACATTTTTCTGCCAGCGAGCTTTGCACATAAATAGACTGAAATTTTAGTCCATTCTTCTTTGCAAAATAGCAATAGCCGAGTCAGAATGCATGGAGAAAGTTTGTGAATCTTCAAGTCTTACCAGGGACCCAAGGCAAGTAGTTGCACCAAATCTTGTTTTGGAAGTGTCAATGTGAAGGGGGTTGATAATAACTTCATGACACTTTGAGATGTTTACATGAAAAGCATTTAAAAAAAAACAAACTAATATCATTGTTTTTCCACTTTGCAAATATACATTTTTTGCCTAATAAATAAACATGAGAAAATGTGGAAAGTTCAAGATGTTTGAATGCTTCTGCAAGGCACTATTACTTGGTATCATGAGATACTTTTGTAAATTGTTTTACCAGGAGTGTGTGGCAGATAGTGCCGTTGATTTTGTCTCCAGCTCTGAGGTACTGCAGGGATGTTTGTACAAAGTATTCTGGCAGCAGCGTCACAATGTTCGTTTTTTGGAAACCCGCCATCCGAGTGGAGACCCCGAAAGGAGCCACAGCCTGAGAAAATATTCAGAATGTGCTTCAGGTTCACAGCAAACAGTTTCAGCCTATTTGTGGTCCAAAGTTTTTCGGAGAAAGTCTGAAAGAATATTATGATACCTGTATGATGATCCCTCTATCTTTGTACTCTGCTTGGAGACATTGAGAAAATCGTTCCACAAAGACCTGGACAACCCGACATTCACGCAAAGATTATAAATGATCCAATCAGATGACCTGCAAAATATCTTAGATGGATCATTTTACCTTCGATGCAGCATAAAGGGAATAGAGTGGAAAGGGAAAAGAAGCAATTCCTGAAGCGACATTGATGATCACCCCTTTATTCCTACAGAGCCAAAGAAAGATTCAAAAATCAACAACTGGAAACATATTTGTGGAAAATTGAACTGCGTTGAACAGCATATTATAATAAACTCTGTTAAACATTACATCTAATGAAGAAAACATGGGTAGGAGACCTGTTCTCCATGCCTGGGAGGATTATTTTGCACATCTGAAGACAAATGAAAACAAGATCAGATTCGAGAGAGATGAGAGTGTACAGCAAGTGTCTATAGACTGAGGAAACTGTCAGTCAAATAAAAGTTAAATATATTTCTCTTTTGTATTTTAAAGAACTGTTTGAATGTCTGTTCAAATCATGATATAACTGAAACTCTCTTACCTTGCACAATGTTTTCACATTGCAGTTTATCACCTTTGTTATCGTCTGAAAATACACATTAACACCTGTCTCAGTAAATGGTTCCGGACTTTAAGATCAACTTCAGAACATTTAATACTGAAACAAGTTGTTTTACATTTTATTTTAAAGGAAATTTTGTTTATTTTTAGAAAGACCCCAGAGATGAAACCACTTTGAAAGTGTTGAATCAATCACCATGTTGTTTGTCTTGTGTATAAAACTAGAGGATTAATCATTTAAATTATTGGGAGTTTCACTTTTTGAATTGAATTAGTGGAGACAAAAACTTTTAAATTATATTCTGGTTTCCTGAGATGGACCTGCTATGCATTTAAATAGAAATATCACAGCTCACCTGTTCAGTTTTAGATGTTTCAATTTTCTCTTGGGACAAGTGGATTTACTCAAAACAAACATCTTTCAAAAATAATGTGTTTGTATCTGTACATGTGCATATTAATGTCAGGAGGATATCAAGTTAGTTCCTCAAAATTCACTTGGGTTCTCATGTACGAGCTTTTGAAGTATCACTGACCTTGTCCAGATCCTCAGATTCGAGAAACTTACAGGGGATAAAGGTGGGGAGCACCCCGACGTTGTTAACTATGTACGGGGAGACAAAAGATGTTGTTTTGGAGAAAGAATTATCCTTCATAATTATGCTTTGAATATGAAATAGAGAAAAAAATAGGAATGTCTGACCTAAAACACCAATGTTAAGGTCTTTTAACTCTTCCTCTATTTTTCTGAAGACATTCTCCTCACTGAAGTCTGCCACAATCACCTTCACCCTCTGTCCTGTGGTTTCACCTGAGACCAAACACTGACATTACTCTGAACAATAGCTATCTATAAAAATGATTATTCATACATTTGTAGATGTTTTGCAACTACAAACAAGCAAGTGTTATACCTATTTCCTCTGCCACCTTTTCCAGCATTGCTTTAGTTCGACTCATGATGACAACATTCATTCCTCGGTCAGCAAGCTGAGAAACAGTGTGTGACGGTTAATCAGGAACAAAAATGTTCACATGCAAATATTAGTGAACAGAGTTCAAATAAAAGGTAAGTATATTTAGGTTGCAAATTTAAATGCAAAAAAAGTTTATCACATTGTTTAAACAGTTACTTACTGCAAATGCATACGCTCTTCCTATGCCTTCTGACGCACCAGTCACCACTAAAAGAGAGGAAGCAAAGATTAAGATAATCAAGTTCAATCACCTGCTTGTATCTGCAGCTGTTTACAAATCAACACTAGGGGCGCTGCCACTCCCCACAGAGCTCCTTCTGACGGTACTGCCAGCACTGTCAGAAGGACGTTGGGTCCCCGTTTCAGAAAGCAGGATTGCTGAAAATCCTGAGTCAGCTTTTTACCGCAACTTACTTCGTGAACCATCTCTGCTCGGCAGCAGGATTGTTTGAGGAAATCCTGAGTTTATCCTGTCGTTTTGCTGCCACAAGGAAAGTGTCAGAAATGGTGTTTCCTTCCCTGTGGGAGCTTGTAAATGTTGGTCAAGATGTATTCTCCATCGGAAGAGGGTGATCACACCTTGAGTAGGTGTTTTTCATTTCCGGGTTATTTAAGGCGTTACCGTTTTCAATTTATCGCAATGAAATTTCCGCCTGAAACAAAAATTGAAACAAAGAGGCCATTCTTTGTGTTGCTTCGTTTTTTATACCAGCTGGATGCTGTCGAGAATGTTACTGTGCCACCTAAGCTGATCAACAGCAGAGGTGGATGTGGATCAATTAGGCTACTCGCGTCTATGAAGAGTGTGTGTCTCCACCTGACATGGACACATGGGGTTCTATCTTGGGCATGTGCTTTCCATTAAAGAGCTTTTTCCTGTTTTATGTTATTGGTATCAAGCACAAGTTGTTCAGTTTTAAGTGAATTTTATTGAATAATGTAGGCTTTTAAACAAGAGCCCTCCCACCATCGGACTGTAGATAATTGTGAATTGAAACTACAAACACTGTTGGTATTGCAGCATCAACAGTAATGCCTTTTTTGTTGTTAGGGTTAAACTGTTGTCAGTTTACAAATCACTGAACGGCTTAGAACCACAATACATTAAAGATCTGCTGTTGTCGTATCAACCTTCCAGACCTCTCAGGTCTTCCGGTTCTGGTCTGCTCTGCATCCCCAGAACCAGAACCAAACTAGGAGAAGCAGCTTTCAGCATCTATTCACCGCAAATTTGGAACAAACTTCCAGAAAACTGTAAAACAGCTGAAACACTGACTTCTTTTAAATCTCGACTAAAAACCCACCTGTTTAGAATTGTATTTGAAATGTAATCAATTACAAATTTATTGATGGAACTTGACTTAATGCTGTGTTTTGATTGTTGATTCTATCTTGCATTGTGTGTCTGTGTTTGTAATGATGTAAAGCACTTTGAAATGCCTTGCTGCTGAAATGTGCTATACAAATAAAATTTGATTTGATTTGATTTTTCTTAACTATGTTTTGATATTATCCTTTTGCCATCATTGAAATGTATAATTCCAGTGGTAAGCAACAATGCTCATTTTAAGGTTCTTAAAGTGAGATTCTCCTCTTTTGAAAACCCAGAGTATCAGAGAGCTGGGTAGGTTTATTCAGAGTAACTGCCTTCTCAGAGCTTGTTAACCCTCCTTTCTGAAACAGGGCCCAGGACTGCCTGTGTTAATGTTTGTTTACACTTCAGTCCATTTTGTTCTTACTCACTGTGCTAAAACATCATGTTCCTCAGCTGATAAAATGTTTGCTGAGAACAAACAGAAACTGTTTGTTTCCAAGGCTCACAACATCACAACACTCCCCTTTTGGTTCTAACAAATGAATAAAATTGTATATATATATAACTATAACTATATAACTGTATATAGTTAGGTTACTCGCTTTTTCATGATAGGTTTTCAATGCAAATGAATGAATTTCAAATCAGTTCCTTGAGGTGTGCAGTCATTCATTTCTGCAATGGCATTTTAATCTGGTGGGGAACTGGACTTTAACTGAGTCATTGTATTGTCTTTATTTATTTACTTTTTCCTGGCTCTGTTACGCGCTGGCAGATTACTTTGGGCAGTTTTACAGATAATGAAAAGATAATGAAAGTCCATTTTGTTCTTCATGAATCAAATGAGTGTGTTGTTGTTCAGTGTAGTGGAAAGACACGAGAGTCAATTATTGCTGTTTAATTGTTCTGCTTTGATCATGGGTTGGCAGCAATGGACCATTGGAAAGAAAAGCAAAAGCTGTCTTGTCTTCCGGTAAAGATCTGGGCTTGAAGGTTTTATTTTTTATATTAAAATATCTGGGGAAGCCTCGCTTTTTATTTTGACTTTGCTTTGAAATCTTTGTAATTGCTTTCTGAAACCGCCAACATGAAAAAAGAGACTGTTTTGGGCTTGATACAACTGTCTCCCTTTGCAATCTTGCATCGCCTACTTTTCTCTGAACATGATTGAAATGCTCTTTGACAGAGAGCAAAGGTTAAGTTTTTCTTCCCCGATTATTTTCTCTAAAGTATGTTACTATCAGATTTTGAGCCTTAAAGTGAGATGTTGCATTCAATGAAAGCCTGTTTTTCCAACAATTGCAGATGAACAGTCCAATACGGAGTAAACACATGCCAGTAGAATCACTTTATGCATGACTAAATCCCAATTAAACACTTTCTAGTTGCACTGAACATCCAGATGTTAGATGGTTTAACCGGGGGAGCTGACGTGTACAACATGCTGCAGAAAAACAAAACAATTGCTGGAACATGACAACAAACAGATGCTGAGAAAATACAAAGACAGGAAGGAAGAAGGCCCCTTTAACTGCAAAAACAGCTAAGAAATTAGATAAATCATTAAACATTCAATGATATAATTCAACATCAACTGTTTGTATCAATTTAGTAGCCCTTCATATCACTTAGTACCCATGAAGTAACACTCAGTTGCAAAAAGCTTAGTGACTCCTTAATTACACTTTATTACTGGGACTGTTTAATGGAAAATCAGGGTAATCAGTTTCAGGGGTTTGAACTTTAGTTGCAAAACAGCTTCTTTCTCAACAAAATGGGCTACAAAGGTTATATTTTCAAAATAAAAATAATAAGAAAGACAGCAAACAGAGAAAAATTCTATAGTTTATATTCCTGATTGTTACTCACAATTAAACAACCACATTAAAATGTCTTTTTAAACTGTAAATGGTAAATGCCACTACAGCTTTCTACATTTGACAAGACATGATTAAAGTGCATGGAGCTAAAAACAATAAAAAAATATTTGGCCTGAGGTCAATGTTTTTCATTGTCTACTCTGCAGTAATTATCTCAGAATGCTGTCGCCAAGAGGAATTTTCCCACATTTCTCACTTGATGATTCATAATGGATGAAAAATGATCTCAACAGATTCACAGCAGGAGAACTCGCCCCAATTTGCAGCGCATTACAAAAGTATCCATACTTCTTTTGAGTTTTTCCCACATTTTATCACAACTATTATGAAGGTCTAAAAACAATTCCTAAACATGCAATGTGATTTAAGACCCGCAAATACAAAATTGCTTCCAATTTGTGTACAGCAAAGCAGTTTATTTTAGTATTTAAGCATACAATGTCTTGAAAAAATATTGAACCTCCGTTGAAACTTTTCATTTTGTTTTATCACAACAAACATCATTGTATTTTGCTGATATTTTTATGATAGAACAACACAAAGTAGTGTATAACTGTGAAGTTAAATGAATAAGATAGTTTTATTTATTTATTTATTTTTACAAATTACAGCATTGTGTACATATGTATCTAGAACCTGTACAGGGAATCTGGTCAGAGCTGATTTTTTTCTTTATTCCTATGGTAAAACCTGGTGGGTTCAGTATCTTGTTGTGTCAACACCTTTATTTGTCGTGTTCTGTATTTTCTGTGTGTTAATTTCGAGTTTTCTGTGTCCTTGAGTCTCTTCGTTGTCCTGTCCTCCCCTTGATTGTTCCCAGGTGTGTCTCGTTTCTGTGATTACCCTCCCGTGTATTTAATGCCACCTGTGTGTCTGCGTCTCTGTCGGGTCCTTGTCTAATGTGCACTCAGTCTTTCGTGTTCCAGTCTTATTAACGGTTGCTACCGGCGTTGAGCCCTGGCTTCCGCTCGGCCGTGCTGCCCGTTGCTTGCACTGTGTGTTGCACTATTAAAATCACTATTCATCTTACCTGGGTCTACAGCGTCTGCCTCACCACCCCTCAACACACTGTTTCGTGACATTATTCAGTAGGATCAGGACTGATGAGAGTATTGCAGGAGTTAAACATTGTAAAATTCTGGGGTTAATCTGAGACTTGAGACTGGGATGAAGGTTTACCAACAACCCCAAAGAAGGGGCAGAGTAACAAGCAAAGGAAAGGTTTTATATCAAAGCATGTCCATGTTTTAGAATTGTCCCATTAAGCCTAAATGCAATTGAGAATTTAAGGGATCTGAATAGATTTGCAAGGTAAATACATATGTAAAGCAAAAGTATTCAGACCCCTGAATACAAGAAGCAGATCATATGCATATGATCACTTGCATATGACCAGTTCTGACTATTTTATTGTAAGACAAACCACTGAAAATCCTCCAAATACATTAGCCAGCGTCAAGTCATGCGACAAGATGAAACATGTAGAACATTTAGCAACAAACAGTGTACATTACATCTACTCTCTTATTCTTTGTACACAACAAAAGAGCTGTAATGTTCTGCTGTTCTGCGACAAAAAGAAAGGAGGGAAAACATAACAAGTTTCACTCGTTCTACAAGTTTCTGGAGAGCTGGCACTACTTTTTTTGTACATTTAGCTTGTGCCAGTGAGATCCTACTGCTACACGCATCATTTTCTCCATCGTAGAAAATAAATTGCAAATGTCAACATGAGTTTGCAAGATATGTTCTTAAATTAACTAAAAAATTCAGATTAAATGCAAGAAATGTATTTTCGGGATGGGCATATTCTGACAGAAATGCAAACATATGCAAATGAGGCTTTAAGTTGTCAAAATAGGACTGAATGCGGAGGTATGTGAAGCCTAGAACATACTGTCCTGGAAGTTTTTTTCTGTGCTGGAATGGAATGAGATTGTTCTTTAGAAAGAAAAATCAGTCCAGCATTCTGTGTCTTTCACAAGACCTCCTCCTGCTCTGTGGGAAGCTGTATAAACTCTTCAGAAGCTGCCAAAGTAAATCACTCAATTTTGTTTAGCTGCTCTGGGATCAGCAGGGGGATTTCAATGGCAACTGAGGTCTGAGGCCTGAAACAGAGCTTTTACTGCTTGTCGTTGTGTTCAAGTAAAATTGACATTATTACCAACTTTTCAGGTTATTGTTATTGGATCAGCTAGGGAATGCAACAGAGTGTGTCCTATATTCGCTAAATCCCCTATCAACAAACCCTGGAGGTGCTTTATAATTTGGGTTCAGAATCGTCTTCTTATTCCAGTAAGTTTTACTTTTCCTGTGGTTTTTTTGGCTCAAGAATAAATCAGAACTCAAGACAAATCATCTGTTAGAAAAGCTAAGCTTGATTTTACTTATTAGCACTCATTGCTTTAAATGCAAATGTGAACAGTCGTCTAAGCATGCATAAACTCTTCTGAAGCAAAGTCAGGACATGCATTTCAATGATCGGCATTGCACAAGTGTGATCCTGTGGAACAGCAAGAGGTCTAAACAAGCCTGAGCTGGATGAGCCTCTTTCTGCAACATTTCTGCACCCGAGTATTCCAGCTTCAGGTGACCTCCAGCACAATGCTCTGTTTGTTGGGCATCATTTACTCGCAAATGCTACGGTGCTCATTTTCACTATGTGGCTGCATTCATGAATACAAAATTTTGAATTATTTTTGTCCAAATGCGGTGAAAACTCTCTCACCTGCCCATTCGCCCATAGAAGTGAAGAAGGTCTTTGACAGAGGAAAACACCATTTAGGAAAAAGCATCCTACTGAAGAGCACCAGCTTCCCTCCATAGTAGACGACAACTGCTGCACCCAGCAAAGTGAATATCAGCTCCAGGAAATCCATGTTTTTCTAGTGCAGGGAATCAGGATTTAAGCCTTCCAGCGTCTCCGTCTTGCGTCAGTGGATTTGTTCAGTCTGGTAATAAAGACTGAAAGAAGGGAAAACTCTGCCAGAAGACACTCCCCCTTTGACAAACTGTTCACACACACGCACAAAAACACGTTGTGGCACAGTCCATCTGTTTGCCTATCTGTCTATTTATCTATCAATCAATCTAAATATCGACACATTTATCTGATAAGAGGTTTGTTTGCTAGGTAGCTCAGAGACGTAGACGCTTTTCTCAAAGTCAGTCCAGCTGGTTCATAATTGTTTTCTTTGGTATGCTATTTTGTTTAATAGCCATCTGTCACCCCTGTTTGCTTCACAGCCGTTTTTTCTTGAGGACTTGTATATGTCAAAACATTTCTCTTGTTTTCCATTGAAATGTGACAGGACTCATTTTCTCTGCTCCTAAGAAATTTTCCATGTTATGAAGTGCAAGAATTTTTTTTTTTGTCTCTTGTGGCCTTTAGTTTATTTCTTTGTTCTTATTTTTGCCAAAATATCTTTATTGAACATTTTTAGCAGTTTAAAAAAACACAGCTCAAACTATCAGTAAGATGTAGCTAAACAGTAATAGCACTATGTTCAAACCAAATACAAACAAATCAACAAAGTGCCCCTTACAGAGTCCTGATCATAATGTAAGCCACCACAAACTTCACACATCATCTCCATATCAAGGCATCAAATACAACAGTGCACTGAAAAAAATAACTCTTTGGATGAACATAAAAAAATGATGGAAAGGATTTTCACCTGATTACTTTGCTTTATTTCAGCACCATGTGATTCTGTTACTCCTATTTAAAGCAAACATGTTAGGTCAACTTAATTTATTAAGATTATTCCAATGTAAAGCAATTGTGTTGGCTCAACTTATGTTATTATGGTTATTCTAAGGGTGATTCTAAATCAAACGTGTTGGCTCAACTTAATATATTGTGGTTATTCTAATTTAAATAAAAGGAGTTGGCTCAACTTAATTTATAATGGTTATTCCAATTTAAAGCAAATGTGTTGACTCAATTTAATTTATTAAGGTTGATTCAACTCATTTACTATATATTGGCCCAATGTAATTTAAAAAAGCCAGCCCAACTAATTTGCAATGTTTTGGACAAAATAAACTTGATTAAGATTAAAGCAAATTTAGAAAATTGCATTAGTTGAAACCAACTTTCTTTTTCTCCGAAGAGTTTTTGCAGCGCTAGTGGCTCGTATTTGTTTGCGACAGTAGGCAGACAGGAAAGAGGGGAGGACATGCGGCAAAGGTCACCGGGAGTCAAACCAGCAACATCCGCGTTGAGGACAAAAGCCTCCAAATGTGGGGCGTGCTAACCCCCTGCGCCGCCACAGCACGCCTGAGAAACCAACTTATGTTACAGTGGTACCTTCACACTACTCAATTAAGTTGATCCAACTCATGTAAATTAAGTTAGCTCAACATGCTCCATGCTGAAAGAAAGCTATTTAATCGTGTGGAAATTCTTTCCATGATTTAATTACGTTAATTCAAAGACAATTTTTTAAGTTAAATTACGTTAAGTGTTTTAAGACAGGACTGGGTGAAAGGGTAGAAAGAACATTCAACAATTAGAAAACGTACAACAGAACTGTATTTTCAAAATAGATAATTAGGGGTTATTGTATTTCCATGCTGTAGTTTTTACAGCCATTTGTTACAGTGCAGTTCTTAAATGCCAATAGTGCCATGCAGGAAAAAAACAAATATCCATAGTTTAATGTGTAACTAAAACCGCTTGTCATGAGTTGGTGGTGTTGAGGTGGTGAGGCAGACGCAGCAGACCCAGGTAAGATGAATGATTGATTTTAATAAAGACAACACAGTCCAATCAACGGGCAGCACGGCCGAGCAGAAGCCAGGGCTCGACGCCGGTAGCAACCGTTAACACGAATGGACAACACGAATGACAGCACGCACGTTAGACGAGGACCCGACACACAGGTGACACTAAATACACTGGGGGTAATCAGGGAACAAGAAACACCTGGGAACTAATCAAGGGGAGAACAGGACAACACAAAGACACTGAAAACTCGAAATTAACACACAGAAAACACAGAACACAACACCGCTTTGAAGTTTTCCCAGCCGCAAAACAGTTATGTCGCGTGATCTTCCATAATCTCGCGTGATCCCCTGGTCTCGCGAGACCCTCTTCGGAGGGAGATCAATCTGACTATAATGAATCATGTTATCTCAACATGATTAAAATTCATAAATGTTAAGTTGTTGAATTTCTTGTTTATCCAACATGATTTTATCACGTTTTCCTTTCAAACATGAAATTATTTAGTTAAAAGTACATGATATTCTTTTGTTAATGTAATAACCCCTAAGTTCATTTTTTTCAGTGTGTATGTAACTTAAGAGAATTACTTATATTTAGAAACTGCAGTGTCCGCCTCTTTAAATGACATATACTGTCGTCAGGCATGTTTACATTTTTAACATACATAATGAAGGGGTTCTCAAAACACTCAAGGAAGTCATAGTGGCCTTTATTGAAAGTTATCTGACAGGAAATCGGGCTGTGAGAAAGGGGAAAACATGCAACAACATGAAACAGGTCAACAGGTCAGGATGTGAGGCTGTGATGGGTGAGTGTAGGACTGAGGCCTACATGGGTAGCACACTTTACTCCTATGCTATCGCCATTCCCCCACAAGCATGATTAAACAAAAGAATGTATTAATTACATTTAGAAAAAAACTATACCTCAGTGTCTGCTTAGAGCTTGTGGGGAAATTATATACCACAATGCACCTCCCTGCATTTTTTATTAAGGTCTACAAACAATTCCTTAACATGTAGTGTGAATTGTAAGTCCAGTGCATACAAATCTTCTTTATTTTAGCTTTTGAACCTACAGCATCTTCCAAAAGAACATTTTTGTCATATTATGTGTACAAACCTGAGTGAAGTTGGCCCCCCCACCTTCTTCAAATTAGACAAAATTGGTGTCAATCAACTCGGCTACGTTTGTGCTAGTTTGTGAAGCAAAATTTTTTGTTTGTGCTGCTATCATTTTAAAGATATTAAGAAATGTTTTAGAGGCCATCAAAGGTCAACCAGCCCTCTTAATATCTTTAAAATGATAGCTGCACAAATGAAAATCTTTGCTGCACAATCCAGCACAAACGTAGCCGAGTTGATTGACACCAATTTTGTCTAATTTGAAGAAGGTGGGGGGGCCAACTTCACTCAGGTTGTGCACAAACTTCAAAGTGTGATTTAATAGGATAAACTAATAAGTAATGCAGAATTTCTACATTTGTTTGAAAAATAAAAATCTGAAAGGCATAGCTCATCAATAAATACAATTGTTCTAAACATGTAAGTAAGTAATTAAAATATGTATTTATATTTTAATGAAGGAGTCAGACAAACACACCTGTCAGGTTATAGATGCACAGTTGAAACCAGATATATAGATACACTGAATAAAAAGACACAAACACATAATTTCCTCATTGTCTGAAGTTAAATCAGACTAAGGTTAGTTAGAATTAGCAAAATCATTTAAATTTGCTAAATGCCAGAAAACTTGACAAGAACATTTTTTAGAAATGTTGCTTTTTTTTTACATTCCTCAAATTCAAACGTTTATGTCTATTTGGTCACTATCCAGGATAAGTATCTTCTGAACTGTATGACCTGGATCAAACCTTTTGGGTTTCCTTCCACAAGCTTCTCACAGTACACTACTGGAGTTCTGGCTCATTCCTCCTTACAGAGCTGGTGTACAGTAAATGAGTCCAGTTTGTTGGGCACCTCACTCATGCATGCCTTTTCAAATCTTCCCACAACTTCTCCATGTGACTGACATTGCGGTTTTGTGATATTAAGCAGAGACAAGAAAGTTGGTCATAACTGATGAGAAGGTATTACAGAAAAATACTGGATGAAAAGGTCCCACATTACTTAAAATTGGGACAGTGACTAATTTTCTGACAGGCCAACAAATCTCAACGTACACCCAGAGCCCTATTAGAAAAGAGAAGGATTAGCAGAGCTTGACAACAACTGATGGGGTCATCCATGACTTGTGGCTGTGCAATGTCATCTCTTGTGCCCAGAAATGGAGATGATAGAATGTTATGACAGTAATGAGACTGTCATACAGCAACAATCTTTGATCACAGAAAAATTCCCGGCGTCTGGGCTACTTAGTTGACTTCCAGGAAAATCTTTGCCTTCCTCGACACTTATTTCTCCTCACTGACCCCTAAGAAGTTTGTTATCTGCCTACTTAGTCACTTGATTAGCCAATTGGGAAAATTTGTCTGTCTGATTGTGGTCATTTTGTCCTAGAGGTGCAATCTGTCAACAGTGACAACACTGTTTGTCCTTATACTTTTGTATGACCCTTGCTGCTGCCTGCTTGGTTTGGCACAATGAGAAGTGTCCTTAAGCGGAAATCTACTGTAATGGTCATGCTTTTGATCAGTTATGTTCTTTTGTGTGTCTACTTTCCTCAGCTCATTGTTCTGTGTTGCTAAGTGTTTTCTGAGCTTCTCCATTAATTTGATAGCTTATGTTAAATTGATTTGTGATTAAACTTAATTTTTGTTTTCGAACTATTTATTTTGTGCTTTTGTGGTTTCAGTTATTGCCAGAAAGAAGGAGACAATGATGAAGAAAACATCCAAATGTAGAATACAGAAGACATAGCCAAGGAATTTGATAATCTATTGAACAGTAGGTGCAGCCAAACCAGGGATGATATTCTCAAAATCAAGATAACCATTCAGTGTATTCCCTCAAAGTAGTAGAAAGTAGTAGTTTAGGATCATTATGTAGCACAATTGAGTCGCAAACTGACTATGAGCGTACATTCGTAACCAGGATGAAAAAATAGTAGGGAAACAAAAAATTCAGGCAGCAGCATAACCAATATTTCCAAAATCAAACAGGGACCAGCTTATACATTGTAATAAAAAGTGAATCATATGAGAAAGATTCCTGAGAGGAATAGAAAAATTGCAAGCAAAAACGAACTATGAACTATGACAGATACCATCTCTTGGAATGCGCTTGCCGTCCCAGAGCTCTTCCATGTTTCCAGCCAGTCAAGTTGTGTTACAGCTACTCGTCTAGTCAAACAGAGAGCCCTCAGATGCTGTTGTTTTCATTCAGATCATTTGCTTTTGATAAGGCACAGCTTTCAGTCTTTGTTATTTCAATTGCCAGGCTGTCTCGACTTTGTTTTCATTTTCCTGTTTGAACTTCATGAGATTTGCTCCAACTGAAGTGCTTTCTACCTACCTGTATCTCACATGCCCATGCAGGTTTCTTTTTGTTAAGCAGGTTCAGCTGTCACAGAAAACCTTCCTGATTGGCTACTTGGAGGCTGCAGGAGACCAGCAGAGGATTGTCAAGCCAATCAGACGTTAATGAGGCCCACCTGCACCATATAAAAGGCTCCTGAAACCATTCCACCAGTGGGGCAGTAAGTAGGAAGAGGTTTTGTTAAGCTGTCCCCCACCTTTGGTGATTGTAATGGCTTTGGATAGTTTTGAGACATTTTGTTCTTGCTTGTTCTGCTAAGTAGTTTGACTCTGCTTTAGACTGATTTTGTACAAGCTAGAAGCTCTTGTTTGGGAGGTTTGGTGCTCCCTTTGTGTCCTTTCTTTTGGGTTGTTTTTAGTTTACTTTAGACTGACTTGTTTGAACATTTTGTAATTTAATTTGCACTTAACAATTTTTGAATTTGTTAATACTTTTGCTTTAATTGGGTTGAATTGTACTGTGTTGTGGTTTTGTGAAACCATCTTTTTTTGTAATAAATCATTTTACATTCCACTTTTTTTTTATTGTGTAAATAAATAAAATAAGATGTAACTAAATTAAATGCAGCTTGAGTTCAGTAGTCTGGCGGCTGCAGGGGAGAAACTGTTTCTCAGCCCGGTGGTCTTGCTCTGGATGCTCCTTAACCTCCTGCCTGAGGGAAGTGGCTGGGACAGTCTGTGACAGGATAGATGGAATCTTTCATAATGTTGAGCGCCCTCCTCATGCATTGTGATGTGTAGAGGTCTATGGTGAAGGAACGGCTGCTCCCCACAGTCCTCTGTGGCGTCTTAACCATGCTCTGCAGAGCCGTCCTCTCAGTAGCAGTGCAGCTGCCATGCCACACGTTGCTGTAGGTGCAGAGAATGCTCTCCACCACACACCAATAAAAGCTCCTCAGGATTAAGCTCCCAAGTCCAACTCTCTGCAGCTCCCAGAGGAAGTAGAGATGCTGGTGGGACAATAGGGACAGGGACAATGGTGGCAATCTTTAAGCAGGTGGGGACAGATGCCAGTGACAGGGAGGTGTTGAAGATGTCTGCCAACACCTCAGACAGCAGATGTGCAGAGTCCCTCAGGACCCACCCAGGGATGTTGTTGGGACCTGCAACCTTATGGGCTTTGATTTCCTGGAGGGACTTCCTCATATCTGCTGTGGTCACACAGAGGGGCGTGTTACCAGGTGGTGATATAAGTCTGGTGCTGAGGGGAGACTTAGAATCCTCAATAAGGCATGAAACTTAATGAGTTCATCTGGCAGCAAGGGGTCCCTTGGGCATTGTGTATCCCTAATGTTGTAGCGTCCCTAGCTTTCAGCAGGGACGCTAGAGCTGAAAGCTAGGGATTCTGGTTTGCTACCAGAAACCCGAACCAGAAAGCTGATGATGTCTTGTTGGTGGTGACATCATCAGCACACTTGGACATGAAGCCCAGAACTGAGGAGCTGTATTCCTTCAGGTCCACTCATAGGGTCCCTCATAGCTGCCTCTTAGTGTTAATAATCTGCTTGTTGTTTGTACTGTTGAGAATAAATAATTCTATTTTCCTCTATCTCTTTTAGCTACATACACATGCGTATATACACGCACGCACACACACACACATATACAGAGTACACATACAAAGTTAAAGGAAATGATACATTAGGGAATGCCCTCAAAACTAAGATTAAAGGAAATGACACACTAGGGAACACCCTCTTTAGGGAGTAGCTTACATAGAGGCCAACAGAGAGAACTAAGAACTGCTGTTAGATGCCATTTTGCTCTGTTAAGCCCTAAGGATAGCATGAACAAATAGACCAGTGCTGTATTTTAGTCTTAATAAATGGAATTCAAGAATTAAACTCACTGACTCTTCTTCAACTTCATACATCCAGAACCTAAATGGAGAAAGGATAATTCTCTTTAACACCCATCCATGTACATCTTGTAGATTTTTCTTCCCTAAATTAACTTACTCAGCTGCACATATTCACAGCTAAATTACAGCTCGGCCGAAATGATGGCTATTGGAGACAGCTTGTCTGTTAATATATCTTTGTGGCTGAAATCCACACTTGGCAGAGAGCGCCTCCTAAAGACAAAGGACTGGCGCAGCAGATTGCGAGGAACAACAGTCAAATGGAAACTATCTGCCCGAAAACAGAAGAGGGGGAAGCGCGTAGGCCCAGTTGATGGCTAGGAAGCCACTGATTCTAATGTCCGCTCACTGGATAACAAAGTGCATTTGTTACATCTGAGGCTGAGTGCTTCTATAGAGATGAGGAACTGGGCTGTTAGTTGTCTAACAGAAACCTGGCTTAACAGCAACAGGCCAGACTTAGCCTTCCAGATCAATGGTCTTCAGTTATTCCAAGCGGACTGTGACCGGACTGTGACGGGGAGGAGGACTCTGTATGTTTATGATTGAAGGTTACTGTGGACTGGTCAAAAGCTGCAGCTCTGAAGAGAACTTATGACAGTGAATTGTCAGCGGTACTATTTATCTCGGGAGTTTACTGTGGTGTTCTTCACCATTGTTTACATCCCACCGGGTCCTAATGGCAACAAAGCATCGAAGAAGCTGTATGACACCATTAGCTCACTGCAGATAAAGCCCTCGGAGGTGTTTTATATGGTTGTGGGGGACTCCAATCACATGAAACTGACGGACAATCTGCCTAGTTTTTACCAGCATGTCACCTTTCCTACAGAGGGAGACAACACTCTGGACTGTGTGTACACTAACATTCACTGTGCATATGTAACCAAAGAATAGAATTTAGTCGGGTTCAGATAGCAGTTTACTATCAACCAGTTTTGTTTATTACAAATTTCTGGACTGAAATACATCCAACTTCATCTCAACTCAAATCTTAGAGTGAACAACATTCACTGTAACAGGGTCCTTGGTAGAGAGAGAAAAAACAAAAGAAGAGGGCCAGCAAAAAAAAAAAGTTCATATAGAGCTCTATATTTGTATGTGTGTGTCTGGTGCATACAAATGAAAAAGGTTGTCTCGACTGGGATAGGGACCCAGAATGATGATGGCAGCCGGTGTCCACAAACACGGAAAATTCAGCAGCCTCTCCTTCCTCCTCTGCAGGCACACAAAGGCCCAACGTTCCTCTCACAACAATGCACTAGCAGGGAAACATCATATGGGCATAAAAGTTAGGCAGTATGCAGAAGCCAGGCTGAGACTAGCATGTGTCTGCTCTGCAGCAGCTCTGAACGCTAAAGCCCGGGAATTCCCCTAGGAACTGCAGTCGGAATTCAATTTAAAACAGCATTTAAAATAAAATAATAAAATATGCACCTTATGAACATCAATGAAAATTAAATATTTCACTTAACATAACAAACTTGACAATCATTTTAACTCACATTACCCATGGTAAAACAGGAGTTTGGTTTCTAGAACATTACCGCATTAGCGACAACTTAGTAAATAAACTTAGAACACATACGACATTACAAATCTCCAGTAATGCTCACCTAGCAGGGAAACATCATATGGGCATAAAAGTTAGGCAATATGCAGAAGCCAGGCTGAGACTAGCATGTCTCTGCTCTGCAGCAGCTCTGAACTCTAAACCCCGGGAATTCCCCTAGGAACTGCAGTCGGAATGCTGCCGTAAAGTAATGTCGTTCAGTTCTCTTAAAGGGACACTACCCATAAAGTAAAAGAATACAGAAAAGCAAAATAACACAGTACAAATACAGCAGGGTTACACATACAAAACTCGTCCTCGCCCCCATCTAGGCCTCTCCGACCACATCTTCATGCTGCCGGAGCCAGCATACCCTACGCTGATGAGATGGATTAGGCCAACTAAGAAAAGAGTCACTGCATGGCCCAGGGATGCAGTCTCTGTGCTCCAGGACTGTTTTCAGTGCACAGATTTTCTAAGAAGCAAAAACAACACAACTTTGCAAACAGGCATGTGTTATGTTTGAAATGAGCTGCAGAATAGGAGTTCTAAATTAAAAAAATAATTGCTAAAACAATTATAATTGTATGTTCTTTTTACATAAAATGAATTCCCATTTTAATCAACAGTTTCCAAATTGAAATATGTACTAATTTAAGTATATTGTGATTGTAAAGTATTTAAATTTAAAAATCAACTAGTCTGTTTCCAGTTCACTAGAATCTTACAAAATTTGACTATTTCACTTTCTTTGGAGTACTTAATTCTAAGTTATTTTTTTTATTTGCTTGTTTTTGTTCTACAAATTATCTGGTATAAGATGATAAGGATGTGTACCATTTTATAATACACATTTTTTTTGTATTATAAAGTTTTATAATACAATCTTTGTATTGTATTATAAAATCTAGGAGTAGGACTAGGGTGAGAGTGAGTTACATCTCCGTCCAGTTGATGGCGGTAATGCACAAAGTCTGTAAACTGCCATAAAACGCAACAAAAGAAAAAGAAAAAGAAAAAGAAGGGTGCGAGTGGTTCTTGGAGCCTAACACATTGACAGTGGTCCGTCCCCGCCCCTTTCTGTTTGCTGCAGCGAGGTGTACTTGGAGTACTTGAACACATTCGGTTCTTGTTCGTGAACAGAGCCGAGAATCCCATGACTGAGCACGCTGAACCTCATACGTCATCACCATGCGCCAGCTGCAAGTCGCGCCATTCCAACCAGCGTGTTTCCATCGCTCGTTACATTGAAACGACTGGCAGAGCTTCTACGGTCGCCACTGTTACTACTACGCTTTCACTTTTCGTTCGGATTTTTTTGAGGTGAGACCTTTTTACTCGTTTTTAAACCTCATTTATTCGATTACAGGACGCATAATAAGTGACCAGTTTCAACGTTGACGCACGGCCGTGGGTTTCTGGTTGAAGAAGTTTAGCTTGCTAGTTAGCTCAAAGTTAGCTGTGGTGTTTAGTGATGTGTACATTGAATAACTCATTATTAAATGAGCTGCTTGTATTTTATGAATTAGTGACATGCGGAATGGTGATGTGAAGCAAGCTGTCATGACATAGCTGTCGGGATTCTTTTCCGAATCCCGACAGCTCATGTTTGAATATGAACATGTCTTAGAGCTAGTTTAGGTCTCGCTCTAAAAGAACATGACAGTTTTATGGACACGCAGCATTTTAAGCATTGCAATAAATACTCTAACAGAGATCGCTGGTTAAGTATACTCACAGTATAAGGTAACAGACCGAAGCATCTGATGATGACGATGACATTCAGCAAGGGCTGTGTTGTCTGCAGAAAGCATAAGACATTAAACTGTCTAGCATCCGATTAACCCCTTGCGATAGAGCAATGTTTACGTTGTGGCACACATTGGATGAAAATGTGTGCCACACAGTTGAAGCCAGACAAAAAAAGCTAAATACATTTGCAGACCTTGCCTTGAACATCTTACTGTATAAAATAATCAGCAGGATTTCAAAGCAAATACCAAAACTGGTATGTGCATATACCCTTGTGAAATCATTGTTTGTAAATATTAATATACGGTGATTCATCTTTCACGTGATGCTAAGCAGCTTTCTAGAAAGTCTCGTTTACTTCTGTTTTAGTTGGGGCTCAAAACTGTAAAGAATAATGCAATTACAATGCAGTTGTTGAATATTGCATAATTTGGATTTAGGCTGCAACTGAGCCATCTTTCCCTTACTATTTGGTTTTTCCCCCTCATCCTTATGTCCACTTCTTTCTCTATTAGTTTTACAGTTTTAGCTGCCTATAAAAATGCAGTGATCCTCATAATTTGTGTCTTCAGCCATTCTGAAGCCGTTTACCTGAATTTGGGAGCCCAATTGTACTACTTTGTGCTACAATTGAACTTGCATTGCAGAGCCCAGTTGCCAATCTGAGTGTTTGCTTGCGGAGCAACAATGTTTAGGGTTTGATGTCCAAATGGCATTAACTTAGCTCCCTAGAACCAAGCCATGCCCTGCAAGCATTACAGGCACATTTCAATAAATTAGAAAATATTCAAATGTTACAATTATTATTACTATTATTAAACTGAAATGTTTTTCAGTTGACAATTTTAAACATGTGGCTTGTAAAGGTTCATTACTCAAATAGATATATCTTAATTTTTTAAGAGTTTATTTCAGCTGTTTGTTTAAGGTATTTTAGAACAGGTATGCATCCACAAGTTGCAGCACAGTAGCACTCAAGGACTGGAGTTGGATACTTTTGCTTTAGAGTTTAAAGTTGAGAGTCAGAGACCTTCATTTCCACATCAAAATTTGCTTTCACCTGAAAAGAGTTCTTTGGAGAACTGAGTTCAATCCTTTTTCTCCTTTCCCCTGTTTAGGTGCTTTTGACATTGTCTCGGTTACATTTCAGTGAGTTTGCTTCATAATCCTCTGTGGGCTGCTGTTGTAATTGTTGCTTGTGCACTTTTTCCTACCAGACTTTTTCTTTTGCTTAATCCAATAATATGCCAATATAATATGCTTTTATAAAGTACTCTGTGAACTGCCAGCTTCTTTAGCAATGACCTTCAGTGGCATATCCTCCCTCTGAGGTGTGTTCTTCACTGTCTAGGGGACAACTGACAAGTCAATAGTCTTCCCCTTGAAGTTTTTTAAGACCACAACAAGGTATTTCTGTTAGGGATGCTCCGATCAGGTTTTTTGCTGCCGATTCTCTAACAGATTATCCATGAGGCCGATCTTTGCCAATCATAAAATTTTTTGGTTTAGGTATAAATGATGCTATGTTATCTGGCAATAAATTTACCTAATTTAGACATAATAGACATATTTTAATACATGTCTAAAAGCTTTTGTTTTTTAAAATTACATTCTGCAGCTTTAAGCATATGTTCAGTGAGAGAGTTCACTGTCTGGTGGAAGTTGAGCAGCGCTACGTCTGTGAAATATTACCACCAGTAGCGCGTAGCGGCGGTCCCACAGCGGGAGCTTACACCGCCAGCTCGAAGTCTTGAATAATTTTTAGGGTTATTTGTTTAGCTTTCTGACCGTGATGCTAATCTGGGTGAATGTTGGTAGTTGTGCACTGCTTACCTGCTATTCGGCCGCTCCGGATGTCCTTTTTTTTTTTCCTGCAGTGAGTCTCGATACAGCCAAATTCTGTCAAGTGCTTGTTTTTTAAATGCCATATTAGATTCATTGTGTTGATGGATTTGGTGCTTCACCCCCGAGGTAATTTTCCACCGCAACACGCAAATGTCCCCATTCACTCTGAGTGTTATAGTTCCACAAAACAGGATTTGTTGCTGTGCGCTTGCGCAGTGTGAAGAAAAAGGGAGATAAGCTGCACACGCAAGCTGCGAAGTGAGATAAATGTGCTCGGTTTTGGTGATCGGTAACAAGAGGCAGTGATCGGCGATCACCGATCATACACTTTTCATGGAAATCGGCTGACTATGATCGGTGGCCGATTGATCGCCACACCTCTAATTTCTGTATTAGACATCCTTTTTTAATTCATTTTGGTGTACAATTTTCACTATCTAAAAAACTGACAATTATCAAAACTGACAGCAATAAATACCTGAAATATATCACTGTCAAATAACTGAGAAGCAGCATTACATTTTAAAAGAATGAAAAGTGATTCTTGTTTTTTTATTTCTCTAATTAGTTTTAATATTTTACAGGTTTGGTTTAACTGTTCAGATATCGACCACTCATTGCTGTCTTATTGCTTTGTTGAGAAAGAGGCAAGTCTTATTCTTTTGCAATTCCTGAAGAATTCTGTTGTGTATGAGTGAATATTTGTTTCTGGTCTGTAGATGGCAACCTTGCTCAAGTTTTAACCCTCCCCTTTCCTGAAATTCTAATACTCAACCAACATACAATCTATTAAAAAACATGCAAAGATAATCCATCATGTTTTCCGAAATGGCCAATTTTTCAGATGGTTGAAGCAGTTAATTCTTGTTTTTAATTGGTATGGTGAAACTAGTGGCTGCGTGTTTGCAGGGTAATATATTTTTCCTCTCACCGGATATATCCTCCCTACAATTAAAAGCATGACCCGAGAGCAGGTGTGGCTATGCAGCAGTTTAACTTCGTATCTGAAACACAGAGGCAAATTAGTCAGACTTGTTCTTGGAGATGAAAAACGTCTTTGGGTGTGTGAAACTGGGGTGCTTAAGTAACATCTGGGACATATATAAAGAGTTTGCATGTCACTGACGTCTCCAACTGTTTCTCCTGGGTATGCTTCTCTTTATTGAAGATCTGTAGCTTTTTTTTTTTATTCAGTTCGGTACGGGTTTCAGCACCGCTTGATCTATTATGAAAGGGGGTCGAAGTAATTCAGTCAGATACAGTAAAAGAGAGTGTTTCATGTTCTCGTGTTCTTTGTAGATGCAAATCGACTCCTCCAGTTTGCTCTTGAAGTTGTTTTACTTCTTTTTTTCCCCGCACGATGAAATAATTTAAATTTTCTTTCTTTCAAGTAAACCTGAAGTTTTCACTTTTTGTTTATGCTTAGCTTGTCTCTCTTCCTTCCTTCTCATGGTGTCCTGCAGGTATATCCAGCCATGGATGTGGACAGTGCCAGTTCAGTGGTGCTGCAGGCCTTAACCCAAGCCACCAGTCAGGACACAGCTGTGCTGAAGCCTGCAGAGGAGCAGCTCCGGCAGTGGGAGACACAGCCGGGCTTCTATTCAGTACTTCTGGTGAGTTACGATATGAAAGTGTAATAAAATCTGTGAGAAACTTGAACAAATTGTCAGTTTGATGAATGTGGCAGATGAAGCAGAAAACTGGCTGCTGTAAAGTTAGAATCGGAGGATCGTTTTTTAAATTAAAGGGGAAAATCTTTCATCATCATTACATTTAGCAATACCAAAATGAGGGGTTATGCACCCCTTCTTTTTTGATTGATAATTCATCCTGACAATTTCACACAATAGTTGTAATCACAGGAAGAATTTGAAGTTGCCAAAAAAGCGAGCAGTACATCACAGACAGCTGGGGATAAATTTGTGTTAAAGAATTACTCATATTGCTACTGAAAGGTTTTATTAAGATTTGGTTGCTGATAGTTAAACCACAGACGGTATCTGTAAAGATGCAAAGGTGGTTCATAAAGTCGGTCAGTACACAGTGCAATCCACCAGAGCGATTACTCAGATATTTTAGGAAAACTATTTGTTTACTGTTCTCGCCAGACTCGAATGATGAGATGCGTTTCACTTTCATCTCTGCAATTTGTAATGAAATTGGCCCAGTATGTGCTCTGCTTAGCAAAACACAAAGAACTAAGAACCAGTCATGGGGAAGAAAAATATTTTCTGTTTTATTTTGTCAGTAGGAGTGCTTTGCATGTAATCAAGAAGATGTAAACAAACACCTCCCAGTCAACACGCAGATAAAATTACCATTTTTATTTTATTTTAGCGTTTTAATAAGTAATGAAGTGAAGTCATCAGTTTAAATTTGTCTTATTTAAGCTGAAGTAGTTTTTTTAAACAGGTTATGTTTTTGCTGTGTTGGTAGTGACAGGATCACTTCCAGAATATGAACTGTGTGTGCTTTATAATTTCTGAATCAAGTGTACTTTCTTTTTTTATATTTGTATTTTGTTCAAATGGTATATTGTGGGTGATGTCATTGTAATTATTTTTACCTGCTGTTTATGGTTGTTTTCACACATTATACACCTGTAGAGTATGTGTGAAATGCGTATTGCACAACTAGTTTAGCCTGAAATTTTTCCACAACTTTATTTCACACATACTTTACAAGAGAGGTTCCGTTAGAGAGTAATTCTCACATATTACGAGGTAGAAGATGACACAAAATCTACAGTTTTGTCATTGCTTTGTTGCTTACTGCATGGTAAGGATTAGGAATTGGATCCCTCGATTCGTGTTTTTGTGTATTGGGCATTTTATGGTTATCAAAATATTCTAATCTACATAAAAGTAAATGAAGTGCATAAAGAGGCTCTGTCAGCTTTTACTTTGACAATAGCTATTTGTCTCTTGTAAACAATCTAGAGTTCAACCATGAGACTGATTCTCCCTTTTTCTTGCCATTTGATTATTTTTATGCCACAATATTGCACTTCTAATTATGTGTAGTATTGATATAGACAAATTTAGCCATTGTTTCTACATAATGAGAAGCCCTCGTCCGCCTTGGGCCATTAACATCATCTGCCGTGCACAATTTGGATAATTATCTGCCTCCCATGTCTTCCACCTATGCTGCCACATTGGAATACCTCTTGTTTCAAGTGTCTCACTTGAAGAATCTCCTACTGGGAAGTGCATGTAACAACATGCAACTTCAGGCAATCCAAAGCCCGTCTCTAGACCTCATCATCATGGGAGTCTTCTGATGGTTTTCTGAGAGCGACGTTGAAACCGCTTCGACTTCTAATGTAGTGTTGTCGTCGGTTCCACAGACGATTCAGCACTTACTAGAAATGTTCACAAGAAAGTTGTCCTTTGTGCATCTGCTTGTGATGCTGTGGTCCCAATTAAGCCAGGGTGCACAATATGTCTGTTATTTCTGGAGAGCAGTGTCTGTGTGAATTGATCAAAAGAGAGCCAAACCAGCTTAATTCTAGCTTTGCTGACTGGATCTGATAAAAGCCAAGTGGCAGCAGGCTGTTTTTCACTTGCATATTAGAAGTAAATAGTTATGCTGTAGAGCTCTGCTAATGGTCTTTGCTGTTCCCTTGATGCAACAGATGGATGTTTTATATTTGTACAAAAGCCCAAATGTTATTTAAACGACACACTTTCCAATCGGCAAAAAATGAGAGCTGAGATTCCAATCTCTGATATTACTGTGGCCGGTCTTTTATGGAGCTCCTGCCGTTGCTGTGCTAACGCAAATAACTCTGAATACACAGACTACTCAGACATGTTTTCAGGGTTTATTACCACAATTTACAGCTCAGACGTGTCAGGAGTAATGGCACGGACAGCCTTGGTTAGAAAGTCGCCGTGTGCTGTGTTTTAAAAGGAGCTGTTCTGTAATTGTGGAAGTCCTGTCATATTTTGGTTTAGATTTTTACTTATTTTCCCCTGTAGTATGGCTGCAACTGTCATAAAACTGGATCAGTCCTTGGCTTGTCTTGTATTGATTATGAGCTATAACACTTTCATTGGTGGTGACTGTCCAAATTCTTTTTTTTCCCCTCCCAGAATATTTTTAATAACCATACGCTGGATGTGAACGTGAGATGGCTTGCTGTGCTTTACTTCAAAAATGGCATTGACAGATACTGGAGGAGAGTGGCCCCTCAGTAAGTACCTGCATGTCTCAACCCCAGACTCTCACTTCCATCTGCAGCTTTTTTGTCTCTGCAATGTGCCTCATCTTTTTGCTTTTATTCCATGTTTTATCCCCTAATATCCTATCTATATTCATCAGTTTTAATCTCCTTTTTTGTCTGTGAGGCTAAACTGTTCTTAGTTTTTAGTCCCTTTCCGCCATTTTCTCTTTATCCAGGCTTTTACCTATTTTAGCTTTCATCTGCTTGATGGTTCTCCAGCTGTCATCTTCTTTTTTTTTTACTTTCTTAGTCTGACTATCCATCTCTTTGTGGTTTGGTTTGATACTCAGTGAATTCACTCATGCCTCTTCTGTCTTATGTAAGATTGATTTTGGGATATTTCAAAACTAACATTTAATGTTTGGGTACCTGGTTGCTATGGGAGGGAATCTTTTGTTTATCTCAAGATTTAATTCAATTCCAATTTTTGGGACCATGACTTAATTTAAAATCAGCTTTCAATTCAAAATCATTATTTATGATGATTTCTCCTTCAGTCTTTAGGATGGCAAATGGTGCTCATGATCTACTCAAAACTGCATTGGAAGGCAAAATGACAAATTGAGGCATTGACTTTTTCACTTTAATACTTGCTTAGATTGTTGCAAGTACTGTAGTATCACATGTTACTGCCACTTTGGTCATTTTGGGGACCTTTCTTTTAGTCTCAGTAAAGCTTTGGCACAGGGGAGTTCTTCACCTCCCATCAACATAACCCCCTCAGCGGTTGGTTGAGCTACATCACAATTTGAATCAACCAGGGAAACAGAAATGTTGTACTGCAGACCATACCTACTTGAAGCACTGTCATTAGGTCTGAAAAGTTAAAAGAAATTGGAAAAGACATCAGTTTATTGCTTTTTAAAAAAAATTATAAAAATGTTGAATAAGAAATGAAGCACAAATTTAAGCTTTGAAGTTTTCATTAAAATAATATTGTGTCCCGTCTTGGTCTTGTGAGTTTTAGGTATCATTATACCCTAATAGAGTAGTTTAGTGTGCTATGATGATAGATCACACTTGTTGTTGTCCGTTTGATCTTTTTACTACGAGAAGAAAATATAATAAACATAAATTCTGACAGGCTTGGACCACCAAAAGACCACTTGAGTGGTACCATTCTGTTTTAATCAATGCTCAAATAATAAGAGGGTGAAAAAAATGCCCTGAAAAATATGCTAGCAAATATCTCTTAAGAACCTTTAAAGTTGACTTTACAGTTGTCAAATTACCTGTGCATTGTGCACTAATGCGCTTAAAAACATCCTTGATTTTCTGCTTTTGAAGAGTTGACTTAAAAGAAGCCCAGATGATTTCTTGCTTCTTTTATTCGGAAGTTAAAAAGCTCTCCAAAGAGCATTTGAAATGTTATGTCAGGACACAGGGCAGTTTTTCATTTCACTATGGTCAATTAAATTAGCCTGAATTTTGAAAGGATAAAAGGTTTTGAAGTTTATCAATGCGGTGCATGTTCTATAAAGTTGGTTTCCAGTTGTTTATGAACTCTGGCAGTGGTGTTTTCCACTGTTATGTCCGTTTCAGTGGAAAACTAGAAGAACTTTTTTTTTTGCAGTTGCTTTTCAATAAAATATACTTTGTATTACTCAGTTATACTCTTTAACATCATGTGACTACTCTGAAGGGTATTTGTTCAAAATATTGAGATTACAACATGAAAAAATTATACCTGAGCTACTAGCAATAGAAATCTTTGTTTTCAATTAGGTACTGCATGTAAAGGTGTTTTGACAAATAAAACGAATAAGACGGCACAGATGTAAGCAGTACAGCAAATGCACAAGGGAAATAAAACAAAGATGAAACAATTAGATTTCATAAAAGTTTAAAATATGAATCCTATTGCTTTGAACTCTCCTGACATCCTCCAGCAGACTGTTCCCAGAGCTCAACACACAAATACTTCAAGAAACAAAAGTACAAAGTTTTTCTTATTATAAAAATAACCCAGCAGTGTTAGAGAAGTAGTCAACTTACAACTACGTTCTCATTATTTCTGTTCCTTGCAACTGAAGCAGATCAGTGGTGAAGTCAAAGTGTTGAAAGGGTAGTGAAGTATTAATATTGGTAAATGTTTATTGGCCAAAGCAATACTATTATAATATTAATATCAGATATTGACATATGCTGAAATGTTCATACTGGTGTAGCCCTTGTAAGTGCCATAGTCACTTGCATACAGTAGGAACCTTCTGGGAAATACTTTAAATTGCATAATGCAATCAATTGTTTTACGGTGGATTTTAGCTAGTTAGTCCCATGATAAATAGGTACGTTGATGTGTTCCATATTGCCAGTTTATGTAATTGACTTGCGTGTATGGAAATGAGAGGACAGTGGTGTCTTGGGATGTGCATTGCAATCACCTGTGTTAATGTGCTTGGTGTCTTGGTGGTAAACATAGGAGGCTGGATGGGGGAGCATTTCATCTTCAGCCACAATGTTGCAGTTTTAGTCTGGAGTCATTTGTTTCTCATTCTTCCAATCTTTATTGTTATTGTGGCTGGTGTGCCTTCATAAAATCCTAATGAATTAAATAATTGCGCATCAAGAGAATTATGAGAACACATTAAACTCTAAACTTGTACGGTACTGTGCATTGTTTTCTCCTTGCCTGCTTTCTCCCTCTGAATATCTCTGTTTGTTTTGTTGACAGTGCATTATCAGAGGAGGAGAAGACATCGCTACGTGCTGGTCTTATCACAAACTTCAATGAACCCGTCAATCAGGTTAGTGGGGAGAATGGAATATACTGGTAAAAATTGCAAAAAGGATTTAACCTGTTTTTTTTCTCTAAACAAAACTTGCTGAACAAGAAAACTGATACAAAGCCATTAGAGTTTTCTAATGTAATTTTATTTCAACCTCCAATTATGGAGGTTGAAAAGACTGGGGATGAATGGTGGCCATGAACGTTGGCCATTAGTTCTGGTTTCTGCAGCTTGTGTAACCCTGAGGGACAGCTATGTAATGTCAGGACTGATGGGATCCATATGGCAGGGAATGAATATACTTTTGAACTCCATATGTCTCACCACTTCCAGCCTCTACTCTTTCAATCCAAGCTTCTAGAGAGGCTGGTGTGTTTTGTTCAATCAGCTGTTTCATGGTATTAAAATCCACATTTAGAGGTTCCATAATAAATATGAACTCTATGAACTTACCTATTCGTAGAACAAATAATGGCTGATGGACACAGCAAAACTTGTATTCAGATATTATTAATCACGGAGTCAAATTAGGTTATAGATATTTCTAACATGACTATGTCTCATTAAAAGAATGCATTGCTTGGTCAGTAGGTTGCATGATTCTGGATCATATACAAACTTGTGGACTGAGAACAGTTTTCTACTTTGTTGGAATAATTTATGAAACAATTTTTAAAAAGAAATACATTAAAAAAAATCTGACACTGCCTTGAATCTAGGGCCAGAAGTGCCACAAGCTAGTAAATACAAAACTTTTAAATAAATATTTTATTTAAAATTAGCCATTTAAATTCAATTGTAGTAATTATATTAAGTATTCAAATGTATATGATGATATAAATTAGCCAAAATATATAAATACTTCATTAAATAAAAAATATAAATCTTTGATTAAAAAAAATATAGATATATATAAGATCACTGTTGATCTTTCGTTGTCATTATATCATCACTTAAGTGTTTAATTACTTTGTTTCTCTTTAAACTTCAGCCACGACTTATTAATTAAATATCTATCCTCTGATTGGCTAACCTGGACAGCCTGCGGGCTTTGCTTTACTCCTGCGCCAACACAGCACCCATATCTTTGCCATTTTAGTTACATTTTGACATATAAAATTATGCTTTAGTCAATTGTTGATGTATTGCACTTCTTGCCCTCAATATTATTAATTGGTCAAGCTTTTAAAAGTATCATATTGTCTTTTTCACTTTTGGCACCTGACCTTTCCTTATGAGGATCCCATACAAGCTTTACTTCTAACAAGCTAATCAAAATGTCAGACCTCTGCAAAAGATATGCAAGCTTACATTTTACTCCAACATAAAGTCCACATGGACTAATAAATGTTTTGATGCATTGTTTCTGTTAAAGATAACTTTTCTGGTTACAACATTAAATACATCACAAAATCTTTGCAAACATTCGGACATATATAAACTCAAGTTTTGCACAGTTAAGTCTCCCATTCATCCTAATAATGCATGTACTTGTCTTAATTCATGTCTGTATTGATGAAAACAGGAGCTGTTGTGTTAAAGCCTTAGCTGAGTGATGCGTTAGACATGCCGTTAATATAAAGAAGCAGTGAAAGCAGAAATGTATTAAAAATATTAAGAGGATTCATAAAAAAAATTTGCTCTGAAATTGCTAATCACAAGAACCAGTTCTGATTGATAGTTCACAGGTTTAAATAATGAAATGTAGAAATTTTTTATATTTGACTGCATTAACAAATAAAAACTGCCACCAGCTTGTAGTTTATTTTAGTGTTTAGTAAAAATCAA
Organism: Xiphophorus couchianus; assembly: GCF_001444195.1. Lineage (NCBI taxonomy): Eukaryota > Metazoa > Chordata > Actinopteri > Cyprinodontiformes > Poeciliidae > Xiphophorus > Xiphophorus couchianus. The sequence goes on from NC_040239.1 coordinate 12,319,116, forward strand.
ACAGGAGTTTTGGGTAGTTTGATTTTGCAAAAGGGAATCATCTTGTTCTTAATAAGTGCTGCATATATCTTACGCCTGATATGTGCGTCTGTGGTATCGACTCAACTGCTTCTTTTTAAAAGTGGCTTGCAAACAATACATTCATAATAGAACTGATCAGCTACGCTCTGCAGTTGTGCTCAATTCCCTTTTAGTTTAGTTGACAAAACCACCTGCTGTTGTATTAATGCTTGCCTGTGGATATGTTTGCTTACCCTGTTTTTTTTCTTTCTTCCCAACAGATAGCAACCCAGATCGCGGTACTGATAGCCAAGGTGGCCCGCCTTGATTGCCCGAGGCAATGGCCTGAGCTCATTCCAATTCTGCTCGAATCTGTAAAGGGTCAAGATGGTTTGCTGCAGCACAGAGCACTGCTAACTTTCTATCACGTCACCAAAACATTGGCATCCAAACGTTTGGCACAGGACAGACGTCTTTTTCAAGATGTAAGTTCACATTAACAAAGTTAGATTTTTTTTTTTTTATTAATTAGCTGCTATTAATTCTTATTCTCTAGACTGCCTTATTTATTTTGCTCTCAGTGCCAGAGGAAAGTAATGGTTTTTTTTTAAGTGTACACCTAAAAAGGAGAAAAATTGGTTTTCTCTTGGGAAATTTTGTTAACTTTTTTTCCTCATGTTTTTTGTAGTTTTTAATAGCAGTACTTTTTGAAACCAGATGGATAAGAAGTAAGATGAGATTCTTTCCTCCAGTTTCATCTATTTATGTTGGACATAATGTGACATCCTTTTTATATGCATATTTCTTTTTAGGCAAGTTCTTTATTGGAAGTGTATGTTGCTTGTTGTAGGGATAAATGTTGGAACATAAATCAGAGCTACACATTCTTTTCACAATCCAGTACTTGAAAGAATAAAATGTGTGAATAAAAAATATCCAAAGACACTTGTTTTGGTCAAATCCCATAATGAAAGAAACTGACTAAAGAACAGCAGAAGAAGAAATATAAAGATTATTGGACATGGGAATCAGTGAGCGAGAGACAAAAAAACAACTTCAGATGTGAGGCTAAGGCACTGTGCCAGAATCCATGCCAAAAGTTATCCCTTTTACAGACAACTTGATGCATAGTGGGCTCAGGGCCTATTAGGCTGTGCAGTTTTTTAATGATATACTGATTACTTTGACATTGAACAACCTACACTGTGTTCTGTACTGTTAGTTGGAGCATACTCAAAAGTTGGTATGCAACACCACCTTACATTTAATATACAGGGGCTCTTGTATATTAAATGCACATTTCTGTATCATTTGTGATGGGTTTAAAGTTTACATACTTCACTACCTGCAACATAATGAAAGATGCATTGAAGTTTTCCCAGAATGTTTGATGATCCAACAAATAACTTCCATGAATTTTAAAACAAGAAATTGGTGCACTGGTTTGAGTTTTAATGGGGATTCCCTCCAATCCACAGCTGGTAAACGGATAGCCTTAAATATATGCAAACACCCCAACTAGTATTTGGTTAAATCCGTCTTACCAAGCTGCAGAGAAACTGCACACTTTTTGGCCCCCCAAAAAACAAGCTTCTGGCATAATTGTGTCTCAATAGTTGCCCCCATAGATTATCACAACTGGAATGAATTTATATTGGTATATCGGTAGACTTCCTTGCACCAACCAGGTTTTCAAGGGTAGTTCATAAACAATTGACCCTTACACTATGAGGGGAGAAGTCACGGGTTTTGTTTGGGTTCGATGCTAATAAAAACCTTACATTTGGGTTTAGTTGGCACTTTTGTTCATTTAATATCTAAGATGTAAAATTTTCTGCTACTAAAGCAAAACTACTGTACTTCTCAGCAAACAACCATTTTACCACATAGTTGTGTAGCTAAAGTAACATTTCTGTGTGTAGGCATTTATATGCTGTGTGTGCACTTCTTTTTGTTCTTAAGCCCAAGACAAAGCGGTTGGTAGTGCGCAGGATGATGGATCACTTGCTGATGCTCAGAGTGCTAACTGTACTACTTTGCCAGATGCAAAGGTAATTAGATGGTGAAAGAAATGAGAGCAGAGGAGGGATGTAGAGGCAAGGTGTGGGTGTGCAAAGCATATGAGTGATGTACCTAAGGTATAAGACTGACAGCAGGTGGAATCGCCTCTGAAGTTAGGGGTTAATGCAGAATATAAAGTTGAAAGAAGAAACTGGGACACTTACCTGTGATTTTAGTCGGTATGTCTTTAGAAGTATTAAGGAGAAGAAGTGAGCAGAGTCCTGCCTTTTAGGTCCCGCTTCCTTTTCCTGTGGTTTGATTTCTTAATGTCAGGCAGTTCTTCTTTCCACTGATAATTCTCTTTTAGGTTTGGCCTTCAATTATTTTTTCTATTAATCTTTTTTATGTTCTGTTAATACTGGCAGGGGTTGCTGTCTTAGCAGTTCACTTCAAGGAAACATTTACCTTAAATATGCCTGTACTGGCCTGTGCAGCCCATCTTATGTTTATGATGGGCTGGCACTTGGGGACATGTTGCTTTGTATCTGTTTAATTAAATAGATTAATCATTAAATAGGCAATAGCAACTGAACCCCTTAGCTTTGCGATGGGGACAAATAAATTATATTGTTTGGATATAACCGTTTTCATAGTTTAAATTAAAAGTCTAGATTTGGGCCAGTATTATATAATATTGCTGTTAAAATTGCTAGTGGATATTTACAGATACCAGATATAATCTTTAACCTTTTAACACCATGAAAAAGCAACCAGAACCAATGACTTGGCTTCTCTGCTTCAGTTACGCAAGGAAAGCACATAACCAAGCAGCAACAAGATGGAAATAAACATTGGTTGTTAAAATTGGACCAGGGCTAACAGGTTACAAAGAAGGGCTAAAAGGTACAATGGGATTCACTTTAGGTGTTGGTTGTTGAATATTAATCTTAATCTTAAGCTGCTTTTTGTTTTTTCTTCTTACTACTTTTTGCTGTAATAGCCAGTACAGTTCCCCAAGCCATTTGGGTGTAGCTCTATTTATTTTTTTATTCACTTTTCAAGTCTTTTGTGTGACTCCATTGAAACAAAAAAAAGGTTACAATTGCTATTGAACAATTCTGCTGTATGCAAGTACAACAGAAATCACAGAACAGGCGCTGTCTTATATATATTTGTTTGTCTTCTGTCAGCTGGCATCACATTTTTCTAATAAGTGCAAAACAGGAGCTTAGAAATGACTTTTTGGCAGCTTTTGGTTAACTTGTGTTAAATGGGGTGCTTCTCAATATTGCAGACTCATTTCAGTGTCTGATAACAGAAATGGGGGGGAAATATGCAAATTAAAAAAGCTTTATTGGGAATTCAGCAGTTTTAAAATGCTCTATGTGAGCAGCACAGAAGCAACCGGATGTAAAAGCCTGACAATGGCTGTCACCAGGAAAAAATGCAAATAGGATGCAATGGCAAAATGGAAATGCTAATTATTGCACAGCATCATTCCAGAAGCTTTTGCTACTATCCATTTAAAGTTGGCAACATTCAGTGTTACGTAAAAATGAAGCTCCTTTTTTTAACATAAAGGAAAAGCCTTGACTTCACATTGGAGTACTTCTGACATTTTGGGTTGAATTGTTTAAATATAGCTTTTGTTCCTTAAAGTTCCCATATAAACTATACCTGAATGCATTTTATCTATAGAAAGTTTAAAAGCAGCTTTAAATTAAAAACAGAAGATTTCACTGATCATCTTGGGTACTGTAGACTGTCAGCTATAACAACCTTCACAAACTCGGTTTCCTTCATCAACAGGGTCTATCTACATGGCTACCACTTGCCGGATGTTTTTTCTTTCTGTTTTCTGTTAGCCCACTATTGGTAAACCATGCTCTCAAATATGGGTTGTGGTCCAATATCCTACAAGATGATGATTTTTTTTTTCTTTGCAAGAGCGGTGAATAAAATGATTTTCAGTTTCCTTTGGTGATGCTTGTGTGAGGTGAATAGAAAATCAGCATGAAGAAGAAAATTGTGTTTTTCATAGATTTTTGGCTTTATTTATTTTTTTAAGCTTTATTTGTGTAAAACTGAACGTTTTTACCCAGAGGTGGAAAACTTTCGGCTTCTTCGATGTTCAGTAATTCTGCAGTAATTTTCCAAACCCAATATTTGGAACTCAAATGGTGCTCTAATCAGTGTTTTCGTTCCGTGTAAATAAAGTTATTTTCCATCTCTGTTATTAGCTGTAATGCTGAAAGCTTTCAGTCTGCTGCAAATAATTTAATAAAAGCATTGTATTTTTTTTAATGATTTGTAGCCCAAAGCTTTTGGTTTTAACAGTGTTTCTGTTTGTTCTTTGATAATATTGATTACTGCAAAATTCCACCTAAGGACCACAGTATGTTTTATATCAGAAAATTCATTTTTTTAAGAAGCCTTCTGCTGAACCATATGAGTCCATTTTATTTAGGTAAAAACACACATTGCACGATCAGTCTTTTTATTTGCCTAAAACTGAAACATATACTGAAGTGATGGGTGATTATATTAAATAATCATAAATAATCCAGGCCTTATCATTTTTAAAAATGTATATTTTTATAAGTCTCACTGTGTTTGAAGAATTCCATCTTTGATTATTTCATACACAGTTTGATATTGGCTGCAGTGCATTGCAAATGTGTCAAACGCATATTTTTGTAAGGATTATCATTTGATAAGCAATTGTGGGACTACAAGCATTAGTAAAGGGAACAGACCTAATGATGAAAAAAATGCTTGTTCACTCATGTGAGTAGCACTACAGAGTATTGCAAACAGTATATTTTTGAATTTTCATAAATAATCATTTTTATTTGTTCTTAAAAAATATATATATTTTTTTCCATCTGATTTTTTTTCTAAATTTGTTTCACAATTTGTTGATTGGGAGTTTACTGGTAGGTGGGGGTTTGTGTACTTAGTCTTAAATAAATAAATGCATCTTATAGTCCATGTACCACTAGAGACACGATGAGATGCAGCTAACCACAAGTATCTTTAATTTTTATAAATGCAAAGTCAAGTTTCAAGTCCCCTGCCAAATTCAGCTTTTTGCATATCAGTTGATGCAATAAGAATACAAACCAAGGTTCGGTATAGTGATGAGAATAATGTGAGATTTTTTTTCCAACCTTGCTTCATTTCTTTCAGCTTCCATAAATTGGATTAGTCTGGGATCTGAGGAATGGAAAGTGGGAAGCTCTTGAAAAGTCTCTCTAAACAGAAAACTTGCCAGTCTGGCTGTTTCTGTAACACATATATCAAAGCCTATGCTGTGCTGTCAAAATACGGATTTCATTTTCAGCAGGCGCTCATCACCAACACAACCATTGGATCTAATTTTTCCCCATCTTACTCCTTAGCTTATTTTCTTTGAGTATTTGTTGCATGTTTACAGTTTTTTTAATGTTTTAAGATTTCACTTGGGTTTGTTTGCCTTCATCTCAGAATAAATGTTTATTTATTTCAATGTCATTTCACATTTGAACAATTCTTGATTTGTTTCTTAGCTCCAGCGTTAACACACTTAAATGCCTGAATGTTGAGTCACTCTTGGTACTGTAAGAGATTTAATGGATTTGCTATTTTTTATTCTGTTTGGCAACCACTAAGAATTAAAAACCCTAAGTCCTGAGAGATTTTTTAAAAAGATATTTTCTTCAAAAGTTGACCTTATCAAGAAGAAGAGCTTTCAGCTCCCATCTTAGAACTTCCACTTTCCTTTTGTAGGCAGGAGTGCATCAATAACTGGATTAGTCTGTATTACAGGTGCAGTTCACAAACATGCAGATCTGTTATGCTCATACATAATTAACATTAATTAATTTCCCTTGTGTTGCACGGATGAAATGCCTGCTTAAATCCACGGTAATGCTATGTGAATGTGACTGACTTTACTGTCATTATGATTGTTGGCAGCTGGCATCAGGCATCTACAGCTTTGCATGTTCCCTGTGGAATCATCACACCGACTGCTTCCTGCAGCAAGTCTGTGCCAGAGATGAGGCTGCAGCGCTCAACTCGTTGGAGAGGACTCTGCTCTCGCTCAAAGGTAACGGCTCCAAACCACAAACAAGATCAAATACAGTTCTTCGAAAATTTGTTTTTGTATTTGTCATGCAAATATTTTTCAGAGCATCAAACAAACATATAGGAATAAAGATGATCCAAACTAACTTAACCCTAAGTAAAAATGGTAAATGATCCCCTTGTTGAATCTGGAATTAATTGTTTAAAGCCATTTTCCCCCTTTTTCATTAGTTTCACAAGCCACACCTGTACCTAATTCAGCATAAAATCTCAGATAAAGAAAATCATACCAGCAGCTATTCATCTTGGTTATGTCTGTCACAATAAGCAATAAATCAATAAATCACATGATTTAAGATAAGCTCAATTATTTATATTGACTTATAATTTTTCTCTTTTTCTACTAAAATCTGGATGACAAAAGTCTTCAATTTGGTACAAAGACAATTTTGTTTACAGAGCCTCCATTGTTCATTTTTATTGTTTTGTTTTATTTATTTTGGATATTTAATATGTCTTTCAGTTTCAGTGTTAAATGTTTGTTAGAAAGTTTTATTTATTGATCTTAGACCATACATTCTTGCACTACTGTGCTTTTGCAATATATTACTTGAAAATAATCTCAAAACAATTTAATAATTTATCACAATAACTTCTGGGACGATTTGTTGTCCAGCAAAATTTGTCACGGTGATGGACCTAATGGTGGTGTCAGTGTGATGTTCCGGGGCTTCTTTGCTTCTTCTCTTCCAACCAGCTTGTTGTAATTGATCGGACAATGAATGGTCCACAGCACACCAGTGTGTCCACCTCCGAATGGTTTATAACAGTGTTTCTCAATTCCTGTCCTCAGGGACCACAGCCCTGCATGTTTTAGCTGATTCCCTTCTGCTTCACACCCGACTTGAATCAGTGGGTCATTAACAGGCTTCAGCAGCACTTGATGCCTGCAGAGAAGGTCATGCAATCATTTGAATCAGGTGTTCTGGAACAGAGCCACATGTGAAATATGCAAGGCAGTGATCCCTGATGACTGGAATTAAGAAACACTGGTTTAGAGTAACACACTAAACTGTGCCATGACTTTAAACAGGCTGCTGTTGCTGGAAAACTGTCCAGTGTTGGCTGAATTAACACAATTCAGCTGCTCAAACTTTTGATAATGGCTATTACTGCCATGGGTGATACAAGCAGTGTTTAGATTTGGAGGACAAATACTCTTTCATCTACGGTTGAGTTGGTCCAGATTGCTTCTTTTATGATGAGTCAAATAATTTGCTTTCTATATTTACTTGGGTTAAAATTGAGTTGCTTTCAATCATTTAATCATAACAGTACAGTGGAAAAGGAAATCTGTAAAGGGTTAAATCCTTTTTTTGAAGTGTGGTACACTTAACTGCGTTGCTGGGGTTGCAGTAATATACTGACAAACAATAAAATAAAATTTTGAATCATTGAGCCACGTGTATCATGTAATTTTATTTACATTAATTAAACTAACTACTGAGTGTAATTGTTAAGAAAAGTTGTGAACTGAGTTACATAATGTATCTGATTAGTTTTTGAAACACTATGTAGGAGGTGATGTTTGCTGACCTAATTTATAGTTGTCAATAATGCTGCATACTGATTTATTTTTTTGTCCAAATCTTTTAGTACTTCGCAAACTGACAGTCCATGGATTTCAGGATCCCCAACAGAATATGGAAGTAATGGTGAGCTGTGAGTTATTTCAGTCTGTGTGCTTTAGGACCTCTCATTTTTCTGAAGCTTACACTTTCTGTAAGTGTTCCGAGTTACAAATAGCTCCAATCAAACTGTGCAAAATATGGATGGGTTATGATAATTGAAAGTGCCTCTAGCCTTGTTTTGGTTTAAATAGTCAGGCGTCTGGTTTTTGCTCTTCTCCCACTCCCAGTGGGAAGAAAGTTCCACTCCATTAAACTGTTAATTCATTTTAGTTTAAATCTGGTTCAAAATAATCCTCAGAATGTGCTTCAGTTTTCCTCAGAGCTGTGAGTTAATGAATTTGTCAGAAAATATAGCTGTCCTTTCAACTCCAACTTGAAAATTGCCTTTTCGTTTTTGTTTCTGTGATTGAATAATTGCAGCTAGAATGATTAATATTTACTGAAAGAGGCAAGTAATTGTAAGAGACTTTTTACTTTAGTTTTTACGTGTACTGTGTCATACATTGTGAAGTTGTTGTAAAATTGAAATCTCAAAGATTTTACCTGAGGCTTAATTTGGTTTAAAACAAACAATTTGAAGTAGCCGTTGTAGTCATCCGTCCTGTCATGGATGAAAAAAAAAAAAATCAGAGATACTCAGTCATTAAATATTTATGAAAACCTAATGCTCTATTGCACTTAGAGTAAATTGCTGACCTGAACAGATGATCAACGTCTAACTGCTGGAGATATTTTCTATCAGCTGGCATTTAAGAAACAGATGTCTGGTCTCTTGAAAACTTGGAATCTCTCCTTGTCTTGTTCTCCCAAGCGTTTTTCTCTCAAAATTGACATTAGAAATTAAACCTTAAATTTTGTTTGGCTGAAGTTTTGAGTGTTTACTTTTTATTCAGCAAACTCATTTTGGTTGCAAAGCTGTTACATTTTTTTTTACTCAATTTTATCATATACAAAAACACTTAATTTAAACCAATATTAAATACATTCCTCGATTGCGTGTAATTAATCCGATTGACCGTGAATATTCTTCTTTCTTTCCAAATATTTCTTGTTGCTGTTTTATATTACCTTAGTTTTATTTTTGTTTTGTGGTGGAACATTTTTCACAGGAGCTTATTCAAGCATTTCTGAAGATGAATCATGTTTCCAAGAAGAAAATCTTTTCTACTTGCTGTGTCCTGTGATTTTCTTTGGAACACAATCACTACTAACTAGTTATCCTGTTACATACACAGCCCTTCATTTATTGTACAGTATTGATTTGTTTAGTGTGCAGAGCGCTCAAATTGAAGTCTTCTAAACTACAAGCAGTGCAACCATCAGCTTTTGTTTGGCACTGCTTCCTTGAACTGCTTGCTGTGTCACATCCCTCTGGCAGTAGTTTGTAGCATTTACTCTTGAGTCTCCAGTATTAAGCTGTTTGTAAGAAGACTCTTCACACATGACATAATCATTTCAGACAACCGAAGACTGTTTTCCAATCACAGTACTAAACACATTGATAGAAAACCACACGGCGGAAAAAATTACTGCAAGTAATCAGACAGTTTTAACGCAGGCTAAAACGGTAAAGCACTAGGACAAGTTCTTTTTAAGTCTTAAATGAGTTCTCCATGCTTGATTTTTAAACAAGCACCACAGTATTGAAGCAAAAATATATCAAACAAAAAACGCTTTGGTTTCTATGCTTTGCCCTTAAACAGGCATGTTAATTAAAGCTTGGCCTGGGCAGTTAATCACATTTTCTTAATTTAATTTTCTTCTCCAAAAGACCTAAAAAACACTAATCAACAACAACAAAAAAGATTATTACATAAATTTTGCTGCTCTTATTTTGTTAAAGTGCCTTAAATGCTGTGCAGTTATGTTCTTTGGGATTTCACCTCTGACCAAATTGTCATTATTTTTCATAATATTGTGGTCCTTATTAGAAGCCTAAAAATGGGAACTGTAGAGGCATACATTTGCAATAATATCATAATAATAAATAATAATACCATAGTTGTATTCAATTTCCCAATCTGTACCGTGTTTTACTATTCATTTCTTTTTACTGTTTTTCATCCTATCTGGATTTTAGTGCTATACCAGTGCAGGCGTTAGCTTAGCACCAGTTTTTTGTTCTCACCACTATAACCATCAGTCCTAACACTGATAACCTGCCACAATCTCAATCGAGGAACTTTATGGAGAACCATCAACAAATCCAAATTTTACTCTGATTGAATTTTACTCCAGAGTGAGTTTCACTTTTAACCTGCAAAATTTCCTGTCTCATGGTTTCTATGTTGCTTCTTTGACTTATGGAAAATCCCTGCAGAATCATAACTAATGGCAGTTGTAATCTCTGCTTTCTATCATCTCCCACCAAGTCATTTGTGCTGTAGTTGTGATCCTTCCTCTCCCCACGCTAACAGTGTTAGGAACTTTAGTTGCTGGCTGAAATGGGGTTCGGGATGTGTGATTAATGACACTGCTATTGACCTTGTGGCTGAACATTAATGCCGAATTAAAGAGAGAGTCCCTTCATCTATCATCTAATTTCTCATGCTAACCTGCTACAACAGCAGGCTACATAAAATTGATTCTCTTTCATACTGTGAAGCTCAGATTTTATTTATATTCATAGGCAGAGAAGTAATTGTGCCCACACACACACACACACACCACCCCACCCACACACACCCACATACAGTGTAAGTGTTACTATATCTACTTCCCTGCAATACATGTTGAGCAATCATGATTCAGCAGCAGAAATGACGAACCTTATCTCAGTCTGTCTTCATTTCTTCCTTTTCAGGGTTTCCTGAATGCAGTGTTTGAAAGGTTAAAACAGTTCTTGGAATGCTGTGAGTACTTTCCTCTTTTTCTGACTTGAATCTTTGATCCTTTACTTTCCTTTCAGTAAACAAACACTTTGCATTTCATCTAGTGAATGCAAAAGGGTTACTTAAAATGGTTTGACATCCAGTTGAATTATTAACATAAATCTGTAGTCTGCATATTATTGATGTCAACTTAAAAGCTAAAATGAAACGAGACAGTTAGTGGTGTGTTAGTTTACATGTTTTCTAGCTTAAAGATGTATCTTCATATATAGTTGAGCAAAAAACTATTCACAAGTCTGGTAAATTTAGATTTAAAATGTTCATTCAACCAAGGAAATTTGTCTCTGAGTGGAAATGAGGGCGGTATCTCTCACAGTTCAATTAAAAAAAGTTTTTAAGTGCATTCTATTTAAAAAAAAAAAAAAAAAAGCATGTCAAATTATTCAGACCTTTATAATACATTTGTTGGCTTTACAGCAGTCAAGCCCTACTTATAATTACTCCAGTTTTTTTTTTTTTTGCATGTTTCCACTGATATTTTGATAATCTATTTTAAACCTCTAGTCTTTGCTGCCTTATCGACTCCTTACTTACTCCTTAAATTTACTCTGAAGGCTTTGGTATCAGACTACAGGCATTGAATATACAGGCATGTCACACATTTCACATTTTCATTTGTGGAAAGTAAAAATTATGTTTTGTTTTTCTTTCTCTGCATACTTATTTATATACTACTACTCATAAAATACCCATTACAATATACCTTTTGTGCTTATATTGTTTTAAAGGGGAAACATTAAACACGTAACTCCTTTTCAAGCTCTATAGAGCTGTAATCGTATATCTTTCACAATGCAATCTTAATTTTTTTAAATTAATGAATTCATTTTATTATTTGTATTATTATTATTTTTATTATTATTATTTATTTACGGTATTTATTTATTTATTTTTAACCAATTTTAGGATATTTTCTAAAAACAACTATTATGAGTTACAAGTTTTATACTTTTTTTTTTAAAGTCCCATTGAGGGAAACATAGACATGTTGCCAAACAAAGTAATCTAGATTTCAGGATAGCTAAAATCCGCCTTTAAAGGTCCACTGTGCATTAGTCATAGTAATGTAGTTGGAGAAACAAGGTTCTTGTATTAAAATCGATATGCTTTATTTTTTCATGCTTTACACATATGTTCATGTAAAGTATGCAGAAAAAAGTATGATAGGTAGCTGATTTCCTGATTAAACAATAGATTAATTCTGACAGGATTCAACGTTACATTTATTTGAATGTGCTAAGTACTAATTAAAAGCGCCTTATGAAGAAAGAACTTTGTTTCCACTTCATGAAAAACGTCTTAATTGAATTGATCTAAAGATTTCTCTTGTTGAAATCAAGGGGATTCTGATGTTTGACGAGTAATTTGAATTCACTTTTAGTGTTGATCTCTATCAGCAAGTTGTCTTCTCTTTCTCGTTCAAGTTTGACCTCCAGTTTGTGCTTAAAATGTAGCTTAAGGAACAGAAAAAAAAAAGATTTAAGATATGAATGAAAACATCCAATAAATACTGTTCTGATGGCAGTGGAGGCAGGTTCAGGGCCCAGTTGGTATTTGGATCCAGCAGATAGGAAGAACGGCGGGGAAGCTCCTAGCCTGGATGGGCAAGAAATATCAGCTGTGTTCAGTCTGATAAGGTCAGCTATCTAAATGGTGTTTTTTTTTTTTGGACAGTCTTTGTCGTCCACTCCGATGTCTGGGTCTCTCTTTTTAAGATGTTTGTCTTCCAACTGAGGTCACCTGTCCCTTTTCATCTGTCACTTTATTGTTAAAAGCTATTTTATAAAGCTCTGCATCTGTCAGAAATAAAGAATCCCCTTTCTTTCTTTTGTCATCTATCTCTGTTTTGATTGGTCGATTTGGATGGCTCAGAGTGTGACCGCTGTGACTTTGATGACTTTGCATCACGTCTGCTAACATTGCTGCCTGTCACACCTGCAAATGGAGTTAAAACTGCACGGGCACAAAGTCGATAAAATGCAATAGTGTATTGATTTACATAATGCAGGATTTGGACAAAAATCAGGAAGAAGCTAACAAAGCAGTTGGAGAGCCAGCTAACGATAATACGGTGCCACCAGTGAGGAGCTCGATAGAATATATAATAAACCAAATTAAACAAAGCGAAGCAAATGGTTCACAATGATTTGAAGAATCCCATAGAGACGGTCTAAGGAGTCAGTTCATATTGTGTCGGCAGTTTATATTAAAATGTAATTATCATGCTTCACTGGATAGACCAACATGCACAAAAAGAATTGAACAAACCAAGACAAACTGGTATTTATTAGTTACTTCAAAACTAAATTAATGTCTCGATTCCTTCTGATCATTCCCTCTTTCCTCTTTTTTCAACCTGCTGCAGTGTGTGTAATAAAGGCTGCAGTTAATACTGATCCACACTTCATTACAGCCTCGTTTTAATTAAGCTGTTGTTGTCCGTAGTTTCAACTCAAATTCCGACATGCTTCATTTCAGATACTTCATCTTAAGAATAGATGTGTTCTTTGTGCAGTAACAATGTAGTTGTCATCAGGGCTTTCAGTTTATATATTCAGTTATGCCCTGGCTATGCGAGTAGGTTGTATTTATTGCTTTATTGTTGTTAAATTATTTTTTGAGCATTTTTGTATAAATCTCCAAAGTAGAGTAGGTTTTTACTAGTATTTCCTTACAAATAAATTGTAATCTGTGAATGTTGTCATTATCAAATAGGTCTTTAACCCCCTTTAAAAAAAGAATAATAAATAAATAAACTTTTTAGTCTACTAATTGATCAACAAACAAACCCATTAACCAGGATTTAAATATTTTTTGTATCATATTTGATGTGCATCATATTTTACAACAAGTTGTTACTAATAGTCCGAATTAATTCCATAATTATTTGCTTAAAGGCATGCATCAAGAATGATACGTCTGATGTTTTAGAGCTAAGCTTAAATAATTCTAAGTAATAAGTAGTTTGTTCCTAGTGAAACAACTCTGTATGTTTGTTTCCTTTGTTTTGGCTTCAGGTCGGCAGGTTGGTTCAGAGAGCCCATGCAGAGAAAAGCTGGAAAAGACAATAATACTGTACACTAAAGTTGTAAGTAAACCGAACTTAAATACATGATAAATCCTAGGGTGTTGTCTACTTAGTTCTAACTGGAATTAGAAAATGTTTTACCATTCTACATGTCACATCTATACTTTGCTTTTCTCATTGCTTTACAGTTGTTAGATTTCTTGGAGGACCATGCGTGTGCATTCATTCCCCTGATCCAACGCTCCCTGGAGTTTGCCGTTACGTATGTTTTCACACCTGCTGGGGAGGGAGTGACCTTTGAACGCTTTATTGTTCAGTGCATGAACCTCATCAAGATGATAGTAAAGAACGATGCATACAAACCTTCCAAGAATATTGATGGTGAGTTGAGTTCTAAAACAAGCCTATATTTGGGAGGTGCACAAAAAAACACAAATACATCTCTTTGGTTCTTTTTCGGCATCTAAACTTTCTTTTTTTAGTTCATTACTAAGATGTCAAGAATAAAAAGTAGGGGATTTTCTTTTTCTTTTTAAACTTAAACAAATCACACTTTGAGTTGAAGGTGATATGGGATTTTTTTCATAACATTGAATTCATGAATTATGTCCATTGCTCTGGTTTTGCAGCGCTATTTTTTTCCATTAGCTCTCTAGGATCACCCTAGATATAATACCATCTTAAGATACATTCACAGAAACGTATGTCTTTCCAAAAAGAAATACATGAGTGGAGCCTTACCAAGTTGTTTTGGCAAGGCTCCACTTAGTTTCCTTCAGCAGCAACATTCTATTGATAAATTTTTAAAAAGTATGGAAATTTGGAATTAAAACTATGTAGAAACCATGAAACAGAATGTTAGTAAACATTACTATGAAGATGATACCCGTTAATGAAGTGAATATGTTTTAGCTATAATTCACATCTTTTTCCTAACATTCAACATTAATACATTATTTTCAAAATTATAAATATGAAAGCATATAATTTATTTATAGCATTGACTTCTCCCCTGCACCTCCTGCCTAAAAGGGATAATTATGAAACGCATACTTCCTGTTTTTATTGCGGTTGTGAAGTCATTTAAATCTGATAAGTGCTTGAAAGTGTAACAGAAAGGAAAAATGTGCTGCATTACTTTAGTACAACTTATGGATTATATTAAGTCAACATCAATACATGTTTATGATTCTTGTCTGTGTTCTTCTTTTCCTCTTCGCTAGAGAGTAAACCAGAAAGTCTAGAGGCTCACAAGATCAAGACAGCCTTCTTCACTCACCCCACGCTGACAGAGATCGGGCGCCGACTTGTCTCGCACTATTTTCTCCTCACAGAAGAAGAACTGGCAATGTGGGAGGAGGACCCGGAGAGCTTTGGTGAGTTTCTTACACCCCTAAAAATGTTGAATCTAAACATCTGAGGTTTCATACTGCTTCGCTCTTCGGGCACACCTCGAACTTTGTGGGATTGGCTAGGTTAATGTTTATCATTCGTTGATACAGCTGTCAGTTCAGACTTTATTTAGACATTTTAGAAAAGTGTCTTGATGTTTGGTTTTTCATTATATTGTATTAAATATTTTAATGCATTGGCATTTGACACAATAGATCTATAAAATCTCAATAGATCTATAGAGATTTTATAGATCTCAATAAATTTAAAGGTATGAGTTGTGACAGCTGGAAACTCCCAAACCTGTTACTGGAACTGATGGACTGAAAACTGAACCGGTATAAAGCTGAACCCTTGGTTGGAGAGCTTTTTCCATTTATAGTGTCATTCCTTGGCATTTTAAAATACTCATTTTGCTTTTAGAGACACTTGCAGTGAAATAACAAGGTTAAAGATTGTGGCTCTAATTGAGAGAGAGTAACAGTTTCTTTGTGTTAAAGCATACAACCCGCAGACGAGTCTGATCATTTAGACACCTGCAAATTTGAGACCTTAAATGCCTGGTATCATAATGTAGTTTGTTTTTCACGTGATGGAACTACACAAATCTTGAAACGCACAAGTCTTTTGAGTTATCAAGCAGCAAAACCATATTTCTGCTTTGTAATAGATGCAGAGTCTAGATGAGAAAGTTATAATATATACACATTTTTATCATCTTTATAGCTGTTGAAGAAACTGGTGGTGATTCATGGAAGTACAGTCTACGGGTAAGTTAAAAGTACATTAAACAGATGCACTGACAATGTTTTGATAATTATGCCAACTAGAATATTCATTGAATGGCGAGTAGATATATATTATTATGGCTGTTGTAAATGAATATTTTAGTAATCGAGTAATCTATTGATTATTCTTACGATTAATCGGATAAAAAAAAAGATAAAATAAAACATTGGTAAATCTAACATAACAGAAGAATTACTATCGCATATCAACATTAGTCCAATTTTTCACATTTGAGCTTCCCTAACAATAACTTTTCTGTAGTTTAGAAAATTAACCTGTAACAATAATAGCTCACTTTCTAAGTTAACCAGAAGAAAAGTTATACAAAAATCTTAAGTTATGTTCAATTCAATAATAAAGAGGCAGGCTCACAAATACGCTTATAAAAGATGTCTATACTCCTGCTTTTCGTTGATGCATTCATCTTCAGCCAGTTTAATAGCTGAGTTATCACCTTGCCCAGACATTTAAAGCTTTTGTGTTCATGTTAGTGATGGAATTTGACATCTTTGTTCGTCACATACAGAAACTTACCTACCAGCTATGTGCCGCCACGATGAGCTCTGCCACCCATTTGTTGAGACCAAGATGATATGAAATACATTTTCCGGTTTGTCCGTAAAGCTACACTTGCGTTAATAATCTAATGCACAGCCGCCCGCTGTTTTGTAGTAACCCATATCTGTTCAGTCTTTTGAGCTTTACTGTACTCATGAATGGTACTTTATACAACACAAAGCACATTGTTTGGTTTGCTGAAGAAGCAGCAGAAATTAGGCTTGAGAGAAAGTTCTTGCACCAAAATAGTTGAAAAACTTTTAAATCCAATTTATCTAATTTACTAGTTCATTTTGCATTTGGTTGCAACCTTTGTTTACTTGGTATTGCCATTAGCTCTCACTTGTAGCACAAGAGTAGAAATGTTTAAATGTTGATTTAAGCATTGATAAGCTGTAAAATTCAGCTAGGTTTGATAACTAGTAATGTATAAAAATCATAGTTTAACTTTGTTGCTGAATTTTTTGGGAGCCATGTTGCTGTGAAAATAATCTGAACCATTTGTCAGATGCTAATAGGTGGATAAAAGATTTACTGATGTTTTAATTGAATTCTCTGAAAATATTTGAGGATTTTCCGTATTTTATTTTGTTTTTCAGTAGATGTATAAGAACTGTACAAAACCACAGTAAGCTGTATTAGCATAGAAGGTGTTGGGAGTAATAACTGCTAAATAACTTGTCCTCTTTTTTTCATTTAGCCTTGCACAGAGGTACTGTTTCTGGAAATCTTCCACAACTACAGCCAGACCCTGACACCAGTACTCCTGGATATGGTTCAGAATCTGCAGGGTCAGTGCAATGTTTAATCAATATTGTTTAATCAACCCAACATAGACTTCTATTACTGGCAGAAATTTGGTCTGTTTTTCCAGTAATTTGTATAACAACCAAAAACTTCAGTTTTTAAAAATTTAGCCACTGCTACTCATCTACGTTGTTGATATTGACTATCACACTTCATTTAGATCAGGGATATTTATATTTGTTTACCTGCTGTGTGTGAGAGGAGTCCCTGGGCTGCATTTCTGTGTTTGTATGCATCATGTTTCATTTTATTTTGTGATAATGTAGTATATGTAAGCATACTCTGTAAAATTAAAACAAGTAACTAATCGATCCCCCCACTTAAGCTTATAAATGAATTGGAATAAATAAGATAATTAAAAACAGCCCTATAAGATGTATCAAATGCATAACAATATAGTTTATTTCTGTAATGTGCAACAAACAGTTGCCTTTCTTTACCAATGCTGTGTTCCTCCACATAAATTCAGTTTCAAATTGCTTATTTCATGTTCATGTCTTGTTGTTTTGGTGACTTAGTGTAAAGAAGATTGTACATAAAAAATGACCTAACACATGTCTGTGGGTGGTCCCTGTATCTGAGACATGCAGTCTGTAGGACTGTGAGGTTCCCAGGTGATTATCAGCATAACACCCAGCTTCAGCTCTCCGGTTTCTTAGTCATTCAACACACTGCTGCTGGTCTCCTGGGGGAAGTGGCATTTCGCTCTTGTCCTGTTTCTGAGTTAGTGTAGAATTTACTCACATTGGTTTTTCACAGAAGTCTGCTTCTTCTCTGTCTAAAGATGGTCTCCCCCTAAAATGCAGTGGAAATAGGTTCTCCTGAAGTGAGAAAACAAAACAAAAAAAAAAAAAAAACATTTTATATTTTTATGTAAACCTAATGGCAGGAAAAAAGGGACACAGAGAACATGCTGATAAGTTGACTTGAATAATATGGATTTAATGGTTTTAAGTTTAATATGACGTACGGTACAGTGTTAATTACGCCTGGCAGAATATTTGCTGCCATTATACAATGTTTGAGCAGAACTATTTCTCTAAACTGCCATTTTTATATAAAGGTTTATTGTATCTCTCCAGGCCCAACAAACGTGGAGGACCCTGTTCAGTTGCTGATGAAGGATGCAGGTTAGTCAAAGGTCTATTGATTTTCTTCAAGAGTTGGTAATGGTGGGGTGGGGCGTGCCGTGGTGGCGGAGGGGTTAGCGCGACCCACATTCAGAGGCAACGTGGCCTCGACGCAGCAGTCGTTGGTTTGACTCCCGGACCCGACGACGTTTGCCGCATGGTATGGTATGGTATGGTATGGCAAAAGAATATTGAACCTGAATATTTTTAAGTCAATGTTTTCATCTTAAGTGCGATAAACCTTTTGCAGTTTTTACTGTTGTGAATAAAAGACTTCTTCAAACCAATCCATATTTATACTAGCACTGACTGTCGACCTTGTAACTTTTTTTTCTTGACTTTTTGTTCCATCCCCTGCTTATTTTGGAATGTAAACCCAGAACCATTTCTGGGTTTAATAATTTCTGCCATTTATTAAAATTTATGTCAAAAAACATGCAAGTGTTCTATAGAGTGTCTCTGTTACCTAGATAGCTTTAGAGATCTCAGCAGTGCCTTGACAGTTTAGGTAAAATGGTAAATATCGAATAAGATGATGAAACTATGCAAGATGTAGTTTGAGAGCTATTCATGCACTCAATGAGGATTGACTTATTTGCTTTCAACAGGGATGTAGAACAAAGTTGAAGACCACAGAGTTTTGCAAATTAGGATTACACCAGTGAATTTTTGGACCACACTAACTAGGAAAGTAACTTTTCTATAAACCTGTTGATTGGTTCATACCCTTAATATACAGCTGTCTTCTGTGTTCCTCGAACTTTATGAAGCTGTTTGTTCACTAACAAACCTCTGAGACATTCGCAGAACATCTCTGTTTAGTGCGAGACTAAACATTAGGTGCCAATCTGTTGCAGCAATTTTTATTTATGGTTATCAAACTGAAGGAGTTTTTATACAAATGCAAGCCATATATTTCAGACCTCTGGTTGTTTAAAACTTGCACAATTATGCACTACTTCCTGCTGGCCTGTCAAATTATATCCCAATAAAGTACATTTATGTTTCTTCCTATAATGTGAGAAATTGTGAAAAACTTCAAGGAATGTTTTACAAGATGCAGTTTATCCTGCTTTGATTTCCGTCAAACTAGATTCTGATGGCAGTTACAAATAGGAAAGCTAGTGTCTGTAATCATTTAAATTTTGTTGCATCGATCATAAAAGAGATGACGTAATGTTTTGAAGCCTCCACTTTTTTGCCTATATCTAGTAATTATTTTTGCCTTTTTCTGCAAGCACAAGGTATCCTTCTCTGGTTTGTAAATATGTATTACTTCCTATAATTGATGTAGTCTTCAGAGGTCCGCTCACATTGCAGCAAATGTTAATTAATTTCCTACAATATGGTCTCATATGTGTTGTGATTTTTAATTTGTGATTTTGAAGAAATCCACAGGGACTGTGCATAACTTATATTAGCCTTCTAATTTGTCATTTTTAAAGGCCACTTGGGCAGAGTTACCTTCCACTGCCCAAAATATTGTTCATTAGAAGTGAGCAAGTGTAGAGGACAGACCATTAGCCACCTGAGATTCTTGTTTTTGAACCACTATAAATGCAAATGTTTTCAACATCTCATCCTAGGGAGTCAAAATAATGCCAATGTGTGGAGCAGAAATTAATTTTAAAGCATCTCCAGGGCAAATTAAACTGGGCCAAGACATGGTGCTAAGTAAAATCAACACGCAGTGTGGGATTTAGCTAAACCCTTTTTAGATTTAGCTGTCCAGAAAGGACAGATGGTGCAGATTAGTACATTGTAAAATTTTTAAGTGCAGATTCAGCTAAAATAATTTTTTCTCAATAATAGTTGTAAATGATGCAGATACTTCTAAATAGCTTAGTGAAAATGTTATAATTTGTGTTACAAAATGTGTTACAGTTTGTGGCCAATCTATATAATTTGATTTGTTATTTTATACATATTCTGATATTTTAAGATATTTATTTCTATTTTTTAGTCACTTATGAAACACACTCAGGCTTACTCTTCAGCTAGGATGTTATCAGTGACTAAATGTGAAATAAGTTATTACAAGTGTTTTATTAAGGCAAAATTGTTCAAAATGTGTGGTGGTCTTTGTTTTTTTGAGAGTAACTCACCCAGATCAGTCTGTTTGTTGCCCTCTCCCATTCATTTTCTTTCTACAATGAGTAACTAATGAAAGTCAATGCTCTTGATTCTAGTGGATTTCAGTACATTTTGACAACATTGTCTTCTACTACATGGTTGGAAGTGACTGTTTGACTTAACACAAAGACTCATACAGTTTTCTGTTTTATTTCAGTTTACAATGCAGTGGGGTTGGCAGCCTATGAACTGTTTGACAATGTGGACTTTGACCAGTGGTTCAAGAATCAGCTTCTTGGAGAGCTGCAAGTCAGCCATCACAGGTATTTTTAAAAACAATTGTTAACAACTTGAACTATTCATCTGTGTTTTTCTTCTGAAATATGTACTATCTACATGTTTTGTGGTTGTCTCTCTTACTGAAACAATTTTTTTGTGTCTTTTTTTGTGATATTCATGTTTGAGTCAAAAATGAAACCTGAAACAGCAAAGCATTTTTTATTTGGTTCTTTAGATTAGTTTCTCATTTAATTTTTATTTTTTGTTGCCGATATCTGATTTGTTACATATTTGACTTTAAGGGTAACTCATGTTAATTAGCTGTTAACCTTTTACAGCCAGTGATTGTAGCCGGTAACACACTGAAGGCATGCCAAAAGCGCATAAGTAACAAGCTAAATTTCAGCTGCTGTCAAGTTAATATTAATGACTGCATTTTTTCTCCTTTTTAATTGCTCGGTGCAAGTAGTGACTAAATGTATCAGAACAAGCTCAACTCACTCAGGCAGGTGAGATAAAAATGGATTTATTAATTGGCCTGTGAGAAGTCTATACACCCCTGTTAAATTCCCAGGAGACCCTAATAAATGTATTTCCCACATTTCTTTCACATTTTATGATAGTTACGGTGTATAAATTAGCTAAAGAACAAATTGTTTGGGAAATGTATATATTAAAAAAGAACTTGGTAGCTTAAGTGTTTTTAAGGCTCTAGTAACTTGAAATTGTAAGAGGTGTGTACACCGGCCCATGGAGAGCAGCTATAAGTGTACTGACCGTGGATTTAAGGATTCACAGAGAGTTGCTTGATGAATTTATTTGAAGAAAATGAGAGAGGGAGCAGCAAAAGGCATGATGATGTGTTTGAAATGAAGAACAAAGAAGTGCCCTTCACTCTCGGCACCAGAAATAAACAAAACAAAAAGCCTGGGGTATTTGGAAGGTCGTCCACTCTGGTTAGTGTTGACGTCAGAGAGCAGGGATGCTGATGTCACCCACGCTGTCCAGGTGTGAACAAACCCTTGACTTTTCCCTTATGCCCCCATTTCTTTCGTCTCTCTGAAGGTTCACCTCCACCTCTTTTTTTCTTTTTGATTGATATCGTGTAGGGAAAAAACAATCAAGCTCATTAGCAAACATTGTTTTGATTTAAGAGGAAAGCAAGTTGGACTGTTTGAAGTGCAAGCTGGAAAAGTTTGCACTTGGAGAAAGGAAAAGTTTGCACTTGGAGAAAAATGCTTTGTGCTTCAAGGCTATGCCAAATGAGTTGCTTTGTTTGGTGTTTTTTGTTTTAATTAATTTTATTTTTCTAAAGCTCTTGTTTGAGTTTGTTCAGTGAGCTTTCTCTTCCGGTAACCCACATAATGCACCAGAGACACCCTGGAGGGGCTTCTGCATTTTCCCAAAATTTTTCTTTCTCCGTTTTCTCTTCTGCTCCCTCGCCACTGCTGTGATACTTGAATATTATTCGTTTCACCCACTTTTTCTCTGTCTGTAATACAGATTTAAACATCAGTTTTTCCATTACATTCATGTATTCTTTGAACTATCTCTTGTTGAGGAACTCCGTTGTAATAACTTCACTCGGACTATTAACTTTATACTTATCAGATACCGTTTTTATAGCAACATCTGCTAAATTCAGATTACGTTAGTATAACAGGATGCCATGATATGAGAGAACATATTGAACACTATTTTGTTGGACAGTATATCCTTCTCGAAAGTGGAGCGTTTCTAGCTGTAGTGCTTGACAACACTACAGCATGCAGATCCTCAAGATCAGATTTATTATTTTTATAATAAATTTCTTGGATATCCTCATATTGCTGAAATCTCTGCTTTTTATGATTCCCTGGTCAGTTATGCACAAATGAAAGCATGTTGGTTAGTGGTGTGCATTAATGGAAATAAACAGTTGGGCTTGAACGGACAGCCTTTCCCCAGTTAAGGGTATTATAAATTAAAGTGCATGTACTCAAAAAAAGTTGTATTATATAATGTTTGACCTCTTTAACCTTCTAAGCTCATTAACCAATGGAATTGCATATTTACTAAGGCAAACACACTAATTGGTGATTAAAGGAAAGGCAAGTTTGGATTTAAACTTTGTTCTGTTACTTGCTGTGACAAATTTTTGTGTTTTCAGTTTCATGTTATTGCCATTAACAGAGCACTACACTTGTTGAAATTATTTCACAAGCCCAAAATATTTTTAATATTATCAAAGTGAGTTTATTTTTTTATCAAGACTGCCGAAATTTTTTCTCACTTCCATATTCCTTTATTTAATCAGGTAAACCCCGTTGAGATCTAGATCTCATTTTCAAGAGGGACCTGAGCAAAAAATTTGCAATACATAGCAATCTGGTTACAAGATAAAAACAATTAATACATATGCACAAGTATAAAACAATTTAAAAACAATGACACTCTTTCATAGAATCTTGTTGCCTATCTTTAAAAACTGCTTGAAATAAGTCCAGTGAAATCATTTCCAACATCTTAAGTTCAGACTACAACTGATTCCACGCTGTGGGGGCCAACACACTGAATGCCTGCTTCCCTTTTTCAGTTCGAAAGCGTGGGACATGCAGAAGAATAATGTTATTGGAGCGAAGAGAACGAAAACTGACAGTTCTATGTAGGAGAGTGGATAAATATGCTGGGGTTAGACCGAGTAAAGATTTATACATCAGCATCATTAAATGATTGTTTCTCCGTACACTTAAAGGAGGCCATTCAGCTTTTGCGTACAAATCACAATGATGTGTCAGACGTCTACTACCTGTTATAACACCTTTTGATTTCAGTGTTGAGAACGGCTACATTTGGCTTTTTATCAGTTTTACAGCATGAATGTTAAACAGTGGCGTGTTTGATGATCTCCCTCACAAGAGAACCTTGACTTCTGATTGTAGCAATCAGAAACTTAGCATTTTCTGTTGCATATGTATGTTTACACCTCACCTTCATGTACCTTCCTCTAAGTGCACCTATTTTCAGTGTCGGTGCATAATTTATTCTTATTTGTATTTTAGCTCCTTATAAAGGGTGTAGTTTTACTCCTTTTGAGAAACTACTTTAAATATTTTCAGATGACACAATAAAAAGTTGAAGTTATTTATTGATCATGATCTCCAATAGCTGTGTGTGCAGCAGTAGATTTAAGTTGTGTATATTTAATTAACTTTCAACCAGATGTTAAATGAATCTGTGGCAGTCTATTTGTTCAAATAATCTTTATCTCATACATTTTTCTAAAAGTAGTTCCTAGTGGAAATGGAAAATTTCTTACACTCTCATCATCAATGTTTTCTTTAGGTTTACGTCATATGCTGTGATTTCCACTGAATAATTATAAGCATTTTACAAAAATGGATTGCTTGCAAGACCAGGCAATATACTTGCAATAACAAATAGTTTAAAATCCATTCGGACTGTTTTTAGTAATAGATTGTAGGATTGTGACTACATGTCTCTTTCTACAGAGTAGTCAGAGCCCACAATTACTTAATTTATATAGTGCTGTTCTAGTCACACTGACCACTCAATGCACTTTACTCACTCATTAAGTTGCACTCAATTGTGCACCGATTTATGCTCCCATTATGAAGATTGGTAGGCAACTTGGGGTTAAGTCCTTCACCCAGGGGCACCTCAACATGTGGTCGGAGGAAACTGGAACTGAAATGCCCTTCCTATTGAGCTGCAGTTGCCCCAATAGTAGTGTACATGTTAATGGATGATGAGGGCATTTTGTGTGTATACCCTAATTTCCATTTCTTAGTTGGTATAAGGTTGCATTTTACAGATGTCAGAACATAAATGCCTTTATTGGTTATTAATACTGCCATGTACATTATTTAACACACAATGCCTAATATGTTTTTCATAAGTGATTATTTTAGTAAGTCATTTTGCAAGCTCATCCTTGATGTGTTAAGAGTGAGGATGTGTAAAGGATGACACTATATGGCTCACATAGCAATATATAGTCTTTAGTTAAACAGATAACAATGTATTCAATAATTCCATGTGGGAGGTAATTTTTGTAGGCAACATTAATTAGTCAACATTCAGCAAAGTTCCAGAACTGTATCTTCTACCAGAACTGTATGACACACAATGTCTTTTAAAAGACATTAAAAGACATTGCAGAAAGATGCTCAAATCATTGGTAGCAGTGGTGTACCAGAGTTGTACTTGGCTGCTGATCAAATTATGTACTATTGTGAGTTGCATAGGAGAGGTGCACAGATTTACAAGACTTTAATAATGATATTGAGCCGTATCCAGTGGCACAAGTATCAGGTTTTACTTTACATTATTAGTCCTTTGCATTTTGTGTTATGCTTCACCCTGATGTGAAGGACAAATCAGTTATATTTAAACAAAAATGTCTTCCTCCATACTTTTTTTGTCTGTACAAATGTTATTGAACTCATTGTTTTCCACTACATGCAGATTAATATATCTTGTTGTTCTTCCCACTCCAGCCTGAATATTTTATGCAAGTAATTTATCAGTATTGACTTCCTCTTTCTGTTGTGATATTAGTAATGGCTAACAAATGGAAGCAGCTTCATGGCTGAAATATGTACCCAACTTTGGAAAATCTCATGAGAAGCAGAATAACAATAGCTTTTTTGTCTCTGTCAGAAGCCACACTCAAAGCAGATTTTTCTTTTCTTTTCTTTTTTTTGCCCGACTCGCTCGCCTAATTCACATTTGTTGCTGTTAGCAGAACAATCCCAGCTGCTCCGCTGTCTGCTGTTCTTGGCCCGTTGGGTGATGGCTGTTAGAGGCTTTAATACAACATGTTTGTTCTGATCTTCACATTTTTTTCATATTCACATCACACAACAATAGAATGTAAACATCACCAGTAGGAAATTTAATTTTAACTATATTGCATTGATTATCAGCATCAAAGCAGTTTGAACCAAACTTCTGCTCCTGCAAAGTTTGTGGAGCTTAATTTCCTCTCTGCTCAGATTTTGCCTATGACAAGTGTGATTCTGTGTCCTTGGCCAAGGATATCCTTGAAGCCCTATTGATTTGTATCATCCTCATCACGTCAAGTTGTGAATCAATTCATGGGACATTTTGTGATATTTGTTGATCTTCCTAGTCCTCACCTTTCGCCATCAACAATCAATAAATATAAAATCTCAGGTCAGTTCTCTGTTTTCTCACTGAATGAAGAAGAGCTTCTTTTATGAAGCCCATTCCACCTAAACTGCTGTATATTGCACTAAAGCAAGTCTTGGACACCTTGCCAAACTAATTTTACTGAACCCTTTTCTAATAAGCTACCAGAATTGCGGAGGTAGTAAAATTGAAAGGTGATGCAAAACAGCATTTTGGCAATTTGATGAAGGTTATGGCATTTAAATAAATGGCTATATGACCTTCACTGTTTTTCTGCAGCTTTGTGGAGAAATGAGTCATGGGCTTGTTGGCTTTCCTGCCCCATTAAGAGACAGACCAAAGACTGTGACATATTTTAACAGGTTTGTGTTTACATATAGATGTGACTGGAAGTGCAGTTCAAAACACCATTAGCAATATATCTCTTATGTTAGCAGGCTGATTGATATTCTTTTTTTATTTGGCAAATGTAAAGTGCATTGCACAGTTGGTATAATATGAACTATTTTCTATACCTTCCTCTATTCCTACTCCATAGCAATTGGTATCTACAGATTTAAAGAAAATGTTAAGTGCCTTATCTTGCAAACCGTGTGTGACTTTTAATATAACATTAGCTGTGAATGTAAAAGAGATACACACGACACTAGACAGGTATGGGCAAGGAAAACTTACAGCTCAGTGTTTATTACATAGATGTTAGACAGTCTAACATAAAAAAGACAAAAGTAAACTCCAAGAATACTCTATGCCAATGTCAAGGTAATATTTTGCAAAATTGTGGTTTTGAGGTTGAAAGCGATTTATAAATGTAATCATACATTTATTACAATTTGAAGTAATTTCAAAACCATAGTAAATGCTGAAAGGACTGGATAATTTTGTGTAGCATAGAGTAACACAGCATTTTTCCTCCCCCACATGTTTCTGTTCACTGGTAGTAGGCGAGTTGAAAGGCTGCTTCTACATTTCTCTTTAAACATGAACATCTGTAGTGTGAAAACTAAAGGAAAACTGCCCATCACTTTTATTAAGGCAACACTGTTATAAAACTACAGTTGGCGAGGTACAGGGGCATTTCTGTTGGTGCATTGTGTTCAAACAAACTAACAATGAATAATCAATTAAGATGACGAGGCAGGAAATAGTTTGACAGACGTTTTAGTCTAAGATGTTGGCTTTGAAGTTAAATTATACAATTGCACTATCAATGTGATTTTTATTTTAAAGCTACATATATAAAGGATAGCCGTTTACCTTTTACATTTGTGGACAATTCTTTGTTGGCATCTAGAGGATAATCCCTGCATGCCTTTCCATTGCATTGTTATTATGGATCTCCCAAAGGTAAATTACCTTCTGGAAAAGTGCCGCACTGTGAAGATTCACAACCAATCAGTAAAAACAGAAATTGTTTGAGTTTCTTTATGAACATTAAATCTTACATAATGAGTACGTAGATGTGGGCAGTACGACTGCCTTACCTGTTTGATCCTTTTCTTGGTATGTCAGTGATAGTTGATCATGATCGTTGTATCTGAGAAAACACAAAATGCACAAACTCCTTGTGAAGTATACTTAATCACAATCTCAAACTAATCTAATAAAAATTGTATTTTTATGTATGCATTACATGTACATGACCTTACTATTACTGACATGGACCTTTTTACAGTAAGAAGAAAGAGCTTTTTGTGTCACCTTCACAGCCTGTGGGATACAGATGGAGTGTTTCATCATTCTACTGTCAGAGTAGAAGACTGAAAAAACACTTTGGCATTTTGACATTGTCTTTTGCAACTTGACCTTTTTATGGCGGAGATGGCCGCTCTCCTGGGTGACCAGTGTATGCTGTAAAATTAGTCTGTATTGGTTCTCTTCATCATTTTATTACATCTAGAAATTGACACTGGATTGACTTACTTTTTGTTTCTTGTTTCATATTGCAAACATAAAGCACAGTAATTGAGTTTCGAATGTTTGCAATGGGGAAAATGAAATTGAAAGTGAGGGGGAGAAAAACCATCACATTGACCTTTTAAATTCATTCAATTACACAGGCTGCAGTTTCTGTAGGTTTTTAAATGAATGAGCCAAATCTGTTGAAAGACCCAGACTTATTTTATTTAGACATTTTGGCTTACAGCTTAGTACATGGTTATATCAGTTTTTTGTTTTTTTTCTGCTTGTAAATAAAGTCCCATTAAATCAAATACTCAGACGTGTCAGTTGTTTTTCAAATTCACAAACTACATTTTGGCCTAATGTAAAGATAAATATTCTAAACATTTTCTGTGCTGAGACCATATTTTTAATCTTAAACATACATTGAAATTAATAAAAGTAATTGTCCATTCTCATGTTGTCAGGCAAGTCTGATAATCAGAATGCTTTTATTTTTTTACTGAAAACTATTCTGATGTAATGCTGGATTCCTGCTCTCTATCTACCACTGCATTCTCCAAATCTGAGCAAAATATTCAGAAGTAAAGGTCATATTGTGTAAAGATCATGTAGAATTTGGGGCTTTTCTTCCCGTTTAGTTCATATTTTGTCCATGGCTTGTGCATGCATTTCCTCAGAGTGATGAGCAGGGATTCTGACAGCTTTGTGAAGTTATGTGGGAGGACAGGCATGGTGTAGATGAGTCATGTCTGACCTGTGACTGATAGACAGAACCCCTGTCAGGTACTCACCTCCGTCTACTTTCCCATTCTTTTGCTTCCATTATACCTCACTGTGCTAAAATTAACACTACCAACTGCAGCCTCCACAGCTGCAGCAGGTACTACAATAAGTATTGCTCACTTTCAACATAAGACTATCAATGTAAAATCCGGCACAGTAATCTTATCAGTGCAGCCTGGAAGACCTGTCATTGTGTAATAAATTGAGTGCAGAAGGCTGTGAGGGCACATCTTGTCTTTTGTGTAGCAGCGACTAAAACTGAATGGGGAGGGGGCGGGGGTAAAATTTATTACATTGGTCTTTATTACATTACTCTGGTTATTTTCGTAGAGCAAATTCAGCAACGTGGTGCCACCAGTAGGTTCATCATGGACTCTCATTTACTGAGGATACAAATTGAAACCCACTACTGTGTTTCAATTTGTGTTTGTTTACAGACACTGTGGTATAATGGAAGCAAACAAATGTAAACCTCCGTCACATTTTCCTCAGTCTTCACAATATCCGATATTTTATCTAAAAACCAAGCCATATCTCTCAGATGTAATTAAACAAATAATCTGTCAATTGTTGCAAAAAATTTGTTAAACAGCAAGTGTTGCTAACATTTTGATCAGAAACATGAACAGAACCTGATGGGTTAAGAAAAACTAAGGAGCACGCTGAGATGAATTAAAAGTATTGTATCTATTAGCTGCTGGTATTAAAGGTATGTTTACTCACAAACCATGATTTCTGAGTTGAGTCAGAAAATTTAAAAACCGTCTTTTTAATCGGACATCCGGGTTGTAAATTTGAAGGTACACTGCAAGCCTCAAGTTTAATTGCATTACTATACAGTGTTTCTAAAGCACATTTCATCCATCACATGATGTTGAAATAAGAAACCAACACGTTAAGAACAATCATTTCTAAAAATTCTCAAAGTAAATTCAATTGCATGTTTAGTAGACAGCTATTTGATATAAAATGTAAAACTGTGCAAACACCAAATTAAGACATGCAATAGGAACAAAGATACATTTTTCAGTTTTCTTTTGTAGTAAATCCTGAACTTGTCTATGGCATCACTAATGGATCAAAACATTCCTAAGTTATTCTAAATTTAGTCCTTTGAGGACACAGCATCACAAAAAAGACAAATTTATTGGGTATCCTGTTAAAGAAATAAAAAGGAATTTCAAAACTGTATTTGGATTATTGTTGGTGATAATTGTTGATGGGTATTGTAACTTTTAGATTTTAAAATCTTTTTACAAGTAAAAAAAAAGGTTTCTTCTAACCATATACAACATAAACCAGCAATAAACTGACAAACACACTTGTTATCTAGGAGCAATGAGTCATGCTGCTATTTAGACTCTCCTGGATAGCCTAGTGTCTGGTTTCTTTACTTTGTCGATATTTGACAAGAGACCAACAAGAGTGTTATCTCCCATCAGTTATCTTCTCATTTTTCAGTCAATTTGTTCCTCTATCCCATCATTTCTGGCTAGCTGGTCCCTTGACACATTTTCTGCTTCAGAATTTAAAAGGACAGATACTCTGGGACATTCGCCCAAAACAACTGTTGAGAAAAAAATTTACATCACTACTTGACATGCAGTGAAAAGCGATTTAATTCCTATCACACACCAGGCCCAGATGGGCATCTAAAGCCTTCTGGTTTTCCAGGACTATTTTCTTTGCTCAGTGTTTTTTTCTGTTGCAAGTGTCCCTCCAGCTCCTACTGCCTTACTGTAATGCCTTCATTTAAAAAAAACTAAACAGAGGTTAATAAATTATATTTTTATTTTTTTTTTACCTTTTCTACATCACCATATTCTCTTTGTTGTTTTCTAGATATTATGTGTAAAGAAATATTCTGTTGGCATCAGGTTTCTGTCCAATAGGCTACTGTACTTATATCTTTTTGGGTTGAATTTCCCAGAGGGTGATATACATAGTTAATATGTGTTATCGGCTTCTTCAGCGTACACAGTCTCTCTTTCTTAAAACGATATGCTATGTGTGGATTAGTTATTTACAGTCAAATCCAAAATTACTTTTGGTAGACCATGAAACAGGCTAGTTTCATAACATGTATAGTGAGGCTGCTCTTTTATAAAACAAAAACAGCAAAAATAGTTTTTCATGTTCTCTTTAAATATTATTAAAACAATCTCTGTTTATATAATTTAATAAAATCCATGCTCTATATAACTATCCTATACAGCGAATTTTGATATTTCTGATAAATTATAACAAACTAGAAGTGAGCTCATGGTATTCCCCCCTTTTCCAGGTACAAGCTGATACGAAGACGAGTCATCTGGCTAATAGGGCAATGGATCTCTGTCAAATTCAAATCTGATCTTCGACCTTTGCTCTACGAGGTGATCTTAAGCCTCATGCAGGATCCAGACCTAGTGGTAAGTAAATTGCACACACAGCTTGGCTTGACTTCTAGAAAACGATGCACTTGTAATGAGTGAAATTGCAAATGGATTTGTTATGGTTGCCCAATATTTGTTTCTGATACTGACAAAGTGATTTAAATATTTGTCTCTGATTATTATTTTAAAGTTGATGTTATACATGGACTTTGTTTAGACATAAGTCAATATTTTATTTAGGAGTACCCATGTCCTCTAGATTTATAGACCTGGCAAAACCTCTTGGACCATAAAGTCTAGAATAAAAGTTTCTGTTGTAAGACATGCAAAAACACCACAATTAGTAAATTTGAAACATAAAGTTGACTGCATTTGATTCCTTTTGAATCAATTTCATTTAATATTTTTTTTTCATTTAATCTGCTGCACAGAATCAGATTAGGACATTCTTACTTTTGGGTGAACCTTAACTGTTCATATCGCTTCATGTTTCTGCACATGCTGCCAGGTTTCCAAAAGCACATTTGGTCTAAAATGTTTTTTGTTTCTTTACTAATTTCAAGTTTTGTGAAAATTAAGTGATTAACTAAAAAGCCAAAGCTTCTGTTCCCAAATTTCCATCAGCTATACTCTAGATAAACTACTTCTCCTACTGTGGGAAAAGTGTTATTATTTCATTGTCAGCCTCACCACAAATTGCATTTTGCCACTATTAAATTTCATGAACAGAGAGCTTGATTGATGGCTTATTTTTAAATGGTTTATAGGAAAGGATGTCAATGATTCTTTGTGGCGTTCAGATTGAAGTTAAAGGAAATCAAGTTAAGTCTGTCTTTTTGAACCACTTTGTTGAAAATCCCTGTCTAATTCTATCTCTTACGTCATTATTTGAAGGAAGAATCGTGGAAATGCGTAATTATTTGGATTCCCTTTGCTGCGCACAATACAGTGTAATGTGATAATAATGAAATTTTCTCTGCCTAAGGCAAAGAATGCGGTGCAGGTATCCATTGACAGTGGTTTGTCTGGTTGTCAGCAAGACAACAGAACAGCCACCAGGTGGAATTTTATAATGCTCTGCAAACGGGGAAAAAATATTAAATTTTGATGTGCAACTGACATCAAGGTAGAGTATGCGTAGACAGCTGTATGTTTGCAGCCCAGCCAGATGACAAATTCCCAGGGCAAAATTCAGGAAACGGGAAGGAGAGATGGGCAAATCCAATACATTTTATATACATGGACTGTTAACTTTAAACTGACCAAAGGATATTCTTTGTCTGAAAACTTGTCCTGATGTTAAGATTTCAGCATAATTATAACACACAGAATATTGAGGCATCTTTACAAATAAGATCCGAGTCTTTTATTGAAGTGGAGCAAAGCATAATTACTTGATGTTTTGTTCTGCTCCGACCCCAATTGCATGGGTTCTGTGGTGATGGGAGATTTATCATGTTCATCTATTTAGCAATCTTATGAAACAACAAAACATTACTGATTTATAGTTTTAAAGCAGCAATGTATGATATGATGTAGTTGTATTTTAAATAGGTACCATTTGTTGTTATTGACATAGCACAACACATTAAGGTTATAATGGTGTCTATAGGCTTTATTTCTTGTTTTTGTTTTATTTAAATACAATTATTAGACTAAATAGCTAATAAGTATGACAAGTTTTTACTCTATAACAAACTCATAACTGGTTATCTGTTGAATCCAGTCAGGAGGTGAGTCAGCTACTTTGCCAACCTGATGCTAGTAGCTTGCCAATTGTGATTTCAAAACAGCAAAACCTTGATAAGTGACATGGGCACCTGAATGTGCTATGAAATGATGGTGAAAATTCAGTAAATATTTAAATTTGGCAACCACCTTGTGGTTGACCAATTCCAGGCCTGGAAGTGATAGTCATGCTTTGCTTTACAGAGGTAGAATTAAAGCTGCAAATTAGCCTTTCCTGTGGATTAATTTAAAAGTAGTAGTAGTAGTAGTTGGATTAACCTGTTGCTTGTCCCCTCTTCAGGTGGCAGAGGAAAATCTTGTTTGTGTCAAAGGCAGTACACAGTTCTTGCCAGTACCAATGTCGTTTCTGTGTTGATTCTGTTGTTCAACCTTGGTGTATTTACATACACCAAACAGTCTACATCTACTTCTCTTAAAGAAAATGAGTGAGCAGTTAAAATTTTAAATAATATATATGATCTTATGTCCATTACACATTTAGAGCGACTGTGTACTAACTACTTTTTGCCTCCAGCTTAAGGTCTTGGTTTTTCAATTAGATTTTTACTCCTCATAAATACTGGACACATTTAGTCGGACAATGACATTCAGTTATAGTATACTTCATTTACCACCATTATGTCCTTCAGTGAAGCTTAATGGATATGAAGATTACTCATGCTACAAATTGCCTTAAGGTTTATGATTGTAATTATGCCTCTGAATTTCAGTGCTCTTTCTTCACACAGTCTTACTCTTGCATCACCAGTGAGCTGACCAATCGTGTGGTCTCTGATCAATATTCCTTGGGCCACTTTGATACTCTTGGTTATAATGAAATATAGATCATAAACTTTTAATGATGGTAATGGGTAAAGCTACAATGTATGAGTTCAGTTAGTTTTGAAAATATATATTTAGTTTGTAGTGATGTGCGGTCAGGGGAGGCAGATGAGGCAGAGCCTCCCCTGTCATCATGGAAAAATAATATGCTAAAACAATTTATATTGCTATTTTCACCCTATGGTTTGTACTATAAAGTACCTATTTTTCATTTAGCTTAACCAGTTCTGATTATATTTTCTTCAAAATCGCTGAATTTTCACATTTTCCCATTCAAATTGTCTTTTTGTCCGCATGTGTGAAATTTCCTTATGTAAATAATAACATGCAGGGGGTCAATAGTTGTAAATATGATTATGATTAAGTCAGTGACTCACCGGCTATGAACCTCACCACACTTCACTGTTACTTTGATACTTGTTGCTGGGAAACTAAGAGATTTTATTCCTACTAAGATTTTGTTCCAAGTTGCGGGGGCAATTTAAGAACTGCAAAGCTGGGACTAAAGCTAAAATCGTTTTTTTCTACTTTTCCCCAGCAGTAGCCTTTAATGTCTGATAATCTGACACAGTCATAGAGGGAGCTTTCTCCTGCATCTTATTCATAAAGAGCAAATTGTTACTTATTGCCTTCATAGCCATAACACAGCTGAGCTAAGACTTAATAGGCCTGATCACACTCTTCTTCTCTTGCCGCCCAGAAAAATCAGCTGCCATATAAAGCTTGAGGTGGAAGAACGTTTATCAGGAGATGAATCAAAACTTAAATTCCTTCTGGACTGCAGTCCTGATTACTTTGAAGTGATTATGTCCTTTTATTTAAGCTTGAGGAAATTTGACTATATATGTTACAAAGATTCTACAACTGCAAGCATGACAGGCATGCTTTGCAGAATAAGTCTTTCACTGAGCTGTTTTCAAGTTTTTGGTCAATTTTCTTCTGATTCAGTTTGCTTTGTTGACTGAGCAATTTTCAATAAACTTTTATTTGTGCAGTTTTGAAACTTATGACAGCCTCAATGGCCTCAGAGATTAGAACTCAACATCCAGATATACACCGTGTACCAAATTATTATGCAAGAGATATTTTCTCAGAGTTTCTTAAATTGTTAATGCAAATGATGGTCAGTATAATTTTCAAGTCATGAACTATTACAGTACAAATCAAATTTTACTGAACAAAGTTCCCCATGAGAACAGTATTTTTTTCAAAAGGAAAAAACTCAAAATGCACTGTTCCAAATTATTATGCACAGCAGATTTATAGATTATAAAGAACTGCAAACAGTCATTCTTTGAATGTGCAGCATTAAGTAGTCACATGTACTAAAATCAAAAGCTATTTCAATCAAAAACATCTTAACAGACTGAGCTACATGTTAACATAGGAGTCCTTCTTTGATATCACCTGCACAATTCTTACACCCATTGAACTTGTGAGTTTGTGGAAAGTTTCTGCTTGAATTTCTTTGCAGGATGTCAGAATATCTTCCCAGAGCTGCTGTTTTGATATGAACTGCATTCCACCCTCAGATCTTCTGCTTGAGGAAACTCCAAAGGTTCTCAATAGGGTTGAGGTCAGAGGAGGATGGTGACCACACCATGAGTTTCTCCCCTTTTATGCCCATAGCAGCCAATGACACAGTGGTATTCCTTGCAGCATGAGATGGTGCATTGTCTTGCATGAAGATGATTTTGCTACGGAAGGTGCGGCTTTTCTTTTTGAACCATGAAAGAAAGTGATCAGTCAGAAAGTCCATGTACTTTGCTGAGGTCATTTTCACACATTCGGGGACTCTGAAGGGGCCGACCAATGATTCTCTCCCCATGATTTCGGCCCAAAAAATGACTCCACCACCTCCTTGCTGACATCACAGCCATGTTGGGACGTGGTGGCCATCCACCACCAATCCACTACTGCGTTCATTTGGACCATCCAGCAGTCATCAGTGAAGAAGTCTGTTTGAAAATTAATCTTCATGTACGGCTGGGCCCACTGCGGCCGTTTCTGCTTGTGACCACTGGTTAGGGGTGGCCGAATAGTAGGTTGATAATGTGGAACATCCTTCTTGAGTAGATTTCCTTTAATTGAGCTCAGCAGACAAACTAATCAACCCAGCTCTCTGAAATTAATTATAGCAATTCAAAGAGCCCTGACACACAATACCATCTATAATTTTAATAGCACAACAAAAAAATGTTATCTTTATGACACTTTAATCCAATTTGCATAATAATTTTGAACACGGTGTAGTAAGGTAATTAAAAAATAAAAAAATGCATGAAATAAAATGAGTCAAAATGTTGAACATTAATAAAGAAACCTTGGATAAAAGAGATAAAAATCCAAAATAAATCAATTTTGAAAACTTAGCTGAGTTTCTTTTTCTAACTTTGCCTGGTGTTTCACTATGGGAAGATCCAATGACATCATGTCTGTCTATGATGGTCAGTGGCTGCACCCACCATCCAATATCATGGCCATCCTACATCCCTCAACTCATTCATGTTTTCTTCCCTTGTGAAGTCTACAGCAAAAGTCCCTGAGCATATTCAGGCTAGCTTGGCTCTGCTGAACTCATACTGATAGTTAAACATGGAGTTGGTCAAGTTATCAGTAGGGGGAGGGTTACGGTGTACTTACTAATTAATTTCTGACAATTTCTGAGCTTAGCCCGGATAGCTTTTTTCCCCTTTGTAATTAAAATGATCAGTTAGAGTGATCTGTAGACTTTAATAAAATAGATCTTTATTTAGTTTCTTTGTCTGTGATTTACAGTTAAACCGAACACAGATGCTTACATTCTTCTGAAACTTTTTAGCAACAACTCAGTGCCTTGGAGTTTTGTACATTTTATCAAAAGATTTTGGTGAAGGCTATTAGATCAAGTCCTGGGAGTCCTAACAGATACCATCTGCAGCGGGATTAGCAAGTGACTTATCACTTTCATAAGTTCTGGGGAAAAGCTAACATCAGCTGCCAGGACCAACTGTTCTGACCTGCTGGCAATTGCACAAAGACTGATGGTATGTGTAGCTGGAAAACTAGAAACAAATGACGATCTCTGCAGACCTCACTGATGCCTTTGTGTTGAGAGGCATGATTGATGCAAGTAAAAAAATGGATCGTGTTCTTTACTGTGGATGTAACTGAAGCCATGTTGCTGAAATTCCTTTTCCACTTACCTTAAATGTTGATGTAGCACGTTTGTGTTGTCAGGAAGAAATGCAAGATTGTGTGCTATTGCTAAAGAAACTTGGGTAGATAAATGAATGAAAATGTTCTATGCCATTGGGTTTGGGTGTGGTCAGTTACACAGTAGTTACATTTTGAGCAAAATTGCAAAGCCGAGGTAATTTATTACATTTTTTTACACATTGTATATAAAAATTATTTATCCACAGGACTGCGTGCACTGTTATTCAAAAATTCATATTCTCTGTCACACCCATAGAGACATGAATGATTTGCTTGAAAGGATCTTCTTTAACTGAGTTCTTACCTCCTTACCTTTCTCTGTTCTCATTTACCTCATTTAATCTCTTTTGTCATCTGATTTCTCTCCCTAGTGGATGTTTCCAGCCCTACTGAGACTCTGTTAGATTATACTGGTGATATATAAACAATGGGCTGCTGCGTCTTTTTAAAAAATTATTTAGCTAGGAATTTTATTTCCAAAAGTTCCAAATAAATTGGTGTGGGATTTTGTGTGTAGTTGTCTGAGTTTCAATGTGTTTTCAAAGTAATAACAATTGTTTCAGTTTTATCCAATTAAAAATTACAGTCAGTAATAGGCCTGTCGCGATAAACGATAAATCGATTAATCGTACGATAAATTAAAACTATCGACGTCATTTTAATTATCGGCACTATCGTCTCTTCCGTCCTTTTTCTCTTTCTGTTAATGACACTGAATGAAAAAAGGCTCAACTTCGGTGCTCTCCACTGACCCTCCCTTCCTCATTTCCTTAGTGTAAAGCCCAGCGCACACTACACCATCTTAGAGCTGTCGGCCGATTGTCGGCCCATTTTCAAAACCTGACAGATCACACATTAGCCGACAGAAATCCTAGGTATAACGGTTCGATCGGGTTCGGTCCTGCCATGTGGTGTCCAACAATGGGCACAAAATAATGGCTACAAGTCCAGTGAACTAATTTTAAAACCAGGCATTAATCAATGCTTTACTACAATCTACCTGCAATGCATGTTGCTAGTTTCAGCGTAAAGTCCTGACTGAATGAAAATCATTATAACCTGTTTACGTCACGTTAACGAAGAACAGCTGAAAAGTTACCGGGTTTATCAACTGCGGTAGCAATTTCGCTCCAACTCCTCCCCTTGTCATTTCTATATTCTTTGCATGTTAAATAAACATTAATGTTGTTTCCACATATCATCTCCAATGTCCGCTGGAGCCGTGTCAGCTGTGGAGGAGAATCACGCTTTCTAATTGGCTACCTGTCACATTCAACAGGCTGCGTTAAAGATCCCAGAATGGGAAAACCCCTGATTTAGATCAGAGCGACAACGACCATCTACCGTAACACACCACACAATCTTAGAAAGACCAACGTTTTAAGGTTGTTGTAAGGGGAAAAATAGGAGCAAAAAATCGTGTAGTGTGAACTATTGCATCAGGTAGTTGATGTGCCCGTCTTCTCTATTTAAATCTAATTATTACTGAAGGGCAACATAGTATACAGACTTCATAATCTGCACTCTTTTGGTTGAATGCAGTATTTATTTCCACTTTGGCTTTATGTTGTTTAGTTTTTTTTTTTCCAAGTGAGTTTTTTGTTAATGGAGACTGAGAATCCATTTTATTTTTGTTTTTGGTTGTTTTGTTTATTTTGTTTATCAGCTCAAGTGTTAAGTGTTCTTTCGAAAATAAAGTGTATCTATCTTTGGCAGGATATCGCATGCATTATTACATCATTTCCATTAAATCAGTGTAAAAAGGTCTTCAAACAATATTATCGTTTATCGCAATAATTTTTGAGACAATTAATCGCTCAGCAAAATTTGCTATCGTGACAGGCCTAGTCAGTAATTTATCAATAAAGTAAATTGTCACAGTTGAGATTTTTTTCTTTCATTTAAGTTTTTAATGGTTTTGGGGTAATGAATGAATAAATATAATTTTTAGAGAACATTCAGGTTTTTGGAAGTTGTTTGCAAAGGATTCATAGACTTTAGAACTCATTTTAAAAGAGGCGATAAATCAGGGCAATTGGATTTTCTTCATTCCTTTTTTTCTTTGTATAATGGTTGCATTCTTTTAGGCAACTGTTTCATATTGGCTATGAAATGACTGACGGGAACATACTATTCTTATCTTTATTCACCTGAAACTTCTATAAACTTGGCTTATTTTCCATTTTAGTGCAGCTTTCAATATAAAAATGTTGTGTACTAATACAGTGGCACTGTTGAATGTTCCTTTTTTAAATTAGCTTCTTTTTCTCTCTCCCTCATAGGTGCGGATTGAAACGGCAACAACACT
This sequence comes from Xiphophorus couchianus, assembly GCF_001444195.1. NCBI lineage: Eukaryota > Metazoa > Chordata > Actinopteri > Cyprinodontiformes > Poeciliidae > Xiphophorus > Xiphophorus couchianus. The sequence continues at coordinate 12,358,117 of NC_040239.1, forward strand.
AAAGCTGAATATCCTCCCTATGTCAAAACTTTTCAATAAGTGAAGTTTTCATTCTGATCTATTTTATATTGTATTGCAAAGTTTTGCTCAGGTTCCTCTTGAAAATGAGATCTAGATCTCAACGGGGTTTACCTGATTAAATAAAGGATTATAAATATAATCTATTATATTTTTAAAGACTTATTGCATCTCTGCAGAGTAAATAAAAGTTGTTTTGGTTTCAGTCTATCCAATGCAGTAAAGTTATATCCATAACTCAGGGTCACCTGTTGATGATTTTGAGTTTCGGACAGAACAATTCCTCCCTGTGAGTATAATATCTGAATTAACTGTTAAGAAATGTATTTTTAAAGTCACTGATAAATGAAGCTTATTTTATTGGTTTGTCATAATTAGTCTCAAATGTCTTGCATCTTCTGTCTCTGTTTTAGTACCTGGAGTCCATCTTTGGGCTGCTCTTCCAGCTTTTGCAGCAGGTGACAGAGTGTGACACTAAGATGCAGGTTCTCCATGTTATCTCCTGCGTCATAGAGAGAGTCAACACTCAGGTGAGATTTGACAAAGCTTTTGGAGTGTTGTTCCAGTTGCACTTTTATAAACTGGTAACCCTCAGTAATATAGAAAACCATTAAAACACTTATATTGTTAATTGCTTTTAATAAGAATGAATGGAAAAGTTACTCAGAGTTGATGACTTATTTATTGAACTAGTAGCTAATGAAAACAAAATCCAATTTCTTGGCACATTGGTATATTTCATAGGACCAACAAAACCGGTCTGTTTACCATGCTGTATCCATGCATATGTGAATGGAAAGTTGAGTGAAAAGTAAAAGTATGGTAGAAAAAAAAATGGTCAAATAAGAGTTTAGAAGACAGTCACAAGTTTTTAGCTGCATTGGTCAGCAAACTGACTGGACCCAAACCCATGGAACATTGTCAAGGGAAATATGAGAGACACCCGAGGCACAATGTAGACGAGCTGAAAGCTGCTATTAAAGCTGTGTTAGCTTCCCTGACACCTCAGAAGTGCCTCAGGCTGCATTGATGTAGCAATTCAAGCAAAACATTATCCACAAAAAGTACTGACTGCATATACTGCACAGTATATGGACATATTTTTCCGTGGGATGAGATTTCTATTTAAAAAATCCTCTTTTGATCTGATGTAATATTCTAATGTCCTGAGAACTTTAATTTAATTAAAGCTGTAAGAGGTAATCATCAAAATTATAAGCTGTAAATAAAATATATTACTCTGTACCTAATTCATTTATCTTATGAGTTTTTCTTCTACATTGTATTACTGAAACCTTGCAATGATATTTTAGTTTATTGGCACTTGTACATGTCTCAAGTATGACAAATGAAGTTGTGGTGAACATAAAGGTGCCCTTCTGCAAGGGAGAAATTTAGTTACTCTTTGATGAATAACTGTACGAGCTGAAGTTATTGACCTGTACTACGAGGGGAACAAGCGACACTAAGATACAAAACATTTGTCACCTTCTGCAACACCCGGACCAGGCCAACAAAACAAAAATACGGCTATACAGTTAGACAGACATGCATAATTTCTCAGTGATATTTTCAGTGCGACTTAGCCCGATTCTTTTTAAATCACAAGCCCCAGGCAGGGCTTGTTCTTATGTCTGCTCTCATTTACCATGAGGGTACAGTCATCTCTCTGCACTCCTTTTATGGTCATGTGGATGCCATTTTTTCAGAGCATCAATTTAATCCATTTAACTGTCAGTCCTAAAAATAATGACCGTCCTCTGGATCCCCTACTGTTTTTCTTTGATATATTTTTTTAAAGATGCATTCTAAGAACCTTTGCCTACATGATTCCTTGACTTAAATCTGTCAAATGTATTACTTTGATCCTGGTGAACTGTCAGTTTGGTTACGTCTTCACCAGTCATTGGCATTGGCTAAACTATCTGAGTCAGTTGAAGTCCCATTAATATTCTAGTTCCACTCACAGGGGATTTTGAACCCACAAAGAGTGGCAGCAGTTGAAGGAAAAAAACTCGGCAATGAAACCATGAGTGCGGCTTGAGTTGAAATGAACACAATGACAGATATGAGATTTAGATCCTTTTTCACTGTCAATCTCACAAATGTCACCCTAGGCTGGTTAGTGGGTCTGATTTTCCTCACTTTTTATCTCTCTCCTCGAGGCTGTATGTCGTGTTTTTGTATTTACTGTTCCCTCCGCTCCTAACCTGCTTCCTACTAAGGTGTAATTGAGCAAAAAAGAAATAAAAAATCCCAGTGTTGGGTTTGCACCTCGGCAACACAGCCACTAAAGAGGATATGAAATATTAGAAAAAGTCTAAGTAAAAATGGATATGACCTTTCTTAAGGTCCTAAATTCAGTTCTACCATAAGATTTATGAGGTAAATTTTCAAATGCAAATAATTTGGAGTTATGTTTGACCGAAAAATCTGAGAATAGATCAATCTGCAAATACCGGACCAAGATTGATCTATTCAAACTTGATCCGGTATTGAACCAAGATTGAATGTAACCAATACTGGTGGGGGTCTACTGCATTGGTTATATGTTTAAAATAAGTTTGAATTGAGATATTTCTGTCTCAGTTCAAACTGAGACTCAAGCAGGCATGTGGCAGTTTTTTGTATCAAGATTTAGATTTTGTTGAAAGGCCAGAGAAAGTGGTGGAGTGGCTGAGGTTTTCTAAAACAATTGTGACTAATGAAACACTGCCACTGCCCCACATGCTGCTGCACACTGTTGGTCAGATATCTTAACACTAGAACTACCAGAGAGGGGCCAGTTTGGCCCTGTCCCTAGAGCTACCAGAGAGGGGCCAGTTTGGCCCTCCAAGAGAGGGTGTGAAGAGGCGCCTTTGTTATGTAAATAAGGCCATTACTGACAATGACAAAGGACAATCAGCGTGAAAGTTGATGTAGTGAGTTTGGCTCTCCTCCCCCCTCACATCTACAGGGATGCTAATTAGACCATTCAGTGTGGTCAGTTTGGCCATATTTGGATGCTAATAACCCAGTTTGGCCCTCTCTCGGTAGTTCTAGGAAGATACCCAATTTGGCCCCTCTTGGTAGAGATAGGAATTTCTCAAAATCCTGGTAGTCCTAGTGCAAATCTTCCAGTGATTATAATAAAGAAAAATTCAGAAAAACACAAACTAAAGCAGGACAGGCATCACTTTTATTTAGGTAATTATTTTTATTTAGGCAATTAGTAAGTAATTCTACTTAGTAAGCAAGCTTAAGACTTAATTCAGAGGTTCATGTATACTTTTTCTTTAATGTGTCAAAATCAAGCAGCAGAAGGGTTCTGAAAGAAAACGGATCAAGTTTGTCAATATTATACTTTTTGAAAACTTCTGAGTCTTTGTATCACTTTTCTACTATTTTGTATCAAGTTATTAAAGCGAAGTACACTTTTTAAATAAAGTCAAACACTGCAGCCTTTTGTTTTGCAATAAAAATGAGACATGAAGATGCACTTGTAAAACAACAGTACTGTAGATAAAGGAAGCTGACTTGGCTTTTAAACCACCAGGATTGGGCTAGAGTAGTTATGAATACCTGCTCCAGTTTGGATTTTCTGCTTAAAAATAAGAGTCACAATTGAGTTGGTTTGAACATGTGCCGAGGAGAGATACGGTCTGCGTGTGAGAGAGGGATGCAGAAGACTGAGCTGCCCGGCAGATAGGAGAAGGGCAAAGAAAAGATTAATGGATGTAGTGAGGGAGGACATGCCTGGCATGACAGGTAGACACGTGGGACTGGAGGAGATGGAAACATGATCTTCTTGGGTGAAAAGAAGAGATTAGCTACATTTTGTATTTAAACTGCTGTGGATCTACAGATTCTGCTGACGCTGTCAGAGGATTTTAGGATTTATGAGTGTAAGAAAATATACATATATATGAATTGTACATCAAAAAGAATGTCAACTCTTATCACAATTAACAATTTCATGTTAAATCAATATGTACTTATAAGAAGGAAGTTGATTCCTGAACAAGTCAGAGCTTTCTTTGTCACATTTTTGATTGCTAACCTATTAAATACTTTTTTTTTTTCTTTTTACCCCTCCAGGGGTTCTTTTGTGGGCTCTAGTGTCCCTTATATGATAGTAGGGTGACAGAAAACGGGGAAGGAGAGGTGGGAAGACATGCGGCAAATATCTTCGGGTCCGGGAGTTGAACCCGCGACGGCCGCGTCGAGGACTCAAGGCCTCCAAATACGGGTCGCGCTAACCGCTACGCCACCACGGCACGCCCACCTATTAAATACTTAGTGTGTGACATATAGTATGTTCTCTGCAGGCAGGTTCTCACCTCAATAAGTTGAGTTTTCAAGATGAAGTTTTGAGTATTTGGTGAAAACAAAGAATACCCACAACCACACACTTTAATTTGAAGTGTATGGGTGTACATGTTGCATAAAATCCAGTACAAAACATTTAGCTTTATTTCTGCTATCACAGATGCTGTTTTTGCATTGTACAATAATCCACCCGTTTCCTAGAAGTAATGACTGAAAGAGGCTGATTGGTCCATCTGGTGTTTTGCTCAGAGAATTTTCCTTGTTGTTTACTGACAATGGTTCCCATTGAAAATCATGCCCCGCTTTGTTAGCGCTGCACTTTGCTGTCTGGAGGCCATTCAGTGTTGCTACTGAGCCTTTTTCAGGTTTACTTTGGACTTTTTGATTTCTTGTTATAAAAACGTGAAGATGAAAAAGTCTATTTTTAGTGATCACACTGACCTTTAGAAAGTTGTGAAAACGCCACCAGTTTTATTCTAAGCTAAACCTGCTAGTTATTTTCTATTCAATTGTATTAATGATGTTTGTAGTTACACTTAGTGTTGCTGCACCACTTACTATTTAGACTAAAGTAAAAGCTTGATCATTCAGATCAAATTTTTCACTCACATTCTATCAAATGTATTTTTCATTCCTTGTGAATTTTCACAGTGATGTTTATATTTTGATTCCCTCATCTTTTGTTTTCTCTCCAGATCCGACCATATGTAGGCTGCTTGGTTCAGTACCTGCCCCTGCTCTGGAAACAGTCTGAAGAACATAACATGCTTCGATGTGCCATACTGACGACACTAATCCACCTGGTGCAGGTACATAGTTTCGCCATCCATTGCATGCTTTAGTATTTTCTGCATGCGTATGTACTGTCAAGCACAAATACCAGGCTGTCTGTTGTGATCTATGGTCATGTTTAGTACATATGGCACTTTCATGACTTTTCTTTTTCTGGCTGCTGGCCTACATTATGCACATTTCAGTAATTCTGATTTCTTATAATCATGCATATGATGTTTTTTTCCTACTCCTACTTTAAAACTCTTACAGAAACTCAGAGGGTTTATAATACTTTGGTAATATGTATAATATGCCTGCTGCTGGCAGTGCATCATCTTGCAAGACATTTTTTATGATTTATCATTTTTGATAATTTGCTGCAACATCACTTGAGTTTGCCATGGAGGTAATGAGAAAAAATAGCTCCTTCCTTGAGCTTTGTTACCCACAGGAATGAAGCTGCCCGCCTTAGTCTTCAATATGCTTTGGACCCGTGTGCCTCGGCTGCATTACTTCATAGTGGCAGATGATTATGACAAGCTCCCATTGAGAGTAAAATGAGAACACATCTGGCAAACTAAGTGAAACTCGTGAGGTTGAACAAATGAGTTTGGAGTTGCTTGATGGCATTGGCTTACACAGGGCCGTGCAAAAATCTGTTCATGCCAGTTGAGCCTTTTTACCTTTTCTTCAAGAGAGTATCTTTTGTGTATTTTAGGGGAGGAGGTTATATGATAACCACAAAGTTGTGCAACTCTGAGGTTGATTCAAAATTTTTTGAATGTGTGTTTAGTCCTCTGACTGAATACTTTGTAGAACCACATTTTGCAGTCTTTGTGAGTTTTTTTGGGGGGGGTATGTTTCTACGAGCTCTGTGTGTCTAGAGGATGCCATTGTGAAGGGACTGTCATCAGTTTCCATGTTTCACTACAGGTTCTCTATCAAATATAGGTCTGGATTTTGACAGGACAAAAATATAACACAATTCCGTAGTAGCTGTGGCCTCGTGTACAGTGTTATTGTCTTGCTGGGAGATTAACCTCTGGCCCAGTCTCAACTCCTTTGGAACATGTAGCTTAGGTTTGGGTTTTTTTTTTATCCCTAACCTGTATGGTGTTTTCACTGGTCTTCATATTGTTTTCTGTTAATCTTCTCTACCAAGTCTTCTCTACGAAGTCTTCACAAAACAGCTGGCTCTATACAGATAATAAGTCAGACACAAGTAGACTCTGTTTACTAACAAGGTGATCTTTAAAGGCAGTTAGTTGCATTTCAATTTATTTAGCAAATCAGAGTAAAAGTAATAAATAGAATTTTTTTTTTTGAAAACCATGTATCTCTATTTAATATTCAGGCACTACTTTGTGTTAGTCTATCACATAAAATCCAGTAATATACATTGAATTTTTTGGTTCCCAAGAGACACAATGTTGAGAAGTTCAAGAGATGTGAATACTTTTGCAATGGTGCAACTGTGGACAAAATGCCAATTTTCTCTGTTTGACCTGACTGACATCGAAAGGTCTTCATTTGTAAAACAAAAAACAAGCAGAACTAATTTAGATGGTATGGCAAAGGTCAAAGATAGTTGCATTGCTGTGAAGTATTGGATCAGTGGTCTTGCAGCAAAATGGATATGAATCTGTTAAGTGTGTTTATTTTGACTATTAAACTTCAGTCCATCTGGCACTGGAACAAACCAATCTTGTCTTCACATGGCATTAAGTCAACTGTTAAGCTCATAAAAGCTGCAGTATTGACTCGTTTGTTTTTAATGGATGAATTTTGCCCGTATGACAAGTTTGCTCCAGCGGGGGATTGAGTGACGCTCTCCTTTCTTTTTACACCCACATAAATGCAAGAGGGAGCAAATTAATGTCGTGCCATTATAGAAACACTGTTGACTGTTCTGAAACACTACTCTGGATCCTCTTTGCCTTCACACGGATTAATTCTGCTACTTCAATATCCCCTTTAGCCCCCCATCATGCAACCCAACAAACACGCTCTTGCCAATTCTTCACTGTGAGTTCTAGTGTTTTGTTTGAATATACAAAGTGAAATGAAATGTGAAGGGATTGGATGCATTTAAGAGTCGGTGACAGTGGTTAAGTTTTCATCAGCAGAAAGGAGTTTGAGGCCATGTGTGTTAAATATTAAAGATGAGTTTGAATGGACCTGCTATGTTGGTGTGCATAATTCATAAGCACAACTTTGCTATAAAAACCAAATTTAATGCTTTTGCATATATACAGTAGAAACTTGATATTTACGCAGTGTATATAAAACATTGTTAAGCTTTCTTTCTCACTATCTGAAATTAAATCAGACTAAGCTTTCCCTTTTAGTTCAGTTAGGATTACATGAAGTAAAAGGCAGAATTAGAGAATATAAGAATATTTTACATATACTTGGATTAGTTTTTAAGCAAGGAATAGTAGTAATCAGATGATGATGTCATGACTTTTTAAGCTCTTATTTTTCAACATTTGAGTTAACTGAAGGTTTACCCATTAATAAAGACACCTCATAAATACACTGGTTTATTGTGAGATGGAAGACCTCCACAAATCGGGTTCATTGTTGGGTACAATTTTAAGATGCTTGAAGGTGCCATCTTCATGTCTTCAAACAATTAAATACAAGTATGAAAATCATGGAAGTGCCTGGCCATTATACTACTCAAGAAGGAGATGGTTTTTGATGTACGTATCAGCCCTAGAACAGAAGCAAAAATCCTTGTGAAGAAATACTAGCTGAAGTCAGTAAGAGTCTGACTAAGGTGCTTCTCTGCTAACATGCCTCTCTCCAACTGGTTAATGTTTGGTTTGGTTGTACCGTAATTGTGAGCGTTTTTATTACAAACTGTTCCTCACTATTGTGGGTGTGCTATGAGCAGTTGTGGTCGACTCTCCGCTGACGTTTTATGGATAATCAGATCAGATGTGTCTGATGTATCAAATTATAAATTTTGATACATCAAGTGTATCTTTGTTTGTAACACAACAGTGAAGTGACATTTTAAGAAGTTTTCCTTTTTTTCTAACTCTGTGCTAAATTACCTACTACTTACTGCTCAGTGGTTTAATATTAATTAATACAATTACATTGCCAGTCTTTAGTTACATTTTGCTGAGGTTTATTGAAAAGAACATTTTACTTGTAGGAAAGGTTGCCATGATTTTGAAAATGGTATTTTGCATCTTATATTTTATGTAGTGAAACAATTGATATCTATTATGGTGAGCATTTCTATTTGTGGATTTTTTCCCCCATTCTACACTAAAGGCATATATCTATAGAGCAATATGGTTTTGACTTCTTCAAAAATGGTAATTTCCTACTTAACCACAGATCATCTTAAATGTCATTAAAGTCCAAATGACCAGGAAATGAGCTGTAACTTGGTTCCTGTAGTGGTGCCCCGGTTCGTTCTTTTTCCTAAATAGTCAAAGTTAATGGGCTCGCACTGTTTTATAGGGTCATCAAATTAACATATAATGTCCAAACAACTCTTGCTGCCTAAAACAAGCATTGTGCTTCAAAATGAAAGGCCTTCAATTGGAAAAGCTTTTCTTTTTGACAGCTTCATGTTATTAAAACTATGAGCAGTGACACGTGCCTTGCAGCGTGAAAGGTTCCTATTTTGTGCTGCTCATTTTTGTGCGAGAAAAAAATGTAGCGTGGCAGCACGTGGTTTGGAAACAATGTACGGTATAAATCCCAGCACGTGGTTTGGAAACAATGTATAAATCCATTCCTCTGCTGTGCTCTCCTCAGATGAGCTGCAAAGAACTTCAATTAAAGCGAAACACAGAAAGCAAGGGAACACTTTGAAGCATCCGTGTCTTGCTGTCACTGTTTGGCATTGATTCCTGTATCTTTTTGTTCTTTCAGGGCCTTGGGGCAGAGAGTAAGAACCTTTACCCTTTCCTTCTTCCTGTTATCCAACTGAGCACTGACGTTTCTCAGCCGCCACACGTCTATCTGCTAGAGGACGGACTGGAGCTTTGGTATGGATAAACATGCAGTATTCAAACATTTATGAGTCCAGGGAAGAAAACGAGATTCCCTGAGGCTTATCTTTATGAAGTACTTAGTGATCTCATTTCATCCCTTACACACACGCCTACACATGAATACTGTGGCTGTCTTTATTTCTGCCTCTTTTCTCTATAGTGCCTATCGATGATGAGTCTTCTTTGTCTCATCTTTCCTCGGCCTCATTTACTGGCTAATGTTTGCTGTCCCGTTTAGAGGCCAGTTACAAACAGTTTACAGATAAATGTTGCTTAATGACCTCGTTGTTTCATCTTGTTTGAATTGGCTCTTTTCACTGGCGGAGATGCCCGATGATCACTGAATTTGTTGAATGTTCATGTTGTCCACTATCTTCACTTTATGGCTTTTTGAAAACCAGTAGTTTTAAAGCTTCTTCAGGCTTCAAGACTTCCTTTTTGAACATGAAAGTTTGTTCCATGTTTTAAAGAATGTATGTCATTCTCTCATTTTGTCTTTGTGCCAGCCGCATATCTCTGTCCTGTCTTTTATCCTCCCTGATGACCAGCACTGCTCTGTATGCATTTATTTTGTTTACAAAGACAATGTCATTTTCTCATTCTTTTATCTTTTTATGGATTATTTCCCTGTTTGTGTCCTCTTCAGTATCTCTCATGTTCATTTCTTATCATAGCTAATAGAAGTTTGTGAAACTTTCCACAACCTACCAATACCTTTTGGGGAAAATGTTAAACATTGGCTCGTGAGTTAAAATGATCAAACATACTTTGAAATGGAACTCCAAATTAGAAGTATGAAAAGAAAAGGGAAAAAAATTCTAATTGTTCAAAGGTCAAAATAATTACTAAGCCAATGATGAGTTTCAGGGGGATCAGAAAAGATCTGTTGTTAACAGCTAGTAGTGCAACAATTTAGAAGATGGTTGGGTGAGGACTATTGTAAAAAGGTCCCTCAGAGTCCTATTGGAAAGTAAGACATGGCTTAAAAGGTTACAGTTTGCCACAAACACACTGACTGGCCTAAAAAGAAGTGAAGCAACACTTTGTGGACCGATGAAAGTAACTGTCTTCTTTTTTGGTCTAAGGGCCACAGACATTTTGTCAGTCAACTCACAAGCACTGATTCAAGCCAGAGTACACTTTGAATCATGGTGGCTCAGGCATTCTGCAATAGGGACATCGTATTCTTTTATGTTAGACCTATTTATTCCAAACCAAGAATTATTGGTCAGTTTAAATTCATAAAATACTTAGAGGTCATTTTGCCTTATGGTGTAGAGGAACAGCCCTTATAGTGTGTGTTTTAGCAAAATAATCCAAAACACACCTGTAATGGAGCAGCAAAATGGCTCCTGTCCAGTAATGCCTCAATCAATGCCATGTAATTTGATGAACTTCTTGTATATCTCTTTAAAAATCAAGACATGTGTAAGTGGGAATAATCTTGTAATTCCTTTATTTGCTGTTACAAACTGCCACCTCTATCAGAAGAACCTGCAACACAACAAGAAATCAGCATGAGCCAGAAAATCCCTGATTGGTTCAATCTTAACTTCATAAAAACATTGATTGTTTAGACGCTTGTGATATGTGTGGGGAAAAAATGCAACTTTGGAGGAGACAATTCAGAGGATATCTGAGAACAAAATACATTTTGAGTGAAAAGATTTGAGAACAGCTATTTTATGTGCGATAATTAGTCAGTTTCTAAGCTCAATTAGTTATATTGATAATCATAATTGTGAATAATTATTTTTCTCTCTCCCTATTATTGACCGGCCCAAATATTAACGACATTTCAAATCTCTCTGATCTGAAAAGACTTGTAGATTTTTTTCATAATTACTTTTGTTTTTCTTCCAGTAAAATGAAATTAAAAACATCAGGACAATCATGCTCATACCAGATTAATATTATATCCCCTCTTCTTTATACTACTTTGTGTTTTCACCTCTTTGCCTATTTGTTATGTTTTTGTCATCCTTCTGATATCCTCTCCTTCTACTTTCTGTCTCTGTAATTTGCCCGGTTGCATTTTTCCAACCTGTTTTCTTTTTGCCACCTCCAATATGTTTCTTCTGCACATTTTTCTCACATCATCTTCCTATTTTCTGTTTTAATATTCCTTATCTGCTTTGTTCCTCTCATGTTTCCCTTTACTCCTTAATATGTGTTCACCCCATTTCCTCCCTCTTATTGTGTAGGCTGGTGACTTTGGAGAACAGCCCAGCCCTCACCCTGGAGCTGCTCAGAATTTTCCAGAATATGTCAGCTTTGTTGGGTGAGCTTACAGAAGATTTCTTTTGTTTTCTGATTTATCCAACTGGGTGTGTACGAAGGATTTTTTTTTGTCCTCGGAATATTATGCATTAACATATAAATTAAATCAGCAGAGGGAGTATAAAAAACTAACAATATTAGAATTTATGTAACTGAACAATTTTTGGAAGTAATATATTTAGGACAGTTAAAACCAAATATTTACATAAACTATTAAAATATATATAACCTATTTTTTTCTCCCATTGCTGGACATTAAGTCAGTTAAAACTTTTTATGGTTTTGGTTAGTTAGAATTAGCTAAATTAATTATGTTGGCCAAAGACCAGAATAATCAGCAATGATCATTTTTGATCGTTCTTCAAATTAAGTAGTTGATGTGCATTTTTTTTATATGTATGATTTGTTTAAAGTTTTTTTCCCCTAATTTTACATTAGAAAATAGCCTAAAATTAATTTAAACACTCTGAACCATTTGGAAGTTTGAACAGACATATCATTCTCACTTGCAGGTTCCCTAATTGTTTAGAAATGTAGTTATAAGTGTTTGAATTTGAATAAAGGTTTAATAATTTTCCCTCTTATTATTTAGGAAATATAATTCATTTTCATGATCTTATCTGACCTAAAACAGTAAGTTTAATCTGATTTTTAATACCAGACGGTCTGGGAAAAGTGGTTACATGCTTTCATATGTACCGTAGATATCTGATTTCAATTGTATATACTTAAAGGTTTTTTTTTGTTTTTTTTTGTAATTCAAAACAAATACTGGACTTCTTTTCACAGACAAAGAATCTGACCCATTAAAATGTTCTTATATATTTACACAATAACTGTTGAGCTAAGCTGAAAAATTGTTTGTCATAAACCTAATTATATAATTTTCTTCGTTTGGCTGCTATTGCTTTTGAAAATCACATCACTGCCTCAAGGCATTTAACCTCATACTGTAGTTATGAGCGATTGGATTAAGCTGCCTGGATGATTTATCATAAGGACACCACACGCATGTGTCTCTCTGACTGTCAGTGTTATAAGGGACATTAATTTAGTATCAGATTGCAATAAGTCAGACTGATACAACGGCTTTTTTGGACTTATTGATTTTACTCTGGCATTCTATCACTGATTGTGCGGACTGTATAGACTCCATAGGGCACAGAGAGCCAAAGGGCTATGGGTGGCAGTAATGGTGGAGGAGGGAATTAAAGAGGATCAAGGAAACGAAGAGGTTGATGGAACATAACAGGAAGGCGGTAGATGAAAACGAATTCAAGTGGCAATGGTTGGAAAATCCGTGAAGAAAAGGGAGAGGTTATACGTAGAGATTGGACATGGATGAATGGTAAGATAAGTAAGGCCCTTATCTTCTGCCTAACAGAAACCATTTCATTTTAATTTATTTATTTTCTGCAAAGCATCACTTTAAGTCAGATTAAGATGTAGAAACGAAAACAGAATTATACACAAGCTTTAAAGAGACAGAAACAACTGTAACTAAGGAATCTTTGCATAAAGGTGTCTATAATTCAGTACAAGCTGTACAGGGAGAAAAATAAAAAGAACTATTTATACTTGAAAGAAGATTTTATATATATATATATAAAATAGAAGACACAGTTAGCATTTATATATTCCTCAATCACTGAGAAAGTGGGACCTAATTGGCTGTATCTTCACAAGTGATGAAGATGTTTAAAAGATTCGGTGAACACTAATCAGCTGCCACATTAGTCTTTTAAGTGTTTCTGATGATGAAGCGAGAGAGGGTTTACAGTGTAGTTTTAGGAAGAGGATGTTGAACTTTAACTAAAGATTAAATGTTGCACAATAAAGGATGAAGATATCTGCAGATTTTTTTGGCATGAGATTCAGATTTGATTGCTATATTCACCTCAAGGCCATATTAAAGCTTTAATGTGCTCCACTGTCCAAGAGTGATAGCTCTTGTTTACTGATAAATGTGTTCAATGTTATTAAGAAATACTCTGAGAGATCCAATGGCACTACCCAAGTTTAAATACAGATTTTTACTCATTTGTCCCTTTGTCCAGATGCATCTGGAAGTTGATTGGAATAAAACTTTTTTTTTTCCCCATAATTTGATAAACCTTTATCAATTACCTGCTGGTTACAAACTCATATCTGATGTTATTTTGGTCAGTTGGCACACCATACATAAGAGAGGGATTTAAAAATGTGTTTGAGGAAGGGGAAAGACGTGAGAAGCTTCTTTTTTTTTTTAGAGGAAACTGTTTTTTTTATAGGGTGAGGCATGCCTTCTTTTGTTGTTGTTTTCAAGCTGAAAGGAAGAGCAAAATTCTCATCAGATAACAGGAAGGCTGAAAATTGTGTTGGAAATATAGAGACACTGTTGTAGCAATGCTAACCGCTCATGTGCGTGTAACAAGAGCTGTAGGTAAAGGTGGAGGATAAATCTGTCCTTTTACAAGCCACATTTTTACTGAGAAAACACCTGAGCATTTACCATCCATGACTTTTGTTGTAGGTGGTTAGGTGGATGTTAATTATATTTTTTAGATAACCTTTCAGCTATAATTGACTTTATTAGAAGTTATGGTCTGCCTTCTCTTCATATGGTAAGAATATCAGACTGGAAAAAGAAAATACATCTTCTGTAAAAAGCAGTAATAGACAAAATATTGTTCTCAGCTTAGAATAGATTGTTTCCTGTTCTTTATGCCATTTTTGTCTACATACTATGGAAGCAGGCAATTTCAGAAGCCAGTACATAGTGACAGTTCAATTTAAATGTTACTCCAGGATTCCTGTAGTGAAAGGCTGTTTCAGTATCTACATCCACAAAAGACCCAGTCTTTCATGCATCATCTTACCAGTTGTCTTGTGTCACAAAGTGAAGTGGGGTACATAAACATTTGCTTTTTTTTCAAATCATATTTTGCATTTCTAAAAAATATATCTTGTTTACAGAGTTGTTTTCTGCAAACCATTCTCACTGCTTTTGAATTCAGTGCATGCACTATTGTGGGATATTTATGCTGTTTACTTAGGCTAAAACAATTCCACGGTGTAAAATCAAGTATAAAGTTATTTTTGTTGCGTTTATATCTGCTTCTATTGATTTAGCTAGGCTCCTTTATGATGTTTGTCCTGTGATGTTGGTCCAGGTAATATAAATGTCTTGCTTTGTCACAGCCGAACATGTCTCATTACGCCCTGGAAGATAGTCGTGCTGTAACAACACATCTTTCTGGTTTGAAAAAATAATGTTCTGGCCTGTCAGTTTTATATGAACCCGTCACTGTCATCCTGCGAGACATACTCTGAGAATCCAGTGCTTGTGCTCATGAACAACAGGTAGTTTGTGATAGAGCAAAACAAAAGAGTTGATCACTATGAAAGAGAAGGAAAAATGAGACATGGATTTTAACATTTTTTGCAAATGAAAATCACCCTTTGTGAGACAAAATAGTGGCAGCACCATGCCTTCTTCAGTAGGGATTAGGAGATTGGACAGAGTTAATGAGAAGATAGACGAAGCTAAATACAGGAAAATCCTGAAAGAAAATCTGTTGCATATTTGTGACTCCAACAGATTGTAACAAGTGTGTTGGAAGTGGACATACACTTCCAACACAACAATAAGTCTAATACATACAGCCAGATGAGCAATGAAATGGTTTAGATCAAATTATATTGATGTTTGTGTCCTAGTAAAAGTCCTGACCCAAACCCAAAATAGAATCTATCTCAAAATTGATGCTCACAGATGTTCTACATCTAGTCTGAGCTTAGCTTCTTTTTTTCCCCAAAGAAAAACAACCAAAAGATGTCACATAGAATTCTAATAAAATAGAATGTTTTATTAGAAAGTTTTCTGGTGCTATATGAAAAAGCAAAAGTGGTGTGAATATGGAGTATTCACAATGTAAATACATGGAAGAAAGATAACATTTTCATTGGTCAGATCAAATCTGTGCATAGAATATGGTTAAGTGTATAGGGTGCCTGTATGAGGTTTCTGTTGATAATAGTGGAGTGTTCTTTAAATGCAGATATAAACCGACTGCACATAAAGAAGAGAATGTGACATGAAAATGCAGGCCAGTTTAAGGTTTACCAATAATCATCAGGTGAGTCAGGCATTCAAAGGGAATGTGTGAATTTTATTTTTGGCTCAAGTTCAGCACAAGTTGACCATCTACTGTGAGATCACCTCGTGTGAGGGTATTATTTAGCAGTGAATGTGATTTCTCAACAGTGTTGCAAGAAAACCATTTTAGTTTTGTGCATTAGCAGAGGGGGAGCTGCAAATCCCAGCTGGGCTTTCTATGCTCGCTTAAATTTTACTGCCACAACAATCTTTGGATTGGAACAAATGACAAAATTACTCTGGTTTCCCTCTGATTTTAACAGATTATTAGGAGAAAATATTTGAGTAGCCATGTAGTTTTACTGTTTTTCATGATATCTTTGCTTTTTTTTAAAATAAATTCTAATACTACCATTTCAGTATTTTATAGTTACATTGTGCTACATCCATTTTTAATTAAAATTGTTTCTTTTAGCTTATTTACTGTTTTGTCAGTGATGATGTAGTCAGAACATTGTAGCAGGTTGGTTAGTGCTTCTCAATTCCAGTCCTCAGGCCCCCCTGCTCTGCATGTTTTAGCTGTACCCCTATTTCAGAACAGCTGATCTAAATGATTGCATTACCTGTTCTGCAGCCATCAAGTACTGCAGAAGCCTGTTAATCACTCATAGATTCAATCCAGGTGTGTGGCAGCAGGGAAACACCTAAAACATGCAGGGCAGGGGGGCCTGAGGACCGGAATTGAGAAGCACTGGAACATAATAGAAGCGGTGTATACCAGATTTTGTGCCAGTAGTTTATTTGCAATCTTTGCCTCTGGTTAGACTTATTTGGTAAACAACATAGAACAACAATAACCATAAAAAATCATTTCCAAATGCCTTGATTAGCAAAGCAAAAATTTGCCCTTCTGTTGTTTAAATGCTGTATGCATAGTATATTGTTATTACAGTCTTGAAATCATCTGGGACAGTTTTATTTTAAGTGGTTAACTTAAACTATGTATTGAATTAAATACTTGAATGTTTTACCTTGTTGCTGTTTTGCTCTTGATAGAGCAGGTCTTGTGAAAGTTTGTACACTGGTTTGAATTCAGATGAATCAGCTTAATAATTATGGCCCAGTTTATGATGCAAACATTATAATTGTTAGTGGCAGCTCTATTTAAATATAATTTTTAAAAGTCTTGATTTTTCTCCATACCAAAATGTGCCCATTTTCTGGTCATGAAGTAAAATTACTGAAACAGTTTTTTTTTTTATTTATTCTTGTCTCTCTCTCTCTCTCTCTTTTTTTTTTTTTTTTTTTACAAAATCCTTTCTGAGATCAAGTACACTCTGCACTCCAAATAAAAAGCATACTTGTATTGACTTTCCATTTGATAGACAACTTCCTTAGTTATTTGAAGTAGAATTTTGAATGTAGTTGAAAAGGCTGAATGGCTTCTGTACTCTTGAGCTGCAGGAGCAAAGCAGATGATTTATCCCGATGTGAATAACTCAATTATATTTTTTGGAGCCTGCTAAATTCAGGCTCTTAGATATGCTATTGAGTGTCAAAAAATTATTTTTCTTTATGATATGGCTCCTGTACAATTACAGCAGATTGTCAGCAATTAATGCTTTTTCCACTTGACTATTTTTCTGTCTCTGTCTCATTACTCTGAGAAACTTTATGCTATCATGGTTGATTTTTCACATTTTAAACACATTAGATATCTTGAAGATAATTAGCTTGTCACTTGAGTTAAATTAACATTTCAAAGCAGCAGGAATGAAAGATAATAACTTGAAGGTATGGTCACAGGTCAAAGTAAAGTAGCACGCCATTTTAAAATGGATATTTTTCATACCGGGGAGTGAAAAGAATAATTTCTGTTACACTTATGCATCTCTTTGCATTAATTTAGGAAAAGTTATTCGGGAAATCAAGTTTTCTGGTTTTAGAATATTTCTCAAGCTCTAAAGCTGTCTCTCATCATCTTTGGCTGCTTTTTACTCAAACATCCGGTCGTTCATTCTTTTGGTCCGTGGAGAGCAGTGGAGAGATGTGGGCCATTGAGAGAGTTTTGGCTCTGAGGAATGTTTCCACATGCCAGGTACGTGGCCTGGCCTCTCTGATAACGAGCCCTGTTCCATCACTGCTAACCGTGCACTGCAAATTCCCTGATTAGAATGTCAGGAGTCTTGCTGCGATTAAAATGTTAAGCTTGCTCTGTGCTCTGTTTCCTTAACACTTGGCTCTGAACTAGGAGATGTTTGTGCTGTTTAAGTGGAGCAATTGCTTCTTCTGGAGCAGAAGGAAGCCCCTAATGAAGTGAGCAAATGATGGTTAAAGTGCCATTTTATTTTCACTCATGTCTCATTGATATTGCCTGAGGGCCCAGGAAAGAGAAATGACTAACATATTAAGAAATGATTAATATGGCAAAACTAAAATTTAGAGTCTTGGACTTTTTTTCCCTAAAAGCTGTTTCTGTGTGATGCTAGCCAAACCTTTTTACAAAAATGAATACATATTATTTGTCTATTAAATTGCAGATAACAAAAATAGCGTACCGTTGTATTTTCTACATAAATTACAGTGTGGAATTGATCAGAGCATAGCATATTCACCCTCCTATGATCAATAATGTTTACAGCCAAGGAGCATTTGAACTAAAGGCATCTGAAGCTCTCCCACTTTACTGCCCGGCTAATGTGCTTCATGGATCAATTTAGACATCCTCATTAGAAGACAACCTTTTTATTTCAGGCCTCTCTACTCAAAGTAATGACTTCAATTACAGCTACCATAGAGATTGGATGTGTTCAGTCATATTTAACGCAGAGACTGAGTTATCTGTTGAAGTTTAATTATAGGTTAGCTAATATAAACTTAGAATCTTTCACTTTAACACTTAATATGCAACTGAATTTGCTGCATTCTTTTGAAGGTCGACTTGTGTGACTTTTCTAATAGTTTATATATTTTTGACATGTTAGCTATTCGTTTTTAAGTAGACTTTTTAATTATGTATAAACGTGTGCACAGTTGTAAGCAAGACTTTTTTTTTCTCTTTAGGGCTATTTTTATTAATCACCAAATGCAATGCTCTTGGATAAGACTAAAAATAAAACAAAAGAAAACAAAAAAAAATCTCAAACATTGATGTTATTGAAAGCAAAAGTAAGGTTTTCTTAGAATATCTTTGGTCAACTATTGCTGTGCAGAATTATTCCACAACTAAATGAAAAAAACTATAATTCCCATCTCATTTTATTTTCATCTAAGTGAGAATTATAAACAAACTGGAAACTTTCCAATAAAAATTTCTGACTTTAAAAGAAAATTATAATTGACCAATACAGAAAGTGTTCTTTTCAATAACAGGGACAAGCCTACATTTATAATTTCACAGTTTCTTGATCTATTGGCCAACTTTCTGTACAGCAGCAACCACAGCTCCAAGACACTTTTCAGAGAGGTGGACTGTTTTCCTTCACTGTAAATCTCCTGTTTCAGAACTGTCAATTGAGGAAATCTGCCTTTACTGACTAGATTTGGATGCATGTGATGGAGCATTGTCCTTTATAAAAATTCTTCTTTTTGAAAGAGGAAGGTTTCTTCCTGCACCACTGCTTCAACAAAATATCTTCTTAAAAACTGGCATTAGATGTGGGAGTTGATTTTTTGAGTCCATGTCCAATCCAAAAAGATCCAACTAACTCATTTTTAACACCAGCCCATACTAGTAACCTACCTCCACCTTACTGGTACCTGACTTAAAGTGGATCTCTGTGGCATTTCTGATCCACCCACAAGGGCCCATTCATTTGGTCCATCAACAGTCACTTTTGCGTCATCAACTCATAAAAACTTTAAAAATCTGTTTTTGCTTTAGCTAATGTTTGTTGTTGAGTGGTAGTCAGGTTTCAGCCTTTCTTACCATGGCCATGTCTCTGAGCTATGGACATCTTGTCCTTCTAACTACTCCATTATGGAATATGACAGAACTGGCAGATAATGTCTTCCTGCTAGTTTCACGCTTGATTCTTCTCAAATCCTTGGCAGTTAATTAGCGTCTATTTTTCTATACATTTAATGTGGCTCTGTTGACTAATTACAACAAAACACTTAATGTTTCTGTGATTACCCCCAATATCTCAGGAATTTCGAAAGTAAAAAGAAGGCTAGAGGTTATTAGCCAAGGTTAGCTTTTTCTTTTTTTCTTTTTTTTTAAATCATAGGATTTCCTCTTGGTATCAGCAAAATTTTTTGCAAAATGATAATTCAGTTATGTTGACTAACAGTTGGGCCCATATTTTGTTTTTTAAACCACTTAGGGATTTGCCTGAGTGTTGTCGTATAGAACAATCTTATAAGTGCATGACCTCTATTATACTTATTTACAAGTTCATCAGCTGCTGGAATTGAGCTCTAATTACTTTATTTTTATGCTATAAATAGAGTAAATAATTCTTCTCCCGCTGTTAATCACTGTTGGTCTTTTTGAGATATTCCCAGTAGAATATGAGATTATTATTAAACCAGTAGCTCGGTTTAAATGCACAACTGGAATATAGAAAATATGAAACAAAAAGTAATTGACTGGGAAAAAAACGTAAGAATATCTATAAATAAAAAATGTAGTGAAAAATAAGGTCATCCATTTAAGTTCAATTAGAAATACTTTTTTTTTGTTGGGTTTTTATTCAACTATTCCAACCCTAAATGATGTTTATAGTAATCACATGAAAGGTTTTCTATTAGGCTGTCACTGGCAATCTACAACAACAGATAATAAAATTCTGCTCAATTTTGTATCCTCACATGCATAGAAAGTTATATGGCAACAGGTATTAAATCTATGCACTGTCTACCAACCATTTTTAAGGGCTTTTAAACTCCAGATTTTGTCCATTTGATTTATTTTGGCAACTACACTTTTTGTGACTGATGTCTTCATTTATCATCAACACCATAAATTTAAAGCAAATACTGGTTTGCTAGATGATCATAATTTCAGCATTTTTCTTTATTAAACACTGGAGCTACCTCCAGGGCTCTTATCAGAGTCATATGCGAGGCTCATTTTCTAGTTAAGGTTCATAACCAAAGCAAATTTGTGCAGCATATGCCCAGGGCTATGAAATATGTTCTGACTAAAGCTTAATCAGGGCCTCAACAGCTGCTGTTGTGACTACTTCTGTAATGGCACTTTGTGTGTACTTGTGTGGAGAAGGATAATGTGGTCTGCCTACCCTGCAGAATCTGTCAACTGGCAAAAAGGCCATTTAACCTTTTAAATATTTTGTTCATGGCCAGAAAAAATGTTGGCAAAAAACATGAAAATAACAAAAGAAAATTGAATGTGCACGCAATGAAAAATGTTATAATTTATAACTTTAACACATCCTTAAGGCCAAGTTCAATCACCCTACAAAGGAAAGTAAATTTTTTTCCGTATTTTTTAATGAATTTATTTATTTTGGGTGATGATCCGTATCACTTATTGTGAGCATTGTAGTATATGAACCAGTACATAAATATTCAGGTGGATTTTTCAGCAGTAATTGACAAGAATCCAGAATGTCTTATCAATTCTAGGCCTCAGTTTTCTGACTTCATTGACTTGCCTCAAGCCCCAAAGCAGAATTCTGTTCATTTTTTTCCCATTTATTACAAAAACTTTCAACTTTCAGTTATTTTGTGTTCATACTCATACACAACTGTTTCCTCAGATGATATTGCTTCAGTTTGTTCACTGCTTATCAACAAGAAATATAAGGACAGCTTTATTGATCCAATAAGGACATATATCTGACAGCTCTCACAATCATTTACTTATGTTCTCTTTTGCTTTTGGGAAAAAAAGTCAAATATCTCAGATATTTTTTGTAGAGAAATATTTTGATTGGGAATTATTATACACCATAAATCTTGAGTAGTTTTTTGAATCCAAGAATTGGGTGAGATGTTGTCTTGTGTATTTAAATATGTAAATAAACTCCACAATACACAAACTTTCTATTCAATTCCAATTAAATGCAATCAGGTTGATGGGACGACGTTTCATAATATGGATGGACGATGAACTAAATCACATAGCCAAAATAACACAGGAGTTTATTAAAGCAAACAAGTGGAAATGTTCTCGACAGGCCAAGACAGTTAACCAATATTAACCCAAGTTAAGGACTAAACTTTGGACAGAAAGGCCCACAAATAAACATCAACTGCAAGGCACTATAGTAACGGACATTGGAAAGGAAGACACTTAGTCTCTGATGTTCATAAGTTCAAGACTTTAGGCTGTCATTGCCGGCAAAGGGCTTTTACAAAGTATTAGAAATTTCTGAAAATTATGAACTCGATTGTATTGCTGTTTTTAATGTATTGTATTTATTATATAGCATACTTCCTTGGTTTAAACATAATTAGGATGAGTGATTGGGACTTGGACTGGGTAATAACAGCTGCACACAATAGATTAGTTGTTTACCTGTCCAATAACCGCAGCTGGCCTTGTTCAGCAACTGGATCAGCTGAGAGGCTTTTTTTCTTTTAACTTACAAAAACTCAATTTGTCATAGTGTGGCTTTCCTGTTTTTCTGTCTTTGCTCAAAAGTGCTATGTTTCCTACCATCTCTGCTTCAGAACAGAACACTGCTCAACAATGTCCTTACTGCTCATTTAAAGTCAGACTTTTGCGCTTGCTTGTCTGTTTAAATCCATTATTGTGCTCATTTTGTGCATAGGCACACGGAATGTGTTTACTCTAATTTGGCTTCATACTCTGAGTGTAATGTTGAATATTCATATAGACTGATGTGCTGACTAAATAGGCCCTGGAATGCTTTGCATACTTGACCAGATAACAGATGGTTGCATACATTACCCCCATTATGGTTGACAGCCGGCCGAGGAAGCACATGGCATACATCAGCATCAAAATCACCTGGGTGAACCAGCACTGTGGTCCAAGTGGGCTTGTGATTCACGACTCACCATGGAGATTTTAATCTTTTCTACACAAACCTAATAAGCAAGTGAGCTGTTTGATCAGGTTAAGGCTCTTTATGATGCCTGAGTTCAGAGGGTTTGGTCTAATTATGATGACTTTTAAATTTATAGTTGTGAGATGCAACTTTTAAAAAAAACATTTTGTAAACATTTTCATCTTAATTATCTTTTGTGCCTTGGGGCAATTAAACCTTCAAAGATATTAGGTTCTTTTTTATGCAAAGTTAAAAGTTATCCTATCACCTCTAAAATGAACTCTGGATTTTAAGAAATCAGTAAACAGCCATGAAACGTTTAGTTTTGTTTGTGAAAAGAGCAAAAATTTTATTTATGTCAACATGATGTATTGGCTTCACTCTGGGCTTTTGTGAAGTTTTCTAAGTGCCTGCTGTCACCCTGTGTTACTTCAAAGCTACTCATGAAAATGTCGGTCTTGGTGAACGTGTGTAATTTTATCAGACTGTCGGGTTTGTTTGTGTGGTAAGATTGTTGGCTCCCATTTGTCAATCTTAGGATCAGGTCTTCTTACTCTCATTTCCATCTTAATCCTCCTTAACGCTCTCACTTTTTTGTAAACATTTTGACTACAGCTCTGTTGACTACCGGTAACACCATAAATCTTCTCTTGTTTGTGATTATTCAGGTTTTAGTCCTGGTAGTTTCTCTTTGCATCTCTTAGGGCTTATAAAACCCAGTAATTTCTGTCATTAACGCTGTACTGTACATTACATTGCAGAAGTATTTTGGTATTTAAGTGATAGACCAACACAGAGCAGCATGTGGTGTTCATTTGTATTCAACACCTGTGAGTCAGTATTTTGCACAACCTCCATTCTCTACAAGTCTTTTGTGGTATTGCTCCACCAGCTTTCTACATCTACAGACTGATTTTTTTGTCCGTTATTCTTTGTAAAATAGCACAGGCTCAGTCAGCCTCAATTGAGAACATCTGTCAATGTGTTAAGTCTCAATTAATTTGGGTTCATTCTGCCAGATGAATATGGTTTGATCGACACTATTGTACTGTATTGTAGCTTTAGCTGGGTGTTTGGTCCGACTCTTTTCCTCAATAATATCCTTCCAGTGTTGATTTATTTTTAGCTCCATTCATCTTTCTGTCAACCCTCACTAGCTCTCTGACCCAGGGAAAATATGCCTCTTAATAGCCTGATACTGCCACCACCCTGTTTCACTATGAGGATAGTGTATTCTGGACGGTGGTGTGTTTTTGGTCAAACACAGCATTTCCGTGAGGGCTAAATGGGTCTATTTTCTGACAAGGGCATCTTCTTTCACTTGTTTACATTAATCATTGAAAAATGCATATTCTATTTCGTTTTTAGAATTTGGACAGTTTGTGTCTGAAGTAGAGGTACATATCTGATTACCTTTGCAAAGAACTTTACAGCAGGACTATACTTTCTCATGTCATCTCATTATCATTGCACCTACTTCAATTTTTCTGTGTAAGAAGAGAGGTTTTTCCATTTGTATGACAAACATGGAAAATTTTAAAATGTTGACTGTTTCCATTTTCCACCTTCTATTGCCAGGTTTAGAAGTATACAAGAGCACTCCCTGTTTAGTACATAACATCAAACTGCATAATCACACAACTCTGAGAACACACTTGTCATTATTACACAACTGGTGGTTCAAGAGTCAATTAACATTTATTGTAGAGTCATTTTACCACATTCACCTCAAGCTATTGAACGACACTCTTAAACTGAAAAGCAAAATCTGTCCACTTCATAATCTACTCTGTAATTTTGTGGTGTTACCATGAGGACCATTTATTTCGTGATGATTTTCCAAATTCTCAAGGTTTTTTTAATTCTAGGTTTAATACTATTGCTCTGTTAAGAGATGCACCAAACATGTTTTTACTACCCATTCTATTTAGCCAAATCTGATGTCTCTATAGGAACTAAGAAGATATAGGAACAGAATTCAAAGTATATTTTCTGCCCTTGTTGAGGATTTACTGCCTTGCAAAACACAAAGGCATTAGATTTAACATATTGCTTTTGAGCCATAGTAAATGAAACATTGACCAACATTTGATGTGTATGAGTTTGGTGATGGCTCTTATCAACATGCCAACACCATTTTGATGGCATTTTGAACTGTCTTTCTTCCACTGAATTAATAGTTATATGCCGGAAACTGAATATGGTCAACGTTGAGTGTTCTTCCTTCAGTAACAACTTTCACACTAAAGAGTGCTGTTGGTGAAACGTACTGTGGTGTGATAACAAAAATAATGAGTAATTTTAGTTTTTGACCGGCTGGCAAAAACTCGGTTGGTCAAACTGAAAATGATCCAATTCCAGGGACAGGTTGATTTCTCTATGCATGTCTTTTTAATGATACGCTTACTGATTTTTTTGGTTTGTTTTGTTTCATTACAAGAGAACTATTCAGCTCCTGTTCCTGTCATCTATCCAAGTTAGACATTGTGTTTGTAAGGTGTTGCAATGTGCTTAAGTATTCATACAACCTTTTCTTAACAAATGCACATATCCTAGCCAGCACCTAATCTGGAAGGTTTCATTTTCTGTGTTTTAACATGAAGCTAGACAGCGCAACTTGTATAAAATGCAGAGCTGAAGCAGAACCAATTTAATGGATAATAATCTCACGGGGCACACTTAATAATGTATGTGCAGTTCTTCTTAATGGTTTCTTACAACCCTTCTATTTGTCCTGGCTGCTCAGCAGCTACTTGAACTTACTTCCAGGCCTGTGAAGCTGATGCTACAATATTCATCTGTTGCATCATGGTTCCATCCAGTATTTCTTTCACTGCTTAATTATGTTCAAAGTTGTGCTTTTATCAGTAGATGTAGCAATGTGAAACAGATCTAACATCTAGAATTAGCTAATTCTGTTTAAACAAATCACTAATTGTCCTGATGTGTTCAAATAGTAGCAACATAACTTAGTCAGTGAGGGAATACCATTATGAAAAAGTGAGTGAAATATATTTTTACAGGTATAAAAAAACCCAGCATGAATAAATAAGTAATAAAGTGCAGAAGACGACAGGCTGTTGAGTTAAAATTTGATCAAATGCTTAAAAAAAAGTAAGCCCAAGTCATAAAGGGAGGTTCAGAGTTATCTCCAGTATGAAGTCAAGCTATTGGTGTGAAACTAACCTGGAATCCAAGTAGCATCTTTGTTCCAGAGTAAAAAGTTGAGTGTCAACACCAACTCAACGACCATAGTTCAACAGAAAACGTTTGGAATGACATCAAACATGTTGCTTATCAGTCAAAACAAAGAAATGCAAATCAAATCGTCCATCTCTGGAATACCTGCTCACAGATGCCCGAAGTGGGAAGTCCACACAGTTTTGAAGCAGTTCTCAGAACTAAACAGCTAGTTCAGTAATACACAGGAAAACTACATTTTCAAGAAGTTTTCAGTTTGTGAAGAAAAATGTAGGCACCCCTATTGCATTCTTATTTTCTGGAGCATGAGAACAAATCCTATCCAGTTTCTTCTACATTTTTATTTGTAATAGAATGTGAAGACTTCGTAATTTGTGTGTCAGTACAAGCTAATCAATGGCTTTATTCATTTTTTACATGCACTTTTTTTTTAGATTTATTAAAAAGAAAAATTCCAATGATTTCTTCATATATAAATAAAAACCTATTAAGTCCATGACATTTTTTCACCCGTTTCAATTTTATCAAATGGACCAAATCTGCAAATTTAGCACCTCATGTGACAATGTTTGTTTTTCAGAGCTGAGCTCCGAGAACCTCCGCACCTGTTTTCAGATTATAAACGCCTACCTATACTTGTCTGCCATTGAGTTCCTGCAGGTGGGAGAAACAATCATTTTAAAGAAAAATGCAGAATTTAAATGTTTCTGATCAGATTTCCAAATCCTTCTTTTCTTTTCTACAGAATTATGGCGAATCGTTGTGCCGATCCTTTTGTGAACTTCTAAAGGACATTACAAATGAGGGACAAGTCCAAGTACTAAAGGTAACTTAAAGTTCTCTGTGACCATAAAATCATCTCGTCAATTTTTGTTTATTTTTTGTGTGGCGTGCAGAACGTTTATTTCCAGTTGAAAACGCAAACTAGTATTTTAAAATGATACATTTTAACCATCAGTACTTAATTATTATTTTTTTTTGATTACTGATTGATAAACGCTCTCTCAAAAACAAAAAAATCATTTCACTGCCATCTTGTTATAGACAATGGGACCTTTAGGTTTAAACCAGGTATTATTTAGATGCTATCAAGCAAAGCTTTAAAGTTCTTTATTTTTGGTAGTTTTTTCACTTATTTTTAGAAATGGAGTAATGGAGAATAAAAATCTTCTTTTAAAGAATTTCAGTCTACATGCCAAAAAAAAAAACTGCAAAAAGCATCATCAGTGTTCTTTTTAAATACTAAAATGTCAATAATGGACACAAATAAATCTGTGTCTGGAAAAGTATGAAATGAAAGTGTGTAGAAATATTTTCTCTTCATCTATATTTTAACTTTTTCCAACCATTTTTTCTCAGTTTTTTTTTTTTTTTCATTGTAGACTAACACAGTAAAGAGATTTTTTTTCCTGCAACTTTTGTTGTAAGTGAATTGAAAATGATTAGGATCATCTTTTTTGAAATAAGGTTAAACATTAGCGTGGATTACAAGATGACTTAGGCGTCCTGTAATATCGAGTGTGAATAAAGAAAGGTTATCTTGAGTATTAGGAGGATTAATAAAAATATGTTAATCATAAGGCCATGCCTGCAGAACTCTGAATGAACTTTCATATATAAATAGTTGTTGCACTTAGTGGATTTGCAGAAAGGACAAAAAGGTGATACCCCTTCAAGTAATGGGCATTTCCTTATATTTAAAATAATGCATGGTTTGGATTCTTCTTGAATTGGTAAAAAAAACCCACTTTTACTATTTTAGTGGTGTGTTTTGTAAATGCAAATAAGTTTTGTGTTATATAGGTTCCTTTTTTTGTAATTTCCTCATTGTTGGACAATAAAGTATTTATTTTCTTTTCTAAAAGAAAATGACTGAATAACAATCTCAGAATTTACGTTTCCCAGGAAAACTGTTTTTTTACAGCAGAGCTGGGTGTCAGCAGAATGCCTGTAATTCCACAAAGCTTGAGCTTGTTTAAGCCTGATGGCTTATTGCACATCTGGCTGTGACTAATGTTGTTGACTAGGGAAAGAAGAGCCAGCACACGGTTAACAAACATGTCTACATAACACATTCCGACAATGGAGGACAGCTTGTGCTAATCAACATGAGCTGTTTGAGGAATCCATATGTACTGCAGCGGTTGGTTTGACCACTCAGAAGCAAAATAAGTTAAACATAATTATCTTTGGTAAATTGGCAAATACCTGCAAGAATTGTTTCTCTCTTCATATTTTTTTTTATTTACTTTCTATAAACATTTTTACATTTTCTGGTTGTACATTTTCGTTTTCATATTTATGTTGCTGGACCCAGAGTCATAATTGTAAGATTCTCTTCTAGGTGAAAAAGCCAGTAAGCAGTGTTTCATTGTCACTGCATTTGTACTTCTAAAACAGATTTTTATATGGTTAATAGGAAATTATTTTTAAATAAAATTTCAAGGTTTTGTAGTATTCACTTGAGGATGTGCAGAGGGAACTCTTTTATCTAATCATCATGTATTGTCATATTTGTTGCTAGATTAATTTTAGCTCAGTTCAAACTAAGAATAAAGCATGTAGAATGGAATGTTGATACTGTTCAAATAAAGTCATCACAGTACCAGTAGCATCACGAAGGTGTCAAACAAGAGAGCAAGCAATGACTGTGTGTTTACGATTACCATAAGCTGAAGAGAAAATATTATTTTTTCTGTTTCAACATCTTTATGTAAACTAAGCAGAATGAGTGAAAACAGTATTGGAGATGATGTTTTAGAAAGTAAAGATATCAACTCTGAAAAGATATATTATTCTTATTATGATTTGGCAGATTAAACTTGGATTGCCTGATGATGCTGAATAGGACATGTAGCAAGCGACTCGTCATAGAACTTGTCCAGGGCTCTATTCAGTCAGGACATCCATAGAGATTCGGCTACTGGAAAGGACTATTGTGCTTAGGACATTAACAAAAAAAAAAAAATCATGTGAGATGAACTCACCAGTTTTCATTTTTGGAGTGAGAGAAACGACTTGCCAATAGACAGTCTACAGAGCTCACACTGACTAGTTTTAGACTCATATGTCATAATAAAAGCAAGTAACAGCTGCTACATCCTGACTTCTGATTCCTGAGAAAAAAGTCTAGACAAGTTTTTCTTTTTTTTGTTTTTTGAAAGATGAACAGTCCAACTATTTAAAAGAAAGTAAATACTAGGTTTGCTTTTTACCATTTGAAGATTTATAAATCAATGCACATATTTGAGAATAAATGTTATAGTTGGGACGGGCATCCAGGTTCTGTTCAGTAAGGAAAAAGGCTGGAAACCACTGAAAAATGGCTCTATTTAAGAGCCATTACCTGATGGAACACATCCACATGTCTAACATTATTTCAACAAAAACAGCCATCCTTCTCCGCAAGTCATTGAACCTGAGTGATTCGATGTATGTATATATACATTTTAATAATTGTGCCCTATTTACTCTCTTAATATCTCTTCATGACCTCTTTTTTTTTTCCTGCCTCCCTTCAGAGTTTTACTTTTGTGCTTCTCTTTGCTACATTTTACGTGTCTCCCTCATCCTTGGTCTCCATGTGTCTCTGCAGGTGGTTGAAATAGCTTTAAAGGTTAGCCCTGTACTGGGAGTCCACATGTTTCAGCCTCTGATGCCAGCTGTCTTTAGAGGTATCGTGGATGGGGAGGTGAGGATTTTCTTTCATCTCATGCACATCTGAGTTAAAGTTATCTGTAATATGTTACATTTTTTAAATTAGTGATAGAGTATGCCATACACCACACAGATTATTCTTTTAAATATTTATTACTTTGTATACCATCAGTTCATGGTGGCATATATTAATCAGACAGTAATTAAAGACATAGGCCACCATTTCAGGATTTTCTCATATTTATTACTACTTCCATCTTTCCATCAAGGTTAATGACCTGCTGTATCCTTAGTTTAGTTAAAGCATTACCAAATACTCATTTGTGCATATCTGATATGATTTTTTTGTGTGTGTGATTTGCAGCGTTATCCTGTTGTGATGTCCACCTACCTTGGCATCATCGGTCGAGTCCTGCTCCAAAACTTTAGCTTCTTCTCCTCTTTGCTCTCTCAAATGGCCTCTGAATGCAACCAGGAGGTGAGGCTGATGTCTGCCCTTCTTTTCTGTCAACTCAGCAACATTTTGTCTGAGAGACAAAGTGGCTGTTAAAAGGAAATCATTCAGGTTGAGGCTGAAGTAATTACCCAAAGAATTGCAAATGGGAAAATTTTTAAGCCTTGACATCTTGACTTTGCTTTTTCCATCATAAAAAATTAGGGGTTTTTTTATTTCTAAAATTACACTTGTCTTTATAGCACAATTTGAAGCTTGCAAAATAAATATCACAAAATAAGTTATTTTTCTAACTTCGCTTGGTGTTTCACTATGGGACAGCTTGACCATCAGCCATGAGCCTCTAAGAGCTGGGCAGACGTGGTGGAAGAAGAGTCCTTGAAGTATTTACCCAGCACTGTCCAGGCCTGTCGTGGCACTGCATACAGAATGACTAAAAACAGTTAAACAGAGATAAGCTCGCCTGAATGTTCTCAGGGAGCTTTGCTGTAGTTTTCACACAGGAAGAAAGCGAGAATGAGTTGAGAGGCGTAGATTGGCCGTGATAGTGGACGGTGGGTGGAGCTACGGATCAACTTGTCTGTCGCAGACAGATGTGATCCAGTGTTGGGTCACGCTGAGGCGATTCCGATAGTGAAACATCTCACTCTGTTATCAAAGAACCAGGTGTTACTTTAATTAAGCCAACATTTTCCATTCTAGCAGCCCTTTTACACTTGATGTGTACCATGTGCCAATTTAGAAATCAATTGGTACATGAAAGGAAAGGGATGATTATTTTTGCTGGCACTTGTATGATGGTAGCATATTCTGAAATAGAAAAAAGTTGAAACACTTGTCTTTTAATTCTTTGTTAATGCTCTCTTTGTTGCTTTCTTTTTTACTTTTTTTATAACCTCTTTTTTTAATTATTGATTGAACATTTGAAATGATCAAGATATGATGCACCTTTGGCAGGTAGAAAAGTAAAGGACTGAGAAGAAATAACAATAGAAATAATATCAAGCTTTTTTCAAAAATGACTTAAAGAAACATGACAAAGCAAGCAAATAATTATAAGACCAAACAAGATGTCTGCAAAGTAAAAATGAGATAAAAAGTTAAATAACAGGACCTCATGAAAGTAATCACACCCAGCATTTATGAACAACCATTCTTGGAGGGTTGTATTTAGCTCCATTCATTTTTTTTATCAACTCTGATTATGATAGAGAAGCATCCCCACACCACCATCATCAGGTTTTATTGTGGCATACACATAATGGCTTTTCCACTACACACACTGCAGGTCAGCCAAGAAGGTCAACTTTTTCTTATTTGTCTCACATTGTTCAATAGCACCTGCGCTGTGTCCTCCTACCTGGCTTGTAACAAACTTCAAATAGGAGTTTGTAAAGTGTTATGAAACAATGATTATTTTTTTTGTATTGCATAAATACATGTTGAGTTAACAAGCACTAGTTTCCTATCAAAATATTTCCCACCCGAGATGTGGATCTCTGTAGATGTTAGGTGCTTCTTTGTTGAAACTGAGCAGCATTATCATACACTCTACATTTTCAGATGATATGTTAAGCAGTTGGTGGAACTAAAACAAAGTAGTTGGACATTTATGGTTGAAACAAGGTGTATGATTACTTTTGCTAAGCTTTCTAAATCTCTTTGCTCTAATTTATAGATGGACCAGTTGTTGGGGAGCATGATCGAGATGTGGGTGGACCGCATGGACAACATTACTCAGCCTGAGAGGAGGAAATTGTCATCTTTGGCCCTTTTGTCTCTTCTCCCATCTGACAACAGGTAAAAAAAAAGTCTATTTCCCTGATGTATGCCCATGTGGTTTTGAGTTATTTTCTCCCAAATATTGTCGGCTACTAAAATAAAGAAGCACTTGACAGGGTCTTTCAATGCAATCACCCTGACTTGGATAAATACCTTAATAGATATGTTCTCAAATTTCATACAAATAGTATTATTAGTGCATTTTCCATAAATCTCATGAATTCAGGAGTGCTGGTGTTATTTTCAGAGAATTACACACACGTCTACCACCATAAGTTTAATTTACATCTCTCTTTAAATTTTAATACCAAATGTTTTAGTAAGGGAGATGAAAAATGCAAATATGTACTGAGCCAAAAGTCTCAAGTGTGCCGGATTATTGTGCTGTGAGTCAACACCATCTGGCCAACATCTGTCACTCACCAGTTAAGAGCAAACATATAAATACTCACAAACACTTAAAAGTCTTGCCCTCTTTTGCCGAAACTTTTAATGGATCATACTACGGTTTTAGAACATTTCCTGTGAAAGAGCTGTTGAAAAATCAAAACGGCACACTCCCTAGTGCTGTAGGTTAAATATGTATTTAGAAGCAGAGAATTGTGTGTGCTGATTGCTGAGCAGGAATGTCAGTGATGTGCAAAGAAACAAGAGATGATGTGGTTGTCCTGCAATTTGAGGTATAGTGTCCTAAAATGAGCTGCAACTCATTTGCATTCTTTACAGGAGAAGCAAGGTGCATTGTAAATGTCTGTATGTACAGTGAACCCTCGCTATAACACGGTTCACCTTTCACGGCCTCGCTGCTTTGCGGAGTTTTTTGTGCAGTTTTTTTTTCACAGTGCATTGTGTTCTGCATCCTGACTGGTTAAACAGTCTCCGTGCTTCTTCTCTACCTGTGTGCCAATAACGTTACGGTATTTAAATATACGTAATACAGCTTGGTAAATTTTGGCAAATATTTTTGCCCAGAAGAAAAAAGAGCTACAACAACTACCGATAACTATGTTCTTCTCTCGAAAAAACACACCTGCACCACAGGCTTCAGAAGAAAAAGACACTAGAGAGCGGAGTCAGGCTGCAGCGTCACAGTCAGAGGCACAGTGAAATACGCGAGTCACAATTTGTCCTACTGTACTTTGTTTTGATGATTAAATTATTATTTTACTGGAGCTATTTGTAAGAAAGGCTTTGTTCATTGGTTTCAATGTAGAGTATTTAATTATGCTGTATAATAATTGTAAAAAATAATGGTATCTACTTCACGGATTTTGCCTTTCACGGGTTCTTTTCGGAACGCAACCTCCGCAAAAAACGAGGGTTCACTGTACTTGCTATCAAAGAAGTTCTCAATTTGTTTTAATAGAACTTTTCCAAAAATGGTACAAACAGTTCTTTGTGCTGTTTGAAGTTCAACTTTTTGTTTGATGTCCCAACTGGGAGTTTGTTTTTAATCAAGATTTAGGGAAGCTCAGTGTTCTGCTAACCAGATATGGTAATCATAGGCACAGGCAGGCATGAAATCCTTTGTTACACCCCCATGCTTGGAGCGCAGCAGCAATAGATTATGACAGCTCAGACAAGTGCTGCATGGAAAATCAACTATCTCAAATACAGTTAAAGCCAAAATTGAAGAAGTCCGTATCTTGTCTATAATTTCCCTTATCCTGCTTTTCTTTCTTCTTTTGATCTTATTTTAGTCAATGTGATGTATCTATCCTTCATAGGTTAATGTTTGTGTACCTCAATTTTAGCATATGAATACTTGACCTTTTGTTATACTATACATTGAACCCACATACAAACTAGATTTGCATTAAATATTGCATAGACAAAGATAAAACTTGCTAAGTAATAGATTTTTTTGCAAGCTAAACATTTATGGAAAACAATAGTACAAGTATTTACATTTGATGAGTTATTGTCTTATTTTCTGCAATACGTCAAGCACCAGATTCTTGCTTAAGTTAAGAGTCCATTTTCTGTAAAAACGTTTTAAAATTCCTTCAACAGATTCAGAAGAAGACCCCCATACATCCCAACATCAACTAATTACACCTAGACAAGAGTGTGGTGGAATGATGAGTCATCTGTTATTTTTTGCCACAATGTTTGAGGCTCTCGGAAACGTAATTACTTGTAAAATGACTGTTACGGTCGGTTCAGATAAACAAATCAACCCCTACATGTTCTATGTTGAAGCAGAAATCAGCGCATATGACGCACAATGCTGCAGGCATTCAATACATACAAGTACAAGAAGAAAGAAAATAAGAATGAAAATACACAAACATATCTGCCTTCAAATCTGTCATTTCTGTTGAATTGAGCATCTTCTTTGGAAGAATCAAAACCTGCCATGTAAGGAAGTTCTACTTATGCTTGAAAAACAGTCTGTGAGATCTGTGGTGCCGAGAAACAAGATTAAATGGAAAAAGAACACTCAAAGCTTGTGGAGAGAGGTAGTCAAGCATGGGAATACGTCAGTAGAGTACTTAGCATTTAACCTAAAAATTAAAGTGCCAGTGTTTTT
Source organism: Xiphophorus couchianus (assembly GCF_001444195.1). Classification (NCBI taxonomy): domain Eukaryota; kingdom Metazoa; phylum Chordata; class Actinopteri; order Cyprinodontiformes; family Poeciliidae; genus Xiphophorus; species Xiphophorus couchianus. Next base: position 12,392,201 of record NC_040239.1, read on the forward strand.
GGATAGTTTTGTCTGCTTTAACATGGAATTACGATGTCCAAACAACAGTTCACCTCAGATGTTCATAGTTTTCTAATTTATTTCTGAACAACTGTCTGACTACACAAATGGCAACATAAAATCTTTACTAGACCTCCCTATTAGTCTTTTATGAATCTGTGCACAAGCAGGTGTTTACAAGCAGGTGCTTACTTTCTGTTTTGATGTTACTTGTTGCTAATTTTGTTAAGATACTTTGTTGCTGACCTAAATGAATGGTCTGTAAACAACGGTTTTCTCACTTCACTACCAAATCAGTGAGCTCCACTGCGCCCAGACCTTTCTCAGACAGCTGCTAGTTGAGCCTTGATTATAAATTTGGCAATTAACACGATTTAAAATCACACCTTATCTGTTAACAGATTTTGTATTAGCAACAAAATAAAAATAAAATATTCTCCAATGGCATATAAAATAGCTATTTCAGTTTTGATTATCCTAATTTTGCTAATGTGGAGCAGATGACATTGATATGGTTTTAACACCAGTGTATATAACGTTCTGGGTTAAAGTCGGAGAGAAAAACTACCTTTAACAAGAACCATTTTACAAGGACTTAAAAAGAAAAGTGAGCGATTAGCCCAAATCCGTTCTTTAGTAATTGCTGAAAAATCATTCCCCCCCATAACAAATCTGGGACAGATATGTTTACTCTCGATATAATACTATTTCATGCTGAGTTTCTATGTTTTGCCAGACACTGAACTTTATGCAGCGTTGCCAGGGTTCCACAGTTCATGAATATGTCAAGTTCAGATTCATGAACTTGACAGCCTTTGATATTTCAATGCCCATCCCCACATTTATTCTGTTTCTGTATTTTTTCCACCTCTATCTTTATATATTTTTTGACATATGAAGTTGTCTTCTTTGTTTCACTGCTTTTTAAGAATGACTCAAATAATTCATCAATGATTGCTGGTCGTCTCCAGGCTCGAGTCGTGTGTGTTGCCAGCGTGAGCTTCTGCATTACAGGAAAAATCACCATAGTAGGCAATAATGCTAGATGACTTTTATGTGGCCCTTGGACAATTTCTGCAGTTAGAAATTTTGTGCTTTTAATATGTTGTTTATTTTTCCAATAGAAACATGTTTTTACTCATTAATGTCAGAAAACATTTTCAATAATCTGTTTCTCACATTTTGATTTAGACGTTCAATTATCCCCTGCCTTGAAATCCTTTAGAACACTAGTTGTTGAAATCCACAGCCAAATTGTTGTGGTAGGAATTTCCTGTGAATCAGAATGTAATTATTTTTTTGCTTGGCTTTTTATCACTTTTAGTGATAGAGGGTTTTGCTGTGTTGTGATGTTTCTCTAAATTGAGCGTGTGTTTTGTTAAACCAGTACACCCACTAATACATGGGAAAGCAGACAGCTGTTACATTAACAACGTCATGACTAATGAATCCCGTGTATTCTGTGTTGTCAGTGTGATCCAGGACAAATTCTGTGGCATCATTAACATTTCTGTGGAAGCTTTGCATGATGTGATGACAGAGGATCCAGAATCGGGGACCTTTAAAGAGTAAGTACTTCTTTTTTTTTTTAACTAATTTGTTGTGAGATGAAATGGAATAAAATTTTAATTTGCAAGTAAATCATGCAGTTCAAATAACATAATCAAAGAAGATGGGCACATGTTGAAAATTCAAAATAAAATGCTAAATTTTTGTCATAGCTTCAAGCCATTCCAGTGCAAAAACTGTGACATATGTCCAGAACCTGTAAAAGATGTAGTTTTATTTTAAAGCTTTCAACATCTGTGCTTCCCCCTGATTAATTTTTTTTTATTAAATGGCTACCTTTCAATGTTCTTCTCTCAGTAAAACTGCCCACACTGAAGAGCGATGTGGTTACTGTGACCTGGTAGCTCTTATGTGTGACGCATTCACACATAAGAACATAATGGACATATATTTTAACTTCTGATTGACTGATCAATGGTCATAGCCATTCATGCTAGAAATGAGGATTGCAAAACATTCCAGGGCTGAAGAACCTTCACAATTTTTAGAGAAAATCTTTAAAAAAAAAATGTTCTTTCATCATACTGCAGCAATAATTACCTTCTAATTACAGAAATAATACCTCTAAAATCTACAAAAAGTTAGGAATTCACAACCCTTTCTTCTCAATCAATGCCCACAGTATTGTATTACCACTACCCACTTTTATTAGTTTCCAAATAGTACAAGGTTAAGACTAATGGTTGTGACCTAGAAGGTTATGAGCACCCAATTCAGAGATGTTTTGATTTCACAAATGATGTTCCTCACCATGTTTTTACTTTAAAACATTTTTCCTGCCTTAAAAGAGCCCTAATGAGATAAAGGGTCAAAGGGGCTAAATGAAGCTTTTTTTTTTTTATTTGCCATTATTGCATTAAATTCCTTTGGTTCACTGTTGTGGAGCAAGTATTAATGGATGCACTTTACTTAAAGCTCTCTTCAGTAGATGGAGACAATTTGCCATTTTATGTCGAATTACGAGTTGCAGTCTTTTGTCACTTTGCAGCAATAAAGTCCAAGAACCTAACATGCTTTTGTATTACACTGAGCTGTCTAGACACATTACATTTAATGGACACATTACATTTAATACAATGCATTAAGGGGATTATTTATTTAACCTGTTTCAAAACAACATTTGCATTAAGTCCTTTCCTTTATTTGCACAGGATTACTATAAAAAAAACTATGTTCTTTTTAAGTAGTTGAAGAATGTGCTGAACATTAATTTTTCTATTTACACACTGAAGCCTCATTTGCTCTTTCAAGCAAATTTTTTTTCTTACTTTTTAAGACTTTGTTAGTTTATAAATAAACTCATGTAGCCAAGCAATGAATGAGTAAGTATGTGCTTTTTGGAATGATGGCTAATTTTGAGCTTAAAAACTGCAGAGTGCTTTGAAGGCTTTTAAAGGGTCATAGATTTGATTAATGGTTTTCTGAAAAGCCTCAAAGAATCCCCTTCAAATTGTTATTGATACAACTTCAATTTCATTTCAACAATCAATGTCCAAGTACTGATGTAGTTGCTTTAAAGGACTGATCATAACAGCAATATGATTCAGCCTCAGTTTCATTACATAAATGTGTGAAATCTTCTGTAAACACTCTATTAAAGGTTGAAAGATTTTTATTTTCCCTCCTTTGAATGTCATTAAGCAGAATTTATTGACTTTCTGATCGCAGCTTATCACTTGGCGCTGTTCAAAGTCACAAAATATCCTATTCATGCCACCACAATCTTATCTGTGCTCCCAGTACTGAATTAAGAAATGAACACAAAGGAAATAAAAGGCCATACACAGACTTTATACCAAGCACAAAGGTTTTTACTTGCAGTTCCTCTCTGCATGCAGATGAACCAATATGAATAGCGTTTGTGGCTGTGTAAAACAAATGCCAGAGGGTTCAGCCTTTTTTATGTGTCTGTGTTTGCTCTGAGATTGTCTCCTACTGTGCAGGTCTATGGGTGGTTATTAATATGGAGCTGAATATTATTGTGTTGGCAGCTGCATGCTGATGATCCATTTTGAAGAGCCCAAGCTAAGTGACGAAGAGGAGCCACCAACTGAGCAGGATAAGAGGAAGAAACTTGTGAGTCAAACATATGAAGCACACACTCACATGCGTGTGCGCATACAAACGGTATACAAGTAATTTTTTAACTATTGAAATGTTTTCTTAACTTTCTTTACGCCTCTAGTATTTAAGAGTATGTAATTAATTTTTTTCTTTCTGTTCTCTTTTCATACTAATTATTCTGTTATGCCGTACAATGCCATGGTGTAACAGAAGGTATGCATGGTTATTATTATGTTACAACTACAAATGTGAAGTGTGATATATTCAGCCAATCTGAATCAATACTTTGTAAAATCAGATTTTGCTGTATGTACAGCTGCAAATCATGTTGGTTTTCAGTCTCTACTTGGACTAGACCATTTTAACACAGGACTGTGATTTGGTCTAAACCATTTTATTGCTGCTCTGGTTGTTTGCTTAGGGTTCCGGATCTCTTCTGGATCATTTCCCTTGTATGTGATTCAAATATGTTGATGTTTGTCTTATTTAATGTGACTAAATGTGAAGAGGTTCAAGCAACATGAATATATTTTAGAGGACCTGTATGTATTACCAGTCGACAGCTGCGACAGCTTTATCTGGCGGACTGTATATACCGGTACACTTAAATGAAGAACCTGAATGAATTTATGTTATAGCAGTATACAAAAAGGCTTTAGTGCTGATGGGGATCCACATATAGCCAATCTGTGGGAGATGTACATCAATTAAGCGGAACAAGGATATATCTGTGCATGAGCATGCATCCGTTTTCTATTCTGGCCCACTGTCTAAGCCAGGGGTGGGCAACTCCAGGCCTCGAGGGCCGGACTCCTGCAACTTTTAGATGCATCTCCACTTCAACACACCTGAGTCAAATAATGAGGTCATTAGCAGGACTCTGGAGAACCTGACTGCACTTGGGAGGTGATTCAGCTGCTGGATTCAAGTGTGTTGGACCAGGGAGACTTGCAAGAGTTGCAGGACACCGGCCCTCGAGGACCAGGATTGCCCACCCCTGGTCTAAGCTCACAAATATTCACACTTCTCTCAATATTCTGAAGTACAGCTCAATTATATTATTGGTGGCTGTGTCTGAGTGGTGTTCCTCTAAGAAATGCTTCAACAAAATTACTTTTACAGTTTATTCTGAATAGGAAAATCTTTCTATGAGACTATCCTCTTTGTGTTAGCGTGTGTGTATTTTGCTTGGTGGTATCCCAGTGCACTTATCACTTCAACCCAGGCTCTGACTTTTTGCTCCAAGGAATAGAAAAGAGGGGACTTAAAGTCGCACCTCTGCCATCTTAATGCTTGTGTGCCTCTGTGCTTGAAGATGCGGATGAATGCGTGTGTAAAAGCAGCGCCTGTGCCCGCATGATACAGTTTTCAGTTTGAGCAGAAAGTAAATGAGAATGGGGATCTGTGACTTTTTGGCAAAAATTATTGATTCCAATTTTGGTTTTTCAGAGCGTTTCACTTTACTGTGCGTAGGCCTGTCACGATAGCAAATTTTGCTGAGCGATTAATTGTCTCAAAAAATTATTGCGATAAACGATAATATTGTCTGAAGACCTTTTTACACTGATTTAATGGAAATGACGTAATAATGCATGTGATTTCCTGCCAAAGATAGATACACTTTATTTTCAAAAGAATATTTAACACTGGAGCTGATAAACAAAATAAACAAAACAACCAAAAACAAAATGGATTCTCAGTCTCCATTAACAAAAAATGTACTTGATAAAAACTAAACAACATAAAGCCAAAGTGTAAATAAATACTGCATTCAACCAAAAGAGTGTAGATTATGAAGTATGTATATTATGTTGCCCTTCAGTAATAATTAGATTTAAATAGAGAAGATGGGCACATCGACTACCTGATGCAATAGTTCACACTACATGATTTTTTGCTCCTATTTTTCCCCTTACAACAATCTTAAAACGTTGATCTTTCTAAGATTGTGTGGTGTGTTACGGTAGATCATCGTTGCCGCTCCGATCTAAATCAGGGTTTTTTCCCACTGGGATCGTTAACGCAGCCTGTTGAATGTGTCAGGTAGCCAATCAGAAAGCGCGGATTCTCCTCCGTGTTTTCTGAGGGGAAATTACGTCGGGGAATCCCAAACAGCTGACACAGCGCAACCCGAAGTCCAGTGGACATTGGAGATGATATGTGGAAACAACATTAATGTTTATTCAACATGCAAAGAATATAGAAATGACAAGAGGAGGAGTTGGAGCGAAATTGCTACTGCAGTTGATAAACCCGGTAACTTTTCAGCTGTTCTTCGTTAACGTGACGTAAACAGGTTCTAATGATTGTCATTCAGTCAGGACTTTATGCTGACACTAGCAACATGCATTGCAGGTAGATTGTAGTACAGCATTGATTAATGTCTGGTTTTAAAATTAGTTCACTGGACTTGTAGCCATTATTTTGTGCCCATTGTTGGACACCACACGGCAGGATCGAACCCGATCGAACCGTTATACCTAGGATTTCTGTCGGCTAATGTGTGATCTGTCAGGTTTTGAAAATGGGCCGACAATCGGCTGACAGCTCTAAGATGGTGTAGTGTGCGCTGGGCTTTACACTAAGGAAATGAGGAAGGGAGGGTCAGTGGAGAGCACCGGAGTTGAGCCTTTTTTCATTCGGTGTCATCAACAGAGAGAGAAAAAGGCCAGAAGAGACGATAATGCCGATAATTGAAATGACGTCGATAGTTTTAATTTATGGTACGATTAATCGATTTATCGTTTATCGCGACAGGCCTAACTGTGCGTCTACATTCCTGTGTGAAAGCATGTCCTTTACAACATGTGCTGCAAGGCAACAGTGCTACCAACTGCTGCACCACTATGCAGCCCTCAATGTGTATAATTAAATAAAATAATGATAGCTACTGCAGTGTACGCAGAACACTGAACAGCTCTCAGTGAGACTCCAGTCAAGAGAAGTTCAGAAGACTCGGATTGTTCGTGAATGTCACATCACTATATTGCAGTCTTTTCTACACAGTGTTGTCCCATATATGTGACATGTTAGTCAACACCTGCGCACAATAATTCAGCACAGTGAATGTCTTTTTTTCATCACAAATTCTTGTGTGTCTCTGTACAGCTAGCTTTGCTAACATTACGTCAACGGAGCTTACCTTTCTTTGAGCGTCTTTTCTAAGTGATGAAAAAAGTTAGACGTAGTCCCCACCCAAACCCTTATTTAATGGTGCTTCTCCACCACCACACTCCTACTCGGTGACTAAGGTATGCTGAACAGCAGTTCCTGTTCATTCCCAGTTCTAATCTTAGAACTTCTTTATTCTTTATTGAGCCTCTTAAGTTCTATAAAACCCTACCTTTGCGCATTGACAGGCTCCTTTACTATCCATTTTTAAAACCAGTCTAAAAATTTATTTTTACTCTGGCCTTTAATATTACTGAGTTCAGTAAAAGTTTACTGTTTACAGTGTTTAAAGTTTACAGTGCTTTATTGTATTATGATTTATATTTAACTTTGAATTCCTTTACATTGTTGGGTTTTTAGCTTTGTCTTTTTATTTTATGTTTTTTTTAGTCTGATTTAACTGATGGTTCTGCACATTGTTTCAGTTGTGACTGGTATTGAAGCACTTTGTAAGTTAAGTTGATGATGATGCCTCTTCAAATATTTTCACCATTACACCACTAGTGAAGTAGTGCTAAGATGGATTTTACTCATTGCTTTGGTCTGCACACAGTCACTCACTGATGCTCCAGCTGAAGTGGATTAAAGAGGGAGAAAAAACAACAAATTTATAAAATCTAAGTTGGTTTTGCAGGACTTTCTGGCCTGTGTCCCAGAGATCTCCAGGAGGGAAGGGAAGTGACGGTGATACACCAGGCTATCAGCTCCTCTCCTGCTGTCTGTACTTTCCCTCTCATCACATTTCCATACCTCCTGCCTGTTACTGCACCAAAACTTGGCCGATCGTGCAGGGCGTTTTGCAAACATTGCCTTCATGTTGGTGAATTATTCACTTCTTTATATATCCTTCAGGATTTTAAATCAAAGTTTTTTACTCATTTTATTAAGTTTTAATGAAAAACCCCACTCTGTTTATCTCCTTTTATCGCCTTTTATCTATGGAATGAATTAATTCATTTCAAACTTTTGACTTTTTATACGCGATACATATGCTGTATCTAATTTTTGGCTATTATTTGTCTTTAAAATATTCAGCTAACTGTCTGTAGGGTGGTTGTTATCAAATTTATGTGATTACAAATACTTATTTTCTTTACATTACATTTAAAATTAAACCAAGGAGGAAAAAACTCACCAATCATCTAAATGTGTATTTTGCAATGCTCTTTATCTTCATGCTGTTAGGTAATTATGTATCTGCAATGCAAAAAGAACAGTAAACATCACTGTAATCCAAGACATTAGAGCTGCATGCACGAAAAGGTAGCCTATATATGTAAACAATGATATACATCTTATGAATATGGATATGTCAAGCTCAGATCTTGAGTATATTGCTAGTCTATTAAACTTAACTGTGAAGATATGCTGCTTTGCATTCCATACACAGACTAAACTCGTCGTGGGTGCAGCTCTTCATATTTCTTGTCCTTTAGGTGGAGAGGCTGCCTCTTGGCTGCTGCTGTCTCCTGATTTCTGTCTAAATTGGACTTGCAATGTTTTTCTCTTCTTCAAGGGGAGTTTGTTTTTGTGTCATGGAAGCTGTTGACTATTCCACTCTCTTGTATTGGATTTGTAAGGGTCCCTCACTTTGATCTGAGTATTTCAGACAACGAGACTCTGCTAACTGATGCTCTGTGGGGCCTCTGTACATAATGCATCATTTGATTCTTGTGCTTCATCTACAAGGCCAGTACCATCACACAAGAAGAGGGATAGGCAACATCAAAGACATTGTCCACTGGGTACTAATGACATGGGCTCTGCTGTGCTGTGGTGGCTCACACCCACTTGAGCTTGTTCGGTTTTCCCCCACACGGTAATACAGGGCAGGTTATTTAGTTGAATTTGTTAAAGTAGTTGCTGCTGACTGATTACACTCAGACACAAAAACAGGATGAAGGTGCCCTATGACACCTATTAGTGCCAAGATAAATTGGTGTACATGTGCAATGAGGGGGTTGCTTGTTACAGCTCATCATTCAGTTGTGGTTGGGGCAATGGTGTTTTGCTGCAATTGAGGCTGGAGTCACAGGTTCATTGCAACAACCTGGTTGTCTAGTGTGGGATATGAGAAAGTTGGTGACTAGGTTCCCATGTACAGGTCCTTGTAAAAGTCTCCGAAAAGACTGAAAAGTGTGACATACTTTTCAGTGTGGGGACTGAACACAGTCCCCAATCAAAAACTTTATAAACTACCTATTACAACTGCTGCTCTATTGGGGTATTTCTTTACTAGCTTTGGAACTCTAGAGACTTTTTTTTTTTACCTCATTCTGTGCTTTTCTTGGCCATACAGATTGTGGATATAGTTTGAATAGTTTCTAAACAGCAATTTTTTTTTTTTAACTTTTGCCACAGAATTTCAGTCGTATTTAGGACTGCACTTTAGCAAGGGCATCATTTAAAAGAATATGCTTTGATATAAAACTGGTCTGAGTATTTTACGTGTGATGTTGACAACTGGCCATATAGAAATTGTAAACTTAACAAACACTGATGTCATATTTTAAACAATACATAAACCAAAACATTTATTTACAGAAGTCAAAGTGGAAATGCTGTTCTCGGTTCGCAGAATACAGCAAAAAACATGTTGACAAACTAAACATGCAGTAAAGTGCCAGACCTTGCTCATTTCTGGCAGTTGTTGTGAAAGATATTCACTTTTCAAAATTTGTTGTGTGAGTTGATTTGAACTGTTTTAGAGGCCAACGTTAGGCCTGGTTATATGATCACGCTAGAGCATCAGGTGTATCTGGAAAGACTTTTTTTAAGATGTTATCTCTGAAAACAAATAAGATCCTAAATTGTATCTAATTCTAGTTTGTCAAAGTCTATTCTCAGCGTTCCATCTTTTGAAATTGTACAAGTGTTTCCTCAAGTAGCTTTTATTAATCATTATTTTTTCTTAAAGGAAAAAAAGATTTCATATCTTTGCAAATGGGATGAAATACCTTCCAACGCAATTATCTCTGTAACAGGTTGTTATCAGCTTATAGCATAGGTGAGGCTCACTGCTCTCAATCGCTCAAAAAATATTATTTGAAGCTGATGAGACATTAAGTTGTTCCTTTCATTCAACCATCTTGTATTATTTTGTTTTAATGAGCAATCACACTGCCTCCAAAGATCCTGCAGAGGTGTATATTTGTAGGAAATGAGTTTCAGCGTGTTATCGTTTCACTCTGTGCCACACAAAGCATTGGTAATGAAGACTTGCCATTCTTGCTTCATTGTTGCTCTGTTCTCGAGCAGACCATCAGTCTCAGCATAATTTAGTTGGGTTGAATAACAGACCTCTCTGACACTGTTATTTTGCAGCACAGGATGAAAAGATCCTCGTTTGTATGGCTCAAAGCAGAGCTACCAAAATTAGCTTCCATTTCTTTTTGCTTCTCATCTCTAGAGCCATTTGTCCATGAGAGTAGTGAAGAATGCTTCAGGGCGGAGAAAAAACTTTTTTGGTTGACTTAAAACATATCTAAAGTTGGGAAGAAGCTTGCTGGTGGAGCTTTAACATTAATTTGAAGATTTTGAAAAAGTGCAGTCAAAATTAGACCTTCAGTGTTGCTGCTGTGATTTTTAAGCTTGTGTCAATTTGCAGCAGTCTAAAGCAGACAATGTGTGTGACTTCTACAAATTGGCACAGCTGTTGAGCTTTTCTAGTCACATTTGCTATTGTAATTTTTTTCTGTAATCTCACAGTTGATACTTAAAAACTATGGGTGCTAAATTGATATATCTTGATTTGATGTCACAATTCTAGATTTGTGACTTAAAATTTGATCTAGTAGAATGGATAGGAGTTAAATCTACCCACTCATTCCAATGCAATTATTATTATTAGTGATTTAATGTAAAATGTAAAAGCCAAACTTGTATATGAAGGCAAATATAAGAACAAGAAAACTTTATTTATTTCATTCATTCATTATTCATTAATCCAGAAATATCAGTGAACTGAAATTTTTGTTCATTTACTGTGCAACATATGCACTTCATATTTTGTTGGGGCTCCTTCTTCATGAATTACTGCCTCAGTGTGGCATGGCATGGAAGTGCTTAAAGAGTACAGCAATATCATGAACATCAAACTGCCTTTTGGCAGTCTGGGAATCACCAATTCAGTGTGAGCAATAACACAGCTAATTATTTTGGCTGTAACATTCAGAGGCTGTGCATTCAAAATGTACTTGCCACTAGATAATTGACCAATTTAATGTACTTGTAATGTTTACATCTATCTGATAGAAAGATGCTTAAAATTTGAAGGTGGTAGGGTCATTGTGATGGATAAGAAAGAAGGAAAATACAGGTTGATCACAATCAATTTAGTCACTTCAATATTTAAAACTGTTACCACAGTTACATGATTTCTCAAAATCATATAACCCTATTGTGCATCTTTTTCCACCACATATATTTCCTTCCAGATAATTTTACATGAATGTGCTTAGATCAAGTGGTGTCAGTGATCATCTGCTGGACAGTTGTTTGTAGACCATAGTCTAACATTTTTAGTGCACCACTGTGTGGAAAAGAGGGATAGGCAACATTGGTAGAATTCTACATTGATTTGGTAGAATGGAGTCCAGCGAGATGCCTGTCATCTTTTGAGAGTTGCTGGATTTGTCTCTGAGAGCTCTCAGAAAAAGCCACTAATGTGGTTCAGAAAAGTCTCCAAGGTACACCAAAGCATAGAGGTCATGGTCTGACTGACAGGGATTGCAAAAGTTCAGGTTGAGACATAACAATATCCATCCATACACAAACTGTAATAATACAGTGCAGTCTTCCAGAAAAGACCGTCTCCTCAGTAGAGAAAGTGTCAAATATAATTTGTGCAAATGTCAAGATGAAGATTTTACAAGCAAAACAATCATCATTGGTCAGAATTACTCACTTTGCCTGCAAGTAAATGTAATTTCCTGAGCAGTTGGGAAAGACAAAATCTTAATTTAAAATACATTTTGTCCTGTTTTCACGTCTAAAATATGGAAATCGATTAATCTGTACTACTGTCACAAAATAAGGACCCATAATTTATCTAGCATGTGTAAAGCTCAATATCTTTTTTTCTTTCATTTATACCTCTATCTAAAGTAATTTTTTAAAAATGCATTACAATAGGTAGAAGAACAACATATGATCTAAAAATTGACAGCACTACACTCTCTTATATCTGTTCAGGAGAACAAAGTCCAGAAGTGAACTTTTATAATTCAGTTGCCTCCAACATTTGTTTTGATATTGATTTCAGGAGAGAGGAAATTAGTGAATTACACAGCTGCTTCAGGTGCTGCAGAAGGAGGTGTCAAATAGAGTGTAAGGGGTATGACAGAAAAAGGCTGCCAATAATCAGGTTAGGAGCAGAGAATCAGTTACAGTGGTAATTGTCCAAAGTTATTTTTCAAGAGGGGGAAAGCTCAGGTTTTCTACAATTTCTGCATTGTGGATTAAACTACAGGTGATGCCAAAAAAAAGTTTATTTCTTCATATCAGCTCTGTTTCAAGGTCTACACAGAGTTAATTGGTGTGATTCAAGTAATGATAATGTCAATAATTGGTCCTAGCTTCAACAATTAGCTGTTAAATTGATCAGTGTATTTCCTAATTAACAATGAAGAGCTCATTCATTAGCCATGTGACTCATTACACTGGAACCACAAGTCTGTTTTTGAGACCTGACCAGCATTTCTGATTTGCATGATTATCTGTCTAAGCTTTCATCCAAGTTAATTAAGATTCAGACTTCATAACATGAATGACCCATAGGTTTTAACTCACAAAAAGGTGGTTTAATTAACTGGAGAAAGCTTATACGCTAACAGACTGCAAGTAGATATTAATAAGCCACAGATGTCTTTTTAATTTTTTTTTAAAGGGCTCACAATAACTTAATTTGATCTGGCACTTTTTCAGTGTTGATATAAACTTTTAAAATTTGGTTCATGACATTAATCTTGTTGGATTTGACAATCATTGTAAATCTAAAACTTTAAATTCATTTTGCTGAATAACTAGGGACAGTATATTGGCACTAATATCGGCATCAGCCGAGACCTGTCATTTCTTAACATCAATATTGGTTCTTTAAGTAAAATTGGACCAATATTAACAAGCGATATTTATTTCTGTCTTTTTGTTGTTTGTTTCTAGAAGGGGAGGGGAGAAGGTTGGTCATTCAATATTTCTTTGGTCATGTTACAGAGATGGCGATGCAGCACAGGATTGGCTAATGAAGGGCACAAGCCAAATGTATTGGTGTACTAATAAAGTTGCTGTTTTGCTATTTTTTGCTCTTTATTTTTCCATCTGGTACTTGACTAGTTTTAGAGAGCAGATTTTAGACTTTTTTTGTGTGAATCATTCAACTACTAAAGGGCTTCTTAGCGCAAAGGGTGTACAATGTTGCTGTTTGCACACAGCAAACAACTCGGGGGAGGGTAGGGGGGCAGGGGGTAATTATTTAAAATAGGATTTTTAGGATGTTCGCCAGGAGCCTCCAACACAACTTTTTTTTCCTTTTTTTTTTTTTTTTTACTGAATCCATAAAAATTTCAAAGGCTATTACAGTTAAAAGATTATATTTGGATTAGAAAGAGAAAAAATGATCAATTGAACATTTTGGTCACTGAACATCAGCTCCAATGTGAGCTGGAGAGGCTGAATTTCCAAATGAATAAGCGAGTAATATAGCAACTGAGACTACTAGAAAAATCATCCTGAGAAATCCCCCAAATTGAAAATAGTCCATTTTAAATTTAACATTAGAAACTTGATCTTTAAATTAATATGTATATAAATATTATAAGCAAGTTGAAGGTGGTTTAAAACCTTTATTGGGTATTTTGAAATTATTTCTCTTATTACACACTTCAAAACTGAGAAAGCAAATAGTGTGAGCCAGTTGTTCTTCAGTTTCCTATCAGGAGGTAAATTAACTGTGAGAAAGCAAGCATGATGAGTTTTGACAATCTCAGAACAGTTTGAGAATACACAGCAATATTAATGTAATGTAACTTCAACATTTGCTGCTGTTCAAATATGATTGTGCTCATTACGATCACGGCATAGAAATATGGCACGTAGTTGTCAAAATGTTGCTCTAATGATATGTAAACTTCTAAAGTACATCTTCTCTAAAATGCCATCGAGCTAATTCTTATGTGCTTGTGGTGGATGGAAGGGAAGTCATAAACTTACAATATGAAATCACAGCTGTTAAAAGCTGTAAGTCTTACGTATTTGGCCAAAACAGAAAAAGAAAAAGGTGGAATTGAAGTCGATAATTGCGGCTTAAAATCTAAAAGGATTCTTTCCAGAGTAATTGGTTTTAAATGATTTGTAATCATCAGCAGATACTTTGTTGTGGCACATTAAACAACAACAAAAAAGCTACTTATATACATTGAGTTACATCATAAACAGTGGGTCCAGCTGATCTGTCATCTCCAACATCTAGATTTTAATCTCCTGTTTTTAAGTCATATTTATTAAGCATTTTTTAACATTATTTATCTTTGACTAAAATATATCTGTATTTTAAAAGTTTGAAAATGAGTAGAACTAAAAAGATTCCTTATTTATGCCCCAAGTTGCAAATTGTTTTCCTCTTCAAGTCTTAGAGCGTCTTAGAGAAGAAAAGTCAAGGACAGACATGTTGAGGGAAGGCGAGGTAGCAGGCATTTGTCAAATTTAGATAACCTTGCTTTAGAGCTATTATTGTAAACCAGTGAAAAATGAAGTGACACCGCTGCACAATCTCATAATTTCTTGTAGCCACAAATATCAGTATTTAAATATATCTGTCAAATTAGCATAAAATGTATCTTTATTAATGCATATACATTTTAATTAACACCACAGGTTTAGCAGGTATGACATTTTATGCCATAAACTGCAAACTAGAAACACAGTTTCTTCTTATTGCCTCACTTTGTCATACATAAAAACAGTCGCATTTGTGTGATGCCTATTTTCAAGTCTTTGACTTGATTTAGCACCTTTTGCAAAGGTTTAGAAGACAGGTTCCCATACATCCCACATATAATTGTGTTCACCTGCACTGGGAGCTCATTAGTGCAGACATTTTACTAACATTAAGCAAAGTTTAACTAGGTTAGCACATCCAAATATTACTCATAAATGCAATAAGATTCTCTGAAAAATGAGCTGGGATATTAAAGTTTCCTGCGGCATTGCCCAAGGACAGAGAAAGGGTGCAATAGTACTATTTGAGAAGCACTTTTATTTCTTCAGATACTAAAGTTGGACTGCCTCTATTTAGACAGGAGCTAAATCAGTTGGAGATCATTCTTATTTTTCTTACAAACTATATTTTGAAGGCTGCAGTTGATGCAGTTCAAATGAGTAAAACCTACTCCGTGGCAATCCTTATCTTTCTCTTTGATAGTTGAGAGATATGGGCAAGATTAATTGAAATCCTCTAATTTATCTGGTCATTTGCAATAAAGTTTCATCACAACATTGCAAACTTTTGTTCTTTCAAATAAGCATAATGTCTTGTTCAAAAGGAATGTAAAGAAGTCATTCAGATCATGCTGACATCATTGACCATATTATTAACTATTTATGGTTTCAAGTATTTTCTTTTAATAATGTTACAATTATGTCTAAGTAGGTTTGGTTATCAAAAATGTTCAGTCAGGGTAAAAAGAAGATTCTGACTTGCCATTACTTTTTCAGAAACCCTCAGCTTTTATCAAATAACTTCTGTAAAATATAAACTGTATGTCTCTACCATCCAGAATTGACTAAATATTAAACGATCCTAAAAGATTTACTTGAGACCTGACTAAATTACTGTTTGTGTACATCAACGATGTCCAGCTCCTGTCTTCAAGGACAAGTGTCCTGCAATTTTTAGGTGTTTCTTCTCCAACACAGCTGATTCAAATGGTCCAACTTCCCTCAACATGTCACAGTGTCACAGTGTTCTGCAAAGGGCTATTATTAAAGTATCATTTAATTTAGCTGTAGTGAACCTGGGATAAAACTAACACATGCAGGATACCAACCCTTCAGGCCTGACTTTGGTCACCACTCCTCTACATAAACGAACTGCACAGATTTCATAACATTGGGTCGTTATGCATAATTCTGAAGTTGTTTACTAAAAGTATAGCCTAAGCATTTCATCTTTGAAGCATAGTTCAAGGTTGCATAACTCTAGACAATGATGCAACTGTGCAGAAACAGGGCAGCATATACTCACTGTATCAACAGCACATTCAGTTAGGAATTGAAGGCAAAGCAGGGGTCATCATTCTGCAAGAAACTGTTTAAAGTTTTTAATTTACAGTTTTGCTTAGACAAAGATGTAATGCTCAAATTATTATAAATACTTTTTCAACAGTGAACAGTTATTTTTGGACTGGTCTTATTTGTTCTTGGGCATTCAAGTGTCTGGGTGACAATGTTCTCGCATTTCTCGATGACCTCTGTTATTGTCCTTGTCAACACAAATTGTGTTTTTAAGATCGGGCAGCTGGAGTCCGACTTTTAGTCTTTCTGTCTGGAATTTTTTTATATGTGTGTACTAATAAAAATCTCAACCTTTCCAACAATGCTTTTTTTTTTTCATAGTTAATGACAAAGTTCATGAGACTGCAGAACTTTAGCTTTCAAGCACAACACCAGTAACAGTATAATAATTTGTGCTGTCTCACTTAGTGTGAAAATGACTGCATTGAAGTTCTGAATCCTCCCTCTAAGTCAAGGTACCACAACACTAATGAAATCTCAAAGCAGAAGAAAAACTGATTTTTTCTTTGCTGCTTATCTTGTCTCTTTTGTCATTGCTTTCCATGACTGTTGCTCTGTCCTCTCCTGTCACTTTAAAAAGAACGTTATCAAGGGAAATGTCCTTGACCTTATTCAGTTCAGTGTGGTGTCCTTTTTTAGTTTTTGTTTTGTACGTATTCCCCCTCTATTCTGTCCTTATCACTTGTTCATTGCAGCTAGTCTTATAGTTTGAATGAGAAAGCCATCAGTTTTTACTACCATTCCATACAAAATACAAAAATACTTCATTTTTTTTTACATTAAATGTAATATTGTAAGAATGTGTATATGACTAGACGTGACAACAGTAAGTGTCAGACTTTAATTAGTATTGCCCATTCTCAGCAAACCAGTGGAGCTCTAACACCACTCATGCTTACAAGGAGATGCTTCCCCTTTCTTGAATAATGTCCTTTAGCCACGCTCTCATATCTTCCAGAAATATTTGCATAATCATATACGGTCCTTTCCTGTCATTTCCTTTTGATGTTTTAATGACAGTTGTGCCCTGAAAGTTTAAAGTGAGGTGCTACCTTAAGTGACTTTTGAAAGGATTCAGCTGAGCCATTAAATGATCATATAAAAGCTGTCGGTGGTATTTTGAGAATCTCAGAATGAATTTGTGTGCTTTGATGTGAATCTGCAGAAGGTTCTATCTAAAATCCATAACTATTTTTATATATTGCAGGTATGATTTTGAAATCACATTTAATATCAGCCTTAACATTTCCTTAATAGTTAATAGATAACTCTTTTACAACTCTTTTAGGTGCTAAAGATTTTTTGATACACCAGTACATCAATTTCTACTTTTTGAAGGACAGTTATGTTGACTATAAAGAACTATAACCTATAGCCTATCTCATTGTTCTATAACCAGTAATTCTGTAACACATCTGTTTAGAAATGGTTTGGTCATTTATTTTTCCAGCCAGTTGGCTCAGCCTGTTTCAGAGAAAGAGATTATCTCAATTTGCAACCAAATGCTCACATCAAGAGTAAATTGCCCATTACTGGCACAGAGATGTGTAACCGTGCCATCTTTGCAACTTTTAGTGTAATACTATGGGTCTCACTACAAGCACAAAAATGTTTGGCAACTCATCTTTTAGTAAGAACAGTTAGAGCAAAAACACTCAGATTTCTATTGTATAATGCACAAGATAAAAATAGGTGGTCTTTTTACAGCTATGGGAGCAGAACGCCACTTTTATGATGACAATAATTAGCTTTTTTATTTGCTGTATTTTCTTCAGTTCTCTGTTCTGTATTTTTTTTTTTTTGCTCTTCTTTCTCTGCTCACTAGGCCACTTTCAAACCTTTCCACTTAATTCACATCTCATTTGTCTCTCCTCTTTTCATCCTGCCTCATTTATCTTCTACTCTCTCTGAGGCATAAAGACCATATCCTCTTTATCAGTGAGCCACTGCAGGAGCATGTCACTCTCACTCCACCCTTTACTCTCATCATCACTCCTTTCCTCTCATCGTCACTCAATTTATTTTCTTTCTCACAACTCCACAGGTTTCATCTTTTCTTCTATGCACCTTTGCTATGATTGGAATATTTAGTTTGTGCACCATCAGGTTGGCTTTTATTTGTGCAGATTGCTTATTTCTCTCTTTCAGATGATCCATAGGTCAATTTTCTTTTCTCATTTTTTTACGTCTAATTTGATTGTTGTGTCCCCACTTCTTTAAGAAGTAGTCATATATCTCATTCATTTCCATTCCCTGTTTTGCCTCTATTGTTATTATTATGCTGTCTCTAACTTTGCTAACCATGCAAATTTTTCTGTTTGTGATGACACAAATTGTAAAAAAAATATTTTTTAGTTATAAAATCACCACTATATTGCATTCATATCTTGATTGTATCTAGGTATTGCCCACTAAAAGATTACGGTACAATATCCTTCATTAACTATGTATTAACTAGGAGATAACATGGTATTATGATTTTAAAACTTAGAAAATAAAAATGTATGAACAAAATTGAAAAGCAACAATTACTCTGACAACTGCTGCTAAAATATTAATTCATAGTTAAGATATGCTAACATTTATCTTGTGTTGATTTTGTTATGTATGGATGGAGTTTCTTCAAGTTCCTCACTATGACTACTGAAGGTCTTTTTCTTGCAAGTGACGGAGAAGGTGTAGAAGAAGTCTTTCAGCCAGATGACAAGATGGTGTGCAGCAACATGTAAGGTTTAGAGAAGACCACCTTCATTCCAGTATTTCCCATGAGGTTTAAAAGTATATTTGTAGAAAAACTTTAACACTTTTTCTAGTCGTGAATTTTTGAGGTCAGACACTGATGTTTGATAAGTGGGCCTGGTCTTCTGTCTCCTCTCTAATTCACCTCAAAACTGTTCCTTTGGGTTATTGTCAGGACTTTGTGCAGGCTAATCATCTTTTCATCCATGTTCACTGGTTGCATGCTCATTATAGGATAGGAAAGGACCAAATGAACACTGTTCTAACAAAGTTCAACATTTTTCAAATTGCATTTGTACGCTGTATCTTTCCTTTGACTGAAACTAAGCAGTCAAAGCTAATCCCTGAAAGTAACACCACTCCATAATGTCTTTCCACCAAAGCTTCCATTTTGCACTGTACATTACCTGGCAATCACCAAAGCCAGACTTGTTTATTGGATTCTCAAAGAAGTGCAATTGTTCAGTAAATTAAAACATGTCTCCACTTGATAGCCCAGTGGCCTTTATACCACTTTGCATAGTACTAGAGGATGTAAGGAGTTATATTCCACAAAGTTCTCTGTGATGTTCTTGAACTAATGTGAAGGCCCAAGATATTTGGAGCTCTGCAGTATACCCATGCTGAGTGAGTTACCACTTCACTGTTGAGTTCCTTCTGTTTCCTACCACTTCTACTTTATTGTGATACTTTGAAGAGTTGACAGTTGAATGTTTAGTATCAAGGAAATTTTATGAGTGGTCTTATTGGACAGGTGGCATCCAACCTTTAAAAAGGATGTTTGTAGAAACAATCTGCATGCCTGATTTTACAGACCTGTGGCCAAGGAAGTGAGTAGAACATCTGCATTTATCTTTTGGAGCAGTCTCCACCTTTAGCAATATGGTGTAGCTTTTACATGGATACTATAAGGTGAAACTGTTCTATGCTGCATCTAAAATTGGTATTTCTATGCTTGCAAAAAGTGCAGACAGTGCAAACACATTCTTGGTCATCCATTACTAGAATCTTTGATGTTGAATAGACTGTTGCATAAATTATTCATTTGAATGGAGTTCTGCCCTGCTTTTATTTCCTTAGACATGTTTTCAGAGCAAACCTGTGTTTATCAAAGTATTATGCAAAATTTACAAAGCTAGATATGAACAAACATGACAGAAGGCAGATGACAGAATAAGCAAAGTAAAACTAAGACCATTCAATTTAAATCTGGATTGCATTCATTAAAGTTGTATAATAGGTCATTGACCCTAAATTTAAGGGGCTTTGGGAGATTTTGACAGCTGTAATAATGCAGCAGGCCCAGGCTCTTCAAACTTAAATGAATGAAAGAAGAAATGTTCAGGGATCCAATGAAGCTGTACATTTCTGCTGAGTCACACAGATGGTAGAGGAAGAATTTAGCCTAAGCATCTTCTAAGTGAGCATCCAGCCTTCCCTGTCCTGAAGAGTCCAGGCTGATGATGGCAGTGTAATGGTGTGGAAAATGGTCTCTCTACATAATTTGGTCTCAGGTAATCAGTCACTACTTAAATTACACTGCATGTGCACCGCTGCTGCTGACCGTGTCCATATAGTCACAGTTTACCATCTTTTGCTAGATGGAGTCTTCTAGCCTCCAGCAACACAAAGCAGAATAAAGTGTGCCTTTTCAAGAAAAATCTGCAGCTCAACCTTGTTTTTAACACATTTCGAATAAAATGGAAACTTTGAGTAGTTATCTCAGATAACATAAAGCTTGGTAGACATGGGCTAATGACAAATATCACTTATAATTTATAAGTGACAAGCTTTATTTTCTTTTAATTTCCTTTTATTGTCATTGCCAAATCTATGGAAACCTTGAAAGATGGTGAGTTGTTTTACTTGAATTTTTTAGGTGGAACAAAAAATACCTGCTTCAGAAATGAGAAAAAATATTAGTCAGAAAGACTTATTGGAAGAACATAGTTGGTCAGCTACTTTTGCTTGTCTTTCTGAAAAACTTGAAAATAGCATCTATAGTAATTGGAAGAAGAAAATTTGGTCAGGCTCCAGCCTTGCAGACCACTACGTTCTATGCTGCATCTAAAGCGTTCTCTCCTGTCTCTATGAAAGGCAACATTTCTACCATATTAAGGTAAAATAAGTACACAATAAAATGTGTCTGAAATATCCATGTTTTATTGATCTGGTTTTGATAACTTGCACACTCAATTGCAACTTACTTAATTTATTTTTGCACAGGGCAGCTTATATTCAATATCACAAAACCTAGGTTAACAAGCCAGTTGAAAGGCAGCTTCCTGGTCTGACAAATCACAATCCTCCTGGTTAGTTAAGGCAGACATCTTTGATTTATTAAAGCTTCTTTGTAGTATTGGGCCCACTTTTTTGGTTTTCTCATTCATACAAGACTCACTGCCTCTTTTATAATCATTATTCTGGCTAAATGTGGGCTTAGAGTGACTTGTTTTGAGAAACACAACTCCCTAAATCAAGTTTGACCTCTTTAAGGCAGCTTATTGGTGTCTGTAGACATTTAGAGGCTATCTAGCTGGTGAGGCTGTAAAATGATGCATTTTTATTTAACTGAGGAGGTTAATATCAGCCCCTGTACCTTCTGCTGTCGGCATTGTCTTACAGTTCATAGATTACACTTCAAATATGTCATTCACTCTCAGCACTTCTTGCGTCACACACTTTCTGTTTGCACAGTCGTGCTCATGAATTGTATTTTATGGAGTTAGACATAAGCCACCACCGGGTATGAGATAAATGCTGGAAAAGTACAGATGGTTGCACCATTGGCCCTACTTAGCAAATGCTGTCTTGATTTAGTTTCCTTTCAGACCTTCTGCTGAAGTGCAAATGTGCTTTTTCACCAAACTTGTTAGAGGAAAGATTGTTACTGTTAAATGAGATAAAACTAAAATAGGTTTAGTAACTGGTAGCCACTTTTTTTTTTTAACCATGATTTACCAGATCTTAAAATATCTGTCAAAAACATCTGTGTTAAACCAGAAATGTACATACACTAAAATAAACAACCTAACCTCTTCCTCATTCTATTTCCTATTTTAAGTTAACCTGAAGGTGCCACACTATGATCCACCATAGTCCAGTTATCATACTGTACAGGAAGGAAACCAGTTTTGTGCCTCAAAACTTCACATGTTTTCATATAAAATGTGTGTATGAATTTTGGAACTAAACAGATAGTAGTTGAAGCGGATATTTTGGGTTATGATTCACAGTAAAACAAGTCCTCTGTTGACAAACGGAAGCAATTACTCCAATTGATTACATTTCTACTTTTTAGCTCCACTCATGGTCAAAGTCCATGTCCTTGTCCAAAAGCATGTCCTGTGGTCTGGTGAAGTTCAACTTGAATTGTTACAGTTGGAGGAAAAAAATGGTAAAAGCGGGAAGCTTGCAGGCTTGAGAACATGACTTGGCTAGGACAGCATGAGGGAGTGCAGGGGAGAATGGTAATAGAGCATTATTTGGAGATGA
The DNA here is from genome assembly GCF_001444195.1 of Xiphophorus couchianus. Lineage (NCBI taxonomy): Eukaryota > Metazoa > Chordata > Actinopteri > Cyprinodontiformes > Poeciliidae > Xiphophorus > Xiphophorus couchianus. Next base: position 12,414,530 of record NC_040239.1, read on the forward strand.
ATACATTTTCAAAATCCCAGGTTTGGTACTTTGTGTATGTTGTATCATCAGATTAGCAACAAAGGTGCTTTGTTGTCTATTTATAAAGGACAACAAAGCCAGTGTTTTGGACTGGTCATCCCACAGCTCTAATCTCAGTGTTATAAAACTGCAGGTGGAGTGAAAAAGTTGTATGTGAGCAAGCCAGTCTAAAAACCTGACTCTGTTGTACCAGCTCTGTCAGGAGCTGGTCAAACTATTGAGAACTTTGAAGAAGACTAACCAATATCTTTGACCCACGTCACAATTGAAAAACATTTCTACTAGTGTATAAGTTAATCTGACATTTAGTTTTATTGTCAGATAAGAAAAAAACGGTTGTTTTCATACAGTGTATGCACATTCTTAAATTACAATGTTTATTTTTTTTATTTTTTGTGAGAAATAGCGACCTTTCTCTTAAGGTTTCTGCATGATCAAGGCAAAGTGCTGAAATCAGCTCTTATTGTCCCCATTCCATGACTAAAATCACATCATTTTGTTCTCATTTTCATGTTGTCCACCCCTTCTTGTCACAATCCCCGTCTACAGGCAATACTATTGTGTGATTGGTCAGAATTTCATAGTTGTTATTTGGAACCCCAACTATTTAACTTCCAGGAGTTTGGCTTAGCGCATCATGTAGCTTTAAAGAAGGTGTGCTAAAACAAACGTCTTGGAACCATGTCACCGTGTGTCAACGGTCTGACCATTCTGGTCTCTTTATTTCTGGTCTGACCATTCTGGTCTCTTTATTTTTTCCTAAAAAATGAACCAATAGTTTGGTGAATACTTGAAAGGTGAAAGTAATCATTCTCCATTTTTCTTCTGAGAGTTCTCAGTATAACTGTTTAATATAAGTCATCTTCTGTCTTTTATTAGAGCCATCTTCTTTCATGTCATAGTATCTCTTTAATGTTTTTTTCTTAACCCACTTTCTCACGTTTCTTCTCAGCCTATCTTCTTACCTATTACTTTCTCTTGTTTCCTTGCATATGCCTCTGAGTTTTTCCCTCAGAAGATGGTGGATCGGATCTATAGTTCTTAACAATAGAAGCTACACTACAGATTGTTTCATTTCTGTGCTGTTGTGAGAAAGGTCCCAACACACCATGTCCCAAGTGCATTGCTCTCAACACTCTTGCTATTAGAAGAGAAGCATGTGTATCAGAGTCCTGCTAACATTCTGCTGATTCATCTGTATGACACTCTTCTTATCCCTTTCTCATTTCCCTGAAGTGTTCTTATCGATTTACACTTCCTCGCTAAATAGATGCTCTTTTTCATGTACGTGCTATATTTTTGTTTTATGGCTTTTTTCAGGCATTTATGAAAGACTTCCTGTGTATTCATTTTTTTTCTTCATGCTATGTTTCCTAAGAAATTATGTTTCACTTTTACACTTTTTAAGCTATTTCCCTTAGATTTATTTCTGTAATATTCCATAAACGAATTCACATTTAGAAATTAGGCAGGTATTTCAGGTGCACCTCATAGTATTAGTTTTAAAAGTTTCAAACTTGGTCACCTACTTGCTTTGCAACTGGATTTTAAAGTATTTTTTTAATATATTATTTAAAGTTGTTATTTTGCCTCAAACATGACCTTTTGTGAAGCTACTGGCATCTGCTAGTTTTGTTTACTTTAATAGTAGAAGTAAGTGTGATCATAACAGCTGCACAAATTTTAACAGTTACCTCTGACTTAATTGGGCTGATTTCTGTTAAAGGAAACTACATCCTCTGTCTGTTTGATCTGCCCAAGAGATGTCACGTTAGTCATGTTAAACACGGAAGTCAACAAACTAAATAAGGGGTGATAGTTTTGATAAGTTACTCATGAAAGGTTTACGATACAGATGAAATTATTTAAGAGAAACGGGGTGTTTTTTAAGATGAAAACCATATCCATCCACCCTAAACATTAGATATTAAGACTGAATGCTAACTGCATTATTTCCTCAACCATCTCATCCAAAAGCCATGACAACATATTAGCCAATTTTGGAAGTTTCATTTAGCTAATCTGAAATCAACTGAAGAGCCAGTACAAAGACAAATATAAGGCACGATTTTTAAAAGTGTGCTCGAGATGCGCAGAGGAATCTCCTGTTAGCAGTTCAACTTTGGTCTGGCCATGTTAGGCCCTTAACATTATGATACAGCCATCAGCATCAGCTGCGTTCAAAGTCTGGACAGTTGGTCCCCAGTGGCAGCAAGCTGTGGTCAAGAAGGAGGATTATGAGATGGTACCTGTCTGGTAACACTGTGTGATTGTTGGGTTTTTTTTGTTGTTTTTTTTTTCTATTTAAATACCTTTGGAATTGATATTAAAACACGTTATCTGAGGGTTAGACACCATAAATGCCTCACTCTGATGTAGATTCAACAAAAACCATCTTTAATAATATGTTAGTGGTTTGAAGTTCATATAGGAATGTTTTTTTCCAACTCAACCACAGTTGGTAGAGTTTCAGAGGCCTGGTAACACACTCACACGTTCAGCAGCAGGGTTTCAGTCCTGTTCAAAGAGAGAGATGTACTCCACCCAGATCATTGGAGTGAAGGCAATTATGCAACTTAGATGGCAGTTTTTCCATTAGGCCACTTTTCACTAGTTTGATTGCACAGCCATGTCAAAATAGTAATTAGCATGGTAAGTGCTGTTTCTCATGATCCATTAGTGACTAAATATTTTCATTACAATATTCTGCTTCTGCATCTCTTTCCATGTTGGGAGTTTTGATCTTTCATTCAGCCTTGTGCAGCAAAGAGTCCACGTTCTTCTTCTTAATGTTTTGTCTGGAGTAAAAACAAACTTAAGTGACTGACAGAATATATAAAGTGACAGTGATGGAAAATAAATCCTATGTGATAGTTAAAACTAAAAGGTATGGTGTGATGGTAGTTACTTTATTTACTAGAGGGTAAATGAATACTCAACACTTCATGTTTGAAAAGTTTTGTGTCTAATGATGTTGACAGTATTGTCCTTGAGTTTATTTGTAAAGCAGAGTCTCTCAACCTTTACTGTGCTATTGTTTGCCTCTTCCCCGGCTTCACTTCACTGAAAACAAATGACTGTTTGCTTACCCATAGAAATGTATCAGCTCTAGTCAGCCATCCAACTTCCCTGGCCTTTTTTTCACTCTGTTGTCAAGGATTGTTTTTCCAGTGCTTTCCTCAGCGTAAGATGAATGGCTGTGACTACATATACTGAATCACTTTCTTTCTAAGTTCTTTGTTCGATGTTTATGTAAGACTTGGAAATGGCAACATGTCTGAGCTGCTTTCCACTTCACTTTTTTGTTGAAATCGACTTGGGTTTTATTGATCCAGGTGCTACATGGTAGACTTCCTAAAACTCGCTTATTGTTAGGTATGTAAATAACCTCTCCATTAAAACAGAAATCTATTTGTTTATGTCAAATGACCTGTCTGGGACTGTTCCAGTCTGTTTGTATTGTGTTCCACCAAGAGGTTGTATAGCAAGAAGTCAGTTTATAGATCTTGTAATGCAAGATTGCTTGGAACAACAAATCGAACCCTACATGGTTTGTTTTGCAGATGCTTTGATAATAAATGACTAAATTAAGGGTCTTTGTGCAGAGAGTGAATTATTTATATTCAGTTCAATTCAAAAATAACTTATTTATTCCAAAGGGAAATTAAATGTTGTCGTAGTTCATATCAACTCCGTCTCTCCAAGGAGTCATTATTGATGGTGATGGTCAGGAAGGATCTCCGGTAGCAGTCCATCTTGCAACAAATTCAATGAGGCCTCTGACTGAAAACAGTTGCTGCATGGGTGTCTCATGGCTGTCATGACATGCTAACAGCCCAAGATGGATGGTTGTTGGCCTGCACTGCTAATCCACTTCATGTGCTTTTGCTGCTCCTCTTAAAATCTCCATTTGTCTGAATAGTTATACAGCTGAGCAGAGACAAGCAGTCTGGGACTTTATCCTTGCCCATTATGATCGAAGGAAGGGATGTTTTGAACTTTGCTCTTCTCTCTGCTCTTTGATCCTGCTCTGCATCCATAAAGCCTCCATTTCAACACCTATGAGAGTCGAAATAAAATTTAGATTTTATTTCCATTAAAAGAAAATCCTATTTGTTCATATCTGCAATGAAGGAATGGAATTTAAATTTTATGATTTTCTACAGTTAACATCTTTTTAAAAAGTTCAAAATATATGTAATGTAGTCTAATTTTCCCTTTGAGTAATTTAGCCACAGTGCAACACAATTAAAATATCCCTTTAGTAGTGATTTTGACTGGTAAGCATTTAAATTAAACAGAATTCCTTCAAATTGAATTTATTTCAGTAATTAAGTTCAAAAACCTAGAGCTCATAGATTCATTGCAGTACATTTTTTATGTTGTGTATTCTGGATTACAACAAATAAACACCAAATAGTAATCTTCTCAGAAAAGTATTACTACATAATGTGAGTTTAAAACTAATTTGTGTATTTCTTGTTTTTTCTTCTTTTTTTTTTTGTCTCTCTGCTGCAGTTGGCCCTGGAGGACCCAGTCCATAGCGTGTCTCTCCAGCAGTTTGTCTATGAGAAACTGAAGGCACAGCAAGCCATGATGGGGGACCAGAACTTTGGGGTCCTGATGGAGACGGTGGACACGGAGCTTGTCAGGCAGCTCCAAGAGTTTCTGCAAGCCCTCTGAATATGAAATGTTCCCTTAACCTCCTACACAAATGCTACGCTCTACCACCATTTAAGGAGAAAAAGTACTAAAAAGGTTAACCATCTACCCAATGTGTGAACTCCTGATTCAGACCTTCCCAGACTATGCCTTATCTATATTCAGCCCTAGCCTTGTCAACCACTCTTTGTCCCCTTCGATGTTATTTATGGGTGGCTAGGTGTGTTTAAAGACTTTTAAGACACCCACAGTAGACATCACCACACCAGAGCTTCCATGTAATTCTTCTAGTTTCTTAACTTTGGAACAGGTTGACGTGAGGTGGGTTAAAAGTTAAAGTATGGATGTTGATATTGCAACAGTTGGAATGTGACATGCAAGACTAAGCTGCAGGAGCCAGAACAGAAGCCTTGGACTGTTTTCAGTGGGAGGGAAAAAAACCTGCAGATTGTAGCAGATATGTGTTTAAAAAGAAAAAAACCCCGAAGGATCTAAAACAGTGTTTACAGAAATGATTCTTAAAAGACAAAACAGAAATGTAATTTTGTATGTATGTAAAGTATGAATGATGATCTGCATGATAATTTTTTTCCTTTCTAATTTTGTTATAAGAAGTCAGGTAGAAGTTACTACTGAGCTATTGTTTTATTGTTGTTTTTTTTGTCTGTCAATGCATACATTTTTAAATAAGTTTGTTGATTAAGTGTGCTGAACCACATTTATATGTATATACTTACTGCTGCTAATAGATGGTGTCAGAGCACTTTAATAACCAAAAACTGTTTTACATCTTTTTTTTTTCTTCATCGTTTAGCACAAACAATTGGGTTCTCAGAGCAAGGCTGAAGTTAGCTTAAAAACTTTTTTTCTCTCTTTTTTTTTCTTTTTCTGTATCTTAGTGAAACTTGGCAGCAGATACACACTGGTAGGTCATGTTTTACATTTCATCTGGTTTACTCAATTCATTGGCTTATTAATTTTTGGCTAATCACTGAAAACAGTCCAGCTGATCATGCTGTCGTGATATATTTTTACAGACCAGTTTTATTTAGAAATGAAGATCTGATAAATGTCATCTGAAAGGAGAACTATTTGGTTTTGATCTTTCCTCAGTTTAATTACTTAAGAGGTTTACAAAATGTCTGATAATAAATTACTAGACTTTTGCATTACTTCATGCAGCTTAATTTGGGACAGTTAAATTGTGAATATAAATTATATCAGAAAAATAGCTTTATTGTAAATTAAAAGTCGTAAAATGGGAAAGAGTCCAAACTGAAAAAATGTGAACCTCTGTCCTGATTTAATATTGATTCTTTTGGGATTTATGGAGCAAATAATTTTCTTCATTACATTTATAGCTCTTAAATTAGGCTGTAGCTCCTTTGACACTGTGTCAGAATTACAGCCTCATGCTTTCAGCCTTTCCTATTCCTAGAACCTGAAAGATCTTTTTTTTACTTGTCTGTTCAGTTCTTAACTAGTTTAGCTGTACATAAGTTCTTAAATTGTTTGTTCTTTTTTTTAATTTTAGTAATAATTAAGTTTTGAACGCCACATACACAGTAGGAAGTATGTTTGGTTTGGTTTTGTGGGAAAATATTCCTGTTTTTTCTTTCTCAAGCCTTCAATAAAATGAAGTAATCAGCCAGAGCAGCTGTGAACTTCTTTTCTCCAATCTCAGATTTTTAGAATCTGCATTTCTGAAAACACTAACCCACCTGGAAATGTTTCAAATACCTAATACTTTTTACCGTCTGGCTTTGTTTATTGTTTTGATTACAAGCATATTAACAGCCTGACCTTGACATACCTATCAAGTTTAAGAACAGTTGGTGCAAATATACTGAATTAGTTTAATGTAAAACATTAAAGGAGACCTATTATGCAAAATACCCTTTTGTATGAGGGGCCGTTTAGGACAAAATTTACGTTTTGTCTCTCACACACTACCAAAAAGTCTCGCATACTCCAAAAAAATAGCCACGCACACTCCAAAAAATTACGTTTTGTCTCTCACACACTACCAAAAACTCTCGCATACTCCAAAAAAATAGCCACGCACACTCTAAAAAATTACGTTTTGTCTCTCACACACTACCAAAAAGTCTCGCATACTCAAAAAAATTACATTTTGTCTCTCACACACTACCAAAAACTCACGCATACTCAAAATAAATAGCCACGCACACTCAAAAATTACTCACGCACATTCAAAAAATACTCAAATTGCGTATACACACACTACTAAAATGTCACACACACATTCACAAACGTTAACTTTCTCGCTCACATACACTACTACCAGCTCGCTCACATACACTACTACCAGCTCGCGCACATACACTACTACCAGCTCGCTCACATACACTACTACCAGCTCGCTCACATACACTACTACCAGCTCGCTCACATACACTACTACCAGCTCGCTCACATACACACAAACGTTAACTTTCTCGCTCACATACACTACTACCAGCTCGCTCACATACACTACTACCAGCTCGCTCACATACACTACTACCAGCTCGCGCACATACACTACTACCAGCTCGCGCACATACACTACTACCAGCTCGCGCACATACACTACTACCAGCTCGCTCACATACACTACTACCAGCTCGCGCACATACACTACTACCAGCTCGCGCACATACACTACTACCAGCTCGCGCACATACACTACTACCAGCTCGCGCACATACACTACTACCAGCTCGCGCACATACACACAAACGTTAACTTTCTCGCTCACATACACTGCTAACAGCTCGCACACACACAGACGTTTATCTCTCACATACACAAGACTAAAGTTGAACACACACACAGTACTAAGACTCGTTTTATGTATGTGTGAGAGCGAGACTCTTTTTGAATGTGTGAGAGCGAGACTCTTTATGAATGTGTGAGAGCGAGACTCTTTTTGAATGTGTGAGAGCGAGACTCTTTATGAATGTGTGAGAGCGAGACTCTTTTTGAATGTGTGAGAGCGAGACTCTTTATGAATGTGTGAGAGCGAGACTCTTTTTGAATGTGTGAGAGCGAGACTCTTTTTGAATGTGTGAGAGTTGTCACGGAAGAGGCGGGGCATAATTTTTGGATCAAACTGCGCATGCGTAGATCCTAAACTATAAGTTTCGATTGTTGACTCACTGTATGTTCTATTACTTAGTATATTTGTGCTTTTAAATATATATAGAACGTTTAACTTTCTTGTAGATTAAATGTGCTATAGAAATAAATGAATCTGATTGATTGATTAAAAATAGCAAAATTGCTGTAGTACAATCTGTCCACTGGGTGCCAGTATTACAGGAATTATTAACCGGCGCCAACTAGTGCCGAAGAAGAAAGAGTTTGCTATACCGAACATGGCTAACTCTAATTGTTTAAAATGGCAGCTGCCTGACCAATTCTCTCTCGTTTTGAATTAGAGTTAGCCATGTTCTATGGCTTTATTTGCTCAAATGCTGTTGGATACACTGGTCAAAAGTTTACCTCCACTGGACTGTAGGACATTTTCTGTCGGAAAAATAATCAAGTCTGTCTGTCTGCATTTGTTTGGTGTGAGGACAGCACTTTCTTCAGTGCTACTTTACACCATCTAAGGTGAAATTGGGTGCAGAGGGAATGATGGTGTGCGGCTGTTTTTCAGGAGTTTATCTCAGCCCCTTGGTTCTAGTGAAAAGAATTCTTAATGCTTTACCAAACTGAGACATTTTAGGGAATTACATGCTTCCAACTTTTTGGAGCAGTTTGGGGATGAGCCATTTCTTTTCCAGCATGACTGTGAGCCAGTGGACAAAGCAAGGTCCAAAAAGAAATGGATGAGAAAGTTTGGTGTGGAAAAGCTTGACTGGCATGTGCAGAGTCCTAACCGCAACCCGACAGAATGCCTTTGGGAAAAATTAGTGCAGAGAACCGTAAGGAGTTCTTGTTCTCTGCTGGGAGGATGGTCAAAAAATTCAGTCTTGTAAAAGACTATCGCACAAGGGTGAAGCGGTTACAGTTGCAAAAGGTGGGCTGGTTTCGTCTTTAACCTTATCCATTCAAAATGTGATGCCACTCATGCAAATGTGAATGAAAGCAGATGGGTGAATACGTTTGTTTTTTTTTCAATTTAGTCTATGTTCTATTTCTGTTGACGGGATTCAGACAAAACCTCTTTTTAATGTTGCTGACATGACTTCACAATATATTCATATTTAGCATATTTCAGTAAACCACTTGCATCTTTTAAAAGGTTATTTTTGAATAGACCTACGATCTGATGTGGACAGGGACGTAGCTAGAGGTGTGGTCAGGCTGGCACTGGCCACCTCTGGAAGCTGATTAGACACCCTCGGTAAGTCATTACAACTAGCGCAAAGATGCGTGATTTAAATATAAAATGTGATTTATGGTTTTCATTTCTGTCTAAATGCAAGGCAACATGCAATACGGGCTGTTTCATTATTACTAAATGTTTGATAGTCTTTTAAAAACGGCAATGACAACAGGAGTAGTTTTCTTTGGGATCAATTTGCAAAGCCCGACCTGCATGTTCTATAAGGACGAATGCCAAGAGCAAATGTTTTTTTTGTTTAAGAATTTATGGATCCCCTGATAAAACCTTTCACACCCTATGACCACCTCTTGTATAGAAGAGCAGTCCCACCATTGAATGGGGACAATTTTTACTGTAGCAAAGGAATATCTGTATTATAAAAATTAGATCTTTGTGTGTCTGTGCACTCTTTGTGGATGCATCTACACATAGTGGGAGGATAACTTTCTTCATGCATTTTATGAACAACAAAAAATTAATTTCCCAGGCAAAATAAAATGGAACAATGAAGAACTGGCAAACTTATAGTTGAGTTATTAGTGCATCACAGCTAACAACAAGCAAGGGGTTCCAGCACACCTAAAGAATAGTGAGAGATCATCTCAATATTTCTTCTCACTATCAGTTTACCAGAGACCTGGCCATAAAAAGGACATTTGTAGGATTACACCAAAACAACACACTAGGATAACTAGAAAAACTGAACAGCAAAAACTCGAAACACAATGCAAAGTTCTACTCTACACTCATGCTCCTGACTCATTTACATCATTGTGCTCTTGGGTACAATAATGAGTTGAGAAACAAGAACACAACATTATGGAATATAGCATAATTGTAGCCCTAATTGTTGATGTTTAAACGAACTCTTAAGAAATTCTTACGACACATCAGGGAGGAAACTTTGAAAGAAAATACAGTTTGTAGTTTGGTTGTCAGAACTATAACCCAAATCTCTGATTGAGCATTATTATTAAAAAGTATTTATTAAAAATCCAGCATCAGAAAAACCAGGGCAAGAAATGCAAGACCACTGCAACTCATCAACTACTCTAGTAAGGGGACTCATAAAGTGATTGGTTTAGCCAGCAGTATATTTCATCTGAAAATACTAATATGGATTTCAACCAAAATACATTTCACAAAATGGCATGCAAAGAATATCACCTTTTATTGCATTGTGTGTGTTTGGGTTACTGATGTCACATCAGGCTGACACTTGATTGCCTGTAAGTAAAGAGGTTTAAGAGAATCAGAAAGCTTTCGTAAGCAGTATGTTGGATGAGTAAATTGATTCTCTTTCTGTCAAATTTCCCCTTTAAGAATCATGTCTAAATTCCATCCATCCATTATCTATACCCACCTATCGTCGTATGCTGTGGAGCTGGTGCCTAGCTGCAGTTTCTGCTAGCCGATAGGCTGGACACACCTTGGACAGGCCGTCCGTTCTTTACAGAGCTATAACTAATGAAGAACATGGCCAGACAGAGTGAGAGCTGCAAAGACTTTCAGCTTACATGTTGGTACCAGAGGTCCACTCTGATGAGCCTCAAGCCCTGTTGCATGCTGCTGTGGATAATGAAGCTAAAGCAGAGGATGATGGTGATGATTAAATCTGTCTAGATTATTGCTTGGAATTTAACATCTCAATTATTTCTATGCATTCTTGTGCCTTGGGAAAGCTATATTCTGCAGTTCACGCACCAATGGAATACATTAAAATCTAATGAAGAATACCAAATGAAAGAAATTGCCTAAAAAAGTTTTCTTGTTTGACTCCAGGGATGTGATTATTTTTTTCTTGCTTTTTCCATCTGGTGTGAACTGGAATTGTGGCAGTTGCACTGATCGTACTACAGTTTCAGACATGACTGTCCTCATAACTCTGTCTCTCTGGAATAAATTTTTTTTCTGGAATAGTGACAACATTAAAGTTGGCATCCAAATGAAGGCTTCCAATTTGCTGCCAAAGTTAAGGTGCTACTTCACAGCTTTCAAAGTATCTGGATTTTCTTTGGCGTACTCTACTTTTGAGGCAGCTTGATAATTATGTTTCAGTTCAGATTTCTAAGTCTCTAACTTGATTTTGCTTGTAATTGGCAACAAAGTCTAACTAGTAACTTTATTGGTGCTATAACGCGTAATAGCACAAATTATTCATCTACGCCTCTCTGTGGACAGAAAATAACATTGCTAGTTTTGAGAATGTTTTTGTTTTCTTTATACTCATGTTCATTTTATTGGAGATTTTTTTTTTAACATTAAAATGGGGAACTTTTCTCAATTTGGTTTCTGTTTGAAAATGCTTTTAACAGAAAAGGCAAACATTTAATAGAATAGAATAGAAATGGCCTTTATTGTTCCACAGTGGGAATATTTCTGTGCAACAGCTGCAAAGTGACAAGTAATCAAAGTACATAGATTTACATAAAGATAGAAATATGCACTACATAAAAACAATGTATAAAAAATATTGTACAATAAAGGCAAAATTCCAACATAAATACTGTCTGGCTATAAAAAAATATTGTCCAAAGAAATGTGCAACTGTGCGGTTTCATTAAAAAATGTGCAAAATGTGAATATGTATTTAAGCATTAAGACGGACTATTGACAAAATAAATCCTGCATCACCAGAGATATACCATCAGAAATATAATTCAGAATAAGTAAAGTTTTGCTGATACCAGTATGTAAGTAATAATGTATCCCCTTTCATGTGCTGTTTTTTGGGAGGAAAAATCAGTAGATGCTGCACCATGTGGTAATATTTTCTGAGATTGAAGCTGAATGGTTTGTTCCTTTAATAGTTTCCCAGACTCATCCACTTAAATGGTGTGGCTCTGCTGCTCAGTTCTTTGCTATAGGATGTGCAAAGTAAATAAACTTGGTTCACTTCTCAGACATCTGCCCTGATAAGATTACCTACAAATAATTGTAAGTGTTTCTTTCTACGGAACCAGAACACAGAGGTACCAGTGGCCGCCATCGACCCAAATTTGTCTTAATTGGTTGAGAATGAATGTACTTCAGGTTAGTGGTCACTTTAGTGGCTTATAGAGCGTGAAGAGACTATTAGTAATTCTGCACTCATGCTCGCTTCTCAACCTGCCTTTTCTTCCTCACCAGTGCTATTAATCCGACGGACTCCACTCATTCATCTTTCCACAGGTGCTCTATCTGCGGAGCTTAGCATTTAATTGTTCCCTGGTGTGCGTGACAGAGAAGAGCGAGAGGATTAGTGCTAATCAATGATTTGCATTCTTTATTGGATTACGTTCTGCCAAGATTACATAATTAAGAAGCGGCATGTTGCTCTGTCCCAAACTTTGGGACTTGGTAATTCATTTATCCCCCTTTTGTTCACATTTGTTTTTCCATGTGTCTCCCAAGGTCATGCAGATACATTTTCACTTATTTTTATACAGTTCTGCTCAAAAATGTTTTATTCCACTCCCAAATTCGATATACTTTGCTTCTAAAGGCCTCAGACTTTGACATAATTTTTCAAAATGCTCTCGATCAGTAGATCTTCATTCTTTCTGAAGGCTGTTCAAAGTTTTTCTTCTTAAACTTATGTGCTTCGTCACTCAGTTTTGGCCCACTCCTCACATCTCTTCATGACTTCATATTATGTAGGACAAGTGGAGGGCAAAAGAAGTAGAAAACCTAGTAGCTGTGACTGAAAAACTAAGTATGCCCCAGGGTTTAATAGCTTTTAGATCCACTCTTTGCACCAATCACTTTAAATATTAATCATATTTCTTTCTATCTTAAGCCTCTCCAATCACAGAGAAGGAGTTTTCCTCACTTTCACTCAGATTATGAGCGTTTATTTGCGTTTAAAACTCAGCAAGCTCCTGACTACGTATTTGAAACCTGTCATTTAGAGTTATTTTCCTAATTTTCAAATACAAAATTCATCTTTAAAAATGGGGAGTTCATCTTAAGAACTCATGTAAAACTTTAGGCTGTACAGACAATATTCTTCACCAAGACTGTGTGCCAAATGTTTTTATCAGACTTATATATATATATGAACTTTCCTGGGCTGTGCTTTAGCAGTTACCTGATTGTGTCATTTTGATTGTCTGTGGCATCTAGAAGCACGGAAGTGTCAGTGACAGTGTGTGGGAGAGTGTCTTGTTGTCTGTGCATTGATCCAGATTAGAAGTGGCAGATCCTGTCTGCTTTTAGAAGCCTGTTATTAAAACCTGGAGTCCTAGACAGCTGCACTAGTTCTGTGTCCCCCTTTCTTGAACACCACTGATGATGATGAGTCCTCATGTGGTCATATGTCTTGATGTTTGTGTTGAGAAATGCCCATGTTTGTCACCAGAGCGGAAAGGGGTCTCTGAGTGTTTTGGAGCTGATCTGCTAATTGAACGGCCTTATATGGCTGTGAGTTTTACAGAAGTGACCAGCATAACGAGTAACTTAACTCACCCTCTTTTAAAATACTCATGAAACAGCATGCTCTTCTACACTGCTTGTTGCAAGTAGCTACAGTATCTTACACTTTTGACTGTACTTGCTATCAATATAATGAAAAATTCTGGAAGTTGTAGGTACAAGACTGAATTAAAATGTGTACATTTGAGCATTGTTAGGCTGTTCAAACAGATGTTTGGCATCAGTTTCACTTATTTTGATTCTTACGTTGTTTTGTTGTATTTGTTGTATATTTTACTTTCTTGTTACCAGTTATGTATAATTTTTTTGCTGACCATTTGTAGAATTATTACTTCTTACTTACTAATGGTGAATGACTGCTGTTCTGGTAACAGAAAAAGCATGAACCTTCTGAAGCTGAGAAAAATGTTTGAATATAAATTTGTGAAGGTAAATGTGCATTTGCAGTGCTTTGTGAATACCTGAGCTTTGGCTTTCCCACATTTTGTCACATTACAACCTGGCACTTAATTTATATCATATTTTGATTTGTGGCAAACCAAGGTGTGAGGTGAAAGGTACGGAGCTCTCTAGGGGACATGGGGATTTTTTTTTCTTTTGCGTTACCTCGCAATACTTTTGCGTTCCCTCGCAAAACCTTTTGCGTTCCCTCGCAAAACGTTTGCGTTCCCTCGCAATACTGTACTGGTCAGTTATGCAGCATAATTGAATACTGCAAGCCTTTCTTACGGTGGGCGCCGTACTTTTTGCTTTAATATAAGGTTATGTGAGGTTTTTCCATGAATGTTAGTATCTTTTTGTGAAATATCTGAAGTTTTATATCTTTCTTTAGGATAGAAAGGCACCACAAACCTACGATATAAACAGAAACCTTCCATAAGTAGGAAAGAAATAAAAACACATTATAATTTGGACTATTTCTGAGTTATTATCGCGGGTAATAAATCATCTGACAGTTTTGATTGTGTCTCTGTTGTGTTCGTAACCTGAATGGTTTAAAGAGCTGCTTTCAGTGCCGCTCTATCTTAGCCTTAGCAGACATAAACATGCAGTAAAAAATCGATTTTCAATCAGTGTTTTGCACCAAACAGTTAATAATAATAAACAAGTTTTCACTGAGGCTCTGTAAGAGCCATATGAATGAAATAAGTAATTATTGATATGACAGGAGCAGCGGCTTTGACACTTAGGTGTGTCGACGTGGGAGTGACGTCACCAGGTATGAATGGGAAGGATACTGGCTTTGTGTGTATTAGGAAGCGGTGAGCGGGGCGGTCAGTCCTTGCAAAGTTTGGAACCTGATCATCAAAATGGAATAAATCGATAATTGTGACAGAACAAAGAAGAGGTTTGGAGTTGATTGATAAACGGACAGATGAGATTCCCCGAGTTAACCCAGTGCGGCCCTTTACCATCATTAGTTTGTCGTGTTTTTAATAATAAAAACTTGTTAACAGTAAAAACTGTTTGGTGCAAAACACTGATTAAAAATCGATTTATTACTGCATGTTTATGTCTGTTAAGGCGAAGATGGAGCGGCACTGAAAGCAGCTCTTTAAACCATTCAGACTAGAACACAACAGAGACACAATCAAAACTGTCAGATGATTTATTACCCGCGATAATAACTCAGAAATAGTCCAAATTATAATGTATTTTTATTTCTTTCCTACTTACGGAAGGTTTCTGTTTATGTCGTAGGTTTGTGGTGCCTTTCTATCCTAAAAAAAGATATAAAACTTCAGATATTTCACAAAAAGATACTAAAATTCATGAAAATACCTCACATAACCTTATATTAAAGCATAAAGTACGGCGCCCACCGTAGGAAAGGCTTTGCAGTATTCAATTATGCTGCACGTTTTGCGAGGGAACGCAAAAGAAAAAAAAATCCCCATGTCCCCTAGAGGGCTCCGTAGAAAGGAAATGATACACAGTTGTATATATATTTTACAACTAAAAATCTGGAAAGTGTGGCGTGCAGTTTTATGCCGCTTGAGTAAATACTCTTTTGGACCATCTTTTTGCTGCTAATACAGCTGCCAGTCTTTAAAGGTGTGCACCTGCTAGTAAACTTCTGCCCCTACAGATTAGATGGAGTGAGCCTGTAAAAATAAGTTTAAAGTCTTGCCTCAGATTCTCAGTTGGATCTAGAGCTTTGACTACAGGTTGATCTGCAGTGTTAGTTTTCCATCCGACTTAACCTTTTGCAAGTTTGCGTAAAAACATAATGCTGGTCTCATCTGTCCAGAGTGCCTCCATCCATGCTGTGTCCCTTACATGGCTTGTACATGGCTGTGTTAAACTGCAGAGGGAACATTAAATAGATTTCTTTTAAAAATTTAATTGTTTCGTTACTCCTCCATAAAGGTCAGATTTGTTCAGTGCACAACTAACAAATGTACTGTCCACACATCTATCTTGAGCTCTTGGTCTCAGCAGCTTCTCTACAGTTAACATGTGGCTCTTGACTCTGACCAATGTTTCCTTGCCTGCTATACACATTTAGATGGACTGTTATGTCTTGGCAGGGTTTGCAGGTTAAGCAATTCTCTTTCTATTGTCAGGTGATGAATTGAACGGTGCTCTGTGACACGTTCAAACCTTGGCATATTGCTTTACAACCTAGCCCTGCTATATGCTACTCTACAACTTTATCCCTGACCTTTCTGCTGTGTTCCTGTCTTGTCTAATGTTCTCTTGCAAACTTTCAATACCTTAACAGAACAGCTGTATCTCACATTACACACATTATTTAGTAAAGTGGAAAATTCTGAAGGTCATTGGTAGTGCTGAGTCATATTTAGGGGCATCAATGGGAAAGGGAACTTAATGCAAATGCGTAATGCTTTTCAGACTTTATTAATATGACATTTTGAAAACAGTATATTATCTTCTTCCTCTTGACCATTGTGTGCCACTTTGTGTTTGACAGGCACCTCCTCTCCAAAACACGTACTTTGTCTATGGTTGTAAAATGACAATAGGTATGGCGAAAGTTTAAATTTTGTACATTGAATTGAATAGCTTTTGGTCTTCCAGTCAATATTTTGCAGTGTTGTAGTCACAACATTTAGTTTTTTGAGATCAGTAAGGGTTTTCTCTTTATTTTTGAATGGTAGAGAAAATGGAAAATTTATCATTTGTTTGATCTTTTTTATTTCTCTTGTTGCGTTCATGCTTTATTTGTTTCATTTTATTATTTACTCTTTAGGTGTCAAAATATTTATGTCAATATTTTAAAGCTTTTCAATTTTCTGTTTTCAAAATTTTTATTTTTGAAGTGGTTGTGACTGAATGTGGAGGATAAGTTGTCTGATGAACGTGAATTTATGCATTTCATTCCAGGTTCTTAAATGTCCTTAGGCAAGGCACTGAGCTCAGTGACGTTAACAGATCTATCAGTGTGTCTGAATATGTAAAACAGCTTTAAGCATTTCATTATATTAGAAACATGCCCAGAGTTCAGTTGTTTTACAAATGTGGTGTTTAGTTGTTTAACTTTAAGTCGTTTAACATGAGTCATTATTTGCCTCTTAATTCCAAAAAGATTTGTGTTCAGTACTGCTACCAAGCTAATGTTTCCAGACCTATTAATCTTTACATTCCCATTAATAATACCATATCCAATGACTGTGTTATCAGACCGCATTAAACATGCAGAATCACACAGACATTGTGCATATTTGCAAAACATGCATATTATGCAGGAAGGAGATTTGCAGAAATGTGTTTTGAGAATCATTCACATTCATTTATGAGAAAAAAGTGAGATGTCATTAGAAAACTACATCTCTTTTATTTGAGCCACTGAAGCAGAGTAAAAGGCTCTCTAGTATTTAGATTAACCTTGCCTATTGATGCAGCATTTGACATTAAACATGGAGAACTTGGCCTTTACCTACATATATCTAAACCTGTGACTTGAAACCAGAAACTGATAGGCTGAGTGCTCCAAATGTATTCCTGTTGTTCCAGACCTGTCAATGTGATCTTATTGTTCTGGACATAATGGCATAAACAGATCGAATTCCAGGAGAGGAGAAGAATGCTATAAACTAAATCTGAACTAATCTCTGAAATGTCTGGAAAATAATCACTGATAAGAGGTAACCATAACGGAAAAGAGATAAGAATAGAAAAGCCCCCTGTTAGCAGAGTTTTAAAATCAAAATATCCTCTTATCAGTTTTCCAGTGTTTAATGGCACTCGGAGAAATGCCAATAAAGAATAAAAAAGGTAGAGAGAACTGTTTTGGTCTGGTCATGTATGTGCTTGCATATACTGTATATACAGAACCGCTTTCATAATATTTATCAACAAAGGGAGGCCATTTGTTTTTTCAGTTCTACGGCACTCTATTAGTTAGATTTAGATTAATTCAGTTTTGGTTATAGTTAGGATTAGGAATAGACTAGAACAGGTTAGGATGTGGGAAAATGTCTGGGTTAGGCATAAGTGCAGTTATTAAAATGATTGGATCTCCATACGAAGTCTTCAGTTTGTATAGAAGTACAGTGGTGAGTGTGTGTGTGGGGTGGTCCCTTTTTAAAGGGAAGTGATCTCATATTTTAGGACTTATGAGCTGCTGTAAAGAGCTACATAAAGCAAAAAAAAAAAAAACAGAAAAGGGTGGTTTGCATTTTTATCTAGTTAAGGGACACAACAAATACATAGAGGAAGGTGTTTTGGTCAGAGACTGCATGAAAAGGCTATATAAGGTGGAAAACTAACTTTAAATATCACCTATTCCCAAGTTGACACGTGGTGGTGGCAGCATCATGTTGTCAGGATGTCTTTCTTTAGTTGAATTGAAGTTGGTCAGAGTTGATGGGAAATATGATGAAGCTAAAAACTGGTTACAAAAGATAAACTTGGGTGGAATCTGACTGAACTTGAGCTATTTTAAAATAAATATTGGTAAGGGTTTCAGTTTCTTATGTTCAAAGTTGGTAAAGATAAACCCAATTAGACTTGCAGCTGTAATTGGAGAAGGGTTATTCTAAAACTTATTGAGCCAGGGAGGATGAGCATGAAATGCATTTTATTCTTTTCAGGTTTTAACTTGCATAAAATGTTGGAAAACAGTGCATAAATTTCCTTCCAGTCAAGAACGACATGCTAATTTTCACACTAAAGTTTGTATAATGTAATCAAATTTGAGGCAGCTGACAGGAAATGAAAACTTTCACATTGCATGGTCGGCTGAATTGTGTCAACCTGAAGCAAATGGATAATTTGTGCAACACTCATTTTATCATCACTCAGATTGATCAAAGGCAAAAAAGCTCATTCAATATTTTTATCACTGCAACCAAGCAGGCAGTACATTACCTGTCTCTAAATAAACTTTGTCCAAATACAGTCTATGTTTGAATAGAGATGTTGACAGCAAAGCTCAGCAGCAATATAACAGGGATATAATTACAATGGCAGGAGAGTTTCCCTTGAGGTTGTGTGCAGATGTCACTCCATCTCAATTCACTTCTCCCTTGGTGTTTATGCCTTAAATTCTTCAGAAATTCTATTTGTTAATTTCGTGGCTGAGTGTGTTGATTGGGCACACACAGACTCATGGCCAAGTGCCTGTCCGAGCTGCCCAATTTGGACTTTTGTAGCAGTTCATCCCCGACTGTCTGTTTTTTCTTCACATTCTTTATTTTTTAATTTTTTTTAAAGTCATGTTTCTAAGTTTCTTATATTATTCTTTTGGCTTTATTCAAAAGAAGTTTCTTTAAGAAAATGATAAACCCAGCATTCTTCTGTGACTTGGCCATTAAAGTGTCACAAAGCAGTAAAACTGACAGTTATTAGGACATCTCTTGCACTGTAATTAAGTTGTAAAATCTCCAAACTGTTACCGATGGGAGTCAAAATCTCAGACAAAAGCTGTGAAATTCTTATCATCTTAAGCTTTCTCCAGAGCCTTTTTCATGCTGCATTGAACTAATCCTCAGGGGTGTTCTCACTGTTTTTGAGTACAGAAGCAAGTAGGTCAGCATGGGGATTATCTGCCTTAGTTAGCTGCTGTGCTGCTGTAACTGAGAAACTTTGTATGTTGTAGAAGTCTAATATCTTATCTCAACAAAAAATGGCTCAAAACTGTTGTAAAAGTCCAGACTTCAATTCAATTAATGTCTAGTTTGCATGAGGGCTTGTAATGATCTTTCTCTCTGGTTTCTTTTGTGAGGGTACATACTGTATATCAATGGCAAGCCGTCAGAGTCTGCCAGGCATTCTCTACAGCAGGGGTGTCCAAAGTCGGTCCTGGAGGGCCGCCATCCTGTGTGTTTTAGTTCTCTCCCTGGTTTAACGCACCTGGATCCAATGATGGCTCATTAGAGGCCTTAGGAGAACATTGACAAGCTGAGAAGGTTGTTACTACAACCAGGGAGAGAACAAACACATGCAGGATGCCGGCCCTTGAGGACCGACTTTGGACACGCCTGCTCTACAGGGTCAGAAATCCCTAACATATAATTACAACCTTATAATGTTTGTCCAATTAAATGTTATTAATTTACTTCCTATAGTCTACACTCTTTTTTTAACAACCTTTCTTTTGGTCATGCCACTTCCCATACATATCTGTGTGGAGTATTGATGTTTCAGCCAATCAGATTTCAGCCTCTATGGGCTGCCAGAGGCAGTCTAATCTGCCCAGGGCCTTCAGAATCCATACAACACGCCTATGTTAACAAAATGATTTAGCAGTGGAACTGTTTTTTTTTAAACAATCACCTTTTCAATTGCTCTCAGTGCTAGCTTGAAGGCCTACAATGAAATTTTCTACACACTGATTAGATGGGCAGAGCAACAGTGCCTTGGTTATTCTTTGTTTTGTTTCGATCAGCCTTTTTTTGTTTAATTTAAGACAATCTGTTCTTATTATTTAAGTTAGATATGTTGATTTATTCCTGTGTTTAGTTGTTCTTGATTACTGTTACATTTATATTTCCTTTTTCCTTGTTAGCGTCGTTCCTCCTTGCTCGCTTGTGCCATATCTCTTTGTCTCCCTCAGCTTGCCCTCTGCTTCCCCCTCCCAGCTGCACCTTGTTTTCTAATTAGCATCAGTACATTGTCCCAGCATTCAGCATTTAACTACCTCGCCTTCATTCACTCCTTGCTGGATCCTCTTGTAACATTATGCATTCTGGTTTGTCTACCTGTGTTTTCTAGAATTTTTGTAAGCCTTTGTTTTAAGATTTTTTTTTCTTCATTAAAATCTCCTGCCTGTCTTTGTCTGCGTTTGGGTCCCATCAACACATAAACAAACATAGACTGTTTTTAGCAACAATGGCTATCACTGGATTCTCATGGGAATCATTTGCACTGGTTAATTTCACAACACCTAATAGGCTGCAGGTTTAAGTGTGGTGTGGTGAACATAATGACAGTGTTTCTGTTTGATGCAAATTCATGGTGATAATCAGGCTGTCAGCTGCCTGACAGATGTTTGACAGAGTACCTGGATCTGTGGTGTTAGATCAGAGAGAATAGAAATTAGAGTGTGAAATAACCATCGCGCCTGCACATATGGGTTTACCTTGTCCTTCTGTTTCCCATCTCCCCTATTTTCACTCCCCTATCCTTCCTCATTCTCTGTCTCTCCCTGCTGGTGGCTGATTAATATTGGTGACATTATTCTTCCTTTCTGCGAAGGGTATTATTAGGCTGCATATTTGAATTTTATGCATGAATTTCCCTGTAAAGGTGCACGTTTCAGCATGGTAGAAGTGTCACAATTCCTGTTTTGCATGGATTAGAGTCACCTCTGGTTTTCCTATGAGAGACAACCTTATAATCTCCTCTATAAAGTTAAAAAAGTGCTCTTAAGACTGTCTGACTCCATTCAACTCCCACATGTCCTACAACAAGTGTTTTATGGGTGCCCTGGAGGTCCACACGCCTTTTTGGATTACCTGATTGCCTCTGGTTTCCATTTCCCATTACACAGGATTTACAAGGATTTAATCTGCAACAGCATTTTCCCATGATAGCAAGGCTTCATTGATATAAATGTCATGCAGTGGAAATGTCGTTACACTTAAAAGTATTTGCTTCATGGTAAATTGTTGGACATTATCATGCTGTTATGAACAGTGGATTACCTTACTCCTTTTGTATAGGGTTGGCACCTTTCAGTCGTTGCAGGGATGAGGAGTGAGCACATCTCTGCCGAATATCACTTGAATATTATAAGATTTGCTTGATCACCTCTGAATTATTTTATAGAATTTAAAGCTTTATAGAGATGTACATTGCAAAAACATAGCCTCTACTGTCTACGTTTAATCCATCAAATACCTGCAGCTTCCATAAAAATTTACATTAAGGTTGCCCAAGACTAATTCTCAAGAGCTACCATCCTACAACTGTTAATTCATCTAAAAGTTGCAGGATTGTAGTTCTTGAGGACTACTTGAGGACAGAGGCAACCTTGATTTAGATTTTTTTCTTGCTCAAGATTTTGGTTGTTATGTTGACGGTCTGAATTCTCCTTAACCCGGTGGAAATTAATGTTTCTCATATTTCTTTAAAGTTTGTGCTTGTTTGACAAAGTTCGCAAGATTTGTTTGGGTCCTATTTGATCTCATCATGCATAAGCTGTGCTCTGCACAAGTATTTACAGCAAATGTTCAAATTTTGTCATGTTGTGTTCACAAGCTTTTATGTACTTTTTTTATTTTTAGGATTATATCTGATAGAACAGCATGAAGGATTTATGGGTCTTTTTAGTTTTTTTTTTTTTTTTTTTACATATAACTATTTTGTGGTTTGCATTTGCCCATAATAAATCAAAATTTAATAGAATCAGCTTTCACTGCAACTACAGTTGGCGTGTACAGCTGTGTGTCTTTCAGGAAAATTTTCATTTCTACCCCTTAACCTTTGCTAAAATAGCTCTTTTTGTATGCTTTCAGTCATGGTTTTGCTGGAAACAGAACATTCATCCAGTCTCAAGTCTTTCACAGCCTCTAACACTTTTTACTCTGTCATTTTTATCACGCCATCCACCAATGTTATAATCTAACCTTCCATATTTTAAAGCCTCACAGCTCTTTTTGGCATAGTTTCTATGATGTAATATGTTATCTAAATCAAAATCTGACATCGATCTGATCCCCCTGGCTTATTTTCTATGCAATGTAGTGCAAATAAATCTGAATTTTATGCTGTTTTGTACATTACAAATTAGAAATAGGACACAAGTGTTTCTCCAACTATAAAGGCATTCAAAGATAAAATTAGTACATATGTACTATCATTAGTACATTTAAACATTATACTGTTTAAATATCTCAATTTTGCATTTATTGTTGAAAACAACTCGAAGAGCTCCTCTATTTCCCCATTTTCCTTCAACATAATAATTGTCCTGGGTGTGCCGTGTCCTTCGTTTGTTGAGGCCAAACATACCTGTTCATCATTGTTTGCCCTTGTTTATTCCTATGCAGAATAACCCCCCAGGCTCATTATTTCTGAATCATGAAGGTACATTTTCATTTCAATTTTTCAGCAACAGCGAGTGTTGCTCACATCTACTTTATCGGTGGATCTGGTTTACAGAGTGCAAGTTTGCTTTGACAGTTTAACCATTGCTTTCTCTGAGCCCAAAGTTAATTTCTCCAAGTGATTCAGTAAATGTATTGCACTGTTTCATATTCTTGCACTCACCTACCTTTGCAGGTAATGCCTGCCGTAAGTTGTCGATACAATTTGCCTATGTAGCAGCTGTTGCAGGTCTGAGTTCTCTGACTTTCATTCATGAAATAGAAGAATAACATCCAGGTTCTCAATATAAGCGCGTCAGCTTGTATGCTTTTATTATCATTCTCTGAAAATTTAGTTTCTCTCTTTGAATCATCCTGAAATTTGTTTTTTTTTTAACCCTCCAGCACTTCCCTTGATAAGCAGACTCTATTTGCAGTAACATGGAACATAGCGTTCCGATAGCTTGGAACTATCCAGATTAGTAATCTGCCCATATCATCCACCTGCCTGCCCACTTTATTTGGGGTTGGGTAGTGGAGGCAGCAGCCTAAACTGATGGATCCAGACGTCCCTCTCCACAGACACTTGAGACATGATGGTGAGCGCCTTGTAGCTGGGCTTTATCACATGGAGGCTGGCCAGGCACAGCTCAAAGAGGAAACATGGGTCTCCCTTCCCATGGACTCACCACTTGTGTGCGAGGTCACAGGGATCAGATGCAATGTGGGATGCTACCAACATGATGCTTTCTGATGTCCCAACTACCGTTTATAAATAGTGTTTGATTCCTGTACTCCCCTACTGGTTTTATAGAGAATGTGTGCAGAAAAAGTAGTTTTAATCAAAGATTTTGTGCTTATTTTAAAACAATGTAATTTAATCACTTGGAAAATACATTATGTAAAAACAGTATTTAATGTAGATAAACTACTGCAGCTTTAAAAGATTTGCTCATCACTAGTTATTTCAGACCTTTTGACCTTATCAAGACATCAACTTTGAACCCTTAAAACATGAAGTGCGAGGAACTATGATTTAGATTTCTGATAATAAATGTGATTGTTATTTTACACATAACAGTCTTGTTGACATTATAGCATGGTGTCCTATCTGATGTATTATGGGTGGACTCTGTACCATTTTGCATCATATTCAGTTGTGACGCAACAATATGTCATGGGAATTGTGGGAATTTTTAAATAATAAATAGCAAGGTTGAGGAAACACAACAAAGAATCCAAACAAAAGGAGCACAAGGTTTGGTAGTGATGCTGATATATTTGATATGTTTTACAATTTGTTCTGTAATCATTGCAGACTGCCCTTTGTGGCATTTGTTCACTAGTATTGAAAATGCTATATGCATATTCACCACAGTTGATGCTGTAAATAAAACTTGCTGGTAAAGTGGCACTTATAGCATCTAGTTTGTTGTCACAAATCAAGAAGAAAACTGTTTCTAAACATTCTTTTGAAACTTTCTAATTCACTTGCTTCTAAGCAATCATCTTTGCATATGTGCGAGCATGCGTGTTTTACTGGTTGCATACTAATGGGCCTTTTCCTCTATTCTTCATACCTCTCTCTCCCTCGCCCACCTTTGATTGTCTTTCTTCCTGTCCCTCTCCTCAACTGTCTTTTATTGTCAGGCCTTTTGATGGCAGCACTGTTAATTCTTCACACACCCCTGGCCACCCACCTGCTGCAAATTATGCATGACGTGTAGATAATCATTTCAGCGGAAGTTTCCTATAGAGATCTACGTTAGGAACTGAAATCCAGTCAGCTTGGAGATTTATCCAACGAAATTAACAATTTAAAGTTATTTTTCTGATTATAATAAATGAAAGAATTCCTCATCACACTTTGGACTTCCTCTATCGTCCTTTTTTGTTGCTGGCTCGTTGAACATCAACAACAACAAAAAAAACAACAACCCTAAAATGATTCGACAGTATGCTTCAAAGTGAGGTTAGAAGGCGAAGAAAGTTGCTTGTGTGGAGTTCATTCGCAGTTCTGTGTGATTGTGGGATAAGATTCCAGCGGAGGAAGAAGAGCAGGGCTGAGATAACAGGGGAGGCAATCTCAGAAGTGAATACATTAAGAGCTTGCGTGCTTTGATGAAAGTTGTCACAAGATATGAAATACATAATAATGAGCAGCTTGGCAGCTGCAGCTCTTCTTCTGTCAGAACAGACTCATAAACAAAACCCAATGGTTTTTAATAGTTTGATTTTGCTCTGTTTTGTTTGACTGCTAAAAACTTGAGTAATTCAGTATTTTTATCGACCTTCTGCAGCAACTTTAGCTCACATAAGGATATACAGTGGGGTATAAAAGTATTTAGTCAGCCACCAATTGTGCAAGTTCTCCCACTTCAAAAGATGAGAGAGGCCTGTAATTTTCATCATAGATATACCTCAACTATGAGAGACAAAAGGAGAAAAAAAATCCAGAAAATCACATTGTCTGATTTTTAAAGAATTGCAAAATATGGTGGAAAATAAGTATTTGGTCAATAACAAAAGTTCATCTCAATACTTTGTTATATACCCTTTGTTGGCAATGACAGAGATCAAACGTTTTCTGTAAGTCTTCACAAGGTTTTCACACACTGTTGCTGGTATTTTGGCCCATTCCTCCATGCAGATCTCCTCTAGAGCAGTGATGTTCTGGGGCTGTCGCTGGGCAACACAGACTTTCAACTCCCTCCAAAGATTTTCTATGGGGTTGAGATCTGGAGACTGGCTAGGCCACTCCAGGACCTTGAAATGCTTCTTACGAAGCCACTCCTTCGTTACCCGGGCGGTGTGTTTGGGATCATTGTCATGCTGAAAGACCCAGCCACGTTTCATCTTCAATGCCCTTGCTGACGGAAGGAGGTTTTCACTCAAAATTTGACGATACATGGCCCCATTCATTCTTTCCTTTACACGGATCAGTCGTCCTGGTCCCTTAGCAGAAAAACAGCCCCAAAGCATGATGTTTCCACCCCCATGCTTCACGGTAGGCATGGTGTTCTTTGGATGCAACTCAGCATTCTCTCTCCTCCAAACACGACGAGTAGAGTTTGTACCAAAAAGTTCTATTTTGGTTTCATCTGACCATATGATAATCTCCCAGTCATCTTCTGGATCATCCAAATGCTCTCTAGCAAACTTGAGACGGGCCTTGACATGTACTGGCTTAAGCAGGGGGACACGTCTGGCACTGCAGGATTCAAGTCCCTGGCGGCGTAGTGTGTTACTGATGGTAGCCTTTGTTACTTTGGTCCCAGCTCTCTGCAGGTCATTCACTAGGTTCCCCCGTGTGGTTCTGGGATTTTTGCTCACCTTTCTTGTGATCATTTTGACCCCACGGGGTGAGATCTTGTGTGGAGCCCCAGATCGAGGGAGATTATCAGTGGTCTTGTATGTGTTCCATTTTCTAATAATTGATCCCACAGTTGATTTCTTCACACCAAGCTGTTTACCCATTGCAGATTCAGTCTTCCCAGCCTGGTGCAGGTCTATAATTTTGTTTCGGGTGTCCTTTGACAGCTCTCTAGTTTTGGCCATGGTGGAGTTTAGAGTGTGACTGTTTGAGGTTGTGGACAGGTGTCTTTTATACTGATAACGGGTTCAAACAGGTGCCATTAATACAGATAACGAGTGGAGAACAGAGGAGCCTCTTACAGAAGAAGTTACAGGTCTGTGAGAGCCAGAAATCTTGCTTGTTTGTAGCTGACCAAATACATATTTTCCACCATATTTTGCAAATAAATTCTTTAAAAATCAGACAATGTGATTTTCTGGATTTTTTTTCTCCTTTTGTCTCTCATAGTTGAGGTATATCTATGATGAAAATTACAGGCCTCTCTCATCTTTTTAAGTGGGAGAACTTGCACAATTGATGGCTGACTAAATACTTTTTTGCCCCACTGTAAATCAGGCTACAAATACCCTAAAACATTTTATTCATTTTTCTTTTAACTTCAAGCACATAAAACACCCAACCCAGCAGTTGGGTGCAGCAGTCGGCTCGTGTCCCAACTCGTATTTTCTTGGTGATGGTGCCTAATGCACACTGGCCTCACATGTACTGTGCTGTGAAAATGTATTTGCCCATTCTGCTTTTCATTTATTTATTTATTTTCACAGCTGAATTTTCAGATCCACCCATCCAGTGGATAACCCCCCCTGAAGGGGTCTGGTCCCTATCGTCAGCGGTCATCGGGTGATAGGTGGACAGTTCGGCAGTCCCTTGCAGAAGATTGGTCAGTCCGTTTTCAAAAGAGGGTTCTTGTTATTGCTGGGGGGGAAAAGCTGTTCAAGTAAACCTACTGCTAGGTTAAAAAAAAAAGGAATTTGTCTCTTAAGCTAATAATTTAGATTTTAAGTTTACAGTATTTGTGGGGGTTAGAGACTAATGCTGCCTGAGAAAATACAAATATTCAAATTGCAATATTGAATATTGCAAAGTCAAATGTATTTTTAAGATAATGATTGTCTAGACCAAACCCCCAGAACCCTTAAAATTAAAGGTAGCTCAAGCATTGTGGGAATGCCTTACATGGTCTTTCCTTTATATGTGTGTAAAACCCATCCAGACCCGGTATGCCAACTGATATTGGTATTTAACTGTGGTTCTTTTGAGGTACAGGAAGTGAAATTTCCCCTCATCATGCTTTGCTGGTGTGGAAATAATTATTTGTCATGCTATAAATTAAGTGTACCTACAGAAAACCGAGGCTCAAATCCATACGCACCCACTCACAGGCACAAATACACTCAAATCCTGACACTGGAATGTCTAATATGTTGTTATGGTCAAATCTGCACAGCATGTGGGTTGCAGCAGGAAGCAGTAGTGCGAATGCTAGGAGGAAAAATCCACTTGACACTGTGTGCTGCAGACTCTGCGGACCACATGTGAATTACAGAGTCTGCTTTAAATTTCCCTTAGTATTCTACCAAAAGAACTTAGATTTGACTGCAACTTAAATGAGCAAAAGGTTTGACAACCATTATTTTTCCTCATCTTTTGTTGCACAAAGTAATTTGCTTTCAATTTGATCTTAGGTACAGTATAACCTTAAAGGGATAACTGGAATGCCTTTGATTATTATGAAAAAATGCAAGTGTCCCTCCATATACCTGTGTTGTTTTATATATATGTATATATAAGCTATATTGTGTTGTATTTTGTCAGTGTTGAGATACTGTATCATTTCTATTAGTTTGTATTGTTCAAAAGCCAGCACTAATCAGTTTACATAAGCACACATCATCCCTGGATTAGAGATGACTCACTCAATCAAATTAGGTTGGACTGGCATTTTTGGCTGTGTCCTATAAACGTATTGTTTCTCTCTTGGGAGTTTCTTAAGACAATAATCTTTTGTTCTATTTGAGGATTCAAACAAAATTGCCAGACTGACAGCTCCAGACAACTTAGAGACGCCAGCTTTATTAACGTTAAGATAAAGCAAAGCTGTTCTTGGGTAATGAATACAAGCAGCTGGCACAGATGTTTTTCCATCATTTCATAAGGTGATTACCTTTTTCTTTAAAATCTGTTCTTCTCCAGCAGCCAGTTGGGTCTTCTTAGAAGTTTGTCTGTGAGGTCAGCGCTCATTTGTTTGCAAAAATAATGGATTTTATTTTCTTTAGTTAAGAAACAGAAAAAGTAAGAGGTAGTTTTGTCTTTAAAAATAACTCAAGCTGGAAATTATGGCCTTTTGCTACACATAACATAAAATACTCCACCATAACAAATCTGAAAACTGCAGCAACAAGTTGCATTTTAGGGTCAACAAATCTCAGTTGGAGAACGATGATCTTTATGTTCTATAATGGTAAAAATATGTAGACTCTTTTGGGGCTCTGCAAGTTCAAGATAAAATCACAAAATCATCTGGTCAAGTTTATAAACTAAATGAAAGTCATTTTGCTTCTAACCTCAATCCAAAACGCATCAGCACCAACAGCGGAACCTCACTAGCTGATTTATTAGCTGAAAATATTTATAATCTGGTTTAACTGAAAACAGTTTTAAAACGCAGGGATAAAGAGTATGAGTTGCTATGCTAACATTTTTAATAGTAGCAGGGAAATTATGAATATTGTAAATTTCTTCAAAATTGATTAAAAGATTCTGCAATGCTGGAGGTGAAGTCTCCTCATGAGATCATGCCAAGATCCAAATCAACAGCTGGATGACTAAATGAGAGGAAAATAAAAATTTTGGAATGGTCCACCCAGAGTTCTGTTCAATTTTTTTTTTTTTTTTTTTTTTTTTTAGCAGAAAATCACCCTGAAAGAAGGGTCTGGTTTAGTAGGTAGTCTCAGTCAAAAAGATTCAGAAAACTTAGAAAAGTTAGACTGTGTAAATATCAATTCAATATGTGACATGCTAAAAGACTCTTGGCAATAATAGCTGAATGGTGAAATTAGTATAAATATCCATTTGTGTGCCTACTTATTCAACCAGGTCATTCACCCTTACTGTTATCTGTTTTTTCCCCTTGTCATAAGGAATAAAAAAATCCTTGCTGTATAGTATCTGCTGCACTGTACAGCAGATAGAAAAGAAAAGGACCTTTGCTCTCACTAAGTGGGAAAATTCAGGTATCAGACAAATCAAAGCACCCAGCTTTACACAAAAATAAAATCTAAAAACACAGTGAACACCAAGAGCAAATTTACAGAATAAGAAAAGTCTGACACGCTAACATTCTGAATACTGCCCCACGTTTTTCTTCTGGTTTGCTTGCCAGAAACATTTGTGGTAAAAATCCACAAAGACTTTAGGACACTTTTTGTTAAGAGCTGCATTCAGAATTTCATGCATCTAAACACTGAGGCAGAAGACATTTTCACTTTGACCGCTGCTGAATGTTTCTCTGAAAACACTCCCTCGTTGGTTTTACAAATTTCTCAATGAAACCCCGGGCAATAAATGTGTCTTTAAAAGATAGAGCTTACATTGTTTTGACTGAGTTCCTGCTGCTGCTTTGCTTGATGCACCTGCAGCCTTAATTTTAGTAGGTGACAAAAGTGTCAGAGAAACATAGCTGTGTAAGCTTTAGTGTACATGTTAATAACTCTGAGACGGTCAAACTTTGAGCAGACCTGATATCTGCTTCTTGCCAGAATACCTGCAGGGTTGTTTCTGTTGTCATTTAGGTTTGTTCAACCTGTTCAAAATGTTTCTCATCTTGATATGCCTCCACCCTTCTCATCTACTATTTATTGGACAAATAAAACAACATGATCTACATTAAATTTATCTACATACCTATAAAACAGTTTACCCATTAAACCGTTCTTGTGCTATTGGAATGTGGTTTGTTCTGATAAAGAATCTTTACTTATAAGGGAGAAGAAGAGCAAATTCCATTTTAAATATGCAGATAAATATTGTCTTCAGTCCATCTTCATTTGCTCGTGGTCTGATCCTCTCTTGTGTGTGAAGCTGTTGCCTTATTGAAATGGGGATTGGCATCGCCCTAAGCACTTTGGAGAGGTGGTGGTGGAGAGATGAAAGGAGTGGAAGCAGAAGCATTAAAGGGCATATATTACTTTTTTCACAGCCTTTCCTTTTCAATTACATTGTGGTCTGTAGCTCACAATACTTTTGTTCATTTCAATGTCCAAAATCAAAATATATGCAAAAAAATGGATATCTAACAGAAGAAAATCACACTGAAAGAGGGACCGGGTCAAAAACATTCAGAAAGAAAGCAAGTCCAAAAAATAGACAAGCGCTCATCTGAAAGTATCAAAAAAGTCACTACATTGAAGCACAGCTGTCGCTGCTTCGATTCCCTATTTGCTGGATGCCCTAAGATGTCCTCTTAGTCTACAGTACACGTTTGGTGAATGTTATAGAAGTTAAAATATTTATATGCATTCAGTCAGAGGCATTAGTGAAACACTCTTAATTGGTTTAGAAAGAGAAAGATAAGAATTACTTAGACGGAGTTCATCTTTGTTCTTCATGAATGCTCTTTGAAGAAAAAAAAATACCTCTTGATCATTTTTTTTATAATTCATTTGACATATTCCTGCCTGAAAGGTATTTTTTATTTTTTTGTAAAAAATAAAAAATAATTGTCATCACTAAATGTGGATTTGGTTTTGAGAGCAAAACTTGAAAACCTAAAATTATTTGTACCTTTCCAAAACAATGGAAAAGTTAGCTCTGGTTATTTTATGTTTTAGGGTTTTCTGGCTATAAAAGGCTAGTCTGCTCCTTTATCTTGTCTTCCTCTTTCTGTCCCAAGAAGCTGCCAACTGTATGGACATGTAGTCATTATAACTGATGGTAATGTAGAACCTGGCTAGGTAATTATCATTATTCTATCCCTACAGTAGTGTAGTCCATTTTCTTTCCCAACCTCCTGAAATAGCTCATGATACCTGTGTGTCTGGTGTTGTCAAAGTGGCATTGAGCTTTATTTTAAACAGAGAGCCAACTACCTGGAGTTGACCTTCACTGGAGGCATAAAGCATCCTCCCTTACTAAAGTGATGAACGAGTTTGTTCAGTCTGTTTGGATAGATGCAATTCCAGTCTACACTACAGCTTGCTGCATGATAGATGACCGCAAACAACTGTAAATCACAGGAAAAGCTCCATCATGAGCAGATAGTCATAGTTCTGCTTGAATGGCTCTACGCCACTCTTGGGAATGAAGAAGTATCTTGCTACCTTCTTCTGTCAACCTCAGGGCCGTTTTAGTCAAAATGTTATGGCACGCAGATAATGTTTGTAAATGCATTCAGCATCGATGGTGAGCATGATGATAAAGAGGGTCATCTTGCAAGTTTGCAAATCTAAGCAATTTTCTAAATTTATAAGTTTGAGACAAGTTTCAATAATTTTCCATCCAGGCATGCTGACAGTGCTCATTTGTCTCTACTGAACCCGAAGTTGTTTCTATGCATGATAACCTTCTGATGCAATGCTCAATCTTGCTAAGTTTGAATGTTTGTGTTGACCAAATTCTGCAACTATATGCAAAAAAAAGTTAGAGATGTTTTTTGTGCAGATTTCATTAAGTTTAGTAGTCATTATGGCAAATACCAATAACCAAAGCAGCAAAAAAATCAACCTGATTATTTAAAAAAAAATCTTTATTGATCAAGTAATTGGTGAAGCATTTTTACCAACATCTAATGGAAAAATGACTGTTGAATAATGGAGAGAGAAAAGAGAATTGAATTGTGTATAACAGGAAAAACATAAGGACTGGCAATGACAAGAGCAGTTAAAACTAGAAATGTAAGGAGAGAGAGTGCCCTACAAATGGAGATGTATTTGTCATGATAGTAATTATCACTATACTTTACAATATGCAGTGGAGTAATAAGTCTAAGCTTAAGTATGTCTGACAGCTTTAACCCTTGACAAATCATTGTCTAAAAATGTTTGGTTTATTTTAACTTTCACAGGGCTGAGAGTTTTTCTAAATGTGTAAAACAAAAACTTAAACAAGTGGACACACTGGTCACAGTGAGAGTTTTAAAAATATCTGTTAAAAAGTGTGACCAAAAATTGTAACGAATTTATCAAGATAAATAGTAAATGAATACCTAGGTCTTAGTTTATTGTTAGTCAGAGGTGCTTTTAGATTACTATTCATTTTTCTTCACTAA
Organism: Xiphophorus couchianus; assembly: GCF_001444195.1. Taxonomy (NCBI): domain Eukaryota; kingdom Metazoa; phylum Chordata; class Actinopteri; order Cyprinodontiformes; family Poeciliidae; genus Xiphophorus; species Xiphophorus couchianus. The sequence continues at coordinate 12,447,097 of NC_040239.1, forward strand.
AGTCTTTTCATAAAGAGTCACCATGCAAAAAATACAAAAAATAAAAATCTGATTTTGTCAAAATAATCAGAACTGAGCATCAAGACCTGCCATGTGAATGTAGTCTCAGTCATCTTGCCTCAGCTGCTTCATTGAGGTTCTTGCTCAGCTGCACTTCATTCTGACTAAATACTGTTGCATGTATCAAGAATGTAAATTATCAGACAATTTCCTACGCTTAGTATTTTAAAATATTCCTTAGCAGGCTAGTATCTTTTTATTAGTATATACACATACATATATATTAATATTGCATGTGCACCGGGTCACTGTTCTCTTTTATGTGCTGTTTTTTATACTTGACAATACAATATTAATTCACTTGAAATTATTGCTCAGACATTATTTATGAAGCTTCTTCATGTGTCATTTATTCAGCCTGGTATTTTAAATAAATTTTAGTTGCCTTGCAAGTCATTGATAATTTATGATTTAATTCTAAAGCCCTCCATTTCTCGCTATAAATTTAATAGACTGAAAATGTCCTTATTACATGCAGACAGAAGTCTTAAATTAATGCAGGTTTTAATGTTCTTCAAATTCAGCTTACAGTGTCAAAGACTAAAGCTTTCTTTTGACACTTTATAATCTGGGAATAATATTGCTACCAACAGCCTTTTCAAACCCCACTAGTTCTAGACTAATTAGCACCTTAATATATATAGTAGGCTTAGCAGAGCAGCACACATTTACCTGTCTTCGCCTTAGTGATTGGTTTTAATCTTTTTAAAATGTGTGCCACTGTTCAGGTACCACTTTATTTGAGGCTAATTATTTCTCACACTCTGTTTCTCTCCCTCTGTGCACTCTGTGTGTTTGTATGACAGCGGTAACCTTTAATTTGAAGAAGACATTAAAACTGTGAGCACAATTATTGTTGTTATGCTTCCACTGTTACCTAAATGTACTTGTATCTGTTTGGCAAATTTTCTACTAGGAAATGTGATCTTAATTGAACAAAAAAAACCCAAAAAAAAAACAATCATGTTTTGAATTCCACCAGTTTTTCCAGGCTAATTAGCACTGATTTTTAAGATCCTTCCCTCTCTGTTGAGCAGCTGTCCCTGGCTGAGACCAGCCAAGGACAGCTATTTACAAATCAGATTTGTATTTAAAATTACATAATTAACTTTAAGTATCATTTTTCTGATAAAAAAAGAGAATAAAATCCAAACATTTTTTTGAATCAATGAATATTTCTTAGAGGACCCAAAGAGTCCATGGATGCATATTGGACTAAAATACCTATAACCAGACCAGTGTTATGAGGACTTTAACTCTCAGGAAGTTAAAATGTGGCAAATCTAAAATAAACTCATCTGACTTCCTTCGGTCTCACATTTAGTCAAATTAATAGCAAGGCTTCAAGCCAGAACTACGACATAAATGTATTACTGCCTAATGGCAGAAACTCCAGGACAAGGCCAACAGCCAAAAGGACACACATTATTTTTTCTTTTATGCATTTCATTTATATTCCCAAAAGAGGACTGTGTCTTTCTAACCTGCACATCTGGTGTTGTGCCAACACACTTTGTGTCCACACTTCAGTAAAATTTATCCCCATGGATTTGTACCAAGGCCTCTGGTGCTGTAAAAGCCAGTTTCACAGACAGATTTGGTGTCGTACTTATTATTAGTCCAAGGCAGGGTGGGGAAGATTTAGATGGAGGCCCCATGGAGCACTGTGTAGGTGTGTTTAATGATTTGCTGTGTGGGTCAGTAAGAGAACCAAATCTGTCAGTCATCCGAGCAGTGATTGTCTGTTTCTTGTTTTTTTTCTTCCTGAAAGATTATCTTTCCCTTCACATTCTGAACTTGACACATTTGGCAAAGGTTGTGTATATTTGTGTGAGTGTAAACATGTAGTTATTTTTGTGAACATGAGCAGTGTGCAATTTTGTTTGCTTGATGTGGTGCCGTTCAGCAGTGGTGAACCTGAATGCTTTGCCTGACAGACAGACTAACAATGATAGACAATCAGCTGTCAGCGGCTGTCAATAGGCAATAAAAACAAAGAAATGAAAAGAAAAGAAAAAAGGTAAGGTATAAAATGTTATGGGAAGGTTTTCAAATGGGATCACCAATCCATGTTACCTTTTGAACCAAAAACAAAAGACTTTTAGCAAGGGAAAAGATGACTGCAGGGCCTGCTTCAACGCCATGTAGCAGGTAAACAATGTAGCAACTTAATTTAACAAAACTCCATTCTCCAAAAAAAGAAAACAACAAAGCACTGGAAAATAAATATTAAGATTTGACCATACATGGTTATGGTTATAAGAATATTTACTGTAACACTGCTTGGGGCCGGGACAGAAACTAAAGTCACCAAAAACAATCAAAAACCATTGCTTTGTCGACTAAATGCAAGCAAGTGAGTGATGCAGCACAGCCGATTGTAACCATAAATAATAGCAGTAAAGCACTTAAAAACTGTTACCAGTTGAGTCATTCATTTAGCAAGGTATTTCAATGGTTTTCTGCTGTTGCTCAGGATGTTTTAATAGAACAGTTGCACTGTGAATTGGGTTTTTTATACTGTTTCAATTTTCCACTGGAATTTATGGAATGTAAAAGACTGTCAATATTGCTCCTCAGCTAATAAGCAGTAAGAACGAAGCTAATCGTTCTTATTGCATTACCATATCATTATACAGGGTAATGTAATAAGAATGATTACTATTATATTACCATGAAGTAATGTAATCTGGATTTATCAAGTCTGGAGGTCCCCGAAAGCCTTTCACACTACATCTAGTCATTCACACACTGAATGACTGACTGTAGTAGTCCTGCCTGGGACAATCTGACAGAGGTTTCAGGCACTGGGCTCTCTGACAACCAGCAGCAGGCAAGGCAGCTGAAGTGCCTTGTTCAAGGACACAACTATGTAGGCGGGACACAAACCCGCAACCCACCGATTATGGGATCATTGTCCTTGTGGCATAACTAAAATCACAATTTGGTTTGATTTCTTCCAAATATGTGGATTGTTTGAACTGTACCATGTTTGATTCCACATCAGTTAAAATATTAGAAATATTTTTTGCTGATGTGTTATGTTACCCACTGCATGTGTGCATGAGCACTGTGTGTAAAATTACAGCAAAAAATCTCAAAGTTATATTAACCCTCTTTCTTTTAAAGACATGTCAGCCAGCTGATTCATTATATTTCTAATTGAGACCACAAATCAAGCAAATTTGTGCGAGTGCTGGCAGAGTGCCCTTTCTAATGTGTTCTGTGGCTTCGCTGTCTCTAAATAACAGCCCATCAGCAGCTGACAGCTCTAACACTACCAAAGCTCAATGTAATTTTTACCCCTCTGTTCTACGTTGTGATTTGCAACCTGTCTCTTGAGTGTAATTCAGGGTGATCAAGACTGTTTATCAGTCCCAGAGCCCTGACAATGACCCAGGAACCAGAGACTTTTCTGTCCACAACAGTCTGACAATGTTAATTAATCACTTAGTAATTCATCTCAGGAGAGAATTAATGGCCTCAAGATTGGTGTCTTTTGTCTATGGGAAAAGCAAATGAAAGGAAAAGCCAAATAGGAAATATCTTGCTTTTTGTTTTCAGCCTACATCTCTACATCCCTTAATTTGTTTGGTGCAGTTAACATTAATGGTGTTTTATTAACACTCACAAGAATAAGTTTTTACTGTATCTTGCCACTTTTCTCACTCACTTTTGGTTTAATATGCAGATGAGCCATGCCTAATGGTTATAATGAACAGGACCTGATTAGCATTCATTTGAGTTTTTCTACAAAGACTAATCACTGACATTTTAACAGTTAGAAAAATATTACTCATTCAGCTTTTATGATGCTTTAAAGTAGTGACAATCACTCTAACCTCATCTATGCCTCTGTGTCTATCCCTATTAGTTGCATCCTTGATCTCTGATCTGCAGATGACTCATCTTATTCGCCAAGCCTTTTGAGTTCAGAGCATTCAGGTACTGTTAATTACAGTGCTTCAGACAAATTTGCAAATGAGAACATCTCACAACCTAGCATGAAATTTAAATCTTTTCATTTGTTTTATATATATATATATATATATATATATAGAGAGAGAGAGAGAGAGAGAGATAATGTATGTGCATAAGTGTATAGGATTGTGTTCAATTAACTTATTTAAATCTTGTTAATAATGGCAAGAGCGAGAGAATAAACGCTTCAACAGAAGTATTTTCATGAAAATATGTGAATCAAAGAGCATGTCGTGCTGTTTGAAGCGCGATGCAGTCACTCTTCCTGGTTTAGAAAATGATGGCTCACTCTTCCTAAAAGCATTGGCTGAGAAAGGCAGCACCAGTGAACCCTCTGCATCACCATTCCTCTCCGCAGTTCTGTTCAAATGTCTGCATCTCTATCTCTAAAACAACAAAGAGGCAGCTTTCATATCTCACACTTCCACCTGGCATTGCGCAAGAAGTTAAGTGGCATTAGAGGGATGATGTAGTTTGATGTGAACACTGCTCAAAAATCGAACTTTTAATTTCTTTGATTGCTCTGTTTTGGTTTGAATCCCTTTATCGAGACGAGTGCCATCACTCGAGCATGAAGAAAATGGAAGTGGAGTGAGGTGCAGAACAGCGTAGGAGCTATTGAGTCAGGAAGGGACTTTTCATTAAAAAAAATGCAAACACTATGGCTTTAAACAAAGAGAAGAGTTGGTTGTTTGAAGCCTGACAGACTTCCTCTTCCCACCCATTCTAATTCATTTTGTACCATCAGCCCTGTTTACTTTAAAGCTGCAGTATTTAACTTTTAAAAAAATATGTTTTTTACGTATTTGCTAAAACTGTCACCCTGCTGCGACAGTACGGAATGAAAGATTGAGCTCCTCCACAATGCTACTATTGCAGTCTAGAAAAATGCACAGTTCCCAGTCAAAAACAACCAATCAGAGCCAGGAGGAGTGTCTAAGCGCTGTCAATCAACCACATATTGGTGCTGCTCAATGTGCGAATGGCAAAATTATGAGCATACCTTGTCATCGGTGGCAATGATAACTAGCCTTAGCATTCATGGCTTGTTTTGTTGTGGTGAACCGACTGTGGCACAGCACAGATTAATGTGGAGTGTGTGAGTGGCGCATATACGAGGAAGATTGGCAGCGCTGAGACCCTCCCACCCGCACAGTTTATTTGTTTCTGACAGAGTAGTGTATTTGTTGAGCTGCTGCAGGACCAGAGGGGGAAGACAGATGTGCTACAATTTTTTCACACTGTCTGTCACATATTATACTGTCACTACATAGCAATCATTTTTAACAAATATGTAAAAAAACACTTTTTCAAAATGTTTTTTAAACCTTTTGAAAAAAATCAAGCTTCAAACTTGATTTTTACTACAAATGCAAGCATTTGAAATACTGCTTATGTATTTTTTGCAATAGTTTGGCAATTTAATCCAATATGAGTTACAAAAAAAAAAAAACTAATACCTTTCTCATTAAGAGCTTAATTTAATTTATAGCTGTGCTTATTTGGTCAAAAAGAAAATTAAAAAAATTAACTAAACAAGCTGACAGTTTAAAACTGTAAAGTCTCTTTCTGAAATTCATTTAAGAAAATACGTCTCACCTTCAAGGTAAATTATTTATCTTATTACATTCCCGAAGAACCCAGAGTCAGCTAGTTGTGAGCTCTTTAAAATTTTATATTCTAAATAATAGATTAAAGCACGAGTTTTCAATTCTCTGTCAAACATCCATTAGATGCATGGTTTCTGGTGATGTGATTCAATGGGGTGCTGATATTTCAGCAGTGCCTTGTTTTGCAACATATAAAAAAATCCTGCTACTTATACAACCAGATATGGCTGAATTCTTGGAATAATTTCTGGATATTTCTGTTTGCATATGTGGCTCATTACAAAGCAGCAGAAGAGATGTAAACAGGGCAGTATTATGTATGTTCTAGGCTTAGCGGCATTTCATAACACAATCAAGCAACTGTGTTATCTTTACTTTTTATAAAAATGCTTTATCTATCAAATATAACTTAAAATAATTTTTTCTTGTCATTTTGATGCCCTGAAATTGGCCCGTGTCACTTTAAGAATCTCCTGCCTTTTCCAACACTCAGCACGTCACCTCAACAAAGCCTTTTCAATATGCCATTAATAGTTCTTCTTAGCAACGTTACACTGAGAAGCAGTTTGCATGATAAGCTCAGCAGAAGTGCAGTTCCACCAGGTGTTTGCTGATTGCTGCTGCCACTTTCCAAAACTGTTGCAACTCACCCGCCACCCAACACCTCATCTTCCTCCACCCAATTTATCCCACCCTCCATTTGCTATCAAGTGTGAAATGAGAGCGCAATGAGTTGGTTTTGGGGGTGAAGAGCAGGAGCAGGAGTGGTCTGTCGCAGGAGAATGATCTCAATTGGCTTGTTCACCTTTAAGTCATGAACTTCCTTCACTCCCTTATGCACACTGTAGCAACACAGCATCTAATGGATTGTCTGATCCTGATCCCCTACTATGTTCCTCCTAATGATCGAAGGATGATCTGCCAATGTATTTAATCTCCCGATTGACTCAGAATCTATGATTGAACAACATATAGAGCCTTAAATTCCATTGCACTAATATCCACGCCTGAGTAAATCGGGGGCTTCCTTCATTTTCTAATTGGTTTACTCTCATAACGAGAAACTCTAATATTCTCACGTAAAATGATAAGTTGGAAAAGTAATAGGATTCCAAGTAAGCTTTCCTCCATGGGGATAATTGAAGTACAGCATGTGAATCTCAAGCAGCAATGAAGATCGATAAAAAGTGCTTACTTAATAGAAAAAGTCATACACTGAATGATGACGGATGACAGCAAAGTAAGGAGAGTAAATTCAAATGAGACAGATTCTAGTATCAAGCTCAACACCTGTTGGATCTCAGAAGACAGAGACTGTATGAAGCCTGAAATCAAATGAATCAGCTGAATTTGTTGGGTCTCTGGGTTTTTGTCTGGCGTTCTGTTTTCTTCCGGAGCTATAGATTACCACCAGAGGGCGCAGGGGAGACCCAGAGCTGCTGGTTCCCCACTGGTGGGCGGTTCCTGCCTGCTCCTCATTAAGATCATCAGTAGGACAATAAGAGGAGTTTGATGTCAGACACCCTTCGTCTTTGTATTTGAACCTATGTGTTAACCAAAGCCTTCAGTGTTCCCATGTTGTTTTTGTTCTCTGTGCCTGCTGTCTGGTTCTGACTTCTCTTTGTGTGCTTCTCTTTAATGATTACCTCTTACCATGACTTGAGATCACCTGGACTTCCTCAGTAAAACATTCACTCATGCTTCCTGCAATATCAATTGGATTCATCTTACCTTCAGCATTCTCTACGCTCCACTTCATCATCATCTTTATCCTCCTGTGAATCAGCTGTCCTCTCTCCTACATTATACTTGCTAATGCTCAAATCTCCAGCTTTTTTCTGTGTTCCTCGTTCCAAGTCTCCAGCGTCCTCTGACCTCTCCATTTTCACATCTTCAAGATTCACAGCTCCAAAACTAACAATCAGCAACCCAAATTCCACTCACCCCTTCCTCGTGTCCATCATCGTCTTCATTGGTAAGCCGTCAGTTCTTTGCCATTATTTCATCTGACCTTTTACTTTCTGTTGAAAGTAAAAGTTTCAACTGCTGTGATGACAGAATGATGCCAATCTATCATCACAGTGATCCTGTTGTCCAGGTCTCCAATCTCCCATCTCAGTCACAATTTACTACTCAATACTATAATAAAGTGTTTAAAAGTTATATTTAACCTTCTGAGAGTGTTTGTGCATGTGGGTCAGAAATATACCTAAGACCATGACAGAACGTGATCAGTTTACAATATTTGGGAGTTTGTATGCATGACTGGTGCTATCTGTTTCAGCTTTGAGCTCACACACAAACACAACAGTGGAGGATCTTGCGTGGCCATTGCATTTCTCAGCTCCAACAGCTTAATGGCACCAGAGCTAAAAGGCTGACTTACAGGAAAGGGAGGTAGGAAGAATAAAGAAAAAGATGAAGAAAGCAAAAATAGAAATTGTGTGAAATCTGTTCTGATCTCTGTTGGCCCTCCAGCCCCAAAGGACTGAATGCAAGAGGGTGATATATGTGATTTGCATGCCTGAATGGATTTAATCTACATTTCTGTAAATAAACTAGAACTGTTTTTCAAAGTGGGTTAATCTTTGGGATGATCTTTGTTGTAAACTGGTACTAAATAAGTAAACTGAATTAAGTTATATTAACAATTGTACTTTTTATGGCCTCCATAAAAAGACCTGGATAACAACAATAATTTATTATTTCTAGTATTTCATATTTAGCACAGTTAAAAAATAGCAACTTGCAGGTACCATGTCAAGGCAACAGGCTGTGAATTTCAGGTCATGCACACTCTCTGTCAGAGCTGCACAATCCAAACATTAAAAATAATTGAGATAATCATAAAGGCACAGACTGTACAAACATTATAATGCTAGGAATCAGTCCCATGAGTGCAAATGTACAGTATATTCAGTATAGTGATAGTGGTGACAGATCTTGGAGATTATGTAAACCCATCATGACCTTGGCAACTCTTAGAGGATTAGAATTTGAAATGAGGATTGTTGACTCAACAAAAACACTGGTGTGTCCCTGCCAATTTCCTTCATTGCTGTGTGGGAATGCTAAACAGGCTCATGATGGACAGATCCAATTTACATTATCCAGGCTATTTTTATTTCATCCCTGTGAATAAAATGGTCAGGAGAAATATTCATCAAGTATTCGCTTGATTTCAGCAATAATAACCGTCATTACCAGCTGTCAGTGTTTGACAGTTGAGGCAGCTTCACCTGTTTGAGGCCAAAACTTGGTTAAAAATACACCTAAAGGAGATTGACCTCACATCAGGATACAAACTATGGCCATGAAAAGTGTTCCAGTCAAAGTCAATCCATGAGACAAATGTCATTCGTCCTATTTTTCTCTGTTTGACAGATATCTTGGTAACCTTTGCTGTGGTTGACAGGTTGCATGCTTTGACTACATTTATAGGACTACAGATCTTTAAATGAAAATACATCCAAATTACAAACCTTGTTATTGATACATTTTAATACCCCATAAATATATTGTATATCAAATGTTAATTTTAGTGGTATCAGAATGCCTAATACAATTAGAAAAAAATGCTCCCAAATGCCCGATTTTTTATTTAACAGTGTAGCATCCATAATTCGATCCAGGATGCCAGAAATCTGTTGGACATTTTGAAATATCCTGCCACATGAAGGCCACTTTTGCTATAAGCTCTGCATACTAGACATGCACATCATCACTACAGAAACAACACAATTTTAACTCAAATATAAGAGATAACAACATCTCTTAATCTTGGGCTCTCTTATGCAGATGATTTACTAAAATGCAGGAACGTGTGATGCCTGAAAGAGAAAGGAAAACTTAAGGTGTCACTGACTGTGTAACTCAACTTAGCAATTATTTGGCTACTTGGTAACAATCTATGAGCATTGAATTCCCAGATCACTTGTTGCGTCTTGATTCTGAAAAAAATGATTAAAACAAGATGATAAAAGTATTTTACCCAGTCATGTTGCAGCAGGACACTTTATCAATCTCCAGTTAGCACAAACTCTTCACAATGGGAGCAATGGATCGAAAGCAACAAACAAACTTCAAAGACATCACAGGGCTTAATGTTCCTTAAGCCTTCTTTATTTGCTCACAGTTAGACCCACATGAGTGTTTCAAAATGCCACCATGTGGCATAAAAAAAGGAAACGGTGTGACAGCAAATTAACATTCACACAATATTCTGAGTCATCCACAAACACCAGAACATGCAGTTTCCCACTGGATTTTTGAGTGCGCTTATTGCTTTGGCCACTTAAGAATATAATTATGATAGGGTATTTTTTTGGGCCATTGCACCCATGCAAGTAAAAGCATAGAAAGGTAGATGGAAAGCATCTATAAAAACCCATAACCAAAAACACAACCTGTTTTTTTTTTGGATAAGAAAATGTGTACTAAAAATGTATTAACCTCCTGAGTGTGTCCATGAAGCCAATTCGAAAATACTTTCCCCTTTTTGAGAGCTTCTTCCACTTATTTCCCTCCACACAGCCCCCTCTGATTTTGGCAGGACTTTGATAATCTGAATAATCAGAAGAGTTGGGCCTGTGAGGCAGCCTTGAAATTGGGCTATACCAATTCAGGCAGCAAATCATTTTAACAGGGCTGTGAAGTGGCAGGACTCAGCAGTAAAGTTGGCTCAGTTTGCAGCCCAGAGCCCTGTGGGATGTGAAGCACAGACAGAAACCAATACTCCAACTGGAGCTGAGTAGTGTTACGAAGTCAAAATAATGCAATTCAGTCAAAACAGGAAATTTAATTTTAAGAATATTGTTATATGTGTAAGATATTTGACAGACTTGCTAAATCTTAGCTATCTGTCTGCCTTACAGACAAACACTCAAAAGTGACAAGTCACAGAAGACAAGAACTGAACCTCTAAAAGACATTTGTAAAACTCAAGAAACAATACAATGCACACTTTTATGAGTAACAGTTATACACAATTGAAATACATACAATTATGAGAACTTGATGTAACGAACCTAGACTGAGAAACAATAAGCATACAGAACATAAGTGTAAGATCAGTCCAATTTCTAAAAACTGTTTTCACTTTAGGGTGCCTTTAAAGGCAGAAACATCATAACTTTGATTATGTCCCCTTATTTAGGAAGCTTTGCTGATTATCATCTTGACCTAAGGCTGGTGGGCCTCTAATAGAAGTCTCTGGATAGCTGAGGTGCTTGTTATTTGTGTTGAATTAACATAATTATTCACAGATTATAAACTTTTATCTAAATAACAAAACATGAATTAATCTAACTGATGTGTAATTAACTCCCCAGCATGCTCTGATAAAAGATTTGTACTGAAATGATTTGCAATTAGACACAAGATTATTATATGCTCTTACTCATGAAAAAGTTACAGAAAACAAAGTTATGGTTCCAGTTTTGCATGGTTTCATTCTGCAGACTACTTAGCACATTCTAACTGGGCTCCAGTTGATTTTTAACTAAGAGCCACTCTCTTCTTTGACATGCATGATTGTTTCAAGAGTTTAAAGGATGATTTTTTGCAAAAATACTGGAAAAGGTTTAGAAAAAGTTAAATAAAATAAACATTAAGTTTATTTTAACATTAAGTGCCACATCTATTTAGGTCAACTGGTATGTGGTCAGTAAAAAGATTATGTATAAAGGAGCATCCCAGAGTGGCTGAGTTTGTCAGAAGTAAAGATGGAGAAAGGTTTATGCTTCCGAGCCTTCGGGCAGTGCTGTATTTAAAAAAAATGTCAAGATTCATTTTGCATTGCGCTACTGCCTGAGCTGGTGTTAAAATTCTGCCATGCAAAGAAAATAAAAAATAAAAGCAAGATTCAGACAGAGACTCAAGATTCAAAGAGATGGGGAAGCCTCTAATGGTTAAGCTGTTAAAAATCTTCTACGTCATCAAGTACTTCTAAAAAGAGTGGAAATGGTGAGAGGCAATGCTAAACATACTCCCAACAGTTTCATAATAAACACCAAACCAAAGTGGGTATGTTTCTTATCAGCCATAATGATGTGAATGATATACTGTATTTAGTCTGATGTCCTATAGGCAACTGCACCTTGACCGCATGCTTGTTGTAGATCTCCAAAACCTCATGACATTAATTCTGCCCTAATAATTCCCTTTTCTTTGTTGTGCAAATTTGTAGGCATTGTCCACAAGTGAAATTTCTTTCTGCTTCCATCACTTTGGACAGTGGCTTTGGTGTTCCGTCAATTTCGGGAGTCAAAATCTTGTAGAAGAATTGTATTTTCAGGCCCAAGTCAGTTGGAAATATGGCTGCATTTTTGCACATCTAGAAACTGATATGCTTCCTTCAACGTTTCATAGTTCAAGCTCAGTCAGATTGAATGGAGAGGTACTGTAAGCCTTGGATGTTGTTTAATAACTTAGACCTGCTTTACACTCATCTAAAGCTGTAACCTTGTGCTGTGTTCCTTGGTCTACATCACTGGAGCTGAAGACAAGTGGTCTTTAGCTTTTAGATGCCACCCTGGCCCAAGACACCTGAATCAAAGGGCTGAATCACTTCCTCAGTTTGCAGTCAAGTTTTTCATATTCCTGCTAATGGCCTGATTATTTGATTCAGGTATGTTGAAGCAGAGACACATCTGAAAGTTGAAAGTGAAAAGGGGCTGAATACAAATGGAAACTGAAGCATTTATATAGTCATTTTAAAATGTTTACAATGTGATCTACTGTGCAGCTCAGCTGTGTAAGTCAATCACATAAAAGATCAATAAAATATATTGAAGTTGTTGCTGTAATGTTAGAAAATGTGATAAAGATTATGCACTATAAAACATTTTGCTACACACTGCATAAACTAATTTACCAAGATCAATCGTAGAATTCCTTTGAGAAACTTAGGAGTTACTATAGGTGGTAAGACTGTGAAAAAGGATGACAAATTGTGTATATTTTGTTTCCAGCTTTGTAAAAACAACACATCCTGTGTATCAATTATGTATATGCTGCTTCCATGAAAGAGAAGAGGGTTGAACAAATACTTCAAATGTGAAGCCCTCAATATAAAATCCCTGAGGGCTCCCTGGAGGTTCAAGCTTTGTTCGCATTGCTGTACGCTGACTTATTATACCATACCTGCCTAAAATACTGATCATTGTTCCTCACTTTTACTCTGAAACGGCAGGAAAACACTTTGATTTATGACGTGGAAACGACATGCAGGTTTTGATAGTGTAAATTTGCAACCACAATCTTTAATGTATTTTATTGGATTTTTAAGTGACAAACCAAGAATAAATAAGGTGTAATTGTGAAGCAAAAAGAAATCATACATGCTTTTCAAATTAAAAATAGAGAAAATCCGAGAAGGGTGGTATGTATCTGTGGTCAGCGTCCATAAATACCTTTGAACAAATTCTAGAGAAACAAAATTATGGTGTTAGGTATTTTCCAGTGACATACTGCCATTTTGTACCACATTCAAGTATGTTGCCTTCAGTTGTTATTAAAAGGCTGTATATCTCAAACATAAAATAAATTTGACTTCACAATTTGACGCTTTGAAATTGGACCTCTTTCAGGAATCTGGTGCTCTTTCAGGTACTCGGCCTTCAGCATGAGTACAGGGAGACGGCACTTCCTGCTTTCTTCAACAAAAGAAATCTGATAATTGCATTATAAATTGGTTGGAGTGCGACAGGAAGGGTTTGCACAACTGTGTGCATATTTATCTTTCAACCTAGTGAAATATAAATATGAATAGTGATTAATCGCCAGCGTATGATTTTAATTAATTGACATATATTCAGGTGTATGTATATTTCATTGCAGGTTGAAAGTTGTCGCTTTTACTTTTAAACAATGTTTGGTTATGTATGAGAACTTAATTTTGCACAGAAAACCTATGAACGATTTTTAAAGGGATTTGAGAAGTATTGATCATTATAAGTTAAAAACAAGACAAGAAAGTCTTGTTTCTTTTTTTAGATTAAATATAATGATCCCCCAAAAGGTCAAATGCTTTCATTAGTTAGACATTTAAAGCTTTAAGACTTTTTCCTCCAGAAAACAGTTTCTAAATGTTCCTTAAATGTTAAATGTTATTAGATTTTTATATGATATGAAAGAAATAACTAGTCCTGCCACTTCACAGCCCTGTTAAAGTGAAGTCCTAAACAGGATATGCTGTATATTTAAAGTATAGCTCAGAAGACAGATTTTTCCTTCTATTAGAGACAAAATACAAATTCAAATAAAAGGTAAATTGAAACAAGACAAGACATTTTAATCTTGTGATATCACATTTCTTTATTTCTTTTTCAAGTCAGATATGGTTTTGATAACCTGAATATAAGTTTTGGAAGTACAAAAAATATCTTAGAATTTTTCTCCAGGCAGAGATTAAAAATTAAGCCAGTAAAACTGTGTGCTAATAGGCTTGTCCACGAAAATAATCCTTTTATTGATTCCTACAGCCCATTTCTGTACATCACTCACTTCAAGACATATTGCAGTTTCTTCTTAACTGAAGCCTGTTCAGTTGGTCTGCACAGAAACTCTAGACAACAATACACTAATTCTAGGATTTTTTTAGTTTGTTTAAGAAAAGGAAAGCCCACTGTCCCTTTTATCAGTAACTGATGAGTAATCCTGTGTTTGTCATCCATATTTTTTTTCAGTGTGTTTGACTATTTGGCTCCACTCAGTGCCACTTTATCTGTCTGCCTTTGTTATGTTTCTGTTCATTTTAAGAGTCTCCCCAGCTGATTTGCTGCTATGTCTCTTTCTGTTTCATGCGTGTGTGTCTCCCTGGTGCCCGTTTCATCCACTCTAAAGCCAGCCGCACGGTGGGCAAATGGAAAATTCTAAATCCATTGTTGCAGACAATGCAGGGCTACTTACTGCACAATAGTGAGTATTGCATGCCTCCAGAAATGAATATGTAATATTAATAAAATTGCAAGGCTCATTGTTTGTTTTTTCATAAACTTGCCAGCCACAAGGGGGACTGACATGGACCTCAGCGGCTGCTTTAAATATGAACTGCACCATCTCCCTCCTCCCACTCCTTTGGTACCTGATGGGGTAATGGTTAAATTATTTAACTTAGAAATAATATACTTTTTCAAGAAGCTGAAACACAGTTTTAGCACAACACTTATGAAGGAAGACTGTGGCTGTGCTAAAGATGCTTTCAGAGGAACAGTCAACTCAGCAGCCCCCCAAAAAAATCCAACTCTTAAGAAAGTACATCAAGAGGAAAAGGGAAAGAAGGAAGACAAAATGTGGAAGCTAATGCTGCAATTTTGCAATACTTTAGAAGTGCCAAAAGGGCAAATTTTACCCCCTGCCAGAGCAGCATCAGATCAGATAAAAATAGCACTTAGAGAGCTTTTCTTTTTTTAGCTAAACTTTTTGAACATTTTTATGAGTTTTAAAGTGGATTAGGTCTTGGCCCTCCACCCCTCACCCTGACTCAGAGCTGGTTTGATTTAGCTTTCAGGCTGTTTGTGGCAAATTCTGACATAGCCATCTGAATGTTGCAGGTGAAATCAAAGATCATAAAGCCAACATTTTTCCTCTCATAGTTTAATATTTTCTAGCCTGTGCAAATTGTTTGCCTAGTGTGCTGATCTTAGCTGACAGCAGTAGCAACGGGTGTGGTCGTTTGCTGCCATACCCACTCTGCTTCAACGTGTTGTATTTTTACAGACAGTATTTAACATTGGATGTAACAAGGGCTTTTTGGTGATTCTGTTGTCTTTCAGTTATCTCAAACCTGCCTGCTTATTCTGCTCTGACCTCTAATATCAACCATAAATTTTCATTCACACAACTGGATAGGTTTTCTTTTTCAGACCATGTTCTTTAAACTTGAAAGAAGCTTAGTATCATTAAGCCATTTTCACCAAATCTAGACGCATTAAGTTGCTGACATGAGATTGGCTGATATGCTGTGTAAATTAACAAATAGGTGTACCTAGTAGACGGGTCTATGTACAGTGCAGGAAAAATGTATGTAAGAAAGAATGAAAGCAATCTAAAGTTACTTTTGGTGTCATTATTCTGTGCTTCCTATGGCAAATTGTCTTGCGCACATTTTGATGTACTACATTAGCAAAGGTTCATGGAAACGACAAAACTTGGCATAACTTCCTCAATTTCGCAAAAAACGTTTTTATGGTCAGCGTAAGCTGGATTTTGGCTTTTCTGAAAAATGGTTAATTCACTAAAGGGGGAATGGAAACATATTTGCAGAATAAGTTCTGATGTAACAAATCATAGTCCATATCCTGACTTTTTTCTAGCTGTAGATTTTTTCAGTCATTATTTTAATTATGTTTTTGTTTGATTGCAGAAGAGAAAAGATGTTCCTGAAAAACAAAACAAAACATGGAGCTCACTGTCACTAGTGGCAATGCACCTTTGTATGCTGTTTGTAAATCAGAGTCATCACAACATGCTGATTTTTTGATGAAGATTTAGTCACAGATTTCTCACACTGAATTTAAAGGAAGATGCAAAAACATGAAAGTGATGGATTGATATTTTCATCATCGCTGAGGTTAATGCTCAGCAGGAGGAGTCAGGCGAAATTGCAGGGGATGTTAGCATGAAGGCGTTTATAGGAGAAAGATACAAACAAGAACAAGTCAAGGATTAACATCAGAGGGTGAGAGGATTAGTGTACTTGATCAGTGCTAATACAGTGCATCTGAAATGATGATGCAATTTAGGGCTTGAGGTAAAAAAAAATCTGTTTTTCTCTCTTTTAAACTTTGTGAAGAAAGTAAACTTGGGCAAATAAAAATGCAGAAAATATTTTTTTCCCCCTCACACTTAACACATAAGTGTTACATAAAACCATAAGGATAAAAAACTACATAACCTAAAAGGATGAACAAAAACAAAGGGGAAGAAACAAATATTTAGATAATTCAAAGAGCTTTTTATTTCGTCTTCAGAGAACAAAAATTTGTACCACAAAAATATATCCAAATAATCTACTGAAACCTCATGAGTCATCTTTATCGTTAGGGAGAATATGACCTTGAGTAGAAACACAATGACTGGGGTAGCAAAGAGATAAAGATATATAATGAATATATTGGTGTCGTAAAAAAAAGGTTTGTCTTCTTATTACTAGGAACTGTCATTAAACTTTGTATCATATTTTATTTGAAATCTTTTTCTTTTATATTGTAAAATGCCTTGGGCAAGGACTTTTTCTACACCTCTCTGCAAACGTTTAATGCTTCCAAAATGCTTGTTAGTAGTGCCATCCAGTCAGATTCTCACATTTTCTCACAACCCTTAAATCCAAAATCTCGGATTCCTAAATTGTTTATCTATATGACTTTACAAATATATATTTTTATTTATAAGACAAATTCCATTAGAGGGTTTCTAAGGTTTTCAAGACCAATTTCACAATAAATTCCACTTATCAGATGGGTTGGAAAATATGTTATCTTGAATGTTACAAAAGAAGTACCAGTAACTGTTTTTATCAGGTACTTATTATTTTGTGTTTTATTGGTATATAAAACAAACATGTATCTGTCAGAATTCTGGGTTCTTTGAGCTTCGAGTTTTTCTCATGTTTGCATGTTGATTTCATGTTTATTAGTGCTTTGCCTTAGTAGCAAGTTGTTTTCTGTTTCTGCCAGCGTTACTTTAGATTTGACCAGTCTCCTTTAACTATTGCTTATTTACCTTTGGTTGAATCTCAGTTTGAGAAGTCATTGGTTTGTATTTGGCTTATTTGTTTATTTTTTCTTCCGTTAAATAATTTGTCTCCCTGCTTCTCTTTTGCCATCTTTTGCACGCTTTTGTTTCCATTACAAAGCGTGCAAATCTTTGTCTGTATCCTGCTAATGTCGAAAACACAATTTTGCAATTTTGGTGTGTCTATTAAATAAGTCATTAAAAACCATGGCAATGACAGATGTCAGCAGTTACATGAGCTTATATTCATACTTCAGTCATGGCGCTAGTGCTCATCATCTATCAGCCTCAGAGGAGATGTTGGCATTTTACTCAGACGTTGGAGTGAAAAGCCCCTTATACTTGTAGTGACTACGTATGCAAAGTTTTGGGGAAATTGTAGTCTCTGATTTTGCAGAAGACCTACAGACTCAACGCGTTCGAATGACACACAACTTTTTATGGACTGTGCAATGCTGTCAGAGCTCTGGTGGAGCCAGCTCCACATTGAAAAAAAAGAAAAAGAAACTACTAACCATGAAGAAGACTACTTCCTGTTGTCTTCCTCATGTCTTCCAGTAGTAACACCCAGCTGTTTCCATTGCAATGCTGCGTAATGCATCTATTTTTGATTCAGCTGAGTAAACCACCTCATCCGACCGCAACAACTTTTTATCAAAAAGTGTGAGTTTTTTCAGAATTGCTGTGTTTCCATTAAGCAAATTCATTTCTGTAATTTCAATTTGCACAGTTCTATGATTAATGGAAACACAGTTAATCTCTCTCTCCTCTCTGTCTGCCTGTCTGCTTACTGTACACAGCTGCAACTTTTTCCAAATTTTTTGTTATTACTGATGTTATTATATTTGCACTTATTGACTGATTCAAGGCCACAAGCTTTTTAAGCTTTCTGTGATTTTTTTTGTTATTTTTTGCTGCTATTTTTGCTGTACTTTATTTTTATAAGTAAATATAATAAGACTGAACTAAACTGGCTTAGGGGTGACAACATTACTCCTGTATAAGGAGTTAAAATTAGACTAAAATGTAAACACTGAATAAATCAAGTTCATCAGAAAATTCCTTTATTCTGCTGGATCAAAGCTTCTCATAAAACATTGAATACTTTTTTAAAACTAACTTCATTATTTCTGATCTTGACCGTCATCTTGAGCCTGCAGTGTTCACTACCTTTGTCAATATAGCCTGGCTTCACGTTTTCAGTTCACAGCAGGAGCTTTGTTGGTCTGTTTATCACCCCAGGCAGCTCATGTGTGTAGATTCAGAACCTCAAACTCAAAGAGACACCAAACCCCTGAGAATTGAAGTCTGTCAGCCACACACTTGAGGCCTGAACCAAGCTGAAAGGACCCCTTCAGATGTAATGTGGTTTTCCCTTACACACACACTGTGACTATTAAATTTGTCTCCAGGCGCCTAATTTGCATTTGACTCACTGGGACTTTGGTTTTGTTTTTAATGAAACTGTATCATTTGAGTAACTTTGGGGAATGTAATTAGACCTGACAAAAAAAAACACACACACAGACCCACCCCCACACACACCAACACACACACCTGCACATAAATATACATCAGAAAGAATTTCTGAACATTATTCAAAAAGTTACCCTAGAAGAAACAGACGTTGCATTACACATACATCACAGGACTGAGCTGAGAAATCTGTGAACCTGATCTTCATCCCCCATGGAGTTCCTCCCTGATTCATACCCTTTGCAATCTTCAGGCCAGTCCTCGTTATACAGTGATAAACTTTACTAGCCTCACCATTTATGACCAAGCTGTATGTCATAACCCAAGCAGTTATTGCCCATAGCTGAAATTGCAGGGCTGGCAGAACCCTGTGAACTTCTGACCTTGCAGTATGGCACATTTTTCAGCCCTTGAAATATGAGCTTCTCAACCCTCCTGATTTACTCCACGGGTCTGATTCTGCTTTTTGAAGCAACCTCACAGCTCACTGGACAAGTCAGTAATACATCACACTCTGCAGTTTGAAATAAAAGAGACCCTTCTTCTTGCAACAGAGATGTACTTTTAAAAATCTCCATCATCTGCCAAAGTTGCCTTCTCCCCATTTCTTTTATCACAAGTTATCAGTTCTAGGTTGAACAGCTGTTACTCCCTCATTGCATCTGTCTTTCAATAGATGGTGAATCTGTAAGCAGGTTGACGCTGGCAGTGACTGGAATACACTTTAAACTTCACATTAAACACACAAATGGTATAGATAAGCATTATTTTGAAAAAGTAAAATGTAACTAAACATAATCTTTTTTTTTTTTTTCAATACTAGCATTATGTGTACTGGACTTGAATTCAGCAAAAAAAAAAAAAAAAAACTTGTTTAGGTTGTTCGCAACTTTTTTTTCTTTTTTTTTTTGAGTACCTATGCCAGTCCTAAGACATGCCGCTCTGGGCAGGTAACCGCAACACCCATATCAAAAACCACCACCGGCTCTACAGAAAATCTTCACTTGGAACTAAATTTCTTTGCGGTTCTGTCAAGCTAAAACATACCACCTGTTTGATTTCACCGCCTACTGAAGCCAAGCAAAGGGATGTATTCTAAAGCAGCAAATAAAGACTTTTTGATTTTTTTTAAAAATGAGGTTTCACTTATACATTGTTTAATATTGACAGAGTATCAGCAGCTACCTGTCTATGGAGAAATACTGGATTCATTGTGAAAGCTTCCATGGAAATAGGCCAATTGTCTCAGTTTGCTGTAAACAAAACAGTTTGTACAGGGTATCAGTCAGACACACTTCAAGTGTTGTCTTCCAAATGATGACACAAAGTGGGCTGAACAGCATGCTGTCAAAAAAAATAGTCCACAAGCAGGTGCAGCTGTGTGAGTTACAAAGCTAAGGATGTTACACTCTTGTCTCATAAATTAATCATTGGTGCTGGCAGAATTACAAACAGTTTTCAAAGAACAATCAAACTGCTTTATGTCGCTTATGATTTCCAACACCTTCCAGGAGTTGTGTGTTAGATAAATACAAGCACATACTGTATATCCACATTGAAAAAAAAAAAAGTTTTTCTGAGCAGTTCTTTGCCCTGTTCTATGGATGTGTTTTTCTACATTCATCCATTTCTTATACATTTAAATGGGGGGAGTTTTCTTTTGTTTCATATTAGTAAGATTCTGTTTTAATATTTGACTTCACCTGAGCTCATTAAGTCAAAAGCAAGTGCTACCAGATCATGAGAACAGGTACAGAACCAACCATTCGTTGTCTATACCCACTTATCCTTGTAGTGATGCATGGGGACTGGTGTCTACCTACGGCAGTCATTGGCTGAGAGGGAAGGGACACCCTGAATAGATTGCTAATCCATTGCAAGACAATAGACAGACAGACAGACAGACAGACAGACAAACAACCATTCACACACTCACATTCTATAGAGACCAATTAACCTACGAGACATGTTTATAGTCTGTGGGATGAAGCCAGAGTACCTGGAGAGAACAGAGAGAATATGCAGAAAGACCTCAAGCCAGCATTTAAACCCAGGACCTTCTTGTTGCAAGACAACAGTTCTGTCAACTGTGCCGCTGCCCAGTGCCAGTATGGATCCATCCATCCATTCGTTCATTATTTTGCTCACTTTCCCTAGCGGGGTTGTGAAGGGTGCTAGTGTCTATCTCCAGTGGTCAACTGGTGAGAGACGGGGTACAGCCTGGACAGGTCGCCAGTCCATCGTAGCGTATGGAACCAGTCAAAAGAATATTTACAAAACTATAGAACTACAGTGCATGTAGAGGGGATTTGACTTGATGATCCAAGTTAATTGGCAACAGCCTATAACATTTACTGTATTGATTCTATTTAAAATTCATACCTTGTTCACCAAATATCTAGGTAATATTTTGCACCTCTAAAAAGAAGCGTGGTAAAAACCAGCCAATTGTTTTATGTTATATGTGGGTCTGGACTCTTGGATATTGAGAAACGATTGCTTCCTGAAGGTGCAGACTCTGTTGAGTTTTTAAATTTTACCCAATTCCAAACGTACACCAGATCGATGCTATGAAGCTTACAAGATGTTTCCTACCGTGTCAACTACCGTCCTCCACTGCAAAGAGAGGAGCGCTGAACCAAACATGATGGCTGTTAACATTGAATCAATATTTGGAAGTGTGGCCAGAGGCTTTGTTTACTTCCTTCCCTGCCATTGCTAAAACTACAGGCAGACTACAATTCTAAAACAGCGCAGAAAATCAGTGTCATCGTTTACAACTTCTTCTTCTGTTCACTGATTAGCCTGACTGAAATTTTGCTGGAGGAATCTGAGTCAATGGGAATGAGCCCAGAGTGAACTGTGAAGAGAGATTAGAATCAAACGGAATTGCATAGGAAGGCAATGGCCAGGCTATTAAAAAGTATTTTTTTTTTTATTTTAGAGAACTTTAACATTTAAAAATGTGAAGATTTTTCCTCCTGTAAGCAAAGCTTGTATTAGGCATGACCACAAAACTTTCTAAAACCCTTAAGTTGTATGTTTTAGCTATACAGTACTGAAGAGAAATTTTGTGCCAAGTCAAGACCTAATATGATTCTGATTTAGGCTAACTCTTCATTGCAGAGAGCCATTCCTCCTGTGGAACCCTAAACAGGATCAATATTCCTTCATTTTAATGAGATTACAGCTGTGTGAGCAGTAGATATTATTTCTTAGAGTTCTTAGCTCTAAAAGTCTGAAAAGGCCATTCTGGCTCCTAAGGGAGCAACAGTGCAATCAATTTCCTAATGCTCAAGTGAAAATGTCAACGACATTTCAGAGTTGATTTGCACCGGGGCCCCTGGTTTCATGTGAGTCCCATTAATTGAATGTAAAAAGTCTTTGCGCTACTACAGTGGCTGAGCATACTGGCAGACATGTTTCATTTTTACTAAAAATAAAACCTGTTAGTGTTTTGTAGACTGTCATATGGGAAGATAAATATAACAAAACATTGAAAACTGATGACCTAGGAAATTTCCTGTTGATTTATGAATATATGTTTTTGTTGTAATTATTTTTAAGTAACCTACTAGAGACTGAAGTCAGAAAAGGTTGTAGATCTGGGGGTACTGATAACATTTTGGACGTTTGCTTTTTTTTTCTTTATTACTGTCTTGTAAGTTCACCCCTACTGTCCTTCACCATAATACAGTTAAAATTCTTATAAGTTAGGTGTGAAGATGATACTTTATTCAAATCTATACAAAATCTTCTGAAAGTTCTGAAAGTTAGCTTTTATATGTTTGTGCCAAGGTCCAAAAAGTTAATAAAGGAGCAAAAGCACTGAGGCGTTTTTTATTTAAATGTAACTGATCTGTACATGTCACACTGATTTCAGTTCATCAGCACCAACAAAATCCCATCCATCCATCCATTTTCTGTACACCCTTGTCCCTTGGTCGGAAAAGAGGTGCTGGTGCCTATCTCCAGCTAACGTTCTGGGCGAGAGGCGGGGTACACCCTGGACAGGTTGCCAGTCTGTCACAGAGGTGGAGATTAAAAAGAGATTGAAATCAAGGATGCAGTTCACACAAGAGATAACAGTCAGAGGAAATAATACTTCTGGAGAAAATCTCTAATGCTGAAGTAATGGCTTTTTTTCAGTTTCAATTCAAATTCCACAACAAACGTATTGTGCTATTTCAGTTGCACCAACACTTTTCCTTCCAGGGTTGTATTTCAGGAATATCTTACATTGCCTTATTGTATTTCATGAAATCCAGGTCATTTCATGCAGAAACACTGTGTTTGTAAAACCGCCTGAGGCCCTTTGATGAGAAAGATTGTTGCCTAAAGCCAGCAATCCCAGTTGAATGAGTTGAGCCAGACCCCGTCTTCACCTGACTGATAAATGGCTTGGACCAATCCCCTCGCTTTGCTTTTTTATGGCGTCACCTGTCTTTGATGTCATCAGATAATTGCTCCTTTTAGAACTCGGAAAAGGGCCACTCAGCGCTGCTGGGATGGAAGTGTATCCATGGTGACAATCTTTGTTATTCCACACTGCAAAAAAAGGTACTGTTTGTTATACTGGATGAGAAAAACACTTTTGAATGGATACGGAGCACATCTGGGGCTGAGGAGAACAGGAGAGAGAAACATAAAGACATAAATTATCCAGGAGAATAGAGAACAAGATGAGAGACGCACTATATTTGTGTCTATAAGCTGGTGATGGAAAGGAAGAGAAATGGGTGCTGAATGGACTCTGAATGTCCCGGGAAAAGAGAGAATGCTTGGCTGTTGTAGAAGAAAGAAAGACAAATCCGTAGGATTAGCTTTCACAGAAAAACTCTATTTGAACAGCATCGATCTAAACCTGACAACACATGTATCCACCAAGTGTCATAGTGACCATTCAATTCTTCTTTCAAGAACTGCCCCTTACCTATATGTTCCCATCATATTAACCATTATTTGTCTTGTAAAATACCAATCATAGTCATATTTTAATTAACTGTGTTAATCCATTTGGAAGTTTGTGTTTCTTCTTTACTGAAGTCACTGAATTCCTGAATTTCTCATCCTCTGTCAGTGTCGCTGTGCTAAACTCCACCACAGGTCGAAACACTTTGAATCACTGTCCTCTTCACACTCCAGTGCAACAAAGAAATTGGCCGTCCAGCGTTATCCAGTTATTACAGTTGGATACTGCCCAATACAATTATGGTAGGCAATGCATGGCTTACATCCAAGGTTTAAGTATGACTGACTGCCATCTTAAGGTTGATTTTATCTTGACAAGGTGATGAGAGTCAAACAGTCAATGTAGGTGACTACATTTTTACATTTCTTTTATGTGACAGTCACAACATTTGGAGGTGTTTTGGTGGCAGACCAAAATAAAATATTGCATTACTGTAAAGGAGAAGGATATTTAGTTTTTTTTTTTAATTACAAGTCTCTTAGAGTATGTTAATAGTATATTTTTATATCTAGAGATTTATGTTTTTACAGCACATTTTAGGTTTTGCAACAGATTTTACGTTAACCTTAACCATTCTATTGTCGCTGTGAATGAAGTTTTAAAGTCATTTTGATGCTAAAAGTTGAACTTCTGCACCACTTTTACAGTTTCTGACTGGTTTTCCTCCAGGACTGCACTGTCTGATTTTCCATCCATCTTTCCATCAACTCTGACCAGGTTTCCTCTCTGTGCTGAAGACAAGCATCCCCACAGTATATGATAACATTTGTGACATGAGAACTGGTGTTTTCACCGTGACCTGAAGTTACATTTCCTTCTTTCAAATATTTACTGTGTTTGTTAAATTCAAGAAAGATCTATTAGCAGCTTTTTTCTTCCCACTCTTCCACAAAGGCCATTTTTGTGGATTTCATTGATAGTTCCTACCAAAGTTTATTGTTGGCCCTTTGCATGCTGCTTTGACTATTGCTCCCCTTGTCAGACTCTCAGTTTATGTGGATGGCCATGTCTTGGTAGTTTTGCTTTTGTGTCTCCTCCTTTTTTGGAAGGTGTATCAAACAGTATTTGTTGAGGTGTTCGAAGGTCGAGATATGGTTTTTTAACCTTATATTGCTTCAAATGTCTCCACAGTTTTATCACAGACTTACCTGGTGTGTCCCTTGGTCTTCATAATACTTTCAAATTATTAATGTCTTCTAATGAACCTCTGATGCTATCAGAGAAAAGCCATATACATTTATGCTTAGAATAAACGATTTGCATGCAGACTCTGTTCACTAAAAAGGTGACTTTTAAAAACAGCTGGTTGCAGTGGATTTTTTTGAGGTATATCAGAATGGGGCTTCACACAAATGTATGACACTCTTGTCATATTTCGATTGAAGACAATCTTCTTTACAACCCACAGTTATATGCTACTTTGTGTTGCTCAGCCATATGTGGTTGAAACGTGTCAAAATGTGAAACAAGCATAATGACTGTTGCAAGCCACTATGACATATTTTGTGAAAGCCTTCCTCTTTCTTCAGACAAACTTTGAGATTACCTTCTATGCAATATGTACTGTTATTTTAAAACCAGATGAAGTTCTGATCACTCATGGATATCGTCTGCTGTCCACAGCAGGTTCAATTTTAAACAAGTGTTAGATGGTGATGGAGTTGTTAAAAATATGTATGGACTCGTGGAAAAAAATCCTCTCTGGAGGAGTGAATGTAATATGTGTTTAAGTGTAAACCACATGGAGCCCATATCATGTGAAATTGCCCTCTGTCCATAGCCATCTGTTTCTGATCTAACCATGGTTGTTGTGGTGTATGCTGGAGTATTACCAGCAGCACTTGTATCAGTGAACTCTCAAAGATATCTCTGGGGTTTGGAAGCACTCACCTTCCCTGCACTGCATTGCAATGATGGAGGAATGGATGCAATAGAGAAGAAAGTAAAGGAAAGTAACAAGAGGAGAAGGAAAGTAAAGAGTAGATGGACATCTAAGATGTCACGTTAATGCAAATCTACATATCCAGTGCTGGAAAAAACTATTTGCCCTCTTATACATTCCCTTCATCCCCCTTTTTGTCACATTTAATTTTTTCAGATCACCAGCCAAATTGTAATTTCAGATAAATGCAACTCAGTGAAAACAAAATGCTTTAAAATTATGATTTTATTTGTTAAATCCTACGACTCAATTTGAAAAGATTCACCACTTTTCTCCGTTACAATTTGTGGATAATGGCTCTCACTGTGGTTCCCTGGGATCCCAAAAGCCTTAGAAATGACTTTGCAACCATTTCCAGACTGATCGATATTAGTAAATTTGTTCTCCTTTGTTCTAGATTGGACCTGCTTGTCGTTTAGTCTTCATTGTGTCAAAAAGTTCTTTTTAAGTGCTTTCTTGATTTTAGATATCTAGCAGTAATCAGGCCTGCATACAGCTAGTGAAATTGAACTTAGCTGTCCAAACAACTAATGCAATATAAGCTCCACATGCTGCAGCTTTACATGTGGACGCATCATTTATGCATCTGGCCGTGGATGTTTGTGATGGACATCACACCTGAAGGGTACATCTTCTTAAATATATTTTCCTCTTTAATACTACCACATGTCTCTTAAATGTACTCCTACCTTTTAATTTAGAAATCATCTAAATCAGTGTAGCTGCTTAAACAAAATGAGGTCTGTTGCTTTTCTGATGCCTGCTTCTTCATGTATTCCACCTGATTACTGTCTTGCCCATGGAAAAACAGATGCAGTAGATTGTTGCAGTATAGAGCAAAATATCTGCAGAGGGATGAAAATTGATGTGTGGGTCATCAGACATTGTTTGGAGGGTCTTATAAAGCCCTCTGAGGCAAAGCTGGGGATTTTGAGCCATATAAATTGACCTGATTTGAGAAGCACAGAGTGGAAAGGGGACAAAAATAGGACTAAGGGATTGCCAAAACAAAAAAAGAAAAAGAAAAACAACTAATAATGAAGACAATCTTCTTTACACCCCACAGTTATATGCTACTTTGTGTTGCTCAGTCATATGTGGTTGAAACGCGTCAAAATGTGAAACAAGCATAATGACTGTTGCAAGCCATCATGACATATTTTTTGAAAGCCCTGTCTTCTGCAAACTGACCACAGTCTAAATAGTTACAAAAGGAAGGAAATGATTGAGGCTAAAGAAACAAAAGAGTTTTAAAGAAAGGTGTGTGTGTTATGTTCCTGTATTCTAGTTTGTTTTAAAGACTTTGTTTGGCTTCACTTTACTTTGCTTGTTGCCAGTGTACATATGATCCCCATAGAGTTTTGCACGTTGCATTAATGTCACTTTGCTTGGCTGAGCTTTGCTATAAGAGCTGTATATTGTTCACACATCTGTGGTAATCCTGACCTAATCCTGTTGGATTAGTGCTCAAAATTCTCCTGTGGTTTTCAGACCCATCTTTATTGATGCTGATTTTTTGTGTGGAACCTCAGGAGATGATTTCTCTCAGTAGGACCAAAATCAGATATAATTTCACTGTCTACTGCCTACATTGATTTTTCCCAGTAGTTGCCACTGTCACGTTCATCCGTGCAATTCTTCTTAAACATAACTTACTGCTGTAAAATGAAAACGATCAGATATTGGTCTTGTAAAAGAATTACAACATCTAGAAACTACATCATTACATTACATTTCAGTTTTGAAGAAGATGATAGATGTTCAAAAACAAAAGACTTCATGTACTTTTTTGTCTTGTCAGTTCTTGAGCTAAACAGAAGTAAACCAGTTGTTTTCCACCTTTGGAGTCCAGCAATGAAAGTGCTGCTGATGCAGAGGGGGAAAAGATGACCTCAAGATATGAAAGAGCCGCAGCTCGTCTTTACTGACATTTACTATTTAAATAAATTAAAGTTCAACATTTTCATTCTTCTGACCCCAGTTTCTATAGATATGGAGGGTACAAAACACAGCTATAAAATATCTTAAGCTAAAAAATAAGAAAAAAAATAAAGAGAACCCACATTGTATAACCTACGTTGTATAATTGTATATTATGTGTTATGTGGAGTTCACAACAAAGAGTTCACAGTTGCATTACATAGTCATTTACTTATTTGGTTAATCAAATTATGTAAGGATAAAAACTAACTATGATGGATGATAGACAGATGGATAGATACTTCATTTATGCTAGCAGGAAATTCCTTTGTCTAGATAGCACCTATAAAATCACAAAAACAAGCACACCAAAAATACAGTACCATAAAAAATCATTATATTTGTGAGATTAGTTAATGCTGTATTCAACATCACATTGTGTGCTTTGCTAAAATTACAAAGACATGGTGTTGTACAATATAAAAACAAGAATTGCATGATGGTTGACTGGCCCTGGTGTGATGGTTAGCTGAAAATACAGTTGTGTTTCTATAAGCACCTTAAAAAAGTTTCCATACCCCTTGAGGTTTTGATTTGGTTTACATGGACAAAAAGGATTGGGAAGAAGTGAATGTTTATGTGCACACCGTTTGAAGACGTTTTTGGGTTACCGTTTCTGGAGTCAAATTGTGAAATAGTTGGAGTGTGGAGTAAAAGGAACATCCACATACAAAGCAGTTCAAACTTTATATTTTGTCACAGATACTTCTGTGACAAAATTACTACTTCTTAATAAATCTGATTTTGTAGTTACTATTTTAAATAACATAACTGATGAGTAGTACAGAAACCCTGAGATTAAATAGGTTTTCACTTCTTTCCAATCCTTTTTGTACTTTTAGACCAACTCAAATACAGATGGCTTTAATGTAGTGGTTATGTTTTATTTGTTTTGCTTTTATTATTTTAACATATATGTACAGCTATATGTCTACCTATACTATTTACATACCTGGAAGTCAATAAACAAACTGTACCTTACTCCTTAATTTTGGTCAAGTTTAAAGGTGATTAAAGGCAATTTCTGCATTACTTTAACATTTGCTCTATTTTAATCCACTTTGAGGCCTAATTTTGCATTATTAAATAGTCATGTTTATATTTTCTTCTTGGTTTGCTTGTTTATGACAGACAGCATTGTCAGACTGTAGAATGTGTGTGTCAAGCAGATATGCACACACAGAATTTCTATACTTAATGCTTTACTGTAACCCCAAATAGGAATTAGTTTTAAAAGAAGAAATATTGCCCCAGATTAGTAGATTAATTAAAGTAGGAGGAAGGTGTGAGAGTTTAGCTGAAACATTTATGCTATTTAATTTTGTTTGACTTTTGATAATTTGCTAAACATTTTTGTCAACTTGCCAAAAACACTTTTACTTTTAAGCAGTAATTTTTGGGGTGTTATGGTTTCCTCGTTTTGACAATTGGAAAGCATGATTATAATCATTTTTAGAAGGAAGTAAAAACTTCAGAACAATTTGAATTTTGTCCAAATTCCACATATGAAATAAAGGAGTTTTGCCAAAAGCGTTCTTATTAGACTTTCAGCATTTCTCATTAATTGTGGTCATGACCCTTTTCCCACACCTCCTTTCATCCTTGTGGTAATTGACAGCTTTGGCTGTTTTTATCTACCCCTTCTGTTCCTTTGCTCTGACTTTCCGGAGGCCTTTTCAGCAAGAATACACAACCCCTATCTTCATAGCGTTCTGTTCAGTTGGATTTTCTGTGACGATTATCAGTCTATTTTTAAAAAACAGAACTCTTTGTATATGACTACATAACTAGGTATTATGGGGTCTTAATACCTAGTTATGGCTTGCATTGTCTTTCTTAAATAATTTAGAAAGACATTGCAGACATCTATACATTGTTTAAAATTAGATATTTTTTTTGCAATGGCTGGTCTGTAAAGTTAGCACATTAGCATCACAGATGTTCCAGCACACCTCAGTGTGAGAGTGACGCAGTTGCTGCAGAAGCATTCAGACCCCTGAGGGTAGAGAAATAAGACAAGCTGACAGCAAGTCTTACTTTTGCTGTCAGCTTTTGTGACAGCATATACTATCATGCTCCCTTCACCTGTGAAAATATCACTTACACATACAGGTAGACATCCCCCCCAAACTGCTGCTTCAGCAGGAACCTCCTCTGCGAACCTTCACAAGCAAGAAGGAGGAACGGTAAGAAAACTTTTGTGACAGTTTAAGACTGAAGATTGCTATAATGGCAAAGGAATTGTACTCTGACATTGCAGATGTTGACAGTGTGTTGATGCTGTGTTTGCATTATTAATAGGAGTGTGTGCTGTCCATGTTTTGTTTACCTATTGTCATTTTGCTTTCTCTGAAAAGTAAGTTTTGTTGTTTCAGATTAGGTATTAGTATTCAGGATGCCTTAAGTGCAAACAAAAGAATGAATAACATTTTTGGTAATAAATAAATAAATAAATAAAACCATTTCAAAATGATTTAGCATAGCTCATGAGTGAGCTAAACTATATTAATGATTTGCATCTCAAATCTATGAAATAGATAATCTGAAGAATGGAATCCTGGCCTCTCCATTAAGATGTCCCTTTAAAAACATCAAGAGAAGAGAAATCTGTTTATTTCCAAGGGCTAGGATTTATGTAGAATCAATTACAAGAATTAAGGCAGGCAACTTTATTTATATACCTTTTGGCCAAGGGCAACTCAAAGTGCTTATTCATAGAAGACAACTTGTTCTTATTTTTAGCTCAATTTTTATTAGCTTCGTTTAAATGAATAACATTCCTTGTTTCCTTGTTTTGTTTTTGTGTTGCTATTATCTTGTTTGTTTTATCAAAACAGGTCTCTCTGGCAAATGAGATTTTGGATCTCAAAGGCTGCTCATTTTAAAATAACTTTATTTTAAAGTTATTTATTTACTTTAAAATAAAGTAAATAAATGAAACAACAACAGCACACATCAAAATAAAACACATCAAAACATATTAAAGAGATTTTTAAATAAAATGAAGTTAAGTGAATGGGACACATTTTTATGCAATTAAAACAGGTTGCATAAATATTTGATAAATATTTGCCATATCTATCTATCTATCTATCTATCTATCTATCTATCTATCTATCTATCTATCTATCTATCTATCTATCTATCTATCTATCTATCCTGTTTAGGAAACATAAAATTCTAAACACAAATATTCTGCCTCCCCCATCTTACTGATTTTTTTTTTTTTTTTTATCAACTAATTTGTAATTTTCCTCAACAACATTTAAAGTGTCTCCCAATATTTCAGATGAGAAGGAATAAATATGGATTCCTCTGCAGAAAAAACATAAGAAGGAAAGGTCAAGGATTTCATTTAGACAGCAAGTGGATGTTGTGCTATAATGAGTGGCTTTTTTATGAGGATCTGTACAGTAGTAAGGGTTGACTTTTGTTTCTGACTCAAAACTGCAATAGCAGTAAATTTTGACAAACAAAAAAGATACAGGAGAAGCAGAAAAACTAATAAGAACAATTATTTGTTTTCTGTGGTTTGTCTATAGTTACACCTTCTTAAAAAATTACACCCATTGTTTAATACAGGAATCCTGGAATGAAGACACAGTACAGCAGATTGCAGACAAAGACATGCTACTTGTAAATGATTTTAATCAACAGAGTATCGCTGTGTTTTTTTCTTTTTTCCTCTGGCAACTCATATTGGAAATTTGTTAAATAACAAACAAAACAAACAAATATTGATCAGGAGGCTTCCAGTATATTTTCTCCCAAAATTTTTCCATTTTCCTCCCACTACTAAGAAACCAACTGAGAACACACACACACAGGTTCACATTTCCTCCTGCAGAACTCCTCGGTCACCTGCCAGATTTATTCACATCACAGCCCTGTGCAATCCACAGGCGAGTTGTGCCGTTTATTGTTTATTGTGATATATGGAGCCTCATGTGTCTATCAGTTGAGGTTGCTGGGTTTTTTCCAGCACTGCCATGAGTTTTTGTTTGAGCAAATATCAATGTGTGGCTACTCTCAGTGAATATTTGCATGCACACCCATTTATATTTCTCTAGAAAAGGATGTAGTCAGAGCAGCAGGAGATAAACCCCCTGGCAGCTGTTGGGTCTACCTGTATCTAACCGGCATCACAGACTTGATCACTGAATGAGGGATCAGGCTGTTCTCATGCTTTGGATACGGAGTGATGCAGTTGGTCCAACAGAGATGGTTATTCTTCTTCTGCCTACCAAAATAAGTCCACAAACATAACCATTGACGACAACCTCAGACTTCACAAATGTAAAACAAAAGCAATGAAGCTCTCAGAGTGTGTCTACTTATGCATGTACAGACACATTCAAATGACTAACACGTTATGCAAATCACACGCAGTATGTGCAGCTGTAACTACTAAAGTGACATACTGTATATATTTTGAGCAAGAAAAAGATTTATCTTTCAGTGCACATGTGCCTGCTGCAGCTGCTTCCTCCAGGGTTTTAGTTTAACTTCTGGCCTGAACTTTGATCATTCTTCTATTAGCTCCATGCAAGAATTCTTCCTTTAGGGTTTCCAGGTGCACATATTTAGGCACAGGATTAAATGTTTGTGGCATGTAGACATACAGGTATACATAGTACTTTGCAAAACTATGCAAAACTATTCATAGCAGTGAGTTGATGCATATCAACGGGTTAAAATAATGTATTCTGAGATTCAAAGTTCAGTCCTTTTTGTCCCTTCAATGGCCAGGCTCAAAAGAATGCATGCGGCTGTATATTCCGCTGTGTGATTAAACGCGTTAATGTTTTCAACACAGCATTTCTTCCTATAATGAATTCATTTAATTAATGTGTTAAAGTCCCACTCTTATTCCCAACCATGGAACTTTTCCCACATTTAGTTGCAGTACAACCAAAGACTCCAATGGTAACTCTGAAGGAGTTAAAGAGTGTTAAAGCTCATGTGTGTAATCCAAAAATATGTCCTTTATGGAGGAGTAATGAGAGGAAAAATATTTGTTGATGAAATCCTGTTGGAGTCTTCAAAAGGCCGGAGTGGAGGTTCGCCTCCTTTCAGGACAGCTAAAATGGTTTAGCTCAAGAAGTATCCATTTGTTGCAATGAACCAAAGTCCAGTCCTCAGTCCAATTACATTTGTAGTCAAAACTTTAAAATGGTTATGCACAGTCATTCCCCATTCAATCTAATGAGATTTGAGTTATTTTGCTGTGAAGTGCGAGCAAAAACTTCAGCCTCCATGTAGAGACATGCCCCAAAAGACTGCCAGCCTCAATTACAGCAAAAATTTGTTTTGGGAATAAAAATCCATGGCACTTACTTCCAGCAAATTAAATTAAATACTATGATTGTACAAAGTATGAAAATATTCAAAGTGTACAAACACTTTGGCAAGGCATTATATAACATTTGACATTAAAATGAAATCTTCTGCGTTTTTTGCTATTTATTCTCTGTTTTGTATTTGTTTTGTCTGTTGCCAGATTGTTGTAATTGTTGCGTTTTAGTGGGGTGACTTTAAATCTATCCATATATGGGAAGAGTATTTTTTTTGTTTGTAAACACACTTAACATTGACCCCTTAATGTTTCAAGCATAAAAAAATGCACACATTGGTGCTTTGTATAGTTTAGCAGTAGAGCAGATGCACCATAAACAGAACCCAGTCCTGAATGCGGCTGTCCTGGGTTCAATTTCTGATCTCCTGCATGTCTTCCTCCTTTCTCTCTGCCCATTTGTCAATAAAGGACATAAGTGCCAAAAATATTTTACATAAAACAGAATGCATCCATCATCAAAGGATGAACTGCTGTTGTAACCACACTTACTTATTAAAAGAACCAATCTAAAATTCTGTCTCCAGGCGCTCTGTTAGTAACAGCCTGTCAGAAAGATATAATTAGTTCCCCTTTCTTCAGCTGAGTATGTGAAAATACCAAAGATAACATGGTTTGACAGGCAAAAAATTGTAATTTTGCATTAACAAGTTACTAGCATAGCACTTAGTTTTTGAATGTAGGTTACAGTAGATGAAGCAACCAAGGAATGATTAATCTTTCAGGGTCATCTTTAGGAAGATTTTTTCTTCAGTTTGGTTCTGAGATTTTTTCAATAGCTCTTCATGTAAATGATGAACTTTTTTAGGTGAGAAGCTTCTTCTGTTTTTCTCTTTTCCAATGTCGTATGTTTTTCCAATGGTTCTCAAACTTTTCAGGCCTAGTCCTCCTTCAGAAGAAAGGAAAGTAATCCATCATCATATAATAATGTTCATATAAGTCTCTAGTACACAGAGAAAGCCTTCTGTATTAAATTGTGTATTTTAAAGATTATAGATTATGTTTCAAAGACATTATCTTTGTCAAAAAGGTTAAAGCTAAAAAGTAGAGAAATTAGAAGATGAGCTTTTTTAAGTATTTAGATTAACAAAGAAGCACATTCTTGAGACAGCAACAGTAATCTTGCGGAAAACATTGCTCAAGTTTTATTTCTGTTAAGTGAAAAACAGAGACTTTTATTGCAGTTTTTCAATTTCCTATATTTCTTGCAGAAATTAACTATTTTTCTCTGTAATTTTTTTTCAAAATAAAGAGGCTTAGAAATAAGAATAGCACTTGAACAATAACGAAAGAAATGATTTCAAAAGAAACAAAAATACAATTTTATACAGAAAAGCCCTCCACCTTCTCTCCTGTCATGTCAACATGTCTCCGTTGTGGGCACAGCACAAAGCTGTTAGATTTAACACTGTTTCCGTAAAGTATTAAAGAGACACTTTTTCAAAAATATGAAAAGGTCCTTCATTATTTTCATTAAACTTTCTACTATTAAACATTTTTCCCACATTATCACCACTTTTCAACAAAATGCAGACACATAAGTTGTTCATACCTGCTGTTTTCTTATGTTAAGATGCAGAGTGCTTATTTTAAGACTCCTTTTCCTGGACTTCAGCTCAGCTTTTATTTCTTCAAACCCCAGCAATTAACGGAAAAGCTGAGCTCACAAGACCAAAATTAAGGAGTCTATAATTAGGTATTGGACTTCTTGACTCTGACTGAAATCGTCAGAGTTGACAGTCTCGTATCGACTATCATCTAAGAGACCACAGCCTCACCCTAAGACTTTCTTCTGAGCTCCTGCTGTTCATCTTGTTGACCCACAACTGTGCTGTCACATTAATCAGTAATTACATCATTAGGTTCACTAATGATACCATAGTTGACAGTCTCATCAGCACAAGTGGTGAGTCAGTTTGCAGCACACACAATCTCAGACTATAAAAGATAATGAAAATAGTGAAATGGGAGATTCACAAAAAACCCTGTCTACTGGTGATCACAGATGCCATGACCAAGATGACGGCCCATAGCACAGACTCGACCGTTTTCAGTCTAGAATCTGGGATGGATCTTTTCCGGTTTGTCTTTGTAACAAAAATAAGCTGTGAAACAGTGGTAATAGTAAAGGGCCACATATTTTTATCCCATACTCACCTCCACCACCACCTGATGCTAGAGAGAGGTGTGCAAAATGTAGAGGTAGACTTAAAGGGAGAGTTCATAGATAAATTTGAATTTTGATTTCTCCCCAAAACCCACTCACTGCTGTCTGGAAAACATAAGGAAGTGTCTATGAAATGATGTCCTAATCTTTGCGTTTCACATTGAGATTTTTTCCTTCTTTTATTTTCTTCAATATGTCCTGTCCGACTGAGTGCCAAGGTGTGATCCAATATATTTACTTTCACAAGCGGACCATTACAGTTTTCTCTTTGATTCGCACAGTTTATTAGAAATTGCATTGAATTTACTTCAAATGTAATGGACAAAGAGAGAAAAAAAGAGGGGAAAAGGTGAGGGAAAAAGTTTATAGGGAAAGAAAGTGATAGAAGTCTAAATCTGCACCGGCAGAAAGAGAGAGAGAGAGAGAGAGAGAGAAAAAACGAAACCCAGAATCTATGTCAAGAAATATACACATATGTAACAACATCACTGAAAAAGAAACTCAGACTCAGTCTCAGACTCAAATGTATTCATATATTCATTTGGGATTATATGAATGAATAAAATTGGCATAATATAACTTTAGATTAGACAGGTTGAGCTGGAAGTTATTTTTTTGTCAGGATCAATGACAACACATTATGCAAATAAACAGATGATCAAGGAATGCTAGAATAAGTATAGCACTACTTAAAGATACGATTAATTTTAATCTTGCTGTTCTCAGCAAGATTTCTGCTGAGAACTGCTTTGTTATTAGTTTGCTAAGATGTGATAAAAAAAGAGGTAAAGTTAAAGTTTTTCCAAAACCCCTTAATTAGGTGAAAACTGGACAATCAATAGTAAAGAGGAAACGTGTTTGTTTTAGCATGTTCATTAGTCTGTGCATGGATTTGTGCTTGAAAGTGTCCAATAAATGAGCACATCTTTCGCCTGCGTCAACGTCTTTTTGGCAATTAAGGTAACGTCGCTGGAAGTAAAACTGTCTTTGCTCATGAAACAGTGAGCAAGTGGATAATGTTGTTAATAGAGATCCACGGTGAAACCATATCATTAGAGGATGGGGTTCACTACTGCTAGAAAGTGTCAAACTTAGTGGTGGATTTTAAGATGCAGATTAACACATAATCACTCAACTGTTGCCCTCGAGAAAAAAAGCAGACATATTATTTCGACTTGGACTGTGTACGTATTTATGAGATGCATGGTGGGATTCTGGGAAAATGCACTGCAGGAGCTGGCAACAGATGAAACAAAGACAGTTGTTGCTTTTTTTGGTGAAAGACTTCATTTTAAGGCAATAGATCCTTTTCTTGGCAACATGTTTCTTCTTGGTGACACGCAGTAGAAATGATGCAATAAGCCAAGGGATCTTTCCTTCTCCAAGATCCCCACCTCTCCTATCCTGTCTCTGGCTCTCTGTCTCTTACTCTGTCTTCCTGTGGCATTAACAAGGTGCCAAAGGCAGTGTGGTCAGGTTTCTGATTTTGACTTAATCTTGAGTGAAAGTCACTGCTATAGAAACAAGAAAGTATTACTTATTTATTTATTTATTTATTTATTCATTCAATCTTTCTTATGTTGCTAGATTATGAAGGTGAATAAGAAATTTAGCATTTCAGTAAACTGGTTTGGTGATAAAGTTCTTGTGTAAACAAGTTACTGTATATGTTTAGTTGATCTAATTTCGTACTTCTTTGTTTCTTGGTAAAAATCTTGTCCCATACATCAAGTGCTATTTTTATGATTATATCACCATTTATTAACGTCCTTGGTAAATACGTGGAAAAGGACAAAAGATAAATCCATCTATTTTATTAGTTGCACAATCTCAAACTGAAATATATAGAAAAATCTAATCGATTTGATCACATCAGCTCCAGTTTAATTGAACAAAGTTGGCTGTGCTAACAATAGTGGCCTTAAAGAAAGACAACTGAAACATTTTTTTAAATTACCAACTCAGAGTTTAAAAAAAGAACTTCTATTTTCTTTTCTTTTTGACTTTTTTACTTGGGCAATGGTGGCAACAGTTATCGGAGTTCATACTGTAATTGGTGGGTTGCTGGGTTGAGCCCCCACTTTGTTAATTTCAGTTCTTTCCTATGCAAGACACTTCCGGCACTTCACCTGCTTTGCCTGTTGGTTCTAATCAGTGGGCCCAGTGGCGCCGTTGCATGACAGCCTCACTTCTTTCAGATTGTACCACGGCAGCTGAGACTACAGTCCAGTAGCTTGTCACCATCAGTGCTTGAATAACTGAATGTAATTTTAAGTGCTTTAGACCTTTTCACAGAACCAGTATACATTAATTGCTGTTGCCTCTTTAAAAACTAAAAAAAAACCCCATTGGTTCAGTAAGTGTTTGAGTAGAACAACTATTTTAAGGTGATGGAAAAGCCTTTAAATTTCAGGTTCCCAGGCTAGTTGAGCATCTGCCTAATGTTCAGGACAATTATAAGTTCAATCCTTACAGATCCCAACTTGCAGCACATTGGATTTAAAAAATCTGCTGCCAATTTATTGGTTTCCATTTATAGAACCTTTCCATGGCTTTAGTAGAATCAATGGTTTTAGTAGCATCAAAATCTCTGGGCTGTTTTGGGAAAGTTCTATTATGCAGGTCTGATTGGTGTATTAAGCAAATAGTATTGTTTCTGTTTTGACTGAAGCCATTGCAAATTTGGAACAAAACTATTTTCCATTCATTGGAATTTTCATTCTTATTGTGGCCTCTATTTTCCTTTTATGTCTTTTATAAAGATGTTTTTGTCGGGATCTGTTCCTTATCTGTGTTTATTTTGAGTTTCTGTCTCTCTGAGTCTCCGTGTTGTCCTGTCTCCCCTTGATTGTTTCCAGGTGTTTCTTGTCTCCTTGATTACCTTCTGTGTATTTAACCCCACCTGTGTTCTTTGTTCCTTGTCGGGTCCTCATCGTGTCTGTCTAGTTTCCAGTTGTCACATGTAGTGATCATTGCTCTCTGCTTCTCTGTGTTCTGGACTTTTGGATTTTGGATTTGCATCTTATTAAATCATCTACTTTATCTCTACCTGGGTTTGCTGCCTCTGCCTCACCACCACTCACACCACAAAACCTGATAGTTTTTTCTACAGAGAAGTAAAAGTGAATGGTTGGCTCCTTGAAAATAGCTGGGTTCCCCCACCCCTCACTCTTGCTACATTAAGATCTACCCTGGAAAGAACTGTAGGACCTCATTTTCTTATTCCTGTTTTTACAATTCTCTTTAATTTTATGCAAGTTAGTGAAGAAATGAAGAAAAATGAAGCATTAAAGCACCTTTCCTCATTAATTAGTGAATTTAAATACCTCTCATTAGAGCTGTCACTTCAGTGGTGTTGGATAATGTTGCTCAATGAGGAATTGTCTAAAAAAATTGCTTTTTAATGGCAAGCTTGAATTTACACAGAAGAAGCTAAGTTTCCATTTAATTCAGAGGAAAGCCTTTTTTATCATAGGTTAACAAGTTAATGGTTGCCAGGAAAACTGTTTAAGACATTGCAAGCATCTCTTGACATTAAAAGTAATATGCAGATGTTTTTATGGAAAGTAACATTTTAAAAGTTGTTGCTGTAAGCTCAGTTTGTGTCATAGAAGTAGTGCTTTTGTTTTATATATTATGAATGTTGTTTTTGTTTTGAACTTTAGTTCACGCTTTGTGTTTCTTATATGAAAGAAGAAAAACACTTAGCTTCATATTTGTCTGACTTTTACCCCTGTATTTAGGGTGATGTAACATGTTTTTGTGTGTACTCATTCCTGACTGTAGGAATCCTAAAATCCACTGTTTTGTCACCATTCTTTCAAACCCAATTTCAAACTCTAGTCCTACAATTTGATCTTGACTCTAAGACTTGGTTATTCCTTACAAACTTGTAGGCTCTAGCAATTTTCTTTTGGTTATTGAATGCTTACAGGGTTTGAGCTTATTTTTCGTGTCCATTGCACTATAATATCCAATAGTAGCATAAGTGTACACATAAAAGAAACAAAACACATCTCTGAAATGATAACTCCCTCCAGGAAAACCGAGAGGGCACTTGTTTAGTTTAGAGAGGTCTCTGTTTGATGCAATCAGTGTTTATGTCACTTTGTGGTGTTCTGTACCCCACCTCTGTGTCTTTGCCCCACACACTTAACACTGTCAAAGTTTAGAAGCTGCAGAACTCTCATAAAACACTAAGCAGCCCTCTGGGAAAGAAAACTTTAAGAAGTGGCAGCATGTTTTTCTTTTTGTAAAAGCGCAGGCAGACAAGTTCTTTAAAGTTTTAAAAGCTGATGTGAACTGTTGCCGAGGTTGAGACTCTTCATCTCCTTTATGCCTTTGAATTGTCTGTGAAAGCAGCAAGTAGCACAATGGATTAGACATTGTTTACCCATTTTTGTGTTTGCTGTTGGCCTTGAGCCCATGTCGTCCATCTCAGTGATGAGTCTGTGTACAAGCGGGTGTCTGATTGTCTGCCCACAAGAGGCTGTCTTGTCCATCAGAATTTGGATCATTTTGCGAAACAGAAATGACAAATTTACTTCCAGCAAACCTGCCTTGTAAAAAATAACCTCATCTAAAAACAGCCAAATGCCCATTTCTCTGTGTCAGAAAGAGTTTTGTGGTGTTCTATCACAAGCTTGAGTATAGAGAGGAAGCATCTCCGGGGTGTCATAGGTTGCAAGATCACTTTAAAAAGCTCAGACAGATCACAACAACCCTGAAGTATATTCTACGCCAAAGATTTGGTCGTATATGTTTTCCTACTTTTATTTATCCTAGTTTCTTTTTCTATTGATATCCATTTTTGAGTCCTTTTTTTAAACTTTTAGGTAATTTTCAAAATTCAATGTTTTTCTCCTCCAATTTCCCATTGCAACATATGCACAATTCATATGGTGCACTGAATCTTTCTTTCATTGCACCATGTTTTTCTTTTCCTTTTCTGACCACTCAGAAAAATGTGCCTTAAATTTCGTGTGCGTAGCTCTTCCAGCAATCATTGTCATCATATTACATTATGGTTTGTAATTTTGTTTAGTGTATATCTACAGTGGTTTAGTACATACACTGTCAAATACACACATATCCCACTCATAAAATGTAATCACAGTGGTTAATGGATAATAATGAGACAAGGAAATCTCTGGAAAACTGGTTGGATAATATATTTAAATGGCACTGCCAGTACACTTGTGTGGTTAGCTTCCGCCATTATCACATAACACCCATATCCTGATTAGTGCTTTTAATAGAGCTGAAATTTTCTCAAACAGTAAGCTGGACTGAGAGGAAAAAAAAACATCCAAATTGTGTCCCAAATAGATCAAAGGCTTTGTTGTCAAATCATCAGATCTTGAGTTGTTATTAAAATACATCA
This sequence comes from Xiphophorus couchianus, assembly GCF_001444195.1. Taxonomy (NCBI): domain Eukaryota; kingdom Metazoa; phylum Chordata; class Actinopteri; order Cyprinodontiformes; family Poeciliidae; genus Xiphophorus; species Xiphophorus couchianus. The sequence goes on from NC_040239.1 coordinate 12,487,757, forward strand.
CAGTGCTTTTAACATCTTAACACCACTGTCAGCAAACAATATGCTGAGGAAATATATTTTTAGACTATCATTGGAGAATTAGGATATCAACAAAGTGCTCCTTGATGCCTTTGAATGCAACCTACATTTTTCAGTTTATATTTAGGATTTTCTTAGGAACAAACATTCAATTTGACAATCTGACAGATTTAAAATGACACTTGAAAAAGCTTATTGATAACAGACTCCAGTTTTGTTTTGCTGATGCTAGTGATGAAGAGTGTAGACGTTTTCGAATGACTTACTAATTACTGTGACATTTTACTAAAAAAAGCAGATTATTAACAGTTAGAAAAACTTAATATTTTCAAACATTACATTGAAGTTTTTATAGTTCCTTTCAAGTTAATCAAAAGCCTCCAACATTTTTGCATTTTGCCACATTATGATAAAAGACATCAGTATATTTCACTAATATTTTATTTGATAGGCCAACAAAAAGCTTTACAAATCTGTGAAGTGGAAGAAAAATTATATATGCATTTTTTTCCTCAAAATAAATTCTGAAAAGCAGTGTATGGATTTGTATGCACCCACCTCCCTCCCCAACAACTTTTATTTTATTTCATTTGACAAGAACTTCTTTTATGTGTTTTGTTTGTATAACTCATAGCAAATTGCAAACAAGACCTTACAGTTTCTTTCATCATATGACATTCAAAAATGTCATAAATGTAGGATGACTTGTAGTTGTTACAACAACAGATCATCTGACTTGAGGTTTGGATCTTTGCAGCTCCTCCATAGGAGGAACTTCTGATGACAACTGATGAGACTCAGTTTAATTTTGGAAAGTCAGAATAAAGGGACATGAATTCAGTTGTACACCACACTTTAAAATTCTTATTTGCAACACACGTGAAGTATCTGTTATAAGGTCGTTGCCGCATTTGAAGCAACAACTTTTAAACTTTAATAGCAATGACAAGATCTTAATGCAAACAAACAAATGTCAGATGTTTGGTTTAATAAGAGTAACAAAAGTAAGCCAGCCTCTAACTGGCCCCTGTTTTATATAATTTTCTCTCTCTTTTTTCTCTCATTTTCTGCACTGAATGCAATTCAGCCTTTGTGTCCTCACCCTGCACCCATCTAACTATATTTCACTCAAGAATCCCACAGTGAGTGGATTAATGCAGTCCCAAATTCCAAACCTTTGATAGAGCAGCATAGTTCGACGCAGCTCGGCTGCTTTGTAATCCTATATATCAGGACTGACATGTAATGATATTAATGGTTTCACACACTCAATGTGATTCATATTTGAGAGCAATACCTTTCTTTGCTTTATATTTCATCCTCTACTGTAATGGTTTCTCTGAGCCTGTCATAAGCCCAGAACCTGACCCCAAAGGCTGCACTTATGTGATTATTTTTCTCCAAATCCATTTGATTCTACTTATGTTGTACAAAAGCAGCAGAAAGAAAAAAAACAATGATGCATTCAAAGAAACAGGAAGACTATAAGAAGAGAAATATCTCATGGCTGCTGTGGCAGACTATCAGTCACTTTAAAACTTAATGGACATCGCTTAACTAATCTATGTGGTTATTAAAATGAAATGTGATGACTTAAAAGACAAGGATTTACCCTTTCCACTGAATTAAAAAAAACATTTGAAAAGAAGTAATCATTCTTATTTCTGTATATTTATTGAAGGAATAAACACTGAAAATCTAATAGTTTACTAAAACTTGTAGGGAAGAATCACATGTGCTTAATGCATCAATGTTTACCTTGTATCAATAGACAAACTGAAGACAAAAAACCTGGCCTAATTATCCAACAAACAAGAAGAAACTAATATTACAACAAATGACTGAGGCCTGTAATAGACTGAAAGCTTTTTTCATTTAGAACTAAATCTTCAAAAATGTGTTCAAAAAACCAGTTTGTTATTATTTGTGATTATCTTTAAGGGCCTTTCATAAGGTTTATGTATTTTGTTTAATGCAAGAAGGGAGTTTAAAGTTAAAAGAGGAAAAACCAAATTAAAGTTTTTCATGCGATAAGCCCCCAGCCCTTTTGAGGTTTCTGCAACCCCAACTCAGCCCATCCCTCCCCTCATTCCAACCTCCCTAATGTCTGCTATTCGGGTAACTAAATGGTCAAAGTGTTACTTTTTATTTCTAAAAACGTTTTATATCTTCCATTCTTCTGTTTTATTAGAAAATAAGTTTGGTAAGCACACACTGGACTACGCAGTATAGATGCTGGGCTTCAATTTTTTTGAAGCGGATTGTTGCACGAAGATTTTGTGAACCTCTTGTGTTGGTGTACTGATGTTACACTGTTAGAAAAGATGTGTAGCCCTTGCCTAGAGTAATTTTTGCACACCCTGACCTTTTATTCACTGAGGACGTTGTCCTTGCTTAAAGTGGCATGTGTTTATATCCCACCATCAGATGCCGAAAGACAGCTTGCTTAGCTGAGAACAGACGTGGAGGAAAAACACCCAGCCTTTCTCATTTTTATTCTTTATTCTATTTTAACATGACAAACCTTTTCAATGAGCTTCCAAAATGTAGGCAACATATTATGTGTTCCACAAAGGATAAAAACACACTGCACCACTGTTGTGCAGCTTAAAGAGATACATATTATGCTGTCACAATGTCTACTTCGGGACTTTCTGATCACCAGCTGCTTTATCTTATTTCAACCTAAAGCAATATATGAAAAAACATCTAAGCCTCTGGTTGGGGCTGTTAGAAAGTGGACTGAACAGTCAAAGCAGATGTTACAAGTCTGCATAGACTGGAGTGGTTTGATGCTTCAGAATTAAGTGGCCATGCTGAAACTCTGACTTCATCAGTTTTTGTCCATTTCTTTACCTTAACTAAATAAGAAATAGATGAGTTGCGCATGAGTAGATTTTAGTGTGATTAATAATAAACTTAATCCTGGTTAATAGCTGGTTCTCTTAGGATTAGCTGTAGTGTTGATTAATCTTAGTGTCCATTCTTAAGATGACTTGATGCATTTATGAGATTTGTTTTTTAACTTTTAACTTCTTTTTGCTATAACTAATTTGGATAGTAAAAACCACCATTTCTTCATTTATTTAGTTAGTTTTGAAATGTTTGTTGATCTGAAAAGCAGGTTTAGAGCACATTTTTCCTACTTGTTGATGTGTGTGATAATAAATCATTAGTTATGAAAACACAATGAGCACAGGAATCATTCATTGGTGCACAAGTAACATATTCTTTTCATGTACTACGGATATTCAAAGAATAATCAAAACCTGTAGGTTTATTTAGTGACATTAACTACTTGCAACCTCAATTCGGTCATGTACTGTATGTTCTGAATAAATCATCTAAAAATTGCATCCTCAATTAAGCTAAATTGAAAATGAAGGTTGCATGTTTGTCAGTATTCGGTTTAGAGTTAGTCACACCTGCTCTACATGGATATGAATTTATCAATAGGATTCACATAAGTTTCAAATAAGTAGTCCTGTCAGGATCTGATACCGCAACACCTTAACTTCATGCCTTGTTTGCTGCATTCCTATCTGTCCTCTATCTGCAGTCTGTCCATCATCCCACTCCAACAGATCCACTACAAGCATCATCTTGATGTGTTGCCACAACAACAGGTGCCACCCATCTTTTGCAACTTGCATGACTCACTGGGATTTCTTCCTGAACACTTGTTTTTCCTGCGACAGTCCCTTATCTTTTCATCTTGTGTAAGTGGATTTGTGTATAGGGGTTACGCAACACATGATAGGAGATACAGTGGAAATGGTGTCTGTTATGTTTTGCATTATATGGTGTAATGTTTCCAAGTTTTCCGTACTTTGCTGCAAAATCTTAAAAAAGTTTTAACTCTAAGCACATAGATATATTTAAAGGGTAACCTATGAGTAACTTCTTAAGATTTTTTTTTCTCTAAATCCTTTTTCGGTAAATGTTAGAGAATCTTGAAGGTAAAAATGCAAAGATTTGAAACATGTAATTTTAAGCCAAACATGTAAATGTACATACACTGAATGAAGACAACCATGTGTCTCAACTTGATTAATATACTGCATGTGATTGCTTATTTATTTATTTGTTTGTTTATATCTAGTCATTATGAAATATTCACTCTTTATTATTCACTCTTAGGTATATATATATTTTACAAACTTTGTATTTATCACCTAAGATGGAGTCGCTTTCAACAAATAAGCAATTTCCCCTTGGGGATAAATTAAGGATATTCTATTCTATTCTATTCTATTCTATCTGTCATTAAGTCAGACTAAAGTTGCCCAGCTATAGGTCAGTTAGGATACTTAAAGTTATTTCCAGCTGCTAAATGCCAGAATATTGGCAAAATGTTTTTGTACAATTTTTAAAACTTTCTTTGAAGTCAGAAATTTACATAATGTCTCCTTGGTATTTGTATATCTTATTATTTATTCCTATGGCCAGATCTATATGCCTCCCAGGCAGTCTTCAGGTTTGATCTATTTGACTTTGTTTTCCTTCAGCCATTTTGTAAGTGAAATTAGTGACTAACAAATTTATGATCATTAATTTTTAATATCCATTTGTGCAGAAGTTCTAACTTTATGGCGGATCTTTCAAGATCTTACTTTAATATTTCTGGAGCAATACACCCCAACATGAAGATGCCATCCCAGCACTTTAAAGTTAGTATGGTATTCTCAGGCTTGCACGCTTCCCCAGTTTTACTTCAAGTATAACAAAAGTCAAATAAATTTTATTTTTATCAGGTCATAGGACACGTCTCCAGATATTAAGGTTTATCGCAAATCAAAACCTTGCATTTTGGGTTGCACCTGAGGTAATGGCTTCTTTCTCACTGAGAGGTTTTTTGGCCCATATTAGAACCCAGCAAAATCTGAATTTCTTACATGTCCTTTACAAATATGCTTCCAGAAGGTTTTGAAAGGGGTGACCACATGATGACCACTGATAATATGATGTTGATGGCATATCCAAACTTGAATTTTGTGAGTTTTGGAATAAGGTTTGTTTAAAAGTGGCAATCTTCGCAAAAAAATAAAGAAAAATGCATAAATAACTTAGAAATAAGAAAATGTAAAAAAATAGTTGAAGCACATTCACTTCCATTTTAAACTCACTGACGTAAATAATATTCAGCATATGTGATTGGTGTGGAAACAAAATTGTAGAGCTTTCTTCATTCCCTTGCGGCGTCACTGGACAAAATGGACTCAGGAGTTTTTAATGACAAACTAATCGCTTTTATTTGTTTCAGTGCTACAAAGCTTGTTGCGTGAAGATGGAAGCCCCTTGTGCCTCATGATCAAAATGCATTGAATCAGCACAAGACATGTTCTGCTTGACAATACAACAATGGTTGTCGTCGCATGTGGGGGGCTACATAGCTACAACACTGAAGAAATATGCTTGTACATTGAAAATGTATGCCTCAGCCTTGTTGTCTGCTTGTTTAATACACAATCTTTCTAAAACATTCTGTCCCTGAATAAAAAGTCTGAGTTTTTTTAATTATCTTTTCTTTTTTGCTGCTCTGCACAGTTTGTTAACATCTCTCTTTCTTCTGCACCTAATTTTATAGAAGAAAAATCACATTTTTGCGCTCATGGTCTGTGGAATTTGCACTTTATGATCTTCTTGAATGCACTTTGAAAGTCTTTGTTAAAATAGGCGTATATAATGGGGTTAAGGAGGGAGTTTGAGTAGCCCAGCCAGTTGATAACGGCACCCAGCCAGTCGGGCATGTAGCAGCTCTCCGCGCAGAAAGGCAGAACTAGCGCCACAATGAAAAACGGTAGCCAGCACACAATGAATGTTCCCATGATGATCCCCAGCGTCTTCACAGTTTTGCGTTCCCTGGAGAGCGCGAGCTTTCTCTTTGCTCCCGAGTTCCTCTCGTTCATGTTCTCGTAACCATGTGAGGAGGACTGAGGGGTGTTAGGCAGAGGCAGGTGCGTCTTGGAGTTGCTGATAACTTCTATAATCTCCAGCGACTCGCCCTCCTCTCCGTGCTTCACAGCGCCGTTTACGCACGGAGAGCTGGATTTGGACTCGTCGCAGCGCCTCCAGCCTTTTCCACGAGTCTCCCCATTGCTTTTCTTGTGGAAGATTGCCGGAGACACGGCCAAACACTTGTCCGAAACTTTCGCCGTCTCTGTTTTCTTAACCGTTTTTCGAATCCGAAACCGAGCGGCCCTGAATATTCTGCCGTACAAGACTAGCATGAGGATGAGGGGGATGTAAAAAGCCCCGAAGGTGGAATAGATGGTGTAGCCTGGATCCTGGCTGATCATGCATGCGTCTGGGTTCGCCCTGTCCTCGGCGCTCCTCCATCCTAGCATGGGTGGGATGGAGATGGAGAATCCGATCAGCCAAGTTGCGGAAATCAGGAGCGCTGCTCGCTTTGGTGTTCGTTTATTTACATAATCAATGGGGTCTGTTATGGCCCAATACCTGTCCAAGGCGATTGCGCACAGATGCAGGATAGAGGATGTGCAGCACAACACATCCAGAGAGATGAATAAGTCACAGATCTCCTGCCCCAAAGTCCACTTATTTAGAACCTGGTAGAGGGCTGCCATAGGTAAAACCAACACCGACACCATCAGGTCTGTAACGGCCAAAGATCCAATCAGATAGTTTGCCACATTTTGGAGAGATCTCTCCAGGGCGATGGCTGCCACAACGCACGCGTTGCCAAATATGGAGCAGAGGATGAGGGCCACCAGGAGCAGAGAGGTGATTATCTGGTAAGCAAGCACCAGATCGGGTTGAAACCTAGACTCCGTAGCGTTGTTTCCCCCGATCCAGTCGGCGACCACGTCCATCCCTTCGGGGTAACCGCCGGTGGCATTGCTGGCATTGGTGCTCGTTAGAAAATCCATGTCGTCGAACTCAGAGTGCAACTTTTCTACCGCAGCTGGCGATGTGTACGCGTAAAAAAAGCATAAGGCAGTCGGCTTACACTGCTGCAGCTGCTGCCGTGGGTTTTATGGTGTCCATCGGAGTTCCTGCTGTCGCTCTCAGGACGCATGACGCGGTGTTTGTGGGTGTGCGTGAGCGTGTGCATGTGTGCGCGTGTGTTTATGTGTTTGTGTGCGTAGGGGTCAGCCTGTGTGTGTGTGTGTGTGAACAGCCAGGTGTGCACTGGTGCTGCGAATAATCTGAGCTTGGTGAGTCCGTGAATTCATTTATACCAACTGCTCTACGTACGTCAGACCGGGAGGAGTTCACCCTGGAGTTTTCTGCTGCTGCGCTTCCCAGATGCTTCACTTTTCGCTACTGACAGAAGAAGGACATGCTGTCGTTCCCTTAGGTTTTATTTTAACCTTTATTATTATTATCATTATTATTATTATTATTATTATTATTATTATTATTATTATTATTATTATCAGGACTAGTACTTAAAAACTCACTTGCTTGTGATAAAACTACAACCAACCTTATCCGGACGTATCTTATTTTTTTGCTATAACCTATTATTTAATTAAATTGAAGCAGATGTTTTTGTTTTTGTTCTTTGTCAAAATGCTTCCAAAGGACAAGAAGTGCAAATTCAACGTGCGCAGACAGTGGAAATTGTAGTTCAAGACCAAGAACAGCTCCTTCTAAAGGCCAGACAGGAACAATGCTGCCATCTGCTGTTCACTTTTTATCTTGCACCGACTGTTCTTTGGACATTTTCATTTTGGGGGAATGATTGGGCTCTCGATGTAGAGGATAGGCTGCTTCTTTTTTTTTTATTTATTTAGTCAGGATGTTTTTGCTGTTTCTGCGAGCTGAATTTTATGTTCAGAGTGATTTTACTTCCAAAATTAACACACAGAACATTAGATTTGTTTCTGCTGTCTGTGTAAGACGTCCTGCAGTGTCCAGTAATGTCTTCATGTAAATTAAGATAAAGTCATTTAAATTTTTTTCTGTATTTTATCGAGATTGTATGTGACAGGTCAACACAAAGTAGTGAATAATTGTAAAGTGGGAGAAAGCAGAAACATGGAATAGAAGCAAAATACATCATGAAGACCATCTCACAGGTCAGGGAAATAATCTTGGAGAAATTAAAATAGGGTTTGTTTGTAGCACAATAAGTCAAGATGAATTGTCCCAATTAGGAAAACTGACACTTCAGCTTGAACACATGATTTCCTTTGGATGTAGTGGTGGCAGCATCATGGTAAGAGGAAGCTTGCTGACATTGATGAGGTTGGATGGAGGTAAAAAGAGGTCAACCCTTGGAGAAAACAGATGCAGAATACTTAAGACTGAGCAAGATGTTCACCATAAAGCAGGGCATATATTCTAAAAATAAATTTATTTCACAATTATTTCAAACTTCATTCAAGCATTACAATGTCTCAGTCACAGTCAAACTACTACTATGCAAAACAAAATGTCACAAAAGCTGGTTTGTCAAAGTATTGATTCAAAGTTTAGAATACATATACATGCCACACTTAACAGATTTTTATTTATAAAAAAATTTAAAAACTATTTTCCTTTCACTTATCTATCATGAGCTACTATTTGATGGTCTATGACATACAATAATAATACTTCTACTAATAATAATGATGTTACTTTGAAATTTGTCGTATTGTGACTAAAAGAAATTCCATAGGTGTGAATATTTTAGCAAGTCACGGTATCAAATAGTGAGTGAAAAGCTGATGCAGTGCTATTTACCATTAGACAAAATGTGACTCTGACTTTTCACTTCATTTTTGTCAGTCCTGTTGGTCCATAATGGTGAGTTTTCTATAGGTTGAACAGCACTATAGTGAGGCTGCGAACAGAGCAACTATTGTAATGGAGCTCAGCATGAGGACTTTGTCTTTGTCAACAGTGTGGAATGCCCCAGGGGGCTCGGTGGGGTAGGACAGGCCAGACCAGAGAGCTGCACCGCTCATCTGCCCTGAGCTGGAACACTCTCTGTTTCTCTTAAATAAAATGCTTCAAAGTACGTGTAGAAGAAATGGGAAGCAGTAGGAAGAGTAAGTGATGTGTGAGAGAGGGTAAAAGCTGCTTAGTTGGTTGAAGTTCCATCCAATGTGATCGGATAATTACGGACGGGTTTTAAAGTTCATAATGAGCTCCCGCATGGGAGTGTCCATCACTGGTGGCGCTAGCAGAAACAGAGAAAATGAGAATGAAGATCCGAGTGAAGGAAACGGCAGCAATGAGGGTCACAATCAACGGATGAGGCCGACGACATCTTGGCTGAGTGATGCAGATCAAGCTGGACAGCATCTGGCCAAACCTGCCCTGTCTGGAAGAAAGGCACGCAGAAAGACCTGTCCTGAAGACAAACAAGGAAGAAGAGGGGACAGAAACCAAGAAAGGGATGAGGAGAGACGCTTCAGAGGTAAGGACAAAGGTCAAGAACTATCTAGAAGGATGGAAACAGTATGTGCAGATCAAGTCCAAGATGAACCAATGAGAGGAACCTCTGAATGCTTTTCCAGCAGTAACTCTGAAATGCAGTTAAAAACCATTTTTGAAGCTGGAGAACCATCAAATCATTCAGAAAGACAACATAATAGTTTGAGATCGCAAGCTGCCAGCTTCACCCAAACTACAACAACCAATTTAAAATCTCAGTCTGGACGGCCTGCTGTTCAAAGCCGATTTACTCATCCGTCATCACAAGACCCTTTATCCAGAGATTTATATCCATTCTGGGCAGAAGTGAGAACAGAGCGACCATCACAATACCCTTTGAGTCAGACGCAAATCTCAGTGTCAGAGGATGAAGAAGAGCAAGATGAGAACAAGGAAGCCATTGAAGAAGGCTGTGGTGTGATCGAAGTGACGGGTCGAGCCATGTACTCCACAGAGACACCACCTTGTATGGCTTCAGGAGAGAGGAGGATGAGTAAAAGAGAGAAAAACAGGATTGAAAGTCTGAGAAGGAGGAGGAGGGAGAAATGGAGACCAAGTCAGCAGCCAGAGACCACACAGGTAAATCTCACTGTGGTTACAGTAATCATACCGCTTTTATTAAATGTTCTTACTGTGAGTTCATACGTTTATGCTCTAAATAAATCAAAAAAAACAATTATTCAATTCAAATGAATTTCTTTTCTACTGCTATCCATTTGATGTTAGATTTATCCAACATAATTAATTTAGTACTTATTCAACCTGAAAATAGGAGGTTACACAGAAGTTTGCATCAGTTTTCATGGGGCAAACACACTGACCAGTGAGGACATAGGAATCTTGCCAATGTTATGACTTCAAATTTGGAAGAATTGTTAAATTGCAGAACATTGACAAAGCAAACTTTAAAACTGCTGAAATTTTTATTAAGGTATTCCAGATTGCTCTAAAGAGCCAGTTGAATGTGTGTACACGCAGGATGAAAGCCTATGACCAAAACAAAGCAACATCTGTGTGGGCATTTGTAGCACAAGATAGAAATTTTAACTTCTGTGCTTCTCTCCTTTCTACCATATTTATATTTAGGTCTTCACATGACACTGTGTGTGTCTGTGTGACTGTGTAAGTTCAGCTCAGCCAGACTCCCAACACTTGACAGCTACGGCTGCACCTAGCTCATTTCAATAGCCATTGTGTTTGCGTGGTTTAAAGTGGGGTTACATCTGAATTAGCTGCATGATGAGGCTTGGGCAGAGAGCCCTTCAAACCTGGCCAGACAAAAGAGCTGGTTCAGTTTTGATTGGTTGCTGCTGATCTGTAGTCACGCTGCCAGACTAAAATTATTCTAACTGCTGATGCAGGAAGACTAACATGATTGGTGGAGTAGAGAAACTTCCAATACCAGTCACATAATTAATAGATCACAGATAATGATATTGTTTCAGATGGTGTGGCACCCCAGGTGAGGATGATTTTTAAAAAAGAGACTTAGAAGAGATTTATTCTGTATATTAGTGGCATAATCTATGACTGAATAATTTTATAAAAAATACATACCATACTTTAGTTTCAGTATATCTACTGTATACATTGGGGTAAGAAGTTTTTTTTTTTTTTTTTTTACAAAAATCAACATAGCCACATTTATTGGGATCCTTCCATTTAATACTAATTTCCCAGCACATTTTTTAAACTGGCACTTAAGCTTTTCCTGTAACATTTCACAACGTTGGAGCAATCAGAGAAAATAATTTTTGATCCTTCTTCTAGACCGTCAAGTCATCTCTTTTGTTCTTATCCATGCAGCTCAGTACAGGTGTTATATAGAATACAGGTTTAGGAAATTTGATTTGAAAGAAACTTTCTAGTTTTTTTAATGAAAGATATGTCATTAAAATGACTTGATTTAGAAAAAACTGTAAACTGCACTTTCATGAGGTTCCTCGAAGTCTTTGCAAAAGAAACAGATCTACAGCATCACACATCCTTCACCATGTTTTACAATGAAAAACATGGTAAAGTTGTCATGATGGCCTTTTTCATAAACTCTTTGTTTCATAGCTGACTCATACAGTTTGTTGCCAAAAAAGTCAACTTTTGGCTTTAGTGCTGATAAGAGAAGTGCAATGTTTTATTTCAAACACTCTGCTATGACTAAATACTAAACACTTGGAAGTATCCACTACTTTATGTTGTGTCACATAAATCCCAGTAAAATACATGGAAGTTTGTTTTTCTACTTTTGCCATGACCTGAATTGTGGGTTTTGTTATAGAGGAAGCATATCACTATAATATCCCTTAATTAATAATTTGCTCTGATTCCTAAGTTTTATTTGTTTATGAATTTGTTTTATTAGTTGAGATAATTGTAATCAGATATCTGTTTTATTTGATTATGAACCAGCTGTAGCCAACAAGATACTACCGTGTTATACATCCTGTGCTGCCAGGGAAGAACCTCAGTGTCCGTGATTACTTAAGAGCTGTGTACGCTCAGCGTCCTCTCCTCTCTCGGTGTTAATGACACACCTTGAGAGGCAGAGTTGCTGCTACAAGGAAGTCCCTGGAGCTCCCCCTGGGTGAGAAAGCAGTAATTACTGTGGAAACACCCTTAGGCTTTCTTAACACTGAAGCTCAAGGCACATCTCCCACGGGTCTGCAACTGACACATCTTTGTGCAAGAGGTGGAGGCCGAGGTAAATCCCTTCACATGAGGTCTAGCTGTTATTTGGAAATGGTAGACTCAGTGTAGACTCAGGGGCAAAGACAGAGAAACTGACAACTCAGTAGTTTAGGTTTGAATAATTTGACTGGGGAAATATTTGGTGTGATGCAAGACACATGAACAAATACAGAGGATGCAAGAAATATTCATGTAAAACTGCATTTACAGTGCCTTAAAAATTTTGTTTTTTTAAATGAAACACTAAACACAATGTAGTTGTATATTGTAAATATTCAGCCTCTAGGTGAATTCATTCCATAACAAAGTCTTGCAGCAATTACAGCTGCAAGTGTTATGGGTTATGCCACTATCAGCTTTGCAGATCTAGATATATAAATGTTGTGACTATTCCTCTTTGCAAAATAGATGAATCTTATTCAAAATGGATGGAGAACATCTGTGAACATAATTTTAAAATCCTGTCACAGTCGCAATTGTATATTTGTCTGTGATTTAACTTGGCCATTCTAACATAAAAACATAATTTTATTTTAACCATCGCCCTGCAGCTCTGGTTCTAAGTTTAATGCCATTGTCATTGGCAAAATGTATAATAGTGCCTTTCTTTGAACAGCAGCTTCCTTCTCACAACTCTTTCTTTATTTCTGACCAGTCAGAAGTTTCCCTTGATTTTCAAAACATTTGAATACTATTACAAGGCATTGTATAAGTGATAAATGTATGGACTAATTCATTGAATTGAGAGGTTTATTCTGGAATTAGGTATCATCATTCCAGCATTTTTTTTTTCTGTTTTCTATAAACCAAGTTCAAATAAGAGCCAGTATTTATATCAAATAATTCTCTCAAACAAATGTTCATACTACAATAAGATGCAATAAAATGCAGATAAAGAGATAGTTTAGCTCCTTGAACTAACTCCTAAACACATGTCTACTCACACATATTATTATATGGCAAAGAAGGTTAACACTCATCAAAAAGGGTGATAAAGAGAGAAAGACTTTCACAAGGGGTTGGCAAAATATGGTGAAATATTTATCACCAGCTAGTGCAATATTGTCTTGTAGAGTGAATATCTTGTGTTTGGAGTTACATAATTGCTACAAGTGATTCCAAGAAGGGGGAAAAGTTCGGAAAACAAAATAATTTCAAAATTAATTCTCTATACCAGACAAAGCTGTGAAGTAAAATTTTCTTTCTCCTTTCCCAAGTCCAGTTGGAACTGTGGTTGCAAAATTTGGACAATGCAACTAAGAGTGAATGTCAAAACAAAGATTATTACAATAATCTAACTTTGAAGTGATTTCAACAGTAATAACTCATTTTATGTCATAATTAGAGAGAATGTATTTTTATTTTGTTGTAAGAAAGTTGAAATATTTTAAACTTTGAATGGTTTTCAATAAAAAAATTTAAAAAAACTAAATTTCTTGCCTGGGCCTGAAGATTAGAAGAATCTCAAAGAGGTGTTTGAAGGATCAAAGGTGGCAGTTTCTGAGTTACTGTTACTCATATAAAAATACCTGTGACCATGCTTTAGATATAAGGCAAAATAGTTCAGTCAAAAAACCTGCAGTAATTCATTATAAAATGTGGTAGAAATGTAATTTTTTGCTTTAGTATTGCAATTTCTTTTTCATGCTTAAAAAGCAGGACCCAACATGAAAACTGCATGCTCTTCAAAATAACCCCTTCAATGCTGAAATACTTACACACATTCACAATAGCAGCAAGTTTGCTTTCACACATAAAAAACATATTTGTGTACTTATGATGGGATGCTGACTTGCTGATGCTGACACACAGCTCTACATTACGATGTCACCAGGTGACTCAGAGCCCATCCAATCACTGAACAGATGCTTAGAACAGATAAATGTGTGGATGTGCCAAAGCTTTCTCCAGCTGAACAGAAACAAAACTGAAGTTATTATTTTTGGACCTAAAGAGGAACGATCTAGAGTCAATGCACAGCTTCAGTTATTACAACTGAAAACCAGCGATCAGGCCCGAAACCTGGGAGTAGTGATGGACTCTGACCTGAACCTCCAGAGCCACATAAAGACAGTTACAAAGTCGGCCTTCTATCACCTGAAGAACATTTCCAGGATTAAAGGACTAATGTCTCAGCCAGATCTAGAGAAACTCATCCATGCGTTCATCTTCAGTCGTATTGATTATTGCAACAGCATCTTCACAGGTCTGTCCAACAAATCAATCAAACAGCTGCAGCTGATCCAGAATGCTGCTGCTCGCCTTCTCACTAAAACCAGGAAGATAGAGCACATAACACCAGTTTTAAAGTCCCTCCACTGGCTCCCTGTAGCTCAAAGAATAGACTTTAAAATACTGTTGTTAGTTTATAAATCACTGAACGGCTTAGCACCACAATACATTAAAGATCTGCTGTTGTTGTATCAACCTTCCAGACTTCTCAGGTCTTCTGGTTCTGGTCTGCTCTGCATCCCCAGAACCAGAACCAAACTAGGAGAAGCAGCTTTCAGCATCTATGCACCACAAATTTGGAACAAACTTCCAGAAAACTGTAAAACAGCTGAAACACTGACTTCTTTTAAATCTCGACTGAAAACCCACCTGTTTAGAATTGCATTTGAAATGTAATCAATTACAAATTTATTGATGACTTAATGATTGATTCTATATTGCATTGTGATTCTGTGTTTGTAATAATGTAAAGCACTTTGAAATGCCTTGCTGCTGAAATGTGCTATACAAATAAAATTTGATTGATTGATTTTGATTGATTAATTATCAAGCCACATATTTTTTTCACTGTCTCCTTTTATTCCAGAGTTCAACAGAGACCCCCACTACCACCAGCAGCTGCAGCTGCAGCAGCACTGAGGATGAAGAAACTCTGAGCATGAGAGACAAAGAAGGTTTCATCTGTGCCGTGTGCTTGGATGTGTACTTCAGTCCTTACATGTGTCACCCATGCAACCACATCTTCTGTGAGCCCTGTCTGAGGACACTTGCAAAGAACAGCCCCACCAATACCCCCTGCCCACTCTGCAGAACCATCATCACTCATGTCTTCTTCCAAAAGGGTGAGTCGGTAGTCAAAAACATCTATGTTTAAAGATTTGTAAGCATTATTTAATTTATCTGTGCATCAAAAGTAATATGATAAAAATGCAGCATTAAATATGTTGTGACTGAATTTTTAGTTTGTTTGTTGTTAGTTATACAGATTAGATCTCTGAGCTACTGATTGTTCAGGGGGCCCAGCTGCACATGTCCTGCAGGGAGCAGGGTGGACCTTTTGTTCAGCTCACACCAGATGAGTCACAGAGGCCGAGGGGACAAAATCAAACACAATCCAAACACTTTCATTTGATCCACTCCAGATATAAGAAGTGGTGTTCCTGTTTGGTAGGAAAATAACCCCTGTGATAGAGTGAAAACAGATGTATCAGGATTTTTTTGTACTACACCATATTTTAATATATATTAATTTCAAGCTATTCATACTTATTATTTAATCTAATAGACAAACAGAACAATACTTAATTGTGAAGTGAGAGGAAAATTATCAAAAACTGTTTACTGGTTTTGGAAAATAAAAATCTGAAAAGTAAGACTTTGTGCCCACTATCTTTGCTAATATACAGTCTGAAGTTTTGCCAATTTTTCTACTCAAGTCCAGACTCAAGTGAACTTCTGGGTACAGCAATGTTCAACTGCTATCACAGATTCTCAGCTTGATTTTAAGTCTGGACTTTGACTGGGCCATTGTTAAACATGAACATGCATTGATGAGAATGATTTCCTTGCTGCTCAGGCTGAATGTTTAACTTCATCAAACTGGACGGTGAATCTTCCTCCCACTATCACTATTCTTTATAGATTGTCTTTATTCCTGACCTATTGGTCATGTTCTTTGAACATCATGATGATTCAATACTTTTGCATGGCACTACATAGTGAAATTCATGGGTTATTTACTCATTAGGTAACTTCTGAGGGTAATTTGATTTTGTTTAAGGATATAAGACTGGTGTCTCCAGTCCTCAAAGTCTTTTAATGTGAGCCTTCTCTACCACACCTGAATCAAATGAATGGCTTGTTACCATGCCTTTGCCAAACTTAATGGCATGCTGAAGAAGAGATAATTCAATAATTTGAATCAGCTGTGTTGGAGAATGAATGAATCTAAAACCTGCAGGACATTAGATCTTGATGACAACGGCTCCTGTTATAAAGATAAAGGGCTTTGAAAAGACAGGCATGCTGCATTTTTACATTTTGTTTGCTCTATGTTCTATCTTTTGCTGATCTATCACATAAAGCTACAATAAAATTAATTTACATTTGTGATTTTAATGTATTTTCTGTGATTTATGTAAAGGTTAGGGGTATACATACTATTCCAAGGCA
Source organism: Xiphophorus couchianus (assembly GCF_001444195.1). NCBI lineage: Eukaryota > Metazoa > Chordata > Actinopteri > Cyprinodontiformes > Poeciliidae > Xiphophorus > Xiphophorus couchianus. The sequence goes on from NC_040239.1 coordinate 12,504,254, forward strand.
CTGTGTGTGTCCTTCTCGCCGACCAATGAATTAGATGAAATTTTATGTGAACTAAATAAAGATTTCATCCTATATGATATGACTCTGACAAAAATATGAATAAGTAATGAACTTCATGATTCAGACTGGCCTACTTTTGGATACAAAGTATGAGCAGCATGGACAGGATGGCTGCTAGGACTGCAGAAACAAGTGTTCTTGTAAATGATAAGATGAAAAGAACTTGAGATTGTGTTGATTGTGTAAGTCAAGGTCACACTGAGGCCAGTGAGGCTAAATCTGTTTCTTTCCAACATGGTACACAAATCAGACTACAAAGAAATGAAGCTGTTTGTAAGATGATCACTTATTATATCATTATTGTGTTTTTTTTTAGAGCTGAATCAAACAGCAAAGACATTCTTCCCCAAGGAATACCTTTCCAGAAAGCAAAACTTTCAGAGAGCACCTTGTTCAAAGTGGCCTCTCCCAAGCTGCAGGAAGCTCTTCCGCATCTTTCGAGGCAAGCTTTTTTTTTTTTTTTTCCATTTGTTTAACTACCTTTTATTAATAATTTGGAAAATGCGAACAACTTATGGGGTTTTACATATGAAATCAAATGTCGAAAACTTAACTGGCATAAATTATTAAAAAATACTTACTAAAGTAGGTGTAGATTTTTACTGGATACAAAACTCAGTCATGTAAATCACGTTGGTAGTGTTTTACAATAAGCTTACATGAATTTTGTTTCATGAATAAGGTTTCCAAAGGCAGTCAACCCCAAGTGTGAGACGCCAGTTCCCCCATAGAGGAGGATTCCCACTCGACACTATCGACTTTGAGGATGACTCTAGAGGCTGGCGTTTCGACATGGACATGGTCATAATCTACATCTACTCAGTCAACTGGGTTATTGGATTTTTCATATTCTGCTTCCTTTGCTATTTATTCTTTCCTTCCTTTTGACAATCTTGCCGACTGTGATGGGACGACACAGAAATGCAGCACGTTGAAGACTGAAGAGGAGAAAGTTATTATTTAAAGACGCATTAAATGTATTGTGGAAGAAGGAAGACCTGAGCAATCAGTTTTAGCGAGAAGCCAATGACTGAACTTCAAGTAGGTGCAAAAATAAAAACTTAAAAAGAGCAAATTGTGTAGATGAGACATTTTGAACTTAAATGTTCTGTTTTCTGACTTCATCTGATTAAGTCAGAAAACACATCACACACAGGGAAGCAAAGCCAAGTTAATAAATCATTCAGGCTGCAGTGTTTATTTTTGACCCGATTCAGTTATTGTTTAGACACAATTGGTAGGTGTAGTTGTTCAAAACTAAACATTGATTTCAATTATGAAATACTTTAAAAATGCAACATAAATATTTTGTCCATACGTAAGACCTAATAAAGGAAAGTTTTTTGTTAATTACCAAAGTTTTGTTTTTTGTTCTTTCATTTTCTTTTGGAGGCCTGAGGGATAGGAGGGACAGTGCTATAACATGCAGCACTGTCCCTATTCATTGGTGTAAGACATCTTTAATTATGTTGACCTTTTAATGTAGCAGCATATTTTCACAGTGCAAAATTAAGAAAAATCTAACCTGAAAACATATATTCAGTAAAGAAAAAATACAGTATATTAACAAATCGTAGTTTTAACTAAATCAATGCTGCCTTATGTATTATCACTCCTTCAATTTCATAGAAAACAAAAATTCTGCTTTTACTTTTCAAGTTGATCAAGACTTCTTAAAACATTTAATTAATAATCAATAATCCACGATCCGAATTATTAAAACTTATCATTACAGAACTGCAATAAAGATCTTGAGGTCATGAACTCTCAACTAGCAACCATAAGACAATTTCACCATGCCAACCAGTTGTTGGGACTGATGTCTGGAAAATAAAAGTCCTACCATCATGAACATAAACATGCTGAGTTTGCTAAATACAGCTGGAAATCTGGAAATCTTATATGAAATATATATGCTGTGGTTAGATACAACCAAGATTATAAAAAAGGAGAAAAGGTGTAAAAAGATGGAGAGACATCTAATGCCAATGCTTTGGAAAGAGGATTAGAAGACATGGGATTATAGACTACTTAAAATACAAAGACATTTAAAATTAAAAATAAAATGAATATTGTTCATAGGAACAATATGACTTTATTCGGACAGTTTTATGAAATATTTTCTAGTAAATACCAAACCTTTTCACTTGAAGTATAATCACTCTTCATTCATGAACATTCTAGTCTCCTGCCCTAGAAAAGCTGTGGGTTGAGCTGAAGAGTTGAAAGCAAAAGAGAGGATGTATTAGGATGATCTAAAAAGGCTGCATGAAGATGAATAGTTAGAGATTCCTCCCTTTGTTAGTTCCAGACCTTCAAAAGTAACAGTTGTAAGGACTAAGTGCTGTTGTAAACTGGTTATCACAGTACTTAAATACAAAAAATATATTTTAACGAGTTGGCATTTCATTTGGAAAATGTATTGTTTATTTATTCTATCTGTTGAGCTCTCATTGAAGCCAGCTGATCATACACAATACATTAACAGCAGGTATGCACATGAGTAGGGTTAAGGTTTTTAGTTATTGATAAGTGAAGAATTGCATCAAATGTATCTTTTAGGATGTAAAATTAGGTATGTGAACTGGAAATCTCGACTGCTGTTTTTTCAACAGAGGTTTAACTTTCTCTTTGTATTTTGACTTGGAATTTATGCATGTAATCATTGCAGTAATATCAGACCTCTCAGCGAGTCTAAATTAAAACATACTGTATTTAAAGAAAATCTATCTACTATTTAAATGAATTAAGGAATTATGACCCATGATGTAAAGTTGCTTCATAATGACTTTCTATGATGCATCATTAGAGTTAAAAGTTCTTCAGAGTCTTCCTCTTAAACACTTAAAAGGTAGTAGCTTGTATGAGCAATGTTTAAAATGAGCAGGTGTCTATAAGTCTATTAATAAATTATGTCTATATGTTTATAATTTATCATATTAAAATGGCAAGCTGTCAGGCTGTTTTAGAATGCAGCCTGACACATCTTTGTATTTTTGTTACTAATGCAAATACATTTATCTGTATGACTGCAGTTGCCTCATACTTGAGAAAGCATTGTACTTGTTGGCCTATGACTTGGCATATGATGTGTTTGCTTACTTATTTGGTGCCACAACTAAAACATTTCTATTTTTCTTTTGAAAGCCTTTCCTTTGAATTCACAACTCTATAGCAACATATCTACAGAAAAGCCACTACTGTACACTGAAAGTGGTTCCTAATTGATTCAGGACATCTACGTTCTTTTTGCGGTTTGGTTGTTTGTCCAAGAAGGACCAAACAACCATTGAAAGCCTGCAACAAATTGAAATACATTAACAGGAAGCAAATGTTTGAGAGGACCATTTCCTTCTGTGAGAAAAGTAACTGACCCATATTGATCACTTTTACATATATGGATTTATATAAAGTATATGTAATTGTTTTGTTTTCTATATAGCCACTATCCATGTTTGGTGCGATGCTCAGTGTGTGGCTACTTTAATCATAAAATATGTGAAATAATTTTATTTTAAGAGAGTTTGCTGTTTTAAGCCTGAACATCATAAAAACAACAAAAAAAACCCCACATGTTTATTATTTGGCACTGATTGTTTTAAATTAATGTTTTGAATGTCTGCTCTGTTTTTATTCAGAGGATAACATTTTGAATATGAAGGATAGAAAAATCTCTTACAAATACTGATCTGGGAGTCTACAATAGGATATTTCCATACAAAACTTAGTGATTGATTATTGCTGTTTGTAATAGTTCATAATTGCAATTCTAACAATTCTAGAATCTTTCACATACACTTAGGTCTCTCATTCATCATTGTTCTACATAGTTGCTGTCTTATGAGGATTTGTTAGTATCATTCTATAAAATCCACAGTGATACAACACTATACTCTGCGTGTGTATGGTTGATGGTCCTGCTGCTGTGTGTGAGTGTTATCAGAGAAGCAAAGCTAGCCGTGGGGTTGAAACAAACATCTATTATTCTGGGGCAGAAACTTTGTTGATGTACAATTCAGCTGTATTAATTCTCTCTTCATAACTTTCTCCCCCTGGGTAGACACCACAACCTCTTGATTAATACTCACAATATTCTGTGAGATTACACAGTAACACTTTCCCTAAACAATATTCACACCCTCCTATGTGTGTGTGTGTTCAAAGTTAGAATCTCCCCAAAATCAACCAAAAATCCCTCCATTCAGTTTTCCATTATTATGCTTGTACAGTAATCGAGCCAGACACTTTTCTTCCTAAGATGATTCCAAAATCTGGTTTGGTATTTGAGGAACACAAGGAAGTCTTAGCCAATGTTATGGGTATGCATGTGTGTGGAAACCTGTGCATCATATTGCTTCCACAGGTGTATTAATATTGCTTCCACAGGAAGCAATATTAGGTTTTTGGGAATCAATGTTAGGGGCTGGAAAAAATATTACAAGAGATACAAATGTAAAGCTAATAATTTGTTTATATTGGCCTCCCTCATTATATTTCAGATAGGTAGGGTTTGGGGTTATGCAGTCAAATTGAAAATCAACCTTGAGGTTGCTTGGCGAGTTCCAACTTTCAGAGTCAGAATTTGAGCATTGCCTAGCCTTCTTATTGCTTTTCTGACTGGGAACTTGGAAAATCCAACTTTTGAATGTAAAGATAATGTATGGGTTTTATGTCACCATAATTTTGTAGATTTTTTTATTACTCCTGTTGTTTCTGCACATTTTCATTACCCTTTTTCCTTCCACTCAACCTTCTATTAATGTTTCCGGATAAAGCAACCTGTGAGCGATCAGTCTGTGCAGCAATCTACATCTGTTCCCTGCCCTCCCTATGGAGGGCGTAACTCTATGTTATATCATCTTTGATGTTGTTCCAAATTACAGAGTTGCACCTGTAGATCACAGCACAAAAAGTACATTTCGGCTCAGTTTAAAAGTTTAAAGTGACCAAGTTCAGTCCTCACATAGCTCGCAGCATTTTTGATTGGACAATAATCTTCATTTTCAAGGTTTACTAGAGTCTGGTTAAAGGGCCCTATTAGTATTCCCGTCCCACGGGTGCGCAGTGTTGCCAACCACAGAGCCACGTCAGGCCTGTAGGAAGTACTCATCTTCGTTGTGCCTTTCCAAGGTTAGAGATAGGCCCGCCCGACTGGCAGGAAGCACTCAAAGAAGAAGAAGAAAAAAGACACTCAGAGCCGGACTGGAACTCCGACGCCAGGGATCAGTTTCATATTTTCTCCTACACAGAAGCTCAAAGTGTAGGCTGCGACTTCTATTCTCAGCGCACTCAGACGGCGTTATTTGGTCCGCATAGAACAGAAGAAAATATTTTTAATCGCCCGGTGCTTGATGGAAACGCGCAATCATAAAAAATGGTTGCATTTGGAGACCATCCGTGAATGCGATCTGACATCTGTGCGTCAGAAAGGACGCTTCTGCAAACTGGACTCCTAGCCGGGTGTGAAGAGTCCTCGTTGTACACCTTTATAGCGGCGCGGGAGTGAAGGTGACTTGAGCCCCGACGCAGTCAAGGCAATGCGGAGAGGAGCCACAGGCGCTCATCCTCTACTTTTCCTGCGCCCTTAGGCTCGTCTGGGATTTTTTCCCCTCCCTCTCCTACAATAAATTAAGGTAGCGACAAAGAGCAATAAGAATAGATCGAGCTTCAGTTGTCGAAGGTGAACGGTAAAGGGTGCAGGGTGGTGAGGTAGAAGGAGGACAGCGGTGGAGGAGTTTTTATCATTAGAAATATTTGTGGCTGGAGTCGGATAGAATCGTTCCGTTTTGGGGCTGTTTTAATCGTGGATGTGTATGCATGAGTTCTGCATCGAATGGGCGCAAAAACCGCCCCAGATCCACCGGGAACATCTTCCAGATCGGCAAGCCTCCGAACCGAGACCCGCAGCGGAGGGAGAGCACCGAGAGTACCCGCAAAGCCCAGCGCGCTGTGGCCGACTGCAGAATGGTAGGTCTGCGGCACGTCTGTGTCTGCAAGGCGCCTCTGATAAAAAGAGTGCCAAGATTTCTTTTGCTGTTTGACAATTGAATATCCTGCGCATCTAGCACGCAAAAATGAGTGACTTTACCCAGGTCTGCCTAAAAATAGCCGTATGCATTTACACTTAAGCCAAACAGAACACCTCGGCGTGCAGACGGACTGTGTGATTTGCATTTAGAGTGTGGAAAAGAGATAGGTGCTTATGATTTGGGGCTGATTTGCTGAGATTTTTAAAGAAAGGATAGAATTACATGAACATATGTGCAGATGTTCATAATCATGGCACATCTGTCTTGTGTTTTAACAGAAATGATCAAGCCTTTGCCAAACATCACTGATCGTCATGCAGTCTTCTCGTTTTCAGGCAGGATGTACAACACGAGCAAAAATACCTGTGCCCCAATACGCTCACAATCTTATTTCTCCAGGCAAAGAAATTAAATAAAACATGAGTCCCCCCCCAAAAAAAAATTATATATGGGTGCACTAACTCTTGTCTATATAGGCTGTTCTAATGGCGATGCTTCACAAATCTTCAGTCACGTTTTCCTGACTTTGTAACTGCAGATGTTCAAGTCTGCACATTTTTCGTTTGCATACTGCAGCTCCCCTTGCTGGGTTTAGGTAATCTTCGTTTTCCACCGCTTCTCATGTTTAACATCTCAGACTTTTCTGCTGCAGTGACAGGACAGGAGCATAAGTTTTCTCAAGGAGGTGCTGGTCTATGAGTCAGTTTTGCTGCCCCACTCCCACAATTTTATAGTATTCATCCAGATTTCAGATTAATAGTAAGGAACACATCACCTCCAAGGTTTATATTATCCAAACAAACAACAAACAAGCAAACAACAAAACAGAGTTTTTCTGAAATAACCTCTTGTTGAAAGTTTTTTAAATCACAATATAATTTCCTAGCATGTCTGCACCCATGTAAAAAAAAAAGGACCAAAATCTTGTAGTAACTATGCCAGACCTGAATGTAGTGCTGTAACATGGTCATGAAAATAGATATTTATCTAAAGAAGGAGCAGTGGAGCATTTGTTTTATATGCTGTCGTTTTACATCTGTGCTTGAGGTGAAGCGTATGGTTAGATGTGGGGCCATAATGTCATATGTTCCAAATCTTTGCATATTTGAATGAAAATCCACCAATTCAAAACACGCAAACTTAAACTTGCTTTTTAAAACTTCTGTTGGAAATTTATAAAATAACCATCCATCCATAGCATATACTCGTCTATCCATTTTAGGGTTGGAGATGTGAGGTGGCTGCCTGTAATTGTAATTTTCTGTCACCATTCATTCTGATGTGCTGCTGTTTAATGTGTCACTTGAAGCTCAAATTAATTTTTGTGATCCTTTTTGTCTCAATTTAACTCAGATCGTCCAAGAATTCAACACACTTGTGGCTTTGTACCGTGAGCTGGTCATCTCCATCGGTGAAATCACTGTTGACTGTCCTACTTTGCGGGCCGACATGCTGAAGACCCGAACCAAAGGCTGCGAAATGGCAAGGGCGGCACACCAGAGTCTCTCATTGATTTCAGGGTGAGTTTGCTGTCCATGGTGCTGAAAACTATCACAATGTGCCACACTGTCAGAATTTGGAAAGTGGTTTACTTTTTTTCTTCAAAGCAAACCCCTTGTTTGCATAAGCATCAAGATTGTTGGCTGGCTTGTTTTGTTTACCTCAACCCCTGTAACAGAGACAGGACAAGGCATAGCTGAATAAGCAGCTGCTTTTGGTCCCTCTGGCCAGTACATGTGCTAGACATCTCATACTGACTACAGATATGAAAACATCGAATTTATTGCCATGTTTTTTAATAACTAAACACACATATAAAGCAGTTTAAAAATGTCAGGATAAAAATTTTAGAATACTTATTAAAACTTTGTTAGAGCCTGTAGTTGCCAGCTAAGAGAAATGCTGTTTGTAGTTTGCAAATTGTATTTTTAAAACTGTGCTACCTTAACGTACATAAGAGAAGAACCTTCTTTATTTTACGCACTATGACTGTTTCTGTTTTCCATACAAAAGTGTTTTTCAAATTGTTAATCACCCATTCATGTAAGCTAGGTGTGCAGCAACAAAAACATCAAAACATGCAAGACTGAGGATCAGGGTTGGGGACTTCTACTTTAGACCACAATAACAGTAAGATGAAAAATATTTGCAGTTAAAAAAAACATATATACTGTAATTATTTCATTGATTGGTTTATGAAGGGCTGTAAACATCCAATTAAGCATAATGATAAATTAATAATGTTTAAAAAGATAACACAAAAAAGCAAAATGTTTAAAAGGTTTGTGCTTAATAGCCTATCTGAGTGAATGTATCTTTAATTAGCTTTTGAAAAGCCCTGGTTCAGTGATAGCACAAAAATCCAAAGAAAGTTAATTTCTGATCATGGGTGCCCATAGTCCTTGGAACATCCAACAAAAGATGTTTGAATGACCCAAAGGATCTGCCACTCAAACAAACACTCAAAAGTCCAGTTAAATAAGGTCTGAGGTCATTAATAGATTTTAAAAAAAATTCTTAGTTTAATATCAATTGTAAAATTAATACGACACCCGTGTAAAGAATAAAAAATAGTAATAACATACACACGTGAGGACGTCTTAGCTAAAAGATGGGTGGTTGCATTTTGGACAAGATGAAGATAATTTAGGCTAAACTGGAAGGCACCAACATACACAGCACTACGTTGTTGAGTCTGGGGCAAATAAAAGCCTGAAAGGCTTGATTTGAAAAAAAGACTTAACTTTGTCCAGAAGACAAAACTGAAGAAAGTTTGTCCGGACCACAGAGTCTATTTAAATTTTCAATTGTAAAATCCTGATCAGTTATTAGCCCTTAATGTTTAACAATATTTTTCAAATTTAAATTCTAAGCACTGACCTAAGTGAGCAATTTAGAAGCAAACAAAATCATTCTGTTATAAAGTAAATTTTTCTTCCAACACAGAAATAATCAAGCTTGTAAAAACTAAAACAAAAATGCATTGCTCCTGTGGTGTCTGGTGGATGATGGGCTTTAGTGGAAATGAGGCCCTGACTCAAATTCTGGTCAGGACCCAGGACAATCTTGAGCCGCCTCTGCTCTATAAACATGCAAGCATTAGCCCACTCCATTAAACATACTGAGTTTGAGGGGAAAACAGAACATGAGATCAGCTTTTAAAAATCATCTGTAATTTGCAAGCGGAAGAGCTTTTCCAGGAAACGATCACCACACCATGGTGTAACCGATCATTTTCATTTAGCTGTGGCTAATGCACAAAGTGGAGTGGCAGTGGGATGCTTCCCCGGATGAATATTTGAGAAGATATTATCAATGGTATAAATCCGATGATTTTTTCCCATGCTTTTAATACATTGTATGCTTAGTTCTGACTTAATTTTATAGGTTGTTTCTTTGTTCTGTGATTTCTGTATCACGGCTTTGCTTATTTTTCTCGCTCCTAAGTGGTCATTATAATACAATACTTTTTTTTTTTTTTTTTTTTCTAACAATATCGTGGATGCAATAAAGGAAACATCAATGCTAAGTGGTTAGAGTTTAAATTAGTTTCCTCTTTCTTGACTCAGAGTACAGTTTCATTATAAATGTACACTTTAAAATAAATCTAGATAAATAGTGGTAACAGAAAGCTGAAAAGGCCTAGTTTGACGAGAGGTTTCCTTCAATACTTGTGCCAGTGGATGAGGGGATTTTAAGATCCTCTGAGGGGTAAGATGCCAGATGCCTTGGCACCATCAAACTTACTTAAACAACAATTGGAAAATTGCAGCCAGTGGTGGGTGAGAGGAGAGAGATTTGGAGGATGTCTGTAGTTCAATGTCGTTGCCAATGCCCATTGAATGTTGGAAAGACCCCAGTATTAAGTTTATTGATCTAATACAGCCCATATCCTTGCCTGCCTGTGATTGGCAGACTATTAAGTCTGTAAAATCCCTTAATGAGCTTTCACTATAATTAGCATTTTACTAGAGAAATATAAATTTAGCTTGTTTGATTCTTAGATCATTGCATTTCTCATCTTTCAACATTTATAAAACTTTTCATTCACTGTTTGGTGCTTTTACTTTACAAATACTCACATATTTAGCCATTAATTATTACTAATCTTGGTTTAATATCACCTGGATATTTTAAATCAGGACTACTGGAGCTGATTTGTTGCAGGAAGGTAGTCGATAAAAACATTTTTCTGAGACATTTGTGCATGCAAACATGAATATTCTCAAGAGAGTCCAGTTGCTTCAAATAGGAAGATAATGTGCATGTTAAAATTATTGGCACCTCTAGCTTGCCCTTAGGAGTGAGTGTGCATGCATGATTGGCTGACCTGTGATAGACTTGCATCCTGTCCAGTTTCTTCCCCACTTCTTGTCCATTGACCGCAGGAGATAGCAGGTATGGGAAATGGATGAATAAAGATTTTATTCCTAGACAGGAAATACATCAACATACTTTTATAATCATTTTCTCAAAGCTCACAATTAAATAATTAGCTGAGTAATGCAGAAAACTATGTTTTTTTTTCTGGCATATTTCTCAGCTATAAACCTTGAAAATGAGTAAAACTTTTATTTCCTGGTGCTTCACCTTCTGAAAAGAGATGATGCCACGACTATTTTTAGAGGCTATTAACTACTGATAACATTAACCTTTTTCTTTAAGATCCTTGGATCTATTGTCAAACCCTGGCCATGCAACTACTGGCAGCTAACACTAGTTTCTTCTCCAGTACATATATATTTACAATACCATGACTGCACACGCACCCTATACAACACCCTGTTTCAACTTTTATAGATGCCGGAAAGCAGGGTGTTGGATCACCAGCTCACCTCTGGTACTATAGGTCATGCTTGAAAAACTCAGTGTAATTAAATTGTAAGTGCCCAGAAAAAGTCACAGAGAGTTTTCAACTCTCGCTTATCTATGTAAAATATTTCATGCTGAACAATGATTATTTCTGGTTATAGGAATAATGAGGATTTACACAAAGTTAAAACGTTATAGAAGTAGTCACATATGCAGCGATGGTCTTGTATGAATTCTTGAAGGTCTTAGAACTAGAAATTTGGGGTCAATATATACCTGTAGGAAGGACAGTATAGCCTCTCCCAGTTATAATTATTGGCCAACTCACATAAAGCCCCATTGGGATTTAAACATCACTTTATCATGTATTTTGTGGTGACTGAATCAAACTTAGAAGTTTTACTTTTTTACTACTTTGGGCCTTTTTGGGTTCCTCTGATTCACTTAGAGTCAGAGGAACCTCTAATGCACAGGTGTCAAACTCCAGTCCTCGAGGGCCGCTGTCCTGCAGTTTTTAGATGTGCCACAAGTACAAAACACTGGAATGAAATTGCTTAATTACCTCCTCCTTGTGTAGATCAGTTCTCCAGAGCCTTAATGACCTAATTATTCTATTCAGGTGTGGTGCAGCAGAGGCACATCTAAAAGTTGCAGGACACCGGCCCTTGAGGACTGGAGTTCGACACCCCTGCTCTAATGAGTCACAAATCAACATAATGGTTGATAAAATGTTTCCAAAAAAAGAAACATAGGCTACATCAGGATACTAGTGGCACTTCTCATAATCATTGATCAATAAGTATACTTCCTGGGTTTTTGTTTGTATTTTTTCAAAGACTTTAGAGAAAGTGGTAGCCCAACAATTAATATATTTATATATACATTGAGTCTGAAGTCCACCTTCTTCCCATTCAGTTCAATTTCTGGATTGATTATTCCACTATAACATCATGTTGTTTTTTTCTGGAATTCCTGAAATTGTCCTTGTAAAAAGGTAAAGTGGTAGGTTCACCCTTCTTTGATCTACAGTAAGCTTTTTACTGTGTTAATATTGATGTGTCAATATTACTGTGAGTTAATATTTTAAGTTGACCTGGTTCAAACTGTTCACAGTTATCACTGCCTTGCTAAAATCCTACCATGATAGGTGTTCTCAGTGTCTTCCTAAATGATGCCGCTAATGGGACATTGCACTACTGAGGTGTCAAAAGGAGACGTTTGAGGCATCTGTTATTTAGTTTATATAACAACCTCTCATCTGTGTTTGGTAATGATGTTGATGTTCAAATGTATGCTGACGATACAGTCATTTACACACAGGATAGACATAAAATAAGTGGCAGCCATATTATCAGTAGCAATGGATTGAAGTGCAAAATTGCAAAATGTCTTTCTTCAAAAAACAAACAAACAAAAAAACAAAGTAACTGATAAAGGAGAAAAGCAATATCTATTGATGAGCATAAACATCAGGGAACTAATTTAGACTCTACTATTAGGTTGTAAAACATATTTACTGCTCTAAAATGAAATTTGTCCAACTTTTGATGTATAAGAAACATCCTGTCCATATGGATGGATAAATACTCTGATAATCCAGAGTGATATGGGACACATGAATTCTTTAAGCATAACTTCTACTCATTTTGCAATGACACCTTAATGTTCTCATGTTCTGTTTTCAGTTCTCCAAATATGACAGTATTTAGCATTTGACGTTTCCTGCTACTTCTTTATGTTACAGAATACCATAGAGTGCCCATAAACATATTGATCTAAGACCTTTAAAATGGCATAACTGTCAGCTGTAGCCAATAATGTTTTTTTGCTTTCACTATTTGCCATTTCAGGCCAGAGGACGGGGAAATCCACCCTGAGATCTGCAGGCTTTTCATCCAGCTGCAGTGCTGTCTGGAGATGTACATCACAGAGATGCTGAAATCTGTCTGCCTGCTGGGATCCCTGCAGCTCCACAGAAAAGGTTAATGGACATAGACTGCATGGCAGTTTATGGGTAACATTAAAGCAAGTTTTTAAAAAAACGTGAAATGATTAACCATAAAGCATGAAGCAAATATATTATTTAGTACTTCAGAATGAATGACTGTATGCAAATCAGAGAATTTTGTAGCTTTATTTATGTTTGTACCAATTACCACCTTCAGCTTATGTTACATTAACTTAACTAAAGGTTAAGTTAGTTAACCTTTAACGTAGTTAGAAGTTAAGTTAATGTAACAGAAGCTAAAGAAGCTAAAGGTGGTAAATGATAAGTGATCAAATTGCAAACTTTTCTTCATCAGCTTTCTCATTTTCAGATTTTTTACATTTTGAATATTAAATAAATCGTATCAAACTTATTTTCTTTGTGCTTTAGGTAAAGATTCATGTTGTCCTCCTGGAATCGACACTAAGACTGAAGACTCTGACATCCCCATCCTGGAGGATACCTCTTCTTCACCCACTGATTGTTCTCAGCTCTGCTGGCTGGTGGCCACTGATATAGAAAACATTGAAAAGTAAGTTGAAAAATGTTTTCTGAGAACAACCTGAACGTTTTATGTTTTTTTACGCAGGTCTTCAGAACTCTCCTAAAATTTAGACACTAAAAGTACAGAAATAATGCTCAAAAACATATACAAAGCAGCCATGTATTTTTTTACTTAACTATTTAATTTAAATGTAAATGAGAAAAGGGTTTTCAAAGAGATTACATAAAGTTGTTTTGTGGGGGATCTGTTTCACACAAGGAGCCAGCCGATAAAGTCTACCATATGAAAAGCCTCATCAAAAGGACTTTAGGATATTCGTTATAATACTGCAAAGAAGTGGTTCATGCTCATTGGATTTTTTTTTTCAAAACTATCTCTAAAATCTTTGTCCATTTATAGTCATAGAGAAATCAGCAGATGTTTTCACAGCATGTCCGATGGTGTAATATGGTTATTGATTATTCATTTTAACAATGTAATCAAATCCACAACTGACATCTGAAGATGTCTGAAGATACACAATAAAAACTAAAGGAAATCTTTTCTTTAAAATGTTCTGTAAAATTTAATAAAATTGCAATTTCTGCCAACAAATTTTTTCGAGTAGGTGTTCAAAACCTCAGCTTAATGTGAATTAAGGAAACCGAAGAAAACTTGAGACTATTTTAAGTTGGATTGGGCCTTGAGAATTGAACAAAACATGAGTGTGGCTTCACTTCAATAAAAGAGCTGTCCGGTCTGGCCTATTCAGCATTTGCAGCCAAAATATATTGTACAAAGGAGAGTGAACGACCAACATAATGTGATAACGGAGACATGGTTTGGAATAATAGAGTGGTCTGTCTTTGAGGTACTGCGTCAAACTTCCTCCACTGCTGCTTCCTCCTCCGGCTATGACTCCCCAGCCTCGAATGACTCCATTCACAGTTTTGGACTCTGTGTTTTTAAGTTCTTCTCTTTTGTTCGTTTGATTTTCTGCACCATGTCAGCCCATCAGCAGGAGCTCAGTAACCTGCAGCATCAGATACATACTGTATGTGTAAATGCATCTTCATCAGCTTTTTAAAAATAAAGCTCTCTTGCAAAGGTGCACCCCTGTGAAAAGAATTCAAAACATTAACTGTATATTCAAGTACATGTGTATGATATTTATAGAGTTGGAAGTAGTCCAAGAAAATAATTCATAGTTAAGTTCATGAAAGGTAAAAATAATGAATTTTAATTGAGAAGTTGAGACTATTTTAACCAGACAAATTGTTATATGTAGCTCCTTTGAACCATGTTGACTTCTTTGACTCTGTCTCTGAATAGAATCGGAATTGAGAATAGTTTGGAACCGGAATCATAATCGGAACCAGAATCGTTCAAATTCAAACGACGCTCAACCTCAATTTTAAATGCCACATTTCAGTTACTCAAACTTTTGTACTTTTACAGGGACATGAGAGATATGAAGAACCTTCTAAGTAAACTCAGGGAGACAATGCCTTTACCACTGAAGAACCAAGGTAAGGGAAAGAGTATGCCTCATTTAACACCAAGTTTTATTCAGTAGAAAAGCAAAATAAAAATGCTATCCATATAATCTTCAGAAGTCCCAATAGGTAAAGAAAGTTGGAATCTCCTTGCCTATATTGCATACAAATGGTTTATATGTAAGATATATACAAAGCTGTACATATGGTGTTTAAATATACCGTAGCATATCCATGATGCTGTGGGCTGCCTCATCTCAGTTCCCAGACATAAACTCTGTAGTGAACCTACACAGTAAGTTTCAGAAAATACAGCATAAAAGAGGACTCAGGATTCATAACAATCTACAAATTATAATATTTCCACTTCAAGATTATGCAACTGTAATGAAATTTTTAACTTTTGGGTTTTTTGAAGTTATAATATCTAGACATTTATGATCACTTCGACTATCTCCCATAAACTAATTAGTCTAGGTAACAATTGAATGTGTTTATTTTCATTTATTTTGCCTTTGTTAAAAAATAATTGTGTGCTCTTTTCTCCAGATGACAGCAGCCTGCTGAACCTGACTCCCTACCCTCTTGTCCAACAGAGGAAAAGGCGTTTCTTTGGGCTCTGTTGTCTGGTAACCAGCTAAAGTCCCCACCTTCTAACGTAGGAGGTGACAACAAAGACATCATCACCCACTGTCTGTCACCACTCGTGTCTCCCACCGATCTACTGCCACTTTCAGATGTATTCTCTTTTTTTTAAAAGGCTGCCCATTTTATAATTTTATTTTGTAATACAAAGGAGAATTGTAACTGCAATGTAATAAAAATAAAACACCATAATCATATATTTTAAGATATTTTGCAGAAGCTTTATTCTTTTTCTTTTTTTTTTAGTAAATAAATCGACTGCTTGTCTAATTTGAAAAAAAAAAAGAAAAAAGAATGTGAGCTCACATGAAACAATGTCATTGTTTGGTTATTACCACAGTAACCGAATGAGTGAAGTAAGGATTCATGTTTCAAAAAAGGGAATTTAAATGTCTGTGTTGTCAGAAATAATGTGATATGATTAAAAGCGGTTTGAAGAATTAAAGGCCACACTCCCAGAAATAATGGGATGCCTTTGTCAAATATTAGATGGCAGGTTTGTGCAGAAAAGTTGTTGTGTATTACAGTCTCTGTTTTCTGTTTCTTGCTGTTTTTGTTCTTACTGTACTTAATTTAGTCTTCCATAAACCAAGAACCTGTATTCAACTTAAACTATCCAGCTTCAAATGGAATATATGAGACATTATTCAAAGGAAAACTTCTTTGCACACAATATCTATCTATAAAGACGTTAGACTTGTACATACACATACGCAAGGCTCTTAATTATTTTCAACGCTGGAGTTGGTTAGCATAGAGAACCTGTTTTGGGGTAGTAAATGAGCAAGGATCTTGTACTAACTGAGGTATAATGGAAAAGGAGAATGTGAAAATAAAAGCTGTAATAGGTCATTTTACATTGTTAATAAAACTTTGTTATTGAAACCACTTAAATGGTGTGTCACACTTGTCTTACAAGTAATACATCAAAGTGTCCATATGGTGGAGACAGAGAAACAAAATTGAAAGACTAAAAGGGGTTTATTGTGAACACAAATACATGAACAGAATAGATGTATATGTCATTTTGCTACAAAAGTAACTCCACATTTCTGTTGATATATACATAATGGCATCTGACTGATTAGTCGGATGCCTTAGGATTTTAGGATTAGGATTTTTTTTGTGTAATTGTGTTACTGGAAAATTCCTGTGTCTTGTTATGTATACTTATTTGCATTGTTTTAGTTTTTCTATCTGTACTTATTTTGCTCAGGTTCCTTGTTCACAGCTGGTCTACATCATCTGATCTGGAGAAAGCTAAGTAAATAATGCAGATAGGCCGAAGGCTGGACTTCCTTAATACTTTAACAATGCCACAGATTAAGTCCTCGCCATGTTGCCTTGATGCAGTAGTTTTTGCAGAAGAAGCCCAGACTAGTTAAGTGCCTATGCTATGTATATAGACACACTTATTTATTTTTTATTTTCCTGAGAAAACTAATTTGATGCTTTGATTATATGTGTTAGGATTCAGTTGTGTGTGAGTGCTCTTCCTATAGATGATTTTCGTGGGAGAGTTCTGGCAGGCTGGCGCACCTGCAGCTGATTCCAGCAATCGGCTGGTGGACTCTTAAGAAGAGCAGTCATTCATCGCTCGATGGTCTCTTGTTAGTCAGAGTCAAACCTCAAGTTCATGTCGCTGTTGTTATGAATCGTCAAGTTAATCCTGTTTTGCCATCTCTCAGATCCCGATGAGCTGTTTGGATCAAGCCAGGAGCCACGTCCAGCCAAGCTCGCATCTGCGACTGCTCCTCGCCAACTGGATACTACAGCCTGCCGCTCGTTTCCCCGCTACCATCTCAGAGCCTCTGCACTTACCTGAATCCTTTCCTCTCCCTGAGCACCACCTCCGTCTGAGAAACAGTAAGCCCTTCTCTCTATTCCCCTGTCAAGATTCCCTCAACCCGGTCACTACTAACTTCTCCCTTCTCCAAGCAGAACCTAAGCCTGCCAGCCACTCCCGATCCCAGAGGGCAAATCTGGAATATATCATTGTCAAGTTTTACTGTTACTAAATCATTGAGTCAAAGATCTTCCGGCCTTTTGTGTGAACCTGCATGTGGGTGAAGAAACTCAAATCCAACATGACAATATGTGAGAGGGCAGAACTCTTGTCTGACAAACAAACCTCACTGAAACACGTGTTCTAATTTATTGAATATGACTCCATGCATACATCATTTTCATGCGAGTCTGACACAAGCAGGTACTGACACACATGGGCTCACAGTATGAGAAGGCAGCGAGCCAGTGGAAGGAATAGACTGCCAGCAGGAGTGTGTTCTGCCAGCAGGGAGCTTCTATACTGTCAGTTATAGTGAGTAAATCTCTTAAAATATATTTCAGTTTTAAATTCTAACAGTAGAATTTACATGATCATTTTAAGGAACATTTTTTAAATTTTCTTGTCTCAGGTAAAGAACTTAAATTTCATATGACAGTCAGTTGTGTCTACAAAGCATGCAGTTCAAAATGCAATATTGCCACTGTATCCAGAGTAGCTGCTTACTGCATTCTGATTAGGAGTTTTTAAAAGTGTCAATTAGTGAGGAATAAACCATACACAAAAAATGCTTCATGACTGGGAATTAAAAGCACTTTAAACAATGTAAGTGAAATAGTTTATTGAACAAAATAAAAAAGGAAATAGAACAACGTACAGTTGTCAGTTTTCCCTCTGACCCTTTAAGCGTTTGCGATGTTTATAAACTTGCTACATGCAGCATCTTGGTATGTCCAAAAGGCATTTATGAGGAAAAGAAACACATGCTGTGTGACCACCGATGTGTAATATTTAAACAGAAACATCTGCGCTTCTGCTTAGGCTGCTGCCCCCATAACCTGATCCCAGATTAAGCACATGATGCATTGGTCGATCCATCGTGTGGATCATCCATCCATCTATTTAGTTATAATGAGCAGTTATAGTGATGCATGGATGGATGGATGGTCAGGAGCAATTTCATGCATTTGGCTTGTTGAAACGATTGTATTTTCATCAATACATAAAAGGAAATGAATACATTTTTGTCTGAGCCAACACTTAAACAGTATGCAACTGGTCAAATGCTGCTGAAGCACAAAGCAGATAAACAATAGCATGAGTGGGAGGTATTAGGAAGCACATGGTTGGATACTGACAACAGTCACCTTCTCCCCTTTGCATCGTCGAAGTCCTGCTTCACACTCGCTCATGGTTTGTGGTGCAGCCGTTGCATCCTCACCAACACGGATGCACACACTTTCTTCTGGATTAAAGCAGTCTGCAGAGTCTTTACAGCGACACTGATTGGTTTGGGCTGACAAAATGGTGTGAGAGTAAAAAGGGATGACTGATGAACACCTAAAAATACCAGAGATGATTTTCAATTGTTTGTGAGCTTCTATGATCTCACCATCACAGTTTTCCCACATGTGACATCTGGTGCAGTCTGTGGTGCTGCGCTGTGGCCACTTGCAGTTGCTGTCGTCTGCTATCTCAAGGTTTTTCCCGATACATTTGATTGCCTGAATCTTGCACACAGTCAAGAGAACAAACTGTCCATTTATTGGATTTACGGCACACACCTCCAGCGAAGAACTGATAAAAAATGAAGAAAAATAATATACATCAAATTAAACCAACTAGCAGGCAAAATGCTAGATGATCACAATGGTGGTCAGATCAGCAAATATACCTGCACTCAGGAGGCATTTTGCAGACACATTTTCCTCTAAATGGCTTCTGCCATTGTTTGCATTGTGCTGGGGAAGCAGTGGGCTTCTGGCTTCTTTCAACTGCGGGATACATTTTTTTTCCATTAACAGTCAAGAACAAAAATAAGTTAAAAGCACTACTGTACTCTAAATTGTAGTAAAGTATCATGTCTCGGCAATCTGCCATCGTTTTGAATACATTGCCAATAAAAGGTATTCACCCTATTGGCTGTTTTAGCTCTCTTATTGCTTTTTGCTCCAAAGCATCCCCACAACATGATTTTGCTATCATCATGCTTCATTGTGGTTAGGACGTATTTGTTGTAATGTGCCATGTTTGTAGTCTGCAAACATATCTTCTTGTCTGGTCTGATGGCCAAAGACCTTCATTTTGGTCTCCTCAGAGTAAAGAACTTTCTTCCACTTGACCATGGAGTCTCCACATGCCTTTTGGCAAACTCTATTTGAGCCTTGATATGAGTTTTCTTTAATAGTGGCTTTTTCATCACATAAAGCCCATAGAGCTTCGACTGATGAAGAACCTGGACAACAGTTGTATGCAGAGATGAGATAAAATAGGGGGACAACAATACCTTGGATGCACCTGGTTTGAGCTGGGTCTGGAGAAAAATTCAAACTGGAATCACAAGTAGCCGTAGCTTCACCATCTAATGAACGACCCTGTGGACAGGACAAGCTAACGGAATCTCCCAGATGATAAGCCTCCTGTAAAGGAGATGCTATGACATCCGCAGCGAGCGGAGGAAGCTTACACACTGAAACTAGGAGGGGAAAAACAAACATGGAGTTCATAAAACAGTTAACTATGATATTGTAGTTCACATTTATTACAGATATAGCTACCTGCGCAGAGCCCAGGGTTTGCGGACCAGGTTTGATCAGCATTGCATTGTAGGATGCTGTTACCAACAAGATAAAATCCGGCAGTGCAGCTATATTCCACTCTGTTACCCACATAGTAGTTGTCCTTGGGATCCTGTGCAATGTGGTTGGAGAAATGGCTATATTAAAAAAAAAATCTTTATGTTTCCATTTTCAAAAATTGTTTCAGTGTCCACAATACTGAGTATAGCTAAATTTATCACATATTTCCTGATTACATATAATTGGTTACTGCAGGTGTAATGTTTTTATTGTGCAAAACACTTAGAAGTACCTTGTTGCTGAAGTGTGCCATACAAGTAAACCTGACTTGACTTATATATATATAACTACAGTATATCTGGTGAGTTCTATTTGAGGTTGAGATATTAAAGTTGTTCTTTTTTTCTTTTGGAGTTGGGCAGGTTTTACTTTCTGTTTGGGATGGAAACTATCAGTCAGACCTGACAATTCTGGTCATGTTGGAGCAGCTAACAGATGCTGTCCTGCAGAGACTCCAGTTGGGCCAAAATATTTGTTTCAATCAAAAAAAAAAAAAAAAGGAGGGAGCACACTCCAGAGGGAGTTGTAATACAGATTGAATTTTCCTGAACTGTAATGAAATAGTTTTCAAGCCAACACATTGGTTCAATGAAGCATCCAACTTGGACTCAGTAGGTTAAGGGTTAGGCTCGATGTAAATAGCACTATGAGTTTTGTTCAAGTTCCACTTTTCCTTTGATCCGCATTGTACAATAATTTAGCTTCATCTTTACCAGGATGTAGCCGTTGATCAAATTGGGTGGAGTCAAACACTTCTGAAGTTCTGGGAGAGTTTGATCAAAGCACTGAGGCTCCATGGTTCTGTGGAAATGTTAAAATAAAAAGTTGTATTAGTGGGCTTTCAAAAAAATATTGTCTCCCTAAAAGGTTCGCTTATTACAATCACTTAATGAATGTCTACAAATACATGAATTCATATATCACATTGCAACTAGCTCTGACCTTAAGTACTGCAGGACCTCTTGATCTTCGCAGCCAGCAGTCTCAGTTGGTTCTCCGGTACAGTGATGTCCGCCGTTCTGAGGGGAAGGGTTAGAGCAAGAGCGACTACGCGAACTTCGACCCCCAGAACACAAAGACCAGGCAGACCAACAGGACCAACTACCATGGATCACACCTTCATTTAAGGGGTGCAAGAGAAAAATAAAAGCATTCATAGTATTTCATTTTAGAAGCAATTGTAAAATAGTAAATTAAATTGTATGAAAATCAAACAGTTACCTGGTTGGCCCTCTGCCTCAACTCCTTGCTCACAAGCCAGCCCTGATGTGCCAGTTTTGCAGATGCATTTGCATTTGTCTCCATCCATGACAGCCAGGCCATTATTTCTGCAGGACTGGCAGTGGCAGGGATGGCTCTCATACAGGTATTGTTCTATGGCTTTCCGGAGGAAGAGTCTCTTAACTCCAGGACACTGAACTTCCTTAACCAGTTCTGAAAGAGGTCGAAGCTATCAAAACAAAAGAGTTAGAGGGTCAAACTAAAGAGAAAAGTCCTTTATTTAAATAAGGTAGGACATTGTTTTCTTCACCTTTTGCTTTATGACCGCAGGGAATGACCTGATAGAGTCAGCCCAATTTGAGTACAATTCCCAGTTCTTGTCTGCATCATCAAGTTGAATTTTCTCTAATGCTGCAATATGTGATAGACCTCCTCCCAGCACCTCCACTTTTGCGTTATTGTCAGCTCTGCTGGCACCTGTTTCAAAACACCTTTATGGATAAGAAAAAGGCAATATCTAGCATATTTAGATTTCTTTATGAGCTGGAAAAATTAACAAAAGTTTTACCACTGTGCCATGTGCTTGAATCTCTAGCGGTTGTGCAAACCACTCTTGTGATAGGGAAGAACAGAATCCAGCGTTTTTTCCTTTCACATTCGTGATTGTCGAAGCTCTGACTCTCTTTAAAACAGATGAAAAGAGAGGGAAATGCAAATTACCTTTGTGGTAATTTAAACTAAATCTAATTTTTTCCAAAAAGTTTATTTTTGCACTAATTTACAATTTTTTTCAGTCCAATTTCTGCAAAGATTCATGACAGACTACTTAACTTAATTTGCTTCAGAAGAACATAGCAAATGAAAATTAGAAAAGGGCTTGAAAAAAAATTATGCCTAAAGAATTGAAGTTGTTATAGATCCATAGTGGACATCATAATAAACCCCACAGATTAATAATAGGATGTCACTTAAAGCTCACTGTAATGAGTGATCAGATAAAGTGTGATTACTTCAGACCAAAAGTCAATATAAACCAACTTAGTCACCTAAACAAATTGCAAGTGTTTCAACCCTGCCGTAAAATTACCACAAAGCAAAATGTCCGTTAACATACTTTTAACTGGTTTCAGAGAAAAATGATATATGTTTATTAAACTTTTTTTATGAAATTTGAAAATCCTTACTGATGCGCTTTTCAGTTTCTTCACTGATTGAAACGATGGAGTTCAAGGAGCCCCCCATGCTTCCCTCAGATACGTAGTGTGTTCCAAACCTCTCCAAAATCTTCCTGTAGGCTGAGTAGTCATAAACAGAGGGGAGCTTGGCCAGGGCCTTCCAAAACTCCTCTGATATTGGAAGGTACTTAGGAGAGTTGCTTTGGAACTGAGCTACTTCTATCTCATTCTTTAACACCACAATCCTTTTAGTCTATAGAGAAGGAAAAATGTCATTTAATGAACATAATTTTTAATTATGGGTTTAGTTGTTGTTTTTAAAAAGAGTTTTCAACAATATTTTCTGTTGAAGAGCAAAAATGTGAATACAACATACTTGAGACGTGTCATGTTTATCATGGAAGTCATAATTACGATGTCCTTTTGTTGTCCCGGTTACTGTCTCTCTGTTGACAATATCTTTTGCATAGTGCCATTGGCTGGTAAACATCTCATCACTGAAATCCTTTAGGACTGTAACCTGAGAAAATAACAGGATTAATAATGTTTCCATATCAAGATAAACAAATATTTGAGAAAAAAAAACATGTATAAAAAATAAAATTCCTCTGTATAGTTTAAATCTTCGAGCGATAGATAAAAGATGGTCCTGTTATATTGCTGTCGGCTGTTAGTGTGTTACTTGAAGTGGGTAACTGTTTGAACAGCCTCCTTTTGGGGAAATAAAATATTCGTCCTAACCAAAGAATCAGGCAAACCACTTAGATTTCTAATTTTAAAACTATTGTAAATAAAGTTCACCCTTAAAAAACTAATTCTCAGTTAGAACTGAAACTGTTAATTCTGCGCAAAATAGAATTATAATTTGAGTAGGTTCTTATTCATCAGTTGTTTTGTGGAATTAAGTGAATCATTTAGCACAGTGGAGTCACTGGTCCAACACTGAATCAAGTTTCCTCCTCAGAAATTAAACAAAAATGACCTAATTATTTGATTCAGGTGTGTTGCAGCAGAAACCCATTCAAAAGTCGCAGGACACTGGCCCTCGAGGACTGAAGTTTGACACCTGTGAATGAGCATATTAAGTAAATCACTGTTTAGCATTTGTCACCTCACTTTTGCCTGCATATTCACATCTCTTTGGTTCTCTGCTGTTCTTCTTGTTGATATTCGTTTGGTCTTTTAAATTGTACACCACTGGCCACACCACCACTTGGCCAGTTGGAGTATAAAGACTGGTGTAGCCTGCTGACTGCTACTACTATATATACACTGTATGAGTTAAATTCAAATTATTATTATTATTATTATTATTATTATTATTATTATTATTTGCTCCATTATGTTGCAAATCTATGTTTCTTCAAGTTGTGGTTATTCAGCAAAAAAATCTACTTTTTAAGATCATGACTGCTTCAAATAAGTCCACATAAACCCGCTTAAAGAAATCTGAATATTAGTTTAAGTTATCTGGATCTATATGTTTTGTTTATGGAAGTGAGGTCTGCAAAGAACTGCAAACTGAAGGGAGTAGTTGTACAACACAACAGAAGAAAGGATAATAAAGCTGTTCAAAAGATATTCCAGAAAAGAGCCATGTTGGTATAAAATTCCATCTGAGCTAAAGTGAAAGAATGAGAGAAACTCAATTATCAATCATTTTTGCTCTGAATCTTTTACAAGACGCCAGACTTTACTCATTGAGCACTAATCAGTGATACACAACGAGTGAAAGAGACCGAGTTCAAAGGTAAATGGTTTGTACTTGTATAGCGTTTATCAAGCACTTCACACTACATTCAGTCATTCATCCACACACTGATTATGGCATCACTACAGGAGGCAGACAAAGTTGGAAATGAACAGGCGGCAATCCACCAATTGCGGAACAAACTCCTACCACCAATGCCACCATCGTCCCAACCAAGGCCCTGATTCTTCTACTAACCAGGAAGTTGTACTGAATAGTGCTGAGGGGAAGCCGATAAATGTTTTTGTGGACATCACTAAAGGCGGATCGACACTGGCCCCCAAAGCTCCTAGTGTTGATGACACTTCCTCTGCTCTTTCCAGATACCACATCAAACCTACAGGGAAAAAAACATACATACTGTATATATTCTGATGTTCAAAGGCAATTTGTGGAACTGGATTTTATTTAGGAATATTAGTGTAAGTGCAACTTAATGCACATACATGATACACTTTTTAAAGATTGTATTGGTAAATGGTTTTGTAAGCCAAGTATAATTTCCTTTCAATTTCACAGCAATGCTCTACTCTGTATTAGTCTATCGCATAAAATCCTGAAGTTTGTGGTTATAAAGTGGCAAAATGTCCAAAAGGACACAGGATGGGAATGCATAGGCATGATGTGCTTTTTCAGATGGTTAAACGCAAATGTTTCTCTGCAACGGTTTGTCACTGACCCATTCCCAAGTAGCTCTACTTGAGGAGGGGGAACTGTATGTTCACATGTAATGAACTTTTGAACCGGACAGTTCTGCTCATCTAGTCCATCTTCTTCACAGTCCTGATCTCCGTTACACAACAAAGACTTGCTAATGCACTTCCCTGCAGATCAACAAAGAAACTGATATTTAGGGGTAATGTATTTTGTTTTGTTTGACTTTATAAAGTAAAGTTTATTTGCAACCTGATTGACAACGAAATCTGTCTCCGCATCCATCTTCCAATGGACAGGCTTGTGTGGTTTCACAGGCTCTGGTCTCAGTGCGGCCACCATCACAGGGGTTCCCGTCAAACTGAGCATAAACAGCCATGGCTCGGCTTCTTGTCTATAATGTGAAATGACAAAAATCAGCTTTATAAGTTACAGCCCTTTCCAGATGGGGAACCAAAT
Organism: Xiphophorus couchianus; assembly: GCF_001444195.1. NCBI lineage: Eukaryota > Metazoa > Chordata > Actinopteri > Cyprinodontiformes > Poeciliidae > Xiphophorus > Xiphophorus couchianus. The sequence goes on from NC_040239.1 coordinate 12,529,670, forward strand.
TAGCAAAAGTATTTAAAACTTCTCCAAACCTGCAATTTGGTGCAGGGATCACAAGCTGACCAGCTTCCAAAAGGCCCCCACTGGCAATGAACACGCTGCACACAGAGCCTGAAAAGAATAATTCAAATCTAGTAATTCAGCACACTAAAGGTAAGTGAAAAAAACTGCAACACATCAAGTTTGTTTTTTTATCACCATGGATTTGTAGTGAAACAGGAGAATAAACTTACACTTTGGAAGAGTGCAGGGTCAGCAGCAGCGAAACTGTTGCACAGAGTTGCACAATATACTAACAAGAGAAGAGAAACGACAATCATAAAAAACAAAAATGAAAAGAATACACATTCTTGTTAAGATCACATTCAAATGCTAAACATCTGTGCTTATCAAGAACTGCTATTAAGAACTACAAATTGTAGTCATACTTGCCTTCATGATGTTCGAAGCTGAGCAAACAGGAGGCATGTGTGCAGGCTTTCACACAAGTATATTTAAGGGGAGTGTCATTGCCGGGAAGATGCCCCATGGAATTCAGTATATTTCATAAGGCAGAGTATGTGGGGGTGGAAGAAAGGGGGAAGGATTGTTTCTGAAGAATGTGTGTGCTTCTTTGGATTTGATGAAAAAAAGTCTCCAGCCAAAAAGCTTGTGCAAAGATTCCTTCCAAATCCCGAGTTTACTCAGTAACATTATCTCACTACTGAAACGTGGAGTTGTTTAAATGAAGTTCTCTATGTTCTTTCAGGGTCTCTAGAAAACCAGTGTTTATTTTAACTTTCCACTTTACATGCAATGACTTTAAAAAATAAAATAGCTGCCTGAAGAAAGATTTGTTTCCTTAGTAGCTCTAAATAGTCCATAGGTAATCATCCCTCAGTGTTTGATGGGGTTAAAATTTGAAAAGAGTTTTTGACTCTTCAAACTGAGCACCACTTAAACTGAATAACAGCTGAAAAACAGCTACTTGTCTCTTCACACTTTTTGTTAGGGCTACAGTTCACTACAGCTTTTTGAATTATAAAGTACAATAGCTCTCTAGGATGTTATTCACATGTAATCCTTTTTTTTTCTATTACTCAGAATTTTGGGTGCTTGGAACAACCCGTTTAATCCCACCGGCAACAATTCTGGAACTTCTGGAAGCTCTAAAATAATTGTTTTGACTCTTGGCTGCTAAATGAACCAGTCAAAGCTGAAGAATGTTAGTGTGTCAGCAATTATCTTTACCATAAGTTAGGTTAATGTTTTGTATGTTATTGTTTTATTGCAGATTTTTTTTTGTTGCAGTTATTTTAAATTAAATTTGGCATTTTAATTATTTATATATTTTTGAAGAAACTATAACTTGCAAATACTGTATTGATAAATATTATTATTAGTTGCGATTTAATTTAACAAACACTGGAGGGCAACAGAGGTCTGAAATGCTTTTCTTTTCCGCGGTTAAAAATAACTTGCACTGCTAAACAAAAACCTTTCTGTATTTTACATAACTCCAAAAAAAAAAAGACCCATACAATTAGCTTAACCAGACTGTTGAGGTTTATAAATGATAAATAATAAAAGATAAATGCTTAATTATGTGACTACCAGTGGTATTTTTTTAGTCCAGCTTGGTCTGTTTGCCATATTTGTCTGTATTATCCTCAGGACTCTCTAAATATGGCTATATTTGTGCAGTCATGGTGACATGCTGTGCATATTCATCACACACTAGCTGGCAATACTCAGACCTAAATGGATTTTTATATTATTTCTTTTTCTTCAGTGAGGTTGTCTTGTCTGGCATTTATTTTGGCTGCTCATCATTTTGACAAGTAACTCTCAGAGCCATTTTTCACGCTTTCAATTTTAGGATGTCATATTATTATTAATGTAAAGCTTGGTGATAAAAATGTGCTGCAAAATCTCATAAACTGTACACTGTTGACAGAGTTTTGTTTACAATTTAGATATACAATTTCAATACTCAAATAGAAGAGAAAAATAAGGAAAGAGATTAAAACAAATGCATTGGGCACACATGGAAGTTTTTTATTTTCCACACAAGGATTTTAGGGTTATACTGTATACTATTTATCTAAAATTAGTGATGCAGATTTACCAATGTTTTACAGCACATGAGAAATTGATTGCTTTTTATCTGAAGATATTCACAAATGGGGCTAATATCGGAAATTTTATGAAAAATATGTCTCTACATAAGATTATCTATTTGGGACATTATCTACTTTAACGATTCTTGTTGGCTTTATGCAAATAACCTTTGGGTTCTAAAATACTTTCATGTGTTTGATAAATTTCATGCAATATCTGTCACTGCTCCATTGTCTATTGCAGTGACACACAGCCAGATATCACTTTTGTGTCAGATTTAGGTGTGTACAAGAAACATGAAAACACAAAAATTCTTAAAGGTTCTTGGTTTTTAGTGTGTTAAAATTGATGCAGGTCATGGTGAAAATTCAAGACCATCATATCCAGAGTCATGGGTATTCTCTCCATCTACTGAAATATTTATTGCAAAAATGATTCCTTTATTTCTAATATCACCCCACTCCCTCCAAGTGCTGCATGACTTAGCAAATGTACAACAGCAGGCTAATTTCCAAAGCCTCCAGCTGGAACAGCACTTCCAACAGTTCAGACAAGAGGCCACCAGAGCATGCCCTCCATTAGTCCTTTCTCTGTGGGTTTATGATATGCAGAAGGCCATCTTTGACTGCCATCTGCCCTAGAAGTTTTACTTGTCAAGGATCCAAACTCATATTTGGAAATTTCAGCTACTTTTGTGCAGAAATATATCTCTATGAATTTATTTGTATGTTCACTGTACAAGATCTGTCTACCCTAACCCTATTTTAAATAGTGTTGATTTTTTTTTGTCTCTTGGGTTAATGATTACCAGTATATCCATTATATATGTTCAGATTTAGTTTTGTGTTTTTCAGACTGGCTTTTCAAAACATCTCTCCTGCAGTCTTCTGCCTCATCGTCCTTTTCTGACCTTCATTATTAGGTCTTATTAGGTGAACATTTACGCAGAGCATACAGCAACAGCCATCTAACCTGTTGCCTTCGAGTATTGCCTTTAGTTTACCTCCATCCATTTTCCAAAAAACTCAGACCAGTTTCTGTGTCACCATTAAAGAGAAGCACCTCAACAACATGTTGTTACCACTGGTATTTCTCACAATATGGATGGTGTTTTTTTTTTTTATGTTTTCAGTCGTGCCACACTATGCTCTGTGAGATGTTGAAATTGATTTTTAAAGTAACTTTGCTTTAATTTCCCCTACAACTTCCCTTGTGATCTGTCCAGTGTGTTATTTTGGTTCATGCTGCCGTTGTTCACAATTGTTCTCCAACAAACCACAAAGGCCTTCATAGAACAGCTGTGTTTATTGTGAGTTTAAATCACATACTCCTTCCCTCCATTTACCAATTAAGCAATTAAGTTAAAAGCCATTCACCATTTTCCCTACATGTCATACAAATATTAGTTGTTTTAACTTGAAAACGTTTAAATTTTACAATGTGAAATTTTTCTGTCAAACAATTTACTTATTCTTCCCAGCATTTGAAGTTCAAAATTCTGCTGTTTCTTTACTTGGGATTTCATGATGTGATGTTGTTGCCTGTGACATCTTCTGATATGTGGCTCTTTTGGAAAGAAGACTATTTCTGAAGCAATCATTAAGTGTCTCCTTCTCTCTCTCCTCTTTATGTTGCAGACTGCCATTTTTATGTTTTTATTTATGGTTAATTCTATATTTGTTTGTGTATTTATGTAACCATGGTTGTATCCAATTGTTTATCCATCCATCTGTACCTACCAAATCCTCTTAAGAGCCATGAGGGTGAGGGGGTTTAGAGTGGTCAGCATTTTAGAGGTATTGAAATACAACCAAATAGGTCATGTATGACAGGTTATGGTTTATGTAAGCAAAAAACAATGAAATTCTTTCGTGATGAAAATGCATATTGTAGGCAGAGCAGCTGTCACCCTGTGCACACATGTAACCTTAACAAGTAGAGACAGAAGTGCCTGGAAAAATTACTCCTCCTCCTCCACATACTCCAAACTTTTATGAAGCTGCACATCTCGCCACTGCCCCTCTTTAAACTGTCTGAATGCCATCATCCATCTCTGCCTCCCACACCTCTACCTCCTCTTCACTGCTGTGTGCGTGATAGAGAAAGACAGACATTTTAACATGCACACGCTCTTTAACAAATCATTTGCATTTTCTCATCTTTTTTCAGCAAGCAGCCATTTGTACAGAACCTTGACAGCGGTGTTACAGAAATTTTGTTAGCTTTGTTTTTTTTTTTCCCCTGACGGTTTCATTATATTATTGACCTGCAAAAAACAAAAGTGAACACCAACCAAAAATTGTGTGAACAACAAAAAGAGAAATTAAATCTAGAAAATTGTGAAAACAACTATTTATAATAACACATTGGGGAGCTTTACATGTTTAGTGATGAGATGCTAAAACTTCAAATCTGTGATTTGTTCTCAAAGCAGTTTAGTGCGTCAGAATGAGTAGAGAACTAAAATTTTTTGTCAAAAATATGCACACAAAAAAGAACAACACTGAGCTATTGTTTCTTCTTTACCACCTGGCTGCTGAAAGTCTGATGCTGAAACACAACCTCAGCAAGGTCACACTAGGTGCCGCTGCCCACCCTCTCTCTGTGCTCATCACCCTGGAAACAAGATAGTTTTCGGATGCTTTTCTGCATGAACAGTGAGAGAAATGCTGCCATGCTTGCTTAAAAGCTGAAAGGAAGTCTGCATCAGATCCTGAATAATTACAATTTGCTCATTAAATGAAATTACAGCCTTATTATGCTTGTTAACATAATAATGTTTTCAGTCAAGGAGTTAACCAAGCAAGCGAACAGCTAGCACTCAGCAAACTGCTCACAGAATGACACTTCACCCAAAGGCATAGAAGCTTTATTTGATTGGCCATTTTCCACATAGAACAGAGTCACTTTAATTTGAGCAATATTGTTTGGATTTTTACAACAGCAAAGGACTCTTTTCACATCGAAAAACAAGTGCAATGACAACAGTTCGGACCAGGGGAAAACACAAATGTCCTTACAACACAATCTACAACCTTCTCTTCAGTGGGGTTTTGGCAGTGCAATAAGTAACAATTGATAGATTTTCACCTTAAAGGACAGAAACATTTACAGTTAAAATGAACACATGCTCTTCAGGGTAATAGTGTAAAAATCGATGTAGATGGAAAGAAACCGGATGAATTCTAAAAGCTTTTCATTCATGCACAAAGTGAAGTACGAAAGAGATTTGAAAATAAACAACAGCTCAGTTATGATACCAGTTATAGGAGAATGCTTTAGTAATTTGCACATTTTCTGCAGTTACAGAATGTAGAAACCTTCCACAATATAAAGTGTTTGACATAACTCAGAACCACACAGAAGTGAAAGTATTGGAGCAGATACTACAAACATGTTAGGCTGAAACTGTCACTCAGATGAGACTTCTTAAGAAATAATACATTTACTCACAAAACATACATTCAGCAATTCAGCTGAGTAACATTTTTTAAATACCAAACATTATCAGAACATCCTTACATCCTTTACCAGAAGAATGTAACGATGCCATGATAATTATTAGTTTCATATGATTCTTTTCCTGCATATTGTGTAAAACCCTGGAGATGTTATAGCTGTAGGGACGTCCCAACCCAACCATTACACCTGTGGTTAGGCTACTCATTGCAAATTAGTTTTGCACAGTCAATTTTGAAAAACTATGATCTATCTTCAAGTATGTTATTACAATGCAATACTGTGTGCTATGGATATTAATATGTTGATCTTGAAAACCTGGGTTTTCAACAAGGTGAATGTTTTTTACCCTTTACCCTGGTGCTCATAGTAAACGTGACATTCTGTGAATTTGTCCTTCTCTTCATTTGTAATTTAAAGTTATTAAAACAGGGGAAGAACTTTTTATGTCAGATTTTACCGCACTGAATGACACACCAAATTGACTTGCATATGTAATGTGCATCTCGTCTCAAACATTCCCAAACAGTTGTCAGCTTAGACAATTAAGGATTGTGAAGCAACTCTAGTGTATGGAATTTAAATCAAAAGGATTAGAAAAATGTTTTCTGTAGCTTTTTTTTGTTTTTGCCTGAGGTTAACTGAAACCACTCTGAAATACGTTAAGTAAATTATCAACAAGAAATGTTAAAATAGAAAAAATAAGCTAAAATTAGCCAAGCACTTCCATAAACTCATCTTCAAATTGTCAGCAGGATCAAGATGTCAGTTTTTGGTTTTTTTTTTACAAATGTAGCTATATGTGGCAGATGTTTTTAGTGAGTTTTAAGTGATGTGTTGTCAGAACTTTAGAGTAACTTTCTTAAAGACATGGTTCAGACTTTGAGGCAGCAGATGCAGCCAGCAGCTGCAATTATTTAGCAGACAAAACATCTACAAACTTCACAACTTTGGCTTGCAATACAGTAGACTGCTAATATACGGTAATGTAGCACTGAGTCCTATGGATATCCACTGTTTCAGTTTCAGTCATTTTAAATTGCTAAAATGACTAAAAGAGGGGTCTGTCTATCTAGCTGTCAGCTGCCATCACACTGCGAATTTTATAATTTTTTTAACAAGCTCACTGCAGTATAGTATTTTCCTACATAGAGTACTATTACTGATGATAAATTTACTTAGAGTAACTTAAAAAATCTGTACTATCCTTTTAACAGAGTAAATGCTTGCTGGAGAAGCATATTAAGGCTGAACTGCAGAAACTACAGCTGGAACAAAACATCATTGTCAAGGGATATATGCATATTGATGTTTGGAATATTATTGGTGAGTGAATGTAATCCTGGGAAGGTGTAATGTATTTTACTGAGCTTCACAACTACCATTTTTTATTAACCATAGGTTAGCCTCAAACTGTGACACAAAATTCAGTCAATTAAACTCATTGTACCGCACGGTGGCCACATTTGGACTGCTTAATCTATCATGCTTATATTTTTTTGACTTGAATTATGTTGCTAAGTGACTGCTAAGAAGTGTTATCACCTGTTATTATGAAGGAGAAGATCTCACAATGACTCATACGTGCTGCAGTATAGAAAGAAGCACAAACAAACATACAAGGGTCAAGTTAGTCGCAAAAAAAGGCAGACTGTGGGTACACTCATGTACCAAAATATAATAATTTACACTTGGCTATCGCAACTTAGAATCCACCATGTAGTAGAACAAACAGTTGGATGTTTAACCATTAGAAATGAGGGAATAAGTGCATCTAAGTGCATTTCTAACAGAGCAAGTAGAAGCTTGTTATGAAAATGGGAAAATTATTGTCAAATGCAGATGGAGAGAATATATCTGCACCAACAGCATAAATATTATTCCCCAGTTAGCCAAGCTGCACTCTGGCTCTCTCTTCCTGTGTGGTTATAAATGAGCGAATCCACAGTTTTAATCAATCAATCCACAGCTGCCTATAGGACTGCCTGATAAATGTCTTGGCTGTAATTCCAACTACAGTGCATTTCACTACTGAGTAAAAAACCTCAATGAAAGATTACTGCTGGAGGACAAATATGGAAATGATTTCGTTCTTGTCAGTGTAATAAATAAACACACTGGAACACCACATTTTTATGACACTCTTCAGCCAAACTTCAGGAGGAGTGTTTGAAAAACACCTGCAGTGATATGAAAGGATGCATATTGTCTGAAAAATAAAATAAAAAAAACTGCACTTGGACTGATTTTTCAAACGGGACATACAAGAGCTAGCTACAATTTACGAGCCAACGATTTCAGTTACATATATTTATTTAAAACACCCTCTGGCAAAACTATTATTATCACTAGAATATCAAGACGGATGTAAAAGTAAAGTCAGTTGAAGGTAATTATGCTCTGAAAACTTGTGTTAGACGGAGATGCGAGCCTGAAAATGGCATATTTGTGGGAAAAGCAGATATTTTTACAGCCAACGGAGTAACTTAAATCACCACTAAATCTGGAAATAAAAAACGTCTTGATCCCAAAAATAGGAAATCAACCTCATTCTCATGGTGCTCCAACCAAACATCAGTGTATTTTTTCACCAGCCTAATCTTGGTCTCTTTTCCATCCTCCCTGATCTCTCAGTCCACTATAGCCCTAAATAAAGAGAAAGGAGCCGCAACATTGCTTCCCTCCTGAAATAAATGCCAAAGAGTGTAGATAGAGAGCAGAGCCCAGAACAACCGTTATCCGGTGGTGGCAACTGCGCTCTCTGTTGTCCCAACGTGGGCTCTCAGGTTGCATCATCATCTTCGTCTTCATTCAGGTGATGATAGTTGAGGCTGATGACAGCACTGATGAATTCACCGAGCTCAACAAAATCAGCTGTAATAATGTTGATGCCATTCTCGCCGGGTCTTTGAGATCTGATCCACTGCATCATGCCTGGTAACGCCCTGAGAAGAACAGAAACAAACAAAAAACACACATACAATAGCGTGTTAGGAAAAAAGGGCAGGTACTTCAGGTAAATGTTTCTCTATCAGCATTAATCGTTTAACTACCCCCTGGGAGTTTAAGGTATGGCATCGTTGACATGGTACAGTATTGTTTCTCAGTACTGAAACGTATAAAACACAGTTTTGTGTACGGAAAAAGGAGCTGTGATAAAAGATCTTTTTAACACAGCATGTGATGTCTGGCTGTGTCCTTCTCACAGCTGGTGTCGGGCTGTGAGAAGTGCACTCCGAGCTCTTGTTGGACATGCTCATGAATATCGAGCAACAGGGGAGGACGTTATCTTCCCAGATACCTCACTCCATGTGGCCCCCCAAAATTCTAGGAGTTTTCTCCCACCCCCCATCTCATGCACAACTGTTTTCTGGCATTGCAGAGTCCTCTACTGATTTGTGAGTGTTGTGAAATGAATGCTTGGAACTTTGAAGGATGTCTACATCAAAGTAGCTAACTGCCTGGTGATAATGGCTGATAGAGGAATTATCAAATGAATAATTCATACCAGAAAAATTGATGGTTTTGGTGCCAAAGCTTTTAACAAGCTGGTGACATTACGATGGAGTGAAACACAGACAAAGCTGGGGATAAACCTAGAAAATTAGTCCTCCAACACGGGGGAGGTACACAAAGAACAAAGAGAAACAAAAGCAATGGTTTTGTTTTTTAAAACCAACAAACTAGCTCAAATGAGGTCACGGCCAAATGCTAGGGGACATTAGTAAAACCCAACACGCATGCTGATTAAGTTATTTAATGCCACAACGGCTCATATATTCCTATCTCTGTGTGTCCACACAGTGAGTTGTTATGGGTAAATTATGCCACCTCAGAGACCACTGGCGCTTGGGGTGTAGCAGCAATTTTGGTCCCAGATGGTTGTTACTCTTTTTCCTAATTGGTGTAAACTCTGCATGATTTGCATGCCCTATCGTAATGCTGAAAACAAGCATAACAATGTTTTTGTTGGGGATTTTTGGCTTCTCTCTGGAATGAATACCTTTCCGTTATCGTCTCCCTCAGTCCGCTGGCCATGCCCTTCATCACAGTACTTGCCTTTGGTGTTAGAACCACCTGGGAGACGAAGAACGTCCCCTTCCTCCTGCAGAAAAAAGAGCATGTGTATGTAAACTTCTGATCAGAATAGGATGAGAGCTGGTTATTGAAATAGATGTGGTTGCAAACCTGCGGTCAGTTACAGATGCCTGGAGAAACTGAACGAGCTTCTCTGGGTCGGTGGTGTTGGCCCACGGAGCAGGCATCATCTGGCCAGGCCACAGGAAGGGTACCTCCAGGGCCATGGGGTGGTGGTAGAAGACAAGCACCTGGTACTCCTTCTCCCAAAGATACTTCAGAGTCACCTATGCATAGTCAGGGAATTACAGGATAACAGATCATTTAATGAGAGATGAACCTTCCTCTATTGTGAGTTCAACCAGATGAATTGTGCATAAAGAAGCATCCTAACAAGTGAAAAATTTAATATCATGGGTCTCGGTTCCATTTAATTTGACTGGAAAAATACATTAATCTGCATGTTTTATTTCATTTGTGTGCAATAGAGAAGAAAATATTGGCAGAATAAAGATCTGAGGAGTGCAGGAAGACAGAAAGATTGTACAGTGCTGTGACATATGCAGTGCCTATAAAATGTATTCACCTCTTGAATGCTTTACCCTTTTTACCCAAATCCATCATGATGAACAATGTGGCTTTTTAAAAAAAAAATGTAAAAAAAAATATGCTAAAGAGAATACTGATTTCTACAAAATGATATTTAAATAAAAAAAAATTGACATAAAATAAATAATTGCATAAATATTCATCGCCTTTTAAAGACACAGATCTAAATAAACAGAGGTCCAGCCAATTGGTGTGAGTAGTCTCACAATTAGCTTACTTGCACTTGCAGCCCTTTGGGAGCGACTGCACCCTGTTTTCTTATAATTTAGGCACTGTGAGAAAAATGGCTTTAGGTTAAAGCTAGAAAAAGCTGGTATATAAATTGGCAATTGGCCTTAAAAGGGCAATTTTATTTGTTTTATAAGATATGTAACTACTTTTGGTAATTTCCAATAAAAACTAATGAAACTGGTTCCCTTGAACTATAATATTCTACACTAATGGGAGATGTGAACAGAGTCTGACATTTGTGAAGCCTTTCTATTTGTAAAAAGGCTTTCTATTTGTTGGCTCCGTGGGCCAACAAAAGAGAGAAATATGGAAACCAAAATTTAAAGACAGTTCAAACAGGGGCTTAACTATTTTACGCTGGTCACAGATTCCTTAAAACAGATTTGAAATGTGACCTTTTTAATCCACTTGTAAAAATAAAAGTATTAGTATCAGATCCAGAGGGAGGCTATATGAACTATCATTGCTACTGTGGGACTTTCAGCCTGAGAAACAAGAAATGACTAGCCAATCAGACTTTGTGGTGAGAGACAAAACAGAACAGAGAGAATCACAGATCGAAATGATGATTAAAAGTAACAGCAAGGTAATATGAGAAGCACAAAAAATGCCATAGGTTCAAATAACAAACAAAAAAGCTATGAAATGTCAAGGCCTCTGCAGCACATGGGGCTGTGATCTCCAAACTGGGGGAATGGCTGCAGCAGATTCCAGAAAAAACCTCTGAGATCTCAGATGAGTACAGTTCTAGCAACAGCTAAGATATGGAGAAGTGAAGAGAGAAAATTCTTCGACATTCCAGCTGCCCGTCACCCAATTCACCATGGGGAAATCAAGACTGAAATCTTTATTGGAGCCCACTGTGATAAGAGAGTGACTGTGAGATAAGAAGACGTCAAAGCAATGGTTTATTAGAGTATCTTCTACATGTGATAAGCCAGAAAGACGGGGAGAGAAAGTGCTTTAGTACAAGTCAGGCTGCAAAATGATTACGAGTAGACTGAAAATAAAACCTTCTGAAAAACAAAACCGACTAAAAATGGAATGTTCATAAAAAATAAAAAACTATCATTAAAGAAATGACAATCATCAAAACGTAGATAAAAACTTAGAGAGTCTTCTGTGCAGTGCAGGGCTGAGATCACTCACAAAACTTTTATATCCTCATGGACACAAGTTGTTAAAGTTACAAAAACCCTGAAATAAATTACAGGGGGCTGCATTGTTGAAATGTAGATGCATTTGTACCTCTTGAGCAAAAACCACTGGGCAGAGTTTTTCTCCAAACACTTCTTTCAGCATGGCCACCAGCTTTTCGTGGTGCAGGTTCTGTACACCATAGAAGTGGTTGAAATCCAGGAAAATGACTTCTTTGGCATGTGCTGATAGGAAGCTGCTGATCTGCTCTAAACCCTCGCGGACCTGAAAACAGACACACGAAAATCCATCTATTGACATTCTGACGCCAAAATCTAAATACATAAAAACTTTGACTTTCCACTTGAACCTCTTGAAGTACCTTGCACAATTAGGCTCTCAGTCTGCACTGGATCATAGAGTTAAATAAACTGCCACGTGCAAGGAAATGAAATAACATCACTTAGCAACCACAAGTATCACCAAAAAGTCATTGCATCTTCTCTGACCGTGGCACTGAAGAGCCCGTGGGCGAAGTACAGCTCGTTGTCGGGGTCACGGGGCTTGGTGGAGATGCGCAGGTCAAAGAAACGGATCCCAGCCTCCAACTGGCTAGTGAAGTTCATAGTCTGCGTGGCCAACCACTTTCTCATTAGCTTCTTGGCTACCGTACCGAAAACAGACACAAAGTTCTGCACTGTCTCTGGCTGTTCGGGACCCACTGGGGATGCCTCATCAATGTAGAAACTGAAGGAGTCGTGAGAACCTAAAGGAGGACACAAACACGAGTCTGCATAAATGTACTGTCAGTTGCAGGTTTTATTTCTGGTGAAAGCCAGCTGGCAAGAAAGGGGTCAGTAAGTAAAATACCAGGGTGCCATGGCAACAAGTAGCTGAATAATAGTGCCATGAACTCTGAAAACTTCAATCGAATTAAGAAAATGGTGAATGGTAATAATAATACTTTTCATCCATTATATTTCCCAACTTTTTTGGTAAACATTTTTTTCCTATTTCCATGGCTCACTTTCAATTAGCTGTGGCCCTTATAATCACTTAGGTACATCAAAGGTACATGCTGTCTGATGGTGAAAATACAGAAAAACAGAGATCTTTGAATTCATTTAAAACATATCAAAAAGCTAATTCCAGTTATTAAACATGGAAGTTATGTCATTCCATGCCTGCTTGACAAGGTAAACATGTTGTGATAATTGTAAATGTTAGTAGGCCCTGTCCTTGCCATTGCAATCACTCCTGCCACAAAATCCCATTTCTTGCTTTTTAGGCACACAGAAGGACTACCCACCCCTTCCATCAACAAGCTGACATGCAGCACGAACTGACCTTCAACTATCTACACGCACCAGACCCAGGTCTTCACAGCCAGCTCAAAGAATGACCATAAGCAGGGTGGACAGCTGAATCCCGGGGCGGTGGAGCTAACTGCATCACTGCTGGCTGAGCTGCACCATTAGGGTCACAGTGTAACATGCTGTGACCTTAACCAGCTGCAGCAGCTGCACCGCTGAATTATTATTTTTTTGTTATATTTTGTTTTATTTCGTTTTTGTCTCTCCCTTTTTGGCACAGGAAGTTTTGCTTCTTTACATATGACAATTCAAAAACCTTTTCAACGTGATATTTTGATGTTGCCTCCATTTATATATTAAATGGAGGCTGGAAGCAAATATCATTAGCATCTGATATGCTACAATAATCAACATCAAAGCATGTAAAAAGAAAAATCACTCTTAGTCTCATAATTTATCTGATAAAATATCAAAATTCTGTCTGAAGGAGAACCACATGGTTGAGTGAAAGAGCAGGGCTCCATATGAAAAGGCTACAGCTCTCAACCGGTTCAATTCTCAGCCTCTTCCTGTCCATCTACTAGTGAATAAAGGTTACTTATGCCACAAAAAACTAATTTCACACACAATGTGACAGGGGAAAAAGAAAACAACTGTGGCTCTCTCAGTTATTTAAATAAATTGTTTCATTAACTAAAATTCTGAGTTATAATGCCTAACACAAATTTAGATGCCGTTGATAAAGGGAGGGAGATATGTAGAAGTTGTCACACCACTTGGACAAGTCAGTTTTCCCAGGTTAGAACACAAATGTGGAACTGGACAAGAGAGAGCCTATTTTAGGCTCACTATAATCACACTGTTGGCCCACATAAGGAATCCACTTAGAGTTCTGTTTATGACGCTTCATTTCTATATTATTCAGCTCAGCTGAAGGTAAAATCTCAGCTCAAAACTGACTGATTTAACCAGAATAATCACTTACCATGGAAGATTTTTAGTTGCGTAAAAGAAAAAAAAAAACTCCGGACTTTTTTTCCCCCACCAAATCTGCAAAAGCAAGGAGTTTTTGTTTTTGAGAATGACAACAAGAATGGTTGAACCTTTCATAAATATATATAAACATGAACCGGTTTAACCTTAAAACCCCATTTAAATGTTGGGGAACTGCAACAGCATAGCATAGAGTTATTTATGCTGGGGAGATCAGATCTACTTTTGTGTCTTTCAAAATGAAGTTTGCAAACATTTGGCAAATGCTAACAGCTTTGTGCCTCTGCCCTCAGTGAGTCAAAGGTGTGAAAGGAAAATAACAAATAGCTTTTCAAAAAAATTTACACTAAGATAAGAAAAACAGAACAAAGCACATGCAAAAACCCATTTATTGCCACTGAATCTTAAAAGCACGATGAGGCCACCATTCTGACTCAGCTGTGCATCTTTTTCCTAGCTCTATATTTGGTTTGTATCTCTTTCCGTCTGAGTCTCTGTGCTCAGCCGCACTGGGAGCCTGCAGCTTCTGTGGAAGGAGTTGTCAAGAGGAGCTGATTAACTAATCAGTAGTGGACTTTGGAAAATGTGTATCCACATCTCAGTAGGCAGCTACTTGGGGGAAGAAAGATTTTTCTGCCACATTCTTTAAAATGGAAAATAAGAACTGTGATTAATCAAACATTGCTGATAGAAAACATCTCCTCGGAGATTGCAGCTTCCAAACTTGATCATTCTGGACTAAAAGCAAACTTACATTACATTAATTGTTATACAGTATAAAGTTTAAAAATCAAGGATTCGTTCAGTTGATAATGTATTTAGGAGGACTTAGTTATGAGTACAACTCAGAACTATTACTCCAGGCAATCTAAAATTTTTGTGATTAGCATACTAAAGAAAACATACATAGCATATGAAAAATCTAAGTTATAAGTCCCTTGATTTTTCGGCAAGATTACAACTCTTGAGATTTATTTTAAATCTGAGCTCCTAGGGCAAAAATAATAAGGTTTGTTTGTGGAGCGCTGAGAAAAATACTTTAAATATGTACGATGAAAAGCATGTGGCTCATGCTGTACTGCAAAGAGAAACGGCTTCCCAAAAAAAGTCAAAGCAATTAAGATCAAAATATTTATCCAAATATGTAGAAAATCTTCAGTTATTTGAGGTGAAATGTGTAAATGTGGAGAAATCAATCCAGCACAATAAAGTTATGGGTGGTTCAGTTACACCCATATCTAGCGTGATGTCTCACACCTAAAAGATTTATCTAAATGTGTTAAAATAAATGATAGAGGTCACATTTAATTCTTCCCAAAACTACAGTATAACCCTGTTTGCTTCAGTTTAATGTTGCCTTTTGCAAACTTAAAATGACAAAAATTACAGCAAAAACAGTAAATCCTACTCACAACTGATCCTGAAATATCAGCAGACTTTGAATTCTTATAATTTTTTAGATCCTTTATTGACAAATGTCTGATAAAATATAATTTCTAGTTACAGTATACTAAGGAAAAGAACAAAACACATTGAACAGTGTGATTGAATAATATATTCAGATGTGCATGACATCCGAGTATGTTGTTCAAGGTCTATGCAAAAGTATTCCTAGACCTTGAACTTATTAACACATGTATTTATTTGACAGACCAAAACAAAGTGGCACATAACAGCAAAGTGGAAGGAAAACCGTCTTGACCGTCTTTTACAAACAAAAACCTGAAAAGTAAGAAGTGTATCTATGAGTCCAGATGTTGTAGAAATATGTCACACTGCAATTAAAGATTTCGGGATATGTCTCTGCCAGCTTTGTACATCTGGAGACTTTAATATGTTTTACCTATTCTTCTTTGGAAAAGCTTGTGCTTCATCAAGCTGGACGGACAGCCTTTGTGAAGGATTGCCACATATTCTAAATTGGATTGTGGTCTAGACTTTGGCTGAACTATCACACCACATGAATATGTTTTGATGTAAACAACTGTGTTATAGTTATGGGTGTAGGTTTAGAGTTGCCTTGGTGGAAGATGGACCTCCGCCTCAGTTTCAAGTCTTGTTGCATCCTCCAACTGGTTTTCTTCCTGGATTGCTATGTTTAGCTATTATCCATCTTCCTCTCACCTCAGACCAGCTTCCCTGTTCCTGTTGTGTACCTATAGCATGGTCCTGCCACCACATTGGTCACCAAAGGAATTGTATTTTCATGGTGATGCAATTAGTTTTTTAATGTACCCGAAATAGTTCAGTTTTGGTATCACATGGCATTTCTGTGTTCTTATGGCTGTAAATGGGCCCTCTTTGGGCTTCTACTCAACAACAAATGCTATAAATGCAGTAGCTCTACTCTTTGTAAAGAGTAGAGTTATTGGTAATCTTATTGACAGATTCTCTTGCCTGAGTACGGATCTTTTAAATGTTGTTGCATACGAACATAAAAAGTGATGTAATAAAAAAAGACTAGTAGAAATCAGTCTTGTCTTAAACACTACATGGATTTCATACCAGTCCGACAGCAGAACAGATTGTGGAAGCAGTGAGAACTATTTTCTTCTGACAGTCAACCATGCAATCACATGTCAGGTGTAGACATGAAGTTGTCACGTCCACACTGGAACAAGGGGGAAGGAGCCAAAGAACAGAAAGCAGAAAAGTAAAGCTGAAACTGGCTGAAAAGAGACTTATTGACCATTATGATGGCAGTGTTGTCTTGAAAATTGACCGGAATTAAATGAGTGATTCTCCCTGCATGAGAGCGGAGCATTCAGAAAGGACCACTGCTGGTTCGAATCCGGGGGTTTTTGAGAGAGAAAAAGCATTTCAGCTCACCATGAATCCTTTTCAGATCTATTTTTGGATGCTGAAGACAGGAGAGAAGAAGGGAAAGGGAGAAGGAAATGGAAAGTGACAGGATGCAGTACAGGAAAATGTTATGGAAAAAATTAATTTAACCTACAGGTCTCTAATTATTTCGGTTATATTTCACCTTTTGAGATTTTACATATAGTATTACTGTCATTCATGAGTGCTGCTTTTCCATCATCTTATGACAGTAGCATTTCATTCTATTCTAGTCTATTCCAGTGTGCACATAGTGTGATTCAATTTCTGGCAAAAATATGTAAAATTAGATTTATTGGTCCTTCTGACCTGAACTGAATTGTAGACAAATGGAGAAGTAAAAGAATCATACATGGAAATCATTATAAATTATTTCCCCCACTTTTTTTCAGACAAATATCTATCTAAGGAACTTAGAAATTTTAGAAATTCTAAAAAGTTTTAAACGTACGTCAGAGCAGAGTAGATCGGTGCAGTTTTAAAGTTAGTGTCCACATTATAGTATGATGGGGTACTGATATTAAAAATAAAATGACAAAAATATCACTTTAATTGTTGAACATTCAAACCCCACAAAACTATTTAAATGTGAAGTTTTAATAAAAACAAATCTATGTTGCTTAATTTTTTAGAAAGAGAAAAACATAGAAAGAAATATTAGAGTATTTCTCTAATTAAATAAAATAAAACCACTACAAAGTTAATGTTTTAAGTTGTATTACTTTAGTATAAAAAATACAAGTACTATGGTTATTAATTATGTTAAATTTAAACTTTGACACATTTTCAGTCATATTCAATAAATCTGAATGTGGGTTTCGATGAGGCTTAATTTTCAGATTAAAAGTATCTTTTAAAAGAATACCTCTAGTTAGGCATAAAACAACTATTCATGAAGCCTATTTTCTGTATTAAAAATGACTTTTTTATTGGTCTGATATTGTGTTTTAATCTCACCAAGCCTAGTTTGGATAAATTAAATGAAAAAAGTGTCAAACACATCAATGTATGCTACTGTACTAAGGACAAATGGACATGTTTTATTGAGATAACTGCAGAATCCAATTCTTGGCTGATGCAGTTCCTGAATTCATCTCAAAATGCCACTTTCATCCAATCATCTACAGTCCAAGACAGCTGTGGGGTGCTTAGCTTTTCTATATGTAAATCCCACTGCTTTTAGACAATTGTATGCAGTCTGATTTCTATATCAACTCCTTTGTCAGCCGACATAATTTATTTATTTCATTATGCAATTTCTGTTTTCGAGGCACATTCTGTTATCTAAGTTATTCAGCTTTTCAATTATTCCTTTATTTTGGGAAACATGTGTCTTCTGAATTTAAGTAGCATTCATATTTTGAAATGGCCAAGTCAGAGTCCTCACTTTTGATATGGAAACTATGAATTGAACTAAAGATTAGGATTATGGGAAGGCGGTCATACACACTCAAGGGATTTAAAGTTAGCTTTAAAATAGCATTCTACAACTTGACCTTTGGGCATCAACAAATCTAAATTTTGAAATACTGAAAACTATATTTGAAGAAACTTACTCTGCATGTATCTGCTGGGTGTGACACACACACGCACGCACACGCCCGCACACATATATATGACACTATAGTGTGTCATATTTTCCTTCTATCACTGCAAGTGATGAAACTCCAGGGAAACTAATTCATAACATCTTTGGCACATCATTCTTGACCAACTCAATGAATAATGTGCAGACGGGGAGTGTGTGGCATTCACCTCGCAGATCCAGTAATAGCTGCTGAAAAACGGCCTTACCCACTTCCCTACTGAATAGCTTGAGGGAAAAAGAAAATTTAAAGCCCTTTTTCCTTTATGTGACCCATCTTTCATCAACCATAAGTACAACTAGATGTGGACAGCCATCTAGTCTTATAGATTGTCTATAAGCCAGAGAAGGCGTGGTTCCATGCATAATTGCTGGTTGGACAAAAGTTGCAATTGTGACCAACACTAAAGTGTTAATGGTAGACGGGAGAAATAGAAAAGCAGCAGAATGCTTACAAAGATATGTAAAGATGTTCTATTAGAAATAACACAAAACCAATGCTGCTGTGTCAAGTTATGAGTCACAGCATTTTATTTTACACTATTTACAAAAAGCTCAGTACCAGAATTATGTAAATTAGAAATTATCGGTCAATATTAATGCTCCTCGCTGACACTCAAAATCTTCCAATCTCAAAATTGTGTTGCTTTTTTTATGGATGTGCCTAGAAAAAGCTGTTCTTCACTAACTCCTATTTTTTTTCTGGCCCATTTTCAATCAAGTTTCACAACAGCACTGAGTCAACTCTCCTCTAGGTGACAAATGAGTCACTGGTGTCTTTGGGCACTGCAGAAATCCTGCTATTTTAAAAACAGTTGGACCCAATAATATAGACAAAAATAGTAAACTCTTATTTATGGATTGTCTCTAACCATATTCTGGATATTACGCAACATGATTCCCAAAGCTTTTCTGTAACCTAGAACTAAATGATTGTTTCATTTTGTTCTACACACCTTAGAAGATTTTTTAATAGCACAAAACAAAATGCACTCAGAAATTGGCTAGTCGCTGGAAATACACAGTTTTAGGCTTAACCACTCCTGATCAGAGACTAGCTAGTAAAAATGAGAAAAATCGAATTCTTTTCAAATAACTGAAAGCACAATATCGACATGCCACAATATGTCGCAGTATCAGCGTTGCTCTTTACTTCAGTGTGGAAGTTGTTAATTCGGGAAATAGAGTGAGTTTCGCAGTGAGGCGTAAAAAAACGAAGTCAATGACAAAACAAAAGCTGGCACAGCAGCAGGTCGGCTGTTCACTCGGTCAGCTGCAAAAGAGCAAATTTTCTATGAATGGTGATCATTTCACTTTTTGCCATTTTGGTCTTTTTATTTTGGCAATATGTTATTGAACTGGAACAGATGCATACTCACTCAGAGATTATTGCAATTAAATATATCTCAGTTTATTTACATAGCACCAATTCCAATATTGTCTTAAGGCACTTTACAAAAAACACGTCCCTTTAATCCGATCATACAGATGAAGTAGATAAATTCCAAATTCATCATAGTTTTCAAACAATGCAGTAAAGTTATATTTGCTATTCAAATTGGTTAAAACGTTTTCTATCTATGGAAACCCAACAGATTGCAATGAGTCACTGACTCGCTGCAGTCACTTCTTCTGGATCTGGCAACAGTGGACAATCACTTGAATCGAGTCCTTAACCTTGCAGCAACACCTCATACTGATCATGCATGCAAGGACTGCAAAAAGAAAAAGAAAAAATACAAACAGTAATATGAATATTGCACATAGTGATTTTGAAATAATTATACATTTTCAATAAATTGAGCAGCCCTTCCTATATATATATATTAAGACTTTATTTGGGAGAAAATAGAATAAATTAAGAAACCAGCTTTCATAGTTCACCACCTATAAGCTTTCTGAATTAAGCGCACATCTCTAACATGA
Organism: Xiphophorus couchianus; assembly: GCF_001444195.1. Taxonomy (NCBI): domain Eukaryota; kingdom Metazoa; phylum Chordata; class Actinopteri; order Cyprinodontiformes; family Poeciliidae; genus Xiphophorus; species Xiphophorus couchianus. Next base: position 12,549,938 of record NC_040239.1, read on the forward strand.
TTAACCAAATTAAATCTATTTATTATTATGGGTCAACTGACAACACTTTACAGCACTTAATTAAATGTACAGATGTCATAAAATCATCTTTGCTGATTACAGGATAGGGAAATGTCATGTTTTTATCACTTTATGTTTTGAATACTGTAACTCATTGCTAGTGGGAGACAGTAGGTTAGTCATGTCTTGCATGTAGTTTGGTCAATAAGTTACACTTTTTATTTATTTTTTTTCTTCATGGCTCAAAATTTGATAAGTCTGGTTTGCATGCGTTAATATTATACACTGATGGGTACTATTGTTGTTTAGATGTGTACAACATAAAAGCCTCTAGTTGGTGATGTAACTTGTCTCGGGTGCTGAGTGTGAAGACGAAGGAATGACGTACAGTTCAAACAGAGTGCATTTGATGCTGAGCATCCAAGAGAAAACAGTAGTGTTTTCTCTTTAGCTGCAAGCATCTTTTTTCGGTCAGATAAAATACTGAAGCCATGAACAACCAATGTGACTGCAAAAATAAATCTTTGCCTACAGGAGGCAAAACCCAGGAAAAAGTCAAGTGAGCCTCAGTCAAACAATTTCCAAAAACAGAGGGCGACCTAAGTAGTCAGACTTAAAAGAAATGTTTGGTTCTATCACACTTGAGTGTGTAACAAAACCTGAGTGTTCTTGGTCTGCAGTGGTCAGAATCCATCAAAAGAGTTTCAAGAAAGGGCATAGGATTGTTGATGCATGTACGGAGCAATGGCTGCATGATCCAATCCTACAGACAACCAACTGCAGCTAAAACACATGGGTCCTGATGCAGCAGGCATCTCTGCTGATTCAAGTTTACCACCAAAAATATCAGCGACTGGTACATCAGTATCAGAAATAAACCATAGAGCAATGGATCTGTAGCCTGATGAATTATGTGGATGACCAGGTGTGTTTCCTCTACCTGAAAATGCATTATGGGAACCAGACAAACTGGTGCAGGCCAGTTTGTCTGGCCTCCACCAGTTTGCCCAACTGGCAAACTGGTGGAGGCCCAAACCATTATGATGGTTTGGGCAATATTCTCCTGAGAAAACCTTTATTCTGCCATCCATCATAATGTTAATTTGACGTAAACAACTTGTCTAAGCATTACAGAATATGTGCAATCATTCAAAGAAATGTATTCTTTGATGACTGTGGTCTCTTTCAGCAAAATAAATTTAAAAAGTACTTTGAAGCAAGAAAAGGTTTGGGAATTAAGTGAGAATTTAAACAAGGATTTACTTGTCTGAGATTTCAATCCAGTCAAGGATCTGTAACAAATAGAGGATCCACCTCACAACGTTAAGAGGTAATAAGAATTTACTGCCAAATTCTAGGTACTAGATGTCACAGTAAACCTTCAGAGGTCTATTGAGGTTTAAGTCTATGGATCAGTGCTGATTTGGTAGCAAATGAAAGGACAAGTTCACTATTAAACAGGCAGTCATAATGAAATGCTTCATCAGCGTATGTGTAGACTATAAGCTTCATGTGTTTTTATTTTTTTTGCATTTTATCCAGTTACTTTAAATATCTGCTCACATAAAAAGCGAGATTCACTGTAGCATAGTGCGTAGCGCTGGGTCACTTTGAGATTAGCTGCTGCTCCACCACAGCCACCACCTCAGGCTCAATTATCGACTGAAGTGATTTTCCATTTGCCTATTATTAACCTCTTAATCTTTTGAGTGTGCCATTTCAAGATTGATTATTTAAAATTAAAACAAACCAACAAGAAGCACAAGAAGAGCAACCAGCAGATGAACCATTTAATCAGCAAATCATCCAGACAGGGTGGGCATTCACTGCACCACGGCGATGGCATCTTTAGACCTGCTTTCAGGGTTAGAATAACACAAGTCGGGTGAGACATCACCAGCAGACACTTGCAGGTATAACCTATCATTTGACAGTTGTTGCAGTGTGTCAGTCAAACTCTGATGCTTCTCTGAGAATCTATTGTACCATAAAAGCCATACAGAGAGCATTCTCCCTCCTCTGCAAAAATCCCTTCTGCAGCATAATACCTCAAAAGAAACAATTTCCACATCACACAGAAGGCGTTTGCAAGCTTACTGCTGTGCAATGCTTGGAACACAGACAGGCATCCTTTCGAGTTTCTTGGGAGGAAAAATTATTTTGACCTGTATCATAGAAGCAGTGGGGAATTGAATAGGTATCATCAGTAGTATGGTGAAATCTTTATTAGCACATCTTACAAAGATATTTAAATCTAAGGTCAAAAGATTATGTTTCCAGTTCCAATCATGCTTCAACAAAGCCTTATTTATTCCAAGAAGAAGAAACCAAAGACAGTGATGTCAGATGAGTTTTTTGAAAGAAATCAAAAACTGCGCACTGAAAGGAACACGTGGTTCCTGCTAAAATAAGCTCTCATAAAATCCTGAGGATTTTTGAGAATTATCTTGGCATACATGATGTGAAGTGTGTGCAAACAAACGCGAAAAGCCAGACTAAGTGAGCCTTTTTAAATCCCGTGTCCAATTGGAGGACAGGCAAAGGGCAGCAGAGCTGCAGAGAAGTAATGACACCTAATTAAATGAAACAGAACATGTTCTCACGCTACTTTGGTGTGGAAAATTATGATTCAGCTGCATGTAAAGCACGCGTTATTGCTGGCTCTGTCCTTTGCTGGTGACAGGTTAAATGCATGAAGAAATGCATGATTGCGTGTGGATTTTAGGTATTATTGAGAGCTGTGGCCACTGCTGGTTCAAAAAATTGCCACGCCTCACTGGATACTGAGCACTAATCCATCTGCATGTAAAAATGACTCTACATGCAAACCGTTTAAAAAAAAAAAAAAGCAAGCGATTGTTCATGTTCAACCAAGAGGCAGCAAGACCACAGTGAGATGGGAGAAAAAGAAAGAACGATCTGTAGAGCTGTTCTTGATCGTAAGATAGCAGATTTGTGAATTAATGGGCTCCAAAAAAAATTTGTTAAATAAATAAAAGCCCCTCTATCGTCCAGCTTTGCGCTGGGCTTTACAACCAGAGTGTCTTAATTTGAATGGAGTTAAAGAGATCTGCGCACTGATTGGTTAAAGGTCTAACAGCTCATTTCCTATCATCAGCACCATCATCATCTGAGTGCACTGACAGAACTCATCCCATCCCCTCTTGGGCACCACCCCGCTATAAACATAAAACAGAGCAGCAATTCTGCTTCTTGTATACTCATCGGGTGCGAAATAAATAAATAAAAGCGATATGTCACCCATGTGCTATTTATAGGTACATCGCGGGCAAGCTGAAGTGAAACAAATAGATGGCACATATCCCGTTGCGCAACAGGTCTCACCCTTTGTTCTAGTGATGCACAGTTAAAGTCATGCCCATTTCTGCCCAATGGACTTTAATTAAAGGCAAAGTGAAACACAGAAGTTTGCAAAGCCACGGTGTTAAAAAAAATAACCTAATGTTTTGTCATCTTACTAGCCCAGGATCAGACGCGCGCTGATGGAAACAAATGGCCATTATCCACGCGTGATTTAACGGGGCTGGTGAAAATAAAATACATAATAACAAACCTACCGGGGATAGCCATGTTGGCAAGCGGGACGGTGTGCATGCTCTGCGGTAAACTTGCCATCCAGTCTGCGAAGCGCAGGTCGCTTCTCCCGTGAGACGAGGCCATGCTGCCACCGTGCACAACGCTCCGTTCTCCGGGACCGGTGCCTGCGCCAACCTGGACTGCGCGCTCGCTGTCTCTCCCTCTTCCACTATCTCTCTCTTCCTCTCTCTGTCCACACAGCTCCCTCTCTCTTACACACACATTAGCGTGTCCAACGCCCGGTTCAACATTGGAAGGATGGAACAATTATGTTAAAATGCGGTTGAACGGATCTCAGCACGCTGTCCAGTAAACCACCAAGTAATACCAGTGAATTACATTTCCGCGAAATTCACCATCCAGTGGATGATTCTCTCTCCCTAACATAATAAACAAATAAAAACACATCTGTCAAACGAAGAACAGCTTCATCTTAATTCATCTAAATATCGAACAGCAAATTGAGGAATTCAATTAAAATCAGTGGACAAAATTGCTCATCCATCCAAATCATTGAGTACAGGTGTTCTCATCACTTCCACATGTCATGCAGACTCCATCAACGATTTGTAGAACACTGGGCGACTCTTGGAAACTTGGTGAATTCCAGCATAGAAAACCTGATACCTTTACAACAAGTCCAGACGTGAAATTTCCTCCCTGCTAATTACTAAACAATCAAATGTCAGTGGCATAATAGCAATCTGAAGAGATAAAAAAAAAAGTCAAGGACTTGATCATGTAAAATCTCAGAGTCAGGGTCAGTGGATGTTGTGGATTATATACTGTAGATGATCGGTAAGTTTCTGCAGTGTCAGTATCTACAGAACTCCATCCAAACCTCATGCTCCAAGAGAGTTTATTGGGTTTGGGTTCCAGCTGCATCCAAGTCTTACATCAAAAAGTCACTGGACAGCTTAATAGTTGCCAGAAGCCAACTGCCTGGGTGAACAGTGTTAAGGGTAAAGTTTGGTGGAGATGATTTTATGGTGTGGGGCTGATTGGAGTTGAGTTCATCAGCCCCTTAATCTCTTGTAGAGGAACTTTTAATAATGCAAAACACACATTTTAGACAATGTTTTACTAACAAATATTGTGGAAACAATTTGGGGATGACCTCTTCCAATATGACTGCACAGCACTGCACAAAGCAAAGTCTAATAAGGCATAAATGAGTGAGGTTGGTGTGAAAGAACTTGACTGACCCATACAGGAAACGAGGGATGAATTACAGCGGAAGCCGAGAGCCACATCTGCTCGTCCAAAACCAGTGTGTGACGTCACAGATGGGCATTGACAAAGAAAAGGTTACAAATTCCAACAAATGCAGTCTTAAAGATTGTGGAAAACCTTCCTTCATACTAACGCTAAGGATTAAGAATGGGCTGTCACTCAAGTTCATGTGTGTGAAGGGAGATGAGCAACTACTTTTGGCAATATAGCATATAAAAATATTTAATTTTTGTTAGTTGTCATTATTATGGCTTACATCTTTTGAAAACCCCAAATTACTTTTCTGGTACTTGGTTGTTTAAAACCCTTTATTTAGATGAATTTAAGTTTTTTCTTTCATTTGGAAATCAAGGTTCAAAATATGGGGGAAAAGTAGTCCAGTATTGCAATAATTCATGCAAAAGGAACTCATTCTAAGTAGATACACTCTAGTGAATTTCATTTAATTGACATTTATTCATTAAAATTTCTTTTTTTATTTGTTGTATTAAACTGTACTATATGGATTGAATCTTATGACAGGAATGCATTACTGGTGCTATAAAAGATTAAAATTATTGCTAACAGAAAATAAACACGCTGTTTGTTTTCATTGAAAAGTCTTGGTTGGTAGCTTTAAACAGACTTTTTCTAAGAGTAGCAACATAATAAATATTTAGAATCAAACATCTCTAAAGTTGACACTTCAGTTTTTCCCTGAAGAAGAGACATTTGTGAATTTCCTGTACGTATTCAGAAGAGATTAGGGGTGTTCATTTAAATGCATTCATATTCCCTCTAAGACCTCCAATGGTAGGCAATTTAGAATTAAGCATCTGACATAATCTGTGATGAAAATCAGCTGGCAAGGCACCTTCACATGAGTCATTCACAAAAATAGGTCACAGTGGTATAAAGATTGAGAACATAGACCTGAATCCTTTTCATATGCAAACTGCAACACCAACACATCCCACGACTAAATCAGGCGACTATCTTGACTCTGTAATTGTTGGTGTTAAAGCAATTTTTGATAAGTGTGCTAACATGTCAGAATAAATCTATTAAAATCTCTCGTATGGCTACATTATACTTAAATGTATAAAACATTATGCTTGGGAATACAACAATAATGCAAATACTCTATATATACATTTTTTTTTTGCTTTCAACCAGCTGTGTATATCTTGACACCAAATGTTTTACACATTCCTCTTTGTATTTTGTCACAACGGTTATGCTTAGCCTTTTACTTTAAATATAAATAGCAACAATTCTTCAGTTCTAACATTTGTTGCAACAAATACATTTTGAAAAAAGCAAGCCCCTCCCCTGAAAGTCATTTCCGTTCAGCGTGGAATTCCTACCTAACTAAACCCGTTTCAGATGAATCACTGTAAAAAGATAAGCTTGTTTACTTTTGCTGTTCAGTGACATTTGTTTCAGCTAAATCCAGCCATATTTCTGAAATCCATTTACCCACTATGAGAAACGAGTTACAAAATGCAGCGTTATGGGGAACCACTTAAGTTTGACTCATACAGATGTGCTGGATTACCATCAACAGCCGGTAGCAGGAGTCCCTGTCACTTTCTTCCATTTTTCTGCTTGATGATCCAACCTGGTTGATCCTCCTGAAGCTCAAAAAACCCACTGGCTTAACTCTGCGGTTATGTAAGCCCCCTCAGGTAATTGCTGTGCATCTTTGGTTGAGTAGAGAAATCACATCAAGAACAACATGTTGATGGAGAAAGAGCCAACCTGTGTGCCGTTTCCTTTCTGTCTCATCTACGTCTTGCTGTTTTTTCACTTTTATAAAATATAAAAACATATTAAAAGAGACTAATTCATTTACATTACTCTGCACAACAGGCTTCATTTCATTTATTGTATAGATATCTGTAAAAAAAACAACTAAAAAAGGCTTATTTTTAATTTGAAATGCATGAGTTACACACCAAATAGACAATTTCCTTCCATTTTTGAGGTGATTATTACAAATATGTCTCGATTAGATTCACTTTATGATATATCCTTCATTTTCCAGATGGATAATAAAAAGGTGGGCTCAATCAGCGAATGCATAATATGAAAAGCTTTTGTTAATTGATTAAGACTGTGGAAGTAAATATGTGTCACCAGGATTTGAATTGAAAATGCCCCTGAAATTTTAATGTTACATATTTGTGCTTACTTTTTCAGTGTTTCAGTGTCAGTCAGAATACATTTTTAATCTAGAAAAAAAAAATCATTTTCATTATTTCTACATGGTTGAGTTTTGATTTATTTTCACTTCAAGTTAAAAATTCACATTTCTATTTCAAAGTGAACATATTTTCAATATCTGTTTTTCAGTTTAACTTTTCAGTGTTAAAAAAAATAAATACGCTTATATATGTATGAGAATTTTTCAAAATTCATGGCCATATCACCAAATTTTGAATGAACGCCAACTCAACGGTGAGTTTAGTGCTTTTATTTTGTATACCACTTGCGCCAAGTCTAGCATCTCTATGGAGAACTGATGGGTGACGACTTTCTGGGTTGTTTGTATGCTGCTTTAGGTGAGTTGAAAAAAAAACAGGCAGGCAGTCTTATTAAAGTAATAATTTTGCAGAAGATCCTAACGCTAATGTAGTTAGCTAAACTTTCCAGGGGTGGGTTAGCATATTAGTTTTTTTAAGTCAGGATGATGAGGTTCAGTCAGCCAGTTATCCAACTTAACATTGTCCAAAATACCCAAGTTTAGTAAGAAGTGACGTCAGAGAGAAAAAGGACAAAGTGCAAGTTTTCTGCCTCGAACTGAAACACCATCCATCCACATGGAAATGACAGGGTAAATGACAACTTTTATTTAAGGTAAATTGTGCTTTGAAGTATGAACTTTAAAGCTCTGTATTTGTTTCCCAAAATTACACTTGGATGTATGTACTGTATGTATGTATTGATACAGTGTATTATATTACTTACTTTCTGTTGCTGCTTCATAACCTAACAATGTAACATTCTCAGAAAATGTATTTACAGTTTTGGTAGAAATAATGAACATTTTCTTTTTAGGTTAAACGTGTATTCTGAATATAGTTTAACACTGAAAAGGTAAGCACAAATAAACAACATTAAAATTTCAGGGGCATTTTTAATTCAAATTCTGGTGACACATACTTATATCCATAATAGACAACTTTGCAGATCTACAATCATACAATCTGAAACCGTTTTGTATTGCATTTTTTTATATTTTTACGGTACAATCAGGTTTTAATCTTACAGTATGTGTAACTGAATTTAATTGTTAAAAGGTAGTAATGGTTGTTTCTTCTTACAAATTATTTCAAGAACATTTTAAAGGAACATTTTGGTTACAGCTGCACACATGTAATTATTACCCCAACAGTGAAATATCCACATCACACCATAAGAATCATGCACAATGACTCCAGTTGAGTCCTACTCCTTGGTCAGTGATGCTGAGTAATTCCTGATATTTGAACACTCACTGCCAGATAACTGAACCAGATATATGTTTTGTAACCTTATTTGACACAGAGCGTCCTCTGTTATTGGCAGTTTCTTAGCACAGAGTAACTAACAAGCCAAAAAACATCCAAACACCTGGAAACGCTTTTAAATCTGCTGCATAGGCCTCAGGTTGGAAGACACCTGGAGAGGAACACAAAGAGAAATGCTTATTGATATTTGGTGAAGATGTGTAAAAAATATTCAAACAAATTGACATTTACTGTCAAGCCCGATTAACTTGCATACTGTGGGAACACACCAGTCTAACTTTAGAGAGGACTTAGGGCCCTCAACATTGTAGAGAAGCTGTGCTTTAACAGCAGGATTACTAATATTTCTGCTACAGTTGATTTTAAGAATGCTAATTTCTTAACATATTAATGTTTGAACATCTTTCATAAATATACTCAAAATAATTTCAGTCTGATAATACCTAGCAGCAGTAAAAGATAAATTCATTTTGAGGCTTTAAACACAATCTAAAATGGGAAGCCGATAACTGAACAGTTATAGCGCTCACCTCAAAATCTGTGCCGGTACATGCCTTGATGTCCTCAGGATTCAGTCCCTCCCATATTTCAATCAGAGTCAGACCTTTTGTCTTATCCACATCAAACACAGCCTGGTAAAGAGACAGATGGTTGAAAAATGTGAGGATAAAAAAAAGAAGAAAAATGAGTAGAAAGACGATGGTTGATGCCGGGACTAAAGTGAGGTACAGAGAGAGACAATTTCAGGAACTGAAATATTAACCAGACATAAACTGTACAATGAGGCCACACTTTAAAAAAATCAAAAAGCAGCAGTTTGGGCATGAGGCCAAAGTAGCACTTTAGTGTCATCCACACAGGAGATGACAAAAAAGCTGCAATTATTGTTGACACACACAGAAGAGGCAAAGAGGAGCCCTTGACTCACTGAATCCGGACCCCTACAAACCAGTGAACAGTTACACTGTAATTGTTGGAGTACTTCTGATAGTTTGAGAATGACAAAAAATCTATTTAATTCATTTTGGGTAATAGACTCAACATTCTCAAATTTAGCATTAATTCTAAGTGAGGGGTAGTAGTAAATTTTTTGACCAGGGGTCTGCAACCTTTTTAGTCTTGAGAGCCATTTTGGTCTGCAGTGCAGCTAAATAAAATTTGTTCTGTTACAAATGTTACATGACCTTTAAAGCAAAAAAAAAGAGAAGAAAATAATGAGAACCAGCATTTTATTTCTTTCATTTTCTTTAATGAGATGTTGGTATTTGTGGCAGATGATGTAAGAGATCACATGGTTCACATCCAATGAAAAGAAACCTAGATTTGTTTTAGGTTGAATGGAAATAATAAAATAATTTTTATTTGACAAATGCTAGAAAACTTAAGAGTTACTTCAAGAAACTTCAAGTTACTTTAAGAGTTACTTTAAAGTACCCTTCCAGTACTTTAAAGGTACTGTACCTCCTTAAAAGAATGATGACAAAGCATCTGAAACATCAGGGAGTTCGTCACTGTGTACAGCTGTAAGCAGAGGATGTGATGTGCAACAATAACTTTTTAATGAGAATACCTTGAATGAATATTTGGTTACTTACTGGGGACAAAAAAAGGATATAATAAGCACCACGGATAAATGAACTGCAGACTGACTGACAGAAATTCAGTGGTGTGACACTGTCCTCAAAAACAGTTTTACAGCTAAATTATTGAGGTGTCTTGAAAGTCCTTGTGATTGAAATATGGACTGGTACTGTGGAAAAAACGTCAGAGTGTCTTGGTTTGCTAAAATATATTAGAATATACTATAATATATACATATATATATAAATATATAAGACTATTCCAGGCACACAGTTGTTAGAGAAGACTGTAGTTTCTGCTTATGCAGATAGTCTGATTAATTAACCAGCAAATATTTGTCTTAATATCATTGCCAGATAAACCACAATGGCAAACAGGTAATATTTTGCACGAAAAACATTTGAAACCACAACTTTATTTAAGGACGCTTTGATATTTCTGTCGATACATGAAAAATAATGTGCTGACAGTTTTACAACCAAGCCGTAGCAGTAGGTGTCATTGTTTTTTTCCCTTTTTTAAATGAAACCAGTAAGTCCAACTCATACATTTTTGTTTATAAAATGTGCTATGAAACCATTGTCGTATTCAAAAGTTGTATAGTGAGGAGATTAGACAGGCCCATGCCCCATGCGTACTATCCACTTCATAAAAAACATGCATAAAAGTGAATCAAGAGAAATGCCAGTTTCCCTCCTCTGGTAAACAATATAAAATTAGTTTAAGGACAGTTCAGGCAAACTCTTCAGAGCCGGGGCCTGATGCCTTTTTCTACAGGGACTAGCAGGCTAAGCCTCAGCCACGGCCATGTAAAGCCTGTCAGGACTCTCAGCTCATTAGAACTCCACACACTGACAGGGCAGGAGGCAGATATCTCACTTCAATATAGCGAGACAGATGGAATGTCATGAGGACCTAGGGTCTATGGGTAACGCAGACAACGACATGCATCTCTAATTGTGACACTTTGTCACAAGTGATTAAAAGGGATTAAAAGGTTTATCAAAATATGCCAGAGCTGTGGGTTAAAAATACAGTGTGGTGTCGTGGGACGTGTCGTCATAAGTCAGTGAAAGTAAGCTTCGACTCTGCTATAAAATGTACGACACATGGCAGTGTAGGTCAGTACATTATCTCCTGTCCTCATCTCTAATAATCACACTTTGTTTAAATTGTGCTCCATTTGCAAAGTATCTCCTTGTTTTGAAAACTTTGGGTCACCTTTCTTCACAGTCTTCAAATCCCCCATCATCATTAACCAGACTGATGAAAGTTATTAATGAAGAGGCTGGTAGACGACGTGATGCGCTGTCTGGCTGGAAGTGGGCTGAATGTCAATTAAAAATAGAAAGCGTAATGTTTGTAGGAAACAAGATGTTAGTATGTAATTGAAGCAACAGGAGCAATTAAGTCAAAGGTTATTTCTACCACACATTTCAGCAAATGCGATTAGCAAATTTGGAAATGTGTTTACAAAAAAGCTCAACGTGGGGCTATAAAAGAATTTCAATTTGGCTCCTGCAGTTATAATTGCTGTCATTGGTGTTACCGTCATTATGCAAAGTGACAAGGTGACATTTTTCTGGAACTATTATGACTGAATTATCCTAAAGACATTACAATTGATTTAGACAAATGCTTTTTTTTCTGAACAAAACAAAAAGTAATTTTAACTATTAAGAGATAGGAGGGGACTCTAAAGCTGAAAATGGGCTTCAGCGGTGCTCTGATTTTTTCTCTCGCAGTATGTTAAAGTACATACAATAAAACCATTAGAAGTACCATAAATAAGCAATTAAACAGCATGTGTGGTTAAAAAATAAAAATGGGAACATTAGATGATTCATCCATAGAGAAGAGCAGCAGAAACAGCCTGAGGCAACAGGTTTACCACCACCCTGAGTCTACAAATCAAAACATAACTATTTAGGACAACACTCAATTTACCATCCCTGCAGGTTATCAAGAGCCAACAAGGACAATGTGTTTGAGAGAATATGTTGCACATGTCACCGTCTGTTCATGTGTCTGCAGGCATATCCAAAAATGACCCTTTTTTCTGTCTTTATGTAGAAAAACCATTTGTTAAAAAATAAATAACATGCAACTATTACCATTTTTCAAGTTAAAATCAATACTTTTGCAAACACACATTAACTTGTTATTCATTTTAGGCCACTTGTCAAGCTGAAGCAAGGAAGAAAAACAAAGGAAGGAAGAAGAAAGAATGCTGCGTAGATTAATGAAGGTTGGAGTGATGTGTGAAGCAAAGAAGGTTTGGACAGATGGATAGATGACAGTCCCACCAACGAAGGGATGGACAGATGGACCAGAGATGCTATGTATGTATGGATGGATGAACAGACCAGAGAAGTGGTAGATTTACAGACAAACAGATTAAAGAAGTGATGGACAGATGAATAGAAAAACGGATCAAAGAAGCGATGGATGGATGAATGGATGGAAGATGTTTTAAACCAGGGGTGTCCAAACTTTTTTCACTAAGAGCCACATACATAAAAATATAGAAGGGGCTGGGCCACTTACAAAATGCTTTCATAGTAACTTGGGGTAAATTTCTTCTGTGATTGTCCATTTTGGTGGAGCAACTGCCTTGATTTACAGTAGCTTCCCCTGGTGTTAAAACTAAGAAGTGCAATACACTCAAGCAAAAGTTGAAATGTGGGCCATATCCTATTCTATCTCTAAAATTTCTTGCGGGTCAAATAAAAATGGACTGCGGGCCAACTGCGGCCCGCAGTTTGGACACCCCTGTTTTAAACAATGTTACTTTATCCAGACCTGGAATGTGCGACCTTTGTAACAATGTTGACTGTATCACCTGCTGAAAATTAGATTTAGGGTGCTTAATATGAAGCTAATGATTCACTACTGGTAGTACCATAACAATAATTTCCTGAGCCCACAGGCAGTCGTAACCAGAGTTATTTGTTATCACAGTGGAAATAACTGCAACACTGTATTATTCTGACAATAAACAACTAAATAACAGACGTTAATTGGTGGGAAGTCTTATGAAAAAACACTGGCTGAAGACTTACTCCAAATCTTTGGATGTTGTCATGGAAGCAATTTGTTAAAAACAATCACATAATGTCAATATTGAAACAATAAAAGGGGGAATAACTATTCTTCTGATAGCATTTTAAAGAGCTTTTTATATTGATAAAATTTCTTAATGGGTTAATAAAGCAGCTTCCCTCTTCTCTGTTTTCATGATGGAAGCAGACAAAGTTATTGCTTCACTTTCAAAGTTAAGACTTCCACCACTGAGACTATATATAAAAACCAACTTCTCATAAGTGGCATGAACACTTCTTTTCATTTTGTTGCTTTTAGAGGATAACTTGAAAATGTTTACACTGCAAGAAAAGAAATACTTTGACTTCTAGCTGCTACTTAATCCCAGTAATAGGTTGAGCAGTTTTCCAAGTTTATTTTCCTGTTAATCCACATTACTCTCAGATGAGTTATTAAATGTGCATAAAAAAGGCATGCAGACCAATCATTATTATGCAGTTAAGGTTTAATGTCAGGCCCTCCTAAATTTAAATAACTTTTATTAAAAAAGTTAAGTTTAAACAAAATCTGCCTCAGCTATATTTATATAAAATATAGCTATAAATATTTAACAAGAAAGCTTTTCTTGTTGAATATTTTTTTATGCATATAACTGTTACCAGGGATATATTCTCTTAAAGTGAAGTAGAAAGTTCTCATGACGTTAGACAAAAAAGTTTGTTTTTCAGACTACAAGTTACTGGAAGGCTCCTTCATTGAAAATGGGTGCAAAATGGTTCATAGCACAGACTTGAGAAACCAACTTCTATGTTCTTTTATGTTTATTATTTAACAATTTTAACTGGAACTTGATTAATCATGTTTGTTTCCCCCCTACATAACTGAGCAATAAGAGTTATTACTGGAACAAAATTGTTTCATTGATTGGCTAAATAAAAATCAACACTCGGAACATGCTCTATGACAGAAAAAGTGAATGTGTCAGTAAATACAGTGCTTTGCAAATATATGTACTTCCTTGTATATCATCACATCACGACCAGAAACTTTAATGTGTTTTATTGGAAATAAATTACAGGAGGCTAAATGGACCGGAATCAACGTAGAAAATAGTTCATACTTTTAGCACTGTAAGTGATAAAGCAACTGAAGCATCATATCATGTGGTGCTACACATAGCTAAATCAGGACTTTGACTTTTAAGCTAATCTATCCCATGTCTAAACCAGCGGTTCTCCAATCCAGGCTTTGAGGGCTGATGTCCCGCAACTTTTAGATGTGTATCTGCTTCAACACACTGGAGTCAAACAATCAGGTCATTAGCAGGTCTCAGGAGTATTTCAATGCACTGGAGAAGAGTATTTCTCTTACCCTGTGTTGCACAGGGGACACATCTAAAAGTTGAAACACATCAGACCTTGAGGAATTTAGAACCTCTGGCCTAAACGAGGGGCCTTACAGTCCTTGACTGGAGGTCTGTCCGGCAGCTTTTAGATGCATTCCTGTTCCAGCACAATTGAACTGAATGGATAACTCATTGCCAAGTCTTGCTAAACTTGATGACACGCTGAAGAGGTAATTCAACCATCAGATATTAGACCTTAAGGACTGGAGTTAGAGGTCCCTGATAAAGCATTCATAGTAGCTCTTGCTGTATGTTTAGGATTGATCAATTGTACTTTTAGTCTAAGGACCTCGGTAACACTTTTTGTCCTACCTGTAGATTTAGGTGGACACCCATGCAGTTATAGGTTAGAAGTTGTGTCATACACGTTCAATTGTTGGTTCAAATGAAGATTTCACCTACATATAAAGTGACTCCATTTAGTAATCAGGAGACCTGTGAAGGCAGCTTTCCTTCCAATTCACAATTATGCACTGCTTTGTATTGTTCTACCACATAAAATCCCAAGACGTGAACAGCTTTGCCTGGCATTGCAGTCAATTATTTTGTCACAAGAAAAAAAGTCACATTTAATTTACCAATAGTTAGAAAATTATCCTACTGCTGACCTCATTTAAATTTTTTTTTTTTCATAACAGCCACTGAAAGAGCAACTGAAGGTGATATATTCTTGGCAGTTGTATTGAGGCTGCTTTTTTTCAGGTGATGACGAACTGACGACCACATTTTAGAATTTCTGAAAAGTTCAGTTCGTTTTGCCCAGACTACAAAGAACGGGGGTGGCACTGTCAAAGACTGCCTTCAAAATGCTCACACATTAGGTCAACATATGTCAGCTTATTGTGTAGTTCATTGGAATAAAGCAAAGAACAAATCCATTCAAAGCACAAGAGACAAAGCTGAAAATGGTAGGAGGGGGTTAGTAAAATACAAAGCATGAAGAAAAAAAGAGAAAAATATGTTTTGAAAAAGAAGAAAATGAGGTCATCAATTATAGAGTAAGAATTCAGGCTGGAGACAGTAAAAAGCTGGAAATGTATTCAAGGAGCGAGTGTTTAGGGAGCAAGAAAGCCGAGGCTTAAATGAGGAAGATGGAGAGGAGGAGACGGCAGCTGTAGTTTGTAATTCTGTATAAAGGGCTGTAACCTTTTCCAAATGTTAACAGAAAACTGCTTGCTGAGAAAAGCTGTGAGATCACAACAGAAACAAGCTGAGCAGAAAGGAATGAGTGGGTTGTTGGGCAGATGGTGGGGGTCATAGAGACAGGTCTTGCTTTTAGTGAACAAAGTTTTAAAGGCAGTTATTAGAAGGGGGGAAAGGATTATCTAAACTGAGCACAACACTACATCTGGATCAAAATCCACTTAAGACAAGAACATCTCTACTGATTTGATTTCCACATCTCCTCGACAATTTTTCACATTTAGTAGTCAAAGCTGCGGGTTTCTTCCATTTGAATTCGACTAGCCACCCCGATGAATCTTAACTTTCTACTACAACAAAGGTTACAAATCTAGATGTTTTTCTCTAAAAACAGTTCGCCCTGTGGTTTCCATTTCACATGTACAGTAAGTTCATCTAGCGACCTCTGGGCACAATTTAATTAGTCTCAAAGGCAACCATCTAGCATTCAACATATTCCAAGTGTACAGAGAGCACTGCCTGTGAGTAGGTAATCATGTTTGTGAGGAGAACATGCTTAGATGCAAGCTACCTGAACCATAATTGTAAAATAAATAAATTCAGAAAATGTTTATTTAGAACCATTATTATAACAAAAGGTTATGGTTATGGAAAGAAAAAAAAATCTTCATGGACATGAAGACTTTTTAAATGCCAAGCCTGATGCTTCTAATTATCAAAATATGAGAATATATTTATGAAATGCAGTAGATCTCCCTTTTCACCACAGACCAAAAATAAAATTGAATTAAGCCAAATTAGAGAAATATGTGAATTAAATAAAGAATGTAATCCATCGATTCATCGATTCATCTGTCTGTCTGTCATACCATCAATCAGTCCATCCATTCATCTCCTGTCTGTCCCTTCCTCTACCTTTCAATCAGTCCTATCATATGTGCACCTCTTTCCCCTCTATTCATCCTTTAATCCTCTGCAGGTTTTGATTTTATTCTGCAGACATATATTTTTAGTGAGGTTTTGCATTTATACTTTAAAAGTAGTCCATAAAGAACTCACTGAAATAAAATATGACATTTAAAAAAAAAGAAAGAAAAAAGGAAGATAACCCGATCCTATTTTGGACATTAAAAATGCTAATTTGCTAGAATGTGTAAGAATTGGGTAGTTGGTTCTTTATTTTTACCCACTCCAACAAATAAATTCCTTATATTACAATTCAGACCAATTCAGTTTCAAGATTTTGATTAAATTAAAATGCAAGACGTAGTAAAATAATAAGAAAACAGTATTGCAACATGGTTTAGACCACTTCTATGGCAAGGTCAGCTGTGGTAAGAGATGACAAGTTCGTGTGTCATCTGTTCCAATTAACCAAAGATGCAGGTCCAAGGCAAGTCTGTAAAAACATAATCGCATAACTCGTGGCCCAGGTATGCACTACATGTGGCATCATAAATAGCCCTCTAGCTCTTGTTGCTTTTTTATTTAGTCCATCACAGCAACATGCACCATAAGTCCTGCATTTTAAAGGCTCTTTTCTACAATGAAAAATTACTTTCAAAAACATTTCCAGTACATCAGAACATTTAAATTATTCACAGTCCAAATTGATTAAGCACTAAAAATGTATGGTTAATGGCTCATTCATCCGGGTATGTAGATTGACTCTTATCTTGAATTCAAGTGGAATAAGGAACATTTGCATATATTATGTCCACAAATGAAGATAAAGTTGCACCTTTTCTGTAATGATTCGATCCACGCACTGCTTCCCTGTCAATGGCAGGACGCATTTCTCCATTATCTTGTGTTTTCCTCCCTGAAAGGAAAGAGACACATGTTATAAGCAAAGATGCATCGCTTGCTCAACAAGTTGGTCAAATAAACAGGATTTTCCTGATTATGCAAGCACATCCTAAAAAAGTATGCACTAAACTCCTTTCTTTCAGTCTTAGTTTTTACCTTTTCTGACAATTTTTAAGAAAAAAAGAAGACAAATTCCTGTCATGATTCACCTTTTTTCCCCTGTCATGAATGAAAAAAGCCTTCAGGGTTGTACATTTATGTTCACCTGCTGCACCATCTGGACCTTTGCTGGGTGCCAGACAGAGTCCCATTAGCCAAAGAAAAAAAAGAAAAAAAAGCACCCAGCATGTTTCTGTTCATACAGAAGAATGGGCTTCTGTCGCATATCAGTCTGGATTTTCTAACAGTAAAGCTATGCATTTTGAAAAGAAAAAGAAACTGAGTTTATCTGTAGCTGGAACATGTTTAACTATTAATCAGCTCTTCCAAATGCCTCCCCGTCCCATAAAAACTGGACTAACTACAATTCTGGAGTTGTTTTTAAATTAGCTCAAGACAAATGAAGAAGGGATGCCATCTGAGCAAAACCTCATTAGGATGAACTGGCATTCTCAGATAAAAAGGCATTAGGCAATCTATTAACCGACTTGTCCCTAATCAGCCATAACAGTAACAGTCATTATTATAGGAAGCAAATACAAAGTAAGCTGCCAAAGGAAGCAAGAATGGGAAAAGGGAATTGCCAATTTAGTTTGACTCAGAAGGAAAAAGTACTTAAGTAGAAATTTTGATAATACTTTTTACAACAGAGAAACCTGACTCACATTTGCTAAGGGTGTTTTATTTATTCAAAGCAGCATCTAGTTATTTTTTCACAACATTTTCTCAATTTATTTGTCAACAGCTGCTAATTCAGATTGGATGGGGGACTGCATTTTTGAAACCAATACATACTTAAGTTTT
Organism: Xiphophorus couchianus; assembly: GCF_001444195.1. NCBI lineage: Eukaryota > Metazoa > Chordata > Actinopteri > Cyprinodontiformes > Poeciliidae > Xiphophorus > Xiphophorus couchianus. The sequence goes on from NC_040239.1 coordinate 12,568,202, forward strand.
GGCCAGCGAGGTACTGATTGGAAACATGTGTTAGCTGGGATGTGGTACAATCTTCAAGCTAATTTGCAAACTCAAACATGGCACAGGTAGGAATTTATTTAAGACAACATGGTGAGCTGGAATAAGAATAAGCACAGTGACAGCTGAGCCAAAACTTTATTTATGATATGATCAACCTTACAAAACAAACCAGTGACTAAATTAATAAGACAAAATGGGAAGAGCGGGCTGAACTGGAGTTAGTACGTCACCAGATCGGAAACAATGTTAGAAAAGTACAAATATATTACTCCTTTAGCTGAGGTGACTTGAAAGTAAGTTAAAAGCACACACTCCTACACTGCTACGCATACACACCTTTGCCGAGTGCTCCATCGTGACCACCACCTTAGTTCCAGCACTAGCTACTAGATCCATGGCTCCTCCCATCCCTTTCACCATTTTGCCCTATTGAAAAAAGGGAAGCAGATTTTGAGTTTAGTTATCAAATGTAATTAAAATTTTTACCCAGAAAATAAAACAATATGCATTCCTTTACTGTAAAATAAGTCTCTAAATCAAATCCTTCTTAGAGAACCCCCCCCCCCCCCAGATGTTTACAAAAGAGCTTTGTGTCCTAGGTGCCAAGATATCTTCTAATGCTTTGTTCTCAGCAAAACTTAATTTTATCCCTTTTCTTGTGAGAAGATGGAAACCTTCACAGTGAGACTATGGCAGAAGGAGCTTACAAATCTACAGCTTCAACAAATATGGTGAGCTGACAGTAGAAAAACTACAAATGCTTTCTAAATAATGAGAATGAAATGTGTGACCCAGAAATAATATGGATTCTATGAAGCTATTATTCCTAAAGGTTACTGTAGGAGTTCACAACAGTATAGCTTTACACTCATAATTGGAGGCACTGAAACATGCACACCAGAACTCAGCACATTCAATTGATTATACTAAGATCAATGCATCTGTCAAAAGAAGCTCTGATCAAAAACAACTGAAAACGGCAAGTTGCTATAATATAAATCGCAATAGCATTTATTAGTTTCACACAAAAAAATGCTCAAATAAAATGTATATTTTGGCACAGATAAGAAAAAATGACATTCTCCAAACACGGAATTAAGCTATCCAAATATAAATAACCACTAGAGAGAACCCCCTTCCTCAAAAAAAACATGTTTTTCTAAATTTGGACCCATAGACCGAAATGCAGAAGTAATGTTATCAAAATCCAGATGCCTTATATAATGGATGGTATAATGCCATATTGAATCTGTTGGTCAAATGTAATAAAGAACACATTCAGAAGGGGCAGCCATGAGTTTCTAGTATTCCATTCAACTCTATAGAAACAGATGGAGGTCTCAATGAACAAACTGTGGCACACTATTTGCTAAATATTTTTTTAAAAAGTACAATGTGGACACGAAGCAATAGTTAAAAAGAAATGTGAGCAGAGGGCTGGGGGAAGATTTTAAAACACACATAAACTTTAGGTTTAAAAATGTACAACTATGTATAGCTAAGTCCAAAATTATTTAAACTCCTGCTATATATTAACAGCTATTTTTATGAAAGAAGTTTGTTTGATGGGTAATGATACAAGCATTTCAGAAAATAAAACAATGGAAAAGGAGTATCAGTTTTGGAAAAAAAAAGAAATTGCACCTCAAATAGTGAAATCTGTAGAGGCTCACAAATTAGTAAGGTCACATAACAGCAGAAAGTGGAAATGCAGAAAAGAAAATACATGATAGTGTTACATCTTACAAGAAGCAGAGACAAATTTGCTGTCTTTTCAATTATAAAAACATAGCATTTCACTTGTAAGGAAGAAGCAAGAAAGGTGTTTTAAAATGGGAAGAGCAATCTGCGAGTTCATCACCACGAGAAAATTTGTCAGATGGGTGAAAAATCATTTCTCAGTCTCCCATTGTTCCCAGCAAACTGGTTTCCAAATGTGGAAGGCTGACATGCAGATATGGCCACAGGGTGACGGCTCAGTAACTGAATTAAAATCCCATTTCCTCATCAATCATGTGAAGAGCCTGTTTTGCTCTCTGCTCAATAACCCAAGAAAATATATGCCAAGTGTGGTGCATCATAAGGATACTGTCAGCCAGCTGCATAGGAAAGATATCAACTGAGAGCAGAAAAGAGGTTCGGGAGACACAAGGTGCTTTTGAGATGTGACGGGAAAGCATAAGCTTTGCATTTTATCCTGTATAGCCAATTGAACATTGACTGATGTAGCAGCTTATCAACATCCGTAAATGAAATCATGAAAATCTGTTTTAGTCATTTTTTTTCTCCCCCTTCTGATCTTCAAAAACATCTTTGTTATCCATCTTTCTTCGATCAATCTATCTGTGGCAGTTTGTGTGGTGGGTGAGTATAAAAGCTGTAGATGAGACTGATGAAGACGGCAGCTAAATGGTGAAAATGCCTATTTTCTGTGCTGGACATCTGCTACTATTTTTAAGATGACCACAGTAATATTAAATAAATCTAACTTATTTAATATTAAGAATATTAAATAAATTAGTATTTAATATTTTTATGAGATGAATTTGCAAATTCATCTCATTGCACGAGTACGGTCTTCTGAAGATACCTTTAAGTCTTACGCTAACCTAAAGAAAGTCCCATGTCCACATTCTGAGCACAAAGTTAAGGTGTTTCCCTGCAAGGCTGGATTGCAGCAAGGTTTCCCTTTCTCACTGATCTCTGATGCTTTTGGATAAGATTTTAAGTTGTGATGATTGAGAGAAGTGCCTGGTTTGGAAACATGGTCCCATCTTTGCTTTTTGCAAATGGTGTGGGTCTGTGTTGGCATCTTTAAAGAATGGACTGGGACCTCATCTGAAGTAATGTGGACATTGAACCAGTCTGTTGTGGTGAAGAAACAACTGGTTGAAAAAGCAAATCTTTCTGTTTACTGGTCTCCCTTTGTTCAGATTTTAAGCTATGGTCATCAGATATGGATCACGGCATTCTGAGGTCATGAGCCTGAAATTAGCTTCATTGATAGGGTAGCTGGACTTAGCTTTATAGTAGGCAAAGAGCCCTGCCAATGTGCTGAACGCAGAATATTCACACCTGCGGTCACTGACTGTCCAGGAAGACAGAGGAAGAAACTTGGACAGATGGATTTTTATCTAAATACCGGAGAGAATTTGTATACTCCAGTGACTGAGAATTCGGTTTAACCTGGAGCTGTTTGGGAAAATTTATTTATTTATTTAATTAATAGTAGATGCACAATCTGATTTTTAGTTTAACCAAACATAAAAACGTCACTATGCTCATAAATTTGACAGAGATTACATCAGTTTGTTTTTTTAAGAAACTAGCCCACATTGTATATTGAATATCAGCATTAGTATTATTTTAAAAAATAATTAGGTTTGCAACCCACAGGTAGGGTCCATTTTATATTCAAAAAAGTAAAACAAAAATACCAAACAAATGAACATTGGAGGTTCTAGTGTATTTTTGATGTCATTTATTTGCCTAACAGCACCTTGAGACTATAAGTGAATTCAAAGCATACTGTACTGCACACCCAATAGTTTCCTAAATTACAAACAGGAAAGTGATTAAAAAAGCAGCTGCTAACACTTAGGAAGAAAAATAGCAGCAAATCATTGGAATTCTAAGGGACAAAAGTACAGAGAACATAGGGGTCTAAAACATACTTGGCTTTAAAAACAGTGGTTAAATATGATCAACACAGTGACATTGATTTTAATAACTGGTCAGTTATTAATTATTTTGCTTGTGACCTAATGCATACAACAATGATAGAATCAGACTAAAGCTTTCAAGCAGACACCATTTAATTACCGGTACATGCTGTTCTGTTTGGCAAACTCAGTAATTATAATGATGCGTGTCTCTGTGACAAAGCACACATATCAAGCCGATTAAAATAACATTTGTAAAAGATAACATCTGTTCCATCTTGCTCCATTGTTTCTGATAGGTTTGTTCAATATATACATAGATTTTGGTTTTGAGTCTAAAAAGAAGACAAAAGGCAACACCTTGGAGAGCAGGACAGATCTTATTAACATTTCGACAAAATCAATGTCATTGTATCAAAAAGAGGTTGATGGGTCACCTGACTTCTGACTAGTGGAGCATGTGCAAGGTCACTCAGATGGAACGGACATATTTTTCTAACAATGTTCACAGAAATACCCTCTGAGAGAGCCACCAACAACAGCTCGGTAACTTAGTCATTTAATTAACAAAGCCTTGATGTTATTGACCTTGCTGGTCAGACTGAGGCCCCAGAGGTTTTTCATTTCCTCAACGCTCTGATTGTGTCCATTTGGCTGCTGCAATCTGAGCAGGTCCATCAAAAGCCTGTTTCCAGACACATTTCATTAGCAAAAACATAGATAAAACTGTACATTTACTGTGAGACTCCTCTTCTTTTAATAAGAGAAAACTAGACTTTAGCTGCAAACTTACAATTCTGATGAACACACTTTCACTCATTGTCTCAGCTGAACTCTTAGAGCTGCATAATTTGTTTTTACAGATAAGCTATTTATGATTAAATAGAGTCAAAAAGAAATTAGGTTAGAATATTTAAAGACATTCTTTCATTTAGCTCAAGGCTTAAGCCACTCATAATACCAGAGGAACCTGCAGTGGCCTATATATGTATTTCAAGTTGAAAATTTAATTTGGCCTTTGTATAATTGTTAATAATTGAACCCAGTTCTTAGAATATATTTTTCATTTCGACCTTGCAAAGTTGAACAGCACAAGTGACTTCATTCAGTGCAACAGACACTGAAGCTAGAGATTTTCTCCTTTTAATTTTTAAATAATTTAGAAATAAAATGGGAAATGAAAGTGCTCTTTAATACAATTACATCCACTGAAGATTAAATAAAAATTTCTACCTACTGCTCTGTAAAATCAGAAAGATACTTCATGAATTTCCCTCTGAGAATAATAAAGTATGTTCAGTTCAAAGTAATGCAATGTGGGAGTTGTATGCGTAGACTACTGGAGACCATGTCAGTAGTATCAAATCCAGATGAAACAATACTATCTAGTGCTTTGAAAGAGTTTTTATACCATTGGAACATTCTTATGTTTTGATGCCATTTTCATGAGATGAGAGTTGGGGGTGGTGGGATCAGGCTGCAGGGATGTTTTTTCTTTAAAGAAAATGCAGCTGGCCAGCAGGAATACATAAGTGGAATGCTGACACGCTATTGGCTGCCATTTGCTAAACAGTCCACAATCCACTGCATTTTCCTTGGAGCTGATTGGCTGTATACACAAGCGAGGCGATAAGGAAGACTAAATAGTAGGTTCTGTATTTGTGCTCAGATGGCTTCAACTAAGTGTACTAATGCACATCAAGGTATTTTTGGTGTTTCAACTATTAAAATGGGCAGTTATGAGTGTTTCTAGTTGGAGTCTCAAGTACTTGCAGATTTCAGCTATTTGCTGGCAGTTGTGCATCCCTGATGCACACAAATAGAGACATGCATAAAAGACTTGTAACTCCAGAAAATGCTGGCTCTACAAAATTTGGATTCTGGTGGGTTAAATGGGGCTGTCAAATGAAATGAATTAATCAAATTCAGTTTAAGTAGTGAAAGATCGAAAAAACAATTATCAAAAAAAGCAATATCTTTTTTTACAATATGATTTTTTGCATGATCTGCTTAAATCAGATCATGCAAATCCAATGCATTGGATAAAGCCAGATATCCTTGTCTCTTCACAACATAATCAAACAGTGTTTTGTGTTGGTCTAACGTATAAAAAAATCCATTAAAACACTTAGTTTGTAACATAAAAAAGTGCAAATGTTCAAGGGCTTTAAATACTAAGTGAACAACGGATATTTTCCCTGAGAGCCAATTTATAAGAGAAACTGTTTGATGTGATGTTAACATATGATCTCCAAAGTGTAATAAATTCTATCCAACTGATATAAACCATAACAAAAAAAAAAGCAAGACCATAATAAAAACCAGAAAACATAAAAACAAAACTGTTGAAACAAAAGACAATGGCATTGAATTATACCACTGTGACAATAACATTGAAGAACTGCATTGTCAGAAGCATATTTTGACTGAAGCTCCATCTTACAACACTTTAGGGGCTTGCTGCATTTTTTGAGTTGCTATAGCAACACTTGAATTTATTGTGGAAGTGGTAAGATTCGGTTTATGGTGGAATTACCACAGAAAATGACCCCCTCCACAATGCAAGAGTTCCCACTTACCAACTAGCTTTTTTATTCTCCCCCTCCAATTCTCTTGACGGTCTCCACTGTCTGATACAAATGGCTCTCTATTTAATAACATAGCGACAGACTGCTACAATGCTTTGTTACCCAGACAACTAATGACAAGAATCAGAGAGACAGAACTGACAGTAAGACAAAGGAAACTGTGTTCCAAGTAACAAAAAAACAACAGCTAAACCTACATGTGACATGAATATTCTGTGATTTTACAATTTAAAAGGATTTTAACTTAAAAGACAAATTATTATTATTTTAAATAAGCAGCAGATGTGTTGGAAAAGAAAAGATGGAGACTTAAAAAAATGGAAATCAAAGTAATGGGAACCTTGTTTAAGTGAATGTACTTGAATTTTGAAATTTAAGATTTAATTGGAAGGAACAATGCATATTAATTAACATTTCTGTAAATGTGCCAGAATTAGTCATGACTATTTTATCTGTCGCTGGACAGTGGAAAAATGTGTCTAAACAAAACAAACAAAGATTGTATAAAGAAAGGTTAAAATGACTTAACACAAATTACCAAATACAACACAAAGGAAACTGCAATACGATTGTTATAAAAAGTACAAGAAGGCCTTGAAACTAATTTCATCCATGAACATGGCAGCAGCAAGTAGGGTGATCATACCCCTACAACCTGGGGGGGGGGGGTCTAAAAGCGGGGAAACTCCATACATTTGCACTTTGTCATGTTGTTGGCGTACTGACAGCCACGCTATCTATCTTCTGATTAAGAACAGGGTTGCCCGTACTGACGCGGCTCAGGGAGTACGTCACACGCAGCGCAGTGCGCAGTGCCCTAGTGCATGTAAATTTAATTGCCCAATGAAGGAAATTTAAAAAAACAGGACATTTCCTCACTTTCTAAAAGAAAAAACCTGGGACAGGACGTTAAATACGGACATGTCCCGGGAAATACGGACGTTTGGTCACCCTACATTAAGTAAAGTTACCTCTTCAAAATGTTGACACATCTGATGTTTTATGATCCAATTTTTAAAGTTTTTTTTAAATAGATTTGTGGTCATTTCTACAACTCATTAAAAATATGCATTCTCAAATACATTGTTAAACTTCTGATATCAGTTAAATAGCTTTTTTTGTTAAAACTATGTAAATTATGCGTTTACTTTGTTACTTTTAAGAGGAGTTTTTGGTCTACATTTTTTCAGTTCACTATGAGGAAAAATTATAGATTATACATTAACAACTACATGATAAAGTTCAAAATGTTTTTTTACTGTATTGCCCTTTTGTTTTGATCCATTTGCTTTTCTCTGATGTTTCACACAAGTGAAGATGTGAAAGCATTTCAAAACCCTGAGCTGGAAAATTTTCATCTACATTTTGCATATTAAAACATTAGAAATCTACAATCATGCTGAGAGTGCAGCAACAAAAACTCCTACGTAAAAACATTTCTTATTTCACGCTATGAACCCATCTTTAGATGGTGAATACTTCATTATCATAGTAGGCAGGAAATGTAATTCTCTTCATCCGTCCTTTAAGACGAGGAGCTAATGAAGATTGAAGCATAGTTTAGGGTAAGATATGTGCAAGAATTGCTACAGTATTTTACAGTTTTTTACAAGTCTCAACAGTCAAGCACTCCTCTAATAGCCAGCTATTTATCCCCTTGTATAGTCAGAATAACCCATGTTCCAGTGAAGGAAAAAGTTCTCAGATAATGGGGCTTCCTCTACTGTGCAGTCTGGAAAACATCTCCAGTGGGATTTCCTTATCATGTCAGTAATGCTGAAAGCCATGAAAAATGTCTTGATAACCTTTTTATCTGGATGAATAAAACTTCCTTCCAGCTTTAGATGTCGCATAGTTACCACTATCTTGCAAAGTCACAACAAGTAGATTTGTGGTGTGGGAAGAGACCTGGCTTTGAACAATATCTTTTGTCATTCAACAACTTCGCCAAGTGTTTCTGATTTTGCTCTTTGAGCCCTTCTCTCGCAGATGTTGTCATAGTTAGAAGGCTGCCGTCAGGACAAATAAAGGTCTTAATTTGGTTGACAATCTCTGGATCATTATATTTCTTAAGAAGAAATCGATTTATCTAAAAGCTTCATCAGTAGCTTCCAACCTTTTCAAAAATTGACCAATTTCACCCGAAAATAAAGATCAAATACAATGTTTCAGAATTTTCACACAGGTTTTTCTGCATATTTATACTGTGAGACACTTTGTTAATGGAAAAATGAGGCTTGATTTCAAGACAAGAATGTCTGCAGTTTGTTGCAATTATAATCAACATCCATTGTGAAAAACCTTGAATATTTAAGCAGTAGTTACCTTCAAATTTGAAGACATGCCACCCAAAAAAACAAAATCACACAAGTAGTATTGAGTGCAGCAACAAATTAGGATCCAGCTTACCTTTAATTTTGCTTACATATTCTGTATTTATGTTGTATTATATTTTTACTATTTACGCTTTAAGCTCATTTATTTAACTTACTTTTAGCTGCATGTAAGAAACAATAGCAATATTTGAACATTAAAACATTGGATGAGGTCAATCCTCATTTCTATGCATACTATAATTTCAAATTACATAATTACGGCATAAAGGTGTTGGCCCTTTAAAGCCAGAAGGATGAATTAATGATTTTGTTTCTTGTTGCATGTTTTCACTAGCTGAAATATAATTATTAAATCAAAGAGTGTTTCTTATTTATAGGATCAAACTTACAAATAAATAATTATTAAGTGAATATGCAATAATTTTATGTATTTGTAATTGAATAATAAATCTGGTATGACTTAAAATGAGGATGAAAAAATAAGTGGTATGGCAATTGAGAGTACTTTCACCTGGACAAATACATGAATCTTGATTTAAACAACTTCACTACAGCATCTAAAACTCAATGTACCAAAACAAAAAACTTATGAACAGTGAGACTTTTAGCTGCTTCCTTTCACCACTGTTCCATACACATACACCCCCACACATGCCTCAAATGCTCAGAAAATAGCAATGGCTTCCTAAATTACTGTCTGAATTTTTGAGATATTTTCAAACTGGACATCCACAATACATACAGTTTTGTGCACTGAAAGCCAGAAACTGTGTGTCTGCCTACATTTCTGTGTCCATTATTTTTGAACTTGACAGACAAACTCGGATGCATCCTTTGACAAATTAAATATGTTCAGGGGTGCATGGACAAAAGTTGGTGCTACAGAAACTTCTGTACAATCATGTCACAAATTGTCACCACAAGTTCTGCAAGCAGCATTTGGAACATTTTTTCCTTTAATGTCATATTCAACACAATAAAAATGCAGTAGAAAAGACATTATTAGAAATGGTAATAGATTTAAATTAAAGTAAACCTCACAGGAATCATCCAGTTGGCTAGATCTCCATATTTTGACACCTGCATGGCTCCCAGCATTGTCAGGTTGATGTGACCCCTTGAGAGATGACACAACACAGAAGGACAGCTGTCAGTTTTGGGATCAGTTAAACTTATGAACTTAGGTCCATTCATAGGAGAAAGACTAGTTAGAATCTTAAAAATATCAACATCCCAACCTTTTAATACATTGAAAAACATACCCCAAAAAAACATGTCATACTGTATCTACATTCTCCTGATGCCCACAGAGTATAAATACCTGATCCAATAGGCAGGAAGATCCAATTTCCACATAGTGGAGTTCAGAACGTCTTGTTTTTGTTGGTATGACCTTTTCACAAGTTGTTAAGTAGAAGTGGAAATATCCACTTTCTTATCTCATGTTTTAGTAAAGTTTGGCTGATGCCAATTCTCGAAAATCAGAATTTATCTTTGATAACCATATGATATCAATATAAGAGAAGCTTTAAATATATTTCTAGACTTGTTACTTTTAGAATTTATTTATAGTATGAGCAGAATCATGCTGTGTTTGAATAGGCAATTTCTATATTTTTTTTACTATTACTTTATATCAAAGACAAAATGAATTTGGAGAAAATATTTTTAAAAACCTTATGGATCCAATTTTTGCGATTAGTGCAGTTAGTGTAAACCTGTGGAAAAATATATGATTCTTGAATTTCTAACCTGTCAGTCAACACTTTTTCCCCCATCAAGCTGAAAAACTGGTCATCAACTGATTTCTCTGGACATTTAATTTTTTATTTTATATTCCTATGCCAAGATATGCATGAAGTGAAATAAAAGGTAACTGTTTAAAAAAGCCTAATAACTAACTGAACAACTTTACGTCAAACATAACAGATAGACAGTCTCAACAATGGATGTAGTTAAGAAGGAGTAGTTCTAACATTTGTAGAACTAAATTTTAAGCAGCTGGACTGTAAATTTTCTATTGCAGCTATTGCAGCAGCTACAGTTAAATGATAAAGGCTAGCAGCTTAGCTTGTTTAACTGTGTATGCTTTAGCAACTAGCAATCCATCTCAGAATCTCTTAAACTCTCCATTGAGTCTTCACAGCAGGAGACCAAAGTGAGTACAAATTCAGCTTGATTGCTTTTAGTCTCAGACAGTGTGACTGGACATTATTGTTTATGACCACTATTGAATTTCCTCTGGGTGGCCAAACAAAACTAATGCTGCAGGGAGCACGGGTGGGCAATATCAGTCAGCAGGCAAATCAATAAAACAAGAGACTTAGGATATATTGACAAGGCTGCTGTCTAGTTGGGCTGGTGACAGCAGCCATTTGTTATTATCCAGTGTTTCACATCCTGGTGTCCTGTGGTCAATCATGTTTATAGCTTTAAGGAGGTGGTTTGGAAGAAAAATAAGTCTCTGATTTGGAGGAAATGTGGCACTTTCTTCCCATTTTCCACAATACCCTCAGTCCATGGGGTTGAGTCACCATATTATGAAACCTATTTTTTTAAGGATTTGTATAGTGCAATTACATTTAAATGTCACCCATAACCAACTTTCGCTTTGCAAATAAAGTTTTCAAAGCTTGTTTGTCACGGTCTTACCCTCGGATCATGGCAAATGACTCATCACTGGAAAAATAGGCAGCCCCCGGGAGTACAGTGACAGTCTCCTTCCCTGCAGAATAGGGACACAAAGTGCAAGGGTTAATACATTACAGCAATAGACTTAACAGCACATGGCATTTGCAAAAGCAATAATATTAAATGATAATATAGTAGGTTAATTTTTGAATCAAGATTAAAAAAGAAAAGATGCTAATACATACAGCGCCTTGCAAAAATTATGTTTGCAATTGTGACAGTGGCCTTATTTAAACCTTATGCGGCATAATTGTGAAGGAGAAAGCAAATGAGCTCTCAAAATCTGTGCAGCTAATATTTTGAAAAGCCTGGCTTGCAAATGTTCTCAGAACCTAGAACCAATGCTTTGAACAACTGTCTTATTGTGGTAACCGCTGACGTGAAGAGCTCCCGCTCTGTCAAAATGGATGGAGAGCAGATGCAAAAATGTTCCAAGTCTCGCCAAAATTCTGAATTGGATTTATATCTGGACTACATACATATATATGCTTTGATATAAAATATTCCATTGTGAGTCTAGCTGTGTGATTTGGGTCATGGTCCTATTGGGAGGTGAAAACCCACTATTTTTTAGGTAACTTCAAAAGTAAGTAGGATTATTATGTTCCGGGGTTTCAGAATAAAAGTAGCTAAAATATATGCATGGCAACCATTTTAGATTGTAATTTGTAAAAAAAAAAAAAAAAAGCATCATTTCGCTTCCAGACAATCAAAATAATATTCTACTTTGTGTTGGTCAAACACATAAAATCCTACATTATAGAGGATATAATATGACAATTATACATAATACATAGTATATATTATTCCTGTTTAGTTTCTAAAATGTGAAATATGTGTGAATTCTTTTGCAAGATTTTAAAAAAAGCATATGGTTGGGAGAAAGAAAAGCCAACTCTTGAGTGACAGAATTAATCAAGCAATGCAGAGGCATGTATAAGAATGTATGTAAACCCCAAACACTTCTTGATCTATCCAAAATGTTGAAATGTCTACTTGAATTTTTTTCTCAAATATAAATTTATCTTTTAAGGCATTGATCAATAAACTTTACCAGCATTAATAAGGTCTGCATCCACTTCATTCTCAGTGGGGTAGGGCCCCTGTCCAAAAAGAAATGAAACATGAGTGTGCACACAGGCGCACAAGCATACATCTACTCACACACGTCACTCATCCTGCCCAGCTAAAATCTTTCAAGACAGAGACAGATACAATCACATCTCTGAATTAGATAAGATATTGATTTATTTCCCCCTGTGTACAACAAAGGGAGCAATTCTTTCACCAAAAAAATGAAAGGTGTAGAGAAGAAAGGTGAGAAGGATACCTCTTGAAAAGCCAGGGCTTTTAATTAAAGGAAGTTTTGAAAAAGAAAATTGCATAGGCAGTAGGCACCCACACACTTCTGCAAACACAACCAATTGAAAAGTCATTCCACAGGAGCTCCAGCAGCCTTTGTTAAAAGACTCAGGAAGCAAATAATGACTGTAACAAAAAATGGAAGGAAAAAGTGTCAAACTGCCACAATCCGTTATATAATGAACCTTGCACATCTCAAATTAGGGACCAAACTAGCAAAGATAAAGTTTAACGTCTGACTATTTATCTTCCCGTACACTCTGAGCATAATTTTGCTTTAAAGCCGTCACTTGTGTGAAATTGACCATTCTTTCAATTTGATGTCTTTGAATGCAGAGAGGAAAACTCTTACCAGTCCCAAGAGTCCGTTTTCACTTTGGAGGTGTACAGTGATGTCTGGTTTGATGAAGTTGCTGGCCAGCATGGGGATACCAATACCAAGGTTGGCTGTTTTTATTTAAGTTAAGAAAAATTTATGATGTATATTCATGAGATAAAAGTCAAATATGATATATTTACAGTTACACTGCAAACTGGGCTCCTGCACATTTAAGTAAAAAGACTTTTTCAGACTCAACTTTTCAGCGTTTTCAGTCACTTGAATTCACCTAAAATATTCCATTTGAAAGTTTATTTTTGGCAAATATTTCTGCAGCAGGCAGAATTTATATATGTAATGTTCACAAATAAGCAGCTGGAAATAAGAATGATCAAAGGTGGCAAGGAAGAGATGGACAGAGGGTAGGACAAAGACTAGAGGGATGCTAGAAAAGAAGGATAACTATAGAAAGTTATAAAAGATAGAAGAAAAAGAAAATAAGGGAACAAAGGACAAGGAAAATAAGAAATGAAGGAACAAAGGAAGGAAAGACTGTTAAAAGATGGGCAAAAGAGTAAACTGTTGAAATACAAATATTTGTCAGAAATCTTTTCTATGCTTACCAGAACTTAGAAAATAATGAAATCAAATACCATACACTACCTTGTACAGAAATACAAGTACTTATTACAGTGTTATTTGTGTTTGTTGGAGTTCCTGGCAATGATTTGCAAAATATCTCTTTTTGTAACGGCATGAACATGTAGAAACATTTTTGTCATTTTTTCAGTAGGGAGATAATCAAAAATTGCTTCTGTTTCCTGAAGATGTTTAACTTCTTTTTCAAAAGGCTTCTTCCGTTCTAATCATGGGTTAGGGATGTAATGAACAGGATCGGAGGGTTGGGTCAGTCACTCATTGCACCCTAAGGGACAATTATTGGTACCCCTGCTGTCAAAACCAATATGGCCTGTCTTTGCAAACAAGGCAGCACTTAGTCTTCTGATATGAAATTTTACATAATTGCAGCCTACAGTGAGAGCAAGATCTATGATTGTTACCTTTTCCCCACCTCTAGATCCAAGGTTCTAGTCCTGGTTCCTCTTCAATTCTCTCTTGTCTGCAGCACACCTCACAGATTTTTAAATAGGATTTAGGTCTGGAGACTTATAAGGCTATAAAAACATAATTAATTTACTGCCAATTTGACTTCATATATCCCATCATAATCCTGCTAAAATACTAAATAAGCACCAACTTTTATGTTTTGATGGAAGCGACAAGATTCGATCAGGATTGGTTGGTGTTTCACAGAGCTGATAATGCCATGCACAGTTTTTCCAGGGTCTATGAAAATGTGGAAAAGTACCTTATGCCCACTGCTAGGACCAGCAGTTCATTAATGTGACTATATATTCAAGACATACATTTCTAAGGGACTAAATATGTCACATCAGGATTCATTATAACCAAATATAATTAAATACAGACTAAGCACTCTGTGTCCATTAGAAGGAAGAACTGCTAGAAAATAATATAAAATGTTAAATAAACTACTGCTGCCTAATTTCAATTACTTCCAATCAACTGCTACCGAGCCTACTATTATTCAGTCTTTGTGGAGAAGTTTCCTTTTTTCAGGAGCTATGGGCTGATACTTGTCTGCTTCAGTCTACTATTACAAAATCACACAGCCTAAAACCAAACGGATGTCAAAGGATACCATACATGCCATCTTCAAACTCCAGTGCTGCCCTGCGAATGATCCTTTCCCGAACAATGTCTGAATCCTTCTTTGGTTTGGGCTTTTCTTCTTGGCCTTTTCTCACAGTGCGTTTCTAGAAGCATACAGAAATAGATGAGAAACAGCAAGATGGCATCTTGGGAGTCTGTTTCTGAGCAAGCGCAATGACACAGGGATAAAACATGAAATCTGTGGGTTTTACACAATGAAACCCTGCGATAATGCTCTTACTGTGAAAGAATGCCCATAATAGACATTGTAACAACATCCCACTGTCAAATGATCCTTCCATTTATGTAAACTCCAACAGGTCTTATTTTTGTACCTCAATTCTTTTCTCATAGCTGGCTCCCTGAACAATCCTGTGGACGTAGATACTGGGTATGTGTATGTCTTCTGCAGCAAATGTCCCGACATCTACCACCTCCTCCACCTGCAGAGAGACAGAGTAATGAGCACCAGCTTCATCTCCAAATTGACCCACGATCCCTGAGATTGAAAGTTCAGATAGAGAAACCATGCAGTGTTGGAATTACAGTACCAGAAAATGACCCCTGTCCAACGGGTTATGAAATTCAGAAAGTTAAGTTGATAAAAAAGAAAAAGAAAACTGCTGCGTTTTTGCTGATGTTTAGCAATCAAGATAATGTTATCTCCAGATATTTTGATTTCTTAGGTTGTATATATCATTACCGATACCAAACATGGAATTAAACGAGAAATTTATAGTGCCTTGCCAAAGTATTGACAGTCTTAAATTTTTCAACAAAGCTGCACACCATTGTGAAGTGGAAAAAATATGACATGGGTTTTCAAAAAAAATAAATAAATGTATTGACATAAATCAATACACTGAAAATTGATTGGATGTGTTTTGTATAGTCCAGTTTGTTACAATTCTGTGGACTTTAGCTTTTTCAGTCCATTCAGTATACTCTATTTCCTATTTTGAACTTTTCACTGCACGAAAAGTGGCATAATAGACCCCATATACAAGCGCAGTTAGTGAGCGACAGCTATCGACAGCATTTTCAGTCGCAGGAGTTGAATGCTGTCGATTGCGGAATCCCACAAACAGGGGGTAGATGCATCACAATATTTACTGCACAAATGCTAAAAAAGGTCATGGACTTCCGGCTAACCAATCCGCCATTTTCATTTCTAGCAGTGATTTTGCTTTCCAAGTTCAACTATGTCAAAGCTACAAGTAGATAAGTCAAAAATGTTTGGTTTTTGGGTCTGTCAAAGTTCAAAAATGAATCCAAATTGAAAATCTGTGGCAAGACCATAGAAAAAAGAGGGGAGAAAAATAAACCACACTTTCAAAACTGAAAACCACACGTTATTGTCCTTCAACTTTACAAATAAGCACAATTTTGTGTTGGTCTAACACATAAAATACCAGTTAAAAAATGAGGTTTGTTACAGTAAAGTAACTAAAAAAAAGGGTATGAATACTCATGCAAGGCAAACTAAAAGTCAACACAACTCTTTTAAAGGTAGTGTGAAATCATATATTTGGCTTTATCACATCCTGCAAGTCTCCATTTTTGGCTAAAATTGCGAATTTCACATTGAAAAAGGTCCAGCATTAGACAAGGAGTCTAGGTTTTTCTAGCTATTCGTTTAGCAACTCCACAGAGGCCGGTAAAAGCTGACTGTGTACCTAAATCCAGCTTGGCTACATGAACAAAGAAAAGGATCATCTGATGCAACAAGCACAGAATACATCCAGGGATCAGAGGAGGAGAAGAGTAGAGGTGCATAGGAGAAAGACTATCGGTGTATCAAGACTAAACACAACTGCCTTCTGCAAAAATAAGCCATATTAAAAAATAAACACGCAGTTTAAATATAACCTAATGTTTCAACCACTCTCACACTTAACATAGAATTAAAAATTAACTCGTTTAATCTCACCAACAACAATTGTTGCCAGACATTTTTTCTAACTTCTGGAAGCTGTAAAAGAATTGTTTTGACTTTTAGCAGCAAGTTGAAGTTTTTAAATCAAATGATAGAGTATCTACTCAAAGCAACATCAATTTCATGTATCTGGTGTAAAAGATCACATGACCAGACCTCTTTACTTTAAAAGAGGTCTGGAGGTAAATGTGTCTTACAAACGTGTACAAGAGAAAGTCAGTAAAATACTTTAATAAAAAAATATAAATAAAATATTTTGTACATATGTTCTTTCAAGTGTCTTCTACTGATATATATATAAAAAAAATTATCCATTCATTCATCTTTTAATCATAAGAAGAGTGAATGTAAGTGTGGCAACAATTGTTGCCGTTAGCATAATACATAGACAGCTCTGTGCTATGTGTCCAGAGCTTTGCTGTTTATTCTATATGTCTTGCTGTTCCCACACAGCTTAAACTATAAAATGTTTTAGATTTTTTAGGCCTGTAGGAACCTCAAAATAATGTCTTCTACATCACTGTCATTCCCACAGTTGAACTTCTCCCCACTCTCCACCCCCCAAAAGCCGACCTTTCCACAAAGTGTGGCCTATGCACTGAATGACGACTACAAGATGATGCCACGCCTGAAACTAGTTCAGGACAAGGCAAAGGTCTTGTCCTTGGTCTGGTGGAACAGGGGCTATGTCCTCTCAGATGCAGATTTGTTCATACTAACATTTTCACCTGATTTTGCCTAATTGGTGAAATAATCAAATGAGGTCAAAGGTTACTTGGCACATTGAGACAATGACTTCTGCAGGATGTGGCATTGAATTTTTATGTTTCTAAAACATAAAAATTTCATGTTTTAGAAAGTTTGTGTTTATATGAAATTGTTCATCTAACTGGTGTTAGGGAGGTCCAAGGATTGAAATGCATGCACTTATATTGCAGGAAAAAATTTGGGATTTAACGGGTTAATTATACAATCCACAATGAACACCACATTGTATTCTAGACTCAGACAAGTGCATCCATCACCTTTTTGAAGAAAGTGTGCAGCAGAGAAGTGTACATAAGGGATTATTTCTGTCTGACTAACAGGTCGGAGATGGAAATGGGTATTGATTTAAACAGCGCTCGGTCAACATGACTGGTATAAAAATCCCACAAGAAATACACCTGCCTTCTTCTCTCCTTAGGTAACATTAGGATGTGCTAAAAAGCAGGCTCCCAGCAGCCTACTCCCTAACAGGTGTGAAAATGGAGCTCTGCAGCATGTGTGGGCTCCACTAATCTTGTTGGCCGTTAGTCGTCTGCTCAAAACCTTTAAAAACTTCTGTTTCTTTCATGAAACAAACGCCTTGCAAACCTCTCCTTGAATTTTTCACATTTTGTCAAATTACAACCAAAGCTGTATTTTAATCGGATTTTAAGTGATCGGCTGTATAATTGTGAAATGGAAAGAAAATATTAAATTGTTTTTAAAACCTTTTTTAAATGAAATCTGGAAAAAAAGCAATATTATGAAGTATTTAAAATTTCTATAGTTGGAAAAATGAAAAACACAATTCTAAAGAGAACTTTAGAATTGTGTTTTTGGATGTATGCTTGTTAAACAAAAAGAAATGACTAAAAATACAAACAAATTGCAATGGTAGTATGTTAAACATGATGATTTTGAATTGAAGATATAGAAAAATGGCAAGCATATACAGATTGATCTATTTAGTTCAAAAGGAATGCAAGACTTGAGATACAGACATAAATACAAACACGTATGTAAATCCACAAATAAAGATAAGTATAGAGATATTAAAAACTACTTAAAAGTAGCAAACTTCCATATCTCTGTTTTGTTTGACATTTCAAAATTTAAGCAGTGCATCCTCAGAAAAAGTCTGACTCTTTCACAACCAATTATGAATCTCTTGATCTTCCTTGGTACTAGACATGTTTACAATGCTAGTCTTTTGGGTCTGGTTCCTACTGATAAATAAAATGCCGTCTTCAAAGGGCCAGATGTGGTACGCAGACCGTAAAATGCTGCAGTCTGACCTAAACTCTTATATTTTAAATCTGGCTGTGTGTTTTTTAGGTTGTCTCAAGTCTTTTGCAGCCTCCAACCGTTTTCTTCTCCCCACAGGATTGTTCAGCATTTAGCTCCATCCATTTTCCCCACACCTGACCAGCTTTCTTTCCCTGCTGCAGGAACACATTCCCACAGCATGATGCTGTCACTGCCATGTTCAATAAAGTGCAATGTTGTTATTTTTCCCAAACAGCATTTTCCATGCAGCGTAAAAAGTTACATTTTTGTCTTATCTGACCTGAGAGCATTCTCCTACTTTAGCTGTGTTCTCCACATGGTTTATAAAATGATTCTTGTGGGGAACATTTTTTTTTTAAAAAAGTGAAAATGTAATATGAAGGGGAAAAAAAGCTTTACACAAAAGCAATCATGTTTCTAGTGACTGAAAGAGAATTTAACCACAACAGCACAATTCTCTGCTTCACTTCTACTTTTCAGTGCTTTGCTTCCTGTGCAGCTCACTGTGTAACCTACTTATTCCATCTACATGAGGGGCAGCCGTTCAGAGCAAATTGAATTGAATCTCTCCTTATCTCTGCTTTTCTCCCTCAGTTCTCGGTGCTGACTGAGAGGAGTCAATGGCCAGGAGTGGATCCCATCTTTGTGTTGTCATGGATACGAAGGCCTTGGTCTCTCAGGAGCTAAGGCCACTTAGGATTGTAAAGTGATTTTAGACCCCTTTTATGGCTCTTTAGGCTGGTTTGTAGTAAACTTCTGACAAAGAATGAGACTGATGGAAGCACAGCAACAGGAGTCTAGCATATTTAACTCATCTTTGCCCAGGGGTCTCGGTCTGAGTTTTTTGATAGTAGTGAATTTATGACATTTTTATCAAGACGGAAACTGTAGCAAAATACTAAGACTAGAATCACAATAAACAGTTTGCATACCTTTCAAGGCCGAAGATAAAATAATTTACCTGGCACTTCATCTCTTCAGTAAAAATACGGGAGTCGAATGAGAAGCAGCAAACAAATAAATCCACACCTCAGAAGTGGATTTTTTCATACAGTTTTTTTTTTTTTTTGCGCTCTCTAAAACATACAGACCTCGAATTTAGCAGCATTTTCAATTAGACTTCCAAAGCTAAATCACAGCACAATAAGAAGCTCATACAATTTAAATGTGCCGCACAGATAAAAAGCCTCAGTTCCTTTCATCTATGTGATGTGTCCCGAATGCACAGGAGGTTCAGTGGACAAGGAAGGATAAAACATTAAAATAAAATAAAAAACACACACACACACAATTGAGCAGGTGTGTCGAGAAAGTAAATAGACACATGCATTTAGATTGATATTCCCGTATTCGTAGACAGATTTTCACATCAATGAGAGCAAAGCGAGGCATGAAGTGAGCTGGCAGAGGGACACAGGGAATCAAAGTGCCCTCTGGGGACACAGCAAGGTTTTTTTTTGTGTTTCTTTTTTTTTTTTTTGAGAGGGTGCGCTTTTTTAGCCCACAAGCTTTGTCAAATCTTGTTAATCTCACATGGATCTGTTTACAATCCAACCAAATCCTGCAGCCAAGTGTTACTACACAAGTGTTCCCAATGCAATTTTAAAGAAAACCAGAAAGATGCTGTGAACCTCTCAAATATTTTGATAGTAAAATTAAATTTAAACTTATGGTAATATAATAAGCTTGATATAAAACATATAATCCAAAAGAGACAATGTAAAAAATATAAATTAACCTACATTTTTCTGAACGTACGAAAAGAATGTTGTTTATTTGGTTGACAGGAGCGCAACAGGATAAAAGGTCACATTATTTCCCAATCGCCAAGTCAAAGAATGAAGTGACTTGTTTTGTAATGGGATTTTGTCTGGTTATAAACAAAATTACAGGTTTACAAACAATTAAAAACAAATTACCAATGTTATTCCTTTATCAAATGTCAGACAAAAGAGAAGCAGACATGTTCTGCACTAAACAAAATTGCCTACCACAATAGCTTGATATTAACTGACTAAATAAATATTGCCCATAAACAGAAACAGTCTTTGCAATTACACCAAACAGATGGGGAATTCTGAATTGTCATGCACAATCTGGAGTACTGATTACTATTCAAGCAAGCAATTTCAACAATGTCAGTTGTAGTGTTAGAAACATGACTTTTTGAGTACTCAAATGGACACATTTTACATCTGGTTTTAAGAGGACAGACTGAAATTATTGTTTTATCCAGCAGATGATGATCAATGTAACATTTATAAGAAACAAGCTATTAGGTTGAATTTGATAGTTTTAGATTTCAGTACTTGTCTAAAATGCTATTTAAGGTCAATTAACCTTTAGTTTGAAAGTCAGCAAACTTTTGAAATTACTCAAAAAACTGAGCTAAATGTACACTTTCTGATGTATGTCTGGAGATTTCAAAGTAAACCACAACTTTGGCAGTATTACTCATATTTTTGTCTGGGAAAACAGACAACTCCCAGCCTTTAGCACTTCAGCTTTAGTGGATACAGATTGTTCTATGGAACATGGAAAAAGGTCATTTTTAACATTAGGGTATTTTATTTATGAGAGTTCTTTTAACAAAACACTCAGACAAACCAAAATCATCAAGATGACAAGAGTGTCAGACTTCACAGTTCACAAAAACTACAAATACATTGCAGCCTGCACACACAATCACACAAATATGGCTGACATGCTGCAACGTAGAAGTTATAAGCAAGAACTTTAAGGTGCTATGCACCCTGGAGCTCAGATATTTACATATTTTTAAAACAGGATAAAATAAGATTAAGTGATTCAGAATTTTAAAATATCAGTATAAACCACAGGTACTTATAAATTATTAAGTACCTCATGTAGTAATAGTGAAGCTATTCGAATTCATATTTGGTCTAAAAGTGTTTCACAAGAACAAATACTAAAACTGGACAGCAAGAAGATGAGTAGAAATAGCTACAGGAAATAAAGTGAATACGACACTGCATTCTCATTAATGTGTGTATTTTTAGTCTTTCCATCCTCTCCCCATTGTGTGGGCACTTGGCCATGCTCTGTTGTCACTTTCTGGGATCAGTGCAGACTCCATCCTCTAACCCAAAATACAGGCATTGCGAGCAATCTGTTTCCTCTCTGTGGAAACTCGATTGCCTCAATAGTACCTGGGAAACAGAAGCTAGCCAGCCGATTGGCAACCCCTGATAACACAAGAAGCAAAAAATATATTTCTCCAAATGACGCATATTCATTCCTGCGCATTGGGAACAGACCAATCACAGAGATTTATATTTCACAAGAAACTATAAGGGGAAAAGAATTTGAATAATATGCATTTTTGTCCAAGACAAATTCAGATGACAACCTATTAATGAACCTCTTGAGTAGAGAGGATATGCGTCAAAGAGAACATTAACTGTAACAACAGACTGTTTACTTAATTATATCTGTGAAAAAAGAGACTTGTGTGATATTTTTACAGTCTGAATCCAATCTTCCAAAACCCCTTTCTCACTCTGATGGGTAAATGCTTTATGTCAAGGAACCCACCTTGCAGAAGGAATGATAGAAACATGATATTTTCTCAGAATGTCAAAATTAACACTTTTGTTTTAAATTGAATGATTATATTGGATCTAGAACTAATCCCTGTCTTTTTGAAAAACTAAATTATTTATTTTCATATTTATTTATTTATTTAAGCAGGTAAGTAAGATAACTAAGAACCAGTTCTCTTTTACAAAGCCAAGCTGGGATTTTAAATACTCTTCTTTACTTTACGGAAACTTTTAGAAGAATGAGGAATTTGATCAGAGTAAGGCTTTGAAGTAGGACAGGTCCCAATTAAAAAACAACCTAATTAGCAAAAGGGCTGGAAGAGACCACCACCGGTTTGGTCATTTATTTTCAGCTCATGGTTCAGTCATCATTGGCCTGGGCCAGCAGTCGCTGTCCGCCCAGGGAGGTTACTCAGTGGCTTCAAGGCTTCTGGATGTTTGGCTGTTTTCTCTTTGGAATTCAAAGCCACATTATAAGCAATTTTAATTAAAAGAATGTTACTTAAATAAAAAAATAAAAATTAAATGTGGATAAAAACTTTTCTGTAGATGTGAATGGGTATGACTTTGTGGTAGTGTCTCCCTTCTCCTCAAACTTGAATCTGCATGACAAAAGTATTTAAAAAGAGCCATACATCCTCCCTTCAGGGTTACAATAAAGAAAATTTACCATGATTGAGGTTCCTCATTAAATGTATCATGTGTCATTTCACAGCTAAATGAGTATATTTGAGCAGAACTCCAATTTACTTTCTTCCTTCTTTTACATGAAGACAAGTAAATACTTAAACTTTAAGTGAATGGGGCATGGATGTGTTTTGATACTCATCTTCCTTGATTTTACTGCAATTGCACATTATCAAGACCTGCGTTTACTACAGTTTTCTTTGGAGAGGTGTATCTTTGAGTACAAAGTGGCACTTTTTTAAGTACAGTGTTTTTGAGGTGGAATAATATGAACTTGTTTCAAATGCTCATTTAAAGCAAGCTCCATAAAACTTGCAACATTTCGTGCAACAAATGACAGTTCTAACTCAATGGCAGCACCGTACAATGATTGACTAAACAGCATGAAGTTAAAACAGGGGGGGAAAAAAAGAGAAAATGTATTGGTCACTACTTCAATAGTTTATTGTGACTACAATTCTATCGGCCAAGTTCCAGCTGGCAGTTCAGTGATCCGGGCAATAATACAACAAGGGTTGCTACTGTGACAAAAACCTCACAGTGATCACACAGAGCCCTCATAACATCCCTTACTAAAGGTTATGTAAAAATGAGAGCACTGCATATTTTATGCCCACAAAGTCTGATCAACTTGTTTTGCCAGGAAGGTAATTGGATTTGTTGAGAAAGCGAAAGAAAGACAAAGACAGAAAAAAATAAGACCAGGAAGCCCAAGGAGACAAAATAAGCAGTAACAAATAAGACCCAGGTTGTTGACTGTAATTGAAATCCCAGCAACAGGGCAAACAAGACACAAGATATTCAGTATCGGAAGACTACAGTATAAGATTTAATATTTCAGGAGCAAAAACTGGAGTAAGCAAACCAACAAAATTCAAAAGACAAAACGAACAAAGTTCAAATTAGTAAATACTAGTCTGCAATGAAAACTGTGCATCACATGCAGCCACTTTATTACATATACCCATCCAATTACTTGGTAATACAAATTAGCAAATTAATCACAAATTAAGTGAATAAGCAAGTCATATGGGGGCAACTCAATGCCTCCAAGCACCTAATTGTAGTGAAGACAGCTGTCTGCAATTCAAACTGAACATCAGAATAGAACAGAAGGACAATTTGATTGACAACTTCCTGCAGGATGTTTCACCATGTCACAAAGCTCAAATAGTTCTCTCAGTCCACAAATCGGCAGCAGGATGAATGTTAATAGCAATAGATGATCTAGTCTGACGCTAGCCAAGTAGCCCTACTAAAGCGGATGGTGAGTTTTGTATCTTATTAGTCAATACATTAGAAAAGGTATTTTAAGTTGGGAAGTATTACAGAAAATTTTAAACCTACCTCTGCAAACTAGACAATGCCATGATGATCACATAAATGGCCATGTTCATGTTAAGTACTTCAGGATGAAATCCTGATACCTTCAAAGGGTGTGCATTCCCAATGTACAACAGCAATAAAGGAATTTTAGTCAATACCATACCATGGAGATCTTCTGCAACAATATCAGTCCAGCACAGAACTATGGAATTATTTCTTTTTCGCACAAGTACAGTGAGTCGTTCCTCAACCCATTCTTTTTATATTCTTTTTATATTTTATATCAACTACTAGCCTTAATGAGGAATTTTTAAATATTTCACAATAGTTATGACCAACCAACAGATTTAGAGAATTGTAGTCCTTTTAAGATTGCTTTTATTAATATAGGTGTGGGCTAGCTTGCTTCTAAAAGAAGCTCAAAGCCTTATTTAATTTAGGGTATATTGGTTATGATGTTTTTACAACAGCCCTGTGCATCACACAAAACTGTGATTTGCTACCAGTTAGTGGCAGCAGAAATTAATCAATCACCAAGTCAAATCATTCTTATGAATATTTTGTTCATTTTAAAACATTTAACAAACCTCAAGCACAAAAACAAAATCTGGCTTAAGGTGCAAAGAACAACTGCTATTTTTGTTTCCACACAAATGTAAAGTGGGAGGCTGATAAATCACTGGGAATAGTCACTCGGTCATTTATATCCATCTAGAACTCTCCTCCAGTTACACAAACAAAACACGCAAAGATATAAATTCTTGCATGAGCGGTTGCAGAGCACACACATTTATTGAACTATACTGAAATATTGTTGTGTCATTTACCTGATGACCAATTGTCAAATTATGGCAAAAACTACTGTGATTTACTACACTGACTCCCATAATGCACTGGGGGTGTTTTGCTGTACCTGCAATAAGAGAAAACCTGAGCAGCTGGATACCATGGACCTGTGAACAATCAAACAGCAGATCTGGTTGCCTAGCAACCATGGCAGGAGCTGGTGTTGATCTAGAAATTTTCTTCAGTGACAACTGATTTTCTGACAGTTTTCCAAATTCTTAAAGTTTAATGTAATTGAGAAAGACATTGATTTTCTTCAGAGAAACTCAGCAGGTTTTTTCAATCATCTTACTACAGTAGATGAAGAGTAAGGCTCTTGTATTGGTCAAGGCCAATTCTTGTGTGTGTGTGGGGGTGGAGGGTGTATGTATGTATATATTAGTCCTTTTACCAACATTGAAGCAAACCTCGGGTTAAAATTATTATTTTACAACTTCCCGTTTGTCATGAGTCCATCTGCTATAGCCTGAAATTTACTATCCCTTAGCAACCATTAACTGGTTAGTTCCTAAAACATTAAGAGGTTACCTGGCTGCAGACAAACTAAAGCATCCTATGAAATTTGACCCAACAGAAGGTTGTCGTGTTTTTAGAAGACCTTACTAATGAGCTACTTGGAAGCTGAGCTGGAAGTAAAAAAGTCAGTTTCATAAAAACAGACAAGGTCTGGTGGTTATTTAACAAGTGCACCCAGACAGCAGGTTGATTATGACAACGGATCACTGAATTTATGACTAAGTCTGGCTCGAAGCCTGGAGATAAATCTATTTTCACAAAGACAGTAATTGCATCATTATCAAAGATAAAAGGTTTTTAAATGGCATTGCAACATGTGTCTATTACTTTCTAATCATGAAGAAGTTGTCACAGATAACGTTCATGTTACCTCTGGTGCAATAAAAAAGGTACTATAAACTTGAACAAGTGCTTCGTGGTTGTACGCCTGTAACAACTAATATAAACAGCAGGTTTCATCTTGCTCTCTCATGAGGAGAGCAAAGAGTGTGCATGTTTAATAGATAGTGGGGAGAAAAAAGGAAAAAGGTTTGATTTGTGTTGCAGAGTACAAACTAAAAGTCATAATCATCAAAACGAACAGAAATACAACACTTGTGATCACTGTGCAATGAGCATAAGTGTAGATCATTGCACAGTGATCATAAGTGTTGTATGATCACTTAAGAAAGCTTAACATGGCCATTAAACCTTCTGAACTACTTAAATAATCCAACTTTTTGACCAAATTATAATTTAATGAGAGGCAACCATCTCTCTAGGTAGCCGATAGACCAGTAATTATTTATGTTTAGCCCGTAATTTCTGACAACAGTTTACCTAAATTCCATGCCAAAGAGTATATATAAGATGTAGAATCAGTAGAGCTGAGAGCCAACATGAGGCAGTTGTAATAACATGAAATTGGACCCATTTTGTTCATGGTTGTAATTTAGTTGTGTCCAGTCCATCATTACCCTTCAGCTCACTTTGCTCTTTAGGGGTATTGGAACAAGCCATCTTTTCATTTTACAAAACAAAAAGTTAATCCAGGCCTTCTAATAACATTATATTCCCACAGGTTTCACAAAGGTGAGTTAAACCAAGAAAATCCTTTTCCTGCATGAAGGTTTTTTATGGTTAAAAAAAAGGAGCAGCAAACTTTGTGTGTCATTTTGAGATAAAACAAACATTTAGCGTGTTCAAAAAGAAAGCATCCAGACTCAACTTTATACTTTATACATGAACCATCTACAAAGTATAACAAGAGCAGGAACTATATTATGTACAGACAGATGTACTAATGCACTTATAGCACATCTGCTGCATGCATTTCAAAGACAGGAACCCACTAATCGCTCTGCATAGGAGGCTAAAATTAAATAAAGTTCAATCCACTCGATCATTATAAAGTAAGATTCGCAATTCATATAACTTAAATGTCTCAGTGATCTCTTAAGTGATACAGTTAAAGTAAATTAGACTTGGTGCAATAAGTCAAATTTACTTTAACTGTGACATTTTACTTGGGCAGCACAGAGTACATCTGTGATCAGAATCAGTGTTTCTGGGTTAAACCTCAGCGTTTGAAATTAAGAGGGTAATTAAAACTATACAGAATTTAAAAAAAATCTAATGATTCCAAATGAATATATTACAATGGTTCATTTGCAACAGATACAAGTAACTGGTTTATGTACAGTTCCATTAAACACAACTGCACCTCTACACACTAATAAGGTAAACACCTAAACACCTGTAAAGTAAGAAAACTACTTCTCCATCCACAAAACTTTGCAGAGTCTGTTTGCCATCATTTTTTTTCCTCAGACCTTGTTAACTGGAATATGTCAGGCAAATCCTGAAAACCTGTAATACTGTTGGATTAAAATATTTTTCAACTCATACCATCCACTTTCCATTTTTGTAACCAACATTCCTGCCATCTGCCACCGTTTGTGAGAAGAACTGTTACAAAACAATCTTAGAAATGCAGCTGGATGTAGCTGAAAAAAAAATAGCTCCAAGCAAAACCCAATGCTTACTGGGTCTACAAACACTGTGGGTCATTTTTATTCATAAAAAAAAACTAACAAAAAAACCCTCAAACAGATAATAGTCAAAGTTAAATATTAAACTTAATTATCTGCAAATTACAGTCTTTTATTGTTATGAGTGCTACTTTAGATAAAAGCTATCATTATTGAAGGTGTTTCTTTGATAAAAAAAAAAGAAAAAAAAGAAAGAATTCCTGTTTGCACCAACTCTTCATTATTTAATAAGTCATCACTGTTTGCGACCACAACAAATCTGCATGACGACATACAGCTGAAATCAAGAAGTACTTTTAATTAAGCAGGAAACTTTATGGCTCACCGACTGGAACAAATTAGTTAACGTATTAAGCCCACAGCAGCTCCATGGTGACTCAATTTATTCTCCCTTTCAAATACTTCTAAAATCAACAGTAAACCAAATCTCAGGTCCAGCAATTGCAAAATAATTAAAAATATGCTTTTGGTTCTCAAGATATTTACAGTATTAAACAAAAGCTGACCACAGCTTTCTATTTTGAGAAAGTGCTTGCATTTAAAGGTTTATCCTAACACACACACACTTTCTTTGAGCAGTGTCTACATCGGAGGTGTGAAGCTGTGTGTTGGTGGAGCCGAGAGGGAGACACATAAGGAAAAGATAAGTGATGACAATTCTAAACTGTCAAATGCTGGACAAGTAGGAGACCAACTAGATTGAAACCAGTCATGTCATGGACAGCCTTCTGCACAGAGTATTATGCCTTATCTATAAATAATACCTAATGTCAGAGTTCAATTCAGTGAAATATAAATAAATTTGGAGTTTGTTGAGACATTTTTAAGCTGCAACTATTAACACTTTATCTGACACGTAAAAGAGCCTGGTTTTATATTGGTTATTTATTCTGCATGAAGCCAGAATCTTATTATTGAGCCTTTCTTTTATCAGGTAAAAAGTTTGAGAACCAGTTCTCAGTTTCCAGCCTACAAATATCTTGCAATCTCTTTCAGGTAGTTTGAGTTGTTTAGCCTCTATACAGACATCTTATATGGAAATGTTTTGATACAGTGTTTTACAAAAGTATTCATACCCCTTCATTTTATAATAGATCGTAGGGCTGACCTTCCCTCCATTCAGGACTTCTACAGGAACAGGGTCAGGAAAAGGACATCTAACATCTCTGCAGACCCCCCATATCCTGGACATAAACTATTTAAATTTTTCAGCACTACAGAGCCCTATTTGAAAAGTCACATACAGTTTCTACCCAGGTTGTCTCTCTGATGAACACAATGAACATCTTACAGCCCAACTTACTTACTACTGTACTGTAAAATAAAATTAGGATATTTGAACTACCACAACCTGCATTTCCACTTGTCTTTATAAAAAACTGGTTGTCCTTTAATCTTTTATGTATTTCCTCTACATATTATATATCAATACTTATTGTCTGTGCGCTGAGAGAGTGTGAAACCAAGGTTTGTTTTTTATACTCACAATTCTGACCAATAAAACTGATTCTGTCATTGGAAAATGGCAGGGCAGCACCTTCAATGGCTGCAGCCCCAGGCATCAGTCTTCCTTGTGTTTGTCTGTTTATTGTCTTCTTTGGATGGGTTGTAATGAAATGAATTTTGCTGTGCTTTGGTACAATAACAATAAAAGCATTCTGATTCTGAGCATACCCTGAAATGTCATTTAAGTAACTTAAGTAAAAGCGTATTCATAAGTTAAAATGACCTGGTCAAAGTCTAGACCCAAAATCTATCTTGAAATGGATCTTAAAAACTGCTGCCCACTCTCCAACCTGGCCTGGCCACAGTTGTAAAAAAAACTACTTATAAAGACTTTGTTTAACAATATTAAATTATCTCTTTTGTTTTGATAACACAAAAAAATGTGTGTTATTTTTTAATAATAACACAAATCTAAATGCTTCCTAGCAGATTAAATGAACATTTATGTCTACCTCAACAATTGTGGTTTTGGCTGCCTTGCACATGGGTTGGTTGAAGTTTCTTGCCGTTTTCCTGTAAGACACAAATACAGCGCACATGATTTCTAGAAAGTTATTATGCTGGGAAGATTTTTATTCCAAAACTGGACACAAAATGGGGTTTTAAAAAGGGTTGAAAGGAGTGTCTACTATACAACCTCTCAATTCAGCTGATGCTGAACTGGAGCACACTGCCCTCTTGAGGATAAAAAAATAACTATACAAAAGGTCAAGATCAGTGCATTTGATGAATGAAATTAAGTTTAAATTATTATCACTATTACTGTGAGCAAGTTATACAAAAAAAACTTGTAAAACACTTAAAAATACACATTATTTTAACTAGTGCATACGGAAAAAAAAATAGTAACCCAAGGTTTAATTTAATCTGTGATCAAGTAAGATTAACAATAACAAAACTATTACATATGAACAAAGCATTTTATAAAGAATTTTCTAAAGTGTTTCTTCCTTTTAGCTTTCCTTGGGTTAGAAGCACTGGAATATTCCCAAACCACAATAAAAGGATGCAAGAAAAGTAGATTCATGATAGAAACTATGAAGGATTACATTGTTGCAAAAACACCACATAGAAAAGCAGTGAAAAAACTTGTTTTAAGGGCCAAAGATTTTACTAAATAACAAAAATACTTTTTACAGCAATGTGCTGATGTGCACTTGTCTATAAACAGGACCAACATACTCAGCAAAACGGGCCTGAGATATGGCTGACAACCTGCCACCTGGCTGTCAGAAAATAAATGAACAGTGTCAGCAACACCAAGGTAGATCCAGACACTTTACAAATATTGTTGCACTTGCCAGAATGAAAAAAAATCAACATAAAGCAGGCTGCTGTGTGGGAACAACAACGTATTCAAGATACGAGACATGCCTGCAACAAGTTTAATACAATGATGTGAACAGGTTAAAATTTTCTCCTGAAACTTAATTTCCCACATTTACACCAAGTTTAGTCAAAAGAAGGAAAAGGTTCATTCTAGCAAGTCTGTAGATGAAGTAGTTTTTCCTTTCTTTCAAAATGTTGTATAAATACCTAAAAACAATGTTTCCCGCTTTGTCAGCTTTCCATGCTTTGATCAGAGCAAAATCCCCAGTGATGGCTTTTTCCATAATGTAGTGCCTGCCATTAAACTCCCGCACCTGTAGATAAACAACACAGCAAATCCAAAAGAAAGAAATTCAGACTCTATCATACAGTGCAACTGCAAATAAAGCCCACATCTTAACACTGTAATATCATAAATAGGTTTAACACAGAGTATTAGTCCTGACTAGCCAGAAATGCCGACTTGCTTTACTGACGCCATTGATTTATGTTCAAAACCAAATATGTTTTCTGTGGAGACAAGGGTTTGCAGAAGCTACATATAGGGGGGCAATTATAGGACAATTTTTGAAGTGTACAATTGCGCAAAATTGTACACTTCAGTAGTTAAGTGAAATATAGTTATGCCATGAGAACTGATCAGTAAAGTTAATGTTGTAACTATGGTACACAACTGTATTTCATGATCTTTACAAAACGGATAATTTCTGGATTTAAAGAATCCCAACAAGAAAGTGTTAAATGAATGTGAGGAAACTTATTGGCTACAATAAAAAGCAGGATGTAGCGAGTGCTTGTCTTGCAAAGCGAGTGGTTGAGTTCTGTAAAGAAGACAAGGAAGCAGGGAAGAAGGCTTTCTCCTCACCCACCAGAAACTCACCTTTTTTTGCAAAAACTATTTGCCCCCAGGATTTTTTAGAAAATGGAATCTTGAATTTAAAGTATGAAGCAACCAAAAGCCGAGGGAAGAGCAGTCTAACCTCTCGCTCCTCGCTAGGAATAGCAATGCTGCCATCTTTGTTGTACTTAATAGGAGAGCCTCCCTCTTGGATCAGAGTGCCATAGCCAGTGGGAGTAAAGAAGGCTGGAACCCCAGCACCTCCTGCCCTGATCCTCTCAGCAAGAGTCCCCTGTGGTGAGGAAGAGACAAATTTATTGCAAATGCAATAAAGTGTGTAAACTGAGCCATGATCAGAAGAATTTACATTTTGATAAACAAAGACAGGGTGTTAATAAAGTTTAACTTATTGAAAACATTAATATTATGCTTGGTAATGTGTGTTTTGTATTATAACATTTCTACACCAACCTGTGGAGTTAGCTCCACTTCCAGCTCTCCTGACAAATACTGTCTCTCAAACTCAGCGTTCTCTCCTACGTAGGAGGAAATCATCCTTTTGATCTGCTTGGTCTGCAGCAAGAGGCCCAGGCCAAAGTTATCCACTCTAGGAAAAATAGAAAAAATTGTCATAAAAAATTTTAAAAGAATCTTTAGGATATTTTTGGAATCCTTATGTATCAATCACCTAAATTAATTTGGATCAGTTTTGGATCACAAGGTAAAAAGCTACAAAGATTACATTTTTGTTAGCATAACTGGAAAAAAATACCTCTACTTCTGCAAATTTAATAAATTATAAGCCATTTATTGCATTTACAAACACAGAATCAGCATACCTCCTAATTTCCACATTGACATAAAAAAATGAACACTCTTACCCTGCATTATTACTGACTGCAGTGATGCCCTTTACGCCCGTCTTCAGCAAACTGTTGATTAGATTCTCTGGAATCCCACACAACCCAAAGCCTGTGTTGGAAAATACCAGACAAATAATAATGAAATGATATAAAACAGCAATAATAAACAAAATCACTGTGTGAAAGGTGACACATCAAGATCAAGTTGAACTTTTACCTTGTATATCTGCGACATGTCAAATTTGTAGAGCAAATAGGCACATGACAAGTACAAATCACACACAAAACCGCAAAGTCCAAGGATCATGGATGACGCCATTGGACATTCAACTTCTTTAAATGACACACTGATCAGATGATCATGACCATGAATGTCGTGTGTTTATGATAGTACAACAATCATAAACACACAAAAGGCTTTAGAAATCTAGGCTTTTGAGTCTAATGAGTGAAATCTTTTGACCAAACCACTGAGAGGTTAATGTTTTATTATTGCTTTACATGAGACTGTCCTCAAACAGGAATATGACGCAGTGGAAAATGTTCAACAACGTCCCTGTGAGCTTGACTATAAATAAGAGACAAGGAATTTGTGCGTGCTCAATGTTTAAACTGTAATCAGCCAGCATGCTCAGGCTAACTCCTCTTCATAGTAAAGTTGCCACTGCACAGATAGTTTCTGTGTTGAACGTGCAATTAGCTCTATGCGACTGAAGCCATTCTGGTGACGTAGACGTTCTTTTTCTTTTTTTAGAAAATGCTAAATATTACCTCCAACCAGAATAGTAGCACCATTAGGAATATCCTTCACTGCCTCTATTGGATCTGAGTAAAACTGCGAACTTCTCGGACTGGATGTGGAAAAATAGCAACCACAAGTCTGCAGAAAGAACAAGAGGGAATGAGTTAGGTACATGGACTGACATGTAGTAGAGCTGGACATTATGCTGAACCAATATAATACAAATATTAGAATAGTTCAAAAATTTTAAATCAAAAAAGGAAATTTCTTTCAGAACTTGCACTCATATACATTCTTCAGTTGTTTATTGCTGTTCATTTTGAAGGTTAGGCTTTTTAATTGATGAGGTTGAATATGACCTTCTCCTATACCTTCACACATAATGGTTGATAGTTGTTGGATTGTCTCATTATTCATAATCAAACAAATCCTGATCAACAATGGTAATGGTAATCAGGGGCTCAGTAATCTCAGACATTACATTATTTAGAAGATCTAGCCTGCAGGTTGGAATCGTTATTTAATTTTGTTCCACATATAAATAACTGACCAATGCAGCGACCAACAGCAACCCTGTGTTTTCAGGGTCTCAAATGCAGGCTGTTCAATTTGTGCAGTAGCAGAAAAACAACATGTTACATTTTTAGAGGTAGATTCAGCCAAGGTAGCGTCTCCTTCCCTCCATTCACCTATTGGAATTTGCTTCACACCCCCCACAATTTGAAAAGCTTGCTGCACCACTGGTTGCAGGTTTGCATGCAGTTTCCCTGCATTCAAGCTCCTAGTTATCCTCTTGCCCCATCGTGTCCTGCCATCAACTCCTTTGCTTATGATTAGACAGTCACAGAATCAATTTCCTGCACTTGCCGGCTGTTTAGCAGGTCTTTGGGGGGTATTTTTTAATAAATGCATTCTTTCTAAAATAAAACTTTTGTATCTGTTTTAGGTATGTATTTTAGGCTTGAGTTTACCTGATGATGATGATAAATTAAAACTAAATTGATTATGCATATTTGATATCTGTCAACTTAACAATTTATTGTCTATTATAGATATGAATACCCGAGTAAAAATGGGCCATTTATTAAAACCATGGGAAGGGTCTTAGCTGGGCGCCAACATTTATCAAGTACTGCTTCCTTGTGTTCTCAGCAATAGCAGACTTTTAGTTGTACTTCCAAGGTTCGTCCTTGGGTATCGAGAGGCTAATGTGATCTCGAGTTTTGCAGCCAACAAACAGAAACTCCTTCGCGATAGTTAAGGCACGTCAACCACAACTTTTATTCCTTCTAAGACACATTTGAGCCATAGTTCAAAAACAGACCTTTAGGAGGCGGTGGCCAGCGAAGTTTACTCTGGCTCTTCGATGACCTGCGAGGTTTTTGAAGATTAAACCCTCGGCTCTGCAAAACGCTGTAAGGGTCGCCATCTTTTTTGGATGTACACACGAGGGTTAAATTAATTATGCAGCAGGCTGAAAGACAGCTGAATGTAGCTAGGTGCCCTCCCCTAAAAGCTCGACGACATGTGTCGGAGTTCCTTAAACACTCTTCACAAAGGAGATGTTTTCAAAGGCATGACCTGCTCATTTAATTTTAACCCTTTCGCCACCGCTTTGCTATAGCTTTATGCAGGGTAAAAATAACATAACATATATTATTCTTCGACGTAATTTCGTAAGGCCATATGACAAGACGCAAGCCAAAAAATTATTTGGTTTTTATAAACTTCGTCTTGAGAAGCGACTTTAAGATCAGGAGAATAACGTACGTCAAAAAGGTTGAGGAAACCCTAGACCTAGAAAAAATAGAACTTGCATGAGCCTACGCAGCCTTGCCACCATATTGTGAGTGGCATTTTTGTAGAAATCCAGATACCCTGTGGAGGAAACCTAATTTTTCGCTTGTATCTGCGATCTTGTTCTTTTGGTCACCCAGAGCTTGAGACCATGATGATGGTATAAAAACGGAGATTGACCAGTAAATTGAGAGCTTTTCCTTTTAGCTCAGCTCTTTCTGCAACTGGTACACCATCACTCCAGATGCTACACCATACGCCTGTTGATCTCCTGCTCAATTTTTCTCTCATTATACTATTTGAACCATGATGATTCATTCTTGTCCCTAACCTAGAGATGACTATTTACCCTCAAGACCATGGCCTTAAATTTTGAGGTGCTGATTTTATGAAGTGCTCCAGTGAAAACCAGAGATCATTATCTGATGAAGCTAATATCACCCACAAAAAGCAGACTCAACCGTTAGATCACTAAAATTGATCTCTTTAATGATTTGGCTGCATCTATAGAAATTCTTTCCACAACGGTTATGAACAGAATTGGTGACAAAGGATAACCTTGTCAGAAAGACAGACACTGAATTTGGAATTTATATGTAAGTTATATTCATAAAAATTTCAAGAAAACAAGGTGTAATGGCGATTGTTTGTCAAACCAAACATCCAATAAAAGGTTCCATCCGCCACTATGAGGTAGTGGGGTCCAGATTCTTCACGCAGGCACAAAATTTAATGTCCAAACTTGTTGATTATCTTGGTTGCTTTTATTTTCCTTTTCAGCAAAACACTTATAACGTTCGAACTTTCCTTTGTTGCTCCTGTCTACTTCTGTCTACTTCTGTTGCTCTGTTGCTCTGGTAAAAACCATAGGCCCCAAACCCAAATGCCTGCTGGTCCTTTACCAGGCCCCTACACTTATAGAAAGTGGATTGATCTACCTCACTTCCTGTCTTTAGAAAACAAATAAATAAGAACAAATAATAAAAACAAAAGATAAATAGAATTGACAATTATTAACCTGCAAATAATACAAAAACTAGAAATGTAATAATAAACTAACAAAATTTAAATGCATAAAGAAATAAAGAATAAATAGCTCCAACACAAGGCTTGACATACTTCACTCCTTGAGCAACAAATCAACATAATATGTGAGGGTTATAACAAGAATGAGTGACTAATTAAATTTTTATACAATATTCTGTTCTTCTGAGATATATGTATCTTTATGTTAATTATGAATGGAGTACTGCTATGATCTGGTGATTTGTAGCTTACAAGAATCTCGGATCTATCTTCTTTTGTCCCGGTTCTCACAGTGAAAACAAGGTGGCCAGGCACCTTTTGAGTCCTTTTGAGAGGCAAATGAAATGTGAATTTGCCTCTCCCAATATGGCGCATCCGCTGACTCCAGATGCCTGTTGACGTTTTGTTCTCACTGGCCAACTCAGCCAAAGTAGCGTCTACTCGTTCTACGTCTACCTCAGTTACCACCTGCTCACGTGACGTATACTTTGTGTAGTCATGGCAGACGACTACAGGCGACACGATTTTGAGTTGGAGAGGAGAATATTTGAGATAGACAACAAATGCTCATGTCTCCGGGCTGAAAAGCAAGGTATCGATTATCCATAGCGTTCTATTATTTTTTTTTGTTTTGTGACGGTCTTGAATATTTTCTTTTCAGAAGAGAAATAATTTTTTTTCCTGGGTTGTTTAGCTGAGAAGCTAACTAACGAACGTTAGCTTGCAGCCATAGCAACAACTGATGTCTAAAACTATGCGGTTTGACAACTCGTTCACTTTAACTTTTAACCAACCGGTAGCTCAGCAGCTTCATAATGACGTTTATTGTCTAAGTTGCGGTTTGTTTTGTACTTGTTGTTTATATATATATAGTTAATGACGAACAGTGAAACATTAGCTTAAATACAGTTGAGGAATGTTATTTAAGAAACTGACGCTAAACCAGATTTAAAAATAAACAGTTGGAATAATTATTTGCCGCAGAATGTAAGCATTGCGTTCCATTGCGACGTAACTGCAAACCAACCACTGAGCAACGTAGCTACGATCATTAGTCTGACCACAACATGACCCCCTAAAAGCTAACCACTGCGCTTTCAATGCTAAGAAAGCCTTTTAGAAGTTGTTTCTAATTTTCATGCACTTTTAATGTTACGCCTATGGTGTGAATATTAACGGGATATTTTTTTTTTCTGTTTTAATAGATGATGACTATTTGCAGAATGCGTCTGCAATACTAGAGAAGTTGAAAGGCTTTTACAGACATGGAGGAGAAAGCTTGAACTTTTCCAAGCTGCTTCAGGATTACACACAGGTTTTTCTTCACTCAACGATCCATTATTCTGCCACTAAAGAGTTTCTTGTAAAACGAAATATGTGTCGGAGTGCTTGATATCTCAGAATGGGAATCCTGACAGTATTTATCACCTTCAACCAGCATATTCTTTGCTGTTTGTTTTATGAGATCCATTTCACAAGGTGGCGCACATTAGCTTTGTTTCGTCCCTTAGGTGGAAGTGGGGTTTCCTCATATCTGCTTGTGTCACCCACAAAAATGAATGTTAGGTTAGCTCAGTTCTTCTCAATTCCGGTCCTCAGGCCCCCCTGCCCTGCATGTTTTAGGTGTTTCCCTGCTGCCACACACCTGGATTGAATCTATGAGTGATTAACAGGCTTCTGCAGTACTTGATGGCTGCAGAACAGGTAATGCAATCATTTAGATCAGCTGTTCTGAAATAGGGGTACAGCTAAAACATGCAGAGCAGGGGGGCCTGAGGACTGGAATTGAGAAGCACTGGAGCTGGACTCTCTCAATTGCTATTAGGTGTGATAGAATGGTTATTTGTCCCGTGCTTGTATCTGTATTGTCCAGAGTCTATCCTCCTCTCACTCATTTACTGCTGGAAATCAGTATCAGCTTCCCCATAACCCAGCATGCATAATTTCTATTAGTATATGTAAATATACATAAATATGTGTGGAGTTTTCCCCAAATGAATGAATGCATAATCCATTATTAACATTTGGGTAAACTGCATCAGTTCAAAGAGACCGATCTGTGTTGTAGGAGGAGTTCAGACTTTAAGTCTAATTTCTGAGTTAAAACTTCCTGTAAACACATGTTTGCCTACATTTAGCCACTGCAGATACTTTTCAATATGTCCCTCTGTGTGTTGTGTTAAACTAAGCAGCCTAAATGCTTGAAGTTGATCATATTCCCGTTCAGACATAAAAAGGTTTAGTTGCAGACTCTCATGTTTATGCTTACTTTGTGTTAAACTAGTTTAATTTTGCAGCTATTTTAAGAAAACAATCCAAGCAAAATCAGTGTGTGATTAAAAGGGGATTTAAAGTGAAGAGCCATGGTTGTTTACCATGATTCAAACCTTTTACCAGGAAGCAAATCCCCTTGAATTTCAGTCTGAACAAACTCTCCTTTTTTTGCTGATGATGCATCAACAGCGATGGTAATTTAGCTCAAAATGCACATTTAGATGAGACAAAGTAAGAAGTCAAAGAGGGGCTTTGTTAAAGCAAATGACAAGTCTCAAAATTAAAAGCACTCTCAATTAAAGACTTCAGTAATTGTGCCATCTGTGTGCTACTTCAGGGTATATTGCATTTTTGTAGTAGTATTTGAACTTTTATTTCTTTGTTTTATGTATTGATCTGTATTTGGTTTTTTTTTCCTGTCTAGGTGATTCTTGACATCACCTTTTATGAAGAGAATCAATTGGTAGATCAGGAATTCCCCGAAGACTCCTCACCATTTAAGATACAGCAGCTGCTGCAGGACCTGACTGAGCCAGAGGTGTTGGTGGCACGGCTGGCACCAGGACAGGAGGTGTGCATGTTTCTATGAACAGTTTTATTTCAGAGTCTGTTATTCAAATATTCTCTTAGAGATTTCAGTTTGAAAAATTCTGAATATAGGCACACTGAAGAAAAAGATATACCTCCCCTCCCCTCTAAGAGCCAGTATATCCATCAGGGTTTTCTGTTGTGTTTTTCTTCAGTTAACTGATGAAAATTCTTTTCCACATATGTTATTGATTTCATTTTGCACTTTCTTACCTGACATGGGTGTGTGTCAGGTGTGTGATTTGTTTACATAGTGGTCTATCATCATGAAACTGTATTGTTGGTTTATTTTGGTGTTTAATAGGTGCAGTGCGTGTTGGGCACAGAGCTGTTGGAATGTCTCTACTGGAGACGTGGAGCTCTGCTGTACATGTACTGCCACACCCTTCATCAGCGAAAGCAGTGGATCAAGAAGAACAAGGACACATTCATTAAGGTACCACACTGTAAATATACTTTGCTTTGGAGAAGGATTCATACCCCTTTGTGCCACAGTGTAACCACAAATAAAGATGGATTGTATTTGTAAATTCATGTGATAAAAGTATTCAAACTAATGCATAATTAGAAGAAATGACATATGGGTTGTGAAAAAAAAATTGCAAATAAAATCTGAAACTTCTGGTGTTCGTTTGTATTCACACCCTTTATTGCTGATATTTAATAAAACAGTTACTGTGAGCTGACATAACAGAACCCTCCCCCCCCCTCCAATAAAATACAGCATGTTGACGTTTCTTGCTGTAATATGATTAGATGACAAAAGTTCAAACAGTATGAATTCAAGGAACTACAGTTGAAGCATTTGTGAAATGTCATGTCTCATAAATTTTGACCATGTTGGCTGGAAAAAGTGTCTAAAGTTTCTAACATTTTTCTTGGCATACATGCACATTTTGATCCAGTGTATTCAAGAAGGTGTTCGGTATTTGATGCGGATGCTGCAAGTTAGAAACACAGTGAAGCTCAGTGATGGAGTGGTGCTTCATGACGGTGGAGCAAGCATTTTATCTGAGGGTAAATATGTTCATCTCTGAATAGTAAAACACTGTTATGCCTTCCTTTTTGTCATGCCTGTTATCTGCTTGTGTGTTTTGACAGGTATTTTTTCAGACACCCACCTGCTGACAATGATGTACATTGGGGAAATGTGTTTCTGGGCCGTCAAGTATGAGGACTGCAGCGCTGACTCTACAGACCACAAAGAAGACGGCCTCCAGTTTCGGGACATCGGTACACAGATTCTGAACAAATATGTGAATGCCTGCGAGGGACCTCTGCAGGGCCAGGGCTGGAATACAGAAAATGCCAAGGAAATCCTTAGTATTTTACAGTGAAATAAACTGCTCATGTGTAAAAGTTACCATCAGGCGGAGATCTGAGTTCAGTGTTCAAATGTGTCAAACCCAAATAAATATGGAACTCCACAAAAGAGGTGCAGTGTTGTAGAAGGTGTAAAAGCAGGACACCCTGTATGTGTATGTGATGAAAAGGTGTCTTTGGGTTATCTTAGTCCAGAAGAACTCGGGCAGAGCATGTGAGAGTTTAGAACGTTGGAGGAAAACAAAGACGAAAAGACAGGAAGCTTAATTGTTTTGTTTTTTGTTTGTCTTTTTCTGCTCATTGCGCAGATCTCATCTTGAATAGTGCTTGGAGCAGTTGTTTGCTCTAAAGATGTTATAATAACTTTATTATTGATATTCAGAGGGTGTTATTTAAATAAGATGGCCGTCTCTACTTTTTACAATTGTTTCAGATTTGAAAATAATCCAGCTGGATGTGTGACATTGCACATAACATCTTATTTATTGTTTTGTTGCCATTTTTAATGTGTTTCAGATGTGATAGAGTTGTGGCTAACGTGTGTATAAAATATACACATTGTAAGTAAAGCAAGATGTTTCAGAAATTTTGACCAATTTTAAGTATGTTTAAGTGTGTAGATGCCATTTTTCTAATGTGTTGCCTGTTCTCCCATGTATCATAATATTCATTTCCTACCACTCCACTTGGATAACGTTGACAGTGTAACCATTAATACAGAGCCTGTTATTTGAAGAAAAAAAATCTGTTTTTTTTATGTCCTTGTTGACAATAAAGATATGATTTGTTTTCAGAAATTGCTTCGTATTGTGTTGTACTTGTTTGGTTACGAATCCGTTTCATTCCATGCAAAACTACACCACCCACAATGCTCTAGGACTGCCACTAAGGAGGAAGTGAAAGAGAAGGAAACGTCAGATTTGTTATCGTTTGGCCGACCGCGTCTCACTGGGATGAAAGTTCTTATTAGTTTGTCAGTGAGTTTTAACATCTGAAGCCATGGCTGAGAGAAATGGGCAGCTGAAGTCCGTGGTGATTCGCAGCTTCAGGCGGTTCAGCGAGCGATGTTTTCCAGAGAAAGCTGCCAGAAGCTCGATGTTAGATAAGGAGCAAGAAGAAGAGGCGTCGCACTTGGGATATTTGGACAGCTTTCCTGTAAGGCTTTTTAAAAAAAAACAAAAAAAAAAACAACAATTGTAGTTATAGTGTGCTCAACTCCTATGGTGTAGAGTTGAAAATTAGAAAAAAAGTTTATATATTCCCTCATCTGTTAGGTATGGCTTATTTTTTTAAAGACTTTATTTCTTTTAGGAATGCTTGTTTTTCTGATAGAATTGACTCTACAGTTTACTAATTAATATTTAATTTAAATCCTTGTGGTCTGTTAATCAGAAGGTTTTTGAGATTTGAAAAAATCCGACATTTACACTTAACATTGATCTTATCTTCAGTCTAATCATGGCATATTGCCCTCATAAAAAAATAAAGTCTGACTAGTTTCACCACTTGCATTAAAACATTTAGACACTAAGGCTTAAAAAAATAACATCTTGCTGATTCTATTCCATCAAAACAAGGTGATTGCTGTTTTTGCAACTTAAATGCTGATTAAATGTTGGAAAAGCTCACTCTGTTTCTAGGGCGGAGGAGGGGGCCAATCATCCTGCAGCAGAAGCTTGTTTCAAGCACTTGTAATCATGATCTTGTTCTTTTGACCCTGATCTATCATAACCACTATTGAGAGTCAGGAAAAGTCTGGTCACTTTAAAACTCATTTCCCTGTCTCCTTTTTTAATAGCAGACCAGTATTCAGTATTTAGCTAATGTATAAATTAAACATATCCCTCTTTTCATAAGGTCGATGTGCAATTCCTGATCATGACCTTTCTCTCTCCTGTGGATATCTGCAACCTGGGAGCCACCTGTCGATACTGGAGGGCCATGGTGAGAGATCCGTTACTGTGGAAATTCTTCCTGTTGCGGGACATGCCACATTGGTCATCCATCGATCATCTGACAATGCCAGATCTGGAGTTGCTGGATGCACCGCTAGTCAGTGAGCGTGAAAGTTTGGATGACAGAAAAGAAGAGGAAGAGAAAAATAGGGAACTGAAATGTGACTACATGTCCGAGTAGGTATATTCTTAATGCATTGATTTAAAACCAATTTGTAAAAGTTTCCTCCATGTGTTTTTTTTTTAATTACTGTTTTGTTTTACCAGATACCTGAAAGGTTGTCCATCCTGCAGACAGCAGTGGTTGCCCTCCCGACCAGCATATGAACTTCTGACCTCATTCCTTCAGTATCTGGTGCCCTCATCCGAACCTCGCTATGCAATGTTTGGGCCTGGCACGGAGCAGCTAGATGTCTCTTTGGTCACAAGACTGATGCATGCCCCCGATCTGCTACCTGTGTCAGGTACTCCACACAGGCAGATAAATGGTAAGGCAATGCTAAGTTTTCCTTTTTGTTATTGCTATTTTTGCTAATAGTTCTGTTTCTGCAAATATAAATAAAACACAATTGTCATATTATTATTGCATCCTGAATCCAAGACTTATGCAATACGATCTAAAAAGCTTAAAAAACCGTAGACTATATACCACTTCATTTTTTGTTCTACTTTACCACATTACAATCCCAACTTTAATGTATATTACTGGGTTTGCCAGAGAGACTGCTTTTTTACTAGTTTGTTCTATAAATGGCTCTATCTCAGTCAGATTGGATGAAGAGCATCTGTGAACATCAATTGCAACAGTTCGACCCTCCATGGCATGTAGCAACTTTTAAAAAACACGTTAAGAATTTTTTTTCAGCAAGGGCTTTATTTCTTTCAATTCCTCCTTGAAAATCAGATTCATACAGGATGTAATAGCTGGCCTGTCAGCAGGAGCTGTGGATGTCTTATGGGGCTGGTGGACAGCCATGTCTACGTTTGCAGAAGGGCCACTCTATTCACCATTAGTTTACTATTGTTCTCCGATAAACATCTGAGGCCTCAATAAAGTAGTTGTGGTTTTACTGTGATAAAATTTTTAAGACTTTGAATCCCTTTCTTTCCACTTTGAGTTAGTCTACCATATAAAATCCCAATAATATTTGTTGTGTAGAATTTCAGGTTGAAATATGAGACAGTGTGAAAGAATTGCATGCATTGAATGCATTATCTGTCCATCTTACTTGTAGTTTTATGGTCTACCACATGATGGCAGTATTTACATTCTTTACTAGTTACTGTCAGACTAAAATAGTAAACCAAACTAAATCCAGACACCGTTTTTATTCTAGGTATTGGCTCTGGGATCAGCTACTTGTTCAACAACCAACACAAATTTAACATCCTAACGCTATATTCCACAAACAAGTAAGATCTTTATTCAAGATGTCACAGAGTTGCAGTTATTCACAAATCGTTTTTTGTTTAAATCTCTGTGAGCACACGGAGATTTACACTACGACTGTAGTAACTTTGCTTTCTGTCTGCAGAGCCGAGAGAGAAAAAGCACGACTGCAGCAGCAGAGCATCAGCAATAAGCTCTTTATCTTTGAAGGAACTGATGACGCGGGTTATCCAGTGTATACTCCTGCTCCTCAGGTGCAGAAGGTGTGCCAGGAGGTGGATGGCTTCATTTATGTTGCCAATGCAGAACCTGGAAAAGGTGAGGGAAAATTTAATCTTTTCTTTTTTTTTTTGCAGCCATTGGTAATGTTTGACTTTTGAATAACTGCATGAAAACATTTATTTCTCAGGTGATGGGGCGTCTGAGGCCGCCCAGATTAGAGCTGTGCTGAATTTTGTTGGGGATTCCACAGCCAAGCCACTACTGGTGCTCTCCTGCGTCTCACGGGAACCAGAGGAAGCGAGTGAAGGAGCCAAATGTCGGACACCCTGCGTTTATGTGGCAAAGAGACTTGGCCTTCCTCAGCTATCTAATCACTGGATGGTAACTATATCATACGTCATTAATTCCAAACTTTCTACTTAACCATGTAGATAATTTTCAAAAAATGTTTCTTTTTTCCTTTCAGGTGCAGGATACAGTGGCAGAATCATTAACAGGGGTTTTAGATGGGATTGCCTGGCTGCTGAAGTCTTCTGGGGTCAAAATTTAGGGATGATATATTGGTGTGCCCCAATACCATCAAAGAGAATTTGACCACACTGCCACCTAATTTTGATGTCAGTATCCACCACTTTATTATTTTCACCTTGTAAGCTTAGCTGTCTGATCTGCCAAAATCTTACTTGAGGGAAGTAAGTGGAGTTTAATTAAAAGGTTGAGCAGCAAAGAGGAAAACTGGGACTCATGTGAATGAGCTAGTAGAGATATCTTTTTTTAAGTGGTGGAAGTGAAGGAATTCCAATTGGGGTGTAGAGCGTAGAAACCGAACAAACTGAATTATTTAACACTAACTGCAAGAAAACAAAATGCTGAAGCTGCATTGAGATTCTTTCACTTCTTTGCAAATCAGGGAATGTATACCTGCTGTAAAAACATAGCGTTTCACCTTGAAGAAAATTTGGTGACACTTTTTTTTACTTGTTTGGTTATTTTATAATTCCATATGATCACCAATGTTGTATCATTTCTTGACCCCTGGATTTCATAATTATGAATGTTTACTAGAAACTGTCCTGTGAAAGTGTCTTCATAAAAATGTTAGGAAAAAATTAAGTCTTCAAATAAAATGT
Source organism: Xiphophorus couchianus (assembly GCF_001444195.1). Classification (NCBI taxonomy): domain Eukaryota; kingdom Metazoa; phylum Chordata; class Actinopteri; order Cyprinodontiformes; family Poeciliidae; genus Xiphophorus; species Xiphophorus couchianus. The sequence goes on from NC_040239.1 coordinate 12,612,836, forward strand.
TTACACATAGGTAAATCTATGAAATCTATTATATGAATGTAAATCTATTAGATTTACATAGGTAAATCTAAGAAATCTATTAAAAAACAAATAAAAAGTTAGAACTTTTGATGAGCATTGGATACTTGAAACATTTTGTAAGATGCTTTTGTTGAATACACATGTTTTTATTTCTTAAGAGCAGGAAAAAATTACCCTTTTTATTCAGTTCATACTCTTGTCGATTTATTTAATATGCAGTGACTTTTAAAAATTACATTTGCCCCATTCACATCCCTAGACCTTCTGTTTGACTATTATACGTGTTACACCGCTCCCCACTGCAGATTATATCAGTCAACATCTGTAAAATGTTTTGTCTATTATTGTGCATAAAGTGTCATGAATAATATTTTAATCTTTTAATGCTCTGCATTAAAAGATGCAGAATTTTCTTTAAATTCTAAATTCTGCACATTTGCGTCACTCAGATTGCCACCGCCTGCCCCTTAATGTGTTTAAAGTTGTGTGTTTGAATAGAAAATGGCAACCTAACCTGGTTCACCTCCATTTTCTACATCCATAATAGCGCAGCTCAGACGCTTTAATGGCAACAATAGGATCAATTCACCAGCATGTTAGGTATGACAAGATAATATGCTTCGCTGACTCTCTTTTATTCTGGTCCCCTTAGTAACATTAAATTGTCAGCAAATGCTCTTTCCTCTAACCAACCCTTCCATCAAAAGGTTCCTCTGTCTCAGACAGTGACGTGCGGTCAGGGGAGGCAGGTGAGGCAGTGCCTCACCAGCCATCATGGAAAGAAAGAAAATATATAATCATAAAGTAATTTAAATTGTTATATTCATCCGGTGGTTTGTACTAAAAAATATTTATTTTTCATGTAGCTTCACCAATTTCGATTTTTATTTGTTCAAAATCGCTGAATTTTCTTATTTTCCCATTCAAATGCTTGGAAGCGATGCCGGTGAGGCAGCAGCGAGCTCTGCCTCACCTTGGATTGCGCAACCCCTGGCTCTGCGCTGGCTGCTAAGCGGAGAGAGCATGTTGCTGTACGGCGTCAATAAAATGGTTTAAACAAATTTAATATGTGAACTTATTTCCAATAATTTAGCTTATGTATATAATGTACAGTGCTTTTTGTCACCAACTGTGTTTGTGTAACGTGTTTCGTGTAATGAGCGATTATAAACGGCAGAGAACAGGTTCGAGGTGAGGCAGGCAGTTCTCTTGCCTCATGGCAGGGGGCGCTCAAGATCCCAGACGTTCGTCTTGTTCACTCCTCAACTGCCGAGTAAGTGACAGCGAGCTAGGCTAAACGATTCGGGAAGCAAGTCAAGTGCAGCGATAGATTATAATAGAGATAGTGATTTTTTTTCCTCTCGCTTATCCCGACTTTCGACATGGATGACTACATTACAACACTAAAAAAGTTTTCTCAAGTGGACTTTCAATCGAAGCAGGAGATAATAACCTTTATAAGTAAAGGTAAGACAGTAATAACATTTATTTTGTTTTGTTTTTTAAGGAAATGTGTGTTTTGTGAGCTACAGTTTGTATGTGTAAGGATGCAGAAGTGAAACATAACCTGTAAACTGCTGTCAGTCTATGCATCTATTTGCAAATCTGATTCTGATGACGTCAGTGCCTCACCAGCTATGAACCTCACCGCACGTCACTGGTCTCAGAAGTCATTTTTATACACGTGTAGGTTTAGAACAAGATCATGATTGCTTCCATTTGGGTCGATTAGGCAAACTTTAACGGCATTGAAGCGGAGATTGTTTTGTTTTTTTTGTTTTAGTTTTTTCGTGCAATCTTTAATTTTCAGGAAATGATGGTGAATTCAGCCTGCTAACTGTGGGCATCTGTATGCAATTAGTGTGCTTTCTACCTTCTGTTCTGTGTAAACAGGATGTTTTGTCTTTGGTCCTCACTCTGCGGTTCCTTACCTTCTGTCTCGTTTTGTCTGCCTGTATATGTGTTTGTGTATAAGAGAGAGTTCATAGTTTATACGGGCTGGACGATCAGCTTGGATGACATTTAGATAGTCATTCATAACGGTCAACCTGTTTGCTGGCCAAGTAGGGACTAACACTAATAGTTGCTGTTTGGATAAATATATGATTTTGTAATGTTTGTTCAGTCATCTGAACAAATAAAAGAAATTCTTAGGTTAACCTGAGGTTGATTTTGAACTACTTTTAAATAAATAAATACGAAACAGAGTTATGGTGGGTTAACTCTGTTTAGTATTGCAGCTTCTTATCTAGATATTTTTAAAGTCTTTCTACTAAAGTCTGTGAACCATGAGCAATTCTCAACCAGTGAGATGTAGGTTTGGTGGGGGAGGGGCTCAGTCATGTTTCGGACTGTTGAATGAGTACCAGACCTTCAGCTGCATCTTCTCTTCTTAAGTCACTGGGGCCCTCTAAAATTAGAGGAAGGGAAGAAGATACCCTGACTGACTGATTTAAAACAGGCCACAGATTAGTGAGATGACACTTTATAGAAATATGTTAGGGAGTAAGGAATGTAAGAATATAAAGTTTTGCAAGTACTGACTTTGAAAAAGTACGACAAAGTGCAGTCCAAATGCACAGTGCAGTCAGACATTTACATGGATGTAATCAAATTTGGACTTTTATTCATGCATTTGAGCTGTTGTTTTTTCAAGGTGGACTGATCACACAACTTAAAAATTCAGAAAGTTTTAACAATGAGTACCACGTGCATAGGTTGGAATTTATTCTGAATTCGCACAGTGTTAGAATTATACACACAGGCTGAATTATACACATGCTCTCTAACTAATGTTTGGATAAATGTTCCTCAGCAAGTTGTAAAGAAACTACAAGCTTTTTCTAGCCATCCATATGAGCCTATAATGTTTTTATTTTAATATTTGACCTTTTTTGAATCAGAAATGACAGAGCTCATTTAAATTGTTTGTTATTCAGCATAGCCAGGATGAAGCTAAATTTTAGGTATAGTCTACACGTTTTCCACTGAGGTCGAAAAGCTGAGGAATATTAACCTTTCAGACCAAATGTTGTTGACTTTGTGAACCAACTGGTTCACAGAGTTCAATCAGGATTTCATACCATGATTTCTTATATATTTTTAATTTGGTTCTTTCCAGTTTAATTGTATGTTTGTGGAACAAACTTCCACAAACTTACAATTAAACTGTAAGTGATGCTGTGCCTCGTAAAGGCTATTAAAAAAGAAAAAAAAAAGTTGTATTTAGTTATGTTCAAGTGAAGCAGAAAATTGCAGCTGTAAAATAGCCAACTTGTCCATACTTACAATAAGAGCAATGATTAAACAGTAAGTGTAACAAAGAGGCTCCGTGACAACCCATATTTTTCTTCCCGTAGTAAGGATAGCAAGTGACGTAAATACAAAGTCATCAAGTCTCCATAGTAACCTTCAGATGCTTTGTGCTTTTGTAAAATTTGACAGAAAACACTCCAAGTGCAAGATGGATCAATTCGTGGAAAAGGACCTTCTGTTATGTTTTGGGACTGTTTCTACTCCAGAACCCCTGGGAACTTCATTACAGACCACAGCCAATATGAACCTCTTAAATTACTCTGAGATTTTAAATAAAAATGTGATGATCGGGCGTGCTGTGGTGGCGTAGGGCAGTGGTTCTCAAATGGGGGTACGCGTACCCCTGGGGGTACGTGGAGGTACTGCAGGGGGTACGTGAAGCTTTTCAAAATATTTTTAAAAAATCAGTGGGCTCCTCATAATAAGTCTTGGGGAAAATTATTTTGTAAAAAGTTCGATAAAATATAAATGTGTGTTCATGCACTGAATTTTATATTCAGTATTTAGTTTCAATATCCTTTAAAATAAAACGGACCCCCCCACCAAGTTAGTTTGACCATGGACCCAGGGCACTCGTCAATGACCTGTCGTTACCATGATTACACTGTAACTATGGAGACGTGGCTAAAGCGTAGCAGCAATGCTGCTGAAAGTACAGATAAAGTGAAAAAGAAGGCACTGTACCTCTTTTTTATTCCAAAAATGTTTTGCCCGTGTCAGGGGGTACTTGACTAAAAATATATTTTTAAGGGGGTACATCACTGAAAAAAGTTTGAAAACCACTGGCGTAGGGGATAGCACGACCCACGTTTGGAGGCTTTGAGTCCTCGACGCAGCCGTCGCGTGTTCGATTCCCGGATCCTGCAACATTTACCGCATGTCTTCCCCCTTCTCCCTTTCCTGTCAGCCTACTGTCATATAAGGGACACTAGAGCCCACAAACGACCCCCTGGAGGGGAGGGAAAAAAATGTGATGATCTATACTGGAAAACTGAAAGGGAGTCATAAACAAGATCATGAACTGAAACATATGGCCAAATCAACACAGAACACCATAGACAAACTGTAACTTTTTCATGCTCATCTCAGTCCCTATTCTGTATACTCTGACATTAGATAAGTAATTAAAAACTATTAGGGAGGGAAAAAACGTATCCAAGCACTGTTAAGGTGAAAATCACCAGGTTTATTATTTTCAGCTAAGACCTACAGATTCTTAAACGTCTATTTTATACCCGAGCTCAGAAAAAATAAAAAAATTAAAATGGAAACAGACTGACTCCCTTCACACGTGCAGAAAACATCTCCAGGACCATAATCTTCAATGTCTTATGTCTGACAAGTACGGCCAAATATTTCACCAGATTGTTGCTGTGAAATTTCATGAGCATTAAAATAAAACATAACATGACAGGACATTTAGATTAATGAAGTCACAAGATATTCGCCTGTAGTAACATTTCCCCACCACGGTACTAAAATAAGAAATTTTAATTGTTTACAAATAAATTAGAAAGTCTAGCAAATAAAAATTTGACATAATACACGTGAAAATTTTAGAAATATAAATCCAATATTTCTGCTGGACTAGTTTTAATATGATGACAATATTACAGTCAGTGGTAATAAAGCTCCATTGTTGCTTTTATTGTGCAAACATATCACAGAAGCACAAAACATGTGCTATGAGTGAACATACAAGTCCAGAATTAAGAAAGAAGTGATTGTTATTAATCTGATGAACTTGGCTGTAAGCAGATCACAGTCTTCTACAACTTCTGTTTTTCACACCTCCGCCTTCTCTGTTCTTCACTTTTTCTCTGCTAAGCTCTTCTTTTCATTAGACTTAAGTCCCTGATTTGTATTCCAAGATAACAGTCAAGATTAAAGTAGGCATAGAGGAAAAAAACAGCATCATTTGCATGATGCTTTCACCGATTAAGCTAAGCGTCCCTCTTAATTGTGTTGTTTTGCACATGGTGGGGCTCTCATGGTGATACTCTGTAGATCCCATTCATACCAAGAAATCTTACCAATTTGCTTCAATTTCCTGCCCACTTCACCTTGTCTAGTTTACAACCCTACCTTTGGCATACATATGACAGGATAGGTAATGGTATAATACTGGATTACGGTTCAGAAAATTTATTTGTGAATGATTTTAAGTCTATCAGCAGCTAAAGAACAACGTGAAGCACACTTCCCTCCTGATTTTCTCAGTTGTTTCTTTATCTGTGTGCAATAGAGACTACCACCTCCCTTTTCTAATCAAATAGGCAGCGAGGGCTTGACACAGATGTAAATTGCCACACTTTGACATGAAACTGCCCTAAATGCATTACAGGTGATTTGATGGGGTTGAGACAGAGGACACTCTTTTGTTATGGGGGAAGAAGAAACAGACAGCCTAGCACAAATTACATTGCTGCAAAAAAAGCATGCTTTGGCAGAAAACCAATAATGAAAATATGGTTGTGACTTGTAAAGCCTGAAGCATCTTGCTTATGTAGCTTGGAGTCTCTAAACCAAATCACATTCAAAAACATGATCCAAAAAATTTTATTTGGTTATCGGTTCTCATAAGGAGGTAACAAGAACCAAACAAATACATCTTAGCAAAACACATAAAAAACACTCCATTTGTAATCTGCATTTAATTAAGGCATATATTCAGACTGGGATTCAGTCTTGTAACAAATTATGCTATCTTCAGGAAACTATGAGGACCCCCCAAAGCTTTTAGAGAAAGCCTTGAGGGTCATCGAGGTTTATTTTGGTAAATGTGAGACAGGTCTTTGTGTTCTTTCTGGTCACCTTAATCAAGACGAGTGTAGCCTGCAGTGCCTTAGAGGTTGTTCTGGGTTTTTATGACCTGCTGGATGAGTTCTGAATGAGCTTTTAGATTAATTTTTGTAGGACAACACGTTCTGTGGATTCCCAACTGTTCCATGCTTTTTTTTCACAGCTCTCACTGTAGTTCACTGGAGCTCCGTAGCTTTAAAAATGGCTTTGAAATATGTTTTAGCCTGATAGATATAAATGATTTTGCTTCTCATCTGTTGTTTAATTTCTTTAGATTGGTGGACGATATTGCTTTTTGAAATCTTTAAGCCTACATCATATTCTCAAACAGTTTCTCTTACTTTTTTGATCATGTAAATTACATTTTCACTCTGAGCAATATTGTTTTAGGAAAGATAATAAACTTCAATAGATAAAACAATAAATAAAAGTGTTGATTAAAATCTGCTATTTGTACTGGGCTGTCTTTGTATGATATAAAAAATTGTTTGATGACCTGAAACTGAAACATACAATCGAGAAGAAATCTGTAGTGAGGTAAATCATATTTTATGGCACTGAACATTATTTTACCATGTAGATTCCCTTTGATTGGTACTGTAGTAACAACAAGTACCAACCATCCCACAGAAAGTACAGCTCTAGTGAAACATAATTCCTCCACTCCAGAGAATTCAGTGGCATTGGTCTGTGGGTCAGGTGCATTGTTCTCTTGTCACATTCAATACAGCATAAGTCCACATGATTCAGTAACGGATAAAGTGGTTCACTGCATGCCCCCATTCTCCTCGAACTGGAGCTATCTGTCACATAACTCCCTAATAAAAAGGGGATTCTTGGCCATTTAATGGGTGCAGATAAATAACAAGTGTTCCTTAGTTTCAATATGAATGTCAAACACCTTTTGGAAATCAAATGAGAATAATGAGGGGAAAAAAAACTTGACATAAACATTTAATCATAGATTTAGCCAATTAAAAGAAAAACCACAAAATATAACTTGGGGCTTGTTGTGTTACTGTAGGTTTTAATTGGAGATTTGAAGTATTTATGTTGTTTTGTCTCTCATAAAGAGTGTTTTATGTGCAGTACAGTTGGAGGATTCAGAAATGTCAAACCATAACTTGTGGACCTTGTAAATGAGAAAGGGGGGTGGAGGGTATATAAAAAAGATGACTCTAAGTGCAGACAGGGTAATTGCATTTCCTCACCATCACATAACAAATTATGTGTTGACAAATTATGTCAACACAGAATCTGTACATTGGAAATTGGAGTGGAGGCGATGAAGAGATCAAAACATACTTCCAGCCCGCCTCCCTGCCTCTCTGTCGGTATTTGAATTTGTCTTGCATTATTTTTGGTATGTTTCCACTGCTCTTCAGATATGGTCTGGTAGTGTGCAACCTTGGGCAACTATCTGACTTCAAATGAAGTCAGATTTATAGGTCACATATATCATTAATAAAGCAAACTTCATTTGCTCTAGCTTCATTAAGGCCATTGATTTTTTAAAATACTGATAGATGTTTGCCCTCAAAAGACTGACTGAACCTACAGAACTGTGTAAGAAAAACACTCATGAGATCCATGCAAAACAAAATATGCTGTTTCTTGACAAATACAACTAACAATTGTGTGTCAACAGCAAGCAACAGCTAGAAACATTTTTTTTTTCTTATATGCTCACGTGTTTGGGCCGGACCTCCATAGTGACCGGTGGCTGTTGGTCAGGGGGTGGACAGCTGCTGAAAGCTAAAATTATGGGCGAGCCTCTAGAGACTTCACATCTCTAATGAGCCCAGGGAGCAAGTAGTTTGTCCTGCATCCTCTCAGCCTAAATGCCGACTAATTCCATTTACAAGCCACCGTGTTTTGCAAGGAGCATTTTTATGGTTTTCTAAGAAGAAAAGGCTGTCTCTATAGCTACAAATCTGAACTGCGTTACACTGCAAAATTTTATTTTACAAGGTATAAGTAGTAGCCATAAAAATTATTAATAAGAAAAGCAGCTTATTAGTTTTTAATGCTCAATATTCCCAGAACCATATGCACTTCTGTAACTGTCTACCTAAATATTTTGATTACAATTCAACTGATAACATTGGTTTTGTGAAATGTAACTTTTGGTCCTGCGGGGGAACGCTAAGACTAATATGTTGAGTTGTCTCAGAAATGAATATTTAGCCCATCAACTTGGTAAAATTAGGAAGTGTTGTACAACCAATTCTTGAGGAAATTTCTTTGCTGAAGCAGTATTTCAGTTTGTATCCATGTTTATATAGTTTAGTGACAGTGCTCATTGCTAAAGTCAAAACGGCTGGCAAGAAGAGATTCTTAGCACTACATACAGTTGCAGTTTTCAGCACATCGCCAGAAAAGATGAAACTTTACCAATAGTTTACCCAACAGGGCTAATGCTAATGCTAAAGTCAAAATTGTTGACAAAGACATTTTTGTTATCCAGTCATTGCAAAGGTAAGGTCCATCTTTGCTGCAGTTGTTGGGGAATTAATTTGAAAAAGTTTCAATAATGTTTCATTTTAGTGCATTATTATTTTTTCAACTTGTGAGGACAAACCAAATATGCAAAACGATCTTAACAAAATTTTATTTATAAAAATTTAGCTAAATGACTGCATTTTAAAATGTACTTGTAATGTAACAGATTTTTTAAAGAGTGTTTTAGATGCTACAAAGCCCAGCTTCAGAAACCTACATGAATAAAGTGCAGCAGTTTCATTGGCTAAGTCCAAAAGTTGCTCTACCAGTCTAGTATGTTTGCTATAATTGATTTATTTGGTGCCAAACACAAAACCCTTTTAAAGGTTAAAAATAAAATGTCCTCCCTTTTTTTGTATCAAGTTTTAGGAGTTTAAGAAGAATCTAAACACTTAAGAATCCTTAACATTCGGTCACTCTAATAATAAGGTTAATAATAATAATAATGAAACAGCATTATTCAATCTTTGGCTCTTGCCACGAGCCTGCAGCTAAGGGAGCATCTTATTTTGGAGGTTTGGCCCAGCAGTCTGTCCCCTCGGTGGTCCTCCTCTCTCAGCAGACTTTTATAGTCGGCGGATGAGGGCGCCTCACCGCCGTTAGACACCCACATACTTTCTCTCTGCGCGTCCATTTGAACCGGACTAGATGATGAGCGCCAAATAAGACGAAACCCGTCTACAGGAAAAAAGTTCGCTCCCGATTCAGTTTTTCGGTGATGTGAAAACCTCGAGTGGAGGAGATCTTTACCGGACACGGGCCGAAGGGAAAACTGCAGGATTCGTGCCTGTTGGAGCTCGCGCTGACCATCAAATGACCAACTTCTGAAAAGTCGATCTGGGCTGTTCTTGCAGTTTCTCAGCTCGAAGCTTCGCAACAAGTAAGTTTGGTCACGTTTTGAAAAAGTGCACAGCGAGTCGCGGCCATGCTTTAAATGCTGATGCACGTCTTGGAAGTATTAATTGTCACACTTTTTTCTTTGCTTGTTACAAAATCTTTTCAAGCACTCCTACATGAATGCGGACAACCTCCTGCAGTTTGCAGAGAATAATATCCACTAGTAGTAAAAGCATATGTGTAGGACACTGAAATAGAAGATTAGCCGACTAAATAAGATTCGACTCTTGCCAAAAGTGACCAGCCATGTGTTGATTTGATGGATGCAGACTGTTACCCTCTGAAGCGTGTTTACAGTGCCTTGCACAATTATTCATAGCCTTTCATATAGTTTCACATTTTGTCACATTTGAATCGCAAACGTCTACGTATTTTTATGCGATAGATCAACGCAAAATGAGACAATGTAAAGAAATTAACACAACATTTTCATGATTGAGATACATATATATAGGTATACAGTATGTATCTTAAAATCCGCTGAGTCAATAAATTGTAGAACCACCTTTCAACATGTATCACTAAAATGTTTGTCCCTCCTTTTTTTCTTTTGCAAAATAGTTGAAGGTCTTGGCATATTACCTCAATTGTAAGTCTGGACTTTAATTGAGCCAGTATAAATGGACAAATTTCCTTTGCATTTGAGTACATTTTTGAAAACCGCAGTTGGATAATATTGAGAAATTGTTGCAATACTGTTCATGAAATTTGTGATTATGATCTTGATTGTGGTCACATTGTACTCTTGTCTCTTTATTTAAAAAAATAAAATAAAATCTTGACCAGCCTCTGTGAGTTCTAGCATCTCAACCATTAAAAATATACGTAGCAGACATTAAGGGCACTTAGGGTTACTCCACATGACCAAATATATGACTGATATTAACATTTCCATCCATCCATCCATTTTCTGTTCACCCTTGTCCCTAATGGGGTCGGGAGGGTTGCTGGTGCCTATCTCCAGCTACGTTCCGGGCGAGAGGCGGGGTACACCCTGGACAGGTCGCCAGTCGGTCGCAGGGCAACACAGAGACATACAGGACAAACAACCATGCACACACACACTCACACCTAGGGAGAATTTAGAGAAACCAATTGACCTGACAGTCATGTTTTTGGACTATGGGAGGAAGCCGGAGTACCCGGAGAGAACCCACGCATGCACAGGGAGAACATGCAAACTCCATGCAGAAAGACCCCGGCCGGGAATCGAACCCAGGACCTTCTTGCTGCAAGGCAACAGTGCTACCAACTGCGCCACTGTGCAGCCCGATATTAACATTTGACAATTGAAATACATCATCCTATAAAATGATACAAGGAGTTCTTGTGGTTGTGAAACTGCATACAAACAGAATGTTGTAATGTTAATAAGTGTGCTTTATTATATTATTTGTTTATCCAAATTCACATAGAATACCTTGTTTATCTAAATAGCATAGGTACACTGTAAAAAAAAAAGAAATAAAAAAGTCTCAAATTTACGGCCTCTGTGGTTGCCAGAACTTTATTGTATAAACACGGCAAAGTCTGTTTTATATTATACGGTAAAATATTGGCAAACCACAGCTGCCGGTATTTTACTGTAAATTAGAGATTGAAATATTTATTTGAAATATTTAAAAAAAGACAATTTGTATTATGTGTCTAATGTCTGGTTTTATCCAGACAAATTTGTTATTATCTTATAGGTTGAAGTGCATGCATTCACTTGTTGCAACTATTTGTGCAGGAGAAAATAAGGCTTGCAGTTACACAGCAGCACTCACCAGGTCACCAACGAGTTGTTTAAATACATGAGGCGAGGAATTTTATGAGACATGTGCTCCATCCGTCTCTGTGTCTGCAAAAGTAGATCTGTAACTTTCTACATCTGACAGCTCAACAACTCTCTGAAACCATTACATTTTACATATGTCAATTTGCGCCTCGCCGTCAGAGAATGGTTGCCAGAATGTGGCGAGAAACAGCTTCTCTAGAGCAAATTAAAGAAGCTGCATACCTGTGTTTTCTTATGGAAACAGGGGATTTCTTTGTTCAATAAAGGTTTAATTCTGCAGGTTTAACCATTGATTGTTCTTAATTTGTACAAAAGCCTAAGACCTATTAAAACATTGATTTTTGTTTTTACTGCTCAGCTGTTTGCTGTGTGCAAAGAACACAGTCTGGAATGGTGCATTTCTCCTGCTATGTTATAATTTGTGCAGCACATATTTCCTCATCGCTGGACTCACTGTTTTTTATGTGTTTAATGCACATGTCTTCTGTTTGTCCAGCATATATGCATATGTCCCCGACCTCTCTTTTCCTCTCCTTCTTTTCATACACACAGACGTGAGTGGTGGTTTGCAGATGTGTGACCCAATCCGCTTCCAGCCGAGGCTCATCTCATGCCAGTGTGCTGACTCTAAGTTTTCCACACTCTCTTCTGAAATAGGAGTAGGAGACATTAGAACCATCCAGTAGCCAGGCTTGAATGGCTTTAGAGCACACACATGTAGACGTGTTCAAGTTGAAAGTGTACGCATACGGCCATATGGTCTCACCGTGACCACCTATATATCCAAATATAAGTGCACAGACAGTGGGTGGTAAACATACGTCAAACAGTCCATAGGCTGAAAGGAGCAGCTGCAGCTTGTAGGTCTTTTGTTTGAGTCAAACAAAAAGTCTAATGTTTATTTTTTAAAAAGCAGCTGGTAGGAAAGAAAAAAAGGTACATGTTTTGTTTTTTTTTTAATCATTTTTATAGATAGAAATCTGAGGTGTGGAGTGCTTTTGCTTTCAACCCACTTAGTCTGATTCTCCGAAAATGAATTGTGCAACATTTATAAATCACCAGAGTATCCATGTGTGTGTGATTTGATGTCAGTATAAATAAAGAATAAATTCAAATTAGAATAAATGTTTCAATGAGTTTGTCTGTCAAATTAAAAGTACCTTTCGAAACTTCATTAAGCCCAAATTTCAGTGTTAAAATATTTATTGGCCTCATGTAATATTATCTTAATCTTAAATGGCCTGTTTTGATTAGCTGAAAGCGGAAAATCATGATTAAGTGGAAGAAAGGATTCAAAACATCAGCCTGTTCGTAATTAATTTACATAATGTGTTTCACTTCGTGAATTCAGTCGCTGAAATAAATAGTCTCATTTATTAAATGCTTATCCCCTCTCCACGGTGTTGTTTGTGGTGATGCTTTTCTTCAGCAGGGAGAGGGAAGGAGGCCAGAGTTGATGGGAAGTTAAATCATCTTGTTGAAGGACCACAACCCTAAACTTGTAGTTGGAGATACTATGAAATGATTTAGAACAAAGCATTTTGCTGTGTCAGAGTGGCCCCTAGTTCAGTCATAAGTTTAATTAAGACTCTTTGACAAGAATTGATACTTGCCCTTCACAGATGCTTTTGAACAATCTGACGGACGTTAAATATATATTTCCCTGAAAATAATAGCTTCCCCCACCTCCCTTTTTTATAAATAAGGAAAAAGAATGAGAGGTGAAATTACACACACTGAGGTCAACCTAGCATGTCCTTTAGAAAGCATGAGCTACTTGATACAAAATCAAGCAAGACCAACAATGCATCACCAGTGTCTGTGTCTATCTTACGAACAAATGCCAGTACATCTAACACACTGGTCACTGTTGATGTCAGAAGATCAACCAAAATTCTATGATTTTACAGTTTTACACAGCATTGATGTAACAGCAAAACCTCTGCAATCTTTAGGTGTACTTGCCCCCTGCCTTTTTGGTATTGGTTTTGCAGAAATGTCAGCTGTTTACAAGTAAACATTTTGAGGGCCTGTTTTAAATGCACTGAAATCTTTGCTCTCAATTTTATTTTTATACCCAATTTCTACCTTGTAGATTCATTCTCCCAAGTTCTTCATTGTATATATACTTTGAATGACCATTTTACAAAATGATAGCTGAGTCTGTGAGATACTGGCAACACAAACAAGAGTAAGAGAAAAACTGCAGTCTTTTCAGAACATGGCCTTTCATGATTTGAATTGTAGGGAAGTGAACGGTTGAGCATAGAGCTGTATGAAGATAGTGAGAGATCAGTGATAACAAATAGGCTAAGAGACAAGTATAGATGTTGGCAAAATATTAGGGATTAGTTGATGCCTATTTGTGCTTGATATAATTTAAGCCATGATTGTGAAGTAGCTACACAGTAGAATAAGCTGCCTGGTCAGCCAAATTGAAAATTTACCTTGCTTATAAATAACAAAAGATTCTGTAAAGATTGTCATTTTAATTTCAATGCTTGTCTTGTTAGAAGAAAACAGGCCAGGTGAGAAGGTGAAGAGGTCAAAGGAAAGTTTTACTTATTTAATTGGAGTGTATTGATGAGTTTGTGTTGTTTGGATAATTTTGTTTTGATCTATGACATCAGCAGGTATATTTTAAATGTATTTTTGAAAAGCAGCCTTAAGCCATGATAACAGGAGGCTGATCAAGCTGTCATTATCTGTGTTTGGTGAAAAACATTGAATATTTTCTCTTCCATGTAAACAATTCACACCTCAGATTTTTTAAAATTTTGTGGGATTGACAAGTTTTACTTTTTTCAACCTGGCAGCCAAAATGTCTTACTTCTCATCCAAGATTTCACCCATTTAAGATGCTTTATGGCATCCCATTTAAATGACCTTCATCCCATAATTACATTTAAATGCATTTCTGTCAGGCTTTGCTCAAACCTCAAATAGCTTGAGATTTTGAAATGTTGGCTTCACTGGACTGGTAAAGTAATTAACAAGGTCATGCAAAATTAATTCATATATTTTCTATCAATACAGCAAGATCTGATCACAAACTTTGAGCTTTATAATATATAAAGTATGTAATGTAAGTGTAATGGTTTTATATAATAATAATTCTCTATTCGGTATCTTTCTTTTTTTGGTATGTGTGATTCAAAAGACTTTATTTCAGAAAAGTGTGCATCAAAATTACACACCTGCTTTTAAAACTAATGAAAAGGCCAATTTACTTACATTTCACTTTTTCAAGATTTTCTGTTTTGAACACGATCATACATTCAAAAGATAATGGATAAAACACACAAATCTCTGTGACCGGAGCAGAAAAAGTAGGTTGTAGAATTATACAGAGGTGTATTGTAATTTTCTACTTATATTACCCCAAACGTTAAAGGAATGATGATTTATAAGATAGGAAGTGGCAATATTCTTTTAATTACCACACTGCCTAACCACACGTGTTTTATTAAAATTTTGTGCCTGAGTTTGGAATATCTAACTTTGACAGTGAAAGGTCAATGTCTCTTATGATGCACAGCATTACCGCATCAACAATTCATAGTTTCCCCTTCTGCTTAAGTAGAACGCAGATGGAGTTCTTCTCTTTTCAAGAAACAAGAAGTACAGAACCTTCTTCTTACGCACTTGGGATCATCTGGTACTGGACGAATGAGAATATATATGTTGATACCCGGAAATAGTACTTAGTTTGAAAACAGCTGCGCTCTTCATGCGTATGAACTGATTAAAAGTCCATTCTCATGTTCACTTAGTCATTTTATTTCTGTGTCTTCAGATATTTGAAAAGCGTTCAGTATGCACAGAGGTTGCAGTTTACATGTGCCCTCTGTTCTCTTTAGAGGAACCTCAAATTGAACTCAGGCTTGCAACATTGCTCTTTGGGTGTGTTTGTGGTTATGTGTGCTTTTATTCAGTTAAGAGAATCTTAACAGAGATTGGATGACCTCTCTCCCCCTGACCTTTTGATTTTCTTTGCTTTCACCCTTATGCCTCCATGCTATTTATTCTTGTCTCCCTCACCACCTCACCTCTCATCCGATTTGGAACAAACAGAGATGATTAATAGAAATTTGAGGAAACATGGCAGAGGCATGTTATTGGCAGCGAGGTGACAAGTCAAAGTGTGCATAACGCCTGTGTATGTATGTGTGTGTGATAGTGATGTGCTCATATTGAATACATGCAGGCATGTTTTATGAAAGCAGTTTTGGGAAAAGGGTTGACCTCATATGTTTACCAAGGAAACCCGGGAGACTTGTGCTAAGCCTCCCTCTTTTCTTATTGGACCCTGCTGCTCTTCCTGGAAATCTGGGAGCTTGTCATTGGCCTAAAGAGTTAGGGAAATGAGGGATAAAGGTACTGCCCTGGCAGGGCTTTCGCAGACACTTTCAAAAGATTAACATGAAGTGAAATGTCAGTCAAGTAGCTCTTCGGGGTTAATTTAGTTTGGTTCTTCCACTCATGACACAACAGACTTTGAAGGAAGAGACAATGTAGAAACAAAGAGAAAAATGGTTTGATCGTCCTAATTGCCCTAATGGCGGTGCTTCAGTTAGAGGATTAAGAGAATAATTGCATGAATCATAAGTGAGGGGGAGACTAAATTATTCTAAAGATTAGACGAAGTAGACCAACGCAGAAACTGAGCAACACATAAAGTAAGTGGGATATTCTACCCAGTCCAGATGAGCCTGCTGCTTGACAGCTTTCTGCCATGAATTCCTGCTTTGTATAACTTGGCCTTCTGTGGCCTCTGAACACATGGAATTTATGCACACATACACAGGCACACACACGTCAGCCTGAAAGTTTAATATAAAGAATAAAGTTGTTGCCCAGAACTTTGATTTACTGTGAAAGTCTGAACATTCCTGCAAACATTCATTTTCAGTTTTTTAATGTGTCTAATGATTTTTTTCTCCACAGTTTGGATAAAACCTTTTTTTATGACTTAGAATTACATTGTTTATTAAATCATGTGAAAGATGTCCAATGAACAGGAGAACATAATAAGAAGAAGAAAGCTTGGAGTGTCAGCCAGCATCCGAGTTGGGAAAAACACATATAGAGGCATAAACTCCACATTCAGGGTAGCTGGCTGCCCAGCAAATGTGCAGCACAGCTGTAAATAGCTAAGGGTGTGGACTGAAGGTTTGGCCTATATTTAGAGGTTGGACTTAACTTCTAGAAGTTGTCCACCAGAATATTCTGAATGACCAAGGAGAGTTATCTGATGTTTTACACTAAGAACATTTGGGGGAAAAAAATATTAGTTTTGTTGAAAAGAATAGTCTGGGGAGTTGAGTGTTTACAACAAGTGTATCCTGTAGATTTGTTTCTTTATTGCTGCATGACAGCAGTCAAAAGACACACAACCCCTTTTACACTAAAACAGAGCCTAATACTATGAAAGCTTATAAAATTAGTCTAAAAATATAGGTTTAGTTGTACTTGCAATTTGTCAACCTAGAAAAAGTAGAGTAAAAATGTCTTCTAAATTTTAATTGTCGTATTCTTAGCCTTGGTCCACTCAAACTGCAAACAATTACACATTACTAACTGCAATGTGTTTTTGCCATTTCAGCCTTGTGACCATTTTGTACCTTTGCAGGTACTTGTTTCAAGAAGGTCATTGGATGTTTTATTTATTTATTTTATCATTTGCCAACTATAATTCCATTAATATCCACAAGTGGGGATGTTTTGTGCCTATATTTGACCAACGTTGAGTGTCTGTATTTTAAAATAATATTCTCTGTCTACTACATTCATTGTTTTGCTTTTGTCAACTGGTATTGATTTATGATGAGCTCCAACTCTTAAGTTGGACGGTCTTCATGACATAACACTAATCTTTAGCTCCACTACCAATATTGGGTATAATATAAAAATATCCAAAAAATAAGATTAAATTGAACTGTACATTAGATTGAAAGCGAATGGCGGGAAGAGCGCTGCAGGAGTATTTATACAGGTAAGCAGATAGACTGAACACGGCGGGCGGCTGAGTAGTTGATGGTTACAGTGTAAGTGTAGCTTTATAAACGAACCACACGATAAATTTTATATCATCCCAGTCTCAACAAACGGGTGGCAGAAATCATCGTGGTGGTACATGGCTGGTAGATGAGTCTCCGAGTGTGTTGACGGAAGGTGCCGTAAATATCCCGCATTGCTCCCACCACCCGTTCTTGCTTTCGTCCCCTGGTAATGTACGACCGGTAGACCAGGTCGTACATTATGTTTGTTCGTTCGTCAGCACAAGTTTAACTAGGAATTTCAAAAAACAGCATCCATCCATCCATCCATCCATCCATCCATCCATCCATCTTCCTCCGCTTATCCTAGGTCGGGTCGCGGGGGTAGCAGCTTCAGAAGGGAGGCCCAGACTTCCCTCTCCCCGGCCACTTCTTACAGCTCTTCCGGGGGAATCCCGAGGCGTTCCCAGGCCAGCCGAGAGACATAGTCTCTCCAGCGTGTCCTGGGTCTTCCCCGGGGCCTCCTCCCGGTGGGACGTGCCCAGAACACCTCACCAGGGAGGCGTCCAGGAGGCATCCTGACCAGATGTCCAAGCCACCTCAACTGGCTCCTCTCGATGTGAAGGAGCAGCGGCTCTACTCTGAGTCCCTCCCGGATGACTGAGCTTCTCACCCTATCTCTAAGGGAGAGCCCAGCCACCCTACGGAGAAAACCCATTTCGGCCGCTTGTATCCGCGATCTCGTTCTTTCGGTCATGACCCAAAGCTCATGACCATAGATGAGGGTGGGAACGTAGATCGACCGGTAAATCGAGAGCTTCGCTTTTTGGCTCAGCTCTCTCTTCACCACGACGGACCGGTACAGCGCCCGCTTGACAGCAGACGCTGCGCCAATCCGCCTGTCGATCTCCCGCTCCCTTCTTCCCCCATTCGTGAACAAGATCCCGAGATACTTAAACTCCTCCACTTGGGGCAGGACACCCCCCCTGACCCGGAGAAGGCACTCTACCCTTTTCCGGCTCAAGACCATGGCCTCGGATTTGGAGGCACTGATCCCCATCCCGGCCGCTTCACACTCGGCTGCGAACCGCTCCAGCGAGAGCTGCAGATCACGATCTGATGAAGCCAAAAGGACCACATCGTCTGCGAAAAGCAGAGATGAGATCCTAAGGCCACCAAATCGGATCCCCTCAACACCTTGGCTGCGCCTAGAAATTCTGTCCATAAAAGTGATGAACAGAATCGGTGACAAAGGGCAGCCCTGGCGGAGTCCAACTCTCACCGGAAACGAGCCCGACTTACTGCCGGCAATGCGGACCAGACTCTGACACCGGTCATACAGGGACCTGACAGCCCGTATCAAAGGGCCCGGTACCCCATACTCCCGGAGAACCCCCCACAGGGCTCCCCGAGGGACACGGTCGAACGCCTTCTCCAAGTCCACAAAACACATGTAGACTGGTTGGGCGTACTCCCATGCACCCTCCAGGACCCTGCCGAGGGTGTAGAGCTGGTCCAGTGTTCCACGACCAGGACGAAAACCACACTGCTCTTCCTGAATCCGAGGTTCGACTATCCGACGGACCCTCCTCTCCAGGACCCCTGAATAGACCTTGCCAGGGAGGCTTAAGAGTGTGACCCCTCTATAATTGGAGCACACCCTCCGGTCCCCCTTTTTGAACAGGGGGACCACCACCCCAGTCTGCCAATCCAGGGGAACTGCCCCCGATGTCCATGCGATATTGCAGAGTCGCGTCAACCAACACAACCCTACAACATCCAGAGCCTTAAGGAACTCCGGGCGGATCTCATCCACCCCCGGGGCCTTGCCACCGAGGAGCTTTTTAACCACCTCGGCGACCTCGCCCCCAGAGATTGGAGAGCCCAACCCAGAGTCCCCAGGCTCCGCTTCCTCAGTGGAAGGCATGTTGGTGGGATTGAGGAGGTCTTCGAAGTACTCTGCCCACCGACCCACAACGTCCCGAGTAGAGGTCAGCAGCACACCATCCCCACTATAAACAGTGTTTGTGCTGCACCGCTTCCCCCCCCTGAGACGCCGGATGGTGGACCAGAATCGCCTCGAAGCCGTGCGGAAGTCTTTCTCCATGGCCTCTCCAAACTCCTCCCACGCCCGAGTTTTTGCCTCAGCAACCGCCCGAGCTGCATGCCGCTTCGCCCGCCGGTACCCATCAGCTGCTTCCGGAGTCCCACAGGCCAAAAAGGCCCGATAGGACTCCTTCTTCAGCCTGACGGCATCCCTCACCGAAGGTGTCCACCAACGGGTTCGAGGGTTGCCGCCGCGACAGGCACCGACAACTTTCCGGCCACAGCTCCGATCGGCCGCCTCGACAATGGAGGCACGGAACACGGTCCACTCAGACTCCATGTCCCCCACCTCCCCCGGGACGTGTTCGAAGTTTTGCCGGAGATGGGAGTTAAAGCTCCGTCTCACAGGGGATTCCGCCAGACGTTCCCAGCAGACCCTCACAACACGTTTGGGCCTGCCAGGTCTGACCGGCTTTCGCCCCCACCACTGGAGCCAACTCACCACCAGGTAGTGGTCAGTGGACAGCTCCGCACCTCTCTTCACCCGAGTGTCCAAGACATACGGCCGCAGATCCGATGAAACGATGACAAAGTCGATCATCGAACTGCGGCCTAGGGTGTCCTGGTGCCAAGTGCACATATGGACACCCTTATGCTTGAACATGGTGTTCGTTATGGACAATCCATGGCGAGCACAGAAGTCCAGCAACAGAACACCGCTCGAGTTCAGGTCGGGCGGGCCGTTCCTCCCAACCACGCCCCTCCAGGTCTCACTGTCGTTGCCCACGTGAGCGTTGAAGTCCCCCAGCAGAACAAGGGAGTCCCCAGGAGGAGCACTCTCCAGTACCCCCTCTAAGGACTCCAAAAAGGGTGGGTAATCTGAACTGTCGTTCGGCCCGTAAGCACAAACGACAGTCAGAACCCGTCCCCCCACCCGTAGGCGGAGGGATGCTACCCTCTCGTTCACCGGGGTGAACCCCAACGTACAGGCGCCGAGATGGGGAGCAACAAGCATGCCCACTCCTGCCCGACGTCTCTCTCCCTGGGCAACTCCAGAGTGGAAGTATGTCCAGCCCCTCTCAAGGAGACTGGTTCCAGAACCAGAGCCATGCGTCGAGCATCATAGATTAATCTTTCAAATTTTGAAGAAACAAAACCAATACTTTTACTCCTGTCTCCTGTTGGGTTACACCAGCTAAAAATAAAAATTAAAAAGGCAATCACAATTTGCACTCTCAGGGAAGCAGCAAAGAGAGAGCAAGTGGGAAAAGGAAGATTCGTTTCACATAGACGTGTCATCGTGATTTTTAACTAATATTTACAATCACTGTGTTTGTCCCTCTCTTATTCAATTCCCTCTCTCTCTTTCCAGTATCATGGCTGTCTTGCTCTCCTCCAACCTATTTCTCATACTCCTGGTTTCTGCTTTGGATTGGCTGCCCACTCCTGCATCTGCATTTCTCATTGACTGGGATCGCACAACATCATCAGGTGAGTTACTGATGTTCCAACTTAAATACTCAGGAGGAAATGGTACGATGTTGGAACGAATCGTTCTTCAGTCAGTTCATCAGATTGTCAATGTGTGCTCTATCATATATTAACAAATGAGATTCGATTTTGTGCTCAACGTGCTGTTGACACCTGTTATCAAACTTTATGTCAGACATCAGTTGCAGAATGATGTGTTTGCTTGGATACATGTGGAAAAGTTCACTGTTGAGCAAACGTTGCACTTTCCCGACTTGTTGGTGATCAATAGTGCTAGAGTAAACACATGGCTGGAGCTGTGCTGTCAAAGTTCAGGGACAGAGCAATGCACAATGTTCAGCCAACTAATCTAGTTGTCACTGGATCATTTAAAAATAATTAGGTTCAAGAATGCTGGGGCTGGCTAGAGATGCAGACCAGATTTTATGTATTTTTCCACTTTCGATCTTTAAAGCCACAAAACTGTTACAATTAGAATTTTTAAATGAATGTTGAACTATGTTTTATGGCTTTTTAAAACTGAAGATGCAACATGAACAGAAAAAGTGCAGTGGGTCTCAGAAGTGGATGTTTTTCAAAACAAGAAAAACATCTTGATGGAATGTCTGTTTTTGTGAAAATAAAAAAAATGTGATACCAAGACAAATCATTTCACTTGGTTGAGGTAAAATTGTGTGTGACATTTGTCTCACACCATTCAACTGAAAACAATTCATACAAAATGTCCAACTATTTTCTTGCATGTTGAAACACTCACTTGAATTTTATAATTGAGTTTTTAGCATTCATTTATATTGAGTTATACCTTTACATAGAATTTGATGACCGTCGAATAATGTTTAGTTGTTGATTCCAGACTATCCACATTTGCATTCTTTAGCTAAATGCCATGTTTTCATAAAGGTTTCAAAAGATCTTGTATTGTAAGGATATCAGTCAGGAGAAGGGTGCAAAGTATTATGCAGCATTATCTGCATACCATGGAACAGTGAAGACAGTTACTAATATTTGCAGAATAATAAGGACAAAAGTGAGGTAATGTCCAATGGACCTTTTTCTAAAATCATTGAAAAAGCAGGAACTGATCGGCACTGGAGGAACTTCCAACAAGGATTTTGTCATCTGCATGTGACCGAATATGAAAGTAAGTTCTCAGACTTTGAGTAGTCCTCAATGTCTGATAAATTTGAAAAACATTTACAAGGCTCACTTCACAAGTATTGCCACATCAAGATGTGGGATGACGACAGATTTCCACCAAAGAAAACTGAACGGTGAAAATTAATCCAAAAGTACTTTGTTATATAACCAGGGCTATTGCGATAACAGCTTTATTTTTCAGTTAAGTTTTACTGCATAAATATTACATTACATGTGGAAATTGTGATCGAAAAGATTTACCATTATCTCATTGACATTACCAACTGCTATCTGCCCCTGGCAGCTAAAGCAGCTTCAGTTGAAATTGGGTAAAACACTAGAACTTTGGCAGCACTTGTTTATTTCAGCTCCACCTCTGCCAGGACAGCAATTCTCACAGCCAAAAAGCAGCAACTGCAAAATATAAATCTGTTCTAGGTTGTCTGTATTACTTTCTTGAATGGAAATGGAGTTGGCAGCTGTTTCTGACTTGTTATATACTTACAGTATAAAGCTTACTTGTTCAATAAGGATTACCAACCAGTTTCTCTTTTAACCTATATCTTTAAAGAGCCTGGTTCATGGGTGTCATTTACTTGATTTCCTCACATTACTACTAAAAAACACAGCCTTTAAATCTTCCTTTTAAACTAAAATCTGTAAAATCTATTTACAAGTAAAATCAAAATTTTCTCTTAATAAATAGATTTTAAAAAGTAACAGAGTTCTCTCTGTTTGCCTCAGAAATAATATTTTAGTTATTTTACATGTTAGATTCATTCTGCCAAACATAAACATAGAGCTTTGTCTTACACTGAAGGATCAGCATTTCCTTTGAGTAAATAGCATCGACAGCATTTAGCAGCTAAACAAAAGTTGTTCTTTGAACGGGCATTCAGAGAAGTCAGGGAGTATATCATTAGGTGCATCTGATCATTGATTTTATTGATTTGTGCTCATCACGTGTAAATGATTTCTCATTTTGCTGCTGAAACATCTGTCTAGTGTTCCCCTTTGAAAAGAGCACACAAGTGTCAAAAGAAACCATGTGTCATTAAAGTTACAGAAAGCTATGGCATGCCACAGGGGTTGTTAATGTTATTAATAGGCTAGTGCTGTTGGCAACACAGTGCAATTTAGTTTTTTTGTTTTTTATGTTAAGCTATTACAACATTGTGTTTTGTAGTAGTGTTTTCTGGTTTGTAGTGTCACTTGGCAACCAAAGAAAATATAAAAGATCATAAAAACCATCTAAATCTAGTTGTGTTGGTGGACGCAAACAGGTCTTTTGTTTTTTTTTATTGGTGATTTGGTCATATTTTTCATGGCAGCATCTGACAAGAAAACAACCCTTTACCAGTACACTTCTTTGTTCTTTGTGTGGGTTTAGTGAAAAACAGCTGCAGACATACCACTGGAATCCAGTGGAGATAGCCAGCATTTTTGGTCTTCTTCTGCACTCTATAATTCAGCTCCTTAGTGGGGCACCGTTTCATAAGTGTGTTTTTATCATTATTACAATTTGCTGACAGATACAGTTCACTTTTCTCAAATAGTTCCCATAGTAAAAAAAATAAACTTCAATGTGTTGGTCTTCCTGCAGATTTTGTTCAAAGAAATTAAGCTGTTCTCCATTCCAAAGGGTTACTGATTGCAGATTGTTACAGTAGTTCAGGATAGTTCAAGTGAAACACTGTAGAAAAGAGTATAATTTTATAGGTACCCTATTAGTGTTTATGTTAAATGGCTTAGCGTAACATATTTCAACAGTGATGAAAGTATAAAAATTAAAATAATTATATCAGTTGTTGATTATTTCTACTGCCACCTGGTCTATAAAAAGAAACTCACACAAAAAAATGCCCAAAAATTAAAAATTAGTCAATAGCTTATGTATTTTCCACACACATAGTACTATTTCATAGCACAGTCAAGCAACTATATTACCATGAGCTGTTATAAAAATTGCTATATATCAAAGTTAGCTTAACTTTTTCTAAAACACACTGCTGATGGCCTGACCGGCCCACCCCCTTCCACTCTTCAAATTGTTTCCAGAGAGCACGGCAGTAATGCAGTCCTGGTCTTCCTCAACAACCGTTAAAACATTTGTAAACACAAAGCAGCCAGCGATAGCAAGAACAAACACAGACAGCCTACGTCTTTTTCAAACTACCAGAACAGCATCCTATCCTGACATTCATTTACAGCCTTCAGGTTCACTCTCTCTTTCTCTCTCTGTGTCTCTCTCTATCTCTGTCTCCATGTCTGCATAACACTTTTTTTTGTCTCACCTGTCAACCACAGTGGTTTTCCTGGGACTGTGCCTCTTGTCATATCAGCCACAAAACAAGCAAAGAGTAGATATTTGGAGATGCTGCTATGCAGTTAAAGGTTTACCAGAGTAATTATAGGCAGTGTTCGTCTCTGTCTTCACGGTCTACTTTTTTTTCCTTAGTGTGTCTTCCCTGATCTTTTCTTGTCTGAGTGTCTCAGGAGGATTCCCATACTGGTCCCACTGAGTGAGGCTGTGGTCTTTGCTACAGTGGTGGTAATCAGTGGTAGCTGTGCAGAGGTTTTGGTTTGGTGTTTCTGGCTCTTTCACAAAAACCTTCTCTTACATCAGCTTCAAGAACGAGCCATGAGCGTGACGAACAAACACAACAAAAAAGTTAGAGCTGGATGTTATAGCCAGGAAAATATATATTATATGAGAAAGTTTCAAATCAACAATCCAGTTTAGAAGATAACGTCCATTCAATACTTATGAAAAAAAAAAACCTAATTAAATAGAAGTCATTAATAGGTAATAAAATTTAGTTGATAAGCTAAACACAAGTTCTCTTAAGCAGTGTGGAACATTATGGATTACAAGTAAGCAATTAAATTTTGTAAAGTAGCAATTTATTAATGTACAACCATATTTACAGCACCACTTGAGAGTAGTAGTGTTATGAGTATGTTAGAGTGCAACTTAAAGTTAAAAATATAGTATATAGTTCTGGGACAGACTGGCGACCTGTCCAGGGTGTACCCTGCCTCTCGCCCGAAATGTTCACTGGTGATAGGCACCAGCATCCCTGCCGACCCCACTAGGGACAAGGGTGTACAGAAAACGGATGGATGGATGGGATAAAAATATAGTTAAACCTAAACTAATGGTTGCAATCTTTTGTCCATTTTGTGATGCTGCAAAAAGGGTGAAGCTTGATGGTTCACATGTATTATCTGTCTTACTGAATTTTCATTACTGTTGTAAGGTCTTTCCTTGACGCCATCTGGAGGCAGATTTTTGGGTCTTTACAGCTTTAACTGATCATTACAGATTTTAGCCAAAGACACCAAAATAGTACTCTAACACGTTAGAATGCACAATCCTAAAGTTACACAATATATGCATATAATCTTAGTTTTCATCATTTTATTAATGAGTGCAGTATCTCAGTTGCAAACGACTGTTTGGATGTAAATTTTCTGCCCTGCCTGCAAACTCTGCTTATAAGTAAAGTATTAATCCAATGGAATGGGCCCTGACATTGCTGTGTGACCCACACCTGTTCTAGATCTTAGAAAAAAATGAGATGTTAAAATTATTTAATACTGTTCCTGGACCTTTGAAGAAATTTCTTTGCAATTTCTAGTCTTTTGATATTTCCTTTCAATAACTGCTAATTTGATCTTTCTGACAAATTCAGCTTACATCATTTTTAGAGAAAGAGCCATTTTTCTGTTTTTTTTGTTTGTTTCTCCATATACAGCTTATAATAACAAGAGAAAAGACAAACAAACATTTGTATTCAATTTTAAGATTTTTTATAATTGCACTTACACCAAGTAAGTACAATTAATTAGTGCAAGTGCACTAATTAATCAGTGCACTGTATTTTTAATGAAATCTAAAAATAGGTGTGAGGAAGAAAACACTATATTGAGTTAAACAGAGCATGATTCATGGCATGAATCAATGTATTCTTTTTTAATTTCCTGGGATGACTAGTTGGGTGTCACAAAGTCTTGTTGACTCATTTGTGAGTCATGGATCTCATGCTGAGTGTGAAGCCACAGTCTTAAAAAGCTGAATTTTACGCAGTTCTTGTCACTATGCTAAAATATCTGAAGCCAAACTTATAATGAGAAGAGAAATCAGATAGTAACTATATTGGTTTCGTGGTATTTAATGACTTTAGAGGAGAGAAGAAGTGTAATTATTTCCAGTTAATATATTTCTTGAGCCTTTAAAAGCTAAGGAGGACACTGTAAAGGTAAATAGAGCAAAGTTTGCACTTGACTTCAAAGCTCAGAGCACTGTTGGAAATTATCGAGGATCAATGGCGGCAACAGCTTGTTATCTGGTGGTCCTGTTTCATTGCTGGTAAGAAAGGCAGGATGCAGTCACCGAATTAAACAATGGCACTTTGAAATTCTTTACCTGTTTTTGTTTTGAAGATGTATATTCAGCATGAGGCTATGTGCAAATGTTGCCAGTTATTTATATCCCCTGTTGACATACATTTATTATATCATGTTCCCTTCTGTCACCTTTACCCCCCTTTACTCTGGCCTTCTTCAAAGTCCTGGTAGATTTTTTTTTACTATAACTACAGCTTCTGCTACAAATGTAGTTTCCAGACGGCTCTTTTGAGCTTTCCTCTGAAGAAGAAATTAAATTCCTCTTTCGCTGACCTTCTCTTCTCTCTCCCAGCTGGCGTATAGTTTGGTTTCCTCTGAGTTTATTGAATGTTTCTTTCTGAAGAAGTATGAAAAAGAAATTGTGCACATAATGTAACATTTTTCCCTGTTATTTTTTGTTGTGTTTTTTGCAGCAAAACATGCATATGTGCAGTGGTGCAATAACACAGCACTTGGCCTGTCCTTGGTCACAAACACTCTTAGCACAGCGCTGTTCTGTGCTGGCAATTGTTCCATCTGGTTAGCTAAATTCTGATATTAATGCTCAGATTTAAAGGGCTGAAGTATGAAAACATCTGGCATGGATGATGTGGTGGCAGTGCAGATTCCAAATACCTCATGTTTGAACCATCCCCTGGCTCGTCTAGACCATTTAGGGAAATAACCACTGGGTGTGGAACAATAAAACGTACTTCAAGTAGTAGAATGTGAAATATACTTAGCATTTGTTAGATATTGACTTTTAACTTTATATTCTGTAATTTATTATGGCTAACACTCCATTAACCAAGCTTAGTTAGTTTTCAGTGTGGTACAAGCTGTTGAGGACAAAGGAAACACATCAATTGCCTTGTTGCTGAACATGTGCTATATAAATAAATAAAAATAAATTAAATAAATGGCTCTGGTCAGATCAGACCAGTGTCATGTTCTGTGTTTTCTGTGTGTTAATTTCGAGTTTTCGGTGTCTCTGTGTCTCCGTGTTGTCCTGTTCTCCCCTCAATTACTCCCAGGAGTTTCTCGTTCCCTAATTACCCCGTGTGTATTTACTGTCACCTGTGTCTCTGTCGGGTCGTCGTCTCATTTGGCTGTTAGTCTGTCGTCTGTGTATCCAGTCCGTCGTCATGTCCGTTTGTGTAACCGGTTGCTACCACCATCGAGCCCTGGCTTCCGCTCGGCCGTGCTGCCCGGTATTCTGGACATTATTGGACTGTGCAAATTCTGGATATTCATCATTTCTCACTTTACCTGGGTCTACAGCATCTGCCTCACCACCTCTACACCGCACTATACGACAACCAGGTTAATCTTTCAGCCACAAAACAAACATAAACATATGTCCAGAACCACAAAAGAATGGCTAAGAACGAAGCCTGTTTCTGCTGGAATACTCTAAGCCCACATCTGAATCTAATAAAGAATTAGCACTAAGATGCTTTCTGTACGGCTTCACTGAGCTTGATCTATTTTTTAAAGATTAGACAAAAACGTCTCCAGATGTGTAAAGCTAGTAGAAACAACATGGTTCTGCAAAGTCTTGATTCATTTATCATTTCTTAGTTTAGTTGATGTTGGGAATATACATTCAGTATTTGTGCACAAACATTTTAATATCAAGATGTTTATGATATTTTTTTGCAAACCTTTAATTGAACAAAGCTGATAATACATATTCGGCAGTAAGTATTATTCTATTGATGGAAGGACTCCATTAATAGTGCACACTCAATCCCTTCTCTTTAAACCTTACTACAATGTTTAGGACCCATTGCCGTAATAGTTAAAAGATTTTGCCAAATTATTGAGTCCAGTGTACTCTCTGCAGATACTCCAGTGATAAAGTGAGTTTGTGACTCAGTTTAGAAGACAAACTGAGGAACTAAAAGCAGATGAAGTGAGAATTAAGTAAGGAGCAAAGCTTAGAAAGAATCTGCTACCTCTAACTGCTCTTCTCTTATACATTGAAGTGTAACCATTGTAATAAATAATTATGGCTGAATTTGTTGTTGGTGAAGGTTTGTAAATATTAAACAGTCTGCTGTCATATAAGCGTCTTCTAAATATCTTAGCTTTAAGGCTTGTGCAAATTGTCAAGGAATAACAAATCTGCTCTCTGCTTTATTTATTTTATAGTTTCATCTTATGGGTTTTTGGTGAACTGTTTATGGCCTCAGTTTTCATCTGTGATCAATTTTTACCATATTGGCTAAATACGTTGTCACATGAATAACATGTGACAACAAATCACATGATTCGTTATTCATGTGAACCTTTTTAAATAACTTAAAAAAATACCAACTGAAAGTACAGTTTTAAATTCAGTGCAACATAAAAACATTTCTTGCATAACAACATACATCTGCATTTTTAGATCCTTTAAAATGAAAGTCAAGAACAAAATAGTTTCTTGGATTTTATTCTAGACCATTAACAATTCTGTTTTAGTATAACAGTGTGTGTTGCACAATGACAAATTTATTCTCTTGTGCAATCTCATGCTTTCTTACATTTGGCTATCATTGTGCACACATTGTCAATCTGACCTTTGCTCTCCATCTCTTCCCTTCCAACTTCAGCTTAATTCTGCAAATGAGGTGGAAATGTGAGTATTCCAATGTGTCGTAGGCTCATTCAGTCCCTCATTGCAGGTAAATATTATTAAGTAGGGTAAGGGTAAAGTAGGATAAGTCCATTCACATTTCCCCATCTTTTTAGTACTATTTTCCAAATAGTACTGGGACTGAAAGCCCAATTTTGGCTTCCTACTGGATTTTTAAGTCTTAATGGCTGTGGCCTGCATCATTTTCAGTGGATGGTTTCCTAGCTCCTCTACATGACCTGGTGGTTGGTAGAGGAGAGGCTGAGAGCTGTTTATCAGTCTGTGAAGCCTTCAATAACAGGCAGAAACATATGGGCAGATAGGATGGGGGGCTGCACACACATTTCTGGACAAAATTAGCCGTCTTCCGTCAGTTGAGGGCTTTCAGCTGTGAATCATTTAATGGCAACTAGCAAGAACAGACAGAATTTAGCTTTCCATTACCTAAACTCACAAATAATCCTACATTTTGCTGGTAAAAGGTGAACAAACCCAAGCTAAAAGAAGTAAAAAATAAGAATGAAAATAAAGATAAAAACTTCATTTACATGAAAATGAATTAACAGCCTGAAGAAACAGCATAATAAAGTGCAATAATGAGCAGAGAGGGTTTGGAAATTAGACTCAGATATTATTGAAGTTATTCCATGTGTTGTTATATAACCTTTTATCTCTGGTATGTTTCAGATTTTACTGACATCCAGCTGACATGAAAAAATGAACTGGCTCCTAAAGCCTTACTGCACTACTTCACTCGTACAGTGTTGGTTATTTTTAAAAGATATGTATCTTCTTTTACAGCTTTTTCTTTTCTTGTACCTCAAAAGGTTTTAAATCATCTTTGTGATCAAAATCAAGAAAAAAAAAGACAGAGAGAAAAAAGGGCGCACAAAAAACATGCTTCAAGAGACAAAAATTCACAGCAAATGGCACTAACAGCATAAGTCATCCACACAAGAGATCTTAAAGAGGGCTGTTATGAAGGCTGTTAAAAACCAGCCCCTTGTTCTATGCTTTGCTTCGTGCAAAGAGTCTGAACTCCCGGCTATTGAGAAACGATTGCTTCCTCGAGACATGGACTCTGTTGAAGTTTTAAATTTTACCCAGTCACTAATATTTAACTGTGTTGTATGAAATGTGGCAGTTTGATGCAACTGAATGGCTTTGTTCACTACCTCTGCTGCCATTGCTAAAACTACAGGCAAACAACAATTCTTCGCTTGCTGTTCGCTGATTGGCCTGGTTGGAATTTTGCTGGAGAAATCCATGTCAATGGGAGAAAGCCCAGGCTGAGCAGTGAAGAGATATTAGAATTGAGTAGGAAGGCAATGGCGAGGCTAGATATTATATATTTTACATTTACACTCTAACACTCTTTCTTGTCCAGTATAAGTGCTTCATCATTGACAATGTAGTTGAAAAATGTCCACGCTATTGTAAAGGATGACACATGACATAATTTTATCAGAAACCAACCACTGCCTGAAGCTGTAGGAGGGCTAAAAGAATAATCAGAAGAGATGTTCAAGTTTCAAGGAGAACACACGCAGCTTCAGAAAGACCTGGAAATAACAGATATCATTTTTTCACATTAAAACAGTAAGTAATGATTTTACTGTAATGACCTCTACTACATACACTCTGTGCAAGGCTCCACTGCTGAAGAAAAAGCATGTTGGAAGCTTGTTTAAAATGTGTGCAGATGATTTGGACAAGCCAATGATACTAGGAAAATATAATCTGGCCAGATGAGGCAAAACTGATTTTTTTTTTTAATGTTATTGCTCACATATTTGGAGGAAGAGTTTTCCAACATGCCAAAATTGAGGTTTGTAAGTGGGAACTTCGTGGGGTCGGATGTCTTTCAGCATGGTACTTGCAAACCTTATTTCACTGAAGGAAGTGTGCAGAAATTACATACTTGATAAAAATTAAAAAAAATTCTGTGCCACCAATCAAAAAAATCCCTTTATCGTTCTCCCAGTATACATTGTTGATGCACCCACTAATTGACATACTTCCTGTTATAGAAGGTGTGACTCAAAAAGTTATTTTTGTGTCTGAAAGATGTGCAATAACATTTTTGTGTTTCATACTTTTAAGATTTGTTAGTTTTCTGACTCCAAAACAGGATGACGGATGCAGTACAATAAATCTTTGGAAACTAATTCAATAAAGGGGTTCAAAAGAGAGGCACTGGAAATTAGATTGAGGCTTTATTTTGTAAGTTTTTCCAGGTGTTGTTGCATAACGTTTTATCTCTGGCATACTACACACTATATGGACACACTGCTGACTTAAAAAATGAAAAAAAGATTCTCAAAGCATAACTGCACCGTTTGGCCTCTGCACTCAAGCTAACTTATAAAAAATATTGTTTACCTTTGAGCCTTCACTTATTTCCTCCATGGACAAACAGTTAGGAGTGATGTAACACAAAATAATGTAGGCCTGTCTTGAAGTATTTAAACCTAATATCATATTCTGTGTATATTAACATGCTTATTTTTCTATCTGAACCATTTCTGTTGAAAGGACCTCATTTGCACACAGTCGCTGTAGAAGCTGTTTTCTTGATATCAGCTGGAATTTGCAGGGATGAAGGAGGAAAGTATGATTCGGAGAACCATTTGGAACCACATGAAAAAGATGATGTGAAGGAAAACTGGGAATGCATATGAATTTTGAGGTTACTCTGACATTGGATTACAAGTAGTAAAAGTAGTAAAGCGCTGATTTTTATTAGTGAGGAGTGTTTTTGTTGTAAAACCCAGGGATTAAGTGTTTGTGTGTTTATATTTGTTGTGTAAACACACTGCTGGCACCCAATTTAGCGTCTTCTTGTGTTTTATGTTGAAAAGCTTCAAACATGTGGAGAAAGTTCTGCAGAAGTCTGTCTTTAATTTCTAGTTAATGTTCCAATTTTAGTTGTGATTTATAATTCTGCGCAGAGTTAGCAGAAGGAGCATAGAATGAGTAGAGCAGAAATCGATGATACACTCAGCAGATTATTTATGACTGCACCAAGCCCTGAGGCTCCCAGCTGGATGAGAAACTGGTTCTCTGGCAGGAGTGGGTAGAAGATTGTTGATGGTGAGTGATGAGGTGCCAAGGGAGAGATGAAAGAGGCTGAGTAAGGACCTCAAGGTCTGTGTGGACGGATCAAGGGCTGGTGACTGAAATTTGATCCTACTTGCAGATCAGCAGTTTGTATTCCTGCACATCCATGTTTGGAGGGTAGATTTACCCTCTGTGTTCCGCTCTTTTCACCTACTGTTTGCCTCATCACATGTTTCATCAGATGCTTGTTGGCTTTCCTCAGTCAATGAAAACAAGATGCTGATGTACAGTCCAAATGCCAGCATGTCAAAGGAGAGAAAGATTCTGATATGTCACTTTCACATTAAATACTAGATGGCATGCAAAGAAGCATTCTAAATTGATGTTTCTTATGTAGGATTGAACATGTTATCTTTTTCCTCATGTTTTGAACAGCCGCTGGCTGGTATTGGATAAAAGCTTTGGGTACTGGGTTAGGGTACTCAAACCCAATACAAAAATGTCAAACTCAATATTGATACTAGAAAAATGTCAAACTCAATATTAATACTAAAAAAATATTCAATACTCAATGCCATTTTCTATATTGTGGCAACATTTTTGGAGGTACAGGGCCTTTTCTACTTAAGAGCAAATATGATTTATTACAATATCACAATATTTAATTAACTTATTATGGAAAAACCAATAAATGGGGGCAAAAAAAAATTGTCCTTCTTTTGAAAACTTAATTAATTTAAATGTGTCGCTTTCCTGTTTGAGAAATCTGTACTTCAGGAAATCTTGTACCATTAGTCATTACTTTATTATGATAGGCTTGTCTTTTCTAATAAAGATAAGCCTCTGTGTACTTCCATTTGCCTGTCAATTTGATTTTGTTAAAGTTTCACTTCTAAAATGACAAATAAAGCATCATTCTATACTAAAATAAATTGGGCTTCAAATCAAACATGGGTCTGCTTACAAAACATTTCTTTATTGTGTGAACAAGAGTATATCAGGGTGCAAATTTCTTTACTTCTGGTAGTTTTGCATAATATTTATGTTTTTATATATAGCTAAATATCTACTGTAGCAGGATAGTTGATATGGCTTCCTACATTTTTCTGCTCCAGTTGTCAACTTCAGTCTAGCTTCACTATTTACCTTTGTTAATATTTGCCTCTTTCTTTAGACTTTATTTAGTTGTATAGCCTCCAATGCCTATGCAACTAAAAGGAGGGGATAAACTGGATTGCTTCCATACTGGCTACAACCATCAGCATGTACAATGATTCTTTGGAAAGTCTTGGTCCAGCAACATTTAATTTAATTGTGGGATTTCTGAACCATTTTTTGAAAATGAATAAACCACCAACCTTCCTGACACTGGCTTTTGTCTCACTGATTTTACAGCTACCCTTGGACCTCACTTCACAGACTGCATCTCAAGGGACCAGGAAACTTTCCGCTGCTGGTGGAGTCCAGGCAGCCTCCAAAACCTGTCCTCTCCTGGAGCACTGAGAGTATTTTACCTAAAGAAAGAGTGAGTGCAGCTTTAACACTGATTTATGTGTGCATGTCGTAAAACTTTACTTTACAGCTACCCTTTCTTCTTTTATCTTCATTTTCTTTTGTTTAGTTCCCCCACCAGTGAATGGAAGGAATGTCCTGAATACATCCATGAAAACAGAGAGTGTTTCTTTGATGCCAACCATACATCCGTTTGGATCCCCTACTGCGTTCAGCTTCGTGGCCAAAACGTCACCTATTTCAATGAAGACGACTGCTTCACAGTGGAAAATATAGGTTTGTAGTCAATCTGTCTGCACAAATATTTTTTTGTTGTTGTTTGTTTGTCTTTATTACAAACAAACCATTAGGAAAATCATCTTCAGAGCTGAAGTGGACATTTTTGTTGATGACAAAAACTGTAATCAGGATTGGTTTTTTTTGAGGCAAGCTATTGAGGGACTTCAAACTGCCTTTGTCATATCATTTAAAATCAGTGTTTCTGTCCTAGTAGGAGAACTTACCTGAGCATCACATTACAGATATGTATTTGGGCATTTAGCTTCCTTACAAGTTTTTTTTAATGCACAGAATATACTAATAAAACTCAAGGCAATCGTTATATAAATAAAGACTTTATGTTTGATGAGCAACTCATTTATTATTGGTAATGTAGCACTATGGAAAATTCTGACAAATGTATGAACTACAAGTATTGTAGACTATGGTGCCATTATTTTTAGGGGTTCAACATCTTATTTAAAAGTGTCACATTAAAAACATCATTTATTTTCATGCTTACTCTGACTTTCTGACTTTATTTTCTTTTGCATGTTGATGTCCAACTTTATATCTGAATTGTTGAAATTCGGACTTTCTGGGAAAATATGTTTTCAAAACAATCTATCCCCCACCTTACATTTTTTGGCCAGAGAAAACTGACCACATAATTAAAGAAAGTGTGTAATATTTAATCTTTAACATATAGGGTGTCATTATACCAACATAGCAAGTTCTCAACATCTCTGTAAGGACTTATGTACTTTTGTTTGTCAAAAAGACTTTATATTTGACAAGCAATTTACAGTGATCTCAGATTTTGCTAAGAAATGTTTTTTTATATATATTGTTGATTTATACTTCAAATTGTGCTAAATTTTCTGTAATTCAGCTTTTAAGCAATAATTTTGAAACTGGTCTTCAAAAAAGGCTTTAGTCATCACCACAGAATTTTCTGGAACCTTCGTTAGTCTGAAAGTCTGTGTGCCACGAAAAAAATAAGCCTTTGCTGCTGGCTGAAACAAACATTAGATAAACTGACTGTCTGCCAGACAGTGAAGCTAAAGACCGAGACCAGCACCCTGTGATTCATGGGAACTTGACAGACAAATTAAAAGCAGTGGTCAAATGTTCTATCCAACCAAAAGGCCAAAAAATAAAAACCAAACCTAAAATATTTCTTTTCAATACAGCATGCCAAATAAACTTAGAATAATCTTCTCCTCTACACACTTTCTTATAAATGTACATATTTTGTGAGTTAAATTTTTTACCAGTGTCAGCGTTTCTGTTAATGCCACTAAAATACCACATTGTAAAAATGCTGCTCCCTTCACTGTATTTGTTTCCTAAAACCTTTTGCTAATGGAAAGCATATTAGTTTTGCTAATTTGAAAGATCTCAAAATATCAGCACAGTGCAAAAGTCATGTTCTAATGCCGTAAACATTGCTGCACAGCAGTATTTTAGAGTGCAAACAAGAGAGTGCAGTGAAATTGAAAGACGTAAACAGCTGCATGTTTTCTCTCATGTTCACATCTAAACTTTTGCCCTTTTCCCCCCACTTACAGTGCGTCCTGACCCGCCCGTGTCTTTAAACTGGACCCTGCTGAACATAAGCCCCTCTGGCCTCAATTACGATGTCTTAGTCAGCTGGAAGCCCCCGCCCTCTGCAGACGTTGGCGTGGGCTGGATGCGCATTGAGTATGAAATCCAGTACAGAGAGAGGAACGCCACCAACTGGGAAGCAGTACGTTTTCCCGTCAAACTTTCTTTCTGACTGCACAAAACACCCGAGAGCTTGCACAAATGAAAGCACTTACACATAATTTTGAAAGTAAACTCTTGGTAGGTTGTAGAGACACCATGTTTTGTTTCCTTTCCACCGTCTGGACTCCCTCCTGAACTCTTGTGGCTGAAATGCACCGTAGCTTTGCTGGCAAGCCCACTGAAGCAGGAGCAGGACCCTCTGCGAAAACAAACTCTGAAGGAAGAGAAGGGAGGGAGCTGTGGGTCAGAGGGCATGGGACCTTGTATAGGCTTGTTTATTATTGCCTGGCCACCCAGTTTGACAAATGCAAACTTCAAAATAGCAACAGATGTCTCTGTTAACATGTCTTCTATCATATTTATGTGAAAGGCCTGGGCAGTCTTGCCACCTTTGAAAAGGTCATAGTTACAGATACCAAAAATAAGTAAGAACCTCTTGGCACATTGTGCTGCTTCAAGTTAGCCACTGTGTTTATTTTCTCCCTCCACGTGTCAGGACATTTGTCTGCTCTGCTAAAATGCTCTAAAGAGTTCTTTGAAATTTCCATTTTCAGTTGGAGAAGCAGCCACACACCCAGCAGACGATCTACGGCCTGCAAATAGGAAAAGAATACGAAGTGCACATCCGCTCCAGGATGCAGGCCTTTGTGAAGTTTGGAGAGTTCAGTGACTCCATCTTCATTGAAGTTACAGAAATTTCCAGTAAAGGTGAGAGAGCCTTTCTAATTTAATTATTAAATTCACATTCCATTTAGGGCTGCACAGTGGCGCGGTTGGTAGCACTGTTGCCTTGCAGCAAGAAGGTCCTGGGTTCGATTCCCGGCCGGGGTCTTTCTGCATGGAGTTTGCATGTTCTCCCTGTGCATGCGTGGGTTCTCTCCGGGTACTCCGGCTTCCTCCCACAGTCCAAAAACATGACTGTTAGGTTAATTGGTATATCTAAATTCTCCCTAGGGGTGTGTGAATGGTTGTTTGTCCTGTATGTCTTTGTGTTGCCCTGCGACAGACTGGCGACCTGTCCAGGGTGTACCCCGCCTCCCGCCTGGAACGTAGCTGGAGATGGGCACCAGCAACCCTCCCGACCCCATTAGGGACAAAGGGTGAACAGAAGATGGATGGATGGATGGACATTCCATTTAATAATTGCCTTATTACTTGCTAAGTTATTGAATTCACAAAAATAAAATATAAGAAATTTAATCAGAAATTGTGCTACATTTTGTTTTCAGATTCTACTGTCCCATTCACTTTAGTTCTCATTTTTGGGGTTGTGGGGGTCCTGATTGTCATCATGCTGATAGTCATTTCTCAGCAGCAAAGGTAAGAACCTTCTCTTTCTCTACTTCTGCTTTCACCTTAGAAATGTCCAATAATACTTTATGTGCAATATTAAGATGTTTGTTTTTTTTTTTTTTTCATGCACGGCAAAAAAAACATGCATCATCTTTACCACACTTTTCCCCCCAGAATGCATGGTGTTAATCATCTTACACTCCACTTTTTATATTTTAAAACTTATGTATCGGTTTATTTTTAATAAGTTTAAGCTGAGAAAATGGGGAAAAGAGACATAGAAAATTTGACTCTTTATATACTTTTTGAAGCTAACTGATTACTGAAAGGGAAACCAAATGCTACAGTCATGTGAAATAATTTGAACACTCTATAGTCAGTCTGATTTTTGACATATCCATATTTTATATCCATTCTAATACTAAAAAACTGAAGTTACAATTAAAATAAAATATTTAGTAAATTATAGTAAAACCAATAATGACCAGATTTAAGGTAAATCTATCATTATTCATTAAAAAATTATAAAAATCATCAAAGTGGATTTTTTTAATAAAACTCACCACAAACAGATGAGAATGAAAAACCTTTTGTAAGAGGTTTGTGTTAATTTTGAAAAACATACATCAGTGGAACATGTAGGGTTTTGATTCAAAGGGTTTTATCCAATTTAAAATATAGCAAAGACATACTTTTACAAAACACTCTGTAAATATTGCCTCCAAACACAGTGGCCATGGAAATTTACAAACAAATCCTCCAATCAAAAACTTACTCTTGAAAATTTAATCTGTTATGAAATTTGAAAGCTGGTGTTGTACAGCTAAGAAAAGACAAAACAAACTTTTCTTGAAGGTATAAATCATAAACCGCACTCACCAATCCAAATAAAAAAGTCACCCTATGTTTTAAGATGCTCCTGTCAACATTGTTAACTTTATCACATTCTTTTGTCATTTCAGAATAATGATGATTCTCTTGCCACCTGTTCCTGCACCCAAAATCAAAGGCATTGATTCAGAATTGTTGAAGGTACCGCATATATTCTTGTGTTTTCTTTTTTTTACTCTTTTGGTTTAATTTAAGTCTGTTTCCTTTTTCCAATACCATGCATGTTGTTTGCCAACAAATTTTGATGCCAAATTTAAATAGTGTTCTGTTAAAGTGAAATTCATCCACTTGCTAGTTGTCAAAGCTGCGATACTATCCACATTTTTACATGGCCATTTTTATTTGTGCATATTATTATTTATTTGCATAATTTATTTACATAATAGCAAATCCATTGGTATTACCAATCTGAGATTGGTAATATTAATGAAAGAGATGGCATTCATTTATGCGTTGTTATTTAATGAAGTGATTACTGTATTTATCGCCCGAAATGTTCGCTGGAGATTGGCACCAGCACCCCTCCTGACCCCACTAGGGACAAGGGTGTTAGAAAATGGATGGATTACTGTATTTAAGGTGCTGCATAATTTTCTCTTTGTTGTTACTTTGATAAAAAATTGACTTATGCATAAATACAAAGAAAGTCAAAGTAGGAAAATAGGATAAGCTTTGAAATAAATGATATACCATGAGATGCTACAGAACAAATCCACCTTCTAACAAAAGAAAAAAAATATGGGAATATAATGAATGATATGCAACACTGTGTCTATATGTCATCTCTAATATTCTGAAGTGAAAAAGATTGCTCTCAAAGCAACAGCATGTAAATTTTCTAAAACATCTACTCTTCATATTTGGTAAAATGATCATTATGTCGTGGCAGGATAAATATCAAGTAAGAGTTATATACTGCAGCTTTAACAGCTTTTATCAATATTTTATATCTTTTGTAGAAGGGGAAACTGGAGGAGCTGAATTTTATCCTGAATGGTGGGGGTGTGGATGGCCTGCCAGCCTATGCAACAGATTTCTACCAAGAAGAGCCGTGGGTGGAGTTCATTGAGGTGGATGAGGAGGATGCAGAAGGTGGAGATAAAGAAGACAATTATAATTCAGACACTCAGAGGCTCATTGGTCTCCCACACAGGAATGTAGAGGGTTTCAGCGCCATTAGGTAATTTAAAAATTTTCATGTGAATGGATTGTTTTCATGCTAACTGGTATCATAGATTTGAAGTTATTTCCTCATTGTTTTCACCTTGGGTTTCTTATCTAGCCACCCTGACGATGACTCAGGCCGGGCCAGCTGTTACGACACAGATCTGCCGGAACATTTGGCGTCCCTGCTGCCAGGCCAACCTGAGGACAACAAAACCTGCCTAGATGCCCCAGCTTCAGAGACGGGTGAAAAGCCCCTCATCCAAACTCAAATCGGAGGACCACAGACTTGGATCAACACAGACTTATATGCCCAGGTCAGCAATGTTATGCCATCTGGGGGGGTTGTGCTGTCCCCCGGCCAACAACCTAAAATCCAGGAGAACACCTCAAGTTCAGAGAGGGAAACACAGAAAGGAGGAAAGCAAAATGAAGATGTTGAGGGCATCAAGGAGCAGAAGAGAAACGAGCCCCAGTTTCAGCTGTTTGTACTGGTTCCAGAGGGAAGTGGCTACACCGCCGAGAACAACACCCAGCAGACCAGCACTCCTCCCAGCACTTCGGTGCCTGGGGCAGGGTACCAAACCATACAGCCTCAGCCAATGGAGACCAAACCTGCAGCCACAGGAGACACCAACGAGTCCCCTTATATTCTCCCCGAGCCTTCCCAGTCTCAGCTCTTTACCCCTGTTGCAGACTACACAGTGGTGCAGGAGTTAGACACGCATCGCAGTCTGCTCCTTAACCCGCCTCACAGCCAATCTCCCTCTTTGTGCCAGCCACAGCATCCTCTCAAAGTCCCAATGCCTGTAGGGTACGTCACCCCA
Source organism: Xiphophorus couchianus (assembly GCF_001444195.1). Taxonomy (NCBI): domain Eukaryota; kingdom Metazoa; phylum Chordata; class Actinopteri; order Cyprinodontiformes; family Poeciliidae; genus Xiphophorus; species Xiphophorus couchianus. The sequence continues at coordinate 12,652,613 of NC_040239.1, forward strand.
GACCTGCTGGGGAATCTCGCACCATGAGTGGACAGGACCATTAGACTTTAACTACAGTTACAGGCTTATTGGACAGGACGTCAATATGAAGTCACCCTACCTGATTCCTGATAACCACCAAAAAAACTTAAAAACCTGCAGGGCACTGGATGAATAAGTGTGTGAATTAACCAGATGATACAGAGGGGAGATATACAGGTACATCTCAACAAATTAAAATGTAATTGAAAATGTTTTTTCAGCAATTCTATTTAAGAAGTAAATGTAAAAACTTAAATAGTTTGATTTGACACAGAATGATATTGATCAAGCATTTGTTTCTGTCAATTTTGATGATTATGTCATAGCTACTGAAAGTCAAAAATTTGGTTTCCCTGAAAATGTTAGCATTCTATATTTTCATTATTTATTGGCCTGATGTAATAATTTTTTTACAAACTAAACTTTGGATTGTCATTGCCTTTAATCAAACTTGAGAAACTTGAGAAACAAATGCAATATATATGTCTCTTTGTGTGTAATAAATGTACATAATATATGAGGTACACTTAAATTGAATTGCTGAAACAAATTAACTTCTTAACAGTATAGCAATTTATTGAGATGCACTAAAAACTGTACTCTTACATTAGTCCCCACTTAATCGCTGAATTTTTGGCCGAAACACACTAAGGGTAATAACATCACAAAAACATCACAAGCAAAATGCAAAGTTTGTATCAATGCATGATTGTAGTAAGTGACAAAATACCTATATATACAGTATGTGTGAAAAATTACCTGAGATTGCCTTACAGTCTTAATATTGAATGTGAAGTCAGTATATCAATGAGGAGAAGAGAAAGACACAGTAGCCATGTTTTTAACTACACAGTAATTCGGCTTTGACAGTACTTGTCTTTTTGAGGTTTAATGCCTATCACATTTACTATATTCCAAAGTTTCCTATTTCACCATGTTATACTGATAGTACTTCACAAGAGATATATTTTTATACAGAACACGAAACGTTTGAACAAAGCAATGCAGATTTGAGTCTCTGTCTTTGTTTCTTTAAGAAAATAAAAGTTTTATCTTTTATAGTTTTTGGTTTTAGCTGCACCAAATGTCAAGAATTAAACCAAAGTTAGGTTGACCACTAAGGGTTTTTTAAGGGTCACTAGGTTCCAATTAGGAATGCAGGGAAATACTTGCAAAAACAAATGCAGATCATTTACATGAAAAGGAAACTAAAATACTTGACTTAATAATTCCAAGATTAATTTGAATAGATTTTGTTGGACTCGTTACACTGTTGAAGTTACTTTAACTAAAAAAAAGTAATTAAACTATATGTTCACATCAACACAGAACTTTAAGGGTAAGGGTTTATTTATTCAGATTTTCCTTACATTTGGGAACCAACCTTTTGCCTATATAGCGTCCCTCTTCACGCTGCACTAGGGCAATAGCATGAGAATAACATCCCATTAGTAGATATAGCTTGAGAGTACCTCAGCTGTTTTCTCCATGCCCCAAATGTGGGGCATGACTTCAACCTGAAATATTATTTTGCGGTAACCTAATAATATCCAAACATTATTTGATATCCTAGTTTTCATAGGGCAGTCTTCTGCTAATGGAAGGCAAAAGGTGGTTCAACATGTGTCACAGAACCAGCAGCAGCCCCAAGTTGCTTGACGGTACATTGTTTTGATTCATTAAACAAAAGTAAGGGAACATTCATGTTATGAAATTATTGCATTTTAAGCTTTCTGCAGAGGAACTGTTTTCTACATTGTTATTGCAGAGACAGCAACTGGAATAAGTTGACTGTGAAAGTGTACCATAGATGTTACTAGCTTACACAGTACTTATCTGCCACATTCACTATGTAACAACCTATGCTTGTTGGAGTATTATGGTTTGTTTAATTGCTATGGTACTATGCTAATGTGGTTTAGATTTCTGCATATCAGTTAACAAAAGGTACCTCTGTTTGCTATGTATAGATGAATTGATTTATATCTTCTCTGTGCCAACAAACAGTTAAAAATCAACACAAAACATGCATCCATCCAGCCATCCATTTTCCGTTCACCCTTTGTCCCTAATGGGGTCGGGAGGGTTGCTGGTGCCTATCTCCAGCTACGTTCCGGGCGAGAGGCGGGGTACACTCTGGACAGGTCGCCAGTCTGTCGCAGGGCAACACAGAGACATACAGGACAAACAACCATGCACACACACACTCACACCTAGGGAGAATTTAGAGAAACCAATTGACCTGACAGTCATGTTTTTGGACTGTGGGAGGAAGCCGGAGTACCCGGAGAGAACCCACGCATGCACAGGGAGAACATGCAAACTCCATGCAGAAAGACCCCGGCCGGGAATCGAACCCAGGACCTTCTTGCTGCAAGGCAACAGTGCTACCAACTGCGCCACTGTGCAGCCCTACAAAACATGCATGCAGTACATAAAAGAACATTCCCTATTGTAATAAGATACTGTCCTTAATGTTTCCATTTAAGAAAAAAAAAGATTTTCATTTTGTGTGCTGAAAATTATTTGACATTTTACTACAATTTTCAAATTCAAAATACTTATCAGCATATTTTGAGCTTGGCATTCATAAAAAACAAGTTGTAGACACTCAACAAATTGGAATCTTGTTTGCTTAGCTTCAGGCTTTTTGTAGATGAAATATTTAAGGCAGTGTTTATAAAGAATATTTTGCCTAATCCAGCATCTTCTATTTGTTTTCACAAATAATGTTTAACGTAGTAATTCCCCCACTTTGAGACAGTAAAGGCTATACCAGTTTCTGTTCTACTCCTAATGGGATTCTTGAAAAGAAATCAGGTGCCTCTTATGTTTCATCCCATGTCTCGACTTAATGATTCAACAACATGCTCATCGCAAGCATAATATGAGTACCGTACTTATGTAACATCTGTAACTTACTATAGTGGCTGTCCAATCAACATTGCTTTGTGCCAAGACAAAAGAACATCAGGACTGATAGCCTCAAAATGACAGATACATTTGAACTAAATTACAGTAATAAACCTTTTTAATGATATCCAAATTTATTAACCTGCACCTGGAACTTCACCGTGAACAAAACTTTCCTAACAGTTAAAAAAAAAAACACAACCAGTCTGTGATTTATGCTGCTTTCTTGCCTTTCTGGACGTAAATATTCTGAATATATGGATCAATGTATTTTTTTGTATCAATCGGATCTACAAAGAGAAGTTTAAAATGTGAATTTGATGACAATATGCCATTTCTCTTTCAGAAATACTCAGTTCTCTGCTGCTCCTGCCATTATGTGGATGATACCAGCAAAATTTGTGCTGTCGCAAAATGTCTTAATATGTCTGCTAGTGCTGTGCAAATAAAAAGGTTTATGTTGAGGATTATACTTTTACACGGTGATGCTGCTTGGTGCATGTATTTCTCTTTTACTCAGTTTTTTATGGCTGAGTTCAAGTCAAGAAAGAGCAGTAATCAGTGTCAAATTTTTGTGATAGTAAAGTATGGGTTTTGTTTAGGTATCTTGTTTGTCACAGTGTCCAGTGATCACAGAAGGTTCTCATTATGTTCACATAGCAAGAACAGAGATTGAAGGACTTCTTTTTTAGGTAAAACTGTGAATGTGTAACTGGAATACACAATGCAATCATAAAACTGAGGAAACGTTTTAAGCAGTGTTTGTAATAGTGGTGGTGAGATGAAGAAATTAGGAGGTGCTTTTTATTCTTCAAGCCAACTGTGCAGATGTTTACTACCTTAAGTATATATTGTTCTTTTTGCCATATCGCTCATTTCACAATGGCAGAATTGGTAGTTTTTTATTTGAAGGTTATAAATGTCAAGGACACTTTAGAGGAAGCACTTTGTACACATAAAGCATATATGTGATATTTAGAAATGGTATTTAGATTTTATATTTTTTGCTAAATCAAGTGTGTGATTTCTATGTTACTACAGAAAAGCATTACGTTTTCTGGTCAGCACAAAAATCAAACTTTGAGGAACCTTCAAAATGAATAAGCTTTGATTTTGTTATACAGAGTTTATGTTTATAAAAAAAGCGTATTTCACACTAACAGATTGCTAGATTGTTGTACTGTAATGGAGTATTTAATGTTTCATATAGAGTTTATAGGCGATTAAACCAGATAGAACATTTATAAAGTCATATTAAATATGTGTTGTGTGATATACTCATCTTTTTAACTTTATGTTCCTGTTTGTATCTCTGTGTGATTTCAGTTTTTCATGACCACAAAGAACTTTATGACAGGGGTGAATTATTTTTGCAATGATGCATGTTGGCCTGCAGCGTTGAAGGCTGACTTTTGTCACTCTCTCTAGCCTGGAAGTAATTTTGCTGGAGTCTTTTTTCGTCAGTTAATGTTTTTGAAGCTATCAGCACCATACCCTGTGCCGTTCAGTTTGTTAAGGAAAGTGCTTAATTCTCCACTTGACTTGAGGATTTACTTCAAGTCAAATGCTGATTTGAGTCAATCCTGTTTTTTAGTTTTTACAATATTCCATGGCTCCTGTCTGTCTTACTTCCTGTATGCCCTCTGCCATGTGTCATTCATCCCCCAGCAAACTGGAAACAAACGACAAATTAAAATAATAATGTAGTCTAAGTTGATAAACCGGTCGATACTGGCTTTATTAATTCTTATGACTCCGTTTTGTTGTCTTTTTTTTTACACCTGAGTTCTTTTTTTTCTTTTTGCATCCGAGAGCCAATGTTCTTGTGTAAAAACTGCTGCTTTCCCTAGGGCCAAGAAATGTATTGATCCTTGAGGATTTGTCTGTTTTGTTCTCTTTTTGGTGTTGTATGTGCGATCAATAAGTTCTCAATAAAATAAATATAACATCATCTTGTCCATTTTTTGGTAACCTTTAAAAATGGCTTGGGGGGGTTTATCTTAAATAAACACACTTTTCTTTGTAACTTTGAATTCTAATTTTATTATACTACTGCCATTGAAAGTGCAATTGTTTTTTTATTTATTGACTCTTCTACTTATTGTTCTAAGTAAATTGCCTTTTGCACTAGTCCCCAAAAGACTCTCTACACTTTACATGGCAGTTAGGGACTTTTAATATTTATACAAATAAAGGTCTGTGGGGCAGTAGTACATTGAAATGGCTCCCCAGTGTCCCCTAAACTTCCACTCCATCGAGATGAGTTTCTTGTGGAAATTTGATAAAAATTGTAAATTTAACAGTGAGTCAATCACTATATATGTTTGTGGCTGACTTAAAGTCTTCATTGTATATTCTAAAGGTTACTGCTGATTCAAAGTGATCAAAAGCTTGAACAACATACAGAAACGTCTTAGGGTAGCCTAAGTTTGCTATTTTGGATCAAAGCTGACATTTTGTGAACTCACTTGGGCCCGCTAAAAATTTAAACTCGGCCTCTTAAGAAAGTAATTTACATATTTGAAGGCAATGTTGATTAAAAGTTTTGTAGGCAATATTGATTAAAAGTTTTGTTGTTGACTTTGCACCAATCCCTAACAGTGGAGAAAAAAAACTTCCTCCAAACAGATATTCATTAAGTTTTCACTGGACGCTGCATAAACTGGATCCAAAGCAACTTGCAGAATTTTTTAAAAACAGTCCATTCTAGATTGTAGTCCTCACCAATCCTTTGCTGCCAAAGGGGAAGTTGATTTATGTTCATAATGCAAGATCAAATTTCACATGATCTTGAATTTTTGTTTGATTTATTGTTGTCACTGTGCACATGTAAAATGAGCTTAAAGCCAACTCCAAAAACAGTGCAAACAATGTAAGAAATATATACAAAAATGGCTGCTTTATAATAACAAGCCTTTACTGTATATAACTGAATGCCATTTTTAAACTTGTCTCACTTTTTTTACTTCCATGAATGACAAGTCCCGGTGTGTCAAAGACCTCAGTCATGACGCAGGCTTAAACACTGCCAAGGTACAAGGGCCATTTAAGCCACTTTTAAGTTTAAGTTAATTGTTGTACATAGCCCCTTCCTAAATAATGACTTAAGTAAAAAACAAATCCCTCCTTTTTTCTCCAAAAAATTACTTAGGCCATTATTTTAGAAAGGTGACGAAATATTAGCTAAGTTAACTGTAAATATATATATATATATATATATATATATATCATTATTTTTGGTCCTTTATTGACAGTTGAATCAATTTAGGACTCTTCAAATTATGTACTGTTACTTTCATAAAAGCGCACAAGCAGCATGCACTAAGATTCACACACAGTTTCAGAAAAGGGTTCTTCATGCAAATATGCCCTTTTGGAGTTCAAATCCAGTCCAGTTGATGTAGATTGTGCCTGAAGAATGTATTGCATGCGTACGATAACTGAAGGGTGGATGTTTGCACGCTCATAAGCCATACAGAGGACCTTCTATGTGAATTAGCTCACAAGTATGTGATTCTCTGTCTGCTGCTTCTGATGGGGTAACTAAGGGAGGAAAAACCGGTTGCAGAAGCAGTTGTGCACCGAGGGGAAAGCATATTGGACAATTAAGACAGAAGCTGTGTACTGCGCTTCTCTGTGTGGGGTTGATTGAATCAGAGAGGTGGCCACTCACAGCTCTTTGTCTCAGGACATTGCAGGTAATTGCCCATAAGTCACCGTTCCTCTGTACTGGATCTTCAGTCCAATTACGCCCACACAAGCTCTGCCTCATTTATTACCTCCGGTTGCTTGTTGACCTTTTTAGACATACAGCCCAACAGGCAGTCCAGCCACATAACACTGAACACAGGGTATTGCACTCACAGACAGATATCAATGCTTTAGTGATTGCATGGAACAAATTTGCTTAAGATGCTCATTCTATCTGGCATCATGATGGTTTTTACTCCATTAAAAAAAATAAAATAAAAATACTGACAATATATTTTAACCTAAATTGCTATTCTAGGAAGATGGTTTTCTGACTGAGTTCTCAAATTCATGAGGAGGTTTTACTAATATTCAGCCGTTATGTTGATCAAAAACAAACGTGTAAAGCTGCAACTGGTCATATTTGATACAGATTTGTTTCCATAAACCTGTAGCAGTTTTCTGAAATGATAAGGTGTTGCATCCGACACCACTGCAAGCAATGACCGTGAATATTCTTATTTTTTCCACATGAATTTTGACGTGACATGTTTGTGCAAGACAGAGGTGACCCTTGAAATGAAATAAAATGAGTCACTTTGGGTAATGACCTGAAATGATGAGGCTCTGTATAAACAGTAATTTTGTGTGTGGCTCATAATAACTGTGGTAGGATCAGGTCAGCAAATAGAACGAACAAGGTGGTTTTATGCTGAGCAGATGCTCAATGCCATCTGCTGATAAATTTGGGAAATGGCATCATTTCTTTTACACACATATCTCAAATATATTCTGGATAGAACAAAATCATTACATTAGTGAATAGAAAAGGAGGTAAAATGTTGGAGACAACAGTGCTGCAGTCAATCTGTTGTTATTGCAGAGCAGAACTACTGACAAAATCTCAAACTTTAAAAAATGCATTCAGTGCTTTGTTGAAGTATTCACACCCCTTGAACTTCTATGTATTTGTCACAACAAAGCCACACAATTTTATATTTTATGTTTTCAAATTACTTTTATGAGATCGTTTTTTGTTTTTTTGTACAAATTAGAATCTGAAAAGTGTGGCATGCATTCATAATCGGGCCCCCTTTCCTTGATGCCCCTAAATGAATGTAATGCTTTTTTTTTTTTTTTTTTTTTTTTACATATTCTTGAATATTGTCAAGAACAGGCTCTTCACAATATTCTTTATCAAGAACATAAACACAAATTACAAAAGTAAATTGACCATCTTTATTAAACTTTCTATAGTATCATGTCCAAAAACCCCAACACAATGCAACTCTCTGTGCTAGCATCAGGATTTCCTGGTGACTGTTATCTTCCCACAGAAACCGTCATTAAGCACATTTCATCACATCAATTCACTCTTGTTATCCCTTTCTCTCCATCCAAACAATATAGTTATTTTTTTAAGATATCTTGAATAAATGTTAGTCTGAAATATTTAAAATAAGGGATGTTAAAATCATGGATGTTATTAGTGAGAGCAAAACAGAAAGAAATTCATGGCAGTAACTGTTATCTTTTCAGAAGTGAGCAATAACAAAAATCTAAACAATAAGACTGCTTTGTAGCATTTGTTTTTCCAGAAATTAACTTGTGCTTTCTGTTAAAGCAACTCCACAATGTTGTTTTGTTTTCTTGTAATCTCTAAATTATCATTTTGTGCTTTTTTTTCTACTTGCAGATGTTTTCTTCTCTGAAATGTAAAAGGTTTATAATGTTCTTAAACTACCTCCTTCTCTCTCACCTGCCAAACATCAGACAGACGCCACTAGAGCATAGTTTACGCATCTGGTTTCATAACGGAAGGTGAGAACAACATGAAGGAGTCAGTTTATGGACATAATATCCCATTGACCACCTGAGAGAGAGGGGGAGGCAATCCATGGTAAAACAAGGCAAGTTAGTTGGAACAGCATACTTTTATCAAATGTGAAATCTACAAATTTGAATATTACAGCTGGACGCATTTCGTGTTCTGATCTTTTCCAGCATTTAAATCAAGGATTGACCTTCCCCCTCTCCCAGGGAAATACTTGTTGGTAATAAGAACACTCGGCCCTAGCATTGATAGCTGACATAAGTTCCAGCTTACAGCTGCTCTCATGCTCAGCTCCCAACGCCGGAGGGTCAGGCTCATTGGTCTGGCTGAGGCTGCTGTCATTCAGCAGAAGGCATGCGTCACTGTCAGGTCTCCCTGACATCGGCGGCTGCCTCGCTCGTGAGGCCCTGTCACTGTCAGGAGGCCAGCAGTCCCCCTTCACAGTGTCAGAGCCCGAGCGACTGTTCGCTTCCCGCCTCGCCAAACATCCTGCGTCAGTGTCAGCATCAGCTGGCTTTGGGAGCAGTTTCGTTTTCGGAGCCTGCGGTTCCCTGTCAGGTGAACTTTGACTTTCACTTTCCTTTTTCTGCCACTCAAGGCCTAACAGGGGCTGCTATGGCCTGCTGTAATAACTGCTCTGTGTCCACTGCTTGCTGTAACTGCAGTGAGTCAAAGCCATGCTGACCATGATCCTGCCTAACCCCCTGCTGACTTTGCTCCAAGTCAGAGCCAAAGCCATCACCATTGTGGTTACCATGGTGATGACCATGATGATCAGGGTGGTGCCTATGGTGATGATGACCATGCTGACCATGATGGCCATGACCGTGATGGCCATGACCATGATGGCCATGACCATGATGACCATGACCATGATGACCATGACCATGATGGCGACTGTGGTCAGGTTCTGTGTTGTCTCCTACAGCTGCGGGTGCATCTGCATCAGGCTGTGCATTTGGTGTTGCTCTGCATTCCTCTGGAGTCTCAGCAGTCTGCGAAAAAAATTAGAGAATGCAAAAAGGGTTTTACTTTTAATTTCCAGTACTCACAACATGTTCCAGTGAAGTCATTTCATCTCTTTTACCTCATGTGAGCAGGCGCCACACTTGCGATTGCAGTAGGCTTCTTTGATCGCACTCTCAATATGGCCATGTCCAATAACAGAATAAGGAAGGGAAATATGGTCAGTAAGACGGCCGCACCTAAGGTTACAAAGATAAAAAAAAATTTTAAAAAACATTGTGAGACAAGGGATAGTGTTTAACTCCAAACTCCTCCACTCTGTAAAATACATTTGAAGCACATAACAAACCTGTCATAGATGATGAAGTCGTCTTTCTTTCCATTCAGGGTCTGCCAAACATCAGGTTGTTGTTCACCCTGTTTGTACAGTGAGATCTTATCTGACAGCCTCTGAGCCAGTAGGGGGTGGAGTCGCTGGGCTTGCTCCCCCTGGTGGTTGATGACCATGTAAACCACGTCATTCAGTCCCTGAGCCTCCAATTTCTGGCGCAGACCATCAATTCTGTGTGGAAAATGCACAACGGAACGTAGAGTTGATTTATATTAGAAAGTAATATGTTTATTAAGAACGTAAGAAAGTTGTGTTTGAATATTCATTCCCTTGAATATTCACTTCTTGGACAAAGGATTATTTATTAATTTTTTTCAGAGGGGTGTAATTTTATTTCTTTAGTTAATATTTTATTTTATTTTATTTCAGAACTTTATTGAACCCCTTTTATCCAGAATTGTGCCTTCGAACACTAAATGAACATGTCTTCAAATAATGGTATGTATTAATGGAATCATCTACCTCTGGTTTGATAGGATTTGTAGTCTTACTGTTAGAAGTGTATTAAATAGGTTATACCTGCTACTTATTTTTGCGGCAGCCATGATAACCTACTGAACTGGCTGCTTGTACACCCGGCCAAACAGCGTCAGGGGGTGTTCTCCTAGTATTTCCATCTTAAAAGTGGATTTGTAAGCCTTTCCAGACTGACAGATCTCACTGACTTTGTTTCTTATCTGGTCTTGAGTTACTTTAGATCTGGTCACATGTTGCTTTTTGAGATCTTTCGACCTATACTTAATATAAGATAGGTTCTACTTAAGTGACTTCTTCATTATTGCTGACCTTCCACATAAATTAAATGTGGCAGCAGTCAGGATTTCAGTCTGAGTGTTTTTTTTTCCCGAGTTGTACTTCGCTGCTTACTTTGGTATTTTTTAATTAAAAGTGAAAGTAAATAGAGCATAACAAACTGGGGCTGATCCATACCTGGAGGCCTGCACCAAGCAAAACAGTCAGGTGGCTTGTAACAGGGCAACCACTGTTACTTGGCCTGCTGTGCCCTTCATCGGTTCCACCTCCCCGATCATCCATGTCGATGGGGGCTGACAGCGAGGCCCGCCGCCCTCACTCTCTGCACCGCCCCCATGGAGCAGGCAGAGCGTGAGGAGCAAGCTCAGGCGCACCCACATCCCTCTGGCGCCTCCTCCCTGCCCCAGTCTGAAAGTACAGAAGGCAGGAGGGGTGAAATTAAGGAAGTGAAAAACAAAATGAGAAGAAACAATTTTGTCAAACTCAGCAGAAAAAAGCTAGATGAATGCATATGAAATCAAAATTCATGTGGATAACAATTTTTCCCCCTTGAATTGAACCCCCTTCAATTGCATTAAAACGTTTAAAAGCACTGAAAGATTTCCTCAAAGTTTCACTTTACCTCTATGTTTATAGATGAAGTTTAAACTGAAACAAGGAGAAAAAAAATCTATCTCTAATGTCAAGTTTTCACTTCTTTTCTACGTACACGATCGTCTGAAAGTTATATCAGTGCAAAAATGACAAGATCTAAAAAACTAAATTATGTGCACTTAGCAAAACCTTTGCAATGTGAAATACATTCCTTATGTTAAGTTTGTTCTATTCATGCAGGATAAAGATCAAAGTTAACTCAAGCCAGAAGTTGTTTTTTTGGGAGGAATCGGCCACTTACCCTTTGTTTAAAGTAATGCTTTGCCTCTGCTGTGCTCTGCTTTCTCTGCAAGTCTTCGAACAAAAACATGCCTCCTCCTTTGCTCCCCCCCTTTTATACTCAGCCTGTTGTTTTTCCTCTGTAGATGGAGGACAAAGTTCAGTTCTCTCTGCTGATGTCAACACTTTTCTCTGGTTAAAAAAGTCACAGTGCATGAAATCCTCTAGTTAAGAGGAAACAGAGCATGAAAAATATTTTGCGGCAACTGAAAATTTTGAGGAAACAAATGTGTGTGCAGAAAAAACATTTTTGCTTGACTTGTTAATGTATTCTATATCAGCTCTAAAGAAAGAAAAAGGGATCAAATTGTATTTTTATTTTATTTTTTTTAAATGAATGTAAAATAAAATTTTGATTAAGACCTGAGGAATCATATATTAATTTCTTGCAGCAGTGGAGAAGTGAAAAGAACATTCTGGAGGCCGTCCAGAATGTTTCCAGATAAACACAAGTGGAAGGGGGTTTCGCAATATGCACAAGTTGCTTTGCTTTAGCTGTCACTGGAACAAATGCTTCACTTTAATTCACAGATGTAGCCTGTAAACAAAGTATACATTTATAGAATTGCACAGACTGCTAGATGTCTGTGAAGAACTCAACTGCACATTTTACTTATTGGAAAATTTGTTACGTAAGGCTTAATATGGAGGCTAATAAGAGAATATCAAGGCAATAAACTGATGCAAAGCAGTAATCTCATTGACACTGAAAGATAATATTATATAAAGTAGCTGTAAAGACTATCACTATGCAGTCAGGCAATTTCATCCCCCCACCTATGAAGGACACCCAACTGACAGTGGAAGTGAGAACACTGCTTGGAGATAAATGAAGACAAGAACAATTTAACAGCGTAATCTTAACTGAAAGCTTACAATAGTTTAGATTTAACTTTTTTCTGGAAACTTAAATAACTGAGTGGTCTGAAACATTAACCAATCCTAAGACACTGCAACTGGCTTAAAATCCAGTAGACATGACTCGGATGACTGAGAATTATACACAGAACCTTTCCAAAGCCAATGTTTACATGTTTTGAGGATCACTGAACTGGTCTAACACCAAACTGTGAAAAGGTTTCACTTAGCACAGTTAGTGAAACCTTAGCTCCAAATGAAGAACTAAATGGATCCCCTCACATATAATTTTTAATCAAGATAATTGGAGGGTCTGAAATTAATTGATTACAATCCATTTTATGTAGACAAAAACACCAATATTTTCAAACAAGTAATCTCATTGACACTATATATAATGTATATAGTGTCAATGAGTATATATATATATTTCAGCCTGCACACTGTTTCTTTTAATTCACTGCAATTTAATGATTAAGGAATGGAATAATTATAAAATTTGCTGAGTTTTGGCCCCTTATGTTTCTTTATGAGTGGATTTAGTGTGTGTGTAATGTTCTTATAGACCCATTGGCGCTTGTTAAGAATTGCATAAGATGCAAAGTAAAAAGTATTCTTTGAAAACAGAACTATGTGCGCTGTTACAGTGCGGTTTATATTTATAGTGATTTTATATTAAAATCGAGTGACTACAACATCCACCCACAATGCAAAGCCAGATTGATGTTACTCAGTGCAATTTGTAGGATTTAAGTAATGCTGTAGTGAAACTGTACAGAGTAGGTGAAAACTTGTTTTGCAAATGCGGTGCTGTTGTGACTAGTACCTATGAATGCAACTTGATCAGCTTAGAGACATGTGGCAACTTGACCTTGTGATTCAAGTACTATTGCTCAAAAAAGTTCATGATGTTAAAAGAACTCTGTATGTACCTTCCATATCAGGACCTTTGGTTCTGTAGGGTCAGATACAGGTAATCCAGTACTCAGCTGGCCTCAATATACTGTTAAGACGTCACTGTTGTGTGGAACTGAGTTGCAAACTGATTACATGTCCATCATAAAGATGTAAAACCTTTGATCTTCTAGATTCATAAAATCTTTACATTCTGAAAAGAATGTTTTTATGATCAGATCTCAAGCTAAACATTTTTTAAATTAAGCATTATGATGTGGTAAGTAATTTTATTTAAACTTAAATAAAATGTAAAGTGTGTAATCTTAAACCTGATGCAGTCTAATAAGCTTTCCATTAGACTCTAAGTTTTTGTGTGCACATAAGTGGGCTGAGTTTGAATACATAATTCTCATGAAGCCTAAAATAGTGTTTACACCCACATTAATGAGTTTTTTTTCATTCCAATTCTCCTTCATAATAAAAAAAATCAACATATTTGCACTGTGTATTTCTTTTTAGAAAATATCTCAAATGACAGGACATCTCAAATGTATAAACAATCCCATTAAAAAGGCAGATTTTTGTTTAATAAAAACAGAAACAGTGATACATCCTACACATGATGGTGATTGCATAATTGTTTTAGCCTGAGTCCCAAGCAACTTGCCGAGGGCTGTGGATAAGCTATATCCTCACAATCAGTAACAGATTTGGAGAACTATTGTAAGGCAAAGTGGGCAAATATTTACATGTTGCTGTTGCACATTTTTATGCTCAGGTAGTCAATTTTGTTTTAGCTTTTCAACAGACAAATACATTTGTGAATTCTAGTATTTCAAAGAATAACCATAAAAAAAGAGGTGAAATAAATGAAATAAAAACATAATTTATAAAACTAATTCAGAATCAACACATATTTAAAAACTAGAGTTTTACATATATATATATATAGAGAGAGAGATATCTATCTATCTATCTATCTATCTATCTATCTATCTATCTATCTATCTATATATATATATATATATATATATATATATATATATATATATATATATATATATAATACACCTACTAAAACTAGTAGTTACAGTAGAAAATGTTGATTCCCATTTGTGATTTCTTGGCATTTACCTTTGTCACTAAGCAACGTACAAGGCGTCCTTCTTTTGTTTGCAAAGGCTTCTGGGAAACTGAGGCCTGTGGGCCACAACGACCGCCCTTTTTCGAGCAACGAGAGTAGAACAGCGCCGTGGGAAATATAATCGCAAAGCTACTTTTTAAAACAGTGTACAACTACTTGAGGTATGTCAAGAGATGCTTTTCGACGCATTCTTCGACCAACAGTAGTTAAAATCAGGATATCTGTCTGGTAAAAGTGTATTTTAATGCGCGGATTGATGACGTAATGTTGATTGTCAAACGCGAAATGGCGAGTGTGCTAGGAGGCCCGTTAGCAGCAGAAAACAGGATTTTTATTACACTTTTTAACTTACCATATGGAGACAGTTGTTGCATTTTATCAACGCTGGGTAAGTTCAGCGGTAGTTGTATGCGGTGGATGTGTGTATATAAATGTCTATTTTATTCATCTCTGAGGGGTAGTGTACGAATCTAAGCTAGCAAAGATGTTTAGCTAGTTAAATAAGATCCATGTGTCAACAGCAAGAAAGCAATTTGTTTCTAGAACACAAGTTTTTTACGAAATTAAACCTGGCAGAGTAGTAGATGTTTTAGTAGACGTACTACTAACAAATAGCATGTCATTAGTCGGATGCAAACAACAAAATTGTTCTATAACAGACATACACTTGCTAAACAGAACATTACAAAACACGTAATGCCAGGGTCAAAATCTACTTTAAACATTCTACGGTATATTTTGTGTAATATCCAAGTAAGGAAAGCAAAGCTTAGCTTTTAGGCCAATACACTTTTTTATGGTAATAAGCCAGAACTAACTTATAACCATTGTGTTCTTTCTATGGAAAGAGTTCACAGTGCTTTTTTTTGTTATGTGCATGAGATATACATGTCAGTTTTAGGACAAAGTCAGTACTTCACATTAAGGAGAGAGCAGACATAGATAGGCACTTAATAGGCAAATATAAGATGATTCACGTTATTAATTACACATTTTAATAAGGTGCATTTAAGCTGTTTTGTTTTGTTGTCCTTTGATGACAAAGGAGTGGCTTCATCTAGGAGAGATGATGAGCTCATATTTCAACTCTAATCTTATTAGACAAATGTCATTACTGGTAGCCAGTCCTAGTGTGTGTTCCCTATGGAGTTAGTAGACTCATATGTTAACTGTGAGATTTACAAAAGATTGCCACTACCCAATTTCCCAATACAGCTCTAGTTTTTAGTGTCTGCTTTCCTAAAACAAATTTTAGCAGTACCGTTTGTCTGTAAGAGATGTCAAGTAACTGTGTAGCTACTTGACATCCACATTCAGAACTGTCTGTCCACGTGCCTCTGTTTTTGCAGGGCAGGGTCAGGTGAATGATGGCGGCGGGGGCAGAGGTGGAGGTGAATGGAGGCAGCGAGTACCCGGGGCTCTACAAAGTCATGATGGACAAACTAAACGAACAGCGACAATTGGATCAGTTTACAGATATCACTCTCATAGTGGATGGTATGTACAGTTGTAGATTTATATCTTTTTTCTATTTCCACACTGCCATGCAGTTCAAAAAGGTAAATTGCTGTAGCTTTATTTTGTAATGTCCAGTTGAAGCTGTTTTTGTATTATTATAAAGTCAAGTTTGCTAGCATTTTATCAAACTGTCACTGTTATTCTGGTTCTGTGAAGAAAACTGAGCTGTATAGTCATTGTTGGGCTTTACACAGACCCCTGTATTTTTGTGTTTGAGTCACATTTGCATGTCATCTGTTCTGTGGGCATGGGTACTATTCCAAAATATATCTTATTGAAAGCCAACTAAAAGTTATAAAATGCGTCTTCCAGCCGTGGTTACCCAAGTGTTTCCTGGAAATTATTTGTATGGTAAAACGCTATTATTCTGCAAAGTTAATTTGCATATCGGTTGCTTGTTGCAGGACACCACTTCAGAGCTCATAAAGCTGTGTTGGCAGCATGCAGTCAGTTTTTCCACAAGTTCTTTCAGGATTTCACCCAGGAACCTCTGGTGGAGATCGAAGGTATTCAGTGTTTCTGTTAAATCCCAGTTAAAGAATGAGCAGCCATGCCTTCACATAGAAGCAAAGTCAACTTTGAAAGTGAAACCTTTGTGTATGTTATTATTACGATTGCAGGTTTTGCTCTGGTAGATAAATGATGTCATAGCATTTTGTAAATGAGGTAAAAAAGCATGCTAACTATGAAAACAATAGCTAGTATTTTTGTTCCTATTATAAACCTTTAGGTGAACAAAAATGTATCTTTTTTTTATAAGATACAAAAATGCAGTTAGATGTTTTGTATTCCATGTGTTTCGTATTACATACTCACTGGTCCTCTGACATTTTTTAGGAGTTAGCAACACAGCGTTTCGCCAGCTGATGGAATTCACGTACACAGCCACACTAGCGATATCTGGGGAGGAAGAGGCGCTCGATGTGTGGAAAGCTGCTGAATACCTTCAAATGCAGGAAGCCATCAAAGCACTCAAGAAGTAAAACATAAGCAGAATAACCAGTCGTCTTGTACTGATAGACTCTCATGCCTGAGTGATGATCATTAAATAACAGTGTGATTTTTTTTTTTTTTCTTTTTGAAGAATAAATTCCTCAACGACAACAAAGAGCATTGCTAAGAAGAGGACGATTGCAGAGACGTCTAATGTGATTACAGAAACCTTACCGACAGTAGAGGGAGAGCAGGTTGGTGTTTATGTGTAATTCTGGTTAAAGGTGTGCATACATTCATCAGTGTGTGCACAAGTACAAATTTACTGGTGATGTTGTTAAATATGATTGTAATGTAGTTAATTTATCCTTTTTGTGCAAAACAACTAGTCCACTAATAGGTAATGATGCTACCCTGCTTTAGTTTAAATTTTTTCCCCTTGATTTTCCAAACATTTTTCTTGCTTTTGTGCCAAATAGCTCAATATCTGATCTGGCCATCCATCCATCCATCCATCCATTTTCTGTACACTCTTGTCCCTTAGAGGGGTCGGGAGGGGTGCTGGTGCCTATCTCCAGCTAAAGTTCCGGGCGAGAGGCGGGGTCTGATCTGGCTATAAAACACAACATTAGAAAAATGGCAAATCACAATATTATTGTTGAATATTGCAATATCAGTTGTGATAACCCAAATTCTCACACTTCTTGTTCTTTTACATCATCTTGATAACTTAGTCATTCTCCTTGTGCTTTAGCATTGTGTCACTAATGTAGGCATTAAAGATAATGAAAGATCATCAGAGCTGGAAGACGCTGACTTTAGAGCAAGACCTATTTTCTTGGTCGGCATCTTCTCAGACAGTGTTGACTGAATTTTTTTTTTATGTGGACAGTGACACTAGAGACAATTAGTGGTACCTGAGATTTTCTTTTGAACACCCTCACTAACTTCCTTTTACAAAACTTTTCAGAAGGACGATATTCTCAAACACACAAATACTGGGATTTCGAGTGGTTAACTTAGGCTTACATAAGGCTTATGGAATGGCCTTCACCTAAACTCTAATGGAAATATCTGCTCTCTCCAAATCAATCAACCAGTTTAAATGAACTCTGACATTTTTGAGAAAGAGTAGGCCAATATCTAGCCAAAAATATACCAAAAACAACAAAAAGTAGTCAAGTGGCAGCTTGCTAAAGAATATTTAATCAAATATTAATGGGCATGCTGTTTATGAATATTTGATTCTTTACATACAATTGTTATGCAGTTAAGAGTAAATCTATAGTTTTTTCAACTTTTTACAATGAGCTATTGTTTGCAAAAGTCTCCAAAGTTGTTGCTTGTGACATCATTTCACATTGGAAATACAAATACATTAATAAAAGCCATAAGCGTATGACATTTAAGCTGATGATTACCTTAATTAAAGGTATCAATTAAATGTTTTGTTGTCCTCTAGGTGGAGATTGAAGTGGTGGAGACTGGAATGGAGGAGGTGGTGGATGGAAAGACTGCTCAAGCTGCATCAGATGACTCTGCTTTGGCTCTTCTAGCTGACATAACTAGCAAATACCAGCAGGGGGAGCCAACAATTCATGTGATCAAGAAGGATGAAGAGGTATATATTTTGTATTATTATTAATTTCTTAAATATGCATATACTTGTCCTTGGGAAAGCATTCTCTACAAATATCAGTGTTTACTTTACAGGAGGTTCTGTATCAGGAGGAAACCGTGACAGCCTCCAAAGTACTGGAGAACGTTGAAGTTGTAGAAGTCCAGATCTCCCAAGGAGACATCTTCCGCTGCAGCAAGTGCGACCGTAGTTTTAAGCTGTACTATCATCTCAAGCAGCACCTGAAAACTCACCTGGGTTCTATGGAGAAGCCTCATGTGTGTAACCACTGTGGCAAAGCTTACACACGGGAGGGCGCCCTGAAGCAGCACATCAATACGTTTCATTTTGACGCAGAGGAACTGTCTCGAGGGCAGAAAATTCAAAAGAAAGTGCACATCTGTGAATACTGTAAGAAGCACTTTGACCACTTTGGCCACTTTAAGGAGCACCTACGGAAGCACACTGGTGAGATTTGAAATATGAAAAAAAAAGCTCAATTTAAGTTACTAATTTTACCTGGACTCTATTCATAATTTCTTATTTATACAGCCATTCTATAATTATATCTGCAGCTTTAGCATTTTTGGGCTTTTATATTTTCAGGTGAAAAGCCTTATGAGTGTCCAGATTGTCATGAGCGATTTGCAAGGAACAGCACATTGAAGTGCCATATGGCCGCCTGTCAGAACGGAGCAGGAGCCAAGAAAGGACGAAAGAAGCTCTACGAATGCCAGGTACAGCGTGCCAATTATTTTTTCCTTTATTAAAACAATGTTTTAATATTTATTTATGTAGAAGGAAATAATGCTCATACAACTGACGCAGAAACCTCTGAATCTGTAAATCTTTGATCTGCTGTTGCAGATCTTTAGCTGGTTCAAATCTTTCTTTATTATTAATTATAGTTCTTAGAATTATTTTTTTCCTAGTTTTGGCAGAAATCGGAAATGTTTATTTTTTCAATAAAACGTTTTAATGGCAAAGCCATTTAATCAAAAAGAACAAAGATTTTTCTCTAAAACGGCTGAAAGCTACAGAGTCGTCTGTCTCAACACACAATGTCTAGAGACACAATAAAATCCTTCATGTTTAGGATCTGAGATATCAACAATTAAACGCAACTGAAAACTCTTTTCAAAGACATTTCAATAACATGTCTTTTTATTGTTTTTATTTTCAATGAGATTAATTCAAAAAAATAAACAATAAAGGTGCAATTTAGTTTTGTTGTACCCTTTCAATTCTTTGAAAGCTTCAAACAATTGAATTTATTAGTATCAGAGACATCACCACAATGCAGTCAGTGTTACACAGGAATAACAAGATTTTATTATTTGAATAAATACAAAATGACTACAGTATTGATATTTCAAACTGCCTTCTCCATTTCATAGTGATGTTTAGTAAGACTGGTATTGTTAGTTCAGTTAGTGTTACTAGCCAATTACCAGTTAGCAGTTAGCTGCTGTCAATTTTTTTGGAAAACATTGACAGCATTTCCTGATACAGCATGTTCAATAAAAAAAATACTCTTCAAAAAGTTTAAATACATCAACATTGCAGTTGTGAGTTTAGCTTCCTGGTTTCTCCTGAAGTTTCACAAAAATGGAGGCCAGAAGAAACAGTAAACATGCTCCTGTAGAAGATAGCGTTTTTGTTTTAGAACTTTTAACTGATTTGTGTTCTCAGACTTCATTATTAACACTGCACTAATACTGAAAATAGCTTTTTTCTGTCTGTACAACTTCAGTAACCATGGGGCATTGTCACAAAATTCAGTACTCATTCATTTGTCAGTGCATCTCTCATTTATTATTTTAGCATTGCTAATGCACATTTGTGAATATAGTTAAATCGGCTGTGTGTACAAACATCCACAAACGTTAAAAAAACAAAATATTTTAATCTTTTTTGCACCAGTATTATTGTACGGTAATATAATTAAGTATGGCTGCAAGTGTTCACTAACCTTAACACATTTAGATTTTAAATACAGGTCATACTAAAACATTGTTTTGCGGTGTAAACAAGTTGAATAGTGTTCTTTATACTTTGCTTTTGCAGCAGAAATGCAGAACATGCCAGTATTAATTGGTTCAAATCTTTAATTTATCATTAACTCTTCAAACTTTTTTTCCCATCAGGTCTGCAGTAGCGTGTTTATAAGCTGGGACCAGTTCAAGGAGCATCTTATGTGCCACACAGGGGACAAGCCAAACCATTGCACCATGTGTGACCTATGGTTCACTGACGCCAAAGAACTTAAAACGCATCTCAAAGACGTACATTCTATTGAGGATAAGTCTATGGAGCAGGTGGTCCTCACCGACTCGGCTGCAACTGCCGCTCTCACCATAGCGACACAAAGCATAGGAGGCACTGAAACCGTCCTGCTGGACGATGGCATTCACGTCGAACATGTTACGGTGGAGCCTGTGGACGTAATGCAAATGGAGGAGACTACAACAGTCGTAGTGGAAGATGGAGGAGTGGGGGGGATATGTGAGGAGGACCTGGAGAGACTAAAGCAGGCTGGGTTGCAGATCCAAGTGGTCCATGTGAACACAGCTTCAGTTGATGAGCACCAAGTGGTCAACTCTGAGGTGGAAGTAGAGATTGAGGATGAAATTGTGAACCTAGAGGAAGCTGAACAAACAGTAGCTGTATGAGAATAAAACAAGGATTGTCTTAATGTACCTTAAAAAAAGGTCTTTCCAAATCAAGCAGAAGAAACTTTTCTACTGCAGACAACTTATTTTTTTAATGGAATCCTGCATGTGGGAGATACCACATATCTGTATAATCACCTGTCACATTGAATGTCCATGTCTGAACTTCTCTGAATCTTTTGAGAGATTTGCAATATCAAGATTTCTTTAAAATATTGTATTTATTCTAAACGTGTTTTCCACCCCATAACTTGAGTCTTCAGGACTCCAGCAAACCTTTTTTCTCAATAAATTGCTGATGTTAAGTCAGATCACTCGCAGTGTGCTTTGGGAAACTTCAGAGATGTTGGTAAATATTTGTAAATTAGGAATTTGATTTTCAGCCAGTGCTTTTTTTTTTTTATACCTCCATAGTGAAAATAAAAAATCAGACATTTTTGTACTTTAGGACTTGGACTTAAGTCTTACAATTTACGTTAATACACTACTAAGTATTCTGTTTTTATGCAGAGGGTGAAACTCAAAGATTTCAGCTTGAAATAATTCACACAAAAGGATAATTGAAACTGAATAAGCTTTAGGAACAGCCACAATAAAAGTCTTATTTCCACAGCAGAAGAATAGCCACTCGCTTTGAATTCTTTTCTAGTTATCCTCACTGTGTTTGGCAGCACCTCTGTCATGTTTTATATATATATCGTCTCCCAACAATACCTGTGGGTCAAAACATGGACAAAGACATCGAGCTTTTCCTTTTTGATTGTTTTTACTTTACTGAAGCAGCTCATTAACCAATGATATATGTTAATATTAATATATATCAGTGTTATTAACAACATCGCCTTTTACCAGGTTAAAACTGAGCTGAATGCCTTTAAGTAAAAAAAAAAAAAACATTTAAAGTGGTTGGGGTACTAATAAAAGAACAATTGGAGATATAAAAACCCTCAGCTATATCTAAAAGTGGGATTTTTACCCCCAAACAGAATCAAATTTGCTTAAAGGGTTTTAGTGAAAAGAAAATAAATTTGTCTCTAAAAATATTATGAATGTCACGTACACATGCAAGGTTGCCAACAAATTTAACAAGGGTCTTAAGACACTTCCATCTCTTGTGCCAGTCAAATTTAAAGTAATAAAGAACTCTCTAAGCTCCTGGTCCCTTCACCCCACGCTGTACCTCTGATGAGGTCCCCTACAGTCATCATGGGATCACGCTGCGTGACACATGCAGCTTCAATTACCTGCTGCGTCCTGCCACCTGCTATTTGTGCTAAACGGCTCTCCTGCTCCTAGAATAAAATTAGTTCCAATCCTTCCTTCTCATTGGACACGGTGTAGCGCTGTTGCCGTCGCTGATTGGTCCACCCGCCCGTCCTTTAAGTGGATTTCCTTGACAACAGACCGAGCTGGGCAGCAGTTGCTGCAGAAAGCCTGGGCGCCCAATGTCACCGGGTAGTGGGGATAGGATGGATTTGGCACCAAGGTTGGTAAACATGGCTGTCACGGATTCACGAAGATACTGTACACATCCAAGTAAGATCAATTTCCATGTGTAGGCTCAGCTATATATATATATATTTTGTGGGGTTGTGATAGAAAGCGTTTTGGCTCACAGAAAACGGCCTACTGTGGGGCATTTTTGGCTAACTGTTGACTATGATTGAACAGAGATGGGTGTATTATTTAATAGACACACTTCAAGATGTATTTCTTCGAAAGAGGCCTTCCTTGAGAATATTGTCACTGAAAAATATGCGCGTTTAATGTAAACACATGAACCATTCAAGGTGAGATGTGCCGCTTAATTGTTTTCTCTGATGGGAGAGCTCATGTCGTTTAATTTGGGTTCACAAAAAAAAAAAAAAAAAAAAACACACCTTGAGGTACCTTAACTTGCCGTTGCTGAAAGACTGAAGCGCAATATAACCGCATGACTAAACTGGTGCAAAGGCACCTGTTGCAAAGCGTTTTGTTTGCTGTGTTCGCCTGTGACAATTTTTAGATGTAAACAAATGAGGTCAAATTTGCATGTCAGAAGAATTTGTTCAATTACGCCTCAATGGATGGAGCTGTTAGGAGCTCCAAAGATGAATCTTTCGAGAAACAAAACAAGGAGAAAATTTTGTATTTTCTTCAGAAGTAAATGGGCAGAAGATGTGACGAATTAAGGAGGAAATTTCAGTCATTCATCTACATTGTAAGCTGGTGAATAATTTTCCATATTGTTAAAACAAAAATGACCCCTTTTGTGGTTCTTTTTATGTCCACCTGGAGGAAATCTTTTTCCCAATTTTATTCTTTTGATGATCAATTAATCAGAGTACATAAAACATTTTGCTTCATGTGATTTTTCTTTGATGCAAACCTCTTTGATGTGTTGATTGGGAATGACATGCAAACTCAGACAGCTCTTTAAAGCTGGAAGAAATTAATTTGATTTTGTTGTGAACCAGCAGAGGTAAGCTTGGCAGTGGCTGCTCTACACCATAATTTTGTTTTTGTGCTTCCTGTTTATATTGTCATGGTAACTTCATTAAGGCCCCAGTGACATATATGTCCCTCGACAGTGCTCATTCATCTTGTTTGTGTACGTGTTTTGTATAACCAAACATTATTAGTATTAGAGCCAGAGTCAGAGATTCAAAGTTCCCCACATTGTGCAAATCTGTCATTCAAGGTTCACTTCTTGATTAAGTTTCAAAACACATGCTTTCTAATTTTTACAGACCAGTCTGAAACAAAAAAAAAAAAATCACATCTTTTACAAACTGGTGACAGCACCACAATAGCTACAGACATTTGGTGTAAACAGTATTATTATGGAAATTAGCAGTTTTCAGTATCGGTAAGATGTTTAAATAATAATTCATAGGAAGTAGAGAGATGTGAGAAGCCATAGGTAAGCTGACCACATTTGTGCAGTTCTCCTAAAAAAATAACAGAAAGGGTTTAAATTATGACAACTTAAAAAACCTTGTAAGTTGTCTTAGACTTATAGGTAGTAGAATGTTTTCAACTAACCATTTGAAATGCCATCTATTTTGAATCCCTCGCTTAAGACTATTTTGTTTTCCTTTTGTTTAGCAGTTCCTTTAGGTTACTGGTGATCCATGGTTTGTTTTTGGGGAAGCATTTCACTGGGCTGGTGGGGATGCTGTTCTCCACACAGAGGTTTACAGTCAATCATGCCACTAATGTCATTTCCATGTGACTAGTAGAGTTCATCTCAGTCTGCAGTTTCAAAATATCCTACAGAGCTTCTTTAGCTTTCCGTGAACATGTTTTTACAGTTATTTTGAATATAGGTGGCCTCTGAACATGGGATGTTACACACAGAGCAAAGAAAAACAAAATTGTGATCTGATTTTTCAAAAGGAGCTCTTACTTTGGAGATTTTTGAGTCCCTGTCATTTGTATAAAACAAATCCCAACGTTTTATTTTTTTTTTTGTGGAACAGCTAACAAATTGCTGAAATGTTGGAAGTGTGGTGTCTCCATTAGCAGGTTGTACTTTTAACAGTAGTAAACTTGATAACTGTATAATTGGCAAAAATTGGCATTTTTGAATTTGGAATTGAAACATGGTTTAATGTCATTCTCTGATATAGGTTTCATCTTCAGAAACCTATATCAGTACCACAAATGCCATCTGTGGTACTTAAAGAACAGTTTCAGGGCCATGGATTTAAGGTATTGATGCTGATGCATCTTTGCCTCAAACTGCTTTCATTTGCCTGTAAAGGGTGGGGAGGGATTTAGAGATCATATTCTTCTTCTTTCATTTCTTTAGAACAAATAACATTTTTGCCAAGACATTCCAGGGAGGCCAGTCCCTCTGTTCCCGGGATATTTAATGTCTTTACAGTTACACCTTTTCACTATTGAGATTTCTATTATTTTCAAGTGTGCATCTTAACTAACACACTGGAGAAAACTTTGTGTGAAGAGTCATTTCTGCACTAACTGGTACAGATGTATGATGAAGATTTTATTTTCGGTAAGAATAGGAATTGGGATGCAAACACAACCAGACAAATGTTTTTTAAATTATTGAAAGCAAAGGGTTGTATTTATACAGAAAGAGCTCTCCTCTCTGCCTCCTCTTTGTATTGTTAAACACACAACATGAGTTTTGTCGGTGATGGGAAGCGTACCAGGTGGATAGCGCAATAATTAATCCACAACTGCTGTGGATGAGCTGCTTAAGTTCTCTTTTGCTGGAAACCATAAAGAGGCTGCTGATGGCAGCAGAACAATCAGCGGGAGAGTGAGCAGCACAGCCTGATGTTTACCTTAAGTGATTCTTGCAGCAATAATTGTGCAGTGAGTAAGGAAGGCCTCATACTTGGCAAAGCAGATTGTGTTTAATGATGACGGACTGTTTGCAGACCCGTGCATTAGTTTCTGATGGTTTTGTACGTTAATAATGCAAGTTTAATTCAGGTAACTGATAAGTGCAGTGTCTTGTCTGAACAAACTTGGCATATAATTTAA
This sequence comes from Xiphophorus couchianus, assembly GCF_001444195.1. NCBI lineage: Eukaryota > Metazoa > Chordata > Actinopteri > Cyprinodontiformes > Poeciliidae > Xiphophorus > Xiphophorus couchianus. The sequence goes on from NC_040239.1 coordinate 12,678,251, forward strand.
GAAAAAATATGTGTTTTACATAAGCCCAGTTAATTTTCATCTCTAATGTGTTTTTTTTTTTCTGTTTTTCCTCATGGGGCATTGTTAGAGCTCTGTTTTCTGAACAGCATGCAATTATCACCTTCTTCCATGCTTATTCAACCACACTGATTCACAGACACAGATAAAGAAGCTGACAGTGAGCACTCTGCAATTGAAATGATTTTGCTTAGTCATACTGGTAGTTTTGAAGGTTTTCTTTCTGTTACCAAATCTTGATTTGCTTACCCCAGCTGCCATAGCAACCTGAATCTATGAGTGAGCTCCTAATTATGAATTGCAATACAAATTATAGAACATTCGAGCGAAGAAAGCCCAAGTGTACTGCTTTTTAAGATCTGCGCATTGGCCTTCGCGTGCAAGTGGTGCAAAAATGTGTTTAGTGGTGTTCACGATTTATTAATGTTTCAAACAAAAGCACATATGGTAATGTTGCTGCTACATTATCAAGATGAGACAATTTGAGGAAAAACGTCATATACGGTTCATAAAATATGTACTAACCTATAAATAAACCTCTAAATTATGCTGTAAAGTACAAGTTTCAAATTCGAAACCTCCTAAAGAAACTAAGCAGCTGAATAGGCTTAAAAACCAATTCAAATTTGTGCATCTGTTTGTCTTTGTTCTTTTCACAGGTTGTCCTGGCTGTCACCCTGTGGCTGCACCCTGACACAATCACCTGTTCATCTTCACTCTTTCAACCTCTCGCGTCCTTCTCCTCTTCCCTCCTCCTCACCTCATGGCCTATTAATACTCAGACACAAAAGGCTCCATTAACGTCCCCGCTCCGAGACAGCAGGGAGCATGAATCTGATAATACATGCTTTGGTGAACCTTTGGCCATAAGCGAGGGAAAGTGGAAGATTGACAGAGGAAATCCCCAAATGCAACAGCATAACAGCTTTAAGCATCCTGTGACAATCTGATCATATTATTCTTTTGTGGCCAGCTTCAGGTGCAGCTTACTTGGGACATTTTGGATAAAACATGGGCTCTTAGATGCAAATATGTGTTGAAGTGTTGAGCTGATATAGAGAAAGAAACTGAATATTTCTTCTTTAATAGAAGTGCCTATACAACAATGATGCAGTGACAAATCTGAAAGAATCTATCTTGAAAAAGAATCACACACCAGAAGGTAAGTCTATTTTTTCTGTGTTTGTTGCATAGTTGAAGTTAGTAAAAGTATATTTGGATCAGATAATAGCCATGTTATGGGTACCTGCTTATATTTTCCTTCTTTTATATCTCATTACATTCAAATGTTGTTTTTTGAATCTATGAAGATTTTTATTATTTTACAGCAAAATAATTAACATAATTTGTTAAAACCATGTATTATTATTATTGTGTGCTAATGCACAATGTAGATTCATTACTCAGTGATTTATTTATAATGTTTATATATCCTATGATTATAGCTTACAACCCAGAATGTAATTTTTTCAGAAAAAAAATAATGTTACATAATATCAGTAAAATAAATTCTGACCCAGAGGTGCAGTGCAGCATATGTACTTACTTCTTGATCAGGGTCCTATTTGATGAATTGCTACATTAGTGCAGCTTGGTATGAAGGTGATCAGTCTGTGACTCTTCAATGTTGGTTATGGTGTCTATCATTTTCCTCATGACGGTACTCGATGGATTATACATGCAGTTTTGGTCAGAACAATGTGCTGGTCAATTATTTATAACCTTTTATTGGTACTTTTGGCAGTGTGGATAAATGCCAAATAATACAAGAAAATTAAATCAATGTTTCCATAAAGCTTGTCAGCACAGGTAGCATGTAGTGCCCTATGATTTCCGGCTGCTTTTGACTTTGGACTTGCTAAACTACAATCGATTGACCAACACTAGAAGACATGAATCCCCAAATCGTTACAGAATGTGGAAACTTTACACTGGACCTCATTCAGATTGGATTATGTTCCTCTCCACTCTTCCCCTAAATCCTGATTTTGATTTCCAAATGAAATATAAAATTTACTTTTGTCTGCAAAATTGACTTTGGACTTCTTTTTGTACTTTAGTAAGTACAATTAAGTAACACAATTCACTCTGGTTTAGGAGTGACTTAACAGAAGGAATGTGACAGTTGTATCCTATATCATGAGGTTGGTATTGGAAGCGTCGACTTCAGCCACAATCCAAATTTTGTTCACCTGCAAACACTTGGCTTTTTATTTATCCTGGTTATTTTTCTACCACAATTTTCCCTTCTATTTAACTTTCAAATAATATCTTTTATTCTGCTGTCTGGCAATAGTCAGCATAAGGAGCAATGTGTTTTTGTTGCTTACCTTCCTTTTGGGGGACTCCAATTACAACTGTCTAGTTTTTAATCTTTCTTGTGATTATTTTGCCCCTAACATAACATGTCTGTCTTATGATTTTTGCTAGTCTTTTATTTTTTATTCTTTCACTCTGTGTGCATTGAATCTCCATGATTTTCACTTTATTCACTGAAATGTTAGAATTACTTTTTAATTTTATTCTAATTCATAAAAATTTTCCTGTTTAGTGATAATAGTCAGAGATGTCTTCAATTCAACTTAAAGAATATTTTCAGGCACTCAAAGTTTAGGAAAGTAGAAATGAAAAAGGAAGTAAAGTAGAAAATTACTTCTTCCATTCTGCATCCTGTTCTGCGTTACTCCTAGCTATGGCCTAAGCCCACTCCTCCCTGAGCGTTCCTCGCAGGATGACTGCTGTCTGCCCCTCCGAGAGCAGCCCAGATGGAGCTGAAGCCGGGACTGGGACAGCAGGCACCACTGGGAACAGCTCAGTCTCAGGAGCAGATTCCAGGGAGTCTAATGGAGACTCTGTTGAAGGGTCCACTGTAGGGACAGCTGTGGTTTCTGGCGGACAAAGGTATAGCCGCTGGAGCCGGCAGGATAGCTCTGACATCAACACAGATGATGAGGGAGCCACTGTTCGTCGCCTAACTCCTCTGGAAAGGCTGAACCTGGATATGTGTCAGGATGAAAGGTAAGATTTCAGAAAAAAAGTCTTTATTTTTTACAGTCTGACATTTCTTTGGACTTGAGCTACTTTTTCCATTTTTGATTGACTTGCCTTAGACTGCAATCCTTTCTTGTGTGAGTTTGTTAAATTATGGAAAAAATATCAGTGTCACATTTCGTGTTACATAATCTGGTCACAGGGTGGTCCGTGAGCTGACAGTGGGCAGAAGAATTGCCTTCTACAAGATTCGTGGCGAAATAGGGTGTGGAAATTTCTCCCATGTCAAACTAGGAATTCATGCTCTTACAAAAGGTAATTAGTGCAAATAATGTTATGTCATATGACAACACCTAAGACAGATACAAACAAAGCTCCATGTATAGAAAACTTTAAAGTAAGCTTTCTGTTCTTTCAGGAGTGAGTCATTGTGATCGATGAGCAAGAGGTTTTTATTTCATAATAATTTATAAAGCAGTTTTTTTCCTGGTGAGGAGGCTGATTCATCCACAAACAGAGTTACTGTCTGCTGCACTTGACCTAAAGGATTGATTAGAGATCTCCAGTTTCCTTAGCGACAGCTAAAATTGCTGCATGCCTCATCAAATACTACAGATGGGGCCATGAATGTGTAGTTCTGTCAGACTGTGGGTGTTTTAGTATATTTTGCTACTTCATGCCTCTTTGTGTTATGAGTGTTTTTTTGGATTTAAACTGCATTTCTGATGCTAAAACATTATGAGCTGGATTGCGTTTTGAATGCTCCTATTGACAGCTATATTGCGTCTGAAACTGAGCCTAATACCCGCCTTAATAATTCATGCTGGAGCACAAAGAGATATCTCAACACCATTTTGCTGCTTGAGCACTTTTCTGGATTCGGTTACTTGAGAGTTGTTTTAAGGATCTCTATTAATGATTTAAAGGCATATAGCCAACAGCTGGGGCATTTAAATGAAATATTTCTAAAGTTTTTAGATCTTTAATCTTACTTTTTTGGATTGTAAATTTATTATGCTTACACCTCAAGTTGCTGCTGTTTCAAAAAGAAGTTCCCATGATATGTAAAAGTAAATTTAATTTTAAGATGGCACTATAAATGAGAATGTATAAAATAAAAAATGTTTTAAAGGGCAGCTAAAACTCTTAATATGAGTAGATTGTCAGTGTCTGTTGTTTTTTTATATTATGCATGTACCTGGAATTTCTTCTTTATATATGTTGTTAATTTAAATTAGAATTTAAAAGGATTTCTTTCTGTCACATGATTGAGCTCTGGTTGATTATTAATTCTCTCTTTGGTATAACCAGACAAAGTGGCCATTAAGATCTTAGACAAAACTAAGTTGGATCAGAAGACTCAGAGGTTGCTTTCAAGAGAAATCTCCAGCATGGAAAAACTACACCACCCTAATATCATACGCCTATATGAGGTTTGTCTTTAGATTCCTTTTCCTTTTTAAAACCAGCCTTCTTCATCCTGATCATTATGCCTCTGTCTGTATCCTTTTTAGGTGGTGGAGACGTTGTCACGGCTACACTTGGTGATGGAGTATGCAGGTGGAGGGGAGCTCTACACTAAGATCACTACAGAAGGAAAACTTTCTGACACTGACAGCAAGATTGTCTTTGCTCAGATCCTCTCGGCTGTTAAACACATGGTGAGTACTTACTCATATATGTTAATAGAATATATTTGAGTAGAATTACAGTAAATTGTACTGTGAATACATTCTGTAATGTACTTAGAGTCCCAATAGCCGTGCCACCAAAATATTGATATTCTCTGTGTTTCTCTCAGAATTAACAGTACGCATGTCTGAGTATGCAATAAAATTAAACTTAAACATAAAATAAACTTTCCTTTCTGGAGGTTTGTCCCACTTGAATTTATTTTCAAACTCCTCCTTAATATTTCAAATAGATTAACGTTTGCCTAAAATCTGTTATAACCTTGGCAGATTAACTTGTTTTTTATTTTTATTTTTTTAATGGTGCACCTTTTTTTTCCTATTATGCTTTGGAAGATTCCTGTGACAAACTTTTTGGTTTGATAGAAATACATGTATATCTAAATATCCCAGGGATATGAATATGTTTAATTTTTCTGACCATAGTAATTTTTTTTCACACCTTGGAATGTCGTTGATATAACCTGGCATCGCCTTTTTAAATCTCTATTCAAATTTCAAATCTACATGTACATTTTTAATTAAATTTATAAACTGATTTCAGAATAGAAGATCTTTTGTAGATCCAGTTTAATCTAATGTGAGTTGGCGTCACATGACATTAGTTACTTATCTTGTTTAGGTAGATGGTACGTTTATGACTGTGATTTCTATTCTTCTCCCATAGCATGAAAATAACATCATCCATCGTGACCTAAAGGCAGAAAATGTCTTCTACACAAGCAGCTCTTGTGTCAAAGTCGGGGACTTTGGATTTAGCACACTGAGCCGCCGCGATGAGACACTCAACACTTTCTGCGGCTCTCCACCTTATGCGGCTCCAGAACTCTTCCGGGATGAGCATTATGTAGGAGCTTACGTAGATATTTGGGCTTTGGGGGTCATGCTGTTTTTTATGGTGACCGGCACCATGCCATTCAGGGCAGACACTGTGGCCAAACTGAAGAGATGCATCATGGAGGGAGCCTATGTGCTTCCCCCATGGGTCCCTGAGGCATGCCAGAGGCTCATCAGGGGGATTCTACAGCCAGTCCCATCGGACCGCTATACAGTGGAGCAAATGGTGGGCTGTGAGTGGCTGCTCCCTGTGGAATTCCCATGTGCCATGGAGCCTTGTAAGCTAGATCCATCTCACCTTGCTGAGAGCAAACCAGCTGAACTGCTGGAGGAAGAGCTGGAGGTAAAGGCTGCATTAGAGACTCTAGGAATCACTTCAGAGCACATATTCAACAACCAGGGAAAAGACTGCAGAAGCTCCATCACTGGGGTCTATCGGATTTTGCTACACCGGGCTCAGAAGAAACGGGTGGTTGAGAGGACACCAGCGGTCACACAGAAAGTCGGGCCAACTACAACAAGTAAAAAGGAGCGACTAAAAGTGTATCGCAGTTTGCGGCACACATCTAAACTGTGTGTGGTTCTGTGACAAAAATGTTAAACTTTACTATGGAAATTCAATGATTATGCAGCCTGGGGTTAAATTGCACAGACTGCATTAGCAAAGTTTTTCAGTCCAGTAGTATATGTCAAAGTAATCGTACTAAAACCTCACTGAGCTGCTGAAACTTGATATTTCTTACTTAGTATGTTTTCTTTTTCTTCTAAATCTAGTCTCTGTGAGAAGGCTGCAGAAAGTTTATTATGTTTATATACTTTTTTGTTTTGAAATGAAATTTTTATCAGATTTAACAAGGTATGGAATGTAAATAATTAAAAGCCAACATAATGGTTAGACTGCTAATAATTTCATTTGGGTCATATAGACAATACACTGTTAGTTATCAGCTCTATGCTCATTATTGGAATTATTGCCAGGTACAAAGGCACCAATTTAACAGAAACACCCTAAAAAAGGCTCGATATCAGTAATATGAAAACAAAAACATTCAGTGCATTAAACGTGGTATATTTGATGTTTAAGTGCAATTTTCTGAAATGCCTTATTTTTCATTGTTTTGAAATCAAATTGGTTTCAGTAATGATACAGGTGAAAGGGTTATATGTGATGTATCTCTATGAGATGTTCCAAATATTTACTTCATTAACCTCAATTTGTTGACTAACTTTTTGACAAAAACAAGGTGTGTACTGGTACACTAAGATACAATTTCATTACAGATATACCAACTAACAGAAGATTAATTAATGTGGTAAAACATTACTTTCAGGTTCAAGGTCTAAGACTGAATATCAGATTCGCTACATCATGCAATGCCATGTCAATGTGCTGATTGAAATAAATGTCAAATGAAAACTAAACTGCTTCTGTTCATTGAAGAATAAATGCTAACAACAAATAAGCTAATCTCTTTATATCTGATTGAGTTTCATGTAGAAAACTTCGATTAGTTTGCGTTATCACTCCATAAGTAATTTATGTATATTTAGGTTTTTGGGGTTTTTTAATTGACAAATAGTTTAGTTTTATAGGTAACTTTGGTTTATAATTACTCTAATATGTTATGTTAGAATATATACTACACATATACTAGTGTATGTGTAATGAAAAAACGTATATTAATTTTCTGTAGTGCAAGAACTTTTAATAATTTATTTTTCTAAATAATTGTACAGTACACAGTCTGTGTATCAGCTGCTTGAACCTTATTATGTGACTATTATTAACATTACTAGAAAGAGATTTTTCACAAGACCATTGTTATAATTCTGAGAATTGTTATTCAGTATAATATTGCTTTAAATTAAAAAAGAAACATAATTGTAAGCCTCATTGCTAAAATGTGTATATGTTTTGCTTTATAAACTGTACAGGCAGTTTTTTTATGTGGCTAAATATAGTTTATCAATAAGTATAGGCTATAGGGAAAAAACACAAACATCTAGTCTTTGAACTTGACTAAGTTCAATGCAGTTTAAGAAGTTTTATTACTTCTTAATGTACAGCCCATTTACTTAATGGTAAATGGACTGTAAATCCATAACAATAGTAATAAAAGGTGCATTCATCTGCATTTTAAATGATTGTTTTTTTTTTATTAAAATGATTTATATTTTTTGTAATTTTAGACAGTAGAATATACAGTAGCTTCACCATATTAGATCTTGCAAAAAAGGCTAACATTTTACTATGTATATACTACATATTTGTATTTAATAATAAATTGTCACTTTACTGAATATATCATAATTTATTTGTAGAACTTCTTTTATGTGATATTTTTAGTATTTTGTTCGTGTAATAAGGTTCCATATTCACAAAACATCAAAATAGGTCAGTAGTGCAAACTAGCTTATGACGCATTTGACTACATTTCCCATAAACACCCCCAAAAAACTTACGTACCAAATTCGCTTCCGCCTTTGCGTGATGACGCGTTTTTTGCCTCGTTGGAAGGTGTTTTCAGGAGGAAGCTCCGGGCTGTTCACGGCAGCGGAAGAAAAAAGCTGAGTAGAGAAAGCAAAACGCATTGGAACGAGCTTGTTTGAGTTGATATCATCTTCTGTTATCAAACGGTAAGAAAATGTGCTTCTTTTGCCACCAATACTAGGATGTTTTGTAGTGTTTTTTTATGTTTAAAAAGGGGGCCACGCCTTTGACATAATGCTTAGAACAGCTCAGAGAAGTCAAGTGTTAATCCGAAAATATTCCTTACTTTTTGCTGGAATTAATAACGCAGCTGCATTTTCGTGGTATTTTTTTAATAAATATTATGCTTTATCTCCTTGAAACAGCGCCCTCGGTTTCCGTTTTAATCTTAGTTTAACATAACATGACATATATTGCAATGCATTGGTGCGATTTAAAACCAAAGCAAAAACACTCTTAAGCAAGCCGAATCAGTTTTTGATTTAACCTTTTGACCACCTTCCTTTTATAAATCTATTTGTTATGGACGTTATTTGTTTTGACATCTGATACCGCATCAGATCCTGTGAGAAGGGTATGGGGGCGGGGCACATTGTCGGATGAGGTCATGCTGAAATGTTTAAGATGATGCAACATTAGACGGTTTACAGACACACTGTACCACGTTGTCACCTGCTTCAGAAGAGAAAATCCCTTTACTTTTAACTAACGTAATTAAAATTGTCGCTACTGATCTGAGAAAATCTTCTTCAGCCTATGCCTAGAGGCCACATGTGAAATCAAATGCAGCATAGGCTGAGAGGATTCAGAGAACGCCCCCCTTTGTTCTGGCGCATTGTTGTAATTGTGAGGCTGTTGTGATAGCAAAAATATCACCAAACGTTATCATCTAAAGCGCATTTAAATCTTTATCTACAGATGCATACACGTTCATGCAGCAAAAATATGTAATACAACTTATTTTTGAAAAGCGTGAATGCCCACGTGGCTGCCGCTGCGCAACAATAGTAAAATGTTTTGATTTGGCTGAACTTAACTACTCATTATCAAGCCCTATCACGGAAATGGTGTAATGAAATTGCTAATTATTTTTAATAAAAACATTAAATTAGCACAAATAATATTTTTACAGGCACTTTGACTCCAGGTAGTGGTTTTCAGCAGTATTTATACCCCTTGAGTATCTTAATGTTTTTTTCCTATTAACACTGAAAACTTTGATGGGAGCTGTGGAGATTATATGTGAGCAAAACAACACAAAGAATTGAAAAACTAGGTGGAAGAACAATGAAATAAGGTTTTCAAAATTATGAATATATCTCTGTTGTGTTTGTATTTATCCGTCCTCTCCCCACATCTTATTGCAAATCCAACTGCTGGTCCGTATCAGCTTTGTACGTTGTCGGACTGAAAGTTTTTAGTTCTTTATGCAAAATGAATTAAACTCATTTTGATTTGATGAGATTTGCTGCAGCAGTTGTCAAGTCGTGCTTCAGATTTTGAATTTAATTTTTGGGTGGCTCTGTATGTCTGTTAGCATTGTTGATTTCTAGTCCAGTCATGTTCACACAGCATGATGCTGCCACCTCCATATTTCATTGTGTTATCTGCCTCACATATGTTATGTGTATGTTGGATGTAGGCCAATAAGTTTTGCAATGTCGCCTTTGTTGAATTAGTTGCTTCTTTGATCAATGTCTGACCTATCAGTTTAGTTGAACAGCTATACGATAGTATGTTTACGTTTTTTGTTTGTTTCAGTCCATTAAGCACATGTGTCTTTGTTTTGGATTATTACTACATAAAATCCAAATAAAAATAAAGTGTGTGGCAATAATGTGAGAAAATGTGAAACCATTCAGATGCTATAAAGACTTGATAATGCAATAAAAAACTATTTGTGAAAGCAGATGTTTCTCAAAGTTGAATGCAGCCCTCATTAACACACCAACCAGCCATCAGCCAAACTCTAATATTATTTGATCTTTTGTGACATGATAAAAGATGTTTGCTGATGCTCTGCCACAGATGTCAGCCACTGAGGACCTTCCAGATATGGATGGGGCAGACCTCATCGGGCTGCTGTTCCAAGACGGCAACAATGGATGCACTGAGCCCCTCTTTCAGGATGAAGATGGGCTTATTGAATCCTGGCTGTCTGAGCAAGAAGTAAGGCTTCAAGCACTACAACCAGCTATCCAAGGCATTACTTTTATGTTCAATTGTAACCAATGGAATTGATTTTTGTTTGTAGATGTTGACAGGTATGGATACTGAAGATTTCCTGTCCAGCTTGTTAGATGGAGATGACAACGTGGAGGCCTTCTGTCCGTCTCATTCCCTCTGTCCGTCTCATTCCCCGCTGGGGAGCGACAGCGGCATTTCTGACGACAGCAGCACGGGCGCTGGAAACAACAACACTCTGGGAAGTCCACGCGGCAGTGAAAGCGACATAGTACCCAGTCCCAGCTATTCTCACCCCAGCCCTGTGCACTCTGACCCCACCCTTACCTCAGAAGAGCTGCAAGCAGAGAGCCCTGAGGCCATGTCGGTCCATGCGGATCACAGCTACTCTCTGCTGCAGAGCGGAGTCAGAGATATGGATGTGCTGGAGAGTGTCAGGGCAGAGAAGCCAGATACAGATGTCTTCATTGATCTGGGTAGGTGTTGTGGAGGTTTGAAATAATAATAATAATAATAAAAAACCTAACGGCAAGAACTTATGTAAACATACAGATTAAATTTATTTAAAACGACTCTCTTGTAACAGACGACTTGGTGAGTGATGCTATGGAGGAGGACTTCACCACTGAGCTGCCTTGTACTTTGGCCATAGAGAACTCTGCACATGATTTAGCTCAGCTAACCAAAGTAGACCAGGTTGGTTTTACATGCTTACAGATACTTAGCATAACAATAATGCAGTTAAAATAACTGTAATTAAAAATGCTTTTATGCGTTTATTAGAAAAGCACTGATTCATGATATTTAAGTATTTAAGTTTGTTTAAATGAACAATGTTTCAGTACTTTGATTTTTCTCCACCTAGTTCCAGTTTAAAGAGATTGTTCTCACTGAGGAGGAGAAGCGGCTTTTGGCAAAAGAAGGATCCACCATTCCAGAGCACATGCCTCTCACTAAGGTAATTGTGAGCTTCTATCTGTGTATAATTGTCCACTCACAGAACACTGAATATTTCTGACCACATGTGGATTTCATTTCATACCTCTTTCAATTCTAAATGTTTCTTTTATTTCACAGAAGTGACACCTTGTTTTTTTTGGGGGGGGGAGCAGGGGTTTGCAAAAACATTAAAATCTTCTTTTTGTTTTTTCTGTGGTGCAGCAGTTTCAGGCACATTGCTGCAGTCATGCCAGCATTGTGCTGAAAGCCTCCTTTACTTTGGTTGACAGGCAGAGGAGAGGACTTTGAAGAGGATCAGGAGGAAGATCCGCAACAAGCAGTCTGCTCAGGAGAGCCGCAAGAAGAAAAAGGTGTATGTTGATGGACTGGAAAACAGGTAAGCTACAAAGATAATTGAACAAATTTGGCGGGGGAATCAGGATTATAGGTGCTATAAGTGCAAGGCTCAAATTATATCTGTGCAGTGTTGATACAAATCTAATGGGACTAATTACTGAATTACTTTCTTCCACAGGGTTGCTGTCTGCACTGCACACAACATGGAACTTCAGAAGAAAGTCCATCTGCTTCAGAAACAGAACATGTAAGAAGTCTTGGACATCCCCCCCTTGCTCCTTTTTTAACGACAAGCTTCATTACTCTAAATGTGTCCTTTCTGTTTTTTATAGGTCTCTGATTGAGCAACTGAGGAAACTCCAGTCTATAGTGAAGATGTCTACTTTGAAGGCCAGCACAACCAGCACTTGTGTTATGGTAAATTTGTCTGCTAATGCGTTGTGTTCATCTTTATTACGCTTTAACATTTTGCTATTTTTTTCACACTTTGTTTGTCTTTGCCTCCTTCAGGTGTTCCTACTCTCGTTCTGTCTCATCATCTTTCCGTCCGTTAATCCATTTGGTGGAAACACTCAGCAGGAGTCCTACACACCTTCATCTGGTGAGTTGCACTATGGCTCCTTTTTGTTTTTGAGCCTGAAGCAAATGTTTTACCTCTGTCATATTACCAAAATAAAACTGTTTTTTCACTATTGTTTGCTTGTTTTTGAAAAATATCGTTTGCTCATTATTGTAGGCATTTCCCGGACCTTGCGCTCAGTGCCATCAGAAAACACAGATCCTACGTTTTACCTGGAGACGGAGGATGATCCACTTGTCTTGGTGTCAGAAGTAGTGGAGAACACCAAGGCCATCTTCTCAGGCGGTCAGAACAACCACACCCCCGATTACGAGAGGGTGGAACAATCTGACTCTGAGACTGGCGTCAACAGCAACTCCTCAGCAGACTTCCCAAGTCCCGCTCAGGCGGCAGAGATGAAGCCGGGGTCCCCTGGCAGTGTGGGTCCTTTAAAGGAAGGATCCATTGATCCCGTGGTGGCGACTGCTGTGGCGAACGACGTGCCGGGATCTAAAGAGAACTGGATTGACCGAAGCCCCTCGTCTGTCATTTTACAGCAGCACCGCTCTGATGAGATGTAGGTGCATTTTTAATCATTGAACCAACAGAGGGAGACATTATTTTTAACTGTTAAATGAGGGAATCTTAAGCTTAAAATAAGAATGAAGGTAAAAATACTACCATCTGTCCAGACAGGGTACGCCCTGTTTTTCATTGCTTTTCTCATTTATTGCAGGTTTTTTGCACTTTTTATCTGATTTCATTGAAGAACTGAAGAAACTTTCACAGTATAAACTACTGAATGTTTCTATATGACAAAGGATCAGTGATGCCATTATATAAATTTCTGGTCTACTGCAGGCCACATGCTACTGAAGTAGCCCCAAGGGGTTTTTAACTCGTTTTACAATGTGATGACCAAAAGTAATGGATCTAAATTTGCAAACTGGGGAACAATGATACTTTTTTTTATATGTATACAAGATTTAGCAGAGATACTTTTTAATTTTGCCTTCAGCAGGTATTGACATGCTCCTTCAAAGCCATGAATAAAAGTCCAGCCCTCCATCATAGATTGTATTGTAGAAGAAAAGCTGCTTGACTCATAAAGCTTGAACAAAGTGGTTGTTTGACCACTGTATCTATTGCTTAAGCCATTGCAGGACATTTGGCCATTTAGAAGACTAGTAAAGTGTGTTAGTATTTCCCTTGTACCAAGGGATTCCATGTGCTTTATAATTTTAAAATGCTCTTGATATTTTTTTGTACAGTAAAGCAAAAGGAAATACAGAAAAAATGCCCATGAGCTCCTTAGTTTATAATTGTTAGTGATGCCCAGTCTGCTGTAAAATGTTTTACCAGCTCGTCAAATTGTCTTTCTTTGTAAAAATCTAAAATACCTTTTCACTCATGTGTATTAAGAAGGGGATTAATAAATATTTGCTCAGTGAACTATTTGCAGTAAAGTATACTCAAAGATGTAATGATCTGTTTTGTCAGTGAAACATTTTATTTTATCTTTTTCTGTATATATTTTTTTGTTACTGTCAGTGACAAATGGAATCTAAATTGTACTGGAACGACTTTGGTATAATTCTCATGAAATGAGATTTTCAACATTAGTCATGTCAAAGCAGATGCACTGACGTTTGACAGTCCGAGAATGAAATGTAAATACAATATATGATTGTTACTTTTTTCTGTACATACAAACTAAATGTCTGAATATCTATTATAATAAACTTTTTTTTATAAATAAGAACACACTTTTTTTGTTTATTTCTTTGCGACTACACTGCCTTTACAAGAAGCTTTTTTTTTTTTTAGCTTTAATGATTACTATTGTCCAGCTACAAGTGACACAGTTGGCTGCATGGTACCATTTTCAAACACAACAGGCAAATGACTCATTATACTTACCAGCAAAGGCTCAAAGAGAGGCTATTTTCATTTTTGTTTTACTGTTAGTAAGGTTCTTTGCAATCACTTTAGAGAATGCTTTCTAAATTAGGTGGTTCTCCACTAAGATTTTCAAAATCATTCGAGATTTCCCCGAGTCTGGTTTCTACTGCCCTCTGCTGACTCATTTCTAAAACCAACATATCACACTTTTTGAGAACTGAATGTCCATTAGCTGCTTTTTAGTTAAAAAAAATTCACCAATGGATAACTGGACAGAATGATGGGTGGATGATCAGCCTGATAAACTGATAGATAGATAGATAGATAGATAGATAGATAGATAGATAGATAGATGATAACCTATATTCACGCTGTATGATGTCAAACTGTTTGAAGTGATCCAGTTGCAGCTTGAATTTAATAATGTGCAAATACTGTACATAGAAAACCACTGCATTTAAAAGTAAGAAAAAAACCCACATTTAAACACACACCCATACACCATGATTAAAAGAAAGCTAAGATAAGATTGTCAATATTGCACCGATCACTGTAAAACATTATAGTTAGAGTCCAGGGTTCCCTTTGATTCTGTGCAGTCATCTGTGTTGGCGTGACTGCAATATGTTCACAGGTTACAGGAAATGAACTGATTTGTAGCCTGTTTGTGCAGGTCTTCAGGGTTCTGCCTGAACTTAGATGAACCAATAGATGAATGTCTGCTCAGCACTTTGGTTTGTTGTGCTGTCATTGAAATTCGTGTAAATAAAGTTGTCTTGGCTTGGATGGGGGACTGATTAAACCAATAGATGAGAGGAGGGCTGATGGATTCATTACTGATGGATTTGAATCGGAAATGCTAAAAAGTTCCATATTGATCAAGAAATGCTTACATTTTGTACTTTACCATGCTTAATCAGAATCCTGATTTCATTTCACTCATTGAAGCTTATCTGAAGTGGTAAGATGATGCAATTATGTGTCGTTTCATTTCAATTATCTACTTTTACATAAAACAAAGCTCCAGTTTGTTGTTTTTTGGGGGTGTCCATGTGTGGGAACAGGGGGAATTAGGTTGCTCACATTTCTCCTCAATAAGCTTTAGGCTGGAGCTATTTGTCTGACCTTTGCGAGCTCAGCTGGGCGGGGATAACACGGGACAGAAAGTGAGTCACAAGTGTGAGGCTAGAATCATGAGTCATGAGCCCCAGCAACATGTTCAGGCTTGTTGTCGTAGTGGGTGAAAGTTCAATCCCCTAGTGACCGCCAGAGGGCGATGTTGCCCTGTGTTTCTGACAATAAGGGGCAAGTGTTTTTGTGCAGCTCTGGGTGGTTGTGCGGTTCAGGTGAAAAGTCATCCAGTTATCATGTAGGCAACCTTATTTGCATTGAGATAAATGTCAAACGACATTTTTGACTCATTTAATAAGAAATCTAAAATGAAAACATTTAACGGGGAGCATTACACCTGTAGATATACTTTGTGATAATTGACAGAAAGTAAAGGGGTCGCAATCTTCCCGTTAATGTTTTGTCCAAGTTTGAGTCACGCACGCATACTTTAAAATGATTATTCATTGTGTTTTAGGCACAGCATTTCAAGTTACGACAGGAGTAGCCCCCCGGTGGGTAAACACAGCCGGCAGCATTTGTTCAAAATAGAGAATGGTGTTTAATGTCAAACATATGCTATACCACTGATAAGATAAAGCGGCCTGAAAAGGCTTCTGACCGCGGCACGTGCCCTTTTGGGGTCGTGCGCACATCTGTCAGGCATCTGTCGCTGGTCGCTGTGTGCGTGGAGGGCGCACAAAGGGCGCATGCACGTATGGAGAAATGCAACACTTCCATGCTTTTGCACTAAGCAAAGACAAGGGGCAGGTGAAGTGGAGGAGGGATTTAAATAGCCTCCCTTTTGTCCGTGGGGACACGACACGCGTCGAGCCAGGCAGCTGTAATTAAGGCGCCCCTCCATCCCCCCTCTCCACCCTACCACTCTTTCAAAAAGTGCGAACAAAATGTGACGTGTGCCGTCAATTGGCTGCTTGGGCTAAACTCTGAAAACTGCAAGGCTAAACATGAACTGATCTGGGTTGTTTTGGTGAATTAGGTTTAAGAAACACAAAGTAGGAACAACGGAAAAAAAAAAAATATATATAGATATATATAGTACAAGAATGGTGTAAGTTCTAATAAAACAATGAGCAAAAACGCGTTGGCGTCAATCTCCATTAGGTAAGAATGGAATGCACCCTCAAAAGGTCACAATCCATCACAGGGAAACACAGTGACACACATCTGTGCACACACTCAAACTAATTTGTAGTATAGTTAATACATCTCTATGCAGAAATCCCAATCATGCAGAGGCACCAGCTAGAGGCACCAGTACAGAGCCATGTATCTCTACACACTCATGCCAATTTAGAGTGGCCAGTCAGTCCAACATGTGTGTTTTAGCCATGAAAAATCCAGAACTTTCTTATAACAACACCTGCAAACCCAAAATGAATGATTTTTTTTTGACTGCAATGAAAATGACCACAGAAAAACATTGTTATTGACAAGCAAATTTGGATAACAAAATTCAGATATAACATATAAATAGTATTATTACTATGATTTTTATTCTCCAAATATAAAAAAATAAAAAATGTGTTATAATGGGAGGAAAATATAGCAAACGTTACAAGTATGAAGTATTTATCAGCACTTGGTTTCTATCTTACTAAATCACAGGGACACATAATGCAGCCTTCAATTGTGAGCATGTTCCTTCTGTGTTTGGTCACTTAAAATGCATAGAAACATGCTACAGCTTACTTATATGGCTTGTGTCAGTACAATTAGCAAAGTCCAGATGACTGTGTGAAGAACAATGATTCTCCTTCTCATATCAGACGTGACCCAGGAGACTTATTCACTGTTTTTGACTCAATCAATGTTTGGTTAAACCAATCAAGCTTGTGACTGTGTGTGGGTTAAATGAATAACCCAGAAGTTCAGAGAGTGTACTCCTTTAAGAGACTTCAAAAAGTCTCGCCTCATTATTAGGATCAGGTCAGGTCTTACTGGAGGGTTCTGTTGCCTGACTGTAAACAGTGCAGCAGGTTGAGTAACAGAATCGAAAGCTGTTTATTAGGGCCAAATGGAGGGCGGGCAGGGAAAGTTTGCTATATAAAACCTTAGCAGTGATTCCCCGTGCTGGGAAAGTACTTACCCTGAAATACACTTCCAATGTTTATCATGGAAGATATCTGTTTCTCTACTGTGATCACTCACTGCATTCCACCTGTAGCAACATAATATGTTTTAACTTTAAAAAGGCTGACACCAGCTGTCCTATTTAACATCCCACTAAACATTCTGGAACAAATCTTAATATTTTAAAGAAATGAACCCTCCGGGCAGACATCTCACACACCCTATGCTTTTGTCCATTTAAATTTTTCCTTCTGACCTTTTAACCCAGCAAGTCCTTCCGTCAGTACATTGCATTGAATTTAAGGATATTTTCAGTACAATTTTTATTGTTATTTTTTATTTGTCAAATTTTGTGAGACTCAACTAGCATAAACGAGGATCGGAGCCAAAAATAAACGTAAGGATTTTGCAAATAAAAGTTTTTAGAAAACATTATGAAATCTGTGATTTATAATTTTTTATTATTTTTATTTATTTATTTACCAAGTTAGTCATGCATTCATCCAATCTTCTTCTTCTTCTTCTTCTTCTTCTTCTTCTTCTAATTATATGACATTATTATTACATTTCTGGGACTAGCTTACCACTGCTAAATATGCTAATTATGTGTGATCAGAGGGGGAATTGAAACTGATTTTGAGTTCTGTTGAAAACCCACCAGGCTCCAACACCCTGGGCGGTGAGCCCTGCTATCGCCCAAACCAAAAACCAGACAGGATGCATGATCAGTCTCTTCACAGGACTGACTGTCTGCCTGCTAATCGTGTGAAATGTACCCCGCACTGCCCCCTGGTGTCGTAATAGTCATAGAAAAACATCAGCTGCTGCAGAACGTTACAAAACCGGCAACCAATGATTCTTCGTCATGGGTACAACATAATGTTGATAATGTAGGTAAATTAGTGAATAGCAAAATATAGAAAGGTAATTTTGACATGCGTCTTATATATTTTAGGATTCTCTTTAATGGCATTGTGCCCAAACTGAACTCACATGATTCAGACTTCTTTGTATCAGTCTTCTGCAAACAAGACTTTTAGTTTTTGTACATTCTGGTGATGTTGGATGTTGACAAGCCAAGGTGGAGGGAATCGGCGGTGGGAGGGGGAGTGGGGAATTTCTTGAAACTGTGAAATCTAGCCCACGTGGGGTTAACAGCTCCAACTCAACAGCTCTAGCACAAAAAAAAAAAAATTACTGGCCGGGGACTTTTGCTCTCCTTACCCTCGCTTTACCCCGGTTGCTCCGACCCAATGGTTGGAACAGCACAGAGGTAATGTGGGGCTGAAGGACCGCCCATTGCCGAGAAACTACGCCGGCGTGGCTATAAAGCCACCCACAGGCTTTTTCCGAGCTCAGAATAACACAAGAGACAGCACAGGGAAGAGCACAGCACTATTACCGGATCACTGAACGACTCGATCACACTTGGATTTATTATAACTATGACTCTGGAAGAAATCCACGGACAAGAAAACACAATGTATACCGCTGATAGGTAAATATTTGACTATATTACAGAACACGATTGAAGCTGCTTAATCTGAGTGTACTGCTTCTTTAGTCGTACACAGTGTTCTGACGATGTGCGTTCTTCTTTCAAGGGTGCAAAGTGCAGGCGCAGCCCTAGAGGAGCTGCTGATCGCCGCTAAGAAGCAAGACTACCTCACAGTTGGAGTTTACGAGTCTGCAAAAGTCATGAATGTGTAAGTATCCAGTCTCTTTCTCAGTAAAGTGCAAATGGCAATTTGAACGGGTTGAGCTGAAAAGCGTGCAAGGATGTGCAACTAATCACCTGTCTTATCTTTTCCCCGCACAGCGACCCAGACAGCGTGGCATTCTGCGTCCTCGCCACGGATGAGGAGTACGAGTGCGACATCGCGCTCCAGATCCACTTCACCCTCATCCAGGCTTTTTGCTTTGACAACGACATCAACGTGGTGCGGGTCAACGACATCGATCGTCTGGCCGACCTGGTGGGCGCAGACGACAGCGGCGAGCCTAAGGACGCGCACTGCATTCTCGTCACGGTACGTTCACCACGGACTTGCTGTGCACTGCGGCCACTTAGTCATGCATGCACCACTTTTCAGTAAATTATCTCATTTTCGTCAGGATTCTAAATGTCTTCATTTGTGCATTATTCCAGAGCCCCAGTGCAAACCCGTGGAAAGACCCTGCTCTGGACAAGCTGAGCCTGTTCTGCGAGGAGAGCCGCAGCGCCTATGACTGGGTGCCAACCATCACACTCCCAGAGCGCTGAAGAGACAGTTCCCAGGATGATGGAACGGAAAAGTCAACCTTCAGTTGATGGAATCAAGCCTTTCTGCGTCACTTGTCTGGATTAAGAGGCTGTGACTGCACCCCAATCCAGAGCATTCTGGGTCAGCATGTTGGGTCTGGATCACCCAGTGGCAACGACTGGAGTCCAGAGGTCAGGTGTTGACTGGATCATGTGGACACTGAGAAGGAGCTGGACTGTGTTGGATGTTGCATTAAGTGGTGACCTGGCGCTGCCTGGTATTAGGAGCCTGTATGAGGAGCTGGGCAGCAGGTTGCAGAGAAAAGATACAGTGGACTTGTGAAAGTGTGGAAGTTGGACTGAATCTGATTACATCGGAGCTAGTCAGATCGTGGTTCTGAAGATGGTGTCCAAAAGAGTCTACATGGACTTTTCTTGTTTAATGCAGCTATATATTAATCAGGAAGTTCTTGGGAAAAGCAATTGTTCAGCTTGCAAATCCTGATTGTTATTATTTTTTTAGCTGCATCTTGTCCAGCAAGACATTCATGGACTAATTGTATTTACTTTCAAATATGCATAAAAACAATGCAATAACTATTTGAATTGTACACATTTTGAATGTTTTCTGAATAAACATTTGAGATCAAACTTCCTCTCTTCTCAGAAGTTTCAGTTCTTTACGCATTATGTCTTCACAATCAGTCTATTCTATGGTATCTAGAGCTGACATAAGTTGCAGCAGAATGTGGGAACCTGCACCACACTGCAGAGACACAAAAGTCAGGAAGTGCTGCATGACTGATTACTGCACAATCTGAGTGAAGGAGTCAAATGTGAGTAGCAGAAAAGTAAAGATCAAATGATTTGGTGACTTAAAAGGGGAGCGAGTGAAGAAAATTGAGAATCAGACAGAATATGATGTGTGCATGTAGATACTGACTTACAGTAACTTGCAAAAGTATTCACACCCCTTGACCTTTTTCACATTTTACTAAGCAACAGATGAAAACTTAAAGTATTCAAGTTTTGTGCATAAGACTTAGAAAGTACTACAGTGTTACAAAGGGGAATAACATAATAGTTTTCAACATTTTTGTGAACGTTAAAGACAAGCATCAGACCACCTCACGGCTCTACAAGCTTTGCACATCTAGAAAATTACTTTTGCCCATCCAAGCCTAATAAAGTTTGATGTACTGCTGTGTCTGCGAAGAGAAATTTTCAAGTGTTGCTTCTTATTTGACTGTTTCCCTGATTGAATGTGAAATTCTCAAAATGAAGTCTTTTGCAGCCTTTAACAGCTTTTTTTAAAGAGCTGCCTGGCATAGCTCCATCCGTCTTCTCTGTCCCGACTGAAGAAAAGCACCCCCACGGCATGATGCAGCCACCATCATGTTTGACTTACATTTTCAAATTGGTGCATCTGACTCATCTCATCTGAACAGAGCACCTTCTGCCACATGTTTGCTGTGTCCCTCACATGGCTTGTAGCAAAACCGCAAACCCTTTATTTCTGTCTTCTTGCCACTTTTGCATAAAAATCTGTATTGTGGACTAAACGAATCATTGCAATCGTGTAGATTGTTCCACCTGAGCTTTGGTATGACCATGTCTTAGTAGGTTTTATAGAACTTCAAAATGTGAAAAGCATGTGTACGTCTTCTACACATAAAGTCCTAATATATTGAAATGTGTGTTCGTAATGGCACAGAAATAGCCAAGAAGTTGAAGAACAAGAAGCAAACTCAACTGCATATCAGACTTTGATAAATGTTTAGTTAAGAAAATACAAGCCATCTACATGCTTACATTGTCAACATTTCTGCAGCTGCAGATACATACACGTTCTAAGAAGTGGGAAGAAATTGCAGCAGAGTGGTGAGAGAATGATGGTCATTAGTGGTAGGTAGAGTAAGGGGAAGGTGTTTGCCTGTTGTGGTTGCCTCAGACATGAGGCTGACAGTAACTCATGGCCCACATCAAAGCCATGGCAGCCCTTAGAGGAACTCATTGCAATTTTCTTGGCAAGGGTCTTCAGCCTCCATCCAACTGCTGGGCATTCTAATCTGCATGTGCACTTACATGAGCAAGCATGTACTTACACCTGTATGTGCACCCATGGCCAACCCTGAACAATACACACACACGCCTACACACAACGAAAGAGAGTGAGAGTGAGAGAGAGAGAGAGAGAGAGAGAGAGAGAGAGAAAAGAGAGAGAGACAGCTGGGACTAATGGAGGTAACTGCGCAGCATTCTAAGAACAGAGGAAGCTTCTCTTAGACAGAATTATGTTAAAATGCAACTTGTAGACAATAACTAGAGGGAATTTCCATGGGTTTTACTCTCTTCACTTACTTTAATGCTTACCTGCACTAAAATCTCTCTAAATTACTATAACTGCTGAAAAAAACCAACCTAATCATTCTCATAGTAGTGTGAAAACTGCAGATGGTGATTTCAGTCTGATAAACAGAACCACTGGTCTGTTGAGGTACTAATACTATTCTGTGGCATTCTGAACACAGGGATGATTGAACATGAAACTGGAACATGACTGAAAGCTGAAACACAGTATCTACTACACATATTTACTAGTAAAAGTCCCATCCAATCATTATTGTAGATTAGGAGGCATTCAAAAATATTTTAGATGCAAACCTAAAAAAAAAAAAAAAAAAGATTTAAGGTAACTCAACCTGTTCAGATGAGACTAAACTGTCTTGCAGCAGTTGTTTCTAATTTTGACCTGATTTTGGAAAGAAAGCAATAGTAATAGTCTGAGATAAGAGCATGTTGTTTAAAGTTTTCACTCTTAACAGTCTATACAGTAAACACAGATCTGTATAATATTGTGATTACAGCAGAGCAGGAGCTGTATTGCTTAGCACAATTTTGACCCAGTTTTCAGAAATATCACACGGATGTTTGTTGTGATGATTCAGATTTGTTTGTATTCAATTGAGCTTTAACTTAGCCTCCCTTCTGCAAGACTGGCGAACAATAACATACCTGTTTTTATCAGTTTGGCTGCTGGTGTACACACAGCAAATTTCACTGTGTCTGGTGGAAAGGAGCCCCAGCCTCTGCTGTGGCTGCTGTTTGCACAGAGTTAACAAACATCTTCTCCCCATGTTGGCTGTGGTGCCAAAGCCTGGAGCAACAGTACAGACTGCTGAGGCAGCTGACTGTCTGCGCAAAGTCTGAGCCAGAGATTTAGAGCTACGATAGACTGAAAGTGAAGGAGCGAGACCAGACAGATGTGTGCCGTGACTCTGAAACATTACCATTTTCAGCTCCAGCCTGGAACATTGGTAAACAACATGTAGTGGTGATAGTTCTATTTCTTTTTCTATCTGTTTAAATCTTGCGTCACACAACTGATCTGTTTTTTTTGTTTTTTTTAAATTCTTTGGTCATTATTAATAGGATCAAAAACACAATTTATGTTAAAAGATGTTAAAAGATGAAAAAAAAACTCCACAGCAGACCTAAATGGAAAAAATAACATACATTATATTTAGATTGAAACATTTAAGCAGACATTTAAATTTGTCTTGCATGATTAGGATGGATCAGTGATGCGCTCACATTGTACCAAATGAAATGGAGCTGCTTGGTTTTGTTCAAAGAGTGTAAAATGATTAGGTTGGGAATGTGCCTTGCTTCCTGGCTAGAACTGTGGATGTGATAATGGTGTGCAATTACACAATGATTTAAGAAAAGTTTCAGCAAAGTGCTGAATAAGCGTATTTACTTAAATTGTATTCATTTTAAAGTGCAGGATTGTAAATCTGTATGTTGATCACTTCACCTGTGTGTGTCTGTTTCAAACATTTTCACTGTATTACCATAACATTCAGACATCACAAAGATGTCAACTTGTTTTCTGTAAACCAGTCAGAGCTGTTTTTATTAATACTGAGAGACATATTTTGGTGTGAACGGATTTATGAATCATCCTTACAGAACTTGTAAATCACTTGCCTTCCAAGTATCATTTTGTATCATTTGCAAAATGATACAAAATATGTGCACTATACATATTTATTTACTCATCTTACATATTTACTCATCTGCCTTTGCACACAGATAAACTTAAATGATTTCTCATTCTTAAAGCAAATGCTGATTCCATAATATAATATGATATAATATATACATTAATATAATGTTGGCCCATCTTTTGCAGTCATAAAACCTACAGCTTTTCTGGTAGGTTGGTGAGGACAGACCCTGAAGTTAGATGATTAAGCCTGGTTCTGAATCTCCGCTCTAGTTGGTCTGTGGGTTAAAATCAAGACTGTGGAGACCAGTCAGGTTCTTTGACACAAATTTCCCTTTATTTGGATACTGGTGCAGAGTCATTTTGGAATTTTAAGGAGTCATCCCCAAACTGTTCCAACAAAGTTGAAAGGATTAGTTTGTCAGAAATTTCTTGATGTGCTGAAGCATTAAAAGTTCCTGTCATTGGAACTAATTGGCTTTGCCAAACTCCTAAAAAAAAGCTGTCACACAGTACAGTTCTCTTGGCAAACACTCTGAGCCATGCTCAGCAAACAGCTCTTGCTGCACAGCCTCTGTCTTAAAGCATGTCACATTCTGTGAATTCTAGCTTTGTTTAGCTGAAGTGCTGGACATACAATTAAAACAACATAATATGCACTTAAGTATACACTTAAGCATAATCATTAATAATTAAGTGTAATAGGGAAGACTGTCATTTTATGAAAAATATTGAGGTTCTACCAGAAAGCCGGATACAACTAATTTTTAACTTTTTCCAGGTCATAGTGTGATTCCACATTGAGAAACTGAAATATTCCCAGAAATGTAGTTTAATTGTAAATGTTTAATGCTTGGTAGAGAGAAACTCTGCACTTCCCAGAGTCATTACTTTCATAGGCCCTTCTTCCCATTCCTGCTCTACTTCACTTACTGTAACCGCCGAGAGATAAGATTACACCATGAGCTGGCAGCCAGCATCCCCTCGCTCTCACCCCACCCAGCACTTGTTCTCGCGTGGCTGAGCTGGTACCATGAAATCATGGCTCAGCTGTCTTGGCAGGCTGTAGAGTAGAGGGAACTAGATGGACTGGCTGAGGGTGTTGGGTGTCTCTAACCTAAGTACAGGGTATGTGTCACTCCTCAGAGAGATGAGCTACACCCTTTCTACTGCTGCTTTTTGCTCACGGTGAGCTCAGTCCTCAGACGCTGTGGTAACCCTGCACTGCATGCAAATTTAAAAAGTTCTTAGAGTCATGATACAGGGAATTTCTCATTGCTATGGCCACCGAGGTGAATCCATGTCAATAATGTGTACATAACCCTCATTTGTCAAGAGTCACTGTTACTGTGTCAGCATGACTTCACCGAGGTGCTTTGGAGTTTTATGGTTTTGGTCTGACTGAGGTGAATTTTGAAGCAAACACATGTGCACACACCTGGGCTTCCTGCATGACTGCACTGCATGATGAGGTCGCAAAATCCAGGCTTCTCAGCTCCCAGGTGACGATCGTGGTTGTCTTTGTGCAGAACCCATAATCAAAAAGAGCCAAACAGGTGTTTGTAAGCCAATGAGAGGACAACTGATTTAGAAGCACATGCACACACAAACCTTGCCCACACTCTTCAGATTCACTGTGTCCTTTAGGGCAGATAGAGTGACATGCAAGCTGCAGGTCATTGGATATGAGGTCATGACACAAAGATAACTGCAGTTAGTACCAAGTATCTCTCTGTAGATTCTAATAAATATGCTGATTTGAACATATATCTGAAAAACACTGGGGTAGAAATCAATTACATTTAAAATGCATTTCTTCTATTATTTTTGCCCTGCAAAGTGATGTGCATATTGGCATGCCTGAAATTGCTGCAGGATTGCATCAGTGTGTTTGTTCAGCATCATCTGAATAGACTTACTGGTTAAACTGTTTGTACAATTTCAATTTAAAAATCAGTATAAGCCTTTTTGTGTGTCTTAATTAGATTTGTATATACAGTATTTTTCAAGTTGTAAAAACCTTTGGTACTGAAATATGAAAATGTATATAAACATACATTTCTTCTCTTTTTGTTTCTTTTTTCTCCACGATTTAATGTTTGAGATTATCAAACAAATTTGATTATCAGACAACGTGAGTAAATAAAATGTGTATTTTTCAAATATTTTTTTTATTTATTAAGGAGGAAAAACCGTCCAAATTTGCCTGGAACAACATGAAAAATAAATGACCTTACCTGTTAACTGACCAAACCAAAGCTGACCTTTTGTTTTTATTTTGTACATAACTAGTGGGGACCAGAATAAACCATTTATTGAACCAAAGGCCTTGTGATTCAGTTTGATCAGAAGTAGCAAATGAGAGAAAAAAGACTGAAAAAAACAGATGAGAAAACCAGCATAATAAACAAATAGTTAAATTAATAACTCAAAGTTTGTTGTCATCCACTAAGGAAACTGGCATTCGAAGAATGTAAGAATGCATCCTATTTTTAAGCCAGGCATTCTCCCGTTATCTCCAGTCTGTTTCTGAATTCTGCTCATGTTTTCAGGTTTACTCTCTCCGTCTGTCTGGCTGAGATGGGCGCAATGCTGAGTGGTTTGCTAAATATGGGGAGCAGACTGTGACCTCGATGGGGCTGACACATTACTGACATTGCTCAGCTTATCCTCCCAGAAGCACATGTACTCTGTAAGCCATGCCAGGAATTCTGCCTCATAACATGCAGTCCCCAAGTAGAGCAGCGGTCCAGAAGGCCTGGCCACAGAACCCCAGGCTGGAGAAAAAGGAGAAGGAGGAGGAGAGATGCTCACAAACTGCTATCTGCAAATAGACTTTCTGATATTTTAATGAAGTATGGGGAAGTTGCAACTTGTTTCCTCACAAGATAAACAAAAATCTGCTCTGTCATTGCATGCAGGAATAAAAAGCAGACATGCCGGTATTGCTGAATCAAGGAAAGATTGGTTATATTTACATTACAGGCAGTGTTTGAATTCCAGATTCCATTGCAATGATTGTTTCAGACTAATTCAGGATTTGAAGCAACAACACTCACTCTTAATCATAGTGCTTGTCTGATTCAGGAACAAGTTTGAAGCAATAATGAGGAATGAAGAATTAAGTTTGCCAAATAAAAACCTATGAAGAGTCACAGATTCCAGTATCTGTTGGCCATGCAGGAGCAGTGAGGGATTAGAGACAGCATGCAAACAGTGTAAGTGCCCAATGATCTTTCTATTTTTAGTGCACCTAATGTGCTTTGCAAAGTATAACTACCCTTTGAACCTTTTAACATTTGGTCATGGTGCAACCATAAACTTTAATGTGTTTTTTTTTGTTTGTTTTTTTATTTCACATGACAGGCCAGCACTAAGTACTCTGTAGCTGTAAAGCAGCGGGAAAAGGATAGTTTTCAAAATATATCTACAAGTAAAAATGTAAACTCCTGTCATGAATTTATATTCAGTCTATTACCCAATGTCCTGAAATGAAAGAAAATTATTTAAATGTTTAAAGCAGGGTTAGATATCCCAAGTTTACTCATTCCGTGTGGAATTCGATAACTACTATCTAACAATAGAAACGTGTGACGCAACCATAAAACCAACCAAAACACAGTCAAAAACCTAAACTGATAAGTAAAGGATTAATCTGAGAAGTAGCTAGGATACCCATAATTACTCTGGAGGTTTCACAGCTCTGGTAAATAATCTGTTG
This sequence comes from Xiphophorus couchianus, assembly GCF_001444195.1. Lineage (NCBI taxonomy): Eukaryota > Metazoa > Chordata > Actinopteri > Cyprinodontiformes > Poeciliidae > Xiphophorus > Xiphophorus couchianus. The sequence continues at coordinate 12,705,396 of NC_040239.1, forward strand.
CTATGACAACTATTACTTGTACTCAAATGTGGCCTTTAAGGAAGATTCCATAAGAAATCACATTTTCAGGTGCTACAAGCCATTTGGGGACACAGCAAAAGTGGACTATAGTGAGCTAAGTAAATGAGATCAAAATCGGACATTTAGGCTAAGTGAGGTGGAGAACTAATACTGAACAATCGTCGTATCATGATTCTGTGTTGATACATTTTTCAGCAGAGAAAGGGAAGGCCATCAGAGTTGACATGAAGGTGGATAAAGTTGCAGACAGGACACGTCTGGAAGAAAAGTCAAGTTTATTTACAGTTCAAAGTTTTTTACATCCCCAAAAAAATCATATAGTCAACACTTACGAAATAAGGAATAAACATTACATTTTGTCAAGTACCATCAAAATCAATATGTGATCGATACACATCAGATATGTTAATGAATGTTTCGCTTAATACTAATCAAAGGCAACTCTAAGCAGATGGGTTTTAAGCCGTGTATTTCAGCTGTTAACCTGTTAGAGATTGCAAAGGACTTGAGTCTTAGTGAAAGTTCCCCTTCCTGCAGTAGGAGTCTAAACCTGTACATCAAGAGCTGAAATGGAATGCTTTAAATTGAAGTATAGTAATGTGTGAATAACCCAGTCAAACTCCAGATGCAAATCTAATTAAAAATCTGTGTCAAAATAGAAAATTGATGTTCAACCCATTGAAATGCTTTGGGTCTTGAACTATTTTGAAAAAGAACACACAAATATTTTAGGATTAGCTTAATACAAAGCTTGTAGAGACGTACCCCAAAGGGCCTGCAAATGTAAAAGGAGCGAAAGATGGTTGACTCAAAAGCACAAATGCTTGTTTGTAAAAAGTTTTAAAACCACAAATCCACATATCAGAATTATACTCAGTAGAATACACCAAAGTGTGTGCCTTATTGTGACAAAATGTGAAAACATTTGTGAAAGGCCTTTTGTTAATGGGAAAAATCTGCAAACACTGGGATAGGAAAATAGCAGCGATGGCGGAGGAGGACCCCAGAAGCTTGTTTGCTTGTGCCGTGTCGTCACTCGATTACAGTTCAGGGCTATTAGAGGAACAATGACGCAGAAGTTCACAACAACAGGGTCACCATTATGCACAAACAACTTGACTTTGTTTCATAAAGTTTGTGAGCCAGAGTTTGAGCAAGTGGCCAATCATTGATCCCAAATAACTCTTAAACTGTGCACAGACAAACAGAAAAGCATGTGACGGATCTTTTCCCCTCATAGGAAACTCAAAGACTGAAATGTGAAACTTACAACAACATGTTGTCAGTTTTGTATGCATGTGATACAACGTGTTTTGGAAGTTCGGAAGCTGCTCCCTGAACCACCGGAGTGTTGCGTAATGGCTTCAGATCTGGACTGCCTGACTATATTCTTATCTAATGGTGCCTCAATCATAACAACAACCTGAGAGATCCAAACAGCTTGTTCAGACACCGACTTCAGTTGCAGCAGCATGGAGGAACTGTGGAACTCAGGGCAGCTGAGAAAACCACACCATGCATGTTTGTTGCTAAGCAGAAAAAGAACAATGAAGAAAAACTACTGAAACTAGTCCAGGCTGGAGGGTCTTTATTGGGCAGGAAAACATTTGCAGGGTTGTTCCCCGCAGCTTCACACACCGCATTTCAATTTGAAATCCCTCCCTCGAGATGACTTGAAAGCATGATCACAATTTTGCAACAGAGGAATATATGTTTTCAAGGACTTTTCAAGGGAGTGATGCAATTGCCCCTCTTCCTTACACTATTTTTTTTTCATAGCAACATACCATAGTTCACCCAGTAACACAGTAACACAGATGGTGCATAGCAACAGCGTTCCCCTCTCTCCCTCCTCCTTTCCCTCACATGCTCCTGTCTGTGCACCTCTGCCTTTAAGCAATTATGAATCAGATACCTTTACATATAAACAAGCCGTGTGTTTGTGTGGATACGCTGTCATTGATGAAAAACAAAAAATAAGCTTTTTGTTTTGCCGGTGTCACTTAATCTGTTGGGATGGTGGGGCCAGTAAAAAGGGAAAACAAGAAAAAAAAATACACGGGGCAGAGGGCGGTACTTTGGGAGCAGCCAATCAGAGGGCAGGATTAGTCCCGGGCCAGCGTAAACATGAAATGTTGCTGTTGGTAACAGAAATGTGATTGGTCAGGAGTTCCTGCTCCATGCGATAGGTCTCTCCACGTGTGGGTATTTTGATTACTGTTATGAATGTGTTTGTGTGATGGTATGTTCTTAAATAACTTTGTTATTGTTCCCACTTCTGTTTTCATTCGCAGAGGTGGACTTTACATAAAAAACAGCTAAAGCCACTTTATTGTTAGATGCACTCAAGCTGTTTTCACCTCGTGTTGGATTACTGTAACTCTGCTGTACTTTGCTCATCTACAGTTGTTGATCTGCAAAGGAAAGGCCATGTTATGTTATCAGGGCTGCACAAGTAAATACACAGAAAAACAACAGGCTGGACATGCTGTAAAAAACAGAGGGAGGGTAAATGACATCAGAGTGTGAGGACAGCTCAATCACACTGTTCCATGATGTATCAACACCTGCTTTTCTTGATTTAGATTTATGTTTTACTCTTGCTTATACGTGAATTATCCCGACACCACATTCTAAATATCATGATGCACTTGTCAGGCTTTTGTTGGCCAATAAAGAGTTTTGTTTTTCTTTGAGGACTGACTTGCTCACTTATGACCGATTCCATTTTTTTCCCCCCTACAAACTGCAACACATTAAAGAGAAATGAGCTGCAGCTTCTTTGATAGGATTAGTAGTTCACTGCCAATTGATTTGTATGTTTCATCCATATGGAGTTTTGTGTGTTTTCCCAAATTTCATTGTTTTGCACCAGTTTGATGATCTAAACAACCGGAAATATGTCCAAAAATCCTCACAGTCCTTGAAGAGACAAACAATGCATTCACAGAAGTCAGCCTCCATATTCCCCTCCACCCCTCTTAAACACACAGGGTCACACTCTGTTTACCTCAGAGTCAGATGAAGCGCATAGTGCTGTCGGTACATGTGGGGTTTGTTTACAACCGCTTCCTTCCTGAAAGGGGTGGCTCCACATGAGTGGCATGCCGGTGTTGCTTTGGAAACAGGGAACCCGTAGCAGCCAATAGGAGGGCACGGATTAAGGCATGTGCCTTTGTGTGTGTGAATTAATCAAGCTGTTTCATCCTATCTTGCAGCATGTTGACACGGGGAGATTTTTTTAATCAGATCACCCAGGGAAGAAAAAAAATCCTAACACCACCAAAGCAATATCATTGGGATCAACCTAGCATAGCGCTAAGCCAATTAAAAAGCCCTAATTGAAAGACTGTGATCAGCGTGATACTACTTTTGTGTTTTATAGTATCACTGGTGGCACTAAAAGTTTTTATTTTTGCTTGTGCACATGCAGGGGTGTGAATATAGTCATGTGTGTCTTGTGCAGCTGGTATTGTTTTGACAGAGGTTGATTACTGAGTCAGGCACCTGCTTAAAGCTCATTTACCATCAACATCTTTTTCTCTTCCTGTTAATGCTAACTTTATTACTGTGTACACAAAAACAGAAGCTCTGCTATCTGTCTGCTTATTAGATATAGCAATCTTACATGCATGACCACATACATATAATACAAAGTTGCAGTGTGCAGTGAGATAAAAGATGTAACATTTCTCACATATATCACATTATTGTCAGTTTTAAATACTTACATGAATTTTAACTACATACAAAATGTAATTTCTCATACATAAATCACATGTAAAGCATTAGATAACTAACAATATATGATAAACAATTTACATTTGAGGTATTATTATGATAAAGACTACACTGTGGTCTGTGTTTCTGTGCATGCTTTCTGTGTTGTGTTTGTGAGTGAGTGAAAACGGATCTGCAGCCAGAGCCATGTGTAACCTGCCACACAGGATGCAGCTGCGTCAAGTAAACAATAGATGCTCAGTAGTGTATTGCTTCACATCTGAGTGTATGCGTCTTTGTGCAAATGTGCCTTTTACTAACCCTTTCCCCCCCAAAAAACAGAGCCTCTTTGTCAGTTTCCTTTGTCTTACACCCATCAGCTCTTTAGCTCACTGTGGCTTCAGGGAAGAGAAGAGGTAATCCACTGAGTCCCAGCTTTTCTTACATGTAAGGGTAATGCTGCAAAGCATGTGAGTGCAATCACATTTGCCTATCAGTAGAAAACAGAAATCGAGTAAATGAGAGTTAATTTACCTAAAGCAAAAATAAATAAATAAATCATTGTCTATGCTTTTACTAAGAGGTGAAATTACTAGGGAGCAAGCCTCTGGGTATTCAGTGTCTTAAATAAAGCCGTATATGCAGAAACGATAAATCAAATTCCACCTGCTTAACTGTTACTGCATGAAAAAGGTATAAAAAAAAAGGGAAAAAAACAGCATTTTGCATATTAATTAAACCAAAAAAGTATATTTTTTCTAGAATAGACTTCTTAGTTTTATTATTAATTGTTTTGCTTTCAAACAGATGGTAAATATGACTTAAGCACAGAGGGATAGAACCCTCAATTCTATTAGTTAGTCGAAGATCCTGCAAGTCTGTAAGTTTTAATAATTGTGTTTGGCTGTTTGTGTAAATGAACCTGCCCTTTGTGCACATGCCTGCATTAATGCAAGGAGGTGGAATTAGGAAGTACCTAATCTATAGTCCATTCCTATCTAATAATCATTTCTGGAATACAGTGAAAGGGACTGTGTGCAGTGTGGGTGTGGGTAATATTATGGAGATGTACTGTGCATGGGGGACTGAGTGTAGGCCAGCTTTATTCACAAGACGCAGTGAAAAACAACTCAGTGACGTCTGATTTAGAAACTCATGAAGACAGACTCTGTAGCCATTGTGTGTAAGGCAACGAAAAAAATAAAAAGAAAGTAGTTGTGTGCTCTCCAACTTTAGATACATATCCAGAGAAAATTACAGATTTAGGTACAAATAAAACACAGTTAATGATGCACTTACAACTTACAGTTGTACATCCATTTTTTCATGCTGACATTTTCCTGTCATTCTAAGCCTGCAAATTGTGTCAAAAATCTTTGTTTAGGTCCTTTTACAGTGTCTAGTACAGAGTATGCTATACTGCTGCTTGTCTTCCCTCTTCCCCCTCCACCCCTCTCTGCAAAGCCAGACATGAGTCGCCTCTCATTCAAATCCAGTTCTCTTTGTTGGAACAGATTCAGAAGCAGTGAATGTCTCCTCAAACAGACACATGCAAACACACACATGAATGCACGCACGCACAATCCCCCTGAGGGCTTGTTTCTCCCTTTTGATCTGGATCTTACTCAACTATACACAGTGCAGCAGGTGTGAGGCAGCCGTCAGGTGTGTGTGCCTATGTGTCATTAGCCATATGGCACCCTTCTAGTTGCAAACTACACTCCTAAACCTCCTTATTCATCCACTCAAGTGAATCTGTCTACAAATAAACACGCGCTTGCTTTCTTATTGTCTCCCAAGCAGCTGTGGTGTGCAGAAAACTCAGAAGAATGCATGACCAAGAGCAAATCAGCGCAGACAGTGGGCTGATTCTCCACCAATCAGGAGACCACAATGTAAAACTAGTCAGCGTCTGAGCCAATCCGGTGTTCAGAGTCAGGGATGGCCAATGACTCAAAGAGACAGACACTCAAGCAGTTGGAGATAGAGTTAAACCAATCAGAGGCTGAATTTGAATCCATTGATGTGTTGTTTTTGAACTTTTTCTTTATGGTTAAGCATGCAAGATCTTAATGCCCTTGCTCAATAATCCCAACTTTGGAGCTGTTACCACATAGAGGGAACCTAGTTTATGAACAGTTAATGCGTTAGAGGGAAAATCCTGCAGTTTTTTTCTTTTTTTCCAAGGATGAACATGAACGCACACATCGGTCTGTGGAAGATGTTGCAAGATGATGAAATTACACAACTGATCGGTGCAAACAATATTTACGTCTGTTTCTGTTTTGAAAAAAAAAAAGTTTTGTGCAGCTTACTTCTGTTTTCGTGGATATGTGTGTGTGTGTGTGTGTGTAGGGGTGTGTGTGTGTGTGTGTTCTATGTGTGTGTCAGTGGATATGCCCTCGGTCACCCTAAACCCCCTTTTTCATGGACAATAAATGGGAGAAGCATAACATCGACACACGTGCTGCCAACTGTTGCTTGGACATAAAAGCGAACATAAAAAACACTTTACAGACTGTGACACCCACCCCCCTCCTTCTGATATTCATGGCACACTCCAAAACTATGAGCCAGACACACAAACACACACAGCCCTGTCCTGGCTCCATTGTTCTTGGTGAATGAGTGAAGGGGTGAGTGTGTGGGGGGACAGCTGGCTCTCTGGCTCCATTAGCAGCAGCTGTCCCAGCCTCAGGCCCTGAGGGTGGAACTGTGCAGATTAGAGGGTATGTGTGGGCCAGTCAGTGGTCTTACACTGAATGAATGGGGGCCTCTCTTCATTCATTGTCCTCCCTCCTGGGCCCACTTTGTCTCCTTGCATCTTCATCTAAAAACAACCAGAAAGAAACAATATTTCTCTATATGAAAACATGATAAGAGGCTAAATGGACAGATAAGTTTAAGTAGCCAGCACAAGAGCAGAACTGCAGGATGGAAACGGCGACAGAATTTTGGGTGCAATGTGGGGGCCAACCTGAAGTCTGAGCGGCTTAGTGACAGCTGTTGGTCTTGCCAAGATATTCAAGCCAGACCCTTCCTAGCTCATAGAACTGCTATGAAAATTTGAAAAAATTAATAAATTAAAAAAACATAATGATTTGAAGTGCTGTGTACAGTGGGGAAATTTGTTTTTCTCAATAAATCTATTTCTAATGGACCTACTGACATGAAATGTACACAACATGCTGGTAACAATACAAGTAATCCAGTTATACAAAGAAATTCAAACAAATTACATTAAAGGTAAGAGTAATAAATCTGAATGTTATAATAACATTAAATGAAACTCATTTAATACTTAGAAGAAATGACTGTGTTAGTTTTGTCAGTTTCAATAAGTCTTTTAAGTGGACAAATAAAACATGTGTCATGTTTGGATCATGCAAATGTTGTAATTTTGGTTTATTTCTTCCACAAAAATTGTTTCAAATCTTGGTGGTGTGTTGTTTTTTGTGAAGATGTACCCAATGCCATCAGAGAACTCGCCATGAAATACTTATTGCGTGATTTCTTGATAATTATAAACCTTTTTATCAAATAGGAATTAACCAGACAATGTTGATTTAACGTTTATGGGATTCTAGCTTTTTTTGCCCTGTTGCAACCTATCACATGTAACTTAATTTATGAGCTAACTACTAGTGATTTATTTTTTACATATACAGTACATAATTCTTTGTCAGTAGTGCCAATCAAAATAGATTAAATTAAAACCTTAAGAAGTTCAATAGTCCCCCAAAAATAAAGAGCTTATGAGATAAATGGGAATGTTGTCAAGAAACTAATAATAGCATGGTCTAGACAAGATTGTTCACACTACATGAACTACAGTGAGGAAAGATGTACTGATTTTACTACCCTAAAGGCCCATTTATAGACCTGTTTTCATTCATGCTTATTTACTGAAAGGATCTCTGGGAAAGAGCTATGATTTATTGAATTGACACAGGGTAGTCATTTGGGGCTCAACAACAACATGATATTTGCACAGGTCTATCAAAAGACGTATGCAAATCTGCTCATTCTGGTGCAATCCAGCCTTAACCTTGAAAACATCATGAAAAGTACACAAATTGACTGCCTAAAAGCCTCAGCGCTGACTTATTTGTTTGCAAAATCCAGGTAATGGAGATAAATTAGGATAAATTAAGTCTTTACAGAGGGGTGGTATATGACACATAGGAAAACTGACCTTTAGAGAGGATTCAAAGTGGGTTAAAGGGCTTTTATTTAAACTGTTTTCATAGAAGGCTGAAACAAACCTGATTCTAAATGGATTCTTAGATGTAGTATCTCTTTTCAACCTCCACACCCCAGTTATCTTTCTCCTGCCATGCATTGCGGACCCGCTGACCCTTGCTGCTACGGCCACATGTCAGTCTGATGCAGGCCGACAGCTCTATTCTCTGTGTCATTGTCTCTCATGACAACTGATGACTAATCCCTAATTAGGCTGAGGGGTGCCCTAGAAAAATTAGAACAACGGTTGATTCAATTAGGCAGAAGTTTTCAAGTCTTTTTGTAACACATTGTTAACAGTCATGTAGAGTAGCTGTGCTACTTTAAACGATGTTGATGATGAATCAGTCTCATTACCACTTTCATGGTAATTAAAAATTAAACTTGATGGATGATTTTTTTTCCCATTTCCACTGACTAAGATGTAGTGAGATTTGCATATATTTTCTAAAATTGAGATTTATTTGGGATGAGCTGAAAAGGAATTGTGTCAGAAAAACTCACAAGAACTGCTAAGCAATATAACGAAAATATTTTATTACTAAGCATAGTGACATTCTTTAGTTTGCTCAGTAGTAAGCAAACTAGTAATAAGTAAAAACATATTTTTGTGTTTTAGGATTCTAGTTATGTGAGATTCAGAGCTGATAAAATCAGATTTAAAAAGGGAAGGCAAGATAAATTATGTCTAATGGACAAGCAGTCAAAGTAGGTGAAATGTAGATTAAATTGTTAAAGCTGAAGCAATACACAAATGTTGCAAAATGTATCTTGCGCATGCATACCAGCACACTGCTTGCTTAGTTTTAAATGGAATACAAGATCAGTTTCTTCCTCTTGGGTAAGTAAGGTCTCTTTAAAATTCATATTTCATTTTTCATTCGGAAAAAGCAGCACAAGTAGCTTGCAGAATGTAACAGGGAGAAAAAGCAGTATGGAAGTGCGTAAAAGAGGGCTTCAAGCAGAATGGAAATAAAATAACAATGATAAATATTGTCAGATAAATTCTATAGCTTTAAAATAGCTTTCTTTCTAATCTTTCATGAATATACATTACATTTAGATAAAGATATTGTGCTACTCATTATGGTAGCATACATGCACACATAATATCAAAACAAAGTAAAAACAAATTTACTTTGAAAAATGATGCATTCATCTTGGTGACAAATTATGTCATAACATATTTTTTCTGAAGTTTTCAGCTTTCAGGGAAGCTTCTGGCATCTTTCTGCCTATTTTGGAAGAAATTACATAAGCCAAAGCAATTGTGTTCATCATTTTATGAGTGTTTATTACAAAGAGAAATGTTAATTAAATTCCTGTCATCTTTATTCGTTGAATTAAATTTCTGACAAGTTATTTTGGGGAAAGGTCTGAGAATAAAAATAACAGAACTCATAAACACACACTCACCTGTTTATGTCAACTAAAAGGCACCCCGCTGCTGTTGTGCATGTAAATAGTCACTTAAGGATGTGTGGTCCTGAATGTGTGTAAATGCAAAAAGAATTTGCTTTGAGCTGTTTCTTGGTCCTTTTCCTGTCCTATCTCCACTGTGTGCACTAGCAACAACACATGCTGGTGAACGACTGATAAGGATCCGTTTTCTTTGCTATCTGACGCAGGACCTGCATTTACCTGCCCTGCCCTCTTGTTTAATGCAGACTCATCGTCAGACCACCTTGCTTCCTGAAGCCCTGATAGAACCACATGCATAGAGTTTTACAAAGAGTGAGGATTAAAACATTTTAAGGGACTTATTGGTTTGGTGACCCTCGTCATACTCAGAAATGTGCTGTGCTATCTAATTTTCTGAGGATGCAATTCATGCCTTCCTAAATTATGTATTAATTATGTTTATGACTACAGAAATGCTTGTGTTACACGCAGTGCACAAAAGAGAAACTAATTATTTTCTGTGTCCCTGAACTCACTAAACTTTAACTGTGTCCATGTTCTGTATTTTTAAAGAAGTTGTAGAAAGCAACTTTCCCTAAATGGTTTGATACAAAATCGATTAATTGAGCAACATTCGTACAAATTTCAGTTCTCATCAGTTTATCATGCTATTTTCATAGGTAGACAGGAATCCCAAAATGAGCCCCACTTCACAGAACACACACAAAGGCATAACTGTAACCCTCAAGAGTTCAGCGAGTTCACAGCTGCTTAACGCAGTCTTCACTGGAAATTGGAGCAAGAAAAACTGAAATACGGTGCATTCGTAAAGTGTTCGCATTGCTTCACTTTTTCCCCTTTTGGTTGTGTTGCAGCCGTATTCCAAATTGAATCATATTAATCTCTACCCTCAAAATATTCTGCATATTCTGCTGTGAATACTTTCTGAACTGTATTTTGTTTTTACTGCCAAGTCAAGATTTTGGAGCAAATCCAGCTAAAAAAAAAATTCCATCCTAAATCATAGGTATTATAGTTTAGATACATTGTGTAAACAACGCTTAGCTCCAGTGCCAATGTTAAGATGAAAGTGAAATTAAGGTAAGTTTAATTTAAAATCAGGTAACTGGAATTTAATAGAAAGAGAAAGCTGAGCTAAGAGCTGCACATTCACATCTAGACTGTGCTGTTTGTTCTGCCATATCAACAAGACCCTCAATATTTCTCAGCTTCAATTTGGACTCAGGTGGGACTCTGGATTACACACAGGGCACACTGTCACACTTAAGTAACAGTAGACATAACCCATGCCCTTTGGATCCTGACCAAGACAGAGAAGAGAAAAAGTGAAAGATCAGCTTCACACCCCTCTGAGACATGAGGGCCGCCCAGGACACACCCTCAATGAGAACGAAGGGGAGGGGGATTCCAGCGGTTTTCACCTTTCAGAGGGGTAACCAGGTGTGGTTTCAAGGAATAGAGAAAAAGAAATGGAAGTGCTTAGGAGAAGAGAGACTGTGAGATGTTAAGTGCCTGTGTGAAATATTGTTGGCGTGTGTATGGGTGTGTTTTTTTGCAGATGCCAGGAAAAGACTAGTGAGGTGATTTTCAGAGAGATCAGAGGAGAAGCTGGAAAGTCCACACTGACTCACGATACTGTCACCTGCAGAAATAAATAAAAGACAACAAAGGAAGAAAGAAAGAAAGAAAGAAAAAAGAGAGAAAGAATGAAGTTGGAGTATTTATTGGTAGTTTTCACTACTCTGTCGGCTGCTGCGGCTCAGAGCCGCTCAACATCAAGTACTTTTTTTTCTCCATTCCTTTTCTTCTTTGCGAGGCAAAAAGTGTAAGATGTTAGAGGGCTTTGATGTCTGAGAGACAGAGGAAAAAAAGGATCTTAAGATGAACACTTGCTTTGATCATGTTTCAGGGAGGTTTAAGTCTTTGTTCAAGTGATGAGTGAGTTAGAATAACTTCACGGACCTAATGTCATGTAAGTCCGTACACAAGGAAAACAGAGATTTTTGTCAATGAGTTGCTTTCTATTGATAATCTATTGATTTTTGTCAATAGATTAGTTGATGCAGTTGACCGTGGCAACATCTGAGAGAGATAATAATCAAACAGCATATTTACTTAGAAATTAATCAAGTTTAAGGTGAAGACCCCTGAGTAGCCTCATAACACATACGGAAAGTAATCTACAGTTGCTGGAAGATCATCACACATATAGGGACCTCCTTTGAGTCAAATATATTTTGAAAATGATTCATGTTATTTTTAAAATGGTCTCAACTTTCCCCCAAGAAACTTTGCACTGATATTTTAGCAGAGACCTGACTAAAGTGGGATTGTTTTTCTTTGATGTGATCATCTGCAGACAAGGCAGACACCGTCTAATGCGAGCCAGACAACGCACCTACATCCTGTTCCCCTTCACTAGCCAGCACTTTGACTGTGGGGGCTGGACCTGCAGGCAAGCACAAAAGAGCCCCTCTAAAGCATGGACGTGTACATGCATTGCTCTCAGATTATAGGGAGGTCAGCATTTATTTGGAAAAGAAAAGAAACTGTTGTGTTTAAATTGTCTATAAAAAACAAATGTTTGCATGGCTTATTTCGTCTGAAACTTCACTTCTTGGCATGTTCAAAGTGTGCAATGTCTACCCTACGAGAGAAGACAAAAAAAAAGCCCACATTGCTTTGCAAAAGCATCTATGGCCATGCAGCCATACATTTAAATTTGCTTTCATGCTATTTTATGTCAAAGAATGTGACAAGAAGTGATTTTAGAAAATGTGGCATTCACTGTAAAGCCACCTTCTGCTGAAGTCACAGCTGCAGCAAGTCTTTTTATATGCATCTATGACAAGTTAATAAATCTAGACAATGAAATTTCCTCCCATTCCTCTTTTCAGTATTGCTCAAACTCAATCAATTTGGCTGGAGAGCGTTTGCTGTTAGCATAGTATTTCAAGACTTTACACAGATTGTCAATTACTGTATATTTAGGTCTGAATCCAACACGGGTGTGAATTAATGTACCTTAACATGATCCATTGTCTAAAATGTTACCTTTCCAAATAGTTAAAAATATAATATGTGCAAGGTGATGCAGTGTTCGTTTTTCACAGGGCAACACAGAGACAGATAGGACAAATAACCATGCACACACACTCTCACCTAGGGAGAATTTAGAGAGACCAATTTACCTGAGGTCCAGATGTTTTAGGACTGTGGGAGGAAGCCGGAGTACCCGGAGAGAACCCACGCGTGCATAGGGAGAACATGCAAACTCCATGCAGAAAGACCCCGGGCTGGGAATCAAACCCAGGACCTTCTTGCTGCAAGGCAACAGAGCTACCCACTGCACCACTGTGCAGTCCTCTAACAAACCATTGATGTCTTAACAGAACATTAATACTGAAATTAAATTAAATATAAATGACTCTATTTACCAATAAAGAGTCTTTTGGACTTTATTTAATGGCATCAGGGTAGAAAGGGTTAGAAAAAATAGGAAAACAATGTATCATTTTCATTGCAAAACACAAATCTAAGTTAATCAGTCACATAATATCCTAATAACATACACGGACGTTGGCAGTTGTAAATTGAAAAAAAAGAGCAAAAGTTGAAGAGGGATGAATGCTTTTGGAAGGTACCAGTACTGTGCATGTACTATATAATACTCTAAGTTAGCACTTGGCAAGTTGTAAAGTTGCAAATTGCAACTAGCAGTAACATTTCTGCAGGGCAGTGTCTCAGTTATGGAGAAGACATGCCTCATCATGTCCAATTGTCTCTCAGCTTCCTGTGTGCATTATTTGGTTTCACTGCTGCGCCACACAAACACACAGACATACAACTCTGACATGAATCTAATTCCAGCTCCATCACACATCAGTGGACAAATTTACCTAATCTTTGTTGATCCGTAGACCACAAACAACCAACTGTCTACATGATCTTTTTGTTATGCAAAAAAGGCCCGTGGGACAAAATCTCAGCATGAAACATGACTTCATATACAGTAGCTCACGCTTCCCTTTGCATATAAACATTAAAAGAAGTTAATGTCCAAAAATGTTTTAAGGACCACTGAGATGCTTTGAGAAAACTCCATGGCTGATCAATAAGATTAATCACACATTATCATACACTTTGAAAGTAGTGGAAGTCAGAAGTTGAAGGAGTTCCACATTTTTAATCAGAGAGAGTTAACCTATATTAGAAGTTGGTTATTATTTAATTGTTTATTGGAACAAGTGTAGTCATTTTATTCCTAGATGTAATTTAGATATGAATTAGCCAGAAAGATAATAATGTCAGCGGGACATGTACAAAGACAGTCAGGACTCATCTTGTCAAAACAAATTTACAGGCATTCTGTAAAGGAAGCTTGTTTGAAGTTTCTGCCAGACAACAGCCTGTAAACTGGGCTGAGAGGGAAAAAAAAGGACATGGAAACTTGAGTCCAACTACTGAACCAGCTGCAGACCATGAGTTCTGCAGAACAGCAAGACAAAATTGCACAAGAAATTCAGTTGAATGCTTTAAATCAATAGCTCTGACAAACAAACTTGTTCTTTGAACATACCTCCTTAGAAATGTCTATGTTAGACACAAAAGGTTCCTGTAAAACAGCCTGCAAAGAATCAGAACTGTGCTCATTCCTGTAAACAAATGCAAAGTCACTGCCCAGCAGCTCTCCAAAGAGAATACGGTTACTTTCTCAGTAGTGCTTAGTGTCTCTTCCTTTCCAAGTACTCAAATTCTCACTGTTCCAGGGAAGAAAACAAAAGAAACAACATGTTCCTCAGTGTTGAACAAAAATTCTGGAAATCCAATTGGTCACATGTTTTTGTTTACCTTCTGCTGATGGGGGTCAAATAAACCTGCTTTATGGTGAGAAAGTATATATTTTTTTTACTTTCAGCACCTTCTGCAATCTAGACACATGATAGATCATTTTTGCGCACAAAACATCTTCATTGTATGATGCCCATGATGCTGAAACAAAAACCGGATGATTTTTTAAAATCTTTATTGGATGTCAAATAAGAACAAAGTAAAACAATAACACATCTGTGGACAATTTTATTCTCTCTGAGGCTTTCCTTATCCAAATAAATGGGACAGTTGGAGAATTGCGATCTCTGAGGAGGAGGGTTTTATTAAAGCAATAATTATCGCCAAAGAAATACCTGCTATCCTTTAATTAGTTTTTGCATCACCAAAGCTTAATGACAGTTAAAGATAGAAGAATGCACAGCTATAATAAAAGCTTGGTTCAAACTTTTTTAGGTGTTATTTTGGATCACAGCAAAAAAGCTGGATAAATCAGACGCAACAGCCGTTGGAACAGTTCTGTACTTCTGACAGTAGAGGAATAGAAGCCCTTTGTCAGGAACCCTCAGAGGACACCTCTGAATCATAGCTGTAAGAACATCTCAACACAGAGGCTGGCACCCCTGAGAGGTGAAAGAGCAGAAAATTAGAACTGAAAAAGGTCCAGACGCTTTGATTAGTGAATATTTCCAGTCTATGATGCTCAAAACAGACATCAAAACAAGACATGACACTTGAGTTCAGACACTTGAGTTCAGCTATTTATTTTCTTTGTTTCCTAAATTCCTTCATTGAACTCTTTGTACAAAAGGGAAACGCATAGGACTGAATTTTGGCATCTGTGCTGTGTGATATCCCTAAATGACCTATCGTATCAAAAGTTGGAGTTAACATTTCATAAATAGAACATCCAGTGCCTTATAAAACCACTTGAACCTTTTCAGATTTCGTGGTGATACAGTCAAAGCCTTTGTTATATTCCATTGGAATTTCAGCGCATAATTGTGAAGTGGGGAGGAAAGAATATAAGATTTTCAAAAATTTTCAAAAATAAAGTTGTATAAAATATGCCTGCTTTACTCCACCGATACTACCAATTATAGTCTCCCACCGCAGTCATCAAATCAAACCATACTTCTTTGTCCCTGTTTCCAAAAACACTCCCCAAAGTTTGATGCTTCCACCATTTGTCCAGTGGGGATGTTAATTAGAATGAAGCAATAAAATAATAGTGACACAAAAAGTTTTTAGGTATAGGAAGACAAACATGCAAGCTTCGCCCCGTACATACTATGTGCTTTAATAGATGGATAAATGGATGGATATGATTGCAAATACAAAGTTTTAGATGAAGAAGCACTTTTCCTCCTACAGGCCATTCCCCAGCATCATTAGGCTTTTGGGCCAAAGCAGCTGCCCTTCACACATAAAATCTTCAATTCCTCCCTGGACAGGTAGCGCCACATGTATGGAATTAAAAGCCTCTCGCAGGGCCCTGGCTCGGGTTACCAGCTGCACGCGACAGCTGCCTGGAAAAAGGATCTGGTTTCCTCTGGTTTTTGTACAGCTGGTGATAGATGTGCAGCAAAACTCAGGAATAGTTAGCCACCCACCCAACAACCCACATGCACACTCACACACATACACGCCTACAGCCCATCTAATGAGTAAAGGGCAGTTTGACTGTCAGGAACAGGAGGAACATTATTTTAGCTCTATCAACTTCTTTGAACTCAAAAACAAACTCTTTACAGATTCTCATGGCATCCAGAAACATTCAGTTGTGATCGCATTGATTTTATATTTTGTTCTTCCTTTGGGTTTTGACTTGATATTCATCCTTAGCCTTTAGTCAGTCATGTTTTGTTAAGTTATTAGTTAAATCATTCCTAACCATCTTCCACTTTCGGTTTTCCACATCGCTGTACCACATTCTGTAAATTGGACTCACCGGTTTAATGCTCCTCAGCTTTTAAGTTGTTTTCTTCTGCTGACACATTATGGGTGTTTTACTTAAATGTATTTTCTCTGGAAATTTAAGTTTATGTAGTACTCAAACTAAAGAATTAGCATTCTTGGACATGAAAATGCAGAAGTGAAAACCGGTCGTCCTAACAACATACTGTGCTGAAGTCATTCTCATCTGATATGAATACAATACACAAGAACAACCTAATCATCTCTCTTCCACAGAACGGACTGTTTGTAGAGACTTTAAGTGCCTGCCTCTCCTTTAACAGAGAGACAGATGCATGGAGAATGAAGCATTGTTAAAGAGCTCTGTGCTGGTGCTGAGATAATAGCTGATTCATTTAGGGAGATGACGAGCTCTGAGGGTTTATGTAAGGAGACCTCAGATATATGATCCATGCAGATAGAGAGCATTTCTGTTGCTATTTGTTGAGGGAGATTGCAGACATTGCAAAATTGAAGACAATGAAATTTGTTTTCTTGTTTTCCTCTGTTCAGTATGATGCTGTTCGCTTTATCTTATATTGAGATGAACAAATGCTTCCCTTCAAGGTAGAGATGAAGATAGTGATGAAGCATGTATCACCCTCACGTAGGCTTATATATACAATGAACTTAAATGTATAAAGATCAAGATCATCTGCAAGGAATAGCCCCTTAAATCATGAATCAGAGGAGAAGCTGCAAGTTTGACTGCAGCTTCCAGAAATGTCTCCTCTGAGGGTGTAACATTAATGACATCAGTATATTCACAAAGGATGTACTGTACACAAAATGCTTTTCTACCATCTCCAATTACTTAAACTACACTTTGCAACTTAAGACAAACAGTGTCCACTTTGCTCATGGATAGTAAATAGAGAACAGCTGCAAGGGATTATTCCCTTATATCACTTTATGGACAAACTGCAACTATTGACTTACAGTCCCTGCCAAATTGTCACTTATCTTGGGCAATAATGTTATAACAATTCTGGAGTGTTAACAATTTGATCTCCCGATCACACAGTTTTTGTAACAGGGCACAGAGTTTCTTTAATAATGCTGGCTGTATTTTCGACAAATGTTCTTTATAAAATTGGTACAGTTCATTTACATCGGTTGGCTTCCTGCCATAGACTTCATGTTTAACCTGCTCTATCTATTTTAAAAGCAGTTTCGATGTATTTTTACAGATAGATCATGGAAATAATCAGTAATGGCTTTACTTCAATGTGCATCCAATGAGTTATGTTTCATTTAGACCAAATGTGTTGGTTATCACAGACATTAAGAATTTATTAAACAAAGACATAAACAGATTGCAACGTACAGATTTACTGTTTTGTTGACTTTTGAGATAGTTCATGACTTTTCTTGAATTAGTTTGTTTACAGTAAAGATCAAACAAGTAGAAATCTATATTACTACACTTACTTTTATGTTCAGTGCAACAGAGGTACTAAAGGATATGTTACATTTGAGACTGGAAAAAGAGAAACATGACTGTTTCAGATGTTAACCAAAGTTTTTTATTTTTCATCAGAGATAAATAATCCAACAGGGTTTTTTTTTTCTTGCAAAAGTGAATTGACAATTTGTTCCAAAATCAGTGTGCTTCATGTAAGCTACATTAAATTTCATAAACATCTCAGACACAGAATGCAGCTATTCACAATATGCAAATGACTGGCAGCTAACCCTTTAAAAAC
The DNA here is from genome assembly GCF_001444195.1 of Xiphophorus couchianus. Classification (NCBI taxonomy): domain Eukaryota; kingdom Metazoa; phylum Chordata; class Actinopteri; order Cyprinodontiformes; family Poeciliidae; genus Xiphophorus; species Xiphophorus couchianus. The sequence continues at coordinate 12,723,293 of NC_040239.1, forward strand.
ATGCAAGAGCATTGTAACTATTACACAAGACAGATTTGCCTCTGCTTGTGTGTGCAACAGAGCACAGCACCTTGTTTTCCAGTTGTCTGACCATGCAGATTTGTTCACCGCACAGCAGCTGAAAGCTATTAACTAACTGTAAGATAAAGCTCTTGTTACGAAGGTCTGATGACAGTTTTACTGTAGAGCACATGTTTTCCTGTAACCTGCTCACAATGTACTGTCCGATCGTATGTTGTGTAACTTTGTAGCAGCACAGGGACATATCACGCTGCCAGTTTGGCAGTGTGTCCATCCATGTCTGTGCATGCACCCATATAAAGAAAATCTGAACTGTCACATGGCATCTGCAAAGGACAGCACTGCTCCTTTGTTACACGTAACATCTTCCCTAGTGTGCAGCTTTTCGTATCGAATGATTGAAACAGTGGGGGTGCGGTGGAGTGATTGCTGTAGAGTCCATGAAGTCACATGTGTTCTTAGTCTTTAGTACTACTGCATATTTAGCTTGGCTCACTGCTTTGTTGTGGGGAAAAAAACAGCAAAATGTTCATAATGTGAATAATTAAACTGTATATACAGTTTAGTCCCTTTTTCATCCATTATAGACTCTCCCGTCTGCATCGTGTGCAAAGAAATCCCCTGCTGATGAATATCTACATCAGCTGCTCATGTGGTGAGCTGCTTTTTTTTTTTTACCTTGTAATGCCCAAAGTTTGACCATATTATACTACCTACATAAGCTTGTTTCAACATGTTTTCACTGAAATGTTTCTTGTTTTTGACATTAACACCTGCTCCTCTCCCAACTGGATTTGTTTTTAAACAATGCTTAAGCAATGTACCATTTACATTATGCATAAATAAAAATACCTCTGCCCCCCCAATAAAGTAATATTATGTTTTGGATAGTTATGTCTGAACATCACTGTCATTGTGTATGCCATTTTCATTAAAAAAAAAGTTTCTGAATTTTTAATCAACTGTGAGATTCCTATTTTTATTATGTACTGCTCATGGTCTATTACTCATAGGACTCATAAGAAAGAACCTTGAACATATTGATCAACAGGTTTTGCATGTCATTCAACACATTTTCTCTTTTGGTTTACTCATGCAGGGTGCCAGACACACACAGAGACACACACATACAAATAATACACAAGCACAATAAAGTATAGGCAGTAATATTAGCTAGCTTGGTTAGATAACTAGTGTTAGCTAATAAAACATTTTAATTGCATGACATCAATAATATGTTTGTTGAATACCTGGAGTATGAAGTGATGAAAACTTTTCATTACAAAGATATTGCAAAAAGATTACCTCACCGGGTCCAAAAGGACCCACTTATGCATCAGAGGGTTAACAGTGGTGTTTCCATGTAGAGGCTAAAATATGTTCCTGTGGGGTAAAGGCTAAAAGTTTTCTCCTATTTGGGCTGAAGAGCATGTTGAATTTGTTTTGCTTGTTTGTTTTCATTTATGCCCAGAGCTTCAGCACCTGCCTGCAAGCAAAATTTGGGGCAAAGCAATCTGTCTCAAAATAAACTGTTTGGCAAATCCAGGCCACTGGTAGAGATAAAAAAAAAATAAAGATGGAGAAACAGTCAGGTTTCAGAATCAAAATGAGTAGTTTAAACTTGCGTCAAACATACACTGGGAAATTGATGTTTAAGTATGAACATACGGATATGACACATTTTAATTTTTGAATTGTTTTAAGTGTGATTGAGCCACTAATAAATCTGTACTCTGCATGGAGGAAGGTCCATTTACATTCAAGAGGTTGAGGATCACAATTTATTAAAAAAAATTTCAAAGAAAATATTTAGATGGTTGCAACACGTGAAATTCCGATCACACATTTCACATGTTTTGTTTATTTGTGAATACTTGTGCTATATTTGTATTTCCTCTATCATAGGAAACAAAAATGTGTAATAAAAGAAAAGCTTCCTTTTGGGGACTTTCCAATTTGGGACACATGATTTATGTCTCTTTTCAGAATATCAGGGCGGATTGGTTTGGGAGTTTACAGGCACACAAAGGATAAATGAAATTATAATACAACAATTGTGCAAACGCTTTAATGTATTAATTGCATTACTGAATAAAACCTAATCAAACTTAATTTAATTGAGCCAAAATGATTTTGAACAGAGCATTACTTATTTTTATCAAATAGGTCAAACCAATAGTATTGTCACTTGGCTAGAATGTTATTCTACACCTAAGAGCCATTGATAATTACATCTTGTGATTGGTAGATTAATCAGCTCTTTAAACGTATTCACTTTTAGAAACATGTTGCTGGTCTGGCACCTTTTAGATTCCACTCTGCATTAGCCTAATGCGGAGTGTCGTATCATCAAAAAATGTTGTGATTAGCTATGAATGAGCAGAGCAAACAACAGCAGGGCTGAGCACACAATCCTGGTGTTGACTGTAGTAAGCATGATTGTACCTGATGTTCTGCTGTTAATGTTTTCTGCATGTTGTCTCTGTGCCACATAGTGCAAAATCAAACTGATTAGATTTTTTTTATTTTATGGAAAACAGTGATTATATGAACAGAGAAAATGATAAGAATAAGCAACAATTTTATAATTGTCTGCAAAAGCATGTTCCTTAAGTTAATCTCTATTATATGAAGCATATGTGTAAGATATTGGTCACGAATTTCCACAGTTTCTCATTAGATCTCCATTCTTATGAATAATTGCATATCAAATAACTTAATAAAACACTAGATCCAGCTGCTTATACCTCTGTAAACCTCTTAGTTTGGACCACAAGTGGCTTGTTGCTGCCTCACCTTGTTGTCACACCGTTAAACCTCAGAAAGAAAACCACCCGAGAGCTCAGCTTCTACTGAAATTCATCAGCACCTGAATGACATGACTCATTCAATAATAAATCTGCTAGTCTCACATGAGGGATATTCTATGGCTATACCAGGACGACCTTGTCAACACTTTTGTGTTCTGAGTCACAAAACTATGTTATTTGCTTTGCAACTCCATGTATTCGTGAGCAATGCCATTTTCGTTACTTCTTCAAAAAGCCTTTGGCTGAATGTGAGCAGACAGAAGATTATGAAAGAGGAGGGGGAGTGACATGAAGAGAATTGTCAGGACTGTGAAAAGCAACAAGAACAAACAACATCTTTGAAGGGGGATTTTGGTTCTCTCTTGATTTTAGGGGAGTGATGACTTTGGCCTTATGCAAACTTGAACCTATAAAACAGGCCCATTCCTTTCTCTGAACCCCATCCAGACAGCCTTGCAATCATGCCAGTTTTGGGTCCAGAGTATGTGCTCTCTGACGCAGAATGGGCCATGAACAAGCAGCTGAAACCAGGCAAAGTTTATCCAGTTCCACAGCTAATCAAGACCTTCACCAGCTGATTATCCTTAGGGGAACAACCCACCCCTCTGTGAGGCCTGCACAGGGACACTGTAGCTGGCAATGCAATGAAAATAAGTGCATCCATGAACTGCTACACACAGAGGGATATACGCACATACAGTAGGTGGTTTGCCTTTGGCCTCTAGTGGGGGAGTTCTTTCCACAGATGTGTTTGATGTTCTCTGTTGCCTTTTGTTGCATCAGCACAAGTATGTCTTTGTATGCTTGGTGCAAAAAGCTGCATAGCACCAGCAAGGCCTGGACTCCAGGATCAGCAGCATGTCTCTCACATAGACCAATGTAGGGCAATGTGATCTGGGTCACTTGTGGAGATTACAGTAGGTGAGCTCAGGATCAGGACACTGATTTTGCTACTTAATATTCAAAGCAATCTGTCTAGGAAAATGTACAGCCATAGAGCTTTTTATTGCATTAAAAAATATTGCACTTTTCTGCTTCTTATTGCAAAAAATCCTCTTTACCATTTCAGTGACAATGTAACTATTAAGGAAATGGAAAATGTTTAAAAAGAATGTACACGTACTGATTTGTGCTTGTCTTTGATTTTTGTTTGTACTTACTTGGAGGTGTCCTTATACACATTATTACAAGTAATTTAATAAAAAAATAGATTTTTATATTATGGTTTTATTGCTTTTTGCTTCTGATTAGATTGTTTTGCAAATTGCACATAAGAAACAAAAAAAATCAAGTTAGTGTCACAGAATCCTCTATGTATCAAATTAATAATCTTAAATCAATTGACCGGTTTGCCTCACTAGTGGTGTCAAAATTGTTTTTAGATCAAAAGCAACCACGAATCAAAAGTTACAAAAATACTTTCTGCTGCCAAGGCCACCATCATTGTAGAACGGGCTGAGGCCAGACAAAATAAACTTTACCGAAGAAAAATAGTTTTGTACAAACATAGGCAAGCACCCACGTTTTGCATAAAGATAATTGATGGAAAAAGTTAAACTGAGCAATGATTGTTACTGAGCTTGCACAGCCATCAGGACCTATGCAGCTACCAGCAAGTACCAACAGGTAGAAAAAAAAGTGTATATTTAAAGGTGGGAGTTGCAGATGTAGGGGAAGTTTCATGACGCAATGCTGTATGACCTGGCTGGTCTTAAAGAAATTCTGACATACAGTCAGACGCTTAGGTAAGGAAAAGTTTAGACTTTGGTGAATATAAGAGCATCCCTTGAAGCCTAGCATGCCTGTTATAGCACAGTTATCTAGTCAAATCCTTCCCAACATTTAGGTGGCTGAGGGACACAAAAATGCTAAAAGATATTAATGATGACTGTTCAGATTTTTTTTTTTTTTTTTCAGAATTTTGGGACCTTCATTGCCTTTTGTTTCACTGTTGTCATGAAGCTACAGAAATTTCTGATAGATGGACAACAGTTGGCTCACCATCAAATGCTGTGTTCAAGCACAGTGTAAACATCCCACACCGTTATTATTGTATGTATTTCAAACACAAATGGATTTTGTCATAATCCTCTGACTCTGCTCTGCACAGTCTGACAATCCTTTAATTAATTCAGCCCCCAGAAGGACACAGCATAACCGCAGCATGAGGTCGTCAACATCTTACAAACCACATTAAAAGCCACATGTTATAATATGGCACATTGTCAGAAAAGAACAGAACAGAGTGATGCCTCCAGATATACACGTTTACACATCGACACATATGCAATCTCACAGGACCAGCACTGTCTGAAATCCCCAAAGGATGTTTTTCAAAGCAAGAACCGGTAAATGACCAGCCCCTGAGGATTTAAAAATGGGTGTTTGTTTCAATGTGTGAGCGGTAATCTATCAAAGAAAGAGATGGGTTTGTGTGTTTGGAAAAATTAGTCGTCGCACAATTACCACAGATAAAGTTAGGTAAACTTTCAGTGGTGTGTGAGTATATGTAAAGATATTTTAGACTTCATTTTAACCCTGAGAAAGGAGATTTTCCTTTTTCTAAATGTTATGTTAACTTCATGACAGCTCTCATGAAGTTGACTTAACCTAACCTAAACTGTTCTGTCTCCTTTTATTTATTTTTTCCCTCCTCTCACAAAGAAATTCAATGCTTAATTATTTTAGGACTTTTTAAGGGTGTTTTCACACCTGATAGTCCAGTAGACTCAGTTCAACTGGGGACCAAAATTGCCCAATTTATTACGTTTCCAGCTGGTGTGGTTTGCTTCCACAATGCACTGTGTCAAATGAACTAAAAGATTTTTTTTACTGTTTATAAGATGTGACCTGCTTGAAACCTTTTCATTGAACCTTCATTGACAAACCCTGAGCTATCTATTTACCTCTTTAAGAGTGGGAGTGGGTGAGGAGAGGCTATGTAAAATCTACTTTTGTGAGCTTTATATCATGTTATCATGTTACTCCCTCATCAAAACCATAGCTGGAATGATGCTTTGATTCTTTCATGCATGTTTGAGGCACCCCTACATTCTCCCATGGCAACCATAAAGGGGTGCCTAAAAAAGCACCACCTATTTCCACAAAGCTCCTCCTCCGAGCTGCGTCCTTCTCAGCTACCGCCTCACAGAGCACCAGCTTCCCCACCCTGTTCCACCAGACTAGCGGCAGCAGCAATTGGCAAACACCTGGTGAATGGTTATAAATTACACAATAAGAAGCATTGTTATAATGATGTGCTGAAGGTGGAGTGTTGGAAATAGCAGGAGCCTCTTGAAGAGACAGAGGCCAATTTCAAGATATATAAATGCAAAATAGAATTCCTTTTGAGCTATGTTTGATATATACAGCATTTTTACAACAGCTGAAGGTAGCATAGTTAAAATGGCACTCTATGCCTGGAGCCCGCACTTTAACTTTTTTAACAGTATCCCTTCACCTTCTTATCTAATGTGTCATTTGAGTTGTTTGATTTGCAGCAGCAGGTTTTCTTGACATTGCCCACTTGTGTCTGCAGCTGTTGCATTGAACTGTCAGAACCCACCCAAAGAAGAGGAGCCCTCATGGGGATTCATTTACTTCATTCCCTCTCTGGCCATGTGTGCACAGTAAAATGAATGGAATCAGTGGCATGCATCTCAAACCCAAAAGCCTGACGTCCGCAGTGCAGAGTTTAGCGTAACATACCAGGAAAAATTCCTCCATAATCAAAGAGCTTATTGGGTGTATAACTGCAGAAACACATGCAAGACATAACACATGATAAAGTCTTCAGGGATTTTAAACATAACATTAAAACAAATTTATGTGCAGAGAGCAGCAATTCAGTGTAGGACAGACTCAGTGTGTGTTTGCTTCTCAGCCTCCCACTCAAAGTAATGAGCTGCATAACAGCTTGTTGTGCATTACAGATGATTTTGCTGTGCAGCCAACCTCCAACTTATCTTCAGACCGTCGTGATGAGAGAAGACTGACCAAGCAATTACACCCCCATCTGAGACATCTGATTAGTATCTCATTGTTAGTTTGCTCAATTTTAATGCCGTGATTTTTAGAGTTTCATCACAAGTGTAATTAAAAAAGGATTTCTCAATTATTTATATTGGTAGTGACTTTCCCCTTTTATTGGCATCATCTGGTGATGTGTTTTTCTCAGCAGAGTATCTTTATGAGCTACTTTAATTCATCTGAGATTCTTAGAACTCCACTGTTAAACAGAATATTAGCATATCAAGTAATTAATTCACCTTTGTCTTTATTATGTAACAGACCATGCACTTTGAATGACAACTCTTCTTATGTTATCTCCTCTTAATGAATTTAACAGGGACAGTAGAATATGGCGTCAAGGTTTTAAGTCCCTTGATTTTTACTTTTTAACAAAAAATATGTTTTCCAGAAATATACATAAACCCCAACCCAGGTGAGGTGTTTTGATTTCTGAGAAAAACAACATACTGAAAACAATTATATCAAATCATTTGAATTACAGGAATATTAATGGACACAATGGTATGATCTATGCTTTGGGTTTTATTTGTGTTTCTGTTTTTGATCATTTCTTTTTTGTTTTACTTTCTTAGATCTTGGTACGTTGGTACATTTCTTTAGTACAACTAACATTATGTTAGTTTCTTATTTGTTAGTTCTGAGTGCTTCTTGGATTTTGTTCACCTTTACTAATGTTTATTTCTTTGAGTCCCAGTCCAGCTATTTATCATTGAGCTATGAAGGGGAACCTGCTTCCCTTCATAGCTGTAATCCATAACCTGATTCTCTTCTGTCTGCACTCATCCTCCACTGATGATGATACTGATGTCATTGCGTTGATTTGCAGACATTTTCAGCAGTTGTTTAAATGAAATACATTACATTCATTCCAAACTACAGTCTGGTTTAGGTCCGACCTCAAAACAAGAATACATAGCACATACCCCCTCTCTCATTTGTAGTATAATTCAAAGAATGCACAGAATTTGTGGTAAGTGAAACATTTGGAGTCAGTTTATTTGTGAGGATATTTGTACAAATTATTTTGTGTCTCTAAGCACCTCTCTAGAAAAGGGAGAATAAAACTGTCTGCCTCAAAATTCTCTGTCCTCACAAAGAATAGGTTAGCAGGTGACCTTAAGCTGAGTTCAGTCTTGGATAAAACCTTTGTTGTGGCAGATTAAAAAATGATAATAAGAAAAATTAGTGGTGAACTCTCTGTTTGTGACAGTCTTGATGACCACCGATTTAGTTTTCCCTTCTACCAAATATGATCTACAACTGGTAGCCATTTTTTTTATGTTTTCTGGCAAAGTGGTGAAGTGTGACTTCTAGTGCCAATACTTCTCTCTTCTCCTAATCATTCTTTCTCTTTTTTACTGAGCCAGACTCTAACATTAAAATGTTGACATAAGTAAATTGCTGTCCAGTCGCTGTTGGACTGCAATCTCTATTGGATTTTTCTGCAGCAGTAAGAAGTACTGCTGCTCCATCTCACAGTCAGGCATATTGAGATTTTATAAAGCCAAGCTTGTAGTCTAGGACATGTTCAAGTCCTTTTCATGCTTTGAAATTGTACATTCTGTACCAAATGCTAATAATATTTCAAGGAAATAAAAAATAATAATAATAATAAGCAACATCCATGAAATACACTACTACACTATGCTACAGGAACTAAAGTACACCACATTTATTCAATAGCTCCGCTATGTCTTTCCCAGATGGAAGAAGCACAGACTGATAAGACATTTGCTATGTGGAGGAGTTAGACACAAAGTTATCTGTATTGACAAGGTGAGAGCTGTCTTTGTCATCCCACTCCAGGGGTTTTCAAAGTTTTTATTATCTCCAACCTTCAATTTAGTTAACACCCGCTTCCTGTATTAACTGGGTGGCGGTCACATGGTCATTGTTGGAAAAGTGTCAGTATGAGACAGACTGAATAGAAAAGCTTGGTGATGGTACTTATTAAAACAAAGTGCTGCTCTGAGATGTTAAACATACAGAAAAAAGCCTGAAAAAGAAGAAAAAACTAATAAAAAAAAGAAATTATTGCAATTCAAATTCAATGTGTTGATTATTTTTTGGTGTTTGTTCAATTAATGCTAGAATTTGAAAGCTCACTTTATTTTTTGATATATTTGGTATGTTTACCCCTTTGCTCATTATTATGTCAAACCATACATCTGGTTATTTGTTTTTAAAATTTTGAGAAAAGACACATTTCATCAGAATTTCCAGATGACATCAGTGAACCCACTGAACCGCACCCTGCCAACTACGTGATGTATGCTGGGGCAAACAAAACTGAAAAAAAAAAAAAAACCCTGCTCCAGCAGGTGGTTATCTCTCACATTTTGACCCATGACCCCAGTATTCAGTTGGGTTTGGTCACAACTCCTGCCATTAGTCAAAGTAGGAGCAATAAGTGGTGCAATTAGGCCCCTCTTATCAGCACAAACAGTGGGGACCCCTATCTTAATGTCGGTTAGGTTTGAGGTGACGGGTGATCCCAGGGTGGTTTTGTGTTTGCACCTGATGTTTGCATGCAAACAGAGACAGTTTTGTGCAATGTGCTTTATTTCTACACTTTTAAACCTCTAATACCACTGGAAGAACTTCTCTTTTTAAAAAAAAACAGAATTTTTGTTGTTACTGCAACATGTTCAACAATCAAAGTTTAAAGTAACAACAAGACTTGAAAACAAGATTTATTAGTTTAAAAGTGTCTGTCTATATGTGCATCCATGCTGTCTGTATGGATGGATGGAATGGGTTTCTGCTGCATCACATTGGAACCCTTCCTGCATTTCCCCTGATTACTCCTTTCCAGCCACAGATGTGTTTAGATTTTTGCAGCTGATCTCTTCACCTGTTAGGTGAGAATTAATCAGATATCAGGTGACTCCACCTGATTAGTTTTTTTTCTTTTTTTTATAAAAGTTGGACTTTTTGAGTGAAGCCACAACAAGCTCAATGGCTTCACTGTTAAGACACAGTGACCTAATTTTGAATCCATGTGCTCAACATGCTACTTTGAGGAGTATGTAACTGCTCTACACTTTTAATGAAGAAATAGACTTCTAATCTAATATTTTTTCCACACATACCAATAGTTGACTTTGAAATTAATCATGTAAGCATTTCATTAAACTCAGTTTGTGATTTTTCTGATTGTAAAATGGCAGCCAACATTCCTTTATCATCTTTTGTTTGCATTGTTTATGCTTTTTGAAGATTGACTCAGATTTTGCTTTGCCACCGTCATTGACTTGCAGGTGTGGAGTTACTCGTAATGATAGTCTTTGTTCTTCAGAATCGCCTCACTCTTTTCTCGCCCTCTTTTTTTTCCACCTTACGTTAGCTGAGCACAACGCCCTGGGCTGTGTGACTCAGGCATATACACTATATGGGAGGCACAAAAATAAAACATGAAACAAGGGAGAATGAATGTACAAGAGAGGTAGGTGTTCTGGATCTTGCAAATCATGAAAAAGATGAAAAGGGGATATGTTATCCAGAGATGTGGGAGAAGAAAATAAAGAACCCTTGATGTGGTTTAGGTGGATTAGTACTGATCACAATGCACTCTGTGAACTCTCACTGCTCCAGTCATGAATATCATAATCTGTAGGATAGGGACATTTTTATACTACATTTTAATATTAAATTTGTAAAATGCAATATCTCGCAGAAGTTTTCACACCCCTTGAAATATGTTATTCATTTTATTATGAATTAAAAACAGGAAAAGTGAGGTGTGCATTGTATTCACCTCACTTTACACTGATATGCCAAAATAAAAGCCAGTGAAACTCAATATCCTAAGTAAACAGCCCTAATAAGTCATTTAGTCCACATCTTTGTCATTTGATTTGCATATTTATCCAGACAACACTAATGTATAAACATCATTATAAGATGAGAAACAATTAATCTGTGGAAAAGCTGAAATATGACAAAAAGCAATATTATAGGTTCTGGAGATCATGGCACAACTGTAAACCCACATTGACATGGTTATCCATGTCATGGCTCCTTAATGCAAGGAGAACATTATTCAGGAAAGCAGCAAATAAGCCAAAAATAATTTTGAAGGAGCTTCAAAGATCTATAGCTCAAATAAGAGAATCTGTTGACACATCAACAAACAACTATGTATGCATACACTCATACAGTATCTAAGGTCAATTTAGAAAAGCCAGTTAACCACACAGACATGAAAAAATCCAGAGTAGGAGTTAAGACTATTTTATCTTCTTGCTACAAGGCAACAATGCTAACAACTGCAGCATCGTAAAATCTAATTTGAAATTTTATTTTGTTTTTTCCAATTTCAGGTCAGGTATTTTGGAAAACCTTTTTTATCATCACCAAGAAACATACCTAAAAACATCAGATAATATCTAACACCAAAACAAGGATCCCATTTCACTCAAACAACTTGCAAATACGGTTAAAAACTGTGCATTAAGAGGCCACATGATTGTTTTGACAGTAGAAAAAAGGCCAGTGCTGGGAACATCTGGACTCTGCTAATCACTCCATTAGGCCATTGCTACTAAAATCCTGTTGGACACAGACTAACCCTGAAATCCTGTTTATCAGATTGTACGTGTGTTTTGTTGTGAGCATGGCCCTATCTGATCTGAGCACCCATATGCTGACTTCTTTGAACTCATTAATCAAGGATTTGAATAGATGAGAATAGAAAGAAATAACAACAAGTTGGATCAAATAGGATTAATCCACAGATGCTATCAAAAATAGGAATTCTGGTCTTATTTAAAGACATATTTTTATGAGTTTCCAAAAGATTCTTCCTTTTACAAGTTAATTAAAAGTCATATTTCATCTCAGTGCCCCCAATACTTCCACTATTGGTCCTATGAGGGTTAACTTTATTAATATTGCACTACAAAACAAATGTGTTGCACAGAAGTCTGGCTTAATAGGAGTCATTGATATCCAGTTCTTATTGGCATCATCTGGTGAAGTGTAAACTGATAAATGGGCCATGCATATGAAACTGTGTGGCCCATCAGTGTAAGAGGTCAAGAACTCTTACAGCGGGAAGAGTTTTTGAACTGCAGCATTTTGCCTACTAGTTAGGAAAAAATGAAATGGTGACAAAGAGACAAATGACAAAGGATACAAATGATTTAAAAGCACTTGGAGAATAAACAACTAACCAACCATAGCTAATAACTAATGTTGACATCTCTCTTTTTGCTTCCTAAGCTCAATGGCTGGGTTATCAAGGTCTGGGCTGCATTCAGTCATTTCTACTTCAAACTTATATGAATTGCACTGTTAAAACTCAAATTGCACTTTTCCAGAGAGACCAGAGATTCATGAAAACACTATCTGAGGTTTCTAAAACCTGCGTTCTGTTTGAAAAAGAAACAACAACAACAACAAAAAATAATGCAGCACTGAAAACAGAATTGTGAATGCCTTGTTGTAGTGTTAGGGCAACTTTAAAATTAGACAAGCATAAAAATCTCAATGTATGAACAAACTATTCTGCTCTGATGACAGAGTCTGTAAAACAGTCTGTGATTTGTGAAACATTTATTTCTGATGCCAAAAAAGAGGATTATTTGATTCTATGATTTTATCAAAGGTCAATGCCTGCTACCTTCCAGTTAACCTGCTACATTTGTAAATTCTAGCAGAATGTACTGAACCCGTGTAGATAAAAAAATTGAAACATTTGATGCAACATGTCCTTCTTTAAATGTTTTCTATTTTGTACAGAAATAATTTTAAATAATATATTTCATAACTTAAATGAAGAGCCAAGGAGCACTTGGAAAAAGGAAACATAAAACCAATCTCAAGCAAAAGAGGTTTGAAACTTTATGTACTGAAGAAGAGGACTAGATTTTAAATAAAAAAATACAGACTTAAATCCTATGAGATGGAACATACAGCACAATAAGGAAACGTGTTGTATAAAACTGTAATTAACTGCAACAGGATACACAGTAAAAAGTCACACACACAAATCTTTTAACTTGGAAGAGTTAGAAATCCCCCAAGAAGAAATCCCCTGAAAAGCAGAGCCCATGGCATTTCTTACTTTCACTTCTGATCAAGTTATAAGAACAAATCTCAGCTGGGCCCATCTCATGTTGTTGTCTGTTCGGCTAAATTTAGACAGGCTTTCCCTATCTATCCAAGCTGCTTTGAAAAGCAAACTAAAACCCCAGCTGCAGCGGGATTTCCTGTTGAGCTAAAGGTCAGGTCCGCATAGTGTCCAACTCTTGCTTTCTGCGCAGTCATTGTGACAGCTAGCACCACGTCAGCACTAATAATGCCTCTAAGTCTCCTCTTGTGTTAAAAGCCAGTAATCTTAGCTGTGCTCATGGAACCCAAGCTCAGTAATAACAGGAGCCTCGCTTCTATTGTTTATGGCACACACTCTATTTTTAGTGCAGCAGCTCACTTTTTTTAGCTCAGGCGACATAAATAGTTCCAACAAATCACAAGTCCAGTATTGTGTGCTCAGGTTTGACGCTGCTCGTGTCAGCAGTGAGGTAGAGTGGCTGCAAGTAGGTAAACATACCAATTTACAGCTTATAGTGGCTACTTTGTCATCAGCAAATCCACTGAGCTGTTTATTTTTAACTTTGACAATTAACTTTCTTTGTTTTTCAGTACAATACACAGACAGTAAGAAATCATCTTTGCTGTGTCATGGGTCCATTTATTTGCAATGATGAAGAATTTGCTTTCACTCAAAGAAAACATCAGTAATCAGTTTGCAGCATAAGCAAGAGGAACAACTGTGTAGATAAAAAGAAGTCCAGATCAAAGTGCATCTGAATTTTTAAATTCTTGACATGATCAAACTTCAAAATAAGAGGATTAGATAAAAGGTGATTTGACCTTTAAGGTTTCTCACTAGACTTTGACAATAGCCTCAAACATTTAAGTGAAGTTTCTAAGAGGCCAAAATAAAAATAACATTCGTCCATTATCTTACATGCTTATCCCTAATGGGTCGCCAGAGGTGCTGGTGCTTTTCTCCAGCGGTCAACGGGCAAAAGGCGGGTTACACCCTTGACAGGTTGTCAGTCCATCCCATGGTAGAATGAAAATACCCTGACCTGTATTTGTGGTCTTGAATAGTAACAGTGAGCAATATTTCTCTCTATCTTCTTGTGCCAAGAGCCTCAAATTTGCCATGGATGTCTTTGTTGCTATTAAATCATGAACACTAACCTTAACTAAGGCATGAGGCCTAGAAAATATTAGATATTCTTGGTTCTTTTGTGACCTGCTAGATGAGTCATTGATGCACTCTTGGCATTATTTTGGTAAACTGGCTTCTTCTTGGAAGGTTCAACACTATGCACAGTTTTCTGTATTGTGATTTATTAAGAATCCCATAGAAATGGCTTTGTGACCCAACTTTTAGATTTTTTTTTAACATTTTGACCTATTCATTGTAAATATAAAAAAATGCAACATTACAGTGTATTTAAGAACATGCAAAAAACATGGAAGAAATATTTCATCTTTATCTTTTATTTCCTGATTGATAATTCACCACCCACTGTACCTATCAGAATGTTTAAAGTTTAGGGGATTCAATGTTCAGTTTTTGTCACCTGCACTTTCACTCTCAGATCAAGAACAGTAACCAGCTATTTCTAAACAGAACCCATAAATCTGACTACACATAAAGTCATAATGCTCCGAGGCATTTCTGCACGCTGTTACTCACATGTAAATTACTATCGGGACCAGTCATACCAGCATGTGTCTCATTTTGTGTCACGACTATTGTTGAGAAAATCGAAAGGCCTTATGCATCCCCTCACTTGCTGGTACCATGATCCTCCCAGCTCCACAGAAATGTCATGTTGAACCACTGTTTTTCTGAAATTGCTGTTTCTCTCTCTCAGTTCTCTGTGGTTATCCAGGTCTACTGAAGCTCAGGTCTATATAGGGAAACAGCTGAGCAATCTGATTCTGTAAAAGCACAGTGAGGTGTTCTCAGAACTGCCGAAGCTGCAACGTGACTTTCCCCTTTTAGTAAAAAAGCTTTCATAATGACACATATCATTAGCGTTTTTTTTAGGAGAGGAGAAACCTAGAGTGGATATGAAGCATGCACCAAAAGCACCATGGGTTTGCCACACGTGCAAACGCATGGTGTAGAAAGCGGGATGGTCAAAAACAACTAAAACATGTCTGTGCGTGGCCTTGTCATCAAAGATGTGTTCTGAAAAGAAAGCTGCATTGTTGCTATTATCAAACAACTATCTTTTATAAAGGTTACCGTACTTAAAAAAAAAAAGATTGCTTTGTTGACAGATAATTGCATTACAGATTTGATATTTTTGTGTGGTTGATCTTAAAAGAATGTCAAAAATGAGTGAAGATCAAACAAAGCATGAGATTGCATTTGCAACAAGAAAGGTTAAAAAGTTAGGTATTGGTGTCAACAGGAAACCCGCCAGCGGTCATGTTAATTTGCAAAAAATTTCTAAGCCACTGCAAATGCACAGTTCATTTTGTTTACAATTCATTGCATTCAGACATGCAATTTTCCCCTCAACTTTGTCTTTGAAGTAAAATACAACAGGGAATGATTTATGTTAGTTGGTTTATTGCTTCAAATGTCACAGCATATCATGTAGCATTGCAATACAAATGTGATTTATCACAGAGGCAAACAACTGTACAACAGGGCTTGTATCCACTTACCTCGAAAGCAGCTGCTGTGGCTTGCCTTTGAAGAACCTCAAAAGACAATTCAGCATCTAAAAGCCCATCTTCTCTCTAATTACATCGTCTATGTATTATAGGGGAGTCAAATAATTCTCAGTTTTCAACTTTGTTTGCTTTGAGCTGGCTTGAAACACTTGCTGCTTTCTTTGTTCTTGATTACGGTGCGATGAAACAGTTGTCAAACCTTATTTTAAGATTAATTGTCCAAGATCTTGCTCTGCAAAATCTGGAGGGAAAACTGCAACAGAAGGGGAAGTTGTGGATGTAAGATGACAGTGCACATTTCAACTTTAGTGTTTCAAAAACAAGAAGTGTCCTTCCACATAAGCTACAACATATAGATCTTCCTTAGGTACAGCGCATTTGCACAGACCTTCTTGCCCACTTATCCTTGCAGCATTGCTGGGCGGGCATATCTCCAGTGGTCATTGGGTCAGAGGAGAAATACACCCTGCACAGATCGGCAGTTTATCACAGTGAACACACCCCCACACGCACAGGGGTGCCCCCGTCCAGCCCTCGGGCTCTACCATCCTGCAAGTTTTACGTGACACTTTTCTCTAACACACCTGAATCAAATGGCTCATCAGCATCCTCTAGCTCTGGGAGGCCTGGTAATGAGCGGATCATTTGATTCAGGTGTGTGGGAGCATGGTTGTATCTAACGTTGCATGATAGTAGCTCTTGAGAACTGGACTTGGGCACTCTTGTCTTAGAGCATCTTAGATTTTGAGGACGTTTTGTGAGGAAGCTGGTTTAGCCATGCATACAAGGGAAGAACATGCAAACACCATACAGAAGGACCTTCTTGTTGCAGGACAACAGTGCTAACCTCTTCTCTGCTAATTTACCAGCATTAGACTGCAGTTAGCGCTTTCACTGTCTTTAGAATCTATAGGAAAAGATCTAAAAGGAAGCTAAGCAAAACGTTACTGTGTGTTGGGCCAATAACATTCCCAATATAAGAAGTAAGTTCCAGCAAAAAGAAAAGATTTACAATTTAGCGAAAAGAAAATATTTTACACTCCAGGTAACTCATGACACTGAAGTAGCAACTTAACATCAAATTCACTAGATTGCTGTAACTGCTAAGCTAATGATCAATAGCAGTTTATTAAGGAACCCGGACCACATTTAATTGCAAGCTCATTTAATACATCAGAATAAATTAACTTATTCCAGTAACTCAATCCATTAAGTGAAAAGCTTTATAAAGATTATTCACATACACTGTTTTCATACGTTTCTTTCTTTTGCACTTCAAAATATGTTTCCAAAATAGCTAGAGCATTGTATCAAGCTTGAGGCGCTTAGCTCTAGATCAGGGGAAAATAGTGATAGTTTAAATCAGGGGTGTCAAATGCCAGTCCTCAAGGGCCACTGTCCTGCAGTTTTTAGATGTGTCACAGGTACAAAAAACCGGAATCAAATGGCTTAATTGCCTCCTTATTGTGTAGATAAGTTCTCCAAAGCCTTGTTAATGACCTAATAGATCTATTCAAGTGTGGTGCAGCAGCAGCACATCTAAAAGCTGCAGGACACTGGCCCTCCAGGACTGGAGTTTGACATCTCTGGTTTAAATATATTTTATCTAAAATCCATTGCTGCCAAGAACTGGATAATGCTTCCCAAGACAGACATCATTTTGACAAGAAATATTGTTGCAACTTTATTGTAAGACATTGTGCCATAATATCTTGTTACACCTCCACTGACTACAAATACCTTAAATGAGTTTGTGATTAGTGAATCTTTTATTTGTGAAAGCAAAAAGGGAGCTATGTTACCTGCTTTGCTTTGAGAGTTGGGTATCCACTAGGTTGCTACGTCCAAAAACACCTTAGCCATACTTACTCAATACTTATTTATCAGACTTAATTCTAACAAAAATGTTTTTTTCAAATCATGTTTGTGCTCTTTCTCAAGTAGTTCCTTTAAACCACAATCTTGGTCACCCCTTAATATCATGCACTACAACGCATAGCAACTGTGCAACAAAGGATGTTGAGCAATTTGAAGCTCTTTCTGTGGATGAAATAGTCAAAAAAATCTTGTGCAAAATTTATGTAGTGCAAAAGCACACTTTCCTCTGAATGAGTTTGTTTAATTTAACTGTTGTCCCATCTTTGATGGAAAAAAATAGGTTAGAACATCTAGGCCAATATATAACTGTACAACTAACCTGCTTCCATGTTCGTGCTTATCAAGATTTGACACCATTTCTGGATTTTTTCTGACCTACATATGACCAAGCAGCACATATGTCACAGAAATGAGACATTAGGAGATGCAGTAGCCTGACAAGAATCGGGAGATACAGCCTTGAGCTGTGTTTACCATTTTTAAGCATCCGGAATATGCAATACGAGAGCAAAGACTCGGTGAGTCAGCTGCTTGGAGTGTTTATATGCGGATGGTCGAAACTACCAAGAGAGCAGATTTTAAACTGATACTGCTAAATGCAGGTGAAGCTATTAGTCATCCACCTCTTTGAAGAAAAGTCTCAAGGCAAGATTGAGTTCGAAAATATCCTATGCTGCAAGTTATCAAAGCACACAACCAGACTCCAAATATCGATACCTACACACAATCACATTTTAGATGCGTTGGAAGTTTGAAAGAGTGATTCAGGTTTATGGGGGTGTGTGTGGGTTATGACTGTCTTTGTGTTTGAGTGCAACTGAAAACAGAAAAGGATATGTTTCAGGTGAAAATGGATTAACAACAAAATACCCCACTGACACTCCCAACATCCCTCTTCAGGGATGTCTGTCCCTCAAGACAGACAGAACCCGCATGTTCTGTCTGAGGTGGACAGAACATGTTTCAGTGCAGAGAAAAAGACAGAACAGATCCTGGAGGCAGACAGAAAAAAATAAGAGAATATTGAGAAGCATTGATGAAGATATATAGATAAGAATTTTAGCTTCAGATTATCATGCACGTTGTTTTGCATAATTCCACAAGGAGAGTGTTAACCTCCTTCAATAATTGTTTGGTTCCTGCAAAGATAGGCTTCGCTTCACTACATTGATCAAAGTTTGACAGAATCGGGGCCCGATGTATTCAAGTAACTGCTGTGCATTGGTAGCGGCCACTAATGCATGCAGGCTAGAGCATTTTTATTTGTTGTGCCTCAGAAAAATATTCATATTTTGTTCCTTTACCACCCCAGAGGTAGTTAAATTTAGATCTAAAGTTCTGGGACTTTTTTAGGACTGTGTGCAAAGGCACATCATTCCTGAACACTATGGTGAAATAAACATGTTCACCATAGTGAAGCATGCCAACATGCTAACTCATGTTAGAACAGTTTAACTGGAGAAAAGTAAAACTGTTACTTTAGCAGAAATGTTTTCTGCTAAGTTAATTTTTTGCACTTAACATGTTAAACTGGATAAATAAAACCAGTTGTAAAGAAATTGTGGTCAAAGTGCTGATTCACTGCATCTAAGCAAGTGTTATTCTGCAACCCCACCCATTTTTTTACTTTTTTACTGGTAGCAAAAAAATGTAAAAAATGTTTAAGACTGCTGTTCCCAAGCACATTCACGTCTGCACACAGGTACGTGTTACACAGGTTCATGTACATACAGTAACACTGTGATTAGCAGCAAAATCCTTTTTGCTTGTTGTTTCTTTTGCAACTGCAGGCCAGCTTTGGATACTGCTTGTGCTCAGATCAAACCAGAAAGAACTAGATCCTAGGGGAGCAATCCTTACCTGAATACAAGATTAGCTGTCTGCACAGCACAAGGCGAGAGACTGTGAATGTAGGGCAGTCTGAGAAGGCACATGTGCATTAAGTCAATGACAAAACAGTAAATATGTTCTACAATGTCTTTGCTGCTCCATATGTTCTTTTCCTGGGAGATTATCCTGACCAGGATTGGAAAGGTTTATTCTTAGAGTCTCAATTCCTTTTAAAGAGACTGTTGCTGCTATGTTTAACAGACATAACACAGAGTTTCCAACTCTGGCTCACCAAGTTTCTAAAAGGAGCACTGTCTAATTCTGTAAAAGTATAATCCACTCTGCGCTGGTTTTGGAGTCCTCATGTGATTTAGTTATGCAGCAGGAGTCATTCTGGGGACATGTCAATGATAATGCAGCCGATGTGGTTTAGTTAATGTCAATCACATGCATCTTGTTTGTTTTGCTAAAAACTTTAAACTATTTGCCCTGACCAATAGTCTTTTTATTACTAAAAGCTACAAATAATAACTGAAGGTTCTGTACATCTGAGTTGCTACTGTTGTGTGCTCAGTGTGGCAAAACTGCTCAGGATGCGTCAGTTGTCACCTTTTAACAGTATGACTGTATGTCTGCAACTCTTCCGATTCAAAGTTTTAGTTTTCTGTTGTTTACTCAACTTTGTCTTTTACAGATACTTGTATGAGTCTTTGTTGGACTTTGAGTAGACACTTCAGATGGTTTTCAGGGTGGAGGACAGTTGTGATTCAGACAGAAAGACTCATTTTTAAAAAAAAAAAAACTAACCACAAGAAAACATGCTACCTGTGCTTTTAACAGAAACATCTTTTCTGGGTGTGGAGACAATGGATATGCTATACGTTTTGTTCGTTGAACATGCTGTTTGAGCAAAGGGTGTGCATGTGAATGGAAATTCATCAGTGGGTGTGTGTGAGCCATCTGTTATAGAGTATGTGGGTGTGTGCGTGTGTGTAGGTGTGTGTCTGTGTCCGTGCCGGGCTTGTGAACAGTCTGTTTGCGGGTGTGTGTGAAGAACAAAATATCAGTTTGGTTCCAATGAGCTAGACACCTGTAAATCACCCATCCCCTAAATATCAAAACAGGCAATGCAAAATCCACAAGACACCCTGGCATGCAGACATGCAAATCCATGAACTTTTATGCTTTTTTTTTTAACTGCTGGTGGTGCATGAGCATGTATGCATATGAAAATGTGTTCACGTGGCAGACATATGATGTTCAACTACAGACACGCAATCTGACAAAAACACTACAAATACGCTCTACTCCAGATCCCTGCACAGACTCCAGCAGACAACGGGGCCATACTAAAGAAGGCAGATCTAAGCTGCAGTGATAGAGTGTCCTCAGCTGACTCTTGTTATTTTAAGAGCGTGTGTACTAAGGAAGATGACCTGCTTTGACCTTTTCAGTAGATTGACACAAACCTTACACAACCAATCCTTGTTTACAACGTACATCTCTGCACCCTAGAATGCTCCGGAAACGTATATCATATGCAGACATTTTGAAGTTAAGAAATGTTCAAGTTATTTTACAGTTATGATATGTTACATGTTCAATACATGTCACATCTTCTGCAAGGTGCACAACTGGAACTTGAGCAATTTTACATTTGTTTTATAGTTATTTGTAAATGCCATCCATCCATCCATCCATCTTCTTCCGCTTATCCGAGGTCGGGTCGCGGGGGTAGCAGCTTCAGAAGGGAGGCCCAGACTTCCCTCTCCCCAGCCACTTCTTCCAGCTCCTCCGGGGGAATCCCGAGGCGTTCCCAGGCCAGCCGAGAGACATAGTCCCTCCAGCGTGTCCTGGGTCTTCCCCGGGGCCTCCTCCCGGTGGGACGTGCCCGGAACACCTCACCAGGGAGGCGTCCAGGAGGCATCCTGACCAGATGCCCAAGCCACCTCAACTGGCTCCTCTCGATGTGAAGGAGCAGCGGCTCTACTCTGAGTCCCTCCCGGATGACTGAGCTTCTCACCCTATCTCTAAGGGAGAGCCCAGCCACCCTACGGAGAAAACCCATTTCGGCCGCTTGTATCCGCGATCTCGTTCTTTCGGTCATGACCCAAAGCTCATGACCATAGATGAGGGTGGGAACGTAGATCGACCGGTAAATCGAGAGCTTCGCTTTTTGGCTCAGCTCTCTCTTCACCACGACGGACCGGTACAGCGCCCGCTTGACAGCAGACGCTGCGCCAATCCGCCTGTCGATCTCCCGCTCCCTTCTTCCCCCATTCGTGAACAAGATCCCGAGATACTTAAACTCCTCCACTTGGGGCAGGACACCCCCCCTGACCCGGAGAAGGCACTCTACCCTTTTCCGGCTCAAGACCATGGCCTCGGATTTGGAGGCACTGATCCCCATCCCGGCCGCTTCACACTCGGCTGCGAACCGATCCAGCGAGAGCTGCAGATCACGATCTGATGAAGCCAAAAGGACCACATCGTCTGCGAAAAGCAGAGATGAGATCCTAAGGCCACCAAATCGGATCCCCTCAACACCTTGGCTGCGCCTAGAAATTCTGTCCATGAAAGTGATGAACAGAATCGGTGACAAAGGGCAGCCCTGGCGGAGTCCAACTCTCACCGGAAACGAGCCCGACTTACTGCCGGCAATGCGGACCAGACTCTGACACCGGTCATACAGGGACCTGACAGCCCGTATCAAAGGGCCCGGTGCCCCATACTCCCGGAGAACCCCCCACAGGGCTCCCCGAGGGACGCGGTCGAACGCCTTCTCCAAGTCCACAAAACACATGTAGACTGGTTGGGCATTTGTAAATGAAACCAGTTAATGGACTGGTTTCATTTACCAGTCAAAACCTATGGCCTTTTTCTGGTTTTCTGTTTATTCTTATATTACATATGTTCTTATTGACAAGATAAAACAAAATGTGTTAATGAAATAGGTGTGCCATTAAACCTGCCATGGCATTATGGGTGAAAAGAAGCACGTCTTTTAGGTCAGCCCATCTCATCTTGCAGTCTTACATCTCCATTTCATTAGCTTAAGTAAAACCAGGCTGGTGGTGCATGTCTGCTTCCATGTGACTAATAAGTTAGAGTCATGAAACAGAAAGACAGAATAAACTGTGTAGATGACCCAAATTATACATCCACTGTCACAACCTTTAAGAGAACATTTTCATAAAGGTCAATAGTTAAAGCCAAGAGCAGCACACACTAGAATGAATAGGCCCTTACTGTTCCTATCAAAATAATTCACACCTCTTGATTTTTCTTTCCTTCATATTTTGTCAAGTGGAACCACAAACTTTATTGAGTATTATCAGAATGTTATGGGATAGTGCAGTGTGTATTTGTACTAATCCATGCTGAAACAACACTTTGTAGAAGCTTTGCTGCACTTACAACTGCAAATCTTTTTGTCTACTTGCTTGCACTTCTAGAGACTGAAATCCAAAATGTTTCTGGCACAACATTCCTGACTCCCAAGGCGCATGCAGAGGGTCAAAGATCTGATAAGGTGGGGACTCCAGCAACACTTGGCTGCAGTCAAGGCTTGTGACCCTGATGAAGGCCACAAACCTAAATGCTTTGGCCTTACTATCAAAATTGCTTCTCAGCACTTCATGTCTTGCTGGAGTCTTCACGTTTACATTTAGAGACCAAAGTTTTTGTTTATCTTCTTAGACTCAGTCAGATTTGATGAACAGTATCTGTGAACAGCAATTTTCAAGTCACTGATTCGGCCACAGATTCAGAACTGGACGTAGACTTATATAGGTCTGACTTTGACTAAACAACCAATCAAAGCTAGGACGAGTGTGAGCAAAACATACAATGAGCATGATTGACAGATTGTTGTACACAGCGCTGTATTTCTGTGCTAACTACAGAAATACAGTGCTGTGAATTTTTGTAGTTAGCACTGGGAGAAGGTAGGATGAGCTTGATGTTTTCACAGATCATCTGTCTATATTATACTGTCACGACTTAGTGACAGTTTTGACAAATATGTTAAAAACATATTTTTTTTATGTAAGCCACATACAACAGTTTTAAGTGTTTTGCAGCCTCACACAGGTTTCTTTGCAGAATTTTCCTGTATTTAGTTTCATCCACTTGCCACCCGAAGTCCAGCCATCCCCTGTTCTTTCACCTACAAAAGCACCCCCACAGTATGATGTTGCTAAAACATTTAAGCATAGTGGATGGTGTGTTCCTAGTGATCTGCAAAGTTAGTTTTCTGCCACATTCAAACACATGATTTGATTCCGGTCTCATTTGACCAAAGCACCTTCTTTCCGATGTTTGCTGTGGCCCATACATGACTTGTGGCAAACTGAAAGCAGCACTTATACTTTTTTCTTGCCACACTTCCACAATGGTAAAGTTTATTGAGTGTACGACTAACATCTTGAACTGACAATCTGTTTTCTCAAGAAAAATTCACCAGAACAGCTGCTTGCAATGATGTGTGGTCAAATCAACCTCTCAGCTGTGGGATTTTTCTGAAAACTAGCCCACCCCGCTGCTCAGAAGGAAGCTTTGCTGTCTTTTCCTGAGTACCTGTGGGTGCTGTATGTCTAACATTGAAATCACATGCAGTGTTGTTTGTGGGGAGAGTCAAACCTAAGCTGCTCAGCCCACATAATAACCACACCTGCCAATGAAAACAGAGATGAGTAAAATCTCATCTGCACATGCTAGTTGTCCTGTCACTCAGTAAGCCTGGTTGTCCAGTGTGTATGCAAGCACAAAAACCACAGTTACCACATAAAACATGACTAGTAAATATAAGAAGTGTATGTGTCAGACTAAATTGCTCACGTGTTGACTAAAAACCCCACAGAAACACCTGTAAACAGATGCAAAACACAAACACTTTCTTTAGTGTTTCTAAAAAGCTGCATTACTATGAAAAAAGTCATCCTTTGTAGCGAGTCAGATGAGTTTCTTTCCAGAGAGCTTTGATCTTACAGGTGCTTGAGAAGTTGGCCTTCAAATAAAAAAATAATAGATGAGTGTTTTACATAGGTTTAACCCTAATCCTAACAATTTGTTCTCTATTCAAGCTGAGACAACAATAAATAAATTATTTATTTTTACAGTCATAGTTGAAACATGCTGTACAAAATGGAACATACAATTTACAAATCATAAAGAGCATAAAACCTACATGTAAAGGCTGGTCAGGATGGATGTAGACTGGTGTCTCTAATTTCAGCAAAGAACTTACTCAGGAGGGCTGAATACAAATGCATGTCACACTTTTCAGATTTTTGTTTATATAATTACAACTTCTATTGTGTTTCTTTCTGCTACATAAAATAAATCATAATAAAATTATGTTAAAGTATGTAGCTGTAGCATGGCAACATGTGAAAATCCTCACAGGGACATAACATTTACAAAGACACTGGAAAATGCCAACCAATATAAACCTGAGATATTTTTTGCTTTAATCTCCAACCCTGAGGAAATTTACATAAAGTTTGTAACAAGTGAAAAATCTACATTTAGGCACTATTCCTGTTTGTTTTTGGCTAAACCAAAGCTGAAACACACGATCTCAGAAGTAAAATCTGGATTGGCTCCCATGCTCTGGACCACAATAGTGCTTTCACTACATACTCTTGAGGTCTCACTTCTGAGAAAGTTTATGCCTGGTACCAACAGCTGCACTAAAGAACACCAACAAGATAATGAGGGACAAGTGAAAAAAAAAAACAAAGCAAAAAAAAAAAAAAAAAACAGGGACAAGAACTAAAACAGCAAGACTACTCATAAAGGTAAACTAAAATAGTCAAGAAGACATGACATGGTGGGTCCTGGTAATGGATTTGCTTGTGTTTTTGTAAAATCTCAGGTGAAACTCAGCAACAAGTGACACCAGCCATCAGTTACTGTAAGTAAGACTCCTATTAGCTGTCTGCTCATCTGAAAGCTCCAAAACTCAATAAAAAGATATCAGTATTCTGTGTAAACGTCATATGTCAACACATGATTGGTTGTGGCAGCGTAGGCAGGAAGTTGACCCGAATTACACACAGCGCTGGAGAAATGCCCTTTCTGTACCCCAGTGCTCACGTCATCTCCTCTGCAGGCAGCCAGATAACCCTCCATACAAAAGGGTTTCCTGTCAGTCAGATGATCATCAGACACCACAATCACTTCCTCCATACCACCAGCCTCGGTGACTGTGGGGCAAAGAGGCTAACACAGTGACAGCCGCTGATCCAGGACCAGCCAGGACCAGCTTTCACTTTTCCGACAGGGGTGAAGCAATTAGGTGCAAGCTGACTCATAGTTTGCGTTGGCTGTGAGCAGCCAGGTCAGAGATCATCATACTGCATTAGAGGGGTCAAGCCTATGGGTCACCTTTGTCTTGTTTAACGGGTGCAGGCACCACTATGTCATTAAAATCTGGGAGAGGCCCTCTTGACAGTAGTTCCGCAAAAGGGCTTGTATTTGTTTTGGTAAATTATCAACACCAAAATATGGTACGTAACGTAACTGATTTCGTGCATTTGAAGGAAATCAGAGGAACTCCTCTTCTAAATGCACAAATAACATATGGCTTCCAATTAAACAATAACTACAAATGCACCTTATACTTAAAGAACATATTTAAGATTAATTTAACAAGAGCAATTAAGATGAGGGAACTATTATAGAAAATATTTTTAAAACATTTTCTTCTGGAAAAGCTAATAAACCTGACAAACCCCCCACAAATGTATAGAGAGACGATGGCAGTAGGTAGATTTGTTGTCTATTAAATCAACTCAAAATGTCTAAACATTTGAATTGAGTTTGAGTACTTCAAAGAGTTATACTTCATAAAACTCTTTCAGAACAGCCTTTCATCTTGTCTTTGATCTGACAATACTTAAAGCCATTTCACCACTTGCAGCTGTTCGTTGTTTGAATTAAACATTGACTTGGTTTTTTGAGACAAAAGATGAAAGGAGAGCAATTTTACAGTTAATGTGAATGGACATTTACTGATTCATCTCAATTCTTCCTTTTGCTGAACTAATTGACAGATGTTTACAGAAAAAAGTGAAACATTAGAATTCTACCTTTTTAAAAAGCTGCTTAAGAGTTGCTGAAAGATGAAAATTAAATTATTTATTTTGTTTACCCTTTGCATACAGCAAAGGGTAAACAGCTGAACTGTGTTTCGTACGGCATGTGTGGGCGTGAATGAGCGATATGTGTGAGACAGAGACAGAAACCAGGTCGCCACTCTGGGGGGATTCCTCCCGTGAAGGAAACTCCATTTTGCTCAGTCAAGTCTGCACGGCAAAACATCACGGGCTCTCCAGCGGAGGTTGTTTATTTTTCTGTAAGCGCATCCTACATGGCGCCATGAGCTGGAAACTTTCACAAACCAATGACAGCGACTGTTAAACACAGTGAAACACTAACATTGTCTACGCTTTTGCTGCATTTTGTGACATTGCCGTGCAACTTGTGCATTATAGTTTATGATGATGATCACACCTCCTGGTCCAGAACCTCACACCAAAAGGCTCACCACATGCCACCACGCACAACGACAGGCCCACATACGCACACCTACCTACCACCCGCACTCGCAAGGGTTGAAACAGTCTCACAAAGACTCAGTGAGTCATACGCCTCATTGCTGTGAGGTTCTCTCCCTCTCTCACAACTCCATGCTATCTGGTCTAGCCATGTTGTTGGATGGTACAGTGTGCATACTGTGACTCATCTTCTTTATCTTCCTAAAAAGGTCACAAAGTTCATAGAAAACTATACCACCTAGCAGGGACCATTTGGCACATATGTGCTGCAGCTCTTATCAGCTAAAGCAGCGTTTCCCAACCCTGGTCCTCAAGGAACACTGCCCTGCATGCTTTAGGTATTTCCTTGGTTCAGTCCAGCTGATTTCAATTGATGATTGATTAACAGGTGTTTGTTGAACTGCAATCAGTTGAATCAGGCACATTAAAGCAGGGAAACCTCTAAACATGTAGGACAGTGTGCCTTGAGGACCAGGGTTAGGAAACACTGAGTTAAAGGGATCTTTTGTCATTACTGTGAAAGCAAAGCTAATAGACGAGAAGCAGTCTTCACTTTAGTTTCCGATAACCTTCTCTTAGAAGTGTTTTCTTTGGGTTACAGATGCATGCAGCATATTTGTGACTGGCATGTTTGAAATGAATTATGCACAATATAAATTTGGGACTTTGAAGTCTCTGGCTTCATAATTAGCTGAATTTTTTACGATAGCCAGTTAAATCATCCGTCCAGAGTAAATATACATTTCAGCATAAAGATGCATTGTTCTGATCTTGACTTACATTTTCAACCCAAATTATAATTGCTTACCTCTACAATATGGCATTTGTGTATCTTCTTAGTTTTCAATGCAATGTTGTTGCTATTTACTGGTAGCTGCTTTTGTCCAATATCTACTGTATAAATATGTTTTATGATAATATGGACCTTGATCATTTTCACTCTTTATTCAGGAGTTGCTCTGTTCCCTATCTTACCATTTCTGATGGGATACTGAAGAAAGTACAGTAGGTTATGTGGATCTAAATCTGAAGAAATGCATTTTTAATATGATAAAGTCTTGTCATGCTTCTGAAATATGTGCATTTTTTAATGTTTAATGTTCCAATTAGTGCAGGTCTTTTGGGATCAAACGTGAAATTCACAGTGTTCTGCTGCATGAAGAGAAGAGACAGTATTTATGTGTCTTTTTCCAGATGGCATAGCTTGGCATGAGATTGAATAGCACTAAGGGGTGGTGACTGTTTTAGACATTCTTTCCTAGTCATCTACTTTAAATTATCTGGTTCACAGTGTTCCTGGTTACCTAGATGTTCAGTAGCTCTTAAGATTTGAAAGTTGATTACTTTTGGGTTTGTTTTTAAGATTCAGACTCCGCTTAATGTTGCCACCTCATATCCAGAATTAATGCAGATAACTCCAGTAATGATGACAATAAATAATTTTTATCTTCTATTTTTTTGCTCTTTTAATTTTTTTTCTGCTTGTTGTAATTTCAGACTACTTAGTGTTGAATGATGAATGTCTTTTGTGCTTATCTGTGCAACTGTATCGTATCCAATTTTCTCCAGAGATGAATCTTTTTTTTTTCTGACTCTCATGGCAAGATATTTGAGTTGGCAGATTCTTCAGCACATTCCTTCTAAGATTACTTGTTAGTTGTTACTGTTATTGTAAACTCAGGAAAATATTTTATAACTATAAAACTATATAACTATAACCAGACAAAAGCCCTTCAGTGTAAGATCTTTTTGAATTCAGCCACTATAAAACAATTAGAAGCACATAATTATGTTTGCAGAATGATATTTGCATTGCTGAGCAGTTGCTGTGGTGACTAAGACAGGCATTGTGCATCATGAAGCTCATGTTCAGCAGAAGTTATGTCTGCTTGCTGCCTCCTCAAAGCACTGAAGCAAACTGCTCACCGTTACAGCACTTGACACTCTCTCTTTTTACTTCTGTGTTTTGTCCTGTCCTCTTCTTCTCCTCTTTTTTTTGCTCCTCTCACCCTTAGTCACTGCTCCCCGAGGGGAGAGTGAGTGGGGTAACCGTGAGTCATTCCTGAGGGTATGACTTAGTGCCTGTTGTTACTGCGTGCAAATGGGCCTTATGTGTGTTTCTTGGGTGATAGGATGATTCAGTGGAGTGGGCTGTGAAACCTGAGTAGTGGGTAGAGAAAAGGAGTAGCAGCAGCAGCAGCAGCAGCACGATACAGACAGTAAAAAGACGGTGATCCTCTCCTTTTGTCCCTTTTTTTCTCCTCGTGCCCATGGGGAGAGACAGCAGCTGCAATGGACAGAAAGCACCGCCCTTTAACTGCTCCACCATCCACTGGATTCTTTGATGCCTCATCAGGACTATAGGACAAGAGATTGTGTGCATTTGGAAAAAGAGTTATACTCAGTTTGTAATTTTATGTATGTATACTATTACAACGTTGCAGTAGAAGTCTGATTAATTTTTATAGAGCCAAATTACGTTCAGCTATACCATTGCTAATGTCCCTTTACTCGGCAGGACAGCTGTCTTTTCCTCCCTGACTCAGCCCAGGGGAAAACACAGTAACAATACAGAGACTGACCTCTGACCCACTGACCTGTCACCATGCTACATGTTAACCATTCACCTCATGCTGACTGTCCACCATGGGGCTTTTAAACAATAGGCAGTATCATGGAGTGAGAATGTTTATAATAAGCAGGGACTGGGAAGCTGGTTGGAGTTTACGGTAAGATGGATGGAACAGAAAACTATTAGAAATTATGCTAGAGCTGCAAAAGACTTGAGACTTGAGTAGAAGATCACTACTTAGCATAATAACTGCCCAAAATATTATTTAGCATTCACTGCTGCAGTTTTACATTCAAACCTGTGTGGAAGTTATAGCACAACAGTAAAGTCAATTAATCTAATACTTGCCATTAAAATTCAGATTTGTGTTATGATTAGATTATGTTTACCAATGTAACAAGATACTATGGAAACACTTTTCAATGTAGGTCGACATCTGAATAAAATTATATTAAAAAATTATGTAAAGATTTGAATCATTTTGGGTTTTTTCTCAATTAGAAAGATCCTTGCAATAGTCATTTTATATCCCAAGAGACAATAATCAGGAATAGAGTCAGAATTCTGACTCTGATTCAGTTGTCAAATATTCTAAGTGGGTGTTTTTATTTGATGTCGGATTTCTAGGGGATTATGACTTAGATGAGCTTGTAATTTATCTCTACATTTAGTTTCACTTTAGGTTTGTTTTATCTTCCTGTTGATAAAAAAATGCAACTATTGCCACAACAGGAAATGTTGACTGAAGGTGTTTCACATTGAATCTGGGAGATTTTTGATTGAATTTCTTGAAGTCTTTCCTGGAGGTGGCTTATGGCTAAGCATTTCTCAAGACAAGTAAAATGTTGAAAACAAGGTGCGAAAGTAACAGTTTCCTTTACGGCTCCCCAAGGCAGTTGAATTAGACTGTCTGATTCCTTTCCTGTGTTGATAAATTATGATGTTTATATTTCAAGGCCTACAGAAAATAAACCATCAGAAATGCACATGAACCAGCTTATTGACATACATTAAATGGTTTGGTAGATTTTGCTGCTATATGTTCGCAATAAATGTTGCTTTTTCTCAGCATTTCACCACAGAGCTGAGAGGAAAATGTCTTCAGACCAAACACATACCTTGGATATAGGACATCTGCATGCTTTCTGCTTTCGAATGTCTCTAGAACCATTTGGAAAATAATGAATGTCTAAAATGGCATAGCAGACCTTCTTGAGACATTTTGTTATATTTTGTCATTTCTTCCATTTTTATTTGAAAAAAAAATCTTTTCATGAGCACTGTCAGTGAATTACTTGAGTTATGACACTTTTGTTAAACTTGGAATTAATTAACATTATAACTCAATCCAAGTTACCTATATTTTAAATAGGTATTAAAATATTTATACATACAAATTAAGAATAACATACTGTACAACAAAGACAAAAGTATAACAAAGAATACTGTGGAATTATCAGAAATAGCATACTCCAATCCAAGCAATGTGCTAATGAGTAGAATAACTTTTTTTTAAATGTACACAATGTGATAACATTTAATACACACGTTCACCAAGGAGCCAAACTCTTTAAATCTACTGAGACATTCTAGATACCAATGCATTTTTGCTCTTCTGATTTTTTTCAACTTTTAATAAAGGATTTTTTTAACAGTGAGATGTGATGTTTATCCATAGTTCTTAAAACAGCATCCATATTTATTAAATATTAAACCTGATGAAAATCACCGATAACTTCCTGAAGGGAATAAGCAACTGAGCTATTGCTGTTAATAATCTCATATTCTCTTTCAGTAGACAATACAGCTGATTCTATCTTTTTGTGTTTAACACTGGAAGAAGGAGCTACTGTCCTGTTAATTCTGTTATGTACTCATTTCTAATGATCTAAAAAAAATATCTTTAGCTGTCAGCTGTGTAAATGTTAAAGGAAATTAGAAAGCAAATTTCCATATTTGTAAAAATATTTGAAAACCATACATTTAATTTTCCTTCAGCTTCACAGTCGTTCATAACTCTGCATAACTTGTATAAGTGGTCCAATATAAAATAAACTAATTACAATAAAGTTTGTGACTGTTACATGACAAAATGTGCACAAGTTCAAGAAATACTCTTGCAAGGACACACAGTGCTCCTTGCTGAAAATGTGCAATAGCACTGCAAGCAAAGTAAGAGGGCGTTAGCACTGCCCTCAGAAAGAAAGTAACTGGAGTAACTGGTGGAGTGAGTAAGTACTTATCTCCGCAACCAACTCAGTCCCACTCCACCTCCAAACATAGCTGTTGCTCTGCAGGATTCTTTTCAAAGGCTGTTGCACACAACCTTATCAACACTTTGATTGAAGCATGTCTGAAACATTTCAATAATGTCCCTGAAATCTGAAGCTATTTGTTAAAAAAGAAATAAAATATCTGAATATGTCTCCTTTTAGAAATAATTGCTCAAACAGTTACAGCAGGGCTGTTTTTAAAGCCAAACGATGCATCTCAATGAAGTCATTTTTGAACATATGTTTCAGGCACATGCCTTGAAGAGACAGCTTGTTCCACCAGGCTATTTTGAGAGGCCTCCTCTGTAAATCAGTTATTGAAGTGAGGCATGTGGGGTCACAAGGACAAGTTGTATCTTTCTACCAGCACAAGACAATTGTGATTCTTGTTTAGCTCAAGATTGCATAAAATCAGTGAAAGAAACATTCTCATTGTTGCCCTGCTGTGAAAATCTTTTCTTGGCCATTGGTCACTTGACGTGATATATTGTTGCCTGATAGTTTTGCAGAATCTGAAAATGTATTACTGGTAATATCTAGTTGTTTCTGTGTTGGGAAGTGTTAGAACTAAAATAAATATCAGTGCATTTTTACTGAAACCACCAATTGCATGCCGACATTGCAGGGAAGCTGATGAAATATGATCCCAGAGTGCTTTCTAAGACCTATTGATCTCCTTTCCTGCCTTCTATGGAGAGAATCACCAGCAGTGTAAACTTGAGTAGATTTCTATGTGCGATAATTCAAATATGCCTAAATCTGCTTGCAACACATTGCAAGCAGATTTGCATTATGTGTACTCACAATGCAAAAGTTCAACATGTATGAGTTCAGTCCCTTAACTTTTTGTGCTTTTTTTAAACAAACAAAAATCTGCACAAAGCACCTTCATAAAGGCCACTCATCATAATGAGGTACCCCCTGCTACTCCAGTCATGTGCTTTTTTTTCACCTGTAGGTCAGAATGTCCTGCACCAAATTCTTTGTTCACATGTTTATCTCTTCTGCTCCCTGCAGTTACATGTTTCTTTTGTGCACAACAAATATATTAATTTCTGGAGATGCACTAGTCTTTGGGGATTCCTACCTACCCCTGATGATTAAAAAGTAGGGCTTATATGCTTATAAACAATAAACAATAATGAAAGCCCACCAATGTGAGTCAGAGTACGGCACCCACTCTCTGTGTGGGGGAGGTGAAAGTTGGTAAATGACATAGGGGATTTTGGAAGCCAAGACACAGTTATTGGGTGAGTGTTCCATGAAGGGCTCTAAAAACATATGCATCAACAAAAAGGGTTAAAGGTAAAGGGCATGTAGATAACAGAATGGAGTTTACTGTAAAGAGGGACCTTAATGCGGCGAAAGGTCACCAGTGACTGAATAAGTCAAAACCAGAATATTGAAATCTACTTTCCCTGTTCCAAGTAAGAATTTTGCAGTTCTTATCTTTGAAAGGGAGCGTTTGCAAAAGTAAGCATTGCTTTACTGATACAAGGTGCAACTCAGGCTATACAATTGACATACTCACTTATGAACTTTGGTTTGACACCAACCCTTATTGAAAGGCTGCATTCTCTCCAGTGTACCAGCACAGTATGTTTCAGCAACACATTCCAAGACTGCATGCACGTACTGCAAACAGTTGCAATGTCACCTATGTTCACATCATGCTAGACATATATTACTGGATGTTTCTGTCCTACAGGAAGATGCCGTGTGTGGTGCTGTACAAATGTTAAAATCACAAATGTCAATGTGTTTTGTTTTATGTAAAACACAAAACAAAATGTCTTTTACAAACAAAAATTTTCCTGATTAAATACTTTGTGGATCTACCTTTTGCTGCAGTTGCAGCTGCAAATCTTTTGATGATAGTCTCTATCAAAGTTCTGCTGTTGGAGACTGGAATTTTCAGCAGTATTTTTATTTTATTTTGCAAACTAGCTTGACCTCAGTCAACCCTAGCCTGGGAAGGTGTACAAGTGACAATATGCACGTGTCTTCTACAAAGGGCAGAAGGCTGCCCTTCATTCAGCAGAGAATATTGTGTACTACATGGTGCTGGGAATGCAAACAGGCCACATGAGGCATTATGCAATATGTCAGGAATTATCACTCATGTTTCCACAGAAGCTCACAAAATGTTCTGGGTTTTTATGAGTTTTTTTTCTCTCTACCTTATTTGGTTTCAAGCAGCACCAAACAGAGTCACGCCTTTAGCCATAAGTCTAAGCGTACTGACGTCACAGAAAGGCATGTCACTGTGCTCCAGAGTTGGTGAGTGACTGCACTGCTCTGCATACCAACACCACATGACCATTACAATGCAGAGAGGATCCAGCTCTAAAGAGCAGTGCAGAATATCATACCCTAACAAGGTACCTGATGTTGCTTCATCTGGTCTTTGTGGTCAAGTGACCTAACAATTCTCTCTTCTATTCTTTGCATGTTGACTATGTAAAGAAAGACGTGCATGCTGCTTCCTAAGAATCCTCAATTACCATACTTATTCAAGACATGTCACAACATGCTGTCAATCATGGTACTAATTTCAGCTGTCTGAACACGCAGTGATGTAGATCATATTTGTATCCTGACATGATCACTTTGAATGAGATAAACAGTTAGAGCGAAGTTTGCAGTTATTTTTAGACAGAGAGGCGTTTCATAGTTTGGAGAACTGGGACAATATGGAAAATCCATTATAAGAAGATGTACAGTGGTGGGCTGACATCACTTTCACCTTTCACACAGTTATTTGTAAAGCTCAGTGAAATTTGGTTGCAGGACTATTGCAACAATGGAAATCCTCTTGAACATGTCTTCAGAAAGTGTCTGGATCATTTGCAGTTTTCATAAGTTTGCTCAATGCGTTTTTGCAATGCCTAATTTCAGCACATTTTAAAAGTTTTCCAGGACTCGGTCTGTAGTTTTCTGACAGCCTCGTAATTTTTTATTTCTGAGTTTCGTTCTTTTACCATTTGATCTGCACTTTGGAATTTGATAGCTGCTATATTTACAAGTTCACAACTGTAAATATTTACAAGTTCACAACATTAGATATTTTGCTCAAAATCTTGTGGTCATCTTCTAATTGGTTTGTTTATTTTGTGTACCCAGAGTACTAGGCCAGCATAGAAGCACTAAAGCATGACAGGTCGTCCACTGTTTTATGCAGAAGGCAGGTTAGATATCACATTTTTCAGCTTTTCTGACAAAAAATATGTTCTCCATTTTTACTTATAGAACAGCTTTCTGTTTGTAAATAAAAGTAAAAAACTGGATTCTTCACAGTTGCAACAACTTTTGAGGAATACTTATTTTGCAGTAATATAACTTTTGATAGGAATTTTCATGAAGACATTACAGTTTGCTTTGCAGTTTTATATTTGCACTTTAATGTTTCTTATACAAGATACTTACATTACTTATTTTCACTGTATGAGTATGAATGGTTTCTTATAAATCAATTTGACTTGACTTATACTTTCTCACAAGCACATTGTCGACGTTTTTGTTTACTGTTTTGGATTTCCATCATTGCTTTGTAATGTAAAAACTTTGCTACAATTTATTTTATTTGCGTTTATTTCCTAATTAAATAATCGATTATGTTTATTCCATTTTATTTAATGGAGAAAGTCATAAATAAGCTTTGTTTAAAATGTATCAGGCTTCCTAACTTTGCTAATCTTTTCAGTTTATCAAACATATGAGTACAAGTGGAAGTCAGAGAGCAGAACATGATGTAGTGTCTTGTGATAAGAGCACTGATTAAGAAACCGTCAGAGGAAATCAATTCGTGTACCAAGCATTTGCTGCCCTCTGCTGGCAAACATTTAGTAGCTCTGTTGCATGCTCAGATTGTTTGATTGCTATATTACTTATTATGAATGCGGACTGAATGTGCTCTGTTTGAAAGAATATATTTGTGCGGTGCCTTGCAAACATGGATATGCCCTTTGAAGGTTTGCTTTCAGTTGCAAGTATAGGGGGGGTGTCCGCCTACATACATCTGACTGACATACATCTTTATTGTAAAACAGCTCAAACGTATTCAGATTGTCATGGAAACATTGATGTACATCACTTAGGTCTAAGCCATTCCAACATGGGACTGGAAATTGGCTGTCCTGCATTTCACTTAGGGCCAAATATAAATGCACGATGCACTTATTAGATTTTTCTTAGTTTTGTTTCCCACTTCACATTTATGCACAATTTGTATTGATTTATGCCCTGAAATTCCAATGAAAAACAGTAAAGTCTGCAGCTGTAATTAGACAAAATATGAAAAAAACCTCAAGGGTGTGAATATACTTCTTATTGTATTTTCATTATATTTTCTAAGAATTCTTAACTGTTTTAACAAAAAGGTTCAAAACTAATTGCCTCAAAAAGCACGGTCTGTGCTATTACAGTAACTGGTGTTGATGGAAACAGGTCCAGAAGTGAATTGCTTAGCTCCCTTCCCAGAATCATGAAACTATGTTTTGTTGAATTTGCAGCCCAAAGAGCAGTTCTAGTAAAGACATCCACTTCAAACTGCAGCATATTTAAGATGTTCTCCTGTCTATTACTGTCACACACTTTCCCAGAATCCTCCAACCTCTTAATCATTAAATGTTGATTCATGGCAAGCTGCCAACTTTCGAGCAGCCAATTGTCGACCAGAACAGCATCTTCGCTATGGATCAGCCGATGTGTTTTCTACTCTCTCCTCCCCTTTGCGTTATACAGCAGCTTTTATCAGGAACTACAAGGTCTTCTGGTAAACTATTCAGGATTAAATAAAAAAGAGACAAAGTTTTATAATCACATTATCTAAGCAAGACATTTATTACATGAAGGAGTTAACATAATGCTTAGTGGTTGATAGTCAAACACATTGCTTTTCTTACTCATTTATATGAATCTGGTGTGCTTTCTAGCAATCTGACAGCACTGTGGACAATTTTCCTAAATTTGTAAGACTTTATTATCAGCACAATGCAATACACCTTCATCTACTTCAGTTTTTACTTTCATTCTGTTTCCTTGCTGACAAAACCTAACGTGAACCGGAGGAGTTCAGAGGATAAGTCTATAAACAGATGAATAATTCACAGATTTGTGAAATCTTTGAAAGATTATCTGCAGCTATTGTTGGTATACCTCTAGCTAAACTTTGACTTTGGGCGTGCCGTGGTGGCGTAAGGGTTAGCGCGACCCGTATTTGGAGGCCTTAAGTCCTTGATGCGGCCGTCGCGGGTTCGACTCCCGGACCCGACGACATTTGCCGCATGTATTCTTCCCTGTTTCCTCTCAGCCTACTATCACATAAGGGACACTAGAGCCCACAAAAGACCCCCTGGAGGGGTAAAAAAAACTTTGACTTTGTCACTCAAAAAATGAAAAATAAAATGTGTGAGAACACAGGTCAGAAGGAACTGTTTACTTTTAATAGCTTACATATTTATGCTTTAAGCTGCAGTATGTAACTTTTAGAAAAATATGTTTTTGACATATTTGTTAAAACTGTCACTAAGCCGTGACAGTACCTGAGACAAATAATCTGTGAAAAAATCGAGCTCCTCCATCTCCTCTCTCTGTGCGCTGCATGTTTTAGTGGTGACTGTGTGAATGCACCAGTAAGTGAATTTTTTTTTCTTGGAAATACTGTCAAAGATGGCTTTAGAAATATAGTATTTTTTTTCTGTGTTATAAATTTAAAAAGAGGGAAACTCTGTTATATTAAAATACTTCCACATCTGATTGTCTTCTAATTATTTTGCTTTCAGTTTTGACAAAGACACTGTAAATCATATACGTACATAAGAAATAGATATTGTAAAAAGTAATTTCATTTTCTTGGAAGAAAAAAATTCTAAAAGTCGGTCAAAACCTCATCATGGGTTTGACCTGCCAAATTGGCATAAATAGATTATATTTCATCCAGAAACAATAGCTGGACATATTGCCAGCAACTGGCCATCAATCATGCATTAATACCTAACATTTGCTGTCCAAAGAGCCATTTTTGTCTCACTTTGTCTTATTTGTCATGAGGTACAAAACCTACATTACCCTTTCAATTAATATATCTTAGCACATTTAGAAAATATAAAAAGTACAGCAATAAAAAAATATAAAAATGGAAGACCGAATACATAATTTGTCATGTTTTATATTTTAAAATAAAAACATAGAAAAATAAGTTAGCCTGATTACACACATGTATAAAAAGATTAAGTTCAATCAAAAGCCAGGAGATTGTCTTTCTTTGACAAATATTCAGTTTTTCTTCATACATCTTTAAAAACAGGTTAATGTTGGATTTTAGATTGAGAAGAACCTCCCATGTCAAGACGTTACTTATTACTGCCATCTACTGGTACCAAATCTTCATTGCCTTCTTACTCAGTGATAGTAATTTGTCTTGTTGAAGAAAAAAATATTCCATTTTAATGCTATCTTGTGTCAGTGGGTTTAACATTTAGAAGAGCTGTGAAGTTTTCTCACATTCTTCTGTCTTTTAGTCAGTTTTTTCCCTCCTATTTGACATCTATTTATCAAGATACATAACTATCTCTTGGTGCTGAGGTTAATATCATGGGGAGTTCACAGGAAACGTTGTCTGCCAAAGTCAAGGTGGGAAGCTCATTTAGGGGCTTGCACACTTGGTAAAACAGCTTGGGTTCCAAAATAATCTAAATGCATGATGGCCTGTCTGCTAATGTCTGAACGGGAGAAATAACAGAAGAGGGAGAATATATGTGCTGGCTGAAAATCTGTCAGTTGGCTAATGGTCCTTGTGGTATAGTAATGGCAAAATTGCTGGCCTGTTTTCCTCTTTTCACAGCTATGATATGTCCAAGGTCAACTTCTGATTTCGCTCCTTTTGTTTTTACTGCGAAAAGAAGCAAAATGAAAGAAGGTGTGAAAAAGTAAGGTGTGGGGAAAACACATATTTAGACCCCTTGTAATTCCTGCCGTTTTCTGAAAAGAGAGGAAATGAGCATTTTGTCAGTGTCAGCAACAGGTGCGCCGCAGAAAAGAGTTCCTCAGATTTCTTCGTTTTTCCGCTGCCTTGACAGCGAAATGTCAGCAACACATCCGCAACACAAACCTCACAAGACAAAAAAAACTGTAGCGCCACAAGCTTCCTCTCCCGCTGAACCTGACCACCCAGTAAGAGACACTGCAAATAAACACGACTTCAGCACTACTGCTATAGACCAGACTTCTTCATTAAACCAGTCTCATACTACTGTATCTAGATGATTTATGATGAAAACACTTTAGATACAAACTTGCAGAGAGAGTTAAATCAAATTATTTCATTTGCATTAATTTAAGCTTTGTATAAATATTTGTATACTAAAGTTATATATTCACAGGTCCTGCAGATATCAAATCAAATTTAAAACAAAAAGGGTTTTGACTGTAGTTGTCTCCACCATCAGCTTATATAAAGTTAAATCTGAGGTTTTTGGAAAAATAAAAAAATAAAACACAAGACTTTAAGTAAGTTGTAAAATCAGAACCATCCATGGAGAAATCTGCTTACATACTTCCAGCTAACTTAAACAACAATTAAAAAGAGATTCAATTAAAGGAAATAGTCTCAGAAGGACAAGCATATCTTGAGTATGTGGGAGTAAACAAACTTCTGATAATAAATCATGTTTTTTATTTACAAATATATGCTAAAAGAGGATGGACAAATACCCC
The DNA here is from genome assembly GCF_001444195.1 of Xiphophorus couchianus. Classification (NCBI taxonomy): domain Eukaryota; kingdom Metazoa; phylum Chordata; class Actinopteri; order Cyprinodontiformes; family Poeciliidae; genus Xiphophorus; species Xiphophorus couchianus. The sequence goes on from NC_040239.1 coordinate 12,762,699, forward strand.
AAAAGAGATGATTAATACTTGCATCATAGTTACCATTTTAGCTGTTGAGCATTGATGAATTTCAGGTGCCTTTCATCAACCACTTGGTCTACTTTAGGAAGACCAATATGCTGACTGAGTAGCTCAAAGAATATCACAGTTTTATATTGAAGAATAATCTTAATGGGACTGTAGCCAACCTCTCAGGGACATAAGAAGCAATGCAAGCAAATCAGATGGTGGTAATGTGTTGAAGAAATATAAAAAGTCTACACACTCCTGGTAAAAAGTCAGATTTATGACATGACAAATAATTTTGATCATGGAAAATGTTTACCCTTAGATGAGACAGATAACCTGCACAGAGGGATCCAACAGATCTGTTGTGTGGTTTTTAGCTGAATTATACAGAACGTATGTGACACTGTAGGTGGAAAAGCTGTTGAGTTTCTATAAAGTGCTTTTCACAGATATAAAATCTCAAAGACCTGTACAGTAAAATTCAATGTTAAATTGTACAAAGAATAAAACAAGCATGACAAACAGAATAAAATCATAACATAAAAGCCTGGGGAAATGCCTGGGAAGTGTTTTGATTTGCTTTTTAAAAACCTCCACAGAGTCAGCAAAACTTTGTCCTTGCTGTCTCATCATTTTATATAAAATTTGAGTTTAAGCCTTTATGTTGTTTTGCAAGAAAAGTTTTCTCTCTTTTTCTCAAGTTTCAAATAGTATGATTTACGTCACATAAAAAGCTTGCATGACGCTCTCATTTATGTAAATTCTCAGATTATCAAACCAAAGTAACTCTATGTAATTTAAACTGTTTTTGAGCTGGAGTATTGTTTTCTTAATGTCATTTTTCAAAGTTGGTACAAAACATACTCTTGGTCGGTACCAATTACACATAAAAGGTTTGACACATCCTTCAGCAGCAATTATTTCTTAGTAAAAATTGTCTTTTGGGTTTATTGAACCTATTTGCCTGAATTACATTCCTTTAAACACTTCAAAAACGATTTCCAAAGGAAATAATAAAAATAAAAAAAAATAAAAATGTTTGTCTTTTTATGACCTCCCCTTTCCAGTATGATCCCAATCTTGAGAAGAACTGCCCTCATAAAAAGACACCTAAACACAGAGGCCACATGAGGGCAGTACAAATCCAGGGATGAGCTCCATCAACGTATAACAAACTAGAACAAATATCCTCCTTTCAAGTAAGAAAGCAACAGTTTGATGAAAGCAGAAGCTGTAAAACGGGTATTTATTGGGTATTTAAATGTGATGAAACCAAACTTTTTAAATGTTTTTTCTGAAGTAATTAGAACATTTTGAATAATGTATTTCATAGTTTTCTAGGATATAAAAAAATACTCTCCAGCTGCTAATATGAAGATTTAAACAAGATTGACTTTGTTCTTCAAGGTTTTGAAAAACTAAAACAAAATAAAAAAATAAAAAATAAATAAGGTATAAAGCAAATAATTTTAGCTTTTTGCTTAGCTCTCTGCACAGTATTAAACAACAAACAACTGTGAGCAGTCCTGATGGCATGTGTTTAAACAAAAGGCTTTGTTGAATCCCAAAGCAAACCACAGAGCAAAGGCAGGAAGGGAAAAGAAACGGAAGGAGACTGCTATTAAATGAGGGGCTGCTGGTTTTACAGAGGGATTCTTTTGCTGGCAGATTTACATTCCTGGGTCTCTGCCTGTGTTAGAATATATATGACTTTTGTCTAACAGCCTCCTGTCAGAGTCTCTCTGATAGTTTATTCAGTTCTGTCAGTCTGTGAAGAAGTAGGCGTGGCCAGTTTGACAGAATGACTCTTTAGCTGTCACCACATTCAAGGTGGAACAGGTAATCTTTGTACATCTGACCACCAGTATACACAAGCACCTCCTTTATGTGCATCGGTGCAAAAGCATCATTTTGCACCCACTTCTATTCACAAACACATTTTTGCTTCTCCCGCTGCATAGAGAGGGGTTAGTAATGCCCCAGTGACTCAGTGACAGTCTGTCAATCAATCAAACCCATCCCACCTCATCTCACCTGTAAAATGAGTGTCTCTCCGTCTCCAGGGCCGTGATAGGCTTACTGGCTCTGTCAGTCACAGTGTCAGGCAAATGTAGATCAATGGGAACCATTGAATCCAGTAACCCCATAGAGTTAAGCATATTTCTCCACAGTCATGCACTGCTGATGGCAGATGTCACTGAGGATGGAAGCAGCTCCAGTGAGTTTCTGAGTAACTCAGAGGCACAGGGGGAAGGACTGGACTCACACGTGTCAATAGAAATAAATATGGATCTAAACAAATATAAAAAAATAAACTGATGAATATAACTTGAAGACAACTGTATGCAAACTAAAGCAAAAAAAAAGTAAAGGAGGGAGGAATAAGTAGCACTATAATTGCTGTTATTGTGCGGAATTTGTTTATATGCACAGGATGTGTTTGATGGAGATGTATAATAAATCAACATTATGAGAGAATTAATGCATGTATGTACAGATGTATAAATAGAAGAAATGTATTCATTCCATTAACTTAATCCAGCAGCTTTGCTTATTTTAACATTTTATGGAGGAAATATTCAATTTCCAAAGAGAAATTATGTGGTACTATAGGACAGAACAGTAGATTTTGTTAGAATAACATGTTAAAAAAAAAAGATAAAAAAAACTTAACTTTTTTTTTATTTTGATCAATTTTAGGTTAAATCAGCTGTAGAACACCATATGGAGTGAAGCAGGATTGAGGCAAACTGTCTTGACTATAGTCGCATTTTTGTCTGGTGACTGGTTATAAATTAATCATTGGTAAAAGGCCTGTAATTGTATTGCGCTTTATCAAGTCCAGAAAACCCCAAAGCACTTCACACTACATTCAGTCATTCACATTCACATTCACACACTGATGGTGGCAAGGCACTGGCACACTGACAGAGTCAAGGCTGCCATGCACCGACTCAGTAGGTGAGCAAGCGAGGCGGGTGAAGTGTCTTGCCCAAAGACATGACAGAAGTGGGCAGAGTGGGAATCAAACCTGCACCCAACAATTGAGTGACAAATCCTACCACCATCACCACCATTGTCAATGTGAGTATAAATATCCACATAAATAAATTATTGAATACACCTACATAAATAAACCTAATGATTCTGCAGACTTGCTTGGTTTTTATTGCTCAGTTTATTAAATGAGTGCATAAAAGCACAAGTTAAAGTGCTTTTTTTCTCTAAATGAGACTCAGAAAATAACTTTTATTAAACTTAATTATCAATTCATTGAGTGTCTGTACCCCCCTCTCCTCAGCTAATAAATTTAATTGGGGTATTTATTGGTTGTCTGTTCTTGTCGTTTTATGGGTTTTATTTCTTACTTTTTTCAAATGAAGTGGAAATTTTTGTGTTGATATTACATTCTGAATTATCAAAGTATATAGAAACAAATCCGAAATTTTGTGTAATTTTTCAGGTTGATTCTGTTATTAGGTTGATTGATCATTTTCTGGAAGTTTTTATAATGTTATGCAATTTTAACTTTAATAAAAATAGAAAACCATACAATTTGGAATAATTTAGAATAAAAATTACCCCAAACCCTACATTTCTTTCATAATGACATATTAAAAATAAAAAAATCATATAAATTCAATACAAAACTAAAATTTCTATAGGAAATACAAATTTCCTATCCCCAGTCTCCTTGTGCTCTCACAAATTGAGAATAATTGTAAATTTCTGGGGGGGAATGCACCAGAAAACAGTTTTACTAAAGGCACCTGAATGGCTAGCAAAGGCACTGGATATGTTTCATGGTCTGGAATTTGTGTTTGGGATAAAACAAAGCATATAATTTTCAATACAGGCCAGAAAGTTTTATTTTGATCTTATCTGACCAGAGCATTGTTGTCCTTACAAGCCCTGTAAGAGACAAATTGTTAGCATAACTTAACTTTCCTGCAGCAACAGCTTTATCTCGTCACCCTTCCATAAAGACTTAATGTAGATTTATGGAGAAGATCACAGATAATTGATTGTTGACAGATTTTTTTCCAACTAAGCTATGGCTCTCCACAGCTCAGTCAGAGTTATCATGGACCCCTGTGCAGTTAAATACCCTCAATAGCAGCATCTATGCTGTGGCAAAGCTTTTCTCTGACCGGGACAAGGCAGCTGGTAACAACTGATAGGAAGATGGGAGAAGCTAATTACAGGCCAATCCTGAATGAAAACCTGTTAAATGTTGTCCAAGAGTTGGGAATTAATCAACAGCTCACCAACCTGACTGAGAGTGAACCATTCTGCTGTAATTGCAGCAAAAGTTTAAACTCACAGAGGCTCAGAACAAATGCACAATGCACCTATTTTTGTAAATCAATTTTGAAGACCGCACATCCCTTACTTTCCACTTCACCAGTTACTTTCCCAGGTCATACTCAAGTTTGTCAATATGACCTAATAAGATGTTAAAATTCCAAAGTTTTGAATATTTTTGTGGAAACATTTTCAGTCATCTTAGCAAATGTGACATTACTGCATAAAGGAAGAGTGTCCGAGAATCCATAAAGTGTGTGAGATCAGCTCTGGATGAACTAGGTTCACATCAGCTCCCTGAAGAAACTATTATGCAAATCAGTGGTCCCACACTTTACACCCCGCCTCTTTTATTTAAAGTGGACTAATTGCCCTTCTTAGTCATACAAACACAAATGAATACTAAACTTAGTACCCCTCCTCTCTTGCCCCCTTGTTTTGACCTTGAACTGTTTTTCTCTACCCACACCTTTTATGCTGTTACCCACTCGACGCTCTGCTCTTCCTTTCCAACAGATGCTTTAACCTTTCCTTACTTACTTACTACAACTCGTCGCTTGTTTGTTAAGAGGAGTTGAGAAAAAGACTGACTGCCCACTTCAGGGACCAAAGGCATGAGGTAATCCCACCAGGACTGCCTCTCCTTTGTCCAACATCTTAAGACTCCACACAGCTCCATGTGGGAAAGTAAGACCACCAGTTTAGATTCAGATGAAAACACTGCTTTCAGTAATCATGTTGACAGGTGAAGGGGAACTCTTTTGTGTTTCCAGAGGAAAACATGGAATAAAAATGTTTTGTTGCTGAGCACCCTTGAAGGAGCTGCCGCTTGCCAGTCCTGCTACAGCGAAAACGTGAGTGATGAGAACTCCTTTGGGCATGTTTTTCTGCTTGGCTACAGCATCACAAGACAAATGTAACAAGAAAAGGAGCAATCTCTAATGAGAGCCTCTAACTGTTGCCCAGTAGCTTTCCCTTTAAGCTGCATCAAACAAAGACAAATTGATTCCACATTTTAAAAGAGATGTGCCTAAGTCTGAAAATTAGGAATATATTTTTTATATTTTAAATGTTGCTATGGAGTAAGCAATACACATATGGTGGGTAGTTTTCCTTAAAGAAAGAGGGACATGTGCTTATATATCAACGTGTTTGCATTGAGTAACTGAACAGTATTTAGAAAAATGAAGAGAACTTTTCTATGGGGGGTTAAGATTCAAGATTCAAGACTTGATCCCACAGAGAAATTATTTTGTCCAAGAAAAACAAAAATAAAATGGTAAAAATATAAATATATTAAAAAGAAAGTAGAAATATAGTCTCAGAAATGTAATATATAACAAACGTTCTTTTCAAAATTGATTCCACATTTTTAAAAAAAGATGTGTCAAAGTCTGAATATTAGGAGCGTTTTATTGCCCTTTAGATGTTTATGTGAGGTAAGTAATACACAAATATTGCATAGCTTTTGACAGAAGAGAGAAATGCATTGTGTTTATATATCAATGTGTTTGCATTGAGTAGTTGAACAATATTCAGAGAAAGATTCTCAATAGGGAGTTACAATTCAAGATTACCTTATTGATTCCCAATAATTCAATATTCAAGATTACTTTGTTGTCCAAGCAACACAAAAATAAAATAATAAAAATGTAAATACAGTAAAAACAAAATAAAATCAAATGTGATAAAGTACTAGATGTTCAATATACAATAAACAGTACAATACAACCAGCCAGGTCATTAATTACTGGTAGTAATAGTTATGTGTTCAGATGGCTGTGGGAATAAATAAAGGTGATCTCTTCTCCAAATATGGCTCATTCAAAACAATTTTCCTTCTAAGCCACTAAAACCGGACTCTAAAAAATTCACACATAAGAAGAGCAGCTAGGATGATTTGAGCTTTCTACCATGGTGAATTATCTGGCTGGAAGTGGCCTTCAGTAGATGGAGTCACAAAGGAATGGACCTTGTCAGCAACAACCTCAGGTATGTTATAGTATTTAAACAATTGGTACTGAAAGGCCCAAACTGGGCCAAAAAATATTCCCCTCACCATAACTCTACTACTACCATCCTGAACTGCTCATAAAAGGCAGAATGAGCACATGCTTTCATAAGACTATTGTTAACCCTGAAAGCCTAATGTTAACAGCTGAAAACAAGACTTTTCATGTCAGACATTTTTCTAGATTGTTTCCAATTTTGTTGAGCTTGTATGAATTGTATCATCAGTTCTCCAATGGTACAATTCAGTTTTCTGTTGTTGTTCAATGCAGTGTGAGTTCAAAGATGCTGTTTTATTGTTGTGAACTAGTTGGCTCATTCTACCCTGACACCGAGATTTGAGATATATTTGTTCACACAACATCGACTCACTGGAGATTTTCTCTGAAAACCAGAAAAATGCTGGTGTAAAGAAAATCTCAGGTCCTGTCATTGGCTGGCTTTATCTGCATTAGTTTTAAAACAACTGATAAAAGCAGATAGAGCACCTGATGGTCTAAAATTATGTTACTTGCATTACTTCAGTAAAATTGTTAAATGTAGATCCTGCAGAGCTACTGATTTACTGTAGATATGAAAACTATTTATCTTATTCCAATAAGTTTCCCCTATTTTTTGAAAAGCAAAGCAAGTTACAAAACTTTCCTCTTAGATGATCTTCCAACTATTGTTAACGAGGGAAATATAAAGTTCAAATTCTGGCCCCAAGTGACACATTGAAGAAAGGCTTTAATAGTGGTTTTGCATTAGGCAGATTAAACCATCTTTCTCAGGGTTACACCTTCATTTGTCACCTCGCCTAATGAGCTGCTAGTGACAAATAGAATATACTATCACCTTAAGTAAATCAGCAGATAGCCTCGCTGCTGACCAAACACTTTTTGCTCCTAACTTTGCGTGTGAATGTGTGCATGAGCAGGCAACATGTGCATCTTGCATCTTCTCTTCTCTAATCTCTTGTACTGCAAGAAGATTGTGTCACCCCTCCATGAAGTCTCCACTGTTAATCTGCAGCCTTATCATCATGTTCCAGCTGACACATTAGGTTTCACTCAAGGTCACTTTAATGTCAGTTTGAGGTCAGTTTGCTTGATATGGTGCCTTAGAACTCCTCCTTGCCCAGTAGGCGCGTGACTTTAGTCTCCTCAATCATAGCTGAATTTACGATCCGAGGGGGGACCAACTCCCATATGCTATTGAGCCTCTCCCTGTGTTTAGCCTGCTAATCCCCACAGGAGATGGGAAGCAGCAGACCATGGTAATATGGATTGAGAGAAGGGAAGGAGGAGAAGATGTGGGTGGATGGAAGGAAGGCGAGGTAGCTCAGTGGAGAGAGGAGGAGAGCATCAGTGTCAGCGGTGAATGTGGCCCCAACAAATCAGCAACAGTGGGGATGAAAACTCATAGCCACAGCACTTTCCCTGAAGTGTCTGGCATCAGATAAGCTGGGAGATTTAGTTAAGACTTCATATTTAGAGCATGGCTTAAGCTGTGAGACGAAGTCTTAGCTGTGGTGATGCCAATGTCACATTGTGCCTGCTATGCTCCATTTGTGAAATAGGATTTTACCTGCATTTTTGTACCCACAACGCTGTGTATTTCCACAAATTTATTCACACAGCTTTGATATATTGGTTAGATGTGGAGTTGATGCTAAATGTTGCAGTATAATTTATTTTAAAATGTCAAACACTTTCATTTACTTTGTGTTAGACATAACAAAAGACATGTGTCCCTCCACTTTTGTCATCTTTGTTGAAACTCCATCCTACTCTCCTTATTTATTCCTCAAGTGTTGATTGTTCATTTCATTCAACCTTTATTTAATCCGGTGAGCTAATTAACGAGTTCTTTACGATAGCAACCTGGGCGTGCCGTGATGGCGTAAGGGATAGCGAGACCCATGTTTGGAGGCCTTGAATCCTCGACGCGGCCGTTCGACTCCCGGACCCGACGATATTTGCCGCATGTCTTCCCCCCTCCCCTTCCCCCTTCCTGTCAGCCTACTTTCGTATAAGGGACACTAGAGTCCACAAAAGACCCTCTTGGAGGGGTAAAAAAATAATAATACAATAACAACCTGACATAATAACAGTGACAGTGTAGCTCCTATTGAAGATGAAGAGAACATGTTACTAAGTAGTAGGATGGGGCTTATATCATATAAACACATCAGCTGAGGGATACGTTGAGTAACAATAAATAAAAAATAAATAACAGATTTTTAAGACAAATATATGTTCATACTCAAAAATCATCATATGAATTTACTTTTTATGTTGTTATATATTTATGGTAGTTTTAGAGTGAAACAATTTCTCAGGTTACTGGTTTTTACTTATTGTTGTTACTATCACTATTTGTTTAGCATGTTAACAATGACAGTTCCCCACCAGTGAGTTTTTAAAAATAAATTTCTGCCATGTTGCCATTTATCCTGCAACAAGGTAAGTGAAAACAAAAGAAAATATTCCCGTTTAATTTAAAATGTACTTATTTAATCAACAGAAAGAAAAAATGAAAAAACAAAAATTTAACATGAACATCTCTGTGAGTCTTTGCCTCACTGCCACAGAAACAACTCAGGGTTCAAGGTATTGTCCCCTTCGGTTTGCTACAATTGTTACGAATGATGTTTTACTTGTGCTGCCTGTTAGCTGGGGTCATGCTGGCCTCCCCCTTTCAGAATGCTCATTAGCTCACAGACAACACTCCAGTTCCTCCTCATGCTTCAGGCTGCTAAAATCTCCTATGGACTTTCTGAGCTTAGAGTGATGGATGTGCAGCATGCGTCAGAGGAAGACAAATTGATTTACTTTGGGTGGATAATTTTAGAATAGTGGCTTCTTTGGGTAGAGAAGGCACAATTGCACTTGGACCAGTGGTCTCCTACAGCCTATGAACACTGCCCAATAATGTTTTGGTTCCCATTTTACTGTAAAAACAGCCCTATCAACTCAGGGTCTCAGGTATCTTCCTGAATATGTTAGCTGTGAATGTGGTCCTTTAAGTTCCATTCAGTCCAATCTAGTTTCCTATAGATCTTCATTCAGATTTAGGTTTATTAAATTCTGACACAGTTCTAACAGAACCAGCATTAAATTCTTCAATGCATTACACCTACATATAGTTGCCATGATATAGAGAGAAAACGTGATCCACACTTCCATGTCAGTGGTCATATTGTACCAATGAGTGTATGCTTAGTTAGTACAGGCTAAAATCCAGTTCCAATAGTATTATTTGCTTTACCTCAATAAGGTTAGACTACAGCAAAGTCATAATTTTACTAAATAACATAACATAAATAATGTTCATCCATTGTCTACACCTCTTTGTTCCTGCTCAGAGCCGATTTCTATCTTCAGCACTCAAAGGTCAAGTGACATGGTGTACCTTGTTACTTACAGGGACAACAACTTTGACAGTTCAAGTAGACACTCCAGAGAATAATTTGAATGTCAAAATAACATTTATATACATTCTTTTGGTAATGTAGGGAAAAACAGAAGTTCTTTGTACCAAGAAAACACACAAACTCTGGATAATAAAATCACTGCTGGCGATTAAACCCGAGGCCATCTTGAAAGCCCATCTAAAACAAAGCAACATAAAGCTGCTGGCATTGTGTTTTTGTAAAAGTTTATCCAGAACAGGGCCCCAATGAAGAAGGAGCAGTACATGTTAGAATATTTGTGAGAACTGCTGAGGCAAACTATAAAATCAATTTTGTTAGATTTTATATGAGGCCAAAAGACTATTATGAATCTGTTGTACTGAAATCAGTGCACACTCATCTTACTAGCAGATGGGTAATACTGTAAACCAAAGGCTAGTTGAAACTTTCATTTTGAAAAAGTACATTGACATTTTTTCAGTAATTCAACTCTGACTGCAGGGAAACTGAGAAAGCTCAGGCTCTGTTGAGAGGAGACACTTTGGAGAATTATTTTCTTGAAGCCGCAGTAATACAGTGAACCCTCGTTTTTCGCGGGGTTTACGTTTCAAAAAGAACCCGTGATAGGCGAAATCCGCGAAGTAGTAACCTTTATTTTTTTTTTTTACAATTATTATACAATAAATTACTCCATAATACATTGAAACCAAAGAACAAAACCTTTTTACAGGCCCAAACATTGGTTTAACAAATAAAAGTACTGTATAAATATTTTTTTCTTTACAAATAACTACTGTACTGTAAATAATAATTTTAATCATCAATACGAACTGAAGGAGGATTCCCATGCTCGAATTGCGGAGATCGGCGCCGCCCCACCGCGACCTGAGTCATTGGATTAGAACGGGAGAAAATGAAAAATGATTATGAAAAAAAAACCAAAGTACAGTAGGACAAATAGTGACTCGTGTATATTTCACTGCTCTTCTGACTGAGCCGCTGCATCCTGACTCCGCTCTGTAGTGTTTTTACTTTTTCTTCCAATGCCCGCGGTGCAGATGTGTTTTTTCGAGAGAAGAACATAGTTATCGGTAGTTGTTGTCGCTCTTTTTTCTTCTGGGCAAAATAATTCTTATAAACCCACATGCCACCATCGATTATGTTAAATTTGGCAAGCTATTTTACGTACGTGTACATTTTAAACCGCAACGTTGTTGACGCAGGTAGAGAAGAAGCGGAGAGTCTGTTTAGCCAATCAGAATACAGAACACAATGCACGATGCAAATCCGTGAAGCAGCGAGACCGTGAAAGGTGAACCGCAATATAGCGAGGGTTCACTGTATTTAAAAAACTAAAAACTACACTTTGACATTTCTCTCCTTGAAGCTGTTGGCAGATGAAACACCACATAGCAAGTGATACTGGATTTACCAAATGATGAAAGGTCACCTCTTCACGCTTGGTGTGTCACACACACTCATTTGGGTGCACTGAGTGTGTGTGTGGAGGGGAAGGTAGGGAGAGGGTTATGTAAAACGAACTTATTTAAAACATAAAGAAAAGTTTTTTGCTATGTAATAAAACTTGCTGGTCTAAAATCTAAGTTTTGGCATATTTGGTTTTTTTTTTATAAGAAATTAAGGAGTTTTTCCGTCATTGCTGACCGGTTTATGCTGTCTGTGTGGAGAGCAGAGTTGAGCGGATGCAGATCAGAGCCCCGCCTAACCAGGTAATGGTGGCTATGAGAGTTGCAGCAGCCAAAACACTAAGAATTCCATGTTTCCATGCTCTTAATTCCATTTTGTTTATGCAATTCTGTCCGTGTTTTCTGTGTTATGGACCTTAAAGGGCCCAAATATTGGCATTGCTCATCTACAGCTCTGTTATATGTTATGAGGAAAAATTAAACATTTATGACACCAGGGTAAAATTTGTTAGTGTGCAAAACGCCTTGATAATAATGAAAGAAAGAGAATGAAAATTACACATAATATTCAAATGAACTCCAACCAATTGTATGCCTTTAAGTGACGTCATCTTCACCCTACACAAAGTGTAGGGTGAAGATTATTTTTGGGAGGGTAGATTTTATCTTGATTAGATAACAAACAAAAATTATGTATGCAGCCAAACAGAAAAAAAATACTAAAGCATGCTGTTTTATAGGTGACAAGCTATATCTAATTTGTGTTTATTCAAATTTATAAAAAGTATGGCCAGTGGTTTTAAAACGACACAAATAGCAGGGTAAGGTCTAAAATGTATTGTATATTTATAAATTACACAGTAATGTAAAAAATCTAAGAATAAACTAATTACTTGGACAGCATGAAATATCACAAAAATAAAAGTTGGGATTTTGAGGACTCATAATGACTGTGTGTTATACCGTAGGAGGATTTGGTTAATAATGTGCGGTGAATGAGCCCAGCCAAATCCTCCATGTCACCTTTCCAACAGGATTACTTCTGACTGGCAAATCTAAAAGCTGAAGTGGAGCATTCTAAAGCTGTCACTACTTTGCAATACATGTGCAATTAAAGCTTTTATAATCAGGACGATAGGTGAACTGACATGCAAGGATTATCAGTTGGAGTTGGAGGCACACACTCCAAATAGTTGAATACACGTTCTGCAAAGAAATGTTTTTGAGTTCAGTTTAATGGAGGCACAGTGACTTATGGAATAGGCAGCAGGGTGAGGTGATGAAGATGGTGCATGCTGATTGTTTGAATAGATTCAACCATGCAAGAGTGTGTATTTGTATGCGTTTTGTGAGTTCTCTGGTGACAGGGCGTCTTTGTTCGTAAGAAAACATGTAATACATCAAATCTATGAAAAAGACAACAGAAGACGTCTAAACCTGGTGTATGAAAGCATAACAAATACATCACAGTCAGACTTTTTGCCATATGGCTCTGAGGAGCTGCGATACATCATGCCATCTTGCTAACGGCACTCCAGTGTGCATCCAGGCCTTGAGAGAGACTCTTCCTTAATGGTTAGTGATTAAACGTAATAAAGAGCATAAAATGAGATTCAGTTTTTCTCAGTGTGATGCACCCTGGATGAATGCGTGCGCAGACCTTGGCCAAGGGGAGTGCTAGCTGAAAATAATGTTGTGTCTCTGTTTCCAATAAAACATAACAGTAAATTATTTACAGCAGGCCACTGAGTGCGCATCCACCTCATTTGTATTCCCGTTGCTGCGGTGATAAATGTGACATCATGGTGATGAATGAAGGTGTTGGGGTTTTAAAAACCACTTTTTCAGTAAACCAAGGACAGATGGTTATTTTTTATGGGAGCAGCAGAATAATCAAAGTAAATGAGGGGGCCTATTTTGGTAGACATGACAGCAACTGTTTGAATATGAAATTTGAAATGCCAGTAACATGCACGTGCAACAAGGTTTAGGTATGCACTTTGGCAAACAGGCTGAACTTAGAAACACTAATTGTGTTCACGTGGGTGGATTAATCAGTATGTTTTTCTTTTTCTCACTGAGAGTTTGAGCTGAAGGAAATTTGTCTCTCCACCTGTCGTGTTCAACTTACACACTTGCACAACATATCTGACCTTCTTCTTCCAGCCAATTAAATTTCCTAACTCAGCTCAGAGAAAAAATAGCAGAATTCAGCATGTAAAGCACACACACACATGATCACACACATGATCGAATCTGCAATAAAATTGCACACAAATGTGGTCTTTGCAGCCAAGGTCAGCATATGGCTCTTAAAAAATAAATTGCATTTGAAAGCTTTCCCAGCAGATGGCACTCATCTTGGTTTATTAGTGCACAGGTAGGATATATATATATATATATATTTATTTATTTTTTTTGTGCTGGGCTGTGCTCCATCACAGTCTCTTCTGACCGGCTGATTGAACACAGGTGTAACAGCTGAATTACAGTCTCACTGTTGGACATTAACCCCCTCCCTATATCTGGACTGAAATAGTCATTACTGATGACACCCAATGTAATTGCTAATTTTACGCTTCAGCAGGCACATTTTCCACTCGTCTTTCTCCTTATTCAACTCCCTTTTCTTTTTTAGAGCTTAAGTTATTCTCTGCACATCTCTATCTTTCACAGTATCCCAGTGCTAAGAACAATTTATACCTGTCTGTCCTGCTCAGCTGCCAGTCAACAACCTCAAGGGATGAACTACAAAGAAAACAAAAAAGCTTTTCTCTTTGGTCCCGTCTCGTCAAATTGTATCTACAGATCCATGTAATCGTTCATTCACTTTTTGATATTAATCTGCATTCACTATGCTAACTAGCCTGGATTATTAACTGACATACTTATTGGCAACCGAGGAGGATTCCCCCGGAGGAGCTGGAGGAAGTGGCTGGGGAGAGGGAGGTCTGGGCCTCCCTTCTGGGGCTGCTACCCCCGCGACCCGACCTCGGATAAGCGGAAGAAGATGGATGGATGGATGGATGGATACTTATTGGCTGGCCAGTGAGCACACACCCACACACTTGCTGGAATAGTTTGTGAGTTCATACCCACCTGACATAAGACCCACCTAATTTAAGACTTCAGCTGATTTGTCTCATGCAAGAAGTTACTCCATGAAATGTGATGAAGGAAATTGGTCCTTTCATGAGGTAAACAATTACACTTTTCACCTGTGTTTAAATCCTGATCCAATTCAAAGAAGAGTCTGTTTGTCCTCCAAATTGGAGTTATGCCAATGCAAGACATTTGAGTTTCGATCCCATATTGATATCTAAATTTAAATATCTACCAACGTGATATATTCCAAATCAGAATGCATTGACTTTTTCTCTTTTCTTGGTGTTATGGACAAATACACCAAGATTATACCTGCACTTCTACATTTTTTGGCCATGCACCAAGTTAAATTATTATTTAATATGATCTCAGAACAAGCCTATGACATCGCTTAACAGAGCCGATAAACCTGTATACAGACTCCTAAGGCTAAACAGCGGGTAGGCGTGTGTTTGTGTGTGCATGAAATTTGGCCCTGTTTCTCTGTGTTGCCCTCTGATTGCCTGGTGATATGTGCAAGGTGTCGCCTAATGTCCATTGACCACTGAAGATGGACCACAGTCCTACCACCCACAATGCAGTAATTATTAAGTACAGTAAGTAAAGAAAACTTTATAGAATATGCTTTTATCTAAAACACTCCATTGTAGCATTGCTGTATGCACAGGAGGATGTTGGAAGGTACAGTACATTTCCACCAACATTTGCAGGGTTTGGTTTGGTCTAACAGTTTTCTTCCAAACTGCCTTGTCTTTCACATTAATGCCATAGTACCTTGGCATTCTTAAATATGTACATTGTCATCTCTAGCATGCACTTTTTCTAATCAGCTTCCTGACACTTATCAGATAATGATTTAATTTAATCTTTTATGTAGCCCCCAAAAGAGTTCCCTGTCTTGCTGTAATATGTGATCGTGTGACATTAAGTCCAGTATTATCTCATTGTGCTGAGAAAAGGTTAGTGTGCTTGTCTAAATAAGAAGATAACATGAATACCACAGAGTACAGAAGGGCTAATGTTCCATAGAGGATCTGAATCTCAAAAGTGGTTGTACAACAGCTGAAGTTAGAAAATGCAACTCTACTAGGGACTGACAGGGCTTAAATGAAAGCTTAAATCAGTATGTTAACACCATAAAAATCTAAACTTCACTTAAAATTTGTACCTGCAAGCAACATATCAAACTCTATATACTATAAACCTGAACATAAAATATTGAAATGCTAATCAGTAGGAAGCTCTTCTTGTGAAGGTCAGTGTGACTCATGAACTGCCACATTCACCTGGTGATTGACAGGTTGCTGATAGAAGACAGATGAGAAGTTGAAAACTGTTCCCAAACATAATTATAATCGTAGAAAAAACAAAAAAAAAAACAGCACTAGATGCTAAAACAACCCCTCATGTTTGAACCAAAGGGTGAAAAGGTCTTGATCTTGAGTTGGCGTCGGCCACATGTTCATCTGCATTTGCACTGAGGTCAGCTCTGTTCGCTGGGGGGAATGTGTGCTCAGAGAAGAAACACAGGTGAGCAGGTTGTCCTTGAATCAGACAATTCGACAGGATGCTAAAATATATTTGTGGCAAAGTAGAATGCCACCTCAAAAGTAAATGGAGATTGTTATTCTGAAAATAAATGTGATTTGGATATAATACCCTGTCACCATTTACCATAAATACGATGTTTATAAAAAAGGAAAGATGCCACCAACCATCCTGATTATTCAGTCTAGTTGGCCAGATTATTAATTTGCTGCACAATAACTGAAGATTATTGCTTAGAGATAACATGAAAGATGACAACATGAACTGAAAATTACCGTATGTAGTTATTTTTAGAGGTGTACATACAGTTGAAAGCTGAAGTTTACGTACAATGAATAAAAAGACGCCTACACTTCTTACTGTCTGAAGTTAAATCAAACATTATTTGTTTTAGGCTAGTTGGAATTAACAAATTATTTTTATTTGTGAAATGCAGCAAAAATAAGAGAATATGTCAGATATCTATTTATTAATGTCTTCAAAATCAGAAGTTTGCATATTGAAAGATTATGATCTGTAAACAAAGGGAAAGCCCACATGTTGATGTCATGACTTTGGATATGTCTAATAGGTTAACTTAGACAATTCAGTTACATTCACATGTACGTGTGGATGTACACATGTATGTCTATACATCCATACCCATGTATGGATGTATCTTAAGGCCAGATCTGGAACACAATACTATCCTGTTTAACATGATGGGAAGTGAAGAGGGTATCTGGAAGAGAATTGTGGAACTGGAAAAGTCTGGTTAATTCTTGGGAACAATTTCCAGGTGATTGGGGGTACCATATTCATCTGTTCAAACAATTATATGCAAGTATAAATATAATGTCTATAGTTGGTAAGATACTGTTATTATCCACAGTTAAACATGTGCTGTGCTGACATGGACTGGAAGGCCACTCAGTAAAGAGGAAGTTGCCACTCCAAAAGAAGCATAAAAATGGGTTACAGTTTGCAAATGTACACAGTGACAAAGACCTTCACTGGAGATGTGCAGTGGTCTGATGAAACTAAAGTAGAACTGCTTAGCCATAATGACCATTGCTACATTTGAAAGAAAAAGGAGAAAAAAGGGAAACACCATCCCAAATGTGAAATACTGGGTTGGCAGCGTCATGTAGTGGGGCTGTTTTGCTGCATGAGGAACTGGTACACTTCTTGAAACAGACGACATTATGAGGACAGTAAATCGATTCAAATGAGTGAATTCATAAGTGGACTTCTCTTCTGGAGACCTTTCTAGCCAAATAAATGTTCAATTGGTCATATTTATTATTTTTAGAAAAGTGATAACAATAACTTTAATAAGCCTTCACAACAATGCAAATGAGGAAAGACATTGTTTTATGAAAAGAAACACATTTTAAATGATCAGAATCTTCTAAAACTGTGTGGGTTTATGAGTTGATACAGAGTGAGAGGAGTGAAATTGTTACCATAATTTAAGAGTTTTCAATTTCTTTATCAGGTTGTGTCTCAACAACAGACTTAAAGAAGATATATAGCATCTTGCTGCAAACTGTGAAGGATCCTAGTTTCCTCAAGCAGCAAAGGTTGCTCTGTCCCTTCCTGACAACCTCAACATAGACAGCTTCAATGTTGAGTCTGCAGTCCGGTCTGTGGTCCAGATAAAGACTGAGGTATTTATACTCCTCCACCATCACCACTTCTTCTCTCATGATGGAAATAGGGTTTGACCTGACCCTGTTTCTATACTAAGCTCCCCTCATTTAAAGCACACAGTCAGGTTAAGTTTCTTGACCACTGAGACCAGTGTGGCATGATTACAATAAAGTTTGCAACATAAGTCATTACTTTTGTAAAGTGTGCTCCTCATGCCTCTGCTGCTCTTGCTTGTGTCGAGCACAGTTTAAAATCAATAAGTCCATTGCCACAGAGATTTTACAAAAAAGTATTGTCCTGATATACTGTACCTCTGGAAGGAAAGGAGCTGGAGCAGAATTGCACAGCTGCATCACCTGGCTGGTGGAAAATCCTTTTCCCACACCTTTGCAAGTTGCTACAGTTATGAGACACTTTCTGTGTATATTTTCCTTCCTCCAGATTGCTTTTGTATGAATTCACTCAAGCAGCTAAAGGTAAGTACAAAACACAGACTCAGTGTTAATAAAAACGACTACTGTAATATCCTTCACTTTTAATACCAGCATGTTTGTTTGCAAACTCACACTCCCCATGTTACTGCTTAACTAAGATGAATTTCTCAACTTTCTCCACTTAATCATTAAATTTAACTGATTGCAGAGAGGTGATCGACTGAGGTGATTAACAAGGGACGAAGAGCTGAAATGGCAGCAGCTAATGAGGCACGCTGGGACTCAAGAGTGCAAGACGCCATATTTGCTCCAAAGACAACTTCAGTAAACAACATGCTGACTCGTCGAAAGGTATAATGACACAAAGGGAGCCTTTTGTCCGCAGGTATCACATTTATACAGTGAATAAAAACAACCAGAACTTTGCACAATCAGAAGATGCAGCTGTCAACCTGCTGTGTGAAAAATGAACTGTTTCTTTTTTCTTTTTTTTTTACTCAAGTCAAACCTTCATATCTCCATTTTCAGAATTTCCTTTAACCTCTGGACAGAGGAGGAAAATTGCAGCAATGCGCTGACAGACTTCCAATCTGCCTGAGGAATGATGAGACTGAGAGATTCTGGCAGATTTGAGAGTCTTAGGAGTTTCAAACCTCCTCAAATGACCACTGCTTGCTCAATAGATAAATACCAACACAAACCCCAGCCCATATTCAACATTAAGTGCGTGCAATACTGAAAACACTAATAGTGCAACAACTGGGAGGGGATTGACTTTTTATATAGGAAGAAAATCTGCAATCTTTAGCTGTTTTTCCAGCTAAAAACTACCCTCATCACTCTGTTCTAAAAGCAGTTCACAATAGTTTTAGGTGGGAAAATGTAACAGTGATGCTGCTATCAGATTTGAAGCTTTCATTTTAGCAGTTAAATAAGTGAAGTAGCCCCTTGTTCATCACCCAAGTACTCAACTTCAGCTCATTAAGAAAATAGTCTCTGGTTGCTAATGTTGGCAAAATTATAAATTAGGAAAATATTAGCAATCACATACAGTTATTAGGATCATGGGTTGTTTTGGGGATTGCTTTATTGATTCTAGTTTCATTATTATTCCATGCTCCTTAGTCTCGTTCTTTGATTAGATCAGGTTGGTTTCTGGTTTTGCTTTAGTTCAGCTCTTCCTTAGTGATTCTAGTTTATGTGTATTTCTTGTGTCTAGTTATTCTTTGAGTATTTATGTTCCTTATGTTTACTCATACTTTATTGTTAAATTTATTTCCTAGTTCCCTCGCCCACTTTCCTACTCTTTCTCTCTCCCCTCACACCTGCAACCAGTTGGCAAATCAGCCCAGGTCCATTGTTTCACATTCACTATCTCAGTACTTTAAGACTTCTCCTCTCACTCTTTGCTGGTTCCTCCTACTAAATCCTGTTTAATCCCTGCTGGCTTTTTGTTCTGGATTCTTGTTTTTGTTCAGATGTGGCTCCCTGTGTTCCCTATGGATTTTATATTTTAGCTTTTAAACCACACTTTATGACAACAGATAACTTGGAAAATATACAGATCATTGCTTCTCTTTTTGCTCTTGTGTACTACCCAAATGTTGCAGATCATTAATAAAAAATAAATAAAACAGACAAAGATAATGTAAGTAAATACAAAATGGAGTTTTTAAATAAATATTAAATTTACTAAGGAGAAAAACATTTCTGAACCTGGCCAAATATTATTTTCCCCCTTAACCTAATAAATGATTGTGTCATCGTCAACAGCATCAAGAGTTTGCGAAAATGAGTGATGAGTATTTTTCCTTAACTGGAAAGGAAATTTGGTCCACTTTGCTTGGTACTTTGCTTTAATTCAGACATATTAGCAGATATTTTAGCATGCCACAGCATGGCCTGTTATCATTTGAAACCACCATTCTGTATTTACTTAGATAATCTTTAAGATTTTGATGATCTGAAACATTTACGAAATGAAAGAAATTATACAAATTACTTTACTAGCACCATAATTATTTTCTATCACAATTACTTGGGGGGCTATCAAAGCCTTAGTTATGCTTGTGAAACCCCCTTCATCTCCTTATTTTGCTCCATGTCTCCATGCCTCCTACTAATGTGAGACATCTGGATGCTAATCTGAGAGAAGATAGTAGAATGGCGTTTAATCTGTTCATAAGTCAATGACAGTAAGGTCAGTTTGTTGATTATGCAAAGCCTTGAGTTTTCTGCTAAAGCAACTAAAAGGAGAGAAGTCTCTATGCCCAGTGCTATGTTACTCTTAGGTTTGTTGACAGACACCTGAAGGTATCTGTAGCAAGCTATTGATCCGCACATAAGCAGGGAACAGATTTATACTTTGATTTCCTGGAGTAAACATGGTCTGTTTGGATAAGGATGTAAACCAAAAGCTAGTCTGTTGACTCCATTTGTCATATATATTCTCTGTTCGATAATTCAATAAAGTGTTTGAGACAGCAGCTGCTGAGGGAGGAACTTCAAGGAGAGCGGGTCTTGGTTAATGTATTTCTGTCAGCAAGAAGGAGAGATGGGGGATAGAGGAGAGGGACAGGCGGATGGAGGTGAGAGGTGAATGATATCTCTGTCATCTATTCCAATTTGAAACATTGAGGTAGCTAAGGTAGCCAACTCAATCTATGGTCTGTTATTTTCTATAATGTGTTCCATATCAAACAAAATGTTTTATAATTTTTTTTTTAGGTAGTTTGCTTTCTTGCATCAGTTTCCCAGGTTTTAAAAAATTCCAATATATTACACTTATTTTGATTGAAAGAAAGCCAAGATAAAAAAATATATATAGCAAAATATGGAGATACCAAAGATCTTGAAAGTAACAGGACCAGGGACATTCCAGACATTCCTCACCCCTTCAACACTCCTCATCTTTCTCTGGAGAATCCTGAGGATTTATAAAGGGATATACTGTATATAGTCCCTGCAGCGAAATCTGGTTGTGCCCTGGTTCTCTTTCCAGTGCAATATACCCAGAAAACTGGTTGAGATGCCTATCTCCAGGGTTTATTGGGCAAGAGATGTGGTACACCCTAGACAAGTCGCCATTTCATCACAGGGCTAAAATCTACCACTGAAGGCTAAATATAATGTATATACCAATAGATGAAACTTATTCGGGAACTTTGCTTATCCTATATACGTATATATATATACGCTTAATTCGTGTCAAGAGAAAAGCCTACAAACAAGAGTACATTTGGATTTCAAAGCTTTCTGTTGTGATCTTTCTCTATGGAAAACATATTTCAAGGAATCTTTGAGGGCAAATAGCCTGTCAAAAAGCAGAAAGAGCCACAAACTCCATAAAATGGTCCCTTTGTTGAATTCACACCTTTTAGAAAATTTGATTTCTCCTTTGGGAGGCAGCACACAGTCTATATGTTGGGCCCTTTTGTGCATGTTTTTACTGCAGATCCGTCCCCTGTCGTGCTTTTTCACTGCTGTTTTCTAAAGAGAAAATAGTCTCTATTGAAGGAAGGTTCAAAACAGCCCCTCAAACAGGTTTGGGGAGGGAGCTGCTTATTCCTAAACATACCTAAAATAATAAATACTGTCAGAGAAAACACACAGCTTGAATACTGACTAGGGTACACTGTTGTGCAAGAAAAAATACAGGCACATCCCAAAAAGTTTAATATTGAGAAAAAGTTCAATATTTTTTGTTTCATCAAAGAAAGACATTAGAGTTTCATTACATTTAGGGTGGAAATTATCATTAGTTCCAAGTTGTAATTTTGCTTATGGCTCATAAATATTGAAAATCCAAAATATTTACATGACAATAAAATCAGAAACCTCTTACCTGAGGTAAAGTTGAAAAAAGCTGGACTGTTGCTTAGTGGTCCAAAGTTCTCCTTTCACATTTAAATAAAAGTTTGTATTGTATTTGTTTCCGGATTGAGGAGGAAGACAGAGAGCCACAGAATTTAACGTAGCAATCTACCCAGAACATTTTGCATACTTCATGCTTCCTTCTGCTGACAAACATAATGGACATTATGAATTCATTAACCAGCAGGACTTGGCACCTGCCCACATTTCCAAAGGTACCAAAAGCTAACAGTGCCAACAGTGAAGATGACCTGAAGGCAACTATCAAAGCAAACTTGGCTTCCATTAGATCTCAGAAGAGGAATAGGTTGATCATCTCCGTGCCATACCATATTGATGCAGTAATTCCTGCAAATTAGGTTCAGACCTAATTGAGTGCACATAGATTAACGTAATTTTGAGAAACCTAACATTTCTGATTAAGATATCCTTTTTTATTGATCTTGTCTGGTTGTGTGATATTCCAATTTTTTAAAACACTTAATGTTGGGTTTTTATTATTTGCAAGCCACGGTCCTTAAAGAAGTAAAGGCGGAAAATATTTCACTTTATGGGTTGTGAACCTATATGAGTTTCCCGTTTGGAAATGAGTGGTGAAAAGTATGGAACATTCTCACAATATTGAGTTTTTAGATCTGTATATATTTGTGGTGCCACCTATTTGTTATGTATATATTTAGATATCGGTGCAGCATTGGGTGCATGCTGTTTTATATATTTTATATATTTTTATATATTGATTACAGGATTGTTGTAATCAATTACAAATTTAATGATGGAACTTGACTTAATGTCATGTTTTGATTATTGATTCTATGTTGCATTGTGTTTCTGTGTTTGTAATGATGTAAAGCACTTTGAAATGCCTTGCTGCTGAAATGTGCTATACAAATAAAATTTGATTGATTGATTGATTGATTTGTCAAACATCCTAGTTGTCAATGTTGTAGTTCTCTTTGTTTTTTTGGTGTTCATATTTACATTTGCAAAAAAAAACAACTCAAATTTGGATCGGAGGAGGGTTTGTGCATCACGCACTTCAGATCTCATAAATGCTTGCTCCTCATGTCACCTTTCTCTGTGCTCAGTATTTCTCCAGGCTCACTCCTCCTGTTTATACTGCAATACATCTGGGTCAATTGTTTCCAGAGAAAAAGCGAGACATTATAGAGATATGACAGCCCATGACATCTGTTTATTACTTCACTCCAAATCTGATCTGTGTGTGAGAGACAGAGGTGTCCAAGATTAATATACTGACAACCTATAAAACCCCAGATTCTCCCATCTTCATGAATATGGATGAAAAAAAAAACACCAGGGGAGAACACACAGCTCACTTTAATGCTTTAATG
The DNA here is from genome assembly GCF_001444195.1 of Xiphophorus couchianus. Taxonomy (NCBI): domain Eukaryota; kingdom Metazoa; phylum Chordata; class Actinopteri; order Cyprinodontiformes; family Poeciliidae; genus Xiphophorus; species Xiphophorus couchianus. The sequence continues at coordinate 12,785,785 of NC_040239.1, forward strand.
CACATTAAGGTTATAATGAGAAGGAAGCTACTTAGATCACATAATTCTGTAGAGTCTTATCATAAATAACAGCTTACATGTAACTTACTTAGATAAATAGGTGGACGGACGTGAGGGATAGGGTACCTGCATTCACTCAAGCTTACAGAAGGAGATTAGTTCCCCTTATGCACTTTGAGTCCAAGTACCTGCAAATCTGGACAGAATCTGTGCTTGAAATAAATTGAAAATAGCTGAGTGCATTTATTTAAGCATCGCCGTTGAATACAGTCAGCAGCTACTTAATCTTTACATAGGCATTTTCATTTCTGTGTCTACTTCCAGACTGAAGATGATGTACTTTATTTAAAGGCTTTATTCTCCAATTATGTTTAAGGTTAAGATTTCGCACGGCAGATATTGCAACAAGCTTTCAAAAATTAAGTGTGACCTCATAATTAAATCAGTTTTTATTTTCTTTATACTTATGTTTAGTGTGCAATAATGAAATCAAAATAGTCATTTAATGTAATTAATTTTTATCTGTCAGCATTTCCTGACTTTATTTCATTATGAGTCAATGTTTTGCCTAAAAATCTGAAACTACAATGCTGTGCAAAGATCTTGAGTCTTCCCTCATTTATTTGACTTTACTTTATTTAATCAAATGTTGCTGTAATTTTTAAATAAAATCTTAATCTGTGTTTCTCCTGGGTTTTCTTTAGATATTAAAAAATAGGTTTTAGTTGTGTTGCTCCTCATTTTCAAAACAGTACCTCCATACTTTCATTTAGGTCTCATCTTTGACTTATCCAAGCACAAAGAGCCCAGAAAGAACTGACTGAATTCCTGGGACAAAGTCAACCTTGTTCCGAGTGTGAGTTGTACCTTTTCCCCAATCCTTTGGGATACAGATTCATGAGAAGGATGTCAAGGCATAGCACTGAGATGATGGTGACTATTTTTTGAACTTCAGCGTATGCTCATTGCTTTTGAGGATGATTTGGTTTTGTTGATGCCTTCACAGCATAATCATAGGATGGAGCAGAGGATGGGTAGATTGACTGACGTCATCTTCAGCCTGTTGTAATAATAATAATAATAATAAAAATAGAGCTGAGCCAAAAAGCAAAGCTGTCCTTTTCCTGGCTTGTCAAGATCACACGATTTTAATCATGACCAAAATAATAATAAAATCCAAACTACTGAAATAACCTAACACTGGGGAGACTTAGGTTTGGCCAGTTATTTTTGCTACCCAATCTCAAACAAGCAAAAAACAATGAATAGGCAGATGAACATCCTGCTTGACTAACCTTAAATAACTGAGCACTTCAAAAAGGATTGCTGAAAATCTTTGAGCTTAAACCTTGTCATGGACTAACAGAAGAATCATAGCAGGCTCTTTACTCCACTCGCTCTGCCTCTCCCCATTTTCTTGAACAAATTACTTTTCAGCTCTAATAATACCTTCTTTTTCCAGTAACTCTTGAAATTTACATCTCTCTGTACACACTGTACATTATGCTGCTGTGTTTGTATACGGATATTGGACAGAAAATGAATTAAAAAGCAATTAAATTCTGAAAGACTTCCAGTAACCACTTTAACTGTTGTATTTACAAGAAATAAAAAAAGAATATTCAGTCTCCTTGAAAAAAATGGGGGTGGTTTAATTCAGACCAGAAACAACCGTTTTATCCAGTAGATTTATAAAAGACTCACATGTGCCATGAACTAAACCAAGACTTTTTCAAATAGGAATTCAGCTTTTTATGATTTTTTTCAAATACTTTATTTATAATTTCTCAGAATTAAACAACCAAACAACCAATTATATTTTTCACAATACTATATCAATGCTATAACCCTACTCGTTTTATACAGCAGTGTGCCATGTGCGTGTGCATTTGTGTGGGGAGACAAAATGAAAAGCTAGGTCATTCACATCCCCTGAAAATATCATTGACTCCCATTACAGCCACTAAGCCCTCAGTGCCATTTCACCACAGGGCAAATTAGTCACTATGAAGACAAATGGCTCAGCCAAAAACACAATAACTTACCAGAGGACGTGTAGAGTTCTTGATGAATTATTAACAGGGCTACTCTCATCTGTATGATATAAGAGGAGATGCATACATCTGCAATGAGAGGCAAAAAAAATATATTGGATATTTGAAAAATATCTTTATGGCGCATCCTTATTTACACACATGACTAGCCAATCATAGGATTAGATGCCAAGAACACATGTGCTAGTACAAATGACAACACATCACCATCTTGCACCGCATATCATTCATCAGTGTTCACATGCACCCACACATATCCTATTTATCCAAGCAAATGTGGGGCCATTCATTATCCATTGCGTGAGAAGAGGCCATTCGTTACAGTCTCTCATCTTGATATGAGAGGTCGAGTTCTTCCAGAAAGTTTTTAGCCTTATAATGCATTTTAAAAAGTGGGGCAAAATGAAGGTCAATTTCACAAAAAAAGGAAAGCTACAATGTTTTAACACAACAGAAAAGATCACCTCTTCAAGATAGATTACTACATCTAGGATTATAAAATTATGTTGCGTCAGGAGGTTTTACATAGATACTTTTGGGGTAAAGTGACCCAAAGTTTAATTAACCAAACTTCTCTTCTTTCTAGAAGACCTGCAGTTCTTCACAGGTGGATATTGTGTTTTGACCATTTGCGAGAAGTACAGTAGGGAGGGGTGATTATTTGCTCGGTCTTCCCATGTGCTGCTCAGAGTGTATCGGGTTTAAGTGAGTTAGGTTCGCAGGGTATGACCATTCGACCGTGTTTTTCTGCTCTCTTTGACAGTGAGGGATGTGTCCGTAACGAGGTGGCGATAGACAAACTATGTAATGGGAATCCAACCTGTGAGACAAGCCATTAATCTTGGTGAGCCAGAGATGACCGGTGGGCCATGTCTGTACACTGTAACAGGAACAGTAACATTAGGATTTCATGCCTTCAAGACTCCTTCCAGGCATGTCCAGTGTTCTGGGTTTTTAAACACGAAACTGCCAACTTCTCAGATGGAACTAAGTTTAAAAGATCATCTTGGATTTTACCTCTAAGAATAGGCCAGATCTAGGTCAGTTCACAATATTCTCAAAAGAATAAAATATACACCATACTCATGTTGAAGAAAAGTTTTTTGGAGCACAGAACTTGTTCACATGTGTTTTACCAACTTCTCTGGATTAATTCAGCAGGATGATGTAAATTTGAGCATTCAGGGACAAAGAAATATATGTGTAAAACAGTCCAGTTTTACAGTATTAGAATAGCTCTAATTGTACATGTTAGATATGAAAAGATTTTTAAAAATGTTTTGAAGAATAAAACATTTTTGACACACCTCTGCTAGATAGTGTCAGTAGCACTTCTTGGTTGAATGTGTCAGCGATTCTGAAGGTTGTTATAATGCTGTGATATGGTTAGATCAATAAAAGAGTTTACCAGTCTGAACTAGAGATTGTACCTTCCTTTAAAAACAACAACAAAAAACAAAACAAAACAGTAAAACTGTTATTTAGGCCAAACTTCAGCATAATTAGCTTCCTTCCGCCAAATTCCCATATTTTTATAACAGCTCACAGAAGGCTGGCTAATCCTCTCTGAACAGGACCTAGGGCAATAGAAAACCTGTTTTTGGCACACTGGACAAATAGCATCTTTGTTGTTTTGATTCTTCCTGACAAAAAGGAGCCTTAATTGGGAAGCCATATTGCCATTATCAAAACTCAGACGGTTACTGTCTAAATATGTTTGAATTATAAATGCCAATGCAGCTATTGTAATGACCACTATGAAAGACAGCACCCAATAAAAATAATAATAATAATAATAATAACGATAATAATAATAGGACGTTTTATTTATGATGTCTTTATATCTTTTTGTATCATGACCACCAAGGGAAAATTTGCTTTTATTAAACAATAAACTAGCATATACATGCTGTTGCCTGAAGAAATCAGAGCCAGGCAGAAGGAATTACCGCTGTCACTCAATGTCATATATTCAATGTTCAATGTGCTAATGGTGGAGGAACAACTTACCGTTAAAGGCAAACCGTTTAACCTTCGTCATCAGTGGCCATGCTAACAAGCCTGATCATTCACAACAGGATCTTCTTCTTTTTTATGGCGGTTGGCAAGCAACTTACTGATGTGCATTACCGCCATATATTCCCCTCTCCAAAAAAAAAGTAAATAAATAAAACTTAGAACCTCTCTACCAATTTCGTTTTCTTATGGTAATTCACAACAGGATCTGCTGACAGATACAAGGTGTAACATATTGAGTTGAGCGGCACCACACAAGATTGTGATTGACAAACGCTAAAACCCGCCTCCAGGCTCTGATTGGTTGGATTGGTTTCTAGTTAGGTGGCAGACCTGATTGATTTTATCTGTGTCATACCATACCGTCACGGCATAGTGACATGTAACCCCCATATATATGTGTGTGATATTATTGTTAGTAGTATTTCATATTTTTTGTTTCTTTTGGTTTTAGTCTTGTAATTTAATTTTGTGTTTTTATTTGCTACCAGAAACCGCCAGTAGGTGGCCTGTAGGTTTACACTGTGTGGTTTAGACAGCAGAGAAAAATAAGACAGAAGAAGAAAGCTTTGCTGTCTGCAGCATATAAATATTGTGCTAAGCTATTTCATACAAAGAGAAAAGAAAGCACGTTATATGATAAACTCTGATGAATTCCGGTAATGGTTGGCAGAAAAGAAGAGAAGTGACGTGATTCTTGCAGTTAAATTAATTTCTGCTGTGATTTTCTCTGGTGAGTGTTGTAATATGTTTTTGCAACTTGAAAAGAAGCTAATGCTAACAAACAACATAAAACCAATTGGAGAAATGTGTAACGTCGGAGCAATAAAATGATTTTCACTGTATTGCATTTTTTTTTTGCTATATACAAACCTATAATGGTTGCCATATAGTGTGATATGTTTTCTGCAAGCTTGCTATTAGTTTAAAAAAATTGCTAAATGGGATTTATTGCTCCTGCATACATTTGGACTTTAATAGTTAATTAAGTTCTGTACATATATGCAGGTTGTTTTTTTGTTGTTGTTTTTTTTAGAACCCCATTGATGTGCAGCAGCTGAACCTTGTCCAGCTGCACACCACCGCAGGCCTGGACTGGATACGTTGAGCTCCAGGTTTCAACCCAAGACCTGGGACTGCTGGATCCGCTGCTTGCCTTGCGCTAGATTAAGATAAGATTTTGGATCTCAAGAAACACTTTTAAAGTAATGACTACAAAGCAAACTAAAGTGAAACCAAATTATGATGTGGTGTGGATCATATGCGGTGTGGCTTGCCATCACAATGACTTTGAGATTGTCATTGTTGCATTGAGATGACATCTTATGTTTCATTTTATTTCTTGTTTTAGACTTTTAAAGGCAAAACAAAGCCACTTACTTCCAGAGCTGTGCTGTGTATCAGTCTAGACATTAATCTAGTTTGCTGCAGAGCTGTTATGTGTTGTAAGCCACAAGACCTTTAAATACCAGAAATAGAGCCAGCGAAAGACAGCAAAGTAAAACAGAACAAAACAATAGGGCACCTCTGCCTCCAGGGTGCCAGGGCATGGGCTGTGATGATTGATGATGAAGGAGAAGAGTATCCCCTCTTTGCCATGATAAGGGGCCATAAGAGCAAGCAGAGGTGAAAATAAGGATTAAATGAAGCCATGAAAGTTCAGCAGCGTGAGACGGACAATGTTTTATTTACACCTTAGACACAACTCATTAAGCACAGAGCCTCCCCCCTGGTCTGCCACAACAAGAGTTAAAGTGCCAACCATACTCAGATGTAGCTATTAGGTTTGCAGTAAGGCATACTCCCACGTCTATTTATCTACAGTTATTAACTTTTCTTGCACTATTGGTTGTGTTTTTGTGTACCCATTTCATTTTATTCTCAATTTTTTATTTTTAGTGTTTTGCCATTTTGTGTCTGCCATAATTGTTAAGAAAAATCTTTGTTTTAGAATTAAAAAGTGTGTGTGCTGTTTATTTCAAGTGAAGTGGTCTTATGTTTAAAAATTCCTATTAGTTTAGACGTTGCTCATTCTCTGGAAAAGGTGTTCCATAATCTTGACTCTGATCCGTCATCTGATGCCAGCACCAAGACAGGATTGAGTTGATCATAGATGTGCTGAGCAGTTGGGTGGTGAAGTAAAAAATGTTAACTTCGATCGGCCCACAGATGGCAGTCTTCAGAGTAGATGCTCTTACCAAGTGTTGAGAACTCCGTTTTTTACATAATGATTTATTCAGACTGTGAGGGAGCAATCCTTACAGAAGATAATAGGAAGGCCGAAGACTGTACAGCAAAGTAACCGTGTGTATTTGTGCTCAAGTCCAATCCAGACAGAGGAAGAGCACTTTTTAATACAGACTTCCATGACAAACTGTGTCATACCTTTTCTTTTGTTTCCAGTTTGAGTTTACCTGCATTACAATTGTACAATACTTGTGTCACTAATCCTGATAACTTTATCCTGTTTTATCTTTCATTGGAGAACACAAGGGAGAGTTCCATTCTTTTACAGAAATTTCACAATAGACATGCCCCCCCTGCCAGTGTGCTGTATCATCATGGAGGGACACCAGTGCTCCAGAAAAGAAAAAAAATCATAGTTGGGACATGCAACCTAAAGAAAAATCGTGTGCCATGGGTCGATGATGGACTTGATTATGCTGAAGTACAGAACTAAATGCTCAAGAACTGTTTTACTTAACTGTTTCTATTAAATGTGAAGTTCTTGTTTATCTCTAACTCACCATCTAAAATATGAGAATAAGCCAATGTCAATTGGATTATTCTACTCTTAACAGGAATTCTTTAAAATAGTGGTTTGGATGAATGATTTCTCTATTCCATTTGTGAAAAAACAAATAGTCACCAAACACAAAAAGAATAGAAGAAAATACCAAAACCAGTTAGATGCATTTATACCAGGACAGTAAAAGGAATTGCTTGTAGATCCTCTTCACGCTACAGCACACACTGTTTGTGGGAGGACTGGAGCAAATCACAACTATCACTGGGTATGTATCAGGTCATGCTTTAGCAGGCCCAAAATCTCCTAATATATTTAATAACTGAACCAAAACTATCAAGCAATAGACAGAAGTCTAGCTTTCCTTCCCTCAATCTTTAAAACCTTTAAATTATATCTTTTTTTTCTCCATGGTGATTGGACTCAATAAACAAACTTGTCATTTTACTTGACAAACAACATATATTGATACCAAACATTGTTCCTGAAGATCAGATTTTTTTTCTGTGATAAGGCCCACAATTCTGTTGCCTCTGTTAATGTTGTTTTCCTTCCAGCTTTAACATTTATTCTAGGCACATTTTGTCAACCCCACTGCCAAATCCCTGCACATAGTACCCATATTTTACCACATTTTATGCAGTCGACACAAACTGTGTTTCAACATCTAAGGCTGTTAAAAGCTTAGTCTAGTGCAACACTTATCAGTTTTGAGACAGATGGCTTGTCCTCACTTCTAAACTGGTTGATATTGGCTGGTGGCTGCGACTGGACAGTCATCGTAAACTCGCCATATGTTTGCAATATGCTGCACAGACTGATGCAGTTGAGAAAGTCTATTTAAGGTTACTGAGTAGCAAGATGAAACATTTTCACAGAAATAGGCATATGTTCATATGACATGATCATCACTTTTTCAGCTACACATAAGAGCCAGCATTTTGCTGACTCATGAAAGGAAATATGCAGAATCTTTTGATATTAAATAAGACATAATTTATACAAAAATGTCTTGTGTCCAAATCTTTCATATTTTTTATTTATTTCTTTCTTTCTTAGGAAAATTACAATCGCTCCCATGACAGAAGGTAACAGGCTGGGATCTTCTTTCCACACCTGCAAATGGTCCTTTTCCTCACTGTGAATGACTTTCTTTCTGTGGGTTGACAGCTAAAGCAGAAGAGGAGAACAAGGAACTGAGAGAATGGGGAATAGAGTGGGAGAGGGAGAGAAGTTAAAGGCAAAAGTGGTTGTAGGTGTCAAGCCTCCTGAAATTAGCTACCTAGCATCCAGAAGATGGTGTGTCTGTAAGTGCACACAGAGCAGATACACACATTTGGCTCAGCAGTTGTGTATTGGTATCTAAGGGCAGCACGATTTGTCTCTGCTATCCCTTGAGTCGATTTTGACTCCCACTCGTCTAAGCAACGGGAATAGCACATTATGGCAGACAGGTGAATAAGATTCAAATGTGAGTTTGAGGGAGAATAGGCTTTCTGACATCAGAGTGTATGAAAGCTGCAGTTGTGTCCCAGCGACAAAGCTGGTCCTGAAGTGACAAGTGCTTTTAGAAAGTTAAAGTGACTTTTCAGTTTACAGGTTTGACAGTGAACCAAATGTCAGGGCAAGAATGGATCAGTGCTTCCCACCAGGCCATGCAGATAATCCTTCAAGAAAAACAGGTTGACTATTCTAGCAGATCTCAGTGTGTCAAATCTCACAGTGCAAAAACTGCTTTAAATCAACTTCAGCTTATGCAGACAACTAATAGAGTTTTATATAAATAGGGCAAAGTTTTTTTTTACCCTGCACTATCAATCTTGTTGTAGTGAACCCATTTCCCCTTCTGTGCAAGCCATTTACCAGTTCTGGGACCCCACCAGAACCCTTCAGAGTCATTACCTTGAGAAATAATGAGCAGATACACACATTTGGCTCAGATTAAAAAAAAAAAAACAGACTTTAATGCCAAAAATGATCAAATGTTACAAGTCATACAAATAGGACAGATACAGATACACCGTCTAGCACTGGGCTCCACTTAGCACACTTTAGGGGTGAAACCAAGTGAGGCACCGATTATAGCGCCATCATGTGTGATCACAGATTCACAAGAGAAAAACTTCAGAAGGTCAGTTTCATGTTTCAGTGTGTACTTGCAAGTCTTTTTTGAATTTATATCATAGTTCTATATCCCTCATGTGTTACACTCTCACGTATAACAAACATGGCACTGCTCTGTGTTGTTCAGGGTTTTTTGTACTGGTCTGTGGCAGCAGGAGCTGTTTGAGCCCATTCAGTGCCGTGGGTGAACAATTTACCCAACCCCCAGCAATATTTATATGTCTCTAATTACAAGGCTCCTTGAGGTACACCTCTAATTTGCCAGAATTGGCTTGGCTTGAGCTAAATCTAGGTCATATTCTGTATAAAATCTCCAAAAAACACATTCCTTATAAATTCAATAACTTTTCATAGTTTATAGATTTATTAATATTGATGATTAGTATTAAGAACATTTATTATTAATAAAATGCATATTTAAAAAAAAGAAGCAAACTACCCAAATGTATATATTAAAAATATTAGTTTTTTTCTGTTGGTCTTATGTCATATTCTAATCTTAAATGTGTTTTCATTAGTTGTAAGTTGAAAATCATAATTAATGGAGATAAAGGCTTGGGATCTGTATTTAATCTATGTTAAAACAAATGAATGTATTCTAATATACTGTATTGAGGTGTATTGAATGGGTCTCTTTATATATATATATATATATATATATATATATATATATATATATATATATGGTAGAGGACCCGAGCTCAGAGGATAAGAACCACCCGCGGTGGGTGAGAAGGGAATTTTATATATATATATATATATATATATATATATATATATATATATATATAAAACTACGATTTTCCTCACTAATTTATTCAAGTAACTATGTTCAATATTCATTTTATACTTGGGAAAACATCTTGTTTTCTATCTTTTGATGGTACTGGCCCTGAAATTCTGAATTGGTGCTTCTTTTGTGAAACCCAGACTACTCTTGAACTTGCTGGTTGATAGCCAAAATCCTAGAGCAAGAAATATATAAATAATTTCTGTTTATATTCTGCTCGCCCACATATTCAGTTAGGGCAAACACAACATTTCTAATGTAGATCTTTGCTCCCTAGTGAAAAAGTTTGAAAACTAACAGTAGCAGGCATTGAGTCTACTGACCCAGGCAGCCCCCTCACAGTTTCTGGCCACACGCCACACATTACTCCCTTTCTATCACCAAACAGAGCACTGCTGGGAGGTACTTGTTGTTCACTCACCCTGGCAACCAATTAAAAAACAGCTGGAGTTTTGCAGAGCCATTGACGATAAGGGCCATTCTCCAGGGTGCAGCATTCGCATAACTGCTTCACATTATCCTCAAGGGATAATCAACAGCCAGCAGCAATATCATGCAAATCATAGTGAAAGGAAGAGCTGTCCTTAAACGGGTGTATGCTTGAAAGAGATCAAGTAGCACTTGAGGCTGGCCTTCATTTTTGTTTTGGTAAACCCTATTAGTAGGCAACATGCTGCATAATATTATCATAGCAATATGTTATGTATTCTTAAACTTACCATAAGTATAAAAGTGGACTGATTACCTGTAAGGGTAAAGTGCACCGCTGCACTTTCACAAGAACCTTAAACTTTGAAGCAGAAGGTGGGCTGTGCTTGTTTTATGAGGAATTGATGCTTACAGGTTTTGTAACACTACACTAATTTTATGAAAGCCAGTATGAAAACTTTTATCAAATTATTTAAAAAGCTGAATGTACTGGTTATTTTCAATAACCACCTTGTAGGCACTTTTAGCTGCGATTTTAAGGTACTCCTCTACAATTGCTTGTTACCACAAATAGAGCTGCTAGGCAAATAAATGTGGTAAAGATAACTTAATGAAAATCAATCCAAGCTTCAGAATGAGAAAGAAAAATAATTTAATTGACTAGAATGTTAATACATAACTATTTTGGTTTTTACAGAGAAGGCTTTAAAAATGTCCAGCAGTTTGGATGAAAATGCTTTGTTCATGTCAGGTGGGAGGGGAATGGAGAGACTTGTTTGATATGACAAAAGGGCAAAAATAGCGCAGGTTTGCAGATTACCACCTCTGAGTGCATAATATGGTGAAGTGGGTGGACTATAGCAGAAAAATACCAGGCCAGCAACCACTATTGTTAGCTAAGAATAAGAAACTGAAGTTACATTTCCCATGGGCTCATCAGAACTACCCACCAACATATATAAAAAAAACTTTGACTGGTCTGGTGACTTCCACTTTCAACATTCTGCACACAGAATAATACCTTGCTATATTGTTTAGTATACATGGATACTGATCCAATAGTTTGAAAATTTTTTTAGTAAAAATAAAGTATTCCAAATACTTTATTTGTGAGAGACTCTTTAACAAATAAAAGAAAGAGTCTGATAGGGCTCTTTCATTTGAGAGAAACCGGGTAGTTTTAATTAATGATAATTAGGCTTGTTGCGTACTTTAGGAGCTTGTTGATTCCTAATGATGCTTTTGTGACATCTGTGGAGAACAGATTTGTGTTTTTGTTTTTAGATTGAAATTTGAATAAATTTAATTAGTACATGTTTTCCTTTTTTAACAGAACTGAAACTGGCCCTGGTGTGGTTTGCTTTAGCTTTGCGACAGATGGACATGGGAACAAATGTAAGCTTTATAACGGTATATGTCGAAGAGATATGTTTTGAGTTTGTCTTTGGAAATGTTTTTCTAAATCCTCTTATTATTCTGTTTTTCATGGCACATAAATCCTATAAGACCAACCTGTAGAAACATGCTGCTCCTTAGTATATAGAATGAGGTATATGCTTTATGAAGTCATATGGTGTATTTATCTCTCTTTGGATGTCCTTCCTTCTGTCACTTATGGACTGGAATCATTTGAGGTCAGGCTACCTGGAGTTCACATTGCACAAAGATCTGCAGCTTAGACGGAATCTCTGATCTCTGATAGGATCTCTCCACCCTCTGCTCCGGCTGTCCCTTCATCTTCACTGCTCTGTTTTCCTAGCCTTCTTCCCTCTGTTTTGGTGCAACCCACTCCTTTTAAAAGTTGGATGTCTTTAATACAGTGATTTCTAAGGTGGAGAGGGGAATTGTGTTCAATTCAAGAGGTTATTACGTTTAGATTCACATTGTGTTCAATTCAAGAGGTTATTACGTTTAGATTCACATTTACAACTTTGCAGGCGTTAATGCTCATTTATTTAGCGTTGTTAGCATTCACATATACAGTATGTTCTAAAATGTGTATTTTGGAGCATTAAGTGAATATTGTATTAATTTTGCGTACATTTATGGGACTATATAAATACACATGCGTATGTTTGTTAAAGTGTATGCATGCACGTGTGCAGCACTAATAATCTCCCTAATCCTGGGTTTATCTACTGGGCACTGAGGTTTGAACAGCACTAGACATCAGTCATCTGGCTGACCAACCAAAACCTCTTTATTTCCACTGCTACTGGAACCCATTCTAGGGGATGGAGATTTATTTGGGCTCTCTTATCTCTGCTGTCCAGTCAGAAATCACAAAACAGAACCTGTGTTTCCCACCTTATAAAATCCGTCAAAGTGAAATTGCATTAAAGGCTGAAAGTTGACAATGAATATGATTGACTCTGCAGCATATGTCTAATATTAAAGGATATCTATAAATCTCGAGATTCCACTGCAGTTAAAATGTAAGGCATAGCAAGTTATTGCATATTGAACTGAAAACAAAGCTATTCATGGTTCTCAAAATACTTTACTAATAAAAAGAAAAATACAATCTGACTCCAGATAAGTGAAAGATAATCATAGATATAACATGTTAGTGTTTTCTTTCAGCAACAAGAAATTCCAACATAAATAATTATTTTATTTTAGGTGTTACAGCTACTAAATGTAAAATCAGTTAGTGAGTGTGGCGACTTAACCTGCCAGGTTACCGTCATACTCTTTACAGCTGCAGCAATACAGCGCTGGGTTCAGATCGTGCCAGTGGCGTGCTATGATTTGTAATGACAATATTAAGAAGTCATGTGTTTCTTTCAAAATTTCATCTTATTGGCTGAAACCAGTAACAAAAGTGTGTGGATAGCTAATACAGCCCAGTGTGTTAATTAGCTGTGAGATTCCTTCAGTCTTTGCAACAGCCCACATGTATTATCTAAACAAGTAAAATTCAAACGCAGAGTTTAACATTTGTGACCTCTGAAACTACTATGACCTCTGCATAAATAGCAGAGGTCAGATTTTAAGCAGTATATTTTGCAAAAAAAACAAAACACTATTTTCTCATAAATTTGTGGCTTAGTATATCTTTTTTCTCTGCTTCTGCTCATGCAACGTGTTCCTGGATTTCTTGTAGCATATGTCATACATTAGCGTCAGCATTACTTTAAAAGAGGACTGAAGAATCCTAATGACTAGACAAAACTTTGTAATCTCATTTCTTTTTCATTGATGGTCAGCTTAGGCTACAGTTTAGGGACTGGCAGGTAGTAATCCCATGTCGTCGGATTTGAAATGTATTCAGACAAAGCAGGGTGTTTAACAAAAAGATTTTCCTTTCTGCATCTCCATCTGTCTTGTATTTATGTTTGATAATTTTAAGTTTTAAAACAAGCAGCATATAATCACTTGTGTTGGTACAATTATTCTTAGACAATCAGTTAAGGACTATAACATAAATTGTTATCTGCAGCTAAAATCCTGAGTTAGCTATTGCCATAACTTTTGCAGATATCTGCAGCAAAGGACAAAATGCTCAAATGGAAAGGAAATTAAGGGAAAGATTGGAGAGGGAAAAAATTAAACACTGAACCGGCATGTTTCCATTTTAACTAAGCAGTGAGAGTGCATTTCCCACAACCATGCATCAAGCCAGTTAAGAGGTTAGGCCTGGCAAGTCATTACTGTCAGAGCTAATGTAGAGAGATGAGGAGAGAGACCGAGGAGGTAAGCACTCACTAATGAATGAACACACTGTTAAGTTCAACAATTACACGCCCATGTAAATGTAAGGATCACACACTATTACAAGCCCATGGTTGCTGAGCATCCAATCCCAAAATGCACTTGCAAAGACAGAAAAATTCAAAGCAGGTACTTGAGACTTTTGAGTATTTGTTTTACGTAACAAATTAAATAAAACTTTCCTCCCTCCCCCCTTAAAGTAGATGCTGCAAGTAGAAAGTGTATTTTGACAGGAAGGTCTCACTAGAAGTTGGTAACCTGTCTTTTAATTGTACGTGAGTAAATGTAGTCATTCTGTCATTTGCAGTCTCTGGAAGACAGATTTAGCTAAGCGTAGAGCAATCCTCCAAAAATATATATACATTTTCAATTAATCTTGATTACCTCTGTCTTTAAGCATTTCCACAGGATGATGCTGCCATCACAATCTTTCACAAAGGGGAAGATGTTTTCAGGGTGATGCGTTTTTAAAAAATCTGTTTATACTGTGACATATTTTAAACTGTTGTGCACTAAAACGCTGCAGAATTTAAAAACTGACTTTCATCCACAGGAGTTTGTTCTCTGAGTAAAAATGAAATCACACCCTTTGGCTAAATAAAGTTAGGTCTCATAAACTATTGGAGCAATAATTGAAAGAAACATAAGCAATAGATCATTCTCTGGATTATGAATCGTATATTGGATTTAAAAGATTTGCTTTCATTTATTGTCTAGACATGCTGGATTCATTATCTACTCTATTATTATCTGGCAAACAAAAGGCCAAACTCTTATCTTAAAATAACACTGCATCTTGATAGTGTGGCCAGATTTTGATTAAAACATATTTATATTGTATGTCTAATGTTTCAGGAAATAGTTTTGATATTTGCATCAGAGCGGGGGCTAATTAGAGATAATTATGAAAGTAGGACAGAAAGTCTGTTGCTTGTCCAAAATAAGTATGAATAAGTATATATGCACACAATGTATTTTTATTTTTATTTTTAATAAGTTGTTAAACTTCCATTGCTCTTGTCAGTGCAAACTTTACACAAAAGTATGAATTTCTTGATGCAGATACAGGTTTCAAACCAGTTTAAAAATATTAAATTACATTTTTGTTACTAATTAGAAACAGAACCCTGCCAGATTAGTCCAGAAAACTAAACAAGCATTCAAACCAGTTAAGTTCCTTAATTGCTTTGCTGTGCAGCAATGTCAATGAATTTTAGGACATGTCAAAAAATGTTATGGAATGGCAACTGTAGCACTCACACACTATGTAAACTATACAGGTACAAAACTGTTTCTGCATTTAATCACCGATTCTCAAATGTCTCCGCAAAAACTTAATGAGTTTTCTGAAACGCATGCAGATGATCTGCGTTGATAATTCACTCAAATTGACGTACAAGGATAAAACTCAGAGTTTACGTATCCATGTCTTGTAGTCTTGTAAGGTAGGCAGAGTTGAATTTTTGTCCAAGCTAGAATGCTCAAAGTGAATTTGGAGCAACTTTCACCCTTTTCTTTTTTTTTTTTTTTGTCAGTGCACCACAGAGCGCAATCTCCCAGGCTTTTTCCACAACCTTTTAGTCTGATTTTAATTCTCTGAACTACAAAGCCCCACAGTAGGGGTTTAGATCTCCACAATGCATTACAAAAGGTAAACTGCCAGTCATCCTGCCTGGGAGGATCAGAAAAGCCCAATTGCATGACTCTGGCATTGTTGCGTCCACCAAACTCATTCACAAGGATTGCCTCACTTGTAATAAACTGATAATTTATTGATCATACTGAAGAAATAAAATCTGAAACTGAAGCCGGGTTAATCAAAAACTCATGTCAAACCAAAGTAAACCATACTATACAACCCAAACCAAATGAGGTTCTTAGGAGGGAGAAAGAAAATGCTGCATGTGTGGCAGCAGGCAGCAATCAAGCCAACCACAAACACCTGCTGAAGATCTCACTCCAAACCCTTGGAAGGAAGACAGCAGAGAGACACTGCCTTAACAGGCAGAAATTCAATTGGACCTCATTAACACAAAACAGGTAAGAGCATGATAATCAGTCTTACAATTCTGAATGGTAAAAAATCTGCAAGCTCCAAAGGCAGAGGCATGGAAAGGGATAAGCAAGCTAGCAAACAACAGCTGCACAGACACTTAGGTGCCTAAAAAAAATGTGTATTTGTCAGAGGTATCTGGATTTATGACTCAAGGTTTTCAGTTCATTTATTTTTGTTATGTAAAAGTAAAAATTAAATATTGTAACTTTTACAATACCATTTTAAAAATCATTTAAATGAAACCAGGGACAGAATGGGGTGGAGTGCAAAATGGTTAACTGCTCTCTAAAACTGACTATTCTTAAGAGTTGTTTACACACGATTAGTAAAGAATTTGTTCTGTTCAGTGGCTAATCATCATCATAATAATAATGCATTTTATTCATATACCACCTTCCATCAATGCCCTGCATTGACCAAAGTGCTACAGAAGATCAAACAAATACACTGCACAATAAAACAAGGCTACTTAAAAAGACAACCACAGTCAAAAAGGGTGAAAAGAAATATAAAAATAGTAAATGTTAAACATCAAATCCCTTTTAAATAAATATGTCTTAAGTCTGGCTTTGAACAGGACCAGTTCAGAGATGGCACACAACTTGTAGGGAGATGATTGTGTTACATGCTGATGGGCCTGCAACAGAAAAAGTCTGATCTCCTCATTGTTTGCACTTTGAGCAAGGTACCTCCAGCAAATACTGACCAGCAGACAGTAAAGTTCTACTGAGCTGGTGGATTTTCAAAAGTTCAGAAATTATATATTTCTTGTGAACCTTTCCTCCTGCTGCTGCTGTTTCTGTTCAGGACTGAAATGGTCTGAAGGGAAATCAGGTGCAGGAGCTATTATTAAGCCTACCACATCTGATGGAATAGCAGCAACATTATTTGAAAGAATGCCATAAATCTTTTTAATAGAAGCAGTTTTATTTGAAAAGAAGCTCATGAAGTCATCACTGCTGATGGTAAAAAAAAATACTTGACCCAAGAAACATATAACTCTTTGTCATGCTGGCTTTAGAGATCAAGAGAAGTCTGGCGATGTTCTCAAGATATAGTTGAAGATGTCTGAAGAAATTTCATAAGGTTATTAGTCAGTTTAATGATTAAGTTAAATTTCCAAGTTGAAGGAGAAAATTTTCTTCCTGGCTTAAGTTAATTAGGCTTTACCAGAATGCAACATTGTTCAATCTGTATGTTCTGAGGCTCTGGTCTAAGTCATTGTGATGATGACACTATCAGCTGAACATTTAGCAGCTGGGATTGTTTATGTTTGCACATCATACTAGATGAAAGGTGAAAATACCTAAATATGTAAAATCTTCAGGAGTGTATGAATATAGTGTTACAGTGTTCATTCTCTGAGCAGTCCACAGTTTTTTCTTTCCACCTTCTCTGGTCTTTGTCCAGACAATGTTGCAGGTAAGGCTTGTAAAATTGACAATGCAATAAAACACCACGCAGAAATAAAATCCTGCTTTCACCTATCTAAATATTGCAGTACAGCATTCTGATTACCCAATACAAAACAGCTCTCAAGATGAACACATTAATTTATTTAAATAAGAGCAGCAAACAGTTTAATCCCAGTTAAGCCAACCGAAAATCTCCGAAACACATATTTATGACGCATGTCAACCCTTACAAGACAATGCTTTTAAATGAAAAAGATGCAAGGTAATTCTTTTCAAACAAACAGAACAAACCCACATGGTCTAATCAGTCCCAGCGGTCCTGTACAAGCTCGTTTAACCTCAGGGGGCCTCACTTACTCAGCTTCGTCACCGTTGGGAAGGATTTTAGCAGTAGACCATGGACCACCAACACAGACAACCACTCTCCTGGCAGGCTCAGCTGTCTACCAATCAGGGCTGTTTACCACCGCCTTGCATCATGATGTCATTCTGGCTCCCCATGCCAAACTAATAACCACCATGCAGACCATGGAATGTGCATTTGTGTCTGTGTGTGAAGAATTCCACGTCAGAATAAAGTGCTGTTCCTAATGTGACCACAGCTGAAATGAGGCAAGGTGAAACACTCTGTGCAGCAAAAGGTCAGCCGGCAATGAAGGGCTTCCTTTTGTCTTTAGTCCGTCTTTGCCTGCTTTATAAAATCAGCAGTCTCTTATCAGAGCTCTGAAAGTAATCAGGTTGCAGGAACATAGGGAGAAGAGAGAAATGAAGACTGACAGTGAGCAGGCAGAATTAGATTAAAGTAAAACAAAAGACTACAACTTTTTTTCATATCCAATTTTTTTTTAAAGTTATGTTAATTATGTTTCTCCCTTGAATGATTCTTATATTTGATTCAATAAATAATACTTTTAAAAAGTAATACATTACTAAATTCCTGCATATCATCATAAAGCTTGCCACAAAGACTGCAGTGACCTCCTGCATAGAATCCCTAAAACTGAAATTTTCCTGTTTTTTTTTTAGTTACTTTCACTTTTAAATCAGTACTTGATTCTCATCAAATTTCTAACATTTTACCTGAGAAGCAAGGCTCAGCCGCAATTAGCAACGATTGAGATGAAACCCACTCTGTTTCTTTTATGCACGTTAGAATCAGCCATACACTGTATAGAAGCTAAGTCGAGCAGAAAGCATTGAGCTTGTCACATAATAAAGCTGAAGTATTTTGTTGCACATATTCATTCTTTGCACACTAAAGGAATGCTGGTAGTGCATTTTAGCAATAAAATGTTTATTTTATCATTTGTAAAGAGAATTAATTCGTTTATTTGCTTTTTTTTCCCCTCCCCTCCAAGGGGTCTTTTGTGTGTCCCTTATATGAAAGTAGGCTGACAGGAAAGGGGGACAGAAAAGGGGGAAGACATGCGGCAAATATTTCCGGGTCCGGGAATCAAACCCGCGATGGCCACGTCAACGTGGGTTGTGCTATCCCCTGCGCCACCATGGCACGCCCCAATTTGCTTTTTTATTGTTGCACAAAATAGCCTTTAACTGTTAAGTGAAAAATGTGCAGAATGTGCCATTTAAAAAAAAAATCTGATTAAATTATCAGAATACTCGATAGAACACTTAATCACTAAAATAATTGTTAGTTGTAAGTAAAACAAACAAAAAAAACATTTATATTTTTAGTTTTAATTGTGTTCCTTGGAGTATTTTCAATTTGACAATTTTGACCCACCTGGAAAAATTTTCAGACAGCTCTGACTTCCAAATAATGTCTTGAAAAATGCTGAAATTGTGGTGTCACTAGCTAAATATCATATTCATTGTTCCATGTAGAGAAAGCCATGCCTTGCTGCATTTTACAATGAAGTTAAGTTTTATATCCCGACTATCAAAGACTGACAAAAAATAGCCACTAAAACAATTGAAATCTGTATTACTTTCAATGTACAGTTGGGAACCAAAACCCCTTAGCTTTTTCTTGAATACTGTTTATATTTGTTTTTCTTGAGGCATAACAAATGTTTCTGTGAATAAAGTTTAAAAAAAAAACAGCCCCCCTCCCCCTCCACATCCAACAGACTTCTTGTAGCTTTGATGTGAAACAGTGATGTCACTCATCCTCTCTGTGACATCACTGGTCACTGTCTCTGTATTCCCAGATTCCACAGAGAAATTCATTTGCAGTTTTAGGTTCGACACAGAGAGATGAATACAAGTACAATGGAGGAAAAGCGTTTCTTGATGGAAAAAATAGATATTTTAGAGAAGAGCTGTGGGAAGTTCCAGAAAGAGAATGAGCAGCTTAAACAGATGGTGGAATCATTAAGGTGAAAAATCCAGAGGATAAAAGCTAGCAAGGACAATAATGCCACAAGCTGGCAAGCGGTGAACGAGATGCTTTCGAACTGCAACGAACATTATAAAAAACAATTCAGGTGTCTCGATCTGGACTTGGATGCAGCCACAGAGAAAGTAGAGCAATGGAAAACCAAATATGAGGCCATGGAGAGAAATAATGTGCTCCTTCTTCGGACATACAACATTTCAAAACAAAATGCAAAGAATTTGTTGAGAGAGAAGGCAGACAAAATTAAATGGCTGGAAGCAGAAAATAATGAACTCAACAAGGACATCGTGGCTCTAAAAGTAAAGATGGACAGAACGAAATCCAGGGTGGCACTGGACTTAAAGAATGCCACGCAAGAAGAGACCCTGTTGTTGGAGGAGACACCTACAACAATGATTTTTCAGAAAATTGGGCATGCCTTTCTGGACATCTACGAATCTGGAACGTTGCAAAACTAGAAACAATCATGGATTTTTTAATTTCTGAAAGGGCTCATTGGGGGCTGGAACCAAGACTGGAAGAAGGACTGGAAGAAGGGCTGGATCCATATCTGGAACCAGGGCTGGATCCATGTCCGGGAACCAGGGCTGGGTCCATGGGAACCAGGGCTGGGTCCATGTCCGGGAACCAGGGCTGGGTCCATGTCCGGGAACCAGGGCTGGGTCCATGTCGGGAACCAGGGCTGGGTCCATGTCCGGGAACAGGGATGGGTCCATCTCCGGAACCAGGAATGGGTCCATGTCCGGACCCGGGGCTGGGTCCATGTCGGGAACCAGGGCTGGGTCCATCTCTGGAACCAGGGCTGGGTCCATGTCCGGGAACAGGGATGGGTCCATCTCCGGAACCAGGAATGGGTCCATGTCCGGACCCGGGGCTGGGTCCATGGCCGGGACCGGGGCTGGAACCAGGGCTTGGTCCATGTACGGGACCAGGGCTGGAACCAGGACTGGAACCAGGGCAGGGTTCCAAGCCTGGTCTGGGACCAGGCTTGGAACCTGGGCTGGGTCCATGTCCAAGACCAGCCCAGGTTTCGGACCTCGGCTGGTCCGAGACCTGGACATGGACCCAGCCCTCCGGAACCAGGGCTGGGTCCATGTCTGGAACAAGGGCTGGGTTCATCTCCGTGCACCAGGGCTGGGTCCCTCTCTTAGTCCATCTCTGGGACCAGGGCTGGGAACAGGCCTTGAACCAGGGCTTGGTCCATCTCCGGGACCAGGACTGGAACCAGGACTAGAACCAGGGCTGAATGCATGTCTGGAACCAGGGCCGGGACCAAGTTGCAAAACATGTTGCATTTTTTCAATTTTTTAATTTCTGAAGGGGCTCTTTGGGGGCCGGAACCAGGGCTGGGTCCATGGCCGGGAACATGTCTGGGACCAGGCTTGGAACCTGGGCTGGGTCCATGTCTGGAACCAGAGCTGGATCCAGGGCTGGGTCCATTTCCGGGCACCAGATCTTGGTCCATCTCTTGGTCCATCTCTGGGACCAGGGCTGGAACCAGGGCTGGGTCCATGTCTGGGACCAGGCTTGGAACCCGGGTTCTGTCCATGTCTGGAACCAGCGCTGGATCCAGGGCTGGGTCCATTTCCGGGCACCAGATCTGGGTCCATCTCTTGGTCCATGTCTGGGACCAGGGCTGGAACCAGGGCTGGGTCCATATCTGGAACCAGGGCAGGGTACATGTCTGGGACCAGGCTTGGAACACGGGTTCTGTCCATGTCTGGAACCAACGCTGGATCCAGGGCTGGGTCCATCTCCGGGGACCAGGGCTGGGTTCATCTCCGGGCACCAGGGCTGGGTCCATCTCTTAATCCATCTCTGGGACCAGTGCTGGGTCCATATCTGGAACCAGGGCTTGGTCCATGTCTGGGACCATGGCTGGGAACAGGGTTTGGTCCATCTCCGGGACCAGGGCTGAAACCAGGACTAGAACAAGGGCTGAATCCATGTCTGGAACCAGGGCCGGGACTAATTTGCGAAACTTGTTGCATTTTTTCAATTTTTTAATTTCTGAAGGGGCTTTTTGGGGGCCGGGACCTGGGTTGGAAGAATTGCGGGGACCAGGAGTGGAAGAAGACCAGGACCAGGGCTGGAAGAATGGCCGGGACAAGGGCTGGAAGAGAGCCGGGACCAGGGCTGGAAGAATAGCCGGGACCAGGGCTGAAAGAGTGCCGGGACCATATCTGGGACCAGGGCTGGGTCCATGTCTGAGACCAGGGCTGGATCCAGGGCTTGGTCCATCTCCGGAACCAGGGCTGGTCCATGTCTGGAACCAGGGCTGGGTCAATGGCCACGACCTGTGCTGGAACCAGGGCTGGGTCCATGGCCGGGACCATGTCTGGGACCAGGCTTGGAACCTGGGCTTGGTCTATGTCTGGAACCAGCGCTGGATCCAGTGCTGGGTCCATTTCCGGGTACCAGATCTGGGTCCATCTCTTGGTCCATCTCTGGGACCAGGGCTGGAACCAGGACTGGGTCTATGGCCGGGACCAGTGCTGGAACCAGGGCTAGGTCCATTGCCAGGACCAGTGCTGGAACCAGGGCAGGGTCCATGTATGGGACCAGGCTTGGAACCTGGGCAGGGTCCATGTCTGAGACCAGGACTGGATCCAGGGCTTGGTCCATCCGGAATCAGGACTGGGTCCATGTCCGGGAACAGGGCTGGGTCCATGTCGGGAACCAGGGCTGGGTCCATGGCTGGGACCATGTCTGGGACCAGGCTTGGAATCTGGGATTGGTCCATGTCTGGAACCAGCACTGGATCCAGGGCTGGGTCCATCTCTGGGCACCAGGGCTGGGACCATCTCTTGGTCCATCTCTGGGACCAGGGCTGGAACCAGGGCTGGGTCCATATCTGGATCCAGGGCTGGGTCCATGTCTGGGACCAGGGCTGGGACCAGGCCTTGAACCAGAGCTTGGTCCATCTCCGGGACCAGGGCTGGGTCCATC
Source organism: Xiphophorus couchianus (assembly GCF_001444195.1). Taxonomy (NCBI): domain Eukaryota; kingdom Metazoa; phylum Chordata; class Actinopteri; order Cyprinodontiformes; family Poeciliidae; genus Xiphophorus; species Xiphophorus couchianus. The sequence continues at coordinate 12,808,437 of NC_040239.1, forward strand.
TCTGGGACCAGGACTAGAACCAGGGCTGGATCCATGTGTGTATCCAGGGCTGGGACCAAGTTGCGAATCTTGTTGCATTTTTTCAATTTTGTAATTTCTGAAGGGGCTCTTTGGTGGTTGGGAACAGGGCTGCAAGAAGGCCGGGACCAGGGTTGGAAGAATGGCCGGGACCAGGGCTGGAAGTCTGCTGGGACCAGGGCTGGAAGAATGGCCGGGACCAGGGCTGAAAGAGGGCCGGGACCAGGACTTGAAGAATGGCCGGGACCAGGATTTGAACCAGGGCTGGCTCCATATTTGGAACCAGTTCTGGGTCCATGTCTGGAACCAGAGCTGGGTCCATGTGTGGAACCAGGGCTGGGTCCATGTCCTAGACCAGGGCTGTGTCCATGTCTGGAGCCAGAGCTTGGTCCATGTCCGAGACCAGGGCTGGGTACATCTCCTGAACCAGTTCTGGGTCCATGTCTGGAACTAGAGCTGGGTCCATGTCTGGAACCAGGGCTGGGTCCATGTCTGGAACCAGGGCTGGGTCCATGTCTTGGACCAGGCTTGGAACCTGGGCTGGGTCCATGTCCGGGAAGAGGGCTGGGTCCATCTCCGGAACCAGGGTTGGGTCCTTGTCCGGACCCGGGGCTGGGTCCATGGCCGGGACCGGGGCTGGAACCAGGACTGGAACCAGGGCTTGGTCCATGTATGGGACCAGGGCAGGGTCCATGTCTGGGACCAGACTTGGAACCTGCGCTGGGTCCATGTCTGAGACCAGGGCTGGATCCAGGGCTTGGTCTATCTCAGGAACCAGGGCTGGGTCCATGTCCGGGAACCAGGGCTGGGGCCATGGCCGGGAACAGGGCTGGGTCCATCTCAGGAACCAGGGCTGGTCCATGTCTGGAACCAGGGCTGGGTCAATGGCCACGACCTGTGCTGGAACCAGGGCTGGGTCCATGGCCGGGACCATGTCTGGGACCAGGCTTGGAACCTGGGCTTGGTCTATGTCTGGAACCAGCGCTGGATCCAGTGCTGGGTCCATTTCCGGGTACCAGATCTGGGTCCATCTCTTGGTCCATCTCTGGGACCAGAGCTGGAACCAGGACTGGGTCTATGGCCGGGACCAGTGCTGGAACCAGGGCTAGGTCCATTGCCAGGACCAGTGCTGGAACCAGGGCAGGGTCCATGTATGGACCAGGCTTGGAACCTGGGCAGGGTCCATGTCTGAGACCAGGACTGGATCCAGGGCTTGGTCCATCCGGAATCAGGACTGGGTCCATGTCCGGGAACAGGGCTGGGTCCATGTCGGGGAACCAGGGCTGGGTCCATGTCGGGGAACCAGGGCTGGGTCCATGGCTGGGACCATGTCTGGGACCAGGCTTGGAACCTGGGCTTGGTCCATGTCTGGAACCAGCACTGGATCCAGGGCTGGGTCCATCTCTGGGCACCAGGGCTGGGACCATCTCTTGGTCCATCTCTGGGACCAGGGCTGGAACCAGGGCTGGGTCCATCTCTGGGCACCAGGGCTGGGACCATCTCTTGGTCCATCTCTGGGACCAGGGCTGGAACCAGGCCTGGGTCCATATCTGGAACCAGGGCTTGGTCCATGTCTGGAACCAGGGCTGGGTCAATGGCCACGACCTGTGCTGGAACCAGGGCTGGGTCCATGGCCGGGACCATGTCTGGGACCAGGCTTGGAACCTGGGCTTGGTCCATGTATGGAATCAGCGCTGGATCCAGTGCTGGGTCCATTTCCGGGTACCAGATCTGGGTCCATCTCTTGGTCCATCTCTGGGACCAGGGCTGGAACCAGTTCTGGGTCCATGGCTGGGACCAGTGCTGGAACCAGGGCTAGGTCCATTGCCAGGACCAGTGCTGGAACCAGGGCAGGGTCCATGTATGGGTCCAGGCTTGGAACCTGGGCAGGGTCCATGTCTGAGACCAGGACTTGATCCAGGGCTTGGTCCATCCGGAATCAGGACTGGGTCCATGTCCGGGAACAGGGCTGGGTCCATCTCCGGAACCAGGGCTGGGTCCATGGCTGGGACCATGTCTGGGACCAGGCTTGGAACCTGGGCTTGGTCCATGTCTGGATCCAGCACTGGATCCAGGGCTGGGTCCATCTCTGGGCACCAGGGCTGGGTCCATCTCTTGGTCCATCTCTGGGACCAGGGCTGGAACCAGGGCTTGGTCCATCTCCGGGACCAGGGCTGGGTCCATCTCTGGGACCAGGACTAGAACCAGGGCTGGATCCATGTGTGTATCCAGGGCTGGGACCAAGTTGCGAATCTTGTTGCATTTTTTCAAGTTTGTAATTTCTGAAGGGGCTCTTTGGTGGTCGGGAACAGGGCTGCAAGAAGGCCGGGACCAGGGCTGGAAGAAAGGCCGGGACCAGGGCTGGAAGTCTGCCGGGACCAGGGCTGGAAGAATGGCCGGGACCAGGGCTGAAAGAGGACCGGGACCAGGACTTGAAGAATGGCCGGGACCAGGAATTGAACCAGGGCTGGCTCCATATTTGGAACCAGTTCTGGGTCCATGTCTGGAACCAGAGCTGGGTCCATGTGTGGAACCAGGGCTGGGTCCATGTCCGAGACCAGGGCTGGGTACATCTACGGAACCAGGGCTGGGTCCATGTCTGGGACCAGGGCTGGAACCAGGACTGGAACCAGGGCAGGGTCCATGTCTGGGACCAGGCTTGGAACCTGTGCTGGGTCCATGTCTGAGACCAGGGCTGGATCCAGGGCTTGGTCTATCTCGGGAACCAGGGCTGGGTCCATGTCCGGGAACCAGGGCTGGGTCCATGGCCGGGAACCAGGGCTGGGTCCATGGCCGGGAACAGGGCTGGGTCCATCTCAGGAACCAGGGCTGGTCCATGTCTGGAACCAGGGCTGGGTCAATGGCCACGACCTGTGCTGGAACCAGGGCTGGGTCCATGGCCGGGAAGAGGGCTGGGTCCATCTCCTGAACCAGGGTTGGGTCCTTGTCCGGACCCGGGGCTGGGTCCATGGCCGGGACCGGGGCTGGAACCAGGACTGGAACCAGGGCAGGGTCCATGTCTGGGACCAGGCTTGGAACCTGTGCTGGGTCCATGTCTGAGACCAGGGCTGGGTACATCTCCGGAACCAGGGCTGGGTCCATGTCTGGGACCAGGGCTGGAACCAGGACTGGAACCAGGGCAGGGTCCATGTCTGGGACCAGGCTTGGAACCTGCGCTGGGTCCATGTCTGAGACCAGGGCTGGATCCAGGGTTTGGTCTATCTCGGGAACCAGGGCTGGGTCCATGTCCGGGAACCAGGGCTGGGGCCATGGCCGGGAACAGGGCTGGGTCCATCTCAGGAATCAGGGCTGGTCCATGTCTGGAACCAGGGCTGGGTCAATGGCCACGACCTGTGCTGGAACCAGGGCTGGGTCCATGGCCGGGACCATGTCTGGGACCAGGCTTGGAACCTGGGCTTGGTCTATGTCTGGAACCAGCGCTGGATCCAGTGCTGGGTCCATTTCCGGGTACCAGATCTGGGTCCATCTCTTGGTCCATCTCTGGGACCAGAGCTGGAACCAGGACTGGGTCTATGGCCGGGACCAGTGCTGGAACCAGGGCAGGGTCCATGTATGGACCAGGCTTGGAACCTGGGCAGGGTCCATGTCTGAGACCAGGACTGGATCCAGGGCTTGGTCCATCCGGAATCAGGACTGGGTCCATGTCCGGGAACAGGGCTGGGTCCATCTCCGGAACCAGGGCTGGGTCCATGTCGGGGAACCAGGGCTGGGTCCATGGCTGGGACCATGTCTGGGACCAGGCTTGGAACCTGGGCTTGGTCCATGTCTGGAACCAGCACTGGATCCAGGGCTGGGTCCATCTCTGGGCACCAGGGCTGGGACCATCTCTTGGTCCATCTCTGGGACCAGGGCTGGAACCAGGGCTGGGTCCATCTCTGGGCACCAGGGCTGGGACCATCTCTTGGTCCATCTCTGGGACCAGGGCTGGAACCAGGCCTGGGTCCATATCTGGAACCAGGGCTTGGTCCATGTCTGGAACCAGGTCAATGGCCACGACCTGTGCTGGAACCAGGGCTGGGTCCATGGCCGGGAAGAGGGCTGGGTCCATCTCCGGAACCAGGGTTGGGTCCTTGTCCGGACCCGGGACTGGGTCCATGGCCGGGACCGGGGCTGGAACCAGGACTGGAACCAGGGCTTGGTCCAAGTATGGTACCAGGGCTGGAACCAGGACTCGAACCAGGGCAGGGTCCATGTCTGGGACCAGACTTGGAACCTGCACTGGGTCCATGTCTGAGACCAGGGCTGGGTACATCTCCGGAACCAGGGCTGGGTCCATGTCTGGGACCAGGGCTGGAACCAGGACTGGAACCAGGGCAGGGTCCATGTCTGGGACCAGACTTGGAACCTGCGCTGGGTCCATGTCCGAGACCAGGGCTGGGTACATTGCCAGGACCAGTGCTGGAACCAGGGCAGGGTCCATGTATGGACCAGGTTTGGAACCTGGGCAGGGTCCATGTCTGAGACCAGGACTGGATCCAGGGCTTGGTCCATCCGGAATCAGGACTGGGTCCATGTCCGGGAACAGGGCTGGGTCCATCTCCTGAACCAGGGCTGGGTCCATGTCGGGGAACCAGGGCTGGGTCCATGGCTGGGACCATGTCTGGGACCAGGCTTGGAACCTGGGCTTGGTCCATGTCTGGAACCAGCACTGGATCCAGGGCTGGGTCCATCTCTGGGCACCAGGGCTGGGACCATCTCTTGGTCCATCTCTGGGACCAGGGCTGGAACCAGGGCTGGGTCCATCTCTGGGCACCAGGGCTGGGACCATCTCTTGGTCCATCTCTGGGACCAGGGCTGGAACCAGGCCTGGGTCCATATCTGGAACCAGGGCTTGGTCCATGTCTGGAACCAGGGCTGGGTCAATGGCCACGACCTGTGCTGGAACCAGGGCTGGGTCCATGGCCGGGACCATGTCTGGGACCAGGCTTGGAACCTGGGCTTGGTCCATGTCTGGAATCAGCGCTGGATCCAGTGCTGGGTCCATTTCCGGGTACCAGATCTGGGTCCATCTCTTGGTCCATCTCTGGGACCAGGGCTGGAACCTGTTCTGGGTCCATGGCCGGGACCAGTGCTGGAACCAGGGCTAGGTCCATTGCCAGGACCAGTGCTGGAACCAGGGCAGGGTCCATGTATGGACCAGGCTTGGAACCTGGGCAGGGTCCATGTCTGAGACCAGGACTGGATCCAGGGCTTGGTCCATCCGGAATCAGGACTGGGTCCATGTCCGGGAACAGGGCTGGGTCCATCTCCTGAACCAGGGCTGGGTCCATGTCGGGGAACCAGGGCTGGGTCCATGGCTGGGACCAGGCTTGGAACCTGGGCTTGGTCCATGTCTGGAACCAGCACTGGATCCAGGGCTGGGTCCATCTCTGGGCACCAGGGCTGGGACCATCTCTTGGTCCATCTCTGGGACCAGGGCTGGAACCAGGGCTGGGTCCATCTCTGGGCACCAGGGCTGGGACCATCTCTTGGTCCATCTCTGGGACCAGGGCTGGAACCAGGCCTGGGTCCATATCTGGAACCAGGGCTTGGTCCATGTCTGGAACCAGGGCTGGGTCAATGGCCACGACCTGTGCTGGAACCAGGGCTGGGTCCATGGCCGGGACCATGTCTGGGACCAGGCTTGGAACCTGGGCTTGGTCCATGTCTGGAATCAGCGCTGGATCCAGTGCTGGGTCCATTTCCGGGTACCAGATCTGGGTCCATCTCTTGGTCCATCTCTGGGACCAGGGCTGGAACCTGTTCTGGGTCCATGGCCGGGACCAGTGCTGGACCCAGGGCTAGGTCCATTGCCAGGACCAGTGCTGGAACCAGGGCAGGGTCCATGTATGGGTCCAGGCTTGGAACCTGGGCAGGGTCCATGTCTGAGACCAGGACTTGATCCAGGGCTTGATCCATCCGGAATCAGGACTGGGTCCATGTCCGGGAACAGGGCTGCGTCCATCTCCGGAACCAGGGCTGGGTCCATGGCTGGGACCATGTCTGGGACCAGGCTTGGAACCTGGGCTTGGTCCATGTCTGGATCCAGCACTGGATCCAGGGCTGGGTCCATCTCTGGGCACCAGGGCTGGGTCCATCTCTTGGTCCATCTCTGGGACCAGGGCTGGAACCAGGGCTTGGTCCATCTCCGGGACCAGGGCTGGGTCCATCTCTGGGACCAGGACTAGAACCAGGGCTGGATACATGTGTGTATCCAGGGCTGGGACCAAGTTGCGAATCTTGTTGCATTTTTTCAATTTTGTAATTTCTGAAGGGGCTCTTTGGTGGTCAGGAACAGGGCTGCAAGAAGGCCGGGACCAGGGCTGGAAGAATGGCCGGGACCAGGGCTGGAAGTCTGCCGGGACCAGGGCTGGAAGAATGGCCTGGACCAGGGCTGAAAGAGGGCCGGGACCAGGACTTGAAGAATGGCCGGGACCAGGAATTGAACCAGGGCTGGCTCCATATTTGGAACCACTTCTGGGTCCATGTCTGGAACCAGAGCTGGGTCCATGTGTGGAACCAGGGCTGGGTCCATGTCCGAGTCCAGGGCTGGGTACATCTCCGGAACCAGGGCTGGGTCCATGTCTGGGACCAGGGCTGTAACCAGGACTGCAACCAGGGCAGGGTCCATGTCTGGGACCAGGCTTGGAACCTGCGCTGGGTCCATGTCTGAGACCAGGGCTGGATCCAGGGCTTGGTCTATCTCGGGCACCAGGGCTGGGTCCATGTCCGGAAACCAGGGCTGGGGCCATGGCCGGGAACAGGGCTGGGTCCATCTCAGGAACCAGGGCTGGTCCATGTCTGGAACCAGGGCTGGGTCAATGGCCACGACCTGTGCTGGAACCAGGGCTGGGTCCATGGCCGGGACCTGTGCTGGAACCAGGGCTGGGGCCATGGCCGGGAACAGGGCTGGGTCCATCTCAGGAACCAGGGCTGGTCCATGTCTGGAACCAGGGCTGGGTCAATGGCCACGACCTGTGCTGGAACCAGGGCTGGGTCCATGGCTGGGACCATGTCCGAGACCAGGGCTGGGTACATCTACGGAACCAGGGCTGGGTCCATGTCTGGAACCAGGGCTGGGTCAATGGCCACGACCTGTGCTGGAACCAGGGCTGGGTCCATGGCCGGGACCATGTCTGGGACCAGGCTTGGAACCTGCGCTGGGTCCATGTCTGAGACCAGGGCTGGGTACATCTCCGGAACCAGGGCTGGGTCCATGTCTGGGACCAGGGCTGGAACCAGGACTGGAACCAGGGCAGGGTCCATGTCTGGGACCAGACTTGGAACCTGCGCTGGGTCCATGTCCGAGACCAGGGCTGGGTACATCTCCGGAACCAGGGTTGGGTCCTTGTCCGGACCCGGGGCTGGGTCCATGGCCGGGACCGGGGCTGGAACCAGGACTGGAACCAGGGCTTGGTCCATGTATGGGACCAGGGCTGGAACCAGGACTGGAACCAGGGCAGGGTCCATGTCTGGGACCAGGCTTGGAACCTGCGCTGGGTCCATGTCTGAGACCAGGGCTGGATCCAGGGCTTGGTCTATCTCGGGAACCAGGGCTGGGTCCATGTCCGGGAACCAGGGCTGGGGCCATGGCCGGGAACAGGGCTGGGTCCATCTCAGGAACCAGGGCTGGTCCATGTCTGGAACCAGGGCTGGGTCAATGGCCACGACCTGTGCTGGAACCAGGGCTGGGTCCATGGCCGGGACCATGTCTGGGACCAGGCTTGGAACCTGGGCTTGGTCTATGTCTGGAACCAGCGCTGGATCCAGTGCTGGGTCCATTTCCGGGTACCAGATCTGGGTCCATCTCTTGGTCCATCTCTGGGACCAGAGCTGGAACCAGGACTGGGTCTATGGCCGGGACCAGTGCTGGAACCAGGGCTAGGTCCATTGCCAGGACCAGTGCTGGAACCAGGGCAGGGTCCATGTATGGACCAGGCTTGGAACCTGGGCAGGGTCCATGTCTGAGACCAGGACTGGATCCAGGGCTTGGTCCATCCGGAATCAGGACTGGGTCCATGTCCGGGAACAGGGCTGGGTCCATCTCCTGAACCAGGGCTGGGTCCATGTCGGGGAACCAGGGCTGGGTCCATGGCTGGGACCATGTCTGGGACCAGGCTTGGAACCTGGGCTTGGCCCATGTCTGGAACCAGCACTGGATCCAGGGCTGGGTCCATCTCTGGGCACCAGGGCTGGGACCATCTGTTGGTCCATCTCTGGGACCAGGGCTGGAACCAGGGCTGGGTCCATCTCTGGGCACCAGGGCTGGGACCATCTCTTGGTCCATCTCTGGGACCAGGGCTGGAACCAGGCCTGGGTCCATATCTGGAACCAGGGCTTGGTCCATGTCTGGAACCAGGGCTGGGTCAATGGCCACGACCTGTGCTGGAACCAGGGCTGGGTCCATGGCCGGGACCATGTCTGGGACCAGGCTTGGAACCTGGGCTTGGTCCATGTCTGGAATCAGCGCTGGATCCAGTGCTGGGTCCATTTCCGGGTACCAGATCTGGGTCCATCTCTTGGTCCATCTCTGGGACCAGGGCTGGAACCTGTTCTGGGTCCATGGCCGGGACCAGTGCTGGAACCAGGGCTAGGTCCATTGCCAGGACCAGTGCTGGAACCAGGGCAGGGTCCATGTATGGGTCCAGGCTTGGAACCTGGGCAGGGTCCATGTCTGAGACCAGGACTTGATCCAGGGCTTGATCCATCCGGAATCAGGACTGGGTCCATGTCCGGGAACAGGGCTGGGTCCATCTCCGGAACCAGGGCTGGGTCCATGGCTGGGACCATGTCTGGGACCAGGCTTGGAACCTGGGCTTGGTCCATGTCTGGATCCAGCACTGGATCCAGGGCTGGGTCCATCTCTGGGCACCAGGGCTGGGTCCATCTCTTGGTCCATCTCTGGGACCAGGGCTGGAACCAGGGCTTGGTCCATCTCCGGGACCAGGGCTGGGTCCATCTCTGGGACCAGGACTAGAACCAGGGCTGGATACATGTGTGTATCCAGGGCTGGGACCAAGTTGCGAATCTTGTTGCATTTTTTCAATTTTGTAATTTCTGAAGGGGCTCTTTGGTGGTCAGGAACAGGGCTGCAAGAAGGCCGGGACCAGGGCTGGAAGAATGGCCGGGACCAGGGCTGGAAGTCTGCCGGGACCAGGGCTGGAAGAATGGCCTGGACCAGGGCTGAAAGAGGGCCGGGACCAGGACTTGAAGAATGGCCGGGACCAGGAATTGAACCAGGGCTGGCTCCATATTTGGAACCACTTCTGGGTCCATGTCTGGAACCAGAGCTGGGTCCATGTGTGGAACCAGGGCTGGGTCCATGTCCGAGTCCAGGGCTGGGTACATCTCCGGAACCAGGGCTGGGTCCATGTCTGGGACCAGGGCTGTAACCAGGACTGCAACCAGGGCAGGGTCCATGTCTGGGACCAGGCTTGGAACCTGCGCTGGGTCCATGTCTGAGACCAGGGCTGGATCCAGGGCTTGGTCTATCTCGGGCACCAGGGCTGGGTCCATGTCCGGAAACCAGGGCTGGGGCCATGGCCGGGAACAGGGCTGGGTCCATCTCAGGAACCAGGGCTGGTCCATGTCTGGAACCAGGGCTGGGTCAATGGCCACGACCTGTGCTGGAACCAGGGCTGGGTCCATGGCCGGGACCTGTGCTGGAACCAGGGCTGGGGCCATGGCCGGGAACAGGGCTGGGTCCATCTCAGGAACCAGGGCTGGTCCATGTCTGGAACCAGGGCTGGGTCAATGGCCACGACCTGTGCTGGAACCAGGGCTGGGTCCATGGCTGGGACCATGTCCGAGACCAGGGCTGGGTACATCTACGGAACCAGGGCTGGGTCCATGTCTGGAACCAGGGCTGGGTCAATGGCCACGACCTGTGCTGGAACCAGGGCTGGGTCCATGGCCGGGACCATGTCTGGGACCAGGCTTGGAACCTGCGCTGGGTCCATGTCTGAGACCAGGGCTGGGTACATCTCCGGAACCAGGGCTGGGTCCATGTCTGGGACCAGGGCTGGAACCAGGACTGGAACCAGGGCAGGGTCCATGTCTGGGACCAGACTTGGAACCTGCGCTGGGTCCATGTCCGAGACCAGGGCTGGGTACATCTCCGGAACCAGGGTTGGGTCCTTGTCCGGACCCGGGGCTGGGTCCATGGCCGGGACCGGGGCTGGAACCAGGACTGGAACCAGGGCTTGGTCCATGTATGGGACCAGGGCTGGAACCAGGACTGGAACCAGGGCAGGGTACATGTCTGGGACCAGGCTTGGAACCTGCGCTGGGTCCATGTCTGAGACCAGGGCTGGATCCAGGGCTTGGTCTATCTCGGGAACCAGGGCTGGGTCCATGTCCGGGAACCAGGGCTGGGGCCATGGCCGGGAACAGGGCTGGGTCCATCTCAGGAACCAGGGCTGGTCCATGTCTGGAACCAGGGCTGGGTCAATGGCCACGACCTGTGCTGGAACCAGGGCTGGGTCCATGGCCGGGACCATGTCTGGGACCAGGCTTGGAACCTGGGCTTGGTCTATGTCTGGAACCAGCGCTGGATCCAGTGCTGGGTCCATTTCCGGGTACCAGATCTGGGTCCATCTCTTGGTCCATCTCTGGGACCAGAGCTGGAACCAGGACTGGGTCTATGGCCGGGACCAGTGCTGGAACCAGGGCTAGGTCCATTGCCAGGACCAGTGCTGGAACCAGGGCAGGGTCCATGTATGGACCAGGCTTGGAACCTGGGCAGGGTCCATGTCTGAGACCAGGACTGGATCCAGGGCTTGGTCCATCCGGAATCAGGACTGGGTCCATGTCCGGGAACAGGGCTGGGTCCATCTCCTGAACCAGGGCTGGGTCCATGTCGGGGAACCAGGGCTGGGTCCATGGCTGGGACCATGTCTGGGACCAGGCTTGGAACCTGGGCTTGGTCCATGTCTGGAACCAGCACTGGATCCAGGGCTGGGTCCATCTCTGGGCACCAGGGCTGGGACCATCTGTTGGTCCATCTCTGGGACCAGGGCTGGAACCAGGGCTGGGTCCATCTCTGGGCACCAGGGCTGGGACCATCTCTTGGTCCATCTCTGGGACCAGGGCTGGAACCAGGCCTGGGTCCATATCTGGAACCAGGGCTTGGTCCATGTCTGGAACCAGGGCTGGGTCAATGGCCACGACCTGTGCTGGAACCAGGGCTGGGTCCATGGCCGGGACCATGTCTGGGACCAGGCTTGGAACCTGGGCTTGGTCCATGTCTGGAATCAGCGCTGGATCCAGTGCTGGGTCCATTTCCGGGTACCAGATCTGGGTCCATCTCTTGGTCCATCTCTGGGACCAGGGCTGGAACCTGTTCTGGGTCCATGGCCGGGACCAGTGCTGGAACCAGGGCTAGGTCCATTGCCAGGACCAGTGCTGGAACCAGGGCAGGGTCCATGTATGGGTCCAGGCTTGGAACCTGGGCAGGGTCCATGTCTGAGACCAGGACTTGATCCAGGGCTTGATCCATCCGGAATCAGGACTGGGTCCATGTCCGGGAACAGGGCTGGGTCCATCTCCGGAACCAGGGCTGGGTCCATGGCTGGGACCATGTCTGGGACCAGGCTTGGAACCTGGGCTTGGTCCATGTCTGGATCCAGCACTGGATCCAGGGCTGGGTCCATCTCTGGGCACCAGGGCTGGGTCCATCTCTTGGTCCATCTCTGGGACCAGGGCTGGAACCAGGGCTTGGTCCATCTCCGGGACCAGGGCTGGGTCCATCTCTGGGACCAGGACTAGAACCAGGGCTGGATACATGTGTGTATCCAGGGCTGGGACCAAGTTGCGAATCTTGTTGCATTTTTTCAATTTTGTAATTTCTGAAGGGGCTCTTTGGTGGTCAGGAACAGGGCTGCAAGAAGGCCGGGACCAGGGCTGGAAGAATGGCCGGGACCAGGGCTGGAAGTCTGCCGGGACCAGGGCTGGAAGAATGGCCTGGACCAGGGCTGAAAGAGGGCCGGGACCAGGACTTGAAGAATGGCCGGGACCAGGAATTGAACCAGGGCTGGCTCCATATTTGGAACCACTTCTGGGTCCATGTCTGGAACCAGAGCTGGGTCCATGTGTGGAACCAGGGCTGGGTCCATGTCCGAGTCCAGGGCTGGGTACATCTCCGGAACCAGGGCTGGGTCCATGTCTGGGACCAGGGCTGTAACCAGGACTGCAACCAGGGCAGGGTCCATGTCTGGGACCAGGCTTGGAACCTGCGCTGGGTCCATGTCTGAGACCAGGGCTGGATCCAGGGCTTGGTCTATCTCGGGCACCAGGGCTGGGTCCATGTCCGGAAACCAGGGCTGGGGCCATGGCCGGGAACAGGGCTGGGTCCATCTCAGGAACCAGGGCTGGTCCATGTCTGGAACCAGGGCTGGGTCAATGGCCACGACCTGTGCTGGAACCAGGGCTGGGTCCATGGCCGGGACCTGTGCTGGAACCAGGGCTGGGGCCATGGCCGGGAACAGGGCTGGGTCCATCTCAGGAACCAGGGCTGGTCCATGTCTGGAACCAGGGCTGGGTCAATGGCCACGACCTGTGCTGGAACCAGGGCTGGGTCCATGGCTGGGACCATGTCCGAGACCAGGGCTGGGTACATCTACGGAACCAGGGCTGGGTCCATGTCTGGAACCAGGGCTGGGTCAATGGCCACGACCTGTGCTGGAACCAGGGCTGGGTCCATGGCCGGGACCATGTCTGGGACCAGGCTTGGAACCTGCGCTGGGTCCATGTCTGAGACCAGGGCTGGGTACATCTCCGGAACCAGGGCTGGGTCCATGTCTGGGACCAGGGCTGGAACCAGGACTGGAACCAGGGCAGGGTCCATGTCTGGGACCAGACTTGGAACCTGCGCTGGGTCCATGTCCGAGACCAGGGCTGGGTACATCTCCGGAACCAGGGTTGGGTCCTTGTCCGGACCCGGGGCTGGGTCCATGGCCGGGACCGGGGCTGGAACCAGGACTGGAACCAGGGCTTGGTCCATGTATGGGACCAGGGCTGGAACCAGGACTGGAACCAGGGCAGGGTACATGTCTGGGACCAGGCTTGGAACCTGCGCTGGGTCCATGTCTGAGACCAGGGCTGGATCCAGGGCTTGGTCTATCTCGGGAACCAGGGCTGGGTCCATGTCCGGGAACCAGGGCTGGGGCCATGGCCGGGAACAGGGCTGGGTCCATCTCAGGAACCAGGGCTGGTCCATGTCTGGAACCAGGGCTGGGTCAATGGCCACGACCTGTGCTGGAACCAGGGCTGGGTCCATGGCCGGGACCATGTCTGGGACCAGGCTTGGAACCTGGGCTTGGTCTATGTCTGGAACCAGCGCTGGATCCAGTGCTGGGTCCATTTCCGGGTACCAGATCTGGGTCCATCTCTTGGTCCATCTCTGGGACCAGAGCTGGAACCAGGACTGGGTCTATGGCCGGGACCAGTGCTGGAACCAGGGCTAGGTCCATTGCCAGGACCAGTGCTGGAACCAGGGCAGGGTCCATGTATGGACCAGGCTTGGAACCTGGGCAGGGTCCATGTCTGAGACCAGGACTGGATCCAGGGCTTGGTCCATCCGGAATCAGGACTGGGTCCATGTCCGGGAACAGGGCTGGGTCCATCTCCTGAACCAGGGCTGGGTCCATGTCGGGGAACCAGGGCTGGGTCCATGGCTGGGACCATGTCTGGGACCAGGCTTGGAACCTGGGCTTGGTCCATGTCTGGAACCAGCACTGGATCCAGGGCTGGGTCCATCTCTGGGCACCAGGGCTGGGACCATCTGTTGGTCCATCTCTGGGACCAGGGCTGGAACCAGGGCTGGGTCCATCTCTGGGCACCAGGGCTGGGACCATCTCTTGGTCCATCTCTGGGACCAGGGCTGGAACCAGGCCTGGGTCCATATCTGGAACCAGGGCTTGGTCCATGTCTGGAACCAGGGCTGGGTCAATGGCCACGACCTGTGCTGGAACCAGGGCTGGGTCCATGGCCGGGACCATGTCTGGGACCAGGCTTGGAACCTGGGCTTGGTCCATGTCTGGAATCAGCGCTGGATCCAGTGCTGGGTCCATTTCCGGGTACCAGATCTGGGTCCATCTCTTGGTCCATCTCTGGGACCAGGGCTGGAACCTGTTCTGGGTCCATGGCCGGGACCAGTGCTGGAACCAGGGCTAGGTCCATTGCCAGGACCAGTGCTGGAACCAGGGCAGGGTCCATGTATGGGTCCAGGCTTGGAACCTGGGCAGGGTCCATGTCTGAGACCAGGACTGGATCCAGGGCTTGGTCCATCCGGAATCAGGACTGGGTCCATGTCCGGGAACAGGGCTGGGTCCATCTCCGGAACCAGGGCTGGGTCCATGGCTGGGACCATGTCTGGGACCAGGCTTGGAACCTGGGCTTGGTCCATGTCTGGATCCAGCTCTGGATCCAGGGCTGGGTCCATCTCTGGGCACCAGGGCTGGGTCCATCTCTTGGTCCATCTCTGGGACCAGGGCTGGAACCAGGGCTTGGTCCATCTCCGGGACCAGGGCTGGGTCCATCTCTGGGACCAGGACTAGAACCAGGGCTGGATCCATGTGTGTATCCAGGGCTGGGACCAAGTTGCGAATCTTGTTGCATTTTTTCAATTTTGTAATTTCTGAAGGGGCTCTTTGGTGGTCCGGAACAGGGCTGCAAGAAGGCCGGGACCAGGGCTGGAAGAATGGCCGGGACCAGGGCTGGAAGTCTGCCGGGACCAGGGCTGGAAGAATGGCCGGGACCAGGGCTGAAAGAGGGCCGGGACCAGGACTTGAAGAATGGCCGGGACCAGGAATTGAACCAGGGCTGGCTCCATATTTGGAACCAGTTCTGGGTCCATGTCTGGAACCAGAGCTGGGTCCATGTGTGGAACCAGGGCTGGGTCCATGTCCGAGACCAGGGCTGGGTACATCTCCGGAACCAGGGCTGGGTCCATGTCTGGGACCAGGGCTGGAACCAGGACTGGAACCAGGGCAGGGTCCATGTCTGGGACCAGGCTTGGAACCTGCGCTGGGTCCATGTCTGAGACCAGGGCTGGATCCAGGGCTTGGTCTATCTCGGGAACCAGGGCTGGGTCCATGTCCGGGAACCAGGGCTGGGTCCATGGCCGGGAACAGAGCTGGGTCCATCTCAGGAACCAGGGCTGGTCCATGTCTGGAACCAGGGCTGGGTCAATGGCCACGACCTGTGCTGGAACCAGGGCTGGGTCCATGGCCGGGAAGAGGGCTGGGTCCATCTCCGGAACCAGGGTTGGGTCCTTGTCCGGACCCGGGGCTGGGTCCATGGCCGGGACCGGGGCTGGAACCAGGACTGGAACCAGGGCTTGGTCCATCTCCGGGACCAGGGCTGGGTCCATCTCTGGGACCAGGACTAGAACCAGGGCTGGATCCATGTGTGTATCCAGGGCTGGGACCAAGTTGCGAATCTTGTTGCATTTTTTCAATTTTGTAATTTCTGAAGGGGCTCTTTGGTGGTCGGGAACAGGGCTGCAAGAAGGCCGGGACCAGGGCTGGAAGAAAGGCCGGGACCAGGGCTGGAAGTCTGCCGGGACCAGGGCTGGAAGAATGGCCGGGACCAGGGCTGAAAGAGGACCGGGACCAGGACTTGAAGAATGGCCGGGACCAGGAATTGAACCAGGGCTGGCTCCATATTTGGAACCAGTTCTGGGTCCATGTCTGGAACCAGAGCTGGGTCCATGTGTGGAACCAGGGCTGGGTCCATGTCCGAGACCAGGGCTGGGTACATCTCCGGAACCAGGGCTGGGTCCATGTCTGGGACCAGGGCTGGAACCAGGACTGGAACCAGGGCAGGGTCCATGTCTGGGACCAGGCTTGGAACCTGCGCTGGGTCCATGTCTGAGACCAGGGCTGGATCCAGGGCTTGGTCTATCTCGGGAACCAGGGCTGGGTCCATGTCCGGGAACCAGGGCTGGGGCCATGGCCGGGAACAGGGCTGGGTCCATCTCAGGAACCAGGGCTGGTCCATGTCTGGAACCAGGGCTGGGTCAATGGCCACGACCTGTGCTGGAACCAGGGCTGGGTCCATGGCCGGGACCATGTCTGGGACCAGGCTTGGAACCTGGGCTTGGTCTATGTCTGGAACCAGCGCTGGATCCAGTGCTGGGTCCATTTCCGGGTACCAGATCTGGGTCCATCTCTTGGTCCATCTCTGGGACCAGGGCTGGAACCAGGACTGGGTCTATGGCCGGGACCAGTGCTGGAACCAGGGCTAGGTCCATTGCCAGGACCAGTGCTGGAACCAGGGCAGGGTCCATGTATGGACCAGGCTTGGAACCTGGGCAGGGTCCATGTCTGAGACCAGGACTGGATCCAGGGCTTGGTCCATCTGGAATCAGGACTGGGTCCATGTCCGGGAACAGGGCTGGGTCCATCTCCTGAACCAGGGCTGGGTCCATGTCGGGGAACCAGGGCTGGGTCCATGGCTGGGACCATGTCTGGGACCAGGCTTGGAACCTGGGCTTGGTCCATGTCTGGAACCAGCACTGGATCCAGGGCTGGGTCCATCTCTGGGCACCAGGGCTGGGACCATGTCCGGGAACAGGGCTGGGTCCATCTCCGGGACCAGGGCTGGGTCCATGTCGGGGAACCAGGGCTGGGTCCATGGCTGGGACCATGTCTGGGACCAGGCTTGGAACCTGGGCTTGGTCCATGTCTGGAACCAGCACTGGATCCAGGGCTGGGTCCATCTCTGGGCACCAGGGCTGGGACCATCTCTTGGTCCATCTCTGGGACCAGGGCTGGAACCAGGGCTGGGTCCATCTCTGGGCACCAGGGCTGGGACCATCTCTTGGTCCATCTCTGGGACCAGGGCTGGAACCAGGCCTGGGTCCATATCTGGAACCAGGGCTTGGTCCATGTCTGGAACCAGGGCTGGGTCAATGGCCACGACCTGTGCTGGAACCAGGGCTGGGTCCATGGCCGGGACCATGCCTGGGACCAGGCTTGGAACCTGGGCTTGGTCCATGTCTGGAATCAGCGCTGGATCCAGTGCTGGGTCCATTTCTGGGTACCAGATCTGGGTCCATCTCTTAGTCCATCTCTGGGACCAGGGCTGGAACCAGTTCTGGGTCCATGGCCGGGACCAGTGCTGGAACCAGGGCTAGGTCCATTGCCAGGACCAGTGCTGGAACCAGGGCAGGGTCCATGTATGGGTCCAGGCTTGGAACCTGGGCAGGGTCCATGTCTGAGACCAGGACTTGATCCAGGGCTTGGTCCATCCGGAATCAGGACTGGGTCCATGTCCGGGAACAGGGCTGGGTCCATCTCCGGAACCAGGGCTGGGTCCATGTCGGGGAACCAGGGCTGGGTCCATGGCTGGGACCATGTCTGGGACCAGGCTTGGAACCTGGGCTTGGTCCATGTCTGGATCCAGCACTGGATCCAGGGCTGGGTCCATCTCTGGGCACCAGGGCTGGAACCAGGGCTTGGTCCATCTCTGGGACCAGGGCTGGGTCCATCTCTGGGACCAGGACTAGAACCAGGGCTGGATCCATGTGTGTATCCAGGGCTGGGACCAAGTTGCGAATCTTGTTGCATTTTTTCAATTTTGTAATTTCTGAAGGGGCTCTTTGGTGGTCGGGAACAGGGCTGCAAGAAGGCCGGGACCAGGGCTGGAAGAATGGCCGGGACCAGGGCTGGAAGTCTGCCGGGACCAGGGCTGGAAGAATGGCCGGGACCAGGGCTGAAAGAGGGCCGGGATCAGGACTTGAAGAATGGCCGGGACCAGGAATTGATCCAGGGCTGGCTCCATATTTGGAACCAGTTCTGGGTCCATGTCTGGAACCAGAGCTGGGTCCGTGTGTGGAACCAGGGCTGGGTCCATGTCCGAGACCAGGGCTGGGTCCATGTCTGGAGCCAGAGCTGGGTCCATGTCCGAGACCAGGGCTGGGTACATCTCCGGAACCAGTTCTGGGTCCATGTCTGGAACTAGAGCTGGGTCCATTTCTGGAACCAGGGCTGGGTCCATGTCTGGGACCAGGCTTGGAACCTGGGCTGGGTCCATGTCCGGGAAGAGGGCTGGGTCCATCTCTGGAACCTACTGTCTATCAAACTTAAAGAAAAAAATTTTGGTGTAGCTCTGCAGTCGTTTGTTAACACTTAAAACTTTTGGTAACACTTAAAAGGTTTTCTGTTAATATGTAATCCAGAGCGGGCTATTAAGGGCTTTTCAAAAACCATGCATCATTATTCTTAAACACAATAAAACTGTAACAAGAACAATTTTAAAGTTTAAGTGGCGATAAAACAGAATTAGTCCAAAAAATAATTCACTGGCTCATATCTGGCAGAAGCAGCGGCAAGGGAGAGAAGAGTGGGGTGAGATAGCCCAGTTGGTGCTCCATCCATCATCTGTTTAGATTGTGTGCCAGCTTGAAAACTGGGAACATACACTGATTAATATTCTTTGCAGGGTAGAGGGGCTCATAGTGATGTTGGATGAATTAGCCAGCTTTCCCTCTGAGATCCTCAGATTTAGCATGCTACCAAGCAGCTGAGCCAGTTTTAAGTACCTCAAAATCTGGACTCTCTGCAGAGGTCCTTCACGGCATTGGACTGTAATGGTGCAGAAGTCTTTTTGTTCGTATTTCCTGTCTAAACATGCATGATGAGGTTAATGACTTGTCGCCTTGAGCGCTGGAAATACAGGTCTTGAATTTGCAAGAAACCTGCAGAATCTGAGATGTCAGCAGATTGGTGGCTACATTGACCAAAGGGGTCAGCATTTCTGTCACATGTGCATCTCCAACTGCTGCCACGGGTGACCACTGCTCAGCAGAAATGTCATTCTCTCTCCCTCTCTGAAAATGGCTCCGCATGCTGTCTCACTTTACTCCCTGTAACACCTCACACAAATTTCTTCATTTCTCTCTGTTTCAGTTTTCTCTTGTGAAAACACACACTCGCACAGTGTCAAACATCAGGGTCCAAAATCCTACCCATACAGTGCAGCAAAGCAGCAACCCGCCAAGCAGTGATGGAAGACCTTGGGTGTTAGCCTTGGCGTCAGCAGGTAAAATTTGTTTGCCTTGGAACATGAACTTGTAATATTGTGACACCCAGGTGCTCACAGCAGGTCAAAATGTCTCATGCATTTCACAATTGTGTAAACATGCCTTTCGAGGGGATTTTTAGACACCTGTGCTGAGTTGCACTGTAGGAACTTTGAGTGGTTGACCTTTTTGGACAAATTATTTAAAAAATAAACAAGTGAACGGAAATAGGTAGAAACTGTACAGGGACATGGTGTAATTTTTATGAAAACAGAAAAATCATTAATTGCATAGTGAAGTGACTAATGATGCATCCAGCTTTTTACACGGCAATAAATGTAAGCAGGATGGTACCCCAATAGTGCAAATTGAAAGTAGCAGGTAACACTGACAGAGATCCAACTGTTGTTGAAAACAAGTTGATGTGTGTTTTAGAGGTTCTTGTACTTCATCACACCTTCTAAGCGTTGAAGTTGGATTGTCACCTGTTGTAATGACTCACCTTGCTAAATACACTGGTATATAGCAAGGTGAATGTGACAACAGATGTCATGTTCAAATACATGGATAGAATAGACAATTGCCACATTAAAAGGCATTTATATCATTTTTTCCACATTATCTTTTTCAGAGGTCTTGTAGCATTATGATGGCTATTTTTATTTTCATGTTTTTATTTTTTAATTTTAGGAGAAATGCAGTCTGGAGGCAGTATCTCAGAGACTGGCGTGCTAGGAACTTAAAGGTGCATCTGTAATTTGCCACAGTGGTAAGTGATTATATGTGACAAAAAAAATGTTACTCAGAAGGCTAAAATTCTGGAAAGAGTTTCAATTAGACATTACAATTTCTTCTCTAGTTCCGAACAGTTTTGACCATAGCTGTTAATTTTTTTCCAAGCAATTGATTCACCAGAAGTCTCCATATTGGCTAGCTGTGCAGTGGTTCAGTAATACATAGTAGCAGTGAATGGAAGCAGCTAAAAATATCCCAAAAATGGTCAAAGGACTGAACTGTTGTATCACAAAATATGGTTGCGATGGTACAAAATGTAAAATCTTCAAGAAAGATGATTATATGTAACTGTAACTAAGCAAAGTTGTAATGGTAATGGTAAAGGTTTGGTCATCATATGTCATATGCCTCATACAAAATGAATTTATTAACATTAGGAAAGCTTTTCTTTTTTCATAGATTGTTATTTAGTACTAATAGTTAATGGTGATGAACATGATAAAAGGTGAATGAATGCAAACTATTCTTAATGTATATTTTGAAATGTATTTCTGATAGGATTTGTTCCTATCAGAAATATTACATAAAAAAAATACAATATTTTTTTTGTCTTAATGGTTCCGAGTTTCAGAAGCCTTATGATGCCTTGTGTCATCTAATCTGTCTGTGATGTGCTGAACTTTCTTTTTCGTTGGTGTTTAGGCATCTGATAATTATATCTATTTTCATGACAGAAGGTGAGAAATATGTAAAAAGGCCTGAGAGAAAGAAACTGAGCAAAAGGCTGCTCTTATAGTAGGAAAGTCACTCTGGTTGTCCAAAAATGAATGTAGTATTAGCAAAGATGCAGCTGAAGTATCAGGGACCAAGGTGGTTGTGAAAGGAGAAATGTAGTCTGGGATCAGTAACCTGGAGACTTAACATATCGGTCTGCTGCCCAGGGAGGTAAAAGTGTAACATGAAATGCCCAGTCTACCTATAATTTGTCACAGTGGTGAATAACTGCCCATGGCCAAAACTGTAACTCAGAAAGCTAAATTTCTGGCAAGAATATCAACTATTCATTGTAATTTTTTCTCTAGTTCTTACATACTTCAGCATATGATAGAATCAAACTGACAACCCTTCACTTTCTTCTTTGCAAAGAAGAAAGATTACCTGCAAAACATAATCCCAGTTGAAACCATGGTAAAAAAAAAAAGATTTCTTTCTTAAAAGACTGACTGCTACAATTTCTCGTCAAAGCATGGCATGAACTATATTGTGTCCTCATCATTCAGCCTTGTGTTGTTACTTTCCTTGAAACCAACTTTCCCATTGTTTCTTAAACTTGGGGCATACAAGTTTTCAATAGAGAGAGTTTAATTGGTGGGTGAAGAGAAATCTGCCTCTTTCACCTTTTCATTTTTTATGAACCTCACTCATTTTTCTTGCATCACAAGAACTTTGAAGAAAATAAGAGTGCTCAGTCCACAATTCTACTGTGTTGCCAACATATTAAACACCTTTATGTTGTAAATATTTTTTTTATTTAGAGTAAACGTCACTTGCTCTCTGTGGTGTGAGATAATGCTTCATTCTTTATATGTAATCCTTTTCTCTTTCAGAGGATGTGGATTCGAAGACTTTTTTGTATCTTAAAAGTGAGCTTTCAAGAAATGCATATGTTTTTTAGACAACGGAAAGGCTGACTGTGATTTATTTATGTTTCATTGTTTCACAATGTCAGTTCTTTTGTGCTCTAAATATGGTAATATTCACTCTTTATACTGAAAATTAAAGTGTGTAGTAGATACTAACTCATTTCTGACACTTCTAAAAGCTTTCAGCTCTCAGGTCCCATTCACATTAAATACCGTACAAGATTGATAGGGACATTACAAGTTCCATGACAAGCTTTTAGCAGTCATTTCAACTCCCCCTAATTGTTTTGGTAGTCAGCTTTTCACCCATGTTGCAAATGCAGCTCACCATGTTGCAAGCATCACCCAAGAACATACAAGAAAGCTTGTGAGCACTGTAAAACTATGCCATCTCTTCTATAAGCTCTCCGAATCTTGTTTCTTTATCTGTACTTTACAAACAGACTCCTTTAGCTGCTGTGAAATAGTTTTCAGCTAGTTTCCAGCTTCACATTTATTTCATTTTTGATATCTGTATAATATTTATTGCCTGCTACTGGAAAGGGTCAGGAATGCCAGATATCACAACACGGTATCTTGGGGTAGAAAATTGCTGATGACAAAAGTCTGGTTGCACTGCAGTAAAAAGTCTTATGTGCAAAAAGTAATGCTATTTTTCTCTGTCTGACTTATTTTTAAAGCTAGGATTAGAAGGGTAACATTACAGTTTCCTAACAAACAAGGTTCTAAAATTCCCCATGACTTCACAAAACAACATACAGCCATCTTTCTTGGTAGCATCTTCGAGCAAGACATTTGACTTTCTGTAACATAGCACAGACATAGTGGTGCTAAAAGCTGTTAAATCATCGATATACAGTATGAGCAAACACTATGTGAGACAGCCTAACACAACATGCAAAGTGAGCCTTCAGACAGGTTACATGCTGAGGTAACTAACATATTTTTAATAAAAGAAGATTGAGCTGCATCAATGAAAGAGCATTCTGTTGAACAGGAAAGTAAAAGTTGATTAAAGACTGTTAAGTTTTTTTTTTTCTTTAATAAAGCAAGAGACCAACAGGCTCTGATCACTGTGTTATTACTGCAAGATGTAAGATTTGACTAAACCTTGATCACAAAGCCTCAGAGGAGCCGGGCACATCCCCTCGAGTTTATTTGTTCCAGAAGCTTTAAATTGAAAGAGGAAGCAAGGCATCTCTTGCTGTGGGGGGTGTGTTGAGGAAGTGAGCGTATCTTATGAAGACGAGACTGAAGCATTGCTTTCCTCTCCATGTTTGTCTCCTTCCCCCGCAGCTGTTTGTCTTCCTTATTGTCTCTCCACCTGCTGGTGCTGTGCACATTTGGCCAGCCTGTTAGCCTGTTACTTTTCTTCTTGGTCTGACTTTTTGTTATTTGTTTCTGTCTCTTTCAGGAAAAAAAATGGTATGGTCATAGCCATAAATAAGCTACAATTTAAAGAAGGGAAAATCAATAGTCAGACATTAGGCTTTTCATTTGGAGTCTTACAAGGCCACCCTCTCTGAACTGCCCTGAGAAAACAGACATATTGCTGATTCATGGAGTGCCATGCTCTGTAAGTGTTAAATGTTTGTGTGATAATTTCAGAGTGTCCATCCTTCATGAACTGTACATCTGTTGGAACATCATCAGCCTTTATAGCAATCGTGAAAGCCTTAAAAGCCAGAGGAAGTTATTTTATCAGAAATACTCACTTTAGATGCAAATTCTGACCTGCAGTTTTCAGTCTTTCACAAATTTCCCCTACATTGCTTCTGGAAACATGGCTTTCTTTCAACAATGTCCATTTTCCCCCAGCTCTTTTCCATAAAGTTTTGATCGCCATAACATTGTAGATTTGTAAGTTTGCATAATATCAGGAAACAATATTTGATGGTAAAACACTACTGCTGAAACCTGCAAAAAGGATATTGATTATAGTTAACTCTCATTTTCCCAGTCATCAGTCTGTGAGCTTTAGCATTTCATAGCGTTTCAGCAACTACACATATACATCAGGTGGATGGCGTAAGGCAGGGGAATCCATAGTGTGACTCGGGGACCATTTGTAGCCTTTGGGCTACAATTCAAGAATTATACAAATTTGAAACATCCAGCACAGGTGCTTGATCCAGATGGAGACTTTTTATTTGTAATCAGGGTAAAATAATTTTTGACAGTTAATTTTTTACAATGGAAAATAAGAACAATAAAGAGTATTTGTCTTTTTTGTAATAAGCTTTTGCAATAAGTAGAGCCGTGTTTATTTAGAAACCTTTTACTGAAAACTGACTTTGCTGCACCCAAGTCAGCTTTTCTTTGATTTATTAAACGTTACTAACTAGAGCATGCATTTTGAAAGAAGTCCTGTTTTTATAACTGAGAATAAATTTGTTCAATTGAGCCCAAAGGAATTTGAAAACGAAATGTCTTTATTTTAATACAGGAAAGGAAAATACAGGAAAATTAATACAGGAAATTCATTTTTTAATGTCTTGGTCTGCCAGTACTTTTGACTTGACCATATGGGTCATGTGATAATAAGTTTGGTCATCATATGGCTTGTGTGATATTCTCGTATTCTGGTAGGTGCTGCAGGTCTCATGCATAATAAATTCAAAGTAGACTATGCTTGTTTGTATGTTGTTTTATTTTGTTTTTTTAAATAATTATTTAGGAAGTAAAATTATAAAAGATGAATGAATAAAAATGATCCCTATTACATACTTTGATAGGACCTTCTCCCATGTATAACCACTGCAGGCTGTTGAAGGGACATTTTTTTGTCTTCATGCTTCTGAGTTTCAGAAGGCTCATTATCCCTTGTAAAATCTAATCTGTCTGTTAAAAAGGCTGTTAAAAGATCAAAAATGACAAGCAGGCATTGCTTCTTGATTCACTGGATCATCATCCAGCCATTCCATTTCTGATTCATTGATAAACTTGATGGTATCATATCCAGTAATAGGCCCAAATCATTTGCAGGCTTTTTATGTAATGTAAGAATTATTGTCTTCATGGGACAATTTACTCGCCTTGTAACGGGGTAATTTATAAGCAAAGATTCAAAAGTCACACCCAAAAAATGTCTGTCTTTAGACATGGATCATCGGTTGTGCTTCACATTTCGTCAAGGGCATTAGGAAAGGATGCAATCACAGAGGCAGGAAATTCAGTCTGAAATGAGTTATAACCTGCAGTGCACTATAAATCATACCCTCTTAACTCTGCACTCCTTGTTTTCCACATACACACACAAGTGATGCAGCAGACATGAGTGCGTGAGCAGGCTTAAGGGTGGTCGGGTGCATGGAAGCAATACTGTTCACATTTGTGCACAAGGTCTCTCTAGTATTGTTTGTCAAAAGTGCAAAACGCTGGGTCAGAGCAAAGATTATAGCAAACTTTTTCACAGATTAAAGTAATTAGCATGCCATACCTCGGTTTTCCATTGCCGTTTGCAGACTATTTGAAACTGCTGCAAGAAAGTCAGTTTCAGTCAAACCACTAAAAGACTGATCAGTGTTTAGAGCCAAAAACACATCTGCATCGCCACTCATCTGAAGTACACGCTGAATTGCTTTTTGGAAAAAGTTGGCAAACAGTTCTTTCATTAAATCAAGAAAAAATTGCTTCTGCCATACCATATCTCCCATTTCCTCCTCTGTCTGCCTAATGTCGGCTGTGTACAGAGTGTTTTGTGGCATTTTTTTGTAATGATAGAGAATTTTGCAACATCTATTTATGATGGTGGTGACGGTAATTGTTTTTCTCTACTCATATCATGATCATTATTATCACTCTGTCATTTATACCAACTATGAATATAAATAAGATTGCTACACACTGAACCTAATTGGAAAGCCATCCTTGTGGCCGAGACTGAAGAATCGGTTACAGGGGGTGGGGCTAGTGTTGATGAATGGGGGTAAAAATGATGTCGGCAGTTGTGCTGAAGTTTAGAATTTTTACATCAGTGTTATTTTTCATGCAACTGTGAAATGCAGCCCCATTTAGGTAATCCAATAAAAACGAAATAGTAAAACTTCTTTTTTTCTTCAGTGTATGAAAGGGGTCCTATTGAGACAAATTTATTCAAGCTCATTGACAGAGCAGATGTCTGAGAACTAAGACTCGCTGTGTATGAATTTGTTGTGTAATACTGTCAGGCTTTAATTTTCTTTGTTGTAATCTAAGTATTTTTCTTGTGCTATTTTTCTTAAAGATTTCTGGGTCGGTATTCTTTTTACATTAGGTATTAATATTACACCATTTGGAATTTTAGTTCTTACCAAAATCCCAACTGCTTCTGGCAAGCAGTCTCTTACCAGAAGAGACTGCTTACTGACTGACTGCTTATTAACTGACTTGCCAATAATTTATAAATATTCATTTTCTGTAAGGTTCAGACACATTTACACTCTAAAGTTGAGTGAGTTGAAACCCACAACAACATATACTGGCTTGTAACATATACTGGTTAGCAAAATAATCCAAATTGATCAGATTTTAGTGCAACTGTTTTAAATTTTGAAACTCTTGCTTATTATGCAGAGTAATCAAGTTGTTTGCGCAGCAAGAGGTCTTTCCTTGGCTTTCATTTTTTTTCTTTCTTTCTGTAACTTCTAATTTGTAAAACAAAAATATTTTAAACCTGATAATAGAAAGTAAATATAGGTTTAGAAACATGCCACATAATGCATGTTTTAATGAAGACCTTATGCAAAGCCCATTATTGGTCTTTATTAACATTTTTGTCCTTATTTCACTAACTATTCCATATAAAATGTCCCTGCTGAGAAGTTAGATCTTACTTAACAGTTTGATTTCTGAAATGCCACGCTTCATAAACCCTACAATTTATATGCAATTTGTCATAATGAAAGATTATTTATGTGAGCTCTGATCTCAAACAGATGGTATGCTCGAGAAAAATAGTGTGTAATTTGTAGCAAATTGGTACATCCTTTCAAAACCACTAATGTGTTTTTTAAACTTCATGAGACTGATATAACACCTCAACTATGTTAGAATTTGAGCTCATTTCTTATTTTGACCCTAAGGGGTCACTTATACTTTACAGCACCAAATAAATATCTGTCTTGGAGCTTAAAATGAACTTTAAATGGAAACTAGGTGGCCACAAAAGCTATGGAAATTTATTGTCTGCAAGTGTAATAGACATACACTTGCAGCAAAAAGTTTTCAACACCCATTGAAATTGAGGCTGAATAATTTTATGGAAATAGTTGGTTTAAATTGTGGCAAAATGTATGTGAGCTTGCAATAAACTAATTAAACAGGACCATTTTAAAGAGTTAAATAGAACTGTTACAAGGATTTTACCCAAATTCCATATTGAATCTCAGTTTCAAAGACTACTACATTCTCAATATTATTCAAGCCTTTGAACAGAGCTCTTCATATAATAATCATATTTTTCTCCCTGCTACAGTGTCAGAAGCTTTGTTACAATGAATTGCATTAGCAGCAGGTAACAGCAAGCTGATGTTAGACTAAAAAACTACAAGAAACGTTAATCATTAAGAGATTCACTAATTTTAAGACTGTAGTTTAAAAAGGGTTGTTTTCAGTTTAATTTATAGAGATCAGTTGTGCTGAGCTATTTAAGCTGTTCTGTTTTTTGTTTATTGGAAACATCTGCA
Organism: Xiphophorus couchianus; assembly: GCF_001444195.1. Taxonomy (NCBI): domain Eukaryota; kingdom Metazoa; phylum Chordata; class Actinopteri; order Cyprinodontiformes; family Poeciliidae; genus Xiphophorus; species Xiphophorus couchianus. The sequence goes on from NC_040239.1 coordinate 12,835,523, forward strand.
AGATTTTGCCAAACAAACCAAATTTGCAGTGGAGGTTGACAAACCTCAGGTGCAACTGCACATCCAAGGGCAAATACATTTATATTCTCAAACTTATGTCTGTGTCCTTATAAAGTAAATATAGATATGTGCATACAAAGGGCATAGTGCAATCAGTGTTTTAACAGCTTGACACACAACACACATAATCAACAATAGCAACATCCAGGCTTCATATAAATCTATAATCACATGCACCACTGTGTTTTATGAGTCATATCCAGGTCCTGTGTGCTGCACAGCAAGCACCTTTATTTCCCCGGGAACAAAATATTCTGGGTTTTATTTGGACTTTAACGAGGCACGACAACAAATTACATTTTATTACAGAAACAGAACCCAGACATCTTTGGAAAATTTAGCCTAGTGAGCCTTTTTGTTTTTGCCAGCGGGCACTGGATGCGAGATGAATGCGGTGATCACAAATGCTGTTAAAGCAAGAAAGCTAATTACTGATATTCATGGTCCTCAATTTACAAGGCTTAACGGGGTCATTGCAGAAGATGGGAGCTGCAGAAGCAGACGTGCCCGGGCTTCCCACCGGGCCTGAAGCATATGTGTTATTAATATGATCATTATTTGTAGTCGGGAGTAGTTTTTCGCTGTTTGTTCTCTTTAAAGTACTTTACTTTTTAATGGAGCACATAAGGAAAAGTAGTATTACACTGTAGATTAACATTCCCCTTCCACTGCATATTTCATTTGTTGAGAAATGAACTGTACCAATTAATATCCAGTGACATAAACTTTAGTTTTTCCAGCCAATATAGCTCGATAGAAAGAGTAGCTACTAATTATCTTAATGGCTGTGTTGATGGAAACACATTGACTGTCATTATCCCACACTTGGGACATATCAATGACACAGAGGACCATTTCACAGCAGCGTTGTAGGGAGTTTAAAACTGCCCTCTGGCAACCTTCTGATAAAAACCCCTTGGTCTTAAAAACTCACACTGTTAGAGCTAATGTAAATTATACCAGTCACTGAGAGGACAGAAAGGCCTCAGCTGATTAGGTAAGGTAATTACTTGTACATATTTTTGTATTATCACATGAGCTAGAGGGAAACACAAATAGTACATCCTTCAACTCGAATTCCCTGTCTCTTAGTTCATATATCACCAAACTGTGGCATGTCAGACATCTATGGCTGTTTTTTTTTCCCAGATGGAAACTTCTTCTCAAGGAAGTGAGCAACTACGGTGGCTTGGCAGTAACACACCAGACATTAGAGTCCGGTCACGTCTTCATCCAAACCTCCACACAAAAGAAATGATCTTTCTTCCAGATGTAGAGCAACAATGAAAAGCCCAACACCAGATAAGGGTCAAAGAAAGGGAGCTCTCATTGATCAATTCCAGACTAGAAGTGGCTGCCTGATTCGGGGAGCATCTCATTATCTGTGATGCAAAACAGCTGAAGACACAGCGCACTCTCACCTTTAGGGTCAGTGTTGTAAATGACCATGAAAGCCCCTGAAAACAGCTGATGTTCACACAGTCCATGGTGATATCATGCATGACTAGTATGCACGGCCTTGCAAAAATATTTACATTTTGTCATGTTCCAACCACAAACTTTGCTTTGTCGCAGCTTCTGTGAGAACAAAAGGTACTTTAAAATAACAAGTAGTAAAAAAAAAAAAGTTTTTATATTTTTGGAAATCAAAGTCTGAAAAATTTGTTTATGGCATTTGTACTCTTGCTCTGATAATTGTAAATGAAATTCTGTGCAAATTTCTAAAATTGAATAAATGAATGTCATCGTTAATCAAAGAAGAAACCCATGGTAAGTCTGAAGGAACTGCAAAAATCTACAGCCAGGCAGGAAAACTCTAGATGCCATATCTATTAGTCAAGCACGACAAATTGATCCCCTATGAAAGACTGCCTAGAACAAAGCCAGAATTGACAGAAAACAATAAAAAAAATCACAGTTTGCAGCAAATCATGAGCATAGTAACAATATGAAACAAGATGCGCTGGTCAGATGACACACAAGTTGAGTGTTTTGGTTGTATTCAAAACATTGCTTTTTGGAAAATCAATGCTGCTCATCTCAACAAACCATCCCACTTTGAAACATGGTGCCATTAAACACAGATACAAATAGTTCATTTAGAGAGTTTGAGTTTCTGCCTTTAGTTTTTCTTTTTCTCTTGAAAGACAATAAATAGAAATCTGCACAGATACAAGTTGGATGTGCTTTTTAAATGCAACATCCCTGAAAATGTTTATATTGAGGAATTTGGATTTTTGCATAAGCAAAACATTAGATAAAAAGAAAACTTCTTGAAGGAAAACGGTATGCCTCAGCTTTAGGTTTGTTAATAATTAGAGCCTGAAACATGTTCAGCTGTGGTCATTCACAGCTATGTGTTTTAAAAAAGGCTACTTAATATGGTATGGCAGGAGGAAAAGTTCAAATCTTTTAGCATTTGGAGTAATACATTTGTTCTGGATGCCTTCTTATTAATTGTTGACATCCATTAAACAGGTTCACCTATGGGATTGATCTAAAGTTATAAATACCAGTTTTGGGACAAATAAGTTGTAGCATGCTTTCTGATAAAACCAAGTTAACTAGTTAAGCGCAGTTGGGGAAAAAATGAAGTCATATTTACTTAATTGTAAAGAGGCTTCTCAATAGAATAGTACTTAGTCCTGCCATATCAGCAACAAGGTCACTGTCATATATTTTTCATGATATTGTGAACTCCATGGTCCTCTGACATGCTAGATAAGGAGATCAGAAGAGTAGCAAAATGGGTCATAGTCACTCTGCAAGAGCAGCAGAAATCTAATGGCCCGGTGGGAGAAACTTTTAAAAGGACAGCTGTTAATTATGCACCTCGGTCTGGCTTAATGGAAGAGTGTCGAGAAGCCTGTGTGCAAGACCATGAAGGAGACACACCACAAATATGATCCTCACATTTCTGAAATATTTCAATCATCGTCTGAACACAGCAGTTCTGTGAAAGAGTTGAAACTGTTTAAATATAATATAAGCATATTTGTGTATAAGAATGGGCTGGTAAAGGTTCAGCCCTAAATCCAACTAGGAGTTTGTGATGAGACTTGAAGGCTTGAGTGTTTTTTAAAGGTAATAGGCAGATTTCAGAATCTAGATGTGCAAAGCTGGCAGAGTCATAGCCCTGAATGACTTGCAGCTGTAATTGTAGTGAAAGGTGATTATACAAAGTAGTCTATTGACTGAGGTGTGCTGTACACAAAGATGCTTATCCCTGCAGCATATAAAACTCCCATTGTAACACAAGGTGCAGTTTGTTTTCCTGCTGCCTATTCTGTTTTTCTTTTCAGTTTCCTATAGCCTAAATGCTTTTGGTTGGTGGAATTATTGTCTTTTGTAGATTTGTTTCATGGATTACTGTAGCATGGAAAAACTAAACAACACATAAATCCCAAGCATCTGAACTAGATTTAAGACTGGTGGATTCCTGTTGTTAGAAGTCATGTGTGGGATACATAATAAAATAAACACACATTAAATTGTGGAACCAAATTTACTTCCCGACTTTGGCTAATGACGCAAAATAGACCATTTAAGAAATAAAATAAAATAAAATAAAATAAAAACCCAATGCAATAAATTGGTCTCATGAAACAGAAAAAGAGTCATTAAGACCACATGTGGAGTCTCTTTTGTTAAGAGAAGCCGAACGGGAAAAGCGGGGGAAGCAGAACGACTCAGAAAGGGAGGTCCTCTGAGTGTTAAAAACAAAAAACACTAATTCCTCTTGGGGGAGACAAAATGTGGTGGAACAACATCAGCCCCTCTCTCCTTTATCTCCAGCAGGATTCACTGATCACCCATCCTCCTCCTCTTTAGATAAATTCTGATGTCAGTAAAAAGGCGCTCCTTTTAACTCAATCCGCCGTCCACGAGGGAATGTGAGCGCCGTTAGAGGTCAGTGCCACAAGCTGCCATTCCTGTCACCTCAAATGACAATGGATGACACTAATAGCAGGAGGAACCATAAAACTTTATCAGATTAGAAGCACAATGAAAGCATGACATATTACTACTGGCTAAAGACCACAGTGGGAAAAGTCAAAGATAGCATTTTGCTTGAGTTTTACTGCCGTTTTATTGCCTCCTCTTGTTTATACTTCAGAGGCATTCTCTGGGCTTCACTCTTCCCTGTCTTGTGTTTATTCCGTTGTTTTCCCATAGCTTTGTTTTGTAAGCATGATTACTTTGAAATGAACATGCTGACGTGCTCTCCTATTGGTTTGCATTTTTCTTCCAGTGTGTAAGCTGCCATCCAGGGGAAAATAAATGGCAACCCCCCTCTCCAACAATCATGTGTGTTTGATAAAAATCTTCCTGGTCTCTCTTCATTTGTCGGCAGCCACTAAGCAGCTCCAGCTCTGCCTTCAGCTGTCTTCCATTTTATCGTGCAGGCCATAATCAAAGCCAGATGGGCCTGGACACACACACAAGCACACCCAGTGGCGTTTCTTGCATGAATGGAGCCCTGAGCAAAACAGATACCTACTCCCCCCACAAAGTCTATTCTGAAGAAATAAATAAATAAAATAACAAATAACGGGAAGCATTCGTCTCACATGGTCAGATGAGACCAAAATTAACCTTTTTGCCCTAAATGTGCTTTTTTTTCTGAGTACATCATTCCTGTAGTGAAACATGGTAGCAAAATAATGGTGTTAGGATAGAGAGTGAGAAAGAGAGATTATAAACCAACCGTGTTCTTAAAGGGGTCCACTACAGAAACACTAGAATCACCTTTTGCTAGAGATGCAAAAAGGCAGAAAAGCACAAGAGAAACCATTATTTTTACCTTCTGGTGTTTTCCCTCCCCCAGTCCATACCACCCTTGGCAAAAAAAAACCCAAAAAACCTATGAGTACACCTCTGGTCCACACATGCAGGCCTACAAATGAGAGTGCACACACTTTACACACAAGTAGCTTTGAGAAAACTCTAATATGCTGTGGTCCATCTGTTTTGCCTTCAGAAGCAGCTTTCTGAGGGCAACACTGCCATTGGGATCCTTTTGTATGTTTGTAAAGCTTTGTGGACAACATAATTGCAAATTTTTAAATTTTGTTTTTTTTTGCTCTTGAAAATGAGATCTAGATCTCAACGGGGTTTACCTGATTAAATAAAGGAATATGAATAATTTTTAAACTTTACCAACTGAGTCGGACTGTGACAACAGAATTGTGATACAGTTCTGCAAAAACTATTCAAAAAAAAACTGCAGCAACGTGCAGCTTTGTCCCCGTGTGAATTACCGGATTATTTACAAGAGGTCTGCCTGGGGTGTGAATGTAGTTCTCTGAGAGTATGCAGCAGGTCATACATTACAAAATGAAGTTAAAATTACTGCAGTATGTAAGTACTGGGGAGGGAGAGTCTAAAGTGGAGGAAAAACGTGTTTTCTATTTAGAATAATGGATGTTAGGTATTTTAGAATATTAACGTAGTTGGTCGTGATTAGACAAGCTAAATTAACATGCCAGGCTTCAACTAGTGAAATGCTCACAGAGCTTATTAAGACAAATTTAGGTTAGACCATTTGCAACATCTCACTTTTCTTATTGTAATTTTTTTCCCCCTCCCGTGTATTTTCTGGAAAGAATTTTCCAACCATTAAACATACCTTGCCTGCATGTTTTCACAAATTCAGAGACCCAAATAGGGATCGGGGAAAGCAACAGATTTTTATCTTTCCTTCTGGAGACGGGCCTAAGCAGTGCTGCACAAGAGCCTGCACACACACTTGCGTTGAGATGAACGACAGGCCCATTCAGACCCTGGAAGAACACAAACAGAAAACAGAACTTGAGAGGTTTTCAGGGTTATACCACGACTGCACAGAAGATGTAACATGAGTAGCACAGTAGGTGTTCAGGAGCAGTGCTTTTGAGCCGCAGGTCACGTGCTATGGAAGAAGAGTCCAATTCATATTCACTGCAGCTCATTCAGCAAAGAAACACAGAAGCATTTACATATGGGGTTTGTAACAGAAAATATGTTCGTCAGATCATGTCACAAATGTGTTTTTAAGGCATGTACAGATCAGAGTTTTACTGGCTATTGCTGTCTGGCTCACTTTGAGGTCTGACCAGGCAATGCCTACTTTCGTTCTAAACTCAAAGACATGCAAAGTAATCTGTGCAAACTAGTAAAAAACTGTAACTAGATAATATGGTCATAAAATGTGCAAACTTTGGCTAATGGTCCCTTACGTTTATCTAATTTCTGCTTTATTCAAAATACATTAAGTCAAACACATAGTTGGTGGTGGTGTGTTAACGGGCCATAAAAAGAGGGAGCTTTCAGTTTTGATAGATGCACACTAAGACATATGAGCTCATTTCTGATTTCAGTTACATGTTTTTGATTTGTACACATGGTCTTTTAGCAATTAGGAAATGTTACTAGTATTTTACCATTAAATTTATTTTATTTCTAGTATTGTTGGAGTTTTTTTTAGCTTAAAATAATTCAATTTATATTCAATGCTCCATGTTTTCATTGTCGTCATAGGTTAAAATTTGAATGTGTGCATATTCAGTTTTATTCAATGTCATTTATTTTTTTTCCTCTGTAATTTATTGCACTCTTTAACAATCTTATCCAGATTTAGAGTGTAATTGTTTTTAGAATGTGTATGTCCACCTTCTTCCCATTAACACAGCTGCATTTACTCAACCAACCAAACCAAAATCACTTCTGTGACAATATAATTTGGTATATTTTAGATTCTTTCTTCCCCGAGTTTTATCAGCTTATTTATGTTTTAATATGATGTGTCAGAATAAAAATAGTTTTATTGATTTAATTATTATTTAATATTGCTATGGCTGTGATTATTCTGACTTTTTAAATATATTATTGAACATGCATACAGGCACATTCTGGGGTTTCTGTAATAAATGAGGTTTCTTTTTTAAAACATGCTTTTTGTGGGTATATATATGTATATATACACACACATTTTCAGTGTGAGTTTAGCATTGTGTGTAGGAAACTATTATGAATTCTGTCTTACAAGTTTAAAAAGTTTCTATTTTACTTGACAATATATTAGGCAAAGCGAGCAATTGATAGAGAAAAAATATTTTTTGAAATTTAAATCTTTAGTATTCTTGAGCTTTGAAAGGTATGGTAGTAATCAGAGTAAATGCCCTAACTTTCTTAAATGTTAACAGCTTTTGTGGATAGTTGCTTTATTGAAAATATTATCATTTATAAATATTTTTGATGGATGTCGATTTCAGCTTCAAGTTATTTATTGCAAATTATTTAGTTCAGTTAATTTCATGTGATTTGACCAGCAATGAAATTTAAAAATAATTCCATGATACATTTTTCTAGTTCCTTGCATAATTGTTGCATTGAGTGGTGCTCCAAGAGACTGTTGTGAATGTCTGTTCACACTTGGTCATTTGATCTCCTTCTTCATTAATGCCTTGTTCTGATACAGAAAATCAAAGACAGCTGGCCTAAAACATTTATAGCTACACAAATTGTTGCATCCAAAGATGCATCATTTATTTATTTAGGGCCGAGTTTCATTGTTTGTTCAAGATAAGCAAACAATTTTTTTTTTTGGCATAAAGAAAAAAGCCTGTCATACATGCTTTATTTATTTACAACAAAAATGATTTATTTGCATTGGGGTTTGCTTTATATATTTTGTTACTCATTAGGCTTTATAATGCTAAGATTTTTATTAATTTTTTTTATCCTCTGATGTACTTAAACTCGTGGAGCATTTCAGATGCCAAATAAATACCCATCAACTAATTTAGAGTCACAAGGGGGAGGGGAAAAATCTCCCCTAACAGGATGGGAGGAGGTTTTTGGGTAATGATATTAACACATGTTGGAGAGAAGGAGCGGGCACCTGGGAAATCTCTTTGAACACCATTTAGGAACATTTACATTGATTTATAGGGACACATAAGTACAATCTTTCATTAATAATAGAGAGAAAGATGAAGGATTTAATCAAAGTGTTTTGCTTCGACACAAAGCAGATATGCATGAATGTTTGCTTGTGTTACTGTGTATGTGTGTTTGTGTTTGGATGAATACAGTCTCCATTCGCGTTCCTGTTCCAATTCACACGCACATTAATAGCTCAATTGTAAGACCCCAGATGTGAGCCTGGGCTAAAATTGTTTGCTCAAGCTTTGACTTCACTGGGTCGAAGAAGCTGTTTTCCTTTTTCACACCATTAATCTTTTGGAAAATATCTTTCTCCTCAGATCCTGTTCTCGCAAGTCAGATCTACATGTATTTCTTGTTGTTGGAACAGTTCTGTCGCTCTGATTTGGCAAACAGCAAACTACTCCGGGAAGTTTCTGTGAAAAATGTCCAACATTTTTTATTTCAACTAAGTAAATGAGAAAAAGAAATTGTACCCATATCAGACACTTAAATTGTTTTCATCATACCTTCAGTTAAATTCATGTAGTGTTTGCAAGTATCAAAATGCTATTTTATATTCTACACCAAGAAAACTAAATCACTTGCAATATTGTGCAAAGCTCACATATTTATCACAAGTTTCAGCAGTTTTCAGTAAATTATTTTGATAACCTAAATTTTTGTAATAAATTATCCATCCATCCATCCATTTTCTGTTCACCCGTGTCCCTAATGGGGTCGGGAGGGTTGCTGGTGCCCAACTCCAGCTACGTTCCGGGCGAGAGGCGGGGTACACCCTGGACAGGTCGCCAGTCTGTCGCAGGGCAACACAGAGACATACAGGACAAACAACCATGCACACACACACTCACACCCAGGGAGAATTTAGAGAAACCAATTGACCTGACAGTCATGTTTTTGGACTGTGGGAGGAAGCCGGAGTACCCGGAGAGAACCCACGCATGCACAGGGAGAACATGCAAACTCCATGCAGAAAGACCCCGGCCGGGAATCGAAACCAGGACCTTCTTGCTGCAAGGCAACAGTGCTACCAACTGCGCCACTGTGCAGCCCGTAATAAATTATGTTTACTTTAAAAACATATATCCTAATGTTTCCAATAATATCATTTATTCAGATTTTTTTTAAGGTTATTTGTGGTATGCCACAATGTTCTATGGTAGGTCGCAAACTTTTTATTTTCTACATAAATAGTATTTGTGATGCATTAAGAATTGAATCAAGTAAATATTTTTTTCTTTTATTCATATATTGCTCTCATAAGTATGTATATCATTTTTTTGTGTACGGTAGAAAGGGTTTTAAAGAAATACATTGACGTAAAAGTAAATCATTTTCAGTTAACTTAAAAAAATATCCATACCCTTGGCAGATTTTAATTTATTTACATTGAATCTCAAAGTTTGTCTCTGATGGGAAATGAGACAAAAGAAGAAGTAAAACAAATTAAAATTAGTATGAGTCATAAATATATTTTTTCACATTTTATTAAACAAATTGCATATCGAAATCTATATTTCATATTCCCAATGAAATAGATAATTTCATTGGGTATATGAAATTACCCAATGAAATTACATTATATTATATAATATAATTGGTTGAGTTATATTATACTGCCACATAAAATGCTGAAACGATTATAAATGATGGAGTTTACAATGATTCAACCACAAAATTATCATTAATTTGCAAACATTAAAATTGTATAATTTAATACAGCTTAATACTGAACTAAAAGTCTGCAAAGATTACAATATTGTCTTTCCAAATATCACTCAGAAATACTTTGAAATTAAAAATACTAAATATTACTTGGGAAAAAGCTATGTTTTAAAATGTAAAATTCAGGACAAATATTAAACAAATGCAAAGGGAAAATATGTGGAATAACTTTGATCATATTGCAATAAAAAAAAATAACAGTCGTTTATGTAACTTTGTCAAGTAACGTCTCATTCACCACTGTCACGTGAGTCTTGTGCTTTTTCACCTTACCTAAAGTCAACTTTTTGCACAGGATTCATATATCATCCTGGCAGTTATTAACACCACATTTAGCCAGCTATGAAAATCCCTGCTTCTAAAGCCAAATCCTGTTAAACGTCCACTCTCACTCCTGCCATTGAGGAGCTTGTAATGGCTAAACTAGTAAGAATATTTTCATTGTAATTCCCTACAAAATCCCAATTAGCAAGTTTCAGAGGCAGATTTCTTTTCCAACATTGCTGGAAAGACTGAACGTCCACCAATTAATTCCTTTAGATGGGGCAGTTAGCTGCTCTGCGTCATGGGTCACAACATCATTACACCAGCCAGATTGGCAACATGTGGAACAAATGAATACCCCCAGCAAGTGGTGGTTATTGCATGAATAGCACCCAGAATGAGCTCATCCCTCTCTCTCCCCATACTCAAACAAAAATTCATGCACAAACAAACAAAGCAAAAAAAAAAAAGAAATAATAATAATAAAAATAAACTTAAACATAAACATTCACCTCCTAAACTTGTTTCTCAATATTGCTTTTGGTAAATTATAATAATGAGCAAGTTGGGCTGAAAGCACTCAGCAAAGAAGACACCATTATTTACATTGAATGGTGGAGGAGATGCCTGCAACCCCCTCAATTTGTCAGATGTGCAGTATGAAGGAGGCAGCATCATGCTGTTGGGTATGTTGCAGAACTGCAAAATAGAGAGAAACTTGAAGAAAGAACATTGGGGAGAAATATTATGGAAAATCGGCATGTTTGAGCCACGATTTTGAACTTTGGCCACAAATGGGTCTTTCAAATAGACAATGAATTTAAGCATACCACCAAAGGCGGTAGAAAGCGCCTTAAAGACAACAAAGTTGACGTTTTGGAAAGGCAATCTTGAACCCATATCTCATTTCCATAGGAAAAAAATGTGGGAACTTACTCAGTTGCGCCAAAATCCCAGAAAAAATATTCCAAGAATCCTGTGGAAGGCTATTAAAAATGTTTGACCTTTCACACATTTTATGCAATGACTACCAAACACTAGCAAAACATGAAGGTAAACTTCAAGATTTGAAGGTAAAAATGTTTTTTATATCTTGCTATTTAGCAAAGAAAAATGTTTAGTAGTCCCAACTAAACTAAAACATGAGTGTTTAGTATGATGTAATGTCAGCCAGTGAGAAAAATTCCATATGGCTTTTTACACAGATAATGCATGTTTTTTTTTTATTTCTTTTTTAAAATCTGTATTCAACTAACAGCAAATGGAAAACCAGAGAGGGCGCAATTGATCTTTTTTGACTCTCTTATGTAGCCTTTCTGCATTGGGCGGAAAGGCATATTTTGGACAAGGCCTGAGCAGTTATTCCATGTCTATTTTAGAGAAAACATACATCAAGCCAAGCTTGCTGAGCTTTGAGACATCAGTCATTTGCTCGCGGCATTGAGCGCCATATGACTCAAGTTCCTTATCCAAATAGAATCCATTTATGTCATGACGCTATTGTTTACTGTCACAATCAAATCAAGTTTTTTGGCTGACTTGCATATATCTTATTTTCAATATACATGCTATTTGTATATATCTTTTAGCATTAGTAAAAATAAAAGTGCTTTAAATGTTACATGATTGTGCAGCATAAAGTCAAAGTTGAAAGCATGAAGCCATAAAACCCTAATTTTTCACGAATGTGTTGGCGCCTTGAGCAGTAGAAGTTATGGCTACAGAAATGCACTATATAACATAAAGTTATGACTTCAGAAACAGTTTTGGCCACAAAAAATATTGTTACTGGACGACTTACGGTTGAGATTTAGGATATGGCAAGACTGGCCGTGGCTGCTTTATATATCCCACTGTGCTGTCTCGGTGGTAACAAATTAGATTTAAGACTGCAAAACAGAACTTGAGAAAAAGCATAGGAAACGGTACTGGCAAACAAAGTTAAACAAGTGGGAGGAGGGCAGTGAATGAAAAGAATCAGCAAAACAGATCACTGTTTTTCTCTGTGAAAATTTCACATTCATTACAAGCATTGTTTTTTACAATAAGCCAGATGCAACATATTTAAAGCCAGTTGTTTATTATTATGTTCCTGAGAACATGACAACAAAAGAGTGCCTCAGAATACACATTCATCAGCTGTGGTGCATATTACGGATGGAATATGTAATAACTTGTGTTCTATGATATGTCAAATTGTGTTTACTCCATTTCCGTGCTTTCTAAACATTCAATTTTATCAGATGTAAACAGAATTACCCCTTGTTTGGGCCCCAGGAATGCTTTCTGTTTGTTTGTATGCAAGGATCTTTTTGTTGTTTAGTCTAGCATGTATAGCAGGTGGTTCTGATAAAATCCTAAAGTGATCATTACAGTGATCAGATTTTTAAGGATAAACATATTTCCACTGAATTTTTTGTTCAGTTCCATGCAAGTTTTAGTTAGATGACAGCAAGTTGCATTACCCTCAGTAAAATCATTTTTAAATGTGGCACTGATTTGCATTCTGCAAATTAAATTTTATTTTGAGAAAAATAAAATCTTTGAAGTTGATGCAAAAAAATTATTTTAATTTCAACAGATTGTAAGACACATGTCAATTTTCTTAGAAAGATATTCTGTTTTAAAATAGGTTTTCAGTAAATAGTACTGAACTGCTGTTACATTCTTTTTTTTAAAAATAAAACTTCTTTTTCAATATCTGTCCGACTTTAGGTTTCATACTTTCAAAGTTTTATATTGACTCTATCCTTTTTTCTCTGTGCATCTGGAGTCTTAGTAAAGAATAAAGAATTAATTTTCCATAGTTGGATATGGGGGGAAAACCATATTTTTGAGTAAATTAAATTTTCATAAAATAAATATACTTAAGATGTGTTTACAATCTGAATTCTTGCAAATATTTCATTTATTGATCCTTTTGAAAGATGAACGACAGATCTAGAACCTACATATCTAGTATTGAGTTATAATACTACATAATTTTCTAGAAAATTATTCAATACAAATTAGGTCTTTGCCAATGAAAATATCTCCAGACACATTTTCATTACCATTAGGTTTGTGAACATCAGAGTAAAATTATATAAGTGCCCCTTAAGCCTTTCTTTAGCACTCTGTCACACTGTATTTCTGATATTTAAATCATTCATTAAAAAGTTAAACTTCTATTTTGTCTATTAAAACATTAAGAATTTAAAACTGTTATGGATAAAAGTTTTCTTTTCATCGCAACATGAAGCATCTTTGCCCTAATGTGTTCAATTGCTAAAGATGGGAAGAGCTGTACTGTGTTGAGTGGGAGATTAATGTATTTTGTAACTTAAAAAAATTAAAAGTATGTGGTAGTTTAATACAAAACTAGTTTTTAAAGAAGCGATTGACAGACCTGCTTTATTTACCCCTAAGGACTCATGATTCAGGACATCATAATGACCTTTGTGTGAGAAGGACTCTGATAAGGAAAATAGTCTGCTAACGGAAAACATGACATTATGTAACAGCTGGTCTTTGTCAAAGCTTGTTTTTGAGGTTCTCTGGGTGTATCAGGACTAACAGATTATGTGGCTTTTAGAAACCCTAAGGAGCAAATGCGCTATCTTGCAGAGCACTACACATTGAACAAAGGTCATAATCCTCTGTGCTGTCTTAAGTATTGTATTTTATACAGACATAGTGTGTAGGTGGGGGAAGCCAGCAGTTATTATATGGTAGGAGGCAGTATTTACTGGAAATGGGCATGCCCTTGCAGATGTTCTGAGTACTAAATGTAATCAGTTCCAAAGCACTGATTGTTCATGTTTGCCCACTACAAGCTCTTTGACTCAAGCAGTATCTTGGGTCTCTTGGCTGTGGACTGCTTAGAAAAACATATTATCCTTCATATTAATTAAAAACATGAAGATTTATTCCAGAAAAGCATTGTTGTGGAAATGCTGCTGCTCTATTTTTCAGGAAGCCTGCCTTAGACACACAAACTGGTATAACGTGCTGTTTTTTTAAACACAATAAGAATCAGCCCTGAACATTTCATAACATAACTCTTATTACCTTAAAATGCTTATATAAGTTATACACTCCCACATTGTCATCTTGTTTATGAACTCCTTGGTTTGAGGACTGACTGTACACATAGGAGGCTCTTATGCTCCAGAGTATGTTTATTATTATCACAATTCCCTATAAAAAAAATGTTTCTTTTTAATTTTTTGATGGAAGTATGAGATAGCCCTCAATTGTGAAAGAAAATGTTCTGAAGAGGCTCATTTGTCAAATTAAAAATACCTTTTGGAAATAACTAAGTTGTTATTAAATATGAACATTAACTGGAAGTGGAAAATCATCACGGAAATAAAGGCTTGGAAACATCAGTGTATGTAACTAATCCACACTGTGTTTCACTGAGTAAATTGAGTTACTGACATAAATTCACTCCTCAATAATATACTAATTTATTTCATATGACTGTATGTATTCTGTTCTGGAGGAGCATTTGTTGAAGAGACAGCCCTGCTGACCTTGGTGACTAACGGAGGATGTGTTGAATGTGGTGTGCTTGGAGACAGAGGGTGGGCCACAGTTGACCCACATAAAATATTTACATTTCTTGCTTGTTTCTGGTTATCCCTTGGATAACAGATTGGATCATTTTTCAGCTGCAGTACAGTTCCAAGTACACACTCTCTGCTTTTTTCTCTGATCAGCCCCATATCAAAAATAACATAACATCTCTGAATCTAGTTGGATCTACTTTTAATGAAGGCAGCTGACTTCTCTCTGTGTAGTGACAAAGCAGTATGTCTTCTTTGTAAACAATATGATGACTTTGTGATCAACATCTGACTAAATATCCAAAGCAGTAATTTAAGTTGTTAAGAATATTGCCTCTTATTTTCAAGTACAGCAGTTGGTTACTGTGGAGACTGAACATGGGCTGGCAGACAGACACTGCTGTTGGCGATCACAAAATATTAGGGGTGCTGCTTACCTCCTGAGAGCTACAGGGAGGTAAATGTTTTATTTACATGGCTTCAACGGGCACTTTATCATGTGCAACTTGTTAGTACTATGTTGGATCTACTTTAGCCTTAAGAACTGCCTTATCTGGTCTTGATATTAATTCAAGAAGTTGTAAATATTTTTTTAGATATATTGATTCATCTTGACAGCTTAATGCTTGGTTTGGACTTCAGTGTCAAGATACTGTGAATAAAAAGTAGAGACAAATTAATTGTTAAACTGTCAGTTGGAATCATGCAATGTCAGCTAAAACAGTGAAGTGCAAGAATATAAACATGAAAAAATTTAAGAAAACACATGAGACTCTAGCAAATGCATATCTTCAGTACCAAGTGTGCACTAAGGAGCTCAAATCTTTGCGCTGACCTATTGGTATTGACCCTGAGAATGAAAAACAAGACCTCTCAAACAGAATATTGATGCCAGTGAAGCTGAGTACAGGATGATTTGTGCTGCATATGCTTCCTCATTGATTGTTTATTACAGCTGTGCACTATGGAAAAAGGAGGCTTCATTCATCAGCCAGCAGTAATGAGTTTTTACATGCACACTCTATTTGGGGATCTGGGAATCTCAAATGAGCTGTCTCTAAGGAAAAGACATAGATGGAGCAACAATCATGTCTTATTATATGTCTGGAACCAAAGAAATGTAGAGGCTAACGTGAGAAGGTTGGAAGAGGAGGAGATGCTGAAGAGAAAGGTGACCAGAATTTGCAGTGACTCAAAAACATTTTTCCTATAAAGCTGCTGCTCACTTTCAACCACCCCACTGGGCAGGTGCTGGATCAATGTTGGTGCTTTGTCACGATGTGGCAAAGACTAATGTGCTTCTGCTAAAATGCAGGCATGAATCTCGGTGTGAGCTTTGCATGTACACTAATGAGTTGTGCTGCTGCATGTTGTTGTGGTGATTACCGTGTCCTCTGGTCATCGATCCCGTCGGGGTAAAAGCAGGAAGGAAACGGGAAGGTGACCAACAACAACAGCAGTAGAACAGCAATGCATTCTACCATCACAACAATATATATCTAGACATGCTCCCTATTCCATTTATTAAATTTTTTTCATTACTTAGATGAATATAAATGAAAATGATTAAGTGCTATTAGTGTTAATATGACTTTGATCATGACAGTTAATGATAAAAAGCCCAAGTGCCCCCCTCCCACTTCGCGACTCCCTTCCACAACCAGGTGTATTTTGACAAAGTTACTGTAACATTTGTCAGGTGAATTTATATATTGGACTTTATAGCTGAACCCACTGCAGTCCACTGAGGCTCCATTAAACGTGACTACTGTCTTTCCTGATCGATACCCTAACACGATTGAGAAACAGCATCATTTTTATTGATGAGGTGTTGCTCTGACTTTATAAGGAAGCTCTCTATAGACACTTGGGGAGAGCTTTGTTTTTGTCACACGGTGTGTACTTCTGGTTTAATGTGCTGCTGCTTAAATACACAAGCAGGACATGAAGGGGATTAGAAAGTTCCCAAATGATATCTGATGCAATTATGAAAAAGCTTTCAAGTTAAAATAGCAAAAGATAAAACTTTAATAATCTCTATGGGGAAATGGTCATTGGAGTAATAATGAGTAGAATGTGTTTATAATGACAATGAACAGAAATATGGAAAACTGCTTTTGTATAGTACTTGATATGCATCTCATTGGCCATGATGTGTCTTTTTATTTGTGTCCTCGGCAAAACTGTTCATACTCCTTTCTTTCTAACCACAAACCTTTGTTTGTTATAACATTTTTATTTGGAAAACACTTTGAAAATGATTTTGGATTGTCCTGTATGCAATGCCTTGCATTACTCTATCACATTTTCCAGCCATAACACAACATTTTTATAATATAAAAAAATATTTAAATCTTTGCTAGAGAAAGTACTGGGAAAATAATTTATAAAAACAAATGTCTTCACTTTGCAAATTGAATTTACATGCTGCACAAATTTTATTTCCACATAAGCAACACTTTAAAACATACACCTATAGTGGTGAAGATGGCAGGAAAGCAGAGCAGCCAAATCGAATGAGGTTTCCATGTTCAGCTGTAGAGACACAACAGGCCTGTTGTATGCTGTGTCATTTGCAATCTGGTTGATCTGCAATGAATAGCCTGTTCCGCAGGGCTGCCTCTAGAGAATGGCAGCTCATGCAGCTCAAAAGCCTAAAACAACACAGAATCTCTCATATTGTATCTCTGGGTATGAATTTACATTTCTAATTTCTCTGGCGTTTAGCAGGCAGCCCCATGGGCCAATACAGATGTCTCTGGCAATGATCTAGGTCTTCATTAATATGTATACTGACAACCAACCAAAAAGAATAATAAAATCTACCACCATCTCTTCCCTTCCCCCCTCCCCCTCCAGTTACAGTTTCCCTGTGCTCCCAGAGCAAAGAGGAGAGCAAAAGCTGTCCAAGTGTACGAGATAAATTTTCTTCTTCGCTCATGTCCATGCTTCTTCTACTTGTCCATCTGGACCTAATGGGGGTGGTCGAGTCTTAAGAGTCATTTAAAAAGGATACTTTATCTGCTTCTCTTCTAATGTAACTACTTAAGTATCAGAGCTCACATCATGCCATGTCAGCGAGGAAACCTTTTTTGTTCAGAAAAAAAGGAAACAGCGATTCGATTGTTCTCCATTTTTCCTTTTTTCTTCAGTCACATCTTAGACAAGTTAACCTCTTTAATTAAGAGTACTTAGCTGTGTGGGCCCGGATGGGGCAGGAAGCGATTGTTGAGACCTTGCCAAGCTGGATCGGGTTTCTCGGCGGCCCATGCTTCCAGCCAAGGCTGAATGGGAGGCTGGCTTGTCAGCAGATGCTGTGCTCAGGGATCAGTGTCTCCCTGTTGGGTTACAAGAGCCCTTTCCCTCAAGACAAGAGAGCAAGAAAAAAAAAAAAAACATGGATGATGAGTAAAGGGTGTAGTAGTAAAACAAGGATGAGGGGAAACTTTCATTGTGAGATATGTGCTCTGATGTTTGAAACTGAATACTTGGCATAGTCTGTCAGCTTGTTTCTGGCCCAGCGAGCATGTCAGCAAACCATTGTCCTCTGTAGGGATATCATCAGTAGCAGCGCACTGTATCAAAATGTTAAGAGCACGACACAAGCCAGTTACTTGGCATAAAGAGAGGGATTTTGTTCCCCAGATGGTGTTGGGAAAAAATGATCAATCCTGCTCACATATACCCAGGCACAAAATCAAAGAAACAAGGCACTGTTGATTAGATTTTATGTTCTACTTCAACACTGATGTGGCTAATGTGTAGTGAGCGGATCATGCTTATACGGGTGTCCAAAATAGATGGGGATTCTCTGCATCCATGAAAGACAAATGCTAAGCTGTTTTGATTTTTAAAAATTTTTTTTTACATCTTACATAACCAGTTTAATGAAATGCAGTTCTGTATCGTCATATCCTGCAGTAATAACATCCAGCCTGCTGTAGTTGCATAGTAATTTTATCCAGAGTAAAATTGTAAATGAATACATATGACATGTATTTGTTTGCTTTTAAATATGTTGTATCTGTATTTCTACTTTGAGTTTTCAAAAAGAAGAATCCTCAACCTTCAGTTTTTGTTATCTTGTGTTGTTTGTTCTATTAATTAATTTATTGCTAACTAAACATTTTGGTTTTAGTTTTATTATGTTTGCAAGTAGTAGGGGGTGAGAGAGAGAGATCATAAAAATACTTTAAATACTGAAAAAAACAGAAATATTGTATGTCCATGAATCATATATTAATACCAGTATTAAACAGCTTTGTTTGGATTTAATGGAGCTGATTTAGAAGTTAGTTACTGTTGTTAAATATAGCAGAGTATCATGTTTGTCTGTTGGCAGTTCTCATTACCTTCTCTGGATTAAACATAGACTTTTGTGCAATGACATTTCCTTTACCTTAGCAGACTGTGAACTGCAGTTGGTCATCCTCTTAGTGTATCACCACCATGAAACCCATCTATATAGAGTTTCTGGGTCAGGATTTTACATGTATCCTCACTGAGGTCTGTAGGAGTTCAAAGTTCTTGAGTGTCTGACGGGACAAACCAGGGGGAAAGGACAGACTTCTTTTGGTCTAAATGACATGAAATTGCTTTAAAAACACGCTCTTACATCTTCATATCCTTTAAAAATGCCCTTTTATGATAATAACATCCACTAAAATTAGAAAATGAGTTGGTTGTTTGAAATATAATCGCTACAAGAGCTCCACCGTTATTTGCTGCAGAGAGGAGAAAAGTGTGCAGAGGGTAACATTTAATCTTTGCACCTGCAGATGTCACCTAACTGGTTCCTGTTTAACCTTTTCTTCAGTGATCTTGGGAAGATTACTAATGAAATGAATGGCTGTGTCTAATTGGTTATTCTCTTTGATCTGTGGGATCAATCTCTACCATATGAGACGTGGTTTTTCTTGAAGGGAAAATTGAGAGGGATGGCAACCTCATTTCCCAAGTTTACCACAAGGTTCAAGCATCCATAGCCTGTGGTCAGACCGTTTTTGTGTGCTCTAGTTATATCTGAATATGCTACCCTTCTCCTCCCCATTCTCCTCCACCCATTTCTCGTGTTACTTGGAACTCTCTTAAGAATGTGGTGACCCCCGCAGGGCTACTCGAGAATTCACATATAAGACCTTTGAAGCTAAAGGTGGCAGCCTCAATCATAAGTCAAAGATTAACAACTAACCACATCAAACATGACACACACCTAATGTTTTTTTTTACATATTCATTCAGACCGACCTAACACTATAGTATGATTATATACAGTGCTGTGGAAAAGCATTTCCACTCTTACAGATTTGTTCTTTTTTGCTTTGTTGTCCCAATTACATGTTAGGGTTAAGCAAATTTTGATATCTGGCAAACATGACCTTAGTAAATTCAAAATACAGGTTTCTGCTGATGATTTCATTATTTAAGAACAAATATATCTGACCTCTGCTTTAAAAAAAGTAACTTTCCACCTTGTTGAATACATGTCTGATAACCTGCGGTGGCTGAAAGATTATAAAAAGCAACACACAATGTCCTGATCTAAAGAAATTCAAGAACAGATGAGAAATGTATCTGGGAAGGGTTATAATGCAATTTGTGAGGCTTTGGGACACCGATAAGTAATAGTCCACAAGCCATTATCCACAAATGGAGAAAACATGAAACAGTGGTGAATCTTTCCAAGAGTGGATGGCCTATTAAGCTATTCTAGGAGCGACTCATCCAAAACCAAGAGCAACATGCGAAACAACACAAAGAAAGAGACTAGGCAAAAATGGCATCCGTGGGAAAGTTCCAAGGCGTAACCACTGCTGACCAAAAACAACACAAAGGTTCATCTCATGTTCTCCTAAAAATATCTTCATCATCCCTAAGACTTTTGGGGAAAAAAGTGGATGTGCATCCTGTTGCAGTTGGTGTAAAACTAATTCAGCATGTCAGAAAAATAAATTATATCAAATGTAGTGGCAGCTTTGTGATAGTCTTGGGGTGCTTTCCTTCTTAAAGACCTGAATGATTTACTGTAATGGCTCTCTAGCATCAAATCCTAAAGGAGAATGACCAGCCATCAAGTCATGACCTTAAACACAGGTTATAGGGCAGCCACCCTGTAATCAAGGTTTTGGAGTGGTGTAGCCAAATTCCAGATTTAAATCCTAGTGAGATGCTGCTTCATTATTTTCATCCATTAAAACCCACAATGTGACTGTATTAAAACAATTTTCTCCACAGCAGTATTAAAGACACATGTTTAAAAGAGGAAAGAGCAAAATCTGTTGGGGTTGAAATATTTTTAATGACCCAGTATAGAGTGTTGCATTTCCCACTATCAAACATAAAAATCACAAAATTATATTTTTGCACACTGGGACATTTGGTAGCAGTTGGAATGGAAATGTTTTCTAAAATCAGAAAGGAGCTCAATCCGAAGCTGCCTGCTAAAGCACTCAGGCTCATCTGGAGCTGTCGGCCGCAGTGCAGGGGGAACTCAAACACAACCTGTTACTCATTATACCCGGGCCGAGCACTATATGCACCATCCACATTTTGATCTCCGTCCATTTCATGTTAAATAAGTTCCATGAAAAAGAGCAACAGACACGGGGCGTTAGTGCGTTACGCTCACCAGGCGAGACAGCTGCCTACACCAGCTTCCTTTCCCCCCCTATTAGCCAGGCCCTGACTGCGCAAGATTAGAGACAGACTGCAGCCGAGGAGTCTGGCCTCAGTGTGCTGAGAAAACAACAAAAAAGCAACTGCTGTTTCCAGCGTGTGTATTTCTTATTTTATTTATTTGTTTTAACTGACCTGTTAGTTATTTTTCTGCAAAAACTTAGAAGCATGTAAGAAGAAAAATGTTTCTGTTTCTGTTTGAACCTTGTAATTAGCTTAAATTAATAGTTTTGTCTTATATATAGTAAAAGCAAAAGAATGTAAACCAGCTTGTATTTATTATATATGGACCATCTGTTCCTGGGATTATTACCATTTCTCCTTTCTACAAAATGGAAATTTTCAAAGCTAAAAAGTCATCCTAAAAAGTTCTTCATTTATTCACCTGCATTCGCATAATCTTGCTACTTTTGTTTTTGGATATTTTTTTAAAGAACAAAAAATCAAGCATCAAACTTTTACAATACTAAATTCCTTTAATAGAATAAAGTTGATTTAGTCCTCAGCATAATTGTAAAAATAAAAAATAAAGTACCTAGTTTCAGTTAAATTATAAAATGAAATTATATAATTTAACTTAATTGAATATATAACATTTAAAGGGACTTAAAAATATACTTTTTCATAAGTATTATTCTGTTAAATTATATGCAAATATTGGATAAAAACTGTTAACCTTTTTGTTGCTTTTACAAGTAAAACCATTGGCTGTTTAAGTTCTTAAGGCACTGAAGAGCCACATTCGGAGTGCCAGGTTATTTACTCATGATGCAGTAGATTTAAAAAAGTTTTAAGATCCCAAAACTATTAGGACTAAAAAATCTAATTTAAATATGATTATTTTTGATTTTTTTCCTATGATCCTTATATTTATGTGGAATGGTTCAAATTTGAATAAAATGCATATACACACACAGCTGAGGATTTTAGCTTTTGTTTCCTTGTTTGATCATTATAATGCTAAAACTTGGCATTCATGTCATCTGGGATACATTCCAGAAAGGAGAGAAAAAAATTATAATTTTACTGCCGATTCCTCATTTTCAGTTTTAATCACAACATTTACAAGAGAGCTGCTGCTTGTAGCACATCCAGATGGATTTAGTTAAATAAAAGAGTGGTGCTAATGTCATTATTATATAAAGCGTTTAACAGGCACTGCTGATATTGTTGTGCTGAATAGACTGGTGCACAGATGTGATTAGCATTCAGCATGTTCCATACCATAGTGCAAATTGCTTATTGTGTCTTTATGGAAAATAGGTTTTTGTGTACTAAATGAAAAAGCAGCAACTTGCTGTTACAATGGTGCTCATGGGGTTGATTTCTGTTTACTTCATCAGCACAATTAGACCTATTTACAGCAATTGTTCCATGTACTGTGACTTTATTCTTTTGCTTTGGAGGACTGCTCATACCTTAGTATGCCACCTACCTAGGTTTAGCTAATTTACTCAGGTTAAGTACAGAACAAAGCAATCAACTGACTGCATTGTTCACTTTACTAAAACTATTATTTTAGTTGATGTTAAGCAGGTAAAGACAAAAAAACAATTATTTTGGGGGGTAATTTAGTAAACACCATCTGCATTCCTAAAATCTAATTTTATAAATACTTTTATCTTGGTGATTTGGGCCCACGTGGTCAAAAGTTTGAACACCACTAATTTACAGTTTGAACTGTGGCGGTGGCAGGTGGTCAGATTCAGGAGTATGGTTACTTATGGGAGATATTTCAAATGCCTTTCTGACCTTGGGCTCATTCCCTTTTGGCTCACCCTTCCTGAACAGGAAAGCACTCTGTGAGATGACTCCTGCTTGATCCAAATATAACCAGGCTGTGCATTGGTATTAAAATATCTTTGAAGTCTCTATAGAGAAAGGTAAAATACTCAAAAACACATAAAGTTGAGTTAAAAACAAAGTCAATAAGAGCTTGCCAATTGTGCACCAGAGGTCTGAAAAAAATCTATTTATTTTTAACCACCAGCAAAATATTATAACATATAACGTATATCCTCTTAAAGGCCAGGCATATTTAAAGCATAGACTGGGATTAATTACTGAAAGAAACATAAGCGTGCAGTGTGCTTTCATCTTTCTTTCTATTTTAATTTTTCCTCATTTGTATGGAGCACCTGGCTGGGAGTCAGAATGTGCTGATACTCTGCCGTTCCTGAAAATGAAAATGAGACAGGCATGCCAGTGTTCTCTCCAGACACCTTGTGCGACTGTCTTTCCAAGGCAGGCCAGAGTCTGAATGAGCTCCCTGTAGAGTTGCCAGAAGGAGAGTTCAGCTCAGCAAAACCAGGTGATCTTACCTGCCGACAGATGATAGCGGCATTGTTCTCTCTGACTCCTCTGTTTGAAAAGTCCTCTGGATTCAATCGCAAATACCCCCACTGCTTTGATACAGTTGCCTGGATACCAAGTCCACCTGGAATAGCATATGGTCACAGCACGCCACTCTTCATGTGAGGCAACTTCTCAGCCAAAACTGTCTTTTCCGTCATCTATCACCCCCCGCATCTCCCCTTCTTTTCTTTGGTCCAACTGAAAATACATACGCCGGCCATTTTATTAGGTGCACTACCCAGTCCCATAGCAGGAACTCGGTGCATTTAAGTTTCTACATGTGGTGAAGACAGTTTGCAAAATTCAAACCAAGCACCACATTTAAGAGGAAAGGAGATCTAAGTAACTTTGTTCGTATCATGGATGCCTGTGATAAAAGACTGTAATATTGGCTTGTTATGGATACATTCACTAAACTACTAAGGATACAATTGATCAATAATTAAATAAATGTTTTAGTTAATAATCTGATAACATTTTGCTAACACATTGTGTTACTAGCCTAGTACTAAAAAAATCCTTTGACGATCTATTAACTGCAAGTAATTGCTGGGTTGACCCGGATGACGTGCGAAATTCAGATGGAGGGCCGGAAGTGGATTTCTCCGGTTCAAAACAAAGCAAAATTGATCACGAGTAAGCTAATGCCTTAAATAGGCTGGAACAAACAAGGCATCTTGAAAAAATACGCGTATATTTAGGATATGATTCGTATTATATCGGTAAAAAAGACTTCCTTATAATATTGAAGATTTACCTGCATCGAGGCGATCAACATAACTGCAGCTGCTGTTAATATGATAATATGCAGTATAACATGAGCTGCAGACCTCATATTATATGATGAGCCAGAAGAAAGTTTTCAAAAGCCTGGAGAATACTATCGTTTAGTTTCAAGTTGGTTCCAACATTTAGGATCAAAATAAGCATCAAGTCTATGATAACAATGCTATTGCTAACAACGAACTAACCCATGTTATTTCTATGAGCTTGGATCTGCCGGTAAATAATTTATTTAGTTTCTGTAAACCCAAATTCATGCTGGAGTTGTATGCTAATGTTGAGTCGTTGTAGGACGCTGGATTCAGCTCCAATGTAGGCCAACGATTAGATTTGATCTACAGAAACCCCAAATGTCCGTGTCTGGACACGAATATACTTTGTGACCAGACACAAAGCATGTGGGGGAATAGTCACAGCTCACTGTGACTGTATGGCTAGGTAGGTTATATTTATTTAGCTTTTTTTTTTTCTTCTAGCATGAAAGTCCCTGAATAAACAGAATAAACATTATCTTTTCTTTCTGCGACTCGGCACTGCGCTATATGCTAACAACATTAGCACTCTGAGGACAACCACGCTAGGGTGCTTAAAAATAATATATCTTACCTTACATATGAATGCTTGTCTTTCTAAGTAACTGTTCAATAAAACATCTGGAAATGCAATTTAAACGTCGCCATCATTATCTGTTAGAAAGTGAGCCCTGCAAACTCTGGCATTGTTAGTTTCTGCACCTCCAGTTTTTAGCTGCAGATTCTTGATCAACTTTTCTTCTCTTTTTTCGGTACATTTTTTTAAAATTAACTCTCTTGTGAACAACTACCTTTGAAACATGAAAATAATGTTTATCTTTCTCTCTATTAGAACTGTTGGAACAACCGTACAGGACTTTAGACTATAGATATTTGGATGCTGGCTCAACAGAAATAAATGGTCTGCATTTACTTTCGGCCCTCCATCTGCATTGGGTGACGTCGGTCATCTGAAACCCAGCAATATTTCAAGAAATATTTTAGTTTTGTATTTCTTGCCAATAAAACAGTTTTGCTATTTGTATGCGCTTTGCTAATCAGACATTAGTAAAGGGAATGGCATGGTTGTATCATGCACCACACATTTGTCATGATGGTAGCCCTTATTTAAAATATATTCATTAAACTAAATCTTTTTGTAGAATATTGTTCATTATATTAGATGTGCATATTCACTGTATGACGTACAGATAGGTTTGTGCCTATTTCTTATTTTCAAATAACCACTTGTTACATATGAAGAATGGAAACGGTCATGATTAAAAATAAAAACAGGAATATACGATATAAGTGATCTAAAAAAAATAATGAATATACTTAAAATGCACAAATTAATTTAAAAAAGGAGATCTTTATATCATGCTTTATAATTTAATTGACTTAATTTTTTTCTGATTTGTTCCAACAAATTATGTATTGAAGCACATAATATACATTTTACTGTTTTTAAAAGCATTTTTTATGTTTTCACTTTTACTCCTAGATGCATTTGTTTCTTTAATTTCACTCTTCAATAATTTTATTTTATTTTTGCTTTACCATATACATTTCTGCCTCATTAAGCAAATGAAGAGGCCTGTGTCTATTGGTTAGTTAGCTTTACGCTGCTTAGCTTGAATCTACATGCTACCAGTGGCCTAAGACTCAACAAAGACAGCTGCCTATGACGAGGTTATCAACTTTATTTGAAAACAACACTGTAACTTCTGACTTTATTTTTGTCATGTTGATGCTTTGTTAAAATGTATGTTTTAGTTAGCAGCATTCACAGAGACAGATGTTGACTGTGGTTTTTCGTAACTTGGCCAAGGAGCCACTAAAGTTGGTTTCAGATTGCATCTTCAGGAGTCCTTGCTACCAGCAAGTGGTGGAATGATGAGGTGCAGGCTTTTCTGTGAATCATAATGGAGTACTGTACTTCAATGCCCTCCATGGCACCAGATCTCTTTCCTCTGGAGTATGTTTAGGATGTGGTGGAAAAGGAGATTCCCATCATGAATGTGCAGCGGGCAAATACACATCAACTGTGTTATGATACTTTGCCAATGTGGACCAACGCTGAGGGATGTTTCTGACATCTTTCTGAATCAATGCTATGAAAAAAAGACAGTTCTGAAAGCAAAGGGGTTTCAATCTGGTAGTTTGTAAGGTGCAAGCAATACAGTGCCTGCTGAATGCATTTCTCTGTTATATGTAATCGTCTGAATCAGTCACACAAGAATAATAGCACTGACAGGTTCCAAGTATAATGCAAACCTACATTACCAGCTGGAGCTAAAACACCTCTAACTCTTTCAGAAGTCATTGATCATTGATGAATTTTGTTGTGTTACTCTAGCTCTAATCGTTTCTGCAGATGGTCTCAGAATAGACAGAAGCTCAACCTTTTCCTAAAAGTGGTCTCTGAAAGATGGACCTAATTAGTAATTCAGAAGATGATGGATATATTAAATCCAGTGACTGACAGGATGATGTGTGTAAAGCCCACATTAGTCTTCCCCCCTGGAGACAAAGTACAAACCAGACAGAGCAGGTAACTAGGATAAAAATTATTAGATGTTCAACAGACTGCCAGGGAGGTCACTGAGCAGTCTGAGCTTGTGTGGGCCCCAGAGGGAGTCCTACTGTAGAACAATAGGCAGCCAGTCACAGAGCGACGTATAATTCTTTCAGCTAACTTGGTGATAAAGTTAACAGCTTGTTTGTGTCTGTTGTAAAGTGGTTATATAATTAACGCTTGACAAAATACCCTGTTACATGTTTGAGTCTTCTTCAGTGTATTCAGATTAAAAGGGAAATAATTATTGATTATCATCTCTTTAGAAAGCCTTCACTATGAAACTGTGTTTTGGGGGAAAAAGAGCAAAATCTATGGTAGCACTTTTACAAAAATTTTAATACTTTAAGAATTTGTCCTTATGTTATGGAACAATAAGTAGAATTTAAACACAACTGAGGTTATTTTGTCTGGAAAGACATTGTGTGTCACTCTCCATTCCTTTGAACATTTGTTTGAATTTCAGAACAGCAGTTTAAAGACCCTGCATACATTGGATTAGTTTCACTGTTCATTGGCTGAATATAAAAAAACTTTGTAGTTAATTGCTTTAAACAACTAAGCCTTTTTGTTACTGTTTTTTGCATGGGTGACATCAAACAACAACAGTAAAACAAAGCAAATTATATGAAATTTTACTTTGCTGTGGACCTCTCAACAGTTTTAAGGATGTCTACCCCTGAACACACATGGACTTTGACTTGGAACTTGGTGTGGAGAGTGTTGCTCCAGGGAGTGATGAGAGATAAGAGCAGAGGTCAGCGGTATATATGGAGTACACAGCAGATGACTCCCGTATAAGACAACACATGAAACCACCTGCAAGTGCAACACATTCCCCTTTGTTTGGCTGAGTTTGGTACAAACACCCAGGCTTTGTTGGAAAGGAAATTGGGCTCCTCAGTTTATTCGAATATTAAGCAAAATGAATAGTTTATAGACTTTGTCAGATTTAGCATAGTCTGTATGATTCTAATCCATTCATTAGTCAAATATCGAAGAGTACTATTGTGTCTTTAATACCTCATATTAACATAAATAACCCACGTTTATGAGGATGGTATTTTGTTGTTTTGTGTTTTAGCAAGTGTTGCAACATCATTGATTATATTAAATTTTACACCTCACACTGCTTAGCAGACATATTTATTTTCCCATTTGTTACTCTTTCGTTTCTTTGAGTTACATTTTTCTTTTTCACTGAAATGAAATAAAAGTATTATGTTTGTCTTTTTACTTTCAAATGGACACTTTTGAAAAGTACATGTTTAAAAGCTGTTAGACAATTACTTGCTGAAAAGATCAATTCAGAATTCCTCTGATTACAGTCTTGTTTTTCAGTGGTTTTATCCGCCCAATTCAACAACAGGCCTATCAACATTTGTCTTTAAATGTTTGCTGCTTATGAAGCAGATGAATAAATCATGATCCATGTGCGCCATTTAGCTGAATCCACATTAAATCTGGTCTGTTTGAATAATGCAGATGGGTCTGACCGAAAAGGTCATTGGAATATCGTCTTTCATTTTGAGCCAAATGTTTTTTTTTTTTTCAAACAGGTGGGAATCTGTGGCAGACAATGTAAAGTTATCAGGCATTGCACAGGTCACATAAGCCAAACTGAATAAAAAAGGTGCTTCTACTTTCATTAAAAAAGCAAAGAGAAAGTTGTCAAAAATACCTACCGGCAGGCGTTCTCCTTTTATTTAAAAAAATACACTTTTTCTGAATGTTTGTAAACTACAGATTTCATTAAGGCTCCTTTGACACACTGCAAGATTAGAATACTTCTTTCCATCCGATCATATTCCAGATAATGGGTTCCAATTTGCTTTGTAATTTTCACAAATCTCTGGCATTGATGCTAAGAACACCACTTTCATTGCTCTAAATTAAACAATCATTTCAAAAACCATAACGGGGTGCAATTAGTTAATCACACAAGCAAGAGTAATCAGAGGATAAGGCAAACAATGCATGGGGACTGGAAACAGCAGAGGGAGTTCTTCTCTTGTCAACACTGATTAATTCAGCTCAACACCAGACTTATTTGTCGCACTGAAAGAATTGCTCCTGAGACCCTGCATGTTGGTTAAAATCCATGTCACATCCAACCGTAAATGATAGGTTGTAGTGTACATTTTGTTTGGACTGGGGAAAAACACAGCTGGTTGTTTAAAATGATTTTTTGTCAAATTAGGTGAAATACGCATGTTATGTTGTTGTAAAGGTGGGGAGTTTCTCTGGGACAGCCATGTTTTTCAAACATGCATGTGCTTCTGTTCTGTATAGTGCAACTACGTTAGGATCAAGAGTGTGGGATTTGCAGTCTTTGCATGCGGAATCATGTTGTGGGATTTTTATTCTGCAGGAAGGACTTTCACATGTCATAAGATATCGTCTTTCCAAACATTGTGTGGAAAGTTAAGTCCAAAGCCTGTTCAAGGACCTGCATACTGCATGTTTTAGATATTTTCTGGTTCAACACATCTTAATCAAATAGTTCATGATCAGACCTCTGTAGAACGTAATGATATACTAAGGAGGTTATTCAGCCATGTTTGGGGTTGGACACAAATGGATCTTCCAAATGGACAGAAGCCCTGAGATTATTCCAAAGTATTTTCAAAGTAGCTTGGGTACAGTATAGTAGGGTCTTTGGAGTGACCATCACAAAGCCCTGATCGCAGTCCCAGAAAACATTTGCAGGCAAGTCTCCAAAGGTGTGTGAACAAGGCAACCCTCAAACCTGAGACTGTTCCGTGAAAAGAAATGGGCCAAAAATACATCAGACTGTTGTGAGAAGTTTGTGGAATGACACCCAAAATCTGTGAACCAAACCAGACAATTTGAAATTGAAACTCTACCAAAAATAAAAGAAAAATGTAGAAAATAAATCCCTAAAATTTGGGTTTCTAAAATGGTGTAAACTATGGTGTTACATGTGTAAGATTTCATAGCGCTATTTTCCTGTGGCATTATGTCTCCCTCTGCCAATTAAACATATGGTAGATACAGAATAATATGACAGGAATATTCTGTTCTGCAAAGCACTCATCAATTTATTTCATATTCTTAAATATTAATATGACACATCATCAAATTCACAGGCAGCACAGATGTTTTTATATGTTTTGCTTTGAACTTATCAACAAACTGCTGATATTTGGTTAACAATAGAACACCGACAGACAATGCTGTGACCACTGTGAAGACACAGGTGTTGCTGATTTCCTTGATGACTGACAGGATACCTGGAGGGAAATGAGGGACAGTGTTGGAGAGAAGTAGATGTAGGCAGAGGAACTAAAAGAGAAATGAAAAGAGAGTAAAGATGGCCTGTGGCTAAACACATTCGTCCCTGCGGCAAGTTATCAAAGTTTACTGGAAATGTGTAAAATAAAATCCATAGGTTGCTGGAGCTGTTATTCAGTCTTATTGAAAGGCTGTCTTCATAGGTATTAAAACAAGCAAATGAAATATTTCTCATAAGGAGATGAGTAAAGTTGCTTTAGTTAGCATGTCTAATCATGAGCACTTATAATTTACAAGATCCGCCTCTTTAACTTTGGCTTCCTTCTTTAGACTTCCTATCCTGAGTTACACACCAAGACAGAGTTTTAATTACATTTTATACATTACCCTCTGTTCTTTACTAAAGACCAATGGAGCACTAAAGTATTTCCCCATTTAAAGTAATTAAAAACGATGTTCCAACAGCAGCTTAAAATCTAAGCTTGTAAAGGAAGTTTGCTTCTCTAGCCATTTAGCAGAGTATTGATCTGGGTTTATACCTTCAGTCGGTTCAAATGACTGGAGGCTTGTCAGTTGTCCCTTTCCCCTCCAATGGGTTGTCCTGTCAGCTTTTACCCTACCTCAGTCACTAGGCTTATTCTTGCTTCTCCCCTTCAATATTCATCTCTTCTTATTTAAACCTTGTTATGGCAGACAGGGTGGCCCATCTGTGTAACAGCCAATAGAGTGGCTGTCTCAACAAATAAAAGTTCAACACAAAGTTCTCTCAGAGGGAGAGAGGGAGCTGTGAATTTGTCAAGTTGAAGGAGTTCTCAAATATTATCTAGGCTTTCTATCTGCATGTGCAGTGGAGGAGTTATACTTTTTTACGTAAAATTGAAAAAAATAGCTTTATTTTAAAATGCTATTGATAGTTCTCTTTACAAACACAAACTGCTTATTTTTGCTTGATTTTTATGTCAAAACAAATTTGATATGGGACGCATGAGGTAAAATAAGTCAAATTTTACCTGCAGTGGTAAAGTACCCTGGTAGTTGTTCTCTCCAGGCTCTCCTCTCTGAGAATCTGTGAATCTCTGCTGCTCTTTGAGTGGTATTATGGGCTTCTTGGCTGTTTCTCTGAGTCATGCTCTCCTTGGTCAGCTTGTTGTTTTAGGTGGGCTGTCATCTCTTGAAAAGTTTGCTGTGGTGTTTTAGGTTTTTCCATTTTGTTGTTGTTTCAGTCTTTATATTTATTCTCTGATGTTCTCTATCAAACATCTCAAATAATCCAAATGTGTTTATCAGCTCTTTCTTCAAATTGTATTGACACAATTGTTTAGATGGGGTTAAAAAAAATCTGTTGCATTTCACATATTCTGCATTACACATTAGCATTACTGGCATAGACTTTTGCTCAAAACAACATGTTTACATGTTCATCATCAACAGCTTGGTTAGACCACCCATTTAAACACAAGAATGAATAATCAAAGTGCTGCAGGCTCATGCTTCCATTTCCTCACACTCATATTCAAGGTTGGGAGGTAACTAACCATCTGGCCTCTGTTTCCTGGTGCTGTGTGATTTTAAACTCTGATGCAAAAGGCTGAAACTTTAGCTTGATGTTGCATCATGCACTGCTCCAATCAGGATCTCAATCTTTCTGTTTATGGATCACAGCCAGCAGCTGTTCAGCTCTTTCACTCCTGGCTCAGACAAAGGAGACCAGTGAGTCAAAGGTTCACATTGACCCAGGAGAAATGCTCATTTTAAGCTTAGAGGGATATTGGCGAAAGGTTGCTTTTCAGCTGGTCTGACAGTCTTATGATGTGGGAAAGGAAAAGCTTGCTCTGCATTAGTGAATTGCATAATTTATTTATGGCATCAGATTTTGAAAGTCTGTCTTGTTTTTAGTAAATCTTGCTAATGTTGAACCAAAAACAGGAGTATTCTTGTTCCTAGCATAGTATTTAATTATTGGTAAGTAATAAAATAATATATTGATTACTCCTACATGGGCTGCCACCTTATCGTGGTGGAGGGGTTTGAGTGTCCCAATGATCCTAGGAGCTATGCTGTCTGGGGCTTCATGCCCCTGGTAGGGTCACCCAAGGCAGACAGGTCCTAGGTGAGGGACCAGACAAAGAGCAGCCCGAAGACCCCAATGATGAAGGAAAACCTTGGACTTGGTGTTCCCTCGCCCGGACGCGGGTCACCGGGGCCCCACTCTGGAGCCAGGCCTGGAGGGGGGGCACGATGGCGAGCGTCTGGTGGCTGGGCTTTTACCCATGGAGCCCGGCCGGGCTCAGCCCGAAGAGGAAACATAGGCCCCCCCTCCCATGGGCCCACCACCCGTGGGAGGGGCCAAAGGGGTCGGGTGCAGTGTGGGATGGGTGGCAGCAGAGGGAGGGGACCCTGGCGGTCCGATCCTCGGTTGCAGAAACTGGCTCTTGGGACGTGGAATGTCACCTCTCTGGTGGGGAAGGAGCCGGAGCTAGTGCGTGAGGTCGAGAGGTTCCGGCTAGAAATAGTCGGTCTCACCTCGACGCACGGCTCTGGTTCTGGAACCAGTCTCCTTGAGAGGGGCTGGACATACTTCCACTCTGGAGTTGCCCAAGGTGAGAGGCGTCGGGCAGGAGTGGGCATACTTGTTGCTCCCCATCTCGGCGCCTGTACGTTGGGGTTTACCCCGGTGAACGAGAGGGTAGCATCCCTCCGCCTACGGGTGGGGGGACGGGTTCTGACTGTCGTTTGTGCTTACGGGCCGAACGACAGTTCAGATTACCCACCCTTTTTGGAGTCCTTAGAGGGGGTACTGGAGAGTGCTCCTCCTGGGGACTCCCTTGTTCTGCTGGGGGACTTCAACGCTCACGTGGGCAGCGACAGTGAGACCTGGAGGGGCGTGGTTGGGAGGAACGGCCCGCCCGACCTGAACTCGAGCGGTGTTCTGTTGCTGGACTTCTGTGCTCGCCATGGATTGTCCATAACGAACACCATGTTCAAGCATAAGGGTGTCCATATGTGCACTTGGCACCAGGACACCCTAGGCCGCAGTTCGATGATCAACTTTGTCATCGTTTCATCGGATCTGCGGCCGTATGTCTTGGACACTCGGGTGAAAAGAGGTGCGGAGCTGTCCACTGACCACTACCTGGTGGTGAGTTGGCTCCGGTGGTGGGGGCGAAAGCCGGTCAGACCTGGCAGGCCCAAACGTGTTGTGAGGGTCTGCTGGGAACGTCTGGCGGAATCCCCTGTGAGACGGAGCTTTAACTCCCATCTCCGGCAAAACTTCGAACACGTCCCGGGGGAGGTGGGGGACATGGAGTCTGAGTGGACCATGTTCCGTGCCTCCATTGTCGAGGCGGCCGATCGGAGCTGTGGCCGCAAGGTTGTCGGTGCCTGTCGCGGCGGCAACCCTCGAACCCGCTGGTGGACACCTTCGGTGAGGGATGCCGTCAGGCTGAAGAAGGAGTCCTATCGGGCCTTTTTGGCCTGTGGGACTCCGGAAGCAGCTGATGGGTACCGGCGGGCGAAGCGGCATGCGGCTCGGGCGGTCTACATGTGTTTTGTGGACTTGGAGAAGGCGTTCGACCTAGTCCCTCGGGGAGCCCTGCGGGGGGTTCTCCGGGAGTATGGGGTACCGGGCCCTTTGATACGGGCTGTCAGGTCCCTGTATGACCGGTGTCAGAGTCTGGTCCGCATTGCCGACAGTAAGTCGGGCTCGTTTCCGGTGAGAGTTGGACTCCGCCAGGGCTGCCCTTTGTCACCGATTCTGTTCATCACTTTCATGGACAGAATTTCTAGGCGCAGCCAAGGTGTTGAGGGGATCCGATTTGGTGGTCTTAGGATCTCATCTCTGCTTTTCGCAGACGATGTGGTCCTTTTGGCTTCATCAGATCGTGATCTGCAGCTCTCGCTGGAGCGGTTCGCAGCCGAGTGTGAAGCGGCCGGGATGGGGATCAGTGCCTCCAAATCCGAGGCCATGGTCTTGAGCCGGAAAAGGGTAGAGTGCCTTCTCCGGGTCAGGGGGGGTGTCCTGCCCCAAGTGGAGGAGTTTAAGTATCTCGGGATCTTGTTCACGAATGGGGGAAGAAGGGAGCGGGAGATCGACAGGCGGATTGGCGCAGCGTCTGCTGTCAAGCGGGCGCTGTACCGGTCCGTCGTGGTGAAGAGAGAGCTGAGCCAAAAAGCGAAGCTCTCGATTTACCGGTCGATCTACGTTCCCACCCTCATCTATGGTCATGAGCTTTGGGTCATGACCGAAAGAACGAGATCGCGGATACAAGCGGCCGAAATGGGTTTTCTCCGTAGGGTGGCTGGGCTCTCCCTTAGAGATAGGGTGAGAAGCTCAGCCATCCGGGAGGGACTCAGAGTAGAGCCGCTGCTCCTTCACATCGAGAGGAGCCAGTTGAGGTGGCTTGGGCATCTGGTCAGGATGCCTCCTGGACGCCTCCCTGGTGAGGTGTTCCGGGCACGTCCCACCGGGAGGAGGCCCCGAGGAAGACCCAGGACACGCTGGAGAGACTATGTCTCTCGGCTGGCCTGGGAACGCCTCGGGATTCCCCTGGAAGAGCTAGAAGAAGTGGCCGGGGAGAGGGAAGTCTGGGCCTCCCTTCTGAAGCTGCTACCCCCGCGACCCGACCTCGGATAAGCGGAAGAAGATGGATGGATGGATGGATGGATTACGGTAACTAAAAGTAAAAACCTTAGAGACCCAAATTAGAGGTTTATTGCTTATTTCCAAGTTTTAGTTTTTGCAAAGCTTTGGCATGTCAATAGTGATTGCCACTGATACAAAGAACTATTGTAATGAAAAGTCGTAAGAACAGACTTCAAGTATTTTTTTCTCACCTTCCTCCTTTGAGTGGGACTGAAATATTTAAATGAGGAGCAAATGTTATGCCCCACTGAGTGTGTCAAACAAAAGCTATCGCAGAGTTCAGAATCACAATTGGCTGTAGCCTGTCATGGCAAGGCTTGGGCTCAGGCTAATGTGTAATGCAGACTGAATCACTTGCTGGATGTATTCCCAAGAGAATTTGATACTTTGACTCTGAGATTTCCAACAGGCTTCCACCATTTCCAAATCCAACATATTGAGCTTTAACTTGTCCGCGAGGTGGGAGGATAAAACGGAAGAAACAGAGCAACTTTATCGTTCTTTGTTCAGCTTTAGTATTATCAATCTTTTTTATTCCTAAAAAGTGACTCCTCCCATTTTAGAAATACAACATATTGCTTTGGTCCATAAATACTCTTTGGACATTCCCAGGGAGCATAAATAAAAGAGTAATGTAAGAACTCATTGAGCTTTATTGTACATAATTAGAGGTAAGTCCACATACATCAGCTTAATTATTGGTTCCAATATGTAAAATTGGAACAAATATGGAAAGATTATAACATGACAAGTCATTAAAATGGATGATCATGGCTCAGAAACAAACACTGGTCCTGACTGACAACAACAACATAAAGAGGCATCATAAAGTTAATCAACATGTTGACAACCTGACTCTTTTTTTTCTTCTGAATAAACTTCTGAACAAAGCTCTTAACCTAAGCCAACAGCCATTGATTATCAATAGTTTCGTTAATTTACTCTTAGTTTAAAGATTATCAACAGATAATAGTTTTCCACACTAAATCTGGTCGGAAACTTAACTCAAACTTAGTTTTCTTGTCTTTATTTCCACTTGGAACTTGCACGCTTAAATTAACTGAGAAGCTAATGTACGTTTGATGTTAATGACACTGTAAATTCCCTTCATCTTCAAAGAGAACAATGACACTGAAATAGAAACCTTGTGTCAAGAGCTGGAGCCTTGTGTTTTAAACAGCAATGCCATGATTGCTACAGTCTAGCATAACTACAATCAAAGATGCAGCTGCAGTAATTTTAAGTCCATCAATTTAATATAAAATGCTGGCCCCTTAGGCAACAGCAATAAGGTGTTTGTGATGGATTTGTAAACTAATCAGATTGAAAACCCCAAGGGATGTCATCAGAGTGTTTCACTTCAGTCCATCACGTGCACACAACAAGGCTTTTAAAGGAAAACACATTATGCAAAACCACAGAGGATCTGAATGACTGGAGTAAGGAAATGAGTTGGAAGGAGAGGATGGTCAACACAGAACAAAAGAAGAGATAATGAGAATGCAATGACTGTAAATTTCTCTGCTGAGCTTGTGTTCCTTGTAATGGAAATAGGAAAATGCATTTGCATAATTAATGGTATGCATTTCCAGTATCAAAGTACCAGACAACATATTTCTGTTGCCCGGTTGGTGGCTAAGATGCTTGGCTCAAAGAATAAAACTACACACAAAAGAAATAGTTATGGAAGGTGAAGCGGCAGGTATGGATATACCCCAGATCTGTGTTGGTGCCTATTATACACCACAGTAAGCTTAATACTAAGTACACATTAAACATCCCGAAACTCACATCTAGCATATATAATCACCAATAAATCTGGCCAAAAATTCACAATTAAGGAAGAGTTATAAAAGAATGGTTATAAAAGTAGTTTCTTATGGTACTCCACATCATAGTGGTCGCTGCTTTAAATTATTTGCTCTAAAAAAAAGACAAATTGGAGCTTGTTTAAAAACACTAGGTAAAAGATTCAACCTTTCATATAACAGCACCAAACCCGTCTACAGAGTGTGCAAAAATCTTTATGACACTGTCCTTAAACACTTACTAATTATAATAGACATAGAAATCACTTAAAAATGATCTCACGAATTGGAAAAATAGAACTTCTAACCACAGTTAATGTTTATTTTTGCTATATTATGTAATGAATCACAAATGTTTTGATCTCTGGGAGACGATGATTAAATTTAGGCCAGAACAGCTGTGAAATTGTTGTGATCAAAAATATCTCATTGTAACAAACCATGAAAATCACAATTCCACTCAGTTCTCTATCTCTGTACAGCAAATTCCCTTTTTTCTATTATTTTCAGTTTATGTAAGGATACTATGATAAAGTTGTAATGTAATAAACTCTGCATTTTGAAAAGTGTTCAGACAGGAGTATGTTAGAAATGTAAAAACCTTCACTTTATTAGCTAGCACAAAATAGATATGTAAAAGAAAGGAGTGAAGTCTATGGGGAACAAGCAAAAGGGAGAATGTTTCAAACTTTCAAATTTTAGGGTTAATTATGGTGCAGCGTCATTGGGTTTATAATAAGAATTTGCATATCTCATTAAAGGAGGTTGGTTGTACTCCGCAACTTACACGACAGCTTCAGAAAACAGCCTATTAAACTGACAGGAGTCATTGGTCGCTGGTTATTTGGGACTATTTGTAGCTGCGTGACTGAGGTTTAATTGAGCTGTGATTGCATTCACAGAGTGCAGTGGAGGACAAGGTCAAAATGCTAATGTATTTGCTTATTTTAGCATAAAAAGCAGAACATAAATCATATTTTTTTTATTTAAACATTTAATACACATTATAATGAAGGTGTAATCTTTAAATTCAGACAAGATGTCATTTTTATTGTTTCAGTTTTCAGTTGTTTTCCTCTTTTGGCAAAACTCGAGTGTCTGACATCTAAATGTCGCAGACCTGATGCTCTGCAGGTTTATCAGCCTAATTCTGAATCCTGATCCCAACAAGATGAAGCCACTTTTTTTTCTGCTGCTTCACTGATAGGTGAATCATTGATTGGTAGTTAATTGTCCAGATATTTCTCATGTGTAATACCAAAGCCCCGAGCAGTAAAACTCAAACTAATGGAGCAAAGCATATTGTTGGATCAGTAATAATTTAAACTCTTGCGCTAAAACGTCAAAACAAAAAAGGTCATCAGATCCCTCCACATTTATTGGCTAACCTGGTAAAAATGCTAAAAATGTCCTTCCATCTATTGTCTGCTGTGTAAATTGATATGACTATTATTTGTTTTATTTTTATTTTTAGCTGTTTTATTTTCATTTTTTGTTTAAAATAAATAAAATAGAAAAAAAAATGTCTTGGCACCGGCATTTCACTTTTCTGTTGTGTTCTTCCACAGATGAAAATATTCTTACAGCAAATAATATTTTGATTTAAAGCATTGTCTTTATATATGATGGAAATTAGGATTTTAGACCATAGACCTTTTAAGTTTAGCCAAAACAAAAATGTTGAAAGTCAGGTGAAGTATCAAGTCATGCTCTATCTGGGTATCAGCCTGAGGTCCCCTCTCCTCTCTTAATCTAAACATCTGTTAAAAAAGAAAAAGAAATCCAATTCACTCATCACTCGCTCTTATGAGCGGGTTCATAGATTTTTTTGTTACAATTCTTATTTTTAAAAAATCTGGTCTACTTTTCTTCATCTCTTCTCTCAAGAAGCTCTTTTCTCTCTGCCTCAGCTGCATGTTCTCTGTGATTGCCATCTTTGTGCCGCTAGCAACGCCCTCTGTACCCCATGCTCCCCTCTTTCTGGGAAGCTTTATCACCAGTCACACACAGCGCACCCCTGGATGAATATTCAGGTGACTGACTTATTACTGTTTCCCTCAGGGTGGCATTTATCAGATGGAGGATAGACAATGCAGATGGGTACATGTGCTTGTGTGGATTTGTGTGCTCTCAAAATAAAAGCATAGCTGTTTGCCATTGTTTAAAAGCACAATCATTGTGTGGTTTTATTTACCATTTTAATATTTGTCTCAGATTTTTATGCACAGATTAAAAACACATACTAAGGCACAGTGTTCCTCTGACAGCTGTGAAAAGACAGGGAATAAAACTTGAAGCATCCCAAAGTAGTATTTTAATGGAGTTCCTGCCTCAAAACATCTCAACATGGGGTGCAGAAATGACAAAAACATGGTGCTTGGAAAATTATTCCATGTGGAAAATATAAAAAAACTTAGAAAGAGTGGGAGGGAATGATCCCTGCCAGTTTTACAAACTCTCAATGTGTTAACAATTACTACCTGGGAGCAGGTTGTGCTCATATGTTGGTTTCAGGCTGCCTCTTGATAGTTTTCTATTGTGAGCTTGTGGGACGTGTTTGCAGAAAACCGTGGCGGGTTTCACTCTCGCAGTTTGGCAGTGAATGGTGTGATTTCTGTGAGGAAAACAGACAAATATCCAACAGCCTAAAAAGCACAGAATACAAATGAAACCTAGTAAGTCATAACCTGGGATTCTTTCACAACAAATGCATGTAATACATATAAATTCATTTATATTTTGGGATTTCTAAACTTTGTTAAAAAGAAACTTCTTGAATCGCTTGCAAAATTATGTGATATCCAATATCCAGTCACTGATGCCAACAGTAGTCCTGAATTTTTCATGTTCAGATAACTTTAATCAAATCATGTTACCTCCAAATTCTTTTGGATGAAATGAAAGGTGACTTAACATGCATATGTTTGCTTTATTACAGTAAATATGGTACATATGTTTTAAAATTCGGTCTACTCCCAAATCTTTGATACAACAGAAAGAGATAAAGGGATATTTCTACAGTGAGTAACAGATTAAATCTTTGTTTACAAAGCGTCTGGTGAATTTTTAGTAAACCAGTGAAAAAGTTTGCCATTCAGAAAAGAAGATGGTTGAAAAAAAATGCTTTTAGTAAAACATGTTAAAGGAAATGTGTGCATTGACCAGGGCCACAATACAACATTCTATTTTTTAATGTTTATGTTAATTTTAAAATTAAGACCCCCTCCCTTTCTCACTGGAGCCCCCCAACACACTCAGCAGGCACGACTCAATTTGTGGCAGCCAGAAGTCAGACGGTCCTGGCCACACAAGGCATGTTCATATTTAAAATATTGTTTTAGTTATCTCATATTTTTCAGTTAATTGCTTAAGCCTACTATCTATTATTTTTATTATTACCTCACTATCCAATTATCCATAGCTTCTTAGAATTGTTACTCTCCCAGATGCTACTTTTTCAGGTGATTAGTCTCACCTGGTTCTGATTCCACCATTCACCTCCTGAGTCAGGAACTGTTTGACAAAAATATAACAGCTCACATAACCTGACTAAACCATCATATAGAGATAAATGGTGGAGACACAGCAGCAATAAGGAAGCTGGTCAAGGTTGATGGTGGACAGAATTAATCACTGGTTTATTCAAAAAAACGTTTCAAAGGCTAGGGAGGAGTATAACCTCCTGAAATGAAAATGAAAACAACAACAATAATAATAATAATAATAATACAGACCTTTGGGCACTTAAATAACTTAAAAACAACATTATATGTAGGAGAAAACATAAGAGAAAACATAGGGAGGAGTATAACCTTCCTGAAGGATAACAGACTTCTACACATAACCAGAGTCAGAAAGATTTGGAACAAAATATAAGCATGTTAGAATGGCCCAGTCAAAGTTCACACTTCAATTTAGTTGAGAATCTGTGCCAAGACTTGAAAATTGCTCCTTATAGCCTGATGGATCTTGAAAAATTCTGCAAAGATACACAGTTCCAA
Source organism: Xiphophorus couchianus (assembly GCF_001444195.1). Taxonomy (NCBI): domain Eukaryota; kingdom Metazoa; phylum Chordata; class Actinopteri; order Cyprinodontiformes; family Poeciliidae; genus Xiphophorus; species Xiphophorus couchianus. The sequence continues at coordinate 12,876,159 of NC_040239.1, forward strand.
AAGATTTGCAGCTGGATCTTGATTCCTAACTCTATATGGTTTCTTCAATGTTCTTAAGCTTTCTCTGACATGTCACGAGAAGGTGAGTTGGCTAAAAACTACAATCTAGTATAATACTTCAAATGGTGAGATTTATGTTTTACAGTTGTATATTGACCATTTTCAAATGCAAATGTGCAACACATTTCACATTTATTTACATTGTCATGTTCCATCCACTTCACACACATGCATTAAAATAAAAAAATGCAATAAAGTATATGATTACAGAGCAGGGTGTGAACATTTTTGCAAGACAGTAAGGATATTTACAATTGTGTGTGTGTGTGTGCGTGTGAGCGAGAGAGGGAGAGAGAAAGAGTTTGATCCATAAGCACACAGCCCTCTCCATCACAGATGGTGCAAGCATGGGTGCCAACATGATGATTCTTCCAATCCCACTGGAGGCCAAAATGATTGTCTGAGATCTTGGAAGAGCTGGAAGACAGAATGAGGCACAAATTAGACTTGTTAACGAAGGACAATGAGTCTGACATGCAGCTGTCTGATCTCATATCTTTGAAGCTCACTGAGAACATTCAGAGGAGAGCTGCCTCCCCGTTAGAGGCCAAGAACACGCTCTGTCTGCAACAAGAAGCACTTGCAGAGTAATGCTCTGACTGAAGATCTGGCACGAAGTGTCGGATATTACACAACACGGAAAGACTCTTTATCCAGTTTCTCGTTTCTTCGTGCTCAGACCACAAATCAGCTTGTGTTACTGCTTCTGGTCTTAAAGATTTTGCATGTTTGACTTGTGGTAGGAGGCACAATCAGATCCCATCAGGAAGTCAGCGAGGATCTTTCTGAAAATTACATCAGATTAGGAGTTATCATGTTCTTTGCTGTTATCAATCAAAGCAGAGAGCTGCCATTCTAAACCAGCGTATTTGTCCCTGGTGAGGCATGATTACAGCTTTTGTTTAGGATATCTTTGTTTCTAGTCTATACAATTTCTAAACAGAGAAAAGGCATTCTACCAGCCAAAACTGATAACATTTTATTTGTTTTGAGAGTAGTGCTAAATGTCTATGGGCTTGTGAACTTTCATTCTTTCTAGGAGCTACAAACTGGCTGCAGACTCAGATAAGTGTCTCAAGTCACAAATATTTAGGAAAAACTGTATAGATTTTTTTTATTTAGCCTCTACACTGATCTTTACAATCCCATTCTAAAATACATATACCTACCACTTCTTGTTGTGCATATTTTGACACACTATATGATTCACTGTATTCTATTGGGAATTTAGTTGACAGATCAACACAATAAATCATGTGACAGTGAAGTAGAAGAAAAAATTTTTTTTTTTTACAAACAGAAATCTGAAAAGTGTGGAGTGCATTCTGCTTTTTTACTCTAATATCCCTTCATAAAAGTCAGTACAACTAATTATCTTAGAAGGTCAGTAAACAGAGTTCACCTGTTTGTAATATAACCTCAGTATGAATATGATGTATGATGGCCTTACAATTTTGTTAAAGACCATCAATAAGCAAGCATCTAACAGTCAATTGGTTTCTCTGAAAGAGTTGGAGGAAAATACAGCTCTATTAGAATTACAATAATTGGTCTTACATAACAGAAATGTTGCCCATCATGGAAATAAAGACAACATTAATTCAATCTGGAGAGACTCAAACAGAGATAAGAAGACAGTTAGAAGAGTTTATTGACAAACAGAATTTAAAGTCTTTGGCGCTCAGGCCCCGGCTGGGGATAACGGTTATCGCAGCGTTAGCGATAGGCTTCAGATGAGCATTCCCGATGCTGTTAGGAACGTCATCCCCCAGGGCCCGGCACTGGTGGTGGAGGTTGAAGAAGGGTGCGGGCCTCAGGACCGGGCGAATGGAGGAGAAGGGGTGGTGGTGGGTTGAGCTCGGCTGGAGAGCGAAGGACACCGTGAATGAAGGTCCTTATCAGTGGGGACTTGGTCGATGATTGGACTTGACGTGGCTTGGTCCAGCGTTGATAGGTCGACAATTGTGGGCAGGTCGCTTCAATTAACGGGTCCCGGTGGGGATAAAAGAGTCTTCCAGTTTGAATTTGCGCCTAGGCTTCATTACTGGACAGTAAGGCTTGACAATTGTTGTTTACAAATGCTGCTCGACTAAACTTGAGTTACTTTCAGTCTCTGTATTTGTATAAGTTAGTAGAGACATACACTTAAAGATGCAGTAGCTAACTTTTATAAAAATAGACTTCTACTTCTTCCCTGTGGTCCTACTACCATCTGCAGAAATACACATCTCCCTTCAGACACAACCAGTCAGAGCCAGAAAAAAGGTCTTAGAACTGTAAATTATGCTTGTGTTTGCATTGGTCAAGGTTGCCAGTTTTGTGCAGCTGTGTGAATGGCGGAGAAACAACTTATCGTTACAGTAAAACTGCTTATCTGCCATCATCTCTGGCCATGTTTACAAGACTGCACACTGGAATCCTTGGCTGTGTAGAAGTTGTAGTGTAGCAGAGAGCAAGGCAGATTGGTGTGAGCAGGCACAAGCGTGATTAACATTGCTAAGACCCTTCTTCTGGCTTTGATTGGTTGTATCTGACCGAGTGATATATTTCTGCAGATATCAGTAGATTCACAGGGAGGAGGTGCAATTCTTTTTTAGTTTTAACACATATGTGAAAAACTTTTTTTTAAAATAAAAGTTACCTCATGTACAAAATCAGCTGTTCTAACCCGACACCCTGGAGTGATTGTTTATCCACAACTGAACCAGCTTCAGTCTTCATTACACCTCATCTTTAGGACATGCAATATAAGACTTGGAAAATTCTTTATTATTTTCTTTTTATGTCAAAGGTATGTGCTAAATTATGTTGGTCCGTCATATAAAATTTAAATTAATAATTTTACAAGTTGTGGCTGTAACTTGAAAAAATGTGAAACATTTTAAGAGGTTAAACTACTTTTACAAGTTCCTGTAACTCATAAAGTTAGCAGTTAAATTACAGAACATGGTGCTTGGCCTAATTATTACTTTCTTTGTCATGAAGAGAAGCTGAACCTTTAACCCTCTATCATCTCTGGAGATGTCAAGCATTTAAGAACCAGTCAGACAAGGCATGAACGTGAGACGATTACAGTATTATAGTATTTCTACTTTGTCAGATACTGCATTTGGACATGTTACATTGTTCTTTTAAATAATCTTAAGATGAGTTGAATAATTTTAACATTGCTGTTCATGGGATATATTATTTTTATCCACTCTCACAAGGACTTTAACGCTCATCTCCCCTCTTTTCGTTGTTGTGTTTGGTTTCAGTGGGTAGAGAACCTTTTTCATAGTAGAGCCATGTGTCTGCACTTGAAAAAAACAACAAAAATTGCCAAAGTGCATAAATTAACTGGGCTGTAATAATGAATGGGGAACATAATGAGATGCTACAAATTGCTTTTCGTTGTGTTCTCCCCCTCCGGTTCATTAGCCATGACCATACATGATGCTGCAGATCAGGGAACTACGCGAGACCATCAAGCACATTTTAGGGCTCATTTGCAGCAGCATTTGAAGAATGTGGATCTGAGAGCTTGCATGTGTGGTGATTAACGCCTGGCTCAGTTTTATTTCTCAAGAAAATGGATTACTATAAAACACTTCCATTTACAGAGTCATAAATATCTAGAGTGTTCATTTGTCTCATAAGCTGGCATGTTTGTTGCAAATGTGTTCACAGATTTTTTTTTTTTTCCTGTACAAAACAATAACTATTGTTCGCATTTGAATTAAAAATTGAGATGTCGGGGGGTTTTTTAAGTAAAAGAATAAAATTGTAATGGAAGCAACAGTGGTTTGTGGTTCTACTAAAGTGTCCAGCAGCATCTTCAATGAACATGAGCTCATACTCTTATTTTAATTTGAGATGGGTATCAGAGTTGATCCTGAAGTGCTAAGTCACTTTAAATTACCGCTATGACTCAGCGAGCTGGACAGTGGACCAGTCCTCTTTTCTGATCCATCCTAGCGGCAACGCATTATAGAGCACCCTTAGAGACCAAAGCTTTGACATTTTGAGAGACAACAGCCTCACAGCAGTTAAGGGGTTTTGCACCAACTGTCTTTCTTGGCCCGGGATAGTGGAGTCCGTAATATTCAGCACATTTTCTCCACAGCTAATATATTTTGGACGAAGCCTGAGCCAGTAAAAATATTCATTCTTTCCAGGCCTCGAAGCTAGTTTACATCCAGGATCTCCTCGACAATTTATGGAAAACTAAGCAAGTGGGAGAAACAAAAAAAATTTTCTTTTTCACAATATGATGATGAAAAAAAATAAATATGCATAAAATACATTGTAATTGAATCCTTATATTGGTAAGATAAGTAGAAATATGCATAAATAACAAAAATCAGAAACCTCCCAAAAAATTGCACTAAATATTTTAAAACACACATTATGCATTAACAGCTTAGCACTTTGCATATAGGTAGTCCTTAAACTTTTCAACATTTATCACAACTGCAAACTTCAATGTATTTTATTGTGACTTTCTGTTCTCGATCAAAATGTAATATCACATACAGTTGAAATAAGATATTTACATATTGTAAATAAAAGACACAAATACTTTTTTTTCTGACTCTCTGAAGTTAAATCAGGTATAGTTTTTTTTTTATAATTTAGTTAGAATTACCAAAACGATTTCTATTTGCTATTTTTATTTTTTTTTTAATTTCTTGTACAATAGTTTGCTGGAGTTTTGCCTCATTCCTTCAGAAAGAACTGTTGAGTCCATTTTGTGGGGTGCCTCAACATGATGCTGCCACCTCCATTCTGGACAGTTTGGATGGTACAACTATCCCTATTCTTCCTCCTGATGTAACCCTGGTGGCCAAACAGTTCTACTTTAGTATCAGGTTCAGATAGCATCTACACAAAGTCTTTGGCTTTTGTTCTGGGATCTATCTGCACATTTTGGACTAAACGGTGTTTATTTCTGGGACACAGAACCCAGCAGTCTGTTTCAGGTGTGGTCTTAAAGTATATCCACATGTGTGACTCCAATTAACTCAAATGTGCCAATTAAACTATCAGATGTTTGTGGAACCAAGCCCAAAAGGATTGACCCGTCATACATTTTAAAAGACAGTTATAACAGAGGTAACTGTCTTTTGCAAACTGTCTTCTTTGCAAAATAACTCAGTCAGACTATTTAGTTGTTTAGCTCTGGAATTTGACTGGGCCATTCTAAACCATTTCATTGTATCTGTAGTTACAACGTGTTTAAGGTTGCTGTCCTGCTGAAGGCGAACATCCACCTTAAGACCTTTTGTGGCCTGCATCAGGTTTTCTTTCAGCTTTTCTCTCTGTGTGCGAAAAGAAGAATAAAACTTTCCCACATGCCATTACCTTGTTCCACCACTGGGACAGAGTGTTTGAGGTGATGTGCAGTGTTAATTTTAGACCACACAGTGTTTTGAAGCCAAATGTCTTACCAGAGCAGCTGCTTCTGCATATTTTCTGTGACCACTAAAGGACTTCCAACAAACCATTTATAATGATTTTATTTGAAAGGTAGTTTCCTTCTTCCTTGTCTTCGACTGAACTGAGATTTTTGTGGGTGCATGATTAATAGATGTCCGGTTCACATGTCTCGCTACCCAAGCTCTGGATTTTTGCAGCTCATCCAAAGTCGCCATGGGTATTATGGATGCTCCCATAAGTAATGCTATCCTTTTTCTACCCTTTTGCTCAGGTGGATGACTTTGTCTTCAGAGATTTACTGTTGTGAAATAGTTTTCTGCTTTTGGATGATGTATTGAAAAGTGTTCCATGTTTGTTGTTTAATGACCTAACTCTGTTTCAAACATCTCCATAATTTTATCTCTGACCTCTCATTAGAACATGCATCTAAATAATGAGATGAAATTACACACAGGTGGATATTATTTCCCGTTAATGTGACTTCTGAAAGCAGTTACATTTTATTCAGGGTTATCACACTGCTTTTTTCAGATTTGTATTTGTAAAATAGCCTTCAAAAGTCTTGTATAATTTTCTTTCCATTTCACAGTTTAGAACTACTTCACTTCATGCTATCGCATACAAATGTCCAGTCAAACACTGTGTTTGTGGTGTAAAAGAATGCGAAAACATTCAATGAATATGAATAGTTTTGCAAGAAACTGTTCTTTTCTCAAATGTACTTGAAGGTTGCAGAATGACACACTCAGCCTTTATAAAGCAAACTCTGAATTTTCAATCACTAGACTGCTGATTTCAATGCTGCACAAATGTACAGAGGCATGCATATTTAAGACTCGCATACAGTAAGATGTGAAAATATCAGCAAAGCAATGTCAGGGTGTCTCACTAAAAGATGTCTGATCTTACCAATGTTGGGCATTGAACCAATGTAAACTCATCTCAGCCCGCTTCCCAGCTTGCAGCCAAACTTGGCTGTGGGTCAAGTTGCTGTGGTTTGCATTTTTGTGGAAGATTTTGGACATGATATTGGACATTTTAAGCCGTTTCAACATTCCCTGATTTTTTTTTTTAAATTCTTCCAAACATACATAGCCATCAAAAAACACTCAGCCTGAACCTTCGTAGTTGTTTTTGGAAACACTTAGTCATCCCACATAAAAAGAAGAAAACTTTCTTAGATCATTATCCCAACATCTGCTTGTCAAAAAGCAATGATCAATTATCAGTTTATGAATTAAAGCCATTTGCCAGGGGTGTACTCATTACACATCTCATGATGTTTTGACGTAGGAGTATTTTTAAAAGAAAACCAATCTCTTGCTTTCCTCAGGTCAAGAGTGATGTGTTGAGAGCAGCAGCACAGGCCATATTGCCCATGGTTATTGAGAAATGTGGCCCTTTGGGCTTTTTCTCCCCTCTTACCAGTTTTCCTTCCTCTCATCTAGCCACACAGCTTTCCCTCCCAGGGACTATTTCACCTCCAGCTACTGGAAATCCCCCTGTCTGTTGAAAGGCATCCCTCAGTGGCACTCAGCAGCCATTTCAGACAGACATGTGATTCGGCCCAGACGGAATATGACAAGCATCTCACTCTTTTTGGCACAGTGAACTGACTTCTGACTGGTTTAGGAAGGAAATGCAATGACAGAAAAAAATGTTTATGCGCTGAGTATACAACATGTGAAACCATACACCACAGAAACAAATTCCAGGGTTTTATTGGGAAACTCATTCACCTTTCTTGGCAAAATAGAGACTTTCAGGATTTTCCAATTAAATAACATTTTGTTTAACAGCTACACTGTTGAGTGAAATATATAATTTTGACTAGTTTTTCTTTTGAGATGTGCTTGGGCTAGTAACTCATAATAATTGTATTGATTTTCAGGACACAATTATGAAAAAAATCATTGATTGATTTACTGACATGCTTTTACTCTGACAAATGTTCTCCTCTCTACCTGCAAAATAGAAAACAAACTTTTTAAGGTTTTTAAAAAGTTTTGTTTGTGAGTATAGTACATGTAATTTAATTTATTTAAGAATAACTTAAGTACAAGTTGTTTAAGTATAAGTTTCTTTTCTACTAAATATTATCAAATGGAGAAGATTGTTTTTGAACATAATTTAGCCAATTTTATCTTGAGCAAAATTACTAAAATGTAGACAAAGGCTGGCTTTGCTCCAACAATTAATAACAAAGTTGTAATATGTGTTATTACATATGGTAATTAAAGAGATATTTTAAAAAGAAAATTTGTCCAAAAGATGTTCAAAAAGCATTTTTCATCAGTCACTTGCAATGCCTGCAGATGCTGCCTTGTCCTCTTTCTAGTGCAAGAGTCTTTTCTTTTCTGAAGAGAAAAAACGCCTTTCTTTTCTGAGCATCACTGTCAAATTTATTCCCAATGTTTTCCAATATTCCTTCAAGCTGCAGTATAAACAGCCTGTTTTTTTAACACATTTGTTAAAACTGCCACTGTGTCACAACAGCATGACAGGAGACAGATAATCTGTGAAAGAAACGAGATCCTCTACCATGTAGTAGAGTAAATTATTTGCGTCTTTTGTTTACAATATGTAAATATCTTATTCCAACTGTATGTGATATTACATTTTGATCAAGAACAGAAAGTCACAATAAAATACTTTGAAGTTTGCAGTTGTGATGTTAAATGTTAAAAAGTTTAAGGACTACCTATATGCAAAGTGCTAAGCTGTTAATGCATAATGTGTGTTTTAAAATATTTTGTGCAATTTTGATCCTACTGCCATCTACAGAAATACACCACTCTCAATCAGAAACAGCCAATCAGAATTAGGAGGAAGGTCTTTGCACTGTCAATTTTTTTTGTAGGCTGTGTGGGGGAGTACCACAAAGAATTTGTGCTTGGACATCCAAATATCATCTCTGACTATATTCAGGTTTAGGTTGTTTCTTTTAGTTAAATTCAAGATTCTAATTTTTTAATTATTCTGGGGGAAAAGTACAAACATGTTGGGGTTTTTTTGGCTGGTGAGAAAAAATTCATCTTATTCAGCTGTTTACTTCTTTGAACCTGATCTTCTGATCTTAGTAGCAAACGTTTTAGCTCCTCTTTTTTCTATGTTCGCATTTGCCATATCTTAAAAATCTCTTTATGAAGTCAAAAATTTACAAAGTGGGACATCAACTACTGTGGATCCAGCTGGAATATCATATTCTATAGGATTCACGTCCTGTTTTAAGAGAGACAGGTTTTCTTTCTAGCTTATTAACATAAGCTACGACATTAACATAATGTCGTAGCTTTATGTTAATAAAGCTACGACATAAGCTTATGTCGTAACATAAGCTTATGTTACGACATTAGCTTATGTCGTAACATAAGCTAAGACATAAGCTAATTGTCGTAGCTTATGTTAATAAGCTACGACAATTAATCAATCGATTAATTTGATTGGTTCAAATTAAATTGAAAGCAATTGCTTTCAAATTACTCATCTGCGTTGTGAAATAATAGAAAAGCTGATACAAATTTTATTTCATTTTACAGACTTTCAGTTTTTACTTGTAGTAAATTTTGGTATTTAAAGGACGGTTTGCTAATGTAGTTTTGTTGCAAAATTTCTTATAGCTATAAATCATTTAGCCTCTCTTGAAAATGTAAAGTAACTTTATAATTTACAGACATCCAGTGTGTTTTAGGGGTAAGTTTTGGATCAGAGAAGATTTCAAAACAACTCAATTCTCTGTATACATGATTTTAGCTTGAACCTATCTCAAGCTGTAAATCTATGCCTATATTATACTTTTATTTAAAATCCAGCCTCCCTCCTTTATACAAGGTTCGTGTTATACGAGTCTAGATGGCTGTTTCCTTTCTCTAGACCAAGGTTTTATGGTACTAGTCGTTGTACCCTGGAGGTATGTTTTGTCTCAGCATCTATTCCCATTTCACTTTTTAACACTCCTTGTCAGAAAGGGGATATGTCATTTCCCTCTGTAAATCCAAGTGGAACGTTAGTTTCCCCAGGAAACATATGTTTTACCTTTGCAGACCTGATGAAGGTTATAGCTTCTTAGTCATCATCGTAATATTGTACTCTGTGACATTCAAACGCGCAAGAATGTTATTTCATATGCACAGGCCCCTCTCACACATACAGATACACATCCACCCACGCACACACACACAAATCTTTGCACATTTGCATGCTCTCAAACACCAGCCTTCTGCTTGGCAAGAGTGATATCATGTGACAGTGGTACATGCCTTAGATGGCGCCCCATAGTGAAACTGTGAAATGTTATTATTTAGTTCCTTGCCAGTGGTCTGTGACATGGAGAAGGACAGAAAGGGCATACAGTGAAGGGGCTTTAAGTTAACACTCTGCACAGCTCCTACACACAGACTCCAAAACATTTCTATGTTTCATTTCATGACATTAAGTTACATTTCACATTTATTCTTCTCTTGTGTAAAGAGTTTCTTTGCCAAATGATCAAATTGCTTCTTAAAGGAAGGGAAGTGAGTGTTATGTAAAGTCACCTTTGGGTTTGATGTTATGGTAGAATGCAAATCCGTCATCATAAACATGGAGTATTGCTTTGATTCTTTCACTTATGTTTGAGAAGTCCTTGATAGCAGCCATTTGAGGGGGGCTAAACACTTGCTCCCACATAGCAAGTGTTTAGATTTCTGCTGAGCTTATCATACAAACTACTTCTAAGCCCAATGACCCTGAGAACAGTTGAAAATGGCATAATGGAAAGGCATTGTTGTGATTGCGTGCTGTTTGCAGAGTGTCAGAAAGAGTAGGAGCTTCTTAAAGAGACAGAGACAAACTTCAGTCAGTCAAATTGTCATTTTTTAAAGTTATGTTTGGCATATAGAGAAATTTTATAACTGAAAATAACATAGGTACTTGATTTTTCTATAAAACGACACTTTGTGAAATACATAACACCTCTTCTCCAGTGCTAATTTTCTCATTTTGATTTTCCAAGCAACCTCTGTGGTAATTGCTCAATTAGATTCCCTATTAGGCACAAATGTTTACAAGAATTCAGTCACCTTTACTAACTGAATCTCAAGGTGAAGTTCAGTTTGAGGACAGAATTTGGATAGATGTTGTCTGTGGAGGAACCCAGACAATTACTTTAACCATTAAGGCAGATACTGGTTGCACTGAACCAGTGATTAAATTAAAGTTTTAAAAAAGGAACAACTGATGTCCTAACTGCCAATTACACCAACTCTGAACCTCTGGACTGCATTATCTAATGAGCACTTTCCTAAAAATTACACAATGAAGGAGCAACCGAGAGGAAAGTGTGATCTGTAATCCTCCCAACTTCTTCAATTTATGTGAAAAGAACAGGCATTAATGCAGCTTCAGTTTCACAACCTGCAACCATTCACAATCACAACTGCTTCCTGTGGTTTATATCTCCATACTTTTTTTCCTACATATCTATACACAAAACCACTCATCATTAAATCCAGCAGCATGCTGTGAAGAGACAATACTTTGGCCTTTAACATGCTCCACATTAGCATCTACATCTGGATTCAAGGATATAAAATTATAGTTAGCTACAGGAAAGAGTTGTATGTGTGCAATGATAAGACTGGTAGCAGTAAAGAAAAAAAACAACACTTTTTTGTGTGTGTTTTTTTTCTCAAGCTGTGGTGCAAGTACCATTAGTGGAACTGAGAAAGGAAAACAAGTTGGTGGCTTAAATATTATATCCAACCCAACAATGACATCAGTATTTTACAAATATTAGATTGAATCCGTCTCAACTCTAAGGGTTTCCTTATACATCAGCGGCTTTTTACTGTTTTTCAAATATATCAGTTTGTCAATCAGTCAATGAAGATTTTGTCTTGACAATTATTCAGTCAAAGTAAACTCCTTTTAAGTCAACTTTTCTGCCTTTGGGTTGAAGCACAACAGAGGCAGCAGGCCACAGCATTGCTTGTTGAAGTTGGCAGGGAGGGTAATGTGTGATCACTGAGCTAATGATGTGCAAACCAGCTATGTTCCCTGATAGTCTGCTCACCTGACCTGGCTCAAGGCACGACAGCTGCACACAGAAACTGTGCCAGAACAGCAGTGTTAAAGATGGTGGATAATACACTGGGTGGAGGGATTATAAAAGTAATGCCAATTTAATGTGTTTTCTCACGTACAGTGGTAGTAAGTGTAAGTGATATCACAGAGGTGTAACGTTTTTTACTGTTATTCTCAAATCTAGATTACAAATTAAACCCAGATGTTCCACTGTATTTCGCACAATCTTGCATGAAACACGGAACAGCTGCACTAATATACAGTTAGCTGTAGAAGTATTGTAACACATGTATTCATTAAAACTGACAACTGTTTCCAACAGATCTGAAGATGTAAACATAGAGACTAGAGGAGTTGTTCGGCAATTGTTTCTTTTTGACATGTTCATATTTGATGCAGCCCATGCATGTAGTTTCTTTGTTTTCCCCTCTTTGATAGCAGATTGGGCAGCTTCAGTTAACACGCCATGTAGCATGTAGTCATGTAGGAACTGTATGATTTGAAACCCAAATTTAATCTTTCAACTAACTTAATAAAATACTTGAAGATGCCCTCACAGTTTTGTTTTTTGGTTTTGGATAGCTAGTTAGTAAGTAAGCCCTTATTCATAGCAGAATATGAATTCATACAGCTTTGAGCGCTGCCTGTAATAGACACGCAGATGAAAGAAATAAAGACTATTTGTAATTCCAAGACCCCAAAATATAAAAAGACATACTAAAAGAGAGAGCAGGGTTCAGAGGGGAGTTGTGTCATATTATTCAGCCAGAAAGTTAAAGGGAGTCTGATGTTAACTGAGTAAAAAGAAAAGGGTTGCATTTTTTTACACAGGTAAATACTTAACAATTGTATACTCAAACTGTTGACCTGACAAACATTTATCTTACACTATTTGTAGGTCATTTTAAAAAACGACAATGAAATGATGAACTTTAGTAATACGTTTTTTTCATCTTATAGAAAGCTTATAAGAGAATCCATTGCAGCTGCAGGTTGCTTTTATAAAAACAGAAAAATACAACAAGAGCATGAAATATCATTTAAAAAACCCCAAAAAACATCAATTTTATGAGAGACTAACCTGATGCTTAAAGAAATATCATGTGTCAAAGTAGGGGTTAAAGAAAGAATTATCTTAAACAAATAACTATTTAGTGAACTACATTTTATATTAATATTTATATATCAGTTAATATATGAACAAGTGCAACTTAACCAATTTACCTGCAGCTGTGGTGAGAAACATTCAGTAGTCTTGCAGAAGATCATAAGGTGTGTAATTGTGAAAAGTGTCTGAAAGCCAGAAAGGCCCTTACTCTTAACCAGTAAACCAAAATTCTTCTGTGAAAAAAGATTTTGCTTGTCAAAATAGAAAGTTCAACTTTCAGGTCTATGTTTACTTAAATATGATTGTAACTTGAATATATTTTTGGTGAACTAAAATAATTTTTTTTCTGCTGCATGGTCCCTTTACTCTTGTGTGAAACTAGATATTTTTGCCAAGCTCTTAAGAGTATGATTTAATAAACATGCAAGAAAATCTAAATATGTGCAAGTTCCAAATTCCAAAGTTAATCTACAAATTTTATCACTTGATTTATATCGCTACTTTTCTATAGGCCTGGAAATTAAACAATGAAACGTTTGCATCTAAACCAGCAGCGGCAGATCAGTTAATAGTTGCTTCTCCTGATTTTACACTGGTGACAAATGAATAACACTCTTTTGGTTTGCATAATACAATAAAATCTAAGTGTAGGAGAAAATAAAGGACTAGGCATACTAGTTTTTTAAATAAAGATAAATGAGTTGGTGCAAATGAAAAAAATATAAGTCTATGATCATTAGTGAACATGTGATGGTAATGACATCTTTTTGTCATTTGATTGATGTACACCATTCCTAGAACATTAAAGGTCAGAATGTGGAATTTCAAATAGACAGTTAAGAGGGAAAATGTGTGTCTGCTCAGGCTCTTTCCGCTCCTCTCTGTCTCTCTGTTGAGAGATAACAGGGTTTCTGGATAACAATGGTTCAGCTTGACACTCTGAAACTAGCAGGTCGTACTGATCTCTATGGGGCGCAGAGTTTTGGATGTTTGGAGGTTCCCTGCGATGGATCACTTAGGAGACCAGGTTGGAAACGAAGATGAAGGAAAAGGCTTAATGAACCTTCCATGGGATCCTGAGCACATGTCCAAGGTTTGTGAAAGTAAAAGGGACACAAAAACAGAAGAATATATTGTAAAGTATGAAACAAGGAAAGATAAAAATCTCAATACATCCGGGTTGTGAAAATTCAATCAGGCTGTTTTGATTTGAGAGGGAAAACTAAATTTAGGTTGATTATCTGAACATGCATACTCTAACAGCATGGGTTTTTGTCCTGTGTGAGGAGATGTCACACAGGACATAACAAATCAGAAATACTGTAGATTTGTGGTAATGTCAGAGCTACAGATTATACATCCGATTCTAAACATATTTTACTTTTTGTAAATTTTTTTTAACTTTTGGTTTAAATGTCGGGGATTTTTCTAAGAAATAGAATTGTCAATAATCTATCACTTTACCATTTCAACGATCATTACAGGTGATTACAGCATGGGAATATACATATGCTATTCCCGTTTTACGGAGAGCCATCGTTTTTATGGAAAATAATTAAAAGCATTTAATTTTTATTAAAACTATTTGAAAATATTTTGGAGGGAGTTGGCGAAACACAGTTTAACAAGGAGTTCATTCCTATAGAAGGCATCTCAAAGTACACCCTGAAAAAGATGTTATCTTTGAGAAGTTTCTTTCCCTTCAATACCTCGGATAAAATGTCTAGGTTGGACAGAAATCCAAGTTACACTTCACACTGCTGCAAGCACAGCAAATAAATCTGCTAAAAAACATAAAGTTACACCAAATACAGGAAGCATTCTCTTTGAGGAAAATAAGGCAAAATAAAATGTTTTTCCCTATGGTTGGTAGGGCTCTCCTACTGTTGCAAAATTCCATCTTGCAGAACCTATAAAAAGAGTACACAAGGGCCACAATACTGATGTGTGACTGCATGGCCCCAGTAGGTGAATGTCCTAGAAAAGCCAGAAAATGCAAACTTCCTCTGAACTGGGAATTATTTGGCCTCTTTTTGGGAATGGGGGAAAAAAAGACCTACAATTTCATTCATGTCATTGGAATTTCATAGAGACCTCCATTTGGTTTGAATAACAGGAGAAGGAATGTTGCTGGAAGTTAAACATGATGCCTTATATTGATCTGCCTGAAGTGAGATGAAAGCTTTCTTTCACAGTTTTTCAATCAAAAACCTTGGAATTTATTGGATTTATAATTAAAAATGGGACAGACATACGAAGTAAAGGGAAAAGACGACATGGCAGTGAATCCACAACAAAAGCTGTGACCTTGAGATGAGCTGCTGGCACTGTGAATACCAAGGCCACGGGAGAACGACAGGAAGCTCATAACAATTAACGGAAATAAAAGCATAAAATATCCAGAGGAGACCGGGCAAATTCAAGTTCAAATGTGAATGTCTGTGTGTTTTTGTGCCTTTGTGGGGTGAGGGTGGGCAGAGAGTTGAGGGGCTTGAGTGGTATGCCTCATGAAAACAAAATACTCTGCACACCTCAATTAGTGGTACTTAGCAGGGCCCTGAGAGAACAGGCCTGAAAGCAGTTGAAGTAGCTCATGCAAGAACAAGGTAGAGAAAAATCAAAGAGATTTCTAAGAGGAAGGCTCTGTCTGCTTTCATATTGTCAGATCTGGATTCGGAAGGCTCGGGTTGGAGAAAAAGGCTTCATACAAGCTTTCAGGGAAGATTCTCTAATTTGAGTGTTTAAATAGGTGACACATTACTGCCATGATAACAGAGGCACCAAATATAAACATCACAAAATAATAATAAAAAAAAATCTAATTGAGATCCAAAAAAATAGAGGAAAAAAAGTTCTTTGGGTTAAGTGTATCATCTGAAGTAAAAGACTAGCTATTGTGGTCTCCTGTAGGACAGAGTTCCACCCCGAAGGAGCTTATTATCCACATATAGAAATGTCAGTTTCATTCAGAATGACGTCGGGGACTGGAGCAATCTGAAGCAGATCTTGGTCAAAAACGCACACAGAATTTTAAATTGGGCAAATCACAGAGATGTTTGCCACTATGGTCGACCACCCTGCTAATTAAAGGTAATGAGGTGTTGGTGGCCTTTTTCTGTAGGAAACATGTGTTTCCTTTTTGTATTTTTCCATGCATTCCAGAAAACGTAGATGTTATTTCAATTGTCTTGTTGAGTCATTCATGTTTTCTTACTTTTAAGTGTTCTTCAAAGAGAACAGGGTTTTTAAAAATATTTATGTTCCTTCACTTTGGATGATTTAGGGGCATGATTTCAAAAGACTGATAGCTTATGTTGGATGCAGATTTTTTTTTTATTGCATGAATTATTGTATGAAATAATGTTTTGTTGAATTACTGTAAATGGAGAATTATGTACTTGAGGTCAGATACTTCCTCACAGGAAGAAAAAAAAGTAAGTTCTTACCTTAAAATCAATTTTGGGTTATTTTTGCAATGAGAGAGCTTCATACACTCGGAACCTTTGCATTTATTGACCATTATTTTGTTTATGACTGAATTAAAGAGCAAATATGACATTTTGCAGTCAAAAAACCTAAACGTTGAAGAATAAAACATAATAAAAATATTAGCATTTCAATATTTTTATGGCAGAAAGGTAATTTAAAAACACAATTTTCAGTTTGAAAAGGAGTCTTTGGAGCATCTCTAAACAAAAACATATATAAATTTTCTATCATGAACTGCTTGTTGTTGTAGTCCAATTATTTTCTTGTGAAGAAAATTGTTTATTGGGAATATATCAAAAATATCTGGTCAGTTACTAGCCAAAGTAAAAAAGGATTAAGCAAACTCTCTTATTTTACCTAATAATTCTCTGGGCAGGATAGGTGAGGCAACTTAGTCAAAAAGTGTGGTTTTCTCATTGACTCTTTAAAAAAAAAACACATTTTAGCTGAGGAAAATTAAATAAATCCAATAATGACTTCAAAGGAATAAACAACAAGACTAAGGGACTAATGGTCCAGCTGTTAAAGATCCATCCATCATTTTGTCAGTCGTAGGATTCATGAGACAACAGTCGATTCTTTTGGGCATAAAGCTCCTTTGCTAGCTACACTAGTGTAACTATGGTGAGGAATATGCACAGATACATACAATAGGCCCCAACATACTCGGGGCGTACTGCGGTCCACGGAGGTCTGTGCAAACTCGAGGGGCACTCAACGCAGACTCAAAGCAGATTCAAACTTTTATGGGCACCTAAGCGTACTTTGTGTCGCACTGTAAACTACTCTATGGAAAATGTTCACATCAAAGTGTTTTGCATGTAGCATCAAGTTGATAAGGTTAAGAGTCAGCGCACCCAGTTGTGAGGAAGCACAGTGTGACCTTCACTCTCAGTCCCCCTTGTCAAGTGTGTTGAGGTTGTGATGATCAGGGTATTCGAATATGTAAATGACATAATCAGATATCTTATTAATTCTCAGGTTTATAGCTATTCTCATTAATCTTAACTAACCAACAATAATTTCTGTCATATATCACACTGGCTATGTGCAAATGTATAGACGACTCTTATCATGACAACATTCTCCATTATTGGTTTCATTTTGAAGCTACATGGAGGTTTATACATGTTTTTGTGATCTCTGCTTTTCTCTTGAAGAATGGCGATAAATAGTTAATACTATTTATCCTGCTTCACAGCTGGAAAGACTCTGTATCTTCATGACTTCCAGGAGCTGGACTCCCAATGTGCCTGAAATATTTTCCTACAGTCATCTCACAACGTGTTGGATCCACTCCATGCAGTCATCACACTTGTGGGAAATTGATTAATGAGCATCAAAATCTTTTTCACACACACATTAAGCACAAGCACAACCTGAGAAGGTATTACTTTGCATTGTTGCTCTAGTTTTATTTCTTCATTTTCTGTCTTTGGATGCCTCTGGCTGCTTCAGTTTAGTTGAGTCATCAGTTTCCATCAAGAGTCTCTTCTTGCATGTGTAATGGCCACTATTTTAGGACCAAAGGGTTACATCCCTCTAAGTGGGCACAATAGAAATAGATGAACTGAAAAGACCATTATCTTGGAGAAGAGATGAACATCCTTTGGGACAGTTAGGCCCAAAATGTACATATAAAAGAAACATGTTTTAGATTTTATGTCTTCCTGAATGCATTTAGTAATGGTGCACTTAAACTGATTATTTCTCCGTAATCCTTTCAGGATTAGAGCTCTTTTAAGACATGGCTGTTTGTTATTATACCCCACACAGTTTGCCTCCGCCTAGCTCAGCCCAGAACATGTGTTTAAACACTTCATTGAGAGTTTCCACACTCGCTTTGCTCAGTCTTCCACGATGAGCTGTGATTCTGCTATTTTAAATACCTCCTAATAAAAAGATTCACGGTAGTCCATTTATCTCTGATGCTGGTGACTATGATGTGTGCCACAGCACTGTGGGGGGAAACCAAAGAGGCTATTTTCTGTCTTTGACACAATAGTTCAAAGCCCTCCCAGGTGATCTAAAACCCAGACATCTTTTTTCCTGTTCTTCCTTTCACTCACCATGGAAAACTACACCCTAATCAGGGGGACCACACACACCACCATGCTGTTTTTACTGTCTTCGTGTGCCCACACTCCTAGCATCACCATATTCATATGCATTGATTTGGCAGTATTAACATGATGTCTGTAATAGAAAAGTCAAAGCTATCTCATAAAAATGGTGCAGTGATGTGAGTCTGATCGATACCGGCGAGACAGTGGGATCACAGAGGAACTGGGCTTTAAACAGCTTTATTCCTCTTTTGGGAGAAATAACATCTGGGGGCACTTCCACATATTGCTATGATTCATAATTATCACAGTTGCCATCAAATCCTTTCAAACCACCAAAATAATTGGATAAGCAGCAGAAATCAGAAGGTGTAAAAGCTTACTATTGATTGACATCAAGGAAGAAAAAGGTTACCACTTTCTCATGCAATCATTCATAAAAATATTTGTTTCGTCCAGGACTGCAATAAATAATAGAACAAATTAGCATCACAGCATAAAGGCAATACAAGTGAAAAATCAATAAAACCATTAGAATTCTGAGAATGAACACTAAGAAATGAATATTAGTCATCAGCACTTGGGAACCGAAGCCAGATGATATCACTGAACGCCTGTTGACGTCAAGCTCCAAGCCTCAGCGGCATAAAGAAAGATAGGCAGCTCCACCTTCAAACTTCATTTGAATAACATCTCTGTTTCTGTTGGAGTGCAACCTGTAATTGAGTGTTTTCATTTTTTCTGGATTATAATTATTACTTGCAGCACCTGTTATATTAAAGCAGGATTTTTGTGAGTGTGTTTCATCATTGAAATGCCTCCTATTCAAGCTCTTTGCTAATCTCAGCATGGAGCCAAAGCCGAGCCATAATGTTTAGTCCCTCACATGATCCACATTACACAGCTCTCAGCAGAGCAAGCCGCTTACACAAAGACCATAACCTTGTTCAATTTCACCAAACATTGAGGGTCACACTGACTCAGTTAAACTATGATGATACACACTGGCCAATTGACAGGCAGAAATGGAAGAGAGAGATAATTGTATTGTTTGTTATGTGCTTTTCATTTTACTTTTTGTTTTTCCTACTGCTTATTTGCTATAATATCTAGACAGATTTGTTGCAGAATATTCCTGTGCAGATATTATCCATCACCGTCTATTATCTGTCATAGCTGATGTGAATAATTGCAATAAATAGCAGTGGAATGAAGAAACAAAGCGAGACATCCGATACCATAGTTTTTATTCTTTTAACTCTTTAACAACTCATCTTTTCTCACACTCACAAGCCAATTGATTAGGGATACATGCTTAAAAATCTCCCCTTTTGGGGCGTGCTGTGGTGGCGGAGGGGGTTAGCACGCCCCACGTTTGGAGGCCTTAGTCCTTGACGCGGACGTCGCGGGTTTGACTCCCGGTCCTGACGACCTTTACCGCATGTCTTCCCCCTCTCCTCACCCTCCTTCCTGTCTGCCTACTGTACAAAAAATACGAGCCACTAGCGCCGCAAAACTCTTCGGAGAAAAAAAAAAAATCTTCCCTTTTTAACCTTCTGATAATTAAATATGGGGAGACTCTAGGCTTTTTCTACATTGCAGCAGTCCTACCCTGATAGGGAAGCTATTGCATTGGCTGCAAGGAAGACAATGATCAAGCAAAGAAAATATTACAGTAGTAATTTACTACTTAAATGCAAAATCTGGTTGGCCAAAATATTTTCAGTCAGCAAGATATTTGGATAGCTGGAAGATATTTCACTGTGTTTTATTGTCACAGTAACTGTATGTCTTTCTGACTAAGATGCTAGATCTCACTGATAGTGGTGGGGGTACTATAATGATTCAAAAGAAAAGACAACAGTGCATAAAATCTAGGTCAATTGACATCAGTGTCGTTATTGCAGTAATGTCAATAATACTATCAGTTTCTAGTCTACTGCAGCTGTGTTAGGAACTAAATAAGATGACGCTAAAAAACCCCCAAACAGATGCAGATTTAATACAATAAATTACCTAATTTATCTAGTGATGTCTACCATGTGAAATGACTCTTATTCTCAGTCACGTCTGTAAAACTCCCAAATTCAATATGATCAAAAATATTGAAGAATA
This sequence comes from Xiphophorus couchianus, assembly GCF_001444195.1. Taxonomy (NCBI): domain Eukaryota; kingdom Metazoa; phylum Chordata; class Actinopteri; order Cyprinodontiformes; family Poeciliidae; genus Xiphophorus; species Xiphophorus couchianus. The sequence goes on from NC_040239.1 coordinate 12,896,475, forward strand.
CCAAGTCTGCAAATGTCCCACCTCAAAAGTACTAAAATTTTGTTTTAATATCCCAGTTGAAACCTACAAAATGTCTGGCAGCTGTTTTTAATGTTGTGGGCTTACATTTCCTTTTTTGAGTTTTGTAACCTTTCCTTTTGCAAAAGTCCAAAACATGAACAGAATAGTTATTTTTCTCTTTTAGCTCAAATATAATTTTCTAGGGTTTTATCCTTGAAATATTATGTTTCTGATCTTCAGATACAGTAGTACACCCTAAGATCCCAGCATGGGTGTATGGTTTTAACTTCATATTGCCACAGTTCACTGCTCTTTTATCTGGAATTAGTTCCTAAGCTTACAGGAGAGTGGACCACCTGCCTGCTTAAAGCATATCACACTGTACACCTTTGCTCTGTCATCATCCATCTACCCACCAAACCCACAACCAGCCCACACCAGACTGCCTTAACATCCTCAACACACACTTGTTTTGAAAGTGTAAAATTTCATGCACACACTTCACTCAACGGCTACATTCCAGGTGGGTTACCTAATTTAATTATCTGCATCTAGTGTCTCTGGGCCATGTTTTGTCCTTGACCCTGCTGCTTCTGGTCATCACCCCCTTCCAGGAGGCCTGCCTGCATGTGTGGCTTATTTATAACTGGGCAGAAATAGGGCATTGTGCTGAAACCAAGTGCTAAATAAACACACTAAATCTTAAAGCCCACAAAAATCAGCTCATAGAACACCAAAGATACTTTGTGTGGTGAAAGACTGACGTAGGCTGAATTCCCTTGGTAAAACAACAGTGAAAAATGATTCTTACTGAAAGCAAAGTTTTGTCATGATGACTTATCTAAACACATGATCTTATCATACTTTGGATGTACTTAGATGAGTCATGACTTTACAGGAGCAGTTTCATAAATGGAAATGCTCCACCTGAGGAGAGGCACAGAAATTGTAGTGTTCTTTTAGTGGAGATCCATTGTTTTAATTTCTGAGATCTACAAGTTTAGGCTACCACACTTTTGTTTGTACAGTAAGATCGGTGTACATTAGCACCATGGAACATCAACATGTATAATCCTTCTCTTGTATCTGACAATAAGGTTATAGTCATGACAGGTAGTGAAGTGCACAGCATTAGCTCACACAGTGTATGCAAAATCCCTGTCATATCTGCTGCCCACACACCAAGCTGGGCCTACTGCACCTGTCAGATAACATCTGTTCATCTGTCTCTGTGCGGGCTTTGTTCTTGCTGTCTCCCTCTTTCCGTCTTTCTATCCTTCCTCTTCTCTCTTCTTCTCTCACTCTCTATTGTGATCTCTCTCTCTTTCTATCATCGCCACACTTTTAAAAATAAAGCAAAACAAAGACTATTTCTAAAACAGATTTGTGAACAGGCACATGCATGGACGTAATGTTCAAATACAACTAAAATCACATAATTTCCAACTTTATTAAAAAAAAAAAGAGCAGCTGCAAAACTCATTTTGAACTCAAAGTTAAAGCATAAACTTGTATTTGAGAAAATAACACAGTGCAATTACAACTCATAATAGGACACACAATGCCCTATTCTAAAGTAATTCAAGAACAGGGAAAGAATCAGTCATTTGTCACAAAGGTGAGAAATGACAATGCTTTTTCTAAGGCTTTGGGACTCCAGTCAACCACAGTAAGCCAATATTTACAAATGGAGCATGTATGGAACAAAAGTGAACCCTGTGAGGTGAAGACTTAAGCAAGTGCTCTTTCACAGCACTGTAGCTTGAAGCATTCCTTTGAAAAGTAACAGATATGTATACATTTCAGCTGTCAATAACTCTGACTTATGCTTTATGCAATCACGTCAGCAGATCAGAAGAATTTGGTGGTTTTAGAAAAGATATGTTACAGAATTGATTGATCTACTTCAAATCCTGAAAGATGAAAACTAGTCTAACAGCTGTCAAAATTTAAAAGCAAAACCTGGGAGGATAAACGTAAACAATGTTCACCAATGAAGACATACTGCCACAAACAAAGATCTGAGGACTCTGTAATGATATCAACAGTTACAGGAAAATTCAAACCAGTGTTTCTAAGTAAAACCATGCATTTGTGCAAGTATAATATAATATGAAATGAGATCTATGTAATTAGACTAAACAGTCTTGTGACCAAAGGAGGAACACTTATCAGTGAAAATAACTGAAAACAGAGGCTTCAGTTTACACGGGAGGATAAAAATTGGACTATGGAGCAGTTGAAAAGGTCATCTGCTGTGTTGAATACAAATGTGTCTTGTGATGGGAGCATCAGGGGAAGAACAGCAGAAAGTGAAGTGATGAACCCATGCCAAGTGCATACTGTACAAACCCGAGGGGGCAAAGTTGTGATCTCCAAATTGGCTTAAGTTGGTCAGGTCAAGGTTTGGAACATTTTTCGCCCCAGAAATAAGGTTATCTAAGCTGATTACATGAATATAAAAGCTCAATTCTTTGAAAAGAAAATTCTCTTCTTTATGTACTTTTATGGATAAAAGAGACAGCAGTATAAATCAAGGCAGGACAAAAAATTACAACAAAAAAATCAATTTCATGCATTCACAGAATTGTCTGTCACAGCTATTAGTTGCACACTCCGCAAAAAGGGCCATAGCAAGTAATGTTGTGCAAGTCAAACAGGGGACACAAGACTAGGAGCAAGGAGTTCAGATGAAAACCAACTGTGGCTCAATGGGAAGAGTAGTCATTTTGCAAAACAGCAGATGTAGCTTCCTTCTGTCACATGTCAGTGTGCCCCTAGCCAAAGGAACTTGACTCCACGTTGCCTACTAACCTATAAGTGTGTTTCTGAGTGCGATTGAGTGAAATTGGCTCTAGTGCAAAAGACTATGTCCAGTTAATATGACTACAAATTCAGTCTTTTACCTGTTAAGTAGTTAATACAAGATAGTGCTAGCTATGTTCAGCTTTCACATTTTGACATAGAAGGTAGAACTTATAACTTTATATTTTGTGTTATTTATTGTAATAGTTTTTGGATTCAGCCAACATGAAAATTCAGTAACAATAAAAATAATTAAGAGGTACAATAATTACAATAAGGTACTATTGCCTAATAAAAGGAAATATTTTGTATTGTGTTATATATTAAATATGAATTTCACAATCCAAATTGAATTATGTATCAATAAATGTCTCAATTTGAACCCAAATGCAACTCAATCTTTGTTATAGATTATTATTTTCAAATCACTCATTGGTCAACTCACTTTAATAACCTAACCAAGTACATTGGCTTCAATTCTTGAAGAAAGATTAGTTTATGTGAATTGGCAGTCAGAATAAAACAAGTGCATACAGTCATATTTGAATATTAACTTGTGTTCCCTGATACTTAGTTAATGTTGATGTGAACATAAAATGTACTTTTTTTTATCTTCCCTGTGATGCAAATAAAATAAAATAAAAATCAGTAACATACATTTATCTGTTATTAATTAATGTATTCTCCTTCCAACAAAATGATCTAAAATATTAACGAGGCTATATATACTTCTTAATATTTACTTCAATTTAGACCTGTGGAATAAAGTCATATTCAGTAAAAACGAGAGACTAATTTAACAGAAATTTGTAACCAGTAATTTAATGTCTGTGTAATTCAGCTGCTTGGATTTGTGTGTGTGGGTGATAAAGTAAGCGAACACGATGAGGAGTAAAAGAGAAAGTCAGATGTTAGAAGGGTCATTTGCATGTTCGTTGTGAATATTGCCATGCCCTCAGGCTTTTAATAAAATTACAGAGCTAAGACAGAATTGCCAATACTCTGTCCACTCTGTGGAAACAAGATAAATAAATGTAATTTTTTTTCTCACATTTAAACAACCAAATGAGTTACACTTTACTAATTAGGTCTGCCATTTCCCAATAATTAATGCCATTCAGTAACACGTTAGAATAATGACATTTAATGAAGTCCAGCAGTAAGTAATAAGATTCCTCATGCATAATTTGGATAGTATTACCATAGCTGATTCATTTTTGCACCCAGAAAGTGTGAGGACCACAAAAGTTTATTTTAAAGTGAGTTTCATTGAGTTTTAGGTTGTTTTTTTGGGGGGAGGGATTGCATTTTTTGTGAAATGGCATTAAGCAAAATAACTAGAACAATACACTAGGTCTTGATACACAAGAGGAATGTTGCATTCATCTTCGAAATACAGTAGGCCTTCAAGAAGAGTGATAAAATCACCTTAGGTCACATTTGAATAGATGGCGATTGTGTGATATGATATACTGTAAGGGTGGTAAAAAGTATGATTTAAGAATCAGATTGACAAGGTTCATGAATAATTCAGGCAGCATTTATTTTCCCAGTAAGTCAACTGTAAAATTCGCTCCTGCAAGCCTCCCCCTGCTCTAAGTCCTCTCTGAATTTCATCCACAGCAGCAGTGATGGATGCCGTTTTAAAGTAAACTAATTAACCTGAAAAGGAAAATGAATTGTGACAATATTTCATTCCATCAACATCATAATGGCACAAGTGTCATACCATTTCAAACCATCAAAAATTAAAAGCATAAATCAAAGTTTATGAAGGTAAAGAAATGTGGACTGGGTCTGAAAGTTATTGTTTTAACAGAATGACAAAATCATTAGATGATAATTTATGACCTCAGGGCAAAGACTTAAGTGATCTACTTCTAGCGTGTTGGTTAATATCCCTGTCCCTTCTTCCTCATTCCTTCAATGGGGATTCTCATTTCAGTGACACGTTCACTCGCAGGGGCATGATCTGCAAATGAAATGACAAACCCTTCTCGTCTTATTTGAAAAATATTGTGAATTGGAACAGCAATGTACTGGAAATAGTATTGAAGATGAATGTGAAGGACATAATTCAAATTTCTGAAGCCTTTTTTATCTACAACTAACATATGTGTAAAAGGAAAAAATGGTAGTGCAGTTAGCACTGTTGCGATTCATCAAGAAGGTCCCAGATTCAAAACCTGAAGTGGGATCTTTCTGCATGGAGTTTGCACATCCTCTTGCTTGCATACAAGAGTGTTCACTCTTGGTACTCTAGTTTTTTCCCATTGTCTAACTCCTGTAGCGTGTTTCTTACACCCTGGAGATAGGCACCACTATACTCGCCCAAACCCAAGCCCTTGCCACCATGCATAGATAACCGATTATAGACAATGGATAGATCACAACACATAATAAAAAAAATATTATATTTTCCATCCATCCATCCATTGTCTGTTCACCCTTGTCCCTAATGGGGTCGGGAGGGTTGCTGGTGCCTATCTCCAGCTACGTTCCAGGCGGGAGGCGGGGTTCACCCTGGACAGGTCGCCAGTCTGTCGCAGGGCAACACAGAGACATACAGGACAAACAACCATTCACACACAACACTCACCCCTAGGGAGAATTTAGATAGACCAATTAACCTAACAATATTATATTTTAATATCTGTATTTATCTGCACAACATATGATTAACTGCCAAAATTAACTACCATGCTGTTACTTATGCAATCTCACAAGAAGACATTCCAACAATCAGTCCAACTACAACACTGATAGCAGTAATACAGACGTTAATAGAGTGTCTGATTTAGCCACATTATACCTACCACATACAGTTTATATCACATTTAATGAAACAAAACAATGTGCATATATATAGCATGTCATATAAATAATCATGGTGCTCAGCCCTGATCACACCTTGCTAAAAAATGATGTAAAACTTAGAAAAGATTGAATATATGCCATGCTAAATTCTAACATCCAACATCTCCACTGTTAGTTCAGCTCCATCTGCTAGTTTCTTACTGATTTGCTGTCATAGTAACCAGTTTCATGTAAAAATTAGCTTTCAATTATTGGAAGGAGCTTTTCATTTCAGCATGTGCTAATATTTACTGTAACACATCAGACATGGTGTGAAACACTGTGTGAAAGTCCAATGTTTACAAAACACTTGCTACTGACTGCCTCCACACAGCAGCAATCCCTCAGATTGCACTTTGAAATCAGGAAGAGTTTTTTTTTTTAATGGAATCATTTTTGCTTCCTTCCTTTCAGTCTCTGTGTATCAAACTACTATATCACAATATAGGACAAATGGGCTCCAACTATACCATCAGTTCAAGATGTGTTTTTGAGTTAGTTCCTTACCTTTCACCACTTTCACCAGTCATGTGTGAGATGTAAACTTGACATTTTGTAGTTCTGTCACATCTTCCTCTAATCCTCCTCTGGATTGGCTGCAGCAACTCACTTGTGGGTCATCATGTGAGAAGCTTAGAAAAAATTACATGAGAAAAACGCTCCAGTAACCTCTACATGAGTTGAATGTAACCTGCAAGTGCTGGATTCTCAAAGAAAACTTAGACACACAATATTAATTTGTATTTGTTGGCTGGTTCTCTGAGCAACTTAACCACAAAAATTACTTGAACACGCTCTTAATATATACTGCTCAAAAAAATAAAGGGAACACTTTAAGTGTTAAACACCTGTTTAAGTGTTCCCTTTTTTTTTGAGCAGTGTATATTTCTCTATAGAGTTTATTGCTTTTCAATATCGCAATAAAATACATTGCTAGATTTGAAGAGATTATCTGAAAAATCAGCTACTGGCCAGAGTCCTGACTGGTGATGAGCAGGTGACTCCTCCTCCAGAGGAACGTCCTGCTCTTCCCAGGCCATCCGAGAAATATATTCCTCCCAGCATGTCATGGATCTTTCTCTGATTGTCTTTCCGGTAGGACATTCCCAGAACACCTTACAAGGGAGGCATCTTAACCAGATGCCCAAGCCACCTTACCTGAATTGGTTCCTCCCAATGTAGCGACTCTACTCAAAGTCCCTCCCTATTGACCAAGCTTCTCTTCCTGTTTAAAAGGGAGAGCCCAGACACCCTGAGGAGGAAACTCATTTTGGCTGCTGTATTTTATTCTTTCAGTAACCATCCAGAACTCATGACCGAATATGAGGCTGGGAATGTAGATCAACTGGTTAATTGAGAGCTTCAACTTTCAGCTCAGCTCGTTCTTCACCACGACCAGTACAGCGCCTGCAACACTGCAGACAACACACCAATCAGCCTATTAATCTCCTTTTCCATTTTTCTCTCATTCATGAATAAGATTCCAAGATACCTGAGCTCCTTCACTTGGGGCATGACCTTGTCACCAACCTGGAGAAGCAACTCTTCCATTTTCTGACTCCAGATTATGATCTTGGATTTAGAAGAGCTGAAAATTGGTGATCATGTTCTGAAGCCAATAGTACCACATTATCTGCAAAAGACCTGATCCCGAAGCCACATATCCTCTCCACACTTTGGCAGTGCCTAGAAATTGTGTTCATGAAGGCTATGAACAGAACCAGTAATAAAGGTCAATCTTGGCAGAGTCCAACTCTCATTGGAAACAGGTATGTCTTACTGCTGATAATATGAACCAAGCTATCACCCCAGTCATACAGGGAGCTACCAGTCTGGATCAAGTGGCTTGGTACCCCATACTCTCAAGAACCCCCACAGGACTCAACTGATGGAGACTGCAGAGCATCATCTCAGAATCCACAAAACACAAACCACCACTGGTTGGTTAAACTCCCATGCAGCCTCCACAAACTTACTGAAGGTGTAGAGCTAGGCCAATGTTCCACAGTCAGAACAAAAACCAAACAGTACCTCTTGAATCTTGACTGTCTGACGGACCCTCCTCTCCAGAGGCCCTGAATAGACCTTACCCCGGAGGCTTAAGAGTAATTCCCATGTAATTGCAGCACAATAGGGGGGATCCAACTCCTAAGGTTGCATACTCATGTGGTTTTCTAAAACTAGAAGATTTTCAGTTGGAAACTTTAGGCCATTTTTCTGGATCAAGTTCTGAGTACTTTACTTTCTGGGTTCTGAGGCTTTGAAAACTTACAGATTAAACCAAGGGATTCTATTTACATATGTATTGATCAAACACAGGTGACATTGTATTTTCCACCTACTTTGACAACAGCAGAGCTTTTAAACAGATATATTTTGTGACTTTCTCATAAATCTCTACTAAAGTATTGATCTTAATTTTCCTTTGCAGATCAATGTTTTATATCCATACTGCATTTCCACCTTAAATAATTGCTTTTCTTCTTTCCAAACATTTTTTCTTAAAACTTGTCAAGGTTGTCATAAATCTAACCTTGAATTCTGTTTCAGCTCTCTGACTCCCACCTTGACATTCCACAGTGCAGCTGAGACTCAAAAATGTATTCAGCTTATCAGTTATTTCTGCCACCCAGCAGCTCCCTCTCAATAAATATGGGGTTGACTAAGTTGATATGCCTTGGAGGCATTTTAAATATTCTCCCCCAAAATATCTATTCATAAAGGGAGGGGGTGGGGGCAGAATAACGTAATTGGGTGATTTATGACCTTTTCACACCACTGAAGCGATTAACTGAAGACATCATTCAGAGCTGTCAGTCAAACTTATTGTTCACATGGAAACGAAACACCATGCAGTGGAGAAGTGAGCCAGCTGACTTAAATGATGCTTCCTTCTGAATCTTTTCACTAAAGTGGCCTCTTCAAAACTGTTAGATGAGCTCTTATTGTGTTAAGAAAGAAACTTCCTCTATCTTCAAGCTACACTAGCAAAAAAAATAAAATAGTCAAAGGTTCAGGTAAATCTGTGCTTATTTTTACATTCATGTATCTATTTTAAGGGTGACATGCTTTGAGCTGAATACCATCTCATCCCAGTGCTCATTGCTCGCTTGCTGCTGGTCACAGACCTTGACTATGTTCAGAGCTTAATAGTACATCTGGGATACATCTTCACATAAAGCTATCATTATACCAGATTTAATGATCAGGCACAGTGATTTGTCTTTATAGGTCTTCTTAAGCGTGCACACACCTGCATCTCCGGAGCCTTCTTTGCTAATAACACCAGGAAGAACAACTTGACGATAATTGGCTCATCATTTCAAGTGTGTTCAGGCATAGAGCGCCCCCACTCCTTCTTCCCTCCTCCTCACTGATGCTCAAAAAAATCTCAGCTTTGGAAAAGGATGAAATTGGATAGAATTGCCTCTTGGATTGGATTTCATGTCTTTGGCATCAACACGTTTTTTTTTTTTCCCAGCCTATGGAGCGCTGAGCACTTAATCTTCACTATAACCCAGAGTGTTGTTGAAGAAGCCTTTAGTACTCATGACAAACTGGCAACTCCTCTTAATAATCCCACGATTTTCTTAAAAATCCATAAAATCATTATTTTGTATTTTATTTTTGGTATATAAGATATCTGATGCGGATGCTTTGATGATTAAATGGCTGTTATCACCACATTAAGTACAACTTAAAAACCTGCTAAAACCCTTTTTTGCTTTCTAGTGCAGATAAAAATTACTTACTGTCTTGACTGTCTTACTCTTTTATAGTTTTTATAATTCAACTATGATCATCAAAATTTTGCTATTTGTAACAATACGATTATAAAAACAATTTTGCTATCAAAATGAAAATTGATTTCTACAAAGTAATGAAGGGGGGAGGGGAACACTACTAGAAGAGTGTCATCAATGTATGTGGAATAAAATAGGTGATTTCATAAATATTCACACCTTTCAAGTCAGTATTTAATGCTAACTGGTTGCATGGATAGGTCTTGGTCAGCCTTTCACATCTGGACGCTAAGCTATGTCAGGTTGCAAATGAATTGACTGCAAATTTCAAGTCACGCTATTCTCTAAAGTCATTGTTTATCTTAAAGAAATTGTTTATCCTCACACTGATCACACTTTTCATTGAGAAATGTGTTACTTAAGAGATCATTGTGTAAAAAAAAAATTAAGCAGAGAAACTACAAAAGTTGTGAGAACTTTTGTAGGTCTTACAAAAGAAGCAATTGTAAAGCTAAACTATTGTCTGTGTGGACTGCAAAATCTGTTAAACCATCCATTAATCCAAACCTTAATTAATGGTTTTAACTATTTTTGCTGCCTTTGCCGACTCGTAATCCTTTTCAGGAAAAGTAAGAAGGATGGATAATATTGTGATTGGACACAGATCCCGTCTTTAAATTAAACAAGTCTGTACTACAACAGGTGTAGCTATTAAAATCCCACATCTAATAGCCATACAATGTTACCATGCATTCATGGTTTTTTACTTTTGCATATGCTCAAAAGCAAAAAAAAAATAAAATTTTTGTTTTATTTTACCATTTCCCTTTTAATTCTGGTTAATTATACAGATGTCTCACACAATATGAACTGCTATTTTATCAAAAGACAAATTTAAATGAGTTTTGTAATATTTGTGGGTCGTGGTTGTCTTTCATCCCCTTTTGTCCTTTGGGCTTGCTGACTCTCAAGTTTAATTACCAGAGGTAATGAAAGATGAAGCTAAATGGCACTGATGGGGTCCAACAGAAGGTCATTAGGTGTCCTCATTAGCGTCCAACTGATGTGAAAAAGGTTTAAGTTGTTACTCCAATCCCGATGGATAATGTTCATTTCATTTTGTCTTTGCAGGGAAGGATTTTACGGTGCAGACAGGTAGTAGAGGGACAAGTAGGGAAAACCCTAAGTTAAAAACCATGTGTGTATGATGGTGGCTTACAATTTTACACATCATGAGATGTGTTAATTATGTTGCATGAGTAAGTTACATTAAATTTAGTACACCATTTAGTGTTAACATCAAAACTTAATCTCCTAAAAGATTGAAAATTTGACATTTATAGAGTTATTCATCTCTCACGAATCAAAACAAAGGAGTTTTATGGACTGCCTCTGTGCTTGGATTTCTAACACCAGTCTGAGTGAATTACACAAAGGTTTGGAAACACTTTTGATTCAGTAACTTACAGCCCCAGAGTGATAAAAACAGAAAAGATTATGTATTTTTGTAGAACTATCCTCATTTCTGCTGAGGTGGTTTTGCCATCTCTGTTTCTATATCTTTCTCAGTTACAAGAATAGCTAAGTTTGGCTCTGTCTGCTACGGATCACCTTTAAACAGGCAGGGTATTCTGTTCTCTTTTAGCATTGGCGTTTGGATGACTGAAGCTTACTGACTCCAGATAAGATCCTTAAATAAAATTACTAAGTGACACGAGGTGCAAGTCCAAGGTGTTCTAAAAAAGAAAACCTAAGTCTTCCACAAAATTTGACAAATGTCACAAATCATATCAAATTTCCAAATACAAAATCAGTTCTGTCTGACTCATGCATGCACAGGGAGAACATGCCAACTCCATACAGAAAGAGCTCAGGTTAGTACTTGAACCCACGGCCTTTCTGCTGGAAGGCAACAGTTCTACCAACTGTGTTACTGTGCAGTTAAAAGTGCATCTAATACCACAAAGATTAATTTGTTCCCTTCACTTTACTGAAACATTTTGTCAAATAGATTCCTGTGATAATTGGGAAGCTCTATGAAGATTAGGAGTTTTTCAAATGTAACTGAGAAAATGTTAGCAAAAGCCTATTAAAACAGCTGAACTTTATTTTCAGGCTAATCAAATGCACTAACAATCATGGCATATATACACACATTCATATTTTTTAAGTTTGAAAGTGGAATAATTGTGAAAACAGCAAAATCCCCATTCACTGTAAAAGGGTTCACACACTGAAGCAACCACATTGTATTCTCTATAACTTCTGCTTAATTGTACAACTTATGTGCAACCTTAAAGGTGGAAATATTTCTGAAATTATTTACCCTGGCCTCATTTTCACATCACAAAGTCTGCTATTGGAACAGTGTTTTGTGTGTATAATTTTGTATTCACTGTAAACTGGCTGTAGATTAATTGCAGTCGAACCCTAACCCTAAAAAAATCTGAAACACGTTTATGCTTTTGATTAGAAAACAAAAAAAGAACACAACACCCTAGATTTTGCAAAGAAAATAAAAATTGGGACACAGTGTTACAATCATCAAAGCAATGTTTTATTGTAGTACTCATAGTTGCTCAGACACGTGTATATACAAATACAGATCATTTTCCTGTCAAATTTTCTTTCATTTTATATACTGTAAAAGAGCAGTTTGGAAACAGTCCCCACTGATGGAAAAGCCGGAGTGGGGTTGAAAGGTGAGGGAGAAAGGACAGCAGGTGGAAGTTATACAAGCACAAGAAGAACGGAGGCAGGACATAAAACGAACAAGTGTTTTCATCAGCAAGAGGAGAGCTGAGAAGCTTTACTCTGCGCACAGAGCATAGATCGATGATAGGGTTCACCCTCTAACAATCCAGTACAGGATTTGTTAGGTGGGGTGCTCTAATCCTTGAACTGTTCCTAAGACCACCATCTACAGTAAGAAAAAGTGATTTAGAGGTTGTTAAAAAGACAGAGAAAATTGAAGTGCCCCATTGTACTCTCTTCGAAGCCAGCAGCTGCTCTGTGTACAAGCACAATGGCAAAAAGTGTCTTGAACACAGATGGGTTAGAGGCTGAGGGGCTAAGGCATGGGAAACGCTCTTCATTGCCAAACAAAGTTGCTGCTTCGCTTTTACTGTGGCGACAGAAAAAGAGACACAAAAAACTCAAAGTGTCACACTGGAAAATGTCTACACTGATGTAACCACTCATAAACCCCTCCTACTGGGAGTGAAGGGAAAAAAAGGGAGCAAGTCGAGGATGAACACCATGGATGCTTACAGAATGTTAGGTTTAGAAAAATAAAAGTAAGAATTGCTTTTGATCTACAAAATGAAGCACCTCACAAAACCCAATTTTAAATCTCCCAACAATGGCTTGTGGTATGTACATTTGTCACGTATGAGTACACAGTCTGACATCACTCGAATGGGGGATGCAAAAACACAGAACATGGAAATGACCATTAAATCTAATACATCAGCATGAAAAAGAAAACAGCAAAAAAACAAAGTCTTGAAAACTTCAGATTTTTTTTATACATGTTATCAAGTTCATGCGCATGCCACATAATGAAACTGGTGAGATCCTTCCATTAAAAAGCCAACTTTCCACTCAAAAAATGCTTCCAAATCCTGAAGGCAAGAAAAAGTACGAATAGGCCATCGATCAAGTCCCAAATGCTTCTTTTCGTAGGCAGGATCTTTCCATGAAGAGATGGGGACTGGTTTAAAACATGTAAGAGGTGAGCCTCTTGTTGGCTAATGTTCCAGCCAACTGCACAGTGTGTGCAGCTCCCACAGGTTTCCCCTTTTTGTTTGAACTCAAGAGTCTCTTTAGGCATTGAGGATTAAAGCACACACAATGCATTGTTTGAGAACAGTACACACTCCGCAAAACCCAGAGATAATACGGTATCTGATTGTTTTTAGAAAAGACATAAGAACCAAATTAATACTTTAATATCAAACACTATATACATCGAGAAGTTTTCCTAATAATAATAATAGTCATAATCATTATCATCATAACAATAATAATAATTATACAGTTTTAACAATGGTCTATCTCATTTTTTTTATTTGTCCTCCCGAAAGGTACAAAACGGATACTAACCTAACACTACTATGTTGTATGGTTGTCTACCTCAGGATACACAGTATCCAGTATATAAGTTGATTCTCATTTCCCAGGTTTGGGTTGTGTGCAGAAAAAAAAGATCATGGTATTGATAGCAAAAGAAAACAAAAGACAATTAGTGTTGATAATCATAAAACTGAAGCTGGTTTCTGATTATAGCCTGCAGAAAAGCGTCCATGTTGAATCTTCTGCAGTGCTCATATCCCCGTGGTGATATTCTGAAAATTAGTACCTCATTAAATGGCCTCGTCTCATATTACCTCTTGTAGCTGAGCTGCTATTCTGCTGTAATAGCATTGTTACTGCAGTATATAAAAGGAACAAATGGCTGAAGGCAAACGTTGTTTTTCAGAAATGAAATGAAAAATAGATACATATATATAAAAAAACACAGAAAAAAACACAGTCACAAAATAAAAACAAAGCAAACCCAAAACAGTGCATGCCTCTGAGGCTGAATGGTGCTAGACAGCATGTTTGTCATTGAATTGAATAGGTTTTTTGGCCTGTAGTATTGAATGAGTTTTTAGGTTCTTTTGTCTAAAAGTGTTTTGTTAGGCACTAATCACAGCTATCAGCTATCTTTTTAAACCTGTATGCATTTGAATGTGTAAGCCTCGCTCCATATAATTCTTCTCTGTCTCCTTCACTTGCCAGCTCTCTTGAACTGCAAGGTCATTGGTGCTTTAAACCCCCCCACAGTAAAAATCTACACTTCCGAGACTCCCCCACTAAGCCTTCCATCATCTATTTTTAATACCAGAAAATCTTCCCTTGCGACAACATGGAGTCTGCGTGCCTGTCATTTTGAACCTCATTAAGGGGTCGCTTAAACAAGTAACAGTAGGAGCAGAAGGTGGGTGCGCAATTGCTCCTGTGTTCCTTTTTTTGCTGTATTTCTCTCATTCTGTCCATCTTTCCGAGCCTTTTACTAACTTGCTGCTTTGATATGATGCTAGATTCAGTAGAGTTAAAGACATAGCTAAAGAATTTTGAAGTGAGGTTATATTAAAAGGTCATAAGTACTCATGTCTTAATTTAGCATAAATCCATATTATTATCTCATTCCAGACACGAATGGTTTGTCAAAGAAGGGCCAAGACCAAAGTGTACTGCTATCATCTTAAAACAACTTTTATGAACCTTTAAACCACTGTAACTTTTGCACTGGGCAGTTGTCCACACAGAAGACAACGGTTATTTACAACTAAAAATGGAAGGGCATTGCAACTGATCGTCCTGTGTGAAAAGTATTTCTGCTCAGAGTAACTCATATAAAAATACAGCAATGGAAAAACCCCCAAATATTACAGTGTTAATTCACACTATTTTTATAGTTTTTAACAATGCAGTACTATTCTATAAGGTAGTTACTCTGACTGCAAATGGTTGGCAAGTTCCATTTTGTTTCACAAAGAATGGGGATTGTCTGTTATGTCAGTTTCTCTTATCATTAGCTGCTATTGTCCAATGCAAACATAAAGACAGTTTAGGCATTCATGAAACACTGTACAGATAAACTGCCATGGACTTGATGTTACTTTAAGAAATTTAATTTACTTATGGGCTCTCTAAGGGTTTTTACCCTAAACAGCTTTCAAGGTTACACTAATACTAGTGTGTCTTCCTCACAGTTTGTGTCTGTCCCCATTGCTGCACGTTCTGGCTCTGGCACAGATAAACTTGTTATTCAACTTTGAACTGAACCACAGGAAAGAGCTGCTTTCACCTAGAGCTGTGGCTGAGCCAGTAAAATCTTGCAACCAATTTAAACATAAAAATAATTTCAAACTTCACAGTTAGTATCATGTCCAATCTGTGTAAGTCAAAACACAGAGCCTCGAAATTACCAAAACGTTGGAATAGCAGTAGAAAGACAGATGCTCCCAATCTTAAAGTCTGCTTGTTAAAACAGCATTAATAAATTAAGATGGTGATATTAGGTAATCTATTTGCAGGAAAATGTAGATAAATATTGTTTGTGTAGTTAAATTCTCTCTGTTAACGTGGCAGAACCAGACATTTACAGTGTTGCAATGATGTAGCTCTGCGTTGACTCACTGCTTGTGAAAAAACAAACCAGAACTGGCTGTAGTATCAGCTTTCTTAAATACTTGCACTGCTTTTGTGAAAAAAAGAAACAACAAAAATCATTTGTGACGAGCCACTCTGAAGACATTTCTTCAGAGTCTGGGTTTGATTGAAGGGGATTTTTAACCAAAAGAAGACGGCAAAAAGTTCTCTACTGGGGAAAAGATATTAACCGCTTATGATCTTTTAACAGAAAAGTCCTGAGCTATCCCTTTGGGTAAAGGTTACCTCTTTCAAGTAAGCAAAAACCTTTCTTTAAATAAGACACTGCCAATATGCAAACTCCCCTTGTGTTTCCGTGGAAGTAATGATCAGTGCTGATCAGTAAATTACTTTGAATCTAAGTGGTAACATAAACAAACTGAACAGAGCTGCCTTAATTTTAATGGATATGTTTTTTTTTCTGTTTACACTCTAATTGGAGCCATGCATTTGTCGTTGTAATGCTTCACCAACTGCTGTAAGAATCTGAACATGATAAGCATTTAACAAGTATTTAACTGAACTATGATCATGTTGAAGAATAAAAAAGCATGGTACTTCAAGGTGAAGAGTCTTATTAAGCATATTTTATTGTTCTCATTTGACAGGATCTAAAAAAGTTTATGACAGGATCTAAAAATGTTTAAACTATCTGCATAGTTAAAGAGAATGTTTGATGAGTCAAATAACTGGATAGTATAGCAAAATAAAAAATAAGAAGAAAACAACACCCAGTTTAAGCTGTGAACCTTTTTGAACAATCAATAGCCAGGGAATAAATAGCTTTGGATGCAAATGTTTATGGGAGTGTTAATATTGACTAATGCTCAACTGGAACAGAGAAAACAATTGCGGCCCAGCTCAGTAAACATTGCACAAATGGCTGTGACTGCTGCCGTAAAATTGTGTTATCAAGTTTCAAAAGGTATTGATTCTCGATTTTAACAGCGGTTAACGAAGTGTCTGGAGAGAAAGTTTCAATTTAGTTTTGGCTTTGTGAGTTTGAGTGAACAGAATCCTTTTTTTAGAAATGTTTTATTGGCCATTTTTATTGGGTTTGTCAGAAAGAAACAGTTGCTTGCTAATTTGAAAAGGATTTGCTTGTCCAGAACATTCAACAACTCATCATATTATGGAGAAAGAGGACACCGTGTTTAAAAAATGAGGGATTGTAAGTCACTTTGCTCCATGTCAGATATTTTACATATTTCTGAATTCTGTCTTAGTTAAAAACTGAACAACTACATCTATCTCTGGTTTAAGCTAAGCTTTGGAAGGCTTCTTGAGAGGTCTCAGGGAAACGTTCCATTTCTTTCTGTTGTATATACAATAATTTCTAACACTACAATGCTCCACTGTGTATACGGCGACTGTCTAAAACTGTAAAACTCTACTGCTATTGGCTGCTGTTTTTGAATGTGCTTTTGCATTGTTGCAATGGTGTGCCGCCTGTGTGTATGCACAATAAACTGAATGAACTTAGTTTTCATAAGTAAACATCAGTGCTGCAATGACATAAATACGATGTAGCGTGATGGTAAATGTCATGGGAAAATAAGAATCACTAAGTGTCAAAAAATTGGGATTTGGCATCTTAGTTGAAGGTATAAGAGGGGGCACTTTCTCTCCCACTTTTAACATCAACTTTTTTTAACTCACAGAAGGAGAAAGACCACTTAATTTTTCTTCTGAAAAAAATAGAGGGTTTTTTTTTTCTTGAGAAGCCTGCTTTTTATGTCCAATCAAGCAAATGCAATCCACCCAAATCCCACCCACTACCCTGCAGCCTAGGGTAGATTCAGGCCACGCTAGGTGTAAATGACCTCCAGCACAGAGGGAGGCGCTATAAAGTAAAGAGTCCCACTAGGGTGACCAGCAGCAAAGCAAGTAGAGAACTTGTCTTCTGCAGACGTTGCGCAGCGTTCGTTTCACTCCGCGAAGGGGCAGCCGTTTCATGGCTAGTTTCATCTAAAGGATAGAGAAAAAAATATATACAGCATGAATTGATAGGTTTCTCTGTTATGATAATGGAACATATATAAAATATGAAATAGTATAACATTAAGACTTTATTTACATACAAGCACATCTCAGTAATACAATATTACCAAAATGGTTAATATATTCCACTGATTCAATTTTAAAAAAATAAACATAAATAAACCTTCATACATTTCAAGCATTCATTCACATTGGTTGTCCTGATTATGACTTACAATAAATTAAATCAGTTTTAAGTAAAATTAGTGGAAAAACAGAAAAACAAAAACGGTACATTTTTGTGTACCTTTTTTGTAGGTGAGCCTACTCTACTCAAGAGTATGCCCATTTACTGTACACTATTATGAACTGAATAATATCTACAGCAAAGTGGTGTTGCAAGGCGGGGATGAGGCTATGGCAAAATCTGCACTTTTGCTTGTGCAGATTTTTCTATTACACTTTTATGTGCTTCAATAGGTGGAAGCCCTGGTTGCCTTGGTTTGATAGCAATGCCAGGTTTGGACATTAGCTCTTCTGCATTGTTGCCCCTGTTGTTTATAATGTTTCTCCTGTCAATACTCTGCTGACTGTCTGAAGGGTTTAAGTCAGGTGAGTTTCCTGGCTAATCAAGAACAACAATACTGTAGCAATTAAACTGGGTAGCGTGGGCAAATATTGCTAAAATTATAATCAGCACATTTTTAAAGTATGTCAAGACAGTGCTTTAAAATTGCAGTGTTTATGTTGTTTTGTGCACCTTTTTCTACCACATTTTTCCATCCACACAACTTTTCATAAATATTCCTGGATACAAATAGTCTTTCTAGTAAAGATCTTTTTGTGTAATTATGCAATTACAAAACATAATTATTTTATGAGATTCTAATATGAAATTAACATCTAATCAAAAAGCACTGGTTTGTTTCACTAACAATAGTATTTCCAACAATTTTCAGATTCATGTCATGAAGTCTGAGTTGCCATTTGAACTTCAGTTGCTGTATAATGTTTCATCTCCCAGGTGAGCGGCCGCCTGTGTCTGTCTGGCAGTAGCATCAGTATCTGTGTGCAGCCATGTGCCGGCTTCACCGTGGGAAAGTAGCTGAACCATGCACAGCACAAGGACAGATAGACAGACCAGACAATCAGATGTTTATATAACCACACAACTGTGTATGTAAGATGAGTTGTAAAGACTGGACGGACAGAGTAACAACAACTGAGGGCTTAAATGTTTAAATTCAATGGCTTTGGAAATGATGAAAGAGAATTTAGCCAAACTTAAGCTAGATTCTGTTGATTAGAGGCAGCCTTTACAGGATGCAAACAGCACAGCAAAATTAACAAGCAAGCACAAATCAAAGAGGCAAGCATCAAACCTGCATAAGCATTTAGAACTTGTAGCATCCTGTATTCAAATATATATTTTGTTAGCTACAATTATTTCACACTGTAAAAAGTTTGACTTTAAGCATTTGAAAATTCAATCTGTCACACTACATCACATTAAAAAGATCAATCAAATTTAATAAGCAAATTACGAGTCTTTTAGTCCTTCTAATATTACCTAAAAGTTTACATGTACGATAATGCCCTATGTAAAGACCATATAAATTATTGGGAAAAAAAAGTTTTTAAAAAGTTACAATACTTTAAGTTAGTGAAAATGTTGCCAAGTTTTTTTATATTGAGTTTAGACTTTCCTCTACTTTTCTTCTAAGGTTATTCTTTGTATCATACTTTTATAGTGAGCTCTCTTTATGCTGGCACAGGCCTTAGTGTAAACTGGTGCTGAGAACGAAACAGCAGCATGTGGCTGATGGGGTGTGTTCCTCCCTGGTGACTGACTTGGTCTCATGTAAAACACATAAAATGTTGTGCATTCTGAGCACAACAAATAATCAATGCTGAGCTGCAGAGCCAAACAGCAAGTCAATGAAGACTTAAGCAGACTGTTAGAATGTATACCTATACTCTGCACATAGAGATAAGATAATGATTTTTTTTTTTCCTTGTGGTTTTTACAACTGACATATTAATTACAATGCCGAACTGATATTTCATCAAACATCAGCAGTTTTTATATTCACAAGGAGAAAATATTTTTCATATACAAATACATCTAAAAATATTGACAGGTAAACATGGCTGATATTGTTAGTACAACATGGACACTTCAACAGTTCTCTGTTGCCCATTTCAGAAAGTAAAACTAATTATACAGATTAGAGCCTTATTGTCTTGCAATTTTGATGATTATGGCTTATTGGTGATGAAAACCCAAAATTCAGTGTTTCAGATGACTATGATCATGCTTGTGTAAATTAAATACTAAACGTTGTGAGCGTACAGCTTATTTAACTACAATCTTTTGTGACTTAATCATCTTTTGGAGGGTGTCAGTGATGGTGTTCCGTACATATTTTAGGGCAGTACTCTTCCTGTGATTGTGTTGTCTACTGACCCAGACCGAAAGACCACTTAGGACCTTAGGAAACTTTTTCAGGTGTTTTGAGTTAATTCGCTGATTACGGTAGGCTGTGAAACAGTGAATTTCCAGTAATTGCCTTTTTTATGATATTTATGTTTTTGGAGACTCTGAATTTTGGGTTTCCATTCTCTGTAGACAATAATCATAAACATTTCAAGAAATTATAGCTTTCAATTGTGTATGATTTTAGCATATATGATCTCAAATTCTGAATTTCATAATAATTTCTTTTTTCAAATAAATCACAAAGTAATGTAAATAATTTCGGATAGATTTATCCATTAAGTGTGTTTATTTCTAAGTATAATTCAATTGTGGTCTATGTAAAAAAGGTCTTTAGACACTTGTGGCATAAAAACGTGTCTACTTTTTATACAAAAAGTATTTCTAAATTGGAATTTTTGAGAAATTTTTAAATGTTTATTTGGAAAACAAGCTTGATAAACATGCAGTGTAGAGCAACAAAAAAGGGTGACATACAAGAGACACATGCAAGAGGTCACAGTGAATAAGACCAAAAGCCATACTAACCTCTTGGTAACGTACTTTCTACTCTGTCATCTATATCAAAAACACGATCTGTTTTCAGACAGCTGTCTACAACAGAAAATAGGGAGAATGGGAAATCATTACAGGTATGCAACAAATATGTTAGTGACATTTGTACCCCCACCTCCACTTTAGCCCAAACACTCAGAGCAACAAAGCTAATGGCAACATTCAGAGGATTTCAGTTGATTTGATAATCTAGCATCTTTTTTCATGTTTCAAAAAGAATAAAACTATTTTCTTAGAAGGCAGGTCTGTGATAAATAAGAGGAGCATGTTGAACAATGACTAAACAGTAAAACAGGGAAGTGAGGAAACCATACATCCCTAATTTGTTTTGATCTTCAGTCCAAGAGTGTACCTCGGTAAGCTATATTATAAAGCCCTGTGTTGCATGCAAACACTTACTTGATGGTCGGACGAAAACTTTAAGCTTGAGGCATGTTTTCTTCCCGTTTGGAGCAACGGTGGAGGCTGAAAGAAATCACAACAGAGACAGGTAAACATGGCTGATATTGTTAGTACAACATGCACACTCAACAGCCTGTTATGCAGCGTTTTTGGACTTGTACTCCACAGTTAAAGATTCACTGAATAGAAAAGGTCTGGTAATACAAATCAGATCTTATACAGCAGTTAGCTCTGAAATAGTGTAATTCGGAGAACATTAATGTTTTAAGATAGTTAACGTTGAATGGTAAGGGGATTAAACAGGGTTAGTCATGGGTTTTTGTGGAATTGTAGTTTGAAAGTATTTACAGATGTGCGGGAAATTCCACAGAAAAAAAAGCAGAGAGCTTTTCTTGCGGCTGAATTTCCCTATTTTAGATTACCCATGTAGCAGCAGCTCATGAAGGACCAGGATATTTACATATCAGCATGTACAAAAGCAAAAAAAGCTTTGTGCAATTTATTGTTAAATACACAGAGCCTTGCAGAAAGATTCAAAACCCTCAACAGTTAAACATTTTGTTATGATACAAAAAAATTATTTTGTTTTACTGCAATATTACGTGACAGTCCATAACAAAGTAGCACACAATTGTGAACGAGAGAAAATCTTAAAAGTGTGAAAGTGTATTCTGCACTCCTGCGACAATATTTTGTAGAACCACCTTTCAAAGCAATTACAGTTTTGTGTCTCTTTCTGTTCAACTCTGATTTAAACATCTCCACAGCTGTCTCCATGACCAGTCTGTTGTGTCCTTTAGTCTTCATGAAGTTGTTTGTTTTCTAACAAATCTCAGAGGCCGTCATATAACAGATTGACTTAGTATAAAATGTGGACTTCTGAAGGCATTTGTTTATAATGGATTTGGCTTAGAGGTAGAAAATTGAAAGAGGTTGAATACAGACACATGCGACACAGATTTTATAAATCAGCAAATGTAACATTTTCTTCATACTTTGAAATTTTGTACCATTTTATGTTGGTTTATCACATAGAATTCTGCTAAGAACATAAAGGTTTGTGTTTCTATAATAAGAACAAATTTGACAAGTTCTATACTGTTGCAAGGCAATGTACAATGATGTATTTCCCTCCATGAGAACCTCAACATGGTTTCACGCTACCCAGAGTGAGGAAGGATAAACTGTGTGTGGTGCATGTGTGGATGGTTTGTGGTTGATGTCAGGAAATAGAACCCTTCCTGCCAGGTCCATGGGGTGTGAATCTCCAGAACGTTAGTTACCATGAGGGCCGTGTCAAATCCACAAAAAATATCTCAAGTGTTACAGATGTGGGAGTGATGTGGGAGTATGAGTGGTTGACCACTAATAGTGTTGTGGTGGGGCAGCAGGTGCTGTCTCCTGCAGACCAGGACAGGGGTCAAACATATGTCAGTGTAGAATATGGGGGATGACTGCAGCAGTGTACACCATCTTGAAATTATAGGCTGCTGCGTTTGGGTTCAGGACCTTATATCAAGCTGAGAAAAGTGTAGACTCTTTTAGCTGTTGTGATGAATTAATTTTATCTGCCAGCTCCAACTTCCAGTCTCTGCTGCTCCCCCAGATTCACCATGGACCTCTTAGCTGCTTCTCTGATTAATACTTTGCTTTGGTAGGTTTGCGGTTTTGTCATACTCTTTGCATTTACATATTAATTAAACCATTCACATTTTTATTTACGAGTCAATTTGAAAATCTATTTTTAAATTTGAACATCAGTCCAAAATCCAGCCAGAACTGATGAAGTTCATGAGGTTAATCTGCCATGATTTTACAAAGCACTTCCCGTCAATTGATTCTTAATATATATATTTTTAAAAAGGAATACAAACTCTGCATATCGAAACTATTAGATTTTAAACTATGTTAAATCAGCATGCTGAAGGATAATTGCATCATATTAGGATACCTCACAGCAGTTTGTCTTTTTAGCTGATCCAATTTAGCATCAGCAGGTGTTTATTTTATTTGCAAATTTTGTTAAAAGAATGCCAACACTAACAAATAATGCTTTTGCAATGGGCACTTGCCACATGCCGTAGTATTTCAAAGAAAAATGCTCTACTTGTCAAAAGATCTTTGACAATCAGAGTATACTTAGAAACTGAGAATATACTGAGATAAAAATTATCATCAACTTATGTCTGTAATACATGTCTAGTTGCTTTTTCATTTTACCAACAAAATATTTGATATTTTCGATTATTTAACCCTTAGATTAGAGGGAAGACCTTCTGAAAAATGTTCTCTGCAACCATTAAATGTTTGCAATTAGAAAATTATTGATTAGCAAATATGGAAAAGGTCAGACGTGTTCCTCAGTTTTAGCAAGACCAGATTGTGCATCCAACTCAGCTCCCTCTCTGCCTCATGTTATCATTTAATTTTTTCACTTCATCAGTTGTTATCTTTCCCTTCCTGATATGTCACCGTACAAGAGAAGTCACCTGAGAACAGATGCTGATTTTCATGCCTCTGTTTGTCTTCAAAAGAAGCGAGAAGGGAGGCCAGGGGCGACAGAAGGGACAGAGGGAAAGTGATCCTTATTATTTCATGTGGGGGCTGCTGATGACACGCTAATGAACCTTGGCGACCGTCGCTCACCCAATGAGTCACACACCCCGGCACCTACGCAATATATGTCGCTTTTCGTAGTGCTCCACTTCTTTACTCTTTTCTTTTCAGTGAGTGCCCATAAAGTGCCTAACAGACACATGTACGTGCACGCGCTCACACACACACACGCACGCACACCCCCACACAGAGACCTCGTCTCCACATGTTGTATCTTCATCATCATTGTGGGCTGAGTTGAGTCACAGCCATCGACACCAGCCACTTAGCAAAGGCTGCTGATCATGAAAGAAGTATGGGTGTGATGACAATAGG
Organism: Xiphophorus couchianus; assembly: GCF_001444195.1. NCBI lineage: Eukaryota > Metazoa > Chordata > Actinopteri > Cyprinodontiformes > Poeciliidae > Xiphophorus > Xiphophorus couchianus. The sequence continues at coordinate 12,920,445 of NC_040239.1, forward strand.
CAGAGAGCATGTGGGAGTCCCTCCCCTAGCCAGCAAATTGCTGAAGCTGTTGTGATGTTTATAGATTTAGCTATGACATTCTAACTCCAACATAAGAGAAACGCACAGAGTTAAGTGAGCAGAGCAACTGCCCATGTGTCTAGAATTTCACCCTAATCATAGATCTGTCTTACCTATGAAAAAGTATTCTTAGATTTTGAAACATTGTTTTTTCAAAGATGCGTAAGAAATCTGCTAACGACTAAAGTCAGTCAACTTTTGGGACATAATAATTTGGAATTTGCATTTATTTGCCAAGGGACAGTGTATATTAATCAACATGAGTAAACATTTTGCCAGCTTTTGAGGTTTGAGGTCTTTGATGTGATATTAACAAATATTTTAGTTTCAGTAATTCTTTGTTTGACTATAGTACAGCTTTGTTTTTCAGTTACTGCTCCGATACACACAGTTAGATGTTGCCTCTGCTCCTAAATTTTATAGCAAATGAGTTAACGCTCAAACCACTAAAGCTTGCAGAATTACTTGGAATGCTGTTCCTATATTTAGTTTTATTTTACACTACAGACTATTGTTCTTTTAGGCATACATTTCAACACCTGCTGTTCACTCTACCTTGAGGCTCCACAGTCTTTGAATTTCTGGCCATAGCATGGACGAGTGGTTGTTTTGAAGGACAAATGGCATGATAAGACGTCCCGAAATGAAAGTTGGATGTATATGTGGAGGTGATCTGGCTACTCCTTCGTGCCTTGTCCACTGATTAGTAGTGGCTGCTTCCTTCGGTCCACTGCATTATGCATTAGCATTAAGGCAAATGGAATGAAGCAGAATCCAATTACGGGAGAACAAACAGGTGGGCTCAGTGCAGCTTAGGCAGAGGATTGTTTCAATCACAGCCCAAGCCAAGCTTTATTGCAACTGAAATTTCATGCAGAAAACACATGCTAAAATCCTAGACACAAAACAAGGTCTGCGTGATAAGAATTAAAAATTAAAGTTGGGGCCTGCTACATTCCAAAATTCACAACCAGAGTATAACTTCTGTACTGTTTATGCATGATTTAAGAGACATGGCTCCAAAATTGTGCAAGCCATATATTCAGCAAGACAGGATCATTATTGACAGTCTAGTCAATTTTCAATATTAAACACCCTGTTCAAATTCCTCACCATATCTCATAGGACTAGACTAATGTAACTGGTTGTAGATGACCATAAATCAATTGGAATGAAGATATCAGCATCGGTTCAGCCTTTGAAAAGCACAAGAACTCTGATGTTTGCATATAAAAGTCTTTTTTTTTTTACAATACCTGGGCATTATTCAAGTAAAAAAACACACATTCTTAAAGGATTTTAAGCCTGGAAAAATTATAGAATTTTTTTTAAAAAGGGCATAATTTAGCAAAAATAAAATCCATCTACTTTCTGCTTTTTAATTTGTGATTCCAGAAGTGAGACCAAATAAAATGGATTTCCCTTTTTTTCCTTTCTTATGAAGTTCATCAGTTTCATGTTTGATAAACCTGACCTTATCTTCAAAATAGCCAGGACAGCAATGAGGTTGAATTTTCTGACTTGCTATGATGGACAAATTTTGAATTGAACTTGTCCAACAATTAGCTGAGCATTGTATATCCACATTAACACATTTTTCAAGATTAGGTGACATTTTTGCACAGCGCAGTATTAACATCTTACTGCATGCATTTATCTAAGTTTCTTTTATAAAATAACATTAAATGATGTTTTTGATGCCAAATAGATTCTAAATTTAACACACTGTTACTAATATAGCACATGCAGTAGATAAAAATGTGCCATGCAAATTAATTAAGTTATGGAAAAACAGGTATAACTCCTGCTAGCTCTCCCGGTGCACGTATGGATTCTCTGAACAACTGAAGTCAACGAGATGAAAACCTCAGAAAAAAAACAAACACTGAGAGCAACTTCCTTCTTCACATCATGCAAGAAAAAAATGAAGTGAAATAAGATTTTAGTTGTAATAAGATTTCTCTTTTGTCTTTGGTAAAAGATCACAAGCGCTAGACGTACACTTTTATTTTAGTTGTATTTACCCAGAATTCCCTGCACTACATAACGTTTTCTGGTCCGCTTATCATTCACTTCAAACGACCCAAGACCAAGGTTTTTTAGGTGGAACAGAGTTTGCTTTTTTGGTCCGCATCAGAATTTGATTGTGCATTCCCACCTCCCAAAATGAACCAGTCTTTGTGTGCATACAACAGTTCAACTCGAGTATACTAAAACGGACGGGTGGGAATGCAGACTGAGTCTCAATATGGAAGAAGACTCCAAGCAAGCTATTTTAAGCATAAACTGATACATAAAAACTGAAATTAGAAGTATAGAAAGTGTAAGAAGCTATTTGTAAAAGAACGGATTTCTGGACATGTCTGTAATTCATTCAAGGCTGTAGCAGAGCGAGGCTTGATCAGCAGATAACAAAAAGGCTAACCAGAATACAGCAAAGATCTTGTGTTTATCCTTTTGATCTTTTAATTTCTGTCTGTCCGCCATGGGATATGCTGGATTAGAAAATGTCTGCCTTTTTGAAAACTTAAGGTAAAAATTTACAAAGAGAAAAGTCAGCCAGAGAACTGTAATCGGTGTGTATCCAGTATGTGATAGTGCATGGTACCCCAGTCAATGCTCAAATGACTCACCAATCTGCTAAGATTTGATGACGAAATATCATTTTAAACCACGCTATTTAAACTAATGTCTAACTTTTCAATCAGTTCCAGTTTAAAATGTTCAAGCCTTACTGAGAGTAGCATGCTGTATTGTGAGAACATAATATTCACATCATCATATTAGAATGCCCGTAGATTAAAATCAGCCTGATGGTCAGATGGCCTTAATTATGGGGTTCTAATCCTTATTTCCATTCTTGGGTAATGGAAGAAACCAGTTTAACTGAATATGAAGCAGTACTGTGTCCAGTACTACTGCATTCTGGGTAAGCCAAACCTGTCAGCTAACAAAAGAAACAGCCCGCTGGCCTTGTCCTTTATTTACCAGGATTACTCATGTGGATTACACCGAACAAACCAAGTTAGAATTCAGGTCCAGAACTCTGAGCAAACAGAGAACTGTTTCCAAGAACGTCAAAGCCAATACACATAGTGTTTCTTCTCCAAAACTTTATGCCATCTTCATCACACATTTCCATTTGCGCATTTGTGCAGCCTGTGGAAATGACTTTCTTTCTTACTTACTTACTTTTGGGCAGGAGCTGAACAGGACCCAAATCCAACTTTCAACAAATTATGGCAATTTTTATAGAGATAGAATTTAATTGTCAGATTCATTCTGAACCAGAAATGACAATGAACAACATTTTGTGATTTGTTAATGATTTTATGTTATTTTATTTTTTCCAATGATGGAGTACAAACTCCCAGACTTTCTTGAACTGACTGTACATCGAAAGATATCTGATATTGAGTGCTTGAATAAAAGAAATAAGCCACTTGAGAATAGGAATTAGATGGTAAATTGAGAAGTAAAGCAGTCCTAGTTTTTCAAAGTGTATCATCCAGAGGTGTTCAAGCTACACAGTGAATCAATGGGTGGTGTTGTCCTGCTAGATCAAATTGTTAGTCTGTGCCACACAAAAATCTGGGAAAAAAGTCGGTGCCCAGCAGATGCAAGAAGCCATATTACACAGAAAAAATGCACTTCTACTGTAACACATTTAAAATCCAGCTGTGCTTTGTGCCACACTGAAACTGCTTCAAGGCTGTTCATCACAAATTAGAGATTACATGAAAATACCCAGCAAGATGATGCTTTGTCAACGATTTGGTAGCTGTGTAATCCGTTTACATTACTACAAATAATAACATGCCAACGCATTTGACACATTACTGAAGTCAAAACTATATTTTGTGTTATATATTCTCTATTCAGACATGTACACTGATAAACAAAAAAGCAAACATCCAGTTTAAAAGGTTGAGATTATGCCGAATCAGATATTGCATGAAACTCTATGGGAAAAGTATAGAAGTTTTCAAGACTCATTTAGTCGAGATGTCCATTACAATGGACATTAAAAAACATATTAAAACATGAGACAGGAAAAATGTCTTTTTTCCCCTTTATTTCTAAGCTTAAGTGGAGTAAAAATCAGCTGAGTAAAAATGTTTTGGTCCACTAGAAAGCATTCAGGTTTGAAGGGGTTAAAACATCAGTAGAGTGACAGACTGGAGGCATCCGTGTCATGGTGCACTGATGCAGTAACTCATGTAAGGGAAGCTCTGATCAAGTATTGAGTGTATGTACTGTAAAGTACATGGACATACTTTGCAGTGGGCTGACACCCCTGTATTAATATCCTTTTCATTAGCTGTAAGCCAGAATCATCCAAAGTAACAAAAATGATTAGTTGAAATATAGAACTGTGTATCTGCAACTACTCGATATGAGTGATATGAATAATTATCAAAACAACTTTCAAAGACATTAACTTCACTCTTAATGAAAATGCATGGTATGTCATAAATGTTTGCATCTGTGTACAAGAAGATCAGAGAGACATTATCTGCGACCTTCCCTATACTTCTATCCCCTCTGCTGTTGCACATCTTCTGCTCTTTCCTTGCATTTCACAATCCTTGGTAGAAAATAACCGACTCATTTTTTACATCTCCTACATGGGGGTGAGAAGGTCACAGGCAGTGACAAAGAAAGCGATTACAACTAAGCTGAGAAGGGGGACTGAGTTGCATTAGATAATAGCTTATTATACAATAATTGGACTGGTTTTCTTACACCATTATTTCGTACATGAGTGCAACAGTGAGGAGATATCATATTTTAATTTTGGTTTTATGCCGCAGTAGTTAAAGTATCATAATTTTCTCAAAGACTTCATAATGGGACTGTTAGAAATTTCTCTTTGTCTTGTCATTCTTAAGTTGAAAAGGGAGTGATTGAAAGCCTGATGACTCTTAAAGTCATCGTCGCAATCTTGTTCATATACTCAAATTGCATGTGATCCTTTGTTAATCCATGGGAGAGTTTGTTTTTTTAGGCTATCACACAATAATATGTAATTGTAAATAACAACGTTTTATTGCTCAATTGAGCGCTTCAAACAGAATCAAAGTACAGCTAAACATCCACTCACAAAATAAATAAGAAAAACTGTTCTGCAACAGAAGAAAAATATGAAGTAAAAAAAACCGTAACAAATTAATTATAAGTAGATAACAAATAAAACTTGCGTGAGTCTGTGATGCATTTTAAATGTGAAAAATTATAACTATCAAGAAAACATAAACAGAATTTCACAATCAAGAAAAGGATTTCTGAAAAATATGTTTTCACCCCCACAGAGTCCTGATCTCAGAGCAATCATGTCAGAATGAAATGGAAGCATACTAACCCAATCTTTGTGGTAGAATGTTTGCATTTATTGTTGTGTCAAATGTTTAATCAACAAAGAATATATGCACTGTGTTCATATATTTTTATGCAGAAGTTAATGATAATCAGCTGTATGTTATAAATCATAACAGCATGAGAGGAAACTTGGCCTCAGCAGCCCCCGGTTTTCTTCTGATCTGTTGGCTTTTCATAGCGCTTTGGTTTTTTGGCAGGCAGAGTTATTACTACTATGTTGGCAGTCAACTTGATTAGAGAGTTTTCTCTCTTGCCTGCCTACAATAGTGCTGTCAACAAGTGCGCCATGACTTATTTTATGGTCTTTTATTGGATTAACCCGCAAAAAAACTGTTTTCAATTTATTTTTCAAATAAGAGACTTTTAAAACTCCAATTAGCATGTCCTAGTCTCAGCTTACTGTTGAATCTTTTCTAAATGAAGTATTTTAGGTCCTCTCAGACTTATATTCTTAATATATTAACACAATATGCATAAAAATGGTTTTTGCATGATGCATAAAACAGCCATAATGATATTTAGTCTTGGCAAACATGAATATGATGACATTTGACTTTTGAAAGTTTACTTTTAATCATGTATTTTTAAGTTTTTTGACTAAAATGTCTTTCTAATGTGTTAATTTGGGTTGATTATGGTGTTTGTTCATGTTCAAGGGTGTTAGATATTAGTTTTCTGCCACATATAAAGTTTTGAATGTACACATGATCCTACTTTTGTAGGCCATAGCATTTAGTTTTGGTCTGTTTCGACCAGAGAACCTTCCTTTGCATGTTTGTCATCCTTTTTTCTCGCCACTCTGCAATAAACACCATGTTTATGCTCAAAATCAATTTACAACTAATAGTAATAGTGGATCTCTGCAGCTCCTCCACAGTTTCTAAATACCACTAGTAAATAGATAATCTGTGAACGCAGTTGGTGGCACTATTTGTATTTAGCTGTGTAAGAATAAAATGGGGTAAATATGAATGCATGCCACACTTTTCAGAGTTTTATTGGGAAACATGTTTGAAAAGCGTATATCCTTTTCTTACACCTCACAATAATGTGGTTCATTGAGTTAGTCAATTACACGACATCTCCACAGATAAATATAAGTTTGCAGTTGCAATGAGAACATTTAAAAAAGTTTAAAGGCACAGTGCTCTGTTAATGTTTGGAGCAAAGTAGCCAGGGAGAATTCAGCTTCTGAAGTCTGTAGTACCAATTCTTTCTCAAAAACTCATGATGGTCCCTGGTGGAAAATCCATACTGTTTTGTAAAAGTGCTGGGTATTGTGGAAACTATTCCTAGATTAATAACATTTGACAGCTTTCAAAAGGTCCTGATGGGCTCTGTGTTGATTGTGCTAATTCACAATCAACAGTCACCTGCTGCTTTCTGTGCACAACCAGTTTAGACTTTTAAGGCTTCTGTTTAATGCCTGCTGACTTTTCTCCACCCAAATAAGTTCTGTTTGATGCATGCATTAAGAGATTAAACATTTAAATTACTGTTTTGCTGCTTTAATATAGGCATTAATTTACTGCAATGCTCTATTTTCCCAGGACACTGAATGTTATTAGCAAACACTGGTTTCCAAAGTACGAAATGCAACAGTTTGGATTTATTATTTAGAATGTCCATTCTGTATGCTTCAGCTTGATGACGAATTTTGGTTTTATGTTCAGGTCTATTTACAGTCCTTACAGTTGTAAAAGCTGTCCTAACATTCAAAGCGATGAGATGAATACAAAGGACAAGTAATGGTGTTGTAACCAGGGGCAACAAAGGTGATGGAGAGTCTATCCATCTATTGGGGATACAACAAGGCTTTCGAGGCAGCCGTGTGCTGATTCCATGTACAATAAAAGGAGTGCATGTGTACCCGTCTGAGTGTGTCCATGTAGTCAGATCATCTCTGAGTGCTGATGACAGGGTAGATTTTTCATCTGAACAGATGAAAGGCCTGAGTTATGATGGTGTCCATATGCAGGTTCCCTCCTCGGACCACAAATGGAGCAGCTCGGACTCTTTATCATTATTAGCTAGCCTCCCAGAGCTCCGACAAAACAGAGGGTTGCATACACCATCCCCCCTTGCCTCTATTTCATTTGTCCATTAATGCCATTTTCCTTCTGCTGCTCCCTGCTCCATCCTCTACCTGTTTCTTCCCTCGAGAGCAGCTTCAAGGGGCAAAGAACATTTTAGGATTTATGATCAACAACAGCTCTAGTCTCTGTTTTGAAGAATACATGTGAGCTTTCTTGTGGAAGCTGAATAAGAGCTCATGACAAAGTATTAAGATGAAGATTTTCTTTTCCGAGATTTAAAAAAGTTACAGTTTCAACACTACCAGAATTTTATATCATAACTTCCCTATAATTTAAAAAAATGAGATGCCAAAAAGGCTTAGTGTGACATGAGACTAAGGTCATTATTGTGCATAAATGTGTTCAAAAGAATCTGCTCATGAGTGGAACTGAAATGTTTAAAACATTTAATTACAACAATCTGTCTGTGCAATTAACAAACACAAAAACATGGCTCTGATACTAAGAAAATGATTGTTTTAAAGTTTTCAGGGTTGTTATTTTTGCCTGCTTCTGGCTATGAGCTCTGTCAGGTCACCATTCCTGAGTTTCATCAACATCTTCAGATACTTTAGCATCCGTATCACCCTCAACAACTTCAGCTCAACAATCACTACCTCTAGAATAAACCAATCCTTCATTTTTTTACACATCGATGTACACAGTCACTGGTATCAAGCTCAGACTCAGATATTAGCTCCAGTTTCCTGCAGGATTTTTTGTCATGTTTCGTAAATTAGCATTCCACAATCAAGAGAAACTTACTACAATGTTAAAACAGACACATATTTGTGTCTATATAAATATTTACTGTAGTTGAAGCATTTCTTCAGAACAGTGGAGTACTATGTTTCGAACAAAATAAGTACAGCCAGTGATGCATGATGGCCACTCTGACAAGGCTAAAATAAAAGCCTTGTCAAACATGTCATACATTTCAGTTTCACATTTTTATTTAAATACCATAATACAGTGAAACTGTGGTATTTTTCTCAAGGTTATACCATCAGACTCCTGGCATATGCCTCTTCAACAGGGATATTGGCCCACAGTCATCTCCGGAGTGATTTAAACCTCACTGAATGTTTTTTCATTTTATAATCTAAGGTGGGCAGATTCATCACCGCCCTCTGGGTTTTGATGAGCGTTTAGAAGGAGATCATTTGGTATCAGCCTCAGACTATCCCTGGGACTTCATAGGTACACAGGGGTGTTATTGATTGTTCCAGAAGCACCTCCAGTCCACGCGGGCAGGCGAATCAGTCAGTGCGAAAACACGCTTTCAGCTGGCAATCTGCCACCGGAGGATCACAGCAAGTCGTTTCCTGCTTTCCACAAATCTTATATGCCTAAAGATGCCATAACTCCTCTCACTCATCCCTCGCAGTGAGCTGCCACTGATATTGGATTTCTGCCCTTTTCAGATTAAAATCGTTCAAATACAATCTTGTGGATTCTGGCCGTATTAGAAAAATGTGCTCCCGTCAGCGTTCTGCAAGGCGGATTTCACTTAAACCGAGAATGCACTGTGAACTATGACCCAAGTTCTCACACAGGCCTCACATATCCCATCTGTCTCTGATATGGACAGACTCTTCAGAGCTGTAACTCAGCCACGACTAATGCTGTGATTTGCTGAATTACTTGCATAAGGAACCAGATTACTCTCATCTTTGGATATCCTCAAATCTGTCAAATTTTACCTTCTTTTTGTACTTTTCTGTTTAGTCTTTCCCTTTTGCATTGATCTAACGGAAAACCAAGAAATCTAGGCTCCTATCCAATTCTATCAGTCTTATTATCTCCAGTTAGCTGCCTCAGACAAAGACGAAAAGCTGACATGAACAAAAAAAAAATAAAATATGACGACCATTTGTATGAATGTCCTGTGTCCTGCGCTCCTTGATTAAGCTGTTTTTGTTGTTGCAGCAGATAACAACAAAGTCATGTCCTCCCCAAACCGCCTCCCCACACATCTCCCCACAAGTCCACATCGGACTTGTGGGGCAAAACAGCATTAGTGAATATTTTTTTCTGCTGGAAAATGTTTTGACATCTTAACCTCCCAGGGTTAAGATGTCAAAACATCTTAACCTCTTTTCAGGGAGAAACTGAAAAGTTTTTACTTTTCAGTTTCCCCCTGGCCATTTGGCTACAGAAAGTTAATATAGATGAGGAGAAGATTAATGTCCTAACAGTGAACATCAGCTCTGGTTTTAAATAAAGGCTCTGATGCTCACAGCTTACAGTAAAAGATAAGAAATGTTGAATACATTTTCTATCTTTATCAACAAGAGTAAAATTGACCGATTTGTGGCAGCATATACACTGTATATGTTTTATCGGCTAATGAATTCAACTGCATTATAACAAATAAGATGTAGTAAGAATATATATCTGTTTCAACTGCTATGGATTTTTATTTCATTTTGTATTGTTTAAGTTGCTTTTACTTTTCGTATGCTGATGTGTGAAAAACGTTGGAAGACTCATATGTTATGCACTTTTAAACTTTGGTTAAATACATTTTCAATCTGAATGTGACTTTCTGGTCAAATAAAAGTATCAGATTCAGCATGATGCGCAGTCAGTTCAAATTGGATATTTATAGATCACTGTCTCGTGTTTTACATCAGTTATGCTTGCTGATTGGCAGAAAAAATTTCAAAGTCAGAAGCTCACATACACTAATGTTCTTTTTGGTAGAATTGCCTTTTATACTGTGTAACAATATGTTCTCGTTGTTCCTCTACAAGATTCTCTCAAAAATTTCCTTGAATTTTATCCCATTTCTCTTGACAGAATGGGTGTAACTGAGTACAGATTGTTTTCTTCTTCTCTAAGCGGGCTTATCTTTGAATCTTTGGTACAAGGCTTCTTTTACTATTGATAATGACAATGTCTTGCAGATTTAAGTCAATTGTCTTCTCTAAAACACACATTTTGCAACAAAACACGTCATCTCTGGAATAGAGAATCTATCTAATAGCTGAACTACATAATGAAAAGACATTCCTGTGGTGTTCCTAGTGCATATATTTGTTTGAACAAATGAATATAGCACATTCTGGAAATTATGCCCATGATGAAGTAGACTTGTGGAAGAACACAATTCTATTTCCGATATACTGGCTGATTTGTTTTGCTTTATCCATGATGTCCACAATGAAGAAGCGTGTTTGAGGTATACCTTAAAACGTTCATCCATAAATGTGACTACAATTAATGTAAATATAAATTAACTTAGTAACTTTATAAACCATCACATTATCTTCAATTTTAAAAGCAACAAAAATCTTCTTTAACAAAAACTTCTGGTTTTAAAAAGAAATAATAAAAAAGAATCTCAGAAAAAAATGACATCCTCACCTTTATAGGATTAGTGACAAAAGATAATTGAGTCTGAGTCAGTGTTTTCAGTTTGGTTCTTTGTGTTCTTTAGAACCCTATTATAGTAATACCAAGCCAAATATGTAATCCCTGAAAAGATTAGACAGATTAATATTATGCAGTAGTTAGATATTTCCCTTTTGAAAAAAAGTGTTTTAATTGAATTTGGATCCTTTTCATTTATTTATTAAGTGATGAGTTGTGCAAAGAGAGAACATGTACAATTGAAAATGGATACATATTAATTCAAAATACTGAAATTGTTTGCTAAATTTGCTAAATGTGATAATATTGTAAAACTAATGATGATAATGAGTTGAAATGTGAAGAATGGCCAAGGCAGAATCATGTTGTGTCATTGTTTTAGTACAGGAAGAACCGGTGTACTTAAAAAAAATAAATAAATAAATGATGGTATCGAGAGGCATAAACAGCATGTGGAAAAATTCAACTTAAGACATCAGATGGCTTGGTGCAAATTGGTATTTCATATGTATGATGATCCTAAGCATACTAGCAAACCTTTTACGAAGTGGTTTAAAGAATATAAAGTCTATGTCTTGGAGTAACCGTCACAAAATCCTCACTTCAGTCCTATACAACATATGTAGACAGAGCTAAAAAGCTCTGAGAGAGCAATGGAGGTTTGCAAACCAGAGTCAGAACAGTTCTGTCAAGAGGAATTTACCAAAACATCAACAATTTTTTGAGAGAAGCCTGTGGAAAGATAACCAATATGTTTGAGCTCATTCATTCAGTTTAAAAAGCAAGTCTACCAAATATTATGGAATGTATGTAAATTACTGACTTTGAAAACTTTCTGTTCTGGTTATTCTTGCATTTAGCAAATAGAAATAATTGCATTTACTGATTACTAGCTGAACTAAAACAGGAAACCGTTAGCTTGATATATTGACAGGCATTGTATGCAAATATTGGGTTTCGGGTTTATGTAAGGTGATGAAACATACTCATAAACTACAAGAATAGACCTGACAATGAAGGTGGTAGATGATGAAGATAAAACCTGCAGATGAATTGGCGGATCCAGTAATGTCATTTCCTTCCAATATTCCTCCTTCAGCTTTACATTTTGTCCTCTAAAGTGATTGCCCAATACATCAGATTTATCTCCTTTGCTTTTCATGGGGAACCAACTCTGAGAAAAAGGCAGGTGGAATATCAGGTCAGATGGCTTCATGGTGGATGACTTTAATATCCGCAACAGTAGCCAGCGAGGCTATACACTAGAATCATTCAATAGCCAATGAAGCCGCAGGCCACTAAACCAATATGGCACACTATGGCAAAATGGATGCGTTCCATGGAAACCCTGTCGGTTGCAGTGTAATTTAATCCAGCCCTTAGGACAAGCATCTCTCAACAGAAATGGAAAAAAAATGTTGGAGACTTTGGGGGGGAGAGGATAAATTTTATAACTGTACACTAACACCCATCCATGCTCCCAAGTTGCGAGACTTTCATTTCAGCCCCCCATCTCATTTTGGTGGATTGCAAATTGGCTGTAAAAGGCAAAGAAAATCTGGTTACCTTATAACAGACAAATGGAGCAAACATCAGGTTGTTAAAAGGACAGAGAGGAAAGATACAGACTGGTTTGTAGGCACACACACAGGAGAGACACCACTGAGAGGGCTGTGGGATTTGATGTACTTAGCACACCTCATCTCGCAACTATGAATTACAGCAGAGTATGGTCAAAGAGCAAAACATGAAATAAATACAGCGCAGAGCTCTTGGCTGGCTGTCAGGTTAACTGCTTCATAAAAAAAGGTGCCAATTTATAAAGCAGATCAGAGTTTGGCTCAGTTTTCAAAAATAACGGGGGAAAAATGTGAAGGAAGCAGGCAAGGAAATTGAGCTACAGTGCCTTGCAAAAGTAGCCATACATCCTGAAGGTTTTCACATTGTGTGAAATTGAAACCACAAACGTTAACATACTTGATAGGGATTTAATGTGATAGACCAACTGATGTGGAGCGGAAGTAAAATGATACATGGGTTTCCCTTTGCTTTTTTGTAGAATAAAAATCTGAAAATACTTCTTGCATCTGTATTCTGCTGTATTTACTATGATACAAATATATATATATATATATATATATATATATATATGTAAAATTTATAGCAGAAGTCAATTTGTAAAGAGAAGCATTTGCTGGGTGCAATAAAGCTTTTCCTTATCATTTTCTCCATGTCAGGGGTGTGAAACAAATTTTCATTGAGGTTACATAAAGATCATTAATGTCCTCTAGGGGCCAGTTGTGGTAGAATGTATAAATACAACTACTGATTAAAATGTTAAAATATCAAAGTTTCTCTGTATTCTCACTGCTTCTCAAAGTTCAATTTAAATAACTTTAGTGGGCTGGATTTGACCCGTGGGCCTTGAGTTTGACACGTGTGCTCTGAAATCAAGCATTACATCTATTTTGCAATAATCAGGATATTCTTGAGACCAATGTATTGTAAAGAAACAGCAGTAAACACATCACCTGACAGTGGCTTCTCTGGCTAACCGTGGGTGTAGCCAGCTCCATTCCATTCTACTCCATTACCCTGGCTTTGATAAAACCTAATTTCCCAGGGGTTTTAACTTTAGATGAACTCAGTTTGGCTCAGTTCCACTGTCAAAGAAGCAGACAACGTAACATATACCACAAACAGAACAGGAGGCAGAGGATGAATGCAGAAGACAGACAGACGGACGGGCCCTCCTTTTTGAGATGTGGTTTTGTGCAGCTGGGAGAAAGTGAGCTGTAACTTTCAAACCGTCTCAGTTTGGACTCCCCTATGAATTCCACATCCATTTTAGGGAAGAAAAAGAGTTTTCTGTGAGAAACAGGAATGGTGTGAAAAGCTTGGCTGAAGTATTTGCTAGGATCGCTGCCATGCCACTTTCAATGCTCTGCATTGAGCACACAGAAAGTCGGGCTGAGGAATAGTATGCCTTTGAGAAACCTTAAGTCTGGGAAGAGTGGTGCAACTTTGACAGTCAGGTCAAGTTACGTTATGTTACTTCATATTCTTCACTACTATAAATGTATGTGAGGGTTTAAATGTTGTTTTTTCATGATGCTGTTTGTTCAAAAGGGCCTTGAAAACAAATTCAGACCACATTTTTTTTAATTATTTGTTATTGCTAAATTATAACCATGTATTCTTGTGCTTCAAACTCAAATTAATGCTCTACTTTGAGTTTCTCTACCAAAGATGAAAAATGAATTACACATTGAAGTTTGTGACAAAATGTTATATTTCCTTTGTCGAAGCTCTGTATGTAAGGATGGCAGGTACTCACAGATGTAATAATATTCTCTGCCTGGTCGAAACTCGAAGCCCAAAGAAAAGGGAGTGAAGAGCTGGAACTTCTCTGAAAACTTTAGCGGCCCGTTGGGGGAGTGCGGCCTGTTGCACTCCCAGCGCTTGAAGCCCTTGGCGGTGTGGTCGCATGTGCTGTAGCCATCGTAGTTCACCATGTAGAGAACATAGCGCTCTGTTCGCTCCTCAGGCACGGAGTCCTCATAATGAGGACAGTAGACATCCAGGTAGTCATTTATGCACACGTCGATGTGATAATCACCACGGTGGAACCTGGATGAGAAGGAGAACAGAAAGGGTTCATATGTGCTTTAAAAGTTGCCTGAACATTTTTAAACTTCATTTGAATTCAGAATAAGCTCAAACTCCTTTCATATCCCCTTGTACTTGAAAAATTTATAAGCACACTCATTCTCGTGGTCCAATACCTTTAGATGAGTTGGTTTATCTATAAATCTTTGTCCTCCAATACGTATTTACTCACACATACCACCGCATTCCATCTAAATCATAGCAAACGAGGATCTGGCCCAGAGAAAATATCCTAGCAAGTAAACAGATTTTTAGATCTCTCAAGAAAATGAAAACGTTTACTTGAGGATGCTACTGCAAAAAAAAGTGAGTGTAAAATAGACCTGGTCAGAAGGATACAGGATTGCAGGACGGCAAGACCGTAAATGTCACGATAGGAAAAATACGGAGCCAAGCTGTCTCCGAGGGCTGTGCAGTGAAGCATCTTTACAGCAGCAATGATCTAGAACAGGCTGTGCAGGGTCACAGGGTTGCAATATGTACAGGGAGTTTCATCAAAGGCCACACGCTGTCACCGTCAGCACACACAGAGACTATTTCTTCTCCGTCACCCATCAAACAGGCATCTCATCTGTGGACCGAATTAGAGCTGTTTCAGTGTTGATCGTATTCCTGTTTATCATAGAGTGATTTTCATTTATTGGTCAGGGGCTTCACTGAGCAAAAATGTTTCACATCTGAAATTCCTCAGACTGTAATGTTGAAACACACTATGACTTGTATGTACATAGTTGCCAAGTATGCAGGTTCATGGCAATAAATTAAAAGTTCATATACTATAAAGATTAAGTAACACCATGATAAATATATTACATCTATTTTTGTTCACTTTTATTCTTGTGGTAATGGCTAATTAAACTGGTGGTTTACAGAGTGCTGTATTCTAGCATGATAATGGAATGTTTAGTGGCAGGAAAAAATACAGTAGAAAATTAGCAAAAATCACAGAAATGGTCACAGCTTCACTCCATTAATGCAGTAAATCTTCTAAAAGGAACAAAGTATTAGAGAGCAAGTACTAAGTGCATATGCTGTTCGGTATATGGACATACTGTTCAGTAGGCTGAGATTTCTATATTAAAAATCTGACTTTAATCAATCTCAAGCAACATTCTTATTTGTTGAAAAACTGAATTTGGAGGATTTTCAATAGCTAATCATAAAAAAACATTGATAAATATTGAGACATAGCAATATGTGATGAATCTATGTGTTTCACTTCTCAAATTTATTTGTTGTCTGTGCTATTCTGATCTCAAGGGACATACTAAATATATCTGTTATCTGTGGTTAACTGAAAGCCATGCAGGGGACATGACTTAATATTTTAGACCCACCCTTCGATGTTATAAGACAACAAGGTTACAAGAAGTTCAAAAAACTCTTAAGAAACTCTGCAAGTGCTCTAATTACATGCAGAGCAAGCAAGAGACATAAATAATTTTATCCTATAAAAATCTAGAGCTTCAAGATTTATGGTTATAAAGAACTAAGGAATGCTAATGAGTCCTCACAAGATAGTGAAAATTACAGCAGAGGGGGAAAAGATTAATAGATTTTTTTCAATAAATGTTTCAAGCATCCTCAGATGCTGGTGAAAAACATATACATTATAATGTCATAATTTCCTTCATCTTTCACTTTACTTATTTGCTTTCTGTTGTTTCAGTGAAATGTCAAACTCATGACACTAACAAATTACTCTTAAAAAATGCTATGGGAGTTTATCCCAAAAAAAAATATGCGATTGGAAAAGTATTTGTATATCAAGATTTTATTTCTGATTCTATTGTGTTATATTTACAAACTAAGTCATTCCTTCCTTGGTGAAAGGTTCTTGGCTCAGACTCTGAACCTGCTGCCTGAACATGCAGCAGACATGGGAACTCATCGTACCCGTCAATGTCTTTCTATCTGTAATTGTTCAGTTTTGTTGAGCCTAAAATGTACCTTCAGGTTTCATGTTCTAAGCTTACAGGAGTGAAGTCCTGCGTGGTCTCCTTCTGCTGTCGTCTATCTGTATCAAAGTTTGACATGTGGTGCACCCAGAAACAGTAGCCTGCAAACTTGGCTGTAGCAAATAGTTATTTGAGGAAATATTCCCTTTTTATCACATTGAAATAGTCAGTCAATTCTATTCTGATGTCAACAAGGAATTGGATGAGCAACCATGAATGTGGTTTGCACATTCATAACAACATAAATACCCTTTCTCCCTCATTCTGACACTCTGCCAGTTGTCTTCACCACATCTAGAAGCCCCAATGCTCTGAATTGCTGCCATATGACTGGATGATTTATAAATTTTACCTAATTAAGTAGTTGGTGAGTGTACAGAATGTCCTCTTGGCATTCTAAATAAACATCAAGTTCTGTAAAACCACTCTGGATGCAGACTGCAGATCGGCAGGAGCGTGTTCCAGTGCAGAGATCCAGCACGACCCAAATTCACTTGTTCTGAAGATCAAATAGCAATTTGAGCAGAATATGGGCCGGCTGCGCTCACTTGTCACTTCATCTGAATGTTTGTATAATGGAATGTTTAATGCAACAATCAATCTACAAATTGAGCCAAGCCATCTCTCATTATTGTCATCATGCGAGTTCCTCAGGCCCTGCTCTGTATATTAATGCACATCTGTGTATATATGAGCATGAGCCAGGTTAAAAAGTTGCCCCCCCCCCCCCCCGCCCCCTTCTGTTTACCCATGTAGGGTAAATACCAGGGTATGGGTGTTTACAGCTGAGGCAGTGAGGAACTCATCTGTAACATTTCATTTAAAACATGTCTGTGGAGGTCCAGGAAGAGCCATGCATCTCTCTTACTGCTTCAAAATGTCACCGACTTGATGGTCACATCCTCCCATCCGCTTGGCCCAGCTTCTGTGTTAGTGCACACACTGTTTGCGTGCATGTGTGTGTGTGTGTGTGTGTGTGTGTGTGTGTGTGTGTGTGTGTGTGAGCGAGAGACAGCATGAGCATTACAGCGAGAATACATGCGTGTGTGTTTGTGTGATGTTTTAGCTGCCCTTCTCTGTGTGCCTCAGCAGTCAGAATAGTAGCTGGTGGCCCTGACTGCAAATGAGCCAGAGGATGTTTGGGTGAGTGAGCTCATAAAAAGGGACAGGACAAGCATTTGTAACATGCCTCACAAACACACATACAAAGTGACACCTATGTATCGCAAGCATGTATCGGGTTTGTGTTGTCAGTTGAATGAACTGCCAGGAAAATAAATAAAAAAAATTGGCAAAGGAGCAACAGTGAGACAACCAAAAGCTGCTAATGGCACAAAGTAAGAAAGAGAGTGAGAGTGGGAAAGTGACATGAAATGGGGAGAAGTGAAAGAATCTGGTTCCAAAAGACAAGGCAGGACACAAAGAGGAGACAGCAATACTGCTGATTCTACTGCCAGGGTCTCTGTGAATATGTGTGCAGGATTTATCCAACCATACATCCATCATTTTGGGAGATTCCCCCTAAATCTGCATGTGCTTGGCCTGATAGTGTGAGCAGTCAAGTCCATTTAGAGAAAATCTTGTATGTTATGGATTTGTTTTGTTCATTGTTCCCATAAACATCTTGTTATGGTGGGTCTAATGTGGCAGTTTTAGATGCAACCGATGTCTCATCTGTAGCAATTTGAGATTTAATTGGCTGCTGCAGTTGTGCAAACACTCCCCGCTTTCTCAGCAGAGAGAAGAAACAGTTTTTCACCCAAAAACAGGCAAGTTCCTCAAACATACAACAGCCAATGTGCTGCACATACAAACCACTAAAACTTGACCTATGTTTAGTAATCTTAATCTTAAATTCATAAACTGAATCCAATTTTATAAATGTTCTAATTTATGTGCTTTTAAGTTTATAAATAACTTACTCAGATTATACAGAAACTTGAGGAAACCCTATGAAATGTAAATCCAGGAAAATAACAAGGGAATTTTAGAAGCTTAATCAGTCCCACTATGTGGTGTTAAACCAGGCAGGGGTCTGTTACTCAACAGACATGCTGCATGTAGCTTTTCAAATATACTTTTAGAAAGGAGTTATGTTAAGATTGCAGTGAAATAAAGCCTCAGGAGTGACTTTTTACATACATTCACTGGCCTTGACTCTTTATTGAGCTAAAGCAATCTTTTATTTTCCACATGATCTCCAGAACATGCAAGGTTTAAAATCCTAAAGTGCTATGATCAAAAAACTGTTTTGCCAGGTGAGATAGTATGGCCAGCTAAATAGGTTTAACTAGTTGTTGTGTAGTTTTTCTCTCCCTGAGACTTCAACAAGTGTTTGAAAGATTAGAAGAATTAATTTCTGGCTTGAATGAATGAAGTCCCACTGACATACTGTATATTCTGACAGGGATCAATGAAAATGAATGAAAAGTGAACAAAAAAAAAATAAAATGAAAAATGTGGAATTTAGGAGGAAAAAAGTGAATTTCATAGGGCCCAAATTATCATGATGGCCAATTTCATCTTTAGTCCATAAAAGTGTTCAGTCTGATTTATTCTTGTATTCCCTTATTTCAAAAGCAACTCCTCTGAGTATTGTAAAAAAAGAAAAAAAGCCTGAGATTCAGTCCAGGGAAAAAAGAGCTTTCCAAATTAGAGACAGGGCTAAAGTACGTTCAAGGAGAGAAAAAAAAAATCCATGTGGAGTTTTTTTGCGAAGTTACCCAATCCTCTCCCCCTTAACGCCACACACATGCACACACTCCACCCAAACCACAGTCAGATCTCTGGAGTTTACTACATACTTCTGGCAGCAATTGTTCGCATTCTTGTGAGAAACTGTAGCAGCAGAGATTGACAGCGAACGCCCTCAAGCAGTTAAATAGGTAATTAGGGGCAGAACTTGGATGAGAGGCTAATTGTCAAATGGTGATAATTACATGTTTTTGTTATGCCACAGCTGGTCCAATAAGCTGTAGGTCACAACACAAAGATGGAAAAATCAGCTGGACGCAGTGTGTGTGTTTGTCAGTGAGGGGGACATCATTTCTATCAACCAATGGTGGCATTTTCACACCACCGCTAACTTTACGGGGCTTTTTGGGTGAAAACTCAGGAGCTAAGTACTGTCAGCTCCCACACATAAACTTGCTCAGAGTTACAAACAGAGTGAGTCTGGCAGAGCTGGAACAGTGGGGTGAATGCAGCAAAAGGTGGCACACCACTGCAGTCACTGATTGGCTCATTTCCATTTCAATTACACAGCCCAGTGACACTGCAGTGCATGCACCAGGGGCACACGCACTCACAGAGACAAACACACACAGGGGCCTCCACGCTTCACACGCGGTCCCATCAGCTACTTCTCTGAGCCGAGCATCAGTGGCTGGAGACAGAGAGCGAGGGGGACGGGGAAAGACAGATAACCTGAGTGAAAGAGAAAGACGGGGGAGCTCTGTGGCAGGCCAAGCCGGGGAGCAATTCCAGCCTTCTTACCAGCTGAATAAGTGAGAGTCAACGGATGCGAGGAATAAGGAACTTCACAATGTATTGCCAAGGCACAGTATCACTGTAAATACCACCACTCCATGAAGTCACTCACATATAGACCACCTTGTAACACCAACCATTGATACATTAATCGGATAAAAAGATGTGTTATCTATTCTTTTTATTTTGCAAAAACACTTCACTACAAACACATTCAGAGAGTTGGTAAGTAAAAGCTTAAAAGCGGTAAATGTAAAAATATGTTTAATGCATGAACATATATTGTTGAGCTGATAAAGTATCTTAAAAGGTCAGTCAATATGAAGGGAGGCTATTTCTAACTTAAAAACTTGAAGCTTTTGAGTAGCTTGGTTTTCAGTGTAGGTATCCCATTGCTTCAAAGCAAAAAAAAAAAAGCAACTCAGTGCATATCTAAACTGTGATAATGATCGTGGTTCAATATAGAAGTTCATAAGCTAAACTTATCTGCAGAAGAACACATTTCTTTATTATTATTGCAAATGTAAACCTCAAATCTCATGAGTCACAGTCTTCTTCTGTTAATTGTGAGCTGCAGCTTCTTTTTACTTGTGTACATGTCTTATCTTATCTGCTTCTGGGCTTGAGCTGTTCACACCTTATTCTTGGTGTCTCACTTCTCTTTAAGTTGATTTGCCTCCACTATTCTTTGCTTTTAATTGTTTTTTCCCCTTTATCCCTAATATGCAAAACTTTAAAAGACACAGAAGACACACAAAACCAACTGAATTTGACATACAAAATCACCAACATATAAACACTAAACATAAAACTTTTTTTTTTTTAAAAGAACACTTGAAATGGATTTTCAGTTTTGACAGGGGCAATTTGAACCCTGTAGAAATAACCAAGTTTTTATTCAGCTCTATGCGACACTAACTGACTAAATACCTTAAAAACCATCAAATAATGCTTAGAGACGATGGGCAGGGAGTTTAGGAGAATCTCAGCAGATATTTAGACGATCCAATTCAGATATTCTGTTAGTAATTTAAGACCAAATCTACTGATAAAACAGCTTCATCAATATAAGTCCTGGAAAAGGACAAGTTGTGATTGGGTTATGAAGAAAATGTGGACAGAAGTTCATAAGCTAACCTTTCAACAGATTAAAAAAACATCTAAAATTATCTGCAGAAGAACACATTTCTTTATTATTGCAAATGTAAACTTCAGATGAGTGTCAGTCTTTTTCTGTTAATTGTGAGCTGCAGCTTCCTTTTACTTGTGTTCATGTCTTATCTGTGCTTGAGCTGTTCACACCTTATTCTTGGTGTCTCACTTCTCTTTAAGCTGATTTGCCTCCAATTATTCTTAGATTGTTTAAATAGATCAGGATCCAAAAAAATTAAAGTGAAACGAGCAAAATACAAAAACACTGAGTAAGTAAAATGAATAAGGCTTCTACCCACCAGCCCTGGTCTACGCTGCTTTAAACAGTATTTATTGTGCAGCTCAACAACATTGAAGCAGATGAAATACAGCAGCAGACACTGGATTCCACTCCTGTCAGGTACAAACAGAAACTGAACCAAGACAGTTTGGATATATGTTAACTTACAGTCAGTATGTCAGAATTTGGTACAAATAATATAAAACCATGGCTTCATCCAGCTTTGCATGAACAAATTAGGCTGCTGCTGTTGACGGTGGTTTAATGGTGTGGGGTACATTTTACTTTTAGATTTTGGATATCTAAAACCAGCTGATCATTGTTTAAAGACACCTGAGTATTGCTGCTGAACTTTTTTTTTTTCCTATCTGGCTACTTCAAGCAGGATAATCCACTGTGTGACAAAGCTCAAATTATCTCAAACTGCTTTCTTGAACAAGACAATGATTTCACTGTGCTCCAATGTCATAGCCTTTGCAGTCAACAGATCTCAATATAATAGAGGATCACTGGGATTTGGTGGGATGGGAGATTATCAACATGGAATACCATTTCTCTGACAAATCTGACAAAAACTGTGTGATGCCAAAATTTTTATGGAATCTTTTTGGCACCGTGTCGATTCTTTGCAATAGAAAATGTGGGCGTTTTTGGAGGCAAATCCAACCAGGTTTAGAATTAGAATCCTAACTAAATATGAATGGTCAGATTATTTTTCTAATGTTGAAAAAGCAAGTTTAATTTAAAAAGACTAAAATGTTAGCCTAATCAAATTGGAACCACTTTTAAAAAGTCCATGTAAACAATTATCTCTCGATTTTTTTAAGCTGAGCCATATATTTTTCTGTGTTGCAGCAAATGTTTGATGACATCATATTTACTCAAAGTGGACAACTGATGCATGCACTATGACAAAACTCCATGCTCTTAAGAGATTTTGACAAGAACAAGACATGAGCACTTAAGAACTGCTGACAGCTATTTGCATTACAAACTCTGCCATGAGTGCTTAAGAAAAGGAGATTATCTCTGTGAATGTGACTGTTTTTCCTGTTTTCTGTGATATTTTTGCCATTGCCCTTTTCTGTTCTTTTCATTTTCTCATACACTTCTTAATTCAATTCATGACCCCAAAGAAAATCTGCCTACAGTATTTTGCCACCCTTGTTGAAATTCATACATCCTCAGGCATTGTTTTGCTGGCCGATACATAAAATCTCAGTAACCTGAAACTAGAAAATCATTGGAACCTAATTGCAGAAAACTGCTGTTTCACTCTCAGCTTTTGAGTCAGTTTTCCATGCAAGTGTACATGCAGCTAAAATAAAGACTCATTTGTTGATTTTGATCCAGAGGGAAACACAAGATTAGCCGAGGGGAGATGAACTCCAACTGAACCCAACTCATGCATGCACATGCAAAAGTCTTTTCATGACCTTTCAACACATATGCTACAAACACACATCGCAAACACTTCTCTATATAGTTTGCACAGTTGTCTAATTACAGATGATTGGCCTGGGTCTGAGGATGAAAAAGAGGGGGAGCTGAAAGAAAGAATGCACTGACAGACGGAAAGAGGCAGAGGGAGAGAAGAGAGAACCTGTTGCTCTTTGTCAATCTTTATTTTCCTGATTTCATTAGTGAAAAAGGGACTTAACCTTCCTAACAGATATTTATCTTTTGATTACTGAAGCTAAAGGAATGTCTTGGTGAAAAGAGAAGGAACGTGAAAAAAAAAAGAACTGACAACTGCGCCATAAAACTTCCACTCCGCAATCATCCTGATTGCGAAATTACATTTCCACCATCCGTTGATTTCAAAATTTTTTGACTGTAGAAAATATTTTATCTGTTTCAGCAGAAAATGCCAGGGAAAGGGACAAAACCACTTTCCTGTGATGTTCATAGCTTGTTAATTACACTGGTGGAGAGGGAGTGTGGTCACAAACAATAGTGAACTGAATGACGCTTAACACGTTTAGATGTCAAAAAATTTTATAGAATGTGAATCATCCATCCATCCATTTTCTAACACCCTTGTCCCTAGTGGGGTAGGGAGTAGAATGTGAATCATTTGTAAATAAGTACTTTAGAACTATTGAGGCAATCTTGAATAGTACATTTAGAAATGAAATTTGTAAAATATCAGCAAAAGAGTAGTTTTTTCTAGAGTTTTCTGTAAGTTTTAGTGGGATCAACAGAAAGAAATGTAGATGAGACATGCATGAATTCTGAAAATTAAATAAACAATTTACTTACCTAAAAATCTAAGCATAAAAACGTTAACTTGTGTTTTGCAGGTCTGACATCAGACTTGTTTTTCCACCTAGCTTGCTTAACATTAACAACCTCCCACAATTTGTTTCAGAAAAGTTAAAAACATGTTTTAGCAAAGTAAATTCTTATTTTCAAGCCAAATGTCAAATAGTAGTTTTTTAATCTAATGGATAAAGAAGGAATTAAAGTATTGCCTACATTTATGCATTAATGCGTAGGCTGTGACCCTGAATGAGTCCTTAGTCTTGATGCATTTGATGTATCAAACTAGACTTGTAACCATTGCTTGAAGCTGATTGAAAAATTGACCGATTGGTGAGGTTAAAGGACTTCTGCATCTCAAATAATTAGGTTTGTCATTTTGTCACAGCTTAATAATACCTGAATTTCTTAAAAATAATAATGTTAGCTCACTTATTTAAAATGATGAATACACAAAGAAATGGAGTAAGCAGTAAATGAAACAACAGATATATTTATGACAAGTAATTTGAGACTTCTTGTTTCGATTGTGTACGAATAACGTGTGATACAGAGGCCCCTTTTCTTTAACTATTCAAAACATGTAAATTCATTAAAAATGGCAATCAAGTAAAAGTAACGCTTATTTTACATCCAAAATAGCTACAAGAAAATAGTTACTAGCCAAAACGTAACCTTTATCTAGGTTAAGTTTTAAATGTTTTTTGGAAAACTTTCTAGGAAATTAACAAAATATATTTATGGGAGAAACTAAAATCATGAGAATTGGATATGCAACATAAATTTTGATGTGGACAGCATGGCGACTGAGAGAGACAGCTACTGGGGGAAAGAGATCAGACAGGGGAGGAACATGTGAGAATGTCACTGCGTTGTATTAGTTGACAGCTACATTCCTGACTGGCTAAATGGCCGATAGGCTTACAACGTCAGGAGGGGTGTGGGGACAGGACACGGTAACATCAGGGCTATTGAGTATCATGCATCTAACAGCCTGTATGTAAGATGCATATAGGGCTTATTTTCACATTTATATGGTTTGTCTGGTGTAATGCACAAACAGGGCCACATCTGCCGGTCATGGTCCATTTTATTGTGTCCATCTGTTGTAGCTTTATGGATGGTGTACCTCAAGGCTTAAAACAGGTGGTCACCCTGGTATAATATAGTATCTGTAGGGAGGAAAATTCTTTCTCAAATCTGTTTCATTCTCCCTCCCATCAAGAACCTTTCCATCTTTTCAACATCCCCTCCACCCTCTATCCTATCACCGTCACCATTGACTGTGATCTTACAATATTCATTTCTACCATTTCTGTCTGTCAATGCTCATTTTGCCCCAGGGAGACACTGAATTAAGATCAGTGACAGACAAGTTCTTGTTCTGCTTTTGGTGCTGAATGAAGTGCAGAAATGTAAGTGTTTGATGTAGTGAGCTTCGGCATGCTGAAACTTAAGTTCAAAACAGGAGGGGGAGAGGAAAAAAAGGGCAGACGGATACTTCCTCTGAGCTCATGAACTTGCTGGACTGCCAAACACTGATGTACGCTCACTCTGGGAGTGTGAACCACTGCATGTGTGTACGGGGTGTATATTTGTGTGTAAAAGGATTTCTTTATGTTTCCCTCATCACTAAGGGAGTCGGGAGAAAAATGACACACACACACACCCAACATCCTGTCAGGCCCTGGGGCCATTCCTCTGAATCATGGCCGCCCCCAAACCCGCTTCAATCCCTCTGTAAATACCGTTCACTGTGACATGTTTACTGGGACCTGAGTGGAGGTCCACTTTCCTCTAGAAGCATGTGAGTTCTCCATGGTCATACACAGGCAGCAAGCATCAATTAATAGTCATGTATCACTGACTGGTGAGATGGGAAGGCCATTAATCACAACTCATTGTTTTATGGTGACGGGGGGTTTGGCAGCTGGGACAGAACAGCAGCAATGAAACAGCTCTGAGTCGTGTAACATGTCCTCCTGATGTTTCTGAGGAAGAGAGAGAGAATAGGGAGATAAAATGAGAGAGAGAGTAAAAGAGAAAGGAAAAAAAGAAGAGGGTGATATCCCGTGTAAATGAATAGAGCTGAAGTCTTGGTCCGAGACCTGAATTGGAAGTCGACCATCTTACTTTGAACAGATTACAGGAGCTTGGATAAACACACACAAAAAGCACAGAGCTGCTTGAACTTGCCACTGCGATACAGTCATTAGAGTTGATGTGGTGCGCTGCATGTGTGGAAGCACAAAAAAAACATTCTCAGGTTGAGGTTGTTTGCTTCTTTGAACAGTGAGCGACGTTGCATAAAGTCCTTGGTGCAAAAGCTAAAATGAAATTTAAAAAAAGCAGTGACTGCACCGAAAGAAAACCTCAGCAATTGTGATACACACTGTGATTACTTCACATAAATATAAAACATTTTCAAATGTAAAGTACATACTAAATAAAAAAAGGAATAAATCAGCTAAATTAGGCACTTTTCATAAAAATATGTTCTTATTTGTTTAAACTGTTACTATGTCCTGTTAGTATAAGATATAATCTGTGAAAAGATCCAGCTCCTCTGCCTCCTCCCTGTGGTTGAATTGGCCATGGCCTGATTTCAGTAGCTCAGTAGAATATACACTGATATTCCCAATCAGTTCTAAAAAGGTTCTATATATTAAACATGATTGGAAAAAAAAGTTGACTTCATAATATGGTGCCATGAAATTGGGCCTCTATTTCTTTAAGAAGCTCCTTTTCTTTCTGACACTCCACCTTCAGCATGTCATCACAGCAATACTTCTCACTATGCCCTTAACAATGGCTCTTAGGAGCAAATAGTTCATATGATACGTTCTGAAAACGCACAAGGATGATCTGTGAGGCGGAAGCTCAACCAGAGACAGCAGCTCCACGGAGGAGCTTTGTAGAAATAGGGAGCACTTTGTGAGAGCAAGTGTTTAGACACCCCAGAATGGCTGTCACAAGAGAGTCAAGGATTCCTCAAAAATTCATGAAATAATCAAAGCAACTCTCCAGGTATGTTTTTGATGAGCGAATAACATGACAACATGATGTAAAGTTTAAAAAAGTCAATTTTACAAAACACCCCTTTGTTAAGGTAAATAGGCAGGAAACAAAATAAGAGGATGAGCAAGTCTAGAGTCTTTCTTGCTTTATCAAACCCACTGCACAGATCAAATAGACATATAGCCTACTCTAAAATGTCCTTTTCACTTAATATCTGTACCATAAACACATCAATGAGCACATACCCTACACACATCCTGGCCTTCACGGAGGGTTGCCATGGAGCTGTAACAAGATGTTATAAAAGCAGTGTATTCTTGAAACCCCTGCCCTCTTTTCATAGTTCTCAATCCTTAGTGATATATTCCACACTACTGTAAATGTGAGCTTCTGCAGAAAGTGTGGGAGGCCTTCGATGCATGCAGAAGCTTTAAAAACAGGTACTTAAGCAGCACTTTGCAAAGGAACAATAGGAAGTCAAAAAATCTGTTTTTATCTCACCGTCACTTTATTGTAGAAATGCAGCAAAAAATTGACTGCTGATCGGAAAAGAACAATGTTCAAACTTTTTTTTTTAGATTAGTAAGCAAGTAAGCACTGTTAGGGCATAATGTCAAATCCCACCCTGTTTTGGAAGTTGTCATTGTGTGAAGAAGAATAGCCTAGCCATTGTCTTCCTATGACATTTGCTCAATTTTCTTTGCAGGATGATTTGCATTTCATCCTGAGAAAGCCCTTTAAGATTTTAATCTCTGACTGCAATTAAACATGTTGGATTTAGAAATTATGTCAATAGTTGGTCTAAAAGTTCAATCACCATGATTTTCATCACTGGTCCTAACGTAAGTCATCAACAACAAATTGATGAGCGATATATGAACTATAAGTATATCGCTCTGTTGAAAATGAATTTACAAAAAATTCATATGTATGTATATCAGAGAAAATTTATTATCTTGAAATACAAGAATCTTCACTTATTTTGTCACTTTGAACAAATTGAGGCTCCTTTTATTGCCTATGGCAGAAATTGAGGCTTATGATAAAGAAAAACAACAAACAACCTGATGACTGATGGCCTTACCATCTATAGTACAGTAACCAAGAAATATTTTTATTATGAACAATAACTTGATTCTTTTTTAAACTTGTGTTTTGTCGAAATGCATGCCAAACAAACACCCATCATGATTAATGATAGATTTGGCTCTGGATACACTCACTGAAGAAAGATGAAAAAGGCACAAGACCAAAAGTTCTTAGAAACTCACTTTTAGTTCAGCAATGTCATTCTCATCCATTTATGTGAATCTAAAACGGCAACAGATCCTTCTTATTTAGATGCCTCCTCATTTGTAAAGCCCGTCTTTGTATTTCGTCCTTTTCCGGATGCTTTTAGTCCCAGGGTCATTACTTGATCTCCGTCTCTATTCCCCTTGATATTTTCAAATTAGCCTTAAAAGAGTAGTTGGAGAAAATAATGTTTGTACATGTTTTGCTAGGAACTGAGAACCCTTCACATTAAGTTAAAACTATTTAGGAAAGCATCCTGGGACTTTTACTACAAACATTTTCTCTAGGTTCACTTAATTCACTTAATCAGAGGATATAAGAAACATTCATTTTACAGTAGATGCTGTCTTTAGGCATTACAAGTGTGGAGTGAAGTGCAACATTAAGGGTTGCACATTTGCTAGACAGACAGAGAGATGTTTGAACCCTCCCATGGTTCCTTGATCTTGTTTGACCTCAGGCGTTGTCAGAATAAAAGTGCATTATTCATCTTTACTGAGCAATGCTGTAATTATATATGCCTGTGCAAACAGCTGATTGGTATGTGAAGGCAAGTTTTCTCTCATAAAATTTAATCTTGATAATTTTGTCAGCACAATAAAGTTTTAAAAAGCAAATTATTCTGTGATAAATATTATATTGGCAAGTACACCAAATAAAACTTCACAATTACAGTGCAATGCTTACTAGTGTTGCCAAATAGCATATCAGTGAAAAGAAAAAAATACGTCAATGATCCAAATCACATTATCAGGACCACTTCAGCAGATTTTCAGACAGATAAAAGTTAAGGATGACATAGGATGTGTCAAGTTTCCAGTTTTTGTAAAGCCTTCACCTTGCAACACTGATCTTACCCTACTTTACCTTCAAGAACTACTGCATATACTCTGTACTCTTCTAGCTATTCTCCACCACATATCGCCCATTGTAGGAGTAGACAAGACATCACATTGCTGATTGAGAAAGCAGTTACAATGGAAATGTAAAACCAAGACCAATGCAATTAGAGCAGACATTTTGAACTGTTTTTATTATTTTATATTAGAATGATTAATATGACCTGATTGAGGGTAGCAGTTATCGAGTACTGGAGTTTGGTACCCCGTTCTAGAAAATTAAGGTTTTAGCATTACCTCTAGGGTTTCCAAAAGACTAAGCACATTTCCCAATCCACTATGTTTCACACCAAAAGGAAATCAGAAACTAAAACGAATAAAACAGAGCAATCAGTTTTTCGCGGATTGCTCTGTCTTGTTCTTTCACAACCTTGGGATTTAAAGACAATGCAGCTTCCATTTAAATAATTCCTTTTATATTTGTATTTCTTCTGCAATTCTTGTCTCAATTCAAGCATATCTCAGTGTTTTTCTATTTGTTTGTCGAGTCACAGATGCAGCTTTTTCTTTCAAGAGAATACTTTTGCCAGCAGAAAGTTGTCACATGGGCCTCTCATGGCTGGTTAAAGGTTACAAGGTGCTTTAGCTGCTACACAGTGGGCACATGCATGCACATCCACGTCTGCATTTATGCAGCAAGTTGTGTGTGTTTGTAGTTTTAGCATGAACAAAGCAGTTCCAGGACCTTCAGGGTCAGTCTCCCATTGAGAAGCTGTCAAGGTCCCATGCAGGGGGTTAAGTGGTGTGTCGGGCAGTTGGACTCTGTTTTTTAAAGTGGGCCATGCTGGCGTTATATATATGGCCACAAAGGTCACTGTGTAATAAAGACATGAGCTTGCACAGAATTCAGTACATATAGAAACACACATATGGCTGCGCATGGAAATACGCACATAAATCTTTAAAAGTAAACTCTGGTTTGCTGACATACTTACACTGCTCTCAAAGCGTATCTTTCGATGGCCTTGGTCTCTGTCTACATATCTTTTAGTTTACCATACTTATGTTAATATAAAGCACTGTACACACGACTGTGAATTGAGTTGTTTGTAAATGAATCTATTCAAGAAAAATAAAAAAAGTGAAGGACGTTTTTGAAAACTGTTTGTAACTTGTAGATTTCTAAGGGGATTTGCGTAATCACTGTTTATTTTGAGTTCCACCATAGATTGATGTGCAATACTTCAGTACTAAATAATAAATCTATAACAATTATAAATGCTAGCAGTGAGAGTGAGTTTTTAACTATTTGGAAAGGGTACAAACTAAAGAGAGTAAAATAAGAAGTGCCAGTACCAGTCCATGTCTATTTTCTGTGAATGTTGGAACTTTCTCCTCAGAAAAACAGCAAGCTGCTTCTTTTTTACAGCTTGCAGGATCAAACAATCCATAGTGGGAGCAGTCAGTGCTGTCCTTGCCTTTGATCCCAATTCAGCCCTGTTTAAAAAGCCATTTTGACAAAGCAAAAACTCTTTCTGTTTAACAAGCTGAAAGATATTTGGCATGCCTTTGTTCTGGGCTGCAGGCGATAAGTGCTACAAGCGCACTGCAAATGTAGGGGGTGACCTTACTGTATGGCACAATGTTTATTCATATGTAGGTCTTTGCATAGCAAGGGTGACTATTTGATACAGGTATCTAGTACTGAAACATATTTTTTTGATAGTTTTAAGTAGAAAAATTTATTAATTAATAGCTTTTTAAGTAGAGTGCCTACTTGTATTTGCTTACTCTGAGCAAAAGTTTTAAAATATATGTTTGTTATGGAACATGCTGACCTTTCTGACCTCTTGATTGTTGGAATTGTGCTTTTATATTTTTGTACTTTCTTTACCATCCTCCTGACTGTCCATGATTGCAATACCAATCAGAGCCCCTATTCAAAACTCTATAGTTTCTCACAGTTCCAATCGTTTTGGACTTTTTAGTTACTGCGCTGATTAAAGCATGTGCTGGCTAACCAGTATCAAAGTAAACCAAAGTTTGAAGAAGTAACAACTTCAAAAGAACAAAAAGTTTCCAATTGCATTCAAAAATATTTCTGATTGCAAAAAACAAGGCTAGCTATGATATGGGAACAATCATAGCTATTTTGTTTAGAAAAAAAATCTGAACATGCGATTTCCCCTCCCAATAAATAAATATATCAAGTAAAATTCTTCTGCGTGAGATCATGCACACATACATCTCAATCTCTCATAATGAAATTCAGATTGATTTTTGTCAAACCAAATTAGATCTTCATTCAAACTAATTGGCCTATTTTAGTACTCTCCCCCATGGAGCAAGACAGAAGGCTTTGGCTCTGAAACAAGGTCTCTAGGTCACATCTTGTTGGGCACAAGGCTGCGTTCCCTTTAACATTTCCAACTGTGAGTTCATGAACTTTTGAACTTGTAAAACAGAGCAGGAAATTGGAGCAATACGAATGAAATTTAAGCCCCTAAATGGAATTTGTAGAGTAGGAAATGATTTGTGCTGTTTATCTGTGGGCCATAGCTGGTGTTGGCAAACAGAGAAATACTCACACCTAGAAAAACACACACGCATAAATACACAAAGGGGGTTATATGGAAGCATGTGGTGACACGCCGTGGACAGGTTCACCGACATGTGTGGTCTAAAGTTAGCACAGTTGCAGAATGCTTTCAGTCTTTGCGTCCATCCATCTCTGAAAATGTGCTCCTTCTCCAGCTGTCTCCTTCATTTCATCCCCGGTCCTGAGCTTGCTGTCAGGGTCCTCGGCCTCAGCACGGCATACCGCATGGTCAACACATGCCTCGCCTGGGTACAGCAGCAGCTCGTAAAATAAAACTACTATCAATCCTGATAAATGAGAGTCCAATTATTACTCAACAATAACGAGAACCACATGTTGTACCCCACATGGCTCAAATAGGGAAATATTTCAATTATCTATCATATGTTCATGTTAAATCCAGTGCCTAGCAGAAGCATTAATACTTCTTGAACTCTTTTGCATTTTGTCATGTTTCAGCCTACAACCACATTGTATTTTATCAGGGAGGGAGAAGGTTGTGCAACCCCCATAAATTAATGTGATATGAGGTGGAAGGGAAAGGGTATTCAAAATGTTTTATAAAAAGGGAAGATTCTGTTTCAACCATAAACTTACCAGAGTAAGTTTATGACTTAAGCTGACAGGCTGGGTAAGGACACCATTAAGCGGAGAAGCACCCAAGAGGCACCAGGCAACTCTGGAGGAGCTGCAGAAATCCACAGCTCTAATGGGAGAATCTGTTTACAGGACCAGTATTAGTAATGCACTTACTAATAAATCTGGCTTTTGTGATAGAAAGGCAGAAGACAAGAAATTCCATCAACAGTCAAATGAAAGACAGAGCAAACATGTGGTATAAGGGCCTGTGATCAGATGAAACAAGTTGAACTTTTTGACAACATTTAAGATGCTTTATGAGGCAAAAACAGAACATGGTAGGAGCTTCATGACCAGAGCATACTTTTCTTCAAAGAAGTTGTTTGGAGTTGATGGGATGATGGATGGAGCTAAATGCAGGACAATCCAAGATGTAAATTTTGATATTGGTAAAATTAGAAAGAGGTTATTTTTTCAGTTGGAAAACAGCCATAAATGTACAGCCTGGGAATCTTAACATATTTATGTGTCTGAATGGCCATATCAAAGTTCAGACCTAAATCTAAAAGAGAATCTGTGGCAGCAATTGAAAATTGTCACGTTAATAATATTGCAGTATTAAGGTTAAGATAATCCCTCTGTCCACTACTCTATCCACACCGCCTGTCGCCCATTTTGTGTCTGACTCATTCCACCTGCTGCTTTCTCTCCACACTCTGTCGGTGGCATGTCAAAAGCTTAAACCGCCTAGTATTGATATCCCCATCATGACACAGCGGGGGCCCTTCATCACAGACGCACAGATGCCTGGGTGAGATGTCCCGGTTGAGGCATTAGTTAAGTGTGTGCACACTGTTTGTGCAAAGAGGTGGTCCACATCGGGTCAGCAGTGTCAACTCTGAAGGGTCGAGCTACTTGTCCCACAGGTGCAGGGGATCAATGCGAACACAAATCACCATCTCCCAGTTTAATCCTTCTCCACATACTCACCTGGATCCCTCTGAGGTTCACACATTACACAGTTGTTACATTTTCTCCAATTTTTATTTATTTTTTTTGTTGAAATGCCAGCTCATTTATCTAGAGAGATAAGAGCATGGTTCCCATGAATACTACAAGAAAATAATGTATTTGAAAAGAGAACACAATCCACATCTAGATAAGGACGAAAAGGAAAAAGATTATGGGATCCAAGAAAAACTTTATTTCTTTCAGGAAAACCAAAATCCAATAAGAGTGGAAGTGCAAATATTATGCTTTCAAAGGAGGAAGAATTTCATAACAGCAATAGACAGAGAAAGAAACTGAAAATCACACATGTTGAGAATCGTATCTAATTGACCATCTCTGCGGTTCAGTGTCAGCATGTATGAGCCACACAGAGAGGAGCGGATTTAATATCAGTCTCTGGCTTCATGCCGTCTGACTGAAACAGGCTTGCGAGAAAAAGAGAGAGAATCAGGCAGAGCAAAGATGTGTCAGTGAAACTACAGAGACTGAACTCGCATGTCTCTTTTAAGCAAATGTGACAGACGAAAGTGGATCAAAGTAACACCAGAAACAATCAGTGTTTTACAAAACGACGAGGCAAAAGCCGAGGCTGCAGCTTAACATGCTGTCTGATGTGACAGATGGGGGGTTTTTAGACACCAACACACACAAATATAACACATCAACAAGGTCAGAATTCAACAACCTTTACTTAATGTGTTTCTTCTATGAACATGGGAATATTACACGTAGACCTGTGATTGTAATAAATAAACAGAATACGGTGTGTGGCACACAGTCTGTGTGTGTGTGTGAACTGCAGCTACCGAAAGAAGTTGGATAGAGCCTCGTTGTGACTCTTGCATATAGTTAGCTCTGTGCAATAAATGGAATTTATCATTGTTTCGATTTTGGCTCAATACAATAACTCTGCTATGAGAGTGTGCTCTTACTTTAAAATGTATTCTGCCCACTAATGTCTCTTTTGGTGGCTGAACAGTTGGAGACTGAACCAATGTTGACAACTAAGACTGAATTTTTTAAAGCAGCCATCAAATTTTTTTTCAAATCTTATTTCAAATCTTTTGGAGACTTATTGTGAGTTTTGTTTGTACTCTTCTCAACAAGCAGAGGGTGCTGACAACATCTGTCCCCACATCAGAAAGATCTAACAGGAGGTCAGCACAGTTTTCCCTTCCCAGCTGGAGCAAGACCAAGTCCCTCTCGGCCTTGAGACTGCGAACAAATCACCAAGAACCAAATCCACAACACAGCCAGAGTGTGAAATACAGCAAATTCTGGTCTGTTCAGATTGTATTTATGTATTCAAAATCTTAATTGTATGCAAACTTTAAGTTAAACATTTCTTGCAGGTGGAGATAATTGTTTTAAATCACTGTAATTTCAACACTGGAAAAAAAATATAGTTTAGTTTTCGTTTTGAAATTGAGTAGCCCCTCCCTGCTGCAGTGAACAAGCATATGTAATGCATCAATATCTAAAGGCTTCAAGAAAACACTCTCTTGGCTGAAAAACCAACCAACCGCCAGTCACAGTGATCATCTTGACAGAAAACAGTCTGCAATGCAAACACTTATGGAACACGATAATATAGCAGGCGTACACTCCTGAAGCTGGGTGTGCTGTTGCATAAAACATCAGCCATTGAGCATTTTAAGTGCCTATATTGTAATCAGGCCAAAGCCATAACAACTCCCATAAAGGCCTGGCGGGAGTTGTCCAAGGTCCATTTGGGTGTACAGAACAAAAAGCATCACTTGATCAATAAACGACCCCGTTAGGACAATCTGCTGTGGCGGGCAGAATCTACAGACACATGCGGGTGATGGGAGGAAGAAGTGACACACAGACGTGGATTTAGGGAGATCTTTCAAGTGTTCATCTGCTCGCATTGGTTTTAGGGGAAATGCAGTAAAAGCAGCACAAAGCAACATGCTTGGGGCATCCTGCAATCAATAATCAAGTGTTTTGTGCTTTTAAAAAAAACCTAATTATACCTGTGTGCAAGGGTGTGGGGGTGTGTGTGCGTGTGTAAGACTAGGTGTGTGTGTGTGATCTCCAGCCACCAAAAGCTCTTTAGGGGCACCTTTGGGAGCCATTCTTCATGACTTATCAACTAAGCAGACAGACACAAGTATGCGTTTACATACACACACAGACACAAACACTTACATGCACTTTTCCACACAAAGTGGATCCTTAATGAACCCTTGTCAGTTTGAAGCAAACAAAGGTTGGGAAGAAAGAGAAGCAGATGAATAGAGTGTAAAAGAAAGGAATACTTAAGAGTGGAGGAGAAGGGGGGAGTAAAAGGAAAGGGGCGGAGGAGGAAGGAGGTTCTCCCAGGGCTGTTTGGCCTTGAGATCGATGGCTTATCACTGTCACCTAATCTGTCCATCTCTCGAACCCACCCAACCACCCATCCCCTCTCTAATTCTGTTTCCCCCTGCGCTCCCTGTCTTTACTCCGCTACAGAAAGGTAGGGAGAAAATGAAGGGCAGACACAGATATAGGCAGACAGAATGATGGAGTGTGCAGCTTTCATGAATAGAATTAGAGAGGAGAAAGAAGGAGAGGAAGTCAGTGCGGAGATGGAGTTGGAAATGAAGGCAAATAAAGACCAATAGGAAGGGAAGTCGAATGACAGTAAGTAGTAAGTGACAAAGAAGCAGAGACAGAGAGAGAGTAGAGAAGCCGTGCTGCAGCTTACAGACAAATCTACAGTAAATCTTCTCAGGAGTGGAGCAGCGCACTTCAGTTATATGAACAAAAAAAAAAAACAGGTATCTGGACAGATCTACTTAACCAGGTTTCTCATGTCTCACCTTTTAAGCCTTTAAACAGAAGGTTTCATGAAAATCTGTTTTATTTGCCTATGTAGGTGTTGACATAACAGCTTTATATTGAGAAAATCATTGTGATGATCATAATCCAGCAGATTATTACGTTGATCTGCCATCTGGGTGGATGTAAACTCAAGAATACTTTGTTTCTGTTATCTATGAGTGCAGCTCACCTAAACACTAGCATGTCGCTGTTACTGAAAGAGGAATACTTAAAGTTAGATAGTTTCAGTGTTAGTGAGGTGTTAAAAGCTAATTCAATAAGCAGGTAGATGAGACGCTATTTAAAAGGAGACTTATCGAACATGTCAAGACATTATTGCAGTTCATCCAGACTGCAGGAGAGAGAGACTTACACAATTTAATGGTGAAGTTTACCACACCAAAAGGGCCTTGTTCTTTCTGAGTTTTCAACCTCTTTCTTTCAAAGACGGTGTGGAGACGTAAAGCTAAAGATCTGACTTCTAATAAGAATACACACTGAGATAGCCATGCAAACAGCTAGCATCAGAGCTAAATAGTTTTTAAAATATGAAGTCCATAATCGTGTTGTCTTTACTTTAAAGAATATAATAAAATTCAGTCTGTAGCAATTTATATCTCTCAAACCTTAAAGGCCAGAAAAATTTTGTTCTTACATTGTCTTCTAGCTCTCAAAGAGAAATGAAAATCAGTTTGGATAGATGAAAAAAAAGAAATCAAAGAATGAAAATTAGATGTACAATTTAGCTACCATCAGATTTAAGTTTGTATCTAGCTTTTTTAATCTTTACCATGAAGAACGAGTATGATAAATTGCTTGGATGTCTATTGCCTATATCTGGAAGTGAAAAGTACAGACTAAATTGCTAAACCGTTTTTCAACATGTGTTCGTCTTTTTATGATGAACCTTTAAAATGGCAGTGAGGAACAAACAGCAACGTGCACTAATATGGGTAATAATTAGTAAAAAAAAACTGGGACATCAATCACTATTTTGGATCCATCTCTGGTTTCTGGAAAGAATTTACTAGACAACACTGACTGTAAAATATTCCAACTGTTCTTTAAGCACTACAATAAAATAAAATATAGGAACAGAATGTTGCAAGCATTCAAATGCATCACGTCCCATAACAGCTGTTCAGCTTTCCTGTTATTTGTTTAAAGTCTTGCTCTTTTTCTCTGTATGAATATCATGACATATAGAAGATACATTTTCCATTTACATATCAACATAGAGCTTTGTTTTCAATTGCCTTGCTTCCATTAATAAAACCTTATGGACACTGTAGTTAGGTAACAGTAACAATTTTGACCCCAAAGACTGTTGCTGTCCATATAACCTCACATTGCTTAGTATGGTGCTTCCTTAATATGAATAAGATTACATCCAACTGGAACTGGGGTTAGTTGAGTATCTGGGTTAATCTTATCATCCTACATGGTAATTCACATAAAACAAAAATCTTGATCTTGGGTTTATCAAACAATGTATTTCAAAGGTTTTTGTTTTTTTTAAACTACTGTGGCCAATAATAATGGGACTGTATAAATTGTTTTTTGTATCACATAAATAGTTAGAATGATTTTCATTGTTTGAATAGGTTGTTAGGCAGATCAATTCTCTGAGGTTAACGTTAAAGTTTGTAAGTTTGGCAAGTGTGATATTATTTCCATCAAACTTTCCTGATAGTCCTGTTAACAAGACAGGTGTAAAGTTATAATCCCCTTAATTTAACTTGAAACATCCTACAAAAAACATTGAGAGCTCTTTTATTGCCCTCCCTCTGACATTTATGAGTCCAGTAATAGCATACATGAATGTGTGAATGACACAAAAAGCAATGCGGTGGTGAAACCTCTTTTACAAGTCACCATGTCACCAGTACTTGCATAAAGTGAAACGATGACACTTGGTTTTACAAGCACAAATCATGAATTATAAAATTATAGGTCAAAACAATTTTTTTCTCAAGCATTTTTCTTCATTTTAATTATTTCTGCTGTGTTCTTTCTGTTTGAGCTTGATACCACTCCCTGTTTAATGTCCTTAAACTAAAGCAGCTCAGGGTTTGGAAATAAGAACAAATAAAAACATCCTGGACAAAATAAATACATAAATGTTGTTTGGTGTTGAGCTTATAATTTTATACTGCTATAATAATATTCTTGCTTTTGTGCTGGAGATCACGAGGTAAAACTTCAATACAAGTAGATTCAAAGATTCTTCTGCTAGATTTTGTACTAGCGTCTGTGGAATGCTGCTCACGTTTTGCTGATGCATGCGGCCGAGTTCAAAAGTTTATTTTAACTGATTTATGGTGAGTGATGCAGCACTATTATAACACTTAAACACAGATTCTGATTCTAATTTTTATTTGTCCTCTATGGTCATAAATTCAACTTACAAAAATTAGATTGAGAACCAGGTAAGATGATTTGACTGAAGGTGGGATTAAAATGTAGCAATAACCATTATTATTTATTCTTCTGTTTTATAGTTTAAAACATATACCAACAGAGACTTTGTAAATTTGTCAGATTTTTTTGGGTCAGAAAATCGGGGAGAGAAAATGTATGTTCTGCTTTAAAAATGGGGAGCACTTGCTGCATGTGTAAATGGAATGTACTCCACATGCTCAGTGTTTATTATCTCCTGTGGAGCTTCTTTATAAGTTAGAAAAAATGTGAGACGGGAAGGCAAGAGGTGAGAAGTACTCTGCTGTAACTCCCTAAGGGTCGCTTTGAAACAATAGTGAACAGATGATGGTGTGAGTGAAATAATAAAGACATTAAGAATGGTGTGAAAATTTCCTCTTTAGCAGCAGCGGGGGCACCACTTAGGGCTGCAATTAACCTGAGTACTTAACCCCCATCAGGGGATCCCAACGGTGAGATGGAGGCACAGAGAGAGGGAGAGAAAGAAAGTTAAAAAGTGATTGCAAAATGGGGGAATGACCAAGAAAAAAAATCCCAGTTCTTTCTGACAAAGAATGAATTCACCAGATGACAAATTTCATCATCTGTTTCCTGAAATGTCAATGAGAAAGATCAAAATTGACTTCCTGGACTGGAGTAAGTCCAATTTCTAAGAGTGAGGACACCAAAAACAGTAGTAACTGAATTGTATGGTGAGTGCTACATTCTAATTATTGTCATAGTAGGTCTGCAAGTACTTTTGTTTTCTTTTCTTTGCACAATTTATAACTGTGAATTTGATTCAACACGCATCTAAATGAGCACTTCAGTCTTTCCTTTTCTGTGGAGACCCTGACTTTCACTTATTGTAGTGACCCTGGCAACCAGTCTCAAACTGAGAGTGTGTTCAATTTCTTTATTTTGATTTCGATCCTCATTTATAGCTTTAGAGAGTGTATTTCTTTGAGGCTGCATAAATTGCTGAAACATTACGCTAATAATGAAAAAAAACAAACAAGTGTGCTCCTCTATTTTCTCCTGTATAATCTGTTTTTTTTCTGTATGATTGAAGTTTCAATAGTATAATTAGTTATGACAAGTAAAGCTTAAAGGTCTGTCAAAAAAGACTCCAAAAAGTTTGAAGAGTATAACGAACAATTAGCATACTGTGATGTTTAACATCAGGAGACTTGATTTGAAAGAACTGGGAACATGAAAGATTTAACCTTGTAGCTCAGCTTTTTTAAAGTGCAAATCAGGCTCAATAGGCATTACGAATTCACACTCTCAGTTTCTCACTGCAGTTAATATTGGACTTATTCATCATAGTAATACAAGTCTCATAATGCAGAGACAAATGTGCATGCATGCAGCAGTGAATATAAATTTAATCTACCCCGACTACAAAATTTCTCTTCACCTGCATAAGTGCCTGTACGATGTCGTTGTAATGAGACAGATATGCTCCTGTTTAATTGCCTCCCCATGCACCTGACCTCATCTAGGACAACCCAGTCATTAACAAACAGGCCTGACATTTTCATTCGTGGTCTTGTATTGTCAGCAGCAGAATTTGCTGCACTACAAATCGGCCAGCATTAAGATGGAGAAATTTATGC
Source organism: Xiphophorus couchianus (assembly GCF_001444195.1). Taxonomy (NCBI): domain Eukaryota; kingdom Metazoa; phylum Chordata; class Actinopteri; order Cyprinodontiformes; family Poeciliidae; genus Xiphophorus; species Xiphophorus couchianus. Next base: position 12,960,346 of record NC_040239.1, read on the forward strand.
TGGCTAAAGTGAAAAGTTTTCCAAAGAAAATACATCTGTCTGTTTTACTTCTATTTTAGCACTCAATGGAGGCTAATTGGGTAAGCTTCTGATTATATCTCTTTTGTTTATATAAAAAGTTGAGCTATGATAACATATCAGCTGGTAAAGTAAAATTGTGTAACTTTCAGTCAAAGTTTTATCTTTATTTTATTTTTTTAATCAATGAATACACAATACCAGGAATTTTCAAGAGTTGGTACTCTAAAGTTAGTTATTTTCAGCATCAATGAGGTGAAATTAATATCAGACGATGAATAGAGATAAAAGAAGTTATTGGAAAGGAAACTGTACTTTTCATCAAGGCTTGCCAGGATGTACACTAATAATGTTAACTGCTAATCTAAAAAGCTAAAGATAGACTAAAATGTCCGCTCTAATGACTTTGTTTTGAAATATTTTGAAATTCCTTGTAACCGCAGAGGTGCGTGACGTCTGCTGTTCTCTCACACATAAACAGTTTGGCAACACCTCTAACAAATAACCAGAAATCAATCATGACAGAAATGCTGCTGAAGTTTTATTTATCTTAACAGAGGGAAAAAGAAAAGGAGATCCGTTGTAATTCCTTTAAGTTGGGTATTCTCTGTGGATGTCACCGTCCCATAACCACAAGGATTTTTCAGTATTTTCAAGGACAATTGAGTAAGTTTGGGGTGTTTTTGCAAAAAATGTTGTCAGTTTCTCAGTCATTTTCTCAATATTATAGTTCAGTTTCAATTTACTGAGAGAATAAGGATGTATTTTATGTTTGTATTAGCAGTTCTTAAACACAAATACTGACAGTGTTTACCCTCAAATAGGACTTAAAAAAGATGAACAAAATCAAAAGCAACTCCAAAAATTAAAGATTGTTACAATTGTTTAAGTTTACTGGACTTTTGAAAACTCTTGTACTTGCACTTTAAGCCTGCTTTGTAATCATAAATATCTAACACAAAGTAGGTTTTCAAAACTAAAAATGATGTTAATTTTTAGGAAATTTGGTGAGAGTCTGCTGCTTTCTCCATTTGAATAATTTATTACTTAAACAAGGGCACAAAAATCCCATCAACATCTGATAAGAAATCACTAAGCAATGCATTATTGCCTCTCTAAGACTATGGTGAACTGATTTGGTGGAACTGAATCAAAACCAGTGTGAACAACGGGTGCACACATGTAGATAATGTCGAAGTAGGATGTGTTCACCAATAAAACAAAGTATGTGGGGACTATAACTGATTGGCAGCCTCAGGAAAGGCCTGGCCGAGAGCTGCGGCACTTTCTAGTCTGAAATGATTTTTACCATGTAATGAGGTAAAGGGTAAATTGAGAGAGCTCATCTCTGTGATGTATTACCAAATACCATCTGGCAGGGAGGACCACGGTTAAATGTTGACAGTAATGACAATTTAGATCACCGCCCTTATTAAATAAAGAGCTCATTTGTGCAGACATATGGCCGATCAGATTATTACCTGGCACTCTATCATGCACACAAACACTTGCAGCCGTGTGTATATGTACACAAAAAGGCATAGGAGAAGAAGGCAGGTGAGTGTGTTCACACAAAACACCAAGATTGCCGCTTCCAAGAATCTAGTATAAGTTGTTTTTGTTTTATGATCCCTTCTGATTCCTGAAAATGCAGTTAAACTCTAAGACATTTTATGGATATTTTTGTCCAAACTCCATTCCTGCTCAAAACAGCCAAACATTCAAGAATTCCGATGTGTTTTTCCAATATACAAGGGTGATTTAAAAAACATTCAAATTACACCAGGACCCCAACATTTCTTATATGGAAAACCTGTATTTCGTGTGTATGTGCATGTGTATTTATTTAAAAAATGTATATAAGCACTGTGTAATCAAAATAGTTTAAATGCTAAAATTCTTATTATTTAAAATTTTATCATTTTCAGCAGAAAATTTGATCAAAATATTTAACTTGAAGAAAACATGCTGTCTCCATTCTATTACCATAGACATTTTTTGAATGACATTTGAGGACATTCTGTATCCTTCATGCCTCAAGAGGGAACTAATTTTTAAATTAGATGCTACACACACACAAAAATAATGCATACAGGTCAATATTTTGACCCATATTTGAGGATGAAAAAAAACTGTCCACCAAGATCTGCTGTAAGGCAAACAAATTAAATAATTTAATCATTTACTTTTCACAAATTTTCACAGCTGCATTCTTATGTGTTTAAACTTGTGCTTAAGGGGTTAAAATTCTCATGAATTTTCAATAGGAGATTAAATATGGAATTGCTTAAGAGACTTGTGCAGGAAAAGTAGGAAAAATTGTTCTGTCAAATTTTATATAGCACTTAGCACATGTGAAAATATTTGTCCTAAAAAAATCAAAGGGCAGGAAATAAATTGAATGTTTGAAGTAGAGACTGTTGCTGTCACCTTAAAACATACTGTTTCTCATGTATCAAATGAAATGTCCTAAATATAGCTGCTTTCTCTGTCATCTAAGAAGCTGAGTAGTTTTGTTACCAAGACATGCATGCATCAGGATGTCTTACACTGTGAAAAATGCAAGACAATGTGGAAGGAAAAAAAGGATTTGTGATTGCCAGTGTTGGGAGGGAAAGGCCCCATAGACAGCTGTCCATCTTTACTGGATTCCACATAAACACTCCAAGTGTTTGCGAGAGCCAGAGCCTGCCAGTCTGTCTTCCACATGGCTGTTTTGTGGGGTGTGTGCAGGTGTTGATCTCTGGAACATTCCCATGACGCAGCTCCTATTTTCCACACTTGCAACTGGCACTGAGACCAGACTGAAATTACACACATACACACACACGCTGAACACAGAGGTGAGCGAAGTAACATGTGGGTGGTGGGAAAGGAGACCGGAGAAGGACGGAGACAAATGTCCTTTGACTGATTTCCCAACGCAACCGTCAGGATCATCCATCTAATCTTGTGCTTTATGCTGTTCTATCAATCCTTTGCTTCTCTTTAACCTTCATCAGCCTCTGGGAATGTGGTGTGATAATCTATTTGCTTGTGTTGTCCATGACAGGAAGCATGCAGTAAATACAATATAGAACTCAAGCTTTACACACTCATTCACTCTGGATGCAGCTGGGAATATTGAAAATGTCTACCACATGAATTCTTCTACTGTTTTAACTGAAGTTGTAGCATCCAAGCAACTGCTGTAAACTGTTACGCCAAACTAATTTTGGTTTGTACTAAGTAAACATTTACCCAGATTTATTAGCAATAAGACACTATTAGGAAACCCTTGCTATTACTGTGGTGGATATATTGTTTTATTTTGGAAGTGTGTCAGTTCTGTATTGCATGGATTCAACATTGTGTTGAATGCTCATTTGTTACAAAAGACATACTTTACTTTTTCACATTTCTGATCATTTGTATTTCTTTAAACTGATGTTCAAGACAAATCAAACACAGTAGTAGTGTGTCAAGTGAGTTCTGTCCCAAATATGTCCAAAGGGAGGCATCCTGGACCACCTCTGCTGGCTCCTTTCAATCCAGAGGAACAGTGGCTCTACTCCAAACTCCAAGCAGTTGACAGAGCTGCTCACCTTGTTTCAAAGGCAGAAGTTTTTCCTTGTAACAAAGCTAAGTAAATACAACCCAATTACAGATTTTTGTAAACCTAAATTCTGTTCCTCTGACTTAAAGTAATAATTTTGTTAATAAAATATATATCCTCTCCAAATCTTGTAATAAAATGATTCAAAGCCATTTAAGCTAGTGTTTAATTTCTTCCAGCAAGCAAATTATGTCTGGCTTAATTTTTATATTCTTAACTTACAAATAGCTTTGGTCAGCCCAGCCAATCAAAACAGCTTCTATAATACTCACGTAATTACTATCATAAGGCGGCACTTGGAAGCTCAAGGTCTGTTTCATTTGCAGAAAGGGTATTGAGTCCAAAGAACCCCAAATGAATGCAGAAACCGAGCTCATATGTGTGGCCTTGCCAAACCTAGAAGTAAATTACTGCCCAATAGATCATACAGTATAATATTTTTGCACCTTTGTTTGTATTCTTTTAATGTTCATTTTTTAAAAGTAGTTTGGATTTTTCTTGGTCACTTACTGTATATCACTCATTCCAAAATCCTTTGCCAGTTTTATTTTTTCCTCAGTCTATCTTCTTTTCTTTCCTCTCATCTTTTCCCCCTCGTCTTTCAACACTCAGGTATAGTTTAGATAAGACCAGAGATGGGGATTAGCTTGAGCTCTCTCCCATGTTTGCCTTTGGCACAGAGGACAAAAGAACCGGGGCCACTTCTGCCACTCCACCGTCTCCATTCACCTGTCTGTGTAAGGAAAGCACCCAGCCAAGGACGCACACAGACATGAGCATACACTCACGCTCACCTGCATAATGACGGTGTCACCGTGCCCCAGTTCTGGACTGAATCAGCATAATCCCTTCACACTCCATTAATCAAGAAAAGGCAGGGTGTAGTCTCACTCACAGAAGCAGAGCGACAGAGATCCTCGCCCTGTGTGGTCGGCAAATTTTTAGATCTGAGCCGGGCTGATATTACAGGTCTGGTGACATGACTGCAACATTTCTCATGCTACAGGTGTGTATGTCTGTCTGTGAGCATAAAGTCATTTTCGTTCAGAAGAAACATGAGTTAAGCTACTGAAATACACCAAAGAGTCATTATAATATCACTTGCCTCGTTTCACCTTCCTTGGAAAGCTTCTTATTATCGTAATATTTTACACCTCCTATTGTTTTATTGAATTTCCAGAAAAAACTATAATCACCTCATGTCTAAGTTTATAATACATAAATTTGATTTTAATCCTACTTAATGAACATCCAGAAAATACAGCAGGGATCCTTGTGTACTTGTAGACTCTCTGAGCTCAGAATAAAATAATATATTTTATTCTCAGAATTAGAAGGTCTCCTACGGGAATGCAGCCTGGTCATTTGGCCAGATAGAGAAATGGAATCCTCCTCAAGTTTTCTGATCGTCTCCCTTTTCGTTATGTTCTACTGTGGCTGACTTGGTTTTAATATGAGAACCTTTATCAAAAAACTTGCTTGACTAAACGCATCATAAGGTGTAACGTCTCAAACAAACATGAAGGACAGATCAGAAATATAAATGAAAAAATGCATATTAGCTTCAGATATAGAAAGTGTTATTCTTATTTTGCTGTTAAATTGGAATAGGCAATAACAGAAGGAAATAAGCATTTTTTTTGTTCATGCTCAATTTTGTTTTCCCATATTAATGATTGGAAAAAAGACAAAAGCAAATTCCAGACTTTTCCAGACTGAGTGTAACCCTGCTTAGTATAATGCAGTCAAGCAAATTGTGTGCCTTTGTAGAGCGCAGGTGTAATTGAGGACTCTGGATCCCTGCCTATTTGCAGTTCAGTGTTAAAGGATTAACCTATTCAACCATGTTTTTGTGCTACAAATTAACTGCTAAAAACCCATCTATACTGAGATTTTTTTCAAAAATATTCAAAAGAAAATGCAACTTGGAAAGCTGAAATACATGGGTGAAATACTACATGATACATATTTGCTTGTGATTGCAAAGCAGCCAATCCAGAAGCACCATTCATTTTATTTGGTGCTGATTAGCAGAACTACAATGACCAGCGATAAGGAGGACTGTGGACAGTTTGTTTCTGCCGTAGTGCTAAGAAAGTTTCCACTGAGTGTAATAATGCATATTAACAAATATTTGGTGTTTAAGATAAAATAGGCAATTAAACGCATTCTTAAAGTATTCACAAATTTTAGCTATTTGCAGATAGTACCTCAGATCATCTGTATTTATATATCTTTAGTTTAGAAATGTACATGTATTTTTGAGTAGGTTTTTATAACTTCTACAAGTACATGTTCATTTTAATTGCTATGATTCTTCCTTCATGAATCCAAATCCAGGGATTTCTGATATGGGCTAGTCAAACTCTGACAACAAAACATCAATGTCCTGCTTCTACTTTGTGCTAGAGCCTTTTTTCCAACTCAGTGATACAACTCATCCTAAAATGTCTAAGGCTTGTCAAGTTATCCATCAACCTTTTATTTCTAGCAAGGCTTTGCTTCAGGAGTGAATTGGTCAGAAAACTGGTGCAAGCAGTAATCTGGAGCTCCCATCATTGTGATCGATTACTTATCATTGCATCAAACTGCTGGATCGCGCTGATATGGCGCCTGGTGGGCAGTGAGTCAGCACAGATGACCATATACAACTGGACAAAGTGCACACAACCACATACACACACACACCCACAACCCCCCACACACACCCAAAAACATCACTTCTATACATCTAAATGAATCAAAAAAGTGGAGTGGAAAGGAAAAATATTGAAATGTAGAGATAAAACAAAAACAGAGAAAAAGAAAACAGGGAAGAGGGGGGAGGACAAATATGGGCTGGTGGTTTTATGGGTCTCCAAGACACAGAGACCTTGTATTTTCTTCTGTGGTGTGTGTACGCATGCAGGCGTGCGTGTTTGTGTGTGTGCTATTGTTTTTCTTGCACCCACCTATCAGTCAGGGCCTGCAGGCACAGAGCAGAGCAGTGTGGGTAGGAAAGGTCTCAGCTAATCTGCTGTGATTGATGTGAGTCCAGAACTGATGAAACTTTACTGTACTTCACAAAAGTCTTTGAAAAACCAGACGCAAACAGAGAACAGCTTGTGAAGACTCAAAGACATAACACGAGAAGGAAGCAACTGGCCCTGTGGAATCACAACAATCAGGGTAAGGTGATAAGAAAACAAAAAAAAACTGCCTATGTCTGCAGCGCTCTGAGGCCAAGCATCTAACAGCTGAGGCTTCAGTGAAATGTGATTTTCATTTCACCTAATTGTGCATGAAAAATGGACAACAAACATAAACTGTGGCTGTCATTACAACCGTATGCGTGTCCAGAATGCTTGTGTTCCCAAAGCGTGAATAAGACAGAGTTTGTTCATGTGTACACTGTGGATAATGGCATATATAAACTGAAGGTATTTGTTTTGAGGTTTAATTGACGAAATAACAGTTTACATTGAAACAGTGACCAGATGTGGAGAGACAAGGAGATAATCAGAACAAGCGCAGGGAGAGCATGGAGGAGAGAGAGAGAAAAGTAAATAAATTGAAAAAATGCTTGTGTGCTTTCAGGATTGTTTTTATAACAGAACATACTGTATTCCTTTATATTTTTGGATAATTGTATTTTCTCGTAATAAGATTTTGTTCAGACAATTTTTACACCCATTCACATACCATCTGTGTGACAGGTAAACAACTAAGTCCACAAAAAATATTTCCTTTTACAGACTTATGAGTATTAATAATGTGAAATGTGTAATTTTACTTCTTTTAATTGTAAATTCCAGATGCAGAATCCATAATTAAAAGAGACAGGTTTAATTTACAACATGAGAAAACAATATGAGCTTCCATGCTATATTCACATTTTGTCATGTTTAAAACATGAACTTCAATGTATTTTGAAAAGTCAAAATTTGCAATGCATTCATCTTCTCTGATATACCTACGTTTATTTAGGGATAAAGATTACATGGGACTGATATTTTAGTCTTATTCAACAAGAGCAGGAATTTCCATTTAATAATTCTGTGACACCAGAAAGCCATTTGTTGTAATTTATTTAGAGCTATCTGGATAAAGGTGGATGAATGCAAATCCATGCCACACCTATCAGATTTTACTTGTATGAAACAATTTGAGAAACAAGTACCTTTCTGTTTTGGCAATTAATTAAACACTACTTTTCTTTTTTCTTTTTTTTTCTTACATAAAACTCCAAGAAAATGATATGGATAAAGTTCAAGTTGTAAAAATACCTTTGCAAACCACTCTGCACACGCCTTTGAGAGAATGTAGTGCTGGAGACAAAAGTTGATTTGAGGATAAATCTATTTTTCAGCCAAGAAGTTGGTTTGATAAAATTTTTTCTTTACTCCATTTTTTTTTTTTTGCAGTTTTTGCAGTTTAGTGCTGTCTTAATTTTATTTCCCAAAATGTGAAGCCTATTTTTAAAGAAAGTATGAACTTCATTAAAGTTCAACAAAACAACGTGTCTTTTGCTCAACACAAAATGACCTATTCCTTGTTTTCCAAAGTCAACTTTTCAAAGCTTTTACAGCAGACTTGTACAGCAAGTTATTTCATATTAAATAGTTTATTTCTTGATGGTTTTGAATCAAGAAAGATCCAAAGCCATTCAAGTGTGTAGAATTATAATACGGTACTGCACAAATACAGTCAGTAAATATCAACTACACTGCATGTGGTGTTTTGGGAATAGGTGCCATTACTGAAACTCAGTCTGTAAAGGTCAGTAATCTGGGGTTCTGTTTTTAGGGCACAAACTTAAACTTTATGGTTGAGAAGGTAAGGGCAAAACTATGTCAGGTAAGTGTAAGCTGTATTAACATGTTTGAGACCATCAAGCTAAAAAAAAATAACTTTAAAGCAAAGACTGCTAAGAGTATTTTGTACTTTAAATGCATGCTACCCATATTTTACACAATATTCACTAAACCAAACTATTGGTTTACAGAAATGAATCGAGGAAGAACAAACCGATTGAAAATGGATGGTTGTGGAAGGTTGTGGTTTATTTTGGTTTTACACTGAGTCTGAAATACAGTTTCTATCTACCTATAAGGAGTTGTACACACTGGCTCAGAGACATTTTATTAAAAGCAACTTCACCACTTGCCTAAAGCATGGGAGAGTGTGTTTCAATGTATATATTGTATGCTTGAGAGCGAGAGAAAGAGAGAGAGAGACAGAGAACGGTGAAGGGCGCTGAACATTATGCAGGAATGTTTTTGTTCACCGTTAGGGCAAATCCAAATTCCCACCACTGTTTAGAAATACACTGTCTTCAAGGAACACATGGGATACATGCCTGTACAGATACACTGAAATTGTGCACTCCTTCTTTTTCCCTCCATTGCAATTAAAACAGAGTATGCAGCCGAATAAATGAAAAATCATGTGTGTTTCAAATGGCTCCTAAAAACTGTCTACAAAGGCCTCTGGAGAAAAAGATCCGGGGTTAGGATTAGAATCAATAGCAAAGCACATTAACAATGTGGAGAGCCTTCATGCAGTGGAAACTTTGAACAACTTGTTTGGTCATGACAGACTGGGATTTCTTATGAGTTTTTTGTTTATTTAATCTGGAAGATATCCAAGTTGTTCAAGTTTTTTGGCTAAATTCAGTAACTTCAGCTGAGGTTTGGAAAAAACCCCAATAAAAAACAACTTAGTGCCAAATCAGACTTTATAGTTACTGGTACCAGTGCCCTTAAAAGAATAAAACAATGTTCCCACTGAGGGAACCTTTTCCAGGAACCATAGTGGTTTTCTACGGCCCTTTTTCTACACCTGCAGTATTCACTTCAGGAAGCAAAGCCACATCAGACTGAAAGGGTAGAAATGTGCCCCAGTAAGGAGGTGGTGTTTTTTAGACGCACCCTAATTATAGGTGGAGATTTATGATGGGAGGATGCAATTCACTCTACGGGATTTTGTTTCACTTATTTCCATGTTTAAACTGCTCTGTAGTTCATATTTTTTGTTAACTTTAACTTATATAACAGGCGCGTTTGTTGGTACGTTTGTTTTTAACATTAAAACTCATCAACCCACCAGGGTCACAGAGGTTAGGAAGTGCATATGAGGAAAGGAAGCAATGAAAAATTGGCATATCTTGCAAATGATATTGTCATCCCGATATTTACCGTTATATCACCAGTGAAAAATGTTCTAATAGACATAGACATGACATAGAATAGGCATAGACATGTGCCCCAGGAAAATTGCTATAAAGTATAAACTATAAAAATAAAATAGAGATAATTTTTCCATGTGTAATAGTATTCAGTTTGTATTACACAATGTTATTAAAAAAATTAGAACGCTAGCTTGGTGAACATGAGGGACCCCTAGTGATGACGGGTCTGAAGCAGCTGCTTAACTCGCATCTGTTTCCAGATTCAACCCCTGGAATCCCTGGTTCCTCTGCTAATAAAGCTTCAGCTCATCCACACTGCATGTGTCAGATCCCCTCCAGACACCTACATCTTTGGTCAACCACAGCAGCTCCCAGCCCACTTGCTTGCCCACTTTCCAACCTCTCCACTGCTAAGACTTGCACCTTTGGACTAGACCCCTACAAGGTTGGACACTCTCCCTCCCTTTCCATTCCCCATATTTATGCCAATGACAAAAAAGATGTTTCCAGAAGCCCAAACCCCAAACCCTCTGCACTGTTAGCTTTCTCTCGTAAATAAATAATTTTCTTTTTCACCTTGAGTCCAGTGAAAAATGCAGATTCATATTTCATATGAATCTGCATTTGGGCCAGAAAGCAACCTGGAAATATGACAGAAAATCACAGGCATTAGACTGGAAGACCTTTCTTTTCTACTAAACATACTCTCAGGACTTTGGATCAGCACATTTCATTCAAAGTTGCTTGTGGTTAACCGTTTCGATAAAATTTTTATATACTTTACCAAACTTTTAATCTACTAACAAAAGCCAAAGACCAATGCTCTATTGGTCTTATTTCATAGTTTAAAAAAGCTTTTTTGACTCTGTGGTAGTGGGCAGAAAGTTGTGTCCTAGGGTCTGCAGTTTGAAGACCTTCTCAACATCAGTTGATCTAATAAATATAATTAATTAAAAAAAACTGTTCTAGTTATTAAGTCAGAATACCAATGTTATAATGTCTTATGTATTGAAAATGTTTTTTTTAATCTGATAGAGGGAGAAAAATATTCATATTTTGCTATATATCTCTAGAAAGCCAGTAAGTCCAAAGGGTTTCCCTTTCATCTTCCCTTATTATTCAAGTCCCCACCAACTATTATTCAAAGATGAAAAACAAAGAAAGCTACATAATCATTTAAAATAGGCAAATTGAAAAGTTTTCTCTTCAGGAACTTATTTCCATTTATCATGGCCTCCATGTTTAAATTTCTAATGAAGCTCTGATCAAAGGTCCCCCCCTGATTGGTTCTTGTTGGTTTCCTGCCTGCTCTCAACTAGCATTCTTTCCTGGTGCAACAAAAGTAATTACCAGAGACCTCTACCTCGCCCTGGGGAAAGAGAGGAGAGCATATGCTATTAGACGCACACACACATACGCAGGCACACACACATAGTATTACCCACCTACATGTTCACCATCCCCAACTCTCTGGCCAGTGAATGACAGCTGAGCTAATTAGAATCTGATTTACCCATTTAATGAAAAAAAGGAATAATTAGATAGCTTGATAGCAGCCAAGAGACATTTATTCTGTACGCGTTTAGAGTCCCAGAGCTTTTAGTGTATGCGTGAGTTTGGGTGTGTATAACTGTATGTCACCTGGAGGGAGGGGGGGGAGGTTATTTTGAAATGAGATGCCTGACTGCACCGCCCATCTCACTGATTTCTAAATGAAATTACAGTTCATTAGATACACATATGTGGAGTATCAAATTTGCTCTCTAACATGCCTTATTCACAAAGCATAGATGAATGCAGGAAATTTGGTTCCACTTCTGCGACTCCCTATATAGAATAGACAACTTATCATCTCTGTATTTTTCTCTTCTTATGTCAACATACTGTAGCTCTCTCTTCAGAACTGGAATTCATTTGTGTATCAGATTGCCACGAGCCACAGACTAATTAAGTTTCGGCATAGGGAGTTTATCTTATCTTGCTACAGTTTTCTGAAGAAGCTCCTTGCAGATCTAAAAATTGTTGCCTCATATACTAAAAACTCACCTTGAGATGCCAACTATGTGTGAGGTCTTTGTTATAATGCCAGCAGGGATTGCTTAAAATCATAACAAGAATTAGGGAATGACATATACATTTTTTGTTGTTTTTTTTAAGAAAAAACAGACATAGGCATAACTGAATGGTTTGACTACGGTGTATCATATATAACACAAGTTTACAATAAAATAAAAGTTTTATTTATAGCCAAACTTAGGATTAACTGGACAAGAAACCAATGTACGAGGATATCCAAAGTTACAATTTCACCTTAAGCGCATTTAGAAAGCAGAAATTTCCCAAGAATAGAAATTTTGAATGACCAGCATCAAAGACTATAACTAATATCATATATTGAGTTTACACAATGAATGTGTCATTGAATGTGTTCTGCTATTCCAATGAGGCAATGAGTGGTTATAAATTCATGCCTATTTTCTTGTGTGACACTTGAAAAACTATATGATATTGTACACTATTCTGTTTTTGTACAACAGATCTGGATTTTCCCAAACATCAGAAATGTCTTATACAATTTACAATGATATTCACAGAGAAAGAGAGAGTATAGGCTATTGTAGCACCTGCCTATCTGGTTGATGCAAAATCGTATACCTCACTGAGGTTTATTGTGCAGAAAACAGCTGGACTACTAGACAGCAGTTCTGAAGTTAAAACCAAAACACTAAGTTTATTAAGTAGCACATTTTAAAGATGCTAGTGTTAGCATAGTTCTTTAGCAAACTGCAGCATATTAAAACAATGTCAACGTGAGCTCCATGTAAATTTATTGTGGATTGAAACATATAGGTTTAGAGACAGGTGTTGGGACACAATATCTCAAGTGCAAAAATTGAGACAGCAGTGTCTAAAGTCTCACTGGTGACTTTTCAACCATACGTCAAATTACTGCATTATCATACTAGGTCATGACACAGTAAACAAATATGATGTCAAAAATCAAAAGATTGAAAGGGCTTCAATCTTCAGAAATTGCACTTAAAATGCAAAACAAATATGCAAAATAGTTGGAAGGACCTTTAAAAGTGATGAAAGCTGGGACTAATTTATAACATTCAGACACAAACAAATTAATGCAAAAATCTACATTCAAAACTCTACTAACAGATGGAGTGAGCGACTTCTGCCCTGTGTCCTTAAGCACCTAGGTAAATACTCAGAATGGGTAACGTCCAGGTGTGACTGTAGGCCAGTGACCAACCTGTTTCTTTCAATATCCTCCCCCCTCACCTCCCAGGCCCATTTGCACATACTAATGTGCTTTTAAAGTATCCACCAGCAGTAATAAGAGGTAGGAGTCTGACAAGGTCAAAACCATTTGGGACGCAAAATGAATCAAAACCTTCTTTTACCCTTCTGGCTCAAAACTCTCCATATGGTGTAAACAACAAGAGTGAAGGGCATTTATTAATGTGATGGCATTGTTACAGTTTCTCAAGTTGATTGAAGGACTCCTTCAGGCCCACACACACAGATTACCAGATGAAAATGTTAGTCATGCGTGAACATGTGTGGATGGAAAAACAAACTGTCTCACAGGCAGCTTTAGAAAACATAGTTGTACCGTACACAGTCCAAGTCTGGCAGTTCACTACAGAGATTCTTTGTTTCACAAGGTATAATTCAGGTCTGTTTGTCAGATAAATTACCTCTTGTGAAACTCGGTCAGATAAAGATCAGTGTCTCAAAGTATGAGCTGGCTTATGTTACTTTATTCCTGTATTTTGTCTCAGTTTTAAATAGCTGAGAAAATCTGAATTTACAAAAGCATGCATTTCTAACTCAATATGTTGCTAAAAATTCTTTTCACAATATTTAAAGGTGAAAGCGCCTCTACCAGCACCGCACCATTAAAGACTTAATTTTATGACAAATTCTTCTTCCAAAGCAGCTCAAACTATGTTGCATTATGGATGGAGAGTATCTCCAATCAGCAATTTTTGAGTCTTGCCAAAGAAACTTAATTGGATTTAGATCTGGACTTTCACTAGACCAGACCTAATAAATGTCCTTTGAGCAAAACGATTCCCCTGTAGCTATGGCTATTAATTAAGGGTCATTGCCTTGCTAAAAATGAGAAGCTCCCCTCAATTAACTCTGACCAGCTTTCTTGGAACTACTGAATGAAAGTTTCCCCACAATATAATGCTTCCACCAAAAATTTATCTTTGTGAGGATGCTGTATTAATGGTGATGAGCAGCGTTAGTGACCCTCCACACACAGCATTTTGCATGATTGCTAAAAACAATGTTAGTTAAAATGACAGTGTAATGTGTTAATTGAAATAGAGATGATCTAAATGCTTCGTATCCATCTGCAAACTTGAAAAGAAGAACTCTCGCATCTGGAAGTTTTAGCAAGCTGTTCCTGAAGCTGAAAACTCTCCCGTCCTCAGAGAGTTGATGGAGCATTCACCTTATGCCTCATTGAGCTGACTCACTGTAGCATTGCAGAGGATACAGCATATGGGAGGAAATAAATAAACAAGTGCTCCAAGTGTCCTCTTTCCATCTTGGCTCTATGTCGGCTCACAGCCGGAGGATGTTTCCCCTCCTCCCTTCGCTCGGCTATGAGTGCGAGCAGCCCCAAGCGGCTACCGGACTACTGTGTTGATCCATCACGGTTCATCATTATTCTGGATCAACCACCAAGCTGATGCCTGAAGAGCAGCATGCAGCACAGGCAAATGTGTCACTTTTGTCTTGTTCCTTGTGCACCTTCCTCTGTTTTCCCTTTGCTTTCTTTTTTGCTTCTCTGACTCACTACTCCATGCGCACCTGGTCAAACAATGCCTACCTTCTTTGCCATGCCCTACAGCATGCTGGATCTACCTGTCAAAAACCTGCCTCACACTTTAAAGACCGCACAGCAACACCATGAACAAACCCAAACACACAATGGATCTGAATGGTGGATAAGTTGAAACCTTGTTGCATGGCGGAACAGGTAGATAGATGTTTATATCCCGAGGGTCACAAATTAGGTGGATTACTACAGAAAAAGACGGATATGCTGTACAAAAACTGACACACTTCATATAACACGTTATTAAGATCCAAGTACAAGAAATCGGATGTTCATCCTTAGGGTTAACAGCAAAAAAAAAATTGTATGTGGTGCTGTTTGTGTAAATGCAAGTCAGACTGATGTGCTTGTGCATCAACCCATGTTCCTACATGTGGGTACAGGCTTCAACACCAAATATGAAACTGGCCTCAGGCAACATGCTGTCATGGAGTCACACCACAGAGAGGGAAGCAGGAAATAGAATGATTGGCATGAGGGTGTTTACTGTAAACAACGATGAAGGCTGACAGGATGGTGATTATATAGGAATGCACACTGCTCTCATCTTCAAACCTATGTTAACGTGCTTGGACCAAGCTCTACCCATCTAGTGAAAAGACAACACTGCAACACACTGTTACTCTCGTGTGTTTACAGTATGTGGGTGTGTGTGTGTGTGTCGCTGATGTATTTAATGACTACACATGAACAGGATGGCTACAGCAGCGTCTGTGGTGGTGCTACAGAATGTGTTTAATTAAGAAGTGGAGTCTATGAGGAAAAATCTGAGATCTGTTATCAGTTTTATTCATCATTTTAGACTTGTTGTACCACTTAAAATTTCTTTATAGTTTGAATACATGGTATGTACAATATATAAGATTGTGCAAAAGTTTTAAAATCTTGACTAGAGATGTTGTTAATCAGATACAAAGCCAGTCATAAATTGATTTTACTCTAAATTTAAGGTTAGCAGCAACATAGAGGTGTGGTGTGTTGTTATTGTTGCCTTGCAGCGAAAAGGTTATTTCTGCATGTTTGGATGTTCATGTTAAATTAAGCTATTAATAAATTATTTTGTCACTGGAAGTGGGGATGTAGCAGGTTTTTAGTAAATGTTTGTGTGACTTTGTTTACACCCCAACAAAGCCACACACTTGACGACAAAAGATTTATCAGAATGTTGTAAACTTACATCTTTATGCTTTTTGTAGCCTCCACCCTCTTTTTTCTCAACTCTTATCAACTTTGTAAATACAAAATATAGTTGAAGGTACCTGTTTAAAAATCAAGATGTGACTGCAGTGTTTCTCCTTGTGTTTCTAAGGTAATGCAACTGGATAAAAAAAAATTGGGGAAAAAGGGCTCTGGATTGGAACATTTCAATGTTAGCACACATTAAATGTAACTAGAAGCATCTCTATTTCCAGTTCCTTTTATTTTGCTTCCAAAGGAGACACATTTTCTGTAATCTTTTTAACTGGTCTGGATAAATAGTTCTCCAGTCTCAACTATTGTCTGTCCAGTCCTTGTGCTGTGACAGTAGATTTTACAAGGATTGTGTAAGTAAATCGGAATGTGAACAAGAAGAAATCAACAGAATTATTAGGTCTAAAAAGGCTAAAGCAGGGGAGTGTTTGAAAGCTTTCTCTTTGGGGCCCCAGCCTGACATTCTGAAATAGCCTAATTTACAGCTAACAGTTGCCTTGGGATTAATTTGTTGGAGATGTAAAACTATTTTATTTCTATCTTTCTGGTATTTCTCAGAGATTTCACACAAGATATAAGAATTTATGACTTTATGACAAGGTGGTTGTAAAAAAACAAATATTCATTTAAAAATGTCCGTCTGTTATGTGTAGACAAAACACTGATTCATCTCTGGAGTTTTACGAGCCTTTTCATGCCCGAGTGACTCATAAGTCAAAGACATGTAGCTTCATAGACAAAATAAAAAATATTCCCTTCAAATTTTCAGGTACTGGAGTAAAAAAACAGATAACATTAAAAAGACCTTCTGTACACCTGAAGACATTTTTTAAAGCTTATTTAAAAGGCAACTAGAAACCATTGCTGCTTTAAAGTGGTTTTTCCCTTTATGCCACACTATCAATTTGCCAATAAGCTCTGACCAGCTTATTGCCTTCTCTATTTAAGGCATTTCTATAGCAAGATGTTACCACTGCCATGTTTCATCTTGAGGATGGCGTACTTGGGATGTGTGCAGGGTCGATTTTCCACCCACAGGAGGAGCAAAATGTTTGTCACATCCAATCAGGTGATATCCAATCATTAGGTGATTTCTGAAGGAAGTTGGTCGCACTGAATTTTATTTTGGTTTAGTCATAGAAAATGACTTGGTAGGACTTGATATGTGCGCTGATTATCTTAAGTTGAAAGTGGCATCATCGAGTCAATTTTAAGATATGATCTAGTCTCAGTCTCTTTCATCCAATTCTCATTTCCTTGTCTACGTCTGTCCCAGGCCAACAGCTCTCACCAGCTTCATCAACATACTTTCTGAAAGGTTGTTAAGTGATGGTGTGAGCATTGTTTTTAAATGTTGTTTATATTGGGCTGTATTTGCCAAGGAACTTTTGACCGTATTTTTTCAAGCTACCCTCTGAACTGATTAAACACTATTTACTGTACATTTCTTATCTTATTATCTATTGTTCTTCCAGGAAACAGCTTTCCACTTATCTAAACTACTCCCCTGTGCTGGATGAGACGAACTCTTTAACACACAGAGCGATTATGCCTAAGCTTAATCATATATACAGATGGTTTTTGCTCTGATCTTCTAGCTCGTGGTGTCCCAGACGAGCTCCTCATTCACAGTTTGTGGCGCACAAGCTGCCGTAGTAACAAAAGCCAAAACAGACTGCGAAAGGTTCAGGTGCAAATGCTTGCAACTTAAGCGGAACTGCAGACTGCACTGATGCATATGCAGCCATTCATCCTTATTTTCCTCACTGGACAGGCTGTGGCTCTGTTAACATGGCAAGAGTAAACTTTTAGCGGGTAACAGATTGAAAATAGTTGTGTTGGAGACATGCCATGGCACCAGAACAACATTTTTTTCTCACTTTGCAAATGTGTGTTGCAACAAGAAAAACTGCAGAAGTAGTGATATCTACCATTTCACCCCTTGTTCTTTTTGAAGTAAATACCTAATTTTGTTTTTGGTTATCCATTTTTCATTTGGTCTTTCTGTTTCTTCCCAGTTTAGCCGCACTTTGACCCCTCCATGTTTTGGTTTGTTTTGCTTTGGGAACTGTTACATTGCACAAAGATTACCCAGATCACAAATAATTCTAATTCTGTCTTGTCTCCACCCTTTGCTCATTGGCTCTGTGTTCCAAGACGTCTCCTGTAGTTAATTGTTATGTTTGCATTCCTTTGTTCTGCCTGAGGCCTCACATCATCATCCCATGACAGGTCGAACTCCTCTCTCACTATAGGGTGTGTGCTGGTTTCGGTCAAGCCTTCTCTTTAATTTCATGATTGGTATATTATTAGTCATTTTCCAATAAACAATCAGTTCTATTTTGCTTTTTTATTGCTCACACCTCTTTTGTCTTGCTAAATTTTATTCTAAGATTACATCTACTTCTTTGTTGTTGACCTTTTGCAGGGCCATGCAGGTCAACACTGCAGTGGACATCGCTCAATCAAAGTGTTTCTTTTGCTATTTTGAGTCTTTTAAAGGAAACCAAACAGAGGGAAAAATGCATAGCTGGCTTTGGTTGCTAGGAGACCATGTCTCCATGCTTTTGAGCAGCTATTCAACAAGCTTTTATTTATTCCTCTCTCCCATTCGCTCTCTCTCTCTCCTTGCTCTCTGAGTATCACTTTGATTCACTTCATTTGTTTATCATACAAATACCATATTTACCACTTTTAGGCAACCTGAGAAAAAGACAGACAAGAGAAGAGAAAAAGTTCTAGTCTTCTTCCAGAAGACTGAGAAAAAAAATGGGAGACGTGCAAGAAAAATAGAAAAGAAAATCAAATCTCTTCATCTGATTTTATCACACAAGTGGGAAACACAAAATCAAAAGACCCCACAGTTTTTTTCTTTAATATTATTTTTTTTTTACTTTTTTGTTCCACAGTTTTCTCTCTCAACTGTTTGATTCACACAATTTGATAACCGTGAATAAAATGCCACCATATTTCTGAAACAATGTTATACAAAAACAATGAATTGTATTTAATTAGGTGGTGCTCCTTTGGGGGGCACAGTTGAATCTGTCTGACTTGTAAGCAAGGGAAAAGATGTAGTAGGCTTTTTTCAGCTGACCTTCAGTGTGCGTCAAAAGGTTTGGAATGAGAAATTGTTACATTAATCTGGCACGTTCTCTGGGCTCCCTTTACCATGACTTTAAAAGATAAGAACTTTATGTCATAGAATATTTAATAATTTTGAAACCATAGCTTTTTAAAATCATACCTTAATACTAGTGGCCTGCCACTTTCTCCACTTTACCCACCAACTGCTGTACCTCCTACTAGGCTTGGGATGATATAAGACTTTCACAGCATGGCATGACAACCTTGAGTAAAAATACAGATAGTTTTGTTCTCACAAGTTCTCATTCCATTCATTTTAAAAAGAAAAAGTTTACAGGCCCTAAATTTTGAAAAACTTTGCACAACTAACCGGACCATGCCCACCTCCTACATATTCATTTTTGTTTGAAACCAGTCTTGGAGGGCCTAAGGCTGTTGGAGGAGGTGTAGTGGGTCTCAGCCCAACACCTTGATTTCGCCACAGGCTAAGAATATAAAGGAGATGGAGGAGGGATCCAGTGCAGCTGATCCAAGATGAGCTCAGTTGCATGTTTCCTCCCATGTTCTGTTCCACTTCGTTTTGTCCTTTCCCCTGAATGCTCCTAATGGCTTGCTAATGACAGCTTGCAGGCACCACATAACCAGCCATCTATAACCATTCAGACAGACAGACTGCATGCGTGCGTGTGTATTCGTGTGTGTGTATGAGAGTGGAGTCTTTAGAAGACAGACATAGACATTATAAAGATGCACCTCTTCCATACTGTGCACTCAAAAACACACATGCTGTTAGCCATCAGCCTACACAGTCCCTGTGTAAACACCAGTAGCCTAAGGCGGCCGTGTGTGAACCCAGAGGTGACATAAAGAGTTTTAACGTCTTGCGGGGAGTCATTCTTGCCACATGTTGTGTGAGAAGCCATTAACAGTAGGTAGTTTGTCTAAACCTTCCACATAGGGTAGTTTTTCATGCATTTCACAATCTGGCACTGCTATTTTTCCCCTCTGCATATAGCTCTCAAAGAAATGTATTCAAACCACCAAAGTGACACTTTACTGTCAGATTGTTTCACAGCTTGTTGTTAAAATAAACAGTGACCTGTGACTAATAAAACACTGAGATAGAAAAAGTGAACTATCTGTAAAGTTTCCTTCTCTCCGCACACAAGATGACATTCAGATACTAAACAAGGAGCTGTGGCAGGTACCGCTGTTGGAGAAATGCCTGCATTAATTGGGTGTTGTGCAGCAGAGTAACCCTGGCACACAGCAGTAAAAGAAGACAAAATAGGAAACACTCAGTATTGACATTCGGATTACTCAAGTTTCCCCCTTGCTTCCTTCACGATACAGAGTCCTTTAAGAACAAGAGATGGCTTAGGTGATGGGGAGATCTATAAGAATGCCATGAAGAGCCACAATCTCTGCAGGGTGCAAACAACAAGAATCAATTAAGATCTAAACCACCTGATTTTAACAGCACATACACTAAGCTTGCATGTATGATTTGAACACTGAATTTGTACAATTCAATATAATTGTAATAACAGGTGGCCACCCTTAAAAATTTGTTAGCAATATTAATGGCCTACCAACCCAGTCATCCAGTGTTATATGAATGCTATTGTTTAATATTATACATTTAATATAGCAGAGTCGGTTTGAAGTTTTAATATCACTGTAAAAATCTGATATTCAACATCCATCAATTGCAAACAGGCTTCTATATTAGAAAAAAGGGAGTTTTATTTTGAAAGCAACTGCTTAATTTTCCAGTATAGGTACTTATATTAGCACAATTCTGTTTGCGAAAATGTGAATTAAAATGATAAACACACAGGCTGATACAGGATTAGGAGCTTTTAACAATATATAGAAGTTGTTTTACCTCAGATAATTGTTGAACTTAAGGGAAAATTAAGTTTCAGACAGACAATGCTCAATTGCAATAGTCAATCTTACCAGCAAAAGAGAACAATCATATTTGTATTTTATTTTAAATATATTTTAAAATAATTTATTCTGCCTTCGACAGTTACTATTGTTAATCATTAGTGCTTCATGAAATGAGTTGTCTCCGTAAATGATGTTTTTCTTTGTGGTTTTTATCTGCCATAAATTGTCAGTTTCCCCTATCTGATCACATTTTTAAATACTTTCTGTGAACAAAGAAATGAAACAGGAAAATAGAAACAAATTTCATGTAAATGTTACAAAGAATGCATTTTCTTAAACTCTTACCTGCAAAACAATCAGCAACAGCATTCAATCACACATTTGCAAAAGAAACACCAGTAGTGGGAGATACAGGTCTTCAGAAAATAATTAAATACATGAAATGTGATAAAGTAAGATCTATATAAGGAACAGATAAGCTCTGTGTTGCAACAGGCAGAGCAATGTTACCTGTCAGTGGACATAATCTTACGGCTGTGCTGTGTATCTGAGCCAAAGGAAATACTATCTGTGCCTAAAAATCATCTACTACATTCCTCCTGAGCTGAAGGGAAACTCCCGTTCCCTCTGAGTGTCTATGACTCTCTATGTGTGTAAAGGGAGGGTGTCAGTGTTGAATCAAATCAACACCTTCTCACATGAGCTCTCTGATGTCTCAGCATGTGCTGAAAAGCCACTCTGACAATAACAAAAAGACCAAGAAAAAAACTGACCACACACAAAAGCAGACGCAGCAGTAATCGGAGCATAGATCAGGGAGTTTTTTTTATCTCAGCTTAATTAAGTTTTAAGACCTCAAGGTTTCAATTATGCTTTGTTGTTGTTTCATCCAATAATATTAGCATGCTTAATTCAGAGCAGCTGATTGTCTCATTTTACATCCCTCTGTATGTCTGCACTTGTTTGGAATAAATTAATTTCCTAATCTCATCCTAAGCTTGTGACTCTCATGAGAATGGGAAACACAAAGTTGCCTTTGGAAAAGCATCCTCTACCATCAGCGTAGTCAGTAGCAGTCATATGATCACAGTGTTGACAGCTCCCCATGACCTCATCCATTTAAGTCCCTTTTTCCTTTCAGAGGCAGAAAGGGGAAAAAAGCAGTAGTGAATAGATGAATTGGGGGATAAAATGGATGACAGGGAAGGAAGATAAATAGAAGGACTAAAAAAGAAGGAAAGTCGCTAACATGGCACCTTGCCAAAATATTTCTCAAATCTTTTCAAGTTAAAGGGTTTGCTCCAAATGTACTCATAGCCCTGTGATATGAAACTCATTAATTAAATCAAATGGTACCAAAGACCTTCAAAGGTCACCAAATTAGTGAGTCTATATATATCTAGAAACTTAGTAAAGTGTCACCTAATAATTGGGCATCTAGCTGGAGAAGTAGATCCAGGACAACTATGGACATGCACTTCATAACTTCCACATGAAGGTGACAGCATCATGCTGTGGGATGCAACACAGGGAAGCTGATCAGAGTTGATGGGAAGATGGTCAGAGCTAAATACATGGCAAGTTGTGGAAGAACTTTGTTAGAA
The DNA here is from genome assembly GCF_001444195.1 of Xiphophorus couchianus. Taxonomy (NCBI): domain Eukaryota; kingdom Metazoa; phylum Chordata; class Actinopteri; order Cyprinodontiformes; family Poeciliidae; genus Xiphophorus; species Xiphophorus couchianus. Next base: position 12,982,773 of record NC_040239.1, read on the forward strand.
GCTGTAATAGATTTGAGGCGGAGGTGGAGGTTCTCCTTTCAACATGAACACAACCCCAAATATATAACATAACAATTATTCATGTAACTTGAATAACAGGAATAATTTAAATCAAGCAATATTAATGGACTACCAAGGCCTAGTCAAACACCACGTTAAATACAACAGAGAATTGAAAGACATGAAAGTTGGGGTTTACAGATGCTCTTCATCTAATCCAACTGATCTTGAGCAATTTTGCAAAGAATGGGACAAATGTTTCAGTCTCTAGACATTTAAAACTAGTAGAGTACAAATGACTTTCAGTTGTCATTGTCAGGTTAAATGAAGGGGCTGTATATATAGGCATGCTCAATCTCTCAGATTTTTGTGTGTGACCTAATGTCATTGCTCTACCACTTTCCAGCCATGCATACATTTCTGTTGATTAACCACCAAAACAATCAAGTACAAAATGTGTTCAAGTGACACATTTTTATGAGGCCCTGTTAAAGAAAAAGAACACAGAAAAAATAAAGACAAGGAAAGTGTCCACAATGCAAGTAGTCAAAAGTAATACAAAAACTGGACCATGTTTTGGAGGAGACTTGGAAACTTAACCTGCCTTTAAGACACATGCATAGGCTGCTGAACATTCAAACAACTTGCATGGATGTGAAGTAAAAGAAAGCGGAAAATGCATTCTGAAATTCAAGGAGAAAGAAAGCAAGTGTGCACATGCTGCACGTGTATGATGAATTTGCTGGAGAGCGAGCAGGGTAATCACATTGGACACACGGATCAAGCGTATTATTGTTTCAATTTTGCAAACATTCGATATACATCACAGTAATGCCTCTTTTAGAGTTGTGTCAGCTTCTCACGCCGGCTGTCTAATCAGCCTCTTTTCTCTTTCAGGTCTAATTCACTTAACATTGCAGGATGAGAGAAAAAAAAGCTGATGGGTGAGATAATGGAGCTGACTCACAACCTGTCTAAACCAACTAGTGAGTACAAGAAGATTTCACGCACCAACATTAGCATGCCCACTCATTCAACATGATGGTGCTCTGATGCTTGCAGTTGCATGTATGTACACAGATGCAGAGATCATGATGGAGTGGATAATGAAACTGCCTCTGACCCTGCTCACTTATGATCTGCTGTCCATTATCAAAATGGACACCACTCTCTTCTATTGATCACAGCCTGCTTCTCTTTCACTTCTTTGTTGCTCTTGTCATTTCTCATCTCGTTACTCCTCCACTCATCTGCATCACTCCTGCTGATGGTTTCCGCGGCCGCTGATGGGACTATAAATCAGCGGCCGCACCTAGCGATTATCACCGCTGAGGCCAGCTAAGCACGCTCCTCGACCCTGAAAACCTCAAACGTCCTCATTGGGAATGATGCACACCTCCTCAGACATGCACGGAAGACGTCCTCCAGAGCTGGTCCACCGTTTGTGAGGTAGACTTCAGTTTCTCTGAGTTATGACTTACAGAAGCAGTAATGGAATTCCTCCGTCATCATGAGGTGCTTGCCCTATTCAGAGCTCCTTCAGCCATGAAAATGTCAACTATGATCTAGATCCCTTGGAGCAGGTTTATGACATCATCAGTGTGCTGCCACCGCTAAGATATGACATCTGGGAGCGCTGACAGTTTGATCAACCCATGAGGCCTCGGTTTGTGCTTCATTTGGAGAGTGGTTTTGGCTCAATCAGCTATCTGGCAGAACAGACTACAAGTTTGAGAAAAACTGCAAGTTTGTTGTGAGTAAGAGAGATGGACACTGGACACCGGCCCTGTTACCAAGGCTTTTAGCTTGTGGTAAGGGCTTTGCTCCTTCTCTGGTGTCAACCCGCACATCTTAAGTGCCAATCCAAGCAAACTTAAAGGACTGTAATCAGTGGAGGACAAACCTAGGGGATTAATACAGTATCCTTCACCAGAATGCATTCTTAAAAATACATAAACATGTACACCAAAAAAATGGGTATGCTAATACTGTGTTTCACAATTTCTAAACTAATAATTTTCTCTATCATGCTCATAACAAAGTTAAGAGCCAGGAAGTTATGTTTTACTTACTGTCATTGGACGAATGTCAACAAACCATCTAACAATACACACCCTCACTCAAAAAGCAATGCTAAATTTAACAAGTGGAGACAGCATCACTTCTTGGCGTGCTTTGGACAGACTAATGGAGTTGGTTTGCTTTCAAGGCCTCCACCCCAGTCGCTGTTTACCACATTCCATGGTAACACTGGGTGCAGGGTTCATTCACAGCCTAGATAAGTACGGAATCAGAAAAGTATAGAAAACCAATTGTATTTCAAGACTTTATTATTTGCATTGTCAAAATGTTATATAGATTCATCCATCCATCCAGATTCCATTTTCAAATTATATTGCAGAGATATTTGTACTAAATTCATTGTTAGCTTTAGTACTTATAATTTAAAAATGATGAGTCCAAAAATCAAAGAAAATCTTTGAAGTGAAAGATGTGAATGAGTCCTGCTATACAAATTCTGGCCAGACATTTCTTTAAGCATGATTCTCTGAAAAGAAACATGTCAGTTTGCATGTATTCTGGCAGATTTTTCAGTTTTTCCATGAGCACATTAGTTATTATACTCTTAACCAATAAAAATACACGAGCATCTAAGAACACTGGCAAAAGCACAGCCGAATACTCAAGCCTCAGAAGATGAGCAGGTGTAGGCATAAGTGAAACAATCTGCAAGAAAGAGCAAATTGATGAAGAAAAAAGACAGAGGAGAGAGCAAGAATAAGCAGGAGTAGAGAGGAGGAGCAAAAATATGTGGAAAGTGGGAAATGAATGGGTACAGCTAAACGAGGGTATGTAATTTGGAGTGTTTAGTAATTATACATGGTTTGACAGACCCATGTTGAACCATTCCTTTCTTGATCCCCTCACTACTTGTCTTCATGCTTTTTTCCCCGAGCGTCCTCGCGTTTTCCACTTTTGGTTCCCGTAACTTTCTCTCCCTCTCTGTAGCTTTAACTTTAAATGCTCCACAGAAGTCAGCAACATCCATCAGAAAGTTTTACCAGCTATATGTCCTCATTCTAAAAGTTTGAAATATAGAGGGAAATCTTAATATATATTTCCTAGTCAGGGGCTGGGTGTGTGAAATTTATTTATATTGCTGAATGCTGTGCCAAGGATTTGATGGTGGGTGTATGTGATTCTGTAGTGATTTATTTTATCCCAAAGGCATAATATTCAGAAGTTTGAGTGTGAAGAACGGGTGTGTTGCAGAGAGCAACTGTATTTGTAAGTGATTTAGAACTCATGTCTATGCATAGACTTGCAAAAATACTCAAATCCCATTTTGCCATGTGACAGCTGCAACTGGACATGTTTAAATTGTTATCAAAAGAATCCTAGGATTAGTAGTCTGTTTTAATCTCATCTTTAAATAGCATTTCCACAACAGAGACCAACTGAGACTAATAGTGCAAAGAATGCAGATGTTTTTGACATTTTCCATAAAAATAAAATGTTATTTTGAAGAAAATACACTGAATCAAATTTTGTAAATGTCGAAAATTCCTAAATAAAATGTAAACAATAGTTGTATGTATATATAAATATAAACAAGATTCCTACATAAAATACATATAAACTATTATAGATGTTTCTTGAACTGTTATGTAGCTTTTGTTTCTGGCCCCTGTTATAGACCAACATAACGTACTGCATAATTGTGGAATAGCTTAATTCCACAAGTATGCAATTATGGAATTGTCCCCTTTGAAGACCACCCTTTCCCAATCATGATGTGTTTTGGCCTACGCCTTTCAACAGACTCTCCCGCAGGAGCTCAGGAGCTGTGCAGCGTCTCCAGAGTTTCCGTGAGGCTCTAAGCTGCTTCTTTGATTTTTGCTATTCAGTGCCTTTATAGCTTTGCAGTGGATGGACTTAAGACCACACAAGATCACACCACACTTTTAAGTATTTGTCTATCACTTAAAATCATCCAAAGGGTTTAAAATGCCAAATCTGGAAAAAGCCAATACTTAATAATAATAGGCATTGCATGTTTCTCTGAATGTTCTTCTAAAACTGCACCTTGGTGAGTTTAGCAAGAGATATTTCTTTTACAGAAAAGGGGATAAAAGTAAATTATTTTCTCAAACATCAATACACACATGCAGAGTTGATAAAATTCACATTAGTGTGGCAGGAAACCAGTAATAAAACCCAACATATGGAAACAGTCAGGCTCCTGTGATTTTTGCAGTAGTATAGGGGCTATCCAATGAATATAAACAATGATATGCCAATGATGAAAGACTAAACGGAAAATAAAGAAGGGTTGAGAGGGATAAAGAAATAAAGAAGGAGAAACGGTCTGCAAATGTGCATGTGAATATGTGGGCCAGAGTAATAGCTGATATTACGGAGCAGCGAGGTCATGAAAACACAAAACTACAAGTTTTTTTTTCCAGATTTGAATCAGCTCGGTTGCTGCACACTAAAGAACAAATCCCAATGAGTCGCTGCAGCAACCACACACACAGAAAAGGACCAAGAGGGTGTTGAAATGATCGTAAAAGACAGCATTAGTTGAACAACTCTAAAAACTGCAGCTCCAATCCACTCCCTTATTGCACTACACGACCGCATATTTTTAACAACCTCCATTGGAAGCATATAAAAACATATGCAGCGAGGCAATGCAGACTCCCCTCACCCCCTCGTAAGCATATGCAGTACGTCGCTTCCCAGTTCTACTTGACTGCCCTAGGCCCCTGACAGTGTCTGAACCCTGACCTTGTCACATTCGAATGGCTCTGAAGGGGAAGGGGAGGGTCCTGAAGGGTTCGATTTTACACGGAGGAGGTCGCAGAGAGTTCCATCCTTAAACAAAAGCCCCAGTTGTGGTGGGTGTCTATAGGTCTGTGCAGGTCATAGGTCAACCCCCCCCCCCACCCCACCCTAAACCTCTTTCTGTCTCATTTCTTCTTTTCCTACACTCTTCCATCCATCTCTTTTTTTTTAATAAAAAAGAAAAACCGTGAGGAACAATGGCCTTCTTCTGCCCCCAATATCATCCCAACTGTGGGGATGCATACTGAGCAGGGGCCACAGCAAGCCAAGGGGTTTCTCTCACCACTGAGCCTATTTTCTCCTCGTCACCATGCATACACTTCCCTGTGATACTCTCAGTGATCCAGCTCTTAAGACCAAATGTCCAAAAGTTTAATGTGATATGACAATATATAAAATATATATATATACTTTATCAAATTTGTGTATAACAAATTCAGTTTTAGTGTAGTAACCTAAAATTTTACAAAAAAATTAAATAAATAAGACCTTTTGTAGCAGAAAATGTTTGTTGTTTTTAACAAATATCGGAATAATTGTTGGCATATCCGCTGGCCACCAACAGACTCCTGGGTTGTTGTTCTGCTCACTCCACAGGTTTTATATATGATCCAAGTTTGAGGACTTTGATGGTCATATAACAAGGCAGCATTTGTGTTGATTGTGCCATATTTTTTCAACTGTTATCCTTTTGACAGACCCAATAGTGAACCAGTTGTAGTTTAATGTTAGTCTGCTAGATTTGTATTAAAAGTTATTTCAGTCAACTATGCCATGCACTATAACAAGGTTGACAGCACAAACTAAAAGGACCCACAGAATCAAAGATCTGTCAGTCCGCCTACATAACAGTAGGCGTAAGGTTCTTTTCCTCATATTCTTTTTATTTTATGCCAGACTGGCATACTGCAGGCATGTAATCTTAGTCCCATCTCACCAAAGCACATGCTTCCACTTAAAGTCCCACTTTAATTTATGTTCTTCATGGTGTGTGTGTGTGTGTGTGTGTGCGGAGGGGGAAGGCAGGGTTCTGGCATCACTCTCGAATAATTAGTTTGAATTTTGATGGTGTTTAATGGTTGTTATGGAGACTAGGCGACCCCAAGATGCCGCCCGTCACTGCAATAGTGAGGTTTGGGGATTGTTTTTGTTTTTACCTCATTTTCCCTCCCACTCAATGTTCATGGTGGCATATATACATGTGAGTTAATCACTTCTCGGCTTGTATGTCCAAGTTTACCTAAGTAGCTACTTATTTTTTGATTAATTTAAATGTACACATATCTCCTTTACTTGAATGTCATGGTCTTGCGTCTTTCTTATTGCTCCTGTGTCAGACTATATGTAAAAAAAACACTTGATTCTTCATTAGAAGCTCCTAGAAACTTTCAAAGAGAAAAAGAAATATACTCAGTTATGACCATAGGTCTTGACAGATTTGTCTGTGACAGTAAAAAAATCTTTTAACTCAACCAAACAGTAACAGATGTAGGTCTCCTCTACATAGTCAAATAATCATTACCAGCTTTCATTCTCTGGTTCTTTTTGTATGCCTGTCTATGACCAAAGGACCTCAGAGGCCTCTCTCCAGCTGGCACTACAAGCTGACCTTTGCTACAACAAAACATCTAGAATACTCTACGTCTCAGCCCACATTCAGAATCAAGCACATCCAAGCTCACAAAGACTCACAGCTCTACAACTACAAATGCTGCAGGACTGCCAGCAGGAGCAAAAGCGGTTAGCCAAGAATACAAAATGACAGCCTTGTTCCTCTTTCAACCAGGAGTAAAACTAAAGAGTTCCCCCCGTTCTCTCGGTCTTCCATTTTGTGCTTGTCTGACCCCACTAGTCCTTCTGGTTGCACCTTTGCAAGGGGGTTCATATTGAAAAGTGGCAGCCAATCCAGGTCCAAATGTGATTAATTTGCTGCATTCACCAGGGTTGTTCTCAGCACACAATAGAAATGGACTGTCGAGAAGTCCATTAACAGGCCCCACAAGCCAGAGGGACCTCTTCCCAGGCACTTGGCAACGAACAGGGGGTCACTTACCACAGTCAAGAAGTTTAAAAAAGGTGTTTGAGAGAGAAAATGTACATGACAATCCCTGTGTGTGAGTGCAGTTTTAGGTTTGTTTAACAAGAAAAATAATATTTTGATAGCTTAGCACATTATGTGTGATGATAATTCAGCGTAACAAGAGGTGCTTCGACTGTGTGAATTGGAAGTCATTAAAAAGAATTCCTGAGGAAATCAGTCATGAAAGGCATTTATTACAGCAGCTTTTAAAATGATCTTACATATTTGGGTCACACAGCACATGCTAAGCCAGTTTTAATCTTTCTACAGTGCAATTTCCATTGTCAGCTTCAATCTTATTGAACCTCCTGCTTGCTCTGAAAATACTGCTTCAAACTAATTTCCATCATAAATTGGAAGTAAAAAGTTCCTTTACGATGTGATCAGCAAAATTACTTATAATAGTGCAGTAGCAGTGCAACAGGGTCTCATAATATTTCTTGTCAAAATGTCTGTCTTTCTAAGTGCCATACATTTGCTGGTAGTGTGCAATTTCTGGAAATGTAAGTCTCAGGTATTTTTACTGAGAAGCAGTCAAGCTAGCTAACAACACTGTGTTATGAAGGCAACGAAGAAGACCTCACCACTTTAAATAAACTGCATGGTAGTATGTACTTAGGAAAGAATGAAATACTCATGTACTGAGAGTAATTAATAAACAAAACTAGAATACGCACACTAGCAAATTGTTAGCTATTAATGACACTAATGCTGAATTACAAAAACATAAACCAAAATATTTAGAGCCTTGACTCTCGGTGTGAAAACCAAAAAATAAGAATTTGTAGTTTTCCTAAAAATATTTCTAAATATCTGCTTGTTCCCATAAACCTAATATGTCTTTCCCACGCTTATCATTTTGCAAGAATTACATTCAGAAATTTATCAGTTATAAAAGCATCCATGAGGCCTCAAGCACTTTAAATTGGTCTCATGGCAGCATTTCGGGTACTAAGCAGAACAAAGTGAAAGTAATGGGCAAGATTCAAACAACTTGTAAGCACTATAAGAAAACCAAAAACACAGAAAGGGCAGCTTTCAATGCTTTATGGGTATTTAGTCTTATTTGAAATATATGGCCATGTACTAGGAATAGAATATTCTATTCTGGCTCTTTAAATCAAAGTTTATGATGTGTGTAAATTTTAGCAAATAATTGATAAATTAATAAAAATATTGTTAAAATCTTATCTTGTTTCTCGTGAACTTAATAACATTTATTGTCTTATTTTCTGAAATGGATGTATAGTTACTCCCTCTATCTTTTTTATGCAGCGCACATTAGCACCTGCATTTGTATTTGTATTTTGTGTTGCAGCGCATCATCATCTTGGTTTTCCATCTGTCTTCCTCTCTCACTTACTAAGTCTCATTTGGTGCAACAAAGCTGAGTGCTGAAACAGTGTCATAATTAGTCCTGATTGATGTAGCATATTAAGCAGCAAACAATTAGCGAACTGTATATTCCATCTCTGACCATCTGAAAATGAGTGATGTGACTGACCCGCATTATGCACAAGCACAATAACAATGTGAGCCACACACACATGCAAGCACACACACACACCCCACACACCACATATGCACAAATGTCCACCCAGCTTTACAAACAGTGCCAAAAGAAATTCAAACACATCCTAGAATACATTTTTGTTCTGTTATTTTTTTGCATAAGCAATCCAATTTGTAAGATGGCAAACAGTTTCATTTATCAAAGGGTACCAAGCAGTTTGAGATGTTTGTTTGCATTTCTGCCTGTTTTAATGCCTCTGTTTGAGAATGATTATGCTCATCTGTGAGTTAATGTGTACACATATTTGTGTGCACAGTCACCTCTGTCCAACAGGCAGCGGGAGCAGGGGGGCTTGATTATCCGGTTCTGTTCTTAGCATGGAACATTGTCTAACCTTCACAGACCAGAGACTGAGATGGAGGCCTCTGAAACCACTGTAACCAATAATTGTTCTCCCTCTGTTAGACAAATGGGTGGCAATGGTTCACATGTGGGAGGGTTTTCATTCTAAAATATACAACAGTTTTTTTTTATTTCTTTGCCTCATAAAATGAGTTTTTACCTGGTTTCATTCATCCCCTTGGTGCAGAACAAGACCTTGTGCTAATAGTGCAAAGTCTCTAGAGTTTGGAAATCCCTGTGTGCCATCCCAGAGCAGCTTTAAGCTCTGCCTCGGGCTCCCTACCTGGGGCTCTGGGCTTAGGAGCTCTCCTTTGGGGCTTGAAGACATGGGTAAAGCTGGCTGGAAGAATAAATACAAATTTAATTCTACTGGGAGCATATAAGGGGTTAGAATGAAAAGAAGCACGAGATGTTATGAAAGCAAAGATAGTTACAGCATAAATGAGTCAGCGCAGCTGAAAAAGGGCTGTGAATGAGATGGGTGAAGTCGTTACTAACTTAGTAGTCATGATATCAACGCATGCAGTTGCTCTCTGGGCTTGGCAGGTATGACTAGGCTCATTTCCCAAAACGCAAATTAAACAACAGGTGTATGAGGTGTTGTTCTTTAACAGGAAAGAACAGCGAGTTCACCTCAGCATTTTTCCCTTCTCAACTTAAATGTTTTTTAAGAGTTGTCCAGCCGGTTTCTAACTCAAATGACTTTTCACAGGTTCCAATATTTACCTATCAAAGCAACTATGATCATCTGTTTGCCATGTAAATGAAGACAAATACATGTACAGGACAAACACCTACAAGCATTCTCTATTTCTGCCATACATGAGTTATGAGAGCAAAACCTAGCCAGTATACTCTACTCCACGCACATGAGAGCGAGTCTTTGAAGCACAATGGTGCTGAAAAAACTGCTAACCCAAAGCCACAGGGAGAGCACTCCTGATCTCCCGCCAACAGAAAAGGTCAAACTCTTCAATATTAACTTAGTCTTAGGTCACCACACTGATTACGCTACAATAACCATTTTATGCACTGCATCCATGGATCCCCCCCATCACTGCTACGCAGACACGCTTTTTCCCCCCCTCTGCCAGTCCTCACACGTCCATTTGGAATTAGAACCCGATCTGAGACAGTCATGTCGGCGCCCCATGCAGACGTTCATAAACACATTCTCACACAAGCGCCCACAATCGCAACTGTTTACAAGGGTCTTAGCAGAAACCCTGAGCCTCTGTAGAAAATGACATGCAGGGGAAATTTAAGTAGATATGGTAGAAGTGTGAAAAAGGGCATATTCGCGCACAGACTGTGGGAGTCACAAGTGTAATACAACCTTAGGTCTCGAAGAATGTTGTGGTTTCAGACTCGGGAACAAATCTCAACATGAAGTTCAATCTCAGGACACAAAATCAAAAGTTTTGTATTCGTGTGGACAAGAAAACAAGGAATGAACTGAGGAGAACTGAGGAACTGTTGCTTCTTGTCGTGTGTGTACATGTAAACAAACTACTTCCATTTCAAGAAAGCCCCTTCTTAGTGCATTAAGGAGGGCTGTTTTAGCCAACGGAAAATGGGTTTAGTTTTCAAACTAAAGACAGTTGAATTAAACTACATTTGCAACAAATCATGGTTCATGGGTGGGCATGGGCTCAGTAACAGTATAAAGATATTTCTAGGTTTCAAAAGGTTACTGTTTCACAAATGTAAAAAAAAAATAATTCCATTCGTATGCTAATGTGTTTTCATAAGAGCCTTGGAACCATATGTATAGTCATCTCAGTTAAAGGTGGTTCTAAAGTTAACAACGTCTTTGAGAAAAATAAATATTTTTTTATGATAGCACTAGTAATCTTTTGTGTTTTCACAAATACAGTAAAATCTTTACAGTGTTTTAAATAATCTATGTTAAAAATCCAGTTCTGGTTTTACCTATCCAAGTACTTTAAATATTTAAGATTATCAAATTGGCTTGAAGGTCATGAATTAGTGAGCCACATTTGACACTGCTGCAACTTATGGTTATGTTATGACCAGCTGTGGCTAATTTTACTAGATTTTCAACTTCTCAGAATCTTAAATTCATGACATTAAAAAAGTAACTGCTCTATAACAGATCAAGCTCCTTGACTTTATTAGTAAATCATTTTACATAGTTTCTTGGCAAACCTGTTGACAGTTTGAGCCTCTGCAGGCCTCAAAGACGTCGTAATGAGCCTGTGTGAGCGTTTCAAACACTCCTCCTCCCACCCTTCGTGTCAACAATTACAGACTGAATGGAGTAATTTTCTTGCAAGTTTTATTCTGATTGCTGCCACATTAAAAAAAATAATAAGACTGGAGTTAAATACAACCATTTAAACTGTGATGAATGCAAGTAAGATTGGAAGGGAGTGAAAGAAAGACAGACAGGGGGACAATCGTAAGGGAAAATATATAAATAAAGAATATGGAAGGAGCAGAAGTCATCATGAATAAATTAATTTTGTCTCAGCAGTGTAACCATATTAAATGACACCTAGTGAAACGTGTGGCTAAAGCTGTCATCTCCACCACTTCTTTTCTGCACTGAATCATCTTAATCCCATTTAATACTGTACTGCTGAAAGTCTGTCTGTGTTGCCCACAATGTCGTACAGTAGCCTAGTGTTGTGTTTGATTACATGGTGAAGCTTTTGCTTCCTCTGAAGTACTTAAGAAAAGGAATGCAATGGGGCAAAATCCAATATAATGTTATATTTAATGTGATTGTACTATTATTGATATAATTGATACTGGTGTGCAAAAGAAATAGAATGTATTTAAATGTTTTCAAGGTATTTAATGGAGTTCTTTCCTTTTCCTTTTTAATTCTATATATGCAACACTTAAACTGGGGCCTAAGCCTTTCCAGTTTTCTTTATATTGTATTATTTGCATTTTTTAAATAGTCTGCACTAGATTCAGCTTTAAAAACTTTGTATTGCATCCACATTAGTGATATGCAATATTACTGAAGTGTAGTAATATCCTATATTACTCTTTCATCTATTTATACCTACATCTGTTGCTGCACACTGCCAGACAGCTAGCTGAAAGAGGAATTCTTCTCTAATTTTAGCAAAGACAGTTTTGCAGGTTTGGCTGCAGTTAAATATTCCCTATTGTGAAAAACAAAGTCAACAAATGGTATAGCTAACATTAAAATAATCACTATTTTAGATTACTTTATCTGCAGTAGGAGTGACTATTACTTTTCTGTTTGAAATTAACATAATTGTGTTTTTTTAATGTTTTGTGTAAAAAGTTTGTTATCTTGGGTGAGTGGTATTTTTACTGAGCTTACATGTCAAGCCCTGAGAACCTCATACCAAACCATTACTAATCAGCTTCCTACAATCAATCATCTTCTCAAAGCACTAAAACTTTACTCAGGTTGTATAAAAAGCATCAGTTTAATAATTGCTCCTCCTTCAGGGTTTGGTAGTTGATAAATCAGCCAAAATTGTGAATCTGATGGCTCCCAAAGTTAAGTTGGCCAGCACCTAAGCAACGATTTCACTGATTAATTACATTTACTTCTAAGAGATGCCATAAACCTGCTGATCCCGAAGGAGAAAAACGAGTTCCGGAAACAGAGAGGGAGTTGTGACAGAGCTCCTCACCAGTTTCATATCTCCTCCCGCTGAGATCTGGGCCCATCCGTGGGTGAGAGATGAGGCTCCAGGAGTGCAGCTCTAACACTTTGTCAATGCAGACAATGAGAGGGAAGAACTGTCAGGTATAATCAGTGGGGGTGACGCATAAAAGTAGAGAAGGGCACAATTTGAGGATGGATTAAGAGGCCGATTTTCCTCTTGTTAACACAAATTATGAATACTTCCTTGTTGGCTACGGTGGTTAGAAAAAAAACATAAGGAATGCAATCATTTATGTCATATTTCTGTGGTTGTGAATGTGAACAAGTTCCCACTGGCAGCAATAACAATACCTGTCATAACAGTTTCTTTATACTGGGATGAATGGCGGTTCTTCAGTGTGACTATTCCAGTACAAGATGGCATTAAGCAAATACATCCTGAGGCCTTTTCACAATCAGTTGCATAAATAACACATTATACAAAGTAGTGTGTCAAACTCTGCACTTACAGAGAGCAAGGTAGACTCACCTTCTACTTTACATTTCAAATTTCCTGATATGTAATTAATCATTAAAAGCAAAGCAAGCTAGATTTGCAAAATCTCAGAACTTTCAGCTTTCGATTGTTTGAATCGAGAGCTGATTAAATGTTTTAACTGTAAGAACATGCCAGCATGTTTAATATTATTGCCAAATCCTTGTCCTTTTTTTAATTGAATGATGGTTACCGGTATATTCTTCAAGATAACAGTTCATAAACAATCTGTGTCAATATAGAGTCTATACTGAAAACACTGTAAAGTGAAGAAGCTGAAAGAAAAAGATAATTTAAAGAAATCAATGATTTCATTTGATTTTCTCACTTTAGAAGAGACAATGTGAGACAGAAAAAGCCCAAGGCACACAACAGTGTGATTCATAACACTACAAAGAAAATGAAGGAAACAGAAGAAGAATGACAAAAACAGGTTGTCTGCCCAATTCAACATCATCCAACATGAAGAACATCACATAAAACCCACCTGGATAAAGAATTTTTATCACGTAACGTTTGACACAATCCCATTTCATAGCAATGGGTTGCCATTCAATCTCAAAGAAATTTTGGTTTTGTACCCTTGTGCAAAAAATTATTTTGGGAGTTAAATATTTAATCAAATAAATATTTAAAAGTTTATACATCATATATCATTTTGTCTCAACTTTATTTCACTCAACATTCCTAAAGAATATGAGTTCTGATCTGTTATGCCAGCTGAATCTTAAAAAAAAAAAAAAACGCAATTCAAACCTAAAGAACAGCTTAAGTGACCTCCGGCTGCAAGATATTTTTATTCAATTTCATTACTATATTATTTTACACAGGAGACTGTAAGTAGACTATAGAAGATGCAAAGATTGATTTTAGTAGCATTGGGACAACTATGCTTTGAAAAGAAAGCCAGGTACTGCTGGATTAAGTTGAGCAAGACTTTGTAATGGAAAGCCAAACTTGTCTAGCCTGAAGGGAAAAGACATACTTATTAACAAAATGAGAGAACTCTAAAGTATGCGTAAAAAAGATTTTAGCTCTCATAAACTCGTGCATTTAATCTGCTCACGTCTGTTTGACCTGCCATGAACCCCAAAAGATCCAGAATAAATGTGCTCATAAACATAAGCATGTTAAAATGTTGCACCAAGTTTTAAGCGATTATATAATTATTTTTTTGTTGTTGTTGTTGAATTTGAACAGAGTGAAGCTTATTTTGATTTTCTCAAGGGTCTCTTTTAATTCCTACTAAGTAAAGAAGTTATATGAAAAGTATGGGCCAAATGTTTTTACTTTTCTGTTTTAGCTCGTAGTCTTTAAGATACTCTAGCATGTATAATACGTAAGAGGAAATATTGAGCTCCTTTTATCTCTTCTCTGCTCTCTCCTCCAGATGGAATCAGGAAGCTGTCTTGGTATACACTGCCCCCCAAAAAAGGGCACAAGTTCTTGGGCCACCTTTTCACCACAAGGACCCAACAACCGGAGTCCTCCTGTGGGAATGAAAGAGAGGAGACAGATGAAAGCAGGAAAGAGGGGATGACTCCCCTGATCCTTTCCTCTCTTCTCCGTCACCCACCCGGAGGAAAATTTAATAAAGTCCACATACCAAGACCCACACAAGAGAGAGATGAGAACACATGAAAGGAAAGATGGAGAGAAGGAAAAATGGAAAGAGGGGGGAAACGGAGGGGTGGCGGTGATGAGTGACGCCTCTCCCACGGTGTCATCTGTGACCTTCAGGATAGCCAAAAAGCACTGAACCTCGGGAGGTACGATGAAACGGGGATGCCACACACAAACACAAGAAACAAAAGACAAACAATACTGTCTTCAAAACAAAGCTTTGGATACTAGGCATGGGTCGGTCTAAAGGTACTTTCAAGTTTAGTTTTTATTTATTGATTGCTTTTTTCCCTCCTGTTACTTCAAGATTTTGAACAGTTGTAGTTTAGGTAGCATAACAAAATTTACATCATAGCGTTTTTACAGGTTAAAGTCTTTTTTTACAAGCAGACAAAAAAAGTGTTGGAATAACTGGAGTTTTCTTTGGCTGTATGAAGCATAAACCAAAACATTGCTTTTAGTTTGATTTGAACGTATTTTGAAAAGTAAGTCAGCAAAAGTTTATTTAAATTGCATGTTTTAACAGAAAGAGATCACAAAGTGCTTCTCTAGAAGAGTAGCCAAGCAAAATGCAGACAGCAATATACAATAAAGAAAACAAAATACAATCATACATGCATATCACCTTATGCTTATTTGTAAACCATCATGATGTTTACACAAACACAATTATTGCGCACAATAATAAAGATATTTGTTTAACTTCAACAGCATTTAGTTGAATATTCAAATTCAAGAGTCAAAAGTTGTGATTTGAAAAATATGTACAGTACAGTAGAAAATTAGTCCTGCCGATAATGGCACAAGAGTTATGAGATGTGAAACAAACTGACAAGCACGCACACACACACACCCCCCCCCCCGAGTTGACGGAAGTAATCTGGCCTGAGCAGTTCCATCCATCCAGCCATCCATTTTCTGTTCACCCTTGTCCCTAATGGGGTCGGGAGGGTTGCTAGTGCCTATCTCCAGCTACGTTCCAGGCGAGAGGCGGGGTACACCCTGGACAGGTCGCCAGTCTGTCGCAGGGCAGGCCTGAGCAGTTGTGACCTTGAAAGAGGATTTGGTGGGGGCCATGTTGGCATCTTGGACCACTCACCCAACAACACAAGTACACATCAGTGTTAATTGTGGTCCAATAATTGTCCTCTTTCATAGATAATTAAACACAGCAAGAGACGAGGGACATCTCCTTAATGACAGGCTTTCACACCCAAGGTCTACACCAAACCAGAGAGGAGGCGGGAGGACTTCCAGGAGGACAGGAAGCAAAAGTTGGAGACAAAGGACACAAAGAGAAAGAGAGAGATGGCATTAAGAAGAGCAGGCAAGCAATACAGTGCAAAAAGAAAAAAACAGGGGGGAGGATGGTGAATGAGAGTAAAACAGGAGAAAGATGGGAGACATAAATCATAGTTACAGTGAAGAAAAACAGGTCAGGACAGATAAAAGAAAAAGAGCGTGAAAGGATGAAGGTGAATGTCAGAGGAGTCAGGAGGAAAGCAATGAAGTAAATAATGTTGAAATTGTAGATCAGCACCATAGATGTGAAGGGTATGTGTTTGTGTGCATGCTGGAGGCCAATGTTCTTTTTGAGTGCCAGCCAACAGATGGTGCCTAATCTATAGAAGCCCACCCCAGCCTGTCATGGCACAGCAAGAGCTAAGACCCCAAGTTATGCTTGCATACTTACCAACCATCAGCGGACTAACGCTCTCCAAAAGAACACATGCAAACCACATGTGAAATATGCTCCCAAACATGTAGACAGACCGAGGCACACCTCCAAGAGAAAGTTAAGACTCCAACCCAGCATAGAGCCACCATGAAAGCATCTCATCAGTTTTAAAATCATTCGGAAACCTGACAACAACCCCAAACGTAGTCATAAAAAGTTGTTTTAGTGAGGAAAACAACTAAAATTCCTAACAGATGGCATGGCCCTACAGCGTCCTCATCTCAACATCGTTAAGGCAGCCTGGGATTACAAGAAAAGACAAAAGACACTGAAGCAACCCACTTCACAGACGCACTGTGCTAAAGGTCTGAGTCACCCCTATTATCTTCATACGTTTCTCCTGCTTCTCCAGGCTTTCTAAATGTTGCCACCAGTTCAACTTAGGGAGCTTGAACAATGGCAGGGAGGTTTTGAACTTTTTATTAAGTTACTTGAGTGTACTGTACAAATCTCTAAATATTACAGACGCATTTTAAAAAATTTAGAAGGAACATCCCATTTCAGATGTTCTGATGAAATCTGAATGGATTTGCAGACATGCAAGCATTCAAATGTGCATTACAAAATTGAAGTATTAACATCGGTTGACAGAATGAGCTTTGCATTCTTTGGAATCAATCAAGATCTTACAAACATTTAAAATATTGTAAACTGGTCACCCGACAATAGCAGGGTCTGAGCTATTGGACGATTTTCCTTTGGTTATTTTTAAGGGCATTGATCAATGCTGTGAGCAAATTCAATCAGATCCTATTGAAGTCCTCCAACTGTGCTGAACGTGGACATCTCAGGAGAGCCTTTCTTAAAACTATTAAACCTTTGAAGTTTTTTGCCTAATTAGATTCCAGTCAAATTAGAGGCAGTTCCTTCAACAGTTTGGAGCGAACAGATCCCATGAGTTTAGGTTTAATTTTCTGGTAAGTTCATTTTAAAGGTGAGCCTTCTTGAGAATCAAATCAATGATAAAATAGTTACCAAATCAGGTTTGTCAAAAATTTTGAAAATGTTTCCATAGCAAATTACAGTAACAACATACAAACATCAGGAGCACACCGTAAAAATCGGGAAAATTTGGACATGACTGCTTCACAAGCTGTAATGTCTATACATTGCTGAGTAAGATGATTCCCGTCAGGGCTATGAGTGAAGGTGTCTGTGTTCTTCTAACCTTGTAAATGTGTGTTTGTGCACGCACACGAGGACTGCAAGTGTTTGTGCAAATGTAATTTCTGATACGTGGATGTAAAAATGGAAAAGCAAAAAGAAAAGCAGGAAAGCCGGAGAAAGTTTACAGAATCATGTGGGATGAATTAGACATTATGTTTTAAAAACGGAGATCTCGAAGGCTTGATGAAAACCTCGGTGTGAACAAAGAACAACTGTTAGTCACACCGACCCCCTCATGCTGCCCCGTCCTGTGATACGCGGTGAATCAGAGGCTATTTACTGGGTATTTCACAGAAATAAAAGCGTATCCAATCACTAGCTATTCTAACAGACTGAAATTACTCAGCAATACCTCTCTGTCAATCTTGATTTTCCTGTACCATTGCTTTTGCAAAGGTCACTGTACAACGGTGCTCTCACGCAGCTGCATATTCTCCAAGCACAGAGCTGTGTTTTCTTGTTTGATGGGGGCATATTTTTAAGCAGCATATACTGTAGATAGAGTTGTCTGTATCACAAAAAACATTGTTCCTCATTTAATGTTGGTTCAACATATATTTTGTGTTTTTATAAAAATGCATCATCAATAATTGATTTTGTGGCCAATCTCCGATCACCAATTTTGCAGGGCTCCAACTGGTCAATACCAAACTCTTTTATTTTACTAATTTATACACAGATATCCATTAATAAAACTCAAGTTACAGATGACAACAAATGACCTATTCAAAGCAGGTTACAGTTTACAAATGTTTATTTTCTTTTTCCACACCTGAAATACAATGTGCCCCGTATCCTAGAATTGTCCGACTTAATCTATGAGATTTTAAAGCTCTGATTTGGTGTAGAATAGATTGTTAAATCGTTCAATAACATTTATAGACAGGAGGAATATTTCTTTTACAATAAATTAGTAACTATATGATGGTATCTCTGAGAGCAGATAATGTTGCACAATAAAAAAAATGACTAACAATTCCAAATAAAGCACATTCTGTGACAACTGAAATCTTCATAAGGATAGAACAGATCAACTGTCTGGGTTTAGACAGACAATTGAGAAGAACAACCTGGACGGCTCAACAATTGATTGTTTTTTGTTTTTGGTTGCAAAAAAAACAATGAACAACTGGAACAAACCCAGTCAAAAGCATTATGCTTTTAGCTTATGTCCAATTAATCACCCATAAAGACCGATCAAGTCTAAAATAAGACAATTTTAGTCACAAGTTGATTTCTTGGTGCCTCTAAAAATGTCTATTTTTCTGTAAAAGACAAAGCTGATGTTAATATTCAACCCATAGTGTCACTCTGAGTGCCTTTTATTTCTTCATAGTCTGCTTTCAATTCAGCTCATATACCTGGGCATTTTACACTATTAAGCCCTCCCTAACCCCGCCCCCACCGCAGCTCCCAGTGTCGGATCCAGAGACACAGGTCATTTATCATCAGCGAGGGGAACATGGGGAAACAGCAAGCCCAGCACGGGAAGCTCCATGCTGGGCATGACAGCCCTTGACGTCGCTCTGCAGATCTGCTGAACGTAGTCAAACATCCAGATAGTGGTCAGGGACAGAGACGGAGAAGAGATGTCAGTCTCTGACAAGCATTTATGCCTTGGCAGTTCTATTCATTACATGACAAAGCTTGAATGAGGGGAAAAAGAGAAACTTACAAGGACTTACGGATAAAACCAAGCAATAATTAATGCATGTTCACATAATAACTGCGCAGGGCAAGGGGATCTAAAGTGGAGTGTTGTTCCAAGTTCTTTCTCGCTGACCCCATAAGAACCTATATGATTCATTACTCACACACAACACACCCACACACACATACTCAGACTTTCATTACAAGCCATCCATCGGAGGAGGAGGAGGAGGAAGAGGAGGAAGAAGAGCATAGGTCAACAAGGGCACAGAAAATGCATTCCCAATCTCTTAACTTTTTCACCTCTTTGCAAAGATGTTCATCACAGTAAGAGAAAGAGGAAGAAGAACGCAAACTGAACAATCTAAAAAGTAATGTGGAACGGGCAGTTGGGGGGCAATAAACATTGGATAAACAAAGAAAATAGGGGAAAGGGTCACTGAGCCCACTGTGACATTGTTACAGTTGGTGCTTCTGTTTTAACCCAGCGTACATGCAGATACTGTATTGATCTGTGCTCTAAAGGGTACGTGACGATGGTGGGGTTTTAAATAAAAGAAAAGGGGGGTGGGAGAAGGGACAAGAAAATCAATTCCCTTTGCTCAAATGGAAGACGGCCCTCTAGAAAAAAAAAAGAGAAAAGGAAAAGAAATGACGTCGAAGGGGAAGGAGGTCATATGGGATGAAAGAGGGAGGAGGGCTGGACAGAAAGCCAAGCTGCTTCATTTGAGCCATGCAGTTTATGGTGGATATATCCCCACCACCACCACCAGCCCTCCCCCTTGTGCCCCTGCCTTAGCCCACACTCCTGGCTTGTTTTTGTCCCTGGATGCTCCGGTCAGCACATTCTGCCTCTTTGTCTGCAGCAACCCTACCTTTCCTTCTGTTGTCAATAACAGTATTGAAAGTAGGGTTGGGAGGGAACTGAGCCTTAAACACAGTCATGCATGCAGTCAGAAAATACATCACAAGTGTAGGTAAGTGACACAGCTCTCCTATTGGGGAGGAGAAACAAAACATGTTTTCCTGTCTCACCAAATGTCAAAGGTGTGAGCGTGTGCGCCCATAATAAAAGCACTGGGTGTTTATGAAGAAGAAGAATCAAGACTTTGCATGCCAAGAATCACCCAGACGTATCTTTTTGTGAACCCATCATGTTCACAAAAAGGAATGTTGCCTAGCAGACATGGGCAGTCTGAGCCAGACATCAACCACTTATCTTTCAGTCATCAACCCCACCACCCCTCAATTTCTAACACGTTTTCCACCAGAAATCCCACCAATGATATTAGACCAGGCAAGCGTGAGAGAAAGCCTGGCAACAGACATTACATGTGGCACGAAATAATAAAACAGGATCTCACAGAATCCCAAACGCACAACACAGATTTGTCTTATGCCTTCCAGCCAAGGCGAGGCTGCGGTTGACTCCTAGCAGGTCATATGGGACTAAGACCAGAACCAACTGGGGGCACCTGTTCTCAAAAAGGACAACATCACCTGAAGGACAAACATCTGATAACAAGAACCAAGCTAAAAATTTGGCAAAACACAAAACGTCATTGCCCGAATTTCAAAAGCTGGCCTCCCTTGCATTATCTGATAAAGCAATAAGTTAAAGAAACAAAATAATTCTTTGTATCAGCTGTAAAAATGTAAAAATCAGCTGTAAAACTACCACAACATTTCAGATAATGAAAATCATACTCAGTCAAGCATGATGATGATAGAAGCATGAATTCTGCTCTTCAGCAGACAATTCTTTTAGAGAAGGTTAATCCATGATCTTGCACTGACGTGCATTGGGGCTATGCAGTTGGACAACATTCCAAAGCACACAAACAAATCCACCTTTAAAGTGGCTTAAAAAAAACAAAGTGGTTTTGGAATGGCCTAATCAAATTTTGTACTTTCAATTGAGATTTTCTGCAAGACTTTAAACAGAAACATTCCAGTCTGGCTGAATTAAGACAATTGTAAATACGTAAACAGGGTACAGGAATGTAAAACAATTGCTCCCAGTTCATTGCAAACAATTCATTAAAGCCAAATCATCCAAGGGTGAAACAATCAGTTATAAGGCTTAGGGAATAACTACTTCTTTACAGGTGCCAGATTGGTTTGGATGTCTTTTTTTTTTTTAATAAATTACATCCTTGTTTGAAAACTGCTTTTTGCATTAGGTCATGGTAACCTTTGATTTAAAAAGATGTATCTGTTTATTGAACTTTTAAGTGTGACAAAAAAAAAAGCAATAGAAGTAATCGACAAGGAGAAAAAAACTTTTGCACAGCACTGTTCACTATGAACTTGAAAGAAATCCTGACTTGATTTAAATATATGTTTGTGTGTCCGTAGGTGGGTTTGGATAACCTTTAAATCCGCAGTATCCAGGTGATGTCCCGCTAGTCTGAAGCGTGTCCTCCTGACCTTCCAATTAGAGCTCACTACCCAGCAGCAGCAGAGCTCTAAATCTTCCCCAGGCTGTTTGGTTTGGACGTGGGTATAAAACAGCCCTCTGTAAAATCATTACTGGGTTGTAAAACACTGGGAAAAATTCACGATTAAAAGACCAACAGAGATGCAGAGAAAACAAGGCCAGAAGGCGAGGAGTTATTTCCATGTCCAGATATGTGAAAGTAAAACATTTGCACAACAGACAAAACATCAAGTGACTCCAATGGGAGATGAAGATGTACAGAGGTGCTGCTTTTTTCTTTCGTTTTCAGGGACATGAACAGAACAAATGTTTAACAAACAGAGAAAGAAAGCCATAAGAAAGCCCATTCTAGGCACACAGACCACTCAAA
The DNA here is from genome assembly GCF_001444195.1 of Xiphophorus couchianus. Lineage (NCBI taxonomy): Eukaryota > Metazoa > Chordata > Actinopteri > Cyprinodontiformes > Poeciliidae > Xiphophorus > Xiphophorus couchianus. Next base: position 13,004,758 of record NC_040239.1, read on the forward strand.
TAACTTTTACACTACTTTGTTTATAGAAATACATAAGCTTTACTGTCTTCATTTAGACATATATCATGAAGAAGATCTACAATTAAAAAGCTATTTGTGGTTAAAAAAAAATAAACAGAGTATTGTGACAAAATGTGAAAGCGGTCAAGATGTAGGGACGTGTTTGTGAAGCGCTGTAAATATTTATGAGATCATAATAAGCACATGCCACATAAGTAAAACAAATGGATTTACTTACATTCTTGTACATTATGATATAATCTGCAATCAAAGTTGAAAAATCTAATATTCACTGCCAAATCTCCTCAATTAGAATATGAACAGCACATGTTGAAAAATGTTTATCAAACAGAAAAACAACTTAAAATAAAATGTGGAGCACATCACACAATAGAAGAAAGTAAATTAATGAAAAATATGGACGATCAAAGCATAGAAATAGCTACGCCAGCGAGGAATAATAGCCCAGCAACATGTAAATAAACAAAAACAAATGCATCAGTAAATAAAAATTCAGCTGGGTGATTCCGACTCTAAATGCTGTACAATCTAATTAGTGACAGCGTAATAAGCCATTATATCATAATACTGGCATTACATTAATGGTGATGGGGAGGTGCTGGGGGTCTGACGGGGAGGGAGAGCGTGAAAGGTCACAGAAAAATGATTTATTGGATGCAGTCTCATTAGAGTGAAGGTAGGAATTGTCATCTGAAATTAAAAAGCAAAAGCGCTATGCTTTTGTAAACCCACGTCTGCATGCATTTTTGAAATGGTCCCAGTCCACTGTGGGAGGAAGATTCCCTCAATTAACTTCACAGTGAGACATAAAGAAGCCTAATCCGTACCTGCCAGTGCCAGCACCATGCCCCTTGCTGGCATACTGAGCCTGGAAACAAATAAGAATTAGAGCTTAGCTACAAACAGGCGTGTTTACATTCTGCAGTCTATTGTTGGATGACCGCAACGTATTTAACAGCAGGCTGCAACTTTTGTGTCCACGCACCAGGGGCCTCATGCAGAAAAGAGTGTGCAGTTTTTATACTGAAAGTTTGCGGAGGCACTTGTGGCATACAAAGAATTCTGATGTATAAAACTGTGCATAGATGTGTCACTGCACATGCTGCATTTTTAAATCCAAATTTCAGGTGAACTTAGTTGCAGCTGCATGTGACATTTCTCCGGCCCTAAATACTTATTAGTACAAATACCTGGAAAGCTCCAACCACATGTCTGAATAACCATGACAAAGACTTCTGTTTGAGTCTGTTTTCCAAATACTACAACTACTTAATAATTAATATATTGTATTTAAAAGGCACCTTTCAGGGCACATAAGATCTCTTCATATGTTGAGCCAGGTCAATGTGCCATTATCTGTTAGTGATATTTGCACATTACATATGACAGAAAGGAAATGCTTTCCTAAACATGCATTCATTCCCAGGCAGTGTTCTTATAGGAATATCAGTGCAGTTGACAGCTCAGCATCACGTTAGGAGATTGGCTCATCACTGCAAATTGCAACCCTAATTTCTGCCCGTTCATCCACATTGTAGGGAAACTGTAGGTATCTGTGGGACACAAGATTAAACCATCCCAAACGGCTGGAGTGGCTCAGCTGAGGGATGACTGTGACATCCCTCCGAAATGCTCCATTTCTAAGGAATCTCAGCGCAGTGAGTACTTGAACCAGCAAATGCACAGTTCCTTCTTGTTCCCATCTGTAAAGCTGGGACCTGTTCAGCACAGAACTCTAGGATGATCCACCTGGGCAATCTGCGCCAACAGATCAGTCTGATTTCTGAACACACTGAATTCTTCCACTGGCGATGTCCTCCAGCATTGCCAAAGCCGCCGTTGTGCCACAATTATGTGCACCTTTACACATTTGCTATTTATAGGCAAATGTGATTTTCTACATTTTGTCCACCTTAAGAATCATAAAACTTGACCTGTTTGGAGCTAAGCTGCATGTTCTGCAGAGGTGGGCGCTGCCCCGCTAGTGACCTGGACACGTGCTCTGCTGCTCGTGTGTGCTTATCAAAGCCATAAACAGTAACATGCAGTAAATTGTGAATTTTGTGTAAGATTTTAAACTGTCCTCATATGTTCCTTCTTTTGTATTTACATTCATACATATAAGTGATTTAATGTGTGAATGTAATATGACGGACATGGTTTTAGATTATGCAGCAGCCAGATTTTGTAAAATTTCCTTTTGGATGATAAAGTTCATCATATCCTACCTTATCTGACTGAGTTTTCTTCTGAAATGAGAATGAAAATTCTCTGCAGATAATTTATACGTATTTCATGGGCATCGAAGCACAAACCACTGCACTTTTACACCTGTAAATTTAGTATATAAATCCATTGAAGTTTTCACATAATTTTCTAAAGCAACTTGCATTATTGGATGAGGCTGAAAGAGGCTTTCACAGTAGGTCAGACGTTTGCATGGATTACAGCACACTTTCAAGAAGCATCCATTTTTGTACATGTACGGAAATTTTTTTCCCAACTTTTATAAATGAGGCCCCAGAACAGCAGCATGTGGTGTTGATTATGGAAGCTTCCTTTAATGACATCCTTCCCTAACTGGTAGTATCTAAAAATGAGTTACTCACAGAAAAAAAGAGTAATTGCAGCAAAAAGGATTTCTGCTTTTTGCAATTCCTCAGGACAGAAGAAGAGATAGGAGCTTTAACTCTGAAACAAAAAAAATGGCTCAATGCATTTAGCCCGTAGGAAGAAAACAATAAAATAAATCAATGGAGAGCTTGTAAACACTGCAATTTCAGTTTGAAAAGAAGTGCCTGAATTAGAAATAACTAAGCTTAAGCCAGAGATTAACCTCCCACTATCACTTATCGATCCATGTTTATTACTTTTAAAATGGGAAGAGTTTGGTGCAATCTCTGTCTGCATCTTTATAGGACGGCTCCAGTAGGTGCGCAGGTCGTAAGTGCACCCATAAATTGGTTTTATGAGTTTCTGAGACATATCACTGGTAATGTTTCCGCTCGACGGCTTTATGGCCACACCATAGTGACTCAGATGAAAGATACTTTCAGGCATTTTAAAATAGTGATGCTGGCAAAAGAATATAAATATGCAGCATGTTGCAGAAGTATTCACACCCCCTGAGCCTATCCAGATTTATTTATGAAGGTATAGCTACAAACTTCAATGTATTTCACTGGAATTTTGTGTGACAGGCCAACATCAAGCAGGGAATATCTGACAAGTGGCAAAAGAATGCAGAATTTTCAAAAGAAAAATTAAAAACAGAAATCTGAAGAAAATAAAAGTTCTGGATGTTTGTATTCATCCCAAGTTAATATACTTCTTAAATACACCCAGCACAAACGAGAGGTTTATTGTTCACTAATGCTTTCAAGAAACTTCCCTTCCCCTGCTAAAGAAAGCTTCATGATGCTGCCACCACTATGTTGCAGGGTACAAATGGCGTGTTCAGCGTGTTATTGCTTCCCCAAACACAGCCTTTTGCATGTTGGCTTTTGGTCTCACTTGGTCAGAGCTCTATGAACGAGGATTGTGACAAACTGCAAGAATGACCTCTTTTGGCTTTCATTTCGCCTCTGTATTATAAAGGCCAGTGGAGCAATGTTAGGACATTGCTTTAGTCCTTTGCATATTGAATCAATAACAGAAGCAACTAGTCAAGTAATAGATATAAGAGAGGCAAGTTTGAAAAGACCAGCAGCAATTTGAACAACAGATCATGAAGGCGACAATAGATAACAATGCTTTGACATTAATATTCTGTATGATACATGTATGTCTGAATGACAGAGCACACACCCTGTATTGTGCTCCAGATGTTCTCTTTCACAACGTTGCAAAAGAGTACTAGCATTCAGCCGTATTTTTATATTCCATCATCGTTGTCCCTCCTACTTGCACCATTCAATCCCTCCATCAAAGCGGCCCACTTTGCCAAACATGATCCCTGCCTGTTGTGTGATGGTTTGGTTTCAAGAGGAGGATTAAACAGTTCCCACACCAACTCTCTGATCTGGACCTTATCTCAGGTTTCTCTTGACACCGCCAGTGCTGCAGAGTTATTAGGAGCTAAAGGGGCTTTGTTATGGAACACAAAAGGCAAAGCTAGGCAGCAGTTAGCATGTCTTTGTCAAAGGTTAGAGAGGTGTTAAATAGACTACACCTGGGGCCATGTTAACACCCTCACCTGAGACGTATTCAGACTTCAGTGGAACAGTTTCATTCCACAAAGACAATTAAGGAATACTATTCATGTGGAGAAAAGCTGAAAATAAATTATTAATGGATCCACCAATGCAATTACAATTTTTATATAATCGATTATGATTGGCAGGTCAGGTACCTGAATTATCAAAATCTAAATGTATTAAATGCATCAAAGCTAAGAATGGCCCACTTTCTGTAAAATTGCTTTAAATGAGCAATTTTCAATCATTTTCAAAAATAAACAGCCCATTACATGTCATGCCAGACATAAGTACCAAAATTGACTGGGCTACACCAAAACCTTTATTTTGTTTGTTGTGTGAATGCCATCAATGTGTTTTTAGCACACACATTGATTTTGTTATTTCTTAATTATACAGATCTGGCAGTAATCAGGTCTGGGTTAGTGTGGCTAGTTAAATTCAACTCAGCTTTCTAACAAATGTGAATAATTGAGCTTAAATCACGCTTTAGCAAGGTAGGAGATTATTTTTCATGTAGAGTTTGGATAGCTATTTTTCCTTTAATAAATGAAGTAATCATTATAAACCTTTCCTTAGTATGTGCTCCAGTTATTATCGTTTGATATGAAAAAATACATTAATTTGATGATAAAATGCATGCAACACTTTAATCAATTCAAGTCTGGCTGGCCTACACACGCGATTCTTTAGTCCTTAAAGAAAACCAGAAATCAATGTCACCCAGGAAAATTTGAATTAGTGCATCTCTATTAAATTTGTATTTTTCCTATTTTTGGTAGAAAGTCTTTAAACATTTTAAAGAGTTTAAGTGTTTGGTTATTTTTCAACTGATTTCTCCCTTTAACTCCTGGAACAAAGCCAGTCTCTGTTCTTCTCTGGAGGCTGCCGTTTATTGATCATAGTATCGCATTGTTGTAATGTGATGTCAGTGCCTCCCTAACCTGCCTCAGCAAGTAGCAGGGAAAACAAAAAAGAAATCTGGACTAGACCCAGACAACAAAAAGCAAACTGTGATTTACGTTCCTTAATAACATCAAAATCATCTTGTTTTCATTTTTTATGTTTTCCCATGGTCCACATCCAGCATAACTTTAGGGAAAGAAAAAGATCACATTCTGGGCCAGTTCAACATCAGACCTTGTTACTCTGGATCCCCATCTCTTCTCCCTCCCTCATCCTTTCATCCCCCTCTTATCCCACTGCCCCCCTCTTCTCCATTCAAGTCTGGCTGGCCTACACACGCGATCCTCATGCAGGCTGGGCCTAAGCCCCGTAAAGGCTAACACAAGCTTGGTGTAAAAACTCCTATTGGGGTCTGCCTCCCTCCCTTTCCCTTCCTTGTGCTGCCTGACTACACTTTCGCTTCGCATTACTTCTGCTATTCTAACTTTTCCACTTCTGAGCACTATCAATTATGCACTAGAATAACAGTGGGACTACGCCTGGCAGCAGGACATAAAGGCCGATTATGAGTGTGAATAATTCAACCATCTTCGTGCCATGTTCCTCTTACCAGTGATACAGGCAGAAAGGCTCTGAAGCTAATGTACAGCAGCAGACACGATCTGACCTAGACTTAATGTACAGATGGCTCCTTACATCCCAGAAAAAGGATTTTTAAAAACTCTGCCTTTGCTGCATTATTAAAGCTGCTGTCATCAAAGGACTGACAAGCCTCAACACCTTTACAGACCTACCTGTCAGCTGGCACATGTCTTAGAGTTAACATGCAGACCTTTATTTCATTACAATGTGAACAATAGCAAGTCATCTTTACATTTAAAGAGATCACTGAAACTAACATATACGTACGATCATGGCGGTCATTATGAAACTTGCTTGCTTTAAGTAACCAAGCAGATTTTGCTTTACCATCAACAAGCCCTAAATATTTCTGCCTTGACTGGATGTTTTACGATTAGCGGCTCTTCTAAGAAATATCAAACAGCAACAAATATTTCTTCGCTCCACCCAAAGCCAAGCACGCACTCTGTTCTAGTGTCAGAAAAATGACACATTTCGCCCTAGGCTTTTGGCTTACCTCATCCCTGTACCTCATTAAAAATACCTGAAAAACAAGTACGCTGTCAAGATTTATAATGAGAATTATGAAATAATATATATATATAATAAACAGTGGTTTCCTTTTTTTTTTTTTTCAAAAACCAAACTGGAAGTACTTTACCACAAATTTTCCAACATGGAATTTTACCAAAAGTTTTAATAATGCCTCTATAACACCCTAATAATACCTAAAAATATTGTTTAAATTAAAGAAGCCAAAATTCTTGTTCCAAACACAAAAGATATACTATAGCAGTGGTTTTCAAACTTTTTTCAGTGATGTACCCCCTTAAGAATATATTTTTAGTCAAGTACCCCCTGACACGGGCAAAACATTTTTGGAATTAAAAAGAGGTACAGTGCTATAAAATCACTGTCTGGTTTATTAAAGCCAAACAACTTATATCAGTGAACCTGACAAATACATCCATATTACAAACATTGCATGGTTAAACAAAAAAGAAAAACAGAAGACGGTGACCACCAGGAAGGTATAAAACCAGTCAAACCGTTTTATTTTAAAGGATATTGAAACTAAGTACTGAATATAAATTTCAGTGCATGAACACACATTTATATTTTATCGAACTTTTTACAAAATAATTTTTCCCAAGACTTATGAGGAGCCCACTGATTTTTTAAAGATATTTTGAAAAGCTTCACGTACCCCCTGCAGTACCTCCACGTACCCCCAGGGGTACGCGTACCCCCATTTGAGAACCACTGTACTATAGTATAAATCATATTAGCATTTTTGTGTTGAAACTAAATTCTCATTTTTTATATAAATAAAATCTGCCCCATGTAAAAGAGCAAGTCATAAATATAAATTTTTTTTTATAGAAATGTGTAAACCCAGGTGCTTCCTTTAATTGTTATCACTTTTATTTTACATCTAAAAAATATTTGACTATACATATGAAACTCTACGAACAGTAGTAGGGAAAAAAATGATTTCAACTTCAGACAAAAAAAAAAAAAAAGAAAAAGAGTAAAAAAGGCACATTGCTTGCCCCCTAAATTTGCGTTTCCGTTTGACATGCATGCTCTAATCCTGGCTGGAATGTCTCCGGTCTTGGAGTCCTGTGGCCCAGAGGAACAGAACAGCAGGTGAAACTGAACTCTCTGGAGTCTCGTCCTGCCTCTCCACCACAACTACCACGACACCAGTTCAACAGGAAACTTCCAGCAGAGTGTGCAATGTAAAACAGCCTCAAAGTTTATTTTTTTATAGCAGAGTACATTTACTTGTAGTATTCAAAAACTTTATAATCTTGTATACTTACTTTTTTAATAACTAACCTAAAACTTCTACTTCTACTTTGTCAAAACAAAAAGTTATCTTTTACACATAGTTGTTCAATTAGACTTTATACACTCTTGCTTTATATTTGCAGTCTTATTCAAAAGTTTTAAAAAATGATGAACTCGGACTGCTGTGGTGAAAATGAAAAACATGGTTAGGAAGAAAAAAAAAATCTAAATTCATAAATAAGCAGGGCTTAAAAACTGGGATGTATCAGTTGTCTATCAACCTCTGCAGCACTAACTCTGAGCCTAATGCCGATGCTGTGCGCTTGGTCAACTCAGCAACACCCCCCGAGTCTTGAGGACAACACAGTTACAGATCTGGCAACTGCAGCAAGGGAACTGGAAGAGGAGGGCAGGAGAAAGAGCAATATGCCGCAAAGAGGGAAGCTGAAGAAAGAAACCCACTGACCTATATATTCTATGAATACTTAGCGGGATGAGGAGCAAATGGAGAGAGTGTTTGGGTTAAGACAAAGAAATGTACTTACTGATCTGAAAAAGATATAATTTTGGAAATAGACTAACTTCTCTGTAACTTCAAAAAGAGGAAGAAATAAATCAACAATACTATTTCCATCGTTTTCACAAGGCAAGGTGATGACTGTTCCCTCCATAAGCCTGGTTTAGTCATGTTTTGGTTATCAAAGCCCCACTGAGAGATTAAGGACTTTAAAACTTTTGTATGCATGACTATCCTGGAGAAAAACACACACACTCCTGAGGATGTGGCTATAGGCAGCGCTCATCACCTCTGTTTATCTGGTGGACTTAGGCCACTTTGGGGACTCCCCTTAAGTCTCACTTATCTCATTAGAACCTTAAAACTGATTAATATGAATGCCAGCAGAGGCCAGCTCAAGACATTCTTAAGAAAAGAGGGAAGAAGGAAAGGAGGAGAGAGGGATGGGGGAGAGATTTTAGAGGAAGGGGGTTTTTGTGTCTCCGGACAATGAGCTGATGGCTTTTTAAGCCTCTCAGTGGCTCTGGGTTAATACCCCGGCCTGCAGTCATGGGATAGGCCATGGTTCAAAGGCTGCTGCACTCCAAAGCTCACTGCTCACTGATTTAAGAGAAGAAAATAAACAAGCTGAATAAATACCACATCTGCTGCAACTCAAACCTTACTAAAGAAATAATGAACTGCCTTTCCAAAGCAGAGGTGTACTGTATATATTTTTATTAGGGATCTACCAATACATCTGGCTCAAAAGGACAAGGAGATATTGCATAATCTTTGGGAAAATCACAAACTGTGTTCACGAAATATGTAGTCAGTGTTGTTTTCTCAAGAGGTCCTAATTTCGAACTCTCACTCCCCCAAAAAATAGGGCTTTTAAATGCGCTTTAATAGATTTCTGCTGAAGACATTTTCAGCTCAGGCTTGTAGAGACCAAGATTAAACCTATTAAAAACTGTGAAAGGTTTTAGCACTGAAACTGCAATAAAGTGCTAAGTTAAGCAAAACTGTAGTATACTATAGTCATGTTGTGGGTATCAAAGCCCCACTAAGCTTTGGTAATCAAAGCTCCATGCTTAATAAGTTCATGTTTGACCAATCTAGTCATTTTTTTTATTTTGAACAACAGATGATTAAACCCAACCTGCACTAAAGGAAAAAAAGGTTTAATGACCATTAAAAAATATACGATGCTGAAAATAATAATTTAGAATGATACCGCAAACAAGATAGTGCTTCAGTTTTACAAAAGACAGTTTATTACCACAAAAATGGCACCAGAAGGGTACTATTTGCCCTAGGGCACATAAGCGTCATTGATGATTAGCCAGTATTCTTACTGTGCTTACAAACACACGCAAACACACGCCCACATACACACACCAACTGTGGGTGTGTGGGGGCGTGCGCACGTGTGTGTGTGTGAAAAAACTTCATAGTTCATAGTTTTCTCACAAAATGAGAAAACTATGAAGCAGCTCTCAGAGGAGCAGGCTTGAAGAAATGGGTCAAGAATAGTGCTGTGCTCTGCTATAGTAGTGACTTTGTGTTTCTGCTGCTTCATTAAAGAGGAGGTTGGCTCAGGACAACTCAAATAACTATGCGTGAGCATGCACACAAAAACACCCCTACAGTCGATGCACAAACTCCAATTCATTTGAGCATCAAAGACAATTTTCACTGAGGATGATGGACTCTATGCAGTGTCACACGTTTTTAAATGGGATTTATCAACTGTTTGTTTCCACACTCCTCTTGCAGTTATCAGAGAAGGTTGTACAGTCAGTCAACAGAATAGTGCAAGACCTTTAACTTAATGTTCTTTAAGTATTAGTAGCTCAAGTTAATAGTAATTAATTTAAAATTCTAAACTATTCCTCAAATACAGTTTGACAGTTTTTTTTCCTTGTACTAATTAGTAAAAACTATAAACTGATTAAACTAAAAGACAAGCAAAACAAATAAGATTTGTTTTCCAAATTATTTGAATTATGATCTTGCATAATGAGCCAAATTATGCATCACAATGAAACAAACAGATAATTTTATGGTCTTCTTTTGTAAATTATGACTGAGGACAAAACTAACTCTGTTTTTATTGCTCCAGTTTGTCCCTGCAGCTGATATGCGACATTGTGGAAAGAAACCCTCCATTATGCTGCTACATTGCACACGCCTCAGCTTTCTGACTTTGATTCAACGGAAAATACACGTTCAAGGGCACAGCGTGCGATGTATCACAATAGGTGAAGAGTAAGATGCAACTTTGTGTTGACCAGCACACCACTAGCCCCCACCACCACCACCAAGTAAACACAACCCTGTGTGTGGTGGTCCAAGCTGTCTGAGGAAACAAAACAAGGGTTTAAAACCTGTGGGCTTAATCCTATCTCTGCAGAAAACAGCCACAGGGTCACTAAACCCACACCATGAAAACCACATCTCATTGGGGTGAAGATGCAGAGTATGGCCATTGGAGAAATGCCACCAACCAACCAACAAACCAACCGTTGTCACCTCCAGGGAGGAAGGCAGCCAGCAAACTGCATGCATCTTTAAGCCTCAACAAGGACGGACAAGGAGGAGGGTAGGAATTGGATGGTTTAAAGCAAAGGGGAAGCAGCTCACTTGGAAGTGAGTGGAAAAAGCCACTTTTTTTCACATACGCTGACAGGAGGAAGCTGGACTCGGACCTGCGTCTTTAAGATTGCAAGACGACTACTCTTCCCACTGAGCCACAGTTGGCCCCATGCATCTATCCTCATATTTGCCCTCCTCGCCGCTCAGTCCATAAACCAAGCTACAAATTTGGCTGTCTGTTCTCTCGTTGCCTTTCCCTTTTTCTATCCAGAAACGGGCCAGTATGACATTCTCAGTAAAACCTTTACTAAAAAATAAAAAAGCTCCTTTAATTTAAAACAAAAAAGCAACATTTATCGTTATTGGTGATAAAATACTACAGCATATTTATAATTACTAAATAATAAAATAAATAAATATATAAAATAACAGCAAATTTTGTTATAGCTCAATAAAAGTACCTGTAATGTGCATATTATCAATTTGTACTCTTTAGTTCTTTATAGAGTAACACGCTGCGTACAACAAGTGTTTAGACAGGCTATCTGCTCTGGTATCCTTCTGTCCAATTCTTACACGATATACATCATAGTATGTTGCTTGAAACTTGCTGCAAAAGACTGAATGCATCTTTGAGTTTCTTAAAACTGGAGAAAATTCTTGTATTTTTCTAATGCATTCTTGAAAGGATTTTACTCCATGAGAACAGTATGACAGAAATTTCCAGCAGTTTTGAAAACATAACTTTTTAAAACACTGGTGTATCTTATCAATGCAAACCTGGTCCATGCCAACTCCTGTGATCTGCCCTTTTTTGTCTCTCTCCCTTCACCTAAAATCCACATATTACCTGAAGCTCAGGCTTTTTTAGAGTGGGAAGAGAAAGCAGGACAATGGTCGCCTTTCAGGCTCACAACCCGGCACTGGGGTGGGAAGATGAGAGGCAGGTGGTGGTGGTGATGGGGAGTGTTATTGGCTGCTTGTATTTTTATCTACTGTCTTTTCAGTGTAACACAGCAAGATTATTATTGGCAGGTCTTGCAGCCACGGCCGCAGAATGAACAATGAGAAGGTGACTTTGCTTGACTCTTTGTTTATATTCAGGTCAGTGGATCAGCATCACAACAGTGACTTTAAGAAAAAGGTTAACATTTTCCCCTTTCTGTCAATATATGCATGAGAAGCTTTGATACATACAGACTTGAAAAGTGATCTCTGGCTAAAACAGCGCATATTACTGGCTAAAAGGTGTTTTTTCAGGACATATAAAATCTGAAAGTCTGAAAGTGCATCAATTCTGACGGAACAGTGGCCCACACAACCATACATGTGTGCTTCCCAGTCTGTCCTGAGAAGACGAATTACCTCATGAGTCATTTACAACTGGCTAGAACCATCAATTAGGTCTTTATTCACAAGCTGGAGATGTGTTCTCTTCTGGGATCTATTCTCCACACTGCTGCCCAGCTAGAAAAACATCTATTCACTACCCCGCAAGCCCCCCTCAAGTTAAATAAGGAAAAACGCAGTGTACAGCCTGAAGTCAGCCTACCATGAAAGGAGTTATCTGTGGAAAATGTGGCTGTCAAAAAAGGAGCAGTCTCAACCGTCCACGTCAAAAATTCCAGTCAAACAGAGCAGTGACGAAAGAAAAAAAAAGAATTGAAACCCAATGGCCCTTTTGGCCCCAACACATGGAGATCTAATGTCTGCAACACAATGGAAATTTGACCATGAATAAGATCAACAGAAGTTCTAGTTTGTGCTTAGAAACCGTTTTCATATCATATGTAGATCTTAAATGGTTTTCTTCAAACGCAGAGCAGGCACTGTAGGCAATCAGATGTCTCCCAGTAGTGCCCCTCTCTGGTTACGAGAGGAAGAGCTATGCCGAAACAGCTGCTGGAAAGCCTCCATCTTATAGTAGAAAGCAGACAAGATAAAGATGGGCGTGGTAGCGGCATTTTTTTCTAACCATGAAAGAGCATCTTTGGTGCGATTCAAGTTTTAACCTCCAATCAATCCTTCTCCAGTGTCTTATAATGAAACATGAGCTTCTATGTGTAGATTTTTGTTTTCAAGAAAAAAAAAAAACTTGTTAAAGTACTTTTGCTATGACATAAGCAAAGAATTGAAAGTTATTTTATCTTAAATCTTTAATATTTTAAGAACAAAGAAATTTAATAAATGCCAATAAATAAGTACATGCATCTGCAGAAACACAGAGTACATTATTTTTGTTGTTTACATACTAAAAAAGACATTTTCAATCAAGAGTTACGCATATGTGCACTGCATAAGATGGTTAATATTTTATTGTTTCTGAGAAGAGCAGTATATAATGTTCCCCCACAGACTGAGGGCCGTGGGCTGGAAAAGGGGGCAAAAAGACAGATCGCTCGGCTGATAGCAGCATTTCAGCACTTGATCTGACCTTGGAGTGATTACTCTGGAAACAAAAACCTAGACATTAATGTGTGGGGGGAAAAGCGAGTGAAACATGCAGCTTGAAACGAAGCTGCCATTCAATAGTTTTTCCGTTTGTCAGTGCAGGAAAAGAACAACTTCTGCCACGCTTGGAAGGGTAAGGAAACTTTTTTATGATTCCATCTTAATTAATGCTGTTACTTTGTTAGCCCGCTCAGTGTTTATTTAATTGTGAAAACACATTTTATTTTATAGTTTAAAAAACGAGCTGAAGAGTTCTATAAATTGCTCATGCAAGGTCACAAAAAGCTTTAGGTCATTAAACGCTCTAATTTTTCAGCCTGCACACACAGACGCCTACAAGGAATCTCCTTTCTGTCCAGTTGCAGGCTGCCTTTTACAGGATTAGCATATCCACGACTGCAGCCCAGCCACCAAGCACCCCAGGCGACAGGGCTGCTTCTGTCCGCCGCATAGCACCTCCACAAGGGTCACGGCCAAGAGTCCTCCCCCCTTCCTCCACTGCACACTGAAGAACAGCTGCTCTGCTAAAACACATTGACTGGGCATTGACTACTGCCTGCTGGACTCATTTTCAACCTAATTGTGACAAAAAATATATATAATTTAAACAGAAATGCATTTACAGGTCTAGTGAGAAAATATAAGGTGGCATTTAGAGCCTAGTAAAGAATTACATTTGCAACGTTGCCGTTACAGTTGTTGCTAGGTTTTTTTCTTCTATTGTGTCTTGTTTGAATTTTCTACAGCCCGACTCACATTTGTCCCCCCCTCCGCTCTCTGTTTGGCTGCCGTTTTCATGCCGTGTTCGCCAATGTCACAGACATAAAAAAGGCAGTAATTAATGAGAACCTTTAGGAAAATTAAGGAGAGAATGGGAAAGCAATTAATATTGATCATTTTTATTAAATTAAATGCTTTCAAATTTTGATGCATTTAGAACTTGACATACAATTATTTTATTGTTTTTTCATGGGCAAGGGCCAATATGGTCTGCTCAGCAAAACAAAACAACATATATATATATATATATATATATATATATATATATATATATATATAGATAATTCTCCTTATTGCTGCTATAATTGTAGATTGCTTATTACAGTTGTATTTAGTGCTACTAAATTTTATTTTTTATAAAATTTTTGTTTATTTTGTTGTTTGATTCTGCTACTTGCTACTATACCAGCAAAACTATGTAATGTTTTTTTTTTTTCTTAGTCTTTCTGCTCTTTACGGCATTACAGAAGTAAAGCAAGTTGATACTGGCTGTGATAGCTGGACTATTATATTGGGTAGAGCTTTACAATATATTGAACTGCAGTTATCTCAAAAATCATAATTACAAAACACAGAATATTTGGGGGATAATATATTGCGAGAGCATATTCTACATGCTCAGCACATGTAAAATATAGTTGGTTATTTGGATGAAAACCTAATGTATGTTTCTAGTGGCTGAGATGGTAACAGAGACTAGGGGGAAAAGCAAATAGTCAAGAAATATGAGCTAATCCTAATTAGAGGCAATTTTCAGCGATAGTATATTTTTTTCTCATCTTGTGCTGCGTGAGCTGACTGCTTAGCAAACAACTCCAAGCCGTACCTTTCCCATGTAGTTTAAAAAAACCTTAGCAGGAGTAAAAAAAAGGCAGCGCTCCTTTTGTTTCCAATTTCTTGAGAACAGATATATTTCCACACAGAACAATTGCCCGTTATTTGTAACTTAAGAAAAAGTTAAACAACGGCGGGTAGCAACAATTGGGTTAGGAGCAGTACTGTGCTTCTCTTCTCTTCAAACAGCTAAAGAAAACTCTGGAAACTCAAGCACTTTCTCTAGGCTCTCAGAAAAAACATCCAGAAAAATGTATGACTGAACAGTTTGGTAACCATAACTTTTCAGAAACGATTTTATTCTTGACACCAGAAACTGAATCCTGCCTAATTTCTAAACTAAATTTGAATGTTTAGTTACATATTTAGCGAACCACATGCACATAACCCTTGCCGGCAACCACATTTTGTTAAATAGAGAAAAAAAGGTCAGAAAAGAAAATCTGCGAATTATCTAGTATCTGAGAATCTGAACGCAACAAAAAACAACTCTGTTAAGCACACAATTACTTTAAATGCACAGACACATTTAAACCCCCAAAACCTGCACAAAAGACAAAGCAGACGTGACTTCAAGAAGAGCACAAAAACACCACAACCACAGCTACTGAGTGGATATCTCCAGTTACATTCAAAGATGTGAAAACGTCATCACAAGGAAGTAATTTTTACAGTCGTATTCTGCCTCAAAATATAAATCACCTTGAAAAATATCCATGGACAAAACCTCCATCTGCCTGTTGTGCTAATAACACCTTACGTTTCAAGGAGAGTTATTAGTTGCTAGTTTCACATTCACTGGCCAACTTTCTGCTTCGTTACTTCTCACCGTATGCGTGTGACCTCTCTCACTCAGAGTGAGTATGACCTCTGAGGCTCTTTCCCTACCATCTAACCGTGGAGGGACTCTGAAAATATCTAATTGTATTCTTTTATTCTCTGTGCCTGGCGAGAAGAGATGGAGGCAGGCGAGGGATAAGAGGGGAGAGAACGACAGAGAGATTCAGCTGAGAGTTTAGAGGCGACACAGGAGAAAAGGGAAGAGGCATAGAGGGGAAAAGAGGAAAACGGAATTGCTGTCTTTTTGAAATCACAATCGAGAAACTGTTAGATCCCTTGACCTTCTTTCCTATTAGTCTTAATACATGCAAAAACAGACAAAATAAATGTCATTTTTACACCGGAAGATGTCAGAAGTTCTTTTATGACTCTTAACCAGCAATTAGAGTAAGTTTTTGATATTAAACCCTCTGTAATAAATTAGAAAAGGAAATAAAAAGGCAAATGAAAGTGTGCCGAAAGGTGGAAAATTAAGGTGTTACTCAGAATAAAACAACTAGCAAGTTCTTGATCTCATGCTGTAGTTGTGAAACATAATGTTGGAGAAAAGCGAGCGAAACCACAAGGAACCCCACCTCAGTCTCAATCAAAATGACCTACCTCACAAACGCAGGTACTGAGGCACGGCCAGCACAAATAGCAACACTACAAACTTACACCGCAATACAATAAATCTGACCATTCAAAAAACTATGAAAAAAATCCACTAAAGTAAGATTTTATGTACAATTCCTTGTATGATGCTGATTAAAATGTGAGCTATAGTGTGTTTTGTCTACCAACAATGAGAACAAAAGTAAAACTAACTTGCACATTAATTTTTTCCCTCTTTTTTTCGTCTTTGTCCAGAATAAACTTTCTACAACAATTTAGCATATTGCAACCAGACAGTTTCAGGGAGACTTTCTTGTAGTCACTACATAATGTTTTGAACTCCTAATTACACAGTAAGTAGCAGACATGACAAAGTTTTTAATGCTATTTTGGTGCACATGAAAGTGTCTGTTTAGAGATTTCTTTCTGTGCATTTCAGATGAATTAAGTGGGCAATCAGAGATCCACCTTGATTGGTTATTCATCTAAACTTGGCACTTCCAACATTTTCAGTCAATAAACTTATCAGCCAGCATGTTGATGTACTTTTTTGAGTTGCAAATAAATTAATTATGATAAGTGTTGAAGTCAAGAGGTTTGACACACATGTGGGGTTACCTATAATTCAACTGGTTTTTGTTTAATTTACTAAATCTATCAGAGTTCAAATCCTCTTCTTCTCTTTTATGTAATTGTAGGTTTTTTTTACAACAAAACTAATCGGGTCTGATCACAGATCAGAAGGACAGATACAGATAGATTTTTTTTTCTATTCATCAAATGCATGAAAACTAAGAATACCAAAAAAACTAAGAATGCTGGTTTTTAGTCTATAAAGCGTCAACCAAAAGCATGTACTTGTTTTGAGCTTTTTTTAAAGGACATGGATAAATAATTTCATTCATTAATGGGATGATCATGTAATTTCTTCCATTTCTGTCAGATTTGACACTAGAAAATATGTTCAAGAATTTGAAACAAATAGTTTTTTTGTTTTTTCTTCTTTCCTTTTATTGTTTTCATGTCTTATAGTTTTTTAACAAACACTAAATACACCAGAGTTGGTCAAAATGTGTTTTTTGCAAGCCAGACTTTGGATGCTGTTTTGGACATCTAAAATAATAACCCAAAACATACTTTTCTTCAAATAGTAAAATCTAAATGCATATGGTCCATATACAAAGAGCATCGTTACAATAGAAAATAACACTGAAATTATTCATTAAACTACATTTTTTAGATCATCCTCGCAAGTCACCTGATTTGATATTTTCTGCCATCATATGAACCATGTGTTTTTGGCTCAGTGTGCCTGTTTGTGTGCTTGAATGCTCTCCAAAGCAGCCGTGCTCTCAGTGAGACCGTTCAGCCTCAGTCGAAGCACAAAAAATGACAAAAAAAAGAAAGCAGACACAGCCAAGTTCCAGGTCCACACCAATTTTCTACAGTAATGCAGCTGGAAAGGGACTCGATATTTATTAACTGACTCATCAATACGATAAGTTTGCTAACGCTCTCCCTCTGTACTTTAAAAAAGTTACCTCTCTGGCTTCTCAACCCCTGCAGGGCTCAGAGGCAAACAAACTCCACTCAGAGTAAAGTAGTGCGGACCGACTGTTACAGAGCTGCAGCCTCCGTGAAAACCTGTTTCCTTTCCTCAGGCGAATTTCAATCTGAGAAACAGATGAGGCTCAGGAAACTATCTATTACTCAGGTTTTACTGGAGTTCAAAGAGAGCGGAGCA
Organism: Xiphophorus couchianus; assembly: GCF_001444195.1. Taxonomy (NCBI): domain Eukaryota; kingdom Metazoa; phylum Chordata; class Actinopteri; order Cyprinodontiformes; family Poeciliidae; genus Xiphophorus; species Xiphophorus couchianus. The sequence continues at coordinate 13,022,633 of NC_040239.1, forward strand.
TATAGATCAGAGCAATATCAGAATATTCTCTGCGCCTGTTCCTGGTAATGGGTCACATCTGAGATTAACAGTGGATTTATTTCAATCTCAATATTTTCCCCCTTCATAGAAAGCAGGAAAGCTTGTCAGCACATCTGGAAGGTATCAAGTTAACTAAGCAGCCTGTCAACTCAAAACTTTTCTTTTTTTTTCGGGAAAAAATAGCACAGCCCAGTGAATGTGTGTCTATCAATGGTAGGCATCAAGATCTAACTCAAGATTGCGTTTACCTTCATTAAAGACAGTGCTCCATTAACAAACAGTCAGGGTAAGTCTGCCTATGGGCACCCAGACCACACCAGTCATGCTCCATGGTTTATCAAGCTGGGAATCTACACACCCGGCTAGGACTGGCCCCCGGACTCCAACTGGGAGCCTATACAGTCGCCCCTCCATTTTTACACCCTGGCCGCTAATGGTTTCAAGCAATAAGTCATGTTTTCACAAACTTCAAACTCAATGTAAATGGTTGCTTAACAAATTCGCCGTGTGCTATTAATGACTTTGCTCACTAGGAGGGTTTTTTTTCGGTCAACAAATAAAACACTAAGTGTTGGTGGCAGTTGAGTGAAAGGTCTCGGTAAACTCTGCCAGGCGGCGATCAGACTTAATAAGCTGGGGACAAGGCTGTACAGTGTGCTCCATGAGGGACTTTTGGAAGGAAATGCTGTCTGGACAAACAGTTTACAAGAGCTTGGACTAGATGGAGCAACGAGGCTTCACGTCTGAGAAACTTTTTGAAAGGTGCTTGATCGTATTCAACAACTTTTACATTTCTATTTCCTTATTATCAGCACACAGATGTTGTTTTTTTTTTTTGCTTTGTTTATTTTTTTAGTGAAAGGTTGCACTTTTTCTGTTAGTGTGCATCATCTTTAGATCAATGTTTTAAGACTTTGTTTTAGAGCAACACATCAGGACCTTTGAGCTTTAAGACAGCGGTCTAGTCCCTTCCTCTAATACATAAAGCATACAGTATGAGACTATTACACTAAAACTTTGCAGATTTTTCAATAAGAATTTTCATAAGGTCTAAAAACTAAGCTAAAACAAAAAAGTACATTTTAACCTCCAGCCTTTTTAATTATTCCTTTTTTTTTTTCAAAAAACTATTCAAGGTTCAAAATAACACCTCCAATAATTTTGTTTAATTTTCAACAGCACCAGGGTTGTTCAAAGTAATTATAAGGCAAACTATTTGGCATAATTTCAAAAAACATAAATAAATAGAAACTGTGTGTAATAATCTGAAAAACAATTAGTCTAATCTGATTTGGCTTTTTCTTCTTCAAAGATCTTTTACCACAACTCTCAGAAACTATTTTAGGATTATGACCTAAATGTAGGAACAAAAATTTAAAAGTTTGAATACTAACAATTTAATACTACATAACATTTGAGCTTTAGTTTGGTTATATGCTTTTATTTTGGTATTTTGTAATCAAAATTCAATACAACTTTTATCACTGAGGGATCTAAAGATTTAAATATTAACGGATGAATTAAAATAGACTTTCTGGTTGTACAAGCACAAGTTTTGTAGAATGTGAAGACTTTTACTAAATATTTCAAATCTACATGTAGAGCGCAGCTCTGACACGCTTGACCCGTGTGTTTCCACGACGGTCGAAAGTTTTAAGCATGATCATCAGACTGCGTTAGGAAGCGAGAAAATACATGATTTGCATCTATGTGTTAATCTGTTATTGCTGCTGGAAACAGACGGGTAGAAACACCGGGAATAAAAGCAGAAAACATAAAAAGAACAGAATTTGTTCCTCCAGAACTATACCTGACAACACTCCAGTAAAAATTTGCGTAGATCTGCGGACAACTAGCAACAGGGAAATAGGCCTTACTTTACGGGTTATGTCTCGAAAGACGCACGGCACAACTAAATGAATCCAAGAATCTCTTAGGTGTACTTTCCCATCCTCAGCAGCAGCCGGTCTGTACCTATAGAATCTGGCTGCGCAGAATAAAGAGCGATGGTTCATTCAGAGCGGAGAGAGATAGGGAGAGAGAGAAGGAGGGAAACATCTCCCACTCTCAGCGGGGGAAGCCTGCTCGATGCGCGGCTACAGCACTTACTTGGCGTTGGTCCGGTTCCAGAAGACGGCGTAGCGGTCGGCCACCACTTTGGATCCGGGCTCCTGGCTTAGAACACACATCAGCAGCACCAGGCAGACGAAGAGGACCATTTCCACTTGCAGCATCACTACAGCAAAACTTCGTTAGTCTATTCCGTCTCAGTGTCGATCGCTCGGTAGGATCAGATATGTGGAGCGGGTGGAGGGCAGGAGAAACGGAGCGCCTGAACCGGGACAGGTGACCTGACCTCAGTCACATGTGGACCGGTGTTTCTGCTTCAGAGCTATCAACGTAATGCGAACAGAAAGAGAAACGAGCGAAAGAAAAGAGGCAATGGGATCATTCAACGCGGAGGACGGATGAGGTGACACTTGTTCAAGTTGACGGAAATGTGAAGTTACAAAAATTACGGAGTCAACGGTCCCGATGAAAACATGTGCCTTTTTTTTCTGCCGGTTTGTCAGGACGGGGGAATCCAGACAGAATGTGGTCCCCCCCCCACCCTCTGATGCACAAACAAGTGAGACCAGCGCCGAAAGCCACCAATGCGCAGCGGAACTCTCGGTGTCTCCCGTGGCGCTGTACAGTGTCAAACCCCCCCTGCGCTTGCTGGGTGCAGCCTATGTCAGGGCCAAAGTGACAACTGCTCAGCCCTTCACTCCAAACGCAAAAAGCGCAGATTAGTCCGAGACGTGATGGAAAGAGGGGGGCTCAATGTGGTCCAATGACGCTGTGAGGGCGCAAGTCAGATGTCCATGTTATTATCCCGGCAACTTTCTGAAGCCATGCAGTCAGTCAGTGCGTGCCGGAGGAAAATGATGACTGACAGCGTTAGATCGCCGTGTAAAACAAACCCAAAACAAACAAAAAATGAAACACTGTCATCCTCTTCGCTGTGATCCGCCGGAGGTGTCACGGCCGAGGCGGGGAGGAGTCCGTCTCTGTGGCCGTGTTGTGTTTTCTGTCTCTCTCCCTCTCTCTCTCTTCTTCTCGCTCTCTCTCTCTCCCTTCTGGAGACGCTTGTTTTTTTATCTCCGCATTCCAAAGTGTCCTCCTCATATATAAGCCATCGCGCAACGTACGGGAGTGGAAAAATCGCAGCGCTCTCCCATGTGCGTGCTCTGTTGTCGTCCCTCCCGTTCTTTTTGTTTTGTTGTTTTTTGATAAATATATATATAATTATTTTTTTTCTTTTGGTTATTGATTTTTTTTCTTGTGTTTTTATCGGGTTGGGGAAAACTCCGGGACACGAAGGGACTGGGTAAGAAGAAGGACAGAGGTAGCAGCTCCACGCAAGCTCCAGACGCCGACTGAGCGAGTGGGTTTGGTTACGGCGGAGCGGGGGATAGTCCCATTGGTTTGCGACGATCTGAATGGGCGTGACTCCAGCGGACCTAAGCCCCGCCCACGTCTTAAAACCGAGGTAATTCAATTATAGAAAGGTGGAGCTGGAAGGGGGCAGAGGAGCGAGGTGCCCAGGACAGGGAGCGCTTTTTACATTCTCCACTGACAGATCCGACAGATAAGCTGCGCTCGGTGCTATTTAATTACATGCAAACGGACGCGGCGTAAAAAAAGAAAAAAAGAAGAAGAGAAAAGAAAAGAAAGTGAAGAAAGAAGAAGAGCAAGTGTTTTTTACTATTTAATAAAAACGGCACATGTAAAGAAATACAAATAAAAAAATAGCAAATATTACACATAATATAGTAGCCTATTTGTATTGCATTTATTTAACATTTTGTTGTACTTTATTTTTCACTAAATCATATAAGATTGTGAAGTTTTCTATTATTTCCATCTCAGATTTTTCTATATATTAGATGCATATTGAGACAAAATAAGCATAAAAATATAATTCCCCACACTGATTACTCAAGTACTGTCTCTGTTAAAAACAGAAAAGAAAGTTAAGGTATTTATAATTATTTAACATACATTATTTCAAGTATAATTTTATCTATAATCTTTTATGGGTTTTTTTCATTTAAGTTTACAGTTTTTGTTCCAGTGGTGTTTACACATTTAAAGTTTAATACACAACCCTTCTGTTTTCTTCTTCCTTTTTTTTTTTTTTTTTGCTATGAGAAAAACTAAATAAATATGACCATTAATTTTTTAAGCTCAGCAGAGTATGTAAGCTTGGTGGTAACTCTCTGCAAAAAGGAAATGCCAGAAGGTGCATCAAGTCCATCTATGCAACAACAACAAAAAAAAGGTGAGTGGTTGTTTATGAAAGCTCCATGCACATGTATCAGAACAACTCCCTGTTCTGATTCAAGGAGAATGACGAGTTCCAGTGCCCTGAAAGCCCCGGAGCTCTGAATCACTGATTCAGCCTACGAAAAAAAGCGAGCTATAGTTGCCTGTGGTTGAAATACTCACAGAAAGCTTCACAGCAGAGGCAGAGACAACCCAAAGTTTGATGAGGCCCAAAGCAGAATTTGATGTTGGGGCCCGTTTTAGTACAAAATTTATAGTTTGCATATTGTACATTAAAACTGTGGCTGTTTTTGATCTTGATGATATGGCTCACTTCCCTGGGCAGCAGGGAAAGTTTGTCACCTGTGCTGACAGATATAAAGTTAGTAAAAGCTAAGAGTGGTTATTAGACTTGTGGTTGAAGAAGTCAACCACAAGTCTAATAACTTGTAGAAGTAAAAATTTAAATAGAGTCCAGGTTTGACCAGTTTAGCATCAGAAAAGTTAATTTTGCTTGTTAGCTGTACAGGCCTGGCGCAGGCAGTACAACAGTTGTCAGGCTAAATATTTACATACCACATTTGGTAAAACATTTTTAAAGGTTTTGTGATTGTCATAAATGTTGTAGAAGTATTCCATTCTAACTGTATATAAAACCAAGAATCATTAAAAAATTTTTGTAAGATCAATCAGTTTAATTATTTTTAAAAAAATATGTAATAAAGTTGTGTACAAAACTAAAAACATTTTCAAAATGGGTGCTCAGACATGTCAGGAGAGAATTTGGAAATAGGCTTATTCTCGCTGAACTTGACTGTAATATCAAACTATTTTCAGTGTGAAAATGTAGGTATTGTACTTTTTCTAATTTTAATGGGAGTTCCAAAGAAAAATTTTTTAACTCTCATATCCATGTAAACAGTCAGTCACTAAAAGTAGGCCATATATACACATTTTCCATCAGAAATGTCAATGTTTATAAAACATGATTAAATTTAATTTAGTTAATTTATGTAGTGCTAAATTATAACCAATCTTCTTCATCTTAGGACATTTCACAAATAAGTCAGATTCATATGCAGTTATGTAAAAAAAACAAGCTTAGTTTAATTTCAGGTCATTCCATTCCACTCAAACAATTTGTGTAGATTGAATATTATATCAATTTATGCCAGTCACATTGTTTTAGTTTACTTTTACACCAGGTATTAACAGAAGATATATAAAACTCACAAGAGAGTCTTGTAAATTGTCTTTTGCTTCATTGCATTTCTCCTTGTAATATCTAGGAAATTAGAGGCTGCTGCATCTAAATGTCTGATGTGTCTTCTGTGCAACAGGTGCTGTTGGCCATCAAGGGAGAAGAAAAGGAGAAGAAATGGTGGAGGAAAGACAAGAGAAGGAGGAGGAGGCTAAGAGTGCAGCTAATATTTTAAGATAATCCTCTTGACCTGTTCTCTTCTTCTTATGTAAACTCGGTGCTGTTCGCTTGCAGCTATTGCCGCACACACTGACAGGAGGGGCGCTATTCTGCAACCAGACATAAATACAATCATCGCGCCACGCAAACGCCCAGAAGTGTCCCCTTTTTTCCTCTGTTTTTGCAGAACATATATTTAAGAGAAAAATACATCCGCTACCAGATGAGAAGGGATGGGAAGGTCAGCCCAGAGGTCAGCGGACATGGTTGTTTTCACACCCACTTTACAGCCGTGTCTGCATTCCTGTCCTGGTGAGTCTCATCTCTGTCTCACATGCAATAAGTTGATAACAGGCACGTTTAACTCAATATGCCCTCAGAATACACTCCCAGCTGCTTTCATTTTCTCCTAATCATCCTTATCCTCTTCTTCACCTACTGTCAAGTGAGCGACTGTAATAACATTGTTTTTTCTTTTTCCACTTATTCCAGCAGAGTGATGCAAAGATCTTTTTAATATTTAAAAAATAAAAATTCTGTTTGACTATTGAGAAGAAGGACAGAATGGCGATACATTTCTTATAATAGTTCCCAAATAAATGTATTTTTCATCATTTTTTCTCTTCCGTTATTGTGTGCTTTTTTATTAGTCTCCTTAATAAATAGTCCAAGTAACACTTGATGGGCACAATCACTTCTGATTCCCTATAGACGCCATTTACCTAGGAGATTTTATATTCCAATTCCATTTGAGTCAAGATTTTTTGGTAATGTCTTTTTGATAAAGGATAACAGGCTTCATCAAGAGCTTTACTTTGATATATTCCAGTCATTCTGGCCAAAAATGACAAGGATTTGGCTCTGAGCCTGAGGTTTTCCTCTTCTCAGATTCAGTGATCAGCATGCACACACAGCCAGGGTCGGGAGGAGGATGGGTTGGAGAAAATGAGTGTCTGGCTGGGTGGTGGGATGATTTATAACTTTTATTAACGCTACCGTTTTTTTGTGATCAGGGCAATTAGCAAAGAAATCATAACAATGACTCATTAATAGAGGTGAAAACACAGCTCTGTTTTCCTGGTGTCAGAATGGCGGGCTGGCACACCAACAAGCAATTACAGACATGAAAGGGACCTTTTGAACAGGTCCTTTTGAAAATATCTGCCAATTAACGATCTATAACCTGCATGAAAAAAGAAAGTCAAATTGTCAAAGAATAAATTAAAATGATGCTTCCACCTTTTTGAATAGAGATTTCCAGTATCTTCCAATAGATGTGAATTTCAGTAATCATGTATGACAAAGTAAACTCTAAATCAATTAATGGATATAATTAAATGGACTGTGATAGCTTGTTTTTCATACTATAACCACAGCAAGTTGAATTTAAAGGCATGTTCAAGACCTTCAGAATAGAAAGTGCTGTCACATGAAACATAGATGCAGTCATTATGTGTAGGTGCAATATGTGTTCATGGGTTGAGTGTATTAGCCTTCTAATGTCTGAAAAGACTAATCAAACTGGTCCTATACTGGACTAAAATTAAGTGGAAAAAGCAGCGTTCAGACAGTCTGAAAAGTCTTGCTAAAACCTATTCATATGTGCACGAAAAGATTTGACTCTACATATAAAGAAACCAGGGTTATCAGCCAGGGATCTTGCACCATGCACTATTGCAGTATGTCATCCAGTCTCTGGCAATAGTATTTATCCCTTTAACTTTTTCACAATTTGTCACAACCACAAACTTCATGTTATGTTATTTGGATTTTGCCAAGATGGTCATGGTCACTCTGGAAAAATTTTAGTTTCAAACTGCAGGTGGGAAAATCAGTCGACAGGACGACTATAAATTTTGCACTGGATAAATGTATCTCTTGTGGTGGAGTGGCAAGAAGAAGGTCATTGTTGAAATAAAGTTACAACACAAGGGGTCTAGAGGGCACAGCAAGCATGTGAAACATGGCACTGTGGTCAGTTGCAACCAAAGTTGAACATTTTACGAAATCTATTGCAGAAATGTAGTATCACCTTGAGCACACTATCTTCCCATAACATGGTGGTATCAACATCATGTTATGGCAACGCCTTTCTTCAGCAGGCACAGAGAAGCTGGTTGGAGTTGTTGATGTATAAAGCAACGTAGGGCAATTCTGGAAGAAAACTTGCTGCAAAAGACTGGAGTAGAGGTTCACCTTCCAGCAACTGTAAAGATGCAGCCAAGACTAAAATGACTGGTTCAGATAAAAGCATCTTCTTAAGTTAGAATAGCCCATATGTTGAAATTTAATGCTTAAATATACTATTAATCCAGTTTAACTGAGCTGCACGTATTTTTGAAAGACTAATTAGTGGAAATTGTCACTGTTGAATTGAACCCCAAATTACTTAAGCCTCTAATTGCAGTGAAAGGTGCTTTTTCCATGTATCGATTTAGAGGAGTTAAGGACATGCCACACACCTCTGGTCTTAATTTGTAAAAAAAAAAAAATTGAAAACTTATGTATTATTTTCCTTTCACTGTCAGAATTCCTTTGTTTTTATCTAACACATAAAATCCTGATAAAACATACTAAAGTTTGCAATGTGGGACATAAAAATTGAGCCACTGTAGGACATTATATTCATCAGAGACACAAAGCAGATTTATGGTTGTTCAAGCCAAGAATGCTACAGGTATCAGTGTAAAGATCTACTCCGACAGGTTTACTCACACAACTCCTCTAATATGATGCTGTATCACACTAGCCCAGTGTCACAGGGTTAGTATCGACTACACTTACAGAAAATCCTCTGTGCACTTTGGTCTGTAACCCCATTCATGACATCAAGCATCAGAGGCAGATTAGATTGGGCTACATAGGTGAAGAAAACAGAAATTTATATTTTAGGATCACATAGAAAAATTGTCCTGTCTATTTGAGAAGATGGTAATCACAAGCACATGATAGTATCAGTAAAGAGCCAGAAATAAAGACGTGGTATAAAATACATTTTAAAAACTGACAAATTTGACAAATTATTTCATACCACACATTACTCACAAATTTATCAGTCTAGATCAAAAAGCCAGTGTTGCATTTAAAACTCTGAGCTACCTACATTAATAAACCTGACACAAACCTCTCTCTTTACATCTGAACTCATGGAGAATATTACCCACCCCCACCCTCTCCATATTCCTCACTACCTCCCTCCTTAGGATGCATATTAGATTAAAGATTTTATTGTCACACTCAATGCACTTAGAGTGTTGGCAAACTTAATCACAAGGAGACAGCATGTCATAGAAGAGACACCTTGGGTTGACTAAGTCATGACGAGCCAGCACAAATCGATGAGAAGGACTAATCGGATGTATCTGCTGGGACAAGCTCTGCCCTGAATCCAAATGATGGACACCAGATGGGGACTGATGTTGGCATTAGTACACAATCAGTGCAGTAGATGGAGAAATGTAAGAACAAGGGCCTCCTATTCATTGAGGCATCAGCTTTTAAGCAGGCACAGCCAAGGTCTCTCCTTTCAGAGAGAAAAAGCAGGAGCGTATTAAAGAGGATGGATCGTCTTTGTTAGTGCAGGTGCAAAAATATGGAGACAGAGTTGAGATAAAGAAAAAGGAAACAAATGAGCACTTATTTGAAATTTGCAAGGGCATAAAATATTTCATGTTCTAATCAGGGTACATTTCTTTTGACTAAAAAATTAGCTGTGTTGAAAAGCATGTAATACCTTAGACAACAAATACTGTAAGTGTTTTCTGACCAACCAGATGATAGGTTGTGATTTTGGGATATTTTATCACTTGGATTCTTTTTATAACAGCTTAGATCAGTAGTGTAATGGTGTGGGGGATCTGTTGGTCCTTGCACACTCCCTGACCAGAGTAGTATTTCTTACCCTCCCTTGAGATGACCGCCATGTCACAAAGCTAACACCATTTTTAAACTGGTCAAATTTGATCATTACAACGAGTTGACTGTATTTCTGTGGAATCCAAATTCGACAGATTCACAGATCCAACAGAACACCCTTGGGTGTGGTTGAAAAGGAGATATGCAACATTGACGTGCAGCCAACTAAACTGCAGCAACCAAATTGGAACAAAAAACACACAAAATATTTGTGTGTATTTGTGTAATATTTCATGACGTGAAATCTATGTCATGAAGAAATAAGGCAGTAATGAAAGCAAAAACTGGTCCAACCCAGCAACAGTAAAGTGTATCTGACAAAGAGGCTGGAGAGTTTGACTCCCTACCTTTACTCTGTCATAAAGCTGACTTTTCTCTCTGCAATAAAAGTTAAGGTCAGCTGAAATCAAATGTACCCAATTTATTGAATTTGTAGTACAGGAGACCATGTAGTATAAATTTACCATAAAAGTGATTGATTCTCCAACCTTTCCCAATGGAGGCAACAAGCTTACGGTGGGAAAACATGACATATCCCTCTTCAGTAACACAGTCCAAGATTTTTTCTGGCCAGAGCAGAAATACAGTCCCTTCAGAGAATTTCGGGTCTCGCCCAGGGTCTCCTCCCTGCCAGACATACAAGGGAAACCTCCAGAGGGAAGGGACTAAGAGGCACCCTGATCAGAAACCTTGAATTACCTCAGCAGACTCTTTTCAAAGTTCCTCCCAGATGACGGGTCTCCTGACTCTATGTTTAAGGCTGAGGTATGGAGGAAGCTCATTTTGTGCCTGGGTACAAGAGTCCTTATGTATTCAGTACATAAACGAATGAAACAAAACTCAAATAGAGTTTTGTTTTGAAAGCCTTGTTTCTTACTCAGTCTTAGTGTTCCGAAAGAGCCTTTTATTTTCTCAGATAAATGAAGTTGTTTGCGTAGTTTGCGTCTTCATGCCATAAGCTGTTGAAGAATTAAAAACTCTTTATTTCAATCTGGATGTTAATATCTGTCACTGGTGCAAAATGTTTGACTGACAGTCAGTTTTTATATGTAACTATTCAGCAGTCCTCTTCTTCTTTCTTTCCACATTAAGGCGACCAAATGTTCCCTCACACACACACACACAGAGAGAGAGGAACAACAACCAGCTTTCTGCCTGTGCAGTATAAATGTCCTGCAACAAAGTGGTTTCTCTCTTTATGTTCTTTGATTCCTATTCTATCAAATCAAGCTCCAACAACACCAGCTCCAGCTGCTTCACTAGGAAATGCTCCCAGGCTATTAGCTACAACAATATTGAGCTACTTTCTTTTGTTAATTTACACCAAAGTTTTCCCATTTAGAGAATTTCTACCACCGGGCAAACAGAGGGTTAATGATACAGAATACGCAGCACGGCTGCATTTTATCTCCTAAATTTGATTCAGAGAAGTCTTAACTTCTCCTCATTACCAGGACCTGTAGAGTAGCAAATGACAAATCACAGTATGTGATAATAAAGGTGACACTGTGAAAATCCCCTGGCTGGGATCCATCTCATCATTATGAGAGCATTATGAATGGATGCAATAAAAGTGAATTAAGACAGGACATGGCTGATATAGATATTATGAGCACATTGTCCCTTGCCTAATGTGAATGGTTCTTCAGCCGGCTCTTGCAATATGGGTCCCAATTTGAAGAGGCTATCCTTGACTCAGAGTAATACTTACATACAATCATGACCAAAAAGCAGGGAGGAAAGAGGGTGGGGAGCCATTGAGTCCTCTTTTGTACTCTCTGCTATTTCATTACAGCAATGAATGTAAAAAAAAAAAAAGAAAAGAAAAAAAAGAAAAAGTCTTTGATATGCCAGGCTGTAGTGTGCAACACAGCAGTGGTTTGGCCATTTGGGGGTCTTGTGCTTCTCTTTGAGGTCTCAGGGAAAAATATGAAACATAGATGTTTCATTGTCACTTTGACTCTTCTGTCATATGGAAATATAGATTCATAGGCTCAGGACAAAGCTAATAGGTAGGCTTGTCTAAATTTAAGCAGTGATATGATAATCATACACTTCAGTTCAAGCCAAAGAACATTAGTCTCCTTATAATACCAGTTGATTCCCTTTTCAAACAATACTCTCCCTGCTTCTGTCCCTGGCGGGTGTTGGCCTTCAGAAAAGGCCACCAGTGAAGAGCTCGCCTATACATCATTGATGATGGTACAATAGCATTAGGGTATGCTTAGCCTGCTAATTCCCCCTGTCATTGTGGAAAGTTTTATAATCGGGCCATTTGTAATTCTACTCATAAAGGGATAAGCTGCGATCCAAGCTTATGAGGCTGATCAAATTAAGATGGTTTTCTCCTAACAGGAACACCTGATAATGGGGAATACTATTGCTCTGGACAGTATCACTGATAAGCTATTGACAAAGAGATTTGCCCTGTGGCATGTATTAGTAGGTGTTTGTTATTCATGCTGCACATTTGAAAACAGCTTCTCACAGGCCATCCCTTATCATATTCAAAGCAAATCAGAAGTTTTCCAGATATTAAACTTCAACCAAAAAATTTTTATTTCTTATGGGTTTATCATCTTGACCCCATTTTATAAGCCATGCATTCCTCACTGTAAGAACGTGAGAATGTTCCACATCCCTCTGACTCTGCAGTAATCCTCGCTCTCCAGATATCACTCAGTCACTTAGATAAAGCCTTTCCTTCTCATGTTCCTCATCTGCCTCTTTCAAATGGAAGGAATGAAGGATGTACAATAGCTAAGCGCACTGGCATCTGTTTCCTTACAGTTACAGTTCCGGGTATTTGCATGCATTCCCATGAGACATGAATATCAGATTATTTTATTTTCTTAATGATGCAATTGAGCTCTTCTTTGTTTTTCTTTGAACTTCACAAACAAGAACTGGGTGTACAAGTTTAAATTTTTGGCAGACTTTATCCACATAGGATTAAAAGTACCGTAAACATACAGCCTCAAATTTATACTCAATTATGTTCTTCAAAATTACACTGCCACCATCTTTCTGAACAGCTGATATGTTCTTCTCAGGCCTTGTTGGCAAAAATTATATATCCTTCACTTCTCAACACAGTTCAAGGTCAGTGATTTGGAAATGCAACTCCATAAGCATAATATTCACATTCAAAAAATGTGATCGTTTGTTTTTCATCAATGTCTTGTTAGAAAATCCATTTGTTTCTAATTTTCACCAAACTCACCCAAACTGTTACATGCTCCATGCTTGTTAAAGTTGACTATCCTCCATCCTTTATTCATCCATTTCAAAATATATATTTTTCATACCCCTAACCGTTCCTTTAAAAGCATTTTCTGATCTACATTCTTCTTAAGTTGATCAGAGAGGCGAAGAACTTTTAATTAGTGAGCCAGTGCTTTCTTTTTCTTTGCAGTAAAACATTCCTAACAGAGGTCCAATTCTCTTAGCATCTCTTCAAAATGGACCAGACTAGAAAACATATCCTCAAAATAAAGCAGACTGAAAGGAAATGGCTTCAAAATCTTGGCTATTGACCTAAAATTGTCATATGAAGTCAGATGAAAAATGAAACATCTATTTTCATTTGCCCGGTAAATTTACAGGGCACTGTAAAGAAATAAGCATCTCAAAACCACACGATGCCTCTGTGGTTCACTATGCATGTTGAACCGTTCTCACCAGACATCAAGAAACCTGCAGGCCAGTGGAACGCGGACAAGCCCTCTGAACCACCACGTTTGACTAACGCCAAGTTGTCAGCACCACGCATCCCCGCAGCTCAGGATATTGGAGCAATTACCTTCGTACAGCACCCCCTAGCAGAACAGGGGTCATTGGAGCCCAATTCATCAGTAGAAACCAGTCAGAGCTAACAACGCCAACACTGACTTGTTAGGGAACAAAGAGGCCATCATAATTAGCAGTGACATTTGCTGACAGAGAAGCCAAGCGGGCCTGGCCTCCACTGAGATGTTTCAGCACAGAGGAAGAGAGAGAGGGAGAGATCTAGCTGATAGAAAGGGGTCTTTCACCACCATCTGAAATGGATGTTGCTGCCTAAGGGTCCAACGTGCCAATCAGCAACTTTCCGAACCGAATCATTTGCATCATAAACAGTCTCTCATGATGTGCTCTGAATTAATTTGCTGTTCGCTTACCACTGGAATGAATAAAAGCTTCACTCAAAAATTTTTAAAATCAGACACTCACATCACCAGCATGGACAAAAAAACATGCAGAAACTGTCACATGTAAAACCACTGCAACAATAATTGGTTATATTAGTGTAAATAAAGCAGTCAGAGTTACTCATTATTTAAAAAAATGAAATTAGTCTCATAACTTATATTTAGAATAAATTAATCTATATGATTAATTACACTCATTGAGTTCTCAGTAATTGTAATCACAGAACACAGTTGTTTTCTAACCATTTTTATGATGACTAATTCTTAAAATAAACCTAGATAACTCTTAAACAAAGCAAACCAGAGAAACATCTAAAGTGCTGCTATTCATTTTCTCTTACACTCATTGGCAAAATTTTAATAGCAAATAATTGCTGCCTTTAGACCTGGATAACCTGCTATATTTGAAAGAACCATAAATTTTACTCTTCACAAGAAAATCTTGTAGAAAAATGTCCAACCAAGTGCTTGTAATTCAAAGGACACTAGCAAGCAACACCTAAATGACAAAATTAAGATATTTGAGTGATCTAGTCAAAGTAAAGACAGGCTATGGCAAGTCTATAAGGTTTTCATTCTCAAAAATCCTCCATTGTGGCTGAATTAAAACAATTTCACAATGAAGAGCGCGTTAAAGTTCCTCATCAGTGATGTTAAAGATTAGGTCAGTTATCACAAACACTTGAAGCAGTTGTTGCTGCAAAAGGTGTCAAAACCAGTGAGAATGTCTAGGTGGTGATTGTTTTTTCACACAGTGCAGGTGGGCTTGGGTAGCTGCTGCTTCACAGTAAATGAAATCATTCTTTAAAAATGGCATTTTGTATTTTCTCAGATATTTGCTGTTTGATAACCTGAAACATTTAAGTGTGACCCAAAAAACAGAAAAAAAGAAGAAATCTATTCACATAAAGACTCTGGACAGTTATAAATAGTTTGTCTGAATTAAGGGTTCATTTTGACTAAATCATTTTTTTTTTCACTTGGTTAACTGAAACTGTCAGGAGAGCCGAGTCTTTGCAGATGCTGTCCAAAGGTTGATTTGTGCTGAAGGAGTTATTTTCTTCTTCCTTAGTTTCTTAAGCAATAAGTAATGATTTAGGTATTGTTTCAGCTGGGAACTAGAGCAACAGTTCCAGTGGTTTGTGCTAATGACCAACCCCTGGGGAAAAAGGATGATCATGTGGTTCTGTTTATATGCGTTTTAAATCTCTCTCCTTTTCTTCTGCCTTATCAAACATTATCATCGCTATGGGTGGACCACAGAACCAGGATGAGAGCAGTTCAGGAGTGTGACTGAAAAATTGCCAAGATGAGCCTGCGCTTTTAGATTCTTCATGGGGCCTTTACGTATCACCACCACAGGAGATGAGTGATGAAAATGGAAGGTAAGCGTGGAAGATGGCCAAATAAAACAGGAGGAAATGAAGAAACTTTGATTTTCACATGTATCACAATTTGTGCTGTAAAATGCTGCACGTGTATGAGGGCGAACATGCTTCCATAAAAATACATCTGGTGTCCATCAGACACTTTATTTTTCCTGAGGTCAGGGTCCGCAGGATATTTAATATTTCCACCAAAGAATCCAGATGACAAGGTAATGTCTTGGACTGAGACAAAGGCTCATAAAATTACTCGTATTATGCATGTCTCTTGGGGTCCAGAAGAAAAATGACAGTAATAATTTCAAACAGCATGAAACATGACATAGTCACAGTCCCGATAATACATTTCTTTACAAGTTTTTTCACATTCTTCCTGCCTGAAGGAACACTACTCATTTTATTTTATCCAGCCGTATTTGCTCTACAGAAGATTTGTAACCTGCATGGGACTAAATACGTTTTGTGTAGAGGGACCTCATTAAAAGGTCTCCCTTGAAATCACTCAGGGTCACAATCCCAAAGTGAACAGATAAATAGCATCAAAAGATATATGAGCATAAATGTGACTTGATTTGTTCAATTCTGCTACACTGCAAGTTCATTCTCCATTTTTAAAACATAATTCTGACATGTACACAAACAGGTTTTAGTACTACATGTCAGAGGTGTGACCAAGTCACTGTGTTGCAAGTCTCAAGTAAGTCTCAAGTCTTTGTCCTCAAGTCCGAGTCAAGTCTCAAGTAAAGACAGGCAAAAGTCGAGTCAAGTCTCAAGTCAGGAACCTTTAATTTCAAGTCATTTCGAGTCGTTTTTATTTTATTTTATTTTTATAATTTGCAATTATACAAAAAATTCAAATAATAGACCATTTGTTCGTTTTAAAATATGTATTTATCTCAAATGATAGAACATGTGTAGCTGAACACAAAGTATAAAAACATTTTTAAATTGGACCACTTTATTGCCCAGTTCTGTTAAACTTGATATTCAATAAAAAAAGAGGAAAATGCTGACATGTCCACAGCACAATACAAAGAACCATAACAGCAGTTTTTTCCTCTTTTCTCTGACCTGTCAAAACAATATATTGTCAATATAATTTCCCAACGTAGATGTCTTCAAACACACCAACCATCCTTAGATGATACTAGACCCGGTTCATCATCATGATGGGTTAGATTGACTCTGTTCCCTGTGTTCAGGTCCAGAATCTGCTTTCTGTTCCGGAGCCCCGCTCACTATCCACCGGCTTCCTGAGCTAACACGGTGCACATTATTTGTGGAGGCATTTGAAGGACCGGATTTATGGTAAATAATCACCAATTTAACCTGGAGTACACATGCTAACACGAAGTTAGCTAAAGTCAGCTATCTTACAGCAAAAGAAAAGCGCCACCTACCGATCTTTGTGAAGCTTCAAATGCCGGACAAAGTTGGACGTCGTGGCATCTCCATCCGATATTCTCTTCTTGCATGTTTTACAAGTTGCAGTTCGTTTTTTAGTCGAAAGTTCATAACCTACGTAGCCAAAAGAAATTACTCACGGAAGCATATTCGAGCGGTTATTTCGTATTTCGTTCCCTGAGCTCTGCAGCTTTGCCGCGTTTTTTTAAACGTCCAAATCCTGTTAATTTGATTGGTTGTGCTGCAGCTACGTACACATACATACATAAGGAGAGAGGAAAACCATAGTGACGGTCTGCGCATATTGATACGGAATGAGTGACATTAATTAATGACGCCACTTTATAAATAATGTGTTTTAAATTTTAAGACTTTGAGTAAAAAATATCAAGTCTTTTCAAGTAAACAGCTTCAAGTTGAGTCAAGTCCCAAGTCAATGGCATGAAAGTCAAAGTCAAGTCCGAGTCTTTGAGCATTTTTTCAAGTCAAGTCTCAAGTCGTGATTTTAACGACTCGAGTCTGACTCGAGTCCAAGTCATGTGACTCGAGTCCCCACCTCTGCTACATGTCACTGGTTTCGGGATTAAGAAACAACATAAACCAGCAACTTTCGCCACATTCTGTATGTGGAAACCTTATAGGATGCTAACTTCGGGTTTCCGGGTTCTTTTTCCAACTTCTTGGGATACTTCTGACAAGGTAGCTGAAATATATGACTTGAGCATACAAAGAGAGAGTTTCATTAGTCTCTTCCACTTACACCACAGGTAAAACTGAGCATGGACATGGAGGGATCAGTCCGCTTCTTATGTTTAAGAATCACAGCATCTTATTGAACCTTTACTCAAGTGTTGTATTGCACTAACAACTTGGTTTCTTTCTAGACTGGATTCTTTTTTTTCTTTATGTTACCTCTACAATGAGAACTTGCCTTGAACAAAATACATATCAGTTATAGCTTTTAAACTATTTCCATCTATAATGTGAGTTCTTTTTGTCGAAAGGTTTTCTTTCATGCATATTAATTCAGTTCTTTTCTATTTTCCACCCATGTAGAAACATTGCATGCTGACAGACCTGAGGAAGAGTAATCTGTTGCTGAATTATAGACATTGACAAAAGAGAGATTTCAGACAGTCTCCCTGAGCCTGTAAAACAATGGCACATCAGACACGCCACGTCAAGTCATGTTTCTTCTGTTATTAAGCAGAATCAGCTGTGGCTTCCCCTCCTGAAGACTCTGTGGGTCCTATAAATCTTGTGTGACAGTTCAGTTCAAAAGTCGTTGCCCTAAAAGGAGTATATATTTGTGAAAGCGTGTGGGTTTTCTCCCATTCAAGGGTCTGCTATGGCAGACCAGCACTAGCTAGATGAAGGAGATGAGAAAATGGAGAGGGACAGAGAATGAGGCAATATATATGGAAGATGTGGACACAGTTTGATTCTGAGAGAACAGATCCTCTTTGATAGTCTCACATCATAAATTAAACATGTGCATCTTAATAACACTGGATGGGAAAAAGAACTGCATCCTGAGTGGGGTCTCTGGTGCTTTCTGAAGTCATGGTGACTCACAAGGTCCACCTCTCACAAGGGCAGAGCTCACGACTGCAACAAGGCCTGCTTCCGCATATCGCGGCTGTGGCTGAATAACAGAAGACAGATTTAAGAGGGATTGAGAAGTCATTGTTTTGGTCAAGCTGATAACACCTTAAGGTTATATACAGAGGAAGGGCAAGTAAAGGAACAACAAAATGTCAAAAGCAAGAATGTGCCCATAAAAATCACTGCAAGTTCTTATTTTGTTCAAATTCTAATTCACAGTGAAAAGTTGTTTTGGATTAAAAAACAAATTTATTCATGCAAACTGTCACCCTGCCCTACTTAAAAACCACATTTAATGTTTTCATTCCAACAAATATGTTGTTTTTGTTTGTGAAATTAGCTTTTGTTGTGAGCGTGCATGTATTACAATAGCAGGTTTCCAGTGTTTTGGGGTTTGTCTCCACAACCTTCTGATATCTAGATACTAAAATTTTGACAATTGTTTTGCAAAATCGCTTTGCAAAAAAGTGTTTGTAAACCTCAGTTTCAAAGTCTTGTCACAGATTTTCAATTGGGTTGACTAGGTCATTCAAACATATTATATTCAAACCTCTTTCTGCTGCCCATCTGGAAAGAGGTTCCGAAACAGCTTTTTCCCCACTTGCCATCAGACTGCTGAACTCCTAACTGGACTGCACTCAAAAACTGGTCTCCACTTCATACCTTGCACATATACATAGCTAAGTAACTTCCATTTTACTGTCAGTCCTGCACTTTATATTTTATATTCATATTTATATTCATATTTTATACTGTATTTTATTTTATTCTGGAGTAACCTCACAACATTGGAACCTCAAAACATTGCCGTATGCAACAAAATTTTGTTCTGTATACACCCTGTGCATGCAAAATGACAATAAAGTCAGTCTAAGTCTAATATTATTATATTCTGATCTAACCAGTCCACTGCATTTGGTTGCATACAGTTGTTGCCCTGCCTGAAGTGCCTTGTTCTTATTTAGTGGGGGTTTTTTGTTGATTCTTGCGTTGTGTGTGAATTGTGAGACAGTTATTTTTTGTTTTTGGGCATGTGCACTGACTGATGGCACCTTTTGAATTTCGTTGTTCTTGTGACAATGACAATAAAGATTTATCTTATCTCATCTTAAACTTCAGTTTCAATTGGAAATTCTTTGCAACTAATAAGTTGGGGGTTTTTTCAAAATTTATCTCTATTGAGCTCCATCCATCTTCTAATCTGGTCATTTCTGAGCCATTCACTGCTGAAGAAAATGATCCCCAAAGCATGTCACTAGCACCACAATGACAATGTTCTGTGTTTTCCATGTAGGGCAGTGTTTGCATGTAGGACAGACATATTCTGTGCAGAGGATCTTCTTCAACAAATGCAAATACAACTTCCTGTGACTTTCTTTCAGTAATGGCTTTCTTTTTGCCAAGCTTCCATTAGGATCCAATTAGTGGAGTTTCTGACTAATAATTGTCCTTTTAAAAGTCTCTCACCACAGCTGTAAACTTCAGCAGCTCCAGCAAAGTTACCATGGGCTAATTTCTCTGATTATTGTTTGCCTTTGTCTGAATCAGATGGACAGCTATGTCTTAGTAGGTTTGCAACTGTGGCATAATCTTTCCATATTCAGTTGATGAACCGAACAGTGATCTGGAATATGTTCAAAACTTTAAATATTTTTGTATTTTTACATCCTAAAGCCGCTTGAAACCTCTACATAATTTTAAGTCTGATCAGTCAGGTTTGTTTGTTAATATTCATGATTCTGTTTGTTTACTAATGCTCTCTTCTCTGAGGCATTCACGAAACAATTGTATTAATAAAGACATTAAATTACTCATAGGTGGACTATGTTGACTACTTTCCCTGAATTTTATTAATTAGTATCAGAGTAATGTGGATTGCAAATTTTTCAGATTTATGTCATTCCAAAGATATTTGAAAACCATGTATCATTGTTTTCTACTTCACATTAATGTCCTCCTTTGGGTTGACAATTTACATTGAAGATTGTTGTTGAGAACTGTCAAAATGCAGAACAAGTTCAGTGGGTACAACTACTCTTTAAAGCCCAGTAAAAGTTACACTGGTGCTGTTGTCAATGTTAGTTCTATGTAAGTTGTTTTATTCAGATTTTGTACACCTGTTGGAGTAGGCATGCATGTCAGAGGGGTATCATGTTTGTGTGCACACAGTGCAGCTAGAGCATAAACATGCAGGAGTAAACAGAGCAACACTCTTTGCACTATTGTGCCACAGGCAAACCATTAATTAAGCAAAGAGAGTGAAATTGACCCAGCGGGTGGTACAATTTATACGCATGGAAAACTCAGAACACACAAGCAGAAGCAGTCAACGCTGACATATGTTTACCTCTGCAGGCAGCCTCCAGAAAACACGCTTGCATTACCTAACAGCAAACTTACACAGAGTTACTAACTCTAAGTTAACAGAAAAACACTTTCTGAAGGCGTGCGTGTGTGTGTGTGTAAGTGGTTTTGCTGTCTCACCACGCCCTTTGTGCAATCGAACCTGCTCCTAAAATATACGTTCGTAGCTGGAAACACAGGTTGGCATGTGAGCTAACGATTGGTTGTGAAAACAGAAGAGGCTTTTATAGCTTGGCTGTGGAGCTTCCATGGGAATAACAAAGGTTATGGTTTATCTCTAACTTTACATCTTTGAGCCATTTGTCACGTCTAAGACTGATAGTGGAAAGGCTTGCTTGCACACAAAAATATAGGGATGCCTTGCCATATTTTCAACATCTTACCTCACTTTTTTAACCTTCTTTTAAAATGTCTCTCACACAGCCATGCCACAGGAATAGAAGTTAAATCTGTGTGTTTAGATCTGCTGCTTTCTTGTAAATCCTCAGTTCTGGACCCGGCGGGGTGAGGTCATCAAATGGAGTCAGTATGGATTAAGGTAAATTGGTGGATTTTTCAATTCGAGGAAAGGAGCCTAATTCATAGTGATACAGTAATAAAAAGAAACTAAGTGTCTCAAACAGAAAATCATTAACTCCATGATGCAAAATGTGGTAGCATACCCAAGTAACCAAGGAGATTAGACCAGTGAAGAGTGGAGAGTGACATTAAAAAAAGGTTTGTCTAATCAGAGGCACTCAGAGCAGTTGAAGTAGAATACAATGCACAATAACTTTGGGAAGGAGGATAACACAGGGAAACACATGTTCATGACAGTGTCATGTCAGTCGTATTCACACCCCGTCAAATAAAGTGATACCGAATGTATAAAGTATATGTTCTATATACTTGCCTTCCTCCTATGTCAGGAGGAAGGCGAGGCAAGTTATATCTTAATTATATTATATCTTATATCTTATGACAACAGTCATAAATATTCATGAAGACTTACTCATGTTCATGACAGGTGTTATGCCATGTTTATGACGGTGTCATGACAGTCTTATTCACAACCCGTCAAATAAAGTGTTACCATATATTCAAACTTTTTTTCATCAGTTTTATTTTATAGAAAAATAACTTATGTATCATTCACCCACATCCTCTCATTCAAGAAGTTGTACTTTGGTAAATAGCTAACTTTGTGGTGTTGTGGACATAAAGTCGTTAAAGTGGCTGATAGTCGCACAAATATTTTTAATCACATTTGTCATTTTAGCCTTTAGTTTACCCTATCACATATGCAGGGTACAAATCATCATCTATACACACTATCCACATAAAAAAATAAGCACAGCACGTACTGTACAACTCATCCCTCTGCAACATCAAGTCTCCATGAAGTCACCATCTCTGCCTCATACACACAAGCAGAAACGCTTACAGATTCCTTCTGTTTCCCATTATGTGGGCATCATGAGAAATTTTTCTGCTGACATTTCCAAAGATCTGTCACTCTTAACTCTTTCAACTGTCCCTCTGGAATGTGAGGCATTATGAAAAATTGTGCCCTTGCTGTCTTTCCTTCACACATTAACAAAGCTCCATGATGGTAATTACTCTTCACATTATGATTAGAACCAGTCAATGGCCAACAGATGGGGCCTGATAATCCCTTTTTTAGGGGTGAAGATAGTTCTAACACATTGCTGAATGTACAATCACCCTCCTTCTGAGGATTTCTGGGGCTTTGTTTTTTCAGTCCTGTTGTCTCATTCTGAGGAGGAATTATGGGTTTAGTTTACCAAGCATAAATCTGTTCTCTTCTGGTCCTCTAACACTATTTTTACTTTTATTAGAAGGATGTGTCATCATTTGCTCCCACAAACAGAGATTCTAAATAAACAGATAATAAAATCTGTGTGATCTTATTTGTCTGCATTTGTTTTCTAAATTTTGCAATTTAAGTATCTTGGAGGGGTGCTCTTGCTTATTTGTCTTGGACAGTGCTGCCATGTATACCAACTCCCTTATGTTTCCTGTTATTGTTGCAGTTTTCCCATCCCACCAATACAAATTTAACCCTCCAAATATTCACAGCGCAACTGAAAGGGTGAAAAGATCAGAGGTTTTCCCATTGTGACCCGTACAACACTCATTCAGGAAATGACAACATGTTTTTATTATTTAGTATTCATTTCTTTCTGGACAAACAACATAGAAATAAGACAAGCAAGTTTGTTGTGTTGTTGCTGAACAATAAGTAAGGCAGCACAAAAATGAATTGACAACATAATCTCTGACCGTTATGGGAAAGCTGCAGTAAACAATAATGTTTTCAGTCCTGATGTAATGGATTGACACAGTTTTTGCTTGGGTTTTTAAGAAACTTGGTTCCAATGTTGAGGAGCATAAAAAATTAAACCTGCCTCCCCTGGTTTAGTTCTGGGCTTGGGAGTATTGGGTAAACAAAGCTCCAATGGCTTAAGGGATCTAGCTGTTTCATACCCGGCAAGCAACTCTGAAATATATTTAGGCCCAAGACCATTCTGTGGTACACAAACTGGTGAGAAGATTTATAATCTGAAAAATCTGATTGTATCTTATCACTGTAGATGTCATGAGGACAGCAGTGTTCTCATGAAGCTATTGATTGACCTGTAAGTATTTGGAGGGTGACAGTTAAGAGGTAAAATCAAAGTGAATCAAATCAGCATTCTCTGCTCATGTAGCATTAAACAATCTGATAGTTTCAGTGTATCAAGGTTTGTATGATATTAGCTACAAAGCAACAATACCTAACCCTAGTTGACCCGTATTAGTTAATAAAATACTTGTTGCCATGCAGACTGGACGCAGGGTGGTGGAGAGACCAGGGACTCAGACTGATTCTTTATCAAGTCCTCTGGCTTCTTGGGTACTACTTCCCTCCCAAACAGATGGGAAACATTCTTACATTTGAACACTCTGCTGCATCAGTAAGACCTAGAAAGATTAAATAATTCTCAATTTAGATATGTACAAAGATTACAAATAAATGACAAGTAAAGAAGAATCAAGCGACTACAACAGAATCCCTATTACAATATAGAAAATATGAAAGCAGTACTCACTAAGCATGGGATTTTTTTTTTGCCTCAATTTCCAGGAAAATCACTAGGGAGTAATATCTATTACCCATCAAAAACCGTAGCAGCTCTGGGCTGCCCATCACAAATGAAACCATCTGCCTACTCCATCTGCACCCATTTAGTTTACTGTTTTTTTGCCTAAACCTATTCTTTCACCTTTGCTTACATGTTCCACAACTTTAAGCTGGTTTTCATTCAAATGTGAGTTGCATATTCAAACATAATTATTTCTGCTTTCTAATTATTTACGCTGCCACATCACCCACAGCATTGAAATGTTTCAATTTTCTTTCCTCCATCCAATATTTGCGTGTGGTCATTTTAATAGAAAACTCCCAGCGTCAGGTGGGTGCGGGTGTGTGGCTTTTACATCTTTCACCATCTTAATAAAAAGGAAGATTGGATCGCATCCCAACTTATTAATCAGTCATGCCTTGTGCGTCACTCAGCAGGTCCACATGTGAACGCGAGTATGCGTATATGAAACTTCATAAAGCACAGTCCCTTATCTGATTAAGTGATTAACATCGGTTTAAGCTGTGTGTGTGTGCGTGTGTGTTGGGGTGTTCTAAGGTGGTTTACAGTTGGTTAAATAAAAAATCCTCAGAGAATTTTGCAAATATTATTCAGTTGCTGTGTCTTGGCTTATTTTAAATCTTACCTTCAAACTTTTTTCCAGTAATATTGCGAATCTTACAAAGTAATGTTCCTGTCAGAGGCCTTAGAAATGTTGTGGCTGTACAATTTTAAGTAGTTCTGATTAGATGCTTCCAGGCCTGACAAACCACCAATATCCTTATCCTTGATTAGTTAGACACTTCAGATGCCAACATCAGTAATATTTATGATAGCAATGTCAGTAAGATTTACAAGTATCACAACACTGTGACAGCTTCACGATTAATCTGTTAAGTCTCATTAAAAGAAGAGCTTTTTTCTGTTTTGATTAGCCAGGACTGGAAGATGAGAGGACCCATGGATGTATTTGTGAAAAAGAAATCAGCTTCTGGGAGAGGGTCTGTCATTTTAAATGCTTATTAATCACTTACAACATGATGATAGGCTTAATAAGAGTGGTGGGTGATCGGCAGGTTTATGTTGGATACGTATATTATTTCACAAGATTTAAATATTTGGCAGTGATAGAACACCACATTATGAAATCCACCAATTTATATATGTATATTTTTTAACATGAATACCAAATCAGCCACGATGTCCAAATGTGGTTAAAATAACTTGCTGATGTTTAAATGAGCTTCAGAATGGGAAAGAAAGGAGATTAAAATTACTTCAAAGTGGGCATAGCTGTTAGTGCCAAATGGGATAGTTTGATTACTTTGGAAACTGTCGACCTAAAGGTATTTGAACACAACCATTTCTCAGGCTTACAGAAAATAATCAAAGGAAAAGAAAACACTCACTGAGTGGCAGGTATACAGATGAAAATGCCTGGTTGAATTTCTGAATGTACAACATCATAAAGTTTGAAGTAGGAGGCGACAGTGGCAAGAGTTTGTCCTGCAATCTGCAAGTTGCCGGTTTGATTCCCGCGCTGTCTACCTCTAACATAATAAATAGTTTAATACATTTGGTGGGAACTAGAAACAAAAACAAGTCAAGAAAGTAGAATGCAAAAATCTCAAACAGAATCATATCCACTTGTGCCAGTTTAATCTACACCCTTATTTTTCTTTCTACCTTCTCCTCATGAGCCATCCTCTTTGTCTTCCTAGTTCTTTCCTAATTTTTCATTTCCTGTGCATTTTCTCTTTTTGTTCAACCAGATCTTATTCAGCACAAAGATTTTGATATTTAATTCATTTCAGTTTTTGATCTGTGCCGATAATATCACTCAGCCTGGTTTATTTTCTCACATCCTCACATGTAGTTACTACTCTTAAGCAAAAACTTGCCTCAGGGATTCACCCAGACTTACAAAGAACAAGCTTGAAGTGCTTGAAGGGTGGAACACCGGGATTTATGTGAATAACTTTAGTGTAAAAGTGTTGCAGATATATATGCAGTTAGACTGGAGCTGGAAAGTATTAGATGAGGGTGTTTTACTGCCTCGGGCATCGACTGGAGGAGTGTTTTATTAAAGTTAATGAGAGAGGGCCGCGCCCCTCACAGTGGCCATGCTCAAGCCTAAGTGCTTGATGCCCCATTACTCGGCAGATGTGTAAATCTGCCTTAGTTTTTTCTTAGTCTGTCTCTTCTAAGTTCTTCTCTAACACACTGAGATGCAAGAAGGATAAAGAAGAGTTAAATGCCAAATTAGCACAATTCATAGGTTATGTGTGTGCTGCTTTATTTGTTACACCACAAGTATCCTTAAACACACTCTGGGAAATAGAATTACTGTGAATGACTCCTCTCACCTCTTTTATCAGAACCTGTAAAGAGGAAAAACAAACAAGGGCAAATCCCAGAAACTGGCTGCAAAAATAGATCTTAAACATTTCAAACTGGGTGTGCTTTCTGCCTCCACCTCAGATTTTACAAGCGGTCCAAGTTTTCTGAGCTTCTGTGCTGTGGGAGTGATGGAGGAAGAAACTGAAGCTGTGTGAGACAGCACACGAGGAGAAACCAATAAGGCATAAAATTAGATCATAAAAAATGATATGGGACAAAGAGCAATGTGTCTCTTGCCGTTGATGCATATTGCCTTTTCTCATTAATATCACCATATTAACTTGTTGATGAATAATGACAGCCGTGGGATTTGAGAGGATTATAGATGTTAGACATCTCAGAATTTTCAGCTGTCAGCTTATCCAAGATTTACAGTGATCTAACTCTGAAGTGTCCTTAAATACGTCAACGAACCACATGCAGTGTGGCTCTATGGAATATACAGTCAACCAATAAACAAACACATGATCAGCCTACGTGACCTCACAAAGAAGGTACCAGAGCTTCAGATGTTTCAGTGGATCTCTCAGCACTTAAATTTAGTGTTAATATTCCATGAGTTGCAAACAACACAAGGCTACTGCAGCACTTTTTGTGTTTTCATGTGGCTTTTATAGCTACTTTTAAAGTAAGAAATTAGGTATCAACCTGAAGGGACTGGTTAAACTACTCATACTTGTTTTTTAATTGAGTAAGGACTGGATAGGAGCCATAAAAACTAATTGTAGTTCGTTCACTGTAACACCAAAATTATACTGAGGGCTATGTTGTAATCCAGGTGGGTGTTTTGTGAGAGGTTAAGGCAGTGCATTGCTGAATGAAAATGTTCTATCAGCCACGTGGACTCAGTCCTTCATGGCTGGAGTTTTCACATCTGCATTCTGCAAGATTCAAATGTGGTCTCATCAGAACAGAGCACCTTCTTTCACATATTTGCTGAGTCTCCTACTCGAACTATCAACCAGACTGCTTTGTCTTGCCACTCTTTCATAAATATCAGATTTGAGTGATTCACACGGATATCAGTTGTTCTCTTCTTGTTTGCAAGTGTTCTCTGAAAAACCTCCGAGGCTTTCATGGCACACTTGGGTTAAAGTTTTCCAATTTGCATTTATCTAAACTAGCTGTGAAATCTTGTATCTTTTAATTAGTTTGAGTAAGTCACATAAAATCAAAATAAAATACTTTGAAGTTTGTGATTGCTACACATTGTGGGTGGGAATCCTCACAGTATTTTTGTTTTATTGAAAAAAGGTTCCTTTTTTATCTCCCACAAGTTCCTTTTGTTGTTCGAAAAGGTTTGGGAAAGCTCAATGTGAAAAACTGAGTCACAGGGCCTTTTTCATCCTCTCAGACAGTCTGGGACTCCCTGCTTGCTCCACAGGACACATTCTCCCCTCCGGTCTATCTTTGTTCTACGATGTTGAAAACAGATAGACATGCCATGATATACTGTAGGGCACAACCAGTCACAAAATAAATAATATTTATTTGAAATGTAAATTTAAAAATTTGATACAGTAAGAAAAAAAGGTCATGTTTAAAAAGACCCAGACTTCAGTTTTTTTTTTAGTTGAAGTGAAACTTAGTTTTGCGACTCTGCTGCAGCCCTCTGAGAATTAAAGGTTGGAGAATGAAGGGAAAAAAGAGGCAATGACTTTTTTTAAAAAACAAGGAATAGGAAGAGACGGGAAAATATGAGCGGAGAAAGTCAAAAGGCTATCCTGATGAAACAAGGCTTAAAAAAACACAGGAGGAGGGTTTGGTTCTGAAGCCAGATAATATCTGCTGTGTGTACATAGGAGACGGGCAACGAGAAATTTTAAAGAAATGGAAAGAAGACGGGAAGCAGAGAACTGGGAAGTGGAGAAGTCAGTAGGGTGCAGTGTAAATACAGCAGGGATTATAAAGTCACTCTGTTCTGCTCTCTGCTCCCCATCTCCTGTAACAGAACTCAGAAAGAGGCTTACTACTGAGTTATGCATTGCAAACATGGTGGGTAGGGGTGTGTGTGTGTGTGTGCAGCCACTGCTTTTAATCACATCTTTAAATGATTTGGTTCAAGCTTACTTTGTCCTCAGTGCTGTATCTGAGACAACAGAGACAGAGACTCGTTCTGCGGGCTCACCCTCTGTTTATATTAATAGGGCCTAATTTTTCCCTCCATTTCACAGTAATGCACACAATAATGTACCCACACAAACTTGTGTGAGTACACTTTCCCCTCTCTACTTTAGCTTTTAATGGCAGCATGGCCAGCATCCAGAATTGGATTTCACTTATCAAAATAAATGATAAAACACCATAACAGTCAATAACAAGCTATCGAGACTCTATTTCATGTCAGTAAGTTGGTGGCTGTCTGAACGTGTGGATGAATGACTCTCCAGCAGACCTTTTAAATAAGCAACAGACCGGCTGAACAACACTGTTACAAATCCGCGCCACAGCCGAGACGCCACTCAGGTTTATTTAGAAAATATTGATTTTATGCCAGTGTGGAGAGAAATATCACAGCCTTACAGTAAATATCATAACTGTTCATTTAGATGTAAACTAACCAGCAATAAATATTGCTGAAATTCAACCTGTCTGCTGAGTGATCCCAACCAAGCCAAGCTCCATCCTCATGTTTGAGTGACTTAAAAGCAGGTTATCACCTGCCCAGAGAAACTGTATCCTTAGATACATAGAAATAGTATTTTTACATCTTTGCAACAGAGTATGAATAATAGAAACTGCAGAAATAAATTAATCATCTTACGAAGAAACACCCAAAATGAGTCAATTAATCTAAGGTGTTTACTAATACAGCTTGTTCAGTCAAACAGGTTACAAATTACTGGATTTATAAATTGAACAAGTGAGCTTTCTTATTATCTTCAAGGTTAAAGCCTTCTTAAAACAAATTAAATGAAAATATACCATTTACTTAATATTCAGTCATGTTTTGTAGAGATTGATTGAATAAAATAAAACCTATGTACCTTTTGTCATATTAAAACCCAGACTTCAGTTTATTTTATCAGTTTTATTTATATTTATTGAGGTGAAAGGTAAAAGATGGATGGTTCTATAGAATTTTGATAAATACAAGTTTCAAGTGTTGTATCCATTTACTAACAACTATTGTAATTGTTTTCAGAAATCTACAAAGTACTAATTTTAGCTGTTCTGTGAAGGTTAAAAAACATTAGTGAACAAACAGCATCATAAAGACCAACGAACAACATGCTCAAGTCAGAGAGACAATTGTGGAGTTTAAAGTTTAAATCAGAGTTAAAACAAAATTCGGAAATGTTGGACTACTTGCCCCACTGCATGTGTGGCCCAAAACTAACACTGTAGTGGGACAGTGTTAGCAACCCATAAGTCCTACTCAAAAAGGTGTGCGCAGTTGATTATCATCACACAGGGAAACAAAAATTGGTCTGACTTCATAGGAAGATCACCAGAGCAAAAATACAAGATAATCTTAGAAGAAAACCTTTAATAAGCAAACTGGAGACTAGAGCAGAGGTTAACCTGCCAGCAGGAAAATAACCCTAAACATCTGACCAGAACTGCAATGGGATGGCTTAGATCAAAGTATCAAAGGTTGTTGGTTGCTCTCACACAATCCTGTCTTTGGCCTTTCCTTCCCCTAATTTTAAAGGCTTAAACTGAAAGAAAACTAAATACATATATAATTGTCTTGTGGTCTCACATTTGGCATTAATGTGTAACTCCCAAGAGTCCAGGATTAATGTCCTAGAAATCTCTGTTTTATGACCATTATGGCAATCCTCCTAGTCAGTATCCCATACTATCAGTGATGAGGTTGGCTAATCAAGTAAAGTGCATTGATAGTGCTGTTTTCTTTGGTCAGGAAAAATATAATTGATTGGCATCCGAAGCATAATTCCTTGACCCATCTTGAATCATTCTGAGTTAAAGAAAGAGTGATCCATGCGGCAGAGGATCAGACTCAAGGTACTGACTGTATTGTTTTCCTATACAGCGCTGCTTCCCTCCTCCCTTCAGATGTGTATCGGTATCTGAACATCCTCTCTTGTGACTATCTTGTGAGCCAACTGTAATGAATGAAAGAATGTGTGTGAGCCGTGCCAAAAAAATAATGATTGCAACCTTTTAACCCCTAAAACTAAACCTCGGCCATAACCTCTGACCTCGATCTAAGAAGAATGCCAAAAAAGTGCATTTACTTATTAGCATTCATGACATTGACACACCTTTACTGCTGTAACCTTTTAGTTACAGACCTCTCCGACCCACGGAGACTCTCACAGTGGGACTGTGGTATTTTTATAAGAGTAGGTCAAATAAAATAATAATATCAAGTTGCAGGCATTATGTTTATTTGATTTCTATATATAATATTTTCTGTTTCAGA
The DNA here is from genome assembly GCF_001444195.1 of Xiphophorus couchianus. Taxonomy (NCBI): domain Eukaryota; kingdom Metazoa; phylum Chordata; class Actinopteri; order Cyprinodontiformes; family Poeciliidae; genus Xiphophorus; species Xiphophorus couchianus. The sequence continues at coordinate 13,053,163 of NC_040239.1, forward strand.
AAAGGTTATATAGTAAAATTCCCAGAAGCAACAAAGAAAACACAACATCATTACTAGATTTGAGTGTCCCATTTGTAACGTGCAACAGTGGTTGTATTTCTATTACAAATGTGTGTAAAACGTTGTCTATATTTTGTTAATGTTGCAAAAACAAAACTTTACAATTATGGTGTGTAGTGGAGAAATTTAAGTTTGACCTCTGGGGTGTGAAAACTTTCTGTTTGACACAGGAAAATGGAATTCAGTAACAATGTTATTTCTAATCTATGTCCAAACTGTCTGAACTTTGTGTTTTATGGAAAGAAGAAGTGGACCAGACATTCGCAGAGGGTTTTTTCTCTCTCTCTGAATAGGTTGCTGATGTGTATGGAGAAAGTGAGACTGCTGTCTATAAGAAGTTTGCTTGTACTCTTGGTTTTTGCTCTCATCCCTGGTGAGAGACTTCAAAACGCTATCTTGGCCCTTTGAATAAAATACATGACAAAATGCATTTTGTTCTTGATTGAATCAGTGTCTCATTTTTAATAGGATTATTGGTTTCCTTATCAGGTGTTTCCATTAAATAAGAAATGAAATTATAAACACGTGAATAAGTTTGTTCATTCAACAAGCCATTAAAAATAATGGCAGCAATGGATGTAAACAGTTACATGAGATATATAATAGCCATGGGGCTAGGATTCATCAAGTATCAGCTAGCAGAGCAGATGTTGGTATCTTATTCAGGGTTTGGAGTGACAAGCCTTATATTTGTAAGTGGCTCTGTTTTGGGGAAATTGTAGCTGGCGATTTTACAGAAGAGCTACGGATTCAACACACATGTTTTATTGATTGTGATGCTGTGAGAGCTCTGGTGGCGTCCAGCTGCACATTGTCCGAAACCAAAAACAAACCATCATCCTCATACTACTTTCTGTCGTCTTCTTTGTGGATTTCTCCAGGAGTAACATCTGGCTGTTGATCACATGACTCATGTGATGAGTATCATGACTGTGCATTTGGATGTAAATGCACAGTTTACATCTAAATTGTGCGTTTACACACATTTTAGATGTGTGTAAATGAACATATCTAAACTGTGTGCATTTACACAGTTTAGAAGTGTGAAAAACAATAGGCCAAAAAATTTTTTTAGAATATGTCAATATCTGGTTCCAACTGTAAAATCAAACTGAACTAAAAGAGAGGAAAAACTCATGAAAGAAATCTATAAACCTTTTTGGCACTAAAACTCCTGTTCATCACAATATCTTCCCATGAAATCAAGAACTGGACAAGTAAAAGTATGACATGTTAGTAATGAAACTGTCTCAAAATAAAGCCCAGAAAACTCACCAGGTGGTTTGATTGTAGTAATGTTCTCGTAGTCCCTCAAGAAACCTACCGATCAAAAACAATAGATTAGTCACAGTGCCTTTAAAACATTTCCCTGCCTTGTGTCTTTCTCACAGGAGTTTAAAGGCTTGTCAGCAAATTGTGAGTGTAAGGCTTTACTTTACAATAGTCTTTTCAAGTGATAGCTGTTACCTCTCATCTTTGGTGATGGTTTCTTTGAGTATCACATTGAAATGTTCTCTTCTTAATGCCCCTGAATGAACTGTTTCATCTACTTGTCAATCACACCTATTGTCTGTTCCCACTCTATAGTTTTTTTTGTCTGCCACACTGTTTATTACAAAGCAGTCTTTCAATTTAAAGGGAAAAAAATACATAAATAGATTTTTGTCTCATTTTCTCCCTGTAATTATTATCCACAACATTTCCATCATCATGTATTTTGTCTGTTTGTGAGAGCTGAAACCACAATGTTTGTTCAACTGCCTTTCCTTTGTATTTAATACCAGCCTTGTGAGAACAGGGTTGGTATTAAATATGTCAATCAGATCATGGCTGCAACAGCAAAAAGGCTCAAAATACTCTCGCACACAATGTTATTAAGGGACTGCTGCAAGATAAAGAATTCACAAGTCAACACTGATGTTGTGTTCCTGATCTTTTTTTCTCAGTTAAGAGAGTGTAAATGTATAATTGGAATTTGACCATGATTGTTTCTAACATGCATTTAAATTGGCATTTATATCATCTGGTGAAAGAATTCCTAACGTTTAATTGTTTTTTTTACTTTTTGTCATGTTACAATAGCAAACTTTATTTTACTGTATCATTAATAGATGCGTTAGATGAACACAAAATAGAGAATGCAGAATTATGGTGAACTTAAAAGAAAATGATACACGGTTTTCTAAATTGTTGATGAATAAAATACTTGTATTTGCCCTAAAGGACCCAGAGTCAAAACTTTATAGGGACATCTTTTTCTGCAACAGTTGCAGCTGTCAGACTTTTACCAACTTTGCACATGTACAAACTGAAGACCTTACCCACTTTTCTCTCCAAAATAGCTACAGCTATGTCAGACTGGATGGAGAACATATGCAAGCATTAATTTCCAATTTAATGCTTGTCACAGACACTTGATTTGATTCAGGTCTGAACTTTGAATGGGCCATTCTAATAAATTAATATGCCTTGATACAGACCATTTCATGGACCTTACCAGACGGGCCGCTTTTCATTGGCTGATGCCCATTCTACGTGGTCACGTGCGTGGCCGTCTCACAAACATACTTAGCTTCCTCTTAGCTAAGTACAGCATAATGGCAGCACTGATACAACTTGTACACCTTGAAGCCTGTCTGCTACACAGTCTTACGTTAGCTAAACAGATCAATATGCAATGTGTCTGTATCTGACATACACTAAAGATTTTATTTTAGCATTAACGGCTTTGAACTAAACTGTTACTCGTGTTAGCCACTCTAGCACCAAGTACAGCTAGTCAATCAACCATCGCTGTGTTCAGGGAAGCGCTGATTAATAATCGAGAAATAAATATCAAGCCTGGAAACTTGATATCGTAACGGACTGAATGTTATGTTTTTAACCTAATCTTTGCTCGTCTTGCGGGGCGCAGGCGGTTGCCACGGTAACAGGTGTGATTAAGCTACAAAGAGAGAGAGAGTAAAAAGGTAAGAGTGGTTTTGAGTTTATCACCTGTTCGGGTTATTTTACCTTTTTTTTACCTTTGCCGTGGCGCGTTACAGCCGCTGTAGTTTCTAAACGTTGGACTAATTACCTCGTTCGTTTGTGAGTTTACGTCATTCACAATAAACATCAAATAGAACAAATATATTTCATAAAATTTTAACAAACAAATGGCTTCTACCGTGGTAATTATGTGAAATTAGATGAATTATATCACAGCTTCAGAAGATTTACCTTTACCTTTACAGAGCTCTTTGGTTCCTCATCAGTCTGTAGATTCTCATATTGACGTCATCAAACCAAATGTCAGATCTATCATAACTGACTGACACCTGCTGGCCTCAGGTTTGCAACCAGCTTGTGACTGAGAAACCAGTAACCTCCTCCGAGATGATGACATGAACTTGTTAGTTCCTCTGTCCATTGTAGTAGCTGATATATTGTGAAAATCCGGTAGAAATGATGAACTAATCAGTCATGTTTACATAGAAACAACGCACCGCGAGGCTTTGCTTGTGAGACTTGGGGTCACGTGGGTCGGTTGTGGGCGGAGCTTGGTAAGGTCCATTGTAGTTGTGGTAATGTGTTTAGAGTCCTGATGTGCTGAACGGTGAACCTGCACTGTCTTGAGTCTTTTCCAGCCTTTTACTGTCCTGGATTCAATTTTATCCCATTTCCCGGCAGGTCTACTCAGATTCCTGTCCCTCCCAAACAAAAGTGTTCCCATCCATTCATCCATCCATTATCCTACATGCTTATCCCTGGTAGGGCCGATAGGGGTGCTGGTGCCTATCTCCTGTGGTCAGCAGGTGAGAGGTGGGTTACAACCTGGACAGGTCGCCTGTCCATCGCAGACAAAACCAGTTTGTTTGTTGGTGACTGTTCTGATTTACATTTCTTGCCACTAACTGCAAAGAGGACTTCTTTTGTCCTTTTTTCAAGAGATCAGAGTTACTATGGCTCTTCTCACTGCTTCTTTCTTCCAGTTAAGGTGCACCATTATGCGACTTAGGCAGTATTATTTTTTTCCAGGCACATAGTGCCAATTTATTTCAAAATCAAGTCATTATGTTATCTTCAGTTATTATGAAAATGCTGTTTATATCAAATATGACTTAATATAAATTTGACTTATTAATTTAACGAATTGAAATTGGGCCTATGTCTCTTTAAAAAGTCCTGCTCTTTCTGAAACTCTGCCTGTAGGAAGTCATCACAGCAATGTTCCTCTATTAATCCTTCAATATTATTTTTAGAAGCGCTGCACTGAGAAGTGGCTCAAATAATGAGCTCCGCTGATGTGTAGTTTCACCTGGTGTTTGCTAACTGCTGCTGGCTAGTCTGAAGGAGCTGACCAAAGGAGTCGAGGGGAGGGCTGCTCTGTGAGACAGAAGCTATAAGCTTGGAAACTGTAGTTTGGAGGAGGAGCTGAACCCCTATTTCAGTAGAAATAAATTTATTTTCTGGGTATGGTAAGTCCTGCCCTATTTTTTATTCTGGTCATGATATATTAACACAATGTGGAAATCAACTTTGTTTCAATGTGTTTGGAAATATTCAGCCATGTAAAATGCAAAAATACATTCTTTCCCTTACTTTACTTTTCTGTATGTGAAGTGCACACAGCTCATGTTTTTATGCATTCTTGCTGCGCGTGTACAGAACGTACGCCTGTGTCTGTGATCATTTGAGTGTGTTCTGTAGCAGTTGCTGGAAACATTAAAAGTTCAGACTCACGTTCTGTATGTGCATTCATGCATGTTCACATGTCCACCATGCTCACCTCTATAGGGAAATTTGCTCTACCCCTTGCTGTCTGCTTGGACATGGTGAATCTGTGTTTGGACTGTCGCACCCAGTCAGGGTTGTGTGCCCTGGTGCACTCGTCATGCAGCTTTAGTTTACCTCTCTGGTTCTCCCCTACCACTGTCCCTCTTCCTATTTTTCTTTCATTATTATTTTCTCCCACTCATCCTCTCTTAAGTCCCACAGCAGTCATACACACAAACACTCACAACTCACAAAGGTATGCAAGCACTGGAGCATTCAGGCGCACATTCACATTCAAGTACACGGACGTTCATTTCTCATTTTCCAGCAGTCAGGGAGCGCTGACAATATTTGGAACAACTTTGAGGTCAGGTAAAGTCATGACTAAGATGGAAGACATGTCCTAAGTAACTCTCAAAGTAATCAAGCCGGTGTTAAAATACAAAGAGGACTTGTTGTACCTGTTTTATCCTGTGGTGGGTCACAAACTGAAGTTTTATCATACTGACAATAGGTCAGAAAAGGGGAACATCCAGGACAGACTGACAGTCTGTTTAAGAGCCAAAACATCAACCTTAAATGTATTCATTTAAATGTGTATCTAATACAAAGGAGACAGTGAAGTATATTATAAAGCATTCACTTAGAAGGATAGTATGGCATTTGAAAGTGAAGGTTTATGAGTTTATCATCTGCAGTAGTCAATAGTCGAGAGGTGGAGTAAGAGCCCCGACAAAACCCACACATTTGGATTACATGTAAACAAAGGCCCTGTTGGGAATTCAAACCTCGCTAATTTCTGCTGCTAGCCACTCCAACCCTTATGAGCTTCTCACATACCAAGTGTCTGAAATAAATATCACTGAATTGAAATAAAAAATTACCAGGTTTTCTGATGGGCAGAACAAAAGTGTGTTATTCAAAACCATATGACACAAAATGTTGCAAACAATTGTAAGTATGGGTATGTAGGCAGTTCTAAAGGATTTTAACCAACCTGTTTGTTGCTTTATTTCTCATTTGCAGTTGGGCACAAGGTTTATATATCTGCTTTCACTTTGTTTTAGATATGTTTAAAAAAAACAGAATCAGGCATCTAAGCACACGGTTTAGGAAAGTTTGAAGGTTTAGAATCTTAAGAATGAAATTGAATTTATATTGGAATTAAAGTTTTTCTCTGAATGTCAAAAGTCCCTATGCTGATTAGCTTAAAATAAATGGTGGCAGGCCTAGTTAACCTGGTGATTAGGGTAATGGAAATATGTTTTTTGTATTTCTGTGAAACTGTCCTGAAAGTTAACCCATTTACGCTGCGTTTGGCTCTGCTCCACTGCAAACCCCAGAGGTGCTCCAAGAAGCATGAGTGGGAAATGAGAGATCGCACCATAAAACCAGTGATAAAAAGGATGAGTGGTGTCATAAAAAATACTGTAGTTCTCAACTTGAAAATGAATCTTTTTCTGTCCATTGCTCTCTCATTTTGTCTGCCTTGACAGACGCTCCTACTGTGACTGGAGTTACAGAACTTGACACAAAAGGTCTCTATCAATGATTGATACATCCCGACATCATGTATGTAAAAATATAAGAATATATTTATTAATATAGCTAGTATTTCAAGCAAATGTAGTTTATCTTGGTGAATTATTTTGAAAATACATATGTGATCAAGCAATTTCCTGTTGGAGCAGTGTGATCTTTGAAGACTGACTCTACATGTGCTCCGGCATTCAGCAAAAATCGTATTGGTTCTAATTTTGATGGATGTTGATGCAGAAATACTGCACAGGCAGTGTAAATGCTCTCATTGACAATAAAGGGCGCATATTTACTGCACTGGCAGAGCGGAGACATAACCAGCGTTAAGCCCAAAACACGTTGCTTGTCTCCTGCTTTTAAACCTCTGATCCAACTTTTACCTGACACAGAGGATCTAACTCGATGGTCTGTTAACACACGGGACTTGTGAGAATGAGTTCAACACACATTCTCGCAAGTACACAGAAAGCTGCAGTTGTTGATTAAACAAAATTGCTGTTTCTATCATTATTTCTGTACTTCTGAGATCCTACCATGGGTACGTACGCTGCATTTTTTTGGTTGAAGTATTTTAGTTTATATATTCCCTCAAATCAGTTGTGTTTTACTTTACCACTGTGGCTTACGTCCTGTCTCGCTCATTACATTCCCATCAAATTGCTGTGTATCTCTGAACAAAATAGACCTCAGGTCTATCATGGTTGGATAGTCATAGACGTTGTCACGATGAATTGTGAGTGGTCTGTGAGGCCTCGTTGACTTTAACATTTTCTAATTGCTGCATACATCATTCAATCTGATTTTTCAGATACTAAAAACAGATAAAGTGTGTCCTGGGCCTACATTAAGGGTAAAAAACAAATGACAGTGCATGCTCTCACTTAAACTTGTACCTAATTTAGAACCACCAAATCCTGTAACTTAGATCTCATGTCTGATTACTCCATAAAGCAATTGTAGAAAATGAAGAGACAGATTTGCTAAGCTTAATTTAAAAGGGGAATTTCACAGTTGGTATCTAATTCTGATATACACGTGTGGAAATGGCCATAAAAGGAATCTACATCTTTATTCAAAACAAAAGTTCCACACATACATTCTAAAAAATATCAAATCTTGTATCTCAAAGAAAGTACTAAAAAAAAGTGAAGCTTTTTTCATGAATACTAGAAACCTCCAACAAATAGAACCACTTTTTAAGACAACCAGTTTTGAAAAAGGCTTCTAGAGAACACTTTTTTTTTTCTGACAGTTGCTTTTAAGTTTATGGCACTGGTGCAAAGATCATCTTGTAATCTTATTAAGACATCAGCAGCTCTTTGAATCTTGGCAAACTCTGAAAAACGTTCTCAAGTGTGTCTGACAATTGTGTTACTGAGTCTTGGACTGGGCTGCGTTTCCAGGCAGATGTTTCTAAGAGATTCTTATCAACATGGCAATATCCTCAGAGGCATAAACACATGAACAGATGTCTAGGAGCAGGCATGCTATGCTCTCACACAAACTTCAAATTTGCACAAACATATATAGCTCTTCTCATTATGACAGTTCCACTTTTATTTGTTTTAGCTTTTGAATACGTTTGTACTTTATTTCTTATCACTACACGATGACTGAAAACATGAGAAAACCATTAATCTGTCTTTTCTCTGGAAAGAGGTGAAAATGACATTGTAACAAAGTACCTTGTATAAAAGATAAAAGTCCTGCACTAAAAGGCCAAAAAGGCAAACTAGTGAGAGCAGTCAGTAAAAGCATGTGAGTCATAATGAAACAAAACAATGATAATTCATACTCTGAGTAAATACTGGTGTAAATTTCAGGGGTTTGCATTAAGAGAATATGCCAAAATGCTGTAGGGTTTCCTGACTAGAAAGACAATTTGGACATGATCCCACTGTGCTTTGCTAAACAGTCATACTCTTTGCAAATGTGGCTCGCATGAGTCAGTATTTTGTAGAACCAGCTTATGCTGCAAGTGTCTGTGCCTCTGGTTGCTCTTGGACTGAAATTTATTGCTCAACTGTCTTTGCAAGACTAGTTCTATGTCAGTCAGTTTGGATGGAGAGTATCTGTGAACTTAAATTCCATGTGTGGTGCAGATTCTTCATTGAATTTAGTTCTCATCTTTGACTGGGTCATTTTAAGGCATGATTTTAACCATGTTTGATTTAAACCATTGCATTGTAGCTCTGTCTGCATGTTTGGGGTCTTTCTGCGGCAAGTTACATCGACACCAGTATCAAGTTTTTTGCGGCCTCCAACCGATTTTCCTCAAGAATTGCTGTATTTTTGACTCAAACTTTCTTCACATTAACACTGCATAACTTCCCTTTCTATGCTGAAGGAACAAATCAGGGTGATATGAACTGTTCTATGGCACATGGTGTTTTGGAAAATGTTCAATTTTGGCCCAAACTGACAGGGTGCCTTTTGAAGCAGATTGTTTTATCCCATAAGTTGGGAAAATTAGCCTATGGTCAAGTAAATGGACTCTTAATGAAAATAATTTATAGAAACACTGGAAAACCGTGAATATGGTCAAAGCTTTTTTAGCTATTTTAACATGTTAGACATTTACCGTCTCCAAAAGTTATTCAGACCTGACATTGTTTTTTGTCAAGGGTTCAGAAATATATGTAGGGCATATTGAAAAGCTGTGCTTCAGTTCCTTTTACTCATTTGCAGCCTTGAGAAAGAGCGGTTAACTCGGAAATGGAACCAAAATAGCGTTTCATTCCAGCCATTTCCATCCTTTAGGTAGTGATTGAATTTTCCTGTTGCCTGCACAAAGTCAGTCCCCACAGGAACATTGGCATAAATGTCATTGAAGTTTGCCTGTTAATCCGCTAAGGAGAAGCATGTGATAAGATGTATCATGTTCGTCATGCCTGTTGCATCAGAAATAACCAAGACACTGACGCGTCTGTTCTTCCAGAGGTGGAGGGATGGGAACGAAGAACACCCATGACAGTAAGAAGAGGATGCATTAGTCGACCTGTGGGAAATAGAGCTCCCTTTCTGCTTAGTCAACCCTGCATAAAAACAACGTTTTTTTCTCTGTTTCTCAGTTTGTTTACCATTTACTGTATGTGGGTAAGAGAAATGAGACAGATGATCAAAATGCCACAGTGACTGCGAGTGTGTTGGTTATTCATGGAAAGAGATAGCATAACTTTAACTCCAGATACAGATGCTAGGCAGCAGGAAAAGGCTTTTAAGTTTGACTCTTTGCTTTAACACAGTCACAAAGAAGACTGCAGTGCAGACAGAAGCAGCTGACAAGCACATTGTCTGCATTCAACAAAGAAAAAAAAAGGTTGCAGATAAGTTTCTCTCAAGATCAAGATTCTGATCAAACATTTAAGGTTCACAAGCTTGTGCGCCGGTAAGCATGCATGTGCATGAATGCTGTCCTCTTGATGGACGCCATTTCTCATGTTACACAAAAGGTCTTTGATGTGATTGGATTTGATCCAGTCTTTCATCAACATCAAATAAATAGGTGAAGAATAAATCCTGCACCATCAGAGTAATAACACAGAAGGAAATGATAGGTATTGGTTACTGTGTCAGGGTCCATTACTACACTTCTTCAATGGCAGGGTGCCTCTTTTTGAGCCTGTCTATAAATATTTTTGGTTTTTCTATAAAAGTTGTCAGAATCTTCATTTATTGGAATAAAATAAATATGTTGAGAACACATTCATACTATTCCAAAGTTCTACAAGAATGTAATGTAAGCCAGTAGATATGAATACTGGAGAAATAACATGCCAAATTATTCTGGCATAGCATATGTGCTGATTCTTAAGATTACTTTTGCATTTTCCCCCTTTCTTTTCTGCTGGATTCTGCTGGAGGTTTTTTATTTTTTTAAAGCAAGTCTTTTTCTTTGTACACAAGCGTGGCAGTAAAATGTCATAAAAAAAAAACAAGAAAGTGGTAGTCAAGGAGCTGACCACCATGAGTCCCACAATCATGTGAATACTGGAACTCACTACTGTCCTTGCAAGATCAGCCTGGTTGTCACAGTTAATCGAGGAAACATGTCACTGACTCAGTTGTAACTTCTCAAGTGCCTGTTGTAAAAGGGTGGCTGACGCTACAGTCTGCATTTTTGTTCCTATTCCAAGTAACTCGACTAAATGTCAAACTGAAACCTCATAACTAGCGTATGTCATACAAGGAATGACAGTTGGCTGCATGGAGCTGTGGAACAAAGCTATCACAGCCGCAGGGAAGCTGCAGGTAGTGAGTGTGGAGAAGGAGCAGTCTTATCTGCAATGTGTCAGCTGTCACCAAGGCTGACCACTACAACAGCAGCTGTGTGACAGAAAACCTCTATGGAAATAATCCCCCGCCCCCTCAAAAAAAAACTCTCTGCACGTGAGCATCTAAAACATTACCCCTTCCTTTTTTCTGTTTGTAATGATGCATTCAGGAGAGATAAGCAAAGGTCAGAGGAAAAAATGGAGAACGCCAAGAAAATTGACATTGACTTTAAACATGGCAAAAACAAATTCAGTTTTGAAGCAATTTTGCAAATAGACCCATCACTGCAGAAAACATGTTAGCTCGAACTTTACACAAACCACATCAAAGGTGGAATTGATTCTCACACATTTCTTCAATTTTCTACAATGTGTTTTCCATACTTCCAGCTGTCTTAGCTCCCTGGGATCCTGTTGTGCCTATTTCATTGTTCTGCACTAATAAGGCTTTAAAAGAATGAGAGCCACTCGAGCCTGAGAGAATTAACATGGCTGCAATGCATGACACAGTCACACCCCCCTGTTTACTGGATGTCTCGAACCTGAGAGTTTATCATTCCAGAAGTTTAGCTCCAACACTGCCTTTGGACAGATGGTTATGTAGTACATTGCAAAAATATTAAAATTCCTGAAAATTTGCAAACCTCAGAGGTTTTCATCCTTGCTACTAAGAGTCGTTCATCTCCATCCAGCCTTTAACTTTGACCAGCTTTACTGTTCCTACTGAAAGAAAGCATTCCATAGCATAATGCTGCCACCAGTTTGCATTACAGTAGGATTTGGTGTGTTTAGGGTGCTGTAATGTTAAATTTGTGTTTTCATTGAAGTTAATTTAATTTTAGTCTCAACTAACCAGGCTACTTTCTTTTGTTAGCTGTGTTGCCTGCAAAATCCCTGGAAACTACAAACAGGACCTTTTATGACTTTATTTCAACAAATGTTTTCTTCTTACCAGTCCTTCACATGGAAGGTCTAATCTGGGAACATAGTCATTATTGGCCAATATTGGCCATGTTGCCAGATTTCCAAACCTGAGCTGTTTCTGCAGCTCTCCCAGAGTTATCATGGACCTCTTTTTCAAAACTTGGGGTATTGTTTTATAATCTAATCCTGCTTTAAATTTATCCACATCTTAATCCCAGATCTGCTGTGTTCCTTAGTGTTCATGGTGCTATTTGTTTACTAATGCTCTCCAACAAACCTTTAAACTCGTTTGTAAATTTATTCAAGAGTGTTGCAGGCTGAATACATGTACATGCCACACATTTAAGATTTTTCTTTCCTGTCACAATTGTGCCCTACTGGGTGTTGGTCTAAAATCCAATATGCCTGAGAACAGTTTTTATGCCAGTTGGACACAAGATATGGCAATACGCACTCTCTGGGAGCATAAGCTTGGTCCCAAGGATTTCAGCTTAGGCTGCACAGTAGTGTTCAAGTCTTGTTTTATTTGTATGGACGAAAATATCCTCTGCCAATATTATTAGATAGCCTGCAAGCTTCCCTCTAGTGGAGTAAACACTATGGCTTCTTTGATAAACCATGAATCCTTCATTTCACTTTGTATTTCTGGGCTGCAGCCGAAACTCATCCGCAAGAAATCTGCTGTGCAGTACACAGGAAGATTGGTTTGGCTTTGCTGCCTTTCGAAAGCACTGAAGCTAAACCGTCGGTCTGCATGTTAAATGCAAACACTCTGTCCTCTGGGGAGGTCTCTTAGCTCTTAATAGGCATTTTGTTTGGAATTTCAATTTGCTGCGAGGGGAAAAAAAGCTTTATTCTTTTGAATAATATGAACACAGACAGGGTGAGTTTGCTCCTTGCTCCAGTCGGTCTGGCAACACAGGGCCAACACTGAGGTCAAAACCCATGCAGTGTTGTGATACATGCGGTTGTGTGTGTGTGAAGTCTCCATAGGACTAAGTATGTTCTCACCAATACAATAAAAATAAGACAAAACTCTGACATGCTGATCTGGGCTGATTAGATTTTAGAGCTATGGCTACTTTTTAAATTATTTTCTAAGTGAATCCAAAAGGAAAATAGTGACATAAACATGCCAGCGCTTGGTATCTGGTGAGTGTTTCCTTTCAGTGAATGTATGAATGTGTGATTTTGCATGCATGCGTTTGTGTTATTAACCTTTTGCCCCCCGTCTCTGCAGAATATCTCACAGATCCCCAGAGCCTGACACTGGGCCACTTTACACGCACGGTGAGCTGATATCACAGGGCATGACATATTCAATACACACAAAAACCCACGCCCACACACAGATGCAAGAAACTGTACTATTAATGTAATCATAAATTAAAGGTCAAAAGAAAAATTAAATTTTTCTTTTAGGGTTGAACTTTTTGATTTTAATGGAAATATGCTTTAGCATCATGGCATTTACATGCATTAATACACATTGTGAAGAAAACCAAAAATGAACATTAAATTTGAGCTGAACAGTTTAAAACATTGTAACTGGTAGGTGCTCTGGCCTCTGTTGCGAATGCCAGTTTTGATCACCACTCTCCCCGCAACTTCATATTCAAACTAGAAAATTTCGGAAGAAATTTAGCCGGGGCCTGCCAAGGCGCGCCCCTCGGTTTGTGCGCCCGTCGGTTTGGGCCAGGCGTTGTCACGCTACAAATTGGCATCGATGCTAAAGAACGCCGCAACGTAATCAATGGCATGCGGAGAATCACAAGAACCTTAAGAAAGGTGGACGTGTACCATTCAGTATGATTTAAAATTTTGTCAAGGCATTTATTTTGGAAGTTTTGTTAAACCTCATTTGAAAGGGCCAAACTAATCCCATGTGTAATAGTCATTGGGTTAAAATAGTTATATAATGTGCAAAACACAAGTAGTTGATGTAAAAATATTCAAGGCTTTTATTTTGAAATGTTAAGCTTCATTTCAAAGGGCCAAACTAATCCCATGTGTAATAGTCATTGGGTTAAATCAGTTATACAATGCTAAAAACGCAAGTAGTTGATGTAAAAATATTAAAGGCTTTTAATTTGAAATGTTTGTTAAACTTCATTTCAAAGGGCCAAACTAATCCCCTGCGTAATAGTCATTGGGTTAAAATAGTTATATAATGCGCAAAACACAAGTAGTTGATGTAAAAATATTCAAGGCTTTTATTTTGGAATTTTTGTTAAACTTCATTTCAAAGGGCCAAACTAATCCCATGTGTAATAGTCATTGGCTTAAATCAGTTATATAATGCTGAAAACGCAAGTAGTTGATGTAAAAATATTAAAGGCTTTTATTTTGGAATTTTTGTTAAACTTCATTTGAAAGGGCCAAACTAATCCCATGCGTAATAGTCATTGGGTTAAAATAGTTATATAATGCGCAAAACACAAGTAGTTGATGTAAAAATATTCAAGGCTTTTATTTTGAAATGTTAAGCTTCATTTCAAAGGGCCAAACTAATCCCATGTTTAATAGTCATTGGGTTAAATCAGTTATACAATGCTGAAAACGCAAGTAGTTGATGTAAAAATATTAAAGGCTTTTATTTTGGAATTTTTGTTAAACTTCATTTCAAAGGGCTAACCTAATCCCATGAATAACAGTCATTGGATAAAATCAGTTATATAATGCTCAAAACACAAGTAGTTGATGTAAAAATATTAAAGGCTTTTATTTTGGAATTTTTGTTAAACTTCATTTCAAAGGGCCAAACTAATCCCATGAATAACAGTCATTGGGTTAAATCAGTTATATAATGCTCAAAACACAAGTAGTTGATGTAAAAATATTCAAGGCTTTTATTTTGAAATGTTAAGCTTCATTTCAAAGGGCCAAACTAATCCCATGTGTAATAGTCATTGGGTTAAATCAGTTATATAATGCTGAAAACGCAAGTAGTTGATGTAAAAATATTAAAGGCTTTTATTTTGGAATTTTTGTTAAACTTCGTTTCAAAGGTCCAAACTAATCCCATGTATAACAGTCGTTGGGTTAAATCAGTTATATAATGCTCAACAGAGCAATTATCTGATTTAAAAATATTCAAGGCTTTTATTTTGAAATTTTCAGTATGCTTCATTTTAAAGTTCCGAACTAATCCCATGTATAACAGTCATTGGGTTAAATCAGTTATATAATGCTGAAAACGCAAGTAGTTGATGTAAAAATATTCAAGGCTTTTAATTTGAAATGTTTGTTAAACTTCATTTCAAAGGGCCAAACTAATCCCATGTGTAACAGTTACTGAGTTAAATCAGTTATATACAGCCCATATCAGCAAAAAGTTCTAAAGGCCAGTTCAGTCCTGATCTGTTTCAACTGAGGATAGATAGAACTACAGCGATGCGTATTTGTAGTCCTAACCACCAGCCAATAGCCTCTTGAGTTCCGTTGCTATGGTAAATAATGGTCTCAGCAGGTGTGAGCTCTGAGCTCTGAGCTCTCAAACACACAATTGTGTGTTTGAGCAAACACGTTTTACTGAAAAACAGCATTGGAAACAAATCCTTCCTGTTCGGGAACCGTAATACATATTCGAAAAGCGTTTGGAGCGTATGAGAGGCCTATGGGTCTTCTGCGATAGTCCCGAGATTCATATCTGTACCTCACTCAGAGCATTTACAGCGATGAGAGAAAGAAATGTTGTGCCCAGATCTGAACCGAGGTCGGCTCTCACTCTAATTTGAGGAAAAATGAGAAACTTTGGGTCGCTTAGAGGCAAATTGTGGACAAACCGTAACTGGTATCGACGAGCCGTCTTCACTTTCGAAGAGATCACAGACGTATCTACAAAATGAAATTTGAATGGCATTTCTAGGTGAATTTGTGACGACACAGAAAATCCTCAAAAATAGGGTATTTCCAGGATTTTTCCCATTGACTTATAATGGGGTTTTTTTCGTAGTTTTTTGCGAATTATGTCGCCACGTTAAGCCCAAATCCCACCAAAAGTAATAGCAACAATGGCGTGAATTTTCTGCACGTTTTGATACCTCATTTGTAGGTGTGCACCCAGCGGTATGAGCCGCATTAACGGTTACGGAAGAAAAATAAAGAATATTAAAGAGACACTTTGTTGGGAGAATAGCAATAGGTTCCTGCCATTGCTTTGCATGGCAGGCCCCAATTATAGCGCTACCTTCAGTAGTTAGTAGGTGTTGCTATCTTGAAAATGACACTCAGGGAAGTTGTATTAAAGTCTACTGGGAAGCATTATGATTTGGGGAGATACTGCCTTACAGAGCTGAACCAACTTTAGATATCACAATTCACCACTCTGTCATACTGGCAACCTCCATCAGTTTGAATTTTATAAGATTTATAAGTATATGAATCTTGCTTGGAACTATGTTATTATTAACTATGTCCAATGCGATACAGATCACATTATTTATCTAGAAAATAGAGCTATAACAAATTTTGCCCCAAACCAAATTCTCTTATAAAAAGTCAATATTTTCTATACCAACATCAAGTCCTTATCAGTCATCTGACTTAGTCTGAAATTGGATAGATCAAGATGATCAGAGATTTATGTTAGGATATGACAACTGACTTCCTGTTCTCGATGGACGAGGCACATCTGAAGTCATTATTTTAAGTGTTTTTGTTGGCGACGGGCACTGCAAAAATCGTGGGACACTTTGTGTGAAAGTTTGTGGCCGATCCACAGCCAGACCCTCTAAGAAAAACATGAGCTTTAAACAAACAAAGCTTTAAAAGACGTAAGACCCACAATGAAATAGAATCATCAAAATTGCTTGGAGACGGGTAAAATATGCGAGACATGGCAGCAACAGAATACAAATGAAAACTTGAATCCAAAATGCACAACTTCCTGATTGTTTTAAGATGTGGTTAATGTTTTTTGTAGGTTCTGGATAGATAAAATGTAAACTAAATCTAAAGTTATGTGGAGCAGTTCTTTCATGAAGAGACCAAGACAAACAAAGAACTAAAGAGAATTCTTTAATGTCATTTGATAATTGCACCATTGTTCAGTTTTCTAAAAAATGGCATTGTTTACTTTTCTTTCATTACTTGTGAAACATCTTCACTTTTTCTTCGCTCTTGCGTGTGTGTTGCAGGTGTTGGTAAAGCTCTCATTCACACATTTTCAGCAGTATGGGAGAAGAAGAAAAGACCACCCTTTCTGAAGCACAGCAATCAGGGGCCTTTCAGAAGACTTCTGTCTCTGTTTTAATTTCCCCCCAAAACACATCTGTGCTCACACTGAACTCACCAGGATATGTGCACTCAGATCTCTTTGTGAATGCACAAATACTTCCTGACAGGTATGCACGTGGGTGTGTGCTCCAAAATAAAAAACAGTCCTGGAATACAAGTCTGCTGGAAGTGGAGCAATCAAGAAGAGAAACAATGCAAACAGATGGAGTTGTTTCTTCCAGCGAGAAACCCGCATCCAGACATAACAGCTCACACAGATGTCCATAGTTTCAAAGGTTGCTATCAAAGCATCTAATAGCAGCACACT
The DNA here is from genome assembly GCF_001444195.1 of Xiphophorus couchianus. Classification (NCBI taxonomy): domain Eukaryota; kingdom Metazoa; phylum Chordata; class Actinopteri; order Cyprinodontiformes; family Poeciliidae; genus Xiphophorus; species Xiphophorus couchianus. Next base: position 13,070,260 of record NC_040239.1, read on the forward strand.
CTACCATTAACAAGGCAGATGGTCTTCAACGGTTTTGTTTCTTAGGCTGGCAAACAAACTATCATATGTGACCGCCCACACAGTTTCACCACATATTACAGCTTAATATTCATGCACCTGTTTTTAGTAAAAACTCTTTGCTGAAAGAGAGAATTTGTTTCTATCTCTATGAAACCATTATCTCAATGAAACTTCCTGGCACTAACTTTAGCTTTGAACTCAAAACTTTGTTATTTGGTATACATGTCCACATGTCTTGACTTTTGTAAATCCAAACAGTACATACACATATACTGTAGTGCAATCCCAGTTTTAAGTCTAAACTAGGGACGGGTAGTTAGAGTCCTTGAGGGTCAGAATGCTGCATGTTTCAGATGTTCATTCGTTCCTGCAGAACTTACTGGGTATTCAAACCTCTGTGGCTCTGTATTTAAAAAGTTATTCTTCAACATTTCAACTCAGGATATAGCTGTTAATTACTACATTTCAGAAAACAATGTCAGTTCCGCAGGCCACACCGTGTAATAAAGCAAAGAAATCCTTTGATGGAACCTGTTTGATAAAATGAAATAGGGTAAAAAGGTCTCAAAAGCAAAACATAATGCCTGGATCTAAATAAATCAAGACCAGGTGAGAAACAGAGAAACATTTACATCCATTAGTCTGATAAGGGTTACAAAGTCATTTCTTAGACTGCGGGACTCCAGTGAGCCACAGGAAGAGAAATGACCCACAAATGGAGAGAAGATAGAACAGTGGAGAACATTATAAGGAGTTAAAGAACCCAGAATGTCTGAAGCACTGCAGGGCACACTTACCCCAGTTAAAGCTGCAACTGAGAGTTCTGAGAAAATCCTGGACTTAGCCTGAAAATTTGAACAAGCACACCTTAAACGTCCCTTCTCTTTGCTTTCTGCTGTAATACAGCCCTCCATCCACAGCTGCTCCTTCACAACTGAGCCTGCCAAGAACTCAAGAAACCAACACTTTTTCTGTAATGTGAGTTTGTTTCTCTGCCATTAGCACAGCTGCAAGACACCTGCAATCTTGAGCTTATACCACAGTAAGGGCTGAGCGGGGAAAGCGTGTGAGCAGCATGTACATAAGCTTGATTAACACTTCCACGACATTCTTCCTAGTTGGTATTGGTTATTTCTGACTGGGAGTTATGTATTTAAATATTATTTACTGTTTCATATATACAGCTTTTTATGACAACTGAAGCTGACATAATAATTGATTGTACTATAAAATGGCACTATGTACCTGGAAAGTACATAATACAACCATTTTAAAGAGAGTAGTCATTTTTAAGAATTTACGTTTAAAGTTGGATCATCATTTTATCCTGAAAAATGAACAATACCACTGAATTTTTAAAAACATAGAATTAAAATGACATTTTTTCCTACGATGATTGTTCTTCATTTTCTGACCACAGCTCTAAGTACAGTGTGACTCAGTTTGGTAACATTTTATTTCCTTTCTGCATTTGCTTATTATGGCCATATTGATTTGTTTAGTGCACAGTATATTTGGTGGCAGGATTTTCCATAATTGTCCGTTTTTTCAAAATGACGACATAGGGATGTGTCCACACCAATTAATTCGCGAGAATGGGAACAAAAACCAAAAGAGAGAAAGTGCCACTATGAATTAATCAGCTAGAAATAAGTTCTGGAACACAACTTTGACCTATTTGGCTGCTCATAAGGAAAACTCCATAACAACAAAAAATGATAACCATTTTCCATTTTCAGCAAAACAGATAGAGGACAGCAAGTTGTTTCAATATATTTGATAAAATCCCCCAAAAACACTTAATTATATTCAGGAATGTTGCTGAACTTGTTCAACATTCTTATGTTAATTTTCTGTTCATTCTATTTTAGTGCCTACATTAAAGCAAATTAATTCATAACCTTTAAGATAAAATGCATGCAATTATGCAGTTGGTTACTAAAAGTTAATTTAAAAAATTGTGTTTTTTAAAAATACAATCCCCCATACAATACAAAAAAATGTGGCTGCTGGGTTAGTTGATTCAAGGTCAGTTGACAATAAGGTACAACTCTCAGAAAGAACAGATTTTCACATTGAGTCGCTGGATTTCCAGTAAATCAACCAGAGCAAACATGTCGTAAAAGTGGTGAATAACAACTGGGTTTTAGCAAGAAGAAAACAGCTAAACTAGGCTCACTGTGATCTACCAGCTGCCACCTGGATCTTAAAGTGGAACAAGAGGTTTCATTTCTGTTTGGTCAGAGTTACATCCTGTTTTTTATCTTTTTTCCAGAGGTTTTTCAAAAGGAGGTTTATTAGTGACATATGTGACATATGTGTTGAATTAATAATAACTGACTTATACTCAGGAAAATACTGGACTTTTGTTAATCAAAGGTGACCACATATTAATGAATGTATGAAGTGTCCTTTTTCTCATTTTTTCCTCCATTATGACCTTTCTGTTGCTGCATACCTGACCTGAAAAACTCTCAGGGGCTTCCCAATACCTCACCACTCTTCAACCTTATTGCTATTCTCTTCCACACACTTTAGAGGTGAAGAGGAGCGTCGGGCTGCAGTTTATCAGGGAGCATGTGAACCTTGGACTATGAGGTCAGGTCAGTGTGTGCCAAACTCTGGAACAGGCAGGTTTGTTCGTGAGCTTGGGAGAGTCAAGCGCTGTTTGCATTTAGATCGAGAGTTTGCCTTCACTTTTTCCCCTTCCTGACTCTGTGATTCAAGTCCCAGCTGTGGTCAGGTGGAGTTTGGAAAAGAGGGAAGTCAGGAAAAGAGGAATGGGTATAAAACTGGGGCAGAATGAGAAGGGACAGAAGAGGGGGGTATGAAAGTTGGCTAAGAGAAGCTTTCAATCAGTGAGCTTGGCAGATGCCTCTCAGAAGAGGAATGCCAGGTCACCGCTCCTTTCTTTGTTCTGAGAAGTTTTTCGCTTAGCTGGAACTCTGCTGAACTCTCTGGACCACTATCAGATTGTAAAGTTGGCCCTGGTGCTGTAGTGGAGGGGCATAAAGGGGATAGAGGAAGGGTGACAGAGGGGCCAACTGGGTCCTGCCAGGACTGGGCTCAGTTCAGACGTCTATAACAAGAAACAGAAAGCGCCACAGATTTACTGGAATCCCCTGCCAAGGTTGACAAGTCAGTTCTGTTTAAAGCATGATGTAAACAAACAGAAGCACAGAAAGGCTTATTTTACATTTCGCCTAAAGTGAATGTGGTTTTATTACTTTTGTATTTCGTCTTCTAAAACTTTCTTGTGTTGCTATGAAACTAAAATTACATTTTTAGGTATTTTATCAAACAACAAACGTCTGGAATTGGGGTACTTATTTATTATTTTTATTTATGTATTATTTGTCAGTTGACACAAACACTGCCAAACAATGACTTTGTGAGAGATCACAATTTTTTTTCTTTTTGTATTTACTCTGTTTCTTTTATTTGAGTCTTCTGAAAACTAATACTTGTTAGTTTTTTATATAAGGGTTATCAGCAATTTGGGTTCAATAACCCATTGTTGGTGCTTTCTTATAGGTGTATGCTGAAGATTTTGCCAGATTTTGTTTTTTTATCTGTAAATATTCCCAGGATACGTTCAGCTTAGAGAAAATTGTATAGCAAAAAACATTTAAGAGTTTTAGGGATGTTCACAAGAAATGGATGTAGAGCATCTACAGTAAGGCAGAGGTGTCAAAACGTTTTGCCATATAGCTAAAATTTTCTAGCAGAAATTATTTAATTATTAAAATGAACAAAGGTGTTGGACATATATTAAAAAATTAATCTATAAATTATTGCTGATCTTAAAATATAAAAATTGTTTATCTCATGAAAATTTCCTACATTTTTGGCTTTCATTGTTTTTTTTTATTTCTTGAAAGGCTTTTTGACTGTTTGTTCTCAGCAACAAAATGTGTATGTAGGTTACACTTGTTGTATTTAGCAAACAATAATGATGCACCCTTGTTCAGTTGTGCTAGAAGTAATTGTGCTATTAGTGTTATGCAATATCCTAATTGTATGAGAAAAGTTGCAAGCAATAATCAGCAGAACTACAGAAATAAATGTTTCAGATTTAATACACTCTCTGTATTAAATTAGTCTATTTAGAGTCCAGGTCAGTGTTTGTTTCTCTCTTAGTTTTTGTCCATCCTAGAGCATATTTTAAGGTAAACTACGTATGTGATACTATGCTCTTTATTTATGATCACTTTTAAATTGGAGTTACAGCCCCACTTACTTTAATTTTCTATTATTTAGTTTCAAAGTTTGGTTTATATTTGAGATACATGTATATCGGTTGTGTAGGTATGTATTATTCTTTTACTTTTTCAAGAAAAATAATCCAATTTAGCACAGTTTTTCCACCTCCTAAAAATAAAATAAAATAAAAAATTGACATGCATTCTACATTCTACCTGTTGCTTTGGAATTCAATTTCCTCTCCTAATTTTTGTTGATCATCTCAAGTCATTGTCAGGCTAAATAGCACTAGCATAATTTGTGAGTGTCTCTGTGTGTGCATGTGTGGAACACCCAGCGGCTGGGTGACATAAAAAAGTCCACTTTAAGTACATAAAAAGCCTCTACTTGAGGACTTAAAGTTTCTATGTTAAAGCACACTGAACTCCAGGAACCTCTCAACCGAGACAGACTAACAGCCGGCTAAGACTGTCAAGTATGGCCATGATTCAAGGAGCAGAAGTAGGAGATGAAATAAGAGACAAAGAGACAGAGGCAGGGGGTGAAGTGCAGAGAGAAGGTAAAGGGTTTTAAGAGCAGATAAGGAGAAATCAGCAGTAAAACCACAGACGGGAGAAAACAGGGGAAAAGGATGGTGCAAGAAAGACAAACAGCAGAGGAATGGAGGAGGAAATAAAGAGTGTTAGACAGACAAGGAGTGACTAAGGCAGTGATAAGTCTGAGAAACAGACACAATGAACACACACTCAGCGCATCATGGGTCCCAAACCATCTAAATTGAGTGCAAATAAAGAAGTGCAGGAGTGTTTGACAATCTCCCAATTGCCATGCAATGAGCGTATAAGACAGGATGATTGAGTAGTTTTTGGACTAACAACACTCTGTCTAGAAATGAGGCAAACCTCCATCCTCCACCCCCCCTCAAAGACAGCCAGCTATTGGAGCTGTTATGAGCGATGATGTTAATTATGCATCTGACTATTTTTACACCGTGAAACAAGGGCAGATAGGATCGTTACAGAAGCTCCGGTTGCAGACAGGTTGGCAGGTAGACGGTGTGATTTGAAAGTAGAGCAGACAGATGGCCATGTGAGACCAGAAGATGAGAGATGATTGCAGCACAACTAGACACTGTCATTAATCAAGGAATGATCGATATCCTGCATCCTAACGGTGGCCTTGATACATGGGCAATATTTTGAGTTTAAATGCGATTGGGTTTTACATTTGACTTTTTCAAAAAATATAACGCTCCCCAAAAAGTTACTTGGAGAAACTTGCAACCGACATGAATGCAAAAATTTTGATGAGTTGCATAATAATTGTTCTTTTCTGACTAGAAAATGATCTGTTCATTGTATTGGTACTAAGCAGTGGCTGTGGGTGGCTGTCTCTTCAAAATAATTCTAGTGATCATGTCTAAAGATTATCTATTACCTGTCACTGAGCTTGTACTCACGCCATATTCATGCCTATTGCACTGACAATATGGACTAACACTGTTACACTGAATTTATATCCTGGAGATCATTCTAAAACCTCCATTTGGTCTTCAGTTACTAGCTCCTGGGTTAAACTAATGTACACACTGTTTATATATGTCTGATCAACTGACTGTCACCTTTATGGTGATCAGCGATCTCTTACTTAATGTTATCTACAATTGTCTATTTCTATCTGCAGCTGTTAAACCTTTTGTGATATCTGCTCTTGAAAATGTAAAGGCTTAGAAAACAATCATATCACCATTAAGAATTTTATTTGGTCTTTTATGATTATTCTCTAGATTCTTCATACCCACGACTGATTTAGAGTTAAAATTGTTTTCACAAAAAAAATATATAATAGCTTTAATCAGGGTCATTGCCAGACATTTGTGGGCCCTAAATGCTATGTGGTGCATGTTTTTGCAGTATATTATTGCTAATTGTTCTTCTGTCTACAATAGTTAAATTATTTTGGTCGTTTATCCCTCTTCTCTCCTTCAACAGGGGCAACAGAGCAGCAAACACGGCTGATCTGAGCCCAAATCCATGCAAGAGTAGGAGAAGTTGGTGACTGGAGGGAGAAAGAAAGGGAGCAAGGCACTTCTCTTCTTTTTCTCTTTCCCCCCAAACTCTTGATGTCTTTTCAAAGCTGTGATCACAAACAGCTACTTTACCATGTGTACCAAGGCAACTGTAGTGCATCTGGCTCATTGTTTCTTTGTTTGGTTTAGGGTGGCAGTAGTTACATTTTATTTGGTGTATTTGGTGTAAGTTATAGATGTGTGGTGGTTTTTGGTGGATTTGTATTGATGCTCATTTGTTTGGTTGTTTGGTTAGGGGTGCATTCGAATGTGGGGGGAAACTTGTGTTTCGTTCGACGGACCATGTTGTAAAGTTTGGCTGGTGCACTTAAAGCCACATGGGTCATTCTAGATGAAGAAACTGGTTGTGAGAAATTTCGGGTTTTTTTCCTCTGGAGTCAATGCGGCTAATGAGGTACAGTTTTGTTTTATTTGTATCTTTTATCTATGTAACAAGGTCAGTTAAACTGAGGTTTAAAACAAAGGATGAGTAGTTCCTTCACAAACCAAGATTTCTGTTTGTTTTAAATGTTTAAAATAGTATATACCTTTTCAGCTTCTGCTAACTTATTCTTTCTCTGAACTACACATATTTTTATGTCTCACTGTTTTCCCAAATAGACCTCAGAAGGCTTCTTATCCTCCCCATCCAGCTTGGTCCAGACCTGGCCAACTTATCACACAGGCCAACCCACCTTCTCTCCATTACACCACAAACAAATTGGTCTGTTACACCTCTGTCTGGACCCAGATTGCATTTCTCTTCTCATCCCTCACCGCCTAAACATTCTTTCTTCTTCACTGAGACATCTCAGGCCGATCCGACACCCACTCTCCCTTCACGTGTGCCCTCGCTGCTCAACTGCTTTTACTTGTCAAGATTGAATCCCGTCGCTTTCTTTATTTTACTCTAACACACGGTCACCCAAACGCTCAAATCACCTCTGTTTTGTGTAGAGTAACAACCCAAACAATACAAATGCTTGTCTTCTTTGTGGCATTGTATTATATCTGTAATTAGATGGAAAACACTATATTTTTCTCTGCTGCTTTAGCACAAAAGAAAGAACATGCACTGTGAGTTCTGCTTCTGAGATTATGAAGTTAGAAATAAGAAAAGAATTTGAGTTGTGTGCATTTTTTTAATCAGATGTGACAATATGGTCAATCTGTTCCTGAATTCATCCTTGAATTCAGGAAACTATATATGCATATGTTCTAATTTATGTGGAAAACAGTTTAACATTACAAACCAAACAAATAAAAATGTAAAAGAAAGTATTCAGTAGTTAGAAAATGCTAATCTTCTCAAAAATGTGTTTAGACATGCTTGATGCGAGTGTTTCCAGGAATCTGGTGGGAACGTTGCTCCATGTGGAGAAAATGGCTTCTGGAAGGGCAACCAAGGTCCGGAACTGACATCTGTTATTGTAAACCTCCTTTTATCAGTAATCCCAAGACATTTCCAATGGTATTTAGATCAGGAGAACATGGAGGATGGTTCAAAAGTTATTCTTCTGGAAGAAGCCTTTTGTTAGATGGATGCTGTGAACTGCAGCATTGCCCTTTTGAAAGAGCCGGTGATCAACACACAGACGAGGGCCCTAAGCTAAGAGCAAAGCTGCGCACTACCATCCGTGGTTTAACATCTCTGCACAGTTCTACTGTTCAATGTCACATGTTTCTCTTTTAAAATCCAAATGGAAACACTTTGGCATCAGACAAAACATGGTGTTAGGTGCTGTTTTATGTTTTGTTTGTAATTTTAACGGGTTTAACATTTTCAAGGCTATGATATTAAACATTTGATCCACTGAAGAAAAGCACTTTTGAATTTCAGTACAGTTTTCTTTCAGTAATATTCTAATGTATAGAAAGTGACTGTGTCTAAACACAAAAATGTGTTTTAAAACTTCTGCACATCAGCTTTCTCATTTAGAAAATTGGGAAAAACTAATCTATGAAATTAGCAGCCACCTGTTTTAGGAATCAAAGTTACTCACCAGACATCACAAAAGTAAGTTACCACTAAGTTACCGTATATAAAAAAATTAATAAATTGTACTGTCTTTGTGTTAATCTACACCAGTCTCACAAGATCATAGATCCACTTTTTCACATATCCCAGTTCCCATTTATAACATTTATAACACACGGTACACTTATGAATACTTCTGCTCGTATGTGAAACTGAATAACATAACACATAGACTATAAAATCCCCTGTCCTTCACAGTTTTATGAGGTCAGATGCTGCATCAGATCTTTCTCACTTTGCAGCTCTGACAATTCAATGTTTATCTTCACATTACATTACCGCTGAGCAGGTGTGTGGAGCTGAGAAAGCAGAACCTGAACTTCTCTGAGCAATTTTTTTTTTAAATCGCTCACATAACCACATCCATAAGTTTTCTTGTTCAATACAGTGACAGCCTTCCAGATATTTCTGTATGACCAGGCAGTACATTTAAACCTTAGGCGATTTCTGAACCATGGGGAGGAAATGCCTGTGGAATATAGATTTCTCCACCTAAGTTTAGACCTTAAAATCTTTGCTGTAGAGTTAAATTTATATGTGCATAGAAAAAAAAATCTTAATCTACCACTGTGAATTACTTTTAAATTCACAGTGTTCTATATCTATGCAATTTTAAGTAAGATGTCACATCTGTGCAGACAGAAGATCACCTAAGGACCAGTCACATGGCCTCAAATCTTTCTTCCCCTTGTATTTGACCGAGTCGAGCCAGTGGCTTGAATGCTGTAGCTTTAATGCTTTTATCCAATACTTTCCACTGAGTGAAATGATTTAACCACAGGATTATATCGGCTTACCCTGCAGGGAGAGACATGGGATGACAGAAATACTCCACTACTTACCACCATAAATCAAAACATACACCCACATGAAATGTCATGATGCACTCTTGTACTCACAAGCACATGCTTCCCCCTCATCTGTTTAGACGTCTACTGTTCTGTACCTGATTTGTAACGGCAATAGAAGAGTAAAACATCCAAGGGGTTGAATACTTTAAAAGGCACGGTAACAATTACATAATGATTTGGGAAGGATAGAAGCAGCTGAACAAGTGTAAACTTTTGGTCATAAAATACACTCTCAGTATTTTTGCTGAACTGAACAATGACTTAACACAATAAGTCACTTATTGTGTTCTCAGTCAGTACCAAAACATCTGTGATCAGTTTATTGCTTTATTAAATAAATCAATCTAATCAATAAATCTAATCAACCTCTCTAATGTTTTCCTCCTGCTTGGTTTTACCTATGATAATTAGCTGCAGCAGGGAACTGTTATTTTTCTCAGTATCTGAGACACGTTGGTCAGTAGCTGTTGGTGTGCCAAGACTTTGATTTCCTTTTCAACAACCACATGTTAAGCATTAGCCTGATATGACCTTCTAAGACCAAACAACGTGTGTGAAGTAAACTAACTCTAGATATTCTTTTTGATTAAGTGGAATGACAAGCCGTCTGCTCCACTCAAGCTATCTCTTATAGTTGTTGGGCATGCCTAGCACTTCAACCTTGATTTGTTCCTTTTATTTTACAAGAATTGTTCCATAGTCCTGTGGCTGAAAGTTTTTGATCAGGTTGAATAAATCCACCAATATCAAACAAGCAGCAACATCTTCATTCAGCATATCTCAATTGAAAGCCTTTTTTGGTCAAGAAAACAATTCAATTTGAGTTTACAGTAGTGGGTTATTGTAGCATGCTATAGAAATAAAAATCTCCAAAAATGATGTACTTTTACACTTTTATTCTCTGACCAACATTGATACAGCAAACCACACCGGCAATAAGATATCAGAAACTCAAGCTCAGATAGAACAGAATTTAAATTGGAACAACCTATTGTGTTTAGACATCCAGCCAAGAAGGACTGAAACAGAATATGATAACTATTGGTTTAAAATACATAATGTGTTAACTCTGGTTCCAGAAGCAGGAAGAGGAGGAGTTTCAGGAAGGAGCTTATAACAAAGAACTTTATCTGACAAACCCAGAGGGTGACATATGGAGGCCATGTGCAAAGAGATGGGGTACACCGTTTCTTTGTGTTGCCCTGTGTCCTGCACAGGGCAACACAAAGATACATGGGACAATCAACAATGCACACTTATGACTGCAGAAACCTTAAAGTAATGTTTTTGGACTGTGGGGAGAAGTCTGAGTACACAGAGAAAAACCCCACATGCATAAGGAGAACATGCAAACATAAAGTAGAAAGACTTTAGGACTCAGGAAACGTTTTGTTAAATGGCAGCATTCCTACCAACTGTGCACTGTTGCCTCCCTGTGCATTAAAATTAATATTTTAATAATTATTAAAATAAGAATTTTAATGCCTCCCTGTAGACAATAAAATAATTTCTTTAAAGCAGTTCTCTGTGTCATTTACTTGTGACATACACAAGTGTTTTCATTATTATAGGCAATGTAATATCTTTATATCACTGCAAAACTAAGCTCTTTGTGAAGCACATTACATCATCATTCCATTCTTGCTGAATCGGATTTTGCTTTATGCCTCCAAAGACTCGCACTGTCATAAAATTGTGTGGAAATTATTCATGTTTGTGAAACAAAAGAATGACAGATTGTGATTAATTCTGATCTAGTATAGATTAGAATGTTTCTGACACCAAATTGTGATGAAAAGTGCCCTTTAGGAAAATAGTCTG